>NC_080765.1:17570292-27570292 GCF_020826845.1 Diceros bicornis minor | reverse complement strand
TCACAGGGGACTCGGACGACGGGAGGCGAGGTGGCTAGAGCAGAGGGGATGGGTGAGCTCCTCACCCTGCTCCAGGGAGCACAGGCAGAACGTGGAGGAGCCACTGTTCACAAGGGTTGGGTGAGCCCTGGGGCCCAGGCAGGGCTACCTCGAGCCCAGAGCCACAGCCCCGGGGGGAACGAGTCTCCTTGTTTCTGCTCAGCCATGTGGTGGCTCCAGCCAAGTGACGTCTGGAGAGGCCACAGCCTGGTTTTGGCATCTCGGCATTTGGAGTCTTAGCAGGTTTGGAAGACGGGAGAGACTGCACGCCCCCATCACCCAGGCAGGGGAATCTGTGTGTAGAGGGCACCAGTGGCTGGAAGAAGGTGAAGAGCTTCCCTCAAGGAGCATTGTAAGCAGGGTGGGATGGGGTGGGGTGTGCAGAATAGAAGGACCCTGGACCAGCAGTATCAGCATCTTCTGGGAGCTTATTAGAGATGCAGAACCTCAGGCCCCACCACAGACCTGCTGAATCAGATTCTCTGGGGAATCTGTATTTTAACAAGCCTTCCAGGGAATTCTGCACCCCCTGAAGTTGAGAAGCGCTGTCCACGAGGATTCCAGCCTCTGGGCCTTTGCACCTGTTGGTCACCCTGCCAGGATGCTCTCCCTCTTGTTCTTAGCATGGCTGGCTCATGTTCAGTATCCAGCCTCAGCTCAGATGCTCCTTGGAGAGGCTTCCCTAATTTCCCACCGCGACTGGCTGTCATGACACCTTGTTTATTTCCTTCATAGCACATCCCCCACGCGGTAATGAGCTTGTTCCTTCTCTCTCTCCCCACGTCCACAAAGCCGGGGATTTTGTTCATCTGTTTCTCTGCATCCCTGGAGCCAGGCATGATGCTTAGCACATTGTAGGCACTCTGTAGATCCTTTTTGGAAGGAATGAATGATCAGACTCCCAAACTTTCTGCCTAACCCTGACCCATGCCAAAACCAGCTTCTAGGCTCACTGCCCCCTGGTTATTATATGACGGCGCCTTCAATGCAAAGTCTCCAGCAACCCAGGCCCAAGAGCCATACAGATCAGGAGGAAATTTTCTGTTACAGGCGGGGGCAGGGTGGCTTTGGGCAAATCCTGGCTGCTTTCATCACATGAAGGGCAGCTGTTAATGCTGCCCCTTGAAGCATGGAAAATCTGTGCCACACAACCCTGGATGGAAGAAGGGTTACCCAGCCCCTTCCTTCTAGCAAGGGGGTGGGGAAGTGGCTACAAGACAATCCATCAGCAGGAGGCTCCCCTGCTCCCCCGCTCCACATGGCACCTACCATGGCTGACGCCTGGTATCCAGACGTGGCGTTAAATAACACCCCACTACACGGCGAGAAAGCTATTTGCTTTTCAATTCACGGCATCCAGCTGAAATTTAATAACATCATTTTGTTTTCATTGTATTTATTTTTGCACTGGCCTCCTATTTATGGCCAGAATACTAGCTTTCCACTTACAGTCAGGTTATAAAGTCTCATTTTAAAATAAATTTCAGTTAAAAAAAAAAGTAAGTTGATTTAGAGAGAAATAAATACAAGTAAATATGAAAACATGTCATATAAATATATGGAGAAAGGCAGAAAGATGGGGAACACGTGGTTTGCTGTGGCTGTACCTACGGTCTCGTACTCAGACGTGTTGCAGAAATAGAATGTTTAGGATGTGAGGAAGGCACTAGGGTACATGGACCATAGATGGCTTCACATCTCTGGGGCAGAACCTGCAGTCAGAGTCATTCATCGCTCTGCAGCAAAACTTTGACATAGTCGCAACAGGTGAGGTCAGTAAAGCCCGTGATGCTCTCTCAGGTTGGCTCAGGTCAGGTTTTGTCATCAAAGGCGTCCATGTGATGACCTCACAATTTTGCTCCCACATGAATAACAAGGAACTTTTCTTTTTTCAGTGCTTTTTGGATTTCAGAATTTGGGGTAAGAATTCTGGACCTTAGAAAGGATATTGATCTGAATCCTAGCTGGGAGTTAATGAGGATTTCACCATGCTACGGGCTTCACCTATTGGATCTCATTTAATCCTCATGACAACCCTGAGAGTTAAGTACTATGATTATACCCATTTTCCAGATGAGGAAACTGAGGCCTCAAGTCACTCATTCACTTGCCATGGTTACATAACTAGTACAATGGTGGAAGCTGAATTGGAAGCCAGACAAGCTGGAGGAGGAGAGTGGAATGGCCTGGAACACAAATGTAGCCACCCGCATGCCCACCCCATGCCCTGCTGATGACCCCCACTCTCCTACTTGCATTGAAACTCTCACATCAGCGTCATTCCTCAGTTAGGTGAGAAAGAGGAGACACCGTCTCCAGATGCCCGAGAGAAACACAGCCCAGCCAGCACCTACGAACAGCTCTGTGATCTCATTAGCACCTCAGAGGAACCCTGCTCACCCTTGCGTACACGCCAGAAACTGGCAAGACCAGCTGTGAGCTTCACGACCATGGTTTCCTTCAGCCTTTTAACCTGCCCGCTCCCATCAAACATACTCATGACTCCCTCTTTTTTCTCTTGAGTTGCCATTTTTATTGAATACACAAACCTCATGCCAGGCAGTGATCAGCTAAACATTCTCTTATATATTTACCTCTGTTCTTAGAGATTTTTACATTTAAAAAATATAGGAAAATGCAGTGAAAAAGGTAAAACTCACTCATAATCCACTTTAAAAAATAAAGAGTAGGAGGCAAAAATTGTCTCCTTATTCTGCCACTCAAATTTGATCCCCTCCCCACCCCACAGAGGTACCACTGTTAAAATAACCTTCTCAATCTTTTCCCATGTTTATTGAGACACATTTATGTCCAGATCTATATCCATGACAATTCTATATCTTAATCGATATCTACCTATTTAGCTGTCAATTCACACAATAACCTATATACAGTCGATCAGGTGGTGCACTGCTCAACTCCTACGGCTGCCATTCACATAAACTGCCTTAAAATCCACTCACACATATTTTTGGCCTTACCAAAATGAGACCAGGCCTTCCATATTGAACTGAAACTTTTAAAAAATATACTCATTATGGACATCTTTTCTGGTCACCCATACAGTCAGAGCGATGGCTGCCTGACAGATAGTCCATAGTATGGATATACCTCAATGAATCCAACCCTTCCCCTAATGAGAGTCATCTAAGATGTTTCCAAACTTTTTGATTGCTATATTGTGCCTTTAATACTCATAGCAGCCCCCTGGGGATGGCATCATTATACTCATTTTAAGCTAAGGAAACTGAAGCTCAGAGAGGTGGAATAACTCGCCCAAGGATGAACAGCTAGGAAGTGGCAGAGCCCGGATGCAATCCCGGGTAGATCTGACTCCCTGTTTAGATAAAACACTCGCTCCTGAGTGTGGATCCTGGCAGCTCTCAGTAAGTCAAGACCCTCATCTTCACAGGCTGTTATTGATCAGTATCAGTCCACAAAGGGAGACCTTGCCTTTGCCTGGAAGGGGCAGAGGGAAGAAAACAAAAACTTTTATTTAGCATCCAGTATGTGTCAGGCGCCTCCCTAGATGCTTGATATACATTATTTTATTGAATTCTCAAAGAGATGAACAACCACAACAAAGCCTTTTAGAAAGATGCTAGTGTCCTGGTTTATGGGAAATTGAAGTTCAGGCAAAGTAACCCACCCAAGGTCACACAGGAAGTCGTGGGGCTGGGATTCTAACCCACTTCCTCTTTGCTTATACTTCTAATGGATAAGATCTCAGCCCACAGACTCAAGTGTGCTTGAACGCAATTGTATTCTTCTGCACGTGAACTTAGTTTCTTAATTTCCTTCCTAAACCTGCTCCTTGCCCAGTTTTCCCATCTCATTTCCTATTTCACCATTTACCCAAGTTGCACAGGACAAAAACTTAACCCCCTTTGATGCCTCTTTTCCCCCACAACCAATACAGCAAGTCTTGTTGGCTCTGCCTCCAAAATACCGAATTAGCCAAACGCTTCTCCCGCCTCCCCAGCTGCCTGTTCAGCCCAGGCCACCACCGTGGATTACTCTCACCCAAGGAGGCACCGCCCTGGCTGCCCCTGTTTTCCCACGTGCCTCCCCACCACCCCACTCCCTCCACCCCTCCCATGAGACCATTCTCCACCTGGCAGCCAGTGGGGTCATTTTAAAACTGTATATCTGGTCATTTTACTCTCCTGCTTATCCTCCCTCCCCAAGCTCCCATCGTCCTTAGAATAAGACCTCAGGGCCATGCCATGACCCACAAGCTCCCCCTCCCGTGGCCTCACTCTTCCTCTCAGCCTTCACCTCCTTCCCCCTCTCCTTTCCCCTTCTCTGCTGGCTCCTTTCTGTCCCTCGACACCCAGCTCTTCCCCCACAGGGCCTAGCGCTTCCTCTTGCCGCTGCCCGAGCGCATGCGCCCCTGGTTTAGAATGGGGCTGGTTCCTTCCCCCCTCAGCCCTCAAGCCACATGTCCCCCTCAGAGACACCCTCCTGGGTCGCCACCCTCGGTCACTCCCAAGGCCCTCCTCCTCCTTTAAATTCTTCATAGCTCTAATCCCCGTCTGAAGTCATCTGTTCAGTTGTCCTCCCCCGCCCCCCAGAAGGGCCCCAGGGTGCTCTCTGTCACGCGACAGTGGCCCCAGTATCTAGAATGGTGCCTGGAACCTAGTAGGTGGCTACTAGCTATTTACTGAGTGAGGTGAATGAATGACCCTTTGTCATGAGCCCTGTCTCCTCTGGGGCAGGGGGCAGGAATTTGATCTCAGCCAATCCCTGTCCCTGACAGGCATATAAGCTCCGAGGACAGGAGGGGTGGGTGCATGTGGTCTGGGTCATCTTGTACCCAGGCTGGCATCTGTTGGAATAGTCTCATTCCCCGGGGCTAAAGAAAGAATGATGGGAATAAGGGTTGGGGGGATATCAATTAGTATATCAGAATAGTCACCTGCCACATATCTTTACCCCACTTTACTCCACACACTTGAGACCCAGTGCACTCAGCAGCCGAGGCGCTCCCTTCCTGAGTCCTAGCTGCTGGACCTCAGGGATGCATAAGCCTCAGACACGCGAGCGAGCTCTGATCCTGGGGATGAGGCTCAGCACCGTTCCTGCACTGTGGGCCGGTGATTCAGTTTACGAGCGACCCGCCCCATCACCTCGTCTGATTCTCACAGCAAGCCCACGAGGTAGGAAAGGGAGCACTGGTGATCCTCATTTCACAAACGCGGACACCGAGAGCAGGGAGGGTTATGTGAGGTGCCTGGGTTCGCAGTGTGGGCTCAGGACAAAGCTGGGACCGGGAGACACGTCTGTTTTGGAGAGAACTGGGGTCCCCCAGTTCTCTTCAGTGGGTAGCTTTTCAGATGATTGCTGGAAGTTGAAACCACAGAGGTGTGATGAGAGAGCAAATCCTGATGACCTCCTCTGAGACCCTGGATCCAGCCATCCCTGAATCAGCCTCATCCCCTGGACATGTCAGTAACTGCTGAAATTCAGTAACTGCTTACTGTCATCTGGTCCTTTTGGCAGGAGGCACCTCATTCACGTACGCAAGAAATATTTGCCGAGTGAAAAGTACAGACGCTCTGGATTCCTAAGGGTGAAACTCACGCTTGGTGACAGAAAAGGATCCAAGTTGGGCACAGGCTGAGACTGTGGCATAGTTGAGAACTCTCCCACCCAGAGAAAGCCATGGAGGAATTAGGGTCTGTGAGAGCCTAGGAAGGGGCTGCTTACCGAATCCCTGCTTGGTTAGCCACCAGGGAGCACATTCAGATTTTAGAGTCAGAAGGTCCTGCGTTTAAATTCTGAATCTGCCACTCACAAGCTGTGTGAATTGGGTAAGATACTTAACCTCTCTGAGCTTCAATTTACATATTTGTAATATGGTCATAACAAGAGTGGATCTATTTCAAGCGGTGTGGTGTGAGGATGAAACAGGACAATGAGTATGAAACTCTTAGTACAGCAAGCATAGGAAAGAGAGGGGCAGCGTAGGATAGTGGTAAATGCATGGACTCTGGAACCAGATGCTGGGTTTGAATCCTGAGTCTGCCACAGAGTGGATGTGTAATCTTGGGCAAGTTACTTATTTCTCTATGACTCATTTCCTCATCAGTAAAATGAGTATACAATCATAGTACCTATCTCACAGGGTTAGATCGTAAAGTGCTTAGAACTGGGCTTGGCACATAACAAGATTTATTATTATTATTATTATCATTACTATTAATTATTACATAGCATTGAATAAATAGCAGATGATACTGTTCTAAGAAAGTGACCCTATATTTGTGAAGACTCTCAGGTGTAAATGACAGAAACCCAGCTCAAATAACCATAAGCAGCCAGAGGGGCTATTGGCTCATGTAACTGAAATATCCAAGGGTTTACCTAATTCAGGCATGGCTGGATCCAGGGGCTCACATGGTCTCATGGAGATCCCAACACCTCTCAGCTCTGTGTTCTCTGTCTTGCCTTTGCCCTCAGGCTTGCTCTCTCCAAAAGGGGCCCTTGGCGGCTCCAGCTCCAGCTCACTACCTTAGCAACCCAATGGGAAAGAACATTCTTCTTTCTCAACAGTCCTTTCTAGCCAAGGCTCCAGGACTATCCTCACTGGACCACTTTGTCATTTGCCCACCCCTGAACCACTCACTCTGGTCAGGGAGGTGAAATGGGTCGATTGGCCAAATCTGGTCATGTGCCCCCCGCTTTAGCCAACCACAGTAGCCAGGCCAATTTGGAATTCTGGCTGGTCAGGAGTGAATCACACGCCCACCCCTAAGCTGACAGTGGGGTCACCCCCGACACACACACAGGCTGAAGTAGGGGAGAAGTGGTTCCCTACAGTGGAATCAGGGGGCCGTTATCAGAAGATGGGAGAGTGGCTACCCCTCAAGCAGCTGGAACAGATGTCCTCTCCAAAGTCCTGGTGCTGACCAGTGACCTCAGCCTCCCTGACCATCAGAGAGGGGCACGCTGTGATCTCGCCCCACTGCCCCTGATCCTGAGCCAGCCTAGTTAACAGCACCTGACCGTAGCCTCCAGGCCGGAGGCCGCTGGCCACCCCCAGGGGCCAGCACTGCCAGCTGAAGGGGGCGTGGTGAGCGTGCTGTGGGCCAGAGCAGCCTCCTCAGGAGGGATGCACATCTCCAAGGAGGGGGCTTGGCTCGGAGACCTCAAGCAAAAATGCCACAGCCCTGGGAGAGGGACGAGAAGGCAGCGAGCTAAGGGCCCAGGCTCCAGACAGCTCTGGAATGAAAGGAGGGTCTCAGGCAGTGAAGAGATGCCAACACAAGAAGCTTACAGAAGAATCCAGACTTGGAGAAAATACTCAATACTCAGCCCTTCGTTTACTTATTTGTTTATTTAATGACCTACTGTGTGCCAGGCACTGTGAAGATAGCAGTAAACAAGACAGAGATGCGCTCTTAGAATTTATAGTAATGTAGAATGAACAGACACACAGTTAAACTCATAATTATTTATTTATAATATGTCCCCCGAAGGAAAAGCATGAGGTGCTGTGAGAGCAAATAACTAGATGGCATCAGCCTGAGGACATGTTGATGGTCAGATCTTAAGGACAAGGAGGAATTAATCAAATGGAGAATGGATAGAGAACAGGTAGAGAGAATGTAGGTGCAAAGGCCCTGAGGCAGGTGAAGCAAACAAAGTCTATGCAAGAGGAGCGTGGAGAGAAGAATCTGGAGATGAGCGGGGGCCAGACCACACAGGACTGCGTAGGCCAGGTTACAGACTTTTGTCATTGTGCAACGGGAAGCCACCTTGTCTAAGGTTCCCTCAGATGTAACACACAATGGACAGGCATTTGATAAATACTTATGAATCACCTATTATGTACCAGGCCTTGTGCAAGATGTTGGAGATACAGGGGTGCTTGTATTCTAGTGAAGAAGTCAGAAAATAAACAAGGCAGTAAATGTAAACAAGATAATTAGCACACTCACGAATCTCGCAAGCTCTGTGAAGGAAATGACCGGAGGTGTTCGAGGCAGGGGGATATTTAAATGCTAAGAAGGAGCCAGCTTGTGAGGGGAGAGCGGTCCAGGTGGGGAGGAACAGCAAACCTGAAGGCCTCACAGCCATACAATGTGTGTTAGGGGAACAGGAGGAGGAGTGTGGCGAGAGCTGTGGTTCTCAACCCCTGAACGTTAGAATCACCTGGAGAAGCTTCTAAAAAAGATGGATCCGACATCCAGAAATTCTGATTCGTTGGTCTGTGCTGGGGTCCAGGCACCAATGCTATTTAAGAGTTTCTGGAGTGTCTCAGAGTTTCTGTAGTTTCTGGAGCCAGGACTGAGAACCCACGGGCCAGGCCTGGCTACTCAAAGCGTGGTCCACGGACTGGCAGCATCAGCACCACCTAGGAGCAGGTTAGAAGTCCCAGAAGGGGCAGAATCTCAGGCTGGCTCTTCCCCAGGCTTATGCGTTCAGAACCTGCATCTTCACTAGGTGCCCAAGCTATTCACGTACATATTACAGTTTGAAAGGCTGATCTATAGTGAGAGGGAGGAGCATGAATAGGACAAGGTGGGACAGGAGAGATGAGGAAAAGTCAAATGGGTTTTGGGGCCGGCCCAGTGGCATAGCGGTTAAGTGTGCGCGCTCCGCTTTGGTGGCCCGGGGTTTGCAGGTTCGGATCCAGGGCGCTCACCGACGCACTGCTTGTTAAGCCATGCTGTGGCGGCGTCCCATATAAAGTAGAGGAAGAAGGGCACAGATGTTAGTGCAGGGCCGATCTTCCTCAGCAAAAAGAGGAGGATTGGCATCGGATGGTAGCTCAGAGCTAATCTTCCTCACAAAAAAAATGTCAAATGGGTTTTACTCTAAGTGTAGGGTTTCATTCCAAGTGCAACACAGGTGCACACACACGGCACAGAAGAAAACACACCCTCACCAGCACATGCACATATAGTCATATCCACACGTGGGTACCACAGACCCCTTTACATTTTCTGCTTTTCCAAAATATATTTGCTTCCACCTCGGATGCAACCTCAGATGCCCCCCTGCACCCTCATCCCTGCCCCATCACATACACAATCCTGCCCTTACACGTGTCTCACCCAGAGACACCCCTGACACACCCCCATCATATTGCGACTCGAAAAGACTCTGGTGGGTGAGTGAGCAGAATGGGGAATCTAGAAGAGGACACTCTGCCTTCTTTCTCCTGCCCCAGGCCCAGAATCCAGGCAAAAGGCCTGAAGGGCAGCTCAGATTCAGGGGAGAAACCACGACGTCCACACAGGTTACAGGCTCTTTACTTTGCAGCCCTAAATCCCAATGTGGTGTTTGCTCAAAACGCCAGAACTATTCCTGGATGGCAGGTGCAGTTAATGGTTGCCGTGGCAACTGCACATGCTTAATGAATAGAAGAGAGTAAAAGATGCTGAATAAATGTCAGGGCCCAGAATGCATTTGCTTGGGAGCTTATCTGTTAGCGTTGGGCACAGCTGACCAGTGAAGGTTGAAATGAGCAGCCCAGGGTGGCCGGAAACAGATCCAGGAGGCTCTCTCTCCCCTTTCTCAGTTTAGCAGAGTCAGAATGGCACAAGATGTCCAAAAGTGTGCTTTCTGTGTAGACAATTGAAACATAAGCTCCGGTTCTGTGGGTTTGATGTGCAACCTGTTTACAGAGTTTGTGGGGGGCAGAAATCCGAGCCCCGGTCTCCCAAGAGTTAAGAGATGTCACTTTAAAAAAAAAAAAAAAAAACTCTTCTGGATTTTTTTTAAATAAAGAAAGTGCCAAATTAGAGTTGAAAAATAACCCTTTGGAAAGACAACGTCAAGAAAATGAGAAGACAAGCCACAGACTGGGAGAAAACATTTCTAAACACACATCTGATAAAGGACTGTTACCCAAAATACACAAAGAACCATTGGGGCCAGCCCGGTGGCGTAGCGGTTAAGTTCACATGTTCCTCTTCAGCGGCCTGGGGTTCACCAGCTCAGATCCTGGGCACGGACCTACTCGCTGCTCATCAAGCCATGCTGAGGCAGCGTCCCACATGCAAGAACTAGAAGGACCTACAACTAGGATATGCAACTACGTAGTGGGACTTTGGGGAGAGAAAAAGAAAAAGAGGAAGATTGGCAACAGATATTAGCTCAGAGACAATCTTACTCAAAACAAAACAAAAAACCAGAAAAAAAAAAAAGCAAAAAAATAAAAAGAACTATTAAAAGTCAATGATAAGAAAACAAACAACCTGATTAAAAAATGGGCCAAACACCGTGACAGACAGCTCACCATAGAAAATATAGAGATGGCAAATAAGCATATGAAAAGATGCTCCACATCATATGTCATCAGGCAAACGCAAATGAAAACAATGAGGTTCCATTACACACCTATTAGAAAGGCCAAAATCCGTAACTGACAACACCAAATGCTGGTGAGGATGCGGAGCGTCAGGAACTCTCACTCACTGCTGGTGGGAACGCAAAATGGAACAGCCACTTTGGAAGAGAGTTTCACAATTTCTTACAAAACTAAACACACTGTTACCATGTGATCCAGCAATCACACACCTTGGTGTTGCCCCAAATACTCCTTGTTATTTATGTCCATGCAACAACCTGCACACGGATGTTTATAGCAGCTTTACTCGTAATTGCCAAAACTTGGAAGCAACCAAGATGTCCTTCAACTGGTGAATGGATAAATAAACTATAGTACATCCAGACAATGGAATGTTATTCAGTGCTAAAAAGAAATAAGCTATCAAGCTGTGAAAAGACATGGAGGCTCCTAAATGCATGTTACTAAGTGAAAGAAACCAATCTGAAAAGGCTACATCCTGTATGATTCCAACTATCTGACATTCTGGAAAAGGCAAAATTACGGAGACAGTAAAAGAAATAGTGGTTGCCAGGGGTTTAGGGGGAGGGAGGGATGAAGGGGCAGAGCACAGAGGATTTTCAGGGCAGTGAAACTAGTTTGTATGACACTATGCTGGTGGATACATGTCATCATAAATTTGTCGCAACTCATAGAATGTACAACCCAAGAATGAACCCTCAAGTAAACTATGGACTTGGAGCGATAATGATGTGTCAATGTAGGTTCATCTATTGTGACAAATGTACCACTCTGCTGGGGGACGTTGATATGGAGGAGGCTATGTATGTGTAGGGGCAGTGGAGGGGTATATGGGAAATCTCTGTACCTGCTGCTCAATTTGCTGTGAATCTAAAACCGCTCTAAAAAATAAAGTCTATTAAGAAATAATAATAACCTTTTGACCCCACACTCCCACACGTTGTATTGCAATTGTAATTTACATGTCACTTACAAGAGTTAGAAAACAAACAGAGGGGTCTGGCAATGAGGAATAAGTTCAAAGCTGCACAATGAAGGTCCCTCAAGTCTGACAGTGTGTCTCTGTGACCAGGTGCGGAGCTTCATTTGGGAACGATGCCAAAGTCCACTGGCACCAGCAAATGTGAAGGCCAAGTCCAAGGGACGGGCCTGCTCTGAGCTCACAGCCAGGGGCAGGGACTCAGGGCTATGTGACGCTCACTTGTTGAGAGCCCTCCAACAAGTCTTGCATGGCCTCAACCTCAATTTTGGAAGAGGGAATAACTCTCCACAATTCCCCATGCTCCCCTCCCTTGCCTGTCCTCCAGCCAAGATCTCAAATACCCACAGAGGTCAAGTCCTTTGTGCATGTGATAACGACCCCGTGTCTGTCTGGCTACAGAGCGCAGCTCTCAGACTCTGGTGTGCATTGAATCCTGGAGAAGCCCAGGAGAAGTTAAAAAGCACAGGCGCTCAGAGACTCTGTCTAACTCAGTGCATTGTGTAGAGGCCCAGGAATACGTGCTTTTTTTTTTCCTGACAAGATCCTGGGTGATTCTTATGCAGGTGGATCCAACTTTTCCAGGCACCTCTGGAGAAGAGATGTCACCATTTAAAAGCAACAGAGATAAAGGGGCCACAGTCTCCTTCCAAGAGCCCCTGCCACATTCATAGCCATCTCCGTGGTCTGGAAACAGAATGAGTTCTCAACTCCTGTTATGCCTGCCAAGGCAGGATTAGAAGACTTTTAGAACACTAAAATGATTATGGTGACCACCCCACCCTCATAGAGAATCCAACATTAACATGATAATACTAAATTATTAAATAATGAAGATCAACATGCTTCTGATTTTTTTCCGTGCTATTTTAATGCTCTTTTGTAAAAATCAAATATCAGATAATTTCCAGTTCTTATCCTCTCTCTTTCGATACCCCTGCTTTGCGAGTACCCCAAATACGTGATTTATTCTGCCTAATTGGTATATTCTACACCAGGGCCTGTGAAGTTCCAGGTCCTGTGTTGGGTGCCAGGCTGCAAAGCAGAACTAGAACATAGAACTAGACTAGAACTGCCGTCTTGGCTGGGATGAGCGGGGCTCTAGGCTGGGCCCTTGGCTCTGCGCTCCAGGATTGACTGGAACCTGGGCTTTGGGCTAGCCTGGTGTTCCAATTGGACCTGTAATTAAACAAATAATTAAGGACCAGGGAAAGTATTTTACCCCAAACCTCCCAAATCCACCCAATGGTTTGATCAGGCGATGTACCCAACACCAGGCTCTTCAGAAATAAAGTAGGCCTATTACCTGGGTGCAGAGAAAGATGGGCAGCACCCACAGTCCCTTCCTCCTAATTAAATTTCCCATACGTGGTTCCAAGGCAGGACACTCTCTCGATTGGGCATCTCTCTTTGGGCGAATGTGGCTGGACTCTGGCTTGACTGCTGTCCCCCATCACCAGTTACTAATTCAAAGGGTACAAGGTGGCTGTCAATGATTCCTTTGAAGATGCACTTCCATTCTTGCTTCTCTGCAAGCCCCTGGCATCCAAAGAGATCTTTTAAAACTACAAATCAGATTGCTTTTCTCGTATGCTTAAAGCTCTCCAAAAGCGGGGACCATATGCCTTTCCAACTTCCGACCCTGGCCTGCAGGCACGCCATCATCTGGCTCCTGCGTGGACCTGGTCTAATTCCATTTTCCCCCTCTCTCACTCTGTTTTAGTCATCTGAATTTCTTTTGGCTCTGGAAACAAAGTGTTGTCCTTCCCAGGGGCCTTTGCACTTGTGGTGCCCTCTTCTTAGAAAGCTCCTCTCTCAAATCTTCCCGTGGGTGGCTCTGCCTTGTCACTCAGGTTACCTTCTCAGAGAGGCCTTCCCTGTCCACCAATCTCTTGATTGTCCCTCCTCTCCTCCTCCAAGTCACTCTCTCTCCAGAATTTACTATTTTCATGGCACTTACCACTACCTGAAATTACCTTTTCCTTTTTAGTGGTACACTTGTTTCATTTATTTATTGCTTCACTGTAGGTCTCTCTCCACTAGAATGTAACAGCCTTGAGATCCGGAACCTGGTCTGTTTAGTTCACTGATAAACCCCAAGAGCCCAGGACAGCGCTTACTGCAAAGCAGGTGCCTCAGTAGACATCTGTAGAACAAAAGCATGAATCAGGGTGTGCACCAACAGCAGTTCAGTTACATCAGAAGAGCATGTTTATTTCTCCTTAACTCACTCCCTCCTGTGGTTCTTATTAGAAGGCGTAAGCCGTCATTGCTATACCCCAAGCGCTCCATCTTGCTCAGAGAGACCAAGTTTAGTTCAGGGTCCTCATTATCCATGAATTCATTATCCCAACCCCCGCACGTGTGAGGTTGCGTGGACGAGCAAGCAAACTCCATCTTAATATGCATACGTGCATTAACGGCCTGACCGCTTCTAAAACCAGTCTCTCTCAAATGCCCCCCACCCCATCCCCCACCCTCTCGCCATTTGATACTGTGTAATTCATGGTGTTTGTCTGGCAGCCTCTCTCTGATTACCAGCTCTTGTCAACATGCGACAATACAGTGCAAATGGGAGGCAAACTGATTACAAAGTGAGATTGCATAGCTAGCAAAATATGCAGGATTTCATGAAATGGTTGTGAGGGGTGTTGGAGATCTGCTGGAGGGATGTGACATGCCAACCACGGGCAGTTGAGAAGCTGGCAGAGGGCTGCCAGTTCACAATGGAAGAAGAGAAAATGAACAGGAAAGATGATATGATAGGCACATCCAATGATTTGAATATCAAAAGACTAAGAGAGGCCCTTGAGAAAACTGATGAGGTACTCAAATATCTTTTGCAAAAGTGACCCACTTTATGATCATGCTGTGAAAGTCAAAACTTTACAATCCTGCCAGGAAAGTGAAGGATTTCACATTGGACCATCATGCGATTTTATCAGAAAAATTATGCTCCCTTCCACAAAAAATCAACACGGCTTACGTTTTTGTTCGCCCTGGTGCATAGTTAGAAAAAGTGAGACGAAATAAACACGTTTTCATGAGCAATAATTTCATTTTCAAGATAAAATTGGAAGCACGTCTTTGAACATCGTTATTTACTGTGAAATAATGGTCTCTATTTTGAAGTGGACTCACCTGAAGGCTGTGGTTCTCAACCTTAGCTGAACGGTTAGACTCATCCAGGGAGCTTTGAAAACTCTGGATGCCCAGACTAATCCGTAAGAATCTCTACGGGTAGAACTGAGCAGCAGTGTTTTCCAACCACCTCCCACCCCGCCCGGGTAATTCCAGTATGCAGCCCATGTTGAGAACCGCTATGTTAAGGTATCTTTATCCTCTGTACTAAAGATCTGCTGTAACACCAGGAACCCAAACATTCTTACAGTCAGGAGGTTCCTTGTGCTTTCTTAACTCAGGTACTCCTGGGGCATAAACAAACAATGTTTATTCTTCTTTTCTGATTTCTCAAGGCAAATTCATCACAATGCAGACCAAAAAAAAAAGACCTATACGACTGGACCCAGAGCTCTGGTCTTCAGTCAGCCTTGGTTTTGAGCTCTGAGCTGGACTTTGGGGGCCTGGAATTTGGTTGCACCAGCTGGATTTGTGGCTGAGATGGGTGCCAAGCTCTCGTCACTGGGTTGGCTGCGTTTCTGGGCTGGACCAGGTTCTGGGCACTGCTGTTGGGCTGGGGGTGCTCGTTAGGAGTGTCCATCCTCACTCTGAGCACAGAGACTGCTCAGAAATAGTCTTCCTTTATCAGCTTGGGCAATGCCACAGCCACCAAATTCTGCCCCAGAACCATCAATGTGGGCTGCTCGCAGTCCATGGGAGGCAGATGTAGAGGGTCCCTCCTAGAAGACCATTGAGAGGCTCCGCTGATGTCCTCTCCTTCAGTGGAGGAGGGACACCCAGGGGACAGCTCCTCCCCGTTCAGGGTCTCCCTTCAGGACTGCAAACTTGGAAAGGCTGGACCTTGGGTGACACTCTCACTTCCCTAGGCCTCTCTGCTCGGGGTCTAGTATTTCTTGACATGAGGCCAAAAATACTAAATTCAGAGCTTCTTTAGATGACCCAGAAAACTCTGTCTGGCCCTTGCCCAAAGTCGGCATAGCAGGTGGTCTAGGCCCATTCCTGCCGGAATGTGACAGCTCCTCAGGATCCCTGCCTGGGTTAGCCCTATGTGGGCACACACGCGCGAGCACCCCCACGTACATAGGTCTGCACGTATGCACATAGTCTATGTGACGGTGGGAGAAAGAAGACCACGAGCTCCAGCTTCCCACTGGTTTCCTTTCACCCCCATGCTCAAAATAGAGACAGTAATCACATTAACAGCTGTCCGTTTTTAGTCCTCTTCTCGGTGCCCAGCACTGTGTTGGTACTATTTAGAGGATTTTGCTAAGAGCTCAGCCTCTGGGATTAGACAGACCTTGGTTTTATGCCTGTTTCCCCATCTGTAAATGTATTTATTGAATTAACTTACATTTACACAATACTTACCACATGCTAAACATCACTCTAAAGCACTTGACAAATATTAACACTTCCAATCCTCATGAAAAACCCCTTGAGCTAGACACTATTATTATTGTCTGCTTACAGATGAGGAAACGGAGGCACATATAAGTAGGTAACTTGCAGCTAACACGTGGCACAGCCGGCCCTCAAACCCAGGCAGTCTGGCTCCAGAATCCATGCTCCACACCCCATCCTATGACCAATGGTAGTGCCAGCTTCATGGGGTTGTGAGGAATACCCAAAGATCCCTTAATCTGATGCCTGGCACAGAGTTCATCTAAACAAACAATAAATAATTATTTCTAAATAATTATTTCTTTGAAAACTCCCAACGATCTGTAGATTATCAATATTTTACAGATGAGGAGCTCGAGACCCAGGGGAATAAATAACTCACCCAACTAGTATGTTAGTAAGTGGTAGAACAGTGATGCAAACTCAGGCCAGAGGGCTCCAAAGCTTTGTTCCCACCACTACACCACACGACCTCTCTACAGGTCAAGTATGTACCTGCTGAAGAAGGGGCAGCCTACATTTCCCTGGAGATTGCAAGAATCTGACTTATTTGTAAAAATTCGCAGGAAAGTATCCTTATCCCCCCTTCATGACTGTTGATGGTCTCCCAGGATCTGGCCAGGGGCCCACGTTGCTGGGATCTGAATGGAAATACTCAGAATGGAGACTCTGAGCTAAGGAACTTGGAAGCACCACTTTTCCTGGAGATACGCAACAAGGGCTTTAAGAGTTAAAAACACAAACGTCCCACCTTCCAGACTCCCTTCCCACCCTTGCTGCCTCGCTTGCATGTTTGGAAGCTACTCAGGACCATGTCGGTCCTTTAGGTTGCCCCAACCCTAAGGAAAAGATGGAGTTGAACTTGGCTCTTGTGCAACCCAACCTCCTAGATAGTCCAGAGATCCAGCGCTGAAGGGGCAGCTAGAAGGACAGCTGACGGACCTGGTAAAGCCACCATAACAGGCCCTCTTTCTCCCCACTGACCTCCCTTCTCTTCCTCAGACTCACCAAGCTCATTCTCATCTCAGGGCCTTTGCACCCACAGTTCTCTCCACCTGGAAAGCCCTTTCTGGGGCTCTTCATATAACTGGCTCCATCTCTTTATTCAGGTCTGAGCTCAGATGTCACTGCCCCCCACCCATCCAAACTCGCCCACCACCCAATACATAGCCACCACCACATCACCCTGTTGTGTTTCCTTCAAAGCACCATTGTCTGGTTCATTTACTTACTAGTCTATAGGCTCTCTCTCCAGTGAGAATGTAAGTTCTGAGGATTGTCCCTATCTTGGCCACTAGTAAATCCCTAGGACCTAAAACAGCTCTGGTACACCGTGGGTGTTTGATAAATTTGGAGGAAGAAAGGAGGGAAGAAAAGGAAGGAAGGAACGAAGGAAGGAAGGAAGGGAGGGAGGGAGGGAGCGAGAGAGGGAGGAACAGAGGGAAGGAGTGAGGGGAGGCAGAGAAGGGAGGGACAGAGGGGAGGAGGACAAAGGCTGAATCAATCAATCTTCGCAGCCCAGTTCCCATATGTGCTCTACCCAGGTTCCCATCATCATCACCTCTCACCTGTAACCCCTGGATCTGTCCCCCAGACCAACCACCGTGATCCTCCTAACACCCTGGACTGCTCTGGGTTCCCAAATGAGGCTTTCTCTCTCTCATCATCACACACGCTATTCCACTCTGCCGGAAGCAACACACCTCCCCTACCCTGATTAAATTCTAATTAACCTTCAGATCTCAGCTTAGACAGGATCTCCCTCAATATTCAGTTAACAAAAGTCACTGTACTGAGTTATCAGGTGAGAGAATTTCTGGTGGGGTGGGGGAAGCGTTTTTACTTTTAATCTTATGTCTTTCTATACTGTGTGAATTTTCTAACTATGTACATATATTCTTTTAATTTAACAGGGATTATTTGAATATGAGATAATGGACTGTTTCTTATTTTCTTTGTAATATTTCTCTGCATTGAAAAAATAGCCTAACAAATGTTATTTTTAAATGTCAGTACCACAATGACTTAATTATTACGGCTTTATTGTATGGTCTAGTATCATGTAAGAAGCCACCTTACTGAGCTCTTCCATTCGTTCTAATATTTTTTTGAGCTAATTGTCTTCAGCTTCCCGAGTAGACTATTCTATCGCCTGGAAAAAATGATAATTTTATCCTATTTTTTTCTATTGCTTATAACTCTTAATTCTGTTTTATTTCTTCCTGCACTAGAACTTGTAGAACCACGGTAAATAACAGAGGCGACAGTGGGCATTCTTATCTCACTCTTGATTTTAATGGGAATCTTTCTAGGGTTTGACCTTTAAGAAGGATTGTTGGTTTAAAGAGGATGCCCTTCCTCATATGAAGGAAGTGTTCTTCCATTGTCTGAGCCAGAGATGAACCATTCACACAATCTTCTCTACCTAGGATGGGGCTGTGTCATCACAACGCCAGCCTCTGCAGTTACACTTCAACACTTCAGGAAGCCTCTCCTGGCTCTGTCTCCCATCCAAACCTCTCCCCAGGGTCCTGGGGTCTGTGGGTTCTCACAGCCTAGCTCCCATGCCTGCCCTATCCTGGGTTCCTATCACCTCTCACCTATAACCACTGGATCTGTCTCCCAGACCAACCATTGCTGATCCTCTTCCTGGTTTACCACATTCCTGGTTTCTGCTTCTCTCTGCCCCCGTGCCTTAGCCTAAACTGTATGAGGACAGCGCTTGTCTCTATATCCTGACTTCATCCTCGCAGGGCACAGTCATGTGCCGTGTAATGACATTTCAGTCAACAACGGACCACATACACAACAGTGGTGCCATGAACTTAGCACCATATAGCCAAAGTGTGTAATAGGCTATACCATCTAGGTTTGTGTAGGTACACTCTATGATGTTTGCACAATGACAAAATCACCCAATGACGCATTTCTCAGAATGTATCCCTGTCGTTAAGTGACCCATGACTATATATATTTTCAACATCTCTTTGGGTCCATCCTCTGCAGTTCATGGGCAAGTCCAACCCCATCCTATTTTTCTGGGATTTACTGATATGGGGAAATACTCATGAGAAAATGTAAGTGGGAAGAAGAACAGCATGATCCCAATTTTCTAAAACCATTTGTGCGTGAAAGCACGGGGAAGAAAAAAAGCCTGGAAGGAAATATACAGAAATGCTAAATCAGAGTTATTTTTGGGAGCTAGCAAGATGCAACTTACAGGAAAGGCCAAGTTCGCTGTTTGATGAGTGGATGACTCAGGGTGCCAACAGCTTCATTTTCAGCGTGGAGTTTTCCTCGGGGAAATTCTTCACTCCTTTTCTTTTTATATTGCTTTTTTAAATCTCGCCATGGCACCAATGTGTCTCTTCTGGTCCTAAAATACCTACCAAAACCAATGGTAGTAATAGCGTAATTTATTGAGTTCTTACTATGTGCCAGGAACTGTACTAAACGCTTTATGTCATCGTCGGATTAACAGAGTTATGAGTAAAGCGCTGAGCACAGCGACTGGCACTGTAACTACTATTACAGTCGCCATTAATTCTCACGACAGCTCCATGAAGTTATTATTATTATCTTCATTCTGTAGAAGAGACTGAGATTTGGAGAGGTAATTCGCCGTAGGTACCTCAAGTGACACAGGGCCTGGTGGGGACTTTGGCCCATGGGAGAGCTTGCACCAGGTCTAAAATGGGCTGCTGACATCCAGCTGCAAAGGATTGTTTCCACACGGAAATGTGGGACAGAGTTCCACATTTTTTTTTTTTTTTTTTGTGAGGAGATCAGCCCTGAGCTAACATCCGCCAATCCTCCTCTTTTTTTTTGCTGAGGAAGACGGCCCTGGGCTAACATCGGTGCCTATCTTCCTCCACTTTATATGGGACGCCGCCACAGCATGGCTTACCAAGCAGTACTTCGGTGCACGCCCGGGATCCGAACCAGCAAACCCCGGGCCGCCGCAGCGGAGCGCGCGCACTTAACCGCTTGCGCCACCGGGCCGGCCCCCAGAGTTCCACATTTTTTGTGTGTGTGTGTGAGGAAGATCAGTCCTGAGCTAACATCCATTGCCAATCCTCCTCTTTTTGCTGAGGAAGATTGGCCCTGGGCTAACATCTGTGCCCATCTTCCTCTACTTTATATGGGACGCCGCCACAGCATGGCTTGACAAGCGGTGTGTTGGTCCAGGCCCTAGATCCGAACCCTCGAACCCCAGGCCACCGAAGTGGAGGGTGTGCACTTAACCGCTATGCCACCAGGCTGGCCCCCAGAGTTCCCTATTTTTTAAGAGAAGCTGCAAATCAGGCTTTCAGGTGATATATCCTGAATTTTAAATTGCAGCAACATATTTAACTTTTTAAAAATATGCATTAAAATACTGCAGGAAAAAAAAACACCAAACAAAATATTCCGCAACCCCGATTTGCCCTAGACGCCCAACATTACTTGCTTTAGGAGCCCCAGCCTGAATTACGTCCTCCAATCCCAAGAAGCCCCAAACTCCTCTTTGCTTTCCACTTTTTCCCTCGTAAAGTTTGTACTACCTCACGGAAATCTTTAGACCAGAGATCAGTAACATTTTTCTTAGCCAGATAGTAAATATTTTCAGTTTTACTGTCTCTACGGCTACTCGGCTCTGCCATGACAGCGTGAAAGCCATAAACAAGTGGGCATGGCTGTGTTTCAATACAATTTTATTTACAGGCACTGAAATTTGAATTTCAAATGTCTTTTTACATGTCACGAAACAAGACTCTTCTTTTGATTTTTTTCCCACCATCTAAATATGCAAAAACCGTTCTTAGCTGGTGGGCTGTGCAAAAACAGGTGGTGGGCTACTTTAGACCATTAAAAACTGATGACTATTTCTGCAGAAGCTACTGGTGTTTGCTGGCTCTGAGTCCGAGTTTCAAGCTGCCCTAAGCCACCTTGGCTAAGGCCCCTTTCACAAGCAGAGGCAGGCATGTGTAGGTCCTTATTCCCACCTGGTTCCAGCTGGTCTGCTTTAGTAATGTTCTAATTTCACGTTCAACTGAAACTTTTCTTCCTACGAAATCTTTCATGGAGTGTGTAAAACAGCTAACAATCTCACAATCACCCCCTTTGCCCTGCTCAGTGGCCCCTCATGTATATCGTGGGAAAAGCATGGTTGATTGAACTGGTCCAGTTCATTGCCACAAAAGATAGCGGTGGATGGACAACGAAAGTGTCATAAAGCCACCTGGCAAAGGACTTTGCCTACAGCTCTAAAACATGTTGAAGAGAGTGCAGTTCACAGCAGTAGTTGGGAACTTCGGGTTTGGAGTCAGGCAGACTTCCGTGTGAGTGTGCCACTTACAGCCGCGTCCTTGGGGAAATCACTTACTTCACTAAGCCTCAGTCTCCTCATCTGTAAAATAGGGATCATAATACCAGGTACTTCATATGGCTGTTTTGAGGGCTCGAGAGGATAAAACCTGTAAAGTGCTTAGAATGGCACTGGGTATATGGTAAGTGCTCAACGTGTGTGACTTATGATTTGTTATCCAGCCAGCGGGAAGGGGATGGAGCTTGAAAACAAACAGGAATGATGAGTTTGTCTTTCTTCCAACAATTTCCTTGGGTCTGCAAGTCTTCTCTCCAGGACTCCCCTTCTTGGTTCTAAGTCTGTTCTTTGCCTGGTGAGCAGAGAAGGAGAACCAAGAGGATGGTCTCATATTGCATCACACTTATTGTGAAATGCCTCTGGCTTAGATCCTACTTATAGTAGGGTTAAATATATGGCACTCTTATTATTATAAGATAGTAATAGACAAAATAATAATGGCTGCCATTCATAGTACAATGGTGAAAACCATAGGCTTTGAAGCCTGGATTCAAATATCGATTCTTCTAGTCTCCACCTGTGACACTTTGATCTCCTCTGTGATCCTGGGTTGCCTCATCATCAAATGTCATCAAATTTGTCATCAAATAGCCCCTACCTCCTAGGGCAGTGGACAAAAGTAAACGAGAGAAGCAATGTAAGGTTTCAGCTCTGTGCCTGGCCCATTGGAAGCACTTAAAAAGTGTTGGCCATTATTCTGACATGCCTAAAGCTTTGCAAAAATTATCTCATCTTCATATATTGCCTCATTTAATTCTTACAGTAACTGCTCTGAAATATAAAGCAGCTCTGTGTGACTCTAAACCTTGTCCACTGCCCACGACACCACCCTGCTCCTCACCTCCACGCCATCTCCACGGGCAGGGACAAAAACAATAATGCATAATTTCATGCTGTGTGGTGGCGAGAAGTTCTGAAATTGTTTGTCATTTATAAGAACTGGCAGAGCCATCAGCTGCCCCAGAGATTGGTTAATTGGCTAGTTAACAAACACCCACAGTGATTATCAAACACCCACAATGAGTTAAGTCAAGCTGATGTCAAAGGAAGAAAAGGAAGCAAAACGCTGACAGTTTCCCCAAGATGCACTAGCGCAATTCTGTGCCTCCTGAAGGGGTGAGCCACATAGCAGAGCACAGCAGGTTGTGATCTTGGGCAAGGGGAGGCCGGAAGGGGACGGTCCTGTGTTGGATATGAGTGTTATTGGGGAGAGTTGGCCATCCTGGATCTATCAACACCTCCAAGCTACACCCGGGATTCAGCAGATCTTGACTGGAATTCTGGCTCTTCTGCTTACCTGTGTGAGCTCGAGCAAAATTCTTACGCCCTCTCCTCATCTGTAAAATGGGAAGATAAATTAATATATATATTCTGCTTCCTTTTCCCCTTTCCCCTCACTAACTGGGGAAAAAAAGAAAAAAGATAAGACAAGACAGTCCTCATAATGAATGCTTATGCTTCATAGCTCTTTGCCCTTCTAAGTAGATCCCAACCTCACGCAAAATCTAAGAAGCAGAGAATTCAGTCTTTTGCTTTTTTTTTTTTTCCCCTCTATTGGTCTCCTTTTTGTGCCCTAAGAAAGATGTTGATGGGCCAACCTATGCACAGCTCAAAAAAACAAGAATCTTCACCATGGGGGTGAGGATCGAGGCTGGGCCTCAAGGGCTCTGTCTCCTCCCCTGGCTCAGGACCACGTTTGTTTCCACAGGGGCTTTCCGAGGAGTATGCAAGAAAATCGATCACTTCCCCGAAGATGCTGACTATGAACAGGACACAGCTGAGTATCTCCTGCGTAAGTTCCCCACTTCTCAAGACTCCCCTGGGGGAGGGAAGGGTGCCCTCCAGTCACCCAGCTGCCTCTGAGTTTGAGGCTTCTCACTAGTCACCCCTAGAAATGGACACGTGCAAATGAGCTTCAGGGGACCATCATTACTAGACAGACCTTCAAGTGGTTGTGATAGCTAAGTCTCTTTAATATCAATGAATTAGAAATAGAACAAAAGGGCCGGCCCCGTGGCTTAGCGGTTAAGTGCGCGCACTCCGCTGCTGGTGGCCCGGGTTCAGATCCCGGGTGCGCACCGACGCACCGCTTCTCCGGCCATGCTGAGGCCGCGTCCCACATACAGCAACTAGAAGGATGTGCAGCTATGACATACAACTACCTACTGGGGCTTTGAGGGAAAGAAATTTAAAAAAATAAATAAAATTATAAAAAAAAAAAAAGAAATAGAACAAAAAAAAAGTAGGTGAGTCAAAACTGAAAGGTTCTTTTTAGTCTGCTTAGGAGAAAATCTAAGGAATTTTCTTCCACTTGAATACAAGTTTTCACCTTCCCCAGAGGGTTGATTTGAGGTGCTAATGGGCAAAGCGCTAACGGGTGAGGTGCTAATGGGCGAGGTCCCAAGGGGCAAGGTCTGGGAGAATAAATGCAAACCCAAGTTCACCTCTCTTTGACTTCTCTTCAGTTTCAATCCTATTGGGGCAGGGCCAGTGTCTCCCTAGGATTGTCTCAAGGTCAGTTACCTGGATATGACATGGGACTGTCACAATTGTAGCACGTGGGAGGCAGCAGAGTGTGGCGGCTTAGAGCAAGGGCTCTGGATTCTGCCCAACCTGGGCTTTTGCTCCCGTCTGACTCCCTCCCAGCTGGGTTAGACCTGGACCACGTTGCTTTACCTCTCCATCTCCTCCCTTTCTTTATCTAGTCACAAATGGAAATTCTAATGAAAATTAAATAGCTAACACACATTGTACTTAGCCCGGGGTGCAGGTTGGAGTCATGAAGCCACACGTGTTAGCTCTTCTTTGTTGCCTGGGTTGAGCAATAGCAAAGGCCAGCCGCAGACGTGGGCCTGACATTGATCCAGGCACAGAGAGAATTTGGGATTAATGTAATTTACATGTAATTCTTCAACAAGTATGCCTGCCAACTTCACTCAAAAGGAAAATTCTAAGGCACTGCTAATTACTATTAGGGAGTGTTAAATGTAAGGATTTGGGTTTTTTCTGAACTACTATTTTAAATAAAAATTGCAAGAAATTGGGCTATTCAGATTACATTTGTAACTCATAGCTCAAGACGAATGTTCTGACAATTAAAATCATTTTTAGCTCTAGTCACGCCTGCTAGCCTGCAGATGGGCTGTGGGTCTATAAATGAGCCTTTAGGCACATAACAATGTAAGTGGCATGGGGGTCAGTTTGAAAGAAACAGTCATTTTAAAGCTAATTTTTAAAACGTAAACATACCATTTTTCTCTTTTCAGTCCTTATCCATCTACTAGGATTTATCCAAATGCCTACTAGGATTTACACCAGCAGTTCAAAAAGATTTGGTATGAGGAATAAAGGCCACATTTAGATATATAGCTTGACCAAAGTTTGGGGCATGACATAGATTACTTGGGCCTCCTCAAAAGAGAATGACTTTAAAGTCATCACCAGTGGGGTTTTACTGGCGTGTCCATAGTTTTTCTTTCCTACTTTGATGAGACATTTTGATGTTTGCCCTGTTGGAGACTAAACAGAACTGTGACTTCTATTTTACAACTTGCAAAACTGATTTTAAGTTCTTGGAAGAAGTCAATTGCTTTTCCAACAAAATACACTTCTCCTCTCTGGGAAGATGGGGACCCTCACCACGGCACACCTGTGCTTCACCATGAGCCACAGCATCGGGCTAAGGTTAAGGAGGAAACTTAACGAGCACATGAATTCCCTGCTGGGAATTCTAGAATCCCTAACCCAACCACATAGGGCCAGGGGCATGTTCCTGCAGGGGTCTCCTGGCCTGTCCAGGGTGACCACACCCTAGTGGGATGGGATTCTGCACGTTGATTTTTCTGCTATTTCCTCTTTCTCATGTGCTGTTGGGTTGGCTACAGCTGAAACCTCCAACAGAAGGTTTAATCGCCCAGGTCCTGTTGACTAGAAGCTCCCCATAGTTCATACAGCACCGGACGTGGCCAAGCCCCGATCAGACACCGACGGTGGAATTACACTGAACAAGCTTCCCTCCCCAGCCCTAAGACACCAACTTAGCCCCAGATAGTTTGGGGAGGAGAAACAGGGAAGGAAGGCAGTAAAACCTTTTGTTCTGAAGCCATTAAGTGTCCTCCGGGATAAAACGAATCCAGAGTAGACTCCAACTGACTTAGGAGAAAATGTCCTGTTGCTTAGCAGCAACTGTCCTGTCTGAGGCAGACACCTGTAGCCAGAGTTTGCAGGATCTGCTTGTATCTCATTTGTGGGGTAAAGAGTGGAGTCTGGCCACCATTGGTTGCCAAATAGTTATTGCACCACATGGGAAATAGCCACATTTACACATCTCATAGTCACACATTTCAAATATACACAACCAACACAATTTAATAGCTTCAAACGTTCAGATCATTTCCTTCCAGCATAATTATCCTTTAATCATACTTTGAAATAAAAACATAATTGAAAAAAAGATACTCTTGTTTAATCAATTGAACTCATCATATTGAATATTAGAGCAATTCCTGCTTAATACACAATGCAAATGATCACTTTAAATATTTGTTCACAAGTTCCTAAAGAGTGCTTGAAACCCCTGGAGGCAGACCCACCCCTAATATTTGTGGGGCAGGGGCCAAGGTCCAAATGGAAACCCATAGGTCATACGTGTAAATATTTAGAAGTTATATATAAGCCATGCCCGCAGCAGGGCCCATGTACCCACCCAGGACCCACTTCCCAGGGATCCTCCCTTGACCCGGGGGCTAAGGGAACCAGGGAGACCAGCTCTGCCCTCTGCAAGCGTGTGTGGTAGCAGAGATCTGCAGGACAGCGAAGGGCAGGCCAGAAGCCAGGCCTGGTCCCAGGACTCCTGGGCAGTGAGTGACCCGCCTGACCCAGGATGGAGACTGACCTATTCATGCTCCCAGGGGATCGGGGCTCCCCCATGCCTCACTTCTCCCATCAGGGTTTCTAGGCAGTTTGAAGCCCCTCCCAAAACTTCACCATCGCAGCAGAGGGGCAGGAGGGATACAGTTATTGGACCCTGGTCTGCCCAGACCCCAACGTTGGATGATTTGGGGCAGCCCTCTTGAGGCAAAAGCGAGGACTCGCATTCTCTTCTCTCCTTTAAGAGACCCTCACCCTAGGGCGCCCTCAGCCCCTCACCCCACTTCTCCTCCATCGTCCCTCCCAGACTATCCCGGTTGGTTAAATCAGCTACCAAACTTTCCGAAAACTCTTTCCATGAGACTGAAAAAAATAACCAGTCATGGCGTCGTGGAAAGAGCTTTGCAGCTGGAGCGTGAGCCCCGCCGTGCAGCAGCAAATAGGAACGGCTGGAGCTAGATCCGCAGGAAAACACAGTAAATGTGGGAGGTTAAAGCCTCGGACGCTGAGCTTTAACCTTCCGGTGGCCAAAAATGAACCTGCGACCCTTCCTGCCATGCCCACCCCTTGCTCCTCCTGCGCATGCGCTGGGTCATTGAGGGCGCCGCCGTTCACTCAGTGGCTGAGCGCCAGACGTGGGGCTCATTGTCAACCCCCTTCTCTCGTTCCCACTGCCGATTCTGTTGGCTCTACCTTCAAAATATATCCTGACTCCGACACCTTCTCACCACCTCCAGTCTACCACCCCAGTCCGAGACACTGTCAGCTCAAGCCCGGGCTCTTGCTGCCCTCCCAGCCACACAGGGCCTGCCCACACAAGGGCCCACACCTGGTTCAATGCCCTGCCGTCACCATCTCGAAGTTCTTAATAACTTTGGAACACCAGGCCTTGCATTTCCATTTTGCACAGGGCCCTGCAATTTATGCAGCTGGTCCTGCCTGTCATCTCTACTAGAATGTAAGCCGCATGAGGACAGGGACCTTAGCTCTTTTGTATACCAGTGAACACGGAATCTATTACACTGATATATTCTGGCCTGGGCATACTTGGAAATACCTTTTCACTGGTTGGGTGAGTACTGGGATCCCCGCCATAGGAGCCCTCCCCCAGAACCTCAGAATGTCTCCGTGATCCAGGAACTCAAGAGTTAACACGGCCCCACCCCAGCCCACAGCCAGCACCCACTTTGAAGGGCAGCACCTGTGCCCTTGTGGTTGTTAAACATTTCCACTAGTCCCCCAGGACCCAACACAGTGCCTGGCATTCAATAGGTACTCAATAAGTATTGTTGAATGGATAAATTCATTTGTTTATTCAGTGACTAAATGGGTATTAAGTGGGTATTACCAGACTCAGTGCTATGCAAATACAGGTGTGTGTTGGGAAAGATTCTGCGTTTTGCTGAACAGCGTGTGATCGGATGGGATGATGCAGGGCTGGCTACATAATTTGCAGGGCCCAGTGCAAATGAAGATCCCGGGCTGCTGGTCCAAAATGCAGGCGAAAAAGCTTTTTCATTTCTTCTGGGATCTCTCTCTTGATCTGTCATGGTGTCTTTTATTTGCTATTTAATGTCACGCTCCCTCAGGCACAGGGACACTCGAGGCGTGAGTGCATAGCCTCGCAGATACCTGGGGCTTGCACCCAACCCTGATTCCCCTCATGTCCATGCCCAGCCCCCCCCACCCAGGAGCAAAGAGTGGCAGCGGTCACTGGTTGAGGTGGGGAAGTGGACAGTTGAGAACCCACTCCAAGGAGAAGGGAGGGTAGGGAGTGGTGGGTGGTGGGATCGCACTTAAGTTAAGGCTCCAAGCCCCCAGTGCATGCTCCAGAGGCCCATCAGACTTACTTATAAAATACAAATTCAGGGCCGGCCCTGTGGTGTAGTGGTTAAGTGCGCGTGCTCCATTGCTGGCGGCCTAGGTTCAGATCCTGGGCGCGCACCGACACACCACTTGTCAGGCCATGCTGTGGCAGTGTCCCATATAAAGTGGGGGAAGATCGGCACAGATGTTAGCTCAGGGCCAGTCTTCCTCAGCAAAAAGAGGAGGATTGGCATGGATGTTAGCTCAGAGCTGATCTTCCTGGCAAAAAAAAAAAAAAAAAAAATACAAATACAAATTCAAAGATAAAATTAAGAACATCAGGATGGTGACCACAGAGCATTAACCCCAAGCCTGCGACCCTGAGCCACTGCCCTGGTCTCATGCCCGTGGGAGATGCAGGTCTGTCCTCCTGCTCATGTGCTGCTTTCCCCTCGGTAGCCCCATGCCCGAGGTAGGTTGGTCCTGGGGCTAGCTGGGGTGCAGGCGGAACGCTCTCTCCTTCTCTCCGCAGGGGCTGTGAGGGCCTCCAGTGTCTTCCCCATCCTCAGCGTCACGCTGCTCTTCTTCGGCGGGCTCTGCGTGGCAGCCAGCGAGTTCCACCGCAGCAGACACAACGTCATCCTCAGCGCGGGCATCTTTTTTGTCTCTGCAGGTGAGCATCTGGCCCCAGCCCTGAGATCATCACAGACACCAAACTCAAGCCAGGGCCATGAGGACAAGGCAATGCTACTCAGGGTTCCCTCCAAGAAAAGAGCAAGAAAATGTTCAATGTGTTAAGAATGAGGACCCAAAGACTAATTAGAACCGAAGATGCTGACACTCTGGCTAAGGGTGGCATGATGGAAAGAGGAGGAGACAGGGTGGCAAGGTCCGCTCAGAGAGGGAGAGAGACTGGTTAATAAGGGGGGTGTGTATATGCTTGCACATGGTGTGGGGGGCACGTATGGTGTGTGTAACGCGTGAACCTGAGAGACTGGTTCAGTGTGTTTTGAAGGGGTCCAACTTTCTGTTCACTTCATGTCCACATACTATCTCTGGCCCTTTGAGACGTGTGCTTGCTGGTTAACTATTGTTCACAGCTTTTCAAGTGCTCAAATCCTCATGTTGTTCAAAGCGTCTCTGGGAACAAGCTACAAACCAGCAGCCCCAGATGCTCTCAGGGAAGACCTTATAATCAATAGCAGGCCTGACCAGAAGGTGGCAAGGAGGATGAGAGAGTCTTATGGAAGGAGTCCTAAGCTCTGCCTTCTCTCTCTTTCCTTCACCTGCATCCCGCCTCTGCTCTCCTTGTCTTCCTCTCTCTTTCTCCTCCTTTCCTCCCCTTACCATCTCTTCCCATCCCACCCCTCAAAGAATGCCATCTGGATGAAATGCTTTAAAGAAACAAAAAACAAGGCAAGTGGGGGAGAAGGGAGCTTGACTCTTTGTTGACGACCTTCAAACTTTGCCCAATAATGGCAGAGTAGTTACTGGGGTGGGAACAACGGGGGAACATCTAAAATGGTGAGTAACAGGGGCTCACCCTCCTGGATTTGAATGCTGGCTCCACCTGTGGGGCTTTGGGAACATGATCAACTCCCTGTAACTTGGCTTCCTTGACTATAAAGCGGGAAATAATAATAGTACTTACTTCATAGGGTTGTTGGAAGGAGGCTGAACCTAAAAAGCACAGTATTATTCTCTAGTATTGGAAAAGCAGCAACAATATCTGTAGTTCTGAAGTCTGAAGCCCAGCGTCCTGCCCCTCTAAGACCTTGCTCGGCTTCCTTCCCCACTGTTGCCGCTTCTGCGACATGAGGAAGTTGGACCGCATCCAGCTCTGAGTCTCTGGGAACCAACTCCAGCGACAGACTGGGGAGGAAGCCGCCATCTTGCATGGGGATGTGGTCAGCCCAAAGGTGGCTGTGGCCCCGGACCACGCTCTGTGTGGACAGATGGTAACAACTGGCAAACCCAGGGACTTGTGTGGCTTTGAGGCACGTTCTAGTCGCTGGTGGCCCGTCCAGACCTCCTGGGCTCTGCCTGACCCAGAGGATGATGTGTCGTGCTGACGTGAGGGTTTCCTAAACAGGAGAAGATCGTTATTTTGTCACCCAAGGGGATTGTTAGCAAAGAGTGTGTCACCAGCAACTTTCTTCTCACAGGGCTGTTGTGAGAGATGACAGGTAGATCAGACACATGGGAACTGGGACACCTGAGGGCAGTGGCGAAAGCCCTGAGGAGAAGCCAGAAGCTTGGGGTCTATTCCTAGACATCCCAGACACACACACACACATACACACACACACACACACACACACACCCCTCCCTGAAGACCCTGAAGAGCCTCAGTCTTTCCACCTATACAATGAAAGTTTGGGAAGATTCAGCACTCTCTAAGGCTCTTTTTCACTCAGCTATTATAAGGCCCTGTGGTTTCAGGCAAGCAATCAACAACCCTTTATTGAGCACCAACTGTGTGCCAGGCGCTGTGCATAATGCTGGAGAGCATGGGCTCTGAAGCCAGGCTGCCTGGTGCAAACCTTGGCTCTACTGCTTCCCAGCTGTGAAACCTCAGGCAAGTCTCTTGACCGCTCTGTGCCTCAGTTTCCTCATCTGAAAAATGGGGATAATAATGGCTCTACTTCTTAAGGCTAAGAGGATTAAGTGAGTTGATATAGGTAAAGGGCCTAGAACTGCGCCTACCACACAGTAACTCCTGGATGCACGGTAGCTGTTATATATACATAGTACCATTTAATTCTCTTGCTGACTCAATTCACTCACTCAACAAATATGCAGTGTGCTCTTGCTATGGGTCAGGCTCTGCTCTAGGAGATGGGGCCGCAGCAACGAACAAAACTAGCCAAGGCCTGCCCTCAGGGGGCCGACAGTCTGGGGGCTGGGAGACAGTGATTGCCCACTTACATCCTGTTCTTCCTAAGCTTTGTTACTCAAATCCAAATCCATCCATGGCTAAGAGACAGTCTGGGTTCAAATCCCTCCTCCACCATTTCCCAGATGTGTCAACTTGGGAAGTTATTTATCTTCTCTGTGCCTCAATTTCCTCATCTGTAAAAGAGAGGTAATTTTTTTTAAAGCAGGCCTGTTGCAACGATTAATTGAGACCATGCACATAAAGACTCTGCACAGCGCCTGACACAGAGTAAGTGCCCTATAAATAGATGGCAACTCATTTGGCTTCCTGCCTTCTTTCACCTGGGCTGACATCTGAGCTTCTCTTTGAACATTTTTTTTTCCAGCAAGACTTCTTTCAGGGGCTTCCCAAACTTTGCCCCCCAAATTTCCATGCTGGCAGAGGAGAGAGAAAATGTAGCCCTGGGGGTTAGGGGGCATCATTAGAAGCTGCCTTCCGTGAGCTGAAATGTCTTTGAAATCTGCCTCCCATTTACACTTAAAAATTCATGCGAATTCTGCTCTCGCCTCCTTATTATATCCATGTTCATTTTAATATAAAAGAAAGTGTGTTCCCTACTAATCTTCAAGCCAAATTGACCCTCCAGAAAGAGGAGTCGTTTTTCATCCTGTGGTTTCCTGCAGCCTGACACCGGGCCGGCTGTGTCAACCCCCATATTAAGGACTAGCTGGATGATTAGAACTCGCTGTCTCCCTGCTGGATGCCTGGGCTGGGTCGGGCCAAGAGGAGACAGGGCAGAAGCAGACCCTGGCCCTGCCCTCTAGAGGCAAGTCTTAGATGGAGTATGGCCAGAGATCATACTCAAAATATTAATTCCCCTTAGTGCTTGTGCGCTAGCCAGTCGGAATGGTAGCACTACAGCAGAGTCTGGGGGCTCTTGCTATGCCAAGCTTTAACCCTTTGGTTGCTGGACTCTGAGGAGATCTTGGAGATCCCCAAGAAGATTATGGGGCATTCAAGGAAAGGAGGGGAGGCCAGCCCGGCGGCGTAGTGGTTAAGTTTGCGTGCTACGCATCAGCAACCCGAGGTTCGCAGGTTTGGATCCTGGGTGTGGACTTACACACTGCTCATCAAGCCATGCTGTGGTGGCATCCCACATTCAACATGGAGGAAGATGGGCACAGATGTTAGCTCAGCGACAATCTTCCTCACCAAAAAAAAAATATGAAAAAAAAAAGGAATGGAGGGGGTACTCAGGAGGCCACTGGAAATGGTTATTTACCAACTGGTGCCAGGAACTATAATGAGGGACAGCCTCCATTTAGCACCACCCTATAGGAGATACCAATCTTGCTGAGTCATTGTTGGCATCAAGGCCCGGATGAGGCCCTTGAAGCAAAGGGACAAAAGGAGACATTCCGCCTTTGGAGCAATAATGTGAGAAGGGTGGTCAGAGATGAGCACAGCCCCCAGGGCTCTCAGGTTCTACTGTTTCTTCGCACTACTCCCTGGAGAATCAATTCCTCTCCAAATGACTGGGCAGCTATTTCCAGTGCTATTCTCCTGGCCCTTGGGAACACTAATCTGCAGGCCTTCCCTGTTGGGGACCACAGCTTCACGTTCCCCAATTCCTAATGCGGGAACAACAGCTCATCTAACGCATTATCTTATCCTGTGCGGATACAAAGACTTAGTGAGCTGGGCTCATTAATTCCCCAAACTGCACCTCCAGACCCACGCATGTCCACTGGACGGCGACATTTGGACTCTTGATAAACACCTCCAACTCAACGTATCCAAATCTCTTCTCTTCTCTAAACCTCTTCTCCCTGCTGCCTCTTATTTTAGCTCAAGATGCAACCAACCTCCCCGTCATCCAAGCTAGAACCCTAGTAAGTCATTCTCAGTTCCTTCTCTCACACTCCATAGTCCATAGCGTTTCATCTCCTGGCTCACCCCTATTCAATTTTCAGGATCCGGCTTGAATGTCACCTGGTCTTCAAAGGGAGATGGCTTAGTCATCCTCTCTCCCTTTGCTCCTGAGCCATGCTACACATGTCTCTGGTAGAGCCCTTACTATATTTTGCTATAATTGCATTTACATGTCAGTCTCTCCTACTAATGGTGAAGCACTCAGGGCCAGGGACCTGTATCTCACTCATTTTATCATCCTCATGACTTAGTACCAAAGATTAAGTTTTGATGGAATGAATTGCTTCTAAGGGAAAATACCTACATCTGAGTTCCACTGCACTTGCTGTAGGAGTAGGATGCATTCTTTACTGAAGGCACACCACCTAGGACTGAGCAGCAGAATTCTTCATTTCCCAAGACACAGAGCATGCAAAGCTCAGGGGGTGGATTTCCTGGCCATAAATCCATTCTCCTCTCTCCCTCTTACCTCCACATTTTCTATAAATATTTCAAGACTGAAAATGACAGTTACCTCTGAGGTTTATAAAAGATGTATTTTTCTTCCCCTTCTCTTAGGGTTAAGCAACATCATCGGCATCATAGTTTATATATCAGCCAATGCTGGAGACCCTGGGCAACGTGATTCTAAAAAAAGCTACTCCTATGGCTGGTCCTTTTATTTCGGAGCCTTCTCTTTCATCATCGCGGAAATTGTGGGAGTCGTCGCCGTGCACATCTATATAGAAAAGCATCAGCAGTTACGTGCCAAATCCCACTCGGAGCTCCTGAAGAAATCCACTTTTGCTCGCCTTCCACCCTACAGGTATAGATTCCGGAGGCGGTCAAGTTCTCGCTCCACGGAGCCCAGATCCCGAGACCTGTCCCCCATCAGCAAAGGCTTCCACACCATCCCTTCCACTGACATCTCAATGTTCACCCTCTCCCGGGACCCCTCAAAGATCACCATGGGGACCCTTCTTAACTCCGACCGGGACCACGCTTTTCTACAGTTCCACAATTCCACACCCAAAGAGTTCAAAGAGTCGCTGCATAATAACCCGGCCAACAGGCGCACCACGCCGGTCTGAACTGACCTCCGCCCTCTGCCCTCCGCCCCAGCACAGCCTTGGGCGAAGCGTACAGAGGTGTCTCCGAGGGTGCATGGCATGGTCCTCGTGATGGTATTAATTTTTACAAAGAATGAAACCAAATGGACTCAGCTCTCTCCCACACTTTGCCCTTCACCCTCCAAGTCCTAACCCCTCTGTTCCTCCCCACCTTTCAAGCCAACCCCATGATGTCATTCCTCTCTCTGTGTATCTGTGCCAGATGTTTTCCTTTCTTCCTTCTTTACTGGAAGGACCTCCACATTCTTCCCTGGTTGGAAGAGGACTTTACTCAAAGTCACAGTTGGTGGCCGGGGGGGGTGGGGATCCCCGAATCTCCATCTGGTGTGTGCAGAGTTGTCTCCACTGTCCACTCACACAAATCCTCAGGACACCAACCACCCAGGTGGCCCTGAGGGAGGCATTCACCTTCACATGTTAGAAAAACATGACCAGAAATCAAAGATGTCAGAGCCCCGAAGCAGCTAATGTAATAAGCACTCATGTTATTAAAGGTTTTGCCTTGTTGTAACCAACGGAGCTGGGAGTGGTTTGTTTCTTCTAGGTCCTTCCTGCACACACCCGCTGCCCTGCCATCCAACTGGCTCATCTCTACGGTGGAAGAGATCCACACTCCGGCCACTGGGAAGGATCCCCCTTGACCTCTTGAGGCCAGCATGGTTTTCCCGCCTGTGTCAGGGTTGGCATGTCCCTCCCCTGATTCCCTGGAGGCTGGCTGGGGGCAAGCGTGTGAGTGCTGGTGTTCAAAATCTGGCTCTGCCATGCAGTAGCTCTAGGACCCTGGGCAAGTCTGCTTAACTTTCAAGCCTCAGTCTCCTCATCTGTCAAATGGAACATGGTAATAGTTCTCCCCTCCGTAGAGTTGTGAGGCTTAAATAAACTGTCACATGTAAAATGATTAGCACTTTGGAAATAATCAATATATAGATTTTTAATTTGGAGATGGATTCTAGGCAGAGTTAGCATTGTCTTAGTCAGCTCAGACTGCAGCAACAAAATACCATAGATCAGAGTGGCTTAATCAACAGACATTTATTTCTCACAGTTCTGGAGGCTGGGAAGTCCAAGGCTAAGGCACCAGCAGATTTGGTTCCTGGTGAGGGCTCTCTTCCTGGCTTGTAGACAGCCGTCTTTTTGTTATGTCCTTACATGGAGAAGAGATAGAGAGAGAGACAAGGTGTGCATGTGTGTGTGTGTGTGAGCGCATGTGCCCGTGCACGCTCGAGCTCTCTCTCTTCCTCTTCTTACAAAGCCCCCATCATGGGGGCCCCACCTTCATGACCCCATCTAACCTAATTACCTCCCAAAGACTCCATCTCCAAATACCACCACATTAAGGGTTAGGGCTTCAACATAGGAATTTGAGGAGGACACAGTTCAGTCCACAGCAAGCATTATTGCAGGAAAATGAAAGCTGAATGGGAGCTATTCTATATCGTTCAGGAGGGAAGGGGTATACTTTGCACCAGCTCTGAGGGCTCTGGTGGGAGAGAGTGGAAAGACATTTGAATATTTGGAATATTTGATATCAGAAAGCATGAGAGATCAATGTCACCTCTTCCAACACTGACTTCCCAGAGTGCTTTTGACCCATACTCAGCATTTCACATTTCCAAAGAGCTTCCCCACGTAGGGGTCCTGTTACTCTGGGGGCAGAGTTACGGTCATAAGAGCTCACACTTACCCAACACTGCTTGTGCCGGCTGTGTCCTAGCATTGTACACATATTATATCATTTAATCCTCCCAGTACTATCCCCATTTACCAAGGAGGAAACTGAGGCAGGAGAGGCTACCTGACTTCCCGGATTTCACCCCACTGTGGGATGGAAGTCCTGGAAAGCTAGCCACTTGCCCACGCTCACGTGTGAATTTGATTGCAGAGTGCAGACTAGTAATGGTCCGTTTTGTTTAACACCTAAGAGTTATCGCGTGCAAACCACACTCACATACATCAAATTATCTCATAGAATCCTTAAGACAACCCCACATGTAGTAGGAATCATTATCCGCATTTAGGCAGGTGAGGAAATAGAGTCCCAAAGAGAGTAAGTGTCTTGGGTGCTAATGAGCAGAGCCAGAATTTATGTCCAAGCTCGGCTTCCTCACTTGAGTGGCTTCCTCACTATACCAGCACTTTCCAAACTTCAGTCATTTGAGTACAGCGCTTGTGAAGTGTTTCGTATCCACATACCACATAGGCGATTATTTATCCAATGTTTCTCTTTAAATTGACTCGCTTTTTACTTCAATAAACAGATCTTGAAAGTGAACTTCATATCACTACTGTGAGAAGAAAACTGAATTACTTGCCATAAGCAAGTAGTAACTGGGAAAAGAAATACGATGAAAAGAAAACAATCACGCTATATTCTAGCCGCTGCCTGTTCTAAGCTGAAGGCCAGCTGCCTGCTCTCTGTAAAAAAGATACAACTAAAGCACTAGAAAGATGTTAAAGATAAGACATTCTAGCACCAGGGAGGGCGCTTCCTTGGCTTAATCAGAAGGATCAAAGGGGGCCGGCCCCATGGCTTGGCGGTTAAGTGCATGCGCTCCGCTGCTGGCGACCCGGGTTCGGATCCCGGGCGCGCACCGACACACCGCTTCTCTGGCCATGCTGAGGCCGCGTCCCACATACAGCAACTAGAAGGATGTGCAGCTATGACATACAACTATCTACTGGGGCTTCGGGGGAAAATAAATAAATAAATAAAATTATTAAAAAAAAAAAAAGATCAAAGGAGAAGTGGGAAGAGAATAACCTCCTTGCTCTGGGATTCAATGCCTCTGATACTATGGCCATGTGTCACATCGAGTTATCTCATCCCACACTTTGGGAAGAGCAGATCCAGGTGCCCTTTGCCAGGGAAGGATCTGAGGGATGGAGTAAAAAGATGATGAACAGTGTGAAGCGCAAACAGCAACACGTAGTCCTGGGAACTACGACTTTGTCAAAAACAGGGCATCTGGGAACTGATGGGGGATGGAAAGAAGGGTCCCAGGGGCTTACATAGCTGGACACCTGCTCTGGAGACCAAGGTCAAAGCCCTTCTGCAAAGGCCAGAGAGCTGGAGGAGAGAAGTAGGCACCTGACCCCTGGAAGGACGCCCCACCACCTAGGTCTGCTCCTTGCCAGGCTCTGGCACGTGGCACCTCCAAGTGCCTTCGCTTGAAGACTGCTCAGCTGGACACCGCTGGCTGGCATCAAATAAATACTAGCATTACCACTCCCGGTTCACAGCCGGGACACCCGGCAATCCGCGTCGTCCGAATCCCTGTGAAGAGTGCTCACGTTCACTGGGCCCCCGCTCTGTGTGCCCACTGATGTGCCGTGAACGTCACTTATTCTGCCTCATTTAATCTTAACTTTTGAGGTAGGTACTGTTGTTAAACCCATGGGATGGGTGTTGAAACTTGCGAAGAGACAGCAAAGCAGGTCCTCGAAGCCGTGTCTGCGCCACTCCAAAGCAAGTGCAACAACCACTCGCTAAGCTTTCCAGCCACGCCCCCCAAATCTCTTGCTGCATTGCTGAGTTCCCCTCTCCTTCTCCCCAGAACGTGGCTCCCTTTCCCAGCTCACTCGTTTCTGGCCCAGCGACGCCCTACCGCCCAGCTCAGCACCAGAACCCTTGGGTCCCTCTATCACGCTCCTCTATTCTGCGGCCCCCAGAGCTGATCTTTTGCCAAGTTATGTCTCTACCTTTCAGGAGGGGAGAGGCAGCTTGGCATAACATTCAAGCACAAACTCTGCAGCTGTCTCTGCCCAGATTTGAATCCCAGCCCTGCATTTATGACCACAAGAACTTTGATGATAAGATAATCTCCCTGTGCCTCAGCTGCCCCATCTGTAAAATAGACACAAAAATAGTACTTACTTTATAGGTTTGTCGTAAGGATTAAGTGGGCGCTTGGAGAAGTACTTGAAACATAATAATCGCCATATAAATGTTAGTTATTGTTGTTTAAAACCTTCTCAGATTCCTATTTTTCCTATTCGGGCCCTTTCCCATCCAGACAATCTTATTTTCCAGATCTTGTCAACATACACCTCTGCTCTAACCAGACCAATGTCTACACTGTTTCTGGGCTATACCATACTTATTCTCTATCCTCTGGCTTTGCTGATGAATGTTATTCCTGCCTGAAATGTTTTCCCTTGTCCTCTCCAAATTCTATCTGTTCTTTAAGGCCAAGATCAAGCCTTGCCCCTTCCGTGAAGTCTTCAGTGACTCCTCAGGCCACATAATCTCTTACTTCTTGGCATTCATTCATTCATTCATCCAGCACCTACCATGTGCCAGAAACAGCCATAATCTCGACAAATGTGACCACTCCCCTCATGGAACTCTCAGTCCAGTAGGGGAGACAAGCATTAAACAAGTAAACATACAAATCAACATCTTTTAAAATTGTGATCTGTGTTATTAAGGGAACTATAGTGCAGAAAGTACAAAGGAATATAAACAGGGGTCTCTAATTTTGATGGAGGATCAAGGAAGAGGGGGTGACATTTATGATCAGACCTAAAGGAAGAGTTGGAGTTATCCAAGTGAAGGGAGGGAAGTATGGAAGGAAAAAAAACAGAAACAGCATGTGCAAAGGCCCTGAGACTGCAGCTACCAAAAAAAAAAGCAAAGACCAATAAAGCTGGAGCACAGAGTGAGAGGAAGAGTAGCATCAGATGAGATCAGACAGGAACACTGGATCCAGAGGATGTGGCTTTACAGGCATGTTAAGGATTTTGAATTTTGACCCTAAGTGCATTCAGAAGCCATTTAAGAGTTTTAATCAGGGATACATTAGACACAATCTAACATGTATTTTCAGAAGTTAAATAAGTTAGGCACACAGTGAAACACTAGTTTCCTAAACCTTATCTCTGGAAATACTTCTTTAAGAGCTTGTATCATTGCCTGCTTTGTCTAGTCTCTAGTAGGTGGACATGACCCTGCCTCTAGCCATAGCTGATCAGATCACAGATTGCACCTGATCTAAGGCTAGCCGATCCATTCACATCCATTCATAGGGTGGCCAGTGGCCTGGGATTTGTGACCGGACTTAAAAAGGTAAACTGAGCCAATAAGATGATCTCTGCCAGGAATTTTAACTAAGAGACAAAGAAAGCAGTTGCTGGTGGGCTAGGAGAAGCAGAACAGAAAAGATATAAAGAAGCCTTGGGACTAGGGCAGAAACAATGGGCCAAATGCAAGCTGAAGTTATCAAAAAAAAAAAAAAAAGCAAAATTGCTTGGTAAGGAAAAGACAACCCTGCAAAGGCTTCCCATTGTACTCAAATAAAATCCAAATTTTTGCCATGGTCTCCAAGGTCTCCCATTATCGAGACCCTGCTAATATATCCAACTTTATTCCATGCCACTTTTCATCCTGCTGCCTACACTCCAGTCATGTGTCCTCCCTTTACAGTTCCTTGATCCAGCCAAACATATTTCTGCCTCAGGGCCTTTGCACCTGCTGTTCCCACTGCTTGAAATCTCTTCTCTCTCTTTATATGACTGGCCCCTTCTCTTCCATCACGTCTGAGCCGACCAGTCACCTCTTTGGTGAGGCCTTCCCTCATCAACCCTCGAAAGTAGATCCTCTGTTACTCTTTAGTATAGTTCATACTTATTCCCTTGATAGCTCAAAAGTCTGTAATATTTTATTTTTTGTGTATTTGCTTACTTACTAGAACATAAGTTCTGTGAGAGCAGCGTACTTGACTGTCTTGTTCTCCACTGTTGTCCTCTGTGGAGCGGTCATGTGCTGGGTGCTCAGCTATCTGGAGGAAGAAGGAAAGAGTGAGAAAGCGTGGAGAACTGTTTGCAGGAAAGCAGAAACATCACCAGGAGAGGACGAGAGGGCTTCCTTGGTTTCTGATAGCTTCCCTGTCCCCTTTCCTCAAGGCCCAGCTGTACTGCACTTCCCAGATCTCTGGGAGACCTTCTCTGCATTCCTTCAACAATCTCCCCTTTCCCTGAGTGAGCCTGAGTGGGTCTCTGTTCCTAGTTACCAAATGAACACTAACTAGAACCTGTGCCTCCAGAAGCTTCCAGAGCTGGGGAACACTCAGCCATATGGGGGCAGATGAGAGTTCCTCTTGGGGACAGCAGGACAGCCTGACCTGAATGGTATTTAGTCAGGATGCTTACAGGAGGGAGATCAGAACCCCAAAGCCAGCTGAGTTCAGAAAGAGCCGAGACTGAGAAAGAACCAGGGACGGGAAGCCAAGCGGCAGTGACTGAAGGCTACTTAATCATCACTCAGAGTCAAAGCCACCATAAAGGCAGGGGCAAAGCCAGGCCACCAGGCTGAAAGCAATCAACTCCTGGATGTTAGATTAAATTCACGGAATGCTGATTGCCTCTTTGTAAATAAAAACAAAACCAAGCAAACAAAAATCAGTTTTGAGACGGTGGTCTGTGGTCCTTCTCTGATGCTTTAAGTAAGAATCTCTAGGCTGCAAGTAACACCCAATTCTAACACAAATAGTTTTGTCTTTGACAGGTAGATGAGACTATCTGTCATAACACACCCCAAAATCTCAGGGGCTTGACCCAATAAACCTTTATTTCTTGCTCACACAAAGTCCACCGTAGGTGTTCCTGGCTGAGTGGCACTCCTGGATGGCCCTGCTTCAAGCTGTAACCAGAGCACCAAGCTGCTTTTGTCTTGTAGTTCCGCCATCTTGTGGCTTCTGGATTGCCCTGATGGCATCCACCTAGGTAGATGGGGGAAGAGGAGAGGGGTGGTGGTGAGAAGGTGAAGGATCATGCACCTAAACTTAACCACCTCGACCCAGAAGCAACCCACTTCGTGTCACACTCCATTAGTGAGAACGAGTTGCATGGTTCTATCTAGATTCCAGGAGACGGGATGCTGAAAATGTCATCCATGGCTGGAGAGTTGCTTCTAAGTAATAACTCTACATAATATAAGATATGCTTGAATCTTTGGCAGGTGACTAGTCATCTCTGCCAAACAACTTAAGTAGGAAAAATTTATCCTCCATAAAAAGAAATCTCAGGATAAAAGGGCCCCAAGGTTAGTTAATTCAGCAGCTCAAAGATAAATTCAAAGACACAAAGTCTTTCCGTCTTTTCACAGTTTCATCCTGGGGCCAGTATCCATCATAGCCGGAGATAACATCCAGCGGAAGGAGAGCTGTCTCTTTGCTGTATGTCTTTAAGAGTGAAGCAACCTTTCTTAGAAGCACTCCATTAGACTTTCTCCTTATTCTCTGTGGCCAGAGTTGGGTCACGTGTCCAGCCCGAAGCCAATCACCAATAAGGGGAATGAAGTTGCCGCGAGGGACCCAGACCCGCGGCCCTCAGCCCTGGCTGCACATTAGCACCGCCTGGAGGACTTTGTTTAAAGTGCAAATGTCCACTGCAGAGGTTCCTCTCTAGTTGGTCTGAAGTGAGCCTGAGCTTCAGAAGCGGCGTTTAAGGACAAGAGTCCACTCACATTCTTGTTTAGCTTGATCCATAGCATGTTTATAAAAATTGGGAACCTTAAAATGAGAAAGCAAATTGGGCAAAATGTTAGCAACTGGTGAATCTGGGTAAAGGGTATAGGAGCTCTTTACACTGTTCCCGCAATGTTTTCTATAGGCTTGACATTATATTGAAATAAAAAGTTACCAAAAAAAAAAAAGGAAAAATGGGAACTTACACATGAAAGCCAGGATTTGGGGCTTCTCTTGAAAAATCAGAAAATCCAGGGAAACTAGGTCTGTATTCCTGCAGAAAATAAAAAGCAGACCAAGAGTGGCGTCTGGGCCTCCGGTCAAGTCCGTCCCAGGCCCTAGGGTATGGTTAGCAGGAGCTCAGGTGAGTCTTGCAATCAGGCTTGGGAATCATTCTGTGGAGTTCTTTCAATTTTTATTCATTTTCTTCTATCCTGTTCCATCCTCTTCCGATCTCTAAGTATAGCTTGGATTATTTTTTGCCAAACGCAGCACCTTGCACTTGCCCACACTGAAGCTCATCCTTGGCAACTCCTCTGCCCACTCACACAGCCTGGTGAGATCTCCCCGCGGCTCATCACCAGAGGCTTGGCATTTCACTACCTGGCACAGCTAAGTGTCATCAGCGAATGCAGAGCTCTCGCCACATCCTCCTCCAGATTAGTTAGGCAAATGTCAGATAAGACCAGGCCCAGCACTGACACCCCACTGTTTTCAATTAATTAATTAACTAACTCATAACAACCCAACCAAGTCTCCAGTTGCAAGCACAAGAAGCCAACTGTGGTTAACTTCAGCAACGGAGGAATTTCGTGCCAGTCAGGGCTTCTCAGCTGCGGTGCTATTGATGTTTGGGGCTGGGTAACTCTTTGTGGTGGGGGCTGTCCTGTGCATGATAGGATGTTTAGCAGCGTCCCTGGCTTTTACCCACCGGATGCCGGTAGCACCACTCCTCCACCCCCACCCCCCAAGTTGGGACAACCAAAAATGTCTCCCGACATTGCCAAATATCTGGGGTGGGGGAGGGGGAGTAAAAGTTGCTCCCAATGGGAAAGCTAAGAATGAAGCCTTAGAAAAGATGGCACTCTGAGTCACTCTAGGGTTCTAGACGGCAAGGACCAATAGATGGTTGAGTTCGAATCCTGGATCCCCCATCTCCTAGTTGTGTGACTCTGGACAAGTGACCTAACCTCTCTGTGCCTCAGTTTCCTCCTCTATAAAATGTGTTAATCAGGATAGGTTGGGTTATGCAGTGGAAACAAACAAGCCCCAAATATCAGTAGCTTAAAACACGTGCTATGTGCCCAAGGGGGTCAGCTGGGGCTCTGCTCACGTTGGCTGCTCCAGGAGACCCAGGCTGGTAGAGGCTCAACCACCTGGACATGGCAGGTCAAAGACAAGGAGAAAAGAAAGAGAGGTGATCAACTGGCTCTGAAATGTTTCTACCTGGAAGTCACACACGTCATTCCCGCTCCTAATTCATTGATCCAAACAAGTCTCGCGGCTCTGCTGAATTTGAAGGAGCACAGCAAAGTGAAAACCTCCCACATATCTGGAGAAAGGAGAAGAGGAAATATTGATTGATAAACAGCACTGATGTTGGACATAAGTAATAATAATACTGACTTCATAAGTTTGTTGGGAAGGGCAAACTAATCAATACATACACAGTGCTTAGAACAATGCCTGGCATCTATTAACTGCTCAATAAATACTAGCTTATTATTTATTAATTCAGCAAGGGTTTATTGAGCATCGTGATGGTCAGTCTTCTGTGAATAACCCAGTTATTCCATCAAACACTAATCTAGGTGATGCTGTGAAGGGATTTTGTAGACGTGATGAACATCTACCATCAGCTGACTTTAAGGGGCTTATTCTCAATAATCTGGGTGAGTCTGATGCAATCAGTTGACAGGCCTTAAGGGAAGAACCAAGGCTTCCCTAAAGAAGAAGAAATTCCACCTGTGGACAGCAGCATCAGCTCCTGCCCGAGTTTCCAGCCTGCCCTGCAGATTTCGGATTTGCCCAGCCAGCCCCACAATCCCATAAGCCAACTCTTTGCGATAAAGCTCTTCACAGCGTTAACTCTCAATATCCTCTTCCCTCCCTGCCTCCTCCCCTCTCCCCACAGCCTTGTTGAAAAGCATAAATCCTGGGTTCTACTCCCCAGTTCTGGTGTTGACTCATCTCAGGTTTCTGACCTCTCTGTCCTGACTCCCAGCCTCCCTGCTGGAAGTTTCCTGGCTTGACTCACATGCCCTCATCATCCTGCTTCTCTTGCTGTCCTGCTGCTGCTCACCTCCTTAGAGGTCTAGCAGTTCTTCCCCTGTGTGGGGTGTCCTGAGGACTAAAGGGCCTGGGAGAGCAGAAATAGTGAGTTACATGACCTTGACCTTCTTGCCACGTGAGCTCTGCCCCTGCTGCCCTGGTCCCACCTTCCCCGTCGTTAAGACAGAGTCAGTTCTAGTTCCTGCTCTGAGACTTCAGGCAAATTGCTTCCTGTGCTTCCGTGTACTCAGCCGCTGAAGGGGATCAAGATATGCCACCTCCAAATATGCCACTTTGGCATAAGGATTATTTTGAGCTGAAGGCAATCAAGAAGCCGCAGATGCAGAAAAAGCTCTCTTTGCTCCCCATTTCTGCTCAAAGGCAGGGAGTAAATTTCCCTTTGCGAAGGTGTCCACCCTCCCCCACTCCCGCACCGGGAAGGAGAAATGATTCTTATCACTGGAGACGGCACCAACTGGAATCAGCATGAGCAAATCTTACTGAAATAACCCTTATCTTTCGTTGGTTTCCCCCATATATTTACTTTCCCACAATTTACTGCTCCTGGAAGCCCAAACCTTTTTCTTTCGTCTTGTCACTTCTCCACAAATTTATCACCCTTTGTTAAAATGGTATATAAGCTCTCAGGCCAGCCAGTTCTTTGACTTTCCATTTCCTTTCTGTGAGATCCCCATATACATGTAAAAAATTATAATATTAACATCAAATAAATGTGCATGCCTCGGGGCTGGCCTGGTGGCATAGCAGTTAAGTTTGCATGCTCCGCTTTGGCGGCCAGGGGTTCGCAGGTTTGGATTCCTGGACTGGACCTACACACTGCTTATCAAGCCACGCTGTGGTGGCGTCCCACATAAAGTAGACAAAGATGGGCACGGATGTTAGCCCAGCGCCAATCTTCCTCAGCAACAAGAGGAGGACTGGCAACAGATATTAGCTCATGGCTAATCTTCCTCAAAAAAAAAAGAAAAGTGCATGCCTCTTCTTCTGTTGACCTGTCTTTTGTCAGTTTAATTTGCAGGGTCTCAGAAACTGAATCTAAGAGGATAGAGGAAACTGTTTTTCCTCTCCTATACTGCAAAATGTGGATAACAACAGAATCCACCTTATTGGGTACAGTGAGGACTAAACAAGACAATGCTTGTGTGGCACTTAACACATGACCAGCTCATAGTTAGTGCTTAACACACGAGAACCTGTTAGATAGGCACCAATACTAGTCCTATCCACCCCCACCTCCAGGCCTGGTATCCTTGCCCCTTAAGGTCCCAGGACACTTTAGAGAAGACAGAACAGCTGAGTCACAGAAACTTAGCCGATTTTATTAACCACAAGGAAGCAGGCAATCCACACTCCACGTCTATCTCAGGAAGGGGAACTTCTAAAACCCAAATCTTACCATCTTTTCTTCAAACTCACCTCCTCTGACCACGCAATGAGACACGTCCATAAGCAGGGAACCCGAGGGATCTGGTTTCTCTCCCTACCCTGATCCACTCTCTCTCGGCCAATATGTCAATATCACCACCCCACAGGGGGTACACACGTGAAGTCTTGTGCTTTGAAGTGTCTCAGCTCACCTACAATTTTACACATCAAGAGGGAAGAGGACCACAAAGAATTATCGGCAAAAAAGATAGGGGAACTAGCAGAGGTCGGGCATTCTAAAGAAATTAGCAGGGACAACAGAAGGAACAAAGAAAAGACATTCTGCAAATAGAGCCATTCCACCCTTGAGAAGATAATGTCCTCCCTGAACACAAAGGAAGGCCTTTAAAGCAGCCCAGGTTATTCCAATTCTGTTTGAATATTAAGCTTTCTCATGATTAATATTAGGCCCGGTACTATCAGGCCTCTGAAACGTTAACACTGTCATATTTCTCAATAATTATGTTAGTATTAACTGTTGATTTTAAATATTTCACTACATTGGGCGGGAGTCAGTTCAGTAATAAATCTTATATTTCTCCAAAATAACTCGAAACTGGCTTGAGTCCACCCACACCTACCTCCTTTTGTGCAGTTTTCCCCTGTATAGCCTTTTAAGGTCTACCCAATGGGGAGTGGTCTTTGATAAAAAGTCAGTCCTCGGGGAAGGCAAGTAGTGTATGATTTTAGTTACTTTAGGAGAAAGCAAGCCACAGCTGAATTGGAAAATAGTCCCTCTATCCTTGCAGCCCTCGTTCATGGGACCAGGACTCTTCCTTATTTCCACCTTGAGAAACCAAGAGAAACGAAGATCAGCGCTCATTCCTCGCCACCAGCAGAAGAGAACAGAGGACAGTAGACACCTGAGATGGTAGTTTTTTGGTAGCTGGGGTGACTGGGGCTTTATGATTAGTTGGAGAGGGAGAGCAGATTTTAAGGACAGAACATTTGGTGACACTGGCAGGCTTCAGCATGGAGAGGAAATAAGGAGAGAACTGGGGAACAGCTTCCATACCCTGGCATTTCACCACCCATTGTCAACAGGCCTCCCTGATGGCACAATAGGCCTCCTTGCTATCCGTTCAGTGTAGAATATCCTTCCACTGACCTCAGCTGTCACGACGCTAAGGTCAAGTCAGGGCAGCCCTTCAACGGATGACTGTTCCAAGGGAGTGCCTACCCCACCGAGCCCAGCATCTGCCCAGCTTTTCCACTCAATGCTCCCACCACAACCCCCAGGTACCAGCCATCCAGGAAGCTCTGTCTTTTTGTCCATCCCAGCGATTCATCCAAGAGTTCTTCATCTCCTTTGAGCTCCTAAAAGCTCTTCTCTCACTCTTCCAGGAAGATGGGGCTAGCCACCCTTTAAAGGCAGTTCCTGTGTTGTTCCTGGGAGGTCCCACAGTCACCTGGAAGCTTCTCTTATTTGATCCTTAAAGACTGTTAATACTTCCCCTTCCCAGAGAATGGAGCCTGATTTCCTCCAAGGGGGCCCAGAGTGTCACAATACAAAGTCCCAAGGGTGACAATATGAGCTTCTGTTACCTCTCCCCCTAGGGCAGAGAAAATAACTCTAATTTCCGGCCTGGCATCTGCTACATAAACCAAAGCTGGGATATCTTCAGAGACAGTCTAGGGGGGTTAGGATTTCAGGTGCCTGGCAGGGACTTTGCCCTGTAGGTTCCACCCCTTCTGTCCTCTTCTAGTAGGATAGAAACCAAGTCTTTCACTTGCCAATGGGAGATAAACGGCTAATGCGTAAACTGGCCTGGGAGAGGGAAACAGACGTATGTTTTTTCAGTCCAAGCACAGATGATTAAGTCTTAAGAAAGAGTTCCTCTCCTTTTTCCAGTGACACCCCTCCATTTTTAATTATATTATGCATTATATACTAATTACATTTATATTAATTATATAATAATTATATTAGTTATTAAATATAATATTATATATGATTATTTTCCTTCTCCCCTGGAGTCTGTCCAATACTCTATATGCCCTTTTCATCAAGCTGAGCTCCCCCACCACCCATAATAGTAAAGCCCCAACCCCCCAGGCTGATCTCCTATGTTGCAAAATATGCCATCTCAAGTGTCTACTGAATATAAAGAGATTTCTCCTCTGCTGTTTCTGCTGGTGGGAAGGGTAAGCTTTGATACTTTCCTCTAGGTTTTCCAGGTAGTGAGAAGAAAGATCCTGGTCCCATGGATGAAGGATGCAGAGAAAATTGGGATGGTGGACATTTCCACTCCGGGCTATGGCTTATTATCTCCTAAGGTAATTGAAATCAGATGCCAGTTCAATTTCCCATTTGTAAACCACCCCCATTTAGGCTACCTGAGAAAAATGTTTGTCTCTTATGAATTGATGTTGACCTTAACCCTTGAGAAATGGTAAATCTCGCCTTATTAGGCTAAAGACACAGAAACCTCTTTCTTGATTTAGGTTTTATTATAATACAGCCTCACATTTACTGAAAGTGCCTCTACCTTGGAGGTAAAGAGTAGAACCACCTTGGGAGTTTAAAAAAAAACCTATTACCTGTCTATAAATAATTAAACATACACTTGTCCTATGTCCCAACAATTGCCCTAAGAAAAACAAGTTCACCAAAAATGAGCGTACACCCAAAGATATGTACAAAAATGTTCATAGGAGCTTTGTTATGATAGCCAAAAAATTAAAAACAAATTTCTATCATAAATAGAACGGATCAATATATTGGGGCATATTCATTCAGTGGAATGAATTACTGCTGCCCCCTGCAACATAGATGAATCTCACAGATATCATGTTAAGGGAAAGAAGCTAGATCCCAAAAAGTGCATGGTCCCATTTATATGAAGTTCAAGAACAGGCAAAAGAAATCTAGGGTGATAGAAGTCAGATTAGCGGTACCCTATTCTGGGGGTATGAGGAGTTACTGCCTGGGTGAGGCATGAAGGAGCTTTTACCGGGGTTGGGAGGGGTGGTGGAAAATTCTATAGCTTCATCAGGGTGGTAATACATACGTGTATATTTATGTAAAAATTCATTGAGCTGTACACAAGATTTGTGTACTCTACTGTTATACATTATAACTCAATACACATTTCTATAAAATAAGTAAAATTACATAAAATGCAAAAACCTATGCCGGGACTCCTCTTTCCTGAGAGTCTGATACAATTGGCTTTGGGTGGGGCCCAGACAAGGGGATATTTTAAGAGTCCCAGAAGATTTTTAAATTTTTTTTTCCAGCTTTCTTGAGATACAATTGACATATAACATTGCATAAGTTTAAGGTGTACAACGTAATGATTTGATTTATGTATATATTGCCAAATGATTACCACAATAAGGTTAATTAATACATCCATCACCTCACAGTTATAATTTTGTGTGTGTGTGTGTGGTAAGAACTTTTGAGATCTACTCTCTTAGCAACTTTCTATTATACAAAACACTACAGTCATGCAACACATAACCATGTTTCAGTCAACAACAGGCCACATATTCAATGATGGTCCCCTAAGATTAGTACCATATAGGTGTGTAGTAGGCTATACCATCCAGGTTTGTGGAAGTACTGTAGGGAAGGAAGAAATTGTCCTCTACCCTTCTAGGTTCTTCTGGCCGGTCTAAGAATTAAATTGACATGAGGCAGATTAACAGGGGAAAAACAAACAAGAGTTTAATAACATGTGTTCATGGGAGAGATTTAGAAAAACCGAATAACTCATCAAAATAGCTGAAGCCCTCACCTTAAATACCATCCTCAGCTAAAAACAAAAGAAGATGTTGGGGATGGGGAGAGTCAGGGACTTCAAAGGGAAGGCAGGCCATTCACAGGTAGATGAAAAGGAGCAAATCTTTGAAAAACAAGTGTGTTTGGCTACACAGAAACAGAAGGACACAGAGTGGAGCCCAACAAACAGGCTTTACTAGGTTCTTCCCTCTACCACCTATGCTAATGTGATAGCACAATTCCTAAGACAGGGTTTCTTTATCTGAATTCTCTTAGGCAGTTAAGGGGGAGGTAACAAGAAACACTTTGAGTCTTTTGTTTCTTAAAAATAATCAGCCTAAAATAATCTTCATGTTAAAGAGACACATTTTGGGATGGTAAATTTTGTTCCCCTTCAGTACACTCTGATGTTTGCACAACGACGTAATCACCTAACGACACATTTCTCAGAACATATCCGCATTGTTAGGTGACACAGGACTGTATTGTGAACTATAGTCACCACGCTGTACATTACACCAGAGGATTTTATACACAGCCTAGTTTGAGAAATCCGACCCAGATGAATGGACCTATGCTCAGACAGCTTCTCTCTGACCCTGTAGATTCCCCCTCAGGATCATGGGGAACAAGGGGGAGAGTTTTGGCACACGCAGGAACTCTGCTCAATTGGACTGAAGCAGGAGATTTGGCCTTAAGGCCTAAGGAGAGCCTCTCACTGCCCCGTGTTCCAAATCTTGTCGCCAGCTGAGGTCACTGAGGCAAAAGCAACGAGTGCAGAAGAGAGCAGAGCAGCGAGTGCCGAGGGGACCTACCCCAAGCAGGCCAGCCTCAGGTCCATTTAACCTTTCTGCAGAGGAAAGAAGAAAGCCCCGGAAAGACAGGAACCCGCCTACCAAGCTGCAGGTCTTGCCCCTGCAGTGATTCCCAACCTCGGCTTCCCCTTCAAGTCACCTGAAGAGATTGTAAAAATCTCAGCGCCCAGGCTGCCCTCCAGACCGATTATATCAGACTCTCCGGGGTGGGCCGGGGCATCAGCATTCTGTAAACGTCCACAGATGATTCCATTGTGCAGCCAAGGTTGAGAACCACTGCTCCTAGTCCTACAGCCAGAGAGAGCCACACCCACGTGGACACCGTGCTAAAGCCTGTGACCTTGGCCACTGTCTGAGAATCTGACCCAATTCCTTTAGCATTCCTTTCTCTTGAAGAGCGATGGGACAGGAATGAGGACCAGCTTGAGACCTCCTCCCCTCGTCAACTCTGGGAAGGGACTTTTCTACGTGTTGTACGGCTGGAACATAAAGACGCTCTCTCAGGGAACTTACAACCTCGCAGCTGGAGAACACAACCCCACAAGCCACATTTAGTGGACACAAACATTTTTGCATTGTGCTAGATTGTTCTACCATCAGCCTGGTTACACAGGGGGCCATGGATCGCCTTCCTTGTGTGGTTCCAGGTTAGAGTCGCCAAAAACGAAGCTGTGTGGGTGTGGCAGGAAGCAGTAAAGCGGCACCATCGAAGGTTCGAGGTGGTGAGAGACAGATGTGGAGGTGCTGCCAGGTTCCAGCTTGCCCCCGCTCTGCTCTCCCCTCACTGCTTTGAGCCCTTCTTTCTGAACACTGGCCCTTCCTACCGACAGTGACCCCAATCCACCACCGATGCTCCACTGTGAATTCACAGAGACAGCAGCTACAAAGAGCCACCTCCCTTCCACGGGCTTCTGCACCAGCCCCTCTGCCGTCTCACTCCTACAGCCGGACGTGACCAGCCTCCAGGCTTCCCCGCAAGACTTGTTCACTCATGTCCATGCTTCAAGTGAGCGCCTTCTCTCTGCCCTTTTAAGGCTATTTCCCCAGCCCCTCCCACAACTGGGTGAGGTCATATTCTTATAGTCCCTGATAACTTAACACTCCACGTGGCTCTGCTTTTCTGATTCCACTCTCATGGATACACCATAGAAGGGCACGACGGAGCCTTGCAGGATGTTGGAAATGTTCTGTATCTTGACCTGGGTGGTGATTACATGGGATCTATATATATATTTTTTAATTCATCCAATCTTATACTTAAGATTTGTACACTTTACCATTCATATGCTGCATCTCAATAAATTTTTTAAAAGAGTGGCTTAAGAGGCTTTATCAGCCAAATTAATTAATTAAAACACAACAATAGATTGAATGCAATCTATTGCCTTCATGCAATCTATCGCCTTCATGCCTAAGGCAATCTAATGCGCCTGCCTGAGCTGCAGACCCCCAGCCCCAAGCCTGCCTGCTTGCCTCCTCCCAGGCCCCCACGTCCCTCTCTGCTGCTGCTGCTGCCGCCGCTGCTGAATATGTAACAGTCCTTCTAAGGACTCCTCTGCCTGCTGGCTTTGACAATAACAGATCATGATTACAAATGGCTGCAGACTGGGGAAAGATCTTTGGTCTTCATTAAGGTTTATTTGTGACTGTTCCGATGGTGGTTTCGGAGAGAAGAGAAAGAATGCCGATGGTAATTAGGCCCTCCTAATTGCCGTAGTCACTGATTGCCTGTATTAAAAACATTTGAGGAAGTGTAGCAATTAGAGCTTCGGGAAATATTTAAAAACAAAGTGAAAAGAGGCCTCAAAGTGCCAGGACACAGAGAGGCAGCCAGGAGCCCCTGCCCAGCTGGAGTGGACCCTGAGTGACCCCGGGTGTCTGAGCAGCTCGCCCCTGGGACAGTGGCCACAACAGTCTGAGAAGAAAGAGGCGACTTTCCTCCCAACAGTTGCCCTTCAGACACGGCTGTGAATCAGCCCACGGAGAGACAATTCTGCAAACAGGATAATAATAATGGCAGACACATATTAGTTATATAGCTATATATATATATAACATATATATGTTAAATCCGTACAACAAGCTACAGCATTGTTCCCATTTGAAGGATGAGGAAAAAGTAGGAAACTTTCTCAAGGTCACACACACAGCAGGTGACAGACCCCAATTCAAACCCAGGTCTGCTTGATTTCAAAGCACGTGCCCATAAACCACACACTATTCCTCGCCTCCCTCAGGCCCTGAGCCCGGGGTTGCTCTGGCCGCCAGCACCCCAGTAAGGCCGAGCTTGCTTGTGGGTTCACACCACCCCTTCCTGCCAGCCCTTCAGCAGTCTCCCTCAAGAACCTACTCCCAGTCACCAAACTAGGAAACTAGTCCTGTTGCTCACCCTCAGCCCTTCCCAGCCCCAGCCCAGGAGCTGGGGAGAACCTCTCAGCCCCTCCCCCCAAGCTCCCTGAGAATGAGCTCTTGGAATTTCTCCTCTCCTCTTCCCAGCCAAGATCAGGGGCCCGAGGTCTTTGATCTGTCCCTGCAGTTCTACCTTGAAGAATTCTAATCACATTCTTTGCTCATCTCCCAAAGCCTGCAATTGCCAACCAAACTTACATTTTCCTCTGGCCCCTTGGTACCCCACTACCCTTAAACCAGAATGTAAGCAACAGGAGAGAAGAGATTTGGGTCTGTTTTATTTCCGGCTGTAACCCTGGCATTTAGAAGAGTGACTGACACATGGTAGGGGCTCAATAAAGAGTTGCCAAATGAATGAGAGCATTCTCTTTTCCAACCAGAAATACATCCTCATTTCTAGGCGTCTCTTGGTACATGACGTTTTCTTAATTACCAGACATGTAGGGGATCAGAATTAACCACCCTAAAGTGTGTCTCTTGGGCTTGATTATTCTTAAGAACAAAGATTCTAAAAAGAACCTTTGACCTTCCCCCTAACTGCCTAACAGAATTTAAGATGGAAGGCTTGCCCCAGGAAGGAGCTATCACCATAGATAACTATAGTATAATGCGAACTAGGTGTGGTAGACAGAAAGACACCTAGCAAGGGCCATTTGATCAAAAGATCTCTTTTGGGTCCCATTGTCTATAGATGGCCAAGCAAACACTTGTTTATCAAACATTTGCATTTCTATCTCCATGTAAATTGCCTTCCTCCCCTTTGAAGTCCCAAACCACTACCTCCAACATCCTCCTTTGTCTTTAGCTGAAGATGGTATTTAAGATGGTGGCTTTGGCCATTCTGGTGAATTACTCAGTTTTCCTGGGTTTCTCCCATGTACACATGTTATTAAACTTTGTTTTATTTTCTCTGGTTATTCTATCTCATGTCAATTTAATTCTTAGGCCATCCAGAAGGACCTAGAAGGTAGAGGAATTGTCTTTCTCCCCTATGCATGCATCCTCTATGTTTCTTTTTATCAATCACTTTATCTATAATCATACTTCCTTGCCTTGCAACCTAGCCCAGAAAGGTCCATATGGCCACTTTCAGAACACAAGAAGCATTGTATTTTTAAAGCCTGACTTATAAGATGATCAGCTCTATGCCACTGGTCCAGTGCCACCCCAGGTAAAGGTATTCTCAAATTCACCTGAGTGGTGCATTGAAGAGAAGGTGTTTCACCACACATTGTACTATGTCCATCATGAAACAAGATTAAAACTTTATTTCCATCTTCTAATTGGCACTGGCGCCCCAAGAGAAATACTGGTCCATTAAGTAAGGAATGCTAATTGCTTACTCACCTCCTACTGACAGTGATGACAGGCTTGGTTAAGGGTTTTCATTAAGGCCCATTAAGGAGAAGACTGTGTGGCAAGCTTCTGGGTTGCTTGGAAGGGAAAGACTTTGAACATAAATGCTGAAGGGCTGGGGATGGGGTGCAAGTGGAGGAAGGTGCCGTGAATGAGGAAACAGATTTGGGGGAGAGAGGGCAGCTGCTAAGAGTGCAAATAACATAGATCAGATGACTCAGAAATGTTTGGGGCCTTGAAATATTTTGTTGTTAATTTAAAACAAATTTAATCCTTATTGATTAATATGTACCAGATACCATTCTAAGCACTTTGTGTGCATTATTGCATTTATTCCTGTGGCAATCCCACAAGGTGGGAATTATTATCATCCCCATTTCATGAGTGAGGAAAGTGAAGCCCCTGAGGGGTGAAGTAATTTGCTCAGAGTCTCCTAGCTAGTTCTTCTATTTCTACAGCACATATTCCTGAATACTGTATTATGGTGGTCAGGAGTGGGAGGCTAATGGGCTTGACAGTGTCTAGAAGTTTCCCTGCCACCCACCAGTCCCTTGATTCATTCTGCAAAAAATTTGCTGAGTGCCTACAGGGAACCAATACCCTGCTCTGTACTCAACATATAAGTAGCACGTCAGATATTCCCTTGGCGATTGGCTCACGTGACAAACTGAGTATAAGCACCCATCTATGTTACCCCAAAACCCATGAAACAAACCCATGATAGCATGGGAAAACAGGAAAGTGTAATTGGATGGTCAGAAATTTTAAGTCAAAGTTGAAAGTGGGGAAGCAGACAGCGTACAAACTACAGATAAACAAAACTGGAGGAAACTATCACCTACAACTGGCAGGAGAACCTCCAGGGAAGGTGGGGATGTTGGGGAGGGACTCCAAGCTCAGAGTCAATGGACACAGGAAGAAAGGGTGGGCCCAAGAGTACTTGTCAAGGTGATTACCTGGGGACAAAGAACAGCTATGCCAGACCTTGTGATAAACAGTGAGAAGCTTACCAGATAGAAACGCTAAGTAAGATGAATTTAAGAAGTCCCATACTCAGACGCATTATGGTGAAAACTGTTAACATCAAGAATAAAGAGAAAATCCTAAAGACTTCCAGAGGGAAGTCTTAAAATCACTGTCCCTTATCTTCCTCTCACCTGTTTTTATTTTTAATGGAAGAAACTTCAGATTTTGAATATGTATGAGTAGAGGATGAAGAAAGAGGTTAACGACATGGGTGAACATCATTCATATAGTAAGACCTCTGATGAGGTGGATTAGAGCGAAAAATTCTGCTCTTCCTCTAACAGGGGAGAAAACCCTAAGAATGGTGGAGATGCAGCGCAGTTTCAGGGTAGATGGGCAGACAGTTGAGGGAACTCATGCCCAGATAGCCTCTGTTCTCTCTATTTTGAATAATTACTATGTGTCAGGCACTGTCCTTAACATATAATTCTTCATTTGAATCTCAAAACAACCCTACAAGAAATTACAATGGATACCACAGAAATACAAAGGACTATATGAGAATACTATGAAAAACTATATGCCAACAAATTGAACAATCTAGACAAAATAGATAAATTCTTAGCTTCATACAACCTCCCAAAACTGAATCAAGAAGAAGTGGAGAATCTGAATAGACCAATCACAAGTAAAGAGATTGAAACAGTAATCAAAAACCTCCCAAAAAATAAAAGTCCAGGACCAGATGGCTTCTCTGGAGAATTTTACCAAACATTCAAACAAGATTTAATACCTATCCTTCTCAAACTATTCCAAGAAATAGAGGAAGATGGAACCCTTCCTAACACATTCTACGAGGCCAACATCATCCTGATCCCAAAGCCAGACAAGGACCTTACAAAGAAGGAAAATTACAGGCCAATATCATTGATGAACACAGATGCAAAAATCCTCAACAAAATATTGGCAAACTGAATACAGCAATACATTAAAAAGATCATACACCATGATGAAGTGGGATTTATACCAGGGACACAGGGATGGTTCAACACCCTCAGATCAATCAATGTGATACACCATGTCAACAAAATCAGAAATAAGAACCACGTGATCACCTCAATAGATGCAGAGAAGGCATTTGACAAGATCCAACATCCATTTATGATAAAAACTCTCAACAAAATGGGTATAGAAGGAAAGTACCTCAACATAATAAAGGCCATATATGACAAACTCACAGCCAACATCATACTCAATGGGGAAAAATTTAAAGCCATCCCTCTGAGAACAGGAACAAGACAAGTGTGGCCCACTCTCACCACTCTTATTCAACGCAGTACTGGAGGTTTTGGCCAGAGCACATAGACAAGAAAAAGGAATAAAAGGAATACAAATAGGCAACCAAGAAGTGAAACTCTCACTGTTTGCAGACAACATGATTTTATATATAGAAAACCCTAAAGAATCCATTGGAGAACTATTAGAAATAATCAACAACTACAGCAAAGTTGCTGGGTACAAAATCGACTTAAAAAATCAGTTGCCTTTCTATACTCTAATAATGAACTATCAGAAAGAGGACTCAAGAAGACAATCTCATTTACAATCACAACAAAAAGAATAAAATACCTAGGAATAAATTTAACCAAGGATGTGAAAGACCTACACAATGAAAACTATAAGACATTCTTGAAAGAAATTGATGATGACACAAAGAAATGGAAAGACATCCCATGCACCTGGATTGGAAGAATAAACATAGTTAAAATGTCCATACTACCTAAAGCAATCTACAGATTCAATGCAATCCCAATCAGAATCCCAGTGACATTCTCCACGGAAATAGAACAAAGAATACTAAAATTCATATGGGCCAACAAAAGATCCTAAATACCTAAAGCAATCCTGAGAAAAAAGAACAAAGCTGGAGGTATCACAATCCCTGACTTCAAAATATACTACAAAGCTATAATAACTAAAACATCACAGTACTGGTACAAAAACAGATCCACAGATCAATGGAACAGAATTGAAAGCCCGGAAATAAAACCACACATCTAAGGACAGCTACTTTTCAACAAAGATGCTAAGATCATACAATGGAGAAAGGAAAGTCTCTTCAATAAATGGTGCTGGGAAAACTGGACAGCCACATACAAAAGAATGAAAGTACACCATCTTCTTTTGCCATACACAAAAATTAACTCAAAATTGATCAAAGACTTGAAGGTAAGACCTGAAACTATAAAACTCCTGGAAGAAAATATAGGCAGTACATCGGTCATAGAGGGATCTTTTCGAATTCTATGTCTACATGGACAAGGGAAATAAAAGAAAAAATCAACAAGTGGGACTTCATCAGACTAAAGAGTTTCTGCAAGGCAAATGAAACCAGGATCAAAAAGAAAAGACAGCCCACCAGCTGGGAGAAAGTATTTGCAAATCACATATCCGACAAGGGTTTAATCTCCATAATATAAAGAACTCACACAACTGAACAACAAAAAAACAACCCGATCAAAAAATGGGCAGAGGATATGAATAGACATTTTTCCCAGGAAGATATACAGATGGCCAATAGGCACATGAAAAGATATTCAACATCACTAATCATTAAGGAAATGCAAATCAAGATAAGATATCACCTTACACCCATTAGAATGGCTATAATCACCAAGACAAAAAATAACAAAGGTTGGACAGGTTGTGGAGAACATTCACTGCTGGTGGGAATGCAAACTGGTGCAGCCTCTATGGAAAACAATATGGAGATTCCTCAAAAAATTAAAAATAGAAATATCTTATGATCCAGCTATCCCACTACTGGGTATTTATCCAAAGAACCTGAAATCAACAAGAGGCTTATGCACCCCTGTGTTCATTGCAGCATTATTCACTATAGCCAAGAAGTGGAAGCAACCCAAGTGTCCCTCAACTGATGATTGGATAAAGAAGATGTGGTATATATACACAATGGAATACTACTCAGCCATAAAAAAAAAATTGTTCCATTTGCAACAACATGGATGGACCTGGAGGGTATTATGTTAAGCGAAATAAGCCAGACAGAGAAAGACAAACACCACATGATTTCACTCGTATGTGGAAGATAAACTAGCACACGGACGGAGAGAACAGCTTAGTGTTACCAGGGTGAAGGGGGCTGGACAGTGGGCACAAGGGATGCAGGGATGCATTTATATGGTGTCTGACAAACAATAATGTACAACTAAAATTTCACAATGTTATAAACTATTACATCAATAAAAAAAATCCTACATACACAGAGTTGGAAAAAACATAGCACATATATCAAAGGAATAGTATCCAAAATATATAAAGAAATTCTATAAATTAAAAATAAAAATCAAACAACTCAGTTTTTGAAATGAGCAAAAGCCATGAACAAAATTCACAAAAGAAGATATACAAATGACCAGGAGAACAAGAAATGATGCTCATCATTAGCCATCAGGGCAATGCCAATTAAAACCACAATGAGATATCATTTCAAACCTATTAGAATGGCTAAAATCAAAAAGACTGACAACCTTAGATGTCAACAAGGATATGGAGCAACAGGAACTCTCAGACATTGCTGTGAGAGTGCACAGTGGTACAATCATTTTAAACTATCTGGAAGTTTCTTATAAAGTTAAATGTATATCTACTATATGATCTAGCAATTCTTTGCCTAGGTATTTACCCATGACAAATGAAAACATATATCTACAAAAAGACTTGGCATGCACCTCTTCATAGAATCTTATTCATAATATTCCCAAACCGGAAACAATTCAAAATGTTCATCAAGTGGAGCATGGATGACAAATTGTAGTATGTCCACACAATGGAATTCTACTCAACAATGCAAAGGAATAAACCACTGATAGTACAACAGCATGGATGAATCTCAAAAACATATTGAATAAAAGAAGGTAGTCACAAAAGAGAACACACTGTTTGATTGTACTTACGTAAAGTCTAAGATCAGGCTAAAGGAATCTATGGTGATAGAAGAAAAAGAATGACTAGAAAGGGTACAAGTGAACTTTCTGGGATGATATAAACGTTTCCTATCTTCTTTTGGGATTGTTGTTACACAGATATATACAATAATCAAAACTCAGCAAACTGAACACTTAAGACCTGTACATCTTATTCTATGTAATTTATACTTTAATTTAAAATCATGTTTTAAAAACCCTACAAGCTGGGTTTTACAGGTGAAATATCAAAGTTCAAAGAAGTCAAGATACCAGCCTACAATCACACAGTAAGTGAGTGGATTGGTGGAGCCAGAATTCATGAGCAGATCTGACTAATTCCAAAGCTCATGATCCAGCTTAGAACCACTACCGTTACAGAACGCTTCTGCTAGGGCACTCAGACAAGAACAGGAAATAAAAGGGATCCAGATTGGAAAGGAAGAAGTGCAATTATCTCTATTTGCAGATGGCGTGATCTTGTATATAGAAAATTCTTAGGAGTATACAAAAACCTGTTAGAACTAATGAACAAATTCAGCAACATAGCAGAATATAAGAGTAATATACAAAAATCAATTGTATTTCTGTATAGTAGCAATGAACAATCCAAAAAAATAAAATTAAGAAAACTATTCTACTTATACTAGCATCAAAAAGAATAAAGTACTTAGCAATAAATTCATCAAGAGAACAACAAGGCTGGTACACTGGCTACTATAGAACATTGTTGAAAGAATTAAAGAAGACCTAAATAAATGGAAAGACATCCTATATTCATGGATTGGAAGATATCACATTGTTAAGATGACAATATTCCCCAAACTGATCTACAGATTCAGCACAATCCCTATCAAAATCACAGCAGCCTTTTTTGCGGAAATTGACCGGCTGACCCTAAAATTCACATAGAAATTAAAGGAACTCAGAACAGCCAAAACAATCTTGAAAAAGAACCAAGTTGGAGGTCTCACCCCTCCTGATTTCAAACCTGCTGCAAAGTTACACTATAAAGACAGTGCGGTACTGGCAAAAGGGTAAATGTCTAGACCAGTGGAATAGAATTGAGATGCTAAAGATAAACCCTTACATTTATAGTCAATTGATTTTCAACAAGGGTACTAAGACAATTCAATTAGAAAGAATAGTCTTTTAACAAATGGTGCTGGGACAACTGGATATCCACACGCAGAAGAATGAAGTTGGACCACTACCTCATACCGTATACAAAAAACAAACTCAAAATGAATGCTATAAAACTTTTAGAAGAAAACTCAGGAGTAAATCTTTAAGAGCTTGGGTTAGTCAGTGGATTCTCAGATATGACACTAAAGTCATAAGTGAAAAGAAAAAAAATAGATAAATTGGACATCATCAAAAGTAAAAATTTCATGCTTCAAAAGATACCATCAAGAAAGCGAAAAGAAAACCCACCAAATGGGAGAAAATATTTGTAAATCATGTATCTGATAAGGGACTTGTACCCAGACTATATAAAGAATTATTACAACTTAATAATAACAATAATAAAAATAACCTAAGTTTAAAATAGGCAGAGGATATAAGGATAGGAAAAGATTAGTCGTTAAGAAAATGCAAATCAAAACCACAGTGAGATATCACTTAACACCCACTGGGATGACTAAAATACAAAAGACAGAGAATAACAAGTGCTGACAAGGATGTGGAGAAACTGGAACACTTATACATTGTTGGTAAGATTGTAAAATGGTGCAGCCGCTTTGGAAAACAGTCTGACGCTTTCTCAAAAAGTTACCATACGACCTAGCAACTCAATGGTAACTCAAAACCATTGAGTACCATATGACTTAGCAATTGCACTCTTAGAGACATACCCCAAAGAATTGGAAATATGTCCACACAAAAACTTGTACACAAATGTGCATAGCAGCATTATCCAAAACCCAAATATCCATCAACTGATGAATGGAAAAACCAAACACATATCCATACAAAGGAATAGTATTCAATCATACAAAGGAATGAAGTACTGATACATGCTATAATATGAATGAACCTTGAAAACATCATGCTAGTGAAAGAAGCCAGACACAAAACCACATACTGTATGATTCCATTTATATGAAATGTCCAGAATAGGCAAATCCTATTGAGATAGTGGATAAAGTAGATTAGTGGTTGCCAGGGGTTGTGGGGAGGGGGGAATGGGGAGTAATTGCTTAACAGGTAAGGGGCTTCTTTCTGGAGTGATAAAAATCTTATAAAATTAGACAGTAGTAATGGTTGTACAACTTTGTGAATACACTAAAAATCATTGAATTGTATACTTTGAAGGGGTGAATTTTTGGTATATCAATTATATCTGAGTAAAGCTGGTATTTAAAATATTCATCTTCTGGAAAGAAGGGGAAAGTGGGGATAGGATAGTGAGAATTGAGGACTTGAAGTGAGCAATGAGGTTTGAAATCAATGGCAGTAGGCATGTAATAGGATTGCTGAGCAGTGCTCAGACAGGGCCCTGTCTGAGACGCAACACCACAAAATTGTAATGGCACCCATCTGCATGGTTGGGAGCATTTCACACCTTCTAGTTTATAGACCACAAGCTCAGAGGCCCCAGGCATTCGAGTAGGACCCCCACAGTGGGGACGGAGCTTAGCAGCATTCAGTAGGACGAGCCAGGGGACGCCTGCTGTTCCTTCCTGCCCACGTCTAAAACACTCTGGCTTTCACACCCAACAGGAAGAAAGTTGAGGACTTGGCTCACTCTTTTTCAAGTAGAATTTCTGGAACAAAAATACCTACTAAACCTGCTGCCTAAGCATCAGGTAGGGGAAAGAATAAAAAGAAAAAAGAAAAGGAAGGCATTTTCCTAGTAATTAAATCTGAATTATTCACAACCTGTTAGATACTTTTTTTTCCTCTGATGGAGAATACATTTTCATTTCTCCCCTAAGTCCTAAAAGTCTTTGCAATCAAGTTGAATTTTTGGCTGAGGGCTTTCACTTCACATGCAGAGCCAGAGGCCCAGGCCACACCCTCATCTGTGTCATCAACAGACCCTCCCTCAATTCAACCCCTGAGCTGCCCAAAGGGGCCAGTTTTACCTAATGCCTTAATCCTCCTCCCTCCATTAATTCCTCCAAGGCTTGTGTATTATGAGGGTTCTTTAAGTTGTTGCAAGTGACCTAGTTTCAACTGATTGAGGCAAAGCCGGGAATTTATTGACCGGAGTAAATAAACCCTGGGAAGACTAGGATGCAGCTCCCTTCATGGACAATAAAACCAGGACTTTGGGGAACTCAGGTGCCTCCTGCTCCTGTTTAGCACATGATCTACCCATCCACCCCCACACCCCCAAAACACACACCACTCCCTGTTGGGTAGTACTTTCTTTTTTTCAGAGCTGTTTTCTCCATGAAGCTGAAAGCATGGAAAGTGGTGGCCCACCTCACATCTCTTCAGCTTTGCCTCACTTCCCATTGTTTTAATTCAGAAAATTGCAAGGAAGGCTCTGATTTTCTTGGCTCAAGCCTGATGCCTTGTAGCCGAAGGAACAGGGCATGTTGTGGTTGGCAATCCCCATTAAAACTATATTATTGGAATGGGTGTAGGAGGAGTCCCTCTAAAAAAGGGAGGGGATATTCCCAGTTAGAAAGGAGTCCAGGACAAGCAAAGCTACAGATGGGCATGTCCATGGCAGCCAGATTCCCACAGCCTGGTGGGAAGCGCTTAGGATGTGGAGACAGAACTCCTGGGTTTAAACGCAGCTATATCACTTACAAGCTATGTGATATTGGGCTCGGTTTCTTTGTCTGTAAAATGGGCATAATAATATTTACCTTGTATGGGTAAGTACTCCAGGGATCAGAGAAAAGCTCCATCTCTTGATGGGAAGAGCTACAAAGTACGGGGGCTGATTTTGAAATCTACCTGTTTTCTGTTGGAAACAGCTAGAAGGGAGTGCATCAGGTTGAAGGTGAGGAAACTGAAAATGGAGTACTCCCTGGGAGTTAGGACTGAGACTTGGAGTGAAAAGAGGTGGTCAGTGACCTGGAGTAATTGACCTCTAAGTTAAGGACAGGAAAATAAGTAGGTATAGCCCAGATGAAACAAGGGAGGGGAATATTCTAGGCTGAGGTAATAGGATAACAGTGCATTGAGCTTGCTAAAAGTAGTTTAAGGTGGCTAGAGCATGAAATGCAAAGAGGGCGACCGCTGGGCCAGAGGTAGGTAGGGTCTCAGCAAGTGGCTCTTACAAGTCATCCTGATGAATCAGGGCTTCATCCAAAAGCAACAGGGAATTGCAGACAGTTTTAAGCAGGGAAGGAGCATGATCAAATTTACAATTTATGCAAATGAATGCCGCTATATACCTATTGGAATGCCTAACATTAAAAACATAGACAAAAACATAGCGAGTGTTGGCAAGGATGTGGAGCAACTGGAACTCTCATATATTGTTGGTAGAAATGCAAAATGGTAAAGCCACTTTGGGAAACAATTTGGCAGTCTCTTACAATGTTAAACGTATGCATACCACGTGACCCAGAAATCCCACTCCTATATATTTACCCAAGAGAAATGAAAAATTCATGAATGTTTATAGCAGATCTGTTTGTGATAACCAAAACTGGAAACAACCCAGATGTCCTTCAACTGGTGACTGGCTAAACAAACTGTGGTACATCCACACAATGGAATACTAATTAGCAATAAAAAATAAAAAACTACTGATATAGACAATAACTTGAATAAATGTCAAATGCAATATGCTAAGTGCAACAAGCCAGACTCAAAAGTCTACATACTGTAGGATTCCATTTATATGACAATCTGGAAAAGGCAAACCCATGAGGACAGAAAATATTTCAGTGGTTTCCAGGGGTTAGAGGTGGCAGCATAATGGAATTTGGGGGATGATAGAACTATTCTATATCTTAATTGTGGTGACGGTTTCATGACTAGATGTGTTTGTCAAAACTCATAGACCCACACAACAAAAAAAGGGTACGTAAATTTTAAAAAATGAAATCTTAGTGATTGCATATTGGACAGGTCACTCTAGCTGCAGAGAATGGACTTGAGAGGGACATGGCTAGACTCAGAAGAAGCCATTTGGGAGAGTGCAGCAGGCATCCCAATGGTTCCTGAAATGGGACAGTGAAGATGGAAATGGAAAGAAGATGACCCATCCAAGCAATGTTTAGGAGACGGACTCAATAGGATTTGGTGAATGGATGAGGAAAGTATGGGTTAGAGTGAGAGAAAGCCAAGGAGACAAAGGATTTGAGGACTGGTGAGAGCGTCACTGAGTGACTGACTGTGGGATCCAGGTAGGAAAGGAAGTCATCTGGGAAGGACTGAAGGATGGGAAGGGCAAACAGGTCAAACAGCAGGCGAATTGGGACTGATGGGGCAGAATGGTTGGCAGGACAGGGGATGCCATCAAAATAGGCCACTGGAGTTTGGGCTTTCAGAGGTAGAACAAGGAGCAAGAGAGAGGGTGATTGGATTTTTCTCAGTACCATGGTTAACTTTTGGTTTATGGTGCCTTCTATGACATAGTGAGATTCTTGAGGTGGGAAAGATCTCTGGTTTGTCTTTGCAATCCTCTCCTCCTGGGCGTTCAGCAGCTAGCTCAGTGATTCTCAACCTTGACTACATAACCTGGGGAGATTTTTAAATCCCTGGGCCCAGCTGCACCCAGGCCAATTCGCACAGTATCTCTGTGGACCCAGGCAGCAATACTTTTAAAGCTCCCTGGGTTATTCCAGTGTGCAGCAAAGGCTGAGAATCACCAATCTATTTCATTACTCATCACAGTGGCTCTCAACCCTGGCTGCACACTAGAATCCCGCGGGGAGATTTTAAAATATACAGATGCCTGGGCCTCACCCCCAGAGACTCGGTGATAATTGGTCTGGAGTAGGACCCTTGTACCTATTTTTCAAAAATCTCTCCAGGTGCTTTTAATGTGCAGTCAGGATTGAGAATCACCAGCTTAGCACATGGGAAGCATTTCAACAAATGCTTACTGTGACTTCAATCAGTACTTCCATCCCTGTCCTCTCTTCTGGGCCATGGATCTATCAACCCAATGACCTGCTGCACGTGCATCCCAGGTGCCTCAAACTCAATATGTCCAAGACTCAACTCAATCTCCCAGCGCCCCTTGCAGGCCGTGAGGGAGCTGGCCTTTCTCTGGGACGGAGGTTCTGGGAGCTGGACCCAAGTTTGGGGAACTAATGTTATTCTGTGGCCATAAGCAGAGAATAAAGGGTAACTGAAGAGAGTTTTGAGGAGGGTGGGAGGCTCATAACTCAAGGTTCAAGGAACTAAAGAATGAAATCCAGTTAGAGGTCAGAGGGTGTTGGACTGACAGACAAAGAAGCAGGCAAATGGTTACAAGTGAAGGACTTTCAGCCTCATAGCATCATAGGTGTCATAAGCACTCAATAAATGCTTGGTGAAAGAAATGAATGAACTGGAAGAAGAGTCTGGAAGCATCAGTGTGTAGAGGATGGCAGACTTTACATACAAAAGTACTTGGCATTTGCTCACCGAGAGAGTTCTTCATTTTAGTGTGCAGAAGAGTCTTCTGGGGATTCTTCAGCCATATTGACCTCCTCCCATTCCTAGGTCATTCCAGGTACACACCCACCTTGGGGCTGTTATATTTGCTGTTCCCTCTGCCTGGAGCACTTTTCCCCCTGGGTATTCACATGGTTCCTCTCTATCTTCCTTCAGGTCTTCACTCAAATTTCACCTTCATACTTCCTACCCCTTTTCCTGGCTTTATTTTTCTCCCTACCACTTATTACTAGCTAATATACGGTATATTTTACTTAAATATCTTACTTACTTGGTGTTTCCCCATCAGCTAGAACCTCTGTGCAAACAGGAATTTTGTCTGTTTTGTTCCCTGGCATATCCAGAGCCTAGAACAGTGCCTGGCAGACAGCAGGCACTCAATAGATGAATGAATGAATGGAGCAGTTAAAAGTGCAGGCTCTACCCCCAGAGGTTATAACCCAGCAGGCTTGGGTAGGATCCAGGAATGTACACGCACACCAGGTGGTTCTAAAGGAGATGATTAGAGGCCACATGTGAAGAAACATTTCTTTTCTTTTTTTTTTTTTTAATTTTTTTTCCCTCCAAAGCCCCAGTAGATAGTTGTATGTCACAGATGCACATCCTTCCAGTTGCTGTACATGGGACGCCACCTCAGCATGGCCGGAGAAGCGGTGCGTCAGTGCGCGCCCAGGATCTGAACCCGGGCTGCCAGCAGCGGAGCGCGCGCATCTAACCACCAAGCCACCGGGCAGGCCCAAGAAACATTTCTTAGAGAAAAAAAATGATGGTTTTGTCTGGACACAACTCCCTTGACATCTAGGTGGAGAATAGGAGGCTGAGGACTTAGGGGCTCCCTCCGGATCCCAGCCATCTTGACGCGTTCCTTTCCTGTGCTGAGACACGTCTCACATCCGGTGATTCGGCAGAGGGAAGCGAGTGTGTGCAGGAGGTGGGGATGTGGGCGGCCAGCTCTTTGGAGGATGCCTCGCTGTGAGAGCCAAACTGCACTTCTGGGCAAAGCCCCAGGTGGAGGAAGAGCAGTTCCTGCCATCACAGAGGGCCTCACGGAGCGGGAATCGGAGCTTGGCGGGTTCTGAGCTGGCAGCGCGCAGCTGCACTCCTTGTCACCAAAGTCCTGCTTGGACAGCCAGGTTCGGCTGGTAAATGTTTAACAACCAGCTCTAAGCGGGGGAAAAAAATTCATGCATGTGTATACAAACATAAGTTTATTTTAAACTTGACCGATATATAGAATGTGTATCACGCAATTGACAATTAACAATAAAATATAAAATACTCTTCATTATAAATTACACATAGCCAATTAATTCTTTTTTTTAATATTTTATTTTGGTTAAAAACACTTAACACGAGATGTATCCTCTTAACGATTTTCAAGTGCACATACAGCATTGTTATGTATGAGCACAATGTTGTATAGCAGATCTCTAGAACTTACTCATCTTGTATAGCTGAAGTTTTTTACCTGTTGATTAAGAATTCCCCATTTCCCCTTCCTGCCAGCCCCTGGCAGCCACAGTTCCATTCTTTGCTTCCATGAGTTTAACTATTTTAGATACCTCATATAAATGGAATCATGTAATATTTGTCCTTCTGTGACTGGTTTATTTCACTTGGCGTAATGTCCTCCAGGTTCATCCACGTTGTCGCATACAGCAGGATTTCCTTCTTTTTTAAGGCTGAATAATATTCCATTGTGTGTATATACTACCTTTTCTTTATCCATTCACCCGTTGATGGACATTTAGGTTGTTTCCATACCTTGGCTATTGTGGCTAGTGCTGCAATGAACATGGGAGTGCAGATGTGTGTCTGAGATCCTGAATTTAATTTTGGGAGATAAATACCAAAAATAGGATGGCTGGCTTATATGATAGTTCTATTTTTAATTTTTTGAGGTACTTTCACACTGTTTTCCACAGCAGCTGAACCACCTATATTCCCACCAACAATGTACAAGGCTTGCAATCTCTCCACATCCTCACCAACACTTACTGTCTTTTGATTTTTTGATAATAGCCATCCTAACAGGTGTGTAGTGACATCTCATTGTGGTTTTGATTTGCATTTCTCTGATGATTATTCATGTCGAGCACCTTTCATATACCTATTGGCCATTTGTATGTCTTCTTTGGAAAAATATCTATTCAAGTCCTTAGCCCATTTTTTAATCTGGTTATTAGTTATTTTGCTGTTGAGTTGTAAGAGTTCTTTATATAGTTTAGATATTAACCCCTTATCAGATATATGGTTTGCAAATATTTTCTCCCATTCCATAGGTTGCCTTTTCACTCTATTGATTGTTTCTTTTACTGTGCAATTAATTCTTATAGAATGCTTTCATTGAATTTTGCTGAACTCATACCTATAGCCAACCTATGGTTACAACTCAATCATGATTTCACAATATTTTGTGTATTCACAATGTAAGCCCTACAGACACAATATACTTTTATGTTTAATCTGCATTATTAAAATTTTCTCTGTCACTTTCTAAAATCTAAACATCTAATCAATGAAACAGTAAGTCAATCCTTGATTTGAGGTGTTTGCTAATTTCCATGGTGTAAATACTCAACTGGGTCTGATTTCAAGCTACCAACATGATGTCACTGAAAACAGAGTTGAGAGTTGAGGAGAGATGCTCAGTACCCCATTATATAGTATTTCCACAATATTTATGTGAATATATGCTAAATGTTATATAGCGTATGTTATATATAGCTATATATATATATATATACACGTATGTATTTACATACTTCAAGAGCATAGGTAACAGTAAAATGTAAAATTAGCTGGAAGCAATGAGTTTTGAGTATTTGTCACATTTTAAGATATAATTTAATTAATCATAAGTTTATATAACTCAATTTTTAACAAAGGCTGTGTTTAACAGCCAGCTTGCAAAAATCCTGAAAATTTGACCATCATCTCTTGTGAGCTGGTACAAGTGGGCTCCAGCACACCACTGGACAGATTCAGCACTGGGAAGGAATTCAGTCACACATTGGGAGGCTCCAGATCCTACTCATTTGTAGGACCAAGGCAGGCTCACCTCAAGCAGGGTCGGAGCCAGCATGTAGATTTGGGGGTTGGTAAATGCTGTGGTATGCAATATTCATATTCTTTTCATTCTATTTCTCAGCCACAGCTGGCTGTTCCTAAGCCTAGATAATGGTCATGGAGTCAGGGGCCCCAAGAGTGGGTTCAAACATCAATGGACAGATAAGGAGGAAGGAGGATCTTACTCTACAGGAATGTGTTGTTTTCTTCGGGTGAAGTGGAAGGAAAACTCAATAAAATTGTTGCATACCCAAGAGTTTTTTAGGGAATTAAAAGGCCATTGTGTTCTAAAATTCAGGTTTTCTCAGGAGCATCTCAAGAGGTAAGATGACTTCAGACTTTGTAATCTGGAGAACAAACAATGGCTCAGAATTTGAAAGGAGAACATGAGAAATTCAAGGATGAATGGAATCGGCTTGACAAACAGGTTTTAACCTTGCAGTCAAGACAGGAATCTTGGGAAGGAAAGAAGAAGGAGGAAGAAAGCACCTGGATCTACAGAGAGTGTCAGTCCCACCCTGGTAAAAGAGAAAGGAACCAACTCACTCAACCAATTTCACTTGGAAAACCATGGGGAAGCCCCAGAAGAGAATGGAGCCAGAACTCCAGAGGAAGTACTGTTGGGATCTGCTGCAGGAATCAAGACAGGCAAAAAAGAATGCTTTTAGTACTATCAGAATAGAGAAAGTTTACTGAAGAGTTAACAAGTTGAAGAACACTCAAGCAGCCCAAAGGAGAGGTCTATGTGGCAAGGACCCAAGGCCTCCCACCAACAGCCAGCACCAACTGGCCAGCCATGTGAGTGAGGTGAGCAGTCTTAGAAGTTGGCCTCCAGTCCCAGGCAAACCTTCAGATGATGACACCTCTGGCTGACATCTCAACTGCATCCTCATGAGAGACTCTAGCCAAAACCACACAGCTAATCTAATCCTGAATTCCTGACTCATAGGCGCTCTTTGAGATAATAAGTGTTTATTGTTATTTAAAAAAAAAAAGAGCTGAGGAAAGGCAGGTTTGGAGGACATACTGTTCTTCCAGGGTTCCTGGGGACACAACAGCTTTAGCTGGAGAATGTTGGGGGAGTGTCTCCAGTGTGGACAACCATGGGAACAGGGAGGGGCCTTTGGAGCAGAATGCATAGGCCCAATGAATTCTAGACTAGGAAACAGTTGCATTGGGCCTACTGGGATCCTGGTGACTGACCATGGACAAGTAAAGTGATACAAGTTTAAGATTGGGACTTGGGGAGAGCAAAGCCAGGAAATTATATGGAAAAACGAACTTTTATAAATGCAAGGTGCCCTGGTCGTAAGAGAGGGTACAAAGTATGCTTCAACCACCCCTCAATGAGGTCGGTCACATGGCTGGGAGATCATTTTCCCCTAGGACAGTCTCCCCATTATCCTTTGTAGTGCATTTGTCCCTGTTGAGTTTTATCTTTCTTTTTCCTCTGCTCCACCTTCCATCTGCCCCGCTACGGTGCATGGCTGGTAATATGCACTGGGTTCTGCGAGATTATGTGATGAGTGGATCAGTGCTTACATTGTGAACTGCCAGGGCTCCCATTTGTTTCCAGGATGTGTTTGTGCTTCGGACCAGAGCAGGGTCTGTGATAATCTTATTTGTCTCATCCGTCCTCTCAATCGTGCTATGTAACACAATAATCAGCAACCATAGGTAGGTATTTAAGTTGAAATTAATTAAAATTCAACGTAATTTAAAATTCACTTTCTCAGTCTCACTAGCTACATTTCAAGTGCTCAATAACACTTATGCTCAATGTTCTATATCAGTGTTTCTCCACCTTTTTTTCACTATTGCTTCCCCAAGGAGCCTTTTTAAACATTTCTTTCCTAGTTGTCACCCCCCATGAAATTTTGATAACACAGATGTACTATATACCTGTTTATGTACTATATGTATATCTGTGCTTCATACATGAAAATAGCAAGATTTTTTGCCTCCTCTCCAGTCGGGAACCAATTTTTGGCCCTTGGAGGCAACATCACCCCCTTCAAGAATGCACGTGCTATATTAACTAGTGCCAAGATTAGGCTGAGGCACCTAAGGTTTAAAATTAAGGAGGAACTCACTCCTAGGGTTGTGCAAGTGGAGGGTCGGCATCTGAAAGTAAGAGCCTCCTTAAATTTTGCACCCTACATGCCTTACTTGCCTCCCTCTAGTTCAGTCCTGATGTGAATGTTTCCATCATCCAGAATGTTCTGTGAGATTAGAATTTTAGAAGGATGGAAACAAGAGAGATTTGGAATTGGAGAAAATCCATTTGGAAGAGCTGTAGTTCAGTCCATGAACATGCCCAGGCCATAGGTGAGTCTTTCTCAACCCTGGCTGCCCACTAGAATCATCTGATGAGCTTAAAAAATCCTGACACCTGGGCCCTACCTGAGGCCAATCAAGTCTGGACCTCTAGGAATGGGGCCTGGGGGGGTGGGCGGGGGGTGGGGGGAGACTGTTCAAACTCCCAGGTGATTCTAATGCTCCACCTGGGCTGAGAATCCCTGCTGTGAGTACAGAAGAAAGAATCCAAGTTCCAGCCAGTGAATACATCTGGAGGAGACCCCTGCTGGCTGTATTCAAGAGGAAAAAGTAGAAAAGGAGCTTTAATTACTCTATGGGAACAAGGGATTAAGTTGATAAAGGAAGATTGGTAGTGTGAAAAATGTGGAGTAGTGACATGTCTAGCAAATTTGCTGTCATGAGTGTCGCATGGTTTGGACCTTATTTATTGTATTAAACACTCTCTAGAGGCCTGACTGGACACTATAACTGAGCACCATTGAAATGATAATTAACCCAGGGAAGCTCCTAGGTTCAGTGAAGAGTGTGGTCTTAAGGTTAATTTATTAACTTCCTCCTGACCTTTTCAGCAGCTTCTGGGGCCAATGCCAAAGAGACATTTTTAAAGCGCTCTTGTTAAATCCAGTGGTCATTTTACATCGGTCTCAGATGAGTAGTAGGGAGAAATTGCAATGACTGAAGTCATGGACAGGATTGTGTCTCCTCTGAGGGGTGACCAAAGCAACACCACCCTTAGTTGAACACAGTCTGGTTGTCAACCTAACTCTAGTTTAAAGGAAAACCAACTGTGGAAGGGATATTTGAATTCTAAGTGCCACCAACCGTCACCCTCACCCCAGGCCCACCTCCAACACACAGACATGCACACACACATCTCAGGAGGATTAGTTATATGCACTAAGGCCTGGGTAGTACAGGTCCTGGGTGTTGGTGGGGAGGGGAGGTTGGCATGAAGAAGAGACAGGTGAGAAGCTCTAGCATGCGCTTAGTGTTTGTCTTTTCTCTTTGGATTCTTATTTATGGATCCCAATCTTGCTTTACTTCTCTCTGATCTGAGGTCACCAGTAGGGTAGGAAAGGATCCAAGCCTTCTCCTAAGTAGAGGCCTAAAGGGGATCCGGAGTGGGATGGGGGAGAAGGTGGCCTGCAGTGGGTTATTTAGGATTTACCACTTGAGACAAGTGGTGTGCTCTAGGCTGAGGTGCTCATCAGCCTAACTCAACAAGGAAATAGCATTGGAGTCTTTGGCCAAAGCTCTGATTCTAATAATAAATAATTCTGCTGGCATATTCCTCTGTACTTGGAGGGAGCGAGGAGACTAATTGAGCAGGATAGTCAAAGATTTGGGTGGAGGTTCATTTCTCAGCTTTCTCTGAATCATCTCCCCAGATGCAGGGCCAACAGGTATCAGTGGCCTTTTATGCTTTAAGCTTGGAGGAGGTTGTTAAGGAAACTAAGTGTTTGGACATTTATACACCCCCCTCCTACTCCCCCAAAATCTGTTGTTCCTTCTGTGTTCCCTAATTAAATGAAGGAAACCCTCATCTATCCCATTACTAAGCTCAAAACCTTAAGTCATCCTAGACTCCTCTCTATCAGATGCTTTAAAATCTCCTTGTTTTTACCTTCTAAATACCTCTCCCTTCTCTCCCATTTTTCTCCATCTCCCTTACTGCCATATCAATTCTGCACCATCGTCTCTCTTCTGTACTCACAATAATCTGTTTTATTTATTCTTTGAAAATTATTAACTGCATAAAACATGAATATATTATCATTTTTTAAAAGTTCAAACAATACAGATAATCAAAAATTCAAGATGTAACCATGGTAATCAGTTGGGAGTGTTGTGTATATTTTCTATGCATATCTATACAGAATAAAATTTACTATTTCTTGGGGTTTTTTTTAAAACATAAATGGAACTATAACTGGTTTTGCTACTTCCTTTTTTCACTTAACAATATGTCTTGGAGATTTTCCATGTCAGTGTATAGAGACCCACCTAACTTGGGCTGCTATATAGTATTCCATGGTGTGACAGGCTCCCTCTAAGATGACTCCTGTTTCTTGGTATTCATAGCCTTTTGTAATCCCATCTGTGATATTGTGATTAATTATAAGAAATATATATTTGATCTTTGTCCCTATTTCTGGCACAGCAACCCTAAAACCCTTGGAATTTCCTATGATGAGTGCAATCAAAGTATCTTTTTTTATGTTAATGTGGTGACTTTTGGAAAGTACCTAAGGATGGGGGCTGGTTGTCAGTGAAGCCAACCATGTGATAGGAGTGTTGAAACTTTCAGTCCCATCCTCCAACCTCCGGGGAGGGGAGAGGGGCTGGAGATGGAGTTTAATCACCAATGGTCAGTGATTTAATCAATCATGCCTACCTAATGAAGCCTCCATAAAAACCCAGAAGGACAAGGTTCAAAGAGCTTCCGGGTTAGTAAACACATGGAAGTGCTGGGAGAGGGCACCCAGAGAGGGCATGGGAGCTCCTCACTCCTTCCCACATGCCTTTCCCTATGCATCTCTTCCATCTAGCTGTTACTGAGTTATATCTTTTTATAATAAACCAGTGATCTAGTAAGTAAATTGTTTCTCTGAGTTCTGTGAGCCACTCCAGCAAATTAATCAAACCCAAGGAGGGGGTTGTGGGAATCTCCCATCTATAGCCATTTAGTCAGAAGCACAAGTGACAAACCTGGACTTGCAATTGGTTTCTGAAGTTGGGATTTGATGCTATCTCCAGGTAGGTTATGTCAGAATTGAATTGAGTTGAATTGTAGGACACCGAACTGGTATTGGAGATTTCCTTGGTGGTGGAAAACTCACACATCAGAGTTGTTGTCAGAATATTACCCTCCCTTTGAGTGACTTGTTCTGTCCAATAGAACATGGCAATGTTGCAGGGATGTCACTTCTGAAATTACTTTACAAAGGATCGTAACTTCCATCTTGCTGGTGATACCGGCTCAACACAAAGTTGACATAAGGGAAGCCATATTGTAGAAAAAGAAACCATCTTGTAACTTTGAATGACCTCTGACTAACTCTGTGGATTTTATGGTCCCTCCCAGCTGCTATAAATTGATAACTTTGTTCTTTTGAGTTCCTTAGGAATGTGATGACACCCCCGCAGAGAGTCTATGCTGATAGCCATCATCAATGACAATTGAAAGGTCAGGGTACAGGGCATTGCTCCAGTCTCTGATGCATATCAAGTAAAACAAAAGACTATCAGGAACTAAGATCAGATGGATGCCCCCACCCGGAGATCAGATGGATGCCCCAACCCTGAGACCAGATGTCTCCCCCACCCAGAGACCAGCCTTCTATATAACTGGCCTGTAGTCTTTGTTCTGTAAGATGGTTCTTTCAGACATTAGTCAGCCATCTTCCCCCTTGTTAGCAAGCTGTAATATACTGCCCTTTCTCTGCCACCACCTTGTCTGTTGATGATTGGCTTTTGTCTTGTGGCCAGCAGATCATGCCCTTTGTGCAGTAACACTAGGAGACTCTCTCTCTTGCTGGCTTTGATGAGGAAAGTTGCCATGGTGGAGAAACCTACATGGATAAGAAAAGCCAGCAGGAAACTGAATCCTGCCAACAATCATGTAAGTGAGTTTGGAAATGGATCCTTCCCCAGTTGAGTCTTCTGATGAAAGCTTAGCACTGGCCAACACCTTGACTGCAGCTTGTGAGAGATCATGAAGCAGAGGACAAGGTTAACCTGTGCCCAGATGTGTATGTTTTAAGCTGCTAAGTTTGGGGGTAATATATCACATAGCAATAGCTAACTAATAGACATGGCATGGCTATACCATACTTTATATAACACTTGCCCTTGTCATATAGTCTTTTAACTGAGATCCTGTTCAAATCAATCACGTAAGAAATCACTTATTTATTCCAGAAATACTTTATAAAACAGAATTCTGATCAAGTTACTCTTCTGCTTCAAAACTTCAGAGTGATATGATTAAGGAGATTCTAGGAAGATGGAAAACTGGGTGAACAGCCCCAATCCCTCCCATCTGCAATCTGTCCTTCACGTAACATACATACCAAAATAAGAGTTCTGATAGAAGCTAGAAGGCGTATGAGGCTAGGAGTTATTCTGAGTTGAGAGACAGATATGGGGCTTACTTTCTTGGACAGAGGCAAAGATTTTATTGCTCCCTGAGAAGAAATGAATGGTAGACACTGAGGTTCCTTTGGATGTCCTTGTTGGGGATTGCCCTATCTTGCTGATCCCAGGAGACCTGAAATGGAAGTATTTAGTTGGGCTGATTAGATCTGTTTGAGTGATTAGAAGAAAACCATTTGTCCCCTTCTTGGACCCAGAGGTATGAGAGTATAGCCACCTCCTCCACAACCCCAATAGAGGGGAGCACATTCATGAGTTCATGTCCCACCAATACACAAATAAGTAAGCTACTTCAAAATGATAAAGATTTTTTACCAAAAACCAGTAGCAACTACAATATTAAGCTGAAGTCATTTCTGTCAAAATCACCATTCTTGGCTTTCCTTTGGAGACCTTAACTAATGCAATACATTAATTAGTATTTATTATTATTAATTAAATAATCCATACAAATATTGGAAAAAGAAGAGACAAAAAGTACACTGTTTTCACATGATATGGTTGTATATTTAGAAAATCCAAAAGACTCTACCAAAAACCATTTGAAATAATTAAACTTTGGTAATGTGAGTGATAATAGTTAAATAAACAAGTTAATAAATTTTTCTTCATGCCAGCAATAAACAGTTAAGAAATGGAACTAATAAAAAATAACAGTCTCATTTGTGGTAGATAACAGAATGACCTCCCCCAAAGATGTCCACATACTATTCTTCAAAACCTGTGAATATGTTGCCTTTGTGACGAAAGGAACTTTGCAGATGTGATTAAGTTAAGGACCTGGAGATGAGGCGAGTCTCCTTGATTAGCCAGGCGAGCCCAATGTAATCACAAGCCCTTATAAGAGAGAGGCAGAGTCAAAGAGTAGATGTGACCATGAAAGCAGAGGTAGGAGTGACTCAAGGAAGGGGCCAAGAGCCAAGGAATGCAGGTGGCCTCTACCAGCAGAAAAAGGCAAAGAAATGGGTTCTCTTCTAGAGCCTCCAGAAGGAACACAACCCTGCTGACTGCAGCCCTTGATTTTATGATTTCTGGCCTCCAGAACTTAAGATAATAAATTGGTGTATTTGTGTATTTAATTACCACTAAATTTGTGGTAATTGGTTACAGTAGCAATAGGAAACTAATACATCATTCATACTTGTGACAAAAGCTGTAAAATGCCTATGAATAAATTATTCATAGAAGGCACATGATCTACATGAAGAAAACTAAAATCTTATTGAAGGGCATAAAATAAGACCCGAATGGTTGGAGAGAAATATTACATTCCCGGAGAGGAAAACTTGATATCTTAAATTGTCAATCCTTCACAAACTAATATATAACTTTAAGTGAGTTGCAATCAGAATTCCAAGAGAGCTCTGTAGGGAGAAGACAAGGGGATTAAGTGGTTAAAATTATTTTAAATTTCAAATGGAAAAAATAAGAATCTGAGAATAGTCAAGAAAATAATGAAAAAATATGAAGCAATCGGACTTACCTTACTAGATATTAAAGTTTATAGTAAAGTTATTGAAATCAAAATAGTATCATAAACTACATCAAAAGACAAATAAGATTTTGATATTGTACTATAGTTATGTAAGATGCTACCTTTGGAAGAAGCTGGGTGAAGGGTACTTGGGACTCTGTACCATTTTCACAACACCCTGTTAGTCTCTAATTACTTCCAAATAAAAAGGTGTTTTTTTTTAAAAAAAAAAAAAAAGGACAAACGATAACCTGGGGAGGGACAGGAACCTTTGCAAAACATATGGATAAAGATTAACAATTACTAATATTCAAAGCGCTTTTACCAATTGATAAGAAAAAGACAACTGAACAGAAAAATGTGCTGGCAACTCACACAGGGAACATGCAAATAGTCAATAAACATGATAAGATGCTCAATGTCAGTAGAAGTCAAGGAAATGCCAATTAAATCAATACAGCCTTTTCTTCACCCATTATATTTGCCAAAATTTACAAGTGAAAAACTGATAATATCCAGTTCTGGTTTACAGTGTTGAGAAATAGGAATAGCTACAACCTGTTAGAAAAGTAATCTGGAGACATCCATTAAAATTAAAAATGCATACATCCATTGACCCAGATATCCCACCTTTGGGAATCTATTTTACTGAAATGAGAGCCCCAGTATCCCCAGACTCATCCTCAAGGATGCATACCACTATATTATTGTAATTGCTAAAAATGGACAACTTGTATGCCCACCAATAAGAGAATGGTGGAATAAACAAATGAGTTAACTCTAACTCATCTGGAGGGATGTCTATATATGGTTAAGGGAAAAAAGCAAGTTGCAGAGTGATAAGTGTATTATACCATTTTTGCAATCCAAGCGAGAGCAAATAAGCAAACCAACCAACCCTGAAGAAGAGAAAGGTATGTCAAGATACCCCCCTGATTACCAGCCCTGGCTATCTCCCGGATAGGAGAGGGCAGAAATCATGACCTCTTTTTTCCTTTTATGTCATTTTTTAGCTCTTTAAAATAAACATGTATTTTTTTTATTGAGGTAACATTGGCTTATAACAGTATATAAATTTCAGGTGTACATCATTATATTTTGATTTCTGTGTAGACTACATCATGTTCACCACCCAAAGACTAATTACCATCCATCACCATACACATGTGCCCATGCATTTTTTTTAATTCTTAAAAATCTAATAAAATAAAAAATGTTGATGTCTCCCAATTGCCTATAAAGGGCAAATGCCTCAGCATGACATATAAGGCCTCTATGGTCTAGCCCTTGCCACTTCTATGGCCTTATCTCTCTCCATATCCCTCCCCCACTCAGTGCTCCAGCCACATCAAGCTACAGTACTTATAGTTTCTTAAATATGACGTCTTGTGTCTCATCTCTGAACCTTTGCACACTCCTCCTGAAAAGCTATTCTTTCTCTTTTCCACCTGGTGAACTCTCATTCTTCAAATCCCAGCTCAAATGACCTGCCCCCCCACCTTTGTATCTTAATGACAACATCTGTACTGTATTGCAATTACCTGTGTGTGGATGTGTGTGCATATCTGCGGTGTCACCCTTCTTTGTGCTCGATCGGCATATGAGAAGTTTTTAATGGTTGCTGAATGAATTAAATTAATCAAATGGGGGCCAGCCAGGTGGCATAGTGGTTAAGTTCAAGCCCTCCGCTTCAGCGGCCCAGGGTTCACCAGTTTGGATCCTGGGCACGGACCTACGCACCGTTTGTCAGGCCATGCTGAGGCGGTGTCCCACATAGAGCAACTATAAGAATGTACAACTATGACATACAACTATCTACTGGGGCTTTGGGGTGAAAAAAGGAGGAAGATTGGCAACAGATGTGAACTCAGAGCCAATCTTCCTCGGAAAAAAAAAATCTAATTAGGGTATCCTTTAAAAAAACAAAATTAATCAAATTGGTGTTTTATAACTTCTGTGTTTTTTGACCTAACGATAGCGTCATTCAGGCTATGTTTTGATGATTTGAGTTTTTGATGGGCCAATGTGGGTGCAACATTTTATAAATAGGCTAATACAGCTTGGTTGAATATTTTGTCAAAAGTTGAGACACTTGCAATCACAGTTCTCCAGTTGCTAGAATTCATTTTTAGTTTGGGCTAAATTCCTGAGCAGGGAATAAAATATAAAGAAGAGAATGCAATTGTGCTGTTTTGGAAGTTCAATCAGTAATCTCGCTGCCTTGTCTTTCCCCTAAAGGATGTGTAGTGTCAGTCCTGGGCCTGTTTGCACTCCGATCATTCCCAGCCCTTCCCCGGCTCCGCTCTCTGGTGCAGAAAGGCTGACTCCTGAAGCCTGCATCTCCAGGCTCGTGTCCCACCTAGCTGCCAGCTGAGCTCAGCTGATGGCAGCCCCTGGTGGGAGATAGGAGGGCAGACAGAAGGGAGAAGTCAGGGTATTTCTCCCCCTCTCTGCTTCAGTCACCTGCCTCTCCTCCAGCTGCTCTGAGCCTCTAAGTCTCTGCAGGACACATCTGCGCTCATTCCTCATCCTTTGGGTGCTCTGGTTACACTGGGCCCTGGTTTTACTGCCTCCTCCCTTTGTCTCTACAGCCTAAGAGAGCAATGACTCCCTGCTGTTGCTAATCTCTGGGTTACTTCCTGCACCAGTTCGCTTTTGTTGTGAAACAAACTACCCCAAAACTTAATGACTTAAAACAACCACCATTTATTTGTAGCTCACAATTCATAAGGTAGCAATTTAGATGGGGATCAGCTGAGCCACTCTTCTGCTGGTCCTAGCTGGGCTTGCTCATGCATCCACAGTCAGCTGCCAAGTCAGCAGGGGACACTGCTTTGGGAGCTGGCTGGCTGTCTTCTGGGGCAGTGGTGGGCCCATGTGTCTCTCATCATCCAACAGTCTAGCCCAGGCATATCAGTTGGCAGCTGGTTCCAAGAAAGAGAAGGGAAATAGGAAAAACCTCTTGACGCCCAACCTTAGAACTTGTACAAGATCACTTCCTCCCAAAGCAAGTCAGAAAACCCTCCCAGATTCAAGAGGTAAAGAAACAGACTCCAGGGCCGGCCCCGTGGCGTAGCGGTTAAGTGCACGGTCTCAGCTGCTGGGGGCCCAGGTTCGGATCCCAGGTGCACACCAACGCACCGCTTGTCAGGCCATGCTGTGGCAGCGCCCCATCTAAAGTGGAGGAAGATGGGCACGGATGTTAGCTCGGGGCCAGTCTTCCTCAGCAAAAAAGAGGAGGATTGGCATGGATGTTAACTCCGGGCTGATCTTCCTCAAAAGAAAGAAAAAAGAAACAGACTCCATTTCTTGATGGGATAGGAAAGATTTGTGGCCCCTTTGCAATCTCCCACCCCTTACTGTTATCTCCTCCATCACCTAACCAAGTCTGTACGTAAATTTCCTCTGTGCTAAGTACTGGAAGTCATTACCGTTTCCCTGGTTAGACCGTGTGTGTATGTCTGAGTGTGTTCGGGAAACACGGGTTAAGGAAAACAGGAAAAAATTATTCCTAATGAGGTCCCTTTGGATTCAAATGTTTCTGTTACAAACATCACCTGCCTAGGCTTCTTTGGAATTAATCATATGACAATACAGATGAATCACAAATTCAACAAAGATGAATTGAGTGTCTACCACGTGGCAGGCATGATACTGGGTACTATAGGCCTTGGAAGGCAGGGCAGTACACAGAGTGAATAAGGCATGGTACTTGCCTAACGTGAGTTAATAGGTGGTGCCTGAAGAGCCAGGCACATAGTAAGTGATAGAGGGGTTTGGTAAGATAGGGAGTAGGAGGATGGCAAAGACAACTATGATGGTAATGCAACTCATGACCTAGTGGGGGAATAAATACGTTGATGAGAGTTTTTTTGATCTGTCTCTGCAACCTAGAAAGTAAGCCCCATGAAAGTGTGGGAGATCAGGTGTGGCCACCCTGAAATCTATCTCTTTACCTTGGTTGTTTTCTCTAGGGACATTTGACCTCCCCCACTACCTGCCTAAAGAATTTGACATGGTGGCTCCTTCCTGGAACAGATCTATCATGATGGCTGTAAAGATAACGTAGGGTAAATGTTACAATAGGAAAGGCACCAACAAGCCCCTCTTATCAGAAGTTCTGTCTCTCTGGCCACATTCTCTGGATGACCCTGCGAAGAGTTGCCAGACAATCATTTACATTTATAAGGGGAATCTCCATTTGTAAAGGTATCTCCCTCTCTGTTTGGAGAAGAGAGGGGGATGAGCTCATTTCTAGTGACTTATCAATGTGGAAGGTGAGGCCTTGAGCTACATAATAAACCTTACTCTTGTTTACTGTGCTTTAGTGGTAATCTCCTGTAACTGATTCCCCCTACCCCCAAAATCCTCCTTTGTCATTGGCTGAACATGGTATTTAAGACGAGAATTTCTGCTATTGTGTTGAGAAACGCAGTGTCCCTGCTTTCTCCCATGTATACATGTTATTAAACTTGGTATTATTTTCTCCTGCTAACCTGTCTTGTTGATTATTTGGCCAGCCAGAAGAACCTTAAGGGAAAGGGCAGAGGGAGATTCTCTCTCTTCCCCCGACAAAAGCTAAAGCCTTATCTATGTCACTCACCACTGTATTTCCATTGCCTAACAAAAGACCAGCCCCCAGGAACTGGTGAATAAATATTTATTGGATGTATGAATGAAAGGTGTATACACAGTGCTAACAGAGTGCAGACAAAAAAGTTAATTCTGAACAGGGGAAATCTTCATAAAAACAGATGAGTTCTAAAATTTAGGCTGAGAAAGAGCTGTCAAATTCTGGCAGGCAGAGAAAGGGACTGAAAGGAAATGGCAAGACCAGCATGAGCAAGATCAAGGAACGTTGCGGGGTGGGCTAGCCTCCCTGGGGGTGGTGGAGCTGCTTCTCTCCAGATCTTCCTGTTATAATCATCACCCGTAGGCACACCCTCAAGGTGTTGTTTCTCTGAGCCCATCTCACTGAGTATTCAGAAGGTGATTTGAGGGGCCGGCCCGTGGCTTAGCGGTTAAGTGCGCATGCTCCGCTGCTGGCAGCCCGGGTTCTGATCCCGGGCGCGAACGGATGCACCGCTTGTCGGGCCATGCTGAGGCCGTGTCCCACATACAGCAACTAGAAGGACGTGCAACTACGACATACAACTATCTACTGAGGCTTTGGGGGAAAAAAATAAATAAATAAAAATTATAAAAAAAAAAAAAAAGAAGGTGATTTGAGTCCTGAACTGCTCAGATTTTGGTTTTATGAAATGAGTTATAATAATAGTAGAAAATTTTAGGGTATTTGGGGAAATTATGTGAGGTGATGTTTGTAAAATAATTTGCATGAGGCTGACACTTATAAGCACTCAATAAATATCACCTGTTATGGGCTGAATTGTGTGCCCCCAAAATTCATATGTTGAAACTCTAACCCCCACTACTTCAGAAAGTGACTGCACTTGGAGATAGCGTCTTTAAAGGGGTAACTAAGTTAAAATGAGGCCATTAGGGTGGGCCCTAATCCAATCTTACCGGTGTCCTTATAAGAAGAGGAAATTTAGACACACAGCACCGAGAATGCCCACACACAGAGGAAAGATACAGTAAGAAGGCTGCCATCCACAAGTCAAAGACAGAGGCCTCAGGAGAAGGCCAGCACCTTGATCTTGGACTTTCAGCCTCCAGAACCATGAGAAAATAAGTATGTGATATTTGAGGCCCCTAGTCTGTGGTATTTTGTTATGGCAGCCTTAGCAGACTAATACGTCACCTATTGTTGTTATTATTTTTAAATCCAGACGTGAAAGTGAGGACTAAGGTGCCCTTGGTTTTCCGTACTGATAAAGGCTCACAGACCAGTTGTGCAGAGGAAGCCAAAATCCACATTCCTTTTCAGCCCTGCATCATTGGCTGACCAGCTACAGAGACCATTGCTGTATGACTCATGCTGTTGTTTGTTTCAGTGTAGGGTGCAGATCTCTGTAGAAACCAGCTGACAATTGCTATGAGTCAACAGCAGGGAAGTCCCTGAGATTCAGAGACCTGCTCCATTGCCCAGTCCCCAGCTCCTTTGGGCATGCTGAGAGCATGTCACCCCAAAATAATGAGGTTCTCCTTTGGTTTCCAAATCATCGCAATTGACCTTCCACCACCCTCTTGAAGGTCAGGAGGTCAGATTCCACCAAAGGCTGCCACAGATGTGGTTTTAAAATAACCCCTTCAGAAGCCCACAATTAAAACCTAATTACATATCCTTGCCAATTAGTGAAGGAGTTGCCATTTCTAGTGATGGCAGAGTCCCCAAAAGTCCATAGTCTGAAAAGAGGATGTTTGCTTCTCCCTTGTCCCCCAACAACCCACTCTTCCTTCAGGGGCAGAGAGCTTGTGAACCTCTGCCATGATTTGTAACCCTGAAAAAGTTACTTAACCTCTGACCCTGATGAATTATCTATACGATGGTGCTAACACCTGTTGTTAGAAGAATCAAATGAGATCATTCATTCAGCCAATATTTGAGTGACCTACTATGCATTCATTCTTTCATTCAACAAATATTTACTGAAGATCTGCTACATACCAATGCGTGGGGGATACAGCAGTGAATAATACTAGGAGGTCTCTGCTCCCATAGATCACACCTGCTCAGAGCAGGACAAAGAACAAGTAGATAATAAACAAGATAACTTCCGACGGTGATGTGCTATACAGGAAACAAAACACCGGAACGAGATGGAAACTGACAAGGGGGTAGGTTAGAGGTGGCATGTCATAGAAGGCTTCTCAGAGGCCTGAATGCTAAGTAGGATGTGGGAGAACCTGGGGAAAGAAGATGTTACCAGAAGAAGGCAAAAGGAACCGCAGGTGCAGAGGTTCTGGAAGGAGAGATATATTTAGAGAATAGAAAGAAGGGCAGTGGGGAGAGGGGGAGGAGGTCCAGGAGAGACTAGAGAGATGGGCAGATGCCAGATCACATAGGGTCTTTGGGAACATTGGAAGTATGATCATGCCATGATGGAAAGTATAGAAAGCTCTTTGGTCCACACAGACGAAAGAACTGAAAGACCAGTAGCTTAACCTGAGTTAAGACAGAGGAGGAGTGTTTGAAGATGGGGATCAGTCAGGGCCTCCCCGGCTGTGGTCAGAAGTTTGGATTTAATCAGGGTCTAACTGACTTGACATTGACTGCACATTGGAATCACCCAGGAAGCTTGAAATAAATACTGATGGGCCCCACCCCCACCAATTCTGATATAATTTGTCTGGGATGCAGCCTGGGCATGTGGGGTTTTTTTAAAGCTCTCCAATGACTCTAATGGGCGGCCAAGATTGAGACCACTGGAATGAGAAGCCACTGGAGGAGAGTTTTAAGCAGGAGAGTGACATGATCTGAATTCTCTTTAAGAGAGATCATGCTGGCTGCCGCGTAAATACGTAACACTCCCACGACAGTGCCAGGTACATAGTTGATACCTGATGTTTTCTTCCCTCCTCGTATCCTTTCAATCTTTCAGAGATTTGGAATTGCTGGACATTGCAGAGAGAAAGCCGAAGCAGATACTGAGAAGGAAGTATCTCACTGGGTCCGCCTCCAGCTAGAGACTGTTGTTTCCCTTTCTCTGTTCTTGGAATTGTCCATTCATCCCCCTCCAGACCTGGAGCCTCACCTCCTGTGTTTTTCAGATCCAAACTGTGTACCTTCTTTGACAGCCCTGAGGACCCCCAGCCCCCGGCAGAGCAGCTCCAAGGAACATTCAGAAGCAACTTACTGAGTTTATTTTGATGAAATACAATAATTATCATGCTTAGCAGCTGTTGCTATTTAAAATAAGAAAAACCTGGGCTTGAATTTAAACTGTTTGGTAAAGCATGTGCCCCACCAATCTGGTCCAACGAAATCAGACATTATGAAATCCACAGAAGAACTGGAGCTTGTTACAGGAAGTTAAGATGCAAATCATATTTTGTTTCAAATGAGCCCGATGAATGCATAATTTTCCACAAAGAAATACTTTTGTGTCAGGATCCTTTTGCCAAGAACCGAAGTTCTTGTGCTGCAGCTGTTAGCCGTGTCTGATTGTCCATTTCAGACTGCAGGCAGTTCTGCTTTTCTAAGGAGGATTTGGAGCAAAGACAGGAAGAGGACAGAGCTGCTCTCGTCAATTGTCTTCCAGAATATTTTCTATGAGAGCTGCCTGTGCTTCCCAGATGATCACACTTGTCTTCAGAATTTGCAGAGACTGGACCCCACGGTGAATCAATAGCTACTCCTCACTTACTGTCCATTCAGAACGGGCTTTTTTTCCTCTTCCCCTCGCACCTTCTCTGAGCTTGAGGTCATTACTTCTATTTGTGTGGAGTCTTTTGACTTCAAGTGGAAGAAATCCAATTCAAATTAAATAAACACACAAAATAAGGCGGAAGAGGAATTATTTGTTCTTGTAACTGGAAAGTCCAAGCATGGTTTGGCTTCAGGCACATTGGCTGCAGGTTGAGGGGAGAGGGAGAAGGAACCAGAGGTGGACAAGTCAGAGGAGTAATGAGTAGCTCTGGGGACCCAGTATGTTGCCATGGCTTTGCGAGGCACCAGTTTTCAGGCTGTGTGATTTTCTCCAGGTGTAGATGCAGAATGGCTGATGGAGGGATTTGGAGGGAGTTTGGCTTGACAGGTATGATGAAAAGACAGAAGTCAAGAAAAACAAGGGAAATGATCATTCAGATGACCACCTCAAAGATGGGTCTGAGCTGAGAAGGGGCAAAGAGGCATCAGACAAGGGGCCAGTGGACTGGGAGAGAATAGGGCACTGGAGGTGACTACAAGGTGGAAGGATAGGAGTTTTTGGAGTAATGGGAACAAAAGCTATGGGAGGATGGGAGATGATGGACACTAAGGGGTGTGAAAAGGACAAATCATAGGATAAATATTCACAATCTCCCACCCACACCGACACCTATTTTCCAAGGAGGGGAGGATTCTTTGATTGTTTGATCTGCTGCTGGGGCGATGGATGAAGATGCAGAACACAAGAAGAACTCTACACAAGGGCATTTTAAAAAGACAGATCCAACTTGAGGCGCAGAAGAAGAAGCTGGGAAGAGGAGACAAAGAGGGGAAGGGGCTAGTGAGACAGGAGAACTACATGGACTGGGAGTTTTGAGTGGGCTAGAAGGACAAGAGCTAAGGAACTACCATAAGATGTGGGGCTTTGGGGAGAGAGATGAGGTCATTTTTAGGAAGTCTTCCTGTATATTGTGTGATATAGCCCACCCCTCTGCCATTGTCTCAAAAGACTCCTTCTGTAAGGACTCATGGCATTTTTCATGGCTCTCTGGAGAAGGAGTAGTACTTCTTTTACATGTGATACCATGCTGAGAAATAGGCTTGAGGAAACCTAGTTCTACTGTGTTTAGAGTGAGATGCAGCACTTTAAGATTTTTAAGATGGAGCCCATGTGGGCCCAGGCTGTAACTGTGGAAAAGGGCTGAAGGGAGGTGGAGGTGAAAGTCAAAAGAAGCAAGGTCAGAGAACATTAGGCTAAAGAAGCAGAGGAACAATGCAGGTGACTGCCAGTATTTGGCTTGAAAATGAAAACTGTGGACCAGCTCCCAAAGTCTTCCATGAGTAGAGTGGAGTATCTAGGAAGTAGGTGAATGACAGCAATAAGAAGAAGGATGTGGTATAATCAGATGGCAGGAGTCTCAAAGGAGTGGGGATGTTGACACGCCTGTGGAAAGAGCACTGGGAATAAGGGCTCCAACACCGCTTCTTCTGACCCAGAACAAGTGGGGTGTGGAGAATGAGCAACCACTATTTTTTTTTTCTTTTGTGAGGAAGATCAGCCCTGACCTAACCTCCGATGCCAATCCTCCTCTTTTTTACTGAGGAAGATTGGGCCTGGGCTAACATCCGTGCCCATCTTCCTCTACTTGATATGGGATGCCACCACAGCATGGCTTGACAAGAGCTGCATCGGTGCCCGCCCGGGATCTGAACCTGTGAGCCCTCGGGCCACTGAAGCGAAGTGCACACACTTAACCGCTGCGCCACCGGGCCAGCCCCTGAGCAACCACCATTTGCAAGAGCTGCAGGAGGAAGCGATATCCTGGAAGGAGAGTGAAGTTTCAGTTAAAACAGGCTCATGGAGAGATGGAAAATGTTTACCTTGGAACTGGGCACAAGGAAAAGGGTTAGGAGGGAGGGGAGTAGGGGGGATTTGCATCAGAAAAGCAGAAGTGGAGAGATGGCTTTTCATTGGCTGGCTCCTTCTCAGCTCACAAATTACCTCCTTGATCTCGCCATCTACTCTGGTCATCTGCCTCCACAGGTACTATATAGCATTTCTCCCTGTTTATTTCCTTCATATTATTTAATTCTAAATAAATAACTAAAGGTATTTATTGTCGGGTTCCCCAATCAACAACCACCACCACTAGAATATAAACTCCGTGAAAGTAGGGACCTTGTCTATTTATTCACTTCCTTATCCCCAGTGCCTGGCACATAATAAGTATTCAATAAATATATGTTGAATGAGTTAGTTCATGAATAGATGAATGAATGAATGGGTGAATGAATGAATGAATGAGTAGCCCTAGGAGGTTGGGAGGATAAAAGAGCATAGGTGTCCAAGAAGCTTCCACATTTGGTGAGGTACCCTGGGATAAAAGCATGTGTACCCTGGTATGCCTGAAGTTTCCTAACTTGACTCCTGGAGACAGATCCCTCCCGGCCTTGTTGCTGTGTCTTGGGAAGTAAACCTTAAGGAGAGATACACTTGCATAAATCCACTCTCCTGCATTGGTGTGTGTTAGCGCCAAGTTCTAGCCTAAAAATACTCCTCTCTGATATCAAGGACAAAATTTATAAACATGAAAGTGGTTATTATGGTTTAATCACAGGCTTGGTGGTAGTGACTCTTGGCAATCTCTCCAGGGTATTAACAAGAGAAGAGTAAATATGTCATGTAGGTGGTATTTTTAGTCTCACTCACCCTTCCAACTCAAACGGGAACATCCCTGCTGAAGGTCCTTGTGACTCCCTGGGCCCCACCCCAGCCCTTGCTGCCCAGAAACCATAGTCATTGGGACTACGGTGGCAGCCGCTAAGCAAAATAGAATGAGGGGGGCTGGTGGGTGCTGCCTGGGACCCAGCTCATTCGTTGTTGGATGGACACCTGGGTCCTGGCTCTTGGATCAGTAACCCAACACTTCCCAGTTCCCGTGGCCAACTCACACACCTCTTCCCCAGAAGGTGGCTTGGCCAAAAATTAAATATATCTCATGGGAATGAAACGGCCCATCCCTTGAAAACTCCCTTTCTGTGACCTTCTTCCCCAGGATTCTCAGCTTCACCAAAAACAGGACAAATAATCCTTGACTGAGCCCTAGAGCCAAGAACCCATCCCAAAGAGTTTCCCAAACTACATCTTTTCTGTTCAGTGCCAGGTTTTAGACAGAAAGTCTACGCTCCATTCTGAAGGTGGGCTCCACAATAGGCATCATGCAAGGCATTATGGTGGTCGGCACTGGGGTCAGGGACTAGACTGCCTCTCCCCACACCCCCTGGATGAGGAGGACACATTTGGGGAACATTTGCAGTCTACTAAGTGCTAAGTGTACATTGTGCTAAGTGCTTTATATGCATCATCTCATTCAGGCCTCATAACGGCCTTATGAAGTACGTATTGATATTCTTTCTGTTTTATTTACATATTTATTACATTCATAACTTTCCCAGAGTCACATAGCAAGTGGGATTTTGAACCTGGCAAGCTCTTTCTCGAGGCTTTACTCTTACACATGATGAGGTTTTGTCTGAGTCGCCCATCTACCCTCCCCAGGAGTTTATGGTCTATGGAATGTGTTGTTTCAGCTCAATAGCAACCAGGTACCTCATTTCCATTGTTTTCACTGGGGAACAAACTTCTCTCCCTTTAAGAACATTCTAATGGAGCTGACTCTACTCTCAGCTCCAGAGGCGGCCTGTGACCCAGGCCCAGCCAATGAGAACTTACCATTTCCCTTGATCCCGAAGGAATCAGTGGGATTGATCCAGAGATGGGTGCGTGGTCCTATAAGAGCCAATACAGATCCTTGATGGCCTTGAGGCCATCTTCTCTACTGACTTGCTGTATGACCTTGGGCAAGTCATTTACCTCTGTGGGTGTGTCTAAAAATGTTACCTCAGATCAGAGCTACTCACACTGTGGACTAGGGCAGCTGGCATCCCTTAAAGTTTGATAGAGATGCAAATTCTTGGGCCCTACCCAGACCTACCAGGAGATTCTAGTGTACACTGAAGTTTGAGAAGCACTGGATGAGCTGGTCTCTGAGTCCATGAGTCTATCAAACACTGCATAAAGAAAATCTGGAAATACAGATGGGGAGGGTCCAGCATCAACAACCATTCTTTTTCCCTTTTTCTTTCCTCTTCCATTCTCACTTCCTACCACCTCCTACTTTCATCTCAGAGGCTCTCCCATGCTGCTCTGGAGCAGCAGGAAATGTGTGGAGAGTCTCATGCCCTTTCTGCATCTCGACTACCAAGCCATCATTCCCAGGTTATGGTTGTCACACCGTGCCAGCACCCGATAGATTTGAGAATGCAAGCAGGAGATGCATCTGTTTGTTCACGGCTATATCTTTGGCTCCTAGAACAGGCATATGGTTGGCCCTCATTAAGTATTTGTTGAATGAATAAATGAGACCTGTCTCCTCCCCAAGGCCCCGTGGATGTGACAGAGAAGTTCCCAAACCTGTCTTGGAGTCTGCATTAGTCTGCTCGGGCTGCCATAACTAAATACTATAGACTGCATGGCTTAAACAATCGAAATTTATTTTCTCACAGTCCTGGAGGCTGGGAAGTCTGAGGTCAAGGTCCAACAGGGTTCAGTCTCTGGTGAGGGCTCTCTTCCTGGCTTGCAGATGGCTGCCTTCTCTCTACGTCCCCACAGGGCCTTTCCTCGGTTCCTGATCATGGAGAAAAAGAAAGGGAAGGAACTCTCAAGTGTCTCTTCTCATAAGGACACTAATCCTGTAGGAGCAGGGCCCCACCTTTATGACCTCATTTAACCTTAATTACTTCCTTATTCCAAATAGAACCACACTGGGGATTAGGGCTTCAACATTAGGAGTGCTGGGGGGACACAAGCATTCAGTTTGATGGAGTCCTAATCATTTCCCCTTCCCATCACAGAGGCCCACACCTCTGTCTCATTCTCAGTCTCTTCCACCCTGCTCCTCTGCCCAGGGAATTTTTATCTTCTCTACACCAGGAAAAATTGACTGAGCAAATAGTCTTCTACATTTGGGGTATAGACCGTGATCTCAGCTGAAGAATCTCAAAAGCACTTCCACTGCGACACTCTCCCTTAAGGCTACAGACGCTTCATTTCTCATTGTCCAGATGGAAGAGGGCCATTGGGTAAGGGGAATCCATAAGGGGAAAAAAAACACATCGGTTGATAAAGCAGACTATTACCCCTCTATATAAATAATCAAATTATAAAACATGGAATAAATCATGAGAGTGATGTTTTTATTCCATCTAAGTTACAGGGGGGAAGAATAAAGAAAACAAATAAGGTTTAAAATGAGAACAATCATGATATGTAAAAACAAAAAACAAAAAAGGAAACTGCAGAACTTTGAGGATGGTGGGATCTCATTTTTATTAAAAAACGAATATGTGAATGGTAATATGGTTACATGATTTATCAGTTTACAGAAAAAAACCTGAATGGGCAGACACCCAACTGTTCACAGTAATTACCTCTAGGGAATGGGATTAGGGAGCGAGGATTTTTGATTTTTATTTTATACGCATCTGAATTTAGATAAATCTATTAAAATTTTTATGTGAATAATAAAAAGCTAAAATGTGATGGGGAGAGAATTAAAAGAAAAGACTAGATACTTGAGATACAGTGTTTCTTTTGTTAAGATTCAAATAAAACAAGGCTGAGGCTTTAAAAAGACAAAAATAGATGTAGTTTGAAATAAAAGAATGCAAATCAATGCGAAGTTATAACAATCATGCATTCAAAATTTAAAAAAAAAACCACCCACTGAAAAGTTAAAGATCAAAAGGTAAAGTTGAAAAAGTTAAAGATGTAACAATGAGGAAGGAACTATACTGACAAAAATTTGTAGGAGAAAATAAGAAAACAAAGACCAAAGTTTAGAGATCTAGAAGAAGGTGGAGGAAGCTTGCTGCTAGAAGCAGCTAAGGGTTGAAGCTTTGTTAACAAGGTTTTTGTCTGGCTCCCCTTGTGAAAAATCTCCAATCAGAATTTGTCCCTCAACCCCTTATACCCTTATACCTTCACCTCACACCCCCCAGGCTCCAACTTCTGTCCACAGTTGACTTTTTGAGCATCTCCTTGTGAGCACAGTGTAGCTCTTTAAATCAACAAGACAAATCAACAGAAAACAATTGAGCTGGTGGATCCTGAGCCAGAGAGATGCAACTCTGTCCTTTGCAGTTGGATCAGCTTTGTAGAACTTTTCTGAACTCTTAGCTCTCAGAGGGAGTGCACACTCGCCCCACCTGGAGCAGGGCAGAGCCAAGTTCAAGGCCCAGGCAAGCTATCTCTCTACACCTCCACTTCCTCTTTGTAAAGTGGGGGATATAAGAACCTACCTCATAGACTTGTTTTGAGGACTAAATACATATAAAGAGCATTAGAAAACACTCAAGGAAGTCCAATTCTCTCCTTTTGCAAAGGTGTAGAATATGGTTTGAAGATTTCTCCAGCAGCCCACAGCAAGTATGTAGAAGAGTTTGCATTGAACTCAACATCCTCTCTCTCCAGGGGCCACTTTTCATCATGCCAGACTCGGTTTGGAGATTAGGTTTTCTATCTGTTTGCTGTCTTCAAGGGACATCTTCAGTTGCACTCCTTCAAAGTTTCCAAGGAGCAGAGAGAGTTTCAGAGACTGTCACCTGCCCCAAAGAACTGTCTTAGGATCAGTTGAGTCCTCTGAAGCTGGGACAGAAGCTCAGCTCTCACTCAGAAGGGCTTCTCTAGCATTAATGAAGGGAAGACACATGTCCTCCTCTGGGGTAGGGGTGGGGAGGGCACCTTAGCCTCTCATTTTGCTTTCATCCCTGTTCCCTTATTTGAAGACATAGACTAGAAGGTTAGAAGAGCAATGTAATAGAGCTATCTTTTTGTAAAATGAATTAAAATGATATGGAATGCTAAAAATGGACGAAATAGCCATTAAGCAACCTGGAACTGCCATCCCCACACCCACACCCAAGGCTGCTTTAAACCCTCTAGTGCCTTGCCTTGCAGCAAAGAATGGAAATAACAGGGAAGAAAGCAGAGCCAAGAGATGGAGAGTGTGAGATCGAAATCTGATGATATCCCATCTGAGTCGCCTGAGCCAGATAACCCTGAAATCTTCTGTTACATGAGCCATTATCCTTATAAATATACTAGCCCTCCCCACCTCTTCTTGAAGAAGTTTTCAAGCTAAACTTCTGTGCCTCAACAACGCACTCTCCCCACACCCAAAGTCTCACCTTGGAGACTAATAGGGATAAAATCCTAGTAGTTTCAAACATTTTCTCTTTCTTTGGGGTATCCCAAAGGCCAGCAGGGTCAGCAGGTCATCTTTGTACCATTCAGCTAGTAGTCTACCAACCAGAATGAGGAGGAGACTCCAGGCTCTATTCTAGGGGTAATGGTTAGTCACTGCATTAGAATTCAAATAACACTAGGTGAAGTCTCTAAAATATAACCGGTCAGGCAGGGGTCCACCTTCACAGTTTGTCCTTCATCCAATGAATGGCTGGTACCACCTATCAAATGACAAAACACTTCCTTCTTGTGTCTCTAGGAGTCCCCAAAACGGGGATGGTGTCTCACACGCAAGACGGGCTCCCACGTGCATCCTGGGTGTCACTTTGCACCAGCTCTGGTCCTCCCCATTCCCTGCACCCTTACTGCTGCTGCTTGGCCACCGCCAGCCCTAGTGCATCCTGCTGTTGACAGACCACTCAGCCACCCATGCAGTGGCTTGCCTGCTCTTCACCACCAATGCCACTCTCTTTGTTACCGCTGACTACTTAAGCTTCTTGCTACTTCTGCTAGCCTCTGTGGGTCTCTGTTGCCTATATCTCTCTCTGGCTGCTAGGAAAATGCCTGCCCCTTCAGCATCCAGATTTTTCTGAGGTGGGTCACCTTCACTAAGAGGTTCAAGCCCTTGATGGCATGGTTATTCCATTTTATTGCCGGATGCCTCTGGGAGGTCCCCCTACGTAGTGACTCAGACCACAGGTGAGGCAGTTTCTCTAGTTCCACGACTCAGCTTTTTCCTTCCCAGGAAGCATAAGCATTCTAGCCTGGTATAGACCCAGAATTTCTGCTTCCTCTCAACCTCATGACCCTTCCACAGAGCCCAGCCTCCAAGGAACCGTTTCTCCCTGAATCTGATGGTGGTTGTCTAGGGTCTCTGTAGTCCCTCCCTCTAGGCAGGTTTCCATCAAGTATAGCCCAAGTTCATCAGACATGTCTGAACATGTCTGGACCCAAATTGCAACCTTATCTTTCCTCCTAGGCCCCAGCCAGATGATTTTGGGGGTCAGGGAATGAATCAGATACATTTTAGACATCCACAAGCATTTCGTGCTGCTAAGGCAGCCCTGGTTCCCGAAATTAACAGAAAGATGTCCAAGGCAGTGTTATCTAACTGCACAAAACAGCCAAGTTCTAGCCAAAATACTTTGTTACATACACATACCCACACCCACACACACATATCAATGTTTACATGATGTTTGGGACCAAATGAAAATAAAAATACTTTTGTGTCTTATCTTATTTCTTTAATAATATGCCATGAGCATTTCTCCCTTGTGATTAAACATACATCCAAAAATTCATTTTATTATATTGGGTGGGTATACCATAATGTATTTTTTCCCTTTTTGTTGGGCATGTATAAGATCATCATTGATGAACAGCTATACATAATCTCTAATCTCTTATTAGATCTCTGTTTGTTTCCTCAAGGTAGATTCCTAGAACTGTCACCTAAGAAAGTCCCTACATCATTTTCCACTTCTTATGCTTTATTTTCAAGTTGTGCTTGCTTATAGGAACCAAGGCAGAACATTGCCAGATGGCCAAACCACAGAACTGGTCCAAACCAGAAAGGTCTAAGATGGTGATGGGGTGCCATGTGCAAGAGGAAACGTGTGCAAAAGGTGCCATGTGCAAGAAGGGAAGAACTGTGCATGCCCCAAATGCCCCCCCTCTGAGTGATGACGTGGAGACCCCTCTCCCTTCACATCCCACAAGAACCCTGCTCACCTTCTGCTTCACTTTCTGGAAGAAGGTGTTTTAGAGCACGAGCTCTACCTCCTCCATTCATTGATCAATGAATAAAGTTTCTGCTCTGCTATTTCAAACCCGGTCTCGTTGTATTGGCGCAAGCGGCAGCAGGCAAAAGGACTCACTTGCAGGTCACCAGTCCGTTAGGGCTCAGTAACAAAATTGCCAGGCAAAGGGTATAAACTCTTTCCAGGCTCTTGGTACATACTGCCAAATTGCTTTTCAAAAGATTTTCCAAATTTACACCTTCACCGAGAATATGAAAGGGTGGATCTTCCTACAACTTCTCCAGGAACTTCTCCAAAATTGAGCATTATGTGGATAGTTTTTCTTTAATCATCACCTATTTGGTAGGAAAAATTGTTTCTCATTGTTTTGTTTGTGTGTGTGTGTGCATGTGTGTGTGTGTGAGGAAGATCAGCCCTGAGCTAACACCTGTTGTCAATCCTTCTGTTTTTGCTGAGGAAGATTGGCCTTGGGCTAACATCCGTGCCCATCTTCCTCTACTTTATATGTGGGACTCCTGCCACAGCATGGCTTGACAAGCGGTGCGTAGGTCCATGCCAGGGATCTGAACCTACAAACCCCGGGCCACCAGAAGCGGAGCGCATGACCTTAACCATTATCCCACCAGGCCAGTCCCTCTTGTTGTTTTAATATGCATTTATTTCATTGCTATCAAGGTTAAACTATATTATTATGTTTACCACCTACGTATAGGTGCACACCATGAATCTATGTCCTTTGCTGATTTTTCATATTTGGATGTTATTGAGGTTTTTTTTTTTTATTGAATTGCAAGACTCTTTTTGATATTAAAGTTTTTTTCCACAATGCCTTTTGCCTTTTCGTTTTGTTTAACACATATTTGATTCAGAGATACTTGAAAAATAATAATGTAATATCAATCATTTCTTTCATGATTTCTTCCATTATTTTTATGCTTAACAGGGTTCTCCTTGTTTCCTTGTAATTTTCTAAGCACTGTTTTGAATTTTTATGTAGTGAAACCCAAGGGTATTCTCCTTCATGAGTTTTCTTGCTGTTATGCTCAAAAAGCCTTTCCTCCTCCCTAGGATCTGGTAAAATAATCACACACATTTTCTCATAGTTCTTTTATGGTTTCATTTTTATGATTAACTTTTTCTTGAATAAATTAAAATTAATAACATTTTATTATAAAAATAACATTTGTGACAAAATATTTATCTATTATGTGATATTTCGGAAAGAAATTTTAGTAAATAAAGAAGAAAATAAATGGCATATAATTCCAATAATAAGATTGTTTGAACAATCATTTAGCATTGTTTTTTAAGAGCATAGATTACTTTAATTTTTAAAAAATATGCCTTCAAGGGCTTCTTAATGCCCACAGGCTAATAGTCTATATTATTATCTTGATATACAAAACTGCTCTTAAACTTGGTCATGTGGTATAATAAGAAATATCTCTGGTCTTTGTCCCAAGGTCCTGGCACAAAGCTCCTAAAATCCTTGGAATTTCCTGAGTGATAGGAGGGTCTTTTATTATTCATAAGGAGCCTTTCTGAGCATGCGTGAGTTTATGCTAATAAGATGACTTAGGGTGGGGCCTCTGGATAAGGCTGGTCCCTAGAAAGACCAAGTGATTAGAGGGCTGGGAGTTCCAGCCCCACTCACCAACCTCTGGGAGGCAGGTTAAGCTCTATAAAAACTCTTGAATAATGATATTTGAAGAGCTTCTGGGTTGGTGAACGCATCCACATGCTGGGAAGGTGGCACACCCCAGTTTTTTGGGGACAGAAGCTCCTGTGCTTGGAACCCTTCCAGAGCTCACCCTATGTACTTCATCTGACTGTTCATCTGTATCCTTTATAATATCCTATATAATAACCGGCAAATGTAAGGAAATGCTTCTCTGAGCTCTATGAGCTGCTCTAGCAAATTAATCGAACCCAAGGAGGGGGCCTGGGAACCCTATAGCCAGTGAGTCAGAAGCACAGGTAACAACCTGGACTTGCGACTGGCATCTGAAGTGGGGACAACCTCATGGCACTGAGCACTTAACTTGTGAGATCTGACACGATCTCCAGGAAGATAATGCCAGAACTGAATTAAATTTGTAGGACACCCAGTCAGTGTCTGCTGAGAAGTGTTGAATTGCTTGGTGGTGTTGGGAAACACACCTATCAGAGGACTCTTCTTCTCTAACTCCTTCTATCCCTGCTAGATACCTCTGCATCAGTTTTCCGACCTATTTATCCTCCCTGATACTTCACATCCTTTAAAGATGCTTTTCCATTCTCCTGGTGCAGAGTTTCTCAACCTTGGCACTATTGACATTTGGGGCAAGATAGTTGCTGCAGAGGCTGTCCTGTGCATTGTAGGATGTTTAGCAGCATCTACGGCCTCTACCCACGAGATGCCAGTGGCAAACCCCCCCAAGTTGCAACAACCAAAAATGTCTGCAGACATTGCCTAATGTCTGGGGTGGAGGGAGGGGATGGGGACTTAGCCCCCCGCTGAGAACTACTGTCCTACGGTGACTTTCCACCCGACAAGAGATTTTCACATATTGAGGTAGATGGAGTAACTATTTGGGGTCAAAACCGATTCAACTTGAACTAGAGAAGACTGACTTACGGCCTATCAAACATACATTGCACATCTGCTTTAACCACTGAGTAGAGAATGCACTCTCTCAAGATAAGAATGCATACTTCCCCTCCTACGTCCTATTGGTAACGGCTGGATTAGTCCCTTTCCCAACGTCAGGGTCATGTTGACCTGCAAATTTGCAACTGAACACCTTTTTGAAACATGATGAATATGTATCTTGTGCGTGTTTAATGTATGTTCTTTGTTCTAAAAAGATATAAGACAGTACTGAAAACCATGTTTCGAATGCTTTCTTCTTTTCTGGAATAGGCCTTCCCCGGTTATAATCCTCACCCTGGCTCAAGTAGAACTCACTTTATCTCTCTTATCTATTGTTGGTTATTTTGCATCGACACCCCTAAGGATCTCACTTGCCTATTTCACTCGTATTTATCCTCTGAAATTCGAATCAGGTCTTACCTCTGCCTAAAATTGTTCCCTGACCTTCCAGGTAAGCAAGGTACATCACATTCCCACGAACGGGGTGCAACCTCTTTTTCTCTTCCCCATTAAGCTGTTCAGACAATCTTGCAGATTGTCTCCCTCACTGGACTGAGCTCCCTGAGTGTCGACTTCCCCCAAGCATGGTGCATAATGAGTGTTTATAGAGTATATGCAAAAATCCTATCCTGTGTATAGCCCATTATGAAATGTTGTCTATCTGTACATGGGAGGTGGGATACAGGGAGTGAAACATTGGAAGTTTCTAGGCCCCACAGGATGGGTAATGATAAATAAATGAAAAGCAATAGGATATGTTGGAGTATATGAGGAAGCCATTTGGTTTAAAACTAATTCAGCCTGGCCTTGTTTTTCCAGAAAGCCCTGAGACGGCCTATTGAGCATGCATTGTACATCTGTTTTAACATTTACAATGTCCCAAAGACAAGAGTGATGCCCTTAAAGATAGGAATGTAGCTTCCCCCCTATATCGGCATTTCCTTAAGGATAAGCATCTTTTCCAAGAAACTAAGGATTAATTATTGACCTGCTGTGCTCACTTCGTGACCAGTGACCTGCTGACCACCGACCTGCTGAGTTCACCTCATGACCTCAGCGAAGCAGTGTGCTAGTGAAGCATCTCATGACAGTAGTAAAAGAGATATTCCCATCATATGTGATGTATGCTCTTTGTTCCGAGACAGTATATTACCGCTCTATACACCCCACTACTTTGGTGCCCTTCCTTCCTTAAGGAAAGAAGCCCCTGGGCTATAGTCCTCAGACCTGGCTCATATAATAAACTGATCTCAATTTTGATTTATAGATTGATTATGGATTATTTGTGTCAATAGTATGTTGGCCAGCCTCAGGGCCAGAATGAAAACGTCATATCTGCGTAGTATCCTTGGGAGGACATGCTATGGGGATCTATAAATTGTGTTCAGCCACCACCACAAGCCACCCCGTACTCACCAAGCTCCTGTCACACATCAGGGAGTAGTGAGGCTTTCCTCCATCTTGGGTGATGATAAAGAGATTGCCTGCCAATCACCCAGTGGAAAAACACCCAGAGAACAACTCCCTACAGAAGTCACTTGTAAGAGCACACTCTTTTTTAATGGAGCAATGAAACCTTGTTGCTATAAGTTAGGTGCAGGGGCATTCCATGAAATCAGATGTTATCAAAGATTCACAGGACTCACGAACATTCCTTCCTATGTCTGATGCAAGTGATTGCCCTGGACCTCACACTAGATCTGGGCTTCCAGAAAGTTAACATTGGTGCTTTGCCGGAGGCAAGTGAGGCCTGGTTGGTATCTTAACTAGGTTTACCTGTTTGAAGATACCAACCTGGTACCAGCTGTGCCCAATGAGTAACTGTCTTAGTCCATTTGTGCTGCCATAACAGAATACCATAGACTGGGGGGGCTTAAACGACAGAAATTTATTTCTCACAGTTTTGGAGGCTGGGAAGTCCAAGATCAAGGCACCTGCGCATTCAGCGTCTGGTAAGGCATCACTTCCTGGCTCCTGGATAGCTGTCTTCCCCTTGTGTCCTCACATGGCAGAAAGAGCAAGGGATCATTCTAGGGCCTCTTTTATAAGGGCACTAATCCCATTCATGAGGGCTCCACCCTCATGTCCTAAGGACCTCCCAAAAGCCCCACCTCCTAATGCGATCACATTGGGGGTTAGAATTTCAACACGAGTTTTGGAGGGGGCACAAATATTCAGTCTACAGCAGTATCTACCATGCCCCAAAACATCCGGAGAGCATGCTGCATATGCTCCTTACGTTCCTGTACAACAAGAAACACTGTCTTCTCAAGTCAACAAAAATTCCTCTTCTTTTTTGCTGTTACAGGAAATTTGAACACAATACTGTTTTTTTCCTGAGTTGGTAAAAGCGATCTTAGTGTATGACTGAGAATGGAAAAATAGGAAACAAAAACAGGTATTACAAGTTTTTCTTTCTTCCCATTTTCATTGGTGTGGGAATTTTTAATGCAAAACAGGGACATGCAGCATTCATGTAAGTCAAAATGTTTAGTGAACAATTCTATAACAATCCTAAATAAACCAGTTAAGTATTTTCTAGGTGATGCCAGCATGCGGATTTTTAAGACAGGTACATTTTTTTTCTTTCTTTTTTTTTGAGTAGAAGATGCAATTTATTTGAATTTTGGAGATAAAACACATAATTTTAAGCAAATGCCAGACTTTCAGAGAGCAGTTTGCCTGCTTCACAGTATCCACTCCCACTCTTATGAGATTAGAGATGCATCCATGAAAACGTTTGAAAAGCATTAATACAGGATTTTAAAAGTTACCATTATCAAAGAGTAATTGGTAAAGACTTCTAACACTAATTAGAGAGACAAGAGAAGAATGCATCAAATTTAGTAAAATAAACATTCGATGCTGTCAGTGGCCTGCCAGGTACTCTTTCCTTGACCAGTGAACACCAGGCCCAGCTCCTACGAGTTCTGGCTGTGCACAGCTGCCCCCGTTTTTGCAGAGTGCTCTCCTCCCATGACAGCCATCTTAAGCAGGTACATTTCTTGTAGATGACAACTAATGGTGTTTGTAGCACTTTAATTGTATGAAAGATTTCTTTCATTCACTTTTTTTTTTTAAAAAAAGCAAGTCATCCTACATGTAAGTACACATTTTTAATGTACTTCTGTGTCGTTACGGTGGGTTTCTTATTAAAATGCAATGAATTGAATGCATAGATGTTATTTTTAACGCTGTGCAGAGGCTAGACAGTTTTTATTTTAGTAATAAACTGAAGCCCGGTGAGGTTTAGGCCAGTGCTTCGAAAACTGTAATGTGCATTCAGATCACCTGGGGGTCTTGGTAAAATGCAAATTCTGATTCAGTAGGTCTGGGCTGGGGCCCAAGATTCTGCATTTCTAACAAGCACCCAGGTGGGGACCACACTTTGAGAGGGAGAGTTTATAATTATCAAACCCACACAGCTAGAGGATCCAGATCTCCTGACTCTTCCTCTTGTTATTTTTCAACCATACTGCATGAACTTTAATAAGGTAACCATAACATTCATCACCCAAACCAACACTTTTTTTTAAGTAAAAGGGGGTGCCATTAACAATTACCAGGCATCAAGCTGGACTGTCCGGGGCGAGCAGGGACTTACGGTTACCCTGGCTTTAACAGAAGTGGAGATGACCTTCCAGTGAACAAATTATTAAACATTCATTTTAAACCTATTGGGAAGAAGTGCTATGCTTCCTTGAAGAGGGAGTCAGTCTGGAATATTTTGCAATTGCTAGAGATGTTTGGAATGGTAAATAAAGAATGAGGATAAGAGGGATAAATTTAATTTATGTAGTTGTTCAAAAGGCTATTGATAAAGTTCTCCAGTAAATGCTGATAAAGATGAGTCAGCAGAGGACTGAAGGAATGTTTCCTCCTGATAGGAAACAGACTTAGTGCCCAGAAACAAAGGGGAGGGATGAACAGTCACTTATCTACGCCAGGGTGGGTGGCAAGCCAGCTGCAGCACCGGGGGAAAGGAGGAGGGATGGGATTGGCCGTAAGGAACCAAGAATGTGCACTTGGCATGAAATCAGGAAATGAGTGTATTAAAAATGCAGTTTCAAGGTGTTGCAGCTTAGGAGTGAGTGAATGGGAGGCAAGAATAAATGCCAGATGAGATAACACCGTGAATAGAACCCGACTTTTTTACTCAAAGGAAAACTAACTTCAAGGCAAATGCAATTAAAAATAAAATGCTCAGCTTGTCAGTTTGGATGAATATTGGGGGCGAAGTGTGTGACTAAGGGGAATTCTATGTAGAAATTGCAGGAAGATAGCATAGTTTAAACTAGAGGATCTCAACGGCATATGACCATCGTTTGGAGAGTGTCTGCAAACTACCAAGGCCTAGGCTCCAATCTGGGTCTGTTGAATTAACATCTTCAGAGGATGGGCTCAGGCATCTGTGTTTTGGGGGAAGAAATCCTCCACCAGAAATTCTGATGCATAGCCAGGGCTGAATACCAATGAGTTGACTAATAAGAATGATATAGAAATAAAGGTTAATGTTTCTTAACCAAAGAAAAGAGATTTCAATTAGTCAATGGAGCATAATAGCATGGTGCATGATTCTTAATATTCATTTTTCTTCAACATTTTATTGAGAAACAGAATGCACTCTTTGTGCATAAAACATAAAAATACAACTTAACAAATTGCTTACAGTGAACACCCAGGAAACCACCACCAGTTCAAGAAATAAGATTATTGCCAGCACGCCGGAAGTCTCTTGTGTGCCTCCTCCCAGTTACATCCCCCTCCCTGCTCTCCAGAGGTAACCAGAATCCTGGCCTTTTATATAATCAATTCCTTATTTTGCTTTATAGTTTTACCGCCTCGATATGCACCCCTAAACAATATAGTTTAATTTTTCATGCTTTTGAACTTTATATAAATGGAATATTCTTTTGTGTTTGTCTTTTGTCATTTAATATTTTTTAAAGATTTATCCATGCTGTTGCTTGTGACTCTGCCCTTTCATTCTCAATGCTGTAGAGCAGGACTCAGAAAACTACGGCCCCTGGACCAGATCCAGTCTACCAGCTGTTTTGTAAATCAAGTTTTATTGAAACACAGCCACGCCTATTCATTTCCATATTGTCTAGGGCTGCTTACACACGACAAAGTTGAGTAGTTGCAACAATGACCATATGGCCCTCAATGCCTTAAATATTTGCTATCTCTATTTGACCAACTGAAATGGCGACAGTAATATCCACTTCCAGAGGAGCATCTGTACCTCAATAAGGATAAGGAAGAGGCCTCCCAGCAAGAGATGACATTTCCCAGCCAGCTTTATACTTAGGGGCACCATACAACCAAGTTATAGCCATGGAGTGTGAATGGAAGTAATGTGCACCACTTCTTATCCTGGTCCATAACAACCTCCCACATGTGGCTCCTTTGTGCTCTTTCCTTTTCCTCTGCCTTGAAGCAGGAAATGCTAAGGCCCAAGGGGATGGTACCCACAAGACAGAAGGATCCTAGTGTGGTAGCCAGCCTCCATTATGGTTCCAAATGATTCTCACCTCCAGGTATTCACACCCATGTATTCACCTTTTATATAGAATAGGACTGACTTGTGTAATCAATAGGATTTAATGGAAATGATGAAGTACGACTTGCAAGGCTAAGTCATAAAAGACACTGCAGTTTCTGTCTTGCTTTATCTTGGATCACTCACTCTGGGGGAAGCCAATACCATGTTGTAAGGACTCTCAAGCAGCCCTGTGGAGAGGCCCACGTCATAAGGAACTGAACCTTCTTACCAACAGCCAGCATCAACTTGCCAGCCATATGAGTGCACCATCTTGGAAGCAGATCCCAGTCAAGTTTTCAGATGACCACAACCCTGGCCAATATCTTGAATACAGTCTCATGAGAGACTCTATCCAGAACCATCAGTCTAAGCCAGTCTCAAATTCCTGACCCTCTGAAACTGTGTGAGATAATAAATGTTTTCATGGGGTGGTTTGTTACACAGCAATAGATAACCAATACAACTGGGTCCTTAAATGACTACAAGATGGAGAACTACCACTGACTGGGAATACATGCATTGAATGAGTGATATATAAATGTCTATAGTGCCAAGCCACTGAACATTTGGGGTTTATTTGTTACATTGGATAGTAACTACTCTAACTACTACAATATTAATAATTTAAATTTTATTCTCATCTGCTACTTTGTATGAGAAACCCACATAACGTTAAAGGTCAGGACATAATAATATTTGAGTTGTATGCATTTGTTTGTTCTTCTAGAACACTGTTGTTTTAAAACTTTATTTTGTAATGGAAATATTTTTTTCAATAAGCCCTTTTCAAAGCCCCCAGTGTAAAACAAATAATACCCGAGCTTGTTCAAATTCAAGCAGAGTTGAAGTAGTGACAATTTTACATCTTCTATCCCAGCCTCCAACTCAACCCTCGAAGTTACCTTAGAACATAAAACATTTCCAAAATGAAAGACATGGCTCGAGGATTGCAGGTCCATTGAATATGAAATTCTGGGACATTTTGTAAGGGAAACAGTCCTTGGAAGAATCAGTTCTCTCTCTCTTTCCCGCTCCCACCCCCCTCCCCACTGCCCGTCCTCTATCTTTCCTTCTCTCCCTCCTGCCCTCCCTCTTTCTCTCCAGCTAGTAAATTATCCTGAAATAATTTCCACAAAGTAAGTAGGCATGTGTGGTGATGAACTCCAAAAAATGTCATTTGATTGGGGGAAAAAAATAAGCTAAACCAAAGTAGATATAATTTTGGAGAGTCAGAGAGAATTCTGAATGTTAAAAAAAGAGCCAAATTATACAGCTCCGGTCAGTGTGAGCCTTGTATCTCTGGTCAGCTCAGCAGTTAAAATCCAGTCCTTCTTGAAATACTTTCATGTTCTAAGACTTCTTTTCTTCCATAGGAACAGGCAAAGGTGATTCCAGTTAAAGCCAAAAACATCAGTGAGTTTGAGGTTTAACTGCTCCCAGTTCACTTTCCAGGCAACTCTAGAAGACACATATTCTTTTTACATTTTAATAATACATTTTAAAAGCATAAGAAAGATCCTTTTGTTCATGTTCAAGAAGAATTAACGGGGCTGGCCGGGTGGCGCAAGTGGTTGAGTGCGTGTGCTCCACTTCGGCCGCCCAGGGTTCACCGGTTTGGATCCCAGGCACGCACCAATGCACTGCGTGGTAAGCCATGCTGTGGCGGCATCCCATATAAAGTAGAGGAAGATGGGCACAGATGTTAGCCCAGGGCCAATCTTCCTCAAGAAAAAAGGGGAGGATTCGCATCGGATGTTATCTCAGGGCTAGTCCTCCTCACAAAAAAAAAAAAAAAAGAAGAAGAATTAACAAGGGTGGCTTCATCTCTCCCCTTAGGAAAGGTACTGAAAGCAAATAAGAGGAGATGCTACCATGTGAAATAGATGCTGCTGTCAAACCCAGAGGGTTCAATAGTCTGGAAATAAATCTTGCCTGAAGGAAGTAATCCAAGTGGTTTTCAATGTTAATGACTATTAGCACTATTTTCCTTTTTGCAATCATATGGATACATTTATGAAACAAGAGTAGCAAGGTTGAAAATTTACCCCCACTTTGCCTCATTTAGGATGCTTTTGGCTGCAAGTAACAGGTATTCATCTCAAATATCTTTAACTTAGGGAGTTTATTTTCTCACATAACCAGAAGGGTGGGGGTAGTGTGGTCAATTCAGTAGTCTACCAGCATCCTGAAGGACCCAGGTTCCCTCTAGCTTCCTACCCTGCCCTCACAGTGTGTCTGCTAGTCCTTAGCTAACTGGCCCCCTGACCCTAAGGTGTCTGCCACAGTCATTAACTGCCTCAGAATAGAGACGCTCTTCCCTGTGTGTCTCTCCTTTTCAATGAGGAAAATCTTCCCAGATGCCCCCCAGTAATGTCCCAAGGTCTCATGGCCAGAATTGTTGCACAAGCCGATGCCTAAACGAGTCACTGACAAGGGAATGGGGCACAGTGACCTGTTTGGACTAATCAGTATTTGCTTCTGGATCATGAGGGAGAAGGCCACTTTCCCAGAACAGATGGCTGTACAGAAAGAAGGAGGACCCCTAAAATCAGGGGAACCAGCAGCATCTGCTACATACTACAACTCAGCGTACAAAACACGAGCTTTCTCATTTGTCTGCAAACATCTTGCTCATGAGCTCCTATCCCACTGATGGCAGAGGTGAAAAACCTTAACTTCCAATTAAGGTAACTTGGTCACTTCCAGTTCAGAACAGTCTCTCTCAAGTTGGTTCAATTTCTTTTGGATGAATATTTAATCCAATTTAAGGTTCAGATTCACTACCGCGGATATCTATGTCCTCTCAAGGGTTCTGCTTCTCAAGATGGCATCTAGGTACATAGACAATCTTGCACTTCCTCTTGATGGTGGAGGTGCGGGAGGATGCAGGTCCACATGCTCCTCTTTATGCTGTCTCTGGCATCTTCACTGCCCTCCATGGAGATGCCCCTCGTCCTGCCTGATCACTGATGCTCCTTCTGGCCTCTGCTGCTGATTACCACAGCTGGTGGAGCTCACGGTCAGTGCTCCCTCTTGGGTTATACTCCTGGGCGGCTGGGCCAGCACCCTGTGCGGAGTATATCCCACCTTAGCTTTCACTGGCTCTGTGCATCCATTCTGAGACTTGATTGTGACTTCAATTCAATCTCCCTAATCCATCCTGCAGCTCTTGGCTGCAGGGTCATTTTGACCTTATAATAAAAGACAGCTAACACATCCAACTGCTTTCTTTGTCCCTTTTGGTGATGGTGGAGGGGGTGTTGGGGTGTTTCCAGGCACTCAGGGATTGACAGAGGCTCAAGACACCAGCCCAGGCCCTCTCTGCATAGGCACACTACACCGCCAGTGGCGCTGCAGCCTCCCCACTGTGGTGCAGGGCTCCCTGTGACTCATTTCATCCCAGAGTCCCAAATGGGGATTAGGGCACAAGCCCCACTGCTCTAGCATTTTCTCCAAATGCCTCTGATTGTTTCTCATCCACATTTTCCACCCCACCCAGCAGGAGCTTTGATCCAGAGGGAGGAAGACAGGACACGCTTATCTGGCCCCTTGTCCTTCCTCTGTTCCTCTACTCTGACATCTGATCCCCTAGACCGAGAGGGAGACTCTTGTGCCACTTCCCCACCCTATCTGTATGGAACTCCCCCATACATCTTACCCTCCTTCTTCGCTATCCTATGGCATTCTTTGTGCTAGCAAGTGTTTTTACCTCTTCTCTCTCCTGGGAAAATGAATCTCATGGGCTAGTCTTAATAAAGAAAATGGTTCCCCTTAATAGGGAAAATGACCCAGATTACCGAAAGAGGAAAAACATTTCTGTTTGCAAAACAACATTCATTGGTACGGGTATTTTAAAAATGTTATTCCTGCCCCATCACTTGTCAATAGTCTATGTCAAATGCACGTCTTTCAGTTTGAAACAGGCAAAGTTTCATTAAAGACAATGACTTTCACAAACATACTCATTTATGATGGGCATTCAAAGCAGTGACTCAGAAGCCAGGGCTTCATTCACAGAGTTCTTGTACGTCTAGCTAGTTTAGTGGATCATTATGATAGATGTCCCTTATTGAGTCCCTACTATGTGCCAAAAATTTTACATCCATTAATTCAACTACTTTAATTCTACCCACTTACCCATAAGGTAGTAATTATTATTTCCACCTTATATCTTACTGAAGCTCAGAGAGGTTAAATAACTTTCCCAAAGTCACACAGTGCCAAATCCAGAATTCAAGTCCAAGTCTTTCTGTCTCCCCGGTCTGAGTCCTTTCCTCCCCAGTGGAAGCTGCAGTGGCAGGATAGCGTGATTAAGAGCACAGACTCTGGAATATGACCAACTTTGATCCCAGCTCCAAGTGGCCACGTGTAGCCTGACCTTGAACAAATGACATGACTTCCTTAATCCTCAGTTTTCTCATCTCTAAGAGGGAGTATTGACAGTTCATATCTCGTAAGGTTGTTGTGAAAATTAAATAAGATAAAATACTATATATATTAGAGTTTAAGGCAGTGACCGGTGAGTACTCAATAATTAATTTAGGCCATTATTATTGTTGTTATACTATAGAGCAGCCTCTCCAAAGGGCCGTCATGCTGAAAAGAACTTTAGAGAGCATCAATTTCTATCGGAAAATTTTACAAATGAGAAACAGATTCCAAAAGTTTACTCTACTTATCCATATTAGCATATATTTTACATGTATATATATAATTTTATATATATACAAAATTTTTGTCTCCATATGTACATGTATATCACAGGCTTTGGAGACCAAAAGTTCATTGCCTTTCTAATACAAATACTGCAAGTTCAGAAATATATGGATTGCTATCGAGTTCCTCTTCAATCCATTGGTTTAGGGGTGTCTGATGAACCTGCGGGTCAGAAAGACACTGAGGACACCATGGGGGAAAGAAAGCATTCATTGGTGTGGGCAAAAGCAATGAAAGGAAATTCTAAAAGTCAACTAAGAGATATGAAGGAAAACTGCCAGAGACCATTAGTTCATCCATCATCAAAAGAAATCAGATTGTAATTTCAAAAAACAAATAAAAATTGGGACATAATTAGGTGCAATTAACTCAATCTTCAAATACATTCCCTGTAGTGGACATCTGTTGTTTTGGCTGCCTGGTAATTACAACCCGGTTTCCCTGCCACAAAGTCGTTTGGGAGTGACCCCATCCCTAGCTCCAAGAGTGAGTCCCAAGTGGCTTAAATCATTCAGCTAATCTCATCCCCCAAACCTCAGCTCAGGGACAGGCTCATAACCAGAAGAGCCAATGAGACCCAAAGGGGTGTTGGGGGAGAAGCGGCCTTCGCTCTTCCTCTGAATATGTTGAAGAGTCCAAGCAACATGCCCAAAGTTGCACAGGAAGTCGGTGAATAGTGGAGCCCGGCTTCTCATTCAGAATTTTTCGTCTCCAAAGCCTGTGTACTCTGCTCTAACCTTAAATTATGAGCTAATTTTTGAGTCACATAGAGCAAACAAGAAGATTAATACATGTTTTTAGGAGTAAGTTTGCAGAGCTCATGAGGCTGGTGTACTGAGACTGAATAAATTCCAGATGCCTATATATGTTAATCTTAAATTCACCCATTGATGTGATATAGGAAGAGGAACAAGAAATAAATATGATGATAACCTCACTGTGTGCAGATAGATGCCCAAGTGGGTTTGTCTCCTGCTTGGAGGGTCCACTGGATGCCACTAGCTCTCCTGCAAATCCATTCTCTCCTTTCTGGGTATGTGGCTGAGCTACATTTCCCAGCCTCCTTTGCAGTTAGGTGTTACGACAATTCAGTTCTTGCCAGTGGACTTCCAATGGAAGTGACGTGTGCCTAGACCTTAAGCACCGGTGTGGCTTCTCCGGGTCCTTTTCCTTTCCCATTGGCTGAAATCCTTGACTGTGCATACGAGGTTAATGCCCTACCATGGCAAAGCAACGTGATAGAAGGAACCGGGGCCCCAGAAAGACCGTGCAGATTAGAGGCACCCCAGTGATCAGAACTGCTGCCTCAGAACCGTTACATAAGAGAGAATCAACTAGTCTTTAAGCTGCATATTGTTGGATATTTTTGTTATAGCAACTTAGCATTTGTACCCTAACTAAGACAAGGGTCTAGAGGTCTTGGAAAAGAATTAGTCGTCCCGCAGGCGAGCTCAGGAAGAGTAAATAAACTCAGCTCTCTACCTCAGGTTAAAAGCTACAGAGTGTCATGCCTCTTTGTTAGTCTCTCAGTGGGACGGCTCATGGCAGCGTGTGAATAAAGCAAGCGTGGAGTCAGGGCCTATGGCAGGCTGCAGAGACCTCAAAGCACGGAGCCAGCATCTGCAGCACACAGCAGAGGAAGAGGGCCGCAGCTTAGGAGAGTTGCCTAAAATCCTGGTGCTGTGAGCAGAGCCTTGGGGAGAACTGATGGACCTCGGAAACATCTGGTACATGAAGACCAAAGAGGAGCGGTCTCTTCTGCCTGGGGGAAGCTTCCAAAAATATTACTTTGATCGGGTTTCTTAAAAAAGAAATCAAACAGGCCAGCAATTCACTGACAGCCAAGGACTAGAACTTCTTTTTTCTCTCTCTCATAGTACCAGTGCTCAGAAATCACCTTTTGGTGAGTCGATCTCCCTAGTCTAAATGGTATATTCACAATCTCTTTGAGCAGATAGATATTACCCATTGTGGGCAAGGGTACAGGGAAATGACCACCTCGTAATCTGCTGCTCAGAATGATGGAGAAGCAGCATAACACAGTGATTAGGAGCTAGGACTCAGAAGCCAGCTCTACTACTTACTATTAGCTCTGAGACTCAGGCACCTGCTGTCGAATGGGGATGAAAATGATAGCACCCACTGCATATCGTCGTGATGAGGATGCACAGTTCTTAGAACAGAGCCTGACACATGCTAAGCACTATATAAATGTTAAATAAATGTTGATACAACCTTTCAGGACGGGATTTTGATAACGTGCATCAAAGACCTTGACCCAGTAATTCTATGTCTAAGAATTTTTCCTAAAGAGATCATCACAGGTGGGTGCAAAGATTTATCTTCAAAGAAGCTCATTGCGGTAATAAGTGGCCATCAATAGGGGGCTGGCTGAATAAATGGTAGTAGAGGACTGTCATATTTTATGCAAGGGATGGTATTGCCGAAGATCTCACAGAATGCAGAACTTAACATTATGCAAGATTAAACTTCCTACAAAAAATAAATGCAAAGCAGGATTCACATTATTTCAAATTTTGCCCATAAAGCAAGATTTGATTAACATTTTATATCCTACTATTTCAAACGGTGTAATTCAGATTTGCATTAACGTAACCTGATTGTATATTTATTACGGAGCCACACAAAAATTTACGTTACAGAAGAATAAGCAATGGCTGAGGAAGATATCCATGATACATCAATTTTAAAAAGTGTGACTCCATTTTCATCAGATAGACATTTTTGTGTGTGTGTGTGAGGAAGATCAGCCCCGAGCTAACATCCGTGCTAATCCTCCTCTTTTTGCTGAGGAAGACCAGCTCTGAGCTAACATCTATTGCCAATCCTCCTCCTTTTTATTTCCCCAAAGCCCCAGTAGGTAGTTGTATGTTATCGTTGCACATCCTTCTAGTTGCTGTATGTGGGACGTGGCCTCAGCATGGCTGGAGAAGTGGTGCGTTGGTGCGCCCGGGATCCGAGCCCGGGCCGCCAGTAGCAGAGCTCGAGCACTTAACTGCTAAGCCACGGGGCCGACCTACAATAGACATTTTTAAAATGCTGGAAAAATATACCTCAAAATTTAAAGTGTGCTGGATTACTGGTAATTTTTGTTTCCTTCTTTTTATTTACCTACCTTTTCTAAATGTTCCACAAGGAACATGTATTATTTTTGTAATAAGAAACAATAAAAGGAACTTTGAAGGAATAAATGTAACATTGATACTAACTTAACTTTGAAAAAAGTTATGGAAATATCCCTGCAAACAAATAGGTACCTAAAAGAAGAGAATTCCAAGCTGTGATGTCCATAGCTTTAGTGAACTACAGACTTGGTTTTTTTCTCTAACTCTTGGTCCCAGGGATAGGTCTGGACAGAAAATGGCAGAGTTGACCAGGGCTCGAAATGAGGTTCCATCAGCCTAATCCAGAACCAAGTAAATCTTTCAGGATGCAACAAAGATCACTTTAGAATGTGACACTGGATCATTTACTCGATATGCCTATGTGTACTTCTTTTGAGATTTGACAATATCTTTAAACAAAACAGGAAGTATGCCATTTTTGGTGACTCAGAAAAGAGCAAAGAGCATAAACAGCCTTCAGTGAACTTCTCTTAGCTCAGTTTCCCCCCCATTCCCGGCACACTCCATGTAAAGTGGAAAGAAGGAGGGAGCGACAACTCTCCTTCTCTTTCCTCCTTTCCAGGGAAAGGGGGGGTGGGGATGTGGGAAGGGGTGGGCCCTCAAAGGAAGCAAGGTTTCTGCACGACAGCCCAGAGCAGGCTGTGGCCTCCCAAACCGTCCGTCCCATGGTTGGTAAATAGCTCATTCGTGGCCTCGCAGACCTTACCTCTCCCCGCACCAGCCATACTGAACCCACTTGAAGTTTTCATTTATATTTTGCTTTGAACAAACGCTCTGTGCTAAGTGAACACATTCAGGTAGATTATCTGGTTTAATCATCACAAAAAGCCTATGAACTTTCTGCTATAAGATGAATAAGGTCTGAGGATCCAACGTAAGACAGGGTGACTATAGTTGATAACACTGTATTGTGTAACTGAAATTCACTAAGAGAGTAGAACTTAAATGTTCTCGCCAAAAAAAAAAAGATAAATATGTGAGGTGATAGATTGATGGATGAGTTACTTAACTAGATGGGGGGAATCCTTTCACAATGTATTTGTATATCAGATCATCACGATGTACATTTCAGATATCTTACAGTTTTATTTGTCAATTATACCTCAATAAAGCTGAAATTAAAAAATAAAATTCGAGTATCTTACAATTTTGTCAATTATACCTCAATAAAGCTGAAATTAAAAAATAAAATTCAAATATCTTACAATTTTATTTGTCAATTATACCTCAATAAAGCTGAAATTAAAAAATAAAATTTTTTTTAAAAGGCTATGTTGGGGCTGGCCCAGTGGTGCAGTGGTTAAGTGTGCATGCTCTGCTTCGGCGGCCTGGGGTGCACACCTACGCATGGCTTGTCAAGCCATGCTGTGGTGACATCCCATATAAAGTAGAGGAAGATGGGCACAGATGTTAGCCCAGGGCCCATCTTCCTCAGCAAAAAAGAGGAGGATTGGCATCCAATGTGAGCTCAGAGCTGATCTTCCTTGCAAAAAAAAAAAAAAAAGCCTATGTGGCGAACACTATCGTTTTTCCAATCTTCCAGCGCTGAGAGAGGCAGAAGAGTATAGAGGCTAAGAGGCTGGGCTCTGGTTTGATTTCTGGATCCACCAGGCTTCTGCATGATGTAAGCTTCAGCAAGTTACTTTAGCTTTCCATGCCTCATCCTTCCGCTTCCTCATCTGTAAAATGGAGGTGAGGGCCCACCCAGTGGCATAGTGGTTAAGTTCAGTGGCCTGGGGTTTGCGGGTTTGGATCCCAGGTGCGGACCAACACACTGCTCATCAAGCCATGCTGTGGTGGCATTCCACATACAAAACAGAGGAAGATGGGCACAGATGTTAGCTCAGGGACAATCTTCCTCACATAATGAATGAATGAATGAATGAATGAATAAATAAATAAATAAAATAAAATGGAGGTGACCATAACAGCACCTACATAGTTTCACTGTGGAAAGCTCTTAGAACAGCACCTGGCGCAGAACAAATGCTCAGTATGTGTTAGCTATTATTATGCAACAGACGAGGAAACCTGGGCTCAGACAGATGTATTAACTTGTCCATGGCTGGGCAGCAAGTATTGGAGCCAAGATTTGCTTGGGTCTCCTTGAGATTCTCAGATCTTGAAGGTAGACTTGGGTCTTTTTTATATCTCCTGTGTGTCTCATTAACAAGCTCGTGCTTTCCTCTCCCTTCTTGAGCATATGGAGCGTATTTCTAATGGCTGTTTTCACGTCCTTGTCTACTAATTCTGTCATCTGTGACATTTCTGGATCTGCTTCTATTGATTGGTTTTTCTCCCCATTATAGCTCATATTTTCCTGCTTCTTTGCATGCTTGGTAATTTTTTATTGGATACCAGACATTATGAATTTTACATTGTTGAGTGCTGAAATTTTTTGTTTTCCTTTAAATATTTTGGGTTTTGTTTTAGGACGCAGTTAAGTTACCTGGAAACAAGTTGAACCTTTCAAGGCCTGCTTTTAAGACTGCCGGGCAAGTCTGGAACCGCCTTTAGTCTAGGGTTAATTTGGGGCACTACTGAGCAATATCTTTCCCAGGATTCTGCTCGATATCCCACAGGTGAGGCCTTCTTCCCTTTCTGGTTGGTGAGAACACAAATAATTCCCAACCCTGTGTAAGCTCCCCCTGATTCTTCTCGGTGGTCTCTCCTTGGCCTCAGGAGGTTTGCTCTGATCAGCACTCAGCTGAAGACTTGAGGGGAACCCTCTGCAGATCTCCAGGGTCCTCTCTTCTGTAGAGAGCATTTGATCCCATTTCCCCAGGACCTTGAACAGCATCTCGAACCTGTGAAGTCTCCAATAAGTAGTTGTTGAAGGAATAAATATTGTCCTGCTTTCCATATGTTAAGCAAACTTGGTTCAAGGCTTAGCATTTGCCTTCTAGAAAACATCCCACAATTGGCAAACCCAGGCCAGATTCTCCACTAAAAGACAGCAAAGCTCACCTCTCAGGAGAAAGTAACTTGGAAATAAACACAGCCATCTGCTGGGACTTAAACCATCTTCTGACATTAGCGACTGAAGTGACATCACTCCGGAACATAGAAGTCCAGGGCTCCAGAACCGTGCCGTCCAACACAGCAGCCACGGGGCCCACGTAGCTATTGAGCACTTGAAATGTGGTTGGTCTGAATTGAGATGTGATGGTTACAGTATAAAATACACAGCAATATTTTCAAAGATTTAGTAATTTAGAAAAAAGAAAGTAATGAATTATTATACTGGTAATGTATTGATGTAATAATAGTTTAGACACCCTGGTTAAATAAAACATCATTAAAATTAATTTCACGGGTGTCTTTTTAAGGTGGCTACTAGGAAGTTTGAAATTACACGTGTGGCTCGCGTTATATTTCTATTGGCCAGCACTGCCCCGGAGGGAGAGGGCACCCCAGAAGGACAGGCCTAGGCCAGCCACAGAGTCTTAAATCCCATCCCCAAGACTGAGGCTGACAGGAAGTAGAATGAAGTGGAGCTAGAGGAGATGGGAAGCAGGATAGAAATAGATGTGATACATTCTGTCTAGTGTTCTCTGAGGCTCTTCCCCACCCCAATCCCCCAGGCAACTGAACATGAGTCACCCATCCATTGCCTTAGGGAGAAGGTTGTCACGTAAAACCAGAGAACAATAGAAGCAAATTCTCAGTTTTTAAGATCAAAAGCCAAAGAAAAAGTCATCCTCCAGACTAAATAAAGCCACCACAGCCTTTAGCTATTTACAACATCCATGAGGGACAGAGTTGGGCTGGGAACCAGTGTCTGGCAAAAATGGAGCCCCGTGACTCCAGTGGAAGGTAAGATAGCGTGGAAGATAGGGCCCTGACTTGGAGTCAAACTACCAGATTCAAATCCCAGCTCTGCCACTTACCAACTGCGTGACCTTCGCCCAATGACTCAGATTTGCGTACTTCAGTTTCCTCTTCTGTAAATGGGGCTGATGATAACAGCGTCCACCTCACAAGGCTGCTGTGGGGGTTACTTTATACAAGGACTTGGAACAATGACTGACCCCTAGCAAGTATGGCTGAAATGTTTGCTGCTCCCTGTGAGTGGGCCCTGCACAGCAGCAGGGCTGAAAGGCCACATGCCTGGTCCAGTCAGGACGGCAGTAGCTGCCACGTTGCTGATGGATTATCACAAGGAGCGATGCCTGTGTGTGCCCCGAACGTTGCTCAAGGTCCATCTGGTCTACCCCACAGTGTCAAACCTGCTCATCTCTCAATGAGTCAGAACATGCGGAACGCTCTCAAAGGATGGAAGGGCTCTGGATTCCTAGTGGGGGGGTGGGGGGAGGCTATCTCCTCTGGGGCCTGGGAAGTGCCCCTTTGTAATGAGACTTTCTCCCTTCAGTCACCAGATTCCCCCTAATTAGCTGAAGCCTGCGGGCCTTCAAACAAGCAAGTGTGACCAACCCGGTTATAATGCATCCATTTGCATTTTAAGATCTAAGGCTATTGCAATGTCCACGTGTGGCTGGCTTTTCAGCAATCGATTTTAGGAGGATTAGCAGGACGCTTGGACCAGGGAAGCCTGACTCCTCCTTGCTTGTCCCTTCAAAACAGAGCTCAGACTTGACCCAGCCTGCCCAGGGCCATCTCTCAGGGCAGCCTCAGAGATGCTCCCAGTTCTTGCCTCTTCTGTGGCACCTGATGAGACTGCCTTGCCCAGTGCTACTCTTCCCTTAACCGAAGAGGCCACGGTGAGTTCTGCTTCTAAGTGGGCAAAGGTGAAGTACACAGGAAATGTCCGTGGACGGTGGAGCCAGTGGGGGATGGGGCTGCTGAGACCTGCACTCATAAGCGCCAGCTTGTCTCAGCCTGGACATGAAGCTTCCAAGAGTAGCCACCTCATGCCTCTTCCTAGTCCCAGAACTTATCAGAAGCACAGAGTTTGGGAATGAATGAATGAATGAATGGCTTAACAATCATCAGGAAATTATTGCAGTCATGCACTCTCAGTGGGAATATAGAAAGGGGGAGATGCTTACATGTTAAGCGACATTCAGTGGGAGGAGTCAGGCAACCATCAGCAAATATTTCCTGAGTACCTGCTAGGGGCCAGGCACTGGTCTAAGCTTTAGCAAGAATGTGCTAAACAAGAAAGAGTCTTCCCTCCAGAAACTCACGTTCCAGAGGAGACAGAAGAGGAGTCAGAGAGGTTGGAGGGTGACCTGTGAGGAAGGTTCTACATTTTACAGAAGGGGAAACTGAGGCACAGCAAGGCCACACGGCTGGCAAGGGTTTGAACCCATGTCTGTGAGACACCCCCAAAGAGCCACGGACAGGAAAGAAGGAGGAGGGATCCAGAGCCCTCCCTCCTCCAACACACCCAAAAGATGTGGCCCAAAGACAGAAGAATCAGCGCCTGGGAAGTGCTCAGAGCCTTTAGCGATTTTTAGATCCCAGGCCTGAAATAAATCAGCTGGTTCTTAGCAACAGTCAGGCCTGGGCCCAGGCTAACCTCAATCGCTTATGTCCCTATGCCAGCTTTTCATCATAAAATGAAACTAGTAATACCTACCCCATAGTTTTATAAGCATTAAACCAGTTGATATGTGCAAAATTCTTTTTAAAAGTTCCCAACTCATAGCTAACACTCAGAAATCGTTACTTCCACTTCTCTTTCTTTCATCTCCTTTTCTCCCCTGTTGATTTCTCAGAAATCACTCAACGTAGTTGCCCTCTATGGGAGTGTCCACCCTCTTAGCCTGGTGATAAAATTTGAGTGCCGGTTGGGAAGGTCAGAGACGCATTTGGAAGGCGCATGGGTCCAGTTTCACAAAATAAGTCGGCTTTTACTTCTGGACACTGCAGAAATGGTTTCTTGGCCTGGGTGAGGAGCTTTGAACGCTGGGGTTAGGCTGACCTCTAGTGGTCAAACAGAAAACTGAGCAGAAAGCTGGTAGGAAGGGCTCAAATGTGGAAAAGCTAAGGGTGGGCCCCAGCAAGGTGCTTGATTGGGCAGCTTTCATTGAGAGCTTACTAAATGCTGAATTGTGCTAATCCGCAGAAGTTACGCCCCCTGATGAGGTCCACACAGCTTATAAATGGCAGGGAGGGGGTTTTAACCCAATTCTCACTGGCTTCAGGACACTTTCATCCACGAGGCACAGTGCCTGGCTGGAAAGAGCCATCATCTCAGATTCAGAGAGATAATCCCATTTATAAGGCCCTTCATTACGTCACTGGACCAACACAAGCATCCTGTGAGAAAGGTTTTTACACCCATTTTTCACACCTAGAAGCTGCAGTTCTAAAGGGTCTCTCCAAAGTCATTCTCGGACCGTCATTCAACGCATATTTCTCCATCAGTGTTGGGCACTATGCTAGACTCTGGGGATAAATGGAAAGCAAAGCACACAGGATCCCTGCCCTCAGGAACTTAGAGACCAATGAGTCAGTACCTGAACAGAGGTCCCCCGCTCCCACCCAAATGCTCTTTTCTCTAGGACGCTAGGAAATGCTGCCATGGTCTCGCCTCCTGGACTAGAAACAGCAAAGACAGGGACGCCACTGTTTTATTTCCTTATCCATCAATGGGGCCTCATATGGGACCATGTGGTTGGAGGGGACTTAGGTTTCATGAACACACTACTACCTGGATTAGCTACCGCTTGTTAAACGTGGACTCTGTCCGGCACTGCACTAAGCATTTTACATGCATTCTCTCAGTTCATCCTCACAGCACCCCCGTGAGGCAGGGTCTATAGTATTATCATTTCACAGAAAAGGAAGTTGAGGCTTAAAGAAGTTAAGCAACTCGCCCAAGACATGGTTGAGCCAGGACTTGGGTCCAGTTCTGTCCCCAAATCCCATACCTTTCGGCGGTGCACTCTGTCACCTCGTCCCTGCCTTCTGAGCGTTGTAGCTCCATCTGTAAGGTTCCGTGTGCCCCATTCCCTACTCGTCATTGGTCTGAGGATTGGGTTCCTGAGAAAAGGATTTGAGTGTAAATAGTTTATTTGGGAGGTGATCTCAGGAGGCACCTCTCCCAGCAGAAGGGAGGGGTTTGGGTAGGTGTATTTGTCTTCTAAGGCTGCTGTAGCAAAATACCACACACCAGTGGCTTAAACAACAGAAATTTATTTTCTCACACTTCTGGAGGCTGGAAGTCCAAGATCAAGGTGCTGGCAGGGTTGGTTTCCTCTTGGCTTGCAGATGGCCATCCTCTGGCTGCCTCTTCATGATTGTCCCACTGTGCACACACCCCTGGTATCTCTCTGTGCATCCTAATCTCTTCTTATAAGGACACCATCAGATTGGATTAGGGCCCCCCCAATGGCCTCATTTTAACTTAATCACCTCTTTAAAGGCCCTGTCTCCAAATACAGTCACATTCTGAAGTACTGGGGTTAGGGCTTCAACGTAGGAATTTGGGTGGGGTAGGCACAAGTCAATCCATAACAGGAAGTAAGACAGGGGAGAAGGAAAGGAGCAAATGAGGGGTGCTTTACTGAGCAGGTTACAGCTATGGGCATCTGGGGCTCTGACCCCACTGGGGGCATCTGGGAGGTAGTGTGAAGCACTCTCAGTTATCCCATTCATTATTGTTATTGGCTGCTCCCAGGCAGTAACTACCCAGCGCTCCTAGCCCAAGAGGAAGCACTCAGGCTGAGATGCAGATGCTCGTAGTAGGATGCAGTCAGCATGTAATGGAATGGTGAGCGCTAAGGGCATATGGGTGGGCACTGAACGTCTGCTGTACCATCCCCTCAGCTAAGTCCATCGGATTCTTATGTTATGGGACCTGGCTCCAACCCAACTCTAGTTGGTTTCAACAGCTGATCCTAAAATGATCTTTCTCCCAATTGCATGTGTTAACAAATGACACAGGAAAGTCAGAGCACTTCCATCAGAGCCGGCTCAGTTTCCCATTTTTGCTGCGGTTCCCCCTCCATAGCAGGAGCAATTTCATTTTCACACCTTCTGGTTCAACCTTGTAAGAGTCAGAACTCTTTAATTGCAAATGGCAGAACCGCCATTCAGATTGGCTTCAAGATAAAGGGGGAAGGGGTGGGTTTATAGGCTCGTGTAACTGATTATACCAGCACTGCTGGATTAGGCTTTGGGAATTTGTCTTTCTAAACCTCTTGGCTCAGTTTTTCTGTGTTGGCCTCTTTTGACGGCAGGCTCTCTCTGTGTAGTGGCACAGGGGACCGCGAGCAGCTCCAGGTGAACATCCTACCGGTGCCTATACAAGTTCGGATGCTTTTGGCTCTAGTAACAGAAAAACTGGCTCAACGGTAAAGACAGCAGCCGGGGTCCAGAGCTGGGCTGGGCTTTGCTGTTTCACTTAGCTATTCAGTGAATAGAGCCAAGCCCACCAGGCAGCAACTCCAAATATGTAAAGGACACAAAATATGAGCTCTTACTGCATCTGTTCTTGCCCTCTCCTCCAATCTATTCCCCACACAGAATCCCAAGTGACCCTTTACAATGCAAATATAATTACATCGCTCCCCTGATCAAAACCCTTCAGTGGCTGCCTCTTGCTCTTTGGCAATCTCCACCAGCGCAGATGAATGCAGCCTCTGCACTGAGTCATCTGTGGATCTGGCAGATGAGTTCTTTTCAATCCCCGTCAGAAAGGACGATCCGGAGCAGTTCAGTTCACTTGTACACATCCGTGGTCTTGTCCAGAGCTGTCCCAACCCTCCTGCTCTGTGTCACAATGTAGTGCCAAAGGACCTTGATCTCCCGGACATCCCAGAGAATATCACTCTAGTCTACTATACTGATGACACCATGCTAATCAGACCTGGTGAGCAGGAAGTGGAAAGTCTCTGGACATTCTGGATAAACTCTACAAAGATTCAGGAGCCTGCCCCACTGGTGAGGTTTTCCTTCCAGCCTGGTGATCTGGGGCATAGCAAGACATCCTCTCCTCATAAAGGAAAGGATACTGCACTTGGCACTTCATATCGCTAAGAAGACATAGCACAATGTACCTCTCTTGGGGTTTTAGAGACAACCCATACACACTTGGGGATGCTGCTTCTTACTATCTCAGAGAGCTATTGGTTTCAAATTAGGCCCAGAGCAAAAACGGGCTTTGCAGTAGAGTTTGCACAGTACAAGTGGTCCTGCAACTTGAGCCACATAACATGGCAGATCCCATGGCATAAAGGTATCCGTGGTAGAAAATGACACCATGTGGAATCTCTAATGAGCCCCAATAGGTGGGTTGCAATGCAGACCCCTAGGGTTCTGGACAAAGGCCATGCCATCTGCAGCAGAGAACTCTTCAATATTTGAAAAGGCAGCTCCTGGCATGCTGCTGGGCTCCAGCAGAGACTGAGCACCTAATCATGGGATACCCATCACGAGCTGGCTCTTGTTGGACCCACCATAAGACTGAGCAAGTGCTGCAGAAATCCATAGTACAGTGGAACTGGCATATTTGGAATCAGTCCTGAGCAGGTCCAGAGGGTTCAATTAAGTTACACCAACCTGTAGCCCAGACCTCCCTGTTATCTACCTCTATTGTTCTGATACTTTTCCTCAGCTCCTATCTATGTCCTACCTACCTGATGGAGAAGGAGAAAATCCAAGCCAAGTTCATGGATGGGTTGGCACAATATATTGGTGTGAGCTGGAAATGTACTGCTCCTGCGCTACCTCCCCACTCACAGCAGCTTTCAAAGACTGGGCAGAGCTTTGGGCAGTATATCTCGTCATCAACTTTGTGAGAAGACAGAAGTGGCCTGAGTTAAGGATGTATGCTGACTTCTTAGCAGTGGTGAATGGCTTAAATGATTGGTCAGGAGCCTTGAAGGAGCAAGATTAGAACGTAGATGGATCCGTGGGAGACACAAAGTGTGTGGACCCTTGTGCCTCATGTCAACGACCATCAGAGAGCATCCAGCAGAAGAAAGCAAGTGAACAACTGGTGGACAGGGTGGTGACTTGTCCAGTGGAGATCAGCCAGCCTCTGTATTCAGAGAGCCCCTAACGGAATAACCATATAGCAGAGACAGAGACTGGGCAAGGGCCCAGTAGCATGGGCTCCCTCCCACCAAGGCTGATCTAGCCACTGCTGCTGCTGGACATTTGGCCTCTCAGCATCATCTATTGACACTAAACCCTCCACATGGCGCCATCCCTGGAAGAACCCAACTAGCCCACAGCTGGCAAGTTGATTGCATTAGACCATTTCTACCCTGGAGGGGGCAGTGATTTGTCCCTATTGGGGTTCACGTGGATTCCAAAAATGGGTTTGTTTACTTCGCCAGCACCACTATCTGAAGACTCACAAAGCATCTGATTTTCCATCACGGGAGTCTGGGTAACAAAGTCTTAGGCCAAGGGACTCATTTTATGATGAAGAAGAGATGACCATGGACATGGTATTCCATATCAGTCAGAAGCTGCCTGTCTGATAGAATACTGAAACCGCCTCTTAAAAGCACAGGTAAGATACCAGCTTGGAGATGACACCTTGGGGTTTAGGGTGCTGTCTCTCAAGATGCAATATATTCTTTGAACCAACAGCATTATATGGCATGTGTCCCTAAAAGTTATAATGCATGGATCTGAGAACCAAGGGACAGCATCACTACCCACCCACCATCACTCCCAGTGACCCACTTAGGGAACCTGTGTTTCCTCTCCCTGCAACGGTAAGCTCTGCTGAATTAAAGGCCCTGGTTCCTAGTGGAGGGACGCTCCTACCAGGTGACCCAGTAACCATTCCGCTAACCTAAAGCTAAGCTGTTACCTGGTCATTTTGGACTCCTTATGCCAGAGCCCAGCAGGCAAAAAAAGCAGTTACTATATTAGCAGAGTTAATTGACTCTTATTGTCACAAAGACATAGGAGTGCTGCTACCTAATGAGCACAGAGAAGAGAATTCTGAAACTCAGAGGATTTACAGGGGTGCCCCTTGTTGTTCCCATGCCCAATTTTAACTGTAAATAGGCAATTACAGCAACCTCAGCCTCCTTCAGGCGTGAAAACCAGGGGCTCAGAGCCCTCAGGGATGAAGATCTAGGCTAAACCATCAGACAAGCAATATTGGTGGCCAAAATAGGCGCATGAAAAGATGCTCAGCATCATCAGTCATTAGGGAAATGCAAATCAAAACCACAAGGAGCTATCACTTCACACCCACCAGGATGGCCATAATCAAAAAGAAGAACAAGTGCTGGTGAGGATGTGAAAAAATCGGAACCTTCCTACACTGCTGGCGGGAATGTAAAACAGTGCAGCTGCTTTGGAAAAGACTTTGGCAGTTTCTCAAAAAGTTAAACTATAAGTTATCATATGACCAAGTAATTTCACTCTTAGGTACATACTCAAGAGAAATGAAAACACACGTTCACACAAAAACTTGTACAGGAATGTTCATAGCTGCATTGTTCATCACGGCCAAAAAGTCGAAACAACCCAAATGTCCACTTCAATGGATAAACAAAGTAGTGTACTCATACAATAGAATATTATTCAGCCACAAAAGGAATGAAGTACTGATATGTGCTCCTACATGGAGGAACCTTGAAAATATTATGTTAAGTGAAAAAGGCCAGTTGCAAAAGACCACACATTGTATGATCCCACTCACATGAAATGTCCAGAATAGGCAAGTGCACAGAGACAGAAAGTAGATTAGCAGTCACCAGGGGTTGGGTGGTGGGGTGGGGGAAGGGAGTGGGTGTGATTGCTACCAGGTGTGGGGTGATGATTGTACAACTGTGTGAGCATACTAAAAACCACTGCATTGTACATTTTAAAAGAGTGAATTTTATGGTTTGTGAATTATATCTCAATAAAAAGAAATTTGTAAGAAGAATAATTGCTGGCAAAAGTCAAGGAGGCTTGAGAATGGTGATTGAAGATAAATTATGGCCTCGGGACCCAATGGAACAGCAGAGATGTAGCTTATCCCGCTAACCTTCCTTTTCGCAACCTTTTTTAAAGAAATTGTAATAATGGGCCACCAGCTGGAAGGGTCAGTGACAGGACAGAGTGAAGAACCTAATGTGAAGCACGAGGGAATCTAAGTGCACAGCTTTCACAACAGCTCCCATCTGCAAGCAGAGGCAACTCTTTGCCTGAGGGCTCCCTCTGGCCACTGGAGCCCATGTGGTCCACCTGCAAGGGAGGCTGGGAGTGCCCTTAACAAATGCTGATAAGAATGGATGGATCAGTACCCCATCTCTCTCTCTTGTGGTTGGGATGACTCAATAACGCCTGTTCTATACTGTCTCCCAGGGTTCCCCAATGGGGTTTGCCTCCCAGTTGCCCACAGCAGTAACCTGTTCCATAAACACTCTTAATTGGCTTCCTTCCTGTCCCTGTCTCATGACTCTAATCCCTACTGGTCCTCCCTGGGATCAACTGCCAAATAAACTACTTGCACCCACATCCTTGTCGCAGGAACTGCTTCAAGGGGAGCTCCACTGGAGACAACTCCATTCCAGGCAGGGTCTCCCCAATGGCCATCAGTAAATTCAAGTTTACATGTTATCCTTTCAGCAACCTAACTGGGGTGGGTGTTGGGGGGTGGGGACGGGTGTTGATTGTTTCTCCTGAATTCCTTTATGGCCCTGGGAGGGGAGTAAAGTAAGGATCTCTGAGGGCACAAGGCATTTACAAGGAGGAGGGGCAACTCTTTGATTTTCCAGAATTTTCTTGGCCCCCAGCACATTTCCAACAGCAGCCAATGTTCCCTAGACTACCTTGCCATATAAGAAGCCACCAGTGTCTTGAAAGAATCTTGGTGTCCCACTGGAGTAGAATCATGGCCTATGAAATTTCCCCAAACTTTTCTTTTAGGGGAACATTTCAAGATGTCTCTAGAATGCTGACAAATGTTTCTAGATATAGAAAATGTATTTAACTGGGACAATATACATGATACAAAGGGGAGTAGTTTAAGTGGAGGAGCAAAGTAAGGCATTGCAAGCCACCCCAGAAGCCTAGATTTTTGATGGCCCAGTTCATCTGGGATGTAGGGATGGGGGGAGCTGAGAGCAGACTTGGAGGCTGCTTGGAAGTTATGCAGTGCTGGCAGACACGGAGGCCTGCAATTTTGTCTTTTTTTGGCGGAGTGGGGTGGTGGGGAGACAGCGTCTCTGCGGGGAGGGGAAGCACTTAATAAACCAACTCTAACTTGCTGGGTGGGGTTTTGTGGCAGTGTAAGTAAAGGGCTAATTCACTCCAGGCCTGGGCTGGGGCAGGCCTACCTGGGAGCGACCTCAGGTCTCTGAGTTCTCACAGGGCAGTTTCCTTGGAAAACAAAGAGGATAAGTGTGGAATGTTGTGACAGTTTCTTCTGCTGTGTGGGAAAGCACCTGTATTGGAGGCTTTCTGAATCTGAGTGGGAGTCTTAGGCTCATGTGACTAATATGGCGTAAAAGATTGGTGACAAATCAAGGGGGAGGCTTCTCTGTATAAAGGTGACTTACGCACACCTTGGATTTGATCAGGGCAGCTCACGCGCTGTGTGCGTGAGGGGGCAAGAGACGCTATGGGTCTTTGGGCCCTTCCCATGAGATAAAGAACCGTGCGAGCTGAATCTCCTGCTTTGTGTCCCTCTATGACAGTGTTTCTCAACTGGGGCCTATTTTGGCCCCCAAGGGACGTTAGGCAATGTCTGGAGACGTTTTTGGCTGTCACAACTAGAGGAAGGATGCTACTGGCATCTAGTAAGTAGAGGCCAAGGATGCTGTTAAACATCCTACAATGCACAAGACAGCCCCCACAACAAAGAATTATCCAGCCCAAAATGTCAATAGTGCTGAGGTTGAGAAGGTGTATTAGGTTAAAGACTGCTGTGCCTCTGCAGTCTGATACCCAACCAAACTTGAAACCAAAGCTCTGATGCTACGGGCTGACCTTGATCTCGGTCCCCAAGAGTGTCCTCATTCTGCCGGGATAAGAATGTCACTTCTTTACACCCTGGCCACACTGGGGATTATGGATCTGTTTACTCTCTGCTGGAAGCAGTATGCTAATACAGAACAGAGGCCTTGCCCGCCAGCGGGAAAGAGCAAGGCAAGGCAGAGGGAGCCTCCTCCAATCCAGTGGGAGCAGTGTCGCAGGAGTCCACTAGGGGGCAGCCATCAGCAGTATCCACTTGAGCAGGTTGGTTAAAATCAAATCAAAAAAAAAACAAGAAAAGATCTGCAGCCTGTCACTATGCTCTTCTAAACAGAAGTGGAAGATCCTGGAGTAAGAGAGACACACAGGTTAAAATTCCAGCCCTGCCATTTATCCGTATTTGCCCAAAAAATAAGACACGCAGATGAATAGCACAGTCTATTTTTATGAGGAAATTTTTCGGAGAAAAAAATATGTAAGCACCTTCAACATATTTGTAGGGAAAGATTTTAAAGTGATTTTATAAAGACAAATTTGCTTTTTTAAAACATATAGTATAAATTTTTATAATTAAACATGCACATGAAACAAAATTTAAAATACACAAAATAATACCCAATGGAAAGTAGATCTCTATCATACATCCATAAAATTGGCAAAAAAAATAAAAAGCGTTGTAATTCCACGTGTTGGTTCAAATGTAGAGCCATAGGCACTCATTTACTGTGGTGGGAATATAAAGGGGTAGAACCACTTTGGAAAACAGTGTGACATTATTAAAGTTGAAGATCTGCAATTCCTCTCCTCATGCATACGTGCAGCAGGAGATACATTTAAGATTATGCATAGGAGCATCGTTCATAATGCTGTTGGAAACATCCCGTATGTCCATTTATAGTAGAATGCATAAATAAATTGTGATATATTCACACAATGGATATTATACAGCAATAATTCTCAACCTTTTCGATCTCAGGATTCCCTTACATTCTTAAAAACTATTCACTATGTCAAAGAGCTTCTGTTTATATGGGTTAATATCTATAGGTATTTACTATATAGGAAATTTAAACTGAGAAACTTTAAAAATATTTATTTATTAATTCACTTTTAAAATAATAAATATGTAACATAGCATAAACAATATTGTTATGAAAAATAACTTATTTTCCAAAAAAACAATTAAAACCTAGCAAGAATGGCAGCATTATTTTACATTTTTGCAAATCTCTTTAATGTCTGCCTTAATAGAAGACAGCTGCATTCTCATATCTGATTCTACATTCAGTCTGTTACAATATCACACATCCTGTAGTTTCTGGAAAGTTCTACAGTACACTCATGAGAGAATAAAGATAAAAAAGGCAACAACTTGTTAGTACTATCTACTATGTATGTATAGTCAGTTCCACAAAAATAGTTTTGACCTCTTCAATGCTCTGATTTTGAGAAACACCATTATATAAAAATAAATGAGCTGTATCATTGTATGTGATGTCATAGAGACCTCTCACAACATCATACTGAAAAAGAAGAAGCAAGATACAAAAGAATACATTCAGGGTTAATGGGAGTTATTGTTTAATGGGTACAGAGTTTCAGTTTTGCAAGATGGAAAGAGTTCTGGAGATGGATGGTGGTGATGGTTGCACAACATTGTGAATGTACTTAATACCACTGAAATGTACACTAGAAAATGGTTAAGATAGTAAATTGTATGTTGTGTATTTTGCCACAGTTAAAAAAGAATACACACAGTATGATTCCATTCATATAATAATGTTCAAAAACAGTCAAAACTAAACTACAGGTGCCAGCCTGGTGGCGTAGTGGTTAAGTTCGAGCACTGTGCTTTGGTGGCCCGAGGTTCACAGGTTCAGATCCCGGGCTTGGACCTACGCACCACTTATCCAGCCATGCTGTGGCAGCATCCCACATATAAAGTAGAGGAGGATGGGCACAGATGTTAGCCCAGGGCCAATCTTCCTCAGCAAAAAGAGGAGGATTGGTACTGGATGTTAGCTCAGGGCTTATCTTCCTCACAAAAAAAAAAAAACAAAAGAAAACTAAACTACATTGTTTAAGGATGCATACATACATAGTAAATCTTTAAACAAGAGCAAGAGAATCATTATTACAAAACCAAGATGGTCAGTGTTCTTGTAGGGGTTGTAGTTGGAGATTGACCTAGATGGTACTCTATATAATTACTCTTTAAACTGAACGTATATGTTTTATGCACTTTTCAGTATATATATTTCAAAATAAAAACAAAGGAAAATACGTATATAAAATGGATTGCTCTCAACAAAAGTGAAAAGGCTTTTAAGGGAGAAACGACAGCCTATTGAGCAAACAGTACTGTAACAATTGCAAATCCATATGCAAACAAAAATAAGCCTCAACCCATAATCAAAAATTAACTGAAAATGGAGGATAAGCAGAAATGTAAAACCTAAAATTATAAAACATCTAGAAGAAAATGTAGGAGAAAATCTTTGTTACCTTGAGTTAGGCAAAAGTTTCTTAGATAAGACAAAAAGTATGATCCACAAGGGAAAAATTTGATGTATTGAACGTCATCAAAATTTTAAACTGCTGTTTGAAAGATACTGTTAAAGAAAGGAAAAAACAAGCCACAGACTAGGAGACAATATTTACAAAACATATGTTCTATTATAATAGAATAAATATTGTATTATACAAAAAAATTTAAAAAACTCTTAAAACTCAATAATAAGAAAATGAACAACTCAGTTAAAAAATGGGCAGAATATTTGAACAGACAATTCACCAAAGAATATACACAAACTATCAGTGAACAATTTGAAAATGAAATTAAGAAAAAAATTCCATTTATAATAGCATCAAAAAGAATAAAATACTTAGAAATAAATTTAACAATAGAAGAGAAAGACTTGTACAGTGACTACTATAAAACATTGTTGTAAGTAATTAAAGAATCCTAAATGAATAGAAAGACATCCTATATTCATGGATCAGAAGACTTAATACAGTTATACTTCTAATACTCCCCAAACTGATTGACAAATTCAAGGCAATTTGTATTAAAATTCCAGCTGGATCTTTTGCAGAAATTGATAAGCTGATTCTAAAATTCATATTGAAATGCAAGGGGCCCTGAATATCCAAAACAATCTTGAAAAAGAAGAACAAAGTTGAAGGATGCACAGTTGCTGATTTCAAAACTTACTATAAAACTACAGTAATCAAAACAGTGTGGTACTGGCTTAAGGACAGACTTATAGCTCAATGGCATGGATTTGAGAGTTCAGAAATAAACTCATATTTATGGCTAATTGATTTTCAGCAAGGGTGCCAAGACTATCAAATGGGGAAAGAATAGTCTTTTCAACAAATGATCCTGGGACAATTGGTTATCCCACAAGCAAAAGAGTGAAATTGGACCCCTACCTCACACCATGTGCAAACTTACCTGAAAATAAATCATAAACCTAACTTATTATAAAAGCTAAAACTATAAAACTCTAGAAGAAAACATAAGAATAAATCTTTGTGATTATAGACCAGGCAATGATTTCTTAGTTATGACACCAAAAGAAAAAATAGATACATTGCACTTCAACGAAATTAAAAATTTTGTGCTTCAAAGGACGTAAGAAACTGAAGAAGACATCATGAAATTATATGTCTGATAAGGGACTTGTATCCAGACTATATAAAGAACTCCTACAAGTCAACAACAAAAAGACAACCCAATTTGTAAATGTTCAAAGGATTTGAACACATATTTCTCTAAAGAAGATATATAAATGGCCATTAAGTACACAAAAAGATGCTCAACATCACTAGTCATTAAGGTAATGCAAATCAAAACCATAATAAGTTACCACTTTATACCCACCAGACGGCTGTAATCAAGAAGAAGGACAATAACAAGTATTGGTGAAGATGTGGAGAAATGGGAACCCTCATATGCTGCTTATGGGAATGTAAAATGGTCTAGCTGCTGTGGAAAACAGTTTGGTGATTTCTCAAGAAGTTAAACATAGAATTATCATACGATCCTCCAGTTCCACTCATTGATATATACCCAAGAGAGTTGAAAGATATGTCCGTACAAACACTTGTACATGAACGTTCATAGCAGCTTTATTCATAATAGCCAAAAAGTGGAAACAATCTGAACATTCATCAATTGATGAATAGATAAACAAAACTCTATATAATGGAATATCATTCACCATAAAAAGCTACACTATTACTCAGCATAAAGTACTAATACACGCCACAATCTGGATGAACCTTGAAAACATAGGTGAATATTGAAAACATTATACTCAGTGAAAGATGCCAGACACCAAAGACCACATATTGTATGATTTCATCTGTATGTAATAGCCAGAATAGGCAAATCCATAGAAACAAAGTAGATTATTGGTTATCTGGGGTTGGGAAAGGGTAGGGGTGGAGGATAAGGGGTGGGGGTGGACATGAATGGGGAGCAACTGCTAATGGGTACAGGGCTTCTCTTGGGGGTGATAAAAATGTTCTGAAATTAGATAATGGTAATGGTTGCATAGCTCTGTGAGTATATGTAAAACCTGAGTATACTTAAAACCACCGAATTGTATATGTTAAAAAGGTAAGTTTCATGGTATCTGAATTATATCTCAATAATGCTTTTATAAAGAAAAGAAGATACGTGGGGTGGCAAATAAGCACATGAAAAGATGTTCAACATTATTAACTATTAGAGAATTTTATATTAAAACCAAAATGAGATACTCCTACATATCTGTTAGAACCGTAAAAAAAAAAAAAAAGACAAAAAAAGGAAAAAAATTGACAATACGAAGTGCTGACAAGGCTGCAGACCACCTGGAAGTCTCATACATTGCTGGTAGGAATGTAAAATTAAGCCACTTTGGAAAACAGTTTGGCAAATTTTTGGAGTTAAACATATACTTATAATATTTCCCAATAACCCCTTCCTAGCTATTTACCAAGGAGAAATGAAAACTTATGTTCATAAATAAACCTATACATGAATTTTATAGCAGTGTTATTCATAATTACCAGAACAAGAAACAAACCAAATATTCAACAGATGTATACACTGACTGCGGTGCATCAATATGCAATGGAAGATTAAGTCAGCAACTAACAGGAATGAACTGCTGCTACAACAACATGCATGAATTTCAAATGCAATATGCTAAGTGAAAGAAGCCAGCCTCAAACGGCAGCATACTCTATGATTCCATTTATACGACGATCTGGAAAAGGCAAAATTGTGGGAACAGAAAACAGGTCAATGGTTGCCAGGGGCTGGCAGTAGAGGGAGAGGTTGATTGCAAAGGAGCACATGGGAATCTCAGCGGGTGACAGAAATATTCTATATTGTGACTGTGGTGGTTGTCACCTGATTGCATGTGTTTGCCAAAACTCGGAAAACTACACTAAAAAGGGTGAACTTTTCGGCATGAAAATTATACCTCAATGAATCTGACTTGAAAAAAAAAAAAACCCAAAGGGGAAAAAAAGTGGTTCTTCCTCTCATATTGTTCGACCCACCACCCAATTGCATTTTCCCTTCCCAGAAGGCAATCACTGTTACCAGTTTGTGTATCCTTTCAGTTTTTCAGAAATACTCTAGATATATACAAGTGTGTATGTATATTTGCATGTATACGTGTGTGTATACATATGTATACAAATAGTCTCATATACATATATAATTTTGATAGCATACTATACACTGGTTTTTACTGTGCTTTGCACCTAACTATATATTTTGAATACCTCTCCGTATCTGCACATAGCAGGCTGTCTCATTCCCTTTTTTTTAAGGCAGTCAGTTCACTTGGCTGAACTCAAACTGCAGACCACCTCCCCTGGGGTGAGCGGCAGCTAAAGCATTGGTCGGCTTTCTTTAGCCTTCGCTGGAGTGGCCCTGTATGCAAGAATTCTGCTAGAGATTTGGGCAGAGTTCATGTACAGCATTTGGGACTCCTTTCTCGGGATCTCCCTTTGCGGGACTGCTCCCTCCATTTCCAGAGGTTGTGTTTGTTCGTACCCTGTCCTCTGGTTCTTCAGGCCAGGAAAACCAGGTATATTCCAGCAAAGTTTCAGCCATCCGCCCTTGGTACAGACTTGCCCTGCCTTCGAAAATGGACACTTACCCAGTGCTGTCCCCTTCTTCCAGGTGACGACACCCCTCCAGCACCTCCTCAGTGTCTTCAGGTGGTTAGTTTTTTACATTTTGTCCGGGGTTTATAGTTATCTGCACAGGATTGATCTGGGAGGAGTCACTCGGCTATGACTGGGAGCGGAATTTTGCCTCCCCCTTTTTAACTGCCACATTTTGCCTTCAGGATAACCCTGCAAGAAAGGTATTATTATTGCCTCCTGCCTTCAGAGCAATGGGCAATACGGACTCATTGGACTCCAGATCATTTGAGCATTTTGGGATGGAATTCGTTTTTTTGTCTTCTTGTTTTGGCAAATAAAATACTTTCAGTATGACCTTGGAAATGTCACTTAACCTCAGTTCTCGTTTGTAAATCTGAATAATAATGATACTTTCCTTACAGGGTGGTCCTGAAGGTCAATGAAACAGCATAATGACGGCCATTGTTTACGTGGCACTTACTCTGTGCTGGTACTGCTCTCAAGTGCTTTATCCCTTGCAACAGCCTACGAATGAGGTACTGTTATTATTAGCTCCATTTGACAGTGAGGAGACTGTGGCACAGTGAGCTGACGTGACTTGCTCAGTGCCCCTCAAGCAGTACGTGGCAGAGCTGGGATTTGAATCAGGCTATGTGGTGCCTGCACCTGTGCCCTTAACCACGTGCAACCTCGAAGTTGGTGGTTCTTAATCGTGGATGTGCATCAGAATCATCGGCATATCCTACAAAGCCCTCTGATTCAGACTCTCCAGCCTCTGCATTTGGAACAAGCTCCATGCCTTGGGACAGAGCGCCGAAATATGGGCAATCCTTCTCCTCCCTGTCTCCCTTTTCCTGCTTCACTGAGGAGGATTTCTACTGCCAGTGCCTTCCGGGCCCTCAACCACGTCACAGGCCTATGCTATTAGAGTTACCTTTGACCCATTCCTGACGGCTCTATGTCGCCAGCCTGTACGGCAGGTGGAACAGGCTCCCGGAGCTGCAGGAAGAAACAGCTGTCCTTGGGATCATCCTTCCCCACGTGTCTGAAGCTGTAACCTGGTCCTGTGACTACTGGGAAGATGCTATGAGCCATGGTGTATGTGTCACCCAACCTCTGCCTTTTAAATAAACCACACCTGACAACCTCACGCCATCCTGGGCCCCTTCAAGTTCCTGGAACCTCCCAGGATGCTCCTGAAGGGAATTATAGTTCAGCTGTGACTTGGGTCTTAGGAACCCATGGTACCAGCCAGACTCAAACTGCCCTGCACGTTAACATAGCGGGGTCCTGAGTTCTCATACTCCTCTAGGACATTCCTCTCTCAAATCAAAATTTGTTTAAATGGCTCTTATGGTCCTGCATGATCTGGCCCCGGCTTATCTCTCTGGCTTGAGCCCTGCCACTCCCGATCATCATCTGCACTTCAGCCACCCCAGCCTTTTGACCGTCCCTAGATCACACCTCAGGGCTCTTTCACTTGCCGTTCACCCTGCTATAAACTTCTTCCCCCGGAGCTTCACATGGCTAATTCTTGTCATTCAAATGCCAACTCAATGTCACCTCCTCACAGAGGCTTTTCTTAACCCTCCAGTGTTGTCACCCTCACCCACTCTCCATCTCACTACCTTGTTTTATTTTCTTCATAGCGCTTATCACCTTCTACAGTTATTCTCTCTTTGCTTGTCTAGCTGCTTACTGTGTTTCTCCCACACTCGAATGGAAACTCCAGAGAGTAAAAGCCTTGCCCATCGTGTTCGCTGCCGTATCCCGAGTGCCTAGAACCACGCCAGGAGCAAGCCGTCAATCAATAAGGATCTATAAGATGAATGAGCCCCTTTCTCCTTTCCCCTACCCCGTTCATCCAGTGTTCTCCAGGAGAAAAGCCAGCAAACCGAAGGGAAGGTTCATGCCTGAGATTGGCAGGGGTTTGACAGACACCACCAGGAACACCTGACAGGAGGAGTAAGCTCACCACTGGGTTTGAATCCTGGCCCCATCCCTACTGCCTGTGATCTGGGACTCACCTCTGGAGTGTGTGACTTTGGGATCCTGTCTCTGAGCCTCAGTTTGCCTCCTGTGTAAAACCCGAAGAGAATCACAGCTACCTCACAGGGTCATGGTACGGATAAGTGAGCTAGGACACATCAAGCAGGTACACAGCGCCAGGCCTATCGGATCAGCCAGCCTGGGTGCAGAGTGGGGGAGGGGCAGGCAAAAGCCTGAGGGATGGCCTGCGTACACAGGGGTGTCCCCATTTGCACTTCCTCAAGGGACGTTTGGGAATATGAGGGGAGATTCAAGGCCACTGCCCTGCTTTAATCGACCAAGCTTGTTACCGTTGGCGAAGCCAGACAGAATCACTTATCAAGAGTCATTTTTGGGCTCCACAAATAATTACCCAGCCCCTGCCAGGTGCCTTAGGGGAGACATAGGTGAGGCAGGTGAGGTCTGTGCCCTCTGAGAACTTAATCTAGGAACAGAGACAAGATAAAAACACAAGACCAAAGATAACAGAGGGAGGAAAGCCGGGGGCCAGTCTGTTGGCTGTGGACCAACTTTGTTCCTGGTACCCGGAGAGAGGGCACCCCTTCCCATGGGCCCTTCCATAGGTCGCCTCGGCTGTAAAATAGAGTCAGTAGTTAAGAGACTGCCCTTCCCAGCCAGGCACACCCCGTTTTAAATTGTGGCTCCTGTGTGACCTCAAGCACGTGACCTCACCTCTCTGAACCTCATTGCCTTATTTATAAAATGAAGATAATATTGGGACCCATTCATAGGGTTCTTGGGGGGATTTAGGGACGATTACATTAAAAGTACTGGCACAAAGCATGGTGAATAGGAAATGGGTGGTAAATGCCAGCCATTGTTGTTGTGTTATTATATTTATCCAAGTTGGAAGCACTTCAAAGAAACATCTCTAGCATTTGCCACTTGAATTTATTTCCCAAACAACACTTATATGGTGCTTCTGTGCCAGGCACTGTCATGGAATTGTTTTAACAACCCTATGAGGAAGGTACTATTTTTTTTATCTGCCCTTTTTTTTTTTCCACACACAGCATAAAATTTGCCCTCATAACCAGTTTTAAGTGTTCAGTATTGTTAAGTGTATTCACATTGTTACACAACATTCATGTTCTTGTGCACATTGTTGTGCAACAGATCTCTAGAACTTCTTCACCTTGCAAAACTGAAACTCATCTCCCATCTCCCCCTCCCCCAACCCCTACTTTCTGTTTCTAAGAAGGTACTATTTTAACCCTGTTTCACAAGTCAAGAAACCAAGACTAGCTGTATAATTTGCAGGGCTCAGTGCAAAACTAAAATTATGAGGAACATCAAGATGGCAACAGCAGAGCATTAAACCAAGCACGGGGCCTTTCTGAGTGCAATCACATGGGGCCCATGAAACAGGCACTGCAGGAAAGGACCAGAGAAGCTAAGTTACTTTCCCAAGGTCACACAGCAAGTTTGGGAGCCTCTAAAATTACATTACCTCCTTTACTTATTGTAAACTCCCTGCAGACAGGGCCTTTGATTGCCCAGCGCCCAGCACAGTGCCTGGCCCACAGTGGCATGCATTAGATATTTCATATCTGGGGAAATGAATGAACAGGTCGCATTCACCCGAGAGAGAAGAGGCTTCTCCAAGGTTCTGTGTTTTGCCTCGGCTCTGGCATAGTAGCATTCCCATTCCTGCTCTTCGTTTGTGTTTACCTACGGCCCTTGAACTCATAGCAGAGGGCAGCATGGCGTGTGCTCTTGTCTGTATATACTATCCCCTGGCACTTTTATGAGGCCCCACCTCTTCAGAACATTGCTGGTTTTGAGTCCCACTTTTATGGGGTGGAGTGAAGTTAGAAGACACTGGATAATGTGAGGTCACTGGTGGCATGTCCCTGGTTCCGTGTCCCCAGGCCACCCAGAGTCTGATGGCTAAGTTGCCTCGCTGATCTCAACACAAGAAAACTAGAACCAAATCATTAAAGTATGACCAAGACGTGAGTTTTATTTACAGTTATGGCATGAAGTGCTGCAAAGAGTTTAGGGAGCTGTTCTAATTTTTTTTCTTTGAAAGGGACTTCATTCTTCTGTCTGAGTGTTTGTGAGATTCTTTGCTGGCTGTCGGAAGAAGGGAGAGATGGAACCTTAGGGACACATGAATAGATTAATCATAATCCTGATCTCATGACTTCTTGTCACCATTGTTCTGTGCATGGCTCCTTTTAGTTTAATTATTCTTTCATTTGTTTTTATTTTCAGTAAAATAATGAATACATACCTGTGAACCCATCCAAGAATAAGATCATTACCAATAATTCACATCTCCTCTGGGCTCCTCATCTATCTCATCCTTCCATCCCAGAGGGAATCATTATTCTGAATTTTGTGTTTTCTGGTCATCTTTTTTCAGATGTTTTAAATTTGTATGCCTAGCTAAATATCTATTGTTTAGTTTTACTTGTTTTTGAAATTCATAGAAAGGTTATTATACAATATGTCACCTTCTGAGACACTTTTTTGACTCAAGAATAGTTAAAAAGATCCCATCACCATGTTGTTGCACATAGCTGTATTTTACTTATTTTCACTGCTGTATAACATTCCACTGTCTGAATAAACTATGATGTATTTTTTCATTCTCCTGTCATGGGCATTTGGGTTGTTTCAGCTTTTTTGCTATTAAAAAGAGAGCTTCCATGAAATTCTTGTGCAAGAACATGAGTTAAATTTTGCTTCGGGGGGCTGGCCCGGTGACACAAGCAGTTGGGTGCATGTGCTCCGCTGCATAGGCCCGGGGTTCACTGGTTCAGATCCCAGGCGCGCACCGACGAACCGCTTGGCAAGCCAAGCTGTGGCGGCGTCCCATATAAAGTGGAGGAAGATGGGCACGGATGTTAGCCCAGGGCCAGTCTTCCTCAGCAAAAAAAAGAGGAGAATTGGCAGATGTTAGCACAGGGCTGATCTCCTCAAAAAAAAAAAATTTTTTTTGCCTTGGGTATAACCAAGAATGGTATTACTGATTCATAGAGGATAGGAATGCTCAAATTTGCAAGAGAACGGCAAATGGTTTCCCCAAATTACTCTTTCAATGTATAGCCCACCAACGATCATAGGAGATCTCACTGATCCCCATCTCCCAAGCAAGGTGTTGTCAAAATTTTAATTTTACCAATTGAATGAATGTTGAATGATTAAATGAGTGAATAGTGGGAAAACAACAGGTTGTTCTTATCAATTTTCAAAAAATCAGTTAATATGATGACACATAATCTATGACCTTTAGCTTTCAACAAATTGAATGTGCCTTAAAATGCTGCTAAGAAGACAAAATGAAAAGGAGTCAACTACAATGTTGCAACAATCTTCTAAAAACTGAAATCATTCCATCTTTTATAAATCTCCAAAAACATAAATTGTTAAAAAGCAAAAGATAGAAAGTCCCTTCATATAAAACCTATATATCAGTTTGCATCGAACCATAATATGTATTTTATGCTTTTTCTTTAACAATGTATTTCACAATTTAAAAGGGGATAAAATGATCTTTGCTCTATATTATATCCTATACACAAAAAAATTCAAAATAGATTACAGAGTTTAACTTAAAATCATGAAACCCATACCTAAGCTAGCAGGAAACATAAGCAAATAAATACCTAAGGTGAGTACTGAGTGGCTAGGAACTACTTTTTTAAGTATACAAATAAAGGAAAAGCCATGAAGGAAAAAAAATTGGTGGATTTTATTACATAAAAATGCAAAACTTTTTGTAGGCTGCAATATTAAATAAATAAAATATAAAGGCAATCAACGACCCGGGGAAGATACACTGGTGATATAAGGGACATATCTACCTTTTGTGAATTTGGGCTGATAGCATGGAGGCCAGATATGGGATCTGGTGACGTCACTGCTATTGGGCACCTGGGGGGACTAGATTATAAGTGTGCTAAGAGTCTCTGTGAGGGAGATCTCATTCTAATTTCCTGAGCCTGGGGAGTAGCCCAAGCGCCCTGCAGCAGACAGGCAGAGCTTCTTGGGTCTCCCGTTTCTGTTCTCTGAAGCTGCAATTTTGGCACAAAGAAATAAGGTAGGGGATCTACTAAATGTATGTGCTTGGTGGAGATGTGAGGGTACAGCGGGTTTCAGAATGACAAAGGTTTAAAATCCTAGGATGTGGGAGCTCCAGAATTGCCACGTAGTAGGAGCTCGGAAAGGGATGCTTCGTTCACTGTAGGTACAGTACAAACGGCTTTTCGAAGACTTACACAAACATTAGGGGGGGTGGTAGAGAGTGGCAGGGAGAGCAGCTCCATATTACCAAAAGAAATTTATGAAATTGAGATTAGTAAAGGAATTTAATGAAATGGACCAAACGTAAGATTTTGTCAGCTAGGCAAGCAACTCAATTAAATCTCATCAGAAGTATATTTTATGTGGGCCGTGACCTCTTTGATGTGATATAGAGTAAGATCTCCATAAATAAGAGTGTTCAGGGTGAGCAAGTCTTTGCAAAAGGCTCTTGACTGAGGAGAACAGTTGGACCAAATCGTAACACTGACTATATTCTTTCCAAGGACACACACTCCTGTTCTGGCAGGGTTCTAATCCACTCTACCCTGAGAATGTGGCCTCTTTTAAATCCTATCAGACTGATTAAATTAGCATTAAATTAGGTGTGAAGGGATTAGCCAAAGACTAGTGAAAGGATATAGATTCATCACTTTGAAGGTGTGAAAACCAAGATGATCTGTCGTTCTCTTGTCCAGTTTTTCTTTCTTTAGGTGTAATTTCCCCCCTCTCATTCACACAGAGGTTTTTCAAGAAAAGCAGCAGTTCTGAAGTGGACCCAAGAGCAAGAAAATTTTGGTGAGTTACCAAAGAAGATAAAGGTGGGAGAAATCTGTTATATGTGAAAAACACTGATGCTGATGATGTGGTTGAGTTAAATTGTATTTGTGTCTCTGAGGCTGCCCTTGATTTGTCAAAATCTTATTGCCGAGGTATTTCCATAGGTCACTTAATGTATTTAGTTCTTCAACACGTATTTATTGAGTGCCCACTATGTCCAGGCAGTGTTTTAGGAGCTGGGGATACAGCATAAACAAACGAGATAAAAATCCCTGTTCTCAGCTGGGGGAGAGACAGACAATTAAAAAGTAAACATATACCCTGTCAAGTATCGATGAATGCTTGGAAGAAAATAAAAAAGGGTAAAAGGATGGAGAATGATGGCTGTCCTATTTAGATAAGGTGGCCTTAGGAGACTTTTTTGACAAGATGATGATTGATTTAAACCGAGTTCAGTAAGAATTTGGAGCATGTATTTAGGAAGTCCCTGGCACACTTTGCCACATGTTGGGTGTGTGATCTTGTTTTCGGTGACTAACTTCTCTGAGCCCAGCCCGTAAAATTCAGAAACGATGAGGAAAATGCATTGTAAATGATAGTGATTATTACAGTTTATGAATGCAATTTTATTATCTTATGAATTTTATAGATGTAATAATAACTTCCCCAGGCCCCAAGGAAAAAATATTCCAGTCCATTGAGGGGCTTCTTGGCACAGTTCCTGGCATTCACAATTAGGAAGGGGATTTTGGACCTGCCACTGAGTAGGCATTCCCCTGATTCTGCGAATTCAGAAAGTGCATGATCACTAGCTTCAGTTCCCTCATCTATAAATTGGAGATAATGGAGTGCTGATCACTTAGGGTTTTTTGTTGATCTTGTTAAACTGACACTTATTGAGTCACATTTATTAAGACACATTGAACCATGTATCAGGCATGGTTCTAAACAATGGAAACGTATTCATTCATTTAATGCATAAAAATCCAATAAAACAAGTACTATTTTTAAGAGCATTTTACAGCCAAAGAAACTGAGGCACAGAGGCGTTAAATCTAGAGTACATTTAGGGTTCCAACCCAGACAACTTGGAACCAGAGCCTGGCAGTGTTATAAAGCGCTTAGCCCCGTGTTTAGCACATAGTAAGAGCTCAATAAATCTTTATAATGGTGGTTGTTGTTATCAGTTCCAGCCAGGGGCTGCTGCAGAATTTCCACTTAGGAAGAGCTTAGGGTAGCCAGTTTGTCGGAAGGGGAAGCTAGGGGGTGCTCGCATAGCAACCAGTGTACCGCATAGCAACCATAATGTTTACTTAAACTGGGGGAGTTGCTGGGGATGTGAGGATTGTGGAGAACGAGGAGTTAGCCAGCCACCCCTCGGCACGCCACTTTGCCGTGGAAACTCGCACGGTAGCAGCTGAAAGCTGAGCTCCCCTCCCGGAACCGCACTATGAGCCGGTCCTCTCGGCAGCCTCCCCCTCCCTTTCGAGGCAGATGGTTTCTCCCGCTCCCCCGGCTGGTTCAGGTTCCGCGCTCCGGAGTCGCAGAACGTGAGGTCACGTGGGTGAGCCGGTGCGCTTTGTGACGCCGCGGGCCCCGCCTCCCGGCCCGCCTATCCGCGCACGCCGGCCCCGCCCCGCGCGCGCCGCCCGTGCAATCGCTGCTTAAGAGACCCCGGAGTGGGCGCTCGCCCGCAGCCAGGCCCCGTCCGCCATAGTGCCTGGCTTGGAGGTGTCGCCTGCGCCTGGTGAGGGCCGAGAGCGGCAGGGGGGGCAGAACAAAAAGGGAGCCGGCGAAGCCCTTGCCGTCGCCCGGCGGTTTCCGGGCGTATTCTCGCGGTTCTGGGCCGAAAGGCGACGGGAGCGAGAAGCGAGAGAAGCGCGGAGCACACGGCGAGAGGAAGCGTCAGGGAGCCTCGGCGGCGGCGCCAGGGTCCGCCAAGCCCCCCGGTCGCTGGCTGGGGCCCGGGGTGGTGAGGAAGCGCCTCGAGGCCTAGTTGAGGCCTACACCGGCTTTGTGTCTGAGGCGGCGGCGGCGGCGGCGGCGGCGGGGGGGAGGCGGAGCCGGAGCCGGGGGCGGCCTGCGGGAAGGCCTCTCCTCCGCCGACCGCGCGTTTTCGGCCTAGGCCGCGGGGCCGCGCGGGGCCTCCGGGGAGCAGGCGACAGGGGTTTGTGTGTGGCGGGGGCCTGGGCCTGGGGAAGCCGCCGCCCGTCGTCCGGAAGCCAGGAGGAGGCGAGAGGCCGCTCGTGGACTCCGGGCCTGACCCTCTCCCCTCAGCCTCCTCCCGGGGCCTGGGTCACCCCCATCCACGGAAAGAGAGACCAGCCGGGAGGTGCGGCCGCGCTATGGACCCCTGACCCCGCGGGGTCATTTGGACTCTAACGTGTGGACTGACCGCTCACTGACTGCACCGCCTGCCCCCCGTCTCCTGCCGGCCCTTAGCATGAGCGAGGGGGACCCAGCCGGGTGACATTGTGCCCGTTGGCGGATTCTCGATTTCCTCTTCCCGGTTCTCGTCCACCTCCTCCCACATGAAGTGATCCTGAGTCTCGGGGGGGTTCTGGATTGCTGTTTTTACGAAGCCCTGCTTGTGGTTGGGGGGGTATTTAATCTGAGGCCTTAGGGTCCTTCGGTGTCTTTGAGTGTTTTGTGTGTGTACATATTTTGCTCTTAAGTTTATAAATATACATATATTGAGAGTGTCCACGTCTCCTCGCTGAACCTTAGGAATCCTTTGGCACCATGTCCTGTGTGCATTATAAGTTTTCCTCTAAACTCAACTATGATACCGTCACCTTTGATGGGCTGCACATCTCCCTCTGCGACTTAAAGAAGCAGATTATGGGGAGAGAGAAGCTGAAAGCTGCCGACTGCGACCTGCAGATCACCAACGCGCAGACGAAAGAAGGTAAGAGCCACATGGGCTCCAGATACTTGCTGGTCGAAGATAGGTCTTAGTTGTGAGATGCTTGGCAGAAGACTAACCGCCATTATGTCTCTTGTGGGACTGATCGTTCGTTCTAGTACTTTTGATCCAACTTTCATTGATAGCCAAGGGCTGCCCCCGTCTGCCTTGGAGTTTTGATTTCTCCGTGCTTGGATCATCTGTAACAGGCTAATCCCAAAACACGGAAGTCTGGTTATGCCTCTCAGATGGGAGAGGATGGGGGTGTTATCCAGGTTCTTTGGGTGCTCGCTTGCCTTGTCGCGTTTGCTAACTTGTTTTTCGTCAGGAGGAGGGAAGGAGAGCATATGCAAGGCTTCTTATTTGTTAAAGCAGCGACAGAGATAACAACTTTAATTTTGTAAACCTAACAACGCTTTGGGGTTTAATGGCAAATTTTATGTTCTCCTCTTCACGCTCCCGCTATTTATTTATTTTTATTTTGGAGTTGCCTGTGTTGTGGAGAAGGGATCCTCACTTTAATACTTTGGAGAATTTAATCCAGCCAGTCTTTAGTGTTGGAATTGCTTTCGGAACTTGATATGTTCTGATGTGACCACTTTTGTCTTGTGCATAAATTCCAGAATTAAGTAATACACTAATTAAGTAGTTGAACTCTTAGTTCATCACATTACTCTTAAAATTTAGCAATTCAGTAAATTCAATAAAGATCAAAACAAATTTTTCTTTTTTTAAAGTAGTGATTGCTAGACTTTACATGATTATGTTGATACTAAAATACTGAAAAATGGTAGGTTGCTACCATAGGAGTACAAATAAGCCACTGATTGGAATCTTTAAGTTCTTCTTTTTAAAAGCATTTTATAATATTGAGAATTTAACAGTAGATAAAAAATGTGACAAACACCCTTTTTAGATTCTGACTCTGAACTTGTCTTGGTTTCCTTTTCTCAGAACTGTAATGCTGATGTGTAGTTTTCAGTAGGTCAGCCCTTTGAGTTTTTTTGATAAGATGAGAAGAAATAAAGTGAAATTCTGATTAGGTTAGGATATTTTATTGATCGCTAAATTTGGCTTAAGGTGTGATATTGGTTCTTTTAGTTGAAATGGAAGGAGCACTTCTAGCTTATGGTTTGACAGAGTAAATCTTGTGTAAGAGAGCCATTTTCCATTTACATCCAGAAATATAATTGTCTTATGTTAAGGAACAGCACTACTGGTGTATCATGACTCAAAAATATTCATTAAGGAAGAACTTTATTTATCACATGATAACACATGAAAGAATATTCTCCACTTCCCTCTTTTTTTAAACATGTCGTACCTAAGGACACTTCATGTGAGGGTTTTTTTTTTTTTTTTTTTTGGTGAGGAAGATTAGCACTGAGCTAACATCTGTTACCAGTCCTCCTCTTTTTGCTGAGGAAGATTGGCCCTGGGCTGACATCTGTGCCCATCTTCTACTTTATACATGGGACCCCTGCCACAGCATGACTTGATGAGTGGTGTGTAGGTCTGCACCCAGGATCCCAACTTTTGAACCCCGGGCTGCCGAAGTAGAGCGTGCACACTTAACCACTACACCACTGGGCCAGCGCCAAGAAACAGCTTTTTAAAATATTTATTCAAGAATATATCTTAGGGAAATATTCTTTCTTTAAAGCCACGAAAAGCATCCCTTAAGTATTATAGTCACACTTCACAGAACAGATGGCTTTATAAGAGATTTAGGCCATCTTGATACATTAATGATACTTTTGAAAGAGGAAAGAAAACATAGATGAAATTAGGGTATTAAGGCAATTTTAATCATATACTATGCAAGTTTTATATTTTAATGGAGTATTACGTGATTTAATATTTGGGGCTAGACTTTTTCCATCTTTTCTACCTAATAATACAGCTTCGTTAGACTGGAGTAAATTATGGTTGATGGAATTCTTGTCCACAAATTTAAGAGTTTTGATATTAGGTAAGTTAAGAGAAGGAACTTTCAGGGGAGAAGTGTGCTTTTTATGCAATAAAAAGATATCAATGATAGTAGTGCAGAGGGTAGTCACTTACTGAGTTTTATGGGAAATAGGATCCAGTGTTAAAAGGCAGTTGAGTAAGAATGCCACTTGGTTTTAGCACCATCCAGTGAATTAAAGAGTAAAAAAATAAATGTTTATAGCTTCATAGGTAGGAGACTGCCTAGGAGAGAATGCCGAGCTGGATCACTTTAGTTTGAATTAGTGTTTAAATTACCCAACCTACCATGTTTCTATAAAATGTTCCTTACAGTTTTGGAAATCTGTCCATGTTTAAGACCTTTAAATCTTGAGTAGACTGAAATGCTTGGTTCAGAATTTCATGTTTTAGACTTAAGAATCCTGCTTCTTTATTTCTAGACTGTAGTTCAAAATGAATCAAATGATCTCGTTATGTTTTTCCTATATAACTTTACTATATAAACTTGTTTTCCTACTTTTCTGCATCTTATCACCCCTCACCCCCGTTCACCGCCAACAACAACAAAACAACCTTCATTCTGAACTTAGTGTGAAAGATTTGGAAGCTGAGGATGAAGTATTTTTAAAAGACTTATAATCTTTCTTCATTTTCTGTAATTCATCTTGTTTTTCATTCCATCCGTGGTCTTCATGTTTTTAGATCGAAAATTATAGTGGCTCATAGAAAGAGTCCTTTGAAGCTAACAAGAGGTTAACGAGATATTTTAAGGATAAGAAATCATCAAGGTAATTCAGATATTTAAAAGGTCAATTAGAGCATCTGGTGTTGGGCATCTGACTTTTAGTTTGACCCAGTACTATGCTGATCAAATTAATAAGTTGTCTTGGAAAGCTACCGTAAACACATTTGCTCTTTGTTCCTCCAGTGAATGCTTTTGAGAGTTGTTACATATTCAGAAACTTTCTGTCAGGTATCTGACACCAGGTTTTATTTCTAGAGTTTACTTTTTAAAGATCCCCCATCTCTCCTGCTCCCAATTTTTCTTACTCAAAGCTTGCTTGGAATTTGGGACTATTATGAACTATCCAAGATAATGATGATAGTCTTAACATTGGTATGCCTAAACCTGGGAAATTGCATCACTCTAACTGGATGCTATGAGATAGAGCCGACTACTTGAAATATACTGAACTTTCCTGAACAATTTAGTTTATATCTGGGAATACTAATAGTATTATGATTAAAATAATAAGGCTGATTTATATATAAAAGCTTAAAATGCTTACATATGTGATAAACTTGAAATAATTGGGAGAACAGAAATATTCAGCCGCTTGGTGCTGAATAGCTTAAGTGAAGCAAGTAAACTCAGTAACCTTAAGAGTGGACTCTAATATCTGATTGTGTGATTAAGGGAGATGGGTGCATTTTTTACATCTATCTCCCTGTAGTGGGTTATTTTCCTTTTTGGTAATTTTACAAATTCCTTCCTTAGCAAATCTTTTTACCGTAGTTAAATTCATTGGTCCAGGTTCTTTTTTAATTTCATTCTTACAGAAGTATTGCAAGTAATAGTCCAAAGAGTAGAAAAATAGGGTCCATTCATCCTCCCTGTCTTCTCAGAAAGTGACATCACTGTTCATCCAGTTGCTTAAGCCAGGCATCCAGGAATTCATGCTTGATTCCTCTTACTCCTTCATTCACCTACCCCGCCCCTCATTCAGTCCATCCTGAGCCCTTATTGTTTGTACCTCAAAACATTCTGACCCCATTTCTTTATCTGTCACATCCCGGCAGTTAACCCTAACCCTATTATCTCTTACCTGGACTATGCAGCAACCTCCTTATTAATCACCTTGTTTCTACTCTTGTTCCCCTACGGATTCATTCTCCACTTAGATAACAGAGTTACCTTTTTTATTTTTAACATAAATTGTCATCATTTTTGTTTAATATCCTTCAGTGACTTCCTGTTGTACTTAGAAACTAAATAAAAATCAGTGTATGATCTGTACCTTTCTGCCTGTATTTCAAATCATTCTTTTCATTTTCTTCAGCTATTCTTGCCTTTTTGTGTATTTTTTCACGTCTTTCCTCTGTCTGAAACACTCTTTTTTTTTTTTTGTAAGGAAGATCAGCCCTGAGCTAACATCCATGCTAATCCTCCTCTTTTTGCTGAGGAAGACCGGCTCTGAGCTAACATCTATTGCCAATCCTCCTCCTTTTTTTTTTTCCCTGAAGCCCCAGTAGATAGTGTATGTCATAGTTGCACATCCTTCTAGGACGCAGCCTCAGCATGGCTGGAGAAGCGGTGCGTCGGTGCGCGCCCGGGATCCGAACCCGGGCCGCCAGTAGCAGAACGTGCGCACTTAACTGCTAAGCCACGGAGCGGGCCCTGAAACACTCTTTATTTAGGTTTTTTGCACATCTGGCTGACTTCTCAGTCTTTAAGACTCAAACCTCAGAGGGGCCTTCCTTCAATCAGCATTCTGTCCAGAGTTGCATCCCACATTTAATTCTTTGTTCTAAAACCCTTTTTTCTGTATTCACAACATGTCATAATTTAATTTTTTAAATTAAAGTCTTCCCCAGTAATACTCATGTTTAGGGGCTAGGAGAGACCAAATTTCTTCCTTCTAAATAACAGCTTTTTCTCATAGTTCGGATGTTCAGCATTACTAGCTAAATAAACGAGAATGACTTAGTCTTTCTGAGATTTGGAGTTCCACAAAAGTAGAGGTGCCAGAACCAAAAGCCTGCTGACACTGCTTGATGTCCTTTGAAGAGAAGCTCCTGTGGCTTTGGTTATTTGTTCTGACAATATCAGTAATTTAGATGCAAAGAACATCTAGTCATTAATGCTTTATTATATTTATTTCCCATAAAATTTATGTTTGGTTGAAGTTTTCTAATTCTTGAGGCCCATGACTTACCCAAATCCCCAAATAGAAATTCAACTCTCTTTTTGTTTACAGAATATACTGATGATAATGCTCTAATTCCTAAGAATTCATCTGTAATTGTTAGAAGAATTCCTATTGGAGGTGTCAAATCTACAAGCAAGACATACGTTATGTAAGTATTTATAACTTAAGTTCTCAAAATAGACTTTTGATATTATGAGAAAGAACAAGTGTATTTTAGAACTAAACTCATTATTTTACCCTAATGAATATATTTTCTCAATCATTAAAACTATGAGGATGGGTTTGTTTGTTTTTTTCGGATTTCTTCCCCCAGTTAAGTCAGCCTGTAGTTAGGAGTAAGAGCTATTAGGAAGAATTTTTGCTCTATATAGGCAGTATTTTCAAAGACAAGAAAATGATGTTCAAATAAGTGAATAAATATTTCTGTACCCTTCTTTGGTTTTTATTTGCCTACACACTTTATTTTTTCCCTACTGTTTTTTCACTACAAAAATGTGTGTGTCTTAAGAGTTCTGTCCTAAGTATTCGGACAGCATCAAGAGTATTCAGAAATTCTAACATTTGCTCTTCATCAATAAGGGGCTTTTGTTGGGAGGCTGTTGAATTTATAGGATTTGTGGGCACAGATGCTGGAATCAGGCTTAGGTTTGACTCCATTTACTGCTTCACACCAGTTGTGTGACTTGGGGTAAATTATCTAACGTTTGTGCCTCAGATTCCTCAAAATAAAATAGAGATATGAGTACTTAGGAGAGTTGTAAGAATTAAACAGTACCTGGCACATGGTAAATGCCCCTTATTGGGGTAAGAACATAGCACTAGCTTAGGACTAGTCTAGAGCTTAAGAAATTCACTAAGGAGGCAGGATTAAAACTAGATCTTTACAAACACCACATGATTTCACTCATATGTGGAATATAAACCAACACACAGACAGAGAGAACTGTATGGTAGTTCCCAGGGGCTAGTTCCCAGGGGTAGTTCCCAGGGGTGGGGGGTGAGCACAAGGGGTGAAGGGAGGCATTTATATGGTGACTGACAAACAATAATGTACAACCAAAATTTCACAATGTTATAAACTATTAAGACATCAATTAAAAAAATTAAAAAAAACTGTCTTTAACTTTCTCTGCTTTCTTGCAATTTTAATGGTAATAGAATTATAGTATGTGAAAAGGGTAACAACTTGGGCTATTTAAAAAGGGTAGTGATTTCCACTTACAAGTTAGGTAGCCTTATTTGAAACAGTTTGGCAAATTCTGCTTTTGGTCAATGAAAAATTCTGGAATTTGCCAGTCCTAGGAAGTGGAATGTGTTCTTGGAATTGAGGTAAAATAAAGTGATTTCTTGGAGCTTTACCTCATGTGGGCAAGTATTCATTCTAAGATTATTCTCATTAGTTTGCTTTAAAGTTATATTCCCTAGCTTAACATTTAGAGGTCCTTTTGTATACTCTCTACTGTATAGTAACAACTTAAAAAGCTGAATACTTTTTTTTTTTGGCTGTAAATACCCAGTGAACTATGTGTTTTTAACTTTATATAATTTTGAGAAATTATAAAGGAACAATTAATTCCTAGAATCTAGTGTGAAATTACACTTTACCAAGTGCTTTTTTAAAACAGCAAACATTCAGTTTCAGTAGATTTTTTGATGTTCAGAAACAATTGGGGAGAGAATTATTGGAAGTACATGGCAAAATAAGTTGGTTCTTATACAGATTTGCATGTTAAATCATTATGTGTGAGATTTCCTTTGTAATGTAAAATGCCTCCGAGTTTGTTGAGCAAATACTAGAAAATGAAAATTTCATTTTTATCTGAGGATTTCCAAATATGCACAAACTTAGAAACTCCTTTGAGATGCTGTCTAATATTTCTCTGTAGTCAGGATATCATAAACTTAAAACTAAGCATTTAAAGGCTATATTTAGCAACTCAACTCCTGTCCCTTTTCCTTTGTGGACTTTTAAAAGAATTTCTGCCTGGGCTTATTTGTATTTACTTTTAAAAATCAATTTGTCCAATTCTCCATAATCATTTAACTCATTCTTTTAACTAAAATATTCTGTCAGACTATGTTGCATTTTTCTGGAAGTTAGACTTCTTGTTTAATCTTTGGTCATTTTTTTTGAGACTTTTAAAAAAATTAAAGTTACAGCAACTAGAAGGACATGCAGCTATGACATACAACTACCTACTGGGGCTTTGGGGGAAAAAAAATTAAAGTAACTATCAACTATCTGGATTTGAAATGTAGTTTCTGGAGCACAGCAATTTCTCAGAGATCCAAGTTATAACTGTTTACAACAGTGCTCTTGCTTTAAGAAAATCTGGTGTGTGAAAATTTACATCTGTACCTATTTAAAAAACTGAGGAATTGGAGCTGGCCTAGTGGCGTAGCGGCTAAGTTTGCACGCTCCGCTTCAGCAGCCCAGGATTCGCAGATTTGGATCCAGGGCTCCGCAGATTTGGATCCTGGGTTCGGACCTACACACCACTTATCAAGCCATGTTGTGGCGGCATCCCCTATAAAGTAGAGGAAAATGGGCATGGATGTTAGCTCAGAGCTAATCTTCCTCGAAAAAGAAACAAAACTGGGGAATAATATAAATATTCAGTCCATTAAATAACCACAAAATTTCTTAACGTAAAATCCTCATACTATGTTTCAGAAAACATTTATTATAAGTGGCAAGGTACACCTGTGCTAGAATTCCCCAATATGGATTTTTTTTTTTTAAAACCATGAATGCATCTTAAACTGTTCAGAGGTAGTAAAGATTAATCAAAGCAGTGTATTCATTACCTCAGAAATTGGCTGGTTTTAAATCTTTATATCAAAGGAAAATTGTGTTCCTAAAAATGTGTGATAAGATTTTTTAGCACAAAAATTCATACATAGCTGCTCATAGGTAACTAATGTCATTTTTGTTTTTATTTTTTAGAAGTCGAACTGAACCAGTGATGGGAACTTCAAAAGCAGTATGTAAAAACACAATCTCACACTTTTTCTACACATTGCTTTTACCTTTATAATGTAGCAGTGAAGTAAATCGTTTTAGAACTTACTATCCAACTGATCATAGTACATATTGTAAATAAAATGTATTTTGATGACAGCGCAGTTGAATATGGATATATGTGGCATAATTTGCACACTTATTTTGTAGAAATGGGTAATTTGTGCCCAAAAAACCCTGTTTCATATTAAATATGATAGTATTCTCCCTGTATGACACTGTGTTGTACAGTTAATGTATGATCCTTTTTAGATCGTGTAGGTTTTACACTAATGAACATGATAACATGTTCTACATCTGTCTGTCTATAGTTAGTATTTTGTATGTATGTACAGGCTGTTGTGTGCTTTTTGTTTCTTGCAATAAAAAAATGTTTGGAGTGTATATTTTGCCATTTTCACGTTGTATCGCTTAGTTTTGTTAGTTTTTTTTTTCTGCCTGATTGATGGCTTTGAAAAATGCGTTAGCAACATGCAAAGCTTATATTAAAGTTTGATGCTTTCTCCAAGTTCAGACACATCATAGAAAAGAGCTTTCCAGAGACCATTGATGCAGCTTAATTATTTAGTTTTGCTTTATTTGACAATTTTGAGCTCCTATTCTTTGTTTATGTCCATACTATATATAAAGTGAAACTTGAATTTGGGCTCCCCATGAGTATATAAATGTCTTGTTGATGATTTTATACAATTGAGTACATTGTTTTCAAATTTTAAATACAAAGTCTTCCACTTCTAGTCTGCTCAGTTGTCCAAATTAAAATATTTTCCTCTTTCTCATAAGACATTAAAATGCTGCATTAATTAATTGTAAGCTAATTGAAAGCTGTAGTTTATTGAAGGTAACTCCCCTTAACCCAGGGTAACATCTTAATTTTTATTATCACAAATCAACTTTAATTATGACACCATTTTGACTTTGAGCTCTTAAGTAAAAGGTAGCAGCATTCCTAAGTTGTGGGGTAAAACATCTGTTTCAGAACACAGGTCTGTAGTAATTGGGTTCTATAAACTTGATGGTTCTCTAAACATTTTACTACTCAGGCTTGATTTGTATATAATACATGATGTCTGAAATCTTCATTTAGAATTCAAGGGTATTGCTTGCTGTTTCACTTTATCCTTTTTAAATACTACTGATCTTTAATTGTGTATCAGGCATTTCACTAACCTTGGATCATTGGCTCTTAAACATGAAAACATAGAATATCTGAACTTTGGACTTGTTCTCTAAAGTATATGGCCTTCAGTTCTCATGCAACTAAATATAGTGATTCAAAGATCAAAACTCTTAGTGTTTTGGGTTTTTTTCCCCCTCTTTTGGAGTATATGGGTCTTTTTTTTTTTTTTTTTTTTTAAGCATATTGCTGTAAAAACTGTCCAAGTTTCTGTTTTGCTGGTGATTGGTTTAAAACTGATTTTTATGTATCCAAATGCTAGCACGAATTAGATTGACTATCCTGGTGACTGTAGTAGTTAATGTAACACATTTTGTATAAAGTACATTTTATATAGTATTTAAACTAATTCAGATGAAGTTTTATTTCTTGAAAACAGTTATTTCCTTTTTGTTTATTAGCATGTGTATAAACACAAATCACATGTTCATAAATAAAGTTAACATTCTTTTAGCCTTGTGTGTTCCCTGGCATGTCTGTATTACACTTATAAGAAGCAGTTTGGTTTATGCTTATTTAGGTTTCTCTTTTCTTTCTTTCTTTTTTTTTTTTTTTAATACTTTAAAAGTGGCTTTAATTTTTAGGTAGAATTATCTAAATTCGAGACATTAGATAGTTTAATATCCCCATCATTTATTTGCTGGGGGTACATTTGCTGACATTTAGGATGAGAGAGATATATTCATCAAGCATAATAGTGCCCATCTTAGGAAATTTAAGAATCACGTGTATTGTACACATTCACAAAAGCAAAATAAGAGTTGCTTAAACCAGATTTTTTAAATTCTAATCAGTAAAAGTATGTACATTTTTGGTAACTTAAGCCAACTCTAGTCAAGGATGGCTGTTTCTGTCTGTATTCCTCAGCTTTGTTTTATTTAGTCATCCTTCTATGTTGGTACTCCAGTGCTGGATGTTCTTCCTGCTAACTAAACATCAGAATTACATTTTGTAGGATCCTTTAATTTCAAGCAAGTATAGTGGACATAAAGGATTTCAGATTCTTGCTCCCAGATGCAAGACCACAAATTAGATGTGGGGAGGTGGCTTAATTTTAAGGTGTCTACAGTGTGCATCAGTTAGTTTTTTTGAAGACTACTTTTTTTTTAACATGGCAGATTTTTCTTAAGCATTAGTATCTGAGAGTTACTGTATTGATTGGTGTTTAGGACATATAAATTCCTTGTCATTTTTAAACCATTCCTTGTCAGTATTTTTTGCTTATTTCTTAGTACCTTGGTATATGTAGAAAACAATTGGTTGCCTTTGTAAATTGGTGGTAAATTTGACTTCCTTCTGGATTATAAGGTACTTAGGTGCTATACTGATTATTTGGTTGAAAAAAAGTGATTTAGATGCTATTGCATATCTGAAACCACTTTCAACTCAATAAATATATGATACTAATAACAAGTTGACAGAAAGCTAAAAAGAAAGGACAAGAAAGCCCAGCATAAGAACAAAAAGACAGTTATATCTTAAGTGTTAGGAGTGGGAAGAACCAAAAATGTTTTTTTTTATAGTTCCAGTGGTAAGAAAGTTAATATAACCAATTGCTTTCTTTCTAAGGACATGATCAGTATTCATCTTCTAGATAGTAATGGACTATTTCTTAAGGCTATTAATTTGTTTCATTGGTTAGAAACATAGTATAGATGATGATTGACAGCAATTTGTTCAGTTCTTGTTACTTAAATTCAGGTAATTCCTGGTTGGTGTAAAATGTAACCCTCTTGAAAATTGAATAGGTCAGAATTAATTCTGGATAAAAATAGGATATTTATTTATTTATTAAATTACCCCTTGAAATTAGTTCTTTAAGGAAAGAGTATTTCAAAGCTGGGCAAGAGTGAGAACCCATTGGTGGATTATATGGAATGTGGGATTAGTGCATTATGCACTCTACAGTCCCTCAATGTGGAGCTAAGAACCTTCTGTTTAAATATGCATCCCAGTAATAATATCCATCAAACTAACTTTTAAAACCCTAAGATATTTATAGGGTTTATTTTAAATTTAGCCATTATTTTTATTTACATTTATTGAATTCCTACGTGATGGGCATTGTGCTAAGAACTTCATATTGAAGCCAATTACATTTTTATTGAGGCTCTAAGTCATGCTGCTTTTATTTTAATATTCTTACTTCTCTGGAATACTTGAAAAATACCTGATGAAGACTCACTTCTTTGTTTTTTTTTCCTTTGATCCAGACATCTTTTTACATTCTTTCCATTTTAAACAAGAGTTCTGACCAATAATGCATGAGAAATTTATAACATGTTGAATAAGCAAACCACTTACTACATAGGAAGCTAATGTTTTTAAACTTCTTTTTCTCCACATGGTAAAGTCCATCCTCATATATAACAGCTCTGTTTGCCCTTGCCCTGGGGTACTTTTTGTTTCTCCATTTTTGGCTTTAACATCTTTGAGCTGATGAAGTTGTGGTTTCTTTGGCAAGAAGCTATTGTTACTTTATCTGGGAGAATAAACAAATTTATTCAGACTGAGCAGTACAAAAAGAGATTAAACAGTAGCAATTATGTTGGAGCTGTTTTATTAAAGCAATTATCTGAGCCTTTAAAGAACTGCTTGTTTTTACAATGTTATATAAAGGCATTCCAGGAAGGTTAGAAAGATTCCTTATTCTCTCTTCTATAGTGCACATTGTCTTGAACATTATCAAATTTAGAGATCATTGATAGACACAGGACTCTAATTTAGTTTTAGTCACCAGTCCAAACAGATCTCCTATGGGATGTACTTTTCTTTACCCCATTTTTTCATTGTAATTGAGTCTCCCTCAACTATTATCCTTTATTACTGTATGTGAAATATGTAGAGAAGGATGAAGTAGGGTGAGTTACACTTGCAGCTTTAAAACAGAAAATAACATTCTTTAGAAAAGTTCTAAGAAAATGCCCAATATTTGAACATTAAGTGGCAGTAGGGACTAAATGATCACTTTCAGATGTTTTCAGTGTGGAACTTGAATGTGTGTTTAATTTTTTGTGAACAGATTGATGACTCTTCTGCATCTATTTCTCTGGCCCAGCTTACAAAGGTATATATATATATATTCTTGAAAATATAAATCTTTTTCTAACATTGTATTTTTTTAATGTGGAACAGTTGTTTTAAGAGAGGTTGGGGGAGGAGATATTTTGCAAAAACAGTGTGCATATTTTTACTATATCTGAAGAGTAGTTGTCATTTTGAGAAGATAGGGGGAGTATTCTGTCAGCCTCACCATAATGTTGGAGTATTATTCATCTTCAAGACAGAAGAAACACATGAAGCTGCACTTACTTGTTTTTTTCCCTCATACATTTTGTTTAATTATACATTGGAAAAGTAACAAAGTTCTGGAAAAATTCTCTGGTTTTGGCTGTAAATTATGTGGACTTTCTTTAAGCAGCCAAAATAGAAGCTTTCCTTTATATGGACGATTGCGTGATTATTTCTTGAATATTTGAATTGATCCTATGAAGGTCAGCATTTTAAATGTGATACAATTGTTTCTTTCTGCTATAGACTTGTAGTCTGTCTGCATTAGAAAAAGTTTTAAACAACCTAATTTGTTTGAACACAGACTACATGAATTGTGTAAATGTATAAAGCTGTTTGCAGGAATATACCAATGTGTATGTTTGGCAGAGGGCAAATTGTTACCTCCTGAAATTATTGTATATACCATGTTTGCTATAAGATTGCTTGCATTTTCTGCTCAACAATGTGTACCTTTTGTTTGGGAAAGCACTAGTGATGGATTACTTTTTAAGACAATAGATTTAGCTTGCAAATCATGCCTTTAAAAGAAAAAAGGCAAATATTGCAGAATAGGCAGATTTTTGAGGGCTAAGAAGGACGTTTTCTAGTTTTCCAAAAATCCTTTTTTCCATACTATCAGAAATGTAAAACCAAATTTAGCAACCAAGATTAATGAGTAGATAGGTTTTCCATTAGTGCTGTCCCTATCTTGTCCTTGGCGTTGTTTTAGATTGTGTCCTTTCCCCTAGAATGTATCCCCAAAAATGTCCAAGTAACAAATGCAGCTTTTTTAAGCTCCTGTTCTGGGAAAACTAAACATTAAAATTGATGATTATTAAAACATAAAATGGGCTAAAACCATCCTCTCATAATTTTCTAATGCGAAGTGGTTTAGCATAGAGTTAACATCTTTAGTGGTTTATAGTTCACTGTTTTAATTCTTATGTACTGTAAGGACCATATATGAGTTTTGGTCTATTCCTACCATTGTTTCTTTGTGGGAAGCAGTTGGGGAGTTTTGGAGGTTTGGGGGATTTTTTTTTTAATTATTTGTAAATTAATGTTTGGGTTCAAACAAATTAGTTGTTCAACATCTGTAATCCAGTTTTCTGTAAATGTTGCTGTTGTTCTAAGCTCTGTTAATGTTAAGCATTCTTTGTATATAAAATTACAATAAAATGTTAAAACTGGTTGCTTGTTTTGTGGATGAATGTAAAGATAAAACCCAATGAATGGCTGATATGAGTGCTAGATGATTGGAGATTCAAGTTACTAGGATTCACTCCCTTAGACCCTGCTTATATCTAGACTATTGTGTATAATACCTTAAAGATGAAGGTCATAAAGCTTTGGAGAGTTGCATTTAAAATTATGAACTCTCAATGCACATGCTTTACACTTAATTTGAAACTGACCCCACTACCTAAAGAGCCTTCTGGCTTCTAATATCTGTGCATAATATGTTTAGTTGTTTTACCCCCAACTTGTATAACCCCCAAGTTATAAGTATAAATTATAGTCTTCATGCTGTGACACTTGAATTGCTTTTTAAGGTTTAAAAATATCAAGTGTTTCTCTCCTTACTTAATCTCAGTTTTTAAACTCTTAGAGGAGTAGTATGGAAATCTTAACGTAAGGTACAAACAGGGTCTAAGGTTTGAGTGCCCCTAGAAAGACTTTGTTCAGCCCCGTGGACACTCAAACATCATGTAATGACCTAAGGAACTCCTAGTGCCTCTTCTAGGTTATACATGTAAATACTGTTTTTATGTAAGATTAGATACTGCTCTTTACAGGATGAGCGGTGTTGTCTTTGGCTGTGTGGTCTTAAATGTGTTTCTAATGTGTGTGTCAAATAATTACCTGTTAAACAGACTGCCAATCTGGCTGAAGCCAATGCTTCTGAAGAAGATAAAATTAAAGCAATGATGTCGCAATCTGGCCATGAATACGACCCAATCAAGTAAGTTCATAAATACTTTATACTAATAGGTACTTTGGGGTGGGTCTCCCCCCCAGTCAAAAGCATTATTTTTTCAAGTCTTTGTGTACATGTAATTTTTTTTTCTCTTTCAGTTACATGAAGAAACCTCTAGGTCCACCACCTCCATCTTATACCTGTTTTCGTTGTGGTAAACCTGGCCATTATATTAAGAATTGCCCAACAAATGGGGTAAGTGCAAAGCAGAAAGTACACCTTATATTTCTTACAGTTATTTCTTAGCCATCTTATTTTTCTTGGTAAATACTGCCTTCTCTATTACAATGGCAAGTGAGCACAGCCTCTGGAGCCAAATTGCTCGGCTTCAAAGCCTGGCTGTGTCACTTAATAGCGGAGTGAACTTGGGCAAGTTACTTGATTTCTCCAAGCCTGTTATTTCTTCTCTGTGAAATGGAGATGGTAATAGTACTTACCTCACTTAGCTGTTGTGAGGATTAAATGAGATCATATATGTAAAACACTACAAATAATATAACCAGTTAGTAAGCACTGCGTATTAGCTAATATTAAATAAAAGTAACTGCTTTTTCTCTTCCTTCGCCCTCCTTTCCCCTCCAAGCAGGATAAGAACTTTGAATCTGGTCCTAGGATTAAAAAGAGCACTGGAATTCCCAGAAGTTTTATGATGGAAGTGAAAGATCCTAACATGAAAGGTGCAATGCTTACCAACACTGGAAAATATGCAATACCAACTATAGATGCGTAAGTATTCAAATTAGGTATGACCCGTGGAGACTACAGTCAGTCCAGTTTATAGTGTTTTATTTAATCTTGGGCTTGTAACATGGCTACTTGGATTCCTTGTGAACATTGTATATCGAGACTATTAGTGTCCGCATGTTGCATTTCTGTGTTAAGAATGAGGCTGCAGTCTGCTCCATTTAAAGCAAATTTAAAATGTATTTGGGGATTTTTGTTATCACTGAGTGCCACTTGCCTTGTAGTCTTCTAATTTTTTCTTTTTCTGTCATTCCCTGGTTTCTTCCTCATTCACATACGTACTCCCACATAGTCTTATATGCTATTTGCATTTTTTAAGTGAACAAGACAAATATCTTAATCATTTTGAGAAACAAGAGGCTTAAGAATAAAAGTTCTGCAAGATGTCAGGGCAAGTTTAAGTGCCAAGAATAAATGAAATACTGAGGTATCTTGAATAAGTTTAGATATACTGTGTGAGTCTTAAGGATCTAAAGTATGGTTTATTTTGTAAACCACTAGTTTGGATCACCTATAGCTATGCAAGCTATACCTTAATGCTTATTTTTAATGTATTTTCAGATTTTAATTTGTGAGCTGATTTATTAATGTCATGGATGGACATAACCTAGTGGTGTAGTTCAACTAGATAACTTCCCATTTTATCTGCTCTTATTAATATATTTAATTACCTTTCTGCTTACCTTCAAGAGTTGTGAATTCACATAATATACAATACAATATTAAGTGTTCCTTTGGACTATGGTTCTCTAACTTTATTGTGCATAGAATCTCTTGCAAGAGTGTGTTAAATGATCTGGGTGCCCTGCCCCCGGTTTTTGATTTAGAGTTTATGTGATAAGACTCTGATTCTGCATTTTTAACAAGACCTCCAGGAGATTACAAGATTAGGGGATCCTCACGACATAACCTTGAGAAATATCAACTTAGAGAATAGATGTCAGTGTTCTCAATGACAAAAAAAAATTGTGTATAAGAACACAGTTTTCCTCAACTTCATGCTATATTGTTGAAATGTAGTGTAGTGAGCAAGTGAGGACCATGAAAATGGCTATGCTATGGAATGATACTGAAAAGATCTAGTGTTTCGTGGTATGTACTTTAGTAAATACGGTGTTGTAGTTTTCAGGTAACAATGTTTCCTAAACTCCCAACCCTGCTCACTTTCTCAACTTCACCCCCATCTATTTTTTATCTGTCACCATCCTGTGTGGTTCATGTTAGAGTAGTCTGTTGTTATGCTGTTTCTAATTCAGACATTTCATACGTGCTTCCAAACAACTTTAGGTTGAAATTGATGATTTTTACAGACACGATTTAAGAGCAGACCGCTTCATCTTAATATAATATAAAAATATATAGAAGTAAAAGTATTCAAATAGAAATTTGTGTTGGAAAAATTAACATCACCTGTGAACCCTAATAATTAATTTCATTGCTTTTGAATGCTGAAATACAAAAGCCCCTTTGTGCCGAACACACAGCAAATACTGGGGAAAATGGGATCCCAAATATTTTAAATGAAACTTTCACCCTCTCCACTAACACCACTGATAAGCAACTCAGACTCTTCTTCTGTTTCTTTTTCTATCCTCTGTTCTCTTCTTTTTTTTTTTTTTTTTTTTTTTTTTTCCTTTTCTCTCTTTTGGGCAGTGGGAGACTCCTCTTTCACAAATTGGGAACAATGGGGCATAAGCAAATTGATACTTATTTCTGGAATCGTGGTGATGTCTGTGGAGCAACTGCAACACAAATAACACACCTAAGGTACCCTCCTCTGTCCAGCTGAGAGTCTTCCATTTTCAGCCTTGAGATAGACACACTCTGTTCCTGAAGGAAATTTGAAGGATTTCTCTAGGAATTCCTGTTTTACAAGTTTGCCTGATTACAGAGGCGATGGGAGTGTTGGAAGCAGTGGTGATGAGTCTGAGAATAGCGTATTTTGTTTTTTAATTTTTAATATATTTAATATCCAACATTTCTGCAAAATGCCTTTCTATGAAAAATGGACCCAAAATGTCTAATGAGGTGTTACTTTATATTTTTGTAACACATATTCTAATCATTTAAATCGTTAATATTTCTTAATTGACTGTAAATAGATTATTCTCTCTTTGAAAATACTAATTATAAGTAGACCACTGGTTTTGAAGTCTGATTCTGGCTATTAATTATTTGTGTGGTTGGCAACATAATATTTCTCTTGAACTATCCCCCTTAATAGTGTAATATCAGTACCAATTTTAGTTTCCCATATTATGGCATTTACTCTAATACCTTCACAGCTTTTGGGGAATGTTAGACTGTGGAGGGGAAATCTCCTTGGCCCTCCCGCTTCCCTCCAGGAAACATGGTAGGTTAGAGAATATTGTGATTAGGGTGTTGTCATGTCTTAAGGTCAAATTCTATCTCTGCCACTTAAATAAAAACTTTGTGGGACTGAATGTGTGGCACTGAACTTGAACTCTCTGGCCCTCAGTTCTTAGAGTTATGGATTCTAAGATCCTTTTAACTTCTGTAGCATTTCTTTGTTTCTTTTGGTTATACTGTTGAGGATTTTGTTTTATGTCTTGTTGTTTAGGGGGAGGATGTTCGTAACTGCTACCTTATTCTAGAAGGCATTACACTTGTATAAACTAATTTGGCATTTTACTGAATTATAAGTTCTCATTATGGCATAGTAGAAAAAATAAATGTCTTGGAAGTACTTTGCCTTCTTAACAATGTTAAGACGCTAAAACCTTCTTTTACAGAGAAGCATATGCAATTGGGAAGAAAGAAAAACCACCTTTCTTACCAGAGGAACCGTCTTCTTCTTCAGAAGAAGATGATCCTATCCCAGATGAATTGTTGTGTCTCATCTGCAAAGATATTATGACTGATGCTGTTGTCATTCCCTGCTGTGGAAACAGTTATTGTGATGAATGTAAGAAATGTTGAACCTTCGAAGACGTATGTTTTAGAATATGTGTATTTGCTTGGAAAGGCCCTTAGCAACATTGTGTATTTTCATAATAAAATATGAAATGTTGATAATTGATAAGTTTATCAATGAGCATTTAATAGCAATAACTATTTTTGTTGCTACACTTTTTTTTTTTTAAACAACAGCCTCTTTGTCCTTTTGAATATTAGAATTGACCACCTTCTGTACCCTCATTAGGGTGACTATACTGAGCTTTTATAAAATGTAGAATTTTTGTTTCCTGTATGTTTTGAATGATATACAATATTTTTAAAACCTTTCAGTCCTCAGATATTCTGAAAGTATGTTTAAATGGTACCTAAATCCCTTTCGTAGATTGTGAAAAATAGCTTATTCTACAATAATTAAATGTAATGAGAACTATTCTCTGTAAACATATTACCCAGCCTTTAGCACGTGGTTACTTGTGACTTTTTTTCTGATTATTTATATTAGCACTTGGGTTTTTTCTGCCACTTACCTAAGTTTGTCCCTTTTTACCCAAATGAAAATGGTGTCGTCTGAAAATTTCATTGCTCAATCCTACTCTGACCTTTTTCATTTCTAAAGATAGTTTTAGAATATAAATCATTTTGGGGCTTCTTCAGTGAAGATCAAAGTCAAGAAGAGGTCACTTAAGACCTTGAATTTAACAAATTACTTCTTATTACTGGACTTTTTACTACACTAACGTATAATCAGTGAATCTATAATTTAGTGTTATTCCTACCTATTGTGCTATAGATGTCTCTGATTTCCTTGCCTGTATACTGCTTCCATTTTTTATAATGCCCTTTTCTTGTGATGCTTTTTTAAAAACTCTATGTTAGCTCTGTAAAGTTTTTGTCTCTTTCTAAACTATCTCCTATTTCTAATTTTTTTCCTATAATATTCCAACTGCTAGCTAAACAGAGAGAATAGTATTTGAGAAAGAGTGCTTTTTCTCTCAATTTAAATGTTTGTTTAAATTTAATGTCCATGACTTCTGTTTTTAAGGTAGAGAGACATTAGAGCAGAAAGGAGTGTTATCAGGCAAGAGATTTTACCTTTAAGTTTCTTAATGTAAGAATAGAAATGATTAGCGATGTGTGCTTGGAAAACAGTAACGTAACTGAACAGACGTAAGCTGTCTTTTTAGTTCATTCCCTAAACACTGAGTTTTTACTATGCTTTTATTAATATTGAAAATCTTATACATAGGTATAAGAACAGCGCTCCTGGAATCAGATGAACATACATGTCCAACATGTCATCAAAATGATGTCTCTCCTGATGCTTTAATTGCTAATAAATTCTTACGACAGGTAGCTATCTTTGTATCTCTTTTATGGAAAAAAACCTTTTTAATATTTTAATTGATTTAACTGTACTTGAGTAAATAAAATACTACATTATGTTTTTCTGCTTTTTTATGTTTGCTGTCTGTAGGCTGTTAATAATTTCAAAAATGAAACTGGTTATACAAAAAGACTACGAAAACAGTTACCCCCACCACCACCCCCAATACCACCTCCGAGACCACTCATTCAGCGGAACCTACAACCTCTGATGAGATCTCCAATATCAAGACAACAAGATCCTTTGATGATTCCAGTAACATCTTCATCAACTCACCCAGCTCCTTCTTTATCTTCATTAACTTCTAGTCAGTCTTCCTTGGCCCCTCCTGTGCCTGGAAATCCATCTTCTGTCCCAGCTCCTGTACCTGATATAACTGCAACGGTCTCCATATCAGTCCATTCAGAAAAATCGGATGTACCTTTCCGGTAAGTATACATTTCTCACTGTTAGAAAACAAGGTCAGTGATGTAGTTTTTTATTGTTGTATGCTCAATATTTGTTTTGGTGACCTGCAGTATGTATCATCCTTGTGGACTGCTGTGCTCAGTAACATTGGTGACTTGAAAGAAATGACTTAGTCTTATTGGAGAACAGGCATTCATAATGAAGGAGATTCATTTGGCAAATGGTTAAGCATCCCAAGGTCAGAAACTATACAAGTTGCCGACAACCCCTGTTAAACGTTGAATCATATACTATAACAGCTCTGCAGTTCAGAGGGAGAATTTGCTTGTGATCATAATGATGATATTGGAAAAGAGTAGATTGAACCAGAACTAAGAACAATTGGGATAGGTAGAGAAGAGGGGATAAAACATAGGTAGAGGTAGAGAGGTCAGGAATAATAATCGTTTTGGAGCATAATTACATAGGAGAGTAGTGAAAACTAACTCATCTTACCACTTCAGAGGTGAAAGGGAGCTTTGACTATGTAGTCCAGTGGCTCATAAATTCTTAAAAAAATCAGCCAGCTTTTAAAAGATAGATGCCAGGGGTCTATTCCAAATGTACTGAAGCAAAATCTTTAGGAGTGGGACCTTCACATGTCTATTTAAGAAATCTCACTGATCTAGTTATTCTTTTGTTTGGTTAATAGTGGGAATAAGGCCAGAGAGTTCATTAGCTTATCCAAGATTACCCCTTTGACTTAGTGGTAGAGTTGGAAGTAGAATTGACTCTTAATCCTGTAGTTTTTTTGTCCCACACTTTGATTTTCTTCTTTTTTTAAACATTAGTATTCTTACAACTTAACTGATTTCTATTATATCTGTCATAGATAGTACTTCTTAAAGAGGTTTCTTCTTTTTACTTTTCACTTAAATATGAAGAATTCTCCAAAAGTCCAATCCTTTCTCACTTTCCTTGAAAGTTTTCATCATCTTTGATTTAACTCTTCTTAATGGAGGTGATGGATAAACAGAGTTAGTAACAAGATGTAATTTTTACTCTTGATCCTCCATTTCTGATGACTTTTTAATGTATTATAAATTACATTGTTTTCTAGGGATTCTGATAATAAATTATTGCCAGCTGCAGCCCTTGCATCAGATCATTCAAAGGGAACCTCTTCAATTGCAATTACTGCTCTTATGGAAGAGAAAGTAAGTTTTACTGGCTTTTAAATTTGGAGATCTTTTTTATAGTAGAGTTTTTTGGGGTTTTGTTTTCAATTTTTTTTTTACTTTTTTTTCACTATTCTTTTTGTCTGTGTTTTTTCCTAAAGGGTTACCAGGTGCCTGTACTTGGAACCCCCTCTTTGCTCGGACAGTCATTATTGCATGGACAGTTGATCCCCACAACTGGTGAGTAAAATCATTTTGGTTTGCACTTTTTTTCCTTTAGAAGATAATTTTAACTTTATTTAACATGGAATTTTATACTTACTGTTTTTGTGTGTTTTTTTTGTTTCCAAGGTCCAGTAAGAATAAATACTGCTCGTCCAGGTGGTGGTCGACCAGGTTGGGAACAGTAAGTATATGTTCAAAATAATCTTCAGATGATTGCTTTCGAACTAGATAATGGAAATTACAAACTAGGCAATATGTTGAATCTTTTTTATTGTAAACCCCTCTTATATGCCATGTTAACATAATTTTTATGTAAAATGTCACCAATTCAAGATTATATGAAGAATTATTTTCTAAAAGAATGAGTGATTCTTTTCTAAAATAGTAAAATATAAAATTTTATAAATTTTTTACTTTTACGTCTTAACAAATGGTGATCTTGACAGGATCTCAGTTAATGAATGGATAAGAATTACTTGAAAGTTTATTTTAAATACTGAATCACTTATCGTAATAGATTAAAGTTTTTCCTATCCTTAATTTGGATGTTCAAAATTTGATTTGAGCAAATAAACACATATTAAGATTAAAGTCTGCCAAACACAAAATTTCTCATTTTGAAGAGTCTATTAATGAAATTTTATTGCATATTAAAATCTATAGGATATGATTTTCTGCCCTGAAATACAAAGAACTTTGATCTTCTCTATAGGATGTTTGATGGCATTAAAAATTGGTAGATTTATTTATTTATTATCTTTCTATTTATACAATCATTACTATTTATATAATACATATAAACGGGCTTATGTATTTGTATAAACTGGCTTCTTTTCTAAAACTTTGATCTTTTTGTTTAAAAGATAAATCAAATTTCTTATAGAAAAAGTATGTTAAATGAGAGACTAGCAAAATATATCAGTAGAAAGAACACAGGATTTGGAAACAGGTAGAGCTGGGTTTGAATCCCAGCTCCTCTGTTTGCTAGCTGCCTGACAGTGGGCATGTGGTTTTACTTCTCAGCCTCCATTTCCTCATCTGTGAGATTGGAATGGTGCTACTTACCTCACATGTAAAATGCCTTCATAGTGCCCAGCAGATGAAAGCTCTTTTCCCTTTTCTATAACAGTAAATTCACAGAGTAACTTATAGAAAGCTAATTAAAACATATTATTACATAAAATAATTTATATTGAGGTTTAATTATTGTTACAATACAGTTAATCAGAAAAAAATAATTCCTTTCAAGTAAATGTAATGCTTGCTCATATCTCCTTTACCTGGAACAGGTGTAAGAATCAGGATCAGGGAGTAGGAAAACGTTTTCGGAACAGTTAAAATAGGTGGCTTGGGGCCAGCCCCGTGGCTTAGCAGTTAAGTGCGCACGCTCCGCTACTGGCGTCCTGGGTTCGGATCCCAGGTGCGCACCAACACACCACTTCTCTGGCCATGCTGAGGCCGAGTCCCACATATAGCAACTAGAAGGATGTGCAACTATCTACTGGGGCTTTGGGGAAAAAAGAGGAGGAGGATTGGCAATAGATGTTAGCTCAGAGCCGGTCTTCCTCAGCAAAAAGAGGAGGATTAGCATGGATGTTAGCTCAGGGCTGATCTTCCTCACAAAAAAAAAATAAATAAAATAGGTAGCTTAAAGTCTGCACATTAAAAGGTCATGTATTATACTCAAACTATATTTTATCTTTCTTTCCACACAGTTCTAACAAGCTTGGATATCTGGTTTCTCCACCACAGCAAATTAGAAGAGGGGAGAGGAGCTGCTACAGGTAGGCTTGCTAAAAATTTTGAAAAACTGGTGACGCCCTGAAAAATATAACGCAAAGAAATTAAAACACAGCAGTGGTGGTAGGGGGTGGGGGGAGGTCATTTGGTTTATGCTTATCTCACTTAAGTCCTTAGTAGTTGCCCTTAAGAGGCCTAGAAAAGAATAGATAACATTTAGTATTTTAAATAATGGTTTTTAAGGCTACATCTTTAATATTCCTTCCCAATGACTACCTTCTCCCTGTCAGCATACAGCAGAATAACTTGGCTTATATTTACTCTTTTGAGGGTAGAAGGAAGTCATTAAGGCCCAGACAATATTTAAGGTGTCAGTTTAAGATGAAAGTTAACCAGTTCAGCTCCCGAGTGGGAAGAATTGCATGTATTTCTCTTGTAGACTCAATTGTCCCGATTTTCTCCCACCTTCTTTTTTTCCAAAAGAAGAGATGAGGAGATTATTAGTGGCTCTTGCCCTAGAAGAGCAACAAGATTAACAAGCCATGTTAATCTAAGAAGTAAGCTATAGGTCTTGCTATTTAGGTTGTACTTGCCATCAGAGTAGTAAAAGGGCCTCCAAATTAAATTTTTTTGTGTGTGTGTGAGGAAGATCAGCCCTGAGCTAACATTCATGCTAATCCTCCTCTTTTTGCTGAGGAAGACCAGCTCTGAGCTAACATCTATTGCCAATCCTCCTCCTTTTTTTTTTCCCCCAAAGCCCCAGTAGATAGTTGTGAGTCATAGTTGCACATCCTTCTAGTTGCTGCTATATGTGGGATGCAGCCTCAGCATGGCCGGAGAGGCGGTGGATTGGTGCGCGCCGGGTATCCGAACCCAGGCCGCCAGTAGCGGAGCGCACGCACTTAACTGCTAAGCCACGGGGCCGGCCCCAAATTAACTTTTGTTATAACAAGAATATTAAGGGTATCTTCTGGTGTTCCACTGAGAATTGCTAAGCTTATGAAAGTTAGCTACTACTTTGTTACTAGATCATGTGTTAATAGAAGATAGTACTTACTAATTCAGGCTCTCTGAAAAGAAGCTTAAATCTAAACCCCTTCTACTGCTGTTGTGTGCCAGTTGCCTATAATTTAAAGAACCTTGAGCTTAACAGAAATAAACCTACTCTTTCAAATAAGCCACTCTTTCTTTGATGAGGCCCAACAAACTTGGCCAACCTTGTTGATTTTATGTAACCCTTTGAGAGAAAACATCGAGATTTTCTATTGTTAATTACAGATGTTAAAACTAGTATTTATTCTACTTTGAATGGTCTTTACTGACTTTCTCCCTCAAAAAGGAAATTACAGGAAGTAGTTTTTCTTCATGTAAACTTTTGGTCTTGGAACACATTTTGGGAAGAACTAGATCACAGAGGCATTAACCTGTCAGTTCCTTTAAACAACAGATTAGGAAGTAATGAGATAACTGTGGAGTGATACTCAATCTGAACTTCACAAAAGAAAACTTTAAAATATAGCATCTCCATATAGAGAAGGCCCTATAAACTTATATCATCTCAGTCCCTAACAGGCCTTAAAAATTAGTTTTGTTTTAGAGTTACTTTTACACATAAATTTTGTGTTCTTATTTGAATAGTTGATTCTATTCCACTGTTTCTAAGCTTGAAAATAATTATGGTTAGAAAAGACAAGCTTACTTGTCTCAGATGATTTTAGTTTGAAGGAATAATATCTTGGAATTTATTTCTCCAGAAGTATAAACCGTGGACGGCATCACAGCGAAAGATCACAGAGAACTCAAGGCCCGTCACTACCAGCAACTCCAGTTTTTGTACCTGTCCCACCCCCTCCTTTGTATCCACCTCCTCCCCATACACTTCCTCTCCCTCCAGGTGTTCCTCCACCACAGTTTTCTCCTCAGTTTCCTCCTGGCCAGCCACCACCTGCTGGGTATAGTGTCCCTCCTCCAGGGTTTCCTCCAGCTCCGGCCAATTTATCAACACCTTGGGTATCATCAGGAGTGCAGACAGCTCATTCAAATACCATCCCAACAACACAAGCACCACCTTTGTCCAGGGAAGAATTCTATAGAGAGCAACGACGACTAAAAGAAGAGTAAGTGTTTTAATTTGAAATTATCATACACTTTCATTTTCCGGTGTAACATTAAATAGGTATCTTTGGAAACGTTTTCCAGTGTTTCCAGTTAGTACAAGAAAAATCACCTAAAAATTAAACCAAAGCCATACAAGCAACTTCCTGAGGGATACCTAGTTATTTATAGTTTTAAAGTGGAAAACTAATGGCAATTTCATTCATTTCATTCATGATCTAATTACATTTGTCTTGTTAGTCTTCTTAAATGGTTTTTGTTAACTTTCACTCTTTAACTTTATTTTACTAGGGAAAAGAAAAAGTCCAAGCTAGATGAGTTTACAAATGATTTTGCTAAGGAATTGATGGAATACAAAAAGATTCAAAAGGAGCGTAGGCGCTCATTTTCCAGGTTAGTGTTTTGCAAGCCTTCACAACAGAATTACAAATGGGACTTTGAATATCCAGGGATTAGCTATGGATATAAATAACACTGCACTTATGGAATTTTCTGATTCGGTCTAGGTTTATAGAAATGGAGATCTAGCTTATTTCCCAATATCTGTTTATTGAAATAATGTCTCAATGTAAATTCTATTGTGTAGAATTAGCAGTTATGGGGATTAAATTGCCCTTGTCCCTCGAAGTTATTTATAATGTGAAATAATTGGGAAATGTTTGTGGCAGGAAAGAAATAGGGAAATAGCCAAAGAACATTTCTGAGGACCCTTTTACCCAAGGCTACAGCTTCTTGCTGGAACATTAACCTGTGTAATTATAAAGTAGTGGTAGAATACAAATTGCTTTATTGATAGAAAAACTGAATTATAAAAATTCCCTGGAAGTTTGTTTAAAAGACTTTTAAGCTTACACTTGAAATGTGCTTCCTTTTAAAGCTAGACTATTGGCCAATATAGGACAAAAAAAAATTACTTCTACTTAATCAGATAGGAAGTAAAATTTAAATTTAATTGGAATTTCGTTTAATGTTAAGTTAATTAGCTCATACAACTCACGGTACGTTAACGCACTTCACTCTAATTGTTGAGATTCTACTTTTGTTTTGTAAGAAGTGATTGCTCTGATCTTTGTGTACTTTATTCCATCCCAATAGAGGTTACTGTGCCTCTTTAATCATCTCAGATGAAACTTGATATAAAGAAAGAAGTAACCGTGAGGAGAGCAAGATAAAATCTGAGAGTCTGTATTTTATTTTGTATATATTTCTCAACTGTCAACTATTGTTTTGTTTTTGTTTTTAGGTCTAAATCTCCCTATAGTGGTTCATCATATTCAAGAAGTTCATATACTTATTCTAAATCAAGATCTGGTTCAACACGTTCACGTTCTTATTCTCGATCATTTAGCCGCTCACACTCTCGTTCCTATTCACGATCACCTCCGTATCCCAGAAGAGGCAGAGGCAAGAGTCGAAATTACCGTTCACGGTCTAGATCTCATGGATATCATCGATCTAGGTCAAGGTCACCCCCATATAGACGATACCATTCACGATCAAGATCTCCTCAAGCATTTAGGGGACAATCTCCCAATAAACGTAATGTACCTCAAGGGGAAACAGAACGTGAATATTTTAATAGATACAGAGAAGTTCCACCGCCTTATGACATGAAAGCTTATTATGGGAGAAGTGTTGACTTTAGAGACCCATTTGAAAAAGAGCGTTATCGAGAATGGGAGAGAAAATACAGAGAGTGGTATGAAAAATATTATAAAGGTTTTGCTACTGGAGCACAGCCTAGACCATCAGCAAATAGAGAGAACTTTTCTCCAGAGAGATTTTTACCGCTTAATATCAGGAATTCTCCCTTCACAAGAGGCCGCAGAGAAGATTATTCCGGTGGACAAAGTCATAGAAGTCGAAACATAGGTGGTAACTATCCAGAAAAGCTTTCAACAAGAGACAGTCACAATCAGAAGGATAATACAAAGTCAAAAGAGAAGGAGAGTGAAAATGCTCCAGGAGATGGTAAAGGAAATAAACATAAGAAACATAGAAAAAGAAGAAAGGGGGAAGAAAGTGAAGGCTTTCTGAACCCAGAGTTATTAGAAACTTCTAGGAAATCAAGAGAACCTACAAGCGGTGAAGAAAGTAAAACAGACTCATTGTTTGTTCTCCCAAGTAGAGATGATGCTACACCTGTTAGAGATGAACCAATGGATGCAGAATCCATCACTTTTAAGTCAGTGTCTGAAAAAGACAAGAGAGAAAAAGATAAACCAAAAGCAAAAGGTGACAAGACCAAACGGAAAAATGATGGATCTGCTGCGTCCAAAAAAGAAAATGTTGTAAAACCTACTAAAGGACCCCCAGAAAAACTAGATGGAGAGCGTGAAAAATCTCCTCGATCTGAACCTCCGCTTAAAAAAGCCAAAGAGGAGACTCCAAAGACTGACAGTGGTAAATCATCATCTTCCTCTCAAAAAGATGAAAAGGTCGTTGGTACCCCCAGAAAAGCTCACTCTAAGTCAGCAAAAGAACACCAAGAGACAAAACCAGTCAAAGAGGAAAAAGTGAAGAAGGACTATTCCAAAGACGTCAAATCAGAAAAGCTAACTAATAAGGAAGAAAAGGCCAAGAAGCCTAATGAGAAAAGTAAGCCACTTGATAGCAAGGGAGAAAAAAGAAAACGAAAAACTGAAGAAAAAGGTGTAGATAAAGATTTTGAATCATCTTCAATGAAAATCTCTAAAGTAGAAGTAAGTGAAGTGGTGAAACCATCACCAAAGCGCAAAATGGAACCTGATGTTGAAAAGATGGATAGGACCCCTGAAAAAGACAAGATTTCATCATCAGCTGCCCCAGCCAAAAAAATCAAGCTCAACAGAGAAACTGGTAAAAAACTTGGAAGTACAGAAAATATATCTAACACAAAAGAACCCTCTGAAAAATTGGAGTCAACATCTAGCAAAGTGAAGCAAGAAAAAGTCAAAGGAAAGGTCAGACGAAAAGTAACTGGAGCTGAAGGATCCAGCTCCACTCTTGTGGATTATACCAGGTATCTGATCATGGGTGGGGTGAGTGGATGTTTGCTTTGGGAAAGAATTTCCTTTAATTTTATCCATGCTTGTACTTTTTATTAAAGTGGAATATGTAACTAAGAATGTACTGATGTTGGGAGTTAGGCTGATTTACTCTTATCTTTAAAGAAAGGAATCGTTAGATATCAGGTTAAAAGTAGATTTTGAGGGTGAACCACATTTGTTTTTATACAATCCTATACTTAAATCATTTATATCTCTATTAAGCAGAATAATTGGCTTTTGAAAGTTAGCACATTTATCATGTTTAAGGTAGCCTTTTTATATTTATCAACATTTAATATTAGTAAATTTTTCATTAATTAAAAATATTTTTATTCTTTTTAGTACAAGCTCAACAGGAGGCAGTCCTGTGCGGAAATCTGAAGAAAAAACAGATACAAAGCGAACTGTCGTTAAAACTATGGAAGAATATAATAATGACAATACAGCTCCTGCTGAAGATGTTATTATTATGATTCAGGTTCCTCAATCCAAATGGGATAAAGATGACTTTGAATCTGAAGAAGAAGATGTTAAATCCACGCAGCCTATATCAAGTGTAGGAAAACCTACCAGTGTTATAAAAAATGTCAGCACTAAACCGTCAAATACGGTCAAGTATACTGAAAAAGAAAGTGAGCCATCAGAGAAAATTCAGAAACTCACCAAGGAAGTGAGCCATGAAATTATACAGCATGAGGTCAAAAGTTCAAAAAACTCTGCATCTAGTGAAAAAGGGAAAACCAAAGATAGAGATCATTCACTGTTGGAAAAGGAAAACCCTGAAAAGAGGAAGAACAGCACTCAGCCAGAGAAAGATAGTAATTTGGACCGTCTGAATGAACAAGGAAATTTTAAAAGTCTGTCTCAGTCTTCCAAAGAGACCAGAACTTCAGATAAGCATGATTCCACTCGAGGTTCCTCAAATAAAGACTTCACTCCCAATAGAGACAAAAAAAATGACTATGACAACAGAGAGTATTCAAGTTCCAAACGTAGAGATGAAAGAAATGAATTAACAAGAAGAAAAGACTCTCCTTCTGGGAGTAAAGATTCTGCACTAGGACAGAAAACTAAGCCAAGGGAGGAGAGAGATTTGCCTAAAAAAGGAACGGGAGATTCCAAAAAAAGTAGTTCTAGTCCCCCAAGAGACAAAAAACCACCTCAAGATCACAAAGCCGTTTATGATACTAAACGCTCAAGTGAAGAGACAAAATCTGTGGATAAAAATCCTTGTAAGGATCGTGAGAAACATATATTAGAAACAAGGAACAATAAAGAGTCAAATGGCAATAAATTACTTCATATACTTAACCCACCAGACCCACAGATTGAAAAAGAGCAAGTTGCTGGGCAGATTGACAAGAATACTATCAAGCCTAAACCCCAGTTAAGTCACTCCTCTCGACTTTCTTCTGATTTGACTAGAGAAACGGATGAAGCTGCTTTTGAACCAGACTATAATGAAAGTGACAGTGAAAGCAATGTATCTGTAAAAGAGGAGGACACTTCAGGAAAAATTTCTAAGGAACTGAAAGATAAAGTAATGGAGAAAACAAAAGAGAGCGTGGACACTGCCGCAGCAGTCAGCCAAGTAGGCATAAACAGGAGCCAGAGTCAAAGTAGTCCCAGTGTTAGCCCAAGTAGAAGTCATAGCCCTTCTGGAAGCCAAACTCGAAGCCACAGTAGCAGTGCCAGCTCTGCAGAAAGTCAGGACAGCAAGAAGAAGAAGAAGAAGAAGGAAAAGAAAAAACACAAGAAACATAAAAAACATAAGAAGCATAAGAAGCATGCAGGCACTGAAGCAGAATTGGAAAAAAGCCAAAAACACAAACACAAGAAAAAGAAGTCAAAGAAGAACAAAGATAAAGAAAAAGAGAAGGAGAAAGATGACCAAAAAGTGAAATCTGTCCCTGTGTAAAAGGACAGATTTTAAAAATTGACTTAATTACTAAGTCATCTGTATTAAATTTTGTTATAATGTAAAGAGATTCAAGCCTTGTAAATAATGATATGGAAGACCCGTGCTGCACTTAAAATATTGCTGCTTGATTATTTGATTTTTACATCAGAGCTTTATAACACGAACTTTTGTACAGAATTGTGAGTTGTGACCATGTAACATGAGAGGTTTTGCTAGGGCCTATTATTTTTAACCACCATGAATTAGTTGGGGTGGAGTTTACTGTACTGTGAAATTTTCACATTTGAATTTTTTTAATTGCCTGGCAAAAGCTGATATCAGTTCTAAAATATCAGCAGAATGATTTGCTGAATTCATTACAACCCCGTTATGTCACTTTTTGATTACAATAAAAGTTTTCAGTAAACTTTTCAAATGTTGAATATTCGCGTTATTTGAAGAAAGTAGTGTCATGTTTCTTCCCCTTTCCATTTCCCTATTTAAAATATCTATTGAGCTTTTAATATAAGCTGAACTGAATATAAAAATGCTAAAGTAAACATACAAGATACACTTAATCGGTGGGCTAGTAGTAGGTAGCCAGAAATAAGAAATCAGTATTAATTGGAGATCTGGTTGAATAAATTGAGAAGGGTCTTGAATATAATAATTAGAAGTTTGGACTTGAATTTCATAGATGAGGAATTATGATTTGTTTATGGCCATGTATTTTTCTTGAAACCCTGATAAATGAGTATTAAATTCCTTGATAAAGTACCAGCTAAAGAACACACACCAGTGAGCATCTGTGGCCTACCCAATCTTACCCAGTTGACAAAAGCAAGCAGTAATAGGTTCAGGAGCACTAGGTAAGAAGACGATGATGGATTTCCTTAATGACTGGTTCAAGAAGTGTAGTGTAGGCAATGAAATCTGTTGAAAGGATTTGGGGAATTAGGGTAAGAATAGTGTTTTAGAAACATGGCAGTATAAATAGGGATTAAGAAAACAATGGCTAGAAGGAGGGAAAGAGACCATTCTAGTCTGAGGTGATCCTAGATTATTTTGGCAGGGGGCATTGGACTGTGGTGGAAAAAGAGGAAAGGATTTATATTAGCGGCAACTTGCTTCTGTTAACTCTCCTTGCCTTGATTCAGTATTTCTAGAGTATGCAATGTTTATAGTACTGTATACCATTGTTGGTACTCAATTTTAGGGGGTACACAAACATAGTTTCTTTTTTTTTTTTTAATTTTATTTATCTTTCCCCCAAAGCCCCAGTAGATAGTTGTATGTCATAGTTGCACATCCTTCTAGTTGCTGTATGTGGGACACGGCCTCAGCGTGGCTGGAGAAGCGGTGCGTCGGTGTGCGCCCGGGATCCGAACCTGGGCCGCCAGTTGCAGAGCGCGCACACTTAACCGCTAAGCCACGGGGCCGGCCCCAAACGTACTTTCTTGAATGTGTGTTTTTAATGCAACATTTAATATTTAAAGAAAAATTATATAAGTGACAAGAATACTATTAACATTTTGAAAGCCATTCAGGACTGAGTTAAGTTTGGGAAATGCTGCCTTGAAATGAAACCAACTTTCCTTTGAAGGGTTCTGCTTTTGTTGTGATTTTTAAATGACATTTGTTTATTCCCAGACATCTCTGTCTCTAGGGATGGAATGTCTGTTCTACCCACTCCCAGCCCCACCCTACCCCACACACAACACATACTGCCACTTCTACATTCAGGTACTCCGGCTAGACTACACTCTTAATTTTTACTATTTTGGACCCAAAATCCAGATTATACCTCCCGCATTTACTGAGGATTTGGGCACCCAGAAATTACTTTTTATCACAAATTTCATTATGTGAGGTCAGTTTCATTACCTAGGCTAGTTCTTTAATTTTAAGCTCAGCTGACCTTCACTTTAACTACAGTCCACTCCTATGACTATTTTCTGGAGTTAATCATCACCTATGACCATTCCCCTCTTAACTCCAGTATTTCATCTACAATCTGGTTTTCCTGCTCTGGCCCCTACTGGGCTTATTTAGGCCTGAGATTTCAACTTATCCGTTAGTCACTCTTATTCCTACCGTCTTTTCTATAGTTACCTATACCCCGTAATATCAACTCCCCCCAAACCTGCTCCCCCTTATCCATCTCGTACCTCAACAGCTTAACCCCGAAACCTAGATACGAGTGCTGAACACTGCTGAAACTGCTGGACTCTGAATAAAATTAAACGCTTAAAGAAAATTTAAGAAATAACTGCCAGGCACAGTGCTAGGTGCTTGTACTTATTTGATCCTTAAAAATTCTAGTGGTTCACGATGTCTAGTGCTACTTGGAGCAGGGAATTCCACTGCCTATGAAGGCTCAGTCCAACCTTGGATACTCCAGCTAGTGCCTAACTAGTCCAACTCGCCCACCTATTGAGGACTCCACCTATGGAGGAGTTGGATAACACGTAAGACCCACCTATTTTTGCCGGTCTCCAAAAAGGCCATGTTATAGCTCCATATTTTTTGCACTTGGCTGTTTCATCTGGCTGGAGTTTCCTTCCTTCTTTGCCTGTCTCACAATTTCGTACTCGTTATTCGAGATTTAGCTTGCTTTGTTTGAATTATTCTCTCACTACCTGCCTGCTCATCCCCAAACACACCCGAGATGCAATAGCATCACTGAATAGGCTGTAGTAACATCCCAAATTGTTTCCTATGGGCTCTCTTTGCTTGTCTCCCTCACTGAACTGAGTGTGAGCTCCTCAAAAGGAATGTGTCTGATTTATATTCCAGAAGCCAAACCATGCCTTGGACATAATGTTTGAATTGATAAGATGAAATAACTTCTTTTTTTTTTTTTACCTTTGAAGTTATGTTTTGCAAGCTTCATGAAAACTAGCAATGTGTCAACTTTTTAAGGAACGAAAATAGCTTTGGAGCAACTATTAGATTTGGGAGATAGTATTCTTCCAATAACTAGCTGCTTCAGTGTGCCAAGGGTATTCCCAAGCCTTACAGTTAGGGGCCTGAAATAAGTCCTTTGTAGTCTCAGCAAGACAAATGAAGGGAGCTGAGTCCTCTCCAAAATGTTGAAGCCAGAGATTTCAGAGAGGTAGAAGCTAGTTAATGGTTTATTCATCCCGATTGGTGCAAGTGTCCCCATCTATATCTTGTCCACTTTTTCCTGTCTATATAGAACAAAACCTCTGATTTGGAACATGGTCTTTCTTCTCCAAGTGCTTTTACACTACTGCCCTTTACTTAAGCTTCAGCAGGTCTCATAACAAAAAAAGCATTACTAATACATATATATGTATTATAACGTACCCTGCTTTTTCTTTCTATGTATCACAAACATCTTTTTGACGTTAAAATTTTTCATAAACAATTTTAAGAATTGAGAATGATCATGAAAGAAGAGAATTGAATAAAGTAAGCCACTTAAATCCTTGATAAAGGGTAAGGTGGAACTTCTATATGTGGATAACAATTCAGCACACTAATATGAAAGAAATGGGGTTAGCAGGATTATTCAAAGATTCCATGTGAATTCTTTCAGTAATGTAATCTCAGGTATAAACAATTTTTCAAGGCTTCTCTAAGTCTTTGAGATTATTAAAATCATGTTAAAAGGACTTGAAAGAATAGTTATTGTTAGTTTTGTTATCCACTTTTTTGAAAAACTAAGTGGAGAGTGAATAGTGATGGCATATTAAAGCCAACACCAGCATGAATCTTGCTTTTCCACTTTGAAATGTGCCTATTTAGTAATTTGCTATGAAGTTGGCTTAGCCAATATGAATCTTTTTCAATTTATTTTTCCATTTTTAAAGTCTTTAGTGGTAAAAGATACTAATACAAGAGTGGACATACATTTAGGATTCAAAATATTCTTTTGTAGAGACATTGGCACCTTAAAATTTTGATAATTGTTTATGTTTTAACCTAGGCTTAATAATATGTAAAGCTGGTAGACTGATTCTTGGCCTAAAAATTAAAAGTAATAACAAATTTAATGAAAAATAAACATGGAGGAAACCATATATCAGTGGTAGAAAAACAGGGAAAGGATGGGAGAGGCAGACGTAGCCGGAAATGTGGAATTTCTATCACAATACCACATTTTCAAAGTGTTTTTTTTAAAGAGAAAGGAGGAGTAAAGAGACACTCAGAAGTATCTTCCTTGAGGAAACACTTGGCCTCTTTGGAAGTATGAATAGATCCTCTTGGTCATTATGAACACCTCACAACCTGGAAGGACAAGGGTAGATTATAGAGCACATGAGGAATATTCCCTTTGAGATCACTTTTAATATGATGGAAATTGTGCAAAGGAAACCTGAAGTGTAGGCTACAATGTTGATGGGAATAGAGGAAGGTTCTAACCAGAAATAGACTTGCTATACCTGTCCTCGTTGCCAGGAAGGAAGCCAGGCCACACGGACCTCATTCCCCTGGCTCTTACAGGTAAGGGGAAAAAAACACTCAAATATTAATAATTTTCAAGTCATAGTATTGGTACTAGAATAGGCAGACAAGTCAGTGGAATTGAATAAAACTCCAGAAATTGACCCAAATATAAAAGTATTTAATAACAGTTTCAGCAAATGTAAAAAGGATGGATTTTTCAGTAAGTAGCTTTGAGAGAACTGGATAACAATTTAGAGTGAATTTTTTTCACATCTTTAGATTCTAGATGGATTAAGTATTTTTTATCCAAAATTTTATTACATAATCCAAGTGTTGATCAGTTTTCCTCCAGCCTTCTAGGATCACCTTCTCTTTAATAGTTTAGGTCTTTGTTTTTCAAATTGGCCAGTCAACTGGAAACCCAGGATTTTCCCTAATATTTCTGATGATACTTGTGACATCTGGTTTATCTTGGTTTGCTCCTTTTTGAAATCCTGATGTCTATTCCTAGTGCTGATTTTTCTCTTCTGATCTCACTATAGTAGAGTGCCAATCTTCATAGGTTTTGTGACATTTCTCCCAGAACACATTACATCCTTTCATTTTTCTGTGCACAACGTCATCCCTTCTTTTCTGTCCTATACCGTAGGTTCTTCATCTTTTAAAGTGAAATTAGTCATTAAGGTGTTTTTCTGAACCAAGAAACAATTCCCCTGTGATGAATTATGCCATTAGAGGGCAGAAGAAGCCACAGTTCTTTAAAATAGCAGCTCTCTTTTTCCCTGTACAACTGTTAAAAATTACAAACTCAACTATTACACAGAAATACCGATGGCCAATTAACATTTGAAAAAGTTAAATGTCATTGGTAATAAAAATGCCAATAAAACAAAGTTCTATTGCTTTCAGGCATTTAGAGTTACCTACGAGTCCAAAACCAACCTGATTCTCCATCCTCCCTCACCTGAACGTTTCCACCAGGATTTGTCTATGTTGGTTAGTTTTTTCATTGTTTGCCCAGATCGTGATACTCAATCTGCAGGCTTTAAAATTTTTTTAATGTATTTCTAACAAAGTCATAAATAGTTTAAAAAGTCATAAATTTCTTCAAGACTTACAACGCAAAACTTCACTGATTCCAATTCTTCAGAGGCAGTCAATTTCAATTATGCTAGTTCTTTCTTTAAAAAAATATAAGAACAAAAAACCTTGTTATTTATAAAAATCATACTCCTCTTATTTTTTTTTTATAATTTTATTTATTTATTTATTTTTTCCCCCAAAGCCCCAGTAGATAGTTGTATGTCATAGCTGCACATCCTTCTAGTTGCTGTATGTGGGACGCGGCCTCAGGATGGCCAGAGAAGCTGTGCGTCGGTGCGCGCCCAGGATCCGAACCTGGGCCGCCAGCAGCGGAGCGCGAGCACTTAACCGCTAAGCCACGGGGCCGGCCCACTCCTCTTATTTCTTGATTTTTCAGTTTCAAGTATTAGCTAGTACTGACTTTAGCCCCACCCCCCACCCCACCTCCACATACATATCTTTTCCCATCCTCCAAATAAAAGTTTTACCATATGGGCTAAATCAAAATGGTGTGTACATTATTATGTCTATATATATATATTGTTCAGAATCGAGTCATTTGGTGTATTAGGATTCCTTTCTTGTAAAATTTTTTTTTCCTGGTATTAATAACTGGCTTATTTACAAAACTGTTTCATTTCCTATAGATTATCAAAAATGTAAACCTCCTCTCAGTATATTCAAATAAATCAACTGTTCCTTCAGTTTTATCTTTTTTCTCGTGATAGCCCTCCTAGCACCTTTTTTCTACCTATTTTTATAAAAATGGGTTGCCCTCTAGGCCTGCCGCACGGCCATGATCCCACAAGCCCTTTTTACTATCATCCCGGGAATTCTCACCCTCTCTCCTGCACTGGATCTTTGTGTCTTCCGTCTTGTGTCTTTCTCTTTATAAGGTTGTTTCATTTGGGATGGAGGGCACATGATCTCGTCAATTTGAGAAAGGCTGCATGAGAGGTCAATTTTTTGAGAGCCTGTAATACCAAAAGTGTTCTTACTTCACCCCCACACCTGATTTATGATTTGACAGGGTGTAGAATTCTAGGTTGGAAATTATTTTCACTCATGCTTGGAGGCATTTCTCATAATACACCTTCTGGTGTTGCTGATAAGGCATTCCAAGCCATTCTGACTCCTAATTCACTTATATGTGATTTTTTTTCTCTCCCAGGAAACTTTTGGGAACTTCCTTTTATCCTGAGTGCGTTAAGAAATCCGATGATGTGGGTTGATGTGAGTCTTTTTAAATTTGTTTTGCTGAGTGCTGTATGAGCCTTTTCAATCTGGAAACTCATGTCTTTTAGTTCTAGAAAACATTCTTTTATTACATGTGGGATAATGTCCTCCATTCCATTTTTTTCCTGGGACTTTTTATTTATTTATTTATTTGCTGAGGAAGATTCGCCCTGAGCCGACATTGTTGCCAATCTTCCTCTTTTTTTTTGTTCTTGAAGAAGATTGTCCCTGAGCTAACATCTGTGTTAATCTTCTTTTACTTTGTATGTGAGATGCCGCCACAGCACGGCTGACGAGTGGTGTAGGTCCGAATCCGGGATCCAAACCCAAGAACCTGGGCTACTGAAGCAGAGCATACCAAATTTAACCACTACGCCACAGGGCTGGCCCCTGGGGACTTTTTATTTAGGTGTTAGATGTCTCGGACTGACCTAATTTTCTTACCCCTTTTCTCCTATTTTCCATCTATGTTTTTTGTTGTGAAGTTTCCTCAACATTTTCCAATTTTTATTTCTGCTAGCATATTTATAATTTCTCAGAATTCTTTTTTGTTTTCTTGTTGTTCCCCCTTTTCATAACACTTTGTTCTTTTTTTTATGGATGTGGTAGGGCTTGTGGAGATATGATAGGGTTTTTTTGTGTTTTTTTTTTAAGATTTTCTTATACTTGTGTTAGAAACTGTGTGCAAGATTTGCAAGTGGCTTATGTTGTTCTAGTTGGATCATTTCTTTGGGAGATCCCCAGCTGCTAACATCTTCCAGGCATTTTGGGGGGGGCTAGTTTCCCCAGAGAGGAATTCTCCACTCTTCAGGATGGGATACAGGAGGTGCAGTATAATTACAAACTTGGAACTAACTTGGAGCCAAGTAGGCTTCATAGGGTACATAGACTTATACTTGATCCCCCTATTTTTATTACAGCACCCTTGTTTATGGCCATGCCTGATGTCCTCAAATCCAGAGGCTTCCTGTTCAGCGGTTCTCACAAGAGCTGCATATTGGAAGCACCTGGGGAGCTTTAAAAAAGACTGAAGACTGGGTGGATGCCACTCCTGGAGTTTCTGATTTAATACATCTGGGTGTGGCCTGGACATCAAGCTTTTTGGAGTCTCTCCAGGTGATTCCAATATGCAGCCACGGTTGAGAAACATGGCTCTAGTTGAACATCTCCAGAGGGTTAGCCTCCATTCTTCTGCCAGGGTGAGCTGCTTGGTATTCACCCTTCAGGCCCTGTCTGCATTTTGTTTTCAGTAGTGTCTATTACCTACATATTCTGATTCTTTCTGGGCTTCTGTGTCGTGAATAATCTGACTTTGGGCTTCTGATTCAGACCTCTGATTTCCTGGTCTGCTAGGTCAACTACCTCTTGTCCATAGGAATTTCATTTTCCGAAAATGTGTTGCTGTTATTTCCTCTCCTATTTTCCTTGTTCTTGTTCATTTGTGCCTTTTTCTCATTTATTATCATTATATTATTATTATTATAGTGCACTTTGGGGAAGTAGCAGAGGGAAATATATTCAGCTGGAATTCCTCAATCCTACTCCCCATCATCAATAATATTGTAAAATGTCAGCTGGTGGCCTGCCAAGTCTTCCAGATTAGCAAAAATTGGGCCTGTAGAATGTCAGTTTTCCCCAGGATTCTGCAAATTTCTGAACTGCTCATGTTTTCAAGGCCATTCTAGATTTGTGACTTCTGGCTCCTTGGTCAACTAGATCAACCTAAGTTCTTTCTTTAGATCAGAAATGTTTTCTTCCATTATTTCCTTATTTCTTCTCCTTCTGCATCTCTTTCTTTTATTCTTTCTTTTGGTAACTCTGATTGTAGGGTGTGTAGCTAAGGGATTTGTCTTCCATATACCTTTTCTACAAGGTTTTTTTTAAAAATCATGTTTTATCTTTTTCCTCTTTCTATTGGGAGAAATCATAGTTTATATTCCCTAATTCAACAATCCCCATGTACAGTCTGCCATTCACTTCCCCCTTTATGGTTTTTAATTCCAAAACCAAGATTGCTCATCTCCATTCAATCCTTTGCTGCTCGTTTTCTGTGACAACTTTGATCAAGTTAGCTGTAGAATCCACTTCAGTCTTGCTGAGAACATGAAATAGACATAGCTTCTCATTTTTTGTTGTTTCTGAGGAATTAATTTATTTCTTAAGGAGAAAGCAACTCTGAGTCTCCACATAATTATGATTCACTTTTTTTTTTATTGATGTTTTAATGGTTTCTAACATTGTGAAATTTTGGGTTGTACATTTTTGTTTGTCCATCACCCCATATATGACTCCCTTCACCCCTTGTGCCCACCCCCCACCCCCACTGCCCGGGTAACCACAGTCCAGTTTTCTCTGTCCATGTGTTGGTTTATATTCCACATATGAGTGAGATCATACAGTGTTTGTCTTTCTCTTTCTGGCTTATTTCACTTAACATAATACGCTCCAGGCCCATCCATGTTGTTGCAAATGGGACGATTTTGTCTTTTTTTATGGCTGAGTAGTATTCCATTGTATATATATACCACATTTTCTTAATCCAATCGTCAGTCGAGGGACACTTAGGTTGCTTCCACTTCTTGGCTATGGTGAATAATGCTGCAATGAACATAGGGGTGCATAAGCCTCTTTGGATTGTTGATTTCAGGTGCGTTGGATAGATTCCCAGTAGTGGGATGGCTGGATCATAGGGCATCTCTATTTTTAATTCTTTGAGGAATCTCCATACCGTTTTCCATAGAGGCTGCACCAATTTGCATTCCCACCAGCTGTGTATGAGGGTTCCTGTTTCTCCACATCCTCTCCAACATTTGTTGTTTTTTGTCTTGGTGATTATAGCCATTCTAACGGGCGTGAGGTGGTATCTTAGTGTTGTTTTGATTTGCATTTCCCTGATGATTAGCGATGTTGAGCATCTTTTCATGTGCCTATTGGCCATCTGTATATCTTCCTTGGAGAAGTGTCTGTTCATTTCCTCTGCCCATTTTTTGATCGGGTTGTTTGTTTTTTTGTTGTTCAATTGTGTGAGTTCTTTATATATTATGGAGATCAACCCCTTGTCAGATGTATGTTTTGCAAATATTCTCTCCCAGCTGGTTGGTTGTTTGTTCATCTTGATTCTGGTTTCATTTGTCTTATAAAAGCTCTTTAATCTGATAAAGTCCCACTTGTTTATTTTTTCTTTAGTTTCCCTAGTCTGGGTAGGCATGTCATCCGAAAAGATTCCTTTAAAACCAATGTCAAATAGTGTGTTGCCTATATTTTCTTCTATGAGTTTTATAGTTTCAGGTCTCACCTTCAGGTCTTTGATCCATTTTGAGTTAATTTTTGTGAATGGCGATAGCACATGGTCCACTTTCATTCTTTTGCATGTGACTGTCCAGTTTTCCCAACACCATTTATTGAAGAGACTTTCCTTTCTCCATTGCATGTTCTTAGCACCTTTGTCGAAAATTAGCTGTCCGTATATGTGTGGTTTTATTTCTGGGCTTTCAATTCTGTTCCATTGATATGATTCACTTTTTGAATTACAACATCTTTTATCATTTATTCCCCCATACAGGGAGAGAGAGCTATTTGACTCTTTTTTTCACCAAAAAATTTCTGGTCTTTTAATGGTGTCTTACCCTTTTTTTCTCTTTGTACTTTTTCTTCTTTGTTTACTTTAAGGAACATCTATTTTTGCTCTTCTGGTTTCAAAGGTAACACATTTGTTTTAAACAATTTGGGAATTATAGAAAAGCACAAAAAAGAAAATTAAAATTGGGCCGGCCCTGTGGCTTAGCGGTTAAGTGCGCACTCCGCTGCTGGCAGCCCAGGTTTGGATCCCGGGCGCGCACCGACGCACCGCTTCTCTGGCCATGCTGAGGCCGCGTCCCACATACAGCAACTGGAAGGATGTGCAACTATGACATACAACTATCTACTGGGACTTTGGGGGAAAAATAAATAAATAAAATTATTTTTTAAAAAAATTAAAATTACCTTAACCCCATGACTCAATGATATTTTATTCCCTTCCAGTTTTTCTAAGTTTATATGTAATTATCCTGATTTTTAAAAAATTTTTAGTTGTTACTATTTTTATTTGGTGACTATATAATACATTCACATGGTTCAAAAATTATGTATGTATACATTTATGTATATGTATGTATATGAAGAAGATTCCTTTCAATATCTTTTTGTATAGCTTCCATCAGTAACCACCCCAACCCCACCCCAGGTAACCACTGTTATTAGGTGCTTGTATATCCTTCCGAAGTTTATACATATGCTAACATTCTTATTACCCTTCCTTTTTATACAAATAGTTTTAGAACAAAATAGTACTAAGCACACTGTTTTGCCCTTTGCATTTTTCACCTCCTAATGTACTTGAACATCTTTATCAATACATAGAAAATTTCCCTATTCTTTTTTTTTAGCTGCATAATATTCCATTGTGTATAAATGTAGCATAATTTATTTAATTTATCACCTATTGATAATTTACATAGTCAACTTTTGCGATTACATGCAGTGTTAAATACACTAATACTGAATTCAATAGTGCTTTTCTCTTAGTCTAATTATTGTTTCAAATGCTCAAACAGACATCATAGGCTATTTTTTAATTTTTATTTTAAACATTTTTATTGAGATTCAATTATCATATAATAAACTGCACATATTTAAGCTGTACTAAATTTGATAATTTTGACATGTATATACCTGTAAACCATGAACCATCACTACATTCACAAGATAATGAAAGTATCTGTCACCTCTAAATATTTTCTGGTGCCCTTTTGTAAATTCCCTTCTCAATTCTCCCCATCCCCATCCCCCAAGAAACCACTGACATGCTTTCTATTATTATAAATTAATTTGAATTTTCTAGACCTTAATATACATGGAATCATACAGTATGTACTCTTTTTTTGTCTGGCTTCCTTCACTCAGCATAATTATTCTGAGAGTCATCCATGCTGTAGCAGGTATCTTTTTTGTTGTTGTTGCTGAGTAGGATTTTTTTGTTTATTTTTGTTTATCCGTTCACCTATTGATGGACATTTAGGTTGTATCCAGTTTTGGGGTATTACAAATAAAGCTGCTATAAGCATTCATGTACAAGTCTTTTTATGGATATATGCTTTCATTTTTCATGGGTAAATACCCAGGAATGAAATTACTGGATCATATGGTAGGTGTCTGTTTAACACTTTAAGAAATTGCCAAACTATTTTCTCAAGTATCTGACCATTTTACATTTCTATTGGCAGCGTATGAGAGTTCAAGTTGCTCCATATCCTTGCCAACGTGTGGTATTGTCAGCCTTTTTTTTTTTTTTTTTTGGTGAGGAAGATCAGCCCTGAGCTAACATCCATGCCAATCCTCCTCTTTTTTTGGCTGAGGAAGACTGGCCCTGGGCTAACATCCGTGCCCGGCTTCCTCCACTTTATATGGGATGCCACCACAGCATGACCTGACAAGCGGTGCATCAGGGCGCGTCGGGGATCCGAACCCCGGCCGCCTGCAGCAGAGCACGCGCACTTAACCGCTAAGCCACGGGGCCAGCCCTGGTCAGCCTTTTTAATTTTAGTCAATCTAATAATAAGTAGTATCTCATGTAGTTTTAATTTGAATTTCCTGTGGAGTATTTTTTTTTTGGTGCCAGTTTTTTTTTGAGGAAGTTTGGCCCTGAGCTAATATCTGTTGCCAATCTTCCTCTTTTTTCTTTTTTCTCCTGAAAGCCCCAGTACATAGTTGTATATCCTAGTTGTAGGTCCTTCGAGTTCTTCTGCGTGTGATGCTGCCTCAACGTGGCTTGGTGAGCGCTGAGTAGGTTGGTCCCCAGGATCCAAACCTGTGAACCCTGGGCCGGTGAAGCAGAATGCACGAACTTAACCACTACACCACTGGGCCTGCCCCATGTGGAGTACTTTTTCATGAGCTGTTTGCCATTCATATATCTTCTTTAGTGAAGTATCTGTTCTAATATTTTACTCATTTTTAAATTGAATTATTATATTTTGAGAGTTCTTGATATATTCTGGGTACAAGCCCTTTATCAAATATGTGATATGCAAATATTCTCTTCTAGTCCAAGGCTTGTTTTTTATTCACTTAACATTGTCTTGAAGACCAGAGTTCTTGATTTTTATGAAGTTCAACTCATGTGTTCAATCTTTTAAAGATCATGCTTTTGGTCGTGTTTCTGAGAAATCTTTGCCTAGCCCAAGTTCACAAAGATTACTCCTATGTTTTCTTCTTTAGATTCTACGCTTAGATGGATGATCCTTTTTTTTTTTTTGTGAGGAAGATCGGCCCTGAGCTAACATCTGCCAATCCTCCTCTTTTTGCTGAGGAAGACTGGCCCTGGGCTAACATCCATGCCCATCTTCCTCTACTTTATATGGGATGCCACCACAGCATGGCCTGACAAGCGGTGCGTCGGTGCGTGCCCAGATCGGAACTGGCGAACCCCGGGCTGCCGCAGCAGAGCGCCTGCACTTAACCGCTTGCGGCACCGGGCTGGCCCGATGATCCATTTTTTAATGCCAGCTTTATTGAGATGTATTTCACATATCATAAAATTCACTCTTTTAAAGTATACAGTCCAATGGTCTTAAGTATGTTCACAGAGTTGTGCGATCTTCACCACTATCTAATTTTAGAACACTTTCATCATCCCAGAAAGAAACTTCATATCCATTAGCAGTCACTACCCATTCCTTCCTCGCCTCAGCTCCTGGATTTGCCTGTTGTGGACATTTCATATAAATGGAATCATACAATATGTGGCCTTTTGTGTCTGGCTTCTTTCACGCAGGTTCATCCATGTTTTGAAGGTTCACCCATGTTGTATCATGTATCAGTGCTTCATTCCCTTCTATGACTGAATAATAATCCATCATATGGCTACACCACATTTTGTTGATCCATCGGTTGATGGGCATATGACTTGTTTCTCTTTTTTGGCTCTCATGACTAATACTTCTGTGTACATCTGTGTACAAGTTTTTCTGTGGATGTGTATTTTCAGTTCTCAATCCTGTAATTGGAATTGCTGGATCTTATGCTAACTTGTTTTCCAAAGCAGCTGTATCATTTTATATTCTCACCAAAAGTGTATGAGAGTTCCAGTTTCTCTACATTCTCCCCGACGCTTGTTATTGTCCATCTTTCTGTTTACAGAAAATCCATCTTTCTGATGGATGTGAAGTGGTGTTTCATTGTGGTTTGGATTTGCATTTTCCTAATGTCCAATGATAATAAGCATCTTTTTATGTGCTTATTGGCCATTTGCATATATTTTTTGAAGAATGTCTCTTCAAATCCTCTGTTCATTTTTCATTAGGGCTATTTGTCTTTTTATTGTTGATTTGTAAGAGTTCTTTATATAGTCTTTATATATATATACTATATATATATATATATAATTCTTTATATAGTCCCTTATCAGATATATGATTTGCAAATATTTTCTCCCATTCTGTGGGGTGTCTTTTTACTTCCTCTATGGTGTCCTTTGAAGCACAAAAGTTTGTAACTTTGATGATGTCCAACTTATTTTATTCTTTTGTAGTTGTGTTTTGTATCACATCTAAGAAAACATTGCCTAATATAAGGTCATAAAGATCTATTATTACATTTTCTTCCAAGGATTTTATCATTTTAGCTCTTACATTTAGGTCTATGATACATTTTGAGTTAATTTTTGCATATGGCGAGAGGTCAGAGTCCAGCTTCATTCTTTTGCATGTGGATGTTCACTTGTCCTCACACCATTTGTTGAAAGACTACTCTCCCCATTGAAACTTGGCACCTTCTCCAAAATCAATTGACCATAAAAGTAAGGGTTTATATCTTGATTCTTAATTCTATTCCATTGATATATATGCTTATCCTTAAGCCAGTACCACACTGCATCTTTATAGTAAGTTTTGAAATTGGGAAGTGTGAGTCTTCCAACTTTGTTGTTTTTAAATATTTTTTTGGCTCTTCTGAGTCCCTTGTATTTCCACGTGAACTTTAGCATTAGCTTCTCCATTTCTGAAAAAAAGGAAGCTGAGATTTTGAAAGGGATTTCATTGAATCTGTAGATCTCTTTTGGTAGTATTGCCATCTTAACAATATTAAATCTTCCAGTCCATAAGCAAGGAATATCTTTCCATTTAATTATACTTCAGTTTCTTTCAACACTGTTTTGTAGTTTTCAGTGTACAAGTTTTGTGCATCCTTGCTTAAATTTATTCCTGAGTATTTTATTCTTTTTGGTGCTATTGTAAATTGAATTGCTTTTTTAATGTGATTTTTGGTTGTTTGTTACTAGTGTGTAGACCCACCATAGATTTTTATGTATTGACCTCATATTCTGCAGTATTCTTGAGGCGCTTTGGGAGTTTTCGTCTTTCTTGGAATTTGTCTATTTTATCTATGTTGTGAAATTTATCAACATAAAGTTACTCATAACATTCTCTTATTATCCTTCTTAATATCCATAGGATCTAGAATAACGTCATTTCTCTCACTCCTGATATTGGTAATTTCCATCTTCTCTTTTATTTTTCCTGATCAGTATGGCTAGAAATTTATTAATTTTATTGATCTGAAAATATCAGCTTTTGGATTCACTGATTTTTCTGTATTGTTTTTCAGTTTTCTATTTCATTGATTTCTGTTCTAATCTTTATTATTTTCTTTCTTCTGCTTACTTCTTCGTGTTTCATTTGCTCTTCTTTTTCTAGTTTCTTAAGGTAATAGCTAAAGTTATTGAGTTGAGATCTTTCTGTCCTAATATAGGCATTAGTGTTACAAATTTACATTTAAATACTGCATTAGCTGCATTCAACAAATTTTTATACATTGTGTTTTCATTTTCATTCAGTTCAAAATTCTTTCTAATTTCCTTTTTGGTTTTTGCCTTCACCCGTGAGTTACTGAGAAGTATGTTATTTCGTTCCCAAATATTTGGGGATTTTTCAGATCTGTTTCTGTTACTGATTTCCAATTTAATTCCATTTTGGCCAGGGATATTTTGTATGATTTTAATCCATTTAAGTTTGTTGAGATTTGTTTTATGACTGAGACTATGATTTATCCTGGTAAATGTTCTGAGTGCCCTTGAAAAGAATGTGTATTCTGCTATTATGTGGGATGTTCTATAATTGTCAATTAGGTCAAGTTTGTTAAAATGTTGTCCAAGTCTGCTATGCCCTTATTTTCTGTCTAGTTATTCTATTAATTATTGAAAGAGGAATATTGAAATATCTGCCTATAATTGTGGATTTGTCTGTTTCTCCTTATGGTTCTATCAGTTGTACTTCATGTATTTTGAAGCTTTCTTATTTGGTGAACAAATGTTTAGGATTGTTATATCCTTTTGATAATTGACTCCTTTGTCATTATGAAATTACCCTCTTTTTTTGTTTTTTTTTGGTGAGGAAGGTGGGCCCTGAGCTAACATCTGTTGCCAATCTTCCTCTTTTTGCTTGAGGAAGATTGGCCCTGAGCTAACATCCATGCCCATCCTCTATTTTGTATGTGGGACACCACCACAGCATGGCTTGATGAGCGGTGTGTAGGTCCGTGCCCAGGATCTGAACCCACAAACCCGGGGCCGCCAAAGTGGAGCATGCAAATTTAACCACTACACCACCAAGTCAGCCCCATGAAATTGCTCTCTTTATCCCTTGTAGTAGACATCTCTCTCTGTCTGATATTAAAGAGCCACTCCAGCTTTCTTTTGATTGGTGTTAGCCTGGTATATCTTTTTCCATCCATATATTTATAACCTATTTGTATTTTATATTTAAAATGGATTTTTCTTACCACATACTTGGTTCTTGCTTATTTATTCAATCTTACAATCAGTATTTTTGAATGGGGTGTTTAGACCATTTACATTTTTTTTAATAATTTTATTTATTTATTTATTTCCCCCCCCAAAGCCCCAGTAGATAGTTATATGTCATAGCTGCACATCCTTCTAGTTGCTGTATGTGAGACACGGCCTCAGCATGGCCAGAGAAGCGGTGTGTCAGTGCACGCCCGGGATCCGAACCCGGGCCGCCAGCAGTGGAGCGCGTGCACTTAACCGCTAAGCCACGGGGCCAGCCCATAGACCATTTACATTTAATGTGATTATTGATATGGATGAGTTTAAATCATCTGTTCTTTGTTCCCCCTTTTCCTTTTTTCCTGCTTTTAGATGAAATGAATATTTTTATTATTCCATTTCATCTCTTCTGTTGACTTGCTAGCTATGGCTCTTAATTACATTAATATTATTTTAGTTGTTGCTTTAGGGTTTATCATATGCATCTTTAACTTATTACAGCCTATTTTCAAGTGATATTCCACTTCACATGTAGTTAGTATAAGAATCTTACAACATTATACTTCTATTTCTACCCTCCTGGTCTTTGTGCTATTTTTGTCATATAATTTACTTCTACTTATTTTGTGTACCCACAATACATTGTTATTATTTTTGCTTTAAACATTATTTTTAATAGATTTAAATAATAAGAAACAAAGTCTTTATATTTACCCACATAGTTACCATTTCTCATGCTCTTCATTTCTTTCTGTAGATCCAGATTTCCATCTGGCATCATTTCTCTCTGCATGAAGGACTTCCTTGAGCATTTCCTATAGTGTGGGCCTGCTGGTGATGAATTCTTTCAGTTTTTGTATGACTACAAATGTTTTTAACTTGCCTTTTTTAAAGATTTTTTGCAAGGTATAGAATTCTAGGTTGGTTTTTTTTTTTCTTTTAGCACTCTAAAGGTGTTACACTGTCTTCTCACATGCATTTTTTCCAACCAAAAAATCTGTTATTATCCTTATATTTGTTCTTCCATATGTAAAGTGTACTTTCCTCCCTCTTATTGCTTTTTTATTTTTTTGTAACAGCTTTATTGAGATATAATTCACATACCATACAATTCACACATTTAAAGTATACAATTCAATGGTTTTTAATATATTCAGAGTTGTGCAACCATCGCCACAATCGATTTTACAACATTTTCATCACCCCTGAAAGAACCCAGACCCTTTAGCTATTACCTCCTGCCCAATATCCTCATCTTCCCCAACCCTAGTCTACTTTCTGTCTCGACAGATTTGCCTATTCTGGATATTTCATATAAAAGGAATCATATAATATGTGTTTTTTTGGTGATTGACTTCTTTCACTTAACATGTTTTCAAGGTTCATCCATGTTTAGCATGTATCAGTATTTAATTTTCTTTTTATGGCCAAGTAATAGTCCATTGTATGTATATACCACATTTTGCTTATCCATTCCTCAGTTGATGGATGTTTGGATTGTTTCAACCTTTTGGCTATTGTCAGTAATGCTGGTATGGACACACATTTACAAGTTTTTATGTGAACACATGTTTTAATTTCTCTTGGATATATACCTAAGATCAGAATTGTCAGGTCAAATGGTAACTGTATGTTTAACTTTTTGAGGAACTGCCAGACTGTTTTCCAAAGCGGCTGCACCATTTTACATTCCCACCAGCAGTGTCTGAGGGTTCCAATTTCTCCACATCTTTGCCAACACATGATATTATCTGTATTTTTTTTTTATTATAGCCATCCTAGCGAATGTGAAGTGACCCCTGACGGCTTTTAATACTTTATCATTGGTTTTGATTAATTTGATTATGATATTCTTTGGTGTAGTTTTCTTTATGTTTCTTGTAGTTGGTGCTTGTTTAGCTTTTTGGATCTGTGTGTTTATAGTTTTCATCTATTTGGAAAAATTTCAGCTGTGATTTCTTAAAATATTTTTTCTATCCCTCATCTTTCAGGGTCTCCAATTATATGCATATTAGGCCACTTGAAGTTGTCCCATAGCTCACTAATGCTCTGTTTATTTCTTTCAATCTTTTTTTCCTCTATGTTTCATTTTGGATTATTGCTATGTCTTCAGGTTCACTAATATTCTATTTTATAAATATAATCTACTTTTAATCCTATGCAGTGTAATTTTCATCTCAGTTGTTATACTTTTCCTGTCTAGAAGTTTGATTTTGGTCTTTTTGATATCTTCCATATTTCTACTTAACATTTTTTATCTTTCCTCTAGCTTCCTGTACATATGGAAAATAATTATCATAACTACTTGAATTTCCTTAAATATCAGTTCTATTTTGTGTCATTTCTAGCTCAGTTATGATTGATTTTTTTTCTCTCTATAGGTTATTTTTTTTGTTTCTTTGCATGTCTGGTAATATATGAGATTGGATGGTAGACATTGTGAATTTTACTTTGATTTATCCTGGATATTTTTGTATTTCTTTAAATACTGTTGAACTTTGATATGGGATGCAGTTAAGTTACTTGGAAACATGTTGATCCTTTCAAGGCTTGCTTTTAAAGTTTGCTTGGCTAACCAGAGTTGGTTTAGTCTAGGGATAATTTGGTCCCACCATTGAAGGAAAACACTTCTGAGTATTCTACCTGATACTCTGTGAATTAGGAAGTTTTCCATTCTAGGGTAGTGGGCAGAAATTATTCCTGGTCCTGTGTGTGTCCCTGGAATTGGTCCCTCTAATCCTTTTGGGTGGTTCTTTTCATTGTCTGGGGTAGTTTTCTCACATGGTCTGTACTCAGCTGAAGACTTGAGGGGCACCCTCTGCAGATCTCTAGAGTCCACTCTCTGTGCACTCTCTCCTCTGCAGCACCCAGCCTTGCAAAATCTATCTGCCTTGGCCTCCCTGGACTCCCAGCTCTGTCTCCTCAATTCAGGGAAACTGTCAGCCTCGGTCTGAGTTCTGCCTCTCTGCACTGCAGCCCAGAAACACTCTCTAGGCAAGAATATGGGGCAATCAAAGGGCTCATCTCATTTGTTTCCTTGGTCTCACAGATCACTGTCCTTTGCTGTCTGATGTTCAATGTCTTAAAAAGTTTTTTTTAATATATTTTGTCTTTTTTTTTTTTTTTTGGTTGTTTCAAGTGGAAGGATACATCCAATTCCTGTTATTCCATCTTATTTGGAATCAAAAGGCACTCCCTCTTTTTAAAAAGCTAAGCATAAGGTTTTTTTTTTTAATAGTTGCCATCTAGCTGTTTCAACATATGAAATTTATTAGGGTTTAATCCTGCTCTTTGTTCTGTCTACTAGTGCTTTCTGTGTTATGACTGGTGTTTTATAATTTTGGATTATGAACTCATCTGCAATAGGAACTTAATCCGTGGGAATTCTGTGAGGCCTGGGTTTAGGGAACTTCCTTCTAGATCAGTTTTATGTTTGCCTCTCCAAGGCTTCTCTCTTTATGTGTTATTTCTCATTTTTGGTATTCCTAGGTCATAAAAGTAGTGTATATTAAACTTCAAAGTCACCTGAGAGCAGGCTTTGATTATTAAAATTATCAGAGGAGTTGTTTTTTTCTTGACCCAGAATTCAGGTCAAATCACAAGCTTCCGTGTTTCCTTGGACTTAAAGGTAGACTTTTTTTTCTATTCCACCTTTGCACTGAGGATACAGCACTTTAAGGGCCTTAAGTTGATGTTCTAGCTCCCCAGGCACAAGACTTTGTCTCTTACACCTGCTTGAGGTTACAACCCAATCCCCTAAGGTTACCATGTTCCCACCAAGCACCAATTCCCCACGGTTAGCACAGTATTAACTCATGTGCTCAGCTCTCTGATTTTCTGTTTCTTCTTCCTGGTTTTCTGTTTTTTCTTCCCTTTTAGAGAGCTCAACTATGAACTTAAAAGAATGCCTGTTATATTTTATCCAGAATTTCTCTATGATTATTTGGTCTTCCATACTGTCAGGAACAGAATTTTCCAATTCTTAGTTCACCATCATCAGACTTCCACTTCCACAACTTCACTGATGCTATTCTTCAAAGGCCATTGAAGACCAGGAGGCAACTGGCAAATTTCGTGAATGCTGTTTCAGTTGGGATGTGTTCCAACCACAAGGGATAAAATACTTGACTAAAAATGGCTTAAACCATAAAGAAGCTGAATTTTTCTAAGATAAACAGATCCAGGGTCACTTTGGCAACTCATTTCCATTAAGGACCTATGTTTTTTTGTCCTTCCTCTTTGCCATCCTTAGTATGTCAATGATGTGTTTTACCTCATTGTCACATGATGGCTTCCTCCCATGACCACATCCAAGTAGCAAAAGGTGACAGCAAGAAAAGGACTTTTTGCTCTTGAGCCTCTCTCCTATTAATTAGGAAAATCTTTCCAGAAGCTCCAAGCAGTTGACCCTTTCACCCCTCTGGCAAGAACCTGTCACATGCCCACTCCTGGAGCAATCACTGGCAAAGGAGAATGGACTTATCCCTGGGGCTGGAAACATTGCTGTTGGAATAATCATGGGGTTTTGTTGATGAGGAATATGAGTTGTAGAAATACGTAAGGCAAGATCTCTTCCCTTGAGATGCATGCTGTCTGGAGGAGGCAACAAAAACGCAAACAGATACAGCAAATGCAAATTTCATAGTCACACAAACTCAGGTGTGCAAAAATGCAAATCCTCTATTTGTCTACAACCAAACCTAATTTCTACCCGAAGCCCGCATTTTACCCCACATAGGAAACTTAATCTATCATGTCATGTAAACTCAGTCAGAGGTAGGCAGCCAACTGTGTCTGCCACAGACACCTTCTCTGCTCTTATTGTATAGGACAGTATAGAACAAAACTTCTGATTTGGAACAGGCTCTTTCAGAAGCATTTTACATTGCTGTCCATCTGGTCTTAAAACACAATCCTCATTTGCACAAACAAGCCCCAAATTGCTAAGTGACAGCCAATCATACTATCTCCTTCTAAGGAAAGTGGTTCCTACAGTTTGTTTACTTGTTTATTTGAGTATCAGAGCTTAATATCAACTCTAGGGTGGAAAATGACAAGAGAAAAATCTTTGTTTTGACCTACTTTAAATCTGAAGCAGAGAAAATCACCCAGATGAGTTTATTTGGAAGCGACTAGATTAAATTTCCTATATTGGGCAGAATGGGGGAGGGGGACTGGAGGTAGAGGTGAAGTTCGGGTGTAGACAAATAGAGGATTTACATTCTGCATGCCTGAGTTTGTGTGACTCGGAAATTTGCATCTGCTACATCTGTTTACGTTTCTGTTGCCTCTAACAGACAGCGTGCACCTCAAGGGCAGAGATCTTGCTTTATGCATTTCCTCAACATCTCTTCCCTCCTTTCTCCTTTCTTAGTTCCTAGCACAAGACCTACAACATATTAGGAGCTCTACAAAAGTGTTTAATAAAAGATTGTTTGAGTGAATGAATAAATGAGAAAAGGAGCTTACTGCAATGGGAGGAAACAAGCCCAACAAATTTTTAAACGGAATCGATTTAACTGTATCCTGATTAAGGAGAGAAATGTAGAAATGCGTGCTCGCACGCGGGCGCGCACGCACGCGCACAGATGGAGAGAGAGGGAGACAGATCTGCAGACAGCAGAGCTACGATCACTAAGAGGAGGCAGCCTAATCAGAGAGCCAGACGGGGCCCCACCTGACTCCTATTGCAGCTGGAAAAAAAAAAAAAAGGACTAGAAGGTTCAGCAGGAGCTGTCTCCTCTCCTGCAGTTCCGCGGTCTTCCACCTCCGCCCCACTCCCACTGCTCTGGGAGGAGGCATGGAAGCTGTGGGGAGGTGAGGCAGCCGAGCTGGGCTTTCTGGAACGAGGCAGGATGGTGTGAGCTCAAACGCCCCGCAATTGCTGGAGCAATGGTGGCGACACTCGAGTTATTCACAAAGGCTGGAATTCGAATGAGGCTGGCACTGCTCCAAGTCGCAGTAGCTCAGGAGGAGAGAGAAAGGCGTATTAAGTATTCATCAAGATCTGAGCGTTGCATGGGCTCTGAGGGTTCTCCATCTGCATCTCTCCCTCTATCACTGATTTTTTTGGGGAGGGCGGCTTCTCCAGAAGCACTTTATCTGTCAGTCTGTGAGCTGGAGGTGGGGGTGGGGGGCTGAAGTTAGGCAGATTTGTCTCATCACATGATGGGGGACCTGTATCATGTGATGACTCCGGTGATGTTGGAGGCAGCATGTGACTCCCAGGGCTACGTGGGCTCAAAAACAATTTAAATACAAAAACACAAGCAGGTTCCCCTCCTCTCCTTTGCCTTTTGGTCTGGCTCTCCCTACCTTTGGGGTGGTGCCTGACTGAATGGAAAACCCATCGTCTTGCAGCCACTAACCTGTGAGCACCCGCTACCTGGAGACCAGGCACCTCTGCTGGGGGTCCCCCAGGAGCTGTGCCCCACCATTCTGCAGCCCACTGACTCCCAGGGTGGTAAGTTACTGAACACTCTGAGCAATTATTCGTGAAGCCGTCCTAGAGTGCCTCATTAGCATGCATGGGGCACCCTCGTCGGGCACGTTGGAAGGAAAGTGCCTGCCTGCTCTGGGGAGCTGCAGCTCTCGGGCCGGCCAAACCTACGCAGCCCTCCTGAGGAGCAGTGCTGCGCTGGGTATGCCGCGCTGGGGTGGAAGGAGCTTCTGCATCTCTCTCCTCCTCCTATCTTCCCAGCCTACCTCTTTCCCATCTTCTCTCTTCTCTCTCAGTCTCGCTCCTCTGAGTCTCTTTCTCCTCTCAGGCTCTCCTACCTCGCACCTTCTCCCTCTCCACCTCCCTCTTATTTTCTCTTTTTATTCGCCCCACTTTCTCTCTCTCTCTCCCACTGCTTTTCTTAGGAGTTCCTCTCTCCTCGCCTTTAAAATTATTTTTTTGGATACCTAGATTCTATGTTCTTTCTGTCCAGAACCTGAAGGACCAGCTTCTGAGGACTTGGTGATTGAAAATGTACTAACTGTCCCTTCTAAAATGTTTTTCTTGCTAAGGCAATGAGGATGGCCCAGTTCTGGTTGCGTATGTGTGTGTGTGTGCGTGTATGTGCTAAGGGTGATTGATATATTTCTTGGGGCCATCAGAACTGTTTCTTGGGTAGATGTTTGTTGGCTCCAGATCCCAGCTCAGCTAAGGGATCATCAAGTGATTAGGAGGGGCAGTTACACCAGTGGAGAGACAATGCTCTCTGACCCCAAATGTCTGACTCTCTGTGAGAGAAATCAGGTCTTAAAGCAGAAGCCAAAATCCAGTGCTCAATGCTTAGGGGCTTGCTCAGGTGTCACAAGGCGTCTCATAAAGCTGGGTTAGAGTTTGAGGCCACACCTTTGCAGAATGAGGTAGCACCTTGGATGAGGAACTAGCCATGGGGAAGATGAATGTAAATTTAATCATGGTAGTGTCTGTAACCACATAGGAAGGAGATGTTGGCTATGCCAGAAGATTCTGGTTCACTGTCATCCAGATATGTTAACAACCATTCAGCAAGAAATAATTAACAATTACTGAGCACAATCCACCCAACAACTCAACAAGTAGGTGCTATTTTTATCCCCATTTTAGAGATGGGGAAACTGAGGCACAAAGCAGTTAGGTCACTCAGCTAGTAAGTGAGAGAGCTAGGATTTGAGCCCAGGCAGTTTTTCTTCAGAGTTTTTACAGTTAATCACTATGATAAACTGCCTCAAAAATATCTATCCACATTGCTATATGACAGGTGGTATGCAAGGTTTGGGGCTACATTTGTGAACAAAACAGAGACGTCTTGTTCTCACAGAGTTTACAATCCAGTGGAGAAGGCAGCTATTAAACATATCATCACACAAGACAATATATTATTTCAAATTAGGATATTTGCCAGGAAGAAGAATAGTAGGGTAGCATGAGAATGTATAACGGGAAACACACTTCAGTTGGGGAGTGAAGGGGAAGGGTTGGTCAAAGGAGTCCCCTCTGCTGATGTAATGTTTAACTTGTGACCTGAGAGAGGAGCAGGAGTCAACCAGGTGGAGAGCCAGGAAGAGCATTCCAGACAGAGGGAATAGCATGTGTGAGGGCCTTGAGGTGGGAAAGAGCTGGGGACACTTGAAGAGCAGCAAGAGTGCTGATGGGCTGAGCATGGTGTGTGGGTGGGACCAACCTAAGAGATGAGGCCATCCAGACTAGGTGGGTCTCTGTAGGCCTTGCTAAAGTGACTTGATTTTCATCCCAGGATCAATGAACAACCATTAAAGCATTTCAAGTAGAGAAGTATAAACAGATCTGCAATATGAAAAGACTTCTTCAAGAGGTGTATCAGTTTTTGTTGTGTTACCAACCACCCCAAAACTTAGTGGCTTAAAACACCAGTCATGCATAGCTCATTATGCTGCGAGTTGGCAATTGCAGCTGGGATCATCTGGACAGTACTTCTGTTTTTGCATGGGTTCACTCATGTAGCTAGTCAGCTGGCAGGCTGGCTGGGGGTGGTTGATGTTAGGTGGTCTCACTCACGTGTCTGCGGATGGCAGGGGCAGTTGAAATTGACCGGGCATATGTCTCCATGTCTAGTGAGCTAGCCCAGTCGTCTTCATATGATGGCTGCGTTCCAAAAGCGGCAAGAGAGGGGAAGCCCCAGTGCACAGGCGCTTTTCAAGCATGTGCTTGCATTGTGTTTGCTAGTGCTCCATTGACCTAGACAAGTTACATGGTCAAGCCCAGATCCAAGAGATGGAGAGTTATACCTCTTGACTGGAGGAGTTACAAAATATTATGTCTATTTGTTTCCAGACTGCTATGTGGATTCAAAATAATAAGCTGGATACTTCTGGGAGGAACTGAAAGTCAAGAGGAAATTGAGAGCCAATTTTGCTATGATTGGAGATGAACTTAGACCTGGTCATATATCAGACTCTGTGTTCTGCTTTGAACAAGCAAGAGTCTGAGCGTCTGTTTTGCATGTGGATTAGGAGAGTGTCTAGAATGTGGTGTAGAAATGTCTCCTTCTCTTCTCATAGGATTATCTGGGAATGACTTGGATTTCCAGATAATTCTCAATTTGAGATTGTTAGCCTAGAATGACATTTGGGCTATATGGAACTCACAATGTGATTAGGTGTTCTGATCTAGTCAACAGCGTGTGCGTAGGCCCCGAGGCAAGGAAGTATGTGGCTTGTTTGGGAAATAGGAGGCAATTTAGTTTAATAAAATTGCAGTGGAGATGGAATGGGAGTGGACAGATTAGAAAAATATTTAAGAGGTAGAAAGAACAAGCTTTGCTGATGGATTTGATAGAAGTTGAAGAAAAGGGGTATATGGCAGAAGACCTGCAGGTTGGTGACAACCTTTCCTTAAGGTGGAAGGATTAGGAGAGGATCAGAATATTTTGTGGGGGGAAAGGGCAGGAAAAAAAATCAAGCATTCTATCAAGTGGGTCAAATGTTGCTGAGACATTGAGCCAACTGAGGACGGAAAAGTGTATCTATTTGTGCTGGCAACATGGAGGTAGCTGAAGACTCTGACAATTGCAATTTTGGCGGAGTGGTGAGGATGGAAACCAGATTGGAGTGGGTTGAGGAGTGAATGAAGGTAAATAACCTGTGAAAGGGAGAACAGAAATCAGGCAATGTTTAGATATGAGTCAGGAGAACTGTTTTGATTTTATGTTTGCTTTAAAAAGAAAAAAAGACAGGAGCCTCTAGATTATGTAAACTATTGAAGTGCTCCAGTTGAAAGGGAGAGAGGGGATGGGATCCAAAGTGTATGTGAAGGAATAGGTAGTGATAGGTTTTTATTTTTTACAGGAGTGAATAATGGGAAAAAAGATGGAACACATGCATGAAAACTTGTAGATTTGGTGTTGAGAGGATAAAGAATTTCCTGTCAATGTTTCTTTTCACAATGAAGTATAAGGCAAGGTCATTAGTAGAGAGAAAAGAAGATAGGTAGAGGGAAGAGGAGGACATATAAATGATCATCTCAGAGAGGGTGAAATAAGCATCCTAAAGGAAGAAGTAGAAGTGCTGGGCAAAGCAGCGTGCCTGTTGAGAACAGAGAGCACATATTTAAAATTGTGTCATTGTCTCCAGTAACATTCAAGTGCTTGGGTTCAAGAAACTGGAGATGGTAGAGTGCAGTCCGGTTGACGTTTTGCTGGACAAATTCCGCAGAAGAGAACTGGGCAAGGATGTTGAGTGGGTTTACAAGAGAATGATTGTCCAGCTGAGCCCCAGAATCCAAGATGAACCAGAAGGGGAATGGAACCAGGAAGGACTGATGGAGAATGGATAAGTGGTCGGCTCAGTGGCATCTAGGTTATGACGAGGTGAAAGACTGCTTTCTTGAAGACAATCTAGCATCAGCATCACCTGGGAGCTTGTTAGAAATGCAGAATATCAGGCCCCATCTCAGAACTTCTGATTCCAAATCTGCATTTCAACAAGATCCTCAGGTGATTTCTATGCACGTTAAAGACTGAGAAGCAATGATCTAGATTGTCTTGTGAAAAAACAAAATGGTGCTGTTCTGGGCAAGGTGAGAAGGCGATGAACCCCAAAATGTCACACTCACTTCTTTATTTTTCCTTCCTTTCAAAACATCTTTTTGAATTCAAAAGTTCATTTTTTTGGCCCCAGTTTTTAATTTTTATTATGCAGCATTTCAGACATATATAAATATTTAGTGAAACCAGGTATACCATCATTAGTTTCAATAATTTTCAGCTTATGGCCAATCTTGTTTTCTCTATACCACCTCCCCCAAGATTATTTTGAATCAAATCTTAGACGTGATATAATTTCATCAGGAAAAATTTCGTTAACTACCTCTAAAAGATAAGGACTCCCTTTTTAAACATAACCACGATACTTTCACCGCATCCCAATAAAATCAAGAATAAATCCTTATTGTCATCAGATATCCATTAGTGTTCACATATCTGCAATTGTCATATTTGTAATTTGTTTGAATGAGCATCCAAATAAGGTCCATACATGGCAGTTGGTTAATACATCTCTTAAGTCTTTTGTAATTTGTTGGTCTTTCTTCATCTCTTTTTTTTTTTCCTTGAAATTTTATATTGAAGGAACAAGATAATTTGTCCTCCAGATTTCCACAAAGTCTAGACTTTGCTGCTTATTTACTCATGGTGTCATTTAATATGTTCCTTTATCTTTTGTATTTTCTGTAAACTGGTAATTAAACCTAAAGAGAAGGGCTTTTGCAACAGCTTTTATAGTGAAATATATCACACATAAAACATATATAAATATATATGTATAGCCTGAAGAATAAGAATACCCTTGTAACAACCACCTAGTGCCTTAGGAGCCCTCCAAGAACAGCCTCTTCATCTTCCCTAAAGATAACCTCTATCTTGACTTTTGTAATAATAATTTTTCTGCTAGTTGTATCACATCTGTGTGCATCCCTAAGCAATATATTATTTAGTTTTCTCCAACTTTTTGAGTTGTATGTAAATGTCATCATTCCACAGATACTCTTCTGTGACATTTATTTTGCTCAGTGTTTTATTTTTGTGATTCATCCATGTTGATGTTTGTAGCTAGAGTTCATTCATTTTCACTGATGTATAGTAATCCACCATGTGAATGTGCTACAATTTCTGTATCCATTCTACTCTTGATGGGCATCTGGGTTTTTCCTCCAGTTTGGAGGAATATAATGCTGCTACCAGCATTCTTGTACATGTCTTGTACAGGCTATATACCTGGAAGTGAAAGTGCTAGATCATAGACTATGCACAAGTTCAACTTCACAAGAAAAGGCCAAACTGTTCTCTGCAAGTTGTTTTTGTTTCTTTCTAATCCCTACTCCTTTTAATTTTTTTTTTGTTGCTTCATTGTACCAGCTAAGTCTTCTAATGCAATATAATAGAAATGGTGAAAGCAGTTATTTTGGTCTCATTTTGATCTCAAAGGGAAAGCATTCAACATTACACAATTAGGAAATGTGTTCCCTGAAGCGCTTTTTTAGAGTTGTGTTTTTTGTCAGATTAAGAAAATTCCTCTCGGGGCCGGCCCCGTGGCTTAGTGGTTAAGTGCGCGCGCTCCGCTACTGGCGGCCCGGGTTCAGATCCCGGGCGCGCACCGATGCACCGCTTCTCCGGCCATGCTGAGGCCGCGTCCCACATACAGCAACTAGAAGGATGTGCAACTATGACATACAACTATCTACTGGGGCTTTGGGGGGAAAAAAAAAGGAGGAGGATTGGCAATAGATGTTAGCTCAGAGCCGGTCTTCCTCAGCAAAAAGAGGAAGATTAGCACGGATGTTAGCTCAGGGCTGATCCTCCTCACAAAAAAAAACAAGAAAATTCCTCTCTATTTCTCCTTTGCTCAGAGCAGTCTTTTTTTAAACCATAAATGGTTTTTGAATCTTATCAAATACTTTTTCAGTCTTTTGAGATAATAAAATGATTTTCCTACTTTATTTTTTTACTGTAATGAATTACATTAATTTTCTTTTTATCAGTTTTATTGACATATTATTGACATACAACATATGTAAGTTTAAGGTGTACAACATGATGATTTGATACACATATATGGTGAAATGATTACCACAATAAGGTTAGTTAACACTTCCATCCTTTCACATAATTGCCTTCTTGTGTGTGTGATGATAACATTTAGGATCTACTCTCTTAACAACTTTCAGTAATATAATACAGTATTGTTAACTATAGTCACCATGCTGTACATTAGATCCCCAGAACTTATTCATCTTATAGCTGGAAGTTTGTAAAGTTTGTACCCTTTGACCAACATCTCTTTCATTCCCCACCCACACTCACACCCCCACCACCTCTCCCCACCCCCATGGCAACCACCACACTACTCTCCATTTCTATGAGTTTGGATTTTTTAGATTCTACGTATAAGTGACAACATATAGTACTTGTCTTTCTCTGTCTGACTTATTTCACTTAATATAACGCCCTCAGGGTCCATCCATGTCACAAAAGGCAGGATTTTCTTCTTTTTTATGGCTGAGTAATACTCCATTGTGTGTGTGTGTGTGTGTGTACACACCACAGTTTCTTTATCTGTTCATCTGTTGATGAACACTTAGGTTGTTTCCATGTCTTGGCTATTGTGAATAACACTACAATGAACATGAGGGAGCAACTATCTTGAGACAGTGATTTTGTTTCCATCAGATATATACCCAGAAGTGTGATCGCTGGATCATATGATAGTTCTAGTTTTAATTTTTTGAGAAACCTCCATAGTGTTTTCCATAGTGGCTGCACCAATTTACATTCCCAACAACAGTGCGTGGGCAGACCTGGATCCTGGGTCCACAGGGTCCAACCAGGTGCTGGGGACCCCTGGGGTAGGCCCAGCACCTAAATTTATGGGAGTCTGTCCGGTACTGGGATAGTCCAGTAGCCTGGTTTGGAGGGAGCAGCCTGGAGGCTGCGGCCACGAGTGCTAGCCTCCTGCTAGGGTGAGCCTGGAGCCTGGGGCCATGGGAATCAGCCTATAACCTGGGGCTTCAGGGGTCATCCTGGAGGTTGGGTCTGTAGGGGCTGGTCTGGTACTGGGGCCAGCTGAGAGCCTGCATCTGTGGAGGGTAGCCTGCTGTTGGGGCAGGCTGGGAGCCTGGGTCTATGGGAGCCAGTCTGGAGTGCAGGTCTGTGGGGGCCAGCCTGGCAGTGGCCTGGGGCCATGGGAGCCAGCCTGGTACTGGGGTGGTTCGAAAACCTGGATCTGCAGTATGCGGCCTCGTTCTGGTCCCAGCTGGGAGCTTGGTTTCATGGGAGCCCACCAGGAGCATGGGAGCCACCTGGGGCTGTTGGAACCGGCAGGCGCCTGGGTTCATGGGAGCCCACAGGGTACCACCTCGGGCTGTGGGAGTCAGCCTGGTGCTGGAGCGAACCGGTTCTGGGGTCTGCAGTCAAGTCAGGCACTCACTCCACTCTCTTCCCGTGAGGAGAGTTTCTATCTCCGCACAGGCCTGCCTGGGCTCGAGAAAACGGGGATAGTGTGAATCTATTTTCCTACCCTCCTCAATGCATCTTTTCTTATTTCTGTGCTTCACCCAGATGCTGTAATCTCTCTCCTGGAATCCTTGACTCCTGTGAAGATATTTTTGTGTGCAGATAATTGTTAAAATTGATATTGGTGGGGGGGATGAGCGCTAGAAATTACTGTGCCGCCATTTTTTTCCAAATTCCAGCTTTCAGTGATTAATTTTCACATGTTAAGCCAATCTTGCATTCCTGGAAAAGTCCCAATTTAGTTATGATGGTATAATATCCTTTTTATATAACTAGATGTTAGTTTATATTTTTATATTATATATCTAGATTTAAGTTGGCTTACATTTCATGATTTTTATATCTGTATTCATGAAAGAAATATACCTTTCTCATAATAATTTTCCTTTGTCATTATATTCTTGTCAGATTTTGGCAATAAAGTTGTTCTGTACTCACAAAATGAGTTAAGAAGTATTTCTTTGTTTTAATAATTCCCTTGAAAGAATTTGTGTAAGATTAATGTTATTTCTTCCTTGAATGTTCAGTAGAATTCACTGATGAAGCCATCTTGGTTTAGAGATTTCTCTGTGGAAAAGTTGTTAATTATGGATTTAGTCTCTTTAATAGATGGAAGACTCAACATTTTCTGTGTGTGTAAATTTTGATGTTTTTTTCCTAGACATTTTCTCATTTCATCTAAAGTCTCAAAATTATTTTCATAAAGTTACACATATTATCTTACTGTTTTTCAATATCTATTGGTTCTGTAGTGACGTGCCCTTTATCTTCATTTATTTCTTGATCAAATGATTTATCCTTTGGAAAAGGATTTATCCTTTTTTGTTTAAAATTTCTTCAAAGAATCAGCTCTTGGCTTTGTTGATCCTTTTTATTAAATGTTTGCTTTTTATTTTATTAATTTATTAGCTTTATTATTTCCTTCCTTCTTGTTGTTTAAAATTTAATTTGCTGTTCTCTTTTAAAATTTCTTGATATGGGTGCTAGATCATTGATTCTTTCAGCCTTTTTTCTTTTCTAATATACATACTTAAGGCTATAAATTTCTCTCTAAGAATGGGTTTAGCTGGATCTCACAATTTTGACATGTAACATCTTTGTTATCATTCAGTTCAGAATATTTTGTAATTTCCATTAGAAAAATATTGTTTAGAATATGTTGCTTAACTCCTAAATATATGAGGGGGGGGTAGTTCTCTTTTTCTTATTAATTTCTCTCTTAATTTAACTGTAGTCAGAGAACATACTCTGTATGATTTCATTCTTTGATATATGTTGAGATTTTTTTTTTTTGACCCAGTGTATGGTCAGTTTGGGCATATTTTCCATGTGCACTTTAAAAGACTTTATTTTGCAGTTGTTGGGTGCAGAGTTTTGTATATGTTAGGTCAAGTTTGTTAGTTGTATTGTGCAAGTCTTCTATATACTCAATCATTTTTTTTTTTTTTTTTGCTTTTTGGTTTGTTTGTTTTTGATCTGCTTGTTTTGTCAGTACAGAGAGAATTATGCTAAAATCTTTAACTATAATTGTGGATTTTTCTATTTGTCCCTTGAGCATTTTAGTTCAAGCGTTCTTGGACTTTTTTATGCTGTGGACCCTGTAAGTAGTCTCATTAAATCCATGTATCCCTGCTTAGTATGAAGTACATAAATGCATAAATAGAGCACATGGGATTATAAAGAAAACTAATTTTATTGAAATACATTCATCAAAATATTTTAAAAACAAATTAGTAATATACACGCTTCCTTCTTCATGTATTAGATTACAAAGTCTAGTAACAGGTCTAATACTACTCCAATTTTGAAGTAGTGTGAGTATAAATGATATTTTTAAACACCTACAACAACTGTAATGTGATATGAAAGTGTCTGTGATTTCCACAGGTTGTAAGTCACAAGTACTGCTGATATCATGATGGTGTGTTGCCCACTTACATCATTTAAGGAAAGGATACATTTTGTTAGAGGTTATAGGGTGAAAGCTGTAATTTTTCCTGTCTAAGTTTATGGGCCCCTGGGTTACATCCAAGAGCATAAGTTAAGAACCTCTATCCTAATCCAGTGACAGATTGAGATTATTCAAAGCCAGGTCTGTGTTCCTGTGAGGGATGTCCTATTTCTGTTTTACTCCTATGCCTCATCTGTAGCCTTTCAGGGCCTAACCAAATGACTGAGGTATTCACCAGGCTCCCTCTCCTTGACTGGTCCTGAACTCCAATTGTCTCCACAAGCAGATTCCTTGTGAATCTGCTACAAGCTTTGCTCATCTTCTCAGCCTTTCTGCCACATCCCTCAGGTGGAAGGGAAAACTCTGCTAAATGCCTGCCTTACCTCTGTGGTCTTTCTCTCTGTCCCTGATCTTATCTGTGATTCCTTGCTGCCTGAATACCTCTCTGATGCCTTCAAACAGGTGTGTGTGTGTGTGTGTGTGTGTGTGTTTAATGTCTCATTCAGTTTTCACATTGCTTCTCAATGGGAAATTAATCTGAAAGAATTTAGAACAGCATATTACTTTTTTAAAAAATGTATTCATGTATAGCATGCATATAGAAAAGTGCACAAATCTTAAATGCAAAAATACATTTGTGAAATCAACACCCAAATAAAGAAATAGAACATTAGTAGCTGTGCCCTTTTTGGAATTTTGAATAGATGAAATCATACTTATATACTCTTATATTTATTTACATTGATTTTTGAAGTAAGTTTTAGAAATTTTAAAGACATTGAATGCATACAGGGAATATTACAGAGCAGTGAAAAAGAACAGCCTATTACTACATGCAACTACATGCATGAATCTCAGACATAATGTTGAATGAAAGAAACCAGGCTCAAAAGAGTGCACAGCTCATTCTGATTCCACTTATATGAAGTTCTAGGATAGACAAAACTAATCTGTCATAATTGAGTTAACATAGTAGTTTCTTTTGAGGGTACTGACTAGGAGGGGCAAGAGGAAGGTTTCTAGGGTATTGGTATTGTTTTATATCTTGATCTGGGTGTTGTTAGGTGAGTGTATACATTTGTAACAATTTGTAGAATTGAACATTTAAGGTTTGTGCAGGTTACTATGTCTATGTTAAATTTCAATACAAAAGTTAAGAAAAAGTCAAAGAGCTAGGAATTTTATTCCTGGCTTTTTTTTTGCCCCCGGCTTTATTGAGGTATAATTGACAAAAATTGTGTATATTTAAGGTTATACAATGTGATGTTTTGATATAGGTATACGTTGTGAAATGATTACCGCAATTGAGCTAATTAACATATCGATTACCTCACTTAGTTACTTTTTTCTGTTGTTTTGGTGAGAACAATTGTTTTTGGTGAGAACAATTAAGATCTGTTCTTTCAGCAAATTTCTAATACACAGTACAGTATTAACTATCGTCACCATGCTGTACATTGGATCTCCAGAACTTATTCATCCTGCATAACTGAAACTTTATACCCTCACTCCTAGCCCTTGGCAACCACCATTCTACTTTCTGTTTCCATGAGTTCGACATTTTTAGGTTACACATATAAGTGAGGTCATGCAGTATTTGTCTCTCTGTGTCTGGCTTATTTCACTTAGCATAATGTCCTCCAGGTTTATTCATTATGTTACAAATGACAAGATTTCTTTCTTTTTAAAGGCTGAATAATGTTCCATTGTGTGTGTGTGTGTGTATATATATATATATATATACACATGTATATACACCACATTTTCATTATCCATCCATCCATTGACAGACACTTAGGTAACAACCATATCTTGGTTATTGTGAATAATACTGCAGTGAACATGGGAGTGCATATATCTCTTTGAGATACTGATTTTATTTCCTTTGGATATATACCCAGAAGTGAGATTGCTGGATCATATGGTAGTTCTATTTTTAATTTTTTGAGGAACCTTCATAGTGTTTGTCTTATTAATCTGGTAGAAGGCTGCATTCAGTGAGAGACAGAGAGATGCATAAAAGCAACTCAGCTGTCGAGTCTTGAAGCCTCCTGGCACCAAGGATTAGAATGTGGTTCTCAGCTTCAGAGGCCTAGAAACTAGACTGTGTCGGTGCCACCAGGAGCTCAACAGTGTAAATTCACACTAACCAAAATCACCAGACACTGAGATATAAATCAAATTGTCATGAATTAATTTAGAGTGAGAAATATACATTTCTATAGAATCTTGTTATTTGTACCAGCGAATCAGCATATTCTCTGTTAGTGATATATTCACCCACAGAAATATACACACACACACACACAGAGGAAAGGAAAAAGAAAGTTGTTTGGTGAGAATGGAATCAGAGGAGGGAAAGTAAAGATAGTTCAATAGGGCCGGCCCCGTGGCTTAGCGGTTAAGTGCACGCGCTCCGCTGCTGGCGGCCCGGGTTTGGATCCCGGGCGTGCACCGACGCACCGCTTCTCCGGCCATGCTGAGGCCGCGTCCCACATACAGCAACTAGAAGGACGTGCAACTACGACATACAACTATCTACTGGGGCTTTGGGGAAAAATAAGTAAATAAATAAAATTATAAAAAAAAAAGTTCAATAATCATAATAGCTAGTGTGATCAAGAAAGATGCTTTTTTAATTCATTTTATTATTTATATAATAAACAGCACTTACTATGTGCCAGGCATGTTACAACTAAAAGCTCATGTAATCCTCATAACAACCCTATATGGTAGGCACTAATATTGTACCCTTAGCAGCTTTATTGAGGAGGAGATGAGGAGACTGAGGCATGGAGAGACTAACTTACTCGGAGTCACATGCCCAGTAAGTGGAGCCAGGATTTGGACTCTGGAAGTCCAGCTCCAGGGTCTTTGTGCCCAACTATTGTGCTATGTTACCTCTCCTCGGTTCTTCAAATACGCCTGTTGAGAAAATGAAACTATTCACGTTCACGGATGAGAAGGGCATCCTATCCTCTGGACAATTCTGGAGATGTGCTGAAGGCATTTGATTTGGTCTGTGCTGTTTTAAGGCTCTGGCTGGGCTGCCTGCTGTTAGGAATAATGATAGAAAACATGCCTTGAGCGCTTTCCATGTGCCAGGCACTAAGCTGGGCATTTTACTTACTGTATGTCCCCTTTCCTGGAGCACTGCCCCATGTAGTAGGCCCTCAACAACTGTTTGTTGAATGACTTTACTTCCCAACTTTATGATGTACGTATAATGTGATTCCCATTTTACTGGAGAGGCAACTGAGGGTCCAGGTAGTGAAAGCTTGCCGGTGAGTGATCCGTACACTCTGGGTCTTCAACGGCAGCGTGAACATGTCCCAGCAGGTGCACGAGATGACCCGCTGGGTGAGGAAGGGAAAGAGTGGGACTTCTACTCATGTTTATTCCTTACCTCGTTCCTTTTGCTTTCCGTTTCATGAATGTTTGGTAATATTCTGAACGTTACTACAGCAGCCCACATACATAAACTATAAATAAACACACACATCTGCGGGGGTGCAGGCTCAAAATGCACACTGCTGACGTGAGGCAGAGTCTAGGGACCATTGCTCTAAACCACTACCTTCTACCTTTTCTTCAGAGAGAGTGTAACTGATGCACTTACAGCTTTCTCAATTACCAGCAGACCTAAAAATACATTCCTGCCACCTTGATAGAGCTGTGTTTTCTAAGCATCCATAAAGCAATATTCCAACCATCTCTTGGAGATAGTGAATTCAGACACGTTACGTATTATCATGGGTCTTACTCTCAGAGAGTCAACTGAGAGAGTGAAATAGAGACTGTATTCTCTGCGCCTTACAAAGTTAACCAGTTGCTATTATAGACGCAATAGGAATTAATTCTGCTCTCCAGCCACCTGAGAATAACACTTTAAGGTAAGGAATTGCCTGTTCATTGAGGCATAAGTCATTAAGTGGAGTCGACTAATGATAGACCAGGGAACAATCAGGTACAACGTAGTAAATTATGTTCTGTCATATTGTAATTCTTAATAACTCAGCTGTCACTCTAGACATTTTTTCATCTTTGTCTGGAGAATGGAAAGAAATAAAATTTAGGCTGATGTTACAGACTAGGTAAAAATCCTGGGATGTGGGCGGAAAGAAAGACTTCATGGAGAAGACTTGAATTGGGTGCTGAAAAGCGAGTGAAAGTTTACCAAGGTGACAAGGAGAGAAACAGAGGAGAATATTCCAGACAGAGGGAACAAGATGGGCACAGACACAGATGAAAGATTACTCTACTGGAGAATGCAAGGTAGCGTGGCATGGCCACAGCGCACAGAGGCTGTTGTGAGTTTGAGAGAACAGGAAGGGGAGATGGAAGAGGCAGGGTCGGGGGCCAAATAACAAGGTCATTAGGAGACAAGCCTGGGATGGCTCTGTGACCTTGAGCAAGTAACTGTAATAGTCATAATTCCTTATCTGTAAATTCATAATAACAACACGAGGACCTGCCTCCTAGGGTTATTGTGAGCTTGCAATAAGAGAATATATTTGAAATGCTTAGAATGGCACCTAATCACGAGGAATCATTTAAGGTCTCAGTAAACAGAAAGTGTCATTATATGAATCAAGGGATTAGATTATGGGATGGCTTATATGCCACATCAAAGAGTTCAGGTTTTCTTATAGGTTAGTGTTTCTAAAATGTGATCAGTTTGTCTGTAAAATAAATGGTCCTCAAGTAGTTTGGCAGCTTCTGTGGCATAAGCAATGGAAAAAAAATATGTGCTTAAGAATTGTATAAATTTGAAATGGAAGAAAAATTATTGAATACCGTTATGTTCTTAATAATAGTTCAAGCGTGCAGGTGGCTCAAATTGGTCAGACTTTGACAAGGTATACTTAAAATTCAGTTACTAGGATATAGTTCATTTTAGCTCTATCATCTGCGTATTATTGTTTGTGTGTGTAAAATTTGCATTTTTTGTTGTTACTATGATGTGTTATGGTTCTGATTAACAAAAATAGATTAATGACTAAAAAGTGGTTCACTGAAGTGTAAAAGCAAAGATAAAAATAGTAGTACAAACACTGCAACTCTGAAGCATCATTAGTGAGCAGGACTTCAGGATCCGTTGGGACGAGAGCACCTATGAACGTGATGATTTCACCCAAGCAGCTGAGAGGGAAAGCGTGAATGGGAAGTGTGGCTATGAATGTCTAAAAACTGGCTTTTATTGAACAAGAGATTTATCCCCCTCTGGTTTCCAGTGTGTACTCTATTAGAAAACGGTATCAGAGAGCTTCCTCTTGCTCTCAGAGATTTCACATCATTTCCAAAATAGAATAACCTTTCTGGTCAACCAGTAGTTTTTCTTGGACCAAGCACAAAATAATAGTTTCTAATATGAAATTGATTGATTTTATTTCTAAATGCAAAGAGGCCAAAACAATAGCCAAACAGATGCATGTCATGCTCTGGTCAACATGCTTGTAAATTCAGCCTCAAATTCAGGACAAATTAAATGCAGGGAGAGAATGCAAAACTAGCCCTAAGCAAACCTAATGACAGGGTTGTATGCTGGATAGCACATGGTGTACAAATATGGTGGGACTATTATTATTGTAATGGTGACAGCCAATATTTTGTTTTACAGTTGAGTGAAACCACTAGTGGGAAACGTATGAACCAGCTCTTTGCATCTCTGTGGTCCATATATGAATGAGAAAGGCATACTTGATAATTTTGAGTTCTATTTCTCAGTTAATCTACTATTGTTTCTGTGAGATATGATGCACATTAGAAGTGTATTTGAGATGTTGCTGATGGAGGACCAGCCACGGGTCTAACAAAGAACGGTTTGGTGTGTCAGTGTCTGTTGCTATAATAATGCAAAGCAACCACAAAACCCAGTCACTTAAATAGTAAGAATTTATCTCATGAGTCTATAGGCCAGCTGGGTGGTTCTTCCTGTCACAGCCAGGCTCACTCAGGTGTCGGTGATAAGATGGGGGCAGGACCAGCTATGTAATTTGTGGAGCTAAGTGCAAAATAAAAATGCAGGGCCCCTTATTCAAAAATCATTAAGAATTTCAAGACAATGACAGCAGAACATTAAACCAAGCATGAGACATTTGTTAGCACAGGGCCCTATGCAACTACGAGGTCACATGGCCATGAAGCCAGCCCTGGCTGTGAGACGTGTAGGCACTCTGCTGCTCTTGGCTGGATTCTTTCCTATGTCTGGGTATCAGCTGGTTCTTGGGTAGTCTGGGATAGACTTAGCTGGGAGAACAGGGGTAACTCCACTCTACTCCATGGATCTCATCCTTCAGCAGGCTAGCACAAGCATGTTCTTAGAGGGGAGAGAACAAGTGAGCCCAAATACGCAAGCACTTTTCTTCAAGTCTCTGCTTTGTTTGCTAACATCCCATTGGGCCACAGCAGGTCACATGGCCAACTCTGAGACAGAGTGGGAGGGGCCTGCAACAGTATCTGACCAAGGACACGCATTGAAGGAGGAGTGAATAACGGGGGCCATTTTTGCCATCTGCCTCACTTGACTACTCAGAGATAGTTGTATGTGTGTGCTGAATTGCCCACTGCTTTACTTACTAAGAACAGTTATGCATCCTGATCTTAATTAAGTGTTGAAGAAGTAATGAAAATTGTTAGCACAATCAAATCTCAGTTCCTGAGCATATGTCTTCCTCATGTGTTTTGTGGAGAAATGGGTGGCGTGTACTAAAACTGCTTTTCCACACTAAAGCATGCTGGCTGTCGGAGAGGAGGGGACTCATGTATCTAACTGAAATGAGGGATGAGATAAGGTTTCTTTATAACACTAATAATGCCATGAAAGACCAGAAACCATAAATCTGGTCCTTGTTGTCATTATCAGTGTTGTGAGGAAATGTTATCTCTGATTTCAAGTGGTGTGTCAACATTCTGTGGTCAGTAGCTTGAAAAGCTTGAACCTCTCATTTCAAGCCCAACACAATAGGATATTCAGTGCCGAGGACAAGGTGTCAGGAAATGGAACTGTGGTGCAGGAGGCTTCGTTGGCAGTCGCTGAGTCTCTCCTAACACTGGGTTTTCTCATTCTCTGGAGAAAGAAATCCATGACAGATTATTGAGCATATTTTAAAACCACACACAATGCCAGAAAACATGAAGAAATTCTTTCCAGAGCTGAACCCAAACAGAAAGCATCAGACATTCATTTGCAACTACCCCCCAAGTTAAAACACCCGACCTTCCAGCCTTTGAATGAGATATGTTCTTTGACTTAGCTGCTCATGAAAGTGGTCTTTAATGAGAAACTTACCACTGTTTAGATACATGTCCCATTCGAGCATACAAAACCGTCTGTCAGGGCCACCAACATATACTGCCTTATCTAATAGCCCATAATTCTTAGTTAGTGCTTTCTAAATTAGTAGAACAAGAATAAATTGAATCTGTCATTAATATATATATATACACATATGTGTGTATATGTATGCATGTGTGTGTGTGTGAATACTTTAATGACTGACTGCAAACAACAGCATCCCTTTTGCTGATCTGGTATTTCTCACCATCCTACTTTTGCTATTTCAACTCTCTCTACCCACATTCAGGATCTGAGTATATTCACATACTTCTTTTTAATAGGGCTCATATAATGCACTAACCAAACCCTTGCTACTTGTTATCCAAAATTCAGGTACCAAGTACATGCAAATTATACTGTATTTCTTGCTATATGAACTTGATTTCCAAACTCAGACTCAGGAGATAAATAGAATTGGATAACAAGGGACACTTAAATATTATTAATTTTTGAATTTATATATCTTAATTTTATTACTTGGAAAATGGATGTTTACCTAAAATCATAGGTTTTCATATGCTCCAGCCAGCCAATAAGTGATTATTAGATACTGAAAATTTAACAAACACTGCTTTGCTTTAGGTGATGGGGGGCCATTGAAAGATGCAAAGATTTTAAACAGAGGGCAAAATAGAGTCAGATTTGCATTTTCAAAATATTACTCAGGTAGTAATATAGTGCTGGGTTTTGAAGGTGGTGCATCAAACTTGATGCTGGCAGACTTTATTTTATTATTTCCACAAATATTTGAGTACCTACTGAATGCCAGTAATTGAGCTCAGATTTGGGGATACAGAAATGAAAAGACTGCCATGGCCTCTCTTGTCATGGATCTAGCCCAGTGGAAGTGATCACTGTTCAAACAAATTGCCCGAATGATTAAATTACGGTTGTGTTAAGTGCTGATGAAGAATCAGGAGAGGACCTGATGTGTGGGATGGAGATAGAAATAGCCATTCTTAGAGAAAGATTGAACGTGAAGGCGAGAGAGGAAGGAAATACAAGACGATTCCAGGGTCCTGGGTTAGAGGATGGGGTTATTAACAAAGAGGAGGAATTCCATAGGAGGAGCAGATTTGCAGTCTTTTGATAATTATGTTTTGGACATGATGAATTTGAACTGCCTCTCAGACATGTAGGATTGTTGTCCAGAAGGCAAGTGTGTATATAAACGTGGAGAGAGAAATCTGAGCTGCAGATCATATGTGGGGGTATAGGATGGACTAGTAGCCATGAATGGTGACTCAGCTTATCCACTGCCCTTAATAGCTCCTTCTCCAGCAACAGTCAAAGCCACAGGCAATGATTTCAGGGTCTTTTTTCCAACCAGTTTCCATCTCTTAACCTCCACTTTCAATCTACTCACTTTAGTTTACTTTTTATTTGTTTTCTAACACCTGAAATCTATATTTCCATTATGAAAAACTTTCTTTTTCTTTTTGGCTGCCCAGCTTTTATTCACTCTGCTTCTGCTAACAGCTTCTGGTTTGTGCTTGAGGGTCTACCTCTCCCCCCACTCTCACCCCGTGTAGTTCTGGTAGTATTGACTCCACCTCAAGTTTGGGGCAGAGGGTGTGTATGCCTGTGATGCAGGCCTGGCCAATCAAAATCTCTAGGTCATCATGACTGGCTCAGAAATAAGCACCTGATCACAGTAGGAAAAAAGAGATGCCGTGAAACTTTTGCTGAGACGTCTGGGACAAACTCAAGAGTTCTTTCCCTCTTCATGCAAACCTAAAAGGATGTAGGAGCAATATTTCTACAGCAATCTTGCAGCCCCAAGGAATTTGAGAACAGACCCAATACTGAGGTAGGAAAGCTGAGATATGAAGAACACTTGGATCTCAGTGATCTCATTTGAGTTCTATCTTTTAATTGGGGAATTTAACCCATTAACATTTGTTGTGATTAATGTTTCCTGTCATTGAATTTATTTTTATTTTTATTCTTCTAGTACAGTGGTTCTCAGATACATGTCTTACTCCATCCTGGAGATACTAATTTATTTGGTCTGGGGTGTGCTCTGGACATCAGTATTTTTTCAACCCTCCCCAGGTTGTTCTAATGTTCAGCCGGGTTTGAGAACCATAAATCTATTAGTCACTCTTGATTTTTGTTTGTATTTTAAATATTTTATTATAAAATGCCACATGTACAGAAATATAACACACAGGAAAAAAGAACATAAAGCAAACAAAGCTTAAAATTTTTACATTGAGAAATGAAATGTTACCAGCACCCTAGAAGCCTCCTGCATAACTCACCCCAATTTATCTTAAACCTCCCAACAGGCCTCTTCCTATCAGCATCTAGACTTACTCTGTGTCTATAGCCTCCCCTAGAACAATTCAACCATCACATACTTTCAAGTCTTTTCCTGCCCCAACTCCAATGTTGAAATTTTGTGAAATTCTAGCTCCAAGTTTTAATTTTTTTTCACAATATACATATCCACATTTTTTTAGATATAGCCATAAGTTTTACTAGTTTTTTTAGACACTATGTTTCTTGTATCCACCACTTCCTGTCTCTAGAATGTGCAGTGTTGGAAGCTGGAGCATCAGTCCAAATGAGAATCTCTGTTCTTACTTCAGGAGCCAATTCCTGGGATTATAAGGGATGAGGGTAAATATACTGCCAGACCAGGTAGCTTATATTCTAGAGGTGGAACTCAGCCTCCTTCTTGGTAGCTAAATATTCTTTGTGGTACTGTTCACCTCCTTCTGCAGCCCCTGAGGTTACTGTGAAGTATCCTGCCTTGGAGAGCTACCCACATGGCTGTGATGGGGGCAGGCATTGGGGACAACCTTTCCTCTTCCTCCCCCACTTTGGCCTCTATTGTTACAGAGGTCCTGTTAAGGAGGGCTCTGCTTCCCCATCCATGCCAACCTTCAGGTTCAGAGCCATCCCCAGGAAAATTATTTATTCCCTTGTTCAAAAAGTAGTCCTGGGGTCTTTATCCTGGGAACTTGATCCTGGTGTTCCAGCCAGAAGGGGATGTCTGACCCAGCCAGGCCAAATGCAGCCCTGTAATTAATTACCTTAACAACTCCCCTGGGGGACCTCTCTCACTCTTCATATTTGTTTAATCTTGGAGTTCCCTGAGGCTTCCTTGGGAGGAACCGCCTTCCTCAGGAGTGTTTAATGTCAAGTTTCTCTATCCTAGTTTTGCCATTGATTTGAACCCTTATGTATTCTATCTTACAGGAGTTCTTCACCATTTCTGATTTACTGATAGGACTCTTGCTTGGTTTTTGGCAATTATGGATCCATATGCAAAATGTGTATGTATATGTAAATGTGAGATATATATTTTTCTGTCATGTTAGTGGAATTTGGGGGGAACATGGGAGGTAGACACTCGGGCTGAGAAGATAAAATGGTGAGACTGGCATCAGATGGCATCCCACAGGGAATAGCCACATGTTTAGCATATAAAGTTGGGCCTTGGGCCGGCCCCGTGGCTTAGCAGTTAAGTGCGCGGGACCGGGGTTCAGATCCCAGGCGCGCACTGACGCACCACTTCTCCGGCCATGCTGAGGCTGCGTCCCACATACAGCAACTAGAAGGATGTGCAGCTATAACATACAACTATCTACTGGGGCTTTGGGGTAAAAAATAAATAAATAAATAAATTTTAAAAATAAATAGAAAAATAAAGTTGGGCCTTAGGGCGTAGATGAGCATACTTACAGTTGCTTGTGTTTTAACTAATGCTCTATTTATTAAAGTTGTAAATCTAAAAACCTGGTTTTCCCTAAGCCTTTAACATACAACTCACAGATCATGTTATTGTATTTATAAATCTAGTATATCTTATCTAAAGTTAATGACTAATTTTTATTTGTTCTTATATCCATGCTAAATGAGCTTGCAAATTTGACAGAGTAAATTCTCCTAAATATTTAACATCATTTTCAGACTTGATTAATAACATTCCCTTAGCTTTGGCATTTTTAACCACAATTACAAATTTGATTCTCTTCAGTGCCTCAAACATCTGACAAGGCAGACTTATAAATGGAACAAACAGAATTGCTAAGCCCTGAAACACTATTTACAAGCCCAATAAGTCTGAAATTATTTACTAATCCAGAAGTTTTGAAACATTCAGTTTCAGTCTAAATCAATCAAATTCTCTTAAATATTTTTAATTAAAGTCACAAATCTTCTTATATCAATCAAACTCTCTCAACCCCACTTTCTGCCTACTTCACCTCTCTGTACGGTGGCAACTGAAAGCAGCGGGTGGGAAAACATGCACAATTGTTGGTTTTGCTTTAAATTCATGTCCACAAATCTCCAGTAAGCCCCGAGTGTCCTCTAACATCACATTTCCCTAATATATTTACTCTCCTGTTTTCCCAGATAGCTATTTTTTTTTTTTGGAGGAGGAAGAGGATGGTCATTTATTAGCCATTGTTTTCTTTTTTTAATTATTATTTTTAATTGTGGTAAAATACACACAACATAAAATTCACTATCTTAATCATTTTTAAGTGTCCCAGATAACTTTTCACAACTTGTCTCTCCCTACTCTCAATGGATGATCTCACTTATTGTGTAATTGTGAATATTAGAGGCAATTAGAAAAGAATGATTCTTTTTCCTTCCCGCTGCCAGATTTACCCACCTACCTATATCTGTGCCCATTTAATCTGCTTTCCCTCCTCTTATAGTGGAAGAATTGTTCATGACCCTCTATAGGCTAATCCCTCCAGCCAAGCCTTGGATCCTATCCCTCTCACCTGCTCAAAGTCTATGTTCCTGACAATTATCCCATCCTCTCCTCCTCATCATCTTTTTCCTCTACTCCATTGTTTGCATCTGCGTACAAAAGTGCTGTCTTTAAAAACACAAATAAGACAAAGTTTTCTCTGGATTTCCCTCTGCTTCCGGCTACTACCCTATTCTAGGAAAAGTTCTTTCACAGACTTGTGTACACTTGCTTTCTTACCGCTTACCTCATATTTTCCCATTCTCTCTTTCACCCACTCCAATACCAGCCTGGGCCACATGCTTTAGAGGGCCCCACCTGGGCCACCCTGCAGCTGTACCCCTCCCCAAAGGGGACCATGACCACTCGGAGTTTGTCCCCTCCCCAGACCTCACTCAAGGTGCCTAGAACCCTTAAATTCCCTGTCTAAATGGCCCCCAAGCCAGCTCTCAGAGCCTGTGAGGAGCTGCTCCCCAGATCCAAGGGATGTGGTGTATGTATCTCTACACCTGAGAAGTGGCTGTTTGCTAGGGTCAAGGGTTGGGGAAGGGTGTGTAGGTGGAGCTTGGATGTTCAGTCTGGAGGGAGGGAAGAAAAGGGGGAGCAGATCAGGGGACCAGTTCTCTCTATGCCAATTCATCCTGGTAAGGAACTCAAGGAATCTGAGAATTCTAAATTAATCTTCGCCTTCTAACAGATGATGACTATATATTTGTCAAGGTAGGAAGATAATATTTTAATTAGCAGTTTGCTCAATTGATAACACTTAAATATTTAAACATACAATATGTAGACCTCCACTTGTATTTTCAGCCCCAAAACTGCCCACTCTAGTCAGACTTTTTTTTTTTTTTTGGGTGAGAAAGATTGGCCCTGAGCTAACATCTGTGCCCATCTTCCTCTATTTTGTATGAGGGATGCCGCCACAGCGTGGCTTGATGAGTGGTGTAGGTCTGTACCCGGGATCCAAACCTGCGAACCCCAGCTGCCCAAGCGGAGCACGCTGAACTTAACCACTGTGCCACTGGGCCGGCCCCTCCGATCAGATTTTTATGAGTCCCATGAGACTCTCTAGTGGAGATCATTGATGACCTTTAGTTTGCCAATCCAACAGCCAGGTCTCTGTCGTCATCTTTCTTAACCTCTCAGCAGCATTTGACACAGTTAATCACTTTCTGCTCTTGAGTTCTGGGACACCCCACTCTTGGTCTGCCTCCTGCTCCCTCTCAGTCCTTTTGTTTGTCTCTCCTCCTCTTCCCACTTACCCTAAATATTGGAATACCCCAGGGTTCAGGCCTTAGACCTCAACATCACTTCGCTTAATCCTTTCCTTTGTTATCTTAGGTCTCATGTCTGTAAATACCATTTACGGGCCGATACCACACGTCTCATTTCCCATATTCAGCTGCCTACTTATCATCTCCACTTGGGTATCTAATAGGCACCCCAAATTTTACAGGTCTGAACTAGAATTCTTGAGTTCCCCTCAGCAAACCTGTCCGTCCCCTCACTCCACCATCCATCCCGTTGTTTAGTCCAAAACTCTAGAAGTTCTCCTTGATGCTGCATTGCCTCACATCCCACACCCAATCAGTCCATAGTTAAGTTCTTTGGCCCTCCCTTCAAAATATATCTCCTAACTATTCACTTCTCTCCGTTTACACCACTGCCCTCCTCTTCCAAGCCAATATCATCTTCCACCTGGACTATTTAAGGGGCCTCTCACTGGCCTGCCTGCTTCCACTCATGCCCTTCCTGACTACAGACTATTAATCTTGCAGCAGCCCCTGTGGGCTTTTAAAATCATAAATCAGACCATGTGACACTCCTGCTCAAATCCTTCCAATGACTTCCCTTAACGTTAAAAATAAAATCCAGGGCCGGCCTAGTGGCGTAGCAGTTAAGTTTGCATGTTCCACTTCGGCAGCCTGGGGTCCGCCAGTTCGGATCCTGGGCACAGACATATTCACTGCTCATCAAGCCATGCTGAGGCAGCGTCCCACATAGAGGAGCTACAACTCTACAACTATGATATACAACTAGGTACTGGGGCTTTGGGGAGAAAAGAGAAAAAGAGGAAGATTGGCAACAGATGTTAGCACAGAGCCTATCTTCCTCAAAAAAATAATAATAATAATAAAATAAAAAATGAAAAAAATAAAATCCAGACTCTTCCACATGGTCTACAAGGGCATACATCACCTGGTACCTGCTTTGGTCTCTACCTCCTCTCCCCATCACTCACTCTGTCCCAGCCACAGTGGCTGCCTTGCAGACTCCGGAACATACCAAGCTCGTTTCTGCCTCCGAAACTTTATAGTCTCTATTTCCTGTGCGCGGGCTGCTTTGCTTCTGCACAGTGTGCTCCTTCATAAGTTTTAGATCTCAGCTCAGATACCCCCTCAGAGAAGTCTTCGGTCTAAAGTACACCCCCTTTCATGTCTATCACCTTAACCAGGTTTATTTTCTTTATAGTAACAATCACTTTTAAAAATCATAATATTTGTGTATATGTTTGTTTTCTGTGCCCTTCTCTGATTAGAACTTAAGCTCCATTAAGGCAGAGACTTCATCTGTTTTTTCATCACTACATGCCCAATACCTAGAATAGTGTGATAATTCAATCAATAAATTGCAAAATAAATGCACATTAAATATATAAAATTCTTTTAAGTGTTTCACGCACCTTAAATAATATGTAAAAACCACAAATTATCACAACGACTGTAAAAACTGACTGCTGAACCTAACACGAAAGTATTAATACCACAGGTTTGACTTATCTGTCCATGGTCTCTATGCTGGTTTTTACGCTTTCTCACATTTGTCAAATCATTTCCCTGCTAAGAGAGCAGAATTATCATTTCCAGTCAGCTGAGGTTACAAATTCGGGAACTTCAGTTGGAAACTACAGACTGCAACAAGGGAACTGGAATATGCTTTCCAGGATGGGGCACTATCAGCCCCCATTTTAACAATCTTGACCTCTTCTCGTAATTAAGCTGCACCTGCTCTGTCCATGGTAGATATCGAGCCCGGGTCTTTCACCGAGAATTTAACATAAAATTCACAACTTAAGCATCATTTATGTTTCACATTTAGCCAATTGAAAAACAAAACCTTATTCTCCATGCCACTTTTTCCTTTCAAATTTGTAATGCTGGAACTCTGTACCTTTCACCTAGATTGTTTTCCTTCTTATCCATGGGACTCTGTGCTTTCTTTGTATCTTACTGTCTCAATTGTCTCATAGCTCATCATTCCGTAAACGTTGCATTTGCTGGTATTTTGGGAAAACCGTTGCTCTTCATGTATTTATTTTGTGAACTTCCAGAACTCTCATATTATTTCTGATAGTTTTTAGATGATTCTCCTAGGTTTCACGCAAGGAAAGATAATTTTTGTCTCCTTATTTCCAATAGCTATACCTTATTTTGTCTCCATGGTTTTTTGTTTGTTTTTGCTTGAGCTTCCAGAAAAACATCAAATGATAATGGGAACTCACATCCTGGTTTAGTTTCTGACTTTAAAGAGACAGCTCTGGTGTTTTATGAAGTATGATGTTGACTGTTGATCTAAGATTCTTTTATCATCCTCTCCTTAATTTATTACATATTTATTGGCCCCCATCCAAGTGCATTGGGTTTGGCAATATGTAGGGCACCGATTGCCTTGAGGAAAGCAGTTTCCATGGCATGGGGCCAGCAAAAACCAGATTGCAGTGGTTTGCAGAGAGGCACACGACGGAAATCTTTAATGCGTGCAAGGGTTTTCATCAGGAATGGATGCTGAATTCTTTTCCAATGCTTTTTCTCCATTTATTAGTTAAACAATGTAGCTTTTTTCTTATTTGACCTATTGGGATGTTTAACATATTACTATATTTTCTTTCACTCGTTCAAGAAATATTTGAGTGCCTACTATATGCCAGGCATTTTTCCATTATCGTAATACTAAATTTGTGATTGTTACAAAATGTTTTAGGGCTTTATGATATTTTTAATATCAATTTGTAAATATTAAACAGTTTTTACAATACTTGGATAAATTTTACTTAATTGTGGTGTGTTATTCTTTAATTTTTAATTACTAAATTAATGGATCTTATTATTAAGAATTCAAAAGATGCAAAAGCATATAAAGCCAGAAAGTTCGCCTCCAATTTCCCAATATCCCAAAGGCTATTGCCTATTGATAGATGTTTCTGAACCTCTTTCAATTTAATAAACTTTTAAAATTCACTTGTAAGCATTTTATGTAGGAGTTTTACATCGGTGTTCATGCTTGTGGTGCTGATGTCACAGTAGGAGAGCCACACCTGGCTCAACATCAGGTTCGCCTCTCCTGCTAAATGACCCTTTGTTGAGGTTCTTGATCCATCTGTTCTGTCTGGGCATCTGTTCTCACGGCGCTCCCTCCGGCTATGGGCGTGCTGGCTGCTGTGCAGAAGTCGCTGAGCTTCATTTGTTTCAAGTATTTACTGAGCACTGATCTGACTCCATGGAACTTACATTCTAGGCAAGAGGCAAATAATAACAAAATAGATAAGATGTGGAGTATGTTAGATGGTGATAAGAGCTAGAGAGAGAAAGCAGGGGAGGGGACAGGAAATGTTATTAGGAGAGAAGGAACCATAATTATTGTGGGAAAGAAGATCCCATGTGGGGAGATAGAGGGTATTGCTAAAAGAGAATTCAGACAGCAATGAGAATGAAGGGTCTACAGCTATCTACCACACTGTCCATGAATCACAAATATCATGTTGAGCAGAAGTGAGGCACGTGAAAATTAGGAAAATTCATCAGACTGAACATTTGTAATGTGTGCATTTCCTATATAAATATTACGTCAGGGGCCAGCCCCGTGGCTTAGCAGTTAAGTGCGCGCGCTCTGCTACTGGTGGCCCGGGTTCGGATCCCGGGCACACACTGACGCACTGCTTTTCCAGCCATGCTGAGGCAGCGTCCCACATACAGCAACTAGAGGGATGTGCAACTATGACATACAACTATCTACTGGGGCTTTGGGGAGAAAGGGGGAAAAAAAAAAGGAGGAAGATTGACAATAGATGTTAGCTCAGGGCCAGTCTTCCTCAGCAAAAAGAGGAAGATTGGCATGGATGTTAGCTCAGGGCTGATCTTCCTCACAAAAAATAAATAAAATAAATAAATATTACATCAATAGTTTCGTTATTTTTTTTTAATTCAAAATTAGCTATTTTATTGGTAGATGGCACAACCACCACAGGGACCCCCCTGAAATCTGCTTGTCTTATTTCCCCAATGCCAGGCACGTTGAAGGGATTCATTACGTGTGTGTGTTGGAATGAATAAGTGAGTGATGAAATAAATCATGTCTATAATCTCTAGCTGGTTTTGTGTTCAGTCCCCCCTTAAATTGATCACCTTAGGAAAACCAAAGCAATAGCTCTGGTTACTGTCATTCCAGTGTTTTAAAAAATCATTTCTGGGGGCCAGCCCCATGCATAGTGGTTAAAGTTCGGTGCTCTCCGCTTCGGCAGCCCAGCCAGCGAGTTCAGATCCAGGGAGTGGACATATACCACTTGTCTGCCATGCTGTGGCAGTGACCCACATACAAAGTACAGGAAGATGGGCACAGATGTTAGCTCAGGGTGAATCTTCCTCAGCAAAAAAAAAAAAAAAGAAAATCATTCCTGTCTCCCTTCTGCTTATAAGAGAATAATAAACTCATTCAGCAGACATTCAAACACTTTTAGGGTTTAGAGTCAGGAGATCAAGTAAAGTGGGGATGAAAAAAGTGCCCCCTGGATTTAACAACATGTAGGTTCTTGAGGGTGTTGGTGGAAGCGGGTTTGCTCATGTGGAGGTGACAGATGCCAGGTTGCAGAGGTTTGAGGAGAAATAGGATGTGAGGAACTGGAAACAGTGAATGCTGACAAATATCTCAAGTACTTTAACTCCGAAAGTTAGGAGAGAATTATATGGCGTTGACTTATTTTTTTTAGTGTTTGTGTGAGCATTTATCAAAAAAGATGAGGAAAAACTAGAGCATATTGACGTGCTAAAGGGGGAAATCAGTAGACGGGAATGGTTTCACTCACTGATTTCATTCACTTACTTCAATCATTCATATATTCAACATCTACTTGCTAGTACAATTGCACCCATCACTGCTCCTGACAGTGGTGACGGAGCGGTGAGTAAACCAGACACAGTCTCTGCCCTCGTGCAGCCTACAGCCTGTCCGGGAAGAGAGAAGTGAAGACATGGGGGCCAGAAAGAAGGATGGCTGGGGGTGGGGTGTTGGATCAGAGTACAAAGGGAACAATTAGCGTGGACAAGAGGGATCTCTTCTTGCAACGAGATGGCAGTCATGCCCCTTTCTTACAAAGAGATAGCAACTAAAAGATAGAATTTTGATAAGAAAAATTACTGATATAGCACAGTGGAGCACTCCCCTTGGGCAGGCGCATGGACAAGTAGCGCTAGGTGAGGCGAAGCCAGGTAGAGGATGGTAGCCCACACCAGGCTATTCCCAGCACTGGGTTGCTGGGCGAGATCTTAGAGATCACCTAATCCAGCACTGTCAACCTCAGTTCACAAATCAAGCCGTTGCCAACGGTGACTCATGAAACCTGTAGATAAGACTATGCAGAATTCTGCAGTCACATCTTACATGAGGATCACTAAGCCAGGGGAGAAGGTGAAAATTGTATAGAGTCAAAGCTTCCCATGGAAATCTCTGAGAAAGAGGCCATATTAGAGATAACATGCTTTCTGGTAAGTTTTCTTCCAGAAAAGCATAGGTACAGATTTTTGTTTCTTTAGTTGAACATGAGCTGAAGTCATTGGTTTGTACTTAGCGGCTTTGTGTAAAAATTATTTGTACAACTTAGCTTAATGAGAACCTCACAGGATGGGGGGTTTGCAGTGACTGAGACCAGCAGAGGAACTAGAAGGTCCTCATTTCCATCTCATGCTCATTCCTCACTATTAAAGTGATGAGTTTTGCTTTCTTCTGCTCTCTCTCTCCCTCTCTCGTTTTCTCTTTTTATTCTGAAGGTGGGTAATTAAATTCTTCATAAATGTAACTCTATTACAGTCAAAATAGCAAGCTTGAAGATTATTTATTTTTAAAAAATATTAATAAAAACACAGTCAAATTTTCTCTGTCGTTCCCTTGCATTCAGATAGGCTTTCCTGAGTGGGGAAAAAAGGGATGAAATGAGTTAGCACCCAAAATTTGCATATGGATGTGTCTCTCATAGGTAAATATACATCTGGCTGTGTTCAGGAGGGAAAAAAAATAAAAAGTAGAGAATCACTAATATAATGCAACCCCTTCATTTCTCAGGTGTGAAAACTGAGGTCCAGAGAGATGATGTGATTTGCCTAAAGTCATGCAACTAGTGGCAGAGCCAGGCCTAGAAGCCAAGTGTCCTGGCTCTCAAGACATTCCGCTGCCCGAGGAATGAACAGGTAGTATCACTCACAGTGGGGGCCGTGGGTCAGTCCATTCAGCCCAGGGCTGCCTGGGGTTCCAACTAAGGGAACCAGAGGAAGCGTCAGCTCCAAATTCTGACAAGTGAATGACTCAGGGATGAAAGCAAAGCTGGTAAGAGAAAGAAGGTGAGGTTTGAAACTTGACCCTCATGATCCCAAGACAGAGGCCAATGTACCATGCCCCCACAGCAGCTATCACCTTCTCAAGGTGGATCTATCTGGTTGTATCATGTCCATCTTCAAACAGCTCGGTGGTGAGTCACATTCTGGCCATTCTGACACCTATGCTTTCTCCAAAGCAATTCATAGTGTTAGAAAATCAGGGGCCGCCTGCAGAGGACAAATGGGGAGTCGGGGAGAGAGGGAGTCAGGAAGACCAGTTAGGAGGCTTTTGTAGAGATCCAGGAGGAAAATAATGAGGAAAGGTGAGGTCTGCTGGATCAGTGTGACATCAGCCGGGTTAGTGCCTGGTAACGTTGGTCAGCAGGGATAGTAGAAAAGGTGGATAAGAAATGAAATCCAGGGGCCGGCCCAGTGGCGCAGCAGTGAAGTGCTAGCGTTCTGCTGCAGCGGCAGGGGTTCATAGGTTCGGATCCTGGGCACGCACCAACGCACCGCTTGGCAAGCCATGCTGTGGCGGCGTCCCATATAAAGTAGAGAAAGATGGGCACGGATGTTAGCCCAGGGCCAGTCTTCCTCAGCAAAAAGAGGAGGATTGACATTGGATGTTAGCTCTGGGCTGATCTTCCTCACCAAAAAAAAAAAAAAAAAAAGAAATGAAATCCACATTAAATGGGGAGGAAAAGAGAGTTCCTGCTTTCAGATATACTCACTTGCTGTTTGTATTAAGAGATGTTCTTAAGACCAGTATTGGTAAAGCAAAAACTACCTATGCTACAAGTCAGATTTATCCTGCATGTTTTATGTAAACATGAGTACTAGTCACTGCTAATGTGCATTGACCCCTCTGAGGAGTCTGAGCCATAGTTTCTGTTTTGTTTATTCAGTGATTATTTATTGAGCACCTATTGTGTGCCAGGCACTATTCTGGGCACTTGGAATACATCAAGTGACCTAAACAAGTACTGTTACCTTGGTAGAGCTAAATCAGGGGAATGGGGCCAGAGACTCTTGTCTCTTGGGAAAAACAACAGGAGAAGAAAGCTAGAAGGGAAATTGCTAAATTGAAATGGTATTAATTAAAGCAAAAGCCAGAAACAAGTATATTAATAGGCTGAGTTTCACTGAGTTTCTCTTGAAGAAAGATTTTTCTAGATAGAGAGAACTGAGATAACCGAGTGATCATCCCAAAGGATCTGCCTGACTCAGTGGCTCCTGACAGGACCAGACACCCTGGGGTAAACTGTAACATAGAAGGCACCAGGGGGAAGGGTTCCAGGCATAGGCCATGTGAGGAAGTTCAGATCCATACACAGAACAGAATGTCCAGGGGAACTGTCAGTTTAAGCAGGTGGTCAGACCCTAAGAGATGAAGCAATTTTGTCACAGGTTGTCTCAACACAGTGGTGTGGGGAACAAGCCATGAGAAATCTGGGAGCATCCAAGATCCAGGTGAGTCACGCAGGGGTGAGTGTCACTGGTGGGCAGAAAGCAGGGCTGTGGTCGCTGAGTTGAGATTCAAGGAACGCTTCGAGCCTCTGGAAAGAGTAAACTACAGCCCAAGCAAGGCATTAAAACAGGGACTCGGGCCCAGGGGTGAAGAGGAGTGAAGAAGGGAAGTGCCCTCAGAACCAGGGCATGAGATAAGGACTTGGTTGCAGGAGCCCAGTTATAAGCTGGACCCTTAATCAAACCTGAAATAATAGCCAGAGGGACTGAGCTCCTGAACATTAACATCTCTCTGGATTAAGAACAGAATCCATCCCATTGATGGGAACCACTCGACCTGGTCTATAGAGGAAGTAGAGTGAGGGAATAGGAAATGGAGAGAGCCTGTCTCCATCCCTCCTCCATGGCACGACCTCCCTCCTCCATGCAGAAGGAAGGAGGGAGGAGATCATGCCTGTCACTCCTTTCCTCTTGTCAGCAGGAATCCCCACTAGTGCCTTCACGGTTGCCATGATATTGATGGTTCCGGAGAGTCTTTTTTCTTGAATTAACCAGGCATTCACTCCACAACTCAGAGGATGGTTCTATTAGCTGCTGATGAGGGCTGCTGGTTAGGGCAGGCATGCTGATAGGGCAATCCTTACCTGCACCTTACTTAATCTTTGGCTTTATGTGCTTTCTTTCTTTCTTTCTTTTTTTTTTTTTTTGTGAGGAGGATCAGCCCTGAGCTAACATCCATGCTAATCCTCCTCTTTTTGCTGAGGAAGACCGGCTCTGAGCCAACATCTATTGCCAATCCTCCTCCCTTTTTTTTTCGCCCCCAAAGCCCCAGTAGATAGTTGTGTGTCATAGTTGCACATCCTTCTAGTTGCTGTATGTGGGACGCGGCCTCAGCATGGCCGGAGAAGCGGTGCGACGGTCCCAACCTGGGCCGCCAGTAGCGGAGCAGGCGCGCTTAACCGCTAAGCCACAGGGCCGGCCCATATGCGCTTTCTTTCAGCTACCACTCTCATCCACCATTCATTCTTAGTTACAGCTCACACTCCACACCACACTCTCTCTTCCTGGCTTCCACCCTTCTTGCTTATTCTCCTATTTGGAGGCTTATCTAACCCTTCAGACTTGATGCTCGCTGCCATCTTCTGATTGGACATCTTCCTCTGGCTACACTTCTGTAGTGGACTTTCTGTTTGATTCTTCAACATCCATACACCCGACCTCCAAAAGTAGCAGCAATACAGTTTGGGGAATTAAAAAGTCTGGTCCCCACACTGCCACTGACACCATGTTGAGTTTGACTTCCAAACAATCCTTCTGTCTCTGCCCCACTTACTCCAGAATCAAAGTCCCAGGAGTAAGTGTCTGATTGCCCAGGTTCAGGGCTACCTCCTTGGACTGGCTCCTTTGGCTTCCATAGTGGGAGTTGAGAAAGGAGGCAAGTGCCTTACATTGCCCCCTTGTCAGACCTAATCATAGTGAGTAATTCTCCCAGAGGGAGATCTGGTGCTAATAAGAAAGGAGGATTCTAGCTCAGCACTGTGTAATAGAATAATAATGCAAGCCACGGACGTAATTTAAAATCTTTCAGTACCCATATTTAAAAAGGTAGAAATAGGTGAATTTAATTTTAATATTATATTTTATTTAACCCACTATTTCCAAAATTTTATCATGTCAACATGTAATCAATATAAAAAATTATTAATGAGATATGTTCCTTTTTGTTGTTGTTTTAAGTCTTTGAAATCCAAGGTGTATTTTGCACTCACAGTGCAGCTCAATCCAGACGCTAAATTTTCACTGGAAATATTTGATCTGTATTTATATTTACAGTTGAAAAAGTAGAATCACATCCTGAGTTGTTCCAAACATACTTAAAAGTTTTCCAATTACTGAATCAAGGACCAAAAAATTATTTTCCTGTACTAGTCACTTTTACCTTGACAAAATAAATTCATCTTTATTAGGAGACTTATTTGAAGCAAAAGCATATCGGTTTCACAACTATGTCTGTCCAAATTATGTCAATTCACTGACTCGTGTCAACTCAGTGTTATTAACATGGAACATAAAGGGCTATTGCATAAATTGAAAAGTAACTCCAAGTTTATCAATACCAACAAAAGCTTCTTCAAATTTTTCTTGTAGATTTTGCATATAATTTACATAATACTGGTTATTACAATTAAAGACATTTGCATATTGATTCATATTAGAACATGTGTAAAATCATTATCATTGATTTGTATTATGAAAAATTTCAATTTCAGTGTAAATTCTTGTAACCTTCTAGCTAGGTCACAAGTAAGCATTTTCTTTCCTTAGAGCTTCAAATTTATCTCATTCATATACTCTGTGATATTAGTTAGAAAACATAAATCACACTGCCATGTTTTGTCTTTGATTGTTAAGTATTTGGTAAGAATTCCTCTTGTTTCAAGAAAATCTTGAATTGGAACTGATGGTACAGTAAATCTTTGTTAAACTCTTGCATGACTCAACCAATGAAAATAGATAAAGACACAAGATCATCACATTCATTGCTTCCAATCCGTTTCCATAAACCAGTGATTCATAGCATTTGAACGTATACACTGGACAATTGTAACATGTATCCATGACACTTTCCATAGAGTCTGCTTCTGAAAATGAGCACAAATATTTTCAATATATATCATATGGTGGAATGAAGCAATAATGGAAACATCAGTCTCTTGTTTTGAAATTCCAATAAATCCAAATTTTTGACTGAACATAGCCGGAGCACCATCTGGCAGGATAGAAACTAATGTTTTTCATATCTAACTGAAATTCTTCTTTGTCAGATGTAAGATTCAAAAAACTTATGCCACAGGGTTTTTTTTAAAGCCATGAATTGACAACGTTTCTTCATAAATTTGATAGACCTTTAAAACTAAATAGACCCAAAGTATTAATTGGGCAGTGTCTCATAGCATGACTCAGCTACAATTTGCTCTTTTTCAAAGATTGAAATAATGAATTAAACTTTGATAAGTTCCTTTATTCTATGGGCAATTATTTGGTGACAACTGAAGATTGTTCACTTTTTATAAAATATCTTTTAGTCTTTTCCTCATCATTTTCTAAAAAAATTTTTACAACGGAAATAATAATTTACTATCTTTCTGTTAAAAATTATGTGTGTACAAGAATCTAAGTCATTTATAGCTGGCCAAATTACAGCCTCTGGTCCTGTTAAAACCTATTTAAAAAGTTTTGTTCAACATTTTATTCTGATTTCAGGCAACTAATTTCACCAGTTCTTCTTTTTATTGTTTACATATACATAACATAAACTGTACCATTTTAACCATTTTCAAGTGTACAGTTCTGTGGCATTTAGTACATTGACTGTGTTGTGCAATCATCACCGCCATCCATCTCCATAACTTTTTTTACTTCCACAATTGAAACTCTGTGCCTATTAAACACTAACTGCTCAGTGCCCCCCACCCCCAAACCCTCCCCCACCCAACCAGCCCCTTAACCACCATTTACTTTCTGTCTCTATGGCTTTGACTACTCTAGGAACCTCAAGTAAGTGGAATCATACAATATTTGTCCTTTTGTGACTAGCTTATTTCACTTATAATGTCTTAGAAGTTCATCCATCTTATAGCACATGTCAGAATTTCCCTCCTTTTTAAGGCTGAATAATATTCCATTATAAGTACATACTGCATTTGTTTATCCATTTATCCATCAGTGACACTTGATATGCTTCCAGCTTTAAGTACATACTGCATTTGTTTATCCATTTATCCATCAGTGACACTTGATATGCTTCCAGCTTTTGGCTATTGTGAATAATGCTACTATGAACATGAGTGTACCAATATCTGTTCAAGTCCCTGCCTTCACTTCTTTTGAGTTTATACTGAGAAGTGGAATTGTTGGATCATATGGTATTTCTATGTTTAATCTTTTGAGGAATTGCCATACTGTTTTTCACAGCAACTGTATCATTTTACATTCCCACCAGCAGTGTACAAGGGTTCCAGTTTGTCTTCATCAACACTTGTTATTTTCTAGTTTTTTTTTTTGGTAATAGCCATCCCAATGGATGTGAAGCAGTATCTCACTGTGGTTTTGATTTGCATTTTCCTAAGGACTACTGATATTGGGCCTCTTTTCATGTGCTTCATCAACTCTTTTCTGAGTGCTGAGAAAGAACTTCTTATCAAATTCACCGTGTATGTGCTGAAAATGTCTCAATATTTCCCACTATTATTTTTTTCAATGTTTGTTTCACAAAAAACAAGGCATATTTATTTTGCTCTGCCACAGTAAATTGCAATTGCCACTCATCATGAAATTTGTGGTGAATCTTCTGCTAGTCTCTTTTTTTTTTAGGGTTCTGGTCATAGCAGTAGCTTCTGCATCTCCATTTGATTCTGCATCAGTTGTACGCCTTTGTTTTAAATTTAAAATTGTGTTCCTACATGGAAAAATAATTGAATTATGTTATAATTTAAATAATACGTATTTGATTTAATTACCAGTTGTAATTTACAAAGGTATCATACAACTCATACTGTCTGCATAAAATATTCAAGTAGACACATCACAGTGTTATATCAGCGCACAGAAAAGCATCATTCAAACTGAATCAGTCCATTGACACCAATTAGATCGGTGATGTGTTCACATGTAATCCTAGAAAATACGCACATGTGGCCTAACAATAACAAGGCATATGTTGCATGTACCAGGCCTGGCATGTGCCCTACATTATAACAATAATATTGAGTGAGATGCAATTATTAGAGTTCAATTATTTGTTTGTCCTTCCAAAATAAAACCGCATTTAACAGAAAAATGTCTTATACTAATTCAGTTTTGAAATTTTAAAAATTAAGTAAAGCTAAAAATTTAGTTCTCCACTCACATTAGCCACATTTCAAGTGCTCAAAGGCTACAGTGGCTAGTGGCTACTTTATTGGATAGTACAGTTCTAGAAATATAAAACAACAACATAAATTGTGTGAGCAATTCCACTGCATAGTTTCTTCCCTAAAGAAACTCCGCACTTGTGCACAAGAAGGCATGTAGGAGGATGCTCCTTGCAACACTGTTTGCAATGGCCACCAACCAGAACGCCCTCATATTCATCAACTGAGTTAGGGCCAAAACAATTGTGGTGTATCTATTCTAAGGAATTTTAAAATAGATACATGGTTAAAATAGATCATGGTTAGATCTCTATAACATATTACCAGGGAGGGGGGAAAAGCAAGTTGTACAATGTGATGTCATTTTAAAAAAAATACTACATTTTAAAATTGATTCGAGCGCCGGCCCCGTGGCTTACTGGTTAAGTGCGTGCGCTCCGCTGCTGGCGGACCGGGTTCGGATCCTGGATGTGCACCGACACACTGCTTCTCCGGCCACGCTGAGGCCACGTCCCACATACAGCAACTAGAAGGATGTGCAGCTATGACATACAACTATCTACTGGGGCTTTGGGGGAAAAATATAAATAAATAAAAATTATAAAAAATAAAAAATAAAATTGATTCGTTGGATGCAGATAGATAGATAGATAGATAGATGATTAGATAAGATAGATAGATACACACTAGAATGGTTACTTCTGTGCCTTTGTGGAGGGAGAGAGGAAACTTAGACTAACTTTGATTTAATAAGAAGTATGTATTCATGTATTACTCATATAATTAGAATTAATTTAGAAAAAGAACTTAGGAAAGAGGAAGTCTTTACAGAAATGAAGACGAACAAAGAGACCAATTAAGTAGAATTAACTGCAGTACAGATTAAATGGTGTCTAAATAAGTGTTATCACATGGTTATAATATTTAATGCATATGTCAAAAGTAATTCTTCAAAAAGAAGATAAGCAAATTATATAGTGGCCTTTCTGTAGCCTGAAAATGGGAAATGCCAAACAGTGATCAAAATGAATTTAAGAGGCTTGCCTCCACCAGCATTTTGGCGAACATCCAGCTTCCCCATCACGCATGGCTATTGCATTAAAGGCCTCCAGACCCCGGTCCCAGTTGGCATCCAACCCACTGACCTCAACATTTGCCAGCACATCGGTTGTTCTTGTTTTCATATCCACTGTTCTTTTCTTCTGCTTTCTTTGTTTCTCGAGTATAGATGTTGATTAAGTGATAATTAGGATCCAAACAAGTGGTGATCGGATCCAAATGATACTACCTTTCTCAGAAAAAAGAGGGGGAAGAAATCTAAGTGTTTGGGATCCTCAATTTGCCCTTCTTTACCTTAGAGGAACCCAGTTTCAAATTAATAGACACCCCAGTGCTAGTTTTCTGCCTCCCGGTAGATCAAGTTTACCCCAGAGTCTACAGGACATGGATTGATAAGTGTAATCTTTATCCCAAATTATCCTTGGCGTATCAGACATTGATTGAGTAAATAGATTAGTCAAGAAAGACAATTAAATCAGCAGAGAGGCCTGAGAATCTTCTTGAACTTCATAGAAAAGCACCTGAAATTGGAGCTGCTTGGGAGCATGCGCTTTAAACCGTTCCCTAAATTGAAATTGCATTCCACTTCCCTAGGATCACGGCCTTTTCCTAGAACAGGATTATGGAAACTGTGAACTATCTAAGCAGAGGATGTGTCTGTGAATAAAACTGAAATGAACAAATCTATAAAAAGTAGAACAATACCAACAAAGACGGCATGATTCATATTGCAAGTGACGAGAGGAAAAAATAAACAGGGAAGCATTAACTTCGTAAAGTACAAAACGTAATGACAGTGATAAGACCGATCGAAATGAAAAGACTTAACCCCATTAAAAAAAAAAAGCCCTTTCGATTTGAAAAATCTAGCTATATCACGTTTCCAAGAGACAAGCCTAATGCAAAGTGAACCCAAAGCGTTGAGGGAAAAAAGGGAGGATGATCTAAAATACATCAGAAATACAAACATAAAGGAAATAGAACAGTAATTAATTTTAGAGGAGAAAGGACGCATACCCAAGAGCATTTTGGACGGAGCATTATTTTATGGTAGAAGGTACAACCTCCCAAAAAGATGATAACATTTATGAGCGTCTATGAGATAAAAAGCGAAGCACTGACAGAAAGAAAAAAAATGATAGAAATTGTCAAAGAAAGTGAGATTATGCTTTGTGTTTTTAAAACGTTTCCACGGGGCCGCCCCATGCCGTAGCGGTTAAGTGCGCGCGCTCGGCTGCTGGTGGCCGGGATTAGGATCCGTGCGGGCACCGACGCACCACTTGTCAGGCCATGCTGTGGTGGCATCCCACATAGAGTGGAGGAAGATGGGCACGGATGTCAGCTCAGGGCCAGTCTTCCTCAGCAAAAAAAAAAACGAGGAGGATTGGCATGGATGTTAGCTCAGGGCTGATCTTCCTCACAACAACAACAAAAAAAACGATTTCCGCTATAATGGCCATTTATTTCTATGCTGGAACTTAAGTGAGGAGAAAAGTCTTACAAGAGCTTTTCCTGACTCCAAGAGAATATACAGAGTTTATATGCCGGCCGAGTTCATTATAAGTAGATCAGTGGAAAAATTAACTTCCCAGGATAAATGTAGCGTACAACATTGAGGAAACAAGGGAAATTCTCTACAGCAAACAATCTCATAAATACTATTTCTTTTATCAAACGTTTATTGTTTTGAGATTTTAAGTTAACAGTCCTTGGAACTATTAAAACCAACCTCTGATTTTAAGGAAATTCCTTGCCTTTCTTAGTTATCAAACTTAGACAAAAAATTTTATGATGACATAAATTCATAAAAGTACAGATTTAACTTAATTTTATGACTAACATGTAAATATCTTTTTTAAAAAAATCTATTTAGTAAAAGCCAGTGTTTTGCATTCTCAAAAGAGCTGGAGTCAACAGCTTTTTAACTCGGAGCTTTTTGTTAAGTGCCATTGAATTTTTTTGTGTGTGTGTGAGGAAGATCAGCCCTGAGCTAACATCTGTGCTAATCCTCCTCTTTTTTTTTTGCTGAGGAAGACTGGCTCTGAGCTAACATCTATTGCCAATCCTCCTCCTTTTTTTGCCCCAAAGCCCCAGTAGATAGCTGTATGTCATAGTTGCACATCCTTCTAGTTGCTGTATGTGGGACGCGGCTTCAGCATGGCCGGAGAAGCGGTGCGTTGGTGTGCGCCCAGGTTCCGAACCTGGGCCGCCAGTAGCGGAGCGCGTGCACTTAACTGCTAAGCCACAGGGCCGGCCCAGTGCCATTGAATTTGTTGCCTCAAATTTAAAGCTAAGACAAAGAATGTGGGGATTAAAAGTAATTATTTCTAAAGAACTATAAGAAACATTGACAAAACTAAAATTAAGCAAGAGATTAACAAACTATTCTCATTCTGACAGAACAAACTACAAGAAAATCAGGAATTGAATAATGGAATTAATAAATAATAGATAATAAATACATATCCAAAAACACATATGCTTTTTAAATGTACATAGAACACATGTAAAAAATGATAATATATCAGGCCAAATGAAAACTTAAATTCCAAAGGCAGAAATTGTACAAGTCAAATTTTCTGATTAAAAAAAAACTATGAATAAAGAACATCAGGTTAATGAAAAAATCAAAATGCTTGGAATTTTAAAAAAATCACCCATATAAGTTACTTTGAGGAAAAGAGGAAATTAAAACTTCAGTTTCGGTTTATGTACAAAATAACACAAAAAGAACTACATTTCAAAACTGACGAAACGTAGGCAACCCAGTAATCAGAGGCAAAATCATCATTTTAAATGCTTTTATTAAGAAAGAATGAAAAGAAATAAGTTTCTGATAAAAAGAGGTTATGGAAAAGAACTAAATCAACTAAAATAGCAGGTAGACAGAAACAATTATGATAAAAGGAGACATGGAGGGGCCGGCCCGGTGGCGCAAGCGGTTAAGTGCGCGCGCTCCGCTGCGGCGGCCCGGGGTTCGCTGGTTCGGATCCCGGGCGCGCACCGACGCACTGCTTGGTAAGCCATGCTGTGGCGGCGTCCCATGTAAAGTGGAGGAAGATGGGCACCGATGTTAGCCCAGGGCCGTCTTCCTCAGCAAAAAAAAAAAAAAAAGAGGAGGATTGGCGGATGTTAGCTCAGGGCTGATCTCCTCACAAAAAAAAAAAAAAAAAAAGTTAAAAAAAAAAAAAAGGAGACATGGAATTAAACAATAGAGAAAAACAAATGTTAAATAAATCCATGATCTGGGTCTTTGACAAAATCAATAAAATAAAACTCTAGAGAGACTTATCAAGGAAAACAGAGTGCATATTTCAAAATTTGAAAATAAAAAAAAGGGTTTAGTCAGAGGTACAGTTGAGATTTAGAAAGATGTAAGAGAATATTTTGTCAATTTTATGCTAATAACACTAAATTTTTTAGATTATTGTATGGCGCTTTTTTTTGAACCAAGATATATGGTGAATAATGCTTATTAATGGAATTCCGAACACCGAGTATTTCTTACATTCCTGAAATATGTTAGGTTTTCTTTAGTAATATTTTATTTAAGATATGATATTCATAAATGAGCTTGGTATAGTTTTTGTGACAGGATTTTCAAGTTTTGATGTGGCTGTCACAAAACATATGAACATCTTTTACTTCTCTGCGCTCTGATACAATTTATATAGAAGTAGAATTATTTATTTCTTGGCTATTTAGAACAATTCCTGTAAGAAGCCCTCTGGGGTCTGGTGCATTTTTTGTGGGGAGCTGGTTGACAACATTCTCAGTTTTGTTCCTGCTTGCTGTTTTAAGATTTGTACCATTGTGTTTATTTTGGGACAATTATTTATATTTTTCTAGATAATTATGTATTTCATTCAGATTTTCAAATTTAATTGCATAAAGTTTTGCCAGGTACTAAGTCTTTTCATTTCTTCTGTGTTATGTTATTTCCCCTTCCTTATTTCTAATGTTGTGTTTTTGTGCTTTTCCCCTTTTTTTCTAATTAGCCAACTCAGTAGTTTATCTATTTTACTCTAACAAACCCTATCCCAAAGAGTCAGTTATTAGATTAGTCAATTCTTCTCTTTTGATTTGTTTTGTTTGCTAATTCACTAATTTCTTTATTATTTTCTTCCTCCTGATTTATTAGAATAGTTATTTTTCTAACTTCTTTGAATACTAAATTCATTTATTTTCTTTGCCATCTATACTAATATATTTGTTTAAGGCTATGATTTTCCTCTTAACAACACAGCTTTAGCCATATGACATAGGTTTTGATATGTATTAACTTTATTTCATTATTCAAGATATTGAGAAATTTTGGTTTAAAATTTTTCTTTGGGGGCCGGCCCAGTGGTGTAGTGGTTAAGTTCTCGCACTCCGCTTTGGCGGCTGGGGGTTCACGGGTTTGGATCTCGGCACAGACCTATGCACCACTTATCAAGCCATGCTATGGCAGGCATCCCACATATAAAGTAGAGGAAGATGGGCACAGATGTTAGCTCAGGGCCAATCTTCCTCAGCAAAAAGAGGAGGATTGGCAACAGATGTTAGCTCAAGGCTAATATTCCTCACCAAAAAAAAAAATTTTTTTTCCTGGGGCTGGCCCTGTGGCTTAGCGGTTGAGTGCTTGAGCTCCACTGCTGGCGGCCCGGGTACGGATCCCGGGCGCACACCAACGCACCGCTTCGCATGGCCGCGTCCCACATACAGCAACTGGAAGGATGTGCAACTATGACATACAACTATCTACTGGGGCTTTGGGGGGAAGTAAAATAAATAAATAAAAATCTTTAAAAAAAAATTTTTTTTTCCTTTCATTTCCCTCTCTCTCTACACTTCTCTGTCACCCAGATGAGTGATAGGCTTTTTCTCCTTCTAATTTTGTTGTTAATTTCTAGTTTTCATGTATTGTGATTTGAAAATGGTCTGTACTATTTCTACATTTTGAATTTTTTAAGATTTTCTTTAGGCGGGGCCCGTGGCTTAGCAGTTAAGTGCCCGTGCTCTGCTACTGGCGGCCCGGGTTTGGATCCCGGGCGCGCACCGACACACCACTTCTCCAGCCATGCTGAGGCCATGTCCCACATACAGCAACTAGAAGGATGTGCAGCTATGACATACAACTATCTACTGGGGCTTTGGGGAAAAAAAAGGAGGAGGATTGGCAATAGATGTTAGCTCAGAGCCAGTCTTCCTCAGCAAAAAGAGGAGGATTAGCATGGATGTTAGCTCAGGGCTGATCTTCCTCACACAAACAAACAAATAAACAAACAAACAAAAAAAAAGATTTTCTTTGTGGCCTAATACACCGTCCATTATTGCAAATATTCTGCAGGCACGTGAAAAGTTGTATCCTCTATTATCGGTGTATAGCATTTGATAAAATCTGCAAAGTCAACCTCACTAAATATGCATTCAGGTTCTCTAAGTCTGTATTTTTAATTTCCTCCTCTATCGTGGACGGGGAGGGATGGGCTACAGTTGGTCGGTTGGTCCTTGGAGTCTGCTGGAGGTTGACGCTCTGATCATTCTGACACTGTCTTCGATTGTGCTCTCGTATCATTGTCATTATAAAATTGTCCTCATTGGTCTTGATTGCCTCATTTAACCTTGGATTCCACTTTGTCTGATATTAACATCATGAACCCAGCTTTCTCTTTGTTCACTTTACCTGGCATTCTTTGTTCCTACCTTTCAACCCTTCTGAGAATCTTTGACTTATTCTTTTGTTTTCCACCAAAAGTTGGGTTTTGCTTTTTTGACCCAATCTGAAAATCTTTTCTTTAAATTCCTTCTTTTTTTTTTTAAACTCCACATACATTTATTGAAATAATGGATATGATTTGGTTTCATTCTCTTGTCTTATATTTCTGTTTTCACTATTTCCTTTGTTTTCTGTAATTTGACACAAGCGTTAATGCTTGCTTTGCTTTGCCTTCATTTGTACCTATGTGTTTCTGGTAATTTTTAGCTTTATAATTTTAGGTTGCCTTTATTATACTTTTAGGTAATGTTTTAAGCCTCTGTTTCCTCATTTGCTGACTTTAGAAAATGTCTAATCCCAAAGTAAAAGGAACTGGGTGCCCTCGCCAGGTTTTTTTGTGGGGGATAGGGTGGGGCAGTCAGCGAAGGGAAAGGAGGCTAAACTGAGCCTGGGAGCCACAGTGGCTGCTGGAGACTGGCTTCTGCTTCCTGCAATCGTGTTAAATGTCCCATCACAGAGTCCACTCCTCCCAAATTATTCCCTCACCCAACGTTCCCAGAAACCCCTCCCACTCCCCTCTTGTGCAGGAGTGATGGAGGGAGAGGGGGACAGACAGGGTGTACTTCCACCTGCCACACACACCCTCAGGAGACTTCTCTGATTCATTGTCTTTGTTGTCTCCTCTTCTGTCCAATCCTTTTGTGGCAGAAGATGGTTACAATGAGGTAGTTGAGACCAGTCTATGGCTCTTTTCCTGCTCTCCTGCCATCTGGAAACAACAGCTCCAGCCTCTAGCTGGTTTCAGCTCTCTGGTAGGTGAAGGAAGCAAGGAGCTTCTCCTCCAGCGGGTGCGGGAGCCTTTCCCCCAGGCTGCCGGCTCATCCCCTCAGTTGTCTTCTCTCCAAAGTGGGGGATACTACTAAGATTTTTCAGGGTTGTTGACCTTACCTTCTACCCATTCCTCACCCTCTTCACACTTCCTGGCGTACCTGGCAGAAGCTGCCGATTGCATGACATTTTACAGCCATAACACGAGGCCATCAACCTTCCTCTCTTCCTCTAAATGCTCCTGGTTGTTTTTTTTAATCTAGATTTTGTCAATTTTTGTTCATGTCGTTGTATTGGGATTGGAAAAGTCTATCTTTTTGCTTCTCTTCACCTTTATATTCCAGAAGCTTCCCTTATTCTTTACCACATAATATTCTGTAGTATAAATGTACCATAATTTAGCTTACTATCCTCTTATTGATAAATAAGCAAGTAATTAATGCCCAATCTGATAAGGAAGCAGGGATATGGTCACGTTTACATACAATTGGTGGAATTTTTAATTGATACAGTCCCCAGAAGTTATAGTCTAGCAGATCTTTAAAACATCTGTATTCTTTAATTCAGAAATTTTCCTGTGTAGAAATTTATTTTAAGATAATAATTATAGAAGAGCCTAATGATTACTATGCAAGAATCTTTATTGGCGCTTTATTTGGAAGAGCAAAAATTCTGGGAAAAAACCCATCTCCAACAATGGAGGACTGGTTGAGATAATTATGGTACATCCATGTGATGGAATCTACGTTAGCATTGTGAGGGAGTGGCGAAGAGACCTTCACCTTTTCTGCAGAGAGGCCAATCCTGGGTATGATGCCAGTTGTGTTTTTCAGTCTACTTTCATTGGCCTCTAGTAAGTGGAAATGATTCCTAGATTCCAGCTGTAAAGTAACTCCTAGTCCTGGTTCTGGTAAAGGTAGGACAGCTGTGAGTGTGAGTGTACGTGCACATGTGTGTGCATATATGCACATGTGTGTGCACACAGACATACATGCTTACATAGGAGTGTTTGCAAAAGTATGTAAAAAGCTGGAGAAAATTGTTTTTACCAACATCACTTCCATGGAGAGCACTAAATTTACTTGAAAGAAATTTCTTGATAAACTCCTTAGAAGAGAGTATAAGACTACATATGATCTGAATATCATCAGCATTGCTTTGCAAGATACAAGTAGATGAATCTTTTAGTTTATTCCAGAAGAAGTGAAGAGAGAGAAGAGGGAGTGGGAAGATATGTCAGGGGTCCCCAAGACCACCCTCAGGTTTGATGTTCTACTAGGAGGACTCGCAGAACTCAAAAAAGCTGTTATAGTCACAGCTAAAGTTTATTACAGTGAAAGGATAGATCAAAATCAGCAAAAGAGAAAGGTGCATAGGCAGAGTCCAGGCACTGGTGACCACTTGTACCTCCAAGGGGAATCATAAAGACAATGCTTAATTCTCCTAGCAACGATGTGTGACGACACACACACACGATGTTGTCAACCAGGGAAGCCCACCTAAGCCTTGTGTCCTGGGGGTCAGTCATGTGGGCTTGGAGTGACTGTGTGACTGACCTTGGTTACTCAGTCTCCAGCCTCTCCAGAAGGCAAACTGATACAGCATAGCCAAGGTCCCCACCATAAATCACATTGTCAGCATACACTATCTGGCATGGCCCAAGGCCTCAGGTCTACAAAGACACTTTTATCAGGCAGGATATTCCAAGGGCTTCTAGGTCATCTTCTAGGAGCAGATCAAAGACCATTCCTTTTATTTGAAATGTGCAGAGTTTGACCATCCCAAACCTGCTGAGTAAACCCTTTAGTGCATAGAAGAGAAGGGTGAAAGAAAACAGGGAGATATCAGAAGATTCTTGTGGACGTAGCACCCTGCCAAAAATCCCAATCTCTAAGAAAAGCCTGTAGCAAATCCTGAAGTGCTTTTGGTAAAGGACGGTCTTATGAAAATCTATGAGCAGACAGAGTTTTGTATCCAAGAAAAAGTGTTTGTTTGGGCTAAGGGTGGCGGAGAACAGAGGTGGAGACACAGAAACCAGGGGAAGTAAGCCATAGGACCAGAAGGAATCTGGGAGAGAGTTGCAGTCAAATCCTAACATCAAAGGAGCAAGACCTGTGGTGGAGAAGCTGTTCAGATGGGGAGAAGGGGCAAACAGATTTTTTTAAAACATCATTTCACTATCTTCTTTGTATGACTCATTGTCATACTACTTTTTCTAAAGTAATGGTTTTCAGTCCTGTTCGTACATTACAATCACCTGGAAAGAATTTTTTAAATCCCACCCCAATTGAATCAGAGAATCTCTTCTCTGATTCTGAGATCTCTGGGAATCGTGGCTGGGCATCGGTATTTTTAAAAAATTCCCTGGATGAATGTAATGCCGAGCCAGGATTGAGATCCACAGCTCAAAAGTGTTTTCATCATCATCAGAACAATGGTCTTGTTTACATATTACCTTAAAACAGGGATTCTCAACCTCACCACTATTGACATTTTGGCTGGATAATTTTTTGTGGTGGGGGGTTGTCTGGTGCATTGTAGGATGTATATTTAGCAGCACCCCTGGCCTCTATCTGCTATATGCCAGAAGCACTCCAGTCCCCAGTTGTGACAATAAAAAATATCTCCAGACCCCCTAGGGGGTCAAAATCGCTTCTAGTTGAGAACCGTTGCCTTAAAAGCATTATCAAAGGTGCCACTTGTGGAAAATTTTCTTGCAGAGACAAATCTTTCCCTGCTCCTCCTCTGTCTGTGCTCCACTAGTGTATCCATCAAATCTTTGTGAGGTGGTGGTGCAGGGCTGCTGATGTTGGTCCACAGTCAGTGGAGAGCTGAGAGCAGTTGTACTGAAGAAATGATACATAGCAGCGTAAAGTGGAAATCTTCTGAGCGTTCCTCAGAAATGGCGTTTAGAAGCACAGCCTGGGGAAAGAACAGAGCAGAGCCTGGGAACAAATCCTAAGTCCAACATTTACTCTCTGATTTTCTTGGTTTTCCAGTTAGCTTTACTAACCAAGGTTGCTCTAAAACTTAGTGGTTTAAAACACCACCACTCTTGATTGCTCATGAGTCTGTGGGTCAGCTGGCTAGTTGTTCTGGTCTTGTCTGGGCACCTTCACGTGTCTGTGGTCAGCTGCAGGCTGGAGAAGTGGCTTCACCAGTCTTGGCTGGGCTCTGTCACCTGCCTGGGCCTCAGCGGGAACAACTGGACTCCTGTCCACCTGGTCTGTCGTTCTGCAGAAGGCTAGCTGGGCCTTGTACACGTGGTGATGTCAGGATTCCAAAAGAACAAGTGGAAACATGCATGGCCTCTTGAGGCCTCGGCTTGGGACGGGCCCATTGTCCCTTCCCCTACATTCTTTTGGTCCAAGTAGATCACAAGGCCAGTGGGTGGGAAAACAGATTCCTCTCTCGATGGGAGGAGCTGCAAAGTCACCTTGCAAAGTGCCTGCAATGCGACAGACACAGGGAGGGATGGAGAATTGTATTCATTTTTGCCATCTCCCACGTTTGGGCAAGCTACTTCACCTCATTAAGCCTCAGTTTTCTTGTCTGTAAAATGGGGACGGTATTGCCTACCTCAGAGCTGTTGTGAAGATTCAATGCCTGGTGTGTGGTAAGTGCTTCTAAACAATAGCTATAATTACTATCTGTCATTCTACTCTTTCATACAGTTCAATGTTGCACTTCACTCAGTGAATGAAATCTGAATTCCTAGTGCCACTAATAAAGACTTGTTGATTTGGACCTTGTCTGCGTGCCCCTCCCCCTTCAGTGACTCTGAACCACTTAAAGTTTCCTGGAGGAGCATCCTCACAATGCATGCACCCGTGTTCGCTAATGCCCTTCCTTCCACCTGGGATGCCCACCTGTGTCCTTGGCGGCCTGAACAGTTAGAGGCAGCCGAGACGCAGTCTGCTCTAGGGTCTACTTCTTGCCCCTCCCCCTCTCCCCAGAGAAGAGGTAATTTTTCGTTCTTCATTAAGGGCAGCAGTGATTTTAGGTGAGAGGCACATGGAGCATAAGATATCATCGAACCATGTAGTGAGAGGGTCATTCCCCTTCAGGTTTTCAATACTTCCCACAAGAAAGTTTCATGTTGGTGCTGGTGCGTCTCTAACACCTCTGTAATACTTGCCAGCCTCCTTTTTTAACAGAGAGTGAGCCTGAGTCTCAACGCTTTCCATAAGAAAGAAGTATTAGCTAGAATTGAACAGCACTGAATTGTTTCCATCGTTCGTATTTTTACAGTTTCTTTCATGGCAAGTGATTCTAGTTTTACATTTTTCATAGGACCCTAAAGTTTCTTTCAAAACCACATTTATTTGGCCAATAAAAAGGGAGTCGATTTAAAGGAAAAAACTTTAAATAAATAACAATGTGGCTGGTACTCAGCTAGGGCAAAAATAGAGAGGGGGTTCTTGAATGACAAGTATGGAAAAATCCTGAAATAGATCAGCTGTACAATCTCTTCTAATAAAAATCCTACAGCTCTTCGGGCCGGCCCGGTGGCGCAAGCGGTTAAGTGCGCGCGCTCCGCTGCGGTGGCCCGGGGTTCGCTGGTTCGGATCCCGGGCGCGCACCGACGCACTGCTTGGTAAGCCAGGCTGTGGCGGCGTCCCATATAAAGTGGAGGAAGATGGGCACCGATGTTAGCCCAGGGCCGTCTTCCTCAGCAAAAAAAAGAGGAGGATTGGCGGATGTTAGCTCAGGGCTGATCTCCTCACACACACAAAAAAAAAAATCCTACAGCTCTTCTAGGGTCCCCTAGTTGTCTGTGGAGCCATGCCTTGGTCTAACACCAGGTTCACCGTCAGTGAGGGCAGGGACCATGTCTTCCCAGTCTTTGACCCCAGCTCCTCACCAAAATGCTAGCAAATGCAGGCACGCTCCAGTAGCATTCGTGGGAGAAGAGGGAATGGCCAGTGATTCATCATCCTGTACTCAGCTGAAGTGTGCTATCCCCATAGTGACAGTGGGAGGAAGAGAAGGAGAAGGAGTTAGAGTAGTAACTGTTATAGTAATAGTAAGAGTAGTAACAGTAATAGTACCAGGACTAGTTGTAGTAATAGAAATATTCACAGCATTAATAGTAGGAACCATTTACCAAGCGCCTAATGTGGGTCAAGTATTGAGCTTAAGTCTACATGCGTCTGTTCATTTAGTTCTCGTGACAAGCCTATGAGGCAGCGACTCTTATCATCTCCATTTTACAGATGAGGACACTGAGGCTTAATGAGGTAAAATCATTTGCCCAAAGCCGCTCCACTGGGAAGTAGCAGAGCTGGGAATCTAAGATCTGACTCCCAGGTTCGCACTCTTCACAACCAGAGACAATCCCTCCCGCAAAGGTTTCCAGGATGCAATGCTTTGTACCTTTCTGAAGGCAATGGGAATGCTGCTTCAGCAAGTCATGTATAATTTAAGGGAATTCTGAAGCAGTTTGAATATTTAAATTATGTCTTATGAAGGCAATGTGAAAAATATGCTTCTCTTCCGTCTACGATCCCCAGAAATTCAGTAGAATATCTGAGAACTCCCCGGTCTCTATTCTATCTCCAAATACCCCGCAGCCCCACCCGTGCCATCCCCAGCCTCTGGTCTCTCATTTCACTGAAGAAATGAGATTCAGATGGAAAAATACTGGCACAAGCTTGACCGAGGTTCTCTAATAAAGACACTGTGCATCACGCATCAGCTGCTGCTGTTGCTATGGTGACAGCCACAATTTCTCCCAGACAGCTTGGGTCTGAAGGGAGGGTGGACCCTAGGGGAACAAGTGGATTTCTCCAACCTGTCAGTCCCTCTCACCTTTCCCGGTTTCTCTCACTTCCCCCACTCCCACCAGCCCCCACACTTCCTTAGATGACGCTGACAGCGGGACTAGCACCCCAGGCCATCATAATTAGCATCTGGCTCTGAGCCGTCTTCTGGCAGCACATTCCTCACCTTCCTCACCAGCCAATCTCCTTTCCCCAGCATCCCTCCATCAGCACTGCAGCAGCTGCGGCACCAACAGCCTCAGCACCAAGGTCGCCAGCAGGGCCAACAATGACGAAGCACCCCCTTCCTCCCTGGGTGGGTGTTACACCCGTTAATGCCTCACAATTGTCTGAGCCATTCTGGGTAATAAAATTGTGATTCTTAAAAAAGAGGATGTCCTCAGAAGGATGAGTAAGGGGAAACTCCAGTTCTTGGAGGGGCTAAGAGATTCATTTGGTTTAAGATTAATCACTCAAGTTCTCCAGGACAGAAGGAACAGAGCAAGACAGGCATAAAATATGCCAGAAGGGTGAGGAAAGAATCAGAAAAGTGTTTGTGTGTCCGTGCAGCCTGGAGCCTGGGGTACTGAAGATGGTGATGGTGATGATGAGAATGAGGATGACGAGGAAGATGAGGATGAGCATCGTGATGACAACGATAGTACCATTTGTTGAGCCTTTACTCTGTGCCAGACACTGGACTTTGTACTTTACAAGCATTAGTGCCTTTAATCCTCACCTGGTAGTAGCCATGTGGCACCTCCTGTTACTACACCCATTTCACAGATGGGGACATAAGGCCTAGAAAAGTTAAGTATCACCCTGAAGAAGCAATCACACAACTCCAGAATGTGGGACATTCTACAAGACAATTGGCCGGGAAGCTTCAAAAATATCAACGTCATTTACAAAAGGGGAGAGATCTTTGGCAGAAAAAAAGAGAGTAAAGAGATGTAAAAACCAAATGCAATTTCTGATCCTACATTGAATCCTGAGATGGAAAATAAAGACAGCCATAAAAGACATTGGAGGGACATTCGGTGAAATTTGAATATGGACTGCATATTAGATGATATTAGGAAATCATTGTTAGTTTTTGCTTAGGGTGATACTGGTCGTGTGCTCGTGCAGGAGAATGTTCTTATTTTTAGGTGATAGAGGCTGAAATATTTAGGGGAGAAGTGTCATGATGCCTGTAATTTACTTGGATATATACTTACTCAATGATGTTTTCCAACACCTACAACCAATCTTCTGATTCTCTGGACACCAACAGGGTGTCCTACAATTCAATTCAATCCTGACACTAACTACCCCATCAGCACAGACCCCACAGGTTAGGGCTCAGTCCCACAAGACTGTCCCACTTCAGATGCCAGTCGCAATGCCCAGGTTGTCACCTGTACTTCTGACTGACAGGCTATAAATCCAGAAGTCCCCACAACCCCCACCTCAAGTTTGATAATTCTCTAGAACAACTAACAGAATTCAGGAAAGCAATTTTCTTACATTTACTGGTTTATTAGAAAGGATACAACTCAGGAACAGCCAAATGGAAGAGGTGCGGGACAGGGTGTAGGAGAAGGGGCATGGAGCTTTTGTGCCTTCTCTGGGCACACCATTATCCCAGCACCTCAATGAGTTCGCCAACTCAGAAGCCCTCTGAACCCGTCATTCAGGGGTTTTTAAGGAGGCTTCATTACATAGGCAGGGTTGATTAAATCGTTGGCCACTGGTGATTGACTCAAATCTCCAGCCCTCTCCTTTCCCCAGATGGGGCAGAGGGGCTGAAAGTTCCAACCCTCTAATCATGCCTATGTCTTTCTGGTGACCAGCCCTCCTCCTGAAGGTATCTAGGGGCCCCCTGCCAGAAGTCAATTTATTAACATACAGAAGACACTCTTATCACTCTGGAGATTCCAAGGGTTTTAGGAGCTGTGTATCAGGAACCTGGGACAAAGATGAAATATTTATTTTTTAAATCATATGACACTTATACACACACATATGTATAAAGCAACTATAGCAAAACGTTAACAGTTGTTGAATCTAGGTGGTTTATCATTGAATTATTGGTAGTATATCACATGGATCGTAATAGTACTATTCTTTCAACTTTTCTGTATGTGTGGAAATTTTCATAATAAGAATTGTGAGGGAAAATAGAAAAGAAAGGTTAAGTAACTTAGCCAAGGCCCGAGGTCACACAGCTATTAGGTGTCAGAAGTGAACTCAGATCTGAGCCACCTGGTTTCAAAGCATGTGTTCTGGAACAGTGCTCCATAGCCTTCCCCAAGAGAGAGGGCCTTGCTCACCTAGAGATGCCAGAGAGTTCCTTTTGCAAGGGGCCATGTCCTAGGCAAAGGTAAGGAAGCAGGTTCTGGCAGAGGGTGAGAATCCTACCAGCCGAAGCAGTGAAACAACCCTTCAACAAGTCATTCAAGAAACATTTTTGTGAGACAACTATGTGACCATAACTGGCTAAAAGAGTGTGGTTGTGAATGAAAATAGACAAGAGTCCTCGCCCTTGTGCAGCTTACATTGCATCCACATTAGACCACATTCTTAGCAGCAGAGCCTGGCATCAGAAACCATCTGAAACATATTTCTGGGTGCAGCCTAGGAAAAAGAGTCAAGAATTATAGTCGATAATTTCTGTAGCATTAAAAAATGTCTGCAATATCACTAACAACATCAACATTAGCAACATTATCAAGAGTTTTTTTAAAAGCACTGTCCAAAATTTACTTTCAACACTAGACTTAATAACAAGCCTTAAAGGCTCCTGCTGAGGCTTATCACTATCTCATTTTAAGAAAATAAAGTTATAATAGACTTGAACTTAATAAATGTCTTCATTGTTTCATCTGTGCTTTGCTCAAAATTCAGTGCTATGTTGCTAGCTTTGTTGGGTGTTTTTGTTACTGCACAAAATTGGGGTTCTCTTGCCTGATGCACATAAACAGCCAATTCATTATGGCATCAGATTTTGGGAAAAGAGATCAGCTTTATTCTGCGAGATGGATCTGCAGGGAGAACAGGGGGCGTGTGCCCTCAGATCTGTCTCCTCAATTCAGGATTTGGGGCAAAATTTAAGAGGTTAGGGAGAACAGGCTGGCATGCAGAAATGCTGGTGGGACAGGTTTTGATTGGTGGACTTCAAACATTTGTGGTAGGGTTTTTTTTGTTTTGTTTTGTTTTGTTTTTTTAAAGATTTTATTTATTTATTTTTTCCCCCCAAAGCCCCAGTAGATAGTTGTATGTCATAGCTGCACATCCTTCTAGTTGCTGTAAGTGGGACTCGGCCTCAGGATGGACGGAGAAGTGGTGCCTCGGTGCGCGCCCGGGATCTGAACCCGGGCCACCAGCATCGGAGCGCGTGCACTTAACCACCAAGCCACGGGGCCGGCCCCATGTGGTAGGGTTTTAAACATTTATGACAGGGTTCTAAATATTTATGATGAGATTCTACACTTTTTTTTAATTGAGGTCATAACAGTTTATAACACTGTGAAATTTCAATTGTACTTCATTATTTGTCAGTCACCATATATATGTGCCCCTTTATCCCTTTTGCCCACCTCCCAACCTCTGGTAACCACTAATCTGTTCTCTTTGTTCATGTATTTGTTTACATGATGAGGTTCTAAACTTTTATGATAGCGTTCTAAACATTTTTGATGAGGTGGGGAAGGAATTTTAGCACCAGATCTTCCTGAATGAAGGGCCCCTTGCTTCTGATAAGAATCCGACTTTCAAGTTCTGGTCGTGTCCTGGTCCTTGGGTTGCATGGGAAGGAGGATCTTTGGTTCCGCGGCCATTTCAGGTCAAGATGTCTTCTTTGGCGCATGCTCTGGCTACGTAACTTTGCAGATTTTCTGAAAGGCAATTCTTAATCATCTTGATAAGAGATGGGATGAGTTGAACTGGTCCTGGAGGGCCTGCGGTTACATTTTTTAGCTTCTACTGATCCGTAATAAGCCAGGAGCTAAGCAGTGATTCCAACCCTGGTGGTACAATAGAATCACCTGGCAAATTTTGACAACTACTGATAGCCAAGCACTATGCTACAGGGATACTGAAGGAAATAAGGAAGGATCCAGTCTTAAATATGCTATAGAAACAGGGTTAGCGACCTGTACCCTTCTGCCCTCCTGCTCCAAATTTTTGTTGAAGCATCTACTCAATCTTGAAGACATTCTGGCAACACATATGTAGATCAACAAATTAAATTAATAGATTATCAATGAATAAAAAAATAAAACCTTAGAATTTATGAAAATATTTGATAGCATGAAATGAATTACAAAGATAAAAGAGCTCAAAAGAAAATGTTTCTACTAGTATGAAGATTTAGCAAAGAAGGCAGCCTGTTTGAAAAATGGTCTATAGTCAATCAGATAAAAGGGCAGATAGTAGGCCAAGAGTGAAAAAAAGAAGTGGATACAAAGGAAAACACATCAACCTAATAAAAATTTCATTGAAGCAGGAAAAGCAGAAAGGACACAGGAGAAGGTTGGATCAATGCAACAAAAGAAGAACTTGGGAAATGCAGAGGAAATAAATCAAGAAGTGAAAAAAAATAACAGAAAAAAGTGATCATGGGGCTTCTGAATTCAGTGTGGTGGGAAAGAACTGACAGTGAATCTTAGAGCTAAAACTAATGATATAACACAGCAGTGGTTCATTCCCCAGAATCATTATCATGGGGAGGAGGCAGGGAGAGGAGAAGAGGGCAGGGGCTACACAAAACCCCCTTGAGGGGGCACTGTTATAGATGATCCAAGTCTGGTTGAGGGAACATCACATCAGACCTAGAAGCATCAAGAGTCTCTCTCAACAAGTAAAGTCTACAGATTACAAATCTTTTTGATAAACAATAACATTTTGCAAAACTTACTTGCTTTCAGATCCTAAATGCGGGTCAATCTTTGGACATATATTAATAAAATGGAAAGGAGGGGATGACTTAAAAACAAAAGAACTGTTTGGATATGATTATTTGGAAGGCAAGTAAAAATGAAAATGCTAATGGCAAATTCGTTCTAGAATTTTCCAGCCATGGGTACCTCTTTCTAAATGTTACTTTGAGATATAATGCCAATTCAGGTCAAATGCTAATGTTTATGAACTGTCTATTTTTTATTTCCAACTTGTAAGTGATTCAGAAATAAAATAGTATGCAATGATTTGGTGGGCCCACAGTGAGGTACTGGCTGCCTGAGTCAGATTAATAATCTGGGACTGTTACCGAGCAAGAAGGCCCTTGCCTGATGCGTGTAAAAAGCCAATACTTATGGCACTGGCTTTTGAGAAAAGAAAAGGCTTTATTGCATGGTTGACCAGCAAAGAGACAGGAGGCAAGGCTCTCAAATCTATCTCCCAGATCCAGGGTTTGGGGTGAAATTTAAGAGATTAGGAGCTACTAAGCTACAGCTGGGCCCTTGTGAGCTGATTGGCTAGTCTCGAATCAGTCCATATATGATAAACAAACTGCTGGAAGCCAGACTTTCCTTATGGTAGGACTTCCCACTGCATAAAGGGCTCAGGTGGCAACGTTCCCAAAGATTCTTGGTTCTGGGGTCATCCTGTGGCCCAGGTTTCTGCCTGGTACATGTGCAGTGTTGTCTCTGTTATTGAGCAAGTTTTGATTAATCAACAACCTGTTTTAAGGAAGCAAAATTAGTTTAAGCTGGTCAATGTTTTATGTACTATTTCAGGACTAACCAGAAAGAGACTTTGCAAGTAATAAAGCCAGGATTTCAGATGGAGGTTAGACATCTTTTCCTCCTCGTTGCGACACCGACACATAAAAGCAGGTAAATTGCTCAATGTACTGTGACAGAAGCTGACACTCTGCAGAATAATCCTTTTAAGCATTACTTATTCTCTTAAAACATCTCCCCCCCACCAACACAAATTTAACCTGGTCTAAATCTGAACAATCATGCGATATAAACTTTTTTAAAATGGATCACAAGAAAGATTATGGAAAGCCTGCCAAAGTCACCATCTTAGTCAATCCACTCAAATTCTCCAACCAACGCCACCAATTTTGTGGTGTTTCCATCAGTTTTCTGATCCCAATAGGGGAAAAAAATCAAAGAAACAAGACCTGTGGTGGACAGAGAGAACAAACTGATACTGCAAGTGAAATGCAAAAATACATTTTGCATGAGAAAAGCTGTGATTCTTCCTACTTAGATGGTAAATGCCTGCATTTCCCAAGATTCCAGGATGCTAAAGGATATGGATGCATTTAACTTTGGAAGAGGATTTATGTTAGATACCAGATATTGAGTACCCACATGGAATCTAGGAATTCACACCACCTCAACCTTTGCACTCCTGGAGACCTTTGCATCTCTGTATACGGGAGGTTACACAACTTCACGGTAACAGTCCAGAAGGATGTGTCACCCCTGGCTCTTTTTCCTTCTCTTTCCCCACTTGTCAAAAGCAATCCTATTCTTCATGCCTGATGGAACTATTCCCAACCAAAGACCGAATGAAAAAGGAAGAGCTGGCTGCCTCCCAGACACTAAAATAACTTCAAGGAAGGACATTTAATTCAGATAATGCCTCAGAATTCATATATGTGCCAATAGGATGGAAACAGTCAAGGATGATTTACACTCACTATCTCCACTTCCTCACCTCTCAATCACTCCTCAACCTTCTCCCCTTCCCATTCCTCACTTCTGAAACTGCTGTCATCACGGTCCCCCATGACCTCATTTTTGCACCAAGGCAGACATCTTGATTTCTTCACGGTGGTTGACGTAGCTGATCACTCCTTTTCCTGCTGATTTTTTTCTCCTGCAGAAGCCATTACATCCCTTCCTTGTCTCTCTGGTTGCTCCTTTATCTTCTCTTTCCTTTTTCCTTCCATTTACTTTTCCCCACCCCTTAGATGTTCTTATTCTTCAGGGTTCCACTAGCTTTCTTTTCTCTCTATATTCACTGATGTGGCTTTAACTATCACCACCATGCCACTGGCGTCTTATCTTCTGTCTCCAGTTCAGGCATCACTTCTAAGCTCCTAGGTTGGTGTCCAGTTGCTTCCTGAATATCCCCTGGCTGTCCCATAGATGCTGTAAACCCAACATGTCCAACACTGGGCTTATTATTCTTCCGTAAGTCTATTCTGTCTCCAGTTTTCTTCCCCTCAGGCAAAGGCACCAGAGTTCATCAGTTGCCCAACCTTGAAACACACAAGTCACCCAGAACTCCTCCCTCCCCTCACTCACTGCATCCAGTCAGTCACAGGTGAGTCTACCTGTGAAATCAATTGTGAATTGCATGACCACTGTCTTGTTTCTTAGGCTTATAATCTTTCTAGTTGCCTTGTCTTGCCTCTGCTATACTGTCAATTCCATGAGGACTTGAGCTTGGTCTGTCTTGTTCACCATTTTATCCCCAGCACCTAGAATAGTGCCTGGACACAAAGTAGGTGCTCAGTACATATTTGTTGAATTAATGAATAACTTCTTGAACAGCCCCTGCCTTGGACTGCCTGTGCTTCTTCTATTATCTCTCTTCATATCCATTGTTCATATGGTTGCTGGATTATCTTTCCAATGGTGGGTAACCTCCAAGATGGCCCCCAATGATTCTTGCCTTCTGATACTCATGCCCTTGTATAATATCCTCACCTTACATGTGCGTTGGGTCTAGTGAATCACTTCTAATAAATTGAATATGGCAAAAGAAGTGATAAGATGTCACTTCTAAGATTAGGTGACAAAAAGACTCTGGCTTCCATTTTGCACGCCTTCTCTTGCTTGCTTTCTCTGAGGGAAGACAGCTACTATGTTGTGAGCTATCCTATGGAAAGACCTGCATGGCAAGGGACTGAAGAAGAACCTCCTGCCAACAGCCAGCAAGGAGACCTGCCAACAACCACGTGCATGAGCTTGGGAGTGGATTCTCCCCCACTCGAACTATCAGATGAGACCACAGTCCTGGCCAAAACCTTGATTGCAGCCTGTGAGAGACTGTGATCCACAGAAACTGTGAGATAATAAATGTGGGTTTAAGGTGCTAAATTCTAGGGTGACTTGTTATGCACATATAGATAACTAATACATGACCGAAGGCTCAATTTCAAATTGCAAGCTCTAAGCCCTCTAGTAGCATAAGGTAACTGTGATATAGCCACACTATGAATGCTTTGGAGTGTTTAAGAGAAAGTAAGTTGATCTAAAGGTACTAAGGAAAGGCTTTCAAGACATTGGATGTTTTTGTGTGTGTGTGTGAGGAAGATCAGCCCTAAGCTAACATCCGTGCTAATCCTCCCTTTTTTTTTGCTGAGGAAGACCGGCTCTGAGCTAACATCTATTGCCAATCCTCCTCCCTTTTTTCCCCCAAAGCCCCAGTAGATAGTTGTATGTCATAGTTGCACATCCTTCTAGTTGCTGTATGTGGGACGCGGCCTCAGCATGGCCGGAGAAGCGGTGCGTCAGTGCGCGCCTGGGATCCGAACCCCGGCCGCCAGCAGCGGAGCGCGCGCACTTAACCGCCAAGCCACGGGGCCGGCCCAAGACATTGGATTTTAAAAAGCAAGATGCAGAACAATACTTATTGTAGGATATCATTCATGTAGAAGAAAAAAAACACTACACAATATATTGTCTATAGCTGCATGTAAATGTGTGTAAATGCACGGAAATAATTCTGGAAATAAACATATCAACAGATAGCAGTGGTTGCTTCAGGGTAGTTAAGAAGGACTTAAACTTTGTCTACAATTTTTGAAATTTTTACACAAAGAATGTATTTATGTATAACTTTTGTAACTAAAAAAGCAAATATTACTTTAAAAGAAAGGAGGCAAGCATATAAGTTTTATTGTTCAAAATGGAAATATCTTTTTTAATTAGTAAAGCTTATTCCAATAAAACTCAAACAATACAGACTATATAAAATAGGAAATAAAAGTCCATGATCACCCCATCTCTTCCAATTAAGTTTATTGTAAGCTCTTCCTTACTTTCTTCTAAATCTAATAAATAATAATGAGATCCTAATTTTACTTACTGTTCTGTAGCCAGATTTTTTTTTCTATTAATGATCTACTATGGACGTCTTTCTATACGTCTTTCTATACATATGGAGCTACTAATTTTTTTTGCTTAGTTGCATGTCATTCATTATATACACGTTTTATAATTAATTCAACTGCTAATGTAAGCTCCACGAGAACAAGACTTCCTAAAGCTTGTTTACCACTGCACCCTTAAGGGCTAGCCCAGGGCTTGAAGCTTAGTGGGTATTCAAAAAATATCCATTGAGTGAATTAATTTAGCTAGTCCACTACTGATAGACAATTGGTTTGATTCGTCAATAGTACATCTTTTCACCCTAGTATGATTATTTCCTTGAGATGAATTTCTAAAGAGGAAATTGCTGGGTCAAGAGGGATATCTTAAAAGTTTGAAACAGGTTGCCAAAGTCCTCTACATTTGGCTTCTACTAGATTACATTCGTACTCATCAGTAGATGAAAGTACCTATGTCCCCCACAGCCTCACCAGTGTGGGATATAATTTATCTCTGACGTAAAATCGTGATGAGATACTCAACTGTAACTATCACGTTGGGGAATTGGAGAGCAGGTCTTTTGTGAGACCGGGCAGAACACACTGAGCTTACCAGATGTGCTTGGGAAATTAATTTAAATGAAGAGTGCTCAGTCAAGATCCCAGCAGGAAAGAGCAGGCACACTCAAATTAGGTAATTTAAGGAGGATTTAATGAAGGGACTCTTTCCAAAGGAGGGCAGGGTGTCAGAAAACCACAAGCATTCTCAGGGACTCGTTATAGTGGGCTCTGGTATCATCCCTAGGCCTGAAGGGGCCAATGGGAAGAGTGACTGGTGTAATCTGGAGACTAAGAAACCTATGTGGAGAAGGCCACCTGACAGGAACTGTGACCCGGAGGCATCAGCACCCAGAGACTCCATAGGGAGGAAGCTGGAGAATAAATACCTCCAACCCCACTCTCCTGCACCCAAGTCATCTTCTGGGGCTCCCTATGGGTCAAAACCAATGGGAAGCCAGAGGGTAAGGAAGCTCTCTGAATAGTCTATGCACTTGGCCTCCCAAGGCACAGGGCATACAGCGAACAGTAAGTGCTCAATAAATGTGTCATTGAATGTAACCCTTACAACACTCCTTCAAGGTAAGCGCTTACATCCCGATAGGGAAACTGAGGCTCAGAGAGATTAATTAACTTGCCCAAGATCACACAGCTAGTTTTGGAGGCTCCCAAGCCCTGTGCTACGGAGCTTGGATCTGAGGGCAAGTAACACTTTGTCAAATATTGAAATTCTCCAACACGGGGCAGGATCTGGAGACCAGTGGTGGACGGGAAAGACTCTCCTGCAGCTTCTGTCACACAATGAGTCAGGGGTAGCTCAGGGGTGGCCGCAGCAGAAGAGTCATAGCTCTCAGCTGGAGGTCCAGCATGACATCCCAACGACACCAGCCGCACTGCCACAGATGCGCACCTGGGAGAGGCGGCAGAGTGCAGTGCTCCAAGTCTGATTCTGGAAGAGTTCAAGCCCTGGCTCTGTCGCCGACTAGCTGTGTAACCTTGGGCAAGTTCCTCAGCTCTGTCTCTGTCGAGTTTCTTCACGTGGAGAGTGAGGCTAATCATATACCTACTTCGGGAGGACTGTGGTTAGGGCTTCACGAGTTAAAACGTGCGGCGTGCCCAGCCCATTATTGTGGGCATCAACACTAACTCACAGGAACTGCTGCTTCCCGGCTGCGCCCCCTCCAAAGCCCTGCCGTGAGATCTCTCCTTCCTTAGGCTCTGCACCCCAAAGCCAGAGGCGTGTCCAGGCCTCAGCATCCTTCTTCTGCAAAGGGCCAAGCATTCAACAGTGTCTGCTTTGTGGACCACACAGCTCCGTCACGACTACTGGATTCTGCCATTGCAGCGCAGAGCAGCCAGACACAATCCGTAATGTGGGTGTGGCTGTGTTCCAATAAAACTTTATTTATGGACACTGAAATTTGAATTTCATGTAATTTTCATGTCGCAAAATAATATTTTTTTGATTTCTTTCTCAATGACTTAAAAATTTAAAAACCATTCTTAGCTCGCGGGCCAAATAAAAACAAGCGCAGGCCAGATTTAGCCCTCAGTCCATAACTGGCCAACCCCAAGCCCAGGCCCCTTCAGGCAGGATGGACCCCCTAACAATGCACATGAGACCTGACTTTCTTCTGTACTTGCTGAGTCGGGTCTGGGGACGAACCCCCCTCCTCCAGTTAAAGAGAAATCTGCCACGAGCCCTGTGTGGTCCAGCTTCTGGCACCCGCCTCCGTGCTGCCGGGAACTTCAGCCCCTCTGGCATTCCTCCAGTTCTTGCAGGGAGCCAACTCCTTCCCGCCTCAAGGCTTCAAGAGGGGCACTGCCCTCTGTCCTGGACGCACCTGCCCACCCATCAGCTGCGTGGTCCTGGGCCTGCATTTGTCTTCTTTCCCACTGTACTTTCAAGGCTCCAAAATAGTGCCTAGCATACAGTAAGTGCTCAATAAATGTGCATTGAGTTTAACTCCACAGCAATTCTTCAAGGTTAGTGCATATATACCAATGGGGAAACTGAGGCTCAGAGAGATTGATTAACTTACCCAACGTCACACAGCTAGTTTTGGAGGCTCGAAAGCCCTGTGCTCTTAAGTGCTATACTCGGTTGCCCAAGAACTCTCAAAGTGCCTCAAATTGTGGTGCTGCCGTTAACTATCTGGGCAAGTCACTTAATGTCTCTGCGCCTCAGTTTTCTCATCAGTAAAATGGGAATGCTAATAACAATGCCTTCTTCATTGGGTTGTCATGAGGATCGAGTGAGTTTATAAATCTAAAAGGTGTAGAAATGTGCCTGGCACCCATCAAGTGCCAAATAAATGTTAGTCCTTGTCACAGACCCCAGCTGTGAAGGGGACTAAGGAGGTCTTAGGTCTGGGCAAAAAATGGCTTCCTCCTTCAGCACTGGTGTGACACTGCCCCGGGGACCCTGAGGGGACTGGAGTTGCCGCTCAGCCTTCAGTGCTGAGGGCCCTGGGAGGAGAGGTCACCGGACATTCCTAGTGAAAACGGGGACCTCTCAGACCTGGAGGTGAGGCTACCCTGGTTTTGTGGGGGTTAAGTCCAACCAGAACGTGTTTATTTTCCCCTGTGTCTGGAAGGGCCTCTCTGGTCTCCATGGCAACGTGATTTCCTGTCCTGGTTTTCCCTTGGATGAGATACCTGCTGAATGCAGAGGGCCTGGGCGACAGCTTGGGGTGGAGGCCAGCGCTGAGGTAGGCCACTTTAACTGCCTCCCCCACGCCAGCCGAGCTGCCGGCCCAGCCAGGGCCCATGTCACAAGGGCCTTTGTTTACCAGCCCAGACACCCAACTTGAGGGTGACGTCATGGAATCCAGCCCAGAATCCTTGTTACACCCCCTTTTCTTTCTCTCTTCCGTTTCAAGGGTTTTGTTTCCTGCTGAGGCTGAAGAAGCAGAGGCTCACACACATTCCCAATTTGCTAAGAATATTCCTAAGCTCTCCTAATCACTGCCCATACCCTGGGTCTGGGAACTTCACTAACAGTTATTCATTCAGTAATCAATTTATTCATTCAACAAACATTTGCATACTGGATTAAATGCCAAAGCTGTGCTGGAGCTGAAGAAACAAGGGGGAACAGATCAAGTCTTTACTCGCGAGGAGGCTTTCTACTGGAGAATGGAAACAGGCGTGTAAATAGCTAAACACTCTACAATATGCTTGGTGGCTTGGCAGAGGCCTCTCCCGCACGGTGTGGAGTTGTGATGGGAAGCGCCACCTCTGCTACCTGCCTGCATTCAGATTCAGCTCCTAAACTCCGTGGCCTTAGGCAAATCCTAGCCTGAGCCTCGGTCTTCTCATCCCTAAAATGGGGACGATGACGGTGCCCACTTGGGGACATCATATAGCATGGTGTTTAGGAGTCTGGGACTGGGAGTGAGACTGTCTGGTTTGGGTCTCAGTTCTACCACTTACTAGCTCTGTGTCCTTGGGCAAGTTACTTAACCTCTCTGTTCAATAGGGACTATCCTAGTGCCCACCACACAGAGCTGTTTGAGGTTTAAGTAAGGTGAATGCATGCACTTAGGACAGCTCTTAGACCTGTCTGTATTATGGCCACTACCTCAAGGGGCCCTGGGAGCCCAAAGAAGGGAGATGCTGGGTCTCCCTGGAGAATGGGAAGATGAGCAGTGAGAGAGGCCTTACAGATGAGTAGCATCTAGATAATTAGCTATTCAATGTCTGTATCTCCCCGTACTTCCTGGAGGTCAGGGGTCATGTCTGCATTATTTCACCATCTTATCCCCACCTTCTGGCACAGTCCATGGAGTAGGAGATCAATGAATGTGTGAAGGATTGCATGACTAAAAGATAAGTCCAACCTTTTTATCATGGCACTCAAGATTTTATGCAATTTGACTAAGATCCACTGTGATGGTTAATTTTATGTACCAACTTGACTGGGCCACAGGGTGCCCAGATACTTGGTTAAACGCTATTTCTGGGTATGTCTGCAAGGCTGTTTCTGGCTGAGATGAACATTTGAATCAGTAGACTGAGTAAAGCAGATTGCTCTACCCTATATGGGTGGGCCTTATCTAATCTATTGAAGGGCTGAATAGAATAAAAGGCTGAGTAAGAAGGAATTCTCTCTTTCTGCCTGACTGTTTTCGAGCTGGGACATCAGTCTTCTGCCTTTGGACTTGGACTCAGGCTGAAATCTACATCATCGTCTCTCCCAGTTCTCAGGCCTTCGGACTCCGACCGGAACAATACCATCGGCTCTCCTAGGTCTGGACTTCTCAGCCTCCACAATCGTGTGAGCCAATTCCTTATAATAAATCTCTTTCTATATAGTATCCTATTAGCTCTATGTCTGTGGAGAACCCTGACTAATATACTCACTTAATCTAATTTCTGGAAATTCTTCCTAGCTCTACTGCCCTAGACTCTAGTTGTAACAAACCTTAAGAAGACATGGTTGTACAGGCTGTTCCAACTTTCTTGAGCATCTTCTTTTCTTTCCTAGCAGGTGAAACCCTACTCATTCATTTATTCATTTATTCACATGTATTTAAAATAACAATTGTGATAATTGAAGGAATAATGTACAGGATGCTATGAGATAAATTGTGTTATCCCCCCAACACCCTTTCCACTGCCTCTCCACCATTCTGGTTGATCCTCAGCTCCAGGGAAGAAGGGAAAGGGAGGAGCCTGATTGATAAAAACCAATTATAATATTTTATCCTCTGTGTCGGTGATGGATTCAGAAGTCCAGACCTAGGTCAATTAGAGTATGACATTCTCCTACCAACAAGGATTGGTTTAAGAATGGGCAATGAGGGGCCAGCCCCGTGGCATAGTGGTTGAGTTCAGTGCACTCTGCTTCAGCAGCCCAGGTTCCTGGGGTGCAGATCCCATGTGCAGACCTATACCACGCATCAGCCATGCTGAGGTGGCAACCCACATGCAAGGTGGAGAAGGATTGGCGTGGATGTTGGCTCTGGGTTAATCTTCCTCAAGCAAAAAAGAAAAACAAAAAACGAATAGACAATAACCCAACTCAGTCTAGTGAGGCCCAGAGGGAAGCTAGACAGGGCTTATGACTCTTAACAGAAAGACTCAGGATGCATTGGTCTCTCTTCTTCTGGACGTTGTTGAGTGAAAAGTGAGGCCAGCATTGAAGCTGCTTTCTCTCTACGAGCCTATGAACATAATCTAGGTAGGAGCGAGCCAAGGCGAATGGAGCAGGAGCCACTGGCCCAAATCAGACTTGAGTCTACTTCATATCTGGACTCTGTTAGAGTCAATTAATTTCCACATCAATTAAGCCAGTGGGAGAGATGTTTCTGGTAAAAGAAAAAAAAATCCAGGAGCCTCCTAACTGGTGTAAACATATAACATGGGGATCTAGCCATCAAGAGGCAACATAAGTTCTTCCAGAGAAGAGAAGCGTGACCAAATCCAATGCTTTAAATAGAGCCCCCTGGTGGCAGTGAGGAAAGTGAGCAGGACTTGAGACTGGAGGCAGGACCAGGCTGTAAGCTGTCTGGTGTGGATGTGGATCAAGGACAGATGGTGGAAGGAGACCCCTACAACTGGAAGCTAGAATATACACATTGACAAGGAGTCTTCCTCAAACTCTAAATGTTCCGAGACTGTGGGACCACATGACAGGCCCGGAGAAAATTGAGGAATATTCATTCACTCATTCATCCAAACATTTTTTTGAGCTCTCGTGTGCCAGCACTGCGCTAGTTGCTGGAGATACAGCATGAACAAGACAGAAAAATTGCTATCCTTATAGTGCTGACATTTTAGTGGAGAGACAGACAATAAACAAAATGAATAAGTACACATATAAAGTTGGTTATGTGGTTATACGTGCTATGAAGAAACATTTTAAAAAGAAAAAAGGAATGGGGAGTGTCAGGGGAGGGAAATTATTTAGTCAGAAGTTCCCAATCTATGGTCTTAAAAAGTGGAGGTTTTTCTCAACAAGAAGCTTCAAGGAATGGCACCTTCCTGTATTCTGTGGCTGACTAGGTACACAAAAATCATTGCTATTACAATAAAATAACCCTAACATTTATTGAGTGCCTACTATATGTAAACCAAAAGCATTGTTCCAATCTGTTGACAAATAGTATTTTATTTAATCTCCATTTTAGAGATAAGGGGACCAAAAGTCAGTAACATAAAGTAAGCCACCCAAGATGGCGCCATGGCGATAGTTCTAAACCTAGGTCCATTCAACACTGAGTCCTTTGTTTTGCTTTTTGACTATATCGTGCTAACTTAGTAGGGTAACTCCTCTTAGTTCCAAGTTCATGATTCTTGGCAGCTACAATTAGTAGTATTACATAAGACAACTAAAGAGAAAATGAATTCATGATAAAGGCTATGTTTGATTAGATAAATGAAATCTTTCAAGTGTGTTCCATGAGAAGAAATATAAAGGTCTTTGGAGGGTAAAGATAGTTAAGCCTGACCAGCTAGGCTTTGCACCAATATTCTTGATTATCTCGTATTCCATTGCCCACGTGTCTCCCCCTTTTGCTTCCTACATTGTTATTTCCAGGTGCTGCCTGGAGTTTGTTGGAGGTCTGGAACAGACCCAGAAAGGTGAAGATCTTTGGTACTTGGAGCAGTGAGTCAACCAGATTTCAGAGAAAGGGCTTCTTGCCCCTTTCTCATACACACACAAAAACTCCATGCAGTTATGGAAACCCCATGTTAGAGACCCAAGGGCCAAAAAGCAAAGCAAAGGGTGCTCTGTGGATACCCTTACTTGGGGCTATGTGGCTCCTCTCCCACCCACTTTTTTTAAATTTTAAGTTAAATTTTAAGAAAATTATTTTAATTGTACATGTAATATATGAATATATTCTCCTTAAAAAAAATTAAAATATAATAGGTAAGGCTAAAGTCCACAATGTGGGGCTTCCCTTCCCTGCCCCTGTTAGGTGTGTTTGGAATGTATCCTTCCAAATGTTTTTCTAAACGTTTCCTTTTTCTATGGAATCCACATACTGTTGCTGTCTATGTGCTTTTTTAAAAAAATAAATGGTGTCATATTGTACATGTAATTCTGAAATTTTCACTCTTTATTTAAGAGGTAGCCAACTCTGGATATCTAACACCTAACCACGAACTGTTCTGGGTGAAAACCCAGGGAGGAAAACTAATATTTATCATAGTTCCAGTAGATGCCAGACATTGCACTAAACCACTTATCACAAACCCCAGAGGTTTCAGATTTGAGCCAAAGCTGTATTTACCCTAGAGTAAACTGGTAAATATATTCCCAACTGCAGTATATTTAAAATAATAGTTTAATAATAATAGTACTATGAAAAATAATCATAATAAACATACCCATACTATGGCAAGATAATTTATGAGCTATTAACTCATAATTTGTTCCCAGGGGATTTTTCCCTCTCTTGCTCCAAGAAGGAAACCAGACCTTGTGTTCTCGCATCTGAAAAGTGTTGGTTGGTGTGGGAGAAAGCAGAAGTAACCTCAAAACAACCCCCATCTCTGGGCTTGTTCTTCAAAATATCATTTGTCTCAGGACTTACCTTGGGTCATCTCTGAGGACGAGAGGAGGAGAGCAAGTATCTTAGATGGAAGGGAGGCAGAGCAATGGAAGCCAAGGGAAACAGAATTGTCCCCAGGACTAGAACAGGGCCAGAGACTGGCTTGTCCCCACCCATGTCCCACCTCTTAGAGCACCCTGAGAAGGTGGCAGTACCTCAGAGGGAAATGACCTCATGTGGCCACTTGGCCCGTGGCCTGCGGCGCCCAGCTTAGCCGAGGCCCCGGTGTTTGAGCTCCGCACAACAGCAGCCAAGCCACTTATCTTTGAAGACCCAACACACGAACTCGGACAGTGGTGCTAAGTACAGTGATCCAAGGGCAAGACCTGAGAGCGCTTCCAGGACCATCACCCACTAAGGGCTGAGCTGAAACGTCCAGAAGGTCCAGGGAGCTGTTGGGGCCCCCGGGGCATTAATTTTATTTAGAAAAAACCCACAAAGTCCTGTGATAGTCCTTGCATCTGAGTGTGCTGGGCTCTGCTCAGCCCTACACAGCTGATTCTCAATCCCACGATGAGGGTGTTGCTGTTTCCCCTTTTGTCGCTGAAGAAACCTAGGCTCTCGGAAGTGAGGTCAAGCAGTTAGCAAGTGGTGGGAGGGAATTCAACTTAAGTTTTTCTGAGGCTGAAGCCCATGCATATAACCATCCCAAATTACGATGCCTACTTGTACTGGCCACAGTGCTTTCAGCAGCAAGTCACAGAAGCCCAAGCTTCTGTGCGAGCTGGCTGAATCCCAGCAAGAAAATCCATCGCATCAACAAGTGAAATGGTCCAAGCATGGTTAATATAAGTCACAAACATTATGGCTCTTTTCTTTCTCCATTTCTCCGTTCCATCTCTTCATGGTTGGCTGTTTTCAGTTAAGTTCATCTCCTTGTGATTTCAAGAGGGCCTCCTGAACCTTCTGAAGCTATGGCCGTCCTTGTTGACCTTCAGCATGGAAAAGCAAGTCTGCTTCTCCAGTATGTCAACCAAAAGCACTGGATAGTGAGTCTTTTTAGCTTAGATGATTGATTGAACTAGTAAGGTTTAACTAGGGGCCAAGATGAACATCTCTCCTTGCCCCCAAAACACCCTCTCCTGACCCTCTAGGTGCCACAATGCCTGAGAGGCCACCACTGAAGTCACTTCCTGAGAACACCCCTCTTGACATGCCCAGGTGTCCCCAGGGAGAGTGGCCCCTTACAGGTAGTTGGGCTCATCAGATTGGCTGCCTGTCAACTGGTACTATCATTATGGAGTTGGGGGGGTGGAGGGGGCACAGCAGCAGAGCCCATCTCTGAGGGCCTCCAGCTCTGCTGACTTGAGCTCTGACGATTGATTTGCTATCGTAGCACCAAAAATGCTAAAGAGACTAACAGTAGCACTAAGAATAAAGGGTAGATACGGCTATAGGAACTCCTATCTCAGAGAATCTTATTTCCCAAGGACATGGCATGATTCAAAAGCATTCTTAGCCTTGCCACCAGTTGCTTGTGCAAAAGTATAAGATCATTCTAATTTTCAGTCTGATGACTGATTTGGCCCTGAACCAATCACTAGTAGTTTAGTGAGATGAAGTGCAGTGATTGGCTCAGCCTCCATCACAGGCTCCACCCCTTGAGCCCAGGGTTAATCAGTTTCGCCAAAGCATTGGGCGGGGGAGTGAAGGTGAGGGTGAGGGTGGAGGTGGGGAGTAGGGAGTGGGGGTGGGGGTGGGGATCGGGTTGCAATGAGGGTGGAGTACCTCTCTCAAGGCAGGATCACTATGCTATTGCCTCTAGAAGGGGAACAGCTAACTGGGGAGAGATCCCACTGCTCTCTTTATGTATATGAGGATTTGAGAAGCTTCCTGGGAAAACGTGCTAAAGGTTCTTGTTCAGCTCAAAGATAATGGGTCAGAGATGAGGGGTGATTCTGAGACCAGCCCTCAGATTATGCTCCCACCATCCCCCTTAGACACAGACCTGAGCCCTAGAGGCAGGAAGATACTATTTTACTAATTTTCCTATTAATCTCCCGAGGGCGATAAGAAGTAGTGTATATGTGACTCTAGGCATAAGCATAGACTTATGCTTATCAACTGGCTGATATTCTCAGTTGCTTATCTAATATCCGTTCCTCTCATTCATCCCCATTTTGTTTTGGGCAGGACTGTGCCCAAATACCTTCTCATCCTTCCTTGAAGTTGGTGGTGGCCATGTGAAAGCATTCTTGCCAATGAGATGTAAGCAGAGCTTTGCTAGAGGTATGTGGGATGGCTTTTGCTTTTGTATTAAAATGGCACACTCACAACTGGCCCTCTCCTTTACCCATCCCCCTTCTTTCTGCCTTGGTCATGGACTTAATGGCTGGAGCTGAAGCAGCCATTTTGTGGCCATGAGACTCACAAAGATACAGACCCTGATAACAGTAAAATCCTAAAACAATGGCAGAAAATACCTACATCTGGGTATCTTTTGGTTTCTTTCTTTAAATCCTCTTTCTAATGTTTGTTTATATGCTTGTTTCTCACACACGTGTGAGAAAAACAAATCCTTATTGTTTAGGTCCTTATTAAGTAAAGTATGATCCATGGACTTACAACATCAGCACCACCTGGGAGTTTGTTAGAAATGCAGAATCTCAGGACTGCCCCAGATTCCAAATCAGAATCTACAAGATTTTCAGTTAATTCATAGGTCCGTTAAAGTGTGAGAAGCCATGCTTTCAGTAATCATAGGAGTGTGGCTGAATGCAACCTAACCAACACACAGAGCTTGCCTGGACCTACAAGATTGGATTAGGTGCCATTTTTGGCATCAACGGAGATCATCACAGGCAGCTGGAGTGGGAGAGAAGGGACATAGCAGGGCAGCCAGGAGGACTAATGTGTGGAGAATTTTCCAGATGTTTATTAGATGCTTATATGGTGTTTACTATGTTCCAGGTACTGTTACAAGTGCTATGCCAATAGTAGCTTATTTAATCTCCATGGCAACCTTTTGGCTCATTTCATGGATGAATAAATTGGGACAGATAGGGTAAATCATAGAGTTGGCAAGCAGCAGAGCCAGGATAGGAACCCATGCATTCTGTTTCTAGAGTCTGTGCTCTCCTCCCTCGGGTCTCTCCATAGTCTTTGGGGGGAATTTTAAGGAAGCCAAAGAACCTGTAGAGAGGGTAGCAGGTGTATAAGTATTCTTTCGTGTTCCTATTTTTCCCCCTTGCTAGTGTGGTTTGGGAGGCATGGACTCCCATCTATCTCATGTAATCGTCAACACTTCATTCTATCAACACGTACTTGTTGAGTGTCTGGCATGTGCCTTGAACTGGGGATACGATGATGAGCAAGATCCTGCCTCCATGGACCTTGGAGACGGGAGACGGACACGTAGAATCCTGATGAGGTGCAGTTCATCCTGTGAAGGAGGTACGTACAGTAGGCAGCACCATGGAGTGCAGAAGAGAGACACCTCCTCCCGGAAGGCCTGCAGGAGACAGAAAAGAGCCAGATGAGACCTGAAGCATGCCCAGGAGATAATCAGGCAAAGCCGGGTTGTGTAAAAGGTGCTTCCGAGGGAATAACACACACAAAGGCCCAGAGATGGGCAAGAGAGCACCGAGCTGGAGGGCCACTGATACCACCTTTTCACCAGCCAGCCCTGAGGGGTAGATATTATGAATTCCCATTTTACAGATGTGGAAACTGAGGCTCCGAGAGGCTAAGCAATGTGCCAAATGCTAGTGTTACCCAGCAAATAAGTAGCAGAGACAGGCCTTAAATCTAGATCTGACACCAAAGGCTATGTTCCTTCTACCACACTTTATCCTGCCCCTTCTAGAATCAGGGACCCTATGTCTCCTGGTGCCCAGAGACTTTGGCCAGCAGTAGCCGCAGTATCTGGTGATAGCTGGGGTCAACAGGTGTCCCAGGGTTCCCTCGCACTCTCCTCTTTCTCTTGCCGCACTCCTGACCCCTAATTGGCTGTGGATCTGCGGGGCGGAGGTGCTTGATTGCTGTGCTAAGTAACTAGGTTCAGGTGATGGGCTGTGTCTGTCTGGCCGGCCTTCCTCAGTGAGATGCTGGCCCTGGGGAATGTCCTACATATGCATTTCCAACTGATCCCTGACCCCGCACCTTTAGTCATTCTCCACCCACCAAGGTGTTAAACATCTTTTCTAGCTTCTTGAACAAACCACTGGTCTCCTCGCATCTCCCGTTCTCCTGTGGCTAACAAGGGATACTGAAACATTAGCAGACAGATTTCTCTCTGCTCTTTGGATTTGTTTGTCACTCACCCAATGCCATGAGGCTGCCAAATATAATCTGGTCATCCCAGGCTGAATTAATGAAAGCATAGGACGCAGGACCAGGGAGGTGGACTTGGACCAGTCCTCGCCAGGGAAGAACATTCAGTTCTGGGAGGGAGGTTGCTAACGGCGGCCAGTTCAGAGGAGACTGTCCAGAGAGTGAGAGGCTTGAAGCCAACGTGTATGAGTAACATCGAAAGAATTGGGGTTGTCTGGCCTGAGGCAGAGATGACTCAGGAGGAGATGGCTCCCAAACGAGGCTGCAGGGAACTGCAGGGGGAAACGTCAGGAGCTGGGTCTTACTGCCGCTTCAGAATTTGTCCCTCTGCTGGCAGCCAGGGACTGAGTCTCCCCTGAGTTCCCGTCTCACCCCCTTGCTAAGCTCTTCTAACTTTCCCCTCTCCTCAAACCCATGCCCGGCTCTCCTTTCATTTTCACAAATGATCTTGACTTCTTTCCGGAGAAAATTGAGGCCAGTTAAGAAAAAAATTCTCTGCACCATCAACTGATTTGTACCTGAACTCAGCCTCTCCTCCTTCCTTCTGGTCTCAGGGAAGAGACACTGGACTCCTTCCAAGGTGATGTCTTCCTCTGACTCTGGAGTCCATCCCTCAACCTTGTTGCCATTTCTTCAACATCTACTGCTCTGCTGGTTCTTTCTCTCCTCCTAGGAGAAGCCCAAGTCTCTCCTCTCCTAAACAAACAAGACTCCCACTACCTCCACAGATTGCCTTCTTTGTTCTATTCTCGTGCAAGAAATCTTTACACTTCCTCTTCTCCTCTCCATTTCATACATAAACTCTATCAAATCTTCAAGCCATACCATAATATGCCAGTGCTATTTAACATTTTATAGAATATTAGGTTGAACCAAATGAAATTGCAATATTTTTCAGTAACGGCTTTATTGAGATATAATTCACATACCCTACAATTCACACATTTAAGGAATACAACTCAATGTGTTTTAGTATATTCATAGAGTTGTGTAACCATCACCACAATCAATATTAGAACATTTCATCACCCCTAAAAGAAACCCAATATCCTTTAACTATCACCTCCCAATCTCCCAATCCCTCATCCCTGCTTTAGGGGATTAATCTACTTCGTATCTCTATGGATTTGCCTATTCTGGACATTTCGTATAAATGGAATCATAGAATACGTGATCTTTTCTGACTGGTTTCTTTCACTTAGCATAATGTTTTCAAGATTCATTCAGCATGTATTAGTACTTTATTCCTTTTTAGGGCCAAATAATATTCCATTCAATGGATATACTACATTCGTTTATGCATTCATCAGTTGATAGACATTTGAGTTATTTCTATTTCTTTTTTTTAATTGGGGTAATATTGGTTTATAACATTATATAAATTTCAGGTGTACATCACTATACTTCTATTTCTGTATAGATTACATCATGTTCACCACCCAAAGACTAATTACCATCCATCACCACACACATGTGCCTAATCATCCCTTTCGCCACCCTTACTCCCTCCTCCCCCTCCGGTAACCACCAATCCAATCTCTGTCTCTATGTGATTGTTTGTTGTTGTTTTTATCTTCTATTTATGAGTAAGATCATACAGTATTTGACTTTCTCTCTCTGGCTTATTTTGCTTAGCATAATACCCTCAAGGTCCATCCATGTTGTCACAAATGGCTGGATTTCATCATTTCTTATGGCTGAGTAGTATTCCATTGTGTACATATACCACATCTTCTTTATCCATTCGTCCCTTGATGGACAAGTAGGTTGCTTCCAAGCCTTGGATATTGTGAATAATGCTGCAATGAACATAGGGGTGCATGTATCTTGACACATTCGTGTTTTCGTGTTCTTTGGATAAATACCCAGCAGTGGAATAGCTGGATTGTATGGTAGTTCTATTCTTAATTTTTTGAGGAATCTCCATACTGTTTTCCATAGTGGCTGCACCAGTTTGCAGTCCCACCTGCAGTGTATGCGAGTTCCCTTCTCTCCACAACCTCTCCAACACTTGTTTCTTGTATTTCTACTTCTTGACTATTATGAGTAGAACTTCTAAAAACATTTATGCACAAGGTTTTGTGTGGAAATTCATATTGTGTATATACTTAGAAGAGGATTTGATGGGTCATATGGTAATTCTATGTTTAACTTTTTGAGGAACTGCCAGACTTTTTCCAAAATGGCTGCACCATTTTACGTTCCCACCAACAGCGTATGAGGATTCCAATTTCTCTACATTTTTGTCAGCGCTTGTTATTATCTGTTTTATCAATTATAGCAATCCTAGTGGATGTGAAGTGATATCTCATTGTGGTTTTCATTTGTATTTCCCTGCTGACTAATGATGTTGAGCATATTTTCATGTGCTTATTGGCCATTTGTGTATCTTCCTTGGAGAAATGTCCATATGAATCCTTTGCGTATTTCTTATTTGGGTTATGTGTCTTTTTGTTATTGAGTTGTAAGAGTTTCTTATATATTTTTTCTAGATAGAAGTCCCTCATCAAATACATGATATGCAAATATTTTCTCCCATTATATAGGTTGTCTTTTCACTTTCTCAGTAGTGTCCTTTGATGCACCAAAGTTTCTAATTTTGATGAAGTCCCATTTATCTATTTAATTTATCTATTTTGTTGTTATTGCTTGTGCTTTTGGTGGCATATCTAAGAAACCATTGCCAAATCCAAGATCATAAAGATTTACTCCTATGTTTTCTTCTAAGAGTTTTACAGTGTTAGCTCTTACATTTAGGTCTTTGATCCATCTTGAGTTAGTGTTTGTACATGGCATGAGGTAGGGATCAAACTTCATTCTTTTGCATTTGAATATCCTGTTGTTCCAGGAAATTCCTATTCCAGGAAAAGACTACTCTTTCCCCCATTGAATTGTTTAACATGCTTGTTGAAAAATCAATTGATCATAAACGTGAGAGTTTATTTCTAGATTCTCAATTCTATTCTATTGATCTATATGTCTATTCTTACGTCAGTATCAAACTGTTTAATTACTATGTTTTGTAGTAACTTTTGAAATCAAGAAATGTGAGTCTTCCAACTTTGTTCTTTTTCTAGATGGTTTTGGCTAGTCTGGGTCCCTTACATTTCCATATGAATTTTAGGATTGGCTTGTCAATTTCCATAAAGAATACAGCTGGGATTCCAACACAGACTGTGCTAAATCTCTCGATCATTTTGAGAAGTATTGCCATCTTAACAGTATTAAGTCTTCTGAATGTCCTTCCATTTATTTTAACTTTCTCTAATGGAATCCATTTTTGTAGTTCCAAAACAGTTAAATATTGGCAATTTTTATGGTTCAACCTAATATATAGAGAAGAAAGTCTTTCAAATTTTTCCATAAAGGCAGCGTAATGTTGATACACAAACCAGAATCCAGTAACATCAATAAACCATAATGCACCACAACCTGTTAGCAACAAGGGTGGTGGTTTCCTGTGGGGAGGGGCATAGGGTGCAAACTTCAAGGAGGATGTGGGGATCTTCTGGGGTGGAGTTGCGTGTGTGTATTCACTTTTGTAATAGTTCGTCCAGCTTTGCACTTTTCTGCAATGCTAATGACTGATACTTACAGAGCATTTACTACGTACCAGGCAGTGGTCAAAGGACCTTATATATATATATTCATTTAAATCCTGCAACAACCCTATGACTTAGATGCTATTGTCGACTGTTTTATAAAGGAGGCAACAAAAGCACAGAGATGCTAAGAAACTTGCCAAGGTCACACATATAGTAAGTGGGAGATCTGGAATTTGAACCAGCCAGTCTGGCTTCTCAAACTCTATGTTATACGGACTGTCTATTGGTATTAGAGGAACTCTTAATACTGGTTAAAGGAGAGTAACTACACACCCTTCTTAGAGACTAAAAGCATATTAGTAAAATTCAACATCCATTATTGGCGTGATAAAAAAGGTTTAAGTTTAAAAATGCATCATGTTTAAGGTTGAACACTAGAAGCACTTTCGATTATAGTCAGGAAGAAAATAAGAGAAATATAGTGCCACTAGTATTTAACATAATTCTAGATGTACTGAGATTAAAAAATAATAAGTTTAAGAATTCCAAAGTGGGGACTATCTAATGATTATTTGTAGGTAATATAATTGCATACCTAAACAATCCAAGAGTACTGTTGAAAAATCTCTTATAAACAATGAATTAAGTCAGAAAGGTAGTTGTTTATAAAACTAATCTCCAAAATCAACAGCATTTCTATGCTTCAGAAAAGAAACTAGAAAAAAATGGAAGAAAATATTGTACTTAAAGCGTGCCAAAACCCACTATTACAACATCAGCAACAACAAAAATGAAGGAAAATGAAAACACATATCCTGTTCATTAATGAGAAGATTTAACGGTGTAAAGATGCAAATTTTCTCTAAATTAACCTTTACGTTTAATTTTATATCAATAAAAAATACATTACGAGATTATTTTGGAAGTAGACTCATTGAGTCTAAAGTTCAAATGGAAAAATAAACAACTGAGGCTAGCCAGGAAAATTCTGAAAAAGGAAAGTAGTAAAGAAGGATTAACCCCTTCAATATGTATTGAAGCATATTATAAAACTGCATTTATGAAAAAAGTTTGGTACTGGTGCATGAAGAGAAAGGCAGATTAACGAAACAGATCAGAATCTAGAAATAGACCCGAATACATTTGAGAAGCTAGTATATGGTAAAGCCATTTTTCGAATCAGGGAGAAAAAAATAAAATTATACAGTGCAGTAATTGGTGTTGGGGTAATTGTCCAGCCATTTGGAAGAAACATAAGTTAAAGCTAGATGCCTATCTGCTTCCTTATACCAAATGAATTCCAGACAGATAACCAATTTAAATGTAAATAAATGAAACAAGAAAAAAAAGAAAACATGGGCATACACACGTACACACATAATTTTGAATTGGAGAAATCTTTCTAAGCAAGACACAAAACTCAGAAACTAAAAAGGAAAAATTGATTACATAAAATTTAAAATAGCTCACAGTGTAAAAATAGCACAGACTAAGTTAAAATGTAGGTAGCAAGCTCGAAAAAAATCTGTTTTACAATCCAGACTACAGACGAAAAAACAATTTCCTTAATATACAAAGAACTTTTATAAATAAATAAGAAAATCTGAATAACTTTAAAATTGGACAAAGAATATGAAGATGTAGCTCACAAAAAGAAATACATATTGTTTATGAACACATAAAAAGTTTCTCAACCTCACTAGTGACTAAAGAAATACAAATTAAAATGAGATAACAGATTGGCAAAGATAAAAGTATTTACTAGTGCCCAAAACAAGTAAGAGGAAATACGTACTTTTATAAATTGCTAGTGAGGGTATAAATTGGCACAATCTCTTCGAAAGGCAATTTGGTAATATTTATCACATTTTAAAATGTTGATATCCTTCGACCCAGCTAGTCCACTTCTATAATCTATGCCACAGATATCTCAAAAATATGAACAAAGCTGTAAATAGAATATTTTTTTTTAACAATCACAAACTAACAGAAAAGTTAGAAGTACAGAAAAAGAACTTTTTTTCCCCTGAACTATTTGAGAGTAAATTGCTGACACAATCTGAAAATAGACCCAAATATATGCGACATCATCCTGGAATAAATTAGTGTATATTTCCTACAAGCTAGGAAATTCTCCTGCATAACCTCAATACAATCATTGAAGTCAGGAAATTAACACCGATATCCTCTAATCCTCAGACCCCTTTCAGGTCCATAAGTATCTTCTTTTTAGCAAGGGGATCCAGTTCAGAATCAAGCATTGCTTTCCATTGTCATCTCTCTGTAGTCTCCTTCAACCAGGAACAGTTCCTCAGCCTTTCCTTGACTTTCATAACCTTGATACTTAAAAAAATTACAGCCCAGTTATTTTGAAGCATTAACACCCCACAGTTTAGTTGGTCTGAGGTTTCCTTATGATTAGGTTCCAGTTATGCACCTTTGGCAGGAACAGCACAGGAGTGATGCTGCGTTCTCATCGCATCCTACCAGGTGGTGTGAGATTTTAAAGCGTCCTACTCCTGATAATGGTCACTTCGATTAAGGTGGTGTCTGTCAGCCTTCTTTAATGTAAAGTTACTCTTTTTCCCTTTTAATTTATAAGTATTTTGTGGGAGGTGTTTTGAAATTATGTAAACATCTTGTTCCTTGTCAAAAAATTTTTTTGGGAAACAGCTTTATTGACTCATATATTAAAGTGTATAATTTGATAAGTTTTGACCTCTGTATACAGCTGTGAAACCATCACCACAATCAAGATAATAAACATATCCAACACCCCCAAAAGTTTTCTCCTGCCTTTTTGTAATCTTTCCCTCTCACCTTTTCCTGAATCTTCCCCATCCCCAGGCAAGCACTGATCTACTTTCTATTACTATAGAATAAGTTGCATTTTCTAGAATTTTATATATTGAATCATATAGTTTTTACTTGTTTTTGGTCTGAGTTCTCTCTTTCTAATTATTTTGAAATTCATCCATGATGTGTATACGAATAGTTCATTCCTTTTAAATGCTGAAGAATATTCCATTATATGGATGTACACCAATTTGTTTATCCATTCTTCTGTTGATGGACAATTGGGTTGTTTCTAGTTTTGGGGTATTACAAATGAAGCTTCTATGAACGTTCATGCACAAGTCTTCGTATGGACAAATGCTTTCATATCTCTTGGGTAGGTATCTAGGAGTCTAATGGCTAAGTCACACGGTGAGTATGTGCTTACCTTTTTAAGAAACTACCAAAATGCTTTCCAAAGTAACTGAATAATTTTACATTTCCACCAGCAGCGTATGAGAGCTACAGTTGCTTCATATCCTCACCAACAGTAATATGATGAGTCTTTTTAATTTTGGACATTCTTATAGGTGTGTAGTGGTATCTTATTGTGGTTTTAATTTGCATTTCTCTAATTACTAAAGATGTTGAGAATGTGTATATCTTATTTACTGAAATGTCTGTTCAAATCTTTGGCCCATTTAAAAAAAATAGGTTATTTTCTTATTATTGAGTTTTGTGGCTCCTTTATGTATTTTAGATGCAAAATTCTTTATCAGATATGTGATTTGCAAATATTTTCTCCCAGTCTGCGGCTTGTCTTTTCATTCTCTGAGCAGTGTCTTTTGAAAAGCTGAACTTCTTAATTTTGATGTTTTGTAGATTATGTTTTTGGTGACTACAAAATCATTGCCTGACCCAAGGTCACAAGGAATTCTCCTATATTTTCTTCTAGAAGTTTTATAGTTTTTGTTTTCATATTTAGGTATATGATCCATTTTGAGTTAATTTTTGTATATGATGTGAATTATGGGTTGAGATACTATTTTTTGCATATAGATATCCAGCAAAATTTATTGAAAAGACTATCTTTACTCCACTGAATTGTCTTTGCACCTTTGGCTGAAAATAAATTGACCATATGTGTAAAGGTTTATTTCTGGACTCTCTGCTCTGTTACATTGATTTGTCTATCTTGATGCCAATACCACACTGTCTTGATTGTTGCAGGTTTATAATAAATCTTGAAGTCAGCTTGTCTATATCCTCCAATTTTGGGTTTTTTCAAGGTTGTTTTGGCTATTCTATGTCCTCTGTAGTTTTATATGCGATTTAGAATCAACTAGTCAGTTTTTACCAAACAAAAAAAGCCTGCCAATATTTTGATTGTCATCACATTAAATTTACACATCAACTAGGGGAGAACTGACATCTGAACAATAGTGAGTTTCCCAATCCATAAACACTATATATCTGTCCATTTATTTAAGTATCCTCCAATTTCTCTCAGCAATGTTTTGTAGTTCTCAGTGTACAGGTTTTGCACATTTTGTCAGATTTATCCCTAAGTCTTTCACATTTTTTTGATGCCATTGAAAATGGTTGTGATTTTTAATTCCAACTTCCAATGAATCATTGCTATTGTATAGAAATGCAAATTGATTTTTGTATGTTGCTTTTGTATCCTACAACTTTGCTAAACTCTAATACTAAATCTAGTAGTTTTTTCGTAGATTCCATAGAATTTCCTACATAGATGACCATGCCATCTGTTAATATGACAGTTGTACTTCTTCCTTTCCACTCTTCCACACTGGCTAGAACCTCCAGAACAATGTTGAGTAGAAGAGGTTCGAGCAGGCATCTTTATCTTGTTCCTGATATTAAAGGGAAAATATTCAGTATTTCATCATTAAGTATGACGTTAGTTGCAGAATTTTTGTAGATACCCTTTATCATGTTGAGGAAGTTCCCTTCTATTTCTGGTTTCTTTTTTAAATCAGAAATAGATATTGCGGGCCGGCCCCGTGGCTTAGCAGTTAAGTGCGTGCGCTCCGCTACTGGCGGCCTGGGTTCGGATCCCAGGCGCGCGCTGACGCACCGCTTGTCCGGCCATGCTGAGGTGGAGTCCCACATACAGCAACTAGAAGGATGTGCAACTATGACATACAACTATCTACTGGGGCCTTGGGGAGAAAAAGGGAAAAAAAGGCGGAGGACTGGCAATAGATGTTAGCTCAGGGCTGATCTTCCTCACAAAAAAAAAAAAGAAAGAAAAAGAAATAGATATCGGATTTTGTCAAAAGCTTTCTTTGCATCTATCGCTATGATCATATGGTTTTTCTTTTTGAGTTTGTAATATGATGAATTACATTGATTGAATTTCTGGGACAACACCATTTGGTTGTGGAATATTGTTCTTTTTATATATGGTTGGGTTTGTTTTGCAAAAATTTTACAATATGTGCATTTGTGTTCATTAGTGATATTGGTCTGTAGTTTTCTTTTCTTGCAATGTCTTAGTCTTTGGACCTGGAGTAATGCTGACCTCATACAAGGAATTGGAAAACATTTCTTCCTCTTTAATTTTCTGGAAGAGTTTGGTAGAATTTATATTGTTTATATCTTAATATTTGGTAGAATAAATGAAGCCATCTGGACCTAGAGTTTTCTTCATGGGAAGGTTTTTACTACAAAGTCAAAATTTTAAATATATATAGGACTATTCAGGTTATCTATTTCTTTTTGAGTGAGTTTGTGTAGTTTGTGTCTTTCAAGGAATTTGTCTATTTTACCTAAGTTGCTGAATTTTTTGGCATAGCCTGATTCACAATATTTCCTTATTGTCATTTTAGTATCTATAGAATTTGTAGTGATATCATCTCCCTCATTTCTGATATTACTACTTTGTGTTTTCTATCTTTTTTCCCCAGCTAAAAGTTTATGAATTTTATTGATCTTCTCAAAAACTAGTTTTTGGTTTTATTGATTTTTCTCTATAGTTTTTTGTTTTCTGTTTCACTTATTTCCCCTCTAATCTTTATTATTTTCTTTCTTCTCTTTATTTTGGGCTTCATTTGCTCTTCTGAGTCATAAAAAAAGTCTCAATAAATTAAAAAGCATTCTAACCATACACAGTATGTTTTCATACTCAATAGAAATTAGAAATCAATAGTAGAAAGAGATCTGGGAAATCCCCAAATATTTGGAAATAAAATAACACACTTCCAAATAACTCAAGGGTCAAAGGAAAAATCAAAGGGGAAATTAGAATGTACGAATAAATGAAAATGAAAACATAACATACCAAAATTTGTAGAATTGTAGTTAATGCGCTACATACAGAGATATTTATAGCACACCAAATATCTGTATTACAAAGAAAGGTCTTCAATCAGTGACTTCAGTTTCTACCTTAAGACACTAGAACAGAAAATTGTTTATCTTGGTAAGTGTTCTGCAGGCAATTGAAAAGAATGTGTATTCTGCTGTTATTGTGTGGAGTGTTCTGTATATGTCAATTAAGTCAAGTTGGTTGATAGTATTGTTCACATCCTTACTGATTTTCTATCTACTTGTTCTATCAATTGTTTGAGAGAAGGGTGTTGAAATCTTTGGCTAAAATTGTGGATTGGTCCATTTCTCCCTGCAGTTCCATCAACTTTTGATGTATTTTGAAGCTCTTCTAGTAGCTGCATAAATTTAGGGTTGTAATGCCCTCTCAAGGAATTGACCCATTATCATTATAAAATGACCCTCTTTTCTCTTGCTAATATTCTTTACTCTAAAATCTACTTTGTCTGATATTAACACAACCTCTTCAGCTTTCTTTTGATTAGCGTTAGCTTAGTTTATTTTTTGCATCTTTTTACTTTTAGCCTGTGTCTTCGTATTTAAAGGAGATTTCTTGTAGGCAGCACACAGTTGAATCCTTCTTTTTTATCCAATCTGACCTATCTCTGCCTTTGAATTGGGATGTTTAGACCACTTACATTCGATGTGACTTGGTAGATTTTAAATTTACATTTTGGCTATTTGTTTTCTATTTGTTCTTTGTTTCCATTTTCCTTTTTTTCTTCCTGCATATTTTTAGTTGAGTAATTTTCGTGATTCCATTTTACCTCTTTGTAGGGTGCCAAGACCATTCAATGGTTAGAGGACAGTTTTTCAACAAATGCTGCTGGGAAAACTGTATATCCATGTGCAAAAGAACTAAGCTGGATCCTTACTTCGTTTTACTCCTTTGTTGGCTTATTAGTGATAACTCTTTTTTTTCTTTTTCTTTTTGTGAGGAAGATCAGCCCTGAGCTAACATCCACGCCAATCCTCCTCTTTTTGCTGAGGAAGATTGGCCCTGAGGTAACATCTGTGCCCATCTTCCTCCACTTTATATGGGATGCCGCCACAACATGGCCTGACAAGTGGTGCCTGGGTGTGCACCTGGGATCCGAACCCTAGCCGCCAGCAGCGGAGCGCACGCACTTAACCGCTCCGCCACAGGACCAGCCCCATGATAACTCTTTATTGTGTTATTTTAGTGGTTGCTGCAGGGTTTACATATACATACATTCTTAACTTATCATGGTCTAACTTTAAGCAATAGTACATATGTTGGTAAACAGATGTTACTACAATACATCCATTTCTGTTCTCCCAGATTTTGTGCTATTTTTGACTTACATTTTAATTCTACATATGTTGTAAACCTCACAATACATTTTATCATTTTTGTTTTAAACAATTATCTTTTAATGACATTTAAAGAATAAGAAAAATGTTTTTCATATTTATCTATGATTTCCCTATATAGGTACCATTGCAGTGCAGTTTTCCTAAAATTTGGAAAATTTTTTATCATGATTTCATCAAATATTTCTTCTATTCTCCTGTTCTCTCCTTCAAGGACTCCAATAACACATATATTAGGCCTTTTAAATTGTTCCTCAACTCACTGGTGATGTTTGTTTAATTTTTAGTCTTTTTTCCTATTTGTTTCATTTGAGATAGTTTCTATTACTATATCTCCAAGTTCTCTAATCCTAATCTTTCTGCAATGTCTAATCTGATGTAAATCCCACTCAGCGTATTTTTCTTCTCACCTGTTGTAGTTTTCATCTCCAGAAGTTTGATTTAGGTCTTTAAAAAAACTTATCTTACAGGTCTCTACTTAACCTTTAGAACATATGGAATACAGTCTTAATAACTGTTTGTAATGTCCATTCCTCCTTGTTTTAGCATCTGTGTCATTTCTGAGTCAATTTCAATTGATCAATTTTTCCCTTCATTTTAATCACATTTTCCTACTTTTTTGCATATCTGGTAATTTTCTACTAGATGCCAGATATTATGAATTTTACCTTGTTGGGTGTTGAATATTTCTGTGTTCATATAAATGTTCTTAAGTTTTGTTCTGGGAGATAGTTAAGTTACCTGAAAACAGTTGGAACCTTTTAGAGCTTTCTTTTAAACTTTATTGGGTAGTGCCAGAGCACTGTTTGTTTAGAGCTAATTTTGTCCCACTACTGCTGCAAAACCCTCCTGAGTGAGTATTCCACCTGATATTCCACTTGATGCCCCAGGTTTTCTACTCTGGTTCTTGGGAACAGGAACTATTCCAAGCTCTCTGTGAGCCCCAGAAAATGTTCCTTCCAATCCTTTTGGGTGGTTCTTTCCCAATCTTGAGTAGTTTTATGACATTCATCACTGTTCAGTTCTCAGCTAAAGACCCAACCATGACTCTCTGCAGATCTCGGGAGCTCTCCATCTGTGTGGTTCTCTCCTCTGGTAGTCTGACCTGTGAACTCTAGCCACCTTGACCTCTCCAGACTCTCAGCTACATTGTCTCAACTCAGAGAATTCACTCTGCTTGGGTTCTCCCTTGATGTAGCACCCCACCATTGCCTGGAAACTCCTTAGTCAGTAATCTAGAGCAATCATAGGGTTCCCTTCATTTGTTTCGCATCTCTCAGGGATCACTGTCTTTAGTTACTTGATGTTCAATGTCTTGAAAACTGTTGTTTCATAAATTTTGTCTGTATTGTTAGCTGTTTCAAGAGGGAGGGTGAATATAGTTTTGGTTGCTCCATCTTAGTTGGAAGTGGATGTTTACTAAATGAATGTTTAATAAATGAATGATGTACATTGTTCCTCATCCAATGTTTAATAAACAAATGATATACATTGCTCTATACATATAGTTTCCTATTTTAATGAGTAGGTTATACTCCCTTACTATCATTCTTTATTTTAATGTTCAAATTATCCTAAATTTGGTCAGTGGGTATAAAACATTTTTAAATATAAAACTGCTTCATGCAGCATTTCTCCACCAAAATTAATGGACTGAGAGTGAAGGAAGTTGGCCCTCAAGGAAAAGCGGGGTGCCATTCTCACTTGTTCCATTCAGAGAAAAAAGCAGAGAAACAACAGATTATTTTAACAGTGAATGTTGCCCTAGTAAGAGGTAGAAGCACCCACTTTATCCTCAACAAAACAGTAAAGGTGCCTGGTGGATCTGGTGGGAGACAAGAGCATCATGGAAAGAATGTTGTTTGCATCTGTCAGATAAAGCAAAACCCAGCAGATCTAAGAAACCAAACAGATCTCTAAGAGAATCTAGTTTTTGCTGGTAGTCAAGATGGTAATAAGCAGGTGTCTGGGAAAACAATGATGCACCTTGACATACATTATGGAATTGCTTGGAAGAAAGACAACGTTTATTTTTCACCATTCAACAAATATTAATTTAATGTTTAATTCCTCCTGGGCACGGCTCTAGATACGGGACTGCAACACTGAACACAGCAGATAAGTCCCCACACTTGGGGGCCTTACAAGCCAGCAGTGCCTGGATAAAATGAGTTATCTCATGAGACCACGTGGGATTCCAGCCCTAAATGCTCAAGAGTTTTTTTCTAGAGGGCTGAATTTCCACCTGAATAGGAGGGGACAAGAGTCAGTGAAGTCTTAAGTTAGTACTGGTACTTGAGTCCCATTTACATGGGTATGAGGTGCAGAGAAGCTCAGGGAAGGCTTGTCAAAGGAGGTAACATGTGAACTGAGCTTTGAAGTGGGAGTTTGTTAGGTAGACATAATAGAAGAGGTGTTCCACTAAGAGGAAATAACATGTGCAAGTCATAGAGGCATTGAACAACAAGAGAAAATGGCAATAATTCAATATCATTTGAACACAAAATAAGAATTCTAAGAAATTGGGCAGGTTAGGTAGTAAGAGTTCTTGAAGAGCCTTTTATACTAGACAAGGGGTTTCAGACAGTATTCTATAGACTATAGAGAGCCATTAGAATTGTAAGCTGCAGCAAGACCTGATCAGCTGTATTTGTTAGAAAGACCATTGGGGTGGTAGTGTGGATATTTGGATAGAGGGAGGTGAGCCAAGCATGGAGAAATCACTCCTTCATTTAATAAGTATTGTTAAGGGCCTTAATTTTTATTAGGCATTGTGCTAGATGCTACAGATAACAGGAGAACAAGACAGACACGGTCCTTGCTCTGCTGGAGCTTACAAAGAATCTGGAGAATCAAAGATTAAACAAACAATGACAGAAATACTACATTACAAACGTAATCACTCTTGAAGAAGAAGTAGAGGATCCCTTTAGAATATGTGATTGGGACTCCTAATGGCGTCCAGCAGGTGATGGTCAGAAAAGTCTTTCCTGAAAAAGTTACACAGGGGTTGAGAGCTGAAGGATGGTTAGGAGCAGTCTGGGTGAGGGAGCTGGGCACCTTTTAGAAAAAGAACAAAGAGCTCTTGTATTTTCTAGAGCTTGTGAGCAAGGGGGAGTGAGTGGAGCTAACACTGGGGAGACACTGCAGATCATGTTAAAAATATTAGGCTCTGAATCAAGAGCCCTGGAAAGCCTTTGAATTATTTTAAGCTGGAGATTGAGATGATCAAGTTTTCATTTTAAGAAAAATCGCTAAGGCTGCTGTATGGAGAATGGTTTCAAGAGGCAAAGAGTGAATGTGTACAATGCTGGCCAGGATGTAGAGCAACCGGAACTTTTCCTGGGATTGGAAATGTAACCCGGGGTCACCATTTTAGAAGCATTTTATAGTTTCTTATATAGCTAAATAGACACTTATCCTGTGACTCAGTAATTCTATTCCTAGCTATTTATCCAAGAGAAATAAAAACATATGTCTACTGTCCACAAAAAAGACTTGTACAAGAACGTTCATAGCAGTTTTATTCATAATAACCCCGAAGTGGAAACAACCCAAATGTCAATGAACAGGAGGGTGGTAAACAAACTTTGGTACATTCATTCAATGGAATACTTCTCAATAATAAAAAGGAATGAACTTCTAATACATGCAACAACATGAATGACCCTCAGAGACATTAAGTTCAGCAAGAGAAGCCAGGCACAAAAGGATATATACTGTATGATTCCATTTATATGAGGTTCTAGAACAGACAGTACTAATTTATAGTGATATAAATCAGAAGAGTGGTTTCCTGGTGTCAGGGGGGTGTGTGTGTCAGTGCGGGGGAGGGCAGGGAGCAGATAAGTGATGAAAAGGGGCACAAGGGCATTTCCTGGGGTGACAGAAGTGTTCTATACATTGATTGCAGTAATGGTTACATAAGTGTGTTTATTTGTCAAAACTCATTGAATTTTTCACTTTAAATGTGTGCACTTTATTGTATGCAAAATATACCACAACCAGAAAAAAAAAAAAAAGAGGAAGAAAAAGAATCTGTGGAGTTTTCAGAGTGTACTGAGGGTGGCAGTGGAGAAGCAGAGGAAGGAAAGAATAAGTGAAGTTCGGAAACAAAATAACTTATTGATGCACGGATGCAGGGGAGGGAAGAGTCAAAACTGACTCAGGTTTCTGGCTGCGGCAGCTTGGTAACTGGTAGTGTTATACCGACGTGGAGAAAACTGTCCATTTTGGGGCAGGTTTGTGTGTGGTGGGGGGAGAGGGACAGAGAAGGAATAAGGAGACTAAATTTTGACCCGTCAGTCTGAGAGGCACCACGTGGCCCCCTTATACTAGACTTAATCCTGTTAATCCTACCTTTCTAGATTCTTCACTGGAGTATCAGACTTCCTCAGCATTCCTTCCTCTGCTCTTTTCTCACTCCATAGCAATGGTTCTCAACAAAGTAATACTTCACCTCCCCTCCACAGAGGGGTTGGGGAAACCAGTGAAGTGTTTTTGGTTGTCACAAAAAGGTGGGGCTGTGCTATTAAGTTTCAGTGGATAGGCGCCACGGATGCCAGACAGCGATAGTCCCACACAATAGAGAACTCCCCCTCTCACTGAACACTCACATAGGCAAAAGGCATGTTTATAATTATCTGAGGACCTAACACCTCACTTTGTCAGTCTTAATATACCCTAAAATTTCCAGTAATGCAATTACCACGTAAATCGAGGGAGAATTGTTTTCTAGTGGTTCAGAACTTGACTGAGAGTTGTTTTCTCTTCCAGATAAATTACGTCTCCAACATCACTACAGTTTTTGGCGTATTGGTAATCAATCCCACACTGCTGTGTCAGTCTGCATTTGTAGTAGTGATTCTACACATAGCTGTCAGCATCTGCCTACTTTACTGTGTCTTCCAGTGTAGACATTCTCAAGCATTTACATAGTGAAAGACATTTTATTTTGCTATACTTACTTTTCTCTTCTTTCTCCTTTATGTCAGTGATAAGTCATTATATATGATTTTTAAATTATGTTTTAGATAGATTATATTATCTATGATTATCATTTTGGAATAGTAAGGGGTAGTGTTACAAAGTATTTCTCATCAAAAGGGGCTGCAGCATCTAATATGGTTGAGAAAAACCGATCTACAATATAGTGGTTAGTGATCTGGGCTCCGGAGCCAAAATGCTTGGTTTTACCACTTACTATTTAGGTAACTTTGGCCAAGTTAATTATTGTCATCTGTAAAACGGGGCTAACATCCTCCCTCATAGGGCTGTGTGAGCACAACAATAACGATTAGTTAATATTTGTAAAGCACTTAGAACAGCACATGACTGGCACATATTAAGTACCAAATAAATTTTAGTTAGATAAAATAAATACGGTCTCTCCAGGAAATCTTATGCATGTTCATGTCTTCAATTTCCATTTATACATTATTGCAGAAAATTTCCTAAATTTAAAAATATTTTGAGTGAGCTTTGCCTAAAAAAATACATGTATATCTCAACATGGTATTTGGTAGAGCCTTAGGAGAAAAGAATGCTTTTCTTTCAAGTACATAATTTTCCAAGTATTAGGCTAATCATTCACCTTTCTCAGGAAGACAAAGAAGAGAGGGTTGAAGAACATTTATGTTCTGGTAAAATCAGAAACCAACGGAACGAAAAACCCAAGGAAGAAAGACAAGTGGCAAAAAGGTTTTAAGTTTAAATTTGTACAGCCTCTGTTTCTTATTATGGTCACTAAGAAGCAACAAGAAGCTTCCTAAGATAGTTACAGATTCTTCCTAAGCTATTCCATAGAAAGTTACTGTAGGAAAGACATTTAATGTTATATACAAATTCTCGAACTGTAAACCTCAACCATGAGGCAAGGAAAATACTCTAATATTCACTTAATCTAGAAAATATGCCTGTTGTAGGAAATGGCATTTGCTTACTCAAATGAGCTGTGTTAATGAAACCCATTACTCTACAGAGGACCTTGTTTCTGGTTTTGTTCCTAATTGATTATGCAAGTAAAATAAAAATGGTGGCTCCACTGGATTTAAAGCCAAATACAATAGGAAGCCTGTTTTCATTCACAATGAGGACCCATAAATTTAAACCTCCAGCCTGAGACCCCTCCTTTGCTGTTCCCTGGATCCTGAGTTGGCTGCCCCTCATCCTTCAGCTCTCAACTGAAGCTTTACACTGTCAAAGAAACCCTGTTTGACCACACAATCTGTGTCATCTTCTTTTGTTTTACACTTTCTTAGAGCAACAGTTCTTTCCTTCTGTGCACTTGTCATAATTTTTACTTATAAGCTTTATAGTTTTCTTAAAAAAAAATCTGTCTCCTGCATTAGACTTAATCCACCAGAAAGGTTCCTTACAAGTGCCAGAGAACCAGGCCCTAGTACATTTCCTAGTACATAGCAGGTGCTCAATAAATATGTGTTGCCCGGGGGAAGTGTCATTTTGGCATTCTAGGGTACACAGTTGAGATAGGGGCTAAAGATATGAATGTGAGAGTCATCTGCATTTAGATAGTATTTAAATACAGGAGAATGGATGAGATCACTCATTCTAAGGAGAAAGTGGAGATGAGACAGGGAAAAGTCTTGAACAGAGCCTTGGGGACCTCCAACATTTAATAGGCATAAAGCAAGAGATGCTGGCAAAGGAAACAAAACAAAGGAATGGCTAGAGAGGTAAAAAGAAATTCAGGAGAATGTGCTGCCAAGACAGCCAGGAAAAGAGACCTTCTTAAGAAGGTGGGGGTGGGTAGTTGTGGCAAATACAGCTAAGAAATAAATGAAGATCAGAATAGAAATGTTACCATTGAGTTTGCGGCTTCTAGGTCATTTGTGACCTTGATAAGAGTGATTTTGAGGGAGAAGTGAGGGATGTCAGCTTAGAGTGAGTTGGGAAAGGAGGTGCTGGAAGCAGCTGGCGTAGAACACTTTTTCAAGAAGCTTTGCTGGGAAGGAGAGCAAAACAATGAAGCTGGAGAGGAATGAAGCATCAACAAAGTTGTTTTGGTTTTGTTTGCATTTTTTTTTTTTTTAGTGGAAGTTACTAGAATATGTTTGTATGGTGATGGGAAATATTCAATATAAAGAGAGATTAATTATTTAATAAAGAGAAAGAATGACAAGAGGAGAAGATCCCTTAGTAGGTTCCTGATAAGGAATCAGTGCTGATCTTATATTGTCATTCTTCTTTGACCTACCCTTATGCACCAAGTTTAAGTAAGAGATCATTAAAAAGTGATTAGTTTGACTTCATAATGCAGCCCTGAAGGGGTCATATGGGACATGTCAACCACTCTGGAAAGAACTTCAAGAAATTCTATCTCCTCAGTTTCCCTGGGGCTGGGAATTAGTTCCAGTGTTTCTCAACCTTGTGTGCTATTGGCATTTTGGTTCAAATGCTCTTGTGTCGTGGGGGACTGTTCTGTGCATTGTAGGATGTTTAGCAGGATTCCTGGCCTCTACTCACTAGATAACCGGTAGCATCCAGTTGTGACAACCAAAAACCAGCCATTGCTAAATGTCCTTTGGGGGGGATGTGTGCAAAATTGCCCCAATTGAGAACCACTGAGTTATTCAAACCTAAGAAAGTCTAACAACAACAACAACAAACCAGCTAATCTTACCTGTGTAAATGTTGATAAATACTACTGTTTTCATTGCCTTATGCTGTTGTGGAAAATTATTCATGAACCTGGTGTGAAAGCCTATTGTGCTATACATACATGTTAGTATTTTTTAACTCCTAAAGAGATACTGTAATATAATTTTTAACATTTTAGTAGAAAGAACAATAAAAGAAAACCAAACCAAATACATGTATGGATGAATCAACCTTAGGGATGATGGCAGGAAAAGGAAAGTCACTAGCATGTATTGGTGGTCCCTACATTTTATATTTTGTAAACTTGATTTAAAAAAACCTTTTTTCACATGCTCATTGTATAAAAATGAAACAAACAAAAAACCCCCCAAAAGCCAGATACATTAAGAGAAGAAAATTAAAAACCTCATAATGTCATCAGTTAATATTTTGGTGCATATGCTTTAGGACTTTCTGTGCATCCATCCATTCATTTATTCATTAACTTATTTATTACACATCTCCCTCAAAGTGGTTAGGAACCAGGCAGTGAAGGCGATTTTGTTTTTTTTTAATGGGAGAGATTTGGGCATGTTCTCAAGCCAGTGGAAGGACCTATTTAGAAAGAGGAAAATGGTATGATCCATAGAGTGAGGTTTCCGAGAAGGAATGAATTTTAAGCAGAAGAGGATTTATCTTTAGGAAAAAAAAGCATTGTGAGAGGATGGAAAAAATACACACATATTACACAGGGATATATGTATCTTATTGTATCTACATGTATGTATATTGCTGTATCTACCTGTAGGTATGTAAGCATCTTGTATCCACATGTAGGTATTATTTTTTAACTTTATCTACACGTATGTATCTTACTGTGTCTATATGTTTTTTTACCATGTGAGCCACTTTTGGTACCTGCTTTTTCACCTTTTCTACTGTAACCATTTTCCCCATTCCGTTAGTCTTCCTCCACATCATTTTTACAGTATCCTAAGGCATACCAGGAGTTCGGTTTTTAAGGCCACCTCCTAATGTTGGACATTTTAGCCGTTTACAGTTTTTACTATCATCAATGCCCGGACTTGATATCTTGGCGGTGTAATATTCGCAGATAACTCAGATTATTTTCTGAACAGAAATTCGGGCAAGTGGAATTGTCGAGTCAATGGTCTGCAAAATTCGGTAGATACAAATCGCTTTTAAACCTCACCGCCCGCCTCAGGTACGCATTCTTTACCTGCGGAGGAAACAGAGAAGCAGGGAGGTTAAATAATTGGCCCAAGGTCAAAAATGATTAGAAGTGGCGGATTTCAAAAGCCGGAGCGGGCTCATCACCCTGCAGCAAGGGTAGAATTTGCGGTTTAGGCGATTTTTTTTTTTTTTTTTTGATGTGTGTGTCAGTGGGGGAGGGGCCGGGTGGCAGGGAAGGAAACTTGTGTCGCAGCAAAGAAGGAGGAGGAGGGGAGGGACTCGAGTCAGATCAGAGGCGGCCGCGGCGAGAAAGGCTGGGCTCGGGGCTCGGCGGGCCCCCCAGCCGCTCCGCGGGGCGCCTCGGAGGCTGTGAGGCCCGCCAGGGAGGTCCGGCGGGGGGCCGCGCGCCGCGCCCGGGCGGTTGCCAAGGGCCTGCCCCGTCTGCGGGTCCAGTTGCTAGGGCCTCCATCTTGAGGCCGCCGGCCGCGGCGCCCCCGGAAGGGGTTGCCGAGTGGGGCATTCACTTCCGGTCTGAGGCCTGCGGCGGCTGTGGCGGCGGCGGCGGCGGCGGCGGCGGCAGCGGGTCGGTGTAGAAAATGGCGCTGGTGCAGCGGCTCGGGCCTCTCCCCGCGGCGCTGCGGAGGGCTTGAGGCTCGCGAGCCTCACTCGCCGCGCCCCACTTGCTCGTGCACTTTACACACATGAGGTGAGCGGGGCGGGGGCCTCCCTCCGGGCGGGAGGAGCCTCGGGCGCTGCCGCAGGGCCCGCGACTGGGGGCGGCGGCGGCGGCGCCGGGCGTCCCGGGGACCTCGGGGCTTGGCGGGGGGCGCGGGCGGCGCCGCTGCGGAGGCCGGGCGGCAGGCCCGGAGGGGCCGCGCTGCGCCGCTGGGGCCGGGCCGGGGGCTGCGGCTCGCCCGCGCCGCCTGCCCGCAGTCCGGGCTGCAGCCCCGCAGCTTTGTGAGCCCCCCCGGGCGCCCCTCCCCTCCCCCATCCGGCTCCGGCGCGAGCCTCTGCCGCAGCAGCTCCGTTTTCACGCGCATCTCTCACTCTTTCTTTTCTTTTCTGTTCCAGAGAATTGGAAGCTAAAGCTACCAAAGACGTAGAAAGGAATCTTAGCAGGTAAGATGGGCGAGCTTTCCGTCTCTCGCCCCGTTAATCGTGTATTTCCACTCTGGTTCGCCCTTTCTGGGGTTATAAGTTCCCCCGTGTCATTTTCTTTCGCACGCAGGGGACAGGCATTCGGGAGAAGAGGCCAGAGGGAATATTGGATGGAGGGATTCCGGGGAGATGCGTAATTACGCGTGTGTTCCTTTCTTTGTGGGGGGGGAACAGCGAAAAGCAATTCTTGTAAACTTAGTTAAAGCATTCTTACCCTTTTAGAATTTAATTAGGGGACTTGTGCATTAATTACTATTGTAAATGGTTGCAGGCATTGTGTGACTCATGATTGAGGCGGCCCTTATGGCGGGCTGTCAAACTGTTTTGGCTTCCCCGTTATTACTTTGTAACTCAAATTGTTGCCCTTATAAAAAGATACTATGTGTTCGCATTTTTTTCAGCACATTGTAGTCAGGCGGGTTCTGTTGCAGTGGAAACAGTTTTGCCCTTGAACTTTACCAAGCATAAACTGTTTTGTTTTTTTTTTTGAAACTACGTTTGTGTCTACGTTCGATGTGTGCCCTTTTAATAGCCGGTAAAATAATTAAAAACCTGTTCCCATTAAGTGGTTATCATTGCTTTTGGGCCTGAGTGCTTTTGCACTGGTATCTTAAATCATCGCCACAAAGGGAGTTTTTTGTTTTTTAAACGATGCCTTCATGGAAATATTCAGCGTTATTGAGCTGTAATTGCTTAAGCATCAGGGCATTGCACTGGATTTAACTCTTTTTCACATTCATGTTGTCTTACAGTCTTTTCCTTTCTTATTCGCCGTTTTCTTTTGCATCATATTGGGACACTCGAGAAACTTCTAGATTAATTTAATCAGTGAGCAGCTTTCACTTGGATAGAATGAAATAAAATTTCTCCTATCTCAGTTCTTAATATAATTTGTGCTTGATGACTGTTTTTAGATTTATGTTGAGGTTTATTAACACTCACAAATCAAATCGTCTGGTTACTTTTCACCACATAGAATCATTCCAAATTGCTGGTCTTTTGAGTTTTATAGATATTAATCTGTTAAGGTGATCATTAAAGAATCTGTTTGGTTGGTGAAGGATGGGCATTATTGGCTTACCAAATAAGAGATTTTTTTGTTATTCAGAATAATTATGGGATCATTTAAAGGAAATTAACCCTGACATCACTGACTAAGTAACTGTTCATTGGACATTTAAGTAAGTTTTATTGTCAAAAGTTATTAAATGTTAAGATATGAAACCATGAAAGAAAACAGGTTGAGTTTTTAAGGTGTAATTTCAGCAGCAGAAAGGAGCTTGGAGTTTGGGTCTGTTTCTCCTTCCATTTTTGCTTTGTCAGGTAATTGTATCAGTATAATTCCTATGGAGGTTTTCTGGGACTTAATTAAAAATTGTGTCTACCACAGGTATAATTTTTATATACTATTACAGTTGGATAGAACTTGGAGTTTCTGTATCGGAATTTGAATCCCAGCTCTGCCACTTACAATATGACCTTGACTCTTGGCAAATCACTTAGCCTCTGTGCCTAATCTATAAAACAGAGGTTTGGGCCAGCCAGTTGCAAAGGTCTGTAGGCCCTTGGGTTATGTAAAGGGAGTCACGGGAGTCATATAAAAAGGCCACAGAGAGCATGTACAATCTGGTAGGCAAACTAATAAGTATTAAATAACTAATACAAGGTCAGTGATGTAGGGATCAGAAGAAGATACCATCCCATTGATATACTTGAGGATCTTCAGTTGGTCAGAAGGAACGAAAAGGAAAAATAAGTGTCAAGGAGGTTACAAGGCAGTGTGTACTAAGGACCATGAGAGGGGAACATTTCCTAAAGGGTGAAAGTGTTCTGAGGAGGGAGAGATGTGATTAGGTGGGCAACTGCTTCCGTTCAATTCTCTCTAGTTCTATGCTTCCTTTTTCCCAGATAAGAAGAGTATATCTGTCTTGACCCATTCGTGCTCTCCCCAGGAAGTCAAGGCATTATTTTCCAATAAACATTTCTTGAGCATCTTCCATGTTCCAAGTGCGAGACTAGGCACTAGGGAGGGGAAGAATGGCAGTAGCTAAATTTATTGAATGCTTCTATCTGCCTTGACACTCTTTTCTGAAGACTTTACATGGACTCATCTGATCCCTGGAACACTGTGTGAGGTAGGTACTATTATCCTTGTTTTATGGATGAAGAATTTGGGACACCAAGAGGTTAAGGAACTTTCAGGAGGCCACACCACTGGTAAGTAATTGGAGGAGCTGTCGAGCTTTGAACTATATTGTATTGTCTCTTACTAGAGGCGTGGTTCTTTACATTGAAAAATTTGAAAATCTCCTTGGGGAGGCAGAACCCACAGATACGTGCAGTTCTTCTAGATCAGAGTTTCTTACCTGGGTACTGTTGATATTTTGGACCAGAAAATTTATTGTTGTGAAGTCTGCCCTGTGCATTGTGGGATGCTGGACAGCATCTGCCAGTGGCACTCCCCACCCAGTTGTGACAATCAAAAATGTGTTCAGATATTGCCAGATATCCCCTGGGGGGCAAGAGTCACCCCCAGTTGAGAACCACTGTTTTAGATCTTTACATTTCGTGAAGATAACTGAAGATTTGGATTTTTAAGGTGAAATCTTTAAATGTTAAATTAATTTAAACTTTTTTTTGGGGGGTGGGGGTGAGATCAGCCCTGAGCTAACATCCATGCCAGTCCTCCTCTTTTTGCTGAGGAAGACCTGCTCTGAGCTAACATACATTGTCAATTCTTCTTCTTTTTTTTTTTTTCCCTTTTTCTCCCCAAAGCCCCAGTAGATAGTTGTATGTCATAGTTGCACATCCTTCTAGTTGCCGTATGTGGGACGGACGCCGCCTCAGCATGGCCGGAGAAGCGGTGCGTCGGTGTGCGCTCGGGATCCGAACCGGGTCTGCCAGTGGCGGAGCGTGTACACTTAACTGCCAAGCCACGGGGCAGGCCCCAATTTAAACGTTTTAATACCATGAAAGTCCAAACTCTATTTTGTGGACCGCTAGTTTGGAAGCTCTGTCTCTGAATATCAGAGATGTATTTCCATTCTCCTTTTCCTCTGCAAAGCTGCAAATCCTCCTCAAGACAGTGTGCCAGGTAGCCAGTGCCATTTAAACAAAATTGGCACAAAAGATAAATTTAGTTTACTACCCTAGGTAAACTCTTTCTTAATTCACTGTTGGCCATTAAAATTGTCACTTTATAGTCAGTGTCATGGGTGTTCAAAAGAGGGAACTATAATGTCTACATGGGAGTTCTCACCGTTGGAACTGAACTTTAAAGAATGGAATCAATTTTGAAAAGCAGAGAAAAGGGTAGTGTAAGAAGAGGAGCAGAAAAAAGGCACAAAATCCAGAAAGTACAGGGAATTTTTAAATAGCAGTGAGTAGTTCATTGGATTGGCATATAAAGTTGGGAGCAGATGCAGAGGTTCTTAAATATCAGGTTGAGGAATTTTTACATGAATCTTTAGATAGTGGGGAGCTATTGTATGTTTTTGGGTGGGTAGTGATATGATAGAATAATGATAACTAGTGATCTAGGCAAGACCTGAATTAAAGTGGTGGTAGGAAAGAGGGGCGAGTGTGAGATACTGGGGAAGTAGAATCTGGGATTTGGCTGCTGACTAATCTGGGATTAGTTGTGAGAGGAGTCTAAATACACAGGGGTCTTGGGTGAATGGGAGATTGACCTAGCCTCTGAACAGGTCAGAACAGAAATAGGACTTTCTGTAGAGAAGGTGATGTTACACTTTCCAGTTGTAAAAAATCTCTTCTAGTCTAACTCAACTGATGTAATTTTTAAAAATATTTTGGAGGCCAAAGCTATAGAATCATTGAGTATTTAGAGCTGGACCATGACATTAAATAGAGACTAGCCAGTATTCTGACCCTTTCATTTTACAAATGAGAAAGCTATGATTGAGACAGATCCAGTAACTTAGTCAAGGTTATATTCTCTAACAAGTGACAGAGTTGGGATTCAAACAGGCCTTTTGGCTCATGATAACTATAGGGTTCTTCCAACTATGCAGTATTTTATTTTATATTGCACTATAGAAAAAAGAAAACTTTAGCTTCTTTCTTTCTGAAAATGTAAGAACAATGATCTTAACCATATTTTGTGCCCATTCTGGTAATGAATTTACTGTAATGTAGGGTATATTATTTAAAGTAGAAGTTAACATGCTTCATGTTATGCTGATTCTTTTTTTCCCCAAACTCAGTTATTAAATGCCATTATACAACAACAGTTAAAGATGATGTAGTACCATATAATGTAGCATCTAAACTGGAACACCTTTATCTGAGACTCTTTTGCCTGGGACAAATGCTATTAAATAAGAAAAGACTAGGGACGACAGGAGTAAACCAGGGCATTCGTTTTCTCTAGATGAGGTGGACCCTGCTCTTGAAATTCATCAACCTTTATCTGAAAAAAAAGTTATCTTCTGATTTCGTTAAGCTTTTCTGTTGCTTTCCTGTGATACGGTTAGTAGGCCAGCAAATTCATATTGGTAAGTTTCTTTCTAGCTTAATTTGGCAGCTTTGTGGTAATTAATTGATAGAATAAACGAATCACAAACTGTAAGCTTAATTTTAAAATGTGTAACAACCCTCTGTGGCAAATTTAAATATAAACATCATTAAAAAATCTGAGATCCATTGTATAACCTCTTGTGAATTTTGGCATCTGAAGTACGTCTGCAAGTATAAATTAAAGTCCTTACAGTTCTGTTTTATGACAGCCTCAAAAGTATTGCCCATGATTGGGGAGACTAAAGTAGATGTGTGCCGTATATATTCTGCTCAGACCGATGACTTAGGACAAGTCTCTCACTCAAAATCAAGAAAATGTCCTCCCATTTAAAATTTCTTAAAAAATCATTCTAACCTTCAGCGAAGTAGCAACAATAGTGTGCATTGAACACCTGTATCTCTGTCTAGGTTTACTGATTATTAGTATTTTGCCACATTTATTTTATCATGCCACTTCACCCCTAAATAAGACAACGTGTGTCTCCCAAGAACAAGGGCATTCTACATAACAACAGTTAAATTATCATGCACAGGGAAGTTTAACTTTGTTACAATACTCTTCAGTCTGTATTCAAATTGTTCCAATAATGTCTTTTTAAATATGGGTATTCTTTTCCCTCAGTTCCTTAATCCAGGATTGCATTTAGTTTTCTTGTCTGTAATTTCCTTACATCAGATACAGTTCCTTATCCTTTTCTTCCCCTTTCATGACATTTACATTTTGGAATAGTCCAGGCTAGTTTCTGCAGGCTTCAGTTTGGATTTATCTGATTGTTTCTGTAGCATTAGATTCAGGTTAAACCTTTTTGGCAGAAACATCACATAAGTGATGTGTTTGTCCTGAGGACACCACATCGGGCTCCCTCCCTCACCATTTTTAAGCAAATTAACTGGAAGTTTACCCAGTACTTTTACTTTTGCACTAACTCAATGTTTCTTTTGTTTTAGGTTATGCCAAGCAATTAGTTTAAACTGAGATATAATTTTAAATAGTTTCCTGGTCTTCTAATCACAGGTCTTCATGTTTAAATTGATCAATTGTAGTGATTGCAGCTTTTTCAAAGGTTATTGTTAGACATAAAAGTTGCTTGTTTTCAGCTTTCACCAGTGATAAACTGGTAACCCTGGTAAGAAAATGAAACATAGGTCCTGGACGTGTGATATGCATTCTTAAAAAGAATGCCCCGTTGAAGTGAGAGTGACATTGTGCCACCAGAACAGGGGTTCTCATCCTGGATTCCACAGAGGGACCACACATAGTATGAAGTAGTTTGAAAAATTATATGTGTGCTTTAAGAGAGATGGTCCTTAGCATTTATCAGATTTCAAAGGGTCTGGCTCCCCAAAGATTAAGAAATATTGTGTTATGGGGAGGATGTCAGAGGAGCGAAATAGTATCAATAAAAAGGAGATTTTAAGATTCAAAAGCGAGAAAGTAACATCCGACTAAGGCATAGTTTCTTTCTTCAAAAAAAAAAAAAAAAGCACCATGAAAATAAATATAGCTTAAACTTCCTATTAAGGTGGTCTTATTTTTAAAATGATTTGCATACTGTGTGTGTGAGTTGGCTATGAAGCAGAAATCCTAGCTTTTCTACTCTTGTAACTAGGGAAAAGCATTTTGAATTTTCAGCAGTAGTATGTTATGTGATAATGACTCAGCTGACTTCCGTTTCAAATGGAATGTTCAAAACAGATTGAAACCTGGTTAAGGGATTTTATACTTTGAACCTTAGAAATATTTTCTGCAAACAGCGATTGATTGGATTTTGTATAACAACAAACAAGGTTAAGCCAAGTCACTTGTTGTGTTGTTCTTACTAGTGGTTTTGAGTCAGCTAGCATTTATTGAGCAGCTTGCCGCAGTGATACTGAATATTTTTATAATTTTGGCATCTGTGTTTTGTTGACTTTGGTCCCTTCTTTCTCTTACTCTTTTGAAGTATCCCCCTAAAACACAAGGAAATAGTGCTGTGTGGTGCTTAAATATGCACTGATTTAAATGTATTTTTAAGCATTACTTCACTCTTTGACCATACAAAGGGTGTCAGAGAAGTATGTTTTACTTAATATTCTACTTGTGAATCCTTAGGCGATGTGAGGCATATAAGTGAGAATCTTACCATGTAAAGATAGAAAGGGACATAAATGTACATTCTCTACACTACTGCAAAGTAATCATCCTCAAGCCACAGTTCTGAGCCTGTGACTCACTATTTCTTAGAAACCTTTGCTGGCTCCCCAGTGACTCTGGAATTTAAGCCAAACTCTTGTCTGTGCTCAGCTTATCTGTTTAGCTTTATCCCTTCTACCTCTTGCCCTATTCTCAGCTCCTTCTCTAAATGTTCCTTCAGTTTTTTAAAAACGGCTTTATTGAGATAAAATTCATATACCATAAAATTCACTATTTTATTTTATTTTTTATTTTTTGTGAGGAAGATCAGCCCTGAGCTAACATCTGCCAATCCTCCTCTTTTTTTGCTGAGGAAGACTGGCCCTGGGCTAACATCCGTGCCCATCTTCCTCCACTTTATGTGGGATGCCGCCACAGCATGGCTTGCCAAGCGGTATGTCGGTGCGCGCCCGGGATCCGAATAAGCGAACCCCGGGCTGCCGCAGCGGAGTGCGCGCACTTAACCGCTTGTGCCACCGGGCCAGCCCCGAATTCACTATTTTAAAAGTAGACAATTTGGTGGTTTTTAGTATATTCACAGTTGTGCAATCATCACAACTACCTGATTCCAGAATGTTTTTATCATCCCCCCCCCCCAAAAAAAAAAACAAACCCATACCTATTAACAGTCACTCCCCATTCACCCCTCCCCGCAGCCCCTGGCAACCATTAACCTGTACTCTGTCTCTGTGGATTTGCCTGTTCTGGACATTTCATATAAATGGAATCATACAATATGTGGCCTTTTGTGTCTTGATTTTTTTCACTTAGCATGTTTTCAAGGTGCATCCATGTTGTGGCATATATCAGTACTCCATTCTTTTTATGGGTGAAAAATATTCCATTGTGTAGCTGTACCACATTTTGTTTATTCATTCATCACTTGATGGGCAGTAGGGTTATTTTCACTTGGGGGATAATGATGTTATGAACATTCGTGTACAAGTGTTGTGTGGACATATGTTTTCACTTCTCTTGGGTATATACCTAGGAGTGGAATTGCTGGAGCATATGGTAATTCTATGTTTAACTTTTTGAGGAACTGCCAGACTGTTTCCAAAGCGACTGCACCATTTTACATTCCCACCAGCAATGTATGAGTGTTCCATTTTCTCCACATCCTCACCAACACTTCTTACTGTTCTTTTTGCTTATAGTCATCTTAGTGGGTGTGAAGTGGTGTCTCATTGTGGTTTGATTTGCATTTCCCTAATGACTAATGATGTTGAGCATCTTTTTGTGTGCCTATTGGCCATTTGTGTATCTGATTTGGTGATATGTTTATTCAAATCATGTGCCCATTTTTTAATTTGGTTATATTTTTTATTGTTGAGTTGTAAGAGTTCTTTATTCTAGATACATGTCCTTTATTAGACACGATTTACAAATATTTTCTCTCATTCTCTGGGTTGCCTTTTCACTTTCTTGATGTTGTCCTTTGAAGAACAAGTATTAAATTCTGGTATGTCCAGTTTACCATCTTAACCATTTTTGAGTATACATTTCAGTGACTATTAAGCACTTTCACGATGTTGTGCAACTATCACCACCATCCATCTCCACAACTTTTTTCACTTTGCAAAACTGAAACTCTATACCTGTTAAACAGCAACTCCCCATTCCCCTCTCCCCTCAACTCCTGGCAGCCACCATTCTACTTTGTCTCTATGTACCTGATATAAGTGGAATCATATAGTATTTGTCTTTTGTGACTGGCTCATTTCACTTGATATAATGTCCTCAGGTTTCGTCCATCTTGTAGCACATGGCTTCAGCTGTGCTGAACTCGTTTATTATTTCTAATAGTCTTTGTGTGTATGTGTATTCCTTAGCACTTTTTATATATAAGATTATGTCATCTGTGAATAGAGATATTTTTATAACTTCCTTTCCAATCTTGACACCTTTTATTTATTTCCTTGCCTAATTTTTCTGACTAGAACCTACAGTACAATGTTGAATAGAAGTGGCAAGAGCAGACATCCTTGTCTTGTTTCTGATCTTAGAGGAAAAGCATTCAGTCTTAACCTGTAAGTATGATGTGAGCTGTGGGCTTTTTGTGGATGGCCTTTTTCCAGTTAAGGAAGTTTCCTTCTATTCTTACTTTGAATGTTTTTGTCTCGTCCTCGAAGGATGTTGGATTTTGTCAGATGCTTTTTCTGTGTCTATTGAGATCATCATGTAGCTTTTGTCCTTTGTTCTATTAATATGTTGTATTACATTGACTGATTTTCGTATGTTAAACCAACCTTGCATTCCTGGGATAAATCCCACTTGGGCATGGCATATAGTCCTTTTTATATGTTGCTAGATTTGATTTATTAGTCTTGTGGAGGATTTTTGTGTTTGTATCACAAGGGTTATTGATCTGTAGTTTTCTCCTGTGGTGTCTTTGCCTTCTTTTGGTATGTGGTACCTGGTTTGATCTGGTTTGGAATCTGGAATCTGGAATCTTGAGCTGTTGGTTTGGCATCTGTCTCATTCTACACTGTGCGATAATAATTATTTTTATATATTTAGTTCCATTTTCATTTTTTCTTTTAAATTTTTTTCCAGCTTTATTAAGGTATGCTTGACAAGTGAAATCAATTCCATTTTCTCCACCCCTCCTCCCCTGCAGTTAGTGTGCTGCCCTTGTGTGGTGTGTTTATTTTTTATTGAGATGTAATTGAAATCTAAGATCTAGTCTCTTTGCAGCTTTGAAGTATATAATATAGTATTGTTGACTATAATCACTATTCTGTGCATTAGATCTCCAGAACTTACTCCTCTTGTAGTTGCAAGCTGGTACCCTTTAACAACATCTCCCCAATTCTGCCATCCTCTGGCCCCTGGTAATCACCATTCTACTCTCTGTTTCTACAAGTTCAGTTTTTTTAGATTCCACATATAAATGGTATCATACAGTATTTGTCTTTCTCTCTGTAACGTATTTCACTTAGCATAATGTCCTTCAGATCCATTCATGTTATCGCAAATGGCAGAATTTCCTTCTTTCTCATGGCTAAATAGTATTTGGTTGTGTGTGTATATATATGTGTATATATATGTATATATGTTACATCTTCATCTATTGACGGACACTTAGGTTATTTCCATATTTTGGCTATTGTGAATAAGGCTGCAGTAAACATGGGATTGCAGATATCTTTTTGATACCCTGTTTTCATTTCCTTTAGCTATATACCCAGAAGTGGGGTTGCTAGGTCATTGATGGTTGTATTTTTAATTATTTGAGGAACCTCCATTCTGTTTTTCATAGTAAGTGAACCAATTTACATTCCCACCAACAGTGTGCAAAGCTTCCCCTTTCTCCATGTCCTTGCCAGCGCTTGTTATCTTTTGTCTTCTTGATGATAGCCATTCTAAGAAGTATCCATTTTCTTCTTCCATTTTCTTTTTTTTTTTTTAATTTTTTGTTTATTGCAGTAACATTGGTTTATAACATTCCATTTTCTACTGTATGCTCTCCCTTCTTTGGTGGCAACCTTCTTTGTATCCTAACCTTAGCCTAGTGCATTGTTTTGTACCTAGTCTCTTGTAGCTAACATTTAGTGTACACTTAGTATGTGCATCTGTTAAGCTCTTCCTCTGCTTTACCTAATTTAATCTTCACAACAACCCTTTGAGGGAAGTACAGTTTGAGACCTCTCATAAACGAGGAGTTGGAGGCTTTAGAGAAATTAAACAGGTTGCGTACACAAGTAGGTGGTGGAGTTGAGATTTAAGCCCACTTCTCTTTGGCATTGGAGTCAGAGCCCTTAGCTGTATGCCATGCTGCCCAGGAAATGCTTTTTGAATATACTTAAAAAAGTATAATGTGGGTAGAAGTAAGAGTGAAGAGAGTGCATGTTCAGTGGTGGTGATGGAGTTAGAGTGTTAGTAAAAGCAAGGAAGCAGGGATTGGCGTTTAATTGGAGTGCCCAATGCTGGAGAGTACAGTACAAGTAGAACTGGTTGTTGTCCCCAGAGCAGTAATTAGTCCTATTTGGAAGAGTGAGATTAACATCTGAAATAATTAGAAAATGTGCATAGTTTAATTAGAGGTCAAGGGTGAGGTTTGTATGAGTTGGAAAGACTCATAAAGGAACTAGTAATTAAATTAAGCCTCAAAAGAGGAGTAGAATTTAGGAGGGTAGTCTAGCAAACAGGATTTTGGGTCAGCCTTACCACTGCCTTGTACCATACAAGTCACTTAGACTTTCTGATCCTTGGTTTCTTTAAATGTCAAACGGGAATAACATCAGTTCTGTGTTTTGAGGTTGTGGGTTCAAAATGGATGCTATCTCAGAGTACTTTGTAAATTATAGAGTGCTGCTGTCATTATGGTGGGGTGTCTCTTCTCTCAAATATCTCATCTTACCAACTGTCCTCAATATGAGCTTTTTATTTAAAAATTTTTTTTTTTTTAATATTTTTTTTGCGCCAAAGCCCCAGTAGATAGTTGTATGTCATAGTTGCACATTCTTTGTGTTGCTGTATGTGGGACGCAGCCTTAGCATGGCCGGAGAAGCAGTGCATCGGTGCGTGCCTGGAATCCGAACCCCGGGCCGCCAGCAGTGGAGCGTGCGCACTTAACCACTAAGCCACGGGGCCGGCCCTGAGCTTTTTATTTTAAAATAATTTCAGACTTAGAGACATTTTGCAAGAATAGAGCAAAAAATTCTTGAATATTCTTCAAATGTTAACATTTAACGACATTTGCTTTATTATTCTCTCTTTTTATATACATACTATTTTTTCCTGAACCATTTGAGAGTAACTTGGAGACATACGTCCCTTTATCCCTAAAAACAAGTATTTATTACCTAAAATCAAAGACATTTTCTTTTTTTTTTTTTTTAATAATTTTATTTATTTATTTTTCCCCCAGAGCCCCAGTAGATAGTTGTATGTCATAGCTGCACATCCTTCTAGTTGCTGTATGTGGGACGCGGCCTCAGCATGGCCGGACAAGCGGTGCGGCGGTGCGTGCCCGGAATCCGAACCCGGGCCGCCAGTAGCGGAGCGCACGCACTTAACCGCTAAGCCACGGGGCCGGCCCAAAAGACATTTTCTTAGTAACTACAGTACTGTTATCAAAATTGGGAAAGTAATATTCGTACTATCTTAACAGAAGAATCTACAGACCTTACTCACATTTTGCCAATTGTCTCAATAATGCCTTTTAGAGCAAATCAAAAAAAATTTTTTCTGGTCAGAGATTCGATCCAGGAACACAGGTTGCATTTAGGTTTGTTTTTATTTTTTAATTTTTTTGTGAGAAAGATCATCCCTGAGCTAACATCCATGCTAATCCTCCTCTTTTTGCTGAGGAAGACCGGCTCTGAGCTAACATCTATTGCCAATCTTCCTTTTTTTCCCCCAAAGCCCGAGTATATAGTTGTATGTCATGGTTGCACATCCTTCTAGTTGCTGTATGTGGGATGCTGCCTCAGCATGGCCGGAGAAGCGGTGCGTCGGTGCACACCCGGGATCCGAACCCGGGCCGCCAGTAGCGGAGCGTGTACACTTAACCGCTGAGCCATGGGGCCAGCCCTAGGTTTTTTTTTTTTTTTTTTGGCTGAGGAAGATTTGCCCTGAGCTAACTATTGTCAGTCTTCCTCTGTTTTGTGTGGGTCGCTGCTGCAGCATGGCTGCTGACAAGTGGTGTAGATCCAAACCCGGGCGCCAAACTCGGGCAACTGAAGTAGAGCATGCCAAACTTAACCACTAGGCCACTGGGCTGGCCCAAGAGTACAGGCCAGTTACCTGGTAGAATGTCCCTCAGTCTGTATTTGTCTGATGTTTGCTCTTGATTAGATTCAGGTTATGCATTTTTGGCAGGAATAGCACGGAACTGATGTTGTATTTTGCTTAGTGTGTCATATGAGAAGGTGCGTGATGTCCATTTATCCCATTATTGGTGATGGTAACTTCAACTACTTGGTTAAGGTGGTTTATGTCAGGCTTCACCACTGTAAAGTTAGTATTTTTCCCTTTGTAATTAATAATTATATTGTTGGGAGAACTATGAGACTATGTAAATGTCTTGTTTCTCATCCAGATTCTTACCTGAGGATTGCCAAATAGTGCTTTTCTAAGTCCATCATTCTTTCTAGATTAGTTGACATTCTCCTGTAAGATCTGTCAGTTTACTCTATTCATTCATCCATGCACTTATTAATATCATTAGGGACTCATGGGTTCTTATTTTATTCAGTGAGTTATAATCCTTTGCTAGCATTATTTTATTGCTCAGATTATGGGCCCAGTGGAAGCCCCCTTTAAGCTCAACCTCCTATTTTTTGGAGAGATCCAGACTGTGTATCTGCATCCTCACTGCTACCTCTTCATGTCCTGTTTTCCCTTCTTAAAAGGGAGATATGCTGACTCTTCACTGCTATCTGTGTCTAAAGCTAAGCTTCTTGGCTGTGCTTTATGGTTCGAAATCAAATACTGTCTAGGAATACACAATGTTGCTGCCACCCTGACTCTTTGCCTCTTTTCTCCCCATATTCCTGTCACAAATAGGTATTTTTATTAGTTTGTGTCTGTGTACTTCTAGAATTTATTTATGCACGTACAAGCACATGGGGATATACAGTCTTATCTCTTCCCCCTTTTTAACGCAAAAGATAGTATACTGAACCTTAGTTTTTTTTCCCAGTTAGCTATACACCTTGCAGATCGTTTCATACCAGATCATGGAGACCTTCTTTATCTGTTTTACAGCTGCATAGGATTCCGTTTTATGGATGTATCAGTACAGTATTTCCAAATATAAACTGCGTGTGACTGTAAACTAGCCTCTGTCTGTTACCCCATCTATTATCTTCTCTGATACCTTTAGTCCTTAGTCCCTTTTCTACCTCCAAATAAGTACTAGTCTTTCTTATTATAAAAACAATCCAAAACGCTTCATTTTTATCCTCTTCATATCACTGCCAAAGGTTTTAAAAAACTGATCCAAACCCCCAACTCCACTCTTACCTATTTTTGCTGTGGTTAGGTTTTCTTGTCTACTGTCTGGTGAAATTACAATTTTGAAGGTTACCAGTGACTTTCTATTGTGTAGTACTAGACTGGCTTTGGTGATTAATCTAGGTGTAGGAGGACAGGGTGGAGGAAAAAAGAAGGGTTGGCAAGCAGATAGAAAAAGAGGAAGCAGAAGGCTGGGAGAAAATAGATAAAGTGTAAGGGAAAAAGTAGGTGAACAACATTTTTTGGCAGAAGGTGTGAAATGTATTTTCATAACTAACTTGTAACATACAGCTGACTTCTGTGTGAAGATGTGCTGGCGTATAGTAAGTTGGTGACTGATGGGCTAGTTGGGCCCTCTGGAAAGTTGCTCCCTATTTTCTTTCCTAAAGCAAGATAAGAACATCTAACCCCTTGTCCCATTATTATCATTTCTGATAGCAGATCCTCCATTTAAAAATTTCTGCTTTCTAAAATCGAGAGTTGTCATTAACATCTCTCTCTTTTGTCATTTTTATTAATATTGTCAAGTATCTCAGTTTCTAATGACTAACTTGGATTTATTCTTTGCTTTTCGTTTTCACTGCCGCCATCATGGTTCGGGACATTACACATTTACTTGGATGGCTGCAACAGTCTTCTCACCCTATTCAGCAAATGTATTTCCTACTTCTCCCCAGTGCTTTTCCTCTCTTTTTCTATCCCTGTCAGTACGGGTCACTGAAATTGCCGTGCTAACAAGTCTGCATGCATTGCTGGTGTCCATGCCCTTCTGTGCTCCCTTACCTGAAAGGGGCCACCTCTCTGTCTGTAGAAATCCTGCCTCCTCTTCAAGACCCAGATCAACTTTTTACTGCTGCACGAAGCCTAAGCCTTCCATAGCTATAACAGCACGTATACATGTCTTATTTTCCTAAACTTGCTTACAGCCTCTACCAGGTGGTTGCTTGTTTCCTTATTTCAGGTGTGTTCGGTTGTTGTTTCTACAAAATTGTAGTTTAAAGTTGTGTTTTCTGCTTGGGTTCTCCCAGTGCACAGCAGGCTGCCTGGCTTATAGGAATACCTAGGTACATTCTTATTGGTTTATTGATTAAACATTGTGTAGGTTATTATTAAATTATTTTGGATGCAGCGTCAACTCATCCAGGTACGTTGAGGGTCGGCTCTCCTCTGCTTCCCTACTGTACTGTGGCAATTGTGCACTCTTTAATGGGATTTTCTTTTTGTTTTTCTAACAAATGACATACTGGTCTGGACCTTGACCTTTTTTTGACTCAGCAGTGTGTCCTAGAGATCTTTCTCTGCAAAGCCATGCTTGTTGAGGGTCCCCAAGACCACTCTCAGGTTTGATGATTCACTAGGAAGACTCACTCATGGTTTATAGTCATACTCATGGCTGTGATTTATTACAGCTAAAGTATACAAGACAAAATTGACCAAGAGAAAAGGCACATGGGACAAAATTTGGAGGAAACTAGGTGCAAGCTTCCAAGAGTTCTCTCCCTGTGATGTCACACACGACATGCTTAATTTCTCTAGCATCAAATTATGACAATGTGTAAAATGTCTACCAGGAAAATTCATTAGAAATTCAGTGCCCAAGGTTTCTGTTAGGGGCTGGTCATGTAGGTACCGTCTGCCTAACATGTACCAAAATTCCAGACTCCCAGAAGGAAAGCAGGTTTTCAGCATAAACTATATTGTTTGTACAGTTTGCTCTTATCGGTTAGGTATTGGTGGGAACCTCCCTGAAATCCAAGTTCCTTGACATAAGCCAAGGGCCACCCTTGTAGTCCTTTCTAAGGATCACAGTCTCAGACCTGCTGGGTTAACTCATTTTCTGCACACCATGGAAATCTACAACCTCTCTCCTTGTTTTAAACTACTATGTAGTATTCCATGGTAGGAATACTTTCTGGTTTAACTTTTTCCTGTTGATTGGCTTTTAGACTTTTATTTTGCAGTATCTATTTTTGTACAATTCCTTTTCTAGAGGCTTAGATTGGAATTGATGGGTCATAACATAGTGACCCAATTTAAAATTTTAATAAAATTTTAATATTAATAGATAGTTCCAAATTGCTCACCAGAGGGCTTTCCATACTTCCAACAGCAGTTTACAAGAGTACCCTTTGGAAGTGATTACTTTTAATAATATTCACATTGGGAAGGTGGGAAAAACTGACTTTTCCACCAGCATCAGGAAGAGCAGGACCAGGAAGGGCATTCTAGATCCCAGGTGTGTCCTGCTGCTGTTATGGACACTTGCCTTACCCATTCTCTTCCTGCTCCCAAGACTCTTGTTTCCCACACTCATCTACTTCTTCCTCTGTCTCTAATCTCCCTCCTTGTTCCCTTTAATTATTGGTGTGAAGATTTGTGATTTTTTTTTTGTCTTTTATTATGGAAAACTTCAAACAGACACAAAAATAGAACAGAATAAGAAACCTACACACACCCATTAGTCAGTTTTGGCAATTGACAACATTTTGTCAATCTCGTTTCATTTTTCTCTTTAACTTTTTTGGGGGGATGGGATGGGGCCTGGAAGAGTGAGAGCAAATTTTAGACGTGGTGTTTTAAAAAACATTTTTTTGTACAATCACGTGTTGCTTAACGACGTTCTGAGAAATGCATTGTTAGGCGATTTTGTCATTGTACGAATATCATAGAGTGTACTTACACAAACCTAGGTTGTATAGCCTACTTCACACCTAGGGCATATGGATGGTACTAATCTTATGGGACTGCTGTCATATATGTGGTCCCTTGTTGACTGTAACGTCATTATGTGGTGCATGACTGTACTCATTTACAGAAATAATGCATACTTACCATAACATTTTAAATAGAGATATACTTTTTAAAAAACTTAATTTCCCTAAATACTTGGTCCAGTTGTGAGGTTACTCTGATGTTCCTAGTTCAGGAGGATATTTCTTCATGTCTTTCTCTAAATTTATATAAAGTTATACAAACAGACAGCTTAAAAAAAATATGGGATAACATTTTTCACATATCTGCAACTTGCTTTTTTCATTTAATTATATGTTAGGGACATTCCTTCAAATCAATAAACATATCAACTCCTTTTTAATATAATATGTTATGGATATGTAGCCATTTCTTTTTGGTGGACATTCAGTTTGCTTTTCAGCCCTTGTGAACTTTGCAGTGAACTTTCGTGTGCATATGGCCTCATATACTAGTGCTTTATTACTGTAAGATCCATTCTGAAGAATGGCGTGGCTGGTTAGAATATGTATAACTTTAATTGTTAAAAGTATTACCACAGTACTTTCCAAAAGGTTATAGTGGTTTTCCACCAGCAATAAAAGTGAGAACCTCTTAACTTTCATTCTTGCCAGCACTGGATATTATTACTCTTGAACATTTTTGCCAATAAAATCAGTTAAGAAAATAAAAAATGGTATGCATTATAGTTTCAATTTGTCTTTATTAGAAAAAACAGCAATTTATTGAGAAAAATAATATATTGAGTTGGGTTTATACTAGCAAATGCAAGTGTGGTTTAATACTAGAAAATCTATTGATACAGTTAATCATATCAGCAGTCAAAAGACAAAAATCATAAAACAATTTCAACAATACAGAAATCTAAAAAAAATATAGCATGCACCTGTGACCAGATCTCCTAGCAAACCAGAAACAGAGCAGCCTTTTACTTTTTAAATATTAAAATTTAATCATTTAATATTAATACTTGAAATTTTTTAATATTTAATTTTTTGAATACTTACATGGTTCAGAAATTAAAACATATAAAAAGGTTTGTACAGTGAGATCTCTCTTCCTCTTGTTCCCCATCTGCCTTGTTCTTCCCGCCTCCTCTCCCACAATCACTATTAGTTTCTTAGGTGTTCTTTCAGAGTCATTTTATACACATACAGGTGAATATGAGTGCATATCCTCTCTCTTGCTTTTTACACAAATGATAGCATACTATGTACTCTGTCATGCACCTTGCATTTTTCATGATGAAGTTTTTCTTTCTTTTTGGGGGGGCCGTGGTGAGGAAGATTGGTCCTGAGCTAACATCTGTTGCCAAACTGCCTCTTTTCGCTTGAGGAAGATTGGCCCTGAGCTAACATCTGTGCCAGTCCTCCTCTATTTTTTGTATTTGGGATGCCGCTACAGCATGGCTTGATGAGTGGTGCATAGGTCCACCCCCGGGATTTGAACCCTCAAACCCCAGGCCGCTGAGGCCAAGGGTACAAACTGTGCCGTTGGGCTGGCCCCCTGATGAGTTTGTTTTAAAGGACATTTTTGCTCATTTCTGATAGCTTTCTAGCTATCTTCCTATTTATCTCTCTTTTTTTAACTATTGAACCCCTCAAATGTGGGACCTTACAGCTATTCACTAGTTATGGTCTAGTTGTTCCTCCCACAAATATTCACAAAATAAGAAAATACTGAAATTAGTCTCTTAAAGATCACCAATGCCTGGTCCTCTCTCATTAAAACCAGTGGCTGATTAGTCTTTGTGTTTGATTCTTTTGCTGTTCTTGCTCCTGATTACACACCGATGGTTCTTGGAACTCTAATACTTTGTGTTTCCTGAAGTACATTCTGTTATAAGTGTTCTTATAAAAAGAGGAAGGAAATAAGAAAAGGGTTGTGGAGGCACACAAAGATACGCTATAAGTAAGAAGATCTGTTACTTAACGTGTCTAAAGGAAAAGGATTCTCTGTGGCTCCTGAAGAGAGCTAGTACTTTATTTTGGGAGGTATCATGGTGTGGGGGAAAGGAAAGACTATGACTTAGAGAACCTAGATTTGAATCTTGACTCCACCCTCGACTAGCTGTATGACCTTGGACAAGTCACTTAACCTTTCTGAGCTTCAATTTCTTTGTCTGTAAAAGGGAAACTTGACCTATCTTTTTGTGTGTGTGGGTGTGTGGGTGTGTGAGAGGAAGATCAGCCCTGAGCTAACATCCGATGCCAATCCTCCTCTTTTTTGCTGAGAAAGATTGGTCCTGGGCTAACATCCGTGCCCATCTTCCTCTGCTTTATATGGAACGCCGCCACAGCGTGGCCTGGCAAGCGGTACCTCGGTGTGTGCCCGGGATCCAAACCTGCGAGCCCTGAGCTGTTGAAGCAGAGTGCACGCACTTAACCGCTGCACCACCGGGCCGGCCCTTGCCTATCATTTTTATAAAGTGGTAATTAAATGGGAAAATATACATAAAAGTGCCCAGCATAGTCACTAACATTTTAATCAGTGAGAGGTTGTCCTCATTCCTAGGTCCGGAACTTGCAGATTTGAGGTATCCTACTACTAACCTTCAAGGGATGAATGTTGTCTTTGTGGAGCATGTATCAAATAAGATGGACCGCTTAGACCTATCAGCTCCGTCAACCCTTACTCCTTTTGATGGATATGGTAAATGATAGAGTCAGATGTCTTAAATGAATTTCTGTTAGCATTTAAATCCGGAAAGCTGAAGTGTTTGGCACAGGTGATGTATGTGTATATTTTTTTCCAGTTGGCTTTCTAGAGGAGGAGATGTAGTAAAAGTGTGGTTAGTTGGCTGTGATGAGTGTTGAAGAATAGAACTTTTTTTCCCTATGCTTACAGTATCGGCTGATATTGTAATATTTCCTTGAGAGGAAATGTGGTACATCTTTTAAGTATTAAAGAGACCATTTTTGGCCAGGAAAACACTTTGCTAATCTCATCAGAAAGCTTCAAAATGAAGTTTGAGAAGGGAGAAAAAATTCCAGGTAAATAGTAAGGGAACATCCTACAGAGTAAACTTATAGTATTATAGACCAAGATTAGAAAAGGACATGTCTGTAATTTATAGGAGAACAGGAAGAACAAATGTTGAAGATTCCTGCTGTTTCTGCATAAGAAGTGTCAACAATATCTTGTCAAAAGTAAATACAGTCCTTTGGATGCCACTGAGAGTTGGGGAGAGGGGTTCATGACTAGGCATTTGAGTGCATACTAGAGGCACTGTGTTAAGCACTCCTCATTTAATCGTTATAAAAATGTTATGAAGTAGATGTATATGGTAATTTTTCTCCAATTTTAATGAAGAAACTGAGGCTGAAGAAGGTTAAGCATTTAGATCTAGTAATCAACTTTTGACAGGCAACGTGGCAATGATATAACTTAATTGCCTTTGTTTACTAATTGTTTTCTTCCTCTCATATGCTGTGGCTTTCTTGATCCTTGACTTTTCCAGGATTATAGTGTGAGTGAGCTTGCTCACTCTCCTTACCTCCCTCAGAGAATGGGAAAGAGTGAGTCATGGTTACAGTTGGCATGAATCTGTTTTGCTACTCTGTTAGCCACATGACAGTTCTACTTGGAACAAAATGACAACAAAATATAGCAACAGTTATCATACTCTTCTTCCAACTTCTAACTGATTTTAGCAGTCATATACTTAACTTTACTAAATTATCATCAATCATACATAATGTCACTCATTTTTTCACTGTCTGCATCTCCACTGTCTACCTTCCATCTGCAAAGCCAACTTAAGTTTTGTATAATCTCATTGCAATAACACCTACAGCACCCCTTCCAATTTCTTATGTATTTCCCTATATTTATCATTTTATCTCGCACTGCATCCCCACTACCATATGCATTCCAGCCTTGATAAGTTATTTGAAGTTCCCCTGATGTCTAGTTCATGTCCCTTGAACCTCTCCTTGTCCCCTCTAGAAAGCTTCCTCAGCGCAGAGTTAGGTACTTTTCCTTTGTGTGTTGATTTACTTCAAGTATGTGATGATTTTTGGTTGTTGTTGATATTACAAATAAAGGTTTAGGTTCTAGACTCTAGGGTGTAGGTAACTGGAGTGAGTTTCCTCTAACTTTGTGTAGATTTCATTACCCAGTAGGCTCCTACTATGAACAGGAGGGCTGATGCTGAGCTCTGTATGCGTGAAGGGTGTTGGTAGGCAGGCTTTACTTTAGGGTGTGATGGAGGGGAGTGGCAGTAGTTTCCAGTAAAAAAGACTTTTTGATCTGGGGCACCAAACCCATTGCAGGAGCTCTACCTGCCTCCTGCCAAAAGTTTAGTTTCTTTAGAGAGTGTTTCTTTGTTTTTAGGCTACATTCAAATGCAGCTGCTGCCTGTGGCCCTGTAGGCATGGGGATGGAAAGTGGGTGGGAGGAATTGAGTAGTTGTGGCCTTTCTATTCCTTAAGCGTACTTTTTGCTCTGTGCCTATTTCTGCTTTCCCAGCTCTGACCTTGGAGCCTCTCTAGAGCTCCACCAGAGGATGGCACATACATCCATTTAAGACTTCTCTTGTGTTTATTCTTGGGTTGTAGCATTTTTTGCTCTTGTTTATTCATCAGCTCTGCATAGATTTATGACCTTTTTCCCTATCATTTCAGTAAGGTAGAGTGGAAAGGAAGAAGCAAACACATTTGCCTAGTCTATCATTTTGAAATCCTGGCCAGAGGTTCTGTAGAGAACTTTGAGCATTTGTGATTTTAAGAATTGAAACAAACTTATATAATGAGTGCTTTATTGATTCCCAAGTCTTGATAGAATAGTTTGGAATGTTTATAGAATATGAAATTATTGTAATGCTGAAATGCATCATCTATTTATGAATAACTTGTGTTCTAAAAATAGTTATAAGGCTTTTCAGACCAAGGAAAGCCAAAGGTCCCTCAGGTGCCTGGGCAGGAGAGGATTATGGGGTGTTTCCAGGCATTGCCATTAGCTACTGATTGATAATTGGGGCCAGAAGCAGGGTAACTCTGGCTCACATGATACTGTTTACATTCTAGAATTGGAGGGAGTAGCTTGTTTCTCAATGTAAAATTTGCTAATTTTAGGTCCTCCTTGATATGACATTAAGATAAAAGCTCTACTACCTGAGTTACTAAAGAAAAGTACTATATAGTGACTGTATAGTTAGATTTAGGTTGCAAGTTGTGTTTTATTTCAGTGAATGATGAAAGAATAATTTACCATGTCTTCTAATATGAGTGAAAATGAATCTATATGCAACATTATTTTTATTTCTTAATACACTTCGGGAAAGTTAATTGCAACTGTGTGGTTCAGGGATTTAGTGCAAGAAGAAGAACAGTTGATGGAAGAAAAGAAAAAGAAAAAAGACGACAAGAAAAAGAAGGAAGCTGCTCAAAAGAAGGTAGTATGTGTATAACTATTTATATTAAACAATTTAAATGTAGATTTACAAAGAAAATTACTCTTATTAGATTTTTTAAAGCATTTGATTTAATGTTTTAACTTCAGTGGAGATTCATTTTAATATTTAATGTCTTTAAATATGCATATATAGTAACTTGCCAAGTGTGTACAATTTAATGCATAGTTATTTAATCTTGCCCAGTAGTTTTTTCAAAGGTAAGTGCTTTATATAGGTCTTAATATTTTTCAATTAGCTGTTGCTAGGTTTTCATGATACATCATTTTATAAGTGAGAAGAGCATGGAATTTGTAGCTCCATAGAGAGGATTTGAAATCTGGCTCTCCCATATAGCATACAGAATGGTGTGGCCTTAAATTTTATTTAGCTTCTCTGGGCCTTAGTTTCCTTATGTTTTGAAAGTGAGAATTGAATTAAATGAGATAATGTAATATATACACATAAAATACATGTAATAGGAAATAAAGTAATACAGGAATACAGTAATAAAGGAAATAGTAATACACATAATAAGAAATAAAGTGTCGATTTTCTTTTGACTTTTTATTCAGTACCTGGGCTGATTTTAAAAATTCGCAGTTTACCTTAGGATGTTTTAAAATAAGCCTAAGACATAATTTGCTGCAAATATCTCTAGCCAGTACATCGTTAGAAACTGTAACTAAAGCAGTATAAATTGTGGAAAAATAAAAGATTATGTAAAGATTTTTACAAATTAGTAAAGGCTGGTGGCATTCATCCCTTACTATATCAAGGTTTCAAGTACCCTAAAAATGTTCTAAAAGACCCAGTGAAATTGCTGTTCTATTTCTCATTTCTGTATTCTAATGAAAACTTACGGCTAATTTTTAATATATACTTTTTTTGTGCCAGGCACTGTGCTAGGAACTGGATATAGACTACAGCAGCATACTTATCTTTACATTATTTAATAGAGAAGAACTCAGGATACAGAATTATGGTAGGAAGGGAACTGCTCAGGCACACAGAGAAGTGCATAACTCAGCCTGAAATGGGGCAGAGGGACAGGGAAATTTTCTTAGAATAGAAATTAGCTAAGTGAATAAGCAGCAGAATAGAAAAGGATTCCAAGCAGAGTAAATTCCGAAGTGTCCGTAGCCTGTTCGTGTTCAAATAGGGTTTTCATCGGGGCAGGGGAGGGGGCAGGGAGCCAAGGATAGAAATGTTAGGGGATGAGATTGGAGAGTTTGGTGGTAGCTGTCAGCTCTTCTCCAGGTTTTGGCCATTGGGTGTTGGGGAAGACATGGAAGATGTTTTAGAAGAGTGACATAAAAGTTTGTGTTTTAGAATGTTGGCCTTGGCAAATTGTGGAATTGGATTGAAAGGGCTAGAAACACTAGAGACTGCGATACTGGTGAAGGCACTATTCAAAGAATCCACAGAATTTGTTGAAAGGATATGAAGGAAGAATAACCTAGATTGACTCTTAGGTTCTAGATTGAGTGACTAAGTATATCTTGGGAACAGTTAACCAAGTTAGAGAATACAAAGAAAGGGGAAAAGAGATACAGTTCGGGTCTGGACGTGCTGAGCTTAGGGTATGATCAGTAAGTACTGTGGAGGGGCGGAGTACAGAGCACTGGAGGATTAAGAGTGATGAGATGATGGATGACCCTAGTCATAGGCCTTTTGGTTGCTCTCAAGAGTGACTGGGAAGAGATGCATTGGTAGTTGTCATAGTTAGGGTTTGGAATAGGTTTCTAGTTTTAGCATTGACGATGCCTTAGGCCTCTGTCAGAGGCCTGTTGATATAGGATGGTCTTTACAATCTGATCAGTCTTTGCTGAGGATTTGTTATGAAAAAGTTGTGTCCTCTGTTAAGTCTAAGGTTGAGGGAAGGCTTATCAGATGTTTTTTGCATGGTGTGAAGGCCATTTACTTAATGAAAAGAGCTTCTAAGAAACTTAAGAGATTTACTGAGGAAGATGCTTAGTAATACTTTACATAGAATCAGTAGTTTGGCAAGCATCTAAGTGTTGGATTAGGCCCTGTTGATCCCTGCTTCTAAGAAACTCAAGATTTAGCTGGTAAGTCAGCATGTATGTGGAATGGCTAGAGAAGAGCCCTAAGGAATTATGTGCTGAAGCATGTTTATTTGGAATTGACCCTATTTACTGAGGACATTCTAAGAAAGGGAGGGGTCACTGGAATGATTTCTTTAAATATTGTATTTTTAAAATATATAATGTGAGTATAATTTTTAAGTTGTAACATACACAAATAATGGCTCTAATTGTTAAAGTTCATCTTTATATTTTTTCATAACCAAATCTCTAGATCACCAAGTCAGTGTCTTTAACACATGAATGATGATTTTTGTGCCATTTGGCTTCTCACCAAATCTGAAGTGACGGCTTTTCGTGTTCTTTCCTACTCTATCCCTGTCTCACCCCGTGGTTGCAGTCTCTCACCCTGACCATGTCCTACTAGAACCATCATCAGAGGCTTAGAGATGTAGGGATTTGTTTCTCCTTGTGCTAGATATTCAGGATTGATAGAGTGTTCTTGTCTATCCCGTAGATACAGTAATATCTAGCCACTGAACACAATAGAACGGAAAGTCTAATACTGCTAATATCTTCAGTAGGCCAGCCTTCCATTGTAAATAAGACTGTTCTTCAGATTCCAGATAACCAGTTTACAGCTGAATTTGAATACTCTATTGGTGAAATAGGACAGCTGATATTTCTGTAGGCTTTTACCAAACAGCTATTAAAAAACAAAACAAAACTCCCAAGTTGGCACGCGTGTAGCCCAAATGAAAGATGGTGAGTCACGGGAGTTTTAAGACAAGTTTCCTCGAGCTTGTCTTTTGTCTGTAGTAGGAGCCAGCAGGTGTATCCAGGTAGGTGACAGGCATCTACATAAGCCAGGTAGGCAGGGCTGTTTATATAAATGTTGGAACATAAACTCACTACAGTAAAAACAATCTGCCTGTTTTATGTAATCAATGTACACTTTAAAAAATCTATATATAGTTATTTCTGAAAAAGACTTCAGATACTGTTTGTTCCAATCCATTCATTTTAAATATAAGGAACTCAAACATTAAAATAAGTGGCTAACCATGGTTTTATCAGGGTGACAGAACTAGGAATAGAATTGAAGTCTTCTAATTCCCCCAGCTAGTGCTTTTCCAAAACTTGGTGCCATGGCTTTATCCTTTTGATACAGAACATTATCTTATACTTTTCCTTTATTTTTCACAATCTAAAGGTGAACTTTAAAGCTGAAAATAATATATTATGGTAATTTTTATAAGGCATTTAATAGGTCTTTATGCCATGGATACAGAACATAGATTTAACAGTGCCTAATAGCCATTGTAGTATTTTAAAGAAATTTAAATTCAGACCACAGGTTATTTTCTATTTTAAATGAAAAACTAGAGAACACAACTCCTTGTATAAAAAATTGGACACCAACAAGGCTCCCACTACAATATTTTTATTATGATAGTTTTTCTTACTTTGTTATTTAAATATAAATTTATATATTTAAATTCCTCTTTAAAGAAATTTTACGCAAAAATTAACATGATTTTTTCATATATTTCAGCCCTAATACATCTCTGATTAATAATAGAGCTCAATGACTGGATGGCTTTGTTTTTAATTTTTGTTTTTTTTTTGAAAAGCCTTCTATTTCACATCTAAGTATCATGGCTGTTTACTTATCTTCTGATTCTAAGGCTTAGAAAATAATTTGATATAGCACAGGAATGTAGTTCCTGTGCTTAAAAAAAGGGCAACAATTGTAGCAATAGGTTGTTACCATGGATTTATCTCGAGATTCTGTTTTTAGAAGAAATTGCTCGAAGGCATCTTAGAGAAATGTAATGAGGAAAAAGGAGGTTGAGAAATAGGGTAATTACAGAGGGATAATTTAGTATAACCTTTACTTTAAGCATGTAATTGTAGTTCCTAGAAAGCATATAATAGTTGAGGGCTGGAGGGAAGCAATAATACAAATTGGGATCTTATGGTGTTGAGAATGTTTTAAAGTCAGTGTTCATGGGTATTTTTGTAACTGTGTTAAGAGCTGAAGGTACCGGTGTTATGCAATTGAAAAAAAAAGCTGAAGGAATTTTTATAGGCTTTGTGGATTTAAATGTACTCAATTTGAGTTTAAATGAGACTTAGGTTATAGAAAACTTCCAACTTCATTTTCCTTTTTCGAAGTTTTCGTATTTACTCATCATGTCTCCCAAAGACCATTTTGTTCTGAGACTGGGATCATATTCAGCAGTCAAAGTAGAAAATTTTCTCCGTAGCCTAGGTGGTAATATAACCAGGCCTAAAGCATTGCACTCATCTAGGACAGTTAGGTGTTCCCTTACAGTCCTGCCCCTCATTTCAGCTTACTATTCTGTTTTCTTTTTTTAAAAACTCATTTTATTAAGCAGACCTGAGTTCTGGAGTGGGTGCTGCTTGCTAAGAAGTCATAGAAAAGCTCTCTGACCACTAATTATCTCATTTAAAATAGGTGAATTAAACAATTAATTCCTTATTCCTAATGTTAGTTTCTAATACCTGGAACTGTTAAGACATTGTAGATGATTATAAAGAGAGAAAAAAGCAAGACTTGGGAACTGGGAGTGAGTTTGAGTCCATTTCCCAGTGTGAGAGAAAGGACTGAGCCAAAGCGTGGGCAGGTGGAGCTGATCATAGCAGCAGCAGCAGGAAATATCTGTTGCATGCTGTCTCTATGCTAGGTCCTGTCCTGAGCTCTTCCCCCTCCCCTCCAAGCTCTTCATATGAGTTAAATCTTTTTAACCTCACAACAACTCTGAGGTAGGTGTTTTTGTTCCTTCCTATAGATTAGGAAACCAGGCTTTAGAGAAGTTAACTAATTTTGACCGAGGTCACACAGTGTAAGTGGTGGAGCCAGGATTCAAAGGCAGGCAGTCTGGCTTCAGACTCTGAGCTCTTAACCACTGAAGTATGCCTAGGGATTGAGTTGTTGGGACAAGTAGTGCAGAGCCTGACGGAGGCAAAGGACCTAGCATGCTATGAGTCTGCCGCTTGTCTGATGCCTTCATTAACGAATTGAAGCAATGGTGATAATTGTTTATGGAATCACAGCTCAGTTTGTTTTAAAAAAAATCAGTTTGTTTTAAAGAAAAAAAAATATTGAAAATGGGAATCATTTGGCTTCTAGATTTGCCAGAATCCTTTAATTCTGTTGTGCAAGAGGATCTACAATGATACCTCACATTTGAATAGCTTATAAAGTTTTCCCAGAAAAGATCTTTTTATATCTTACTTGAGCCTCATAATAGCTCTGAAAAGTAAGCAGTACAGTTTTTTTTTTTCTCTCTCTCTTTGAGGAATTAGGAAACTGAGACCCAGAGGGTTTAAATGACAAGGTCATTTAAAAGTAAAAAAGAAAAAAACTTAATTTTAATATATTTTATGTAACCCAATAGATCCAAAATATTACTATTTTAACATGTAATCAGTATACAATATTGATATATTTTACTTTTTTTAATACTAAATAATCTGATATGTATTTTATACATATCAATTCAGATTATTTCAGTGGTCAGTAGCCACATGTGGATAGTGGTAACCATTTTGAACAGTGCAGACAGATACTCTTAAAATCACTGACCCCACTTGGAAAATTCTCTTTTTTAATAGTTTGAGTAATATACTGGGTCCCTGGACCAACCACAAAAACCTGTTTTAAAGAAATGGAACTCTTATTGGTTTCATTTCCTCCTAATCAGTTAGGAGCTCTTGGGTTCTGTTACTTACGTTCCTTCACTGTATTAGTCAATGTTCTGATTGGCAGGCACCTTCACGTGTCTCCTTTCTACCAATTCGGTGTAGATGACAGAATACTGAATGAGGTTGACCATTGTTCACAAGCAACATGGAGTTGTTTTTCCAAAGGACTTGCAGAATAGATATTCTTTATGTGGTAAGGCCTAAAAGAGCAACACTGTATATCTTGGGATTTAGTAATGTTGTTATGGTTTCCATGTACAGTAATTTAGTTTCCTTTGGAAGTAAACTGTGGAAGAGACCGGGAGAGTGAGAAGAAAAAAAAAAAGATTTTCAGCATGCAAAATAATTTTTGTGCTGATGTTTTTGACTTCAGAAAATTATGTATCTTATTATTTGACATGACACTTCTAATACTTCAAAGTGTTCATATACCAAGTTCTCTCTGATAAGACTGGTTTTTTTACTATCAGATTTTAAAAACAGTTTCTCCAGAAATAAGTGTTCAAGCTAGTTGACTGGTCTTTTGCTGTTGTCCTTCCATCAATTTTTTTTTAAATTTTTGATCCATATAAGGTAGAAGATGAGCCTCCATTATTTAACATTATCACTAGTGCTCTAAAACTTGGTGAAGCACTTCAGTGCCTAGACTGACTTTCTGGCTCTCTGGGGAAAGATGAATGTTTGCTGTGGCTTCAATATTAGAGTAATTGCCATATAGTTCTTTACCATATAGTTCTATAATGATATAATTCAAAAAATAGTATTCTTGGTAACAATAATTTAATATGACTAAACAAAATGAATTATCATGCCCCATGGCAGTTAAGAAAAGCTTTATCTTCATTTAGAAACAATTCCTGGTTATTCAGTTTCTAATTATTCCATCTTTACACACCTCCCTGCCTATCCTTGTATCTTTTATTTTTAGGCCTCCCATACAATTGGTCTTAATCAAAAAGTTGATTTTTGCTTGTGGCCTCTGTCTATAATGAGTTCTTTCTTTTTGAGGCCCTTGAAATTTGAACAGGCACCTTGTAGCCCTGCTGTCCTCAAGCCCCTCTCCCTGTTTTGTCAGAGACAGTGGAAGTAGGGGCAGGCATGGGAAAGCAGGGCTCCTGTCAGTTTAGCTTCTGGAATTTTAATGAATTGTCAAATGTGTCAGAGACAACAAATACGTTTGAAAATTTTTCCACTCGAAAATACTTAAAAGTTAAGTATGTTTAACTGTAGTAGCAGCCTAACCTCCAGGAGATAAATTTATTACTAATTTGGCCACAGCGGTTATATGCAGCTTTTCTTCCAGAAAACTTACTTTGTGTTTTATCATTTGAAACAAGACTTTTTGAAGCCATTTAAGCACATACAAAACTCATTAGAGCCATGAAATGTAAAGGTGACAATTATATAAAAATCATTTTAAAACTAAATGGTGAGAAAAGCGCAGTCCCATTTTTAAATTATATACTGTCATACAGTGATGTCTTCTCTGCTTTGTGTCTGAAGAAACATTTCAAAATTTTTTTATCAGGGACAATGGGGCACATCTCTGGGAAAAGCATGCTTTCTTTGCATATCTTTTCCTATACAGTTCATCTAAATGACAAATTCCTTATTTAATAAAAGTGTATATGTCTTGTATAGTAGTGATATGTGAGCATTTTATCATAACAATCCATTTCTTTCAGTTTCATATTTACATTGTTTTTTGTTTGTTTGTTTTTATTTTAGGCCACTGAACAAAAAATCAAAGGTACGTTATTTAACGCTATTTTTCATTCTTTTTTCCATTAAAGCAAGGTTGTTGAAATGCATTTTTATTCTCCTCCAGGATGGGAGAGAGAAGAGCATGAAAGAAACAGAGGGGTGGGGACAGACTTCTTCAGTGACACCACCTTGGAGTCATCCTTTGGGGTTTATGGTTTATTGTGGTGTATATTACCACTTTTGAAATATACTGTCTCAAGACCTACGTTAAAACTGTCTGTTAGGATGAATGACGCTTCCTAACATACTCCCTTAATTTGAGTCTTTGAACACATGTACCTTTCCTTCAGTCTTCTATCTAAAAGTCTTCTTGTCTGGGGCTCCCTCTAGGACTCTTACCCTGTCCCTTGCTTTATTCTTTATTCTCTGTATGTTGTTGTCCCCCACTCCTTCGTATAGGCAGACAGTGACATCCACTCTATATTATCGCTGAGAATAGTAGACTGCTGACCTTATGGTCATTGTGCCGGGTTGAACAGCTCCCAGTACATACCAAGCAAAAGATTTCAGGATGTTAAGGAAGTAGAAACCTAATTCCTCTCAGATTCCAACTCAGGAATTCTTCACCTGTATGGGAGTTGACTACCTGGTAATGAAAGGTGTAGGGCTCTCAGATGCTGAACTTGTTAGGCCTAATGATTCTGAATTTTTACTTTTAGCGGTATGAAAAGTCTGATCTCTGCAATTTGGTTGATATATGCAGTCAATACTGCCTATTTTTATTTAAGGTCAGCATTGGTTAAGGTAACATATTAGGTGCAGTTGTGTAAGAGTGAGCATGAACAGTTGTAGCTTGTATTTTAGTGGAGAAAGAGTGGCAATGGAAGGACACACCCAAACACAGGACAGTGTAATGTGAGTGGTTAAAGTGAGAATGCCTAAGTTGTCCTGGAGCAATAATTAGCTTAACAAGGAAGTCTTAAAGAAGACTTCCTTGAGATCGTGAATCTTAAAAGATGAAACAGCCAGTCAGAGAAAGAATGAAATGGCAGAGGGATCAGCGTGATTGAAAGCGCAGAAACAAGAAATGATGCGATGTTATATGCAGTGGTGGTATTCCTAGAGCACTAAATACCCAGGGATAAGTGGGCAGGGCTGAAGGGTTTTTCTGAAGAAATAGGTAGGGGTCAGGTCAAAGAGGACCTCATATGCTATATGTACCAAGAAGCTTGGACTTTTATAGGCCATTAGCCACTGAAGAGTTTAAGCAGAGGAGTGAATGGTTTGGTTTTTCGTTCTTTTTTAAAAGCTGTCAATCACTGTACATGGAAAGTGTTGGCTGAAAGATGGAGCTAAGAGAAGAAAGGCACTCTGGGCAGAGGAGGCAGGTGGACAAGAAGAGGGACTGTTCAGAGAATGGAGTTTAGGGGTGTTGGGGGCATGTGACAATATAGGCCTGAAGGTAGGGGGAAGCAGAGGGCTTCGTGTTGGTTAGAGTGGAAAGCCAGCAAATGTTTTTGTATTTAGAGGTCATTGTCATAGCTATGCTTTAGGAACATTTGTTTGTCACTAGTGTCTAGTGGCACCAATAGAAGCAGTACCAGAGAGGGAAGAGAAGAAATAGAGAGGGGTAATGAGGATTTGAACTGGGGTCTTAGCAGTAGAGATAGGAGATGGATGACAGATGAGTGAGGTATAATTGACAGGGTTGGCAACTGGTGAGATCAGAAGAAGAATTAAAGATGGTATTGTGGCTTTGAACCTGGATGTCTAAGAAAGTTACAGGGATGTGGAATGATGTAGGGAAGAAGATTGACAAATAAATTTTCCTAAACTGTACTTTCCTCACACCACTCCCCTATATGGGAATGTTAAGTTGTCTCTTGTTGCTCTGCTTCAGGATCCAACTCCTCTGGTCGGCTTTCAAGGCCCTCTTTAATCTGACCTCCCATGATCTAACCAGCCTGCTTCCTGTCACTCCTTTTCAGAGCATTCTTATCTCTTTCACATTCATTCTTGTTTCTGTTTCTCTTTCTCTTTGATCCAGTTTCTCATACAACAAATGCCTTTCAGCATTTCCGAACCTCTCAGAACTCATCTTCTAATGGATTGCTCTAACTGCCGTTGATCCCTCCCTTTCCAATTGCTTAGGGTGTTATGAGGTATCTTAAATTTGGGGCACGTGGTTATATTCTATCTTAGATTTTTGACTGTCTCATGGATATTTTTTTCTCCACTATCATCTTTGGGTACCTGCTGTTTATATCCTTTCAAAATGTAAATCATCCTTTTACATCCGTACATGAAATATGAACATATTTGAATCTTCTTTTTAGATTTTCCACAATTCTGAGAATGTTAGGCTGAGTATATGAGTCTTTTCAAAAGGCGTGATGTTGTTTTGCCAGCTGTTTCACTCACTTCATCCTTCTTTTAATGGCAGCTCCCTTCGTAATTGGTCACACTTATTCTGATTCATGAAAATGTATTGTTTATTTTCATGCTGTGTATAATATCTATGTGGTATTTATGGTTTGCATTCACAATGATTAGAGATTATAAACTGGAAGCTTGTGGGACAGGTTTGGCCTACACAGTTGTTGTTTTTTACTAAACTTTTTATTTTGGAATAATTTATTATTTACAGAAGAGTTGAAAACATGGTACAGAGAGTTTCCTGTATACCCCTCACCCAGTTTCCCCCTCATTAACATCTTAAATTTCTGTGGTACATTGGTCAGAACTAAGAAACTGACATTGATACTAACTTGAACTGCAGACTTTATTTAGATTTCACCATTTCTTCCAGTAACTTCTTTCTGTTGTAGGATCCATTGCAAGATACACAATGCATTTAGTTATCACATCTCCCCAATTTCCTCTGCTCTCCACACAGTGTTTTTATTATTATCCTTTAGTGTTTTAATTGATTGCCAGCATTTAAAAATCAGGAGAATCCACCTAATCCAGAATTGCAGTTTCTCTTGCAGTTTTTACTGTCAACATCATTTTTTGTCCTTTTGTATTACAGAGTCTGTATAAGGCCAAGTTTAGTCACATGTGGCTATCAAGTACCTGAAATGTGGCTAATTAGACTAAAGAACTGAATTTTTTTTTTAAACTTTATTTATTTTTCCCCCCAAAGCCCCAGTAGATAGTTGTATGTCATAGCTGCACATCCTTTTAGTTGCTGTATGTGGGACGCGGCCTCAGCATGGCCGGAGAAGTGGTGCGTTGGTGCACGCCTGGGATCCGAACCTGGGCCGCCAGCAGTGGAGCGCACGCACTCAACCGCTAAGCCATGGGGCCGGCCCCTGAATTTTTAATTTTACAGGACCACGTAACTCTAGAGTCTTCTTGATTGTTAAGAGTCAGATTGAGTGCTCAGACTGAGCATAACTAGTTAGGTTCTAGCGCTCCGTATAGAATTTTGCCTTAAAGAGCTATTTCTTTCTAAGGCTACTGCTGTTTCCTGTTAAATAACACCCACTAATGTTGCTGCCACTCAGTGGCTGGCCTGATGACATAGTGGTTAAGTTCGTGCACTCTGCTTTGGCAGCCCGGTGTTTGCAGATTTGGATCCTGGGTGGGAACCTACACACTGCTGGTCAGGCCATGCTGTGGCGGCGTCCCATGTACAAAATAGAGGAAGATTGGCACAGATGTTAGCTCAAGGACAATCTTCCTCAAGCAAAAAGAGGAGGATTGGCAACAGATGTTAGCTCAAGGACAATCTTCCTCACCAAAAAAAAAAAAAAAAAAAAAAAACTAATGTGAGAGTAGGGCTTCATCGGTATGTACTAGCATAATAGAAGTATGCATTTAATCCCTTCAGCAGCCCTATGAAAGGTAGATAGTATTACCACCATTTACAGGTTAAATCGAGGCTAAGAAAAGGTAAGTAACTTGCTTATTGGTTATACAGCTGATGAATGCGTGAGCCAGGATTTGACTACTAACTTTACTGGGCTCTACTGCTCCTTCTTTGAAAACAGCCCTGTAGTTACATGGAAGACAAAACAGGAAGGCTTACACCATTGTCCATGCTTTAACAATATTCAGTGAATGAACTAAAACAATGCGTCTTTTAAAAATATTTCAGGAAGATTTTTTAACTGATTTTATAGTTTTCTCATTTGGTTGAGCACAAAGAAATAAATAAAAAATTGTGTCACAGGCATAATTTTGTGAGTCAGGGAGGATTTGACAACTTTGCAATGTGTGAGTTGGTTGGCTTTTCAGAAATATTAGAGAAAGCTCTTAAATTGTTTATTACATCTTTGAGTGTTGATGAAAAAGAATAGGAGTTTTGAGGACCAAGCAAGAAGCTGATTCTAAAAGCTTTCTCTATGCTTCAGACCTCTGTGCAGTGAAAACTGATCCCTTTATGGAGCAAAACCTGACTGCTAATTAAGTTTGAAATGTCTTGCTTCAACTCTTTAAGGGAGTTGTAAAGAGACTTTTGATGAAAAAACCACGTAGCCTCCATTTCATGTGCTCTTCAAAAGGATGGAGAAAGCACCTTCTGAATGGCTTGGGCAATAGTGAAGTCCCTTTCCAGTATGCTTATTGACTGTTAAATTTGATAAAGTCATAGGACACAGTTTTAGAATACTGCTGAGATGACTCAGTTTGAGTCAAAGGAAGAAAAGTGTTTAATTTGTCCACAACCCTGTCATTAGTAAAGCACTTTTTACTTTTTCTTTTAATCATCATGGCCAATATCAGCCATGTTTCACGATCTCATGAGATCATCTTGGGAAACAAAGATAAATGAAAAATAATTGTGTAGTGATCCATTATCCCAAACTTAGAATCCATAAAGTGCCCTTGTTTTCTTCATTTAACATTCATGAAATATTTATTGTGTGCCAACCCTGTTTTCATGCACTGTTGTGGTCCCTGTTGTGCGTGAACAAAACAAAGCCCAAGTCCTTGTCTCCACTGCGCTTCCATTCTCTTCTCTGTTTTAGTTTAGTAAGGGTAGATACATTTACCTTTGATCTCAGCTTACCACTCCATTTTCTCCATAAGGTCTTAAGTTTCTCAATCATGAAGCCTCCTACAATAATGAAATTCAGGAACTTGGGTGGTCTGACAGAGGATTACGGTACGCATAGATTTTCAGAGGAGAAAACTGAGGCCCAGATAGAGTGTGACTTGGAGCACATTGCCTAATCTTGTTCACGTAATGGCACACTTAGAAACTGATATTTGTGGGACTATTAGGATAAACAGAGAAAGCCACTCACAGCTGAAGATGACAATCCCAGAGAGTCTGGTCACCCAGACTGAGGTGCTCTTCCCCTCAGCACACCTATAACCTATTTCTGTCACACAGATTGTGAAGTTCTGCTATTAGGATTGGGGCTCAGTTCAGTGTTTTTCTCCGCAATACACATAGTAGAAACATGGCTTTTGAATTACAGGCAAGTGTTAAGTAATATTGGGAAGACCAGATTCTGATTCCAAATGAACCATAATAGTAGTTTTGCTCTGTGAGAGATTTTGAAGGCAAACGTGTGCTGACTTGTTGGAAGGAGAAGCAGAGGTTCTTACTGGTTCAGAATTTACTAATGACAAATGTGTTTCTTCCTATGGAAGATGTCTTTGAGCTATGCCTCTGCACTAACAGAAGGGGGAAAAATAGCCTTCTGATTACATGGTAAATATTCGAATTGTTATTTTTAGGTATATCAAAGTCACCATTTTTCTTTTCCTCTATTGAGAAAGGAAAATGATTTATGTAGATTTATACATGTTAATCTAGATTTATGTACTCAATGAGGTTATAAAGAGTGCTAAGGACCCCTTTTTGCTTTAAGAACCATCTTATTTCTAGCAAGTATGGATGTGCTTGCTTATAAATAATGATAAATTATTAAAATAAGTAGAAGTGAAAGATTTTGTAACTTCAGATGTCTGTGATGAAGCTGGAGCAGGACAAAAGAGATAGGAAATAGGCGAAAAGCGGAGATCACTGCAGTTAGCAAAGTAAACTATTGTTGAAAACTAGATTCAGAGACTAACGAGCCAAGGGTTGTTGGAGGCTTGTGGGAGCATCCTGAGCCCTGAGATTCTATCTCAGCAACAGCTAGGTCTTCAGTTTCAAAGAAAACAAATCAGGAGTCTTCTGGTTTAAGTTTTGGAGTAGAAATCAGGGTGGATTAGTAAGAACAGCTTTATCAGTTATAAGAGAAAACTCCAGACTAGGAGAAAACACAGTATATATCATAATTTGCACTTTTATATTTTTCTAGTTCTAATAAGAGTAGTGGCTGTGCCTCAGAATGCATACTGAGAGATCTCTTTCAGTGCTGTAGCCTTAGCGAAAATGCGCCTGATAAAATAGTAGTTAAAGGCAGCGTTTGTCTAGAAGCGAAAAAGCATTGAATCATCTACTAAAGATAACCGTGGAATTTTAGCACAAACACAGCATAGTGGTTAACAGTCCAGGCTTCTGAGTCAGATAGACTTGGATTTGAATATTGCCTTTGTAGTTCTTGCTTCTGTGACCTTGGGCAAGTTCCTTAACCTCTAAGCCTCAGTTTGACTCTGTTGAAAGGAGATAATCCAGTCTACTTAATGCTGTGGGAATGAAATGATGTACAACATAAATCACAGGACCTGGAGGCTAGTAAAGGCTGAATATGTAATAGATATCTTCTTATTATAGATGCTAGTTAGAAATTTTTGATTTTTAGCTTTCAAAGTGACTAAGCCATAATAGGTCATACCCTTATTTTTGGAGAGTTTAATTTTATTCTTCTCAGTAAGATGAAACTTAATTTTTGTCTAGGAGGCGAGTTAGTTTAGAGGTCAGATTTGGTTTTGAATTTCAGCTCTGCTCTTTACTAGATGTTTGGTCAGTGGCAGCCTTCTTCTGAGCCTTAGCTGCCTCATCTGTAAAGTGGAAATAATATTTCAAATTTATAGAATCATGATGAGGATAAAGAGATATCAGAAATATTGCCTGGCATCCCACTGATACTTGGTAGATTTTAATTTCCACCACTGTGTTTGTGCAGTATCTTAGCAACCCTTCAGCGCCTTGAAACAACATACTAGCAGTTTCCCCAGTCGTTGCAGAGTTCCTTCTCACCCAGACGGTGATTTGCTTTTTCCTCTCATTAAAGTAGAACCCAACCCAGTATGGGTGAATCACAGCACAGTGTCTTTGCCATAGGGCAAAGAATATGTCTTTCAGCATGAGAAAGGGATATAGGATTTTTGTAAATTTGGCAGGCCAAAATTGATACTTCCTTGCTTTGATTTATGTTTGTTTGTTTACTGGTAAAATGGAATATCATATGTCTAATTACTTGTACTTTTTTTCCTCTTATGAATTGTCTATTTACCTCTTGGGCCTAGAGGTTTTGTTATCAATTTACATGAGTTCTTTATATAATAAGCTCATTAGCATTCCATCTAATGTATTTGATGCAAATATTTCCAACATTATGGACTTAACATCATGTGTTTGAAGTTGTTCTGAGGATATCAGGCAGAAATATCTAAATTTTGCACAATACCAGACCCTATATGGGATTTGTACACAGAAGTTGCAAATATATGTTCAGAAGAAGGAAAGCAAAATTAAATAACATTTATATTCTTAGGTTGAACTCTGGTCCTAAACTCGAGTGACTCTGTTCAATGCTTCCCTATGTTAGGTTTAGCAGCCTTAAACCAAGTAGTACCCCTTTTCCTTTGGTTAGGGAAGATTGGGCTGAGCAGTGGGAGGGGAGAGAATGGATCCCTTTAATTTGTTCCAGAGGACAAATATTTTCCAGTTTGCCTTTTAATTTAGAATAAACACACACACACACACACACACACCCTTGAAAAAATAAAGTATATTGCATAATTTTATTTGGTCAAACGTAAACAATTTTTTACTTTTTGATTTCTTGACTCATTTTATGCTGTGAGAAAACTTACCATGTATCCAGATTTAGGAAAATTTTTGCCTATGTTTTCTAAAAGCTTTAAAAAACTTTAGCATTTTATATATTAACTGTTTATTTGAACTTCATTTTTATATATTTGGGACATTTTTTTCTAATTTAAGAAAATCAACTAACCATCATTTATTTCTTAAATAATTTGTGTCTTCAGAGATTTATGACAATGCCTTTATTATATAACTTTTGTGACCCTCCTTAAATTTTTTAATTTCAGTATGTTTGGGACTTTTTTGTTATTCTTGTTACTAAGTTCTAATTGAATTGTTAGGCACAGTAATGCGCCACATACAACGTCTCAGTCACCACATATACGACAGTGGTCCCGTAAGATTAGTAAAATATAGCCTAGGTGTGCATTAGGCTCTACCATCAAGGTTTGTGTAAGTACACTCTGTGATGTTCGCACAATGACACAGCTGCCCAGCGACACATTTCTCGGAGCGTATCCCTGTTGTTAAGTGATGCATGGCTGTATTATCTTTTTTTTGAGTCACAAATGGAAGTCAAAATCTCTCTAGGTGTTGCTACTGTTATCTACTAGGACAGTTTTCCAAATTTACTCAGACATGAGAACCACATGTGATACTTGTTTTTAAAAATACATATTCTGATTTAGTAAATCTGTAAGGCTAAAGAATCTGTTTTTTTAACAAGTACCCCACAGGGGTTCTAATTAAATAAATTTGGGGATCACTTCTAGAATCCTAAGTTGTGAAAGAGAGACTTAAGGGCAATCTGACTTTTTTTGTTTTAAAGCATGTGCCTCTGCCTTAAAAATATATCTTCCATCATCCCACTTTTCTGAATTTCACATATTTGGATAAGTTTTGATGGACAGATTAACCAAAGATCTTGGAAATACCATATTTGTGAATATCATGTAGTTATCCTCCAGTTCTTAAAGAAGAGCTGTAGTTTAGAAAGGATATCTCTTGCCCAGATATTTTGCTGAAGAGCAGAATTTGTTAATAGGGTGGTTTCATACTGAATTTAATTAAAGAAGCTCAGGGAGATATCTTATTCAGTGATCTAAACCTGGAGGATTGTATCTAGACAAGTCAGTTATGTTTCTCTTTGTGTTGATAATTTGAGATGGGAGATGTTTGGGTGGGAAGATTGAGTTCCTTGAGGGAGCAGTCAGGTGGTTCCCTAAGACCCAGGAGAAGGTGTACTTCCCATTTCTCTAGGATTTGTGAAGTGAATTAAAACTAAATTCAATTTAATATTTATTTTAAATTTGATATCTAATTTTGAACTGATTGTATATAATATCTTGCTGTTTGGAATTTTTCCTTAATATCTTTTTAACAGAAACATTAAGATTTGCTTGTACCTGTGTAAAATATAAATACAGTTTATTGTATTTCATATTAGTTGTTAAGTCTTATTTTTTAAGATCTCAAACAGCCATTTAGTTCAACCTACTTGCTAAGGATTAGCAGAAGTTAATGAATCGACAAGCGTTTAGGTATTTTCCAGGTTGACTAGTGGCTCTTTAAATCGCAGCCATTTATCCACAACAAAAATTCTAGCACTGCATCTTTGTGTATCAACTTAAAAGCCAGACTTCCCCCTCTGTGCCCTTCAGCATTCCAGAACTCACTGAAGTTAGTACAGGACAAGGAATGTGTATTATACGGGGCAACTAAATTATAAATCATCTAGTATGCTTATTAAATGAGTTAAGAAGAGGATTTTTATAGTAGTACAGTGTTCTGCCATGTTTTAAATAAATTTGGTTTATCAGCTCATTTTAATTGAATGGGACAGCTCTTTGCATTGTTCAACCAGCTGGCGTTGTCTTTCCCCTGGCTCTCTTAAGATACAAGGAGATGGAATTCAAGTTATTGGGCCTCAAATACAGGGGAGGTTGGCAAGCAGTACTTCCATAGCAGTAAAATGACATTGTGCCTTTCCTCCCTTTCCCACTGAAGGCTGCAGAGTGGGAAGGCAACAAGTTGGAAACACTTTTCTTTGGAATTTCTTGGTGTAGAGAATTTTCTAATCTACTTTGAAGTTTTCATCAGGTTTGTGCCTTTTGAAAATCTGTGTCCCAATGTGATAGTGCTGCTGCTATTCATCAGGAATGCTGGAAGAATTGATTTCACCCATACTTGTTTGCTCTTCCTCTGATCATGAGGCAGATTCTTTAAAGTGAATATTATTGAAAGCTACCTTATTATTTTAGCACAGCAGCTAGAATAATTGATTTGAGAGTTTAGGTTGAAAGAGGTTATAACTATGTATTAGAAACATTAACAGTAGAGAAGAAAGATAAATATTGTATGTGGTTTTGCCTGATAAACAGTAACTGTTCAGAGCATAAAATAATTCCCTGTAATAAAGATTTTAAAGAACGTTTATCTGTAGATGACACTTATTTTTAAAAATATTATTTGAACAATTGTAAGGATTTTTTTAAGCATCAAGCATTTGGAGTTTAACCTAATTATTTGACAGCTAGAAATTTTGCCTTTTAATTTTTGAAAACCCAGCTTCCTGGCTTGTTACTGAATTGCTTTAGTACATTTTTTTGTTGATTATGCCTAATCTTGTTTGTTTGAGAAGGCAGGAAAATTTTTCTTAAAAAAAATAAAAGGTAAATACTTAGGAGAATCCTGTATTGTTGCTTTTATGTGAGAATAACATTTTCTAACTGAGGAGCTTTCACTTTACATGCCATCTTGTCTTCAAAGAACTTAACTTAATGGTTTGGTTTTCCTGTATAATAATACATATTGAGATTAGAAATCGTAATTCTAGGTGAATTTAAAGTGTGCCAAAAGAAGTCTTCAGAAGCACTCCATATTCTATAAATGCTTATTAAGTCATATTTTTAGCTGGTAATTTTAACTGTTTTGGTCCTTTTAAGAATTCAAATGCAGATCTATATGTGGTTTTTATTTTCTGGCGATGAGTTTAACATTTGTTCTGTTAAAGTAAAATCATGTCTTAAAATGGCGTTTTGTATACTATGCCTATTATTTATGCCAGTATTTTTAGAAGATTTACAGTGTAGCCAATGTGAAAACTATTACGCAAAGCTTACATTGTAGACTTTGGAAGAAGTGCTTGAGGTATTAAGGCATAGTAATTGATATTTGGGGGAGTTTGGTAGTAATCCAGGGTAATTGATGGCTGATTCATATTTAAACTTGTTTCTGTTAAACTTGTAGATAGCCAAAAGGAAGTTTATTTAATATTTCCTGAAATAAATACATTAAAATGGCATTTTTAAAAAAACTATTATTTTAAAGATTTAAAAAAGTATTAATTTAAAATAATTTTAACTATTAATGAGTAAGAGTAAATAAAATTTGTTTTTATAAATGTAGAACTTGGAATACTTAGAACTTTGGATATTAAACTGTCTTATTGGTTTTTTACTTGAATGTAAGACAGTTGCTGTGGTTTTTTGTCAATTAATAGGCAATATTTTAAAATAGTTTTAGATTTATAGAATGATAGGATGTTTTTACATAAGAAATATCAGAAAACAAAAGAAGTAAAAATTAGTAATTTAATTGTAATATTGGTTCATTTCATTCTTTCACAAAGTGGGAAGCCTTGATTTGGAGCATAATTTAGGAAAATGTTGGTTTAAATTCTTTGGATGAGGTATTTTTCTATTCTTAAAAATGAAAAAATTTGTTTATTTCTGGGCCAATTCAAATTTTGCTCCTCTCCTTTAAACTGTGCAAAAGACAAGTTGGGTCACAGTATGGCAAAAAATGTAAAAACAAAAAATTTTATTGAGTATGTATACTTTATACTAGCTGAATGAAATTCCTTCATATATGTTGCTGGTATTATGAACAATACAATGTTATGGCCAATTAGAGTATCTTTCCACGTTAATGATCATATTGACTGAACTTGTTTTGTTCTCTGGATGCTAGCTCTAGATTTTTTTTAGAGCAGAGATTTGTAACCACTGAGTTTATTCAGCAGAATACTAACCAGCTACTATCATCGTCCTTACCCTTTCTACTTCTCTTGATCGTTCTTTCTCCCTCTTCTTTACCGGTTCTTGATTATTCCACCTCTTGAATGTCAGTGTTCCACAGTGTTTCTTCCTCAATATCATTCTGTATTACTCTTTGGATTCAATCATCTCTTGTATGCTGACGGTTCTTAAGTTGTTAATTCAACCAGTTGTTCTTGAGCATTTGCTGTGCTTGGTGCTGGACATGCCAGTAATAAAGGGAAGGAGAAATAAGAAACCAGCCCTTAAAGAGCACATGCAATGTAAGGGATGCATAAGAGTTTTATGGGAGTGGAGGGGAAGATGATTGTCATAAAATGCTTCTAAGATTAGCTGAGTCTGGAAGGGAGAGTGATTAATTGTTTCCTAGGAAAGATGGACAGAAGGATTTGCAAGAAAGGTATCAAGGCATTTTAGGCAAAAGGAATATCATGAAAGAGTATGATGCCTTTTGGAGAATCGTAGATATTTGGTGTGGAAGAGAAGGAAATGTATGTGGACCTAGCAGGATATGAATCTGGAAAAGTGGTAGATAGGGGCCGTGCTAAGGACTTTAGATTAATTTTGAAGCACTTTAATGATCTAGATACCTTGGGGCAGAGAGGTGATAGATTTGGGGAGAGGGTGAAAATGATGGGGGGATCAAGACTTGAGCCAAGGAGACTAGGTGGTTTTTGCAAGAGTAAATTGATGGGGGCCTAAATCCCAGCAGCAGCGTTGGAGATATAAGGATGCATTTGAATTATATCAAGGGGATAATCGGTTAGACCTGTTGACTGACTAGATCTAGAGGGATAGGGAGAATCTGAGGAAGATATCCCTGCTTGAGTAACTAGGGAGTGAGGCTATTTACTAAAATAAATGACGACTCCTCTCCTACCTTTCTGGCCCTTATGACTTATTCTTGCCTTTACTTCTCTTCTTCTGATCTCCTTCTTAAACCTATTGTTTAGGTCTTGCCGTTTCTTCTCGTTCGACAACTCTCATGAGTTCTTTTTCTACCTGTATGCTGAATCCTAAATCCATATTTTTAGTTAAATTTTTACTGAACTCTATTCAATTGCATTCTACATGTAGATGGCCTATAGCAATGGTTTTCACTGTTTGTCTGAGAACCCCTTAGAGGCTGCTTGAAACTTGCTTGAGATCCACAAGGTCAAAAACTATTTTCATAGTAATAGCAAGACTTTTATTTGTCGTTTTCAGTCTTGTTCTCTCATGAGTATGAAGTGGAGTGTTCTAGAGGCTACATAATGTGAATAGCACAACAAATTGGATGCAGAAGCGGATGTGAAAATCCACTTGCCTTCTGTTAAGCCAGTTATTAAAGAGATTTGCAAAAATGTAAAGCAGTGTGCATGCTTCTCACTAACTTTTTGTTTTGGAAAAGACATTTTAAAAAAATATCTATTATTTCTTTTAATATGTAAAGGGTTTGTTTTTTAAATGAATTAATAAATATTTTTTAATTCTCTGTTTACATTTCTAATATGGTAAATATCTATAGATGTAACCCATATAAACAAAAGATCTTTGATGTTCTCAATAATTTTTAAAAGTGTAAAGAAGTCTCGAGACCAAAAAGTTGGAGACTTGCTGTCCTACAGTAACAACAAACATGACATCAAAAACTAAACTCATTCTCTCTCACTTCCCAGACTTAACTTTTGTCTTCTGTTTTGTATCTTGGTGAATGGTACCGCTATCTACCCAGAGTCCAGGCCAGAAACCTGGGGGTCATCTTTATTCCTCCTCCTTTTCTTACTGAGATGGTAATAGTAATCACTAACATTTGTTGAGTACTAACCATGTGCTAGGTACTATTCTTAGTTCTTTACATCCATTATCTTGTTAAATCCTCACAACAACCCTACATGGTGTAGGTATTAATACTTACTGCTGTTTTACACATGAGGAAACAGAGGTACAGAGTGCTTTAAGTGCCTTGCCCATGGTCATACAGCTAGTAAGTTATACAGCCAAGATTTGAATTCAGCCAGTCTTTTGAATCTGTACTTCTCTTTTCTGAAACAGTTTATAGAGAATTATATGTTTCTTGAGGATTTATATACACACTCCCTATAAAGTGATCTGGGCCTGGTGCTTTTTAGAGAGGTAAATGTTGGAGGACCTTTTCAATGTCTTCTGCTGTTGTTATACTGTGGGATCTTCTACTCTTCTGTGAGCTCACTTTGGTAAATTATATTTTGCAGAGCAGAGGCTGGAAAACTGCAGCCTGCAGGCCAAATCTGGCCCACTGCTTATTTTTGTATATGAAGTTTTGTTCGAACATGGTCACATCCATTCATTTATGTGTTGTCTATGCCTGTTTTTTGTGCTACAGCAACAGAGTTGAGTAGTTGCAACAGAGACTATGGCCTGCGAAGCCTAAAATGTTTACTGTCTGGCCCTTGACAGAAGAGATTTGCCATCTCGTGTTATAGGAAATTGTTCAATTTAGCTGGGTTTTCTGATGAATTGGTATAAATTGTACTTAGTGTTTTCTTGTCTTTTCAAAAATCTCTACATTTGAAGTTAGGTCTCTTTTTTTTCTTTATTCCCAGTACTGTTTATATTTCTTCTTTTTTTTCCCGTTGTTTGGTATTACTAAAATTTTGTCTGATTTATCAGTAACAATGTTATGTTGGTGTTCCATCTTAGGCTTTACAACAGTTTAAATATCATCAGACTTAGTGACACATGTTTCTTAAAGGTATGCTTTATGAAAATAATTGACTGAATTTTTCTTTGAGCACTTGTTTAGCCATATTTTAAAATATATGTGTTGTTTTCACTCTTATTTTCTTAATATCCCTGCAGTTTGGGTATTTATTTCCTCTTCAACTCAAATTCTATGTAAGGCAGTTTTATTGTTTCTAGGGTGATTGCATTGTAATCCAGAAATATCATCTGTATTATTTCTACTTTTTGGAATTTATTAATGTTTTCTTTAGTGTTCTGTGTTTGTGTACTTTTTATTACTGTTTCATGGGTACTTGTCAAAAAAGGTATTATATTATGTTTTCAAGGTATATGGTTTTGCTTTTTTTTTTTTTCTTCCAGTTTTTCCATTTGGTTTACATGTTCTGATACTATGAGTTTGGTATATAAAGGTTTTTAGCTGTTTATATCTTTTTAGTTGGTTTCTTTTATCAATACGAAATATCTCCTGTCCTTTATAATGCTTTTCTCCTTAAATTTTTAAATCTGATATTAATATTGCTTTCGTTTAAATTTTCTTAGCACTTTGTGGTGGTTTATCTGTCTCTATGCTCTTTCCTCCAATCTCTTTTCCCCCAATTTTTCCACATTGATTTGTTTCAGGAGTGATTTTTGCAAAATATATTCCTTAAGTTTGTTTTTCTTTTCTTAACCCAGTTTAAGAGACTTTATTAACGAGTGACTTTAACCCAGTCACATTTATTGTGACTATAGATATTTTAGGGCTTATGCTTGGCATCTTATTATGTATTTCATATTAACCACAATTTTGAAATAATTCTTTTTATTGCATTTTCTATGTTTGTTAAATGGATCAAGTTTTCTTGTTTTCATTTTTTTCTCCTTTCAATGGTTTGGATATTTACTGACATAATTAACGTAGGTTTTAACTATACATACACAATAGCCAAAATCATTCAGTATTTATATCTGTTACCCAGCAACTCTACCCTTACCCCTTCACCTACTAACTCTGTTAGCCTCTCTTTTACTCTTTACTACCACATCCCGTGTTTACATCTGAGATTTTACTTCAGATATTTAATTCAGTTTTATAATCAATAATTGCTTTGTCTTAATGTTTTTTACTGGTTTTGGTGACGTTTTCTGGCCCCAGAAATGAGTACCTGTCTCAGCCTTATTTTCCCCATGGCACTTTACTGATAACAAGTACAGCAATTCTTTGAATTTGAAGTGGGGGATGGGGTTACTGGGTGACAGACGTAAATACTGCTTCTGAATTCTTAGCCAGTTGGATGTGTCGTTAGACTTCTTGTACATGTCTCCATGTACATCATTCACAGTTTTTGCCTGTAGGTTATCTTCTAATTCCTTGATATAAAAGAACGTTTTCCTGTTGCTATCTCACATATATAGCATCTTGTTTGGATATTAAATTGTTGTCATAATCTTTTTATTTCCTTTTAATAATAAAGTGGCCAAAAAGCCTGTATGACAGCAGTGGGTAACTGTGTCACTGTAAGGCCATGTTCAGTTGCCGAACACCATGCTGAGCCCGGTACTAAGCGTGTAAATGCTGGGTTAAAGTTTTTATGTTCCTTATGATTTCATAGTTACATATGCTTTATCTTCTTTTGTTTTCAGAGGTACTTTAGAATGTTCTAATGCCTTATTTTCCTCATAACAAAGGAATATACATTATTGCTACATTCTGGGAGCATTAAGCTGTCTGAGAGACAGAATTTCATACGTGAAGTGATTAGATCTAAAAGCATTTGGCCCAAATTATTAATAAGTGGCTTTTCTCAGTTATCTTCAAGAAGATTGGAAAGGAATACAAGCAATAAATAGAATGTTTGTAATTTTTCAGTGTAATTTCTCCTGAACTACAATTTCCTTGTATTACTTTAGAAAAATCAAAGTCGCATTTAAAAAAGTAAGAGGCCAAGGTCGTATATTAAAAAGTATTAGTGTTAGTGATATAGACTAAACTCACGATTTGTTCAGAGAAAGAAGACGATAGTGAGGCTGGATTGTTAAGTGACGGGGGAGGCTCTAGAGTTGAGAGAGAGTGTGTAAGAGGAAGTTGAGTGACTTGGAAACAACACAGGTGACCAACATTTTATCCCAGCGTCATATACGTTAAAGGCATTTGATAAATATTTCTTTTATTTGGGGCACAGTAATAGCTTCTGTTATCTGAGTGTTTATATCATGCTGGGTACTAGACCAAGACTCTACTGTATAGATAAGGGGAAGGACACAGATAACCCAGCCAGTGAGCAGTGGGGCTGTTTTAATTTCAGGCCTGGGGCTCTCTTAGCCCTTGAACAGAGTTTTGTCTAAATCTCCTCACCGGTCACACTTATCTGACAGTGGCATCTGTGAAGATGCATCAAAATCCCACAGAGACATTAAACTGCTACAAAAGTATAAGCTGGTATGGTGCCAATCATTAAAAAATAACCACTATTTATTTAGCCTTGTGTTTGATGATCTGTAAACATTAACATATGTAACCTTAGGCTAGCTCTGCAAGGTATAGGTGTTATACCCCATTTTACATAGGAGACCACTGGCTTGGCAGGGCTTATACAGCTTGCCTAAAGACACAAAGCTTAATAAAGGCAGAGCTGGGATTGAAACCTGGGTCCATCTGGTACCGTAAGTTCATATACTATGCTGCCTCTCTGTACTTTCAGAGATTGAGTATATCTTCACTGGTTTAAGGCATTTCCATTAGTTTGTTTACTTATTTACTCTCTTTTAGGAGTTCAGAAATTCACTATTCATAGTTTCATATTGTTCATACAGTAGACAAATGGCTTTTTCTCAGACTTGCTTAAGATAGGGTATCCAAGTTATTTCCTCAATTTTGATTAGTTTCATAGATTTCATTCTGTTATCTTTGTCTTTACTTCCCTATTCTGAGTTTGTCTTATTTGAATCAGACTTTGCATTTTAACAACAAAAAACATTGTTAACTTTGCTTTTTTTGAAAGGAAACTGGCAGATTGTTTTCTACCCTCATTCTTGTGTTGTCTTTCAAAGATGAAGAACTGGGACCAAACACATTAAAAATGAGGCAGATTAAGAACAGTTACCAGGGAATTGAGGATTCTTTTAGGACTACCAAAACTTGATTTGCCCCATTTGTTCTTCTAGTCCTTGTGAGTTCTGTAGTTGTATAGTCAGTGCTTATTCTCTGATCAGAGAATGTGGGAAAGAGATGGCAAGCATGCGCTGTCATCCAGGCCAGGGAAGGCCAGTGGTCTCCATGCACTTATTGGATTGGTAGTCAGCAAAAGTAAAATTTGACTCTTGGCAGCAATTTCTCCTAAGAAAACTTGAGCCCATGAACGAGGATATCCCCACACACTTAAAGCTTCTGTTCCTTTAGGATTGTTTTTCTTAGTGCCTTTTTATTTAGATGGCTTACTATGGAGGTACACTTTACTGGCTAATCTTTTCCACCCCTTTTCTTTTGTTGGGATTAGTGCCAGAACAGATAAAGCCCAGTGTAAGCCAGCCTCAGCCTGCCAACTCTAATAACGGCACTTCCACAGCAACCAGCACTAATAATAATGCCAAGCGAGCCACAGCCAACAATCAGCAGCAGCAGCAGCAACAACAGCCGCAGCCACAGCAGCAGCAGCCGCAGCAGCAGCAGCCGCAGCAGCAGCAGCAGCCGCAGCAGCAGCCACCACAGGCCTTGCCTCGGTATCCTCGTGAAGTACCACCACGATTTCGCCACCAGGAACATAAACAGCTGCTAAAGAGGGGTCAGCATTTTCCTGTCATAGCGGCAAACCTGGGATCTGCTGTTAAAGTGTTAAGCAGCCAGTCAGAAAGCAGTGCTTTAACAAATGAGCAGCCACAAAATAACGGAGAGGTGCAGAACAGCAAAAACCAGTCAGGTGAGAGAAGGCATTTCTTACAAGACTCCAACTATCGTCATTAGCAGTGTAGCAAGTTTATAAACTCATGGCTTTTTGGTGATGTATTTGTATTCGTCAGTATATGGGTTGCAAAATAAGAATTCTGTACAGGCAGTTATGAATGGGGAATCTTAAAATGTTTCCTGTAAGTTAATTGCCCATCCTACTTTCAAAATGATTAATCACTCTCCAAGTTCTCCCTATTTTAATAAGCAGCTTTATAGCTAAAGTTGATCATAAGAATATAGCTAAAATTGAACGCTCTCCCAGCCCCAAGTTATATGCTAAGCATTTAATACTCAACAACCTGTGAGGTATAAATTGTTCTTATCTCCATTTTTCAGTAGAGGCAGCTGAGGCACCAAGACGTTAGATGATTTGCCCAGGATCACTCAGTTACCTGTGTCATAAGAAGACTGCCATTCATGAAAATTGCATTCAAACAGAGGACATGCATTCAGTTATTGCCAGAGAATGGCTTTTCTCAGCTCAGTAATGATTGTGTGGCAGAAATCTAGTATGTGATTACAGTTTTCTCAAAGCCCAGTTTGTTTTGACATATTCTGATAGGTTCTGATGGTTGGTTGGTTGGTTTGTCCATTTGTTTATCGAACTGTTTTGAAGCTTTTACCACAAGCCAGATAGAGAATTGAGGAGAATCAAGGTTCCCATACATGAAAACACTAGCATACTGGTACTGAACAAAATCTCTCGAGCCAAATGGACCTGGATTTTATTTATTTATTTTATTTTATTTTATTTTATTTATTTATTTTTTTTTTGTGAGGAAGATCAGCCCTGAGCTAACATCCGTGCTAATCCTCCTCCTTTTTTCTCCCCAAAGCCCCAGTAGATAGTTGTATGTCATAGTTGCACATCCTTCTAGTTGCTGTATGTGGGACGCAGCCTCAGCATGGCTGGAGAAGCCATGCGTCAGTGCGCGCCCGGGGTCCAAACCCGGGCCGCCAGTAGCAGAGCGCACGCACTTAACCGCTAAGCCACGGGGCCGGCCCTGGATTTTAAATCTTCAGTCCACCATATACCAGCGTGTGTGACCTTGGGCAGATTATTTAATTGCACCATGTGTCTGAGTCTTGTCTGAGCAGCCTTTCCTAACCATCCTAGGTAGAGTTATTCACTTTCTACCTCTATGCTGTCTTATATATACCAGGAACTACTCTGTACCTTATAATATTTAATGGTATTTCACAGCTAATCAGTAGCAGAGCCTGGACTCACATCAAGATCTGTCTGACTCTAAAGCTATGCTTGTAAGAACCATGCTGTGCTTTGGCAACATACTAGATGAGATAGGTAAAGAGGAAGAGGGCACAAGTATGAGTTTTCTAGCATAGGTAATTAGAGCAGCACATTATTATTGGAAAGGATACAAACTTAAATTATCATCCTGAGTTAATACTTACCCCTACTTATCACCTGTGTGAGCTTGGCCAAATCACTTAACTTCCCTGATCCTCTCCTAATCGGTGAAGTGTGGGTGGTAATACTCAACCTGTAAGGTTGCTTTGAGGATTAAATTATGTGATGTGTTAAAGCAACTAGCTAAGTGCTTAATATTTAGGTACTGAATGGATTATCTTCCCCGAAACTTGTACAGAAGGACCTGCACTTTTCAGGAAGAAGAATCTGGTTTAGACATAATACATCTAATGTCAAGCAATTAGTAGTCGGTTTGAAGTTCATCTGGGAAGTCAGATTGGAAGCAGATGTATGAGTCATCGGCATAATAAAAAACTGATTAAAACTTTAGGAGAGGTTATTTATACAATAAATGCTTTGATTACCTTCTAGAGGCTAAGCAATGGTGATATGGTAATCAACGAAACAGGGAGGTAGGATAGTAAATTTAGAAAATAGTATATGTTGAATATGCTTTTTCAGTTTGGGAAATGAAAGAACAAAGCTGTTTTTGAAGTGGGAACAATAGGAATATAAGAAAACCAAAAATGGTTGTGGGTCATAAAACCCAAAAGTGTTACAGGTGTTCATTCAGATGAGAGAAGGCCTCAGATGTGGGCATAGGAAGAAGTCTTCTAAAAAAGTCTAAGAAGGGAAAAATATCCTGCCTGTTTCTAAAAGGACTTTACAAAGGTGGACTGCATTAATGTGGAGGTTAAGATGGAAGTCAGGAGGGGGTGGCAATCTGACTGAGGTCTTAAATTAAATCCCCAAACAACTAGAGAATGCAGATGATGAAGGCAAATCATTCTGCAGAAGAACTAGACTTGTGGTTTTGTCTTTTTTTTAAACATTTGTGAATCCCTACTTACCAGCATATGTCACATATTTACATTAAAATATCTTTGTAGGTGCTGCTAAGAAGAATAATAGAAACTTTAGCCACATAGTTGACCATTGGGTATCCGTGAATCAGGGAAGCCTTCTTAGACAGTTAGGTCAGTCCCAGCTCCTAAAGGGTTATTAACAACAACAACAATAATGGTATAATGACTAACCCTTATGGGAGTGCTTACTGTGATCTATACACTCTCTTAACGAATTTAATCCTCGCTTTATAGATTAGATAGTATCACCTTCATCTTACAGATTGGAGATTAGCCTAGTGATCAATGAAAAACAGTGTACTGGATGGTATAAACAGCATGAGCAACAGGCCAGAAACATGAAAACTGTATGTTGTGAACTACATGTAGTTCGGAACTGTGGGAACATAATCCTTTTGTTTTTATCTATTTGTATTTGCGTTTGGCTTTTTTGTTTCCTAAACAGAGCTAATTAAGGGAGTAGAGTTGATATTTAAATTAGTACATACATAGAAATTTACTTAAAGTTTTCATGGTAAAAATGAGGAGTGCTGGATATGCCTCCCTTGTCCTCATAGAATGCATTTCTCATTTATTCAGTGGAGTCAGGGAGTAGGGATAGTACCTAGATGAGATTAGATATTTTATAAATCAGAGGTCACAAACTAAATGGCTTCACGGGCTAGCAGGTAAGTGAAGTAAAAGATGAAAAGGAATAATGGGAATGGTGATAAATGTTTTGAATTTTGTACCCTGCCTAAATACTTTTCCGTTCTCGTTTTAAGTTTTTTAGAACCCTGTGCTGGTCAAACCAGACAACTCTGCAGGCTGAGCTGCCAGTTGTGGTTATGTCTCAGACACTTATCGATGATTTCAGTCAGCACTTGGAGACCTCTCTTTGCAGTTGATCTCTTAGAGCCCTAAGCTATCAGGCCCCGCTACTGTCCAAATAACCCTTGAATTTAGGAGGTCCACAGGCCGTGTAATGAGGGATTTGAGGGACTAATGCTTAACAGAGCTGGCAGCAATATTGTTCTTAGGAGCCAGAGTGTTACATCCCCCTTTTTATCATCCAACTGACATGATACATACAGAAAAGTTAAGTGGATAGAACAGCAAACGGCCATATACCCTCCACTCAAATCCAACAGTTGTTAATATTTTCTCATCTTGACTTCACACATATACTTCCCTCCCTCCCTCCCTCCCTCCTTCTCTCCTTCTCTCCTTCCCTCCCCTCCTATCATTTGTGCATACATATGCACACATGTGCACAAATGTTCATTACACTTCACCTTTAATATTGCCACAAGAAATATCTAAGAATAAGGATAGTCTCCTATATAACCATGATACCATGATCACCCTAAACAAAAGGGGGATATATTCAACAATATCCTCTGATATGTAGTTCATATTCACATTTTCCCTGATTGTGCTAAGAATGTCGTTTTGTTTGTTTGCAGTATACAAATACAAAGCATGCAAAACAACGTTATATACTGCTTAGAGACAAATTCAAATATAGCATTTTGAGTGGTTGCAACTGGGTTACCCCTGGGGATGGAAGGAGATGTAATCAGAGAAGGGGTATCACAGGAATTTTCTACTATATTAATAGTATGTTTTTTAAGGTGAGGGGTATGTGGGTAATTTTTATATTATTCTTTATAGCCTTTCCTACCTTTGAAATTTTTTCTTTTTTAAAAGAAGTTCAAGGATATTTGAGCTGTAATGGTGAATGACCAAGACTTGGGACTGTTTTAACAATAATTGTTAATATTAAAGTTTCTGGAGATGTTTAAAGATTAAAATTCTGTCCATCCACCTGTGCTCTTGACTATATTTTCAGTGTGGTAACTTCCTCGCTGTCCTGTAACTTCCACTTCTTACTGTCAATGGGCACCTTCCCCTTGGCCAATAAATGTACTCAAGTCTCTATCATGCTTTAAAAAAAATTCCTTTAAACTCCCATTCTCTTGAGGCTATTATAGAATTTCTCCTGTCTTCTTTCTCAGAGTTCGTAAAGGAGTAAGTAGTCTATACTTGCAATCTCTAATACATTACTTCAGTCCTCTGTAATCTGGCTCCTGCTCACTTGACTAAAATAGCTCTTACTAAGGTCACTAATCTTCTGAATGCCAAATCCAGACTTTTCCATTTTTGTCTTAGTAGATACCTGCATTTTTTACTGTTGATCGCTTCCTTCTTCTTTTTTTTTTTTATAATTTTATTTATTTATTTTTCCCCCCAAAGCCCCAGTAGATAGTTGTATGTCATAGTTGCACATCCTTCTAGTTGTTGTATGTGGGACACGGCCTCAGCATGGCCGGAGAAGTGGTGCGTCGGTGCGCGCCCGGGGTCCGAACCTGGGCCGCCAGCAGTGGAGTGCGCGCACTTAACTGCTAAGCCACGGGGCCGGCCCCACTTCCTTCTTAAAGCTCTTTCATTTCTCTTTGACCGGTTTTCAGATTTTATTCTGTCCTATGGCTTTGTTTCAAATCTCTACCCAGTTTCAGGTTCATGTTTTCTGGATGTCTTCAGCTGTTGTTGGGACCCTCAACCTCAACATGTCCAAAATTGAACTCATTAGCTTGCCACATATGTCTCTCCTTCTGGATTCCATTATTCAAAAGGTTGGAATCCTCAGTCATCCAATCACCCATCTAGAAACCTCTAAATCATGCTTGCTTCTTCCTTCTTCATGTCTCACAGGCCACTGGTTTACTATGTCCTGCTGATTTTAACTCCAGAATATCTCTCAGCTTTTTCTGTTCTGCGCTGCTGCCACCATTGACCCGATTCAGACAATCACCATTTGGTCTAGAGCAACAGCCCCAAGAATGTCTTGATAGTTATCTCCCACCACCCTCACCCCATCTCTCAAACCAGAAACCAGTCATGATCCATGCATTGCATTTGGTTGCGATATTGCTTTTGTCTTCTTTAATCTAGAACAGAGGTTGGCTTACAGCCTATTTTAGTCAGGTTTTATTGGAAGACTGCCATGCACATTCATTTACGTTATGTCTATGGCTGCTTTCAAGCTACAATGGCAGAGTTGAGTGGTTGCCACAGAGACCATCTGGCTGGCAAAACCTAAAATATTTACTAATTGGACCTTTACAGAAAACGTTTGCCAACCCCTGGACTAGAGGCTGGAATAACTGAAAGAAGCATTTTGAACTTTCTCACTTAAGTGCTATTTGAAATTGTACACCTTAGATTCTCTCATATTCCCAGTGGTACCATTTCGTACTTCCTGGAAACACTCTAAAACCTAAGTACTGTTTACTTCGGAAGGTCTTTCCTTTCTGGTGAGATTGCAAGTCTCTAAGGCGGAAAGTACGTATTTAACTATTTTATATGTTACATGCTGTATATTTAATAAGAAAAATATATGAATTTACCTGGATCTAAATTCTTCCTGAATAAATTATTCAGTTTCTTTATAAACTTGAATTATCACTAGTCTTCACTGTACTCTCACATAGCCTCTTTGATCTTTCTGAATATGTGCTATCTAATGCAGCGTTATATTCATTTTGAGGTATGGTACTAGAGCTGCTCCCAACTCTCCTAAGATAATTTTGTATGAGAGTAGGATGCTGATGATATTTTGGATTTCAGATGCTTCTCAGTTAGGTGCAATCTTCCAAATCTTAGTTTGCCTATGACAGTGCAATGTATAAAAATTTGTATTTCGTGTAATACTCAGTAAAACTCATCTGCCCTCTTTCGTCCCACCAGCACAGAGTTTTACAGTCTTTCAGTGCTTCTCACTATTTCCTGGAAAAGCTTGGTGGTCATCTTCTACTTAATGATATTCGTATATTTTTATCCTCCAGATCATTTGTAACGATGAGCTTTGACTTCCTTTTCTGTAAGGAAAATACGTTATTTGACTTCTTGCAATTCTGAATTAGTCTCTGAATTTGTGAGAGATTTTAGTTGGGATTGCTGAGAAGTCCTATTGTTTTTACACCCTTAATTAGACTAGTATGTCCCACACACACTGTCTTAGATTTTTTCTATCTAAGCTATAACGATTTTCATAACCAAAAAGATCCTTGTGATCCACCCTTGGTAAACATAATTTTCAAAATAGACTTTTAATTTAGTTTTTTTTTTAAAGTATCAAGTAGGTTCTAGATTAAAAATGGAATTTTAACTAATAATTATTGATGGTATCTCTCCTTATTTTCCTAAAATACATAGAAAGGTATAGCAAAAGACAAATTCAGACCACCTTTAAACCAGGTCATGACCAGATTCTGAGGGAAATTTTTGCTAACATTAAAGGTGATAGAATTGATTTGCAAAATGTATTCTGTTGTTTGCTGTTTTGTTTTGCTTTTAATGTATCCTGACATAAAAAAAGCTTCACTTTTTTTGTAGTAGTCAAATCTACGTCATTTCTTTCATAGTTTCTTTCTTTGCTTTTATGCACTTGGCCCTCCGCATCCACTGGTTTCACATCTGCAGATTCAACCAACCACGGATCGAATGGCCTACGATGGTTGCAGCTGTACTGAACATGTACAGACTTTTCTTCTTGTCCTTATTCTGTAAACAATACAATAAAACAACTTTTTACAGAGCACTTACATTGTATTAGGTATTATAAGTAATCCAGAGATGATTTAAAGTATATGGTAGAATGTGCATAGGTTGTATGCAAAAACTACGCCATTTTATGTAAGGGACTTGAGCATCCTTGGATTTTGGTATCTGGGGGGGATACCGAGGGACGTCTGTATAAAAAATTCTCGTTCACAGATAACTTCGTGGTTTCATATTTTACTTTTAGCACTTTAATTGTTTAGAATTACTTTTGATATATTGTCTTATTTTTAAAATCTTCTTAAAGTATTGAACATTCCCTTTTTTTCCTACTGATTTAAAATGCTAACCTTTGACATATACTTGGTTCTGTTTCTGGGTTACTTTTTCTGTTCAGTTGAAGTGCCTGTATACTCTGGCAGTGCAGTGCTGTTGAATCGTTTCATAATAATGCAGATCCTCTCTCCCCATCCCCATAACTCTTTTTGAGATTTTTCTTCTCTCATTTGTTTACATGAACTTAAAAATCACTTTAATTAAGTTATAGACTCGTGTTAGCAATTTCTTATAATTGAATTAAACTTAGGAAGAACATTTTGTTACATCTTCCTATCTGGGAGCAAGCTTCTATACTTAATCAAGTTGTCTTCTATGGCCTGCAATAAAATTTAGTCTTATGACATTAAGTATTTTTGTTAGTCTCAAACTTTATATAAAGTAGCTTGGAATAAAGCTGTTACAGTTAGGATCTTTTTTCCATCACATTTTCTCATTGATTATTCCTGATGTGTAGGAAAGCCATTAGTTTTCACATGTTAACCTTTTTTGTTTCTTTTCTACTTTCTTTACCTCATTTTTGGGTCATATTTCATCAATTAGTACTTGCAGCACAAGGTGGAGTAGTAATGTTGATGTCAAATATTCCTGTCTTTTTCCTGTTGTTATGGGAATGCCTCTGATATTTCAGTGTTAAATTCCAGGTCCATTCCTTTATTTTCAACTTGGGTAGTTTCGTCTTACATTCTCAATCTTATTTTCTTATTCCTGCCGTATGGAAGTGACAACACACACGTACATACACAGGGACATACAAAAAAGCAAATAATGGCAACAGAAATAAACTTTTGCTATAGTCCCTGAGAAGAAAATGATGATGGCTTGATTGTTTTAGATTTGGAGAAAAGTGGATGGATTTGGGACTTGGTGATGTTTTGGATTTACTGTGCACAGGAAGGAATCAAGGATAAATCTTAGGTTTTAGGACACTTACTGAGATGAGGAAAACTAGTAAAGAAGCAGGATTATTTTTTTTTCCCCCTTTGGAAGGAGGTGCCTGTGGGAGTATAATCCAGGAGTTAACATTCTGTTCGAGATATCTAAGTGAAGATTTAAAGTAAGCAAGTTGTTGTATGATTTCTAATTTTGTTCTTCATGAGAGAGACATGGTGGAATGAAAAACATGTGCTTTGGAGACAGGACTGAAAAATAATGATTATCATTAATACATATTAATTAGTGATAATAACGACCCTCATCTAATATGCACCTAAACTGGATCAGATGTGGTTCAAAGCACTTTTAATATTAATCATTTAATCTTCACAACTGTATGAGATAGGTACTATTATTATTATTATTTTGTGTGTGTGAGGAAGATCAGCCCTGAGCTAACATCCAATGCCAATCCTCCTCTTTTTTTGCCGAGGAAGATTGGCCCTGGGCTAACGTCTGTGCCCGTCTTCCTCTACTTTATATGGGATGCCACCACAGCATGGCTTGACAAGCGGTGTGTCAGCGCGCACCCAGGATCCGAACCTGCGAACCCCGGGCCACTGAAGCAGAGCACGTGTGCTTAACTGCTTGTGCCAGTGGGCCACCCCTGATAGGTACTATTATTGTTCCCACTTTACAGATGAGGAAACTAAGGTACAGAAAGATTAAGGATCTTGCCTGTGGTTACTAGTAAATGGCAGAGCAGCTTTTAAACCCAAGCAGTCTGGCTCCAGAGTTTGTGTTCTTGATCACTGCACGAAACTGCCCTTCATGGAACACTTACTTGAAGTTGGCACTGAGCAAAATACTTTACATATGACAGGGTGGTTAACTAACTAACCAGGTAAAGAAGTACTCTTTGTATCCCCATTTTGCAGATTTGGTCATACAGCTACTACATAGAGTCCAGACTTGAGTCTAGGTGTTTCTAGAGTTCCAGCCGTGTTCTTAGCCACCTTTGAAAAATCTTGCCTTTCTCACTTGATTTTCCGCAAGTTAACCTCTGAGCCTTGATTTCCTCATCCGCAAAGTGAAGCTGATACCTGGACTCTAGGCTCATTTCAGGGATACATTGACAAGGTGCATATGTGATCCATGTGCTGAATGATGTTGCTGTGCAGGTGCTGCTGTATGGATTTGTTTGTACCCACTGAGACTGACTGACTTTTGGTATCCTTATTTCATGAGAAAAGTCCTCCTCATGGGCACTGAAAGATGACAAACTTTATTTGGCAGCTTAAAAAAATGATTCTTAAACAGGGAGTGGAAATCCGAGTCACTTATGGAACTTTAAAATATGAATTTGGTGCATTATATATACATTTTGGGTCTCTCTAGTCCTTTTTCCTGCTCCTCTTTCTTGCCCATCATCTTTTGCTGCTTAACAATTGTGCTTTGAGAGAAAATGATAAAAGATGAGCCTGATTTTCCATATTAGCAGTATCCTAATAGTGAGTGACATTTGTCACTCCCCCGGTGGGTTGGTTCATTAGGTCTGGGACATAACTTGAGCATGCATATTATATAAAAGCAGTACATATGATTCTCATTCCTACTGTAGTAGAGAACTACAATATAAGCCACTCCCTAAAGACAACCTAAATGCAAACATCTTATGCAGGTTAATATCTCTGAGGAATTTCTAACTACCAGATCCTTAAACTGAAGAAGAGTAATGAATCTGGGGAAGTATCAGAAGCGCTATAACTACCTGCGCTACCAACAGTAAAATAACGAGATGATTATATATAGCAGCAGTAAGTCTAAGATTAGAGGATTATATGACCAATCATTAACGGTCTTCAGTGTCAGCAGTTGATTTTTTAATCTTAATTCTGTGATCTTCAACATATCAATTAACCATTTTTCTGTTATCTTCTAGTAACGTGGCTATGAAGGTAAATTAAGAAATTTTTATGAAGGAGAGTAGAACTAAAAATATTTCAAGTTGAATATGGACACTAATGAAATGGAAATAAAATGGAAAGGGCTTTGTAATTCTTTTTTTTTTTTTTTTGTGAGGAAGATCAGCCCTGAGCTAACGTCCATGCCAATCCTCCTCTTTTTGCTGAGGAAGACCGGCCCTGAGCTAACATCTATTGCCAATCTTTTTTTTTTTTTCCCCTTTTTCTCCTCAAAGCACCAATAGATAGTTTTGTATCATAGTTGCATATCCTTCTAGTTGCTGTATGTGGGACACCGCCTCAGCATGGCCCGACAAGCGGTGGGTCGGTGCGTGCCCAGGATCTGAACCTGGGCCGCCAGTAGCGGAGCACATACACTTAACCACTAAGCCACGGGGCCGGCCCTAGGGCTTTATAATTCTTATAAACTTGTTATAATACCCAAAACAGTTGTGTGAAAAAGCCATTCAAAGAAAGGGAAGATGGAAAAGGATTCCTAAGGTATTTCTAATACATTTCATCAGGTTTGGCCTGTTCACTTGTCCTTACCCATCTACATCCCAGCCCCTTCTTTCCCATGTTAGGCCTCTAAGCCTGGGTTGCTCCAGCATCCTAATACATTACTACCACCTAGTCCTTCCTGACTCCATAATTCTTTTTCTTGCTGATAAGTTAACAATTCATTCATTCAAACATAATTATTGAGGGGCTCTTATGTTCCAGGTACTGCTCTAGGCTGTTCCAGGTACTGCTGTAGGCTCTTAGGATAACATCAATGAACAGCAGAATTCTCTGCCTGTATAGAATTAATTACTAGATATGGAAGTTGGTGACCAAGATATAACCAATGCCCCTTGTAGCCATTCTGCCAAGTATTATATCTTGTTAACGTTAGGAGCCACTTACATTTATAATACAGTTATCATTTTTTCAAACACTTAATAAATTTCTGAACTTCTCCTTTATTCTAGATATAAACCACAATACTTCAGGATCCCATTATGAAAATTCACAGCGGGGACCTGTGTCTTCTACAAGTGACTCTAGCACAAACTGTAAGAATGCTGTTGTAAACGACTCCCCAGAAAAAGAAGCATGGCCCTCAGTCCCTGGCAGTGATCCAGAGTTGGCTTCAGAATGTGTGGATGCTGATTCTGTCTCCAGTTCTGAATCAGAGAGAAACATCACTATCATGGCTTCAGGGAGCACAGGTGGTGAAAAAGATGGCCTTCGGAATAGCACTGGACTTGGTTCCCAAAACAAGTTTGTCGTTGGTAGCAGCAGCAATAATGTGGGCCATGGAAGTAGTACTGGGCCATGGGGCTTTTCCCATGGAGCCATAATAAGCACATGTCAGGTCTCTGTGGATGCTCCTGAAAACAAATCAGAAGGTAGCAACAATAGAATGAATGCTTGGGGCACTGTAAGTTCTTCATCAAATGGAGGGTTAAATCCAAGCACTTTGAATTCAGCTAGCAACCATGGTGCCTGGCCAGTATTAGAGAACAATGGACTTGCCCTAAAAGGGCCTGTAGGGAGTGGTAGTTCTGGCATCAATATTCAGTGCAGTACCATAGGCCAGATGCCTAACAATCAGAGTATTAACTCTAAAGTGGGTGGTTCTTCTGCCCATGGTACCTGGGGAAGCCTTCAGGAAACTTGTGAATCTGAAGTAAGTGGTACACAGAAGGTTTCATTCAGTGGTCAACCTCAAAATATTACCACTGAAATGACTGGACCAAATAACACTACTAACTTTATGACCTCTAGTTTACCAAACTCCGGTTCAGTACAGAATAATGAACTGCCTAGTAACACAGGGGCCTGGCGTGTGAGCACAATGAATCATCCTCAGATACAGGCTCCATCGGTTATAAATGGCACTTCCCTTTCTCACCTTAGCAATGGAGAGTCAAAAAGTGGAGGCTCTTACGGTACTACATGGGGTGCCTATGGTTCTAATTACTCTGGAGACAAATGTTCAAGCCCTAACGGCCAAGCTAATGGTGACACTGTGAATGCAACTCTAATGCAGCCTGGCATAAATGGGCCTATGGGCGCTAACTTTCAAGTTAACACAAATAAAGGAGGAGGTGTGTGGGAGTCTGGGGCAGCAAATTCCCAGAGTGCATCATGGGGAAGTGGAAATGGTGCCAATTCTGGAGGAAGCCGAAGAGGATGGGGAGCTCCTGCACAAAACACTGGCACTAATGTACCCAGCGTGGAGTGGAATAAACTGCCTAGCAATCAGCATTCCAATGACAGTGCAAATGGCAATGGTAAGAAGTTTACAAATGGATGGAAATCTACTGAGGAAGAGGATCAGGGTTCTGCCACATCTCAGACAAATGAGCAAAACAGTGTGTGGGCCAAAACAGGAGGTACGGTGGAGAGTGAAGGTAGTACAGAAAGCACTGGACACCTCGAGGAAAAAGTAACTGGGGAAAATCAAAGTAGAGATCGAAGAAAAATTGATCAGCACACATTACTCCAAAGCATTGTGAACAGAACTGACTTAGATCCACGTGTCCTGTCCAACTCTGGTTGGGGACAGACTCCTATTAAGCAGAATACTGCCTGGGATACTGAAACATCACCTAGAGGGGAAAGAAAGACTGACAATGGGACGGAGGCCTGGGGAGGCTCTGCAACACAGACTCTTAACTCAGGGGCATGTATAGATAAGACTAGCCCTAATAGTACTGATACCTCATCTGTATCGGGGTGGGGAGATCCCAAACCTGCTCTGAGGTGGGGAGATTCCAAAGGCTCAAACTGCCAGGGGGGATGGGAAGATGATTCTGCTGCTACAGGAATGGTCAAGAGCAATCAGTGGGGGAATTGCAAAGAAGAGAAGTCCGCATGGAATGATTCGCAAAAGAACAAGCAGGGGTGGGGTGATGGACAAAAGTCAAACCAAGGGTGGTCGGTTTCTGCCAGTGATAACTGGGGAGAAACTTCGAGAAGTAACCATTGGGGTGAAGCTAATAAGAAATCTAGCTCAGGAGGTAGTGACAGTGACAGGTCCGTTTCTGGTTGGAACGAACTTGGTAAAACTAGTTCTTTTACTTGGGGAAATAACATAAATCCAAACAATTCTTCAGGATGGGATGAATCTTCTAAATCTAATCCTTCCCAGGGGTGGGGAGATCCTCCAAAGTCTAATCAGTCTCTAGGTTGGGGAGATTCGTCAAAGCCAGTCAGTTCTCCAGACTGGAACAAGCAACAGGACATTGTCGGATCTTGGGGAATCCCACCAGCTACAGGCAAACCTCCTGGTACGGGTTGGCTGGGAGGACCTATACCAGCCCCAGCAAAAGAAGAAGAACCCACAGGCTGGGAGGAACCATCCCCAGAATCCATACGTCGCAAAATGGAGATTGATGATGGAACTTCAGCTTGGGGAGATCCAAGCAAATACAACTACAAAAATGTGAACATGTGGAACAAAAACGTCCCAAATGGCAGCAGCCGTTCAGACCAGCAAGCACAGGTACATCAGTTGCTACCATCTGCAAGTGCCATCTCAAACAAAGAGGCAAGCAGTGGCACTGGTAAGTTTTTACTTTATGGAGTCTGATGGTGTTACAACATACTTCACAGTATTGTAAGCCTTATTTCAATTTACTTTTGTTGTAAGATTTGTTTAACAAACCATTTGGATATGCACACAAAGGCCTCTTTTACTCTAATCTAAGAGAAGCTTATAGGGAAGAAAGTTACAGTGAAGGTGTTTACCATCAGGGAACAGAGCTCTGCCTTCGGCAGTATTGTTTATGAATGCCACATGCTCCATTCTCTTTTAGGAATGCAACAGAAAGCAGAATTAGAAAAGTGCTGTCAGGTGGGGATGCTGTACACTTTTCTCAGTTCTGAGTCAAGCCATTACTTTTTTGGTTTTATTGCAACTAAAATATCCCCAGAAATAAAACAAGTATTTAAGTACAATATTCTCTAAATACTAGATACTATATTTGGCCTTAGAAGAGATTTAAGTAGGCATGAAATCCAAGTCACTTAGATACAACGTGTGTGTATATGTGCTTAAAACATTTGACAGTACCTTTCCAGTATATTCCACTTTCCTCTTAAAACAGGGAACTAATTCCTGTCTCTGCAAATTATCTTGACAATGACACTTTCCTTAAGTGTCATTGGAATGCGTTGCCTTTGCTAATGGGGGTTTTATTGAATAATAGTCCCTTTGGACATAGAGAGGGGAGTGTTTTCATGAATTAACTTTTCAGCACCTAATTTTCTTCTTGAGTATAGTTTATTGTATTAATTTAGGTTTAATTCTTAAAAGAAACAGGTACGTATCTAAGGGGAAGGCTATTTTGGTTCTATTAAACAGTATGTTTATGGCTTTGCTTTTCTTTGCTTTGGACAATCTAATACTTCAAAATTTTTAAGAAACATTGTCCAGCATGTGTAAAAGTAGGATGCCTACCTATTCTTGGTCTTGTAGTTCATTGTTTTTCTAAAACAGTGATGTCGAAAGGTTGCACTTATGGTAAAAATTTTATACATACCCTATTACCCAGCTTGATCACCTGCTTCAAGATCACTAGATTTGGCTCAGAATGACTTGACTTTTCCAGAAATTAAATTCATCTTCAAAGGAGGGTGACTTACTGTAACTAAGATTATCCAAAAGAATCTGCTCTACACCCAGAGGGCAATTATGAAAGAAGAGGTGGAAAAAATATTCACACCGTGTAGTTAAATAGTTAAATAATGAGATGATCTGTCGTCTTTACGTAAAGCAGATGCCATCTTTTTTGCCCATCACAGCATCATTATTTAATACATAGATATAAAGTTCTTCATCTTTTGTTCCCTAAGTATTCCTTATTGCCTCTTATTCCACTGTACCTCCCTTCCATATGTTGATGACTTCTTTTCCCATACTTTCCTGAAGGCTGGGGTGAGCCCTGGGGGGAACCTTCTACTCCAGCCACAACTGTGGATAATGGTACTTCAGCATGGGGTAAACCCATAGACAGTGGTCCCACCTGGGGGGAACCCATTGCTGCGGCATCCAGCACATCCACGTGGGGCTCCAGCTCTGTTGGTCCACAAGCATTAAGCAAATCTGGTAAGTTATTGACAATTCCTAGTAGCTGTTTTGTAGGAGTGATCTCTCATTGACTCTAATTAAGTAATTGGATAATCTTTATATCATTGATAATGTATCCATGTATCGTCATACTAGATGATATTCACTATTTGGCTCTTTCAATTTATAATATACATGGTTTGCTCGTTTATCTTTCTGAATTTTCCTATCTTTTCTCATTTTTTTTAGAACTGTAAGTATTAATGATTTGTATACACATCACCAAATCTAAATTATATTTACCAAATTAGATTATCTAGAAATAGTCAAGCAATTTTCATGCTATCCACCATAAGAGACTGAATATAATAGTCATGGGGACACATATCCAAACTGTCTTTCTAAGGTTCCAGATGATTCCCAGAGTATTATACGGAAAATGAGCATAGTTCTGGAAGGACCTCTGATATTCAGATGAATGTTGTCACTATCCCATAGATCGTATATGGGATACCCCATAGGAATTCCAAAGGCCAAGTATAGAGATAAGATATTCTCTGCTTATGATATACAATAATTTTTGGTCACTTTCCTTGAAATTATATGTCAAAAAGAAAAATTCTTTTACATTTCATCCATCCTCTTTGTTCTATGTCTCACCATGCAGATTGTTAAGTGAGTACAAATGAGAATGCCACCATTGTCCCGTGTTTAAGAACCTTCTAATTTGTAAAAGCATAGAAGAGGTTTCATTGAAATTTTTAATAAAAATAAATTCTTGTTTAATGGAACTTATAACTCAGTATATAACGTACATTCCTGCCATGCAAATTTGGGGAGGGAAATAAAAGTGAGTGTTTTAGGTACTTTCCGCCCACCCCCCTGTCACGTTAATGTGTGCTCATCCACCAGAAAGAATTGTTTTATTAAAGTGTGTTTTTCTTTTTATCACAAATCCACAATCAGGGCCAAAATCTATGCAAGATGGCTGGTGTGGTGATGATATGCCATTGCCTGGAAATCGCCCCACTGGCTGGGAGGAGGAAGAGGACGTAGAGATTGGAATGTGGAATAGTAATTCATCTCAAGAGCTTAACTCGTCTTTAAATTGGCCACCATATACAAAGAAAATGTCATCGAAGGTAAACATTTCAAGGGCCGAGCCCTTGAAACTTTACATTCCACAGGTAGTTTACCCACAGAAAATTAATGTTCTGTCTGCCCATTTATGGCAATCAGTACAGTCCAGGCAGTCCCCAACTTAGGTATAGCCTCTTGTATGGGCAGCCACCTAGAAAAGCATAAGACCACAGGAACTTCCTTTCTCCCCACTGCTACAGCTTGGGATTTCTCTCCTCCTCTCCCTCTACCAGTGCTGCCTGGGATGACCCCTTACCCCAGGATGGTGTCTGCAGTGATGAGGATGAAGAGAAGGGCAAATCTCCATGTCGACTCTTTCCATCCCACTCCCAATTCATCTCCCATTCCACCTCCTACCTGGAGTCCCTGACCTCCCCTTTACACAGAGTCACTGTGCTCCTTATTCATCCCTCATCTTTGTCCCTTCCCCATCCCAAAAGGTCCTGTGACAAAAATCCCTGGGAATGAGCTGAGTTTAGTTTTGCTTTTATATGTGGACAAATATTATTCCCAAACTTGACTATACATCAGAATCATGGCATTTGTTAAAAGTACAGCTTCCTGTACCCCGGACCTACCGTAGTTTGGAAATTGGACCACATTTCTTGTCCTAAACAAGCTCTCCAAATGTTTCTGATGCAGAGCCAGGTTTGAGGACCACTGATTTAGAACACTGGTTCTTCAGAGGTGGTGTTGGGTGCTGGTATCTGATTCTCCTGGAGACTATTTTCGAAATCTGTGCCTAGTCCCCCAGGTGATTATAATACATCCTCCCCACCCTATGTGAGAACAATTACTTTTTGAGAGACCTTAGCTCAACTAGCTTACTGCCAGGGTCCCCCTCCCTTTTACTCCTGGGATTCTAGGTCTAGGACCTGCCATTGTCATTTTTTAAATTTTTCGTTTGGCTGAATTTGCCTATTGCCTCGCCATGTAGCTTACAAAGTGCTTTCCCATATTTTACATAAATCATTTGATCCTCATAACCTTCTGAGATAGAATACCGATAAGGAACTTGAGACTGGAAAAAGTGGTGACTTGCCCAGAGTTGCATAACTGGTAAATGACAGAGCAAGGATTTAAGTTTAGGTCTTCCAATTCCAAACCCTGTGTTCTTCCCACTGGACCATGCTGTTTTGTGACTTTGTCTTTCCTTACAGGGTCTGAGTGGCAAAAAAAGGAGAAGGGAAAGGGTGTGTAGCCTTTTTACTCTTTCTCCTTTGTTTCTACTAGTAAAAATCTTTTAGAAAGCAACTGCAAACATTTATTTAGCCTCTGCTGTGTGCCAGGTACTGTACTTGGTGCTGGGGGTTCAAAAACACTAAGAGATAAGCTATATCTTCAGAGTCTATTATTTGGGGCATTAGGAGAGCTCTAACGAGTGTCAGCTTGAATTTGGAAGATGCCTGGGGGTGGGATGTGTTAAGGAAAATAGTAACTGATATAATAACTAAAATATAGAATTTCTGGATAGAAGTGACGAGAGATCTGGCCCTGTAGTTAGATTAAGGGCAGATTATAAAGTGTTTTCAGTACCATGATAAAGAATTTGAACTTTGTTCTGTATAAAATATGGAGCCAATGAAACTGAATAGAAAGCAGCATCAGTTTTGTTTTTTAAATTGATTCTTCAAAGAAAGCTAACCAATGATAGTATGAAACATAAATTAGAACCGAGGAGAGACCAGAGTTAGGGATCTCGGTTAGGAAGCTTCTGCATTCTTTCAGGTTAGAAGGGAGGGCCTGAATTGGGAAGCAAGAATGGATATATGGTGGAAGGGCCGGATTTGAGAGACGTTTTGGAATAGAAGAGACGGAAGGCCTTGGCAGCCAGTTAGGCATGGGGGTAGGGGTGAAAGAGGAAAAGGAATCAGATGACTTCAGATACCTCGGGAAGGGTTAGGTGCTTGCTTCAGAGATCTGCGTTTAGGGGGAGTTATGAAGCTGTGTTCTGTTTCACAGTCAGAAGGAACAGGTAGTAGCGATGGGAAAGGGAAGTTAAGGCAACAGACTGAGAATGGTTCTGTGATCTTCACGTTAATGGGAGACCTTGGTCTCTGGTTTCCAGCCTCCCTGTCTGCCAGACTGCTAATCGTGGACCATTCATTCTCTCAACTCATGTCTCAAAATAGTTTGTATACTGCCCATACCCCAGCCAGCCACAGAAAGCCAACACCAAGCTGGAGGAATACTAGCTTCAGCTGATGCTGGGGATATTGTGTTCTTGGCAACACAGATTAAAATTTAAGACACTTTTTCATGGAAACGTGGTGTTTTTTCAGTACAGTGCACATAGCATAATTAAATTATGGATTAAATTGGTTTCTTTGGACTAACCTGAGAACTTAATGACTATTTTTACCTTGGTTTGGTGTGAGAATTCTACAAATCCAAATTATAATTAATCTTTTAGAACACAGTCCATTTGTAATTTGGAAACTGTCTGATGAATAGTTCTCCATTATTCAGAGGACATTTTTTGTTTTTGTGGGTCGTCGAGGCCCTTTGCTTCTGTCTTTTCCTTCTGACTGCTTGCCGTTAGAGATTTCTCTGTATGTTACAGCTATACCAGAGGACTGGAGCAAAGGAAGTTGAAAATCAAATAAGTTGATTTTTAATTGTTAACAACTCTGATAAAAGTTGGTTGGAGGAGAAAGTATTGGCTAAAAATGAGAGTTGGGAATTGTCTTGAAGTTTTATTAATCCATCACTATATCCAGATAAATAGAGATGGCCATGGCATCTTTCTACTCTTTTATTTTACAAAGGGAATGATGAAAGGTGGAAACAAACAAGAAGAAGGATGGATAAATCCGTTTGTTAAACAGTTTTCAAATATCAGTTTTTCGGTAAGTGTGTTTTCCTAGCAGCCCCCTCTCCTTTTATTTTATTTTATTTTATTTTATTTGTTTATTTATTTTTTTTGTGAAGATGAGCCCTGAGCTAACATCAGCCAATCTTCCTCTTTTTGCTGAGGAAAACTGGCCCTGGGCTAACATCTGTGCCCATCTTTCTCCACTTTATGTGGGACGCCGCCACAGCATGGCTTGACACGCAGTGCGTCGGTGCGCGCCCGGGATCCGAACCGGCAAACCCCAGGCCGCCGCAGCGGAGCGCACGCACTTAACTGCCTGTGCCGCCAGGCCGGCCCCCACCTCTCCTTTTAATGGTGGTCCATAAATTGACCCTAATTTCACTCTTTTTTTTTCTTGACAAATTATTCTTTATCTTTGAGTTTTTATGAATATGCTTGAGGTTGGAGTAAAACTGGCCATGAAGTCTTTTTTATTTTTATAGTTTTAGCTAAAAACATTGATCACATATCGTGGGTTTTTTTTTTTTTAAATTATATTAGGCAGTGAAAAATGAAGTTTTATGATCCACTTGAATTTCAGAAATAATGAAATAAAGTAAAAACTTCATTTTTAATTATTTTCATTGATAAATTAAGGTCTACTAACATACTATTTTTTCTTACTACAGAGAGACTCACCAGAAGAAAATGTACAGAGCAATAAGATGGACCTTTCTGGAGGTAAGAAAATTAAATCAGTTTGAGTTCATATACATCATTGATGGACAACATATCTGTGACATGATCCTACTAGAAGAGCACTGACCTGCCCAGGAGAGGGGAGCCCTGGGTTCCTGTTGCAGTATTCCTGTGCTCTCTAGCATACGCTAGAATGTGGTGATTATCTGAGTTGATGTGCCTTTACAGTGCAAATCACTGCAAATCTAAGGCAGGGTAATATTAGTCTACGATTATCTCGTATCTAGTCCTATCAAGAATGAGTTATCCAGTTTTGGTGATAGTCTTCTTAATTTAGGGAACAGTGTGTACAAAGCCCCAGATATATGACAGAGACATCTTAAACCATACTAGAGAAATGGCAAGTAGTTCCATGTAATGGAAGAAGAAATATAAATTGGTTGTAGTGGTGGGAATTAACTTCACCTAGTTAAAGATGTTAGAAAACTAGGTAGGTGCTAAATCATGAGGAGCTTGAGGGTTTGAACTTCATTCTGAAAGTATAGGATTAAAGAATTTTAAGCAGGAGAATGACATGATTTGGATTTATGTTTTAGAAAAATAGGTAATGGCTATAGAGTGAAGATCTTTTAGGACATGGGGCTGACCTCATGGCCTAGTGGTTAAGTTTGGCACGCTCCACTTCAGCAGCCTGGGTTCAGTTCCCAGGCGTGAACTTAAATCACTCATCGGCAGCCATGCTGTGGTGGCGACCCATATGCAAAAGAGAGGAAGATTGGCAACAGATGTTATCTCAGTGCGAATCTTCCTCAGCAAAAAAAAAAAAAAAAAAAAAGATATTTTAAGACAGAAAACACTGGCAGCAGAGGACAGCCAAAAGATAACTAAACAGCAAAACCAGTTAGAGATTTGTTGCAGTAGCCCATAAGAATTTTCAAAGCTCTAAACTAAGACAGTAGGTGGGAAGAATCTAATTCAGTGGAGATATAGGAATTAGAATCAACAAAAGCTGATAACCAGTTTGAACCAGTTTGTTATGGAGGGTCAGAGAGTGGGTGTGGTAAAGATGATTCCTAGCTTTCTTGCCTGGACAGTTTGGCGGTGGTGGTGGTATTGTATTAGTCTGAGTCCAGGCAGGAGAGAGAAACTACACAGTAATTTGAACAGGGAAAGTTTAATATAAATACAGAAAATTATTAGAGTAATGAGGGATTGGCTAGTAAGAGGTAAAGAGAACTCTAAAGAATATATGAATAGCAGATATAAGGAGAAGTCACTAACCTTAGGACTGAGATAGCATGCCCAAGGAAGAGTCCTCCTCTCCCACCCAATCTGACTCTAGGGGTGAGATCCAGACTCTTGGGCATGGCCTTGGCTCACTGCATAGCAGAGAAGTCACGGTGGTGCCACCCCATGGAATTGCAGGAAATCCACCGTCTAGGGGAGGTGTCTCACTGGAGGGGCTCTGCTGCAATACTGTCAGAGGGGCTGCTCACCATTGGTGAGGCGAGCACTGCTAGAGCCTGTTGCTGGAAAAGGTGCCTGTGCTGCAGGATAGGGCACACCAGAACCAGGAAACACAGCCTTCTTGTAGTGTCTCCTGCACCCTCTACTGACAAAGCTTCAGTGTCAGCAGGCAAAGGCAAAAAATATGTAAAAGGCCCAGATCCGTTTTTTTCACAGATAGGTCAAAGGTAAATTTGGAGCTGAGAGGTAGTAAGTCAGTAATTGGTGCAGTTCCCCCCACGCCTTTGACTATCAGCTTCCATATTACCCTTCTACACATATTTCAATTCCACTTCAATGGCAAAACAACTCTTCTCTTTCTATTTGACGAGATACAGGTGAGGAAATTTTTGCCCTCTCACCAAAATGAAGAGATGCACAGTCTTGAGTCATTGTATTTATCACTGGCTATATTGTTGCCCCTCGAATCCAGCTAGAGTTTTGTTACTATAGACTAAATTGTAAGGTTAACTTTCAACAGCTTGTGAATAAAATAAAAATGGGAAAGAGAAAGAAGAAAGTGGTGGCCTATACAAATACCCACATACATGTAACAAGCAATGGAAAACTACCACTGTCCTCATTTCTGTAATAGGTAACAAGCTGTCGTTGGTATCTATGGCTTCCTTCTTTCACTAGCCATTCCATACGTGCCGCACTCGCAGCTAGCACCTAAGCTGCTCTGGGTTCTTTTGCTGGTGGAGTGACCCAAACTTTCATTCTTGAAGGGTTTGAGCCCTCAGTCACCCTGCCTATTTTGTTTGCTGTAGTTTTTTATTAACCTTTACTACTGGGCATGGACGTACTAAGAAGTACCCCTAGAGAATCCCCTGGTTTCCAGAGTCCTCACTGCCTTCCTTTTGTATCAGGAAACCAATTTTTCCTTGGTAATCAGAATCAGTCACTCCAGCCAGTAGATGAGCCCTGTTTTTTGCTTGCTGGTTCAGTGGCATAAGAAGTGGAAAATGTCCAAGGGATAGTTTTCGTCTTCTAATTCGGTGGAACCATCGTGTCTTCTGGTGGAAGCATTTTCTCTCTAGAGGACTAAAATCTCTAAACTTGTAGAGTTGCTGGAGCAGGAAGCAAGAATTCTCCAAGTGGCTTATTAGGTATAATGATGAGAGAAGCTACTCCTACTTTCACCTTTTAATTCCCAGACCTCTGTATTCTGATAATATGGGAGATACTTACTGTGTCCTGTAAGACAGAAGCTCATCCTTTTAGGATGTTGTCTCCCAACTTGATTTGTAACTGAGTCTTCAGTAACCAGTTCTGCCTATCAGTTTGGCTAGCTACTTTTGGATGATGGTGTATGTGGTAAGACCAGTTAATTCCATGGGCATGAGCCCATTACTGTACTTCCTTTGCTATGAATTGAGTTCCTTCATCAGACAGAGTGCTGTGAGGAGTGCCATGACAGTGGATAAAGCCTTCTGTGAGACCATGGATGGCAGAAGCTTTACAGGCAGGAAAAGCAAATACATATCCAACATATGTGTCTATTCCTGTGAGGACAAGGCTCTGCCTCCTCCATGGCTCACTGAATGGCAGAGAAGTTGCTGTGATACTGTGCTGGTGGAACTTGCTGGAAATCTGCCCTCTAAGGTGCTGGTAAAAGTTGTTCAGAGAGAGAGCTCACCAGACACTCTGCTACACAGCAGTTTGGAGGTATGTGGGAGTGCTGGGAGAGTGTTGGCCACTCAGCTCGCCACTGAGTGTTGCTGACCACCCTGCGCTGTGAGAGGAGAGCACTGGAGAAAGGGCGAACACTGCCAAAGCCAAGAGGGCACGTTAGACCAGGAAGCAAACTGTTCTCCTTCGGTGTCTTTGCAGTGCCCTTTACCGACAAAGCCTCAGTGCCAGCTGACCAAGGAAAAAATTGTAGGGCCCAGATGTTTTCACAGAGCAGTGAAAAAGCATGAATTTGGATCTGAGGGATAATGATAACTGGCCATTATTTGAGATAAGAAATATAATAGGAGTAACAGGTTTGATAGAAAGATATTGAATTTAAAGTTGCTATTAAAACCATGTAGTGATGTCCAGTAAGCAGTAGAAAATCAGGATGTGGAGCTCGGAAGAGATAGCGTTGGAGATGTGTGACTAATTAGACGTTGATGGTAGTAAAGCCTCAAAAATAGATTGACCAGAGAAAATTGTCGAGTAATGGACCAAAGACAAAATCTTGGGGGAACAGTGACATTTAAGGAAAGATCTTGAGGAGAAGTGGGACAAGTTCGAGTAGAACAGAGTAATTTTTCCGAAGCCAAGTGAGAAAAGAGATTTGAAAAGAGGAGCATGGTTGTCAGGGACTGGATTTGACACTGGGTGTTCGGATGAGTCATTGGTAACTTTAGCCAAGGGCCTTCTTAGAGGATTGGTAGGCTAAGGGGAGGCTGCCACATTTGGCACTCAGACCATTTCTAAAGGGTTGCAGAAGTTTTGGAGGAATGGTTTGTGGAGAAGATGTAACATGCTACTCTTTTAAAAGATATTATTTGGAGAGGCAAAAATAATGTGGATTATCAGGAAAAAACAGCTTGGAGAGAGACTTAGCAAGAAGAGTTGGCTGGATTTGGTATAGGATTAGATGTGGAGAGTGAGGAAAAGAGTTTGAGATAGCCAGGTTGGGTGTATCAGTGAATAGTGATGCCATTAACAGGGAGAAAGAGAACAGAGGAGAAGTTGTTGCAAAGGATTCTTGACATTCAAGGGAGAGCTCTTACAAGAGCTAAAAGGTGGATTATTTGGGTATCTGACCCATAGCTGCAACAGTACTTTAGGAAATGAACAGCATTTTAAAATTGTACCTATTTTAAGAATCCTTTTGTTAAAAATGTTTCCTTTCCACTTTCCTGGAATGAGGGTAGTAAAAGTGAGTGTTATAATGGTCGCAGCAGCAGCAGACATCTCAAAGAAGGACAGAAATTGCAAAGAAATGATGGATGAGATTTCAGGGTTAAGAAAATGTGGAGAATGAGGAACAAGGAGATGGGGGAAAAATGGTATTTTTTCAAGTTCAAAACCAAGGTTTCAAGGATATGTGACTGGGAGAATAAAGATACCACTTGCATGTCCCATGTAGGAAGATCTAGAGGGAAATACTGTGTGCTTGGTTTCACCTATTAGAAGTGACAATGGTGCATTCAAGTGGCTATGCTTTGCAGACAGTTAAAGGTGTGGGAATGAGCTCAAAAGTGAAGGCAAAGTAGACATTTGTATTTGAGGGTCACTTCAGTGGCAGTGAGTGTTGATACCCTGGTGGTGAATAAGTCTAAGGGAAACAAGTTTTTAGAGAGAGAGTCAAAAGACTGAGACCTTGAGTATACTGAGTAAACCTTGGTATATCCCAACATTGAAGAAACACAAAGAAGTGGGCTCAGCTGTGGAGAGAGGAGAAGGCAGATGGGCATATGGTAAAGATGTGGAGACAGAGAGCTGTGTCCACTTTTAAAAGATTTGTTGAAGTAGGATAGTAGCGTAGAGGCTGACTGTTGCAAGCAAAGAAGATTTTGTAGGACGGGGTTTCCATGAGAGGAGGTCATATTTATTGCAGAGAAGTCAGAATGAGGAGAGTAATAGACAGAATGGGGGAGGTGTTATCCTGTCTGGTCTCCAGTTTCCCCATCTGCTCAGTGGGGTTGATTATAGTAGAGTTACAAGCATTAAATTAGAACGCACATTTAGAACAGAGCCTGGCACATGGTAAGCATCTATTAGATGGTGGTTTGTTGTGGTGCTGTTTTTGTTGTTACTGGAAACCATGTTTTTATTATAAAATTAAACAGGTTAGAGATGACCAGAGATGTCTTAACCTTCTGTTTACTAGTCTGTTTTCAAGTTAATTTGTTCAATAAAATAACAGTATCTGCTAAACCCAACTTTATTTGTGAAGAATGCAAGATTTATTAAATGCAAGTGCATTTTTCACATGTCCTTGACAAGACAGAAGTCATTTCAGTTTGGGAAGTGAGTATTTTGCTTTCTACTGCAAATTTATCTGAAACCAACTAGATTATTTATCTCCCTACTTGGTAACATAATCTCCTGCATTTATTAGGAATGTTACAAGACAAACGAATGGAGATAGATAAACATAGCCTAAATATTGGTGATTACAATCGAACGGTTGGGAAAGGTCCTGGTTCTCGGCCTCAGATTTCCAAAGAGTCTTCCATGGAGCGCAGTCCTTATTTTGATAAGGTAAATTGTTTTTGTTTGTTTGTTCTACCCCTGTGGCTAATAAACCAATACTCTTAATAGCATAATTTTTTCAAGATTTTAGAACATTTAATGTAATGTAAAGTGTTATAATCCAGTGCCAAATCCTGTTACTGAATTTGTAGTTCATTGTCCCATGTCTCAGTTTAGCATAGGAATTACATTTATGTTTTCTTCTTAATCCCATAAAATATGTTTAGTTCTTTTTATGTACTCTAGAATTAACACTAATCTGATCTCTTCTGTTTTCTACCTGTTTCCTGTTGATGCTGGAATGTCGTGTGACTTCTCTTCTGTTCCTGCAATGATTTCTCCCTTCCACTTGTTTGCTTGGCTGGTGTTGCACATCTTTCTGTCTGTCCAATCAGGATGGCATTGTAACAGATGAATCCCAAAACATGCAGTTTATGTCCAGTCAAAGCATGAAGCTTCCCCCTTCAAATAGTGCACTACCTAACCAGGCCCTTGGCTCCATAGCAGGGCTGGGTATGCAAAACTTGAATTCTGTTAGACAGGTAAGTCTACATGTGTATTTTAGGCTCTCTGTTGAATGATTTGTATAAGTAATAAGATCTCTCTTACATGTAGTTACTGTATTTAAGTCAATATTACAGTGTAGTAATGAGATGTTTGTTCCTAAAGGATCCCACTGTTATGTTTTTTTTTTTTTTCGTTTTTGTAGAATGGCAATCCCAGTATGTTTGGTGTTGGAAACACAGCAGCACAACCCCGGGGCATGCAGCAGCCTCCAGCACAACCTCTTAGTTCATCTCAGCCTAATCTCCGTGCTCAAGTGCCTCCTCCATTACTCTCCCCTCAGGTAAATAAACTTCTGTATTCTCTTCTGTTTACTTGGAAAAAGAACGTTGAATAATTTGGTATTTGGATGAGATGACTTGTTGATTATCATAATATTCATTGGCATCTTTGAGATGCAGCTAATTCTGAATTCACTATTATTACAAAAGGATCTAGGTAGGGTGAAGAAAATGAGTCAAAGATAATTTAAATCTAAAATTTACCATTGTCTGCCACAAAACGTCTTGAGGGGAGTGAGGACAAAAGCAAAGTAAATTGGCTGGTTTAAGATTCATCTCTGTCCTCTTATTTAACGCATGAATTTATGTGTGAACAGTAAATTAGTACGTAAAGCAAAGAAAGACAATTACAAAGAATATAACACACACCCCCAATAATAGTCCACAATTTAATTGTTCTATTGATAATTTAAAATACACGGTACATTTAGTAGTTTGAATTATTTTATCAGCATTATTAACTTTCCATTGTGATCCTAAGGTTCCAGTTTCATTGCTGAAGTATGCACCAAACAACGGTGGCCTGAATCCGCTCTTTGGCCCTCAACAGGTAGCCATGCTGAACCAGCTATCCCAACTAAACCAGCTTTCTCAGATCTCCCAGTTACAGGTAAGTAGAAAAATAGCCCTATTCCGTGTACATTTATTGAGTGTCTACTGTGTGCTAAACTCTGGACTCTGTATAGGAGGTGTTACAGTAAACAAAATAGTTATAGTCATGGCCCTCAGGGAGCTTACAGTCTATCAGTAAAGACAGTGACCTTGAAGGGCAAGATGCTATGTGTGTAAGCCCAGCCAAGTCTAGGGTGGGGGGTGGGGTAGGATGATCAGGAAAAATTTCCCTGATGAAGTGGAAGTTTAAATTGAACAGAAGGCAGAATTCAACAGAATGGCTGAAGGCCAGAAAGTCCAAGGAAGAGATTATTGATACTAGATGAGGCAGGACATCTTGGCACTGACTAGAAGAAGTCATGCTTTTGTAGGTCCATCTGCCACAGTCACTCGGAAGCATGCTACTCTCTGATGATGTGATACTGACGACCTTTTTGCAATCTTCCCTCCAGCGATTGTTAGCGCAGCAGCAAAGGGCGCAGAGTCAGAGAAGCGTGCCTTCTGGGAACCGGCAGCAGCAAGACCAGCAGGTAGATCAGATCCTTCTCCTGCTATGCTTAAACTCAACTTACATATCAATTCCCGTGTAAGAAGAGATTCAAAATGCTTTTGTTAAAATATAATGAGATATATTGTTTATTAAGTCTTCTGTTTGCCCAGAAGTAGTATTAACTCGTGTTCGGTGGTTGTTTACCTTCTTGCTGAGAATGAAGTGAATTCAAAAATGAAGAGGAATATGTGGGTATCTGTAAAGACTTTTTCTCCACAGTTTTTCCCATTTTTTCTGTTTTAAGGGTCGACCTCTTAGTGTGCAGCAGCAAATGATGCAACAGTCCCGTCAACTTGATCCAAACCTGTTGGTGAAACAACAGGCTCCACCATCTCAGCAGCAGTCACTCCATCAGCCAGCCATGAAATCTTTCCTTGAAAATGTCATGCCCCACACTACACCTGAGCTGCAAAAAGGGCCATCACCAATAAATGCTTTCAGCAGCTTCCCTATAGGTGGGTTTCTCCTTGGTGAAAACATTCAGCAGATGCTTAGGAATCACAGGCTTATATCCTTCTCTTACCTTGACAGTTTTATTCCCTCGTGAAAGCCACGCTGGTACTTAGCTGTTCCCTCTCTGAGAGTTGCCGTACCTTTTCTACGTTTATTTCACCTGTCTTCCTGCTTCAGGGAAGGCCTCTGTCTGTTCAAAAAAATCACACTATGTCAAAAATTGTACATTCATTTAAAGTGGGTTAGAATAAAGATATTTCTTTTTAAGACCTAGCTATCTTAATTGTAGGATATTAAGGGGAGAGGACTGAAATTATTGTTATTAGAAACAGCATACGAGAGAAATTTTGAGCAGTGCTGCTTTGGGGAAACAACAGTAAATAGTCACATTTGTAGTTTTCAGGACCTAAAATTTTCATTATTGTCTGAATATTTATAAATGATTACTGGTATAAATGTAGAAAATGGCAGTCAGAGAAGGGATTGCCTTTATCACATTTGCAATAGCTTCCCCCCTTCCCCTTTTTCATTATGTCTCCAGGCTTTTATTCCTTCTGGAAATTTTAGGTTTATATGTTTTCTCCTTCCTTACGTCCCTTTTCTTCCTTTGCCTTTGATTATATATATTTTGACCCTTGATTGTTCAAACCCTGTTCATTTTGCTTTTTCTTTTTCTCTTTTCCCTTACAACGGCTTCTTATAAATCAGCTTTGTTGGTTGCTAGCTAGCCCAACTGTGCTGAAGATGGTTAGTTAACTAGAATGTTCTGGGCTGCAGGCAAGGATTGGGGCCTGCTGCTGCTTCACTCTGTGGCTGAACTGATACATGATTTGGCTGTCCCTGGTATTGCCAGGGGCTCTCAGCTAGGACATAGATTACACTTTGAGTCCTTGGGATTGTAAGCAATCTCTTTGCGTTCCCAGAAGTAGTTCCCTTATCACTTACCAGTGCAGGTAAGGAGCGTGGTAACTAGGTGATCACAGACACAGCAGTATAGTGGTAAAAGAATACCCAAGTACATTGAGAGGTTTTGGTCTCACCAGTGAAGGGAAGTGACTTCTACTGTTTGACTGCATACTGGCCATATAAATTGGGCCACTGAGGAGATAAATTTCTAAATATGGGATTTCCTATCCTGGCTGGCTTTACAGCAAGAGATGCTTTTTCCTCATTAAGAAAGTCTGGGGGCCGGCCCAGTGGCGCAAGCGGTTGGGTGCGCGCGCTCCGCTGCGGCAGCCCGGGGTTCGCTGGTTCGGATCCTGGGCACGCACCGACGCACTGCTTTGGCAGGCCATGCTGTGGCGGCGTCCCATGTGGAGTGGAGGAGGATGGGCACGGATGTTAGCCCAGGGCCGTCTTCCTCGGCAAAAAAAGAGGAGGATTGGCGGATGTTAGCACAGAGCTGATCTCCTCACAAAAAAAAAAAAAAAAAAGTCTGCCGTGGGGGCCGGTCCCGTGGCTTAGCAGTTAAGTGCGTGCGCTCCGCTACTGGCGGCCCGGGTTCGGATCTGGGCGCACACCAACCACCGCTTATCTGGCCATGCTGAGGCGGCATCCCACATACAGCAACTAAAAGGATGTGCAACTATGACATCCGGCCATCTACTGGGGCTTGGGGGAGAAAAAAGGGGGAGAAAAAAAAGAAGAGGATTGGCATGGAGGTTAGCTCAGGGCTGATCTTCCTCACAAAAAAAAGAAAAAAGAAAGTCTGCTTAACTCATGCAAACATCAGTATGGTTGTCTAAATCATACATTGGCAAACTACAGCCTCTTGGCCAAATTTTTGCCAGCTGCCTGACTTTATAAATAAAGTTTTATTGGGACACGGCTACGCTCTTTTGTTAATGTATTTTCTGGGGCTGCTTTTGTGCTATGTCAGTAGAGTTGCATAGAGACACTGAGACTGTGTGGCACACAGAGCCTAAGATATTTACTATCTGAACGTTTACAGAAAAAATTGCCAACCCTTGGGTCTAATTGATGAGTCCAGAGAGCAGCGAATGTAGTTGCTCACTCCAAAAATAGGGATGATATTAGAAAATTCATATTATTAAAGTTTTCAAGTTTGACTGACCTAATATCACATGGACTCTCATCAGACCCAAGTGTTTAGAACCATTGGTTTTGAAACTTTAGAATGAGAACCACTTGGATATGTGTTAAACACAGGTTCTGGTTCCCACTGAAAAGTCTTCCTTTTTAACAAGCATCTCAGATGATTCTGATGTTGATGGTCGTCCCTGAATCACACTTTAAGAAACATTGGCTTAATGGTCAGTTTTCTGGCCACAGTATCTAAGATAGAAATTTCCATCCTTATTCCAAGAGAATATCTAAGTCTGATGTGTGTCATCAGAAAAATTCAAGTAAATGTGCCTTTGGGGTATGGGATTCTCACCTTTAAGTATAATTGTTAGAGCAGGACATTTTTACTTTTAAATGACAGTATCCTTTGGCTTGTCAGCCAGTTGACAATTGTTGTTTACAAGCAAAGGGTAGCAACTGAAAGTGATTTATATATAATTCTTCATGCATGATAGTCTTGGGAAATAGCTAGAGAGATGTAGTTTATTAGAGATAAACTTTAATATTTGGCTTCCTTAAAATTTTCTCTAATTTTGCCAGGGAATTTTAAAATAATCAAAATTATATGGAGAAATAGTTTTCCACAGTTAAAGCAATTACAGTATTAACCGTTTCATGGTTTGAAAACATTGTATTATCGAGTATTAGAATAGCTGTTTGGGATTTCTGTGTGTTGCTCTCTCTGATAAACTAGCCATAAGTGGCTCTTTCTCCCCACGTTGTTTCTGCATGACCTTGGCCAGAAGCCCAGAGTGTTTATTCTGCCTGCCTTGCCTTTGTGTGTAATCATTTGGCTGTGCCACATTTGCAGGATGATATTTATTAAGGGACATTGGGCAGGATTGAAAATGTTAGATTAGTTACATATGTTTTTCTAGAAAATGGAAGTTGTAGTACCAAAAGGAAAACGTGGTATATTTTATAAAGTCTTTTTTTTTAATTAATATTTTATTTTTAGGCTTGAACTCAAACTTGAATGTAAATATGGATATGAACAGTATTAAAGAGCCACAGTCAAGACTAAGGAAGTGGACTACAGTCGACAGCATTTCTGCAAACACATCTTTGGATCAAAACTCCAGCAAACATGGTATAAAATATATTCTTAGATTTTGCCTTTTAAAAAATATCTATAGAACACTAAATTTAGGCTTTTATTTTAAATGTATATTTTCAAAGCCAAATTCTCTTAGAACCTTTCTTCGTCATTAAAAACTGCTTGAGGGCCGGCCCAGTGGCTTAGCGGTTAGTTGCGCGCCCTCTGCTACTGGTGGCCTGGGTTCGGATCCCGGGCTCGCACCGACGCACAGCTTCTCTGGCCATGTTGAGGCTGCGTCCCACATACAGCAACTAGAGGGATGTGCAGCTATGACATGCAACTATCTACTGGGGCTTTGGGGGAAAAAAAAAAAGGAGGAGCATTGGCAATAGATGTTAGCGCAGAGCCAGTCTTCCTCAGCAAAAAGAGGAGGATTAGCATGGATGTTAGCTCAGGGCTGACCTTCCTCAAAAAAAAAAAAACTGCTCTATTAGTTTAAAAAAAGCAAAATTAACTTTTATTATGCTATTGTAAAAAAACAGATTATATTATACATTTATTATTTTTTTAATTCCCCTTTTGATGATCATTTAGGTTTTTGCAATTGATTTTATTGTTCTAATGTTCTGCTTAACATTTACTCAATTTAATCTGATGTAGGGTATTAAAAACTTCCATCGTAATTTGATTTCTATCAGTTTCTTGTATGTTAGCACATTTTATTTTATTGCTGTATGTAAATCATATAGCTTCAATATTGTCTTCTCATCAGTTAATTTTTTTTTAGGAATATCATTTTCATCTTATTTAATATTATCCATTCATCTAGAAAATGTTAGTGGAATATTTTCTGTTTTCCAAGGACTGTGCCAGGCCACCTGGAATACGTAGATACATGTCTGCATACATGCACACAATTGAGCATATGTAAGCAAGTAAAAATACTTGGCCCTGAAGGTGCTCATTGTTTGATAGCAAAAATAAACATGTAAACAGCTTTAGTACACTGTGGTAGGTATTATAAAAGTTAATACATATAGTAGTACAAAAATAGTATAATAATGTGAAATCCATTGGAGGGTTGAGTCAGGAATAGCAAACTGGATGTGGCGGGTCTGGAAAGGCTTCATAGAGACTCATCTGAACTGAGTCTTTAAGTTTACTAAATGAGTAGAAAAAGAACAACAAAGACTATAGCATATGAATCAAAGACAGGACAGCTGATGAGTTGTGTTGTGTGGACATGTCTGGAGGTGAAGGTGCAAATGAGAGAAATGAGGAAGGTAAAGCTGAAATAGTAGCTATGGAGCAAATCATGGAAAACTTTTATGCCATAAATCATTTTAAACATAAAAATGGTGGATATCTAGAGGCATGTAAGACTTAAAGTAGTCAAAGTGAGAGAAAGAGGGCAATGGACATGAGAGGGAGTGCACTGAAGAGACTGTTAGACTTAAGGGCAAAAGGGCTTGGTAACTAACTTAACTCGTTCTATAAATATATGATCATCTATAATGTTCTCCTGTATCTCTAGCCCCCTTCAGTCTAACCCCTTGACCTTTAAGACTTTGCTCAAGAGTCATTTCCAAGGAGCCTCCTCCAGGCTTTGTGCTCCCATAGCACGTCTGTATAGATCTCTGTGTTGTGTAAGTATCCGTTTAGGCCTGTCTCTGATGTGGGACATAAACTCTTGAAGGAGAGCGCCCACGCTTTGCTTACTTGCATCCCCATTGAGCACATTGCAGCACTCGGGGAACATTTGCTGGATGAAAGGATGAGTGGATGATAATGCAATTAATAGTAGAGTAAATACAGGAATCGAAGTAGGCTTGGTGGGACAGATAATGAATTGATTTTAGACTTGTTGAGTGTGGTATTTTGGGGATAGCTCAACATGGAAAAGCCCAGTAAGAAATTAGAAATAGAGGCCTAGCACTCAGGAGAAAAATCCGGGCTAGAGTAAGATTTGGTACTCATCAGAATGTTGAGGTTATGGACATGGATGAGGTTGCCCAGAGGATAGAGCATAGAAAAGAACAAGGACAGAATCCTGGAGCAACTAGTAGTGAAGAAACCTGGAAAAGAATGAATGGAGGGATAGAACATAGAGACCCAGAAAAATGTTTCTACCATATGGTTTTCTTTGTTTTGTTTTTTTTTTTGTGAGGGAGATCACCTGAGCTAATATCCGTGCTAATGCTCCTCTTTTTGTTGAGGAAGACTGGCTCTGAGCTAACATCTATTGCCAATCCTCCTCCTTTTTTTCCTTCCCAAATCCCCAGTGGATAGTTGTATGTCATAGTTACACATCCTCTAGTTGCTGTATGTGGGACGCGGCCTCAGCATGGCTGGAGAAGCAGTGCGTCGGTGCGCCCCCGGGATCCGAACCCTGGCCGCCAGTAGCAGAGCGCGCGCACTTAACCACTCAGCCACCGGGCCAGCCCCTACCATAGGGTTTTCTGTCTTCTCAGGTTAACATGAATTTTCCCAAATCTGTTTTGCATATCTGAGCCTCAGTTTCTCTGTAAAAGTGAAATTTCCCTTTCCTACAACATCAGTGAGTTACTGTTGTAGGTGTAACGTATATCGTATATTCTCAAGTGCGCAGCATACTTTCGTAGGGCGTACTGGTATACAGTATGTGTTATATACATGGGGTGTCATCATGCAGCATAGGTTTTGAAGTCAAATACACTTGGGATTCAATCCCAATTCTTAAAGTCGTTAAGCTGTAGTGTTTGCATCTTGATCATAGAATTGTTGAGAGTATTAAATGAGATGATAATTGTTAAGCTCTTATCTCATTGCCTGGTGCCTGACAAGCAGGCAGTGGGTGGTGGTGGTGTTTTCTTATAAGCAGCAGCCTATTCTCATGTTTGTTTTTTATTCAATTTAATTAATAAAAGTAATTTTGTGGGTGCTTTTTGGCTGGGAAGGATTCACCCTGAGCTAACGTCTGTTGCCCATCTTCCTCTCTTTTTTGTTTTTTTTTTTTGCCCCCCTCCCCGAAGCCCCAGTACATAGTTGTATATTCTAGTTGTAAGCCATTCTAGTTCTTCTATGTGAGCTGCTGGCACAGCATGGCTACTGACAGATAAGTGGTGTGGTTCCGCGCCCAGGAACCGAACCTGGGCTGCTGAAGTGGAGTGCACTGAACTTTAACCACTAGGGCCTCAGGCCTGGCTCTGTATTGTTTTTTTTAATTCGAGTGTTTAATTTTGTATTTCTATTTATCTTCTCTTTTTTTAAACTTAATGTCTGGTTTTTATCATTTTTTTCACTGTGCATTTTATTGCATAAACTGTTTTCTCCTACATAAATCTGGAATGTGAGCAGTGAATTTTTAAGTTTTTTAGTAATTAGCTTAAACAATAAATATTTTATTCCTGTATACATAGCAATCTAATGAACATATTCTAGTAACATTCTCTTCTTCAGAATGAGAGAGAGAGGGTTGATGGTTTTTCTCTACTTCAGTCTAGATTCCTACTATTCTGTATTTACTTAGTTTGCTGTCTTGAAACTGTCATTCTTTGTTTTTTAGAATTCTTTTTCTTTTTTTTTTTTTTTTTGGTTTTGAGGAAGACTGGCTGTGTGCTAACATCTGTTGCCAATCATCCTCTTTTTTTTTTTTTCTTCTTTCTCCCGAAAGTCCCAGTACATAGTTGTGTTTAAGAGTTGTAGAGTTGTAGCTCTTCTGTATGGGACACCATCACAGCATGGCTTGATGAGTGGTGAATAGGTCCGTGCCTGGGATCCAAACCGGGGAATCCCAGGCCGCCACCGAAGCGGAGCTCGAGAACTTAACCACTATGCCACCAGGCTGGCCCCTATTTTTTTTATTAGTAATACAAATTACTTAATTTTTATATGCTTCCACACCCCTAAAATGTTCTCATTTTCTTTACTTTAGCAGGTGATAGTTGATAACTAATCTTAACCAACCCAAGGCCAGTAGTCTTCTTTTCATGGATATTATTTTGATATCTCCAGGCTTCTATTTTATCCCATAAAAAATCAAGAATGTTTGATGGGATTTCTTCTGTTTGGTTTCTTTTATTCTTTCTTCATTGTTGTATTTTTTTTCTTCCTTGTGAAAATGACTTCAAAAATATACCTCGGTCTGGTAGTGGTTTTGGTCTTCATCTCTAGAAAGAAAGACAGGTTAGTTTTATATCTGTATATGAGAGACCTCTAAAGTTCAAGTCTTAAAATGTTGACTTTTTTTTAAGCTGTTTAATCTGTTTAAGAAAATGCCTTTTCTTATTGTAATAAACCTCCAATTATTTATACTATCATTTTCTCCCAGAACCACTCCTTTTTGCTCGGTATCGCTTTTCCTTCTCTTAGTATCTTTATCTCTCTCCTGGTGGAGACTTAGAATCTTCCTCTCAGGCATATTCTTTTTATTTGCTTTGTTTTCCCTTTTCCTTATGTTAAAAAAATTTAGAGAAATGTTAATCATCATATTTCCATTATTAATATTTTGGTGTAGTCTCTTCTTTTTCCCTTATAAAAATAAAATAAATCGGCATCTAACTGTGTTCAGGAGAATTCCAGCCAATGGCATTCCCAGCCAGTCCCCAAAATGCCAGCCCACATGCTATGTTTTGTTAGATCCTCACTATTTGGAAAATAATTTTTTTTGAACCAACTTCTATTTAAACATTCAGGAAGTTTCATGTAAAAATTCAGATTTCTGGCATCTCTTTTAGAAATGTGAAGATCTGGCAGCACTGAGCTCCAAAGCAGTAACCACCCAAAACTGAGTAGCTACTGCCCATGTGCGTGCTGGCTTCCTGCCACTCCGTTTTCCCTCTGCTGGATGGTAGTGTCATTTGCCATTTATCTTTGCATTTATTTGTTGTTTTGTTTTTCTTCACACTCCCCTCATATCTGTGCCCTCCCCTTCATTGGTGGAGAAATATTTTCCTGTACTCCATAACCAGAGAAATATTTCTATACAGTCATATTTCTATCTGAGGAAGGACCGTGGGATTTTTCCTATAGCCTGCGTGCTTCACTTGTTTATAAAACCTGATTGGCCTCATTGGCATTTGTGTTTCCCTGTTGTAGAAAATAGGGGCTGTTATTCCATAGTGGTAGTGTAGTGTAGAGATAATTTTTTAAGGGAGAGTGATTTGATAGCAGTATTCAGGATCACGTCAGAGAGAGGCTGAGCCAGGGGAAGGGAGAAGCCTGTGGGGAACGCCCTGGCTGGCGCTGACAATTTGCACCACAGTCTTAGGTGGGTTTTATTTTTATCCCCATTTAGTGAAGCTTAGAGAGCTAGCAAGTTAGTTGTGGAGCAGAGAAGAGAAAATCCAAGACACCTTCTGTGTCAGAGGTCCCCAAGACCACCCTCAAGTTTGTCGGTCTGCTAGAAGAACTCACAGAACTCAAAAAACAGTAATACTCATGGTTATGGTTTATTACAGCAAAGAATACAGATTAAAATCAGCAAAGGAACAAGGCTTATAAGGGTGGAGTCCAGGAGAAGCTTCCTATTGTCCTCTTCCACTGGGGTTTCACAGACTTAATTCTCCCAGCAAGGATGTGTGAAAACATGTACAAAGTATTGTCAACCAGAGAAGCTCACCCAAGCCTTGGTGTCCAAGGTTTTTTATCAGGGGTCAGTCATATATAGGCATGGAGCACCTTGCATGACTGATCTTAGCTACTCAGTCTCCAGCCCCCTGCAGACCCCTCAGAGGTCAGACAAATACAGCATGACCCAGGCCCCAGGCAAACAAAAACAGGTGTTCACCGTAAATCACATTGTTATCATAAACTATCTGGCATGTCGGGGCCCAAGGTATGTGAAGGTACTCTCATCTGGCAGGATGTTCTCTGGGCTTAGGGGAGCCCAGGAGCTGATCAAGGGCCAGTCCTAAAGCTCTTTGCAATGTGCAGTCTGGGCCTGCTGTGTGAACGCTTTACTACTCACCTCCTAGCGTAAGTAAACAGATTTGTTAAGGGAAGTAGAGTGGAGTGGAGGCAAGGACATTTGACTAGGAAACTGTGCATCAAGGAAGGGTTGGACTGGGATATCTGTGGTACTTTATGGTCCTAAGATTCTGTGACTTCAAGGCAGTTTATAAAATCCCTTTCCCCTCCTCAGCACCCAGAGAAAATTACAGTGTTCTGGGGAGGGGCACATACACGGAAGGATGCCTTGAGGTTGAGGGCAGTTGGGAAATGCTTCCCAAGAAGCCTGTGATGTCTTAAGCTGAGATATGAAAGATAAACAGGAGTTAGCCAGGCAGAGGTGAAGGGAGAGAAAAACCATGAAAGGGGGGTGGAGGCTAGAATTTTAAGAGCCTTATAAACTCTTGAAGAGTTTGAATTTTACTCCCTCTGTAAAGGAGAACTGTTTTAAGCTAGGAAGTGACATGATCAGATTTGCGTTTTTGAAAGAGTACTCTGGCTGCAGCATGGAGAACTGGGGAGTAGAGGTGGACAGAGAGATCAGTTGGGAAACTTCTCTGCCTGACCCAAAGCTTAGTGAAATAAAAGATGCCAGTGGCCTGACCTAGTGTACTCATTATTTGAGAGCTGTGTGATCATTTCACAGTTTGTCCAAATATAGAATCATTATGTTGTATAGTTAAAACTAATATAATGTTATATGTTAATTATATCTCAATTTAAAACATTTTTAAAGAAATGAATAGTAAATATATAACATAAATTATAAAGACACCCACTAAAACAAAAATATAAGCCTTCCACATTTTCAGAAAAAATAATAACAAATTCCAAGGGGCTGGCCTGGTGGCGTAACGGTTAAGTGCGCACTCTCTGTTTCGGTGGCCCAGGGTTCCTGGGTTTGGATTCTAGGCGTGCACCGATGCACCACTTGTCAAGCCATGCTGTGGCGGCATCCCATATAAAGTAGAGGAATATGGGCACGGATGTTAGCCCAGGGCCAGTCTTCCTCAGCAAAAAGAGGAGATTGGCATCGGATGTTAGCTCAGAGCTAATGTTCCTCACACACACACACACACACGAGAACAAATTCCACATTTTCAGAGTTTTTAAAGAATCTGTAAAGTAGAAGGCATCACATAAAATAATATGAGAGAACTAAGCCCAAATATATGTCAATTTGATAAATGGGCAAACTATTTTATTAAAATAATAGAAATTCAGATTGAATCATAAAGCAAAATCCAACTCTATGCTGTATACTAGGAATCCAAACAAAATAATTCAGAAATCTTTGCAATTGCAAAAAGAAAAATAAAAGCTATATAGGAAGCATAATTGACAGGACTTAGTGATTTTGAGATAATGGAGAGGGAGGAGCCAGGAGAGACTCTGTTTTCTAACTTTAGCAACATCCAATCTATGTTCCTCTGATTAGTATTAGAAGCACATTTTTATGACATTCATTCCTTTCCATTGGATTGTATCTTGCAACTTGGACTAAACTTGGCTTAAAGGTCAGTTTGCTGGTTTGTACTCATTGGACTGATAATGATCAGAAATTGAAGGTGAAATTGTCATGTAGTAGAAGGAACATTGGACCCTAAATCAAACAGACTTGAATTGTAAATTGCATTTGCCACTCGATGGTCTATTACATTTGAAATTTTCCTTAAGAATGGGAATGGGAGTTGAGGTGATGGCAACATGGCAAAATAAATATGGACCCTGGATTTGAAACCTAGCTCTGCGGCTAATTAGCTCTGCTACGTATTAGCCACTGGCAAGTAACTTAACCTTTCTGAACTTCAGGTCCCTCGTGAGAATAATACGATGTTTTGAGGATGAATAAGGCAATACCTCTGAGACATGTAAACACTAGAACAGGATCAGACCCATAAGTGGTCAGTAGTTCTCAGCCTTCATTATTGTTATTGCCTTCATAGTTATCTCCTGAGATGCCTTACCTCTAAGCAACACCATTTCTCCAGTGTAAATCCAGCTCTATTTGCTTAAACTAAACCTACCATATGAATTTTACATTTCAGTTTTCTGATGTTCTCATGCAGTGATTAATAGAATATAATTGGACCGTAGCTACCTTTTATGTCGTTTTCCTTTTTTTTTTTTTTTTTTGAGGAAGATTGTCCCTGCACTAACATCTGTTGTCAATCTTCCTTTTTTTTTCTCTCTCTCTTTTTTCTCCCCAAAGCCCCAGTACATAGTTGTGTTTCATAGTTGTAGAATTGTGGCACTTTTATATGGGATGCCACCTCAGCATGGCTTGATGAGTGGTAAGTAGGTCTGTGCGCAGGATTCGAACTGGCGAACCCCGGGCTGCCAAAGCAGAACGCACGAACCTAAAATTAACCACTACACCACCAGGCCAACCCCTGTTTTCCTTTTTAATAAAATGAAGTTTTAATAAGTAGAAATTATTTCTTACTAAAAAAAGGAATACTTTTATCATCTCAGGTTCTTGCGTAAGATTTAATCACTTGAAATTTGGCACCCCTCCTTACTTAACTATATGACTTGCAGCTTCTACTTGGTTTATATCCCACTTTCACTCCCAAGTGGTTTAAATGCAGCTTACAAAAAAGATAGGTAATTCACTCAGATAGAAGTCACTAGATGAGGAAGCCAGAAAAGAGGGGAAATGGAATTGGTGGGGTGACTAAATCCACTCAGGTGTAGGTTAGTGCCCACTACTGAGTGGGCTGTGGGCTTCAGCTCTGCCATCGCTAAGAAACTGAGAGAGAAGCTTGGATGTTGTCAGCTGCCATCAGGGGAACCTTTGTCACGGAATGAATGAGGCTAACGCGACATTCAGGGCTCGGCTCTGCAGTACCAGAAGCTCATAACTAGAGCAGCCTTGAGTCCATGAGCCAGGGCTTTTCTTTGCATCTATTTCAGACAACATGAGAGGACAAGATACTTGGTTTTCCTTTCTTCACCCTCGCTCCTCCTCATTTTAGTAACTTGTACTTCCTTCTATCAAGTTAGTGAAGCTAGAACCTTGAGATGTTCTTCTTTATAAACATGTAATTCCTCCTTTAAAGTATATAATTCAGTGGCTTTTAGTATATTCTCAGAGTTATGTATCCATCACCACAATCAATTTTTGAACATTTTCCTTACCTCAGAAGAACCCCTTAGGTGTCACTCCTCCCCCTCTAGTTTCCCATCTCTCCCAGTCATAATTAAAAACTAATTTTTCTGTTTTCTATAGATTTGTCTATATGTGACATTTCATATAAGTGGAAGCATGTAGTATCTGGTCCTTTGACTGACGTTTTTGGCTTAACATAGTGTTTTCCAGGTTCATCCATGTTGTAGCATGCATAAGTATTTCATTCCTTTTTGTAGTTGTACTGGATAACACCACATTTTGTTTATCCATTCATCAGTTGATGGATATTTGGGTCTAAGAGATATTCTTGATTTTTTTCCTTTTTCCAACCTCCACATCCAGTCCATCTGTGAACAGTGCCCATTCTACTTCCTAAATGCATAGTTTATGCATCCATTGTGTCTCACTGTCTTAACAGCCTCCTAATGGTCTGCCTGCTTCGATTCCTGCCTGCCTTCCATTTTCCACACTGCAGCAACTCAAAACACATCAGATTGCATTACTTCTCTTCTTAAAACCCTTCAATATAAAGAACTCCTTACTGCATCCTACAAAAGCCCTGCATGAGGCTGTTGCAAATTCTGATCCCTTCAGGGAAGAGGCAGGGCCTAGGCAGTGTGGAGTGGTAGGGCCTGGGGCAGCTAGAGTGTGCACGTCCCGCCTCAGGGACTTTGAATTCCCCACTCCTTCATGTGGGCCTTTGAATTCCCCACTCCTTCATGTTACTCACTTTCCCACTTATTTTTCAGACAGAATGGTCTCTTGGTTCCTTAAATGTGCCAAGCTGTCTTTCTCCTCAGGTGTTTGTGGAGGCTGTACGCACTGCCTCGAATTTCCACTCCCAGCTTTTTACATGGCAGCCCTGCCCTCTCCTTGCCACACACTCTCTTGTTCTCTGTCGGTTTACTTGGCTTTTTGTTTGAATATACTGTCATTGAGGGTAAGGACCCCATTCATCCTACTTGCCCTTCTATGTCCAGCATTTAGCACAGTGGCTGGCACTGTTCCAATGATAGAATGACGTGTTTTGCCTCTTGTGTAAAGCATTAGTCATTTTAAGATGTGTTCAAAGATGCATGTGGAGAATAATACAAGAAAACAAATGATCATTTCTTTTTTCTTTTTTTGTGAGGAAGATCAGCCCTGAGCTAACATCCATGCTAATCCTCCTCTTTTTGCTGAGGAAGACCGGCTCTGAGCCAACATCTATTGCCAATCCTCCTTTTTTCCCCCAAAGCCCCAGTAGTTAGTTGTATGTCGTAGTTGCACATCCTTCTAGTTGCTATATGTGGGACATGGCCACAGCATGGCCAGAGAAGCGGTGCATCCGTGCGTGCCCGGGATCTGAACCCGGGCTGCCACTAGCAGAGCGTGCACGCTTAACCACTAAGCCACGGGGCCGGCCCCAAATGATCATTTCTAAATGAGAGTAGGTTGTGTTTTTATGGAATTTCACACTCATTTTAGTAACAAATATCTTTACTGATGCTGTGTAATCACAAGGGGGTGGAGTATAGGGTAGAAATATAAACATCCTGATAGAAAAGGATATTCATTTGTTTTCATTACATATGTATTGTGGGCATAGCAATTTTCTGGAGTCTCAGACGCACCTCTTTGCCACTCATGATCTTCTTGTCCACAGTTTTTTCTTTGCTGCAGTCATTTTTCTTCCCTCTAGTGCTCGTCATTCACCCCCACCCCCAACCATGAATCTCCCCCACAAAGAGTTCACTAGGCTTGGTCTCAGGCCCAAATACAAGTGTTTTAATGATTTGGATATAATTTTGTACTCCTGGTCACTTATTGATGGTTATGGTCCTTATGTTCTTCTTGAAATAAAATCCACTGTGATAATTTTCGTATCTCAATATATGAGAGTTAAAAGTGGTTGAAGTCTGGAAGAGAGCACAGAGTTTTCTTTTCTCCTTGCATTTTCATGTAATCTCTAGAACACAGTTTGAAACCCACAGATCTCATAGAAAGCTTTTTTGTTATATTCGAGAAACTACAAGAAATAAATTCAGTGGTATATTTTGCTCACATTTCACTATCATTTTTCTCTTTTTAGGTGCTATTTCAAGTGGTTTCAGGCTGGAAGAGTCTCCATTTGTTCCCTATGACTTTATGAATAGCAGTACTTCACCAGCCAGTCCTCCAGGTTCAATAGGAGATGGCTGGCCACGTGCCAAATCGCCTAACGGCTCTAGCAGTGTTAATTGGCCACCAGGTAAAAAGCTAACAGCTTTTTTCGTGAGGATTTGTTTCTGTTAAGATTTTGTTACCTCTGGATGTATTAATTCTGCCTGATTGGACTGAACTATGCTAAGGATAAGAAAGAATGCAGAAATGCCAGATGAAAAGTTGAGCATCGTCTTGGGCAGACGAATGTGTCTGGCCTGTTACCAGTGCCTTTGTGCTCCAAGCAGTGAAGGTGGGATTAGTCCCACTGACGGGCATGAAGAAGAATATAAAAACCTTCAGTCATTGTTCCTCTTCAGCTGTGTCAGGGGACTAACTTGACAGTATTTCATTTGTACTGAGGAATCACCAGAAATGCACCTATGGCCTGCTTTGTCCTGTTGGGGTTGTTATGTCTTTGTGATTTGTATTAGAGTGCTTTGAAATATTACTGTTTAAAAATATGTAAACCCAGAGAAATGATTCAGTTGCACAAACTTGCAAGTTATTCATAAATAACAGCTTATATTATACTAACTGTATTACCAAATCAGCCTCTTAGGGTACTTTGGAAAATACTTGAGAATTACATAGACTTTAGGAATAAAAGTTTTGGATATTTAGTAATGGATTTTTAAATGATAATTAAGAGCCAGCCCTGATGGCCTAGTGGTTAAAAGTTTGGTGCTCTCACTGCTTTGGTGGCTCAGGTTTGTTTCCCGGTTGTGGAACCACACCATTCGTCTGTCAGGTGTCATGCTGTGGCAGTGGCTCACATAGAAGAACTAGGACTTACAACTAGAATATACAACTATGTACTGAGGCTTTGGGGAGGAAAAAAGAAAAAGAAGATAGTTAAGCATGAACTAATTCTAAGTTTTTATTTCCAGAATTTCGCCCTGGTGAACCATGGAAAGGTTATCCAAACATTGACCCTGAAACTGACCCTTACGTCACTCCTGGCAGTGTCATAAACAATCTTTCAATTAATACTGTGCGGGAAGTTGACCACCTCAGGGACAGGAACAGTGGTATGTAGGCGGGTACAAGTCAGAATTTCTGAATGGTGGTGGACAACATGCTTTAAGAATGGCTCAAAGTAGGGGCCGGCCCGGTGGCACAAGCGGTTAAGTGCTCACGCTCCGCTTCAGCGGCCTGGCGTTCGCAAGTTCGAATCTGAGGCACGCACCAATACACTGCTTGTCAAGCCATGCTGTGGTGGCATCCCATATAAAGTAGAGGAAGATGGGCACAAATGTTAGCTCAGGGCCAGTCTTCCTCAGCAAAAAAAAAAAAAAGAGGATTGGCACTGGATTTTAGCTCAGGGCTGATCTTCCTCACAAAAATAAATAAATGAAAAGAATCCCTCAAAGTAGATGTGAACCTTTCAACAGCAGAAGTCACTCCAGCACATCACAGCCCCTGACGTCCAAGGGCATCATGGCAATGAAAACAGTTCAATTCTCAGTTTTCCAATAGGTGACTCTTCAGCCACTTTTAAAATGAGGATTTATTATCACTTGATATGGTAAACACGTATATTAACTTAGTAAGCTAACACAAACATTTGCTTTCCAGTAATTGTATTAACAACCAAAGGTTGTTACCTATTTTATAACTAGTTTCTTCATCTGGAGAAGCAGTTTTGCTTTCTTTGTCTCTCAGAGTGAAAATAAGACCAATTTAAGGGTCCCTACAGTCCTGATGCACTTTTTAATGGGTTAAATAAAATCATTCTACTACCTACCACATGGTTATTTTTAACCTCAGGCATTTACAAGTATTTCATGCAAAGGTGAATGAAATATTTTCTCTGTTTCTATAACTTAGATCCTCCCATCTATCCCTTTAAACAGTTTATAATAAAGAAAATGTAAAACAGTCAGCATTTTACATTAGATATGTAATTTGTTAACAGATGTTTGCCATATCACAATGGTGAGAAAAGAATCCTCATCATTCTAAACTGACTGAATTTAACAGACAACTGTGTAGCAGTAGTTAAAGCCACTAATTTCCCAGGAGAAAGGAGCGGGGACAGAGCCACGCCTAATACGTCATGCCTAGTAATTAGTGAAAGAATCTGGCGGCTTGCAGAAACAAGGGCTGCTTCCTATTTGTAGAAGATTCTGAAAGTCAGGAGAGGAGTTTAGATTTGATATTAAGAGAAATAAACCATTGAAGGTTTTGGGTGGAAGAATCGACGTTTAAGGTGGGGTGATCTGACAGTGGTGAGCAGATGGATTGGAGTGGGAGACCAGTTAGGAGCTATTGGAGTGATCCAGATAATGGTTGAGTCTGGAGCTAAACTAGAGTAGTGGTCAAGAGGATTTTTAAAAAATAAGGAGAGGGCCAGCCCTGGTGGCCTAATGGTTAAGTTTGGCATGCTCTGCTTCAGCGGCCCAGGTTCAGTTCTGGGGCACGGAGCTATACCACTCATCTGTCAGTGGCCATGTTGTGATGGCAGCTCACATACAAAAAGGAAGATTGGCAACAGATGTTAGCTCAAGGCGAATCTTCCTCAGCAAAAAAAAAAAAAAAAAAAAAAAGTGGGGATGGGGAGAAAGGCTAGGTTTTGGAGAATGAATATGGGGCATGATGGAGAAAGATGAAGGCCTGGCTGACTGGTCGTGTCAGTGCCAAGGTGCCTTGGTGAACTGTCTAATAAGTCACTGGAGTTCAGAGACAGGAGTAGGGAGCAGTAAGAATTATCCCTCTTTTGGAGTCCTATACTGGGAGATAGAGCCAGGTGTTGTCTCGGGGGTGTGTGTCTCATTGTTGGAGTATATTCTCACAGACAGGGCTGGGCGGGAAGTACTTCATCTGAGCCACAGTAAAAACACTGAACAAGCTCTCAGCGTGCTGTTTTGAAGGTGAGAAGGCAGATGCAGTCTTGGGCACCGTCTGTGACCCTGAGCCTACCTGTTTCCTTTCTCATGGTGTACTGTTGCAGTCTCACTGGATGCTTTTGCTTGTTCTTAAACTCCACGTCCCTTACTCTGGGGACGACTAATTGGACTCTTCCCCCACATAGGGTCATCCTCATCCTTGAACACCACGCTGCCTTCAACTAGTGCCTGGTCATCCATTCGTGCCTCCAACTACAACGTTCCCCTCAGCAGTACAGCACAAAGCACTTCAGGTGGGCCTTGTCAGAGGAGGGTTGGAGTCGGAACCTGGGGCTGGGCCTGGGGTTTTCGATCCTTCTTTTTATCTAAAGTCTTATTTTCAGGGAGGTAGGAGAATGTATTTCTGAGCCTGGGAAAATATTTTTAACACCACTTGTCCCTTTTTTAAAATTTACTCTATCCAGCAGTGATTTACTAAAATAATCAGCTTTCACTGAACAGCTCTCACTGTCATCTGAGAGCCATCTCAGCTCTGTAATTAAATGTAATTTAATCCAAAGCAGTTCTCAAACTGTCTGCAGTGCAGGACCTGTTACTTTTTAAATTTCCAATCCTTTGCAAACTCATGCTTTTGTAAAATACAGTAAACTTAGAATTGCTAGAAAAATGATTACACACTTGGGAGTTATGGTGATGTCAAATTGCTATCACAGTTTACAAGTGCTCCTCTGAATTTCTGTACTCATTCTGTCACGGACCACTAGTAAACTGTGTTGTGACCAGTCTCGCGACCACACTTTGAGTCACTCTGATTTAAAGGACATGCACTTTATGAAGCAAGTAGAAAAATAGTTGACAGTGACAGAAGTCATAAAATTTTCCATCTCCTTCTGCCCCCTCATGTTTTTAGCATTATTTTGACGTAGTTGACTGTGTGCCTGATCCTGCACACCCCCGTTGCCGTGAGGCAGCATGCATCAGGAAAAGAGCTGACTTGCTTTTTTTCAAAGCTGGACAGGCCTAGGTCCCTGGCTGTGCTCTGGACTGACAGGCAGGTTGCGCAACCTCTGCTCCTCAGTGGAGTGTGTGTCGGGATTAGGGATGGTGCGCCCGGCAGCCCAGCGCTCCGCACAGAGAGGTGCCCAGTGAGTGTGCTGTGATGACTCCCTGAGGGGGAGGAGCTACTTTTGAGGGCCTTTTTTCCATGAGTAAACAACAAAGTTCTAAAATCTCTTTAATGGCCTATGTGACAATCTTGAGTGACTCAATCTGTGGTTATTAAGGAGTTCCCAGTCGCTGTTTTAGAGCAGCGGTTTGTGTTTTGTTTTGATTTCAGTTAAAGTGTAGTTTTGTACGCTGGACTAAGAATTTCATAGGTCTTCAAACTCTTAATAACGGAAATGATCTGAGTGTTTTGAGGTGACAGAGCAGTTTTCTTTTGGCTTTTTGTTTTTCTTTTATGGCAGTTTAGTTTGATTTGGGGTTTTTAATAGAGTTTCTTTTTATTTGAGTTGCTTTTAGTGGGCTAATGGGTGTTATCATTATTTAAATTTTCTCTTCTCTAAAAGCATTATCTCCCCTCTCCCCCACTTTTTTTTTCCTTTGAGTAGCCAGAAATAGTGATTCCAAATTGACATGGTCTCCTGGTTCAGTTACAAACACCTCTCTGGCTCATGAGCTGTGGAAGGTCCCTTTGCCACCTAAAAACATCACTGCTCCGTCCCGCCCACCTCCGGGACTGACTGGTCAGAAGCCACCCTTGTCTACGTGGGATAATTCTCCCCTTCGTGTAGGTGGAGGATGGGGAAATTCTGACGCCAGGTATACCCCAGGTAAGATGAAGTGCATAGGATGGTTTCATGTGGTTTATTTGCTGAACACTAACCAGTACGGTACCAACAGTCTAGTTTAATAGAGACCTAAAGAGTAACTATCACATTCCCCTCTAAAGAAACGTACAATTCCTAGTGCATTGCCATCTTCTGCAATTTCCGTGTCTTTGAGAGTTAAGTTTTGTTTCAAATTTTGCCTGGTTTACTTAAGAACATTTACCCAAAGACATACAACAGTGAGTGGTAAAGTTACTTTACCATCCCCAGTGGAATGGGCTCTCCTTTCTTTCAGAAGTTTCTCAAGAGCTTGTCTTAAAATATGTAGTAACTTCCTGCTCATGGCAGGCATGCAGAATGACACCATGTCACATGGAGCAGAAGCTGTTATTTGACAAGGCTGGGGAAGGTAGGAGCAGCCCATCTGAGCCTTGAAGAATGGAGCCTGTTTGGGGCAAAGCTGGGACTATACTTAGGATGATCATAAAATGTATTGTTTAAGAAGGGACATTTGAAAGTGAAAGGGGATGCAGTTAATTAATCATACAGGGCCAAGAGGCGTAAACCAGCCTGTCCCAGGAAAACTAGGACAAGTGGTTTCCCTGCCTGTCTCCTCCTCCTGTAGGTGACTAGCACTGGATTTGTACTGGCATCATGTCACCACCCACCTCCCCCCAACATACACACTCACAGCCACAGAGTTACTCAGAGCTGTCTGCCACTTCTAACAGTAAAAATGGTCTTCTCCTTCATTCTACGCTGCCCCAGAACTATACCAAACTTTCTCATCTCCAGACTGAAAATGGTGTAAAACCTCATTAGTAATTTCTCGTCTTTAGACTGGAGATTGACTGAAATAAATTTTGCAATGTTTCCTTTAGAGGAAAGTTTTAATTACATGAAAAGAACACTTGAGTCTGTTCCAAGCAACTAAATGTAAATTAATGTAATTGGTGTCATGTGTAAGTGGTTCTTTCAGACCACAAACATCTGGGAGCCAGCTAAGTGACCAGTAACACAGTGAGGGGAGATGATAAAAGTGGCCTAGGACCCACCACCCTAAGGAGGGTTGGTGGAGTTAAGTGGAATCGGGAAGCCTGTAAGAGTAAGCCAAGCAAAACAGGGAACAGCATATGCCAAGGCTCAGAGACCTGGGAGAGCACGAGGGTTCCTTGTGGAGTTATTAGAGATCAGTTGGGTCGAGGTTCAGGGAGAAATGATGAGGCATGAGCTATGTCATGGAGCCACCTTCCTAAGCCACACTAAAGTGTTTGTGAGACACCTTTCAATAGTTGTAGACAGGGTGGTGACTTGATCATGTTTTAAAGCTCTGCTGCTGGGAGAGAGTGGATGCCATGGGGCTGAGCATGAAGGCCAAATGGGGTGCCCATGTGGTACCTCAGACAAAAATGAGGAATGTCTGGGTGATTGCAAGCTCTTAAATCCCCTTAGAGCCTCACACCCTGTGGGACATGCGTGCAAAGTCATTGATGCCTGAGACAGACTGAGGCCTTTCCCCAAAGGGTACCATTTTGAGATAGTTTTAGCTATATACATGAAAAGATCGCAAAGAGATATGGCCTTTTGTGGCTCACTAGCCTGCCATGTGAGCCTTCTGGGCCTAGGGGAAAGTACCCCAGGTAGAAGTGCAGGTAAGTAAGAAGTCAGAGAAGGAAGCCAAGAGCCCACACGATCCCCCTGAATACCTGTAATTTGACCGGGATGTGTTTATCCTAAACAGTCATTCAGGCCACAGTCTTGGAAACTGACTTGCCGTTTTTCTTCCTTGTTAGGTTCCAGCTGGGGTGAGAGCAGCTCAGGGAGAATAACAAATTGGCTTGTTCTAAAAAACCTTACACCTCAGGTAAGAACACCAGGTATCCGTGTTTGTGTGGATACGCCAGGTAGCATGGGAGTGAAGGTTTCCGGTGTTGTTTAAGTTTGAGATGAGTGCTACCCAGGCCTACCAAGTGGTACTAAGTAGATGTCAAGGCTGGGCAGAGGATGGTCTTTAGATGGCTCAGGCAGGCTGTGGTCTGATTCAGTGGTTTTTACACTGTAAAATGTGCACAAGAGCCGACCAAAAATACAGATTCCCAGGTCTCACCCCAAGGACCGATTTAGTGGTCTGGGCTAGGATCAGGGATCTGCATTTTTATAAGGGCGTTCAGATGAATTTGATGCAAATCGTCCTTGTATTTGCATTTTGAGAAACCCTGGTCTGCCCTTTTAGATTAGGACATTTTCTTAGTCCCTGGACCACTCCCTCCTCTGGAGGCTGGATGTTAAGAGCCCACCCCCCTCCTCCCCCAGGGAGCAGTGCCTTGATGAATCCTGTCCTCAGGGCAGGGAAGAGAGAAGACATGAAGCCACAGCAGGGGCACTGGCTAACTAAGGAATTGGGGATCGGGGGAATGTCCAGGAGTCTAGAGGCCACAGAGGTATGGCTCTGGGACCAGTGGAGGTGGGGAGGGGGGCACTGTACCCCATCACCGCAGTGAGTCCCAGAGAAGAGTGGCACCAGGAGTGAAGAACCTTGGGCGAGAGAGAAAGGACCAGAGTCCCAGCCGGGACAACCTCCCGGGGTGGCCCCCAGACGGTGCCCTAATTGGCGATTCCCTACACTCTGTTTCCTAGATTGATGGCTCAACTCTGCGTACTCTGTGCATGCAGCATGGCCCACTGATAACATTCCACCTGAACCTCCCACATGGAAATGCTTTGGTCCGTTACAGTTCAAAAGAAGAGGTAGTGAAGGCACAAAAGTCTCTGCACATGTAAGTTGGCCATTCTGTGTGTGACACCTGGAAAAAGCCCTCATGATTGTAAGAGTTTGGGGTTCCCTCATTTGGGGTTCCCTTGTGTGTGAAAGTACAGCTGATGGCACTGCACCATCTCTAGGCCAGCACACAGGGTCATGCGGTGAGAGCGCCTCGTGACAGCAGCAGCCTCACTCTATCTTCGGTTCCAAGGTTGATACTCATAAGGGGTAGCATTATTCCTGGTCAGAATGGCCCTAGAAAAATCCCTTGAGGGGCCGCCCCGTGGCGTAGCGGTTAAGTGTGCGCACTCCGCTGCTGGTGTGCACCGACACACTGCTTGTCAGGCCATGCTGCGGCAGCATCCCATACAAAGTAGAGGAAGATGGGCACGGCTGTTAGCCCAGGGCCAGTCTTCCTCAGCAAAAAGAGGAGGATTGGCATGGATGTTAGTTCAGGGCTGATCTTCCTCACAAAAAAAAAGAAAAGAAAATCCCTTGATGGGCTGGCCCCGTGGCTTAGCAGTTAAGTGCGCGTGCTCCGCTGCTGGTGGCCCGGGTTCGGATCCCGGGCGCGCAACGACACACCGCTTCTCCAGCCATGCTGAGGCCACATCCCACGTACAGCAACTAGAAGGATGTGCAGCTATGAGCTGTCTACTGGGGCTTTGGAGGAAAAAAAAAAATAAATAAAATTATATAAATGTTTAAAAAAAAAAAAAAGAAAATCCCTTGAATTGCCTGTAGGAGACAAAAAGACGTGATCTTGATGCCACAGCTGCACTCACAGGGGAGGTTCGCTCTGGGTGGCGTGCCCCGCCCTGTGGTGCCCCTCGGGCATGCACCCTGAGGGGAGGGCATGCTTGGGTGTTCTCCCCTCCCTCTCCACGTCCACCCTCTCTGAGTCTCACCCTCAGTTTTGAATCAGTAAAACGCTTCAGATCTCCTGAGTCTTCACCATGCCTGCTTGTGTCTCTCTCCTCTAGGTGTGTATTGGGGAACACTACTATTCTTGCTGAGTTTGCCAGTGAAGAGGAGATCAGTCGTTTCTTTGCACAAAGTCAGTCTCTGACCCCTTCTCCTGGCTGGCAGTCTCTTGGGTCCAGCCAGAGCCGGCTGGGCTCCCTCGACTGTTCCCACTCATTCTCCAGCCGGACCGATCTCAATCACTGGAATGGTGCTGGGCTGTCGGGAACTAACTGTGGAGACCTTCACGGCACTTCACTCTGGGGGACCCCACATTATTCCACAAGCCTCTGGGGTCCTCCAAGCAGCAGCGACCCCCGGGGAATTAGCAGCCCATCCCCCATTAATGCTTTTCTTTCTGTTGACCACCTGGGTGGGGGTGGAGAGTCCATGTAACAGTGTAGGTGTCGACTCATGAACTGTGACCTCAAGATGCAAAAGAAAGGAGCACTAAGTTGGGCTCGCCGCCTGCAGCCAGGGGCCACCTGTGGGAACAGCTATTCTCTGCACATTTTCCACTTTGTTTTCCCTGAAACATATCAGTTTGAATACTTGAATCATGCAGGCCAATATTATAATGTGAAAAGGTATCTATCTATTTACACTCCCAAATAGCGCCATACATGCTAAACCGTATAGAACGAGCTCACTTGTGTATATTCATCATGTTTAGCCTTTGGGTTCCTTTTTTTTTGTTTTTCCCCTCCTATCTTGCCCTTTTTTTTCTTTTCTTTCTTTTTTTTTTTTTTTTTTTTTTGCTAAACCATTTTTTTTGGCTGATAATGTATGAGCTTTTAACTTTGCACTGAATGATGTTCTCTCCGTCTAATCGGCAATATGGGGGGGCAGCTGTTCCAGTGTAAATGTTTACTCAAGGATGTTCTTAAAAGGTGTGCGCTCTCTACTATGCCTTGATGTTTGCCTACCTTATTGTGGTATCGTGGAGTTTAAAAGATCAAGTTATGATACTGACTTAGGACTATAACTGAAAGTATTGCACCAGTTTTTTCATGTTATAAAACTAAAGAATTTTCGCTCTGCAGTTTGAAAAACTGTGGCCACAGCTGTGACTTGCAGCCCACCTGCCACCCAGGACGGGCCCTGCACTTTGAATAGGCTTTCCATTTTGTTTTGAAGGTTCCCACGTTGAACCTTCTTGTTTACAGATTTTTTTGTTTGTTTTTTGAGAAAAAAAATGTTTACTCTTCCATCATTTAAAAAAAATTTAAAAGACAAAAAAAAATGGAGGATGACTTAAAAGATGCTTTCTATCTCTGGGAAAAAGGAGCAGCATTTGGCCATGTTCTTTTGTTTTTCTATTCCTGTCCTAAATCAAAGAGCATGGTTCTCAGGAAAACCAGTTCCCCAGTAAAAAAAACTCCTTGTAGTTTCTTATAGGATAAAAAGAAAAACCCCAACTTTTAGCACTGATACTACATATTGCTCTGTTAAAGAATTTTCTCTGCCAAAAAAAAGAAAAAACAAAAAAATGCTTGAAGCTGGAGTTTGACATTCTGCTTTCAGATGCTGTCTTTTTATTAGTGAGTGATGATGGTTTGCTAATAATCAATAGGTAATAATTTTTTGTAATCCCATCAAGTGGCTCTATATGTTTCTGCTCTCTTGTGACTGTGTTAATGTTTAACTGTTGTACCTTAAAGCCGAATTCAGTAACTATGCATACTGTAACCAAGGTATTGGGCTTACAGAATTGTTCGTTGTATAAAGAAAATTTTAAATGTTGTTGCAAACTAACGAGTTACACCATTTTTAAAATTTCTTTCTCTCTTCCCCCCTTTTTTTGCCCACAAAAGGTATTATAATGCTTGCTTAGTCAAAGAAGAGAGACTAAACAAGGGTAAAAATTTTAACAGTACAGAATTTGCCATCATTTCATTGCCTTGATTCTAACTGTTTGTGTCCTAAGATGCAAAAGAAGTCAGTGGCTTTTAACTGTTTACAAATAGAATGTGATTGTAAAATGTACAGTTTGGTTGTGTTTGAATTATGAAATTTCTTCAGATATAATAAACCATGACTTTTTGGCTGCTCAACATCAATTGTCTCTCTTTTGTGAATTTATTTGTACGCTCTTTTTTATAATGGAACTTTCAAAGTTGCTGTGTATGAGGGTTCTCATAGAGCAACTGATTAGAAGTCTAAGCAAATATTTGAACATTTTATCTGAACTTATCCACAATTTCACCCTGAAATAATGTGAGAACAATGGGAAACTGTAGCTTGCTCCTTCCTACCCTCTTTGAGCATCTTTGGGATCTTGTTGCTCAAAACTCTTCTGTGACTTCATCTTCCCCACCATTTGTGCCCATCTCAAGCCTCAGCAAGAGACCATTTGGAACATGAAGCTTAATGACTTGACAGTGTTCTAGTGTTAAACTCTCATACCTCTGTTACAAAATGAGAAATGCCACAACCTGGACTGGCCTTTTTCTTCCCCCTTCACGGCCCTGACTCCTCACTGCAGGAGCTCTGGGGCAGAACCTGTGTGTGTCTTTCAGTGTATGACTTCAAATCATGCTCCAACTTGCCAGGTGTAAGCTGATGTTGTTGGACAGCTTAATATGAGCAGATGTTGTTCAATGCATTCAATGTATATTGACTTCCATACTGGTTTTTCCAAAAACCAAAGGTAGCTTTGAAAAACCACGTCTGGAAATGTTTGGAACGTTAAGCTGATTGACCTTTTGGGGCTTTGAGTAGTATATAATGACTTCTTAACTGCGTTAATTGTATTGTTAAAGTGTTTGGGAGTTTTTTGCGCTTGTTACGTGGAAATAAAATGTTTGATTTAAAAAATTAAAAAGTGGTTTTGATTTTTGCCTAGTCCTTAAATAACACAGCTCTATTCCCAAAGTGACTGTGCTACTCCTAAATCTTCCTTAATCTCTGTCAACCGCCCGTGCCCTAGTCCAGGCCATTAGTCTGCCTGCGCCATTTCTCTGGCTTAATGGCCTTGAGTCACTGACAGCCTGCAAGAGTCGTTCTAAACATTTTAACACATGCAGTCACACATTTCCAAATACAGCTCACAATGGCCACATGGCTCCTGCTCCTCTTAGTATTCTGGGCTCTGGACATCCTGAGCTCTGCACTGCTGCTCTGGCTCTGCCCTCCTCCCCCCAGCAGGCCTGCCCAACGCTACCTTACCCTCAGAGACTCAAGATGGTATTGCTGAGGCCAGCTTACCCCATGTTCTCTCTTCCCATCAAGAGTAGGCACCTTCTGGGCCGGCCCCGTGGCTTAGCGGTTAAGTGCGCGCGCTCCGCTGCTGGCGGCCTGGGTTCGGATCCCGGGCGCGCACTGACGCACCGCTTGTCCGGCCATGCTGAGGCCGTGTCCCACGTACAGCAGCTAGAAGGATGTGCAGCTATGACATACAACTATCTACTGGGGCTTTGGGGGAAAAATAAATAAAATTATAAAAAAAAAAGTAGACACCTTCTCCCATTGCTGCTTGCTACAGAAATGTGATCATTATCTCGAGGTACTGTACCAGGCCGCCAGCTGATGAATAAATTGCTCATCTTTGTAATCCACAAGGTCAGACACATGGTAGTTGCTGAATAAATATTGGAAGGAGTGACAGCTGTTACCTGTTGACATTTGAGGACCAAAGATTGAGGTAGTGCCACTTGTAAATTGTGAGGGTGAATGAACCAGGGAAGGTTGGGCTAAAGTTCTTGACAGGGTCAAATTCAGGTTCAATAGCGTGAAGATAGAGATGGCGGTCAAGGGGAGGTATGTTTGGCTCAAGACAAGAATGACAAATGGAGGTTGCACAGAGCAAGTTGGCTTAATATTAGTTGAGATATCATTTCCGTGCTTTGAGACTTCACCGGTTTTCCTCTCCAAAGTTTGAGATCTTTGCCTGCCGATCCTTTGATTTCAGATGTGAATCGCAGGGTCCCTGAACAGGAGCCAGAATTGGAACTCAGATGAACCCTGAGAGCCCCTTACAGAGACCAGGCCTTGGGTCCTCGTGGCCCTCCCTCTGAGTAGACATTTGCAAGGTCATGGGGAAGGGGGAATAACAGAAATAGTACGTTAAGGATTCTCAGTATGCCAAGTGCTTTGTACCCATTTTCTCACAGCTTCCAGAGCACCCCAGCCTGGCCCTAGAACAGGAAACAGTCCTAGTGCAGTGTTTCTCAAATTGTCCACCAACACATCCCCAAAGTTAAGAGGATGGAGGATGTGGATCCCTTTGGGATCTGGAGGCAGGGTTTTAAGCTCTGCATTTTAGGTTAAAACAGCATATGAATGTTGCATTCTGCTCCATCATATCTGTTTTCATCTAAAAATAGTGTTTTAAATAGCCAGGTAGATTGCTCTTCAAAAAGTCTCCTGCTTTGGAAAGATGAGCCGTGATGAGGCCCACGTCCCCCCCTTTAAGAAGCAGGGCTGGAGAACCTCAGCTCTGGGTGACTTAGGAGCAGAGCCTGCACTCCAGCGAAGGGGCAAGAGAGTGACCTCCCTGCTCGCCGACCAGATCCTGAGTCTGTGGGCCCTGTCTAAGCCCTCGAGGACCAAGATTCCCCTGTCCTGGCTGGTTGTTGACCCACTAGGTAGGGAAGCCCCCAACCTGCTGGTAGAGCAGGACTCAGCTTTGGGTAGTGAGTTAAGTTGCGTCCACAGTCCAGCCAACTTCCAGAAAAGAACAAACTTTAAAAAAGAACAGATCTGGGCCGGCCCCGTGGCTTAGCGGTTAAGTGCTCTCACTCTGATCCTGGAGACCTGGGTTCGGATCCCAGGCACGCACCAACGCACTGCTTCTCCGGCCATGCTGAGGCCGCGTCCCACATACAGCAACTAGAAGGGTGTGCAGCTATGACATACAACTATCCACTGGGGCTTTGGGGGAAAAAATAAATAAATAAATAAAAATTATAAAAGAGAACAGATCTAAGCAGCCTGCAGGCCTGAATCCAATTCATGGACCCCGGTTACAATATTACCATATCACGGAACCACCTGGGTTTTCACTGATTCCATAGTTTTTAAAGATTTTATTTATTTATTTATTTTTTCCCCCAAAGCCCCAGTAGATAGTTGTATGTCATAGCTGCACATCCTTCTAGTTGCTGTATGTGGGACGCCGCCTCAGCATGGCTGGAGAAGCGGTGCCTCAGTGCGCGCCCGGGATCCGAACCCGGGCAGCCAGTAGCAGAGTGTGCACACTCAACCGCTAAGCCGCGGGTCCGGCCCCCGAGAGTGGATCTTAAAAGTACTCAGTGTGAGAAAAAACTTTTTTTCGGAACTATGTATGATGACAGATGTTAACTAGAATTATTGTGGTGATCATTTCACAATATGTACAAATATTGAATCAATATGTTGGATATAAGAAATTCTTTTATATATTGAGGTATATGAGGAAGCCATTTTGATTTAAACCTGATTTGGCCTGAACTTTACGTGAACCAGAGAAGCTGACTTATGGCCTGTCAAATATACAATGCACATCTGCTTTAACCGTTACCCTAAAGTAAAGAATGTACTTAATCATTACCCTACAGTAGAGAATGTATTCTTTGACGATAAGGTTGAGTGCCTCCCTCCCTATCACACCAATTCTTGTAATCCTTTGAAAGATGTTTCCCTCCCCTTGATGCCAGAGTCATGCTGACCCTCTAATCTGTAACAAAATATCTCCTCGAAACCTCGAAAGAATGTACCGCGGTCATGCTTGATGTATGTTCTTTGTTACGAAATGGGATATAACGGTGCTGAAAACCACACTTCTCTGGTGTGCTTTCTTCCTTTGTGAAGGCTGCACTCCTGAGCTAGTCCTCAGCTTGGCTCGAATAAAACTCCCTTCCATTCTCTACTATAGATTGATTATTGGTTATTTTGTCAACATGTTGTACCCCTGAAACCAATATAATGATATATGTCAATTATATCTCAATTAAAAAAAGTTCCCTCACTCAGGCCCCACCACAGAAAGTAATTTAATGGGCATGTTTTATTTTTTTATAGTACGTCTTACAATCTGACATCCCTTTGCCTTCCTGCTTTTTGTCTGTCTCCTCATTGGAGCATTAACTTTAAGAGAGCCAAGCCCAGGTGAGACCATTCACTGTGGTCTCCCCAACACCTACGAGCTCCTGGAGCATAGCAGGCCCTCGCCCCTGGTAGGTTCCATGGACTGTGTTGATGAGGGTACTGTTCAGTGTCTCCACTGCGGTAGTGGATGTGCAAATCCACACATGTGATAAAGTCACGTGGAAGTAAATGCACACACACACACACACACACAAATAAGTAAGATCGTTGGACTGAATGAATGTCAATATCCTGGTCGGGATATTGTACTATAATTTTACAGGACGTTACTATTGGGGAAATGGGTCGAGTACGTGAGATCTCTCTGTATTATTGCTTATAACTGCATGTGAACCTACATACCCCAAGAAAAATTTCCATTAAGAAATGTAAGCTAAGCTCTAAGTAGTGATCATTGAACAATATTTTTGATATAGCAAATATTTTTAATTAATTAATTTATTTATTTTCCCCCAAAGCCCCAGTAGATAGTTCTATGTCATAGTTGCACATCCTTCTAGTTGCTGTATGTGGGACGCAGCCTCAGCATGGCCGGAGAAGCGGTGCGTCGGTGCGCGCCCGGGATCCGAACCCGGGACGCCAGCAGCAGAGCTCGCGCACTTAACTGCTAAGCCATGGGGCCGGCCCATAGCAAATATTTTTAAAATACTATTCAACAAAAGCAAGGTCTCCTGATTTCCAGGCTTCTGAAAAGCGATTGAGGTAAAACAGATTCTTTGGCTGATTTAGACTATTTTTTCTTTTTAACTATACACTGTTTCATGAATGCCTGCTTAGTTGAATATTGGCAAAGTGGTAAATAATAAATTGACAAAAAAGTAAAAAAGTATGTCGACTCAGTAAGTGATCCCTAAGGCCCTCCTAGGACCCCCTGGCTGTGGTAGGTGTGCTGGGCCAGGCCCAGTCCCCAGTGCTCAGCAGTGACCCCAGGCAGCCCATGGGGCTTCCTCTCCCCCCAGTGCTGAGAAGCCGCCCCTGGGTGTGGCACCAGACCCCACGCCCTCTGCCATTTGTTTACATTTCCTAGAGTCACTGTTTTATTTTGCTTTCTATTTCTATATTTTTTCCTATAAGAACACAGATCAGTGATTAAAATGAGATTTTTAAGGCATAAAGGTAAATAAAGACGATGAATACTAGCAATGACTATAGGCCCTTATTACTTAAGCATTAAAAGGCCCATTCTTCTCTTTGAGAACTTATTTTTCAGATATTTCATCATTTATTTGAATTTTTTATTTCATAACATTGGGGAATGTTTTATGGAATGTTAACTGGTTTTATTGGGCTAGTTATTATCTCCCCCCGGTAGATATAACAAATAATACTGATGTGTTAAGGTTTCCTTTTAAATAAACACATTCAAGCTTTACTTTTTAAGTGAGTTCATTTACAGAAGATCTCAGTTACGTAAGTAACAGCTCAGATGATGTGCAGAAATGGCAGGCGCTGTGGGTGCCTAAGGTTCAAGGAACATGGCAGACGAAGAGCTCTTTCCATTGGCCTGTCCTTGCCCTCCCGAGTTGGTGCGACTGATTGGTTAAGAGCGTGGCCTCCGGGGTTAGACTAACCTGGGTTGAAATTCTCATCAGACCATCTACTGGCTCTGTCCCTGATCCCCAACATCTAATCCATCTGCTTTTCCTTCCAGATTCTTAATCCAACTGTCTCTCCACCCCCACCCCCATGACCTTAGCCATGACAGCTCCCGCTGGAACCTCCTCGCTCTTCTCCCGGCGTCTGCTCCTGCCCCGCAATCCATTCTCCTCAAGATAGCCAGAGCGATCTTGGGCTTTTTGTCTTTTTAAAAACTGATATAATTTTCATACAATAAAGGAGCCTAGTTCTAAGGCGTCCAGTTCAATGAGTTTGGGCAAATGAACGCACTGGTGTAGCCACGGTCCTGGTGGAGATGTAGCACGTGTCCCTCAGCCCAGCAAGTCCCCGGTGCCCCTAAACTCAGGGCCTCAGCTCGATCACATCGCTGCCGTGTTTACAACCCTCTGACGGCCTTCTGTACCCCTGGGGAAAGTCCACACCCCTCAGCACAGCCCGCGCGAGCTGCGTGCCTGAGGCTGTCAACCCCTATCACCCCTCCACCCCCACCCCCATTCCCGTGGCTCCTTTCTCACTCCTGCCTCCTCTTAATCATTTTTGCCCTAGATTTAAGACTGGCTAATCCCACTGCAAGGAAAGGTTTCTCTGCAGGGAAGCCCCCCGGCGCTCTCTCTCTCTCGGATAGTTGTGTTCCCCTCCACCCCCACCCCAGCCATTCTCTAGTCCAAGAAAGACAGTGGTTCTCAACCGGGGGCCACTGTAGTCCCGCCCCAGGGGACTTTGGGCAATGTCTGCAGTGGTTTGGGGCTGTTACGACTGAGGGGGGACGGGGTGCTCCTGGCATCTAGTAGATAGAGACTGGGGGTGCTAGAGACAGCCTAGATGCACAGGACAGCCCCCAGCAAAGGATTAGCCAGCTCCAAGTGCCAACACGCCGCGTGAGAAGCCCGGTCTGGCACGCGGCCCTGTTTTACTTTCCTCACAGCTTCCCTCACCCGCCCGGGTGAGTGCAAGCGCGTCCTCTCTCGCCAGAGCGAATGCGGGGTCGTCCTCCGTGCGTTCTGACTGCAGAGTGAAGCTCAGATCGGGTCACTCCCCAGCCGCCACGCCTGCGGGGTTCCCGCCGCACTCGGCAGAAGCCCCAAGCTCCTTCCCAGGCCTTGAGGCCCTGCGTGATCTGCCCCTGTTGCTCCCCCGCCCCGTCTCTTGCCCCCTCCCCCAGCTCCCTGCCCCAGCGCTGCTGGCTCCCCTTCCGCTCCCTCGGGACTCGCGGCCCCCTCTGCCCTCCAGCCTGCGGCGTCCCTGGTTGCGGCTGCGGATGCTCCTCCGGCTCCTCGCAGGCCTCACACGGGGGCTGCGGGGGTCCTTCTCCTCCTCCAGTCACAGCATCGGGAGCAGCCGCTCCCTGGGAGACTTCCTGAGAAAGACCGACTCAGTCCCTGTCCAGGCACGGGAGCAAGAGCCCGCCCGGCGGGGATGCAGGCAGGGTCTCCCAGGAGGCGCGGGGCGGGGGCAGCGCGAGGCGGCCGAGGCGCCGGGTGGAGACTGAAGGAGGCGCTCGCTCTCCAGGGCGCTCGAGGCTAAGCAAGGCGGCTTTCCAAGAGAACCCCCCTTAGGAGAGGGAGATGGGTGTCTGCTCTGTAGTGACCTGGCCCTCTGCGCCCGGAGCAGCGGGGAAAGAGCTCTGCGAGGGAGGCGGGAGGCCGAGCTTCCGCTCTTGAGCTTGGGCGGCTGGAGTTTCAGGAGAGTCGAGGGAAGCCGAAGATGGGATCTGACTCTGCGCCGTATTGCTCGCGTAGGAGCAGTGTGCGCGCCTGGGGGTGGCGAGGAAAGAGATTGAGCCAAAGGGGGCTGTGCGGCAGGTGCCCTGCAGGCCCCAGGAGAGAACCAGCCTGACCTGGGAGCGTGCACGGGTAAAAGGAGTGTGACCTCGCCAGAGGAGCCAGGTGGGAAGAGGGAGGGAACCAGGTTTCTGAAAACCAGATTGGGGGTGGAAGCTTCCAATGCGTATTGAGAGTGGTTTCAAAATAAAAAAGATGGAATCTGGCATGCTTAATTTTATGCATTAGCGTGACTGGGCCGTGGTCAAATATTATTCTGAATGTTTCTGTGAGGGTGTTTTTGCATGAGATTAAGATTTAAATCAGTAGACTGAGTAAAGCAGATTGTCCTCCATAATGTGGGTGGGCCTCATCCAATCAGTTGAAGGCTCGAACAAGAAGGCTGGCCTCCCCAGAGCAAGAGGGAATTCTGCAGCAGACGGCGTTCACACTTGAACTGCACCATCAGCTCTTACTGGGTCTCCAGCCTGCTGGACTATCCTGCAGATTTTGGACTTGCCAGCTCCTATAATTGTGTGATCCAATTCCTTAAAATAAATCTCTGTATACACATCCTATTGTTTCTCTTTTTCTGGAGAACACTGGCTAAAACAGAATCTTAAATCCCAGAGTGAGATCATTCTCATAACAGAAAGTGGCTGAGCATGTGCCAGCTGGGCAGGAAACACTGCTGAGTTATTGGACGTAGAGTATTTAGAAGTGATTAGAGGGCCCGCCCCTTGGCTTAGCAGTTGGGTGTGCGCGCTTGGATGCTGGCGGCCCGGGTTCGGATCCGGTGCGCACTGACGCACCGCTTCTCCGGCCATGCTGAGGCCGCGTCCCACATACAGCAACTAGAAGGATGTGCAACTATGACATACAACTATATACTGGGGCTTTGGGGAAAAAAAAATTAAAAAAAAAATTAAAAAAAAGAAGTGATTAGAAAAACTAGAACTGGGGGCCAGCCCAGTGGCACAAGTGGTTAAGTGCATGTGCTCCACTGTGGTGGCCCAGGGTTTGCCGGTTCGGATCCCGGGCATGCACTGACGCACTGCTTGGCAAGCCGTGCTGGGGCGGCGTCCCATACAAAGTAGAGGGAGATGGGCACGGATGGCCCGGGGCCAGTCTTCCTCAGCAAAAAAAGAGGAGGATTGGCAAATGTTAGCACAGAGCTGATCTCCTTACAAAAAAAAAAAAAAGTGGAGGAAGATGGGTACAGATGTTAGCCCAGGGCCAATCTTCCTCAGCAAAAAAGAGGAGGATAGGCAACAGATATCAGCTCAGGGTTAATCTTTCTTGCCAAAAAAAAAAAAAACTAGAACTCTTTCAAGTATATGCCTCCAATGGGTTGCGACTTCTGGAAAAAATCAGTTGCATTTTTGTCTTTATTGATCTCCCCCCAAGAGCATTTGCTTCTTTTTGTCGTAACAGCTTTATTGAGATATAATTCACACGTCATACAATTCACTGATTTAAGGTGTATAAGCCAGTGGTTTTTAAGTACATTCACAGAGTTGTGCCTTCATCGCCAGAGTCAAGTTTAAAACATTGTCATCATTCTGTACTCATTAGCAGTCACTATGCATTTCCTCTCCAACCTCCCAGCCCTAGGCTAATCTACTTTCTGTCTCTATTGATTTCCCTATTCTGGACATTTCATATAAACCATCCGTATCATACACTATGTGGCCATCTATGTCTGGCTTAGCATGAGTTTCACTTAGCATAATTTTTTTTTTTTTTTGGTGAGGAAGATCAGCCCTGAGTTAACATCCATGCTAATCCTCCTCTTTTTGCTGAGGAAGACCGGCTCTGAGCTAACATCTATGGCCAATCCTCCTCCTTTTTTTTTTTTCCTGAAAGCCCCAGTAGATAGTTGTATGTCATAGCTGCACATCCTTCTAGTTGCTGTATGTGGGACGCGGCCTCAGCATGGTCGGAGAAGCGGTGCATCTGTGCGCGCCCGGGATCCGAACCCGGGCCACCAGTAGCGGAGCGGGTGCACTTAACCGCTAAGCCACAGGGCTGGCCCCTAGCATATAATGTTTTCAAGGTTCGTCCATGTTGTAGCATGTGTCAATACTTTATTCCTTTTTATTGCTAAATAATAGTTCATTGTGCTGCATATACCACGTTTTGTTTATCCATTCATCAGTTGATGGACATCTGTGTTGTTTTCACTCTTTGGCTGTTATAATTAGTGCTACTATGAACATTCACTACAGTTTTTGTGTGAGAGCATTAGCTTCCTGAGGGAAGGTGGTTGTTTTTCTCACTCTTGGCTCCCCAGGACCTGGAAGAGTGTGTGGCTCGCAGCGGGCAGACGGGAACGATGTACTGAACGAATGCATGGCTGGAGGGCTTCACAGAGGATATTTAATAGTTCTGAGTCTGCTTCCTCAGCTGTAAGACAGAGATACAATCTGAGTCCACCATCCCTTCTGTACAATTCTAAGCTCCAAAAAGCTCTGAAAACCAAAGGCTTTTTGGTCAGTTTGTGGCAAACTCACTTGGTGCAAAACTGACTTGAAGATATCTCTGGGTCTTATCTACAGTGTGAAAAGTTCTACGTCTCACTGCAGAAATACTGATGTGTTTGATTATGGAGAATTGCTCCAGACCCCACTGGAGTGTTCTGTAGAACACAGGAAGAATCATAACAATAACATCACCACCACCACCAATAATAATAAAGGTTATCTTTACAGAATTGAGATGAAACTGAGTTTTCCAGATCCAGCACCAAGAGTCTGGGATAAGGGTAAAGCCCACCTCCAGGGGGGCAATGAGGGGCTTGAGGCAGCACTGAGTCAAGAGCGGCCATTGTGGTAATCAGTGAGTTTGAGGAAGGCGGGCAGAAGCTCCTGTCCTGAGAAAGTTCACCGTCAAGGTGGGGGGGCGGGGCACAGTCGGAGTTTAGGACTAGAGTCTGGAACGTCAAACAACAAATAAGATGAAGAAACTAAGGCTTTCAGAAGTTTGAGTGTCTGGTCCAAAGTCACATGGCTGGTGAGCAATGGAGTCCAGGGATCTGAACCTACATCTGCCTAGCTTCAGACCGGTGGTCTTAGGAAGAAGGTCAGAGAACCGCTTTGAGCAAGGGGAGCTCTCATACCCTGCTGGTGGGGATGTAAAATGGTGCAACCACTAGGGAAAACCGTTTGGCAGTTTCTTAAATAGTTGACTAAACACTGACCAGGTGACGGAACCGTTTCCCACTTGGGTGTTTACCCAAGAGAAAGGAAGGGATGTTTTACTCAAAGACTCGTGCTGTCATGTGAACACTGTGAAGCACTTTATTAACAGTCACCCCAAACTGAAAACAACTCAAATACCTGTCAACAGATGAACAGATAAACTGTGGTAGCCCCAAACAATGGAACTATTGATAAACATTACAACGTGGATGAATCTCAAAATAACTATGCCAAGTGAAAATAGCCAGACAAAAAAGAGTGCATACTATATAATGCCATTTATAAAAAAATTCTAGAACATGCAAACTAGTCTATTGTGACAGAAAACAGATCAGTGGTTGTCTGGGGATGGGAGTGGGGTGTTAGGAAGCTTAGGAGGATGATGGATATTTCTTGTAGCGATGGTTTCATAGGTGTCTGCCTATGTTGAGACTCGTTCATTGGACGTTTTTAATATGCGTGGTTTGTTGTGCATCAATTATGCTTGCCTATAGCCATATTTTTTTTTTTTTTTTTTTTTTTTTTGTGAGGAGATCAGCCCTGAGCTAACATCCGCCAATCCTCCTCCTTTTTTTTTTTTGCTGAGGAAGACGGCCCTGGGCTAACATCGGTGCCTATCTTCCTCCACTTTATATGGGACGCCGCCACAGCATGGCTTACCAAGCAGTGCGTCGGTGCGCGCCCGGGATCCGAACCAGCGAACCCCGGGCCGCCGCAGCGGAGCGCGCGCACTTAACCGCTTGCGCCACCGGGCCGGCCCCCCTATAGCCATATTTTTAAAGGACAAAAAAATAACACTCCTTTTGGAGAGTCTTGCGTTATAGTGTGAAAGTACTCTTGCAAGCAACCCTTTGCTTACGTTACGATTGCAGTGATTCTGGGGGAGAGTGGCCTTGAAGCCACCCAGCCAGCCCTGGTGACAGTGTAACCCCGTAGCCCTGGTTTACTAGCCCTTGGCGGGTTTGGGGCTGCAAGGTCTTTTAGGCCTGGACCCACTTGCCTGTAAGTGGAGAAAGCAGCCACCAGAGGGCGCACGGTGATGCCCCCTTTCTGGAAGAGGCTTTGAGAAGCAAGGTTATCTAGGAGAGAGATTAGCAGGCTTTCCCTGGGCGATGCTACTTAAACCTTAAAAAAACAAAATCAAAAACAGCCAAACAAACCACTGTCAAAAACTTTAATAACTGCCCATCTTTCATGGACCAGCAATCCCATGTCTAGGATCTGACCTAGAGAGATTCTAGTCCAGGAGAGTACATTGACCACAATATTCGCTACAACCTTACTTGTAGTAGAAAACAGTAAACAACTGAAATGCCCTTCATTAACTGTATCAGAGCAGTTCTTCTCAAACTTTAATGTGCATACAATTGCCTGGGGATTTTGTTAAAATGCAGAGTCGGATTCGCTAGGTCTGGGCTGTGACCCAGGTGATGCTGATGCTGCGGTTGGAGGACCACATGTTGAAGGTATTGTTCGCCAGCTGGACTAGAGACCCCGAAGAGCAGTGGCTTCAACAACAGAGAACTGTGTTGCTGTGGCTGCTCTGTCACTGAGCCGTCCAGCTGTAAGGAGTCCAGGGCTGGTACCCTAGGCTCCTTCCATCCTTGCAGGGTCTCCTTCATCTGCGTGGGCCAGGATATCTCTGTCTCACAGCCACATCCTAGTTGGTGAGAAGAGAGACAGTGGCACGGGGAGGGCATACCCCTTCCCTCTAAGGGCATGATCCTAATGTCGATGCATCAGTTTTGCTCACCTCCCATTAGGCAGAACTTAATCACGCCTAGCTGGGAGGCTGCGACTTGTAGTCTTTATTCTGAATGTCACGTCCCCGTCAGAAATGTGAGGGTTCTATTATTAGAGAAGGGGAAACGATATTGGGCAACAAACAGTAGTATTTGCTCCAAGAAGGGACCAGTTAAATAAACTCTAGTTCATCCAGATGCTGGAATATTCAGCCACTAAGACAATGAGATAGAATTATGTAAACCACTATGGGAAGGCATCTCTGAGAAAGTGAAAAAAGTACAGTTGCAGAAGACTCTATTAATATGATCTCATTTTTATTTGGGGGAAAATAAAATTGATGGATCACACATGCATTCTATGTCTACATTGCATAGTTTTAGAAAGAGTCTGGAATGGTTCACAGGAGGGGTATGGATCCTCAGGGGAGTGTATGCTAGAAAAGGGGTTACAGGGGCTGGCCCAGTGGCACAGTGGTTAAGACTTCCATGACCTGGGGTTTGCAGGTTTGAATCAAGCTGTGCTGTGGCGGCATCCCACATACAAAGTAGAGGAAGACGGGTACAGATGTTAGCTCAGGGCCAATCTTCCTCAAGCAAAAAGAGGAAGATTGGCAACAGGTGTTAACTCAGGACCAATCTTCTTCACCAAAAAAAAAAAGAAAAAGAAAAGAAAAGGGGTTACAGAGAGATGATAAAGGACTGTTTCTAGTCTCAGGCACATCCAGACTCTCTCACAGAAGGGGATTGGGGGCATCCGATTTCTGGAAGGGGAAGGATGTGGCCACACATTTGCAGGAGAATCCATCACAAGCCATGTCCCAGCCAAGCACTTTTCATTTAATCCTCATAACAAGCCAGTGAGCGAAGGGAGTGGATGTCCATTGGTTTTGTCTGTCCAGCGTACCCTCCCCGTTCTTCTAGAAACACCAACCTGATTTTCTCTGGGAACAACCTGAGGACTGCAGGGAGGGACAGAGAGCTTGCACTCCTTGACCCAGGTGATTGGTTCAGGAATAGGTGTGTGACCCAACGTGGACCAGTAAGAGTCAGGCCAAGGACTCAGGACTGTCGTCAAATCTGTTGGAGAACCTCCGTTTCCTACAGGACTTGAACCTGAGTAGATGTTAGCTGGAGCTTCTCAAGATCATGATGCACAAAAAGGCTGCTTGAGAGCAAAAACAAGACAAGAGAGCACAGCTGGAGAAATCAGATCCCGATGACGATCTGAGTCCCTGGATCCCGCCAGACCTGAAGCTTTGCAGGTTCCAGTTGTGTGACCCGATATTTTGCTTAAACTGGTTTGAGCCGGATTTCTGTAGCTTGCACTCAAAAGAGTGTTTAATGATACAACTCCCCATTGCCTGCAGGAAAAAAAAAATTGAAACCATTGCTTGGAAGAACAGACAGGTAGACCCAGGGAAGACTTTCTCCTGGAAAATCTACTGAACTCATGCCAAAAAGAAAAAAAAAAAAGTAGAATTCCACACCCAAGTTCCCAGTAACAGAGGAGGGGAGGTACACATGTGAGAGAATAATCCCAATAGAGTGTGTCACGTGGAATTTATACTACAGACAGTGGGAAGGCTTGTGAGTCAGGGTTCTGGCATAAAAGAGACATCACATTCAAAAGAGTTTAACTAAAGGTAATTTCATAAAGGGGTTGTAAGTTGAGATTTAGGCAGGATTGGGAGCACCAACAAGGGTTGGTGAAGCCCCTGTAGTCTGGCCATTGTGGGGAACAGTTATTCCTAGGCTGAAAAGGGGAGGGAATAATGCTCTGGAGCTCTGCAGAGCCGTGGCCATGGAGGAATGAAGCTGCTGCCAGAACCCCAGGGAGGCTGCAAGGAGCAGAACCCCTACCATTCTCCTCTACCCTCTGACCTCCTACTGGTGCCTCCCATTGGCCAAATCTAACTGGATGCCAGAAAGCGAAGAAGGCCAGGTGATACAGCCTCTCGAAATCAGCCTCCTGGGGCACAGGAGCCAGCAGGAAGAGTAGAAAAGGGATCCAGGCTGTATGACGTGGTTGAACAGCGGAGATTAACCACCTCCTTCTGCAAGGTTGTGGAGGAGGAACTGGAAGGGGACGGGCCTTGAGGCTAGCTGGGAAATTTGCACAGAAATTGAGGCAAGAAATTATAAAAGCCTGAACCAGGACTGTAGTGTAAAGATGGGGGAAGGAGATGAATGCAGGAGGGAGAACCACTGAGGTTGACTCTGGGGTCTGTGAAGAGTGAAGGAGAGCAGTCTAGGACGATCCCCACATTTCTGACTTTGCAAACTGTTACTACCCCAGGGAGGGGATCCTCGAGGATAAGCGGGTTTCATGGCGGAGGGGGTAGCAGAGTTTGGTTTGAGTCTTGGTGAGTCAAGGAGCCTAGAGAACAGCCCAGTGGAGCTGTCTAGTTGGGTGTAAACTGTATTTGTTCGTCACTGTATCCTTAGCTCCTAGGGCAGGACCTAGCACATAGTAGGTACTCAGAAAATTCTTATTGGAAAGATGGATGGTTGGATGGGTGGATGAATGGATGCATGGATAGAGAGATATATGTATGTATGTTTAAGGAAGAAGTCATAAGTAGAGATATCAGTTTGGGATTTATCAATCAGAGGTGATGGCTGATGCTGTAGAAATGGAAACGGATATAGAATGAGGGTTTAGTTAACACCATCATCTGAGAAGCAGAAAGGACCTGGGTGCCTGAGAAGGAAGAGTCAAAAATTCAAAGATGCGTGGGACTGGGGATAGCAGGAGAAAATGGAATCTTGAACCTGGGGAGGAAAAATTTCAGGGAGGGAGAAAGCCACATTCTCAAATGCTGCCTGTCAGAGGATAAAATCTGGGGGAAAGGCATGCCTGGATTTGTGACAGAGGAGACCATCAGTGGAGTAGGGGCAAAAGCTCCATCCCCATGGGGCAATGGGCTAACGGATGATGGAAGTGGAGGTGGTGTCGTAGATTGGGTCCCCTGAGAGTCGCACCCTGAGACGGAGATGGGACTGGAGGTGGTTTGCTGGGAAGTGCCCTTGGAGCACACTTGGGAGGGAGGGAGGGAGGGAGGATTGAGCAGAGGGAGAAGATGAGCTGCGATGGGGTCGCAATAGAGACCTCAGCCCACCTCCAGGGCCTGTGCAGCTGGGATAACCCTCAGAGGCGTCCTGGACTGAGAGAAGGGTGTTGACCCCCAGCTGACCTCACTGGGTGCAGAGGAGGCTGTTTCTGTTAGTCCAGGACAATTCTTAGGGAGGGAGTCAGCTGAGAGCAGTCAGAGACACTCTCCCAGGAGCTGGTGGAGTGAGCGCCTTGGCCCCAGAGGGGGATCTGGGTTCCGCCCACAGCACCCACTGCAAGAGACCACTGTAGTCTAATCTCCCAAGGAACTGGTCTACAGAGGGAAAGAGGGAGACTGAGATGCAGCTAGAGGGAGACAACGGCCAGAAAAGCTTTTGTATGTTCATATATTTGACAATCTGGGAAACACTTGAGTGTGGTTTGAGGCTGGGAGAAGGAGGCCCTGGAGAGGGTAAGAATGAAGATACTGGGGCCAGCCCTGTGGCTTAGCGGTTAACTGCGTGCACTCTGCTGCTGGCGGCCTGGGTTCGGATCCCTGGCGTGCACTGATGCACCGCTTCTCCTGCCATGCTGAGGCCGCGTCCCACATACAGCAACTAGAAGGATGTGCAACTATGACATACAACTATCTACTGGGGCTTTGGGGAGGAAAAAAAAAGGAAGAGGATTGGCAATGGATGTTAGCTCAGGGCTGGTCTTCCTCAGCAAAAAGAGGAGGATTAGCATGGATCTTAGCTCAGGGCTGATCTTCCTCATAGGAAAAAAAAAAAAATGAAGATACCAAGAAGGAGAAGGATGATGGAACAGGGGCCCGGTGAGGACAGATCTGCCGTGCTTTCTGTTTAACCCACAAGAGCTTAGAACACAGCCTGGCACATAATTGCACTTAAATGACTGAGTCCATGAATGAATAAATTCTAGACATTTTAACACTGAATAGAAGAAACAGAGCACCAATATGTATCTCCACCAAGAAGCACACACCCATTTAAATGTAGAAATGTACTCAAAAGAGGAACCAGGACACCCAAATACATCCACACTTTTATAACCTTTAGAGCCCCCGCTATTTCATGGAAGCCCCTTGGAAGCAAGCAGGTACCCCAGTCCTCTGAGTCTCCTCTCTGAGTGTCAATCCTTGCTTCTCTTTCCTGTTGTGATGGTCTATGTTTCTCCGTAAGAACTCATTTATAGAAACTTTTACGCTTTTTAAAACCAACTTTGTTGAAGTATAAATGACATATGATAAACTGCACATATTTAAATGTACACTTGGGAGAGTTTTGACATATGTGTAATGAAACCATTACAACAATCAAGCTAATAAACATACCCATCACCCCCTAAAGTTTGTGGGTTCCCTTTTGTAATATCCCTCCGTCCAGGAAAAGTTGATCTACTGTCACAACAGATTCATTCACATTTTCTAGAATTTTGAGGAAACGGAATCATATAGTATGTACTCTTTTTTGTCTTCCTTCTTACCCTTGGCATATTATTTTGAGATTTTAATTTTTTTTTTCTCTGAAGCCCCAGTAGATAGTTGTATGTCATAGTTGCACAGCCTTCTAGTTGCTGTATGTGGGACGTGGCCTCAGCATGGCCGGAGAAGCGGTGCGTCGGTGCGCGCCCGGGATCCGAACCTGGCCGCCAGTAGCGGAGCGCACGCACTTAACCACTAAGCCACGGGGCAGGCCCAATTTTGAGATTTTAAAAGTTTGAAAACATCTAACACAGACAGAAGTCTCTAGAGAATGCTTTGTTCACAATCCTGTCCTGTTCGGTACTTTTCTCAACGGTGTAGACAAAGATATAACTATGTTGATGGTAATGGCCTGTTAGTCCAACGGAGGGCTTCTGAGAATGGCTGATCTTTGTTACCAGACAGTTGCTTTGGGACTACATTCCCTTCAGTCACATTTCCCCCACCCTGAGGGTTTTACTACTTTCTGAGAGGGAAAGGTGAGGATGAAATTCTTTCCGGTCAGTGCCCTCAACTCTGGGGACACTAACTCACTGGGTGATGATGGAAGTCAAGGGGCAACAACAGTTTTCTGCAAAGGGCCAGAGAGTAAATATTTTAGGCCCTGCAGCCCATATGGTCTCTGTCACAAGTACTCAAGCCTATCATTGTAGCACAAAAGCAGCCAGAAACAATATGTAAACAAATGAGCATGGCTGTGTTCCAATAAAACTTTATTTACAAAAACAAGCAGGGGGCCATATCTGGTGGGGCACAGGGGAGGAGGCAGGGGGCGTAGTTGGCTGACCTTTGCTGTAAGCAATGGAATGTCATTGAAAGCCTCCTCTTCTGTTGCTCATTATGGGATGTCATTATTATGATGATGGGGGCTGCAGAATTTAGAGGACATTAGAGACAGTGATATAATATGTGACCTATGAAACATTTGGGAGAGTTTGCTTCTTTGAACCAGGCTTTGGATTAAGGCATAGACTATAGCCATGATGTCAACAGGCACCACGAGGGCAGTGACATTTCATAAGGCGTGGCTAATGGGTCCCATTATCAGCCTTCTCTATTTTACTACGGCTCCCCATGGGCTGTGGCTATGTGGGGACAGGAAGGGGCCTGGGACTGGAAACCAGATGTTCCTAATTTTCAGGTGTTCACTCAGCTGGGCAAACCATTTGCTAGATACAGGGATTGAATCAAGATTCAGAAGAACTTCAGGGCCGGCCCCGCGGCTTAGCGGTTAAGTGCGTGCACTCCGCTACTGGCGGCCCGGGTTCAGATCCCGGGCGGGCACCAAGGCACCGCTTGTCAGGCCATGCTGTGGCGGCATCCCATATAAAGTGGAGGAAGATGGGCACAGGTGTTAGCCCAGGGCCAGTCTTCCTCAGCAAAAAGAGGAGGATTGGCATGGATGTTAGCTGAGGGCTGATCTTCCTCACAAAAAAAAAAAAAAAAAGAACTTCAACAAGTGGAAATTTGTGAGACAATCTCTACCAGGAGTATTGAAAATAGTCACTAAAATAAAAGCACACATTTATTTAACACTCACAGAGTACTCACTAGTTTACATAGATTATCTCATCGATGCCTCACCACTACCCTGTGGAGGAGGTGCTATTATTTCTCCCTTGTTTAACAGAAGATGAAGCAACATCAGAGGGAAGTAACTTGCTCAGACCACACACTTAGTGCAGTGATTAAGATTAAGAATGTGTTATGTGTATGTTTTCTGTGATGAGAGACAAGACTAGGTGTCTCCTTCCAGAGCAAGACAGCAGAGTCCTAATTGCAAAGCTTACCCAGTGCTTATCATGGGCAGACACTCTTCCAAATGCTCTGCACAAATGTTTTAGGATAAAAGACTGAGCTGTTGTAACAAGAGACCCAGCAAAGACATGGCTTAAGAAAAGAAGGCCTGGAACAACAAAAGACCCTGCATAACCAAAGCAATCCTGAGAAAAAAGAACAAAGCTGGAGGCATCACAATCCCTGATTTCAAAATATACTACAAAGCTGTAATAATCAAAACAGCATGGTACTGGCAGAAAAACAGACACACAGATCAATGGAACAGAATTAAGAGCCCAGAAATAAACCCACACATCTATGAGTAATTTTCAACAAAGGAGCCAAGAACATGCAATGGAGAAAGGAAAGTCTCTTCAATAAATGGTGTTGGGGAAACTGGACAGCCACATGCAAAAGAATGAAAGTAGACCATTATCTTACACCATACACAAAAATTAGCTCAAAATGGATTAAAGACTTGAAGGTAAGACCCCAAACCATACAATTCCTAGAAGAAAACATAGGTAGTATGCTCTTTGATGTTGGTCTTAGCAGTATCTTTTCCAATACTGTGTCTACTCAGGCAAGGGAAACAAAAGAGAAATTAAACAAATGGGACTACATCAAACTAAAAAGCTTCTGTACAGCAAAGGAAACCATCAACAAAATGAAAAGACAACCCACTAACTGGGACAAGATATTTGCAAATCATGTATCTGGTAAGAGATTAATCTCCAAAATATATAAAGAACTCACACAACTCAACAACAAAAAAACAAACAACTCGATTAAAAAATGGGCAGAGGATCTGAGCAGACATTTTTACAAAGAAGATATACAGATGGGCGACAGGCACATGAAAAGATGTTCAACATCACTAATCATCGGGGAAATGCAAATCAAAACTACAATAAGATATCACCTCACACCCGTCACAATGGCTATTATTAAAAAGACAAGAAATAGCAAGTGTTAGAGAGGTTGTGAAGAAAAGGGAACCTTCATACACTGCTGGTGGGAATGCAAACTGGTACAACCAGTACCAGTTTGGAAAACAGTATGGAGATTCCTCAAAAAATTAAGAACAGAAATACCATATGATCCAGCTATTCCACTTCTGAGTATTTATCCAAAGAACATGAAAACACTAATTCAAAAAAATATATGCACCTCTGTGTTCATTGCAGCATTATTCACAATAGCCAAGACTTGGAAACAACCTACATGCCCATCAACAGATGAAAGGATAAAGAAGACGTGGTATATATACACAATGGAATACTACTCAGCCATAAAAAAGATGAAATCTTGCCATTTTCAACAACATGGAAGGACCTTGAGGGTATTATGCTAAGTGAAATGTCAGACAGAGAAAGATAATTACTATACGATTTCACTCATATGTGGAAGATAAACAAACAAACACTAGGTACAGAGAAGAGCTTGGTGGTTACCAGAGGGGAAGAAGGGAGGAGAGGGGGAAAGGGGGAAAGGGGCACATTTGTACAGTGACAGATGGCAACTAGACTTTTGGTGGTAAACCCCATGTAATCCATACAGATATTGAAATATAATGACGTACACTTGAAATTTATATAATGTTATAAACTGATGTTACCTCAATTAAAAAAAGAAAGGAAATCCTTTCTGTCTCACTTCTCAGTCCTCGGGGAGGCTCCAAGTCAGCGGCTTCTCTTCTCCATCAGGAACCCAGGCTGTTGGCAGCAGTACTGTCTTCCACACGTGGCCTCCACGGCCATCCCCGTGGTCACCATCCTGACCAGCGGAAAGTCGGAAAAGAGTGGAAGCTCAGGGCCAGGAGCTCCCTCTTAAGCAAGGAGGGCAGAAGTCACCATAGATAACATCCCCTCTTGGTCCATTAGCAAGAGCTGGCTGTACCTAGTCACACGTGGGGCTGGTCAGAGTAGTCTAGGAAGGGAAAGGACAGATTTTGCTGGCCATTCCCCACCTCAGATAATTCTTTTATTTAATCCTTGCAAGAACACTAACTATTTGACAAATGGGGAGACTGAGGCACAGAGAGGCGAAGTAACTTGCTGTAAACCACAAAATTAGTAGAGCCAGGATTTAACCAAACACTGAAGGCAGAGCTCAGGCACCTGAGTACATGCATGGCAGCTCGCCCCATGCTGGAACTCAAAGGATGCCAATGCTGATTGACAGTTGACCACCTCTTGTAACCCCTTGTAACCCAGACCCAGTTCTGGGCAAGCTGGCTTCCACGGGGCCCTGTTCCACTCCAATAATCACCAAATGTGTAGAAGTCACACTCCAAACTTCAACCTCTCAATCATGGAGGACCTGCTGTTAAAGTGTTTAGCGATTAATGTAAATGCAGTTCTTGTTGATTCATTAACAATCCACTCCGCACTGACCGGCAAGGTCTACTAAGTTACCAACAACATTCTCACACAGATTCTACTCCCACAAATGGGCTTTCCAGGGAGCATTAACACATTGTATGGCTTTGCTTTTTTTTTCGTTCGTTTGTGAGGAAGGTTAGCCCTGAGCTAACATCTGTGCCCATCTTCCTCTACTTTATATGTGGGACGTCTGCCACAGCATGGCTTGATAAGCAGTGTGTATGTCCTCACCCGGGATCTGAACCTGTGAACCCTGGGCTCCCGAAGCAGACCACGTGAAATTAACCACTACTGCACTGGGCCGGCCCCTGGCTTTGGGTTTAGACAGAAAATTTACAAGAGTTTCCCCAGATGCATGGGCTCATATCAAGTTTGTCACAGAGCAGCAGTTTTCAAACTTTTTTGGTTTTGAGACCTCTTTAAAATGAAGGACCCCAAAGAGCTTTCATTTATTGGGGTTATATCTATAGCTATTTGCTGAATTAGACTTTTTTTTTTTTTTGGTGAGGAAGATCGGCCCTGAGCTAACATCTGTTGCCAATTTTCCTCTTTTTGCTGAGGAAGATTAGCCATGAGCTAACATCCATGCCCATCTTCCTCTATTTTGTATATGGGACGCTGCCACAGCATGGCTTGATGAGCAGTGCGTATGTCCGTGGCTGGGACCCGAACCCTCGAAACCCCAGCTGCTGAAGCAGAGCACACGAACTTAACCACTACTCCACTGGGCCAGCCCCCCGAATTAGACATTTAAATGAAGAAACAATTTAAAATATTTATTATTTTTAAAAGAACAATAACAAACCCATTGCTTGTTAAATAAATAACATTTTTATGAAAAACAATCATATTTTCCCAAAAAATTTACTGAGAAGAGTGGCATTATTTTACACATTTGCAAATCTCTTTAACATCTAGTTGAATAGAAGACAGCTGGATTCTCACATCTGCTTCTGCATTCAATCTGTTGTGATATGCCATGAAGCCTCCGGAAAAGCTCGGTACTATTATCATGATATCTCCTTTTTCAGTTGAGAAAATCTGGGCTCAGAGCACTTAAGTCATTTGCGCAAGAACACACAACTATGAGCAGAGAAGCCAGAATGAGGACCTGGGTCTGCCTGCCCCGTCTCTGGGTTCTTAACCCCGACCCTGTCCTGCAGCCACTGTAGATGAAACACCACCCACGTTTGTGGAACCATGACTCTGGGAGTGAGAAACAAATAAAACAAAAAAAAAAAAAAAGAGAGAGAGAGGGAGAAAATAGACAGTTTTCCCTTGTTGAAACCATTGTGAAGAGAAAGACTAAGGCTTGGCAACTAAATGCAAGGCAGGCAGCTCATGGTTAACTTGGGGGTTAGGTTTGGGGACAAGGAAGGAGCCAACGTTGACTGAGCGCCTTCCACCCGCATCTCCTTTAATCCTCAGTTAATTCCCTGCAAGTGCGTGTTAACATCAATTTGCACCAGAGGAAACTCAATGCTCAGAGAGGCTGCCTAACTTGACCCAGGTCTCGCAGTCACTAAGTCAAAAGTGTATCTTGTTTTACTCCCAAGTTGGGATCTCTGGTCCCCCCTTGCCTGCTGGCTAGGACAGCTTACCACTTTCAGGGTTTAGGGTTTCCTCTTTGCAGTTGTTACAATAAATGGCAACATTGCGGGGTATGTGTGTGGGTGGGTGAAGGTGTGTTTCCAAAACGCTGTAGAAAATTCAGGAAGGAATCATAACCTCATGTAGAGCTCAGCCAGGATTCCAGACTAGGATGGGGTGTGACTTGGAAATACAAGGTAAGATTCTGGGACTAATTTCCACGTATGGGTTTTCCCCCATCACCAAGCAATGCTCTGATATCAGCTGGGTAGCCTACAATTCAACTCAATTCTGACACCATCTACCTGGAGATAGCATCAGATCCCGCAGGTTGAGGGCTCAGTCCCACAAGACTGCCCCCACTTCAGACACCAATCACAGGTCCAGGTTGTCACCTATGCTTCTGACGGACTGGCAACAGATCGGAGGTTCCAATGACCCCCTCCTAGGATTCATTTAATTGTCTAGAGCGGCTCACAGAACTCAGAAACATTTTACTTACTAGATTTACCGATTATAAAAGGATATAACTCTGGAACAGCCAAATGGAAGAGATGCATAGGGCAAGGTATGGGGAAAGGGCACTGAGCTTCTGTGGTCTATCTGAGAGCGTCACTCTCCACAAATCTCCATGGGTTCACCTACCCGGAAGCTCTCAGAACCCTGTTCTTTTTGGGCTTTTATGGAGGCTTCATTACACTGGCATAATTGATTAAATCATTGACCATTGGTGATTGATTCAACCTCCAGCCCCTCTCCCTCCACGGAGGTTTGGGGTGGGTGGGTACTAAAAGTTCCAATCATCTAATTATCTGGTTGGTTTTTCAGGCAACCAGCCCCATCATTCGTGGGGTCCAAAAGTCACCTCATTAACAGAACAAAAGATACCTGGATTACTCTTCTCATTTAGGAAATTCCAAGAATTTTAGGAGCTCAGTGCCAAGAAGAGGGACAGAGACCAAATATCTATTTCTTATTATAAACCACAATATCACACAGGGTTACAACCGAGAGTCACGTTCATCGCTTGACACATACAGTGTTTTAAGTATTTTTGTTAATTTTGAATTACTCACCAAAACTTATAAATTAGGAGCGTTCACATAAAAACCCAGACTTTGTGGGGCCAGCCCGGTGGCGTAGCCGTTAAGTTCACATGCTCTGCTTCGGTGGCCCGGGGTTCTGAGGTTCAGATCCCGGGTGCACACCGACGCACCACTTATCAAGCCATGCTGTGGCAGGGGTCCCACATATGAAGTAGAGGAAGATGGGCACATCTTCCTCAGCAAAAAAACAAAAGAAAACAAAACAAACAAACAAAAACAAAAACCCAGACTTTGGGATTTCTCTTGAAAATTCAGGTGCTTTGGCAACACTGGGACCTGCATTCTCACGTGGAGACAATGGGCTGGAACTAACTCCTGGAAGGTCAGAGGTGGGCAAGGACTACAGCCTCCACCACCAGAGAAGCAAGAACTGCATTTGCTGAACTCATTGTTGGTACAATCTCTTCAATTTTTTTGAGAGAATATTGCATATGATAAAATGCACAAAACTTAATCATTCAGTCAGATGGGCTTGAACAACCGTATATACCCAAGTTAAGATGTAGAAATTTCCATCATCCCAGAAAGCACCCCTTCCAGTCCATTCTTATCTCCCACTCTCTGACTTCTAACACCATAGATTCAGCTTTCTTGTTCTTTTTTTTTTAAATTAATTAATTAATTTATTATTTTTGTGAGGAAGATCGGCCCTGAGCTAACATCTGCCAATCCTCCTCTTTTTGCTGAGGAAGACTGGCCCTGGGCTAACATCTGTGCCCATCTTCCTCCACTTTATGTGGGACGCCGCTACAGCATGGCTTGACAAGTGGTGCGTCGATGCGCACCTGGGATCCGAACCGGCAAACCCCGAGCTGCCGCAGTGGAGCGCATGCACTTAACCGCTTGTGCCACCGCGCCGGTCCCATCTTTCCTGTTCTTGAACTTCATATAAACGGAATCATAAGGTATGTACTCCTTTGTGTCTGCCTTCTTTCGCTTGGCATAATGTTTCTGAGATTCATCTACTGCACTGAAGCTGGGTACCTAAGAGTTACTGTAAATATTCAATAAGAATGTGATTACCCTTGGACCTTGTTCCCAACACAGACACAGATGAAAAGAAGTTAGTCTTGTTAATTTGCTGTTTTCTTGTTTAACCTGAGGGGTGACTCAAGGGTCACAAGGATTTATGAGCATGTTTTGCAGAAGAAAGAACTGCCTTTAAGGAAGTTAAGACCACCAGATAATCAGCCCCCAGTTTCTGCTGTGGCCCACAGTCTGGTTGCCCAAGGGTTTATTGGAGTGAAAGGATCACGGACTTCCCCTTTGTTTCTCCAAAACTTCACTTCCCAAGACCCTTAGCTCTATAAAACCCCTCTGTTTTCTTTTTTCAAGGCAGATTTGGGAGAATCTATCCTCCCACCTTCTCATTTTGGCCAATTCACGTGAAGCTTTCTCCATCTCCAAGCACCAGTGCCTCAATGATTGGCTTATTGCTCACCAGGCACGTGAATTTGAGAGTAAGAGGTTCTGCATCAGCATTACATGTGTCAGTAGTTCATTCCTACTGAAAATGACTATGGTTCCCACAGAGTATTGTTACCGCACAATGGGCACGATCTGCTCACCGTGAGACAAAAGCCCACAGTCAAGAGGCAAGATGGTGGAAAAGAAAGGGCAGTTTATTACAGCTTGTGAGCAAGGGAGAAGATGGCCGGCTAACGTCTCAAACAACCATCTTAAGGGGGCACAAAATCTTACAGCAGTTATGTAGGCTGGTGGGTTATAGGGGAGGGGCTTAGGAATGTTGACTGTCTGAGGTTACAGACAGGGAGTCGCCACCCCAGATCTTTCAGTTTTCACTGATGATGGCTATCAGCATAGACTCCCTATTCAGGGGTCAGCACCTTCCTAAGGAGCTCAAAAGAACAAAGTTATCACCTTATCGCAGCTGGGAGGTACATGCACCAGCAGGGGTTGTAAAATCTATAGAGCAGTCAGATCTCCTGGAGGGTGCATATCCAGCTGGGTTAGTTAGTCAGAGGTCATTCAAAGTTACAATAGGGTTTCTTTTCTACAATATGGTTTCCCTTATGTCAACCTTGTCTTGAGCCGGTATCAGTATGAAGGCAGCACAGTTTGCTGTCCATTTTCCTGTTGATGGCCTATTTCCACTTTGGTGCTATTATAAGCAAGGCTTCGATGAACATTTGTGCATAAGTCTTTGCAGGAACAAATATTTTCATTTCTCTTAATAAATACCTAAGGTGGAATTGCTGGGCCATAGGGCAGGTATCTGTTAACTTTATAGGAATCTTCCAAAAAGTTCTCCAAAGTTGTACTGTTGATGCAAAATAACCAATAACCATTCTATAGATAAGAGAGATAAGGTGAGTTTTACTTGAGCCAGGGTGAGGACTATAATCCGGGAAGGCAGTTTCCACAAAGGAAGAAAACATTCTGGAGAAGCGTGGTTTTCAGTACAGTCTTATACCTTTTTAGAGCAAAGAACATACATTAAACATGCCCAGGATACATATTCATCAAAGTTTCAAAGAGGTATTCAGTTGCAAATTAGCAGGTCAACATGACCATGAGGACGGGAAAGGGACTAATACAAGTGTTATTACCAATAGGGCATAGGAGGGGAAGTATGCATTCTTATTTATTTATTTATTTATTTTGTGAGGAGGACTAACCCTGAGCTAACATCTGATGCCAATCCTCCCCTTTTTTTCTTGAGGAAGATGGGCCCTGAGCTAACAACCGTGGCCATCTTCCTCTACTTTATATGGGATGCCGCCACAGCATGGCTTGACAAGCGACGTGTCGGTGCGCGCCGGGGATCCGAACCTGCGAACTCCAGGCCGCCGCAGCGCGCGCACTTAACCGCTTGCGCCACCGGGCCGACCCCTGCATTTTTATCTTTAGAGAGTGTTTCTTTAATGGTTAAAGCAAATGTACAATGTATGTTTGATAGGCCATAAGTCAAGCTTCTTTAGCTCTAGCCGAATTAGTTTTGAACCCAAATAGTTACCTCATATACCTCAATATGTGAAAATCTCTCATCAGTACCACCATTCTCTCCTATTCTTTACAGCACCAAGAGAGGATACAAAAGCCTGACAATCAGAGAAACTGTCGGAGGTAACAAGCTGATACAAGCTCAATACAGGATTGACATTGAGGGAAGCCATATTGTAGAGGGGAAACCATATTGTGACTTAGAACGACCTCTGATCAACTCTGGACTTTATGGCCCCTCCCAGCTGCTATAAGTTGATAACTTTGTTCTTTTGAGTTCCTTAGGAAAGTGATGAACTGAACCTGGGCAGAGGGTCTGTGCTGATGGCCATCATCAATGACAACTGAAAGATCAGGGTAGAGGGCATTGCTGCAGTCTCTGATGCATATCAAGTAAAACAAAAGACTGTCAGGAACTAAGACCACATGGATGCCCCCACCCTGAGACCAGATGCCTCCACCCAGTAATCAGACGGATGCCCCTGCCCTGGGACCAGATGCCTCCCCCACTTGGAGGCCAGCTCTCTGTAACCGGCCTGTAGTCTTTGTTCTGTAAGATGGCTCTTTGAGACATTAGTCGGCCATCTTCCCTCTTGCTAGCAAGCTGTAATAAACTGCCCTTTCTTTTCCACCATCTTGCCTCTTGACAATTGGCTTCTGTCTTGCGGCGAGCAGATTGTGCCCTTTGTGCGGTAACAAAGCCAGTGACCAGAGGGCCACATCTGGCCCTCATAGATTAATAGTCATGAGACTTTATACAAAATTCTGGACTTCTCATTTTTCCAGAACAATCAGAAGGTCTGGCCCCATTGGGCCTGTGTTCCTTCAGTTGGAGCTGAGTTGTGGCAGTCCTCGTCAGCTGGGACACAGGCTGTCCAGTCGGCCACAGCCCCACCTGGCCTGCCTCGCTGGTCTACATGCCTCGCCTGTAGGCTCTGTGACCTGGAACATGCCCATGGTTCCCTAGACCTGCCCCAAGAGGTCAGGACTGGACCCCAGGTTGGGAGAGCAGTGCATCTTCTATGGCACCCCACTGCCTTCCTGGTACTGTGGCCCCAGTCTCAGGCTGTCCATTCCCTGGCCCTCTGTCTTTCTGTCTCCTTTCTCCAATCCCAGCTGTTCCTTCTGTACATCTGTCCCCCTGGGCAGGCCATTCCCTGCAGGCCCTCATTCATGGTGCTGTCCAGCCAATTGCCGGGTCTTTCTGCATCCAGGCAGCCCTCCGCCTAGGCAGCGCATCTCTAAGCCACCTGCCGCTGCTCCTGTAGCAATCGGGAACTAAATGGCCTGGGTTCAAATCCTGGCTCTGCCACTTACCAGCTGGGTGACCTTGGGCAAGTGACTCACCTCTCTCTACCTCTGTTTCCTTATCAGTAAAATGGAGACAATACTAGGACCTGTCCTAGAGGCCTGTTGGAAAGAGCAAGTAAGCAGAGTGGTGGAAACCACTTAGAGCCTGTGCATATTCGTTATCACTGTTCTTTCTGAATTGCTCTGCCAGGGGCTGCACCCCCAGTGCCCAGGCTGGTCAAGTGAAGGGGAGAGGCAGGCGGGAGGTCTTGTCTGCGGTGAGAGGGGGTGGCCATGACTCTGCTCCAGCCAGTGGCTGTCCTGTGGCCATGTGGACCCAGTGTGGCCAGATCTTCAGATTGTTCTGTGAGAGTGGGAAATCCAGAGTCTTCTTTAAAGTCTCTTGGCTTGCAAATGCTAGTAACTATTCAAAAAAATTTTTTAATGCTCTGAGCGTCCCCACTGCTGTCCCTGTTCTGGTGTCGTGGGCCAGACGTGGGCCCCTGGCAGTGGCTTGATCACTCCTGACAGCTCCTCTGGGCCCCAGACGCCTCCTCTTTGCCCTGCCTTGGTCTGGAGAGCTCACGGAGAAGGGGCTGAACACAGGGGGGTCGCTGTGTCTGCTGCTGCAGCGCTGGGGCCACACTGCCAATGCTTTCCTGGGACTTTCCCTCTGTCCCGTGCCTCCCCCGCCAGCATCTCCCCTCCCCCTTCCTCCAGCTCGTCCCAAGCCCGCCTGTTCCCAGTGTGGAGGCGGGCCAGGGGAAGAGTGGGTGAGTGAAGCCGGATGGTGCCCTGGGCTCCAGTGGCTCCCCCACCCGTCCCTGCCATGCACCCACACCAGGTGCCCGCCCTGATGGAGGCCGCATGGGTGGAGCTCAGGACGTGCCATCTTCCCCACAGGAGCCCGCTTGGAATTCAAGTTCAAGGATTCGGGGACGGGCTTGGCCTCTCTCCGGCCCCAGGGAGATCATTCACGCTTCCTCTAATTCCTGCTGCAGGCAAGGATGGAATTTGGAGTTTGACCTACGAGGAGGCTCTCCCGGCAGCAGGCAGAGCAGGAGGGAGGGGCGCCACTGTCCTGTCAAGCTCTAGCTGCGAGGGGAGAGGAGCACAGGTGTCTTCCTTCTCAGGGCCATCTCTGCCTCCTTCTGCCTCAGAAGCCACAGAAGCCACCGACGGGCCCCAGGGTAGGCGGGCCCTGCATCCAGAGGAAGGTAAGGCTCCCGGCGCCCCATACCCATTCTGCAAACTGCGGAAGCTGGTCTGGGGACACAGACGGTGCTGGCAGGAAGGACCCCAGCTGTGAACCAGGGAGTGGGGGAGCCACAGCTCCTTGGAAAAGGCTTGTCACCCACCAGGCCCACGGAGCGTGTTTTGCGGGGTGGGCACAGCCAGCGGCACCGGGCATGGGTCCCAGCTGTTCCACTTACCAAGTTCCAGGACATTGGGCAGATCCTTTCACCTCGACGAGCCTCTGGTTCCTTATCTGTCAAATGGAGATGTGAACCTCAGCCCAGCCCAGCCCAGCCCACAGGTGTGGTGTACTCACAAGGACTTCAGGAGATAAGGCAGCTGAAAATATCTAAGCAAACACAAAAAGTGAAAGGCTGTATTACTGCGGCTGCAGATGCCATGAACTACACAACAAATACAGTCACAGGTACAGGCTGGGCACGTGCGGAGGGCTTCACATCCAGGGCCTGGTCAGACTGCCACAAGAGCCCTGTAAGGACACAACCACCTAATTCACAGACAGAGCCTGAGAGCCAGTAAGAAACCTGCCCGAGTTCGCCCGGTCAGTGAGTGTAGACCTGACTCCCACGGCCGTGAGCTTATCCACAGCATCTGGGTTTCAGATGGTGTTCTGAAGGATTCTGGGGAAGTAGGGGGAAGAGGTGCCCTCCTCCACAGGGCGTCCCTGGGGTATGACTTTGGGGGCTCACAGTGTGCAGGGGTATACAGCAGAAGCTCTGAAAATACCATATTTGTTACACGAATGTTTGTTGAGTGCCTGCTTTGGTGACACAGTGTGAGCGAGGCAGACACGGTCCCTGCCCTCACGGAGGTGCAGTGTAGTGGAGACGGGAAGTAACGAGAGAAACGTCTGAGTCAAATGTCAGGCTTGATTCAACAGTGATGAGGTGTCTTATTTGCTGTGACTGCAAATAACTTAAGGACCCGATTCAGATTGAGGCCAAGAGAAAGCTCCTTCAGGGATATGACAGTAGGGCAACATCTGAAAGACTAGTAGGAGTTCATCAAGCCAAGAGCATAGGGAAAAGCATGCTAGGCAGAGGGAACAGAATGGCAAAGACCCCGAGGCCAGAAATAGTGCTCAAGGAATAGAAAGAAGGCGAGTGTGAGACGAGGCTGGGGCTGCAGCAGAGCACGGCAGGGGGAGGAGCTGAGACGCTTTGAGAGGAAAAGGATGGGCTCTGATTTATATCCAAAGAGCTCTCTGGCTTCCATGTGAGGGCTGCATCAGAAAGAAGCAAGAATGGCGTCGGGGAGGCAAGACGGGGGGCTCCTGCTCTGGGTGCCTTGGACGACAGCAATAGAAGTAATGGCAAGGGAAAAGGGGTGGATTCAAGCTATACTTTGGGAGTAGAATAAAACAGAATTGGGGGCCAGTAGATTCTGGGAGCTGAGACAGAGCCACTCTGAATTCTTTGACGGGATGTTTGTGAGCCATGACATCCTCAGTGCTTAGGCTCGGTGGCCGGCACACAGCACATGCCCACAGACCACTTGATGAGTGAGTGAATGAATGAATGACTTAAGGATGTCCCTCGGGTTTCTGGAGTGAGCAGCAGGGTGCATGAAGTTGCCATTTAGCGAGGTTGCCATTTAGGGAGGATTGGACGCTGTTGAGGATCATGGTCTCCGACTTGGACATGTTAAGTTTGAGATGCTGGTGGGGCATCCACGAGAGATGCCAGGTTGGCATTTGGATGAATGGGTCTGGGGCTCACAGGTGCTCTTTTTTTTTTTTTTTTTTGTGAGGAAGATCAGCCCTGAGCTAACATCCATGCCAATCCTCCTCTTTTCACTGAGGAAGACTGGCCCTGAGCTAACACCCGTGCCCATCTTCCTCCACTTTATGTGGGACGCCGCCACAGCATGGCCTGACAAGCGGTGTGTCAGTGCGTGCCCGGGATCCGAACCCGGGCTGCCAACAGCGGAGCGCGCGCACTTAACCACTACGCCACGGGGCCGGCCCCTCCTTTCTTTCCTAATTACCAGAGCTGGGGCTCTTCCTAACAGGCTGGGGACAGTCCTGGCTTCTACGTCAGCCCAGAGTCCCTTGGAATCGTCCTCTTGGCCTATTTCTAGAGACCTGTCCCTAATGAACCCCACAGCATCACTGGTCGAGCAGCCAGAGGTGGTCCTTCTTCCCTTCTGCAGTTCTAGGCCCTGAGGGCCCCGCTCTGCCTTAGGAAATTGACCCCTCCCTCTGGTTGGGCTGCCTCCACCACCAGCCTCTCTGGGCATCCTGGACACAAGCCAAAGGCCGGGCTTGTGGCTGTGGAGTGGGCAGTTACCTCCACTGCAGGTGACCACAGAGAAGAGGTAGGAAAGGGTGTGAGTAGCTGCTGGCCTGAAAGGTGCAGCCTGCGCCAGCCCTTGTTATAACCCCTGGAATTTTCCCTGCCAAGTGTGCACGTGCCGAGCAGTGGTTAGGCGCTGGAGGGTTAAACCTGAGTTGGAGCCCAGTTCAGTCATTTACCAGCGGCGTGACCTTGGGCCCCAGCCTCGCTCTGAGACCTGACCTCTTAGGGGTGCTGTGTTTAAAATGAAATTCACACAAGTTGGGGGCCAGGGTCTGCCTGACCACAAAGTCCATGCTCTTTTTTTTTTTTTTTTTTTTTTTTAACGATTGTGTAAGAAGAATGGGGACAGACCAAGTATTCTGGACCGAATCACATTGTATAATGTACTCGCTTAATGCTTTTAGCAAACCTGTGACATAGGTCTGATTATTATCCCCATTTCGTAGACGGGAAAACTGAGCCTCAGAGAGGTGATTTGCCCAAGATCATGGAGCCAATAAGTGGTAGAGCTGGGATTCGAACTGGGCAATGCATTTCTAACGTCTTTACTCTTTATCACAACACGTCTATTTCCCGGACAGTATTTTGCCTATAATTAAAATTTGTAATTAGTTGGTCTTGTCATCTTTGGTCAGGGCAGGGCCCTGCCCTAGTTTCTCTCTGCCTCTCTGTCTCTCTCTGTCTCATTCTCTGTCCCTGCTAATGTGTTTGATATTCTTCAGCAAATATGCCTACATCCTGGCAAAATACTTGTTACTTTTTGTATCTTAGAATGTATTTCATACACGCAGATGGTTTTATGCTGTAAATCTTGTTCCATTTGTTTCTTTTTCTTTCATTATGAAATGTTTCAGATGCACCAAAGTTAGGAAGAATAATGTACCCCCTAGCAGTGGATGCCCACGGGAGCCAGCCTAAGAAAGCAAATCAAAGCCCCCGCCCGCCTGTGCACTCAGTCCCCTGTCTTTCCCTCGCGCTGGGGCGTGGAAAATTTCCACATCTGCTGTGGCAGATTATGTAACCGGCCAAAAGGAAAGGCTGAGCAGCCGGCCCTGCTCGCTGAGCTTCCTCTGTTCTTTGACCAGCAGCCGACCACAAGGGCAGGGCATGCTTGCAAACAAAGCCATTGTTGTAACACCCGCTCTGCACAGACTCGCCTTAACCCTGCTCTCCCACACAGGGAGGGTCCCTCACAGGAGGGAAAGCCGGAGCCCACTTCCAGCTTGGCCCTCCTGGGGCACTGCAAGGGGCAAAGGGCATTTGGGGTCATGTCACCCAGTGGCTCTGGGCACACACGTGCTGCAAGGGGCTGTGGCGAGAACCCACGAGGATGGGGCCAGGTCCATCTTGCTCACTACTTTGTCCTCTGTGCCTAGCACAGAGCCTGGTACACAGCTGGTGCCTAATAAGTGTTTGCAGAAAAGAAACAGAGAAAGAGGGAGGGAAGGAGTAAAGGAGGGGAGGAGAGAAAGAAGAGACGGGCAAGAGGAAGGAATGAAAGGAAGGCAGATGAACCAGTATTGGATAATACAATGAGCTTCGGTTCAGGACCCGAGTTCAAATCCCACCTCTGGCACCTACTGTGACCTAGAAACAAGTGGTACAGCCTGGACCTGAACCTAGCTCACTTTCACGTCTTCATGCCTCTGTTTCCCACCTGTGAAATGGGCAGGTAATAGTGTTTGCCTCACAGGGCTGACGAGGATGAAATAAGAGGACCAGTGCACAGTGCACTCCATGCCTGGCACTCCAATAAACAGTGCTCACTGAGTTTAGAGATGATTGTTGCTACACCAACAGCACGGATTTGCTGAAGAAGAGGCACATTGAGGGCTCTGCCTGCGAGCGTGTGGCCGAGGCAGCAGCCTTTGGGTTCCACAGCTTCTCTGGTCCATGCTCCTATTCCCACCGTGAAGACGCACCCGTCCCTCCCAATCCCTGGCTGGGCCCCCACCTCCCTGGGACTCGGGAAGGGCCTGGAGTCGGTGCCAGCCTGCCCAGGGCAGTGATGAATAACTTGTTTATCTGCTCCCACCGCTCTCTCGGTGCCTGGCAGGCAGGGGCCTGGAAGGGGCAGCTGGGGGAGGGGCTGGGGACAGGAGAGGGCTGGCTCACCAGTCAGCCCACTGCCCCTCCTCCCTTCTTCCTCCCTCTCTTCCCTTTCAGACCTGCTGGGTTCTAGAACAATCTGCCCTGCTCCCCAATTCAGCATCAATCTCCACCTCAAGCTGCTTTCTACATTTCTAGTCCTTACCTTCCCCAAAGTCCCCTGTTTTGGGAGCAGCAGATGGAAGTATTTGAAAATGCAGGCTCTGAAATCAGACAGAGCTGGATTCGCGTCCCAGCTTTGCACTTGTCAACTGTGTGACACAACTTCCTTGCCTGTGACGTGATAAGAATACTACCTACCTAACAGGGACTTCACCCTTAAGACTACCCTTAAGGACCATCCAGCCCCCTCCTCCCCAAGCATCTAGAACCTGCCTTTCTTGGTTAGAATCCCTTTTATGAGCCTCCACTCACACCCTAGAAAGCGTCTCCAGCTCCAGCCCTCCCTCCCCACTTTCTTCCCACCTAACTCTGGTTCAGTTAGGTCAGTCTTGAGCAGCTTATTACCATCCCATTTTACAGATGACAGTGATCATGAAACCTAGACCTGCATGATGCTCAGAGGGCTGAGGGGTGACCTGGGTTGGAATTTGGGCTTCTGCTACAAACTCCTGCATTAGAGCAGGGTAAGTGTCAGAGTTGGGTTTGCCACATACTGGCAAGTCTGTCTTCCTTCCTTCCCTCCTTCTCCCTCTTCCTTCCATCTTGGGATCAATGCTAAGGATCAATGGTTGCTTAGGTCTTCTCCTCCGTGGAAAGGGCCACCATGTCCCAGGTCTGAGAAGCTGTGAGCATCCTCTCAACAGAACCAGAGCAAGGCCCAGCCCCAGGGAGAGAAGTTCAAAGCTATACTTGGTATGGAAGGGAACTGACAAGTCATTGAGCGCCCCCCTCAGGCATCTTCTCTAAGTGCACATCCATCTTTTAGGGCTCAAAGGCAGTGGTTCTCAACTCAGGGGATGTTTGTGGCTGTCACAACTGGGAGACGATGCTACTGGCATCTAGTGGGTAACTACCAGGGATGCTGCTAAACATCCTCAATACACAGGATAGCCCCCTACAACAAAGAATTAGCTGGTCCAAAATGTCAACAGTGTTGAAGATTAGAAACACTCCTCTAAGAGCAAGGAACATCCTGCCCAGGTGACCAGGCCATTCCTCTTTGGGCAGCTCTGATCAGACGCAGGAAATTGTTCCCTAATTCTCCCTCTCCCTCCTCACCCTGTCAGGTAATCAACAACCCGCATCGATTCTAACCCCACGTTATTTCTCTAATCCACTTTCTCTCAGCCCTCCCTACCCTTCATCTCAAGTCTGGGTCATTACAGAATAGCCTTCTCTCCACCTTCTTGCTGCTAGTCAAGCCTCTCGCTCCCCATCTGATCATGCCACTTCCTTGTTCAAAACTCTTCCATAGCACTCCTTAATCTCGAGCAGAGGTGTGCAATGGAGGCGTTGCTGCCCTCCGGGAGATGTTTTGAAAATTTGGGGGAACATTTTTGGTAGTCACAATGTTGAGAGTACTATTTGCATTCAGTGGGTGGAGGCCAGAGATGCTAGACACCCTGAAATGCACAGAACTGCCTCGTGTGACAAAGACTTTCAGATGTCCCACCAGACACGTATGTGGGTGAAAACATGCTTATAACTATCTGAAGCTAGAAGCTACCTCCAGTCTATATAAAACACAAAGCGTTGGGGGCGAGGTGCGGTTTATGTAGAAAATGTACTCACTTCTTATTTTCACACATTGTCTCCAATATTTTTCAGAGAGCTCTGTCTTAAATTAAAGCATGGTATATCACGGCAATTGCTTGGACTTTTTAAATAACATTTAAAATCACTAAAGCATTTTTATAAATTTAAACACCTAATCCTAGTTCCTATTCTGGTGTTCCTCTATAGATTCACTCTTTATTCTGTGCTTCTGGAATAGAATGGTTTCTGATTTTCCTATTTCTCTTAAGTACAAAACTTATTCAGTATAATGGGTGAAAGTATCTGACTGCCCCTCTGGGTCTTCCAGTGGAGGCAGATGGAGCAGTTACATGTTGAAGCATCCATCATTTTATCATAAATTGCTTTCCTTTTATTTCTCTTTTGTATTAGAGTTAGAGCATTGTATTGATTTTTTAAAAAATGTGTGTAGGTAAGGTAATATTAACTACGAATTTCACTTCAGTATTCAGTAAAAGGGGTATTACAAAATATTTGTTCTAGAAACAGGGGATGATGTCTGATAGGTCGAGAACCACTGACCTTGTAACATCCTTTGAACGACATCAAAGGGCAGGTATAATGCCTTCACATCTGATTAGCCTCACTGCCCATCTCCCTCCTCCCAATCTTACTTCATCCTCAGGCAAGAATCTGGTGGTTCCTTAAACATGACACACTTGTTCACACTTCAGTGTCTGCAGATGCTGCTGGCTTGGCTTGGAATGCTCCCCAGCTCCCACTCTTCCACATAGGACCACCTAATCATTCTTCAAAACCCACCTTACATGCTACAGCCTGGATTTCCCCATGGAAAATTAGGTGATCCTTCCTCACTGCACTTTGTAGAAAATAATAGTAATAGTAATAGTAATAATAGCAGCTACAATTTATCAAGCACAGCTGTGCAAGGCACTGTGCTCAACACTTCACGGGTACTAGCTCACAGAAATCTATGAAATATAAACTCTTATTTCTCATTTTGCAGATAGGAAAGCCAAAGCTTAGAGAAGTTAGGGAATTTGTCCAAGTTCTCAGGATTGGTAAGTGGTGGAGCCAGCTGGATGGCTCCTAAGCTTCAATCTTTAACACGTCAGTCTCTGCACGTCCACTATATGAAACATCACATTGAGTTGTTTTTATCTATGAGTAGGTTTCTCCCGTTATTGGGCTGCACATCATGGAGGGCAGAGACTGAGTGATTTTTATTCCTGAACCCCTAGAAGCTGACACCCCCAGAGGCTGACACCCTCAGAGTGGAGTCGCATCTTAGCACAAGAATAAGTCAATGCCCAAATCACTTATAGTAAAAAATCACCCTTGGGAATTTTATTAGTTTCCAATTGCTGCTGTAACAAATCACCACAAATGTGGTGGCTTCAAACAACACAAATTTATTATCTTACAGTTCTGGAAGTAAAAGTTCTAAATGCATCTACTGGGCTACAATAGAGATGGCAGCAGGGCTGAATTCCTGCTGGATGCTCTAGGGGACAATTCATTTATTTGCTTTTTCTAGCTTCTAGAAGCCACTTGCATTCCTTGGATCATGGCCCTATTCCTCCATCTTCAAAGCCACCAACATTGGGCCAAATCCTTCTCATATTGTCATCTCTTTGGTTCTCTCATCTGATTCTCTCTTCCACTTTTAAGGACCCTTGTGATTGCATTAGTTCCACTCAGATAATCCAGGATAATCTCCCTATTTTAAGGAGAGCTGACTAGCAAACTTAATTCCATCTGCAAATTTAATTGTCCTTTGCCATGTAACTTAACATATTTGCAGGTTCTAGGGGATTAGGATGTAAACGTCTTTGAGGGGGACATGATTCTGCCTACCACAGGAATCCTTTAAATTGCCCATGGAAGTGCAGTATACTGAGAAACAGCTTAGGAGAGTGGTTCAAAGCATGGATTCTGGAGCAAGATTATTTGCCTCAAATCCCAGCTCTACCACTTGAGCTGTTTTACTTTGGGCAAGTTACTTAATTTCTCTGTCCCTCAATTTTGCTATCTGTAAAATGGCATAACAATAGTGCCCACTCTGCAGGTTTGTAAGCTACTTTGAATGATGCCTGTCATGTAGTAGGTGTTACATAGGTGCTTATTAAATATATGAAATTTTATGAGCATATCCAGTGTTGGAACAAGATTGTAGCATCTGGCTGAGTCTCAGACAAAATCGTTGTCTTGACCTGTGAGGTACCCGGGAAACAGACTGAGACCCAGGAAACAGTGTCTTCTTTTTCCTCTCACTCCTGGACATGTGCTTATTAAGTGGAAGACGGTGGAGAAACCACTTGTACTATTTAAATTGTTTACTCTTTTTTTTTGGTGAGGAAAATCAGCCCTGAGCTAACATCCATGCCAATCTTCCTCTGTTTGCTGAGGAAGACTGGCCCTGAACTAACACCTGTGCCCATCTTCCTCCACTTTATATGGGACGCTGCCACAGCATGACCTGACAAGCGGTGCCTCCATGCGCTCCGGGGATCCGAACCCGGGCCGCCAGCAGCGAAGCGCACGCACTTAACCGCTGCGCCACGGGGCTGACCGCTAAATTGTTTATTCTTATTTATATTTTTCCAAATGAGTGGTTGAATTGGTAAGGATTAACTGTGGATTTGGTGTGACTTCATTGTAAATATTTGCTCGATGAATGTGTGAACAGATGGATGGTTGGATGGATCTGCCCTCCTGAGATCTGTCTCCATCACACATCCCTCCACGCGTGTCGTCTTGCTTGGATGCTCCAAAGAGGCAGCCAAGGAGAGGGTGAGAAGAGTTACGCGGGGTTCTGGCATCTGACGCGCATTTGCACTTGCACAGGATTCAGAGAGTTCATTCAGGACCATGGAAAGCGGCCCCAGCAGCCCTCAGCCCACGCAGTTGGATCCCCTGGAGACGTTTCCCCAGAGGAACCTGGAGCCAGGGGACATCGCAGTGCTGGTTCTGTACTTTCTCTTTGTCCTGGCTGTTGGACTCTGGGTAAGCCAGACCAGGGGGAGGGAGAGAGGGGAAGAAACTAGCTTAAGGTCATACAGTAATTAGAACTTTATATTTTTAAAAATGCATTTAGTGTTGACTTTGTGTTGGGTACGGTGCTAGGCACTTTCACTTATGTTATCTCACGTAATTTGTACAGGTCCCTGAGGAAGATACTGTTACTATACCCATTTCACAGATAAGGAAATGGAGGCACAAAGAATTTAAGTTCCTTATTCTGTTAGTAAGTTAGGAGAGCTGGGGTTAGAATCCCTGTCTCCTTCACTTTGAAGCCCATGCTGGGTTTTTTAAAAATTATTATTTAAAGGAATTTTTTTAAAGGCAACACAGTCACATGGTTAAAAAATAAAAACAACTTAAAATGACATACAGTGAAAACTCTCACTACTACCCTTCCCTCCATGGGTAACCACTGTTATTAACTTTTTAGTACATTGGTGTGTTCTTCCACGGTTTCTTTATGTAAATGCAAGCAAATATTAATGTGTATATTTCCCTCTTTCTTAAATAGAAGGTAGCTTATTATTACATACTGTTTTTTACCTTGCTATTTTTCACTTATCAGTGTCTCTTGGATATCTTTTCATATCAGTACATAGAAGCTTCCTCACATTCTTAAAAGTTGCACAGTATTCCATTAGATGATTGCACTATAATTTATTTAACCTGTTTCCTGCTGAAGGTCATTTGGATTGTTTCCCATCTCTTACTATTACAAATTATGCTGCAATAAGCAAGTCTTTTACACTCATTATTTTGGATGTGTGCAACTATAATGTAGGATAAATTCTTACAACTTATGGAATTGTCAGGTTAAAGGATATTTGTATTTGTAATTATGATAGCTTGTGTCAAATTGTCCTCCATAGTTGTAGTACCAATCTGCACACACATCATTAATGTATGAGAGAAAGTCTGTTTTATCACATCTTCACCAATGTTGTAGTGTCAAACTTTCTCATTTTTTGTCAAACTGTCGGGGAAACATAATATCTCAATGTATTGTTAATATATATTTATCTTATAATAAGTGAGGCTGGACACCCTTACATATGTTTAAGGACCACTTATTTTCTTTCTGTGAAGTATAGGTTCATATCTTTTGCCTATTTTCATTAGGTTCTTGCTCTTTTTCTTATCAATTTCCAGGAACTCTTTACATATTAAGGAGATTAGTAACTTTGGGATAAAGATGGTGCAGTGGAGGTGCTGCTATCTGATTTTCAGGTCACTTGGTACAAAGGACTTGAAAACTGTAGCCCACTAAGGTGCCCCTACTTTGGTCCAACTGTTTGTGGATCATTTCTCTACTCTTACCCCTTAGCTTCACCTCCTCCAGTCAAGAAGGGGATAAAAGTGCTAGACATCCCAAAGACCATGGATCTGACCTTTTTCTGTTTCCCACAACTTAGCAGGACATACTGAGATGGATGAGATGTTAAGAATAAAGGCTTTTGACTCGGACGGCCTTGGGATCAGGGTTAGGGGTGGGAGTAGAGTTAGGGTGAAGGTTAGAGTTCCTGAGGATCTGTATTTTCACAGGAGATCCAGAAGACTCTGAGGTATTATTGGTATGGGAAGTGCTGTATTTAGATGATCCCATTGGGCACAAGGAGTTCTTTATCTTAGAAAATACTTCCTGTGTCAGAGTTCAACAGGAATGAGCCACAGTGCGTATTCTATAGGAGTTGCAAGAATGCAAAGGTACCATTTCATGCTATCTCCTATCCAGTAAGAATTCCCTCACCAACATCTGTACCTAGAGGCTCAGAGAAGTTAAACAACTTATCCAAGCTACTTAGTGGCCAAAATGTCTCTCTTAAAACACCTTCAATGCCAGGAAGTTCACTCCTTGTAAAGATAGTTTTGTAGACCAGCTAATAACATGGACTCTGAAATCAAGCTGACCTGGGTTTGAATTCCCAGCCCTTCTGCTATCTAGAAATATGGCACTAGATAAGTGACATTACTTCTGAGCCTCAGTTTCTTCATCTGTTAGATTGGCCTAATGACACCAACCTCATAAGAGTTGGTAAGGATTAGAATGAGATAATGCTTTAAAATGCTTAGTGTAGTGCCTGGCACATAGTACTAACACTCATTAGATGGTATCCATCGTGAGCTATCATAGACAAGCCATGGGTCTGAAACTCAAAGGCCTAGGGGGGCCAAGTAGGTTATAATAAATGTGTGAAGCAGCGAGTGGTAGAGGCTGTGTTGACCTGAAGATGTCTCCTCTAAAGGCATTCACAGTAAAATCTTCTTAAAAACCATGGGTCAAACAAAATATTTGATGTCCAAATCTGGCCCACTAGACTCCCAGTTTATAATCCCTGGCCTGGGCCATTTTGGGATGCCTTTGATTGCTAACATTTTTGCTCACCCACTCCTCTTCTTTGTTTCAGTCCACAGTGAAGACCAAAAGAGACACAGTAAAAGGCTACTTCCTAGCTGGAGGGGACATGGTGTGGTGGCCAGTAAGTGGTCTTTGGTTCAGTTAAAATCACTTCCCAAAGAATCTTCAAGTGCTGATGTTCTGTCTAGCCTTTGCTCTCTCAAGACTCTTTGGTTCCATGCTGTCTGGAAGTCACAGTCTAAACTAGAGAAGGCTTAGCTCCAATTCAAATTTGTTTAAACAAAAAGAGAATTTATTAGCTCACCTAAAGGAAAAATCAAGGATTGGGCTGATTTCAAGTATGGCTGAGTGCAGGGGTTCCAGTGACATTACTAGAAGTAAAATTTAAAATGATTGAAATTATACATGTATGTTGTCTGCACACAATAGCATAAAATTAGAAATCAATAACAAGGAAATTTGGGAAATTCACAAATATGTAGAGATCAAACAACACACTCCTAAATAACCAATGAGTCAAAGAAGAAATCAGAAAGGAAATTAGAAAATACTTGGAGTTAAATGAAAACAAAAACACAAAATACCAAAACTTATGGAATGCAACTAAAGCAGTGCTTAGAGGGAAATTTATACTGTAAATGTCTGTATTTACAAGAATGTCTGTATTTAAAAGAAGAAAGAAATCAAACTAATAAACTAACTTTTCACCATAAGAAACTAGAAAAAGAAGAGCAAACTAAATCGAAATCAAGCAGAAGGGACGAAATAATAAAGATTAGAGTGCAGATAAACAAAATATAGAATAGAAAAACATTAGATAAAATCAACAAAATCAAAAGTTAGTTCTTTGAAAAGATCAAAATTGACCAAGAAAAAAAGAGAGAAGTCTCAAATTTTAAAAATCAGGGATGAAAGTAAGTACATGACTACTAACCTTACAGAAATAAAAATAATTATAAGAGAATACTATGAATAATTGTCTGCCAAAAAATTAGATAACCTAAATGAAATGGACAAATTCTTAGAAAGACACAAACTATTGAAACTGACTCAAGTAGAAATAGAAAACCTGAATTATACCTATAAAAAGACCTCAAATTAGTAATCACAAAACTTCCCACAAAGAAACGACAAAGATCAGATGGCTTCACTGGTGAACTCTTCCAAATATTTAAAGAAGAATTAACACCAATCCTTCATAAACTCTTCCCCAAAAATGTAAGTGAACACTTTCTAATTCATTCTACAAGTTGAGTACTATGCTGATACCAAAATCAGCCAGATATCACAAGAAAAAAAATCTATAGACAAATATCTCTTATGAATATAGACTCAAAAGTCCTCAACAAACCAAATCTAGCAACATATAAAAAAGATTTTATAACATGACCAAGGGAGATTTATTCTAGGAAAGCAAGGTTGGTCCAACACACAAAAAGGTCAATCAATGTAATACATCATATCATAGAATAAAGGACAAAAGCCATACGATTATCTCAATACATGCAGAAAAAGCATTTGATAAAATCCAACACCCTTCATGATAAAAACACTCAACCAACTAGGAATAGAAAGAAAACTTCTTAACCTGACAAATGGTACTTACAAAAAACCCACAGTTGACATTATACTTAGCGGTGAAAGACAGAAAGCTTTCCCCCCAGTATCAGAAACAAAACAAGGATGTCCCCTCTCGCCATTTCTATTCAACATTTTACTGGAGGTTCTAGCCAGGGCAACTGTGAAGAAAAAGAAGTAAAAGGCATCCAAATTGAAGAGGAAAAAATAAAGCTATCTCTATTTGCAGACAACACGATCTTGTATATGGAAAATTCTAAGTAACCCAGGAAAAAACTACTAGAGCTAATAAATGAGTTCAGTAAGGTTGCAGAATATAAGAGAAATATTAAAAAATCAATATAAAAGATTAACATTTTTATATATTAGCAATGAAAAATTTGAAAATAAAATTAAGAAAACTCCATTTACAACAGCATCAAAAGAGTAAAATACTTAGTAAATTTAACAAAAGAAGTGCAACACATACACTGAAAACATCATTGGCAGAACTTAAAGAAGGACTAAATAATTGGGAAGACATCTTGTGTTCATTGATTCAAAGACTTAATATTGTTAAGATGGCAATACTCCCCAAACTGATCTACAGGTACAACATAATCTCTATCAAAATTCCTGCTATTTTTTTTTTTTTTTGCAAAATTGACAAGCTGATTCTAAAATTCCTATGGAAATAATGCGAGGGACCCAGAGTAGCCAAAACCATCTGAAATAGTAGAACAAAGTTGAAGGACTCACACTTCCTGATTTCAAAACTTACTACAAAGCTACAGTAATCCAGAGAGTGTGATGCTGGCATAAGGATAGATCAATGGAATAGAACTGGATGAAAACCAGAGACAGGAAAGTTGCTAGGAGGCACAACAATAGCCCTCTCACAGACAGTTCTCTCTGCCTCTATCTCTCTGTCTCTCTTGCTCTGTGCTTGCTTGATCTGCCTCTCTCTGCACGTCTCCTCCATTCTCCTTCCTCTCAGCAGAGTGGCAGTGATGAGCACATAGCTGAACATGCTCCTCATCCCCCATCCCCCCACTACACACACACCTTTCTGAGTTACACAACCCCAGTCTAAGGGACCAGCAGAGATGGTTTCCCAGTTCTAGACTGCCAAGAGAGAGAATGTAATTGACCCAGCTTGGGCCAGGTGCCCAGGCCTGTCTGGTCCAATCAACTGAGACCAGAGATTGGGGTCATCAAGTACAGTCTTGGCCACTTAGAGTTCTACCAGAAGGAGGGCTCTCTACTTTGCTAAGTTAGAAGCAGAGCTGGGGAATAACACAGGCTTCTTTACTCTCATCATGAGCACTTTCTACAATACCCCAGGGATGCTACAGACAGTTCAAGCTGCACACTGCACAACCATAGGGGACACAATTCACATTTTAGGCATCATAGATATGCATAGTTATTATGTCAATTTCTGGTAGTTGGAAGCAAAAGATTCTTGGGGAAGGAGAGTATTTTTCTAATTTGTTAAAAGGTACTAGATAGGCTAGGGATGGCCCTGCCTTCTCCACTTCTCCCTTTATCTTGGTCCCTTTGGAACCTGGGAAGAATTAGGGGTGGGGAGAAGGTACCCCAGACCGTAGCTCCAAGGTCTGACTCGTCCGTCTCCCCACAGGTGGGTGCATCCTTATTTGCCAGCAATGTTGGAAGTGGACATTTCGTTGGCCTTGCAGGATCAGGTGCTGCTACGGGCATTTCTGTAACTGCTTATGAGTTTAATGTGAGTATTTTACCGGGCATGGACAGTTCGCTCTGTACTTAATAGGTGGATCCTGGGGCCAGTTGTGTGAATGCCTTGCACTTTTAGAAGTAGGTGGTACTTTATGAAAAAACAAACAGGAAGCATCAAGGGCACCCCTGGTTAGCAAAACTCAGTTTGATCCACAAGTCTCAGGCTGTTCTGTGTTTCTTGATGGGGGCCCATATGGCTGTGACCTCACAAATAAATGTATGAACAAGGCTCAGAATCTATCCCTTGTGGATGCAGAAGACGAAAGGTATCATGGGACCGGAGTGTATTTCTATGTATTAGATACCACTCGGCCATCACAAAAATTATTTGGTTCAGTGGTTCTTGACATTTTGCCACCCCACAGATACCCAAGAGATAGACCACACTCTCCTCTGTAGCAGGGCTCATTCAGGATATGATTTTTGCTGAGGGGGAGGAGATGCACTTATTAATAGCAATCTTCATCTTCATAACGACTTACATTTTTTTTAATTTTATTTATTTATTTTTTCCCCCAAAGCCCCAGTAGATAGTTGTATGTCATAGTTGCACATCCTTCTAGTTGCTGTATGTGGGACGCGGCCTCAGCATGGCGGGAGAAACGGTGCCTCGGTGCGCGCCCGGGATCCGAACCTAGGCCGCCAGCAGCGGAGTGCGTGCACTTAACCGCTAAACCACGGGGCCGGCTCCACGACTAATATTTTTTAAGTGCTTACTCTATGCCACAGACTTAAGTACACTACATACATTAGCACATTATGGGATTCAATTACAGACTAGAACCAGACTTCCTGGGTTCATTTCCTGACCCCACCACTTACAAGCTGCGTGACCTTGGGCAAGTTACTTAACATCTGTGAACCTCGTGTATAAAATACTGATGATAATGGTACCTGCCACATGGAGTCATTGTGAGAAATAAATGAATTAATGCTTGTAAAGGGTGCAGAGGAGTACCTGGCGTATAGTAAGTGCTCAGTAAGCATCATCTCACTGATTTCCTTGCAACAACCCAGTGAGGCCATTTCATGGGAGACAAAAATGAGTCTCAGAGACCTGCGTAAACTCTTCCAGCATCACCAGCTACTCACCAGCATGGCCTACCTGACCTCACAGCCCTGTTTTAAGCACTGCCCAAGGAGTGGAGGGAACACAACGGGATGAAGGGGGATGGAGCGACGTTTAGGAGACACTGAGCTAGGAATCACAAAAAGCTTCTATTTCCTCTCTTCCCTACTCCAACCCCCCTCTCCCATTTAAACATGGAACTATGATCTCCCAGGCAGGGTGAGCTACCCAGCAAGGAAGAGACTGACACAGAGGCTGAGCCATGCCAGGTTACCTCAGGGTGCAGAGGAGAATCCAAATCGGCACCTTGATGTGGGCGGGAGCAGAGTTCTGACTCTGTTTTTTCTGGCAGGGCATATTTTCCGTGCTGATGCTGTCCTGGATCTTCCTCCCTATCTATGTCGCTGGTCAGGTGAGTCTGAGGGGGGTTGGGGTGCTATGGAATGAGGAGACCCTTTGGGAAGGTCAACCCTGCATTCCCTCCTTCCCACCTGTGGACATGCATCAGACAGTCCCTAAGAGGTCCCAGCGTTGATGAGGGATGATGCTCTGCTGAGACAGTTAGGAACCCTACCCTTAGCAGTACCCACTTAGTAACCAACATTCAAGATACATACGCGGCTTTCAGAGGCTGGAAGAAACACTGGCTCAAAAAAATTTATTTAAATGCCAAAATACAAATATAAAACTTACAGTCTGTTTTAAATGTTTAAGCCATGACATGTTACTGCTTTTAACTAAAAAAATATGATACAGTGATTTTTTTTCTTCCTTTGCACACAAAACCGTAATAATTGAGTTATTTCTTGCTGATACGAAATGTCAAAATTTTTGTTACCAAACAATGCTGCTTTAGACTTTTTTAAAAAGTAACTTTGAAAATCATTTCTAATCTTATTGACAGCTGTCTGTCCCCATCCTGTCTACACTTAATTCTGTTTTAGATGTTCTATGACATGGGGCAAGATCATACAATATCATAGGGTTATTCATAAAGCAACAATGAACTTTTTATTATGGAAATTTTAAAAATACACAAGGCGGAAAGAACTACTTAATGATCAGAGAAATCATTTAAAAAATCACTTTGGGGGGCCTGCCTGATGGTGTAGGCGCTAAGTTCGAGTGTTCCGCTTCGGCGGCCTGAGGTTCGCCAGTTCGGATCCTGGGTGCGGACCTAGTCACCACTCATCAAGCCATGCTGAGGCGGCGTCCCACATAGAAGAACTAGAAGGACCTACAACTAGGATATACAACTATGTATGGGGGCTTTGGAGAGAAAAAAGAAAAAGCGGAAGATTGGCAACAGATGTTAGCTCAGGGCCAATCTTCCTCAAAAAATTATAAAATAGGGCCAGCCTGTGGCTTAGTGGTTAAGTGCATGCGCTTTGCTACTGGTGGCCCGGGTTCGGATCCTGGGTGTGCACTGATGCACCGCTTCTCCGGCCATGCTGAGGCTGAGTCCCACATACAGCAACTAGAAGGATGTGCAGCTATGACATACAACTATCTACTGGGGCTTTGGGGGAAAAAAAGGAGGAGGATTGGCAATAGATGTTAGCTCAGAGCCGGTCTTACTCGGCAAAAAAGAGGAGGATTAGCACAGATGTTAGCTCACGGCTGATCTTCCTCACACACACACAAAATATATATATATGTATAAAATAAAATAAAAAAAACCAAAATAAAATAAAATAAAATAAATAAAAGAGAAGAAATATATCTTTTAAAAAAAATCACTTTGGGGCCAGCCCCACTGGACTAGTGCTTATGTTTGGTGTGCTCTGCTTCAGCGGCCCGGGTTCAGTTCCTGGGCGTGGACCTACACCACTTGTCTGTCAGTGGTCATGCTGTGGTGGTGGCTCAAATACAAAAAGAGGAAGAGTGGCAATAGATGTTAGCTCAGGGCAAATCTACCTCAACAAAAAAGAAAAAGAAAAAAAATCACTTGGTACCAGAAGTAGTGCAGTCTGTGTAAAGGAGCTGTGATGTTCAGATGAATAACCTCACTTAAAGATAATACTGATTAAAAGCAAGGCTTTTGATGAGTGAGGGGCCTGGGTCTGCCCACTCCCACTTGTGACTAGCTCCCACATAGGCAAAATATCTGGGCTATAACAATACTGGACTGGGAGTGAGGCTTTCTGGGCCAAAGTGTCAGTAAGTATTTATTGAGCTTCTATTATGGGAAGGAGTAAAGGATGTGGAGATGCAGGTTAGTTCATAGGTAGGGTGGCCAGACCTTCTCAGCTGATGGTTTCCATTTTCTCTGTCAAGTAGAAGACAATGTCATCTGCTGAGGGTGAGGGAGGAGCTTGTGTGGCTGAAGGCTGAGAAGAGGCACGAAGACTTGAACTGACTCCTGGAGTTGTTTGTAATAGAAATACCTAAGAACAACAGCAGTGTCTATCAATAGGGGACTGGGCAGCCGTCCTCTGGAATATCAGGCCGTGACATTGATAGAGTTGTGCTGTTGTGAAAGGATCTCCAAGCTATATTATTCAATAAACAAGTCCCTGGATCTAGACTTTTTTTCTTTTCTTTCTTTCTTTTTTTTTTTTTTGGTGAGGAAGATTAGCCCTGAGCGAACATCTGTTGCCAATCTTCCTCTTTTTGCTGAGGAAGATTGGCCCTGGGCTAACATCTGTTGCCAATCTTCCTCTTTTTGCTTGAGGAAGATTTACCTTGAGCTAACATCTATGCCAATCTTCCTCTATTTTGTATGTGGGTCGCCACCACGGCATGGCTTGACAAATGGTATAGGTCCATGCCTGGGATCCAAACCAGCGAACCCTGGGCTGCCAAAGTGGAGTGTGCGAACTTAACCACTATGCCACTGGGCTGGCCCCTCTTAATGGTGTTTTTTGATAAACAGATCTCAATTTTAATTAAGTTTAATTTAATTCAATTCAATTTAATTTAATTAATAGTCACATTTATCACTTTTCCTTAATGGTTACTGCTCTTTATATCTTGTTTAAAAAAATTTTTTTTTGTACGCCAAGGTCATAAAGATATTCTCCTATATGATCTTCTAGAACTTTTCACACTTAAGTCAATTATCCACCTAGAATTGATTTTTGTCCACTATATTTTGAGAATAGGATAATGCTAATATTACCCATCAAGAAAATTACAGACCAGTTTCACTTATGAAAATGGAAAATAAACTATACTTCTTAGGGACCCACCCTACTCTCTGTCCACAGTGTTCTTCCCTGAGTTCATTCATTTCTTCATACATTGAGGAAGGATTTATTGAGCTGATTGCCAACTGTATGCCAGGCACTGCTCTAGCAGTTCGTCATCCTCACCAGGCTCTCGACTTCCCCGGACCATTACAATGCTTTTCTCTCTTGCTGGAAGGTTTTCCTTTTCCTTCGTGGTTCAGTTAACTTCTCTTCATCTTCCAAATCCCGTTTCAAGCAACAATTCCTCCAGGAAGCCCTTTCTGACCTCTCTGATTAGGTTAAATCTCCTTCTTCGTTGTATTTGCCATAGTTGCTGTTTTGCATTTGCTTGTGAGATTATTAAATTAATATGTCTCTCCCATTAGACTGTGTGCCTCTCCCACTAAACCAGGTTGATCAAGCTCAGCAGTAGTGACATTTTGGGTGGGATAATTCTTTGTTGTATGTGTGTATGTATGTGGGTGGGGGGTATTCTGTGCATTGTGGGATGTTTCCAGCATCCCTGGTCTCTACCCACTAGATGCCAATAGCACCTCCCAAATTGTGGCAGGCAAAATGTCTCCAGACTTTGGCAAATGTTGCCGTGGGAGGTACAAAATCTTCCTCCGTTGAGAGCCACTGCACTAGACTGTGTGTCTCTCCCTCTAGACTGTGGGCTCCAGGAAGGCAGGAACCATCTCTGTTTTCTCCCAGTGTCTAGAATAGTGCCTGGCACATAGTAGATGCTCAATAAATATTTGTTGAAATGACTCAATAGCAGGTCTTACATGAATTCAGAGGGAAATGATATGAGGAATGAGTTGACACCCAACAGGAGGCACTAGTTACGGACTGGAAGTCTTTGTCAAGTCCCAAAGCAGGAGTCATCAAAGTTAGCAAATGAGAGAGTTGCATTGATGAAAATTTTGAGATTTTCGGAGGTGAATGGGGTCCTGGAAATGACGAGGTTCAGGTATTGGTCAGAGAAATGGGTTGCTGAAGTGGAAATGCCCAACTGTTTTTGCAGCTGAGCAAACTAAGATACTGTACGAGGTGCCACATGTAGATTCTCTGCACTGTCCTTGAAGCTGCTTCCAGACTCGGGGAAAGTCTAGAAAGAGAAGAAGACAGTGATGGAGCTGAAATCCTCACTGAAGGTTGGGCAGGGACCTGGGGAGGGTCATGGGTGTGCGTAAGTAGTTATAGCCGGATGGCGTAGGTTTCTGAGGAAGAGGGAGGGATTTTACATGAGGATGAAGCGTGACAGTCTGGATGTGATTTGAGGGAGAGTACACAGATCCTAAGGTGCCCTCACTCCCCACCATGACCAGGAGATGAGGAGCATCTGAGGGAGCGAGAAGCCTTGAGCAGCAAGGAACTAGGGTGGTCATCTCCCGGGGCAGCTGTCATTTGCTGCTTTTATTTCCTATTAACATTCATCCAGCTCCAACCAGAGAGTGGTTCCTGTGTTAATAGCCAGTCATTCCTCACCTCTCTATCTGTCTGTCTGTTGCTCTCAACCTTGCTTGCTGGCAAATTGCCTTCTTAACTACTTCATAACAAACAGCCCAGGCTCTGCTTCCCATCTGTGAGCTGGCTTCACATTTCTTCTGAGTTTGATCTCTAGATACCAATACTGCTTGCCTTCTGATGACTTTCATCCTTCCTTCCTTTCTTAGCTCATTAGAAACTTCTGGAGTGTGGAGGCTGTATTGCCCTCTCTACAATGAAACAAAGGTCAATTGATAATAAAGGCTGTCAGCCAATGATAGGAGGCTAGTTTCCAAACAAGACCAGCTAGTAGTTGTCATTCACAGATAAGATAGTGAATCCACTTGAGGAGCATCTTCCTTGGTCCACTTATCTGGATGGGCTGAAGCTCTCATGCACTCTGTCTAATTAGCTCTCATACCATCACCAAGAGTGTGTCCATTCAATACGGTTTGATTGAATCTCTCCATGTGTTATTTCCTGATAGAATGTCAGTACAATGTACTTCTGAAAAATCCCTGCTGTGTTTGCTTTGCAGCAAATCAGAAGGTTGAGGCAAGACATTCATGAAGGTCAGAATCCCAAATTGCCCATTTGGGGTGAGGGGGAGGGAAAAGAAGCTTTTTTCTATTTTAATATGTCCATTTATTCCTGGAGCTCATTTTTTTTTTTTGGCCACTGTTTTATTGTGAAAAAAATTTCAAACATACATCAAAGCTGAAATAATTTTACGGCAGACACCCTTATATTCTTGAATATCCAGATTCTACCATTAACAATTCACTATTCTTGAATCAAGTCTGGCCATCTAGTCTCTCCCAATATCCGCTCCCAGCTTCCCCTGTCTTCACAATCTGACCCTGGAATTGATGGTTTGCCATTCATCAGATCGTGGTTGGGTACCTATTAGTCTCCTCCCTGGGTTAGACTTGGGGACACCCAAGAAGCAACAGCCTGGAGGAGGGGCTGCAAACATCTCTGCAAATATCAGCATTACTCTTTCCTTCCCCATCCAAGATCTAATACCTCATGGAAGAATAGTTGTTGGTTTGAGGTCACAGAGTCTAGACATGGCATTGTCTCAACTCCAAGTCTGGGGGTACGGTGAGTGTGAGGAGATTGGATAAGCACACACCAAACCCCAAGAAAAGTGCCACCCAGATAATGGTTCTCAGCAGCATGGCCCAGTCCTTGGGGTGCTAATGACAGCTGGCTTCGGATCACCCACCCTAGGGCCATATAATTCAGGACCTCCCTGGTGAAGTAGGTCTCTGGTCTTTCTGCTGTCTCTGGAGCCTGCACATTTTGCTACTAGAATTCCCTGCTTTTCCTGGTAATCTGGCTAAAGGTTTACAGTAGAACAATTTCCCCAAAGTTTGGGACATGGACAAATGGAGATTCTTGAGATGATTTTAGGTGTTAGACGAGAGGCCAATGACACTGAATCACATCGTGAAGTTATTTCATTTTCCATTATCTTTCAGTGGTTGAATGAACTCAAGGGGAAAGTCTCATGTTGGTGCTAGTATGCCTTTAACACCTGTCCAACACTTCTCCAACAACTCTTTTTTTAAAAAAAAGAATGAGTAGGCCTTGGGCCCAGAGTCTTTGGTATGCAACAGTAAGTTGCCAGAAAAGATTAGAGAATAAATGAATTGTTTTATTATCCATGTCTTTATTTTTGCTGCTTCCCTTAAATTTAGGATTGATTTTCCATTTACAGTGGTGATTTGAAGTTTTCTTTTTAGATAAATTTATTTAAATATAAATGTGATTCCATTTAAAGAAAAACATTAAGTAATTAATCATACAGGAGGCAGCAAAAATTGAGATGGGGGTACACAAATTTCTCGCATTTGGGATATGTGATAGTTGGGTACATACCCCTCCATAGAACCCCAGTTCCTCCACACCCCATCCCTTTGCCTCCATTTTCTCCTCCCTTCTTAAGTCTCCCATTGAGAATCCCAAGACCATCTGTGCTTCTGAGTTTGGGGAGGAGGGGGGTGGAGGCAGATGGGCTGATGCCCTGAGGCTACGTGCCTGACATCAGCTGGGTGGTGAAAGCTCACCTTTGGCCCCCAGGTCACCACGATGCCAGAATACCTAAGGAAACGCTTTGGAGGCAACAGGATCCCCATCATCTTGGCTGTGCTCTACTTGTTTATCTATATCTTCACAAAGATCTCGGTAAGGAGGGGACACAGCCTGGCCACATTCCTGCAACATGGTGAGAAGATAAGTTACAGCCCATTGCTGAGGGTGTCTCCTTCCCAACCACTTTCTCCTCCTCTTAGGGCTTCAGGGAGGTTAGAAGAAGGTGGGAGGAGTGGGGGAGAGGGTAAGCATGGGCAGAGAAAGTTGGGAGAAAAGGAAGAGGGAGGGACTCCCTCCCCCAGCTCCTGCCAAAGTTTCTCTGACAATATCTCAGGATGCTGCAGGTCTCTGAATGGGAGCCCTGCCTACCCTTGGGTGGGGCTCGTCTTCCTCCTGGGATGAGATAGTGATCAGCTGTTAGTCAGATGTGCTGATGGTCCATTGGGCCGCCCTATCCTGACCTTTGGATGGGCAGATCTCCTTGAAAGTGGCCAAGAACTGATGCATTGCAACCTCCAGGCACGTGCTGCTCAGCCGACCTGCCTCACGCTCATGCTGTCTTCTCTTTCAGATGGAGCTGGGGGAGAGCTTGTTCTATATGAGGAGGGTGAGAGGCGGGCAGGGGAATTCCATTCAATCCAAACAACAATGACTGACTCTATGCTGGCTCCAGAAGTGAGAGACAGATGGAGAAGGACAACATCCTTTTAGAACTCTCTAGCTATAGATGTGGGGAAGCCTTCACAAAGGAAGTTACATCTGAGGAGTTTTCCAGTTAGAGAAAGGGAGATTGGCCTTCCAGACAGATGGACTAGAACAAATTACACTCAGAGGCATGGATGAACATGACTTGTTAGGGAAACAGGGAGTATTTCAGAGTGCCCGGAGGACTGCGAATATGAAGTGAGTAGAGGAAATGAGGCCAAGAGACAGGCAAACCATGGAGGGCCTGGCATGCAACTCTAACTTATTTATTTAGACACTATCTTGGGGGCAACAGGGAGCCACTGAAAAGTTTTAATGGGGAGGAGAAGGATGATATGATCATGATGGTATGTGATAGAGGTTGCAGTGTGGAGGATGGAGTGTAAGAAGACCAAGAGTAGCAGCAGGAAGACCATTGAGGAGGTCGATGTATTAGCCAGTGAAGGGGTCTCAGACGTAATCGCCCACAGGGCTCCGGTTTGAGACCTCTGATCCGGGAAGAGAGAGATTAGATGAACAAAGGACAATATATGATTCTTCTGTGTTTGCCAGCTCTAGGCCAGGGCCTGGTCTTGGGGAACCTGTGCTACAAATATCCATCCCTTCATTCATTCTTTCATCCATCAACCTCATGTCTCTACAGGTGGACATGTATGCAGGCGCCATCTTTATCCAGCAGTCTTTGCACCTGGATCTGTACCTGGCCATAGTTGGGCTGTTGGCTGTCACAGCTTTATACACTGTTGCAGGTATGACTGAACAAGAGGTGATGCTGGGAGAGATGCCAGATCTGTCCAGATTTGCAACCATTATTGTCATTACAAAGATTTTTCCAGGCAGCGAAGCTAACAAGAATCCACTGAGACCAACCACCATGATCCTGTTTGGGAAACCTCTTATGGCTCTGAATACCTGGTACTCACATCCTTTTTCCAATGTTATTTTTCCAATTTTCCAATTTTATTTTTAAATAAAGGTGTTCAGAGCTTGGGGACTGTGGCCCAAACACTGCTTCCTATATGAGTTAGAAATTACTATGTAACAAACCACCCAAAAATTTAGGGACTTAAAACAACAATGGTTTATCGTTCCCCACAGTTCATTCCATGGGTTTCCTGGGTGGTTGTTCTGCTGCTCTACCCTGGATCAGTTGAATTGTGCTTGGATGGCACATGGAACAGCGGGCTGAAACAAGATGGCTCCACTCAGGTGGCTGGTGGTTAGCTTGGGCTGTCATCTGGGCTTTCCCTCCATGAGGGCCATCATCCTCCATTAGGCTAGACTGAGCTTCTTAAAGAAGCATGGTGGTCTCAGAGCAACACGAGAGCAAGAGCAGTAGCTGCAGGGCTCCTTGAGGCTTAGGCTTGGAGCTGCACGATATCACTTCCACCGTATTCTGTTGGTCAAAGCAAGTCATGTGGCCAAGGGGTAGAGAAATCATATTTAAGGGGTAGAGAAATCAACTTCATAACATGAAAGGAGCAGCAAAGCCACATTGCAAAATGGGCATGCACTCAGGAAGGAGATATTGTGGCCATCTTTGCAAACAATCAACACTAAGAAATCTCCACAGTCAGGTCTTGAACTTCCAGGTTCCCTCTGCAACTCACAGTAGCTCCTCTCCATCAGAGTACCTGACTCTCACCTCAGTGCTAATCACCCCCCATCAGGTGGCCTGGCTGCTGTGATCTACACGGATGCTCTGCAGACCCTGATCATGCTTACAGGAGCGCTCACCCTGATGGGCTACAGTAAGTGGGGTCCCAGGTCACTTGGGTGGATGACAGCACCTCTCTCAAGCAGGGACATCTGCTCTTATCACTGGGATCAGCAAACCCAGCTGTCAAAAGCATACTACTTGGGCATTCCTGCTTGAGGCATGGCTATTTTAGCTGGAAGAGAACTGTGCTTAGCATGGAAACTTACTGTTTTTTAAGTTAAAATTAATAGCTCCTTCTATATTGATATGGGCAAAAGATTGAATAAATAAATAAAAGGAGGTAAAGGGACAACTCTTCCTTACAGAAGAATTCCAGTTAATAAATGCAGATGGAGTGAGGGGAGTAGAAAATCACCATTACAACGTCACAGTAATAATTGCTGCAGGCAAGATCTGATGATAAATGCCAAAGTTAGTGGGTGAAAGTTTATGAAGAAATAGGATATTTGCATGATCTCAAAATATCGCATCCAAGATATTTATTAATTGCAAAGGGTAATATAGTCACTTTACAGTGGAGAAACCTGGCCCACACCACTGTAATTAAGTGATCAAGGTTAATATCACCAGTTATAAGACATTGATATCACGTAGCTCTTGATATGGTGCACTGAGAAGGACACAACATCACCTCTGTGCCATCCTTGCCAAAAGTACATAACCTCAACTTAATTGCGAGTAAATGTCAGGCAAACCCAAATTGAGGGACGTTGTGCAAAATATCTAACCAGTATTCTTCAAAGGTGTCAAGGGCATGAAATAAAGACAGACTAAGGAACTATTGCAGAGTAGGGGGAAGGAAGGAGGCACAAATAAATGCAAAGTGGGATCCTGGGTTGGATCTCAGAAGAGAAAAAGAGCATTAGTGGTGAAATCTGAACAGACCATAATATAGTTAATAGTAATATACCAGTGTGTGTTTCTTAGTTTTGATAACAGTGCTGTGGTTACGTAAGACAATAACATTAGGTGAAGGGTGTGTGGGAACTCCCTGTACTATTTTTAGAACTCTTCTGTATATATAAAATGATCTCAAAATAAAAAGTTAAAAGAATTAATAATTATTAAAACATGTATGATCCAGATGTACTTTCTCATTTAATGCTCATAACAACCCCATGATATTGGTATTATTGTCACCTTCTTTTTTGGATGAGAAAAATTAGGCACCAATTGTTAAACAATTTACCCAAAGTCACAAAGCTAGGGTTCAACGCCAGGTGGACTGACTTCAGACCTCATACCCTTAACCATACTGCCTGGTAATAACAGTGGGGAGATAACCTGGTAATAACCTTTGCAGGACGAGTCTAGAAGCAGGCATCAAAGAGTATAGGGAAGAATTTTACCTTAACATTGTGCGTTTCTGCACAGTTTGAATTTTGTTTTTGTGTTACTTTTATCTTTCAAACAAAAATTTAGGGGCCAGCCCCGTGGCTTAGCGGGTAAGTGTGCGAGCCCGGGTTCGGATCCCAGGCGCGCACCGATGCACCGCTTGTCCAGCTATGCTGAGGCGGCGTCCCACATACAGCAACTAGAAGGATGTGCAACTATGACATACAACTATCTACTGGGGCTTTGGGGAGAAAAAGAGAAAAAAAGGAGGAGGATTGGCAATAGATGTTAGCTCTCAGGGCCGGTCTTCCTCAGCAAAAAGAGGAGGATTGGCATGGACGTTAGCTGAGTGCTGATCTTCCTCATGAAAAAAAAAAAAGAAAAAAGAAACATTTAAAGAAATAATCCTGGAATAATAAATTAGTTTCACAACACAAACAGCAACCAAAATTGCTTATAATTAACTTTAACAGGAAAAGTTTTGGACCCTTATGAAGAAGAAAAACTTCACTGGTATTTATAAAGAGGAAAAACAAATGAGTAATAAATATATGAAGGACACATGTCCAGCCTGACTAGATAAATGTTTGGTTGGTCACTATTGTAAATAGCAAAACTTTGAACCTCCTAGTGCTGCACAGGTGACTCATAACACTTTCAGAGGCAAGAGATATCAAAACATAGATCTTCATATGGTCTGTTATTCTTAGCCAAACCTCTAGATCTTTCCCCATAAAAGTATGGGGGCTCACTGGGCAAGTTCCATTATTTAACTTCTTGCAATCAGTCAGGAGAGAGATTACAGATCAACCCTCAATAATCTTCATCAATCTGCTGTATCTAGTAGACTTTCTCCCCACGTATCTGCAAGTTTTCACATGTTGAAAATTAATTAACCATATATGTGTAGGTTTATTTCTGTGCTCTCAATTCTGTTCCATTGATCTATGTGTCTGTTTTTATGCCAATACCATACTGTTTTGATGACTATAGCTTTGTAATATAGTGTGAAATCAGGAAGTGTGATGCCTCCGGCTTCGTTCTTCTATCTCAATATTGCTGTGGCTACTTGGGATCTTTCATGGTTCCATATGAATTTTAGGATTGTTTTTCTATTTCTGTGAAAAATGCCATTGGGATTTTGATAGGGATTGCATTAAATCTGTAGATCGCATTGGGCAGTATGGACATTTTAACAATATTGATTCTTCCAGTGCATGAACATGGAATATCTGTTTATTTATTTGTGTCTTCTTCAATTTCTTTCATCACTGTTTTATAGTTTACAGTGTACAGATCTTTCACCTCCTTGGTTAAATTTATTCCTAAGCATTTTATTCTTTTTGATGCAATTGTAAATGGGATAGTTTTCTTAATTTCTCTTTCCAATAGTTTGTTGTTAGTAGATAGAAACACAACTAATTTCTGTATATTGATTTTGTATCCTGCAACTTTACTGAATTTATTAGTTTTAATAGTTTTGGGTGGAGTCTTCAGGGTTTTCTATCTGGAATCTCATGTCATCAGCAAACAGAAACAATTAATTTTCAAATATTTGGAGATTTTTCAGATAATTTCTGTTATTGATTTTTAGTTGAATTCCTTTACAGTCATAGAATATATTTTGTATGATTTTGTTTCTCATGAATTTGTTGAGGTTTGTTTTATGGCCCCAAGTAGTGCCTATCTTGATGAATATTCCATGTATACTTGAGAAGAATATGTATTCTTCTGTTCTTGGGTGTAGCATTTTATTAATATCAATTAGGTCAAATTGGTTGACGGTGTTGTTCAATTCTTCTTTATCTTTAATAATTTTTTTCATCTATTTTTTCTATCAATTACTAAAAAACAGGTGTTGAAGTCTCCAACTATAGTTATTGATTTGTCCAGTTCTCTTTTTAGTTGTATTAGTTTTTGCATCACATATTTTTAAGCTCTGTTGTTAGGTAAATATACATTTAGGATTGTTATATGTTCTTGGTGGACTGACTCCTTTATCACTATGATGTCCCTCTTTATCCCTGGTAGTATTCTTTGTTCTATAGTCTACTTGGTCTGATATTAATATAGCCTCTCTAGCTTTCTCTTGATTAGTGTTTGAATGGTATATATTTTTCCGTCATTTTACTTTTAACCTATCCATGTCTTTATATTTGAAGTAGGTTTCTTGTAGACACCATATTGAGTCTTGCTTTTTTAATGTAATCTGACAATCTCTATCTTTTAATTTGTGTCTTTAGATCAATTACATTTATGAATTACTGATAGAGTTGGATTAAAATCTACTGTCTTGTCAGTTGTTGTCTATTTGTTCCATTTGTCTTCTGGTTCCATTTTTCTTCTTTTAAAAATTATTTTACTGCTGGCCCTAGGGTTTGAAATATTCATCTCAGTCTACCTTCAAATAATATATACTGCTTCATTTATAATTTAAGAACATTGCAATATTAGGTTCCAATATAACTCCCAAATCCTCCCTCCTGTCTTTTGTGCTATGGCTGCCATACATTTAGATATGCTATGAACCCCAATCCACTGCTACAAGTTTTGCTTTAGACACTCTATTATCTTTTAGAGTGATTAAAATGAAGAAAAGGTCTTTTATATTAACCTTCACTTAACTATTTCTGAATATCTTCATTCTTTATTTCTTGTAGTATAGGTCTTCTGGTAATGAATTCTCTCAATTTTTGTTTTTCTGAAAACATCTCTATTTCTCATTCATTTTTGAAAAATACTTTGGGTATAATATTCTAGGTTGTTATTTTTATTTTCTAGCACTTTAAAGACGTCACTCTATCATCTTCTGCCTTGCATAATTTTTGAGAAGTCTGCTGTAATTCTTACCTTTGTTCCTTTCTATGTACTCTGGGTTCCTCTCTGCTCTCTTTGTCTGCCTTCAAGATATTTTCTTTATTTTTGATTTTCAGCAGTTTTAATATGATATATCTAGACAAGAATATATTTATCTTGCTTGGGATTCTCTAAGATTTTTGGATTGTGGTTTAATTCCATTAATTTTGGATAATTTGGGGTCATCAAATAGGAAAGACTCAAACATGAAGAAGAAATACAAAAATTGAAACAGATATTCGTATGTCTTATCCACATATAAAATGTGGATATATGAGTGTGTATGTTTCTTTCTTAAAAGGGAATAAAAATTATAACCAAAATGAGAGAATAAAATAGAATGCAAAGTAAGAGTAAGCATATCAGTTATTACAAGACAAAAAAATGAGATAAAATTCAAGGCTTCTATTAGCAACTGTCAATCTGTGTGGTGAGTATATGGCTACTTGTGTTGTTATTCTTTCACTCAGCAACATATTGTTTACTTACTCAACAAAACTCAAAGACTATAGTTTGGGTTAAAAATTCAACTTTATATAATTTGCAAGCGGTACACATAAAACAAAGTATAACATAAGGCAAAAAAGCATTAAACAGAGGGAGAAGTCATTTTATATTGAAAAATAGCAAATTAAAAATGAAGATATAATCTTTGTGTATTAAATAACATTGCAGCAAGATACACAAAGCAAATTTTGCTAGAAACAGGAGAAGTTGATAGAAACCAAAATAGTACCAAAAGACTTTTAAGACTTGACAGAACAAGACGCCAAAACATTAATAAAGATTTAGAAGTTATAAATAATATAAATGAATAAGCATTCTCGTAATTGTGAATATATCTTTTTTCCAGCATCATAGAACCATCTACAAAAATTAATCATTGAAAAAATAACGAAATTTTGCAAAAATACCCTGCAAACATTGTTCAGATTACACTATTTTACCCACGTAAAGCGAAAAAATTAAACTCGTTAGGAAAAGTGTAAATGTTAAAAAATCTAATTACTTAGAAATTTAAAAGCAGTCTCCTAAATAGTGTTTGAGTCAAAGAGGGAATAAAAACTGCAATTATAGACTATTTAGAAATAATGATGAGAACATTACATTTCACAGTTAATAATGAAGTCAAAAGCTGTACTTCTAGAAAAGCATTCATATCCATGAATATGGAAGCCCAGTTTAGTGAATTAGAAAAGAGAAAAACTACAGAGTGAATTACTGCAATATCTATTTCTTTGAAAAGAATCATAAAATACAGTGGCAAATCAAATCAAGGAGAAGGAGAAAAACAAGGCCATATAATTAGGAATCAGAATAGAAACTAAATGCACAGAGAAAAAAATTTTAGATTATAGGAATATAATATACAAAGCTTTAGACTAGTAAATATGAAAACTCACTTGAAATCCATGGTTTTCTAGGAAAATCTAAATTACTAAATTTTACTCAAGAGAAAGTAGGAAACCTTAACAGTCCAATGTTAAAGAAGAAGTTAGAACATTTGTTTAAAAACACCGTTAAAAGGGGGCACCAGATGGGGCTGGCCCCATGGTATAGCGATTAACTTCACGTGCCCTGCTTCAGCAGCCCAGGGTTCGCGGTTTGGATCCCGGGCCATGCTGTGGCGACGTCCCATATAAAGTAGAGGAAGACGGGCACGGATGTTAGCCCAGGGCCAATCTTCCTCAGCAAAAAGAGGAGGATTGGCAACAGCTGTTAGCTCAGGGCTGATCTTCCTCAAAAAAAAGAAGGGGGGGGGAGGGTGCACCAGGAAACGGTAGAATCAATCCTATTAGAATCAGAAAAAGGGTGCTATCTAATTATTTATGCAATAAAAAATACAACCCATAATATATACATATTGAAAAGAAAGAGATAAAAATATTATTTGCAGATGACATGACTCGCTTCCTAGGAAAAACATGAGAAACTGTCCTAAAAAGGAGTTTAGTAAAGTGGCTGAAATCAAGATTAATATTCAAAATCACTCGCTTTCCTTTATACCAAGAGGACTCTGAATTTCATGTGTTACCATGATGTCTCCTACATGGGTGCTACTCAGAGTGTGGGCCACGGACCAGCAGCGTCAGCATCACCTGGGAGCTCATTGGAAAGGCAGACTCTCGGACCCCACTGCAGACCTGCTGAATCGGAATCTGTGTTTTAATGATTCCCAGGTGGTTCATGTGCACATTCAAGTTCACGACGCTCTGCCTACCTCATTTTCACCCATACTGGGGCAATTCTATTCTCAGCTTTTCTACCTGCTATTATCTATATGCTGAATGAAGAGCACCTGATTTATACACACAGATGGGTGGGTCCAATTATTGATAAAAACATTACCCCCCCTCCACCACCACTACCACAAAATAATTTTTCAGGGAAATAAAACGTGACAAAATTTATCATCACAATAATTTTTTCCCTCAGTAGCCATTGTCCACCACAATCTTGAGCAAAGATGAGCCAGGCTGCAAGTTACACACCATTCCTACCCAACTGGTAACACCAACTTCCATACTCAAAAAGCCTTCCAGAATGTAATCCAGTGAGAGCGAGGCTATTTTAGGGATCACCCTGAATCTTTCCAATTAATGAAAAGAAGCAAATTATCTGCAAACTACAGTACTTCATTATTTTTTAGCATAGCTCACGTTTTGTGCCAGAGGCTGTGCATTTTATGTACATTATCTCACCCAGTCCTTGCTCCAGCCCTACAAGGCTGGTGCTACATCATCCCCGCTTGCAGATGAGGAAATCAGATCTCGAAAGGGGAAGTGACTTGCTCAAGGCCTTAAAGTACTTGGACCACTCTTGCGATACCGTGAATTGAGAGCAGCTGAGAAGTTCAGAGGTGAAAGAATGCCTCCCTAAGGCAGGGTTTCTTAACCTGAGGTCCATGGACAGAATTCAGGGGGTTTGTGAACTTGGATGGAAAAAAAAATTCATCTCTATTTTCGTAAATCTATAACAAATTTAGCATTTTTCCGTTATAAATGTAGGCAACAAACCACAGGAATATTAGCGATACCTGTGACTTTGATACCAAAAGATACCCCACATATTTTTATCTAGATGTTTTTACAGCTGTTGCTGATGTGGTGAACTACTGTTTGTGTTCATGACTACTTTGAGACTAAATTGTTATTAGACTCACTACTAGGTCTTACTATTTAATGGAGCAAATAAATAACCATGTCACAGTTTTTATGTTTTGATGATGACTTCAATATATTTGGTTTCCTTTACAATTCTCTGTATTTTGTATTGTGCATTTAGAAATATTCTGAGAAGCAATCCATAGTCACTACCAAAGGCATAAAAAAAAAAAGAGGTTAAGAACCTTTAAGATGGGCCAGCCCCGTGGCTTAGAAGTTAAGTGCGTGTGCTCCGCTACTGGCAACCCGGTTCGGATTCCAGGCGCGCACCGTCGCACCACTTCTCCAGCCATGCTGAGGCCGAGTCCCACATACAGCAACTAGAAGGATGTGCAACTATGACATACAACTATCTACTGGGGCTTTGGGGAAAAAAAAGGAAGAGGATTGGCAAGGGATGTTAGCTCAGAGCTGGTCTTCCTCAGCAAAAAGAGGAGGATTAGCATGGATGTTAGCTCAGGGCTGATCTTCCTCACAAAAAAAAAAAAGAACCTTTAAGGCGACTAACCTTCCTTGGTAGCTGTGCTCTAAGTGGGACTTCGCCGAGCTCCCACAATCCCCTTATCACTTGCTGTGGATTGGTCTGAGTTCCTGGCAAATTTGGGCTTCCTCTGAATTCTAGGTTTTGCTGCAGTCGGCGGGATGGAAGGTCTGAAGGAGAAGTACTTCTTGGCCCTTGCTAGCAACCGGAGTGGGAACGGCAGCTGCGGGCTGCCCCGAGAAGATGCCTTCCATATTTTCCGAGACCCGCTGACATCTGATCTCCCGTGGCCTGGGATCCTATTTGGAATGTCCATCCCGTCCCTCTGGTACTGGTGCACGGATCAGGTATAGGGCAGCTGGCCGAGTGAGTGCCCTCCAGGACACTTCTTTCGTTGGGGTGGCCAGGGCCTAGGGTTTTTCCCCTCCATCTGTTCTCATTTGCACTTCTCATCCTCCTTGACTCCTGCCTTTCTACTGCTCTACATGTTCTCTTACTTCTTGCTCTTGTTCATGTAATAGCGAATCCAAAGCTGCTGCTATTTGCAAAGGGGAAAGCTTAATACGTCCTGCTGAATATCTGGCAAGATCCAGTAAGCAAAAGAGATGATACACTTTAAATGGAGGTTAAAACTGACATTGGATATCATTTGCTCAACAAATACTCACTGGGTGTCCTTTCTGTACCAGCCACATGGAAATCTTGAGTAAACTCATCAGAGAAGGTTCTCGGAAGCTTCTAGTGGGGGTAGACAGAGACAATAAATAAGTAAAGCATGTGGAATGTTAAAAGGTGATAAATGTCATTAAAAAAAAGAGTGGGGACCAGCCCCGTGGCATAGTGGTTAAGTTCACACATTCCACTTTGGCGGCCTGGGGTTCGCGGATTTGGATCCCAGGCGTGAACCTACACGCTCCTCATCAAACCATGCTGTGGTGGCGTCCTGCATACAAAATAGAGGAAGGTTGGCACAGATGTTAGCTCAGGGCCAACCTTCCTCACCTAAAAAAAAAGAGAGTGGACAAAAGGGGAGAGTGTGAGAGGACAATTTAAAACAGGGTGGTGAGGGGAGGTGTGATTGGGAAGTGACCTTTGAGCGCAGGCAGACAGCACAGCCAGGGCACAGGCCTTAAGGCACATACATAACTGGTGTGAAAAAAAAAACCTAGAGAAGCAAAGGGCATAACAGTGTGTATAATAAGCCTTTTTGTGTTAAAAGGTGGGGAGAATAGATTCAATATTTGCCTTTGCTTGTATATGCATAAAGAAACTCTGGATAGATGGATATACAACCAAGAGCAGATACCTGTGGGCAGGCAGATGGGGCAGATGCAGGATGGATGGGAACCATTTCACTGCACATCTGTTTATACTTTCTCAGGTTTCAAACCAAGTGAACATATCACCAGTTAAAATGTTTTTTCTGTTATGTTAAAGATCAGAGATCTGCATACCACCTTGGAAGCTATATTGCACAGTCAGGGCTGGTGAGAGTTTAACTAATGTCATGATCACGGAGTCAGACAATTGAATTGACACAGGAGATGCTGCAGGGAATGAAGCCCAGGTCCCCCCACGGGCCAGATCTGAGTGAAGGGCTAGAAAACAAGGCAGTGATGGGTACGATACACATAAACTGCCCCTTTAAGAGAGAGAGCCCCTTCTCCTTAGTGAATCTCAGGTAGGAGAGACCTTGGGAGACCGTACAGATGTAGGGTAACAGCATGGCCTTTAAACTTAACAGGCCTGGAATCAAGTTCAGGTGGCGTAACCTGAGACACTAAGAGCTCTGATCCTCTGTTTCTTCATCTGTTAAATGGGGTTACTAGTAGTTTTAAAAGAGGGAAGTGTGAGGAATTTGGTCCATAGTCCTTTTTTTGCAGGGACATTTAATAAACAAACTATTAAAAACATTCACATTTTTGCTGTGGTTTATGTTACTGCTCTTGACACAGCTCACCAGCTTATATTTATTAATTTTTATAAATATTTACTTGAGATTCCTTGAACCCTTATTAGCTGGGATTCCAGTGTGTACCCCTTGAAGTTCCCCTCCAACTCACCCTGTATTGTGCAAGAGCCTGGGGACTTAGTCCAAGAGGATTTATCTCCTTCCAAATGCCAGGCAGGGCAAGAGGGCCAAGAAACCCAAGCTCTCCTAGAACCCCATGACTTAGGTCTTGACCACACGGTGTTGCTGCTGAGCTGGATTCTGTAGGGTCCAAAGTCTGTGTATGCTCACTCTGCTGGTGCTGTCCTGGGAAGCACACATCTTTGCCAGCACTATATCTAGGGTCATTTTTGAACAGAAGAAAGGCAGAGCAACATTCATTGTTCCTTGATTGAGAGCATGTTCCAGATCTTCCTGGGCAGAGACGGAGAAGTAAATAACAATTGATAATAGTAATGACAGTTAAACATTTAGTGATGCTGTACCATCTGCTAGTCACTGATCTAACCATTTTGGATGTATTAACTCAATTCATTTTCATAACAGGGAATAAAAGCCAGGATTCTTCTTAGTCACAGCTCTGGATCTTCAGTAGAAAGGGCTTTAAACTCTTTCTTCTCTGCCTCCAGATGGACCGGCTAGGACTGAAGCTTGCATGCCTCTTTCGGCACCGTGATAAAGCAATAAGAAGTGTTCTATAGGCTCTGATAGACTTGCATTTTATTACCACATTCTTAAGTGTTCTAAGAAGCCTCCATAGGTATATGTTTGGAGTTCTGAGAAGTGACAGGTAACAGGTAAACCAGCTTCTAAACAAGGACAGCTAACACCCCATCTCTGGATTGAGGATCCTCACTGTTCCCCACCTCTCCTCAAATAAGCCAATTCCACATTTTAGAGCCTTTCACTTGCAGCATCCCAGCAAATATAATTTGTGCATGTAAGGGCACACTGGTTGCAAGTGACAGAAAAAAATCAAACTTAAACTAGCTTAGGAAAAGGTTAGGGGATTTATTAGTTTATGGAATACAACCTGCAGGAAGTTGAACTAGCCTTCAGAAACTGCTGGAACTTATCCTGGTTTCCCTCTCCATCATCTTTTTTTCTCACCTATTGACTTCATTGTCTCCCACTGCAGACAACTGGAAAAAGGCTGACAACTCTCTAAGTCCCAAATCCAAAAATCAGGGGAGGGCTCTGATTGGCTTAGCTTGGGTCAAGAGCCTACACCTGGATCAGGCAACTGTGCCCAAGATGATAGGGTAGCCATGTGGAGAGGGGGTGAGTTTCAAAAGAAGGGGTAGGATACTATAGGAAGACTACTGCATGGATGTCCACTATAAAAAAAATGGAAAGAATTCCAACTTGGCCCTATTCGTCACAGCATCACAATGGTAGTGATACAACATTTTACTCCTACTTGTCCATAGATCCCTGAACCAGCTCATAAAGGCTCTGGTAGCTCACCAAGGCCTCTGTAACTTTTCCAGATGCTTCAAGACCCAAAGCCTAAGAAAACAGTAGAGAGAGTTCTGGACTCATGTAGATTCAATCTGAAGGCTGGAGGAGGATTTGTGGGAACCAGTCTCCCAATCAGAAAACACTCTGGAACAAGTCATTCCCTTTGAATGGGTAAATCTTGACAAGACCTAGACACATCCCACTTAAGATAGTTCTTGAGGAGGGGGTCAGGATAGGACCTAGGCACACCATATGCGATAACTACAAGCCCACACACTCCAGTCCTGATGGTAGCAACATCTCAGACCCTCTCTCTGTCTCTCTCTCTTAACTCATCACTCCTACCCAAGACTTGACTATTTGCATTTCTCTACTATTCTTCCTGCTCTTGCTTTCTCTCCTTGGTACTTCTAAGACAATTAACCCATTCACCACCAAGAAAAAAACATTCGTAAAAGCCAGCCATGGACAATTACACCTGATCAGGTATTTCCACCAAGACCACCTTCCTGCTTCCTTTATTGGCCCCATATTAGCTGTTTCATGTTTCTGAAGTTCTTCCTCTGGTTTCATCCAACAATAGCAATGACAATAATCATCACTGCTCTCTCTGCTTAAGAACTGCTAGGCACCTCACAACAAGCACTGTCATTATCCCCATTTTCCAGATGAGAAGACTGAGGCCTGAAGAGGTTAAGAAACTTGTTCAAGCTCACAAAGAGCTGGTGGAGTGGGCATTCACATCTAAGTCTCTTTGCACTTTTAACCATCCTATTTATTTGCTCCAACTTACCAGTTGGGTGCTCCCTTGATTCTGGGGTCTATCCAGAACTTTGTGTGACAGAGAACACCACCCCCCCCCCCAGCTGAATAGTTGTGCAGAGCCCACTGCCTGGTCATCAAGCTCCACCACCATGAACTCCCCCTGACAGCTCTCCCACTTCCTCCCCCACCCCAGTGAAGGGAAAATTTGTACATGATTGTTCTAGGAATAGCAAATGAAGATATGGTGGGTGATGATAGATGCCATGATGGATGAAGATACAGCTTATTAATGCCCCCTCCTCCCCACATATTTTTTTCTTTTCTTTTCTTTTTTTGCAGGGAAAGATTCGCCCTGAGCTAACATTGTTGCCAATCTTCCTTTTTTTCTTTTTTCCCCTTCCCAAAGCCCCAGTGCATGGTTGTATTTTCTAGTTGTAAATCCTTCTAGTTCTTCTATGTGAGCTGCCACCACAGGATGGCAGCTGACAGGTGGGTAGTGTGGTTCCACAACTGGGAAATGAACCCAGGCTGTGAAGCGGTGAGAGCGCCAAACTTTAACCACTAGGCCATCTGGGCTGGCTTCCACCTCCTCACATATTTATATTACATTTTCATTCCCCTTAGTTCACTTTTCTTTTCAACTGAGATGTTACTTATAAAGTGTCACTCAACTACTACCCTTTGAGGGTCTGACAGTTACAGAAAACAGACCTGTCTGTCTGGGTGACCAGCTTGTGACCAGGGCTCTTTCGAGTTCTGACCGGCTGACTGGGTTGTGTCCAGTGGGCACAGGTGCCTGTCCTTGAACCTTGTCCACAAGGCTCAGTTTGTGTCACTGTTATTGCAGTTAGGCCATTAGCAAAAGCTGCATATTTTACTTTGGTCATTTTGATGACTTCCGACAATTGTCTGACAAGGTCCAGGCCCAGGGATTCTACAGATGGAACACCCCTCAACTGTGATGTCTCCTCCCAAAAATGGGTGCACGTTTATACTGTGAAGCCTAAAAAATTATTAGGGGTATAGTGTGGGGTTTGGAACAAATCATATCTCTCAACATTCTTCCCATTAAGATTTCTTTGCTGATTTAGTGAGGACTCTTAGTTGTTTGTTGGGAAAAAAATAGTTTGAGCATAAAAGGGCATTTTTTTTTTTTTTAACTTACATGACTGGGAGGCCAGAGGTGGATAATGACAATGGTAACAACTAATATTTATTAGGCATTACTATGTGTCAGACACTATTCTATTATTCTAAATGTTTTTACTTCATTTAATTGTCAAAGTGGCCCTAGCCTTATCCCCGTTTTATAGATCAGGAAACTGAGGCAAAGAGAGGTAAAATTGTTTGCCCAAAGTCACACAGCAAAGAAGTAGGGAGGTAGGATTCAAACCCAGGCTTTCTGTCTCCAGAGTTGGCACTGTAAACTAGACACAGCTGGATTGAGCGCTTATACTATGTCATCAGAAGTTGTTTTTCTCTGTCTACAATTCCTAGTTTTCTTTCCTCTGAGATGACTTCAGTCTCAAGGAAGCTTTCTCAATGTGATGGCAGAGGTGCAGCCAGCAGTCTAAGCTGCCTTCACAGTTAGCAATTCCAATGGAGGCTATAGGTGGTAGAGTGCCTCTTTTAGGAAGGAATTCCACGGAGAGCTGTACTTGGACTTTCTTGGGTTCATTCTTTTCCTTAACCAATCATGGTAACCAGAGAATTGAAGTAATTCTATGGCGAACTCTAAATGGCCAGCTTCAAGCCCAGGGTAAAGGAGTGGGGAGAGTACAGGGTGGGGGTCATAGCTACTCCAACTGGCCCACAGGGATTGAGGATAGGAAAGAGACACTTCCTCAAAGAAAAGCCAGGCAATCCAAGATCCTAAGTCCATTACACCCCGCAAGAAGCTATGCACACTTCGTTTGTCTTAAGAGAAAACCATCTCAGCTTCCAACCACACCACTGTTTTCCAGGTGATTGTTCAGAGGACTCTGGCTGCCAAGAACCTGTCCCATGCCAAAGGAGGCTCTCTGATGGCTGCGTATCTGAAGGTGCTGCCCCTTTTCATAATGGTGTTCCCTGGAATGGTCAGCCGCGTCCTCTTTCCAGGTAAGAAGACAGTTGAGGAGAGAGGTTGTCTGTCTGTGAGTCTCAGATCCTGCAAAGTGTTCTAAACATATTACTGACTGCCCCAAAAGAATGCAACTGGAGTCCCTTCCCAGTGATTCCACTGAGGCGGCTCCATCTAGGCATCTACTGACTCTGTACTGTTTCCCAACACTGGTTCAATGGGAACATCCTACAGACGTCCCAGGCCAAATCAAGTGGAGACCTACCTGAGGTTTCACCTCAACTATATTTTTTTGAAACCACAAGCAAGGCTAAAATCTTGTGGTTCCATATGTCAGTTCCCTGAAGTCTCTCATCCTCTCATGCTTTAGTGTTTGAGCTTGGTGGTTTGGTAACTTTGGCCCAATGGAACTCTTTAGGGGATACTTTTCTTAACAAAATCAGGGATATCAAAGCTTCTAGAGTATTTGCCTTAGATTTTTTTTTTTTTAATGTGGTAAAGGGATGAGGTTTGCACTGTGGGGATAAAAAGAACTGGGGGGCAGTGACGTTATTGGGAGTCACTGTGAGGTCAAGAACTGGTGACCTATACAGAAGCAAGTTCCTTTCTTTCTACTTCAGTGAGCTTAACCCAGTACCCACCAAGGCTGTTATTAACTCAAAGGGGAGCATAAGGCAGAAAGCTTCCTCCCCTATGCCTTATCCTACATGATGTTACACAGAGGTAAAGAAAGGGTAGGATGAGGGCTGGCCTGGTGGTGTAGTGATTAAGTTCACGTGCTCCACTTCAGCGGCTGGGGGTACACAGGTTTGGATCCTGGGTGCAGACTGACACACTGCTCATGAAGCCGTGCTGTGGCAGCATCATCCCACATACAAAATAGAGGAATATTGACACAGATGTTAGCTCAGGGCCAATCTTCCTCACCGAACAAAAAAAAAAAAAAAAAAAAACAAAGGGTAGGATGAAATGGTTACTTGATCCAGAAGTTTTGTCAAAATAATTTAGGACAATATGAATTAGGAGGAGACCCAGCCCTGATGGCCTAGTGGTTAAAAGTTGAGCACACACTGCTTCAGCATCCTGGGTTTGCTTCCCGGTCACAGAACCACACCACCCGTCTGTCAGTTGCCATGCTGAGGCGGCAGCTCACATAGAAGAACTAGAACAACTTACAACTAGGATATACAACCATGTACTGGGGCTTTGGGGAGGAAAAAAATAGGAAGATTGGCAACAGATTTTAGCTTAGGGTGAATCTTTCCCTGCAAAAAATAAAATAAATTAAAAAATAGAATTAGGAGGAAAGAGTTGGGGAGGGAAAGTGGGGGACTTGTCTGTGGTGCTAAACTCTGGGGTTGTGCCCCTCTAGGCCAGATGAGATGAAGAACCCAGAACTGGTCCCGTTTCCAGGGAAGGGGCACAAGGTTTGGAAAATCGCAGATGGGAATAAGAACTGGGATCTCGGGTTTTGGTGATTTGATGGAAAATATACAGCTATTAGGCAAGGCTTGACATATAAACGAAGAACGTGGCTTTAAACAACCAATATTCTTGCACAGAGGGTCAGTCCTTGTGTGAAGAGTTTTACAGTAGGGTGTGGTGGTTATGAATATGGCCTCTAATCTGAACTGCCTGGGGCTGAGTCTTGGCTTTCCCACTTACTAGCTGTGCAACCTTGGATAAACCACTTAAACTCTCTTTGCCTCTGTTTCCCTACACATAAAATGGGATAATACCTCGTAAAGCTTAAAGCAGTTCCTGGCACATGGTAAGCATTATACAAGTGTTCATTCTTATTATTTTATACATGTATTATCTCATTTATTCCTCAAAATGACCTTATGAGGTAGGTACTATTATTGTTATTTTTATTTACAGATGAAGAATTTGAAGCTCAGAGAAATTCGTTCATTCATTTATTTATTTATTCTTCCATGTAGTCAACAAATATTTTGAGAGCCAATTATCTGCCAGGCCTTATTCTAGAAGACCCTATTAAGGGATACGACATACAGTATCCCTGCTGTTGTGGGGCTTACATTCTAGTGGTGGCTGAGACAGACAAAAATAAGTAAATAAATGAGATATCCGTTGCTGGGGCTAAGTGCTGCAAAGAAAATGCACAGGGAGACATCAGAGGGAATGCTGGGCAGGGCTACTTCTGACAAGGTTTCTAGGAAGGACCTCTGTGAAGAGACGCAGTTGATCCACGTAGATGGTTTGAAAATATATTTGAGTGGAGCCAACCAGATTAATGATGTGGGGGTTGAGGAAAAAAGAGAAATCTAGATCATTCCAAGGTTAAGTGACTTGCTGGAAGTTAGTTGGCTAGTGCTGGGTGAGCCAGGATTTGAACCCAGGTGCATCTGCCTCCAAAACCTGCCTCTTACTCATGCTACTGTCTTTCTCAGAAAATCACATCTTAAGTTTTGGATCAATATCTGGAAGATCAATAACAAGACCCTGACCATCATGCTCAGCAGTCAGTAAGCCAATCAACAATCATTATTAAATGAGACACACGGCCATATTCCTCACCCATAAGGACTTTGTTTTTGTTTTTTTTTTTGTGAGGAAGATCAGCCCTGAGCTAACATCCGTGCTAATCCTCCTCTTTTTGCTGAGGAAGACCGGCTCTGAGCTAACATCTATTGCCAATCCTCCTCCCTTCTTTTTTTCCTCAAAGCCCCAGTAGATAGTTGTATGTCATAGTTGTATGTCAGCAACAACAGCCTTCTAGTTGCTGTATGTGGGACTCGGCCTCAGTATGGCCGGAGAAGCGGTGCGTCGGTGTGCGCCCGGGATCTGAACCCGGGCCGCCAGTAGCGGAGCATGTGCACTTAACTGCTAAGCCACGGGGCCGGCCCGCCCATAAGGACTTTGTAATGTAATGAATGAGTCTGGTACTCATGAAATAGGATGATAAAATTTATATCAAAACACTCTAGCATATGGTACCAGCAATAAGTGCAAAAATAATTTACGACAGTGAGGTGGGCATCATGTATTTGAAAGCCTAGACAGGCACTCTCAAAGTGTGGTCCCCAATCCAGCAGCACTGTGTCATCTTGGAACTTGTTAGAAATGCAAACTTTCAGGCCCCATCCAAGACCTACTGAATCAGAATCTCTGGGGGTGGGGCCCAGCAACATGTTTTCAACAAGCCTACCAGAAGATTGAGAAGCCTTGGCCTAAAGTGCCAGGCTCAGAGTCAAGCCACTCTACCCTCCCATTTCCACTTCTCTCTCCATCTTGGCTCTACCAGCTCCCACCCGAATCTTCAACTGGGTCTGGAACTGCCTAAAAGGGTGCTCTGATCCTGAGCTCTCAAGAACCTGTCCAACACCCTCTTCCACTTAGTCCATCTGGGAAACGGTACACATTTTTAAGGAACTCTAATGGAAATTAAGAGAGAAGCAAAACCACCCTCAAAACAATAAAACACCAGAGTCTGGAAATGTACCTATTTACAAAGCCAGCCATTTCTACCTGAGCTTTGGAGGAAACCAAGGATTTGCGACCTAACCATGATACTTACTAGCTGTATGATTTGGGAACCTCTGTGGGCCTCAGTTTACTTGTCTTTCAAATAATTATAATAACAATATCTTCCCCATGGAATTATGAAGATTACAAGAGAAGATGTATGTACAGTTGATTTGCAGCATCTGAGTCATAGTGAACCTTCAGTGAATGTTGGCACTTGGAAGGAGATTTTGTGCTATGTTTGAATTTGACTCTGCTAGATGCATCCTTTATTTCAAGCATTAGAGGGTCTGACAAGAGAACTGACTCCATATATGAAATGGTTGATTAATTAACCCAAGACAGGTGAGCAGATATTACTGAACAGTGGGTTAATGATCACGAGGCTGTTGGTTTCATTTATAACTTAGCTGAGCTGATTAATTTCCCTATTACGGACATATTCTTTAGACTGTACGAATGAACACAATTGTCTGCCACAAACATGCTTTATAAACTTGTGTCTGTCGCATGTTTCATGGTTGAAGGTTGCATTCCTAGAAGGTTAAACAAAAACTCTGTAGTTAATTAAACATCCCAGGGAGAGTCTTGCTCCCTCTCTGTGTACCTTGAAGAGAGGAGCTTTGGAATGAAAAGGGCAGAGCCCATAAGATTTGAACATAAACAAGACCTTTGCCCCTCCTGGGAAGCTTCTTACAGTGTTCTGAGAATGTAACTCTTTTCTAATCTTCTCCTAAGCTTCCTCAGTAGAGTCATAAAAAGCTAAGAACTTGAACCTCTCAAAAGCATCTTTCTCAACAAGATTGTTTCTTCTCAATACTTCTTGTTGAATATCCCTTTTGGTCTACAGTCTTAATTTTGTCCAAGGGTGAACCAGAGTTTTGGGGGCATCTAATTTAATTCCATAGCAATTGCTATTAATATTATTAATTGTGGCCACAGCACACATTTCCTCCCCCACTGGTGGATGTGAGTGGAGGGCAGGGTCCCAGCTTTGAGAAGACAGGACAGGGAATGGAGAAATTTTACCAAGACCAGTTAGCTCTTGGGCTTCCTAGTGGATGAAAGGACCTGGGGCTATTTCCATTTCTCAGGTCTTCTGCTACATTAAAGAAGAAAATCAAGATATAACAATATTAGATTTTAAAATTGTGATGTACTTTAAATATTTATATTTATTAAATTAACAGTTTTAATGCAGATAAAAACATAGAGACTAAACATACAACTTCATCTGGAGGTACCGTCAAACATCTGCGTTCAAGACCACTTGTGAATTTGAGGTCTCAACTAAACGGTCAACGTGATGTCGATACTGCATCGGAGCCAGGGAAGAAATTGGCATGAGCAGTGAAGGGCTCCATGCCCACCCCTAAAGCAAAGTTCAGGGTGGTTCCCATGTGCCATAAAAGATGGGTGGAAAGGCAGCGTCACCCATCAGAAGGAGGAAGAAACCGAAGCCTTTGGACTGAGCAAGGGAAGGGTCTGGGAGTTATGTTATTTACGGGAGTTATTCCTAGATCCACCTGGGAAAATAGACTTGAGAAGTAATATGGGATCCGGCTGGGTGAGTGGTGTTGGGTAGGCATTGAGATGGTGGTGAGGAGTATTGGTTAGCTCAGATGAGTTGCTGAGGAAGAGAGAAAGTGACAAGAAAGATATCATTCAGACACAGGTGCCAAAACATTGAGACAACAGACAGTTCTGAAGGTCCTGGGGGCCAAGAGTAGGCCCTGGATGGGATAACTGCGAGACTTAATGAGGATGGAAAAGCATACACTGTCTTGGCCTTCCTTCTCTGAAAAATTGGATTGGGAGCCAGGACACCTGGGTTTAAGTTCTGCCTCTGACATGACCTTGCTGGGTGATTATAATCAGGTCCCTTCCCCTCTCTGAGACTTTCTCTTCATCTGTGAAATGGTAAAAGTAATCTCTGCTTCCTTCATAGGGTTATAAAGAGTGAACAATAACAATGTAATAGCTAGTGTCCCCCCTCAAAAAAAAATTTACTAAGTGCCTACTCTGTGCCACACACTAGCATAATTTTTTATCTCCTCTTCTGTCTTCCAAGCAGGAGGCCTATGCTTATATGCTTGGCATGTGTTCATCATGATAATAGGGAAGGATGAAGAACTTGAGATGCCAGGAAGACTAGGTGGATTTACGTTAGAAAATCAGAATGCTGCTCAGGAGAGAAAAGAATTGATACCGAAATGCAGAAAGAGGAGGAGAGAGAAATACAGAGCCAGCCTGGTTGAGTTTTCATAAGTCTAAAAATGAGAACAGCTGTTGAACTATATGAGCTATTGAGAAAGAGATGGGGAAAAGAAGAATTTAAAAAGTATTTGCCATGTGTCAAGCAATGGCGTTCTCCTTTGTACCTCTGAGAAACTGCAGTAAGATGTGAATTGCTTTTGTCTCCTTTTTGGGAGTTGGGCAGATGGATCCTGAGATAGGACACGGTGCTCAGACTGGCCGCTAGGTGTCTCAGCTTTATTTGGGTTACAATAATAACAGCTGAAGTGTATTCAGCACTTCCTATGTATCAGATTCTGTGCTTGGTGCGTTATGTGTATCATCTCAGTCAATCCTCACCATGATCTTATGAAGCAAAATTACGTTATTGTCCCAGTTTTAGAGATTTGGCAGTAAAGTTCAGAAAAGCTAAGTAAGAAGGTCATGGTTTATAAAGTCTAGGTTCTTGTTTATTTCATGGAGCTATAAACTTGCATACAGTAATCCTGTCTGCTGGTGCTGGCCTGGGTCAGGCCGTGTTTTTCTAGGCCTGGGGCTCTGAGGGTCTGTCTGCTCAGCTCTGGCCTTGTTTTCTCCACAGATCAAGTGGCTTGTGCAGATCCAGAGATCTGCCAGAAGGTCTGCGGCAACCCCTCCGGCTGCTCTGACATCGCATACCCCAAACTTGTGCTGGAACTCCTGCCCACAGGTAATGTCTCCTCACCGCAAATTGAGTCCCCTGGACACCCAGAAAGGAGGACATTAGCTGGGCTCTGATCTGAGGCAAGGACAAGACGGGAGGCCCGTGGGAGGGAATGGGCTCTGGGCCGAGGGACTGAGCCCCAGAGCCAGGGCCCCCAAATAAAGCTCAGGCCCGGCTATCCCGACGGCTCTACCTGACCCACCCCTCTGAGGCCCTCCTCACAGCTGCACCCCTGAGGTTCTGCCTCCTCAGAGTTGAACTTATGGGGATCAGCTGGCTATGGGCCTGGGGTAATGGGGTCACGAGTGAAGGCAGCAGCTGTTGGCAGAAAAAGCCTGAGGCCCATAGACCTCCCTTCTGCCCCCAGGGCTCCGCGGGCTCATGATGGCTGTGATGGTGGCGGCGCTCATGTCCTCCCTCACCTCCATCTTTAACAGTGCCAGCACCATCTTCACCATGGACCTCTGGAATCATATCCGGCCTCGGGCATCCGAGAAGGAGCTCATGATTGTGGGCAGGTAAGGTCTTACTGGGTGGGGCCAAGCAGGGGAGTGAAAAGTCCAGACACCCAGGGAGGAGTAAGCTGCGCCCACCCAGAGGCAAAGTCCAACCAGCGACCTATCCAGGTGGCTCAGCCTCCTCTGATGGCAAAAGTGAGGTATATTAGGACTCCGTGTACGAGTGAGTCATTCATTCATTTAAGAGATGTTGAGTGAGCACCTACTCTGTGCCAGGTGCCGGGCATACAGCAGTGAAAAGACTCAGTTTTTGCCTTTGTGGAGCTAGAGGAAGAGAAGGATAAATAAACAGGCAGTTATAACCCCAGTGAGTGCTGTGACTGGGGAGCCAGGAGACCTAGGGATCCAGATGAGGAGTCCCCAACCTGGACCGGGACCTGAGGGGTGAATAGGAGTTAGCCAGGTAAAAGGGAGGAAGGTGCTCTGGGGGTTGGGGGAGAGGCTTTTCTACCAAGGCTTTTGGAAGTCTAATGTTGTTAGTGCTTTCGAGTAGATTCTGTCTCCTAGTGACTCTGTACAGCAGAGCAGAACCCTGCCCCATCTTTTTGTGCCGACCTCTCACCTTCCGGCACTATATCAGACAATGCTCTGCTGCTATTCATAGGGTTTTCATGGCCAATTTTTTTGGAAGTGGGTGGCCATGTCCTTCTTCCTAGTCTGTCTTAGTCTGGAAGCTCCGCTGATACCTGTGCACCATGAGTGACCCTGGTGGTATTTCAAATACTGGTGGTATAGCTTTCAGCATCACAGCAACACGCAGCTGCCACAGTAGGACAACTGATAGACAGGTGGTGTGGTTCCCTGACCAGGAAATGAACCTGGGCCTTGGTGGTGAGAATGCTGAATCTTAACCACTAGACCACCAGGGCTGAAGTCTAAAGGTGGGAATGGAAATGACTGACATGAGTGGCATATAAATTTTATACAAAATACTTGCTAATAAGCATCTTGGGGCTCTGCTCCTCAAGAGGCTGTATCCTGAGGGCTGTCTCGGCCTTGGATTAGAGAAAGAGTTCTTAGGTATGACACCAAAAACATAATCCATAAAAGAAAAAAATGATAAGTTGGACTCTATTAAAATCTAAAACTTTTTCTCTTCAAAAGACACCATTAAGAAAATGAGGGGCCGGCCTGGTGGCATAGTTGTTAACTTCGTGCACTCTGCTTCAGTGGCCCGGGGTTCGTGGGTTCAGATCCTGGGTGCAGACCTACGCACCACTTATCAAGCCATGCTGTGGTAGGCATCCCACATATAAAATAGAGGAAGATGGGCACAGACATTAGCTCAGGGCCAATCTTTTTCAGCAAAAAGAGAATTGGCAACAGATGTTAGCTCAGGGCTAATCTTCCTCAAAAAAGAAAAGAAAACGAGAAGACAAGCCACAGATTGGGAAAAAATATTTTCAGGCCATATATCTGACAAAGAATTTGTAATCTAGAATAATCTACAAACTACACAGTAATTTAGAAAACTACAGTGAGATACCACCACACACCCACTAGAATGGCTATAATCAAAAAGACAGACAAGGAGATGGAAAAACTGGAACTCTCATGCATTGCAGGTAGGAATGTAAAATGATGCAACTGTTCAAAACAGTTTGGCAGTTTCTTAAAAAGTTAAACATAAATTTACCATAGAATCCAGCAATTATATTCCTAGAAATGAAATGTGTGTCTGTCCAAAGACTTGTACACAAATGTTCTCTGCAGCATTTTTTACAATAGCCAAAAAGTAGAGACGATCTGAATGTCCCTCAACTGGTGAATGATACACAAGAGTCTGTAACGGCAAATCTATTCAATGGAATATTTTTCAACATTAAAAAAGAATGAAATACTGGGCCATCCCCAGTGGCCTGGTGATTGGGTTTGGTGCGCTCTGCTTCGGTGGCCCAGGTTTGGTTCCTGGGCGCGGACCTACACCACCCATCTGTCAGTGGCCATGCTGTGGTGGCAGCTCACATACAAAAAGAGAAAGATTGGGGCCAGCCCAGTGGCATAGCAGTTAAAAGTTTGCACACTCTGCTTCGGTGGCCCAGGGTTTGCAGGTTCGGATCCTGGGTGCAGACCAACGCACTGCTTGTCAAGCCACACTGTGGTGGTATCCCATATAAAATAGAGGAAGATGGGCACAGATGTTAGCCCAGGGCTGATCTTCCTCAGCAAAAAAGGGAGGATTGGCAATGGATGTTAGTTCAGGGCTAATCTTCCTCACAAAAAAAAAAAGAGGAAGATTGGCAACAGATGTTAGCTCAGAGTGAATCTTCCTCAGCAAAAAAAAAAAAAAAAAAGAATGAAATACTGATAATATGGATGAGCCTCAAAAACATGCTAAGTGAAAGAAGCCAGTCATAAAAGACTACCTATTTTATGATACCATTTATACAAAATGTCGAACAAAAATGTCTCTTTTTATACGAAAAGGCAAATCTATGACAGAAGCATATGAGTGGTTGTTTAGGGTGGGAACAGGAACAGACTGTAAATGGTCATGAGGGGACTTTTTGGAGTGATGGATATTCTACAAACCTTGATTGTGGTGATGGTTACACAACTCTATAAATTTACCAAAAAGTTTCTGAACTGTACACTTACAATGGATGAATCTTATGGTCTGTAAATTCTACCTCAAAAAAGCTACATAAAAAAAGAGAAGTAAGTGTTCAGGGAAGACAGCACTAATGGAGGGTCTCTCTCCGCCTGGCACCAGGGTGTTTGTGCTGCTTCTCGTGTTGGTCTCCATCCTCTGGATCCCCGTGGTCCAGGCCAGCCAGGGCGGCCAACTCTTCATTTACATCCAGTCCATCAGCTCCTACCTGCAGCCGCCCGTGGCTATTGTCTTCATCATGGGATGTTTCTGGAAGCGGACCAATGAAAAGGTAGCTCTGGATCAGCCCCCACCATGCAAGAACCAAGTGCTGCCCCTGAAGATGGGAGAGGATGGCGTGGAGGGGACTGAAGGGGGACATGAGGATGTCTTGACTTGGGTGTCATTAGGGAGGGTGAGTTCTGTGGAGGAAGATACAGGGAGGGTGTTAGCTGGACTTTGAATAAAAAGCAATGGGGGTTCTATTTTGATGCATTTTGTCATTAAACAGGGAAGCTGAATTAACAGCAAATGAGTAAATTATATGTAATTGATTAGTTATCTATAAAAGATAAACAGATAAGTTGCTCCAACTCTTTTCAAATAACTCACCCCTGCAGTGAAAGATAAGCTCTTGAGACAGCTTGTTGAGGTTTCTGGAGGCCTGAGCTGGCCACCCCACAGCCCTGGACGTCTCTAAGATGGCCTTGCTCTGATTTGCAGGGTGCCTTCTCAGGTCTGATCTTGGGCCTTCTCGTAGGCTTGATTCGGCTGGTCCTGGACTTTATTTACGTGCAGCCTCGGTGTGACCAGCTGGATGAGCGCCCAGCTGTGGTGAAGGATGTCCACTACCTCTACTTCTCCATGATCCTGTCCGTAATCACCCTGACCACCGTGTCCACTGTGAGCTGGTTCACAGAGCCGCCCTCCAAGGAGATGGTACATTTGAGTTTGATGCTATATCCATTGAGACCCTTCGCTGCACCTGACAGAAAATGGACCCACACCGGCTTAAGCAAAGAGGATTGATTGTTCAAAAAGCTGAAAAGTCTAGGGTTGGCCTTTAGGGACAGCTGGATTCAGGACTTGGAAAAGACCATCAGAATCCATCTGTCACTTCTACTTCTAGTCTCAGGCCCCATGTGGGGCCAGCAGCTTCTAGGGATACATCCTCTCTTAGTCTCATTAAGCAAAAGCATAAGCATTTTTGTCCCAGCATTTCCATGATCACCCATGAACCAATTCAATCCCCGTAGCCAGAGAAACAGATGAGCTGGACGGCTGATTCCTAGTCCCACAATACCCCAGGGCTAGGGTTAAGCTCTGGGGACTAGAATGAGGGAGGGTTAGATCCCAACAGGAGAATTAGGGTTGTCGAAGAAAGACGGGAGAATGAGTCGGGGAAATGTTCATTGATCTGAAGAGTGCAGGGAGCTGAAGTTTGTTAGAGGGTGGAGTGAGAGGGCGCGATTTGGGAACAGGCTCGGATGTGAAGGGGTTGGGCAAGGGATGGGAGAAAGGGATGACAGCACCCCACCCCAATCTCACAATTCATCTCTGCTCCTTAGGTCAGTCGCCTGACCTGGTTTACTCGTCATGACCCTAAGGTCCAGAAGGAACAGGTGCCACCTGCAACTCCCCTGCCTCTTACCCTCTCTCAGAATGGGACACCAGAGGCCAGCAGCACCAGCATCCAGTTGGAGATTGTTCAAGAAAACATGTCCGAAACCCACAGTTGTGAGTTGCCTCTCCCCTCAGTTACAGCAGGAACCTCAAGAACCATTAATGTGTTTTAAGGGGAAATTTTTCTATTAAATCACAAGCCAGAAACGGGGGCAGCCTTAGAATTTTAGCATCTCCTGACTCCCAGGGTCTGGTCCTTCCCCACTTTCTGGCCACCAAAAGTGAATTCTTTAGTAACGTTCAACAGGTGTCTGAGGTGGGCAATAATAGCAAACACTTGTTGAGTGCTTACTGAAACACGTTTCATTTAATCTTCATGAAACCCCACATGGTAGGCTGGACTACTACTGGCATTCTCTAAATTACTAGTTTCAAACTGGCAGCTTGCAGACATTTTATGGTTTAGCCCACCTACTGTTTTAATAAAATGTGAGTTAACATTTAAAAATTGGGAGATTTCACATAAAATTCCAGATTTACATCTTCTCTTGAAACACGGGAAGATCTGACAACACTGGGCCCACATGTCTGCATGGCAAAAGTTGTCTGGAGATGTAAAGCAGCTGCCCCTTAGACCTGGGATGTGCCCTTCAGTTAGTCAAGGTCCCCACCGGCCCCTATTGTCTCCATGGTCCTGAGGCTGTGGTTGTCATTTATCATCACACATGTCCTTTTTTTTTTTTTTTTAAATAATTGTGGATATGAACACGTCAACCTAAAATGGGAAACTCTAGGATAGATCCTGAAGGCCACGTGTTTCAAGAAAAATGAGAGAGAGAGAATATTTCTTAGTAGAGGTGAAGAATATCTGGACATATTTAATAAGAAAATCGGCTCCCCCTGACTCTGATACCTCACCTACCTGGCTCCATAGGCAGCTGAGTTCACAGCCCCAGCTCTGAGTGGAGAAGTAGTTGCCCACAGGAGTGCTCATTCTCTTCAGCCTCCTGGCAGGCAATGTGAAACAGAGCAGAAAGTCAGAAAGAGCCGTGTCTTGACCCCACCTCTTGCCAGCTGTCTGACTTCGCTCAAGGTAGTCTGAGCCTCTATCTCTTCGTCTGAAATTCTTCACCTGAAAATGGTGAAAAGTCAGAAAAGACCAATCTTCCAGAATTAAGGTATTAATTAATACCTTCCAGAAAAGGTAGATAAAGTATTTATCACAGTGTGTGGGGCACACAAGTTAGTCCCTTCTTCTCCCTTCTCTGAGAGACACGGCCTATCCTTAGAATCTTTATTTGGGTTCTTTTTAGGTGATGTGACCCAAAAGCCGTCCAAAGTGGTGAAAGCCATCTTGTGGCTCTGTGGAATGGAGAGCAAGGGCAAGAAGGAGCCCCCAAGCAAAGCAGAGCTTGTCTTAGTTTCCTTGGAAGAAAACCCCCTTGTGAAAACTCTTCTGGACATCAACCTCATTGTCTGTGTCAGCTGTGCCCTCTTTCTCTGGGGCTACTTTGCCTAATGTGGGGTGAAGCCAGGGGTCCAAGCTCTCAGTTTGTTATCAGTGTCCCATTTTTTTAATGAAAGAAAAAGAATAATAAAGCTTTGTTTGTTTAGCATGAGGCTTCCAAGGTGTTTATGGGACATTTTCAGCATGACGTTTAGCTCTTTTCTTCTTAAGAGAATGAAGGTTAGGAGCTGGAAAATGGAGAGAAGTGTAAAAGCTTCCTTGTCTCAAAAGGCTAGTTATTCATTCTTCCCATCCATCATGCCACATCAACGGCCAAATTCAAAGGGATAGACAAGCAAAGAGGTTCCCCAAGACCTCCCAGTCTGGCAGTAGCCACATCTCCCGGGCTGAAATGTTAGCACTTGAACTTTCCCCAGCTCATCTTTCTTTATTTTTTTTAAACTTTATTTATTTATTTTTCCCCCCAAAGCCCCAGTAGATAGTTGTATGTCATAGTTGCACAGCCTTCTAGTTGCTGTATGTGGGACGCGGCCTTGGCATGGCCGGAGAAGTGGTGTGTCGGTGCACGCCCGGGATCCGAACCCGGGCCGCAAGCAGCAGAGCGCGCGCACTTAACCGCTAAGCCACGGGGCCGGCCCCCCAGCTCATCTTTAAAGGGCAAGGAATGGGACATGCTTTCTCTCTCACCTTCCACTGTTGCCGGCTTCAGGTGAAGGAATAGCTGGTCACCAAAGGTTTTCTCATTCCAATACTTGCTCCTCGATATGATCTCTGGGAAATAGACCCGAGTCGGTGCCCTGGGATCTTCTGCTATAAGAAAACCTGCGGATTGTGTGCACTTCCCAAGTTCTGGCTTAGCCTGTGTTTCTCTGCTTAACTCCCCACAATGACGCTTCCCGAAAACAGGTAGCCTGGATGGGCAATTCCACAACAAATCTCTACTGGCTGAGGGACTACAGGGCTTTCGACCTGAAAAGCAGCCATGCCTGTTCTGTGTAGAGCCAGCCACTCTAATCTCTGTATTTGGGCCCTGATGGGGTCTGATGGGATGACCTGTAGGGGCATTTGCCACGTGCACAGCTAAGAGCGAGGGTAAGCCAACAGAGGTAACCCTGAGACCATCTTTGGGGGCAACCATCTCAGGGCCAGGGGCTATTATTCTAGTCCTGGGATAAAGGAGGAGAGTAGGGTAGATTAGAACCACTTACTGGCCTGACAACTGGAGAATGGAGTAGTCTCTCAAGGGACCCCAACTTCCAGACTTCAAAGGAACACGGACGGAAAACCCTGGGGCTGAGGAGCCACTGGCTCCCTAGTCACTCAGTGGTATCATTTGAGTTCCTACCTGATGTCCTCAGCACCTGGACCAGCTTGGTCCAAGGGTCAGTGTGTTAGCTCGGCCCCTACCCTTGTCAGAGGCCTGGCTTTTCCACACTAATCCAAGTGAGAGCTGGGGGTTGGACAAAGAAACACCTCAGCCCTCCTTAGGAAAGGGTCTATGTAGGGAGCTGTTCACAAAGGTGGCTACTATCCAGACACCTGTAGCTGACTCCTGACAAGAGCCTGAGCCAGTGTCTAGGCAAGTGGGTTCATGGGGAGGCTGGGCATCCCTCTCCAAGGGCCAAAGGAGGGGAGTGGGAGGCCCAGGAGGCTTCCCCAAATTGCCCCTCAACCAAGCCCCAGTGGCTGCTCTGGACCTTCACACCAAGACCTCTACTGCCGCTGCTTGGGGTCAGAAGTGTGTTTCACTGGGAGTTTTTGCTACGGACACTCAGGCCACTGCCATCTCTCCCCTGGATTGCTGCCACCAGCCTCCTGACTGGCCTTCCTGCCTCTAGTCTTGCCCATTCTCCAGTCACAGGCAGAGAGAGCAAATCTGATCAAGCCAGTCCTCTGCTTAGAATCCTTCAGTGACTTTCCTGAACGCTCAGGATGAAGTCCACATTCCTTGATGGGAATTACAAGACCCCTGAAGGCCAGGCCCCTCTCCAGCTTCAACTCTGATAGCTCTCCTTTTGCAGGCTAAGGTCATACCATACTCACGCTTTCCCACCTCTGGGCCTAGCACAGTGGCTGGCATACAGTGAGCCCCGTAAGTATGGTTATAAATATCAAATAAATAGGTCTTTGCCTCTGCTCACCCCTCTGCCTAAACTATCCCTCCTTCCTCTCCTGGCTAACTCCTATTCTAGTCTCTGCTTAAACATCGCTTCCTTCAGGAAGCCTTCTCTCATCACCCCACTTCCACTATGACATGTGCCTTCAAAGCAGGTATCACTCTTTATTGTTGATTGCTTAACTGTCTTCCCAACTAAAGAGAAAGTTCCACAAGGGCGGAATGTGTCACTCATGCTGATGCCCAGCACAGTGCTTGGTGAATGAATGAATGGATAACCTTCCAAACACAAATGTCATCTAGTTCCTTGTTTCATATCCATCAGCCACACCCCCTCCCTGGCCTGGCTGCCCACCCTTACCTAGGTACCTATGACCAAGGAACACCCCTTATTCCTGCACCAATTCAGTTCACTGAGGTCTAAGCTTGAAGAGGTGACCGAATGGCTGATCCCGTCACCCGTCCTCTGGCCTTTGGGGACTGTGCAACCTCAAAGCCCTCCTTGACCACAATGGTCTCTAGGGCTGCCCTTCTGATCAGCTCTCACCTTTGGGAAAGGCCCACAATCAACCACCAAATCATGCTGACTCTACCTCCCTAGCAATGTGTTCTCTCTCCACTGCCCCCACCTTAATTTAGGCTAGCAATCAGCTCTTCTAGTCTGGCCCCTGCTCCAGTCCATTTCCTGCACCGCAGCCACGAGGATCTAAAATACAAATCGGACTGACACTCTCCTCCTCCCTCAATAGCTCCCTACTGCCTTTGGACAACTTCCAAACATGGGGTAGAAGGCCTTTCATGCTCCAACTCCCCCTTACCTCACCAGCCTCATTCCTTGCCTGTTGTCCATCTCCCACTTTATTTCCACACTCTCTCTCACCTCCCAGCCATTGCACAAGCCGTTCCTTCCATCTGGAGTGCCCATCTCTACCCACCTAAAGCTTGGGCCTTCCTCCCATGTGTTCCATGGCTCCTCCCTCTCCACTGTCTCTCTTTGCCGGGTTTGTTTGCAAGCTTCCTGGGGGCCGAGGCCATGTTTGTATGGTTCAGGTTGGTTCCCCAGCGTCTAGACCAGTGTGTGGAAGAGTAAGCCCTCAATGTTTACCTGGAGAACACATAGAAATTATTTAAAAGACATGGCTTCAATTCTAAGCATCCTTGAGTGAAAACAAAAATGCTGAGTTTCTACCATGAAATGACATGCAAGTGTTTTTTTTTGTCATTCAAATATAATTTATTGATGTACATAAAACCAGAATTCAAATACAAGTATAGAGGGTGAAAACAGAACTCTGATTAATTTTTTTTGGTTCTTCCAAAAAAATATTTGGTTCAAATATACTCCCATATGTGTCATTTGTGATAATGTTTTGACGTGTGTGGTGGATAGACTCTTAGATGACCCTCAATGATCCCCACCTCCTGGTCTTCACACCCTGTGTAATCCCCTCCCCTTGAGAGTGGAGGGAACCTGCGACTGGCTTCAAACCAACAGAATATGGTGATGGTGATGAGATGTCAGTCCATGATTACGTTACGTCACGTAAGACTCTATCTTGCTAGCAGACTCACTCTAGAGGCTGTCCTTGCTGGCTTGATGGAGTTGCAGCCATACTGGGGAAGCCCACGTGTCCAGGAACTTCAGGCAGCCTCTAGGAGTTGAGGGCAGCCTCCAGATGATGGCCAGCAAGAAGCCAGGGCCCTCAGACCTTGTGGTCCTACAACCACAAGGAATGAATTCTGACAACAACCTGAGGGACCTTAGGAGTGGATCCTTCCCTAGTCCAACCTTCAGATGAGACCACAGCCCTGGCTGACACCTTGACTGCAGCATTGTGAGACCCATGCAGAGGACCAAGCTAGGCTATGCCTGGACTCCTGATCCACAGAAGCTGTGAAATAATAAATGTGTGTTGTTTTAAGCTGCTAAATTTGTGGTCATTTGTCACACAACAATAGTTAAGAGTGGAGTTGGGTGGGGAGAATGTGAGAAGAGGAAAGTTTGCCTGTGGAGCTGCAAGGAGCATGTATAGCCATGTGTCTAGGAGTGAGCAGAAGAGGAGAACATCTTTTAGGGAGTGCATCAAGTAGGAGTCATTTGGTCACACGCAACAGAGACAAACTTAAGAAGGTTTACGCAAAAAATAAAAAAAAGGAATTTATTGTGAGACTACCAGAGCAGGAAATGCAGAATGGCTTCAAGGACACAGATGTGTTGTGGGTGGGAGGGTGGACTATAGAGATACCTCTAAACGTGGCTTCCAGAGAGAGGGGCCCCCACCTTTTGCCTTGCTCCCCTTAACTGGCAGCTTAGGCAGTTTGGGCCACTTTTTGCCTTTTGGTTGCATCAGAGCCAGTGGCTTTCCCATGCCAGTGGATCTTTCCTCCTCCCTAGCTTCACCACTATGATATTGGAAAAGTGGAAGCCATTGGTCTAGAAACTTTTGTCAATGAGGTGTTGCCCAGTCTGATACAAGACCCCTAGACAGGGAGTCACAGAGACCCCTTGGGACCCTGGAGTAAAGAGATGGTAGAGCAGGATCTGTGAGAAGAGGGCAAAGACTCTGGAATACGGTGCAGGTGGAGACATGGTGGGAAAAGACTACAGGTAGAGAAGCCAGAAGGAGGGCTTGTCTTAAGACCTCCAAATATGAGCACTTGTGGGACTCACTGGGCTTGGGGGAGCACTGGGAGCTGGAACCCCAAGAAGGGGACAAGGGTCCATCCATGGAGCCCCTAGGGCACCAGGGCCATCAAGAAGGCCCGGGGATTCAGTCTCTCCAACTGCATCTGAACTCAGGAATTCACAGGGGAGAAACTTGCACAAGCAGGGCAGCCAGGGGCCTGCCCTGACCCCTGTGGTCTCCAAAGTGCTGGATGGAGAACAGGCTAGATGGGTGCTGAATGCAAGGTGTGGTGAGAGGAACAGGTCCTTCACCCTGGTGTAGCTGTGGGCAGAGGAGCAGGAAAAGAGGCCTGAGCACACAGGGCTAGAACTTTCTATGAGAAATTGTTCAGTAGAGAAGGGAATTAAATAGTCTGAAAAGGCAGATATCTAGAGACCAGCACCTTCCTGGATGGTCAGGGATGGCTGCTATGAGTTTAGACTGCAGACTTCTCCACCTCTTTGACTATGGTACGATGAAAAAGGCTCTGTCATGTGTGGTTCCAGGAGAAGATGACAGCAATGTGGCAACTCCCCCAGCAGGGGTAACCACATCTCTGTGGCACCTTGGAGATGCTTCTACCATGATAGTTACAGCTCTGAATACCAAAAGCTGAGCCACCATGACCACACCAGGACTCACCCATTCAAGAGCACGGCCGGTAGCCTCAGTTGGGTATCTACCTTTGATGTACACACAGAGTCAAATAAATTTCATTTTTCTTTAGATTGAAGCTATTAGGGGAGGAAGATTATAAAAACAATGGGAAGGTGAACCTGAATGCCATTCTTAAAATAATGAGGGTACGGTTTGTTGTATTTCAGAATCAGCAATAACAAAACACATGGGACATTCTGGGAAGAACGTTCACCATGGACCTTCCTGGTCCCCAGGCACCAAGCACCACGTCCCAGTTTCCTCCTGAGTGCGAGCTCAGGCATCGTGGAGGAAGCATCTCTAAGGCGCCGCAGAGATGCTGACTGTGGACAGCCGGCCTCCTTGGAGAAGGGGTCAATACTGATGAGCAACTGACACCGAGACCTTTGCTTTCTTACAAGGTTTGTTCTATAGCTAAAGGGGTAGAGAAAAAGAGCATGGATGGTGTATGTGGGAGGAAGAATGAGCCTTAATAAACATAAATTTAAGATATGGGGGAAACAGGTTTACAGGTACATATTTTCAACATAATTAGTAAGTGTAGGGAGTACTTTGGGGCACGAAGAGCTTTGCGTTAAGAGGAAAAAGTGATTGCCCTTTTCAAGTTAAACTTGTTAAGTTAATTCAGAGTGGAAGGAGGTCCAACGTCTTCTAAGCAAGGGACAGGTCACTGATGCACCTAGCAAACAACTCTATCAATGGAACAGCTCAGGGAAGCCAACAGTGGCAGTGTGTCCCTCTACTTCCAAGAGAAGACCACCAAATCTGGGCCACAGGGAGGGGCTGTCATCAGAACAGCCATCCAGACCGTTGGCCTCACTTTGCTCCAATTCCCCATTCACTCTTCCCAAGTATTTCAATCCTGGGAAAGAAGTGGCTTCCAGTCATTGGGAAAGGGAATTCCCACAGATAGTAACGGCTTCTGACTTCTGCACTGGGCCCATGGCGCTGAGTGACTGTGAGGCCACCTCCAAGAGTCCAAGTGTCTCTAGAGGGACAAAAAGGGGTGTCAGGACTGGTAAGAGCAAAGGAAGAGCCTTCCCCACGGAACATTCGGGAGAGACAGCCAGTCCAGGAGGTCTCTGGGGCACCTGGTGGCTGGTTTCACTGCCGTAACCTTGATCTTCACTCTTTCAAACTTCTGCCATTACAATTAGACCCCTAGATGTCCCATCACAATTCCATTTGCTTATGTGAACATGCACGCGCAGACACACACACAATCCACAGTTTTGCCTCCAAGAATTATAAAGTTTTCATATAAACCACAGAATACATTTAATTCAAATTAAACATGAAACTAGAATAATGTTCGGTCCTTATCAAGTAGCAATTACATTGTTCAAAAAAAAAAAAAGAAAAGAACAGTACATTCCTTTCTACATTCTGGCAATCCAACAAGGCACAAGTCATATCCAGTTTGCTGAGGTGACAGATCCAGCAGTCACCATCAATGCTCATGGTTTTGAGGGGGGCGGGGAGACAAAGACCATACTTCATACAAAATGATTCTGCAGCACGTCTGAAGGAGAGGAACCTCCCTCCTGATATATGAGAATGAAAGTTCAGGTAGCAGGAAGTAGGCGACTTGCATAATGAATGTGTTTTATTAAATAGATAGTTAACGCACTGCTTCTTATGCATTCCAAATTGCTGTTGGTGCCGCCTGCACTACAGCATTGACAAAAGCCTCCTAGACACGTCTCGGCAATAATATTCTTTCCACTCTGGTATTTCTCTTTTATTTTTTTTCTTTCTTTTTGATTTTTTGGCATGATTTCTTTCCTATGTAAAGAAAGTCAACTTCAAGACACAGGTCATTCAGCTTTAAGTGTCAGCCTCGCCGTCTCCTCAGGCTGTGAGAAGGCAGTCCTGCATGGTAAGGCCTCCTTTCTCCCTCCACTGAAAGCTTTTCACTGTTTGGTCTGCAGAGATAAATGTCCGCCTGCCCCTGTTCCACTCACCAGGGTGGAAGCGGTCAAGGGCTGGCAGGTGGCTTTCTTCACAGGGCGGTACTTTCTGTTTCATTGTCTATATCCAACAGAATGTGGCCGGGTAGGTCTTTGCTTGCTGAGTCTGAATGCATTTCAGCAAAGATGCTGCGAAGCGGTTCTGAAACCCTAGAATTGGCGTCTGGACAAAAACACGAGGAGACATGGTATCAACGCGTGGTAACACCCAAGAGGCCACCCAAGGATGCTCTGATAAGAAGAGAAGCTGGAAAGTTTAAGAGTCAGCCCATGCACACACACATTCCCTTACTAGAGGCACCATCAGCCCTTAGAAGTTGAGTCAAGCCTTTGAGACCCCAGGGCAGCCATGTGGCACAGCCCCGCCTCCTGGCTCTGGTGGTCCTTTCTGCGAGCCCATGGCAGTCCTTAGAGAGGCAACCTTTGAAGGATTTGCTTGCTCTGATTGAGGAAAGGAAATCTCTTTCTTAACAATGCCTCTAATCACTAATTGAAACCTCCTGACAACATCTAGGGTACAGGAATAGATGAGCTTCACTGGAAAGAGCTCCCTCCTCTGAGGCTGATGAGTTTTCCTCCTGTTATTAATACTACGCCCTCAACCTTGGCACTAATGACATTTGGGGCCGGATCATTCCGTGTTGTGGAGGTTGTCCTGTGCACTGTAGGATGTTTAGCAGCATCCTTGCCCTCTACCCACTAGATGCTTGTGGCACACAGCCCTCTCTTCCCCAGTGTGACAACCAAAGATGTCTCCAGACATTGCCAAATGTCCGCTGGGAGGCGCAGTCACCCCTGGTTGACAATCACTGAGGTAGACCACCAAATCTCCTGCAAATATTAATTTTCTCTTCTCTTTCTAATATTTATACCTCTAATTCCTTTTGCATGTCTTATTATGTTGGCTGGAATTCCTTTAGCAAGATGGCAAATACATGTTCCTCAAGTCATTGTCCCTCACTCCTAAGCTCACAAAAGACATCTTCACCAATCACAGCCCTCTTCCTAGTGAGATGGTGAGTTTCAGATTCATTCCTTCATGAACAAATACTTTCTGAGCACCTGCCCCATGCCAGGCACTGTTCTACCTCTGAGGACACAACAGTGAACAAGACAGACCCAGCTTTAACGAAGCCTAGGGTCAAGTGGAGGAGACAGCCCCTAATTAAGGCAGAAGAATTCTTTCCTCTAGTAGATGTGGGTTCTAATAAATGATGAGACCCTTATTAGATATTTTAGGGCTGGTGCAAGAGAGAAGGGAGACGTTCAGATTTGTTGCAGTTTCACTTTGCCAGGTTAGAGCTAGTCATGGTAAGGAGCAGGGAGGGAACTAGAGTGGGTGGTGGGGGTGTACTTGTGGTGCAGAGTTACACCATGTCTGCCCTTGCTGGGAGCTGCTTTTGACATCACTTCTGTTTTGCCTGCTCCTCAACCACACAGGCAGACCTGGCAAATGCAGGTGCACTTCTGGGAGGCTCATGGCTTTAAGACCTCTTCCTGGCCCCACATGTCCCTACAGTTCTGAGCTTAGAGGTCTATTTTCTAAGACCTGGGATGTCCCTTTTCTCTCAATGACTCCTGGGTTGGCAGACCTGTCCCTCAAGGTTTCCTATGCACCACAACTCAGAGAAATTTCTAGATTTATGGAGTTGCCAAGGTGTCTAAGAGTTCAGGTGCTGAGTGTCATTTCAGACAATTCAAGTCTTATGATAATTGTAAAACCAACTGAATTGTGCTAAATTGCATCATCCAATGGTACAGTCGAGGGTGGTCTGTGTGCACAGAATAGAAGATGTCTCAGATTTGTCCTCATCAGAATGGAAGTCAATGAGGGCAGGAAACATATCTGTCTTGTTCACAGTTTATCCTTAGTGCCTAGAACAGTGACTCATTAATAGTAGATGCTCAATAAATTTTGTGGCTGGTTGGATGGATGGGTGGATGGATGGACAGATGAAGAATCATCTAGCCCAATCATCTTTCCAATCCTCCCTTCCTATAGCCCCAAGTAAAGAGAAGTAGCTGTGTCTCAAAGGCAGCATTGGTACAAGAAATCCACTGCAAATTCAATCCCTTTACCATTATCCTAACCCAACAAGACACATGGTGCAACCAGCCAGTGTCTCTTCTTGGCCCAGAGAGTTTACAAGGAACTATGGAACTGACATGCTTGGTGGGGGGTGCATGATGCAAAGGCGTTGTACATACCAATTAGATTTCTACTTGTTAATATCTGGATTTACACACAATCTAACACCTATCAGCCACAGACTCTTTTCAGAGGACAAATTTGCTATCTGTTTTTTTACATAACATATAATTTCTGGATTTGTACATTTCTGAATTTCTCTAACTATTTATGATGAATACACTTACTTATATACTCAGGGGAAAAAAATGCGTGGTGGGAGCATAAGGGAAGTTCCTTTACTCCGCCTCCTCTGTCTGGTTTGCCTGAGGTTAGTTATTTTCTTTCCCCAGCCCTCTCTCTCACTCTCACGTGAACTGTTGCTTGAAAGAAAACAACAAATGTGTTTCCACATACAAAGCAGTAAGAATCACAGCATGTGTGCAGAGCCAGCTTTCAGAAAGAGACTAATCTTCATCACAACAGCTGACAGTATTGATCAGCTACTATCCACCAGATATGGTGCTAAGTGCTCCACACAGGTCATCACATCAGCTCAGTGAACCCCACAGAATAATCTGAAGGCAGCATGAGAGCCACTGTAGAGACAAGAAAGGGAGACCGAGAGGCTCAACTCCTCACAGAGGCTCAAAGCCACATTGGCTGGACCCTGGCATCCGGTTCTTACTCGGCAGAATGCTTTCCCTCCTCCCCAAAGGAGCCTGTATGTCCTTGGGGGAGGGTCCTGAGAGAGAATACAGTATCTGAGGAGCTGAGGGGTGAGTCTTAAACACTCTTGTTCGTTTTAGTAAAAAGGAGAAAAGGGTTATTTTAGGAAGAAACCTGTAGGAATCCTTCTTTATTTTTTTTGAATGCCTCTAAACCTTTCGGGCTATGAATTTACATGAGGCATTCCTTTTCATTATATGCATTCTAAGAAGGGCTGGTCGTTGAGCATATTGCTTGGAGCAAAGTTCATATGACAGATATTTTATTAAAAAAACAAAAACAAAAAACCAGAGAGAGAGAGAGGTCCTGCATGCAGCCTCAGCTCACAGGCAGAATGTGATGTGGCTCACCACTGATCTGGGCTCAGACAAATGTAATCAGGTTCCTTCCTTTATTGAGTATCATGATCCAGGAAGTGGGCCCTCCGAGGACCAGAACTGGCGTTCTATAATTTAGGGTATGGTGCTAGAAGGTTTGTCACTTCAACAATCTTGAATATGAGCTTTGGGTTATAAACCTACCCCTCAAAAATTCCAAGGTTGTTCTGACAGTCACTTTGACACGTAATGGATCCAAATACATCCTTGAAATAAAACATTTCAGGCACAATCGGAGGGTGAATCAACCACCTCCTCCTCACCATTCATCCTCCTCTCTAAACTAAAGTCTGAGGGAATGACTTCCTGTTACGCCTCATCAGTTTTCTAGGGCTGTTAGAGACTTTCTAGTCTACAAGAGACTTTGAGTCAACTTTTTATTATTTTAGTCAAAGGAGAGATTCTGTTCAAGTCTCACTGGATGTTTATTGTGACATGATTCTGATATCTATTTATTAAAAATAAACAGCAAGTAGAAGCAGAAACCACTCAAATGTCTAACTATGAGCAATAATACATCTGCTTAATGAAATATCATGCAGTCATTGAAAAAGATGGCTGTAAAACTACATTATAACATGGGAAAGAGCATATGATGTAAAGTAAAATAAAAATGCAAGGTCAAATCTGTATATGCAAAATAATTATGATCATGCACTCCTTCGCTTTTCAGAGGAAAAAACACTAAAGGAAAAAAATATGAATGGTGGACTTCTTCAACTATAGAAGGGTGACTTATTTCTAGTTCCCAAATTTTCTTTAATATCCATGGTTATTTTTTAAATGCATTACTTTCATGAAATAAAAATAGTTTAATTTTTAAAAAGAACACCATGAGAACCAGCAAAGTGTCGAGTTTTTATTGACTACTATGAGAGTGACTTGGTCTACCAGCGCACAGTGCACGAATGACTCATGGGTATTCTCAGGCTCACTAAATTAAGAAATATCTTCTACTCCCGAGCACTGTCTTTTTAACTCATGAAAGAACTGATACTAAGAAAACGAAGTGGTGCATCAGAATCAAAATATGGATGCCTAGGCCCCAGACCCCCTGCACCTGGGTCCTAGAAGGCTGGATCTGGGCATATGCGTTTTAAAAACGTTGACAAATGAATTTAATACATAACTCTATTTTTTCTCGATAAAAATGATAATAAATAGCTACTATTTATTTAGATGCACTGTATATTAAGAACCGTTAGATGCTTTTATTTATCTGAGGCAATCCCTTCAACAACAATTCTCACAAATGTCACCAATTTATAGATCAACCAGGTTGTGCCCTGCCTGAGGTTACACAGAGAGCTGAAACTCTAATTCAGGCACATCCAACTCTACAGTGTATGTTCTTTCTACTACACCTCAAGCCTGCCTGGTATAGAACAGAATGGAGATTAAAGAAGTAACAAGACCCGCCCTGTGACCACCTGTCGCACGTCTGTGAACACACTTAGTCCTCAGAGTAATTGACAGCAAGCAAGAGCGAAGCCAGCCTCCTTTAGTACGTGCACTATTAGTAGGGATGCAAGCAGGCACGGTGAGAGTGACTGGTTAGTAACAGGCATTAGTGCACAAACATGATCATAAAGTAGCAAAAATGCTTTGGCCAATCAGGTGCCTTTTCCTTACCATTAAATATTCCAATTTCAGTTCTTACTGAATATGGCAGGTCATACATCTAAATTATTTAATAAAATGTTTAAATTAGAACATTCTTTGCTAAAATCTATTACTTTAAAAACAGCAAGATGTAAACTCTTTTACTCGCGAAGCTAAAATCCTACCGCTTTCTAGAGTAACAATAAGAAGAGACTCATATTGATTCCAGAATCCCTCCATTCTCTGGTGCTGGTGCTGAGCTGCCAGAAGTTTCCTGCCAGACCTGCTTGGCAGCAGTGATCTCCTCCAAGAACTTATCTTAAACCCCAGACTTTAATTCAACTTTTTAGGATTAAGTGCTCTAAATGAATAACCTGTTTTCAGGAAGTTGTCTGTCTCAAGTTTTCCAAGTGAAAACATGATGTCATAAGAAAAGATTGCCTGTCCAAGGAAGTTTCATTCTTTCTTCTCAAAATACCCAATGGTTATCTCCAAGAACGGTTAATAGCAGCATGAGCAACCCTAGCGGATTCATAGACTCTAAATGTTAGCCTTTTGTGTGCTTCTAATGGCAGTCCAAGGGGTCTTTAAGAAATTACAATACAAATATAATTGTAGCGACCTGGAATTTCTTGAGTTAGAATTCACAGCATAGATTGGTTTTTAAATACTTAGCTAATATCTTAAGGAAAAGTATTTTTAATATAAAATTTCACTTATCTCATAATTATAAAGTAAAGTAGAGAGCATCACAGTGTTGTAGCAAATCATTAAATAACCTTCTGGAATAAATACACACCAGATAACAAGGGTATTAAAGACCAGACCTAATTCTTGTTCATAGTTTTCTGTCTAAATAAAAGAAAAGATCTTGGAATAAAATTGTGGCGTGTCACAAGTATTGAATTGTTAAAAGGCTCAGCCTTACTTAGGGTTTAGTTACTTTAGTCTGTAAATGACTTCCCCACCCAACTGAGCAACCCCAGGCTTTTGGGTTAATCACCAAGGAGTCGGGAAGGCAGAATCACACCTGTGCCCTCCCCCTCCACGTTTTAAAGGTTGCACTCCTGTTTTCCCTTCTGGTTTCTACAGAAAGTCTTACTCAGACCCAAGCTGTGAACACTCTGGCTAAGTAGCCCACTGAAGGCTTAAGGCTCCAATCTGCTGATTAAAGCTATTGTACCAATAATGAGAGCCTTATGCTATCCAAATGTGGAACTGAAGGCATGATTCAGATGAGCCTCACAGCATCTTTTAAAAAGCTCCTATGGTTTAAGAAAGCAAAATGTAAGCATGCTAGAATGCAAAGGAATTTAGTGTGGGAATCTTTGGAGGAAGATTTTTTTTTTTTGGTTCTGAGAATGTCCAACATCAAATTAAGAAGCTCCATGCAGTTAACTTGCACTTAAGATATAAAATTAAAAATTAAAGCTCAAGATGCAAGGGAAACAATTTTCCGTGCTAACTGCACCCGAGTCCTCTTTGGTTGGATGCTGGTGAGCCAATCAATGACAGGGAAATCACGCTGAGAAGAGCAGAACACCGGTGAAAGCCTTACCAAAAAGGAAGACCACATTCTTACTGTCTTATCTGAGCGCTGGAAGTCAGGCTCTCAATCTACTGCCATCTACCTCCTGATTTCAGAGCGCTGCAGCTCAAAATGCTTCTGACAAAAACAAAAGTAATGTCTACATGCTACGGAACGGCTGGCATGGGGTCAAATGGCTGCTCCGGAGCACAAAGTCAAAAGCACATATGCACAACACGGCTAAGCAGGAGCATTTGGAGCTGTGGGGCAAGCTGCTTGGGGGGTTACAGACCTTAGTCCTGGAAACCTTCCCCACCTGTGAGGGCACTAGGGAGGGCATCTATTGGAAAACAAACAAACAAACCAATGTTGTTTTGTTTTTAAAAATAAAAGCTGAGGTGTCATCAGAAAAAAGTTATTAGCCATTTATAACACGTGCAAATTACGCATTATATTCCTGAAAAAAAAAAGTTATCAAAAGTTAGACTAGTTGGTTAACCCTCCTCATTTGAGCATCCAGTTTGGGCTGTACGCTTTCCTCATTTTCAGCTGAGAAGTCACTTAGTACGGCTGAAGGGCCCAGAGGTATATTTCAGCTTCTTCTCTAAAAATAGCTCCACTTAGAAAAATTTAAAACTGGGCTGTTGTAAGACATAACTCAAGGCTCCTAATTGTCATTTTTAAAAACACACTAAAAAAAAAATCCATCCTTAAATCAAATAGTAGATTAGAGCACTTTTTTTTAAAATCATAATTAAATTTTTTTTAAAATCATAATTAAATAAAATGGTCATGTTCTATATTACTTATATAAAAATATCCCATTTGGTAGCCCACTAAAATCTGCACAATCACCACCACCCAAAACAGGTTTCCATGGAAATTATGGAAAAATCTTGCTTCTTCCCTCCCTCACTACTGGAGGCTGGCACTCTGATGTGATCTTGCCCAGAGATCTTCTAAGAGCATCCAATTTGACACAAATCATGTTTTTTAAAGTTATACCTAAAACGCTTCATTTACTATGGACATTTTTCCTCTTAGAAGGAATATAAGCATTTTAATGAGGAATTCACTAACAAAATTCACTAAGAAATTTCATGCTCATGTTGTACAATACCTTCCACCTGATTAGGTCATTATACTTAGAAAAATGTAAATGTAGATAGGTCTTCAACCCATAATGAAACTATAAATCAGGGGTCGGCAAACTTCAAGGGCCAGGTAGTAAATCTTTTAGGCTCTTTGAGTCATATGACCTCTGAACCAACTACACAATGCTGCTGTTTTAGCACAAAAGCAGCCAGAGACCGTAGGTAAACAAACGGGCACGGCTGTAATAAAACTTTATTTACAAGAACAGGCTGCGCGCCAGAAGGCCTGCGGGTGTAGTTCGCTGACCCTTACTATAAATCAAAGCTTAAACGAAGGAGAGTAGGGCAAAAGTAATGCGAAGTAGAAAGGAGAAATACCTGAACCGATTCCCCACTTACCCGTCACTATTTTGGAAGCGGTGGGAGCTGCATTGGTGAGGCTGCCATCCCCAGCTGAGTGGGCGCCAGGAGGATGAGGGGGCGGGGGCACGCTGGGTCGGTTCCTCGGCTTTGGTACTGGTCTCGGTCTTGGTAAGGTTCCAGCGTGTGGCTGCGCAGTCTCAGGGTTACTCACCGCCTGGGTCTGAGAAGCTGGCAGGCCGGAGTTCTGTTTTCCTAAGGGCGGAGTACTGGGGGGTGTTGGAGTCTGGGGAGGGGTGTGAGATGGCTGCTCAAGTCCATGTTCACCGGGCAGTGCCATGGGGGTGGGCGGGCCCTGGCTACTCGGTTTGGTGTGTGGCGCGGCCTGCGTCGGGGGCTGCGGTGGCGGGTGATTGGGAGCTTGTATTGGAGACAGGCTGCTGGAGTACCTCCGCGGGGCAGAGAGCTGCGAGGTGGGGCAGGGCTGGCCCGGAGCCTGGCCTGGCTGCTGAGTGGGAGGAGAAGGACTTCGGGTGGATGGCTTTGGTGACGGACTAGGGGGATGCTGAGATGTTCCTGGAGAACTCTGGCCCCCGGGATGGCCAGGAGGTGGGTTTCCTGGTTTCGGGGGTGCTGGAGCAGGTTTTTTAACAGCTGCACAAAGGGGGAAAAGCACCTTTCAGCAAGAACAGCACAGTGATAGCCAACACCTAATGAACCAGGGACCAAGGCTAACCTTACCAGTAGTAACCTGCGCTGATAGTAAGTGCCCCAATGGGATGCAACCAGGAGGGCACTGCACCTCTGTGGTCTTCCTCTCCAAAACCCACAGACCCAGTCTAACCAGGAGAAAAACATCTGACAAACACAAATTGGGGGACTTTCTTTAAAATGCCTGACCGGTACTCCCCCAAACTGTCAAAGGCATAAAAAAACAAGGGAAGACTGAGAAACTGTCACAGCCCAGAGGAGACTAAGGAGACGAGGACTCAATGCAATGTGGTCTCCTGGATGGGAGCGAGCCTGGAACAGAAAATGGCCATTACTGGAAAAACTGGTAAAATTTGAACAAAGTATGGAGTTTAGTTAATAGCAATGTACCAATGTTGGTTTCTTAGCTGTGATAAACGACCCAGGGTGATGTAAGATGTTCACAATAGAGGAAAGTGGGTGAAGGGCATACGGGAACTCTCAGCACCATCTTTGCAACTTTTCTGTAAATCTAAAATTATTCCACAATGAAAAGTTTATTTTAAAAAAGTACATTATACACAAATAGGTCTTTAAAGACTTGTCATTGTAAAAGTTCAGTAAGAAGAAGCTCGGTTAACAGAGGCCGCCCCGCGACACGGAGTGGCTGCTCGAAGCCCGTGCAGCAGGCCACTCAGCAGCACTCTTCTCTCAGGACCCAAGAGCGTGCGAAGAAATGGAGAGAAGCAAGAGCAATAAGAGGCGACCCCTAAGCATGCCCAGTCTGCCTGAACATACCCTGGCCCCCTGGCCCGAAGCCATCTTCTCCTAGAGGGCTTGATTTTTTTTTTTTTTTAACATAAGTTCTACCAATTTCAGAATCATTTGAGCTAATAGACAGATTCTAGGTAAAAGTGCAGATAAGTCTGGAAGATTGCCTTAGAATTATTTCTCTAAGGAGAGTTGAATCACAACACTCTCCTCCCTACACCAGCTGAGATCAGCATCACTGGGGGTGGGAATTTGGTACTGAGGAGGGTAAGGCAGGATGGAAAAACAACAGGTTTTGGGCTGGGAGGAGGGGTAGAAAGAAGAGACTTTAGCATTTTTCAAATTCTGCTGAGATCCTACTAATCCCCCAAGAAAGGGAGAGGGACATGAAGGGCAGAAATGAACATGTGTCGTTCACCTAACACATCACCAGCACCAAGTTAGGCCCTTTACAGAAACTGTCTCATTTAAGTCTCATAAGCTCACTGCAAGACAGGCATTGTTATAGCCATTTCATGGTGGAGAAAACTGAGGCTCAGAGAGGTCAAGTGTTTGCAAAAGGTCACACAGCTAGTAAGTGGCAAAACAGAGGTTAACACCCGTGTCCTGTGGATTCCTTGGATTCTTTTTCCTCTTCTTCCTTCCCACACTGCCTGGCTCCCTGCTCATAGAGCCCAGAATTCAGGAATGAAAAAGATATAAAGTCTGCTCTGCTATGCTGGCCTAGAACTTTTGACCCAGGAACTCAGAAGACCTTTTCCGACAGAAATAACCAACCAGCTGACAAGAGAAGGAATCTGGAGTATTAGCCATACTCTGATTGCCATAAGCAACTTAAAAAGAAAATTTTATAGCTTTCTGGTCTAGAAATATTAATTGTAAATTCATATGGAATAAAAGATCAATCCTGACATTTAGTGGGGAAGAGGGAATCAGGAGAGGCAGCAAGAGAGTAGTGTGGCAAAGCGATGGGGCCCAAGTCCCACGTGGAGGCCAGGCTGGGAGAAAGGCAGGCCTTGTCTAAGACCACCCATGAAGGTGCTGGGAGGCTGAGGTGGGCACAGAAAGGATCAAATTCATCCTGTGAGGAAGCCTGAGATCTGTGACTGCAGGACGCAGGAAAGACCCCTAATGTGGCTATGAAGGAGGCTCAATCTGAAAGTAGGGTTATACTTGGAATCCAGGTAGAGAAGACCTAATGTCCCCCAAGGATCAGCTGGGATACAGATGAAGATGATGGCGGCTGAAAGGAGAGGACAGCCTTTAGAAGGATAAAGTGGGGGTCTGTAACCAAGCAGTGTACCTGAATTTGCCTCCTTGCCTGTAATTTATATTAAAATTTCACCTAACCATTGTGTAGTGCTTTATAAAGACAGTCCTTTCATACACAGACATATCACATTTAATCCCCACAATGTACCCCTTAAGAAGCCATTTTTATTTCTATTTTATATTTGTAGGAATCAAGTTAGGAAAGGTTGAATTAGCAGCCTTTAACCAGTTATGTGACTTTAGGCAAAAGCTAGAACACAAATTTGAGTCCAAGGCCTTTTCCTATGTATCACAACTGCCTCTCACCACAACCAGCATCATCAACCAGGCCGTGTGAGAATATCCAACTCTCCTGAATTTGTCCATTCCTGTGGCCACCGCCCTCCCCCAAGGTGGGGCCTCATCACTTTGCGAGCACCACTGCCATAGCCGGTGTGGCCTCCACTACAGTCAAGTCAACCCTCTGAAAATGCTGCTTTTGTGTTCCACCCCCCTCAAGCTAGAACAGCTCCCTACTGCTTAGTGGTCCTGTTCACTCACTCACCTTGGCGGTGCAGGACACCCCTCTCTGCCCTGCATGGCCTATCCACCTTTGCTTCTCACTAGACCTTGGCTGTGGCCCTCATGGGCAGTCGGACCAGTGCCTACTATTCCCCATTATAGTGCAGTTAACGAGTGACATGTATTAACATGTGGGACTTCAATGACAGGAGCTCTGCCAAAAAGGAGAGAGGCCCAACGTGGAGAGTGGGAGGTGGGGCCATCAGTTGCTGCTCCCTGAGCTGGTCCTGCCCACACATCTCTCTGAGCGGGAGCATCTCCCATGCTGACATTGTTTTTGATTCTTGCTGAATACACACACTTTTTTTTTTTTAATAGCATTGCTCCTCAACTCAAATCAGCAACAACTGAAGAAGTGAGATCTATTAAGGGAAAAAAAATCTAGCTATCCTGGTTTACTGAACCTCTGAGGGGGCACCCTCCTAGAAATTTTCAAGAGTAATCCTGCTGATACCTGATTTCTGTCATGCATTGATCTAAGGTCCTGACTGGAGTAAGAGATACGCCTTCCCCATACACACTGCTGCTCGTTTCTGCTTGGTGGAATCCCCTCTCAGTTCTTCTCTAATAGCCTGCCTCTCTTTCAGGGCCAGCCTACATATCTCCTTGACCTCCCTTAGCACTTGTCTAGGCAACATTATTATATACTTGGTTACTGTGTGGCCTCAGAACTTTTCCTCTAAGGATTTATCATGTCTATACATTAATTTTTTCCAAGTAACTGGAGGTTTTTCAATGGCAAAACTACTATTTATTCTATTCCCCAGTCCTGGCTACAGAGAAAACGATAAAAAGAATATGGACTCAGAAATATATTCTTTGCCCATTTTTTAATTGGGTTACTTGTTTTTTTTTGCTATTGAGTTGATGAGTTCCTTATATATTTTGCATATTAACCCCTTAACTTGATTGCAGTAATCATTTCATGATGTATATGTATATTACATCATCATGTTGTATTCCTTAAAAAAAACAAAAAATAAAATAAAAAACAAATGCAACGGGGGATTCTGGATTGATATTGGGACAGAAAGGAAATTTTACTGGAAAAACTGGGGAAATCTGGTTAAAGTTTGAAGTTGAGCTAATAGCACTGTATCAGTGTTAATTTCCTGATTTCAAGAATTCTTCTGTAAGATGTTAACATTAAGAGAAGCTCAGTGAAGACTATACGGGGGTTCTCTGTACTACCTTTGCAACCTTCCTATAAATCTAAAATTATATCCAATTCAAAAATTAAAAGTAAATACATTCTTTACTACATACAGAATGCGCTTGATATAATAAATTCACTGTTTCTTTCTTTCTTTCTTTTTTTTTTAATGGGGAAGATCAGCCCTGAGCTAACATCCATGCCAATTCTCCTCTTTTCTGCTGAGGAAGACTGGCCCTGGGCTAACATCCGTGCCCATCTTGCTCCACTTTATGTGGGAGGCCGCCACAGCATGGCCTGACAAGTGGTGCCTCCGTGCGCACCCAGGATCCAAACCCAGGCCGCCAGCAGCGGAGCGCACGCACCTAACCTCTACGCCACGGGGCCGGCCCCTCACTGTTTCTTAAACTACCAAAAACACAAGTCATTTTATAGTGAGGATCATCCATACTCTAATAAATGCAGTTGGGAGTTAAGACATAGGGCACCCTGGTTCATATGGAATTTAATTGGCTTTAGAAATATCTTCAATGAATCATGTCCCTTTCTAGACCAAGGTTTCTCAGTCTCAGCACTATTGACATTTGGGGCCAGATAATTCTTTATTGTGGGGGCTGTCCCGTGCACTGCAGGATGTTTATCAGTATCCCTGGCCTCTACCCACTAGATGCCAGTAGCATCCCCTCCCTAGTTGTGACAATCAAAAATGTCTCCAGACATTGCCAAATGTCCTAGGTAGAGGGGGAACAAAATCATCCCAACTTGTTCTAGAGGTAAGAGGCACTCAAAGCTCCCAGACCACAAATATTTATTGAGTGCCCACTCCATGACAGGCACAGTACAAGGGCTAGGAATATTGGAGTGCACGAGACAGGTAAGATCCCAGCTCACTAAGAGGTACTAGGGGATCACTAAGAGGTACTAGGGGAGACCGGCAATAAGCTAAAAAAATTGTTTTAATTTCAGATCAAGAAAAATGCTCTGAAAGAAATAGAGTGATATGATAGAGGACGACTTGTGTGAGCGGTAGGGATGGGGGGGTGGTCATCTGTTCAGACCGAGTGGTCAAGGAGGACTCATGGAGGAAGTAACCTTTGAGCTGAGACCTGAATGATAAGAAGGAACCATGTGTGGAAGAGAACAGAGAGCCCAGAAATAAATCCACACATACATAGTCAACTGATCTTTGACAGAATACCAAGAATACACAATGGAGAAACGATAGTCTCTTCAACAAATGGTGCTGGGAAAACTGGATATCCACAGGCAAAAGAATGAAATTGGACTCTAATCTTACATCATACACAAAAGTCAACTCAAAATGGATTAAAGACGTAAATGTAAGACCTGAAACTGTAAAACTCTTTGAAGAAAACACAAAGAAAAAGCTTCATGACATTGGTGTTGGCAATGATTTCATGGCTGTGACACCAAAAGCACAGGCAACAAAAGCAAAAACAGATGTGTAGGATTACATCAAACTAAAAAGTGTCTGCACAGCAAAGGAAACAGTCAACAGAATGAAAAGGCACCCTACAGAATGGGAGAAAATATTTGCAATAGTGGCCATCTGACTGCTGTTTCTCTCTGGTGCAGCTGCAGCTGCAGGGTCCTTGGGTTTTGGAGGACTAAGGGGAGCAGAAGTCAAGTTAGACGTCAGGCATTACCAGCTAGAAAAGCTAAGCATGCCATAAAATATAAGATTTTAACCAGAGTTTTCACCATAAAGGGTTAATTTCCAAAATATATAAGGAACACCTACAACTCAATAGCAAAAAAACTAATAACCTGATTTTAAAATAGGCTAAAGACTTGAATAGACATTTCTTCAAAGAAGATGTACAAATGACCAACAGGCATATGCAAAGATGCTGAACATCACTAACCATCAGGGAAATGTAAATCAAAACCACAGTGAGATAGCACCTCACACCCGTTAGAATGGTATCATCAAAAAAACAAAAGACAACAAGTGTTGGCAAGGATGTGGAGAAATTGGAACCCTTGTGCACTGTTGATGGGAATGTAATTGGTACAGCCATTATGGAAAACAGTATGGAGGTTCATCAAAAAATTAAAAATAGAACTACCATATGATCCAGCAATCCCACTTCTGGGTATTTATCCAAAATAATTGAAATTAGGATCTCGAAGAGATATTTGCACTCCCATGTTCATTGCAGCATTATTCACAATAGCCAAAATGTGCAAACAACCTAAATGTCCATTGATGATGACTGGACAAAGAAAAAGTGGTATATACATACAATGGAATATTATTCAGCTTTAAAAAGGAAGGAAATTCTGCCATATATGAAAACATGGATGAAACGTAAGGACATTACGCTAAGGGAAATAAGCCAATCACAGAAGGACAAATACTGCATGATTCCAATTATATGAAGTATCTAAAATAGTCAAACTCACAGAATCAGAGAATGGAATGGTGGTTGTCAAGGGTTCGGGGGAGTGAGTAATGGGCAAAGGTAATGGAAAGCTGCTAATCAACAGGCATAAAGTTTCAGTTATGAAGAAAAATAAGTTCTAGAGATCTGCTGTAGAACACTGCACCTATAATACAATACTGTATTGTACACTTAACAGCACATTTAAAAATTTAAGAAGGTAGATCTCATGTTAAGTGTACTTAACACAATAAAATAAAATTTAAAAAAAGAAGAAAGAACCACATGAAGATATGGGTCAGAATGTTCTAGAAGAGAAAACAAGTGTAGAAGCTCTAAAGAGGGAATGAGTTTAGTGCATCAAGAAACAGAGAGTGCAGCAGCATGGCTGACGTGCGGTGAGAGAGGGTAGAGTGTAAGAGCTGGGCTCAGATGTAGGCCTGGCCAGACCACGTAGGGCCCATGGTGGGAGGTTTGCATGGAAGCCACTGGAGGGTTTCAACCAAGAGATGACACGATCTGCTTTGTGTTTTAAAGCAATTCCTCTGGCTGCTGAGTGGAGGATCACAGAGGGCATGGATGGGAACAGTTCAGATTATATGTCAATTAGGATCCAGAAAACCCTGACCCCAACCCAGAGGCTACAGTGGCTTGCAGCCCTGCAAAGCCTGGCTGCTACAGAGGCTGTGACAGTTCCAAAACAGAGTGAGGGCTTGGAACACCAGATTCCTGGAAAACTGGGAGCATTTCTGGAGAAATGTCTTTTTGTTTGTTAAGCTTTGTAGCTTAAACACTTTCTTAAATGCCTGCTTTCCTGCTCTCCACTTTTTCATTTCTCGTCAATGATTTTTCTCTTTAATGACTGATTTTTCTGTTTAACATTTTACAACAGACATGGAAACAATCTGCCAGAAAGCCTTGCAACCTGAATCCCTGCACTAACCCAAGGAGGTTTGCACCTCCCTCCCCAAGGGCGCACAGTAAAGGAGGCTACTTACCTCGGCGCACAGTGTGAGGACTAGGACCGGCGGAATTGTGCACTGGGCCGACAGACAGCTGATGGGAGCTGGCAGCTGTCTGGGCCAGATTCTGGCCAGTGGTCATCTGACTGCTGTTTCTCCCCGGTGCAGGTGCAGCTGCAGCTGCAGAGTCCTTGGGTTTTGGAGGACTAAGGGGAGCAGAAGTTAAGTTAGATGTCAGGCCTTCCCAGCTAGAACAGCTGAGCATGCCATAAAATATAAGATTCCAACCAGAATTTTCACCTCAGCAGGTAAGGAGGTGATCTGAAATTTTAAATAGTTCACACTGGGCCTACAAACTAGCACTTATTTGGTGCCACACAAAACTACATATTTTGAGATTCATTGCATCAGACTGTCTTCCAACTTCTCTGCCACTCAAATATCATGATCGAGACCATTTCACAGCAACCAACAAGAAATTTCAAGCTCTAGTTTGCTTGTAATTACATTGGGAAATATTAAAACATGTGAAAGGGTTTTTGGACTTTGAAATAACGTGATTTGGACATATACATTGTAAAAAACCAAGCAAAAGCTATGGCAAAATACTAATACTCTATAAGGTGCCCAATTATTATAAAAAATGTGGACTCAAGGAAAGAGAAACTCTGAGAAGCTAAATGATTGCTCCAAGTCCAGAGCTGGTTAGTAGCAGGGTAGAGCTCAGAACTCAGGCTTTCTAACTCCTGGCTCAGAACTTTTTATACTAAACTTTACAGCTATATTTTGTCAAGGTCATTAAAGAGTGAACGTCATTAGTGAAATGTACACAAAAATATCTACAGAATATAAAAAAGAGCAAATCGATGATTGACATTCCATCTGTCCTTCTGCAGTGAAGACTAATTATTGTCTTAAATAATGTATTTAGCCTTAATTAAATAAGTTGAATGCTACAGGTAAATGAAAATGTGTGAGTTCGCTAACACTTTTATCCCCAAACAAAAAAATTTAAACCCAAACAAATACATGTATGGAGCAGCAGTTACTGACAAGCCAACATGGAGCTTACAATGAGCATATGAGGCCCTAGGAAGTTTGAAGCCTTAATTATTTTTAACCAAAAATTGAACTTCCCCAAATTACATGAGTAAAAAGGAATTCAGGAATGACAAAGCGTTCAGAGTTCAGCTATGAGGATTTAACAAGATTCTTATCTCATAGAGAGCTACTTTCACACACCACAAGGTACTTCCTCCCCATCCCAAAGAAGATGAGGTGAGGGAGTTCTCCCAAGGCAAATTCATCTCTCTGGGTGGAAATAATGCATGGATAAACTGGCCATCCTTGTTTTATGCATTTATTTTACTCTATATATGACCATTTAGCGCTTTATAGGTGGCCAAAGTAGAGCAAATGACAATAAAAGTTTTAGCACATACTCTGCAGAGGGGCTCACCTTTTACAGTAGCTGCCAGTTCAGAACCACCTGAGATACCACCCAAAGTGGCCTCTCGGGTGGTCACCTGCCTGGGTCAAGTGTGGAGAACTGAATTAAAGCAAATTAAATAAAAATCTCAAGTTCAAACGTACTTTTTCTTAAAGTTGCTATATATTTGTGGCCCACTCCAGGTGGCTAATCAAAAGATTAAGCAACAAAAGAGCCTTTTAAGAAAATATATTATCATATTTTCTACCTTGTACTCATGTATCAACTCCCCTACAAGACTGAAAGCTAGGGAGCGAGGAGATCTTAGTACAGTGTCCGGCATTTATCAGTTACTCAGAAAATCTTATTGGATGGATGGATGGATGAATGGATGGATGGATGGATGGGTGGGTGGATGGATGGATGGATGGGTGAGTGGGAGGGTGAGTGAGTGAATGAGTGAATGAACGAATGAATGAATGCCAGGAATACTATAATCTAACTAACTTGCTACATTCAAATGTTTACTAGTTAGCATACTGGATGACAACAAGCAAATGGTACATGAACACTGAGTACACATCACACAGGTAAAGAGGTTTATAACACTGCTAGACACCTATTGGCTTCCAGCTTCCAGCACCAAAGCAATATGGTAAAGAATGCAAATAAACGTTGCTTTCTTTTGAAAACAGGAAAGGAAGCAAGCAATTTGCAGCCTTTTTTTCCATCTTTTGCCACCAGAAGAGTGAGGGCAAATCTGGTTCACTCTATGCCAGTGATTCTGTGGGCATGGACTCCCACAGGCCAGCGCCTGCAAGAAGGCTGGGGCGCTCAGCACCCCTGCCAGCACAAGCTGGCCTCCTTACCTGCTGTCGCCTGGGCTCGGCCCCTGCTCCAGTATGCCCGCAGAGGAGGGGACAGTCCCACCCCCTGAGCTGCTTTCAGCCCTAGAGCTCTGGGGAGGGGGCTCTGGGCCTGCTGGAGCCAAAGTGTTGCCATCTGTGGGCGGGAGTGGCGGCTGGAAAGCGGGAGATATGTGCTTTCTATTTAGAGTGCCACCCCGCCGGTGGGCCTGGAAGTCCATAAGCTTCACACCAAAGCTACACAGAGAGAAGAAACAGTCAACACACCATGCGAGCAGATTACTGACACAGAAGCCCATCGCTCCACGTGTGTTAAACCCTACACACGGGGATAGCCACCCAAGTTGCCCAGCAAGCAATGAAGCGGCAAGGACCAGATTAATGGTCATTCCTATTACCAAGGCAAGCAACTCAACTTGGCTTTAAACCTGAGAGAGCCAACAGACCTGGTACTGATCAGTGTCCTTTCTCAATGTGGGTATGAGCAGCTGAAAGCAAACAGGCAGGCCTCATCTTGAGTGAGTGACATCGTGTTAGTGTGTTTATTTCCATAGCACTACATACAAGCCCATCATCTCAAATCTGTGTGTTTGGGGAACAAGGTGGAAGCTAAGTACAGAAGTCCTCCCAGTGGCAATGTAAGGTTGTCACAGCACACTGCCTCTTAAGCTGAGATGTAGAAATATTGGTATGTGTGTATGCAAAGAACATATCTGAAAGGATACGTAAGACCGAAAAATAATTGCTTTTGGGAAGGGATGGTGGTTGGAGGATAGGGTAGAAGGAAGACTCACTTTTCATTTAAGACCACTGGTACATGAATTTTAAAACATTTTTTTCAGTTCAGAAAATAAAAAGATACATGGCTCCCTGAGCTCGTGTTTACTAGGTCAGCTGGCAGGGAGAATCTACCCAGGCAGATAACTGAGAATTGTTTATTGTATGCTAACTACACCCATAATATTGCATTTTCGAACTTAAAATATATGAAAGCTAATTTTGTGGAGGACAGAGTTTGCCATGAGGAAGCACTACCAAATGTGTGAATGGGGGTTCAGAGCAGTAAAACTTCTGCACATAATAAATGTGGATTTCAGAGTGACAGAATGGGAAAGTAAAGCTTCTTCCTTTGCTATATAGGTTACAAAAAAAAAAAAGCAAAACAAAAAAACAAAGCTCATTATAAGATTGGTCAATTAAAATAACAGCTTGTTGTTTAGTTTGAATGTAAAACTATTTCCAGTAATATTATAACATGTATGCAAGACAAGCATGCTACTGCAAACAGGCCTCTCTCACTCTTGGCATTACTGGTGAACACAGTGGCGTTTCACCACACATACTGGATAGATTTGCATCTGAAGGCAAAAATCACAAACAGCCTCAATAACCTTTGAAAATCCCATCAATTGTCCATGGAGCCTAGTTTAGAGACATAGTCTCTCACTTAGTCCAGCACAGCCATTTTGTTCTTCCAGAATTGGCAAATTCTGAGGTTTCTCTAGCTGAACATCAGATTCAGTGCTTGGCTTCCATTGAGGAGCCAAGTTATACCAAAAATATGTCTCTCTAAACACCAAATCACACAACTCACTGTGAGAGGTGCATTGTTCTCACATTCACTCCTGGATGTATGTCCACAATTTTTAACTTTTTCTTCCTTTTTCCCCCGATCAAGTACATTTAGGTGAATTTGTAACGTGTGTGATGCCACTGTGTAGGGCTTATCACAGACCACCAAGTAAAGCTTGAATGCATATGGTACAAATGTTAACTGACAAGCTACATACCTACTTTATGGTCAGATTAATGTTTGGAATGAACTAGAGCAGAATTCCTGAAACTATCTGGACTGTAACAGTCATGGGTACATAGGGGGCCACTCTGATATTATAAGTCCATTGAGGCAGTACCAGACACCAAGGGTTTAATAATTCTTGTACATGACATCTACTGCTGGTTTGAAAGTGAACAGCTCTAAACATACCTCTCCTTCTTCACTAAGTCCCCTTCCATCACTGCCATGCTGGCAGGTCGTTTCCTCTCTAGGGTCCCCGAGTCAGAGTCATTTCCAGTGTGGGACGAGTGATTGGAATTTGGGGTGGCAAGAGGTACAAATGCTTCTGATACATTAAATTCCACCTCTGCAAGAAGAAAAAGAAACAAGTGTATATGAGACAAAGAGCACAGGGCTTGACTGAGCTTTAAAACACCCCACTGGAACAGGAATCTCATTCTTCAGTCCACAAGCCCTCACTATTCACAAGTGGAAGCTCCGGGCATCCTCACCTTAAGAATGGTTTATCAAACCAGGGGAGGTGAAATAAGAGAGCTAGAAATAGGGGAGGGCATACGATTCAGAGTTTAAGCTACACAACTCCTCTGCTTTCTTTTTCGTAAAAAAAAAAATCATGGGATACAGAAGAGGACACTAAGCATGGATTACTTACTTGAATCACAAAAAAGAGACAGATATTTACAGTTTGATATAAAACAGAAATAAAAGGCCACATCAACTCCACACTGCCTATGGCAGTTTTTGCAAGACTCGTTTTCTCAAAGGAAATTCTGGACAGATGCCAATATTCATTCATCCATCACACACTTATTGCGCAACCCACACAAGTAAGTTGTGATTTTTTTTTTTTAAGATTTTATTTATTTATTTTTTCCCCCCCAAAGCCCCAGTAGATAGTTGTATGTCATAGCTGCACATCCTTCTAGTGTGTGGGACTTCATATGGGACGCGGCCTCAGCATGGCCGGAGGAGCGGTGCGTCGGTGCGCGCCCGGGATCCGAACCCGGGATCTGAACCCGGGCCGCCAGCAGCGGAGCACGCGCACTCAACCGCCAAGCCACGGGCCGGCCCAAGGTGTGATTCTTGATGGCAGGAAGACAGTGGCGAAGAAAAGATGAGCACATCCTGGCATCATGGAGCTTACACCCCAGAGGATGTGACAGCAGGGCTGCTCTGGGCAAAGGAGGGCTGGGAGGTCCCGACTCCCAACATTTGCCTAACCAGTACACCCAAAGGGGACCATGGAGACCTCTGAGGATCCCAGCACTGCAACAAACACAGTTTGAAAATCTATTGCCTATAGGATGAAATCCTAATTCTCAGATCTTCACAAACTGGCCCCAATCAACCTTTCCTGCTTTATCTTCCACCTTTGCACAAACCCAGCTATCTGTCTAGAGAAACAAAAAGCCTTCTTCTAAGCAGAAAACTCCAGCCTATTCAATGTTACCTCCTCTATAAAGCAATCCCTAGGTCTTCCTGCCCAACATCTGAGTTTGTCAAATCACTCTCCATCCACCTATCTTTTTAATTTGCCAAGAATGACAATTTCTCTGTTTATGTGGCCTTCTTTTCCAAGGGCCCAAATTCCTCCAGGGAAGACTGCACGTCTTACCAGCAAACATATGGCACCTAGTGGGTATTCAGTATACGCTGGCTGAATGAATGACTCTTGTTTTAATGGAAACGAAGAGAAATACAAAATAATGTGGTTACCATTATGTCAAAATATGAACGCAAATAAACAGTCTGGAAAGAAACATGAAAAAGTGAAAGGGATTACTGATGTATTTTCTTCTTTAAAAAGATTTTTATACTATTTTCATGTTGCTTAGGCAGTCAATGAAACTGAAAAGGTAATCACCTTCAGGGAAGAACCAGTCGGCATGCTGAATGATGGGTTCAATTACCGCAACCACGTGGACGGATGTGGCGGCTGCCATTTCAGCTAGCGTTCTGCAAAGGAAGTTCACAAAGTTAAAATACTTCCCCGAGGCAGCCTCTAATTTCGGCAGGTTGTGTCCGGGTAATTCAATTATTTTTAAAGGATAAACTGTTTAAGTACAAATGTGAAAATTAGATCCACAAGGTCTTGGCCTACGAGTATGGTAGTGATCACCCAAGAAGAAAATTCACCGCAACTCGGCTGTCACTCGTTAGTGTGCGCTGTGATAACAACTACAGTGTGAGGGCTAAGCCAGTGACCAATGGTGGGTCAAAATGCTGCTTTTAAATTGGTTTGGAACGAGGTTGCATTTTCCCACTGGAACAGTATCGCCTATGGTAGTTTTCTTCTAAGACTCAAGATCACCACAAACCAACTTTGCCTAGAATGTAACGAAGAGTATGCATTGTTTCAGTGTACTGCCTCTTACATCACAAAACATGAGATTCCACATTTACACATATTGTTAAGGTTATCATCTATATGGACTGGTCCCAAGATGTGTGGTCAGAAATTGAAAGGGTCTGAATGCCAGGGCTCAAAAGGAAGATAAATAAGAATCATTATCCCTGCCCTCAGGGAGCGCATACTCCAGTTCAGAGTCAGAACACCACCAAGGCTGACAAGCTGCAAAGGCCTGACATTTATTGAGCACTTACCACGCTTCAGTGCTTCAGATTCTTCACCTCATTTAATGTTTGCAACGCGGGGACTGTTATAAGGCCTATTTTTATTAATGAGGACACTGTATTCCAAAGAAGCTGGATCCCAGATCTGACAGACCCAAACCTACCTACTCTCTCCAATTATCACTCTGACTTCTCTTCCCACCAGGAGGAACATTTTCACCCCAATTTCCAAGCAAGCAAAGTTCTAGCTCCTTTCAAATTCCAGCTTAAAATGTAAGCTCTGCCTGCAGATTATCCTCCCCACTCTTTCTTACTCCCCTTCCACCCATCTGGATTCTGATCACTCTTGTGCCTTAGAACCCTGTTGGACTGGAGAGGACTGTCCACTCATGTTCTTTGCCAAGTTTTCTTTTTGACGAGGTACTGTTTGTCTGTTGATTTGCAAGACCTTTTTATATATTCTGGATATTTTTGGAGGAACTCTTTCCTAGTTTGTGAATTGCCATTTGTAAAAGGTGCTCTCTGACATATAGAAGTTTCTAGCTACTATAGAGCCAAATCTATCAATTTTTAAATTTGTTTCTTGCACTGCTTTTACGTTTAGAAAATTCTTCTTTATCCCAAAAGCTAATAAATAACTGCCTGCCATGATTATGGCATCATTTTTTTATACTCAACTCATTAGTCTACCTGAAAGTTATTTGCTATAAGATACGAGATATGTAGTTAACTTTGTATATCTACTTGTCTTTAATTTTGTTTTATGACATTGGATCTTTGTAAATAATCTTATAAATACTTTCTGACACAAGATTGGGCATACATAAGAGAATGAATGAATGAAAGGTAGAAAGACCTTGATTCAGAAAGTCACTGCATTTTTTAATGGAAATTTGAACTGCTCATGATTTTACTGAGCTGACCTGCAGTGATGGGAGGCAGCAAAGGGTGGTGAAGGTTAAGGACACAGACGCTGTAGCCAGCACCTGGGCTCCACCACTTCCCTGCTGTACAATCTTAAGAAAATTACTTGTCCTCTCTAAGCCTCAATGACTTCATCTTTAAAAATGAGGACAATGGCACCACTTCAAAAGGTTACTTGTGAGGATTAAATGAGATAATCATAATGCCACCAATACAGTAAACATCTATGTTAGCGATTTCCCAGAAGTTTTCTAGCTGATCTCCCTGGTCGTTTTCCTCTATTCAATCTACATTTCTCAATGCCAATAAATTATCTTTCTAAACGCAATTTGATCAAATCATTCTTTGGCTTAGAGACCCTGATGCCACCCCCCTGCCCCCCATGACCCATAAAACAAGATCCAAACAGCTCAACAAGATACATGAGGCCTTTCAGAACCTGGCTCTGGCCTACCCAAGCACAGCCTCATGGCCCCTGGGCTCAAGTTACGTAAGATCACGTGATATACCTTGTTCATGCCCGCAATGCCTTTGCTCATTCAGGTCCCAGCTGTAGGAAACTATTCATTCATCAAGGTACAGCTCAAGTGCCATTTCCTATGTAGAGCTCTCCTCAAACTTCTCAGCCTGAATTATGTTCCTTCAACGAGTTTTCCTGCCATCATACTTCATAATATCTGTGATATCACATACACATACACAGATGTCTGTGCAGAGCTTACCACTGTATCACAGCTGTTCACCTGCCGACTGCCCAAGAGTGGGGCCCTTTGAGGACTGGGACAATGTCTCATGCTTTGTGTGACCAGCACATGGGACAGGACTCAGCTCACAGCAGTGTTCCGAGAATGCTGGCTAAATGGGAAGATCACATTCAGGACACTCTGAAGTTCATCTCACACTAGAATGTGTATCTTGAGTTATATTTTTATTCTGCCCAACAGGGGAAAAGAAAAACTTAAAATAATATGATACGGGGCCGGCCCGGTGGCACAGCGGTTAAGTGCGCCCGCTCTGCTGCGGCAGTCCGGGGTTCGCAGGTTCGGATCCCAGGCGTGCACCGATACACCGCTTGCTAAGCCATGCTGTGGCGGTGTCCCATATAAAGTAGAGGAGGATGGGCATGGATGTTAGCCCAGGGCCAATCTTCCTCAAGAAAAAAGGGGAGGATTGGCAGCGGATGTTAGCTCAGGGCTAGTCCTCCTCACACACAAATAATAATAATGATAATATCATATGGGGAAAGATTACTTACCCTTCATTTTTGGCCCATAACAAGTTAGGGCCTAAGACGATTGCAATGTTGCTGGGAGTCATTTTATTAATGTCGCTGTTCTGAGCAAGCTTTGCAAGGAACTTTATTAAATACCTATGAAACAAAAGAGAAGGGGGAAAAGCATCTACTGTGAAATATATGCAGGAATAGTACCTTCCTGCCCAGGTGCTCAGTCCCAGATTGCTCAGGTGCTAACTGCAGAGTGTGACTAAATCAGAATATGGCTCAGGTTAAGCATTTTACAGATTTCTTGTGTTCTTTGTTTCAGAGAACAGATTGGTTTAGGGCTTGGAAGAGGAAAATAGCTCAAATGTCAACCTCAGTGATTCAACCTCTATTTGCTGTATATTTGTAATCCATTTCTCCTTTAGGCCCTATCTATCTACCCCTAATTAAATGACAATGTGATTAACAGTGAGCTCAATATATTATTAATACAAACATAGTAAAAGAAATAGAAGTATATGTGTAATTGCTTAAATGAAACTATATTTGAAAATGCTTTATGTTATTATTATGAAAATATCCAACTTATCATATAGATATACTCTCTTATGTACAAGCACAGCACTATAAAAGCAAAAAATTAAGAACAACCCAACTATCTATCAATAGGGGACTAATTAAATAAATTACATATGATATATCCATACAGTGGAGTACTATGCAGCCATAAAAAATTTATTATGTACTGATATGGAAAAATCTCCAAGAGCTATATTAGGCAAAGAAGGCAAGGAAGAGAATGATGTATACAATATACACTACAATTTGGTCTAAAACAAAGAAAGTGGGGGGCGTGAGAGAGAGAAAAAAAGTACCTACATATGTATTTATGTATGTATGTATGTATTTGCTTATACATGCATCAACTCTTCTGAGAGGATATATAAGAAACTGAAAACATTGGTTGTGTTTCAGGAGAGGAACTAGGCAGCTGGGGGAGATGAACAGGAGATAGATTTCTGTATACCTTTTGGATTTTGAACCATGGGAATGTACTCCCTATTCAAAAAAACAATTAGTAAAAATTATAAACAGTAAAATAAACAAAATAAAGGCCAAATCCCAAAGTACCAAGAACCATAATTCAGTTTCCACCATAAGGCATTGACTAGATTAAGAGTAGCTGCAGTTCCAAGCTGGGTGTGTTAAATGAATCAATGAGGGATATTATAAATATTAACGCACTCATAAGGCAAAGTTGAAACTTAATATATTAAAAGAGAATATTTAGCTTAGCTTAGTGATGAAGCCCAAGACTTAATTTAAAGGTCAGGTAACATACTAGACATTTCACCAGTAAAGTATTTGTCATTTTGGGCCAAGTCCTCTTACAAAATTTTCTTTGGTTTTAAAGGACTTTATTACCTAGGCCTACCTTTTACACTTCTCTCTATGCTTCTTCAAAGTTATGTTTTAAGTTAAAAAGAAAATAGAGGTTAAATTCCAGAAATATGTGCCACAGTAAATTTTCTTAGAAACATAGTTATTTCATAAAGTAATATATAATCTCCATTTCTTGGAATTATATTTAGTAGGATGATTTATGCTCTATTTAAGATAAATTATGTAGCATATATGAAAGATATTACAAAAAGTACAACTATTAATTAATTTCTGCTTTTTACATACTGGACAATTTAGACTACAAATGCAACATACAGTCAACCAACCTTTTCACAAGAATTTTTTTTCCAATAGCTGCAGTGGTAAAATGACCAGGCAACTCACCTAATAATGCCAAACATGATGCTGATGCCTCAGAGGCATCCCAATAATATACATCAGATTCCATTCCCAGCAACCCCAAGTCACCACTCTCTAAAGCATATTTTAATGTGCCAAGCATGGCTGAATTAAATGGCCTCTCTACTGGGGATTAAAACTTTCCTTACTCTAGGGACATTGTTGCTTGGTGGCTTAATTTGCAGAATACCAATCATACATACCTAAAGTTAACAAAATTTTGTGGTGGCAACTTCTGACATATTCTCCATAAATCCTGAAGTTTTTTGTCTTGATCCTGCACACTGAGAAAAAATTTTTATTTATAACCATTTATGAAAACACATATTAGTAATACCTGTGTTAACATTCTACATTAACAGTGATGCTTCCACTGACAAAGAAAGTATAGTTGGAAAACGGCACAGATTTCAAAAATAAATAGATCTGGAGTCAAACACCAAATAAATATTTAACCCTGAGAGCAGTTAGTTCACCTCGCCAAGACTCAATCTCCTGATGTGCAAAACTGAGGATAAGAGTGTTGATTCTGCCGAGTGACTATGAGGTTTCCAGTAGCATCACCATGCGAAACCACCTAGACCAATGCTTGGCACACAGGAGACAAGACAGCACTGAAAAGTCTATCTAGAAAACGTGTATATTCACACACGGCTTCATGGAGCCCAGATCTCTTGTCCTAAGTGAGCCCAACCACAGATGAGTTGGCCAAGCTCCAGTCACCCAGACCACCCCTGGGTCTTTCCCAGCTCTCAATACTGCTCAAAGGATTCAGACCAAGAAGCCCATTTCTGTTGGGAAGCAGTTACTGGAGCTCTCTTGCTATACAGTTTCAATATGCAAACTTTCATAGACACATAAAAGGGCCAGAGCAGAGCCAGTAGGAGAGAGCATTAGAGTAGGAGAGAGCATTAGAAGTTGCTTACACAATATGCCTTTGGACTTAAAACGTACTCCACAACTGAACCAATCTGGAGAGTTACGAACAGAGGTTAAACATAATTATACTTTAGAGGTCAGTCAATGTGCCACCAGGATAGGATGGTGGCCTGTGTTGACAGTTCTCGAGAACAGAATCAATATACCAAAAGACAGATATCTTCTTTTAAAAGCTTATTTCCTCATTGGGTGGGTTTGGGAGTCTCAAAACAGAGAGAAGAATCAAGGTTTAGGAGGAGCGAATGTTACCCAACAAAAGAAATCTCAGAATTCTCCCCAACCTGACCGTGATTGCTTAGTTCCATTTATTCAGCCCCATGAGCATGGATACTTAGAGCAGGCTTGGTCCCATGCTGGTTCCAAGAATGCAACCACATCTAAGAATTTACTCTGACTTTAAAATTCTCACCATCTACCAAGACAAAGTCTCTCATTCCACAGCTACAGAGAAAAGTTCAAATGCAAATGCCTGGTTAAAGTGACAAGGGATGGACTCACATCCCACTGAAGTACAACTGATCCGAGCAAACGGCTTATTCCTAATCATGGCCCATTTGATGGGAACGGGTGACAGTGTCTGAAGTCAGGGGAAGAGGATAGGAGGAGAGGGGAGATTTGTTCCACTTTCCCTCGGAGTGAGGAATTGGGTACGTCTGAGAGGAAGAGAGTCAGAACCTGAGGGATGAGTTCACAAGGAGGCAGGGGGGCCGGGCAGAGTGAAGCCTCTAAGACTTTAAACAAGGCTGCCCTGCTGAAAACCAACTCTTCCTAGACAGACTGCAGCTGGGGATGCAGGGGAAGGCACGAAGAACAGGGACACAGGCTGTGGGTCAGACAGGTCTGGGTCTGCTTTCCAGCTCTGCCAATCACTTGCTACTGCCTTAGCCCTGGTTCTTCCCAAGCCTCAGTTTCCTCATCTGCAAAATGAGGATGCCCACCACACGTGCCTTTTATGTCATTAACTATGGGTTACAGGAAGTGACGGGTCCAAGGATTAGCACAGGACCTAGTGCACAGTAAATGCTCAGTTAAGTGTTAACTATTATTACTAATAATGTCAACATTATATGATTGCACAGCTAAGTTTCCACACAGCTCAACAGGTACATAGCCACTGGCCAGTATGACATTTGTCTCCAGTTACAGAGCTTTCCTTAATAGAAAAAGGGTTTGTGATCAGCCAATCCATTAAAGTCCATAGTAGGTGATAAAAATCCGTAATACTATCTATATATGAAGACATACAATATACCACTATTTGTCTTCATCCGTATAAATCACACAAATTTAAGCCAATGCATAAGTGGTGACTTTCCTACACTAATAACTATAATACTCGATATTTTCACCCTAAACTTAAGAACTGGGGTACATATATTTAACAAATAGGCTATTTTCATGTTATTTTATGATCTCTGAACATAAACTGATTTACAAATGGGACACAATATTACATCATTTCCTTTAACTATTTTTTTTAAATGTTAACGTCTTTTTTTTTTTTTATTGAGGAAGATTGGCCCTGCGCTAACATTTGTTGCCAATCTTCCTCTTTTTCTTTTTTCTCCCCAAAGCCCCAGTACATAGTTGTGTATCACAGTTGTAGAGTTGTAGCTCTTCTATGTGGGATTCCGCCTCAGCATGGCTTGATGAGTGGTGAGTAGGTCCACGCCCAGGATCCCAACCCGCGAAACCCAGGCCGCCGAAGTGGAATGCGCGAACTTAACTGCTATGCCACCAGCCTGGTCTCTCCTTTAACTTTTAAAACTCAGTGTTCTTTAAACTTACCTTGCAACTTGTGTCCATTCTTCATACAGATGAAATGTCATCAAAGGTTCAGGCAGTTCCCGTAAATAGGACTTTAAAGCACCTGAAATTATTAATACTCTCTTTGAGTCTGAAACGGGGTGAGGCTGGGAATCTCGGGACATATTATTTTGCAAAGGGAAATGATCTCAATTACAATCTTCCAAGATACACAGAACAAATCATGACTTGGCAGGAGAGGTTAGAGAATGAAAAGCTCATAAAACAATTTACATCCCTTGCAAAATATACTGAGAGGTGAACGGAAAATAAAATGAGCTTCAAAGCCATCTTTTTAATAGACATTTCTCCAGGCAGATCTAGATTTTGTGGGTGAAAGAAGGGAAGAAAATACAAAGTATGTCTCCAAATATTTGGATTATCTGCTATATTCACCTTCACCTAATCCTCAGGAAAACAAAAAGCAGGATTAGAAAATATGTGTGTGTGTGTGTGTGTATAAAGCGTGTATATACACACTTTTTCAGTTTTCTTTGACATTTCAGTTTTGTCACTTAAACCTATAAGGAGATCATTTCACTTAAACCTAAAATTAAAATTGGATTTTGAACTGACCATCTGTCTGAGCTAGGACTTGCCCACCACCTGAGGATGACGCCTTGGAGCTCACCTGCTACAGCATGGGGGTCTGAATAGAACTCATCCAGGTGAGAAGTAGAACAGTCTAAAGCAGCCTTCAGTTTCTTTAACTTGGAGGCCCCAGCTCCAATTCTGAAAAGGCCCTAAAGACAATGAAAAGCCATCAGCATCAAGTTCAAGGTGTGAGCCTTACACTGAGCAGCTGTACAGTCTGATGCTAGAGCCCTCCGACCTGCAATCTCTCTTCCATCTCCCTTTAGCACACCTGCTTGTCTACAACAGCTGTAACACTGCCTGCCTTGCAGGGCTGTCAGGAGGAAGGAAGAGGACCTAGCATGTACCCAGGGTAGAGTGACAGACAGAGAGGAGTCCATTTTTAATCAATGCCAGGTCTGGCCCTGCCCCACTGCTAAAACACCTGTGCCTATTAGAAATCTATTTAAAAGCAATATTTTCTACTTCCACAGGTTGATTGCTATAGATTTTTGAAATTTAGGAATATTTTTAAAAAATTGACATCTCAAGAAAAATTGTTAGACTAGACTGCTATTCACTTTCACCACTCTAAAGGTCACTTAGAGAAGAGGAGAAAAACACAGAAAGTGTCAACGAAGAGAGGCAGGACTATGAAAACATTGGACCAGGGGTTATAAGACTCGGGTTTTAAGCAAAATTAATCTAGGCAGGGTTTGTCGACCTCAGCAGTACTGACATTTTGGGCCAGATGATTCTCGGTAGAGGGGGCTGTCCTGGGCATTGCAGGATGTTTAGCAGCATCCCTGGTCTCTACCCCCTAGATGACAGTAGCAACGCCTCCACCTCCCCAAGTTGTGACAATCAACAATGTCACCAGACCTTGCCAAATGTCTCCTGAGGGGAAAAAATTGGCCTGGGATGAGAAGTACTGATCTAGGCTATTAGAAGTTGGGGTCACATCATTGTGGGAGGGGGGTAGTCATGAAGCAAACACAAGGTGGGCTTCTGGGGTGTTTCTTGATCTGGGTGCTGATTACATGAGTGGGTGCAGTTGGTGAAAATTTCTCAAGCTGTTCACTTATGATACGCACACTTTTCTGCATGTACGTTATACTTCAATAAAAAGTTTTAAAAAGGAAAAAACAGGCTTGCATTTTGATTCTGGCTCTGCCCCAGCATGAACTCCCTGCACGCTGATTTCCTTATCTCTACAAGAGGAGTAATGAGACCTGCCCTGCTTGGTTCGCAGAGTATGCAAATACCCTCCCTAACCCCGCCCCCAAACTGCACAGTACCACACAAAAGTAAGATTCTGGTATAAAAAAACTAAAGCTCAAAGAAGCTCTGGTCCATTAGCATGTCATGAAATTCATTTTCAAAAATCACAACCAGAGTCTAAAATGAAACAATCAAATGGGACAAAAAGAAGCCAGAATACTGCAGGCAAGAAAGGTAAATATTGCTCTGTGAAGCTCTGTGTCATTTACAGCATCTGTACCAGGTATAATGACCAGGGTCTCAATTTTACATGTGGGTCACGGTGAATAAAGCTTGAAAGCCACTGGTCTACACAGTCCTGACAGTGGCTGTGTGGACAGAGGCAGGGTGCTCTGGGCACGCAGACGTGGCACGCGGGACCACGAGGTGCCCCTCACCTCCTCCTTCATGCCCGTTTCCAGGAGCAGCATGACACAGGCTTCAATGGGAAGTGCGATCTCACGCCCACTCCGCTTCAGGTGTTCTTCTAAAGGAGTCCCGAAGGCTGGCTTTTCCGCCCACTTATCTAGAGAGCAGCACATCATTCAGTAAGACACCCGACGACCTCACTGTGTCACCAGGGTATTCTCTCCCCAAACTACCAAAGGGGATTATTTTTAGCAGACTGGTAGTCGAGGCTTTGGGAAAAGGGGAAACATCTGTTCTATTCGATGTTGGTATTGACCATCTCCTAGAGCACAAAAGATGTCCCAGGCTGGGAGGTTACTTCTGGAACAGAAGCCCTGAACACTCCTATGTGGCACCCAACGTGAGTTGCCAAGGAGAAGTTGCGATGGTGCTCCTGCACCCGGTACCATGCCCATGCTAACATGGGCATGTGGGCTGCCTTGTGTGAAAACCAAGGATTCCTCTGAGCATACTGTTTTCACTGACAAGACATTGATTCTAGCCATGCAAAGCAGCAATGGTCTTCTATCTATAGGATGAGGAAAAGATTCCTTCAGTGTGAAAAAGGAAATAATTCCTTAAAATTTTAAAAACAAGCCAAGCCTTGTCACACAAGACTGGAGACGTCCCACGTGAACTCATATTAGATGCAACACCTCCATGACACGCAGTGCTTCCGAACGTCATATCCCCAAACAGGTTCATAGAGTTCTGAGTAGGAAAGAACACAGTATCTGCAGCCCCAAAGCAGCTTAGACTGAAAGCTGTGCAACAGCAGTAAAGGAATCTTTTCTATTATTTTCAGGTCATATGCTCTGCTTCATTCCACAAAATATTTGAGACAGCTTAGCAGAAATGCCTACAATAAAGGCAGTAAAATAGAAATGACAATTTAGGAAGTAGATGTGATGAATTAGAATAAGAAGTGTCTGGCTGGGCTTGGCATGCCTGTGGGAGCTGTAGAGATCTAGTGCTATTGGAGAAGCACCGAAGCAAAGAGGGAAAGCCAGTTGGTGAAAAACACGCCACTGAGGAACACTTAGTTCTTTCCATGACAGCAAGGGCTCATATCCTTCCCAGCACTGTTAATGGACATTTGTCCTTCAGCCACTTTGCTATTCGAATCTGGGATTCGAAGCAGGTGATGTTCCTCTAGTGATTCCTCATACACTCTCCCTATGTAAGAGCAGGTGCTGGGCCCATCATGTGGTCTGCACAGAGGAGAAGGAAGAAAGGGAAACCCCACAAACCCGGAGACTTGAATGCTTGTGAAAAGTGAAAAACTGACGGAAAGAGCAAGTGGGGTAGAGGCTGAGGAGGGGTTGAGGTTAAGGGAGGCAGTGGACAAAATCAAAGAGCAGGCCACTCTCAGAACTGTCAGGAGCCCTCCTCGTCTCTGGCCCCACCCCGGCCAGCGTAATTCCTAATAGGAAAAGCATCCGGGGGGCCTGGCTGTTCTCAGAAGACAGAGCTATGGAATGGTCCCCTCAGAGGTCAGATCTTACCTTGAATACTTTTCCCTTTTATCTAAAGCAATGATTCTTGACATGGGTAGAAAATGGCCCCCTGACCCTTCCCCTGGGGAAACACATCAGAATCACCCAGAGGAGCTGTGCAAATGACACCAGCCATCACCTCCACCATATGCCTGACCCTGCGATGCTGAGAGGCGCACATACTCCAAACCCCTGCTGGAACTTTCTAGTAAACACTGAACAGTGTGCTGACCCCCCACCTTGGTCCAATGTTGGCAGAGGGTGGACGTGAGAAAAATTGATCTAGAGATAACTCCTAAGCGAGACAAACTCCACTGAAGGTGCTAGCCTCTCAAACTATAGACCTGTTAGGTGCCAGGCCCTGCAGCAGACACACAAAGTTCACAGAGACTCCTCACTCTCAGTATGAGAGCAGTCTAATTGTAAAGAAAATACTAGACATACATGTGAACATACAACAGTCATTAATAAGACAAGATAGGTTTGCTAAGTCATGGCAGAAAATGGTATAGACGAGGGTCACAAACACAATTGTCTACAGGGGCCAGATGGGCACCACAGGTGCTGAATCAGGCTGGGGAGCGCGTGGTCTGCCGAAAGGCAGCAGCTTCTCCTCAGTGCCAGATCCATGTTGCCACGTGGGAAAGCAGATCCAGTGTCACCAGGCCTTCTGAACTTACAAGAGAAGCCAGAAATCAGGATTGTTACATGAAAACATCTGGGTTTTAAATGACGGCAACTGGTTTAAAAAATTTTTTTTAAATAAGAGATATGGCTGTTTGCGACTTCTGGTGAAGACCATAAATGCTAGAGCAATTCAGCAGACAAGTATTCACTGTTGGCTTCAGTTGTCAGAGAAGGCTTCTCAAAGAAGGGGGAGCTTGGAAGGGGTCTTAGAAGACAGATAGGAACTAAACAGATGGAGAAGACATGGGCTGAGAAAAGACCAGGAGGATCTTGAGTCTGGGCATTTACATTTTATCCCATAGCTCATGCACAAGACAACAAGGTAAGGAGTAGAATGGGACAGTGGGCATGGAGAGGAAGGCACAGCAGAGGGACAATGGACAGAACCTGGCGATGGGGTACGAGAAAGGAGGGCCAAGAGGCCTCCAGGGTTTCAAACTTGGATTGTTTGCAGATGGTGGAATCAAGGAGACCAGGAGGGAGGAAAAGCTTGCTGGTGTGGGGGAGAATCAGTTTGCTGTTGGAGATATGCTGAGTTGAAGGTGACAGCCAGCATCAAAGGGAACTGATGCTTAGGAGACCATGAGGATGAAGATGCAGGTGAGAGTCGAGGCTGTCAAAATGAGGGGATTTCTAGGCAAAAAGAGACGAAAGAGGGAGGAAGAGAGAGAAGAACATAGGAGCAAGGATGGGGCCTCAGAAAAGGATGACTTCTGGGGAGGGGACAGAAATGGAGAAAACACATCCCTCACAATGAAAGAAAACAATCAGGTGAAATGAGGGAAAAACTTTTAACAAAGAAGAGATGGCTCAAGCTGTGCTGAATGCCAGGTCTGACAATGAAGAGGTCACTGGTCCTTTGGGAATTGCAATGTTTTTACGGTTTTTTTAATAGCACAGTGATTGGGAGAAGAAACCAGACTGCAAAGTGTGAAGGGGTGGGAAGGTGATAAGAAAATGGAGGTGGCAGATGGAAAGGAGTCCTTCAAAGAGTATCTCGGAAAAATGAAGGGGAATGAGATGAAATGGGACACCATGTGGAGGACAGGTAGGGAGTGACAGAATCGAAGTCAGCTGACCATGAGTGTAAGATCAGGGTTGGCAGGGGTGTGGTGGGCAGTGGAGTCCAATTTTTTCTTTTCTATCATAAGGACACTCTGAGTCTTTCTGAAAACAGAGAAGAAGAAAAAGGAAGAAGAAGACAGGACTAGGACAAGAGGTCGATGTGAGGACAGGCAGAGGTGGAAGGGGTTGAAATCCAAGGCTTAGGTAAAGGCAGCAACCACAGAAGAAAGAAAGGTAGATAACATTTCCTTCACTGGCTGCCTCCCCACATGCCAGCTTTCCTTCTTCCATCCTAAACCTCTTCCCTGACCCCTTCCTGTTCCCCCTGACTTTCTGACATACTTCTCTAGGGAAAATAGCCTGGGTGAAAAAATAGAATGGGAGTTAAAAAAAAAAAAGAGGACTGCTAAAGAAATCTTCTCTTTTGTGTGCCTGTTAGTCAACTCTTCCAAACCAGACTTTAAGTCCTGCAAAGGCTAAGATGATGATGTTGACGATTTTGTCCTATGCAAGGCCCTGCACACAGTAGGTATCCCATAAACACATGCTCTCGGTGCTCTGAACTTGTCCAACAAGACAAGGCCTCCCATGCAAGGTGGAATGTTCAGCAACAGCTTCATTCCTTTGCACTGTGACTCAACCTCATCACCCATAAACTAGGAAATTGGATCACTTAGGAAAAGCAAGGGCAGCTCATCCTATGAAGAATGGCCGAGTAGATCAGACACATTGACTGGAGATTGCTGACGATTTGGCTATGCAGCCAGTCAAGATATAGAATTTTCTAATTCCATAATCCAAAATCTTTCAGGCACAAATCTAGAACCTGTTGGGACCTCTTGAAATTTAAGGGTGAAGTGGCATACTTGAGGGAGTCAGTGTGTGTGCACATCCACAACACACACACCCCACGCACACACTTGCTCTTTCACAATCACAGAGTCATCACACTCAGCACCTGGCTTGATCCTCTTTCAGCTCAAGACCAATGGTTTCACAAGGGGAACCTAAGCTCTAAATGTTGGGTCTATACCACAACCAAAATAGTATAACAGGGCCGAAGAAGACAGAGCAAGTTCTGCCTCAACAATGTTTGCTGATCTCTGCTGGTAAAGGCTCTGATGGCAAATCAGAGAGAACTAGAATCAAAAGCTTTAATGCTCAATTAAAATGAAACATCAGGGGAAGTTCAGTCCACTCATAACTTGTGGGTAAAATCTGCAATGTGCTTGAGTAGGTGGGCCAAATACGGGTGCTGATAAGAACAAGAGCCTCTGTAAAGACAAGGAAGAGGTCTGAAAGAAGTGGTCATGGTCTTACAATTCAATCACACAGATTAAATGCCTGATGATGGGGTACCAAGTCTGGCTTCTAAAATTCCTTTTGGAAAGTCCAAATATTTTCCCTAGAGTGTATGCCCTTGGAGTCACAGGGCCAGAATTAAGCCCTACGGAACAGATATCTGATGTGGAAAAGGATAATTAGAGGCTAGAATTTTGCAAGCCTATTTAGAAGACAGAAAAACATATGGGCACTCCCCCAAAGGGTCTAGCTTTCTCTTCAACTGAAGATTTTGGAAGAACTGCAAATGTTCCATTAGTATGTTAATTGGAGTTTGGAAGAAATTAGAAAATGCAGCAAGGAAAGATGAAATTATGCTGGGAAATAGTGCCCTCCTAGGCAGAGAGGTTTTATTCAAAGGAAATGCATGCAAAGAAGTCAGGGTGAAGAAGAACAGAGGCAGAGGTGGCAGAGGTGAGAAGGAGGCATTAGCCAGCACGCAGGTTACATTACCTTGATGGGCTCGCATTTCGGGAAGGGCCTTTTCTAAGACTGCTAATGCTTTTCTATGGTAATCTGCTTGGGCTTCTAATAACTGAGAACAGACCCACATTCAAAAACAAAAGTAACGTTAGCATTGGATGGACACACACACAATGGCTGAGCAAAACCAAAAATGAAATCTTTTGCAAAAAAGCTAAAATGACTCAGATTTTACAATGCTTTCACATTTTGTCAAGGTGAAATGCTTACCGTAACAAAGAATTTGCCATACTCCCCTTCTTTGGCCATAAAGTTGTACATGTCTGCTGCGAGTTGATCCTAGGCAAGTACAAGAGAAGATATGTCATTGAAGCAAAAAGAGCTGAAAGAAAATGGCATCTGAGAATTAACCTCCATGAGCTCAGAGCAAAATGCAATGGAAATAGCCCCAGATTAAATGTTTACCAACTGACTGGTACGCCCATACACTAGGACAACAAAAAAAATAAGGAAGCTTATTATGGATTGAGATGGAAAGATCTCCAAAGTGTACTGTTAATATACCGTGTTAAGAAGTGAAGTATAGAGTACTACTTATGGTATGTCACTATCTGTGTACAAAATGGAGAGGAAAACTTTTTATCGCCATATTTATATAAAAATATCTCTGAAGAAAAAGCAAGAAATGAATAACAGTGGTTACCTGTTGGAGGCAGCAGAAATTAGGTATAAGGAAGACAAAGTTGGAAGAAAGACTTTACTGTACCTTGTTTTGATATTTGAACTCATGTAAGAGAATTGCTTACATAAAAATTAAATAATTTTTTAAAAAGTGATAGATGAGGCAAATGGGTATATATATTTCCAATTTTCATATATATATGAATATATACACACACACATTAGAATTTCATATATCTGTTTTTAAATGTACTGCCTTCCGTTTTTAGCATCAAGGTGCACAAACTAATATGAAGGCCCTCTCATTTATGAAAAAATCTGGAAATCCTAGTTAGGAGTAACAAACGTTCTTTTAGAATAACTGGGAAAGCAACGAAGTAAATTCATGGAGCCCCTGCCCCCCCCCCAAAAAAAACAAAGAGAAAGAAAGAAAGAGAGAGGAAGGAAGGGAGTGAGGGAGGGAGAAAGAGAGGAACGGAGGGAGGGCAGGAGGGAGGAAGGGAGGGAGGGAGGAAGGAAGGAAAAGCCCTATATGAATGGAAGCTGGGCATGACCTGATGTGAATCTGTGCTAATTTTGGTGGCCAAGGTGTTTGAGTCGAGCAGTCATGTGAGGTCAGAGGACAGAAAATGAAGCCTTGGGCATGGTGAGATGAGGAACTGTAACTGAGACAGGTACATGCATATCACACATAAAGATAAGATTCCTGAGAAACTATACTCTCAATGAAAGAGTGGATTAGAAGAAATGTTTCTAATTTTTCAGAAACAGGGAATGTTTTACTTTCCCAGAGATTTCACAAACATAGACAGGCTTTCCTGAGGGTTTGAAGTTTGAATTTATTATATGTGTGATCCAAAAATCTTCAAATTGAGTTTACTTAAAAATGGTGCCAGGGCCGGCCCCGTGCCCAAGTGGTTAAAGTTCTGTGTGCTCCGCTTTGGCAGTCTGGACCTACTTCACTCATCAGCCATGCTGTGGAGGCATCCCACATACAAAATAGAGGAAGATTGGCACACATGTTAGTTCAAGGTCAAGGCTAGCCTTCCTCAAGCGAAAAAAAAAAAAAAAGAGGAAGATTGCTAACAGATATTAGCTCAGGGTGAATCTTCTTCACCACCACCAACAACAAAAAAATGGCCCCAGACTGGTAATATTCTGTGGGGAGACTCACTCCCAATCCCCAGGAGTCCCACAGACAAAGTCTCTCTTAAAATGAGCTCATAATACAAAATTGCAAAACACTTGAGGAAACAGTCCACCATAGAGCAAACTCCCACCACACTCGCAGAGAACTTCAGACAATAGAATTAACAGAGACTGTTAAAATAAGTATACATAACATGACTAAAGACATTAAAAAAGAAATAAGTAGGGGGCCAGCCCCATGGCTTGGCGGTTAAGTGCACGCGCTCCGCTACTGGTGGCCCGGGTTCGGATCCCAGGCACGCACCAACACACCCCTTGTCCGGCCATGCTGAGGTGGCATCCCACATACAGCAACTAGAAGGATGTGCAACTATGACGTACAACTATCTACTGGGGGCTTTGGGGAGAAAAAGGAGGAGGACTGGCAATAGATGTTAGCTCAGGGCCGGTCTTCCTCAGCAAAAAAGAGAAGGATTGGCATGGATGTTAGCTCAGGGCTGATCTTCCTCACAAACGAAAAAAAAAAAAAAGAAAGAAAGAAGTACTAGAAAAGAATAATGCACTATCAAAAAAGGCAGACTTGAAGAATTAGAACTTCAGAAATGAAAAAATAGTCAATGAAATTCAAACCTCAATGCTAATTAATTAAACAGCAGATCAGGCATCACTAGAGAATCAGTGAAACAGAACTTAGATCTCAGGAAATTAGACAGAAAATATTTTCATAAAATTTCGCCATTTGAAATGACAAGCCACAGCATGAAAGTTGAGAGAAGAGACATTAGCCCACAATGCACCAGTTCAGACTCCCCAAACCTCTATCCAAATTTAGGTCCCATAAGTAGCCAATAGACTAGGTCTAGATTAGACCAGATATGAAGAAGACTGCTGGGTAAATGACCTTGGCAAAGCTACAACTCTTCTGAACAGGAATAAGCCAGTGTGAGACTATTTTATATGAAGCATTTATCTGAATACCATATTTTAAATGAAAAGGTTATGGTATAACTTTGTGAGTTCGGTTTTAATTCTTACCCACTATATTATTTTAAACATGTCACCTTACTGCAGTTAACTGATCAAGGTTCACTATCTTGAAGAGTGAATTACAGCATGACCTGAATTAACTAAAATATAATAGTCCTAACATTATCTAATAGAATAAAGAGAACCTTTTTGGGAAATGATAAATAATAAGAGGAGGTAGAGTCTAGGCTGATGATCCTAAAACTCAACAAAGACCTATTTCTTTACTGCCTCAAATAACATTTGGAATAAACATCTATCTTCATAAATAGATACATAAAGACTGAGATCACTTAATCATCTAATTTGGAATTTATTTTATGAGATAAAAAGTTTTATTTCTCCCAAATTACAAACCAATTGCCCTAGAAACATTTAAAAAATAATCCTTTCCTTCTCTATGGATATATGATGACCCCTTTACTATATATTCAATCTTAAAATATAAGAGCATTCACTCTAGAAAACCTATACTATTTCACAGATCTATTTTTGTGCCTATTGTGCATTGTTTTAATTACTGTAACTTTACGTTATGTTTTGCTATATTTTTTTCTCCTTTTTTTCACTTATTCTTTACTTTAAATAAGTTTGGAAATTTTTGTCAAGTTTCAACAAATATCCTACTTCAATTTTTCATGAGACTGTTTTATTCTGATTATAAAGTAATGAAGAGTCTTGGAAAATAAAGAAAGGAGGAAGCAGAAAATAAAAACCACCTCTAATATCATTCAGAGTATTCTGATAGAAATTATGTAAAACATTAAATAAAATAAAACATTAAATAAAATAAAAACATTTGACCTTTCAGCCATCATTTGCAAAAACCAAAGGATTGATGTAAGTATATATGTATTAGGAAATTCTCCTACCTTGCACTGTTCTACTTTATTTCCAGCTTCATCCATCTCTTCCTTTAGCGTATCTATTTTTGATGGAAGCCCTTGAAAGTTGGTTCCTGAAGATTTGTGAGCCTGGTTCCACCTGCAAAACAGGGGTAGCCAGTATCTGAGAACTAGCTGCACAGACTCAACCTTATGGAGTCAAGGACCTAATGGAGACAGACTCTCCCCAAAACTGATTTCACCTGGGATGGGCATCAGTCCCTAGGATGCCAGCTTCTCTGGAGTTTATCCTCTAAGAATGGAAGAAGGCAAAAAGGGACACTGGCTTCCCACATGACAGGACTCTCGCAGTGCTGGGAGTAGTTGTCTGCTCTGAGCAGAATCTCCCACATCTTGTCTCACACAAGCCCCACTGCTGGAAACCAACCCCTAAAACCCCTCTCCTGTGGTGTCCAACCATGGAATCCTTGCCATGAGAAGCCCCTTGCTCTCCTGCTTTGATCTGGAATGTTCCCTGTGCCACTGGGAGTCAGTTCCTACTCTTGAGGATCCCTTATGACTCTTCCTGCTACCACCCTGACCTGTGATTACTTTCAGCAGGTAAAAGCCAGAACTTGAGTCATGCAGCTAGCAAATGATAGCTATGAAAGCACTTTAAGAATTAAAAACACTTGTAAGAATTAATATTCTAAAGACACTATCTATAGCAAATGTGAAACATAATGTGGAATATTTATGTTCCTCTTATAGTAAGTCAAAAGGACTGAAAGAACAAAAGAATTATACTGTAGCAAGAATAGGGAGGTGCATGGGGATAATATCTAAATCAACTTCTTTTTTTTTTAAATTTTTTTTAAGATTTTATTTCCCCCCAAAGCCCCAGTACATAGTTGTATGTCATAGCTGCACATCCTTCTAGTTGCTGTATGTGGGACGCGGCCTCAGCATGGCCGGAGAAGCGGTGCGTCGGTGCGCACTGGGATCCGAACCCGGGCCACCAGCAGCGGAGCGCGCGCACTTAACCGCTAAGCCACGGGGCCGGCCCTAAAACAATTTCTATTTGGTTTTCAAGTGTGTTTTGACCTTCTGTTTGAATACGATATGGCTGCCATTGTGAAAAGTTCTAACACTTTAAACACGGATATTATATAGATGCAGCGTGAAAACCCACATTAGCAACTTATCCAGCTTCCCAGGTGCTGCACTGCCCCCAGAACTCTATGCTCTGCCTCTCTCACATTCCTGATGTGACACACTCCTCCATAGCAAGGTCAGCAATCTGTCGAAGCAAAAGTGGCGATGCTATGCAGTGGACAGAGCTTGGACTTCGGAGCCTGACATGCTCAAGTTTGAAGCTCGGTTCTAACTTCACTAGCTGTGTCACCTTGGGACGTGACTTAACCTTTGTGCCTCAGACGCCTCATCTGTAAAACTAAATAACAAACACCGTCTGTCTTGCAGAACTGTTATAATGAGCAAAGGGGAGAAAAATATCTATGTTTGCGTGTGTGTGCATATAAAGTGTGACATATAATGGATTCCCATTTAATGTTAGCTATTTTCATTTCCCTCCAGGGAAAAGCCATAGGAATACGTAAAAGTGAAGAAGAAATATTCAACTGTTTCAGATTATCCAACATCTACGTTGATTAGTTAAGTGAACAAGACCATGAGTGCAGGATCAAGAATCAGTGTTGAAATCTATGGGATACATGTATTGCAGATGTAAAATTCCTGGCAGATAAGCATCTATAACACTGCTCAACCAACTGCAGGGAGGGAGCGTTCACGGCCTTCTTTAATTAACCATTAGAGCATTCTTCCTGATCTTCAGCAAAACTCTACCTCATGGTGGCCTCCACTCCTTGGTCCTGGCCCACGGGATTCTAATCTCACGTGTACACACGACAAGGAGACGGTGGACTTTACAGTCAGCATCCCAGCTCTGCCATTTATTATCTCTAAGGCACGAAGCAAGTCATAGAGACACTGCGTGCAGGTTCCTCCCTTATCTGTAAATCAAGTCTCCTCTCAAAAGTAGGGATGTTACATAACCTGCTACCCTCTGCTGTGACTTGGTCTGTGGGTCAAGTGTGTGAATCTGTGACGACTTCCATTTTGTCTACTCAGTGGTCTTTCTCTCATCCGTGTTGGGGATGGGGATGGTTGCTAGGGATGTGACATAATACTGCATTACTGGTTACTGTTACAGCTTTACCTTACCTGGCTCTGACCGAATCCCAGTCTAACACCAATTTAGCGAGCTGTTTCCTCTGTTTTTGGATGTTGGGAATCTCCAGCTAGAAAGAACATACCACATACGAATGGGATGAGCTTTTGGGTTTTTAGCTTAACATCTGCAAGTACAATATTTGTCTACAAGTTTTTTTTCTCTTAGGCAAAGAATTTTTTTTTTTTGTGAGGAAGATCAGCCCTGAGCTAACATCCATTGCCAATCCTCCTCTTTTTTTGCTGAGGAAGATTGGCCCTGGACTAACATCCCCGCCCATCTTCCTCTTATATGGGACACCGCCACAGCATGGCTTGACAAGCGGTGTGTTGGTGCACGCCTGGCACCTGAACCCACGAACCCCGGGCCGCTGAAGTGGAGCGTGCGAACTTAACCACTACGCCACCAAGCCAGCCCCACAGGCAAAGGATTTTGTATCCTCAACTTATTTCCCTTATTTCCAAAAAGAAGCGTATGTCAAAGCCACTGATTATTGTTAAAATTAGACACAAGCAAACCATTTGCCAACCAGCCCACACCAGTCTCAGCTCTTCTACACCACACAGCAAAAGCACCCACCTCTGCTATGCCATATAAAGGGTCCACAATCTCTTTCTCAAGGAAGACTTCATGCTGAGAGAGTTCTAGAGCCAGCTGATTCTCAGCATCTCCACATGTCTCCAGCATCTTCCTTTAAAAACAAGATGCCCCAACAACAAGCATGTGTTCATTAAATCAGGCACCTGATTACCATGTTGCCCTCCTTCTGCTCTCTCTACGATGGGAACACATCAGGGCACTACACAATAGAGCCTTAAAAATGTCATGAATTTAGGGTGTCACCTAAAACCTGAGTCCACAGATTTGAGCTTTAAAATGAAAACGACGTTCTCAGGTAAACCTTGTGTGTGTGTGGGTGTGGGATGTGTGTAAACAGTGAGGGCGCGACTCCCTCAAGGATGAAGTTCTCATGTCAGGTGAAAACCAAGTGTTCTCAAAAGCACCCTGAGAATCTTTACAATAACACGTAAAGTCCATTACGTATTGTTTAATGTCTGCTAGTGGCTCCAGCCAGGCAGTGTTTCCTTCCAAGTTAATGCAAATGCTGCTTTCCTGCTGGGCAGAGGAGGCGGCGGGCTAACATTTGCAGGCCATGTTACATGGAACTCCTGTTTCACTGTGATTTTCTATGAGCATAGAGTTGACTTCACATAAAGTACACTTGCAAAGGACGCAGTTGTTCTTTCTGTGTCCCTCACTCCCTCCTTTCCGTCTTGCCCCACCCGCTCACTCTACGGGATTCTTTTGAAATTAGAAACGTGTGTGGCGCTGGTAGGAGGTGGCCATGGAGCTGTAGTTAAGACGTGATCTCTGGTGCCCAGCTGCCTGAGTGTGAACACAGGCTTTTTTATTTACAGCTGTGTGGTCTTGGGCCCTTTACTACCCTCTGTGATTGTCAACGTCCTCATCTGTAAACGGGGTGTTAGTATCCCTACCTCCCAGGTTGTTCTGAGGATTGAATGAGTAAGTACATGGAAAGTACGCAGGACAGTGCGAGCACAAAGCAGCACTCTCCAACAAGGGTGTTGATGATGGCAATGGTGTGAGGAAGTATAAACACGGAAACACATCCAGGCTGGATGAACAGGGATGCCAGCATGCAGGCACGTGCCACCCTCCTCTCAGGGCCACTGCCCCCAAGTATGGGAGCACAGAAAGGACAGAGGAAGGGGTAAAAGTGGGAGGAAACCATTTATCTTTCAAAGAACGAAGGGAGACCTGTAAGACATACAGCATGGCAGACGCCAGGAAATGGGCTAAAAAGTCCAAAGACCATGGCCTGCTGGGAAGCAGGGCCCACGTTACCACAGGGGAGAGCAGCCAGGATTAAAGGACATTGGACTCATAGAGAAGCAGGTAGAAGGAATGGTAAACCTTCCCTCTTATAGCAAAAACAGCTTTATTATCAAGTTTTCAAATTATTTATATAATACATGTTCTTTGAAAAAAAAAATCCAAGTAATTTAGAAAACACACTATTTTGAGACAATACCACTGACATTATGGTGACCACTCTTCAAGGAAGTGACTCTTAAGCACTGGAAGGGACTTACAGTTTATAAATCTGAGTCAACACCTGGAACAGGGCAGGGACTGAGTTCTTTACACCCAAGCTGAGGGGATAAATATTGACTCTATCAACTCTTTTCACTAGCAGCCCTTTCTGTCAGCCATCCTGGCTCCTCCTAAAACAAAGATTCTCCAGCATCCCAGTGGCCTACACCCCACTTCCTCCACAGAGCCTGAGCCGTTCTCCTGGCAGATGAGCCAGTGCCGTCATGCTCATGGTCCTCCGGTCACACATGGGCCATGGACACCACCCAGCCATCCACTTCCACCGACCCACAGGGCGCCTGGCTCTCTTTCAGAACCAGCCAACTCTTACCCCAGGAGAGAGTCTTCCAGCTGAGTCGATGCTTCTTGCATGTTCTGAGCAAGAGCTGTCAGAGGGAGTTTTTTCTGGAAGGCAGAAGACAGTGTGTTTTTTTTTATGATTATGGACACCCATTCTCTATTACCTGCTTCAGTTCATCATTCATTGATTTCTCCTCCACGCAGACTGCACAGGTAAGAGACAGCCTGTCTGGGGTCAGGTGCTGGTCTCAAAGGTATGAGTTGTGGGACTTCATCTCTGCATCAGTTTCCTCATGCCTAGAATACAGGGACGATAATGGTGCATGCGTCCTAGGGCTGTCTATTGCTTAATGGAGATACTCAAAGTCAAGTACTGAGCACGTGGTATGTACTCAGCAAATGTTAGCTGCTATTATTGTTGTTGTTGTTGCTGTTACTATTATCATTAATTAATCAAGGGCATACTATGTCCCAGGCACTGGGGACATAAGACACAGACACTGCTCTCTCGTTATCACGACAAATAAATGCACTAAGGTACCCAATTTCAAAAACTTTTACTGGGATACTCATTCTTAAATTGGTTCTTAATTTGGCTGTAATAATAAAGATTTAGTTTTAGTTGTATATCTAAAAATATCTGGGTAAATATTCAAAAACATGTTTTTAAGGTTTTTAAGCACAAAGCCATTCATTTTCCTATCAGAGATTAGTTTTTCAGCTGGAAACGACCATAAAGAACATCTAATTACTGTTCTGATTGTGTAGTCAAGGAACCTGAAGCCTGGCCAGAAACCCCCTGAGAGGCAACAGAGCCAGACTCAGGCCTGGTGGCCCGAGCCCCAGGTCAGTGTATTTTCACCACTGACTGATGGCTTATCTCAGAATCTGGGCAGAAGAGGCCTGGAAAGTAACAAGTGGGCTGGTTACAACCCACCATCTGCTAAGAAACAACAGTTTCAATGCTGCACACCCCAGATAATTTTGTCTTCCCAGTAGGAAGGGCACTCATGTCACAGACACAGGGTCCCCCTTGCTGCGGCCTCGTTGTGCCTTGACCTCGGGCATGTCACCTGCCTCTCCTGCCTCCAAAGGGCTCCATCTGATGCACTTCCACCTGTGTTTTCTTGTATTGTAGACTATCTCTAGAAGGCTATCATGGAACTGCTAACACTGTCGGTCCTGGAGAGGGGAACAGGAAGCCCGGGGAACAGGGCTGGGAGAGACCCCACTTTATGTTCTTGGTATATTCTGGAGTTTGACCATGGAAATGTATAGCCTATTCAAAACAGTACATTGAAATTTAAAAATAAATAACAACAATATACTTACCCATCTCTCTGCCCCCCCAAGTTATTCTCAAATAAATAAGTAACAGGCCTCACCTGCCCCCAGTAGACATTCCTGCTTCCACATTCCAGACTCTGAAGATCTAAGAAAATGGGCTTTAACTATTATAGAGGAGAAGTCACATATTTTGGTTATGCTGCCTTTCTAAGGGAATTTAAATCTAGAATAAATGCAATAATCAAGGGATATACATTTTGTGCAACCCTGGAGCTCTGTGGGTCTATGGGAATAAATCATAAAGAGAGGAGTCTATTTTGACAAGTGTCACTCAAGCTCCCAGCTGTAAATAGCCTGTGCTTTCCATGCCCTGACCCCAAAGCCACAACAGTCATGTTTTCTGATATATGTACTAAGGACATTCTGCTTACTTTATATTTGAGCTCCCTATCGAAGTTGCTGTCTACCAACATCAAACTCCTCCACGGAGCAGACTGAGAGCTTCCTAGGCATGAACAGCTTTTTAATCACCAGGGATTTGTTTAAAAGGCTCTAAAGTCATAATTTATAAAATGCATGTTGAGCCAGCCCTGATGGCCTAGCGGTTAAAGTTGAGGGTGCTCTGCTTTGGCAGCCCAGGTTCGGTTCCTGTATGTGGAACCACATCACTCGTCTGTCAGTAGCCATGCTGTGGCAGCGGCTCACATAGAAGAACTAGAAGGACCTACAACTAAAATATACAACTATGTACTGGGGCTTTGGGGAGGGGAAAAATACGCATGCCAATTGCACAAAAAGAAGTCATTCCAGACTTAATACGATGCACAACATGAGCTCTGTCCTGTCAATGGCTTGAATTGAGAAGCCCACCCCTTCCGTGTCTCTTCCCTCCAATTCTTCCCTCTTCACATGCATGGGAGCCTCTCGTGGGGCCTTTGGGAGGCTCCCTGTGTTTCTAGAGCTCTCTAGACTGCTGTGATTTTGTCCATATTATACGACCCCTTGTGGTCAGCTATCTTCTTCTACAATTTCCATGGTGACTTCTCTTCCCACATGCACAGTGTAGACATCCTCACAGCCCTGTCTTTGGCACTTTTGTTAGAGGTTGGAATAGGAAGGCTAAGGCACTAGGTTTTGTTTTATTTTTATTTTATTTATTTTATTTTATATTTTATTTTTTTACTTTACTTTACTTCTTTACTTTTTACTTTACTTTACTTTTTACTTTTACTTTACTTTACTTTTTACTTTACTTTTTACTTTACTTTACTTTTTACTTCACTTCACTTCACTTCACTTCACTTCACTTCACTTTATTTTAGTGAGGAAGATCCGCCCTAAGCTAACATCCACGCCAATCCTCCTCTTTTTGCTGAGGAAGACTGGCCCTGGGCTAACATCTGTGCCTATCTTCCTCCACTTTATACGGGACACCGCCACAGCATGGCCTGACAAGCTGCGCCTCTGCGCGTGCCCAGGATCCGAACCCGGGCTGCCAGCAGGGGAGTGCATGCACTTAACCGCTACGCCACGGTGCCGGCCCCGTCATTAGGTTTTAGAAATGAGGGCCAGGCACCCTTGCCTGGAATATGCCCATCACCTGCCCCTCATTTCCCTCCTTCATGGCTGGGCCACCAACTCCTCCAGGAAGCCTCACCTGACTACCTCTCTCCTCCTTTGGTGCCCATTCATGGTCCTCCCATAATGCCTTCTGCATATTTTGTTTAGCATGTTGTTTTATAATTATCCATTTGTGTGTATCTCTCCTACCAGGCCATGAGCACCTTTAAGATGAAGACTATACCTTATTCATTTTATATCTCCAACACTTTCATACAGATGTTTTGTAAATATTAGTATAAGGTGTTTGTTTGTAATGAAAATATGTGACACTTGGGCTGGCTGCAAAGCAGTCAAAAGGAACAGTAAGACATAACTGTGTGAAGGACAATAGCATATAGCATGGATGGGAGGAAGCAGGAGACAGTGAGACTGAGAAGGGAAAATACCATCAGATTATGAAGGGCTTAACCCATGCGAAAGAGTTGGTCTTTAACCCAGGCAATGGAAACCAGTCGGTGTCTCTCCACAGAAGCACCACTGGTTTTATGGGACACATCCTTGTGTGGAACTATCCCTCCAGGCATTGCAGAAGTTGACAGCAGTTTGGTCCCCACCCTCCAAATGCAGTAGTGTCCCCCAGTCTCTATAGCAACCAAAAATGTCTCTACACATTTCCAAATATCTCCAGGAGTGTAATTCTGGTCCCTGGGGAGAACCACTAAGCTAACATTTTCTTTTTAGGCAGGAGGATGACAGGATCAATTCATATTTCAGGAAGCCAACTCTGGTGATCAGGTTGGAGAAAGCCTGGAAAAGAATGAAATTAAAGGCAGGAAATGCAGCTCAGGAGGTGACTGCAACAGTCCAGGTGAGAAGTAATTATGTCTTGCATTAAGACGAAGGTGGTAGAGATGGACAGAGGTGAGGAATTCAAAAAACATTCACAGAGAGAATCACAGGATTTGCTAGTCAAGCAGCTACGGGAGGGTAAGGTCAAAATAAAAGGAAATATGAAATTACTCCCCACTCTACCTTACACAATAGGGAGGGTGGAATTCAAGAGTCAACACAGAAGGAAGGACTGGTTATGCATTCTATAATAGACCTGTAGGGGAGGAAGTTGTTTGTTTGGTTGAAAATGGTTTAGAAGTCCCTGGCATAAACACATCAGTTAGAAGACATGAAAATAGAAGAGATGGCCCAAGGAATGTGACTGCGAGAACAAGGAGGAAAAGGACAGAACCTTAGGAAACAATATGGAAAGGGTTGGCAGAGCAGAAGCCATGGCCAGAGAATGAGAAGGAGTAGTGGAGAAAGAACCAGTGGATTGTGTCTGGTTTCTGATGGACAGGATCTACAGCAAGCATTCCCAGAATTGTAGGTGTGTGCAAACTTCCACTCCTTTGATATACGCTATGGTAGAAAACTAAGTATTGTGCAAGAGAAGAATAACCCTGTTGCCAAACTGCCATAACTGTCTGTAGGAAATACAAAAAGAAAGGTGACATACATCATCTGCATACCAGTTCTTACTTTTGAGACATCCGGTGCCAAACAAAATAACATAGCAAATTATAGTTTGCCTGTTTGCCACTGAAACTATCATCTTTTTGTTTTTGTTTATTTATTTATTTATTTTTTTTGGCGAGGAAGATCAGCCCTGAACTAACATCTGTTGCCAATCCTCCTCTTTTTGCTGAGGAAGACTGGCCCTGGGCTAACATCCATGCCTATCCTCCTCTACTTTATATGGGACGCTGCCACAGCATGGCCTGACAAGTGGTGCATCAGTGCACGCCCGGGATCTGAACCCGGGAACCCCAGGCCACTGAGGTGCAGCATGCGCACTTAACCTCTTGTGCCACCAGGCCGGCCCCGAAACTATCATCTTAATTCTCTACGGGCTTCCAAAGGTTAGCATGTGCTCATAAGGAACCAACTTGCAAAACCAAGGACAAAACTGCCTAATGAACAAAAGTTTCTCTGCTCTACTGCTGGTACACGGGAACCTGGATGGTGTGAAAAAATGTATCCCGGAGTAGCCATTTGATTGTTCTCCTAGAGTCCATCCTTCTTTCTTTCTGTAACAGTGTCCTGCTTTCTCTTAGGGATCTACCCTGTTCTTGATGAAGGCTGTGAGTTGGAGGTAGGTCCACAGCCCATGCTCTAGAGGTGAGCCATGATTACCTTAAGCCAACCAGTACATCACATCTCCTCACCCAACCTTAACCCCTACCCATGGGAAGTAGAGTGGAATGGGAATATTCAGGAATGTGGAATGTGACCCGATACAGATCAATGCAATGGAAAGAGATTTTTACTTGCCAAGGCCTTGGAAAAAGAAGTTTTCTCATTAAGAAAAGTACTGGAAGATTAAACAACCACTGGGTCAAAAAAGAAATCAAAGAGGAAATCAAAAAATACCTTGAGATAAATGAAAATGGAAACACAATGGTCCAAAATATATGGGACGTAGCAAAAGCAGTTCTAAGTGGGAAGTTTATAGCCATACAGGCCTATCTCAAGCAACAAGAAAGATCTCATATAAACAATCTGACTTTACACTTAAAAGAACTAGAGAAAGGAGAACAAACAGAGGCCAAACATGGTAGAAGGAAGGAAATAATAAAGATCAGAGCAGAAATAAATGAAATAGAGACCAAAAAAATAAGAGAAAAGATCAAGGAAACTAAGAGCTGGTTCTTTGAAAAGATAAACAAAATTGACAAACCCTTAGCCAGAGTTTTCAAAAAAAAAGAGAGGGCTCAAATAAATGAAATCAGAAATGAAACAGAAGTTATAACAGACACCACAGAATTACAAAGGATCACAAGAGATAATTACAAATAATTATACACCAACAAATTGGACAACCAAGAAGAAATGGATAAATTCCTAGAAACAAACGATCTTCTAAGACTGAATCAGGAAGAAATACAAAATCTGAACAGACCAATTACTAGTCATAAAATTGAATTAGTAATCAAAAAACTCTCAACAAACAAAAGTCCAGGACCAGTTAGCTTCACAGGTGAATTCTACCAAACACTTAAAGAAGAGTTAAGGGGCTGGCCCTGTAGCGGTTAAGTGCGTGCGCTCCGCTGCTGGTGGCCCAGGTTTTGAACCCCAGGCGTGCACCGATGCACCGCTTGTCAGGACATGCTGTGGCGGTGTCCCATATAAAGTAGAGGAAGATGGGCATAGATGTTAGCCCAGGGCCAGTCTTCCTCAGCAAAAAGAGGAGGATTGGCATGGATGTTAGCTCAGGGCTAATCTTCTCACAAAAAAAACAAAAAAAAGAAGAGTTAAGACCTATCCTTCTCTTACTATTCCAAAAAATTGAAAAAGGATTGCTCCCAATCTGATTCTACAAGCCCAGCATTATCCTGATACCAAAACAAGATAAAGACATGACTAAAAAAGAAAATTATAAGTCAATATCCCTGATGAACATAGATGCAAAAATCCTCCACAAAATATTCACAAAACAAAATCAATAACATATCAAAAGGATCATATATCATGATCAACTGGGATTAATTCCAGGGATGCAAGGGTGGTTCAATATCCACAAATCAATCAATGTGATACACCACATAAATAAAACAAAAGATGAAATCATATGATCATCTCAATAGATGTAGAAAAAGCATTTGACAAAGTTCAACATACATTCATGATTAAAAATCCTCAGCAAAGCGGGTATAGAGGGAAAATACCTCAACACAATAAAGGCCATATATGATAAAGCCACAGCCACCATTATAGTTAATGGTGAAAAGCTGAAAGCTTTTCCTCTAAGCTCAGGAATAAGACAAGAATGCCCCCTCTCGCCACTCTTATTCAACATAGGGTTGGAAGTCCTAGCTACAGCAATCAGATAAGAAAAAGAAAAAAGGCATCCAAGCTGGAAATGAAATAATAAAACAGTCACTATTTTGCCGACAATGTAATATTGTATATAGAAAACCCTAAAGTTTCCCCCACACACTATTACAACTAATAAATGAATTCAGTAAAGTTGCAGGATACAAAATAAATATACAGAAATCAGTTGTGTTTCTATACTCTAACAACGAACTATCAAAAAGAGAAATTAAGAAAATAATCCAATTTAGGGCCAGCCGCAGTGGCCTAGTGATGAAGTTCAGTGCACTCCGCTTCGGCAGCCCAGGTTTGGTTCCCGGGCCCAGACCTACACCACTTGTCTGTCAGTGGCCATGCTGTGGTGGCGGCTCACATACAAAAAGAGGAAGATTGGCAGTGGATGTTAGCTTAGGGTGAATCTTCCTCAGCAAAAAAACAAAGAATCCAATTTATACTTATATCAAAAAAAAAAACCTAGGAATAAATTTAACCAAGGAGGTGAAAGACCCGTACATTGAAAACTATAAGACATTGATGAAAGAAGCTGAAGATGACAGAAATAAATGCAAAGATATACCATGCTCATAAACTGAAAGAATTAATATTGTTAAAATGTCCATACTACCCAAAGCAATCTACAGATTCAATGCAATCCCTATTATAATACCAATGGCATTCTTCACAGAACTAGAACAAATAATCCTAAAATTTGCATGAAACACAAAAGACCATGAATAGCCAAAGCAATCTTGAGAAAGAACAACAAAGCTGGAAGTATCACGCTCCCTGGTTTCAAACTATACTACAAAGCCGTAGTAATCAAAACAGTATGGTACTGACACAAAAACAGACACACACATCAATGGGACAGAGATAAGAAAGCCCAGAAATAAACCCCTGCCTACCCAGTCAATTAATATACGACAAAGGAGGCAAGAATATACAATGGGGAAAAGACAGTCTGTTCAATAAATCTTGTTGGGAAAACTGGACAGATACATGCAAAAGAATAAAACTGGACCACCTGCTTATACCATATACAAAAATAAATTCAAAATGAATTAAAGACTTAAACGTAACACCTGAAATCATAAAACTCCTAGAAGAAAACAGAGGGAGTAAACTCTTTGACATGGGTCTTAGCAATATTTTTTTGGATATGTCTCCTCAGGCAAGGGCAACAAATGCAAAATAAACAAATGGAAACATCAAACTAACAGCTTTTGCACAGCAAAAGAAACCATCAAGAAAACAAAAACGCAACTCACGGAATGGAAGAATATATTTGCAAATGATATATCCAATAAGGGGGTTAACATGCAAAATATATATCAAAAAAGACAAACAATCTGATTAAAACAGGAGCTGAGGACCTGAATAGACATTTTTCCAAAAAAGACACACCAATGGCCAACAGACACATGAAAAGGTGCTCAACATCACTAATCTTTAGGGAAATGCAAATCAAAACCACAATGAGATATCACCTCACACCTGTCAGAATAACTATTATAAAAAGACAACAAATAAGTGTTGGTGAGGATGTGGGGAAAACAGAACCCTTGTATACTGTTGGTGGGAATGTAAATTGGTGCAATCACTGCAGAAAACAGTATGGAGGTTCCTCAAAAAATTAAAAACAGAACTACCATACAATCCACAATACCACTTCTCAGTATTTACCTGAAGAAAATGAAAACATTAATATGAAAAGATATATGCACCCATTTGTTCATTGTAGTGTTATTTACAATAGTCAAGATACGCAAGCAAACTGAGTGTCCTTTCGTAGATGAATAGATCAAGATGTGACATATATTTAAAATGGAATATTACCCATAAAAAAGAATGAAATCTTGCCATTTGTGACAACATGGATGGATCTAGAGGGCATTATGCTAATTGAAATAAGCCAGACAGAGAAACAAGAATATCATATAATTTCACTTATATGTAAACTCAAAAATAACAAAATAAATCAGAAACAGACATAGATACAAACAACAAATTGATGGTGGCCAGAGGGGAGCCAGTGGGGGGATGGGCAAAATAGGTAAAAGGGATTATGAGGTACAAACTTCCAGTCACAAAATAAATAAGTCATGGGGATGTAATATACAGCATAGGGAACACAGTCAACAACATTGTAATAATTTTGTATGATGACAGATGGTTACTGGTCTTATCAGGATGATTGCTTTGTAATGTATATAAATGTCGACTCACTATGCTGTACACCCGAAACTAATACAATATGGTATGTCAACTATACTTCAATAAAAAAGAAAGAAAGAAAACTATGGGAAGAGACACTCTCTACTCTTGCTGGACATGCATGAAGAAGCAAGTAGCCCATGGAAGGTGCTGGTAGCCACCTTGCAACGAGGAGTGGTGGCCATTCAGGGATAAAGCGGACAATGAAGAAGGCAGAGGGGAAAGGAAAGAAACTGGACTTTTGGTTGTATCATTGCAATGCTAGATGAATCCTTATTTCAAGTCCATCCCAACTTCTGGATTTTTCAGTTAGTAAGCCAATAAATTCTACTTTCTAAGTCAACTTAAGCTTTTTGCCATCAAACTATTCCTAACCGACATGTCCATTCTCTTCTCAAGAACAAATGGCTCATGGAGTCTTTAAAAGCACCTGGAGAAAATTCAGGGTGAGCAGAGCTTTCAGCTCAGCGATGTTCTAAGCACAAAAGAATGTTCTAGTCAAGCAGGTGTCATGAGCATGAACAGTGATATAAGGTACAAATCTGCAGGCAAATCTGCAGGCAAATCTGCTGATGCTGCCTGGGAGAAACCAACTGATCAAAGGGTGAAGAGCCTCCCAGAGACAGAAGAACTATGGCTCTGAGTCGCATCGGATACTCACGTGTCTCCTCTCGGCATCGGTGCCATGCTGGCCCTGGAAGCATGCCATCAGGCGCTTGTGGGAATGGTGGCACACTGACCGCACCGTGTCCAGGCGCCGCTCGATCTGACAAACCAGAGATAAGCGAGTCATTTGCAAGGCTTAAGAACAAACAAGAAACTCAGCCTCTTCCTGATGTGGTGTTTGCTAACAGGCAGGAAAAGTATCCTGTAGTCTAATTTTTTAGCTCTTGGTTGTAAACGGAAATGGTTCCCGTTCACCTACACCAGAGTTTCTCACTATTGACATTTTGAGCCAGATAATTCTGGGTTGTGGGGAGCTGTCCTGTGCCTGATGGTATGTTTAATTTTTTAATTTTATTTATTTATTTATTTTTCCCCCAAAGCCCCAGTAGATAGTTGTATGTCATAGTTGCACATTCTTCTAGTTGCTGTATGTGGGACGCGGCCTCAGCATGGCCGGAGAAGCAGTGCGTCGGTGCGCGCCCAGGATCCGAACCCAGGCCGCCAGCATCGGAGCGCACACACTTAACCGCTAAGCCATGGGGCCGGCCTATGATGGTATGTTTAGCATCATCTCCGGCCTCTACCCACTAGAAGCCAGTAGCACCCCACTCCCCTCATTGTGACAATCAAAAACGTTCTCCAATATCAATTGATTATTGTCAAATATCCCCCACAGAGGGCAAAACCACCCCTGGTTGAAAACCACTGACCTCCCTTACATGGAGGGTTTTAGATCCCTTAAAGGCTGACTCTATGTGCAGGAGGAGGGGACAGTCCTGACTCAGACTTGCTATCAGAAAGAGTGGTGGCTGTTGAGTGACACACTCCACCACCAGCAAAGGCCCAGGTCCAACCTGCAGAACTGCCAGTGAACATGCTCGGCCCAGACCCAGAGCCACTGCCAAGTGGGAAAACCCAGGGGACATTCAGAAGCTCTCTCCTGCACGTGGAGATGAAGTCTTCCACGCAAAGTACATCAGAGAGAGAGTCAGGATAAATGTTCCACAATTTACACGCAAGATCAGTGCCTTTAAAATTATTCCTTACTAAGCTTGGGGTGGTTTTTTGTTTGTCCTTCTATTTTTTTTTTTTTAAATAAACCTCTAAAGCAGAATGGACAGCCAGCAGTGAGAAAGACTGACTTAGGGAACCATGCATCATGATTAGCTTTCCAAAATATTATTGCTGGGATATGGCTGTTTATGGCCAAGAGAGCTGCTTTTAACAGGAAGGAATGCCAAAAATGTGTACTCTGATGACTCATTAAGAATGAGAGCAGTGCCTTAGGGAAGCTTTCTATTCTAAAGAAAAATCAACAAATTCAAAGCAGAATACTGTTTTTTTTTTTGGTGAGGAGGATTAGCCCTGAGGTAACATCTGTTGCCAATCTTCCTCTTTTTGCTTGAGGAAGAGTGTCCCTGAGGTAACATCTGTTGCCAATCTTCCTCTATTTTGTATATGGGACGCCACAGCACGGCTTGATGAGTGGTGTGTAGGTCCATGCCCAGGATCCAAACCCACGAACCCCAGGCCACTGAAGCGGAACGTGCAAACTTAACCACTACGCCACCGGGCTGGTCCTGCAGCATACATTTTTACCCCAAAATATTTTCTGTAATAAAATGGTTTTGTGCCTCTTTCTCAAAGGTCCTCACTGCACCAGCAGCTCTTCTTCAGATCTAAGCCCCAACCACCAGGACTCTGACGTGGCAGCATGTTTATATTTAGGACCAGATGCCACATCGCTGTCCCCAAATCTTATAATGGCCACATTTGAAAACATTGAAAAACTGATACACACTCTTCCTTTGCCATAAAAGAAGGGGGAAAAAACCCAAACTCCATTTCATTCTTTTTTTGTGTGTGTGAGGAAGATCAGCCCTGAGCTAACATCCATGCGAATCCTCCTCTTTTTGCTGAGGAAGACCGGCTCTGAGCTAACATCTATTGCCAATCCTCCTCCTTTTTCTCCCCAAAGCCCCCAGTAGATAGTTGTATGTCATAGTTGCACATCCTTCTAGTTACTGTATGTGGGACGCGGCCTCAGCATGGCCGGAGAAGCACTGCGTTGGTGCACGCCTGGGATCTGAACCCGGGCCGCCAGTAGCCGAGTGCGCGCACTTAACCGCTAAGCCACAGGGCCAGCCGTCCATTTCATTCTGATTCCAATTTCCACTAGAATGTAAAGTCACAGGAACAGGGCCCTTGGTCTGTTCTGTCCACTGATTCATCCCAAGTGCCTGGAATGCTGTCTGGCACATGAACGGAAGATGCTCACTTAATATGTGTTGAAAGGACAAGTATGTATGAGTCCCTGTGCAGGCATTAGATAAACAACAGTAAATAACTTGTGGTTCCCCCATAAATTGTGATTCACAGCTTCCTGGGGAAACCGCATATAAGCAAAACCAACAGGCAGCCTCCTGAACTGCTCTCACAGATCTGAGAAAAGAGGTGGGAGGACATGGCACACATTAAGGGAAGTTTCATACGAGAACGCACCAGAAACAAAATCATCTCTGTGCCTTGTAATCCGTTCCCAGTGCTTCCATGCTGAACTCCTTCAACCCTCCTAGGAACTCTATGGGTTGGATACTGCTACTACCCTCATTTTAGAGAAGTGGAAACTGAGGCACAGGGAGGTAAAGTAAGTCCCTGAGGCCACACAGCCCGTCAGGGGCAGACCTGGGATTCCAGTCCACGTAGCTGGGCACCCAACTCCACACTTTTAACCGTGACTCTCCTTCTTCATAGTTAAAACAACAAAATCAGAGGGAGAAAACATCAGTCCCAGTGACGGCAGACATGGAGTGAGCATCTGTGAGAAAACAGGAGTTCCTAGAAACTGGCAAACTCCTCAGGCCCCAGTGGACATTTGGGCAAAGGGACAAGAACAGACAGTTGCCACCTGAGTTCCATGTGAACTCCGCCCTCCTCCAACGGCCTGTGAGGTCCCCTGGCCTCATCTTAGGACTTAAGGATTAAATGAGATAACGTCCATTACTGATGTGGGATGTGGGAGGGAGACACTGACATGAAAACCTAATTTACTTAAAGATTAACTGCAGTGAACAATATTTCTGAAAGTCTGAAAATTAATTTGAAATATATGATAAAAACCAATGAGGAAATACTATTAAGAACGTGATCCTTAATTAAATAAATCTTTAAAAATACTTCAACTCCTTAATAAAACGTTCTAGTCCTCAAAAAAAGAAAGAAAAAAAGTGCTCGTAAAATGTTCCACCTGCAGAAGGCTGTCATAACTGAGAAGGATGTTCTGGCATGGTGTGGTGGAAGCAGCGTTTTTCTCAATTATGCCAACGCCTTCTCTCCATAAGAAGAGACAGAAAGTCACTTGGGATCATATCCTTAGTCTTCGGGGACCCACTGGAGTGGACCTGCTGTAGGTTATGGAAATGAAAGGCAAGAAGGCTGAATAGAAACCTCCGTGCAGAAGGGGTTCTGTCGCTCCCTAAGTATTCTGGTGCAGGTGGGGATGGGTGCAGCGATGTGTATAATGGGTCCAGTGCCTTCTGGAAGAAACCCCAGCCCCAAAGTTAGGGAAACCTGTTGAGAGACGGAGTGAGTGGAGAGGCCCTGGGTAAGATCCCTGGTGGGAAACGCCCCTCCCTACAGAGAGGAAAGAAAGTCGGGCTGATGATGTGAAGCCACCCTAGGGCCTCAGGGTGGTTCTGAGAGATGTGGCCATTGTCACTGAGACTCTGAGTCCCTCAGGACCCAACTCAGGCCAGTGTTGGGGAACAACAGCGAGAGAGGGAGAAAGAAGTCAAACTCCAGGTTGGAGCCAGTGGGGCCCTCTGCTGCAGCTGGCAGGGCCTGTCCCATCAAGGGCACCACCACAGCAGTGAACTAGAGTCCCCCAGCCTGCCCAGGACCTGTGAGCAGGCCACACTGCCAGTGGACTGGCCAGGCCCCTCCCCCACCCCCACCCCCACACCTGGCACTTGAAAACAGGACTACCCCATTTGAACATCATAACATGACACCAAATTTCAGATCCCCTTTCTATCACCGTGCAACTCAACTGCTTTTCCTTCTGCTCAAAACCATTAAATAAAGTAATTTTATTCTGTTTCAGGTAAAAAAACCCATAAGTTTCAATTCTCACCTATGGGTTTGGTTTTTTTTCCCTTTAAACAGAGCACTGAAAAAAGATTTTATTTTGTTACCTGTAACAGATCTTCACTGAGCACTTCTGTTTTCTCGGCTCTGTGGGAAAAATTAGAAATTCAGAGTTAAAAATCCAGAAATGAAAAGGCACTCATGAAATTTAATAACTCTTGTCCTGGAGTTTAAAACAAAACAGGCAGAAATGAATGATAACAAGGGGAGAAATTTTACCAATTTTTACATCAGAAGGTAACTTAAGCAAAACCAAAGAAAAACAAACAAAAGTTTGCAGAGAACAGGAACTGAACATGAGAACACGTGATCTAGACCATCGCTCTCACACTTGGGCACGCACAGAAGCACCCATGGAGGCGAGGGGGTACGCTGATTTAAACATCATTTTCCGGGTCTCACCTCAAGAGTTTCTAATTCAGTAGGTCTACACTGAGATCCTGCATTTTTAACAAGCTCCTTCCTGCCCAGAATTCCACAGCAGGAGGCCTATAGGCCACACTTGGAGAAAACGCTGCTCTAGAGAAAATTAAACTTCAGTCCTTCAAGTTATCATTTCTGAGTTTCATAGCCTTATTGAAACAAGTTTGTCACAAATCCAGAAACATTATTTAATGATTCACATACAATAATAACAACAGAGTGTTCCCTCCTTCAGATATCTCATCTTTACTTTATAAAGAAACGAAGTATTTTCACAACTTTCCCTATCTATGCTTTAGAACTACTGTTGACTTCACTGACCTTTCCAGAAAACCGACATGGCGGCCAACAATCAGCTGAGGAGCATTTGGAACTGCTAGAGTCTCACTGGCCAGATCATAATAATTTTGTTTTGTTTTGTTTAGAGGAAGATTGACCCTGTGCTAACATCTATTGCCAATCTCCCTCTTTTTTTTCTTTTTTCTCCCCAAAGCCCCAGTACATAGTTGTATATCATAGTTGTAGAGTTGTAGCTCTTCTATGTGGGATTCCGCCTCAGCATGGCTTGATGAGCGGTGAGTTCAACAATTTTTTAAGACTCTTCTCTGCAGTTCAAAAGGGCAGCATTGTTGATATACATCGCAGCCAGAATTACTACAAAGTGCCATTTTGGACTTCTGGTTCAAATAGTGATTTAAGCTAAGTCATTTAACAGCCCTACCAAATTCCCATGGAAATGAACAAGGACATTTTTAAAGGAAAAAGAAAAAGGCTGTTTCAGCCCTGAACATTGGAGGGGGGAGACAGGGGGAAAGTGAAGGCCACCAAGGAACCGGAAATTATGAAGCCTTTCCATAAGATATACTGCAGAATGGAAGGCTGCATGGTCTTGCCCATGAACCAATGTAAGAGAAAGAAAAGCTGTTTGGCAAGAAAGTGGATGGGACCCCCTAGAATGACCTCAAAACACTGCTTAAGCTCAGATCAGCACAAGCTGCAAGGATGGTGGTGCACACCCCCAACCTATGCTCAGGCGATGGCATGTCAAGGAAACCCAGGCATTGCCACACAGAACTCCAGTATCAGTCGTCACAGCAGTGCCCCAGTTCACCTGGGGATGCCCACAGGAGTGCCTCCCTCACTGGTTTCTGCAGGAAACTGGAACTCTGACCTGACTCAAATACCTCCCAGGTCCATGGGAGCAGAGCCTGGAGATGAGGACAAGGATCAGCTTCCAGAAGAGGCCAACTCACAACTCCATGAACAAGTTCTGTAAGCAGCAGGCCAAAATAGGCCATCCCAGCCCTCACTTGGCAGGCATGGTGCCAGGCATTGCTGAAGAGTCAAACACAGATAGTCATACCAGTTAGGGAAGTGGAGTAGGGCCCCAGCTGACCATGAGCTCAAGCAGCCAGCCTCAAAAAGAGCCCTGACACACAAGGGGTGAAGGGGAGCATTTATAGGGTGACTGACAAATAATAATGCACAACTGGAATCTCACAATGTGACAAACTATTATGACATCAATAAAAAAAATTAATAATAATAAAAAAAGAGCCCTGACAGTTGGCCTAGCAGGGCCCTACCTGGCATGAGACGCCATAGCTTCACCATTATTCCCTCTCACCAACAGCCTCGCCCCTCTAGCAACACATCACCACTAGATTGTGTAACTTTCACCTTGTCTTCTCTGGGCAGGACCCTGGACACCTGACAGACTCTGGAATCTCCTTCTGTATGTATAAGCACACACAGAGCAAAGTCCCAAGGCCTTAAAATATTCACAAATTCAAAAGAAGAGATTCAGAGCAAATACGTCCTCTAATGAAACTAAATTATTTTAAAAATAGAAGAAAAAAATTTAGTTTAAAATCCCACTGTGGGCTATTAGCAGGTGTGAGAGAGTTAGTAACAGCTCAGTGGTACAGGAGAACCAATTGTGTGCATCTTTTCCCAGCTCCTGTTCAGTGACCTCACACCGCTAATCTGAAATGAGAAATCAAATACAATACAAACAAATGCAAACAACACAAATCAGGGCTTATTCTTTTCCATTCTTTTTTTTCTTTTTTGGAGAGGCAGTTATATGAACACGGCACTGCCATAGCCACAAAGAAAATAAAGCAAATGTAAAAACAAAGCAAGAATTAACTTCAGAAAAAAGAAAAATCCACTGGAAGGACAGTCATAGTGCGTACTATGCTCAGCTGCAAATATCTGATTGGATATAATAACGTAAACATCAAATAGCAGTATCTCCAAAACCTGTAACATAACTGTATTGGAAGGATGAGGGAGCAGGAGCAGAGAAGAGGGTTATACAAGAGCCCTAAACCCTCATTGATCCTAAGAAGAAATCAATAAATAATACCTAAACTTGATAACTTCAAGGATAGCAGTTTGCACATATTATTTATAAATCTGGATATGAGTAAATGCCAAAATAAACAGCTAAAATTTGAAAGTAGTTGCCTCTTCGGTTGGAGAATCTCAACTGGGAAGGTGGGGTGAGTAGGGACAGAACCCACTGTGCTTCCTGTTAAGCCGTTTCCTATTATTTGACTTTTGAATCTACATGTAAGCATAGTCTCACATTTTAAGATACAGTATGTTAGTTACATTTTTAAGTGACATTCTTGATATGGATTTAAGTGATGTGTAACTTGAAGTGAAGCATAACTCTACCTGTAAAGCAATGGGTCCAACTGTCAGCCTGTACAAAAGCACACAGAACACATACCTCAGAGCATCCAAAATACAAGGCAAATCAGTACATTTATTGTCTTTTTTTCAAATGAGCAACTGAACCCTTTGCTTTAAATTTAGAGACACTTCACCTGAAAACGTATTTGCAGGCTGAAAAATACACAGAACATATTATATGAAAATGTTAACTTACAGTTTAAAAATAAGTTTACCCTATGTTTCCTGCCTTTGTGGACACTCTGTATATTACATTGATAAAATTCTGATAAAATTCACTTTAGAAAGAGATCCAATGCATTTTCTTAACCAGATTTTAAGGTTCACTGAAATTATTAAAAATTATCTAAAATCAGGGAATATTACTTTCCCCCCAGCTTTACTAAGGTATAATTGATAAGTAAAACCCTATATATTAAAAGGATACAGTGTGATGACTTGATTTACATATACATTGTGAAATGGTTATCACAATCAGGTTAATGAACACATCCATCACCTCCCATAGTTATCTTTTTTGTTATAGCTGTCTGAGAATGCTTATGATCTACTCTCTTAGTAAATTTCAACTATATAACACAGTATTAGTAACTATAGTCACCATATTGTTCATTATATCCCTAGAACTTACTCATCTTAATTGGAGGCTTCTACCCTTTGACTAGCATCTCCCCATTCCTCTTACCCCCAGTTCCTGATAATCACCATTCCACTCTCTGTTTCTATGAATTCGACTTTTTTTTTTATAGATTCCACATATAAGTGAGATCATACAGCATCTGTCTTCCTGGCTGGCTTATTCCACTTACCATAATGTCTTCCAGCTTCACCCAAGTTGGTGCAAGTGGCAGGATTCCCTTCTTTCTCACGGCTGAATAATATTCCTTTGTGTGTGTGTGTGTGTGTGTGTGTGTGTACACAACTTTATCCTTTTATCTGTCGAAAGACACTTAGGTTGTTTTCATATCTTAGCTATTATGAATAATGCTGCAGTGAACATGGGAGTGCACATATCTCTCTGGGATATTGATTTCGTTTCCTTCGGATATATACCCAGAAGTGACACTGCTGGATCATAGGGTAGTCCTATTTTTAATTTTTTGAGGAAACTCCATACTGTTTTCCATAATGGCTGTACCAATTTACACCACCAACAGTGTAAAAGGGTTCCAATCTCTCCATATTCTCGCTGACACTGGTTATTGCTTGTCTTTTGTGTGTGTCTGTGTGAGGAAGATCAGCCCTGAGCTAACATCTGATGCCAATCCTCCTCTTTTTGCCAAGGAAGATTGGCCCTGTGCTAACATCCATGCCCATCTTCCTCTACTTTACATGGGTCGCCGCAACAGCATGGCTTGACAAGCGGTGCATTGGTGCGCGCCCAGGATCTGAACCTGCGAACCCTGGGCTGCCGAAGCGGATCGCGCGCAATTAACCGCTGTGCCACTGGCCGGCCCCTGCTTGTCTTTTTGATAATAAACATCCTAAGAGGTGTGAGATGATATCTCACTGTGGTTTTCATTTGTATTTCTCTGATGAGTAGTGATGTTCAGCACCTTTTCATATACCTGTTGGCCATTTGTATGTTTTTTTTGGGAAAATGTCTATATAGGTCCTTTGCCCATTTTTTAATTCGATTATTTGGCTTTTTGGCATTGCATTACATGAGTTCCCAATATATTTTGAATATTAACCCCTTATCAGATAATACGGTTTGTAAATATTTTCTCCTATTCCATAAGCTGCCTTTTCATTTTGTTGATTGTTTCCTTAGCTGTGCAGAAGCTTTCTAGTTTGATGTAGTCCCATTTGTTTATTTTTGCATTTGTTCCCAGTGTTTTTGGTGTCATATTCATGAAATCATTGCCAAGAACAATATCAAGGAGATTTTCCCTGTTTTCTACCAGGACTTTTATGGTTTCAGGTCTTACATTTAAGTCTTTAATCCATTTCAAGTTAATTTTTTGTGAGTGGTATAAGGTAGGTGTTCAGTTTCATTCTTTTCCACGTGGATATCCATTTTTCCCAACACCATTTTCAGGAGGCTATTCTTTCCCTATTGTGTATTCTTGGTGCCCTTGTCAAAGATTAGTTGACCATATATGTGTGGGTTTATTTCTGGGCTCTCTATTCTGTTCATTGGTCTATGTGTCTTTTTATGCCAGTACCATACTGTTGATTACTATGGCTTCCTAACATAGTCTGAAATCAGGAAGTGTGATGCCTCCATCCTTTTTCTTCTTGCTCAGAATTCCTCTGGCTATTTGAGGTCTTTTGTGCTTCTATACAAATTTTAGGATTGTTTTTTCTAGTTCTGCGAAAAATGCCATTGGAATTTTGATAGGGACTATATTGAATTTGTAGATCGCTTTGAGTAGTATGGACATTTTAACAATATTAATTCTTCCAATTCATGAATATGGGATATCTAGGAAAAATTACTTTTAAGTAATCATGATTGTGGAATGTAATCTACAAATTGGGGTGACTACCTCACAGAAAGATTACCCCATTGGTTTGTGCTATCCTCACCTTCATGTTAGGGAACCACCACTGTCCCCACCTTCCCCAGTGTGTGGTCCAAATGACCTGATCTCCTTCTTCACTGTGACTGGTCCAAGGCTCAGTCCTTTCTATGCTGAACTGTCTAGGAGTGTTCATCTTTACTAGAGACATGGAATTTTTGCCTAAGGAAAGTCCAGCAATTATTCAGAATACTGGCCAAGGTGCCCATCGAAAGGCATTTATATTAGCCAAAGAAACTTGGTTTTACTGAGATGTATTAACTTTGATCAGTTTCTGTTAATTCATCAATAAAGCAAAGGGAGAGGGAGCAACATACTGAATTTATTAGGGCATCTAAAGACAAAAATGATCCAATAATAAAAATAATACTTGTTAAATCGGATTGTTTTAAATCAAACATTTTGCTACACGGACCTGAACTTTTTGTATATGGGTTTTTTTCTGCTTTGTCAGAGCCTTCCTTGTGTCCAACGTTTGGTGCTTGAAAACACACTTGAATGTTTCCTGTCTGTAACTGGAAAAACAATATGAAGCAGGAAGGCACTTCCTGCTCGCCATTTTACTCTGGGGTTTGTTTTTTCCTATGCAAGCCACTGTGCAATTTCACTAGGCATTTAAGCAAGGCTTACGTCAGGTAGGATTTTTTAATTTATTTATCACTTTTTGATACAGCATAAAATTTTTTCTTCCTAACTCCCAAAGCCTAAAAGCAGCAGTGCTGTGCAGGCCTTGATATGTTTCACCTTTCCCTTGACTGGTTGTGGGAACATCCAACCTTTCACTCGTGGTTAACAGGATGTTTCACTCAGCCCATGACCTGGCCAGGAGAAAATAGGCACGTTCCCAATCTGAAGGAGTTCATCTTAACAAAAAGACAGAAATGCTCCTACTAGGAGACAGGGCCAAAGGAAAATTTCCAATTGTCCTGACAATTTCCATCTCCAATCGTGGACTGATTTCTGGAGGAGTTCCTGCCATCACTACACACAAATGCCAAATGCCCCTATTGTGAATGGCCATTTTGTTTCCCAAGTACTGACTACTGCATTCAGGGACATACATCTTCATAAAGCGTGTACTATGGGACCCATGGAAATAAATGCTCAAGTCCATACCTTCAATGCATGCTGGGATCCTCCAAGCACTGAGCATTACTGACCTAATCTCTGCTAGAGAAGAGAGTTCCATGGGGACACAGACCAAGTCTACCTTACCCGTCACTCCTCACCTAGCACCTAGCTTAGCATCTGCCTACCACACAATAGGTGCTGAATAAATATACACTGAATGAATGAATGAAAAAGGAAATGACTGTCGCAACGATAGATAAAAAGAACTTTCTACATTTCAAAAGAAGTAGCAAGAAAAAAACTCAATAACACTGGGTAGAACAGCAGCCATATATGTGTAGAATTGCCTACCATAGTAAAATCCACAATGACTGAAATTAAAACATGATATTGCCTTCCAAAGTTAATCTTTTTTAATGAAAAAACACAGAGTAAACCATTCATATGACCAGGCGTCAGCAAACTAGAGCCCATAGGTCAAATCTAGCTCACAGCCTATTTTTGTATGGTCAGCAAGCTACGAATAGTTTTTATTTCAAAATGGTCGAAGAAAATCAAAAGAGGAATAAATTATATTTTAGGGCACGTGAAAGCATATGAAATTCAAATTTCAGTGTGCACAAGTAAAGTTTTATTCGAGCACAGCCAGGCTGACTTGTCTATGCTTTATCTACAGCTGTTTCCATGCTACAAGAGCAGAGTTGAGTTGTTGTGACAGAGACCGAACGGCCTGCAGAGCTGAAAATATTTCCTATCTGGTCATTTACAGAAAAAGTTTGCCAACCCTGGGTCTACATCAGTGATTCTCATAGGGTGTGGTGCGAACTTCACTAGCAGGCTTTTCAGAATCACTTTAAGGACTGGTATGTGAGGCTGGTCTGGAGGTATATTTTCTCTTCCTAGACATTCTGCCTCATGTTCGAGAAGCAGCTGCCAAAATGAATGGGGGTGGCTGACTCTGATACTATAGTCCAAATGTGCAGGCACAGCTCAGCGTTGGTGACAGAGAAAAATTAGAACTTATGTCTCTCCTCCACCTGCGCATTTCTACTCACCCACATCCCCCAGATACACTGAAATGTTATAACTATTGTTTTCTTTCTGATTCCTACTTATAAACATATTTCAGGACAAGATCTAAATGAATACAATTCTCTACGTCAGGCATCAGCACACTTTTTCTGGAAAGGCCAAATAATAAATATTTCAGGCTTGCAGGCCACACCATCTCAGCTGCAATGACTCAGCTCTGCCACTGCAGCCCCAAAGCAGCCAAAGACAACATGTAAAGGAATGAACCTGGCTACGTTCCAATAAAACTTTATTTATGGACACTGAGATCTGAATTCACAGAATTTTCATGTCATGAAATATCGTTCTTCTTTTGATTTTTTTTAACCATTTAAAAATGCAAAAACCATTCTGGGCCTACTGTAGCAGGATTTGGCCCTCAGGCCATAGTTTGCGGACCTGTGATCTATGTACACCTTAAGTGTGGTTTCCCATGAAGCTCCAACCCATTTTAATCACTTCCAAATACTTCTTACTGTGGAAGGGAGTTTCTGTGCTTTCCCAACTTGCATTTCCGAAGTCAAGAGACGCTGGCTTTTCCAGACTCCACTAGATTGCTCCTCTTTAATCCTTTCAGCCATTCTACGGCCTAGACAGCAGGAGCTCATCTTTCTACCACCCAGTGCACTCTCTACCCAGGGATGGCAAATATGTGGCCCCGGAGCCAATACTATCATCAACATCAATGGCTCCCCAGTGTCCCCAAGATCACAGTGCTGTTGTTTTTCCATTTACAAATTCACACAAGAAATCATACATCTGTTGGTTTTTTACTTATACATTCACTTTGATATACCAATTAAAATGAAAAAAAGAAATGGGGCATGGAGAGAATTTTTTAAAAACTGATTTAAATTCTAGTTACCTGCAAATATTTAAATGTATCTTTGATGAGTAAGATAAACCATGATAAACTATGACCAATCTCAATATTGTACATAGGACAACAAACCTCATGGTCACTGCAGGCACCAGAATTAGTATTCGCAGTAAATTACAGTAGCCGGATCAGAGCTAAGTGGTGTATTTCATTCTGCTGGGAATCAGATTTTGTGCAACACTGGCATCTCCCGTTACAAGTGTTTACGAAATCCACTTGAGCCTCTGTGCTGAGTCTGGACACACTCATTTGATTTTGTAGTGAGCCAGGGGACTACTGAGTGAGTTTTTCCAGTTTTATCTCATTAAATTAGCTGTCTTCTGAAATTGCTGGGAAGGATCTGAAATCTACTGAATTGGACTTTAAAAATAAAGGAATCTTCTGACACTTTATAAATGAAACAATGGTTACACATGCCACAAAGCAGTTTAAAGAGTCTTAAAAGAGAGTTTACAGAACCATAAAGGGATAGTATGGGAAAAGAAAAAAAAATTATCCCCCTCCATAACACTGAAAAGACAAAGGATATTTATCAGAGGGAAAACGATCAAATAGAAAGTATTTTGGTAATGGTACGGGCGAAATATATCTAATAATTTAATACTCTGAATTATTTCCCCAAATGATGGAATTTTGCCCACATATTTACAGCTTCCCTAAAATAAGTAACATTTATTTTTCACTATAAACAGCAATAACAAAACCCTTATCAACCTTAACTCAATCTCCACAATATTCTTTGAATGCCAATCAATGACTAAGATGAACTGTTATATTTTAACATAAACTGAATTGATTTTTATCATTTTCCTACACATGTAAGCTTATCCCGCAGCTTGTTCTTGGGTCAGCTGGCGTTTTTTCCCCTCTGGCACATGAACTGGAATCTATTTGCTATCCCTGCTGTAGCCACGTGCTAAGTCTAAAAGCTCCACCAAGGATTCCTGCTTACGTTAAAGTCGGAAGAACACCTCACTGCCGCCAACACATTGCAACTCCCCTCAAGGGTCTCTCAGGGCACCTCCCAGTCTCTCCCTCTCCAGCCTGCTCTAGTCATTTATGGTACCTGCTTGGACCTGGAGGCAGTGGAGTTTGAGATTTCAAAACTTATTCAAGCAGGCAAAAATACGTGAGAAATATTTTGCAAAGTATGGCAATGTGGACAGTTAATGTGGAGCTAAGTACTATGGGGTAAGATACAGGAGGGGGGTCCAGTTTATTGCCACAGCAATGCAAGAGGCAAGAAGAAGCTGAAAAGCCACAGCAAAAATCTAAAGCAAAAGTGCCCAAGGCTAGGCCACACAAAGTCAAGGGCTGGGCTCTGACTCAGTGCTGCGGCTGCTGGCGGGAGGCACCCTGCATCTGAAGACAGGTTGTGCAGGCTCTCTTCCAATGCTGCTTCCTCAGTCAGCACATTTGGACTTTGAAAAGCATGTTACCATAGAAAGCAGGTTGTAAATGATGATTAAGGTCTCAGTTCAGTTTACAAGGACCCATTTCCCTTACAACTTATCTAAAAGACAGCCCTAGCAGGCGCCTATGGATTTTTCTGAGCCACTCCAAACCCAGGGAACAGGAGTAAAAAATAAAAAAAATCTAAGCGATAACAGTGGTTCTCAACCAGGACTACACATTACAATCCAGGGGGCTATAAAAATAATACAGATGCCATTTACATGAAATGGCCAGAAAAAGCAAATCTATAGAAGCAGAAAGTCGATTAGTGGTTAGCTGGGGGTAACAGTGGGAATAGGATTAACTATAAAGGGGCAGGAGGGACCTTATGATGGTGATGAAAACTGTTCTAAAATCTGACTGTGGTGATGGTTACACGACTCTGTAAATTTACTAAAAGTCTTTGAATTGTGCACTTAAAGTAGGTGAATTTTATGATATGTAAAGTATATCTCAATAAAGTTGTTAAAAAAAAGATTAATACTTACACCCCAACCCAGAATGACTGAATCAGAATTTCTAGGGGTGGGGCTAAGCATTTTTATTTAAAAGTTCCCAGGCCACTCCAAAGTGCAGCCAGGGTTGAGAACCCTGCATTAGAAGAGTCAGAGTACCAATGGCTGGCGGGTGGTGGAGTAACCACCAGCACATGGTAGAAAGAGGCTGCGGCAGTGAATGGTTGCCAGTAATGAGACAGTCTGAGTGTCACTGTACACGAGGCCACAGATGCACTCCTTCCAGGGCAAGGCTGCCTACACTGTGGTCTGATGTGCATCACTCACAATTAGTTTACTCTCTTGCCTTTTTAGGCAGAGTAAGCGGAGTGGTAAGAAACAGAGGGAAAACAGATTCCAAGTTTCATTTTAGGCGAAGGATAAGGAGACAGAATGTGGTGGGAGCTGAGAGTCAGGGTTCTGGACTCAGACAGATCTGACTTTGAATCCCAGTGTTGTCTTGGTAAACTGCAAAATGAGTCTCCATTTTCCTCCATTGTATAATGGGAATAATCCTAACTGTAAAATAGGAATAATAAAAATAATAATAATACCATGACCCCAGTGGTTGTTTAGAAACACCATTTATCTCATGTTATGTATCTCATTAAACATAGTGCCTGGCACCTACTGAGCGTTCATAGTCTTGGCTGTTCTGAGAATTACGACAAATAACAACCACCTTCAGATAAATCCCAAGTAATAACTCTTATCTAAAGAATGACCTTTCTGCAGTTATCAAACTGTTCTAGCTTCTCCTGGGAGAAGTTACAGTTGACCCCAGACCACACAAAGACAAAAAGCTATGTCAAACTTACAGCAGGAGCAGGGCACGCTGCTCAATTAAAACAAAGGGTTGGTTGTGATAATACCGCGTGGGCTGGAGGCCACCAAACAGAATCCCAGGCACACAATACACAGAAACTTAGAGACTGAATATGTGGTGAGTTAGCAAAACCCTTCATCAAAAGATCAACATCTTAAGCTGCTGTGCCTCACACAGCTGGTGATGAGGCTGGAAAAATGCCAGCACTGCAGGTTCTCAGGTGCGCATTCCATAGAGGGGCTAAAGAATTCTCTAGATAGAAACTATCTGAGGATGGACCTGCTACAAGGCATTTAGATCTTCCTTCATTCAGTCAGTATTCATGGAGCACGCTCTCTCTCTCTCTCTCTTTATTTATTTATTGAAGATTGGCCCTGAGCTAACATCTGTTGCCAATCTTCCCCTTGTAATCTTTTCCTCCCCAAAGCCCCGGTACATAGTTGTATATCCTAGTTGTAGGTCCTTCTAGTTCTTCCATGTGGGATGCCGCCCCAGCATGGCTTGATGAGTAGGTCTGCGCCCAGGATCCGAACCAGCGAACCCCAGGCCGCTGAAGCGGCACGTGTAAACTTAACCACTGCACCACCAAGCTGGCCCCTTAGGAGCTCTCTCTAAATGTCAAGAACTGAGGAGGAAAAACAGGAGAGACATGAGCCACAGTCCCCACCCTTGGCAGCTGATGGGACAGACAGAAATGTAAACAACTTCATTCAGAGTTCAGGGAGCACAGAGAGAAGAGTGATGGGTTGTGTGGCCAGGAAAGGCTCCACAAAGAAGCAGTTCAAGCAGATCTCAGATAAGATAGAGCACCCAAAGAGTACGAGGGAGGGGGTTTGCAGAGGGTTCTGCACCAGGGCACAGAATAGGGGGTGGGGGGACCTGACTGAAAAGAACTAGGAACTAGAGGCAATGGGAAGCCATTGATAGTTTCTCAACAATGGAGTGGCATCAGATTTGAGTTTGAGAATAACAGTTCCGATAGCGGAGTACAGGTGGAGGTAGGGAGAACACCTGCAGGGCCTCTGCCGTTATCCAGGGGACAAACAAGAACACAGACTCACAGCCCTAACGGTCCCATCCTAGCCAATGACATGTGCTATTTAACAGAAACAGTATGGCAGAATCATAGACTATAAACTATCAACTGGAAAAATCCTTTAAAAAGTTCAAGAAAAATTTATAAAATATGGAGCTCTTTCTGGTCAAGAGATAAATCAGACAGAGAAACTAGAATTCATGGATCATATCCTACTTATTCATCAAATTTCCAAAACTAAATTAAAAACAATTTTTAAGTAATACTTTGCATTTGTACATTCTTTTCTTTTATGAAAGCACTTTCACATATATTATTTCATTTTATTATATTACATGGAGCTTTACGGGGCAATTTTTATTATTCCTATTTGATGGGTGTGGAAACTGAGTCAGAGACCCATTAAATAAATTACATAATGTGAACAAAAGTCTTTGGTCCCTCAGAAAAGGAGCAGTTTCAAGGTCACTAACCAAAGTTGAGTCTCTCTTCATTAATTTTCATGTTAGATTCTGGTCCTAGCTCCACCACAAACTAACCATATGATCTAAAAATACATCTCTTGACCTTCGTGTACCTCATGTTACTTACATTTGTATCAAGAATCTCACCAGACTTTTAAGGGAGTACAATAAACAGCAAAAGAAAGAATATCTTGAAACCTACAAAACTGTGCTTTGCAATTGTAGGATTGCATCTCTATAAACAATATTACATATTCTTTAATGGAATTCAACCACAGGTTGGTGTCACGCATACTTTGCCACTAACCTTCCCATTTGGTTAGTCATTGAACAAATATTTGTTGGGTTCCCTTCCACAAGCCCTCATGACTAAGAGATACAGCTGCTGCTCGGACAGAGTTTGAGGACTGTCGAGGAAAATAAGCTATTATACTCCAGTGCAATGAGTGCTCTGACAGAGGGAGCACAGGGCCCTCTGACAGTAGTGGGTTGTCATTGTCACCATCATCATCACAGCTAACATTTCTTGAGCTCATACCACATGCCTGGCACTGTTCCAGGTGCTCTGCAAGAATTACTTCTCTGAAAGTTCACAATAATTCCATGAAGTATTATTATCTCCATGTTACAGATGAGGAAACTGAGGCACAGAGAAGTAAAGTGACTTGCCCAAGGTTTCACAGCAAGGCTGTGAATATGGGCAATTTTGCTCAAGAGATCCTGTTCTTAATTTCTGTGTTCCAGGTGCTCATTTAATATTCAAGATAACCATGAGATTGATACTATTATTATAACCATTTTAGAGATGAGAAACGTAGGCACAGAGAAATTAATTAACTTCCCCAAAATTACAGAGATGATAGGAGGGAATCTAATCCAGAAAGGTTTTCTCCAGAAACTGGTGATGGCTTTTGAGACGTAACTGATGAGCTGGAGTTAGAAGCTTGGATACTAGATAGAAGAAGGGTACATTAAGGCAGAGAGCAGAGGTAAGAGAGACAGCATGAGAAGAGCGAACACGAGGTGACATGGCTGGGGGAGATCCCTCACCCCCTTAAGCTCCAGTGTACCAGGGGGCCTGATGAAGTCTGAGTGCCAAGCAGGAGAACTGAGAGAAACCTTCTGGTACTCTGGGCCTTACACTGACTAGGAGGTAATGGCAGTCTGTCACTGAGGGAGAGGGCAGGAGAGATGAGACATTCCCGCCTCTGAGGCCACACAGGCACAGGTAAACAGAGTCTGCTGAAGACCAAATGGGGAAAACTCAGAGAAACCCTGCAGGACTTTGGGCCTTAAAATGAGTATCAGGCAGTGCTCCTCTACCATAGGGAGGGGGAAGAGAGCTGAGAAAAGTTCTCTGGATGCAGACACACAAGTCCTACTAAGTTTAGGATAATGCAGGAGAAAATTGTAATCCCACCTTCAAATAAGTGGAAGCCTGTGGTAAACTAAATGTATCAAAAGCAACAATAAAGCCCAGACTCATGCAACAACAGGCTAGATTGACTTGAGTCTTCACACAAATTGCCTGGCAAAGAAGAGGCATGCCACTCTCAGTTTCTACACACATTTGGCATTCAATCAAAACTTACCACACACACACAAAAACAGAAAATGTGATGCATTATCAAGACAGAATATAGTCAATAAAACTAGATCCAGATAGCCAAGATGTTGGAATTATCTTGCAGCAACTTTAAAACAATTAGAACAAATACATTAAAGGATCTAGTGAAAAGGTGTACACAATGCATGAGTAGATGAGAGATTTCAGCAGAGAGTTGGAAATTAAAACATATTATCCAAAGTAAAACACAAAGAGGAAAAAGTGGAACAAAGTATCCAGGATCTGTGGGACAATATCAGAAAGGCTATCTGACATGTAATTAGAGTGCCAGAGGGAAAGGCAAGAGAACATAGGGCAGAAGAAATATTGAAGAAACAATGGCTGAGAAGTTTCCAAATGTAATTAACAACATCAACACATTGATCCAAGCTCAGACAACTCCAAGTAGGATAAACACAAAGAAAAACACCCCTAGAAGGATCAAGGTCAAACTGCTGAAAAGCAAAGATAAAGAGAAAACCTTGAAAGCAGACAGAAAAAAAGGCAGGGGAGCAACAATAAGAATGATGGCTGATTCGTCACCAGAAACACTACAACCAGGTGACAATGGAATGATATCTTTAAAGTGCTGAAAGAAAAAAGTGTCAACCTACAATTCTACATTAAATCTAAATATTCCTTAGAGATGAAGGCAAAATAAAGACAGTTTTAGAGAACCAAAGGTTAAAAAGATTTCATCTCCCAAAGACCTCACTAAAATATTATGTTGGGGATGGGGAGGAGACGGAGAGAACTCAGGTGAATGTCGTCTATCCTGGACCAGCTGGGGGTGGGGAAACCTCTTAGTGAAGGGCGGCAGATAGGTTTTATTTCCCATGCCAACTCTGATTCGTCATGGCTGTCTGCAGCCCTGGGCAAAGAAGGACTGTGAGGCTGCACCCAAACTCCCTGGGAAAGAGAACTAGACAGACTGACAGTGACAGAGTGGTAGAAAGATGTACCAATCATTCTAACTATGGATATTTTTGCCCCAGGCTAAACATCATTCTTGATGTCACACCTTCAGTTTCACCGTGCAGGTAGATTATGCACAATGACACGCTAGAGATTTTATCTACTTATAGTAAAGTATTAGGATACTTTAACATAAAGACAACTGCCAATTTTCAGCTTTCATATTTAACTTTTTATGGCCCCTAGGTCTTGGGAGACAACAAACAACTTTTGGCTGCAAGTCTGCCAGACAATTTAGAGTTAACTATTTCTCAACCTTGGCACTATTCACATTTTGGTCTAGATAATTCTTTATTGTAGGGGGCTGTCCTGAGTATTGTAGAATGTATCAGCATCTCTGGCTCCTACCCACTTAGAAGCCAGTGGCAACGCGCCCCCCTCACTCCAGTGGTGACAACCAAAAATTTCTGGAGATGTTCTCAAATTGGGCGTGGGGGTAGCAAAATTGCCCCTAGTTAGGAATCACTTGGTTAATGGAAAGAATCTTTATGGTTGCCAGAAAGGCAAAAAGGTGGCAGTCTTTCTTTCTCCCATTATTCACATTAATGAGACGGGAGGTTTGCAAGGAGAAAGATGTTCCTCTGATTTTATAATGACCTAGTAAATAACTCTTCTTTGTTTTATTAGTGCTATTCCTGATGATGTAAATTTGGAAGAGTCCTGTATCCTGGAAAATGAAAAAACATAGAAACTTGCTTTACTTCCTTTCTACAGACTTTCTTTTCTAGTCCTCTGAGACTTTTCATGAATTGGTGACAGTATTATATTTTTTAATTTCCTAGACCCCTGTATCTTTTTCTTAATAGTTTGCTTTTTTTCCTTTCTTAATGGAAGTAATCGCCTTCCTGAGAACTTTCCTTACATCCTATTGTCCTGCCTTGGAGAATGAATGAACAAATAAAATGGCACTTGCTTTAGTTATCCATGAAGCTACTTCTACATAAATCACCTGGGACTTTTTCTGCATGGCCTTCAGTACCATATTTTTTAATTTCAAGAATTTTTAAAAATATCTTTACTAACATTTCAATGGATTTCAGCGAAGAAGAAGAAATAAACACGTGTTCAGTCAATCACCTTACACTAAAATATCTCCCATAATGTCTTCAGTTCCTCTCCTCATCAGAGAATTTTCCTACCATGGATAATTTCAGGATCCTACCGGTGGAGACAACAGTTCAACCTGTCGTGCTGTAACATGTTATTGTGATAGTTGTGTTCCTGAGAATTTATCAAAAATTCCAAATTATAAAATCAATTGATACAATGGCAGGACGGGGAGTAGTCGCAATGGAGCATTTTAAATAGGAACAGGAATTTCTACAGCATTACTGGGCAAATTCAGCATTTCATCACATCTGGATGTTATTCAAACAGGATGCTGGTCTTTTCTTATCATCACAAATGCTCTTACTAGTGAGAACATCTTATACATGCATATCTCCTTTGCCACTCACAATTCTGAAAGCAGAAAAGAAAAATACCCATAAAAGTGTGAGTTCAAAAGGTACCCACCCCACCCCCAGCAAGGTGCTAGCTACTCGTGGGTGGGTGAGGCGGTGAAGAGTGAGGGCCTGGAGCAAGTTCGCTGGGGTTGATAGCCCAATCCACCATCTAAAAGCTGTGTAACTATGAACAGGTTACTTAACATCTCTGTGCCTCTATTTCCTCATCTGTAAAAATGGAGACATTAATAGTTCCTAACTTATAGAACTGAAAGGATTAAAAGAGATTATATATGCAAAGTGTTAATTCCTAGAAAGCCAAAAAAATGGTTTTTGTTGTTGTTATAAGTAGTTAAGAGTATAGATTCTGGAGACAGACTTACTAGTCTGTGACCTCAGACAAGATACTGAATCTCTCTGTGCCCGTTTTCTCACCTGTTAAAGGGGATAACAGAGTACTGATTCTGCTGGGTATTACATGAGTCAGTACAGGACTAGCACTTGGACTAGTGCCTGGCACACAGTCAGCATCCAAATAAATGTAAGCTATCATCATGAAAATTATTTTTTTTTTTGGAAAAATCTTTCTGGCAACAGTGTGGAAGCTGTGTGAGAGGGAAGCCGTACTGGAGGGCAGGGAAAACGAGGAGGAGAACATTCAGAGACTCAAGAAGACGAGATCCAAGTAAGAAAGGAGGAAGGGCCCCCACCAAGTGAGAAAGCAGTGGGTGAGCAGAGAGAAGTCAGAGAGTTATTACAAAGGTGTAGTGACAGGACCTAGTGACGTGGTGTGGATGGGAATTGAGAAGGAAGAGCCTAGAATGATCCCCAAGTTTCTACCTTGAGTGACTGCCTGGATAAGGCTCTTCACCTAGAAAGGAAATTGGGGAGCATCTGAGGGTGAGGTCAACGAGGTCAGCTCCGGATGCTGAGTTTAGGGGATCTGTTGAACGTTCAGGTGGATGTGCGCAGTGTGGTTTTGGCTACATGGCTCTGCAGCACAGAAGAGGTGTCTGCACAGGAAATTCAGAGCATGCTGTAAGTAGCAGCAGCCAACAGGGATTTGGAGATTTGGGGGAGTGCACTCAGAATGCAGACCCTGCGGAGAAGATGAAGGCTAAGGACAGAATCCTTGGGAACACAATGGAAGAAGAGCCAAAGCAGGGTACAGAAAAGGAGTCTGCAGGGAAAGCAGGGAAGAAGCCGAGAGCGTGGTGTCAGTGAAGCGAGGATGAGTGACTGGCTAAAAGCGCCATCTGTGGCAGACAGGACAGGGAAGAGTGAGGAGAATGGTTACTGGAAGCCAAGATGCAGGCTATTGATGGGAGTGGGAGAAGCAAAGACACGTGAAGAAAGGAGAAAGCTGAGAAAAATCTGAATACAATTAGAAGGTGAGAAGAAAGCCAGCAGAGAGAGGGAGGCTGAACATGCAGAATCCACAGGCAAGGCCACTAAAGGAAAGGTCCCTGGAAAGTGGCACTTGGGGAAGGACCGAGGCAAAGGGGAAGTGACGATCATGAAGACTGAGAAACTCGAGCATCAGGGTCTGAGACACGGTGGCAGTGTCCAGTTTTCTCTGGAAATTAGGAAGCAGGTCATCTGAGGAGAGTGGGTGTGTCTGGGGCAGGGTGGAGTGGCTTTGGGAAAAGTAAGAGTCTGGCAGAAGCACTTAGGAAAATGGGAAGGAAACTTAGCCAAGGACTGGAAGGCAGTATTCAAGGCCCAGCAGAACTTGGAGGCAGTGATTTGGGCAGCCCTGACCTGCACAACTGGATGATCTTTCTGGGCCACACCCTGCATCCCAGGTACTGGAGTAAAGAAGACAAAAAGATAAATGAGCTAGGCTGTCATTCTCCAGAACAGGTGAAAGAAAAAGGCTGACTGGACAGAGTTCCGAAAGTGATGTCAAAGAGAGATGGACACAACTGACTGAGTTCCGAGAAGTAAGGGGAGTTAACGAAGGGCAGGAGGAACTGTCTAGGAAAGAGGAATCTGGAAGGATAAGAGATGCAGTCAGATGGTGGACAAAGAATTAGGGCTAAGATTTTACAAGTGGTTCTTAACACACAATGGCAAATTTCGTTCTGGAAAAGAATGCCAGTTTATGTTCCCACCAGCGGTGAATGACACAGCCTTTCTCTCCTCTCCAGAAACAGCAACATATCATTATTGTGAACTTTGCCAATTTGGTAAGTGAAAAATGGAGCCTCAAAGCCTCTTCGATTACTTGTGATTTTGAAAAGAGCCTCCTGTATTTACCGGTTGTCTGTATTTCATCTGTGAACTCTCTGTTCATGGTATTTGCAGTTCTCTAAATTGACTGAGAAGAGACCTTTACACATTAAGGGTATTAACCGTCTATTGTGGCTGCTCTCAATTGTTTCAACTAGTCATTCATCATAATTTTAACTATGATAGATGACAGGCAGAAGTTTAATTTTTATGTGGTTAAATCTAGAGGCTATCTTTTATTGTTCATTCTCTGCACTTTTATGCCAGAACATTAAGTACTTTCCATATTTTCTTCTATTTATTTTACAGTGTCTCTTTTACATGAAATTCTTAAACCATCTGGAATTTATTTTGGCATATAGTGGTGAGGTGAAATGTAATCTGACTCTTTTTCCCAATTCTACCCTGTTGTCTCGTACTGCTTCCTCACGGTCTTATGATGCCTCCTCATCTCATGCCAACTTAGACATACCAGGGCTTGTTCCTGGGCCATATCAGGAGCCCTGTTTTACAAGTGTGAGAACACAGCGTGAAGGCTGATTCGGCCAAGGTCAGAGAGAGAGCTAGTGAACAGCACAGATGGGATCTCAGCTCCTCAGACTCAAGTCCAACACACTCTTTACTATACCCCAAATGCCTACAACAGTTTTAGATTTTTAAGCCCTCATCTAAAAGTTTTGAAAAAATAACTGAATTAACTGCCAAAAAAGTCGATTATTAAGGGAAAGTAATTTGATGTGATAACCAAATCTCATCATCGAGAGAATCACTTTTCTGCTTTTTTGGGGAAGGCTCTCATACAGACCTCAAGTGTGTATTTTGGAGACTAGCAGAACAACACACACACACACAGACATGGGAGGTGCATGTCTATAAACAGCATATCTCTAGAGACCAGTTCCCAGCATTGGGACTGTAGCTAGGCACCTCTCTGATAACTAGTAGGCTTCTTGAGCTGCCAACCATATAGATGGGTTTTCTTTAATCCTCAGGTTCTTGTCCGTGGGCTTGAGAATGTCTAGGAAGTCCATGAAATAATACGCCAATGTGTGTGTGGATGATTGTTCTGGGGAGAGAGTTGTTAGAACCTCCATCTAATATGGGAAACAAGTTTCTATTCCTAAAGACTGTTCTAAGATTCAAAGACTACAATTAAGTACACTGCCCTGTGACCTGCTAACCACTTCTTACGAAGTTATATTAACAGATTGCCACGTATGCTCCATTTAAACTCATCTCACCATTTCTCTACTTTCTCTTCCAATTCCTTCCTCATCTGAGTACATTGCAATTGTCTTCTCCAAATACCTGGACGATTACAAATTCAATGTTCTGCTGTTAAGGTCACCTGCCAATCTTACGACTAAAACACAGAATAAAGGCTCAAATATCAGACATACTCAAGGGTGTGTCGCTCAAAAAAGAGAGGAAAAATGCCTGTATATTTCCACGGGGAACCATTCAGATTAGACATCTGCATTTCAGCAGGACTTAAACATTCCTTACCACGTTTCTGGAATGCCCAATAGGGGAGCAATCACATGTCCTTTATACAATATTGCTATAAACAAATACACACTACACATTACGTTAGAGTCTAACCAACAAAATAAGAATGAAAAAGAAATCACTGAAATAAATAATAGGAAAAGAAGAAATAAAAACATAACACAGATAATATTGTATACATAGAAATTCAAAGAAATAACAGAATTGTCAGTTATAGCTAAATAAGTTGTAAAGTAAATAAATATATACAAACATTAATATCACCCATGTTCACCAACTAAAAGAACTAAGTACCATTCTCAATAATAACAACAAAACTTAGGAAGCCCATAAAAGCTTTGTGTCTACAACAGATGTGCCATGCTCATGTTATAAAGATATCCATTCTCCCCAAGGTTTAGTTCCCAGATTTACTAGACCATAAATGCCTGGGTTTTAGTTATTTTTGTATCCTCAGGACCTAGCCCATAGCACAAACCCAATAAACATTATTTGGATGAATGAGCCCCAAACAAATCAAAATTGCAAATGAATTTTTCTAGGAACTGAAAAGAAATGATACCAAAATTCATTTTTATACAAAATAGGAAGAATAACTGAAAAAGAAAAGCTGAAGGAGACCAGCTCCAACAGATTTAAACTATGTCACAGATCCAGATATTCACACAGCGTGGTCTTGGTGCGCGCACGCGTGCACACACACGCACAAAGCCGTAAGTCAATGGAAGAGAAAGCCAAAAAAAAGTAGATATAAGAATTATAAGTTTATAAAAAGAGAAGGATTATAAAAATATAGAAGAATGAAGAATCACTGTGTTGCCTATTTCACTAAATAACATCCAACCGTAACCGCTCCCCCCCACTTCCCTTTCTCTTTTCTTTGCCCCCAACATTATGGTGTTAAATACTTTTTCCAACCAGTCTCCAATGCCATTGTCTTAGCTCTGGCCATCATCCCCTCTCTCAGCCTGTTGCAGTAGCTTCCTAACTAGTCTCCTTTCACCTTCTCCTCTTTCCCTTCCCCCACAATCCTAACTCCACCTGCTACCAGACTTGTCTTCCTAAAGCACCTACTTAATTTTCTCAACCTTCAGCAGAGAAGGGCTCCCCAAATTCTACTGCACTGCTCCTTCACCTATATCCCCCCAAAACTGGCACAGAAGCTTTTCTAATGATGGTCTTCCCCAGTTGAGAACAAAAGCCAATCAATATAGCCTGTCTCCAAAAGCTGGTGTTCACAGTCATGGGTGGTTGCGTATTTGCATTCTGCCATCTTGGGGTTGTTCAGGGAATATTATTAATCCTAGTGTGCCCAAAAATGCAAAAGCAGTCAGAGTATTGAAAAGGTTGTAAGAGGAGATGAACAAGTATAAAGAAAATTAAAGAATTTAAAAATTGCCCTGTGAGAAATGATGCCTCAATAAATTTTCAATGCACCACAACAAAATTTTTGTTTTTGGGAAAGATGGCCATCAGTTTATGCTAGGCAAAAAAAGTTGAGTATCCTGCTTTTAAAGCTTTTTAAAGCTTTGAAGAACCAACTGACTCCTTCTGTTGGCTGAAAATGCATCCAGGGGCTTGTGAATTTAAATACCATAGCCACTCTGGACTTGAGAACATGTGGATCTACACATAGCCATTCACTAACTAACTAATTTGAAAATAAGAGCTGGAGAGGGTTTTTCTGCTGCTAAGAAGCAGATATGGTTGTCTTTTTCCAATTCATAGACAAAAAATATTAAGTTAAAGGATAAAATTTTCAGTGTGTCAGGTCTCCCCTACGAATTTTTCTTCCCTCTTGCAACTCTCTATCACCCGGCATCTCTATCTGCCTGTTATCAAGATTGCTCAAGTGTCACATGTCAGAGAAGCCTTCCCTGAACCCCAGGCACATCTCAGAGACACCATGCCTGTGTCTAAGCTCCCTCTATGGAGCACTCACCAGATCTAGCAAAGTAGAAACACTCTGGTGAATTTCCCCAAGGTACAGCTGGGTGTGGGTTCAAGTGGCCACTCCAGCCCACGCATCTGCAAGTATCCAATGACCACGTGAAATCCAAGCTGGCTGATTTATAAGTGTGCACACTGACAGGCGACAGGTAGCTGGTAGGTGCTTAGAAGAATTTCCATGCCGTTCTGAACAGTTATTCATTTAAATACTTGTATTCATTTGAGCACCTGTTTACTCAGTCTAGGATTTATGATTTACAGTCTTTAGGAGGCATAAATGTGGCTAAGCCACGTGGAAGAACCCTGAGTAACTACAGAAGAAATGCTAATGAAACATTAAAGGAGAGAGCAAGTTGACCACTAGACCAAAAGTCTCTCTGAGAAGGAAGACACCTAGAAAGAAGAACTGTGGGAAAGGAGAGAAACATCTTAGGACTAATCAAAAGGGAGGAGCTGATCCATATAATCAATAAACTATACTTAACATGAAAAATCAAGACCAGGAAACAAGTCTGACAACCTGGAGGGCTGAGATGAACTGGATATTGTTTTCATATTATTGGCTACAAACAGGCTCTACCTATTCAAAAGCAATTTCTTCTATAATTCCCAGGGTCAGATTTTCAACAGTCTCCTTGAGATTTTTGTGTGTGTTTGAGGAAGATCGGCCCTGAGCTAACATCTGCCAATCCTCCTCTTTTTTTGCTGAGGAAGACTGGCCCTGGGCTAACATCCATGCCCATCTTCCTCCACTTTATATGGGACGCCGCCACAGCATGGCCTGACAAGCATTGCATCGGTGCGTGCCCAGGATCCAAACGCGGGCCGCCAGCAGCGGAGTGTGCGCGCTTAACCACTACGCCACCGGGCGGGCCCCTCAACAGTTTCCTTTATCTTCTGAAACCTGTATCAAACCCACACCTAGTCATGAATGTGCTCTCTCAAGAGTCCAACAGTGCACTCATTAAGCAATGTATCTGAGAACAAGAATGTTACCTTGTTTATATTAAAACACATGAATAAATCAAAATATGGCATTAATATTTCCTTACTAACACTTAAGATCTTCTAGAATAGGTACAACTGGCTATATTCAAATTATCTGTTTGTACATGAGTTCAATTTTAGCACGACATTTAAGGGAGATGTTCAAGACAGAGGTCAACATAGGGATGAAGAGATGCCAGGGCTGGAGGCATGAAATGGGGAGTCATCAGCCACGAGGTGTTGTTACGGGCTGAGATCACCTAGGGGTGTGGTCTAAGAAGAGAGGAGACCAAGGACACTTCCCTGTCCAATACAAGCGTGGATACGCAATGTCACTTCCGATCACGAGAGCCCTGGAAAGGTAGGGACATTATAGTCTAAACTCCCTGAACTCAAACTTTGTAAAAAGAGGCTCCTATTTTAACTCAGGGCTTTCATTCCTTTTTCCAAGATAACTAACTTGGAAGTTTCAAATTCACAGATAAAAAGAAAACTTCCCACTGGGCAGAAAATAAGGCAATTCTAAAATAAAGTGCTATTGACCTATTTATGTTATTTTTATGAAACATTTTACAGTCAAAAACATCTATAACATATTTGTAAAGTACGATGAATCATGATAAAACAAATGTCCCGTCCCCATCTCAAGAAGTAGTTCATTACCAAAGCACTACTGTCCAGCTTTTCATACCATAAGAATTAGTCTCTAAAGCAGAGGTCAAAGCAGGCAGCCCAAGGCCAGATCAAGCTTTCAGATATGTTTTCTTTGGCCTACCCAGTGGGTTTTTTTTTTCTTTTTAGTTGACAACATTTAAATATCAAGAAACTTCACATGGAAATGAGCATTTTGGAGTATCATTAAAAATGGAACGATGCGGCTACACAGTACACACATTCACCATGGCAACAAGTGGCTAGAGCTGAGAGCGACTTTCCCCTTTAAATGGACATTGATCTCTAGGTCACCACAGTCCTCATCACTCTCTCGTCTTATAAACAATCTCCCACTTCACTTATTAATTTTACCTCCCCTGAGTTTGTGACTCTACTTACAGAATATAATTGTGATTTCCAACTTTTTGGATTATTGGAAACAGTATTGAAAGTATAAAAATTTCACAGGCTCTCTCTATAGGAACATTACTAAAAGTAAGACGGGTCCATAATCCCTTATCTACCATTTTGAAATCTAAAAAACAAGTTTTTTTATAACTCATTAGGCAACAAAACTGGACCTGAACATGAAGCTATTTATAATTTTATATATTCCATTTAGTGTGAAATGCAGTCATATAATTTGCTATAGAAATACTAACATGTTTGATTAGGGGCTGCAGTCCCAGACCCTGCTGGAGAAATTCTGAATTCTGAAACTCATCTGACCCCAAGAGTTTTGGATAAGAGATTGTGTGCCTGTTGTACTTTTCATATCTACGTTGAAGAAAATACACACACACACACACACACACACACACACACACACAAAGCAGACAGGCAGGTAATAATATTTTTAAATGAATTTGTAGTTGATTAATTGCTATGGCATCTACGGACATGTGAAAAACAGAAATAGAATGATATATGCAAAACCTCTGTAGTCTGACAAGAGTGTGTGGTGCACATACTCATTCTAGGCGTCTGTACCTGAATGCCCAATCCCTGAAGGGTGTGCCATGTCCACACTGGGAACTGCAGCCACAAAGGTAATTCCAGGTTAGAATCACATGCTGCCTTCACATATGAAAAGGATGCTATATCACTATATCCTTTTAGGGTTCGTTTTCACTCACCTATAAATACCCTGTCTGATATTCTAGGATGTCACAATATGTCAAGTACATAACAAGGCCCGGGAAGATTAGATCAGAAGAAGCTGCAAAGATATCAGATTTCTTTCCAGCCCTGCTCTATGCAGAGGCGGGATGGAATCCATTCAGACTGAAGCAAAGCACAGCTACCTGCCCTTTCTCAGAAATCCTGTTCAAAGCTCTCCTAGAAAAGGCAGAGGAAATGAGTGTGAGGAAAAGGAAACCGCGGAGTAGGTGAGGGATGGAGAATGTCACTGCTGAGAAAATAAGGAGATGGTTTGTGACATCAAATAGAGGAAGGGCTATCTAACAGGAGAGAGATGAGACTGGTCCATCGGGGCACCAGAGGACTGCTCTGGGATACGCAAGTGGAGATGCATTTTCACTCACCGTAAGAATCGAGCTGCCCCTATTGGAATGGGCTATCTCGTAAGGGAGTGACACTTCTACTCCTGGAGAAGGTCGTTAGATTTCTGTGATCAGGGAGGGGTCAGCAAGGAATGTAAGAGTAAAACAAGTCAGGTAGGGACTAGGGGGAACCTGACGGCTGATGCCCCACCCAGATGGGACAGCTGCTGCTCAGCCACTTCTACGTGTACCCGGAAGCAATGCCAGTTATTGCCAGGTTACATTTTAGAAGCTGGAAATCCAGGTTTTCATGTGAAAACTCCTAATTTCTAAATATGGGCTAATGACTTTAAAATTAAAATACATACATACATACATACATACATGGAAACTGAATAGGCCAAACAGAACACATCCATGCCCTGCAGGCAAACAGCGTGGATCTCTGGTTTTGATAATTCACCTACCCAGAATCTGGAAGGACTAGACCAGGGTTTCTCAACCTCAGCGCTCTTGACATTTGGGACCAGATACTTTCGTGCTGTGAGGCTGTCCTGTGCATTCTAGGATGTTCAGCAGCATCCCTGGCGTCTATCTACCCGATGCCAGTAGCACCCACTACCCCAACTGCATCATGACTATCAAAAGTGTCTCCAGACATTGAAAAATGTGCCCCGGGGGGCAAAACCATCCCTGGTCAGAGCCAGTGAACTAGACCAACATCCAACTCTTAGCCTCCAGGATTTGATGAAAACATCACTCATAACTCAAACATAGGGTTTCTCATATAAGAGTTTCCCACGTGAAGTATGGGAACTTACAGCTGCTTTGAAATCAGAAACCAGGGTTTGAATCGACAGCTCCGCCATTTACTAGCTTGATGACCACTCTGAGTTCTGGCTTCCACATCATTAAATCAGGAATAACTACCATCACCTCTTAGGGTCGCTGTGAGAATGCGGTGAGGTAATACATGCAAAGCACCTAGCCCAGCAGCTTAATAAGCACCAAAGACGTTTCATAAACAGTATCCTTCCCTGGAGAAAAGACAGCCCCGTTTCTGTAGCTGGATGCACACGGGATCCAGAGTCCGAAGCCCTGGACTCAAGTCCTGCCTGGGCCACTTAGTCTGTGTGAACTGGGCAAGCCGTTTTTCCTGCTTTATAAAATAGAAATGATAATCACCAGTAGGCAAGAACTAAGCCAGGTGGTTTGGTACAGCACTTAGTAAACCAACCCACTATAGAAATGTCGATGACGATTACTATCAGATCTTTAAAGATTTCTATAAAGGAAAGGATGAGCTCTTCAACAAATCCAAAGAACTGGAACAGGGCAAAAAAAAAAAAAAAAAAAAGAAAAAGAATAACAGGGATCCTTAACCTCCAGGCCCTTCTAGTCAAGCGATTGCCAACTGGCCACCCACAGGCCAAATCTGGCCATGGACATATTGTGTTTACTCCCACATAGTGTCATGGGGTTTCTTAAATTGGTATGAAATGCCATTGAATTTTCATTAAAATCCAGATTTCAGGCTTTTCTCCAAAACTCCAAGTGTCAGCCACACTGGGCCCATATTCGCACATGCCCATTGCGTGAGACAAGCGCCCTCCAGGTCCCCCACAGCCCTCACCTGCTCTAAGTCACTCATTTATATTACCAGCCTGGCCCTCTAGGCACTCGAGTTTGTAACTGGTCTTATCTAAAGACAACCATCCCCCCCAGGGAGTACTTCACTCAGGGCAGAAACCAACCCCCATTGAGACACTCCCTTCTAGAGCCTCACCTGGATAATAAGCTCTCCAGTTAGTCCCTCAGAGTCCTTTCCTCCTGACACTTCTACCTTGTAACTAAACGTTTCTCAAGATGCTCACCCTGCCATATACCTTCCTCCACTGAGGAGCTCACCTCCCCAGAATTACCACCTGCGTTCACTGGATTATCTGCATCAAGGGTTTTCAAGGAAAAAAAGCATCTTTCTTTTCAGCAGGACTAGAAAAGACATGACATGATGTTTATTGTTTCCTGACCAGCACTCCTTCTCTCCTTCTGCTGGTAACAGCACCTCTGCTTCCCTTGGGGAGCCAGCGCTCCCCCACTCTCAGTCCCTGTGGTTTGGGAGGGGCTGACTCCATTCCCATTTCCAGAGAGAGGCATGTGACCCGGTCAGAAGCATTCAGTCAATCCTGGGACTTTGGCCACAGTGACTGGGGGAAAAGTATAATCTGTCCCTCGGGGACTTGAACTGAGGACAATGGAAGACTGGGGTCTTCTTGTAGACATAGGCTGTCTAAAAAGTGGAACCCCTGGATCCAACTCGGTCTGCAGCCATACTACTTCTGGACCCTTTGGTCACATTAGGAACCAATTAATTCCCATCTTTGCTTAAGGCAGTTTAAACTTGTTTTTCTTACAACCAAGAGATCTAGTCACTACAAGAGAAACTTGAAAGAAGTGCTCAAAGATGGAAAAAAAACCAAAAGGTTCTCCTCAGATTTTCTCCTGTGTTTTTGGTACCTCCCTCCATCTAATAAGAGCTGGGTTTTCTCTGTGTATTAGCCATCCCTCTAGAAGCACTTATCTCAGGGTATATAATTATTGTTTGGATTGCTTATCTCTTCCACAGATCTATTGAGCTCCTTCAGGACAGAAACTCTGTTCTATTCACTTTTGAGTCTTTAATACCTTGCACAATGGAACACAAGTGGAGCTTACTGAGGGTCTGTTGAATGGATGAATCAACAACCGCAGAAGAACAAAAGGAATCATCCTAATTCTCTACCTTGGGACACCCATATCTTAAGACCAGCTCATCAGCCTTGCCCCTGTGATATACACACCATCTTCTGAAACAGACTCATCCACCCATTGTCAACAAATGGCATCATGAAAACTCACTCCTCCCAGCCATTACTAATTCTCCCACAAGTCTGTCCCATGGAACCTCACTGTGGGGTTACTCACAAGGTCCTCATTCTGGGAAAAGAACACTTCATTGCAAGACACCACATAGAACTCTGTGAATTGATAGCACACACACGGCCATGCCATTCACACACGTAACTTCAATCATTAATGGGGGGAATAAGGGCGGACCTTCTTTGCTTTCCAGTCTTCATTTTGACCCAAATACACCCAGTATCCTGATTCAGATGCCCACAAACCATCTGATTCCACACAATAACAATTCTAGGCTCTCTCCTGCCTCCACTTTCCCTCTCTAGTCCTTTACAATCACTCAAGTGGAAAAAATACAAATATAACTAGGAAATCAACAGCAATAAAGCACAAATTCCCCAATAAAAACAGTTTTGACTTTGGGTGCATAATTGCCACACCCTTAATAGCTCTGTAATAGCAGCAGCTTCCACTAGCATCGAGCAATAAAGATTTTCAAACGGAGTCAAAGGGCAGGGCCAGAATGAATCACCATTTACTCTATCCAGTTCTCGTTTTCCCATACTTGGGCCCGCATCACCAAGGCAATCTAGTAATAAGTAGATTTACAATAGATTAAAATATCTGTTGAGCATCTACCATGTGATAGGAACCTCAGAGGACCCTGGCAACCAAAGGAGAAAGACAGAGCAAGGACTCTCAAGGCGTTTAGTGGAATGGAGAACACTGACAAGTGAAGAGGCGATGACCTTAGAGAAAGACAGGCGCTCCGTGTAATCCTGAAAGCGCCCAGGAGGGCCATCAAGTCTATGTTGGAGCATCAGGGAAGGCTTTTTAGAGGCAGAGACCTTTACTGGAGACTGAAGAATGAGTAGGAGGTGGCTATGGGGCAGGTGTAGTGAAAGAGGCTTCCGGAAAGTTCCAAGTAGAGGCTAAGAGCTAAGAGAGCATGGCCTTCTCTGAAAACTAAAACGAGGCAGGTAAGGCTGGAATTTAAAAGTGTGAAGAGGAAGCTTAAAAAGCTACAGAGGAAGCAGGGGCCAAAGAGACTCGGAATGGCTTTGCAGCTTTAAAAGCCTCAGAACTTGTAATGAAAAACGAAAAAGAGCAAACAGCCCTTGCCTGATACAATGTACAAAACGGCCAAAATGACAATCTGACAAATTTCTCTTGACACTCACTAAATATTGATTCCACAATGCATGTTACTGAGACACTGAGAGGGTGGAAGACTCATAAGGAATTATCTTATAATTGGCTCCCCGAGTCTTGGCTGAAACATTAGTCTCTCGACTACTCTGCCTACCTTCCTCTCAGTATTATTTCTATCATTTTCCTACAAATATCTGAAAACTGCGCACATCTAGCTTTAGGGGACAGGGATTAACTCTGGAAACAGGATAAATGCACACCAAGATAACAGAGTGGGAGACCAGAAAATTAAACAACAAAACTAAGCAAAAAGTTGAGGGAAACGAAACACTACATAGCAAATTTAGAAAACCCAAGAGGAAGTAAAAGTATTTTCATATTCACAAAAAAAGAAGTGTCCCCACGTGCTTTTGCCAAACCAAACTCCCCCTTTTACTTAAGTGTTGAAAAAAGAAGCAAAAGCTGTGGGAAATTCATACTTTCATCTCTCTTCACAGAATGAAGAGTAAACGGGTACAGCACAGCTGAGTGCCCTGGGAGAACTTGGAAATATTGACCCAGGTAATACCGCACGTGACAATCACCCGGAGAAGCTCTCAAAACCACAGATCATTCCTGGCCCCACAGCCTGACCCGCTACAAACTCTGGTCTATTCTGTCATTTCACATCAATGCCGGTCAAGCACTACAACAGGACCAAAGAAACATGGAGAAGTGTCTGCTTCCAAATCCAAAGGGAGAAAGGCTTTTTTTAAAACAATTTTTTCTTTAATTGGTGCACGGCATCTCCACATTCCTCTTTTCCCAAATCCTAATTTCTCAGCGTCAAGAACTTGCACACCTAGTTCATCTTCGCCCTAGTGTGGAGACAGCACCACCTCTAACTTCCCTCAAAGGGCGTCTGAAACCCCCTGAGCCAATCCCACTGGCTGGAAGACCCTTCACTGGTTCCTCCATCTGCACCTGGACCTGAAGGGTCTGCACAGCGGCCCGGAGAGGCTGAGAATCGCCCCCCAGCCCGGGGCGGCCCAGCCTCAGGCGCCCAGTGACGGGAGTGGTGGCCCCAGGCAGCGAGCCCGGGCAGCAGGTCTCGGGGAGGACAGGGGAAGGGGCAGGTCCCTGCTCTCCGGGGCGGGGACACGGGCAGTGGGGACCCCGAGCGGGGTACGGAGGGAGGCGGCTCGTCCGGCCACTTTCTGGGAGCCAGGCCGCGGCGTGGTGCAGCCCCGGGGCCCCGGGCCGCCTGGCCTCCTGGCCTCCGGCGGGGCCGCGGCCGGGCCCTGAGCCGCCCGCCGCGGAGGAGGCGGCCCGCCCCCCGACCCCGGCGCCCGGCCCGGGCACTCGCCTGCCCACGGTCTGGTTGGCCAGCTGCTTCATGCGGTTGAACTGCTTCTTCATGGCGGCGGCGGAGGCGGCCCGCGGGGCTCGGGGCGGCGGACGAGACGGCCCGGCGGCTCCTCCACCGCTTCCCGGCCCAGGCGGCGGCGGCGGCTCCCCAGGCCGGCGGCCCCGCCCTCCCGCGTCACTTCCAGCGCCGCCCGTCGGGCCGCCGGGGCAGGAGCGCAGGGCAGGCCCAGGGCGCGGCGTGCAGCCAGGCCTCGGCCGTGGGCCCGCGTCGGTCCCCGAGGAGGACGACCCGCCGGGCTGAGCGGGCTCGGGCCTCCGGTCCCCTAGGACCTCGATGTCTTTTCCTCATCAATGCTTCCTCCACGGATGTGAAACTCACTTCCCTGACTAGATTCAAACACGAGTTGACGAAAGCAGACACACGGCGTGTCCACGCTGTGACACCCCGTATCACAAGAGCCCCCAAACTAATCCAGGGGACCCCTCTCCCTGCAGGGCTGCTCGGGGAGGAGGCGAGGCTGTGGGGAGAGGACCCGGGAACTGTCTGGATGATGGAAATGGTCAGTGTCTTCATCAGGGTCGTGCTTATGCGCGGGTGTAGACATTTGTCAAAACACACTGGTTGAACTCTTCAGATGGGTGCCTGTCACTATGTTAATTTTACTGCAGACTTTTAAAAAAAATTGTTGCGTGAAAATCACCAGCTGTAGGACAATACGGACCGTGTGCTACACTTGGTGACATCAGAGCAATGGGTCCTCTCTTCACAGCGCGGACACGCGCACGGGGGAGGCCGTGTGGGGACGGCCGCCTCCAGAGCGGCTGTCATGGCGGCCGGCGCGAGGTGGCAGGAGGGGCGCTGGCACCGGGGACGTCACTGGGGCAGCGGGAGAAGGGGCCCGACCCCGCGGTGGGAAGTCATCGGGATGAGCGGAGGCCCCGGGTGACAGGGTGGGTGGGGAGGGTGACTGGCGACCCATTGGTGAGGTCCAGGGCCAGGCCCCGGGCTCCAGGCAGCCCCTCCCCCACCCCGGCGGTTGGCGCCCCCACCCCACCCCCACCCCGGAACCCCGTTGCCTAGGAACCCTCGGCGTGTTTGGACTCTTCGCCTCGCGCAGGCGCCGGTGCCCCACACTTGGCGGGACTGGCCGACTGGGCTGGACGCTTTGCGCCGAGCGGACCAGGTCAGCTCTGCGACCCGCGGTGATGGCCTCCTGGTTTGGTGGCCTAGGCTCTGGCTTAGGCCATTCCCTGGGGCAAGTGGGCGGCAGTGTGGTTTCCCTCACTGGACACATCTCTAACTTCACCAAAGATGTGCTGAGGAAGGGAAGGGAGAAGGCGGAAGAGTCACCGGACTCTGGGAGGACGAAGATGGAGGACGTTCAGGTAATTGTAGCATCAGAGGAGAGACTGAGAACCCAAGCTTTGAGAAAAGCTGAAAGTTTACAGCAGACCGTGGAGGAAAAAGACACAAAGCTTGCCTCCATGAGAGAAGAAAACAGTCATCTGAAAGAAGCCCTGGAACGACTGAGAGAACAGACTGGAACTGCACCTGTGGTTGACCCTAAAACCCTGGACAGGGTGACACGACTAGAATCTGAGGTCTCTCAACTGAATTTGATAAAAGGTCATCTGGAGGAGGAAGTAAAACATCATCAAAAGATATTTGAAGAACATGACCAGAGGAAGACAGAACTCCTTCAATCTTTACAAGAACAGAAACAGGAAATGGATGAACTTAGATACCAGTATGAGCAAATGCATATAAAACACACTCAGCTCTTTTCAGCCAAAGATGAGGAAATTAAGAATTTGCAAAAGACAATAGAACAAATCAAAACCCAGTTCCCTGAAAAAAACAGCACATGCAGACAAAACATTCTGAGATTTTTCTGATACCGAAAGTTCAGAGTTTTAATATGGAAAACGGAAGTGAAAAGCATGATTTATATAAAGCTGAAACTGAAAGATTAGGAAAAGGAAGAAAAGAACAGGAATGGGAGATGAAACTTCGAACTGAAAAGACTGTCCCTTTGAAGGAGCAGATTGATCAGCCATACAAAGATGGATTGGTCAACTAACTCGGATTATCCAGCAAAAAGAGTTGGAGATACAGGGTCTTGACGCTAGAATAGCTTCAGCTCCCTACATCCAGGCTGTTGGGGACCTTCAGCAGCAATTGCAAGCCTATGCTTTGGAAAGGGAACAAATATTAGCTGTTTTCAATGAGAAGGTGAGGGAAAACAGCAACCTGAAAAGAGAGTATCACAAAATGGTGGACATACTGGTTGCCAAAGAAGCGACCTCGTGAAGCTGCAAGATGAAAATACAGAATGGTCCACAATATTTGAAAGTAGTGGTCAAGGGGCAGCCTTGTGGCTTAGCGGTTATGTGCACACGCTCCACTATTGGCAGCCGGTTCTGATCCGGGCAGGCACCTACGCACTGCTTGTCCGGCCGTGGTGAGGCGGCGTCCCACATATAGCAATCAGAAGGATGTGCAACTATGAGGTACGACTATCTACTGGGGCTTTGGGGGAAAAAAAGGAGGGGTATTAACAATAGATGTTAGCTCAGGGCTGGTCTTCCTCACAAAAAAAAAAAAAAGAAAGTAGTGATCAGGATATGTCTAGAGAAACGATTCCAAACTTATCACATCATTTGAGCAAAAGACGTGGAAATCGCTGCCTTGAGTCAGAAATGTCAGACTTTATGGACAATCTTGCAGACATCTGGCACTGGCAGTGAGGTTGGAGGGGTTACTGTGAATCAGTTGGAGGAGCTTCTGCAGGAACGTGACACGTTACAGCAGCAGGTCTCCATAATGGAGGACTGGACACAGCAAGTGATGACCGCGGTGCACAACACGCAGCGAGAGTCAGCCCAGCTCCAGAAAGAACTTCCACAGCTTCAGGCTCGGGTCTTGATGGACAGTGAAAATAAGTCTCAACTACAGATTACCTCTACTGACCTGATCCAAAATTATAAAGAGGATGAAATCTAAGTCACACATTTGGCAAAGAAATTAGCACGAATGCAGCTCAGCCTAGGGCAGCTGTGCAATGCCAAGGACGTTCTTTTAGGTCCACTTGATGTTATTGCACCACAGCCTCCCACCACATCATCGCTCACTTCAGAGTCAGCCAACTCTCTGAAGGCAGCTAGATCTGGTGCAGTGAGTGAGTCTTCTAAAGCACTCCCAGAAGAGATAGAAGAGTTAAGGAGATCCACGGAGTGAAAAGAGGCAACCATTAGAAGCCTCCAGGAGGGAGAATCAGAGACTCTCTGCGGAGATTCCTGCCACCTCCGAACTAGACAGAAAACAACACGAACAAACAGAATCCGAAATCCAGCAGCTCAAGGAGAAACAAGATGTTTTACAAAACTTATCAGGAAAAAGAGCTCTTAATCAATGCAAAAAGTGAGGAATTACTTTCTTTGAGTGAAAACTACACAACTGAAGTGAATGAAAATGAACTTTTGAGGCAGGCAGTAACAAATCTGAAGGAGAGAATATTACATTTTGAGGTGGATATGCGTAAACTAAAACAGGAAAATGACAAAATTCTAGAAATGTCTGGGGAAAAGGAAACAGAAAACCAAGCATTACAAGAGACAAATATGCGGCTTTCTATGATGCTGAGAGAGAAAGAATTCGAAAGAAAAAGGCTCTTGCTTTGGAGTGACTCCTGAAAGAAAAAGAGCTAGGCTGGGGAATTAAACCAGCTTTTAAATGCAGTTACATCCATGCAGGAAAAGACAGTTCTGTTTCAGCAGGAGAGAGGTGAAGTTGTCTTGGCACTGAAACAGAAACAAATGGAAAACTGTGCCCTACACAATGATGCTCACCATTTACGTGACAATGAATTATGCTTACAGCAGGAGCTAGAGAGATCTCATAACCAGGCTTTAGAGTCAGAAGATGCTCATCTCCGTGAAGTGCTGCTTGCAGAAGACAGAGCGGCTCAACTAAGAAAGAGAGTCACAACACGAGAGGAAAAGCTACTTTTATCTTCCCAGGCAACGCAAAAGGCAAGCCATCAAGCCAGGGTACCGGTAGAGTCATTGCAGGAACAACTGAATGTTGTCACCAAGCAGAAAGATGAAACCGCATTACAGCTTTCTGTCTCTCAGGAACAAGAAAAGCAGTATGCTCGAGCACTAGCCAACCTGAAGATGGCACTAGCTGAATGGATGGAAAAGGCAGACGATCTAGAAGGAAAACTGATGTCATTGCAGGGACGACTGGAGAAAGCAAATGCCGTCTTGGATCTGAAGGAGGAACAAATTGGAGAATTTAAAAAGCAAAATGAGGTCCAACAGGAAATGCTGGATGAGGTGCAAAAGAAATGGATGAACTTAGTAAGTAGTGTGGAAGGAAAAGTAGACAAAGTCCTAGTGAGAAAGCTCTTCCTGGACTATTTTCAAACACCAAAACATGACGGTCAGGAAGTGTTACGATTAATGGGAAGCACTCTGGGTATGAAAAGGGAAGAAATGGAGAAGTTGTTGCATGAAGAGGAAGGCAGCGTTGCCAGATGGATGACTGGATGGCTTGGATAAGTGTCCCCAACACACCTCTGACACCAAATCAGCAATCTGAGCTCAGTGGTTCTTTTTCAGAACTTGTCATTAAATTTCCAGAAACTGAGTGTCATGTAGCTTTTCCACCACAAAAGCTCTCTGCTCAGGATAGGAAGGGTCTAGATGCACCTGGAAAGAAGAAACTGGCTAAAAATGTACCAGCACATCTTAAAACTACCCTCAGATCCACACCCAGAAAAGCAGATGTGAATGCCTGCTCCACAGCTGTGTCTCTTATTGACCCACCCGGCCCTGGGACTGGGGGGTCTGGGCATCTTCTTTTAAACGCCGTTACTAATGTTGTGCCCACATGTACACCTTTGCTCCTATCGCCTACCGAGAGTGCTGCAGTTGCCCTGAAAGACCTTTCAAAGTGATAGAGGATCCCGTAGCAGGAGACAAGACAGCGCTTTAGAGAGACCAGGTCACTTTGTGTGTGACCTTATCACAAAGTGGCCTTCTGGGAAAAGTCATAGATTTGTTTGCAGTTTTACTTTAAGTTTAATATAAATATTGTTCATGCTTAAGAAAAAAAGTGTCTTTTGAGGTATTCACCCAACTGGAATGAGAGGTTACTTCTTGGGAGAGTGGGCCTTGTTGGGACTGGAGGCTGTGGTCAAAGGACACTTCCAATCCTGTTTCTAGCACTTTCACTTTTTACAAGGAACAGATGTTTTTTTAGGTGAACCTTAGCTAATTAGATCAGTAACTTGTGTTAATGCTCAAAAATTATAATATACACGAGTGCCCGCTCCTTGTATAAGAAGAAAGGTGAACAGTGCAAAAGGGCAAGATGCATAAAAATTTAAAAAGGGAAGTTCAGTTTTCCTGGATCAGTCCTACCCCTCTTTTGTTGCTTAGGAAACCACTCTATTGGGAACCCGGATTCTCTCAGGCCTTTTAGACATATATGTATGTTTGTATATATGGGAGGATATTACTCCCTGACTGACTTATTTGAAAAATGTCACTACCCCTTAGAGATCTTTCCAAACGTGAATGAATTCCATCTTATTCCTTTTAAAAACAGCAGTTTGTTGTCTGGATGTATGCTAATTTATCGAACTAGCGCCTGGTGATCGCCATTGAAGCGGTTTCTACCCCAAATCCTATCAAAGATCCATGGTCAACTCTCTTGCCCATTTCTTTAAGAGCCACTCCAAGTCTTCGTCCCTTTCCACAAGCATGATCATCCTTATACCCTCTTGAAGAGATCAGAGGCCAGCTAGTCAAGAACTCTCCATTTCCTGCACCCCCTTCCTAGATTCCATCATCCCTCTATTTCTCTCCATCCGTCTCTACTCTTTCCCTTTTGTTCTACAGGAAACAGGACCCAGCTTTGCATTTCCAAGGGAATTGCTCCATTGTACCCTGGAAAATTATCTATTCAGACTTCTTCAAAGACCTCAGTCTGTTAATTTTCCATCTGCTTTCTCTTCAGCCTGTCTCTTTCCCTAAGCAGAGGAGCTCACCCGCGTCTCTCCCAGGATCTACACCTCTCCTTTCTGCTCTTCCAGCGACCACCTCATCTCTCTATCTTTCAAGGCTAAGCTTCTGCAAAAATTCTCTACTCCTTGTCATCATCTCATCTCTCACTGACTTCTTTGTGTCTCAGTAATGTCCTAGGAAGTTTCAAATGCACATTCTTTAGTCCTTTATTTACCTAAACTCTCTGTGGTGTCTGATGAATGCTAGCTACCCCCATTGTCAGTCTTTAAACATTGTCTCTACTCTCTTTCTTTTTGAGATGCTACTCTCCCCCGGTGCCTTTCCTAACCTCAGACCCTTCTTTCTCAGTCTCCTTTGTGGCTTCTTCTCTAAGGCATCGTCTTCAGGAAACAGGATCTTCTCACTGTCCCTGTGGTCTCAGGGAAGCTCATCCACTCCCATGATTGGACTCTCACCTGGATGCTAATGTCTTCTGAATGGCTATGTCTAACCTCACCCTTCTCCTGACTCCACACTAGTTTATCTCACTGTCTACTGGACACCTCTGTCAGGATCCCCATAGGCTTCTCAAAATCAACATGTCCAAAAGGGAAACCAGTATCTTCCTGTACAACCCTCCTCCTCCTCCTTTGTTCCTTTAAATCACCTCATAAAACCTCTGTCCATCTTATCACCCAAGCAAGAGGCCTCACAGCCATGGTTGATTTCTGTCTCACCCATTCCATATCCTATTAACTACCAAATAGAGCTTAATTCCTTCCCTTCTTTTCTGTTCCCACTGCTCTGGTCCATCTCTTCCTGTCTCCTGCTTGGACTAGCACAGTAGACTCCTTACTGATCTTGCTGGTTGTACTCTTTGCCTCCCTTGAATCCATACTCCACATTGCTGGGAGGGGGAACTAAGGTGAAAATCTGCTGTTACTGAAACGGTGCCTGGTACCCACAAGGTTGACCCAGGAAGCAAAGTAACCAAATTTTCTGAGCTTGTTTTGCAGAACAACAGGAAGACCGCTGATAAGAGAAAAGCTTGGTGACAGCCTCCTGACCCCCGCCTGACTACACATCATGTAGATGCATCGTGAAGCTCAAGTGACCCATCGTGAAATTTAGACGTCACAAAGATCCATTTCATGCAACCCATAGAACCCCACTGGATTTGCACACATGACCCACAAAGAAATATGAATGACAGTCATGCCTGAGCAGAGGACTCTTAAAACTTCAGCCCCCAAAGCCCTCCTACTCCCTCCCCTAACCAAAACTCTAGATAAAAAACCCAACGTTTTTCCTTTGAGGAGGTGGATTTGGGTTTTCTTCCCACCTCCTTGTCTGGCTGCCTTTTGATAATAAACCTCTTTCCTCGCTACAATCCTGATGTTACTGTGATTGGCTTTGCTGTGTATCTTGTAAACAAACTGAATTTGTGTTCTGTTTCATTACTTCCGTGTTTTAAATTATTTCAGGGTTCCCCATTGCCTGGAGTCCAAACTTTAGCAGAATAGGCAAGGCCTTTCCTCTGCAGTCCTACTTCCTGCTCGTCACCCACATATAGGCCACCCTCTAGCCATGTGTGATTTTCTGCAAATCCCAAATGGATTCTTACTCTAATAACTTCAAGCCCATGAGCCTAATCATAGTAGGGTAATTGCTTCAAGAAAGTGCACACCGGAAGTGTTTAATTTGCCTCCTCTTGACCTGGAAGGTGAGGAAGGGATTCCCACCCACCCTAAGGTGATGGGGATGGCTGAATGCTGAACAGATGAGCTCAACAGCAATTTATTAGTCAGGTAAACTCCCAGCCCAGGGGAGGACACCACACACCATGTGGAGCCACATGGGGGGTGCACTTGTGAAAAGAGTAAAGAAGCAGGGCTGTAGGGGGAAGACTTTGTAGTAACAAGAGGGTGGAGGTGACTCCTGGTTCCCGCAGGAGGGTATGATTGACTTGTTTGAATAATTTCACAGGTGGGTAAGAAGTGGAGCTCACTACTGGGGAGAAACTGTGCCTGGTCCCTGTGATAACAGGGGTTGTTTGGCGAGGGAATCTTAACTGTGGGAGCAGAGAGGGAGGGGAACTTGCAGTTAGGCCATTTGAGGCCCTCCTATTTTACCAGATGTCAAGGTCACACTTAATATTGAATCTTCATTTCAGGCATTATACCACAATTGGCTCTTTGATGCCTTGACATCAATTTACACCTTAGTGATGTCTGAGACTTAGGGAGGATGAGAAGTGCTACCCTAGGAAGTGAAGTTGGCACTTGATCAGGAGGGAGAGCTGGTTATTGACAACCTCAAGTGTATGAACTCTCATTGAGGTTCACTCAGTTGATCCCAAGGAAATGTCCAGGTAGCCAAGGGAACTGGGGGAGGAGTGACATCATCTAGCACCATGGTATCTGGCAATGGACTGATGACAGGAGAGACCACACCCACTGGCAGGTAGGATGTGCCACAGGGTCCAGGTTTGGTTCCATCCTGTAGCAAGGAGCCCTTGGTAACCTGCCTGAACTTGTGAAGTGCTGCTTCCATGACCCAAGTGATAATAGGCAGCTGGGTATGGAGGCTCAGGATCTAGAGAGACTCTATTTCCAGAAGAGCCCAGTGCATGGTGAGCAATTGCTGCTCTAATGCTGTATGATGCAGGGCCAAGGAGGGCAGTTTCTTGCATCAGAAACCCACAGACAATTTATGCACATCATGTGTGGTCCAGAGCCTCCGGGAAGAATGAGAGGAGGTTGCTGAAGCCTCTTCACTGAAGGAGTCTCTGAGGGCTCTAACGAGAGTGTCTGTTGATTTTAATGTTGACAATTTCTAGAGTCTATTGTTGGAGGGGCCCCTGAAGGTGGGCTAATTTGTAAGTGCTAATTTATAAGTAACAGCATAAATGGGCTTAAGTAAAACTTGTAGACGAGGACTATGTTGCCTTCAGAACAAAAAAAACTAAAGGATGTTGGACTTGTATGTCCTTAACAAGTGTGTCAAACAAATGTCCTCAAAGGAGGATGTCATAAAAGTCATATCATACCTGTACTCCTAGAGAAAGGTGGATGCAGTGAAGGTCCTGTCTGCAAAGACTATGTGTGAGAGCAGAATGGCTTAGGGACCTGTGGGTAGAAAGGTAAAAATGTGTCCCCTCAGAGGTGATGGCAAACTGTGGCTGAGAAGATGTTGAAATGGGCTCAGAACAGAACATATTAGCCAAATCTATAATAGCAAAATATTCAGCCATGTGTAAATGTAGTGGGATCCCAGGAGTTTTAAGGGTCCCCAGGATTTGTTTCTATCAGGTACAGTCAGACAAGAAGATCCAGAACTAACTGTCATGAAGGAGAAGTTTTCTATCCTCACAGGTCCTGAGCAGCAGGAGGCAGGGCACACCATGGAGGGCCACACAGGGCAGCACCAGGGTCAGTCAGGAGGCAGAAGGAGGGAGGGGAAAACAGGAGGCAGAAGGAGGGAGGTGGGCAAGAGCCTTTCTTGTGGATTCCATGGGAAGGAAGGAGTGAGGCAGGGTGAGCAGGTGTAGGATTGGGTAGTTTGAATCATTTCAGTGGGCTCAGGGCACAATGGTGTCCTTGGTTGTCTGGTCCCTGTCCCTGGGGTGATGAGGGCAGGGGAAGAGTGGCCCAGAGTGGAAGAGCCTGATAGAGGAGGAGGGTGGGGTGTGGGCTCTGGGTTAGATGATTGCATATGAAAGGAGTACACAGAGGAGTCATTTACTATCTCTAGGAATTAGGTAACCCTAGCAGGGACAGGCCCTCCAAGGTCACCAAGGCCACTGATGTCAAAGCATTCAATACAGAAACTAGAAAACATGGTTATTATACTAGGTATAATCGCAATTTGAGCCCCGGTACGAAGTCTGTGAAGGTTCGACAACTGGTGCATTCAGCAGATGTTAAAGTTAGTCCAGAACCTGTGTGGTGGAGGCACAAAGGCCAGTCAGTTCCCTTTATCTTTTTGCCATATAAATTAATTGATTAAATTTTCAATTTCCTTTGGGGCACATTGTGAACCTTTCTTGAATTAATTATTTTGTTTGATTGTTTCCTCCCCATGTTTCCAGGTCTCTTTCTTTCATTTATCTTTTTATTGGTTTTTGGTCACTGGATATACTTGGGGGAGGGGGAATGTCTTTCTACCCTGCTCATATTTATCAGCGTTTTCCTCCAGAGAGTCTCAAGTCAGTATCATCAGGGTTAGGGCCTCTCTCACGGCAATGGTTGTATGGTTTAAGGAAACTGGGCTGAAGTCAGGTTTGAATTAACACCTTCACTGTGCCACAGGGGTTCTGTGGATTGTTTTCCCCATAACCCTGAGGATCAGGAGTTTATGTCACACAGGCATAGACAGCAGGGTGCAGTGGAGGAGCACAGGACCTGCCCACCATCCAGAAACTGATGAATGGCAGCCATCTTCTGCTGCAGCCCTACCTTTTCCCCCTCAGGGACTGCTTCCCTTCCCCCACCTTCTCTCTGTACATATTCCCTCAGGATATTTTTGCCTGTAGAGTCACAGCTTTTGTGTTCCTGCATCCAATCACATGTGGTGCAGACCTTCTGGGTGATTACGGAGAAAGGGAAGCAGGTGTTGGGCCTCATAGATGAGTATCCTCTTCCTCCAGGGAATGCCAGTCAATCTCCCCAGTGCTGAACTCCACATCCAGTGGGTCATTTTGTCTATGGCCAAGGTGGGGGCCTCAAGCCCCTTGATGACAAGATTCATCCTTTGGTGTGCTGGTAAGGAACAACACTAAGCAAAGCCCAAGTGTGCTGATTGTGGGTTTGGCATTGGGAGAGAAGTTGAATACCAGCTCTCCCCCCAACATTTTGGGTTTTTGTCATCAGTGCCTGGGCCACGGGCTGCCACGCATGTGCACTTTGAAACCCTTAGGGGTCAGGAGAGCACGTGACAGCAGCAAGAAGAGCAGCAGCACAGGAGATGGGTGAGGTCACTGCCTTTCCCTGAACAACGATGACTCAGGAGGGAACCAAGGAATCATTCTGTAATCTTCCTGGGGTGGTGGACTCCTTCCTTTCCTCAAGCAAAACAGGGGGTCATCCCCAGGACTGTGATGGGGGTGCACTTTCCCAAACAGTGTCTCTGTGACTTCCCCAAGCAGCCACTGATGGTCATCAGGCTAGACATGCTGACCAAGGAGCACTATCCTGACATTCACTAAGTAGAACTCAAGCGCCCACCAGTGAGGATGTTGTGTGTTGCTGCCCTCATGTGGGAGCCTGGGAGACCACCTACCAGACAAAGGCCACACCCAATGACACCTCACTCCAGGATATAGTCAATTAAGAACAGTTCTTCCCTTGTGGGAGAGAATGAGACATCAGGGTGTGAAGAGATGGCAGCAACCTCTGGAGAGAACAGAACACGAGCTAATGCCCAAGCTGGCCAGCAATTGGCTCTCACATCCCAGACAGAAACTGCTGCCTATGACCCAGTTAGTTAGCAAAGGAGTAGTTAGTGAAAGCTGGCCAGGTGTCCTCAGGGGAGATTGGGCCATCCCGTTTGTGATGCCAACTGTTTTAGCCCCCTCCTCTTTACTCCGTGGGTGAGAGACAGATTCCCACCCCAGACTCATGGGGATGGCTGAACACAGGACACTCGACAGTGGACAGATGGGATGGACAACAGTTTATTAGTTTATCACATATACGCACAGCCCAGGGGAGGAGGACAGCACACACCATGCAGGGGCACACTGGGATTGCACTGGGAACAGAGTGAACAAGTAAGGTCTTAGGAGCCCTACTTTGTAGTAACAAGACGTTGAGGTGACCCCTGGTTCCTGCAGGAGGGTGTGATGCGTTTGTTTGAATATTTCCGTGATAGGTAACTGAACCCTGAGCTTAGGAATAAGCAGGCACTGTGTCTGGTCCCTGTGATAAGAAGGGGTGTCTGGCCAGGGACCCTTTATCTGTGGGAGAAGAGGGAGAAGAGGCATGGGGAATTGCAGTTAGGCCATTTGAGGTCCCCTCAAATGTCAAATCAAGACAGCTCATAATATTGAGTCTTAGTTCAGGCCTTATACCTCAAGTAGTTATTAAAAAGTAATTCTTCCTAGAAGTAGTAATTGAGTTCAACAATCTCATAGGATAGAAAATAAACGTATAAAAGTTAACATATTTCTATGTACTAGGAATGAATATGTGGACATCAATATTAAAAATACATACATGATCACTAATAAAAATAAAAGACTTACGTGTAAATCTCACAAAATATGTCCAGTACTTGTACACTGAAAACTACACAACACTGACAAAAGCAGTGAAAGATCTAAATTAGTGGAGAGATATACCATGCTCATGAACTGGAAGACTAAACATAGTAAAGATGTCAATTCTCCCCAAATTGATATAGAGATGTAATAAAATCAAAATCTAGATTTTTTTGTAGCTATAGACAAAATAATTCTAAAATTTGTATGGAAAGACAAAGGAATGAAAACAGCTAAAACAATTTTGAAAAAGAAGAGTAAGTGGGAGCAACCAGTCTACCCAGTTTCACAACTTATTGCACAGCTACAGTAACCAAGACTGTGTAGTATTTGCAGAGGGACAGATGCATAGATCAATGGGACAGAACAAAGAACCCAGAAATAGTCCCAACGAATATGCCCAACTGATTTTTTTTGTGTGTGAGGAAGATTAGCCCTGAGCTGACATCCATTGCTGATCCTTCTCTTTTTTTGCTGAGGAAGATTGCCCCTGGGCTAACATGCATGCCCATCTTCCTCTACTTTATATGGGACACCACCACAGCATGGCTTGACAAGCAGTGTGTGGGTCCGCGTCCAGGATCCAAATCTGTGAATCCTGGGCCACTGAAGCGGAGGCCCAAACTTAACTGCTATGCGGCTGGGCTGGCCCCCCCAGCTGATTTTTGATAAAGGTGCAACAGCAATTCAATGGAAGAAAAATAGCCTTTCCGACAGACTACAGCTATTTAAAGCTTGTGAGGAAATCACAGCCCAAAAACTAGGAAAATGGAACCAAAAGAAGGAAGATAATGGTTTGACCGAGGTACTACCAGGTAGTGATGGGAGGGGAGGGATAGTGTGCACCCAGCTCAGGAGGAAAGCTGCAAGAGCCAAATGACTGTTTATTTCTTTTTTTGAATTTAGCTTCTTCTGACTGACCAGCCCCACAGGCTCTGGTCATTTTCCCATCAGCTCCCACACTCCAAAATCAGGTCACCCCTAACTGAGCATACAGTGATCCACACTCCATTAGCATTCCATTAGCATCATTCTCAGCCTATATGAAGTGGCAAGATGGCTCTCAATAGCTTCAAATATACATCCTCCCAGGTTCAAGTCTGGCAGAAAAGAGGGCTCTTCTAGACTTAGCAACTGCCATTCAACTCCTGGAATTCATTCTGATTGGACCAACCTGGTAACCTCCCCCCCCACATACACACCCCTGAAGTATAGCTGAGGTGATTTGTATGTGATTGCCAGGCCTTAGTAGGGTTCCACCCCCTGTGCCAGGCATGGAACCTCACCTGATCCACATGGACTGAAAGGAGAGTTTACTTCTTCAAAATAAACCCTAGCTGTTACAGAAGAAAGGAATATTGGACAGCCAATGCAACAAATATCCACTGAGGCCTCTCAGGCAGAAATTCCATAGTTCATGCCCAGCTTTTGCTCCCAATATTAATGTTCACAGGGATTGTAAACTCCAGTTTCTCTTTTCTCGACTTTGTGAAAGGATGCAGATTAGCTGGCAGTGACCTTTCTCTGGCTGGGACACTGTTCATGACTACCCCAGTGCAGTCACATATTTGGAGGCATTGTGCAGCCTAGATGGCTAAGCTTGCCATTTCTGGACTCCACTGCTGTGTCGTAAAGTTCCAGCCCCTTGATCAGGAGCTTAAATGGAAGGAGCTGGCCCTGCCTGCCGGAAGCCTTTGGGTCGGCCCCTCAATGAAAAACTGACCAAAGTCCTCTGAATCGTCAGTTTTTCTGAATCAAAGGCTCAGCAAAGAACACAAATATTCTTTGCTCATCAATCAGTAGAGGTGTATCAGTGCATCTGCTTCCACCTTCTTCCAGTCACCCTCAGCCTCACCATCCAGACGTATGGGATCCTCACCTTCTACTACTTGTTGTTGACACTTATTACCCAGAAACACACACGGAATGTCTACACTGCCAAGCTGGAAGACTATGTTCAATGGTTTGCATCACCTTTTAGGCTGAGGATGAGTCAAAGAAACGGGTGTATTTCATCTCATCACCACTCCCTGTGGCTAAACTCCCTACTTCAGCCTTCCACACTGTCATTTCTACTTGGGGTATCAATGAGCTCTTGTTCCTCCATTGAATACCTAGCGAGTGTTTAATCTCTGATCTTGCTCCAAGATATGTGTATTGGGTTTTTGTTGTTGTTGTTTGTTAGTTTTGCTTGTGTGTGTGTGTGATCCAAGGTTCTTATAGTTTAAGTATATCCATTCCCTGGCTCCCAACAGATAATGAAATGGAATATACCAGCACACTCCTTTTCTTATTTATTTAGAAAATGTTTTAGGGGCCAGCCCTGTGGCTTAGCGGTTAAGCGCGCGCGCTCCACTATTGGCGGCCGGGGTTTGGATCCAGGGCGCTTACCGAAGCACTACTTCTCCGGCCATGCTGAGGCAGTGTCCCACATACAGCAACTAGAAGGATGTGCAACTATGACATACAACTATCTATGGGGGCTTTGGGGAGAAAAAGGGAAAAAGAAAAAGGAGGAGGATTGGGAAAAAGAAAAAGGAGGAGGATTGGCAATAGATGTTAGCTCAGGGCCGGTCTTCCTCAGCAAAAAGCGGAGGATTGGCATGGATGTTAGCTGAGGGCTGATCTTTCTCACAAAAAACAAACAAATAAATAAAAAAAAACAAAAAAATAGAAAATGTTTTATAATAAATCCAGTACAAAATATATGTTATGAACATCTGGAATATGCATGAAATGAAACATACACATGTGAATGCACCCCAACTTGAGAAATCATTGAGGTGTCTCTGTACTCCTTCCCTATTCCCTTCCTTTGCCCTGCAGTGTCCTACCCTTCCCACTCCCTTAAAGGTCATAAATAATCTGATTCCTGATTTTTTCCCTCAATCTTCTACTTTATTGTATAGCATTGTACCATATATGTATGTTTCTCTAAACATTAATTTTGCTTGCTTTGAACTTTACAAAAATGTTGTATTTACTTCTTTCACTGAATATCATGTTGCTGAAATTCAGCCAGTGATGCCTGTCACTTGTAGCTCTAGTTTATTTTCACTACTACATAGTTTTCCACACATTCCTTCCTTCACAACAAAGGCGAGTATGTGTGCAAGGCCCATAGCACAATTCCTGGCTCACAGGTGACGCTCAATAAATATTTGTTAAATTGTTGAATGACACGGAGTCCCAACTGACTGTAACACTGACATTTGTCTCCCCCAGCTCGATTCTCTGCCCTTCGCCTCACTGCTGAGGATCCTGCCAGCTCTTCTGCCCTGAGCTAATTACAGTTATAAAATTTCACACCACCCATAAGAAACCCAGTGGCCTGCCTATGCACCTAAAACTACAATTCCCGGAAAGCATAGCGGTGCTCTTGCGTCAATTTAAGTTTACCTTCCCCCTCCGCGAACTTCCGGAGCGTGTGGGCGGGACCAAAGGAGTTCTCCAATCAGCACCTCCGCGGCCGGACGGGGCGGGGAAATTGCCCAATGAGCTACAGGGGAGAGGCGCCAACGCGCTGGCCGGTTGCTGGGCAGCCGTCGTGGGTGGTGTCGCTGAGCCGCCCCAGCGGAGCCGAGTGGGGTGCAGCTACTCTCTGCTGCCTTCTCCCAGGCTCGCTCCTTCTCCTGGCGTCTTTCGACCCCCTCCGTGTCTCCTTTGGGCACAGCACGCCGGAACCTCCACGTCCATGGCCGCTAGCCTGCGGAGGCCCTCCTTCACCTCTCATTTTTCCTCCCCGACCGACACAGAGGACGAGGGCGTGCGCGGCGCCTGCGAGGATGCTTCTGTCTGCAGGAGGTGCCTGCGGCGCGTGGGGTTGGGGGCCGCTTCCGCGGGGGGCTGGGGGCTCGGTGGGAGGCGGGCCTGTGTCTGAGGAACACGCGTGTGCGCCAGGAGGTACCTGTCAAGTCGTGCGACGGCTGTGCAGTGCACGGAGCGGGGGTTCGCTGGTTGAGCTCACGTTTACCTGACCTGTGACGTGTGCCGGGCGCGGTGCCAGCCTGGGGATGCGGTGACCGGGAGTCAGGCGCTGAACCAGCGGACGTGGTCGTGGCTCTTGGAGCTCAAGTCTTGCTGGAAGGACAGACGTGAAGCAACAAGTAACGACAGTCTTGGTGGGTTATGAGAAGTGCAGGTCTCCCTCTTTTATAGGCTTGTTGAGGCACCTTCTAGGTTAGTCTTTGAATTTGTATTTTTCTTCTTTTTTAAAAAAATTGATCAAATCTCGCTGTATTTTTGTGCTATGTCCGTTTCTGTCTTAATATTTGGATTTCTAATTCTAGGTTTTTTTTTTAACATCTTCAAATGCTCGTTTGAAATAATTAAATGTGGAGCGTTATGCTATAGTTTTTCTCCGTGTTTTTGGAGGAGCAGAGGATAAAATTTTTGTTAGCCGAAATGTTATGATTCACTTTTTCTGTTTTCTTCTTACAGAAACTTTGTGCAGAATTTGTTTTTTTTCTATTCCTAGGTATTTTATGGACAGAGTTCCTAGTTTGAGAGAGCCCACTTCTGTCAGTATAGTGGAGTGCAATTTCTTTAATGGATAGTGTTATTGGGCAGTGCGAGATATATTTTGTTTTGCTTTTATTTATGTAAAATCCTTAATATTCCTTTCTTATTTCCTTCCTTCCTTTTCCGTTCGTTGCTGTATCTGTAAGGAGCACCACTTCTCTTCCAAATTTCTGATTGTCCCTTGGAAGCAATGCTTATCAAGGCTGACGCCTCCAGAGTTTTTCACTTTCAAACAGCTTGCTCATGGCCGATGCTGAGAACCACCAAGTCCTACATCTGTGTTCAGTATTTTAGCATTTAGTGTTGGACTACCTCTTTTGAGGATGATTTTATGTGTTTTATCTGATTCCTCCATGACCTTCTCCTTTTTATGGAGTCTCTGAAACCTTCTAATCCTCCACTCTCCCAAAGGCTTTCAGTAGTTGTCGGAGCTAGGTTGAAATTTGGTGTTTAGTTATGAACCTACATTTGAAGGTTAAAGTATCCTTTGTCTTCTTGTAATGCCGAAGGCTTGGTTATATGTAGCTTTGTTTGTTCTCCTTGTTGATATTATGATTTGGAGGAAGTTGATTGTATGATTGGGGAGAGATTTGGATTCAGGGAGCTGTCTTTATCTTCCAGACCTTGAGGGCTCTCCCAAAGTTTTTACAAGTATCTATTTTCGTGTGCCTTTCCAACACATAATAGTGTTAGCGTTGTTTATTTTCTCCATATGATAATTGAAGATGGTATTCCATTGCCAATTTCATTTTTAATGAATTCTAGCATCGCCGCATATTGGTCATCTGTATTTATTTCTCAGTAAGTTGTTTATTCATATCCTTTGCCAGATTATTAGTTGGGTTTTTGGAGCTCCTTCTTCAGTATTGATATTAATCATTTATCTCTTTTATGAGTTGCTAATATTTTTTTCTGAGTCGGACTCATCTTTTAACTGTGTTTATAGTATTGTTGCTAAATAGAATAGTATATTTTCTGAGTCTTTGCACATTCATGTAAATCTTTTGATCTTCACCCACGGATGAGAGATTGTCTGGCTATAGAATGCTTATCTCACAACATTTTACCCCTCATCTCTATCCACACACCTTGCTCCATTGTCTAGAGTTGCAGATGAGCAGTCTAATGCCAATATGACCTTTTTATCTCTTTCTTCCTAGATGCCTTAAAATTTTATTTCTTCTCTAAATTCAAAAACTTTCTCATTACGTTATGGTAATATTTTTTCTCATTAATTTTGCCTAGTATATGATACATTCCTTTTGATGATTAGGGCCTTCTTTGTGTTCTGCAAAGTTTTTTCTGACATATCTTTAAATATTATTTTTCCTATTTGCTTGTTCTTTCCATCAGACATGCCAATCATTCTTATATTGAAAATCTCTTCCACCTCTGGGATCTTCTCACTCATTATTTTATCTCTTTTCCTTTATTCTCTTCTTTTTGAAAGAGTTTCTTAAGAATGGCTTCAACATTATTGATTTAATTCCCAGTAGTTTAAATTCTGATCTTGATTGTTTCTAAGCTGCATTTAATCTCTAGGGAAGTATTATTCTTTTCAACATATTTCCTCTTTATCTATCTCTATCTATTTCTGTCATGCCAGTCTCTCCCTTTACAGCTCAGTCTCTCAACTTATCATATAATTTTTCATTTCTTGTTTCATGGAGCAATCTCCTGAATTTTATTGGGAACACAGATACAACAGAAGCTTTCTGAGTATGCTTCTGTTTCCTCTAAGAGAATTCTTTCAAAGACTCTTCTTCTAACTCTTAAGCTTAACATTTCTGTCTTTATGCTGTACAGTCTTCAAAAAAAAGAAAAACTAAGATAGATGGCTGAGATATATATTGTTCTTATTTCCACTTCTGCTTATTCATCAAGGAACAAGAAATGTATAGCTTTTTCCCATTTGTTATATATAGTTTCTACTCAGTTCCCATCAGGTTGCTGTGTGACCTGTTCCTTCTTCCTGCTCTGAAGTTGGAGAACCATCTGATGTGCGCAGCCTTTGGCCAGATTTCTAGTTTAAAATAGCCAATTATCATCAAACTTTCTAGTTTAAAAAGTCACTTATTCTTTAAAATAATAACCTGATGTTAAAGGAGAGATGTCATGATACCACTATCTCATGGTCTTTCTACAATATTTAAAATTTATCCCTGGATGGGCTATTTCTACATTCATGACTAAAAACCTGCAACTTCACCATGGCCACTCCACAGCTCCTTTCCTTCCAAATGCAGGTTTCAGCTCACAGCTGATGCTGGCTGAGGGTGTTAAAAGACTCTCAAGACTCTAGTAACTAGTTTCCATACTGGGGGAGATGTGAATTCCTTCACTCTGATCGAAGAAAGTCTAAGCTTGTGAGATTTCTTGAAACATTTTTCCATGAATGGTTCCACCATTATACCTGTAGGCTTTAAAGGTTTAACTCATGGAAGTTCTTCCCGTTTTCTAGCCGTTCACTGTATAATATTCCTGGTTCCTAGTGCTATTGAAATTCTCCATCTCGTCTTGAGTTTTTTTTTTTTTTCCCATAATTTTATTTATTTATTTATTTATTTCCCCCAAAGCCCCAGTAGATAGCCCAAGAGGATAACAAGAGGCATGTGGCCCATTTGCTTCTGTTACCCTGATCACCAGCCTGCTAGACACATGGCGTTGAAAAAGACTTCCCTAGATATCCAACCAGCAGCCAACCCATGGATGCTTCAAAGAGCCCAGGAGAGGTGAGCTGAGCTCACACAGATAAGTACTGCCTAGCTGATCAAATCATGACCTAAATAAAGAGTTGTTGTTTAAAGGCACTAAGTTTGGGGATAGTTTATTACCCAGCAAAAGCTAACTGATACAAACACCAAATTGTATGAATGTTCCAGGTACTGTAGATACTCTGATAAAGGAAGTGGATGAGGCCTTTGCCCTCAGATGATGATAAACAAAGAAATAAATGAGTAAGACAATTTCAGAGATTCACACAGGGTATGAAGGAAAGGAAGCAGGGTGATGTGACTGGCTGGGGTTGGGATCTAATTTAGATATTGCAACCAGAGAAGAAGTCTTTGAGTAGCTAAAGTTTGAGCCAAAATCTGAATGACAAGGAAGAGCCAACCATATGAAGGTCTAGAGATAGATTGTTCCAGACAGAGGAAACAGCAAGTGTAAACACATTGAGGTGGGAACATACTTCACATTTTTTTTTTTTTAATAATTTTATTTATGTATTTATTTATTTATTCCCCCCAAAGCCCCAGTAGATAGTTGTATGTCATAGCTGCACATCCTTCTAGTTGCTGTATGTGGGACGCGGCCTCAGCATGGCCGAAGAAGCGGTGCATCGGTGCGTGCCCGGGATCCGAACCCAGGCCGCCAGCAGCAGAGCGCGCGCACTTACCCGCTAAGCCACGGGGCTGGCCCCATACTTCACATTTTAAAGGGACATAAAGAAGGTCAATGAAGCTAGAGTAGGGTGAGCAAAAGAGAGAGTGCGGGGAAGGATGTAAAGGCAGGGAAACAAGCCATGCGGGAGGACTTGGCCTATACTTAATCTATCAGTTACCTTAATGCTTGTACCGTATCGCATCCCCGTCCTTTATGTTTGTGGACTAGGAGCTCGGAGCTCTTAAAAGACTCCTATGGGAGGAGCCCTCTTTTCTCCAGCCTTTTGGGCTACAGCTTCCCATGATCTGTTCTCATCAATCAGGTCCATCTGCTTTCTCTCTTCTAGGATTTCTTCAAAATGTCCTCAGGCTGCCTGCCGTTCTAGCTTTCCAGCATTACTATGGATTCATTCTTTTTAAAATACAGGGTGTTTTTTTTTTTTTTTGACATTTTTAAGGACCTTGGTATGTGTCAGTTCTCAATTCACCATCTCTAATTGAAATTCTCGTATCTCCTGTTTAAATTTGGAGCTCTCAGCTCATCTTATTCTCTTCTCCTCCTTTTGTTATCCTGTCTTTTTCTCTCTGTTCTCTTTTCAGCTTGTCTTTAGAGTGGCTGCTGAGAGGTGAGGCCTCAGCGGGATTTTTATTCACTATCCAATAAACATGTATTGAGGACCTTTTATCTGCAGACAAACTTGAGGCCGCTCTCTCCTACCTGTTGCCCTTGCAGCCACTTGCCTTGCTCAGTTCCAGTGAGTTGAGTACAGCTCATCAAAACACCTCCTGCAGGGGCACTGAGGGGACACAAGGGTTAATTCTTGCCAGTGCCTTACATTTCCCTGGACACTGCAGGTGTTTCATTTCCTAGGAAAGTTTTCATATCTCAGAATTCAAATGCCAAAAAAGTGTATTTTAACTCCCTGGTCTTTGTCTGTCTGTCTGTCTGTCTGTCTATTTGTCTATCTGTCTGTCTATCTTCATTGAGTTTTGGGTGCCATAAGTCATTAGGAGATGACACATAGGATGTCATACTTGAGAGGGATGGACCACGTTACTGCACTGAGAACAGAAGACCCTACACCCTTGTAAACTGAGAGCTTGGCATTACTGGGCATTTGTAAAGTTTCCAGGCACAGGAATTTTCACTCCTCTCCCTAAAGCAGATAAATATGCTTTTGTACAGAGATTAGAGCACTTGAAAGGTGATATTAACAATCTTCATGGCCCAGTTGGGTCCTTTGCAGAATCCCACAGTACAGAACTCTTTGCCTGCCCTGCATTTGCCTTATGGAAATACCACTACACACTTTCCCTCCAACCCAGAATCAGGAGGCCAGAGCACCTTGAATGAAGAGAAAAGGAGGCCGACATTCTCTTCTCTACCCCAGGGCTATTGCATGTGCTGTTCCTTTCACCTGGGACACTCTCCCTGCTTCTCCTCCAAGTCTCTTACTTATCCTGACTCTTACTTACCCTTCTGGGCTCAGCTTATAAGCTGCTTGCTCAGAGAGGCCTTGTCTGCTTTTCTAATCTTCCCTTCCTTCCTCAAGTGTAGTGGATGCTGCTGGTGCCCTGCTCGGGTCCCCTTCACTGGTGGCACACTCATTCCTCAGTCACTGTGAGCATTCATTGCTAAAATGGAGCTGCCTTGCCTGGGAGGTTACTCCTGGCCACAGGGGACAGTCAGTGGCCAGTGATTGATTGGGGTACGAAAGGCCAGCTGCCTGGCCTCAAGGTGGAGCTTTCCGGGATATGAGGCTGAAGTTAGTCTCCAGCTGAGACCACACCTTTGCTTAGTTTTCTTCTCCTGCTTCCCTCGTACCCTTCTCCAGAGAGCTCTCCTCCAATAAATCATTTTCACCAGAATCACCATCGCAGACCTGGCTTCTAGGAAACCTGACCTAAGACACTAATTTATCATTTATTTACGTAACTGAGAACAACTTCTCTCTCTGAACCTTGCACCTCTACCTGTGATGGAGAGTCACATGGACTCTAATGTGAGTAGTGCCCCCAGGACTGGCCACACAGTAGCCCCCCGCTCTGAGGCCGCTGAAGAGCTTCTCCTCATGGAAGTGGAAGTGGAAGAAGAAAAAGAGGCGCCGCACACGAGCCCTGCACCCTGGAGGCTGTGCTGCCATTGCTGAAGCAAAGCTGTGTATCTGACCTGATGAAAACGGGTATTCTTTAGAAACTGTAAAATCATTTAATCTAAGATTCGATATAAATGCCACTCTCTGTTAATCTTTAAGAACCAACAAGTCAATCCCAGATCTGTTCTTTATCTGAAGTGAAACTAATTTGGTTAAGGATGGAATTTTTTGAGTTTCTTTCCCAAAAAGTTCAAAGTTCAAAGCCATGATTAAGTCTCTTCTCCCAAATGTAACCCCTTGGGAGGCACAGTAATAGCACAAACCAATAAGATATGATGAATTCATGTTTGAAGAGCCTATAGAGACATTGACTAATGGCATGAGACCCACAGGATGGTTTAGAAATTAGTTCATATGCAAATATTTTTGGACGCCAGTACCTTGTCCCTTACACATTCAATACTTAAAATTTAGATTATTTGAAAGTGACTCTGAGATGGAACAGTTGTGAAATTTTGTTGAGGCGTGAGCTCAACTCACACGTACCACAAAGTTGGAAGCCAAAGTTGGTAGATGGTGAGTGAACGAGGTGACCTCTTAGCATCTACTCCACTCGTGTGCAGTAACTCCCATGAAGGGATTTACAATCTTTCCAACTGTTAATGTTGTTAATGGAAGTGCAGAGGTGGAGGAAAGAAATGGCAAGTATGGCTTTGAGGGTACCCAAGACCAAAGCTCTCACAGCTGTTGAATGATTACTGTAGTCCATCCATATCAGCTACCATGATGGCTGCCTTAGAATCTGATTTTCCAAATGCACAATTAAGGAAACAGAGGCACTAGCATGCTGTTTTAGGAAGAAGATGGAGCTTGGACATCTTGGAATTTTAAATTGGAATTTTTTTTTTGCTGACGAAGATTCCTGAGCTAACATCCGTTGCCAGTCTCCCTTTTTTTGTACGTGAGCTGTCATCACAGCATTGCCACCGACAGCTAAGTTGTGTAGGTCTGCACCCAGGAACCGAACCCGGGCCACTGAAGTGAAGCGCGCTGAAGTTAACCACTAGGCCACTGGGGCTGGCCCTGTTAAATTGGAATTTGAAGGTGGTCAAAGTGGGCATCCCCCCTCTGATGTCCCCAGCTTCTCCCACTTGTAGTTCAAGAAGCCATCTCTTTATAGTCTCAGGCAGGCTAGTTCTGCCAATTCCTTATTCACAGTGTAGGTTTGCTTTTCTTTCTGCATCTCTCTTTTCTTTTTTGTTTCCTGAGGAAGATTCGCCCTGAGCTAACCTCTGTTGCCAGTCTTTCCTCATTTTTTGCTTGAGGAAGATTCGCCCTGAGCTAACATCTGTGCCAGTCTTCGTCTACTTTATATGTGGGTTGCTGCCACAGCAAGGCTGACGACTGGTGTAGGTCTGCACCTGAGATCCGAACCTGTGAACCCGGGCCGCCAAAGCAGAGCATGCCGAACTTAACCGCTACGCCATGGGGCCAGGCCCCTGCATCTTTCTTTTCTGTTTATGGCACCACCATCATCTTAGTTGCTGAAGTTTCAAACCTTGACCTTTGGCCCCTATACCTTTATCCTTCTTCTCTCTTCTCCTGACATTATTCTCAGGGCCACCTCCATCCATAATCTTCTGGCTGTGATTCCTAGAGCTCCTCATGGGATGTGACCATCACCTCCACACCACTTGGGTTATTCATGTCCCTGGCCTCACCTTGGATCTTTGTATTACTCTGAGTCTCTCCTCCTCCAAAAGCATCATTATGGGGACCCATTGGGAAAATCCTCTACCTTGGTTCTGCTGCCAAGATCTCCTCCTACACCAGCTTAACTGTTTTGACTCTTTTCTCTTGTTTTAAAGAAAGCAACACCAATATCTGTGTATTTCCTCCCAGAAAGGATAGAGATAGGCAACAAGGAAGGGGAAAATGTGTCTTCAAATCTGCAGCTTAAAGCCCTATGTATTTAAAAATCATTCTTGGGCTGGCCCCGTGGCTTCGCGGTTAAGTGCGCACGCTCCGCTACTGGCGGCCCGGGTTTGGATCCCAGGCGTGCACCAACGCACCGCTTCTCCGGCCATGCTGAGGCCGTGTCCCACATACAGCAACTAGAAGGATGTGCAGCTATGACATACAACTATCTACTGGGGCTTTGGGGAGAAAAAAGGAGGAGGATTGGCAATAGATGTTAGCTCAGAGCTGGTCTTCCTCAGCAAAAAGAGGAGGATTAGCACAGATGTTAGCTCAGGGCTGATCTTCCTCACAAAAAAATAAAAATAAAAATAAAAAAATATCTTAAAAATCATTCTTGTTTGCCTTTTATATTCCTATAAACTGTATAGAGGATCTTATCTCTCAGTATTCCAAACAAGATCAAAGAAGCCTGTGTTTGGATAGCACCATTAAAAGAGGAGGGACCCTCTCTCCCTGCTGTCCCTGAACAAAGGCTCCCCTGCAAGCCGGGACAATCACTCTGAAACCTGCTTTATCAGCAGATGAACCATAGCAGCTCTGGGGCCCAGAGCTGTCCTAACAGTGGCCAGAGGACAGGAATAGTGGAGTAACACTATTGTAACACCTGAAGAGTACTTGGCATTGGATTTGATCGACATTGAAGGGATTAATAAACCCCTTAACCAGTTTTCTTCTTTTAGTATCTCATAATTTTTCTTTCATTTCCATCAAATGGAATGAAAACACGGTATTGGCCAGTGAGAAGATGTAACCCTGATGTTGACCTACCCTAAACCTAGTGTGAATTCTGAAATGCCCCCACTGTGGGGTCACAGTGACTTCTCCTTCCACCTCTTCATCTGTTTTCCCCTGGAACCTGTTGTCTGGCTAGCTCAGGAGCTCCGTGCTCACACCTCTCTGGTCTTGCTTGTTTTAGCCCATGGTCAGCCACTTTGCTGGTTCTCATGAGCATTCCTGATGCCCTTGCCTCCATGAACTTCCATTACCCCTGCCTTCCCATCCTCCGCTGTGCCACTCATTACCCTCTTCAATATCTGGAATGTCAGGTAACGCTGAATAAAATCACAGGAGTGATTTGCTTTTTATGTGCTTGGCCCTTTGATGGCTCTAACGTCCTCGATGCTTCACTGCTTGACTACATAACATATTCTTAAAGGACTTCACATCTGATCCACTCTGATCAAGGCCCATATTCCATCCCTACTGCCAGACTCTGCAAAATCATATTTTGTGGGGACCAAATCCATCCAGTTTGAATTTTCTTAAAATCTCTCTTATCTACATCAAATTTATATTTGTATTTGCCTCTCTCTTTTTTTTCTTCTTGCATCCAATAAAGAAATTTCCCTAGGTATTATCTGATAAAGTTGAAAATGTACATGGTCTATGACCCACTGTTTTTTTTCTGTCTATTTATCTCCTTGTCCATTTTCCTGTTGACTTATTCTACTTATTTTTTTACTTTTTTAGAAGGTCTCTTTATTTATGAGGGGGATAAGACTGTAGGAAGAGCCGTACTAATTATGTATGTCCCTTTTCTCCAGAATCTAAACCTGTCCCCAGATAGACACAGAGGTCAGACACTGTCCTCATGGAGCTCAGAGGTCAGTGGGGAGGGTGGACTATAAATAAAGAGTTACAGTGCAGCATAAGTGCTGTAGTGGATGTTTACTCCAGGTACGGTTGTGGCACAAAGAAGTGGATGAACTCACTGGGGGTGGAGGCAGGAAAGCATTACAGACCAGGTGCAGCTGAGCCAGGTCTTAAAGAATTAGTAGTTCAGTAGACAAGATGGGGAGGTATCCCTTAAATACTTCTTAGATTAGTAAATGAAGGGCATATTGCACAGAGCAAACAACGTGTGCCGAAAGAGGGACAGAGCTGCAACAGCTCAGTCTCTTCAGGAAAAGTGCAGACTCAGTCTAGCTAAATCAGGTGGGAGGAAGAGAGTGCTGGCAAATGGGCCTGAGAGCTCAAAAAATAAAAAATATACCTAAGAAAATTAGATGAAGGAAATAATATTGACAAAAGCAGAAAATATTGGTTTAAAAATCATAAAAACAGTAGCATTAACAAGTAATTCCAAGAGTTGTTTCTTCAAGAGAAAGAAAGAGCAAGAGAGGAGAGAGGGCAAGAGACAGGAAGGGCAGGAAGAAGGGATGGAGGGAGGACAGACAGAGGTCTTGCAGCTTTAATCAGGGGAAAAGGAAACCACATAGAAAGCAAATGTATTGAAGATGTATTTATGGAAGGCTCTGTACTTGCCAGGTCCTGGGCTAGGTGTTGGGGTCAAACAGCTGTATAAAGAGATCTGTCCTCTGCCTTTGAGGAGCTGGATTTCAAATGAGAAAGTGCTTCTTTAAACAGGTAACTACACGGATAAAATATAACTACTAATTGAGAGAGGTGTGAAGCCAAAGTAAAGAATACAATGAGAGAGGCTGGCCCTGTGGCGTAGCGGTTAAGTGCACGCAACGATGCACTGCTTGTCAGGCCATGCTGTGGTGGCGTCCCACATAAAATGGAGGAAGATCGGCACGAATGTTAGCCCAGGGCCAGTCTTCCTCAGCAAAAAGTGGAGGATTGGCACGGATGTTAGCTCAGGGCTGATCTTCCTCACACACACACAAAAAAATACAATGAGAGGTTCTAGCAAGGTCAAAAATTAACTTGGGGCTGGGTACTACATCATGAAAGACTTTTGAAGATGTGTCATTTAAGCCAATATCTGGGGAAGGAGGATGAGTTAACCCGACAAAGAGTGATTGGAGAAGCAACCCAGGGAGAAAACCAGCCTGTGTGAAGTTCTTGAGGTAGTAAAAACACTGGAAGAAGGTCAGTGGGGCTGGAGTGAACAAAGACAGCAGAGAGTTACAAAAGACTTACAGGTAGGGTGACCAACAGTCCCAGTTTGGCCAGGACTTGGGAGGAGGGTCCTGGGATGTGAGAGTTTCAGTTTTAAAACTGGGACATCCCAGGCAAACCTGGATATCTTGGTCACCCTATTTACAGGCCTTATTCAAGATTTTGGACCTTACCAGAAAAACAATATGGTAGCCATAATCAAGGCAGCTGTGGGTAAGAATGGAGAGAAATGGACAGATTCAAGAAATATTTAGACATAAATTGATAGAACTTGAGGAATAAATGATAGCCAGGGAAGGGGGTAGGGCAGGGGGAATAATCAAGAATGAACCACAGATTTTTCTGGCTTTGGAAACCGGAGGGATACGCATAAAAAAACGAATGAATATACAAACAAATGACAATAATTTGTTCTTTGACACCAACTGTGAAGTCAGAGCTCCGGATGTGATCACCATCGAGTACACAGGAATAAATTTTGGTACCCTCCATCTCTTCCATCCCTGGGGTTGAAATAGAAACTGGGCCTGGTAGAAACCCAAATGTGCTCAAGAAAGAATTTGGAAGTCAGTTTCAACCTTTAAAGATGGGGAGTGTTCCTCACCCTAGTGAGTGGTTATGACTCAACATAATGAGAAAAAGAAAAACAGGAAGCTTTTGTTACAGACTGCCTTCATCCTGCATTGAGATGGCATGCCAAAAAATGTGTTATTCTTGCCCCCCCCCACCCCAACTCTTAGACTCTAGTATTTAACCTAGAGGAAATTGTAACTGAATTAGGAAGTCCTTTCAAAACTAGACATTTGACACATCTGTTATAGAAGCCTTATAAAAAGCACACTGGGTGCTTGTAAATTTTATAATTATGTTAATTCAAACTCAAAGACACTCCCATGAATTTTAAAAAAATATTTCCAACTCAAATCACAGAGTTTGCCATTGAGATGTGGGGAATATTTGCTGTGTGCACTAAATTCTCTTCTTTAACTGCCCGTGTCAGGAGAGCACAGGACTAGAATGAATATGAGCAGAAGAGACCAAAGATGAGAGTTTATTGAACATGTAGGCTTAATCCAGGTTCAAAAGCACGATACCAGTGAGACCTCAGTCATGTATCTAGACGAGTGAGAACTTGCTTTCCAGTACCTCTGAATCCCAAATGAAAGGATGCTTTTCTTGGATGTGGGAGTAGAACACCTGGGCTAGGTTGGGCCACCAAAATCATTCAACCCAATCTTACATCCACTATTTGTTTGTCAAGCATTCATCCACTCATTTATTAATTTAACAAATATTATTGAGCACCTGCTGTATACAAGGCACTCTTCTAGGGCCTTGGGATATGTTGGTGAACAAAACAGACACAAATCCCTCCTGTCATTGACTTTATATTTTAAAGAAAGGAGTAATTAATAAGAATAAGCAATAAACATAATGAATAATAAGTTATATAATACTGTATGTTGGAAGGTGAAAACAGTTCTGGAACAAAAGAAAAAGGAGGGCAGGATAAAAGAGATCAGAGCGAGGCTGAGAGGGAGGCAGGCTGCAATTTAAATGAGGTGGTTGAGTAGCTCTCATTGTGAAGATGATGGTTGAGAAAAGATTTAAAGAGGCAAGGGAGTTAGCCACGGGGATCTCTAGGAGGAAAGCCTGGTTTATTGTTTTATTTCCCTCCAAAACAGTCCAGAGTAATCTAAAATGGGATTTTTAGCAAAGTGCTCCACTGGGTTCAGAAGGTGGGTTTTGCTTGTGTCCCATCCATAAGTCACGTGTCCTAATCAGTTTGTTCTGGTATACTCTAAAATAGCCCACCAAGCTTGAAAGCCCCTGCTCCCAGAACATCTGCTTCAGCTCTCCCATCTTGTAGCATAATGGAATATTGTGGAATTGTCTAAGTGTCCGTCTTCTGTACGAGGCAGTGTAGAAGCTCTGAGACAAGGGCAAACAGGGTCAAAACCTGCCTCTGCCACTTAACAGCTGTCTGTCCTTGGGCAGGTTATTTAACCTCTATGAGTCTCAGTTTCCTCATCTGTAAGGACAAGATAATAATATCTAAGTGGGGTTGTCATTAGTATTCCCAGAGAAATTGTATGTAGAGCATTTAGCATAGTGCTTGGCACACAGTAAGCACTTAATTAAAGCCAACATTTTTTGGTGGTGCCCACACCAGTGCCATCTCCTTGGGGGCAAAGCCCCTCTTGTCTTCCATTCTAGTTTACCGGTGCCTGGGATAGAGCCCAGCCCGTGTAAGGATGGTTATGAGTAATGGGATGCAGTATGTCCAAGAACACCCAGGAGAGCACACCCAAAGCCCCACTGGAGAGCTCACCCTCCTCATCTGGTTGGTAAACAGCCCCCTGTCCATTCACCAGGATGATGAGTTTACACACGCACACGCCCACACACACCCTCTTTTTTTCCTGAATTTACTGTCTTGGGAAGAGAAGAGTAGCCAGGTAAGGGAACACGTGTGGCAAAGTTTTCTTCCCTGCAAGGTCTAATAAACAAGACTGTTTCTTATCCAAATTATGATATTTCCTGGTCCTTCTTTCTTTCAAAATGTGTTTTTTTGTCTAAAATTAAAGCATAATAATAGTAATAAAATTAATTCTCTGGTGTGTCAGGCTGTACATTAAAGGTAGGATGTGATTCTATATATAGAAGGACTTCATAAAGAGAATCAGAACTCTGATCCTAAATGCCTTGCAATGTGGGCAAAAAGTTAGGTATCAAATTAAAAAGACTTTCCCCAAATCTCCTTTCTTACTGCATTTTAGAGTTTCAGAACTATAACATCATGGTGCTCAGGCTCTGTTAGCCTGAGCCTCAGCCACCAGCATTAGTCTCTGGTGGCTAATGTGCAAAGTCCATAATTACCCAGCCCTTCTGGATGTCCCAGCAGGAACCAAGTGGTTATGACCTGCAGGCATCTCTGAGCCTCCTGAGGTTGAGGGGCTGTGGGTGGAAACCACATTCTGGGCCAAGGAAAGTGGCAATACAACCATTCTTGCTGTGAGCTGGTTTGAATACAGATGTTAAGTAAAGAGGTAACATTATCTGACGCTATTTGATATCCAGGTTTGTGGACCAAATCCAGCCTACTGACTGTTTTTGTAAATAAATTTTATGGTTGGTTGTAGCAGTGGCTCCTCCTCAGTCCGCAGTGGTCTCCTGGTCTGTCAAGTGTGTGTCCACAGCTGAGCAGAAATCCTACCAGTTTTCCACTTTCCTGGTAGAATTTCATGATCTAGAACAAAGGTGGAAAACTAGAGCCTAAGAGCTAATTCTGGCCCACTGCTTGTTTTGTCAATAAAGTTTTATTGGAATACAACCATGCCCATCCGTTTATGTATTGTCTGTGAGTGCTTTTGAGCTATACAGGCATAGTTGAGTGGTTGTAACAGGGACCTGCAAAGCCTAAAATATTTCTTATCTGACCCTTTACAGAAAATGTTGCCAACCCCCATTCTATATGAATGAAGTTATCTGAAGTATCTGCACCCAGAGAAGGTTGTGAGATCATTAAGTCATCAGTCAGACATGGTATTAGACACCTGCACTCACACTTAGATGAATTTGGGGACTAGCCTTGGACCTTGAAGCAGAAAACTGGTTGCAGACATCATCTCTCACATTAATTTAAGGATGTTAATGTGAAATTGGACTAGTCCTGTAGTTTTGTTTGTATTTAATTTTTAGAGTTGTGTAAGAGCTAAAAGGAATTTTTATCAAGATTTTTTTGGTAAATATTTAATTTACATTTGAATAAAAATAATTTAAGCAACACTAGAACTCCTGGAGAAGTTTTCTGAGGGGACTTGTACATTACTCAGGTTTGAGACACACGGGTAAAGCGTCTTCTCCCTCTGACCTTCACACTGGCTTCCCTGCCTTCTGTTTTCTCTGCGCGAATCTATATCCTTTAACCAGGGGCTGACAAACTCTTTCTGTGAGGGGTAGATAGTAAATATCTTTGATGATGATCTCTGCTGTTTCGCTCAAAAGTGGCCATAGACAAGGTGTAAACAAATGAGCATGGCCCTGTTCCACTAAAACTTGATTTATGACACTGAAATTTAAATTTCATATAATTTTCATGTGCCATAAAATAGTCTTCTTTTAATTGGTTTTCAACCATCTGAAAATACAGAAATCATCCTTAGCTCATGAGGCGTAAAATAAGAAGAAAAAGGACTGGATTTGGCCTACAGGCTGTAGTTTGCTGACCCCTGTGCTTCATTATCAATGATTGTGTCTTTCTAAACAGTAAATTTTATTGTGTTCCTGCTTAAAACTCTGCACTTGGATCATGTTTCTTATTGGATGAAGTCCATCCACCCAGGCATAGCACTTCATCCTTTAGGATATTTTTTCAATCCCATTTTCTTCTGTACTCCTCAATGAAATCTATGCTCTGAACACATTGAACTCATTATTGTTCTCCTCTTATTAAACTGGCTTTTTTTTTCACGTCACCTTGGGTTTTCCATGCAGTCTCATCAGCCCAGAACGCCCTTCCCCTCATTCTCACCTGGCAGAGGCCTAAGTGTTCTTCCTGACCCATCTCTCCTGCACAGTGTCCCATCTGCACAAGCACAGCTAGCTGCTCCCTCCCGCACTCCCACATAGCGCTGAGGACCCCTATTATAGAGAGCACTTATGAGGTTGAACTGTAATTATTTATCCAAGGGCTTTATTACCCTGATCACATGAGCCTTTTGAGAGCAGGGATGATGGCAATTTATCCCTGTATCCCTCTCATCTAGCCTGGTATCCTAGCACCAAGTAGATGTTCAGCTAACATTTGCTTAGTGAATGCTCCAGCAATTATTAGTAACAGAAATAACACCTACTATTTATCGAGGACTTTGCATGTATGATCTGAGTTAGTATATCAGGTTCAATGCACTTTTCCCTCCCATTCAGTTTTTTTATTAGGTCACAACTCCTTAATTTGATAAGGTATATTCAACAGTGGAATTTTAGGCATCACAGACAGGCTGATGGGGGAAATATTTGGGTCCTTCAAATCCCATTGGCTCTGCTCCATGATTAAGCCAATTCCATCTTCTTGCCCTATAGCAGCCCCGTGCCCTACAAGAAAGTAAAGCCTACCGAGTTCTTACTAAAGAAAAGATAAAATGAACTGTTGGCTTCTCAGCAGAATTCTGCTTGGTCTGTGTCACTGGGCGACATTAGGGGTATGCCCTGCTTTAGTGGAGTTGCTAGAACATAGTGAAGCCCAAGTTGAGTCAAAGAGGGCCCCAGAGACCTGACTGTGCATCTCCTGGCTGAGGCGAGAAGAGTCCCTTTGGCAGTGGCTGCTTTCCAAATTTAGAGAGTCCTTAATGACTCTCCAACTGCATTACATCCTGAGGATAATTAGTAATGTTGCTGCTGGGCTGTTCAGCACCAATCAATCAAAGAAGATACACAGAACATGCAGTAAATCTAGACTCTGAACCCATTCCAGGGAGGAAAAGGCGTTTCCTTCAAGGTTTAATGAAAGAAGTCCATCTTTCTGGGAAATATGTTTAGAGGGGCAAATTTAAATAAATTAAGAGGCCTTTGTTAGTTTTGTGCAATTACAATTCATTTTTGTCTTGTTCTTCAGTGGTTGAGGATAAATGGTAGAAAGGTCTTTTTTAGTGTGTGTGTGAGGAAGATCGGCCCTGAGCTAACATCTGCCAATTCTCCTCTTTTTGCTGAGGAAGACCATCTTCCTCTACTCTATATGAGATGCCGCCACAGCATGGCTTGACAAGCGGTGCCTCCTTGCACACCCCGGATCCAAACCCGCGAACCCGGGCTGCTGCAGCGGGGCGTGCGCACTTAACCGCTTGCGCCACCAGGCTGGCCTCAGAAAGGTCTTTTTTTAATTGAAGTCATAATGGTTTATAACATTGTGAAATTTCAGGTATACATTATTATTTATCAGTATTCAGAGGCCCTCCACCTCGCGTTCTTGCTCCTCGACCAACGCAGACGACGAGGGCGTCTGCGGCACTTGCGAGGATGCTTCTGTCTGCAGGAGGTGCCTGCGGGGCGTGGGGTTGGGGGCCGCATCCGCGGGGCGCTGGGGGGCTCAGTGGGAGGTGGGCCTGTGTCTGAGGAACAGGCTTGTGTGCCAGGAGGTACCTGTCAAGTTGTGCGACTGCTGTGCAGTGCACGGAGCAAGGATTCACTCATTGAGCTCACATTTGTCTAACATGAGATGTGTGTTGGGCACGGTGCCAGCCTGGGGATGCGGTGACTGGGAGTCAGGCGCTGAAACAGCGGATGTGGCTGTGGCTTCTTGGAGCAAAAGTCTTGCTGGAAGGACAGCCGTGAAGCAAAGAATAATGACAGTCTTGATGGGTTGTTACAGGGTACATTCCATTGGGGTTGTCATGATCCCCATTGTGCACCTGAACCTCAGGCCAGTTCAGGGGGAAGTGGCCTGTGCAGAGCCACAAAGAATTTGTGTGCAGAGCCAGTGCTTTCCAGAGCCCTTGACTGTGTGTACAGGAGTCTACACTATTAGGGGTGCAGTGGGGGCTGTGTAGGGGGTGTTGGAGCACAGGTATGTGTCACACACTTGAAAGTATGAAAAAAAGCATGAGGCTCCAGGGCACTCCATTCATTTATTCCTTCCACAGAAATTACTGCGAGTTTCCTTTGTTCCAGGCCCTTCCTTTCCACTGGTTGGTGGGTACTCAGTGACTGGGACACGTGATGAACAAGACTGATGTGGTGTCTGACATATTGGACCTCACAGCCTAGTTGTAAAGGACAGACAGGAAGCAAATAATTACCCATGAAATACACAATTACAATTTTGTGTTGAGCACTGAGAAATAGAGCATTTACAATTAGAGTTTGTAATTTAAGCAATGATGTTTATGCTGAGAACGAAAGGCTGAAAAAAAGGGAACAAGCAATATAATAAAACATAATCGCCACGTCTTAAAAAAAAGGGGGGCGGGGGGCGAAAGGGGGCCGCCCCAGTGGCATAGCGGTTAAGTGCGTGTGCTCTGCCGCTGCGGCCTGGGGTTCGCAGGTTTGGGTCCTGGGCGCGCACCGACACACTGCTTGTCAAGCCATGCTGTGGTGGCGTCCCATATAAAGTAGAGGAAGATGGGCACGGATGTTAGCCCAGGGCCAATCTTCCTCAGCAAAAAAGAGGAGGATTGGTATCGGATGTTAGCTAATCTTCCTCACAAAAAAAAAGACAAGGGAGGGGGGAGAAATAGGAGAATGTTCAAGCAGAGCAAGGAAGGAGTATGGACTATTAGAAGAACTGAAAGAATGCCCTGGAAGCTGGGCCCACGTAGGGACTGTAGGGTGGGGAAAACTAAAGTTTTGGATTAAAGCTGGCACTTTCTGTAGGTTCTTGGAGACTAAGCATAGTGATTCAGAACATGGACTCTGGAGCCAGACTCTGTCAAACAGATCCTAGCTCTGTCACTTATGAGCTCAGTGAACTTGGGCAAGTTACTGAACCATTCTGTATCTCAGTTTCCTGATGTGTAAATGAGGAAGACAATAATACACACTTGATAGGTGATTGTGAAGGTTGAATGATATTTCATATCAGTAAAGCACTTAGAGCAGTATCTGGCATGTAGTAGGTGTTAGGGGTGGTTGATTAAATAAATGGATAAATACATACATAGTGTTAAAGGCTTAGAGGCTGTTCCTGGTGAAATGTGTGCACTTAGATGGGTTACACCCAACTTTGTTTCTTCCCAGCTTGCAGTTGCTGTTGACCACATCTGTAGCACTGTTGAATTAGAAATAATATCTCTCATATTGACTGCTATTTCGTAAGAGAATCTAAAGTGCTGTCAGAATTATCAGAGGGAAATAAAATACTTTTCAGTAGCCCATTAAGGTTACCCTTATTTAATATTTATTGGTAATGTCAGTTTACTTATTATTTGTTGGTAACAGTTTTTGCAAATGTGCTTACTTAAAAAAAGTAAAATAGTTATAAAATAGAGACCAAAGAAAAATAGAGAGAAATAGTATAACTAGAGCATGTTTTTCCTTGACTCTCTGTTGGATAGTTATTGTAATTTCAGCTCTTCTCTGCCTCAGTTTCCAATGCCCTCTGTGTCTACAGACATCTAAACAGTGTGGGGGGAGTTTGGATTTGGAACTGCAGAGAATCTAAGGCAGTAGTTCCCAACGCAAACTGCACATCAGCGTAGCATGTGGGGCTCTTTAAAAGAACCCACTGACTCAGAGTCTGCTGGGATAGGTCCTGGCTGTAAAGACCACACATGGTCGACATCTAGATGCACTTCATCAAAGGTTTTTTGCCCTGGGTTTTCCCCTCATCTGAAAAGACATCAAAGAGATTGTGAGAATCCATAAGGTAATGTTTTAAGATCTTTTGCGGGACTCAGTGTCTTTCAGATTCTGTGATATCATGATCTGCATCTTCACTGTAATGTATTAAACCTTTAAATCTTGTGAAAGAGTTAACGTTATTAAATAGGGAATCCTTGCGTGAATCATGGGCAAATTACTCTCTTTCTGTCTCAGTTTTCTTCCCTTTAAAATGGGCATAATAGGAGCCCGCCCGGTGGCATAGCGGTTAAGTTTGTGTGCTCTGCTGCGGCGGCCTGGGGTTCGCAGGTTTGGATCCCGGGCATGGACCTATGCACCGCTTATCAGGCTTCCCACGTATAAAGTAAAGGAAGATGGGCATGGATGTTAGCCCAGGGCCAATCTTCCTCAGCAAAAAGAGGAGGATTGGCATGGATGTTAGCTCAGGGCTGATCTTCCTCACCAAAAAAAAAAAAAAAAGGGAGGGGGTGGGGGATAATAATGGTAACCTACCTTTTGAATGTGAGAATTAAATGAGATGATTGATGCAAAGCATTCAATAAATTATTGTTATAGTAGTTTTGATTTCCCTCCAGTCTGAATATTATTTGCTTGAAGTTACTGAATATGTTGTAGCTCTGAGTCAGGCTGGTTCCTGCTGCCCTCAGTTCTAGCCATAAAAATCCCTAAACTAACATTAAAAAAGCCTTTTAGCCTCCCAGGGCTCCTACGATTCTGTTACTTCTGTTTTCCTTTGCTCCCTCCTTTGGTACAGAGCCCATCTGGGGATAATAATGAGATCGTGTGTCCATGGGTTGTTGTGAGGATTAAATGTGGAGTCCTTCCAGCAGTGCTTGGACACAGTAGGTGTTCAAGATGGGTAGTTATTGTCATGACACCACCCCCATCGTCATCAACTCGTCATCATAGACTCATACTATCCCTCCTACAGTCAGTTAGTTAGGACTCTTCACACTGGATATACTAGGTTTATGGCCTAGTAATTCCATTTGATTCGGCAGATATCTATTGACCACATACCATGATAGCTAACTTTCCCCCTCCCCATTCTCTCCTCTCCTTATTTTCTGCATCGTGCTGTGCCCTTAAGTCAGTTCTTCACTCTTTTGTTTACCCATGACCCACCTCACCCTCTCTTTGTCCTCTGAAATTACCACTCCATGATTTCCAGCCTCCTCTATTTCCTCAGCCTCTCCTTAGCCCTTCCCTCCCTCTCTTGCCTTGACGCTGGCCCTTCCTTAGGAATATACTTTTCTTGAAGCCCTCTCAAGTGGTGCCTCTGTTTTCTCATACCCTGCAGATCTCAAGATTAGGGAGCTGGAGATATGTGTTCTCTCTGATCTTTGTCCCCCGACCCTGTTTGAGATCTGTGATCCCCAGCTGGATTACCCCCTCTTCCTCCTCCTCATTACTCTTTTCTACTACTCCTGGTTAATCCCGTATTTCATTGAAGACTTGGTCACCTGGCCCACAGCCTTCCTCTCTGCCTCAATTCTTGCCATCATCCTAGTTGACTTCAGTGTGTGTGTGGAGGACCCAGCCTGCACATGGGGCACTCATTTTCTTCAACACCTCGTCTGCAGTGCTGACCTCTTCTCATCCACCTATTCCCATTCCCACCGTGATACTCTGGGTTTCCATCTTGGTGCTGCACCACTTCACAAATGAGCACTGCAGCACCCTCCAGCCCTGATCTCTTCTTTCCAGGTTGCATGGTCACTTATTTCGGCTGTGCCCTCAGCATCTTTTTCCTCAGGACCTCCGTGGTGTTCTCTATCCCTTAGAAGCTTCCTCTATTGAGTTTGGAGTTCTTAGTCCATCCTTCAGGAATTCCCTTGGCAATGCCTTCATCTCCCTTGCCCTTCAGTCCCAGTAAACCCAAAACCAAACTATCCATTTTCACCTTGAATACTGGTGGTAGAACTCACACAGCAAGGGAGCTGAGTACTACTATGAATTCATGTCACCAACCTCACCTATGCCCTTACAGAGCCTGACCATTCTATGGTCAGGTATGATTCTCTGGTCAACTCACTCCTCCACGCTCCTGAATATTTAATTCATATATTTTCTACTTTTTGCAAACTTCTGATTTACTCCATCCTCCCTTCGTTCTCAAGAAACATGGGTGATGTTTTGGGTGTTGCTTAACATAGAAAATGGAAGCCTTCAGATTAGAACTCCATTAACTTCCTCCAAGAAACTTAGCCAGCCTTTCCTACTCATACAGTCATAATGTGCGCTAGCAAAAACCGCTAGAAACACAGCGGTAGGTAAACAAGTTGGGTACAATTAGTCGTTGTGATGAGAGAGACCTCACATCATGGGGAACGATGGGGCCTATCAGGAAGAGGGTGTTAGAAAGAACTTATAGAATTTGGGCTTTGGTTGGATAATTTGGGGAGGGTTCAAGGAAGAAGGGATTTGCTCTGGAATGTGTGCTGACAGGAGGCAGGGACAATTCTATCATTGGTTAGCACCATCAATCTTTTCTAGAAGGAGGTGTGAGTAGAGTGAGACAAATTCTCTGTTATTCATAAAAAGGGCACAGTCACTCATATCAGGCGGGAGAATGGGATGTTTGGTATTTTGTGGATGGCATGACGACCTTGTGTGTGTCTGTTTAGACAAGACGATGAAGTGGTCCTGTTTTTTCTCGCGTTATCCCTGTTGCAGCGTGACCTGGTGCTGGTGCCTGTGAGATGTTTATGTCCAACAGGTGAACAGCATGGCTTGTGTGAGCTCCAGGCCAGCTTCTAACAACAGGAAAGCCTGGTTCATGGTACCAGGCCAGCTCCTGGATGTCAGTGCTGCTTTTCTTTTTTTTTTTTTTTTTTTATGGTAGATGAGATAAGTCTTAAAAAGATAAATAAGTGTTTGCGAGGCAGAAGAAAACAGCATGAGCTAAACAGCATGGAGACCGAAGCAGAATGGTGTGTTAGGGGAGGTTGACGTCGGGTGGGGGAGTAGGTGGCAAGAAAGAATTCCGGTGAGGTTGTCAGAGAATGAAATTTAGAAGGGCCCAAGGCAAATGGAAGGTCCTGAGGGGTTTTAAGTGGAAGAACTGACATGATCTGGTCTGTGTTGTAGAAAAATCCCCAGCAGCCGTGCAGGAGATGGTGTGGTGACAAAGGGAAGCTCTGTGCTCTTTTCCTTCCCCACTGTGCCGCAGACCTTGCTCAGGTCTCCTCGCTCACCTGGTCTGTTGCACCATGTCCTTGTTGATGTACCTGCTTCTAGTCTAGCTCCCTCCCCCATCCCAGTGTTTATGCTGTGGCCAGGGTGATCTTGAGGAATCACAAATCTTGTCCTATAGCTTTGTCACTTAAAACCTTTGATGCCCCATCAGCCACAAGGTAAAAACCTACACGACGTTGCATGACACATCACATCTTTCATAATCTGATCATGCCACCTGGAAAGCTCCTGAATGTCTCAGAATGATCTCAAATTCATTATTTCCAAAAGTGTGCTCAAGATCATCTTCATGTGTTCTCCTCCTTGCCACCCCACCCCCCAACCCAGTGAATGGGGCCATTGTTCATTCAGTTCCCAAGTACAAAAGGTAGGAGTCAGCTTGGAACTGCCCTTTCACTTGCCCCCTGATGTGATCAATCTCCCAGACCTGTTGATGCTATCTGCTTGGTATTTCTGGAATCTGCCTCCTTTTCTCCACCTCGCCTTCTGCCATCTCCGTCCATGCTAAGGTGACCTGTGGTCTGAACTATGGCACTAGTCTGCTAACTGAGCACACTTACTCACCCTTCCATCCCCCAATCTATATCTCACACTGTTATGAGAGGTTCGGGGATTCGATTGGAGATGTAAAAAAACTTTCCGCTCCAAGCAAATGGACTGAAGGTATATTTTATTATATAGAGGATAGTAAAGGCGATAGTCCGCAAACAGATCCGAATAGGTCAAATAATAAGAGGGAAAAAACACCAGCTCGACTGGAAAGGGAAAACATCCACATCGGCTGAGATAGCAGCAGATTCGAATAGGTCATATAATAAGAGGGAAAAACATCAGATCGATCGGAAAGGGAAACACCAGATCGACTGAAGGGAAATGACGCAAATCAACCGGAAAGAGAAACACCAGGTTGACCGAAAAGAGAACACATCAGATCCATTACTTCACAATAAATCAATTACTCACAACATCCACGCCCCACTGCCGGGAGAGTCCTGTCAATCGACACAGCTGGGCAAGGATCACACATCCTGGGCAAGGCGTCCCTTCCACAGGTGGAACTCTCACTCGGGCTCTGTTTCCAGCAGTTTTTATACCATCAGTAATTTCCAGAGTAGCAGGCATCTAGTGTTCCGATGCACAAATGGTTATCAGATGCACAAATGGTTATCAGTGGCGTTGGTGCACTGAGCCCCAGCCCCTGGCTATCGTCCCAGCCCAGTAGTTGTGTACGTGCATTGTTTACCCTGCTTATCGTCTCAACCCGGCACAGATGGCCAGTCTGCCCCAGGCTGCGGTGCCCGAAAGGCCTTGAAATTTTTACACATTGCAACTATCTCCATGGGAGAAGGGCCAGTTCCCACCATGCAGAAAGCAGCTTTTATATTTCTTTTTGTGCTGGTGGCTGTAAGTCAGTGGAGCAGCCATACATGGCTGTACTCATGTCAAGACACACACTGAAGCCAGAGGTTTGTAAAGGGCATATTTGATCTGTCACTCCCCAGTTTAATGGCTTCTTGTCGCTGTTGGAAAAAGACCAAAGTTCCTTACATGGTCTTCATGGCCCTGCCTGCTCTGTCCTACTTCTCTAGCCTTGATTCACACCACTCCTCCCTTCCCTACAGGATCCTCTCCATTCTTCAAATGTGCCCTGTTCCTGCCTTCCTTGGGGCCTTTTAGCATGCTCTTCCCTCTGCCTGCAATGCTTTTTCCCATCCTCCCTGTAGAAGTAGTTTCACGTCATCTGTCAGATGAAGGCATCCATTCAACATTCTTTACTGAGTGCCTACTCAGTTTCTGGAGACACTGTTTAGCATGGGTACAGAAGTGAATAAAACAGACAAAACTGAGGCCGGTCCTGTGGCCTAGTGGTTAAGTTTGGTGTGCTTCACTTAGGCGGCCCGGGCCCAATTCCTGGGCACAGACCTACACCACTCATCAGTGGCCATGCTGTGGTGGCAACTCACATACAAAATAGAGGAAGATTGTGGGGGCCGGCCCTGTGGCATAGTGGTTAAGGTCGGCGTACTCTGCTTCTGCGGCCTGGGTTCACAGGTTTGGATCCCAGGCATGGACCTACACCACTCATCAGCCATGCTGTGGTGGCGACCCACATACCAAAGAGAGGAAGATTGGCCACAACTGTTAGCTCAGGGCGAATCTTCCTCAGCAAAAAAAAAAAAAAAAAACAAAAAAAAAAACCTGACAAAACTGGAGCTCTTATGGGGCATTTATTCCAGGAGGGAAACAGCCAGGCAGCCAATAAGCAAAATATCTGGCATGTCAGGTGGAGGTAGATGCAGTAGGAATGTTGGAAGGAGTTGTCATTGGAGATGGGATCGCCAGGGAAGGGCCCGCCGAGAAAGTCAATGCTGGGGAAAGACTTGTGAGGGGCCGGGGAGTGAGCCCTGTGGACATCTGGGGAAACAGTGTCTGGGCAGAGAGAATAGAGAGCAGAAAGGCCCTGAGGCAGGAGCTGGCCTCCCCTGTTCCAGGAGCCACAAGGCCAGAGTGAGTGAGGCAGAAGAGTAGCAGATGGAATCTGGGAGGCCCTGGGGACAGATGCTGCAGGCTCTTGTAAGGCCCTAACTTCTCTGAGATGGGAGCCATTGGAGGATTCTGAACTGAGGAATAAGGTGACGTGATGGGGGTTTTCACAGGATCACTTCAGCTTCTCTGTGGGGAACAGAGTGTAGGGGGCAAGGATGGAAGAGGGAGATCAGTTAGGGGTACTGGAATATCCCAAGTCAGAGATGCCCTTGGCTTGGATCAGGATGGCAGCAATCAAGTGCTGAGAATCCATCAGATTCTGGGTCCATTGTGAAGATAGAATGAGCTAATGGAATGTGCTGACAGACTGGATGTTGGGGGAGACAGAGGAATAAATGATGACTGCAAGGTTTTTGGCTTCTCTCAGATGTGGATCCCTCAAGGAGGCCTCTCTGACCCCCACAGTCAAGGTCAGCCCCTGTTCTATGTTCTCCTGACACTCTGAGCATCGCCTTTGTGGTCATCAGCCCAGTTGTAATTCAGACATATTGTTTCATGTTTGTCTCTTTGACTAGAGTAAGCATGATACAGAGCAAAGACCATGTCTACCTTATTGCCGTGTGCATTGTAGGCATATAATAGTTTGTCAGATGGCTAAAGTGAAGAGGAACGCAATGCAAGTGCTCAAGATGGTGTTTCCCAATGAGGTCTTAAAATTCTGGTTTTTTCTTTTACTGGTTTTGAGTATTCTGTTTTAGAAACCAGACCAGGGGCTGTAAGGCTGAAATTCCATTGTGAATATTATAAAAGTTAATCTGATTTCTCAACTGAATCAAAAAATCTCCCCCTTGACATGCAAGCGGGCCGCAGGATCACCTCTGGGGAAAGGCAGCGTTTTCCTGAGGGCCTTTCCAGCACACTGATCACATCTTCACAGCTATGCCCCAGAGAGCAGGGCCGAAATTTTCATCTGAAATATTTTGGAGGCAGGTGCTGCTGCTTTCCACCCTGGAGAAGACGTGTCACTTTAGAACTAGACCATTCTGTTTTGGATAAATTAGCTGCCAAACTTGCCCATCAAGAAAGTCAAATAAATAATGGATTGTTTTCCCCCATTTTTTAAAAAAAGGAACGAGTGAAATTTTGGAAAATATCTGTGAAAGATAATGATTTTAGGTCTAGAATATTAATATCACATCATTGTTTTCTCTTAAAAGCTTAATTTTTTTCCAATTATTTTATTGCAGTTATAGTGGTTTATAACATTGTGTAATTTTAGGTGTACATTATTATTTATCAGTTTTTATATAGACTGCATCGTGCTCACCACCAGTAGTCTAATCTTTGTCCGTCACCATATATATGTGCCCCTTTACCCCTTTCGCCCACCTCCCAACCCGCTTCCCCACTGGTAACCGCTAATCTGTTCTCTTTGTCCATGTGTTTGTTTATCTTCCACATATGAGGGAAATCATGTGGTGTTTGTCTTTCTCTGTCTGGCTTATTTTGCTTAATGTAATACCTGCAAGGTCCATCCATGTTGTTGCAAATGGGACGATTTTGTCTTTTTTTATGGCTGAGTAGTATTCCATTGTATATATATACCATATCTTCTTTATCCATTCATCAGTTGTTGGACAGTTGGGTTGCTTCCACATCTTGGCTATTGTGAATAATGCTGCAATGAACATAGGGGTGCATAAATCTCTTTGAATTGTTGATTTCAGTTCTTTGGATAAATACCCAGTAGTGGGGTAGCTGGGTCATATGGTATTTCTATTTTTAATTTTTTGAGAAACTTCTGTACTTTTTTCCATAGTGGCTGCACCAGTTTGCATTCCCACCAGCAGTGTATGAGGGTTCCCTTTTCTCCACATCCTCTCCAACATTTGATATTTTTTGTCTTGGTGATTATAGCCATTCTAACAGGTGTAAGGTGATATCTCATTGTAGTTTTGATTTGCATTTCCCTGATGATTAGTGATGTTGAACATCTCTTCATGTGCCTGTTGGCCATCTGTATATCTTCTTTAGAAAAAATGTCTGTTCATATCCTCTGCCCATTTTTTGATCAGGTTGTTTGTTTTTTTGTTGTTGAGTTGTGTGAGTTCTTTATATATTTTCGAGATTAAGCCCTTGTCAGATATATGATTTGCACATATTTTCTCCCAGTTGGTGGGTTGTCTTTTCGTTTTCTTCATGGTTTCCTTTGCCTTGCAGAAGCTCTTTAGTCTGATGTAGCCCCATTTGTTTATTTTTTCTTTTGTTTCCCTTGCCCGAGTAGACATGGTATTTGAAAAGATCCTTTTAAGACTGATGTCAGAGAGTATACTGTCTGTATTTTCTTCTAGGAGTTTTATGGTTTCAGGTCTTACCTTCAAGTCTTCAATCCATTTTGAGTTAATTTTTGTGTGTGGTGTAAAATAATTGTCTACTTTCATTCTTTTGCGTGTGGCTGTCCAGCTTTCCCAACACCATTTATTGAAGAGACTTGCCTTTCTCCATTGTATTTTCTTGGCTTTTTTGTTGAAGAAGAGCTGTCTGTAGATGTGTGGTTTTATTTCTGGGCTTTCAGTTCTGTTCCATTGACCTGTGTGTCTATTTTTGTACCAGTACCATGCTGTTTTGATGTCAACTCTGTTTTTAAAGGTTTCTAGATTGTTTTTTATCTCATTCATTGTGTTCTTCACCTCCAGAATTTCTGTTTGGTTTTGTTGTTTTTAGAGTTTCAGTCTCTTTTGTGAAGAATTCTTTCTGTTCATTAATTTTATTCTTGAGTTCATTGAACTATCTGAGTTTTCTTTTAACTCACTGAATTTCTTTATGGCAACTATTTTGAATTCTCTGTTAAATAGATTGTAAATTTCTGTGAGTTCAGGATTCATTTTTGGAGGCTTGTCGTTTTCCTTCTGCTGTGGAGTGTTCATGTAGTTCTTTACGGCATTTGACGAAGTGATCCTTTGCCGGCACATAGTAGTAGTGTCAGGTCGCAGATTCCACCTGCCACCATGGGGGGTGGTGTGGTGGGCAGGAGATCTGTGTTCTGAACCTGCTGCGTCTGCTGGAAGTTGTAACAATAGGGCTCATCTGTATTTGCCTGCTGACTGCAGACGCTTTGTAGATCACACGTGCACACACAGACACTCTGGTATGGGTCCACTGCCTTGGCTGGGGACCAGCTGAGCTGGTGCGCTAGGCTGGGGGGAGGGGCACTTTCTTTCTTTCTTTTTTTAAATTTTTTGTTTATTGCAGTAACATTGGTTTATTGCAGTAACATTGGTACTACATTAAGTAGTACATCATTATACTTCTATTTCTGCATAGATTACATCATGTTCACCACCCAAATACTAATTACAACCCATCACCACACACATGTGCCTAATTATCCCTTTTGCCCTCCTCTCTCCCCCCTTCCCCTCTGGTAACCACCAATCCAATCTCTGTCTCTATGTGTTTGTTTGTTGTTGTTATTATCTACTGCTTAATGAGGGAGATCATATGGTATTTGACCTTCTCCCTCTGACTTATTTCACTTTGCTTAATACCCTCAGTGTCCATGACTGTTGTCACAAATGGCTGGATTTCATCATTTCTTATGGCTGAGTAGTATTCCATTGTGTATATATACCACATCTTCTTTATCCATTCCTCCCTAGATGGGCACTTAGGTTGCTTCCAAGTCTTGGCTATTGTGAATAAAGCTGCAGTGAACACAGGGGTGCATGTATCTTTATGCATTGGTGTTTTCAAGTTCTTTGGATAAATACCCAGCAGTGGAATAGCAGGATCATATGGTAGTTCTGTCCTTAATTTTTTGAGGAATCTCCATACTGTTTTCCATAGTGGCTGCACCAGTTTGCACTCCCACCAGCAGTGTATGAGAGTTCCCTTCTCTCCACATCCTCTCCAACACATGTTGTTTCCTGTCTTGTTAATTATAGCCATTCTGACGGGCGTGAGGTGATATCTCATTGTAGTTTTGATTTGCATTTCCCTGATAGTTAATGATTTTGAACATCTTTTCATGTATCTGTTGGCCATCTGTATATCTTCTTTGGAGAAATGTCTGTTCAGGTCTTTTGTCCATTTTTTAATTGGGTTGTTAGTTTTTTTGTTGTTGAGATGCATGAGTTCTTTATGTATTTTGGAGATTAACCCCGTATCAGATGTTATGTTTGCATATGCAGATATATGGTTTGCAAATATCTTCTCCCAATTGTTAGGTTGTCTTTTCGTTTTGTTGATGGTTTCCTTTGCTGTGCAGAAGATTTTTAGTTTGATGTAGTCCCATTTGTTTATTTTTTCTATTGTTTCTCTTGCCCTGTCAGACATGGTACTTGAAAATATGTTGCTAAGACCAATGTCGAAGAGCGTACTGCCTATGTTTTCTTCTAGAAGTTTCATAGTTTCAGGTCTTACATTCAAGTCTTTAATCCATTTGGAGTTAATTTTTGTGTGTGGTGTAAGGTAAGGGTCTACTTTCATTTTTTTGCATGTGGCTGTCCAGTTTTCCCAACACCATTTGTTGAAGAGACTTTCTTTTCTCCATTGTATGTTCTTGGCTCCTTTGTCGAAGATTAGTTGTCTATAGATGTGTGGGTTTATTTCTGGGCTTTCGATTCTATACCATTGATCTGTGTGTCTGTTTTTGTGCCAGTACCATGCTGTTTTGGTTACTATAGCTTTGTAGTGTATTTTGAAATCAGGGAGTATGATACCTCCAGCTTTGTTCTTTTTTCTCAGGATTCCTGTAGCTATTCGGGGTCTTTTGTTGTTCCATATAAATTTTAGGATTCTTTGTTCTATTTCTGTGAAAAATGTTGTTGGAACTTTGACAGGGATTGCATTGAATCTATAGATGGCTTTAGGAAGTATGGACATCTTAACTATGTTAATTCTTCCAATCCCAGAGCACGGAATATCTTTCCATTTCTTTGCGTCGTCTTCAATTTCTTTCAGCAATGTTTTATAGTTTTCAGTGTACAGATCTTTCACCTCTTTGGTTGAGTTTATTCCTAGGTATTTTATTCTTTTTGTTGCAATTGTAAATGGGATTGTATTCTTAATTTCTCTTTCTGCTACTTCGTTGTTAGTGTATAGAAATGCAACTGATTTTTGTATGTTGATTTTGTATCCTGCAACTTTACCATATTCGTTTATTACTTCTAAAAGTTTTTTGGTGGGTTCTTTAGGGTTTTCTGTATATAAAATCATGTTGTCTGCAAATAGTGAGAGTTTCACTTCTTCCTTTCAAATTTGGACCCCTTTTATTTCTTTTTCTTGCCTGATTGCTCTGGCTAGGACTTCCAGTACTATGTTAAATAGGAGTGGTGAGAGTGGGCATCCCTGTGTGGTTCTTGTTCTTAGAGGGATAGCTTTCAGTTTTTCACCATTGAGGATGATATTAGCTGTGGGTTTGTCATATATGGCCTTTATTATGTTGAGATACTTTCCTTCTATACCCATTTTATTCAGCGTTTTTATCATAAATGGATGCTGTATCTTGTCAAATGCTTTCTCTGCATCTATTGAGATGATCATGTGATTTTTATTCTTCATTTTATTAATGTGGTGTATTATGGTGATTGATTTGCAAATGTTGAACCATCCCTGCATACCTGGAATAAATCCCACTTGATCATGGTGTATAATCTTTTTAATATATTGTTGTATGTGATTTGCTAGTATTTTTTTTTTTTTATAATTTTATTTATTTATTTTTTTTTTCCCCAAAGCCCCAGTAGATAGTTGTGTGTCATAGCAGCACCTCCTTCTAGTTGCTGTATGTGGGACGCAGCCTCAGCATGGCCGGAGAAGCGGTGCGTCGGTGCACGCCCGGGATCCGAACCTGGGCTGCCAGCAGCGGAACACGCACACTTAACCGTTAAGCCATGGGGCCGGCCCCTGATTTGCTAGTATTTTGTTGAGGACTTTTGCATCGATGTTCATCAGTGATGTTGGCCTGTAATTTTCTTTTTTTATGTTGTCGTTGTCTGGTTTTGGTATCACGGTAATGTCGGCTTTGTAGAATTAGTTAGGGAGCTTCCCCCCCTCCTCAATTTTTTGGAAGAGTTTGAGAAGGATAGGTATTAAGTCTTCTTTGAATGTTTGGTAGAATTCACCAGGGAAGCCATCTGGTCCTGGACTTTTATTTTGGGGGAGGTTTTTGATTACTGTTTCGATTTCCTTTCTGGTGATTGGTCTATTCAAATTCTCTGTTTGTTCTTGATCCAGTTTTGGAAGGTTGTATGATTCTAAGAATTTGTCCATTTCTTCCAGATTGTCAGATTTGTTGGCATGTAGCTTTTCATAGTATTCTCTTATAATCTTTGTATTTCTGAGGTGTATGTTGTAATTTCTCCTCTTTCATTTCTGATTTTACTTATTTGAGCCTTCTCTCTTTTTTTCTTGGTGAGTCTAGCTAAAGGTTTATCAATTTTGTTTATCTTTTCAAAGAACCAGCTCTTGGTTTTATTAATTTTTTCTATTTTTTTTTAGTCTCTATTTCATTTATTTCTGCTCTGATTTTTATTATTTCCCTTCTTCTACTGATTTTGGGCTTTGTTTGTTCTTCTTTTTTCCAGTTCCTTTAGGTGCATTTTCAGATTGTTTGAGATTTTTCTTGTTTGTTGAGATAGGCCTGTATTGCTATAAATTTCCTTCTTAGAACCGCTTTTGCTGTATCACATAAATTCTGGCGTGTTGTATTTTCATTTTCATTTGTCTCCAGGTATTTTTTGATTTCTCCTTTGATTTCTTCGTTGACCCAATCGTTGTTCAGTAACATTTTGTTTAATCTCCACGTATTTGTGGCTTTTCTCATTTTCTTCCTATAGTTGATTTCTAGCTTCATACCTTTGTGGTCAGAAAAGATGCTTGGTATTATTTCATCTTCTTAAATTTATGGAGACTTGTTTTGTGGCCTAATATGTGGTCAATCCTGGAGAATGTTCCATGTGCATTTGAAAATAACGTGTATTCTTCGGTTTTTGGATGGAATGTTCTGTATATATCTACTAGGTCCATCTGTCCTAGTGTGTCATTTAAGGCCAGTGTTTCCTTATTGATCTTCTGTTTGGATGATCTATCTGGTGGTGTAAGTGGAGTGTTAAAGTCCCCTATTATTATTGTATTACTGTCTATTTCTCTTTTTATGTCTGTTAATAATTGCTTTGTATGTTTAGGTGCTCCTACATTGGGTGCATAGATATTTACAAGTGTTATATCCTCTTGTTGGATTGTTCCCTTGATCATCATGTAGTGGAGGAGCACTTTCTTTCACAAGCATGCAGGCCTGCTCTGTGCTCACAGGCAGTTCGCCTGGGCTGCTGCACTTGGTGGGGGCACTCATGTGGTGGTTGAGCCACGCCACTCAGTATGGAGTGTTCCCATAGGCCGGGCTGCAAGTCCAAAAGCGAAAGCGCTTGCATGCAGGCCTGCCTGCTGCCCTGCCTCCTCTTACAGTTGCGCCTCGGCTTCTGCTGAAGACCCATGACCTAGATCACTGCCCCTGGGGAGGTGGTGGGGATCCGCTCACCTCCTTCCACTGCTTCCCAGGGATCCAGTACCCCCACCTTCAGATGTATGGCTGCGTGGATCTCTCAGATGTCCTATTGTGCTTTGTAGGGGATCCTCTGTTGGTTAATGAATGTCCATTTGGCTGTAACTTATAGGGGAGAGACTAAGGGAACAGCTCACTCCACCATGATGCTGCCGTCACCCACATTGTTGTCTTATATTAAGAAATTGCCACAGCCATGCCAGCCTTCAGCAACCAACGCTCTGATCAGTCAGCAGCCATCAACATTGGGGGCAATACCCTCCACCAGCAAAAAGATTATGACTCGCTGAAGGCTCAGATGATGGTTAGCATTTTTTGCAATAAAGTATTTTTTAATTAAGGTATATACATGGGTTTTTTTTAGACACGTGCTATTGTAGACTCTAGTGTAAACATAACTTCTATATGCACTGGGAAACCAAAAAATTAGGGTGACTTTATTGTGATGTTCACTTTATTGTGGTAGTGTGGAACTGAACGTGCAATATCTCTGAGGTATGCGTATATATTGTTTTGTTTTTTTAAATATTAAACCATTTTGATTATTCAAAATAATTACCTTTACTAATGTACATATGAGCATTCTGCATAGTTGTAATCAATTTGTCTCTAAAATATCATTTTATATTCCATTTTCCTCTTTAATCTTATTTCATACAGACAGTGTTATATCTATCAAGATGGACCACAGAGCTGTGGTTTCAAATAGGTTTTTAGTATTGAATTTTTTTTTTATTTTTACCTTTTGACCTCCTTCACCCGTTTCTCTCACTTCCCACTCCTACCTCTGGCAACCACCAATCTGTTCTCTGTATCTGTGTGCTTTTTTTTTTTTTTTTTTTAAGATTCCACATATAAAAGAGATCATACAGTATTTGTCTTTCTCTGGTTTACGTATTTCACTTAGCATGATGTCTTTGAGGTCCATCCATGTTGTCGCAAATGGCAAGATTTCACTCTTTTTTATTGCTGACTAACATTCCATTGCATATATATATGCAATATATATAGATACATATACCACATTTCCTTTATCTGTTCTACCATTGATGGACACTTAGGTTGTTTCCATATCTTGGCTATTGTAAATAATGCTGGAGTGGACATGGGGATGCATATATCTTTTCAATTTAGTGTTTTCATTTTCTTTGGATAAATACCCACAAGTGCAATTGCAGCATCATCTGGTACTTCTATTTTAAGTTTTTGAGGAAACAGTGTACTGTTTTCCATAGTGTCTGTACCAATTTACGTTCCCACCAACAGTGCACAAGGGTTCCTTTTCTCCACATCTTTGCCAATACTTACATTTCTTGTCTTTTTGATAATAGCCATTCTAAAAGGTGTGAGATGATAGCTCACTGTGGTTTTGATTTGCATTTCCCTGATGATGTTGAGCATCTTTTCATGTACCTGTTGGCCATCTGTATATCTTCTTTGGAAAAATGTCTATTCACGTCTTCTGTTTATTTTGTAATCAGATTATTTGTTTTTTTGCTATTGAGTAGTGTGAGTTCTTTATATATTTTGGATATTAGCCCTTTACCAGATATAAGTTTTGCAGATATTTTTTCCCATTCAGTAGGATGCCTTTTCATTTTGTTGATGGTTTCCTCTGCTGTGCAGAAGCTTTTTAGTTTGATGTAGTCCCACTTGTTGATTTTTGTTTTTGTTGCTTTTGCTTTTGGTGTCACATTCAAAAAATCATTCCCAAGACCTATGTCAAGGAGCTTACTGCCTCTGTTTTCTTCTTGGCTTGTAGATTGCTTTGGGTAGAATGGACATTTTAACAATATTGATTCTTCCAATCCATGAGTGTGGAATATTTTTCTTTCTTTTTATTTGTGTTTTCTTCAGTTTCTTTCATTAATGTCTTGTAGTTTTCAATATACAGGTCTTTCACCTCCTTGGTTAAATTTATTCCTAGGTGTTTTATTCTTTTTGATGCAGTTGTTAATGGGATTGTTTTCTTAATTTCTCATTCTGATAGTTTGTTATTAGTGTATAGAAATGCAAAAGATTTTTATGTATTGATTTTTTTATCCTACTTTACTGAATTCGTTTATTAGTTCTAACAGTTTTTTGAGAGAGTCTTATAGTGTTTTCTATGTACAATATCATGTCATCTGCAAAGAGTGACAGTTTTACTTCTTCCTTTCCAATTTGAATGCCTTTTATTTCTTTTTCTTGCTTAATTGCTCTGGCTAGGACTACTTCCCTCAGTAGTAAGTGTTGGACCCGGGATTTTTTTTGTTGTTGTTAAGTTTTTTTTTTTTTATTCTGAAATTTTTGTTGTACATTATTGTTTGTCAGTCACCATATAAGTGTATCCTTCCACCCCTTGTGCCCACCCTCCACCCCCCTAGCCTCTGGTAACCACCAAATAGTTCTATCTGTCCGTGTGTTGGTTTATCTTCCACATATGAGTGAAATCATGCACTGTTTGTCTTTCTCTTTCTGGCTTATTTCACTTAACATAATACCCTCCAGGTCCATCCATGTTGTTGCAAATGGGAGGATTTTGTCTTTTTTTATGGCTGAGTAGTATTCCATGGTATATATATACCACATCTTCTTTATCCAATTATCAGTTGCGGGACACTTGGGTTGCTTCCATGTCTTGGCTATAGTGAATAATGTGATGAATATAGGGGTGCATAAGCCTCTTTGGATTGTTGATTTCAAGTTCGTTGGGTAGATACTCAGTAGTGGGATAGCTAGATCATAAGGTATTTCTATTTTTAATTTTTTGAGGAATCTCCATACTGTTTTCCATAGAGGCTGCACCAGTTTGCATTCCCACCAGCAGTGGATTAGGGTTCTCATTTCTCCACAGCCTCTCCAGCATTTGTTGTTTTTTGTCTTGGTGATTATAGCCATTCTAACGGGTGTAAGATGATACCTTAGTGTGGTTTTGATTTGCGTTTCCCTGATGATTAGTGATGTTGAGCATCTTTTCATGTGCCTATTGGCCATCTGTATATCTTCTTTGAAGAAGTGTCTGTTCAGTTCCTCTGCCCATTTTTTGATTGGGTTGTTTGTTTTTTTGTTATTCAGATGTGTGAGTTCTTTATATATTATGGAGATTAATCCCTTGTCGGATATATGGTTTGCAAATATTTTTTCCCAGCTGGTGGGTTCCCTATTCATTTTGATCCTGGTTTCATTTGCCTTGTAGAAGCTCTTTAATATGATGAAGTCCCACTTGTTTATTTTTTCTTTTGTTTCCCTTGTCCAAGTAGACATGGAATTCAAAAAGATCCCTTTGTGGCTGATGACGAGTAGTGTACTACCTATATTTTCCTCCAGGAGTTTATAGTTTCAGGTCTCACCTTCAGGTCTTTGATCCATTTTGAGTTAGTTTTTATGTATGGTGAAAGGAGATGGTCTACTTTCATTCTTTTGCAAGTTGATTTTGTACCCTGCCACTTGGCTGTAGTTGTTGATTATTTCTAATAGTTTTCCAATGGATTCTTTAGGGTTTTCTATATATAAGATCATGTCATCTGCAAACAGCGAGAGTTTCACTTCTTCGTTGCCTATTTGGATTCCTTTTATTCCTTTTTCTTGCCTAATTGCTCTGGCCAGAACCTCCAGTACTGTGTTGAATAGGAGTGGTGAGAGTGGGTACCCTTGTCTTGTTCCTGTTTTCAGAGGGATGGCTTTCAGTTTTTCCCCATTGAGTATGATGTTGGCTGTGGGTTTGTCATATATGGCCTTTATTATGTTAAGGTACTTTTCTTCTATACCCATTTTGTTGCGAGTTTTTATCATAAATGGATGTTGGATCTTGTCAAAAGCCTTCTCTGCCTCTATTGAGATGATCATATGGTTTTTATTCCTCATTTTGTTAATGTGGTGTATCACATTGATTGATTTGTGGATGTTGAACCATCCCTGTGTCCCTGGTCTAAATCTCGCTTGATCATGGTGTATGATCTTTTTAATGTATTACTGTATTCGGTTTGCCAATATTGTGTTGAGGATTTTTGCATCTATGTTCATCAGGGATATTGGTCTGTAGTTTTCCTTCTTAGTATTGTCTTTGCCTGGCTTTGGTATTACGGTGATGTTGGCCTCGTAGAATGTGTTGGGAAGTGTTCCATCTTCCTCTATTTTTTGGAATAGTTTGAGAAGAATAGGTATTAAGTCTTCTTTGAATGTTTGGTAAAATTCTCCAGGGAAGCCATCTGGTCCTAGACTTTTATTTTTTGGGAGAGTTTTGATTACTGTTTCAATCTCTTTACTTGTGATTGGTCTATCCAGGTTCTCTATTTCTTCTTGATTCAGTTTTGGGAGGTTGTATGAGTCTAAGAATTTATGCATTTCTTCTAGATTGTCCAATTTGTTGGCATATAGTTTTTCATAGTATTCTCTTATAATCTTTTGTATTTCTGTGGTATCTGTTGTAATTTCTCCTTTTCCATTTCTAATTTTATTTATTTGAGCCTTCTCTTTGTTTTTCTTGGTGAGTCTGGCTAAGGGTTTGTCAATTTTGTTTATCTTCTCCAAGAACCAGCTCTTTGTTTCATTGATCCTTTCTACTTTTTTTTTTTATTTCAATTTCATTCATTTCTGCTCTGATTTTTATTATTTCCCTCCTTCTGCTAACTTTAGGCTTTGTTTGTTCTTCTTTTTCTTATTCTGTTAGGTGTAGTTTGAGGTTGCTTATTTGGGGTTTTTCTTGTTTATTAAAGTGGGCTTGTATTGCTATGAGTTTCCCTCTCAGGACTGCTTTTGCTGCATCCCATATGAATTGGTACGGTGTATTTTCATTTTCATTTGTCTCCAGATATGATTTGATTTCTCCTTTAATTTCATCAAAGATCCATGGGTTGTTTAGTAGCATGTTGTTGAGTCTCCACAGCTTTGTCACTTTCTCGATTTTTTCCTTGTAGTTGATTTCTAGCTTCATGGTGTTATGGTCAGAAAAGATGTTTGTTCAGCCTTCTTAAATTTATATAAGCATGCGTTGTTTCCCAACATATGGTCTATTCTTGAAAATGTTCCATGCACGCTTGAGAAGAATGTGTCATCTGCTGTGTTTGGATGGAGTGCTCTATATATATCTATTAAGTCCATCTCATCAAGTTTTTCATTTAAGTCCATTATTTCCTTATTGATTTTCTGTCTGGATGATCTATGGGGTGTTAAGATCCCCTACTATTATTGTGGTGTTGTTAATGTCTGTTTTTAGGTTTGTTAATAGTTGCTTTATGTACCTTGGTGCTCCTGTATTGGGTGCATATATATTTAACAGTGATATGTCTTCTTGGTGGAGTGTCCCTTTTATCATTATATATTGCCTCTCTTTGTCTCTTATTATCTGTTTTATCTTGAAGTCAACTTTGTCTGATATAAGTATGGCAACACCTGCTTTCTTTTGTTTGTCATTATCTTGGAGTATTGTCTTCCATCTTTTCACTCTGACCCTGTGTTTGTCTTTAGAGCTGAGATGTGTTTCCTGGAGGCAGCATATTGTTGGGCCTTGTTTTTTAACCCATCCCACCACTCTGTGTCTTTTGATTGGAGAGTTCAGTCCATTTACAGTTAGGGTAATTATTGATATATGGGGGCTTGTTGTTGTTATTTTATCGCTCTTTTTCCAGTTCTTTTGCATTTCTTTTGTTTCTCGTCCCATGTATTTCGGACTACCAATTCCATTTGGTAGTTGTGCATGGAGGTTCTCTTAGTTTTCTCTTTCTTTATAGTGTGTGATTCTGTTCTGATTATTTGGTTAGTGGTTACCATGAGGTTTGTATAAAAAATCTCGTGGATGTGATAGTTCATTTTTTGATGGCTCTTATTCCCTTAGACTAAGTTGATTCAATCCCTTTCCTCTTCCCGTTCTAAGTTATTGTCACATCTTATTCCTTCTTGTGTTGTGAGTTTGTGTTTAACATGATGAGGTTATATTTATACTTGGTGCTTACCTTCCCTTGATCTTTGGTTTTATAATTGAGTGTTTGCTAATCTATTTTGATAGAGGACTGCAATTTTTCTGGTTTTGTTGACCTATTTTCTTCCTTGTTCCAAACTTTGAATCCCCTTTCTCTTTTTTTTTCTCAGGGATGAGGGCCTTCTTAAGCACTTCTTGTGGTGGTGGTTTTGTGGCAATGAACTCCCTTAGCTTTTGTTTATCTGGGATAGTTATTATTTCTCCAACATAACTGAAGGATATTTTTGCTGGATAGAGTATTCTGAGCTGAAAGTTTTTGTCCTTCAGAATATTGAATATATCATTCCACTCTCTCCTAGCCTGTAAAGTTTCTGTCGAGAAATCAGTTGAGAGCCTGATAGGAAATCGCTTGTATGTTATTTATGTTTTTTGTCTAGCTGCCCTGAATATTTTTTCTTTGTCATTGATTTTTGCCAGCTTTACTACTATATGTCTTGGAGAGGGTCTTTTCGTGTTGATATATTTAGGAGATCTATTAATTTCATTCACTGGTATTTCTACCTCCTTCCCCAGGTTTGGGAAGTTCTCGGCCATTATTTCTTTGAACAAGTTCTCTGTTCCTTTTTCCCTCTCTTCTTCCTCTGAAATACCTATAATCCTTATGTTGGATTTCCTAACTGAGTTGGATATTTCTTGGAGAGTTTCTTCATTTCTTTTTAGTCTTAGTTCTCTTTCCTCCTCCATCTGGAGCATTTCTCAATATTGCTAATACTTTTCTCCATATTGTCAGTTCTGATGCTTAAGGCTTCCAGATTTGTCTTTATCTCCTCCTGTTTTTCATCTCTAATATTTCTGATTTTTTTTATAGTTTCAATCTCTTTTGTGAAGAAACTCCTGATTTCATTGAATTATCTGTCTGTGTTTTCTTGTATTTCATTAAGCTTTTTTATGATGGCTATTTTGAATTCTCTGTCATTAAGGTTATACATTTCTGTGCTTTCTGGATTGACTTCTGGGTGCTTGTCATTTTCCTTTTGGTCTGGAGATTTAATATATTTTGCATAGTGCCTGTCAGTGTTGGCTTGCTTTTCCTCATAGTGAAAATATATGGTTGTAGTTTCCTCTTGCTGCCATTGGGTGGGGGTCAAGGGCTGTGTATTCTGGCCCGCCTCAATCCCTGGGCACTCTCGTTGGCCCCTGGCTGATCTGAGGCCTGGCTGAGTGGAGGCCCCTGGGGGGGAAGCGTGGGAACAGCTGGAGCTGGAGTGTGGGAACAGCTGGGACTGGAGTGCAGCTAGGCCAAAGCAGCTGGGGCTCAGTGCGGGTGGGTTGGAGCAGCTGCAGCTGAAGTGCCGCTGGGCTGAAAAAACAGGAGCTGGAGTGCCGCTGGGCCAAAGAAGCTGGAACTGGAGTGCGCTGGGCCGACGAAGGAGGAGCTGGAGTGCTGCTGGGCCAAAGAAGCTGGGGCTGAGCGCTACTGGGCTGAAGAAGCTAGAACTGGAGTGTGGTGGGCCGAAGTTGCTGGTGCTAAGTCAGCTGGAGCCTGAGCACAGGCCAAGCGGAAGCAGCTGGAGCCAGGGGGACGGGGGCCATCAAGCCGAAGGAGCTGGGGCTGTGGCTTGGTGGGGCCTGAGCTGCCGCTGCCTCTGGTGCAGGGGCGCAGGCTCGCCCCACTGCTGGTCAGGCCCGGGCACCTGGGGGCCGCTGCCTGTGGGGGTGGGGCATGGTCACGCTGCCCCTGCTGGTGGGGCCCGGGCACCTGGGGGCTGCTGCCTCTGGGGACGGGGCTGAGCTGAATCACCGCTGTGTTGAAGTGCTGGTTGGGCGGGCCGGGTGGGGGAGGGGTGCTTACTTCCGCCTCCCTCATCTCAGAGGTTTCTCACCTCACTGTTGCTCTCTGCTCTCCTGAGGGGCTAGCTTGTTGAAACTACCCTGCAACAGTTCTGCTCCCTCCTTAAGGGGATCACCATGGGCTGTGAGGGGTCTTAGAGAGTGCTGGTTTTCACGCAGCGAGACACCCCTCCCCCTCGTCTGAGAGCCTTGTGGTCTGATTCTCTGGGTCGCAGTCCTTGGGGAAGGAAGGGAGCTCCTCTTACCTCCTTCCACTTACTCTGGGGATTCCAGCACCTCTGTCCTCTGGTGTACGGCTGCCTGGGTGCCTCAGACGTCTTCTGTGCTGTGTGAATAGCTTCTGTTGGAATATGAATGTCCTTTTTGTTGTGTTTTAGAGGGGGAGAGTTCAATGGGGGAAGCTCACTCTGCCATGAAGCTAACATCACTCTGAACCAGGATTTTGATTGTCTCTGAAACCTATATTTTAACTGCTGTCTGAAACACATTCTTAATTCATAAAAGATTGGTGTGGAAAACTAGGATGCTAATTTATTAATTTACAAGGGGGATTATATCTAATCAAGTGTTATATGGTCTGTATAGGTAATGATTCTCACCCTTTATTCTAACACTTGTACTTATATACTTCTTGTTTTCAATCAAAAAATAATTTGTTGAGCTTTACACTTTGTTGTTTATATTTGAAAAAGAATAAGTATATTGGATATGATTTTTTTAAACTATGAACACCCTAGTTTAGATTGTCATATAGTCCTGTGGTATACAAGCAAAGTACCTTGGAATGAGTTGAGGATGTCAGGCATATAGAGTATGGTGGAGATGAGACAGAGAAAAATAGCATTGATTGGCAAGGACCTTTATTCTGTGGCATCTAGGAATCCACTGAAGGTTTTTGAGCATGGAGCCAGAGACACATGATCTCTCCAAATCCATATTTAAATAAGAGGACTATGACAGCAGTGTGAAGGATGATTTAAAGAGAAGAGAAATTAGAGTCAGGGAAATTGGGCCATAATAGGTATTTAAACAAACGATGAGTAGGCACTGAATTAGGACAGCAGAAAAAGAACAGAAATTAAGATGGAGTTCTAAAAAAAAATGGACTTGTTAGCTAGCTGAAGGTAGAAGTTGTGAGAGAAGGAAGTCCAATTCATATTGCCCAACTTCCTCAAAAAGAGTCAGTCACCACCATAATATATGATAAGTTAAAATAAGGCTGTTAGAATCATGAAGCTTTAAGCCCATGTGGTCATGACTGCATTTGGTCTTCCTAATTAGATTTGGAAGAGTCTTCACTTACTTATCAGGTGGTTTTGTTTTTTTGTTTTTTGTTCTGGTGTAGGGCACTTCTGCAGATGGCCTTTCTCACTCATGATTTTTCTCCCAACTAGTTTCAATTTTGGGGCATTTTCCAGATCTTGCCCTTAGGTGTGTTCTTGCTCATCCTGTGTATCCACTATTTTGGTAATGATTCTTGATCTTTTATGACCTATATTCACAGATTGAGTGAAGTAAAAGTAACATTGTTTTTGTTCCCACTTGGGTTGAAGGTTAAGATTTCTGCTGTTTCTGACACTTTATCTTATACTTTTCATCTTTGACTGATAGCTGCCATGCAAAGAAGGCCCAAATCATATTCATCTTCTTTAACAGATCAGATTCCTATCAAATTGCTTATTCGACAGGCTCAAGGGCTGCAGAAGGAGTTGGGAGGTATTTATTTGCTTTTTACTGTTAACGTTTATTGCTAAAATGTACTTTACTGTTTATAATGTTATAAAGTGTAATAGGTGCTCAATGTTAAAAATTCAAACAATTGAAGAATGAGATTCCTCTTTACCTCCTTCACTGTCTTACTCCCTGCAAACCAACTCTTCCCCCAAAACCCCTAGCTGTTTTATTTTGTTGTATAATTTCAGACAATTTTTTCCACAGGTTGAACCATATGAAATTGCGGGTATTTAACTATTTTGACCTACAAAAAATGCAATTTCATATGTGTAGGGCCTGGGGCTTGCTTGCTCAGCAAGAGCCCACAAGCCCATTGCAACTGTATGTCCTCCTGTCTCCCTTCTGGGCAGGACGCCCAGCTGCGGGGATTTGTAACGATCCAGGGCCTGGCCAGCCCGGATCCTACCTTATCTCACTTAAAGAATATCATGCCTTAAAGGGACACAGAGCCCCTCTCCCCATGAGCTATGGTTCCTGGGAACGCTGGTCGTACCCGGGACAGCCCCTCTTGGCAAGCATATAGCCTTTGTGTCCTCTGCATATATAAACAACCCCCTCCCCGCCTGCAGTTGCAGGTGCACACTGCTGTCCAGGCGGCCACCACTGGACCTCCCTGTAAGTAACTCCCAATAAACCTATATGTCTCGTTTGCCGTCTCTGGGTCTTTTCTTTGGTCTTTCCACAACCTGTCCCATACTACTCACCCAACTGGGCATGCAGCCAGCCAATATGGTTGAAACTAATAGATACAAGAGTAAAAAAATTCTTTCTTTAAATTGTAAATGGTATTATACCTTCTCTCTTCAAGATTTGCTTTTTTTCTCTTGGAGTCTTGGAAATCTTTTCATGTCAGTACATGTGGATATACCTTATTGTTTTTAATTGTGCTATAATATTCCATAGCATGGAATTATTATAATATTTTTAGTGTAAAACTTATAGAAATATAGTAATATTTTTTGAAGTTCGATTTTTTTTTTTTTTATAATGTTTTCTCTTGTTTTTAATAATGTTTGAGTGTGGATTTGTTTGTTTCCTTGAAGTTGGAATTTTTTTCTTCCTTTCTTATGGTTGTTTTCAAGGAGGAACATGAGCCTTTTTTGGTTTTCTTTAGCCAGATGTCTTCATTTATTTACTTATATCTTTGCATAATCTATTTCCAAAGAAATTATGTTATATTTGGCAGCATTTCGGAACTGTTTTATTGAAGAGATTATGAAATGTAGATTAATTTGCACTATTGTAAGCAGTCATTTTTTTGACTGTTTTGGGATAGTCTTAACTATACATATACCTGTGCATTTAGATTTTTAAACTTTAAAATTATGCCACTTTTGATTGTTACAGTGTCTTTTCAAAGAGAAACATTAATTTTAAGCAGTTTTTATGAGAAGGGAAGCAGATACTATCCCTACTGGGACTAAGCAGTGGTATGATTTGATCTAAGTTGCATGATAAGGGGATGATTGGATCTAAAGTACTTTTATTACTACTACTCTTATAACTCTGATGATGATAATAATAGTATAGTAACAACAGTATTATTTATTTGCCAAGCACTTAGCATAGTGGTATTTCATATATCTAAACAGGCATTTTTACAGTATCTTCATTTATTTTCTCATTATTGATATTGCACAATAATAGTCATGAATGGTCAAACTATGCTATAAGCAAAAGGTTAGAAACAAGACTTTGATTTAGAAAAAGCAAGATTTCCCTTTCCTTTGGAGCTTCCTTAACCCTTCTCCAAGGAAGACAAATGCACCCTCTTGTGGGTATCATCAGTACTGCTTTGGTTGGCTGACATACTTAGCTGTGTGACTTTGGGACATTAATGTCTTTCAGCCTGTTTCCTTACAGTAGAATGGAGACAATATTGTTCACCTTGTAGGAATGTTTGAGTGAAATGAGAAAATTTACATAAAGTGCCTGAAAACTTTTAGGCACTGAAAGTGAGCAACTTTAATTTTACCCATCTGTAGCAATGATTCTCAACTGGGTCGGAGGAGAGAACATGTTCTCCTATAGAAGCCTATCAGAATTTCTGAGTGAGGCCTTTTTCAAACCATATATGATCTCCCCCAAATGGACATCCTTTTCTCCTCTTTTTCTTTCCTTCCCCCCTCAACTCTTGAACTACTGCTATGTCAAACAACTTTTCCTAATGGAATACTTTTATGTTGGGATAGGGTGGAAGAAAGCTTGAGAACTTTGATGAAAGTAGTAGTTTCCAACTTCCTGTGTATCAGATCATGTGCAGATTTTTATTTAAGCAGATTCTCTGGCTGAACTACTAAACAGAAGTTCTCAAACTGTAGTATGCATGCACAAGAAGTACAAATTCCTTTGGATTGCTGAAAATGAAAGGGAGAAGGGAGGGGGAGAGAAGAGAGAGATGCTTTTTGTGTTTAAGAATGAAGAATCCAGTTGACTTCTTGTAAATTTTTAAGGGTTGCATTCTGCTTTGCTACATCTCCTTGCAACTAACTACCCACATTTAGCATTGTGGATGATTGCATCTGTGAAGAAGAAATCACAGGGACTGATGCCCCGTTAAGGTGAATGCTCCTGACTAATAATGCCAAAAGCCACTCTCCCAAACAACTCCAAGAAGGTTTAGTAGATTGATACTCCCTTTTCTCCTTTAGTAGTACAAAGAGATGTTAGCCTCATGGAAATCTTAAAATCATGCAGAATTTCCCTGGGGATATAATAATGTTTTGGTGAATATATTTTAAGTAATTCTCTTTGAGTTTAAATAAAGAGTTTTAACCATTTCTTTCTGATATGCTTGTATCTGTTTCCTCATAGGTCCTGTGTTATATCACTAAACAGGTTGTGTGGTTTTAGGAAGGTTCTAAAACCACGGAAAGAAGTCAGAAATAGTGGTCAGAAATAAGTGCCATGTAATAGAGCAGTGTACTTCTGGTTAATGGATAGTGTTCTGGATCACCACTGTCAAACCAAAGTATGATGCAAGCCACACATATAATTTTAAACTTTCTATAGCCACATTAAAAAAGTAAAAAGAAATAGGCAAAATTAATTTTAGTAATTATTTTATTTAACCCAATATATCTAATATATTATTTCATCATGTAATCAACATAAAAACTACTAATGAGATATTTTACTGTTTTTCCATACTAAGTTTTGCAATCTGGTGTGTTATGAGAGGTTCGGGGATTTGATCAGAGACGTAAAAGAAACTTTCCACTCCAAACAAATGGAATGAAGGTATATTTTATTATATAGAGGATAGTAAAGGCAATAGTCCGCAAACAGATCCGAATAGGTCAAATAATAAGAGGGAAAAAACACCAGCTCGACTGGAAAGGGAAAACATCCACATCGGCTGAGATAGCAGCAGATCCGAATAGGTCATATAATAAGAGGGAAAAACATCAGATCGATCGGAAAGGGAAACACCAGATCGACTGAAGGGAAATGACGCAAATCAACCGGAAAGAGAAACACCAGGTTGACTGAAAAGAGAACACATCAGATCAATTACTTCACAATAAATCAATTACTCACAACATCCACGCCCCACTGCCGGGAGAGTCCTGTCAATCGACACGGCTGGGCAAGGATCACACGGCCTGGGGAAGGCGTCCCTTCCACAGGTGGAACTCTCACCGGGTCTCAGTCTCCAGCAGTTTATATAAGCAGTTACAGAGTTTACAGAGCAAGCATTTTGTGTTCCCATGCACAAATGGTTATCAGTGGCATACGTGCACTGAGGCCCCTGGCTATTGTCCCAGCCCAGTAGTTGTGTACGTGCATTGTTTACCCTGCTTATCGTCCCAGCCCGGCACAGATGGCCAGTCTGTCCCAGGCTGCGGCGCCCGAAGGGCCTTGAAATTTTTACACATTGCAACTATCTCCATGGGAGAAGGGCCAGTTCCCACCACGCAGAAAGCAGCTTTTATATTTCTTTTTGTGCTGGTGGCTGTAGGTCAATGGAGCGGCCAAACATGGCTGTACTCATGTCAAGACATGTGTGTATTTTATACTTACTGCACATCTCATTTTGGACCAGCTACATTTCAAGTGCTCAATAGCCAGATGTGGTTAGTGATTATTCTATTGAAGAGCACAGTCCTAGGTGTTTTTTAATAACAGCAACCTGCTGGGTGCTTATAACCTATAAAGGGGGCCACCTGGAGGAAGGTATCAAGAAATTTGAATCTTTCAAATGAATGTTACTACCAAAAGCAATATTTGGCTATATTTTCATGTTTCAATCAATTTTTTAAATCAGCCTGAATCACCAAGGAAATGACATTTGTCTTTAGGTCACTAATGTGATTTTTAAAATGAGATATTTTTTGTTCTTTATGAAATAACTACACCTACATGAATTTTTCTTAAGGTCCTCATTTATTTATTTTTTGTGTGTGAGGAAGATCAGCCCTGAGCTAACATCCGTGCCAATCCTCCTCTTTTTTGCTGAGGAAGACCGGCTCTGAGCTAACATCTATTGCCAATCCTCCTCCTTTTTTTTCCCCCAAAGCCCCAGTAGATAGTTGTATGTCATAGTTGCACATCCTTCTAGTTGCTGTATGTGGGACGCGGCCTCAGCATGGCTGGAGAAGCGGTGTGTCGGTGCACGCTCGGGATCTGAACCCAGGCCGCCAGTAGCGGAGCGTGCGCACTTAACCGCTAAGCCACAGGGCCAGCCCAATGGTCCTTATTTTAAACATAGTCAAAACTATTTCTAGGATTGAAAGTTTTACTTTTAAAGCAACATCGTTTTCTTGATTTGTTTGCCCTATAGTCTGATAAAGCAATGTTACCTCCTATTTGGTAAATTGTATAGAATTTAGATTATGACTGCTAGGTTTTCCTTTTAGCATTTTCAGCTGTCCCCCAGTAAGACACATACAAGTGATGCAGATTCTAGAACACCTGACTCTACTCTGCCAGTGAACTTATACCATATGCAGCAGTATTAACATCCAATATGAACCAGCTATTGAATTCAGGGGTTCCGTGGATAATTCTTCAAACGGTCAATAAACTATGGATGGTTCTTAATACTGTGATGCCTAGAAGGTGATTTCAGTGTATTGTTACATGTAATAGATAAGTGTATAGCAGTGATTATCTACAATAATCTAAACTTAATTGTTGGGTATTTAACAATATAAATCCTTTCTGAAGACTGCTAATTAAAGAGTTGTTATAACTGTAAGGAAAAAAATAAACTTTATCTTAAGAAACAGAAACCTTAAAGTATTTCCAACTTGAGAAAGTTCTTTAAAAGGGAGTTCTCCTGTATAGGCATTTGTCATTTGTGGCTCATTGTAATTTAGATCACTATTGTGTCTTGCATCATTGCAGTGGATCCAAATTTTGCTGCACATTAAAATCACCTGGAGAGCTTTCAAAACTCGTCCCCAGTCATAACCCGTGCCAGTTAAATCAGAATGTCTGTGGGTGGGAGTCAGGCATTAGTACTTTTCTAAAGATTCTCCAGTTGATTCCAGTATGCAGCAAAGTATAGAGAACACTGGATTAATTATTTTATCTTTAGTCAAATTGGTCTCTGCTGGTCCATATATTGCATCAAAAACACCTGGTCAGCTCTGAAAAACAGAATACTGGGCTGGACTTACCTGAAATTTTGATTCAGTAGGTCTGGGAATTTCTATACTTTTTAAATTTAATTTTTTACTTATATCAAATTAATAAACGCACATAACTTAAGAAGTTAAATAGTATATAAGGTCTGCCCACACCTTCACATTTTAGACTCTTGCTCCCCAGAGACAACTATTTTCAGCTCTTTCTTTTATTCTGGCATTTGTATCCTCCCATATATCTTAGTAATATGTTTATAATTACTATGATTTTCTGACTTTCCAATTTAGAAATTATCTTTTGACTTCCTACTATACAAGATGAAGATTTAGCATTCGTTCTTGCTTCCTCCCCTATGAGTCCGTCTTCCCCCAACATACATACTTTCCCTTGCTCCATTTCTCCCAACACAGTTATATCAAAATTTTTGGTTAAAACAATATTCAGCATGCATATTATGATGACTACATAAGTGTTATTTATAGTTGACCTATGCGATATCCTTTGATTACAATTTCTTTCTTATATAACTGCCCTCCATATCCCACACACAAACCCTGAGTTAATACTTGCCTCTTTTCCATTTGCTCAGGGTTTTTTGGGTTTCTTTTTTTTTTTGTATCAATAACTAATTCATCTGCAAACTCCATATTGAGGCGAAATTTACTTTACAGTTAGTTATAACACATCAAGTAAGGTATCAGTAACATTTTTTTCTTGGAAATATTCCTTTCAGAGCCTTCCATCCTCATGTTTCAATCTGGGACATGCACGGTAGCCATCCTGGAATTGCTTTTGTCTCTCTTCTTTGTTGGATTCCATGTTTTTCTCTTTCTTGGTTTAGTTCCTCATTTTAGTGAGTGGAACTCATACTCAAGTTGCTTCCTGAGAAGGGCTGTTTGGGAAACCTACTTTTTTTTTGAGACTTGCATGCATGAAAAGGTTTTTATTCTTCCCTTCATATGTGATTGATATTTAGCCTAGGTGTAGAATTCCAGCTCATTTTTCCTTTCAGAAATTTGAAGGCTTCCTTCTACTGAATGAATCAGACCTTCCCGTATTGCTATTGAATAATCTGATGTTATACCAATTCCCAATCCTTTGTAGGTGACCATTGTTTTTTCTCTCTTAAAGGTTTTAGTTTTTTTTCTATCACTGTTTTCTGGAATTTCATTGTGATGTATTTGGGTGTGGCTCTTTTTTTATTCATAGTGTTGGGCACTTGGTTGGGTTTTTTTTTAGTCTGGGTACTAATGCCTTCATTTCTATGACATTTTCTTGTATATATTTTTTCCTTCAATAATATCTTTCCCTCTATTTTCTCAAATTTTTTGTGATTTGGATTTTAAACCTCTTGGACTTATTCTCTGATTTTCTCCTCTATTTTTTTTTTTTTTTTTTTTTTTTTTTTGTGAGGAGATCAGCCCTGAGCTAACATCCGCCAATCCTCCTCTTTTTTTGCTGAGGAAGACGGCCCTGGGCTAACATCGGTGCCCATCTTCCTCCACTTTATATGGGACGCCGCCACAGCATGGCTTATCAAGCAGTACTTCGGTGCGCGCCCGGGATCCGAACCAGCGAACCCCGGGCCGCCGCAGCGGAGCGCGCGCACTTAACCGCTTGCGCCACCGGGCCGGCCCCTCTCCTCTATTTTTTAATTTACCTTTTGAATATACTCTCTGGATATTTCCTCAATGTTATCTTTTTATTTTTCCTTTGAATTTAGAAAAAATTCTGTTTTATTCTTAATTTCTAAGAGCTCTTTCTTATCTGAATATTTTTTTTTTTTTTGATTTTTATTGATATTTTAATGGTTTCTAACATTGTGAAATTTTGGGTTGTACATTTTTGTTTGTCCATCACCCCATATATGACTCCTTTCACCCCTTGTGCCCACCCCCCACCCCCACTTCCCGGGTAACCACAGTCCAGTTTTCTCTGTCCATGTGTTGGTTTATATTCCACATATGAGTGAGATCATACAGTGTTTGTCTTTCTCTTTCTGGCTTATTTCACTTAACATAATACGCTCCAGGCCCATCCATGTTGTTGCAAATGGGACGATTTTGTCTTTTTTTATGGCTGAGTAGTATTCCATTGTATATATATACCACATTTTCTTAATCCAATCGTCAGTCGAGGGACACTTAGGTTGCTTCCACTTCTTGGCTATGGTGAATAATGCTGCAATGAACATAGGGGTGCATAAGCCTCTTTGGATTATTGATTTCAGGTGCGTTGGATAGATTCCCAGTAGTGGGATGGCTGGATCATAGGGCATCTCTATTTTTAATTCTTTGAGGAATCTCCATACCGTTTTCCATAGAGGCTGCACCAATTTGCATTCCCACCAGCTGTGTATGAGGGTTCCTGTTTATCCACATCCTCTCCAACATTTGTTGTTTTTTGTCTTGGTGATTATAGCCATTCTAACGGGCGTGAGGTGGTATCTTAGTGTTGTTTTGATTTGCATTTCCCTGATGATTAGTGATGTTGAGCATCTTTTCATGTGCCTATTGGCCATCTGTATATCTTCCTTGGAGAAGTGTCTGTTCATTTCCTCTGCCCATTTTTTGATCGGGTTGTTTGTTTTTTTGTTGTTCAATTGTGTGAGTTCTTTATATATTATGGAGATCAACCCCTTGTCAGATGTATGTTTTGCAAATATTCTCTCCCAGCTGGTTGGTTGTTTGTTCATCTTGATTCTGATTTCATTTGTCTTATAAAAGCTCTTTAGTCTGATAAAGTCCCACTTGTTTATTTTTTCTTTAGTTTCCCTAGTCTGGGTAGGCATGTCATCCGAAAAGATTCCTTTAAACCCAATGTCAAATAGTGTGTTGCCTATATTTTCTTCTATGAGTTTTATAGTTTCAGGTCTCACCTTCAGGTCTTTGATCCATTTTGAGTTAATTTTTGTGAATGGCGATAGCACATGGTCCACTTTCATTCTTTTGCATGTGGATGTCCAGTTTTCCCAACACCATTTATTGAAGAGACTTTCCTTTCTCCATTGCATGTCCTTAGCACCTTTGTCGAAAATTAGCTGTCCGTATATGTGTGGTTTTATTTCTGGGCTTTCAATTCTGTTCCATTGATCTGTGTGTCTGTTTTTGTACCAGTACCATGCTGTTTTGATTACTATTGCTTTGTAGTATGTTTTGAAGTCAGGAATTGTGATGCCTCCTGCTTTGTTCTTTTTCTTTAGGATTTCTTTAGCTATTCGGGGTCTTTTGTTGCCCCATATAAATTTTAGTATTCTTTTTTCTATTTCTGTGAAGAATGTCATTGGGATTCTGATTGGGATTGCATTGAATCTGTAGATTGCTTTAGGTAATATAGACATTTTAACTATGTTTATTCTTCCAATCCACGTGCATGGGATATCTTTCCATTTCTTTATGTCATCGTAGATTTCCCTCAATAATGTCTTGTTGTTCTCATTGTATAGGTCCTTCACCTCCTTGGTAAGATTTATTCCTAGGTATTTTATTCTTTTTGATGCAATTGTAAATGGTATTATCTTTTTGAGCTCTCTTTCTGTTAGTTCATTATTAGCATATAGAAATGCAACTGATTTTTGTAGATTGATTTTGTACCCTGCAACTTTGCTGTAGTTGTTGATTGTTTCTAACAGTTTTCCAACAGATTCTTTAGGGTTTTCTATATATACAATCATGTCATCTGCAAATAGTGAGAGTTTCACTTCTTCGTTACCTATTTGGATTCCTTTTATTCCTTTTTCTTGCCTAATTGCTCTGGCCAAAACCTCCAGTACTATGTTGAACAGGAGTGGTGAGAGTGGGCAGCCCTGCCTCGTTCCTGTTCTCAGAGGAATGGCTTTCAGTCTTTCCCCGTTGAGTATGATGTTAGCTGTGGGTTTGTCATATATGGCCTTTATTATGTTGAGGTACTTTCCTTCTATTCCCATTTTATTGAGAGTTTTGATCATAAATGGATGTTGTATCTTGTCAAATGCCTTCTCTGCGTCTATTGAGATGATCATGTGGTTTTTATTCTTTGTTTTGTTGATGTGATGTATCACGTTGATTGATTTGCGGATGTTGAACCATCCCTGCGTCTCTGGTATAAATCCCACTTGATCATGGTGTATGATCTTTGTAATATATTGTTGTATTCGGTTTGCCAATATTTTGTTGAGGATTTTTGCATCAATGTTCATCAGCGATATTGGCCTGTAATTTTCTTTCTTTGTATTGTCTTTGTCTGGTTTCGGTATCAGGGTGATGTTGGCCTCATAGAATGATTCAGGAAGTGTTCCATCTTCCTCTATTTTTTGGAATAGTTTGAGGAGGATGGGTATTAAATCTTCTTTGAATGTTTGGTAAAATTCACTGGAGAAGCCATCTGGTCCTGGACTTTTATTTTTTGGGAGGTTTTTGATTACTATTTCAATCTCTTTACTTGTGATTGGTCTATTCAGATTCTCCATTTCTTCTTGGTTCAATTTTGGGAGGTTGTATAAGTCTAAGAATTTATCCATTTCTTCTAGATTGTCCAATTTGTTGGCATATAATTTCTCATAGTATTCTCTTATAATCCTCTGTATTTCCATGGTATCCATTGTAATTTCTCCTCTTTCATTTCTAATTTTATTTACTTGAGCCTTTTCTCTTTTTTTCTTAGTTAGCCTGGCTAAGGGTTTGTCTATTTTGTTTATCTTCTCGAAGAACCAACTCTTTGTTTCATTAATCCTTTCTACTGTTTTTTTGGTCTCAATATCATTTATTTCTGCTCTGATTTTTATTATTTCTCTCCTTCTGCTGGCTTTGGGCTTTGTTTGTTCTTCTTTTTCTAGTTCTGTTAGGTGTAATTTAAGGTTGCCTATTAGGGCTTTTTCTTGTTTGTTAAGGTGGGCTTGTATCGCTATGAGTTTCCCTCTCAGGACCGCTTTTGCTGCGTCCCATATGGTTTGATATGGCATGTTATCATTTTCGTTTGTTTCCAGATAGTTTTTGATTTCTCCTTTAATTTCATCAATGATCCATTGGTTGTTCAGTAGCATGTTGTTTAATCTCCACATTTTTGTCACTTTCCCAGTTTTTTTTTCCTGGTTCATTTCCAGTTTCATAGCCTTATGGTCTGAAAAGATGCTTGTTATGATTTCAATCTTCTTAAATTTATTGAGGCTTGCTTTGTTTCCCAACATATGGTCTATCCTAGAGAATGTTCCATGCGCGCTTGAGAAGAATGTGTAGTCAGCTGTTTTTGGGTGGAGTGCTCTGTATATGTCTACTAGGTCCATCTCGTCCAGTTTTTCATTTAAGTCTAATATTTCTTTATTAACTTTTTGTCTGGATGATCTATCCATTGCTGTAAGTGGGGTGTTAAGATCCTCTACTATTATTGTGTTGTTGTTGATTTCTCCTTTTAGGTTTGTTAATAGTTGCTTTATGTACATTGGTGCTCCTATGTTGGGTGCATATATATTTATAAGTGATATGTCTTCTTGATGGAGTGTCCCTTTTATCATTATATATTTCCCTTCTTTGTCTTTCTTAACCTGTTTTATCTTGAAGTCTACTTTGTCTGATATGAGTATGGCAACACCTGCTTTCTTTTGTTTGCCATTAGCTTGGAGTATTGTCTTCCATCCTTTCACTCTGAGCCTGTGCTTGTCTTTAGTGCTAAGATGTGTTTCCTGAAGGCAGCATATTGTTGGGTCTTGCTTTTTAATCCATCCTGCCACTCTGTATCTTTTGATTGGAGAGTTCAATCCATTTACATTTAGGGTAATTATTGAAATATGAGGGTTGAATGTTGCTGTTTTGTCACTTATTTTCTGGTTCTTTTGCATTTCCTTTGTTTCTTGTCCCATTTGTTTTGGACTGCCAATTCAGTTTGGTTGTTCTGTCTTATGATTCTTCTAGTTTTCTCTTTGTTTATCATATGTGGTTTTAATTTGATTATTTGTTTAGTGGTTACCTTGAGGTTTGGGCGAAAAATCTTCTGTATGAGATAGTCCGTTATCTGATAGCCTCCTATTTCCTTATACTAAGTCAATTCAGTCACTTTCCTCTTCCCCTTCTAAGTTGCTCTTGTTATACCTTATTCTATCTTGTGTTGTGGCTGTGTGTTTACAGTGATGAGGTTAAATTTATTTTTGGTGAATTTCTTCCTTTGATCTTTGAGTTTAGTATTTAAGTGGTTGCTAACCTATTCCGGTAAAGATCTACTATTTCTCTGATTTTGTCTACCTACTTTTCTCCTTACTCCAAGCTTTGTGTTCCCTTTCTCTTCTTGTTTTCAGGCCTGAGGGCCTTCTTGAGTATTTCTTGTAGTGGCGGTCTCGTGGCCATGAACTCCCTTAGCTTTTGTTTATCTGGGAGAGTTACTATTTCTCCATCATATTTGAAGGATATTTTTGCTGGATAGAGTATTCTTGGCTGAAAGTTTTTGTCTTTTAGTATTTTGAATATATCATTCCAGTCTCTTCTAGCCTGAAAAGTTTCTGTTGAGAAATCCGCTGAGAGCCTGATGGGAGTTCCTTTGTACGTTATTTTTTGTTTTTGTCTAGCTGCCCTTAATATTGTTTCTTTGTCGTTGACCCTGGCTAGCCTTACCACTAGGTGTCGTGGTGAAGGCCTTTGTCTGTTAATATATATAGGAGTCCTGTTGGCTTCGCTTACTGGTATTTCCTGCTCCTTCCCCAGATTTGGGAAATTTTCAGCTATTATTTCCTTGAATAAGCTCTCTGTTCCTCTTTCCCTCTCCTCTCCCTCAGGAATACCTATAACTCTTATGTTACATTTTCTAATAGAGTCCGATATTTCTCGGAGTCTTTCTTCATTTCTTTTTAGTCTTAGTTCTCTCTCTTCTTCCATCTGGAGTATATCTGTATTCCTATCCTCTAAAGTACTAATTCTTTCCTCCATATTGTCAGCTCTGTTCTTTAAAGATTCCAGATTCTCCTTTATCTCCTCCATTGTGTTCTTCATCTCCATCAGCCCTGATAGGTTTTTCTTTATGATTTCAATCTCTTTTGTGAAGAAACTCCTAATCTCATTGAATTGTTTGTCTGTGTTGTCTCGTATTTCGTTGAGTGTTTTTATGATAGCTATTTTGAAATCTCTGTCATTTAGTTTATGGATTTCTGTGTCTTCGGGGTTGATTTCTGGGTGCTTGTCATTTTGTTTCTGGTCTGGTGATTTCATATATTTTTGCATTGTGGTTCCTGTGTTGGTTTTGATTTTCCTCATCCTGGAAGTCTCTGGTTGCAATTTCCACCTGCCGCCACTGTGTGGTGGTAAAGGGCTGTATAGTCTAAGCCCCCTGCACTCTGCCCCAGTTTTTCTGCTGCGATCCGCAGTTTTGTTTTGTTTTGTTTTGTTTCTTTTCCCCTCTGCGATCCACGGGTCCAGTCCAGTTTATTCAGGTCTGCCTCGGATCGCTAGATCTGGTCGAGCTGCAGACTCCGGGTTGCGGGGAGGGGGGAGCTCTCTCTTTTGCCCTCTGGGTCCCTGACGTGGGAGGCTTCTCGTTTGCCCCTCTTTATCCGCTCTCTGGGTTGCTCAGATGTTGATGGTAGCCCTGTGGCTCCTCTGAGCCCTCTGTGCGGGAGTTTCCCACTGGCTGAGAGAGCCCGAAGAGCTACAGTTTCCCGCCGAGGGCCGCCCCTCCCCCCTCTCTGGGAGCCGCGCGGACTGGATCGCTGATCTGATGGGGAGGGAGCGGAGTTCTCCTTACCTCTCCCCACTTCCTCCGGGGGCCCAGCACGTTTCGCTCTCAGATGTGCGGCAGTGTGGATCCCTCCGCTCCAGCTTTTGGCTGTCTGGGATTCCGTTGTTGGTCTGTGGCTGTTACTTTTGTTGTATTTTGTGGGGGAAGAATTCACGGGAAAGCTCACTCCGCCATGATGCTGACGTCACTCCCTCTATCTGAATATTTTTAAATGCCTTCTGTTCTTGTTTCATATATGAAATATTTTGTCCTTTAAGGATATTAATTATAGGTTTTTAAAAAAATTTTCTTCTCATCTCTACATTCTCTGTTTCTTTAGAGTTCCTTTTTTTCTGCTTGTATATGTTAATCTTTTTCAAAGTAGAAGTCTTCTTTATGTGTTTAATGATTTTTGGCTGTCCACTCATATTTAAGAGTGGGCAAGCTCTGTGTGTGAGGTAGGGCTGATGGACTCGACTCCTGGACTTCACTGTTAAGAAATCATGGGCCGGCCCAGTGGCTTAGCGGTTAAGTGCATGCTCCCCGCTACTGGCGGCCCGGGTTTGGATCACGGGCGTGCACCACTTGTCTGGCCATGCTGAGGCTGCATCCCACATACAGCAACTAGAAGGATGTGCAACTATGACATACAACTATCTACTGGGGCTTTGAGGGAAAAAAAAAAAGAGGAGGAGGATTGGCAATAGATGTTAGCTCAGAGGCAGTCTTTCTCAGCAAAAAGAGGAGGATTAGCATGAATGTTAGCTCAGGGCTGATCTTCCTCAAAAAAAAAACAAAAAACAAATCAAGTACTTTCCATATTGGCATACCCCTCAGTAATTCTGATGTGCAGTCAGGTTAGTAACCACGTACAGTCTATTGATGTCTAATCTCTAAGTGGCATCTCACATTGAGATTTCATGATGATAAATACAGAACAGTGACTTAATTTATGGGGCCAGATATAGTTTTAAAGTGCTTTGGTAAGTATTATTTCATTTACAGGTATTATATTCCTATTTTACAGATGAGGAAACAGTTCAGAGAGGCTCAGTGACTTACAAAGGCTCATATAGCAAGTATGGTATAACTGAGTTGAAGTTTTTATTTTATATGCCATGATTATTCCATTACAACTGTGAAGATTTTTGAAACTACTTTGTGTTTACTGTTTTATCTTCATTTGTTTTAGAGACATAATAATAGGTTAGGTTTCTATAGGTTTTAATTTTTCCAAGTTCATTCACACCTGTTTTCTAACTTTTTCCAGAATATATCTTTCTAAGGTAGAAAGGACTGGATGGTTACAGGTTTCAATTATAATATAGCTGTTTTTGTTTTCGAACATGTGATTATTTTCTCATCAGGCTGTGGGTAATGACAGTTAATGCACTTCAACCTTCAATAAAGTTTGTACGACAACAAAAGTATACTCAGAATGACCTGATGATAGATGCTCTTATTGTTCTAAGATGTGATCAGAGGGTACACAGGTATGTGACATTTGAGTTTCATTTTTATTATAGAGTTACACTTTGGAGAGTCAAAAGAAATTGAAAAAATTCAGTTTAAACTTCTATCTTAGTGTTCTTGCAGATAACTGGCAGTATGACCTGTGAGGTTTTCTGTCTTTTTGGCTTTTTTTAGTTGTCTATATTCATGAACTATATATTCAGTTTAATATTTAATATGTGATTAATAAAACCTAGCTGTAAAGAAATGTCATTCTTAGTTTTGGCAACTCTCAGTAATGCCTGTTCTTTCTTTCAGAGTTAAGACCAGTAAAGAATAATACTATTTCTGCTAGCATTGTTGAAAAGGCTTCATTATGAGCCATTACATGCATTAAAACTGTGATCTTTTTGGCATCCTCAATTGTGATGTTAGCTTCGTTGATTAGACATTTGTCTGTAATTCCTTGCCACTTGCTGAACTTAATCAATTGCTTTTAAGTGGCTTTACCTCCAAAGGCAGGATTAATTAATTCACACCATTAATATTTGAATTTCTAGTTGCTATGCTAAGTAATATCAAAGATATGTCAGTTGAGGGGCTTGCCTATAAAGTGATTATTACCTGCATGGGTAAATAAGACAAATACATGAGAAGTTAAATAATATGGTCATATGTAGATGAATGGTATAATGAATGAATGCTGTTAAAAGTTCAGGAAACATGTGGAGGGGGTGAGACCTGAGTAGTATTTTAAAGGATAGAAATAGGCTTTCGATGAACAGATACTATAATGATGGGAGTTAGGGGTCAAGGAAGATATTGTGGGAAAAAGAACAGTGTGAGCAAAAATGTAGAAGCAGGAATGAAAAAGGTTTGGATCAGAGGGGTAAATTTTTGAGAAGGACACACTTTAGAATTGAAATGTTAGGTTGGGGTCAAACTATGGAGGGCCTTGAATGTTAGGCTAAAGAGGTCATTTAGGTGGTAACTTAAGAAGAGAAGCTTTGCATTAAATGGTTTAGAGGGGAAAGAAACTGGAGTAAAGGAGACTAATTAGGATATACTCTATGAATATACTCATCTGTCCTCAACCCTGGGGATGACAAGTCTTGAAGTGACAAAATGTGCAAAATCAGCCAGATATGGTGTGGCGAGATCAAGGTCTCATAGAAAACAGGAGTTAGAAGAATATACAATATAAATGACATTATCTAATAAAAGGAAAACAACAGTAAATAACACTTCTAGAAAAGAGCCACTTTTAAAACAATTTATCAGTGTTAAAAGTCTACTTAAGAAGGTAACCTTTCAGGCCGGCCCCGTGGCTTAGCGGTTAAGTGCACGCCCTCCGCTACTGGCGGCCCGGGGTTCGGATCCTAGGCATGCACTGACGCACTGCTTCTCCCGCCATGCTGAGGCCGTGTCCCGCATACAGCAACTAGAAGGATGTGCAACTATGACATATAACTATCTACTGGGGCTTTGGGGAAAAAAAAGGAGGAGGATTGGCAATAGATGTTAGCTCAGAGCCAGTCTTCCTCAGGAAAAAGAGGAGGATTAGCATGGATGTTAGGGCTGATCTTCCTCACCAAAAAAAAAAAAAAAGAAGGTAACCTTTCACCTGAATCGTCTCTGCTAGTTCAGGAAGTGGTTACATTATGTTATCATAACGTATGTAATGTTTTTGTAGCCTGGATTTTTTACTTAACAACTTGTGAACCTTTTCTCATGTTAATAGATATTCTTGTATTAATTGGCTACATAGTATTCCACTCTACATGTGCTGTGCTTAACTCAATCCCCTATTGTTGGATATTTTGTTTATTTCTATTTTTTGTTATTATCAATAGTGCTGTGGTGACTATTCTATGTACTGGGTATTTCCTTAGAACAGATTCTTAAAAATGAAATTATTAGGGCAAAAGTAACATGCTCATTTTCAAGACTTTTGATTCATGTTTTCATTCTGCCATCCAGAAAGACTGAACCAGTTTACATTCCCATAGCAGTGTTTGATATTGTACACTTTCCTACACTATTTTATGTAATACTTTACAGTTTGATAGGTGAAAAATGGATTCCCATTTTAATTTATATTTTAGTTAGATTGAATATTTTAATATACTTATTTGCTATTGGTATTTCTTCTTTATATTTTAGCCTAGTTTCCGGAATGCTTACCTTTTTTGATTTAAAGAGCTCTTTATCTATAAAGGATATCAGCTCTTTGTAGATATAGTGTGTTTTTCCTTTATTATTCTATTGTTTTGACTTTTGATTTTGTTCATTTTTTTAAATTTAATTTTTTTACTACATGATCATTCATATGGTTTTTAAAAATATCCAACAATGTAAAAACATATACACATATAAAAAGATATGTTTAGGATTTGCTTTGAACTAACCCAGTGGTGGTGGTGGGAAAATGGAGGGGATATAGATGAAATAAGACTGGCCATGTGTAGATAACTGTTGAAGCTGGGTGATGAGTTCTTGGAGGTTCATTATAATATTCCCTCTTTTATGATATATGAAAGTTTTCATAATATACATTAATAAGTGAAAAAACAAGAATAACAACAAGAAAAAGGTGTACAGTGAAAAGTCCTGTTCTCTCTCATATCTACCGTGCTGCCATTGCTAAAGCAAAATTCCTCTTTGGCCTCTCTTGACCAATCCCAGTTCCATCTCCAGAGGAAACTTTGTTGTCATAATGGTGTGTATGTAGCTTTACTTTCTACGTATTTACAGATTTGTAAATAGAAATATTTACCTTTGTGTTTAAGGTGGATTTAGAAAACATAAGTAGTATATTGTAGGCAGTCTTTTGTTCTTTTTTTAAAACTTACTGTTCTCAACATGTTTTCCATATTACTACGCATAGTTCTACCTCATGTGTTTTAACTGCTGCATAGTATTGCGTATGTAGGCCTATCCTCCAGAGACTCTGATTCAGAATGTCTGGAGTGGAGCTTGGGATTTTTTTTTAAAATAAGTACTCCAGGTGATTCTTGTCTTCAAATGTGGGAAACATTGCCATATTTAACCATTGACAGTTTTTTCATTATAAATACATACATGTTTATTATAGAAAATTTGGACATTCAGAAAAACCATTGACAGACTGATGGACATTTAAGCCGTTTCCTATGTTTTAGTTATAAACAAAGCTATACTGCCTTTTTATGCACACATGCTAGTTCTCTCTGTGATAGACTCAGAAGTGGCATTGTCAGGTTTTTCTAAGGGCTTGGCTGTTAAAATTTTAGTGGTTACTAATTTATCTTTTTGTTTCCTTTTTTTACATTTAATTTTTATATCTATTCTTATCTCATTGAAATTTAATCTATAAATTTCATAGTCTTTGAGGAATGAATAACTGTACTCATTTGATAGATGAGGAAACTGAGGCTTAGTAAATAATTTACCCAGTCAAGTGGATGAAGCACTCTTGGAATACAGAGTTGTCTTGCTGTCTTGCTCCCAAGAAGAAACAGGAGTAGAAAGAATAAATACTCTGTTTTAGTCTCCTTCATCTCATCAATAATAGAATATTTCTCTTTGAGGACAGCTGCTTTGCAGGCTCATATCTAAAGAGATTTACTGATAGTGCCATGTTTTGCAAAAAAGAATATCTTTTCTTTAGGGTATACATTATATTCGATTTTAGCTAACCAGATGAAATAGATAATACTATTTATATAATCTTGAAATATAGAGAATAAGATATATATTAATAACTTTTGAGAATGAATATTTCAGTGGGAAAAGTGTTACTTTACTACTCTTTTCAGGTGGTTCAGGTATTGTTCAGATTTTTCTAATTATTTAAACTTAATGATCATGTTCTGGCTAATTTATAAATTTATATTCTTTATCATGTGTTTTTCTTTTCTTCTTTCTGTGTTTAGATGCCCCCCACTGATGGATATTACTCTATACATGCTGAATGGATATATTCTTGCATCCAAAGTCTACCTTAGTGCCCATCTGAAGGACACAGCAGAGCAAGATAGGCCTTCCCAGAATAATACAGTAGGTTTAGTTGGACAAACTGATGGCCCAGAAGTTACCAGAGAAGAATTGAAAAATGCATTACTGGCTGCTTAGGTAATAAAGTAAAATTTAGTCAAAAAGGGCAAAGGTTTCCCTGTTAATATCATCAGTTAAATAGATGGCATCGGGCCGGCCCCGTGGCTTAGCAGTTAAGTGCACGCGCTCCGCTACTGGCGGCCCGGGTTCGGATCCCGGGCGCGCACCCACGCACCGCTTCTCCGGCCATGCTGGGGCCGCGTCCCACATACAGCAACTAGAAGGATGTGCAGCTATGACATACAACTATCCACTGGGGCTTTGGGGGAAAAATAAATAAGTAAAATTATATAAAAAAAAAATAGATGGCATATTATGCCCTCTATGTACAATGGTGACATATTGTGCATTCCTTTTATTACAGAATGTATTATAATGGTGTTGCCTTTGTTTCTGAGTATCAGATGTACTATATTACTAAAATCAAGAACAATCTTCATGATATTAATTTAATAGCTATTTAAATAAGATGTACATTTTAACAAAATATAAGGCTCTTGTTTCTTAAAATCAGATGGTGGAAAAAAATCAAATGGAGACAGAACAAGAAGTATATATATAATAAAATGTCAGGCAGTGATAAGTACTATGACAATAGAAAAGTTTTATAACAATGTAGAATTTTATTGAAGACTTAAGTAGTCATTTTTGAATAATGCAGGAGATGAGAGATTAAATGTTAAGCAATTTGAAGTCTTCAAAGTAGAAATGTTTTCTTGGTTTGAAATATATTTTCTGAAATCTGTCCATTGGCAATAAGGGAAAGTAGAGTAGTAATACAGGTCCACAATTCCTTATCTGTAATATGTACAGAAATCCAAAAAGCTATGAAGACTGAAGCATTTTTTTATAATTCACTTGGCAGAAAAACCTGACCTGATGTGACCTCATTTGTGACAAAACTTGACCTGAATTGATGTGAAGCTATTTATGGCCTTGATCCCACTTAATGTGAATATTGCTATGTTTTCCTGCCGAAATATTAATACATTTGATTATAACATGCTACCCTAGTCTCTGCTGAAGGTATTATATAACATTACAGTAAAAAAATTTCTGAGTTCTAAAATAAATGTGGCCCTCAGAGTTTCAGATAAGGGAATGAGGATTGTAATAGCTATCATTTATATAATGTTTACTATATGCTGGGCACTATTCTAATTTCTTTATGTATATTAACTCATTTAATCTTTACAACCAACCTATGAAGTATGGAGTATTATCATCTCCATTTTTATAGATCAGGAAAATGAGACCCAGAGAGGTTAAGTGACTTGCTCAAGGGTACACATTTAGTAAGGGGCAGAGGTAGGATTCAAGCTTGGGCAGTCTGGCTCCAGAGTCTACAGACAAAAACAAAACAGTAATAACCCAAAACCCAAAACCCCTCAACCCAAGAATGATGATTATAAAGTAAAGCTAACCTTACTTTATAAATGATTATAATGTAAGGCTAACCTTACTTTATAATCAAGTTCTTAAACAGATGAAGTAATTGTTTTCTTCTGTCCCAGGCAGTGGCTTTCAGAGATGCATGTCATATATTCATTTTTTTTTTTACTCCTTCCTGCTAGATGAGAGTGGTTATAGCTCTCCTTATATGTAGGAGCATCACATAGATCACCCCCCAGGAAACTACTGTCCTATGAAATGACACTCAAGCTTGTAGACTCAGCAACAATGAGTTGTACAGGTGGAGTAGATTGTAAGGCAGAATCTTTCCTTGCAAAACCAGGCCTTAAAGAGCCCATCTTCAAATTAAAAGGGAAAAGGGCTTTAGGAAGTGACTTTTAGGCACTGATTATTAACCACCATCTTCAGAGGAATTACTTAGTTGGTAGCCAGGTAAGAAAAAGAGGGAAATACAGGATAAGATCCTAGGAGAAGTAGGAATTTAAAGGTAAGGAAAGGAGATTCTGGTAGAAGTCATTTTTTGCCTGGGGGCTGTTTTGAATGTCACTGAATCAGAATACGCTTCTAGTAGATGTTCTTAAACTGGAGTCCATGGATCTGCCTTAGAGGTATGTGATCACCCTGAAATTATCCAAATATTTATTTACATGTTAATTTTTATAGAGAGAGGGTGTATAGTCAGATTCTTAAAAGGGTTCATGACCTTAAAAAAGGTGAGAACCACTGCTCTAGATTGCTCCCTTTTGCTCTTAGAAGTACCTCTTTGCTTTTTTTTTTTAAAGAAAGTTATTTTTATCACTTCTGTATATCTGAAAACAAAATCAGATTTGGTTTTCAAACAAACTTTTCAGAAACTTCTTAAATTCACTGTGTTTTATTTGCTTGTAGGATAGTGTGGCTGTCTAGATTATCTTGGAGATTTGCTTTCCTACTGAAGAGGAGAAAGCAAAGGGTGTCAATCCAGACAGCTTGCTAAGGAATGTTCAAAGTGTTATTACTACCAGTGCTCAAATAAGGGAATGTAAGAAGGAGAAGACAATTTGCTCTGTAATGTTTGAGAAGTTCAGTGCCTTATCTGTTGTCTGTTGCACCAAATGTACATGGCTGATCCCAGCATTGCTAAGCTTGTTCACTTGCAGGTCTGTTTTCAAAGAATAATGCTTTATCGTCCAACTTTATTTTTTAGGGGGGCTTTGAATACTAAATTAATAGGGATCATTTAGAAACTAGAGATCACATAAATGATCATGGTCCTTTGCCATATGGAGAAAAATCCAGATTTTTTAGATTTCATTTCACCTAATAAAGTGTTCAGATAATTTATCTCTATTCTAGTGCATCAGAAAGGTGAAATGCCAGGATACATGTAGGACACTGTAGCCTGCTGAGCAACTTTTACATTAAGGAAGTGAAACTTTCCGTTATATTTCTATCTTTATTTGACTTAAAGTTATTTTATTTCTAACTTTTTCTCCCTTTCTTGTTGAGATAGGGTTTTATACATGTGAACTCTTGTCTCTGATGGTTGCAGGTATTCCATCTGTGCACATCTGTCTGGATTTCATACCTGAGCTTATTGCACAGCCAGAACTTGAAAAACAGGTACTGAGCATTTTGGAGCTTTAGGAAAATTTTGATCTCCCTCCTGTCTTGCTAGTAATATGAAACATTTTATAATTTTTAATACTTAAAGATATTCGAGTTCCAGAAAAATATAATCATGTATAAATAAGAGATATATTGTTTCCTTACATTCTAAAACATACCCTATTTTTTTTTTTTTTTTTTTTGCTGAGGAAGATTAGCCCTGAGCTAACATCTGTGCATAAGAATTTATATTTTGTATGATGGGTCACTACTAGACTGTGAGCTCCCTAAAGGCAGGGCTGGCTGTTCCTACAAAACTTAGTATCCTCAGCACAGAGTATGGTGCTTAGTATATTGTATATGTTGAATTTATATCTGCAAAGTAAAAAATTCTGTTTCATTTCTTTCCAACACTTTTAACACAGGCTAACTGATACGCTTTTATCATGCCAGCTCTGCCAAGTTTCATCTCTTTTTGTCGAGCATTTCCTCCACTGTATGAGGATATTATGTCTTTGCTGATCCAAATAGGGCAAGTCTGTGCCTCTGATGTTGCCACTCAGACAAGAGACATTGATACAGTTATTACCCATAAATAGTACCTTATTTTCAAGAGTTGTTTTAATATGTCAAACAAAAAGGCCAAAATCTTTTCCAGATTTCTTTGCTTAATTAATTTGTTTTGCCTTATATTTTCAGGCCTTCAGCAAATAAAGGCGAAACCAAGTGGATGGTCTGGAATCTGTAAGATCCATCTTATAAAGACAGATCCAGGGACACCGGAGCATGGATCCTGCTGTACAGCTCTGTCATTGTATTGAAAGCACAATAATTGAAATAATAAACATGAGTGTTAGTGGAAATTAAAAAAAAACTTAAAAAAAAAAAATGAAGCTGTTTGCTGCATATACACAACACGAATCTGCATCTTTTAACTTGAAACTGAATGGGAACAGTACCGTCTTGGAATCACTAAAACAATTCAATTCGACATGAATACAATTTAGAACTCTCTTGAGAATTATGCTTGCTTGTATTTGATTGGCAGTTCTTTGGATCTGTTTTGCTAGTATGTTTATATTGTAGTAGCCGAGCTTTTTTTTCTTATTGGGAGCACATTTAAGAAACTCATTACTGGAAAGTGAATTTGGTCTTATATTTAGCTTTGAAGTGAAGAAAAACTGCCATGCCTTTGATTTAATTTCTTATGAAAATAAGTGCATGGGAGGGGCCAGCCCCGTGGCTTAGCAGTTAAGTGCGCGAGCTCTGCTACTGGGGGCTGGGGTTCAGATCCCGGGCGCGCACTGACGCACTGCTTGTCCCGCCATGCTGAGGCGGCATCCCACATACAGCAACTAGAAGGATGTGCAACTATGACATACAACTATTTACTGGGGCTTTGGGGAGAAAAAGGGACAAAAAAAAGGAGGAGGATTGGTAATAGATGTTAGCTCAGAGCCGGTCTTCCTCAGCAAAAAGAGGAGCATTGGCATGGATGTTAGCTCAGGGCTGATCTTCCTCACAAAAAAAAAAAAAAAACAAAACTAGGCAAATAAGTGCATGGGTAGCCCTAATGTTTATTTTAACTGTCAGCTAGTGACAGTTACGACAAGGATGCAATGATGAGAGGGAGAAAAAGGGAAGGGAGAATTCAGGAAAAATTAGGAGTTTAAATACCCAGCTAGAAACCTCTTAAATTTGCAATGCAAGTAAAAGTAATGCAAGATGGAATTCCAGTTCTCAAGAAACAGTATTGAGAAGGCTTTAAAAAAGGCAAATACCTTTTTGTAAATGATTTCCATGGAATTACAGATGAGGATTTTAAGATTTTACATATTTGCTTCAGTTTTTACTAATATATGAAGCCATATGTTTAAAGAGATATTTGAATAATTTGGAATTTTAAGATATTGGTTTAAAAGTGTTTACAGAAACATCTTTTTGCAGAGGAGAACTTGAAAGTTCTAAAACTCTCATTTAGTTTTTTTAAAATTTACTTTTATAATGCTTTACTAACTTATCTAATAGTCAGAGAGGGGAAATACATTGGTATCTAATTAAAGTTTAGAGCAATAAAACCCACTGGATTAAAGAGCTCTTGTTTTGTCATTAGAATTGTGATTCACATCATTATTTTAGAATATCTCTGAGTAAGAAAATATGTAGTATTTGGACATCAGGAAAAATTAAAAAGCAGGAAATACCACGTTGCTGAAGGATTTTGCACTCCTCTCTTAGTCACTTCCATTGATGAGGTAGTTGCATTCATGTAACCCATAATCCTCACTTTTTTTTCTTAATTAGGTATCCACTGTAGAAAGTACTTCTTGGCTTTCTGAGATGTACCCGAATGACACACTCCCCGCACCCCCAACTTGAAACAGACCTCTTCACTTGTAAAAGAAATTAGGCAGGCTAATAAGAAAATGTGGTTTTTATGAAAAGAAATTTTAACTTCAGACTTTTCACTAGCAAATAGTCACATCTCATTTTCCTCCTTTGTAAAACGGGATTACTACTGGCCCTACCTCTTAAGGTATTGTATAAGAACTAATTTGTAGCTGTTTCTCCACAGTACCAGGTGATAGAATATTAACTTTTATCAGATGCTTAATGTTCAATTAAGTAATTTTGATGTGAAAAATAAAAGCATATGCTTAAAAAATACTGTAAAAGTTTTCATATTTTTAAACAAGGCAGTTTTGTAGTCTTTTAAGATTAAATACAGCTGCTCCTGTTTTGTTTTAAACTGAGGCTTTGGAATATTTTGTGTGAGTAGGAAACCTCTAGGAGTTCAGAAAAGGTTGAAATATGTTTTCTAACTAAATGCAGTGCACATTCCTGGATCAGTTTTCAAAGACTGGTCAAAACCTGCTGTGTTAAAATAACAACATACACTGTTTTTCATCAGATTTGTTGATGATGTAAATAAAATGTGTAAATATATTAGTAAATGTTAATTTATGTATTTTAAGTTAACGTTGTAAAATATGTCATAATGTGATTTTTTTATTCAAGTGAAAACGTGTGCAGCTATTTTGAATAGTGGTTTATAAACATTCATATTTTTTATCAAATGAACTTGCAGTTTTTGTGTTTTATTTCAGTACTGTTAACGTGAAAGGGACAGTTCAAGGGACTGGAATCCAGGACTCTGGCTCCAGAGCCTACGTGTATCCATTTCTGTTACGCCACACACGTCAAATGGCCATACAAGTCTAGAGTCGGTTGAGAGCCTTAGGAATTTAGGGGAGGAAAATCGTAGTAGTTACACTGAAGCAGTTACTTAAACGATTTGACATTTAAAAAACTTGTAAAAGCAGAATAACAATTTGAAGATATTTTTAAGGATTCATTTTTATAAGTTATCCTTCATTCTACTGTTTTAACAGTAAATTACATTTTTTATACTTTCCCTCCATCTTTGCTTATGCATACATATTTTCACATAATGGAATTCATAATACCCGGTTTAGAGTCGTCTTTTTTTCATTTAACTTTATGTGGGTTTTTTTTTTTTGCAAGTTGTTTAGTTTTTATAATTATTTTATTGGCTTCATAATGATTGAATTGATATAACCATATAGGTTGCTATTACCAGACTGCGGAGTTTATGATTTTTTTCAGTATTACAATAGGCACTTATCAATTGAGGTATTTTTACTTTTTCTATCTTTTAGATTACTTTTTTATCCTAAAAAAGCCTGAGATAACTATATTAATAAGGTAGAATTTATTTTTATGACTGTACATTTTGCAATTTGGGAAGATGCAGTAAAACTGAAAGTGAGGCCAACAAATCCACTCTCCTCCCGCTGCTCCCCCTGCAGCAAACCTCTCCCCAAACTGGTTGCTCAGACGTGAGAAACTGTCTCAGGTTTTGCTTTTTTGAGACACTAGTATATGAGCCAAGCTTAGGCTATTCAAAATTTTTTTAAAATCACAATTTGACGAGATCATGATCAACTACCTACCTTTGAGGAAACTGAAGTGTACTTGGCAAAGAAGAATAACCTGGTTTTAGGAGGGACAGAAGGCGGATGAGCCTTAACGGAGGTAGAAGTGACCGGGGCGGGAGCGCTCGAGAGCGTTTCTCTGCTTGAACTCGGTATCCGGGGAGCCTCGAACATCCTGAAATACTGTGGCCAGTCGTCAACCAGCCTTCTCGCCTAGTTGGGCCCAGTGGTCTGGCAATTCCCGCCTCCGTGTTTGCGACACCCTGGCCGCTGTAAAGTTCGGAGATTTGAATTGAGCGGCACTGACGGATGCTCAGAGAAGAACCTGGCAAACCTTAAAAGCGTTTCCTCTCCGTTGGTCTACAAACCTGAAGAATGAGACTTCGAGTTTCCAAGGAAACGGATGCACGGGTTAAACTACCGGTTTCAAAAAGTCAAACGGAGAAGACTCTTTTCCTTTAAATTCTGCGGTTTACTCCAGTCGTTCACTCCTCAGGCGTTCGCCTTCCGGAGCCGCCAAGTACCTCGGGTCTCCTTGCTGTGGAGGCTTCCATCGCGTCTCGCTGCCTGACCTCGCGCTGGGATTGGTTGCTTGGTTTCTGCTCTGGCGGGTGATTGGCTGCTGGGAGTGGAGGCGCGGGAGGCGAGAATTGGGGCGCGAGAGCGCTGTTGAGGGGACTGAAGAGAGCGGCCGAGAGAACGGGGAGAGCGGCGGAGTCGGCGCTCAGGCCCGGGAGTGGGAGCCCGGTGATGAAGAGAGAGGTTTGGGGCCTCGCCTCTCTGCCAGGCTGCGCTGTGTTTGCTCGCAGATACCGGTTTCCTTTTCTCCCGGGACTCGGAGCCCAGGCAGCGCTGCCTGGGTTTTCCTCAGAACAGGCCAGCCTGTCTCTCGTGGGACGGCGCGCAGCCTGCCCGAAGGGAGCCTTCTGCTCTCGCCCGGCCGCCGTGCGGGCCGTCGGGGTGACCGCGTCCCCGGGCCTCGGGGGTCTGAGCACGCGGAGGGCGGAGGGAGCCTGTCCCGACCCCCGGGGAGCAGGGCCCGGGCCCCCTCGGCCCCGCGCTGACTCGTGGCGGCGGGGGCGACGGCGGGAGGCGGATCGGGATTTCGTCTTTTATCCCCTGGTGGTGGCGGTGGCGGGGAGAAGCCGCCTCATTCTGAGACGCTGGTTGCGGCGACTGCGGGCGGGATGGATTTCTAGGCTGTATCTGAGGAACTAGCCGGCGTTGCGTTATTGGCTGGGATGAAGGGGTTAGAGTCCACCAAATCTCTTCTCAAGAGTTTCACAGATAGAATCACAGAATATTAGAACTGGGAAATACCTTAGAATAGTGCTTCTTAGCTTCTTTTGGAACACATAAGCTAGGGGTAAGGGTATAATTGGCTTCATAATCTACTGAATTGCTATTTTAACCGTTCCTCCATCCCCAGGTTGAATTTGCCTTTTTTTCCACTATTGCAAGTAATTCTTCAGTTGGTAACAGTGTATATCATTCTCGCCTCTATGTTCAGTTATTTTATTAGGATATAGTTCTGGGAATGAGAAATCCATGGACTTTCTCTTCAGAGAAACACAGTCATGTACCAAGACTTCTGCACGCGATAGCAAGAGATCACAGTCTCTGACTTCCCTCTCTGGATCCTAGAGTAAGCATAGGTGGTTTAGAAGAGGTGGGGATTAAAGTAGATCACCTCCTCTGTGTCAAATACTGGAGTTTAGGCACGTTCTATCCATTACCTCACTTAATTCTTAACTCAATGCCTGGCTAATTTTGGTCAAAAATCTGTCAGGTAGATAATATTATCTCCATTGCACAGATGAAGAAACAGACTGAGGTTCAGTGATTCACACAGTGGGACTCACACTTAGGCTTGCTTTACTCCAAAGCCCATCTTCTTTTCATTATACCCTTCTGACCTTTAAATCAGAATTATCAAGCACCTACTGTGTGCCAAGGCATTTTCTCCCTTACAACAGTTTTTAAATTAGGGATTATTACAGATAAGGATCTTAGTCTAGAGAAGTGAAGTGACATGATCAAGGGAACATATCTGAGTTGTTGTCAGAACCTGATCTAGCACCTGTACTTCTAACTCCTGATCCACAGCTTTGGCAGAGTAGGGCTACAAATCCAGATTTGTCAGATTCCGTGACATGTTCTCAACCACTGTGATGGTTAAGACTAGGAAATTCTTTTCTTTCCATTTGTTTTGTTTATACATTTATTAATTCCAATTTTTATTTCTAGACTTCTGTCCTAGTGTTGGATATCTGGTTTTCTTTGAATGGCGTTGTTTCAATATTGATTTTCATTTCTGCTGCAGTTAGGAATCTAAGTAAACAAGAAAGCATGATGTCTTCAGTGGTCTGAATATGCAATTGGTGGGGTGAAGATTAACTTTACTTGTAAAGCTTATCCATCACAGCTTGCTATGATGAATTCTGTAAGTATTTTTCAGCAGTTAAGTCTTTATGAAGATACAGATGCTTATAATTCATAACATACACTGAATCTGTGACTACATTGATTTTCTCAGATAGTAAATGGATTGAAAATGTTTGCTGGGTTCATTGAAGAACATCTAACCATTGGAAAAATAATGCTAATCACTACTAAACTGTATATGATTAGGAGGCAAAGGAGACTATTCTGAAAAGTATTCTTAGCTCATTTGGGACTTCTATTTACTTACGGAATTACTGCTTTCTACAAAGTATTTACTGTCTTTTACGCAGAGTACTATATTTCTCACCATATTTTTTTGCTATATTTCAATCATATAGAAAATTAATATACAAACGAGTAAACCAACTTTCCAGCTTTGTTAAATCTTAATATTTTGTCATATTTACTTTATACCTTGTCTACAAGTAACAAGATTACTAGCATCCTGGATTTATTCTTTTTCTTTCCTAGCCATGTTTTTATACTTTGACTGCATATGTATATATCCATAAACAATATAGAGTACTACTTTACATGTTTTTAAACTTTGCACAATGATATGATACTATACCTATTTTTCTTCAGCACTTGATTTTTTTTGCTTATTATTTTTAAGATGTAGCCCTATTGATTGCTAACCCATTTTAATTTCTGTATAGTATTCCACTGTATGAATATACCAGAATTTTTTTTATCTATTTTCCTTTTGACAGACATTTAGGTTGTTTACATTCTTTTGCAATAAACAATAAACAATGCTGCTATGAGCTTTCTTATGCATGTTTCCTTGTGTTCGTGTGGGAAAGGTTTTGGATATGCACATAGGACTGGATTTGCTGGTATTGGGTATCTTCAACTTTACTAGAAATTGTTAATTTCTGTACAAAGTGGTTGTAGCAATTTACACTCCCCTAGCAGTATCCCCCATTGTTTTGTTTTGTTTTGTTTTTGTGAGGAAGATCAGCCCTGAGCTAACATCTGCCAGTCCTCTTCTTTTTGCTGAGGAAGACTGGCCCTGGGCTAACATCTGTGCCCATCTTCCTCCACTTTATATGGGACGTCGCCACAGCATGGCTTGACAAGCGATGTGTCGGTCCGCGCCCGGGATCTGAACCGGCGAACCCCAGGTCGCAGCGGAGCACCCGCACTTAACCGCTTGCACCACTGGGCCGCCCCCGCCCCCCCCATTAAGTTTTCATCAAAGATATTGGTGTATTCTAGTTTTACAGAAATGATGGTACTTGCATCATTAAGGCACAAATTGCTTTTTTCATTTCTTTTGTGCTTATATACTTTTAAGTCCAACATAATTTTAGGGAGAGGTGTAAAGGAATAAGCTCTAGATTTAAGTGAATACTAGTTCTGCCTTCTGCTATTGCTATGTTCCCTGAAGTACAACCTTACTTGTTGTATTTGTACCTCTATTGGAGAGAAACCCTAATGAAGTAAATTGTTCATTGATTTTTTTTTATTGTTTTTGTGTCAGTAGATTGTCAGAGGATTAAATAGTAAGCAACATTGTTTGTTGAAGAGCCCTACAGGAAGTGGGAAAAGCTTAGACTTGCTTTGTTCTGCTTTAGCATGGCAACAATCTCTTCATGGTAAGTAGTTGGTTGATATATTCAGGTTGCTTATTGAGACCTGAAAAAAATATAATAAAGTACTTTTTATCCAGAATAATTCATTTAAAGAAATAGCAGTAATTAAGAATATACTTTAGGGGTGGCCAGCCCCATGGCCTAGTGGTTAAGTTCGGCACACTCCACTTCAGCGGCCCAGGTTTGGTTCCTGGGCATGGACCTATGCCACTTGTCAGTGGCCATGCTGTGGTGGCAGCCCACACACAAAATAGAGGAAGATTGGCTCAGATGTTAGCTCAGGGCAAATCTTCCTCAAGCAAAAAGAGGAAGATTGGCAACAGATGTTAGCTCAGAGTGAATCTTCCTCAGCAAAAAACAAAAAAAAGAATATAATTTAGGTCTTTGTTTTAATCCTCCTTGCTTGATATTTTAATAAATCTCAATATAAATGAATACCCGAGTGGTTGTACCTTTATTACATTATTAATCTTTGACTATTACATTTTTGTAAATTATGTAAATTGATAACTTCTCTATAAATGTTTCTGACATAAGTGTTTCTCTTCTGTCCTAATTTGATGCTGCAGATAGGGTGACCAACTTGTCCAGATTTGCTAGATACTTTCCTGGTTTTAGCACTGAATCTTACATTTTGGGAAACCTCCCAATCCTGGGCAAATTGAGGTGGTTGCTCACCCTAGCTGCAGAGGAAGATTAATGGTTTTTTAGTTAGAAATACTATAAATAGAGGTTCTTTCATTTTTAGGGAAGCCAGTGGATGAAAGATTCAGTAAAAAACCTAAAGTACCATTGTTATGTTGTTGTACAGCTGTTCAAAGAATTTTACAAACAATGACATGAGCCAAGGAACTTCACATTATTTCAACAGTCCAAGTACACCACCTTCTGAAATGTCACTTCATCAACTTGTCAAGGTAGTTTATATTTTTGCCTGGGTCTGTTGGTATCTGTAATAGGAGCCTTCATTACTGTTGTTATGAGACCTAATTTGATACATTTGATTAGCATAATTGATTATGTACCTCTACTTAATTTCTCTGGAATTATTTTTAGATAACACAAGAGTGGTCAGAAATCCTTGGACTGTTTTATTCTTGGCTTGACTTTTAATTTATTTGGACATTTTCCTAGCTTAAATCATTTTTTGAAGCACACAAGGCAAAATAAATAATATTCAGAAATTGATGTTACTTGTAGGCAGTATTGTTAATTATATGTTAGAATTTTATAAAACATATTGATTTGTATTGTAAGACAAAATCTAATTAGCCTCATTCATTCTTCATAAGTTTCCATGAACTTCTGAAGCCAGTATCCTACCTGAGGGTAAGGTATGTTTTAAATATGATCCTTAAATAGTTCTAACTAGATTTATTTAAGAGAAATATATTAAGAATAACATAAGATTATTAATTTTTAAAAAACATTTCTTTGGCTTTGACTATATGGAAAGGATTGATCGTTATCTGCCTAAGCCAGAAACCTGGGAGACATCCTGTACACGTTGCCCTACCTTATTTCTCCGTGCAAGTCTCTATCTCCATTGATAGCTCCCCGATCCAAACTACCGTCTCTTGTTTAGAGCACGCAATAACTTCTTTTCCTGCTTTCACTCGTGCCATTCCTTAACTAATCACTAGCAGGGAGAAAAGAGGTTGCCATGATTGACTTAAGTCTAAACAGTATCTACTTCCTAAAATCACGAATGGAGTCATCTTCCTCTAAAGCACATGACTATGTGTGGAGGAGGGTAGCTGCTGGAACTAAAGTGTGATTCTGTTAGGAATGAGGAAGAAGAGATGGAATAGATACTAGAGAGGTGACCAGTAGTGTTGTCTACACTGTTTTGACCCTTAGCCCTTTTGACTTTCTTTCCACTCCTTCAAAGGGTCATGCTTTCTTCTTTTTATTTTATTTTATTTTTTTATTGTGGTAACATTGGTTTATAACATTGTATAAATTTCAGGTGTACATCATTATACTTCTATTTCTGTATAGATTACATCATGTTCACCACCCAAATACTAATTACAGTCCATCACCACACACATATGCCAAATCATCCCTTTCGCCCTCCTCCCTCCCCCCTTCCCCTCTGGTAACCACCAATCCAATCTCTGTCTCTATGTGTTTGTTTGTTGTTGTTATTATCTACTACTAAATGAGGGAAATCATACGGTATTTGACCTTCTCCCTCTGACTTATTTCACTTTGCATAATACCCTCAGTGTCTATCCATGTTGTCACAAATGGCTGGATTTCATCGTTTCTTATGGATGAGTAGTATTCCATTGTGTATATATACCACAGCTTCTTTATCCATTCGTCCCTTGATGGGCACTTAGGTTGCTTCTAAGTCTTGGCTATTGTGAATAACGCTGCAATGAACACAGGGGTGCATGTGTCTTTACGCATTGGTGTTTTCAAGTTCTTTGGATAAATACCCAGCAGTGGAATAGCTGGATCATATGGTAGTCCTATCCTTGATTTTTTGAGGAATCTCCATACTGTTTTCCATAGTGGCTGCACCAGTTTGCACTCCCACCAGCAGTGTATGAGAGTTCCCTTCTCTCCACATCCTCTCCAACACATGTTGTTTCCTGGAAGGACAGTTATTTTGATTCATAAATTAACAGTTTAGTTTTCTTATCCCTACAAAGATATAAATGTTAGTCTTCATACATTTAAAAATGCAATTGTATTATTTTTTGAAAAACTTTCCTCCATAAGTTAAATGATAGATTAGTTTAATGATTTCTGTTTTCCTCTAAATTTGACATTAAACTTTTTAGGTTTTTCTTTAAAATTTTCTTAGTTTTTATTAAAATAATTTCGTTTCCAACCTGTGGATTGGATAATTGTCTTTTTACTTTCCTATCATCTCCAGTCTCCTCACTGTCTCTTAAAGTCAGAAAATGGTATCAATACTTCCTCTCTTATATGAATTACCTTTCAGCGTCCACTGCCTGTTCCCTTTCCTTACATTTTAGATTCATCTTTTTATACTAATAATTCATATGTCAAAGATCTAGTGAGGCATCATTCTCCATGTGGTCAAAATATAGTTAATAAAAACATTGTTGGGGCCAGCCTGGTGGCATAGTGGTTAAGTTCGCATGCTCCACTTCGGTGGCCCGGGGTTCGCCGGTTCGGATCCTGGGCGCAGACCTACACACCGCTCATCAAGCCATGCTGAGCTGGCATCCCACGTAGAAGAACAAGAAGGACATACATCTAGGATATACAGCTATGTGCTGGGGCTTTGGTGAAAAAAAAAGAAAAAAAGAGGAAGATTGGCAACAGATGTTAGCTCAGGGCCAATCTTCATCAAAAAAAGAAAAAAGAAAAACATTGTTTTTTAGAATAGAATGTTACCATCCTGATATTACTTCGTTCCTCTATTCATAATCATTTTCTTTAAAATTTATTTATATTCTCTTCATTCTTGTAAATCCTCACAATGGGTGAGGTATTCTCACAGATACATTCTTATGCTTATACTTGCTTTTTACTTGTTCAAAATAAATGCTAACATTGTCTATATACTTTATAAAAGTAATTGTATTCTTTGATTTAGTGTAGTAGTAGCATTTATTATTTTAATTCATTACGTTTGCCTAGTGTGTAGAAGAGATGTGGGTCCAGCAGAGTGCGCTGTGACCTTCAGATAAAGTGTTGATGTTGGGCAAAACCTTGGGCTGTTTTTCTCCTTTTTCTTACACCCTTGCCATTTCTTTTCTGTCTCTGTCTCTATCTCTTTTTCTCTCTCCCTCTCTCCCCCTCCTTCTTTTCCTCTCTTCGATATTTAAATATTCTCTAGGATCTCAGGAGAAAATGACCAGTTTTCTCTGAAAAGTATTTTATAAGTCATTTTCTCATAGTTTTAATTTACTTTTATTTTACGTAGTTGCTTATATAGTAGTATGATGCTTACTATGTGCCAGAAACTGTTCTAAGCACTCCAGAAATATTAATTCTCCTGGTAAATACAGGTTCATGGGAGTTAATGCTTATTGCAAGTTCTTTTAACTTTTCTGTGGATTTGACAATTTTCAAAATAAAACAAATTTAACTCAATTCTTATAATAATCCTACGAGGAAGTTATTAATATTTTCCCTAGTGACAGATGAGGAAATTGAGGCACAGAGAATTTAAGTAGCTTGTTCATGTCACAAAGCTAATGAGTAGAGGCTGGTTTAAAACCCAGGCAGTCTGGCTCCAGAATTGATCCTCTCAGTCACCTCACTATTCTGCCTCTGAATAAACTCTTCCAGATGACCTTTGGATGAAAGACAGTTCATTTTTAAACTATTACAGGTCATATTCTATGCTACCATATAGATAACTCATTCAAGATTAGTTCCTCTTTTAGTCTTTCTCTCAGCACTCTGTTCTTTTCTTTAAAATGCTCACCAAAGTTTAATTATATATTTATTTGTAGGTTTAACTGTTTTATTTGCCTCCTTGCCAGGCCACCCATAAGGACAAGTGTGATGGATGTCTCTCCTGTTTACTTTTTTATAACAAGCATCTGGCACAGGACCTGCACCTAGTAGGTACTCATATATTTGTTGCATAAATTAATGAAAAAATGGCCAAAGTTAAGGAAGTGGATGATTTACCACTATTTCTTATGGCTTACAACTTTTACTCAGATCCATATACTTAAGGAAGTGTGTCAATGCTGTTAAATATAGGAGATTTAAAGCAGATTTTAAAATGTTTTTTCTTTTTTATTCTGCTGTACATTTTTGTTGTAGTTTTTTATGTACTAGCACACAAAAATAAAAGATCAAACAGTGATTTCAGGGACTGAGAGGTAAATTAGTGCTTAATATAAACAAAAGATTAAACACAACTTGATTTCTGTAGCTACTCTAGGAACAAGTTGTTAAATAATATTACCAACAAGTTGAAATATAATTTATTCAAGGCAGCAAAATATTTGAAACCTATTGTATGCCAGACGCTTAAAAACAATAACCTATATTTCTTAAAGAATTAATAATAATGATATGATAATAGCTTTTTGCAATAATACTTGTGCCAGGCAATTTATATGTACTCTCATTTAATCCTTATATCAGCACTATGAAGAAAAAAATATTGAACTTACATAGTTGAATACATAAAGAAAGCAAACGTTCTTATTAAGTTACAAAAGTAAGGTTAATAATCAGTGGAAACTGACTCAGTCTTGCTGCCTTGAGCCTGATATTTTGTTTACCCCAAGTGGGCCCTTGGCTACTGGTATAGCATCTAAAGGCAGTCCTTTATGTCAGGACTCTTAAAGTTGCAAGTGACAGGGGGCTGGCCCGGTGGTGCAAGCAGTTAAGCGTGTGCACTCCGCTGCAGCGGCCCGGGGTTCGCCAGTTCGGATCCTGGGCACGCACCGATGCGCTGCTTGGCAAGCCATGCTGTGGCAGCGTTCCACGTAAGTGGAGGAAGATGGGCATGGATGTTAGCCCAGGGCCAGTCTTCCTCACCAAAAAAAAAAAAGAGGATTGGCAGATGTTAGCACAGGGCTGATCTCCTCACAAAAAGGTTGCAAGTGACAGAAAACTAAATACAAACTGGCTTAAGATAAAAAGAGAATTTGACATATGCCACTTAAAAGCCCAAAGATATACTGCGATATTGCCTCATCAAGAGTCTAAAATTGTGTCATTAGAACTCGATTTCATATTCTTTCCAATTGCTGACTTCCACTCTATTGGCTTCATTTCAAGTTCTACCACCTGGTGGCGTGGTGGAGGCCAGCATTTCTGAAGCCAGCTCCTCTTAGGCTCAAGTGCAGCAGAAAGGAGGGCAAGTTCTCTTCCAGCAGCAGCAGCAAAAGTCCTGCTGACTCACATGGGCTCTGAATGGGTCACATGCCCGTTCCTGAACCACTGTCACCAGGAGAATACAGAGTTCCCATTGGCCAGGCCAGGCCACGTGTCTTTCCCAGAATCCAAGGGTAGAGAGTTAACTCCATTCAAATCATAGAGACCAAGAATCAGCAAAAGGGTAGTTCTGCACTGGAACTCAGGAAACTGTTACTAAAAGAAGGAGAAATTAGTAAATAGCCTAAAAATAATAATAACAGCAGATGTCTCCTATATAAACTGTGACATGGTTGAGGTTCTCTTATTTGTATTTTACAGTAGTCCACCTTTATCTGCGATTTCACTTTCCATGATTTCAGTTATCTGCAGTCAACTGTGGTCTGAAAATATTAAATGGAAAATTGCAGAAATAAACAATTCCTAAGTTTTAAATCGTGCACCATTCTGAGTAGTGTGATGAATTCTCACACCATCCCACTCTATCCCGCCCAGGACGTAAATCATCCCTTTGTCCAGTGGATCCATGCTGTATATGCTACCTGCCTGTTAGTCACTTAGTAGCCATCCTGGTTATCAGATCCACTGGGTGATATCACAGTGCTTGTGTTCAAGTAACCCTTATTTTACTTAATAATGGCCCCAAAGTGCAAGAGTAGTGATGCTGGCAATTCGGATATGCCAAAGAGAAGCCGTAAAGTGCTTCCTTTAAGTGAAAAGGTGAAAGTTCTCGACTTAATAAGAAAAAATCATGTGCTGAGGTTGCTAAGATCTACAGTAAGAACGAATCTTCTATCCTTGAAATTATGAAGAAGGAAAAAGAAATTTGTGCTAGTTTTGCTGTTGCACCTCAGCAAGAAGTATGTATGTACAGAAAAAACATAGTAAAAATAAGTTTTGGTACTATCCACGGTTTCAGGCATCCACTGGGGGTCTTGGAACACATCCCTGGTGGATAAGAGGGGACTACTGTATATCCCTGAACCCCTCCCCACTGTCCTGGGGCTCTGATAACTCTTGCCTGCCTGCTTATGCTAGGACGTACCTAGGATGTGCCTGCCCTTGGCCTCCTCTGACTGGATGGAATGCTTCTTTATCCATAAACATCCTCTTAAATGAGACCCAACTCCATATCTGTAGGAATAGCCTAGAGAACTTAGGTGTCATGAATATTAATTATTCTCTACATCAGCGTTCTTTCTTTGAGGAAATACGTATCCAGCATATTCTATGTGCAGGAACTGAGCAGATAGTGGAGAACAAGGCAGAAAAGAGGAATTAATTCAAATGTTACTTAGAAACTATGGTTTGTATTGATGTGCATCACCCTTGGTGGCAGCCTTACTGACCCCCAAGAATATCCCTATTCCTGGCTTATTGCCCTGTCTCCATTGGCCCACCATAAAAGTTCTAGGATCGTCATTCCTGAGTCCACATGGGTGTGAATCATCTCACACCACTGGTGAAAGTGTCTGGCACACCTACTGGTACCGTAAACTAATTTCCCTCTTGGGTCTCAATCTCTCCTTCTCACAGACATTATACTCCAAACCAAAGACAAGAAAATAGCATGTTGGCTGAAATTGAATAAAAGTCAGTCCATCAGCCCTGTGGTTTCAGAGTGGGCAGCCTTCCTCCTCTAGACGTTTACAAGGCTCCCGTAGTGACCAAAGGATTGTATGCAAGGAGAAACATTGACAGAATGTGAGCCCAGCCTTCCAGGAGCCTGCCATCTAGTCAGGAAGAAAGGCTCGTCCACAAATGGCTGCCCAACAAGGACTCATGTAATAAAAGCCGTGTACTGGCATGGACGGGGAGTTATAGAATCGGAAGCATTTTCTGGGTGGTGTGGGAGGGTCAGGATTGGAGAGGTAGAGCGTTGCTTTTGGTAAGAAGGCCCTGTGAGCTTGAGCTTGCAGAATGGCTGTAGAGCTTTATAATTTATCCTAAAAGCCTCACTCCTTGCTAGTTCTCTATAAATTCTGAGCTTCAGCCCCAAAATATTGACAGCCTAGGGACACTGAAGACACTAAACATTTTCATGCCAGTATCAGTTATCTGTGGCTGTATAACAAATTACCCCAATACTCGGTGGCTTACACAACACATCTTGATTTTCTCACAGTGTCTGTGGGTCAGGAGTTCAGAGCAGCTTAGTTGAGAAGTTCTGATTCAGGGTCTCTCACAAGGACACAGTTAAGACATCAGCTAAGGTCTCTGAAGCCTTGATGGGGACTGGAGAATCTGCTTTGAAGGTATTTTTAACATATACCATAACACATAATTGTTATTAAAAAGTCCACCTACAAACCTTTATCTTACTTACAGCTATTTCATTTACTTGTTCCCAATAATTATGTTTACATTACCTACAAAAACTTCATGAGACATTAGACAAAGTCAGCCATCAATTTTTTTGCTGACAAATTTTCTAACAGATAATATGAATTTGTTTGACTTTTAATAAACCTAGGTAGAACAAAAGTTTTATATTTAATGCTGCTAACTCTAAGGACATGTCTATTTTAATTAACCCAACAAACTTAAACAAGCTATCTACCAAAGATTATCTTATATCATGGTAAGTTGACAAACATTTGGGCTAGTTTCTATTATATTTAGAAATAATTTATATAAGTGCTTAAGTTAATTAAATCTCTTAAGAAATTAATTTTGAAAATACCATTTAAGAAATACCATATATAAAAACATACATACATAGATATATAGAGACAGACACAAACACAGATCTTATAGCTTTTATTTTAAAATTTCAGCCATGAATCATGTACAACGTAAAACTCACTAGTTTATAAATAATTGTGTCTCTAGCAAATGGAACAAGTTAAGGTTACCTGCTTAAAAGCTTTTTTTTTGTAATATTTGTAGAGAAGACTTTTAAGATTTATATTTACCCTAGACAAGCAATGCTAAGGAATTAGATCTTGGGCAAGAGAGCCTCTCTAGCAACTTCTAATTTAAAATGGAACATTTTTTCCTATTTTTTTTCTTTAACCTCAGGCTTTACCCATTGAGCTAGCTGGGCTTAGTTTTAGGCAATGGGGGGCTATCTCCTAGGGTGTTCACATTCCAAGGACATGGTAGAATTTACAACTTCAAAGGACAGAGAAAAGAATGCAAGTTTTTTTCCTAGGAGTTTCAGGGTAATTGCTATTTAAATTTTCCTTCAGTCTTCGGAATTGGAGATGGTCTAAAAGAGTTCCTGGAGAGGTTACAAGCCTTTTGAGATAAATAGGGGAGGTTTGGGGATTGGTGAAAGGGAGTGAGTGGAATCTGAACTGCATTTCCAGTTTTGAAAAGATTTGTCAGATAAGGACAGTTGCTCTCCATTCCTCAGAAATTGGATTGTAACTTAAATGACATCATAGATTGATCTACCCATCCAATTACATTATCCTCAATTTCATTCTTTCCCTCTGGGTAGATAGTTTTCTTTTAGCTTAGGGGAGAAAGCCTAAAAAAATTCCTATCAGTCTCTGAATATAGACTTCCAATTTAGCCAAATTTCTGATTATAAAGTTATCAAATCCTTTCAAATATCAGGTTTCATTCAGGACAAACAGTAAATATTTCTGGCAGTATTAAACAACCCAATTAATTCTAATTTTAATTTCTTTCCCCTATGCTGTTTAAGGGAATAACGTAGCAGTTTTTCAAAAAACTCTGAGTCACATCATTCTGGGAGAAGCCTGTCAGGGGGCCTCCTTCGAGAGTAGATATGAGAGTGTCTGTAAGGCCACTAACTGGGCAGACTTTTGTTTACAGTTGTGTAGTCTTCTCTTTTAGGTACCTCTCATATCTTTAATGTTTCAGTAGTTTTTTGCAAGGAAACTTTCAATGAAGCTATTGTAGAATTTTCGAAGCCTTTGCTCTTAACTGCGTGCACCTTTTAAATGATCTTATCTAATTATAATGTTCCTTCTACTGCCAACTGTAATTTTAAATCATCCTTAGTAATTTGGTCCACTGAGATGAAAATTACAAGAGACGGGACCATAGGTCTTGAACAGAAAACCAGCTGGAGATCCCGAGGGAGGAACTTCTCAGGAAACTTTAGAGAATAAAAGTCCCATGTTAAAGAAAAGGGCACAGACAAAACAGTGACAATAGGGAAACCCATCAGTTATATCAGAGTTCTCACCAATCAGGGAAAAAGAAGCCCGCCAAGGGAAGTCCCTCCTGTGGCAATGACCGTGAGCCGAAAAAGCCACCCCAACACTGAGACAGTTGTCTCACGGGCATTCACCCCAATCCTCCAAAAAGGACGTTCTACTCGACCAAATGGATAGAGGTCAGAACCTGAGAGGACTCACAGTCAGAGGAGTCAGCGATCCCTGGAAACAGTGAGCACAAGGGGCTCATGTAGGGACCCTACCCAGTTCCAGAGGTTGCCGGTCCATGAAGGTGAGATTGCTTCAGGTCTTGCGTCTCACACATGTATGTTAACCTAAAAATAAAGAGCCAAAATTAGAGGCAGAGAGGCATTTATTTTGGGATTAAAGAATTACAGTTTGGGGGTACACAGATTCGGGTAGCAACCCAATAGTGTCCCACTAGGGAGTAAGAAACCAGGGCTTTTAAAGGCAAAAGAGGGAAGTTTGCATTACAAAGAATGTTAATTGGAGATGATGACAGCTACACTTGGCTGAACATAATTGATTGCTAAGGCTAGCTACAGAGGCAAAAAGTCCATCACTGTGACAAGTTGCAGGTTTCTTGCAGGATTCTCAGAATATTCTGTCTTGACTCAGTTCAAAAGTTCATATTCTGCCTAATGAGGATGTGCATAAGACCCATTTCCTTAATGGCTTTCGGTTCCGTTTTAAAGCCCTTAGACATAAGTGACCTGTTTTGTTTCACATTTCACAATGGCAATGTTCAATGTCTTCACTAGGGTCATGGCTACCCACAGGTATAAATATTTGTCAAAACACCCCGATCTGTACTTTTTTTTTTTTTTTTTTGTGAGGAGATCAGCCCTGAGCTAACATCGGCCAATCTTCCTCTTTTTTTTTTTTTTTTTTTTCCCCCGCTGAGGAAGACGGCCCTGGGCTAACATCGGTGCCCATCTTCCTCCATTTTTATATGGGACGCCGCCACAGCATGGCTCACCAAGCAGTGCGTCGGTGTGCGCCCGGGATCCGAACCAGCGAACCCCGGGCCGCTGCAGCGGAGCGCGCGCACTTAACCGCTTGCGCCACCGGGCCGGCCCCCCGATCTGTACTTTTAATGGATGTGCGTCACTATACGTTTTACCTCAACTTTTCTTTTTTTTCCTGAGGAAGATTCACCCTGAGCTAACATCTGTGCTAATCCTCCTCTATTTTGTATGTGGGTTGCTGCCACAGCGTGGCTGCTGAGCAGTGGTGTAGGTGCACGCCTGGGAACCGAACCCAGGCCTCTGAAGCAGAGTGCGCTGAACTTAACCACTAGGCCATGGGGCTGGCCCCCTACCTCAACTTTAAAAAAAAAATTGCAGCATGAAAATTACAAGCTATAGGATAATATGGACTGTGTGATACCACTAAGTAAAAGGCAATGTGTATTTTCTGTTAATACCGGCACTCACATGCACACAAATAGAAGTATTTTGGAGATAGCCACCTTCAAGTTGGCTGTCATGGGAGCCAAGAATGAAGTGGGAGGAGTGGCACCTGGCACTGGGGAAGTCACTGAAGCAGAAGGAGAAGGGACCGAATCCCCGTGGTGGGAAGTAGTCAGGATGAGCAGAGGCCTTTTCAGGGATGGGTCACTGGAGACGGGCTGTTAGTAAGGTCTCAGGCTAGGCCTGAGACAGCCTCAGGCTGGGCAGCCCATGGCTGTTGGAGGGTCCTGCTCCAAGCTGGGATTGCCTGGGAACACCTCATTGTTCTTTTGAGTCTTAGCCTCATGCAGGCACCAGCACGGTGACACTTGGTGGGACTGTCTGACTGCTCTTTTCATGGAGCGGACCCAGACATGGTTAGTTCCATGATCCGCAGCAATGTTCTCCCGGTTTGGTGGCCTAGGCTCTGGCTTAGGCCATTCCCTGCGGCAAGTGGGCGGCAGTGTGGCTTCCCTCACTGGACACATCTCTAACTTCACCAAAGATGTGCTGAGGAAGGGAAGGGAGAAGGCGGAAGAGTCACCGGACTCTGGGAGGATGGAGATGGAGGACATTCAGGCAATTGTACCATCAAAAGAGAGACTGAGGGGCTGGCCCCGTGGCTTAGCGGTTAAGTGTGTGTGCTCCGCTGCTGGTGGCCCGGGTTCGGATCCCGGGCGTGCACCGGGCGTGCACCGACGCACTGCTTCTCCTGCCATGCTGAGGCCACGTCCCACGTACAGCAACTAGAAGGATGTGCAGCTATGACATACAACTATCTTCTGGGGCTTTGGGGGGAAAAAAAATAAATAAAATCTTAAAAAAAAAAAAAAAAAAAAGACTGAGAACCCAAGCTTTGAGAAAAGCTGAAATTTTACAGCAGACCGTGGAGGAAAAAGACACAAGGCTTGCCCCCGTGAGAGAAGAAAACAGTCATCTGATAGAAGCCCTGGAACAACTGAGAGAACAGACTGGAACTGCACCTGTGGTTGACCCTAAAACCCTGGACAGGGTGACACGACTAGAACCTGAGGTCTCTCAACTGATGGTGATAAAAGGTCATCTGGAGGAGGAAGTAAAACTTCATCAGAAGATAAGTGAAGAGCAAAACCAGAGGAAGACACAGCTCCTTCGAACTTTACAAGAGCAGAAAGGGGAAATGGATGAACTTAGATACCAGCGTGAGCAAATGCATATGAAACACACTCAGCTCTTTTCAGCCAAAGATGAGGAAATTAAGAATTTGCAAAACATAATAGAACAAATCAAAACCCAGTTGCCTGAAATAAACCAGAACATTCAAACAGAACATTCTGAGATTTTTTAAGTAACAAAAATTCAGGGTCTTATATAGAAAATGGAAGTGAAAGGAATGATTGACCTAAAGCTGAAACTGAAAGATTAGGAAAAGGAAGAAAAGAACAGGAATGGGAGGTGAAACTTCTACCTGAAAAGACTGTCCCTTTGACGGAGCAGATTGACCAGCCATACAAAGATGAGATTGGTGAACTAACTCGGAATATCCAGCAAAAAGATTTGGAGATACAGAGTATTCATGCTAGAATAGCTTCAGCCCCCTATATCCAGGATGTTGGCGACCTTCAGCCACAATTGCGAGCCTATGCTTTGGAAAGGGAACAAGTATTTTCAGTGAGAAGGTGAGGGAAAACAGCAACCTATAAAGAGAGTATCACAAAATGATGGACATACTGGTTGCCAAAGCAGCAGACCTCGTGAAGCTGCAAGATGAAAATAAAAAAACCGTCCATGAGCTTTGAAAGTAGTGGTTAGGATATGTTGAAAGAAACGATTCAGAACTTATCATACATCATTGAGCAAAAGACATTGAAATCGAGGCAGTACGTCAGAAACGTCAGACTTTATGGACAATCTTGCAGACATCTGGCACTGGCGGTGAGGTTGGAGGTGTTACTGTGAATCAGTTGGAGGAGCTTCTGCAGGAACGTGACACATTACAGCAGCAGGTCTCCCTAATGAAGGACTGGACACAGCAGGTGATGACCGCGGTGCGCAACATGCAGCGAGAGTCAGCCCAGCGCCAGAAAGAACTTCCACAGCTTCAGGCTCGGGTCTTGATGGACGGTGATAGTAAGTCTAAACCACAGATGACCTCTACTGATCTGATCCGAAATTATATAGGGAATGAAATCCAAGTCACACATTTGGAGAAGAAATTAGCACGAATGCAGCTCAGCCTAGAGCAGCTGTGCAATGCTAAGGACATTCTTTTGGGTCCGCTTGACATTATTTCACCACAGCCTCCCACCACATCATCGCTTACTTCAGAGTCAGCCAACTCTCTGAAGGCTACTAGATCTGATGCAGTGAGTGAGTCTTCTAAAGCGCTCCCAGAAGAGATAGAAGAGTTAAGGAAATCCACGGAGGAAAAAGAGGCAACCATTGAAGCCTCCAGGAGGAGAATCAGAGACTGTGATGTGATTGTTGCCACCTCTGAACTAGAAAGAAAACAATATGAACAAACAGATTCCCAAATTCAGCAGCTAAAGGAGAAACAAGATGTTTTACGAAGCTTACTTCAGGAAAAAGAGCTCTTAATTGACACAACAAGTGATGAATTAATTTCTTTAAGTAAAAATTTCACTACTGAAGTGAATGAAAATGAACTTTTGAGGCAGGCAGTAAGAAACCTGAAGGAGAGAATATTATATTTTGAAGTGGATACGTATAAAGTAAAACAGGAAAATGAAATAATACTAGAATTGTCCCAGGAAAAGGAAACAGAAAATCAAGCATTACAAGAGACAAATATGCGGCTTTCTATGACGCTGAGAGAGAAAGAATTTGAATCCATTACAATGAAGAAGGCTCTTGTTTTTGACAACTACGGAAAGACAAAAAACATGGCCAGATGGGGAAATTAAATCAGCTTTTAAATGCAGTAACATCAATGTCCTAGTGGTATAGTGGTTCAGGTTTGGAGCTCTCACTGCCTTAGCCCAGATTCATTTCCCAGTCAGAGAACCACACCACTCATCTGTTGGTTGTCATTCTGTGGGTGCTGCATGTTGTTGTGATGCTGAAAGCTATGCCACTGATATTTCAAATACCAGCCAGGGCACCCATGGTGGAGAGATTTCAGATGAGCCCCAGACTAAGACAGACTAGGAAGAAGAACCTGGCCACCCACTTCTGAAATTGGCCATGAAAACCCTATGAATAGCAGCAAAGCATTGTCTGATATAATGCTGGAAAATGAGAGGATGGTGCAAAAAAAAAAAACCAAACAGGTTCCACTCTGCCTCTGTTATGTTACACAGAGACACTAGGAGTCAGAATGCACTCAACAGCACTAACAATAAATATCAATGCAGGAAAAGACAGTTCTGTTTCAACAGTAGAAGAGATGAAGTCATGTTGGCACTGAAACAGAAACAAATGAAAAACCATGCCCTATAAAATGACATTCACCATTTATGTAATAAAAAATTACGCTTAAACCAGGAGCTGGAAAGATTGAGTAACCACAGTTTAGAATCAGATGATTCTCATATCCTCGAAGCTTTGGCTACAGAAGATGGAGAGTCCAACTAGGAAACTGAGAGTCACAACACTAGAGGAAAAGCTACTTTTATCTTCCCAGGCAATGCAAAAGGCAAGCCATCATTGCAGGAATAACTGAACTTTGTCACCAAGCAGAAAGATGAAACTGCATTACAGCTTTCTGTCTCTCAGGAACAAGAAAAGCAGTATGCTCGAGCACTAGCCAACCTGAAGATGGCACTAGCTGAATGGATGGAAAAGGCAGACGATCTAGAAGGAAAACTGATGTCATTGCAGGGACGACTGGAGAAAGCAAATGCCGTCTTGGATCTGAAGGAGGAACAAATTGGAGAATTTAAAAAACAAAATGAGGTCCAACAGGAAACGCTGGATGATGTACAAAAGAAATGGATGAATTTAGTAAGTAACATGGAAGGAAAAGTAGACAAAATCCTAGTGAGAAAGCTCTTCCTAGACTATTTTCAAACACCAAAACGTGAACGTCAGGAAGTGTTACGATTAATGGGAAGCACTCTGGGTATGGAAAGGGAAGAAATGGAGCAGTTGTTCTATGAAGAGCAAGGCAGCGTTACCAGATGGATGACTGGGTGGCTTGGATCAACAAGTGTCCCCAGCACACATCTGAGACCAAATCAGCAATCTATGCTTAATAGTTCTTTTCAGAACCTTTTGTGCAATTTCTAGAAACAGTCTCATTTAGCTTCTCTACACAAAAGCTCTCTGTTCATGGTATGAAGCCTCTAGATACACCAAGAAGGAAAAACCTAGCTCAAAATGTACCACCAAGTCTCATCCACACCCAGAAAATCAGATGTGAATGCCTGCTCCACAGCTGTGTCTCTTATTGACCCACCCGGCCCTGGGACTGGGGGGTCTGGGCATCTTCTTTTAAACGCTGTTACTGATGTTGTGCCCACATGTACACCTTTGCTCCTGTCACCTGCCAAGAGTGCTGAAGGTGCCCTGAAAGACCTTTCAAAGTGATAGAGGGTCCCCTAGCTGGAGATAAGACAGCGCTTTAGAGAGACCAGGTCACTTTGTGTGTGACCTTATCACAAAGTGGCCTTCTGGGAAAAGTCAAAGATTTGTTTACAGTTTTAAGTTTAATAAAAATGTTCTTCATACCTTAAAATAAAGTGTCTCTTAAGGACTGCAGTATTCACCAAATTTAAACCAGAGGTTACTTCTTGGGAGAGTTGGCCTTGGTGGGACTGGAGGCTGTGGTGAAAGGACACTTCCAATATTTTTGTAACACTCACTTTTTACAAGGAGCAGGGATTTATTTAAGTATACCTTGGGTAATTAGAAAATTAACTTCTGTTAATGCTCAAAAATTATAAAATACACGAGTGCACACTCCTTGTATAAGAAAAACGGTGAACAGCACAAAAGTACAAGATGCATAAAATTTTGAAAATTCAAGTTTACCTTTCTGGGCTCACTCCCACTCCTCTTTTCATTGCCTGGGAAACCACTCTATTAGGAAGCTGAATTCTCTCAGGTCTTTTAGTAATATATGTATAGTGGACTTTTCATCCATCACCATATAATTGACCCCCTTTATCCTTTTCACCCTCCCTCCGACCCCCTTATCCTCTGGGAACCACCAATCTTTTGTCTGCTTCTACAAGTCTGTTTTTGTTTTGTGTTCTTTGCTCATTTGTTTTGTTTTTTATATTTCACATATGAGTGAAATTGTACAGTATTTGTCTTTCTCCATCTGACTTAATTCACTTAGAAAAATACACTCAAAGTCCATCCATGTTGTCACAAAGGGCAAGATTTTATCTTTTTTATGGCTGAGTAGTATTCCGTTGTATATATATCACATCTACTTTATCCATTCATCCGTTGAACGGCATGTAGGTTGTTTTCCATATCTTGCATATTGTAAATAATGCTGCAGTGAACATGGGAGTGCATATATCTTTTCAAGTTAGTGTTCTCATATTCTTCAAATAATACCCAGAAGTGGAATAGCTGCATCATATGGTAGTTCTAGTCTTAATTTTTTGAGGAATCTCTGTACTGTTTTCTGTAATAGGTGCACCAGTTTAATTAGCACAAACACTGTATGAGGGTTCCCTTTTCTCCACATCCTCTCCAACACTTATTATTTCTTGTCTTTTTGAAAATAGCCATTCTAATGGGCATGAGGTGATATCTTGTGCTTTTGATTTGCATTTCCCTGATGACTAGCAATGTTGAACATCTTTTCATGTGCCTGTTGGTCATCTGTATGTCTTCCCTGGAAAACTTTCTATTCAGATGGTCTGCCCATTTTTTAATCAAGTTTTGTGTTTTTTTGCTGCTGAGTTGTAAGAGTTCTTCATATATTTTGGATACTAACCCTTTATCAGATATATGATTTGCAAATATCTTCTCCCATTTGATAGGTTGTAGGTAGTACATACAGATGTCGAATTATAATGTTGTACACTTGAAACCTATAGAATGATACAAACCAATGTTATCTCAAAAACAATAAATGAAAAGTAATATATATATATATATATATATTTGTATATATGGCTAATTGCTCCATTGTACCCTGGAAACTATTCAGACTTCTTCAAAGACCTCATTCCATTAAATTTCCATCTGCTTTACCTTCAGCCTGTCTCTTTCCCTAAGCAGAGGAGCTTGCTCAAGTCTCTCCCCGCATCTAACCCTCTCCTTTCTGCTCTTCAAACTACCACCTTATCTCTCTACCTTTCATGGCTAAGCTTCTGCAAGAATCTTTCACTCCTTGTCACCATCTCATCTCACAGACTCCTTCATGAAAGCTCTACAAATTCTTGTCTCAGTAATGTCCCAGGAATTTTTGGATGCACGCTTTTTATTCCTTTATTTACCTAAACTCTCTGTGGTGTCTGATGAACACTACCCACATCTTCAGTCTTTAAACATGCTCTCTGTCCTCTTTCTTGTTGGGTTGTCACTCTCCCCTTCCTAACAGCAGACACTTCTTTCTCAGTTTCCTCTGTGGCTGCTTCTTCTGACCCTTCTTAAAGGGTTATGTTTTCTAAGGCATTGTCTTCAGGGAACAGGATCTTCTCACTCTCCCTGTGGTCTCAGGGAAGCTCATTCACTCCCATGATTGGGCTCTCACCTGGACACCAATGACTTCTGAATGCCTGTGTCTAACCTCACCCTTCTCCTGACTCCATACTGGTTTATCTCACTGGTGGACACCTCCATCAGGATGTCCATAGGCTTCTCAAAATCAACACGTCCAAAAGGGAACCCGGTATCTTCCAATACAACTTTCCTCCTCCTCCTATGTTCCTTTTATCACCTCATAAAACCTCTGTCCATCATATCACCCAAGAAAGAGGCCTCAGAGCCATGGCTGATCTCTCTGTCTCACCCACTTCATATCCAATCAACTACCAAATAGAGCTTAATTCCTTCACTTCTTTTCTGTTCCCACTTCTCTGGCCCATCCCTTCCTGTCTTCTGCATGGACTAGCACAGTAGACTCCTTACTGATCTTTCTGGTTCCTCTTGTGTCCTCCCTTGAATCCGTCCTCCACACTGCTGGGAGGGGGAACTAAGATGAAAATCTGATGTTACTTCTCTGTTTTAAATTATTTCAGGGTTCCCCGTTGCCTGGAGTCCAAACTTTAGCAGAATAGCCAAGGCCTTGCCTCTGCAGCCTTACTTCCTGCTCGTCATCCACATAAAGGCCACCCTCCAGCCACATGTGACTTTTTTAGAAATCAAAACAGATGATTCAAGCCCACGAGCCTAATCATAGCAGGGTAATTCCTTCAAGAAAGTGCACACCAGAAGTGTTTAATTTGCCTCCTCTTGACCCAGAAGGTGAGGGAGGGATTTCCACCCACCCTAAGGTGATGGGAATGGCTGAAGACTAAATAGATGAGCTCAACAGCAATTTATTCATCAGATAAACTCCCAGCCCAGGACACCACACACCATGTGGAGCCACATGGAGGTGCTCTTAGGAAGAGAGTAAAGATGCAGGGCTGTAGGGGGCAGACTTTGTAGTAACAAGAAGGTGGACAGGACCCCTGGTTCCCACAGGAGGGTATGATTGAATTGTTTTAATAATTTCACAGGTGGGTGAGAAAGTAGAGCTCGCTACTGGGGAGCAACTGTGCCTGGTCCCTGTGATAAACGGGGTTCTTTGGTGAGGGGACCTTAACTGTGGGAGCAGAGAGGGAGGGAAACTTGCAGTTAGGCCATTGGAGGCCCTCCTATTTTACCAGAAGTCAAGGCCACACTTAATACTGAATCTTCATTTCAGGTCTAATACCACAATTGGCTCTTTGATGCCCTGACACCAATTTACACCTTGGTGATGTCTGAGACTTAGGGAGGATGAGAAGTGCTTCCCTAGGAAGCAAAGTTGGCACTTGACCAGGAGGGAGAGGTGGTCATCGACAACCTCACCTATATGAACTCTCATTGAGGTTCACTCAGTTGATCTCAAGGGAATCTCCAGGTAGCCAAATGATCTGGGGAAGGGGTGGCATCCTCTAGCACCATGGCATCTGACAATGGACTGATGACAGGGGAGGCCACCCCCACCTGTTGGTGGGATGTGCTACAGGGCCCAGGTTTGGCTCTATCCTGTAGCAAGGAGGCCCTGGTAACCTTCTTGAACTTGTGGGGTGCTGCTTCCATGACCCAAAGAATAGTGGGCAGTTGGGTATGGAGGCTCAGGGTCTGGAAGAGACTCTTTTTCCAGAAGAGCCCAGTGTATCACCAGCAACTGCTGCTCTAATGGTGTATAATACAGGGCCAAGGAGGGCAGTTACTTGCATCAAAAGCCCATGGACAACGTATGCACATCATGTGTGGTCCAGAGACTCCAGGAAGCATGAGAGGAGGTTGCTAAAGCCTCTTCACTGAAGGAGTCTCTGAGTGCTCTAACGGGAGTGTCTGTTGATTTTACTGTGGACGGATTCTAGAGCCGTTTGTTGGAGGAGGCCCCCACTGAAGGTGGGCTAATTTATAAGTAACAGCATAAATGGGCTTAGGTAAAATTTGTAGACAAGGACTATGTTGCCATCAGAACCAAAAAAGGACCAAAGGATGTTGAGTTGTATGTCCTTAACAAGTGTGTCAAACAAATGTCCTCAAAGGAGGATGTCATAAAAGTCATGTCATACCTCTACTCCTGGGGAAAGGTGGATGCAGTGAAGTTCCTGTCTGCAGAGATTATGTGTGAGAGCAGAACGGCTTAAGTACCTGAGGGTAACAAGGTAAAAATGTGTCCCCTCACAGGTGAAGGCAAACTGTGGCTGAGAGGATGTTGAAACAGGCCCTGAACAGAACATATTAGCCAAATCTATAACAGCAAAATATTCAGCCATGTTTAAATGTAGTGAGATCTCAGGCGTTTTAAAGGTACCCGGGATTTGTTTCCATCAGGTACAGTCAGACAAGAAGATCCAGAAATAACTGTCATGAAGGAGAAGTTTTCTATCCTCACAGATCCCAAGCAGCAGGAGGCAGGGCACACCGTGGAGGGCCACACAGGGCAGCACCAGGGTTGGTCAGGAGGCAGAAGGAACGAGGGGAAAATATGGGCAAGAACCTTTCTTGTGTATTCCATGGGAAGGAAGGAGTGAGGCAGGTGAGCAGGTGTAGGATTGGCTGGTTTGAATCATTTCAGTGGGCTCGGGGCACAGTGGTGTCCCTGGTTGTCTGATCCCTGTCCCTGGAGTGATGAGGGCAGGGGAAGAGTGGCCCAGAGTGGGAGAGCCTGATAGAGGAGAGGTTTGGGGTGTGGCCTCTGGATTGGTTGGTTTATGCATGAAAGGTGCTCACAGAGGAATCGTTTAGTGTCTCTAGTGGCAGTCCCTTCAAGGTCAGCAAGGCGTCAGATGTCAAAGCATTAAATGCAGAAATTAGAAAACGTGGTTATTACGATAGGTATAACCGTAATTTGAGCCCTGGTATGAAGTCCATGAAGGTTTGCCAACTGGTGCATTTTAGCAGATGTTAAAGTTAGCTCAGAATCTATGTTGTGGAGGCACAAAGGCCAGTCAGCTCCCTTTATCTTTTGCCATATAATTTTTTTTAGTAAATTTTAGATTTCCAGTTGGGTCAAATTGTGAACTTTTTTTCAATTAATTATTTTGTTTGATTGTTTCCTCTCTATGTATTCAGGTTTCTTTCTTTCATTCATCTCTTTTTTTGTTTGTCACTGGATATACTTTGGACTCTGGGAGTGTCTTTCTATCCTGCTCATACTTATGAGCTTTTTTCTCCAGAGAGTCTCAGGTCAGTATCATCCGAGTTAGGGCCTCTCTCATGGCAATGGTTGTATGGCTTAAGGACCCCAGGGGCTTCTTAGTTGAAGAGAATTCTGGAGAGACTGTCAGAGAATGAAATGTAGAAGGTCTGAGGTGAGTGGAAGGTCCTGAGGGGTTTTAAGTGAGGGAACTGACATGATCTGGTTGTAGAAAAATCCCCAGCAGCCGTGTGAGAGATGGAGTAGTGACAAAGGGAAGGTCTGTGCTCTTTTCCTTCCCCACTGTGCCGCAGCCCTTGCTCAGGTCTCCTCGCTCACCTGGTCTGTTGCACCACGTTCTTGTTGTACCTGCTTCTAGTCTAGCTCCCTCCCCCTTCCCAATGTTTATGCTGTGGCCAGGGTGATCCTGGGGAATCACAAATCTCATCTTATCACTTTGTCACTTAAAACCTTTTGATGCCCCATCAGCCACAAGGTAAAAACCTTCACAATGCTGGATGACACATCGCAACTTTCATGATCTGATCATGCCACCTGGATAGCCTACTGCCAACTGGAAAGCTCCATTTGGATGTCTCAGAATGATCTCAAATGTATTATTTCCAAAACTGTGCTCCAGATCATCTTCACATTTTCTCCTCCTTGCCACCCTACCCCCCAACCCACTAATGGTGCCATTTTTCATTCAGATCCCAAGTACAAAAGGAAGGAGTCAGCTTGGAACTGCCCTTTCACTTGCCCCCTGATGCAATCACCCACCTAGACCTGCTGATGTTATCTGCTCAGTATTTCTGGAATCTGCCTCCTTTTCTCCACCTCTGCTTCTGCCATCTCAGTCCAATCTAAGGTCATGTGTGGTCTGAGCTATGGCACTGGTCTGCTAACTGAGCACACCTACTCACCCTTCCCTCCCCCAAATCCATATCTCACACTGAAGCCAGAGGCAGATTTGATTCTGTCACTCTCTCATTTAATGGCTTCTTGTGGCTGTTGGAAAAAGACCAAAGTTCCTTACGAAGTCACCACAGACCTGCGTGCTGTGTCCTATTTCTCCAGCCTCACTTCACACCACTCCTCCCTTACCTACAGGATCCCTTCTGTTCTTCAAATGTGCCCTGTGCTTGACTTCCTTGGGGCCTTTCAGCCTGCTGTTCCCTCTGCTCTATTCAGTTTCTGGACACACTGTTCTAGTGTGGAGACAAAATTGAACAAAACAGACAAAACTGGAGCTCTTATGGGGCATTTGTTCCAGGAGGGAAACAGCCAGGCAGCCAATCAGCCAAATATCTGGCATGTCAGGTGGAGGCAGATGCAGGAGGAGTGTTGGAAGGAGTTGTCATTGGAGATGGGATGGCCAGGGAAGGGCCCACTGAGAAAGTCAATGCTGGGGAAAGACTTGTGAGGGGCGGGGGAGTGAGCCCTGTGGACACCTGGGGAAACAGTGTCTGGGCAGAGAGAACAGAGAGCAGAAAGGCCCTGAGGCAGGAGCTGGCCTCCCCTGTTCCAGGAGCCACAAGGCCAGAGTGAGTGAGGCAGAAGAGTAGCAGATGGAATCTGGGAGGCCGTGGGGACAGATGCTGCAGGCTCTTGTAAGGCCCTAACTTCTCTGAGATGGGAGCCATTGGAGGATTCTGAACTGAGGAATGAGGTGACGTGACGGGGGTTTTCACAGGATCACTTCAGCTTCTCTGTGGAGAACAGAGTGTAGGGGGCAAGGATGGAAGAGGGAGATCAGTTAGGGGTACTGGAATATCCAAAGTCAGAGATGCTCATGCCTGAGATCATGATGGCAGCGGTGCAAGCTGAGAGTCCATCAGATTCTGGGTCCATTGTGAAGACAGAATGAGCTGATGGAATGTGCCGACAGACTGGATGTGGGGGAGACTGAGGAATAAATGATGACTGCAAGATTTTTGGCTTCTCTCTGATCAGAGCAGATGGCTTATTTCTGATCTCAGCCCATTTGACGGGAATGGGTGACAGTGTCTGAATATGGAGGAAGGGGATAGGAGGGGAGGGGAGATTTGTTCCTCTCCCTTTGAGTTGAGGAACTGGACACCTCTGAGAGGAAGCGAGTCAGAACCTGAGGGACGAGTTAACAAGGAGGCCGGGTGGCCAATCAGAGCGAAGCCTCTAGGACGTTTTAAACAAGGCTGCCCCACTTAAAACCAACTCTTCCTAGACAGACTGCAGCTGGGGATGGAGGGGAAGGCACAAAGAACAGGGACACAGGCTGTGGGTCAGACAGGTCTGGGTCTGCATTCCAGCTCTCCCAGTCACTTGCTACTGTGTTGGCCCTGGTCCTTCTCAAGCCTCAGTCTCCTCATCTGTAAAATGAGGATGACTACCACACGTGCCTTTTATGTCATTAACTATGGGTTACAGGACGTGATGGGTCTAAGGATTAGTACAGGACTTAGCACACAGTAAATGCTCAGAAAATATTAACTATTATGATGAAAAATGTCAATGTTATATTATTGCACAGCTGAGTTTCCATGCAGCTTAACAGGCACATAGCCACTGGCCAGTATGACACTTGTCCCCAGTTACAGGGCTTTCTTTAATAGAAAACAGGTTTGTGATCAGCCGATCCATTAAAGTCAGTAATGTACCATAAAAATCCATAATAATGTGTATATATATGAAGACATACAATGTACCACTATTTCTCTTCATCTATATAAATCATACAAATTTAAGCCAATGCATAAGTGGTGACCTTCCTACACTAATAATTATAATACTCAATGTTTTTATCCTAAACTTAAGAACTGGGGCACATATTATTTAACAAATATGCTATTTTAATGTTATTTTATCATCCCTGAGAGTTAAATGGTTTCCAAATGGGACACAGTATTACATCATTTCCTTTAACTTTTTTTTTTTTTTTTGGTGAGGAAGATTGGCCCTGAGCTAAGATCTGTGCCAATCTTCCTCTATTTTTTGTATGTGGGATACCGCCACAGCATGGCTTGCCAAGCGGTGTGTAGGTCCACACCCAGGATCTGAGCCTGTGAGCCCCGGGTCCCAAAGCGGAGCATAGGAACTTAACCACTATGCCACCAGGCCAGCCCCCCCTTTAACTTTTAAAACTGTGTTCTTTAAACTTACCTTGCAACTTGTGTCCATTCTTGTTACAGAAGAAGAGTCATCAAAGGTTCAGGCAGTTCCCGTAAGTAGGACTTTAAAGCACCTGAAATTATTAACACTCTCTTTGAGTCTGAAAAGGGGTGAGGCTGGGAATCTCAGGACATATTATTTTGCAAAGGGAAATGATCTCAATTACAGTCTTCCAAGATACACAGAACAAATCATGACTTGGTGGGAGAGGTTAGAGAATGAAACGCTCATAAAACAATTTCCATCCCTTGCATAACATATTGAGAGATCAATAGAAAATAAAATGAGCTTTAAAGCCATCTTCTTCATAGACATAATTTCTCTGGCAAAAATAGATTTTGGGGGTGAAAGAAGGCAAGAAAATACAAGCATGTCTCCAGATATTTGGATTATATGCTACCTTCACCTTTACTTAATCATCAGGAAAACAAACAAACCGGAATAGAAAAGATATGTGAGTGTCTATGTGTATATATATACACACATCTATGTATAGACAGACACACACACAAATTTTCTCATTTTTATTTATCACATAAACCTATAAAAAGACTATTTCCATTAAACCAAAAACTAAAATTGGATTTTGAACTGATGATCTGTCTCAGCTAGGACTTGCCCACCACCTGAGGACGACGCCTTGGAGCTCACCTGCTCCAGCGTGGGGGTCTGAAGAGAACTCATCAGGGTGAGAAGTACAACAGTCTCAAGCAGCTTTCAGTTTCTTTAAAATGAAGAATAATAATATAAGGAGAAATCTCAGTCGATGATCCTAAGACTCATCAAAGATCTGTTTCTTTTCCACCTCAAATAACATTTGGAATAAACATCTATCTTCATAGGTACATGCACAAGAATGAGATCACTTAACCATCTATTCTGGAATTTAATTTATGAGATAAAAAGTTGTATTTCTTCCAAATTACAAACCAATTGTCCTAGCAACATTTACAAAATAATCCTTCCCTTCCCTATTAAAATACAGTGACTCCTTTACTATATATTCAATCTTGAAATATAATAGCATTTGTTCTAGAAAATCTGATCTGTTTTTGTGCCTACTGTGCATTATTTTAATTGCTGTAAATTTATGATATGTTTTGCTATTGTTTTCTGTCCTTTTTTCACCTATTGTTTATTTTAAATAAGCTTTGACATTTTTGTTAAGTTTCAACAAATATCCTCCTTGAATTTTTAAAATAATGTTTTATTCTGATTATCAAGTAATGTAGAGTTTTGGAAAATAAGGAAGAAGAAAATAAAAACCACCTTTAATATCATTCAGAGTATTCTGATAGAAATTATGTGAAACATTAAATAATTTGCAACATTTGACCTTTCAGCCATCATTTGCAAAAACCAAAAGATTGATTTAAGTGCATACTTATTAGGAAATCCTCATACCTTGCACTGTTCTACTTTATTCCCAGCTTCATCCATCTCTTCCTTTAGGGTATCTATTTTTGATGGACCCCCTGAGAGTTGGTTCCTGAAGATTTGTGAGCCTGGTTCCATGTGCAAAACAGGGGGGTAGCCAGTATCTGAGAACTAGCTGCACAGACTCAACCTTGTGGAGTCAAGGACCTAATGGAGACAGACTCTCCCCAAAACTGAGTCTACCTGGGATAGGTATCAGTCCCTAGTATGCCAGCTTCTCTGGAGTTTATCCTCTAAGAATGGAAACAGGCAAAAAGAGACACTAGCTTCCCACATGACAGGACTCTCGTAGTGCTGGGAGTAGCTGTCTGCTCCGAGCAGAATCTCCTACATCTTGTCTCACACAAGCCCCACTGCTGGAAACCAATCTGTGAAACCGCTCTCCTGTGGTGTCCAATCATGGAATCCTTGCCATGAAAACCCCCTTGTTGTCCTGCTTTGATCTGGAATGTTCCCTGAGCCACTGGGAGTCAGTTCCTGCTCTTGAGGATCCCTTATGACTCTTCCTGCTACCATCCTGACTGTGATTACTTTCAGCAGGTAAAAGCCAGAAGTTCAGTCTTGTAGCTAGCAATCAATAGCTTTTGAAAGCACTGTAAGAATTCAAAACATTTGTAAGAATATTCTAAAGACAATATCTGAATCATAGCAAATTTGAAACATAACTTGAAATATTTACATTCCCTTTATAGTAAGTCAGAAGGACCCACTCCCAAAAAAGAAAAGAATTATACTATATCAATGATAGGGGGATGTGGGGGAGGTAACAATCTAAAACAATTTCTATTTGGTTTTCAAGTGTATTTTGACCTTCATTTGAATACAGATATGCCTGCTATTGTGGAAAGTTCTAACACTGGAAGTATGGATATTATATAAACGCTGCATGAAAACCCACATTAGCAACTTATCTAGCTTCCCAGGTGCTGCACTGCCCCCAGAACCCCATGCTGTGTCTCTCTCACATTCCTGATGTGACGCACTCCTCCACAGCAAGGTCAGCAAGCTGCCGAAGCAACACTGGCGATGCTATGCAGTGAACAAAGAAAGCATGGACTTCAGAGTCTGACATGCTCACGTTTGAAGCTCAGTGCTACCTTCACTAGCTGTGTGACCTTGGGCAGTGACTTAACCTCTGCGCCTCAGATGCCTCATCTGTAAAACTAAGATAAGAAACACCATTTGCCTTGTAGAACCGTCATAATGAGCCAAGGAGAGAAAAATATTTATGTATGCATGTGTGTGCATATAATAACTGGCACTTAATTTTAGCTTTCATCATTTTCCTCTGGGTAAAAGCCATAGGAATAAGCAAAAGTAAAGAAGAAATAGGGGCCCGCCCTGTGGCCTGGTGGTTAAGTTTGGCACACTCAGCTTCAGTGGCCTGGGTTCAGTTCCCAGACGCTGACCGACACCACTCATCGGTGGCCCTGCTGTGGTGGCAACCCACATACAAAATAGAGGAAGACCGGCACAGATGTTAGCTCAGGGTGAATCTTCCTCATCAAAAAAAGAAACTAAAAAAAAAAGTAAAGAAGAAATATTCGACTGTTTCAGTTTTTCCAATACTTAACTTTGATTAGTTAAGTGATCAAGACCATGAGTGCAGGATCAAGAATCAGTGTTGAAATCTCCTATGGGATACATGTATTACAGATGTAAAATTCCTGGCAGATAAGCATCTGTAATACTGCTCAACCAACTGCAGTGAGGGAGCATTCATGGCGGTCTTTAATTAACCATTAGAACCTTCTTCCTGAGCTTCAGCAAAACTCTACTCAAGGTGGCCTCCACTCCCTGGTCTTGGCCCACAGGATTCTAATCTCACGTGTACACAAGACAAGGAGATGGTGGACTTTGCAGTCAGCATCCCAGCTCTGCCATTTATTATCTCTAAGGCACGAAGCAAGTCATAGAGACACTATGTGCAGGTTCCTCCCTTATCTGTAAATCAAGCCTCCTCTCAAAAGTAGGGATGTTACATAACCTGCTAACCTGTCCCCTCTCCAGCTCTCATTGAGGGGCCTCTGCGTTTAGCATCCAGCATAGAGTCTGACGCACAGGAAGCACCCAATGCCCATTTGCATGAATGAGCACATTTATAAGGATTGGTGGGAGAATCAAATGAGCTGACATCTCATGTACGCAGCTCTGTACCTGGCATGTGGCAACTGTCCAGTAGGTAGTGGCAATTATCATTTTCCACACGTTAATTCCTGGATGTTCCTTTTATCACCTCAATATTTCTTAAATCAGGACATGTCTTCATAATTGATCTATACATTTAATAGAGTAGTGTTTATTTTTTCCCGAAGAAAGCAGATATTATATGAGAGGTGCATCTGATACTCAACCGCATCTTAGAAACAAGGAAATGGAATATTGTTACAGATTTTCTAAATCTGCGATAAAAGCATCTGATACATAGAAACTCAGAAAATGATAGCTGTCTCTCCATATATTTGCCAAAGAGATATAATCCTATCTACTTCACAGGACTGCAGCAAAGCCACCTGTTTTTGTAAGTTAGTTTTATTGGAACACAGCCATGCTCATTCATTTACGTTTGGTCCAGGGCTCTTTTTATGCTACAACAGCAGAATTGAGTAAATGCAACAGGGACCATCTGGGTTGCAAAGCTGAAAATATATACTCTTTTGCCCTTTACAGAAAAAGTTTGTCAACCTCTGGAATAAAGTGTGAGAAAGGACCAGGCCAATGGTGGCTGCCTCCCTATTCCCAACTCGCATAGGCCCAAGGAGAAAGCCACACAAGTCACAGATACAAACGCCCTCAAGGACAGAGCTGAGGCTGGGGCCCGGCCACGAGGCACTACAGACTGGTATTCTCACATCAACCCACAAGGCAGCCGCCCTCTGGGATGGTGACTTGGTTTTACTTAGTTCCTCCCTTCGGAGCACAGCATTTTTTGATTGTGAAAGGTGATCATAACCTCATGGGGTTTTGACACGGTGGGACCCTCAGGAGCTGCAGAGATCACAGATCTATTTACTCCTGCACTCCACTATGCCAACAACAACACACTCAGAACTGTCTGCCACCATCTTCTCTCCCGTTAAGACACATACTTAGGTTTTCTTTTCATTTGTGTGTGTGTGTATATATCTTTTCACTGTTGGTGCACTAAAAACAGGATGTTCTAAGGTCATACCCCCGCCACACTTGGGAGAATGAGGCCTAAAAGCAGGTGTGGCAGGCTGTGACTAGGTCTGTGGGTCAAGTGTGTGAATCTGTGATGACTTCCATTAGTCCACTCAGTGGTCTTTCTCTCATCCACGCTGGGGATGGGGATGGTTGCTAGGGATGTGACATTATAGTGCATTACTGGTCATTTTTACAGCTTTACCTTACCTAACTCTGACCGAATCCCAGTCTAACACCTATTTAGCGAGCTGTCTCCTCTGTTTTTGGATGTTGGGAATCTCCACCTACAAAGAACATATCACATACCGAATGGGACGAGCTTTGGGGTTTTTAGCTTAACATTTAAAAGTGCAATACTTATTTACAATTTATTTTCTCTTAGGAAAAGGATTTTGTACCTCCTACTTATGCTCCTTATTTCCAAAATGAAGCGTATGTCACAGCCACTGATTACTGTTAAAATTTTAGACACAAGTGAACCACCCAGCCCACATCAGTCTCGGCTTTTCTACACCGCACAGTGAAAGCACCCACCTGCTATGCCATACGGAGGGTCCACAAGCTCTTTCTCAATGAAGACTTCATGCTGAGAGAGTTCTAGAGCCAGCTGATTCTCAGCATCTCCACACATCTCCAGCATCTTCCTTTAAACACAAGAAGCCCCAACAACAAGCATGTGTTCATTAAGTCAGGCTCCTGATTACCATGTTGCCCCCCTTCTGCTCTCTCTACGATGGGAACACATCAGGGCGCTACACAACAGAGCCTTAAAAATGTCATGAGTTTAGGGCGTCACCTGAAACCTGAGTCCACAGATTCGAGCAATAAAATGAAAACAATGGTCTCAGGTATACCTCTGTGTGTGTGTGTGTGTGCGCGCGCGCGCGCGCGCGGGCATGTAGCCCTCAAGGATTAGGCTCTCACACAGGTGAAACCCAAGTGTTCTCAAAAGCACCCTGAGAATCTTTACAATCATATGTAAAGTCCATCACGTATTGTTTCATGTCTGCTAGTGGGTCCAGCCAGGCAGTGTTTCCTCCCGAGTTAACGCAAATGCTGCTTTCCTGCTGGGCAGAGGAGACGGTGGGCTAACATTTATGGGCCGTGTTACATGGAACTCGTGTTTCCATTTGATTTTCTGTGAGCATGGAGTTGATTTCACACAAAGGACACCTGCAAAGGATGCAGTTGTTCTGTCTTTGTCCCTCCCTCTGTCCTTTCCTTCTTGCCCCTCCCCCTCTAGCTCTCTATGGGATTCTTCAGAAGTCAGAAATGTGTGTGGCGCTGGCAGGAGGTAGCAGTGGAGCTGTAGTTAAGACGTGATCTCTGGTGCCCAGCTGCCTGAGCGTGAACACAGGCTTTGCTATTTACAGCTGTGTGGTCTTCGGCCATTTACTACCCTCTGTGATTGTCAACGTCCTCATCTGTAAATGGGGTGTTAGTATCACACCTCCCAGGTTGTTCTGAGGATGAATAAGTACGTGGAAAGCACGTAGAACAGTGCAGGCACAAAGGAGCACTCTCCAGCAAGTGTGTTGATGATGACGGCAATGGTGTGAGGAAGTATAGAGACGGAAACACATCCAGATTGCAGGAACAGGGATGCCAGCATGCAGGCACGTGTCACCCTCCTCTCAGGGCCAGTGCCCCCAAGTCCAGGAGCACAGACAGGACAGAGGAAGGGGGGAGAGTGGGAGGAAAGCATTATCCTTCAAAGAACGAAGGGAGAACCGTAGGACAGCATGGCAGATGCCAGGAAATGGCCTAAAAAGTCCAAAGACCATGCCCCGCTGGGAAGCAGGGCCCACGTTACCACAGGGGAGAGCAGACAGGATTAAAGGACACTGGCCTCCCTCTATCAATTGCTTTTGTTAGCAGCCGCTTGTATCATCCATCCTTGCACCTCCTAAAAGGAAGATTCTCCAGCATCCCAGTGGCCTAGATCCCACTTCCTCCACGGAGCCTGAGCCGTTCTCCTGGCAGATGAGCCAGTGCCATCATGCTCATGGTCCTCTGGTCACACATGGGCCATGGACACCACCCAGCCATCCACTTCCACTGACCCACAGGGTGCCTGCCTCTCTTTGTGAAAGCAGCCAACTCTTACCCCAAGAGAGAGTCTTCTGGCTGAGTCGATGCTTCTTGCATGTTCTCAGCGAAAGCTGTCAGAGGGAGTTTTTTCTGGAAGACGGAAAACAATGTTTTTTTTTTTTATGATTATGGACACCCATTCTCAATTACCTGCTTCAGATCATCATTCATTGATTTCTCCTCCAGGCAAACTGCACCGGTAAGAGAAAGCCTGTCTGGGGTCAGGTGCTGGTCTCAAAGGTATGAGTTGTGGGACTTCACTTCTGCGTCAGTTTCCTCAGGCCTGGAATACAGGGACGATAACGGTGCATGTCTCCTAGGGTTGTCTGTTGCCTAATGGAGATACTCAAAGTCAAGTACCAAGCATGTGGTAAGTACTCAGTAAATGTTAGCTGCTATTATTGTTGTTGTTGTTGCTGTAACTCTTATTATTAATTAATGAAGTGCATACTCTGTCCCAGGCACTGGGGACATAAGACACAGACACTGCTCTATGATTATCATGACAAATAAAATGCACTAAGGTGCTCAATTTCAAAAACTTTTGCTAGACTACTCATTCTTAAACTGGTTCTTAATTTGGCTATAATTATATAGATTTATCTGTAGTTAAATATATGAAAATATGTAGCTCAATAGCAAAAACAGTGTTTTTATGGTTTTTAAGCACAAAACCACTATTTTCCCATTCTGATTTGTTTTTCAGCTGAAAATGACCATAAACAACATATGAGTAACATTCTGATTGTGCAGTCAAGGAACCTGAAGCCTGGCCAGGGACCCCCTGAGGGGCAACAGAGCCAGACTCAATGCTAGCAGCCCGAGCCCCAGGTCAGTGTCTTTTCACCACTGGCTGGTGGCTTATCTCCAAATCTGGGTAGAAGAAGCCTGGAAAGTAACAAGTGCTGGTTACAATCCCATCATCTGCTAACAAACAACGCTTTCAAAGCTGCAGCATTGAAATTACCCAGGTAATTTTGTCTTCCCAGGAGAAAGGGCACTCATGTCACAGACATCTATAGGGTGCCTCTTGCTGCAGCCTTGTTGTGCCTTGACCTTGGACATGTCACCTGCCTTTCCTGCCTCCAAAGGGCTCCATCTGATGCACTTACACACGTGTTTGCTTGTATTGTATAGACTATCTCTGGAAGGCTATCACGGAACTGCTAACACTGGTGGTTCTGGAGAGGGGAACGGGGAGCCCGGGGACAGGGCTGGGAGAGACCTCACTTTATGTTCTTGGCATATTCTGGATTTTGACCATGGAAATGTGTAGCCTATTCAAAATAGTACATTGAAATTTAAAAATAAATAACAACAAATATACTTATCCATCTCTTCTCCCCCCAAGTTATTCTAGACTAGGAAGATCTGAAAAAATGCGCTTTGACCGTTATAGAGGAGAATTCACACATTTAGTTATGCTGCCTTTCTCAGGGAATTTACATCTAGGATAAATGCAATAATCAAGAGAAATACACTTTATGCAACCCTGGAGCTCTGTAAGTCTATGGGAAAAAAATCATCAAGAGAGAAGTCTATTTTGACAAGTGTCACTCAGCTCCCAGCTGTAAATAGCCTGTGGCCTCCATGCCCTGACCTCGAAGCCACAACAATCCTGTTTTCTGATGTACGTACTAAGGACATTCCACTTATTTAACACGTGAGCTCATTACTGAAGATGCTGTCTACCAACATCAAACTCCGCCATGGGGAGGGCTGAGTGCTTCCTAGGCATGAACAGCTTTTTAATCACCTGGGATTCATTTAAAAAGCTCTAAAGTCATTATTTATAAAATGTATGCCAACTGCACAAAAAGAAGTCATTCCAGATCTAATATGACCCACAACATGAGCTCTGTCCTGTCAATGGCTTGGGCTGAGAAGACCATCCCTTCTGTCTCTCTTCCCTCTAATTCTTCCCTCTTCACATGCATGGGAGCCTCTCATGGGGCCTTTGGGAGGCTCCGCCTGTGTTTCTGGAGCCCTCTAGACTACTATGATTTTCTCCATATTATATGACCTCTTATGGTCAGCTATCTTTTATAATTTCCATGGTAACTCCTCTTCCCAAGTGCAGAGTGTAGACATCCTCAGAACCCCAATTTTGGCACTTTTTTTCAAGGTTGGAATAGGAAGGCTAAGGCATTAGGTTTTAGAAATGAGAGCCAGGCACCCTTACCTGGAATATGCCCATCACCTGCCACTCATTTCCGTCCTTCATAGCTGGGCCACCATCTCCTCCAGGAAGCCTTATCTGACTACCTCTCTCCTCCTTTGGTGCCCATTTGGTCCTCCCATAATACCTTCTGCATATTTTGTTTAGCATGTTGTTTTATAATTATCCATTTGTGTGTATCTCCCCCACCAGGCTGTGAGCACATTTAACGTGGAAATTACATCATATTCAGTTTATATCTCCAACACTTGCACACAGTAGGTGGTTGATAAAAATTAGTTTAATGTGTTTGTAATCAATATATGTGACATCTGGGCTTGGCTCAAAGCAATCGAAAGGAACAGCAAGACATAACTGTGTGAAGGACAATGGCATATAGCATGAATGGGAAGAAGCAGGAGACAGTGAGACTGATAAGAGAAAATGCCGTCAGATTATGAAGGGCTTAAATTATGCTACAGAACTTGGACTTTAACCCAGGCAATGGGAACCAGTCAGTGTCCCTCCACAGAAGCACCACTGGTATTATGGGACACTTCCTTGTGTGGAACTATTCATCCCGGCACTGCAGAAATTGATAGCATCTGGGTCCTCACCCTCCAAATGCCAGTAGTGTTCCCCAGTCCCTATAGCAACCAAAAATGTCTCTAAACATTTCCAAATATCCCCAGGTGTGTCATTCTGGTCCCTGTGGAGAACCACTAAGCTAAGATGTATTTTAGGCAGGAGAATAACAGGATCAATATTTCAGGAAGCCAACTCTGGTGATCAGGCTGGAGACAGGCTGGGAAAGAATGAAATTAGAGGCAGGAAATATAGCTCAGGAGGTGACTGCAACAGTTCAGGTGAGAAGTAATTAGGTCTTGTATTAAGACAAAGGTGGTAGAGATGGAAGGAAGTGAGGAATTCAAAAAACATTCACAGAGAGAACCACAGGACTTGCTAATCAAGCAGCTATAGGAGGATAAGGATAAAATAAAAGGAAATGTAAGACAAGCCCCCACTCTAGCTTACACAATAGGGAGGGTGGAATTCAAAAGTCAACACAGAAGGAAGAATGGTTGTGCATTGTAAAATAGACATCTAAGGGAGGAAGTTCTTTGCTTGGTTTAAAATGACTTAGAAGTCTCTGGCATAAACACATCAGTCAGAAGGCATGAAAATAGAGAAGGAGGCCCAAGGAATGTGACTGTGAGAATAAGGAGGAGGAGGACAGAACCTCAGGAAACAACATGAAAAGAGTAGGCAGAGCAGAAGCCATGGCAAGAGAATGAGAAAGAGCAGCAGGGGCAGAACCAGTGGCTTGTGTCAGTTCTGATGGACAGGACCTACAGCAAGCATTCCTGGAATCGTTGCTGTATGCAAACTTCCACTCCTTTTATATACGCAACTGCAGAAAACTAAGTATTGTGCAAGAGAGGAATAACCCTTTTGACACAATATCCCTAATTGTCTGTAGGAAATATAAAAGAAAGGTGACAGACATCATCTGCATACCAGTTCTTAGTTTTGAAACATCTGGTGACCAAAAAAAAAAAAAAAAACAATATAGCAAATTGTAACTTGCCTTTTTGCCACTGAAACTACCGGCTTAATTCTATAGGGCTTCTAAAGCATATGAGCATATGCTCATAAGCAAGAGACTTGCAAAACCAAGGACAAAACTGCCTAATGAATGAAAGCTCTGTACTTTATTGGTGGTACGTGGGAACCTGGATGCTCAGCAAAAATGTATCCTGGAGTAGACATTTGATTGTTCTCCTGGAGTCCATTCTTCTTCCTCTCTGTAACAGTGTCCTGATTTCTCTTAGGAATCTACCCTGTTCTTGATGAAGCCTGTGAGGTGAAGGTAGGTCCACAGCCCACGCTTTAGAGGTGAGCCATGATTAGCTTAAACCAACCACCACATCCTATCTTCTCACCCAACATTAAACATGGTAACTAGGGTGGAATGGGAATGTTCTGGAATGGGGAATGTGACTCAATACAGATCAATGCAATAGAAAGAGATTTCTACCTGCCAAGGGCTTGCAAAACAAAGTTTTCTCACTCCATTAAGAAAAGTACTGGAAGACTAAACAACCATTGGGTCAACAAAGAAATCAAAGAGGAAGTCAGAAAATACCTTGAGACAAATGAAAATGGAAACACAACAGCCCCAAATGTATGAGACGTAGCAAAAGCAGTTCTACAAGGGAAGTTTATAGTGATACAGGCCTATCTCAAGAAAAAAGAAAAATCTCAAATAAACAATCTAATTTACAACTAAAGGAACTAGAAAAAGAAGAATGAACACAACCCAAACTTAATAGAAGAAAGGAAATAATACAGATCAGAGCAGAAATTAATGAAATAGAGGCTAAAAAATAATAGAAAAGATTAATGAAACTAAGATATGGTTCTTTGAGAAGATAAACTAAATTGATAAACCATTAGCCAGACACTCAAAAAAAAAAAAAAAAAAAAAGAGGGAAGCCTCAAATAAATAAAATCAGAAATGAAAGAGGAGAAGTTACAACAGACACCACAGAAATAGAAAGGATCAGAAGAGATTATTACAATTATACAACAACTTATTGGACAACTAGAAGAAATGGATAAATTCCTAGGAACATACAATCCTCTAAGACTGACTCAGAGAGAAAAAGAAAATCTGACCAGACTGATTACTGGCAACAAAATTGAATCAGTAATCAAAAAACACCCAAGAAAAAAAAGTCCGGGACCAGATGGCTTCACAGGTGAATTCTACGGAACATTTAAAGAAGAGTTAAAACCTATCCTTCTTGGCACTACATAATGATAAAGGGAACAATCCAATAATAGGATATAACATGTGTAAATATCTATGCACCCAACATAGGAGCACCTAAATATATAAAGCAATTATTAACAGACATAAAAGGAAAAATAGACAGTAACACAATAATAGGAGGGTACTTTAACACTCCACTTACACCAATGGATAGATCATCCAAACAGAAGATCAATCAGCAAATATTGGCTTTAAATGACACATTAGACCAGATGGACTTATTAGGTATATACAGAGGATTCCATCCAAAAACTGCAGAATACACATTCTTTTCTAATGCTCACAGAACATTCTCCACGGTAGATCACATATTAGGCCATAAAACAAGTCTCAATAAATTTAAGAAGACTGAAATCATACCAAGCATCTTTTCTGACCACAATAGTATGAAACTAGAAATCAACTAAGGAAGAAAATCAAAAAAGCCACAAATATGTGGAGATTAAACAAAATGCTACTGAACAACTATTGGGTCAATGAAGAAATCAAAGGAGAAATCAAAAAATATCTGGAGACAAAAGAAAATGAAAATATGACATGCCAAAATTAATGGGATACAGCAAAAGTGGTTCTAAGAGGAAAGTTAATAGCAATACAGGCCTATCTCAACAAATAAGAAAACTCTCAAACAATATAAAAGTGAATCTATAGGAACTGGAAAAAGAAGAACAAACAAAACCCAACATCAGTAGAAGCAAGAAAATAATAAAAATCAGAGCAGAGATAAATGAAATAGAGACTAAAAAAACCCAAAAAATAGAGAAAAATCAATGAAACAAAGAGCTGGTTCTTTGAAAAGATAAACAAAATTGACAAACCTTTAGCTAGACTTACCAAGAAAAAAAGAGAGAAGGTTCAAATAAAATCAGAAATGAAATAGGAGAAATTATAATGGACACCTCAGAAATACAAAAGACTATAAGAGAATACTACAAAAAGATATATGCCAACAAATTGGATAATCTAGAAGAAATGGATAAATTCTTAGAATCATACAACCTTCCAAAATTGAATCAAGAAGAAATAGAGAATTGGAATAGACCAATCACCAGTAGGGGGATCAAAACAGTAATCAAAAACCTCCCAAAAAATAAAAATCCAGGACCAGACAGCTTCCCTGGGGAATTCTACCAAACATTCAAAGAAGACTTAATATCTATCTTTCTCAAACTCTTCCAAAACTTGAAGAGAAGGGGAAGCTTCCTAACTCATTCTACAAAGCCAACATTACCCTGATACCAAAACCAGACAAGGACAACACAAAAAAAAGAAAATTACAGGCCAATATCACTGATGAACATTGATGCAAAAATCCTCAACAAAATACTAGCAAATCGAATACAACAATACCTTAAAAAGATCATACACCACGATCAAGTGGGATTTATTCCAGGGATCCTGGGATGGTTCAACATCTGCAAATCAATCAACATGATACACCACATTAACAAAATGAAGAATAAAAATCACGTGATCATCTCAATAGATGCAGAGAAAGCATTTGACAAGATACAGACATCTGTTTATGATAAAAACTCTGAGTAGAATGGATATAGAAGGAAAGTACCTCAGCATACTAAAGGCTATATATGACAAACTCACAGCTAATATCATCCTCAATGGAGAAAACCTGAAAGCTATCCCCCTAAGAACAGGAACCAGACAAGGATGCCCACTTGCATCACTCTTATTTAACATAGTATTGGAAGTCCTAGCCAGAGCAATCAGAAAAGAAAAAGAAATAAAAGGGATACAAATTGGAAAGAAAGAAGTGAAACTGTCAGAATTTGCAGATGACATGATTGTATATATAGAAAACCCCAAAAAATCCACCAAAAAACTCTTAGAAATAATAAATGAATACAGTAAAGTTGCAGGATACAAAATCAACATACAAAAGTCAGTTGCATTTCTATACACTAACAACGAAGTAGTAGAAAGAGAAATTAAGAATACAATCCTAGAGTCTGGCCTGGTGGTGTAGTGGTTAAGTTCGTGCACTCCACTTCAGTGGCCCAGGGTTCGCTGGTTCGGATCCTGGGTGCAGACCTACGCACCACTCATCAAGCCATGCTGAGGCGGCATCCCACGTAGAGCAACTAGAAGGATGTACAACTATGACATACAACTATCCACTGGGGCTTTGGGGAGAAAAAAGGAGAAAAGGTAGAATGTTGACAACAGATGTTACCTAAGGGCCAATCTTTCTCCAAAAAAAAAAAAAAAAAAAAGAATACAATCCCATTTTCAATTGCAACAAAAAGAATAAAATACCTAGGAATAAATATCCAAAGAGGTGAAAGACCTGTACACTGAAAACTATAAAACATTGTTGAAAGAAACTGAAGAAGACACAAAGAAATGAAAAGATAGTCCATGCTCTTGGATTGGAAGAATTAACATAGTTAAAATGTCTATACTTCCTAAAGCAATCTGCAGATTCAATGCAATCCCTATCAAAGTTCCAACAACATTTTTCACAGAAATAGACTAAAGAATCTGAAAATTTATACAGAGCAACAAAACACCCCAAATAGCCAAAGGAATCCTGAGAAAAAAGAACAAAGCTGGAGGCATCACAATCCCTGACTTCAAAATATACTACAAAGCTATAGTAATCAAAACAGCATGATACTGGTACAAAAACAGACACACAGATCAATGGAACAGAATTGAGATCCAAGAAATAAACCCACACATCTACGAACAGCTAATTTTCAACAAAGGGAGCCAAGAACATATAATGGAGAAAGGAAAGTCTCTTCAATAAATGGTGTTGGGGAAACTGGACAGCCACATGCAAAAGAATGAAAGTAGACCATTATCTTTCAGCATACACAAAAATTAACTCAAAATGGATTAAAGACTTGAATGTAAGACCTGAAACCGTAAAACTTCTAGAAGAAAACATAGGCAGAATGCTCTTCAACATCAGTCTTAAGCAGTATGTTTTCAAGTACCATGTTTGACAAGACAAGGGAAACAATAGAGAAAATAAACAAATAGGACTACATCAAACTAAAAAGCTTCTGCACAGCAAAGGAAACCATCAAAAAAACAAAAAGACAACCTAACAATTGGGAGAAGATATTTGCAAACCATACATCTGATGAGGGGTTAATCTCCAAAATATATAAAGAACTCATGCATCTCAACAACAAAAAAACTAACAACCCAATTAAAAAATGGACAAAAGACCTGAATAGACATTTCTCCAAAGAAGATATACAGATGGCCAACAGGCACATGAAAAGATATTCAACATCAACTATCAGGGAAATGCAAATCAAAACTACAATGAGATATCACCTCACGCCCATCAGGCTGGCTATAATTAACAAGACAGGAAACAACATGTGTTGGAGAGGATGTGGAGAGAAGGGAACTCTCATACAGTGCTCGTGGGAGTGCAAACTGGTGCAGCCAGTATGGAAAATAGTATGGAGATTCCTCAAAAAATTACGAATAGAACTAGCATACGATCCAGCTATTCCACTCCTGGGTATTTATCCAAAGAACATGAAAATATGAATGGGTAAAGATGCACACACCCCTTTGCAGCATTGCAGCATTACTTACAATAGCCAAGTCTTGGAAGCAACCTAAGTGCCCATCAAGGGATGAATGGATAAAGAAGATGTGGTGTATATACACAATGGAATACTATTCAGCCATAAAACAAGATGAAATCTTGCCATTTCCGACAACACGGATGGACCTTGAGGGTATTATGCTAAGTGAAATAAGGCAGAGTGCCGTACAATCTCAATCACATATAGAAGATAAAAACAACAAACACATAAAGACAGAGATTGGTGGTTACCAAAGGAGAAGGGGGGAGGGAGGAGGGCAAAAGGGGTGATTTGGCACATGTAAAGGGGGTTGGATGGTAATTAGTCTTTGGGTGGTGAACATGATGTAATCTACACAAAAATCGAAATATAATGATGTACACCTGAAATATATATAATGTTACAAACTAATATTACTTCAATAATAAAAAAAAAAAGACCTATCCTGCTCAAACTATTCCAAAAAATTGAAGAGGAAGGATTGCTCCCAAACTCATTCTACAAGGCCAGCATTACCCTGATACCAAAACCAGACTAAGATATCACAAAAAAGAAAATTATAGGCCAATATCCGTGATGAACATAGATGCAAAAATCCTCAACAAAATATTAGCAAACCAAATTCAATCATACTTCAAAAGGATCATACATCATGCTCAAGTGGGATTAATTCCAGGGATGCAAGGATGGCTCAATATCCACAAATTAATCAATGTGATATGCCACATTAACAAAACAAAAGATAAAAATCATGATCATATGAACAGACGTAGAAAAAGTATCTGACCAAATTCAACATCTATTTATGATAAAAATCCTCAACAAAGTGGGTATAGAGGGAACATACCACAACATATAAAGGCCATATATGATAAACCCACAGGTAACATCATACTCAATGGTCAAAAGCTGAAAGCTTTTCCTCTAAGATCATGAACAAGACAAGAATGCCCACTCTGGCCACTCTTATTCAACACAGGGTTGGAAGTCCTAGCTACAGATATCAGACAAGAAAAAGAAATAAAAGGCATCCAAATTGGAAAGGAAGTAATAAAACTGCCATTATTTGCACATGATGTAATATCGTACATAGAAAACTCTAAAGACTCCACCAAAACACTATTACAACTAATAAATGAATTCAGTAAAGTTGCAGGATACAAATTAAATATACAGAAATCAGCTGTATTTCTATACACTAACAACGAACTATGAGAAAGAGAAATTAAGAAATAATCCAATTTACAATTATATTTAAAAAATAAAATACCTAGGAATAAATTTAACCAAGAAGGTGAAAGACCTGTACACTGAAAAGTATAAGACATTGATGAAAGAAATTGAAAATAATACAAATAAATGGAAAGATACTGTGCCATCGATTGGAAGAACTAATATTGTTAAAATGTCCATACTACCCAAAGCAATCTAAAGAGTCAATGTAATCCCTATTAAAATACCAATGGCATTCTTCACAGAACTAGGAGAAATAATCCTAAAATTTGTACGGAACCACAAAAGACCACGAGGAGATGAAGCAATCTGGAGAAAGAACAAAGCTGGAGGTATCACATTCCCTGATTTAAAACTATACTACAAAGCCATTGTAACCAAAACAGTATGGTACTGGCACACAAAAAAAGATACATACATCAACTGAACAGAATAGAGAACCTAGAAATAAACCCATGCCTGTATCGTCAGTTAACATATGACAAAGGAGGCAAGAATATACAGTGGGGAAAAGACAGTCTCTTCAATGAACAGTGTTGGGAAAACTGGACCACTTTCTTATACTATATACCAAAATAAACTCAAAATGGATTGAAGATTTAAATGTAAGACCTGAAACCATGAAACTCCTAGAAGAAAACATATAGAGTAAACTCTTTTGACATCAGTCTTAGCGATATTTTTTGGATATGTCTCCTCAGGCAAGGGTAACAAATGAGACTGTCAAACTAAAAATTAGCTTTTGCACAGTGAAGGAAACCATCAGGAAAATGAAAAGGGAACCTGCAGAATTGAAGAATATATTTGCAAATGATATATCTGATAAGGGGGTTAATATCTAAAATATATAAAGAACTCATAGAACTTAATATCAAAAACAACAATCCGATTAAAACATGGACAGAGGACCTGAATGACATTTTTTCCAAAGAAGATATACAGATGGCCAACAGGTACATGAAAAGATGCTCAAAATCACTAATCATTAGGGAAATGCAAATCAAAACCACAATGAGATATCAACTTACATCTGTCAGAATAACTATTTTCAAAAAGACAAGACATAGCAAGTGTTTGTGAGGATATGGAGAAAAGGGAACCCTTGTATACCATTGGTGGGAATGTAAATTGCTGCAACTTATATGGAAAATAGTATGGAGGTTTCTCAAAAAATTAAAAATAGAACTACAATATGATCCGCAATACCACTTCCAGGTATTAATCCAAAGAAAATGAAAACACTAATTTGAAAAGATATATGCAGCCCTGTGTTCTTTGCAGCACTATTTACAATAGCCAAGATATGGAAGCAACCTAGGTGTCCTTCAGTAGATGAATGGATAAAGATATGATATATATATTTATTTTTTTTAATTAAATACAATTTTTTTAATTCTGGTAACATTGGCTTATAACATTGTGATATATATTTAAAATGGAATATTACTCAGCCATAAAAAAGAAGGAAATCCTGCCATTTTTGATAACATGGATGGATCTAGAGGGTATTAGGGTAAGTGAAATAAGCCAGACAGAGAAAGAATACTGTACAATTTCACTTACTTCACGTAGACTCTAAAATAACAAAACAAAACAGAAACAGACTCATAGACACAGAGAGCAAATTGGTGGTTGCCAGAGCAAAAGGGATGGGGGTTTGGGCAAAATAGGTGGAGGGGATTAAGAGGTACAAACTTCCAGTCATATAACAAATAAGTCACGGGGATGTAATGTACAGCATAGGGAACATAGTCAACAATATGGTAATAACTTTGTGTGATGACAGATGGTCACTAGTCTTAGGGTGATTGCTTTGTAACATAAATAAATGTCGAATCACTATGCTCTACACACGAAACTAATGCAATGTGGTATGCCAACTATACTTCAATGAAAAGAAAAAGAAAACTACTGGAAGAGACACTCTACTCCTGCTGGACATGCACAAGGAAGCAAGTAGCCCATGGAAGGTATTGGCAGCCAACTTGCAACCATGAGGTGGCCATTTCGAGATGAAGACAGAGGGGAGAAAAGGAAGAAAACTGGGTTTTTGGTTTATCATTGAAATGCTAGACCAAGCCTTACCTCAAGTCCATCCCAACTTCTGGACTTTTCAGTTAGTAAGCCTATAAATTCTACTTTCTAAGTCAACTTAAAGCTTTTTGCTATCAAACGACTCCTAAACGACATGTTCATTCTCTTCTCAATGACAAATGGATCATCGAGTCTTTAAAAGCACCTGGAGAAAATTCAGGGTGAGCAGGGCTTTCAGCTCAGCAACATCTTGAGCACAAAAGAATGTTCTGGTCAGGCAGGTGTCCTGAGCATGAACGGTGATATAAGGTACCAATCTGCAGGCAAATCTGCTGATGCTGCCTGGGAGAAAGCAACTGATCAAAGGGTAAAGAGCCACCCAGAGACAGAAGAACTATGGCTCTGAGTTGCACTGGATACTCACGTCTCCTCTCGGCCTCGGTGCTGTGCTGGCCCTGGAAGCATGCCATCAGGCACTTGTGGGAATGGTGGCACACTGACCGCACCGTGTCCAGGCACTGCTGGATCTGACAAAACAGAGACAAGCGAGTCATTTGCACGGCTTAAGAACAAACTCAGCCTCTTCCTGATGTGGTGTTTGCTTGTAGGCAGGAAAAGCATCCTCTAGTCTAATTTTTTAGCTCTAAGGTGTAAACGGAAATGGTCCCCATTCACCTGAATAACTCTGGGTTGTGGGGAGCTGTCCTGTGCATTATGGTATGTTTAGCATCATCTCTGGCCTTTAGCCACTAGATGCCAGTAGCACCCCACTCCCCGCACAGTGACTAACAGAAATGTCTCCAGACATTGTCAAATATGCCTCCAGAGGGCAAAAGCGCCCCTGGTTGAAAACCATTGACCTCCCTTACATGGAGGCTTTTAGATCCCTTAAAGGCTGACTCTATGAGCAGGGGGAGGGGACAGTCCTGACTAAGAATTGGAATCAGAAAGAGTGGTGGCTGTTGAGTGACACATTCCACCACCAGCAAAGGCCCAGGTCCAACCTGCAGAACTGCCAGTGAACATCCTCGGCCCAGACCCAGAGCCACTGCCAAGTGGGAAAACCCAGGGGACATTCAGAAGCTCTCTCCTGCACGTGGCGATGAAGTCTTCCACGCAAAGTACATCAGACAGAGAGTCAGGATAAATGTTCCACAATTTACACGCAAGATCAGTGCCTTTAAAATTATTCCTTACAAGGCTTGAAGTGGTTTTCTGTTTTTACTTTTATTTTAAATAAACCTCTAAGGCAGAATGGACAGCCAGAAGTAAGAAACACTGACTTAGGGAACCATTCATCATGATTAACTTTCAAAATATTATTGCTGGGATATGGCTGTTTATGGCCAAGAGAGCTGCTTTTTACAGGAAGGAATGCCAAAAATGTGTACTCTGATGACTCATTAAGAATGAGAGCAATGCCTTAGGGAAGCTTTCTATTCTAAAGAAAAATCAACAGATTCAAAGCAGAATACAGTTTTACCCCAAAACATTTTACCCAATAAAACGGTTTTGTGCCTCTTTCTCAAAGGCCCTCACTGCGCCAGCAGCTTTTCTTCAGATCCAAGCCCCAACCACCAGGACCCTGATCTGGCAGCATGTTTACATTTAGGACCAGATGCCACATCGCCTTCCCCAAATCTTATAATGACCACATTCAAAAACACTGAAAAACTGATACAGACTCTTCCTTTGCCATAAAATCAGGGAAAAAAACAAACCCAAACTCCATTTCATTCTGATTCCAATTTCCACTAGAAGGTAACGTCGCAGGAACAGGGGCCTTGGTCTGTTCTGTCCACTGATTTATCCCAAGTGCCTGGAACACTGTCTGGCACATGAGTGGAAGATGTTCACTTAATATTTGTTGAAAGAACAAGTATGTATAAGTCCCTATGCAGGCATTAGGCAAACAACAGTAAATAAATTGTGGTTCCCCCTCCAGGGATTCACGGCCTCCCAGGGAAAGGGCATATGAGCAAAATCAACAGGCAGCCTCCTGAACTGCTCTCAGAGATCTGAGAAAAGAGGTGGGAGGACACAGCGAAAGTTAAGGGAAGTTCACACGAGAACACACCAGAACCAAAATCATCTCTGTGCCTTGTAATCTGTTCCCAGCGCTTCCATGTTGAACTCCTTCAACCCTCCTAACAACTTTATGGGGTAGATACTGCTACTACCCTCATTTTTGAGAAGTGGAAACTGAGGCACAGGGAGGTAAAGTAAGTCCCTGAGGCCACACAGCCCGTCAGGGGCAGACCTGGGATTCCAGTCCACGTAGCTGAGCACCTGACTCCACACTTTTAACCACGACTCTCCTTCTTCATAGTTAAAACAACAAAATCAGGGGGGGAAATCATCAGTCCCAGTGATGGCACACATGGAGTAAGCATCTGTGAGAAAACAGGAGTTCCTAGCAACTGACAAACTCCTCAGGCCCCAGTGGACGTTTGGGCAAAGCGGCAAGAACAGACAGTTGCCACCTGAGTTCCATGTGAACTCTGCCCTCCTCCAACGGCCTGTGAGGTCCCCTGGCCTCATCTTGGCGCATCAAGGATTAAATGAGATAACGTCCAATACTGATGTGGGATGTGGGAGGGAGACACTGACAGGAAAACCTAGTTTAGTTAAAGCTTAACTGGACCAAACAGTATTTCTGAGAGTCTGAAAATGAATGTGAAATATATGATAAAAACCAATGAGGAAATACTGTTAAGAAGATGATTCCTTAATAAATCTTTAAAAAAACTTCTAATCCTTAATAAAATCTTCTAGCCCACAAAAAAATGAAAGGGAAAAAAGTGCTCTTAAAATATTCCACCTGCAGAAGGCTGTCATAATTGAGAAGGATGTTCTGGCATGGTGTGGTGGAAGCAGCATTTATCTCAATTGTGCCAACGCCTTCTCTCCATAACAAGAGACAGAAAGTCCCTCGGGAGCATATCCTTGGTCTTCGGGGACTCACTGGAGTACACGTGCTGTAGGTTATGGAAATGAGAGGCAAGAAGACAGGAAGGAGGCTGAATAGAAACCTCCGTGCAGAAGGGGTTCTGTCCCTCCCTAACCATTCTGGTGCGGGTGGGGATGGAGTGGGGTCGGGTGAAGTGATGTGTATAAGGGTCCAGTGCCTCCTGGAAGAAACTCCCAGCCCCAAAGTTAGGGAAACCTGTTGAGAGATGGAGTGGAGAGGCCCTGGGTAAGGTGCCTACCCAGGGAAACGCCCCTCCCTACAGAGAGGAAAGAAAGGCGGGCTGATGATGTGAGGCCACCCTAGGGCCTCAGGGTGGTTCTGAGAGATGTGGCCATTGTCACTGAGACTCTGAGTCCCTCAGGACACAACTCAGGCCAGTGTTGGGGAACAACCGCGAGAGGGGGAGTGAGAAGTCAAACTCTAGGTTGGAGCCAGTGGGGCCCTCTGCTGAGGCTGGCATGGCCTGTGCCATCAAGGGCACCACCACAGCAGCGAACTAGAGTCCCCCAGCCTGCCCTGGACCCGCGACCAGGTCACACTGCCAGTGGACTGGCCAGGCCCCTCCCCCACCCTCACCCAGACCCTTGGCACTTGAAAGCAGGACCACTCCATCTGAGTTTCATAACATGACACCAAATTTCAGATCCCCTTTCTATCACCGTACAACTCAACTACTTTTCTTGCCTACTCTTTTCTAACCAATTTTATTCCATTTCAGGTAAAACAAACAAAAAAACATAAGCTTTAGCGTTTTTCTCACCTAGGGGTTTTTCTTTTTTCTTTAAACAGAACAGTTGAAAAAGATTTTATTTTGTTACCTGTAAGAGATCTTCACTGAGCACTTCTGTTTTCTTGGCCCTGTGAGAAAAATTAAAAGTTCAGAGTTAGAAATCCAGAATGAAAAGCCGCTCATGAAATTTAATAACTATGATCTTGGAGTTTAAAACAAAACAGGCAGACGTGAATGATAACAAGGGGAGAAAATTCACCAATTTTTACATCAGAAATTGAACTACTTTCTGCAGGAGCACTATTGCACTTTTCATCAAACTGCCTTCTTTGCCCCCTAATTCAGTTATTTGATCTTTTTTTTTAAATGATGTAATAGTTTGAGGATGACTTAAAACAATTACATAAGGCCAACTTAGGCAAAACCAAAGACAAACAAACAAAAGTTCGCAGAGAACAGGAACTGAACACCAGAACACACGATCTTGACCAGTGCTGTCACACTGGGGCACTCACGGAAGCACCCACAGGGGGAGGGGATGCACTGATTTAAATGCCATTTTCTGGGTCTCACCTCAAGAGTCTGTAATTCAGTAGGTCTAGACTGAGAGCCTGCTTTTTTTGTGTGTGTGTGTGAGGAAGATCAGCCCTGAGCTAACATCCATGCTAATCTTCCTCTTTTTGCTGAGGAAGACCGGCCTTGAGCTAACATCTATTGCCAGTCCTCCTTTTTTTTTCCCCCCCAAAGCCCCAGTAGATAGTTGTATGTCATAGTTGCACATCCTTCTAGTTGCTGTATGTGGGACGCGGCCTCAGCATGGCCGGAGAAGCGGTGCATTGGTGCGCGCCAGGGATCTGAACCAGGGCCGCCAGCAGTGGAGCGCGAGCACTTAACTGCTAAGCCAGGGGGCAGGCCCAGATCCTGCATTTTTAACAAGCTCCTCCCTGCCCATAATTCCACAGCAGGAGGCCTATAGACCACACTTGGAGAAAAGTCTGCTCTAGAGAAAATTAAACTTCAGGTCTTAAAGTTATCATTTCTGAGTTTCATCACCTTATTGAAACAAATCTGTCAGAAATCCAGAAACATTATTCAATGATTTACACATAATAATAACAACTGAGTGTTCCTTTCTTCAGACAGCTCATCCTGAATTTATAAAGAAACAAAGTATTTTCACAACTTTCCTTTGTCTATGCTTTAGAACTACTGTTGACCTTTCCGGAAAACTGACATGGCGGCCAGCAATCAGCTGAGGAGCATTCGGAGCTGCTGGAGTCTCAGTGGTCAGATTACAATTTTTTTTTTTTTTTTTTTTTTTTTTTGTGAGGAGATCAGCCCTGAGCTAACATCCGCCAATCCTCCTCTTTTTTTTGCTGAGGAAGACGGCCCTGGGCTAACATCGGTGCCCATCTTCCTCCACTTTATATGGGACGCCGCCACAGCATGGCTTACCAAGCAGTGCGTCGGTGCGCGCCCAGGATCCGAACCAGCGAACCCCGGGCCGCCGCAGCGGAGCGCGCGCACTTAACCGCTTGCGCCACCGGGCCGGCCCCAATTTTTTTTTTTTAATAAATAGTTTAAATATCTAACAGAATCTTTTAGGTGAACATTCATGTGACACTGGAAAGCATCAACAGGAAGAGAAGGTTCTGTTTCTGGAATCTCCGTTATAGTATGAGACTGGAATCTGGCCCTTTTAAAATCAAGAAAAGAGTCTTACAATTGGGTGAAACTCTTATTACGAAATTCAACTACTTTCTGCAGGAGCACTATTGCCTTTTCATCAAACTGCCTTCTTTGCCCCCTAGTTCAGTTATTTGATCTTTTTTTTTTTTAATGATGTAATAGTCTGAGGATGAGTTAAAAAAAAATCTGACTGAAATTTGGGACCAAGATAAAATGTCATAATTAAATTGAGAAATAAAATGTTGTAAAGGAATTAATATGCTTTTATTGCTTAACCTAATATTCCAAAGAATAACTCTTAAGTGTAAGGGAGCTCCACTTAAATCACAAACGGTCTAGCTCAATTCACCAAACACCACCAGGCAACATAGATAAGGGCTACTATAAAGACTCACAGGACTCAACAAATCCATCCGCCACACAGGTACTACATAATTCACTTAGGGTTTGTACCCCTCAAATGCAAACGTCTCTGGAAGACAAAAATACTAAAAACGCAACAATTAAAATTAAGCCCTATGATTTTCCCTTGCCTTTTTTTAGCTCCTTGATATTGCCCCCAGCGAGAGCCTGTGATTTCTTGGTGATTTCAACATTCTGGAAAATGATTAGATGATAAACACTGTGCAGGTCAATACTTAAAAGAGATCAAGTTCCTCAGTCATCATGCAGCAGTCTCAGAGTGAAATTCCTAAAAAGGAACAGTGTCTAGGGAACGACAGCACAGGAGCAAAGCTGAGGATGCACCAACACCCCAGCTGACTTGGGGCTCTGCCCTTCACCCAACATGCCCTTCCTCTGGTTCCAAGATAAGGACAGAATCCTAACGCACACCACAGACAGAAAACCACAATCCTGCTCTTAGCCACCCCGTCTCTGAGAACCTGGGGGAAATTTCTCTCCAGAAAAAACTATGTTTGCAAATTCAATCAGCCAGAACAGCCCTCTCTCCCGTGCTGCCAACGCCCCTGGTCAAAGGCAATGGGCAGTCACTGCCTCTCCTGCTAGCTCGCGACTCCAGGGAGGCTGAGCGCAGGGGGAGCTCCATACTAACCCGTGGGGGACAGTGGACCACGTGCCACTCACTGGGGCCCTGGACGAGAGGTCCTCCTTTTATTCAACTTGCATTGTACAGAAACACCCCCACCCCACCCCCAGTGCTCTGGATCAGGCCGGACTCCGTAAGGGGCACAAAAGTCCAACTCCAGACTCCATGCAGTCATCTAGAACGTCCAATTGGAGGGGTCAAGGAAAGGGGATGTGGCGTGAAGCAAAACAAGTTATCTCCACAAACAAACCTAGAAAATTGGCCAGAAGGCGAGCTCTGGAGCTAGAGATCAATCGTGGAGATGGCATAGGAGAACACGTCCTCGCAAGGGAAGTGGGTGAACCACAAGGAAGGGCTCGGGCATCCCTCAGGGCGGGGCGGGACCAGCTCCCGGCTGGGGTGGTCTCCTCCAGAGTCTCGGGGCCTGCACTCTGGGTAGGGCCGGCCCTCCCGTCTCCGCTCTCTGGGGCCGTATAATTCTATAATGAAAATTAAAGAAATGTAATGTTACACTATGAGAAATGATATCTCAATAGATTTTCAATGTACTACAACAAAATTTTCTCTGTTGAGGAAAGCTCATCAGTATATGGTAGGCAAAGGAAGCAGAGTGTGCTGCTTTTAAAGCTTTTTAAAGCTTTGAAGAACCAACTGACTCCTTCTCTTGGCTGGAAATGCATCCAGGGCTTGTGAATTTAAATACCACAGTCACTCTGGACTTGAGAACATGCGGATCCACACACAACCATTCACCACCTAACTAGTTTGAAAATAAGAGCTGGAGAGAGTTTTTCTGCTGCTAAGAATCAGATATTGTTGTCATTTTGCAATTCGTAGACAAAAAATATTAGCTTAAAGGTAAAACTTTCAGTGTGTCAGGTCTCCCCTAGGAATTTTTCTTCCCTCTTGGAATTCTCTATCACCCAGCATCTCTACCTGCCGGTTATCAAGATTGCTCAAGTGTCATATGTCAGAGAAGCCTTCCTTGAACCCCAAGCACATCTCAGAGACCCTGTGTCTGTGCCCAAGCTCCCTCTATCCTAAAACTCGTCAGATCTAGCAAAGTAGAAATACTTTGGTGAATTTCCCCAAGGTACAGCTGGGCATGGGTTCAAGTGGCCACTCCAGCCCACACATCTGCAAGTATCCAATGACCACCTGAAATCCAAGCTGGCTGATTTATAAGTGTGCACACTGACAGGCGACAGGTAGCTGGTAGGTGCTTAGAAGAATTTCTGTGCCTTGCTGAGCAGTTATTTACGTAAATATTTGTATTCATTTGAGCGCCTGTTTACTAGTCTATGATTTATGATTTAAACTCTTTAGGAGGCATAAATTGGCATAAATCCACATAAGTAAGCCATGTGGAAGAACGCTGAGAAACTATAGAAGAAATGCTAATGAAACATTAAAGGAGGGATCAAGTTGAATACCAGACCAAAAGTCTGTCTGAGAAGAAAGACGCCTAGAAAGAAGAACCATGGGAAAGGAGAGGAAGGGAGAAACATCTTAGGACTAATCAAAAGGAAGCAGCCTATGCACATAATCAATAAGCTGTAATTAACGTGAAATATCAAGGCATGGAAACAAGTCTGACAACCCGGAGGGCTGAGATGAACTGAATATTGTTCTCATATCATTGGCTACAAATAGGCTCTACCCACTCAAAAGCAATTTCTTATATAAATCACAGATGGCGACTTTCAACATGATCTCCTTTATCTTCTGAAACCTGTATCAAAGCTGCAGTTACTAAGCGGGGGCGGGCCCTGGAGAGGCTGAGAATCGCCCCCCAACCCCGGGCCGGCCCAGCCTCAGGCGCCCAGTGACGGGAGCGGTGGCCCCAGGCAGCGAGCCCGGGCAGCAGGTCTCGGGGAGGACAGGGGAAGGGGCAGGTCCCTGCTCTCCGGGGCGGGGACACGGGCAGTGGGGACCCCGAGGGGGGTGCGGAGGAGCCGGTCCGACCCCCGACCCCCGCCCGCGGCGCCCGGCCCCGGCACTCGCCTGCCCACGGTCTGCTGGGCCCCCGGCTTCCTGCGGCTGAACCGCTGCTTCCCGGCGGCGGACGGGCCCGCCCGGCGGCTCCTCCACCGCCTCCCGGCCCAGGCGGCGGCGGCTCCCCAGGCCGGCGGCCCCGCCCTCCCGCGTGCCCTCCAGCGCCGCCCGCCGGGCCGCCGGGGCGGGAGCGCAGCCAGGCCCAGGCGCGGCCCCCCGTCGGTCCCCGAGGAGGACGACCCCCCGGGCTGAGCGGGCCCGGGCCTCGCGGGCCACTAGGACCCCGGTGTCCTTTCCTCATCAATGCTTCCTCCACGGATGTGGAACTCACTTCCCTGACTAGATTCAAACACGTGTTGACGGAAGCAGACACACGGCGTGTCCACGGTGTGACACCCCGTATCACAAGAGCCCCCAAACTCATCCAGGGGACCCCTCTCCCTGCAGGGCTGCTCGGGGAGGAGGCGAGGCTGTGAGGAGAGGACCCGGGACCCGCCGGGATGATGGAAATGGTCAGTGTCTTCATCAGGGTCGCGCTTATGCGCGGGTGTAGACATTTGTCCAAACACAGAACTCCTCAGATGGGTGCGGGTCACCGTGTAAATTTTACCTCAGATTATTTTTAAGTGAAAACCAGCAGCTGCAGGACAATACGGACCGTGTGTTCCACTTGGTGACATCAGAGCAATGGGTCCTCTCTTCACAGCGCGGACACGCGCACGGGGGAGGCCGTGTGGGGACTGCCACCTCGAGAGCGGCTGTCATGGCGGCCGGCGCGAGGTGGCAGGAGGGGCGCTGGCACTGGGGACGTCACTGGGGCAGCGGGAGAAGGGGCCCGACCCCGCGGTGGGAAGTCATCGGGATGAGCGGAGGCCCCGGGTGACAGGGTGGGTGGGGAGGGTGACTGGAGACCCACTGGTGAGGTCCAGGGCCAGGCCCCGGGCTCCAGGCAGCCCCTCCCCCACCCCGGCGGTTGGCGCCCCACCCCACCCCCACCCCGGAGCCCCGTTGCCTAGGAACCCTCGGCGTGTTTGGACTCTTCGCCTCGCGCAGGCGCCGGTGCCCCACACTTGGCGGGACTGGCCGACTGGGCTGGACGCTTTGCGCAGAGTGGACCAGGTCAGCTCTGCGATCCGCGGGGATTGCCTCCTGGTTTGGTGGCCTTGGCTCTGGCCTAGGTCATTCCCTGGTGCAAGTGGGCGGCACTGTGGCTTCCCTCACTGGACACATCTCTAACTTCACCAAAGATGTGCTGAGGAAGGGAAGGGAGAAGGCGGAAGAGTCACCGGACTCTGGGAGGACGGAGATGGAGGACGTTCAGGCAATTGTAGCGTCAGAGGAGAGACTGAGAACCCAAGCTTTGAGAAAAGCTGAAAGTTTACAGCAGACCGTGGAGGAGAAAGACACAAGGCTTGCCTCCATGAGAGAAGAAAACAGTCATCTGAAAGGAGCCCTGGAACAACTGAGAGAACAGACTGGAACTGCACCTGTGGTTGACCCTAAAACCCTGGACAGGGTGACACGACTAGAACCTGAGGTCTCTCAACTGATGGTGATAAAAGGTCATCTGGAGGAGGAAGTAAAACATCAAAAGATAGGTGAAGAGCAAAACCAGAGGAAGAAGACACAGCTCCTTCAATCTTTACAAGAGCAGAAACGGGAAATGGATGAACTTAAATACCAGCGTGAGCAAATGCATATGAAGCACACTCAGCTCTTTTCAGCCAAAGATGAGGAAATTAAGAATTTGCAAAACACGATAAAACAAATCAAAACCCAGTTACCTGAAAAAACCCAGCACATGCAGACCAAACATTTGGAGATTTGTCAAGTAGCAAAAGTGCAGAGTCTTAGTATGGAAAATGGAAGTGAAAAGCATGATTTATCTAAAGCTGAAACTGAAAGAATGGGAAAAGGAAGAAAAGAACAGGAATGGGAGATGATCAAACTTCGAACTGAAAAGACTGTCCCTTTGAAGGAGCAGATTGATCAGCCATACAAAGATGAGATTGGTCAACTAACTCGGATTATCCAGCAAAACGAGTTGGAGATACAGGGTCTTCACGCTAGAATAGCTTCAGCTCCCTACATCCAGGCTGTTGGGGACCTTCAGCAGCAATTGCAAACCTATGCTTTGAAAAGGGAACAAATGTTAGCTGTTTTCAATGAGAAGGTGAGGGAAAACAGCAACCTAAAAAGAGAGTATCACAAAATGATGGACATACTGGTTGCCAAAGAAGCAGACCTCGTGAAACTGCAAGATGAAATACAAAACGGCCCACGAGATTTGAAGGTAGTAGTCAGGATATAGTTAGAGAGACGATTCAGAACTTATCACACATCATTCGAGCAAAAGACGTGGAAATCGCTGCCTTGACTCAGAAATGTCAGACTTTATGGAGAATTTTGCAGACATCCAACACTGGCAGTGAGGTTGGAGGTGTTACTGTGAATCAGCTGGAGGAGCTTCTGCAGGAACGTGACACGTTACAGCAGCAGGTCTCCCTAATGGAGGACTGGACACAGCAGGTGATGACCATGGTGCACAACATGCAGCGAGAGTCAGCCCAGCTCCAGAAAGAGCTTCCACAGCTTCAGGCTCGGGTCTTGATGGACAGTGATAATAAGTCTCAAATACGGATGACCTCTACTGACCTGATCCAAAATTATGAAGACGATGAAATCCAAGTCACACATTTGGCAAAGAATTTAGCACGAATGCAGCTCAGCCTAGAGCAGCTGTGCAATGCCAAGGACATTCTTTTAGGTCCACTTGACCTTATTTCACCACAGCCTCCCACCGCATCATCGCTTACTTCAGAGTCAGCCAACTCTCTGAAGGCAGCTAGATCTGGTGCAGTGAGTGAGTCTTCTAAAGCGCTCCCAGAAGAGATAGTTTCCAACTAGGAAACTGAGAGTCACAACACTAGAGGAAAAGCTACTTTTATCTTCCCAGGCAATGCAAAAGGCAAGCCATCATTGCAGGAATAACTGAACTTTGTCACCAAGCAGAAAGATGAAACTGCATTACAGCTTTCTGTCTCTCAGGAACAAGAAAAGCAGTATGCTCGAGCACTAGCCAACCTGAAGATGGCACTAGCTGAATGGATGGAAAAGGCAGACGATCTAGAAGGAAAACTGATGTCCTTGCAGGGACGACTGGAGAAAGCAAATGCCGTCTTGGATCTGAAGGAGGAACAAATCGGGGAATTTAAAAAGCAAAATGAGGTCCAACAGGAAATGCTGGATGAGGTGCAAAAGAAATGGATGAACTTAGTAAGTAGCATGGAAGGAAAAGTAGACAAAGTCCTAGTGAGAAAACTCTTCCTGGACTATTTTCAAACACCCAAACGTGAACGTCAGGAAGTGTTACGATTAATGGGAAGCACTCTGGGAATGAAAAGGGAAGAAATGGAGCGGCTCATCCAGGAAGAGCAAAGCGGCCTTACCAGATGGATGACTGGGTGGCTTGGATCAAGAAGTGTCCCCAGCACACCTCTGACACCAAATCAGCAATCTGAGCTCAATGGTTCTTTTTCAGAACTTTTTGTTAAATTTCTAGAAACTGAGTCTCATGTAGCTTTTCCACCACAAAAGCTCTCTGCTCAGGATAGGAAGCATCTAGATACACCCAGAAGGAAGAAACTGGCAAAAAATGTACCAGCACGTCTTAAAACCACCCTTGGATCCACACCCAGAAAATCAGATGTGAATGGCTGCTCCACAGCTGTGTCTCTTATTGACCCACCCGGGCCTGGGACTGGGGGGTCTGGGCATCTTCTTTTAAACGCTGTTACTGATGTTGTGCCCACATGTACACCTTTGCTCCTGTCGCCTGCCAAGAGTGCGGCAGTTGCTCTGAAAGACCTTTCAAAGCGGTAGAGGATTCCCAAGCCAGAGACGAGGCACCTCTTTAGAGAAACCAGGTCACTTTGTGTGTGTGTCTTATCACAAAGTGGCCTTTGGAAAAAGTAGTAGATTTGTTTCCAATTTTACTTTAAGTTTAATATAAATATTGTTCATACTTTAAAAAAGTATTCTTTAAGGTCTTCACCCCACTTAAACCAGAGGTTACCTCTTGGGAGAGTGGGCCTTGGAGGGACTGGAGGCTGTGGTCAAAGGACACTTCCAATTGAGTTTGTAGCATCTTCACTTTTTACAAGGATCGGGTGTTTTTTCGGTAAACGTTGGGTAATTAGAACAGTAACTTGTGTTAATGCTCAAAAATTATAAAATACATGAGCACATGCTCCTTGTATTAGAAGAAAGGTGAACAGCGCAAAAGGGCAAGATGCATAAAAATTTAAAAAGGAAAGTTCAGTTTTCCTGGCTCAGTCCTACTCCTCTTTTGTTGCCTAGGAAACCACTCTATTGGGAACCTGGATTCTCTGAGGCCTTTTAGACATATATGTATATTTGTATATATGGGAGGATATTACTCCCTGACTTACTTTCTAAAAAGGTCACTACACCTTACAGATCTTTCCAAATGTGTACGAATTCCATCTTATTCTTTTTAAAAGCAGCAGTTTGTCGTATGGATGTACCCTAATTGATTTAACTATAGTCTAGTGATTGGCACTGAAGTAATTTCTACCCCAAATCCTATCAAAGGTCCATGGTCCGCTCCCTTGCCCATTTCCTTAAGAGCCACTCCAAGTCTTCGTCCCTTTCCACAAGCATGATCATCCTTATATCCTCTTGAAGAGATCAGAGGCCAGCTAGTCAAGAACTCTCCATTTCCCGCACCCCCTTCCTAGATTCCACCATCCCTCTATTTCTCTCCATCCGTCTCTAGTCTTTCCCTTTTGTTTAACAGGAAAAGGGATCCAGCTTTGCATTTCCATGGGAATTGCTCCATTGTACCCTGGAAAATTATCCATTCAGACTTTTTCAAAGACCTCAGTCCATTAATTTTCCATCTGCTTTCTCTTCAGCCTGTCTCTTTCCCTAAGCAGAGGAGCTTGCCCATGTGTCTTCCAGCCTCTACTCCTCTTCTTTTTGCTCCTCCAACAACGACCTCATCTCTCTACGTTTCACGGCTAAGCTTCTGCAAAAATTCTCTACTCTTTGTCATCATCTCATCTCACACTGACTTCTTGGAAGATTCACAAAATCTTGTGTCTGTAATGTCATAAGAATTTTCAAATGCACTCTTTAGCCCTTTATTTACCTAAACTCTCTGTGGTGTCTGATGAATTCTGCTCACATGTTGAGTTTTTAAACATTCTCTCTGCCCTCTTTCTTGTTGGGATGCCACTCTCCCCAGGTGTCCTTCCTAACCTCAGACCCTTCTTTCTCAGTCTCGTTTGTGGCTTCTTCTTCTGACCCTTCTTAAAGGGTTATGTTCTCTAAGACATTGTCTTCAGGGAACAGGATCTTCTTACTCTCCCTGTGGTCTCAGGGAAGCTCATCCACTCCTATGATTCGACTCTCACCTGGATGCCAATGACTTCTGAATGCCTATGTCTAACCTCACCCTTCTCCTGACTCCACACTGGTTTATCTCACTGTCTGCTGGACACCTCCATCAGGATGTCCATAGGCTTCTCAAAATCAACATATCCGAAAGGGAACCCGGTATCTTTCCGTACCATCCTCCTCCTCCTCCTTTGTTCCTATTATCACCTCATAAAACTCTCTCCATCTTATCACCCAAGCAAGAGGCCTCAAAACCATGGTTGATCTCTGACCCTCACCCACTCCCTATCCTATCAACTACCAAACAGAGCTTAATTCCTTCTCTTCTTTTCTGTTCCCACTGCTATGGTCCATCCCTCTCTGTCTCCTGCTTGGAGTAGCACAGTAGACTCCTTACTGATCTTGCTGGTTGCACTCTTGGCCTCCCTTGAATCCATCCTCCACACTTCTGGGAGGGGGAACTAAGAAGAAAATCTGCTGTTACTGAAATGGAGCCTGATACCCACAAGGTTGACCCAGGAAGCAAAGTAACCAAAGTTTCTGAGCTTGTTTTGCAGAACAACAGGAAGACTGCTGATAAGATAGCAGCTTGCTGACAGCCCCCTGACCCTCGCCTGACTACACATCATGTGGATGCATCGAGAAGCTCAAGTGACTGATCGTGAAATTTAGACGTCACAAAGATCCACTTCAGCCAACACACAGAATCTCAGCGGATTTGCACACGTGACCCAAGAACAAATATGAAGGGCAGTGGCGCCTGAGCAGAGGACTCTTCAAACTTCAGCCCCCAAAGTCCTCCTACTCCCTCCTCTTCCCAAAACTCTAGATAAAAACCCCACCATTTTTCTTTGAGGAGGTGGATTTGACTCTTCTTCCCACCTCCTTGTCTGGCTGCCTTTTGATAATAAACCCCTTTCTTTGCTACAATCCTGATGTTACTGTGATTGGCTTTGCTGCGTATCTGGTAAAGGAACCTGAGTTTGTGCTCCGTTTCATTACTTCTGTTTTTTAAATTATTTCAGGGTTCCCTATTGCCTGGAGTCTAAACTTTAGCAGAATAGCCAAGGCCTTGCCTCTGCAGCCTTACTTCCTGCCCGTCACCCACACATAAGCCGCCCTCCGGCCACATGTGACTTTCTGCAAACCCCGACAGATTCTTACTCAAATAACTTCAAGCCCATGAGCCTAATCATAGCAGGGTAATTGCTTCAAGAAAGTGCACACCAGAAGTCTTTCATTTCCCTTCTCTTGACCAGGAAGGTGAGGGAGAGATTCTCACCCACCCTAAGGTGATGGGGATGGCTGAAAGCTGAACAGATGAACTCAACAGCAATTATTAGTCAGGTAAGCAGAGAGCCCAGTGGAGGACACCACACACCATGTGGAGCCACATGGGGGTGCTCTTGGGAAGAGAGTAAAGATGCAGGGCTGTAGGGGGCAGACTTTGTAGTAACAAGAGGGTGAAGGGGACCCTTGGTTCCTGCAGGAGGGTGTGATTATCTTGTTTGAATAATTTGACAGTCTGGCAGGGAACAGGAGCCCTCTAATCGGGGAGCAACTGTGTGTCTAGTCCCTGTGATAAAGGGAGTTGTTTGGTGAAGAGACCTTAAGTATGGGAGCAGAGAGAGAGGGGGAACTTGCAGTTAGACCATTGGAGGCCCTCTGATTTGACCAGATGTCAAGGTAAAACTTCATATTGAATCTTCATTTCAGACCTTATAGTAATTGATTCTTCAATGCCTTGACATCAGTTTACACCTTGGTGATGCCTTAGACTTTTAGGGAAGAGGATATATGCTTCCCAGGAAGTGAAGTTGGTACTTGACCAGGAGGGAGAGGTGGTCATTGACAACCTCAAGTGTATGAACTCTCACTGAGTTTACTCAGTTGATCCCAAGGGAATCCCCAGGTAGCCAAGGGGACTAGGGGAGGAGTGACATCCTCTAGCACCATGGCATCTGGCAATGGAGTGATGACAAGGGAGACCACTTCCACCAGCAGATAGGACATGCCACAGGGCCTGGGTTTTGCTCTCTCCTGTAGCAAGGAGGCCTTGGTAACCTTCCTGAACTTGTTGGGTGCTGCTTCCATGACCCAAGGAATAATGGGCAGCTGGCTATGGAGGCTCAGCGTCTAGGAGAGACTCTATTTCCAGAAGAGCCCAGGGCATGGCCAGTAATTGCTGCTCTAACACTGTATAAAGCAGAGCCAAGGAAGGTGGTTTCTTGCATCAGAAACCATGAGACATATTTATACAATGTTATAAACCAATGTTACCACAATAACAAAAAGAAAAGAAAAGAAAAAACAAAACAAAACAAAAAAGAAACCAAGAGACAACTTAGGCCCATTACGTATGTCCAGAGACTCCAGGAAGCATGAGGAGGTTGCTGAAGCCTCTTCACTGAAGGAGTCTCTGAGGGATCTAAGAGGAGTGCCCACTGATTTTCATTTGGACAGATTCTAGGGCCATCTGTTGGAGGGAGCCCCAACTGAAGGTGGGCTAATTTATAAGTAACAGCATAAATGGGCTTAAGTAACGTTTGTAAACAAGAATTATGTTGCCTCCAGCATCAAAAAAGGACTAAAAGACATTGGACTTGTATGTCCTTAATGAGTGTGTCAAACAAATGTCTTCAAAGGAAGATGTCATAAAAGTCATGTCATGCCTGTACTCCTGGGGAAAGGTGGATGCAGTGAAGGTCCTGTCTGCAAAGACTGTGTGTGAGAGCAGAACGGCCTAGGTACCTGTGGGTAACAAGGTAAAAATATGTCCCTCAGAGGTGACAGTAAACTGTGGCTGAGAGGATGTTTAAACAGGCTCTGAACAGAACATATTAGCCTAATCTCTAATAGCAAAACATTCAGCCATGTGTAAATGTAGTGGGATCCCAGGAGTTTTAAGGGTACCCGGATTTGTTTTCATCAGGTACAACCAGACACAAAGATATAGAAATAACTGTCATGAAGGAGAAGTTTTCTATCCTCACAGATCCTGAGCAGCAGGAGGCAGGGCACACCGTGGAGGGCCACACAGGGCAGCACCAGGGTCGGTCAGGAGGCAGATGGAGTGAGGGGAAAACGTGAGCAAGAAACATTCGTGTGGATTCCATGGGAAGGAAATCCAAGGGGTCAGGTGTAGGATTGGCTAGTTTGAATCATTTCACTGGGCTCAGGACACAATGGTGTCCCTGGTTGTCTGGTCCATGTCCCTGGGGTGATGAGGGCAAGGGAAGAGTGGCCCAGAATGGAAGAGCCTGATAGAAGAGGGGGTTGGAGTGTGGGCTCTGGATTGGATGGTTTAAAGATGAAAGGTGTGCACAAAGGAGTCATTTACTATCTCTAGGAATTAGCAAACTGTGGCAGGGACCTTCCCTCCAAGGTCAACAAGGCATCAGATATCAAAGCATTTAATACAAAAACTAGAAAATGATTATTACATTAGGTATAACCATAATTCGAGCCCTGGTATGAAGTCTGTGAAAGTTTGCCAACTGGTGCATTTCAGCAGATGTTAAAGTTAGTTCAGAACCTCTGTGGTGGAGGCACAAAGGCCAGTCAGCTCCCTTTATCTTTTTGCCATATAAATCATTTTAGTAAATTTTGGATTTCCAGTTGGATCAAATTGTGAACTTTTCTTGAATTAATTATTTTGCTTGATTGTTCCCTCCCCATGTATCCAGGTCTCTTTCTCTCATTTAACTTTTTATTGGTTTGCTGGTCACTGGATATACTTGGGGGTGGGGGAATGTCTTTCTACCCTGCTCCTATTTATCAGTTTTTTCTCCCAGAGACTCAGGCCAGTATCATCAGGGTTAGGACCTCTCTCATGGCAATGGTTGTATGGGTTGAGGGCCCTGGGCTGAAGTCAGGTTTGAACTGACACCTTCACTGTGCTACAGGGTTGCTGTGGATCCTTTTCCCCGTAACCCTGAGGATCAGGAGTTTGTGCCAGACAGGTATGGGCAGCAGGGTGCAGTGGAGGAGCATAGGGCCTGCCTACCTTCCAGAAGCTGAGGGATGGAAGCCATCCTCTGCTGCAGCCCTACCTTTCCCCTGTCTGGGCTTCTTTCTTTCTCCCACCTTCTCTCTGTACATATTCCCTCAGGATATTTTTGCCTGTGGAGTCGCAGCTTTTGTGTTTCTCCATCCAAGCACATGTGATGCAGACCTTCTGGATGGTTATGGGGAAAGGGAAGCAGGTGTTGGGCCTGTATCCTCTTCCTCCAGGGAATGCCAGTCAATCTCCCCAGTGTTGAAGTCCACATCCAGTAGGTCATTTTGTCTATGGCCAAGGAGGGGCCTCAAGCCCCTTTATGACTAGGTTAGTCCTTTGGTGTGCTGGTAAGGAAGAACACTAAGCAAAGCCCAAGTGTGCTGATTGGGGGTTTGGCATTGGGAGAAAGGTTGAATACCAAATGCTCCCCCCACACACTTTGGTTTTTGTCATCAGTGCCTGGGCCACGGGCTGCTGTGCATGTGCACCTCGAAACCCTTAGGGGTCAGGAGAGCACGTGACAGCAGCAAGATGAGCAGAAGCACAGGAGATGGGTGAGGTCACTGCCTTTGCCTGAACAACAGTGACTCAGGAGGGTACTAGGGAGTCATTCCATAATCTTCCTGGGGTCGTCGCCTCCTTTCTTCACTCAAGCTAAAGAGGGAGTCATCCCCAGGACTGTGCTGGGGTTACACTTTCCCAAACAGTGTCTCTGTGACTGCCCCTAGCAGCCACTGATGGTCATCAGGCTAGACACAGTGACCAAGGAGCACGAGCCCAGCATTCAGTAAGTGGAACTCAAGCACCCACCAGTTAGGACCATGTGTTGTCACTGCCCTCAGGTGGGAGACTTGGAGACCACCTGCCAGACACAGGCCACACCTGATGGCACCTCACTCTGGTATACAGTCAATTAAGAATAATTCTCGCCTTGTGGGCAAGAATGAGACATTAACGTGGGAAGAGTTGGCAGCACCCACTTGAGAGAACAGAACACGAGCTAAAGCCCAGGCTCGCTGGCAACTGGCCCTCACACCCCAGATAGGAACTGCTGCCTATGACCCAGTTAGGTAGCAAAGCAGTAGTCAGTGAAAGCTGGTCAGGTGTCCTCAGGTGAGGTTGGGCCATCCTGTTTGTGACGCCAACTGTTTTAGTCCCCTGCTCTTTACTCCATTGATGAGAGTGTGAGTCCCATCCTAGGCTCATGGGGACAGCTGAACACGGGACACTCGACAGTGGACAGTTGGGATGGACAGTAGTTTAGTAGTATATCACATGTACTCTCAGCCCAGGGGAGGAGGACCTCAGACCATGCAGGGACACACGGGATTGCACATGGGAACAGAGCTAACACGCAGGGACTTTGGAGGCCGACTTTGCAGTAACAAGAGGGTGAGGTGAGCCCTGGTTCCTGCAGGAGGGTGTGATGGCTTATTTGAATATTTCCGTGATTGGGAACTGAAGCCTGAGCTTGGGAATAAGTGGGCACTGTGTCTGGGCCTTGTGATGAGAAGGGTTGTTTGGCCAGGGTATATTATCTGTGGGATAAGAGGGAGAAGAGGAGTGGAGAATTGCAGTTAGGCCACTTGAGGTCCCCTTGATTTACCAGATGTCAAGTCAGAGATGCCCATACCTGGGATCAGGATGGTGGCGGTCTAGTGCTGAGAGCCCATCAGATTCTGGGTCCATTGTGAAGACAGAATGAGCTGATGGAATGTGCTGACAGACTGGGTGTGGGGGGAGACTGAGGAATAAATGATGACTGCAAGGTATTTGGCTTCTCTCTGATCAGAGAAAACAGTTTATTTCTAATCACGGCCTGTTTGATGGGAATGGGTGACAGTGCCTGAAATTGGAGGAAGGTGATAGGAGGGGAGGGGAGATTTGTTCCTCTTCCCTTCAGGGTGAGGAATTGGGCACCTCTGAGAGGAAGCCAGTCAGAAACTGAGGGACGAGTTAACAAGGAGGAAGGGTGGCTGGTCAGAGCAAAGCCTCTAGGACTTTTTAATCAAGGCTGCCCTGCTGAAAACCAACTCTTACCTAGACAGACTGCAGCTGGGGATGGAGGGGAAGGCACGAAGAACAGGGACACAGGCTGTGGGTCAGACAGGTCTGGGTCTGCATTCCAGCCCTCCCAGTCACTTGCTCCTGCCTTGGCCCTGGTCCTTCCCAAGCCTCAGTCTCCTCATCTGTAAAATGAGGATGACCACCACACGTACCTTTTATGTCATTAACTATGGGTTACAGGAGGTGATGGGTCTAAGGATTAGTACAGGACCTAGTGCACAGTAAATTCTCAGTAAGCGTTAGCTATTATTATTAATACTGACATTATAGTATAGCACAGCTGAGTTTCCATACAGCTCAACAGGTACACTGCCACTGGCCAGTATGACACTTGTCTTCAGCAAAAGGGCTTTCCTTAATAGAAAAGGGGTTTGGGACACCCAATCCACTGAAGTCCATAATGTACCATGAAAATCCATAAATATATATATATATATAAAGACACACAATGTACCACTATTTGTCTTCATCTGCATAAATCACACAAAGTTAAGCCAATGCATAAGTGGTGACCTTGCTACACTAATAATGATAATACTCAATATTTTCACCCTATACTTAAGAACTCGGGCATATATTATTTTTAAAATATGCTATTTTAATGTTACTTTATGCTCCCCGAGAGTAAAATGATTTACAAATGAGGCACCATGTTACATCATTTCCTTTAACTTTTAAAACTCCATGTTCTTTAAACTTATCTTGCAACTTGTGTCCATTCTTCATTATTTCCCATCTTCTACTGATTTTGGGCTTTGTTTGTTCTTCTTTTTCCAGTTCCTTTCGGTGCATTGTTAGATTGTTTATTTGAGATTTTTCCTCTTTGTGGAGATAGGCCTGTATTGCTATAAACTTCCCTCTTAGCACCGCTTTTGCTGTATCCCATAAATTCTGGCATGTCGTATTTTAATTTTCATTTGTCTCCAGGTATTTTTTGATTTCTTCTTTGATTTCTTCGTTGACCCATTCGTTGTTCAGTAGCATTTTGTTTAATCTCCACGTATTTGTGGCTTTTCTGATTTTCTTCCTATAGTTGATTTCCAGTTTCATACTGTTGTGGTCAGAAAAGATGCTTGGTATTATTTCAATCTTCTTAAATTTATGGAGACTCGTTTTGTGGCCTAATATGTGATCAATCCTGGAGAATGTTCCACGTGCATTTGAAAAGAACGTGTATTCTTCAGTTTTTGGATGGAATGCTCTGTATATATCTACTAGGTCCATCTGTTCTAGTGTGTCATTTAAGGCCAATCTTTCCTGATTGATCTTCTGTTTGGATGATCTATCCATTGGTGTAAGTGGGGTGTTAAAGTCCCCTACTATTATTGTGTTACTGTCTATTTCTGTTTTTATGTCTGTTAATAATTGCTTTATATATTTAGGTGCACCTACATTGGGTGCATAGATATTTACAAGTGTTATATCCTCTTGTTGGATTGTTCCCTTGATCATTATGTAATGCCCTTCTTTGTCTCTTTTTACAGTTTTTGTTTTAAAGTCTATTTTGTCTGATATGGGTACTGCTACCCCAGCTTTCTTTTCATTGCCATTTGCATGGAGTATCTTTTTCCGTCCCTTCACTTTCAGTTTGTGAGTGTCTTTAGGTCTGAAGTGTGTCTCTTGTATGCAGCATATATATGGGTCTTGGTGTTTTATGCAATCAGCCACCCTATGCCTTTTAATTGGGGCATTTAGTCCATTGACGTTTAAAGTAGCTATTGATAAGTATGTACTTACTGCCATTTTTTAACTTTTTTTCTCAGTGTTTTAGTAGTCCTTCTCTGTTCCTTTCTCCTATACAGAATTGATGGTCTCTTTAGTTTGACCTCTGTCTGAAAGCTCTACTCTTTAACTCCCCTCCTCCCTCCTTTTATGCTTTTGATATCATATCTAACCCCTTTTTTGTGCATTTGTATCCATTGCCCTCTTATCATGGAAATAGATAATTTTTCCTATTTGTGGTCTTCTCTTTCCCCTTAAATCAGTCCCTTTAACATTTCTTGTAGCACTGGTTTCTTGGTGACAAATTCCTTTAATTTTTGCTTGTCTGGGAAATTTTTGATCTCTCCTTCCATTTTGAATGATAACCTTGATGGGTAGGGTATTCTTGGCTGTAAGTTTTTTCCTTTTAGCACTTTAAATATATCATGCCACTCTCTTCTAGCCTGTAAGGTTTCTGCTAAGAAGTCAGCTGATAGCCTTATGGGGTTTCCTTTGTATGTAACTAGTCTTTCTCTGGCAGCTTTTAGGATTCTCTCTTTATCTTTAATTCTAGACATTTTGATTATGATGTATCTTGGTGTGGGTCTCTTTGGATTTATCTTGTTTCCGGCTCTCTGTGCTTCCTGTACCTTGATGTCTGCTTCCTTCCTTAGGTTAGGGAAGTTTTCATCTATTATTTCTTGAAATAGATTCTCTGCGCCTTTGTCTCACTCTTCGCCTTCCGGGACACCTATAACACGGATGTTAGTGTGCTTGATGTTGTCCCAGAGGTCCCTTAGACTGTCCTCACTCTTTTTAATTCTTTTCTCTTTTCCCTGTTCAGCTTGGGTAATTTCTTCTTGTCTTTCGTCCAGCTTGCAGATCCGTTCTTCTGTATCCTCTATTCTGCTTTTGAGTCCCTATAGCGAATTTTTCATTTCCAGTATCGTATTCTTCATTTCTTTTTTTTTTTAATTTTTTGTTTATTGCAGTAACATTGGTTTATAACATTGTAAAAATTTCAGGTGTACATCATTGTACTTCTATTTCTGCATGGACTACATCATGTTCACCACCAAAATACTAATTACAACCCATCACCACACACATGTACCGAATTATCCCTTTCACCCTCCTCCCTCCCCCCTTCCCCTCTGGTAACCACCAATCCAATCTCTGTCCCTATGTGTTTGTTTACTGTTGTTATTATCTACTACTTAATGAAGGAAATCATACGGTATTTGACCTTCTCCCTCTGACTTATTTCACTTTGCATTATACCCTCAATGTCCATCCATGTTGTCACAAATGGCTGGATTTCGTCGTTTCTTATGGCTGAGTAGTATTCCATTGTGTTGTGGGAGTGCAAACTGGTGCAGCCACTATGGAAAACAGTATGGAGATTCCTCAAAAAATCAAGGATAGAACTACCATATGATCCAGCTATTCCACTGTTGGGTATTTATTCAAAGAACTTGAAAACACCAATTTGCAAAGGTGCATGCACCCCTGTGTTCATTGCAGCCTTATTCACGATAGCCAAGACTTGGAAGCAACCTAAGTGCCCATCAAGGGACGAATGGGTATTCTTCATTTCTGATTGGTTCTTTTTTATATCTTCCATTTCTTTGTTGACATTCTCACTGAATTCATCTATTCTTCTCCCCACATCAGTGAGCATCCTTAACACTCTTAGTTTGAACTCTCTGTCGGGTAGGTTGCTCATTTCTGTTTCACTTAGTTCCTTTTCTGGGGTTTGTCCTGTTCCCTTACTTGGAATGTATTCCTTTGCCTCCTCATTTTACCTCTTTCCCTGTGCTTGTGTCTATATATTAGGTAGGTCAGCTACGTCTCCTGCTCTTGGATAGGTGACCTTATACAAGTGATGCCTTAGGAGTCCTGCAGTGTGCTTCCCTCAGTTCTCAATGTTCCAGGGGGGACCCCTATGTGGGCTACATGTACCCTTCTGTTGTGGCCTGTTTGCTCTCCCTGTAGGCGCCTAGGGAGGCTGAGTTATGCTCCTGGTCAACTGTTGTAATGCTCAGCTGCTTGTAGTTGTTGTGGGCCCTTCAGTCTCTTTATCAGGTGTGGGGAGCCCCAGCACAGCTGGCTGCAAGTTCTAATACCACATTTGTGTTGCAGTATTTCTTTTAAGTGAATAGGCCCCCAGCGTGGCAGGTTGTTAGGCTCAGGGGCTTCCAATTGCTATAAGCCTCTAGCCTTTAGGTCTCTTGTCAGCTCTCTGAGGATTGCAGCTGGGTGGGGCTGGCCTCAGGCACAGGAGCACCCAATTGTTTCAGACTTTGGAAGGTGAGGCAAACCCCCTATGTGGGTCTTTGAGAAGCACAAGTCTTCTGCAGCTGACAAGCCCTGCCGCTCACAGGTCTACACACACAGTCAACATAGTCCTGCCCCGTGTGCGCGCCCCGACCTCCCGAAGCGGACACAGTCTCTCCCCGGCGGGAGCCCCACACACTCCACCACCGCCCCACACTCTCCACCCGCTCCTTGTGCACGCCCTGCCCCGCTGAAGTCGGCTCAGTTGCCAGGCTGCAGAGAATCCAGTCACCAATCTATGCAAGCCCACAAGTTGCCTGAGGGCTTGTTGTTGGGTGGGGCCAGTCTCTAGGGTGGGCTGGCCACCCTGGCTGAGCTGGATTAAATCCGTGCTCTAGTGGCTGGGGCAGACCTGGGCTAGCAGGCCTCAGGGAGAACTCCAATGGCGTCTGTGTCAGCACGCCCACACCAGGCCACAACAATTGCCGCCGCCAATGTCCCAGTCCCTGGAGAGGTCTCACCTCTCATCGAGATGCACTCAGGGCCTGTCAGGTGAGTCTCTTTTCACCAAAGCACTATGCACCTTTCTTTCTGGTGACTTTAGGATGCTTTCTGAAATGGGTGAGTTTGCCCGCGGGCCCTTTAAGAGCTGGTTTTAATTTCTTTGTGAACCAGCTTTTCTGGGGGTGCTCCCCAAGGTTTTAGTAGCAGGCAAAGTCAGATATTATGCCACTCGTCTCGATTGTGCTGGGTCCACAAAATGCCCACAGCGGGGGCGCTCCCCGGCTCAGGCCCCGCTCCTCCAGGGAGGGCTGCATACCGGTGGGCTGCTCCCGGGTGGCCGTGAGGCACTGCGGCTTGTGAAGGCGGCATTTTTTCTCTCCAGAAGGGAGTTTATGCCTCTTCCACCTCGATTAGGATTGTCGTTTGTTGCAGGAGTTCCTCTTATCCAGTTTTCAGTTCTGTCTCAGGGGTAATTTTTCCACGAGTAGTTGTAAATTGGCTGTGTCTGCGGGAGGAGGTGAGTTCAGAGCCTGCTTACGCTGCCATCTTGACTTCTCCTCTGTCCATTCTTCATACAGATGAAAAATTATCAAAGGTTCCGGCCGTTCCCGTAAATAGGACTTTAAAGCACCTGAAATTATTAACACTCTCTTTGCGGCTGAATAGGGAAGAGGCTGGGAATCTCAGGACATATTATTTTACAAAGGAAACAGACCTCAATTACAATCTTCCAAGATACACAGAACAAATCATGACTTGGCGGGAGAGGTTAGAGAATGAAATGCTCATAAAACAATTTCCATCCCTTGCATAACATATTGAGAGATCAACAGAAAATAAAATGAGCTTCAAAGTCATCTGCTTAATGGACATCATTTCTCCAGGCAGATCTAGAGTTTGGGAGTGAAAGAAGGGAAGAAATACCAGCATGTCTCCAGACATTTGGTTTATATGCTACCTTTACTTTTACTTAATCATCAGGAAACAAAAAAACAGGAATAGAAATGATACAGGTGCATGTGTATGTGGGTGTGTGTCTATATATATATAGAAAATATTTTCATTTTTTTTGTCACTTAAACTATAAGGAGACCGTTTCAGTTAAAATTAAAATTGGATTTTGAACTGATGATCTGTCTGAGCTAGGACTTGCCCACCACCTGAAGACAAGCCCTCAGAGCTCACCTGCTCCAGCGTGGGGGTCTGAAGAGAACTCATCCAGGTGAGAAGGACAACAGTCTCAAGCAGATTTCACTTTCTTTAAAATGATGAATAATAACAGGAGGAGAAATCTCAGTCGATGATCCTAAGACTCATCAGAGACCTGTTTCTTTTCTACCTCAAATAACATTTGGAATAAACATTTATCTGCATAGGGAGATGCACAGAGAAGGAGATCGCTTAACCATCTATTCTGGAATTTAATTTATGAGATAAAAAGTTGTATTTCTTCCAAATTACAAACCAATTGTCCTAGCAACACTTACAAAATAATCCTTCCCTTCCCTATTAAAATATGGTGACTCCTTTACTATATATTCAATCTTGAAACATAATAGCATTCGTTCTAGAAAATCTGATCTTTTTTTGTGTCTACTGTGCATTGTTTTAATTGCTGTAAATTTATATGTTTTGCTGTTGTTTTCTGTCCTTTTTTTCACCTATTTACTTCAAATAAGCTTAGACATTTTTGTTAAGTTGCAAGAATTACCCTATTTGTATTTTGAAAATAATGTCTTATTCTGATTATGAAGTACTGTAGCATCTTGGAAAATAAAGCAGGAATAAGAAAATAAAAACCACCTTTAATATCATTCAGAGTATTCTGATAGAAATTATGTGAAACAGTAAATAATTTGCAACATTTGACCTTTCAGCCATCATTTGCAAAAACCAAAAGATTGATGTAAGTGCATTATTTATTAGGAAATTCTCCTACCTTGCAGTGTTCTATTTTATTCCCAGCTTCACCTGTCTCTTCCTTTAGGGTATCTCTTTTTGACGGAAGCCCCTGAGAGTTGGTTCCTGAAGATTTGTGAGCCTGGTTCCACCTGCAAAACACAGGGGTAGCCAGTATCTGAGAACTAGCTGCACAGACTCAACCTTGTGGAGTCAAGGACCTAATGGAGACAGGCTCTCCCCAAAACTGAGTCTACCTGGGATGAGTATTAGTCCCTAGGATGCCAGCTTCTCTGGAGTTTATCCTCTAAGAATGGAAACAGGCAAAAAGGGACACTGGCTTCCCACATGACAGGACTCTCGTAGTGCTGGGAGTAGCTGTCTGCTCCGAGCAGAATCTCCCACATCTTGTCTCACACAGGCCCCACTGCTGGAAACCAATCCCAAAAACCCCTCTCCTGTGGTGTCCAACCATGGAATCCTTGCCATGAAAACCCCCTTGCTCTCTTGCTTTGATCTGGAATGTTCCCTGTGCCACTGGGAGTCAGTTCCTGCTCTTGAGGATCCCTTATGACTCTTCCTGCAACCATCCTGACCTGTGATTACTTTCAGCAGGTAAAAGCCAGAACTTCAGTCTTGTAGCTAGCAGCAGATAGCTTTTAAGTGCACTGTAAGAATTAATAACACTAGTAAGAATATTCCAAAGACAATATCTATAGCAAATGTGAAACATAATATGGAATATTTACATTCCCTTTATAGTAAGTCAAAAGGACACCCTCCCAAAAAAGAAAATAATTATTTTATATCAATAGTAGGGGGATGTAAGGGGGGTAATAACCTAAAACAATTTCTATTTGGTTTTCAAGTGTGTTTTGACCTTCTCTTTGAATATGGATATGCCTGCTATTGCGGAAACTTCTAAAACTTGAAATACGGATATTATATAGATGCAGAATGAAAACCCACATTAGCAACTTATCCAGCTTCCCAGGTGCTGCACTGCCCCCGAACGCTATGCTCTGCCTCTCTCACATTCCTGATGTGACGCACTCCTCCACAGCAAGGTCGGCAATCAGCCGAAGCAAAACTGGCAATGCTATGCAGTGGACAGAGCCTGGACTTCGGAGTCTGACATGCTCAAGTTTGAAGCTCTGTTCTACCTTCACTAGCTGTGTCACCTTGGGCCATGACTTAACCTCTGCGCCTCAGATGCCTCATCTGTAAAAGTAAGATAACAAACATGATCTGCCTTGTAGAACTGTCATAATGAGCCAAGGAGAGAAAAATATATATGTATGCGTGTTTGCATATAAAGTGTGATGTATAATGGATTCTCACTTAATGTTAGTGATTATTTTCCTCCAGGGAAAAACAACAGGAATAACTAAAAGTAAAAAAGAAATATTCAACTGTTTCAGATTCTCCAATACCTACTTTGATTAGTCAAGTGAACAAGACCATGAGTGCAGGATCAAAAATCAGTGTTGAAATCTCCTATGGGATACGTGTATTGCAGATAAAATTCCTGGCAGATAAGCATCTATAACACTGCTCAACCAAGTGCAGTGAGGGAGCATTCACGGCGGTCTTTAATTAACCATTAGAACATTCCTCCTGATCTTCGGTAAAACTCGACCTCAGGGTGGCCTCCACTCCTTGGTCCTGGCCCACAGGATTCTAATCTCACGTGTACACATGACAAGGAGACTGTGGACTTTGCAGTCAGCATCCCAGCTCTGCCATTTATTATCTCTAAGGCACGAAGCAAGTCATAGAGACACTATGTGCAGGTTCCTCCCTTATCTGTAAATCAAGCCTCCTCTCAAAAGTAGGGACATTACATAACCTGCTAACCTGTCCCCTCTCCAGCTCTCATTGAGGGGCCTCTGCATTTAGCATCCAGCACAGAGTCTAATGCACCAGGAAGCACCCAATCCACACCTGTTGCAAACACGAATGAGCAAAAGAATAAGGATTGGTGGGAAAATCAAATGAGCTGACATCTCATGTACATAGCTCGATACCTGGCATGTGGCAAGTGTCCAGTAAGTGGTGGCAATTATCATTTTTCACACGTTAATTCCCTGATGTACCATTTATCACCTCAACATTTCTTAAATCAGGACATGTCTTAACAATTGGTTTATACACTTAATAGAGTGGTGTTTATTTTTTTCCCTCCAAAAAGCAGTTATTAAATCAGAGGTGCATCTGATACTCAACTGCATCTTAGAAACAAGGAAAGGCAGTATTGTTACAGATTTTCTAAATCTGCGATAAAAGCATCTGACACGTAGAAACTCAGAAAATGATAGCTGTCTCTCCATATATTTGCCAAAGAGACATAATCCTATCTACTTCACAAGACTGCAGCAAAGCCACATGTTTTTGTGAATAAAGTTTTATTGGAACACAGCCATGCTCATTCATTTATGTTTGATCCAGGGCTATTTTTATGCTACAACAGCAGAGCTAATTCATTGCAACAGGGACAATGTGGGTTGCAAAGCTGAAAATATTTACTCCCTAGCCCTTTACAGGAAAAGTTTGTCAACCCGTGACAAAGTATGAGAAAGGAATAGGCCAATGGTGGCTGCATCCCCATCACCAACTCTCATCGGCCTGAGGAGAAACCCACACAAGTCACAGATACAAACACCCTCAAGGACAGCTGAGGTTGGGGCCTGGCCACGAGCCACTGTGGTCTGGTCATCTCACATCAACCCGCTAGGCAGCAGCCCTCTGGGATAGTTACTTGGTTTTACTTAGTTCCTCCCTTCGGAGCACAGCATTTGTTGATTGTGAAGGGTAATCATAAAGTCACGGGGTTTCGACACGGTGGGACCCTCAGGAGCTGCTCCCCTATGCCAACAACAACACTCAGAACTGTCTCCCACCATCCTCTCTCCCCTTAAAACACTTACTTAGGTTTCTTTTTTTCTAACTCCTTTCACTGTTGGCTCACTAAGAACAGGATGTTCTAAGCTCATCCCCCTGCCTCATCTGGGAGAAGGAGGCCTAAGAGCAGGTGTGGCAGGCTGTGACTCGGTCTGTGGGTCAAGTGTGTGAATCTGTGATGACTTCCATTAGTCCACTCAGTGGTCTTTCTCTCATCCACGCTGGGGATGGGGATGGTTGCTAGGGATGTGACATAACACTGTATTACTGGTTATTCTTGCAGCTTTACCTTACCTGGCTCTGACCAAATCCCAGTCTAACACCAATTTAGCGAGCTGTTTCCTACGTTTTTGATGTTGGGAATCTCCACCTAGAAAGAACGTACCACACGCCAAATGGGACGAGCTTTGGGGTTTTTAGCTTAACATTTAAAAGTGCAATACTTATTTACAATGTATTTTCTCTTAGGAAAAGGCTTTTGTACCTCCTACTTATGCTCCTTATTTCCAAAATGAAGCGTATGTCACAGCCACTGATTACTGTTAAAATTTTAGACACAAGTGAACCACCCAGCCCACATCAGTCTCGGCTTTTCTACACCGCACAGTGAAAGCACCCACCTGCTATGCCATACGGAGGGTCCACAAGCTCTTTCTCAATGAAGACTTCATGCTGAGAGAGTTCTAGAGCCAGCTGATTCTCAGCATCTCCACACATCTCCAGCATCTTCCTTTAAACACAAGAAGCCCCAACAACAAGCATGTGTTCATTAAGTCAGGCTCCTGATTACCATGTTGCCCCCCTTCTGCTCTCTCTATGATGGGAACACATCAGGGCGCTACACAACAGAGCCTTAAAAATGTCATGAGTTTAGGGTGTCACCTGAAACCCGAGTCCACAGATTTGAGCTTTAAAATGAAAACAACGGTCTCAGGTATACCTCGTGTGTGTGTGTGTGTGTGTGTGTGTGTTACGTGTGTAAACAGTGAGGGCGCGACTCCTTCAAGGATTAGGTTCTCGTCAGGTGAAAACCAAGTGTATGCAAAAGCACCCTGAGAATCCTTACAATCACATGTAAAGTCCCTTATGTATTGTTTCATGTCTGCTAGCAGGTCCAGCCAGGCAGTGTTTCCTCCTGAGTTAATGTAAATGCTTTCCTGCTGGGCAGAGGAGATGGCAGGCTAACATTTACGGGCCATGTTACATGGAACTCGTGTTTCCATTTGATTTTCTGTGAGCACAGAGTTAATGTCACACAGAGCACACCTGCAAAGGATGAGTTCTGTCTGTGTCCTTCACTCCCTCCTTTCCTTCTCGCCCCTCCCACTCTCTGTACGGGATTCTTTTGAAATTAGAAACGTGTGTGGCGCTGGCAGGAGGTGGCCGTGGAACTGTAGTTAAGACGTGATCTCTGGTGCCCAGCTGCCTGAGTGTGAACACAGGCTTTGCTATTTACAGCTGTGTGGTCTTGGGCCATTTACTATCCTCTGTGATTGTCAACGCTCTCATCTGTAAATGGGGTGTTAGTATCACTACCTTCCAGCTTGTTCTGAGGATGAATAAGTACGTGCAAAGCACCTAGAACGGTGCGAACACAAAGCAGCACTCTCCAACAAGGGTGTTGATGATGACAGCAATGGTGTGAGGAAGTATAGACACGGAAACACATCCAGGTTGCAGGAACAGGGATGCCAGCATGCGGGCACGTGCCACCCTCCTCTCAGGACCAGTGCCTCCAAGTCCGGGAGCACAGACAGGACAGAGGAAGGGGGAAGAGTGGGAGGAAACCATTATCCCTCAAAGAACGAAGGGAGAACCCTAGGACATACAGCATGGCAGACGCCAGGAAATGGCCTAAAATGTCCAAAGACCATGCCCCGCTGGATAGCAGGGCCCACGTTACCACAGGGGAGAGCAGACAGGATTAAAGGACACTGGCCTCCTGGAGAAGCAGGTAGAAGGAAGGGTAAACCTTCCCTCTTATAGTGAAAACAGCTTTATTATTAGATTTTTAATTATTTATATATCATATTCCATTGTAAAAAAAAAAAGCCAAATAATTCAGAAAATACACTATTTTGAGACAATACCATTGATATTATGGTGACCAGCCTGCAAGGATGGGACTCTTAATGACACGAAGGGACTTAGAGTTTATAAATCTGAGTCAACACCTGGAACAGGGCAGGAACGGAGTTCTTTACAGCCAAGCTGAGGGGATAAATATTGACTATATCAACTGTTTTCATTAGCAGCCCTTTCTGTCAGCCATCCTGGCTCCTCCTAAAACGAAGATTCTCCAGCATCCCAGTGGCCTAGACCCCACTTCTTCCACGGAGCCTGAGCCGTTCTGCTGGCAGATGAGCCAGTGCCGTCATGCTCATGGTCCTCTGGTCACACACGGGCCATGGACACCACCCAGCCATCCACTTCCACCGACCCACAGGGCGCCTGCTTCTCTTTGAGAAAGCAGCCAACTCTTACCCCAGGAGAGAGTCTTCTGGCTGAGTCGATGCTTCTTGCATGTTCTCAGCGAGAGCTGTCAGAGGGAGTTTTTTCTGGAAAGCAGAAGACAGTGTGGTATTTTACGATTATTGACACCTATTTTCAAATACCTGCTTCAGATCATCATTCATTGATTTCTCCTCCAGGCAAACTGCACAGGTAAGAGAAAGCCTGTCTGGGGTCAGGTGCTGGTCTCAAAGGTATGAGTTGTGGGACTTCATCTCTGTTTTAGTTTCCTCAGGCCTGGAATACAGGGAGGATAACAGTGCATGTCTCCTAGGGCTTTCCGTGGCCCAATGGAGATAATGTCAAGTACCAAGCAAGTGGTAAGTACTCAGTAAATGTTAGCTGCTATTGTTATTGTTGTTGTAGCTATGACTATTATTTTTAATTAATCAAGTGGATACTATGTCCCAGGCATTGGGGACATAAAGACACAGACCTTGCTCTCTGCTTATCACCAAATAAATGCACTAAGATGCTCAATTTCAAAAACTGTTACTGGAATACTAATTCTTCAGCTGGCTCTTAATTTGGCTATATCAATAAGATTTTGCTTTAGTTAAATATCTAAAAATATCTAGGTAAATATTCAAAAGAGTGTTTTAAAGGTTTTTAAGCACAAGCCACTCATTTTCCTATCAGAAATTTGTTTTTCAGCTGGAAGTGACCATAAAGAACATCTGAGTAACATTCTGATTGTGCAGTCAAAGAACCTGAAGCCTGGCCAGAGACCCCCTGAGGGGCAACAGAGCCAGACTCAGGCCCGGTGGCCCGAGCCCCAGGTCAGTGTCTTTTCACCACTGGCTGGTGCCTTATCTCAGAACCTGGGTAGAAGAGGCCTGGAAAGCAACAAGTGGGCTTGTTACCACCACCTGCTAACAAACAACACTTTCAATGCTGCACACCCCAAGTAATTTTGTCTTCCCAGTAGAAAGGGCACTCATGTCACAGACACAGGGTCCCTCTTGCTGCGGCCTTGTTGTGCCTTGACCTCGGGCATGTCACCTGCCTCTCCTGCCTCCAAAGGGCTCCATCTGATGCACTAACATGTGTTTTTGCTTGTATTGTATAGACTATCTCTGGAGAGCTGTCAAGGAACTGCTAATACTGGTGGTCCTGGAGAGGGGAACAGGGAGCCCGGGGAACAGGGCTGGGAGAGACCTCACTTTAGGTTCTTTGTATATTCTGGATTTTGACCATGGAAATGTATAGCCTATTCAAAACAGTACACTGAAAAGTTAAAAATAAATAACAAATATATTTACCCATCTCTCTGCCCTTCCAAGTTATTATCAAATAAATAAATGAGGCCTCACTTGCCCCACAGGAGATATTCCCCCTTCCACATTCTAGTCTAGGAAGATCCGAGAAAATAGGCTTTGATCATAATAGAGGAGAATTCACACATTTTGGTTATGCTGCCTTTCTAAGGAAATTTAAATCTAGAATAAATGCAATAATCAGGTGATATACATTTTGTGCAGCCCTGGAGATCTGTGGGTCTATGGGAAAAAATCATAAAGAGAGGAGTCTATTTTGACAAGTGTCACTCAAGCTCCCAGCTGTAAATAGCCTGTGGCCTCCATGCCCTGACCCCAAAGCCACGACAATCCTATTTCCTGATGTATGTCCCTAAGGACAGTCCGCTCATTTAATGTGTGAGCTCATTACTGAATATGCTGTCTACCAACATCAAACTCCTCCACGGAGAGGGCTGAATGCTTCCTAGGCATGAACAGCTTTTTAATCACCAGGGATTCATATAAAAGGCTCTAAAGTCATAATTTATAAAATGTATGCCAACTTCACAAAAAGAAGTCATTCCAGATCCAATATTACCCACAACATGACCTCTGCCACATCAATGGCTTGGGCTGAGAAGCCCACCCGCTCCATCTCTCTTCCCTCCAATCTTCCCTCTTCATGTGCATGGGAATCTCTCGTGGGGCCTTTGGGAGGCTCCTCCTGTGTTTCTAGAGCCTTCTAGACTGCTATGATTTTCTCCATATTATATGTCCTCTTGTGGTCACCTATCTTCCATCATTTCCATGATGACTCCTCTTCCCACGTGCACAGTCTAGACATCCTCAGAGCCCTGTCTTTGGCACTTTTGTTCAAGGTTGGAATAGGAAGGCTAAGGCATTAGGTTTTAGAAATGAAGGCCCGGCACCCTTGCCTGGAATATGCCCATCAGCTGCCCCTCATTTCCCTCCTTCATGGTTGGGCCACCATCTCCTCCAGGAAGCCTTAACTGACTACCTCTCTACTCCTCTGGTGTCCATTCATGGTCCTCCCATAATACCTTCTGCATATTTTGTTTTGCACGTTGTTTTATAATTATCCATTTGTGTGTATTTCCCCTACTAGGCTGTAAGCACCTTTAATGTGGAGATTATATCTTATTCAGTTTATATCTCCAACACTTGCACACAGAAGGTGTTTGGTAAATAGTACTTTAATGCTTTTGTTTTTAATGAATATATTTGACATCTGGGCTTGCCTCAAAGCAGTCAAAATGAACAGCAAGACATAACTGTGTAAAGGACAATGGCATATAGCGTGAATGGGAGGAAGCAGGAGACAGTGAGACTGAGAAGGGAAAATGCCATCAGATTATGAAGATCTTATGTCACTTATGAGTGAGATCATACAGTATTTGACTTTCTCCCTCTGACTTATTCCACTTAGCATAATACCCTCAAGGTCCCATATTTAATCAAGGGATGATGACTGAACAGGAAAAGAAGCTAGTTTCAAAGAGAGGGGGAAAATGAAGGAGAGACACAAAGATGAGCAGATGTAAAGGCTGTGTGGTTTCAGGACGAGTGACAGACGGAAAGACAGACAAACCTTGGTTTCTGGTGGTTTTTCTCCTGTAGCCAGGTTGTATCTTCTGTTCTTGGACTTTGTGCTCCTACATTCTTATAACTAATTCCCCTTTTGCCTGAGTTAATCGGAGAGGGTTTCTGTTTCTTGCAACAACACCATCTCTAAATAAGGCAGCACATTGGAAATTCTACTTCTGGTGGATAAACAGGCTCCACCCCCATGGCCTGGCCCTGATCCTGTCATTTTCCCTGAGGCCACTTTGGAGGGGCCTCATGTACAGCTGTGGGAAGGGGAAGCATTCTCTATTTGTGGCATCTTTGTGGAGTGCTTTGTGAGGGTCCATTAAAGGGTTCCAGCAAGGGACTTCACCCATCTCCCAGGCTATGCTGGTACCTCTCCATGGCAGGATTGATGCATCATTTTCTTCTGGGACTCCCTGCCTTACCCTTCAGAGCAAACACACCGCTATTTACAGCTGGAGGTGTGCTCTGGGGTGACAGTGTCTCTGCACCCAAATCAAGCACTTTCTCCAGCATCCAGGTCCCGGGGTAGGGGTTTGTCTGCGGTGTCATGGGGAACAGGGGAGCAATGGAGACCACTCTTCCCTGGAGCAGGGTCTCTGAAAGTGGCCCCTTTAAAACACCTTCCCATGGCGATTGTTGAGACCATGATGGAGATGCATCAGAGGAAGCCAGGTGAAAGCAAGAGTCAGTCTGTTCAATTAATCAGCAGTCAGAACACAGGGTGCTTGGGAAGGAGCCATGGGAGGAGCCTCTTTTAGGAGCTCATCCCCCTCCCCTTACCTCCAGTGACATGGCCCCTCTTCTCTCGAGTTACAAACACACACTACACTTCTGGTAAAGGCTGGAGCCATGGAGCCACCTAGCAAATTTGCCTTCAAGATCCTGCTTATGAATGAGGAAGTGGGCTGGGCCAGGCTGACAGGGCCCCCACCATGAGAAACAGAGAAACACAAAGGCGCTGAAAGTGTTAGACAAGGGAAACCTCTTCCCTTTCCCTAGACCTCTCCTGGCCTCTGTTAGCACCAAGACTGTCTATGCGATTTGGAGAGAGAACCAGCAGAGCCCAAGTGTGGCTGGAAACCATCGCCAGAGGGAAGAACACGAGCTTCAAGGCCAGAGGCCTGGATGCTCTCTCAGAACAGCCCAGCCAGAAGGACAGGCAGGAGAACCACGGGCCAGGCCACCAGGAACCCTGAAATGCAAGAGATGACTGTCGAGTGTTGGGCTTTGGAACCTAGCAGCCAAAGCGAGCTGGCCTCCCCATCTTCTGCCTTACAAAGGCAGAGTATCCTTAATATCTGGTTGAGTGATAGCCCCTGGGAGGCAGCAAAGGGGTAGTGTGGTAGAGGTAGTGCTGTCTAATCATGAAACTCTTTTTCATGTTCTTCTGGGCACACTGGGGGTACTTTTCTCCAGCCTTCTTTGCACGTAGGTGGGACATGTGCCTGAATTTAGCCAGTGGAATTGGATAGACGTCATATATGCCATTTCTAGGCCTGGGCCTTAAAACCCCCTACATGATTCTCCACGCTCTTGCATCCACCATCTAGGGACCAGATGCAGAGGATCCAGGAGAAGACTTGCAGGGGATAGTGGAGGTGCTAGAAGTTACCAGAAGGTCAGAGCCTGAGTTCCTAATGACTGCAAGGCACAGAACTGTATCCTCCAATGATTTAGTGTGAAAGAAAGGATTGTGTAAAGGCACAGAAAGTTGGGGACTGTTTGTCACAGCAGCTAGCATTACTTTCTTTGACTAATACAGAAGAGCCAGAAAGACACAGAGGTTAAAAAACACTGCCTGTGAGGCCTGACTACTTAGCTCAGAATCCCAGTTCTCCAACTAGCTGTGCAGGCCTATGCAAGTTACTGAACCTCTCTGTGTCTGAGTTTCCCTGTATGCAAAATAGAAATATTACTAGCAGCTATTACCTCACGGGATTTTTATAAGGCTTAAGTGAGTAAATTCATATCAAGCATTTAGAACAGTGCCTGGCCCATGGTAAACACCATATAAGTGTTGGTTTTGAAAATTAGACTCTAAGATCTGGGAGGGTTGGGATCCTATCTCTTCTGCACATTACTCTGTACTCAGTGTTAGTTGAGGACACGGGTCCTGGATCATAGTTACCTTTTATTGGGGGGCCTGGGAGAGGTATGTGCACCCCCTCCCACCGTACTACCAGATTATAACATCTCCTCATCCCCCAAGTTTCAAAGTAACTTGCTAATGTCCTAGAAGGGGGAGAGAGAAGAATATCATAATTTTCAGCAACATATTAGTGTATGACAACCAATTTATAATTATACAACATAGGTTGATGTTCAATTAATTCTAAAACGTCCAACATGAAAATCATAAGTCCCCTCTTGTGGGGGTCTGCTACTACATCAGAGTGATTTCCTCCTCTTCCAGAAGGCTCCAGAATCCACCGCCCATCCTAGAAGTTAGTCAATTTGGCAAACTCTACTGGGAAGCCAGGCTATTCCAGGCACTGTGCTAACCTGAAGTACTGGAAGAAATAAATGAGACTTGAGGTCTCTGCTCTCAAGGTGCTTTTAGTCTGAGTTCTAACCACCCTCTCTGATGAGCACTACCTTCCTGGGCATTGTCTGATTATTAGCACTGAGCACGGAGAGGCTGTCTTAAACTTATTTGGAAACTTTTAGACTGTTATCTAGTTGGGGATTTGAGAATGGAAAGAACATTTTCACGTTTAAGTTCACCAATATAGATCATTTTAGGGGTAGTAAAATCTTAACAGCATTGCTTTCCCTTTGGGCCAAAATACATTTCTTGGATTTGTCTGCTTGTTGAACTCCAATTCATGCAACAAAACCCCATTCAGATATTATCACCTGCTGAAATTCTTTCCTGAACTTATCCAGTGCAGTTAATTACTCTTCTATGTGCTCCTTCTGCACTATCTACTTGCTTGTCATTTATTTGCTTATGTGCCTGTCTCGTTTTTACAATTGTTGTTCCATCTGCTTGTAGGGATTTTCCCTAATATTTGCACACCCAGCTCCTTTTCTGATTTGGTTTAAATATCACATCCTCTAAAAATTTTTCTGACCACTTATCCATTCCGATATTTATTCTTCCTTCCTCTCTTGTTAATAGAACCATCAAACCTTGGTTGGGTACATGGCCTCTCAGAATAAAGACTACATTTCCCAGCTTTCTTTGCAGCCAGGTGTGGCCATGTGACTAAACACTGGCCAATGAGGTGTAAGCGGAAGTATAAGGTGTCAGCTTCCAGGAATGTTCCTTAACACTCAGTAACTTCTTCCACGTTTCCTCCATCCTGCTGCCTATATATGAAGATTGGGGCTCCAGCTGCCATCTTGGATCATGAAGATGATGGCCACACCCTAAAGATGGGGGAGGGGTGAGCTGGAAGGAGCCTGGATTCTTTTTTTTTTTCAAGAACCCAATCTCAACTGATATGTGTAGCATGAGAAATTCCAGTTACAAGGTGGCAATCTAATTGCTAAAAATTTCACAAATAGTGACTTGAGAGAATGTTTTTGATGAGGGAGAATTCTCTGGCCAGTGCAATGATTCAGGCCTTTAAGTCCAGTGGAAATGGAATTGGTTAATTATTACTACACCGTAGTGATGCCCTACTGCAGGAGGATGAGAAACTGAGTTTTAATTGTTAGGGCCAAGTGAGAGAGCCACAGGGTCTCCTTGGTAGCTAGGTTGTAAGAAGCCCTTATCTTCTGCAATAGGAGAGTGGATACAGCCGAGGAACAAATTCAGGATCTGATAAAATTGCCAAGTTTAAAAGACGGTTGAATGCTCTGTCAAGGCAAGTCTGCTACAATGTCAGAACCGTGGTTGGAAAAACCTGGGGACTGTGAAACATGGGATGGGGACATCTGAGTAGATGCTCCTAAGGATTGTGATTCTTCAGATAGCCCTGAACCCATGCCTTCATAGCTTACCTCTCTTTATTAGGGGCTAGCTTCCCCCAAGCACGAAGAGAGCCTGGATTCTTGATGACTTCATGGTGCCGCCCTACTAGCCCTGGATTCTTGCCTCCGGACTTCATTTATGTATGAGAGAAATAAACTATCTTTTCAAGGCATTATTACCCATGCCAGTAACTTTCTATCATATCATTCTCTCTTCTTTCTAAATTACCTTGTTAACTATTTATTGTCTATTTCCCAACTGGAACATAAGCTCCATGAGGGCAGGCACCTGGCCCGTCTTATTCACCATTATAGCTTCAGTGCCTAGAACAATGCCTGGCACACAGCAGGCGCTCAATAAATATTTGTTGTTAAATGGCTGGCTCCCTTGCTGGACTGAGAGCATCTCAAGAGCCCGTCTTGGGTCTGATTCATTTCAGTGTCCACAGTTCCCAGCCCCGGGCACATAGAAGGGGCTGAATGAATGTGCACCGACTTGAAAAGAGGAAGGAGAGAGTTGGGAGAGAGGGCTGTGGGAAAGGCAGGAGAAAATGACCCACCTGCAGTGCTGGGGGCTCCATTCATGACACCCAGAGACGAGGCACCTGGACACAAGAGCAGAAGGTGAGAGTTTCCTCAGTCATTCTCCCGTGACTGTGGCACTGTGGTCGCAGCCCCTCCAAGTTCTCCTGGACCTCATCATCACAGCCATTGACAACCCACAGTGTGGAGGCATCTATTGTTTGGCAGGTACCTCTCTAAACACATTTCATCCATTTGAAACTTAATACTCTTAACAGATTTGTGAAGAAAGCATTCTCATCCCCATTTGACAGATGAGAAGACTGAGGCTCAGCCATGTGAAGGGACTTGCCAAGTTGACCTTGCTAGCAAGTAGCAGAGTGGGGATTAGAATCCCAGTCTATCTGATTCCAGAGTGGAAGTTCCTAACCCCCCAGCTACTCTGTGACAACACATGAGGCTTCAAGTTGAAGGCTCAGTAAAGAGACAGGACAACTCAGGGCAGAGCTGTCTTTACAAGACAGCCTCAGTTTACTCATCTGGAGAATGGAAGTGATAATTGTGCTTACCTCCTTAGGCTGGTGTGAGCATTCCATGTGACAATGCATACAAATGTGTTTGGCACAGCACCAGGAACAAAGTATTATTATTATTATTATGACTACTACTATTATTAACATTACTGCATTCTATTTGCTCTAAGACAGAAAAAATGCTTTTATTCTTTTGAGTTTCTTGGCTCCTCCATCCTGGTGGGATAAAAGCCATGACAGTACTGCTAACCCATGGGGAGGATGGATGACAATTTGAGGAGCAGTTGGAAAGCTTCCCCTCTATCATGCTCCAGAATACTGTAACTGGATTTTGAAAAACACGGTCAATCACCAGAACAATGTTGGGCTAGGACTCAGACATCACTCAGAAGGGACTGAGTTATGAGGACCTGCCAGGAGGAATAAGGAAAAGACACACGCTATTGAATCAGATCGAGCTGGGTCCAAGTCTGACGCCAGCTGCTCAAGAGCCAGGTGACCTTGCGTGAGTCGCTTAATCTCTCTGGGCTTCAGCTCCCACCTGTCAAATGGATGAAGTCAGGAGGATTGAGTGAGTTGATGGATACTGAGAGCTTAGCCCGGTCTTTCTCATATGGCATAAAAATACTATTATTATTACCCAAAGCACCTCATGGAAAGATAGATTCACTGGTGGAGGCTACACTGAGGAGGCAGAAGAGGCTGTAGGTTGTTAGGTTGGCGACCCCAGGCCACTGACTGGGGTCAGTGGTACTCGGCCGCTGACCTTGTCACCAGGACTTGGCCACTTACCTTTCCGAGTGATGGGTCCCAAATCTAGAACTCGGGCTGGGTTGATAACTACTTCACTGCGGAGTCGATTTCCTGAGCAAGACTGTGGGGAGGAGGAATTCTCATTATATCAAAATTTAAAGGCACAGTTCTATCCAGACTGTTCCTACAACGGGCAGCTCTGGCCCAAGAATGGGGCCACACCCCGTATGGCCCTAATTGATGCTGTGGTTTTCTCAATCTAGAGAATTCTCACTGTCATGTCAAACCTGGGTTTGAATCTCATCTCCACTCTCTTTTAGCTGTTTAATTTGGGACAAATGACTTCACCTCTCTACTATTATTAAATAGCCTTTCTAGTTGTGATGGTTAAATGCAACACACAGACACATAGTAAGCACTTAGTGAGTGCCAGTTATTAGCAGGCAGTGACAAGTAGGGGCTAAGAGCATGGACATGGAGTCACATGGAAGCTGATACTTTCTAGCTGTGTGGTCCTTGGGCAAGCGACCTCTCTGAGCCTGTTTCCTCATCTATACAGCTGGGCGGATGAAAGAATCTACTTAAAGGGTTGTTGTGAGAATTAAATTAGATAAGGCATATGAAAGTTTTAGTACAGTTCTTGACCCAGAGTAAGCGCTAAACAAGTCAACTATTATTATAATCACTTAAAATATGTTTTGTGCCAAGGAAACCTAGTAGACAGGCTCCTTCAACTGATCTGCCTCCTAGGGACACAATAATTGCTTACACTTAGGCTTTTAGGAGGCTTAAAGTCCATCCATTCATCCTTCTTCCTTCCCTCTCTTCCTCCCTTTCTCCCTTCCTTCCTCCCATCCATTCTTCTTTCCATACCTTCCTTCCTCCCTTCTCCCTACTCCCTCCCCTCCCTCCTTCCCTTCCTTCCTTCTTCTTTCCATCCTTCCATAATTCCAATAAATATATATGGAGAACCTATCAGGTACCAAGCCACCAGGCTCTGAATAGTCCAGTCCAAAGCGATACTCACCGGTATGCACTGTTCATTAAGGGAATCACAGAGATGAACCTCACAATGCAGGTAAACTAGGTCATAATTTCCAGCAAACATGAACATCTGAACGGAGAACCGGCTTTCCGAGGATACCCCATTCTCCTCCACGTAGATAGTGGAATCTTGTTGATTTGGGCAGCTGGGAGGGTGACAGGGGCAAGGGTGTGACTCTAGAACAGCTCAAGGGGCCCGAGGCCCTTGGCTGCATCTTTAATCTGTGTCCAGTATAAAAACAGCATCGGAAAGAATTAGAGATCCCCCCACGTTCCCTCCATCCTGACAACATGGACTTTCTATTCCTTTAGGTTGGAATAAACCTTGGAGGTTTCCTCCAAGATGTTATCCAAGATAAGCCCACGTGGTTTAAGTTTTTTGGGGGTCCAGCCTATGGAGTCAGACAGACTGGTTTCAAATTCCAGCTGACCTACTTTCTAGCTAAGTGACCACAAACAGATTACTTAACCTTACTGAGCCTCACTGTCCTTATCTGTAGAGTGGAGACAGGAAAATGCACTTCCTAGGGTTGAGGAGAGCATGTATTATCCATTATCCAGCGAAACTCAATGATCAATACTAGCTGGTGTTAGTACTATGGTTTGAGTCATGATCTATAGATATACATTTTCCCTTTGTTTTTGCCAGTTAATGATATTCAATAACATTTTGTCCTGTAACGGTTGTCATGCCACTTGCATGTTGATCAGTGTTAACATCTGTATAACAGTCCTTCATTATCTAATAGACCCCCTCTTTTTTTAACTATGAAGCTATTGCCAAAATTATAAAGAATACTGAAATGAAAAATAATTGGCATTTCTTTATCCTGCCCACCTTCTTTGTATTAATGCTTTAGGGTAAAATTTTAGGAATAATATTCCTGAGTCAAGGGATATGGTCTTGATATGTAATACCAAATTATTTTCCAAAAGAGGTAAGCCAACTTACACAACTGCTAGGCAGAGATGAGGTGATCTGTTTCCCCCTAAACCTCATTCAGGCCAAAAGATAACCCCAGAGTTGTCTGATACCTGTTTCTGATGATGAAATATTTCACAGGGTCAGTCTTGTCTTCGGTGGGTGTGGCATAGCAGTTCCTCAACAGCAGGTTAAACCGGGAGATGTCTCCTCTCTCCAAGATGGCACCCACATAGAGCATGGAATCAAAGGACAGCACAACTACATCCCCTTCGTAAGGCAACGTGTAGTTCTGGTCTTGGAAGAGGGCCATCCTGACAATGGACTCTCCCTCCCCACCCACACTGATGTTCAGGGAGCTGAGAAAAGGAAAACCACAAGAGTGGAACCATCAGGTTTTGACCAGTGAGAACAAAATAAATTGAGCCCGGCCCTTGTGTAAGGTCATGAAGGCTAAGACACATCTTTGATCCCTAAATGAAGTATTCAATCACTCATTTAAATTGAGCATTTACTATCTTCTAGACTCTGATGAGTCTGTCTCCAGGATTTCCACCAATCCTCCCTGCATCACAGATCACAGGTATCTCTTTCACCCGTAGAAGAACTGGAAGTGCCCGCCTCTGTCTTCTCACCTGTAGAATGGGCTTGGGACCAGTTCTGTGGGTTCACAATTTTTAACAGCAGAATCTGCTGCTAAATCCACCCCACAATCTTCCGTGAAGCACCAATTTTAACAAGATAAATGGCTTTAATTTTTGTTTTTTATGAACCTTGGGTCCCCAACACAATACAGTCTGAAAAACATCGAACTAGGAAATTTCTAATCCTTCTAATCCTGCCATTCTGGGGGCCCAGGAGGCAATGAGGGAATGGGAAGGGCACCCTGGATTTCTGACACCCTAGAAAGTCCTCTGGCAAGTCTAGGAATGCTGAGGAATTCATTCAACAGGGCCCCATTCCAGGCACAGTGGATACAGCTAAAGCTTTTGAATTCCATCCAAATTGCTATTGGGGGTGGATTGGGGTGCTGTTTATCCAATCAAAGCTGATGTCGGCTTACATCCCACAGCTGCAGGGAAGCCTTCCTGCTCCTACCATCCCCCCAACCAAGATTAGGTCAGGGACCCTTGCTCCCTGATCCCACAGCATCCCGTGTGCTTCTCCTACATTGCATTCATCACTTGTAAATAATTTTTGATATAATTAGTTGTTCAATGCCTTTCTTCCTCAAGATAAATGAAATTGTCGTGTGTTTTGTTCCTTAGCATATTTAATTAACACTGTTTCATGTTGCTGTGTTGCTTCATAATAATAATCTTTAATATCCACAAAATAGTCTATGTCTGCCTTGTTCATGCTGAACATTAATATACAATCAACAAATATTTGTGGAATGAACAATACAATGAATGGGAGCTCCTGAAGGATAGAGGTAGCATCCTGTGGACATCATAAGCTGTGCTTGAAGTCAGAGTTATAGGTCAAAGGGCAAGGGTCAGTGCCATACCTTACAACGGGATGCAGGGCAGTTTGGAGGCTGACTTTCATGTCCAGCGGGTAGGCACATTGGAAGCTGATGTTGAGGATGGTGTCTCTGATGATGAAATCGTTGAACACAGAGAGAGTGTTTTTGTAGATGGCATGGGTTTCATTTCTCTTTGGCATGAAAACAAGACCACATATATGTTTATGTGGACAGGGGTGAAGGTGTATCTGGAACTCAGGTCTGTGTGACTCCACAGTGGATGCTCTCAACCATGCTGTCACCCTGCCTTCTGATCTCAACAAGGCAAAATGGGCCTCTGCCCCCAGTGGCACCGGCACTTTATGGGAAGGGAGTGAGGAACCCACATCAAAAACTAGAACAATCAGTTGTTGACCCTTGAGATGAGTCAGGAGCCACCACACTTGCTCCTCTGTGAGCCCCTCCCACATCATCCCTATTTTAAAAATTTATAATCACAGCTTACATTTGCTGAGTTCAAGCATCAGACCTGTTCTAAGCTCTTTACATGGACCAACATGTGTAATCTCGCATACCCCCAGAGGCCCAGAGAGGCTAAATGACTTGACCAAAGTCTTGCAGCTACTGAGACAGCCCCCAATGGCCCAACTCCCACCCTCTGGCAGCAGTGGTATAAACACCCACTCACCTCCAGAATGTTTCCACAGGCACCAGCCTCGGTAGGGCTGGTCACGGACAGCCAGTTCCTCTCCTCTCCTGGCACGATGCTGCTGCAGCTCCGGTCCTGCAGGTAGGCTCTGACCTCGTCCCCAAAACCCAGGCCTTCCAGCAGACACTTGTCCAGTGACACCTTGATCTCCCTGGCCCCACAGTCCAGCTGAGGCTGCAAACTGTGGACGTCTGGAAAGTGGAGAGGGAAGCAGGTGCAGTGGATAGGAGTCTGGAGGCAGTGGGCAGAGTCCACACTCTCTACCCTTTGGAAAAGCCACCACGCCCACCAGGAGGTTGGGTAGACTAGAATGGGCCTGGGATCCAGGTGGGATTCATGCCTGGGCTTGCGGTAGGCGAGGTTGGCAAAGAAGCCCCCAGTCCAAGATTTCCAAGCAGCCTATGTGCAGGTTTGGCGAGGGCTTTCGTGTCTAGTTCCCCTTGGGGATTGGGGTCTCTGGGGAAGCAGGACTGCCCTGCATTCCAGACTAGAATCAAAGCTAGCTACACACTACTCCCACTTCTGGCTTTGTGAAGCCAGCACATCTGACCAGGTTCAGAGACATTATATTCATTCATTCATTCATTCATTCATTCAACCAACATTTATTCAACAAATACTTCTCAAGTGTCCACTATCTGCCAGGCACTGTTCTGGGCACGGGGGATACAACGTTTATCAAAACTGACAAAATTTCAGCCCTTACAGAGCTAACATTCTGATAGGGGAGACAAGAAATTAAGAAAAATACCATTTCTATTGTATTCATGAATGCATTGATTCAACATACATTTACTAACCACCTGCTCCATGTGCTAGGCACATTCAACACAGAAATAAAGAAAACATAGACTTGGCCCATGAGGGTTCCTTGGTCTTGTGTAAAAACCAACATGTCAACAGCTTATTATAATGCAATATGATGAAAGTACTAACGGAACTATGTTCTAGGTGCAGAAGGAGAGCACAAGAAAGTCTATCTAAGTCTGTTGGTTAAGTCAGGGGAGGATTCATGGAGGGCTGAAACTGCATGAGGAAATAGGAGTTTTACAGGTGAATAAGCAAGTGAGGGCATCCTAGGCTAAGGGCACAGCAGAGGCAAAAGTGTGGCGACGAGAGAGAGGATGGTGTGTTTACAGGAGTGCAGAGTTCAGAGGTACAGGAACTTAGAGTGGGAGCGGTGGAGCTGTGGGAGATGGAGAAACAAGCAGAAGCCACATCATGATGGGACTGTCAGAAGCAATGGAGACCTACTGAATAGCCACCGATGGAGACATGAGGCAAGCCACCTGCTCACTCACTGCCTCACAAGGATGCCCTTGGAGCCTATCCAGGTACAAGCAGGGTGTCCTCAAAGCCCAATGTCTGATTCTGTGACAGCCCAAATCCCAGGATGCAGCCTCAACCCAGTGAGCCCCCAGTGAGCAGAGAGAGCCTCCAAGGAGAGCAGAGTTGTCCCCCTCCTGTTGCCACCGGTCATCCCCACATGGCTCCTGCCAGGCACACACAAGCACCACCTCATCCACACTCCTGCCTAGTTTTCCAAACATATACTCTTTCTTGTCCCTCTGCCTAGAACACTCTCTCTTCCACTCCACTCTCGTCTGGGAGTGCGCTCAGAGGAAGGCACGCTTGTGCCAAGGGCAAGGTCAGAGTCCTAGGAGGGAAGGAAATAATCTCAATAGGAAGATCATCCAACCCCCATCCAGGACTTAGAACTCATCTATGGCATCCCTGCCCACAGGTCTCTGCCTCTGCTTCCTTGTCCCCTAAGATGAGAAGCTCATCACCTCCAGAGCCTGCCCATTTGGACCGCTCTGATTTAATTCTCATAAAAGCCCTGTATGGTGGGTATTTTCATCATTATCTCATGCCCATTTTACAGATGAGGACATTAAGGCTCAGCAAGGGTAGGTGACTTGTCCCAGGCCCCAGAGCTACTACGTGGCAAATCCAGGACTAGCATAGGAGTCTGCCCACGTCCCTCGTATGTAGACTCTGCAGATGTTTGAATGTAGCTTCTATACTTGCAGAGTTCTCATCCTCAGTTCCTTGGTCCCTCGTGGGTCAAGCCCACCCATGCCAGAGCTGTTTCCTGAGGCCAAGGTCCAGTGGCTGACCTGGAAATTTGTTCCATCCCTGCCTTCCCATTCTTGCAAATCCACTGGCTTTGAGAACCCACATTCCCTGACCTCAGTTCCATCTCCACTGATTCTGGTCCACACCCTGTCCTGACACTCTGAAGCTCCCTCTCTGCTGCCTTGCCCACTCAGGCCAGCCTCCACCATCACTGCGCCCACTACGTGGCCCTGCCAAGACGCTCACCAGAGTTGTTGAGGTCCTGTCTGCAGACACACTCCCAGACGCCGTCGATAGAGCTGCACCCTCCTCTGCACGACAGGTCGTCTCACACTTGTCCTCCACAGTGGAGGGGTCTAGAGGGTGAGGCACAGAGGTGCAGGATGAGGCTGCACAGCAGGGAGGACCCAAGGCCACCAAGGCTGACCTGTCATTCTACCAGGGCACAGTAGTCCTGCCCGAGGTTGTGCGATACTTAGTGGAAGGGTCAAGCTCCCAACTCGGATTTCCTGATTGCCAGGCCAGTGAAGTGAGAACCCAGAAGCTGCCATGTTGATGCTTACTACATGGCAGGCACTGTTCTGAGTACTTCCCACGCATCAGTTCATTCAATGCTCATGGTCACCGTATGAGACAGGGTTGCATAGTGGTTAAGCATATGGATCATGGAACTAGAGTGTCTGGGTTCAAATCCTGGCTCCACCACTTCCCAGCTTTGTGACTTTGGGAGAGCTGTTAACCTCTCTGCGCCCCCACCCCTCATCTGGAGTAATTAGATAGTATCTATCTCATGAAGCTGGTGAGAGGATTAAATGAGTTAACAGTCTAAAGTGCTTAGGATAGGAGCAGGGACATTGTAAGCATTATGCAGTAGCGGTCATTTTTGCCATTATCCATTTTTTCAGATCAGAAAACTGAAGCTCAGAGAAATAAATTAAACTGCCCAAATGGAGCCTAAATCTGAATGAGCCTGAGTTCTTAGTATTCTGCTACACATATGGATATATCAGGAGATTTCACCCTTGAACCCGAATCTCTGGCTTTACTTGAAGTGTTGGAAAACCTGGTAACTCTGGGCGGTATTCCCACTGGGCAGTCACTGCCAGGAGCTGGGTAGAGGCTGTTCTGCTTAGTCTCCTCCTGACCTACTCACCCTCGGCATGTTACCAGGTGGCCTCACCCACGGCTGCCTCCAGGGTCTCTGCTGCTCACCTGTGCAATATCTCACGTCACAGTGGGGGGTGCCCTCCAACCGGTACACGTAGTACCCGTCCGGGCAGGCCTTTACCCCCACCTCAGTATTCCACAGGCAGCAGTTGTCACTCCAGTGGGCGCAAGCTGTGTAGTTGACATCAGTTCAGCAGCATGATTTGGACTAAGCCCTCTGCATTCCTTAGCCCATGTAAGGCTCTAAACCACCCTCCATGGAAGGTACTATTATTTTGCCCCAATTTTATAGATGAAGAAGCTGAGATTCAGAGGACATTAACCCCAGGAATATTTACTGAGCCCCTCTTATGTGCAAACACGGTGCTGGAAGTTAAATAGCTTGCTGAAGGCCCCAGGCCCATGTTCTCAGAAACTGCTAACGACTTCCTTCATGAAGGGCTGTATTGTTTAAAGCAGGCATGACTTACAGAAAGGAGCTGGGTAACAGGAGTAGGAGACTTCCCAAGGGGACAGGATGGTGCTGTGTGCCAGTCTCAGCCTATCAATAACCAATGATGTGGCTAGACCAGCCTTGTGGTTCTCACAGTGATTATAAGAAGCCCTTTGGCAATAAACATCAGGAAACTGGAACAAAAAAAGGCTTGTTAATTACAGGACCTGGAAATTAGTTGGCACACCTGGGGCCATGCAGTGAGGTCGTGGGGGAAGAGAGAGCACGCTATGGGCCTGGGGTTCTGCTTTAATTGGGGTTGGGGGGTTGCCTAGGGTTTTGCAGGCTTACTCTTTATTAGTGAATTTAAAACATGAGTGGGAATTTAAAGCATAGGGAAGAGGAAAAACAGGTAGCCAAAATGGTCAGTTATTGAAATCAACCAAGTTCTCTAAAACAAAGGCGCCTCAGTGCGGGGGAGGGGGCTGGCAACGTGTTTATCGCAGATAGCCATCTATGAAGTGGATGCCTCTGCAATCAAAGCTTAATTCAGGCACTTGTATTATAAAAAGAAAGAAATAAACCCAACTGCTAGAGTTTACACTACAGGTTGACAGCAGGGAAACCAGAAGCAAGCTTAGAGCTGGCCAGCACTGAAGAATATTCTAGAAGGTCTCAGGTGGGTTCCTACTCAGGTTGAGGTAGAGGCTCCTGGCGATTAGAGGGGAGGGTTACTGTGAATCTACTGACAAAAGTCATGGCTGCCCTTTCTTGGTTCTGTACATCAGGCACTGTGCTGAGAGACCCCCCGAAAGTGTCCTCTAGGCAGGTAGATTTCAAGTTAGATTGAGCCCCTATGCTTGCTCCTAGCAGTGTCTGACATACAAAGGGTGTGCAGTCAAGGTTTGAGGGATGAATGAATAAAGAAATTGGGGGGGGGGTGGGTAGAAATAAAGAGCTGTGAAGAGCCTACCGACACGCAAATAAATAATATTTCCTCTTCTGGGAAACTCTTCCCTTGAATGGGCAAGTCTCTGGATGGCTTCTTATTGCCCCCGGAAGACTTCAGTTGAAGACAGAGATCTGTTTCCGGAAGGGATATCATGAATATGTTATGAGAGAGAACCCAGGACCGGTAATTCTTAGAAATGGGATCCCAAGTAGAGGCCTGTCTTCCTGGTAGGGTGTCCAGGGCAAGGGTGAGGGGGGCAGTTGGCTGCAATCAGATTGAGCTGGACATAGAGTAATATCTGGGGCACTTGACAGGGGCCAGGGTCTAAACTCCTCATAGGGTTCTAAAAGTTTCCAGAAACAAACAACCCTAGCAAATCCAGTGTGTCAAGGTTGGGGGGACCACAACCAGATCAGGAGAGAGCTTGCCTGGCTTGAAGCAGGACTTACCTTGGGTGAGAACACAGAGCGTTCCTCCTCCTCTGACCAGCCGTGGGAATGCAAGCCTGCTGTGGACCGTCCTTTCATTGCAATTTCTCACCCAGGTGGCCCTTTGTGATTGGTGCTGAAGTATGCCTGGAGTTAATCTCCCAGGCACATGCTAAGCTTGTGGGATGTAGATAAGATAAACGATTAACTGCAAAGGATGGTGAAAGAAAGAGCCTTTGTCACCTCCTCTCCCCAATGTAAACCCTTCCAGCAGTCTCCCCTTCATACAAATACTTCTCTATAAACAATAGCAGTGTGTACTGAATGCCGAACACCCTGGGCACTGCTGAGTGCCATGCACCCATTCCTTCTCACGTGGAATCCTTACAATAAATCAATGAAGCTGGTGCCATATTTATTACTAGGAAGCAAACATTAATCAAAAGGAAGCTTAACACCCAAAGGGGAGTGGAGAGAAAACAAACATGCATTTGTTTGCAAAATGGATTTCCAATCGTACCTTGTGTTCCTAGATAATCACCTTAGAACACTTCTGCTTCTGTCTGGACGCCACTCAGCTTGGAGCCAGTTATAAGGCATAAATAAGCAAGAGGGGATGAGTACTTCCCATTTTTGGCCTATAGCATCTACCCAACTTCAGATACTCAATGTTGAGGAGTCTGGAAGGGCCAATTGGGTGATGGTGAATCATGGAATAGCAAAGGAGAGACAAGACCCTTGGACAAAATAAACATCAGAATTCTGATATGTGGGCTACCCTAGAGATTGGAACGTATGGAACTGAGGTCGTACCTCTTCGACTTTTAAACGCCAGGCTTAGACCTGGCTTTCATGGCATGGTAGACATCATGGAGTTGATAAAAGAGTCAAAGTTTTGCAGAACAAGTGGCCATTGATTCTTCTGTGTTACTCGGGACTCTTTAAGGAGCCAAGGTTCCTGGGGGTGGGAAGCATGGGGGTTCTGGCAATGGTAACACCTTCCAGCAGAACCTCAACCTGGACAAAGAAAAGGTGCTACAAGCGACTCTCTCTATTCTTAGTGCATTTGGAGAAAAATCTCCTAAATGTGGAACTTATAACGATTACAAATGCAGGATTTCGAAATTCATCTGGGCCCACAAAATAGCCCACTGATCCATTAATTTTGGCTGGGTATTCACCCTAGTCTACCCAATGGCCACTCTCAACCTTTTCTGTCCTTTTAAACAGTCTCTGCAGCCATCACTACCCACTTACTCTCCCGCCTTTCTCCCATTCTCAGCAGGTGCCTTGCATCCTACTTTAAGAAAATTTAGACCACCACACCTAACCTCACTAACCTTTGTGTCTCCTTCCCTTATAGACATATAAACATCCACCTCCATCCTCCACTTCCTCCCCCAACTTCTGATAAGGTGATCTTCCTCCTTTGCAAAGTAAGTTTCTCCATCCCTCTTCTGACTTCCCCATTCCAGTCTGAACCACGTCACTAAAACTCCCCTGCTAAGGTCATCTCATGGGCAAGTCCACTGGGCAGTTTTTCGGGCATCTTGTCAATGCATTTTTTTTGCTGCTTCCTGCAGGCACACTGCATTTCCTCGACTCGCCTGTACACTATTGTCTTGATTCTTTTGGGTACTCATGATCTATCGCTATCATCATCATGCTTCTCTTCCTCCCGCTGTCCCTGAGAATGCTGATAGGTCCCATTGTACTTGTCACTCCATATACTCTGCCTGGGAGGTGTCAAGTTTACGGTTTTGAGTACCATCCCCAGGCTGGTAAGTTTCAAATCTGTATCTCCATCCCTGACTACTCCCTTGAACTGCAGGTCCATTTACCCAGTTGTCTGCTGGACCGCTCTGCTTGGGCTGAGATGCTCGAGGCACCTTGAACTCAGCAGGTCCAAGTCTGAACTCACCAATCCCTCTACATCTCTCCCTCCTCACTGCATCATCTATCTTAATTAACGGCCCCCAAGCTGGAAACCTGGTTCCTTCCTTTCCCCCTCAGCCTCGCATTTCCAATAATCACCAAATCTTGCCACTCAACCTTTTAAATATTTCTTGAATCTATCCTTCTTTCTTCATCCCCACTCCACCACCCCTAATTCAAGGCATCATCATCTCTTACGAGGGTGGTGTCAACAGCTTCCTAATGGGTCTCCCTGCTTTCATTCTTGTCCCCTTCGATTCTGCTATCTCCCCTGCAGCCAGATGCCACAGTATCATCTCTCAGCATTATCCCCCACTCCTGGCACTCTATGCTTCCCGGGATCTGACCCTGTCCACAGCTCCTACCTCCTTCTACAGCTTCTCTCTCACACATCATATGCTCCACCCAATCTGTGGTTCCCTGAACTCTTCTCACCTCCAAACCTTTGCGTATCCTATTCCCTTTGCCTGGATTGCCCAGCCTCTTACTACTTATCATTTAGGTTCACCTCTTCCAGGAAGGCTTGCCTAAACACCAGCTGGCTGGTGCTTCTCTTCTCTGCTCCTCTGCCTCTCTGGGCTGATTCCAATCACACTCAACTGCCCGCCAACTTATCTGTCTCCCTCTGAAGGCTGTAAGATCTTTGTGGACAGGGATCCTGTCTTTGCAGTTCTAATTAGCACTTAGTAAGTACTTGTTGAGTAAACAAATGGAACAAATCACAATATGCATGCTTCAGACCCTCTCCTGTGAGTAATGCCTTAAATGTATGGCTGTCCAAGACTTAGTTAAACCTTGGTGGAAAGACCCAAGATCCTGCCTCAGGGCCTTTGCACTTGCTGTTCCCACTGCCTGTAATATTCTTCCTCAGATAACGCCCCCGGTTCATGGTTCATTCTCTTACTTCTCTCAGTCTCTGCTCATCAGAGAGACCTTCCCTGACCATCCTATATAAAAGAACACCCCCATTGCTCTAGTCTTCTTTGTTTTTTTCCCCCAAAGTGCTGACCACTACCTGACATATCACATAGTTATTGTTTAAATGTATCCCCCTTTTAAACATAAGCTCCTTACCAGCATGAGCTCTGTTTTGATCACTTGCTGTTTCTTCAGTGCCCGTAAAAGTGCCTGGCATTGAATTTGTGCTCAAAATATCTGTTGAATATTGAGCTGAAAAACTAACCGATAGAAAACAAGAAAGGAAAAGAAAAACCAAAGGAACAGAGGGACAAAAGGGTTAATTCTTATGTGCTTTCTTTTCCATGGCTTTTGTTTTTCTTTTTCTTTATGTTCTGTTGTAATTGAATCAAAGTATAGATGAATCTGCACACGGTCCAGGGCTCACCTGACCATGGACAGGCCGGGCTCAGCACCACGGTCCTCCTACGTAAAGCTCTTACACAAAGGCAGCAGGCATGGGGATTTGGCATGTGTCTGCGTGTGATAAGAGGTCCCTAGACTCAAGATACGCCGTCCCCACAGCCCGTTTGCTGATACACACGTGTGGCTTTCCCTGGGGTCACAAGGCTCTAATCACATGACAGGGCCTTGGTCTTTCTGGAAAACCACAGCTAGAGTCCAGGGAAGCAGCTGGTGTCAGGGCACACTTTTCCCTTGGCATCGGCTTCCTCTGGCCCACTTGGAAAGAAGTCCAGAGACTCTTGAGTATCTGGGTCTCCTGGACCCAGCTGCCTCTTGGTTTCTGGTTGGGCCTCCAAGGAGCTTCCTGGAGGGCCAGCCCCCTTGCAAAGCATCACCCCCAGCCCCGCTGCTGCTGTGGCTCTGTAAACAGGAATGCATCTTCTGCACTGGGAGGGAGAAGTGCAGTGGAGGCAGGGGGTCCCTAGGTTGTGTCGGGTACATCACGTCTATGGATCATGAGACTCCTGAAGGCAGGGACTGTATCTGCTGATTCACTAGTGTTTCCCCAGCACCTAGTACCGTGCCTGGCGCATACTGGGTGCTCAAATAGATGTTTCTGGAAAACTGAATGAACCCTCTGAGGGTATCCTTATTATCCCGATTGTACAGAAGCAGCTGCCCCATTATACCCTCCATTTCTGCAATGCCTGACCCCCTTGTAATCAGGTGTTCAACTTCTCCCTCCCCCACCAGACCTTAAGCTCCAGGAGGGCAGGGATTGTGTCTGACTTGTTCACAGCTGTATCCCCAGCAGCTAGCACAGTGCCGGGCACATAGTAGGGGCTCACAAAACATTTTTTTTTTTGCAGGGAAAGAGTTGCCCTAAGCTAACATCTGTTGCCAGTCTTCCTCCTTTTTCTTCCTCCCCCCACCCAAAGTCCCAGTACATAGTTGTAAATTCTTCTAATTCTTCTATGTGAGCCACCACCACAGCATGGCTACTGACAGATGAGTGGTGTGGTTCTGGGCCGCCAAAGCAGAGCACACTGGACTTTAACTGCTAGGCCATCAGGGCTGGCTCAGAAAATATTTCTTGAATAAATGAATGAATGGTTGGATGGATGGATAAAGCTCAGAGACATCATGTATTTTATCTATGGTCACACAGCAGAACTAGAGTTGAATTCAGTCTCTCTGACCAGACCCGTGAACTCCATGAGGACACGGATGGAGTCTAGTTGTTCTTACTCTGGAATCCTCAGCACCACGCACAGTACCTACACATAGTAGGTGCTCAATAAATACTTGTCAAATGAATGAATGACTTCAAAGACAGAGCTTTTAAGATTATTATTATTTTGCCACCCTCTTTAAGGAGACAGGGGCCTCATGTCCAGACACATCACCAGTCCCATTTTGAGAGCAGGCAGCATTTAGAGACACACGCTGGTTTTTGATCGTGAAGATTAAAGGAGAGAGAACAGGAGCAGGCTGACTGAAGTGTGTGCTTCCTTCTCTGAGGCTGGAGCACCAGCTTGCATCACCTCTGCAGCCAGCAGGAAGTGAGTCGGTAGCCACAGAGGGCAGGGTTTCCTGCCGACACTCACTGAGACATCAGGGTCAAGATGGCCGACAGAAGCAAAGGCAGCCAGACCTTCAGGAGCCCTGAAAAAAAAGCAATCACAGGGCTGCTGCTGGCACTGATGTGCCTTTGTGCAAAACTATCAGAAGATGCCTCCTCTAGACTGACCTATTAGGAAAGGATACCCTTTCTGGGTTGATTGGTTAGAAAAAGGAAGCTTTCTCTTTATCTGCCCTGAAAACCAATTAGAAAAAGATGCCCACCTTGGGTGGAAAAATAGAAAAAGTTGTGCTGCCAGGTGGACCAATTTGAAAAAGGCAGGCTTTCCTCAAGCACTAGGCTTGGTATCCCCTCAAAAGGGCACTCTTGTGCAGTGCCAAACCTACTCAACCATCCTTGGTGATCTTGGGGGATATTCACAGAGGGTAAGCCTCTTATGAACACCTTGACTCTCTGGCTCCAAGCTCAGGTTGAACTAGCTCAGGTCAAACACGAGGCTGATGTAAAAATCCCCTCGGATCTAGGTGCCAGGAGCCAAGAAAGACAACAGTTACATGGATTCACTTTTCATCCAAATTTTCAGGCAATTCAGAGGCCATGCAAGTCAAGGGCCATTAAAAGGCTCCTAGTTCCCAGCCTTTACGGTCAGAGAAGCAGAGTAGCAGAGAAACAGGGTTTCATGCTTGTCTGTGTTTATGCTGGCACTAAGCATGGTGCACACAGTAGCACTCAACATATACTTGCCACCTGTTGAATGAATCCTGAAAAAGGTATTAGAGATGAGCCATGAAGCTTCAGGAGCTGCCCAAGGTACAGATCTAGAGTGTGTACAGGTTTGTAACAAGTGTGTATATGTCTGTACATACGTGCAACTCCAGCTGTCTGTGCATCTGTGTGTGCAGATATGAATGCATGCATGTGACCTGGCGTGTGTGTGCAAACATGTCTGGATGATGTACGTTCTTGCGTGCCTGTTGTGTGCCTGTGTCTGTGTGCACGCGTGCACTATGGTGGGACAGCATGGGTATACGTGCACATGTACAGCCCCAGGTCTGGGCGTTTCCATAGATGCTGGGCTCAGGCCCAGCAGGCCAGGCACTCCAGCATATTCTGGGCCCATGGATAAAAGCCCCAGAGGAAGGTTCTGGTGCAGGTCCCTCCCAAAGACAACTTGAACTTACCCAAGCTGCTGCAAGCAGCCTTCGAGACTGTGGCCTGGACAGCTGCAGAGGGAAAGAGAAAGATCAGTCCAAGGAAAAGACATGCCGTTGGCAAGGAGCCTGGGAGAAGCTCCTTCTTTCTGCAGCCAGAGTAGTCTTTTTGAAACCCCAATCCGATCATGTCATTCCCCTGCTTTGGACCCTTCAAGGGTCTCCCAACTGCTGTCAGGAGCAAGGCCCAAAACCTTAGCAAGAACTACATGTTAATTACATCCCAATTAAAAACAAAAAGAGCTACAGGGCCTCACATAGTCTGGCCCACCTGCATCAGCTCACCCCACACTGACCTCCTCCTCCTTCCAGCCTGCCTGGCCTTCTCTCAGCTCCTCTAACAGGCTGGGCTCCCCCCAACCACAGGCCCTTTGCCCATGCTGTACCTTCTGCCTAGGATTCCCTCCCCCCTCTCCCTGACCCCTTTTAGTTAATCCCTCCTCAATTTCCAAATCTCAGCTCCATTCTTCCTCAATCCTCCTCTGGTCCCTCTGTTGTAAGAGCTCAGAGTTCCTAACATATATATGCGTGTATATATGTATACATACACATATACAGTCACGGCTGCATAATGACGTTTCGGTCAACAACGGACCTCACATATGACAGTGGTCCTGGAAGATTAGTACCATCTAGCCTAGGTGTGTAGTAGGCTGTGCCATCTAGGTTTGTGTAAGTACACTCTATGATGTTCGCATAATGCCAAAATCTCCTGATGACACATTTCTCAGAACGTATCCCCGTCGTTAAGTAAAGCATGATTGTATGTAATTATTTGAATGATGTCTCCTCCACTGGTCCATAAGCTGCATGTGACCAGGGCCTGTATCAGTTTTTGCTCATCATTAGATCCCCAACCACCGGCACAGGGCCTGGCACACAGTAGGCACAAGAACATAATGAGAACTGGTAAAAGGAAGGCAGCTTAGAGTCTACCTTGACCCCACAGAATTCACTTGCTCCAGTTCTTCGGATCCCAATAAGATCTGGGTTCTGTCATCCCTCCCCATCCCCAGAGAACATTCCTCGCAGGAACGTGGGGAAGGAGTGTTCTCCTCTTACCTTTCCGTGAGATAGGACCCAAGTTTAGGACACGGGTTTGGTCTATGCTGCCCCCACTGCGGACTCTGGTCCCGGAGCAGGGCTGCAGGGAGAGGGCGACAAACAAACCCTTCCGTGAGGGAGGCTGAATGTGGTCCTGCCATGGGGAGTGGGCCACACCCCTCATGGGAGCATCCTCCTGCCTCCAGCTGGGGCCTGAGGATGATAGAGGCAGCAGTTGTTATGAGGTCTAGATACCTGGGTTCACGTCCCAGCTCACCATTGGTCAGATGTACGATCTTAGGAGAGTCATGGAAGTTCTCTGAGCCTCTCTCCCCATAGAGAAAAAGAGGCTAGTACAAAAGCTCCCTTACAGAGCTGCTGTGAAGTATTAAAACGTTAACACACATAAGTTGCACAGAGTGCTTAAAAATATGGCTTCTATTATCATAACACAAGCTTGCAGATAAGCTAGAGCGTTTACCAGCCTGCTGCCCTGCCCTGATCCCACCTGGTTTCCCAGCAGTTTACGGCTCCTGCCTGGCCACGCCCACCTCATCTTACGGCTCATTCTATCCCTGTACCAAAGGAGATACACAGCAGAAATACTTGGGTTTTTTCTTTTATACCTTGTGGCCAAATGTCTTTGGTTATGGGGGCGGGGGTGGTGTGGCCAGCAGGCTGAGGGAGGGGAGCCGACTTACTGGTTTGCACTTTTCATTCACGGTGTCGCAGAGATATATTTCACAGTGCAGGTAGACCAGGTCGTAGTTTCCAGCAAAACGGAACATCTGGACTGAAAACCGGGCCTGAGGCGACTCCCCGTTCTCCAACACTCGGATGGTCGAGTCCTCGGTGCGCGGACACCTGCAAGGGTTATGTCACATAAGGCGGTTGGTTAGGCAAACCGCCTGGAGCCAGACTTCCTGGTTTCAAATCTCACTCCACTACCTATTAGCTGTGTGACCCTAGGCAACTTACTTAATCTCTCTGTGCCTCAGTTTCCCTATCTGTATACAAGGAATAATAATTGTAAGCCACATCACAAGATACTTGTGATAATTAAATGAGTTAAGTTTTCAGAGTGCTTATTACAGTATATGGCACACAGCAGGTGCTACATATATGTGATGTTAAAGTAAAAATGCCATCAGCACAGAGTTGAAATTATCCTCAAGTTAGCACTTGCTGATTTCCCAGGAAATGGCATTCAGGAAGCATTAGCTACCATTTATTGGCACTCCACTCCAGTACTATTGCCTGGTACTAATCTCAACAATGGAAACTTCTAAGTGCTGAGGGCCACTGACCAATTGGAGCATGTGTGTCCATCCACATGCATACAGAATTGTACCGAAAAACACGAAAAGAAACTCAAAATTGCAAACGCAGAGACTCACGTGTGTGCTGGGCTGGATCAGGACACACAGGCACTCTGGACAGGCAAATTGGGTGCCCTCTCTGCTGTTTCACACTATCCGCTCAGAGTTGATTTCGAGAAGGGGCTGAATGCTGATGCATAGAAGAACTGAGAAGGGAACTTCTGGGGGTGGTGGTCACGCTCTGCTCTGTGTCTCCCACAATTCAGATCTGACTCCAAAAGTGCAAACTCCACTTGGCAAAATAAAACCTGTGAGGTTAAGTGGCCCCACCTTGTGAAAGGCAGAGAGAGTGGCTTCTGGCATGGTCGTTGGCAGCCCCATGCACTCAACTCGAGCAGGGCATCCGTGTCCCCTCCAGCCACTCCCAGGGTCTTGCCAGCTTGTCCCCTCCTTTCACGTCCTGTGATATTCTGGCACCTTCCTAGACTGGTGGTCCTCAACCTAGCTCCCACACACGCCCAGACAGAAAAACACAGGCACACCCACCATTTCTTCCTGCTCCTTTTTTAAAACTTTCCAAGCTTTCCACTACGTACATGCTATACTTTTATACTCAGAAAAGAAAAAAAGCTTAAAAATCCCTGCACAGTAGGTATTATTTACGCCTATTTCACATATGAGAACATGAAATATCCAGAGAGATGAGCTGACGTGTCTCAGAACCAAAAACAAGCCAAGTCAAGATTTGAACCCAAATATCCATGATGCCCCAATCAAGGTCACGCCGTTTTCCAAATTTTCCAGTTCTTTTTTTCGTTACCTAGAAACCATCCTCCTGAATGTTTTCCTGTGTTTCCCAACATCTGTATTATGATTATTTACTTACTATTTTTCCTCAAATCTACTTACATTTTTACTGAACTACATCTATTTTGAGAATTATCTTCAGATCATGACCATAAATAGCAAACCAGTACCACTTGCCATAAATAAAACATGACCAGACAAATAAACACAAAGTAAAACAGTGCTATTAAATTTTAGTTAGAGGCCCTAAAACAGACTTTGGCTTTCTTTGTGTTGCAAGGGGAGGTTAGCAAATAACGGAGAGGTGTGAAGGTCAGATGAGCAGCCAGCTGAGACTTTCCCCTTGATGGAACCAGGCAGGTTCTAAGACAACTGAAACAGGAGTGGCCTCCGTCTCTCTCGGGGACGCTTTCTCCGACTGCGCTACAAAATTGCAAATGCCGCTCTCCTTTCCTGGCTTCCAGGTTTTTCTACAGCCTCTTTACCACTAACACGCTATAGATTTCACTTTTAACTGTCCGTCTCCTCCCCTAGAATGTCAGCTGTACGAAGGCACGGATTTTCATCCCTTCTGTTCACTGTGTTTTTCACAAGCCTGGCACACAGTAAGCTTCCAAAAACATCTGTTCAATTGATGAATGAAAACGTGAACTCCTTTCTCATGATGTGGCTCACAGGTCTCGAATGCCTGGAGTGAAAAGCAGCACACCTGTGCCCTCCCTGTTTCACCTGGCCCTTGGCTGACTGTGCCTCCAGATCACTCCTCTCAGCCAGCTGCCAGCCTTCCTCCTGCCCTGCGCATGCCTTTCCATCAGATTTATTACCCTTTTCTGAGTCCTAGACCCCCTTGGTTATCTGGTAAAGCCCATGCATTCCACTTCAAAAATAACGTTTTAAATGCATAAGATTTAAAAAAAAATTGTAACAGATGTTAACTAGGCTTATTGTGGTGATCATTTCACAATATATACAAATATCAAATATTATGTTGTACACCTGAAACTAACATAACATGTCAATTATATTAAAAATTTAATGCATAAAATATGTAAGATTAGAAAGGAAACCAATTAAATTGAAGCATGGTTCTCAAAATATTAAAACATTTGATGTATGCATTATATATTTCATACCTATTATATATAAATATATGTATTTTCAAGTATATATATTTGATAATGTGTTAAATAATATAAGATCTAGTAGAAATTCCAATACTATAGTAACTAAAAAGTATTGATGAGTGTAAATGTTTTCACGTGTCCCGCTATTACTTCTGTGGTTTGGTGCCTGTATTCATAGTGGACGGCAGTGCTAAACTGTAGCTAGAGGTTAATGAATATAAAGATGTACTTGTCCTCCGCCCAAGTCCAAAGACTCCCCGAATTCCACCCATGGGCCTTACTTGTCCTGGATGATGAAGTATTTCAAGGGGTCTGTGGCATTGCTGCTGGGCGTGGCGTAGCAGTTGGTCATCAGCAGTGCGAATCGGGACACATCGCCCCCGTCCAGGATGATGCCCACGTAGAGAAAGGCGTCGGTGGACAGGGTCACTGAGGAGCCTTCGTAAGGCTGCGTGAAGGCAGGGTTCCGGAAGAGCGCCATCCGCACAGTGAACACGCCCGTCCCGCCCACGCTGATGTTTAGGGAACTGTGGGAGGAGAGGGACTGGTGAGAGAACCAGAGCTGAGAACAGCAACAGATGGCCCCCTCTTTCTGGTCTGTATTCCTGGGCAGTCCCTGGCAGGTATTTGCATTTTTATCCAGCAGGAGGACTGGAACCCACCAACTATTGCTTTACACACTGCAATAAGCACACACGGGTCCCCTCGAGATCTTGTTGGAATGTGGGTTCTGGTTCAGTAGGTTTGGGGTGGGGCTCAAGGTTCTGTATTTCCAACAAGTTCCCAGGTGATGCTGCTGCTGCTGATACGCAGACCACATTTTTTATAACATCTCCACCCCCTCACTTGGTGGCCCTTGCCTTCAAGAAGTGCAGCAAACAAGTTCCCAAGGCACTCACCTAGATTCCTTCTTTGGTCTCAACCCGGACCAGTTAAAAGGGATGGGCTATGAGTTCCACCGGCCTAAGTCAGAGTCTGGCCCCACTTACAGGAGAAGATTAGAGTTTTTTAAATGGGTTATTTTTAACTACATTGAAAACAGCCACACTGGTGTAGACTTCACGGGATGATTCAATAAAGGACATTGTTAAGACTGATGCCTCAGGAAATAAGGTGCATGAGAAATATTCAGTAACATGAAAGTCCACTTTACAGAACTAGGTTATTGTTTGGACTCAGAATTGAACTGGGGCAAGATTTCCAGCTCAAACCAGAGAGAGATTTGCAAACAAATGTGTTGCTCCCTGGAGTCTACCAGGCCTGGGACATGGCCACATTGCTCCAGGGCACTGCCTGGCCAGAAGATGCTCCAGCCAAAGGTAGACAATGAGCAGCCTTCCTTCCAAAGTCAGCCATGCACCCTCATCAGTGCCTAGGGCCCTTTCCCGAGTCTGGTTGGCCCAGAGAACATGTAACCACGGGAAAGCTTCAAGGTGAAGGTCATGGTCGAGTGGCAGCTCTCCGCCTGACGGCTTGGGTTTGAATCCCAGTTCTGCCACTTAGTAGACTCTGCAACTTTCGGCAAAGTTATTCAACCTTCTCTGAGCCTCAATTTCCACATCTGTATAACGGGAATAATAATAATAATAATACCTACACTTCCTAGGGCACTCTACGATTTCAATGAGATGTTCCATGTAGAACACTTAGCACAATGTCTGACGTATAGTCAACTCCTGATAAACGCTTGTTATAATTACAATTATAATTTTTTCCAACATCAGCATCATTGGTGACTCATCCTATTCAGAGATTTTCACTTCTATTTAGCAAGGATCCTTTTATTTTTTTAAATAATAAAACCTCACGTGGCACCCAATATGGATGGAACTTCTCTGGTTCACTCCTCAGGCATCCCCAAGGCACCCCTTAAAGACCCTCAAACTCCAAGAAGCATAATTTGTAAAGCCCTCTTTAATCAAACTCCTTCTAATTACAGACAGGGAAGGAAACTGAGATCCAAATATGGCATATGATTTGCTCCAAATCCCACAGCAGGTCTGAGCTGAGAGCCCTCCGACCTTCCCTCTGGTCCAACCACCCTGCCCCTCCAATAAGCCAGAAACCCTAATATTTGATTCACATCTGCAGAGCACTGTTGTGCTTCTAAGAAAGGCAGTACAAGTATTGCTAAAGCCATTTCACAGATGAGAAGACTGATACCCAGAGTGGGGCTATCAACTTCCCAAAGCCATCCGGGTAGTATGTGACAGACCCCGGATTTGAATCCAGGCTCCAGACTTTCTAGCTGGGCTCCTTAGTTGGGCAACACTGCTTGCCAGCCCCCCCACCCAGCTCCTTATGGGTGGCAGTCGACAGGGAATCTGAGGGCCTGGTGGTTAAGGGGTTGTGGGGTGGAGCCGGCCAGTGGTGCTGGGGACCCTCTCTGGCCGCACCTGACCATTGGATGCAGGGAGGTCTGCAGGCTGACTTTCATGTCCAGGGGTTAGGAGCACGCAAAGTTGATTTTGACGTTGACGTCACGGATGATGATCTCATCTGCCAGGTAGAGGGTGTTGCTGTACTTGGCATGGGTTTCATTCCTCTGTGTTGGGGGGATGGGAGAAAGGGGCATGAGAATCTGAGCAGGACTCAAAACCAAAGGAGTTTTCTCCAGCCACCTGGGAGCTGGCCTCCCAGCTTCCACAATCAAAAGTCACAACAGTGGCCATTTATGAGCACGCGTCATGTGCTGGGCTCTGAGCTAAACGTTCCTCCTGCATCGTTGCATTAGTCTCTTCAATGACCCTAAGAGGCAGGGCTACCACCTCCCTGCCTGGTGATGAGGAGACGGAGATTCAGAGAAACTGAGTAACTCTGAATGACTCGCCCACAGCACGCGGGATCTAATAAGCCTGAGTTCTTCGCATTACCCCATGCTTCCTCTCTCCAACACTAAAAAGTCTAAAAACCACATGCAGACTCATCATTAATGGTGGAATTTCAAATGCTGTGCTGAACAAATGACAATTAATTTCTTTCTTCCTTTCTTTTGTCTTCTTTCCTTTTCCTTTGGGGGATGAGGGAGGTGGAAGGAAGCAGTGCATCACTCATACAAATACTGACTCCCAGTGCCTTTCGAGGAGACTTCTGTAGGCAAGATTCTGATTCTCCAAATACCAGTGATGCTGACCCTGCCTCCCAGGACCACCAGAGACAAGCAGACCTGCTTCTGAACCCAGTGTTGATACCTACTGGCTTAGAACCCTCACTGCTCTGTCTAGCCCAACTGTTCCCATCTGTAAAATGGGGAACTATCATCATGGATGGTCCTCTTTACTTGAAGCTAATGTCTATTGAACACTTCTTATGTGCCAGTCACTGTCCTAACCACTTCACACACATTAACTCATTTAACACTCTTAACAACCCAACAAAGTAGCTACTATTATTATACCATTTTACAGTGGAAGAAACTGAAGCACAGCCAGGCTAAATGACTCACCCAAACTCAAACAACTAGTAAATGGTGGAGCTGGGGCTTGAACCAGGCAGTGCTCTGACCCTGTCCCATACTGTCCAGGATGTACCGTCATCAGTGTCCCACAGGGGCCTTCCCTGGTCGGGGTCACCACAGACATCCAGTCCCTGTCGCCCCTCTCAGCGAAGCCCGAGCACTGGCTGTCACGCAGGTACATGTAGATCTTCTCAAAGCCCAGGCTCTTCAGCTGGCACTTGCTCAGGGACAATTTGATGTCATTGGGCCCACACTCCAGCCTGCGGTCCAGGAGGGAGAGATCTGAAATGGGCAGGGAAGGCAGGATTGGAGGCCTGTGACCACAATTTGGGGTTCCACCATATCCCCAGGGCCCAGGCCCAGCTGGTCGGGCTTGCCACCAGTTAGGGGTACTCAGTCTGATCTCGCTATGGTCTCTCCTCTCAGAGTGACAGAAACACAAAATTGGATTCCAAGCATCACTGGATGGATCCAAGTGACGAACCATCAGCCCCATCTTACTCTAAGTGTGGGCTGTATGTGAAAAACAGTATTATTTTTGGGTGGTTCACTGCCCCAGTATTAAATAACATTGAATCCTAGTAAAACAAAACAAAACAACAAACAAACAAAAAATAAGTTAACTGCAATTTCTTTCCATCTTTTCTTCAACAAGGAGACAGTCCTCACTAGCTGCTCATGTTTTTAACGCCATATATTGCTAACTTCCCTTTTACAAGAGCAGAGTGCGGACTTCAGGCTAAGTGTTTGGGGGCACGCAACAGCATCCAGCTGGATGTTTCTTTAACTTTTTTACTAAAGTATTACACAGCTGCTGGAATTTAATAACTTTCTTTCACTGTATTCAGGTTTACTGTTAGCTTCTATCTAAAGTAAGTGTTACTTGCCACAGATAGACGTAGTGGTCACCATCAATGTCCCAAGTTTACTTAAAAGAAGAAGGATTCCATGAATTTGAAGAAAAACAAGTTAATAAAAATTGCAGTATGGGTAGAACTTACATAAAGCAAAATTGTAAAATTGGTACTTGGATGTGACCAAAATCATGACTGAAGTTTGGGAAAGACTAGTCTGCATCAATCATTGCACATATGGGGAAACTGAGGCTTAGAGATGGCCAGGGCCCTGCTCAGGGTCCTCAGCTGGTCAGTAGGGGGCCCAGCCCGAGAAACCACGACTGCTGGCCAGTCCTGTTCTTGTGCTGCAGGAATATGGCTCTGGTAGCCTTTGGCATACAGGTGGCAGCCACCTGTGTATCCACTGTGGTGTGGGGGCCTCAGAAAGAAGGCTATGTGTGAGGAGGTCCCCCAAGCTCTGGGAGGTTTGAGGTCAACTAAGGAGAGACTCTGGGAGCCCAGACAGCTTCTTGCTGGCTTTAATGGGTATTACTGGACCACCTTTTCACTCAGATTGGATGATAGGCATCTCCTGGGCCATCCCCACATGCCCCCAATTCACACACAAGAATGTGTTCCTCCCTCAGTGGCTCACATTTCTCAGCACCTGGCCTCCTGCCCCCTGGCCTCACCAGTGATGTTGAAGTCCTGTTTGCACTGGCAGTGCCATCTGCCATTAGCTGATTTGCAGTCTTCATCTACACTGCACTCATCACACGTCCCCTCCACCGACCTGGGATCTGCAGGGTCACAGACACAGAGAGTCAGCCAGGATGTACCCCAGTCCCCCTCCGTGCCCTTCCAGGCCTGGAGTGGGGGTGGGGGGACATGCCCGCTCACCTGTGCAGTACGCCAGATGGCACTCGGGGGGCGCCGTTAGGTTGTAGACGTAGTAGCCGCCGGGACAGGCCTTCACCTGGACGGGCGCGTCCCACAGGCAGCAGCGGCCGCTCCAGTGTGCGCAAGCCGAGCGGCTCACGATGCCCTCGTCGCTGGACGGGTGCGTGCCGTTGAGCCACATGGGCGCGGCCGTGTTGCAGCGCAGGGTGGGCACGCAGGTCTCGGGCATGCGCGCGCCGCCCTGCCCCAAGAAGCGGTACCAGCCGCTCAGGTGGGAGTCGCAGGTGTAGCCCGTCCCGTACTCGGTGCTGCGCCAGTACTCGTCCAGGATGCTGTGTTCCTGGCACGGATCGACGCACACGAGCGCATTGCCCTTGCGCACGCAGTCCAGCCCTGGCTCGCAGGAGCCCGGCAAGCACTCACAGTGCCGCCCGTCCCCCAAGTAGCCCGCGGGGCACACGCACGAGTAGCTGCCTTTGCTGTTGACGCAGGCGGCCAGGGCGTGGCAGCCGCTGAGCCCCGGCTCCGCGCACTCGTCCACGTCGATGCAGCCGAGGCCGGGCGTCAGGCGGAAGCCGTCGAGGCAGAGGCACGTGTAGGAGCCCAGCGTGTTCACGCAGCTGCTGTTGGCCGAGCAGTTGTGGGTCGCAGGAGTGGCGCATTCATCCAGGTCCCCGCACACTAAGCCGTCGCCAGTGAAACCCTCCTGGCAGGAGCACGTTGTGGCCGCTCCGTCCACCAGGCAGGTGGCGTTGCTGTGACACTCAGAGCAGCTTCCTGCGGACAGAAGAGCCCAGTCTCAGAGCGGGGGCAGCTGGGCCAATGATCACGGCAAGACTTCTTCCATGTCTCTTAGGGTACCCTTGTTCTTTAAGACTTAGTCCCTAGCAGATCCCCTCCAAAACAAATAAACAGAACTCCCCTGATGATGCCTAAACTTCCACCATTCGTTCTTGTGTGTTAAGCATTGCCTTCAAGCTGTTCCTTCTTTTAAAATATCCACATTCCCACAACCAGAGGAATAATGCAGAGTTCTTGACACTTTGGGTAGGATTCAGGTGAACCTGTTGCCACTTCCCCGTCTTTGCACATTTTATGCCTTTTGCCCAGATCTCCTTCCCTGCCTCCCCTCTGAAGACTTCCCCAGCTCAACCTAGCAGTGGCAGCCACATGTGTGCTCCTCGGTGACAGTAACAATAAAGATAATGAGCTGTCATTTAATAAGAACTTACTGTATGCCAGACACTGGGATACACACTTTTGATTCATTATCTCGTTGAATCCTCCCCAATGGCCCTGTGGGATCACTTTTGTATTTACCCTTACTTTAAAGATGAGGAAACTGATGTTCAGGATATTTAAGTCACTTGCTCCATTGGTAAGCAGCAGAGCTAGGACACAAACCCAGGTGGCAGGACCACAGAATGTGCACACTTAACTGTGACAACACAATGGTATTTATTGTGTGCCAAAGTACTCCAGCACAGGGAAGGCGCTCAGCTCCCTTCTCCAGGGAGAAGCTGAAAGCAGAATGAGGGCAATGTGCAACTGTTGGAATGACCTCTTAAGTGTGAAAGGGGAAGTATTTGGGAGCCACCTGGGTGTGTTCAAATCTCCTGTGTGGTTCAGGGTGTTCCAGACCTTCCAGTAGAGTGCCAGGGAGCTTTAGTGATGTTCTAGACTCTTGGCTCTCAACGTGTGGTCCAAGGACCAGAGCATCAGCATCATCTGGGAGCTTGTTAGGAATGCAGAGTCTCAGGCCACACCCCAGACTTATTGAATGAGAATCTTTGTTTTAGCAAGATTCTCAGGTGAGTCCTCTGTACATTAAAGTATAAGAAATGGATTTAGAATAAAGACTATGCAAATCCAAAGCACAATAGGAGAGGGACCAGAGCTCCTCTGTTAAGGGCTGCATTGCTACACGCACACGCGTGCGCGCGCACACACACACACACACACACACACACACACACTACTTACTGGCTTCCGAGATGTCAGTTTTTGCAGCTATAATGACCCAGGCGGTCACCACCACCATGACCATCTGCATCGAGGTCAGAGAGCAAAGACACCCCATCTTTTCTGCTCTTCACAGCTACTTCTGGTCCAGGGAAGACTTCCCGAAAGACAAGGACAGGTTGGCCCCTTGGAGTTTCCTCCTTGTCCCTGAAGTCCTGCAAACAGAGATGGATGGGAGAAATGCATGACCTGACCCTCTACCCCATGGTTGGGAGGAGAGCCTTGGATGTGCACTGCACAACACCAGGAGACGCCATTTATATGAACTACAAAAAGTGTGCAGTGCTGTGGCCCTGCTTTGGTGGAGTTTTCCCCTCTGTGGCCCCACCCTTATTCCCACCCACATCCCAGCCTCGGCTCCCCAAGTCTCCTTGCATTTGGAAGACGTGTCTCTCATTTGGAGCAGGAAGCAGGAAGATAGGGTACTGTTCTGGACTCACCACCTTATTGGAGACAGCTTTGGGTTTTAACAGCCAGCTCCTGATGTCCTGCTGGGAAAACTTCAACTTGCCCAGATCCATTTATTCATTCAACAAGCATTTATTGAGTAGCTACCATATGCCAAACAGGGAGCTACACACCAAGGAAAACAATGAACAGGACAGACAAGGTCCCTGAGTTCATGCAACTCACATATTGTAAAGAAGTGGCTTTGAGGTAACTCAAGAGTCGATTAATCTTTACAATGCATTTTAATGTTTCCAGAGTTGTCACTTACTATTTCACTCAGTTGTTGAATACTACCCCAAGTTTTACAGCAGCAAAATAGGGCAGCATGGTGGTTGAGTGTGTGGGACCTGGAGCCGGCAACCAGGATGCAAAGGCCAATTCACACTAACAGTGTGACATTGGACAAGGTATTTCAATTCGCTAAGAGTCAGTTCCTCATCTATGAAATAGGGATCCTTGCTTCCACAAATTGAGTGCCTACAGTGTGCCGGCTCAGTCTGAAGTCCCTGTGATCCAAGAACCTGTATTCTAGAGCAGTGTTTTCCAAGCCTTCGTGGCTAAGATCTGCTATAAAAAAACATTTTACACCATGACTCAGGACAGTTGGTTGTGCATGTGTGGGCATTTGCACACATACACACATACACACACGAAATAAAAATTTTATAAACAATTCTTATCATTATTGTCTGCATTGCTTGCTGATGTATTTTATTGTATTTAATTAAAAGAAAATTCTAGATATAATCCACAAATGATTTCATGATCCACTAACGGGTTGTGATCTACAGCTTGAAGAACACTACAGTGGGTGATAACTAACTGCTCATTGTTGTCATGGGGATTAACTAAGATGGTATATGCAAAGCAGGGCCCAGCACATAGTGAATGCTCTTGTTCACTGCCGTATCCCCAGTGCCTGGTACATAGTAACTAATATTTGTTGAATGAGTGAAAAAGTAGTAGTCATTGTTATTAGGAAAGTGCAGGCCTGCAGAGAGGGAGGTTGACTTACCAAAGATCATGAAGCCAACAGTCAGCAGAGTAATGACTCAGTCTAGGTCTGACAATAGTGTCCAATCTCTTAATTTCCTCTCCCCTCGCCCTCAAACAGAATGGGAATCAGCAGAAGACCAGGTAGGGGAGAAGTGGCAAGGAGAAGAGAGAGCAGAAGATATCCTTACCTGAAGCCAGAAAGGTGGAATTAATGTGCTTACAAGTGTGGGCTCCTATATATACGTCTGCCCCTGGCTGCAATCTCTCCTGCAATTGTTCTGTGGTTCTGTTTCTTGAGATTGTTTCCATGGGGGGTGGAATATTTTCCCCTCTTGGCACAATGTTCTAGGCTGTGAATTCTTGTTTTTCTTTTTCCTAATAGGTAGAGACCCCAAATGATTGACATTGGGGGTCACACTTGTGCCGACACATACAACGCCTCTGTTTTGTACCTCTTGGCATCAAGAGATTCCTTAGTTAGAAATTAACTGGGAAAGTAGTGCCAAGGTACTGGGCTTTTTCTTGGTTGTTGGCAAGGACGGTGTGGACCTAAAGTGCCAGGCACAGGCCAGTATCTGAAGCCAGGCTGGTCTAGGACAAAAGGGATGTTCATGGCCCCCACGGTGGCATGTACCTGTGGCCATAAGGTTCCCTGTCCTGGAGAGACCACTCTTCTGAAGCACAGGTTCAGCCAGCTCTCCTAATGTCCAGACATGAGCAGGAGAGACGTTGAGAATGATTGAAGGTCAGAGCCAGAAGATAATTCAGACATTATTGGACCAGACCCACTCTATGAAACAAGAAATCTGAGTTCTCATGAGGGATGGTCCCTTGGAAGGTGGATAACTTCATAATTGAACAGACTGACTCTGGAGTCAGCCCATCTGAATCCTGATTAACCATTTATTGCATGCCAGTATGCTCAGCTCTTAACCTTCCTGAGGTCATTTTCCTCATCTATGAAATGAAGATACCCATCTCCAAGCTTTGTTATGGTGGTTAAAGGAGATGATGCAAGTAAAGACATGCAGTCAAGATTCTGTCTGTGGAAGTCACTGCCAATACTGCTTTGCAGATGCACAGAGACAGGGGTAGAAAACGACAGAGCTTGGGTTCAACCCCATGTCTCCTGACCCAGTCCCATGTAGATGGCAATCCCACGTTGAGAAAAATCAAATGTATATGAACTTGGGCTGAGCAGGAAATATAACAAGGACCCTCTGCATTGACTTCCTCAGGCCCATCTCAAGCTGTCTCATTCAGTGGGGGCAACCATCAGTGCTCGTGCTGTCATCTCCTCTGGATGATTCTGTAGGACTGAAATTGCTGGGTCAAAGAGGTGGCACTGTCTTAAGAATTTTGATACCTCGTCCCAAACAGCACCCCAGAGAGATTTTTAAAAATTAGTTTACAATCCTACCACAGTACTCACCAACCTCAAGCATTGTTCACTTTCTTTCTTCTTTGTCGAAAAGTGAGAAACATCTCATTGTTGCTTACTTTTGCAATTCTTCCATGAAAAGGGATGTTATCATCTCTTCATTTGTTTATCATTTATTCTTCTTTTCTGAACTGGCTGTTTATGTCCTTTACCCTTTTTTTCCCTGTAGGAATGCGTCCTTTTATTTTTTTCCTATTACTTAAGAGGAAAATAAGAGTTCTTAATATTCTTTTTCTCCATCCTGGATGGTGAATATCATTTCTGGTTGGTGAACAGGAGGCCTTGTCTAAACCCTGGTCTGGGTGTCTTTAAAGGATTAAAGATGGAGGCTCCAGGTGGTCTCATCTTCCATATCTCTTCTCCAGAGCTGTCTGGGCAAAGGCCCTGGGAAGGAAAATGGGGAGTTTGGGCTGGAGATTATTCATAAGTCTCATAACCATATCATTCTAGCTTCTGTATTTGATGCTTTACATCTTGGGACTTTGCTGTTCCTGGAGGGACTGCCCCTCCCAGGGCTAACTAATTTCTAGAGATAGCAAACAACTGGATTGAGAGCATGCCTTTCATATGCAAACTAGCCATCCCTCAACCCTTCATTATGGGGCTTTCGTACTCAGGACCACTCTTCCCCTGCCCTAATCACCGCAGGGACAGATACCAAACAACTAGGGACAATTCTCATGTCCCAGAGCCTGCTGAAACTATTCAAACTAGCCAATCCAAAGCCTGCTTACCCTCCCTCTCTCGTTCCTTCCCTTAGAAACCACAGTAAAGGCTCTTGCCCATGTTTGCCCCCTCCCTCTGCCTCCTGACCGACCCTGCTGCTTCCTTGTGTGGTCCCCCAGGTCATGGAGTGCCCCCATCTCTTGGAATCTGTGATTATAATAAACCATTTTGTCAATGCCAGTCATCTCCTGATCTGCTGGCCTTGCCGTACCTGAATAATAATAAAACCTACACTTTAAAACAATAAGCATCACCCTCACTCAACACAGCTGGGTTATCCTGTGCTATTTCTCTAGTTGGCCGTTTCTCCACTCTTTCTTCAAATCTCCTACCCTCTCCTCAGCCCTGCAAACTTAATGACGTCATTAATGACTAAGCAATGCCTCCCTCATGTTCTTAGTCTACTTGCCTGCAGGCTCATCTTCCACATCTCCTCTCCTGTCAGGATGGAGACAGCGTTCTTTTTCCTGTGCTCTGATAACCTTTCCTTCCCACCTTCACTTACCCCTTCCTCCTGTATCTTCACTTTTCTCTTATCCGTTGGAGTATTCTCATCTACGAGTCCCTTCTACAGAAACCTTCCTTTGACCCCACGACTCCTCCAGCTGCCATCCTATTTTCCATCCTTTCATAGTCAAATTTCTCAAAAGATTGATCTGCACTCTCTGCACCTCACTCTTTCTGAACTCTCAGCTCCATTAACGTGGCTCATCATCACCAAAGACATACATGTTGCCGAATTCAGTCACTGTTTTTCTCTTTATCTTACTTCCAGAGAAGGGCTCAAAAAATATTTGTTTTTGTATGAACCTTACTCAACCTCTCAGCCATTCCCTCCTTCTTGGAACACTGTTCTTGCTTAACTTTTGGACATGGGTAGGAGACTTGATCTTAAAACTCGTGGCAGCTGTCGCTTACTGAGTGTCTCCTGGGTCAGATACTGCCGAGTGCTTTTACATCCATTGTCTCATGCAATGAAACACAGCAACCCATGTTGCACAGAAGAAGAGATTGAGTCAAGTCCCCAAGAATACACAGCTAGCCAGTGCCAAGTCCATACTAAAGCCCCAATCTCACTCAAATTTACCCCTATGATGTATTGCACTCATTCGAGTAAAGAACATTTCATGCTCGGCCATGGAAGAGCCTTAAAGGGGTAAGTGGTTTTAGGTCTTTTTTGAGAGAGTGAAGGTAACATGTGGAAAGTATTGAAAAATTGATCAAACGGAACACACAGGATTAGAATGAGAGTGGTGTGTGTTGGGAGGGGGCAGAAAATGAGCCAAGGGAGAAGACCCTCCCAACAGAGGGACATCACTTGCCTAGCACATCTATACTGCTTACCCCAATCTGAGCCCCCAGATTGCACCCGGGGGGGCCTGCAGGTAGTGCGCGCATTCTCTGGCTCGTGGCCGGTCAGGGTTCTGTGCCATGTGATTTAGTCCTAGCAGCCCCCGTGGACCTGTGCTCTGACCAGCAGCCACGTGGCCTTAAGCCTGAGGCAGGCGAGCCTCGCACCGTGTCCTGAATACTAACGCCTGCCCCTGTTGGGGCATCTGGTTCCAGAGAGTTCCAGGGCCCCGGGCTGTTCCCTGCTTCATCTGGACGTGGGCAGCTTTGGGGTGGGGGAGCTGTGGGAACGGGCTCAGGAGGCCTGAAAAAGCACAGTCTTCACTTTACATGACAGCTAGAAAGCGGAGGGGCCCGGATGGTTTGTGGAGACCTTGGTCCCTAACATAATACCTGCCTCCTTTTCCCAAGAGAAGGTCTATTATCACCTGGCTGAAATGAATGCCACACATCAGCAGTGTGAGTCTGTTTTCAACTGAATAATGACCCCCAGTATGTCCATATCCTAATCCCCAGAACCTGTGAACATTACCTTACATGGCAAGAGGGACTTTGTGATTATGATTAAGGCCAGGATCTTGAGATGGGGAAATTCTCCGGACATGCCCAATGCAATCACAATGAGGCTTGTAAGACAGGTGCAGGAGAAATTAGAGTCAGAGGAAGTAAGAGATGTGAGGATGGAAACAAGAGGTCAGAGTGATTCAAGGAAGGAACCAAGAACCTAGGAATGCAGGCGGCCTCAAGAAGCTAGAAAAAGCAAGTCAAGGGATTCTTCCAGAGGTGACCAACCCTAATGACACCTTGACTTTAGCCAAGTAAAACTGATTTCTTATTTCTGGCCTCCAGAGCTGTAAGAGTGTAAATTTGTGTTATTTTGAGCCACTAAATTTGTGGTAATTGTCAGAGCAATAATAGGAAACTATTACAGAATCTAACTTGGGTCTTGGGGTAACACTGTCAGCATCTCTCCCTTTTGGGATGACTATGAAATCCTGTATCTCAGAGATGGGATGCTGCCTGATATGGAATTTCATTTGATCCATGGATACTTATTTACTGAGCATCTATTGTGTCAAAGCAGAGTTCTAGGCATTGGGAATACGGTGGGGAAGAGAATAGACATGTCTGCTCTCCTGGGGCTTACACCCCAACGGCAGAAGCAGGTAGTAAACAAGTGCACAGCAACATCATAAGATGCTTTCAGATTTGGTATCTAGGAAGGCCTTTTTAGGTGGTGACATTTGAGCTGAGATGTGAAGGATGAAAAGGACACAGCTGTGTGAAGATCTGGGAAAGTGTGTTCTGTGTACATTTAGGGAGGAGGAACAGCCACAATGAGAGAAAGAGAGAGAAAGAGAGAGAGAAAAAGGGAGTGAATTGTTCAGAGAATAGATAAGAAGTGTGGCTGGAGCCTAGAAAATGTGAGGGAGAGGAAAGAGGAAGAGATCTGCAGGGCCAGAACTTTCTGGGCCTCGAAGGCATGGTAAACAGATTGGATTTTATTCTAAAAGCAATAAAGATGCCATTAGAGTGTTGTAAGCCCTCATGACCACGGCTTTTTAAAAGATCATCTCAATATGGATTTTGGAGGGTGGAGAGGTAAAGAGTGACAGCCGAATGACCAATTAGGAGACTTCTGCAGTTGAGAAATAGTGGGTGATTGTCAGTGGAGATGGAGGGAAGTGGGTGGAGTCATGTGGAGGGAATTGGGTGGTCAATGGAGGGAAGTGGGTGGAGTCACATGGATTGGTGGAGTTACTTACATGGTGGTAAAAGGAAAGAAGGGACTTGAGGATTATCCTAGCGCATTGTTGGTTGAGAGCAACATCTCACTTATTGAGATGAGGAAGACTAGGGACAGGTTTGGGGTTTGATCTCTTTCTCACTGTGCCAAAATACAGTGTAAAAAAATCAATCCACCTCATTTGAAAGTTTTATTCCAACTCTGGCAACCTCAACCTGGTGGAGGTGGTGTGCATAGTGCAGTCTCCAGAGTGAGATTGCCTGGGATTATGTCTCAAGGGCTTTCTAGCTGTGTGATCCTGACTGGTTGCTTAACCTCTCTTTGCCTCACTTTCCTCATCTGTAAAGCGGGTATAAGGAAACCTAGCTCCCAGTGATGTTGTGAGAACCAGATGAATGCCCGGCCTGTCATAAACACTCATCAAATGTTGCTATTATGGCTTCCCTTGCAGCCGTGTTTGCATTCCAGGCCAAACAGCTCTTCTAAGGCAGCACCAACCAGGAAAAAGTGGGAATGAGTAAAATAGGGCCAAAGACATTCAGTGGCTTTTATTATCCAGCCCCCACCCACCCACCACAATGATATAAAATTTTATTGGAGTAGATCCACTCAGTAAATGATGCCAGGACCTGGAAAATGGGCACCTTCCCTCCTGGCGTTGGAGAAGCTACAGTTCTTCCTTGACTCTTGGTTTCTTCTCTTGTCTTAGAGGTCCTTTTGGCTTAGCTACCTTCTCCTCAGCTGTTTCCTTCTGCCCAGCTGGCTGTTCCAGCTTGGTCCCATTCTCCAGCTCAGGCAACTTCTGCTCAGGTGACTCTTTCTCCATGAAACGTACTTCTTCTTCCTCAGCTAATACTTCCTCTTCTATCACTTCAGTTTGTTCAACAAACAACAGCTATTCAAGACAAGACGGAAGGGGGGAAGGGAAGAAGGAGGATAAAGAAAGAGACAAGAAATATGTGATAATTGTGATTGTAATTGCCAAGGTCACTTTTTCTGGAAGGGCCCAGAGAGAGGCACCTGGGTGATCCTCTTAGATGCAAGGGTCCATTTGGCTTGGGTGGGGTAATTCTCAACTGTGATTTTGACCCTCCAATAACAGGACCTTTGGGGAGCCACCCTTCCTTCACTCTTGAGTTCACAGATGTGGCTGCCCCCATGCCTAGCTCTGGGGCTGGGCATGTGATCCAGGCCTTGCTAATGAGATATCTGCCCAGAACATTTCCTGGGACTACTCAGAAGTAGGTGCTTTCTTTCTAAGCTGGGAGGATATTAGTTTAGAGCTGTGGGGCAATCTTTGACTCTCCATGTGTAAATGACTGCTTGGGAATGAAGCCAACATAGAGGAAAACAGAGATAGGGAGAGAGAAAATGCGCTTGAGCTTCTGAAGCCACCCATGCCTGATGTTCTACCAGTTGTGTAGGATAAATGCCCATTGTTGCCCAAGCCCAAGAGTAGTGTTTCTGACATTGGCAACTGAAGGGTCCTAGAACACAGATGGCATCTTCCAGCAGATGGCCTCACTGAAGCGTGAACAGGACTAGGAGAGAATGGGCATTGTCATCCCGTCCATCAGGAGAATAATGCCACAGGGTAGGATCCCAGCAAGACATCTGGTTACCAACTCAGGAACAGTGGACCCAGGGAAGCAGCCTTAGGAGCTGTGTGAGACCTCAGAGCCTTTGCCCCTCCCAGTGTTTCTAACATCTGCCATTTCTGCTTCCTTGGAGTAAGTGCCTTTGAAATAAAATCTTCCAAACTGGTTGGTTGTTCAACCATCTTCAAGTATCTCAGAGTGCACAAGAATATGGAACTCTTGGCACACTCTTTCCTAGTCCATTGAGGTCTTGATGATTCTGTGTGGGACAGAATAACCCAGGGTACTGCTGTTTCACCTTACCTCATCTTCATCCTCAATCCTGGTCTTGATTTGGCTTTCTAGGAAGTCCAAAAAGCCCTTCATGGTATGTTCTCCCTTATACGGTACAGCCTAGGAAGAAAACAGAACAGGGTCAAAACGGTAGCCTCTGCCTGCAGAATACTCAGGGATTGCTTCAGGTAAACCCAGAGTCACATTCCTAACAACCGGAGTACAGTGAGCAGGTTCCTTAACCTCTCTGAGCCTCCATTACCATTTATTATCTAAGAGAAGCATAATAAAAATTCCTCCATCCATGATGACTGGGTCAGGGATGGGCAACTGACCTAAGCTGGACCCACTTTGAGTCTTGAGACTTTTGTGGAAGCTAATGGAAGACACTCTTCAATGTGAACTTGAGAGGGAAATAGGAGCTGGAGTTGAGAATGAAGCTGATTTGGTAGAAGGCAGAGCTGGAAACAGGGAGAAACCGAGTCTGTGCTAATAATGCAACAACATTTCCAGTTATGTGAGTCCCAAGAGCCCCTCACTTGTTGAGAGTCGGTGGGGAAGAGCCTGAAGAAGGGGTACCGGTCCAGGTTCATCAGCTGAATGTCGTTTGCCGTGATGTCGATCTTGGCGATGGTGACTGTGGAGTGGTTTTGATACTTTCTGCCCAACTCCTCCAGTACTGGGAACAGCGCCCTGCACTTCTCAGACCAGGGCGTATCTGGAAGAGAAGGGCCGTTGCTCATGCTCACAGTAATAAGGACTCTGAAAGCCGGCACTCCCCCATAAACACCATCACTGGGTTCTACTAGTGCTTCTGCTGCTTTGCAAATTGGACTCCTCCTTTCTTTTAATAGTATATTAGGTTACTTTACATTTCAAACATAGTACCTGATCGTTATTAAATAAATTAGAAAAAAATCAACCCTCTCTCTTTTTGCCCAGACACTAGCACTTGTAGCATGTTGGGATGTTTTCTCCTATTCTTTGTTTTGCCTTTAACGTAGCTTTCCACTCCAGTTGAAGAAGAAAACCAAGAAAAATATTTATGCTAAATGCTTCCTCATGCTCTGCCAGAAAGCGTGTGTGTGTGTCTGTGTGTGACAGCACAGGTTTTCCAGTGGAGGGTAAACTTGTAGCCCAAGGTCACCCAGTGAGTTAAGCAGAGGAAGTGGGGTTTGAAGACAGGTTGCTTTGACTTGTGACCGTTATACCACACTGCCTGTCAATCTGGTGGAGGAGAATGTGCCTATGAAGTGAACAGGAGGTTGTGACAAGTACCACTACCCCCAGAAAGGAGACACTGGACTTCCTTTTGGAGAGTTCTTTGAGCTTTGATTATGGCCCAGGCACCTAGCCCTCTGGAGAGAAATCAGGGACCAGCTCCAACATGGAAGGGAAATTGAACCTTGCCTGCTCATCGTTCCATTGACATTTCTGGCTGTGTGGGAAGAGTGGCCTCAGCAGCCCCAGACACTCCACGTCTGGATGATCAGCCCTCCATCTACAAATCCAGTGCCTCCAGGACCCCCTGCTCTCCCAGCAGAGCCCCCACAGCTCCCCGGAGCCGGATGGGCCCTGGGCTGCAGCAGGAGGGGGCATAATGGCTGCAGTCCCAGGGGGCCAATCTGACAGCCCTGCTTCCAAGAAAATGAGGCTGCTTTTGCCTTTTCCAGAGCCAAATGGGCACTCTCGTAGCTCCGGGTGTCAGGTAAGTACAGGAAGGCTGCCCCAGCCTCTCATTTAAAGGCAGCAGATCATGGTTATTCAGCCACGCAGACCTTAAGCACCTCGCCCTGTGGATAAGAGTCCATCTCAGTGGGATTTTACAAGGCCTGCATGATGCAATCCAGCCCTTGTTTCACCATCCAGGAAAGGATGGGATCAGAGCTCGAACTGAACTTTTTGCCTTGCAGCTTACTGACTGTCTGACCTGGGGAAGGTAGTTAACCTCTCTAAGGCTAGGTTCCCTCATCTGTATCGTGGGGAGATCCACTGGACCTTCCTAAGAGGCTTGTTTTGAGGAGGCGATGACAGCGGGTGTGTCAACAGCAAACTCATGTCTGGCTCATGGAATGTGCTTAGTAAGTGGTAACCATGTCTGTTAAATAAAAGAGATGTCTGAGGTAACTTCCTTGTCACCCTTCTCTGTGTCTCAGAGTGGGAGACAAGGTCCCTGGCTTTGGCTCTCACAAGCAAGTCAGAAACAGTGGAGAAAGGGCCAGAGTCCTTAAGTGAGCACTGGAAATAATTACAACAATGGGAATAATAATAGCAACAATAGCTATCTCTTGTGAAGTGCTTACGATATGCCAGACACCGTGCTAAGTCCTTTACATGCATGATTTGGGTCCCCAGTTTGGCCACACAAACTCTGGTAGGTTAAATACAGGCCATTTGGTAAGTCACATAAAGCCAGAAGCAGGGGGATTCGGTACAGCAGTTACCAGCAGAGGCCCTGGGGTCAGGTGCTTAGGTTTCAATCCCAGTTCCGGCACTTACTAGCTGCCTGACTTTGGAAAAGTTTCTTCACCTCCCTGGGACTCTATTTAGTCATCTGTAAAGTGGGAGCAATAATAGTAGCTACTTTCAAAACTATGTTGTGAGGATTAAGTGAGATAATGTATAGAATGGCTCAGCACAAGGCCTGGTGTACCATGGTGTTCAATCAATGTTGACCATCAACATTATTATTTTATAAATAGCCACAGGCCTGGATTATGTGCATGGTGTTCTACATGTTCCAAGAATTCGATTTTTGAGGAGAGTTGCATTGTAGCTGATTAAGGATCTTGATCCAAACTCTTTGGATGTCTGAAGACCATTTGTGGCATGGTGCTTTGACAGATATTGGATATTTTGGTGCCCAAGAATTCAGGAGCCACCTTGTAAAGTCAGGGCCACTGCCTTCCGTGGCCTCTATGGAAGTACTTACAGAACATCACAAATACGTCCCTTTCCTTGTCAAAGACAATGATGTTGAAGTTCTTCCCAACGAGCTGCTTAACTGGCCCCTGGTACCAATATTTTGGAATCTCTTCACTGGATTGATGTTTCTAGGAAGCAAATTTGAAAGGTCTAAGAGTCTCCAGAAAGAAGTTGGCAGTTGGGTCTCCCAGCCCTGACTGGAAACAATGGCAAGTCTTCTCTTGTTCTTACAGGAAGAGACTTGGGAAGGAGCTTGAAATGCTGAGACAGATCATGAGCTTGATGTCAAGCCTGAATTGTCCAGGGCCAGTTGGGATCAGAGGGCTGAGGAGGAGGCAGGGCTCCAAACTGGGATGGACTCTAGCATCTCAAATACACGATTCTGGGAATTCTTAGATGAGAGTGGGGCTCACGTCTTTAACATCTTACCTAGTTTGTTCCCCCTGCAAAAAATTAGCTGTCCCCAGTTACTCTGAGCATGAAAACCAAGATAATTTACATGACCTAGAAAATCCTTATCACACTTTGGTTCCTGCCAACCTCTCCAAGCTCATCACCATTCCCTTGCTTTCTTCAGCCATACTGGTCTTCTATACCCCAAAGGGCCAGCCTTCCTCCCACCTCAGGCCTTGGCTTGAGGGCTCCCCCACTCCTCATTCCTACATTCCCTTCTCCATCTGGTTAACTCAGATTTATCCTTCAGAATGACCTCAAGGGAGGACTTCCCTGACTCTCACTCAGACTAGGTCAGATCCTGCTCCCCTATCTTCTTGTAACACTTGGTACTTGTCCTTGTATCACTTATTCAAGTTTATCATTTATATTTGTTTTTCTGGTTATTTGATTAATGTGTCTCTACCACACTAGACAGAATGTCACAAGGGACTTTTCTTCTCTCGTCACTGAGTATCCACTGCCTGGTACATAGTAGGACCTCAATAAATATTTTGTGAATGAATGAATGAATGAACCAAGCTCTTGCTTCTCTTTGAAGGAAGTGGTATAAATTTCAGAACCTATATTTTTCTCTACAGCCATTGCTTCCTGAATATCTCTTTTCCCTGCACTGCTACTACCCCAGTCCAGGAAGCCTTCCTCTCTCATCTAGATCACTGTACTAGCCTCCTAGTGTTCTCTCTGCATCTCCTCCTAATCCTCTCCATAACTTTATTCTCCTACAAACAGGGTTCTGCTTTCCCCATGCAAATGCAGCTTCCCATTGCTTTTAGGATACCAAATCCTTAGTATGTGTACAAGTCCTTGCTGTCAGGTCTGCTCAGCTCACCAGCCTCATCTCTCACATTGCCCTCCCTCATTCCTACCCCAGCCTCTGGAGATGACCTGAAGATTCTTTCCAAGAGAACATAAAGGAGAGTGGGGGCTGGGCATAGGAGATGGGAAATGGTGAACATGATGGAGAATTAGGAATCAGATCAGGCAGATCTCATTGCCCATGTGACGGATGCTCATCTTTATTTCAAGAGCACGAGAGGACCTGTTGGCCCTGGAGAGGGAGACAGACACCTTCTGAGGTATAACTGGAAGGAAGAGAGAGAGGATGGGTAGAGCTCCAGGTAGGTTTGTAGATGTGGTTATGGAAAGTGAGGGGGCCCCTGTCTGAACCTTCTATTTTCTTAATGATACATGGGTCAAGTACTCAGCTGAGACTGAAAGTAGGAATGGGGTATGAAGAGATACAGATTCAGAGATTAAGAGAATGAACACACTAAGAGAAACCTACATAGAGGTATTAGGACATTTCTAAGAGCCCATAGTTTGGTTTGTGATTCCATGAAGCCAGCCTGCCTCACGGTGAAGTTTTTTTTCTCCAGGATAGGCCTGGAAACAGTAGGCAAGGTATGTGAGTTCAACCGGGGTTGTGATTTTGCCTGGTAAATACTACAGGGTGTAGAGGAGGTAGAAGGTGGAGGGGATAAAGGAGCTAAGGGGATCATGATCGGAGTGATGAACCATGGAATCCAAGTTCATGAAGAAGGGCACTAACGAGATTGTGAAATGGGATCGGGAGGTTGGAGGCCATTAAAGGGTAAGGAATTGTAGCAATGTGGGTACTAGAGAAGAGATCTTAAGATGATGGGAAGCTTGCAACCAGGCTTTCAGAGGGGCTACCATCTCTGGAGTGTGGCCATGAGAGCGAGTGACTGAGATGGCATGGACACACCAATTGTGGGAGAAAAGACCAGGATTTTGGATATTGACATTCCCAATGTCAATATCCAAATGACAGAAAGATGGAAATGATGGCAGAGTAGGGATGAAGGGCAAGTGAGGAGCTTAAGTCCTGAGGGGGTGAAAGGGAGGTGATCAGAGGACAGCAACAGGGGGTGGGATCAGGCGGTCTAAACTCCAAAGGCAGGGGCTCCAAAGGATCTGGAGTTGTTGAAGGCAGGAGGAGGACAAATGGTTTGGAAGCAGCGTGGAGGACACCAACCTCACCACTTGGCCTGTGATGATGTGCATAAGAGAAACAACAGCTTTCAGTTGAGAAGGCTGCAGGGGAAGCAGTGGCTGTGGGGGAGCAGACGGAAGGTAATGAGAGCCCTCAGAGGTAAGGTGACCATACATTCTGGTTTGTCCGGAGAGTCCCAATTTATTCCTGGTGTTCCGGCAATACTTTTAAAGAATTCCCCATTACTCTCAAAAGTGTCCCCATTTAGAAAATAAGAAATCTGGTCACCCAAGTGAGGCAGGGTGTTGGGGATACAGTAAGTGCTCAATAAACAGCAGGTGATGTTGTGTTACGTAGCCATCCTTTTGCAGCCTCTTCTCCCTTTTAGCAAAACAGGTTCCCTTCTAACCCCTCAAACAAAAGGTCCCTAAAGCCTGTGAGGTTAAATCCTGATTGCTGAATACATCCACTCCCTTTTCTCCCCCAAAGCAAGCATCTCCCCTTGGGCCAAGTAAATCTTTCACATTAAAGTTTGGAAGGAGAGTAAGAGCCTCCTTTCAGAGGATGTCAGCCCTGGGAGTGCCTGCATTTCAGTTGGAAATTGCTGCAGAGTAAATGCCTTTACTTTAAGAATAAAGAATTATGGTGGAATTCTAGAGTCAAGACAGGTCAAAAGTTGAATAGATTTGAGGTGGGGGGATGGAGGTATTTCCCCACATTGAACCTTGTGAGGTTGACCTTAATCCTGCCTCCCCATTCAGATGACTAACGCCAGCAGAATTACCAAAGAGGGGTGATTTTCAGGTTCTGGATAAACTTTGTCTAAGAACAAACTTACCTTGGCAATTTTATTCAGAAAGCTGCGGCCGAATTTCTTGAGGTTTTCGTAGGTTATCTCCTCAGAAGGCATTTTGTACCTTGCATCAGAGCTTAAGTTTAGGATCTGGACAGATGGAATGTTGACCTCTGTGATCTGGAAGTGTTGAAGACATGTCTGTTTCTGGGTTCATCTGCGTCCACAAGGATGAAAAGGATCTGCCAAATCAAGTGAAACCTGTGTCTCTCTGGATTCCAGGCCATGAAAAGGTAAGGAATTGAAATTGGGTAAGGAATCCCTTACCAAGGAGAGAAAGCATTGGGAAGTTGTGGGAGGGCACTAAGGGAATGCAAGTAGCAAGGTCTGTGGGGTGCGTCTGAAAGACTTGACAAAGGCTCCCTTCCATCAGGCAGATGCAGCCCTGCACCCCAGTGCACAGAGGGGCATCAGCCATCAGCCTGGTGTCACCATCCTTGTGCAGGGCAACAGCCACACAACCGTAGAAAGTCAGGAGGTCCTGAGGTTTCATCCCAGTTCCTTGAGCAAAACAGTAACTCCCCCTCTCTGTGCCTCAGTTTCCTTATCTATAAAGTGGTGATTATAATAGTACCCACGTAATAGCTTTGCTAAGAATTAAACAGGACAATGCATGCAAAAGCTTAGCTCAGTGACTGGGAGGTAGAAAATGTTCAATACATGTCAACACATTATTATTCTAAATTATTCTTCTATCAAGGAAATTCATGACTTCATTCACTCATTCATTCAACAGACATTCATGGAGTGCCTACTAGGCATTTTGGTAAGCATGCTGTCCAAGGCGGACAAAATCTGTGCCCTTATGAAGCTTATGTTCTAGAGGAGAAGACAGACAAAATGCATAAACAAATTAATAAATTCAGATAGCAGTGAGTGCCAACTAGACCATAAAACAGGGCACTGTGATAGAGTGACTGCACAGATGGGGTGAGCTAGGGGCTCAGTATTAGGTGGGAAGTTCAGGAGGAGCATCTGAGGTGGTGACACTTTAGCTGGGACCTGGGCGATGAGTAACAAGTCAGGGGAACATTGATTCGGGCAGTGCAAATTGTCAATGCAAGGGCCTAGGGGGTGTTGAGGGAGGATCTTAGAGTGTTCTAGAATAGAAAGGAAAGGCCAATGTGGCTTTAGCACCATGAGGGAGAGACTCATGGGAGACAAAGTCAAAGATGAGGTCAGAGCTCCAGCATGGAGCTTGGGTTTTGTCTGAACGAGATGGGAGGCCACTGAAGATAGGAAGCTGGAGAGTGACATGAAAACTTTTCAAAGATTATTCTGGTTGCAGAGAAGAAACAAGAGTGGAAGCAGGGAGACCAGTTAGAGGCTGCAGCAGGCACTTGGCATCAGACACTCTCAGGTCACTCACCGATCAAAATATGAACGGCCCTACTGTGTGCCAGACGCTCTTCCAGGGGGTGAGGAGACTATGAAACACAGAGCAGACCTATGAAAACCAGTCTTGTATACTTTCAACAAATATTGGCTGGAAGTGAACAAGATAAGACATGGGGGATATGGCCTGTTGGAATAATCTTCATCCAACTCTTTATCTTTGGCTCTAAAATGGATCCCGGTCAATAAATGGCATTTGGGAAGCTTGCTAGTGGGGGGTAAAGGCAATTTAGAACCTCATGTCAGAGTATATGCCAGAATAAATTCCACCTAGATTAAAGAGTGAAATGAAAAAATAATCAAGAAGGAAATATGGCTGAATATTGACTGTTACAACAGGAGAAACAGAGGGAAAGCAGTCAGACTGTGATCACTTTAATTACATCAAGAATATTAAAGTTTAAAATGGACTAAACCAGGAAATACATTCACTGGAATTATTTCTGTAATTGGAGCAACCTTCCTGGAGAGCAATGTGGTGGGATACAGCGTGGACATTAAATATGTTGATGCTCTAGTGGCTTTACTCTGTGCTTATTCCGGGTTTCAACATTTTTTTTCTTTTTAGTAAGGAAGATTAGTCCTGAGCTAACATCTGTTGCCAATCTTCCTCTATTCTATATGTGGGATGCCTGCCACAGCATGGCTTGATGAGCAGTGCATATAAGTCTGCACTCGGGATCCAAACCTGTGAACCCTGGGCACTGAAGCAGAGCATGTGAACTTAACCACTATGCCACCGGATCGGCCCCAGGTTTCAACATTTTTAATTGTTTCATTTGATTTTTAGAATAATTTTCTTCAAAAGAAAAAAATCTGCCATTACTGTACTACTTATAAGAATAAAGAGAAGAATGAAGTAAACAGCCCCCATAGCCCAAGTGGTGATAACTACATAAATTTGGGTATAGCGCTTAGGAAAAACAGATCTGTTTCTAATGATGATAATGATAGCAATAAGAAGCACTGTTTATTGTACATTTGCTCATTGCTTTACATATAGCACCTCCAATTCTTACCATAACTCTCCGTTTTACACATGAGGCGACTGAGACTGAGAGGTTAAGAAACTCACCTAAGACAAAACCTCTTGTAAGAGGAGGAGAATTTGAACCCAGGTCTGTGCGATGCTAAAGCCCAGACTCTCAGCAATTACTTTTCAGACCATCTGTGCTGTGTCACCCCTTCAGGCTTTTCATACTCCCTGACCTCAAGCAGGAGTGGTCTTTCGTCCTCCTCACCTTCGGGCCAAATGCGACCCACAATGCGGTCACCCACGCTCAGTCCATCAGAAAAGCAGCTGAGCTGTCATGTTCGCACAGCAGACATGAGAGAGGTGGGACAAGAAAGAGCATGGGTTTGGCAAGAAAGGAAGAGACACTGGACGGGAAGAAGGGAGGAAGCTGGTTTAAAATTAAATGGTGGATAATATACAGCATCTATATTGAAATCAGGAAATGGGTATGCAAATGCAAATCCTTCCTGGCTCAATTTATAGTCAGCAGGGCAGGTGAGTGGCATCAGGTTCTACAGGTCTTGGATCCCCATCTAAGAGCCCCGAAGACCACGGCATCTTCCACAAACCTTGTTTTGGAATTCCTTCAGTGCCAACTTGTAATGCTGCATTATTGTACCAAATGACTTGGAGCTTTTGGAGACGATGAGCAGCATATGATTCAGGATGTTCAAATCATAAATCAGATCCTTATTCTGAAATTACAAGGAAAAGCAGTCATTCCATGCACACAGCTGCCCCAGCTCCCCTTCTCCCCGGGAACCTTTGCTCACTGACCTCAGTGTTGAATTCTATAACAAAATCCGTGAGGTGCTGTTTTATGACTTGATTGAGGACTTGTTTGTTAGTAGTGTCATAAATAAGCTCCTGGCAGTTCGCAATTTTTCCCTTGCACAAAAGAAGGAAAACATTGGAGGGCGGTCGCCTCTGTGATGTAGGCACTTAATAAATATAAATAGCACAATTTTCCTCTTGGATAAAAGGAACACACCATGGTGACAAGTGTAATCCATAATCTAGGTACTTAATAATTATGGGTGGCTGGGCAGATTAGCCTGTGGGTGGAATGTGGGAATGTGGCCGCCATGAAGGTCTCCTGTCTACAAAGACAGGTAGTATAATTGACTGACAGCTGCAGCTGCCTTGCTCTGAAATCCGTCAACGTATGCATGCTGATGCTGAGCAGTTTCTCACACACTGCTCCTAACAAATAACTGAATGTGTCAGGGATGCTAAGGCAAGCGCACTTCTGGGAGCTGTAGGACTTCTCTGATGGATGACTTTGAACTTTCTAACAACTCCACTGGACTCTTTCACCCAACCTTCCTTCCTTCCAAAGGGTCAGACCTACATCATGGCGTGAGGGCTCTCTGAGTCTCCCTCAGCATCCTCTCTGTTTTCCTTCACAGGCATTTTCCCTAATAAATCTTTGCATGTCTAATCGTACTTGGTGGCTGGTTCTCAGAAAGACCTGAGGACTAAATGACATAATTCTCCGTAGCCCAAGGTCAAAGTTTTGAGGGAGGGAGAAAGAAGCAGCTGTCTGCCACTTTCTTTATACTCCATTCCTTCTCTTCATCTCCATCAATCCTGTCCTGTAGTCCAAACCTCTTCCCTGGACTCCTGCAAAAGTCTCCTAATGGTCTTCCAGCTTCTCCCCTTGATTCTCTCCACTCAAGCCCCCACACTTCAGCCAGAGTGATGATGTTAGAACACAAATCTGATCATGTCATTCTCTGGCTTAAACACTTCATAGCCCCCAATGTCCTATGGATAAAGTCCAAACTCTTTTCTGGTCATAACAATAGTCTAATAATATGCATTTGACTTATTGAGAGCTCATGTTGAACCAGCCCCAGCTCTAAACATGTTATATGCATGAACTCATTTAATCCTCATAACATCTCCTTGAGCTCTGTACTATTATTTCCCCATTTTACAGCTGAGGAAATTGAGGCACAGAGAAGTGAAGTGACTTGCCCAAAGTTGCTAAGCTCGTAGGAGGTGGAGCCAAGATTCCAACCGAGACAGTCTGATCTAATGCTCATGCTCTTAACCATTAAAATAGACCAACTCTCTCCCAAATGCCTGGTCCAAGTCTGCTGTTTGGCTTTTGCTTTTGTGATGGGATTTATTCTGCAGAGCTTTTAAAATTTTGTGTGGTCCAAATTTATCAGTATTTCTTTTCATAGTTTTTAGAGTTTCTGTCATGCTTTACAAAGGGGCTTTCCCGCTCCAAGTTTAGAAAGCAAACTCTCCCACAGTACCTTCTAGTTTTTCCATGGTTTCATTGTTATATTTTTAAATTGGGGAGCAATCTGGAATTTAATTTGATGGAAGGAGTGATATATAGATTTAGCTTTAGATTTTTTTTCAAATGGCTAGCCAATTCTTTCAACACTAGTCATTGAATAACACAAAATTTCCTACTGATCTAAAATATCATCTTTATCATATACTAAATTTCCAAATGTATTTGGATCTATTCCTGGATTCCACGTTGTCCCATTTGAAAACACAAATCAGGTTATTCTCCAACTGAAAACCTGTCAGTGATTTCCATGGGCCCAAGTAAAAGTGCAGCAGCTCACAGTCATCTCCTAAAGTCAAGCAGATCTGGATATCACCCTACCTACCTCCTCTGTCGCCTTGGGCAAGTAACCTAAGCTCTCTGAGCCATATCTATCAGTAAGATGGTTATTGTAAGGATTTGGCTTTGTGTCGCCAGGGAGTAAGGCATGTTCCAGGACCCAGACCACAGTATCTCGACTAACACTGCTCAATAGAACGATCTGTGAATATGGAAATGCTCTGTAAATCTATGCTGTCCAATACAGTGGCCACTATCCACGTGTAGCTCGTTTGATTGAGGAATTAAAATTTTAATTTAATTAATTTAGTGTAAATGGTCACGTGTAACTAGCAGCTGCCGTATTGGACAGGTCAGATCTAGATCCCAGAGAGGGAGAGGAGGAAGGTGTGTAGTAGAGGCTAGACTGTGGAAGGCCTTGTGGGCCTCTTTAGGGACTTGAGTCTTTATCCTAAGAGTAATAGGAAGCCATTAAAGGCTTTCAGTGGGAAGGAGGAAAGATTGTTCTTTAGAGGACAAGAGAGAATGTGGCATGTTGCATTAGGGTGGATGCTGCCTTAGGCTGTGGGAGATGATGGTCACTTGATCTAGGATGGTAGCAGTAGAGAGAAATGGATAGATTCAAGGGGTATTTTGGATTTAAAATCAGTAGGATTTGGGTGATGGATTGGTTATGAGGGGTGGAGAAGAGGGAAGTGTTAGAATGATGCCTGGGTGTTCTGGCTTTGCTCAGAGATGGGAGAGACGGTGGCACCATTCGCTGAGAGAGAATGCTGGAAAAGGATTTGGAGGGGAGATTATGACTTTAGGCTTGGCCATGTTGAGACATCTGGTGATGGATATAAAGCCCTGGAGATTAGAGAAGTCTGGCTGGAGATAAAGATTTGTAAGTCACGGGTGTATGGATGATAATTGCTGATGGAGGGTGTGGAGGGAGAGCATGGAACAGAAGAAAACACAGGGCAGAGGACTGAGCCTTAATGAATGACATTTACTGGTTAAGGAAAGGAGGAGGAGCTTACAATGGAGAATGGCTAGAAAGGCCAGACAAACACTGAGAGACTGTGATTTTGCAAAAGCCACTTAGCTTACAAGTGGCAGAACCAGAATTGGTACCCAAAGCCCTTACAGACGTGCATAGTCCACTGTTTTCAACTAGAGACCCCTCACTAGCAATAGGATCAAAGTCCTACCTGTTTGAACACCAGAACACTGTCCAGGGTGACGTGGAAACGCCCAACGGCATTGGTAATTGGTATCACTCCAAATGTGAGCTCTGGGAAGTCTTTGATCACATCGTAGAACAACTCTGCTACTTCTTCCTCTAAGTCCTGTTTGGGGAAGGGCGTATGGTAAGGCTTTGGTAGAAAGCAGAATGCCCGGCTTATTTAAGGGCAAGGTAGAAATGGTGACCAATTCATCTCCTCCCCTTTTCAAGCTCTGGCGTGTTGCTGGGTCACCTAAATCCCCTTTCGTGGATGTTTTATACCCAGATTGCTTCTCTGGCTATGACTGAGGCCAAAATAGGCAAATCCACAGAGAAGGATGGAGAGAATTGATCAACTTGACCTTTTCTGACTAGAACAGTGAAGGCTGTTCTAACACAGGGGTTGAGACTTTTTAACATTTATTCCATTATTGCTTTCAGAAGAGGCAATTGATTTGACCACATTTGGTACCAAATATGAACTTGGTATCAAGATATGGGTGTGGTTTCAGCCTTCACTCCTTTTCTGTGTGTGTGAGGGAGATCAGCCCTGAGCTCACATCCATGCTATTCCTCCTCTTTTTGCTGAGGAAGACCGGCTCTGAGCTAACATCTATTGCCAATCCTCCTCCTTCCCCCACCCCCTCCAAAGCCCCAGTAGATAGTTCTATGTCACAGCTGCACATCCTTCTAGTTGCTGTATGTGGGACGCGGCCTCAGCATGGCCGGAGAAGCAGTGCGTCGGTGTGCGCCCGGGACCCGAACCCGGGCCGCCAGTAGCAGAGCGCGCGCACTTAACTGCTAAGCCACGGGGCCGGCCCTCAGCCTTCATTCTTTAGCTTAAAAGAAAATTGGGGCAAAAACACTGTCAAAAAGTGGGATGGCAGAGAAAGAGGCACGTACTCTCCCCATGTATAAATATAACACCAAAGTTCTGACTTCGACTGGGAGAAGGGGTGGAGTCATCAAAGTTACAGAAAATGGGTTAAGACATACAAGAAACTCATTCTCCAAAAGGAAAAACAATTTGCAATTTGTTATCCAGTGATGTTCTAAACAGACCCCAAAAAAGATCAGTTATACTATCAAAACCAATTCAATAAATATGTTAACCTCGTCTCCTCTCTCTCCATTCCTCTCTACCTTCTGGTTAGCCTTCTCCTACCACTTCAGCTTTCAACTTTTCTTTATTCATTTTAACCCTGCAGTTCCCCCAGAAAACCAGCTCATCGGAAAAGGAAGAAGGGGCATGCAATTAATCCAAGTGAAGACCTCTCCCCCCTCCACCCCCTCCCCAGACACAGGGCTCTCACCAGTCACAAAGCCACCTCCCACCTCTTGAATCCAGTACCTGGAAGAAGCTGATGACGACCAAGGGCCTGGATTTCACAAACTCTGCCACCTGCTGGGTGTCCGTGAACAAAAATGCTTTCTGGCTAATTTGTCTTCTCAACCAAACGACCAAGGCAGCAGATTCAACCACTCCTGGAGAGAGACAGTTAAAGGGGTCCCATGGAAGTTTCCTCTTGAGCTGGAGCAAGGCCTGTCTTCCCCAAGTTTCATGAGTGGGAGCATCTTGTCTTGGGCTCCCGCCCCTTGAAGGCCAAGGTCAGTTCTTCCACTCCCCCCTCCTCCACCCCAAGCTCCACGTCAGGAACATTAACAGCAGCAGCTAGACTTCACTGAGTGCCTTGCAAGGACCAGGCAGCGTGCTGAGATTTTCACATGTATCCCATCCCCACAACAACTCCATGGGATGGACAGTCTTACTCTCCTCATTTTGCAGATGAGGATATTGAGGTTCAACTTGCTGGTGACCACCCCACTAGCAAACCTGGGAGTCAAACCCAGGAGGAAGCATGCCCAGCCTTCTTTTCTTATCTACTCTCCAACATGACAGGAAGATGGATTTATTTAAAAAATGTATAAATAAAATGTAAATTAAAAGCTAGCTGGCTCTGTGACCTTGGGAAAATTCCATTATCTCCCTGTGCCTCCTGTTCCTCAGGTGAGACACAAATCTCTGCTAAGGTCGTAGATCCCGACTTCCGTTTCTCAGCTATCATGTGGGAGGTCCCAAGCACACAAAAATCTTAGCTTCTGAAATTGGGACACATATAGCATGTCTGGGGAGACATAATGGTGTGCCAGAGTGTACACAAGGCTACAGGTGGACTGTGTTTGCTAGGATGATCAATTTCACATGATGGCAGGTAATGTAAAGCATTATTTTATATTTAAAGCCTGCTATAGAATAGAATGGAACATTTAGAATGAGTTTATGTGATAAAGCAATGTGTGTTGTGAGTAGCTTTGGACTACACATACAGGCCTTTATTCCTTCACTAATTCATTTGTTCCTTCGCTCCTTCATTCATTTGACAAAGATGCACTGAGTGCCTATTATGTCATCAAGTGCTGTGCCACTGTTTTGCAGCTCTCATTCTGTTAAGGAGGAAAATCATCAAATAATTACACAAACAAGTGTATAATTACACCCAAAGGAAGTATTCAAAAGCAAACTTCTATGAGCCTGTAGTAAAGATACATGACCTAGACTGTGAAGTCAAGGAGGGCTTCTTGGAGGAAATCACTTATCTGTTGAAAACTGGAGGATGCATAGCAGTTAATCAGGAGGCAATAAGGAGAGGGGAAAGGCTTCTAGGCAGAGCAAACAGCCTGTGCAAAGGCCCTGGAGCAGGACAAATTTCTGCATGGGGCTTGGTGAATGCACACTGAGTTGGTAAATCAACTGGGAAGGACTCTATTTTCAGTGTCTTTGCTTACATTTCCTAAGAACATTAGGCCATTTTAAAAACGTATAATGAAGTACACTTACATACAGGAAGGTGCACAGATTAAAATGTATAGTTTGATGAATTTTCACGAAATGAGCACATCAGAGTGTTGACGTGTTCACAATGAACACTACCACCCAGATCAGAAATGGAACACTACCAGTCCCTCAGCAGTCCCGGGTGTGCCCCCTCCCAGCCCAGCCCCACCTAGGGGTGACGGATGTCCTGACTTCCCACAGTATGCATTAGTCGGCCTGCTCTTGAACTTCGTATAAATGTAATCATACAGTGTGTGTTTTGGGGTCTGGCTTTGTTATGTTTGTGAGAGTCATCCGTGTTGTTGTGTGTACTTGTAGATTCCTTCCCACTGCTGTGTAACATCCCATTGGGCGAACGTTCCACAATTTATTTATCCATTTTCTGCTGATGGGCATATGGGTTTTTTCCAGTTTGGGGCTATTAAGAATTAATTCTCGTGCATGTCTCTGGGGCACATTGTACCCACTTCTGTTGGGCACATGCCAGGAGTAGAATTTCTGGTCATAAGGGATGCTGTGTTCAGCTTTAATAGGTACAGATGAATCCATTTTAAAAGCCACAGTGAGTTAGGCCTACAGAAGTTCATAGGAGGATGAGGAGGCCTCAAGGGACAGAGAGGGCCGGGGAGGCTTCATGCCACCCTCAGATCACACCACTCCACCCAACCGCAGTCACCCGCTCCAACTAGACTCCAGCCCCCAGGCTGAGTTTCCAGTTTCACGGTGTTCCACGCCAACCTTAAGGAAGGAACAGGCACATTATCACGGGAACAAAGTTTCTCTTACAGGCTTTGTCTGAAGAGATTATGTTGTAAGCGCCCTGAAAAGAATTGGTTTAAAAATTCTGTAAATATCAAAAAAAGGTGAACAAACCCCTCCAAACAGGTTAGAATTTCAGGTCATCAGAACCATCGCTCTGCTGTCACTTCACACCACTCTCTCCCTCTGTCCACACTCCAGCCACACCCTTACCCTCCAGCACACCTGGCTCTGGCATCCGCCAGTCCCTCCCTCTGGGCTGCCCTTTCCTCAGCTCTCAAGGGCGTCTCCTCCTGCTTATTCAGTTCTCGATTCGGTCTTTTCTTAACACCCCTCCCATCGCTCTCTGTTTTATGACCTGTTGTAATTTCTCCATCGAGTCTCTCTCTTTCTGGAATTATGATTTTGGCTAACTTGCTCAGCAGCTCCTATAGTGCCTGGCTCATACTAGGTGCTCAAGAAATAATTATAGGATGAATGAATGAGGTGAGTGAATCATTAGGTAAGTCGGCTTGAAGGAACTTGATCTTGGGCCCTCTCCTCTGGGATGTAGGGGCTCCATTTGGCCCTCTCGACCCCGTGGGATTGAGGCAGCTCTCAACTTGGCATATAGTTTGTCCCTGAGTGCCTGCAAATTGGGCACGGCCCCTGTTGGGCAGGTGCCTCCCCTGGCACTTGGCTGTGAGCCAGAGGACATGGTGACAGCCGAAGTGTGAACGCTATGTCAATGATTAACTGGGACCGTCGCTCTGCTGCATATTTCCAGGCACAAGCTGTGAACGCATCATTAACTGAGGACCTAGAGGCAACCTGAGTCTCCCTCCCTCCAGGGAGATGGCCGAGGCCAAGGCTCCCACCATCAGTCCTTGGAGATTAGAGGAGAACTGGGACTGGGGCTTTGACCAACAAGGACTAGACCCACCTGCCTCCTAGGGAGGTTTTCATAAAAGTCACAGTGCAGAAGACCAGTAAAGCACTGTCGCCCCTCTCAGCTCAGGGAAGCCCTGTCAAGTCCACTGAACTGGCACTATTCACTCTGTATAGGAAATGAGAAATTGGAAGGCTGACTCAAGGTCTCATAGCTAGTGCTTGTCCTAAATTCCAGGCCCTTTCTCCCTCCTGTCTTGGCATCCCACTGTCTCTTTCCCTGGTTGGCAGTAATACTGAGGAAGAAGGGGGATGGGTGAGCCCAGCAGAAATATGGGCTGGCTCCTTACCTCACGCCTGCCTGCAGCGGGTCCTTGCAAGTCCATCCCATTCAAACTCAAAACCATTAAGAACCTAAGTGTTCCAGGCACTGGACTAGCGTCAGGAAACTAATAGTTTGATGATAATAATAGCCACATCTGCCATTTCCTTAGAGTGCAGCACACTGGAGAACAGGGGTCAGTCAACTACAGCTCGTGGGCCAAATCTGGCCTGTCACTTGATTGTATAAATAAAGTTTTATTGGAACACCACCATGCCCATTTGTCTCTGTCTGGCTGCTTTCACACTGCACCAGCAGAGTTAAGTAGTTGCGACAGAGATTGTCTAGCCCATAAGCCCTAAAATCCTACCTGGCCCTTTACAGAAAACATTTATGGATGCCACTGCTTCTTAGCTGGGGAGCCTTGAGGAAGTTATTCCACTGCTCCATGCCTCAGTTTCCCCATCTGTAAAAGCACCTCCTACATTGGGTTGTTGTGACATGTGAGAAGGGACTAGAACTGCCTGGAACACAGTGAATGCTTCAGATATGTGCCAGGCCTTGTGCCTTGCCAACGTATTTCACCTTCCCAGTAAGCCTACGAGGTAGATGCTTTCACCATCCTCACGTTACAGATGAGGAGACCGAAATTTGATCGGAGGAAGTGATAGTTCCTCTTGGAACGGGTATGCAGAGTACAAGTGGTGCTTAGTGAGGACTTGAAGCCAGGCTGTGCCCACCAGTGCTGGCAGCCTCTTCGGAGGACCCAAGAAAGGAAGTGAGATCCTTGGCCTTGTTGTGTTCTCAGTCAGGTAGACAGTGAGGAACAGATACAATTCTGTGAGGTGAGGGCGTTGATGGAGGAAACACAGGTGCTGTGGGACCACAGAAGAGGGACAGGCACCCCGACCCGGGCAGTCAGGGAGACTTCTTGGAGCAGGTGATAATGAAGCTTCCTCCATGGTGGAGGAGGTCCCAGGCACTGGCTCCCACCACAAAGGGGGCTCAGACAGTCTGGAAGTTGCCACATTGTCACCTTGTTTCCTTTAAGTGAAGTCAAGTCTCACCTGTCCCTCAGGAGGTGAGGGCATCGCAGAACCTGAGCCACTCCATGAACAGATGTGGACTTTGCCAAAGTAACCTGGGGCTTCTCATTTCTTCGCAGCCCTCCTCAAAGCCAACACTCACCAAGGGCTCCTTGCTTGGGCTCAGTGGGTCACCATGGCTGAGGGTGTCACTCAGCATCCAGAGGAGGCAGCAGTCCCTTCTCTCACTGCTCCTGCCCTCTCTCCCCATCCCTTCTCTTCCCCCCATACGCGCCGCCATCCCACAGGCCTACCGGGAGCCGCAGCACTGCCAGGCCTTTCACGTAACCTGCCCTGAGGTTGGCGCTTTTGCTGCAACTTCCTCTGCAAATGTGGCCTGTGTGTCTCCTGCCCCCTTGTGTCCATTCTGAGAACTGCAAGGCATGCTGCAGCGCCTGCAGGGGGTGGCGCTCCCCACCCCTGCCCCTTTGGTTCCTGCCGTAACACTCAAACAGCTTCTTACAAACCTGCTAAGCACCAGAGCCACAAAAGGCACTCTCAGTTTCCTGAGATTCAATCATCCAGCACGTATGTAACGGGAACACTCTAGTCGTGAGCCGCACAACGACATTTTGGTCAGTGATGGACCACGTACACGACGGCGGTCCCATAAGATTAGTGCCACGTAGCCTAGGCGTGTAGTAGGCTACACTGTCTAGGTTTACGTAAGTACATTCTGTGATGTTTGCACAACGACGAAATCACCTGATGCTGCATTTCTCAGAGCATATCCCTGCTGTCAAGTCATACATGACTCTTCTAGAATAACAGGGGCTGTGCTGGGCACTTCTGTGTTCATCATCTTTATTCCATCCGTCCATTCATTATGCGTACATTTGTGCATTCACATATTTAATATTTTAAAAATTAGGACCTATCATGTGCCACACCGAGGCACGTAATTCTTCAAGCATCCTTGACATCAAGATAGGACTGGACACATGGTAGGTTCTCAATAAAAGAGTGTTAAATAAGTGAATGAATGAGTTAATGAATGAAATGGATGATGACAGAAGCTAAAGGGTTTGGTAGCCACCCTGTCCCAAACCCATCTTGTTCCATCATCTCCCAGTTTCCTTTCTGGTTAACCAGTGCTTCCTCAGCCTAGATCCTGTCAGAATCATTCTAAAGTAGAAGATTGGGGCGGGAGGTGGGAACTAGAGTTAGGAACTTACTTTCTGGTCTCTGGTAGTAGGTTGCACCTCACCTTTCCACCTCTAGGGCCCACCAGCTGAGATGTAAGCTGTGATGGAGGCAGCCACATGTTCATCAAAATCTATTTTCTTTTCCTTATGGACACAGAGTGGAGTCATATTTCTAGCCTTTCAGTTGGGTGGGGCCATGTAACAGAATTTTGGTCAATGGAATGAGAATCGAAGTGATGTTTGCCACTTCCAGACCTGGGCCATGAACATCACCACCTCTGTCTCCTTGCCGCATCTGCTGGCCAGATACAGAGGAAACAGCAGGTGGCTGGGAGGCTGTAGAGGACGGCAGAGCCACAAGCTGGAAGGGGCCTGGGTCCTTGAAACACTGTGTGGAGCAGAGCCCTCACCTCCACTCTCTGGCTGCCAACTGGGCTTTGTACAAACAAGAAATAAAATTGTAATTGTTTTAAGCCACTGAAATGCTAGTGTTTATATGTTTCCTTGGCTAGCATTACCTTGACTGATGCCCAAGCACCATTACCTTTGCAGCTGATGGGCTATGATCTGTTGCCCTCGGAAAACAGCTTCAAATCTGGGGTCTTCTTAACGTCAAACTCCTTCTGAAGTTCTTTCTCGACAGTGATGTCCACTTTGCCAAAGCCCACTCCGTTCTTGCCTTTGCCCATGATCTCCACAGCTTTGCCCAGCTCCTCAGCCATGTTCCTGGATTTCTTTGAGGAGGGGTTGTCTGAAAGAGCCAGTGTGAAGACAGGGCTCACTAGAGCCTCTCCCCCTCCCCTTCTCCCAAGGAGGAGACTTTATTTGGTCTGCTTAGCTCCTGGGCCTTTCTCATACTCTGCTGCTAATGGGTAAATTTTCAGAAATGTGACAGGATATGAGACATAAGGTTCATGGAATTGGCCAGTTTTGAAGACACACATCAGGGTTCTTTGGGTTCAGCAACACTGGGCAACTTTGGGCAACTCACTCAATCTCTCTAAGCTGCACTTTCCTCACGGGTAAAATGGGAAAAATAATAGCGGCTATCTCATTGAGTTGTCACAGTTGAATGAGATTTATTTAACAATCAGTTATATAGTGCTTATTATTTTCTAAGAGCTTTACATGGATTAGGTCATTTGGTCCCCCCAGTACCCCTATGGGGTAGGTATTGTTATTATTATCTCAATTTTATAGACAAGGAAACTGATGCACAATGAAATGACCTGCTCGCCTAAGGCCATGTGGCAGTAAGTGGTATAGCCAGGATCCAGACCAACTCAATCTGTTCTCTCATCTCACTGGGTGTGTAAAACCCTCAGCACAATTCCTGGCACATAGTAAGTACACATACATTATTGTTACTATGGTTATTATTATAAAATTTCCATGGTGAGAATTCATAGGGAAGAGAGAGAATGGGGGAGAGACAGAGAGGAAAGCAGGGTGCCATCTGGTGGGAAGTTCTGGAGCTAACAGGTCAAACTGGGCCCCGCCAGTTGCCCTCTAGCTGCATATAATGTGTCAGGGAGCCCTCAAGTAAGGAAGGCCAGGTGTGTGAAGGGTGGGGGTCGGGGGAGGTTATGATGCTCCTCACCCTCTCTGAGCCCGCCGGCTTGTGAAGAGCATTGAAGAGACCTGACACTCTCGATTAAGATTCCTGGACCCCTTACATTGCTGGGCCAAGTGGGGTGTGGGTAGGAGTGGGGGCCCCTCTCTGGAAACAGCCTCAGGGAGCTGGCTCGTGATCCCGGCAGCGGGAGAGGCCTTCCTGGTCTAAACGGGAGGGGACTAAGAGGCGCTCCAGTTTGCCTTCCTTCCCCTGATACACTGTGAGCCGGCAGGTCCCTCAGCTGGCCCCTGACGTCTGCCACAGCTGGGCGGAGCCAGGGCAGGGGGTCACTGATTCCCTTTCAAGCCAGAACATGTTATCTTTTTCAACCATCTTGTCCAGCTGGAGCACTTGGAGAAAGTGCAAATGACCTCCACTCCCGTGGGCAAGTCCAAGTGCAACAGAGAGGTCTTCTGTAAAGGAAAACCCAGAAAGCCCGCCCGGCTGGCACACACCCCATTGCCGGTCAGCATTCCTGCTCCTGTGACGGAACCTGAAAGTGAGTGATCATTTTCATTAAACTCCGGATCAATGGACGGGGGGAGGGGCTTTTCCTAGATCCATGCCTCTCCACTGCCTGCTTTGTCACCATCATTGCCTCCGAGACCCCCATCTATCACCACCAGCAGGCGCTGGCCTATGGCTGGCCGCTCTGGCCCTCGGGCCTCTCTGCGGCTCCCTTGTGGATTCACTCATGCCTGGCTCAGGGCTGCTGATTGACATAGCGTCCAAATCTGAGTTTCTAAGGGAAGAAACTCAGAGCAAGAGAAACACTTGGAATGATTGTCCAAATGGTGGGGCTTTTAGAGGTGCCACACCTAGCCCAGAGCTCCTGGGTGTCCAAACAGGAAGTGAGAGAAAGGTGTGACAGCTGGAAACCTGAGAGCTAGATGGATGGGAGCTAACGATAGCAGTAATGAGGATTCATTCATTCATCCATTCAACAAATCTTTTTTAGGATCTGCCATGTGCTGAGCACTGTTCCAGGTGCTGGGGATTTCACAATGTACAGACAGACGAAAATCCCTGTTCTCACTGGAGAAGGCAGAAAGCAAACAAAATAAGGAAGTAGAATCTATGCCGTGTTAGATGCTAAGTGCTATGGAGGAAGAAGCAGCAGAGCTGGAGGTTGGGAGTGTCAGGGTAAGAGGTAAGAGAGTAAGTAGGGAGGCTAAAGGAGGCCTCACTGAGAAGGAACATTTTGATAAAGACTGAAGGAGATGAGGGAGCAAGCTATGTGGATCTCTGGAGAGCATTTAAGGCAGAGGAACCATAAGTGCAAAGGCCCTGAGGTGGGAGTGTGTGTGACATTTTGAGGAATGACAAGAAGTCCTTTGGGCCTGGAGCAGAGCGAGCTGGGGCGAGGTCTATATTATAAGCCCTGAGAGTTGTTTTTTTTTTTTTTCTGTTTTGTAATGCAAGTGCCTGACTTAAGCTTTGATTGCCAGGGCATTCATTTCAAAGAGGCGTCCACTTCAAGAGGGCTATCTGGCATAGACACATGGCCAGCCACACACTAGGTGAAGAGCCAGGCTGCCTCCCCCACTGAGGCTCCTTTGATTCAGAGATCCTGGGTGATTTCAATAACTGACCGTTTGGGCCACTTGTTTTTTCTCATCCCTCTGCTTTGAATTCCTGCTCTTATGGTTTAAAGTCACCAATAAAGAGTGGGCCTGAGAAACCTTAGACCCCCACCTTTGACCCCAATTAAAGCAGAACCCCAGGCCCGTGTGCTCTCTCTCTCTCTCTCTCTACCCGCAGCCTCACTGTGTGGCCCCAGATGTGCTGTGTAATTTCCAGGTCTTATAAGTAATAAACCTTTATTTTTCCAAAGTGTCCTGATAGTTATTGCTGACGGGCATCTTACAATCATAAGCAGAACCACCAGGGCTGGTCCAACTGCAACACTGGTTATGGATAGGCTGGGACCAGCACACAACAGGGTCAGGTGACGTGGGGCCTTGTAGGCCATTGAGTAGACTTTCCTCTGAGGGCTGTGGAAAGGGGCTGGAGTGTTTAGAGCAGAGTTCGATGTGATCTGACTTACTTTCTAACTGGATTGTTCAGAATGTTATATGGAGCTTAGACCAAAGGGGAAGAAGAGTGGATCCAGGGAGAACAGTGGGAGGCCACTGCGATAATCCAGGGGAGAGACAGCAACAGCCCGAACCAGGGTGCTGGCAACGGAGGGGCGAGAAGTGGTCAGAGTCGAGAGAGACACTGAAGGGGGATTGACTGGATTTGTTGCTAGATTGGATGTGGAGTGTGAGTGAAAGAGAGGAGTCAAGGATGACTCAGAGTTTGACAGGACCAACCGGAAGGATGCTGATGATGGTGATGATGATGATGATAACAAGGTAACAACAACAACAACATTTATTGAGCACTTACTAAGCCAAGCACTTTGCCAAGTGTTACGTGCATTATCCTGGCTGATCCTCAGAACAACCCTATGAGTGATCTACTATTATAGGTGACAAACGTTATAGACAAGGAGACAGAAGCTCAGAGTTCTTGCAGCTAGTAAGTGGTTAGGCTGAGATTCAACTCCACGGCTGACTCCAAGTTCCGCGCTCCAACTGACCTTCTACGTAAGCTGGTCTGGAAAGTGTTCCTTTTTCCTGGAGGGGAGTAGGGGAGCAAGTTTCCCACCCACCCTGCTCTGGGTGGTTCTCATCAGAGCAGAGAGAATCTATAAAGCCAAATCTACTCATGGTTGACAGTCCTATGTTCTGGTTTCTATCTTTTTAAAATTTGCAAATTTGTTTTACCTCTGGGGCTCCAGAACCTTGAACTCTGAGTTTGTAAAGGTGAGATGGATGCCTACACCCCTCAGGCCTCAGTGCCTGGGTCCTGCCCTGCCCAACTGGAAGTGCCAGTTTGGTTGGGGCGTGGAGATGATCCAGATGGACCTTGGCACTTGAGCGGAGCAGTGCCCAGTGGGCTGCGGGTGGGCAGGGATCCCTTTGCTGGGAGGCCAAGGGCTCTTACAGGTGCAGCCTTCCTCAGGTCCTGAGCTCCACCGAGCTCCCTGTCTGGTACATACCGGGTACTCACTGAGCAGGAATTCCTCAGGTTATCTCACAAAACAGAGACAGTGCTGCTAGTTCAGCACTTGTGGCCCAGGAAAGGTGTTTTGTAAACCTCTCTGTGCCTCAGTTTCCTCATCTATAGAATGGGGATATTAATAGATCACACACCTTAGGATCATCCTGCATAGTAAGACATGGTGTGCCAAGCACTGGCACAGAAGTGCTCGATAAACATTAACTATTATGATGACCTAGGTGAGGAATTCTTTGTCTTGCTTGGACCAAGTTCTCTCTGGGAAGGGAGGGTCCTATGGAGATGTCAGGACCCTTGGCAGATCTTCTAGTTCCTGGGGAAACGAAGACAAAGGTGACCAGCACCAACTCACCCGACCTAAGGCCTAGGCCTATTGTGTGGCTCTCTTGTGGGTTTGGGGGTAAAGAAATGGGACCCAAGGTCATATTAGAATAGGCAGAGGCCCTCTGACTGACTGTCTGGTGTGTAGATGAGTTAATGGATAATGGACCTAAAATCAATGTTTGCCTGGGTCCTTAACAAATAACTCCAAATTCCCTTTTCTGAGCAGCCAGTGTGAGTCAGGGCAGGGGCTGGAGGAGGAGGTGTGAGTGTAGGGACTGGAGATTAGCTCCCAGCACAGGGAGCTGGAGCGCCTTTCTTTAGATCACGGTTCTCAACAGGGGCCATTGGGCCACATCTGGTTGTCACAACTGGAGTGCTACTGGCACCTAGTGAGTAGAGGGCAGGGATGCTGCTAAACATCCTACAATGCACAGGACAACCCCCCCCACCACACACACACCCACACAACAAAAAATTATCCAGCCAACATGTCGATAGTGCTGAGGATGAGAAACCCTACTTTAGGCCGAGTTCCAGATCAAGCATGGAAAAGACTTCTGAGAATAACCCTCTCCCCATTTCATAGGGCCATTGTGTACAGAGGTGCTCACAGGTGATAGGAACTTCAGGATGGTCAGAAACCGCTTCTAGTTCCTCAGGGGCCAGCCAACAAATTTCTCTGACCATGTAATGGCCTACAAGGCCCTAAAGTTCTACTTTTCATCCTTCTGATCTTATTTCCTACCACTCTTCTCTTCAGCAACTCAGCTTTAGCCCCCTGGCCCATTCTCACCTCAGGGCCTTTGCACTTGCTGTTCCCACTGTCTGATGTGCTCTCCTCCGAGATATCTGTGTGGGTTGCTGCTTTACTGCCTTCAGGTCTTGGCTGAATTGTCACCTTCTCGGGAAGGCCCTCTCTGGCCACCCCATATGAAATCGCAGCCCCACCTCCACTCACTCCTTGCAGCCCCTATTGCCCTTCTCTGTTTTTCTCCGTAGTACCTTTAACCGTAAGACATACTGCATTTTTATTCCTTTATCCACTTGTCTCGAGTCTCCCCTCTCTGGAATGTAGGTTCCATGAAGCAAGGATGTCATCTGTTTTGTTCACCACTCAGTGCCTAGACTATATCTGGCACGTAATAAGTAGTCAACAAATATTTAATGAATGATTGAATGTTCTGGTTATTGGCACAGTTTTGTAAGAGGGATTGAGCACCAGTTCTGGTGTCAGACTGGGTCTAAAATCCAGGCCTCATCACTTACCAGTTGTGTGACTTCGGGCACATTACCCAACTTCTCTGAGACTTATTCACTCTGACGTAAGATGGAAACAATGAGACCAAGCCCAGTGCCTGGAATACAGGTCTCAGTAAATAGCAAAGTCATTATCATCACCATTGTTGTTGTTATCATCATTGTCATCATAAGTGTCTTCATCACCGTCCTCATCCACATCACCATCTTCATCATTGTCACACTCATCGTCTCACCTGCTCCCAGAGCAGACTCTTGCCACCTCTGCCTTAGGGACAATTACTAAATGATCCTAGAGACAGCTCCTGAGAAATCTCGTTTTGGCCCCTAAACGTAGCCTTCCCTTTTCTCCTTGTCTTATTCATGGAGAACATTACGGACCAAAAGAGAGTTTGTTTCATTCATTCATTCATTCAACATCTCTGCAGGCCTACCATGCTCCAAGCACAGTGCCAAATGTTAGGAGTCAAGAGGTGAATCAGATTTGGCCCCTGTCTCCCATGGAGCTCACAAGTTTAAAAGCAGTTTCAATACAGTGTGGCAAATGCTATGAAAGGAAGGGTGCAGAGGGCTGTGTGAGCACGTGGGAGGGCCTCCTAGCCAGTCTAGGTGGGAGTGAGGGTGAACACAGCCTCCTGACGAGGTGACTCCATGAGCTTAAACCTCACAATCCAGGTGAAGAAGCTCAGGAGGGACACTACAGGCAGAGGGAACTGCAAGTGCAAAGGCCCTGAGGCCTGAGTCAATGTGATCTCTCTGGTAACCGCAGATCACTCAGGGTCTAGAGCATAGAGTTCAGGTGGAGTGAAGAAGAAGGCCTAGGCTAGATCCAGCACAGGACACTGAAGCCATGTGAAGGAGTTTGGGGTCTTAGAGAATCTTCGAGGGTTTTTAATTAGGGAGTGACCCAATCAGATTTACATTTTAGAAAAAAAATCTCTCTGGGAACATTGTAGAGACGGCACTGGAGGGGGAGGGAGACCATGTAGGAAGGTGCCGCAGTGGTTCTGATGGGGAATAACGAGGCCGGAACTAAGGCAGTGGCGGGGGGACGGGGAAAATGGGGGGTTGCAGAGGGCTCAGGGGGAGGTATCGACAGGACGTGGTGGCAGATGAGAGGTGAGAAGAGAGAGGACTCAAGAAAGGCCTTGAGATTTCTGACTTTGACATTGTGGATAGCGGTGCTGCCAGGTAAGGCAGGGTGTGAGAGAAGCAGGTCGGTGGGAGAGAAGCAAAGATGCTGAGGTCCGTTTTGGACACATGTGGCCTTTGAGACACGCGAGGGACATCCAAGAGGAAAGGTCCCGCTGACCATTGGCTCTTGAGCCTGGAGTCTTCGGAGAGATAGGACACTGGGCAGCAGCAAGGATTTGAGAGTTTCCGGGGCGGTATTTCCCTGGGGACGATATTTGAAAAATCCTTTCTGTAAAGAGCCAATTTTCCCCTGGAAAAAAGCTTTTATTATGCTGTCCCCAAGTGATTAGTTTTTCCAAAGGTCACTTCAGAAGGCCTGCCAGTTTTTGAGAAATCATTTTGATTTAAACTCTGTATTGGAAGGAATGGAATATTCCAATGTAATGAGTTTGAGTGTCTTTTTTAGATAAGAACGCTGCTGGTGTTCACTGCTTTGAAATACCCTCCGTGGGAACGCTTTAAGTTTAAAGTGTTCAAATGGGTGGTTATCAAATGCAATTAGAGAATGTAAAATGGATGGGCTCCCTCTGCAGCCCCAGGTTCAATCAGCGTCAGTCCCTAAGTTATAAAACGTCAGTTAAAGCCCCCAAGAGCCATGAACTTGCCCTTCTGCCCCGATTAAAACAGAGTAGTCAGTGGCCAGTCTTGCATTCTCACACGGACAGGACAGCTTCCCGGTCCTGTCCATCTGCTGTGCCATTTTTGGAAGGGTAAATGTGTGTTGAGATGTGGGTTGTGTCAGGCAAATTGTGTGGCTCTAATCCTTCAACACCTCCATTGGGTCCGGGATTCAGAGATTAGGACTGCAGCAAAAAAGAGAAGCTGGCTTAGATGTCTGACGGGTGCAAATCATTAGCTTACAGTTCCACAGCAGGTAGAGAAGGGCTGCAGGGTTCTCAGTTCTTCCCGGAGAAGACAACCATGAAACAGATGCTCAAGTGGTGGCCCAAGTCCTGGTGTGGATGAGGGCTGTGGGGAACCAGCTGGAGGAGTCGTTCAGCAGAGCGGAAAGGCCTGCCCTGCTCACAGGCTCGTGTAAAGGACATAGCCCCAACTGGATCTCTCCTACAAGGTCTCGCTCCATGGGCTTGAAGTAAAGTCGAGGATGCCCCATGGCACTTAGGTTGAAGGAAACCATTAACAGCCTGGGCTAGACGGAGGGCAGAGGCTTGGAACCATTTTGATGGAACTTTACCTAATAGGCACACTCCATACTGGATGGAGGCAAAAGTGACCCGATCAGATTTTCCCTTCTGGGAACTGTCAGGTGAAGGGCACAAAGAGAATCTCTTTGTTCTGTGTTGCTATGAAGTGGCTGCACAAGCCAGCTGAGGAGGCAGCGAGGCCCGGGGCAAGCTGACACTGTCACATCCTCAACTCCCCCAGTGAAGTGGCCTCGCTTGGAGAGAACGTATCAAAGGAGAAGAGAAAAGAGTGGAGGAAGGAGCTGGGAGGCCTGAATTCCAGGCAGTGGACACAAACTCAAATGTTCCTGGGATGAGGCGGGGGTGTGACTGTGGGGGTGGCTGGCTGGGGAAACTGACAAGCGTGTTTTCTGACCAAAAGGGGAAGTCGTTACTCAGCTCTGGCCAATTGTCACATTGCAGAAATGTGAGCCAGGGCTTCCGGATCTTCTGGTTTTTTAAGAGCAGATGTAAATCCATTTTTAATTATGAAATGTCCCTAGATAGGGAGATGAATAGCGACAATACACTGTCGTGAGGATTAAATGATTTCACATTTAATATGGCTCGAAGGACAGTGCTCAGCACACAGTGAGTGCTCGCTGTGTGAGAGCTGTTAGGGAAACCCCTCCCACCCTGAGCCACAGACAGGTCTGTGCCAATGCCTCAGGAAAAAGAAGGCTGTTCTAATTGCCAAAGTGTCCGCTGATGCAAAGAGCATCAGTCCCAAGAAGAAAAGTAGGCATGCAAAATCCTGATGCCACAGGTGATGGTCTAGAAATCGCTTCTCACGAGCTTGCCCATAGCTTCTGTCATTCATTGCTCTCTAGTTGTTTTCCAGCAACTTAACATATGATCTCATTTAATCTTCACAATAAGTCAGTGTGGTCATTATGTTCATGCCCATTGTACAGAAGAGGAAACTGAGGTTCAGAATGGTAAAGACACCTGAGGGTAAAGCCTGGCTCCTTGCCTTCAGTGGGACAGAGGACCCACACAAATCAAGACTAAAACGGCAATATAGTATCTTACAAATTGCTTAACCCCCAGACCTGAGTATTCTCTCTGGAAATGGGAGTGATAAAATATCAATAATATGTGTTCTCATATGTTTAAGCAATATATAAAATTCCTCTGGTCCCCAGGGGCAAGGCGGGAGGTCTCAGCCCACCCATCACCCACCACCCAGGGGTGGGGGGCACTCACAGAAAAGCACCATGAGGAAGTGGGTCTGGTTCAGCATGTGGGTGAGGCCGGCGGATGTTAGCACCAGCAGGTTGCGTTCCACCAGGATGTGCACGGGCTGGGACGTGTTGATGCTGGCTTCCCTGACGTCCAGCTCTGGAGAGCCCTGGACAGTGGAGACACAAGAGGCCGCCAGCAGCAGAGACCTCCAGAGCCGCTCCATGGCTGTCCTGCAGGGGCGGGAGGGGGAACAGGAGCCTTTATCAACACGGGTGGCGGCCCCTCCCGTCTCCTTCCCTGCCGGGCCAGTCCCTGAAGGGAGAACAGGGCCTGAGCACGGCCGCTGCCTCCCTAGCAGTGCCCACAGTTCAGCAGCGGCACTGGAGGAGAGCCAAAGTGTTGGGTTAACCTCAGCGTCCATGGAAACCGCGCAGGGGTAGCTCAGGCAGCAGGGTCCCACTCGGAGCAGCTGAAGCCGAATCACACACTAGCCTCTCGAGCCCACTGGCTCCCAGACACTAGGTGAGAATTTTTCAGAGATGAGTCCCACTCCAGAGTCCTGGGGTGAGCCTCTGGATCTCAGAGACGACTGGTCAATCCCCCATCACAGCCTCTGCTTCACGCTCCTCCAGCTCCTGCTTGAATGCCTCTTATGATGGGAAGCTCATCACCTCACAGTGTACCCCATTTGATTTTTGATCAAATTTTATCTTCAAGGGTAAATATTTCTGTTGAAAGTCATCACCATAATACACACTTCTGAAAATTCCAAACAATACAATAAAAATATGTTAAGTAGAAAACAAAAATCTTTCCCCTAATCCCACCCCTGAGAAAGCTACTGTTGGTAGTTTGGAGTGAATCCTTACAGATGATTACAAATGCCTCTATGAACGCACATTTGAATGTGCACATTGAAACATAAATGGAATCAGGCATGTGTGTCATTTGGTGTTCCGATTTTCTTACTCAATAAGATGAAATATGTCCTAGACACCGTCCCATAAGAATACACATTTGATCTATAACATGATTCCCTTCCTCTCTTGTCCTCAGTCTTTCCTTCGTTTATTTATTATTTATTTGGCCATTCTTAACTGTTAGAATGGTCTGGAAGCAGCTGCCTTCCTGTAAGTTCCACTCTCCCTAATAACATATTCTTTCCTAACAACGTAGAGCATAGAGTCAGCTCCTCAGATCTTTGCATGTCCTCGTCCAGCATAGAGCCGTTTCCCTGTGTAGCATACAGACTGCACGAGTGTCTTAAATAAGAAGACAGACAGCGGGTATATTCTAGGTCCCTCCTTCAGAGAAATTTATGAGGACCTTAACTTCTTTGTTGACTGCTGCCTTTCTAGCACCTGGCATTTATGGTGGGAAAATGAACACGAATGAATGGAGAATGGATGCTTGATATTTACCTGGGAAATAGGTTTGGCAAACTGTCTGAGGATTTTTTTAAAATAAATCTTCTAATGTAATTTTCTGGCCTAATACATAGAGAATTGTGACCAATTCTCAGTGCTAAATTTTATAAATACCTGTAGCTAAACATACTTGTCATGTACCAGGCACTGTTCTAGCGCTTTCCATATTATCACCTTTCTTATGACAATCCTATGAGGTAGGTATAGTACTATTATAATCCCCATTTAGAGAGTATATAATGAGGCACAGAGAGGTTGAGTAATGTGCCCAAGATCACATAGCTAACAGAGTCAGGATTAAGCCAGGCAATCTAGCTACAGACTCCATGCCCTTGACCACAATGATGCACCACCTCTCTAGTGCCCCACTGCAAAGTGGATGCAGTGAACAATGTTCTGAGACATTAACTGAGGCTCCCATCGCCCGACTCTGGTATCCTTTACCCTCTCTCCACCGTTCAATTGCATCCTGCCTCAGAAGGGGAGGGCTGCTGGGCCAGCCCTGGCGGCCTAGTGGTTAAGTTTGGTGTCTCCACTTGGGCAGCCCGGGTTCAGTTCCCGGGTGTGGACCTACACCACTCATCTGTCAGTGGCCACGCTTTGGTGGTAGCTAACACACAAAAAGAGGAAGATTGGCAGCTGATGTTAGCTCTGGAAAAATCTTCCTCAGTAAAAAGAAAGAAACAAAGAAGAGGGCTGAGGCTGGCAACAGAGAATAAAATCATATTTTTGGTTTCGGGTTGCAAAGCAGCCCTTTGAAACGCATGGCTGGGACAAGGCACTTGCAAGCCAGGGCTTAAATTGCAAGAACTGGGCTTTTTAGGAAGAAAGGGGCTTTTGAGTACCCAGAGCTTGATGTATAAACTCTGGTTTTGGAAGGACATGTTGTCAGAAGGAACAGTTACCTGCCCCAAAGGAGGTAAAAGCTTGCCTTCCCATCAGGAGGAGGAGGATGGGGAAGAGTGGGGAGAGCTTTGACGCTTCTGGGGTCCTGAGAAAGGGGTCCCACACTCCATCCCTTCTCTGTGCTGAAATCCCAGCCCCGCCTCTCTTTGCTCACCACTGCAGACCCAGTGTCCAGGGCCGTGCCTGCCCGTAGTAACAAATCAACCACTATGTATTAAGCTAGCATTGGAGCTTTGCTCTCACCATCTCGTTATCCTCGCAGCACGTCTATGAGGGAGGCACAACTATGATGCCCACTTTACAAAGGTGGAGACCACCTAAGATCACGCAGCTGGTAGATGAAGGAGCAAGACCTGGGCTCAGGGATATCTAAGCCTGATGCCCATGGTCTAAACCAGGGGTCAGCAAACTATGACCCGCTGCCTGTTCTTGTAAATACAGTGTTATCGGATCACAGCCACGCCCGTTCCTTTACTATGGTCTGTGGCTGCTTTTACTACAATGTCTGAGTTAAGCAGTTACGACAGAGATCATGTGTGGCCAGCAAAGCCAAAAATCTTGGTCCTCTGGCCCTCTACGGGAAAAGCGTGCTAACCTCGGGTCTGGGTCACCACACCACACTGCCCTCACGCCCACATCTCAGATCTTGGACTTTGGCGGTGTTCACAGATCCTCAGATTTGCAAAGTCCACTCTCTGAGCATAGCATCCCCATGTGTAGAATGGGTGAATAGTCCCTGCCTCACGGGGTAGTTGTGAGGACGTGATGAAGAACTTGTTCTCCATGAGCGCTTCTTAAACCTGGATACACATTAAAATCCTCTGGGGAGCGTTCAAGACAATATTGACACTCGGTCTGACCCCAGACCGGTTAATTCAAAATTGCTCAAGGTGGGGTCCACACATCTGTATGTTCTAAAAGCTCCCCAGAGGATTCTTATTTTTTTTTCAACTTTCTCTTTGTTTATTCTCTTTGCTTTCCCAAATCATTCACCACACAGCAGTTAGCAATTTCCTCTTTAAACATAACTTAGATCACATCGCTATCTTGTTAAAAGGTCCATGGCTTGCCATCACATGAAATCCCACCCTGTGCTGTGTTCTATCAGGCCCCCCCGGCCGGCTCTGGATCCGCTGTCCTATTCACAGCGCACCAGCCCTGTGTGTCTCCTTCCCTCTCCTCAAGCACACCTGCCGCATGGTCTTTGCCTCTGCCTGGACACCCTTACGCTGATCTCCAGCCTTTCCTGTCATTCCAGTTCCAGCGCAAACAGCAGCAACTCAGAGGGGTCTTCCCAGGCCGCTCTGTCTCCCCCACCTCTGCTACCAGTCCTCTCGGCCCCATCACCCATGTTTGCTTCAAATTGTGTATCATTATTTTTGAGGGTACCTTGTTTATATTTCTAACCTTGTTAATGGAAGTGCCTTTGTTCCTGGTTGTTTCCTGCCTCCTAGGACAGTGCCTGGCCCAGATTTGGAGCTCAATGCATGTTTCTTGAATTAATGAATGAAAACATGACCTAGTTTAATTATCACACAAACCCCATGGTCCGTTTCAGTGATTCTCAACCAGGACTGCACATTAGAATCTCTTGGGGAGCTTTAAAAAAGTACTGATGCTCAAACCCAAACCCATTAGATTCAGATTCATTGGTCTGGGGTGGGGTGAGTCTGGGCATCTTTTTTTTTTAAGGCCCCTAGGTGATCCTAATGTGTGGCCGTTGATGCTGAAATCCACACTTACTTACTTAAATCTGTTACATAAATCTGTAACCACCTTGGCAGAAGGAAGGCTGCCAGGGCAGGGCCCGTCAGTCAGAATGCCGTTTCACTCAAGCTCGTACCTACAGGAAGCCTGGTTCCTCTCAGGCCCACCGGGGCCCAGCTGGGGCCGGGCGAGTCAACTCTGTGGCACTTGAGGATGGAAGTCGTGGCCTGAAGAGCCAGCTTCTGGCTTCGCTTGGTGACCAGAGCAGGACCCGCAGGCAGCTGGGTGTTCTAAAGAAATCCAGAGGCAGAAATGGGGTCCCTTCCTGGACACACTGAGGCCACAGCAGCCTCAGCAGCAATGTTCTGAGTTCTGGGGTGCTGGAAGCCCGGGGGTGGCCCTGGAGAAGAATGGGCCATTGTTGAGTAAAGGGGGGCTCCGCCCTACCCCTGCTGAGAGGAGCTTGTCCATGGACAAGGGCGGGGGGTAGAGGTCACACGGAGGACCAGGAACAAGACACCTTGGGGCACTGGCTGTGGCATAGAAGGTTCCTGAACTCGGTGCCTATAGATTGGAATTTGAATCCCAGCTCCTTTTTTTGCTTTTATTGAAGTAACATTGGTTTATAACGTTATATAAATTCCAGATGTACATCATTATATTTTGACTTCTGGATAGACTACACTGTGTTCACCACCTAAAGTCTAGTTGCCATCCATCACCATTCACATGTGCCCCTTTAGCCCTTCGCCCTCCCTCTGCCCCCTTAGTCCTTCGCCCTCCCTCTGCCCCCTTCTCCCTGGTAACCACCAAGCTCTTCTCTGTATCTATGTATTTGTTGTTGTTGTTGTTGTTTTATCTTCCTCATTTGAGGGAAGTCATATTTGTCTTTCTCTGTCTGACTTATTTCACTTAGCATAATACCCTCAAGGTCCATCCATATTGTCGCAAATGGAAAGATTTCATCTTTTTTAGGGCTGAGTAGTCATCCATTGTATATATACACCACATCTTCTTTATCCATTCATCTGTTGATGGGCACTTAGGTTGTTTCCAAGTCTTGGCTGTTGTGAATAGTGCTGCAATGGACATGGGGGTGCCTATATCTTTTTAATCAGTGTTTTCCTGTTCTTTGGATAAACACCCAGCTCTGCCCCTAAGCAGCTGTGTGGCCCTGGGTGTGTCACTCATGCTTTCCGAGGTTCAGTTTCCTCACCTGTAAGATGGCATACCACTCACAGAGGTGTTGGAAGAGTTAAAGGAGATGATTCATGTAAAGTGAGCAGCCACATAGCACCTGGAAGGCAGCAAGCCCTGCCTGGCCTCACCTCCTGGTGATAATCATTTATACGGTGTATACATGTGTGAAATCATCACATTGTACGCCTTAAATATATACAATTTAATTTGTCCACAAACCTCAATGAAGCTGGAAAAAATAAAGATAAAAATCTGTTTAAAAAATGTATTGAATGTTAGACAGTGATGCATCCTAAGGAGGAACATCCGGCAGAGATTGGAGAGTAGGAAGTGTCAGATGGGAGAGGGATCCGATCTTGGTTGGGGAGGTGGTCGAAGGCACACTGAGCTGAGACCTGCGGGTGGTGAGGCAGTGACTCCTGAGGAAGCAGCGTCCTGGCAGAGAAACAAGCGAGCGCAAAGGCATGAAGAGCGCTGCCTGGAGTCGGCTTGCAGGGCCACACGAGAGACTGAACATTCAGGAACTTTGCAAGCTGGTTGTAACTTTGGTAGCTTGAAATTGGCCATGGTGGGAATATTTAACCACAGATATTGGTAAACACTATAAGCGGGGACATTTTAGCTGTTGTTCACAGAGAGCTGGTTTACCAGCAGCTCAGCTGCAGGCCGGAATTTCAAAGAGCACACAGCAGGGAGATCAGTGTGGCTGGAGCAGAGCGGGCAAGGAGGGGAGAGAGGAGCAAGAGATGCGCCATCATGTGGGGCCTGGCAGCCTGCTCTCAGGACTTTGGTGTCGACTCTGAGGGCGATAGGGAGCCAGAGGAGGGTTTTTAAAAATAGCTTTATTTAGGTACAATTTACACACCGTAAAATTCACTCATTTTAATTGTGCAATAATAATTATTGTTGCTATTTAGTAAATTTACAGAGTTGTGCAGTGGTGACCACAATCTAAATTGAGAACATTTCCATCACCTCAGAGAGCTCCCCTGTGCCCATCAGCAGTCATTTCTTGTTCACCTGCACAGCCTGAGGCAACCACTAATCTGCTTTCTGTCTACGTACTAGAGGGTTTGGAGCAGAAAGGGACATGGTTTGACTTATATTACTGTCACGATTGTATCCTTTCAGCTACAGTATAATAAAGTTTCTGTTCCCTTTTCAGATGAGGTGGTGGCCTGACTTTCCAGGGAAAACATCTACCAGGTTGGGGATACCCACGAGGCACTAGAGTTGGAATTTAATCTCCCAGCCACTGTGAGCTGTGAGCAAAGCTTGGCTCACTGGCTCAAAGTGTGCCAGCCAGTTGAAGCCACTGTGTCCTCTGCTGGCTTCTGGCTCTGCTCACTCTTGGCTGCCTTTGGGGCCAAAGTTCCCCACGGGAGGCTGAGGCAGCAAATTGCCTTCACCAGCAGGAAGTATTAAGGCCTGTCTTCAGCCGAAGCAGGACCTAGAAGTCTTTTGCATTTCCTGGGTTCAAGAACAAGGTAATGTGGAGAAAAATCCTTCAGTGACATGTTTAACTGCCCCCGAGGCCTTTGCTGCTTAAGCCAAGAAGGGGGCATTGCCTGAAATGGCCTTACTTGAGGAGAAGGCCTGGGAATTCTAATCGTCAGCTGTCAAGGGTCCAGGGAATCCAGGGTGGGAGGTGGAGGAAAAGGCCGGGCCAGAATTCGGGAGAGGTGAGGAGTGGGGGAGGGCGGTCAGGGGAGGGGAGTCTGAGGCCACAGGCCCCAGAGCTGGTGGCCATAGCAGAGGCTGGGGCCTGGCACTTTCTGGGAAGTGAGATCTGGAGGTCACTTGTCCCCTTCAAGCTTCACTTTTTTTTACCTGTAAAGTGGGGAAAATAACACTTACATCATAGTGTTGTTATAAGGAAATAACGTTTATCAAGCAATTTCCAGATGCTTGGTGTGCAGTAAGCTTTCCATAAATGGCTCTTCTCGTTGTGTTTCTTGTTGCTGTGACACATTATTATTGTTGGTTATTATCTTAGTCCATTTGGGTGGCTACAACAAAAACACCATATACTGAGTGGTTTAAGCAACATTTATTCCTCACGGTTCTGGGGGGTAGGAAGTCCAGGATCAAAGTGCCGCAGGCAGATTCGGTGTCTGGTGAGAGCCTACTGCCTGGTTCATAGACGGCTGTCTTTTCATTGTATCCTCACCAGGCAGAGGGGCAAGGGAGCTCTCTGGGGTCTCTTGTATGAGGGCTCCACTCTCAGGACCTAATCACCTCCCAAAGGCCCCACCTCCTGAGACAATCACAGTGGGGTTAGGATTTAACATATGAATTTTGGGGGAACACAAACATTGAGTCTCTGGCAGTGATCATCATCATTTCTGTTGTTAGTATTATCACCAAGAGGAACTTGGTGGAAGGAAACTGAGCCTGGGGCTGCAGGCCCTGGGCAGCTGCTTCTCAAACTGTAACGTGCGCACAATCCCCTGGGATCCCTGTTAAAGCCGAGAGTCTGATTCCATACGTCTGGGCTGGGGTCTGAGGTTCTGCAGGTGGTGCTGGTGCTGCTGGTCCGCAGACCACACTCTCAGCAGCGAGACACTAAAACTGCACCGTCCACTGCAATAGCCACCAGCCACCAGCAGCTGTTGAGCACTTGAAACGCGGCTAGTCCAAACTGAAATGTGCTTGTAAGTGTAAAATATACTTTCAGGGACTTAGTACAAAAAAAAAGAATGTAAAATATCTCTTCAGTAATTTCCTTTTTATATTGATTATGTGTTAAAATTATAGGATATACCTGCTTAAATAAAATGTATTATAATTAATTTCACTACTTTCTTTTTACTTTTTTGAATGAAGCTCCTAGAAAATTGTACTTTACAGGTGTGGATCACGTTATATTTCTGTTGGATGGTGCTACCCTAGAGCTTTCTTTGGCTTTGTCAGGCCGGTTCAGGATTTGCCAAAGGCTTTTTGAGGGATTCACTTGGAAGGACTGAGCCTTGGGAAATGGGCTTTGAGTTACTGACCTCAGACCCACAGAGATCCACAGGCAGTGAGAGATGGAAGGGATGGACCTCGGGCTCAGAGAGGACAAATGACCAAAATCCCACAGCGGAACTAAGACTACAGCCCAAGACTCTGTTCTACGGGTCAGATGTCCTATAGTTTCCGTCAGGGCTGACCACTGACTTCTCTCCCACCTCAGTTTCTCCCCAAAGCCCAGAATTCAGGACGATGTTCTCTCTCCTCTCTTCGGTGACAGGCAGGAGGCAACAACATGAGGCTGTGGCTAGGAAGCCTGGTTCTCCAGGCTCTGAGGAGTACCCGGGGATTCTGCAGGCAGCCACCACCTCTACCTGTCCCTCAGAAGATTGTGGCCACCTGGGAAGCCGTCAGCCTGGGGAGGCAGCCAGTGCCTGAGTACTTCAACTTTGCCCATGACGTGCTGGACGTGTGGAGCCAGCTGGAAAAGGTGAAGCCCACTGTGTCCTAGTGTCCATCTTGGGCATCAGAGGCTGCCCTCGGGTACCCCAAAGAGACTCAAGGGGCCAAGTCCTGTTGAGGTGGACATTTTGACCTGGGAATTTTGCAAGTCCTAAAATTGAAACTGTTAACATTTAAGCCTTAGAAAAAAATTATGACCAAGTTATGTGAGCCTTAGACACCCTTGTCCAATCCCTGATGTGTCTCGTATTCCTGAGCCCAAATCACAGGATGAGAGAGGTACATCCCTTTCGATTCCCTGCCCATCATTCTGATCAAGTGAAGAAGAAAGTTCCTATTGCTGCTCCTCTCCTTAATCTCCCTCGCTGTCTTGCACTTCCCTTTTAAACAAGGAGAGTTTGGCTCTGGCTCAAAGCTTTGCACGGATCACAGCAGATACGTGCCTAGAATGGAATTACATTTATCTTGATTTCTTTGTGTCTCTGTGCATATGTTTCCTTCTTTATTTCTCCTTCCTCATGTATCTGTTGTGTCTCTCTCTGTATTTTATAGTCACCTTTTATTTATATTAAATATGCTAACTTTTTATTTATAGCAGGGGAATATAAACTTTATTTCAAAGGAATTTATTTATGCTAATTTTAAAGAAAAATATGAAGTAAATAATACTGTTAGTAAATATAGTGTTAGTGGGTATGGTAAAGTTTATGAAGGAGCGTGAGAAGGACTGAGACGTAAAAGCAGGCTTTGCAGTTGGATAGACATGGCTTGTCCACTTGAAGTGTGACCTTGGACAAATGCCCTAGCTCTTTGGATCTCAGTTTCCTCATCTATAAAATGGGAGTCTTACCTATGCTGCTTGGAGTTGTTGTGAGAATTAAATGAGAAGTGTGTGTAAGAGGTGGAGCCAGGTGCTCCATGCCTGTCTACAAAGTCTAAGCTCTTTTTACCACACTGGGATCATCCTTAGAAGACTTCTTCTAGTGATAAAAACAAACAAGCAGAGTTGAGTTAAGTCACAAAAATGATGGAATAAGGACTTTCTAAAATTTTCTCCTCCATAAAAGCAACAACAACAAAAGTCTTAGAAAAATTGTTAGAATCAGCTGATTGATTCTAAATTGTTAGAATCAATTGTTAGAACTCTGGAAACTAACCAGAGGCTGGAGTAACTCAGTGAGTGTTTGTTAAAGAAACACTTATTAAAGATTTGGGTGAATCTCAGTAAGAACGTCCCTGAGATACTATCTCATATAACCAAAAATACCAAGTACCATTACCAAAAATAACCTAGCCTTCATGACTGTTTTAACTAAACTTTAAAACACATCTGATGAAATTCAACTTTCAGGAACCAAGAACTGCCAGAAAATGTTAGCCTCTACATTACGCACACATTTAGAAGCTTACCTAAAATCTGTCTTTTATAAAGGGATAGTATAATAAGTTGAATGGTACTTTTTTAAAACATGATTGCCATTAAAGCAAAAATAATAAGGTTGCCAAAAAAATGACATTACATCCCAAATTGATCTACATACTCAATGCAACATTTATCAAAATCTCAGTAGACTTCTTTGCAGAAATAGAAAATCTTGTCCAAAACTTCCTATAGAAATGCAAAGGACCCATAATAACGAAAACAATTTTGAAAAAAAACACAAAACTGGAGGATCTACATTTCTCTATTTTAAAACTTACTACAAAGTTATAGTAATCAAGATTGCGTGGGGAAGAAAAGACAGTGTGGCACTGGTCTAAAGATAGCATAGATGAATGGGATAGAATTAAGTGTCCAGAAATAAACCCATAAATCTATGCTCAACTGATTTTCAACAAAGGTGCCAAGAAAATTCAATGGGAAAAAGACTGTCTGGGACAGCTGAGACACCTGGATACTCACATGCAAAGAATGATTCTGGTCCCCTAGTTCACACCACACACAAAAATTAACTCAAAAATGGATCAAAGACCTAAATGAAGGAGTGAAAACTATAAAATTCTTAGAAGAAGACATAGGTGTATCCTGGATTGGGCAATGGTTTCTAAAGTACAAGCAGCAAAAGAAAAAAGACAAATTGTACTTCACGAAAATTAATAGCATTTGTATATCAAAGTGAAAAGATAGGCCACAGAATGGGAGAAAATATTTGCAAATCACGTATCTGATGAGGATCTAGTATCCACAATATATATATAATATATAAAGAACTCAAACTCAACAATAAAAAGACAGATAACCCAATTAAAATATGAGCTAAGGATTTGGATAGACGTTTCTTGAAAGAATACAAACAAATAGCTGATAGACACATGGATGATGCTCAACGTCTTTATTAATTAGGGAAATGCAGTCTCAGCCACAATGAGATACCACTTCACACAGAGTAACATGGCTAATAGCAAAATCAAAAACAAAACAAACAAAAAAGTCCAATAACAAGTGCTAGCAAAGATGTAGGGAAATTAGAACCCCCATACATTGTTGATGGGAATGTAAGTTGGTGCAGGTGCTGTGGAAAACAGTTTGGCAGTTCCTAAAAAGCTACACATAAGAGTTACCAAATGACCCAGCAATTACAGTCTTAGGTATATATCCAAAAGAATAGAAAACATGTTCACACAAAAACTTGCACACATATGTTCATAGCAACATTACTCATAACAGCCAAGAAGTGAAAGCAACCTTAATGTCCATCAACTGATGAAAGGGTAAACAAAATGTGGTATATCCATACATAAGTCATTAAAAGGAGTGTAGCACTGATACATGCTACAACATAGATAAATCTTGAAAACCTTATGCTAGGTGAAAGAAACCAGACACAAAAGGCTGTATATTGTATGATTCCATTCATCTGAAATATCCAGAATCAGCAAATCTATAGAGACAGAAAGTAGATTAGTGGTTATCAGGGGCTGGGGAAGGAGAGAATATAGTCTGTACAGTATTGCTTTTTATGGTAATGAAAATGTTTGGGAATTAGATAGTGGTGATCACTACACAACTTTGTGAATAAACAAAAAATGCTTGGATTGTGCACTTTAAAATGGTGAATTTTATGGTATGAGAATTATAGTTCATAAAAAATGGGAAGGACACAGAATAGTGTAAATTGTATGCTACTTTTGCATTAAAAATGTGGTATGGAAAAAAATACTCACGTTTGCCTAAAGAATCGCTGGAAGGATATGCAAGAAACTCACCTGACTCATTGAGGCAGGTGAGGTGGGAACAGGGTAGAGAGGAACAGGATGAGAGCAAGCCTTCTCAGTGCATGGCTTTTCACACTCTTGTGATTTTTGAATCCTGAGACTGTAATAACTATGGTAAAAAATAAAATTAAATAAATAACAACAACAAGCAAACAAAAACCCTCAACAAATGTTTTCTGTTTCTTTTCTGCCTGTGCTGCTGTCTAGGCTGGGCACCGGCCCCCAAACCCTGCCTTCTGGTGGGTCAATGGGATGGGGGCAGAGGTCAAGTGGAGCTTTGAGGAGCTGGGAGTGCAGTCCAGGAAGGCGGCTAACGTGCTGGGGGGCATGTGTGGCCTGCAGCCTGGGGACAGAATGATGCTGGTGCTCCCACGGCTCCCAGAGTGGTGGCTGGTCAGCGTGGCTTGTATGCGCACAGGTCAGTGAGCAGGGCTGAGACTTCCACTTGGGACCAACACAATCAGAGCTTTGCAATGTACAAAGTTGGGGAGATGGAGCAAAATGTACCCTATGTGGAGTTTTGTTTACTTCCTCTTTGCCCAACAATCACAAACTTGATTGTATACAAGAGCCAGATAACAATGTAATTGATGAAAGCAGGCCAGTGTGAGGCACTAGGGAGTGCTGAGGACTGCAGTGAACTGGAGAGCACATACCTCCTCAAACAGGCAACTGCTTCTCAACTCCAACCAAATGTTTCCATGTGTGAATGAGGGCCAGTGTTTCCAGAACTTCTCATTTTGTAATGGAAAAGTCTGGATTTTTATTAAAAAAAAACTTCCAGTCTTTAAATGTTGACAACTAAATAAATTTTTAAAAAATTCTGAGTGGGACTAACCAAGCATATTTTCTGCTGGTTGTGGTTTGGGAGCTGCCAGTGTGTGGAGAATAATGCAGTTATGGATGAGATACCTACATAAGCAATCTACAGTAGCTTCACTCTTAGACTTTATGGCTCTCATCACCCCAGCATCTTCCAGCTCCCAGAGAAGAAAGAGAAAGACAAAATAATCAAACAATTAGATTAGCCCTGGAGGGTTCCTCCTCCTGCTGTCATGAATGTCCAGGGCAGTGGACCGTTGATCTTCTTGGTATGGTTCTTCCAGCAGAGGAGCAGAGGAGACGAAAGGAGACAGCCCATGGAGCCCAGAGAGCCTCTGCTGACCCTGTCTGAAGCATTTACTGAAAGGGCTGGAGTTTTACGCTGATTTTACAAGAGCAACACAACTGCTTTGGTGGAGAGCTGGTTTCTCATCCCCTGGGAACTTTCCACCACTTGGAATGTTGTCCACCCCCTTCCAATCGTGTCCTGATCCTGAAATACAGATGTTTTTATAAATAATGTTTGCAAAACAGAGGAATACATATTCACACCAGAGAATTAGCCTTTCTATATGAACAAGATTTATTCCCATTTTGTGAATGGATTGTCCAAAAAAAAAAAAGGAGGCTGTTTTTTCGTTTTGTTGATGGTTTCCTTTGCTGTACAGAAGCTTTTTAGTTTGATGCAGTCCCATTTGTTTATTTTTTCTATTGTTTCTCTTGCCCGGTCAGACATGGTGCTTGAAAATATGTTGCTAAGACCGATGTCGAAGCGCGTACTGCCTATGTTTTCTTCTAGAAATTTCACAGTTTCAGGTCTTACGTTCAAGTCTTTAATCCATTTGGAGTTAATTTTTGTGTATGGTGTAAGGTAAGGGTCTACTTTCATTTTTTTGCATGTGGGTATCCAGTTTCCCCAACACCATTTGTTGAAGAGACTTTCTTTTGTCCATTGTATGTTCTTGGCTCCTTTGTCAAATACCGTATGATTTCCTTCATTAAGTAGTAGATAATAACAACAATAAACAAACACATAGAGACAGAGATTGGATTGGTGGTTACCGGAGGGGAAGGGGGGAGGGAGGAGAGCGAAAGGGATAATTCGGCACATGTGTGTGGTGATGGTTTGTAATTAGTATTTGGGTGGTGAACATGATGTAATCTAGGCAGAAATAGAAGTATAATGATGTACACCTGAAATTTATACAATGTTATAACCAATGTTACTGCAATAAACAAAAAATTTTAAAAAAAAGGAGGCAGAAATGTTAATTTTATCTTTACATGTTTTTGCATAATATATAAAAGTGAGCACCATCATGGTGCTCGAGGAAAAGAAATGGACATACAGGTTTGGGGAGTTCTCCATATTCTGCCATGAAATACAGGTCCATTTAAATGAGGGCCCAGGTAAGGGAGCCCCTGCACTTTTTTTGAGGACCTACTATGCGCTAGGCACTGTGTTGGGCACTTTGCATGATCAGAACTTCCCTTTGGGGTATTATTATCATTATTTTTCCTGTTACCTAAATGTCTCCAGTTCCCCCAATTATACAGGTTCCCCCATTTCTTTGCTGTCCAAACAACTCAAGACCATGTCCCACATTGCTGTGTCAAGTCTAGCGTCTTCTCCATTTTAGAGGATACTCAAGCTGGATGTCCTTACATTCTCACATTCCCACATTCTCCTGATATGCACTTGTCACCTCTCTTCCAGTCTACGGTGTTCAACTCATTTCTCCTGCTGACGGCTCTGGCTGTCCACCATCTGCCTGGGTCCCCAAAACACCACACACAACTCCAGGTGGAACAGACTTCTTCTGAAAATAGCCAAAACAGAGAGATGGAGTGAAGAAACACACCACTCAGCTCCAAGATTGTTCATGCTAGGCTTTAAACCCTGTAGAAGTTTAGGAGATAGAGTGAAGGCAGTGAGAACTTTGGTTTGGCTCCCACACTATTTGGGATTGGCCCCTTCCTCTGTCTTCTGTCCTCACTCACTGGCTGTGGCAGGATGATTCATTCTTTTAGTATCTCTTTCTTCCTGTCTGTGAAATGAGAGTGCTGGACTCAATGGAGTGTTAACAACCACATTCTGCTCAAGTTGTCTTTCAAGTGTCTGATTAAAATTTGCCCCTGATTTCTGCTTCCTCATCTCTTCCCCTTGGGAAGAAATGAATGCAGCTACCCTTAGAGTGGCTTTGGTTGAAGTTATGTGGGGTCCTGGAGCCCCCATCTGCTATATTTACCCCGGTGTCCCAAGACACCCACACCCAACGCTAGGATTTGTTGTAGCCTTTTGTTTGAAAGGCCTGAAAACCACTGAGCTAGGTAATCTTTAAGACAAGATAATACAACATTCAGGATCACTGACTCTCAGGTTTACCCTGCCTGGGTTCACGATTCCAGCTCTACAACATATTAGCTGTGTGATCTTGGGCCAGTTATTTCATTTAATTAAGGCATAAAGGTTTAAGTCTTCATTTTTTTAACTCTGCAAAATGGGTATAATAATAGCATCTGCTCTCCAGGGTTCTGAGAATTAAGTGAAATAATGCATGTAAAGTTCTTAACCCATGTAAGTGCTCCATAAATGTAATTGTTACTTTTATTATAATAATAGTTAGTAATAATAATTGCTACCTTTTCCAGTTCAGGCATTCCAACCCTGTCCAGCCCCTTCCTGCTCCCGTCTCTGATGGGGATATCTGGTCTGGGCCTCTTCACAGGGGTCTTCCCCTGCTGCCTCCAACATCCCTTCTCTGTGTCATTTCGGGGGTCGTCATGGTTCCAGGCGTCACTCAGCTGACGGAGAAGGACCTCAAGTATCGGCTGCAAGCGTCCAGGGTCAAGTCCATCATCACCAGGGACTCCCTGGCTCCCAGGGTGGACGTCATTAGCACCAACTGCCCCTCCCTCCAGACCAAGCTGCTGGTGTCAGACAGCAGTCGGCCAGGCTAGGTGAACTTCAGGGAACTTCTCCGGTAAGTTGGGACTCTCAGAGAACAGCATGGAAATGAGGCCAGGTCATCTCCCCTTTAGGCAATGAGAGATGGAATGCATGGGTGACTGCACACGAAGGGAGTGAATCAGAAAGGAATGCTCACTTTGGAAGCAAGATGGAACTGAGATGTAATCCTGGTGACCACCTTAAGATCCTTAAAGTCACTCACTCAGTCAGTACTGGCGTCATCACTAGCTTTTCTGTGCCTCATTTGCCTCTCTAATGATGATAGTGGTTCCAGAACGATTAGCCAGAGGAAATGAGATAAGCTATATGATGCATTGAGTACATAGTAGGTGGTCAATTAGTAATAGAATAATAGCTACCACGCACTGAGTGTTTAGTGTATGCTAGGCATTGTGTTAGGTAAGTGTTCACCTACATTCATTCACGGGACAAAGATTTAATGAACATCTATTTTGTGACAAGCATTGTGTTGGTGCTCAAAACACAATAATGAATCAGGCATCATCTTATTTAATCCTTGAAAAAAACCCCATGACGTGCACTTTAACCCAATTTAACCCAACAGATGAGGAAACTGAGACTTGGAAAAGTAGTGACTTGCTCAAGATGATAACAAGTAGTCAAGTTAAGGTTGGGACAGAACCAAAGCCATCTGCCTTTGAGCAAGACCCTGGTGCAAACCTCTGTGGGAATTTGAGCCTTTATCCTGATGGGGGCAGAACCAAAAAGGGGTCCTCTCGGGGGCCTGCACTGTTGAGTCACAAATGCCTGTCCCACAGACCAACTGTGTCAAATTCACCCTGGTGCTGTTTACTTTATTTGACTCTATTTTTTGGCTAATATAAACATTTGTCTTTTATCATTAGCTTTGCTTAAAAGAGAACCATGTGTCACGTTCATTTAAAAGTGTTATAATTTTGAGGATTATAAGACCCGCAGCCATGCAATATAAATAACGTATCCTGTATTTTCCAAAATATATTTCCAGCATATGGTATTTTTCTATAATACATTTTCATTGCTATATTTCAGTCTAATGATTAGCAGGAGAAATTTAAACAGAAACTCTTCAATATATTTAAGTAATAAAGTTAGGCACAAAAGATATATTTAAAAGTTTGAGGACATGGTAAATACTTTTTAGATTATTTTTTCTTATGCTAGAATATAAACTTTCTACCATAAAATTATGGGAATTTATTTATCTATTTTGGGGTGCTGTTTTAAATACAGATTTCAAGGCCCCACATCTGACCTACTTAACGAGACATATCTGAGCGAGGGCCCTGGGAATCTGTGTTTTCAGAGACCTGCCCAGGTGATTTTGATGAGCTGTCAGGTTGGTCTAGACCAGTGGTTCTCCACTGTGGCTGTCATTAGAATTACCTGAGGACCTTTGTGAAAAAATGCCAATGCCCAGGCCCACCATCAAAGGTTCTGATTTCGTTTTCTCCAGGGTGGGGCCCAGGCAACGGTATTTCTTTTAAAAACTTACCAGGTGATCCTAAGGTGCAGCCAAGGTTGAGAACCAGTGTGTTAGAAGATTCTCCAGATCACAGAGCTTTAGGAATTACCCAGATCTCAAAACTCCAAATTTAGGGAACCCTTTAGAAAACAGCCAAATGTGCAGACGCATGGTCATGGATCTGTGTGTGTTCCACCAGAAAGTCCTCATGTCCCGGTAAAAGAGCCCAGGCTCCTTTGAGTGAGTCTTTTAGGCATTTTTAGCCTCAATTTCTTTATCTGCAAAGGGTTATACTGAGAGTTCCTACCCTGGGAGGTGATTGCAGGGATCAGAGATAAAGCAAGCTGGAGCTCCCAGGACAGTGCCTCGCACATAGCATTGATTGAAACAGTGGCCAGCATTGCTGTTGTAAATATCCTTGTTGTCATGACTGTTTTCACTACTGGTAGTACCACCCAGTATGTTTATATTTTACAGGGAGGCATCCACAGAGCACGACTGCGTGAGGACCAAGAGTCAAGACCCACTGGCCATTTACTTCACAAGTGGCACCACTGGGACCCCCAAGATGGTGGAGCACTCCCAGGCCAGCTATGGTCTGGGTTTTGTGGCCAGTGGAAGGTACGGGGGACAGCTCGTCTGATGGGTCCAAGGAACAGACAGCAGGCGCGTGAGCAGGAGGAGTGTGAGCCAGGGGGAAGGGGCAGGAGTTGAGGGCAGAGAGCTGACAAGGGGGCAGATCAGGTGGGAGCTGAAGGCTTTGGGCTTTCCTCTGTGAGAGAGGAGAAGCCATTGGAGGGTTTTCTTTTTTAAAAAAATTGTGGTAAAATATACACAACATAAAATTTACCATTTTAACCATTTTTAAGTGTAGAGTTCTGTGGCATTAAGTACATTCACATGGTCGGGCAATCATCAACACTATCTAACTCCAGAACTGTTTCATCTTGCAAATCTGAAACTCTGTACCCATTACACAATAATTCCCCATTCCCTCCTCCCCTGACGCCCTGGCAACCACAGTTTTACCTTCTGTTTCTACAAATTCAACTACTTTGGGAACCTTGTATAAGTGGAATCATACAGTATTTTTCCTTTTGTGTCTGGCTTGTTTCACTTAGTGTAATGTCTTCGAGCTTCATCCACGTTGTAGCATGTGTTAGAATTTCCTTCCTTTTTAAGGCTAAATAATATTCCAGTGTATGTACATAGAAATTTTGTTTATCCATTCATCCATTGATGGACACTTGAGTTGCTTCCATTTTTGGCTGTCGTGAATAGTGCTACTATTAACATGGGTGTACAAATATCTGTTCAAAACCCTGCTTTTAATTCTTTTGGAAATATGCCTAGAAGTGGAATTGCTGGATCATATGGTGATTCTATGCTTAATTTTTTGAGAAACATCGGAGTATTCTGAGCAGAGGAGTGACATGCTCTGATTTCTTTTTTTAAAAGGATCACTCAGGATATTGGGTTGAGAATAAACTGTAGTGGGCAAGGGATGAGGCAGAGGACCACTAAAGAGGCCAGTGCATTAAGAGGCAAGGGTGGAGGCTTGCCCAGCAGAGTAGCAGTGGGAAGGAGTGAGAGCAGGTGAGATTCTGAATGTGCTTTGAATGTACGCTTAGTAAGATTTGCTGACAGATTTGATGTGAGGTGAGAGAGAAAGAGAAGAGTCAAGGATGATGCCAATTTTTACGGCCTGAACAACCAGAAGCATTAACGGAGAGGGGGAAGACTGTGGGATGAGCTATCTGGTGGGAGAAAGAGGGGGAGATCGTTTTTAGCTTTGTAAGTTTGAAGTGCTTATTAGATATCTCTATACTTGAGTTAAAAGCGGAGATGTTGAGTAGGCAGTGGACATGTAACTCTATACACGCCTAGAGTTAAAGAGAAAGACTCATGCTGGAGTTATCAGCATAACGATGGTATTTAATGCCAGGAGATTGGATGAGATCAGCAAAGAATAATAAAAATTGAAAAGAGAAGAGGTCTCAGAACTGAGGCATTTCCACATTGAGGGGGTAAGTGAGGAGAATTCAGCAGAGGAGACTGAGAAGGAGCAGCCAACTAGTAGGATGAGGACCAGGAGAGCATGTGTCCCAGAATCCAAGTGCAGAACACGATCACTTTCCTGTCTTCCATGCTTGCAGGCACTATTTCCCATCCCAAGATGTTCTTCTTTCTCTGCCTCACCTTTGTAATGCCTACGCATTGTTTACATCTAGCTCAGGCGTCACCTCCTCTATGGAAGCTTTCTCAGGCCCCATCTCCATCCTTTCTCTGGGTTAGGTGCCCATTCTCCGTAATTGCATAAGGCTCTGTGTTTAAAGCAGCTCTTCAGGGGCTTCCTAGATGTTCATACTTATTAAATCAGAAGCCCCTCAAAGCAAGACTAATCATTCATTTCTATATCCCTAATGCTAAGTCCAGAATAAGTGCTGAATAAATGTTTGCTGAATAAAGAGCCCTTATCATATTGTATTGAGATTATTTGTTCCCTCATATAGCACTCCACTAGACTGTGAACTCCTTGAAATCATGGGATCTTTTAAATTCTGTATCCTTAGCCTAGGGCATAGGTATATAGAAGATGCTCAATAGACACTTGTTGAAACAAAAGTTAACTTTATGGTTCTTGTATAGATTTGAGAAGCATAAGTAAGTACCCACTGTGGGCATGGCTCCAAGTAAGGTAACACATATAGTGTAATCCTTTCTAAAGGTAGAAGCATTGCTGAATGTCCTGACTTTCTCTAATTGTTGTCAGGCGATGGGTGGCCTTGACTGAATCGGACATCTTCTGGAACACAACTGACACTGGTTGGGTAAAGGCAGCCTGGACCTTCTTCTTTGCCTGGTCTAACGGTTCTTGCGTTTTTGTGCATGAGCTGCCCGGAGTTGATGCCAAGGTTATCCTGAATGTAAGAGACAAAAACACCTCTTATGTTGTTGAGTGTAAATGAGATGAGTGGAATATAAGTTTTGAGCTTTCAGAAGAAAAGGCTTGAATAAGTGACCAGTTCACCTGCTCCATTTCCATGAAGTCCCACCCTGGAACTCTCAGATCTTCCGCTCTTTGTTTTTCTTTAGACTCTCTCCAGGCGACCCATCACCACCCTCTGCTGTGTCCCCACCATCTTCCGGCTGCTTGTGCAGGAGGATCTGACCAGGTACAGCACATCTGCTTGGTGCTTTGGGGGCCCAAGTATGTGAATATACAGGAGTATATATACACATACACACCCACCACCTTATTCCAACTCTGTCTCTCTGTCTCTGTCTCTCTTTATCTCTCTCTCTCTCACACACACACACACACACTCAAACATACACGCCCATATCCTCTGCAGATGCCCCTCGACAATGAACTTCTGCCCCCCAGGAATTTGCATCCAGATGGAACTGAATAGATTTGAGTCAGTCTGAAATTTCGGTACTTGAGGTGGGCTGTCTCCCCACCATACACCCAAAGGCCATTCCCTTAGCAATGTCTGCTACTTCTATGAGATTAGAGAAATTGTTGGATACTTGCTAGCCACTTGTGGGATGGGATTTGTGGCCAAGGCCTTAGGTCTGGTGGGACTAACAAGCTCACCACAGTAGAGGCTCCATCAGTCAGCCTCAGACTAACTCCAGCCAGCCATTTTTTGAGTGAATGCCATTGGGCACCCAGCAGAAGGCGACAAGACACTGTGAATGGCTCCTGTTCTGGGTGAATGCAGAGTAACTCTGCTGGCAGGACAAGTCTAGTTGCTGGCGTATGTGGAGAGAGACCTGACTCCCTTGAGTAACCTACTGACCCTGGTCTATGACTCCCTCTTCTATCCTCTCCCAAGTCACAAGGGGTTGTCCCTGGCCTCCCTCATCTTCCCTAATCCCATGTACCTGGCCACGAAATGGCTAAGACAGTGTGTTCTTATACGAGTGTCTCAAGGTGAGTTCTTCTATAACGTAACAATTCATCCCATTCATTGATCTGTTGTGTCTATGTCTATGTCATGATTTTGACCAAAAGCAGACTCTGAATGATTTGTCCAAGAAAAATTTGGTTAAAAGATACTCAGTAATACTAAGTAACAGTCAAACAAATTTGATCCAAAGGGAAAAATGGTAGAAAATGTATTTGCAATCACTGATTTTTCACACTTTGGACAATTTTTTGAATGGAGGGGTAGTTTTGCAACATATGTAATATCTGTGAAAACTTTTGGCCCCTATATCAGAATTTTTTTGGTTCTTAGAGGGCTACTTTCTATCTTTTAAATTTTTACTTGATTTATCTTTTTCAACCAGGTGGTTGTCCCAAGAAATCTATTATCAATCCATTTGTTTCCAACTAAATGATTTGGGCCAATTCACCTGGAATTCACCATGTTATGTCAAAACCTGATATATGAGGTTCTGATTTTATTCCAAATTCAGATAGAATGGATTTTTTGAAAATTATCTGTCCATGAGGAACATGCCTGTAAAGCCAGAGAATGGGGCTCTTGGAGCAAATTATACAGCCTGGAAGATTACTCTCTAGTGCCTTTAGGTGTCTGGACCTGGGCAGCAGTGCTGGAGGGGGGGATGGGGATGGGGATGCTGACATAGGCGACCCTGTTTTCCTGGCTGAGAAAGGTACCAGTTTCAGAGCCTGAGGCACTGTTTGAGTGGAGGAGGGGCCCTGAATCCTGACGTGAGGGAGAAGTGGAAGAGCCAGACGGGCCTGGAGCTGCATGAAGGCTACGGCCAGTCTGAGACAGTGAGTACCACAGGGCCAGGCTCCCTGCCCCAGGTCACCTCCATCTGAGCCCTCAGCCGGTCAGCGGCAGAGCCTCCTGCCTTTCTGGCTGTCATCTCTGTGACACCTGTCGGAACTGCCTTGCCCACAGGGAGAAACTGGTAACAAAACTCCATCAGCTTTTCTTCTCCTATGGTTTAAAGGCAATTGAAAGTAATTTCACAATGAAACCGTGGCCAGCAAACCAACTCTCATGGCTGAGGATGGTGTTTGCCTGCACCAGGATAGCTGTGTCTGTCTGTGGCCAGAGCCCACGATCTTAAACAGTATTCTCCACAGCCATCTGGGCAGACAGATGCCATCTGGGCAATCAGCCGAGTCTTTTGGGAGACATGTTAAGTTCTTTATGTGTGAGTGCCCACTAGAGTGTTCAATAAATGTTTGATGATTATGGAAATAAGAGAAGAAAGAAAAGAAGATGAGGAGGAAGGAAGGGAAGAAGGGAGGAAGAAAGAGGGTAAAAGAAGAAAGAAGAAAGAAACAGAGAAGTAAAGACAGGAAGGGAGGAAGGCAGGAAGGGGAGTGAGGAAGAGAGGGTAGGAGAAAGAGGGAGGGAGAAAGAGTTGGAAGGCCGAGTGAGAGAAAAGGCATGGACCAGGAAGGAAGCTAAGGGGATAAGTCTCCTCCTTATTGGTACTGGTTTCTCTCCAGGTTCTAATCTGTGCCAATCCAAGAGGCACGAAAATCAAGTCAGGATCCATGGGGAAAGCATCCCCACTTTACGATGTGCAGGTAGGCAGCCTCTCCCAACTGTTGGTGAGGCTTGGTTCAAAGAGGGTAGCCAAACCCACGTCCAGGTCAATAGGACCAGGCTCAGCTGACTGGATGTCCTGGCTGTGCAAACATCCAGATACTGTCCTGTGATCTCTCTGTCAGATTGTGGATGATGAGGGCAACATCCTGCCTCCAGGAGAAGAGGGGAATATTGCTATCCGCATCAGACCCACCAGGCCCTTCTGTTTCTTCAATTGCTATTTGGTAAGTGGCCTAGAATGGCCATTTTCACAGTGATTACTGTGTGTCAAGCTTTGTGCTCCACACTTTATAAACATCTATTTGGTGAACCCTTGCAATAACTGTGTGAGGTAGGTTGGTACTATTATTGATAAGGTGCTATTATTGGTAAGGATGGTGGTCTAGTGGTTAAGATTCAGCACCCTCACTGCCATAGCCCAGGTTCATTTCCTGGTCAGAGAACCATATCACCTGTCTGTCAGTTGTCATGCTGTGGTGGCCTCATGTTGCTGTGGTGCTGAAAGCTATGCTACTGGTATTTCAAATACCAGCAGGGTCACCCATGGTAGACAGGTTTCAGTGGAGCTTCCGGACTAAGGCTAGGAAGAAGGACCTGGCTTCAGAAAAAATTGGCGATGAAAACCCTATGAATAGCAGCGGATCATTGTCTGATACAGCGCCAGAAGGTGAGAAGATGGTTCAAAAAGACTGGGCAGGGGGCCGGCCCCGTGGCTTAGCGATTAAGTGCGCATGCTCTGCTACTGGCGGCCCGCATTCGGATCCTGGGTGCGCACCGATGCACCGCTTGCCAGGCCATGCTGAGGCGGCGTCCCACATACAGCAACTAGAAGGATGTCCAACTATGACATACAACTATCTACTGGGGCGTTGGGGAGAAAAAGGGGAAAAAAAGGAGGAGGATTGGCAATAGATGTTAGCTCAGGGCCGGTCTTCCTCAGCAAAAAGAGGAGGATTGGCATGGTTGTTAGCTCAGGGTTGATCTTCCTCACAAAAAAAAAAAAAAAAAGACTGGGCAGGGTTCCACTCTGCTGTATACAGGGTCCTAGGAGTTGGAATTAACTCCATGGCACTAACACATTGATAAGGAAGCTAGGGAGATGAAGTGACTTAGCCAATGTCAATCAACTCTGGGTGTGTCTGAGAGTGGAAACTTATAAGAGAAGGGCAACTCCATCATTTTAATGGTGAGAAAACCAAGGTTCAAAGAAGGGAAGGGACTTACCAAAGGTCAAACTGCAATTTCAGGTCATAGACTTGTTTTCTGGATTCTTTCTGTCTTGACTCTTTTGTGGATAGGAGTTTGCTGGCAGGGCTGTGTCCTAAGACTCCAGTCCAAGTTTCGGCAATAATCCAGTGATTACCTCTCCCTTACACTCACCTTGGCTGGTGTTTTGATGGGCTTTCTTTTCTCCAAACTCTTCTCTGTAAAACTCTACTGACGTGGTTCTCAACCCTGGCTACACATTAGAAACACCTTGGAAGCTTCGAACATTTCTGATACTCAAGCCCCAGCTCAATGAGATCGACCTTTCTGATGGTGTGGATCAACTCTCCAGGTGATTCAAATGTGCAGCCAAGGTTAAGAACCACGTCTTTACAGGAATTCTATCTGGTGCGTATATGAAGCCATCAGTTAGCTACAATATTGGAAGGAGCTGATAAAAATCAGTCCATTTGTTTTTAGAATGTTGTATATGTATTTTAGTGGCTTTTCTGTGACTATAAGAGAGACAGTCTTTCACAGGATTTTATTTAAAGTCACAGAAACTTACCTACAAGACAACAACATAGTAATTGCACCAAGCAGAGATCATGTTAAAATTTTAATGTATTTCCTCCTAATCATTTTTGTAAGCAATAGTAAGTCCTTGACTTTCCTGAAGAATTTGTTAATTCATTCATTATTGAGTGTCTACTTCATGCCACTAAGTATACAGCAGTGGATAGGAAAGACAGGGCACTGGTCCTCATAGAGCTCGCATACAGGACCTCTCTGGGTTTGTGGTCATCCCATTGAGAGAGTAAAGTAATTTGTAAAGTTATTTACTGGACAGGAACCTTCACTTTCTTCAACTTTTTCTTCCCATCACCAACACCAGCAGTTAGTTTTCTTTCTAGATCATTTTTAACTAAGAAAAAGTATCAAATCTCTTCATGAGACTCACGGGACATTTGAAAATTGATAGACGATGTTAGCCCCGAGTTGCTCTGTGAATGACGGGTGGTCAGCAGGACTGACCAGGTAAGCTCAACCCCCGCATCAGCCCACATGTTTCAAATGCACACTGACCACTTGAAACAGCTGACATTGCAATGCCAACTAAATTAATATGCCCATGTCCATTTTATATCCAGTATAAAGTATATACTTGTCTTCCTAAGGAAGCAAACTGTCAAATATGCAGATGTTCATTACAGTGTTGTTTAAAATAGACAAAAAATGTGGAGCAACTATCTAAATTTTGAACAGCAGGAAATTAGTTATGCAAATGGTATTACAGCCTCGTGTATGAAAGCAACAACAAAAAAAAAAAAAGAAGAGAGAAAGAAAAAAGGAAAGGGAAAAGACTAAAAAGAAAAAGAACCCAAATTTCTAACAAGAGGAAATTGTTTAAATAAATAATGTTACAGCCACACAGGGGAATATTATGGAACCACTTAATATGATATTGCAAAGGACTTTTATTCTTGTGAGGAGACATCTATGATATATTGTTAACTGAATTAAAATTGAGTTATAAAATATACATATAGGAGGTTCCATATGCATACAAGTGTGTATACACACAAAATCACATATAGGCAATGAAAAAGTCCTATAGATGAGATCAAATTTTTAGCCTTGGTGGTCTGAGTAGCGGGACTGCTCTTTTGTCATTCTTCATCTTTATTTTCTATTTATTCTATATGAGATTTGTAACTGTGTAATACAGAAATAATAAAAATGTTTTTTAACGAAATTTATGTGAGCAAAGAGCTCCCAGTGTATATTTTCGTGCATAATTGGCACCGTACCACAAATGCAGTTTTGTATTAGGCACTGTTTTTTTAATTGAGGTAATATTGGTTTATAACACTGTAATTTCAGGTGTACATTATTATATATGAGTTTCTCTATAGTCTGCATCATGCTCACCACTAATAGCGTAGTTCTTATCTGTCACCATACATATGTAACCCTTTATCCCCTTCACCCACCTCCCCACCCCCTTCCACTCTGGTAACCACTAATCTGTTCTCCTTATCCATGTGTTTGTTTATATTCCACATATGAGTGAAGTCACATGGTGTTTGTCCTTCTCTGTGTGGCTTATTTCACTTAAAATAATACCTCAAGATCATCCATGTTGTTTCAAATGGGACAAGTTTGTCTTTCTTTATGGCTGAGTAGTATTCCAATGTATATATATACCACATCTTCTTTATCCATTCATCAGTTGATGGGCGCTTGGGTTGCTTCCACATCTTGGCTATTGTGAATAATGCTCCAGTGAACATAGAGGTGCATAAATCTCTTTGTATTGTTGATTTCTTGTTCTTTGGCTAAATACCTAGAAGTAGGATAGCTTGATTGTACAGTATTTTTTTTTCTTTTTTTTTTTGCTGAGGAAGATTCTTCCTGAGCTAACGTCTGTTGCCAATCCTATTTTTGCTTGAGGAAGATTCACCATGAGCTAATGTCTGTGCCAATCTTTCTCTATTTTGCATGTGGGTTGGCACCACAGCATGGCCACTGATGAGTGGTGTAGGTCTGCGCCTGGGAACCAAACCCAGGCAGCTGAAACAGAGTGCGCCGAACTTAACCACTAAGCCACAGGGCCAGCCCCAATATTTCTATTTTTAATTTTTTGAGAAGTTTCCATACTGTTTTCCGTATTGGCTGCACCAGTTTGCATCTCCACCAGCAGTGTACGAGGGTTTCCTTTTCTCCACATCTTCTCCAACATTTGTTATGTTTTGTCTTGTTAATTATAGACATTCTGGTGAGTGTAAGGTGATGTCTCATTGTAGTTTTGATTTGCATTTCCTTAATAATTAGTGATGTTGATGTTGAACATCTTTTTATGTGCCTGTTGGCCGTCTGTATATCTCCTTTGGAAAAATGTCTCTTCATATCCTCTGCCAATTTTTCGTTGAGGTTGTTTGTTTTTTTGTTGTCGAGTTGTGTAAGTTCTTTATATATTTTGGAAATTAACCTCTTGTCAGATATATGATTTGCAAATATTTTCTCCCAGTTGGTGGGTTGTCTTTTCATTTTGTTCCTTTGCCTTGGAGAAGCTTGTTAGTCTGATGTAGTCCCACTTGTTTATTTTTTCTTTTGTTTCCCTTGCCTGAGTAGACATGGTATTCGAAAAGATACTGCTAAGACCTATATTGAAGAACATACTGCTTATGTTTTCTTCTAGAAGTTTTATGGTTTCTGGTCTTACATTCAAGTATTTAATCCATTTTGAGTTAATTTTTGTATATGGTGTAACATAATGGTCTACTTTCATTCTTTTGCCTGTGGCTGTCCAGTTTTCCCAACATCATTTATTGAAGAGATTTTCCTTTCTCCATTATACGTTTTTGGCTCCTTTGTCGAAAATTAGCTATCCATAAACGTGTGGTTTTATTTCTGGGCTTTCAGTTCTGTTCCATTGATCTGTGCATCTGTTTTTGTGCCAGCACCATGCTGTTTTAATTATTATAGCTTTGTAGTGTATTTTGAAGTCAGGGATTGTGATGCTTCCAGCTTTGTTCTTTTTTCTCAGGATTGCTCTGGCTATTCGGGGTCTTTTGTTGTTCCATATAAATTTTAGGATTCTTTGTTCTGTTTCCGTGAAGAATGTCTTTGAGATTTGATTGGGATTGCATTGATTCTGTAGATTGCTTTAGGTAATATGGACATTTTAATCGTGTTTATTCTTCCAATCCATGAGCATAAAATATTTTTCCATTTCTTTATGTCTTCTTTTATTTCTCTCAATAATGTTTTATAGTTTTCAGTGTATAGGTCTTTCACTGCCTTGGTTAAATTTATTCCTAGATATTTTATTCTTTTTGTTGCTATTGTAAATGGGATTGTATTCTTGACTTCTCTTTCTGCTAGTTCATTATTAGTGTATAGAAATGCAACTGATTTTTGTAAGTTGATTTTGTACCCTGAAATTTTGCTGTAGTTATTGATTATTTCTAATAGTTTTCTGGTGGAATTTTAGGGTTTTCTATATACAGAATCATGTGGTCCACAAACAGTGAGAGTTTTACTTCTTCCTTTCCAATTTGGATATCTGTTATTTCTTTTTCTTACCTAATTGCTCCAGCTCAAACCTCCAGTACTATGTTGAATGGGAATGGTGACAGTGGACACCCTTGTCTTGTTTCTGTTCTCAGAAGGATGGCTTTCAGTTTTTCACCCTTAAGTATAACGTTGGCTGTGGGTTTTTCATATATGGCCTTTATTATGCTGAAGTACTTTCCTTCTTTACCCATTTTATTGATATTTTTTGTCATAAATGAATGTTGGATCTTGTCAAATGTTTTCTCTGCATCTATTGAGATTATCATGTGATTTTTGTTCCTCATTTTGTTAATGTGGTGTATCACATTGATTTATTTGCAGATGTTGAACCATCCCTGTGTCCCTGGTATGAATTCCACTTGATTATGGTGTATGATCCTTTAAATGTATTGCAGTATTCAATTTGCTAATATTTTGTTGAGGATTTTGTATCTATGTTCATCAGCAATATTGGCCTTTAATTTTCCTTCTTTGTGTTGTCCTTGTCTGGTTTTGGTGTGAGGATGATGTTGGCCTCAAAGAATGAGCTAGGAAGTGTTTTATCTTCTTCAGTTTTTTGGAATAGCTTGAGAGGGTTAGGTATTAAATCTTCTTTGAATGTTTGGTAGAATTTTCCTGAGAAGCCATCTGGTCCTGGACTTTTATTTTTTGGGAGGTTTTTGATTACTGTTTCAATCTCTTTACTTGTGATTGGTCTATTCAGATTCTCTGTTTCTTCTTGGTTCAGTTTTGGGAGGTTGTATGAGTCTAAGAATTTATCCATTTCTTCTAGATTATTCAATTTGTTGGCATATAGCTTTTCATAGTATTCTCTTATAATCCTTTGTATTTCTGTGGTATCCATTGTAATTTCTCCTCTTTTATTTTTAATTTCATTCATTTGAGACTTCTCTCTTTTTTGGTTAGTGAGTCTGGCTAAGCGTTTGTCAATTTTGTCTATGTTCTCAAAGAACCAGCTCTTAGTTTCATTGATTCTTTCTATTGTTTTTTTTTTTTTTTTTTTTAGTCTCTATTTCATTTATTTCTGCTCTAATTTTTATTATTTCTCTCCTTCTGCTGACTTTGGGCTTTGTTTGTTCTTCTTTTTCTAGTTCTGTTAGGTGTAGTTTAAGATTGTTATTTGAGATTTTTCTTGTTTGTTGTGGTAGGCATGTATTGCTATAAATTTCCCTCTTAGTACTGCTTTTGCTGCATCCCATAAGAGTTGGTATGTTGTATTTTCATTTTCCTTTTTCTCCAGGTATTTTTTAAAATTTCTCCTTTGATTTCTTCATTGATCCGACAGTTGTTCAGCAGCATCTTGTTTAATCTCCACATATTTGTGACTTTCCCAGGTTTTTTTCTTGTAGTTTATGTCTAGTTTCATAGGATTGTGCTCAGAAAAGATGCTTGATATGATTTCAATCTTTTTAAATTTGTTGAGGCTTGCCTTGTTTCCCAACATATGGCCTATCTTTGAGAATGTTCCATGTGCACTTGAGAAGAATGTATATTCTACTGTTTTTGGATGGAATGTTCTATACGTATCTATTAAGTCCATCTAGTCTAGTGTTTCATTTAAGGCCACTGTTTCTTTGTTGACTTTCTGTCTGAATGATCTATCCATTGATGTAAGTGGGGTGTTGAGGTCTCCTACTATTATTGTGTTGCTGTCACTTTCTCCTGTTAGGTCTGTTAATAGCTGCTTTATATACCTTGGTGCTCCTGTGTTAGGTGCATATATATTCATAAGTGATATGTCCTCTTGGTGGAATGCTCCATTTATCATTATATACTGCCCCTCTTTGTCTCTCATTGTCATTTTTATCTTGAAGTCTGCTTTGTCTGATATAACTACATTTGTTTTCTTTTGGTTGCTGTTTACTTGGAGTATCATCTTCCATCCCTTCATGCTGAGTCTGTATTTGACATTAGAGTTGAGATGTGTCTCCTGGAGGCAGAATATTATTGGATCTTTCTTTTTAATCCATCCGGCCACTCTGTGTCCTTTGGAGAATTTGAGCCGTTTACATTTAGAGTGATTATTGATATATGAGGGCTTAATAGTGCCATTTTATTTCTTGTTTTCTGGTTGTTCTACATTTCCATTGTTTCTTTTCCCTGGTATTCCTGACCTCCATTTCAGTTTGTTTGTTTTCTGTGATAGTTTTCTCAGTTTTTTCTTTATTTATGATTTGCGGCTATGCTCTGATTTTTTGTTTGGTGGTTACCATGAGGTTTGTATAAAAGATCTTGTAGATGACATAGTCTATTTTCTGATAGCCCCTTATCTTGATTAGCCTAAGCAGGTTCCATCACTTTCCTCTTCCTCCCATGAGTATTGTTGTCATAAATAAGTCTTTTTTGTGTTGTGAGTTTGTGATTAAATTGTTTATAGTTATTTTTGATGCTTTCCTTCCCTTTATCTTTTATGTTATAAGTAAGTGTTTGCTAACCTGTTCTGATAGAAAGCTGAAATTTTCTGATTTGGCTGTCTATTTATCTCCTTGCTCAAAGCTTTGTCAACCTTCGCCTTTTTCTTTCAGGTGGCAGGCCTTCCTTCCTCATTTCTTGTAAGGCAGGTCTAGTGGCAATGAACTCCCTCAGCTTTTGTTTATCTGGGAAAGCTTTTATTTTTCCAACATATCTGAAGGATAGTTTCACTGGATAGTGTATTCTTGGCTGAAAGTTTTTGTCTTTCAGTATTTTGAATATTATATCATTCCATTCTATCCTAGCCTATAAGGTTTCTTGTGACAAATCTGTTGAAAGCCTGATAGTGGTTCCTTAGTAGGTTATTTTCTTCTGCCTGGCTGCCCTTAGTATTTTTTCTTTGTCATTGGTTTTTGCCAATTTTAATATTATATGCCTTGGACAAGGTCTTTTTGCATTGATATAATTAGGAGTTCTATTGGCTTCAGGTATTTGTAAGTCCATTTGCTTCCCCAGGTGTGGGAAGTTCTCATATATTATTTCTTTGAACAAGCTTTCTGCTTCTTTCTCCCTCTCTTCTCCCTCTGGAATACTTATAATTCTTATGTTGCTTTTCCTAATTGAGTCAAATATTTCTTGAAGAATTTCTTCCTTTTTTAAAAATCTTAGTTCTCTCTCCTTCTCCACCTGAAGCACTTCTATATTTCTATCTTTAGTTGTGTTTTTCATATCCAGAATTTCTGTATAGTTTTTAAAGAGTTTCAATCTCTTTGGTCAAGTATTCCTTCTGCTCATTAATTTTATTCCTGAGCTCATTAAACTGTCATTCTGAGTTTTCTTGTAACTCATTGAGTTTCTTTATGACAACTATTTTGAGTTTTCTGTCATTTAGATTGTAATCTTCTGTAACTTCAGGATTGGTTTCTGGAGACTTGTCATTTTCCTTTGGCTGTGAAGTGTTACTGTAGTTCTTCATGGTGTTTGAAGAATTAATCCTCTGCCAGCACATTTGTGATAGTATCAGGTCACAGATTCCACCTGCCACCACTGGGGGGTGGGGCAGGACCTGTGTTTTCTGATCCCACCTCATCTGCTGGTAGTTGTGCTGGTAGAGCCACTCTGCATTTGTGAAGGTTGGCCATAGCTGCTCAGCAGGTTGTGCTCATGTGGGCAGGGCCTCAGCATTCAGTGAGCAGGTTGCACGCATGCAGGCAGGGCCTCTGTGCTAGCAGGCCCATTGCTCTTGTGCAGGCAATGCTGCTGCACTCGGCAGGGGACTGGCCAAGCTGCTTTGCTAGGTGAGAGGGGCACTTTCTTTCATTCAGGCTGGCACTGTGCTTGCAGGTGGTTCGGCTGAGCTGCTGCACTTGGTGGATGGGACAGCTTCGCAGGGGCTGAGTTGCCATTGCTCACTGGGGAGTGTTCCCACCTGCTGGGCTGATTCTGTAGGTGGGTGCTTCTGCAGGCTGGACTAGCACTCCCAAAACGTTCATGTGCGTGGGATGGGTTGCCCCTGCCTCCACTTACAGTCCTGCTGGTTGCTGTCTGAGGATCCACGACCTGGATAGCTGCTGCCAGGGAAAAGGAGGGGTCCACTCACATAGTTCCAGTGCTTCCTGGGGATCCAGTCCACCCACTCTCAGATGTACAGCATGGATCTCTCTGGCATCCTGTTGTGCTGTGTAGGGAATCCTCCGTTGGTTGATGAATGTCTGTTTAGTTATAACTTAGAGGGGACAGACAAAGAGAACAACTCACTCTGCCATAATGTTGACGTCAATCTCCTAGGGCTCTGTACTATAAACTTTTTAAAATTCAGTGATGTCATCAGTCTTTTTTTTTCTTTTTGGTGAGGAAGATTGGCCCTGAGCTAATAACTGTGCCAATCCTCCTCCACTTTGCATATGGAATGCTGCCATAGTATGGCTTGATAAGTGATGTGTAGGTCTACACCCAGGATCTGAACCTGCAAACCCCAGGCTGCCAAAGCAGAGCATGCAAACTCAACCACTACACCACCAGGCTGGCCCCTGTCATGAGTCTTTTTTGTGGCACTAAGTGTTTTGGGAAAATTTCATTTCCTATGGAAGCTTAATGTTTCTCCAATTTTTAGTGAATGTGATAATTATGCTTTATGTAGCACATTCCCTCCTGTGGCTGTTGGATCTGCCAGGGGTGCTTTGAATCCATTACCCTGTGCCCAGCCTCACAACATGTGCCATTACCCTGAGAAAGTTAATGTCTCCATCCATGGTCTTCTCTAGAATGCTGCTTTTATGTAAAGGCAAAGGATGGCCTGCCCAAAAAGCCCCTTCACAAATTACTCTCACCAAGATGTCTTTTTTCCCCCAAAAGTTCTTTTTTATTTATAATTATAAATGTCATATACATGTATTGTGTGAATAAATCACCATTTATTTATCCATTCTCCCATATATGGTCACTTGGCTTGTTTTCAGTGATTTGCTAGAAAACTGTTCTGCTGTGAGCACATTTGTCCATGCCTCTGGTACACAGATGCTCAAGTTGCTCTTTGGAATATATCTAGCTGTGGAATTGTTATGTCATGGGATGTGGGGATGTTCAACTTTACAAGAAAGTGTTTAATTTTGCTAAAGTGGTTGTACCAATTTACATTCCCACAAGAATCCTAAGGGTGAGTCACCATGGTCTCTGGACACTTGTGATCCCATTCACTGCAAATAGGAGTGTAACAGCTTAGCCCTTTTGATAAAGTAATTTTGATAAAGTAACTTGATATCCAGGGCTATGAAACTGGTCATACCCTTTGGCTTAGGAATTCCATCTTTGGGAATAACTACAAAGAAAAGAACTGAAAACGCAGGAAAATATTTGGCACACAAAGATGTTCACTGCAGCATTGTTTATAACCGAAAAATGGAGGAAAAACTCAAAATTTAAGAAATGGTTCAGTCATGTGTAGTAGATTGACAGTCTAGTAGGTGTAAAGTGTTAACTCATGGTATTCTTTCCATTTCCTTGGTTACTAGTGAAGTTGAATGTCTCTTCATAAGTTCAGTAGCCATTTGTATTTCCTCTTTTTGAAATGCCTGTTCGTGCCTTTGCCAACTTTTGTTGAGTTGTTTGTCTTTTCTAATTGATGCATAAGAGTTCTTTAGTATATTCTTGATACTGATCCCTTTTTTGTTGTATCAGTTGCAAACATCTTTTCCCAGCTTGTAGCTTTTCTTTTCACTTTGTTTAAGGTGTTTTTGTTGAACAGAAGTTTTCATTTTCACATAGTCAAATCAATAAGTTTTTTCTTCTATGGTTGGTGCTTTAAGTATCTTATTTATTAGGTCATTTTCTATGCTGGGGTAGGAAATATATATTCATTTACATTTTCTTCCAATAGTTTTAAAGTTTTGCTTTTGACATTTAAGTTTGTAACCATTTGTTGTTGGTTTATGTATGGTATGAGGTAGGGATCTATTTTATTTTTTCCACGTGGATAGCCAATTTGTTGAACAACTCTCCTTTCCCCAGTGATCTGTCATGTTGACTTGGTCAGATATAAAAGTTTGATATATCCATAGATAGATAAGTTTGGGCACTTTCTTCTACTTAGTTGTTACTTGTTTTATCTGTGCTGGTACCAGAGAGACTTGTCCACAAACCGTTCTCATAAGACTTGACATCTAGTAGAGCACGTCTCTCCTTCTTACTCAACTTCTTGGAGATGTTTTACCTAATCTTGGCCCTCTGCTCTGTTATATACATTTAGAGTCAACTTGTGAAGTTCCAGGCAAAATGTTTGTTAGCATTTTAATTGGAGTTGTACTAAGTCTATAGATCAATTTGGGAAAAATTGACATCTTTATGATATTAAGTCTTCCCGTTTTTCCATTTATTTGTATCTTCTCTAATGTTCTGTAGAGTTTTAAGTTTTCTGTGTACATTTCTTACAGATTTTGTGATGGATTTGTTTTTCAGTGTTGATAGCTTAGCTTTTTTCTTTTTTCTCAGAATGCATTTTTTAAATTGAGGTATAATTTACATACAATAAAATACACCAATGTTAAATGTACAGGTCAATGACTTTTGACAAATGTGTACACCTGTGTAGCCACCGCCACGGTCAAGATATAGAACATTTTTATCACCTCTAAAAGTTCTTTGTAGCCCCTTGCAGCCAATCCCCAAGCCACAGGCAATTGTTAAATTATTTGCTGTCACTATAGAGTAACTTTGCCTTTTTGTTTTTTAAAAAAGAACTTCATATAAATGGAATCATCAAGTATTACATTGTGTGTGTCTGGTATCTTTTACTTAGCATAGTGTTTTTGAGATTCATCCATATCATTGCATATATCAGTGATTTATTTCTTTTTCTTGCTGAGTAATATCTTTTTCTTTAAAATTTTGAGAGTCAGAGTTTGATTTTTTTTTCTCTTTCCTCTACCCTTGATTTTTGCCAGGCCCTCACTTTCTACCTTCAGTGATTCCTGAGCACAGAGTATCAGTGTGATTTTTTTATCCTAAATACTAAGCCTGTGCCCTCCCTCCTGCATTCAACTATGCTTCCCAGGACCCCTCTAAGGATGGTGTGGGTGGCTGTCCTTAATCATTTCCTGACAGCTTCCTTCCAACTAAAAGAGAGAAACCCCACAAATTCACGGCCCCTTGTCCAGTGGGAAATTCTGGCCAGCTTGGGCTTTGGGGACTGCTGGATTTCCTGTTGAGGGGCCCCCAGGCTCCTACATGGGGCCACTTGGGCTGTAGCTGGTCTGAATGGCTGTGCCCCGATGTCCCTTCATGGGCTTTCTTCGTCTTTCAGGACAATCCTGAGAAAACGGCTGCATCAGAACGAGGGGACTTTTACGTCACGGGGGACCGAGCCCACAGGGACAAGGATGGCTACTTTTGGTTCATGGGAAGAAACAACGATGTGATCAATTCCGCAAGGTCAAGCTGTCTGCTCTTTTCTTCTCCCTTCGAAGCTTCATGGGTGAGGGGAGGTCATATGGAAGAGTTTGCTTTCCTCTTCCAGCTACCGGATCGGGCCCGTTGAGGTGGAAAGTGCCCTTGCCGAGCACCCAGCTGTCCTGGAGTCTGCTGTGGTCAGCAGCCCAGACCCCGTCAGAGGAGAGGTAACCAGTCCAGCCAAGAACATTGCCCCCTGATTCTCTGCCTATTAGCACCCAGCAGAATAATCTGGAAGGCCCAGATTCCCCCCTATCTTTCTGCCCTCCAGGCACCATAGAGTCTGAAATGCCGCCATCAGACACACATTCCTTTTGGTTGAGCATTGCCCTCATGTCTTTAGAGCTATAAATACTTTCTAGAGGGACACCAGGGGAAGACACCAACACTTTGGTGACAATTAGAGACAGAACTGGGTCCAAAAAAGGCTGACTGTTGGGTGGGAGATGGTAGCGGTAGGTGCAGGCTTTGTCATCTGTCCTGTCCCATAGAAAGTCTTTTTCCATTTGCAGATGAGGACATAGCAAGTGCCCCAGACATAGTGGCTGGTGGCTCTAACCTGGGGGGAACAGCTAACTCGAGGGACGACAGAATAAGTATCTGCAGTGACCTTGATCTATCAGAAAGATGGGCCAAATTCAATAAGCTAGCCTTTCTCAGGAGAAATGCCAATTCCTTCCCAGGGTCCCAAAGAAACAGATAGAATGGGAGAAATAAGTCCATAGGCAGACCTATGTGCTTTTCACTGGCTGTAAATCCAATGTAACCCTGAAGTTTTATGTAGTTGCTTTATGAAAGTTGGTGCAACATCAAGCTACGTTCTCAGAAGCACTGGGGCCAGAGGAGTGATGCTCAGTCTGGGCCCTGGACTGCTCACAGCTGCATCGTCTGGGATTCTTGTTTAAGATGCAGATTTCTAGACCTCAAGTCAGACTTGCTGAATCCGAGTGACTGGCATGCAGCCCAAGGAATCTTCATTTTGACCAGAAGCCCCCAGCCAACTGATTCTGATGCCCACTAAAATTTGAGGCCACTAATGTAGAATGAGGGAGGTGAGAATCCCATCTGTATGCTGGAGAAATGACACCTGGAAAAGTATGCCTAGTTCTGCATGCTGCAAATTAGCTGGGGCTGTGACAAATTGCTGTGTGCTCACAGAAAATCCATGTAAACCGTTCAGAACAGAGCCTGGCATGTAGAAAGTGCTCAGTAAATGTTTGGTAGTTTTAGAAAACATAAGAGAAAGCCCTTCCTAAAAGCCAGATCTGTCTGAACATGAAATGGTGGTGAGATGCTCACCTTTGGAAGTATGCAAGGACAGTGAACCACCGCTTAACAGGATGTGTTGACAGAGTTGTATGCTGGTATGAACAAGCAACCTCCTGGCCTTTGGACTCTTCTGTTCTTACCAGAAACCACGTTTTATTGTGCCTGAGTTTGGGACTCTTCCTCCTCCTTGGCAGGAAGCAGCCTGCAAGAAAGACGTGGGCAGAGAGAGCCAAGGTGCAGCATGTCCCTCAGGATGCCTGGAATAGAGGTCGTGCAGCAAAATGTTTGCTGATTGCAGACGCTCACACATGCAGTCTCAGAAAGAGCCCCCTCCCCTTGAAAGTGGTCTGCACTGTTCCCCGACCCTGTGTCTCCAAACCTACGCCTAGTTACCTTCCTAGTCAGGAAAACCTGGACGTAACGGCACTTAAGGAGTTTGTGAAGCTTCTCTCTTCAAAGTATTTGCATCCTAAGAGAAGCACGTTGGCTCCTAAGGGTGTCACTTCAGGTATGGGGACTAGTTTGGGAAATAGGTAGGGGTCTGATATCATTCCACAAAAGCCAATGCTCCTGAGAGTTGGTCCTGGAAAGGCAAGCAACAGAAAAAGTTGGTGTTGTCCATTTCACTGGCTGAGCCCAAGGAATTGTAGAACTTGCTTCTTTTGCTGGTAAATGTGAGTGCTTATTCACAGGTTAGGTTAGGGAGAAAAGAGTTGTTACACAAGGCCTGATTGGTTTTTTTTCTCTGGCAGGTAGTAAAGGCGTTTATAGTCCTTTCTCCAGCCTACTCCTCTCACAGTCCAGAGGAACTAACCCGGGAGCTCCAGGAGCACGTGAAAAGGGTGACTGCTCCGTACAAGTACCCCAGGAGGTAAACATCGGGGGTTCTAGGACATGATGAGCTGGGGGCTCAGGAGGGCACACGCTACCTGGGCTCCCCCTCCGGGCTCGGCGCTGGGGAGATGAAGGCACAAACAGGCCCAGCAGCTGCTTCAGCCTTTTCTCCCTGTCTGTTCACGGGGCCTCCCCAAAGCACATTCTGTTCCTCCTCTAAGAAGTGACTGTAAATCAGATTCAGGGCGTGGTGCTGAAACACTGTGGGAAAGACCACGTGCTCCAGGCTCTGACTGTTTTGACTGTTGCCATTTGGATAAAACCATGACTCATGGAGGCTTTCTGACGAAGTGACCGATGGTAATGACTGTTTTCGAGACAAAAGTCTTTCTGGCAAATGATGATTTAAAAGTGTTTTTGTTTTTGTTTTATGGTCACTAGGTGGCCTTTGTTTCAGAACTGCCGAAGACGGTGTCTGGAAAGATCCAAAGGAATAAACTGAGAAGCCAAGAGTGGAGGAGATGAGAAACAACCCCAGAAAGGCCCCACAGGCCTCTGAAGGTTCTAAGGGGAATTGGTGGGATCACTGGTTAGTCCTCACTTGGAGCATCATTCCTTCAACCCTGTGACATCAAAGGCTCTCGGCTTCCAAATGGACATCTCCAGAATCACTGGATGACTCTGGAAGAGAAGAACATCACTGACCCAGAGCGCATGGCCCCTGCCCAGCCTAGCAGATGTTTGGTGGCTCGACTTCCCCCTCTGTCTGGAGGCGTCTTCAGCAGCTGCCCACTGGTCTTACTTCCTAAGAGCTTGCAGCTGGCCCTCCGAGAGACAGGTCACCACAACGTCAGAATGCTTGTGATCTCATTCACTGCCAGTGGGAGTGCAACAACTTGACCCTTTTGATACAGCCATTTGATAATCATACCCAGGGCCATAAAAAAATGGTCACAGCCTTTAGTTCAGAAATTCCATCTTTGGGAATCACTACAAAAGGAAGGATTCAAAAGATGTTTACTGTAGCATTGTTTAAAACCATGAAAAAAGAGGAAAAAATTCTAAGTCCAAATAATAGAGTAATGATCAACTAAATTGCAGTAAGTTAACTCAATAACATATTATGTGGCCATTAAAAATATGCCTTGGGGAAAACTTGAGCTATCTTAGTTTTAAATCAGAATAAAAATAACATATGAATACTGGAGAGTCACAGCTGTCACAGCTTTGAAAGATAAAAGAAAAACTGTAGATGGAAAAACGATGGGGAGGAAATACACTAAAACGTTAATAGTAATTTTCCTGGGTATTGAAAATAATGGGTGACGGTTTTTTCCTTTCCTCTACATTCCTCTATTTTCCAAGTTTTCTCAGTATAACTGAGTATGTATAACTATTTTAATGAAAAAATTATTTTAAAGAAACAATCCCCCCAAATCACACTCTGCTTCATGTCTGGTTCTTCCTCCACATCCTAAGTCATTGTCCCCAAATGTGAGTGTCGTATGTCTTACTCAGGAAGGACACGAGGACCTGAAGCCAAGTCCCAGGCCCAGAAACAGAAAGGATGACTCTGGGCAGCTGAGACCAGCCAGGCGGAGGAGAAGCAGATGGAAACTCAGAGTGAACCCAGTGCTGCTTACCCGACCCCCAGCACCTCCACTCACGCACCAATCGTGATTTATTGAGCACCTACTCAGTGCTGGACTCTGGGAATATGATGATAAGCAACAGCCAACCCAGTCCCTCCCTGTATCAGCCAGCTCCGGCTGCCAACCAGAGTCCCACAGACTGGGGGGCTTTAACAGCAGGGATTTATTTCCTCAGTTCTGGAGGCTGGACGTCCAAGATCAAGGTGTTGACAGGGTTGGTTTCATTCTGAGGCCTCTCTCCTTGGTTTGTAGACGGCTGTCTCCTCCTGTGTCTTCACATGGCCTGTTCTCCGTGCGTGTCTGTGTCCTCATCTCCTCTTATAAGAACACCAGTCGCATTGGGTTAGGGCCCACCCTAACGACCTCATTTAACTTACTCACCTCTTTGCAGGCCCCGTCTCTGCATACAGCCACATTCTGCACTACTGGGGGTTAGGGCTTCAGCATATGAATTTGGGGGGACACAGTTCAGCTCATGACACTAGCCTTGTAGAGTTTACTGTCTAGTGGAGAGCTTGATATTATTCATCAAAGAATAATGCGAATAATGACCAAGTGTGATAAATGCTATGAAAGAAACACTACAGTTAAAACATATTTGGGGGCTGATCGAGACTGGGGGGACCCAGGGTATCAGGAGAGGCTTCCATAAGGAGGTCCCCCCTGAGCTGGGGTTGAAGGAAAGGTGCCAGTAAACCAAGAGACTGGGGCTGAGCTTTCTGAACAAAGGATACCCACGTGCAAAGGCCCTGAGGTGGGCAAGGCAGGTCAGTGTTTCTAAGAACAGCTCACGCTTGGCGCCAGCTATGTCCAGGCACAGCTCTAAATGTCACCTCTCAGCCATCCTGTTGGACAGGTACTAATAACATCCTCTTTTTACAGATGGAACAGAGAGGTTAAGCAGTTTGCTGAAGTTCACACAGCTAGTATCTCACAGAGATAGAATTCAAACCCAGGGGGCCCAGCCCAGTGTCCACACATGCTTCGCCTTTCACAACTGATTCGCGATGGCCTGGTTTTGCAATTTTGTCTTTCTCCAATGAGTGCCAGGGAAATGACAGAGAAATAACTCCTTTAAGGTTTCCTAGCCGTTAAAAAGAAAAAATCGTGTCAAAGTGATTTACTTATTCTTTTTTTTTTACGATAAATCTGACATGTAACATAGTGTAAGTTTAAGGTGTACAGTGTGTTACTTTGATACATTATATGCTGTAATATGGTTGTAGTGATATTTATCACATTACATCATTATGGCACAATATTGTTGTCTATATTCATTATACTGTGCATTAGATCTCTAGGGCTTATTTGCTACTTGTTACAAGTTAGTACCCTTAAACGCCATCACTCTTATCCCCCCACCCCCAGGTAGCTACCATTTTACTCTCTGTTTATTACAGGTTTAACTTTTTTCGATTTCACACATAAGTAATATCATACAGTACTTGTCTTTCTCTTGTTCTTTATGCCATTTTTGTTGTTGTTGTTGTTAGGAAGACTGGCCCTGAGCTAACATCCATGCCCATCTTCCTCCACTTTAAATGGGACGCCGCCACAGCATGGCTTGACAAGCGGTGCGTTGGTGCACACCAGGGATCCGAACTGGCAACCCTGGGCCCCCGCAGCAGAGCGCGAGCACTGAACCGCTTGCGCCACCCGGCGCCCCTATGCCATTTGTTTTTACGGCATTCTTGGGCCGGGCAAATTCTCTTCATTTTAAAGGTGGAAATTCAGAAAGGTGATTTGCCCAGGCCCAACAGCAGGGGGCGCCAGAGGCCAGGAAAACAGGCAGGTCTGACTCCACATCACTAGTGCTCTTGGGCTGGGGCTTGTCCTCGTGACATGGGGCGCTGCTGGGATTCCTAATGAGCCCCCAGAATGTCAGCTCCCTGAAAGCCGTGGCTTGGGTGGAAACGACGCCTGGGGGAAGCGGCACCTGCGGTCGCTGTGCTGTGGTCACACTGCTCCGGTCTCTCGGTCTCAGATGCCTTGTCTGCAGGGCGGATGCTGTCTGGATTCCCCTCCTCTGTCCTCTGGGCTGAACCAGTCTGTTCTCCCGCTGCAGTCAGAGCTCTCCACCAGGGGCCTTGGCTCAGACTTCAGCCAGGACAAGCCAAGGATGATAAAGGGTGGGGGAGACCCAATCACCCTCCCGCGAGGGTCCCCGCTGACACACGTGACTCCCAGCCAGCTCTCCGACGGTCACTTCAGCCCAGCTCAGCTCCAAAAGGAAAAGACAAAACTCCCAGCTGCAGCCACACCACAGGAAGCCAGCACCACCACCCAGCACTTCCCAGCTGCACCCCCAGCCCCAGACGTCATCGGTAGTTAGAGCAGCAAGGACGAGTGCTACCGCCATCCTTTACTGCCAGTTTATTCTGTGCCAGGCATCGTGCTGAACGCTCTGCTGAAATCCTCTGTTATTCTTGATCTTCACTCGTTCCCATTCTACTCTCACGATTGTAGCTCTATCCACAGACCATCCGTGCTATAAATCAACTCACTTCTAGAAGAAAATATCTTCACCCTAAGAAATAGAATACTCATTAAACAACGAGTCTAGAGTTCTGTTCATGTTTTCCTAATACACATCAAAATACCCACGAACATGAAAACTGCTAGTCTAAAATCACCTTGCAGGTCTTGGCTGTTGTGACCAATGCTGCAGTGAATATAGCGGTGCACATATCTTTTCAAACTAGTGTTTTCATGTTCTTTGGATAAATACCCAGAAGGGGAATAGCTGGATCATGTGGTATTTCTATTTTTAATTTTTTGAGAAATCTCCATATGTTTTCCAAGCAGCTGCACCAGTTTGAAGCAACCTAAGTGCCCATCGATGGATGAGTGGATAAAGAAGATGTGATACATATATACAATGGAATGTATATACTCAGCCATAAAGGAAGATGAAATTATGCCATTTGTAGCAACATGGGTACTATGCTAAGCGAAATAAGTCAGACAGAGAAAGACAAACACCGTCTGATTTCATTTATATGTGGAAGATAAACAAACACATAGATACAGAGAACAGATTGGTGTCTAGCAGAGGGGAAGTGGGGCTGGGGGAGGCCGAAAGGGATAAAGATGCACATGTGTACAGTGATGGATGGAAACTAGACTATTGGTGGTAACACAATGCAGTCTATACAGAAGCTTAAATATAATGATGTACACCTGAAATTTACACAACGTTATAAACCAATGTGACCTCAATAAAAAATTAATAATTAATTAAATAAAATCACCTTGCAAAACCCACTTTGGGGAAAACTGATCTAACTGAAGTCCCACTGTAATCCTAAGAAGAAAGTAGTATTATCTCCATTGAACAGAGGAGAAGACTGAAGCCCAAGGGGGATTTTGCATAGCAGCCCGTCCCCAGGTCTCCACCCTGTCTCCCGTCAGGAGTTGGGAGACTCTGCCAAGACCCCAGCCCCCCTTTCCAGGGTCACACTTCCTCCCTCTCACTGTTGGCCCCATTCCTTTTCTTACTGAACTTCCTTTGCTCTCACTCTGCCTCTTCCTGGCCTGAGGGCTCAACTGTAGGTAAGGCTCAGCTTTTAAGTCGTTTCTTCTGTAAAGTTTTCCCAGACTTTTCTGGGATCCCAGGACACCCTCCCTAACCACGTGGTGGCAGACAGAGATAATGGAGACATTAAGTGGGCTGGGCTTGATGGGCTGCGGTCAGAAAAGAGCTTTATATTTTTTCCTCCTACCGCTGATATTCAAAGCCACTATGTCGCTCTCTCCTCCTCCTCCAAAGGACTGTAAATCCCTGGGTAGATCCCTTACCGTTTTATTCTCTCTCAAGCCTCCTTTTCAGGTGTTAAGTGTTTAGTCCAATCCACATCAGCACTTAACTCCAGCTTGGAGCTGCCCCTCTTCCACCAGCCAGCCTCGCCCAGCTGTGTGCCGTGTCCTCTCACGCTTCCTCGGGCGGCTGTCCGCTACCCTCTTCCAGGGTCCGGCAGGTCAGGGGAAGGTGGGTAGAGGGGTGAGGTGTACTCCTGACCACTACTGATGTGGTCCCTCCTGATGCTGCCCTGATGCGGACGACCACGTCATCAATCTCTCACTGCTCCGCTCTTGGATCCCCATCCAATGATACACCCTCTTCCCTCTATCCTGTGAGGCCCCCTTGCCTGGGCAGGCAGCCGTGTTGGGTGGGGCCCCCTCAAATCAGCTCAGACATGGTGGTCTTCAGCAATGCCCACTGGCCCATTGGCCAAGCATTCCACATTCTGAATGCTGGAATTCTGGAAGTGCAGGCCCCTTCCAAGAGCCTTTCCACTCTGTGGTGACATCCTGGAGCGAGTGGACGGGTTTTTGGAACTCAGAAAGCATGCAGCAGGGGGGAGGGGAGAATTTGGGTGAAATGGAGTCTCCCCTCCTCAATGCAGGAACGTGGGCTCCAGCTGCCTGATGTTTGAGTACCGGCTCCTGCGCTGTCTGGCTGTGCGGCACTGAGTACGCTGTTTGACCTCTTCGTGCTTCATTGTCCCGTCTATAAAATGGGGAAATAAACGACACCCACCCGTTGGAGGGTTTTGAGGTTCCAGTGAGTTTGTATTTGTAAAGCACGTAGACCAGTGCCTGGCACAGTGTTAGTTACTAGCACAAGTCATTTTCTTGAGGTACTTGCTTATCTTATCTTCCTAAAACATCAACAGTTCCCTTCCTCCGAGTCCACCTGCTGGCTTGTGGGTAGCGTTCTGTCATACACAGGCTGGAGGTGGGTAAAGTTCCAAACTTTGGGGCCGCCTTTGAGCACATTGTGTGGAAAACCTCTCTTTAAACTGTGGATATTTGTCATCCTAGTCTCGGCTTTGGGCTTCAGCCAAAGTTCCGAGAGAACAGGGAAAGTCTCATTTAACATCCTCTTTCATGAGCGTCACACTGGGCTGCTATTGTCTGATGTTTTTGCCCATCTTCCCTAGTAGATTGCGGGCTTTTCAGGATCATGAGTCAGAGTCCTCTCTGCCACCCCAGTGCCCATTTTAGGACCTGCTGCCTGGTGGGCATCAGTAAATAGTTATTGAGTGAATGAATGGAAAATAAGATACTTTTCGGAGAAGAATAGGGCACCGAGGAAGCTTCAAGCAAGGATTATACCTGAAGACTGCCTACCTCATATTTTTCTCTAAATTAATGTGCCTGTTTCTTTTCTTGATCACTGAAAAGTCCCTAAGAGAAGTCCTCACTTGTCCCCAGGCAAGTCATTTCCCCTCTCTGGGCCTTTTTGTTTCCTTCTATATATTGGGGGTTGGGACACTGCACGAGATCTATTCTTCCCAACCTTCCCAGTGCCGAGGACTCCTTTTTATCGTTCTGCCAGTCATGTTTTGAAAGATTTTGTTTTCCAACTGGCGTTTCTTCTAAGCCCACTGAGTTCAGCACAATTTGAGGTGGTGTCATCTTTTCCTGAGTAATAATGCTTGCGTGTTGGCTATAGGATGACCCTTTCCTGTTTCAGAATTTATCATGGATTTGGGAAATGATCCTTAGCTAGAAAGAGCCTGACATCCTGTTGTGCAATATTGCAATCACAGCAGTATCTTTAAGGAGAGAAGCAATTATGTCCAGCGTATGCCCGGACGGGAGCACTTTCTTCCTCTCTGCTTCTGGATTTCTCTCTGCCCTGGGGTCTGCAGCCCATCGCGTATACTTATCTTAATAAAGATGAAGATGAGGACTATAACGGTGGTGGTGATGATGACGAACATCTACCATTTGTTGAGCTTTTCCTTAACTGTTGAACTGTGCTGAGGACTTACTGGACATTATCTCATTTAAGCCCCACAAAAAGCAACAAAGGAGGCATGTCTCATTCATCCCTTCATTTAACAAAAATTATTCTTTCAGTTCTAGGCACTGAGGATACACCAGGGAACAAAAAAGACAGAATGTCTCCCCTCTGGAAATTGCATCCCAGTGGGAAAGAGAGACAACAGACAAATAAAAAAAAATGAGAGTACATTTGATGGTATCAGTGCGAAGGACAATAGCAGAGAAGGTGGATAGGATCTATAAGAGGGAGGTGTGAGATTTTAAATAAAGTGGCCAGGGAAGGATTTGTCGTGAAGATGACATTTGAGCAAAGGCTGAAATAGGTGAGAGTGCGAGCCGTGCAGACATGGAGAGTGGAAAGGACAGTGTCATAGACACAGAGAACAGCAAGTTTAAAGGCCTGTGGCAGAAATGATCTTCTAGATGGTTCCCGTTTACAGAGGTGGAAACTGAAGCTCTGAGAGGTGGAGTCACTTGCCCAAAGTTGCACAGCTATAAGTGGCAGAGCTGAGATTTAAATACCAGGTCTGCCAACAGCAAAACCCGAATGTGCTAACATCTGTAGCCCAGAGCAAGCTCTCGGTAACTGTAATCTCCAGTCACTGTTACTCAGTCCAGTGGCCAGCTGATCAGACACAGCCTTGAACAGTGACCATTTCAGATCTTTTTCTTTTAAACTCACTTTTCAGAAACACAGTGTTGCCTGTAAGAAAGACATTGGACTTTGAAGTCAGATCCGAGTTCCACTGCAGCACTCACCAGCTGTGAGGACTCCTCCTCGGAGCCTGTTTCTTCATCTATAAGACGGTGTTCCACATGCCTCCCTCGTAGAGTTCTGGTTAAGATTACACGTGTGCGTATTTACACAGCACTGAAGGCATGAAGTAGCCAATATCCTTTAAAAAATTTTTGAAGAAAAACTTGATTTTCTACCTCATACATTTCCCACTGCACTGTGGTGTTCTGAACTGTGTGCAGAGGTCAAGATTTCCTAAAAAGAAGGAAAGAGTAAGCCTGCAATGAGAAGCTCATCAAAGTCCAGCACTGTGCCTTCGCAATGCCCCCGGGGGGCCAGGTGCAAAGTGCGCTGGAAGAGGTATTTTCAGACCATCCTAAATAAAGTAGCATGCACACACACACATCACAAACACACACACAAACATAGCCAGAAACACATCTGCATATGCACAGCCACACATAGACACCCATACGTGCAAACATACACAGATGTCTATGATCACACAGCCCCACACATGCTCACAACCACACTCACACACAGACACACCTACACTCATACACGTGCCAAACTCATACACAGGCACACACATACACTCACAAACAGAGCTATACATACACGACAGTCACACACAGTCACATACACCTTCACACACATACACACAGCACACACACATCCACACATACAAGTACGCATAACACCCATATACACATACAACTATGCTCCCACCCCCACACACTCACACACACAGACACACATGCACAAACTCACATGCACAGCCACACACACAGGCACTCACACACAGAACCAGACATACACAACAGCTACACACAGTCACATGCAAACACTCACACATTCACACACACTTGCACACATACACGTAGGCTGTCACACACACAGCCACACACATCACGCAGTCATACTCATTATCATGTCAACGTGTTTCATTTTCTTCAGAGCCCTTATTCATTTAGTCAAATGTTTGCTGAGTATCTACTGTGTGCTACATACTGTCTAAGTTCTTGAGCTAAATCAATGTACTCTTCCCTTATGTAGCTTGCATTCTAATGGAAGGAGACAGAGAAAAAGTAATGAATAAGTAAATTCTTTAATATGTTTGAAAGTGATGAGTATTAAGGAAAAAGAGTACTGGGTAAGGGGGGAGGATGAACCAGTCTGGAAGTGGTTTGAAATTTTAAGTAGATGGTCAGGGTAAGCTTCATTGAGAGGGTGACAAAAATCTTTGGCAAAGATTTGAAGAAAGAGAAGGGGTTATCCATGTAGAGGCCTGGGGGAAGTGGTCTGAGAAGAAGAAACAGCAGGTGCAAAGGTCCTGAGGCAGGATGTGCCTTCAAGGAACAGCAAGGAGGCCAGTGGGGCTGATGTGCAATGAGTGGTAAAGGGACAGGACATCAAGCCAGAGAGGAAGAGAGTGTGTGTGAAGACCATGTAGAGCCTTGGGTGACGTGGTCAACACTTGGACATTTATTTTGCCTGAAATGGGATTCACTGGTGGGTGCTGAGAAGAACTGTGACATGACCTGACCTCTGATCTACCCTGAATAATATCTAAGGTGAACTTGAGCATTCTACAGGTTATTAGCTGTCTCGCCTCCTAACTGGGAGGGCTCTGTCTTGGTCACCTCCGTGTCCGTCTGAGAGCAGCAGTCAATAAATACTTGTTGACTAATTGACAGGACAGACATTTCCAGGGAGGACAGCATTCCATGGCATGTCCGGGGAACTCGGCTCCAGAGCTTCCCAACCAAATGGGTCTGTGGGTCCTTTTTCCTCACTTTCTGGGGAACAAATGACTTTTTTGAGGTTCCTTCTATTTTGGGGCCCTAATTACTGTTCCCAGGCCCACCACCCTTATTCCCCAAATCTGCTGTGTCCATGTGACCAGCAGGAATGGTCAATGACCCCCAGACCCTCTGTCTATGCAGGTGTGTGAGTCCAAAGACCCCCCCAAGTCCCCCATTCTAGACTGAAGTCACTACAATTTAGTGAATGCTTACTATATGCCATGTGTTTGGCCTTTTTTTTTTTTAACATTTCCTTATTTACTTTTTGAATAAGTAAATAAAATTTGAATTGAATAATTTAATTAAAAAGCCCACTTTGGCCTGTTTCAAAGTCAAACTAACTCTCCTCTCCAGAAGCAGCTGAAACTCTAATGCACCTTTCTAGAGCTATTTGAAGCATCTTCATGTGCTGGGTGCTTGATGCTCATTCTAAAGTCTACTCCTCACACCTCTAAGAGGTGTCCTTGGATTATCCCCCACTTTCCAGATGAGAAGACTGAGACTCGGAGTTGGGGTAACGTAGCTTCTTCAAGAGCACACAGCTCAAAAGCAAGAAAATCCAAATTCAAATCTAGACAGGCTTCAGGCCCTCAGTCCTGAACCGAGACCTTCTACTGCATGGTTGTGGATGCAGAAGTTGCCAACCACTGGAGCTGAAGACCCAGCTATGATCCCGGGGGAGATCATGTGTGGAGTGAGTGCAGATAAAGGAGAAAAAGAGGAGTCATCCAAAGAGACTGGAGTAAGAAGAAAATCAGGTGAAGAAAAGGGCTAAGTGAGGTGAGAGAATGTACCTCAAGCCCATGGGACCTCTGTTTCTCTCTCCCTGGTTGGAGCATGAAGTTGCTATCAGTCCTGGGCATAAATCTCCTTTATACCCTCTGGATTAAAAGAACAGTCCCTGCTGGGCCCCAAGGTTTTAGGGCTGTGCAATTCACAAACACAGCACGGAGGACCAGCATTACCTCAAGTAAGGCTCTGGCTTGTCCACAGTTAATGATTAGCCGTCCTCTCCTTGAAGGCTGCAAGGATTCTGGAGCTGTCTGCTTAGGACGAGGGTGGACCAAGAGATCCCCAGAGAGACTTCCTGAAGGGACTTGGCAGGTGAGCACTGCTGCAAGGAGTGGACTGATGGGATCGTGCCTCATGATGGCTCTAACCCAGCTTTAGAAGTCAGAGCCATGGAGGAGAGTGAAAATCCAAGGGTCCTGCAGTCTGCAATCCCTAGGGTCCTCGAAAGGGAGTATCTGCCAGGTCTCAGGGAGGAGGCCACACTGGGCAAAGGAAATGGGGCCTTTAGCACAACAAAAGGGGGGGACTGGGATATCTGGGAGAAGGGTCATCAAAAGGGAGAAGGAGTAGGTGGTGGTCAGGGAAGGACGTGTCTCTGAGGAGGCGAGGCCACAAGAATGGAAAGAGCCAGCCATGGAAAGACAGAGGGACCAGCGGGAACAAAGGCAATAAATATTCCTGCCCAGGAGCTGCTAAGGAAATCTTCACTCCTTGTTCTTCTGGAAAATAGGAGAGTAGGCACAAGTGTCAGAGACCCTGAGCATTCTGGCTGCTGCTACCTAGGTAACAGGGGATAGAAATGCAGCCAATTGGCAGGACTCCTGGAATCAAAGGTCATTAGACTTAAATTCTGCAACCCCCATCGAGTGCACGTGGAGGAACTCAGAGACCAGCCTGCACAGCCTTGGAACTACCTTCCCTGGAGCCAGTGCATAGATGGAAACAATAATTACAACTGTTACAATTTCTACAGTGATTCTCTGTGTTAGGTCCTCTGTGCTGGGTGCTTAGTATTCAAGATGTCTGAGTCAAGGTTCAGTTGAAGGAAATAGATGCTACTTGTATTAGTCAGCAAACATCCGGGATATCTCAGGAACTTATAACCATGCATATTTTCCCCCTGGGTCTGTGGGTTGGCCGTGGATGTGCTGGGCTCAGCTCAACTCACATGTGCTATCATTCTGGGACCCAGGCTGAAGGTAGGCACCTATCTGGGACATGCTGCTCTCATGACAGAGGGCATAAATGCAAGAGCTCTTGACCAACCACACAGTCACATCCACTCATTGACCAAAGCGTATCCTATGGGCAAGCCAGAGTCAATGAGCAATGGATATATACTCTTCCCCAGATGGCACTGGGCAAGTCACCTGAAAATGAATAGGGACATATATCCTACTACAAGCAGGGGGAAAATTGTTGGGAACAACAATTCAGTCTACCACACCACTGTTTTTTAAGCACAAAGGGATTTATTGCATGGAATTGGGTGTTCACAAAGCTGTCAGAGGTGCTGGAGAGATAGGATCTAGACAGGGTGTTGTGGTTTTGGAGAATGGCACACCAGAAGGAAACTGAAATGGATGCTGAGTGCCAATTCACTCATAAGCACAACAAATTAATTTCTGGAAGAACCCTGTAAGGCTGGGATGAATCTCCTTAAGCAACTGATGACTATACGGGAAAGACTCACCTCTGTCTCCTGTTTCCTTCACAGGTATGACCAGGCACTGGCTGCAGAAACTCCAGGGGCTTTGTATCCTGAAGGGGGTCAGATGTCCAGTCGCACGGTCCACATTTATGGCAGGCAATTGGAAGCCCTGCAGTGGGGCCACCAGGAAGTCCCTGCCAAGTTTAACTTTGCTAATGATGTGGTGGATCACTGGTCTGGCGTGGGGAAGGTAATGGGGTGGGGAAGAGGCACAGAGTTGGACAAATTGGCTGAGTTCATTAATCACCCTTTCATTCAATATGTATTTGTTGAGCACTTACATGTCAGGCACTAGGATGAGCTATGAAGAAGATGTAAACCTTCCATGAAGGCAACATGGGGTAGGAGAAAGAGAGCATGGACTTGGCAGAAAGACGAGCCTAAGAGACTGGTGCAGAGTGGAGCAAAAACTCTGGGCAGCTAACACACAGTTTGCTGCACATACTGCATGTGCTCTGTTGTGACCACTCAGAGTGAAACAAGGACTAGTGTGTTGGGTTCATAGAGGAGGTGGATTTGGGTTTAATAAGAGAAAATCAGCACTGACCAAAGACTGCATCAGTCTTCCCAGAAAGTTACGTGTCTTTGTCATCAAGGGAGTGTGCAGGATGGCCACTAGGCAGGGATTGTCAAAAGGGCTCGACCATGAGACATCAGAGAAAGAGAGTGATGTGGATGTTTCTAATTTTCCTTTCCTGGCTGGACTTCTAAAATTCCACCCCATTCACTGCTGATCCTGCCACTCCTTTGCTTGAAGTTCTATGCACTTTTATTGAGGATGGAAGGATTCATCTTGGCTGGGATGGAGGGAGAGGTGGATATGCCAGGGTGGGCTTAAAAGAAGTCATAACCGTGGTGTTGTCGTGAGGTCCCGACACCATGATACAACCTTAGTGCAGAAATCACAAATGCTGGGCCTCTAGGCTGGAGATGGCTTGTGGTGCAGAGTTATTAAAAAAAATTTGGTCAAAATTTTAAAATTGAAAAATTTCAGATAAAAATTTAGATTTCTGGCTTTTCTATAAAAGTAAGACGTCCTTGGAATAATGAGGAAGGCCTTTACGACCATGACTCAAAATCCTGAATCCATAAAAGAAGTGATTTAATGAATCTGCTACATAAACATCAAAAAACCTCTCCATTGGCAAATAACACTATAAGCAAAATCAAAAACCTAATGACAACCGGGGGAAAAATGTTCAACTCATACCGCAGCAGAAGAGTTAATATCCCTAACACAGAAAGAGCTCCTAGAAGTCAAGAATGAAAAGACACAACCCAACGTAAAAGTGGGCAAAGTAGATGAAAGGACAGTTCACAGAAAAGTGAACTCAAATGGCCCTTAAATGTAAGAAAAAATGCCCCACCTCACTCATAAGAAGAGTCATGCAAATTAAAACTTCACTGAAATAAGATTTTTTACCTCCCAGTGCAGTTAAATACAAAAGTTTGACAATATACTCCGTGGACAGGGCTATGAGGAAATAGACACTCGAACACATTACTGGTCAAAGTGCAAAATGGTACAACTCCTATGGAGAGGAATTTTGAAATATGTAACACAATTATCAATACATTTTTTCATTGACTTTGCAATATTGCTCTCAAACTATGATGTGAGGACCGCTGAGGATACCAGAGATTCAGGGGAACCTGTGAAATCAAAACTATTTAAAAACAAAACTAAGACTAATTGAAACCCTTGTGTACCACTGGCGGGAATGTAAAATGGTACAGCTTCTACGGAAAACAACATGGCAGTCTCTGAAATTACCATATAATCCAGCAATTCTACTACTACTATATATCCCAAAGAATTGGAAGCAGAGTCTTGAAGAGACATCTGTATATCCATGCTCATCATTATTCACAACAGCCAAAAGGTAGGAACAACCCATTGTCCATTGATGGATGAATGGATAAACAAAATTGACACATCTATACAAAGGAATGTTATTCAACCTTAAAGAAGAATGAAATCCCCATGTATGCTACAACATAGATGAAACTTGACCACATTACCTTGTGAAATAAGCCAGACAAAAGGAGAAATATTGTGTGATTCCATTTATATGATGTGCCTAGAGTAGTCAAATTCACAGAGACAGAAAGTAGAATGATGGTTTCCAGGGGCTAGGGAGAGGTGAGACTGGGGAGTTATTGTATTATGGCTACAGAGTTTCAGTTTTGGAGGATGAAAAAATTCTGGAGATGGATAGTGGTGATGGTTGCCCAATAATGTGAATGTACTTAACACCACTGAACTGTACACTTAAAAATGGTTAAAATGGTGAATTTTATGTTATGTAAATTTTATCACAATAAAAAAGGAAAACAGAAATAAATAAATACATAAATATATAGAGAGACAAATAAACAAATAAATGCATCAATCTAAGGTAACAGTTGCACTCATCACTTTCATTCACTCAAGTGCACAGCGGCATTTTCCAGAGGCTCCACGATGGTGATCCTGCAACAAAGTAAGTGCAGAAACAGAAAAGAAAATCCAACTGTCTTCGACTAAGGAAGACATTAAAGAGATTTGCAAACAGGTAGAATGATGCCTCTCTTCTCATTATTTTTTCATTTCGGAAAGTATACTTACCTCTGTATCAAAATGTACCTTATTTGTGGTAGTATATAATGGTTTATTACTGTTATTTTTAAAAGCACATGTTTATAAAACTTCTCAGTTTTAATTTCTAGTATGATAAATGTTGATGATAGAATCCATATAAATAAGAATTCTTTAGGGTTTTTAACACTTCTTAAGAATGTGCAGGGGTCCTGAGATTAAAAAGCCGACTAAGCATTGGTGGGGCAGTCCCAGGACTGGCATTTATTCTACGTGCTCACGTACCAGCCCAGCCTGATCAGTAGGCCTTCTCTTTCTTCAGGCTGGGAAGTGGCCACCCAGCCCAGCCCTGTGGTGAGTGAGCAGTGATGGAGATGAAGTGATGTGGAACTTCAGCCAACTGCGTGAACTCAGCCAGTAGGTGGCCGATGTCCTCTTGGGGGCGTGTGGCCTGCAGCGTGGGGACCATGTGGCGGTGGTGCTGCCCCGAGTGCCTGAGTGGTGGCTGGTGACCCTGGGCTGCATGCGAGCAGGTTGGTAATTGAGCACCTGGGCTGGGCACTGTCTCCCTTGTGAAGGAAACTAATGGCAGAGAAATGCAACCACCCTTTTCCCTCCAAAGATGCCCCCTCCACATAGCATGCTGTCCCTCTTCATATGGAAATACTATCCTTCTTCCATTTATTTACGCAAACTATGTGCCAAGCACTGTGCTAGAGGTTGCTAGTACAGGGTGAACAAAACATGGTCTATGTACTCATGTGACTTACAGGTCTTTGGAGAAAGATAGCTGTTAAACTATTAATTGCACACATAATTATTTAATCACAATTTTGATAAATGACATGAGAATTTCATAAGAATCTATTAAAGAAAAGTTGGCAAACTGTGACCTGTAGGCCACATCCAGCCCACAGCCTGTTTTGTAAATAAAGTTATATTGGAACACAGCCATGCCCTGCTCACATGTTCTCTGGTTGCTTTTGCACAATAATGGCAGACTTGAGCAGTTGGGACAGAGAGCGTCTGGCCCACAAATCCTAAAATATTTACTGTTTGGCCCTTTGCAGAGAAAGTTCACCAATCCTTGCTATAAAAGAGACTTGAACTGACTAATTTGAGGGGGTCATGGAATTCTCAGTGGAAGTGAAATTTGGGCTGAGATCTGAAGGATGAGTAGGATTTGGCCAGGAGAAGAGGCAGGGAGGAGTGCTCCAAGCAGAGGGAATGCACAGAGGGGAGGGAAGCCTGAAAATTATGAGAGCAACTGAAAGGACGTCTGTGCCTGGGGTCCAGGCAGTGAGGAGGAAGGGTGGCAAATGGGCCTGGAAAGATGGGTGGATGCTGAGCTGCAGACCCTTGGGGGCCGTGGTAAGGGTTCTGGCCCTTATCCAGTGAGGAATGGAAAACCGTGGACAGATTGAGTGATGTGATCATTTTCTGTTTGTACAAGGTCACTCTGGGTGGTACGTAGACAATAGGATGAAGGAGGACAAGAATGGGGGTGAGAAACCCAGATGGGAGACGAGGGATGATGATGGCTTCAACTTGCCTGGGGTGGTGGAGGTGGATGAGTGGATGGATTTAGGAGACAATGAGGAAGAAACTGATAGCAGGATTTTCTGATGAATGACTTATGGTAGAGGAAGAGGCCAGGGAGATGGAGAAGTCACAGACATTTAGACAACTGGGTGGATGCGGCTCTCTTTCACTGGAGTGAGGGACACAGGGAGAAGCAGGTATGGGGATGTTGGGGAAAGATGACAAGTTCAATTTGGTAACTGTTGAGTTGGGGGTACCCGTGTGATGCTGAAGAAGGGATGAGAAGTTCTAGTTACAAGGTAAATAAGTCTTGGGGATGTATGTACAGCATGAGGACTATAGTTAACAATACGTATTGTATGTTTGAAAGTTGCTAACAGAGCAGATCTTAGAAGTTCTCATCATAATAAAAAGAATTGTGATTCTATGTGGTGATGGATGTTAATGTACTGTGGCGTTCATTTCACAATATACATATATGTCAAATTACAGGCACACCTCGTTTTGTTGTGCTTCGCTTTATTGTATCACAGATGTTGTTTTTTTTATAAGACCCTTCATCAGCAAAAAGATTAGAACTCGCTGAAGGCTCAGATGACACTTAGCATTTTTTATCAGTAAAGTATTTTTTCTGTGGCTCCTGAAGTGTTGAGAGTGGGAAGAAAGTGAGCCAGGGATAAGAGCTATTTAAGAGGAGGAACATGTGAAATCAGCTTCATAAAAGGTTAAAGAAACATAAGTCTAGTTATTCTCTGGAAGAATAAAACAAAATCACAAAAGCTTCATCAAGATAGAAAACAAAAACAAAGAAAATCTAAGAGCACTCTTGGCTAAGAAAGCGCAGTCAGGGTCCCAGGTTTGGGAGAAACAGCCGGGACCTAGAGCACCACGGTGCTGCAGGACCACGGACAGTTCCAGGTGCCTTCCCTTGTTTTAGTGACTGTGTGAGTCTGGATACGGGAAACTCCTGCAGGGCATTTGGGATGGGGGGAGGTTGTGTTGGCCTTAGACTGTCAACGGTGTGACATTAGGCAACTCAATTTCTCTCCTTAGTCTCAGTGGACCCCTTCCAGCTCTGACAACCCAGGGAAAGTTGGGTTCAAATCACTCTCTGATCCTTGGTCCCCTTGTTATTGATACTCCCATTGGTCACAACTACCCAACTTCCCCTCCTCCATTTACTCCCCACTGGCTGTTTACATCGGTCTTCTCGGGGAAGATGACAATCCTCCCTTCCAGTTGTCTCTAAGCCATTTGGCTTCTCCAGGCCTCGTCTTCATGCCTGGGACTATCCAGATGAAAGCCAAAGACATTCTCTATAGGCTACAGGTGTCCAAAGCCAGGGCCATCATGGCTGGGGACGAAGTGGCCCAGGCAGTGGACACCATGGCACCTAACTGCCCTCCTCTGAAAACGAAGCTACTGGCGTCTTAGAAAAGCAGGAACGGGTGGCTGGACCTCAAGACACTATTATGGTGAGTATCTACATGTCTTAGCCTGAGTTTTCACCAAAAGTGGAAACTGAACCAAGCACTTTTGTGCAGGTGCTGTATTGGGGAAGTCCAGGGAGCAGAGTGTGGGACAGGGGAGAGTGTAGCAGGGAAGAAGGAAAAGCTAATACAAGAGTTTATTATTGAGTCACTGCAGGGATAAGTGGGGCTTGATCTGCATGAACCTTCTGAGGAGCACACAGAATGCCTCTCAGGATTGTCCACTAAAGGACCCAACAACACCTGACCCCCAGTGGTGGAGAGTTGCGCTGGGGGGCATTATCTACCTCGCACTTCTGGACTGCACATGCATGCAGAGCAGGCTCACAATCCCATGCCCTGATGGCAACAGAGAAGCCCTGGGACACAAAGTGAATCATCCATGGTCCACACTAGAAGCAACACCACATGCATTGAAACTCACCCAGAGCTGTTCACTGCAACCATTGCTGGAATCAGAGGTGAGGCCAAGAGTGTATGAGGCAAAATGTGACAGAAGGCTCATAGACTGAGTTTCCAGGCTCCTCTACCCACCTTCTGTATCCCTAAGCTAGGCTGCTTCTCAATTCAGAGGACTCTATGTGTCCTTCCAGCCATCGATAGCAGGACTGGTTGGAAGAGTGCATTTCCCTGTCACATGTCTGAAATCCCCCCACTAGAGACACATACCTTAGGAAACCCCTAGGGCGAATGAAAGCTTTTCTAATGTCACAGTCTTTAAGATAACTGTGAGAAAAATAGACAACGTGAGACCAGCTTTGAGACTTGAAATCAGGACACTGGAGATGTCCGGGAGAGGGGCAGATGCTTCATGGGAATGGAAGAGGGTGTACTGGGAAAACTCATACTAACTGAGCACCTTCCCTTCACCTGATGTCATGCTGGGGCTCCCAACAGCAATCAGATCACTAACATTTATTGAGTTCTTGCTCATTTCCTTTGTATCACGGTTAACTTTCTCAATAACTCAATAAAACAGACAGGTATTGTTGATCCCATTTCACAGATATGGAAAGTGAGACTCAGAGAAGTTAAATAAATGGTCCAACGTTACACAGTTAACAAAGTGCCAAAGCCGAGTCGTTTTCAAGCCCACGTCTGACCGACTCAGAATCTCATAACCTTGACCTTTCATCTATCCCCCTCTGAAGTGGGTTGGCTGACTTGCCCTTGCCAGCGTGGGGGAAGGTGGGAAGAGATGAGTCACCAGGACATCTGGTGTCCAGGGCAGATCTGAGAAGGTGACAGTCTGTGTCTCTGTCAGAGAAGCATCTACCATGCATTGCTGTGTGGAGACTAGAAGCCAAGAAGCAGCTGCCATCGACTTCACCAGCGGGACCAGTGGCCTTCCCAAGATGGCAAAACACTCCCACTCAAGCCTGTGCATCAAGGCCAAGATGAATGCTGGTTAAGAAGAGCTCTTTCTTTACAGAGAACTACACGACCAGGCCTTGAGACTCGCCTTGAGCTCAAATCAAATTCTACTGGGGTGGGCTGCTATCTGATGCTTCTGAGATAGACAGTTGGGAAGGGGGACACGAGGGAGCATGATTGAGCAAGCTGGGTATCCAGTGACCTCTGGCGGGACATTTCTGTTTCAGATACCATGGGATCTCAGCATCTCTTCAGTGCTTTGAGCCGCGTGTCTAGTAGACTGAATGATTAACGTAAAGTTTATATGCGTTTCTCTCCAGACTGCTCTGTGTCTTGTCCTTTGGATGCCTGTAATTTGCTTTGATGCTACAGATTCTGAGAGGGCTTTTTTGTCAGCAGCAAATTACTTTTCAAATCCATTGAAGTAGAAGCTGCAACTGGGTTAATTAGATGAACTGAGGTCTCAGAATTTCTGGATCTCAGATCTCCTAATTCAGAATGTCCTTCCCCTCTACATCAGCCCTGTCAGTGGAATCAGGAAATACTGTGCCAAGATTGTCATGCAATAATAGCAGGAGATCTTCAGGGTCTTTTTCAGTGGGTCTTTTTCTTTTTCAATAAATAATTTTATTATTAGAACTGGAAAAATATTTAATGCAAAAAACCTCAAGAACTTAAAAGTCCCATCTGTGAGCCTGCGGTGCCAAAAAAATAATTTTTAATAGGAATTATTTAGTAGAAGAACTATAATAAAATGCAGTTTCTAAAAGATGGGAAGATAAATCACTTCAATGTAACTAAGATATTAAATTCCCAGCCCCTCCAAAATTTCATCCTAATAGGCTATGACCCAATTTCCCTACAGAGCTGAAAGCATTAATCATCTTCAGGAAGGGACACACACTATGGATATTCCCAGCCACAAGGAAGTTCTTCATGTCTAGCCTAAATCATTTTTGCTTTAAGACAGGCCTAATACCTTTTATTCTGGCCTGGAGAAAGGGAACAAGTTTTGCCCTGTACCAGACCCTCAGCTGTGCTCAGGAAATTCATTATTCTTCAAGAAAAGAGAATCAAAGATCTACCCAGCCAAACTTGAACTTAGCAAGGCCTCTTGTTAGAATATTCACTTAGATGTCTTCTGTTAGTAAACATTTCCTGGGTGGTTACCACACGCCAAAACTGTACTACGTTCTGCGGATAAAGTGAGTAAGACCCAATTAGCTGTTAAGTCGTGGGAGCTGGGATCACACCTTCTGAATACTTGCCCCTTCTTGATACACGATGTGTGGATAGAAAACCTCTCCTTCCCCCTGCCTGCTCACACTTACACACACTCCTACAAACATATACAAACACACCCATGTCCACACAGACCTGTGCACACACACCTACCCCTCCCCACACGTACACACACACTCGTGCTACACTAACTCCGGCATGCACTCACATATATGTACATGTGCTTCCTCTATGTTATCAGCATGTGGACAGACCTGAAAGCATCTGACATAATATGGACCATCTCAGACACAGCTTGGATATTGAACCTCGTGGCCTCCTTTCTGGAACCCTGGACATCAGGAGCATGCACATTTATCCATCTCTTACCAAAGTTTGACCTGCTGGTCATTCTAAAGGTAAGAGAGGATCCAGTTTGCGCCAGATGGTCAGAGTGAGCCCAAGGTGTGCACATTCCAATTTATTGCAGTTTCTTTTAATTCATCTAATTTTGACTAACCCTGTCACACAGATGGACAGTGTTCAGTACAGGAGATGGAAAAGGTCCCTGCCCTCATAGAGCTCATGGTCCAGGGAAAGAGACAGACCCATATACAGATAAAAGGAATATATTCAGGAGACAGACATCATGGGTCATTCATTCACTCAACACATATTCAATGGGCTCTTGCCCTGGTGTCAATTATCAGATAGATGGTGGTGAATCAAGGGTAAAAGAGAGGAATGGAATATTGGAGGTGGTGCCATCTATATATGTGTGTGTGTGTGTATGTGTGTGTGTGTGTGCATAGAGTTCAATCATCTTAAGTGTACAGCTTGAAAATAATTTATGTATGTTAGACACTTTATTAGTCTGCTCAAGCTGCCAAAATACCATAGACTGGGTGGCTTAAACAACAGACATTTATTTCTCATAGTTCTGGAGACTGGGAGCCTGAGATCAGGGTGCCAGCATGGTTGGGTTCCTGGTGACAGCTCTCTTCTTGGCTTACAGAAGGCTGCCTTTTCCCTGTGTCCCCACATGGTGGAAAGAGTGAGCTCTGGTGTCTCTTCCTTTTCTTATAAGGACACTAATCCCATCAGGGAAGCCCCACTCTGGTGACCTCATCTAAACCTAATTATGTCCCAAAGGTCCCACCTACAAATATCACATGGGAAGCTGGGCTTCAGCATGTGGATTGTGGGGGACACAACATTCAGTCCATAGAAGACACCCATGTAACCCCTACCAGATCAAGACATGAAACATTCCCACCACTGCAGACAGTGCTCATCCCCTCTCTGGCCATTGTCCACACCTGTTCATAAGTTAATCACTCGTTTGGCCTCTACCACCATAGATTAATTTGCCTCTTCTTAAGCTTCATATAAGTGGAATCCTACAATATGTAATCTTTTGTGTCTGGCTTCTTTCACTCAACATTCCCTGTGAATACTGTCCAGATCATTGCACGTATTAGAAGTTTGTTCTCTTCATTGCTGTATAGTATTCCATTCTGTGGATCCATCACAATTTCTTTTTCCATCCTGTTGTTGATGGACATCAGGGTTATTTCCAGTTTGGGGCTATTATCTACAAGGAGTTTTGAAGAATAAATAGGAGTTTTTCTAGAATTTGATGGGGTAGCTGTTAAATGAAATCTATAAACCACATTACCCTGGGGCAACAAAGCAATGGAAATGGGCTCATTTTGCTTGCAAAGTCATGCCCTGTGTTGGACTCTATTTGTGATGGGGAATTGGGTCCTTGACATCCTGAGGCCTCCAGGTCTCTGTAGCAGTTGACGGCCCACCCAGACTTCTGTTTGGCTGGCAACAGAGACCCCAAGAGTAAACTGAGGCATGGATGATATTCTTAAAGGTCAAAAGGTCAGGCACGGTCTAGGTTCTCTCAGGAGATTCTCTTCAGATGATTCGTCATTCTCTGTTTTAAACATATTCTTACTCTGCCTCCTTCCAAAAATGATTTGAAGTGGCTTTTGTTAAGCTCCAAAAATAGAAAAAAACACCAACATGAAAACAGATGTAAAATTATAAGGTCTGTTAGGAAAATATAGATGAAGTGGTGGGGGAGGCCAAGGAAAGTAAGAAGTATAACCAATATGTAGGTAATTGTATGTTGAGTTTCCGGTAAGGCAAGGCAATAAGGGAAATGGGATGACTTTCATAGCTTGTACCTGTTCATCAAGAGCACTCAGAGGAAATAATAACATCATGCACTAATGTTAATCATTTTTTCTAGACATTTTTGCCTAAACCATTCTTTGTAATAAATTCTGCACAAAGCAGAGCATGGGATGGAGGTGATGTTACGTAACAGTTAAAATTACAGGCTGCAAATGCTGGTTCCACTACTTGATGGTTGTGTGACCTTGGACAAGTTACTTAACCTTCTGAGTCACAGTTTCCCCTCTTTAAGATGGGAGTGATAATACGAACTCTGTGAGGTTATTGTGAAAATTCAGCGGGATAGCACAGGGCCTGGCAAGTATTCAGTACTGGCTGTTTATCAGTAGCACTTCTTGTGAATTGTCTATAGGCAATTTTAACTTTTCAAATCAGTTTTCTGTGTGAATTATGTCCCCAAAGTATTTTGGGGACAATAGGGCTGGAATTAATCTATTATAAAGCTAGTCCTAGGAGGTTAAGGAACTTTTAACCAAGACACGACAATGGCTGATCTCTTTCCCTTGGTGACTGGGGGTTTATGTAATTCTAGAGATGTGTTTACGGGGGCAAGTCATTAAATTGGCAGCCAGGATTTGACAAAAACATTCCAAGTTAGTCCCGGACCTTTTCTCTATAACAATAGATGGTCATTTCTCTGTCATTTTTGGTTTGAGGGTGCATGAGAATTGGGGCTCATTTGATCTAAAGTAGACACAGCAAAGAAGCTAGAATTCAAATCCAGAGCCCACCTCTGTAGCTCATGCTCATAACCACTGTGCATGCCAGTTAGCTCATCATCTGACCTGATGGGCAGTGTCAGCTGGCTTTCTCCCTCCAGGCCCTGTCCAGCTATCCAGTCAACAACGTGGTAGGAGCCCCCATCATTTACTAGGTATTGGTTCAACAGGATCTTTCCAGGCGATGGGGCTTTGGGGGTTGGAAAGAGCCTCTGGTCTATTGGCGCCTCCTCCTGCCTCCCCCACATACACACGTGCTCATCTATCTGGCCCTCTGAGCATGGTTAGCCCCATGAAGCCAACTTCACCATTAAAGCACCCAGAATCCAGCTCTAGGCCTAGGCAGAGTTTGGTTCCAGGGAGGCTCAGAGGGAACACTTACCTCTCTTCTCTTTTCAGGTATAAGTTTCCATATCTACAGAACTGCTTCAGTGGAGGGGAGACCCTCCTTCCAGACACTCTGGAGAGCTCGAGGGCCCAGACAGGACTGGACATCCGAGAATTCTATGGCCAGACAGAAATGGTCCCTGCTCCTAGAACCATGGGCTGGTGAATGGGCTTCGAAAGGCTCTTTGATAATAAAAACACGAGCCACCATTTATCATGCACTTATTCAGTGAATATTTATTGAGCACCTACTATAAGATAGACATTGACACTGCGGCATAAACAAAACAGGCAAAGTTCCTGCTCTCACGGAGATCACATTCTAGCAGAAGTCGGGAGAGAGACATAAACTAATAAATATACGACATGGCAGATGGTGAGAAGTTCTGTGGAGAGAAGTCAAGCTGGTGAGATGGGGTGAGGAGGGATGAGGGGCTGGTGTTTCAGGTATGGTGGTCAGGAAAGTCTCCTGTAACGGGGTAACATTTCCACAGAGACTTGAGTTTATCGAACATGCAGGCACTGTACTAAGCTGCTCATAGTGAAGTGAGGGGTGGGGAGAGGAACCCGCTAGCACCCCACCTCACTGACTGAGAGACCTTCTTGGAACTGTTGGGGCCCCGTGAGCACGATGTGGATTCACATTGCTCTACACTATGCCGCTTACCCAAACTATCTGGGGAATCCTTCCCCTCAACTCCTTTCCCAGTGCTTCTTCTCAGGACTCTCAGGACTTCTCACCTCCTCTTCTCCACTCTTTTACCTTACATCCTTCTATGGCTAATGGGTCCCCTGGCAGAACTCCCGTGAATGCTCATGGCAGGGCTGTGAAGTGGAAGAACTTTGCAAATGTGAGGAAGGACAGTGGAGTCGTGGCAAGGGCTTCCAGCCTTTCAGAGGAGGCCACGTTTAGGGACTGCTCCTTTGGACACCAGCATCTCTGTAGGATTCATTTCAGAATTCAAGCAGAGCTGGTCCTCTTTTTTTTTTGTGAGGAAGATCAGCCCTGAGCTAACATCCATGCCAATCTTCCTCTTTTTGCTGAGGAAGACTGGCCCTGAGCTAACATCCATCGCCAATCCTCCTCCTTTTTTCCCCTCTTTCTCCCCAGAGCCCCAGTAGATAGTTGTATGTCATACTTGCACATCCTTCTAGTTGCCATACGTGGGATGCCGCCTCACCATGGCTGGACAAGTGGTGCGTTGGTGCGTGTCCGGGATCTGAACCCAGGCTGCCAGTAGCGGAGTGCACACACCCAACCACTAAGCCACGGGGCCAGCCCTAGAGATGGTCCTCTTATGGGAGATAATTTAATCCCATATTATTTTAAAGGACTTTTGGTGTCTGTGGTCACTTGTTAAAGTATGGCTCCTTCTAAAGAGATTATAATGTGATTATTAGTTCCTCTTCCCTGGGGAGTGGTCAATCAGATTGCTTTCCACTGTAGGGCAACCCCTAGGATGAAGGTTCCAGTAAAGGGGGAGCCAGGGAAAGGGGAGGGAGGGAGCCACCAAATGAGAGGCCACTTCAGGACTGTGTCAGGACCTGCTCTGCTGAGTCTGTCTTTCTTTTTCTGTGAGCTGTGAGCCTCCTGATGTTTGCTGATCCACCCACGACTTCCCACAGGGAATCACCTGCAGAGTTTCCAAGACAATGAGAATCAGACCTGGCCACCTGGGACCCGCCATTCCCCATTATGATGTGCAGGTTTGTTAGGGGCACTAAGGAGGGAGGGGAAAACACCAATGTTTCAGTAATTTACTTACTACATTGCTCATTGAGGAAAAATAACAGAAAGTAAAGATATTAAAATAATATTTAAGAGAGGGAGAAAGGGAGGAAGGAAGACAGAAAGGAAGAGAAAAGAGAAAATTACTCATATCATTATCATCCAGAGAAAAGTGCTTTGAATAGCTAGCAAATTAGCTAGCTCATTAGTTATATAAATATATACATTTAAAAAAATAGGGGTGAATCTTAACATATCATTTTGTAACTCACTTTTATCATTGAACAATCTTGGCTGACCCTCTTTCTGGGTCAGTTAGCACCAATCTAAAGCGTGATTTTTCACGACTGCGTAGTGGATAGTGTGGCTCCAACACTCTTTACGCCTTGTGTTGGTCAATAGGTATTTTCCAAATTTTTCGCTACTAAAAACAACGCCATAACCAATATGCTGTAGCTAAAATTTTGTTCCTTTCTCTTATTTCTTTGGGTAATTCCAAGAAATAGAATGTGCATATGTGTATCTATGTATGTATCTATCTAAAAGGTGTATGTATCTAAAAGGTAACAATTTATACTCTATTCAGTGTTATGCGTAATTGTCTGCTCTCCCACCCCTGACTGTGATAACCATTTACAGAGCCCTTTTTTTAATATCTTATTTCATTCTCCTACAATCCTGTGAAATAAGCTGTCATTATCTGTTTTACAGATGAAGGCCCTGAGATGTATAGCTTAAGTAGCTCAAAGAGAACTAGTAAGACAGCAGAGTCATCATTTGAGTTTTGATCTGTCTGATGTCCAGGCCCATAGGCCTCAAAGATAATGGGAGGCTATTATATTTCCTGAGCTCCTAAGGCCAGAAGAATCTTCCCAAGCTCCTCTGGTCCAGTCTCAATAAGGGGCTTCTCCTAAACCATCCCAGGCTGGTGGACTGGAGATCTGGGTTTAAAACTCTTGTCTTCCTTTGGTTTCTGGTTCTTGTTTTCAGTGACCACTAGAGTGAGAGGGTCTTCCATTTGACCAACTCAGCCCTTCCATGCTGCCATTCAAGCCATTTCCTGTTACGCAGATCAATCTGCTTCTTCCTCCAGGTCATAGATGACGAGGGCAATGTCCTGCCCCTGGTGCAGAAGGAGACTTGGGTATCAGGGTCAAGCCCATCAGGCCTATAGGCATCTTCTCTGGCTATGTGGTGAGGAACCCCCTCTCCTCTCTCTGTCCCCTGGTGGGGATAGGGGGTTCTGAGAGGGATGAGAGGGGTCCCAAAGTTATGAACTTCTCAAGAGGCATTGGGAAGACATAGAGACAAAGGGGGGTCCAATGTCCAAGAATGGGTGCCAAGAGAAAAGACTGGTTATTCACCCCTGCCATCCTTAGCCCATCACCATGATCCCATTTGAAGAATCCTTTTTCTCCAGACACCCCTTTCCACCCCAAGAAGTGCTTCATGCCAGAAAGCTTATTGCCTCTCAACTCTATACAGCAGTGTTTTCCCAAGGGCAGCCCTGCCCCCACCCCCAACTATTGTCCCTGCTCCATGCCACTGATTTCCTTCAGAGCCGTGCTAGACACCACATTGAAACCACCATGTAGTTGGAGGCATCCCTATCTTGAGACCTTGCAGTGTCAGAAATGGATGATTCTTGAGTCTAACTGGCTCACTTTATAGGTGAGGATGGTGAAGCCAGAGATTACCAGACTCATCCAAGCCCGTTATCATTGAAAAATGGGCAGGGAAGACCTCAAACAAGTTAAATAATAAATTAAATAATAAATCCAATAATAATTGTGGCTACCATTTATTGCATGCTTACTATATGGTAAGCTCTATCCCAAAGTACTTCACATACATTAAACTCATTTAATCCTCCCAATGACCCTGTGATGTCCTTGGAGACAAACTGCTTCAGTTCAAAACCCTGTTCCACTATTTACTGTGTGATCTTGGGCAAGTTACTGGTCTCTCATGCCTCAGTTTCCTCACCTGTAAAACATGTATCATAATATCTCTCAGCAATGTTATAGATCTCGAGAGGCATTAATGTTTGTGAAACACTTAGGACAGTGCCATGTAAGAGTGTGTTAAATAAAAGAATTGCTGTAGATCCACATGATCACTTCCACTGTACAGAGGAGGAAAACCGAGCCCCAGAGAAGAGGGCACAACCGCACTGTGCACTTCTCCAAGCATTTCCTGTGCGCTGTCCCCTCTATTCTCACACGCCGGGATTCTCCCCACTCGACAGACAGGAAACAGGCTCAGGAGTTGGTGTGTTGACTCAAGGCCACAGAGTTAACGCCAGCAGGGGCTGCATGGTGACCAGGAGAAAGAGTCAAGCTGGTGGCCAAGAGATTTGGCTTCTGGTCTCAGCTCTGCCAGCTGTGATGGCTGTTTGGCCTCCGACAGGCCTCTTGATCTCTGGTCTTCAGTACCCCTATTTTCCAAATGAAGGAGCCACACTATGAAATGCCTATGCTACATTCAATCTCTACCCTGGAACAAGATATAAAGATGCTCTAACAAGGGGAAAACCTCAGACCTTCTCATTGCTCTGAACAAGGGCCTCAGCTGAATAGAGTGGCCCGGCCACTGTAGAAATATGCACATTGCCCGGGGCCCTGGGGGCTCACTGATGTGTCTCTAGAACTTTCAGATCTAACAGAGGAGCTAAGAAGAATGTCTAATAAACTTTGGTTCCCTTGAGTAGGGTCATGGAGTGCAGCCGGAGTTAGGCTGACCATTGAAGGGAAGGAGGAATCGGCCAGGGGAAGCGCCCTAGAGCTTGGGTGAATGAACGCATCGATATGTCAGTCAGACTGACCCCCGCGGAGTAGGTGAGAGACTGAATAACTGAAATACAGAGGGAAGGCCCAGTTCCACCCGGGGGCTGGGGTTGACAGCTTCAGAGCAAGCCCACCATGTTTAGTTGTTCAAGTTGTAAAAGCACAACCTGCCATCTGTTCATGGCAGCCCTGCGGCAGAGCACTTAGGCTTTGCAGGCACAATGACTCTGTCTTTCTGTGGTCACCGGGACAGTCTTGAGAAGACAGCAGCCAATGTTTGAGGAGACTTTTGGCTCCTGGGAGACTGGGGAATCAAGGACGAAGACGGGTATTTCCAGTTCATGGGGCGGGCAGATGGTATCATTAACTCCAGTGGTGAGCTTGGCTTCTTGGCTGGGAAGGGTAATCTGGATCGTTATTTTGGCTGGGTCTAGACTTTGGGGTTGGCCTGCAGGTTAAGTGTCCAGTCTTCTCTGAAGGACAGGTTCTTCTACAGATACCGGATTAGACCCTCAGAGGTGGAGAGTGCACTGATGGAGCACCCCGCTGTGGTGGAGGAGGCTGTTGTCAGCAGCCCGGACCCCATCCGAGGAGAGGTGATGGCCAAGCAGCAGCCTGGAGGTCTGCAGATTTAGGAGAGAAGGGCAGTATAGCATGATGGTTAAGAGTGAATTCTGGGGCCTGGACAGCCTGGGTCCAAATCTTGGCCCTGCCACTTACTAGCTATGTGGCTTTGGGCAAGTTACTTAGCCTCTCTGAGCCTCACTTTCTCATCTGTAAGATGAGGGTTGTTGTGAGGATTAAATGTGTTAATATTTGTAAAGTGCTTAGAAAAAGGCCTGGCACACAGCAAGCACCACATAAGGTCTGTTATTACGGGGCTGCAGGGATTCCACTGCTGTTTGGCATTTGAATCAGAAACTGATCCCTGACCAGAGGAATGAGGAGGAATTTGAGCCAAGAGATAGAGCCCCTGAGCCCTGGGGTTTATAGTGAGAATACAGGGAAGAAGAGAGGCTCCTTATAATGCCAGGGTTATAGGAATAGGCCAGACGGAGTCTCACAGAGCCTGGTGTGTGTGTAGGGAAAGGTTAAGATGTAGAGATGTGGGTCGATGTCCAAGGACATTTCTGTAGGAAGTTGACCATGTCATACTCTGGCAGGTAAGGGACATATCACCCATGGAAACCATGGGAGCCACTAGGCAAATGGGGCCCGAAGGGGATCCTCTACTGAGAAAACCCTGTGTGCCAAACACTGAGCTAAACTGTGCTGCATATGAATTCATTTCATTTCCCGTGAAGTAAGTATGACAATTGGATCTCCATTTTATAGACGTGCAAACTGTAGTTTGGAGAGGTTAAACAAGTCATTTAGGTTCATGGTCCCCAGTCTTTATTTCCTCTCTTCTCTTATATCTAGTTTCTCCTCTTCATTCTATTGTCCTAGGGATATGAGGTGAGCCTGGTCTCAATCTACAGTCTTACCTGTGCCACTTGAGAGAGAGGTGGAATCTTGGCCATTATTATCCTCAGTTTCTCCCTTTGCCCTGCCCCGGATATCTGGAGGAGTAATTGGGGGATATACAGGTGTTAGCCGTGGTGGGATTCTTAACACTGATTTTGCATTATCTCAGGAGATGATGACGCCCTCTGACCCCTTCTCTCTTGGCCCTCATCCTCGCTGCAGGTAGTGGAGGCATTTGTGGTCCTGGCCCCATGGTTTCTGTCCCATTACCTGGACCAGCTCACCAAGGAACTGCAGCAGCACGTGAAGTCAGTGACGGCCCCGTACAAGTACCCGACGACGGTGAGGCCTCTGGGCTCCCGAACTTGAGGAAGGAAGGATGGTTCTCCTCTTGTATTTCTCTCCTTCAGGCAGAGGATGAGGCCTCTAATTCCAAAGTTCTGCCTGACTATGACCAAGAAAGCCCAACTGTCCAGATGCCTGAAAATTGTCCTTAGACTTTAACTCGCTCTGAATTGAAAGTCGGATGCTCCCATGGGAACAAGTTCTAGCCAATACCTGGCCTACATTCCCACTCTCTGCACTGAGGTCTTGCTGTATTATTCAGTAATTTCCCAGTCGCAAGTGACAGAAACCCAACTTGAAGTTTATTGTGCACACAATTGAGAAGTCTCGGGGTGGGGGTGAAGCTTTAGTCACAGCTGGTAACAGGCTTTCAAATGATGTGGTCAGAGATGTCTCTTTCACCCCTTGACTCTCCTTCTTTTTGTATTGGCTTCATTTCTTGAAATGCTCTCCCTTTGTAATGGCCCCCAGAAGCTCCAAATATACATTTTTAGCAGCTTAGCAAATCCCAATGGAAAAAAAGCATCTTTTTCCCCAAAGGCACCAGCAAAAGTCTTCACGTTGATTCTCAGTGGACCAATTCGGGTCATGTGTCCATCTTAAACCAATCTCTGTAACCAGGGGATGGGACACTCTGATTGGCCAGTTCTGGATCATGTGATCCCTCAGGAGCTAGCGCAGGAAGGATGGGAGAGAGAGCTGCCCTGCACCCATGACATGGACTGAGTGAGGGAGGGGTGGCTTCTTACAGGAAAATGGAAGTGCTCCTACCAGAAAAGGCAAAGAGCACAGAATGCACTGTACTGTTTTCACTTTGGGGCAGAGAACTAAACCATGGAAGTTGACACAGAGGAGGACCTAGTGTTTGGAGCCGGATACAAGATAGGAGCTTGCCCCAGGGAAAGAAAAGCATTGTTTTTTTGAGTCTGGGGTAGAAGGTGAGAGCAAGCACGTTAAGCCTCAAGCCCCTCAGATCCTCGTGTAACCCGGATGCTCACTGACGCTTTGTCAGCACAGGCTGATTGTCGCAGGTGGTTTCTGAGAAGCAGACTCTGGGAAGGAGACTAACCTGCAGAGCTTTATCAGGGAGTGCTTTAGTATCAACACCTGGGGATGGAGATGGGCGGGAAGGGAGTGGGATTGGGCAGAAGGTGAAGTTGCACTATGATGTAGTTTCAGTGGGGGCCTCAGCCAACCCCATGGGGGTTCTGAAGCTAGGACAACCTTTCAGGCTTTCCTGAGGGGGTGGAGGGGGCAGAGGGGAGGGCCTTTATAGCCCCATGTGGGTCAGGCATGGATGCAGGCTACCCTGGGAAGGGGGCATGGCCCTGAGAGAGACAGCTCTCTTTAGCTGTGCCCTCCCAGAAGACGTCTGGTAGTGGGGGAGTAAGCCTTTTATTCCTGCAGGAGGATCTGGGCAGCACATTAAAGAGTCCACCTCACAGACTTTCAGCCTCAAACTGATAGGCAGGCAGTATAGCACAGTCTCTGGAATCAGACTGTCGCATTCAAAATCCATCTGACCACTTACTTACTCAGCAATCTCTCTGTGCCTCAGTTTCCTTACCTGTAAAATGGGGATAGTGGTCTTACTCCTTCACAGGCTGTTAAGAAGATTAGTTAATATTTGTAAGGCATAAGGCACTTAGAAGATTGACTGACACATAATAAGCATTTAATAAGTATTTTGAAAGGAGACTAGAAGTCCAATCACACCAAGAATATTATGAATTTTGCATTGTAACTGAATATTTGAGAGATCCAGTAGAGGGGTCCTATCGCACAATATAACAGTGTATTACTCAATATACGTGTCTCTTTTTACAAGTCTCTCTAGAATGCCCCAGGCAGCAGGTTCTTTCCACCTCCTCCTCCTTCCAGCGACCATACCCTTCTGCTCCCTTCTTCGTGATATGCAGAGTAGCGTTCTTCTTAGTGTTCAACCTGGATCTCTCTTATGGCTTCCTTCTACCCTCTATCTACAGTCCAGCCACCAAAACCTAAATATTTTAGGTTATACTGTCTCTGTTGCAGCTACTCAACTCTGTCCTTGTAGTGTGAAAGCAGCCGGAGACAACTGTAAATCAATGGCTGCGGCTCTGTTTCAATACAGCTTTATTTACAGAAACAGGAGGAGGGCTGAATTTTGCCCACAGGCTACAGTTTGCCAAGCCCTGCTCTACCCCACTGTGATTTTAACAAACTCCTTCCTCAACAAAGTCAGTCTTGCCTTATGGAGGTTTCCCACATCAGCTGCTAAGAAGATACTTTTTTTTGTATCAGTATCCCTATTATTATTGTTTTTATTAAATCCAAGACCATCTGACTCCTAGACCAATACCCTGGCACACTGAACCATTTAACAGGAAGCCTCAATGAATTGTCTTCAACATTCATATATTAGGATTCAGGAATGTTAGAGAAGGCAGGGTCCTCGATATCAAACATTCCTTTTCGCAGGCAAGAAAAGTGAAATTAGAGAGATTTTATAGTTTTGCCAAGGACACACCAACAGGAAATAACTGAGATGGAATTGAAAACCAGGCTTCCTAACTCTTAGATGTCTGTTCTCTCCAGTCTAGCTTAATAAACACAGCTTATATTTTTGAGTATTTACCCCATGCAGAGAATTTAGCATTGGAATCTCATTTTGTCCTCACAACAACTCAACAAAGTTGTTGTTATCCTCCAGCTGACTCAGTGGGGAAACTGAGTCTCATAAAAGCCAAGTGACCTGACCAAAACCAGGCGAGTGGTAGAGGAAAGACTGGAGCCCAGAAGGTCTGACGTCAAAGCTCAGGGGTCTGATGTGTCGTGTTGTGTTCACCGTACTGCTTTTCCCCTGGTCTAGAGTACGTCAGAGACCAGCTGACCGACTTTATGTCCAGTTCCAGCCATTCTGCTCTTGTCCTTGTCCCCGAGCACTTTCTGAAGCTTCTTATTGCACAGGGGGCTGCCCTGGGTGTTTTCTAGGCTCAGTCCTCACTCACCTGGAGCCTCAGCCTCAAGAGCTTCCCCTCTCCCTATAGCAGTTCCTCTGAAAAATCCAACCTCATTGGGATCATGGACAGCTGACCCTGCACTGATTTTTCCCAACAGATGGAGTTTGTCTTGGACCTGCCCAAGACTGTCACGGGGAAAACCCAGCGGCAAGGACTGGAAGAGGTCTGGAGAGGCCAGGGCTCGGTAAGACCTGCAGGGTCCTTTCCTGTGCATCTTGCCCTTCTCCCCCTCCATTTCCCTTTGGGTCTTCTGCCTTCCCCTGGGGATATGAGATTCTTTATGGCAAGACATGCGTGTGATTTTTGTCTTTCCTTGGTTATAAGCTCAAAATCTTTCCATGTTAGATCTTGAAAGAAGAAAGGGAGGGAATGAGAGAGAGGAAAGGAGAGGGGAACAGAGAAAAGGAAAGAAAAATAAGAGAGAAAAAGAATAAAACAGCAAGATAGAGCAACTGAGGAGGAAGAAAAGAAGGAGGGAAGGTGCAATGGAGGGAGGGAGGAAAGATAGAAAGAATTAGAGAGAAGGAAAGAAAGAGAAGGAAGGAAGAGAGGAAGGGAAGAAGGGAGGGAGGAAGGAAGGAGAAAAAAGAAAAGAAAGAACTGGATAAAGAGTCAAGCAGAAAACTGGATCTTAGAAATGAAAGGCCAGGGTGCCCCATCTGACCCCTGAGACAAGACCTCCATACAGAGAGGCTTGGGTGTGTGGTTAGGACAGTGGTGTCTTCCCCTCGTCACCCCAGACCTTAGGGCGATCATGACCAGTGGAGGGGAACTACCATTTGCCACGTGCCAGACACTGTCCTAGCCATTTTGTAAACCCTGTCGTGTTTCATCTCGGTGTGGCATCTACAGACCTCAGGTCATAGCTGTGATAACAGTGCGGGCACCTCCAAAAGATCTCCCTTCCCCCAAGGCTCATGGTTGTGGTGGTGTCCTAGAACCAAGTAATAAAATCATTTTTAAATCAAAGCCCTGAGGATTCTCTTTGGGAAAAACAAAGAAGAGGAAAGTGGCATTGGTGAAAGATAAACCACAGACCCAGTTCCTAGGGCCTCTGGGACCCCAGAACCAGGAGTCGAGGAGATGGAGGGAGGTGAGGACCATGAGGGTTTCATCACAACCCCGAGATGGAGGGTGAACCTTCCTAGCAGACTCAAGTGAGCTGGAGAAGAGAAGAAAGGATCTCTGAGGGTCCACGACTCTTCTTAAGAATATTGAGTAATAATAATAAGAACGGTAATAATAATATCCATCACTTACCAAGCACTTGCCAAGTATCAGGCACTGTGCCAAGCAAACACATATATTAATCCCGCTTAATGTTCGCAGACACCCTTTGATTCAGGTACTATTATTTTTCCCCTTGACTGGGGAGGAAACTAAAGCTTGGAGAGGTTAAGTGATATTCCCCAAAGTCACACAGCGTCAGGTTCCCACACAGGCCTGTCTGCCTGCAACGCGCATGCACCCCTTCAATCTGCCTGCCTGCTCTGCTGGCCCTTGACAAAGCACTTCTCTTAGTCATTTTTTAAAACATCCACTAGAATGTGGATATGCTGTGATATACTCCTCCTGGAGTCCACTAAAATATGCCAGAGTTTTGTTTGCCCTAGTAGAGAAATGCAAAATGCTAATCAAATAGCAAAACTTTGTTTTCCACGATCTGGATTTATCAATGTTTAAGGGAGTATCATTTAACTGAGAGCTTCTAAGAATTTAAAATGTGGCAGATTGCTCATCCTGACACATGCACTGCTATCTTTATTTTATAGCGAGAATGTTTTTGGTCATATACCTTTACTCAGTGCCCAGTCCACACTCTCCTCACCTTCTCCAGGCCCAGGAATGATTGATGATGGGAACCCATACCTTTAGGGGAAGTCTATGACCTACCTGAAGAATCAAATCTGGCTCTCCTCCCTCCGCTCCATCCCCTTCTCCAAATGGCTTGTATAAAGCAATCACGGTATTCAGCCAGTACCTTTCAGATTGGCTGAAAGATTGGCTTACTGTGACTACAATGTCACCACCTCTTGTCTTTTTCAGGATGAGATAAAGATAGATCACCTCATCCCTCCTGTCTTCATCTAATAAAAGCCTTTCTAGTCTAGTAAAAGTCCTAGGCTGGCTGCAATTATCCGTAGCTAGAAAGATGAACCTACCCTGGAGAAGGGGAGTCATCTCAGTTAACATTCAATATTATTTCTACATCAGGTTCCAGTTGGGAAATGACAGAAGGGGTGGCCATTATATCACATGATAAAGAGTTTGGACTTCATCTGGAGAATAATGAACTCAGTCAACAATGCATTTCTAAATGATTACCTTGGTAGCTGAGTGGTGAATGTATTAAAGGAGAATTTGAGAAATACTTAGAAGAATTCCTTCTTGGAACTTGTTGATTTAGTGGCTAAATAAGGCAGATGGGGTTAAGGGAAAGGAGGCACCGAAGGATGAGGTCTCAGTTTTTGATTAGGTAAACTGAGGTAGGTGGTTATAATACTTTCTGAGAGGAACAGATCTGGAGGCAGGAATACTGAATTCAGTTGTGGTCATGTTAATTTATCTATGTTATCTATGGAATATCTAGATTAGCATATATTTAGTAACCAGTTTGGTATTTAAGTTTGAACTCAGGGGAGAGGTCAAGATTTTAAATGTAGTTTAAGAAATTATTGAGAGAAAGAGAGAGAGAGAGAGAGATGAGCAGAGTGTGTGTGGAATGAGAGGAATTGTTGGCTGAGGATGAGTTCTTGGAGAACAATAATATTTAAAGAGAAGGAAGAGGAAGAGAATTCCATGGACGATGTTGAGAAAGAAGACTCAGAAAAGGCAGGGTATGATAACAGAAGGATGAAAGAGAGCGATTCAAGAGTTGATTATCATTGCCAAGAATGGCCAAGAGTCAGAACTGAAAAGGATCCATTGCATTTGGCAGCAAGAACCTTAGAGAACTTGTTTCCAAAAAATAGAGTAATTAAGAGTAGAAAACTGAGGGCTGTGAGTTATCAGTGAGGGATGGAAAGAGATGGAAACAGCTAATGTAGTCTACTCTTTTTAATAAACATTAATTGAAAGGGGAAGGAACAAAAGGAAAAATACAGAATCAAGGAAGCAACTTTTGGAGGAGGGAGGGACTTGAACAAGTGTGGCAAACATTGCTTTTCTCCTCCTGTCATGGACTGAATTGTGTCCCCCAAATTTCATATGTTGAAGTCCTAACTCCTAGCACCTCAGAATGTGACTGTATTTGAAGATAGGGCCTTTAAAGAGGTGATTAAGTTAAAATGAGGCCATTAGGGTGGGCTCTAATCCTATCTGATGGTGTCCTTATAAGAAGAGATTAGAACACACAGAGAGACACCAGGGGTGTGTGCACAGAGGGATAGTCATATGGAGAGGCAGCAAGAGGATGGCCATTTGCAAGCCAAGAGGGAAACCAACCCTGCCAGCACCTTGATCTTGGACTTCCAGCCTCCAGAACTGCGAGAAAATAAATTTCTGTTGTTTAAGCCACTGGTGTGTGGTATTTTGTTACAGCAGCCTTAGAGGACAAATACACCTGCCCAATGGCCATTCCCCACCACCATCTCCACACTACCTGTTCCTCGCTAAAAGAACCCATATTTTGTTCAGAATCAGAGTGACCTCACCACTAGGACATGAATTATGACTGGGTTCAGCTGGTCTTTTCCAGGTCTCTTCAATTAAGTCAATTAGAAAATTTCAGTTTGCTCCTTCTGTGTCTTCCACACCTTTGTGGTGGAGTTTATTTGTGACTCAGAAAATATTCACTCTCTACTCATCCCTGTCCACCCCTACTCAAGGGAGGAATACAGTTCTCTTTTCCATGAAGTTGAGCTTGGTGGTGTAGCTTGCCTTGGCCAATGAAATACTAGCAGCCATGATGTAAGCCGAGGTTTCGAGTGTGCTTATGTGGTTTGCCTTGATTTTTGGTGCATCTGCCATCTTCCATGAGAAGAGCATGCCCTGGAGACCCACCGGTCTCAGAATGAAACCCTCATGGGGCAGACATAACCCCAACCCACAGCCGAAGCTGAGCCTCCCAGGCCACCCGCAGATTTGTGAGAAATAAATGTGTGTTGACGTAAACCATTGAGACTTGAGGACCGTTTGTTAGGCAACATTATCATAGCAATAAATAACTGATAAAACCTTAATTCCCCTTTTTAACAGAAAGAGAACAGACTAGTCTCAAATATTTGGCAGGTAACTATATCTCAATGGGATTTAATAACAATAACAATAACAATGCGTGTTTGCATTGTATTCATTTTTAGTTTCTTCCATTGTGGCAAGTAGATTTTTTTTGTGTGTGTGTGAGGAAGATCAGCCCTGAGCTAACATCCATGCCAATCTTCCTCTTTTTGCTGAGGAAGACTGACTCTGGGCTAACATCTGTGCCCATCCTCCTCCACTTTGTATGGGACGCCGCCACAGCATGGCCTGACAAGCGGTGCATCGTTGCCTGCCCAGGATCCAAACCCGGGCCACCAGCAGCAGAGCATGTGCACTTAACCGCTACACCATGGGGCCGGCTCTAAAATTAATTTCTTAATGATGGTGGTGGTACACAGTTTTGTTTGGATTGATATGTTTTGTTTCTTATTTAATTTTTGAAGAGAATCAATGTAAAGGAAAATATTGAGTAAATAAGACTAGAGGTAATAGCGCGTTGTTATAGCACAAAAGACAATGAAGGTGAGGCATGAATGACTGAAGTTTGAGAAACATTCGAGTAAGAATGGGCCAGAATTACAGAGGAGAAGGGAAGGGACGGGACCAAAATGAAAACTCAAAAAGAAGTGCAAGTAATGTCATCTTTCCTAAAAGGAAGTAGCCAAGGATGAGTGGGGAGAGTAGCTAACTTTTAGAGTTGAAGGCTGTGAGTTTGAGGTCTAGTTCTGTTAGAGGAGTGCCCTGCCCTCTCTGAGCCTCAGTCTCCTCATCTGATAAATGGAAGGGATCTGACATCACCACAAGGATGTGGTAGAGATTCATGGAGATCATGCCTGAGGAAGCATCTCGCGGGGTTCAGGTAAACCACCAGGCAGGGATTAATGTTTGAGAGGTGCAGGTGTGAGGGGCAGAGGTGGGGGCCAGAGAATGAATGCTGCCTCAGCAAGCAAAGGTGCAGTCAGGCTGGGCACAACAACCCGGCTGTATGAACTCTGATCAGAGGTAACCTCTTATTTAACTTTAACTAAACCTTTAAACCCTCAGTCCACCAAGAGAGCCAGTCTGCCCACAGAAGGAGAGAGAGGGGGACGAGTGAGCAGAGAAAGGGCATTTGCTCAGAAGAGCAGGGTATTTATGGAAACGAAGATCCAGCTTTTTGATGGAGTCATGATTTTTTTAGTCCTTCCAGGGTCTGGGTGCTCTAAAAAGAAAAGAGCACTGGGATAAGACAAACACATCCCTGGGGCTGTGAGCTGGATAAAGAGCCCATCCTGCAATGGTTTGGGAGGTCCAGATATCCCAGCAAGCCTCACAGAAGATGAGAGAATGCAATGTCTGAAACCTGTCCTGCAGAAAGGGCCCTACAGAGGTGGCAGCACCATCCTGAAAGAACCTTTGTTGTTTTCTTCTATCATTTTAATATTATTTACCTTTGCAAATTGGTAATGCCTGAAAGATGTTCTGAAAGCTGTTAAAAGGTATCCAATAAAAACAAGCCCTCCTTCCCTCGCCATCACAATTCTCCTCCCCAGAGGTAAATAATGCCAATTTTCTGTGAATCCTTCCAATGATATCTGGGGGGAAGTTTGGAGGGAGCCAGAAAGTAGAAGCTTAGTTGGTTTTCTCCCTCTTTACTCAGATTGTTCTGTGATTTGCACCCCATTGCAGTTCCCTCTGGCCTCCCCCTACAGGAGAGAACTCACTCTCTCTCAGATCCTTTCTTCATCTCCCTAGCAGTGTGGGTGGAACAGGGAAAGCCCCAGGCACCTCCATCACCGTGGTCCTGCCTTGTGCACATGGGTCAGCATTTCAGCCAACATTACCCTAGAAGCCGGATGCTGACCTGGTGTTCAGCGGCTGGTCCTCCTGCCTGGGCATGGTCACACAGGAAGGCAAAGGCCCCGGGGCATTCCCTTCCCAAGGAGCCTAGGATGGGTTCAGAAGAGCCTGGACAGCAATCTGGTTCTATGTGGCTCCAAACCAATCTAGGAATAGTGAGGGTACATAGCAGGAAGGCAGGTAGCCTTAGGTGGTAGTGAGTTCCCTGTTGCTATAGGGCTTCTTGTTTGCATCAGACTAGCTGATTTCCAAGTTCTGCATTTCCTTCTGGAATTGGCAGCAGTGAGACTGAGCTTCTTGGGCAGAGCCAGACTTGATAAGTTTGGCTTAGTCGTCAGGGCAAGGGTGTGGCCTGGTTCTTACTGCCACCATCCCCCAAGATTCCCAGCACACCAAACCAAGTAGGATGCAAAAGAAAAACAAGAGCTCAGTTGCGTGTGGATAACAGCTGGTCTCTCTACCAGGTGGCTCTCAAAGCCTTGCATTCATTTACTCAACAAATAGCCGGTAAGTGATCACTAGTGCTGATATTGTCCTACCCAGGGAGGGTACAGCTTTAAAACGAAAGTTCCCTCCCTCGTGGAATTCACATTCTAGTTGTTGTGGGAGGGGGAAGGGAGAAGCAGACAATAATTAAGATAAAAAAGCAAAATAGGGATTAGGATGGGTAGTGGTGATTGGTATGGAGAAAGTTAAGCAGGTAAGAATCAGAGTGATTGCATTTTTCTTCTATTTTTACGGATAGAAAATACCTGGAGTGAAGTAAATAGCAGCATATACTTTTGGCAGATTTTTTGTTTCTGACGACTTACAACAAAATTCCACCACCACTCCTGTCTCCTTGCAGACCGTTGAGTGGGCCACTGGGATGTCATGCAGGGTCATTGAGAGGCACAGAAAGGGGCTCATTCCTGGTCTGCCCACAGTGACTTATGGAAAGAGCTGTTTTTGTCAGGCTTACTATCTGATTTCCTCTATTTTTCCCAAAACCCACCTGTAATGATCCAGAAGGTACCTGACATTCACAATTAATATTCACATTGGCAGTTTTCTTCTTTTTTTGATCTGCCCACAGATTTTCTCATTGAGGCTTTCGCCCAGGGTTAAACAGGTCACACCCAGCAGAAGTGCACCCTCCCAGAGAGGCACTTTTTAAAAATTCTCACCAGGGTACCATAAGGACTAGCGGGGACCTTGCTTGTCAAGTGGGAATTTGTTGTTCTCCTGAGGTTGAAATTTGTCTTGGCCATCAGGCTGGTGCTGGAGTTTCAGCAGAAACCTCTGGCCTCCCATCCCAGTCTAGGAAGGCAGAGGGTTGAAGGAGATAGTTCAGAGTGAAAGCCAAGTGACTTTCATTGAGAACCTACCGTATGCTGGATATTTTGACAAATATTATCTCATTTGATGCTTTAGCATAAGCCTGTAAGAAGCAGGCATTATTATTAAGTCCATTTTGCTGCTGAGGAAATTGAGGATTGCAGATATTAAATTAAAAAGCTACCCAGTCAGCCATCTGGTAAGTGTTGGAGCAAGGATTCCAATCCAGGTCTATCTCACTCCAAAGCCCGTGATCTTTCACTGAGAACCACTGGAGCCGGAGACAAAAAAAGTGAAGTCTTGAGAAAGCAAGCCACCACTACTTTTGCTCCCAATGATAAGTAGAGTTCAAAGTTCAAGAAGCCAGGGAAAGTGTTATGGAGTCATCAGATCAATGAAATGGCCTCACCAGCATGGGTAAGACTCCTGGTGGTAGGGCCGAGCTTGTCTGCAGTCTGACCTACTATCTGCAACCCCCCCATCTACCATCACTAGCCACACACCTTTCAGCGCCGCTGGCCATTGCCTGTCACCAGGACGACTGTCTGTCTCCTACCTGCTCTCCTTTCCCACTCGCTCACCTCCCCAGAGTATTCCCCACGCGGCAGCCAGGCTGATCCTCTCAAAACATGTATCAACTTATGCTATTCCCCTGCTTCCACCTGCCAACTGCTTCCGCTCTTTTAGAATAAATTCAGAACTCTTCTCTGTAGCCTTCAAGGTCCTGTGTGATTTGGCCTCTACCCGCCTCTCTGACTCCTTGTGCTGCCTCTTTCTCCCTTCTGCTTGACACTAGACCACTAACCTTCCTCCGATCATCAAACGGACCTTCTCAGGGTGCCAGGTGCTCTACTGCTTGGCGTGCTCCTCTCCCCACTTCTTCACCCAGCTGCTGCTGCTTGTCATTTAGGTCTGGGCTCAAATGTCCCTTCCACAAACAGTTCTTCCCTGATCACCCTACAATAGTAGCAGCCCCCGCCCCGTCACTCCCCATTACGTCAGCTCTTTCATCTTCTCCATAGCACTTCTCACCAACTAAAACTACCTTGCCTATTTGTCTCATTTATTCTCTGTGTCTCTCTGGTCAGCATGTAGGAAGCACCTACAGTTGCAAGTTTTATGAATAAATGGATGAGAACAAGAGATTCTAAGGTGGCCGATACAGTGATCTCGCTAACCTTCCGAGTTAGATAGAAGGAGTTATGTCAGTGACACAGGTGAGGAAACAAGTGACTTGCCATCAAGTGGCAGAGGATAAGCTTGCAGCTCATCCTTTGTCTCCAAAGCCCCATTCCTTTGAACCGCATGGCATTATTGCCTCTCTGAGTATTCTTCTAGGAAAACTAAAGATGTCAACTTGGCAGCCATTAGCAACAAAGCCCACCTTACTAAATGTAGTATTAGTATCAATCCCTTGTAAAGTATGTTAACCTTCTACTGTGGCGTGGTATCTTTGTCAAAGCTCATCGGTTCTTGTAGAGATATGAGGGACAGAGACCAGGTCTTATTCATGCTTGCACCCCCGTGGGCCTGCCACCATTCCTGTCAGATCGGACAGGCTCAATACATGTTTGCTGGATGAATGGATGGAGTTTGTAGGCACTTAATGATTTACAAAGTACTTCTACATCCTTCATCTTATTTAATTTTCCAAAAAGCCCCGGAGCATAAAGGAAAGCTGTTATCATTAACTGCATTTAACAGATTATGATGTGCAGGTCACACCCAAACTGACATTGTTTTCTTTAAGAATTAAAATGAACTCATATTCCCTGCTGCAGCATAACCCAGCTGAATTCCACACACTGCTGTTGCCCAGCCACACGTATCTGCTTAAAAGCCAAGATAGACACTTTTTTGTTATCTTTCATATCTTACAAAATACATCAGATTCTGAAAAACTCTGTGATAATTAGACCAAAAAAAAAAAAAAAAAAAAAAAGAGCTGAAGCTGAATCATTCAATGTGGGATAATTCATTCAACAAAATATTTAGTAAGAATCTATTTTATGCCCAACAAACCCTATCATACTCAAGGAGCTTAATATCTACTGGGCAAGAGACTCAGCTAAGAGAACCTCAACACAATGTGGGTGCTGTAATGGTGTCATTACAAAGCAATGGGCCAGCCATTGGAAGGAATGCAAGAGAGTCCATCCCAATGCTCACTGAGACTACAATCTAGGCAGAAGGTGAGGAGGGGGAAAACATAGAACCTGACTAGGATTGAAACAGAAGTCCTGTAGCATGCAGTTGTTCATTTATTTGTTCATTCGTTCATTCCTTCATTTGACAGACATTTACCAAGCCTGAATATGTGCACAGCACTGTGCTAGAAATGCAGAAATGATGTTATATGGTTCCTACCTTCGGGAGTTTACAGTCTAGTAGGAGAGACAGAGATATACACACAAGGCTCTACCACAGGTGAGAAGCACTGTACCAAGTGCCAGGGGACCAGAGGAGAGTGGCTGGCTTTGCCTAACAGAGTCCAGGAAAGCTCCAGAAAAGGATGGTATTTGTCAGGTCTCTAAAAGGGAGTAGAAGTTTACCAGGTGGAGAAGAAGAAAAGAAGGGAAGGGAAAGGCATAGAAGGGAGGGGGAGGGAAAAAGAACATTGCATCAGTCAGTCCACTCAGGAGTCAGTTATTATTTATTTATTTATTTTTTGGTGAGGAAGATTGGCCCTGAGCTAACATCCATCGCCAAATTTCCTCTTTTTGCTTAAGGAAGATTGGCCCTGAGCCAACATCTGTGCCAATCTTCTACTTTATATGGGACACTGCCACAGCATGGCTTGACGAACAGTACGTAGGTCTGCGCCAGGGATCTGAACCTGCGAATTCCAGGCAGCTGAAGCAGAGCGCACAAACTTAACTACTATGCCACCTCCCAGGAGTTAGTTATTTTAACATAGAAACTTTAACGTAAAAAAGTGTTTAGTTACAAAATCATTAACTAAGTGACTGAGAGATTAAAAGGAACTCTAAGGCATCATGAAGGTAACAGTTGCAAGAAGCAGCTATCACTCCTATAGCTGAAGAAACAAGGGAGAAAACTTAGAAACTCAGAGGAGGAAGCCCATTGGTGGGCGGAGGTGTGAACTCAGATCTCCAAGGAGGGGCACTGCTCAGCTGGGCTGGTGTCTCTGAGCTCAGGGGAGGGGCCCCGTGGGCTGGCCCAGACTTCTGAGGACGGGCACAGGCCAGCTGTGCTAGTGTCTCCTAGTTGAGGCAGGACTTGCAGCTGCGTCTGCAAGTGCTGGGAAGAGGGCAGCCTGGATTCAGCTGCAGCTACAGGAAGGAATTACAGCTGCTGAAGGGAAGAAGTGTCTGTACCTAGACTCTAGGTCAGTGGCACTAAACCAGGGGTGATTTTGCCCTCTAGGGGACATTGACAATGTCTGGAGACATTCTTAATTGTCACGACTGGGGAGCTGCTACTGGAATTTAGTAGATGGAGGACAGGGATGCTGCTAAACATCCTACACAAGACAGCACCACCCCCAACAAGGAATTACCAAGTCCAAAATGTCAATAATGCCAAAGATGAGGAACCTGTTCTAGGTTACCACTGATGTTGGTTCCTGCCTTCCTTCCTCCTCTCTCCAGGGTAAGCTTCTCTGGCTCAGTCCAATATTTACTTGAACAACTGGGTTGTCAGCAAAGGCTAGATGTGCTCTTGTAGGCAAGACCTGGAATGTTCCAGCATTTGGAATTACCATTAACCCACTGTGTTATTTGAAGTTTTCAGCAGCAAAATTCCAGTCCAGGGAACTCAGAAGTTGAAAAAAACTTGTCCTGTTTTTAGAGGAACTTGGATTTCAGGTCAGAGTTTGGATAGGGAAACTCCAATAGAAAAGGCATTCAGCCAAGGTGAGCTGTGTGTGTGTGTGAGTGTGTGTGTGTGTGTGTGTGTACATCTAATGTACATACAATTATATATTAATTTACATATAATATGTATTATATATGCTATACAATATATTATGTATATTAAAAGATGTATGTATGTAGCTCTGTTCATTCTTTTTCAATATTCTTCTCTCAATTCTTCAGACTGGATCATTTCTTTTGCTCTAACTTTAGTTCACTGATTTTTTTCGGTGATCTCCATTCTGCTTTAAAGGCCATTCAGTGAATTTTTAATTTAAAGTAATGTATTTTTCAGTTAAAGATTTTCAATTTTAAAAAATAATTTCTATTTCTTTGTTAAATTTTTTGTTTGTTCATTATGAGTATATTTTACTTTAATCCTTGAGCACAGTTATTAAAGCTATAGTATAATTATTACAACCCTTGTCTACTAATTCCAATATCCGAGTCATCAATTTTCTCCACTGATGTTCTTTTTCTCTTCAGAATGGATCATGTTTTCCTATTTCTTTGTATGTCTAGTAATTTTGGATTTTATGCTGAACATTGTCTATAATATGTTGTAGAGATTCTGGACTTTATTAAATTTTTCACAAGAGTGCTTATTTTGTTTGTTTTGTAGCAGGCAGTTAACTTGGCCATGGTCAAACTCCAAACTCCGTCCCCCCTGCAGTGTCCAGCAACTGAAAACTCTGTTCAGTTCTTTTAGCCTGAGACTGAAAGGATTCTGTGTAGTTCAGGGATCAGCCAGAAATTTGGACAAAATGTAAACACAGAATTGGGGGATCTCCTCTCTTGTTCTCTCTTTCTTGAATTTTCTCCATAAAAATAGGAAACTTGCCCAATGTCATTCATTTCCTCCAATCTCCTGCCTCTGTTTTCTGACTGCTTTTGGTTGCTCTCTAGTACATTCTGGTATTATTTTTTATATTTTGTCCAGGGTTTATGGTTGGTATCTGTCAGAAAGTTGGTCTTAAGGAAGATACTACTCTATACTTGAAGTCAAAGTTATGTAATTATGTTCCTAGTTGTGAACGATTTGATTAATCTCCGCCTCCCACCCACACTCATTGTGAGTGTGTACATTTTAATTCAATTAAAAACATTAACCACCCAAAATGCTATTTTATGATAATATGCATTAGGAGTTTCCAGGACAGTGTGGGAGAACATTTTGGATTGTAATCAGTATATAAGCTTCAAGCTAAGCTTTGGTCTCAGGGTATTTGCACCTGGAATCAAGAACAGGTTAACTCGAAAAATCAAAACAAACCAAAGAATTGTGTGTTCTTTCAGTTAGAAGTTATCCCCAGGATCGACCTGCACTGGTGAATGAACATGGTGAGTAAGAGTCAAAGGTTTAGAGCCAGGTGGATCTAGATTCAAATGCTGTTTCTGTCATTTCCTGGCTGTGTTACATTGGGCAAGTAGCCTTATTTCTTTGAGCATCAATATTCTCGTTAGTAAAGTGGTGGTAATAATAGTACCTTCCACATAATGTTTTATCCTCTTGTCTATTTAATTGATTTTTTGCTTGTTGTCTTTTGCCTCCCTATCAGGGGACTGTAAACTCCTTGAGAGCAATAACCTTGTCTGACATGAGCAAAGCTATATTCACACCTAGAAGGTGCTCATTAAATATCTATTGAATGAATGAATGTACTATATGTTTGTTATAAGATTAAGGAGGATAATGGGTGTAAAATACTCAAATTGACAGGATACTTGGCTACACAAAGTCACTCAGAGAACTAGGCTGAGAGAATCCCTGCCATATTTTAATTTACTGTCTCCACACATGGTTTCCAGGACTATTGAGTCAGGAGAAGAGAGAGAACTCATACCTGCTCTTAAATGCCCTAGACCAGAAGTGACTTGTGTCACTTCCACCTGGAGTTCATTGTCCAGAACTGGAATTCAACGGCTTCTCCGTAACTACAAGAGAGGCTTGGAAATGAAAGAGAAGTGTGCATGGAATCGTCAGAGAGTCCTACTAGAGACGAGAAAACTGAGGCACAATGGGATAAGAAACTTTCTCAATGTCACAGAGCTGGTAACTGGTGAAAACTGGCTGAAACCCAGGCTGCCCGGCCTCGGAGCCTGTCTTCTTGACCACAACACTGGTTGTACAGCTTCACACAAGAGATCTACTGAGATCCAGAGAGTGTCTCGTGGACTCTTCCTCCTGTCCCTATTCTCATCTCAAAGTGACTGCCTCTTCTGTTTGAGTAAAAGCATTTTTGGGGGCCAGCACCGTGGCATAGTGGTTAAGTGTGCGTGCTCTGCTGCTGCGGCCCGGGGTTTGCAGGTTCGGATCCCGGGCGTGCACCGACACACTGCTTGTCAAGCCATCCTGTGGCAGCATCCCATATAAAGTAGAGGAATATGGGCACGGATATTAGCGCAGGGCCGATCTTCCTCAGCAAAAAGAGGAGGATTGGCAATAGATGTTAGCTCAGGGCTAATCTTCCTCACAAAAAAAAAAGGGGGGGGGGTTGTACTTTGATACTTTGGATGTTTAATCTTTAGCTTACTGAGGCCAGACAACTAGCCCTCACTCACTCCGTTCCATAATATTAAAGCCTATCCTGAGCTGAAAGTTTATCACGAATGAATTGACCAGGAAGAGCAAGACCCACTTCTCAGAAGCCAGGCTTGTCCCTCGGTCCTGGCAGGGATGTTCTACGTATCTCCAGCAATGTCTGGTGGTGACTTTGAGCAGAGGTATTTTTCTCCCTGGTTCTGTGGAGGTTGGGAGGGAAAAAGTGCTGGGAAAGTTGGGCCAGCACATTAGAGATTCCACATCACCCAACAAATACGCCCATAATGGCTCTAGGGGAAAACTACCAGTAGAAGCCACTATCTATGACAATCTGGGCTTATCCAATGCAACATCAATATCAACCAGCGTCTACATGCCTGGGCCAGGTACTTTACAGACTTTATATTATGCAATCCTTTCAAAGATCCCATGGGACAAATCTTATTAACAACTCCCCACTCCTCCATTTTTCAGATGAGGAGACCAAGGTTAGAAGAGGTAAATGGTTTGCCCATGGGCCATCTTGTAAGTGGCTAAGCCAGAATAAACTCAAGAGTTTAGGATTCCAAAGTCCCTGCATTTTGCTAGTACACCAAAATGTTTCTCTTAGAATCCCAAATTAATAAAAACAGCCAACATTGATTATGCCAAGCACTATGCTATATGCTTTTCATGAATTATTTCATCTAATCCTGACAATGACAACAACAACGAAATAACCAAGGATATAGGTGTCGCTATTATCATTCCCATTTTGCAAATGAAGAAACTGAAGCGTAGAGAAAGGAGGCCAATGAAGGTCAAAGAGATAGTAAGTGGCAGACCTGAGGCTTAAACCCAAATCTTTCTGCCTCCAGAGCACAGGCTTTAACTAGTAAGCCACACTGCCACTTGGATGTCATTTAAATGAAAATATTGGAGGTACAGGGCTGGTAAAGGGGAGCAGGTTAGCCACAGGGAACTAGTGAAAGTGCTACATTTGACTTTATATGTTCATTCACACTGCAAGTCATCCCACAAGAATTGGAGGTGACTTCATGTAGTTTTTTCTAACCAGTTGTCTCTCCATGGAGGCCTGTGATTGCTTTCTGCCCTGTCGTACTTGAGTGTTTCCTCCCCCTTCTGGATCATCCAATTCATGCCAAATTCTCCACCCCAGCTGGTGCCAGGATACAAGTTCTGTTGTGTGCACATTCCTGGGAACTTCTGATCAGAGAGACCTGACATGCCAAATCCCCCTTTCTAGACCAATCCAAGACCTAACCCAACTGTTTCCTAGAACTACCAGGTAAGACAGAGGCAAGTGACAGCTTCTTTGAGGTGTGTGTGTAGGTGTGTGTGTAGGTGTGTGTATCTGCCACAGGGCAGTAAAGAGTGCTGTACTTAAAATCTGAAGACCCTGTTTCAAGTTCTGGCAATGCCACTTACAGGTTGGCTAACCTTGGGGAAGTCTCTTAACTTCTCTGACACTTCATTTCCTTAACTGAAAAATGAGGATGGTGATAGTGAGGGAGAGGGACAAATGGGAATAAACTTGTGATATGCCCAGGACAGTGGCTGGTACATAGAAGGTGATTGATTTCATGTTAGGCAACTCTGAATGTGGTGGGCTGTGGGAGAAGGGTATGGAGGGGAGCAAAAGAGACCCAGAAGGTGAACACTTGAAAGAAAATTCCATTATGCAGAAGTTGGTTCACATTATATAAAGTGAATGCCTTTCATTAAAAAAAAAATTTTTTTTTAAATATCTCACTGGGGGATTTTGGCTTCAGAATTTTCTGGGAGTTAGAGAGCACCTCAACATATGTTGAGCCCTTACTATGGATTAGACACAGGGATGGCAAAGTGGTTTATGTAGATTATCTCACTAATCCTTGTGGAAAGCTGGGTGGTGGGTATTATTCCTGTGCCCTCAGGTTCAGAGACATAAACAGTGGCCAAGATCACCTTGCTGGCAGGCAGTGGAGCCTAACCTCGCTCTGTAACTCTCGGATCCTCCAGAGCACACTAGGTATGTTGCCTCATAAAACAAATGGCTCTTTCTGTGCGAATTCTTGTGAAATCAAAGCTCTGTTGCAGGAATTCTTAAAGCTGCTGTGTACCTGGGTATAGAGTGGTGATCCTAGCCACCTCCCAAAGCCACAATGCCAAATTGATTACAAAATGCACCTTAAAGCACTTCAAAAGATTGTTCTTTAAACCTATTTCATAGGGTGTCCTTAAACTATAAACTCCAAAAGAGTAGAAAATCCTGTAGTCTAATTAATCTCTGATTATCTAAAACCATACATGCCATATACTAGATCCTCAATAAATAGCTGGTGAATGCAAAATACATTTTTCTATAATTCTCACATTCTGTAGGCACACTGGCTTTTCTCTCCCCAACTTTTATTTTCTCGTTTTCTGAATTATGACCAAAATGGAAGAATCTAACATTTGGCTGAGTACCTATCATGTGTCAGGTATTGTGAGGAATAGATATAGATATAGATATAGATATAGATATAGATATAGATGTAGTTATAAATATAGTTATAAATATCAATATAGTTATATATAGTGATAGATATACAGATATCGATATAGCTATAGATATAAATACAGATGTAGATGTAAATGTAGTTACAGGTTATATAGTGACAGGTATTGATATAGCTATAGATATTGGCATAATTATAGATATAGATACAGAAATAGATTTAGTTCTAAAGATAGATATACATAGGATAGACATATAGATATCTCTGACTTTTAGTCCTCTTGACACACTGTGAGATTAGGTTCTTACTTATTAGTGGAACTGGACCCTGCAGTGTCCATGTTCGGGAATTTATTCCTGATTCTTCTCTTTAGACTCTAATTCCAAAGGTTAAGTAGCCGTTTCTTTTTGTGAGGCCTAATTGTTCAATGGCAGTTTCCCCAGAGAGAGTGCTAACTGATAGTGGCTCCCATTTCTGGAGCACTTATCTGTGCTGTCTGTGCCGAATGCTTTATACGGGATGTCATTCATTCATCACCACAGGTCTAGGAAATAGGTGCTGCCCGTATGTTCATATTTCAGAGAGAGGTTAAGAAAATTGCCCAAAGTTACGTAGGTGGTGAGTGAAGGGGGTGGAACTGGGACCTGTGCTGTGTGACCCCCAAGGGCAGGATCTCAGCTACCACAGTGCTCAGCGGGGCACTGTGTTTGGCCCTCTCATGTGATGAGGATTAAATTAGAATTGCAAACACATTTGTAAGATGATGTCAAAGTCATTTCTTTTTTACTTGATTAAACCAACGTGATCTCAACAAAATAAATTTTAAAAAAGAGGGGTATGTAATTTTGCTAGGGCTGCGGTAACAAAATACCACACGCTGAGGGGCTTAAACAACAGAAATTTATTTTCTCACAATTCGGCAGGTGAGAAGTCTGAGATCAATGTGTTGGCAGGGCTGGTTTCTTCTGAGGCCTCGCTCCTTGGCTTGTGGATAGCTGTCTTCATGTTCACATGGCATTCTCCCTCTGGATGTGCCTGTGTTCTAATCTTTTCTTTCAAGGACAACTGTGAAATTGGATTAGGATCCATCTAATGATCTCACTTTAACTTAATTATCTCTTTAAATATCCTATCTCCAAATACAGTCACAATACAAGCTAACGGGAGGTTAGGACTTCAACATATGAATTTTGAGGGTATGTAATTCAGTCCATAATAAAGTATTAATTAATTTCCTCATTATTTTTCTCTGTCTTGTTTTGGTCTCTAGCCACTTATTAAGGGGTTGTTTGCACTGTCTTTGGGTATTTTAAGGAAGATCCTGAGGTCATTTATCTACCTATGTGTAAAAATGGCAACTGAGGCTGGTATTCTTACTCTAAATTGGCTCCTGCCTGTAAAGGGAGGTATGTATTGGAAAGAAATAGCAGAGAAGGTGGGCTTCTAGAAACCAGCTCTGCTATTAAACTTGCCTTGCAACCTTGGGAAATCCCTGTCTCTCCTGGGATGTTGGCTTGGATCAGGGATTTTAAGCTCAAATGTCCAAAGGAGCTAGACAGGTGCAGTAAGTGGAGAAGCAGACAGGTGTGACAAAATAAGGAGTGGTGGGGGCAGTGTCAAATTGGAGAACATCCCGTTTAAATGAAGCAGAAAATTCTCAGCTCCAACCAGTTGGTGCTAGCTTGAACTAAATGTGCCGTGTTGCTAGACCTCCTAAGTTTACAAGAGAAACCTTCATTCAAGACTTTTAAATGAAATCTCCCAAATTTTAAATGTTGGCAGTTCAAATTTTATTTCCAAAGACTGAGGGTCAAAAGGAATATGTCCAAGGGCCAGGTCTGGGCCAGCTGATATCTTAGGGTCTTCTTGCCCCAAAGTGCTGACAAAACCAAAGATGGTACTGTTGATTGATTGACAGGCATTAAAAGAGAAGAGGGTATACTTCAGTTCATGTGGCCCAAGGATCCATGCTGACAAGCAAACTCTAAGGGATGAACTTTTCATAGATCTATCCTCTTTTCTGCAGACAGTAACCCAATTGCATGTTTAGCATTGCCTCCTCCACTAGAAATATGTAGTGGAGTTCTGGGGATAGCATCCAAACTAATTGGGGTTAGGTTATTATGGGTCTTTACTGCCTAAAAATAAATTGAGTCAAGTTTTGTTGACCCAGTCTATGAGTCTATTGTGAAACAGGATTATCTTATTGCCGAAACTGAGGAGGAGGGGGCTTAATTTTTTGTGGTGATAAAGTGCTTGAATCTCAAAGCTGTTTGCAAGGTGGCTTTCTTCAGGCAACATTCTCATGGAAAGATAGTTCTAGCTTAAGCCAATTTTTGCAATCAAACTTCAAAAAGCAACCTAATAAATGAGAGTTATTTTCCGATGTTAGGGGCATTTGTTGGGATCTGGAGTGGCACAGAAGTTTCATCTCATGTGTCAACTCTAATGGTTGGTAATAGCTGCCCGGAAGCTGTCCTGGGGAAGACCCTGAAGCCAGATCCCAGTCCAGTAAAGAAGTGCTGTGATATTAACCTGGCATTCCTGAGCGTGGAGGTGTATATTTGTCAACATCCTTATAGTCTCAAGAGACCGAAACCTAATATCAAGCAGGAAAAATGGTTGGCTCATAGAATTCAGGACAGGATATTAACAAGAGAGGAGTAGAGATGTAGATGGGCCTCAGGAACAATGTGAACCAGTGACTTGAACTCCTCTGAGATACTCTCTGCCCCCCATCTCCACGTCACTGCACATCAGTTTTCTTCCCTCATGTAGAGTGGATACCTCCACATGACGGAAATCATAACCACAGTCACTTCCCAAAGTGTGCGTTTTAATGGCTTCCACCAGAGAGAGACTGCCTTATATACTCTTTGGTAACAAGCACATACACAAAAATTTTGGAGAGGGATTATGATTAGCCCACTTTGGATTTAAAAATCACGGCGAATGACTGCTCAACCCTGGACCAATCAACTTTAGACAGGAGGTGGAACCATCTAAAAATATGACAGCTTCCATGAGAACCATACATTTGGGCTCAGTGGGGAGACAGGTCTCCAGAGGAAGGATATCATGGAATTTGTGAGTTTCTAACACAAATGGGATGTCCACATGGCTGCCATCCTGAGCTTAAATCCCAGGGGGTGAAGGAGAAGGAGAAGACCTTCAGAAACAGGTACCAACTTCATCTAGTATCTTGAGTTTCTCCCCGTCACTTTCTGCCCCGTCATTCCTCAGCTGGGAAGAGACATCCCCACCTAAATCAATAAGTTGTGCCTTCCAAATTCCAGTGAGCTGAAACAAAGCTATAACTCTAGCAATTAATCAGGAACGTGCCTCCTTTTGGTGAAGGAAATTCCTGCTCCATGACCAATCTATTAGCCATCTCTTCCCAAGGCAGGTGGTGACTGGAGAATTCTGTGCCTGCTTCCTGAGGACTGCCCCACCATGCAGTGGCTGATGAGGTTCAGGGTCCTCTGGGGCATCCAAAAATCCTGCCATGGCTTCCTCCCTGCCCCTTGGCACCTGCGCTGCCAGCCTTTATCAGGAGCTGAAGCCCCGAGATGGAATGACCACGATACACCCGAGGAATTTAACTTTGCAAGCGATATACTGGACTACTGGACTCAAATGGAGAAGGTGAGGAGGCATCTGTGATGGGGGGGGTGAGTACAGGAGTGGCCTCACTGGCCTTATCTTGCTCCTAGTAGGCTGAGGGGCACAGAACCAAGAACAGCTTCTGCCTCAGCTTACCAGTGTCATGGAAAAAACTTATGTTTTGGGGTTCAATTCTCAGCCTAGCCACTGTCTCACGTCTCTGAACCTCAGTGGTTTCATCTGTGAAATGAGGATAATCTCATTTAAGAAATAAGACAGCAGGTACACAGTCAGTGCTCCATAATAGGGAACAAGTACAAAGTTCTAATCACAAGGTGCACAAGTTAATGTTAGCCTGAGTCTCTTAGTCTTCAACGAATGGGATTGTGAGTCTAACTGGAATTCATCTCATCAAACTTGGGCTTAACTTCAGGCTACACTCAGAGGGAGGGGACAGACCACCTCATTGTGCACATGAGCATCTGACACATGTAGGTAAGTCATGTCATCCATCTTCCTGTGAGGATGGCAAGTCCAACTGGCGTCCTCCCTATCAACTACCTGTGGGAACATGGCTTTAGGGTATGTCCAGAGAAACCAGTCCCTGTGGCCTCTAGAGGTTACATATCTCTGCAGAAAAAGCCAAGGTCTTGGTTTGCCTTTTCCCCAGAGACAGACCAAGAGAGCAGCATTGGTGACACTAGGACTTGGAGTAGATGATGGGCGGCGTTCCAGGTACTAAGTTCCAGCTGGTGATGTGCACAGTGTGAAAACTCACCCAATATTCTCTCTGTACAGAAGAGAGAATTCACCTGAGATGAGTCACAGAGTTGATATAATTTTTAAATTTCCTATGAACGTGTATTCATATGTTAGTATTCAACATTTATATGCCTTTCATGGGAGCTTCCTGACCTCCTCCTTTTTCCTTCCTCTGAATTTCCATAATAACCCCAAGGAAAATAGAGCCCTCAGTTATGGAGAGCATTTTTTATGTGCCATGTCAGCACTTTACATCTACTACTCTGATTAGATGAGCACTTTTATTATCCTCAGTTTCCATATGAGGAAACTGAGGTTCCAAAGGTTTAAATAACCTATGGAAATCACATACCTAATAAGTGAAGGAACAGAATTTGGGTCCAGGCTGTCTGATTCTATAATCCATTACAGTTATGCACCACATAAGGACTTTTTGGTCAATGACAGACTGCATATACGACAGTGGTCCCATAAGACTAGTACCATATAGCCAAGGGTATAGTAGGCTATACCATCTAGGCTTGTTTAGGTACACTCTATGATGTTTGCACAATGATGAAATCACCAAACGATGCATTTCTCAGAACTCAGAGCAGTATTCTCATTGTTAAGCAATGCATGAATGTATTTAACCTCATCTCACAATCTGATGATGCCAAAACATCTCTGCCTTCAAACTATAAACTGACTTTCATCACTGTCTAGACCAGAAATCTGGTTAAGACCTTTTGAATCACGAGATGGGCTGGAGAGGGAGCAGGTAGAGAGGAGGAAGTGATGCCATCACTTTTCCCTCGTGTCTCTTCATAAAGTCCTTATCAGTTAGTTCACGCATCAACCCATGGAGATAACCACCAAGTAAATCCCCCCAGAGAACACCAGTCTTTGTTGGGTTTTGTATCATCGTTATCAGTCATGGTCAATTCCTCCATGTATCCAAATTTCTCCCACCCTCAAGGTCCCCATCCCATTAATTTTCATTCTTACAACACTTCTGATCTGTCTGTTTCCACTTTTCCAATTGCCTTGATGATGGTCAGTGTCTTTCTAGTGATGCATGGTGCCTGGCACCTAGCAGTCCCTTGATAAATGTTTGTGGAATAAATTAATTTTGAAACTTTCATCATAAGCACCATAGGTTTTATTGCTGCTGCTATGAAAGACCCTCCAGAGGGCATGCCACCACAGTCCACTCTGGCTTCCTGGAACTCCCCTTACAACTTAAGAAGCATCACCCAGAAGCTGATCCATGGCTAACCAACAACACAGCCCAAAACGTAACAGATTGACAGAATTTATTTTGACTCACTTTTCAACACGTTTTACCTAGAAAATGTAAGTTAGAAATCCAACCATTTTATGTGAACTCTTCTGATTATTTTTTTAGTGTTGACAAAGAATTCATTATAAAACAAAAGAAAATGCCTTATAAGCTAGACAGTCTAGGTCCATGGGTGGAATACAGTTGCTTGTTCAGGCCACCAACTTGTAACCCCTGACTGTCCTTGGAAATTAAACCCTATGTTACTCTAGGCTCCTAGGATATTATACTCAACTTCAATTGATTCCTGGAGCAACCTCCCAAATCTATTCAGGAGAGGTCACATTCGTGTCCAAATTCATTCATTCTGTCTCCTTAATACTATATTCATTCATTCAGCTTAGACTTGGTGAGCACCTCACATATGCCAAGCATTATTCTAGATAATAGAAATAGAAAAGTAAACAAAAGATACAACTCTTCATTTTTCCTCTTTAAATGATGTGATTCCCCACTTTATGTCTTAAGAGAGCTGAGTACAGCATCTGGGATGTTAACTTCTATTTGTTTTGTCGAAAAATTGTGACAAGAGCAAATTCTTCCTACCAATCTCTGATGCAATTTAACATTAAACATTGCTCAAGAAATATAGCCAAAAATATATTAACCACAAAGATTAAAAAAAAAACCCAGGGTGCGCCCCATGGCTTAGTGGTTAAGTGCGCGCTCTCTGCTACTGGCGGCCCGGGTTCGGATCCCGGGCGCGCACCGATGCACCGCTTCTCTGGCCATGCTGAGGCCGCGTCCCACATACAACAACTAGAGGCATGTGCAACTACGACATGCAACTATCTACTGGGGCTTTGGGGAAAAAAAGGAAGAGGATTGGCAATAGATGTTAGCTAAGAGCCGGTCTTCCTCAGCAAAAAGAGGAGGATTAGCATGGATGTTAGCTCAGGGCTGATCTCCCTCACACACAAAAAAAATAATAATAATAAAAATAATAAAATAATAAAAAAAAACCCAGCTGAATATCATTGATACATAATGTCTGGCTCTTTGTCCTATAATGTTTGCTGAAGGAAATTAATTTATATGCTGCCAAACATTCCAAATTCCTTAATATCCAGTAGTCAGGTCTGCCTAGATTTCTTTGAGCCAGTGGATGTGTTTTGTGGCTCCTGAATTTAATTCCATAATTTTACATAAATAATTAGTAACAGTCCTAGGACCTATACAATTTAAAAGGTACCTCATGTTCCTCTGAAACGATTAGACTTTTGTCCCAGCATCCCATAAAGGACTCCTCCATGGTATTCACAAAAAGTCTAAATCTTTTGTAATTCTTACACACGTAGTGTCATTGGCACTACAATGTAAGCTCCATGAGATCATGGAACTTTTGCTGTTTTGTTCACTGTTGTATCCCCAGAGTACAGAACATGCCTGGCACATTAACTACTTGTTGAAAGAATCTAAATGCATGCAGACCCTGGACAGCAATACAACCAGCACAAGAAACACAACATTGGGGCCTGGCCGTGACTTGGTTGTATTTTAGCAAAGGGCTGTTTACTTTCTCATGGATGTATTGTAAACATGCATAAGGAAATGCAGGAAGCTTTGCCACAGGCAGGCCTCAGGCAGAGAAGGCACAACAGAGGTCAGGAACCAGGATTGGGCTTTGGGGCTTCTTATGTAAAAATCACATCTCAAAATAACTAAACATTCATTCCCATGTGGCAGCAATCGGTGGAGCTAAATAATTGCTGCCCCCTTGGGAGGCGCATGGCTCTCCAGTTTGCCCTGGAGGAACCTGGCAGGCTTCTCTCTCACAACCTTGCCCCAGTAACCTGGCTTACTTTCCTGGTCCCTGTAGGCTCTGAGTTTGCAACCTCTGGTGTAAAAACAAGATTATCCCAACTTATCTAAATATTAATGGCATAATACATATTATTTCCCAATTAAACATAATGCAAAAAGTTTTGACTTCCAGACCTTTAGAGTAATCTTCCATGGTAAATTCTTTTAAAGTCTGGGTGTCAATCAATTACTGGTTAATCCATGTGAATTGATTCTCCATGACTGCGCCTCCCAGTTTGACATATCAGACTACATATTGGTCATTTGGTGAGACTGTAAGGAGTTCATCCACTTTTTATCAATGACAATCTACAAAGGAATAGCATGCCATTTATCATTTTAAATTGCATTTAAACCACTTTCTTTGTTAGTTAAATTACAATCATTCTTATATGTAGCCGTATTTAAAATGAAACTTTGGTCATAATCTGCATCCAGAAAATTTGATCACTGGCCAATTTAGAAAAACAAATCATTCTCTTTATCCAAAGATATAAAGGCCTGATCCCATCTTTAGATTTAATTTAACCCCAAAGAACCTTATCATTCATTAGTTATATCCCAGAGTTGTTTTTATTTATTCCTACAACAAATATTTACTGAACATTTACAATGTTCCAGGTGCTCTTCTGAAAGCTTTCCTATAGAATTTAAAAGTTTATTACAATTTCTTTTGCTGTTCTTGTTTTGTTGAGATATAAATGACATATAACTATCACTATTTTCTTGAAAAACACAAAAAGCATCAGTTTTTCAAGTCAAACTCTTAACACACTAGTATGCGTACCAAAAATTTTAGACGTAAAGTCTGAGGTTTACATTGTAGAAAAGCTTTTAGTAATGGACTTAATTTCTTTAACAGATACAAGGTTATTAAGATTTTGATTCTATCAGCTTTGGCAAGCTGTATTTTTTTTTCTCTAGCGATTTGTCCATTTCATCCAAATTGTCAGATTTATTAACAAAAAGTTACTTATGATTTTCTCGTATTGCTGTTTTAATGTCTGTAAGAATGGTAATAATGTATGCTTTTTGTTCCTGATATTGTTAATATGTTTACTTCCTCTTTTTTTCTTGATAAGTCTATCTAAGAGTTTACCAATTTTATTATCTTTTCAAAACAAGCTTTGCTTTACTGATATTCTCTATTGTGTATTTGTTTTCCATGTCATTGATGCATGCTCCTATCTTTATTATTTCTTTTCTTCTACTTTCCTTTGATTTGATTTGCTGGCCTTTTTTGAGCTTCAGGAGATGGAAGCTTACATCCTTACTCTTCAGCCTTCCTTCTTTTCTAGTACATGCATTTAAAAATATAAATTTCCCACTAAACACTCCTGTTAAGTGCATTACACAAATTTTGATATGTCATATTTTATTATCATTCAGTTCAACATATTTTCTATTTGCCTTTTTGAGTCTTCTCTGACCCGTAGATTACATAGAAGTGTATTGATTAGTTTCCAGATAGTTGGGGTGGGCTGGGTGGGTTTCTCATTGTCTTGTTGTTACTGATTTCTAGCTTAATTCCATTCTGGTCAGAAAACATATTCTATTTTAAACTTTTGTAATTTCTTGAGGTTGGTAATTGTTCCAAATGCAATGGAAAATAATGTGAATTATATCACTGTGAGGAAAGTGTTTTATCTATGTCAATTAGGATTTAAATTCTCTCAGTCTATCATATTCTATCATTAATTTACAGAAATCACTAAATTTCAACTTGCATTTCATTTTAATTAATACTGAGGCAAACCCTTTCTATAGACAAAAAACTTTTATGTGTTTTAATATTCAGAAAGAATCTTCTCACTCATGAAATCACCTAAGTGATTGGATAAGCCTTTCCAATTTTCCTTCTTCAAAGTATATTTTAGTTAGAGATTAGCAGGGAGTAGCTATGTAGGTTTTTGTTTATTTAAACCAACTATATTGATGTATAACTTACATAGAATAAAATGCACACATTTTAAGTGTAAAGTTTAATGAGTTTTAGAACATTTTTATGACCTCAAAAGTTTCCTTTTGTCCTTTCCCGGTCTATCCTCACCCATCCCCACCCTAAGCCCCAGGCAACCACTGATCTGCTGTCACTAGAAATTACATTTCTCTCTCCTAAGGTTTCATGGAAATGAAATAATATGGGATACACCCTTTTGTGTCTGGTTTCTTTTACTCAGCAACTCAGCATGATGTTTTTGAGATTCATCCATGTTGCTTTGTGTATTAGTTGGTCGTTTGTTTCTTTTTATTGCTGAGTTGCTTATTCAGCATTTTATCTTCTAAAATGATTTCTCAATTTCCCTCAATTTCAAACCTCACTGCATAAAACTTTAAATTTCAAATCCAGTGTAAGGGTTGTATTTTTTCTTCCACCCTTCTCTCAATATCATGTTATCAGATTAATCCTTAGCACAAAAATCCATAACTACTTAAGCAATATCTTCTTCGAGCTGTGAAAGTTAAGGGCTAAAATACTGTCTGAATTCTGAGCAGCAACAATTGTTTTCTACCTTGATACACCAGATCTTCCATCATTTTTTAAACTCCTACAGGAACATTCCATGCTCTGCTCCCCTTATATGGGCAGTGCACAGCAGTCATTTACACTTGCTAAGATTCTTTTATGTGTTGGGCAAGAGTTTTTTTCATAGCACTGATTTTTTTCACAGATATGAATACATGAAACACACTCTTTTGTTCCAATCATCTGAGTCAAAGGTAGTAGGATCATGTTTGCACATATGTGGAAAAAAATTCCTGGAAGAATATACACCAAAAACTATCAGTGTTAACATTCAGGGAGTGAATATGTGATTTAGAAATTTGAAGACATTTTTCTGTTTATAAGAAACTTTTCTGTTCATAAGCTTCTGCATTGCCTGATTTTTTACTCTGAACATGTTTTGTTTTGGGAATAAAAAAATGAAATCTTTAAAAAAAGCATGCTCATTATAGAAAATGTGGGGAAAATAAGAAAGTTGATTTAAACAAGAAAACAAAAATTGGCCATAAATATTTAAAACCATTTACGTATGTTTCTATATGTGTGTCTTGTTCACCATTGTATCTTTTTGGTCTAAGAACATAATGGCATCTAAAAACATTTAGCCTTAGAAATAATGAGAATTAGGTAATATTGAATGAATTAATTAATATTACTAACATAAATTTGGATTATAATGTAAGTATGGTTTTGCTTTTTAAAATTGATATTATATTGTGAGCATTTTTATTGCAAGAAAATCTCTGAGAGTATTTTTATTGCTTTTATCATATTCTATCATTTTGTAGACAGCACACAGTTTGATCCTGTTGTTTTTATCTATTCTGCCAATATTTGTCTTCTGATTGGGAAATTTAGTCCACATACATTTAAAGTAGTTACTGATAAGGAAGGATTTACTATTGCCATATTGTTAATTGTTTTCTTGATGTCATAGCTTTTTTTTTGTCCCTTATTCCCTCTTTGACTGCCTTCCTGTGTGCTTGGTTGATTTTTTTGTAGTGATATGTTTTAATGCTCTTCTCATTTCCTTTTATCATATTTTCATATTTGAGTTACTCTATATTGTCCTTTCATTTCAACCTGAGGACTCCTATTAGCATTTCTTATAGGGAAAGTCTAGTGGAAATGAACTCCCTCAACTTATTTCTCTGGGAATATCCTAACTTCTCCCTCATTTTTGAAGGATAATTTTGCTGGATGTAGAATTCTTCGTTAACAGTTTTCTCCCCCCTCAGCACTTTAAATATATCATCCCACCACCTTATGGCCTGCAATCCACTAACAACCTTATTAAGCATTTCTTATACATGATGAGTCACTTTTCTATTTCTGCTTTCAAGAGTCTCTCTTCGTCTTTAGCTTTTGTTGTTTGATTTTAATGTGTCACTGTGTGGTTCTCTTTGGGTTTTCCTGTTTAGAGTTCATTGAGCCACTTGTATGTGTATATCCATGTCTCTACTGACATGTGGGAAGTTTTCAGCCATTATTTCTTCAAATAATCTCTATGTCCCTTTTTTTCTCTCTCTTCTTCTAGGACTCCCAGAATGTGTATATTTTTCTACTTGGCATTATTCTGTAAGTCCCTTAGGCTCTATTCACTTTTATTCATTTTTTTTTTCTTTTTGCCCCTCAGACTCAATACTTTCAAATGACTTGTTTTCAAGTTTACTGATTCTTTCTTCTGCCTATTTGAGTCAGATATGGAACCCCTCTAGTAAGGTTTTAAATTTAGTTATTGTATTTTTCAGCTCCAGAATTTCTATTTGGTTCTTTTTTGTAAATTCCATCTCTTTGTTCATCATCTCATTTTGTTCATATATCAGTTTCCTGATCTGCTTTAGTTCTTTTTTCTTGTTTCCCTTTAGGTCTTTCAGCATATTTAAGACAGTCATTTAAAAGTCTTTTTTAGTAACTGGAGCCTGGGTGCCTTTAGGGTCAATTTCTAGAGATTTATTCTGCTCCTTCGAATGGGCTATATTTTCCTATTTCTATATAGGCCTTGTGATCTTTTGTTGAAAATTGGACATTTGAAAACAGCAGCCACCTCTCTCAGTCTATGCAGATTGGCTCCATGCAGGGGAAGACCTTCAGTAACAGTGTCAAAACTTAAGGCCTTCTCAGGTCTTTTCTGGCATGTTTCTTTCCTGGGCCTGTGCATGTTCTTTTTTCTAATTTTCCCATGCACATGGCTGATCTTATATACCTTAATTTCAATAAAAGTATCATCCTTGCTTCTTCTTGGAGTCTTAGATGTTCTATTGTATTCCTCTGTCTGTAGTTTCTTGCCTCTAAGTGGCTACAGGTCTACAATCTTCACACACCCTGGCATCTGCCACTGCTTTCAGACTTTCAACCTGATGTTCAAACCATGCCACCCTTCCCATCTGAGCACCAAGTCAGACGAGACAGAAACCAGTCCCTCAGGCAGCCCCCAGACAAGCCAGAATGTCGTAAACAAGTTCCACTCTTTTCCTTCTGTCCCAAGGATGGGCTGGGAATTGGGTGGCTTCCTCCTGACCGTGCTACACCACATCAGAGAGGGAGTGGTGCAAGAGTGAGCAAAAACATCACAAAATGTCCTACCATTTTGAGTATGCTTTTTATTGTTTGGGCATTTGTTGGTTGCTGTAGATCCTTGACTATTTCAAGAGCTCCCACAAAACCATTTTGGTCTCTTGTTTACTTGATGTTTCTCTGAAGGAACAAGGGCCTGGAGCTTCCTAGTCTGTCTTCTTGCTGATTTCACCTCTAGAAGTAATTTATTTAAAAATAAATTCCCCCCAAATATTCAGGAACTAAATTAGGCTCTTTTATTTTATTGTGTAGCAATAATAACAGTAGTAATATTCATTGAGCACCTACTTGGGCCAGGCACTGTTAGTATACACTTTATTAATTTAAATAACTCATTTAAACTTCACTACCTTCTAGGCGGTGTTATTGTTGGGATTTCATAGATGAGAAAACTGAGGCATAGAGGGGAATCCACTGTCTATATGAAACTAAGACAGACACATGGGGGAATGGTGCTTTAAGTCTTCAGTAGGAGACATGAAGGCTATTCATGGTTTTATGTGACTTGAGAGGAGGTGGCTACGGTAGACCAGAAGAACTCGGCTGCATCACACCCACTGCTAACTTCTCTTGGCTCTTTAATTGCTTTAACATGGTGTCTCATTGCCTGAGCTCTGCTCACACTGGAATATGACTATGGCAGTGGATTGGCCAAATAAGTGCCCTTTCCTTTGAAGGAAGTAACACATGGTATATGATCTTGACCAGGAGGGCAAGAGAGGTCCAAACCCAGCCCTGTGGTGGGTGAATAACCAAGGGGATGAACTGAAGTGGAGTTTCAGAGAGATGACAACTTAACGCGCCGTGCAGCCAACGTCTTCACGCAGACCTGTGGCCTGCAGCAGGGAGACCGTCTAGCCTTGATTCTGCCTCGAGTGCCTGAGTGGTGGCTGGTGACTGTGGGCTGCATCCGAACAGGTCAGTGGCTTGGAGAGACCCCTATAGACCTTAGGGCTGGACTAGAGTCAATTGGTCCTGCAATATTAGGTGCTTTCTCTTTCTCTACCTTCTTTCTTCTCTACAGTCTTTCTGTTTCTCACACTCCCTCATATATTCTTTTATTCTTTGTCACTCATTCTCTCCTTCACACTCATCCACTCTTGAACACAATATCGTAATTCTCTCCCATTCACACACACATACACACACACACTTGCACAGTCTCAGATACTATTACTTTTTTTAAAGATTCATCAATTGTTAACATTTTACCATATTTAAGGCCCCCTGCCCCACTGAGTCATTTGAGAATCAGTTGCAGACATTGTGACACCCATAAATACAAGATAAATACCCATCAATACTGGAGTGTTCATCTGCTAAGATCCAAGACATTCCCCTCACAGAACCACAATAGAGTTACCATACAAGAAGTCTAACATTGATACAATATAGTTACCTGACATACATCCATAGTCAAAATTCCTCAGTTGTCCCAATAATGTCCTTTATAGCCTTTTTTTTTCTTTAAATCCAAAATCTAATCAAGGATCATGCACTGCATTTAGTTATCATGTCTCCTCAGTCTCTAATCTAGAACGATTTCCTAGCCTTTTCTGAATGACAATGACATTTTTGTTTTTGTTTTACAGAAGCTAGTTGTTTTACAGAGTGTCTCTCAGAATTTGTGCTTCTGACTCTTGATTTATGATTATATTCAGGTTAAACATTTTTAGCAGGAGTAGTAGACCAGCAATGTAGTGTCTTTCTCAGTGCATCACATCAGGGGGTATATAAGTTGATTTCTCCCATCACCAGTGATATTGTTTTATCGCTCTAGTGAGGTGGTATCCACCTTTGTAAAGGCACCTTTCCCCCTTGTAATTAATAAGTAATCTGTGGTGCAATATTTATGAGACTGTGTGAATATCTTTTTCCCCAACAGTCCTTCACCTTATGGTTTGAGTATCCATTGATGACTCTTGACTGAATTGACTATTATTATGGTGGTTTTATATGAAGATTTTCTATTTATATCATTCCCTCTACATTTATTAGTTAGCATTTTTCTGTAGAGATTTCCCTTCCCCTTTTAAATACCTATCTATTTAGCTATATAATTTAGAATCAGTCTGGGACTCATGGATTTTTAAAATCACTTCAGTTCTTCTATGCATGCTTATATAACAATCCATCATACTCCTGCTTATACTTCTCTCTCTCTCTCTCTGTCTCACTCATATTCTCTCACAAATAAATAGTTGGTTCATCTATCAAGGTCATGTGGAATCAAGAACTAACAGCAACAACAGAGGGAGCATAGAGAAACTGTGTCATCTGTAGATCTAAGAGGAGGCCTATGGGAAATCCAAGACATGAGCAGAGCCCCCTGGGATGAGCAGAATTACAGAGGAGTAGAAGGAAAGGCAGGGAATTCCGTGAATGGACATGGCACGTGCGAAGGCTTAGAGTCAGGAGTAGCCTAGATGAGGAATGACCATTTTGAAATAGAGATTAGAGTTGTAGGAGAGAAAGGTGGAGAGTGGACAGCACCTTCAATGTCAGGATGGAGAGTGTGGTGCTTTCCTGGAGAGAGGGCACAGGTGTCAGTGCAGAGAAGAAGTGTGTTAGGGAAAAGTCAGTGCTCTGTGGAACTTAAGCAGGTAATAGTATGAAAGATGGGTGGTGGGAAGATTCAGGGCAGGGCATCTGGTGGAGAGATTAGAATCCAATAGGAGCACACAAAGGCTTGACCTAATTGTTGGTGATGGAAGATGGAGAGGAAGGGAGGAAAGTTCAAAGGACAATGAGGTTAAATTTGGATATGAGGAATGAAGGAAAGAGAAGAGATTCAAGATGACAACAGGGAACTGACAAAGAGGGAAGTGAGAGGAGAAAGACGGGGATGGGGATGTGCTAGTCCTGATGTCAGGGACACTGTCCTACTTGCACCTGTATTCCCAGATCCCATGTGAAATTGTGTAAAGTAGGGTCCATCTGTCTACCAGCTGGATCCATCTAGTGTAGGAAAGGTGAGGGCAGCATTTTCACACTTTAACGTGCATGAGAATCACTTGGGCATCTTGTTAAAATGCAGATTCTGATTCAGTAGGTTTGAGGTGGGGTGTGAGATTCTGTGTATCAGTTGGTGCTGATGCTGGTGGTCTGCAGACTGTACTTTGCAAGCAAGTGGTTAGGGGATTTCTATGCAGATGATGCAGACCTGAAGCCCATGGTTGTGAAAGAGAAACTGAGACAAAACTGTTCCTTTCTCATCCCCAGGGATTGTCTTCATGCCAGGGACCACCCTACTGAAGACCAAGGACATTCTCTACCGACTACAAGTGTCTAAAGCCAAGGGCATCGTAACCACTGATACCCTTGCCCCAGAGGTGGACTCTGTGGCTTCTGAGTGTCCCACCCTGAAAATCAAGTTGCTGGTGTCTGACCACAGCCGTAAAGGGTGGCTGGACTTCCGATCACTGATTGAGTGAGTTTCTGGTCTGATGAATGTGCTTTCTGAGGAATGGCGGGAGAAGGCCCTCCACTCCCAAGTGCTGGTAGACGAGCAGCCAGTGGTGGGAAGCTCACCAGGTCTAAGACCAGAAAACTTCTCTTCCCGGCTATGCCACTGCCTTGCTGTGTGACCCTGGGCTGGTTCCTTCTCCTCTCTTGGCTGTGGTTGCTTTATCTGTAATATAAGGAAATTGAACTTCTGGGCTTCTCTCACTAAAGTATAATCACCCTGGGACTGTGCAAAGGAGGTGTGTAAAGTCAGATGGTTATTGTGTTACATCTTCCTTGTAGGTGGGAAATCTAAAATATTATTTTTATATAAGAGGTAAATATATGAAGGAGTTGGATGAAAGATTAAAATGAATTTTTAAGGTGAAACTGTAAACTGCAAGGAAAATTGAGGCAGTGGCTGGCAGGAAGCTTTGGGAGCAAACACTTTCCATCTCCCTGGGGCTGGGTGCCCTTAGGGACATTGCAGGAAAAGTTAGGGAAGTGTTGGAGGTTAGGAAGACCACTTCCGCGACCAAAACTCTGAATCTGTGAGCCTTCAGGCACTTCTCATATCACACACACAAACCACACTGGGTCTGCTTTCTTGAGGCAACCCTTCAGTTTTTAAAGCTCTTTACTTCAACCCCAAAAGGCAAACACTATGGTGAATTCACATCTTATTCCAGAGTCTGAACTCAGAGAATTAAATGAAATAGTTAAATAAAGAATACTTTTTAAAAATCCCTTAAATTGCTCAGAGTCAGTATGGTACCATTTCTCAGCAAGAACAGTGGAGCTGTTGTTTCCTCCAGTACTGGGATGATTTGCAGTTCTTTGACTGAACACCATAGAAAGCTGGCGTTTGCCATCATAGACGCCCCAAGAGACTCCCGGTCTAAGAGAAGCACCCAGGACTCCAGGCTGACTGAGGGAAGTGCAGGTTCTATCTAACATCTCAAGCTCACGCCAGGGCAGATGCATGGATGTGTTTCTTTCACTCTCACTCTCCCTGACTTTCTCTTCCCCACCCCTCATCACCAGTTATGGAGTTAAATTCCTATAAAGCTAGCTTGTATGAAAAACAAGCTTAGCGGTGTGATAAAGAGCACAGTCCATCGATCAGACTCTCTGGGTTTGAACCCTGGCTGTGCCACTTGCTGGCTATATGTCTTCAGGTAAGTTACCTACCCTCTCTGAGCCTCCATTTCCTCATCAGCAAAATGGGCTTGATAAGAGGAGTACTCCCCTCTCAGGGTTGCTCTGAAGACTGAATGGGCTCTTATTTGTAAATCATTTAGAGCATTGTCTGAAAAATAGTCAGTGGCATTTCAGTATTTGTCCAGTTAAAAAATAATCCGCTCTATTGTCCCCATTTTTTAAATGAGGAAATGTCAGTCCTCTTTTCCAAGGCACTCATAAACTCCGTTTGATGCCTTATACTGGGAGAACCAGTCTTTCTTCTAGTATTACAAACCCATGGTTTTCAACCTCAAGCCTCATGTTGTTACTTTTGCTTCCCTAGAGGATGCAGGAAACATGACTTCTCTCTGTTTGTTTGAATCCCTTTGCAGATCAGCATCCCCAGATCACACCTGTATTAAGTCAAAGACAGTGGACCCAATGGTCATCTTCTTCACCAGTGGGACCACGGGCTTGCCCAAGATGGCAAAACACAGTCATGGACTTGCCTTACTATCCTGCTTCCCTGCATGGTAAGAAAGAGGGCACAGACTTAGAGGCTGGGCCACAGATCTGGGGTGGTGTGGGTGTCTGAGTGTGTGTATGTGTGTTGGGAAAGGAGCTCTGAGTAGAATTGACTCCATCCTGTTTCTCCCTTCTGCTCTCTTTGGTTCAGACCCCTGAGGGCCTACAGGGTGAAGGCTGGGAATCCTCAGTGTTTGCTGACAGAGGCCTCTGGATGACACATGAGGCACATTTGGGTCCTGCCTGAGCACCTTCACAGGAGGTGTGGAGGAAATGAGGGTGGAGGCAGTAGGCACTCTGCAAACCACACAAATGACAAGCCATTGTGTCCCTGTCAGTGGTTCCAGGGTTTGGTGGGAAAAGACAGAATGTTCTAGCAATGTGACCTGAGGTGATGGGTCCTCTCTTTTCTCCCGTTATGGACAAATCAGACTTGGAGTTTTTCAATCATGAGCTCTTAGGGAAAATCCCACCTAGAACCAAGCCACACCAAGCCCCTGCCCCTAACCTAGAACAAACAATCATAGAGGCTGAAGCTGTAGCCTTGGGTTAATCATTTAATCAATTTTAAACCAAACATCTTCTCTGCCCTGCCCCTCCCCCAACTAGTAATAATTAGACTAAAGCAAGTTCTATATATTTTCTAACTTATTAACCAGACTGGGGCAGAGAAGGCTTCTTGTGGACATTAGGTATCTGCACTAATGATAACAACTGAGTAGCAAAACCCTGGAGGAATGGGGGTGGAAAGAAAGGGAGGATTCTGTGCAGCCTGAGAAATAAAGTCAAAGGCACAAAGATACAAAAAGTAGCATTCATGGAACCACAGAGACTTGGGAATAGCTGGTGCTCAGGGTGTCGGGTGAGGGACAGGTGGAAGGATTCGGGAAAGTCAGTGGGGCCCAGATCATGCAGGGTCTTGTGGGCCTTGGTGTAGAGTTTGGAGTTTATTAGGAAAACAAGGGGGAAGGTATTGAAAGACTTTTAGTAAGTGAGAAACCTGATCAGATTTGTATTTTGAGAAGATTCACTGTGCCTGCAAGATGGAGAATGGACTGTAAAAAGTTAAAATGGAGTTAGAAAGACCAGTAAGAGGGTCTTCGAATAATCCAGGATGGCAGTGGCTTGGACAAGGTGCCAGAGACATGAAAGAAGTTAATACATTTGAGACTTAGGAGATAGAATAGACAGGATCTTCTCACTAGACGTGGGAGATAAGAGGTAGGAAGTCAAGGTTGACGCCCAGATTTTGAGCTTAGACAGTTTCATGGACAGTAATGACATTCACTGAGATACAGAAAACACTGGAGGAGAGAGAATTAGTCCAAGGGGGGCAGGAGAGATTAGGATCAGCTCAGGGGGAGGTGTCTGAGAGACACAGATGGGTTGCCCCTGAAAACCATAGTCCCCATCCCTTGATCACATCCCCCCATGATCACATAGCTGAGGCCACTGTATTTTGGAGTTAGCAGGAAAATGCAGGAGCTGAAGATGTCTGATGTCTTCTGGTGCCTGTCAGACCCAGGCTGGATTATGGCTGCCGTGGGGTCCCTGTTTGATCCATGGACAGCAGGGTCTACAATCTTTGTCCATCATCTGCCCCAGTCTGACCCCAACGTCATTGTCCAGGTAAGAAGACTAACCTTCCAGAATCAACAAGCTCCCAGAAGAAACTCAGTTTCAAGCTCAAAAGCTAGACCTTGCTGAGAAATATTTTATTTAGCAAAGAAGCCAATGGGCATAATATAACCCTGGTTCTGGGTTTCTCAAAGTGTGAAGAACTGAATCAATCATTGTATCAGAATCACATCAGGATGTAACCATGAAGAAAACACACATTTCCAAGCCCTTCCCCAGACCTGTGGATCAAATTTTGTGGACTTGGGACCCAGAATATGCATTTTGAGAAATTGAAGCAACCAGAACAAGCTCAGGTCTCTTAGATCCTGCCAGGGCCAGGCAGCTGGTGTGTGTGTGTGTGTGTGTGTGTGGCTGCTCAATTTAATGAAGTGTTTAAAAACAGAGCCCTTGGAATATGACAATCTAGTTTCTTATCCCACGTTTGACATTGATTAGTGGTTTACTTGCCACTCTGAGCCTCAGTTTCCTTATCTGTAAAATGGGAGTTTTGGTTAATAGTTATTGCCTCATAAAATTGTTGGGAATATTGATGAGATGATACAGGCAAAGTGTATAAAGTACTTAGTCCTGAGGCTGGCACATAGAAAACACTCAATAAGTGGTAGCAGTCGCTGTTATTGTGCAAACGCTATGATGATATTTGAGGTCACCTGCATGAACTCCTTCAATGTATTTCCCTTCACCTGAAAATTCTCTTTGCCTCTCCACCCGCACCCTTGCTCAGAGGCAGACTTGCCCCTCGCCTCTCCAAGTCCACCCCCCTCCCCACAACGACTGGAGACTTCTTTTCCCTTCCCTTCTGTTAGGAGGCCCTCTCTATTAACCTTTAATCTATTAACTCTTTTCTCCTGTATTTTCAATCTAACTTTTCATTTACTCTACTCCCTCAGTCCATAAACATGTTCAAAGTTTGCCATGCTAAAAATAACTTCCCTTCACCCAGGTACACATTGGACCAACTCGTCTTTCCTCTCTTAATATCAAACTTCTCCATAGAACCTTCTCCACTTGCTGCAGCCGCTTCCTCTTCACCCAGCTTACTCCGAAACATTGCAGTCCTCCGAGGGTCTGCCCTCACCATTCCTCTCCCTCCTAAGCAATCTCCTCCACGTCCATTTCTCCAGCAAGCACATCAATTCAGGTGGCTCTCAAAATGGCACCTTGGGTCTAGTCTTCTCTCTCCATGCGAATTCTCCCATGTTGATCTGGTGGGTCAAGTCCATCTGATCGTCCCTGCAGCACCTCAAACTGCACTTCCCATTTCTCCTTCCTGCCCCCATATCAATACCAGCCTCTCCGTCATTATTTACTGCCCACATTCTGCCAGTCCCTGAGGCCTAAAGCTGCACAAACAACACTGAACCCACCTCCCTGCCTCCCACCCTTCCAGGTCTAATTCTCCCTCCACTACATGGGGTGTCCCAGAAGTGCTAGTGTGTTTTAAGCTTGAATTATTTCAAAGTGTTAATTCTACAAACTCACCAAAAAACCCCTAGCATTTGAAAGTTTAGTTATTTTTATTTATTTCCACTTATTACTTTTGTGAATTTTTTTTCTTTCTCATTTTTTTAAATTGATGTTTTAATAGTTTTTAACATTGTGAAATTTTGGGTTGTACATTTTTCTTTGTCCATCACCATATACATGTCTCCCTTCACCCCTTGTGCCCACCACCCACCCCCATTGCCCCTGGTAACCACAATACAGTTTTCTCTGTCCATGTGTTGGTTTATATTCCACATGTGAGTGAGATCATAGTGATTGTCTTTCTCTTTCTGGCTTACTTTACTTAACATAACACCCTCCAGGCCCATCCATGTTGTTGAAAATGTGACAATTTTGTCTTTTTTATGGCTGAGTAGTATTCCATTGTATATATATACCACATTTTCTTGATCCAGTCGTCAGTCAAGGGACGCTTAGGTTGCTTCCACTTCTTGGCTATAGTGAATAATGCTGCAATGAACATAGGGGTGCATAAGCATCTTTGGATTGTTGATTTCAGGTTCATTGGATAGATACCCAGTAGTGGGATAGCTGGATCATAGGGCATTTCTATTTTTAATTCTTTGAGGAATCTCTATACCATTTTCCATAGAGGCTGCACCAGTTTGCATTCCTACCAGCTGTGTATGAGGGTTCCTGTTTCTCCACATCCTCTCAAACATTTGTTGTTTTTTGTCTTGGTGATTACAGCCATTCTAACGGGTGTGAGGTGATATCTTAGTGTTGTTTTGATTTGCATTTCCCTGATGATTAGTGATGTTGAACATCTCTTCGTGTGCCTATTGGCCATCTGTATATCTTCTTTGGAGAAGTGTCTGTTCATTTCCTCTGCCCATTTTTTGATTGTTTGTTTGTTTTTTTGTTGTTCAGTTGTGTGAGTTCTTTATATATTATGGAGATTAACCTCTTGTCAGATATATGTTTTGCAAATATTCTCTCCCAGCTGGTGGGTTGTCTATTCATCTTGATTCTGGTTTCGTTAGTCCTGTAGAAGCTCTTTAATCTGATAAAGTCCCACTTGTTTATTTTTTCTTTAGTTTCCCTAGTCTGGGTAAGCATGTCATCCGAAAAGATTCCTTTATGACCAATGTTACATAGTGTGTTGCCTATATTTTCTTCTATGAATTTCATAGTTTCAGGTCTCACCTTCAGGTCTTTGATCCATTTTGAGTTAATTTTTGTGAATGGTGATAGCAGATAGTCCACTTTCATTCTTTTGCATGTGGCTGTCCAGTTTTCCCAACACCATTTATTGAAGAGACTTTCCTTTCTCCATTGTATGTTCTTAGATCCTTTGTTGAAAATTAGCTGTCCGTATATGCGTGGTTTTATTTCTGGGCTTTCTATTCTGTTCCATTGATCTGTGTCTGTTTTTGTACTAGTACCATGCTGTTTTGATTACTATTGCTTTGTAGAATGTTTTGAAGTCAGGGATTGTGATGCCTCCTGCTTTGTTCTTTTTTCTTAGGATTGCTTTAGCTATTCAGGGTCTTTTGTTGCCCCATATGAATTTTAGTATTCTTTTTTCAATTTCCGTGAAGAATGTCATTGGGATTCTGATTGGGATTGCATTGAATCTGTAGATTGCTTTAGGTAATATAGACATTTTAACTATGTTTATTCTTCCATTCCATGTGCATGGGATGTCTTTCCATTTCTTTATGTCATCATTGATTTATTTCAATAATGTCTTGTAGTTTTCGTTGTATAGGTCTTTCACCTCCTTGGTAAGATTTATTCCTAGATATTTTATTCTTTTTGATGCAATTGTAAATGATATTATCTTTTTGAGCTCTCTTTCTGTTAGTTCGTTATTAGCATACAGAAAAGCAACTGATTTTTGTAGATTGATTTTGTACCCTGCGACTTTGCTGTAGTTGTTGATTATTTCTAATAGTTTTCCAACGGATTCTTTAGGGTTTTCTATATATAAAATCATGTCATCTGCAAATAGTGAGAGTTTCACTTCTTCTGTACCTATTTGGATTCCTTTTATTCCTTTTTCTTGCCTAATTTCTCTGGCCAAAACCTCCAGTACTATGTTGAACAGGAGTGGTGAGAGTGGGCAGCCCTGTCTCATTCCTGTTCTCAGAGGAATGGCTTTCAGTCTTTCCCTGTTGAGTATGATGTTGGCTGTGGGTTTGTCATAAATAGCCTTTAGTATGTTGAGGTACTTTCCTTCTATTCCCATTTGTTGAGAGTTTTTATCATAAATGGATGTTGTATCTTGTCAAATACATTCTCTGTGCCTATTGAGATGACCATGTGGTTTTTATTCCTCGTTTTATTGATGTGGTGTATCACGTTGATTGATTTGCGAATGTTGAACCGTCCCTGTGTCCCTGGTATAAATCACACTTGATCATGGTGTATGATCTTTTTAATGTATTGCTGTATTCAGTTTGCCAATATGTTGTTGAGGATTTTTGCACCTATGTTCATCAGCAATATTGGCCTGTGATTTTCCTTCTTTGTATTGTCTTTGTCTGGCTTTAGTATCAGGGTGATGTTGGCCTCACAGAATGATTTAGGAAGCGTTCCATCTTCCTCTGTTTTTTGGAATAGTTGGAGAAGGATGGGTATTAAATCTTCTTTGAATGTTTGGTAAGATTCACGGGAGAAACCATCTGGTCCTGGGATTTTATTTTTTGGGAGGTTTTTGATTATTATTTCAATCTCTTTACTTGTGATTGGTCTATTCAGATTCTCCATTTCTTCTTGGTTCAGTTTTGGGAGGTTGTATGCGTCTAAGAATTTATCCATTTCTTCTAGATTGTCCAATTTGTTGGCATATAATTTCTCATAGTATTCTCTTATAATCCTCTGTATTTCCATGGTATCTGCTGTAATTTCTCCTCTTTCATTTCTAATTTTATTTACTTGAGTCTTTTCTCTTTTTTTCTTAGTAAGCCTGCCTAAAGGTTTGTCAATTTTCTTTATCTTCTCAAAGAACAACTCTTTGTTTCATTAATCCTTTCTACTGTTTTTTTCATCTCAATTTCATTTATTTCTGCTCTGATTTTTATTATTTCTCTTCTCTGCTGACTTTGGGCTTTGTTTGTTCTTCTTTTTCTAGTTCTGTTATGTGTAATTTGAGGTTGCTTATTTGGGCCTTTTCTTGTTTGTTAAGGTGGGCTTATATCACTATGAGTTTCCCTCTCAGGACCACTTTTTCTGCATCCCATAGGGTTTGGTATGGCATATTTTCATTTTCGTTTGTTTCCAGATAGTTTTTGATTTCTCCTTTAATTTCATCAATGATGCATTGGTTGTTCAGTAGCATGTTGTTTAATCTCCACATTTTTGTCACTTTCCCAGTTTTTTTTTCATGGTTCATTTCCAGTTTCATAGCATTATGGTCTGAAAAGATGCTTGTTATGATTTCAATCTTAAATTTATTGAGGCTTGCTTTGTTTCCCAACATATGGTCTATCCTTGAGAATGTTCTATGCGTGCTTGAGAAGAATGTGTAGTCAGCTGTTCTTGGATGGAGTGCTCTGTATATGTCTACTAGCTCCGTCTCGTCCAGTTTTTCATTTAAGTCTACTATTTCTTCATTGACTTTTTGTCTGGATGATCTATCCATTGATGTAAGTGGGGTATTAACATCCCCTACTGTTATTGTGCTGTTGTTAATGTCTCCTTTTAGTTTTGTTAATAGTTGCTTTATGTACATTGGTGCTACTATGTTGGGTGCATATATATTTAAAAGTGATATGTCTTCTTGGTGGAGTGTCCCTTTTATCATTATATATTTCCCTTCTTTGTCTCTCTTAACCTGTTTTATCTTGAAGTCTACTTTGTCTGATATGAGTACGGCAACACTTGCTTTCTTTTGTTTGCCATTAACTTGGAGTATTGTCTTCCATCCTTTCACTCTGAGCCTGTGCTTGTCTTTAGAGTTGAGATGTGTTTCCTAGAGGCAGTGTATTTTTGGGTCTTGCTTTTTAATCCATCCTGCCACTCTGTATCTTTTAATTGGAGAGTTCAATCCATTTACATTTAGGGTAATTATTGATATATGAGGGCTTAATATTGCTGTTTTGTCACTTATTTCCCAGTTCTTTTGCATTTCCTTTGTTTCTTGTCCCATTTGTTTCGGATTGCCAATTCAGTTTGGTTGTTCTGTCGTTTGACTCTTCTAGTTTTCTCTTTGTTTATCATATGTGATTTTGTTTTGATTGTTTGTTTAGTGGTTACCTTGAGGTTTGCGTAAAAAATCTTGTGTATGAGATAGTCTATTATCTGATGGCCTCCTATTTCCTTATACTAAGTCAATTCAATCACTTTCCTCTTCCCCTTCTAAGTCGTTCTGGTTATACCTTATTCTATCTTGTGTTGTGGCTCTGTGTTTACAGTGATGAGGTTAAATTTATTTTTGGTGAATTCCTTCCTTTGATCTTTGATTTTGGTATTTAAGTGGTTGTTAACCTATTCCGGTAAAGATCTACTATTTTTCTGAGTTTATCTACCTATTTTTCTCCTTGCTCCAAGCTTGGTATTCCTTTTCTCTTCTTTTTTTCAGGCCTGAGGGCCTTCTTGAGTATTTCTTGTAGTGGGGGTCTTGTGGCCATGAACTCCCTTAGCTTTTGTTTATCTGGGAGAGTTACTATTTGTCCATTATATTTGAAGGATATTTTTACTGGATAGAGTATTCTTGGCTGAAAGTTTTTGTCTTTCAGTATTTTGAATATATCATTCCAGTCTTCCCTAACCTGTAAAGTTTCTGTTGAGAAATCCGCTGAGAGCCTGATGGGAGTTCCTTTGTATGTTATTTTTTGTTTTTGTCTAGCTGCCCTTAATATTGTCTCTTTGTCATTGACTTTGGCCAGCCTTACCACTAGATGTCGTGGAGTGGACCTTTGCCTGTTGATGTATTTAGGTGATCTGTTGGCTTTGCTTACTCGTATTTCGTGCTCCTTCCCCAGATTTGGGAAGTTCTCAGCTATTATTTCCTTGGATAGGCTCTCTGTTCCTCTTTCCCTCTTTTCTGTCTCAGGAATACCTATAATTCTTATGTTACATTTCCTAATAGATTCAGATATTTCTCGGAGACTTTCTTCATTTCTTTTTAGTCTTAGTTCTCTCTCCTCTTGCATCTGGAGCATATCTGTATTCCTGTCCTCTATAATGCTAATTCTTTCCTCCATATTTTCAGCTCTGTTCTTTAAAGATTCCAATTTCTCCTTTATCTCCTGCACTGTTTTCTTCCTCTCCATCAGCACTGATTGGTTTTTCTTTATGATTTCCATTTCTTTTGTGATGAAACTCCTAATCTCATTGAATTGTTTGTCTGTGTTATCTCATATTTTGTTGAGTTTTTTTATCATAGCTATTTTGAAATCTCTGTCATTTAGGTTATGGATTTCTGTGTCTTCAGGGTTGGTTTCTGGGTGCTTGTCATTTTCCTTCTGGTCTGGTGATTTCATGTACCTTTGCATTCTGGTTCCTGTATTGGCTTTGTTGTTCCTCATCCTGGAAATATCTGGTTGCAATCTCCACTGGCCGCCACTGTGTGGGGGTAAAGGGCTGTGTAATCTGAGCCCCCTGCACTCCGCCCCGGCTATTTGCTGCGATCTGCCGGTTGCTTGGTCTGGTCTGGTCAGCTGAGCTGCAGGGTCCAGCTTGCAGGGAGGGGGGTGCTCTCTCTTCTGCCTGTTGGGTCCCTGGCGTGGGGGGCTTCTCATTCACCCCTCGTTATCCACTCTCCTGGGGTGCTCAGATGTTGATGGTACCCCGTAGCAGTTCTGAGTCCTCTGTGTGGGAGTTTCCCACTGGCTGAGAGAGCCCAAAGAGCTATGGTTTCCCCGCAGAGGGCCACCCCTTCCCCCTCTCTGGGAGCTGCACAGACCGGGATCGCTGATCTGATGGGGAGGGAGAGGAGTTCTCCTTACCTCTCCCCACTTCCTCTGGGGGCCCAGCACGTTCCACTTTCAGATGCGTGGCAATGTGGATCTTTTGGATCTTGCTTTTCACTGTCTAGGATTCCGTTGTTGGTCTGTGACCGTTCCTTTTGTTGTATCTTATCAGGGGAAGAGTTTACAGGAAAGCTCACTCCACCATGATGCTGACGTCACTCTCCTCACTTTTGTGAACTTTTAATAATAAAATTTTAATTTAGTTTAAATTAATTTTACTTTATTGAGACCCTCTTATGAAAGATGGGAGATATTGACTAAAACAAAAAATGTTAAATTAAAAATTTACAATTTAAATTCAAAAAACAGGGGCCGGCCTGGTGGTGCAAGCAGTTAAAAGCGTGCACTTCGCTGCGGCAGCCCAGGGTTCACCGGTTTGGATTCCGGGCGGGCACTGACGCACTGCTTGTCAAGCCATGTTGTGGCGGCGTCCCATGTAAAGTGGAGGAAGATGGGCATGGATGTTAGCCCAGGGCCAGTCTTCCTCAGCAAAAAAGAGGAGGATTGGCAGATGTTAGCTCAGGGCCAATCTTCCTCACAAGAAAAAAGATTCACAAAACAAGACTTCCCCTCTATATTTTCTCTCTTCCCACCCCCACAATTTGGACTTTCTTGCCAGATCTGTTGCAAGAGTTCCCAGCTCCACATGCCTACCAAAAGCTGAAAAGCACCAAGATGAGTCAAAAATTACAACTTAGACAATAACAACCAGAGCCAAGGTTTGGTGAGGACTTATTAAGCACCAGGCTCTTGGCAAGACCATGACACCTACTGATCCATACGTACTAAGCAACGCTCCCGTGGGTGCAAGTACTAGAAACTCACTTCAAAGTAGCTTAATGGAAAAAGGAACATATGGAGGGAGGACATTGGGACATGCCATGATGCTGGAGGAGAGGAGGAGATGCTGAGCCTGACAATGGTTTGGAACAGGAACCTGAAAGACACTGGGAATTGAGGCAGCTTCTGCATCTCCTCCCTGCTTTTCTCTATCTGCTCCCTGCTTTTTATCTGCTGATCTACTTTGTTTCTTGCCATGAGCTGAGCCAAACATGGCGGCCACAGCTTTCCCAGGTTGATATTCTCCCTTTCCAGATGACCAGGCCACACCAACTAGAAGCTGAGTGGCCCAGTTTAAGTCAGTTGTCTGTCACCAGGTCACAGATCCAATGCTCTGTGCCCAGGTCGGGGTTATAGACACCAACGTGGCTGGAGTGGGGTAGAATGAGGGCATAGAGAGATATTCTTTAGTGAGACTGGGAGTGAGGATAGAACTAAATTTTTTTTAAAAAATAGAATATGAATGTGAGATGTTGCAGAAGTAGAAGCCAGAGATTTAGACTCAGAAAGCAAGGGACACAGGGTGGAGGCACACCTCCCCTAAGTGCCCATCATACCTCATCATGGTTCTATATGGAAGATGTGGATATTCCCACTTTACAGCTGAGGAAACAGAGTTGCACAGAAGTGAAGTAACAGGATTTGAATTCAGGCCAGGCAGGCCCCCAAACCCACGTTCTCTTCCCTTTAGTATTCCTAGCTCTCCCAGCATATCTCCACCCAGATCCAAAATTCTGAAGAACTCCCACCTCTAGCTAAACAATGTTGAAAAACAGACATTTTAGACCCTAAATAATCTGGCTCTGACTAATCCCAATCTACTCAAATTTACTTCTTTTTCCTCTCCTATGTGTCTAAATATATGATATTATTTAACTTTGCTTCAATGTTTCTTCAGCTCCTGAAACTATTCCTTCTATCTTCAAGACCCTCCCCCATTCCTTGCCTGTAGACACTGTAGCCATTTGTTAAATGCTCCAACTAAACACCACCTGTTCCATTGATGCTCCTGGACCAGCTCTTCAGAAGGAATGTTTCCCTCTGCTATGTTCTCTCAGAACTTTCTTCAAATCTGTCTTATGACATCTCCCAACTTCTGCCTTATTGTTTGAGTCCTGACTTATCTCCTCTATTAGTACCTACTCTCCACAGGAATTGGGACTTTATGTTACTCTTCTTGTGTCCCCCAGCAGTACCTGACAAACGCCACGTACAAAATTCACGCTCAGTGTATGTATATTGAAAGAACTAACAAATGAATAAATGGGCTTCCGTAGAGGAGGGATTAGAATTAAAATGCTAATAATTGGCTGATATTTTTAATCTTAACTATAAAAATAAAATTCCTTCTCTCTTCACCTTCTAGACACTCTTCAAATACCCCATCACCCAATGCCTGGCTGCACCATCCGTATTTCGAATGATTCTGCGGCAGAATTTAACCAGGTATGGCAGAAATGGCTGTAGCTGGTAATAACAATCTTTGGGTAGGATTTTAAGGAATCCAATGCACCTTGGTCTGACTGTTTTTAGCTCTGATTCTTTGAGGGTAGGGTGTGTGTGTGTGTGCGCACGTGTGGTAAGTGGTGTGGATAATTATCAGGATTATCAGTCTAATTAGTTCATTAAATTGGGACTCAGAAATCTGAGTGAAACGCTCAGTGAGGCTTGCATCACTGTGGATTTATTCTTTTTAAAAAATTTTTATTGTGAAAAAACGTACAGAAAAATACATGACATAAATTTACAGATTAGTTATCGAAAATAAAACACCTGTATAACCAATCACCTATGTCACAAAAATAGAACATTTCCAGCATCCCAGAGACCTCCTCACGCCTCTCCATCTCCCCTAAAGGAATCCAGTATCTTGATTTTTATACTGTTTCCTTCTTTCCCTTCCCTTATAGCTAACCTTGTAAGGAACTATCCCTAAACAAATTATTCTATTTTACTTACTTTTGAATTTTATGTAATCACATCATTCTGTAACACCTGGCTTCTTTTTTCAACATTCTGTTTCTAAGATGTGTCCATGTTGCTGTGATTGATTTTCCTTAATGTATAATATTCCATTTTATGAACATACGCCATTTTTTATCAGTTCCACCATTAATGGACATTTGGGTAGTTTACAGTTTGGGCTATTGGTTACTGATGCTGCACCGAATTCGTGCACGTGCACCCTGGGGCATCTAAGCGCATATTTCTGTAGAGTTTTTCCGGGAGAGGAATTGCTAGGTCACGCTGACACTGCACCCTACCACCCTATTTTCCAAAGTATTGAACCAATTTATGCTCCCACCAACAGGGTAGGAGAATAGCCATTGTTCCACATGCTTAGCAATATTTGTTATTGTCAAAGTTTTTAATTTTTGCCAATCTGATGGATGTGCAGTGTCATCTTACTGTAGTTTTATTTTTGCATTTTGCTGTGTTTGTGGATTAATTTTTAGCTAAACTGAAATGTGTTCTTTGAACCTTATGGGCATTTATGCATCTTTTAAAGACTGTGAAATTGAAATGGCTACTTCAAAAATCACAGCTAGCATGTTTTATATATAAGAGTTAAAATACCAAGGAGTTCAATGACTACCCTTATGAAGCTAACTCTGAAACACAACTTGATTTTATTCACGAAGCCTCAATCTGGCTGGATTCTGTTTCCATCTGTATTTCAAAGCTCATGTTACAGCCAACTTTTGCAACATTCCTCAGATGATGACCTTTGTCCAAACCCAGTAAAAATCCACCCAGGGCATAACTAACGACTCCATCAGACACTCTGCGCACTTTATCTGATTGGATAAAGCTCCAGAAGAATGAGGAAGGCACTCTCAATGAGACCAGCCCTCCTGTCCATCACTCCTCACTCTGTACGTGACAAGGGTGGAAAGGTGAGGGTGAGGGTGACAAGGGTGGAAAGGTGAACCAGACGTCTGCCACCTCCTTCATGTCCAAGAGCTGGCGCGGCTCAGCCCCGTGCCAGCACTACTCAGACCTCAATCACTTCCATTTCCTTCAGGGAATCCATCATTATTTTGTAATTGTTTTTGTATTGTTCATGGAAAATTTCATGGGAAAATGCAGGAGAGGATTTACATCACACAAGGTACCTAAAAACTGCTACAAATATTCACAGCAGACTCTTCTGTTCTCTCTGAAATTCCTTCCCTCAGGGCTGTTACCTATGTCCCTCCTCCTCTCTCTTCCTATACTCAGCCCAACCTTCCTTGATGTCCTGAGCAATTCATTTCCAACCCCTAACTTGCATTCTCCTCTCAGGAACACAAAAGCCCTTCAGTTCACATAACCCCACTCTCCATAGAGGGCAGTACAGTTCTATTACTGTCCTAGCATGTCCCTGGGGCCTTATCCCTCACCCCTATATGGTTTATGAAAATATCTCTCTTAGCCACATAGAATGCTTCTCTAAGACAAAGTCTGAAAAACACATTTTTCACCCTCTTGTTACATCAATATCCAAATTTAATCCGAACCTCCCTGATTTAACCCAGTAGCCTCACCACCACCACCCACCCTCTGCCAGAAGAGTTAACAGGGACTGACAGGAAGTGAGTGACGTCCACTCACCTGATGGCCTTGACCATCAGTAAGTTACCCAGAAGGCAAGTAAGAAAGTGAGGAAGCAGAAGGGGGAAGGATCCGGATGACAACGCTGTGAGCTCTCAACGCCCTGGGCGTGGGGCAGAGGGTCCAAGGCCTGACCCGAGACTCTGTTGACACCTTGCCTTCCCCTAAGTCTCAGGTTCCCCACCCTGGAGCACAGCTGTGCTGGTGGGGAGGCCCTGCTGCCCGAAGAGCAAGAGCAGTGGAGAAGACAGACAGGGGTTCTGCTCCACCAGGTCTACGGACAGTCAGAGACGGTAGGTGGATGGTCCCTTCTGGGCCAGGCAGGATGTGCTCAGCCACCGAGCCCAGCAGATGAGCTGAATCATGCCAAGAGTGTGTGCGGAGGCCCCCCAGCGTTGATGGAAGCCAATGGGAGGCTCCAGGTTCTAGGCTAATTTGCCCCAAGTCAACTTGCAGAAAGACAATTCACAGCTCCTCGATTTGTCAAGAGACCAATGTGCTGAAAACTGTTGGACAAAAACTTAAAAAGGGGTCTAAGGACTTGGTGCCACTATCCCTGTGATGATTAGCTCAGGGGAGCCCAAGAGGGGCAAGGGGATAGGAGGGTCTCTCCAGCAACATGGAAGCCACCACCCACAAGTCCTGCCCTCTTCACCATCCTGTCCTAAGGCAGCAATCACAGGGGCAGGCAGAGCTGGCCCCAGAAGTCCATTTCTGGGTGCTTATGAGGACAGCACACAGGTTTGATTGTGGGACACTAGCAGGAGTGGAGGAGGGAGCAGAGACCTTCTGTGTGTGCATGTGTGCAAACACACACACAGAGTGTGATCCCACAGAGCATCACTGAGCAGCCAGGTGGGCAGGGCGTCCAGAGAATCATGCCAGTCTTGAACCTCAAGAACTTTATCAGTGAGAGTGTGGACGGATATCTCTCTTCCAACACATTGTCCACCCACTTCTGAGGCTGGACAGAGCCCCTCCTCCCACTCTCCATCATCCCTGTGGCTGACAGAGGGATGACTGCCATCTCAGGACCTGTAGCAAAATGGGGTTCTGGTCTCAATTAACATACTTGTCTCTAAATTTTTTGCAAAAAAATTATAAATAATGAGTTAATTGTTCTGCTTCCAGGCCTGAGAAATATTAAGACTCGGGCCTGTCCTTGCATAGCTCACAGTTTATATTTGGACAAGGAGGAGGGTGGGGTGAGAACTGCATTCACCCATGATCTACATGACACTTGTGGCCCCGGTCCCTTTGCATTAACTATTTGCAACAACAGAATACTCCCTTATATCCGGGTCATGCTTTATTTCTCAAAGCACTGTCACACCTACTCACTTATCTGTGCAACATTTTCTACGTGCCTGTAGTTGAGCAGCGACACAGCAAAGGGGCAAGAGCTTCCTCTCCCAGGAACTCAGATCCCAGTTCAAGTCTCAGCCTTGCCAATTACAGGCTTCAAGAAATAGCATGTCATTGACCCTTCCAGAATCTCAGCCTCCCCATCTCCAAAATGGAAACCACAATGCCTGTCTTGCTGGGTTGTGATCAAATCATTGAAAGGAAGTGTATAAAGCACTGGCCGGTGTCCAACCCCTAGACGTGCTCACGTTGCAGCTACTGTTGTTTTTGCTGTTTTTAGGTAGGTGCTGTGCTAGATGCTGGGAGTGCGGAGATGGATGGGACAATCTCTATTCTCAGAATGCTTGCTATCCACTGAGGGAAGAGACAAGCAAGAGTAACTGTAATGCCCTGTTGGCTACAATAGAAGTATGGGGAAATACTACAGAAGGAGAATCTCCCCATGACTTTTCTGGCCTGAGTAATAACTAGTAGTAGTTGTTTATTGAACTAACTTGGTGTGCGCCCAGCACTGTGTGAAGGGTTTCCCGTGCACTCACAGGCCTTCTGAGAGGTCAGTGTGATAATTACCCCCTTTGACAGAGGAGGAGATCCAGGGGGATTGATTGGCACCCAGCTAGTGAGTGATGGAGTCAAGATTCAAACCCTGGCCTGACTGTAAAGCAGTTAGGTTTAGAAGGAACGATAATTCAGAGAACCATAAAGGAGGAGTAAGTTTCATCAGGAGGATAAATGGGGGTGGGGCAGTGGTGGCAGAGGGGACACCATGACCAATCTGAATAATCTCAACACAGCTCTGAGAAGTAGTTGAGGCAACATTCCTATTGCTGTTCAACAGCCCCAAGGAAATGTTTGCTAAGTGGACTCATGGACTTCCCCTGGCATGTGGACGCATGCCTGGCAAACAGCAGACACTCCACACCCCACGTTACATGCCCACAGCCCCGGGCTCGCCCCTTTGCTTCTCTCTTGGCCTCCCCCACTGGACCCTGCAGCCCCAGCAGCTGGCACAGGCCCAGCCTATGACAGGCGCAGTGAATGTCTGCTGAATAGAGTTGGGTCAGTGCCTTGAGCCTAGCATCCAGACCTTCTAGCTTCCCCACAAGGGTTCTTTGTGCAACATCAAATGACATCATGAGCAGGGATGCTGTGTGTGATTTTTGCTACTTTGTGATTAGCCTGGATTCTTTGGTCAGCCCCAATTCTCTTTCTTTTTTGAACAGGGAATAACTTGTGGCAACCTCCGGGGAATGAAGATCAAGCCAGGTTCCATGGGGAAGGCCATCCCACCCTTCGACATCCAGGTCTGATCCTAAAGGCAGTGGCAGGGAGCAGTTAGGGCTCAGCGTGGACCGTTGTGTGACACCAGCGGTACCCACCAGTTGTCCTTCCTCCTCTGCTCCTGTTTTTCCTCCAATTTGCTGTGGAGGTTTCATGTGAGAACTGCAGTATTCCGAGAATGGATGCAGTTCACCGTGACAGCTAGAGGCCCCCACAGTGGATGGGAAAAGAGGCCCTGGAGGTAGCACTGGCAGCTCTCTCCACCAGCTGGTGCTTTCAGTTTCTCCTGACCCATGTTTTCTAACCTGAAGGCACGTTTGCGATGTCCGTATATCCATGAAACAAATAGACCCGTGACTTGGGTTTCACCATTTGCTGATTTCAAGGACTTTTGATAGCTTTATTCTATTTTCTGACAGGGCTCCTCCCCCAGGTATCCCCGCTGGTGTCACATGAATAAGCCAGCAGTGCTGGGGCGGAGCAGGAGTGTTGGGGGAGCCCTGCAGCTTGGTATTCACAGGCCTCTTGCTCTAGATCATTGACGACAAGGGAATTGTCCTACCGCCCAACACGGAAGGAATCATTGGCATCAGGATCAAGCCCACCAGGCCCATAGGCCTCTTCATGTACTACCAGGTAAGGGCACCCTGTCTGCCCTCAGCCAGGCCCCAAGAGTCCCTGCAGGTGTTTGTGGAGGTGATAAGGGAGCAGGCTCAACTCTGCACCCTGAGACTTCACATCTCTCTTTATTCCCTCCAGCTTGATGAAGCCTGTTCTAATTAGTCTCAAAGCTCATAGTGTGTTCTCACATTCCTTTCTGTCCTAGCCCATCGGGCACATATGGGCTGACTGATGGGGTAGAAAGAAGCCTGGCTTCGGAAACACCAGATGTGGGGTCCAGTGATTTCCTGTGGTTAAGGATGCAGGCTTTGACTGGGTTCAAATCCTGTCATCCCACTTACCAACAGGGTGAGAACAAATCTGTTAACCTTGCTGAGCCTCCAGGAGCCACCATTATCTCCACTTTACAGAGAAAGAAACTGCAGATTAGAAGCGGTGTCATCCCATGTCAATAAATGGCAGGTCTAAGATTCAAACCAATGAATTAGGGGTTTTGACCCCAAACTCTAAATGAGAAATCAGGGATTACAGAAAACTGTGGTAGGCTATAAGGTAACCTGCTGAAACTCTTAATCAGACAAGTCCTACCCCTCCTAGGTTAGTAGTGGCCGGTAAGAGGAAATTCTTAGCTCCCAAGATTGGCCATGGAAGAGTGGACAGACCCTGAAATTGATCTCAGACTCCATCTCCTTTCTCCAAAGTCACAGACACTGGAGGTCTCTTGGTGCCACTGTTGTCCTCATACGATGGCCTCCATGGGGCCTCTTGTGATACTGTTGCTCAAAAGGAAACATGCAAGCCTTATCGTTAATTCTCAGCAGCACAACTTTAAGTTTGGATAAAAGAGAAAATAAACACCGAGTTACACATGTTTAGATCAGTGGTTCCCAACCATGCCTGCATGTTAGAATCACTTGAGGAGACTTTTTAAAAATATATTTGCGCTTGGATCCAACCACAGAGATTCTAGTTAAATTGAACTGGGGTGGTCCAGAGCAATGACATTTTTTTTATTGGACATAATATATTTTATTTTGCTAAGATGTCCTCACATATGCCCACACCTATGTCTCCCATTTCACACGCTCTCATGACATTGAGACGCTGTCATTCTTCCACTGAGATTTGTTTGCTTTTTTGTTTTCTTTTTTTTGTGGTAAAATATATATAACATAAAATTTACCATTTTTGCTATTTTAAGCATACAATTCAGTGGTGTTGAGTAAATTCACAATATTGTGCAAGTATCAGCACTATGCATGTGCAGAAAATTTTCACCCTCCCAACCAGAAACTCCAATCCCATTAAACAACAACTTCCCACTCCTTCTCTCCCCAGCACGTGGAAACCTCTAATCTACTTTTTGTCTTTGTGAATTTGCCTATTATATGTACCCCATATAAGGGGAATCATACAACATTCGTCATTTTGTGTCTGGCTTATTTCACTTAGCACAATGTTCTCAAGGTTCATCCGTGTTGTAACATGTAAAATAATGTCATTATTTTTTAAGGCTGAATAATATTACCTTGTATGTATATTGCACCTTTGGTATATTCAGTAATCTCTTGATGGACATTTGGGTTATTTCTACTGTTTGTGATCATATGGTAATTCTATGTTTAACTTTTTGAGGAACCGTTTCCCACAGGGGCTGCACCATTTTACATTCCCATCAGCAACGTACAAGGGTTCCAATTTCTCCATATGCTTGCCAAGACTTGTTATTTTCTGATTTTTTGATAATAGCCATCCTAATGGGTGTGAAGTGGTATCTCAATGTGGCTTTAATTTGCATTTCCCTAATGACTAGTGATGTTGAGCATCTTTTTCATGTTCTTATTGGCCATCTGTATATCTTCTCTGGAGAATTATCTATTCAAGTCTTTTGCTCATTTTTTAATTGGATTGTTTGGGTTTTTTTTTTGTTGAGTTATAGGAGCTCTTTACAGTCATGCACCACATAATGATATTGTGGTCAACGATGGACCACATATACGACAGTGCTCCCAGAAGATTAATACTGTATAGCCTAGGTGTGTAGTAGACTATACCATCTAGGTTTGTGTAAGTACTGTAGGGGAGGAAGAAATTTTCCTCTGCTCTTTTAGGTTCTTCTGGCTGGTCTAAGAATTAAGATGACATGAGACAGATTAACAGGAAAGAAACAAACAAAAGTTTAATAACATGTATACATGGAAGAAACCCAGGAAACCTGAATAACTCACCAAAACGGCTGAAACCATCGCGTTAAATACCATCCTCAGCTAAAGACAGAAGAAATTATTGGTGGTGGGGAAAGTCAGGGACTTCAAAGGCAAGGAAGTCAATTCAAAAGTAGGTGAAAAGGGGCAAATGTTTGGAAAACAAGAACAGAAACAGAAGGACACAGAGGGGAGCCCAACAAACAGGCTTTTCTAGGTTCCTCCCTGTCTACTACCTAGTTCGTGTTATGCTAAGGTGATAGCTTGCTTTCTGAGACAGGTTTTTTTAATCTGAATTCTTTTAGGCAGTTAAGGAGGAGGTAACAAGAAATGCTTTGTGAGTTTTTATTTCTTAAAAATAATCAGCCTAAAATATCCTCATGTTAAAGAGATACATTTTGGGGTGGCAAATTTTGTTCCCCTTCAGTACGCTCTGATGTTTGCACAGTGACGAAATCACCTAACAACATGTTTCTCGGAATGTATCCCCAATGGTAAGCAACACATCACTGTATGTAATCCTGCCACTTCTGGCCTTCAAGGTTTCTGATGGGAATCAGCTGATAATCTTATTGAGGACTCCTTGTGTGTGATGAGTCACTTCTCTCTTGCTACCTTCAAGATTCTCTATTTCTCTGGTTTCCAACAGTTTGATTATAATTTGTCTTGGTGTAGGTCTCTTGGGTTTATCCTACTTGGATTTCTTTAAGTTTCTTGAATTTGTAGGTTCAAGTGTTTCACCACATTTAGGGAGTTTTTGGTCATTATTTCTTCAAATAATATTTCTGCCCCTTTCTCTCTTTTTCCTTCTCTCATAATGCATATGTTGGTCTGCTTGATAGTGTCACATAAGTCCATTAGGCTCTGTTCACTTTTCTTCATTCTTTCTTCTTTTTGCTCCTCAGACTCAATAATTTCAATTGTTCTATCTTCAATTCTCTGATTCTTTCTTACACCAGTTCAAATATGTTGTTGAAACTCACTAGTGAATTTTTCATTTCAGTTATTGTACTTTTCAGCTCCAGAATTTTTATTTGGTTCCTTTTTTATAATTTCTTTCTCTTTGTTGATATTCTCATTTTGTCCATATATTGTTTTCCTGACTTCCTTTAGTTTTGTCCATTTTTTTCTGAGCTATTTGACCATATTTACATTTGATTTAAATTATTTGCCTAGTAGGTCTGATGTCTGTGCTTTCTCAGGGATGGCTTCTGTCAATCAATTTCATTCCTTTGAATGAGCCATGTTTCCTCTTTCTTTGTGTGCCTTGTGATTTTTTAGTTGAAAATTGGGCCTTTCACTATTATAATGTGGTAACTCTGGAAATCAGATTCTCTCACCTCTCCAGGGGTTGAAGTTGCTGATTTTTTTGACTGTTGGAGGCTATAATAGTTCTTTGTTTTGAGATTTTTCCAAATTCTTTTTGCAAAGACTATTGTTTGTAATGTGTGATCATTGAAGTTTCTGTTTCTTTAGGTCATATTCAGCTAATGTTGTTTTGTTTTGTTTTTGGTTTGTTAGAAACATCTTTATTACAAGTCTTAATAACCTCACTACATGCATTACAAGAATCAGTATCATCTCCATCATTTAAAACAGTGTCCTGAACTCAGTTTGCAAGTACCTTTGTTAGAAACGTCTTTATTACGAGTCTTGTTAAACCCTACCCTACATACAGTACAGAATGGGTAGCAATTTCATTCACTGAAAGAACACTTTCTTGAATGTAGCTTTTAAGTAGCTTGTTACAAACATTGCTATTACAAGTCTTGGTAAATACTTCACTACATATATTACAAGATGGGTATCACTAGCATTCAAAAACAGAACACTGCTCAAAGCAGCTTGCAAGTAGCTCCTTTTCTCTTCATATCTACTTATTTTATTTCTTTTTTTAATTGAGGTAACATTGGTTTATAACATTATATAAATTTCAGGTGTACGTCATTATATTTCAATTTCTGTGTAGACTATATCATGTTCACCACTCAAAGACTAATTACCATCCATCATCATATACATGTACCCTACCATCCCTTTTGCCCTCCTCCCTCCCTCCTCCCCTCTAGTAAACACAAATTTAATCTCTGTATCTATGTGTTTGTTGCTGTTGTTGTTGTTTTAATCTTCTACTTATGAGTGAAATTGTATGGTATTTGACTTTTCCATATGACTTATTTTGCTTAGCATAATACCCTCAAGGTCCATGTATGTTGCCTCAAATGGTAAGATTTCATCTTTTTTTATAGCTGGGTAGTGTTCAACTGTGTATATGTACCACATATTCTTTATCCATTCATTTGTTGATGGGCACTTAGGTTGTTTCCAAGTCTTAGCTATTGTGAATAATGTTGCAGTTAACATAAGGGTGCATATATCTTTGCACATTCATGTTTTCATGTTCTTTGGATAAATACTCAAAAATGAAATATCTGGATCATATGGTAGTTCTATTCTTAAATTTTGAGGCGTCTCCATAGTGTTTTCCATAGTGGCTGCAACAGTTTACATTCCCACCAGCAGTATATGAGAATTCATTTTTCTCCATATCCTCCCCAACACTTGTTATTTCTTATTTTGTTAATTATAGCCATTCTGAAGTGCATGAGGTGGTATCTCATTGTAGTTTTGATTTGCATTTCCATAATAATTAGTGATGTTGAACATCTTTTCATTTACCTATTGGCCTCTGTATAACTTCTTTGAAAAAAATGTCTATCCAGATCTTTTGCCCATTTTTAAATTGTGTTGTTTGTTTCTTTGTTGTTAAGATGTATGAGTTCTTTATATATTTTGCATATTAGCCCCCCATCAGATGTATGGTTTGCAAATATCTCCTTCCAGTTGTTAGGTTGTCTTTTCATTTTGTTGATGGTTTCCTTTGCTGTGCAGAAGCTTTTTAGTCTGATGTAGTCCCATTTGTTTATTTTTTCTATTGTTTCCCTTGCCTGAGTAGACATGGTATTCAAAAAGATGCTGCTAAGACCAACGTTGAAGAGCGTGCTGCCTATGTTTTCTTCTAGAAGTTTTATGGTTTCAGATCTTACATTCAAGTCTTTAATCCATTGTAAGTTAATTTTTGTGTATGGTGTAAGATAATGATCTACTTTCATTCTTTTGCATGTGACTGTCCAATTTCCTCAACACTATTTATTGAAGAGACTTTCCTTTCTCCATTGTATGTTCTTGGCTCCCTCGTCAAAAATTAGCTGTCCATAGATATGTGGGTTTATTTCCAGGCTCTCAATTCTGTTCCACTGATCTGTGTGTCTGTTTTTGTGCCAGCACCATGGTGTTTTGATTACTATAGCTTTGTAGTATATTTTGAAATCAAGGAGTGTGATACCTCCAGCTTTATTCTTTTTTCTTGGGATTCCTTTGGCTACATGAGGTCTTTTATTGTTCCATGTAAATTTTAGGATTTTTTGTTCTATTTCTGTGAAAAATGTCATTGGGACTTTTATAGGGATTGCATTGAGTCTGTAGATTGCTTTAGGAAGTATGGACATTTTAACTGTTAGTTCTTCTAATACAAGAACATGGAATATCTTTCCATTTCTTAGTGTCTTCTTTGATTTCTTTCAACAATTTTTTCTAGTTTTCAGTGTATAGGTCTTTCACCTCTTTGGTTAAATTTGTTCCTAGGTATTTTATTCTTTTTGTTGTGATTGTAAATGGGATTGTGTTCTTAATTTCTCTTTCTGCTATTTTGTTGGTAGTGTGTAGAAATGCGATTGATTTTTCTATGTTGATTTTGTATCCTGCAACTTTACTGTGTTCTTTTATTTTTTCTAATAGTTCTTTGGTGGATTCTTTAGTGTTTTCTATATATAAAATCATATCACCGGCAAATAGTGACAGTTTTACTTCTTCCTTTCCAGTTTGGATCCTTTTTATTTCTTTTTCTTGCCTGACTTATTTGGCAAGAACTTCCAATACTATGTTAAGTAAGAATGGTGAAAGTGGATATCCTTGTCTACTTCGTGTTCTTAAAGGGATAGTTTTCAGTTTTTCACCATTTAGTATGATATTAGCTGTGGGTTTTTAATATATGGCCTTTATTATGTTGAGGTACTTTCCTTCTATACTCATTTTATTCAGAGTTGTTATCATAAGTGGATGCCATATCTTGTCAAATGCTTTGTCTGCATCTACTGAGATGATCATGTGATTTTTATTCTTTATTTTGTTAATGTGATGTATCACGTTGATTGATTTGCGGGTGTTGGACCATCCGTACATCCCTGGCATGAATCCCATTTCGTCATAGTGTGTGATATTTTTAATGTATTGTTGCATTTGATATGCTAGTATTTTGTTGAGGATTTTTCCATCTATGCTTATCAGTGATATTGGCCTGTAATTTTTATTTTTTGTATTGTTCTTGTCCGGTTTTGGTATCAGGGTAATTTGGCCTCATAGAAAGAGTTAGGAAGCATCCCCTCTTCTTCAATTTTTTGAAAGAGTTTGAGAAGGATATGTATTAAGTCTTCTTTGAATGTTTGGTAGAATTCACCAGGGAAACCATCTGGTCCTGGACTTTTGTTTTTGGGAGATTTTCAATTACTGTTTCAATCTCCTCACTGGTGATTGGTCTATTCAAATTCTCTATTTCTTCTTGGTTCACTTTTGGTAGGTTGTATGAGTCTAAGAATTTATCCATTTCTTTTAGGTTATACAATTTGTTGGTATATAGCTTTTCATAGTATTCTTTTATAATCCATCGTATTTCTGAGATGTCCTTTGTAATTTCCCCTCTTTTATTTATTTGAGCCTTCTCTCTTTTTTCTTGGTGAGTCTAGCTAAAGGTTTGTCAATTTTGTTTACCTTTTCAAAGAACCAGCTCTTAGTTTCATTGATTTTTTTCTATTTTTTTGTCTCTATTTCATTTATTTCCGCTCTGAGTTTTATTATTTCCTTCCTTCTACTGATTTGGGGCTTTGTTTGTTCTTCTTTTTCTAGTTCCTTTAGGTGAACTGTTAGATTGTTTATTTGAGATTTTGCCTGTTTTTTGAGGTAGGCTTGTATTGCTATAAACATCCCTCTTAGTACTGCTTTTGCTGTATTCCATAAACTTTAGTATGTCATATTTTCATTTTCATTTGTATCCAGGTATTTTTTGATTTCTCTATTGACCCAATCATTGTTCAGAGGCATTTTGTTTAATCTCCACATGTTTGTGGCTTTTCTAGTTTTCTTTTTGTAGTTGATTTCTAGTTTCATACCACTCTGGTCAGAAAAGATGCTTCATGTTATGTTAATCTTCTTAAATTTGTTGAGACTGGTTTTGTGGCCTAATATGTGATCTATCCTGGAGATTGTTCTGTGTGCATTTGAAAAGAATCTGTATTCTGTGGCTTTTGGATGGAATGTTCTGTATATATCTACTAAGTCCATCTGGTCTAATGTGTCATTTAAGGCCACTATTTCCTTATTTATCTTCTATTTGAATGATCTATCTATTGATATAAGTGGAGTGTTAAAGTCCTCTACTATTATTGTGGTACTGTCTATTTCTCATTTTATGTCTGTTAATAATTCTTTATATATCTAGGTGCCCCTTTGTTGAGTGCATGGATATTTACAGGTGTTATATCCTGTTGCTGGACTGTTCCCTTTATTACTATGTGGTGCCCTTCTTTGTCTCTTGTTACAGTTTTTGTTTTAAAGTCTATTTTGTCTGATATGAGTATTGCTACCCAAGCTTTCTCTTCATTGCCATTTGCATGGAATATCTCTTTCCATCCCTTCACTTTCAGTTTGTGAGCGTCTTTTGGTTTGAAATGTGTCTCTTGTGTGAAGCATATATATGGGTCTTGTTTTTTTATCCAATCAGCCACCTTATGTCTTTGATTGGAGCATTTAGTTCATTGACATTTAAAGTAGTTGTTGATAAGTATGTACTTATTGCCATTTTGTTACTTTTTCTTGGGGTTTTTAGTAGTTTTTCTCTGTTCCTTTCTTCTGTTGCTCTCTCCCCTAGTGATTTGTTGGCTTTCTTTAGTATTATGTTTGGATTTCTTTCTCTTGATTTTTTGTGTATTTATTATAGGTTTCTGTTTTGTGATTACCATGAGGTTCATACATAATAACCGATGTAAATAGCAATCTATATTAAGTTGATGGTCTTTTAAGTTTGACTTCTTACTAAAATTCCTACACTTTTACTCCCTACCCCCACATTTTATGTTTTTGATATCATATTTAACCTCTTTTTTTGTGAATATGTATCCCTTCACCTCTTATAATGGAAATAGATAATTTTAGTACTTTTGTCTTTTGATCTTCATATTAACTTTATATGATTTACTACATTTACTGTATATTTCCCTTTACCAGTGATGGTTTTCCTTGATAATTTTCTTATTCCTATTTGGTCTTTTCTTTTCCACTTAAAGAAGTCCCTTTGACATTTGTTGTAAGGCCAGTTTATTGGTGATAACCTTCCTTAGTTTTTGCTTGTCTGGAAAACTCTTTATCTTTCCTTCCATTCTGAATAACAACCTTGCCAGGTAGAGTATTCTTGGTTGTAGGTTTTTTCCTTTCAGCACTTTGACTATATCATGCCACTCCCTTATAGCCTGTAAGATTTCTGCTGAGAAGACAGCTGATAGCCTTCTGGGGTTTCCTTGTATGTAACTTGTTGCTTTTCTCTTGCAGCTTTCAAGATTCTCTCTTTATCTTTAATTCTTGATATTTTAATTAAAATGTATCTTGGTGTGAGCTTCCCTCTTTGGATTCATCTTGTTTGGTGGTCTCTGTGCTTTCTGTACCTGGATGTCTGTTTCCTTCCTTAGGTTAGGAAAGTTTTCAGCTACTATTTCTTCAAAAAAGTTCTCTGCCCCTTTGTCTCTCTCTTCTCCTTCTGGGACACCTATAATATGGATGTGAGTATGCTTGATGTTGTCACAGAGGTCCCTTAGACTGTCCTCATTCTTTTTAATTCTTTTTTCTTTTTCTGTTCAGCTTGGGTGATTTCCTCTACTCTTTCCTCCAGCTCACGGATCCATTTTTCTGTGTCGTCTACTCTGCTGTTGATTCCCTCTAGTGAATTTTTCATTTCTATTATTGTATTCTACAGTTCTGATTGGTTCTTTTTTATATTTTCCAATTCTCTGTTGAAGTACTCCCTGTGTTCATCTGTTCTTCTTCCAAGAGCAGTGAGCATCCTTATGACTTTTTGTTTGAACTCTTTTTCAGGTAGATTGCTTATCTCTGTTTTGTTTAGTTCTTTTTCTAAGGATTTGTCCTGTTCCCTTAATCAGAACCTATTCCTTTGTCTCTTCATTTAGCTTACTTCTCTGTGCCTATATCTATGTGTTAGGTAGATCAGCTATGTCTCCCAATCTTAGAGATTTGGCCTTATGTAACAGGTGGCTTATGGGGCCCAGCAATGTGCTTCCCTCTCCTCACCAGTTCCAAATGTTCTGGGAGTGTCCCTTGTGTGGGCTGTGTGTGCCCTTCTGTTGTGGCAGGGTTGCTCTCGCTGCAGGTGCATGGGTAGGCTAGGCTGACCCCCGGGCCAGCTGGTTGTAAGGCTCAGCTGTGTGCAGCTGCTATGGTCACTTTAGTCACTTTATTGTGCAGGGGCAACCCCAGCACAGCTGGCTGCAAGGTCTAATAGCACACACCTGCTACTGATTTGGTGTTAAGTGAGTCAGGCCCCCAGGGTGGCTGGTTGCTAGGCTCAGGGGCTCACAGCTGCCACACGCCTCTGGGACATGATGCTGTTGTCAGCTCTCTCAGGAGTGCAGCTGGGTGGGGCCGGCCCCAGGCATGGCAGCATGCAATCATTTCAGGTATTGGAAGGTGGGACAGATCTCCTGTGCGGTTGTTTAAGGAGGCCAGTGGCACAAGTCTGCTGCAGCTGACAAGCCCCACCACCTGCAGGCCCACACACTTGGCCAATGCAGTCCTGCCCCATGCGCACACCCTCCCCCACTGAAGTGGACCCACTTGCCCCACTGAAGAGGTCCCACACACTCTGCCAATGCAGTCCCACCCCTCATGCATGCCCTGCCCTGCAAAGGTGGACCCACTTGCTCCACTGCAGAGGTCCCACACACCCCGCCTATGCAAGCCCACAAGCTCCCTGGGCTTGCTGGTAGGTGGCGCCAGTCCCTAGGGTGGGCTGTCTGCCCTGGCTGAGCTGGATTAAATCAGTGCTCTAGTGGGCAGGGCAAACTCTTGTGCTAACAGACCAGGGGAAGAACTCCAATGGCATCTGCCAGCATCTATGTGAGCACGCCTGTACTAGGTCACAGCGATGGCTGCCACCAGTGACTTAGTCCCTGGGGATGTGGCCCAGCCACCTTCTTCCTCTCTGAGGCATGCTCAGAGCTTTTCAAGTGAGTCTCTGTTACCAAAGGACTATGCACCTTTCTTTCTGGTGATTTTTTGTTGGTTTCTAGAATGGTGAATTTGTGTGTGGTCCCTTTAAGAGCAAGGTTTTCTTTCTCTTATGTTCCATACCTCTTCTGGAGGTATTCCCCATTGGTTTTACTAGCCAGCAAAGCCGAGTATTATGACAGGCATCTCCGTTGTGCTGAATTCAAAGGCTTCTTATTGTGGCATAGCTCTCCTGCTCAGACCCCTGTTTCTCCAGGTAAAACTTCCTACCTTAAGATTGCTCCCAGCTGTGAAGTGCTGCAGCTAGAATAGGGTTTTTTCCTCAGGAGAAAGGTATTTCTGCCTCTTCCACCTCTGTCAGTATTGTCCCTTGTTGTGGGGGTTCTTTTTATCCAGTTTCCAGATCTCTCTCAGAGGTGATTGTTCCACAGGTAGTTGTAAATTTGTTGTGTCTGTGGGAGGAGGTGAGTTCAGAGTCCTCCTACGCTGCCATCTTCCCGGCAATCCCCTCAGCTAATGTTTTGACAGAGATTTCCTTGAGTGCCAGGAGCTCAAACAAACAAACACAAACATCAACAACAACAGCAACAACAACAGAGGACGTCCCCTGTGCAGACTGGCTCTGTGTGAGGCGCTCCCCCACAACTTGGCCAGCCTTGCTCTGAGCCTGAGGATCAGCCTGAGGTGGAAGCTTCAGGTCTTCTCAGGAAGTTCTGAGCATGCGTCTTGCCTGGGTGTGTAATGGCTTTCTAAATCCCCCATGTTCACAGCTGTCTTGAATATCTCAATTTCCTGGAAAGTCTACCCTAGCTTCTCCCCCAGACCTTGATGGTCTAATGTGTATCTCCCCCACAGTCTCTCATCTCAAGCGTCTTCAGTTGTAGTCCACCGTGTAGCTTTTACGAGCAGTGTCTGCTGCTCTTCCCGTCTGCATTCTGAGTCGTGTGAAATGAGGCCTTGCATCAGCCCTTCAGGTGTCCCCAGAGAGGTTAGAACAGATTATACAATAATGTGCAAATAAAATCTGCTCTGCTCCCTCTGGTGGGAGCTGGGGGAATGGGAACCTGGCTGCTGTCTACTCAAGACCAACTCTGCCATGCTGGGGAAAGGTGAGGCAAGGGTGAGTGAAAATGACATGAAACTTCCCTACCATTTTGAAGGTGGCTTTTCTTGATTGGGTATTTGCACGGTTGTTGTAAACCTTTGACACTTCCAGAGCTCCTACAAAGTCAGTTCAGACAGCTCCTGGTAGTTTGTTTGCTTGATTCATTGTTTTTGATGTTTTGTAGGGGAACAAGAGCTCACAGCTTCCTAGTAGGCCATTTTCTTTACATCACTCCCCAGTAGCACTTTATTTTCTTTTCTATTTTTTTTTATTTTGGTGAGGAAGATTGGCCCTGAGCTAATATCGGTGCCAGTATTCCTCTATTTTGTATGTGGGTCACCACCACAGCATGGCTTTAGGAGTGGTGTAGGTCCGTGCTTGGGATCCAAACCCATGAACCTGGGCTGCCGAAGCAGAGCACACGAACTTAACCACTATGCCACAGGGCCAGACCCTCCATAGCAGTTTTTGAAAGCAGCCAAGGTTAAGGACCCACTTGGGTTTCTGTGTGGACTCTCCCACGTCTGTGTGGTAGATGGGATACTGTGCCCCTACCATTCAGGAGCTTTTCTTTGGCCCTGGGAGCATGATTACTTCCCTGGATGTGTGAGTCCCATCGTCCCTGTTCCAGTCTCTGACCCTATCTCAGATGATTGGCATCAAGAAATTTCATTCCCTCCTGGAAGGCCTGTCCACAGGGGTGTGTCAGGCCAACTGTATCAACACCCAGCACACTGAGCTGGACAGTAGTTCAAGTGGTGCATGAATGGGGGTGGGACTTTGCTATACACCTTGATGCAGTGTTTCCTAAATTTCAGTCATCCATGTCCATATCCACTATTTTTACCTTATCTGTGCACCATCTATATTATCACTTACTTAATTTTTCTCTCTAAATCCACTTATTATTTTACTTTAAAACATTTGTTTAAAAAAAAAAAGTTGATCTGGTATCACAAGTGGAAAACAGTATCACTTGCCAAAAGCAGAAGGCAATTGTAACCACAACTATAATACAAACAAAACAATTTTCTTAAATTTTAGCTTCATCCTGTTCCCACTAAAAACTCTGATCTTGAAACTTACCTTCCTCTTGGTAGTTCCCGAGCTTTTTATAACATGTTGGAGCCAAATCAGAACGATTGTAAGGGAGTCTAAAAAGGGATGTGATTCAACATTTCTAAAATGTTTTTTTCTGGAACCTCTTAAAATCATGTCATGTTCCACAACAGGGAAGATCCCAACACACTACTTGGTGGTCAAGTTCATGGGCTGTAGAGCAAGAATTAAATTCAAATACCAGCCCTTCCACCGACCAGCTGAGTGGCTTTGAGCAAGTGATTGTGCCTCTCTGAACATCAGTTTCCTCTTCTGTAACATGGGCTATAAAAAATGCCAGCCTCACACAAAACCTGTACACAAATGTTCATAGTGGCTTTATTCATAATCTCTAAAAACTGGAAACAACCCAGATGCCCTTCAATGGGTTAATGGGTAAACAAACTGTGGCTCATCCATAACATGAAATAATGTTTAGCAATAACAAGACTGAACTATTGATAAACACACCAACCTGGATGAATCTCCAGAGAATTACACTGAATGAGATAATAAAAAAGAGCCAGTCCCCAAGGTTACATACTATATGATTCCACTTATGTAATACTCTTAAAATGGCAAAAAAACGGAGAATAGATTAGGCATTGCCAAGGGGTTAGGGATGGAGAGGGAGGGAGAGAAGGAGGAGGAGGGAGGTGGACGTGGGTATAAAAGCAACATGAGAGCTCCTGGTGATGACGGGACTGTTCTGTCTCTTGACTGTGGTGGTGGATACACGAACCTACACGTGTGATAAAATTGCACTGTACTAAATGCACTCACATACACACACACACACACACACACAAATGAGTACAAGTGAAAAACTGGGGAAATCTGAGTAAGATCGGTGGATTGCATCAATGTCAGTATCCTGGTTGTGATGTTGAACTGCGTAGTGTTGGAAGATGTTACCGTCGGGAGAAACTGGGTAAAGGGCACACGGGATCGCTCTGTATCATTTCTTACAACTTGCATGCAAATCTACCATTATCCTAAAATCAAAGTGTAATTAAAGTAATACCAGCCTCACAGGCTTTCTGTGGGGATCAAATGAGGTGGTGTTTGGGAAGAAAATTCATTCAGCAAATGTTGATTGACACCTCTCGTCTGTGCAGGCAGTGTGTGAATGCTGAGCTTCTCACAGCGTTCATGAACGAGTTCATGAACACGGAGTTCATGGTCTAGGAAATCGTATTCTGCTGGAGAGCCACACAAAAGCGAGGTGTTATTTTAAAAAATTATCCTTGAAATTGGCGTAACATTGCCCACTAACTCAGCAGTAGAGTGCATTGAGTGTTTGCGTGTAAAGAAAATAGACTCTGCGAGATGACAAAACTTGCCAGGTGCCAGGTGGCGTGAGAAGGAGGATTCAGACCCAGATCCGAGCCCCAGGTTGTGGCTCTTCGTCTCTAGACTCGCTGCCTTCTCCACAGAGGGGTGCTGTTCTCTTTACAGGATGACCCGGTGAAGACAGCCGAAGCGGAGTGTGGGGACTTTTACAGCACTGGGGACAGAGCAACCATGGATGCAGAGGGCCACATCTGGTTCCTGGGGAGGGGCGATGATGTCATCAACGCCTCTGGGTAGGTGTGGCTGACCCTGAGCCAGGGGGTGTCACCCTCACACGCCTGGTGGGATCTAGCTGGCCCAGACGTTCCTCCATGCATTGGCCATGGGACCCTCAGCCTAATTCTGAACAGAGCCATGTCTACAGGGCCCTGGCCCGGGGGTGTCTGTGCACCTCCCCCAACCCCTGCATCCAGAAGAAACAGTCAAAATGAAGTTCAGGAAGGTCTGGAAGAACAACCATAATAAGACACCATGCAATTTAAAGAGGAGGGATGGGATGGTAAGGGAGACCTTGCTTTGGCCTCTATCAGTGGGAGGAAATTATTCTCTGTGCTCCTCTGATGGGGCACAACATGTCACAGAAAATAATAATAATAATAATGATAATAGCTAACCTTTATGGAGTGCTTACTAGGTGAAAGCACTCTCCTCAGTGCTTTCTATAACCCAGTAGATGTGATTATTACACCCATTTTACACAGAAGAAAACTGAGTCACTGGCCAGTGAAGTAAGTTTCCTAAAGTTTCAAAGACAGTACAGGTTGCAGCCCAGATTCGAACCAATGTGGTCTGGCTCCCAACCCGTTGTCCCTAACCCTTACGTGATTTAAGGGGAAAAAATGACACAAGTAACAAGTTCTCTTGGTTATTTCAGAGAAATTGAGTTTGTTTTATTTTGTAATTTCTAAAACAAATGCTGACGTAGTGGGGAATATGATGGAGAATTTTCATGAATGTTTAAGATCAAGTTTGGGGCTTCCAAGAGGTTCCATGCTGGAGGAAGCTCCTGAAGCCAGGCCGCAGAGCTCTGGGAGGACGGAGCTCTCCCTCTCCTCCTACCAGAGGCAGTGAGGAGAGAAGAAGGCATCTACGCCTTGTATTTCTTAGCATGGAGCGTCCAGGTCTTCCTGCAGTGGTCTCACTACACAGCCTGTCACAGGCCTCTGACCCCCTGTGACAGTTTCCCTCTGTGCCAAGGGAAGATACGATCCTCCAGAACATGAGATTTGAGGGCCTGGTCACCCCAGCCCTGGTATCTGCTCAGAACCAGAGAAGGAACCTTTGATCCTGCAGGTATCACATCGGGCCAGTAGAGGTGGAGAATGCCCTGGCCGAGCATCCAGCAGTGGCTGAGTCAGCTGTGGTGAGCAGCCCGGACCCAATTCGAGGGGAGGTGAGGAAGAGGACACGGGGGTCATCCTGCCTGTGTGTGGGCACTGGGAAGGCAGGTGCAGGGGAAACTTCGAGGCCATGTCTACCCAGGACCTAGGGTGGAGAGGGGGCACAGTTAGTGTGTGTGTACACTTACACTGTGTGGTCACCAGGGGGCACTGTGGCCTCATCTGTGACTGAAAATGCTGCTGCTGCTGCTGCTGACATCCAACATTCAATGAGCTCTTATTATGTGCCAGCTCATTTATCTCCCCAGTAACCTAATGAGTTCAGGACTCTCATTATACCCTTTTATAGATAAGGAAACAGGGGCCTAAAGAAGTTATTAAGTTGCCCAGATGACACAGTGGTGGAGCCAGAACGGGAATCAAAGCAATCTGGCTCCAGAGCATGCATTCATTGATTCAGTAGGTGTTTACTGAGCACCTACTATGTGCAAGGCCCTGTGCAATTAAGTCGAGACATAAATAATAACCTAAGAATAATAAATTACCAACAATTAATAAATGCCCACAAAGTTCCAGGCACAGAAATATACATACAACAATAGTAAAAATGATGAAGATAATGATGATGATAGGAATAATAATAAAGTTAAACTAGCTTCATGTTTTACATGTTTCATCTCGTGAAATCTTTACATATACCCAGTGAGGAATGAACTTGTACTGTCCCTGTTTCACAGGGAAGGAAATTGAGGGTGAGAGAGGTTGAGTAACTTTCCAATCATAGAGTGGAGACTGGAGTATTGACATTAGAACCTGATCTGTCCTTTTCCAAAGGCTCAAGTGTCAGCTTGGTGTTTTCGCTCATTAAATAAATATTCACTTTGTAAACTAGACAATTCACTGGCGCTTACCCTGAGCCTCCACTCTGGTTCTGCATGGCAGGTGGTGAAGGCCTTTATTGTCCTGGCCCCACAGTTCCTGTCCCGGGACAGGGACCAGCTCACCAAGGAGCTGCAGCAGCACGTGAAGTCAGTGACGGCCCCGTACAAGTACCCAAGGAAGGTGAGTGAGGCGGGTGGACGGGGCTGGTCCCCCTGAGCCGTCCTGGCGCTCCGCTGCCCCGAGTCTCGTCGGGTGGCTGGGCTGAAGCTTAAACAGCCAGTAGAACTAGCATTTTTCTTCTCAGAATAAATCACTGGCATAGGGGTGGGGTGGAGCCAACTTAGATGGAAGCTGTATCCTGTGGCAGAAACCCAAAAGGAATCCATTGCTGGCACGTTAACCTAAAGAAAAAAAATCAGACACGTGCCCAAAGATATCCAAGAAGGGTATTTAAAATCTTTCAAAAGTTGAGAAAGAAATCCAAATCAGCAGCTTCCAAACTTTTTAAACATAATTCATGCTAAGAAATACATTCTATATTGCAACTCAATATATACACATACATAATGAACAAAAATTAATAAAATGATATTTATCCTTACAACATGCAATACATTGTGATATTTTTTATTCTACTTCATCTGTTTTCAATGCTGTGTGCAAACTACGTAAATGTCCAACAATAGAGAAATGATGGTTATTCATGAAATTTAATATTATCCTGTAATTTAAAATGATATTGCAGATCTTTTATTTTTAACATTAAAATATGGCAATAATGTATTATTAAGAGAAAAAAGCAGGCAATGAAAGAATGTACATGATATTATCCTATTAGTTTAAAAGAGTTTGAACGGATACATGCGTGGGAAGTCCGCATTCCCTTCTTTTGTGATAGTGCTTTGCTCCGTCGTCTGAGCGCTGACAATCCATCCAGATAGAAAGCTGCAGAGCTCACGTCTAGTGAACATGCACCATGTGGGTCGGGCCCTGGACTCAGTGCTGCACACGCGTGACTATTTCATTTCATCGTCCCCACAGCCTGAGATGGTCTCACCACTCTGCTTCACAGAGAGGAGCTGAGGCTCAGAGACTCCCAGTAAATTGCCTGAGATTAGAGTTAATAAAAAGCAGAGCAGCAACTCAAACCCCTGTGTATCTGACAATGGAGTTCCTGCTTCTAACATCAGGCTCTGCGGCCTCACAGAGAGGAGAACAGAGGGCACGCAGCAGGCAGGATGGGCTAGATGTTACTGTGGGTGACAAAGACCCCCCAAAGTCTTAGCGGCTTATAACGAGGAAGGTGTCTTCCTTGCTCATGTCACATGTTCACCATGTCCAGGCTCTCCTGGGGCCTCTGCTCCACACCCCTCATCTCGGGACCAGGATAACGGAGCAGCCACCATACAGGTATCTGCCAGGTGCCGTAAGAGATGGACAGAGCTGGCGGCCAGGCTCACTGGTTCCCAGCTCTTCTGTTAGAGGTGGCACACTTCACTCCCACTCACATTTCACTGGTCAAAGCCTGTCCCAAGGCTGCATCCAACTTCAGGGGGTCAGGAGGGGAACCTGGCATCCTTGGTGGGCCCCCTTAAGGCCACCACATGGTGCCAGCCTGTCTGGGGGACTGTGCAGGGGCAAAGGAGGGGAGGGGGACTGGTAGGAAGTGACGGCTGGACTAAGTCAGGATGGATTTTCTTTCTGCTCAACCAGGTGGAGTTTGTCCCAGAGCTGCCCAAAACCGTCACTGGCAAGAGTAAAAGGAGTGAACTTCGGAAAAAGGAGTTGGGTCAGCTGTGACCATCAATAAACTCAGAAACCACTGTGTGACTTTGGGCAAATCCCTGGCCACCTCAGTTTCCCCATATGGCGAGGGTGAGGATGGGGGTGTTGAGAGAGTTGATTTGGAAGGGTATCAGGAGTGCCAATATTTCAGCGTTTTTATTTCTTTCAAATTAATATCAGTCACTCTTCTTCCTCCAAGTCTCCTATTCCTTCTGGATTGCCCAGATGAGCCCACAGATTGGGGCTGGAGGTAATAAAATACGAATATGAACATCAATGGTGTGCCTGTGTTGTGCATTAATTCTGTGGATGAACCTGTGCTAAGTGCAGTCCCTCTGTAATTCTCCCCAGTCCCCATCAGAGAGAGCCCAGGGCCTGATTCTCCCTGCTGGCCCCAGCTTCCTGGGTGGCCCTGTGCACCCAGTAGATGGCCAGGACACAGAGGTCCAGAGAGATGCTCTGAGCAGCCCCAGGCACCTGCCTCTCCTAGGTCCCAGCCTAGGTCCCGCATGGGTGAGTGAGGGACCTGCTCTCTGGGAACCCAGGAGTCCCGTAGGACTCTTCCAGACCTCTCCAGAGGTACCCAGTCCCTCATTCATACCCAGGGACTTTCACTCCTCAGCTTTCCCCCATCTGCGCCCACCCGCTCTTCTCTTCCCAGGGCCCAGGACTCCCCCAGCCCTTTCCCAGGCGCCCAATGTCCTCCCCACACACCCCTCCCCCACGTTCTATAACTCCCTCCTGCTATCAAGAGCCCTCTTGAACCCCCTGGTCTGGAGTCCTGTGAACTGATCCTTTACTCCATCTCTCCCTGGGGCCTGAGATGGGACCACTGGGGGGAAAATCAGAGGCTGGGAGGAGCAGGGGCAGAGGGGCCAGGCCTGGGGGTGGGAGAAGCACATATTCTCTCCTTCTCACCCACCACTGGGTCACCCTTGGAGAGATCCCCTTTGCAGCTGCCCATTTCTGGGGTTCACAGACACACACTCACAGGGAAATAAGACACCACAAGCACCTAGAAACACAGGCACAAAATCACCCCCATCTCACCTGGGGACTCAGGCATAGGGCTCATGGACAGGCTCACACACAGACTCACACTGCAGACACAGGCAACGACCCCTGAGAACACAGACACACACACTCAGGGCCACATGAGACAGCCCCACAGGGCAGACCCTACACACAGTGGACACACACACACAGAACACAGACACACACACATGCACAGATACAATCAGGAACACACAAAGGGGCGGGGAATTCACACACACAACCAGCACACACAGAGATATAAAACAGACACACATAGATGATCCAGCAAGGATACACATGCCCAGAGACACACAGAGATTTGCACAGGCAACATACATTCATTCGGAGATACAGACACAGACACACAAATGCATACTGAGACACACAGAGAGTGCCACACAGTGGAAAACTCACATCCACAATTGATATACTCACACACAGAAACTCAGACTCTCAGGTCCATAACGCAGATTTACACACCCAAACATGCACACTCTCAGGCCCTCACTCCCCACCTCAGCCCATAAGACAAACAGACAGCCCTTGTGTCACCAGTGCATTCCCTAAGCAGCTCGAAGGAAGTTTAAAGGTGCTTAACACCCTCTCAAGCTTGTTTTTCAGAACTACGTCAGGAAGAGAGACAAGCATAAACCAGCCTGAACCAGAGCAAGCCCGACTGCAAGGGCTTCACCTGCACAGATGACCTGAAGATGACCAGAAAATGCCCTTTTCTGCATCTTAATACTAGAATCTCTGCCCTAGGAGGAGACTAGGCATTATTAGCATACCACGCGATGTCTGGGAGAACATGTTTTGAGACAGCACCTCTGCCAGCTAATACCTGCCTCTATATGATGACAAAACTTCCCTTTTGAATATTAATTAAAGATTAAATATTAAATAAACTTCTCATATAAATACGTCCTCCAGCCACCCTGCTCTCCAATGGATGGAGCAGTGGGCAGTGGCAGCTCACCACCACTAACCCGTTCACGCTACTGGGGGACGGGGATTGGGCCTCACTAGGGGGCTCCCTTCCTGGCGCTTGTGCCGCCGGCTTGACATTGCTGCCCCATCGGGAGACCCAGCAGCCACGCCGAGTGCCTTGCTCAGAGGATCTCCCAACGGAGGCAAGTAGCACCAAGCCCATGGCATAGCTATAAGAGCTATTTCTTTAAGTTGTCTCTCGAAGTCTGTTGACTAGTCAGGTCCGGGATTGCAAGGCCCAGGGGATGGGAGCCATCCTTGTGTTGCCTAGTTGTATCAGAGCTGATAAGGTGTGGGTTGGAGTTCCCTCCAGAGGTCACTGAATTTGAGCCTCTTGTGTGTTTGTGTTATGTCTGTGTTTGTGTGACTGGGGACGCCCAGCACTGATCTTACTTCCTCTGCCTTTCTGACATTCTGGACTCCAAAATCCCGTTTTCTTTTCCTGTCTCCTCTATCAGTGATCTCTAGGGAGGACCCCACATCCAACCTGTCTGCTTTCTCTTTTTTTCTCTGCTAAGGAATTCCTGCCAGTCTCCTTTTCTCTCCCAGACCACATCCTTAGATCTCAGTGGGGTGAACTGGTCTGTCTTATCCCGCTGCATGATTTGATCACCAACACAGAGGACCTTCTTTTGGACACTCTGACCAACCCACAGGTGTTTCTTGCTATTAATCTTCTTTTTTTTCTTAAAAAAGGAAATTCAATCAGAACTTTTACACTCCAGCCAGGGCTATCTGGAGCTCCTAGCCAGTCCCCTCCTGTGGGACTGTCTAGCCTTTGAAGGGATTAGTGAATCCTACAGTACCCTGCCTACTCAGCACCCCCAACTCAATTGCCCAGACCCACTCGGGCACCCAGATTGTCACCCTTGGTCAGTGTGTGTTTGGTTCCAGGCCAACAGAGTCCAACATATCATCTGGGCAAGATCTTGTGATCTGTGTCACCACTAATTACTATAGACTGCCCCCAGGAAGTTGGAAACAGATCATAAGAAAAGAGTCCAGAATATGAGGGGGGCAAACTTTACCCCAGAGGAGAGCCCACTGGGCTCCATCCTCCAGAACTGGAAGGTTTTCAGGCATTCCTCATTGACCTGAAAGCAGTTAATCTTTTTCTACAATACGGCCTGGCCATGATATTCACTGGAAGATGAGGAAAAGTGGTCAGAAAATGGAACCCTAAATTTCAACACCACATTATAATTAGATATATTTTGCAAAAGAACCAAGAAATGAGAATAAATCCCCTATATCCAGTGCTTTATGGCACTTTATCAAAATGAAGGGTTACCAAAAGACGTAAAATTTACAAATTAAAGTTGAACCAAAGGTTTCAAAAATATTGCCCATATTACAGGATCCTTCTGATGAAGAGGACTTGCTCCTTCAAGTCAGGAAACTTGGGGTCAAGGAAAGCCCACCTCAGAGTCCACCTCACTCTCTGACCCCAGCTTCAGTCCCACCATCGGGCCAATCGGGGACCCCAGCAAGGCCTCCACCATATTCTCCTGATACCCAGACCTCACTTCCACTCAAGCCAGAAGTTATAACCCCAAAGTCCCTTACCCCATTGTTGTCCCCACCAGGTAATTCCCCTACAGGGAATTTGACTCTCCAGCAACCCAACACTCTTTACCCTCCTCTTCCAGATAGTACAACTAGATTGGGAACTAGTTAGAAGCCTGGGATCTACCCGGTGAGACAGGTGCCTAACGGTGATGGGGGACTTATTAATGTGCACATCCCCTTTCCCACCTCTGATTTGTATAATTGGAAGGCACACACTAAAGGATTGAGGGCAGACCCAGAGGACTTCATCAACTTGACAAAGGGAACCTTCTCCACCCATAATCCAACCGGGGCAGATATCCAAAGCCTGTTAACTACATTCCTCATGGCTGAAGAAAAGTCAGCTGTTCTGTTAAAGCATGGGAGCAAGCAGGCAATGAATATGACCCGGGGTCAGATATCCACAGGCCTAATTAATGGGCAGTACCAAGGATGGATGCTGGATGGAATCCCAATGACCCAGATGACCAGGAAAACCTAGAGCATTTTCAGGGTCTGCTTTTGAGAGCTGTGAGAATGGTGAGTCAGCCACCCGTTAACTGGTCTAAGCTGAGGGAGATCCAGCAAGGTCCTGAGGAAACCCCTTCGCCTTTCTACAGAGGCTGCAGGACTGCCTCAGGCAGTATACCAATTGGGACCCTGAGGCCCAAGGCAACCCAGTGGTTCTTAATACCTATTTTATATCTCATAGTGCTCCAGATATCTGCAGGAAGCTCCAAAAATTGGCTATAGGTCCTGATACTAATTCTGTACAGCTAGTAGAGGCTGCTTTCAGGGTGTTCAACAACTAGGATGAAGGTGGGGAAAAAAAGGATGATAAAAAGATGCAGAGACAGGCAGCCCTACTCACGGTAGCCCTCAGGTTACCTTAAACCTGAGAGGGAAGAAGACACCATTGGTGAGCAACCCCAGCCCCCACTGAGGGACCAGAAGGCTACAAACTAAGTTGGGGGCTAATTGATGTGCATACTGCTGGCAGGAAGGGCATTGGCAGTGGGACTGTCAGAACCATCCCCAGAGAGGGAGGGGATTGAACAGGACTGGGTCCTGCCAACTTCCCTTGACTACAGATGAGATGTGACAGGGCCGTGTGGCTCCCCAGTTGTCTCCAGGCAACCAAATCCTCATCTCCCCTGAGGAGCCCCAGGTAACTTTGGCAGTGGGAGGAGAGCAAGTTGAATTCTTGCTAGACACTGGAGCCACATTCACAGTGTTGAACACCCAGAAGGGAAAGCTTTCTAAGAAAACGTGTGATATAAAAGGAGTGTCAGGAAGAGGAGAAACTAAAAGGTTTCTGGAGCCTTTGACCTGTGAAATAGGACCTAAAATGTTAAGGCATTCTTTTCTATATGTACCAGAATGCCCTGTTCCCCTTTTAGGGAGGGACATATTATCTAAGCTAGGGGCCTCAGTAAGCTCAGAACGAGATAGAACAGAGATCCAAGTCCCTAAAATCTGAGAGTTGAGCTCATGGCCCTATTGCAAGATACGCCAGCACCTGAAAAGGAAGAATTTCCCCTAAATGTTTTAAGCCAAGTTAATTCAGAAGTATATGCACAAGGGCAGGTGGAACAAGCAGCCAGTGCCATGCCTGTAAATGTGGAATTAAAGCAAATAGATCATTGGCCCTGGGTAAAACAATACCCCTTGAAGCCAGAGGCCATAAGAGGAATCCCTTCTATAATTAACAGACTTTTAGAACAAGGATTGATCAGGCCATGTAGATCCCCATGGAACACTCCCATTTTACCCATTAAAAAGCCAGGAATGCGAGAATGTAGATTTATTCAAGACCTTAGGGCTATCAATGAAGCAGTCTGAGACATACATCCTGTAGTACCTAATCCTTACACCCTGCTAGCTAATCTCCCTGGAAAGAGCAGATTCTATACAGTGCTGGATTTAAAGGATGCTTTTTTCTGTATTCCATTGGATCCTGAGTCCCAGGAAATATTTGCCTTTGCATGGGAGGACACAGACTCCCACCAAAGGCAACAGTACTCCTGGACTGTCTTACCCGAAGGGTTTCAATCCTCCCCTACTATCTTCGGGGAAATTCTGGGCTGAGATTTAAGGAAATTAAAATTAGAACAGAGTACTGTGTAACGTACAGTATGTAGATGATATCCTAATAGTCAGCCCTACTAAGAAAATCTTTGATGAAAATGCTGTAGCTATGTTAAATTTCTTAGCCAATAAGGGATATAAAGTGTCTAAAAAGAAGGCGCAAATCTTTAAGGAAACTTTAAAGTATTTAGGGTTTATCATTTCAAGGGGGCAATGTAGCCTTCCTCAAGAGAGAAAAATGGCAACGTGTCAACTTGCTCCACCAAAGACTCATAGACAGCTACGAGGATTCTTAGGGGTGGCTGGCTTTTGCCACATTTGGATCCCTAACTTTGGATTGATTACTAAGCCTCTCTATGATAAACAGGGCCAGAAACGGACCCCTTTGAATGGGACAAGTTGTGTGATCAAGCTTTCAATAAGCATAAAAACTTGCTAATGGAAGCATCTGCGCTGGCCCTACAAGACCTAAGCAAGACATTCAACATATATTTCAGGAAAGACAGGGAATAGCCATAGAATTGTTAACCCAAATGTTGGGACCCTTAAAAAAAAGTGGTAGCCTATTTCTCAAAACAACTAGACACTGTGGTAAAAGCATGGCCCTCATATTTGAGAGCTGTAGCTGCCACATGCATATCAACCAAGAAGGCAGAGAAATTGATGATGGGCCAGTCTATGATGGTGTGGACCTCCCATCAAGTCTCTAGCCCACTAGAGACTAGGGGACATCTTTGGCCATCTCAAAACAGAGTCCTACAGTATCCAGCTATGCTGCTAGATTCTCCTCAGATTTCTTTAAAACCTTGTCATACTCTAAACCCAGCTACCCCACTCCCTGATTCCAATGGGCCTATTACCCATGCCTGCCTAGAAGTGATTGATCAGGTTTACTCTATCTGCGAAGATCTCCAGAGTGAATCATTGCATAATGTAGAGGAAGTATGGTTTTTAGATGGGAGCAGCTTCCTGCATAATGGAAAAAGAAGAGCAGGTTATGCAGTAGTGTCCCTGCATGCAACCATAGGAGCCAAGGGGCTAACACCAGACACCTTGGTTCAAAAAGCAGAAATAACTGTATTAACTAGAACTTTGGAATTGGGAAGAGGAAAAACAATAACAATATATACAGGCTCTAAATATGCTTTTTCTATAGTTCACGCCCATGGGGCCATTTGGAAAGAAAGAGGACTTCTTAACAGCAGCAGTAAAGAAATTAAACATGGGCCAAAGATCCTTAGATTGCTAGACGTGGTACAGGGCCCAGAGATAGTAGCTGTGGTCCACTGCAAAGGCCACCAAAGAGGAGAATCAGAGGCCATAAGAGGAAATAACTTGGGAGATGCAGCTGTGAGAAAAGTGGTCATATCCAGAGAGCTTCTGCAGTTCCCAATAATTCCCACTCTACCCTTCTATGAGTTTGTGCCAGTGTATTCCTCTGATGAAGCGAGGGAAGCCACCACAAAGGGTTACCAATGGTCCCCAATAATCAAAGGCTGGATGATACCAACAAGGGAAGGTATGGGTCCCCAAACAAACAGCTTGGGGGCTCCTTAAGAGTGCTCATGATTCTACACATTACAGAAAAGAGACCTGATACCTGTGGCTGATGAAAGTCATAAGCACCCCAGGTATGAAGGAACTTATTGACAAAATAACTGAACAAGGTGTTTATTGCCAAAACAGCAACATGCAGACTAGACCTCCTGTACCCACGCTAGCCAGAGCAACTCAGATCAGGAGAACTTTACCAGGGGAAGATTGACAAGTTGATTTTACTGTTATGTCCATGGCCCCCAGGGAATATAAATACCTTTTGTGTTTGTGGATACATTTACTGCATGGATTTCCTTGTAGGTCAGAAAGGGAAAGTGAGGTAACAAAGTTGTTGTTAAAAGAGATAATTCCCCATTTGGGGTTGCCCAGATCAATTCAGAATGACAATGGGACAGCTTTGATATCAAAGATAACCTCTGAAGTGGCCGGAGTTTTAAGAATTAAATGGAGGCTCCATGCTGCCTGGAGACCACAATCGTCTGGAAAAACTGAGCAGGCCAATCAAACTCTGAAGAAAACCTTGGCTAAACTGTTCCAATAGATGTGCGAAAATTGGCTAAAACTACTGCCAATAGCCCTCACTTGGATGAGGGCAGCTCCAAAGACAAACCGAAGCTCAGCCCCTTTGAAATGACCTATAGGAGGCCATTCCTTAAGGACTCAGATTCACTCATAAACCCAGACCCAGAGGTTTCCATGGCAATCAAACACATAATCAATCAGAAACAGGTGGTAGGTGCCCTCAATAAATGTGGAAACTTCTGTCCTCCCATGCCGACAGAGGTCAAACTCCACCCTTATGGGCCTGGAGATTGGGTCTATCTTAAAACTTGGAGAAGCAGTTCACCCCAAGATCAGATAAATCCTATTTGGGTAGGGCTCGCTTGGTTTTACTAACCACACACTCTTCCCTAAAATTAGAAGGAGTCATCCCTTTGGGTTCACCACACACAAGTAAAAAGGGTGCCCACGCCTAAAATATCAATAGAGGTTGTTGCAGACAACTGATGACTCTGAGTTTTCCTGCAAACTGCTCTCTGATTTGAAACTCTTCTTCCGGGGGAAAATGGGTGACTGTAAGCTGGCCATTAGAGTGCCAAAATACGGGGACCAAATGGAGTATGTAGGTAAACCAGATTAAAGGTGATGGTGACATTAACCCCAGACTCAAAAGTCATTACTCTGGGTGTGATCCACTCAGGATGCCTGGTCTCAAAGCGTGGTTACAGTCCACTGTAACTCTCCTACCAAATAAGACTACCCCTCCTGAACCCAGCCTTGTCTGTTCACCCTTGGGACTCATGTTCCTTGGGGGTCAAAAAAGCCAGGGATGGGAGGTCAGATGTCTAGATACCACCCAAATGAGAGGTACATGGACGATAGGATATGTAACTCCACCTACAAATGAGATTAAAGTTCTCACAAATAAAACACACACACAAGAAACTCACCATAGACATACAAAATGAGTTGTGGCCTAGTGGTGGCAGGAGTAATTGCCCTAATTGGGCCACTGGTGGCATTGGTGGGAGGTACCATTTATAATGCAGTCACTATTAAGGAAGTCACTGCCACAACGGCCATGGAGGCCAGCGAATCAGGCCTAGACTTTAACGTGTTACAAAAGTCCATTGACTCTTTAGCCAAAATGGTTCTTGATCGTAGAATTCCTTAGATTATCTTTTGGCAGACCAGGAGGAGTCTGTGCCTTAGCAGACATGTCTTGCTGTTTCTATGTTAATGCTAGTGGAACCATAGAAGAAAGTGCAACCAGGTGGCTGGAAACAGCTACTTGGCTAACAGAAAAGAGTCAACCAGATCTCACAGAACAAATCTGGAGTGGGGTCAAACAAACCCTCCCCAGCTTAGCTTGGTTCCTCCCACTTTTGGGCCCCCTAACAGCTACGCTTCTTCTCTTGCTCTTTGGACCTCATATATCTAATTGTCTGGTGCAGTTTGCGATAAAGAGCATTAAAGAAATAAAATGACAAATGCTGGTTACACAGGGATATGAGCAGCTCAGGGCAATGCCTGGGGACCCACAAACACATCTTAGATTAGGTAGGCAAAAATTCTGCTCCTCTACTCGTCCCTACAACGACAAGGCCCATACCCAGCAGGAAGCAGTTACCAAAGATGGACCTCCAGCCCACGCCCCTCAAGACTGAGAAGCAGGATAAAAAAGCTAGAGGAGGGATTTTTGTCACAGTTCCTTCTCTAAGCAGCTTGAAGGAAGTTGAAAGGTGCTTAACATTCCCTCGAGGTTGTTTTTCAGAACTGTCAGGAAGAGATACCAGCGTCAACTGGCCCGAACCAGGTTGAGCCCCACTGCAAGGGCAGCGCCGGCACAGACGACCTGAAGATGACCAGAAAATGCCCTTTTCCTCATCTTAATACTAGAATCTCCGCCCTGGGAGGGGCCTAGGCCTTATTGGCATACCACGCGATGTCTGGGAGAACATGTTTTCAGACTGCGCCTGCACCCGCAATTACCCACCTCTACATGTGATGACACAACTTCCCTTTTAAATATTCACTCCCCACCTGAAATAAAAGGACCTGCTTCTCTTTGTTCGGGGAGAGCCATGACTTTGGAAATGACTCTGCATGGTCTCCTATTTCCTGCTAATATACCATAGTCTGTGAGACAACTACTTCTGGTGGAGAGTCTGATTTTTAACTCACCAGGAAATGAACTCATTTTGGTTCAGCAACACTGGCAATAAGTGGAGGCCACCGCAGGCAGACGGGGTGAATAGACCCTGGTATGACCCGCCCCACCTAAGCTGTCATGGAAGGAGGTGTTTCCCTGGTTCCAACCCGAGTGCTGGGCGTCTGCCCCATGCCAGGGCCTTCTGGAAGCCTGTGTCTGGGTCCTGAGATACCAGAGAGTGACCAGTGAAGGGTGGCTCTGAGGACAGGGGCCCAGGGTAGGGATCTTGGCCCAGTTTAGAAGATCCCGAGGTCAAGAGAGAGAGAGAGGCGAACGTCCCCAGGACCCTGCCACGTGTCAGAGTGGGCTTCACCCTCTCCCACAATAACAACAATAACAATAATGCCATCAGCAGGACTATTATATGACAATAATATCATCACCACAGCAATGACTGACCATCAGTCTCAGGTTGAAGAGCTAGGGTGTGACCATGGCTGGCTGGATTGTCCTCATCTTCAGAGCAGGGCAGACCCCAAGCAAAGCTGGGCCCTGGGCAAAGCTTCTCTCTGGCCCCATCTCCCTCTGGAGTCTCCAGGCCTCAGCCTCCCCCTCTCCTAAAATCCCCTCCAAGACCCGTCACCTCTGACCTTTTCCTCAGCCTCGGTATAACCCTCTTCCTGACCACTCTGAACCTGATTCCCCATCTGTGCAAGGGGGATAGAGATGGTACTGACCTCAGGATGCCATCAGATGGTGCCTGCAAAGTGCTGTGCTTAGCACAGGCCCGTAACAGGAGGGGCCTTCGGTTGTATCATTGTTCCCTTTAATGGCTGCACACCTTCTAAGGCACCAGGTCTGGGAGGACAGATGCCCCTGGGAGATGATGAGGCTGATGTGCTCAGGGGCTCAGCAAGTGGCTGCTTCTTGTCCTTGTGACAGTCTTTGGACACAGGCGTGGACACTCTCATTTTAATGAAGGAAACCCGCTCAGGGTCACACAGCTGGGAAGCAGCACAGCTGGGTCTTAAGCCCAAGGCTCCTGGCCTGGCCTCCACGGCTCATGAAGGGCTCCCCTGCATGGGAGGCTGACACTGGCGTTGGGAGCAAGTGCTTCCTGGGCTGCAGGAAAGATCTCACCTGTTCCAAGCCCCTAACCTCTGTCACTTCTTATTCTTTCCCTCCTCCCTGCTGGAACTATGATCTGGGTGACCCTGGCACCCTTCATAGAAGTCCTCAGTCCCTGAGAAGGATGGGCCTCTCTCCCATTCACTTCTGGGCTAGTCTGACTTCCACCCCTCCTGTACTGGTCTCTCCTTTTGTAAACAGGACAGACCCCCTCTGGGGCGTTTTAGGCAGGCAACAACATGTAAACAGAATTTAATATGCACCATTGTTTTGTTGTCCTTGTTTGGTTTTTGTTTTGCTTGTTTTTTATGGTTTCCTTATATTTATGGTAAAAGACACTGATTTTCCACTATAATAGTGATGGAATGCTTCCTATTTACTATACACGTAAATTTACTAAATGTAATCATAAAAAATTGTGGGATTTAAAGCAATGACTTTAAGCTTCCGTGGGCCTGAATGAGCTGGAGAAACACTGTGTGCAGTCATGCAGAACAGCACCTTAGGAAGCTCAGGATGGGGCCCAGGAGAGATGATCACCAGTGGGGTTTGTCCCAGTCACCTGGGTCCCTGGTCCCCTGCCCACCTGCTTGACTCTCCCTGCCCATCACTCCTGGTGCCGACAAGCTCTCTTGGTGTTGTCCCCATGTGGCCCAGGAGAGATGATGATGAACTTTCTCTCTTAAAATGCTCACTGTCCTGTAGATCCCAGGAGATCAATCATGAGAGAGTCAGCTTGGATTTTCCCCACTGAGGTTCATAATGTAAAGCCCATACTAACAGGTAGCAGGGTAACATAGATAAGAGACATATCCACTGCTGTTTCAGGTGATAAAATATCTGGTTAATTAGGAATGATTTTGAGACCATACAATCTGGTCACACAAAGTGGAATATCCAGACCAGAAGGAGACGTATTTTATTAGCATTTAATCATAATCATATCATTCAGTTCAAATATAGCCTCTTTTCCTTTGGGATTTCTTCCTAAGGTCATATTTTATTTATCACATTTATAAATATTATAAAATTTCCAAACATATGGAAATATCATGTTAGCTTTCTATCAATGACTTCTAGCACAATTACATTAGTAGAAACACACTCTGTGTGATTTCATTCCTCCAAAATATATTGAAATTTGCTTCATAGCCCAAATAAATAGGATTAAGTTTGCAAATGATCATATGTGGTAAAAATTAATGTGTCTTCAGGGTGGCCCCATGGCCTAGTGGTTAAGTTCAGCGTGCTCTGCCCTGGTGGCCTGAGTTTGATTCCCAGGCATGGACCTACATCACTCGTCAGCGGCCATGCTGTCACGGCGACCCACATACAAAATAGAGGAAGATTGGCACAGATGTTAGTTCAGGGCACATTTTCCTCGGCAACTTAAATAAATAAACAAACAAACAAATATATGTGTCCTCAACAGTTGTTATGTGAGTATAGTTAGACATATGGATACACACTATATGATTAGGATGATTTGCTATTAAGATCTTCTACCTCTTACACGTGTTCTCTCTCCTTCTTGTAAGAGTTGCTGAGAACCTCCCACTCTACTTGTATATTTGACTCTTCTTTCACTTCTGTCATCATTTGCTTTATATGTTTTTAAGCAAATGCCCATGGGAAACCTTGGGAGGTTGGAAAGGAAGGAGGGAGCCCCCAGAAGTGGGGGACAGGGGACTCGGGTTGGGAAGGACCAGAAACCAGAAGGTCTGCGAAGGTTCCAAAGAGGACCTGTCATTGGGATGGCTCCTCATGAGGCACCAGCTGGGGGAGGGGCATTCTAAAAATGAGGTCATGCAAGGTGTGCACTGTGATGAACCAGGGGTGAAGGCAGGAGATTGGTCAAAAGGGAGTGTAAAGCATAGGAATTGCTAAGGCAGCACCCACACAGGAGAAGGCTCGGAGGAAGACGAAGTCCTCATCCCCTCCAACTGCTCCTGAGGGTTCACTTCACTGCTCCTTGTGTCCTGCTGACCTACTGACCTGTCTGAACCCTCCTTCTTCCCTTCTAGGACTTGATCTGACCCAGTACTTTCCCTGACTCCCTTCTTCTCCTCCCAGGTGCCAAACATCCTCCTTCCTGACACACCCACTCCATAATCCATCCCAAATTCCAACTCCTCCCTGGACCCCCTCCTCACCCCTCCACTGAACCCCCCCCCCCCACATTTCTGCCTCCCAATCGCCTTCTTGGCAACCTCAGGGCCCTTGAGAGAACCAGGACATGGAGGTGCAGAGGATGGTCTACTGGTTCCTCCTCCTTGGGTCTCCTAGTTACCCTAATAAGAATGTGAATAAATATCAGACATCAGTGATAGCTTCTTTTTTATTGGGCTGTTTCTTATGGTGGTTAAATAACAGCTTTTTCATGGAATCCTTGTTGAGAACTCAGGCATTCCTGAAGTCCGAGGACCTCACAGCAGGTTTCTTGACCAGCCTGAATGGGTTCTGCCCATAGCTGTTCACATCAAGTTCTGGGTCCTGTCAGCATTGCTTGGACCAAACATAGCAGTGTTGACAGGATGGAAACCTGAAAACAGTAACTTTATAGTGTCTAGAAGGAAGGATTTGTGAATATACTGAAAGCCATTGAGTTGTATGTCTTCAATGGGAGAATTGTATGCTGTGTGAATTATATCTCAATAAAATCATTTTTAAAAAGATAAGAAACTCTTATTTAATAGGAGTCATGGGAGTTAGATAGGCTCCTGGAAGACTTGTCAAGATCCTACTTCAAGCTATGTAAGTCTTGAGTCCGTCTCATGTGTAGTTTTATTTCCTATAAGTACATAATTCATATATGTGAAGATTGGCAGCCCTGGGAAGAGTGGTATCTAATCGTTGGTGTTGGTGCTAGTCTGTTAAAAAGGGAAATGTCATTTGTGCTCTGTGCTTTCTGGTTTGTTCACTTTTAGCAACTTCTGAGTCATCCTTTCCTTTCTGCTCTTGGAAGCTGCCCCCAGGGACTCTGTTTCAAACCGGGTTGATGGGATCCCTGTGAAGTCCATCAGAAAATAAGTGGCTGCATCCAGCTGGGATGTTTATAATGTGGAAATTATTAGGAGTGACATGACCAGGAGGTGAATGAGTTGTCCTTTCTTTAGTAAAGTGTTCATGTCCAGAGTATTGATCTACTCAAAGCAAAAAGGGTCCTTAATGTCCTCAGGATTGTCTAAATATAAAGAAATTCCAGATTCTTACTGTGAAAGTATTCGCTCTCTCATTAAAAACACCTCTACCTCCAGGAGAGAGAAAGAGACAGAGAGAGAGAGAGAGAGACAAAGACTGAAAGTACCCCATAGAGTTAACTAGATTTGTTTTGATTGGCACGTAACAGATTCTTAGAGAGGGATCTGAAAAGGTCCAGTGGTAGGGAACAAGCCTCACGTTGAGGCAGAATCATCCCAATGAATACCTCCAATCAAAGAAGAATCTGTTCTGATTCCTTTGAGTCTACAAATGAGGAAATTTCTTGATAGTCTTTTTTGGAATTCTCCCCCCTCTACCTAGGCTACATTCTCATAGATGAGTTATGCCCTCTTTCCCTACCTCATCTTTGAGCACCTGGATAAACTCACTTGTCTTGCATTTCCCACATCCATCCTTGTTCATGGTCATTGAGTATCAGAATCTTAGATTTATTGGCCCCGTTGGATCTAATCTAGGTAGGAGTGAACTAATGATTTCAGCTTCCAACAGTTGCCAGATGTAACAAGAGTGCCCATGACTGGGAATGTTTTACCAGGTAGTGACCAGATGGTCTTTATATTTTTTGTGCATTTGATCCACGTACTTAACCATTGTGCTGAGCTACTGCTCTCTCTCAGTCAGTGGTGACTCAAAGACAGTGTATGTTTCCCACAAGCACACATTTTACTGACTCCAGCTGTGAGGGCTGAAGATGAAAACGTTATAGATTTCAGAGGCCACTTTCTAGAGAAGCTTTATTTGCACAAAACTGATGTTTGGTATGTGGATTAGCATGAATTACATTGTAAGTTTGTTTTCTCCTAAAATCCTTATGAATCTAGTTTTTATAGAACAATGTTTGCCTTTTTGTGTTGCCATTTGTTTTGGTGAACATACATTCCAGAAATTTTATATTCTCTTACAAATTAATTTTCACGTTTGCTATTGATTGATTTAGGTGTAATACTATGAAATACAAATGTGAATTCTTTTTATTAGCTATATGGAATTGTGTTTTTAACTAACTTCAATTCTCACAGTTTTAATCATAAAAGATCACACTATTACGCAAATCTTGATGTACTTCAGAAATCTGACATTATGAGCTCTGGTTCAGAATCAAAGAGAACATTGAAAGAAAAACTCAATGGTTTTAGAAACTTGGACTAAACAATGATCTATACTTAATTTTTGTTGGAATAATAATCCCAGTATTATTATAATAGCAGCTGACCATCTCTCTAAGTTATGTCCGTATCTATAAACGTCTCTCTCTATATTATTCTCATTTGTGTCTTTAACAAACATTTTTGGTTGTTATTTTTGCCCATTCTTCCACATATTTGGGCATGTTTTCAAAGATGTTCCAAAGAATTTTATCCAGGTACTTCATGAATATACAACAGAAGACCCAGGCTTCCAATCTACTATAAGATTGATTTCACGTATTTTTCCATTATAAATTGGGTTATAAATTCATAAGTTTTATTACCTTAAAAAAATATTTTCAATGTGTTTGTCAGTAAAATAAAACTCTTAAAAGTTTGTGTATAACACACAGCTTAAGAGTGGTATAATTTATGTATAATAACAGCACATTTTTGATGAATACAATTTGTTGATATTTGACTTATGTATGCAGCAATGAAACCATCACCACATTAAGATAGAAAACACACTCATCACTCCCAAAAGTTTCCTCTTGCTCCTTTTTAATCCATCTGTCCTCCATATCCTCCATGAGGAGATATTTGAGGGGTGTGGTTACTTCCTGGAGGCTGGTTTAGGGCTTCTAAAGATGATACTTTGTGACAGAAATATTGTAAATGTCTTTGAGGTTCTTCATGATCTCCAATCATATTTCAGCTAGTCCATATTCTATCTGACCATTTCCATCTTGGGCCTGATGTTTTCAGAATTCTGTAGAAGTTGATCATTATTACTGTCTCCTTAGGAATTTCTGCATTTGTCATTTTCCTCTGGAGAACTATCCTTGCTGTGAGTTTACTAAAGAATGGATATACTTTTAATCATAAATAAGTAGGAATTTTGATAGTCACTGGAACTTTAATTTGCATTCAGTACTATAAATTTCCCTATAAGCACCGCTTTTGCTGTATCCCACAAATTTTAATAGGTCCTATTTCATTATCAGATTGAACTATTTTTAAATTTCTGTTGAGATGTCTTCTTTGACCCATGTGTTCCTTAGAAGTGTATTGTTTAGTCTGCAATTTTTTTACAGTTTTCAAGCTATCCTTCTGTTACTCATTTCTAGTTTAAATCCATTGTGGTGTGAGAACATAGTTTCTATGACTTCTATTACTTTAAATTTGTTAAGATGTATTTTATGGCCCTGAATATGGTGTATCTGAGTGAATGTTCTATGTGAGCTTGAGAAGAATGAGTATTCTGCTTTTAGATGAATTCTTCTACAGATATCAATAGTTCCAGTTGATTGAAGATGCTCTTCAGTTCAACTGTATTCTTATTGAATTTCTGCATGCTGGATCTGTCAGTGACTGACAGAGGGTTTTGAAGTCTCCAGCTATAATAATGGATTCATCTATTTCTCCTAGCAATTCTATTTTTTGCCTCATGTATTTTGACACTCTGTTGTTAATACATAACCATTAGGGATTTTATGTCTTCTTGGAGAACTGACCCCTTTACCATTAGAGTAACACCCCTCATTATCCCTGAATAGTTTCCCTTACTCTGTAATGTTGTTTGAAAGGGTAATTTCACTGGCTACAGAATTCTAGGTTGATGGTTCTTTTCTTTCAAAACTTTAAATATTTCATTCTACTTTCTTGTTGCTTGCACAGTTTCTGAAGAGAAGCCTGGTGTGTTTCCTACATTTGCTGCTCTATGGGCAAGGTGTTACACACCCCTGCTCTGCCCCGGCTTCCTCCAAAATTTTTTCTTTGTCTTTGTTTTTCTGTAGTTTAAATAATATATGTTTAGGTATAGATTTTCTTTTTGTATTTATTCTGCTTGGAATTCCTTGAGCTTCCTGGACCTGTGTTTTGGTGGCTATCATTAATTTTTGAAAATTCTCAGTCATTATTGCTTCAAATATTTCCTCCTTTCCTTTCTTCTGCTGGTATTCCCATTATGTGTATGTTATACCTTTTGTAATTGTCCCACTGGTCTTGAATTTTATGTGCTTTTTAATTTTCTTCTTTGTATTCCTGTTTTGCAAGTTTCTATTGACACTGAGCTTCCAAGAATTTATAAATTACAGTTTAATTTTCCTACTGTGTTGTTCCGGTTCCTACAGAGATTTATGACCTTGAGCTTCTGGTCCAACAAGTGGTGATTATAATCACCACACCAGCCAGTCTCTTTCCCTAATTCTGCAGGCAACAGTTGCCCCTGTGACATCAGTTCTCTGACAGATCTACAAAGAGTTTTTGACTTTCAGTTTCTTCAGCTTTTTTCTCATTACGTAAACGGGAGTGACAACTTCCAAGGTCCTTACCAGTTGGATCAGGATCCAGGAGTCCAGCTCTTTTATTTGTTTCCTTTAGATTACTAATTTGAACACAAAAATGTTGGAAATGGAAGTTAACTTTGTAAAACTCGACTCTTCTTAGTAAAGAACTCAGTGAGCAAGACAATATATTTGCAACACAAAAACTACAATTTTTAAACCCTTCCTTTCAGAAGAAATATAAATATTAAGCAATTGGTGAGCCTATCCCTCCTCCCACTTGCCCCTGCCTGTCGGGTTGGGGGACAGGGGACAGGGAAGCTCACTGGTTCCCGAGCATTACGTGAAGTTAAAGGTATATCCATGATTTTCTGTTTGCCCTCCATGCATGCATGTTCCTATAACAACATTATTATGGCTGGCTTTTGATACTGTAATGATATTCCAATGTCTTGGCCCGTTTCTTGGGCTGGCCTTAGCACCTGATCATCATTTAAATCTTTTGAAAAGGAAAATATGTTTTAGGGCTCAAGAAAATGTGTCTTCCGTGGTATTAAAATGGGGCTCTGCCTGGATTTTGTTGAGTTATAATCCTGCAGGGGATGACTCAGGTCTGGGCAGCACTTTTCACCCTTTCTTGAAATGTTAGGTGTCATTTCTGTTGTTGATTGTGCTTGTTCTCTAGCCATCTCCCATTCTCTTTCTCATTTGATGACCCTCTGTTTTTAGTGGTCTGGGAAAGTCATAGGACCTGATGTGTTGTAATTGTTTATCAATGCAGCAAACAGTCAACTCTGTGTAAAATTTCAGAAAAGCTTTCTCCTGGTTGAAGGAGGTATTATTTTAGTACAAGGATTTTGTCCTTCCTCATCTTTTTTTTTTCTTTTGGAGGCTTTTAAAACAATTCCAGGTTCTGGACTTCAGTGTGGATACTGGGTTTGGACAAAAAAACATTAGGTAAATGATACATTAGTATATATAGAAAAATACCTGCCATATTCATTATCAAAATTACATAAATGGTGTTAATTTAGTAAAATGTAAAAATATCTTCTGCTCAAAAATAAGTTACTTATCTTTGTGCTCTTTATCAGAGTTGGTTTCTGAAGTATCATGACTTAAAAAGGCAATTCTAATATTTTCTTATTTTTAAACCTCTGAATCTTTATACTGAACAAAATGATTATAATTTCATTGATTATTTTGAAATTTTATCAGAAACTATAGATTTTTGCTGATAATATGTGTTGACATCAAATTTAATTGTTTCTTCCCCTCCTAGATAAAGCCTTGAGTATATCAACGTAAGATTTTCGGCCTTAGGTTTGTTTATAATATTTTCTCAGTGCTGGTGTTTGATGTGGATTTTAATTCAATTGGGAATATATACAGTGAATTCTGATGTCTAATTCACTTAATTCTTGAATATGTTATTCTTCCTGGGTTGGAGTATAAATCACAATATAGAGGGAGGAACCATCTACTGAGATAAGAGAACAGGAAGAGGAACAGATCACAGGAGTAGGGACAATAGGGTGTGTTTAATTTTGTACAGAAATGTTCAGGAAGTAAGTGATGGTATGGCTCTGCAGTTTGCAGCGAGTACGTTGACGTGACCCAGCTCTTGGTGAAATGTAAAAATGATAAAACAGTATTGGAGCTATCAGGAAGCTTACAGCTTAGAAAAGAACTCAGATATTTCCAGGCAAAGTGTGTCACAACCAAGGGTTATGAGTCTGAAGCAGAGGGAGCCACTGCGCCAATGGAGAATGAGTGGAAATGAACATGATGCAAAATAGGGGTCAGACGTTCTGTACGGGCTTCCTAGACTGTGATGATTAAGTGGTGCTGTCTGTTGAGAGCCAAGGTGCCTGCCTGGCACTTAGCAGGCCCTCAACTGCTGGTGTTTGTCGCAGTGAATGCAGCAGTGGTGATGGCGAGAAGAGTGATCAGGGTATCAGAGCTCTCACGTTGGGCAAATAGAAGATAAGTTTGCACTTTGTGGTCAGGTGAGAGAATTCAATGCCTCTGAGAGGAGTGTGGAATTGTGGGCTGTGTCCTGGAGCTTTACATGTGTTATCCACCTGTAATTGGGTGCTTTATGTGTACTGTTTTCCTCTAATGGTGGATAGTAACATTCTCATCTTGGGGATGAAGAAGCTAGTCTTATAAGGATTGTAAGTTATCCAGGTCCTCTAGCGACTAATGGTAAAGCCAAGATTGTACCCAAGTGTGTTTGATTCCAAAGTCCTTCTCCTCAAGAGCCTCCCACCCTGGCTCTCATGAAAGGGAATCTGCTGGGCAGCACAAAGGTATTAGAGGCTTTTCAGCAGCCAGTTGAGTGACACTTAGAAGGATCTCTCTGGGTAATTTTAAAGGGTGGGTGGAAGTGGAGATAACCTGGAAGAAGTCAGGTGTTTTGTTTTTTGTTTTTCATTTTGATTTTTGTTGTTCAAAGCAATTGCACTGATCTATTTATTCTATTTGATAATTGGAGGACAACATGTAAGTACATAGGATGCTTGATTTTTCTCATTTTCTCCTCTGATGATGACAAGGCTATTTGAAATGTTCACATTTTCTAAGAATACTGCTTGATGATGGGATGTTAGGCTAAGACATTTTATTGTGTTTACCCATCTTTGAAAAAGATTAAATAGGAATCTCATTGAAATAGGGTTCTTATTTCCATATGTTTCCTACGTGTCAAATGCCACTAAACCTTGCTTTCTTCAGGGATCATAGTCGTGCTAAAAAATTAGTGCCAAATAATGGGCCTTTGCTGTTGACACATGGGGTAATTCAATTTTCTTGGTTTTGGTAATAATCTTAGAAATGATTTTTATCTCTTTTTAGTTAAATTACATCAATTTCTGAGAAGATGAATAACTACATGAAGGAAAACTCAGAACTTGTCAAAAAATATCCATTTGTGAACAAAAGGTATAACCATCCTTTAATTTTGTTTTCAAGGCTTCACCTTGAAGTACTTCCACTTTCTTCTAGTTCATTTATTTTGCTGTCTCTTCTTTCATCCTAGTGTCCCATTTCATTACATTGTATAACAATCTAAATCCAAAGCAAGCATCTTATATGCAAAGTACCACTTTTTTTATTTCTGTAAGGACTTGCCTATGTGAGGTAGGTTTTGCTATCGCTATAATTAATATTTTTGAATTCTGAATCATTTGTTACATATTTGTATAGATCAATGAAGCAAAGAAATGTGCTCAAGAAACCAAGCGGCAAAATAAGATTCTTTATAATGAGGCAAGTTTAAGGTAAAAATCCTCTTTTTCCTAGATTATATTCCAAAAAAAGAAGTAAAATTAATAAGTAAATATTCCCTACAACTTTTGTTGAAGAACAACACCCAAACACTTGAAAGCACTAATGAAATTGTTAATGACATCATTCAAAGTACACGTGCTAAACTGCAATCTGAAGGAGACTGGAACATCAAGAATAGGGACCTGGTGACAGTTTTGCTACTAAGTTATTACCATAGTTTGACTTTTGAGCCTTTTTGTTCACTGTGTGAATTGAGTGCTGCATTCTTCCATGCTGTTCACTGCTGTTTCAGGTACTAATACCACAATGCCTTTTTTTATTTGAGGACTTAGGAAGAATTTTTTCTGTTTTTATACCATAGGTTAATTTTTTATATCATTCAGCACTCCCTCCCCTCCAAGAAATGTAGAACTGAGAAACTGTAGGAGAGAGGGCTAGAGATTTCTAGCCATGTTGAGCAGGCCTATCCCTCTCAATGCAGAGCAGAGAATTTTCAAAGTGAATCTAGTGACCATATTTACCTTTCACTAAGAAAAGCTGTTCATTTGAGCTGTTTGGCTTCACGATTTTAGATCTTTGCTTTTGCCTTGTCACCCAGTCAACTACCCCACTGTCTCAAAAGTAGGAAAATTGGAGTGCCCATGGTGAAGGGCAGGCCGGAGAGTGGTCCTGGATAAAGATGCTTGTTTGTCTGGAACATACATTCTTTAGTAGTCTGGAATTGTCTCTGTGATCCTCTAGGACTTGACTGCTACCTCCCTACATTTGCAGACACAGGCTGTGACATGGGTGGTGACAATTTATTGCCTTGACTTCTATAACTACCCTAAGTTCTCCATTGGACACAGAGGGAGGGGTGGGGTTTTGTGGCACTGATGCTACTCTTTTGAAACCTGGTGGAGGGGGAGGGGACAAGTATTGTTCCTGCTTCATTGAGGTTCAGCTTTTGTTGCAGTTAGTGTTTTTGCCGTCAATATTAACATTTCAAAACTTTAATTCTGTTCTACAGGTCAATATGGCTGCAAGGGCACATGCTCCTTTCCCAGAATTACTCAGCATGCCCTAGCCATGGGCTGCCCTCTATCACCACTCATGGACTACGGGCCACCTCCACCTCCTCCACGCTGGCGGCCTCTGGGACTTCCACCACCGCCTCCACCTCCACCAATTAGTAAGATGATCTGAACGCTATGTGTTGACTTGTAGAGCATATGCATCACTTTTCTTGTCGAGTCTTTGGAGAAGATGTAGGGATGGCACCACAGAGCTTTGCAACGGAAGCACAAACCTGGCGGAAGTCATTGTAACATCACTCAAGTTTCTCAGGACATACATACAATGGGCCGTGAGTTACCCCATACTGAGCTGGGGAGCAGGTGTCTCTTGTGGAGAAGGAAAGAGGCTTTTTTGCAGAAAGGCAGAAAGAGCAGTTCTGCAGATGCATGTTGTACAGAGACCATGTACCGGGCTCTGTGGGGGATGAGGCGCACCCCTAACTTCAAGGGCTTAAGGTGTCCTATAGCAGAGAGACATTTCCATTAAAGATCTTGTGATCACCCTAATGGAAGCAGCAGTGAAGGGCCGCAGAGAAAAAAAGAGGGAGACGTGAATCTTACCAGGATGAAGCGGGAGGTTGTGAAGAGAAGGAAGAGTTGAGGAGGTTCCCAGTGGGGGTTTGTTGGATTCCCTTCAAAGGAGCTGGAAGGCCATTCCCAGCCGGGCACACAGCTTGAGCAGGGAGTGTGAAGGCAGTGTGAGGTCCACGCAGAGCCACTGCATGTTTTGAAATCACACAGTCTTGGCATGCGATTATCCTCAACACAATGTCACTGTTGCCATAAGGCCCTTAGTTCATAATCTAAATAAAGATTCTTGTTTCCCTCAGATTTCTGAAAGTTCTGGATCTGTGTGACAGAAAAATCCCTGGAGGTTTGGAAATTTAACTTGGCTCTTTGAGGATCCTTTGTCTGCCTGAGTTTATCGTGCCCCAGTGAGACTAAACATGAAGACAGGATCTAGATGAGCCAAGCGGAGGCCTTGGCCTTCAGCATGAGTCAGACTCTTGCTGGGACATTCAAGGTTGATCAGGAGCCACCCCTGCTGGACCCCTCTCACCACATCCCTGCATCCTCTAGTCACCACCCATGACTGTCAGATTTGCATCTCTCCAAATTTACCACACAGTATCCCGATTCTTGGCCTGTGTTCCTGCTGTCTCTGCACCTTATACCAACTCTCAGTGGGGCGTACTCAGACCCTCAACCCCATCGTGTGTGTGAGGGGGTGATACTGGTTTCTGAGGTGATTGTGAGGAAGACAAGATTAAGTACATAATGAAAGTGCCTGCAAAATGGCTGGGACATGTTGGCACTCACCATTCTCACTGTTTAAATGAAAATATCTCCACACAGATTATCAGAAGATGGTCACTGAGATACATTCAATTAAACTAAGGGTGTAAGAGCTGAGGCCCAGAGATTCGCAATCTCTGCTTCAAAAGATAAAGCAAAGAGACCCCCCCCCCGCCGCCGCCTCTTCCTATTGAAATTCAGGTCCTACCAGTTAAAGAAGGAAAAGATAATTTTGAGAATATGTGAGTTCAGAGATCTATACCTGAGATCTGAAGACAATTATTTTCCACTAAATATAAACACACGGATGCAGCCACACACTGGGTGTTCATCAGAGGCCACAGATATATCATAGAAGACAAATATATAGAGAAAGAAATAAGATCACACTGAAATAACCCCAAATCTCTTTGCCTTACAGGACAACCATTTTCAAGGAGGACCCTGAGCAGTGAAAAACAGGCTGTGTCAATTTATTATGGTTTTCCCTGCCCGATCCTGCCCCCTCCACTTTTATCTTTCCTGTTGTCATCCCTAATACACCCTTTACAGTTCTAACTCAGTATCAGCATCTGCCTCTTGGAAGACCAACTGACTCACCCCAGGGAGTTTACACAGTGTGATTCTTGTACACACAGTTCAGAGACAGGCAGAAACGATGGTGATGGCGGATAGAAGCAGGATGACCCTTTGTGGTAGTATTAACTACAAGGGAACCTGAGGGAGTCTTCTGGGGATGGTGGGAATATCATACATCTAGATCTATGTGGTGCTTGTGCTAATTTATTTTAGAAATGTTCACTCATTGCCTAGCCTGCCAGCCATAGAGGTGCCTCGTGATCAGACAGACAGTTTCTGTCCCCAGGAAGTGGCCTATTTCTAATGGTGGGGAAGGATGAGGGGCCAGCAGTGGCCATGGGAGACCAGTGAGGAGGCCCGCAGTTGGGCAGGCCCTATCAGTGCCCTTGCCCCTGGCTGCTAGCTCTCCCCAAATGGCACCAAGTCCAATAGTGCTGTGAAGAAAGTTTAACTGGGAGCAGAGATTTCTTGATAAGTCCTGTGAACTTTGTAATCCTCCTGCAATTTCCTTATTGAAAGATGAGCAGGGCAGAAGTCAATAGTGAGGGGCATCCTGAACAGGGCTGGAGTGGAGCAGTGGGCCTGGAGGATTGAGCCAGAGAGAGGGACAGGCAGCGAGTAGAGACAGAGAGATGTGTAAAAATGGGGTACCTGCCTCTAAGGGTAGAGAAGAGGGCTGGCATAAGGAAAGATAAACTCTCAGCTCAAGTACCCAGGACATCCACCTTGCTCTCAAATACCTAACAGAGGAGGACCATGCTTTCTGCCATAATTGATACTACAGCTGGTACCATTTCATTAAAATTAATCCAGTTATAGAGCTTTAATCATTAAAAGAGTGCAATAAGATTATATGAATAGACAGACAAATACAATAGAAGAGAAAATCCAAGGTAGACTGAAATACAAATAGGAATATAGGGTATGAGAAAGGAGGCATCTCAGTGCAGGGTGTTCAGACACCTGGGCAATAATCTGAAAACTAAAAAAATAGAGTTTAGTCCTTGTCTCAAAATCAACATTAACATAAATTACAAATGGATCATGATTTAAGATTTAAAAAGAAAGCATATGGTTTCATGGGGGTAAACCCATGAAGTCAAGTCTCATCGAATTATGCCCTTTAAATGGAGGCCATTTGTTATATGTAAATTATACCTCATTAAAGTTGGTTAAAAAAACATAAAAGTACAGGAGAAAATGTGGGAGGATCCCTTTATAATTTGAAGTGGGTGGGTGATGGGAATTTTTCTAACCATGTCTCAAAATCCAAAAAGACATTTAAAAAAGTAAGAAATTTGACTACGTCAAATTGAAAAACATCTACAAGGCATAAAACTCCATGAGAAAAATCAAAAGGCAATGCAAACTTAGAAAATATTTGCAACTCAGAGCACAGAAAAAGGAACAGCTTCTCAAATATATGAAGAGTTTGAAAATGAGAAGAAAAAGCCAAATGACACATTAGGAAAATGGGTCTAGAAGAATAGAGTTTCATAGAAAAGGAAAACACAAATGGCTTCTAACATGTCTCCAAATGATCAGCTTTACTGACAATAAGAGAAATACAGATTAAGACTACATGAAGATGTAATTTTTCATCTCTTAGATAAATGAAAAATGCACAAGTTTGAAAACACACTGTCAGGCAAGACTGGGAAAAACAGGGGCTAGGATGCTTTGTTGGTGGGAGTGTCAATGTAAGTGGGCACAATTCATATGAGAGGAGGTCTAGCAAAAATAGACATGCATCTACTCTATAACCCAGCATTTCAATAAAACAAGGTGAAACAGTGTATAGAGAGGCTACTTTTGCATAAAAGGATACATAGTTTTTTACATGTGAATAAAATACAACTAGAAGGACATACAAGGAATTAGGAACAGAGGCTTTAGAGAAATAGAAGTAAACTAAGCCTTGAGTTTATAGTTTGCCAGATGACAAGGAGGTCCAGCCCTATTAGAGAACTGAGCACTACCTAGAGATCTTGACTTCTGAGCTCGAAGTAGCAATTCTAGGAGACTCTGAGGTCATGTTTCTTAGAGATGAGATGAGGATACTCCATGTGTGGGACATATGCTCTATGTGTGTTTATGGATATTTGGCTATAGAGAGGAGTAGACTGTGGCAGCAGCTGTTAGACATCTCTCAATATTCATGCCCTCATCTCTCTCATAGAAATGGAATCTCCCATTCTTAGCTGAGCACACAGTCACTCAGAATAAACATCACATTTCCCAGCCTCTTCTGAAGCTACTGCAGCTGTATGACTACATTTGGATGAATGGAATGTGAGCAGAAGCAATGTGTGAACATTTTTGGTTATTCACTCAGGCAAGGGAATGTCCTGCCCTTCCCCTGCCCACGCTTCCTGCTGGCTGGAAGGTGGACACGATGGTTAGTCCTTTCAGCAGCACCCAAGAGATGGTGGAGCAACCTGACAGAAGGAACCTGGGTCCCCGAGAGGGTGGAGCCGCTAAACTGGGTATGGACTGCATATGCCCAGACCATTAAGGGAGGGAGAAATGAATTTATTATTTGGTTCTTGTTGAAGCAACCAAACCTACATCTAACCAATACACCACAGTAAGGAATTTCTTCATCTTGAAGGCAGTGGGAAGCTATTGACGGGATTTGAACTGGGTGATTTGTAGGAATATTTTAAATATAATGTTAAGGTTTGATAATTCCATTTATGTGAAGTTCTATTATAAGCAAAATGAATCTACAATGACAAAAAGCAAATCAATGGCTCCCTGGGGCCGGGGTAGGGCAGTTACTGCAAAGAGGGACAAGGAAACATTTTGCAGACTATAAAAATGTTCCATATATTGATTATGGTGGTGGTTCTTATTGATGTAATCAGAAAACCAGTAAGCTATCCCCAATTTTAAAAAGGGATGTCTCAGAGTTCATAAGAAATATTGCAAGAACTATGTACAAAGGTAAACTCTCATCCCGAGAAGTGCCTTGTTCAAAGGAATAAAAATCATAGATTTTATACAGTACATATTCTGTATTTTCAAAGTAAAAGATATTCTCCTAACACAATAGTACACAAATTGGAAAATAGTCAAATAGAGATGCATTTGGAAAAAGAATAAGAAATTGCGTCATCCACTACAGTTAAGTATTTTTACCATTTCATGGTTTTTTTTTTTTTTTTTTTTTTTTTTTTTTTTTGCTGAGGAAGCTTTGCCCTGAGCTGACATCCACTTCCAATCTTCCTCTTTTTTTTGACCATGAGCCGCTGCCACATACATGCGACTGAACCCGGTCCACTGAAGTGGAGCACGCCGAACTTAACCACTAGGCCACCGGGGCTGGCCCTCGTGGCATTTTGTGCAGCACTTTTTTCATTCTGTGTGTGAAGCATATGCACTTTTAACTACACTATACAGAATCTTATGATTTCTGCTTCTTTCCACGTGACATTAGATCAAGACCACTGTCCACATTCCTGCAATGTCTTTGAAACATCTGAATTTTATGAACTGCCTAGGCCAGCCCCGATGGCCTAGTGGTTAAGTTTGGCACATTCCACTTTTGTGACCTGGGCCCGGTTCCTGGGTGTTGCCCTACACCACTTGTCTGTCAGTGGCCATGCTGTGGTGGCGGCTCACATATAAAAAAAAAAAGAGAAAGATTGGCAGTGGATGTTAGCTCAGGGTGAATCTTCCTCTGCAAACAAAACAAAACAAAACAGGCTGGCCACGTGGCATAGCGGTTAAGTGCACACGCTCTGCTGCTGGTGGTCTGGGTTCGGATCCTGGGTGCGCACCGATGCACTGCTTGTCAAACCATGCTGTGGCGGTGTCCCATATAAAATGGAGGAAGATGGGCATGGATGTTAGCCCAGGGCCAGTCTTCCTCAGCAAAAAGAGGAGGATTGGCATGGATGTTAGCTCAGGGCTGATCTTCCTCACAAAAAAAAAAAAAAAAGAGAGAGAGAGTGAGAGAGCTGCCTAATATTCTTCTGTATAGATGTACAATAATTTAACAATAACTCTACCATGTATCATTTAGGTTTTCGTCATGTGAGTATAATATTGTTCCATTAAATATCTTAGCCCACAGTCTTTTAACACATCTTGTTGTTTCATTAAGATAGATTACTGGAAGTGGAATTATACTCTCTAGTGAGTCCAAACCATAGGTCACCTTTCAGAATTAACGATTCCTTAAAAATCTTTATATATTTTATTCAACCAAAAAGCATCTCCTACAAAACACAAGGTTTCTGTATTAGATAACTTGATTACAAAGAAGTCAAGACCCACGTCGTGGGACACAGAAAGGGCCTGGAGTGTGAAAGAACGATGGAGGCAGCTCAGCAGCAGGAACTGCAGGTACCAGTACTCCCTTCCCTCACACTCCCCCCAAAGTTACAGGCAAGAATCTGCCAAACAGACAAAAAGGAAAGAAAAACTCAGATTACGGAAACCAAGGCAGAAAGGACCAAGACAATTCTGTACTGAGTGAATATGGTAAAAGTATTGCAGCAACTATGGTGCAAAATCACAGTCCTCTGCGTTGGCCCGCACATTCACTCGTACACGGTCTTGGAATCAATGAACACGTCAACATCGTACTCTTCTGTGGCCTTCTTTCCCCCTTCAGAGATCTCCTCAAGAGTCTCCAGGTTCATTCTCCGAGTTTTGCATTCGGCTTCCTTTGCAGCTTTTATAGACCTCAGTGACTTGCATTCATCTTCCAATTTCCTTTTGCGTTCTGTAAAGCATAAATATTTGTCCTCTGCATGTGTATATGTGGACCTCTGGACACAGCTGGGGTGGTGAGAAGAGAGGGGTGAGAATTCTGAAGGCAGGAATCCATTATTTACCTTTCTAGTGAAAAATCCTTTCCTCTATATGGGGCTATCTTCCCAACAGGCAACGTACTTTTCAGGTTACGTGTGTATCAGTGTTCTCACCTTAAATTGTAAGAGGTTCAGATCCTCAACTGATATTTCAGGATTTCCATAAGAATTCCAAAGAGAGAAATATTGTTAAAAATGAGGCATGGTAAGAACTTCCCAGAAGCAATTAGGCTATTCTATAAAAATATTGTACCCAGGAGGCATCCATCATCTCTGTCATTTTCACTTTCCTTTTCTGTTTCCGATCACTTGAAAAACAAACAAGATAATTTAATTGCTTTATACTCCTTGCTGCTTAACACTTTATTTTCTTGATTCTAGAACTTTGCAGGAAACTACACGCTTATTTCATTATGTTCAAATTAACAGAGAAAATAAATTAGCCAGCATGATTAGGAGTACTCGGCTTTTAAAAATTGCATTACAACTTACATACCACAAAAGTCATTCTTTTAAAATGTACAAGCCAGTGGTTTTTAGTATATTTACAAAGTCTTGCAACTAGCACGACTATCTAATTCCAGAACATTTTCATTAACCTCAAAAGGAAACCCAACACCTTTATCAGTCACTCTCCAGTTTCCCCAAACCTCTGCCACCCCATCCACTTCCTTGGCAGCTACTAATGTACTTTCTTTCTCTAATGGATCCGCCGATTGTAGACATTTCATATAATGGAATCATACAACTTAAGCCTTTTGTGTATCTTTTTCATATAGCAAGATATGTTCAAGCTTTATCCATATGGTAGCATGTATCAATACTTCATTTCCTTTCACTGCCAAATAAGGTTGCATTGTATGGACGTACCACATTTTATTTATCTATTTATCAGTTGATGAACAGTTGGGTTTTTTTCCACATCTTGTCTATTAAGAATAATACTCTGGGCCAGCCCAGTGGCGCAAGTGGTTAAGTGCGCGTGCTCCGCTGCGGTGGCCTGGGGTTCGCTGGTTCACATCCCGGGCATGCACCGACGCACCGCTTGTTAAGCCATGCTGTGGCGGCATCCCATATAAAGTAGAGGAAGATGGGCACAGATGTTAGCCCAGGGCCAGACTTCCTCAGCAAAAAAAAAAAAAGAGGAGGGTTGGCGTTGGATGTTAACTCAGGGCTGGTCTTCCTCACAAAAAAATAAAATAAGAAGAATAATGCTCTTACAGATATTTGTGTACCAATTTTTGTGTGGGTGTATGTTTTCATTTCTGTTGGATATATAAACTAGGAGTGGGATTGCTGGGTCAAATGGTTACACTATGATTAACATTTTGAGGAAATGCCACACTGGTTTTCAGAGTGACTGCATTATTTTACATTCCAATTAGCAATATACAAGCCTTTCAATTTCTCCACATCCTCACCAACACTTCTCACTGCCCATCTTTTTAACTGTAGCCATCCTAGTGGATGTGAAGGAATATCTTATTGTAGGTTTGCGCTTTCTTTTTTTTAACAACACTTTAATGGAGATATAATCCACATACAATACTATTCACCTGGCTAAAGTGCATAATACTTTGGAAGAGAAGAGTTGGTTTTCTGTATTTGGCCAATGCTCTCCTTGGTCCAGCACCTACCTGGGCTGGACACATTCAGAGATGAAAAAATCCATGATAGGACCCCACAGCACCAGCACTCAAAAGGAGAAACAGCCTTTTCAAGAGAGGATGTGTGTAGCAGAAGAGATCCATCTCTGAGATTGATCTTGCCTGCAAGTTCTCCATTTCCTCATTCGGTTATGCCTGTATTTTGTTTCATTGTGGTGAAAAAATACACAAAACATGAAATTTACCTTCTTGACCCTTTCTAAAGGAATAGTTCAGTAGTCTTAAATATATTCTTGTTGTTGTGCAACCAACGTCCAGAATTTTTTCTTCTTGCCAAACTGAAACTCTATACCCTTTAAGTACCAAGTCCCCCTTTCCCCTTCCCCCAAGCCCCACGCAACCACCATTCTGCTTTCTGTTTCTTTGAATGTGACTACTCTAGATACCTTTCTAAGAGGAATCATAGCATATTTGTCTTTTTATGCCTGGTTTATTTCACTTAGCATAATATCCTCAAGGTTGATTTATGTCACAGCGTGTGTCAGAATTCCTTCCTTTTTAAGGCTGAATGATATTCCACTATTTTGTGTATCACATTTTAATATATAATATATTAATATAATATACCACATTTTAATATATAATTCATATATATTAGCTACATTTAAAATGTTATATATATATCATATTTCTTTATCTATTCATCCATAGGTAGACACTTGTGTTGCTTTTAGCTCTTGGCTACTGTGAATAGCGTTGCTATGAATATAGGTGTGCAAATATCTCTTTGAGATCCTGCTTTCGGTTCTTATGGATATATACCCAGAAGTGAGATTGCTAGATCATATGGTAATTTTATTTTTATTTTTGGGGGGAACCGCCACAGTGTTTTCCATAGTGGTTGCACCATTTCACATTTCCACCATCAGTGCTCAAGAGTTTCAATTTTCCACATTCTCACCAACACATTTCATTTACTATTGTTTTGATAGCAGCCATTACAATGGATGTTGAGGTGACATCTCATTGTAGTTTTGGTTTACAATTCTCTTAATTGTTAGTGTTTTTAGCACCTTTTAATATACTGATGGTATACAATTGTATACCATCTTTGGGGAAATGTCTATTCAAGTCCTCTACCCATTTTTTAATGGGGATATTTGTGTTTTGTTGTTGTTGAGTTTTAGAAGTTCTATATGGAGTCTAGATATTAATTCCTTATCAAATATATGATTTGAAAATATTTTCACCCATTCTTTACGTTTCCTTTTCACTCTAATTTTGTCCATTGATGCAAGGAAATTTTGAATTTTGACATAGTCCAAACTTTTTACTTTTACTTTTGCTGCCTGTGCTTTTGGTGTCTGATCCAAGAAATCCTTGCCAAATCCAATGTCATGAAGTATTCCTTGTGTTTTCTTCCAAGTGTTTTATAGTTTTAGGTCCTTGATCCATTCTTAGTTAATATTATTATATGACATAAGGTAAAGTTCCAACTACATTCTTTTGCCTGTGGATATCCAGCTTTCCCAGCACCAATTGTTGAAGAGACATTTTCCCCATTGCACTGTCTTGGTACTCTTCTCAAAAATCACTTCACCGTCAGTGGGAGAGTTTATTTCTGTGATCTCAATTTTATCTCATTCTTCTATAATCTGTCTATATCCAGTACCACACTGTTTTGATTACTGTAGATTTGTAATAACTTTTGAAAAGTTAAGACTGGCAACTTTGTTCTTCTTTTTCAAGATTGTTTTGGCTATTTGGGTTCCCTGGAGGTCCCATATGAATTTTATGTTGGATTTTTCTATTTCTACAAAAAAATGCTGTTGAAATTTTGATAGGGATTGCATTAAATCCATAAATTGCTTTGGGTAGTATTAACATCTTAACACTATTAAGTCTTCTAATCCATAAATACAGGATGTATTTCCATTTATTTGAGTCTTCTTTAATTTCTGTCAGTAAGTTTTTGCAGTTTTCTGTGTACAAAACTTTTATCCCCTTTGGCTAAGTTTATTTTTAAGTATGTTATTCTTTTTGTTGCTGTTGTGATTGGAATTGTTAATTTCCCTTTCAGATTGTTCACTGCTAGTGTACAGAAATGCAGCTCATTTTTTTTTTTTTGTGAGGAAGATCAGCCCTGAGCTAACATCCATGCTAATCCTCCTCTTTTTGCTGAGGAAGACCGGCTCTGAGCTAACATCTTATTGCCAATCCTCCTCCTTTTTTTTCCCCCCAAAGCCCCAGTAGATAGTTGTACGTCATAGTTGCACATCCTTCTAGTTGCTGTATGTGGGACGCGGCCTCAGCATGGCCGGAGAAGTGGTGCGTCGGTGCTCGCCCAGGATCCGAACCTGGGCCGCCAGTAGCAGAGCGCGCGCACTTAACCGCTAAGCCACGGGGCCAGCCCTGCAGCTCATTTTTGTGTGTTGGTTTTGTAACCTTGCTACCTTGCTGCCACCCTGTATGACGAGTTGTTCTCTGTAGTAAGTTCTTGGGATTGTTTCCAGGCAGCACGACGACTATGATCAGAACAAGAAGCACGTAATGTGGATTTTGCAGCAGAAATTAAGCTGCTGCTCTTCACAACATGCTCCATATGTCTCTGTGGAGTGTTCTGCATGTCAGGTCCTCCCTGCATTGGTGTCTGCATCCTGCATCCCTCATGCAGCCTCTTGATTCTAGTCTTTAATATAAAGAATGGACTTGAGCAAGAATTAGAACACCAAGTTCCTTACTAGACACTAAATAGCTTAACCTTAAAAACTCAAAAACAGGTTCACAGGTGACATCAGCAACATGGTGGAGTGAGCTGTTCCCTTTGTCTCTCCCCCTTCGAACTACAACTAAAAGACATTCATTGATAGTGGAGGATACCCACACAGCACATCAGAACTCCTGAGAGACCTGTGCAACTATACATCTGAAGGTGGACAGACAGGCCCCTGGGGAAGTGGTGGAGATAGGTGAGCACCTTCTGGCCCCCAGGCAGCCCAGCACATGTATGCAACTGCATTGCTGGCTGAAGCACTCATAGCACCGCTGTGGCTTTGAGGGTGGGAGTGTGCCTCGGCAAAAATGCAGGAACAGGTGATGCCAGACCTGAGCCCCCACATGATCGCTTCCCCATCTGGTGGGAGAGCCCACAGTGCTGCGTGGTCCACAGGGAGCAGCTCAGGCTCAGACTCAGTGGGGAGGCCCTGCCCAGCAAGCATAATAGCTGGTGCAACCTAGGAGCAGATGGCGGCAGATCTGCACACCCAGGCAAATGAGTTTCTGGCTGCTGTAAACACCCATACCACTACAGCCCAAAAGGGGGGAGAATGTCTCAGCGGGGCTGTGGGAGCAGGCAGCAGCAACCCTGGGCCCATGCATGATCACTTTCCGGACAAGTGGGAGAGCCTACAATTCCACCATGGTCCCAGGGAGTGGCTCTGGCTAGGAATCAGTGGGGAGGCCCCTCCCACTAAGCACAACAACTGGTGCAACCTAGGAGGAGATGGTGGTGGATCTCTGTCCTGGGTGATTAGCTCCTAGCTGCCATGAATGCCCGTAGTACCGCCTTGGCCCCGAAGTGTGGAGCACCTCTCAGCAGGACGGTAGGAGCAGGTGGCAGCAGCCCAGAGCCCCCATGTGATTGTTTTCCCATTCAATGAGAGAACCCACAGGACCTCTGTGGTCTTAAGGAGTGGCCCAGGCTCAGACAGACACAGCTGACAGGGATCATGGTGGACTCAGAATACAGATCTCCTGCCCTGCCTAGTGGTGGCAGGTGGAACCTTCGACCAGATACTACCACTATGTGATGGCACAAAACCACTACATCAAATAGTATTAACAAATATATTAATACTCCAGACCAGAAGGACAAAGACAAACAGCCAGAAATCAATCTGTAAGGCACAGAAATCTACAATTTAAGTCACAGAGAATTCAAAAGAGCTATCATGAAAAAGCTCAACAAGTTATAAGAGAACTCAGGGAGTTCAATGAAATCAGCAATAAAGTTAATGAACAGAGGGAATTCTTCAAAAAAGACATTAAAACTATAAAGAAAAAACAATCAGAAATGTTGGAGATGAAAAACACAACGGATGAGATAAAGAAAAATCTGGAGTCCTTAAATAACGGAGGTGATATTATGGAGGATAGAATTAGCAATCTAGAGGATAGGAATATAGAAATGATTCATATGGAGAAAGAGAAAGAAAGAAGACTAAAAAGAAATGAAGAAATTCTCAGAAATATCCAACTCAATTAGGAAATGTAACATAAGGATTATAGGTATTCCAGAGGGAGGAGAGAGGGAGAATGGAGCAGAACCCTTGTTCAAAGAAATAATACCTGACAACTCCCCAAACCTGGACATGTAAATGAAGCCAATAGAACTCCTAATTACATCAATGTAAAAAGACCTTCTCCAAGGCATATATTAGTAAAACTGGCAAAAGTCAATGACAAAGAAAAAATATTAAGGGCAGCAAGCAGAAGAAAATAACCTGCAAAGGAACCCCTATCAGTTTGCAGTGGATTTTTCAGCAGAAAACTTACAGGCTAGGAGAGAGTGGAATGATATACTCAAAATTCTGAATGACAAAACTTGCAGCCAAGAATATGCTATCCAGTGAAAATATCCTTCATGTATGCTGGAGGAATAAAAACTTTCCCATATAAACAAAAGCTGAGGGAGTTCATAGCCACAAGAACCAACACCCCCTTAAGAAATGCTCAAGAAGGCCCTCATGCCTGCAAAAAAAAAAAAAAGAAAAGAAAAGAAGAAAGGGCTTACCCAGCCTTGAGCAAGGAGATAAATAGGCAGACAAAATCAGAAAATTGCAGCTCTCTATCAGAACAAGTTAGTAAACACTTAATTATAACTCTAAAGATAAAGGGAAGGAAAACATAAAAAATAAATATAATCACGTCATTTAACCACAAACTCTCAACACAAAACAGAATAAGTTGTGACAACAACGACTTAGAAGGGGAAGAGGAAAGGGATAGAAAGTGCATAGACTAAGGGAATAAGAGGCTATCAGAAAACAAACTATCTCATCTATGAGATTTTTTATACAAACCACATGGTAACCACTAAACAAAAAATCAGAACAGAGACACAAATGATAAATGCAGAGAAAACTGAGAAAACCATCATAGAGTGCCACCAAACTGAATTGGCAGTCCAAAATACATTGGACGAGAAACGAGAAATACAGAACAACTGGAAAACAAGTAATAAATGGCAGCATTAAGCCTTCATATCAGTAATCTCTCTAAATGTAAATGGATTGAATTCCACAATCTAAATACACAGAGTGGCTGGATGGATTAAAAAACAAGACCCAACGATATGCTGCCTCTAGGAAACACACCTCAGCTCTAAAGACAAACATAGGCTCAGAGTGAAGGGATGAAAGATGACTCCAAACTAATGGCAAACAAAAGAAAGCAGGTGTTGACATATTTATATCAGACAAAGCAGACTTCAGGATAAAAAAATACATTGAGAGACAATGCGGGGCAGTATATAATGATAAAAGGGACAGTCCACCAAGAGGACATAACACTTATACATATATATGCACCAAACACAGGAGCACAAAATTACACAAAGCAACCATTAATTGACCTTAAAGGAGATATTAATAGCAATACTATAATAGTAGAGGACCTTAACATCCCACTTTCATCAATGGATAGATCATCCAGACAGAAAGTCAACAAGGAAATAGAAGAATGAAATGAAAAACCTGACCAGATGGACTTAATAGATATATATAGAACAATTCATCCAAAATCTGTAGAATACACATTCTTCTCAAGTGCACATGGAACATTCTCAAAGATAGATCATACATTGGGAAACAAGGCAAGCCTCAATAAATTTAAGAAGATTGAAATCATATCAAGCAACTTTTCTGACCATAATGCTTTGAAACTAGAAATCAACCACAAGAAAAAAGGTGGGAAATTCACAAAGATGTGGAGACTAAACAACATGCTACTGAACAACCAATGGATCATTGTAGAAATTAAAGGATAAATCAATGAATATCTGGAAACAAATGAGAATGAAAATACACCATACTAACTCATAGGGGATGCAGCAAAAGTGGTCCTAAGGTGGAAATTCATAGAAATACAGGCCCACTTTAACAAACAAGAAAACTCTCAAATAAACAATCTTAAAGTACACCTAACAGAACTACAAGAAGAACAAACAATGCCCAAAGGGAACATAAGGAGGGAAATAATATAAATTAGAGCAAAAATAAATGAAATTAAAACCAAAAAAACAGTATTAAGGATCAATGAAACAAAGAGCTGGTTCTTTGAGAAGATAAACAAAATTGACAAACCCTTAGCCAGACTCATGGAGAAAAAAAGAGAGAAGGCTCAAATAAATAAAATTAGAAATGAAAGAGGAGAAATTACAATGGATACCACAGAAATACAAAGGATTATAAGAGAATAATACGAAAAACCATATGTCAAAAAATTGGCCAATCTCTAAGAAATGGATAAGTTCTTAGAATCATACAACCTCCAAAAACTGAATCGAGAAGAAATAGAGAATCTGAATAGACCAATCACAAGTAGAGATTGAAACAGTAATCAAAAAGTTCCCAGAAAATAAAAATCCAGGAAAGATGGCTTCTCTGGAGAATTCTACCAAACACTCAAAGAAGATTTAATACCTATCCTTCTCAAACTATTCCAAAAAGTTGAAGAAGATGGAACACTTCCTAACACATTTTACGAGGCCAACATCACTCTGATCCCAAAGCCAGACAAGAACAACACAAAGAAAGAAAACTACAGGCCAATATCACTGATGAACATAGATGTAAAAATCCTTAACAAAATATTGGCAAACCAAATACAGAAATGCATTAAAAGTATCATACACCATGATCAAGTGGGATTTATACCACGGATGCAGGGATGGTTCTACATCCGCAAATCAATCAATGTGATACACCACACTAACAAAATGAGGAATAAAAACCACATGATCATCTCAATAGATGCAGATAAAGCATTTGACAAGATCCAAATCCATTTATGATAACAACTCTCAATAAAATGAGGATAGAAGGAAAGTACCTCAACATAATAAAGGCCATATATGACAAACCCACGGCCAACATCATACTCAGTGGGGAAAAACTGAAAGCCGTCCCTCTGAGAACAGGGACAAGACAAGTGGGCCCACTTTTGCCACTCTTCTTCAACATAGTACTAGAGGTTTTGGCCAGACCAATTAGGCAAGAAAAAGAAATAAAAGGAGTCCAAATAGGCAATGAATGTCTCTCTGTTTGCAGATGACACGATTTCATATATATGGAAAACCCTAGAGAATCCATCAGAAAACTATTAGATATAATCAATAGCTACAGCAAAGTTGCAGGGTGCAAAATCAACTTTAAAAATCAGTTGCATTTCTATACTCTAATAACGAACTAACCTGAACGACAACTCAAGAATACAATCCCATTTACAACTGCAACACAATGAATAAAACATCTAGGTATAAATTTAACCAAGGAGTTGAAAGACTCATACAATGAAAACTATAAGATGTTATTGAAAGAAATTGATGATGACAAAGAACTGGAAAGATAGTCCACGCACATGGATTGGAAGAATAAATATAGTTAAAATGTCCATACTACCTAAAGCAATCTACAGATTCAATGCAATCCCAATCAGAATCCCAATGACATTCTTCATGGAAATAGAACAAAGAATCCTAAAATTCATACGGGGCAATGAGAGACCCCAAATAGCTAAAGCAATCCTGAGAAAAAAGAACAAAGCTGGAGGCATCACAATCCCTGACTTCAAACAAACTACAAAGCTATAGCAATCAAAACAGCATGGTACTGATACAAAAACAGACACACAGATCAATGGAACAGAATTGAAAGCCCAGGAATAAAACCACACATCTACAGACAACTAATCTTCAACAAAGGAGCTAATAACATGCAATGGAGAAAGGAAAGTCTCCTCAATAAATGGTGCAGGGAAAACTGGACAGAGACATGCAAAACAATGAAAGTAGACCATTTTCTTTCACCATACACAAAAATTAACTCAAAATGGATCAGAGACTTGAAGGTAAGACATGAAACCATAAATCTCCTAGAAGAAATTATAGGCAGTACACTCTTTGACATCAGTTAGAATGATCTTTTCAAATATCATGTCTAATCAAGCAAGGGAAACAAAAGAAAAATAAACAAGTGGGACTTCATCAAACTAAATAGCTTCTGAAAGGCAAAGGAAACCAAGAACAAAATGAAACGACAATCCACAAACTGGGAGAAAATATTGGCAAATCATATATCCGACAAGGGATTAATCTCCAAAATATATAATGAACTCATACAACTCAACAACCAAAAATCAAACAACCCAATCAGAAAATGGGCAGAGGATAGGAACAGACATTTTTCCAAAGAAGATATACACATGGCAAATAGGCACATGAAAAGATGTTCAGCATTACCAATCATCAGGGAAATGCAAATCAAAACTACACTAAGGTATCACCTTACACGCATTAGAATGACTATAATCACCAAGACAAAAAATATCAAATATTGGAGACTATGTGGAGAAAAGGGAATCCTCCTACACTGCTGGTAGGAATGCAAACTGGTGCAGCCACTATGGAAAACAGTATGGAGATTTCCCAAAAAATTAAAAATACAAATACCATATGACCCGGTTATTCCGCTACTGGGTATTTACCCAAAGAACTTGAAATCAACAATTCAAAGACACTTATGCACCCCTGTGTTCATTGCAGCATTATTCACAATAGCCAAGACATGGAAGCAACCCAAGTGCCCATTGACTGATGATTGGATAAAGAAGAGGTGGTATGTATATACAACACAATACTACTCAGCCATAAAAAGGACAAAATCATCCCATTCACAACAACATGGATGAACCTTGAGGGTATTATGTTAAGTGAAATAAGCCAGACAGAGAAAGTCAATCACCATATGGTTTCACTTATATGTGGAAGATAAACTAACACATGGACAAAGAGAACAGATTAGTGGTCACCAAAGAACAGATTAGTGGTTACCCCAGTATAAGGGCTAAAGGGGCACATTAATACGGTGACTGACAAATAATAACGTATAACTGAAATTTCACAATGTTATAAACTATTATGACCTCAATAAAATAAATAAAATAGATAATATCAACAAAAGGATAGAAATTATAAAATGGAACCAAAGAGAAAGCCTGCAGTTGAAAAAGACAATAAATAAAATTTAAAAACATCTTTAGAGGGTTTCAACAGAAGATTTGAACAGGCTGAAGAAAGAGCTAGCAAACTTGAGTATAGGTCAATTGAGATCATCCAGTCTGATGAGCAAAAAGAGAAAAGAATGAAGAAAAATGAACACAGCTTGAGGGACCAGACATAATTTCTTACTGAGTCTCTGGGCACAGTAAGAATCCTGGAGATCTGGCAAAGCACAACTGGAGATGAGAGTCGTGGACATGACCTGGTTAGGACAAGAAGATCCAGGCCCTGGAGATGGTAAAGAGGTAGAAAACTAGATATCCTCCAGAAACAGTGATGTTCTCATTTCAAAAGAAAGAGGAAATCCTAGCCATCCATGGTTGCCTTGTCAGTTCCCAGACTCCACTTTCCTTCCTCTGACTTCCCCTTCTGAGCAGGCAGAACTCAGAGAGGAGAAAGGAGCCATGGGAATCCTAATTTCCTAAATTCCCAAGACATGTCATTCAAATTTCCCAACCCATCCACTAGGAGGGGCCCAGGCCAGCCCACATGCTCATGCAGAGTGCTCTGGCCAGATCAGGTGCAGCCCTCTCCTCCCCAGGGAAAAATTCAGAGGAGACTCATATCTGTGTTCTACAGGTGAGAAAATGGAGATTTGCAGTGCCGTATAATTAACTTAGTCTGTGTTTTTCTAATTATTTATATAACTTCATCCTTTCCAGTACTTTTCTGTGTTTCTGTTTGTGACATTTTCTATTAACCTGTATTCAAGTTACTAATCCAGTCTTCTGAGAGTCCACTCAGCTAAACTCATCTTTTGAGTTCTTCATCTCAAGTTCAGTTTAGGTCTTCTGTTCTCAAATGTCCAATTGATTTTAAGAGATTACTATTGTCTATTAGAATTCCCTATTTGTCATTTCCAATAATTTCATCTTTAACATATTTATATTTGTTTTAAATTCCTTTTCCTCTAACTCCAATATCTGGATATTGGTGGGTCTTCTGGTTTTGTTTGTTGTTTTGCTGTTTACTATTGATCACAGTCCCTGCACTTTGCACAGGATATATTTTTGATTGTGTATCAGACATTGTGCTCTGCCTACTTCCATGAGAGGAAATCAAAGGTGCACAGAGTGGCTGGTGGCTGGGTGATTGACACGCAAGCACAGGTGGGTAGGGATTTCCCCATTCTTTTGAAATGAATGTCATTATTTTCAGAGGACAATTTGCTGCTCTTCTCTCCCTCCCATGGACTGGATCTTCTTGGCCCTACTGGGTTCTGTTCACAAATAGAGACTGAAGTTGTTTTCCAGAGAGAGGTTGGTCCTTCCATCTTTTAGACAGATAAGTACCCCTTCACCTCTTTCCAATCAGCAGTTGAGCCACATTGGGGGTGAGTTTCAGCTCATTTTAGAGTCAGCCACCACTGGTTTCCAGTGCTCATATGTTTACTGTGTTTATTAGAGCCTCTCCCTGTAGTTAGATTTGTCTCCTATGCTCTCTGGGACTGCAGGTGGTTTACGCAGCCTTGTCACCCTGATCTCCAGTCTCACCTGCTGTCCCAGGGCCAGAGCTAATGTCCTGAGGGGAATCCAAGTAATATGTTAGGGGCTTTTCTAGATTCCACCCCATCCCTCCAGCCCACATCAAAATCCTGCTCATTTCCTTGTCTTCTAGTAGGATCCTTCTGCCTAACCAAAGCCTGATCCTCCATGTACAAAGAACATTCCCCAGGTATGAGAAGGCCTGTGACCTTGTTCACAGAGCAATGGCTCTTCTCCCTGTGAAACTGTAGTCCAGCTGGTCGTCTTTACTTCCTTCCACAGCCCTCTCATGTTCTAAAACCTAAATTTGGTAATGTTTCCTTTTTTCCACTTGTTGCCATGCCCCTCCTGTCTACACCCCACCTGGAAGCAGAAGTTCCATCCACTTTGCTAGGATCAAACACCACCATCTTTCCCCTCAGCCCAGCACAACAACCATTTGTGCTCAAAATAGATCGTCCCACCTAGAGAACAGGCAAATGCCACAGGGGAGAGGATGGTGTGGTGCGGGGCTCACATCATCGTGCGTCTCTTTTCTCATGGCAGCCCTTCAACTCCTGGTTGGGCTGGTTTTTCTCCACTGTCTTCATTCTTGTTGTATGTATTTATTTCAGCGTTTATAGCTGCTTGTTTTTGGAGAGTTTGTCTAATACAAGATGATACTCTGTCATAGATAAAACTGGAATGATTTTACCCTGTTGTTTTAATTAAAAAAATAGATGCATGTTATTTTTATGGAGAGAAGCATTTAAATAGAATTTTACCAGCAATACTGACTGTCTCTGAGGAACAATTCTCCATCATCACATTAAAATGAGTCACGTTAAATCCTTGATGCCTTCTCCTCAGAGACTAGTTAGAAAATCTCTATTTTCTTTTTGGAGACAGGTTTATAACAGACGTCTCTTAGGCACTGTTTTAGATCCTCTTTGTCTCCCCTCTTGTTTCACATGTTCTTATAGCAACCAGAATTGCAAGGCTCTGATGCACTTGATGCAAGTGCAACCTAATGCACCTCGCATTTTGTCCCTCTGCCACACGCCTCCCACACTCATCCTGGGTATCTGTGTACAGGCTGAGGTGTCAGATGTCCCCTGTTCAAAGTCCACACACGCAGAGTCAGGGGTCTCTTAGTGCGACTGAGTGTTTGCTGTCAGTGACTGTGTGTCTTCAGTCACCGTGTGATCTGCGTGTGTGGTGGGTTGTTGCTAGGCAGTGTGCACGGGTTTTTAGTGTTTGTTATCAGAAGGTATACAGTCATTCATTTGTGTGTGTGTGTACTGATGTTTATTATGGTTAGAGACTTTATGGTTGTGTGATATCTAGACGAATGTGAAATAAATACATATGTGTGGTCAATGTTTGTGTGTGGTAAGAAGGTGGATTAATATTGTAAGACCTGAGAATGTGTGGTCAGGATGTGCATATGCGGTCACAGTGGGTGTTTTCTATCACTGTTTTTGTGTGGTCACAAGGTATATGGGCACTTGGAAAATCTGTGTGTGTTGTCAGTATTTGCATGTGGTTACAGGGTGTATGGTCATTGTGGGGTGTGTGTGTGTGGCTATGACATGGTGAGGGAGCGGTAGTGGGAGATGCATTGTAAACTTGCCCAATTATTTAACAGTCACCTACATCAGAATCCCAATTTTTCCAGTAAATTTCAAGAGATTCTCTGAGGGGCCTGGAGGGAGTGCTGGGGCTAAGAGATGGGAGAGTGTTTGTTTGTAATGATAGAAGAACAGAGTGGAGAGTATATGTTCAGGGTTTGTGTATGTGTGTATGTGGGCAGGGGTTGAGAGATCTGTGTCTTTTCCAGGTGTTTATTGGCACTGGTATTTGTGGAGGGGTAGTTTTAGGTTTCAGGGGTGTGGAAGTGTTGTATGTTTGTTTGGAGGCTGTGCAAAGCTATGTTTGTTTCCAAAGTGTGGAAGGGTTGTGTGAATGTGTATGTGTGGTTGCTCCTATGTGAGTGCAGTGGCCTCAGTGGGTTGTTATAAGAAAGAGGTGTCAGAGTCACATGCCAACCTCTGAGGATGCCTGCTTCTTTCTCTTTGAGGAGAAAGAGTAAAGGTTTATGGAATTACTCTGAAAATTTTTAGAAAGAATTTATGCTCAGGCCGAATAGCCCAGGAGGTTCCTCATCTGACTGTCTCTTGAGAAGAAGGTCCAGCCCAAGGTTTGGAGGCTGAGGGCCTGAGTCTGATCCCTGGGGAAGGTGTGGGGTCACTGGGTAGGGATTGGCAGTCCCAACTAGTCAGGCTGCACTTCAGAGCTGGGCTGCATTTCTAGCAGCAAAGGCGGGAAGCAAACAGAAAGAAAAGCAGGAGCTTTAGAGTCTGTGCCAGGGCAGACAGGGTCCAAAGAAGCCAGGGCCTCCATGAGTGTAGGGGTGCTGGAGCCCAAGGTGGGTGCAGCACTAGGGACAGCCAGACTAGCCCAGCAGGCACCAACAGCCCACAGTGGATTCTAACAGGCTGGCTGCCAGTCTCCAGTCATCTCCTCTCCCCAGAAGTCCCGCCTCATTCTTGAGAGCTGCAGTACCCGCTTCCCTGCTCCTTTCACTCCTTCATAACAGCAATTCATTGTGATGACTGTGCTGTTTGCCAGGAATGATGCAATGCATGCTTGACATTTCATAGCGTTACTTACATCTTAAATAAAAAGGATGACCAAGCTATACAACAGCAATGTCCAAATAAGTCATCACCTTTTACTTTGAAGTATTTTAAAAATGTGGATCTGGTGATCCTCTGAACTAGGAGTCAGAAGATTCGAGCACAACTGCTACAGAACAGCTGATGAAACCTGGAGGAGGCCTCTCCATCTCTGTCTGGGCCCTGGTTTCTGATTCATTCATTCATTCATTCCACGAATAGTGATGGAAAGCCTATACTCTTCTAAAGCATGAGGACATCATGGTAAGACAAAACACACACAGCTCCTGCCTTCATGGGGCTTATAGTCTAGTAGAGCAAACATTTAATTAAAGAACTATAGAATAGAAGTATAGCCACAAACCGAACTAAGGGCTCAGAAGGGAAGGACCAGGATTGTGTGAAGATTATTACAGAGGAACTGACTTCTTTTCAGGGATGAAGGCAGCTGTCCCTAAGAAGGTCCTGCTTTTCCTGAGACCTGAAGGATGAACAGGAGTCACCAGGTGACAGGTGGGAAAGAGCATCCTGGGTGGGAAGGAGCAGCGCAAATTCTCAGAAGTTTCATGGACAGATTACAAGCCCCTGAAAGAGAACACCAGACCAGGGCTTGGGAGCAGGTGGATACTCAGAGAAGTGTATCTAGGGAACAGAGTGGGGAATAGGGAGAGTGAAGGCGAAGGAAGGAAAGTGAGAATAAGGGCATGTTATCCAGATGTCCACACACTGAGAGGATTTGGAGTTTAATCCAAAGGGATCTCTAGAGATCCCGCTAGAAAACAACTCAGAATTGTCTGCCCAAGGGACAGAAGGGAGAGGCATTTATCCACCAGATCCTGTGTCCTATTGGTTGAATGGTGTCCCATGGTGAGCAGGGTTGGAAGCCAGGGATGTGTGAATCCTATGACAACCTGCATGGAACCATTTGCCAGAGCCCTGGCTGGAATCCAAGTGAGTGTGAGAAGAACTAAGGGAGGCGACGAAAAGTTCCAACTCTCCCCCAACCTGGTGCCCAGTTTTGGAACATAATGCAGGCCCAGCTGGTGTGGGAGGGAATGCAGCAGGGACTGGGGCAGTGAGGGAGACTGCTCAGGGTCACCTCCCCATAGGGCAGGCTGCAGGCTAAACCTGCCTAATACCAGCCTTCTCTCCCAGAAGTCACCCCATCAGTGACCGACCCGGAGGCTCAAGCCAGCAACCCCAGGCAAAATGGGAGGTACCCACCTTCCCAAGTGGGATGGCCCCTGCAGAGCTCAGCCCGAGGGAGGTCGCAGAGACCTGAGGAGTTCAGGGAACCCCAAACCCAGGATTCTTGCCTTTCTGCCCCCTCCACTCTGGGCCCCTTCACAGAGCCACTCCAGCCTGGGCCATCGCTCCCTCTCCACCCACCCTAGGCCGGCTCCCCCTTTCCTCCTTGCTTCCTCTGGTCTCTGCTTCTCTCTATTCCTGTCTCCCTCTGTCTCCTCCTGTCACTCTCTAGGACTTGACCACCCTCCCATACATCATTCACCGTCTCTCCCCCTGCCTGTCTCTTTCTTGTCTCTCTCCCCAGGCCCTCAGGCCCTCAGGCCCTCTGTTCCGCTCCAGCCCTGTCTAGGACCACAGGGCACAACAGCCCCCACATCCCCTCCCTGCCATGTTTTGGCCCAGGCTCTGCTTGCAGTGAATGAGAATCTGGTTTACAGAGTGTGCTCATGCTGAGATTTACTGCTGTGCTGGTATTCCCAGCCACTCCTGGGCAGCGTGTGCACAGTCAGACCTTGACCCCTTGGTGTTCTGGCCTCGACCCCAGAGCAGTTGGGGGGCTGGCTGCTTCCCCTTGCTTGGCAAGAGGGAGGGCCCTTCAGGCTCCAGGGGCTGTTGGGGCATAATGGATTCGATTGGGGCACCTGGAAGGAGCCCGATTTTTCCACCCCAGCACCTTCTCCTTGGTTTGTGTGTGTGGGGGGGTCCCATGCCATTGACCTCTGCCTTGCCCATCCCTCAATAAGGAAATTGTGGGAGGATTGTGGGAGCTCATGGGACTTACCAAAAAACTCTGCTGCCATCAGCCCTCCACAAAGCCTGCTTGGACTTGGTATTTTGGGGGGGCTGCTGGCAAGTTGAGAAGGGCACAAAACCTGGATTACTGCAGGGCCTCCTCACTGGTCTCCCGGAGCCACTCCTGGCCCCTCATCCATTCCCCACCATCAGAAATTGGCCACTTCCTGAAGACGGATATCTGTCTCTCTGATCATCAGACACCACTGGGACCGGCATGCACCACGTGCTCAGTGAGTATTTATTGACTGAACAAACACAACCATGGCCAGATCTAGGTGTCGGATGTGTCCACCACCCCAGAAGGATTTCTTGGGCCCCTAGCAGGCAATACTGCCCCCAAGGAATAACATTTCTTCTGCCCCATCACTGTGGTTTTTGCCTGTTTTTGAACTGAGTGTACAAGTCATACTCAGCACACTCCCTGGGGTGAGTCGGTTGGTCCTCCGAGAAGCAGATGCTGATCCTGAGTTCAAACTGTAAAGGGTGTAATAGGGGTGACAACAGGAAATACAAAAGCGGAGGGGCAGCATTGGGCAGGGAAGCATCCAGAACACAGGAAACCGCCATGGCCTGTTTATGATGGCACAGGGTCCTCCCTTCAAAAGGATTTTCCTGTAAGGCAAAGAGATTTGGGGTTATTTCGATGTGACTGTATTTATTCCTGTATACATTTGTCTTCTATAATATATCTGTGGCTTCTGATGAACACTTTAGTGTGTGGCTGCATCTGTGTGTTTATATTGAATGGAAAATAACTGTCTTCAGGTCTCAGCTGTAGATCTCTGAACTCACACATTCTCAAAATTATCTTTTCCTCCTTTAACTGGTAGGACCTGAATTTTGATAGAAAAAAGTGTGTGTGGGGGGTCTCTTTGCTTTATCTTTTGAAGCAGAGATTGCAAATCTCTGGGTCTGAGCTCTTACACCCTTAGTTTAATTGAATGTACTGCAGTGACCGTCTTCTGATAATCTTCTGTGTGGAGACATTTTCATCTAAACAGTGAGAATGGTGAGTGCCAACATGTCCCAGCCATTTTGCAAGACACTTTCATTACGCACTTAACCTTGTCTTCCTCACAATGACCTCAGAAACCAATATCACCCCCTCACACACACGACGGGGCTGAGGCTCTGAGTACGCCCCACTGAGAGTTGGTATTAGGGGCTTAGACAGCAGGAACACAGGCAAAGAATCTGGATACTGCGTGGTAAATTTGGGGAGATGCAAAGCTGACAGTTAGGGGTGGTGACTAGAAGATGCAGGGATGTGGTGAGAGGGGTCCAGCAGGGGAGGTTCCTGACCAACCCTGAATGCCCCGGGAAGAGTCTGACATGCTGAAGGCCAAGGCAGCTGCTTGGCTGATCTAGAGCCTGTCTTCACGTTTAGTCTCACTGGGGCACCATAAACTCAGGCAGACAAAGGATCCTCAAAGAGCCAAGTTAAATTTCCAAACTTCCAGGGCTTTTTTTCTGTCACGCAGATCCAGAACTTTTGGAAATCCAAGGGAAACAAGAAGATTTAGATTATGAACTAAGGGCTCTATGGCAACAGTGACATTTTGATGAGGATAATTGCATTGCCCACACCGTGTGATCTGAAATGCCCACACCATGCAGTAGTTCTGCGTGGACCTCACGCTGCCTTCACACTCCCTGCTCAAGCTGATGCCCAGCTGGGTATGGCCTTCCAGCTCCATCTAAGGAAGCCAACCAACTCCTGCTGGGCACCTCCTCAATTCTTCCTTCTCTTCACAACCTCCCACTTCATCCTGGTGAGATTCACGTCGCCCTCTTTTGTTCTCTGGGGCCCTTCACTGCTGCTTCCATTATGGTGATCACAAGATCTTTAATGGAAATGTCTCTCTCTGCTATAGGACACCTTAAGCCCCTGAAGTTAGGGGTGCGCCTCACCCCCCACAGAGCCTGGCACATGGTCTCTGTACAATGTGCATCTGCAGAACTGCTCTTTCTGCCTTTCTGTCAAAAGCCTTTTTCCTTCTATACAAGAGATACTTGCTCCCCAGCTCAGTATGGGGAAATTAACGGTCCACTCCATGTATGTGCTGAGAAACTTGAGGAACATTACAGTGACCTCAGCCAGGTTTACGCTTGCATTGCAAAGCTCTGGAGTGCCATCTCTATATCTTCTCCAAAGACTCAACAAGAAAAAAGATGAATATGCTCTACAAATCAGCTCATAGTGTTTAGATCATCTTACCAATCGGTGGAGGTGGAGGCAATGGTTGAAGTTTCACAGGCCTTCAGGGTGAAGGAGATGTGTGCGGCCCAGAGCCCATGGGGATGGCAACGCCAGGTGGTTTTTGAGTGGAGGGGGCCCTCTTGCCTCCATGATGACCTGTGGAACAGAAAGTTAAAAGTACCTTGATGTGGCAGACACAAGCACCAACACCAACAAAAGCTGAAACCCAATGAAGTGGGGGCGGCATCTGGTACCTTCCCCTTCATCCAGATCCAAGAGAGCAGCATCAGTGCCAGACCACTCTACCCCTCCCACTGGGGCCCATGGAGAGCTTAATGCAGTTATAGAAGCCAACGCAATAAATTATTGTCACCACACATGTCTCTGCCTGTATCAGCAAATCTTAAGCCAAACAACTCAAATGAACAGCTTTTCTTAGTGGAAGGTAAATATTGTCACCAGATTCACCTTGAAAATTCTCTGCTCTGCATTAAGAGGGATAGGGCTTTTCAACATGGCTAGAAATTTCTAGTACTGTTTCCTACAATTTCTCAGTTCTATGTTTCTTGGAGGGGAGAGAGTGCTGAATCATATAAGAAATTAACCCAGGGTTTAAAAGAAAAAAAATTCTTCCTTAGTCTTTAATGAAAAAAGGCATTGTGGTATTAGTACTTGAAACAGCAGTGAACAGCATGGAAGAATGCAGAGCTCAATTCATGCAGTGAACACAAAGTCTCAAAAGTCAAATTATGGTCATGACTTAGTTGTAAAACCAAGTCTTGATTTGCTGAGGAAGATTCACCCTGAGCTAGCATCTGTTGCCAATCTTCCTCTTTTTGCTTGAGGAAGATTCGCCCTGAGCTACATCGGTGCCAATCTTCCTCTATTTTAATATGTGGGTCACCACTACAGCATGACCGCTGACAAGTGGTGTTAGGTCCGTGCCCAGGAACCGACTCCAGGCCGCTGAAGCAGAGTGCACTGAACTTAACCACTAGGCCACGGGATGCCCCCACCAAGTCCTGATTCTTGATGTCCCAATTTCTATCTGACTTCAACGTAGCATGTATACTTTGAATGATGCTCTTAACAATTTCATTAGTGCATTCAAGTGATTTGAGGTTATTCTTCACCAAAACATATAGAGATTAGTCATATTTACTCATGAATTTTACTTGTGTTTTTAGAGTGTGATCTAGGAAAAAGAAGGGATTTTTACCTTAAATTTATGTGCTTTGTTTTCCCTCTTTTTTCTTCAGCACATTTCTTTGCTTCATTGATCTATACAAATATGTAATAAAGTATTCAGAATTCAAAAATATTAATTATAGCAATAGCAAAATCTATCTCCTGTGGGTAAGTCCTTACTGAAATTAAAAAAGGGGTACTTTACATATAAGATGCTTGCTTTAAATTTAGACTGTTAAACCAAGTAATGAAATGGGACACTAGGATGAAAGAAGAGACAGCAAAATAAGTGAACTAGAAGAAAGTGGAAGTACTTCAAGGTGAAGCCATGAAAATAAAAATTAAAGGACGATTATACCTTCTGTTCATAAATGGATATTTTTTTTTTCAGTTCTGAGTTTTCCTGCCTGCATTTCTTTATCCTCTCAGAAATGTGATCTAAATTAACTAAAAAGAGAGAAAAAAACATTTCTAAGATTATTACTAAAACCAATAAAATTGAATTACCCCAATGTGTCAACAGCAAAGCCACATTACTGGCACTATGAGTGTAAATAACTTTTTAGCATGACTATGATCCCTGAAAAAAGCAAGTTTCAGTTAGTGGCACCTAAAATGTAGGAAACAGATATGGAAGTCAGAACCCTATTTCAATGAGGTTCTTATTTAATCTTTTTTCAAAGATGAAGAAACACAATGAAATGTCTTAGCCTAACATCTCATCATTAAGCAGTATTCTTAGAAAATGTGAACCGTTCAAACAGCCCTGTCATCACCAGAGGAGAAATAAAGAAAAATCAAGCAACCTATGTACTTATATTCTGTCCTCCAATTATCAAATCAAATAAATACATCAGTGTAATTGCTTAAAAAACAAAAATCAAAATGATAAAACAAAACACTTGACTTCTTCCAGGTTTCATCCCCTTCCACCCACCCTTTAAAACTTCCCAGAAAGATCCTTCTAAATGTCACTTGACTGGCTACTCAAAGGCCTCTAACACCTTCCTGCTGCCCAGCAGATTCCTTTCATGAGAACCAGGGTGGGTGGCTCAGGAGGACAAGGTCTTTGGAATCAAACACACTTGGGTACAATCTCGGCTTTGCCACTTGGTCATTAGAGCACCTGGATAACTCACAATCTCTCTAAGTCACAAGATTTATCAACACAAAGATGCACATATTACCACCCGCCACATAGATAAACAACATGCTTGAAATACACATTACAGGTGGATAACACATATAAAACACCTCGAGCACAGCCCAGCATTCCAGAATCTTCTGACAGGCATTTAATTCTATTGTTTGACCGCAAAGTACAAACTTATCATTCTATTTGCACAATGTGAGAGTTCTGCTGCCCTGAGGTCACACTTCTCTATACCACCAATGCTGCATTCACCATAAGAAACACCAGCATTTGAGGACCTACTGTGTGCCACACAGCCACCCTGCTTCTCAACAGAGAGCATCACTTAATCATCTCAGCCTATGAAGCCCATGCAGAATTCATTAGCCCCACTTTGTATCCTATTCACTTCTACTTATTCTCCACTGGCCTTAGAGGCTCCTTCTACTGAAGACTCGTAACACATGGTTTACACCTCTGTTGTGGCACACACTTTGTCTGGCAATAGCTAGGTTCTTCTCTAAGCCTTAAGCTTCTTGATAGGCTCATATAGAATCTTGATCATCTTTACATTTCCCCCAATAGCTAGGTCAAAGTACTCCCACCAATTGCAGACTCACCTCATAACTGGCTTTCTAAATATTTCTAATCGGAATTAAACTCCTCCCCTTCTCCCTACTCATGTGATCTGTTCCTACTCTTGGTCTCCCACCTCAATAGGTGGAAACTCAATCTATACTGTCATTTAGGCTGCAAACCAGGAATAGTAAAATTGTCAAGAGTTAAGAGGCCAACTAGACCTGAGAAGCCAAGGTATTTACTTTTAGCTGAATTAGAATGCACATCAAACATCTGTATTGAGAAAATATGACAAAGAAAACAGAAGCTTGAAATCTTACCTTGATGCACTGTAGGCTTTACCTAGAAGAGGGAGAAACAAAATTACATTTGATATAAAAACATATCATTTTTAAAATAAATCTACAGTTCCTGACCATACAGTCAAAATCATAATCCAACAGTATTATAATAATGGTGTAGTTAAAACAAATTCATAGAATTATAAGCAGTAGAAAGAAGTTCCTGTTTAAATGGTGATATTTCATAAACCATTTCTGATACAGAGAATTAAAGTAAATATCTTACTTTGGAACAAAATCTCTACGTACATTCTACTAAATGCACACCAGTCTACTTCACTTCAATAATGGAAGTGGCAGATATTTGAAAATTAATATGCTAATGCACCAATTACCTGGCACTATTTTTGTCAACTCCAAGAGCCATAATAAAGTCTAGAACCAAGGACTGTTTTCAAAGCCCCTAAGAAAACAAAAATAAAGGCAAACTTTTGGACTAAGATATGCCTTTTCACTCACCAGAAACACCTTAGAAATCTTTTATTCAGTGTTGACTATTCACTGAACTGACAAACAATTCCAACATATCAAGTCCTGTGACTTTTCCCAGATCACTAACAACAAAGGTTGTCAAATCAGAAATGGAGTGGGAGATGGCTAGAGAAAATGCACAAGCAACAACAGTAATGACAGCTAACGCTTCCAGAAAGAGCAAAAAGTGCTTCCCAAACTGTGTCATCTCCTGAAGACATCACTGAATTACAGCTCAATAAAACCCAGGCAGGGCTCCAATTGAACACCATGTAAAGACATCCTTTCTTGGCCTCTAGAATAGATTTCCAGATATCAAAAGTTATAAATGGTGATCAGATGCTGACTTCAGCCTGAAAGCTGAACTTGAGGAGATATTGGAATATCATTGTAGTACCAAAACACCACTTATAATAATGTTATCACAGGAAATGCATCCAGAGAAGGCCAACAGGAAAGTCATGGATATTCCTCTAACATCACATCTTGCTCAGCAGACAGTGAGCTTCCTCTACCTGATGACACCCAACCCACAGGTAGTGACAAGCAAGAGTGATGAACGGCAACCGAGAGGAAGGATGAGGATTCAAGAGTCAAGTGCTTCAGCTGAGGGGCAGGATCAGGACAAAGACAAGAGTCTCTTGAAAATCAGAGCAGAGGGGCATTTCAAATGAGAGAAACAGAGTGGGAATATGAAATGCTTTCCCTTTCTCCCTCTCCACTCCTTTGTACTCTATGACTCTCTTTCTTCTGAAAGAATCCCTTGGGCAATAGAGAAGAAGATATCCCACAGAAATCCAAGAGAAAGACCTTTGCTTTCAAGGAATTTCTAATAAACATGCATGGGAAAAATTCTTTTACAATGATAGGTCCATTACAATGAAGAAGTCCAGAATTCTGTTCTCAATTTTAGAATTCTTGCACCTAAAACTCTGCCACTTTAACTAGTCAGTTTCATCATCTGCAAAGCTCATTTATACAGAATAATTTGTTGCTAATTATGTTCGATAACAGAGGCATTTGTTGGGACCATCACCAAATATACTCATGTCCCGCTCTCTCCACAACTAACATATTAAAAGAACCTAAAATATAAATCAAGTGCAAAGATGCCTCAGACATGAATGCGTGGAGAGATCAGGGGACATGACAGAATGTGAACAGAGGACGCTTCTTTGCCTGGTGTCAGAAATCATTTCACTTCATTAAGGTGAGTTATGCAATATCAATTAACTGTGCCCTAGGGTTGGTCTTAGTTTAACCATGTCTTCAAGGTTCATCCTGGTCTATTGATAAAAGATTGCTATGCGTTTTTGGTGACTAAAATGCTTTTCAAAGAAAAAGGTATTTGCTAAGCACAATAGTACATAATCAAATCAGAAAATTTTGCAAACAGATGCATTCAAAAAAATTTTAAAAATTACCTTGTCCCCTATAGATTAGCACTTTTTCTTATCATTCTATGGTATTTTCATGGAGCAATTTTTTCATTCTAGGTATATACAGAAGCATATACATTTTTAACTACAATGTATAGAAACTCATGGTTTCGGCTTTTTCCACTTGACATTAGCATTACCCATTTCCTGAAATGTCTTTGAAACATGAATTTTAAAAGCTGCCTAATACAGTCTTCCCTCGGTATCCTTGGGAGATTGATTCCAGGACCACCCAGTGGATACCAAAATCAGAGGATGCTCAAATCCCTTAGCTGGCCCTCCATATCCACGGATGTGGAACTCACAGATACAGAGGGCTGACTGCATTTCACTATATGGTTGTACAATAATTTAACAATTCTCCTACTAAGTATCATTTAGGTTGTTGCTATGTTGTCACTATAATCAGTACTGTTCTATTAAATATCTTCCTACGAGGTCTTTAAATGCATGCCTGGTTATTTCATGAGGGTAGATTACAAGAAGTGGAATTATACTCAAGAAAAGAAAATGAACATTTTTAAGGTTTCAGATACGTATTATTTACCTGTATCTAAGAATGGTTATAAGAATTCACAATTCCCTAACAGTGTATGAAAGGGCCTATCAAGCAGTTAATCTTTATTATTTCTTTTTGACAGAAAGGATTTAGAGCTTGAGGTTTTCTTATGGAGTTTATAGTTGTTTACTGAGTTCTTTACTAAAAACAGATTAGCATATTTTACAAGGTTGCTTCAGTTTCAAACATTAATTTGTATCCTTGTTAATAGTCTGAAAGGGAACAAATGAAAGGTTCAGTGACTATAAAAACCCCTGCATATTTATGATTCAAAGAATACCAACAAAGTACTGTAATATACTCACAGCAAGGACAGTGCTCCAGAAGCAAACGGCCAACAGAGCAACTCCCAGGTAGGCAGCAATAATGATAGGCTTCCAAAGAAAACACAAAAATCAGAGCCAGGATGAAAATGGTCAGGCAGAATATCAAGTAGGTGGAATAAAAATAATGTTAATATAATTAAAATGAAATAATAAAAAGACTCAAAGAAACTTTAAATATAGCAGTCACAAAGATTCATCTTTCTAAACTCCAAACCAGTGTCCAAGAGGTAACCACACCCCTCAAATATCCCCAGTGGTTTCCACCACTTCAAAAAAGATCAGAACATGGTACTCTCATGTTTCTTTAGTGGCTGGCAGTGTTATCAGACCCTGTGACTCTGGGTAGTTTGAAGCAGAGCTCAATTTTCAGTTCACCTGGGACCCTACCAGTTCCTGTGTCTATGCTGGGCCAGAATCTCTCTGAATCACACTTTTCTTTTCATAAGTTGATTTTTGTCACTTAAAGATCACATAAGACAAAAAAATTAAGTCAAGAGAAATATGACTTTAATCAGAAATAATCAATTTTTGAGCCTTGTATAAGCCAAAGTGGTAGTAATGTATATGGTACTAATATGTGTAATTTCCCTAAGACCCTAGCTTTTAATTCTATTACATTTAATGTAAATAAAGACAAATATTCCCACTTAGTATGTATAGACTGCTCCTGAGAACTGTTCTACATCAATTGCTCTAGATTTAACTGCATATTCTTGAAAACTAGATACCTTCATTCTAAATGTTATCTTGAAGACAGTACATTAAACAAACAGAAGTATTCATTCAAAAGAATATGGCTCAACAATGGGAATGAATTAGTTACTAGTTCATGCAACAACATGAATGAATCTCAGAAACACTGTGCTGAATAGAATAAGACAGACACAAAAGAGCACACATGGCACACATGGCAAGAATGCCCCTGGGATTGTGCATGTGAAAGAAAGTGCCCCTCCCCCTGCCTGGAGGTCCAGCTCAGCCAGTGGGCCAGAGTGCCCATGTATAAAATAGAAAAGCAGCAGCTGTGAGCAAGCAAGCCGTGGATCACAGCGGGCTCAGAATACACAGCTCTTGATCCCCACCCAGTGGTGGCAGATGGAAGCTGCAACCAGATGCTGTCACTACGCAGAGGCGCAAATCCACGCCATCAAACAGTATGAAAAAGATATATTAATACTCCAGACCAGAAGGAAAATGACAAGCACCTAGAAATCAATCCTGAAGGTAGAGAAATTTATAATCTAAATGACAGAGAATTCAAAATAACTATCATAAAAAAACTCAATGAGTTACAAGAAAATACAGATAGTTCAACAAAATCAGGAACTTCTTTACACAAAAGATCAAAACTATAAAGAAAAACCAATCAGAAATGTTGGAGATGAAAAACACAATGGATGAGATAAAGAAAAATCTGGAATCCCTGAATAACAGAGCTGATAGTATGGAGGAAAGAATCAGCAGGCTGGAGGACAGAAATATAGAAATGCTTCAGATGGAGGAAGAGAGAGAACTAAGACTAAAAAGAAATGAAAAAATTCTCCAAGAAATATCCGACTCATAGGAAATGCAACATAATGATTACAGGTATTCCAGAGAGAGAAGAGAGGAGAATGCAGCAGAAAGCTTGTTGAAAGAAATAATAGCTGAGAATTTCCAAAACCTGGGGAAGGAACTGGAAATACAATGAAAGAAGCTATTAGAACTCCTAATTATATCAATGTATAAAGACCTTCTCCAAGACATATAGTAGTAAAGCTGGTAAAAGTCAATGACCAAGAAAAAATATTAAGGGCAGCAAGGCAGAAGAAAATAACTTACAAAAAAACCCCTATCATGCTTTCAGCAGATTTTTTCAGCAGAAACCTTACAGGCTAGGAGACAGGGGAATGATATATTCAAAATTCTGAAAGACAAAAACTTTCAGCCAAGAATATTCTATCCAGTGAAAATATCCTTCAGATATGATGGAGAAATAAATACTTTCCCAGATTAAAGCTAATGGAGTTCATTGCCACAAGACCCCCCACCCTACAAGAAATGCTCAAGAAGGTGCTCATACCTGAAAAAAATTAAAAAAAGAAAGGGGTTACAAAGCCCAGAGCAAGGAGATAAATAGATAGACAAAATCAGAAAATTGCAGCTCTCTATCAAAGCAGGTTAGCAAACAATTATAACATTAAAGATAAAGGGAAGGAAAACATAAAAAAATATATAATCTCATCATTTTAACAACAAACTCACAACACAAGACAGAATAAGTTGTGACAATAATAACTTAGAAGGGGACGAGGAAAGGGATAGAATTGGCTTAGTCTAAGGAAATAAGAGGCTATCAGAAAATGCACTATCTCATATATGAGATTTTTTTATACAAACCTCATGGTAACTACTAAACAAATAATCAGAACAGACACACAAATGATAAATAAAGAGAAAACTAGAAAACAATCATAGAGAACTACCCAACTGAATTGGTTGTCTGTAAAACACGGAATGAGAAACAAGGAAAATGCAGAAGCACTGGAAAACGAGTGATAAAATGGAAGGTTTTGCCTTCATATATCAATAATCACTCTATATGTAAATGTATTGAATTCTCCAATCAAAAGACAGAGAGTGGTGGGATGGATTAAAAAACAAGACCCAAGAATATGCTGCCTCCAAGAAACACATCTCAGCTCTAAAGACTAACACGGGCTCAGAGAGAAGGGATGGAAGACAAAACTCCGAGCTAATAGCAAACAAAAGAAAGCAGGTGTTCCCATACTGATATCAGACAAAGTAGACTTCAAGACAAAATAGGTAATGAGCGACTAGGAGGGGCAGTATATAATGATAAAAGGGGCACTCCACCAAGAAGACATAACAATTATAAATATATATGCACCCAATACAGGAGCAGAAACTATATAAAGCAACTATTAACAAACCAAAAAGAGATATTAACAACAACACAATAATAGTAGGGGATCTTAAACCCCACTTACATCAATGGACAGATCATCCAGACAGAAAGCCAACAAGGAAATAGAGGACTTGAATGAAAAACTAGACAAGATGGACTTAATAGATATATAGAACTCTCGATCCCAAAATAGCAGAATACACATTCTTCTCAAGTGCACATGGAACATTCTCAAGGATAGGCCATATATTGGGAAATAAGGCAAGCCTCAATAAATTTAAGAAGATTGAAATCATATCAAGCATCTTTTCTGACCATAATGTTATGGAAACTAGAAATCAACCACAAGAAAAAAGCTGAGAAAGTGACAAAGATGTGGAGACTAAACAACATGCTACTGAACAACCAATGGATCATTGAAGAAATTAAAGGAGAAATCAAAAAATATCTGGAGACAAATGAGAATGAAAATACACCATACTAACTCATAGGGGATGCAGCAAAAGTGGTCCTAAGAGAGAAATTCATAGCAACACAGGCCCACCTTAACAAACAAGAAAAATCTCAAATAAGCAATCTTAAACTACACCTAACAGAATTAGAAAAAAATGAAGAAGAAACAATGCCCAAAGTCAGCAGTAGGAGGAGAATAATGAAAATTAGAGCAGAAATAAATGAAATTGAAACAACAACAAAAAAAAGTAGAGGGGATCAATGAAACTAAGATCTGGTTCTTTGGGAAGATACAATTGACAAACCCTTAGCCAGACACACCAAGAAAAAGAGAGAGTAGGCTCAAATAAATAAAATTAGAAATGAATGAGGAGAAATTACAATGGATACCACAGAAATACAAAGGATTCTAAGAGAGTGCTATGAAAAACGACATGCCAACAAACTGGACAATCTCTTGCTGTTTGCAGATGGCATGATCTTATACATAGAAAACCCTAAAGAATCCATCAGAAAAAAAACTCTTAGAAATAATCAACAACTACAGCAAAGTTGCAGGATACAAAATCAACTTACAAAAATCAGTTGCATTTCTATATTCTAATAATGAACTAACAGAAAGACAACTCAAGAATACAATCCCATTAACATCTGCAACAAAAAGAATAAAATATCTAGGAATAAATTTAACCAGGGAGGAGAAAGACCTATACAATGAAAACTATAAGACATTATTGAAAGAAATTGATGATGACATAAAGAAATGGAAATATATTCCATGCACATGAATTGGAAGAATAAATATAGCTAAAATGTCCATACTACATAAAGCAATCTACAGATTCAATGCAATCTCAACCAGAATCCCAATGACATTCTTCACAGAGATAGAACAAAGAATTCTAAAATTCATAGGGGGCAACAAAACACCCCCAGTAGCTAAAGCAATCCTGAGGAAAAAAAAACAAAGCTGGAGGCATCACAATCCCTGACTTCAGAATATACTACAAAGCTATAGTCATCAAAACAGCATGGTACTGGTACAAAAACAGACACACAATCAGTGGAACAGAATTGAAAGCCCAGAAATAAAACCACACATCCATGGACAGCTAATCTTCGACAAAGTAACTAAGAACATACAATGGAGAAAGGAAAGTCTCTTCAATAAATGGTGCTGGGAAAACTGGACAGCCACATGCAAAAGAATGCAAGTAGACCATTATCTTTTGCCATACACAAAAATTAACTCAAAATGGATCAAAGACTTGAAGGTTAGACCTGAAACCAGAAAACTTCTAGAAGAAAATATAGGCAGTACATAATTTGTGTACACTACTGGGTATTTATCCAAAGAACTTGAAATCAACAATTCAGAGAGATTTATGCAGCCCTATGTTCATTGCAGCATTATTCACAATAACCAAGACCTGGAAGCAACCCAAGCGCCCATCGACTGATGACTGGATAAAGAAGAAGTGGTATGTACATACAATGGAATACTACTCAGCCATAAAAAAAGACAAACTCGTCCCATTCACAACAACATGGATGGATCTTGAGGGTATTATGATAAGCGAAATAAGCCAGACAGAGAAAGACAAACACCGTATGATTTCACTCACATGTGGAAGATAAACTAACACCTGGTCAAAGAGAACAGACTAGTGTTTACCAGAGGGGAAGGGGGTTTGGGGGTGGGCATAAGGGGTAAAGGGGCACATTTATATGGTGACTGACAAATAACGATGTAAAACTGACATTTCACAATGTTATAAACTATTAATGACCTCAATAAAAAATTTTTTTAAGCTATACAGCAGTGGTTGAGGCTAAAGGCTGTGGTGAATAAAGGGAGGTGAAGGCAGAGGGAGGTGAAGGAGCATGAGGAACCTTTTGGATGTGTTGGGTATGTTTATTGTCTTGATTGTGGTGATAGTTACATGGCTGTACACATATATCAAAATTCAACAAATTTGCTGCCTGTTATACACCACTTATTCCTCAATCTAGTTTCAGAAAAAAAAATGGATTTACAAGCTGTTAGAGGTTTTTATTTTCCTGACATAAATTTAAAATATTTTTTAAAATTAGTTAACAGAATTTAACTTAAGAATTTCTAAGCCATTTTGTAATTGAGAAAAATGAATAAATAAATTACAAACTTACCTTGGAATGGAAGCCTAGGTTTTCTTTTGTGCATTCATGAACTGCTTGGATATAATTCTTTGAAAAATATTCAAAAATATACCCATCCTATATGAACGAATGGGAAAAAAATTCAAGATATAAATAAGAGAAGTATATATAGGTATGAGCATAACTACGAAGGGCAGTTGCTATTATAATTACACTGGAATTAATCTACCAGTAAAAATTAAGTATAGAATATCCTTAAGACCGAACATCTAAAACCACTGATATTTTCTTTCAATGTTAACATTTTTATTTTGAACCAGGGCACATAATGTCAGATTTCTGAACTGCGTAAGAGATTTGCATAACAGAGGACTCTTGCATGTTATATGATTAAAACTATGAGAATCAAAGCTAGTTAAAAACACAATTCAGAAGAGTCACTAGCAAGAGTTCACTGTCCAATTTCACAGTATTGCTCCTAAGACAAGCAGAGCCGGCTGACCTAGAACTTATGTGGACGGCAGCGGCCAGAGCCTGGTCAGGCTGGTCAAGAAACCTGCACTTAGGCCCCCGGTCTGCAAGGAGGACCAAGTTTTCCTCAAAGAAACCCAAAGAAGCTGTTATTTAAACCACAGTGTGAAACAGCAGAATAAAAAGGAAGGAACTCCTGATGTCCAAGATTGACTCATATTCGAGTTTGGGCAACCAGGAGACCCCAGCAAGAGGAGGACGAGCAGCCTCTGTGCCTCCACATCCCGGTTCTCTCAGGGGACACTCAAGTTGCCAGGGAGGAGGTAGGGGCGGGACAGGGGTGGGGAGGGGGTCTGGGTGTGGGCAGGGTTGGAATTGAGGGTGTGGCAAAAATGGGGGGGAGTTGGGTAGGAAAAGGGCTTGGGGGTGGTGTGGGGGGACAGGGCAGATCAAGCCTGAGAGGGGTGGTAGGAGGGTTCAGACAGGTCAGTAGGTCAGCAGGTCAGTGGGACACAGGAGCAGGTAAAGTGGACTCTCAGGAGCAGCTGGAGGAGATGAGCCTTCCGTTGGGTGCTGCCTTAACAACCCAGACGCTTTATACAGTCGTGCCCCTTTATCCGTGGTTTCACTTTCCTCAGTTTCAGTTACTTGTGGTCCCAAAATATTAAATAGAAAATTCCAGAAATAAACAATTCATAAGTTTTAAATTGTGCGCTGTTTTGAGCAGCACGATGAAATCTCTTGCTGTCCTGCTCTGTCTTGCCCAGGACATGCATCATCCCTTTGCTGGATCCCCAACCATCAACACAGTCTGCTCCTGACATCTAACCATTGATATGGTCATGCCTTAATCACCCTCCTTCTGAGTATGGTCTGAAGGTCAGTATAGCCTAACACTATGTCACAATGCCTATGTCATTCACCTCACGTCACCTCATCAGGTAGGCAATGTATCATCTCACATCATCACAAGAAGAAGGGTGAGTACAGTACAATAAGCTATTTTGAGAGAGAAACCATATTCACATAACTTTTATTGCAGTACATTGTTATAACTGTTCTATTTTATTATTAGTGATTGTTGTTAATCTCTTACTGGCCCTAATTTATAAATTAAACTTTACCATAGATATGCATGCATAGGAAAGAACTCAGGATTTGGTACTATCTACAGTTTCAGGCATCCACTGGGGGTCTTGGAATGTATCCCCCTCGGATAAGTGGGGACTACTGTACTCTCTCTTAACCAATCTCCTGCCTTCCCCCTGTTCCATCATGGTGGACCCCATGTGACCTCATTTTTAGAACACCCCTCCCTGACCTGATGCCCCACTGCACACCATCCCAATGACAGGTCCTCTCTGGAACCTTCCAGGACCTTGTGATTCTGGTCCTTCCCAACTCAACCCCCTTCTTTCTGGAACTCTGCGGGTTTCCCCATAGTCAGTCTTGGCTGCAAAACATAAAACAAATGATGACGGAACTGCAAAAAGAATCAAATACACAAGCAGAGTAGGAGATCTTTACCCCCTCTCTTAGAAATTCACAGACTAAGCAGACAAAAGATCAGCAGGGATGCAGAAGATGAGAACAGCAAAGCATCCTAACCTTATAGAAACATCAACAGAGAGAGAGAGAGAGAAATTATTATACCCAACCACTCTAGAAGATACATTATTTTCAAGCACACATGCTACATTTACAAAAATTAAATAAAAATTAAACCTATTTGGATATAAAGCAAATCTCAATATATTTCAGAGGAATGAAATCACACAGAGCATGTTCTCAGATAATAACGTGATTGTGCTGGCAATCCATGATGAAAATACTGACTAGAAATTTCCATAAGTTTGGGAATTGAGAAGTACCATTAAGAATAAGAGTTAAAGACTATATTGGAACTGAATGATGATGATCATATAATATGGCAATAAAACATATCTCCATCTCCCCTGGGAGTGCCACTCTGTGTGACAAGATGGTATGGTCTCAAAATCATCCCCGATTAACAAGACACCTTCACACCTGAAACAGTGGTGTATATGTCACTTATCTACATCACCCTGCTACCTGTTAGCATGGGCTTTACATTATGAATCTCAGTGGGGAAAATCCAAGCTGACTCTCTCATCATTGATCTCCTGGGATCTCCAGGAAAGTGAGCATTTTAAGAGAGAAAGTTCATCATCTTGTCTCTCAGGGGACCTGGGGACAAGGCCTGGAGGCTTGGTGGCACCAGGAGTGATGTGGGGGGAGAGTCAAGCAGGTGGGCAGGGGTCCAAGGACCCAGGTGACTGGGACAAACCCCAATCATGATCATCTCTCCTGGGTCCCATCCTGAGCTTCCCAAGGCGCTGTTCTGCATGACTGCACACAGTGTTTCCCCAACTCATTCAGGCCCATGGCAGATTAAAATCATTGCTTTAAATCTCACCAGTTTTTATTATTACACAAATTAATAGCAAACAGGAAACATTCTATCACTATTATAACAGAAAATCAATGCTTTTTACCATAAGTATAAACCATGGAAAAACAAGCAAAATAAAAGCAAAACAAGGACAACAGAACAACAGTGCATATTAAATTCTGTTGAGATGCTGTTGCCTGCCTAAAGCGCCCCAAAGGGGGCCTGTCCTGGTTATACAAGGAGAGACCAGTACAGAAGGGGTGGAAGTCAGACTAGCCCAGAAGTGAATGGGAGAGAGGCCCAGCCTGTCAGGGACTGGGGACTTCCAGGAAGGGTGCCAGGGTCACCCTGATCACAGCTCCAGCAGGGAGGAGGGAAAGAAGGAGAAGTGACAGAGCTTGGGGGCCTGGAACAGGTGAGATCTTTTTCACAGCCGAGGAAGCGCTTGCCCCCCAAAGCCAGTGTCAGCCTCATGCAGGGGAGCCCCTCATGACCCCTGGAGGCCGGACCAGGAGCCTTGGGCTCAAAGCTCAGCTGTGCTGCTTCCCAGCTGTGTGACCCTGAGCGGGTTTCCTTCATTAAACGGGAGTGTCCATGCCTGTGTCCAAAGACTGTCATAAGGACAAGAAGCAGCCACGTGCTGAGCCCCTGAGCACATCAGCATCATCATCTCCCAGGGGCATCTGTCCTCCTAGAACTGGCACCTTGAAGGTGTGCAGCCATCAAAGGCAATAATGATACAACCAAAGGCCCCTCCTGTTAGCAGCCTGTGCTAAATGCTGTGGGTTTTCTGCAGAGGAAAAGGCTAGTGCTGTTGGCTACCTAAGCTTCACCCTGTTATCCTATGAGATTTGGGGCAGCCGAGCACTGTGAACTGCTCAGGGGCAGTGGCTCCATCCATCAGGCCTCGCTCACCTTCCTCAGATACTTTTTGGGCTTGTCCCTGATTTCACGTGCTGCTGCAGCTCCTTGGTGAGCTGGTCTCAGTCCTGGGACAGGAACTACAGGGTAAGGACAGTAAACGCCTTCACCACCTGCAGTGCAGAACCAGATGGGAGGCTCAGGTTGAGCGCCAACGACTTATAGAGTTTGAAAAGTAAATGTTCATGAGTGAATGGAAGGACAAGTTGACTTTTGAGCCTATAGAGGTTAAGAGCTTGGCAGCTTTGGAAAAAGATAGGACCAGGCTCAAATCCCAGTACTACCAGTCTTCACTCCATGCCTTGGAAAATTACTTAAGCTCTCTTAACCTCAGTTTCTTTCTCTGTGAAATGGGGGCAGGAAAGGTTCATTCTTCATAGGGTTTCTGTCAAGACTCCATGAGATAATGCATATGAAACATCTGGCCAGTTTAAATTTATTATTATTTCTATAGTCATTTGTCCTATGTATATATTTACTATTACTGTATATGTTTGGCTGGAAGCTAATGGGCATTTAGTAATTTTTGGTGATTTATTATTTTTATATTACTAATTACACAGTCGCCCATATACAGAAGATGCTCAGTAAACACCTGCTGAATCAATGAATGCATGCTCTTGAGCAAGATTGCTTTGATTCCTGTTCTGGCTCCACCACTGTGTCATCTGGGCAACTTATTTAACATCTTTAGGCCTCTGTTTCCTTATCTATAAAAGGGTATAATGAGCGTCCCGAACTCATTAGGTTGTTGTGAGGGATAAATGAGCAGGCACATAATAAGAGTTCATTAAATATTAGATGTCCCCAGCAGCACCATTTTCAGTCACATATGAGGCCACAGTGCCCCCTGGTGACCCACAGTGTAAGTGCACACGCACACCAACTGTGCCCCGCCTCCACCCTAGTTCCAAGGCTGGGTAGAGATGGCCTGGAAGTGTCCCCTGCACCTGCCTTCCCAGTGCCCACACACAGACACGATTACCTCTGTGTCCTCATCCTCACCTCCCCTCAAACTGGGACTGGCTGCTAGTCAAGTTGGTAGCTCTTGCAGGGCATTCTCCACCTTTGCTGGCCCAATGAGATACCTGGGGGATCAATGGTTCCTTTATGGCTTCTGAGCAGATGCCAGGCCTGGGCCGACCCAGGCCCTCAAGTCTCATGTTTTGGAGGGTCACATCTTCCCGTGGCATGGAGGATAACGGTCACAGGGAACCAGATACCTGTGACCCGGCTTTGTCATGGGCCCAAAACATAATACCTGAGCATTTCATGCTAAGAGATACGACTTATATGCTCCCCAGAGCTGCTCATCTCACTGCCTCTGATGAGGGAGGAGGGCGAATGTTCTGTCTTCTCTGAGCTCTAAGGCTTCACTCAAGCAGCTTCCTCCAGCATGAAATCTATTGGAAGCCTCAAATTTTATCTGAAACATTCATGCAAATTCTACATCCTACTCCCCATTGTAGTAGCATGTTTTAGAAAAAAGAGAAAAAGACTCTCCATTTCCTAAATATAAAAGGGAATTTGGTGCTGTAGGATAATGTGACTTTTAAAAAAAAGTTATGCTATTTTAAAACTCTTTCCCTTCCCTCTTTCTGCCCTCCTTCCAAGACTGCCAAATATTTGTTCAACAAATATTAAGTGCCTTCTATGTGCCAGACATAATTCAAGGTCTTGCGGATACAGCAGGGGACAGACATTGTCCCTGCTCCCAGGTAACTTACATTCTTCATTTTTACACTTTATTACACTTAAACTTCATACCAAGCTCAGAAAGTAGACAGTTATCATTCCTAGTTTCTCTTAAGAAAAACAGAGACTCAAAATGGGGAAGTAATTTGTCCAATGTCAGACAGCTAGTGTTGGGGCCTCGGGGGTGAATTAATGCCCATTTCGTTCTAAGGTTCATGCCATATATTTTCTGGCACAGGGACTGTGATTTTGACACGGTCAATGAGGCTTTCACAGGATGATTTTCCTATCTGAAGTTGAAAATTTCCTCCTACACGTCCTATCGTATTACTGCCTCAGCTCATGGGGTTTCTGTGCGTTAAGATGCCACCCTAATGTGCAGCCAGGTGGCACGTGGAGGTAAGAACAAGGTCAACATTTCTGATACTTTGAGATATGTAAAAAATGTCAATCTGGTGATACTTTGAACTAGAAGTGACAAGATGTAGATTCCTAGTCTGCTAAGGAACAGCTGAAAGAACTTGCAAAGGGGCCTCTGCATCTCTGTCTGTGTCCAGGTTTCTGATTCATTCATTCATTCCATGAATATTGATGGAAAACCTACACTCTTCTGAACAAAAGACATCGTAGTAAGTCAAAATACACAGCCCCTGACTCATGGTGCTTATATATAGCAGAGTAAAAATATTTAATGCAATAATATGGTAATAAATATAGCCACAAACTGAAATATATGGACTCCATATATGATGGTGGTTCCACAAGATCAGTATCACACAGCCTAGGTGTGTAGTAGGCTGTACCATCTAAGCCTGTGTAAGTGCACTCTGTGATGTTCACACAATGACAAAATTGCCTGATGACGCATTACTCAGAACACATCCCCGTCGTTAAGCAATGCACGACTGCTCTGAAGTGAAGAAGCAGGATTCTGTGAAGATATATTTTAAAAGGAAATGAACTTCTTTTAGGAGATGAGGGAAGCCTTCCCTAAGCAAGCCCTGCTTGCCCTGAGACCTGCAGGATGAACAGGGGTTCACCAGGTGAGGGGAAACCCTGGGTGGAGGGAGCAGGTCGCACTAGAGGAACTCTCAGAAGGTTCATGCAAAGACTACAGAGGGTCGGGGGTGATGACGTCAAGAGTCATGGGAGAGGTGACCTTGGTGCAGACCTTCCAGGCCATTTAAAGCCAAGATGGTAATTGTCGCCAACATCCATTCCCCCTTCTCTGCCATAGTAAGAAAACAAGCTGAGTTAAGAATGAATAATCTGAGGCAAGAGAAGCTAAACAACTTGCAAAGATCACAGAGTCACTTTGGGTTGGATTTTTTTAATTGAGGTATTATTCAAATACCATAAAATTTACCATTTTAGGTGTATAATGGGTGGTTTTCAGTATATTCATAAGGTTCTGTAACCATCACCACTAGAAGCACTTGCTTTTTTTTTTTAATTTTTTGTTTATGGCAGTAACATTGGTTTATAACATTGTAAAAATTTCAAGTGTACATCATTATACTTCTATTTCTGCATAGATTACATCATGTTCACCACCAAAATACTAATTACAACCCATCACCACACACATGTACTAAATTATCCCTTTCACCCTCCTCCCTCCCCGCTTCCCCTCTGGTAACCACCAATCCAATCTCTGTCCCTATGTGTTTGTTTATTGTTGTTATTATCTACTACTTAATGAAGGAAATCATATGGTATTTGACCTTCTCCCTCTGACTTATTTCACTTTGCATTAAACCCTCAATGTCCATCCATGTTGTAACAAATGGCTGGATTTCATCGTTTCTTATGGCTGAGTAGTATTCCATTGTGTATATATATCACAGCTTCTTTATCCATTCGTCCCTTGATGGGCACTTAGGTTGCTTCCAAGTCTTGGCTATTGTGAATAACGCTGCAATGAACACAGTGGTGCATGTACCTTTACAAATTGGTGTTTTCAAGTTCTTTGGAGAAATACCCAGCAGTGGAATAGCTGGATCATATGGTAGTTCTATCCTTGATTTTTTGAGGAATCTCCATACTGTTTTCCATAGTGGCTGCACCAGTTTGCACTCCCACCAGCAGTGTATGAGAGTTCCCTTCTCTCCACATCCTCTCCAACATATGTTGTTTCCTGTCTTGTTAATTATAGCCATTCTGACGGGCGTGAGGTGATATCTCATTGTAGTTTTGATTTGCATTTCCCTGATAGTTAGTGATTTTGAACATCTTTTCATGTGTCTGTTGGCCATCTGTATATCTTCTTTGGAGAAATGTCTGTTCAGGTCTTTTGCCCATTTTTTAATTGGGTTGTTAGTTTTTTTGTTGATAAGATGCATAAGTTCTTTATATATTTTGGAGATTAAGCCCTTATCAGATGTATGGTTTGCAAATATCTTCTTCCAATCGTTAGGTTGTCTTTTCGTTTTGTTGATGGTTTCTTTTGCTGTGCAGAAGCTTTTTAGTTTGATGTAGTCCCATTTGTTTATTTTTTCTATTGTTTCTCTTGCCCGGTCAGACATGGTGTTTGAAAAGATGTTGCTAAGACCGATGTCGAAGAGTGTACTGCCTATGTTTTCTTCTAGAAATTTCACAGTTTCAGGTCTTACATTCAAGTCTTTAATCCATTTGGAGTTAATTTTTGTGTATGGTGTAAGGTAAGGGTCTACTTTCATTTTTTTGCATATGGCTATCCAGTTTTCCCAACACCATTTGTTGAAGAAACTTTCTTTTCCCCATTGTATGTTCTTGGCTCCTTTGTCAAAGATTAGCTGTCCATAGATGTGTGGGTTTATTTCTGGGCTTTTGATTCTATTCCATTGATCTGTGTGTCTGTTTTTGCACCATTACCATGCTGTTTTGGTTACTATAGCTTTGTAGTATATTTTGAAATCAGGGAGTGTGATACCTCCAGCTTTGTTCTTTTTTCTCAGGATTCCTTTAGCTATTCGGGGTCTTTTGTTGTTCCATACAAATTTTAGGATTCTTTGTTCTATTTCTGTGAAAAATGTTGTTGGAACTTTGATAGGGATTGCATTGAATCTATAGATGGCTTTAGGAAGTATGGACATCTTAACTATGTTAATTCTTCCAATCCAAGAGCACGGAATATCTTTCCATTTCTTTGTGTCTTCTTCAATTTCTTTCAGAAATGTTTTATAGTTTTCCATGTACAGATCTTTCACCTCTTTGGTTAAGTTTATTCCTAGGTATTTTATTCTTTTTGTTGCAATTGTAAATGGGATGGTATTCTTAATTTCTCTTTCTGCTACTTCGTTGTTAGTGTACAGAAATGCAACTGATTTTTGTATGTTGATTTTGTATCCTGCAACTTTACCATATTCCTTTATTACTTCTAAAAGTTTTCTGGTGGATTCTTTAGGGTTTTCCCTATATAAAATCATGTCATCTGCAAATAGTGACAGTTTCACTTCTTCCTTTCCAATATGGATCCCTTTTATTTCTTTCTCTTGCCTGATTGCTCTGGCTAGGACTTCCAGTACTATGTTAAATAGGAGTGGTGATAGAAGCACTTGCTTTTAAGCACTACCTACTTTGGCCTCTTTTCATCCTCAGAAAAATTATTTTAAAATCATATTTACTTGAGATAAAAATACACATTTTAAATTACACACATCTTTTAAAAAGCTCAATAAAAATTTTACATGTGTATTTCTCTGTGGAACCACCTTCCGTGGAAACCTACCAGATCAGGACATCTCCAGCTGCCTAGCTGGCTCCCCATGTCCCCTCCCACTTGGTATGCTCCCCAAAGTAACCACTAACCATTCTTAAAGCCCCGTAGTAGGTAACAGAAAGGCAATGACTAGAAGGGTCAGCGGTTGATCTCGCACATTATGCAAAGAGGCCTGACTAGATTCACAATTGGTCTCTAGTACAGGCCTCCTCAGAGGTGAGCAGAAAGGTCCTAAGAGGCTTTGTCCATCTTGAAAGGGATGGCGGCAACAAGTCTCATGGCCCTGGTGGTGTGGAGGCTAGAAGACTTCATTCCTGGCCCTCCAAGACTCAGTCGGTTCCGACTGAACTGTAGGGAAGTGACCAGTGGGATCTCATTACCCCAGGCCCTCTTGGGGTAGGATGATGCTGAGGGAAGTAGCATGGGTCATTAACACAATGATATTCACTAAGGAACTCGCCGCTTACATCACTGATCACTGTGACGGATTTGTCATGTGTCAGCATGGCACCCACACACATTTCCTTTACCAATATTTAACCTCCCACATAAAGACAATGGCAAAGTCATACTGCCACTCATGATCCAACTATCAGTTGTACAACTGAAAACACACAAAGCCTTTCCCTAGAGAGGTTTGTCCTTGGGTGACGTTCTCAAATATCCCTCCCTGGTTCACACATGGGTGGATATTCCTGATGTTACTTTCAGGAGATTTGTGCTGGCCTCTGTTGCTCATTATCTATGAGGTATGAGATTTCCAGATACCAAAAAAATTGATGCTGGAAAAATGTTCAAACCACTCATATAACGGGAAAGGAGGATGTCAGAGAGGCCAGTTACAATTCACGGGGGGAAATAAATAGGAGCAGCGATAAAACAGGCATTACAAAACAGGACAATGAAAAGAGACAATCTTGTAGGAAAATATTTGAAGCCTCAAATATTTTAGATGAAAAAAACGGAACATTTTAATGACAGCGTTGTACAATAACAAATAAAATACAAGATATCATTACACTTGATATATAACATTATCAGAAAATTTGCAAATAACACATCTCCATCAACATATGATTATTTATGTCTTGCTTCTGTAATAAGAACAAAGTGGCAGTAATATATTAAACATTATTAAATAGAGTAAACGGATTTAAAGCAAAAGAGATTTTGTAAGGAATAAATTTCAAAGGAGTTCTCACTAAATGAAAATATACTGTTGACACTTGGACTTCGAGGTTCAAGGATGTTGGATGGAATGGGGCCTAAAGGACATGACTCATATCCACGTTTAAAGCGATCATAGATCACGTCCATTTTTCACTGAAAATGGGCCACCTCTGATCACACAGGCTATTCTGACCCAAGCTAACACGGGAGGGATTCTGGGAGTACACTGACCCACAGAGAGCGGACCCTGAGACTGTGACATCTGCTGGATCCAAAAACATTGAACATCACACAAAGCACCCAACATGAAGTTTGAGGGACGGCCTCTCACGTTCCTCTCCCGTGAGGATGACGGCAGACGTCCCGAACACACTCCTCAGCAAACCCACACCAGGAACGGAGCAAAGGAACCACAACAACCACAAGCCCACGCCAAGCAGTTCGGGAATGAGTCGGCTGTGCCGGGAGACTTCAGTGTGGGCTTCAGTGTCGCCCTCCGAGTGTTACTTGCAGAAACACACCGTGAGAGCCCTGCAGTCCTCGGCCCGGAAGCACCGAAGGCTTCTGGAGGCGCCACCAAAGATGAGAGCTGAGTGTGGAGAAGCCCGAAGGCTCCTGGGGAAGACTGTGCTTTCGGAGAAGGAAATGACACAGCACATGCGCCACGGAACACACAAACCGGAGACGAGGCCCGGAGAGGCTGCTGCACACACACGTCAACGTTTCCAGAAACAGTTACGGCTGAAAACGACCACAGCGCTTACCTGGCCCTGGTCCTCCCGCTCCGCCGGGCAGGAGGAGCTGCCGTTGCTCCCTGGAGCCGCGGGGCCAGGTCCCGGATCTGAGAAAGGCCAGAGAGGAGGGACGAGGTTTAGTCCCGCTTGCACAGACTGTGAGGAAGGAAAACGGACCCTCCGCGCCTTCCTCCAGAAAGAGTCTGCGGCGCTTTCCCACCCTCAGGGCCCTCGCCGGCGGCAGAGGGCTCCCCACACGCCTCAGGTGACCCCGGAGGATGAGGGGGAGACGCGTCCCCTGACCCTTGAGGAAGACACCGCAGGGCCCGCTTCAGGAATTTTCATGACTCCTCAGCTCAGGGCTCAGCCAGCTGGCAAGAAGGTTAGGGGTGCGCCTCCACCCCCACAGAGCCCGCCTCGTGGTTTCTGGCCAACGCGCATCTGCAGAACCGCTCTTTCTGCCTCGCTGGAGGCAGCCTCTTCCCTTGTCCACAAGACACACCTGCTGCCCGGCTCAGGATGGACACACGACGCAGCCCAGGGGACGTACGTCCCCAGAAACTCGAGGAACCTTACAAAGTCCTCAGCCAGGTTGACCCACGCACTGCCAAGCCCTCAGTAACATCTCTCCATTTAACCCAACAGATCCATAGGAAGAAAGATGAAGATGCTTTCCTGTACCAGTCAACTCATCCTCTTCAGATGACCTTACCGAGTGGGGGAGGTGGAGGCGACGCGCCGGGCCTCACAGGCCGCCACTGCCCAGCGCCGAGAGGTGGCCCTGAGCCCGAGGGCATGAACGAAGGTCCCGCCCAGGGAGGAGGCCCTCCTGCCTCCACGCTGACCTGCGGAACACAAGGTTAAAGGGAGGTGGATGTGGCAGACCCGAAGCACCAACACCAACAGAAGCTGAAACCCCCTGAAGCAGGGGCAGCGCCCGGCACCCTCCCCGCCCCCAGGTGCCAGGAGAGCAGCATCCCTGCCAGACCGCTCTACCCCTCCCGCTGGGGCCGGCCCAGCTTGGGGAGGAACAAACACCACGGGGATGAACCACTGTCACCACACGTCACCGCCCGTGTCGGCGAAAGCACAAGAGCAAGGGGTCCTGTCCTAGAGGACCGGAGGAGGCAACACCAGACTGAGAAAGGAGCCGACTCCAGGCAGACCGGCATCTCGCTCCAGGACCGGCCTCCACCCTCCTCACCACCCCCAGCACCACAGAAGCTTGTTGGCTCTCTATTCAGAAGAGAGCGCCCGAGAGGGATGGAAAAGCCCGCTCCCCACCTCTGGAAGCCGAGCTGCTCCTGGGGAAAAGCTCTGCCTGCAGGCCCCTGCCCTGCCCGTCCCCCGCCTCAGCTTCCCTCCCCGACAAAGGGGTCTTCTCCTCCGCTCGGGGTCTGCCCACGGGCACCAGGACCTCTGGGGCGCTGGGCACCCCCGGGGGCCTGCGTTTTCTGAGGGGAACGGTGTGCCCGACAGGACTGGGTTAGGCTCAGCTCTATCTATCGTCACCCACAGGGAAGGCAGATTTCTAAGCCCACTGTGAGACGCGGACTAATTTGTGTCCAACGGAAACGTGAGGAGGGGATTCTAAAGGACAGAATGAACACAGACGTGTTTGGATTCCAGTGGTAAAACCCCGTGACGGGGGGGGATGAGGGAAGGGCCCCGCTCTAACGGCGCCACAGGACACCACAGGACTGCCTTCACGTCAAGGCAAGTGAAGGCCTCTGGGGGCAATGGGTCCTGCAGCGCAGTCCTGATGTTCACTCTTCACTCCTTCGGTGTCCGTGCCCATTTCCTACTGCAAATAGGCCATCTCTGATCACTCAGACTATTCCGACCTAGGCTACCACTGCAGGGGTCCAGGGAGAGTACACTGACCCACAGAGAGCGGACCCTGAGGAACCGTGACGTCTGCTGGATCCAAGAACATTCGACATCGCACAAAGCACCCAACATGAAGTTGGAGGGACGGCCTCTCACGTTCCTCTCCCGTGAGGATGACGGCAGACGTTCCCAACAGGCTCCTCAGCAAACCCACACCAGGAACGGAGCAAAGGAACCACAACAACCACAAGCCCACGCCAAGCAGTTCGGGAAGGAGTCGGCTGTGCCGGGAGACTTCAGTGTGGGCTTCAGTGTCGCCCTCCGAGTGTTACTTGCAGAAACACACCGTGAGAGCCCTGCAGTCCTCGGCCCGGAAGCACCGAAGGCTTCTGGAGGCGCCACCAAAGATGAGAGCTGAGTGTGGAGAAGCCCGAAGGCTCCTGGGGAAGACTGTGCTTTCGGAGAAGGAAATGACACAGCACATGCGCCACGGAACACACAAACCGGAGACGAGGCCCGGAGAGGCTGCTGCACACACACGTCAACGTTTCCAGAAACAGTTACGGCTGAAAACGACCACAGCGCTTACCTGGCCCTGGTCCTCCCGCTCCGCCGGGCAGGAGGAGCTGCCGTTGCTCCCTGGAGCCGCGGGGCCAGGTCCCGGATCTGAGAAAGGCCAGAGAGGAGGGACGAGGTTTAGTCCCGCTTGCACAGACTGTGAGGAAGGAAAACGGACCCTCCGCGCCTTCCTCCAGAAAGAGTCTGCGGCGCTTTCCCACCCTCAGGGCCCTCGCCGGCGGCAGAGGGCTCCCCACACGCCTCAGGTGACCCCGGAGGATGAGGGGGAGACGCGTCCCCTGACCCTTGAGGAAGACACCGCAGGGCCCGCTTCAGGAATTTTCATGACTCCTCAGCTCAGGGCTCAGCCAGCTGGCAAGAAGGTTAGGGGTGCGCCTCCACCCCCACAGAGCCCGCCTCGTGGTTTCTGGCCAACGCGCATCTGCAGAACCGCTCTTTCTGCCTCGCTGGAGGCAGCCTCTTCCCTTGTCCACAAGACACACCTGCTGCCCGGCTCAGGATGGACACACGACGCAGCCCAGGGGACGTACGTCCCCAGAAACTCGAGGAACCTTACAAAGTCCTCAGCCAGGTTGACCCACGCACTGCCAAGCCCTCAGTAACATCTCTCCATTTAACCCAACAGATCCATAGGAAGAAAGATGAAGATGCTTTCCTGTACCAGTCAACTCATCCTCTTCAGATGACCTTACCGAGTGGGGGAGGTGGAGGCGACGCGCCGGGCCTCACAGGCCGCCACTGCCCAGCGCCGAGAGGTGGCCCTGAGCCCGAGGGCATGAACGAAGGTCCCGCCCAGGGAGGAGGCCCTCCTGCCTCCACGCTGACCTGCGGAACACAAGGTTAAAGGGAGGTGGATGTGGCAGACCCGAAGCACCAACACCAACAGAAGCTGAAACCCCCTGAAGCAGGGGCAGCGCCCGGCACCCTCCCCGCCCCCAGGTGCCAGGAGAGCAGCATCCCTGCCAGACCGCTCTACCCCTCCCGCTGGGGCCGGCCCAGCTTGGGGAGGAACAAACACCACGGGGATGAACCACTGTCACCACACGTCACCGCCCGTGTCGGCGAAAGCACAAGAGCAAGGGGTCCTGTCCTAGAGGACCGGAGGAGGCAACACCAGACTGAGAAAGGAGCCGACTCCAGGCAGACCGGCATCTCGCTCCAGGACCGGCCTCCACCCTCCTCACCACCCCCAGCACCACAGAAGCTTGTTGGCTCTCTATTCAGAAGAGAGCGCCCGAGAGGGATGGAAAAGCCCGCTCCCCACCTCTGGAAGCCGAGCTGCTCCTGGGGAAAAGCTCTGCCTGCAGGCCCCTGCCCTGCCCGTCCCCCGCCTCAGCTTCCCTCCCCGACAAAGGGGTCTTCTCCTCCGCTCGGGGTCTGCCCACGGGCACCAGGACCTCTGGGGCGCTGGGCACCCCCGGGGGCCTGCGTTTTCTGAGGGGAACGGTGTGCCCGACAGGACTCGGTTAGGCTCAGCTCTATCTATCGTCACCCACAGGGAAGGCAGATTTCTAAGCCCACCGTGAGACGCGGACTAATTTGTGTCCAACGGAAACGTGAGGAGGGGATTCTAAAGGACAGAATGAACACAGACGTGTTTGGATTCCAGTGGTAAAACCCCGTGACGGGGGGGGATGAGGGAAGGGCCCCGCTCTAACGGCGCCACAGGACACCACAGGACTGCCTTCACGTCAAGGCAAGTGAAGGCCTCTGGGGGCAATGGGTCCTGCAGCGCAGTCCTGATGTTCACTCTTCACTCCTTCGGTGTCCGTGCCCATTTCCTACTGCAAATAGGCCATCTCTGATCACTCAGACTATTCCGACCTAGGCTACCACTGCAGGGGTCCAGGGAGAGTACACTGACCCACAGAGAGCGGACCCTGAGGAACCGTGACGTCTGCTGGATCCAAGAACATTCGACATCGCACAAAGCACCCAACATGAAGTTGGAGGGACGGCCTCTCACGTTCCTCTCCCGTGAGGATGACGGCAGACGTTCCCAACAGGCTCCTCAGCAAACCCACACCAGGAACGGAGCAAAGGAACCACAACAACCACAAGCCCACGCCAAGCAGTTCGGGAAGGAGTCGGCTGTGCCGGGAGACTTCAGTGTGGGCTTCAGTGTCGCCCTCCGAGTGTTACTTGCAGAAACACACCGTGAGAGCCCTGCAGTCCTCGGCCCGGAAGCACCGAAGGCTTCTGGAGGCGCCACCAAAGATGAGAGCTGAGTGTGGAGAAGCCCGAAGGCTCCTGGGGAAGACTGTGCTTTCGGAGAAGGAAATGACACAGCACATGCGCCACGGAACACACAAACCGGAGACGAGGCCCGGAGAGGCTGCTGCACACACACGTCAACGTTTCCAGAAACAGTTACGGCTGAAAACGACCACAGCGCTTACCTGGCCCTGGTCCTCCCGCTCCGCCGGGCAGGAGGAGCTGCTGTTGCTCCCTGGAGCCGCGGGGCCAGGTCCCGGGTCTGAGAAAGGCCAGAGAGGAGGGACGAGGTTTAGTCCCGCTTGCACAGACTGTGAGGAAGGAAAACGGACCCTCCGCGCCTTCCTCCAGAAAGAGTCTGCGGCGCTTTCCCACCCTCAGGGCCCTCGCCGGCGGCAGAGGGCTCCCCACACGCCTCAGGTGACCCCGGAGGATGAGGGGGAGACGCGTCCCCTGACCCTTGAGGAAGACACCGCAGGGCCCGCTTCAGGAATTTTCATGACTCCTCAGCTCAGGGCTCAGCCAGCTGGCAAGAAGGTTAGGGGTGCGCCTCCACCCCCACAGAGCCCGCCTCGTGGTTTCTGGCCAACGCGCATCTGCAGAACCGCTCTTTCTGCCTCGCTGGAGGCAGCCTCTTCCCTTGTCCACAAGACACACCTGCTGCCCGGCTCAGGATGGACACACGACGCAGCCCAGGGGACGTACGTCCCCAGAAACTCGAGGAACCTTACAAAGTCCTCAGCCAGGTTGACCCACGCACTGCCAAGCCCTCAGTAACATCTCTCCATTTAACCCAACAGATCCATAGGAAGAAAGATGAAGATGCTTTCCTGTACCAGTCAACTCATCCTCTTCAGATGACCTTACCGAGTGGGGGAGGTGGAGGCGACGCGCCGGGCCTCACAGGCCGCCACTGCCCAGCGCCGAGAGGTGGCCCTGAGCCCGAGGGCATGAACGAAGGTCCCGCCCAGGGAGGAGGCCCTCCTGCCTCCACGCTGACCTGCGGAACACAAGGTTAAAGGGAGGTGGATGTGGCAGACCCGAAGCACCAACACCAACAGAAGCTGAAACCCCCTGAAGCAGGGGCAGCGCCCGGCACCCTCCCCGCCCCCAGGTGCCAGGAGAGCAGCATCCCTGCCAGACCGCTCTACCCCTCCCGCTGGGGCCGGCCCAGCTTGGGGAGGAACAAACACCACAGGGATGAACCACTGTCACCACACGTCACCGCCCGTGTCGGCGAAAGCACAAGAGCAAGGGGTCCTGTCCTAGAGGACCGGAGGAGGCAACACCAGACTGAGAAAGGAGCCGACTCCAGGCAGACCGGCATCTCGCTCCAGGACCGGCCTCCACCCTCCTCACCACCCCCAGCACCACAGAAGCTTGTTGGCTCTCTATTCAGAAGAGAGCGCCCGAGAGGGATGGAAAAGCCCGCTCCCCACCTCTGGAAGCCGAGCTGCTCCTGGGGAAAAGCTCTGCCTGCAGGCCCCTGCCCTGCCCGTCCCCCGCCTCAGCTTCCCTCCCCGACAAAGGGGTCTTCTCCTCCGCTCGGGGTCTGCCCACGGGCACCAGGACCTCTGGGGCGCTGGGCACCCCCGGGGGCCTGCGTTTTCTGAGGGGAACGGTGTGCCCGACAGGACTCGGTTAGGCTCAGCTCTATCTATCGTCACCCACAGGGAAGGCAGATTTCTAAGCCCACTGTGAGACGCGGACTAATTTGTGTCCAACGGAAACGTGAGGAGGGGATTCTAAAGGACAGAATGAACACAGACGTGTTTGGATTCCAGTGGTAAAACCCCGTGACGGGGGGGGATGAGGGAAGGGCCCCGCTCTAACGGCGCCACAGGACACCACAGGACTGCCTTCACGTCAAGGCAAGTGAAGGCCTCTGGGGGCAATGGGTCCTGCAGCGCAGTCCTGATGTTCACTCTTCACTCCTTCGGTGTCCGTGCCCATTTCCTACTGCAAATAGGCCATCTCTGATCACTCAGACTATTCCGACCTAGGCTACCACTGCAGGGGTCCAGGGAGAGTACACTGACCCACAGAGAGCGGACCCTGAGGAACCGTGACGTCTGCTGGATCCAAGAACATTCGACATCGCACAAAGCACCCAACATGAAGTTGGAGGGACGGCCTCTCACGTTCCTCTCCCGTGAGGATGACGGCAGACGTTCCCAACAGGCTCCTCAGCAAACCCACACCAGGAACGGAGCAAAGGAACCACAACAACCACAAGCCCACGCCAAGCAGTTCGGGAAGGAGTCGGCTGTGCCGGGAGACTTCAGTGTGGGCTTCAGTGTCGCCCTCCGAGTGTTACTTGCAGAAACACACCGTGAGAGCCCTGCAGTCCTCGGCCCGGAAGCACCGAAGGCTTCTGGAGGCGCCACCAAAGATGAGAGCTGAGTGTGGAGAAGCCCGAAGGCTCCTGGGGAAGACTGTGCTTTCGGAGAAGGAAATGACACAGCACATGCGCCACGGAACACACAAACCGGAGACGAGGCCCGGAGAGGCTGCTGCACACACACGTCAACGTTTCCAGAAACAGTTACGGCTGAAAACGACCACAGCGCTTACCTGGCCCTGGTCCTCCCGCTCCGCCGGGCAGGAGGAGCTGCCGTTGCTCCCTGGAGCCGCGGGGCCAGGTCCCGGATCTGAGAAAGGCCAGAGAGGAGGGACGAGGTTTAGTCCCGCTTGCACAGACTGTGAGGAAGGAAAACGGACCCTCCGCGCCTTCCTCCAGAAAGAGTCTGCGGCGCTTTCCCACCCTCAGGGCCCTCGCCGGCGGCAGAGGGCTCCCCACACGCCTCAGGTGACCCCGGAGGATGAGGGGGAGACGCGTCCCCTGACCCTTGAGGAAGACACCGCAGGGCCCGCTTCAGGAATTTTCATGACTCCTCAGCTCAGGGCTCAGCCAGCTGGCAAGAAGGTTAGGGGTGCGCCTCCACCCCCACAGAGCCCGCCTCGTGGTTTCTGGCCAACGCGCATCTGCAGAACCGCTCTTTCTGCCTCGCTGGAGGCAGCCTCTTCCCTTGTCCACAAGACACACCTGCTGCCCGGCTCAGGATGGACACACGACGCAGCCCAGGGGACGTACGTCCCCAGAAACTCGAGGAACCTTACAAAGTCCTCAGCCAGGTTGACCCACGCACTGCCAAGCCCTCAGTAACATCTCTCCATTTAACCCAACAGATCCATAGGAAGAAAGATGAAGATGCTTTCCTGTACCAGTCAACTCATCCTCTTCAGATGACCTTACCGAGTGGGGGAGGTGGAGGCGACGCGCCGGGCCTCACAGGCCGCCACTGCCCAGCGCCGAGAGGTGGCCCTGAGCCCGAGGGCATGAACGAAGGTCCCGCCCAGGGAGGAGGCCCTCCTGCCTCCACGCTGACCTGCGGAACACAAGGTTAAAGGGAGGTGGATGTGGCAGACCCGAAGCACCAACACCAACAGAAGCTGAAACCCCCTGAAGCAGGGGCAGCGCCCGGCACCCTCCCCGCCCCCAGGTGCCAGGAGAGCAGCATCCCTGCCAGACCGCTCTACCCCTCCCGCTGGGGCCGGCCCAGCTTGGGGAGGAACAAACACCACGGGGATGAACCACTGTCACCACACGTCACCGCCCGTGTCGGCGAAAGCACAAGAGCAAGGGGTCCTGTCCTAGAGGACCGGAGGAGGCAACACCAGACTGAGAAAGGAGCCGACTCCAGGCAGACCGGCATCTCGCTCCAGGACCGGCCTCCACCCTCCTCACCACCCCCAGCACCACAGAAGCTTGTTGGCTCTCTATTCAGAAGAGAGCGCCCGAGAGGGATGGAAAAGCCCGCTCCCCACCTCTGGAAGCCGAGCTGCTCCTGGGGAAAAGCTCTGCCTGCAGGCCCCTGCCCTGCCCGTCCCCCGCCTCAGCTTCCCTCCCCGACAAAGGGGTCTTCTCCTCCGCTCGGGGTCTGCCCACGGGCACCAGGACCTCTGGGGCGCTGGGCACCCCCGGGGGCCTGCGTTTTCTGAGGGGAACGGTGTGCCCGACAGGACTCGGTTAGGCTCAGCTCTATCTATCGTCACCCACAGGGAAGGCAGATTTCTAAGCCCACTGTGAGACGCGGACTAATTTGTGTCCAACGGAAACGTGAGGAGGGGATTCTAAAGGACAGAATGAACACAGACGTGTTTGGATTCCAGTGGTAAAACCCCGTGACGGGGGGGGATGAGGGAAGGGCCCCGCTCTAACGGCGCCACAGGACACCACAGGACTGCCTTCACGTCAAGGCAAGTGAAGGCCTCTGGGGGCAATGGGTCCTGCAGCGCAGTCCTGATGTTCACTCTTCACTCCTTCGGTGTCCGTGCCCATTTCCTACTGCAAATAGGCCATCTCTGATCACTCAGACTATTCCGACCTAGGCTACCACTGCAGGGGTCCAGGGAGAGTACACTGACCCACAGAGAGCGGACCCTGAGGAACCGTGACGTCTGCTGGATCCAAGAACATTCGACATCGCACAAAGCACCCAACATGAAGTTGGAGGGACGGCCTCTCACGTTCCTCTCCCGTGAGGATGACGGCAGACGTTCCCAACAGGCTCCTCAGCAAACCCACACCAGGAACGGAGCAAAGGAACCACAACAACCACAAGCCCACGCCAAGCAGTTCGGGAAGGAGTCGGCTGTGCCGGGAGACTTCAGTGTGGGCTTCAGTGTCGCCCTCCGAGTGTTACTTGCAGAAACACACCGTGAGAGCCCTGCAGTCCTCGGCCCGGAAGCACCGAAGGCTTCTGGAGGCGCCACCAAAGATGAGAGCTGAGTGTGGAGAAGCCCGAAGGCTCCTGGGGAAGACTGTGCTTTCGGAGAAGGAAATGACACAGCACATGCGCCACGGAACACACAAACCGGAGACGAGGCCCGGAGAGGCTGCTGCACACACACGTCAACGTTTCCAGAAACAGTTACGGCTGAAAACGACCACAGCGCTTACCTGGCCCTGGTCCTCCCGCTCCGCCGGGCAGGAGGAGCTGCCGTTGCTCCCTGGAGCCGCGGGGCCAGGTCCCGGATCTGAGAAAGGCCAGAGAGGAGGGACGAGGTTTAGTCCCGCTTGCACAGACTGTGAGGAAGGAAAACGGACCCTCCGCGCCTTCCTCCAGAAAGAGTCTGCGGCGCTTTCCCACCCTCAGGGCCCTCGCCGGCGGCAGAGGGCTCCCCACACGCCTCAGGTGACCCCGGAGGATGAGGGGGAGACGCGTCCCCTGACCCTTGAGGAAGACACCGCAGGGCCCGCTTCAGGAATTTTCATGACTCCTCAGCTCAGGGCTCAGCCAGCTGGCAAGAAGGTTAGGGGTGCGCCTCCACCCCCACAGAGCCCGCCTCGTGGTTTCTGGCCAACGCGCATCTGCAGAACCGCTCTTTCTGCCTCGCTGGAGGCAGCCTCTTCCCTTGTCCACAAGACACACCTGCTGCCCGGCTCAGGATGGACACACGACGCAGCCCAGGGGACGTACGTCCCCAGAAACTCGAGGAACCTTACAAAGTCCTCAGCCAGGTTGACCCACGCACTGCCAAGCCCTCAGTAACATCTCTCCATTTAACCCAACAGATCCATAGGAAGAAAGATGAAGATGCTTTCCTGTACCAGTCAACTCATCCTCTTCAGATGACCTTACCGAGTGGGGGAGGTGGAGGCGACGCGCCGGGCCTCACAGGCCGCCACTGCCCAGCGCCGAGAGGTGGCCCTGAGCCCGAGGGCATGAACGAAGGTCCCGCCCAGGGAGGAGGCCCTCCTGCCTCCACGCTGACCTGCGGAACACAAGGTTAAAGGGAGGTGGATGTGGCAGACCCGAAGCACCAACACCAACAGAAGCTGAAACCCCCTGAAGCAGGGGCAGCGCCCGGCACCCTCCCCGCCCCCAGGTGCCAGGAGAGCAGCATCCCTGCCAGACCGCTCTACCCCTCCCGCTGGGGCCGGCCCAGCTTGGGGAGGAACAAACACCACGGGGATGAACCACTGTCACCACACGTCACCGCCCGTGTCGGCGAAAGCACAAGAGCAAGGGGTCCTGTCCTAGAGGACCGGAGGAGGCAACACCAGACTGAGAAAGGAGCCGACTCCAGGCAGACCGGCATCTCGCTCCAGGACCGGCCTCCACCCTCCTCACCACCCCCAGCACCACAGAAGCTTGTTGGCTCTCTATTCAGAAGAGAGCGCCCGAGAGGGATGGAAAAGCCCGCTCCCCACCTCTGGAAGCCGAGCTGCTCCTGGGGAAAAGCTCTGCCTGCAGGCCCCTGCCCTGCCCGTCCCCCGCCTCAGCTTCCCTCCCCGACAAAGGGGTCTTCTCCTCCGCTCGGGGTCTGCCCACGGGCACCAGGACCTCTGGGGCGCTGGGCACCCCCGGGGGCCTGCGTTTTCTGAGGGGAACGGTGTGCCCGACAGGACTCGGTTAGGCTCAGCTCTATCTATCGTCACCCACAGGGAAGGCAGATTTCTAAGCCCACCGTGAGACGCGGACTAATTTGTGTCCAACGGAAACGTGAGGAGGGGATTCTAAAGGACAGAATGAACACAGACGTGTTTGGATTCCAGTGGTAAAACCCCGTGACGGGGGGGGATGAGGGAAGGGCCCCGCTCTAACGGCGCCACAGGACACCACAGGACTGCCTTCACGTCAAGGCAAGTGAAGGCCTCTGGGGGCAATGGGTCCTGCAGCGCAGTCCTGATGTTCACTCTTCACTCCTTCGGTGTCCGTGCCCATTTCCTACTGCAAATAGGCCATCTCTGATCACTCAGACTATTCCGACCTAGGCTACCACTGCAGGGGTCCAGGGAGAGTACACTGACCCACAGAGAGCGGACCCTGAGGAACCGTGACGTCTGCTGGATCCAAGAACATTCGACATCGCACAAAGCACCCAACATGAAGTTGGAGGGACGGCCTCTCACGTTCCTCTCCCGTGAGGATGACGGCAGACGTTCCCAACAGGCTCCTCAGCAAACCCACACCAGGAACGGAGCAAAGGAACCACAACAACCACAAGCCCACGCCAAGCAGTTCGGGAAGGAGTCGGCTGTGCCGGGAGACTTCAGTGTGGGCTTCAGTGTCGCCCTCCGAGTGTTACTTGCAGAAACACACCGTGAGAGCCCTGCAGTCCTCGGCCCGGAAGCACCGAAGGCTTCTGGAGGCGCCACCAAAGATGAGAGCTGAGTGTGGAGAAGCCCGAAGGCTCCTGGGGAAGACTGTGCTTTCGGAGAAGGAAATGACACAGCACATGCGCCACGGAACACACAAACCGGAGACGAGGCCCGGAGAGGCTGCTGCACACACACGTCAACGTTTCCAGAAACAGTTACGGCTGAAAACGACCACAGCGCTTACCTGGCCCTGGTCCTCCCGCTCCGCCGGGCAGGAGGAGCTGCCGTTGCTCCCTGGAGCCGCGGGGCCAGGTCCCGGGTCTGAGAAAGGCCAGAGAGGAGGGACGAGGTTTAGTCCCGCTTGCACAGACTGTGAGGAAGGAAAACGGACCCTCCGCGCCTTCCTCCAGAAAGAGTCTGCGGCGCTTTCCCACCCTCAGGGCCCTCGCCGGCGGCAGAGGGCTCCCCACACGCCTCAGGTGACCCCGGAGGATGAGGGGGAGACGCGTCCCCTGACCCTTGAGGAAGACACCGCAGGGCCCGCTTCAGGAATTTTCATGACTCCTCAGCTCAGGGCTCAGCCAGCTGGCAAGAAGGTTAGGGGTGCGCCTCCACCCCCACAGAGCCCGCCTCGTGGTCTCTGGCCAACGGGCATCTGCAGAACCGCTCTTTCTGCCTCGCTGGAGGCAGCCTCTTCCCTTGTCCACAAGACACACCTGCTGCCCGGCTCAGGATGGACACACGACGCAGCCCAGGGGACGTACGTCCCCAGAAACTCGAGGAACCTTACAAAGTCCTCAGCCAGGTTGACCCACGCACTGCCAAGCCCTCAGTAACATCTCTCCATTTAACCCAACAGATCCATAGGAAGAAAGATGAAGATGCTTTCCTGTACCAGTCAACTCATCCTCTTCAGATGACCTTACCGAGTGGGGGAGGTGGAGGCGACGCGCCGGGCCTCACAGGCCGCCACTGCCCAGCGCCGAGAGGTGGCCCTGAGCCCGAGGGCATGAACGAAGGTCCCGCCCAGGGAGGAGGCCCTCCTGCCTCCACGCTGACCTGCGGAACACAAGGTTAAAGGGAGGTGGATGTGGCAGACCCGAAGCACCAACACCAACAGAAGCTGAAACCCCCTGAAGCAGGGGCAGCGCCCGGCACCCTCCCCGCCCCCAGGTGCCAGGAGAGCAGCATCCGTGCCAGACCGCTCTACCCCTCCCGCTGGGGCCGGCCCAGCTTGGGGAGGAACAAACACCACGGGGATGAACCACTGTCACCACACGTCACCGCCCGTGTCGGCGAAAGCACAAGAGCAAGGGGTCCTGTCCTAGAGGACCGGAGGAGGCAACACCAGACTGAGAAAGGAGCCGACTCCAGGCAGACCGGCATCTCGCTCCAGGTCCGGCCTCCACCCTCCTCACCACCCCCAGCACCACAGAAGCTTGTTGGCTCTCTATTCAGAAGAGAGCGCCCGAGAGGGATGGAAAAGCCCGCTCCCCACCTCTGGAAGCCGAGCTGCTCCTGGGGAAAAGCTCTGCCTGCAGGCCCCTGCCCTGCCCGTCCCCCGCCTCAGCTTCCCTCCCCGACAAAGGGGTCTTCTCCTCCGCTCGGGGTCTGCCCACGGGCACCAGGACCTCTGGGGCGCTGGGCACCCCCGGGGGCCTGCGTTTTCTGAGGGGAACGGTGTGCCCGACAGGACTGGGTTAGGCTCAGCTCTATCTATCGTCACCCACAGGGAAGGCAGATTTCTAAGCCCACCGTGAGACGCGGACTAATTTGTGTCCAACGGAAACGTGAGGAGGGGATTCTAAAGGACAGAATGAACACAGACGTGTTTGGATTCCAGTGGTAAAACCCCGTGACGGGGGGGGATGAGGGAAGGGCCCCGCTCTAACGGCGCCACAGGACACCACAGGACTGCCTTCACGTCAAGGCAAGTGAAGGCCTCTGGGGGCAATGGGTCCTGCAGCGCAGTCCTGATGTTCACTCTTCACTCCTTCGGTGTCCGTGCCCATTTCCTACTGCAAATAGGCCATCTCTGATCACTCAGACTATTCCGACCTAGGCTACCACTGCAGGGGTCCAGGGAGAGTACACTGACCCACAGAGAGCGGACCCTGAGGAACCGTGACGTCTGCTGGATCCAAGAACATTCGACATCGCACAAAGCACCCAACATGAAGTTGGAGGGACGGCCTCTCACGTTCCTCTCCCGTGAGGATGACGGCAGACGTTCCCAACAGGCTCCTCAGCAAACCCACACCAGGAACGGAGCAAAGGAACCACAACAACCACAAGCCCACGCCAAGCAGTTCGGGAAGGAGTCGGCTGTGCCGGGAGACTTCAGTGTGGGCTTCAGTGTCGCCCTCCGAGTGTTACTTGCAGAAACACACCGTGAGAGCCCTGCAGTCCTCGGCCCGGAAGCACCGAAGGCTTCTGGAGGCGCCACCAAAGATGAGAGCTGAGTGTGGAGAAGCCCGAAGGCTCCTGGGGAAGACTGTGCTTTCGGAGAAGGAAATGACACAGCACATGCGCCACGGAACACACAAACCGGAGACGAGGCCCGGAGAGGCTGCTGCACACACACGTCAACGTTTCCAGAAACAGTTACGGCTGAAAACGACCACAGCGCTTACCTGGCCCTGGTCCTCCCGCTCCGCCGGGCAGGAGGAGCTGCCGTTGCTCCCTGGAGCCGCGGGGCCAGGTCCCGGGTCTGAGAAAGGCCAGAGAGGAGGGACGAGGTTTAGTCCCGCTTGCACAGACTGTGAGGAAGGAAAACGGACCCTCCGCGCCTTCCTCCAGAAAGAGTCTGCGGCGCTTTCCCACCCTCAGGGCCCTCGCCGGCGGCAGAGGGCTCCCCACACGCCTCAGGTGACCCCGGAGGATGAGGGGGAGACGCGTCCCCTGACCCTTGAGGAAGACACCGCAGGGCCCGCTTCAGGAATTTTCATGACTCCTCAGCTCAGGGCTCAGCCAGCTGGCAAGAAGGTTAGGGGTGCGCCTCCACCCCCACAGAGCCCGCCTCGTGGTTTCTGGCCAACGCGCATCTGCAGAACCGCTCTTTCTGCCTCGCTGGAGGCAGCCTCTTCCCTTGTCCACAAGACACACCTGCTGCCCGGCTCAGGATGGACACACGACGCAGCCCAGGGGACGTACGTCCCCAGAAACTCGAGGAACCTTACAAAGTCCTCAGCCAGGTTGACCCACGCACTGCCAAGCCCTCAGTAACATCTCTCCATTTAACCCAACAGATCCATAGGAAGAAAGATGAAGATGCTTTCCTGTACCAGTCAACTCATCCTCTTCAGATGACCTTACCGAGTGGGGGAGGTGGAGGCGACGCGCCGGGCCTCACAGGCCGCCACTGCCCAGCGCCGAGAGGTGGCCCTGAGCCCGAGGGCATGAACGAAGGTCCCGCCCAGGGAGGAGGCCCTCCTGCCTCCACGCTGACCTGCGGAACACAAGGTTAAAGGGAGGTGGATGTGGCAGACCCGAAGCACCAACACCAACAGAAGCTGAAACCCCCTGAAGCAGGGGCAGCGCCCGGCACCCTCCCCGCCCCCAGGTGCCAGGAGAGCAGCATCCGTGCCAGACCGCTCTACCCCTCCCGCTGGGGCCGGCCCAGCTTGGGGAGGAACAAACACCACGGGGATGAACCACTGTCACCACACGTCACCGCCCGTGTCGGCGAAAGCACAAGAGCAAGGGGTCCTGTCCTAGAGGACCGGAGGAGGCAACACCAGACTGAGAAAGGAGCCGACTCCAGGCAGACCGGCATCTCGCTCCAGGACCGGCCTCCACCCTCCTCACCACCCCCAGCACCACAGAAGCTTGTTGGCTCTCTATTCAGAAGAGAGCGCCCGAGAGGGATGGAAAAGCCCGCTCCCCACCTCTGGAAGCCGAGCTGCTCCTGGGGAAAAGCTCTGCCTGCAGGCCCCTGCCCTGCCCGTCCCCCGCCTCAGCTTCCCTCCCCGACAAAGGGGTCTTCTCCTCCGCTCGGGGTCTGCCCACGGGCACCAGGACCTCTGGGGCGCTGGGCACCCCCGGGGGCCTGCGTTTTCTGAGGGGAACGGTGTGCCCGACAGGACTGGGTTAGGCTCAGCTCTATCTATCGTCACCCACAGGGAAGGCAGATTTCTAAGCCCACCGTGAGACGCGGACTAATTTGTGTCCAACGGAAACGTGAGGAGGGGATTCTAAAGGACAGAATGAACACAGACGTGTTTGGATTCCAGTGGTAAAACCCCGTGACGGGGGGGGATGAGGGAAGGGCCCCGCTCTAACGGCGCCACAGGACACCACAGGACTGCCTTCACGTCAAGGCAAGTGAAGGCCTCTGGGGGCAATGGGTCCTGCAGCGCAGTCCTGATGTTCACTCTTCACTCCTTCGGTGTCCGTGCCCATTTCCTACTGCAAATAGGCCATCTCTGATCACTCAGACTATTCCGACCTAGGCTACCACTGCAGGGGTCCAGGGAGAGTACACTGACCCACAGAGAGCGGACCCTGAGGAACCGTGACGTCTGCTGGATCCAAGAACATTCGACATCGCACAAAGCACCCAACATGAAGTTGGAGGGACGGCCTCTCACGTTCCTCTCCCGTGAGGATGACGGCAGACGTTCCCAACAGGCTCCTCAGCAAACCCACACCAGGAACGGAGCAAAGGAACCACAACAACCACAAGCCCACGCCAAGCAGTTCGGGAAGGAGTCGGCTGTGCCGGGAGACTTCAGTGTGGGCTTCAGTGTCGCCCTCCGAGTGTTACTTGCAGAAACACACCGTGAGAGCCCTGCAGTCCTCGGCCCGGAAGCACCGAAGGCTTCTGGAGGCGCCACCAAAGATGAGAGCTGAGTGTGGAGAAGCCCGAAGGCTCCTGGGGAAGACTGTGCTTTCGGAGAAGGAAATGACACAGCACATGCGCCACGGAACACACAAACCGGAGACGAGGCCCGGAGAGGCTGCTGCACACACACGTCAACGTTTCCAGAAACAGTTACGGCTGAAAACGACCACAGCGCTTACCTGGCCCTGGTCCTCCCGCTCCGCCGGGCAGGAGGAGCTGCCGTTGCTCCCTGGAGCCGCGGGGCCAGGTCCCGGGTCTGAGAAAGGCCAGAGAGGAGGGACGAGGTTTAGTCCCGCTTGCACAGACTGTGAGGAAGGAAAACGGACCCTCCGCGCCTTCCTCCAGAAAGAGTCTGCGGCGCTTTCCCACCCTCAGGGCCCTCGCCGGCGGCAGAGGGCTCCCCACACGCCTCAGGTGACCCCGGAGGATGAGGGGGAGACGCGTCCCCTGACCCTTGAGGAAGACACCGCAGGGCCCGCTTCAGGAATTTTCATGACTCCTCAGCTCAGGGCTCAGCCAGCTGGCAAGAAGGTTAGGGGTGCGCCTCCACCCCCACAGAGCCTGCCTCGTGGTCTCTGGCCAACGCGCATCTGCAGAACCGCTCTTTCTGCCTCGCTGGAGGCAGCCTCTTCCCTTGTCCACAAGACACACCTGCTGCCCGGCTCAGGATGGACACACGACGCAGCCCAGGGGACGTACGTCCCCAGAAACTCGAGGAACCTTACAAAGTCCTCAGCCAGGTTGACCCACGCACTGCCAAGCCCTCAGTAACATCTCTCCATTTAACCCAACAGATCCATAGGAAGAAAGATGAAGATGCTTTCCTGTACCAGTCAACTCATCCTCTTCAGATGACCTTACCGAGTGGGGGAGGTGGAGGCGACGCGCCGGGCCTCACAGGCCGCCACTGCCCAGCGCCGAGAGGTGGCCCTGAGCCCGAGGGCATGAACGAAGGTCCCGCCCAGGGAGGAGGCCCTCCTGCCTCCACGCTGACCTGCGGAACACAAGGTTAAAGGGAGGTGGATGTGGCAGACCCGAAGCACCAACACCAACAGAAGCTGAAACCCCCTGAAGCAGGGGCAGCGCCCGGCACCCTCCCCGCCCCCAGGTGCCAGGAGAGCAGCATCCCTGCCAGACCGCTCTACCCCTCCCGCTGGGGCCGGCCCAGCTTGGGGAGGAACAAACACCACGGGGATGAACCACTGTCACCACACGTCACCGCCCGTGTCGGCGAAAGCACAAGAGCAAGGGGTCCTGTCCTAGAGGACCGGAGGAGGCAACACCAGACTGAGAAAGGAGCCGACTCCAGGCAGACCGGCATCTCGCTCCAGGACCGGCCTCCACCCTCCTCACCACCCCCAGCACCACAGAAGCTTGTTGGCTCTCTATTCAGAAGAGAGCGCCCGAGAGGGATGGAAAAGCCCGCTCCCCACCTCTGGAAGCCGAGCTGCTCCTGGGGAAAAGCTCTGCCTGCAGGCCCCTGCCCTGCCCGTCCCCCGCCTCAGCTTCCCTCCCCGACAAAGGGGTCTTCTCCTCCGCTCGGGGTCTGCCCACGGGCACCAGGACCTCTGGGGCGCTGGGCACCCCCCGGGGCCTGCGTTTTCTGAGGGGAACGGTGTGACCGACAGGACTCGGTTAGGCTCAGCTCTATCTATCGTCACCCACAGGGAAGGCAGATTTCTAAGCCCACCGTGAGACGCGGACTAATTTGTGTCCAACGGAAACGTGAGGAGGGGATTCTAAAGGACAGAATGAACACAGACGTGTTTGGATTCCAGTGGTAAAACCCCGTGACGGGGGGGGATGAGGGAAGGGCCCCGCTCTAACGGCGCCACAGGACACCACAGGACTGCCTTCACGTCAAGGCAAGTGAAGGCCTCTGGGGGCAATGGGTCCTGCAGCGCAGTCCTGATGTTCACTCTTCACTCCTTCGGTGTCCGTGCCCATTTCCTACTGCAAATAGGCCATCTCTGATCACTCAGACTATTCTGACCTAGGCTACCACTGCAGGGGTCCAGGGAGAGTACACTGACCCACAGAGAGCGGACCCTGAGGAACCGTGACGTCTGCTGGATCCAAGAACATTCGACATCGCACAAAGCACCCAACATGAAGTTGGAGGGACGGCCTCTCACGTTCCTCTCCCGTGAGGATGACGGCAGACGTTCCCAACAGGCTCCTCAGCAAACCCACACCAGGAACGGAGCAAAGGAACCACAACAACCACAAGCCCACGCCAAGCAGTTCGGGAAGGAGTCGGCTGTGCCGGGAGACTTCAGTGTGGGCTTCAGTGTCGCCCTCCGAGTGTTACTTGCAGAAACACACCGTGAGAGCCCTGCAGTCCTCGGCCCGGAAGCACCGAAGGCTTCTGGAGGCGCCACCAAAGATGAGAGCTGAGTGTGGAGAAGCCCGAAGGCTCCTGGGGAAGACTGTGCTTTCGGAGAAGGAAATGACACAGCACATGCGCCACGGAACACACAAACCGGAGACGAGGCCCGGAGAGGCTGCTGCACACACACGTCAACGTTTCCAGAAACAGTTACGGCTGAAAACGACCACAGCGCTTACCTGGCCCTGGTCCTCCCGCTCCGCCGGGCAGGAGGAGCTGCCGTTGCTCCCTGGAGCCGCGGGGCCAGGTCCCGGGTCTGAGAAAGGCCAGAGAGGAGGGACGAGGTTTAGTCCCGCTTGCACAGACTGTGAGGAAGGAAAACGGACCCTCCGCGCCTTCCTCCAGAAAGAGTCTGCGGCGCTTTCCCACCCTCAGGGCCCTCGCCGGCGGCAGAGGGCTCCCCACACGCCTCAGGTGACCCCGGAGGATGAGGGGGAGACGCGTCCCCTGACCCTTGAGGAAGACACCGCAGGGCCCGCTTCAGGAATTTTCATGACTCCTCAGCTCAGGGCTCAGCCAGCTGGCAAGAAGGTTAGGGGTGCGCCTCCACCCCCACAGAGCCCGCCTCGTGGTCTCTGGCCAACGCGCATCTGCAGAACCGCTCTTTCTGCCTCGCTGGAGGCAGCCTCTTCCCTTGTCCACAAGACACACCTGCTGCCCGGCTCAGGATGGACACACGACGCAGCCCAGGGAACGTACGTCCCCAGAAACTCGAGGAACCTTACAAAGTCCTCAGCCAGGTTGACCCACGCACTGCCAAGCCCTCAGTAACATCTCTCCATTTAACCCAACAGATCCATAGGAAGAAAGATGAAGATGCTTTCCTGTACCAGTCAACTCATCCTCTTCAGATGACCTTACCGAGTGGGGGAGGTGGAGGCGACGCGCCGGGCCTCACAGGCCGCCACTGCCCAGCGCCGAGAGGTGGCCCTGAGCCCGAGGGCATGAACGAAGGTCCCGCCCAGGGAGGAGGCCCTCCTGCCTCCACGCTGACCTGCGGAACACAAGGTTAAAGGGAGGTGGATGTGGCAGACCCGAAGCACCAACACCAACAGAAGCTGAAACCCCCTGAAGCAGGGGCAGCGCCCGGCACCCTCCCCGCCCCCAGGTGCCAGGAGAGCAGCATCCGTGCCAGACCGCTCTACCCCTCCCGCTGGGGCCGGCCCAGCTTGGGGAGGAACAAACACCACGGGGATGAACCACTGTCACCACACGTCACCGCCCGTGTCGGCAAAAGCACAAGAGCAAGGGGTCCTGTCCTAGAGGACCGGAGGAGGCAACACCAGACTGAGAAAGGAGCCGACTCCAGGCAGACCGGCATCTCGCTCCAGGACCGGCCTCCACCCTCCTCACCACCCCCAGCACCACAGAAGCTTGTTGGCTCTCTATTCAGAAGAGAGCGCCCGAGAGGGATGGAAAAGCCCGCTCCCCACCTCTGGAAGCCGAGCTGCTCCTGGGGAAAAGCTCTGCCTGCAGGCCACTGCCCTGCCCGTCCCCCGCCTCAGCTTCCCTCCCCGACAAAGGGGTCTTCTCCTCCGCTCGGGGTCTGCCCACGGGCACCAGGACCTCTGGGGCGCTGTGCACGCCCGGGGGCCTGCGTTTTCTGAGGGGAACGGTGTGCCCGACAGGACTCGGTTACGCTCAGCTCTATCTATCGTCACCCACAGGGAAGGCAGGTTTCTAAGCCCACCGTGAGACGCGGACTAATTTGTGTCCAACGGAAACGTGAGGAGGGGATTCTAAAGGACAGAATGAACACAGACGTGTTTGGATTCCAGTGGTAAAACCCCGTGACGGGGGGGGATGAGGGAAGGGCCCCGCTCTAACGGCGCCACAGGACACCACAGGACTGCCTTCACGTCAAGGCAAGTGAAGGCCTCTGGGGGCAATGGGTCCTGCAGCGCAGTCCTGATGTTCACTCTTCACTCCTTCGGTGTCCGTGCCCATTTCCTACTGCAAATAGGCCATCTCTGATCACTCAGACTATTCCGACCTAGGCTACCACTGCAGGGGTCCAGGGAGAGTACACTGACCCACAGAGAGCGGACCCTGAGGAACCGTGACGTCTGCTGGATCCAAGAACATTCGACATCGCACAAAGCACCCAACATGAAGTTGGAGGGACGGCCTCTCACGTTCCTCTCCCGTGAGGATGACGGCAGACGTTCCCAACAGGCTCCTCAGCAAACCCACACCAGGAACGGAGCAAAGGAACCACAACCACCACAAGCCCACGCCAAGCAGTTCGGGAAGGAGTCGGCTGTGCCGGGAGACTTCAGTGTGGGCTTCAGTGTCGCCCTCCGAGTGTTACTTGCAGAAACACACCGTGAGAGCCCTGCAGTCCTCGGCCCGGAAGCACCGAAGGCTTCTGGAGGCGCCACCAAAGATGAGAGCTGAGTGTGGAGAAGCCCGAAGGCTCCTGGGGAAGACTGTGCTTTCGGAGAAGGAAATGACACAGCACATGCGCCACGGAACACACAAACCGGAGACGAGGCCCGGAGAGGCTGCTGCACACACACGTCAACGTTTCCAGAAACAGTTACGGCTGAAAACGACCACAGCGCTTACCTGGCCCTGGTCCTCCCGCTCCGCCGGGCAGGAGGAGCTGCCGTTGCTCCCTGGAGCCGCGGGGCCAGGTCCCGGATCTGAGAAAGGCCAGAGAGGAGGGACGAGGTTTAGTCCCGCTTGCACAGACTGTGAGGAAGGAAAACGGACCCTCCGCGCCTTCCTCCAGAAAGAGTCTGCGGCGCTTTCCCACCCTCAGGGCCCTCGCCGGCGGCAGAGGGCTCCCCACACGCCTCAGGTGACCCCGGAGGATGAGGGGGAGACGCGTCCCCTGACCCTTGAGGAAGACACCGCAGGGCCCGCTTCAGGAATTTTCATGACTCCTCAGCTCAGGGCTCAGCCAGCTGGCAAGAAGGTTAGGGGTGCGCCTCCACCCCCACAGAGCCCGCCTCGTGGTCTCTGGCCAACGCGCATCTGCAGAACCGCTCTTTCTGCCTCGCTGGAGGCAGCCTCTTCCCTTGTCCACAAGACACACCTGCTGCCCGGCTCAGGATGGACACACGACGCAGCCCAGGGGACGTACGTCCCCAGAAACTCGAGGAACCTTACAAAGTCCTCAGCCAGGTTGACCCACGCACTGCCAAGCCCTCAGTAACATCTCTCCATTTAACCCAACAGATCCATAGGAAGAAAGATGAAGATGCTTTCCTGTACCAGTCAACTCATCCTCTTCAGATGACCTTACCGAGTGGGGGAGGTGGAGGCGACGCGCCGGGCCTCACAGGCCGCCACTGCCCAGCGCCGAGAGGTGGCCCTGAGCCCGAGGGCATGAACGAAGGTCCCGCCCAGGGAGGAGGCCCTCCTGCCTCCACGCTGACCTGCGGAACACAAGGTTAAAGGGAGGTGGATGTGGCAGACCCGAAGCACCAACACCAACAGAAGCTGAAACCCCCTGAAGCAGGGGCAGCGCCCGGCACCCTCCCCGCCCCCAGGTGCCAGGAGAGCAGCATCCCTGCCAGACCGCTCTACCCCTCCCGCTGGGGCCGGCCCAGCTTGGGGAGGAACAAACACCACGGGGATGAACCACTGTCACCACACGTCACCGCCCGTGTCGGCGAAAGCACAAGAGCAAGGGGTCCTGTCCTAGAGGACCGGAGGAGGCAACACCAGACTGAGAAAGGAGCCGACTCCAGGCAGACCGGCATCTCGCTCCAGGACCGGCCTCCACCCTCCTCACCACCCCCAGCACCACAGAAGCTTGTTGGCTCTCTATTCAGAAGAGAGCGCCCGAGAGGGATGGAAAAGCCCGCTCCCCACCTCTGGAAGCCGAGCTGCTCCTGGGGAAAAGCTCTGCCTGCAGGCACCTGCCCTGCCCGTCCCCAGCCTCAGCTTCCCTCCCCGACAAAGGGGTCTTCTCCTCCGCTCAGGGTCTGCCCACGGGCACCAGGACCTCTGGGGAGCCGGGCACCCCCCGGGCGCCTGCTTTTTCTGAGGGGAACGGTGTGACCGACAGGACTCGGTTAGGCTCAGCTCTATCTATCGTCACCCACAGGGAAGGCAGGTTTCTAAGCCCACCGTGAGACGCGGACTAATTTGTGTCCAACGGAAACGTGAGGAGGGGATTCTAAAGGACAGAATGAACACAGACGTGTTTGGATTCCAGTGGTAAAACCCCGTGACGGGGGGGGATGAGGGAAGGGCCCCGCTCTAACGGCGCCACAGGACACCACAGGACTGCCTTCACGTCAAGGCAAGTGAAGGCCTCTGGGGGCAATGGGTCCTGCAGCGCAGTCCTGATGTTCACTCTTCACTCCTTCGGTGTCCGTGCCCATTTCCTACTGCAAATAGGCCATCTCTGATCACTCAGACTATTCCGACCTAGGCTACCACCGCAGGGGTCCAGGGAGAGTACACTGACCCACAGGGAGCGGACCCTGAGGAACCGTGACGTATGCTGGATCCAAGAACATTCGACATCGCACAAAGCACCCAACATGAAGTTGGAGCGACGGCCTCTCACGTTCCTCTCCCGTGAGGATGACGGCAGACGTTCCCAACAGGCTCCTCAGCAAACCCACACCAGGAACGGAGCAAAGGAACCACAACCACCACAAGCCCACGCCAAGCAGTTCGGGAAGGAGTCGGCTGTGCCGGGAGACTTCAGTGTGGGCTTCAGTGTCGCCCTCCGAGTGTTACTTGCAGAAACACACCGTGAGAGCCCTGCAGTCCTCGGCCCGGAAGCACCGAAGGCTTCTGGAGGCGCCACCAAAGATGAGAGCTGAGTGTGGAGAAGCCCGAAGGCTCCTGGGGAAGACTGTGCTTTCGGAGAAGGAAATGACACAGCACATGCGCCACGGAACACACAAACCGGAGACGAGGCCCGGAGAGGCTGCTGCACACACACGTCAACGTTTCCAGAAACAGTTACGGCTGAAAACGACCACAGCGCTTACCTGGCCCTGGTCCTCCCGCTCCGCCGGGCAGGAGGAGCTGCCGTTGCTCCCTGGAGCCGCGGGGCCAGGTCCCGGGTCTGAGAAAGGCCAGAGAGGAGGGACGAGGTTTAGTCCCGCTTGCACAGACTGTGAGGAAGGAAAACGGACCCTCCGCGCCTTCCTCCAGAAAGAGTCTGCGGCGCTTTCCCACCCTCAGGGCCCTCGCCGGCGGCAGAGGGCTCCCCACACGCCTCAGGTGACCCCGGAGGATGAGGGGGAGACGCGTCCCCTGACCCTTGAGGAAGACACCGCAGGGCCCGCTTCAGGAATTTTCATGACTCCTCAGCTCAGGGCTCAGCCAGCTGGCAAGAAGGTTAGGGGTGCGCCTCCACCCCCACAGAGCCCGCCTCGTGGTCTCTGGCCAAGTGCATCTGCAGAACCGCTCTTTCTGCCTCGCTGGAGGCAGCCTCTTCCCTTGTCCACAAGACACACCTGCTGCCCGGCTCAGGATGGACACACGACGCAGCCCAGGGGACGTACGTCCCCAGAAACTCGAGGAACCTTACAAAGTCCTCAGCCAGGTTGACCCACGCACTGCCAAGCCCTCAGTAACATCTCTCCATTTAACCCAACAGATCCATAGGAAGAAAGATGAAGATGCTTTCCTGTACCAGTCAACTCATCCTCTTCAGATGACCTTACCGAGTGGGGGAGGTGGAGGCGACGCGCCGGGCCTCACAGGCCGCCACTGCCCAGCACCGAGAGGTGGCCCTGAGCCCGAGGGCATGAACGAAGGTCCCGCCCAGGGAGGAGGCCCTCCTGCCTCCACGCTGACCTGCGGAACACAAGGTTAAAGGGAGGTGGATGTGGCAGACCCGAAGCACCAACACCAACAGAAGCTGAAACCCCCTGAAGCAGGGGCAGCGCCCGGCACCCTCCCCGCCCCCAGGTGCCAGGAGAGCAGCATCCGTGCCAGACCGCTCTACCCCTCCCGCTGGGGCCGGCCCAGCTTGGGGAGGAACAAACACCACGGGGATGAACCACTGTCACCACACGTCACCGCCCGTGTCGGCGAAAGCACAAGAGCAAGGGGTCCTGTCCTAGAGGACCGGAGGAGGCAACACCAGACTGAGAAAGGAGCCGACTCCAGGCAGACCGGCATCTCGCTCCAGGACCGGCCTCCACCCTCCTCACCACCCCCAGCACCACAGAAGCTTGTTGGCTCTCTATTCAGAAGAGAGCGCCCGAGAGGGATGGAAAAGCCCGCTCCCCACCTCTGGAAGCCGAGCTGCTCCTGGGGAAAAGCTCTGCCTGCAGGCACCTGCCCTGCCCGTCCCCAGCCTCAGCTTCCCTCCCCGACAAAGGGGTCTTCTCCTCCGCTCAGGGTCTGCCCACGGGCACCAGGACCTTTGGGGAGCCGGGCACCCCCCGGGCGCCTGCTTTTTCTGAGGGGAACGGTGTGACCGACAGGACTCGGTTAGGCTCAGCTCTATCTATCGTCACCCACAGGAAGGCAGGTTTCTAAGCCCACCGTGAGACGCGGACTAATTTGTGTCCAACGGAAACGTGAGGAGGGGATTCTAAAGGACAGAATGAACACAGACGTGTTTGGATTCCAGTGGTAAAACCCCGTGACGGGGGGGGATGAGGGAAGGGCCCCGCTCTAACGGCGCCACAGGACACCACAGGACTGCCTTCACGTCAAGGCAAGTGAAGGCCTCTGGGGGCAATGGGTCCTGCAGCGCAGTCCTGATGTTCACTCTTCACTCCTTCGGTGTCCGTGCCCATTTCCTACTGCAAATAGGCCATCTCTGATCACTCAGACTATTCCGACCTAGGCTACCACCGCAGGGGTCCAGGGAGAGTACACTGACCCACAGAGAGCGGACCCTGAGGAACCGTGACGTCTGCTGGATCCAAGAACATTCGACATCGCACAAAGCACCCAACATGAAGTTGGAGGGACGGCCTCTCACGTTCCTCTCCCGTGAGGATGACGGCAGACGTTCCCAACAGGCTCCTCAGCAAACCCACACCAGGAACGGAGCAAAGGAACCACAACAACCACAAGCCCACGCCAAGCAGTTCGGGAAGGAGTCGGCTGTGCCGGGAGACTTCAGTGTGGGCTTCAGTGTCGCCCTCCGAGTGTTACTTGCAGAAACACACCGTGAGAGCCCTGCAGTCCTCGGCCCGGAAGCACCGAAGGCTTCTGGAGGCGCCACCAAAGATGGGAGCTGAGTGTGGAGAAGCCCGAAGGCTCCTGGGGAAGACTGTGCTTTCGGAGAAGGAAATGACACAGCACATGCGCCATGGAACACACAAACCGGAGACGAGGCCCGGAGAGGCTGCTGCACACACACGTCAACGTTTCCAGAAACAGTTACGGCTGAAAACGACCACAGCGCTTACCTGGCCCTGGTCCTCCCGCTCCGCCGGGCAGGAGGAGCTGCCGTTGCTCCCTGGAGCCGCGGGGCCAGGTCCCGGATCTGAGAAAGGCCAGAGAGGAGGGACGAGGTTTAGTCCCACTTGCACAGACTGTGAGGAAGGAAAACGGACCCTCCGCGCCTTCCTCCAGAAAGAGTCTGCGGCGCTTTCCCACCCTCAGGGCCCTCGCCGGCGGCAGAGGGCTCCCCACACGCCTCAGGTGACCCCGGAGGATGAGGGGGAGACGCGTCCCCTGACCCTTGAGGAAGACACCGCAGGGCCCGCTTCAGGAATTTTCATGACTCCTCAGCTCAGGGCTCAGCCAGCTGGCAAGAAGGTTAGGGGTGCGCCTCCACCCCCACAGAGCCCGCCTCGTGGTCTCTGGCCAACGCGCATCTGCAGAACCGCTCTTTCTGCCTCGCTGGAGGCAGCCTCTTCCCTTGTCCACAAGACACACCTGCTGCCCGGCTCAGGATGGACACACGACGCAGCCCAGGGGACGTACGTCCCCAGAAACTCGAGGAACCTTACAAAGTCCTCAGCCAGGTTGACCCACGCACTGCCAAGCCCTCAGTAACATCTCTCCATTTAACCCAACAGATCCATAGGAAGAAAGATGAAGATGCTTTCCTGTACCAGTCAACTCATCCTCTTCAGATGACCTTACCGAGTGGGGGAGGTGGAGGCGACGCGCCGGGCCTCACAGGCCGCCACTGCCCAGCGCCGAGAGGTGGCCCTGAGCCCGAGGGCATGAACGAAGGTCCCGCCCAGGGAGGAGGCCCTCCTGCCTCCACGCTGACCTGCGGAACACAAGGTTAAAGGGAGGTGGATGTGGCAGACCCGAAACACCAACACCAACAGAAGCTGAAACCCCCTGAAGCAGGGGCAGCGCCCGGCACCCTCCCCGCCCCCAGGTGCCAGGAGAGCAGCATCCGTGCCAGACCGCTCTACCCCTCCCGCTGGGGCCGGCCCAGCTTGGGGAGGAACAAACACCACGGGGATGAACCACTGTCACCACACGTCACCGCCCGTGTCGGCGAAAGCACAAGAGCAAGGGGTCCTGTCCTAGAGGACCGGAGGAGGCAACACCAGACTGAGAAAGGAGCCGACTCCAGGCAGACCGGCATCTCGCTCCAGGACCGGCCTCCACCCTCCTCACCACCCCCAGCACCACAGAAGCTTGTTGGCTCTCTATTCAGAAGAGAGCGCCCGAGAGGGATGGAAAAGCCCGCTCCCCACCTCTGGAAGCCGAGCTGCTCCTGGGGAAAAGCTCTGCCTGCAGGCACCTGCCCTGCCCGTCCCCAGCCTCAGCTTCCCTCCCCGACAAAGGGGTCTTCTCCTCCGCTCAGGGTCTGCCCACGGGCACCAGGACCTCTGGGGAGCCGGGCACCCCCCGGGCGCCTGCTTTTTCTGAGGGGAACGGTGTGACCGACAGGACTCGGTTAGGCTCAGCTCTATCTATCGTCACCCACAGGAAGGCAGGTTTCTAAGCCCACCGTGAGACGCGGACTAATTTGTGTCCAACGGAAACGTGAGGAGGGGATTCTAAAGGACAGAATGAACACAGACGTGTTTGGATTCCAGTGGTAAAACCCCGTGACGGGGGGGGATGAGGGAAGGGCCCCGCTCTAACGGCGCCACAGGACACCACAGGACTGCCTTCACGTCAAGGCAAGTGAAGGCCTCTGGGGGCAATGGGTCCTGCAGCGCAGTCCTGATGTTCACTCTTCACTCCTTCGGTGTCCGTGCCCATTTCCTACTGCAAATAGGCCATCTCTGATCACTCAGACTATTCCGACCTAGGCTACCACCGCAGGGGTCCAGGGAGAGTACACTGACCCACAGAGAGCGGACCCTGAGGAACCGTGACGTCTGCTGGATCCAAGAACATTCGACATCGCACAAAGCACCCAACATGAAGTTGGAGGGACGGCCTCTCACGTTCCTCTCCCGTGAGGATGACGGCAGACGTTCCCAACAGGCTCCTCAGCAAACCCACACCAGGAACGGAGCAAAGGAACCACAACCACCACAAGCCCACGCCAAGCAGTTCGGGAAGGAGTCGGCTGTGCCGGGAGACTTCAGTGTGGGCTTCAGTGTCGCCCTCCGAGTGTTACTTGCAGAAACACACCGTGAGAGCCCTGCAGTCCTCGGCCCGGAAGCACCGAAGGCTTCTGGAGGCGCCACCAAAGATGAGAGCTGAGTGTGGAGAAGCCCGAAGGCTCCTGGGGAAGACTGTGCTTTCGGAGAAGGAAATGACACAGCACATGCGCCACGGAACACACAAACCGGAGACGAGGCCCGGAGAGGCTGCTGCACACACACGTCAACGTTTCCAGAAACAGTTACGGCTGAAAACGACCACAGCGCTTACCTGGCCCTGGTCCTCCCGCTCCGCCGGGCAGGAGGAGCTGCCATTGCTCCCTGGAGCCGCGGGGCCAGGTCCCGGATCTGAGAAAGGCCAGAGAGGAGGGACGAGGTTTAGTCCCGCTTGCACAGACTGTGAGGAAGGAAAACGGACCCTCCGCGCCTTCCTCCAGAAAGAGTCTGCGGCGCTTTCCCACCCTCAGGGCCCTCGCCGGCGGCAGAGGGCTCCCCACACGCCTCAGGTGACCCCGGAGGATGAGGGGGAGACGCGTCCCCTGACCCTTGAGGAAGACACCGCAGGGCCCGCTTCAGGAATTTTCATGACTCCTCAGCTCAGGGCTCAGCCAGCTGGCAAGAAGGTTAGGGGTGCGCCTCCACCCCCACAGAGCCCGCCTCGTGGTCTCTGGCCAACGCGCATCTGCAGAACCGCTCTTTCTGCCTCGCTGGAGGCAGCCTCTTCCCTTGTCCACAAGACACACCTGCTGCCCGGCTCAGGATGGAGACACGACGCAGCCCAGGGGACGTACGTCCCCAGAAACTCGAGGAACCTTACAAAGTCCTCAGCCAGGTTGACCCACGCACTGCCAAGCCCTCAGTAACATCTCTCCATTTAACCCAACAGATCCATAGGAAGAAAGATGAAGATGCTTTCCTGTACCAGTCAACTCATCCTCTTCAGATGACCTTACCGAGTGGGGGAGGTGGAGGCGACGCGCCGGGCCTCACAGGCCGCCACTGCCCAGCGCCGAGAGGTGGCCCTGAGCCCGAGGGCATGAACGAAGGTCCCGCCCAGGGAGGAGGCCCTCCTGCCTTCCCGCTGACCTGCGGAACACAAGGTTAAAGGGAGGTGGATGTGGCAGACCCGAAGCACCAACACCAACAGAAGCTGAAACCCCCTGAAGCAGGGGCAGCGCCCGGCACCCTCCCCGCCCCCAGGTGCCAGGAGAGCAGCATCCGTGCCAGACCGCTCTACCCCTCCCGCTGGGGCCGGCCCAGCTTGGGGAGGAACAAACACCACGGGGATAAACCACTGTCACCACACGTCACCGCCCGTGTCGGCGAAAGCACAAGAGCAAGGGGTCCTGTCCTAGAGGACCAGAGGAGGCAACACCAGACTGAGAAAGGAGCCGACTCCAGGCAGACCGGCATCTCGCTCCAGGACCGGCCTCCACCCTCCTCACCACCCCCAGCACCACAGAAGCTTGTTGGCTCTCTATTCAGAAGAGAGCGCCCGAGAGGGATGGAAAAGCCCGCTCCCCACCTCTGGAAGCCGAGCTGCTCCTGGGGAAAAGCTCTGCCTGCAGGCCCCTGCCCTGCCCGTCCCCCGCCTCAGCTTCCCTCCCCGACAAAGGGGTCTTCTCCTCCGCTCGGGGTCTGCCCACGGGCACCAGGACCTCTGGGGCGCTGGGCACCCCCGGGGGCCTGCGTTTTCTGAGGGGAACGGTGTGACCGACAGGACTCGGTTAGGCTCAGCTCTATCTATCGTCACCCACAGGGAAGGCAGGTTTCTAAGCCCACCGTGAGACGCGGACTAATTTGTGTCCAACGGAAACGTGAGGAGGGGATTCTAAAGGACAGAATGAACACAGACGTGTTTGGATTCCAGTGGTAAAACCCCGTGACGGGGGGGGATGAGGGAAGGGCCCCGCTCTAACGGCGCCACAGGACACCACAGGACTGCCTTCACGTCAAGGCAAGTGAAGGCCTCTGGGGGCAATGGGTCCTGCAGCGCAGTCCTGATGTTCACTCTTCACTCCTTCGGTGTCCGTGCCCATTTCCTACTGCAAATAGGCCATCTCTGATCACTCAGACTATTCCGACCTAGGCTACCACCGCAGGGGTCCAGGGAGAGTACACTGACCCACAGAGAGCGGACCCTGAGGAACCGTGACGTCTGCTGGATCCAAGAACATTCGACATCGCACAAAGCACCCAACATGAAGTTGGAGGGACGGCCTCTCACGTTCCTCTCCCGTGAGGATGACGGCAGACGTTCCCAACAGGCTCCTCAGCAAACCCACACCAGGAACGGAGCAAAGGAACCACAACAACCACAAGCCCACGCCAAGCAGTTCGGGAAGGAGTCGGCTGTGCCGGGAGACTTCAGTGTGGGCTTCAGTGTCGCCCTCCGAGTGTTACTTGCAGAAACACACCGTGAGAGCCCTGCAGTCCTCGGCCCGGAAGCACCGAAGGCTTCTGGAGGCGCCACCAAAGATGAGAGCTGAGTGTGGAGAAGCCCGAAGGCTCCTGGGGAAGACTGTGCTTTCGGAGAAGGAAATGACACAGCACATGCGCCACGGAACACACAAACCGGAGACGAGGCCCGGAGAGGCTGCTGCACACACACGTCAACGTTTCCAGAAACAGTTACGGCTGAAAACGACCACAGCGCTTACCTGGCCCTGGTCCTCCCGCTCCGCCGGGCAGGAGGAGCTGCCGTTGCTCCCTGGAGCCGCGGGGCCAGGTCCCGGATCTGAGAAAGGCCAGAGAGGAGGGACGAGGTTTAGTCCCGCTTGCACAGACTGTGAGGAAGGAAAACGGACCCTCCGCGCCTTCCTCCAGAAAGAGTCTGCGGCGCTTTCCCACCCTCAGGGCCCTCGCCGGCGGCAGAGGGCTCCCCACACGCCTCAGGTGACCCCGGAGGATGAGGGGGAGACGCGTCCCCTGACCCTTGAGGAAGACACCGCAGGGCCCGCTTCAGGAATTTTCATGACTCCTCAGCTCAGGGCTCAGCCAGCTGGCAAGAAGGTTAGGGGTGCGCCTCCACCCCCACAGAGCCCGCCTCGTGGTCTCTGGCCAACGCGCATCTGCAGAACCGCTCTTTCTGCCTCGCTGGAGGCAGCCTCTTCCCTTGTCCACAAGACACACCTGCTGCCCGGCTCAGGATGGACACACGACGCAGCCCAGGGGACGTACGTCCCCAGAAACTCGAGGAACCTTACAAAGTCCTCAGCCAGGTTGACCCACGCACTGCCAAGCCCTCAGTAACATCTCTCCATTTAACCCAACAGATCCATAGGAAGAAAGATGAAGATGCTTTCCTGTACCAGTCAACTCATCCTCTTCAGATGACCTTACCGAGTGGGGGAGGTGGAGGCGACGCGCCGGGCCTCACAGGCCGCCACTGCCCAGCGCCGAGAGGTGGCCCTGAGCCCGAGGGCATGAACGAAGGTCCCGCCCAGGGAGGAGGCCCTCCTGCCTCCACGCTGACCTGCGGAACACAAGGTTAAAGGGAGGTGGATGTGGCAGACCCGAAGCACCAACACCAACAGAAGCTGAAACCCCCTGAAGCAGGGGCAGCGCCCGGCACCCTCCCCGCCCCCAGGTGCCAGGAGAGCAGCATCCGTGCCAGACCGCTCTACCCCTCCCGCTGGGGCCGGCCCAGCTTGGGGAGGAACAAACACCACGGGGATGAACCACTGTCACCACACGTCACCGCCCGTGTCGGCGAAAGCACAAGAGCAAGGGGTCCTGTCCTAGAGGACCGGAGGAGGCAACACCAGACTGAGAAAGGAGCCGACTCCAGGCAGACCGGCATCTCGCTCCAGGACCGGCCTCCACCCTCCTCACCACCCCCAGCACCACAGAAGCTTGTTGGCTCTCTATTCAGAAGAGAGCGCCCGAGAGGGATGGAAAAGCCCGCTCCCCACCTCTGGAAGCCGAGCTGCTCCTGGGGAAAAGCTCTGCCTGCAGGCACCTGCCCTGCCCGTCCCCAGCCTCAGCTTCCCTCCCCGAAAAAGGGGTCTTCTCCTCCGCTCAGGGTCTGCCCACGGGCACCAGGACCTCTGGGGAGCCGGGCACCCCCAGGGCGCCTGCTTTTTCTGAGGGGAACGGTGTGACCGACAGGACTCGGTTAGGCTCAGCTCTATCTATCGTCACCCACAGGGAAGGCAGGTTTCTAAGCCCACCGTGAGACGCGGACTAATTTGTGTCCAACGGAAACGTGAGGAGGGGATTCTAAAGGACAGAATGAACACAGACGTGTTTGGATTCCAGTGGTAAAACCCCGTGACGGGGGGGGATGAGGGAAGGGCCCCGCTCTAACGGCGCCACAGGACACCACAGGACTGCCTTCACGTCAAGGGAAGTGAAGGCCTCTGGGGGCAATGGGTCCTGCAGCGCAGTCCTGATGTTCACTCTTCACTCCTTCGGTGTCCGTGCCCATTTCCTACTGCAAATAGGCCATCTCTGATCACTCAGACTATTCCGACCTAGGCTACCACCGCAGGGGTCCAGGGAGAGTACACTGACCCACAGAGAGCGGACCCTGAGGAACCGTGACGTCTGCTGGATCCAAGAACATTCGACATCGCACAAAGCACCCAACATGAAGTTGGAGCGACGGCCTCTCACGTTCCTCTCCCGTGAGGATGACGGCAGACGTTCCCAACAGGCTCCTCAGCAAACCCACACCAGGAACGGAGCAAAGGAACCACAACCACCACAAGCCCACGCCAAGCAGTTCGGGAAGGAGTCGGCTGTGCCGGGAGACTTCAGTGTGGGCTTCAGTGTCGCCCTCCGAGTGTTACTTGCAGAAACACACCGTGAGAGCCCTGCAGTCCTCGGCCCGGAAGCACCGAAGGCTTCTGGAGGCGCCACCAAAGATGAGAGCTGAGTGTGGAGAAGCCTGAAGGCTCCTGGGGAAGACTGTGCTTTCGGAGAAGGAAATGACACAGCACATGCGCCACGGAACACACAAACCGGAGACGAGGCCCGGAGAGGCTGCTGCACACACACGTCAACGTTTCCAGAAACAGTTACGGCTGAAAACGACCACAGCGCTTACCTGGCCCTGGTCCTCCCGCTCCGCCGGGCAGGAGGAGCTGCCGTTGCTCCCTGGAGCCGCGGGGCCAGGTCCCGGATCTGAGAAAGGCCAGAGAGGAGGGACGAGGTTTAGTCCCGCTTGCACAGACTGTGAGGAAGGAAAACGGACCCTCCGCGCCTTCCTCCAGAAAGAGTCTGCGGCGTTTTCCCACCCTCAGGGCCCTCGCCAGCGGCAGAGGGCTCCCCACACGCCTCAGGTGACCCCGGAGGATGAGGGGGAGACGCGTCCCCTGACCCTTGAGGAAGACACCGCAGGGCCCGCTTCAGGAATTTTCATGACTCCTCAGCTCAGGGCTCAGCCAGCTGGCAAGAAGGTTAGGGGTGCGCCTCCACCCCCACAGAGCCCGCCTCGTGGTCTCTGGCCAACGCGCATCTGCAGAACCGCTCTTTCTGCCTCGCTGGAGGCAGCCTCTTCCCTTGTCCACAAGACACACCTGCTGCCCGGCTCAGGATGGACACACGACGCAGCCCAGGGGACGTACGTCCCCAGAAACTCGAGGAACCTTACAAAGTCCTCAGCCAGGTTGACCCACGCACTGCCAAGCCCTCAGTAACATCTCTCCATTTAACCCAACAGATCCATAGGAAGAAAGATGAAGATGCTTTCCTGTACCAGTCAACTCATCCTCTTCAGATGACCTTACCGAGTGGGGGAGGTGGAGGCGACGCGCCGGGCCTCACAGGCCGCCACTGCCCAGCGCCGAGAGGTGGCCCTGAGCCCGAGGGCATGAACGAAGGTCCCGCCCAGGGAGGAGGCCCTCCTGCCTCCACGCTGACCTGCGGAACACAAGGTTAAAGGGAGGTGGATGTGGCAGACCCGAAGCACCAACACCAACAGAAGCTGAAACCCCCTGAAGCAGGGGCAGCGCCCGGCACCCTCCCCGCCCCCAGGTGCCAGGAGAGCAGCATCCGTGCCAGACCGCTCTACCCCTCCCGCTGGGGCCGGCCCAGCTTGGGGAGGAACAAACACCACGGGGATAAACCACTGTCACCACACGTCACCGCCCGTGTCGGCGAAAGCACAAGAGCAAGGGGTCCTGTCCTAGAGGACCGGAGGAGGCAACACCAGACTGAGAAAGGAGCCGACTCCAGGCAGACCGGCATCTCGCTCCAGGACCGGCCTCCACCCTCCTCACCACCCCCAGCACCACAGAAGCTTGTTGGCTCTCTATTCAGAAGAGAGCGCCCGAGAGGGATGGAAAAGCCCGCTCCCCACCTCTGGAAGCCGAGCTGCTCCTGGGGAAAAGCTCTGCCTGCAGGCCCCTGCCCTGCCCGTCCCCCGCCTCAGCTTCCCTCCCCGACAAAGGGGTCTTCTCCTCCGCTCGGGGTCTGCCCACGGGCACCAGGACCTCTGGGGAGCCAGGCACCCCCCGGGCGCCGGCGTTTTCTCAGGGGAACGGTGTGACCGACAGGACTCGGTTAGGCTCAGCTCTATCTATCGTCACCCACAGGGAAGGCAGGTTTCTAAGCCCACTGTGAGACGCGGACTAATTTGTGTCCAACGGAAACGTGAGGAGGGGATTCTAAAGGACAGAATGAACACAGACGTGTTTGGATTCCAGTGGTAAAACCCCGTGACGGGGGGGGATGAGGGAAGGGCCCCGCTCTAACGGCGCCACAGGACACCACAGGACTGCCTTCACGTCAAGGCAAGTGAAGGCCTCTGGGGGCAATGGGTCCTGCAGCGCAGTCCTGATGTTCACTCTTCACTCCTTCGGTGTCCGTGCCCATTTCCTACTGCAAATAGGCCATCTCTGATCACTCAGACTATTCCGACCTAGGCTACCACCGCAGGGGTCCAGGGAGAGTACACTGACCCACAGAGAGCGGACCCTGAGGAACCGTGACGTCTGCTGGATCCAAGAACATTCGACATCGCACAAAGCACCCAACATGAAGTTGGAGCGACGGCCTCTCACGTTCCTCTCCCGTGAGGATGACGGCAGACGTTCCCAACAGGCTCCTCAGCAAACCCACACCAGGAACGGAGCAAAGGAACCACAACCACCACAAGCCCACGCCAAGCAGTTCGGGAAGGAGTCGGCTGTGCCGGGAGACTTCAGTGTGGGCTTCAGTGTCGCCCTCCGAGTGTTACTTGCAGAAACACACCGTGAGAGCCCTGCAGTCCTCGGCCCGGAAGCACCGAAGGCTTCTGGAGGCGCCACCAAAGATGAGAGCTGAGTGTGGAGAAGCCCGAAGGCTCCTGGGGAAGACTGTGCTTTCGGAGAAGGAAATGACACAGCACATGCGCCACGGAACACACAAACCGGAGACGAGGCCCGGAGAGGCTGCTGCACACACACGTCAACGTTTCCAGAAACAGTTACGGCTGAAAACGACCACAGCGCTTACCTGGCCCTGGTCCTCCCGCTCCGCCGGGCAGGAGGAGCTGCCATTGCTCCCTGGAGCCGCGGGGCCAGGTCCCGGATCTGAGAAAGGCCAGAGAGGAGGGACGAGGTTTAGTCCCGCTTGCACAGACTGTGAGGAAGGAAAACGGACCCTCCGCGCCTTCCTCCAGAAAGAGTCTGCGGCGCTTTCCCACCCTCAGGGCCCTCGCCGGCGGCAGAGGGCTCCCCACACGCCTCAGGTGACCCCGGAGGATGAGGGGGAGACGCGTCCCCTGACCCTTGAGGAAGACACCGCAGGGCCCGCTTCAGGAATTTTCATGACTCCTCAGCTCAGGGCTCAGCCAGCTGGCAAGAAGGTTAGGGGTGCGCCTCCACCCCCACAGAGCCCGCCTCGTGGTCTCTGGCCAACGCGCATCTGCAGAACCGCTCTTTCTGCCTCGCTGGAGGCAGCCTCTTCCCTTGTCCACAAGACACACCTGCTGCCCGGCTCAGGATGGACACACGACGCAGCCCAGGGGACGTACGTCCCCAGAAACTCGAGGAACCTTACAAAGTCCTCAGCCAGGTTGACCCACGCACTGCCAAGCCCTCAGTAACATCTCTCCATTTAACCCAACAGATCCATAGGAAGAAAGATGAAGATGCTTTCCTGTACCAGTCAACTCATCCTCTTCAGATGACCTTACCGAGTGGGGGAGGTGGAGGCGACGCGCCGGGCCTCACAGGCCGCCACTGCCCAGCGCCGAGAGGTGGCCCTGAGCCCGAGGGCATGAACGAAGGTCCCGCCCAGGGAGGAGGCCCTCCTGCCTCCACGCTGACCTGCGGAACACAAGGTTAAAGGGAGGTGGATGTGGCAGACCCGAAGCACCAACACCAACAGAAGCTGAAACCCCCTGAAGCAGGGGCAGCGCCCGGCACCCTCCCCGCCCCCAGGTGCCAGGAGAGCAGCATCCGTGCCAGACCGCTCTACCCCTCCCGCTGGGGCCGGCCCAGCTTGGGGAGGAACAAACACCACGGGGATAAACCACTGTCACCACACGTCACCGCCCGTGTCGGCGAAAGCACAAGAGCAAGGGGTCCTGTCCTAGAGGACCGGAGGAGGCAACACCAGACTGAGAAAGGAGCCGACTCCAGGCAGACCGGCATCTCGCTCCAGGACCGGCCTCCACCCTCCTCACCACCCCAGCACCACAGAAGCTTGTTGGCTCTCTATTCAGAAGAGAGCGCCCGAGAGGGATGGAAAAGCCCGCTCCCCACCTCTGGAAGCCGAGCTGCTCCTGGGGAAAAGCTCTGCCTGCAGGCCCCTGCCCTGCCCGTCCCCCGCCTCAGCTTCCCTCCCCGACAAAGGGGTCTTCTCCTCCGCTCGGGGTCTGCCCACGGGGACCAGGACCTCTGGGGAGCCAGGCACCCCCCGGGCGCCTGCGTTTTCTGAGGGGAACGGTGTGACCGACAGGACTCGGTTAGGCTCAGCTCTATCTATCGTCACCCACAGGGAAGGCAGGTTTCTAAGCCCACCGTGAGACGCGGACTAATTTGTGTCCAACGGAAACGTGAGGAGGGGATTCTAAAGGACAGAATGAACACAGACGTGTTTGGATTCCAGTGGTAAAACCCCGTGACGGGGGGGGATGAGGGAAGGGCCCCGCTCTAACGGCGCCACAGGACACCACAGGACTGCCTTCACGTCAAGGCAAGTGAAGGCCTCTGGGGGCAATGGGTCCTGCAGCGCAGTCCTGATGTTCACTCTTCACTCCTTCGGTGTCCGTGCCCATTTCCTACTGCAAATAGGCCATCTCTGATCACTCAGACTATTCCGACCTAGGCTACCACCGCAGGGGTCCAGGGAGAGTACACTGACCCACAGAGAGCGGACCCTGAGGAACCGTGACGTCTGCTAGATCCAAGAACATTCGACATCGCACAAAGCACCCAACATGAAGTTGGAGCGACGGCCTCTCACGTTCCTCTCCCGTGAGGATGACGGCAGACGTTCCCAACAGGCTCCTCAGCAAACCCACACCAGGAACGGAGCAAAGGAACCACAACCACCACAAGCCCACGCCAAGCAGTTCGGGAAGGAGTCGGCTGTGCCGGGAGACTTCAGTGTGGGCTTCAGTGTCGCCCTCCGAGTGTTACTTGCAGAAACACACCGTGAGAGCCCTGCAGTCCTCGGCCCGGAAGCACCGAAGGCTTCTGGAGGCGCCACCAAAGATGAGAGCTGAGTGTGGAGAAGCCCGAAGGCTCCTGGGGAAGACTGTGCTTTCGGAGAAGGAAATGACACAGCACATGCGCCACGGAACACACAAACCGGAGACGAGGCCCGGAGAGGCTGCTGCACACACACGTCAACGTTTCCAGAAACAGTTACGGCTGAAAACGACCACAGCGCTTACCTGGCCCTGGTCCTCCCGCTCCGCCGGGCAGGAGGAGCTGCCGTTGCTCCCTGGAGCCGCGGGGCCAGGTCCCGGATCTGAGAAAGGCCAGAGAGGAGGGACGAGGTTTAGTCCCGCTTGCACAGACTGTGAGGAAGGAAAACGGACCCTCCGCGCCTTCCTCCAGAAAGAGTCTGCGGCGCTTTCCCACCCTCAGGGCCCTCGCCAGCGGCAGAGGGCTCCCCACACGCCTCAGGTGACCCCGGAGGATGAGGGGGAGACGCGTCCCCTGACCCTTGAGGAAGACACCGCAGGGCCCGCTTCAGGAATTTTCATGACTCCTCAGCTCAGGGCTCAGCCAGCTGGCAAGAAGGTTAGGGGTGCGCCTCCACCCCCACAGAGCCCGCCTCGTGGTCTCTGGCCAACGCGCATCTGCAGAACCGCTCTTTCTGCCTCGCTGGAGGCAGCCTCTTCCCTTGTCCACAAGACACACCTGCTGCCCGGCTCAGGATGGACACACGACGCAGCCCAGGGGACGTACGTCCCCAGAAACTCGAGGAACCTTACAAAGTCCTCAGCCAGGTTGACCCACGCACTGCCAAGCCCTCAGTAACATCTCTCCATTTAACCCAACAGATCCATAGGAAGAAAGATGAAGATGCTTTCCTGTACCAGTCAACTCATCCTCTTCAGATGACCTTACCGAGTGGGGGAGGTGGAGGCGACGCGCCGGGCCTCACAGGCCGCCACTGCCCAGCGCCGAGAGGTGGCCCTGAGCCCGAGGGCATGAACGAAGGTCCCGCCCAGGGAGGAGGCCCTCCTGCCTCCACGCTGACCTGCGGAACACAAGGTTAAAGGGAGGTGGATGTGGCAGACCCGAAGCACCAACACCAACAGAAGCTGAAACCCCCTGAAGCAGGGGCAGCGCCCGGCACCCTCCCCGCCCCCAGGTGCCAGGAGAGCAGCATCCGTGCCAGACCGCTCTACCCCTCCCGCTGGGGCCGGCCCAGCTTGGGGAGGAACAAACACCACGGGGATAAACCACTGTCACCACACGTCACCGCCCGTGTCGGCGAAAGCACAAGAGCAAGGGGTCCTGTCCTAGAGGACCGGAGGAGGCAACACCAGACTGAGAAAGGAGCCGACTCCAGGCAGACCGGCATCTCGCTCCAGGACCGGCCTCCACCCTCCTCACCACCCCCAGCACCACAGAAGCTTGTTGGCTCTCTATTCAGAAGAGAGTGCCCGAGAGGGATGGAAAAGCCCGCTCCCCACCTCTGGAAGCCGAGCTGCTCCTGGGGAAAAGCTCTGCCTGCAGGCCCCTGCCCTGCCCGTCCCCCGCCTCAGCTTCCCTCCCCGACAAAGGGGTCTTCTCCGCTCGGGGTCTGCCCACGGGCACCAGGACCTCTGGGGCGCTGGGCACCCCCGGGGGCCTGCGTTTTCTGAGGGGAACGGTGTGACCGACAGGACTCGGTTAGGCTCAGCTCTATCTATCGTCACCCACAGGGAAGGCAGGTTTCTAAGCCCACCGTGAGACGCGGACTAATTTGTGTCCAACGGAAACGTGAGGAGGGGATTCTAAAGGACAGAATGAACACAGACGTGTTTGGATTCCAGTGGTAAAACCCCGTGACGGGGGGGGATGAGGGAAGGGCCCCGCTCTAACGGCGCCACAGGACACCACAGGACTGCCTTCACGTCAAGGCAAGTGAAGGCCTCTGGGGGCAATGGGTCCTGCAGCGCAGTCCTGATGTTCACTCTTCACTCCTTCGGTGTCCGTGCCCATTTCCTACTGCAAATAGGCCATCTCTGATCACTCAGACTATTCCGACCTAGGCTACCACTGCAGGGGTCCAGGGAGAGTACACTGACCCACAGAGAGCGGACCCTGAGGAACCGTGACGTCTGCTGGATCCAAGAACATTCGACATCGCACAAAGCACCCAACATGAAGTTGGAGGGACGGCCTCTCACGTTCCTCTCCCGTGAGGATGACGGCAGACGTTCCCAACAGGCTCCTCAGCAAACCCACACCAGGAACGGAGCAAAGGAACCACAACAACCACAAGCCCACGCCAAGCAGTTCGGGAAGGAGTCGGCTGTGCCGGGAGACTTCAGTGTGGGCTTCAGTGTCGCCCTCCGAGTGTTACTTGCAGAAACACACCGTGAGAGCCCTGCAGTCCTCGGCCCGGAAGCACCGAAGGCTTCTGGAGGCGCCACCAAAGATGAGAGCTGAGTGTGGAGAAGCCCGAAGGCTCCTGGGGAAGACTGTGCTTTCGGAGAAGGAAATGACACAGCACATGCGCCACGGAACACACAAACCGGAGACGAGGCCCGGAGAGGCTGCTGCACACACACGTCAACGTTTCCAGAAACAGTTACGGCTGAAAACGACCACAGCGCTTACCTGGCCCTGGTCCTCCCGCTCCGCCGGGCAGGAGGAGCTGCCGTTGCTCCCTGGAGCCGCGGGGCCAGGTCCCGGATCTGAGAAAGGCCAGAGAGGAGGGACGAGGTTTAGTCCCGCTTGCACAGACTGTGAGGAAGGAAAACGGACCCTCCGCGCCTTCCTCCAGAAAGAGTCTGCGGCGCTTTCCCACCCTCAGGGCCCTCGCCGGCGGCAGAGGGCTCCCCACACGCCTCAGGTGACCCCGGAGGATGAGGGGGAGACGCGTCCCCTGACCCTTGAGGAAGACACCGCAGGGCCCGCTTCAGGAATTTTCATGACTCCTCAGCTCAGGGCTCAGCCAGCTGGCAAGAAGGTTAGGGGTGCGCCTCCACCCCCACAGAGCCCGCCTCGTGGTCTCTGGCCAACGCGCATCTGCAGAACCGCTCTTTCTGCCTCGCTGGAGGCAGCCTCTTCCCTTGTCCACAAGACACACCTGCTGCCCGGCTCAGGATGGACACACGACGCAGCCCAGGGGACGTACGTCCCCAGAAACTCGAGGAACCTTACAAAGTCCTCAGCCAGGTTGACCCACGCACTGCCAAGCCCTCAGTAACATCTCTCCATTTAACCCAACAGATCCATAGGAAGAAAGATGAAGATGCTTTCCTGTACCAGTCAACTCATCCTCTTCAGATGACCTTACCGAGTGGGGGAGGTGGAGGCGACGCGCCGGGCCTCACAGGCCGCCACTGCCCAGCGCCGAGAGGTGGCCCTGAGCCCGAGGGCATGAACGAAGGTCCCGCCCAGGGAGGAGGCCCTCCTGCCTCCACGCTGACCTGCGGAACACAAGGTTAAAGGGAGGTGGATGTGGCAGACCCGAAGCACCAACACCAACAGAAGCTGAAACCCCCTGAAGCAGGGGCAGCGCCCGGCACCCTCCCCGCCCCCAGGTGCCAGGAGAGCAGCATCCGTGCCAGACCGCTCTACCCCTCCCGCTGGGGCCGGCCCAGCTTGGGGAGGAACAAACACCACGGGGATGAACCACTGTCACCACACGTCACCGCCCGTGTCGGCGAAAGCACAAGAGCAAGGGGTCCTGTCCTAGAGGACCGGAGGAGGCAACACCAGACTGAGAAAGGAGCCGACTCCAGGCAGACCGGCATCTCGCTCCAGGACCGGCCTCCACCCTCCTCACCACCCCCAGCACCACAGAAGCTTGTTGGCTCTCTATTCAGAAGAGAGCGCCCGAGAGGGATGGAAAAGCCCGCTCCCCACCTCTGGAAGCCGAGCTGCTCCTGGGGAAAAGCTCTGCCTGCAGGCACCTGCCCTGCCCGTCCCCAGCCTCAGCTTCCCTCCCCGACAAAGGGGTCTTCTCCTCCGCTCAGGGTCTGCCCACGGGCACCAGGACCTCTGGGGAGCCGGGCACCCCCCGGGCGCCTGCTTTTTCTGAGGGGAACGGTGTGACCGACAGGACTCGGTTAGGCTCAGCTCTATCTATCGTCACCCACAGGAAGGCAGGTTTCTAAGCCCACCGTGAGACGCGGACTAATTTGTGTCCAACGGAAACGTGAGGAGGGGATTCTAAAGGACAGAATGAACACAGACGTGTTTGGATTCCAGTGGTAAAACCCCGTGACGGGGGGGGATGAGGGAAGGGCCCCGCTCTAACGGCGCCACAGGACACCACAGGACTGCCTTCACGTCAAGGCAAGTGAAGGCCTCTGGGGGCAATGGGTCCTGCAGCGCAGTCCTGATGTTCACTCTTCACTCCTTCGGTGTCCGTGCCCATTTCCTACTGCAAATAGGCCATCTCTGATCACTCAGACTATTCCGACCTAGGCTACCACCGCAGGGGTCCAGGGAGAGTACACTGACCCACAGAGAGCGGACCCTGAGGAACCGTGACGTCTGCTGGATCCAAGAACATTCGACATCGCACAAAGCACCCAACATGAAGTTGGAGGGACGGCCTCTCACGTTCCTCTCCCGTGAGGATGACGGCAGACGTTCCCAACAGGCTCCTCAGCAAACCCACACCAGGAACGGAGCAAAGGAACCACAACAACCACAAGCCCACGCCAAGCAGTTCGGGAAGGAGTCGGCTGTGCCGGGAGACTTCAGTGTGGGCTTCAGTGTCGCCCTCCGAGTGTTACTTGCAGAAACACACCGTGAGAGCCCTGCAGTCCTCGGCCCGGAAGCACCGAAGGCTTCTGGAGGCGCCACCAAAGATGAGAGCTGAGTGTGGAGAAGCCCGAAGGCTCCTGGGGAAGACTGTGCTTTCGGAGAAGGAAATGACACAGCACATGCGCCACGGAACACACAAACCGGAGACGAGGCCCGGAGAGGCTGCTGCACACACACGTCAACGTTTCCAGAAACAGTTACGGCTGAAAACGACCACAGCGCTTACCTGGCCCTGGTCCTCCCGCTCCGCCGGGCAGGAGGAGCTGCCGTTGCTCCCTGGAGCCGCGGGGCCAGGTCCCGGATCTGAGAAAGGCCAGAGAGGAGGGACGAGGTTTAGTCCCGCTTGCACAGACTGTGAGGAAGGAAAACGGACCCTCCGCGCCTTCCTCCAGAAAGAGTCTGCGGCGCTTTCCCACCCTCAGGGCCCTCGCCGGCGGCAGAGGGCTCCCCACACGCCTCAGGTGACCCCTGAGGATGAGGGGGAGACGCGTCCCCTGACCCTTGAGGAAGACACCGCAGGGCCCGCTTCAGGAATTTTCATGACTCCTCAGCTCAGGGCTCAGCCAGCTGGCAAGAAGGTTAGGGGTGCGCCTCCACCCCCACAGAGCCCGCCTCGTGGTCTCTGGCCAACGCGCATCTGCAGAACCGCTCTTTCTGCCTCGCTGGAGGCAGCCTCTTCCCTTGTCCACAAGACACACCTGCTGCCCGGCTCAGGATGGACACACGACGCAGCCCAGGGGACGTACGTCCCCAGAAACTCGAGGAACCTTACAAAGTCCTCAGCCAGGTTGACCCACGCACTGCCAAGCCCTCAGTAACATCTCTCCATTTAACCCAACAGATCCATAGGAAGAAAGATGAAGATGCTTTCCTGTACCAGTCAACTCATCCTCTTCAGATGACCTTACCGAGTGGGGGAGGTGGAGGCGACGCGCCGGGCCTCACAGGCCGCCACTGCCCAGCGCCGAGAGGTGGCCCTGAGCCCGAGGGCATGAACGAAGGTCCCGCCCAGGGAGGAGGCCCTCCTGCCTCCACGCTGACCTGCGGAACACAAGGTTAAAGGGAGGTGGATGTGGCAGACCCGAAGCACCAACACCAACAGAAGCTGAAACCCCCTGAAGCAGGGGCAGCGCCCGGCACCCTCCCCGCCCCCAGGTGCCAGGAGAGCAGCATCCCTGCCAGACCGCTCTACCCCTCCCGCTGGGGCCGGCCCAGCTTGGGGAGGAACAAACACCACGGGGATGAACCACTGTCACCACACGTCACCGCCCGTGTCGGCGAAAGCACAAGAGCAAGGGGTCCTGTCCTAGAGGACCGGAGGAGGCAACACCAGACTGAGAAAGGAGCCGACTCCAGGCAGACCGGCATCTCGCTCCAGGACCGGCCTCCACCCTCCTCACCACCCCCAGCACCACAGAAGCTTGTTGGCTCTCTATTCAGAAGAGAGCGCCCGAGAGGGATGGAAAAGCCTGCTCCCCACCTCTGGAAGCCGAGCTGCTCCTGGGGAAAAGCTCTGCCTGCAGGCCCCTGCCCTGCCCGTCCCCCGCCTCAGCTTCCCTCCCCGACAAAGGGGTCTTCTCCTCCGCTCGGGGTCTGCCCACGGGCACCAGGACCTCTGGGGAGCCAGGCACCCCCCGGGCGCCTGCGTTTTCTGAGGGGAACGGTGTGACCGACAGGACTCGGTTAGGCTCAGCTCTATCTATCGTCACCCACAGGGAAGGCAGGTTTCTAAGCCCACCGTGAGACGCGGACTAATTTGTGTCCAACGGAAACGTGAGGAGGGGATTCTAAAGGACAGAATGAACACAGACGTGTTTGGATTCCAGTGGTAAAACCCCGTGACGGGGGGGGATGAGGGAAGGGCCCCGCTCTAACGGCGCCACAGGACACCACAGGACTGCCTTCACGTCAAGGCAAGTGAAGGCCTCTGGGGGCAATGGGTCCTGCAGCGCAGTCCTGATGTTCACTCTTCACTCCTTCGGTGTCCGTGCCCATTTCCTACTGCAAATAGGCCATCTCTGATCACTCAGACTATTCCGACCTAGGCTACCACCGCAGGGGTCCAGGGAGAGTACACTGACCCACAGAGAGCGGACCCTGAGGAACCGTGACGTCTGCTGGATCCAAGAACATTCGACATCGCACAAAGCACCCAACATGAAGTTGGAGGGACGGCCTCTCACGTTCCTCTCCCGTGAGGATGACGGCAGACGTTCCCAACAGGCTCCTCAGCAAACCCACACCAGGAACGGAGCAAAGGAACCACAACAACCACAAGCCCACGCCAAGCAGTTCGGGAAGGAGTCGGCTGTGCCGGGAGACTTCAGTGTGGGCTTCAGTGTCGCCCTCCGAGTGTTACTTGCAGAAACACACCGTGAGAGCCCTGCAGTCCTCGGCCCGGAAGCACCGAAGGCTTCTGGAGGCGCCACCAAAGATGAGAGCTGAGTGTGGAGAAGCCCGAAGGCTCCTGGGGAAGACTGTGCTTTCGGAGAAGGAAATGACACAGCACATGCGCCACGGAACACACAAACCGGAGACGAGGCCCGGAGAGGCTGCTGCACACACACGTCAACGTTTCCAGAAACAGTTACGGCTGAAAACGACCACAGCGCTTACCTGGCCCTGGTCCTCCCGCTCCGCCGGGCAGGAGGAGCTGCCGTTGCTCCCTGGAGCCGCGGGGCCAGGTCCCGGATCTGAGAAAGGCCAGAGAGGAGGGACGAGGTTTAGTCCCGCTTGCACAGACTGTGAGGAAGGAAAACGGACCCTCCGCGCCTTCCTCCAGAAAGAGTCTGCGGCGCTTTCCCACCCTCAGGGCCCTCGCCGGCGGCAGAGGGCTCCCCACACGCCTCAGGTGACCCCGGAGGATGAGGGGGAGACGCGTCCCCTGACCCTTGAGGAAGACACCGCAGGGCCCGCTTCAGGAATTTTCATGACTCCTCAGCTCAGGGCTCAGCCAGCTGGCAAGAAGGTTAGGGGTGCGCCTCCACCCCCACAGAGCCCGCCTCGTGGTCTCTGGCCAACGCGCATCTGCAGAACCGCTCTTTCTGCCTCGCTGGAGGCAGCCTCTTCCCTTGTCCACAAGACACACCTGCTGCCCGGCTCAGGATGGACACACGACGCAGCCCAGGGGACGTACGTCCCCAGAAACTCGAGGAACCTTACAAAGTCCTCAGCCAGGTTGACCCACGCACTGCCAAGCCCTCAGTAACATCTCTCCATTTAACCCAACAGATCCATAGGAAGAAAGATGAAGATGCTTTCCTGTACCAGTCAACTCATCCTCTTCAGATGACCTTACCGAGTGGGGGAGGTGGAGGCGACGCGCCGGGCCTCACAGGCCGCCACTGCCCAGCGCCGAGAGGTGGCCCTGAGCCCGAGGGCATGAACGAAGGTCCCGCCCAGGGAGGAGGCCCTCCTGCCTCCACGCTGACCTGCGGAACACAAGGTTAAAGGGAGGTGGATGTGGCAGACCCGAAGCACCAACACCAACAGAAGCTGAAACCCCCTGAAGCAGGGGCAGCGCCCGGCACCCTCCCCGCCCCCAGGTGCCAGGAGAGCAGCATCCGTGCCAGACCGCTCTACCCCTCCCGCTGGGGCCGGCCCAGCTTGGGGAGGAACAAACACCACGGGGATGAACCACTGTCACCACACGTCACCGCCCGTGTCGGCGAAAGCACAAGAGCAAGGGGTCCTGTCCTAGAGGACCGGAGGAGGCAACACCAGACTGAGAAAGGAGCCGACTCCAGGCAGACCGGCATCTCGCTCCAGGACCGGCCTCCACCCTCCTCACCACCCCCAGCACCACAGAAGCTTGTTGGCTCTCTATTCAGAAGAGAGCGCCCGAGAGGGATGGAAAAGCCCGCTCCCCACCTCTGGAAGCCGAGCTGCTCCTGGGGAAAAGCTCTGCCTGCAGGCACCTGCCCTGCCCGTCCCCAGCCTCAGCTTCCCTCCCCGACAAAGGGGTCTTCTCCTCCGCTCAGGGTCTGCCCACGGGCACCAGGACCTCTGGGGAGCCGGGCACCCCCCGGGCGCCTGCTTTTTCTGAGGGGAACGGTGTGACCGACAGGACTCGGTTAGGCTCAGCTCTATCTATCGTCACCCACAGGGAAGGCAGGTTTCTAAGCCCACCGTGAGACGCGGACTAATGTGTGTCCAACGGAAACGTGAGGAGGGGATTCTAAAGGACAGAATGAACACAGACGTGTTTGGATTCCAGTGGTAAAACCCCGTGACGGGGGGGGATGAGGGAAGGGCCCCGCTCTAACGGCGCCACAGGACACCACAGGACTGCCTTCACGTCAAGGCAAGTGAAGGCCTCTGGGGGCAATGGGTCCTGCAGCGCAGTCCTGATGTTCACTCTTCACTCCTTCGGTGTCCGTGCCCATTTCCTACTGCAAATAGGCCATCTCTGATCACTCAGACTATTCCGACCTAGGCTACCACCGCAGGGGTCCAGGGAGAGTACACTGACCCACAGAGAGCGGACCCTGAGGAACCGTGACGTCTGCTGGATCCAAGAACATTCGACATCGCACAAAGCACCCAACATGAAGTTGGAGCGACGGCCTCTCACGTTCCTCTCCCGTGAGGATGACGGCAGACGTTCCCAACAGGCTCCTCAGCAAACCCACACCAGGAACGGAGCAAAGGAACCACAACCACCACAAGCCCACGCCAAGCAGTTCGGGAAGGAGTCGGCTGTGCCGGGAGACTTCAGTGTGGGCTTCAGTGTCGCCCTCCGAGTGTTACTTGCAGAAACACACCGTGAGAGCCCTGCAGTCCTCGGCCCGGAAGCACCGAAGGCTTCTGGAGGCGCCACCAAAGATGAGAGCTGAGTGTGGAGAAGCCCGAAGGCTCCTGGGGAAGACTGTGCTTTCGGAGAAGGAAATGACACAGCACATGCGCCACGGAACACACAAACCGGAGACGAGGCCCGGAGAGGCTGCTGCACACACACGTCAACGTTTCCAGAAACAGTTACGGCTGAAAACGACCACAGCGCTTACCTGGCCCTGGTCCTCCCGCTCCGCCGGGCAGGAGGAGCTGCCGTTGCTCCCTGGAGCCGCGGGGCCAGGTCCCAGATCTGAGAAAGGCCAGAGAGGAGGGACGAGGTTTAGTCCCGCTTGCACAGACTGTGAGGAAGGAAAACGGACCCTCCGCGCCTTCCTCCAGAAAGAGTCTGCGGCGCTTTCCCACCCTCAGGGCCCTCGCCGGCGGCAGAGGGCTCCCCACACGCCTCAGGTGACCCCGGAGGATGAAGGGGAGACGCGTCCCCTGACCCTTGAGGAAGACACCGCAGGGCCCGCTTCAGGAATTTTCATGACTCCTCAGCTCAGGGCTCAGCCAGCTGGCAAGAAGGTTAGGGGTGCGCCTCCACCCCCACAGAGCCCGCCTCGTGGTCTCTGGCCAACGCGCATCTGCAGAACCGCTCTTTCTGCCTCGCTGGAGGCAGCCTCTTCCCTTGTCCACAAGACACACCTGCTGCCCGGCTCAGGATGGACACACGACGCAGCCCAGGGGACGTACGTCCCCAGAAACTCGAGGAACCTTACAAAGTCCTCAGCCAGGTTGACCCACGCACTGCCAAGCCCTCAGTAACATCTCTCCATTTAACCCAACAGATCCATAGGAAGAAAGATGAAGATGCTTTCCTGTACCAGTCAACTCATCCTCTTCAGATGACCTTACCGAGTGGGGGAGGTGGAGGCGACGCGCCGGGCCTCACAGGCCGCCACTGCCCAGCGCCGAGAGGTGGCCCTGAGCCCGAGGGCATGAACGAAGGTCCCGCCCAGGGAGGAGGCCCTCCTGCCTCCACGCTGACCTGCGGAACACAAGGTTAAAGGGAGGTGGATGTGGCAGACCCGAAGCACCAACACCAACAGAAGCTGAAACCCCCTGAAGCAGGGGCAGCGCCCAGCACCCTCCCCGCCCCCAGGTGCCAGGAGAGCAGCATCCGTGCCAGACCGCTCTACCCCTCCCGCTGGGGCCGGCCCAGCTTGGGGAGGAACAAACACCACGGGGATGAACCACTGTCACCACACGTCACCGCCCGTGTCGGCGAAAGCACAAGAGCAAGGGGTCCTGTCCTAGAGGACCGGAGGAGGCAACACCAGACTGAGAAAGGAGCCGACTCCAGGCAGACCGGCATCTCGCTCCAGGACCGGCCTCCACCCTCCTCACCACCCCCAGCACCACAGAAGCTTGTTGGCTCTCTATTCAGAAGAGAGTGCCCGAGAGGGATGGAAAAGCCCGCTCCCCACCTCTGGAAGCCGAGCTGCTCCTGGGGAAAAGCTCTGCCTGCAGGCACCTGCCCTGCCCGTCCCCAGCCTCAGCTTCCCTCCCCGACAAAGGGGTCTTCTCCTCCGCTCAGGGTCTGCCCACGGGCACCAGGACCTCTGGGGAGCCGGGCACCCCCCGGGCGCCTGCTTTTTCTGAGGGGAACGGTGTGACCGACAGGACTCGGTTAGGCTCAGCTCTATCTATCGTCACCCACAGGGAAGGCAGGTTTCTAAGCCCACCGTGAGACGCGGACTAATTTGTGTCCAACGGAAACGTGAGGAGGGGATTCTAAAGGACAGAATGAACACAGACGTGTTTGGATTCCAGTGGTAAAACCCCGTGACGGGGGGGGATGAGGGAAGGGCCCCGCTCTAACGGCGCCACAGGACACCACAGGACTGCCTTCACGTCAAGGCAAGTGAAGGCCTCTGGGGGCAATGGGTCCTGCAGCGCAGTCCTGATGTTCACTCTTCACTCCTTCGGTGTCCGTGCCCATTTCCTACTGCAAATAGGCCATCTCTGATCACTCAGACTATTCCGACCTAGGCTACCACCGCAGGGGTCCAGGGAGAGTACACTGACCCACAGAGAGCGGACCCTGAGGAACCGTGACGTCTGCTGGATCCAAGAACATTCGACATCGCACAAAGCACCCAACATGAAGTTGGAGGGACGGCCTCTCACGTTCCTCTCCCGTGAGGATGACGGCAGACGTTCCCAACAGGCTCCTCAGCAAACCCACACCAGGAACGGAGCAAAGGAACCACAACAACCACAAGCCCACGCCAAGCAGTTCGGGAAGGAGTCGGCTGTGCCGGGAGACTTCAGTGTGGGCTTCAGTGTCGCCCTCCGAGTGTTACTTGCAGAAACACACCGTGAGAGCCCTGCAGTCCTCGGCCCGGAAGCACCGAAGGCTTCTGGAGGCGCCACCAAAGATGAGAGCTGAGTGTGGAGAAGCCCGAAGGCTCCTGGGGAAGACTGTGCTTTCGGAGAAGGAAATGACACAGCACATGCGCCACGGAACACACAAACCGGAGACGAGGCCCGGAGAGGCTGCTGCACACACACGTCAACGTTTCCAGAAACAGTTACGGCTGAAAACGACCACAGCGCTTACCTGGCCCTGGTCCTCCCGCTCCGCCGGGCAGGAGGAGCTGCCGTTGCTCCCTGGAGCCGCGGGGCCAGGTCCCGGATCTGAGAAAGGCCAGAGAGGAGGGACGAGGTTTAGTCCCGCTTGCACAGACTGTGAGGAAGGAAAACGGACCCTCCGCGCCTTCCTCCAGAAAGAGTCTGCGGCGCTTTCCCACCCTCAGGGCCCTCGCCGGCGGCAGAGGGCTCCCCACACGCCTCAGGTGACCCCGGAGGATGAGGGGGAGACGCGTCCCCTGACCCTTGAGGAAGACACCGCAGGGCCCGCTTCAGGAATTTTCATGACTCCTCAGCTCAGGGCTCAGCCAGCTGGCAAGAAGGTTAGGGGTGCGCCTCCACCCCCACAGAGCCCGCCTCGTGGTCTCTGGCCAACGCGCATCTGCAGAACCGCTCTTTCTGCCTCGCTGGAGGCAGCCTCTTCCCTTGTCCACAAGACACACCTGCTGCCCGGCTCAGGATGGACACACGACGCAGCCCAGGGGACGTACGTCCCCAGAAACTCGAGGAACCTTACAAAGTCCTCAGCCAGGTTGACCCACGCACTGCCAAGCCCTCAGTAACATCTCTCCATTTAACCCAACAGATCCATAGGAAGAAAGATGAAGATGCTTTCCTGTACCAGTCAACTCATCCTCTTCAGATGACCTTACCGAGTGGGGGAGGTGGAGGCGACGCGCCGGGCCTCACAGGCCGCCACTGCCCAGCGCCGAGAGGTGGCCCTGAGCCCGAGGGCATGAACGAAGGTCCCGCCCAGGGAGGAGGCCCTCCTGCCTCCACGCTGACCTGCGGAACACAAGGTTAAAGGGAGGTGGATGTGGCAGACCCGAAGCACCAACACCAACAGAAGCTGAAACCCCCTGAAGCAGGGGCAGCGCCCGGCACCCTCCCCGCCCCCAGGTGCCAGGAGAGCAGCATCCCTGCCAGACCGCTCTACCCCTCCCGCTGGGGCCGGCCCAGCTTGGGGAGGAACAAACACCACGGGGATGAACCACTGTCACCACACGTCACCGCCCGTGTCGGCGAAAGCACAAGAGCAAGGGGTCCTGTCCTAGAGGACCGGAGGAGGCAACACCAGACTGAGAAAGGAGCCGACTCCAGGCAGACCGGCATCTCGCTCCAGGACCGGCCTCCACCCTCCTCACCACCCCCAGCACCACAGAAGCTTGTTGGCTCTCTATTCAGAAGAGAGCGCCCGAGAGGGATGGAAAAGCCCGCTCCCCACCTCTGGAAGCCGAGCTGCTCCTGGGGAAAAGCTCTGCCTGCAGGCCCCTGCCCTGCCCGTCCCCCGCCTCAGCTTCCCTCCCCGACAAAGGGGTCTTCTCCTCCGCTCGGGGTCTGCCCACGGGCACCAGGACCTCTGGGGCACTGGGCACCCCCGGGGGCCTGCGTTTTCTGAGGGGAACGGTGTGACCGACAGGACTCGGTTAGGCTCAGCTCTATCTATCGTCACCCACAGGGAAGGCAGTTTTCTAAGCCCACCGTGAGACGCGGACTAATTTGTGTCCAACGGAAACGTGAGGAGGGGATTCTAAAGGACAGAATGAACACAGACGTGTTTGGATTCCAGTGGTAAAACCCCGTGATGGGGGGGGATGAGGGAAGGGCCCCGCTCTAACGGCGCCACAGGACACCACAGGACTGCCTTCACGTCAAGGCAAGTGAAGGCCTCTGGGGGCAATGGGTCCTGCAGCGCAGTCCTGATGTTCACTCTTCACTCCTTCGGTGTCCGTGCCCATTTCCTACTGCAAATAGGCCATCTCTGATCACTCAGACTATTCCGACCTAGGCTACCACTGCAGGGGTCCAGGGAGAGTACACTGACCCACAGAGAGCGGACCCTGAGGAACCGTGACGTCTGCTGGATCCAAGAACATTCGACATCGCACAAAGCACCCAACATGAAGTTGGAGGGACGGCCTCTCACGTTCCTCTCCCGTGAGGATGACGGCAGACGTTCCCAACAGGCTCCTCAGCAAACCCACACCAGGAACGGAGCAAAGGAACCACAACAACCACAAGCCCACGCCAAGCAGTTCGGGAAGGAGTCGGCTGTGCCGGGAGACTTCAGTGTGGGCTTCAGTGTCGCCCTCCGAGTGTTACTTGCAGAAACACACCGTGAGAGCCCTGCAGTCCTCGGCCCGGAAGCACCGAAGGCTTCTGGAGGCGCCACCAAAGATGAGAGCTGAGTGTGGAGAAGCCCGAAGGCTCCTGGGGAAGACTGTGCTTTCGGAGAAGGAAATGACACAGCACATGCGCCACGGAACACACAAACCGGAGACGAGGCCCGGAGAGGCTGCTGCACACACACGTCAACGTTTCCAGAAACAGTTACGGCTGAAAACGACCACAGCGCTTACCTGGCCCTGGTCCTCCCGCTCCGCCGGGCAGGAGGAGCTGCCGTTGCTCCCTGGAGCCGCGGGGCCAGGTCCCGGATCTGAGAAAGGCCAGAGAGGAGGGACGAGGTTTAGTCCCGCTTGCACAGACTGTGAGGAAGGAAAACGGACCCTCCGCGCCTTCCTCCAGAAAGAGTCTGCGGCGCTTTCCCACCCTCAGGGCCCTCGCCGGCGGCAGAGGGCTCCCCACACGCCTCAGGTGACCCCGGAGGATGAGGGGGAGACGCGTCCCCTGACCCTTGAGGAAGACACCGCAGGGCCCGCTTCAGGAATTTTCATGACTCCTCAGCTCAGGGCTCAGCCAGCTGGCAAGAAGGTTAGGGGTGCGCCTCCACCCCCACAGAGCCCGCCTCGTGGTCTCTGGCCAACGCGCATCTGCAGAACCGCTCTTTCTGCCTCGCTGGAGGCAGCCTCTTCCCTTGTCCACAAGACACACCTGCTGCCCGGCTCAGGATGGACACACGACGCAGCCCAGGGGACGTACGTCCCCAGAAACTCGAGGAACCTTACAAAGTCCTCAGCCAGGTTGACCCACGCACTGCCAAGCCCTCAGTAACATCTCTCCATTTAACCCAACAGATCCATAGGAAGAAAGATGAAGATGCTTTCCTGTACCAGTCAACTCATCCTCTTCAGATGACCTTACCGAGTGGGGGAGGTGGAGGCGACGCGCCGGGCCTCACAGGCCGCCACTGCCCAGCGCCGAGAGGTGGCCCTGAGCCCGAGGGCATGAACGAAGGTCCCGCCCAGGGAGGAGGCCCTCCTGCCTCCACGCTGACCTGCGGAACACAAGGTTAAAGGGAGGTGGATGTCACAGTTACAAACACCATCAGGATCAAATGCTGGAACCCAGTGATGCAGGACTGTATTTTGTAGTTTCGGACAACAATGTTAATGTACTTCGCCGTATAGGAAGGGTTATTTATTTAAAATGTTTGAGATATTTCATTTTATTTTTTGTGTGTTTCACCTCAAGTATTAAATATGAGGGCTTTATTTTCAGTTCTGTCATTGAATTAAATTATGGGAGTAACTTTTTAGTGGCTCTTTCTCAATAATAAGTTTATACATTTCCTTTTGCACCCTCTCTTCTTCCGATTTCACTGTCACATCATTTACACAAGCTTCTTTAAGGGATATTTTACCCTAAAGCAAAACATTCTCATTAATCACTTAATTTCCAATAAGTAAATTTATAAATACATGTCATCATTTTAATCTTTAATATATGAAATTTTGGTCCTCATGAAGGCTAATTTGTACAGTGGAAATTCTCTAGCCAATGTAGGTAGTCTATCTCTGAAATTGCTAAGTGAGTGATTAAATAACATCTTTCATGTTCTCTGCAGACTTTTCTTTTTCCAATATCTTCACATAGGTTTTTAACAAAACATGTACGTAAATGTCAACAGAAACAGTGGGAGATATGATAAAACGAGGTAACATCTACCAAACATATCCCATAGCTACCCCTATATTTCACGAGAGAGTATTTGATCCAGCTTGGGCCCAGGAAAAATGTCAAGCACATGAAGAATCGCATGAAAGTAAGACCTTGAGGCATGAATTCTTCCTGGCTTCTACCAACTTCTTGTTTAGTAGATAATGCAATAGATGACAGAATGCAAGAGGAAAGCAAAGATGGTTGAAAATAGTTCAAGTCAAACAACACATAAATGGCTTTTCTTAACAGAATGTATGTATTTCGTTATATATATATATAGATGTACATATACATAAACACAAATACATGTACGTATGTATATGTATACATAAAACTCCCCCAAATTCACATTGAAATTTCTCTGTTCAACATTCAAAGGGGTAGCAACTGTATAGCATGACTAGATATTGTGAAAATTAATAAAGAAATCCTCATTTAAAATGAAGTCAGGAGGCCAGAAGCTGGAGCCCCCACGCAGTACCACCTACACTCAGTTATAGGAAAGACATTCAATTACAGACCCAACAGAAGTTGTGAACAGAAAAGAATCATCAATAACAGGAAGAAATGTACATTGCATCCAAAACAGAAATCACTAGCTGAGGAACTCAGCCAATGAGAAACCATCACCACCCTAAACTCTTACTTTCCTCCAACAGATGTCTTTAAAAAAAACCCATCCCAACTTCCTCCTTTTTCTCTATAAAATAATGTTCCTCTCCATTGATTGCTAGATTCGCCTATGGTCAGCCATAGAATGCTCAGCTGGAATTGTAAATCTTTGGCTATTCCCAAATAAACTCATTTTGGTGGTAAAATAACTGGCTGTTTTATTTTTAAGGGTAACAACATTTTCCTTCATCTCTCATATATTTTTAGGTTTTTCTACATACCTTGGAGGGCAGTGCTGAATGATGGAAAATTACCTAGGTTGTGAAAATAAAACTTAAGTCCTAGTCTCTGAAATAGAAAAAGTCATGGTAGTACTTGAAATATCAGATCATGGTTCAGAAAGGGGTTCAGCTCCCAGATCATAGATTCCACTTTGGTGAACAGCTAGAGGGGCGGAGCGCTCAATTCACCCAAGGTACACAAAGCCTCAAAAGCCAAATTATGGTAAATCTTAGCAGCCAAACCCTCACCAAGTCCTGATTCTTGACATTCTGATCTCTCCTAGATTACAATCTACCACCCGTACTTTGAAGGATGTCATTCAAATAATCGTTAGCCTTTTCCAGTGTCTTGATGTTATTCTTCAACAAAATACATTGAATCTGTAATAATTACTCATTACTTCTGTTTTTGGAATGTAATGCAGGCAAAGAAGGAATTTTTACTTGAAATTTAAGTATTTCAGCTGTGATAATTTTATTTTGCTGCTTCATTTCTTTAATATTTTTCTTTAATCCATTCATCTATACTAATACATGAGAGAAATCTCAATTCAAAAATATTAATTACAGTGCTAGACAAACATCTTCTAGTGTGTGAGTCTTCACACAAATAAAGAAAGCAGTGCTTTACTTTTATGAATCTTGCTTTGAATTTGGACTGTTTATAGAACATATGAAATAGGACAATAGGATGAAAGACGAGAGAGCAAAATAACTGAACTATCAGAGGTGGAAGTAATTGAACGTGAAATCATGAAAAACAATTGAAAGGAAATGATACCTTCTGTTCCAAAATATATATTTTTTCTCCAAGTTCTCTATTTTGTTTTCTCATTGTCTTGATGTCTTCCTTTATTTGTTGTATATCAACTAAAAGGAGATAAAATGATTTCTAAGATTATTAGGCAAACCCAGTAAAACTGAATTATCCCAGTGTATTAGCAGCAGAGATGCATTATCTGGCACTAGGAGTGTAACCATTGTGCCTGAAGAAAGCAAATTTTACTTAGCAGTATTTTAAATCTAAGAAAATCTTATTTCAATGACATGCCTATTTAAAATTTTTTCAAAGATGGAGAAACACAATAAAATGCCTTCTCTTAATTTCTCTCCCATCTTTAAGCACCAATCTTATAAAATTCAATCACTTCAAATAGTTAAGCCATCACCAGAGGTGAAACATAAAAATCAAGCATCCTATCAACTTATACTTCTCTCTTCCAACTATTAAGGTAAATAAATATGTCCCTGCAAAAAGCAAAAAAAAAAAACCTTATTTCCTCCAAGGTCGCCCCACTTTCATTCTCTATTTGCCATCCCACAGAAGAGAAGTTCAAAATGTCGACTGATTAGCTACTCAAAGGCCTCCAAGGTCTTCCTGCTGCCCGGCAGATTGCGTTCATGAGAACCAGGGTGGTTGGCTCCTGACAACAAGGTCTTTAGAATCAAACACACTTGGGTATGATCTGGGCTTTACCACCTAGCCACCAGAGGACCTGGATAACTCACAAGCCCTGTAAGACAAGCTTCTTCAGCCCCAAGATGAGAATGTTACCATCCACCATGACATGAATACAGCACACATAAAACACCCAGTAACAGGTAGAAGACACATGGAAAGCTCCAGAACACAGCCCACAATTCCACACTCCTCTCAGAGGCATTGAATTCTCTCACCTGACCACAAAGTGCAAACTTATCTTCTATTTGCCCAACATGAGAGCTCCGATACCCTGATCTCTCTTCTCACCACAACCACTGCTGCATTCATTCACTGTGACAAACACCAGCAGTTGAGGGCCTACTATGTGCCAGGCAGCCACCCTGGCTCTCAACACACAGCACCACGTAATCATCACAGTCTAAGAAGCCCATACAGAATGTCTTATCCCTATTTTGCATCAGGTTCATTTCCACTCATTCTCTACTGGCATGAGTGGCTCCCTCCACTTCAGACTCATAACCCGTGGTCATGACACACACTTTGCCTGGCAATATCTGGGTTCTTCTCTAAGCTGTAAACTTCTTGATAGTCTTCAATAGTGTTTTATCATCTTTACATTTCACCAAGAGCCAGGTCATGTCAACATACTCACTCCAAACTGCAGACTCATACCATCACTTGTTTCCTAAACCTTTCTATGCAAAATTAAACTCGTCCCATTGTCCCTACACCCGTGATCTGTTCCTCCTTCTGTTCTCTTATCTCAGTAGATGGCAACTCCCTCTACATTGTCATTTAGACTCCAACTTCGGAAGAGTAAAATTTTCAAGCATTAAAAAGTCAATTAGACATCAGAAGTCACTGTATTTACTCCCAATTGAATTAAAACCCACATCAAACATCCATACTGAGAAAATATTACAAAGAAAACTAAAACCTAAGATCTTACCTTGATATACTCCAGACTTTATCTAGGAGAGGAAGAAACAAAATTAAATTTGATGTCAAAACATATTATTAGAAAAAACCTATAGTTCCTGATAAAATATAAAAACAATAGTCAAATGAAATTATAAAAATCATTTTTTCAGTGTAATGATTCATAGGATTAAAAATAAGAAAAAAAATAGAATTTCCTATTTAAGTCATGATACTTCACAAACCATCTCTGATAAAGACCATAAAGGTAAAAACTTATTTTTGACCAAAAGATTTATTTACCTTCTGTTAAATGAACACCAATCACTTCATTTTCATAGTGAATGTGGCAGGCATTTTTATAAATACACTAATGCATTATTTACTTGACTTTTTTGGTCAATTCCAATATCCACACTGAAGTCCAGAACCTGGGATTGTTTTAAAAGCCTCAAAAAAATTACAAAAAGAAAAGGCAAAATTTTCGTACTAAGATATGCCTCTTTCACTCACTAGAAAGCTTTTCTGAAATCTTACACAGATTCGGCTGTTTGCTGAATTGATAAACAATTACAACACATCAGGTCCTATGATTTTTCTATACCACTAAAAACAGAGGGTCATTAAATGAGAAAGAGAATGGGAGATGGCTAGAGAAAACACACAAGCAACAACAGAAATGACAGCTAACATTTGAAGAAAGGGCAAAAAGTGCTTCCCAGATCCACGTCATCCCCGGTGGAATTACAGCTCAACAAAATCCAGGCAGGGCCCCATTTTAATACCATGGAAAGATTCATTTTCTTGACCCCTAAAACATATTTCCCCATTCAAAAGTTTTAAATGATGATCAGACGCTGAGGACAGTCCACAAAACTTGCCAAGACACTGGAATATTATTACAGTATCAAAAGTCAGGCACAATAATGTTGTTATAGGAAAATGCATCCATGGAAGGCAAATGGAAAATCATGGATAGTCCTCTAACTTCACACGATGCTCAGGAGACAGCGAGCTTCTCTGCCCCTTGCCTCTACCCAACCCCAGAGGCAGGGGCAAGTGGGACAAGAGATGGGCTCACAAAATACTTAATATGTACATTTTCTTTTTAAAGGTCAGGGTTTATAAACTGTAGTTTTCTCATTGAGAACATATTGTTGTCTTACTCACTGAGTTCTTTTTAGAGTATTTTACAAAGTTAACTTCCATTTCAAAACATTGATTTGTGTTCAAGTTAGTGATATAAAGGAAACAAATAAAAGAGCTGGACTCCTGGATTCAGATCCAGCTTGTAAGGAGTTTGGAAGTTGTCACTCTTGTCCACGTAACAAGGAAAAAGCTGAACGAACTGAAAATCAAAAACTCTTCATAGATCTATCAGAGAACTGATGGCACAGGGCCAACTGTTGCCTGCAGAATCTCAGAAACTGACTGGCAGTACAGACAATAACCACTTATTGGTGCAGAAGCCCAAGCTTAGAAATCTCCATGGGAACCAGAACACCATGGTAGGAAAACTTATACTGTAATTGATGAATTCCTGGATGCTCAGTGTGGACAAGAAAGACATTTCAAAATGCCATGGTGCCCAGTGTTAAGGACCTCCCATATATGTGTGAATTTTATCTTCAGGGATCCAATAGGTTCCCACAGTAATTATTAAATAAAAATACCCTCATGCTATTGGCAGGGAGAGGGGAGAAATAGCCACTTAGAAATAAACTCATAGTATTCTGTTCTTCTTAAAAAGGCTTGCCTGCAAGAGAAACTACTTTAGCAGAGCCTAAGTGGCGTTTTTCCAAAGACTACGTGACCTAGGTGAAGGGAGATACTGGACTCCAGTGTTCTCTCTTCTTCCTGTCTCACCTAACAGTAAACTCAGCCTAACCCCCAGCCAGATAAATATAAATCCTCACACTAAAGACCTATTTACCTCAGTTGTTCCTTTAAACCAGCACACAACATCCAGTGTTCAACAAAACCTTACAAGGCAGACTAAAACAAAAAAAACTCACAGTTTGAACACAGAGAGTGAGCATTAGAATTACACTCAGTATGGCAGAGTTGATGGAATTATCAGACTAAGAATTGAAAACTGCAATGATTAATATGCTAATGGCTCTAAGGAAACAAATGAACAACATGCAAGAAGAGATGGTGAATGTAAGCAGAGAGATGAAAACTCTAAGAATCCAAAGGAAATTCTAGAAATCAAAAACACCATAACAGAAATGAGGAATGCCTTTGATGCATTCATTAACAGACTTGACATAGCCAAGGAAAGAATCAATGAGCTTGAAGAAATGTCACTAGAAACTTCCAAAACATAAATGCAAAGAAAAAAACTAAAAATGCAGCATGTAAAATTCAAGACCAGTGGGACAATTACAAAAAATGTAACATATACATAATGGGAATATCAGGAGAAGAAAGGAAAGGAAGAAATATTTGAAGCAATAATGACTGAGAATATCCCAAAATTAATGATAGTCACCAAACCATAGATTCAGGAAGCTCAAAGAATTCCAAACAGAATAAATTAAAAAAAAATCTACATCTAGACATATACTATTCAAACTACAGATAATCAAAGACAAAGAAGAAATTTTGGAAGAAGCTGAGGGCAGAGGGGCAGGGAAATATAAAACTTGACCCACAGAGGGACAAGGATGAGAAATACATCCGACTTCTCTTCAGAAACCATGCAATCAACAAGAAAGTGGAATGAAATCTTTAAAGTGTTACAAGAAAAGAAGCAACAACCTAGATTTCCATCACCAGTGAAATTATCCTTCAAAACAACATCACAGAGTAAGGAAAATTATGAGGGATAATGAGGGGCATAACTTTAATGGTAAAGAGGTCAATTCTCCAAGAAAACATAAAATATCTAATGTGTATGTATTAACAACAGAGTGTCAAAACACATGAGGAAAAACTAATAGAATTGCTGGGAGAAATAGAGGAATCCATTATTACAGCTGGAGACTTCAAAAACCTCTGTCATTCACTGACAGATCCAGCTTACAGAAATTCAATCAGAATACAGTTGAACTGAACAGCATCATCAATCAACTGGATCTACTGACATCTGGAGAAGATTTCATCCAACAGCAGACTACTCATTCTTCTCAAGCTCACATAGAACATTCACTTAGATACACATATTCAGGGCCATAAAATACATCTTGACATTTCAAGTAATAGAAATCATAGAAACTATGTTCTCAGACAACAATGGATTTAAACTAGAAATCAATAATAGAAAGATAGCTGGAAAACTACAAAAAAATTGGAGACTAAACAACACACTTCTAAAGAATACATGGGTCAAAGAAGACATCTCAACAGGAATTTTAAAATAATTCAATCTAAATGATAATGAAAATAGGACTTAAAATTTGTGGGATGCTGTGAAAGCAGTACTTAGTGGGAAATGTGTAGTACTGAATTCAAATAAAAGGTTCAGTGACTTTCAAAATTCCTACTTATTTATGATTAAAAGTATACCTATAAGGTACTTTAGTATACTCACAGCAAGGACAGATTTCCAGAGGAAAACGGCATACGCTGAAATTCTCAGGGAAGCTGTAACAACTGTCAACTTCCACAGAATTCCAAAATCACCAGGCCCAAGACGGAAATGGTCAGGCAGAATATGGACTAGCTGAAATAATATTGGAGATAATCAGAAACCTAAAAGACATTTACAATATATCTGTCACAAAGAATCATCTTTAGAAACCCTAAACAAGCCTCCAGGAGGTAACCACACCCCTCAAATATCTCCTCATGGAGGAGAGGGAGGACAGATGGATCAAAAAGGAGCAGGGGGAAACTTCCGGGAGTGATGAGTGTGTTTGCTATCTTAATGTGGTGATGGTTTCATTGCTGCATACATAAGTCAAATATCAACAAATTGTATTCATTAAAAATGTGCTGTTATTATACATAAATTATACCACACTTAAGCAGTATGTGACACACAAACTGTTAGAGCTTTATTTTGCTGACAAACATATTGCAAATTTTTTTTTAAATAGTTAACAGAACATAGAATATATGAGCCAACTTATAATGGAAAAATAAGTAAATACAAACTTATAGCGGATAGGAAACCTAGGTCTTCTATTGTATATTCATGAAGTAGCTGGAAAAAATTCTTTGGGACATCTCCAAAAATATGTCAAGATGTATAGAAAAATGGGAAAAATAACAATCAAAAATGCTTTTTAAAGATACAAATCAGAATAATATATGGAGAGATGTTTATAGACATGCACGTAACTGAGAGAGATGGGCAGCTGTTATTATAATAATACTGAGATTATTATTCCAAGAAAAATTAATTACAGATTATTGTTTAGCCCAAGTTTCTTTCAGTGTTTTCTTTCAGTGTTCACTTTGATTCTGAACCAGAGCACACAATGTCAGATTTCTGAAGTACATAAAGATTTGCCTAATAGTACGATCTTGTATTATGATTAACACTATGAGAATTGAGGTTAGTTGAAAACACAATTCCAAATAGCCAATAAAAAGAATTCACATTCATATTTCATAGTATTGAACCTAAATCAATCAATAGCAACCATGAAAATTAATTTGTAAAAGAATACAAAACTTCTAGAATGTATGTTCACCAAAACAAAAAGCAACCATATCGTTTTACAAAAACTAGATTTATAAGTACTTTAGAAGAAAATAAACTCACAGGGTAACTCATACTAATCTACATACCAAGTTTCAGTTTTGTGCAAATAAAACTTCTCTAGAAAGTAGCCTCTGAAATCTATAACATTTTCATCTTCAGCCCTCACAGCTGGGGTCAGTAAAATATGTGCTCACGGGAAAAATACGCTGTCTTTGAGTCACCACTGTCTGAGAGAAAGCAGTAGCTCAGCACAATGGTTAAACATGTGGATCAAATGCACAAAAAAGAAAAACACCATCTTGTCACTACCTGGTTAAGCATCCCCAGTCATGGGCACTCTTGTTACATTTGGCAACTGTCAGGAGCTGATGTCAGTAGTTCACTCCTACCTAGATTAGATCCAATGGGGCCAAAAAGCGGAGGTTCTGATACTCAATGACCATGAGCAAGGGTGGATGTGGGAAATGCAAAACAAGTGAGTTTATCCAGGTGCTCAAAGATGAGGTAGGGAAAGAGAGCGTAACTCATCTATGAGAACACAGCCTAGGTAGAGGGGGAAAAACTCCAATGAAGACTATCAAGAAATTTTCTCCTTCATAGACTCAAAGGAAACAGAATAGATTCTCCTTTGATTGGAGGTATTCATTGGGATGATTCTGCCTCAATGTGAGGATTGTTCCTGACCACTGGACCTTTCCAGATCCCTAAGAATCTGATGCATGCCAATCAAAACAAATCTACTTATCTCTATGGGGTGTTCTCAGTCCTTCCCTCTCTCTCTTTCCTGGGGGGAGAGGTGGCTTTCAATGACAAAGTGAAACCTTTCACAGTAGGAGTCTGGAGTTTCTTTACATTTGGACAATCCTGAGGACATTAAGGACCCTTTTTGCTTTGCATAAATCAATACTGAACACGAACACTTTACTAAAGAAAGTACAACAACTCGTTCACCTCATGGTCATGTCACTCCTAACGATTTCCCCATTATAAACATCCCAGCAGGATGCAGCCACTTATTTTCTGATGGACTTCTCAGGGCTCCTATCAACCTGGTTGGACACAGAGTCCCTGGGGGCAGCTTCCAAGAGCAGAAAGGAAGGGACGACTCAGAAGTTGCTAAAAGTCAACAAGCCAGAAAGCACAGAGCACAAATGACATTTCCCTTTTTAACAGACTAGCACCAAGACCAATGCTTAGACACCACTGTTCCCAGGGCTGCCAGCATTTACGTATATGAATCATGTACTTACAGGAAAACAAACTACACATGAGATGGACCCTACACCTACATAGCTTGAAGCAGGATCTTCACAAGGCTTCCAGGAGCCAGTCTAACTCCCATGACTCCTATTAAATAAGAGTTCTTTATGTTTTTAAAGTGATTTTATTGAGATACATTTCACATATCATACAATTCTCCCATTGAAGACTTACAACTCAATGGCTTTCAGTATATTCACAAATCCTTCCTTCCTGATGCTATAAAGTTACTATTTTCAGGTTTCCATCCTGTCAGCTCCACTGTGTTTGGTCCAAGCACTGCTGACAGGACCCAGAACTTGATGTGGACAGCTGTGGCCAGAACCCATTCAGGCTGGTCAAGAAACCTGCCCTGAAGTCCTTGGTCTTTGGGAAAAACTCAGTTTCCATCAAGGATCATAAGATAAAGCTGTCATTTAACCACAGAAAGGAAGAAACCACTGATGTCTGATGTTTACTCACATTCATGTTTGGGTAACCATGAGACCCAAGCAGGAGGAGCCAGAAGATGAACCTGTGCACCTCCATGTCCTGGTCCTCTCAGGGGTCCTGAGGTTGCCAGGAAGGTGGTGGGGTGAGAGGGGTAGGGAAGGGGTTGGAGAGGGGTGGGGAGGGAGTTGGGACAGGGGTAGGAATTGGGGGTAGGATTGAGGAGGGGATGTGGCAGGAAAGGGGGTGTTGGGCACTGGGAGGAGAAGAAGGGGATCAGGGAAAGTACTGGGTCAGATCAAGTCCTAAAAGGGAAGGAGGAGGGTTCAGACAGTTCAGTAGGTCAGTAGGTCAGCGGGACACAAGGAGCAGTGAAGTGGACTCTCAGGAGCAGTTGGAGGAGACGAGGGCTTCGTCTTCCTCCGAGTGTTCTCCTGTCTGTTCGCTGCCTTAGCAACTGCGATGCTTTATACTCCCCTTTGACCAATCCCCTGCTTTCACCCCTGGGTCATCACCGTGGACACTGTGTGACCTCATTTTTAGAATGCCCCTCCCCCACCCAGTGCCCCACCAGGAGCCATCTCAACGACAGGTCCTCTCTGGAACCTTCACAGACCTTCTGGTTTCTGGTGCTTCCCAACCCAGGCTCCCTGTTCCCCACTTCTGGGCGCTCCCTCTTTCCTTTCTGACTTCCTAAGGTTTCCAATGGCCATTGGCTGAAAAACATATAAAGCAAAGGATGACAAACGTGAAAGAAGAATCAAATAACAAGTAGAGTGGGAGGTTCTCACACGCCCCTCTCAGCAACTCATACAATAAGCAGACAGGACATCCGTAAGATGCAGAAGATATTAACAGCAAACCATCTTAATCATACAGATGTATCCATATATCTATACCTGTATAACTGTTTAGGACATATTAATTTAAGAAGATATGATACATTTACGAAATTAACCCTACTTATTTGGGCCATAAAGCAAATTTTAATATATTTCAGAGGAATGAAATCACACAGAGCACATTTCTGGTAACGTGATTGTCCTAGAGGCCACTGAGAGAAAGCTAACTAGAAATTCTCATATGTTTGAAAATTGAAAAGTACCTTTATAAATAAAATATGACTGTAAGAAGAAATCCCAAAGGAAAAGAGGCTACATTTGAACTGAATGATATGATCATGATAAAATATGTCTTCTTCTGGCCTGGATATTCCACTTTGTGTGACAAGATTGTATGATCTCAAAATCATCCCCAATTAACCAGACATCTTCACACCTGAAACAATGGTGGATATGTCACTTATCTATGTCACCCTGCTACCTGTTAGCATGGGCTTTACATTATGAACCAAACTGGGGAAAATCCAAGCTGACTCTCTCGTCGTTGATCTCCCAGGATCTCCGGAAAGTGAGCATTTTAAGAGAGGAAGTTCATCATCTTCTCTCCTGGGTGACCTGGGGACAACGCCCAGAGGCTTGGCAGCACCAGGAGTGATGGGTGGGGAGAGCCAAGCAGGTGGATAGGGGTCCAGAGACCCAGGTGACTGGGACAAACCCCACTCATGATCATCTTTCCTGGGTCCCATCCTGAGCTTCCTAAGGTGCTGTTCTGCATGACTGCACACAGTGTTTCCCCAACTCATTCAGGCCCAAGGAGGATTAAAATCACTTCTTTAAATCCCACCACTTTTTATTATTACGCAAATTTACAGCGAACAGGAAACATTCCATCACTGTTATAATGGAAAACCAATGTCTTTTACCATAAATGTAAAGAAACCGTAAAAAAAACAAGCAAAACCAAACAAGGACAACATAACAACAGTGCATACTAAATTCTGTTGAGATGCTGTTGCCTGCCTGAAGAGCCCCAGAGCCGGCCTGTCCTGGTTATACAAGGAGAGACCAGTACAGAAGGGGTGGAAGTCAGACTAGCCCAGAAGTGAGTGGGAGAGAGGCCCAGCCTGTCAGGGACTGGGGACTTCCAGGAAGGGTGCCAGGGTCACCCTGATCACAGCTCCAGCAGGGAGGAGGGAAAGAAGGAGAAGTGACAGAGCTTGGGGGCCTGGAACAGATGAGATCTTTTTCACAGCCGAGGAAGCGCTTGCCCCCCAAAGCCAGTGTCAGCCTCCCATGCAGGGGAGCCCTTCGTGGCCCCTGGGGCCCAGACCAGGAGCCTTGGGCTCAAAGCTCAGCTGTGCTGCTTCCCAGCTGTGTGACCCTGAGTAGGTTTCCTTCATTAAAATGGGAGTGTCCATGCCTGTGTCCAAAGACTGTCATAAGGACAAGAAGCAGCCACGTGCTGAGCTCCTGAGCACATCAGCATCATCATCTCCCAGGGGCATCTGTCTTCCCAGAACTGGCACCTTAAAAGGTATGCAGACCTTAAAGGCAATAATGATACAACCGAAGGCCCCTCCTGTTACGGGCCTGTGCTAAGCACTGCACTGTGCAGGCATCATCTTATGGGGTCCTGAGGTCAGTACCATCTCTATCCCCCTCGCACAGATGTGGAGTCAGGTTCAGAGTGGTCAGGGAAAGGGCTGTACCCAGGCTGAGAAAAAGGTCAGAGGGGACTCAGGTCTGGGCGGGGGTGTTGGGAGAGGGGAAGGCTGAGGCCTGGAGCCTCCAGAGGGAGAAGGGGCCAGAGAGAAGCTTTGCCCAGGGCCCAGCTTTACTTGGGATCCGCCCTGCTCGGAAGATGAGGCCAAAACTGGCGGCCATGGTCACACCCCAGCTCCTCGACCTGGGACTGGTGGTCAGCCATTGTTGTGCTGATGATAATATTGTCATATAATAGTCCTGATGATGGCATTATTGTTATTATTGTTATTGTGGGAGAGGGTGCAGCCCACTCTGACACATGGCAGGGTCCTGGGGATGCTCATCTCTCTCCCTCTCTTGACCTCAGGATCTGCTAAGCCCCATGCAACACCCCCACTCAAAGTGCATCCTGTCAGGGTCCCAGTCCCTACCCAGGGCCTTGTCCGCACAGCCACCCTACCCTGCTCACTCTCTGGTACCTCAACCCAGGCACAGCCTTCCAGCAGGCTACGGCATGGGGCCAATGCCAGCACTCAATCTGGAACCAGGAAAACACCCCAGTCCATGACAGCTTAGGTGGGGCAGGTCGTGCCAAGTCTATTCATCCTATCTGCCTGCAGTGGCCTCCACTGAGTGCCAGGGCTATTTGTCTTGCAAGCTGGGGTGGGGGTTGAAGGCCTGGGAGTGTGTGTGTGTGTATGTGTGTGTTTGGGTGTGTAAATCTGCATTATGGACCTGTGAGTATGAGTTTCTGTGGCTGTGAATATATTGATTGTGGATGTGAGTTTTCCACTGTGTGGCACTGTTTGTCTGTGTGTGTCACTGTATGCATTTGTGTGTCTGTGTCTGTATCTCTGAATGAGTGTATGTTGGTTGTGCAAATCTCTGTGTGTGTCTCTGGGCATGTGTCCCCCTGCTGGAGCATCTGTATGTGTCTGTGTTTTATATCTCTGTGTGCGCTGGTTGTGTGTGTGAATTCCCCACCCCTTTGTGTGTTCCTGATTGTATCTGTGCATGTGTGAGTGTCTGTGTTCTCTCTGTGTGTGTCCAATGTGTGTAGGGCCTGCCCTGTGGGGCTGTCTCATGTGGCCCTAAGTGTGTGTGTGTTTGTGTGTGTGTGTGTGTCTGTGTGTTCCCCTCAGGGGTCGTTGCCTGTGTCTGCAGTGTGGGTCTGTGTGTGAGCCTGTCCATGAGGCCTATGCCTGAGTCCCTAGGTGAAGATGGGGGTGATTTTGTGCCTGTGTGTCTCTGTGCTTGTGGTATCTTATTTCTCTGTGAGTGTGTGTGTCAGCGCACCACAGAAATGGGAAGCTGCAGAGGGGATCTCTCCATGGGTGACTCCAGTGGTGGGTGAGAAGGAGACAATATGTGCTTCTCCCACCCCCAGGCTCGGCCCATTCTGCCCCTGCTTCTCCCAGCCTCTGGTTTTCCCCACAGTGGTCCCATCTCAGGCCCCAAGGACAGAGAGAGTAAAGGATCAGTTCACAGGACCCAAGACCAGGGGGTCAGGGGGACTGTGGATAGCAGGAGGGGGTTATAGAGTGTGGGGGAGGGGTGTGTGGGGAGGACACTGGGCCCCTGGGGAAGGCCTAGGGGAGTCCTGGGCCCTGGGAAGAGATGAGTGGGTGTGCTCATGTCGGGGAAAGCTGAGGGGTGAAAGCCTCTGGGTATGAATGAGGGACTGGGTACCTCTGGAGAGGTCTGGAAGAGTCCTATGGGACTCCTGGATTCCCAGAGAGCAGGTCCCTCACTCACCCATGCGGGACCTAGGAGAGGCTGGTGCCTGGGGCTGCTTGGAGCATCTCTCTGGACCTCTGTGTCCTGGCCATCTACTGGGTGCACAGGGCCACCCAGGAAGCTGGGGCCAGCAGAAAGAATCAGGCCCCAGGCTCTCTCTGATGGGGATTGGGGAGAATTACAGAGGGACTGCATTTAGCACAAGTTCATCCACAGAATGAATGCACAACACAGGCACGCCATTGATGTTCACATTCATATTTTATTACCTCCAGCCCCAAACTGAGCACTCATCTGGGCAACCCAGAAGGGTCAGTTCACAGGCCCTGAGGCCACGGGGGATCAGGAGGGCTCTGGATGGCAGGAGGGGGTTATGGAGTGTTGTGTACGAGTGTCTGGGGAACACACTGGACCCCTGGCTAATGCTTGGAAGATTCCTGGACCCTGGGAAGAGTGAGCTAATGCGGGCCCCTAGGGAGAGCTCTGGAACAGAGCTCCTGGGTCCCTGGGAACAAATGAGGGACTGGGCACCCTTAGGAAGGCCTGGAGGAATCCTGCAGGATTACTGCATCCCTGGAGGGCTGGTCCCTCACTCACCTGTGCTGGTCCAAGCTGGGACCTGGAAGCAGCAGCAGCAGTAGCAGTAGCAGCAGCAGCATTATTGGTGAGCACAGAGGCAGTGAATCTATTGGACGGTGGCAGGTGAAGGTTGGTCTGGCAGGCAAATTTAGTCACCAAGCTGGGCTGCCCACTCCTCCTTCCCCTCTCCCCAGATCCCACATTCATCCCGTCCTTGGCCTCACCCTCCAGCAGGGCATGGGCATGCCAAGCAGTGGCAGACACCTGGGGCCATATGGAGTGTCCCTCCTAGGGCTACCATTAAGTATGATGTTAGCTGTAGGTTTTTTCCACATGTCCTTTATCAAGTTGAAGAAGGTCCCTCTACCTAGTTCGCTGAGAGTTTCTTCATCAGAAATGGGCATTAGCGAAAAACTAATGGGTCAAAGAAGAACTCAAGGGAAATCAGAAAGTATCTTGGGAAAAATGAAAATGAAAAGACAACATACCAAAACTTATGGGATGCAGCAAAAGCTATTCTAAGAGGGAAGTTTCTAGCAATAAATACTTAATTTAAGAAAAAAGAAAGATCTCAAATTAACAACCTAGCTTTACACCTCAAAGAAGTAGAAAAATAAGAACAAACTAAGCCAAAGTTAGCAGAAGGAAAGAAATAATAAAGATTAGAACAGAAATTAAGAAAATGGAGACTGGAAAGACGATAGGAAAAAAATCAACAAACTGAGTTGGGTTTTTAAAAAGATAAATGAAATTGACAAAACTTTAGCTACACTAATCAAGAAAAAAAGAAAAAGGGCCCAAATAAAATTATAAATGAAAGAAGAGACATTACAATTGACACCACAGAAGTACGAAGGATCATAAGAAGATGTGCCGGTAGGTGCCAGTCACATAGTAGGCCCCCAATAAGTGTTAAATAGATGGAAGAAAGACTACAGAACAGCCCAAGAAAAGAGGAAGGAATTTTTGTGTCCAATGCAAATCCAGGAATCCACAGCATGAGCTACTCTCAAGCAAGGATGAAACAACCAAGAGAAAGTTTCCACAACCTCCTTGCATCACACGAAGTTTCAACATCAGCCTACATTTCAAAAGGCAGTAATCTGACACCTAACCCGTGTAAATTAAGGACAGCTTGAGGGGAACACATAATGACAACAAAGTTCAGTGAGCTCAGTCTCCTGCCCTTCTCAGTTCTTCCCCGGCCATTGGAGAGGTTACACCCCAGAAAGAGACAGTATTCAAGAGACCACATCTGTGCTGCCAGGATGCTTGAGGAAATATCATCTACTTAAAAGATATAAACGAAGCCTTCTTTTGTGGCTTTCTCAGGAACCACCTTTGTGCCTGGGACCCCCACCCCACCCCCCGCCAACTGACTGCCAAGAAAATTCTCTATCAATTGCACATGTCCAAGGCCCAGTGCATTCTGGTCAATGAGGCTATGGCCACACTTGTGGACTCTGTCAGGTCCAACTGCCCCACCTTGAAGACCAAGCTCCTGGTATCAGATATGAGCTATGACAGGTGGTTGGGTTTTAAGGAGTTGATGAGGTAAGTGGATACTGAAAACAAGATGCTTAAATCAAGAAAATACCTGATTTTGGAAGACATGATGATGTGTGAGAAGTGTTGATGTAACTTGGGTGGTGTGAGAGATGAGAGAAGGAAGCTGGACAGCAATCTCTAGTCCTGAATCCAGAATACCCCCCACCCCAAGAATTCCTGATCTGTCTCACAAGGTCTCCATCTGAGTGAAAGTCTCATCTCCTGATTCACACCTGAGTGTTCATTCTGAGAGGTGGTCAAAAAATAGGTGATAGTAATATAAATAACCAGGACACATACTAAAAAAAATAAACACTCACCCCCACTGGTAAATGGGGAAATACTTATTAAAACAATGAGATGACGCCATGTTCATCCTCAGGTTAACGAACTATTGAGTTTGATAATTACAAATGTGGTCTCTGGAGGGCAATATTTCAGTGTCCAGGGATATAAAAGTCAACAAGACAGGCAAAATCCCTTTCCTAATAGAGCTGATATTCTAAACAGCAAAATGAACAAACAAGAAAACACATAAATGATCAAGATAATACAGGGCAATAAGAAAGAGTGACCCTATGTGGGACAGGGGAATTATTTTAGATTTGCTGGCTTCTGAAGAGAGGACATTTGAGCTGAGATTTGAACACCAAGGAGCCAGCCTCTTGAAGTTCTGTGGCAATTGTGCCCCTGGCAGAGGGAACACTAAGGTAAAGCACCTGAGGTGGGAATGAGTTGGACCTGTTTGAGGAGCAGAAAGAGTGAAAGGGTGCCTGAAGTGCAATGAGAGAGGAAGAGAGTAGGAGGAAGAGAGCTTGTCGAGCAAGAGAGGGTGGACTGCAGAGGCCTTGTAGGTCATGCTGGAGAGGGAAGGACTTGATCTGACTTACACTTTTAAAAATACTCTATGGCTGCTGTATGAACAATTGAACACAGGAAAGAGACCTGGCGGAGGGCTGTCCAGGTGAGAGGCTATGTTGGTGTGGACCAAGGAAGCAGCAGTGGAGACAGGACTCACCTCAGGCACAAAATTTAAATGGGCACCAAAATATTCAGTGATCACGAAAAATAACATTTTAATTTTAAAATAAATTTTTAAAAATACATGTAAATAATAAAACAATTCTCTTTTAAAATGTATATATTATATATAATTTTCAATATTTATTTTATAAATTTTTTGTATTTGTATGTATTTGTAATTTATGAATAATCATAAGATAATTCTGACTTTATAAATCTTTTAAAAGCAAATATTTTTAAAATTTTTTGACATTAAATATAATCAAATTGGGGCCAGCCCCGTGGCTTAGCGGTTGGGTGTGTGCACTCCACTACTGGTGGCCCGGGTTCATATCCTGGGTGCGCACTGATGCACCGCTTCTCCGGCCATGCTGAGGCCACAACCCACAAAGAGCAACTAGAAGGATGTGCAACTATGACATACAACTATCTACTGGGGCTTTGGGGAGAAAAAAAAAAAAGAGGATTGGCAATAGATGTTAGCTCAGAGCCGGTCTTCCTCAGCAAAAAGAGGAGGATTAGCATGGATGTTAGTTCAGGGCTGATCTTCCTCACAAAAAACAAAAACAAAAACAAAATAATCAAAGTGGCAAACTACAGCCCTCAAACCAGCTGCCTGTTTTTATAAAGTTTTATTGGAGCCAGGGACAGGATTAGGGTGACCAAGTGAGTTGAGTCATGCAAGTGCTAGGCTGGATACTGTATTTAGCTAAAATTTTAATATTTTGTTTATCATGGACTTTTGCATTAATTTTTACCTTTTAAAAAATATGACATTAAAATATTATTTATCTTGACTACTGAATTTGTTGGCATCCCCTTATACACCATGCCTGAGGCAAATGTTTCACTCACCTCACACCAGTCCAGTCCCTGAGTAGAGATAATGAAGAGAACAGAGAGACTAATGATATGTTTTGGAGGTAGAGTTGGCAGGGCTTGTCAATGGATAGGATGTGGCATAGGTAGGTAGGTAGGTAGAGATGGAAAGTAGAGACAGTAAAGATTACTACAGATTTTTGGCTTGAGCAATTGGTTGAATAGAGGATCTTTTACTGAGAAAAATAAGGCTGGAGTGTAAACGCCTCATATATTTCTCATGCAACAAAAATCAATATAGAATTTTTTTAAAACAGAAAAAATGGCAGCCGCCCCTCTAAAAATCATGCCCCAAAATGCCAACATACGGGCTGTTATTTTCAAAAGGTACAGATTACCAAATCAGGGCCCTAAGTCAGAGAACCTGCATTTAGAACTCACTGTTGCCTCTTTTGTGACTTACTGAGTTGTCCCTCCAAATCAGACATGCATGGGGACAAAGAATCAAGATCCAATGGCCATCTGTTTCACCAACAGGACAAAAGGAGCTCCCCTACCCGTCGAGTATTCCCAGTATGGTTTGGGAACGGGATTTAGTCAGGCTTCAAGGTACAGTCCTCACACAGCCTGTACAGCCTTGGGGAATGAAGGGAGAGTTTCATGGGACTGTAGGGGAGGAAGAAATTTTCCTCTATCCCTGTAGGTTCTTCTGGCTGGTCTAAAAATTAAATTGACGTGAGATGGAATAGCAGGAGAAAAATCAAAAAAGTTTAACAACATGTACACAAGGGAGAAACGCAGGAAAACCAAGTAACTCCCCAAATTGGCCAAAGCCACCACCTCAAATACCGTCCTCAGCTAAAGACAACAGAGAATGTTGGGGATAGTGGTTTCGGACTTCAAAGAGGAGGAAAGCAATTCATATGGAGACGTAAAAGCAAATGTTTGGTAAACAAATGTTTGCCATGCCTTGCAGAGACAATGAGACATGGAAAGGACTTTGATCAAATGGGCCTTGCTGGGTTCTTCCCTGTCTACCACACCTAGTTCATATTATACTATAGTTATCCATGGTCATAGCTCCTTCCTGATATAGGACTTCTATCTTAAATTCTTTTAGGTAGTTAGGGGAAGGTCAAAGTTTCTTCCTGATTCCTTTACTCCTAAAAATAATCAAGCCAGGAGAGAGGAGTCAAGATGGCGGCGTAAGCAGACTCGGAACTCACCTCCTCCCGTGGACACAGCCAATTTACAACTACTCGTGGAAAAATTACCCCTGAGACAGAACTGAAAACTGGATGAGAGGAACTCCTGCAACAACGGACAATCCTAACTGAGGTGGAAGAGGCAGAGACTCCCTTCTGGAGAGGAAAAACGCCGCCTTCACAAGCCGCCAGCTTCACGGCCGCCGGGAGCAGCTCACAGGTACGCAGCCTCCCTGGAGGCGCGGGGCCCTGAGCCGGGAGTGTCCCCGCTGTGGGCATATTGTGGACCCACCACAATCGAGACCAGCGGCATAATATCTGACTGTGCCTGCTACTAAAACACTGGGGAGCACCCCCAGAAAACCCAGTTCACAAAGAAACTAAAACTGGCTCTTAAAGGGCCCGCGCACAAACTCACCCGTTTCAGGAAGCACCCTAAAATCACCAGAAAGAAAGGTGTACAGTGCTTTGGTGACAAGAGACTCACCTAATAGGCCCTGAGTGCATGTCGGTGAGGGGTGAGACCTCTCCAGGGACTGGGACATTGGCGGCGGCCATTGTTGTGGCCCGGTGTGGGCGTGCTGACACAGACACCATTGGAGTTCTCCCTGAGGCCTGCTAGCCCAGGGTCTGCCCCACCCACTAGAGTACCGATTTAATCCAGCTCAGCCAGGGCAGGCAGCCCACCCTAGAGACTGGCCCCACCCAACAACAAGCCCTGAGGCAACTTGTGGGCCTGCATAGATTGGTGACTGGATTCTCTGCAGCCTGGCAACTGAGCCGACTTGAGCAGGGCAGGGTGTGTACAAGGAGCGGGTGGAGAGTGTGGGGCGGTGGCAGAGTGTGTGGGGCTCCCGCCGTGGAGAGACTGGGTCCGCTTGGGGAGGTCGGGGCGCTCACACGGGGCAAGACTGTGTTGACTGTGTGTGTGGACCTGTGGGCGGCAGGGCTTCTCAGCCGCAGAAGACTTGTACTTCACAAAGACCCACATAGGAGGTTTGCTCCACCTTCCAAAACCTGAAACAATTGGGTGCTCCTGTGCCTAAGGCCAGCCCCACCCAGCTGCAATCCTCAGAGAGCTGACAAGAAACCTAATAGGCTAGAGGCTTACAGCAATTGTAAGGCCCTGAGCCTAACAACCTGCCAGGGTGGGGGCCTACTCACTTAAAAGAAATACTGCAACACAAACGTGGTATTAGAACTTGCAGCCAACTGTGCTGGGGCTCCCCACACCTGATAAAGAGACTGAAGGGCCCACAACAACTACAAGCAGCTGAGCATTACAACAGCTGGCCAGGAGCATAACTCAGCCTCCCTGGGCACCTACAGGGAGAGCAAACAGGCCACAGCAGAAGGATACACGTAGCCCACATAGGGGTCACCCCTGGAACATTGAGAACTGAGGGAAGCACACTGGAAGCCTCCTAAGCCATCACTTACATAAGGTCACCTATCCAAGAGCAGGAGACGTAGCTGACCTACCTAATACGTAGACACAAGCACAGGGAAAGAGGCAAAATGAAGAGGCAAAAGAATACATTCCAAGTAAGGGAACAGGACAAAACCCCAGAAAAGGAACTAAGTGAAACAGAAATGAGAAACCTACCCGACAGAGAGTTCAAACTAAGAGTGTTAAGGATGCTCACTGATCTGGGGAGAAGAATAGATGAACTCAGTGAGAATGTCAACAAAGAAATGGAAGATATAAAAAAGAACCAATCAGAAATGAAGAATACAATACTGGAAATGAAAAATTCATTAGAGGGACTCAAAAGCAGAGTAGAGGATACAGAAGAACGGATCTGTGAGCTGGACAAAAGACTAGAAGAAATTACCCGAGGTGAACAGGTAAAAGAGAAAAGAATTAAAAAGAGTGAGGACAGTCTAAGGGACCTCTGGGACAACATCAAGCGCACTAACATCCGTGTTATAGGTGTCCCGGAAGGAGAAGAGCGAGACAAGGGGTCAGAGAATCTATTTCAAGAAATAATAGATGAAAACTTCCCTAACCTAAGGAAGGAAACAGACATCCAGGTACAGGAAGCACAGAGAGCCCCACACAAGATAAACCCAAAGAGGCCCACACCAAGACACATCATAATCAAAATGTCCAGAATTAAAGATAAAGAGAGAATCCTAAAAGCCGCAAGAGAATGTCAAGTTACGTACAAAGGAAACCCCATAAGGCTATCAGCTGACTTCTCTGCAGAAACCTTACAGGCTAGAAGAGAATGGCACGATATATTTAAAGTGCTAAAAGGAAAGAACTTACAGCCAAGAATACTCTACCCAGCAAGGTTATCATTCAAAATGGAAGGAGAGATCAAAATTTTCCCAGATAAGCAAAAATTAAAGGAGTTTGTCACCAAGAAACCAGTGCTACAAGAAATGTTAAAGGGACTGATTTAAGGGGAAAAGAAAAGACCACAAATAGGAAAAATTATCTAATTCCATGATTAGAACGTAATGGATACAAATGCACAACAAAGAGGTTAGATATGATATCAAAAACATGAGGGAGGAGGGGAGTTAAAGAGTACAGCTTTCAGACACAGGTCAAACTAAAGTGACCATCAATTCTGTGTAGAAGAAGAAAGGAACAGAGAAGGACTACTAAAACACTGAGAAAAAAAAAGTTAAAAAATGGCAGTAAGTACATACTTATCAATAGCTACTTTAAACGTCAATGGACTAAATGCTCCAATTAAAAGGCATAGGGTGGCTGACTGGATAAAAAAACAAGACCCATATATATGCTGCATACAAGAGACACACTTCAGACCTAAAGACACTCACAAACTGAAAGTGAAGGGATGGAAAAAGATACTCCACGCAAATGGCAATGAAAAGAAAGCTGGGGTAGCAGTACTCATATCAGACAAAATAGACTTTAAAACAAAAACTGTAAAAAGAGACAAAGAAGGGCATTACATAATGATCAAGGGAACAATCCAACAAGAGGATATAACACTTGTAAATATCTATGCACGCAACGTAGGTGCACCTAAATATATAAAGCAATTATTAACAGACATAAAAACAGAAATAGACAGTAACACAATAATAGTAGGGGACTTTAACACTCCACTTACACCAACGGATAGATCATCCAAACAGAAGATCAATAAGGAAACATTGGCCTTAAACGACACACTACAACAGATGGACCTAGTAGATATATACAGAGCATTCCATCCAAAAACCGAAGAATACACGTTCTTTTCAAAGGCACATGGAACATTCTCCAGGATTGATCACATATTAGGCCACAAAACAAGTCTCCATAAATTTAAGAAGATTGAAATAATACCAAGCATCTTTTCTGATCACAACGGTATGAAACTAGAAATCAACTATAGGAAGAAAATCAGAAAAGCCACAAATATGTGGAGATTAAACAAAATGCTACTGAACAACGACTGGGTTAACGAAGAAATCAAAGAAGAAATCAAAAAATACCTGGAGACAAATGAAAATGAAAATACGACATGCCAGAATTTATGGGATACAGCAAAAGCAGTTCTAAGAGGGAAGTTTATAGCGATACAGGCCTATCTCAACAAACAAGAAAAATCTCAAATAAACAATCTAACAATGCACCTGAAGGAACTGGAAAAAGAAGAACAAACAAAGCCCAAAATCAGTAGAAGAAGGGAAATAATAAAAATCAGAGCAGAAATAAATGAAATAGAGACCAAAAAAACAATAGAAAAAATTAATAGAACCAAGAGCTGGTTCTTTGAAAAGATCAACAAAATTGTCAAACCTTTAGCTAGACTCACCAAGAAAAAAAGAGAGAAGGCACAAATAAGTAAAATCAGAAATGAAAGAGGAGAGGTTACAACAGACACCTCAGAAATATAAACGATTATAAGAGAATACTATGAAAAGCTATATGCCAACCAATTCGACGATCTGGAAGAAATGGATAAATTCTTAGAATCATACAACCTTCCAAAACTGGATCAAGAAGAAGTAGAGAATTTGAATAGACCAATCACCAGTAAGGAGATCGAAACAGTAATCACAAACCTCCCCAAAAACAAAAGTCCAGGACCAGATGGCTTCCCTGGTGAATTCTACCAAACATTTAAAGAAGACTTAATACCTATTTCTCAAACTCTTCCAAAAAATTGAGGAGGGGGGGGGGAAGCTCCCTAACTCATTCTACGAAGCTGACGTTACCCTGATACCAAAACCAGACAAGGACAACACAAAAAAAGAAAATTACAGGCCAATATCACTGATGAACATCGATGCAAAAATCCTCAATAAAATACTAGCAAATCCCATACAACAATACGTTAAAAAGATTATATACCATGATCAAGTGGGATTTATTCCAGGGATGCAGGGATGGTTTAACATTCGCAAATCAATCAACGTAATACACCACATTAATAAAATGAAGAATAAAAATCACATGATCATCTCAATAGATGCAGAGAAAGCATTTGACAGGATACAGCATCCATTTATGATAAAAACTCGGAATAAAATGGGTATAGAAGGAAAGTACCTCAACATAATAAAGACCATATATGAGAAACCCACAGCTAATATCATCCTCAATGGTGAAAAACTGAAAGCCATCCCTCTAAGAACAGGAACCAGATAAGGATGCCCACTGTCACCACTCCTATTTAACATAGTACTGGAAGTCCTAGCCAGAGCAATCAGGCAAGAGAAAGAAATAAAAGGGATCCAAATTGGAAAGGAAGAAGTGAAACTGTCACTATTTGCAGATGACATGATTTTATATATAGAAAACCCCAAAGAATCCACCAGAAAACTTTTAGAAGTAATAAACGAATATGGTAAAGTTGCAGGATACAAAATCAACATACAAAAATCAGTTGCATTTCTGTACACTAACAATGAAGTAGCAGAAAGAGAAATTAAGAATACCATCCCATTTACAATTGCAACAAAAAGAATAAAATACCTAGGAATAAACTTAACCAAAGAGGTGAAAGATCTGTACACCGAAAACTATAAAACATTTCTGAAAGAAATTGAAGAAGACACAAAGAAATGGAAAGATATTCCGTGCTCTTGGATTGGAAGAATTAACATAGTTAAGATGTCCATACTTCCTAAAGCCATCTATAGATTCAATGCAATCCCTATCAAAGTTCCAACAACATTTTTCACGGAAATAGAACAAAGAATCCTAAAATTTATATGGAACAACGAAAGACCCCGAATAGCTAAAGGAATCCTGAGAAAAAAGAACAAAGCTGGAGGTATCACACTCCCTGATTTCAAAATATACTACAAAGCTGTAGTAACCAAAACAGCATCGTACTGGCACAAAAACAGACACACAGATCACTGGAATAGAATCGAAAGCCCAGGAATAAACCCACACATCTATGGACAGCTAATCTTTGACAAAGGAGCCAAGAACATACAATGGGGAATAGAAAGTCTCTTCAACAAATGGTGTTGGGAAAACTGGATAGCCATATGCAAAAAAATGAAAGTAGACCCTTACCTTACACCAACACAAAAATTAACTCCAAATGGATTAAAGACTTGAATGTAAGACCTGAAACTGTGAAACTTCTAGAAGAAAACATAGGCAGTACGCTCTTCGACATCAGTCTTAGCAACATCTTCTCAAACACCACATGTGACCAGGCAAGAGAAACAATAGAAAAAATAAACAAATGGGACTACATCAAACTAAAAAGCTTCTGCACAGCAAAGGAAACCATCAACAAAACGAAAAGACAACCTAACAATTGGGAGAAGATATTTGCAAACCATACTTCTGATAAGGGCTTAATCTCCAAAATATATAAAGAACTCATGCATCTTATCAACAAAAAAACTACCAACCCAATTAAAAAATGGGCAAAGGACCTGAACAGACATTTCTCCAAAGAAGATATACAGATGGCCAACAGACACATGAAAAGATGTTCAAAATCACTAACTATCAGGGAAATGCAAATCAAAACTACAATGAGATATCACCTCACGCCCGTCAGAATGGCTATAATTAACAAGACAGGAAACAACATGTGTTGGAGAGGATGTGGAGAGAAGGGAACTCTCATACACTGCTGGTGGGAGTGCAAACTGGTGCAGCCACTATGGAAAACAGTATGGAGATTTCTCAAAAAATCAAGGATAGAACTACCATATGATCCAGCCATCCCACTGCTGGGTATTTATCCAAAGAACTTGAAAACACCAATTTGTAAAGATACATGCACCCACGTGTTCATTGCAGCGTTATTCACAATAGCCAAGACTTGGAAGCAACCTAAGTGCCCATCAAGGGACGAATGGATAGAGAAGCTGTGGTATATATACACAATGGAATACTACTCAGCCATAAGAAACGATGAAATCCAGCCATTTGTGACATCATGGATGGACATTGAGGGTATAATGCAAAGTGAAATAAGTCAGAGGGAGAAGGTCAAATACCGCATGATTTCCTTCATTAAGTAGTAGATAATAACAACAATAAACAAACACATAGGGACAGAGGTTGGATTGGTGGTTACCAGAGGGGAAGGGTGGAGGGAGGAGGGTGAAAGGGATAATTCGGTACATGTGTGTGGTGATGGGTTGTAATTAGTATTTTGGTAGTGAACATGATGTAATCTATGCAGAAATAGAAGTACAATGATGTACACCTGAAATTTTTACAATGTTATAAACCAATGTTACTGCAATAAACAAAAAATTAAAAAAAAAATAATAATCAAGCCAAAGAGACACATTTTGTGGTGGCAAGTTCTGCTCCCCTACAGAAGTAGAGCTAAGAAAGGAGTTTCTTACCAAAGACTGCAGAAAATGTCAATACTGAGATGAAATACATGAGTGAAAGCAGAGTGGGAGGGTGTACACAAAAAGATCAAAAGCAAATTACTGTAGAACCAGAAATCTAAGAGTCTGAGGGAGAGAGGAAGAGCAGTGGGTCCATGTAGCTGGGGAGGAATCCAGGGCAATTACTCAAAAGACACACGATTGTGTGTTACCTGTTCTTCTATGCTAACAGAACCATGTGAACCAGTGTGTTGACCACTATATGTCATGATAAACACAAAGGCAGAGTCACAACTTATAAGGGGTTTGGGTCGAGAGTCAGCATCTAAGATGAAAATCCCATGTCATCATCCTATTCTTTAAAAAAAATCTTCTAAATAGCTCGTGGATACTGTATCATCTCTTGGAAAATACAATCTAGTTCATTTTTCCTCCAGCACTGAAACTGATTTCAACCTCTTGGTTGAATACCCATTGAAGTAACTGGCTTGCATTTGTTTTGTTTTGGTTTGTTTAGGGTTTAGTTTCCCCAACTATACAGTCAATTCTCCCTAAGATACATGGTAGTGTGCTGTGACTCTATGCTCAAGTTCTCTTAACAAACTCTACCCAAGGATCCCTTAGGGGAAATAGATACACATATATGTGTTGCCCAACCTCACCACAAAGTCTTTGACTCTATAACAGCCAATGGATATCAGGTAGAGAATTAGAATTGGAGAAATTGAAATTATTCATTCATTCAATCCATGAATTCATAAAAGTGAGGCTAGATTATATCCAAGACCCCCTAATGCCCTGGTACCTGGAAGGCAACAATAATGCCAATTAAGACAGATACCAACAGAATTTAAGGAGATGCTCTTGGCCTCAAGCTCATACCCTGAGAGTCAGGAAATGTCCCCAAGTCATCTAGATCTAGAAAGAAAGGAGATTTCACAGTGATTCGGTAAGATCCAGGATTACAATCTATACCAAGTCCCCATTCTCCAATTCCAGCTCCCTCACAACACAACACCAAAACCCACAACACAACACCAAAACTATCCACATCATTATGGTGGGGAGATAAGAGGGGACTAGAGGCACCTGGAGGGCTGAAACTGGGTCAGAGGCCTACAGGCAGATGTTTAACAGATCTTGTGTTCTAATGCAAATATCAGAAGATATAAGCAATCAAGGAAAGCTAAACACAGATTTAGGACCATGCAGAATCAACTTGCCTTAAGGAGGTCAAAGAGTGCAGGAATTGAGAGCAGATCTGAAGTTCTCTAATGTCATTTCCAAATCTGTGTTCATTGTAGGTCTCCATACAGTAAGTGTGATATCTGATCTCTACTCTGTGTTGGTCACTAGATCGGAAGAAAGGAATAGTTCAAAGATAAGTCAAGTGTGAACTTCACCCTCCAGAATTCTACAGGGTAGTCAGAAAGCCAAGACAAACATATGAATAACTGTAATGCATGGCAGAAATTTGTGGTTCTATAGGATAAAGCCTTACAGGGCTCAGAGGACAAAGCGATCATTTCCAAAAGAGAGGGGCATATACAGGGTTAGAGACAAACTTTGTATATGGGATTTGATTATGTGGAGACAAAAGTGGAAAGAGCACTCAGAGCAAAGGAACAGTGTAAATCAAGGCAAAGCCCGGAGGAGAAAAAACAAGAGCAGGTACGGAGCACAGGGCCAGTTTGGCTGAAATATAAGGGGTAGAAAGAAGAGAAATGAGAGGTGAGGGTGAGGTCGGATGGCCTTGAATATCAGAAAAGAATATGGCCTTTATCATGACAGCAGTGGTGAGCCATTGAAGGATTTTTTTGTGTGTGTGTGAGGAAGAGCAGCCCTGTGCTAACATCTGCCAATCCTCCTCTTTTTTTGCTGAGGAAGACTGGCCCTGGGCTAACCTCCATGCCCATCCTCCTCCACTTTATATGGGACACCGCCATAGCATGGTTTGCCAAGTGGTGCGTCGGTGCGTGCCTGGGATCCGAACCAGCAAACCCCGTGCCGCCACAGCAGAGTGTGCGCACTTAACCGCTTGTGCCACCAGGCCAGCCCTGAAGGATTTGTGTTTAAGCAGGAAAATATGATAATCAGAACAGAGTTCTAAAACATGAGATGATTAGACCAGGAGACAGTGCCCGTGGTAGTTTAGTTCATAACAGCCAGGATAACAGTCCTGCACATTCCCTAGCCCTCCTGCTCTGCCATCTGAATCTGGAGAATTCCCTGGTGCCACTGCTTCACTCTGGAGAAGCTCTGACTCCAAAGAATTATTTGCTCCCAGCACAATAGCAAGGCAAGTGTTGAGCACTGAGGTGGCTCTGGCATTAAATGGATAAGCGTTCAAACCCCAATGCTGCCAATGACTAGGTGTGACCTTAGGCAAGTCATTTCACCTCATGATACTTCAGTGACTTCATTGTAAAATGGGATAATGCTGTATTTTGTGGACTCCAAGATGCACTTTTTTTTTTTTACATTTCACTCTTAAAATCAGAAAGTGCCTTACAATCAACAGCATGCCCAAGTTTAAGTAGCATTGCTCCGTTGTCTTGATGAGTCATAGAGCAATGGTGTGATTCACAATTGATGGCATCTTAGATTGAATAAATACAGGAGCAGCTACCTCCTAGGGTTGTAATATTTAAATGAGCTATTGCACATAGCATGCTTAGCTAAATGCTCAGCCTGAGGCTGGAGATTACATGTGCAGGAGGCAGTATGACATAGTGTTTCAGAGCCCATTGGCTAGATCAAGGTTCAAATTAAAGGTCTGCAGTCACCACCTTGCACTAGCTATTTCATGTCTATGAGATGGTTCCCTCATCTATCAAAATGCCAATCCTATAGTGTTTTTGTAAGAATTCAATTAGATATAATTTGAAGTAAAATTTAGCAATATCTCTCAAGATTACAAATGCACATGCCCTTTTACCCAGCAGTCCATTTCCTGGAATTTATCCCACAGATACGTTGCCAAGGATGATTGTTACAACATAATTTCTAATAGCAAAAAGGTTATGTTTGGGGGCTGGTTAAACAAACAAACATACATATATCCAATGGAATATTATGCTACTATTTTAAAAATATAACACATCTCTATGTTTGATATGGAAAGATCTTCAGTATGCACTGCTCAGGAAAACAAACAGTGCAGAACAGTGTGTAGAGTGTGCTTCTATTTGTATAGAAGAGAACATTTAATGCGTTAACATGTGTAAAGCACTGAACACAGGACCACATATATGGTGTAAGAGCCTGAATATACAAATAGACAATGGCCAGACCACACATCAAAACAGAACTCTGGCCTATAATCTGCAGCAACCAGCCCAGGAAGCCACCCTGCTGTCTCTAAATCAGACTTGGAGGAAGTCAGACAACTAGCCCCCAACATCCTCCTTTGACTTTAGCTGAAGATGGCATTTAAGGTGGTTGCTTTGGCCCTTTTAGTGAGTTACTCAGTTTTCCTGAATTTCTCCCATGTATACATGTTATTAAACTTTGATTTTTCTCCTGTTATTCTGTCTCACATAAACTGAATTCTTGGACAAGGCAGAAGAACCTAGAGGGTAGAAGAGTACTTCTTCCTCCCCTACAAAGGCAAACATAGAGTTAAACAGTTGAAATAAACCTTAGTTCTCTTAATAGAGAGACCTCAGTTTTTTGACCATAGGAAATTATTTTGAGAAAACAGAATTTCTGCCTTTTAGGTAGACTTACTCAAAGGTAAAGAAAAACCTTTTATAATTGCTTTATCAAGAGCAGACTAAAAATCCAAGAAAATTATCCTTTTAAGAGAGAGAAAACAAAATTCTAATTTTGCACCAGCTTACGTTTGATATTAAAACGCATTTAATTAAATTTATTCCACTCTTTGCCAACTTGACCATACACAAAACTTTTCTTAGGGTTCCTCTTCCACAAACCTGAAATTGGTTTGTTTTTTCATTTACAGTTTGTTCCATGCCTTTCTTTTTAGCCTTTCCTTAGGACAAAGATTATTTTTATTATTATTATTTTAATAACCTATTTTACTTTAGGACAAATTTATTTTTTTAACAAAACAAAACAAAAAGTCTCCATTTCTTATATCTTTCTTACTGAAAACATGCATCTTAATTTCCTTATATACAGAGATGTTTTCCTTATTAATTTTTGGTAGCTTTAATCACATATATCAGGAATTTTTAATGTCTAGAAACCTAAATTTTTACTGAAAACTAAGAAGTAAGCAATTATAAACTGTCTTGTACATTACCATTATGTGGTTTGGCAAACAGAGACTTTATAGCTTGCATTAAATTTTTGTTATGAATCAGGTACAATACAAAACTCACTAGTTTACAAAAGAAGAGTTAGATCCCAATTTTGTTTTAGCAATTGGAAAGAGCTAAGTTCACCTGTCACCTGTGAAGTCTTTTTGCTAATATTTGTGGAGAGGAAATTTAAGATTTTTTTCATCAAATTTTTAAATATTTCTTTTCCCTTTTTGTGAGACAAAGATAGTTGTTTTAAATTTCTCAATAGTTGGTTGTATCTATCAAAAGGCTGATCTGCTCATTCAACTACATTTTCCTTAAATTGCTTCTCTATATCAAGGAGATTTTTTTTAAATAATTTTATTTATTTATTTTCCCCCAAAGCCCCAGTAGATAGTTGTATGTCATAGTTGCACATCCTTCTAGTTGCTGTATGTGGGATGCAGCCTCAGCATGGCCGGAGAAGTGGTGCGTCAGTGCGCACCCGGGATCTGAACCCGGGCCCCCAGCAGCGGAGCGCGTGCACTTAACTGCTAAGCCACGGGGCCGGCCCCTAAGGAGATTTTTAACTAAGAGGTAAATCAAAAGATTTTCATGATCTAAAACTTCAAGACAATATACCATACCTTTAAAAAGTCTCCACAAAGCCTTTAACAAAGGCCCTCTTTCTAAGTTCACAATTCAACCTTGGACCAATTTATCCTGGGGGAGGGAGCTTTTATTATCCTTTTTATTAGCCCCAAATATCAGCCCCTAGTTTTCATCTCACATTGTGTGGGCTCAGGCAACCCTACTGACTCCCCCTTAGCATGTTTAATTAACATTGCCTGAAGGGTGGATTTATATGTTCTGTTTTACAATATCAGACAAGGGAAATGTTCCCCAGTAAAACACCATGTCTATCCTCACAATACAATCTATAATACAATCAGGCAGAAGAGGTGAAATCATTTCATTTAAAGCCCATTTAAATATACCAATTTTCCTTAAAAATTTCATCTTAATTCCATCAAATCTTATACCTCTAATGACAGCTTCCATTAAATGAGATTTACCTGAGCCAAGCTGAGGACTATAGCCTGGGAAGGCAGTATCCGCAAAGGAAGAAAGCATTCTGGAGAAGCATGGCCTTCAGCACAGTTTTATAGCTTTTGAACAAAGAACAGACATCAAACATGCCCAGGATACATGTTCATCAAGGTTTCAAAGAGATATTTAGTTACAGATTACCAAGGCCACATGACCCTGATGTCTGGGAAAGGAATCTTATCTTCAGAAATACTGATACTGGCATCATAGAAAAGGAAGCATGCATTATTATCGTCAAAAAAGAGTGCATTCTTTTGCTTTGAGATAATGTTTAATGCATTCTTTAATGGTTAAAGCAGATGTACAATGTATGTTTGACAGGCCTTAAGTTAGGCTCCTTTAGTTCAGGCTGAATCAGATTTAAACCAGAATAGCTACCCTATATACCTCAATATGTGAAAATTTGTTATCATTCTCCCCTTTTGATTGATAATCTTTTGAAAGAAAATATTGGTGATCAAGATATTGTCCCTCAGCGCCATGGTGGTTGCTGCCTGCCCTGGGTCTATCATGTCCCTCAGTGCTAGGCTTTTATTTCACTGATTTGCCCAGTTACCCATGTTGGTGGGGGCGGGGGACAGTCAGATATAGTGGACAAGCACAGAGGTATATACTGACAGGGGAAGCATTTCGTAGGTTATGTAATTTTTCAATTATTTTTGGATCATTGCACAAACATTGTACATGTGCTTTTACATGACTTATTATTACATTGTTTATAACAATTATAGAACAGATATAATAACAATGGTAATAAATTTAATACTTGAAATGATCAGCGTAAAGAATGAGTTTTAGGCATAGCCTTTATCAGGAAAATAAATTAGTCCAGAGTTATAAGATTGATCGACCATCTCAAGTCATTGAGCAATCATTACTCTATCCTGCATGCCAGTTTTACAACACTGAGTAAAGAAAACAGTGATTAGTTTGAACATTAGGATTAATACAAGAATTCCAAGGAGTAACAAAATAAGAATTGCAATCCAGATTGCAAAAGGTAGCCAATACCCGAAGGGAGCCAACTGAACAAATCAAAACTAGGTGTAGGATCGCTTAGGGCATTCACTTGCTTCTTCATATGCTTTAGCAGAGATGACACATTGAAAGTTTCATCAGGTATAAAAACACAGCATTCAGTTTGAGTGACTACACATGTACCACCCTGGGACACAGACTATCTAAGGCCATTCTATTTTGAAGGACAGCCTTTCTCATTAAAGACATTTATTTAATAAGTACTAGTATTTAATAAGGCTATTCCTGCTTGACTATCATTAAGGGCTTGTTGAATAAATTTAGTCAGGGCTTCCATATGAGATATGACATCTTCTAGCCGTAAGGAAGGAACAAATATAGTCGTTAGGTCATACCAGTGGAACAATGAATGAGTCCACCTAGCCTTAGGGAGACGAAGATTGGCAACAGTTGTTAGCTCAGGGCAAATCCTTCCTTGCATCCTAGGGAAACCCAGGGTGCAGCGTCCTAGCCATTTGGGTAGTAGCCAAGGCCAAAGGTTTGTTCCACATAACCACTGAGTTCCATTAGGAGACATTGAATAAATGCCTGGCCTTTGAGACCAGTCTGTTTCAAATCAATCACTTTCTTTAAGTATGATAGTATTTTGACATAACTCAGAGGATATCCACCCCATATTTCAAGTGCAATTCAGTAGATTCTGTTTGAAATGATTTCTTTGTTCCCAACATAAAGGTGCTGGTATACTTAAAGATCCATAGCTAGGAGTAAGCTAAACATATCCATCCCAGATTTGTGTGAATCCTCCCATAGTTCTCACCATAATATCTGGTTTGTTTAATTGCAAACTGTTGGGATAATTGGATGGTGTGAGTAACAGATAAAGAATAGTCGTGTCCTGCATCATTAATAGTATGGGCTATTTCAGGATCATAATCAGTAATATTGGACAAACTGTGAACACTGGAACTAGATCTTTCCATCATAATAAATTCTTTTAAAGCTTTCCAATCTGTACCTTGAAAGGGAGAAACTCACCAAGATACCCCAGATGTAGCAGAAAGGGGAAGCTGACCACATATCCAACAATTGGACTGATTTTTTGTGAAGGAGAGGAATGAGCCCACAGTAAAAAGACTTTGCCATCAGAGGTCCATTCAGATGCAGATTGGAAAAACAAGTATAGTATCAGGAAAACCTTAAATGGCATTTTTATGGTTAATTAAAAGGTTTTGTGACTAGATCCTAATCTATTTTATAGACACGGAGTGGTAGAAAGAACGATAGTTAAAAGGTACCAAAAAGGCAATCTAAAACACAAGGAAGGTGACCAGCATCACGTAAGAGTATTTAAATTGCTAATACACTCAGGAGTATGATTATTGTAGCAATTATAAAGTGGGTATATAGTTTATGTGTTACAAGGGTTTAAATGAAGAGATATAAGGTTGCAAATACAGGCCCTGGTCCGGAGTCTTGGGACATCTTTCTACAACAGATGATGTCTTCTTCTTATCCTGGTTTGGAGATATTTGTCTTGGTCAGTCGAATAGGAGTTGAAATCCACTGAGGCAGAGGGGCCTTTTTAAAATGACATGAGTCTATGCCCTTTCATTTTGCAGAACATGGATTGGTTAAAAGTACCTGATATGGTCCTTTCCAATGGGGCTGCAGAGAGTCTTTTATTTGATGCCCCTTCCAATAAACAAAACCTCTAGGTTGTCATCCATGATCCTTCAGGTCTTCGTCTCCCAGGAGCTTGCTGTGAAAGGAATCAGATACCAACATCTCATGTCTTTTAAGTGCCTCAAAAACGAGACCCTGACAATAATGAAATGTATTTCCCTCAAGCAAAGTTGGTTCATACATTCCCTCATCTAATTGTACAGGCAATCCTGTTATTATTTCAAAAGGAGACAGCCAATGTTTACCAAAAGGTGTACATCCAAGACTGAGAAGCACTAGCAGAGGAGCTTTTGGCCATGAGAGATTAAATTCTTCTCAAAGTTTTGCCAATTGAGTTTTGATAGTGCTGTTAGTTCTTTCCACTAATCTTGAGGACTGGGGATGATAGGCACAGTGAAAGTGCTGCATTATTGGCCAAATGTCACAGATAGATTTAATTACTTGTCCAGTGAAATGAGTTCCCTGGTCACTGGGTAACTTGGTAGGAATTCCCCAAACAGGAATTATCCTTTCCAAAAACAATTTCCCTACTGGTAAAGCCATTGCTCTTCTGCAAGGAAAGGCCTCAACTCAATGTCAAAACATACAAATCATTACTAAGATGTGTTTATCTTTGAGACGGTGGCAGTTGCACAAAGTCCAATTGCCATACCTCAAAGGGTCCCTTAGGAAGGGGGAAGTGACCTTGTGAGCCATGAAGTGTTTTCGCAGGATTATATTTAGGACATACAGTATGACGAGCATATGCTTTATGAGCCACTGTGGGAGAAAGTTTCCAAAAATATTGCTTTCCCCATAAAATCGTCTTTTCAGGTGCCCAATAAGTTAAATGATGTACATGTTGGAGTAATGGCAATTGTGCTCCAACCCCATAAAATCGTCTTTTCAGGTGCCCAATAAGTTAAATGATGTACATGTTGGAGTAATGGCAATTGTGCTCCAACAGGTACTATACATTTTTTATCAGGTCCAAATCACACTTCTGTGGCAGGGTCAAAAACTCCCCTTTTTTGTTGCCATATTTGTTTCTCTTCTTCTGTGGTGATTTCTTGAGCCTGTAGAAGGAAATCTTTCACTAGGTTAGCAGGGTTAACAGAAAGCAGTGGGCACTCACAAGGCTGGCCAGGATAAGTATTTAAAGGTGCCTGCTTGGCAGCAGCATCAACAACTTGGCTACCTTTGGCTTCCATAGTATTAGATTTGGAATGCCTGGTATTTTAATAATTGCTAATTGTTTTGGTAGTTGTATAGCATTTAACCATTCTTCAACCTGTTTTCCATTTTTCATAGTCTGCCCTGAAGAGGCTAAGAACCCTCATTGTTTCCACAGCATTCCCAAGTCACGCGCCACTCCAAAGGCATAACGATTGGCAGTATAAACATTAGCTATCTGATCCTTAGCTAGTTGATAAGCTCGAGTTAAGGCAATTAATTTGACCTGCTGTGCTGATTTTATTCCTGGTAGATAAGAGTTTTCAATTATGTCCATTGTGGATGTTATTGCATATCCAGCCTGGTAATATCCCTGTTCATCTCTTAAATAGGACCCATCTGTAAACCAAATTAGATCAGCATTATCACTAGCAGTCTCTTATAGGTCATTCCTGGGAGTAAGAAGGTAATCTGTTAATAAAATGCAGTTGTGGTCATTTTCCTCCTGTGTTGCGAGAAGCAAGGTAGCAGGGTTAAGATTATTACAACAAGCTAAGGTAATATTAGGTGCATAAAGCAACAATACTTTATAAGAGGCTAACTGGCTTACAGAATAGTGCTGAGTGCAATGAGAATTTAGAAGAGATTCAACTGGGTGGGGAACATAGTTAAAAAAGACCCCATTAACGTTTCTTCAGTAGCCTCACACAAGAGAGCTGTTGCTGAAATAGATCTCGTATATTGTAGGAGTCCTTTTGCTATTGAGTCTAACTGCTGACTATAATATCCTAGAGGTTGATGTTGATCACTGTGTTTTTGAGTTAATACACCTAAATCATTTCCTTTATCTTCATGTAGAAAGAGGAAAAACAGCAAGTTGAAATTAGGGTGACCTAAAGCCAGGGCCTGAGGCAAGATGGACTTTAAGGTATTGATGGTTTTTTCTCCTTCTGATGTCCATTCAATCAAATCAGCCTGGTTGGACTTAAGCAATGTATATAAAAGTTGAGCAATAAGCGAAAAGTTAGGCACCCAGTTCCTGCAGTATCCAGTCAGTCCTAGAAATCCCTTCAATTGTTTTGAGGAAAGAAAAAGCCAACATCCCTTTAATCTTTTCAGAGTTAATCAATATCCCATCTTTAGACATTAGATGATCCAAATATTTTACAACAGGCAAACAAAATTGGAGTTTACCTTTGGACATCTTATGTCCTTTTAGATGCTAGCTGTAATAGATAGATGGTGTCCTTTAGGGAGTTTAATTCAGTCTTGGAGCTATCATCTACATATTGAATAAATATAAAAGCAATTCATATACATATTGAATTACGGTAGAGCCATTAGGAAAATCTACATGAGCTAAATCAGCCTTAAGTTTTTGAGAAAAGTAAGTGAGACTTTCAGTATAGCCATGACTGACACAGGCATGACTGTCCAGGTATACTGGTGATCTTCCCATGTAAAGCCAAAAAGATATTGACCGTCTTTTTCTACTGGATTTCTAAAGAAGGCACTACATAAATCATTTACTGAAAAATAGCATCTATCAGCTCGATTGGCTGAGAGCACTGTATGTGGATTTGAGACCACAGGATGTTGAGGAATCACAATATTATTTATAGCTCTCAGATCTTGGACAATTCTCCAGCCCTCCCATTTGGCTTTCTTATGGGTAAGATAGGTGTATTTCAAGGACTAGTACCAGGAATTATAAGTCGCTTCTCAAGAAATTCCTGAAAAATAGGTCTTATTCCATTTAATACCTCTGGTTTAAGTGGATATTGTTGAATATTAGGTAAAGGCTTAGAGTTGTGAACATTCATCTTAATAGAAGTAGCTGATTTAATTTTTCCAGCATCAGAAGAAGATGACCACAATTCTTTAGGCACTTGCAAAAATAGATCATCAATCTTCTCTTGGTCTACCTGAGCCACTGATTTTATAACCAGAAATTTTTCAGTAACTGAATTTTGATCAGCATAAAAATTTTCTAATTCTAGAAGCATTTCACTCTTTTGTGAAAAAAGCAATATGAGCGTTGTATGCTTCTGAAAGATCGCATCCTGTCAAATGAATCGGGGCACATTTCACTAGGAAACACATCTCTCTGTGATAGTTCCTAATTGAAAGGTTATTGGCTCTGATTTGAAAACTTGCATTGGTAAATTAGAAACCCCTATCACTGGAATTGTTTACCCCAAGGGAATAAGGGTAGGGTGAGGTAAGAATGGATAACATAGACCCAGTGCCCACAAGGGCCTTTGAAGTTTCTCCTCCGACAGTTATTTGAATCTCCCCTAAGGTATTGGTGAGGATGAGGGGAAATGCCCTCTCATAATCCTCGGAGCACCCATACTCCTATTTCACTTTGCCATGTTCTAACTCCTATTTAAGTTTATGGCCATCTCGTTTGAAATGACCAGGCTTTTTGCAATAGTAACAAGTGCCGTCATTTCATCTTTGGTCAGAGTTGAAAAAGATGTCTTAATTGGGCCACTAAGCTGTTGTAACTGCACATTCATAACTTTAGTGGCTTCTTCCTTTCCTTCTTTCGTAAAGTTTCAAAAGTTTATCTGCGACAGTGACAAGAGCAATAGTGCACAATGCAGCCCAGTGCAATTCATGTCTTTTAATTAGTCTTGCCAATACTTCTTCTAATCCTTCCAAAAAGATTGCATTTAATATTGGATCATTTTGATGGTCCTGAAAACTCTCAGGAGCCATTCTGGAATACTGCTTGAAGTTTTTTTGAAACCTTTAAAAATAATCAAAGATAGTTTCTCTGGGTTTTTGTTTACATTGGTGGACCTTTGTCCAATCAACTTTCTTAGGAAAAATCCTGGGAATGGCTTGGTGTAAATTACAATCAAGTTCCCTACATTTCTGAAGGTCACCACACTCATGTTTATGAAAATCTCCCATGGGTGCTTTCCAATTTCCCTCCTTTACCATTCTGTAGCTTTACTTTTGAATGCATGAGCTGATATAAATGTATCCTGGTTCATATGTTCTAACAGGTCAAACTCTCAAGCAAACCCTAAAGGATCTTGTAAAGGGTCTAGAAAGTCCTTAGTTAAATTCTTAAGTTCAGTTCTAGTCCAGGGAGTATACGTAATTGCAGGCTCACACCTCCCAGAAGGTTTCTCTTTAAAGGGAGCTGCAATGACTTCAGGACTTTCAGTATTAGTTCCCTGGGATTCAGTTAATTTCTCCTTTGGAGGTGAAGGAGGAGGAGGCAAGGTAGATAAGTTAGGGTACAGACATCCAGACAGGAGAGGATACAAAGGCACTAGAGGAGAAGGAGGGGAAGGTGGAGGAGGTGGAGGAGGTAGGGCAGCTTCTGAACTTTTCTCCAATTTAGCAATGGTGTCTAAAAATTTTGATTAGTTTCCTGTAAAGATGTCCTTTTATCATTACCATGATTTGAAGCTTCTCAATATCACTTAAAATATGTTGCCCATTCTACTTCTTTGATTTTATAGCCAGCTTTTTCCAATTGTGCATGCAAAAAACCTAATTTTGGTAAATCGAACGTTCCCCATTTTGGCCACTAAGACTCAAGTCATCCTTTGCAAAATTTTCCCATTTTGTTAAGTACTTGCAAGTATCAGCTCTATATATATTGTACATAAAGCCAGCTGGAGTTCCAGGGGGAGGCTTTCCATTTGGAAGCTGGTCAGCTTCAGAAGCACAATTTCCCATTTTCTTTTAGTTTCATTTTACTATACAGTCTAAGCAATTTCTAAGGAGAGTGTAGTGGGTCAGAAGTGTGCTGCTTGTGAGTGTCACTTCCTAAAAGGACGTGAACACTCTCTTATGTGTCACAGTTTCTCCCACCGGCAGTCTAAAACTACTGTGGGGGCTCACAGCACTGGATGACCACTCCTTATGTGTATGTCCCTGGATGAGCCGTCAGTTACTTAAAGTGAATGATCACAATGGAATTCCCTATGAGACCACTATACGTCACGAGGATCAACCTCAGACACTTCCACTAAGTTCTTGGTTGCCTCAGAACTCCTTATGGCTGGAAGGAGGTGGTGTCTCTTCTCTCTGAATGAGTTCAGCCTCTCATTTTGCTATCAAAAAATTTGTTCAGATATTATAGATAGAATTCTTACCAATTAAAAACCAAATTAAAAAGGTCAGCCAACCCTGTTCACTTCAGAGTTTCCTCGTAGGTTCCCCTGGCCTAGGAAATTCCTGCTAAGTTCTCTTACCTAAGAAATGTACTGGCAGCCCCTTTAAGACACCTAGTCTTAAGACTCAAAACAGCTCACCACTAAAAGTTTGGACCTACAACCTAAATAAGAATGTCTGGATCTCAGAGGAACTCACCAAGGCACCCAAAGAGTGCAGTGAAGCTAGAGGGGCTCAATGGGCCCATGCTGGTACCAAGCAGCATTCAAAGTAGATTCCAGGTGGTCTCAGGTGTGTTCCTCTGAAATCCTGCTGGCTATGCCAAGAAATGTTGACACAAATAACCAATAACCAATCTATAGATAAGACAGATAAGGTGAAATTTACTTGAGCCAAGCTGAGGACTACAGCCCGGGAAGGCAGTCTCCACAAAGGAAGAAAGCATTCTGGAGAAGCATGAATTTTAGTACAGTTTTATTCCTTTTCAGAACAAAGAAGAGACATCAAACATGCCCAGGATACATACTCATCAAGGTTGCAAAGAGGTATTTAGCTACAGATTAACAGGTCTACAAGACCCTGATGTCTGGGAAAGCAATCTTATCTTCAGGAGTACAGATACTGGCCCCATAGAAAAGGAAGTATGCATTCCTATCTTCAAAGAGTGCATTCTTTTACTTTGAGGTAATGTTTAAGGCATTCTTTACTTTAATGGTTAAAGCAGATGTACAACGTATGTTTGACAGACCATAAGTCAAGCTTCCTGAGTTCAGGCTGAATCAGGTTTAAACCAGAATAGCTATCTCATGTACCTCAATATGTGAAAATTTCTTATCATTGGCCAGATGTAACATTTATTTCTAAAAAACACTCAGGCAAAGTTGATATAATCTCTTAATACAATAATAGCTCAAACATTCCAACCTTTATAATCTTATCTACACTTAGACTTGTTTTTTTTTTCCCAACCTAACTGTAGCCTGAGTCAGGGCCCCACCAAATGGTTCTGGTAGCACATCTTGTGGGGTTGCTGCATCAAGGAGTCTTGGAAATTTACTTCTCCTTCTTCTGGTTATGTTACCCATTTCTGTGCAAAAGGCTTTGAGTCCTCAGGAAGAGGTCAAGCCAAGGGACTCTGGCTCTTTGCTAATCTCTAACTTGATTAACAGGCCTAACTGCTGCCCCAAGCGATTGTGGGTGAGGTTTTTTATTGTGATTTCTGCCTTGTGGCCGTTTAAAATTATTTTAAAATAGCGTAAATAGAGCAGACATGTTTAGGGCCTTTAATGTTGGGGGGGCCAGGAGGTGGTCCCTTTGGCCTGTAACATTAGGCAGTGCTGTATTAAAACCTTTGTTTTAACCCCATTAATGTTCATTTTATCCATCTCATTTTTTTAAATAACCACCTAAAGATTCCCATCTTACTGGGATGAGTCTCATGACTCTTCCCTTTCTGATTCCTCTGTTTCCCCTGCTTAAAATGTTGGTTTTATTAATTTCCTAAAAATCCTTTTTAAAAAATTTCACCCTTGATTCTCCCCTAGGCTTCTTTTTGTTCTTTTGTTAATTAATTTAATGCTTTCATTAACATCTGTAAGACCAAGAGAGGAAGCTGATCCCCTACAAAGGCAATCTGCTGGGCAGAAGGAAGACATTACAAGCTTTTGAGTAGCCAATCAATTGACATTCTGAACTTCCCTTCCGTGAAATCGCAAGTAGTGAATGAAAGTGGGGCAAACCTGCATGAAATAAGGTGTTTTTTATTTTTATGTTTCACCTCTCGTGATTGTCACCACCCAAGGGGGGTCTTCTGCTCACCACAAGACATGCCAATAGTCAAGAGGCAGGGTGGTAGGAAAGAAAGGACTTGGGGGAAGATGGCCAACTTATGTCTGAAAGAATGATCTTAAGGGGGCACAAAATATTACAGCAGTTATATAGGCCAGTGGGTTATAGGGGTGGGGGTTAGGAATGTTGACCTTTGGGTGTTACAGACTGAGAGTGGTCACACAAGATCTTTCAGTTTTCATTGATGATGGCTATCAGCATAGACTCTCTGTTCAGGGGTCATCACATTCCTAAGGAACTCAACAGGACAAAGTTACCATTTTATCGCAGCTGGGAGATACATGCACAAGCAGGGGTAGTAAAATCTACACAGCAGTTAGATCTCCTGGAGGATGCATATCCAGCTGGGTTAGTCAGTGGTCATTCAAAGTTACAACAGGGTTTTTCTTTTCTATAATATGGCTTCCCTTATGTCAACCTTGTGTTGAGCCAGTATCAGTGATGACATAACTATTTGAAGTGACTGAATTTTCTAAGAATGGTGCTTACAGATGGGAGAGAAATTAACAGAAGACATTTTATTGTGTTTCTCCATCTTTAAAAAAATTTTAGGGGCCGGTTGCTGGGCAGCCATCGTGGGCGGTGTCGCTGAGCCGTGGCGGCGGAGCCGAGTGGAGTCCAGGTCTTCTCTGCTGCCTGCTCCCAGGCTCGCTCCTTCTCCTGGCGTCTGTTGAGCCCCTCCATGTCCCCGGTGGGCACAGCACCGCGGAACCTCCACGCCCACGCCCACTAGCCTGAGGAGGCCCTCCTTCACATCTGCTTCTTGCTCCTCGACCGACACAGACGATGAAGGCGTGCGCGGCGCTTGCGAGGATGCTTCTGTCTGCAGGAGCTGCACCAGTTTGAAGCAACCTAAGTGCCCATCAGTGGATGAGTGGATAAAGACGATGTGATACATGCACACAAGGGAATATGTGTACTCAGCCATAAAGAAAGACAAAATCGTGCCATTTGCAACAACATGGATGGACATTGAAGGCCTGATACCGGAGTGACGTCAGCATCATGGCGGAGTGAGCTTTCCCGTGAATTCTTCCCCCACAAGATACAACAAAAGCAACATCCACACCCCAACAACGGAATCCCAGACAGTGAAAACCTAGAGGGGAGGGATCCACACTGCCGCACATCTGAGAGCAGAACGTGCTGGGCCCCCGGAGGAAGTGGGGAGAGGTAAGGAGAACTCCGCTCCCTCCCCATCAGATCAGCGATCCCGGTCCGCGCGGCTCCCAGAGAGGGGGGAGGGGCGGCCCTCGGCGGGGAAACCGTGGCTCTTCGGACTCTCTCAGCCAGTGGGAAACTCCCGCACAGAGGACTCAGAGGAGCCACAGGGCTACCATCAACATCTGAGCACCCCAGAGAGCGGATAAAGAGGGGCAAACGAGAAGCCTCCCACGTCAGGGATCCAGAGGGCAAAAGAGAGAGCTCCCACCTCCCCGCAACCCGGAGTCTGCAGCTCGATCAGACCAGACCTATCGATCCGAGGCAGACCTGATCAAACTGGACTGGACCCGTGGATCGCAGTGGGGGAAAAAACAAAACAAAACAAAACTGCGGATTGCAGCAGAAAAACTGGGGCAGAGCACAGGGGGCTTAGACTACACAGCCCTTTACCACCAGGCAGTGGCGGCAGGTGGAAATTGCAACCAGAGACTTCCAGGATGAGGAAAAACAAAACCAACACAGGAACCACAATGCAAAAATATATGAAATCAACAGACCAGAAACAAAATGACAAGCACCCAGAAATCAACCCCGAAGACACAGAAATCCATAAACTAAATGACAGAGATTTCAAAATAGCTATCATAAAAACACTCAACGAAATACGAGACAACACAGACAAACAATTCAATGAGATTAGGAGTTTCTTCACAAAAGAGATTGAAATCATAAAGAAAAACCAATCAGTGCTGATGGAGATGAAGAACACAATGGAGGAGATAAAGGAGAATCTGGAATCTTTAAAGAACAAAGCTGACAATATGGAGGAAAGAATTAGTACTTTAGAGGATAGGAATACAGATATACTCCAGATGGAAGAAGAGAGAGAACTAAGACTAAAAAGAAATGAAGAAAGACTCCGAGAAATATCTGACTCTATTAGAAAATGTAACATAAGAATTATAGGTATTCCTGAGGGAGAGGAGAGGGAAAGAGGAACAGAGAGCCTATTCAAGGAAATAATAGCTGAGAATTTCCCAAATCTGGGGAAGGAGCAGGAAATACCACTATGTGAAGCCAACACATAGTGTTGGCTTAAATATATTAACAGACAAAGGCCCTCTCCACAACACCTAGTGGTAAGGCTAGCCAGAGTCAATGACAAAGAAACAATATTAAGGGCAGCTCGACAAAAAAAAAAAAATAACGTACAAAGGAACTCCCATCAGGCTCTCAGCGGATTTCTCAACAGAAACTTTACAGGCTAGGAGAGACTGGAATGATATGTTCAAAATACTGAAAGACAAAAACTTTCAGCCAAGAATACTCTATCCAGCAAAAATATCCTTCAAATATGATGGAGAAATAGTAACTCTCCCAGATAAACAAAAGCTAAGGGAGTTCATGGCCACGAGACCCCCACTACAAGAAATACTCAAGAAGGCCCTCAGGCCTGAAAAAAAGAAGAGAAAGGGAACACAAAGCTTGGAGGAAGGAGAAAAGTAGGTAGACAAAATCAGAGAAATAGTAGATCTTTACCGGAATAGGTTAGCAACCACTTAAATACTAAACTCAAAGAACAAAGGAAGAAATTCACCAAAAATAAATTTAACCTCATCACTGTAAACACACAGCCACAACACAAGATAGAATAAGGTATAACAATAGCAACTTAGAAGGGGAAGAGGAAAGTGACTGAATTGACTTAGTATAAGGAAATAGGAGGCTATCAGATAATGGACTATCTCATATACAAGATTTTTTGCCCAAACCTCAAGGTAGCCACTAAACAAATAATCAAAGCAAAACCACATATGATAAACAAAGAGAAAAATAGAAGAATCATAAGACAGAACAACCAAACTGAATTGGCAGTCCAAAACAAATGGGACAAGAAACAAAGGAAATGCAAAACAACCAGAAAATAAGTGACAAAACAGCAACATTAAGCCCTCATATTTCAATAATTACCCTAAATGTAAATGGATTGAACTCTCCAATCAAAAGATACAGAGTGGCAGGATGGATTAAAAAGCAAGACCCAACAATATGCTGCCTTCAGGAAACACATCTTAGCACTAAAGACAAGCACAGGCTCAGAGTGAAAGGATGGAAGACAATACTCCAAGCTAATGGCAAACAAAAGAAAGCAGGTGTTGCCATACTCATATCAGACAAAGTAGACTTTAAGATAAAACAGGTTAAGAAAGACAAAGAAGGGAAATATATAATGATAAAAGGGACACTACATCAAGAAGACATATCACTTATAAATATATATGCACCCAACATAGGAGCACCAATGTACATAAAGCAACTATTAACAAACCTAAAAGGAGAAATCAACAACAACACAATAATAGTAGGGGATCTTAACACCCCACTTACAGCAATGGATAGATCATCCAGACAAAAAGTTAATAAAGAAATATTAGACTTAAATGATAAAATGGACGAGATGGACCTAGTAGACATATACAGAGCACTCCACCCAAAAACAGCTGACTACACATTCTTCTCAAGCGCGCATGGAACATTCTCTAGGATAGACCATATGTTGGGAAACAAAGCAAGCCTCAATAAATTTAAGAAGATTGAAATCATAACAAGCATCTTTTCAGACCATAAGGCTATGAAACTGGAAATGAACCAGGAAAAAAAACTGGGAAAGTGACAAAAATGTGGAGATTAAACAACACGCTACTGAACAACCAATGGATCATTGATGAAATTAAAGGAGAAATCAAAAACTATCTGGAAACAAACGAAAATGATAACATGCCATATCAAACCATATGGGATGCAGCAAAAGCGGTCCTGAGAGGGAAACTCATAGCGATACAAGCCCACCTTAACAAACAAGAAAAAGCCCTAATAGGCAACCTTAAATTACACCTAACAGAACTAGAAAAAGAAGAACAAACAAAGCCCAAAGCCAGCAGAAGGAGAGAAATAATAAAAATCAGAGCAGAAATAAATGATATTGAGACCAAAAAAACAGTAGAAAGGATTAATGAAACAAAGAGTTGGTTCTTCGAGAAGATAAACAAAATAGACAAACCCTTAGCCAGGCTTACTAAGAAAAAAAGAGAAAAGGCTCAAGTAAATAAAATTAGAAATGAAAGAGGAGAAATTACAACGGATACCATGGAAATACAGAGGATTATAAGAGAATACTATGAGAAATTATATGCCAACAAATTGGACAATCTAGAAGAAATGGATAAATTCTTAGACTTATACAACCTCCCAAAATTGAACCAAGAAGAAATGGAGAATCTGAATAGACCAATCACAAGTAAAGAGATTGAAATAGTAATCAAAAACCTCCCAAAAAATAAAAGTCCAGGACCAGATGGCTTCTTCTGTGAATTTTACCAAACATTCAAAGAAGATTTAATACCCATCCTCCTCAAACTATTCCAAAAAATAGAGGAAGATGGAACACTTCCTGAATCATTCTATGAGGCCAACATCACCCTGATACCAAAACCAGACAAAGACAATACAAAGAAAGAAAATTACAGGCCAATATCGCTGATGAACATTGATGCAAAAATCCTCAACAAAATATTGGCAAACCGAATACAACAATACATTAAAAAGATCATACACCATGATCAAGTGGGATTTATACCAGAGATGCAGGGATGGTTCAACATCCACAAATCAATCAACGTGATACATCACATCAACAAAACAAAGAATAAAAACCACATGATCATCTCAATAGACGCAGAGAAGGCATTTGACAAGACACAACATCCATTTATGATAAAAACTCTCAATAAAATGGGAATAGAAGGAACGAACCTCAACATAATAAAGGCCATATATGACAAACCCACAGCTAACATCATACTCAACAGGGAAAGACTGAAAGGCATTCCTCTGAGAACAGGAATGAGGCAGGGCTGCCCACTCTCACCACTCCCGTTCAACATAGTACTGGATGTTTTGGCCAGAGCGATTAGGCAAGAAAAAGGAATAAAAGGAATCCAAATAGGTAACGAAGAAGTGAAACTCTCACTATTTGCAGATGACATGATTGTATATATAGAAAACCCTAAAGAATCTGTTGGAAAACTATTAGAAACAATCAACAACTACAGCAAAGTTGCAGGGTACAAAATCAATCTACAAAAATCAGTTGCATTTCTGTATGCTAATAATGAACTAACAGAAAGAGAGCTCAAAAAGATAATACCATTTACAATTGCATCAAAAAGAATAAAATACCTAGGAATAAATCTTACCAAGGAGGTGAATGACCTATACAATGAGAACTACAAGACATTATTGAAAGAAATCCATGATGACATAAAGAAATGGAAAGATATCCCATGCACATGGATTGGAAGAATAAACATAATTAAAATGTCTATATTACCTAAAGCAATCTACAGATTCAATGCAATCCCAATCAGAATCCCAATGACATTCTTCACAGAAATAGAAAAAAGAATACTAAAATTCATATGGGGCAACAAAAGACCCCAAATAGCTAAAGAAATCCTAAAGAAAAAGAACAAAGCAGGAGGCATCACAATTCCTGACTTCAAAACATACTACAAAGCAATAGTAATCAAAACAGCATGGTACTGGTACAAAAACAGACACACAGATCAATGGAACAGAATTGAAAGCCCAGAAATAAAACCACACATATACGGACAGCTAATTTTCGACAAAGGTGCTAAGAGCATACAATGGAGAAAGGAAAGTCTCTTCAATAAATGGTGTTGGGAAAACTGGACAGCCACATGCAAAAGAATGAAAGTGGACCATCTGCTATCGTCATTCACAAAAATTAACTCAAAATGGATCAAAGACCTGAAGGTGAGACCTGAAACTATAAAACTCATAGAAGAAAATATAGGCAACACACTATTTGACATTGGTTTTAAAGGAATCTTTTCGGATGACATGCCTACCCAGACTAGGGAAACTAAAGAAAAAATAAACAAGTGGGACTTTATCAGATTAAAGAGCTTTTATAAGACAAATGAAACCAGAATCAAGATGAACAAACAACCAACCAGCTGGGAGAGAATATTTGCAAAACATACGTCTGACAAGGGGTTGATCTCCATAACATATAAAGAACTCACACAACTGAACAACCAAAAAACAAACAACCCAATCAAAAATGGGCAGAGGAAATGAACAGACACTTCTCCAAGGAAGATATACAGATGGCCAATAGGCACATGAAAAGATGCTCAACATCACTAATCATCAGGGAAATGCAAATCAAAACAACACTAAGATACCACCTCACGCCTGTTAGAATGGCTATAATCACCAAGACAAAAAACAACAAATGTTGGAGAGGATGTGGAGAAACAGGAACCCTCATACACAGCTGGTGGGAATGCAAATTGGTGCAGCCTCTATGGAAAACGGTATGGAGATTCCTCAAAGAATTAAAAATAGAGATGCCCTATGATCCAGCCATCCCACTACTGGGAATCTATCCAACGCACCTGAAATCAACAATCCAAAGAGGCTTATGCACCCCTATGTTCATTGCAGCATTATTCACCATAGCCAAGAAGTGGAAGCAACCTAAGTGTCCCTCGACTGACGATTGGATTAAGAAAATGTGGTATATATATACAATGGAATACTACTCAGCCATAAAAAAAGACAAAATTGTCCCATTCGCAACAACATGGATGGGCCTGGAGCGTATTATGTTAAGTGAAATAAGCCAGAAAGAGAAAGACAAACACTGTATGATCTCACTCATATGTGGAATATAAACCAACACATGGACAGAGAAAACTGGACTGTGGTTACCAGGGCAGTGGGGGTCGGGGCTGGGCACAAGGGGTGAAGGGAGTCATATATGTGGTGATGGACAAACAAAAATGTACAACCCAAAATTTCACAATGTTAGAAACCATTAAAATATCAATAAAAAAAATTTAAATAGGCACCTCACTGAAATAAGATTTTCTTAGATTTAAAATACCACTAAAATTTGCTTTCTTCAGGCACAATACTAAAGCTAAAGAGTTAGTTACACTCCTAGTGCTAGATAATGTGTCTCTGCTGCTAATACACTGGGATAATTCAATTTTACTGGGTTTGAGACAGGAAACAGCCTAACGAGACAGGGCCATCTGCAAGGCCCCCTGGCCTAATAACATAAGGCCCCTAACCAATCCACAAGCTAGGAGAATCAGAGACCACCAACCAAGATGCACATTCCGCAGTTTCAGAGCTTTCCTGGACTTACGCATACACCCTAGCACCCCAGAGTTGTCTGAAGGTGACCCTAGCTCCATTACCATACTAAAAGTCACACCCAAGGGTGGAGAGCTAGCATGCTAATGATACATGCATTGCATGTAGTAGCATGCCACACAACAGCACAGGTGCAAGCACATCCCCACCTTTATGGCCATGATAAGTCACTTATCCCCAGACTTTGCCTAATAAAACCCCACATTCCCACTCCCTAACAAGCTGGTCATCTGCACCAGATCCCTTGTGCCTCTCCTGTGCATAAACTAATAAACTTTTCCTTTTCTAATCCTGTTTGTTGTCTCTCTTGATTTCCAGCCTGGGAGAAAATAAGAACCCAATGTGCCGGTACCAGGTTTGCCTAATAATCTTAGACATTGTTAAATCTCCTTTTAGCTGATTTACAACAAATAATTGAAGAGACAGACATCATGAAGAGAGAAAGTAGGCAACTTGCAGAAAAAAAAATCTATTTGGGAACACAAAGTATCATTGTCCTTTCAATTATTTTTCATGATGGCACTTTCAATTACTTCCACCTCTGGTAGTTCAGTTATTTTGTTATCTCTTCTTTCGTCCCTCTGTCCTATTTCATATGTTCTATAAGCAGTTCAAATTCAAAGCAAGCTTCAAAAATGTAAAGCATGGCTTTCTTTTTTGTGTTAAGGACTTGCACTAGAAGATAATTTTGTCCAGAATTGTCATTTATATTTTGAATTCTGATTTCTTTCTTCTTTCTTACATTTCTTTCTTACATTGTATATATCAATGAAGTAAAGAAAAATGTTAAAGAAATAAAGCAGGAAGGGGCCGGCCCAGTGGCACAAGCGGTTAAGTGTGCACGCTCTGCTGCGGCGACCTGGGGTTTGCCGGTTCAGATCCTGGGCATGCACCAATGCACCACTTGTCAAGCCATGCTGTGGCGGTGTTCCACATAAAGTGGAGAAAGATGGGCATGGATGTTAGCCCAGGGCCAGTCTTCCTCAGCAAAAGGAGCAGGATTGGCAGATGTTAGCTCAGGGATGATCTTCCTCACAAAAAAAGAAATAAAGCAGGAAAATAAGATTATTGTAGCTTAAATTTCAAGTAAAAATTCCTTCTTTGCCTGCATTACATTCCAAAAACAGAAGTAAAAGCAATGAGTAATTATTACTGATTCAATATATTTTGTTGAAGAATAACATCAAGACACTGGAAAAGGCTAACGATTCTTTGAATGACATCCTTCAAAGTACAGGTGGTAGATTGCGATCTAGGAGAGATCAGAATGTCAAGAATCAGGACTTGGTGAGGGTTTGGCTGCTAAGTTTTACCATAATTTGGCTTTTGAGGCTTTGTGTACCTTGGGTGAATTGAGCCCTCCATGTCCTCTCACCATTCACCAACGTGGAGCCTGCAAGTCTGGGAGCTGAACCCCATTCTGAACCATGATCTGATATTTCAAGTACTACCATGACTTTTTCTATTTCAGAGACTAGGACGTAAGTTTTCTTTTCACAACCTAGGTAATTTTCCATCATTCAGCACTGCCCTCCAAGGTATGTAGAAAAACCTAAAAATATATGAGATGAAGGAAAATATTGTCAACCTTAATAAAACAGCCAGTTATTTTACCACCAAAATGAGTTTATTTGGGAATAGCCAAAGATTACAATTCCAGATGAGCATGCTATGGCTGACCATAGGCAAATCCAGCAATCAATGGAGAGGAACATTATTTTATAGAGAAAAAGGAGGAAGTTGGGAAAGGTTGTTTTGAAAGAAAGTCTATTGGAAAAAAGCAAGAGTTTAGAGTGGTGATGGTTTCTCATTGGCTGAGTTCCTCAGCCAGTGACTTCTGTTTTGGATGCAATGTACATTTCTTCCTGTTATTGATGATTCTTTCTTGTTCACAACTTCTGTTGGGTCTGTAATTGACTGTCTTTCCTATAACTGAGTGTGGGTGGTACTGCGTGGGGGCTCCAGCTTCTGGCCTCCTGACTTCATTTTAAATGAGGATTTCTTTATTAATTTTCACAATATCTAGCCATGCTATACAGTTGCTATCCCTATGAATGTTGAACACAGAGATTCCAATGTGAATTTGTGGAAGCTCTATGTAAGTGTATATATATTTATATGTGTGTATGTATATATATGTATATACACATATACATACTGGAATGAATATATATTCCATTAAGAAAAGCCATTTATGCACTCTTTGACTTGAACTATTTTTCACTTTCTTTGTTTTTCCCTTGTCATCCTGTCATCTATCACGTTATCCAGTAAACAAAAAGTTTGTAGATGCCAGGAAGTATTCATGCTTCAAGTTCTTTCTTTCTTCTGATTTCTTTATGTGCTCGACAATTTTCCTGGGCCCAAGCTGGATCAACTACTCTCACATGAAATATAGGGGTAACTGAGGGACACGTTTGGTTGATGTTACATCTCTTTAGCATATCACCCAGTGTTTCTGTTGACATTTGGTATGTGTTGTGTTACAATCCTATGTGAAGATATTGGAAAAAGAAAAGTCTGCAGAGAATGTGAAATGTGTTATTTCAATCAACACCTCAGCAATTTCAGAGATAAACTACCTACATTTGCTGGAGGATTTCCATGCGCAAATTAGCATTCATGAGTAACAACAATTTCATGACTTGAAGATTAAAATGATGATATCTACTTGTAAATTTTCTTGTTGGGAATTAAGTCACTAATGAGAATGTTTTGCTTTAGGTTCAAATTTCCCTTAACGAAGCTTGTGTTAATAAAGCGAAAGTGAAATCTGAAGCACAGAGCATACAAAAAAAATTATTCAGCTTATTATTAAGAAGGAGCCAACAAAAAGTTCGTCTCATAAATTATTTCAATCACAGAACAGAAAATCATTACTTCCTATTTAATATTTGTGGTGAAATACACATAAATTAAAATGAATAATCTTAACCAATTTAAATGCACAATCCTGTACTGCTAAGCACATTCATGTGGTTTTCCAAAACTACATTTTGCCATCCTACTTCACTGGGTTTCAGCTTTTGTTGGTGTTGGTGCTTGTGTCGGCCATATTCATTTAACTCTAACCTTGTGTTCTGCAGGTCAGCGTGGAGGCAAGAAGGCTTCCTCCTAGGGAAGGATCACCCCGCATGTCCAATCCCATGGGATCAGGGCCACGTCCACCTCTTCCACCATGGAGGCCACTGAGGCCTCAATCATCATCTGCACCTGCCCCACACAGTAAGGTGATCTGAAGAATATGAGTTGACTTGTAAAGTATAGTCACCTTTTTTCCTAGGGATTTGTTGGGTTAAATGGAGAGATGTTACTGAGGGCTTGGCAGTGCAAAGCTAAACCTGGGTGAGTACATTGTCATGTTCCTTGAGTTTCTTGGGAAGTACGTGCCCTGGGCTGTGTCGTTTCACCATCTTGAGCTGGGCAGCAGGTGTCTATTACGGAGAAAGAAAGAGGCTGCCTCCAGAAAGGCAGAAAGAGCAGTTCTGCAGATGCGCATTGGACAGAGACCACGTGCCAGGCTCTGTGGGGGTTGAGGCACACCCCTAACCTTCTTTCCAGCTGACTGAGCCCTAAACTGTCCGCACATTGCTGAGGAGTCATGGAAATTCCTGAAGTGGGCCTGTGGTGTCTTCCTCAATGGACAGGGACAGATCATCACTCATCCCTGGGGGTCACCGGAGGCATGCAGGGAGCCCAGTGCTGCCAGCAAGGGCACTGAGGATGGGAAAGAGTGTCAGACTCTTTCTGGAGAATGGTGCGGAGGATCTGTTTTCCTTCCTCACAGTGTGTGCAAGCCAAACTAAATCTCCATCTCTTCTCTCTGACTTTTATCAGATCTGGGACCTGGTGCTACAGCTCCTGGGAGGAGCAGCATCTCCTGCTGCACAAAGGAGGAGGATGAGGGCAAGGTAAATTCTGTGGTCACTTTTAGTTGTAACTATTTCTAGAAACGTTTACACATGCATGCAGCAGCCTCTCTGGGCCTCATCCCCAGTTTGTGTGTTCCATGGTATGCCTGCTGTGCCATTTACTTTTCTGAAAGCAGAGTCTTACCCAGGAGCTTTCAGGTTTCTTGACTCTGAGCTCTCATCTTTGGTGGTGCCTCCAGAAGCCTGCAGTGCTTCCAGGCCAAGGACTGCAGGGCTCTCACAGTGTGTTTCTGGAAATAACACTTGGAGGGTGACACTTCAGCCCACTTAACTGAAGTCTGGCAGAGCCATTTCCTTCCCGAACTGCTTGCCGTGGGATTGTGGTCGTTGTGGTTCTTTTGCTCCTTTCCTGGTTTGGGTTTGGTGAGGAGCCTGTTGGGAACATCTGCTGTCATCCTCACGGGAGAGAAACGTGAGAGGCCATTCCTCCAACTTCATATTGGGTGCTTTGAGCGAACTGGAATGTTCTTGGATCCAGCAGATGTCTCAGTTCCCCCACGGTCCCCTCTCTGTGGGTCAGTGTGCTTTTCAGGATCCCTCCAGTGGTAGCCTAGGTCAAAATATTCTGAATGATCAGAGATGGCCTATTCACAGTAGGAAATGAGCTCAGGCACTGATGGAGTGTAGCGTGAACATCAGGACTGACCTGCAGGATCCATTCCCACCAGAGGCCTTCACTTGTGTTCACATGAAGGTGGTCCTGTGCTGTCCTGTGGTACCCTTAGAGCTGGGATGTTCTCTTATCATCCGTCCCGGGATTTTACCACTGGAATCAAAACACGTTTGTGTTCATTCTGTCATTTAGAATTCTTACCTCATATTCCCACTGGACACAATTAGCTTGCATCTCACAGCGGACTTAGATATCAGAATTCCCTGTGAATGACCATAAATAGAGCTGAGCCTAATCGAGTTCTGTTGGTCACAACATTCGTCTCAGAAAATGCTCTCCCTATTCCCCTGCATGACCCCAGGGATGCCCACCACCCCAGAGGTCCTGGTGCCCGTGGGCAGCCCATGCAGAGGAGAAGACCTCTTTGTCAGGGAGGGAAGCAGAGGCGGGGGACAGGCAGGGCTGGAGCTTGCAGCCAGTGCTTTTCCCCAGGTGTAGCTCTGGTACCAGGTGTGGGGAGCGGGCTTTCCCATCTCGTTCATTCTCTCTCTTCTGAATAGAAAGAAAACAAGCTTCTGTGGTGCTGGGGGTGGTGAGAAGGGTGGAGGCTGATCCTGGACCAAGATGTCTGTCTGCCTTGAATCTGCTCCTTTTTATTTGGTGTTGCCTCAGCCGGTCCTCTAGGACAGGACCCCTTGCACTTTTGCTTTCATAGACACAGGCAGTGATGCGTGGTGACAGTGGTTCATCCCTATGATGTTTCTTCTGTCTCAACTGGGTGGGCCCTAGTGGGAGGGGTCGAGTTGTCTGCCATTGATGCTGCTCTCTTGGCACCTGGTGGAGCAGAGGGTGCTGGATGCTGCCCCTGCTTCAGTGGGTTTCAACTTTTGCTGTGTTGGTGCTTGTGTCTACCACATCAGCCTGACTTTTAACCTTTGGTTTTGCAGGTCAACGTGGAGAGAAGAGGGCCCTTTCCTTTCAAAAGACCACGTGGCATGCCCGAACTCATAGGCTCTGGGCCATTTCCACCTCCTCCACCCTGTAGCCCTCTGAGACCTTACCCATCACCTCTACCTGCCCCACACGGTAAGGTCGTCTGAAGTGTATGAATTGACTTGTAAAGCATATTCATGTTTTTTCCTATGAATTTGTTGGGTTAAATGGAGAGACATTACTGAGGGCTTGGCAGTGTGAGGCTAAACCTGGCTGAGGACACGGTAACGTTCCTCGAGTTTCTCGGGATGTACGTCACCTGGGCTGTGTTATGTCTCCAGCCTGAGCTGGGCAGCAGGTGTCTCTTGTGGAGAAGGAAAGAGGCTGTCTCTGGAAAGGCAGAAAGAGCAGGTCTGCAGATAAGCATTGGACAGAGACCATGTGTCGGTCAGTGGGGATTCAGATGCACCTCTAACTTTCTTTATGGCTGGTTGAGCCCTGAGCTGTCCATACTTTGCTGAGGAGTTGCAAAACCTCCTGAACCGGGCCCTGTGGTTTCTTCTTCAACAGTTAGGGGACAGGTCTCCCCCTCATCTTCAGGGGTCACCTAAGTCCTGTGGGGAGCCCTCTGCCACTGACAAGGACACTGACGGTGGCAAAGCACGTCAGTCTCTTTCTGGAGGACGGCACAGAGGGTCTGTTTTCCTTCCGCACAGTCTGTGTAAGCCAGACTAAACCTCCATCCCTCCTCTCTGGCCTTTATCAGATCCAGGACTTGGTCCCGCATCTCCTGGGAGAAACAGCAGCTCCTGCTCCACGGAGCAGGAGAACGATGGCAAGGTAAACACTGTGGTCACTTTCAGTTGTAACTATTTCTGGAAACGTTTATGTGTGTATGCAGCAGCCTCTCCTGGCCTCATGTCCGGTTTGTATTGTTCATGGCACGTCTACTGTGCAATTTCCTTTTCCAAAAGCACAGTCTTCCCCAGGAGCCTTCCAGCTTCTCCACTCTCAGCTTTCATCTTTGGTGGCGTCTCCAGAAGCCTGCAGTGCTTCCAGGCCGAGGACTGCAGGGTTCTCACAGTGTGTTTCTGGAAATAACACTTGGAGGGTGACACTTAACCTCACTTAACTGAAGTCTCCCAGCAAAGCCGACTCCTTCCTGAACTGCTTGATGTGGGATTGTGGTTGTTGTGGTTCCTTTGCTCCATTCCTGGTTTGGGTTTGGTGAGGAGCCTGTTGGGAACGTCTGCCGTCATCCTCACGGGAGAGGAACGTGAGAGGCCGTCCCTCCAACTGCATATTGGGTGCTTTGTGTGATCTGGAATGTTCTTGGATCCAGCCGATGTCACAGTTCCTCAGGGTCCCATCTCTGTGGGTCAGTGTGCTCTCCAGGATCCCTCCAGTGGTAGCTTAGGTCAAAATAATCTGAACGTCCAGAGATGACATATTTGCAGTAGGAAATGGATACCAGTACTGAAGGAATGAAGAGCAATCATCAGGAATGACCTGCATGACCAATTCCCATCAAAGTCCTTCACTTGTGTTCACATGAAGGTGAGTCTGTGGCATTATTACAGCTGAGATGTCTTCTTAACACCCGTCATGGGATTTTACACCTGAAGTCAAAACACATTTGTGTTATTTTGTTATTTAGAATTTCACCTCATGTTTCCGTTGGACACAATTAGTCAGCATCTCACAGTGGACTTAGAAATCACAATTATCTATGAATTCCGATTAACAGAGCTGCGCATAACCACGTTTTGCAGTTAACTTTGTTCCTCTCAACAAACGCTCTCCCTGTTCCCTCCAAGAATCCAGGCATGCCCATGTCCCCAGAGGTCCTGGTGCCTGTGGGCAGCCCCCACACAGAAGAGAAGACCCCTTTGTCGGGGAGGGAAGCTGAGGCAGGGGATGGGCAGGGCAGGGGCCTGCAGGCGGAGCTTTTCTCCAGGAGTAGCTCCGCTTACAGGTGTGGGGAGCGGGCTTTTCTATCCCTCTTATTCTCTCTCTTCTGAATAGAGAGCAAACAACCTTCTGTGGTGCTGGGGGGTGGTGAGGAGGGCAGAGGGTGGTCCTGGACCAAGATGCCTGTCTGCCTGGAATCTGCTCCTTTCTTAGTTTGGTGTTGCCTCTCCCGGTATTCTAGTAGAGGACCCGTGCTCCTCTGCTTTCACAGATACAAGCAGTGACGTGTGGTGACAGTGGTTCATCCCTGTTGTGTCTGTTCTGCCCCAAGCTGGGTGAGCCCTAGAAGGAATGGTAGAGTTATCTGGCACTGATCCTGCTCTCTTGGTAGCTGGAAGGGGGGAGGGTGCCGGGTGCTGCCCCTGCTTCAGTTGGTTTCAGCTTTTGTTGGGCACTGAGCTGTCCACAGATTGCTGAGGAGTCATTAATACTCCTGAACCGGACCCTGTGGTCTTCCTCAAGGGTCAGGGGACTGGTCTCCCCCTCATCATCGGGGATCACCTGAGGTGTGTGGCGACCCCTCTGTCCTTTTTATAATTTTTAAACAGTCCAAACTCTAAGCAAGCTTCACAAATTTAAAGTTTTGCTTTCTTTATTTTTGCAAGGATTCACACTTCCTGATAGGTTTGTCTAGCACTATAATTAATATTTTTGAATTCTGATTCCTTTCTCACATTTGTGCAGACCAATGAATCAAAGAAATTCCTACAAGAAACCATGAGGCAAAACAAGCTTCTCGCTGCTGAAGTACTTTCAGGTAAAAATTCCTTCTTTGCCCACATTACATTCTAAAAACAGAAGTAAAAGTAATGAGTAATTATTACTGATTCAATGTTTTGTTGAAGAATAACACCAAAACACTAGAAAAGGCTAACGATTATATGAATCACATCCTTCAAAGTACATGTGGTAGACTGCAATCTAGGAGAGATCAGAATGTCAAGAATCAGGACTTGGTAAGGGTTGGCTGCTAAGTTTTACTGTAATTTTGGCTTTTGAGGCTTTGTATATATTGGGTGAATTGAGCACTCCATATCCTCTCGCTGTTCACCAAAGTGGAGTCTGCAAGTCTGCGAACTGAACTACTTTATGAGGAATGATCTGTTATTTCAAGTACTATCACGACTTTTTCTATTTCAGAGACTAGAAAATATGTATTATTTTCACAACCTAGGTAATTTTCCCATCATTCAGCACTGCCCTCCGAGATATGTAGAAAAACTCAAAAATATATGAGAGACGAAAAAAGATATTGGCAACCTCAAAAATAAAACAGCCAGTTATTTTACCAGCAAGATAAACTTATTAGTGAATAAGCAAAGAACTAGATTTTGGGAAGTGCATGCTATGGAGGACCATAGGTAAATCAACAATCAAAGGAGAAGACTGTTATCTCATGGAGAAAAGAGAGGAGTTTGGGAGGGGCTGTTCTGAACGAAAGTCTATTGGGGGAAAAGCAAGAGTTAAGGGTGGTGATGGTTTCTCATTCGCTGAGTGGCTGAGGTAGTCGATTTCTGTTTGGGATGCAATATATATTTCTTCCTACAATTGAGATCCTTTCCTGTTCATGACTTCTGCTGGGGTCTGTAATGGACTATCATTCCTGTATCTGACCATGTGGTACTGTATGGGAGCTCCAGCTTCTGGCCTCCTGACTCCATTTTAAATGAGGTTTCCTTTTATTAATTTTCACAATATTTAGCCAAGTTCTACAACCCTACACCAATGAATGTTGAACACAGAACTTTCAACGTGAATTTGGGTTTTATATTTTTATACATACATATATATATATATATATATTCCATTAAGAAAAGTCATTTATGTGCTGTTTGACAAACTATTTTCCACCTTCTTTGCTTTCCCCTTGTCATCCTGTCATCTATTCTATTATCCAGTAAACAAGAAGTTTGTGGATGCCACAAAATATTCATGCCTCAAGGTCTTTCTTGTTCCACATTTCTTTATGCACTTGCCATTTTTCCTGGGCCCAAGCAGGATCAACTACTCTCACAAGAAACATAGGGATAACTGAGGGACATGTTTGGTTGATGTTACATCTCTTTAGCATATCACCCGGTGTTTCTATTGAAATCTTACTACATGTTTTGTTTCTATCCTATGTGCAGACATTGGGAAAAGAAAAATCTACAAAGAACTTGAAAGGTGTTCTTTCAATGAACACCTCAGCAATTTCAGAGATAAACTTTCTCCAGTTGCTGTAGGATTTCTACCGTACACATTAGCTTTCAGGAGGAACAACTATTTCATGTCTTATAAGATTAAAATGATGATATCTACTTGGATTTTTTTTCTTGGGAATTAAGTAATTAGGAGAATGTTTTGCTTTAGGTTCAGATTTCCCTGAATGAAGCCTGTGTCAATGAAGCAAAAGCAAAATCTGAAGAACAGAAGGAAAATCTTTGGCTTCACATAGAGAAGGAACAGGTAACAAAAATCACTCTCACAGATTACTTGAATGAGAGAACTGAAAATTATTACTTCCTCTTTAATTTTTAATTGTGGTGCAATACACACAAAATGAACCTATTAAACTATATTTATTTATTTATTTATTTTTGCTGAGGAAGATGTGCCTTGAGCTAACATCTGGGCCAATCTTCCCCTACTTTATATATAGGACACCACCACAGTATGGCTGGTGAGTGGAGTAGGTCCGTCCCTGGTATCCGAACCCATGAACCCAGGCAGCCAAAGAAGAGCACGTGCAACTTTTAACCACTCGGCCATGGGGCCAGGCCCTTAAACACTGCTAAGTGCATGATCCTGTCGTGTTAAGTACATTCACATTGTTGCACAATCATTACTTCTTGAATGTCTTTTCTTGTATCTCTCTTAAAGTCATAAGATGCAAATGCTGAATTTGAGGATTCAGAGCTGAGAGCCTTGAGGTCCAAAAGATGTAACCTGGAAGGTATGCTGTTTCTTAGGAAGAAATCCCCATACAGTGGAAAGTAGTGTGCATTGAGAAGGGAAAGAATAGCTTCCTGTTCTCAGGGCTCCTGCCCTTCTCCCTTCCCCACTCCAACCAAGTTCTCAGGTACATGTGCACACACACAAAGAAAACTCATCCTTTACAGAATGTAAAAGGAACCTGAAAGACAACTGTAATGCACTGAGGTCTGTGAAAGAGACAAAGGAAGTGGAATTCAAATGCTAAAGAAGAATGTAGACATCCTTGAGGAATTCTATAAGCAAAGAAAAAATGGCTACAGAAGAGTAAGCGGTGCATGTGTTAATTGTTACAAATAACTGTTGTATGAATGAATGTGTCGATCAATATAGATCATTATATTTCTTTCAAAATAGGTTCCACATTATTTTTGCCAAATTCATTCAGTACAGAACTGTGCCTGCCCTTCCTACCTTGATTTCTGTAATCTGCATTTTTCTTTCCATTCTAACTGGTTGTCACATGTTCTTGCCTGTAATTTATATGGAGTAGAGGAGGGATGGTACCAGCATTAATCACTTCACTATCTGGACCTCCTCTGGGTCCATTTCCATTGTCCTGTAGGTTTCAGTGCCATCATATTGTCTTGTTCAGCCCGGTGTCAGGTCATTTTTTTATTCAGCACCAGACATTGGGTCAAAAATATTTAGAGAAAAATTGAGTGATCTTGCAGCAGAAAAGATGGGAGTTTATTTCTGGCAACTGATCAAGGGTACCAGCAGTACTGGATTCCTTTAATCCAGTCTGCAATTGAGATCCTTCACCATAGGATCAATCCCTATGAAGGCCAGGCTATTTCCTGCCCACCTTTATTCCTTTTGTGTAACTCTCCTAGGTCCCAACCAAAGCCTGCAGGATTCACTAGAGCTCACCTTCGCTGGCTGACACTGAACTTCACTTGTTCCCTTCTAAGCCCAGGCAGGTGTAAAAAAGTTGTTCAGCTTCTTTGCAGTTCAGCAGTCTGTTCCAGAATTCATTGACGAATCCTGGGGAAATTGGCTCCAAATGCCAGGCTGGCCTTTGTCTTGGGCTTCCTTCTTCTCCATCTTGGCCTCGTGTTTCCTTACTGGCATCTTAGAAATTTGGTACATTCAATCACGTTTCATACTTTGTCCAGTAATTACTGTTGTTCTCAGGAGGAGATCAGGGACTTAAATCCATGTTCAAAAGTAAAACTCTTCCTTATCTTCCCTGAAGACTCAACTTTGTGTTATTCCTTCCCAAGCCCGGGGTAGGATTGCTCTGTCCTCACGAGCATCTTGTTTTCATTAATCTGTAAGCTCTGTTTAGGGGTGGGTCAAGTGCCCTGACCACCTTTCCATTTCAGCACCTTACAACATAGTCACTACATTACAGCCCCTCTAGAAAGTATCTGCTGAAGGACTGCCTGGGAGGCCAGAGAGAAATGCATGTACCTTTCTCTCTTTAGTGCTTATCTCCCTGTTTCTTAGAGTCTTCAAATTTTCCACATGATTCTATAGGAAATCAAGTGTCAAGCTGAAACCCTTTGAATCAAGACCCTGAACAAAATCATCAGAGGGCAACACAGAAAACAAACCTTTTCTAAGCCATCGCCCTTTGCTGCTTTCACCATCAATCAACTCAGTCTTTTTAAAGTAGACTGACACCCTGAAGCAGACAGTTTTCCTTCTGAAATCAGCATCTCAGAGATAACACACTATGTGACAGTTCATATCATTTTATAATCCAGTAGATATTGCCAGGGTGGGCACGGTGGGAAGGGACATTTGAATCTAGCCTTCAGATCACCAGGAGTTAAAAAAATGCAGAATTTCGCATTGGCTACTGGACAATGTGTGTCTTTCCCATCTTAGGAAGTGGAAAATGAAACAATGTGAATGAGTGGAAAGAGAGAAGCAGCTATCAGCTACCCAGGAATACCTGAAATTGGCTGTAGAAGAAATATACAAGCACAAGTGTTTTATGGGTATGGAGAAATTCTATTAGGGGACAGATATGAGGATAACGGGAAGATGGGAAGATTATGTAAAATCACCATCTGAGTGATGTCAGCATCATGGGCGAGGGAATTGTTCTTTCTGTCTCTCCCCTCTCAGTTAAAACTAAACAGACATCCATTAACCAACAGAGGCTTCTGTACACGGCACAACAGGATGACTGAGAGATCCATGCAGCTATATATCTGAAGTTGGGTGGACTGGACCCCCAGGAAGCAGTGGAACTAGGGGAGTGGCCCCCTCGCTCTCCCCATGGGCAGCGACCCAGGTCATGTATCCCCAAACAGTGGCAAGCATGACTGTGAGTGAAGGCGAGGGGCAGCCCGGCACATTCATGAACACTTGTGGAGTGGCAATAGCCCAGCCCGTGGGAGCACCCACTGTGCCAAGGCAGCCCCACCCACACGAAGGCGCCCCATCAGGTGGTGGCCCCAAACACACAAGCGCAACCCACCTGCCAAGTGCAGTGGCCCAGCCTGCATTAAGGCGCCCTGCAGAGCACTGCAGCCTAGCCTGTATGAACACATAGTAGCCAACTGGCACAACTACAAGCAGACGGGGTGGGGAGAGAAAAAGCAGCCCCTGGGCCCCCAATGTTGGCAGATGCAATCTGTGACCAGAAGCAACAGGAACCACAGCAGAACCAGTGGTGGCATCTCAACACCAGCTCCACCAGCAGGAGGGCCTGTACACAAGTCCCCGGGTCCCAAGGTCCCCTCCAGCGACAGTGACATCTGTGAACCCAGCACCCAAAGACAACCTGGGAACAGTAGCATAGGTGGTGCATGGGCCAGTAGTATCTGAGCCCAGGGAGAGACAGTGGAGGAATATGTCGAGGAATATGAGACCCAGGTGACCAGAAACCAAAGTAACCAGAGCTGTATCCAAATAAGAAAACATGAGCACTACCAGAAATGCACCGAAAGAGGATAAATTTATCAAACACCATGAAGAACTACAGTAACACAGCAAAACAGAAAGGAATGACAACTCTCCAGAAACCAAACCTGAAGTCAGAGAAGACCACAATCTAATTGACAGAGAATTCAAAATAGCTATCATAAAGACACTCAATGAGTTACAAGAAAACTCAGAAAGACAGTTCAATGAGCTCAGGTATAAAGTTAATGAACACAAAGAATACTTCACCAAAGAGACTAAAAAGTAAAAACAAAACCGAAATTCTGTATATGAAGAACACAATTAAGGAGATAAAAATAATGTAAAGCATAAAAAATAGAGTAGGCCTTACTGAGCAGAGACTTAGTGACCTCAAAGATAGAAAACTAGAAATGCTTCAGGTGGAAAAGGAGAGAGAACTAAGATTTTTAAAAATGAAGAAATTCTTTGAGAAATGTCCAACTCAAATTAGGAAAACTAACATAAGGATTATAGGTATCCCAGAGGGAGAAGAGAGGAAGAAAGGAGCAGAGACCTTGTTCAAAAAAATAATAGCCGAGAACTTCCCAAACCTGGGGAAAGAACTGGACATAAAAGTACATGAAGCCATCAGAACTCCTAATTACATCAATGCAAAAAGACCTTCTCTAAGGTATGTAATATTAAAACTGTCCAAAGTCAATGACAAAGAAAAAACATTAAGGGCAGCAAGAGAGAAGGAAATGATCTACAAAAGAACCCCCATCACGCTTTCAGTGGACTTCTCAACAGAAACCTTACGGTTAGGAGAGAATGGAATGATATATTCAAAATACTGAAAGACAAAAACTATCAGCCAAGAACACTCTACTCAGCAAAATTATCCTTCAGATATATCAGAGAAATAAAAGCTTTCTAAGATAAACAAAAGCTGAGGGAATTCATTTTCACCAGACCTACCTTAAAGGAAATGATGAAGGGAGCCCTTCACCTGAAAGAAAAAGGCAAAGGTGTATAAAGCTTTGAGCAAGGACATAAATAGACAGACAAAATCAGAAAATTGCAGCTCTCTATCAGAATAGGTTAGCAAATTATTATAACATAAAAGATAAAGGGAAAGAAGCATCAAAAATAACTATAAACACTTCAATTTAGTCATACACTCACAACACAAAAAAGAATAATTTGTAACAAAAACATAGAAGGGGAAGCAGAAAGGGATAGAAGCTGCTTAGGCTAATGGAGATAAGAGGCTATCAGAAAAGGGACTATCTCATCTATGAAACCTTTTTTACAAACCTCATGGTACCCACTAAACAAAAAATCAGAGCAGAGTCACAAATCATAAATAAAGAGAAAACCATCATAGAAACTGAGGTGGAAGTCAGAAATACAAGGGAAAAGAAACAAAAGAAATATAGAATAACTTGAAAACAAGAGATAAAATAGCAGTATTAAGCCCTCATACATCAATAATTACCCTAAATGTAAATGGATTGAATTCACCAACCAAAAGACACAGAGTGGCTGGATAGATTAAAAAATAAGACCCAAAAACAATGCTGCCTCCAGGAAACACATCTCAGCTCTGCAGACAAACATAGGCTCAGAGTAAAGGGATGGAAGATGATACTCCAAGCAAATGGCAAGCAAAAGAAAGTGGGTGTAGCCATACTTAGACAAAGCAAGCTTCAAGATCAAAAAGATAATGAGAGACAAAAATGGGCACTAAATAATGATAAAAGGGACATTCCACCAAGAAGACATAACACTTATGAATACATACTCACCTAGCACAGGAGCACCAAAGTATATAAAGTAAACATTAACAGACCTAAAGGGAGAATTTGATAGCTACACAATAATAGTTGGGAAGCTTAACACCCTCTTACATCAATGGATAGGTCATCCAGACAGAAAATGAACAAGGAAACCATGGCATTAATTGAAACACTAGACCAGAAGGACTTAAGAGATATATATAGAACATTCTGTCCAAAAGCATCAGAATACACATTCTTCTCAAGTACACATGACACATTCTCAAAGACAGACTATATAATGGGAAACAAGGCAAGCCTCAATAAATTTAAGAAGGTGGAAATAATATTAAGCAATTTTTCTGACCTCAAATGCTATGAAACTAGAAATCAACTACAAGAAAAAAGCTAGGAAAGTCACAAATAAGGGGATACTAAACAACATGCTACTGAACAACCAATGGATCAATGAAGAAATCAAAGGAGAAATCCAAAAATACCTGAAGACAAATGAAAATGAAAGCACAGCATATTAACTCTTATGGGATACAGCAAAAACAGTAGTAAGAGGGAAATTTATAGCAATACAGGCCTACCTCAACAAACAAGAAAAATCCCAAATAAGTAATCTTAAACTACACTTAAAAGAAATGGAAAAAGAAGAACAAACAAAGCCCAAAGTCAGTAGGAGGAGGGAAATAATGAAAATCAGAGCAGAAATAAATGAAACATAGGACAAAAAAAAAAAAATAGAAAGGATCAATGAAACTAAGAGCAGGTTCTTTGAGAAGATAAACAAAACTGACACATCCTTAGCCAGACACACTAAGGAAAAAAGACAGAAGACTCAAATAAATAAAATTATAAATGAAAGAGAAATTACAATTGATATCACAGACACACGAAGGATTATAACAGAATACGATGAAAAGCTACACGCCAAGAAACTGGATAACTTGGTAGAAATGGATAAATTCTTAGAATCATACAACCCTCCCAAAACTGAATCAAGAAGAAGTACAGAATCTGAATAGACCAAACACAAGTAAAGAGATTTGAAACAGTAATCAAAAACCTCCCCAAAAACCAAAGTCCAGGACCAGATGGGTTCTCTGGTGAATTCTACCAAACATTCAAAGGAGACTTAATACCTATCCTTCTCAAACTATTCTGAAATACTGAAGAAGATGGGACACTTCCTAACTCATTCTATGAGGCCAACATTACCCTGATACCTAAACCAGACAAGAACAGCACACACAAAAAGAAAATTACAGGCCAATATCTCTGATGAACATAGATGCAAAAATCCTCCACAAAATACTAGCAAATCAAATACAACAATACATTGAAAGGATCATATACCACAATCAACTGGGATTTGCTCTAGGCATGCAGGGATGGTTGAACATCCGCAAATCAAACAGTATCATGCACCACATTAAGAAAATGAGAAATAAAAATCACATGATCATCTCAATAGATGCAGAGAAAGCATTTGACAAGGTGCGACATTCATTTATGATAAAAACTCTCAAGAAAATGGGTATAGAAGGAAAGCATCTCAACATAATAATGGCCATAAATGACAAAGCCACAGCCAATACCATACCTAATGGTGAAAAATTGAAAGGCAGTCCTTTGAGAACAGGAACAAGACAAGGGTGCCTACTCTGACCACTCTTATTCAATATAGTACTGGAAGTTTTGGCCAGAGCAATTAGGCAAGAAAAAGAAACAAAATGCAAACAAATTGGAAAGCAAAAAGTAAAAGGTTCACTGTTTGCAGGTGACATGATTCTATATATAGAATACCCTAAAGAATCCACCAGAAAACTGTTATAAATAATCGACAACTGTAGCAAATTTGAAGAGTACACAATAAACATACAAAAATCAATTGCATTTCTAAACACTAATAACAAACTAGCAGAAAGAGATGACTACAATCCCAATTTACAACTGTGACAGAAAGAATAAAATATCTAGCAATAAACTTAACCAAGGAGGTGAAAGACCTACACATTGAAAACTATAAGACACTGTTGAAAGAAATCGAAGAAGACATAAAGAAGTGGAAAGATATTCCATGCTCATGGATTGAAAGAATAAACATAGTTAAAATATCCATATTACCTAAAGCAATCTGCAGATTCAATGCAATCCCAATCAGAATCCCAATGACATTCATCATGGAAACAGAACAAAGAATCCTAAAATTCATATGGGGCAACAAAAGACCCCAAATAGCTAAAGCAGTCCTAAGAAAAAAGAACAATGCTGGAGGTATCACCATCCCTGACTTCAAAATATGCTAAAGAAGTATAGTGATCAAAACAGCATGGTACTGGCAGAAAAACAGACACACAGATCAATGTAACAGAACTGTAAGCCCAGAAATAAAACCACACATCTACGGACAGCTAGTCTTCAACAAAGGAGCCAAGAATATACAATGGAGAAAGGAAAGTCTCTTCAATAAATGGTGGTGGGAAAACTGTACAGCCACAGGCAAAAGAATGAAAGTAGACCATTATCTTACAGCACACACAAAAATTAACTCAAAATGGATTAAAGACTTGAATGTAAGACCTGAAACCAGAAAAGTCCTAGAAGAAAATATAAGCAGTACACTCTTTGATATCGGTCTTAGCAGCATCTTTTAGAATACAATGTCTACTCAAGCAAGGGAGACGAAAGAAAAAATAAACAAATGGGACTACATTGGACTAAAAAGCTTCTGCAAGGCAAAGGAAACCATGAACAAAATGAGAAGACAACCCACCAACTGGGAGAAATTATTTGCAAATCATATATCCAACAACGTGTTAATTTCCAAAATATATAAAGAACTCACACAACTCAACAACATAAAACAAACAACCTGATCAAAAAATAAGCAGAGGATATGAACAGACATTTCCAAAGAGGATACATAGATGGCCATCAGGCACATGAAAGGATGTGCAACATCACTAATTATTAGGGAAATGCAAATCAAAGCTACAATGAGATATCATCTTACACCCATCAGAATGGCTATAATTAACAAGACAAGAAATAACAAATGTTGGAGAGCATGTGAAGAAAAGAGAACACTCATACACTACTGATGGGAACGCAAACTGGTGCAGTCATTATGGAAAATAGTATGGAGATTTCTCAAAAAATTAAAAAGAGAAATACCATATGATCCAGCTATCCCACTAATGGCTATTTATTCAAATATGAAATCAACAATCCAAAGAGATTCACACATCCCTACAATCATCGCAGTATTATTCACAATAGCCAAGATATGGAAGCAACCCAAGTGCTAACCAATGGATGAATGGATAAAGAAGATGTGGTATATATACACAACGGAATACTACTCAGCCATCAAAAAAGACAAAATTGTGCCATTTGCAACAACATGCACCCACCTTGAGGGTATTGTGCTAAGCAAAATAAGCCAGACAGAGGAAGACAAATACTGCATGATTTGACTCTTATGTGGAAGATAAAGAAACACATGTTTAAGGAGAAAAGCTTAGTGGATGCCAGAGAGGAAGGAGGTGGGGGGAAGGCTAAATGGGTTAAGGGGCACATATGTATGGTGATGGATAAAAACTAGACTGTTGGTGGTAAACACAATGCAGTCTATACATAAACTGACATATAATAATGTACACCTGAAATTTACACAGTGTTATAAGCCAAGATCACCTCAATAAAATAATTTTTTTAAAAAAAGAAGTCAGACAAAAGGAAAATCAATATTGAGGTTCATCTGATGAAAGCACTTGCAACTCACAGTAAAAGAGTTCAAGAAATGTGAAAACAACTGCAGCAAGGGGCGTCCACCTTTAGACATCAGGTAACCTGCATTCCTCCCAAAGTTACTGAATCCTTTAGTACCTAATGCAGATGATTATAATGGCCATTAGAAGCCCTAAACATGGGATTTTTGACATGTTGGCTTTTTCAGATCACTATGTATGAGAAGAATGCTGAAGACAATTGGGTACGTTTTGCTTTCTTTCCTTCCCTTTGTGCACAGTCTGCCACAACTGAAGGTGGATGTGTTTTTCTCCCACAGATCAAGGCTCAGATTTTGGAGAGGGAGATGGCGGAGCAAAGCAGGGAAGATGCTCACCTGAAACACGCGTATGAGATTTTGACATATATTTTTTTAAGGATGTTTTTGAGGTATTAAGGCTAGGCTGTTTTGTGCCTAGTAAAGGACTTAGTGTTATAATTCTTATTGAAGTCCACTGTTTTTCTACATTCAACATTGGAGATAAGGCCCAAAAAGAGGCTGCCTGAGGGATACAGGCTGCACAAACCAATGTCAGGAAGACCTGAGATGCACAACCCTCCACAGAGAGGTAAGGAGCACATTGTAAAGTGCAACAATTTAATTTCTGCTGCAAAACCACTCCATGTCCTACTTGTTCCTGTGGGGGAATCATCGTGTTGCCTGGAAACAATCCCAAGCATGACCTAAAGAAAACAATTTGTCTTAAGGGGTGACAGGAAGATGTTTTCCTCAGGTGCCCCAGCCAGAATGGCTTTTCGGGCCTGGGTCCTGTGACTGGTGCAGCTCATGCCCCTCCATTGACTGTGGACCCTCTCTACCCCCTACCTCCACAAACCCCACTGACCTTGGGTTACTCCTAACTGAAGAGATATGCCTAGAGGGGAAGTGAGGCCATGCTTCCTTCCCACCTTGAGTCAAGGGTGAAGACTTTATTTTTCTCTTAGTTAAGAAAAAACGCATTTACCTAATATTTTTGGAGGTTCTTTATTCTATTTGTTTTATTGTGAACCACAGTACTCCATTCCTAAATTAAAATTCTATGTAATTTTACTCCTCTTACATTATCAGTGTTAATGCTAGATTTATGGTTAAATCCCCATATCTTTCCTTTTCTCATTACTATACTATTATTCTAAGTCCATTTCTTTTCATAAAAATTTTTATAATGGCTGGTCACATATGGAAGGCAGCTCATACATACAAAAAGACTAAAAAATTGAAATATCCACCTGTGGCCTGAAGAAAAAGACCCAAGCTATTCACGTTGAGGGTTTATTGATATCCTAACCAACGATATTCTTATTTTAATTTTTACTCTATGTTGAAATTGTGATTTCCCCTGATGTATACTTTCCGGAAAAGCCCTGTTTCAGTGTTGATTTCTAGCTAGTTGAGCTCTGACCTGTCCAGAGATGGTTGATTAGTTATGAAAACACCTGACCTCTTGAGGGTCACCTGAGGAATGAGTGTCAGATGGTGGAAGAAGGCACAGAGGATTTATCTTCTACACAGTCTATGGAAGTCCAAATAAACCTGCATCCCTTCTCTGGCCTTTATCAGATCTGGGACCTGGTGCAGTGGCTCCTATGAGGAATAGCAGCTCATTCCCTACTAAGGAGGCAGAGAAGGGCAAAGTAAATGCTGTGGTCATTTTCAGTTGTAACTATTTCTGGAAAGATCTACAGTTTTATAAAGCAGCCTTTCCTGGTCTTGTCTTTGGTTTGTGTGTTCTGTTGTATGTGCACTGTGTCACTTACTTTTCCAAAAGCAAACTCTTTCCTAAGAGCCCGTGGGCTTCTCCACTCTTAGCTTGCCATCTTTGGTGGCGCCTCCAGAAACCGTAAGTGCTTAGATGCTGAGAAAACGGTGACACCATGCAGCCTCCTAAATAAATTATATAATCAGTAAAGAGAACAAATAAAATCACATATGACCCATACCTTTAGCATTACTAAGAAACAGAGACTACTACAACCTTTAAATTACCTCTAAGTAAAGAAATAAGTTAAATTCCAAGAGCATCCCACACTGCTACAAGCCAGAGAGTAAAGACAGCAAGGAGAGGAGGCTTAAGAGACTGTGGAAAAACATCAAGGGGCACGGAAGATGTTGATCAAGCACAAAGGAAATCACCCCCAGAAAGAAAAAATACAATTAAGTGCCAAAATATTGAACACAGGTCATGACTTTGACAGTCCCCAGTGCTTGACTACAGGGGAAAGGCTTGGCAAGCTCAGAGAAACAGTGCTTCTGGGGAAGAATCAGATATACAGAGAAGAGGTAATACCCTCTTGTAGACATTTCACTGAAGGGAAAGAAGGAAATAAGGGGTGAAATTAATGATCCTGAAGAGAAATAAATGAGACAAATGCTAACCCTTTCCAAGAGCATTATAAACTCCTTATTCTTCCAAGCACCACAACCTCATCTTCAGAAGAAACAACATTTCAAAAAAAGAAAAGAGAGAATGACATCAGCAAGATGGAGTAAAAGGAAGCTTCAGATTTTGCTCTCCCACAGACACTGAGTTAATAATATATAGACCAGAATACCTTTGGGAAAACTCTAAAGAGCAGTTGAGAAGCTATATACTACCCAGACCAACATAAAACCAAGAAGATTCCAACCAACAGGGTAAGAAAATTTGTGGTGTTTGGCAAGCCCATTCATGCCCCTCACCCATCTGACCTAGGGCAGTGCAACCCAGAGGAAACCTCCCACACTGAGGTTTCCTCCAGTGGGACAGAAACATAACGGTGGACCTTCCATCCAACTTGTCTGGAGGGTGCTCGAGGGACTAATATCTGTCTTGCCTGACTCGAGCATTGATAATACTGGCATCGTTGTTTGGAAACTCCTGTAAAGGAGTGACTTCAGTCAAATGGGGGACTAGGAAGCATCAGGCCCTCACTCTCTCACAGAGACACCAGGTTAACAACAAATTAGTTAACAACAACAGACCAGAATATCTTTGCAAGAACTCTAGAGACCAGCTGGGAAACTTATACAGCACTCTGACCAAAAAAAACAAGAATCGATTCTAGCAAAAGGGAAAGGAAAATAATGCAGTGTTTTGTGTGCCTATCCAACTTACTGGGGCTCAAAAGGGAGGAAACTTCCCATACTAGGGATCCTCCTTCTGGACAGAAACAAGAGCAGATCATGCATCCAATATCATGGCTAGTCTGGAGGCTGCCTGAGGGACTAGTTTCTGTCTCCCTGACTCAGAGTACTGACAGCACTGTTGGCCTTGTTCAGAAGCCACTGAAAGCAGACGTGATCACCGTGACACACTAGAGTTGCAGTTCCACAAGCAGATGCCAGGGAGAGCAACAGAGTACAAGCTCTGACAAGAAATAGACCCAAGCTGATTAGGGAATCTGAGACAACTAAAAGCACACACACAAGCTCAGAGAAAACACATCCTCCAAATGGGTTTCAGAGGTCCTGGAACCTCTGGCTGGGCTGATCAAGAAAGTGTCCCATCCACGATGCTAGGCCATAACAATGGGAGAGAGAGTTATTATTTTCTTTTTCAAATGCTTAGGTCTCAAGAAAAAAAATCACAAGGTATATAAAGAAATAGGGGAAAACGGCCCAATTAAAGGAACAAGATAAAACTCCAGAAACCAAACCAAAGAAACACAGAGTTAGCTAAAAAAGAACAAAGATAGACAACTAACAAAATCAGGACTATGATGCATGTACAAAATGAGGATATCAACAAAGAGACAGCAACTATAAAAAGAACCAAACAGAAATTCTGGAGCTGAAAAATACAATAAGTGATTTGACAAATTCATTAAAGGAGTTCAATATTAGACTAGATCAGGCAGAAGAAAGAATCAGCAAACTTGAAGGTAGATTATTGGAAACCATTGAATCAGAGTAAAAAGAAAAAAAAATGAAGAAAAGTAAATAGAACCTAAAAGGCATATGGGACACTAGCAAGAAGACCAACATACACATATGGGATTCCTGGAAGGTGAAGAGAAAAAGGAGCAGAGAGCTTATTTGAAGAAATAATGGCTGAAAACTTTCCATATCTGATGAAAGAAATGGACATACAAATTGAAGAAGCTCAAAGAACACCAAACAGGATAAATGCAAAGAGAGTCAGTCTCACAAAGACACACTACAATCAAATTGTCAAAAGTCAAAAAGAGAATCTTGAGAGCAGCAAGAGAAAAGCAACTCATCACATACAAGAGAAGCTTCCCTAAGATTACCAGTGGATCTCTCAGCAGAAACCTTGCAGTCCAGAAGAGAGTGGCATGATATAGTCAACGTGCTAAAAGAAAAAAATCATCAACCAAGAATACTGTATCTAGCAAAACTGTGCTTCAAAAATGAAGGGGAAATTAAGACTTTCCCACACAGGAAAAAAAGCTGAGGGAGTTCATTACTACTAGACCTGCTCTGCAAGAAATGTTAAAGGGAGTTCTTCAAGATGCAATGACACCAGACAGCAACATGAAGCCACACGAAAACATAAAGTTCTCCAGTAAAGATAAATACATGGACGAATACAGTAACCTGTATTAATGTAATTTTGGTGCATATATTCACTTTTAATTCTTATTCACAATTTAAATGACAAAAACATGTAAAAGTAACTATGTACCTATGTTAATGGGTATACAATATATAAAGATCTAATTTATGACATCAATAACATAAAGTGGGGGGAGCAGAGCTTATAGGAGTAGAGTTGTCATAGCAATTGAAGTTAACTTGTTATCAGTTTAAAATAGAATGTTATGACTTTAATATGTTTTATGTAATTTCAATGACAGCTGCGAAGAAAATATCTATAAAATATACACAAAAGGAAATGATAAGGATATCAAAGCATGTCACTACAAAAAAACCAATGAAACACAAAGGAATATAGTAGAGAGGAAAGGAAAGACAAAAAGCTATAAGACATACAGAAAACAATCTACAAAGTGGAAACAGTAAGTCCTAGTAATTACCTTAATAGCAACATATTAGCAAAATGAATTCAACAGCACACTGAAAGGACTATACACTATCACCAAGTGAGATTTATTCCTTAAAAGCAAAGACTGTCCAATATATTAAAAGCATCCTATGCAATATACCACATTAAGTAAATGAAGGACAAAAACCACACGATCATCTCAACTGATGCAGAAAAAGCATTTGACAAGATTCATCACTCACAATAAAAACACTCAACGAACTAGGAATAGAAGGAAACTAAGTCAACATTAGAAAGGTCATATATGAAAAGCCCACAGCTAACACTGTACTCAAACGTGAAAGATTGATTTTTCTGTAAGATCAGGAACAAGGATGCCTGCTCTCAATGCCTCTATTCAACATAGTTTTGGGAGTCTTAAAGCAATTAAACAAGAAAAAAATAAATAAAAGTTTTCCAAATTGGAAAGGAAGAAGTAAAATTATCTCTGTTCGCATATGACATGTAGAAAACTCTAAAGATTCCACAAAAACTCTGTTAGAACTAATAAATTAATTCAGAAAAGTTTAAGGATACAAAATCAACATACAAAATCAGTTTTGTTTCTATATACTAACAACAAACAATCAGAAAAGGAAATCAAGGAAAAAATCTCATTTACAATAGCATCCAAAAAGGATAAAATACTTAGGAATAAACTTAATCAATTAGGTGAAACACTCGCATGCTAAAAACTACAAAACACTGCTGAAAGAAATTAAAGACACAAGTAAATGGAAACATTCCCATGTTCATGGACTGGAACACAGTAATGTTAAGATGTCAATAGTACCCAGTGAGCTACAGATTCAGAGCAATCTCAATTAAAATTCTAATGTCATGTTTTGCAGAAATAGAAAAAAACTATCCTAAAATTCATATGGCATTTCAAAGGACTCTGAATAGCCAAAATAATTCTGAAAAAGAACAAAATTGGAGGACACAAACTTCCCAACTTCGAACATATTATAAAGCAACAGTAATCAAAACAATGTGGTAGTGGCACAAAGACAGACATATAGACCAATGCAACAGAATACAGTTCAGAAATAAAACCTTGCATATTTGGTCAAATTATCTTTGACAAGGGTGCCAAGACTACTTGATGTGAAAAGGATAGTCTCTTCAACAAAATGGTAGTGGGAAAACTCGATATCCACATGCAAAAGATGAAAGCTGGAACCTTATCTTCCACCATATACAAGAATTAATGTAAAGTGGATTAAAGACCTAAATGTAAGATCCAAAACTATAAAACTGCTAGAAGAAAACATTAGATTTGGCAATGATTTCTTGGGTATGACAGCAAAATCACAGGCAACAAAAGCAAAAACAGACAAATGGGACTACATGAAACTTACCATCTTTTTATTCATCAAAAGACACAATCAGCAGAATGAAAAGGCAACCTACAGAATGAGAGAAAATGTTTGCAAATCATATGATAAGGAATTAAGATCCAGAATATATAAAGAACTTCTAAAACTTTAACAACAAAAAACCCAATTCAAAAATGGGCAAACGACTTGAATACACATTTCTTAAAAGATTACATAGAAATGGCCAACAAACTTAAGAAAAAGAAGATGTTCAACATCACTAATTATACGAGAAATGCAAATGAAAACCACAATGAGATATCAACTCATACCCATTACGATGTCTACTATCAAAATAACAAGAAAAAACAAGTGTTGACAGAGATGTGGAAAAGTTGGAACCCTTATGCACTGTTGGTGGGATTGTAAAATAGTGCAACTGCTACAGTGAACAATATGGCAGTACCTCAATACATTGAAACCTCTTTAAAAAATAATTGACTGTTTAAAGCAAAATAATAACAATATTTTTGGTTATATAACATGGAGAAGTAAAATGTTTGATGACAACAACAGCACCCAGGCCAAGAGGGGAGAAATAAAAATATATAGTTCTAAGGTTCTTATATGTGAAGTGGTGTAATATCACTTAAAGGTAAACTGTGTTAAGTTAAAGACATATACTACAAATCCTAAAGCAACAACTAAAATAACACAACACAGAATCATAGTTAACACACTGCCAAAGGAGATAAAATAAAACCATAACAAATACCTCATTAATTCAAAAGAAGGAAGAAAAAAAGGAAATACAAAACATAAGAAGAGATGGACAAACAGAAAGAAAACAGCAAGATGATAGACTTCAACCTAAAAATATCAATAATCATATTAAATGCAAATAACATAAATACCCCACTTAAAAGGCAAAGATTATCAGATTGGATAGAAAAGCAAAGCCTAACTGTTGACTACAAGAAACCCACTTTAAATATAAAGGTACACATGGATTAAACATAAAATAAGAAATATATACCATGCCAACAATAAACAAAAGAAAGAAAGAGTAGCTATATTAATATGAGACAAAGTAGAAGTCAAAATAGAGAATGTTTCCAAGGATAAAGAAGGCCTGTTCATAACGATCAAGAGGCCAATTCACGAGGAGGACATCATGCATAATGTTCATGTACCTACCAGCAAAGCTTCATGATACATATAGCAAAAATTAATAGAACTCGAAGAAGAAACAGACAAATCCACAATTATAGTTGGAGAGTCTACCTCTCAACAAATTAAAAGATTCAAGTAATTCAAAGTATATTCTTGGACAACAGAGAAATTAAATAAGAAATCAGTAATAGATTTCCAGAAAATCCCTAAATATTTGAAAACAAAATAACACACTTATAAATAACCATGAGTCAAAGAAGAAATCAAAAGGAAAATTAAAAAGTGTTCTGAATGGAATGGAAATGAATACAAAACTTACTAATACTTGTAAGATGCAGTTAAAGTAGAATTTAGGGAAATTTATAGTTGTAAATACCTATAGTAAACAAGAACAGTTTCAAATCAATGATCTCAGCTAACACTGTTCTGGATACATTAGTGAAAGCATTCAGAAAAAAGAAAATAATCATGGACATAAAAATCGGAAAAGGAATAATAAAACTATGGTATTTACAGACTGGAGTACTATGCAGCTATAATAAAGAATGAGGAGGATCCTTATAAACTGATATGGTATGGTTTCCAGGATATATTGTTAAGGGAAAAAAGCCAACTGCAAAAGAGCTTATATAGTATGTTATCTTCTGTGTAGGAAAGAGAAATAAGAAAGCATACATATATCAACTTTTCTTTACAAAAAAGGAACAAAGGAAGGGTAAATCAGAAAACAATGAAGTTATTTACTTACATGAGGTAGCGGGGAGGACTGGGTAAAAGAGATAAGAAAAGGAATGACACTTCCCTGAGCATACTTTTTTGTAGTTCAGCCTTTGAACACACGTTAATGTTCCATAGATCCAAAAAATAAATCAACAAGAATGGAAAAGAGGAGAAAACTAAAACTGAAAGCAAACAAACGAACTGAACTGTATTTTAAATGCATAAAACACAGCCAATCTGAATGGGAGAAAAAAGATAATCCAAGTTAATTTATGAATAAAATAGTCATATACCCAATACTCTCAGCTGTGGGTTGGGTAGTGGGTAAAAAGAAAGAGAGTAGAACTGCAAACCAAATTCTGAACTCATTCTGTAGTGATTTGGGTGCATCAATTCTAAAACTATTTTGGATACAGTTTAGGTTTGAGCAAAAGAGTAAACCTCAATGTTGTTGTGAGCCAATGTTCCCACAGTGGATAAAAGGAGATACAAATATGGAATAAGGAAAAGCAAGGAAGAACCCTGTATGAGAGGGCTGAAATTAGAGGTATTGGTACAGACATGATTTCTGAAATATGCATATGAATGTTACATATCTCTTAATATACATGTGTATGGGTGTATGCATGTTTATCTACATGCATATATATCCTAATTCTGTGTCCTTCAAGGGTCTAGAAGCAAAGACACCGCACAGTAATATGCATAGTAATATGCAATATGCTGGTATTGGCTTCTAATACCCAGATGAACTTGAATATCTTGTTGTGCCAGAAAGGAAGAAAATGCTCAAAAAAATTATGAGTGCATGTCACAAGGACAGAGGAGCCAACTTTAAGGGGCGACCACTAGGCCAAATCTGCGAAATTTGAGAACTAAAACAATTTAGTACAATCATAAATTATGAACCATCAAAATAAATAGGAATCCATGAGTCCACAGTGAATGAATGAATGAAAAATAAATAAACAAACAAATAAACAGGGTAAAGGGAGGACTCTTGCTTATAGAATGCTGAGTAACAACTAGTAAATATGGAGGAAGTGCTAGAGTTGGAAAACCATCATTGTACAACCATCACAGTAGAGACTGATTCAGGCAAGAATCACCAGTTTTTTCTAAATATTAGGGGAGAAATTTTGATGAAAAGAAGGATATTTGCTGTTCTTAAAGTATCTCCCCACATATTACTTATTAGAAGTAAGGGAAAAGAACAGTAACTCTACAGCAAAGGAAGCAGACAATATCTTGTTAAGGTCATCAAAATAAGCAGCACAAAAGAGCAACAGATGACAACAGGTGTCTCTGGCTGTGACACTCTGAGAAGGACATATCACTTATGTGTAGTCTGGCTAAGAATGTATAACCTGAATCTAATCATGAGGAAACACCACACACACCCAAAATGAAGAACATTTGGGGGGCGGGAGCATGTATTACTCAAAAATTACCAAAGTCATGAAAGACAAAGAAAGGTGAGGAATGGTTCCAGATTAAAGGAAACTAAAAGATATGACAACTAAATGTAAATATGTGATCCTAGGATGGATACTGTTCCAAAGGGGAAAAAAATGCTCAAGGGCATTATTGGGTCAACTCAGAAAACTGGAATACGACAAAAATTAGGTAAAGATACAGCATCAATAGTAAATTTACTGAAGTTTACTGTGGCTATGTAAGAGAATACTGTTATTCTTAGGAAAAACACACTGAAGTGTCTAGGGGTAAAGGGCCATGATATATGCAGCTTATTCTCAAATGGTTTAGAAAATCAAATGTCATATAGAGAGAGCAAGAAAACAAGTGAGAGAGCATGAGCATGCCAGCACACACAGAATAATAAAGCAAATGGGGCAGAGTGTTAACAGAAGATGAATCTAGATTGAAGGTATATAGCTGTTCTGCCACTGATACAAGTTTTCTGTAAGTTGGAAATTATTTCCAAATAAAATGTTTAAAAAAAATACAGATCTTCTGAACAAGATGACCGAAGTTCATGCTTTGATGCATCCCTTCTGCTTTATACATACAGCAATGATAGATAAAATGTAAAAAGAGAAAACCAAAAAGATATAGTCAGGCTAAAAACCAAGATAAAAGTCTCCATGAACCAGAAACCAAACAGAAATGCAAAGTAGTGTGCAAGGCCAAAGGCCACAGGCCTGTTGGCCTCTGGAAGCAGACACTGGCAGCTGACAGTTCTGCTCCTAAAAGTGCTCTATACAAGATGTAAGACAGAAGCCAGACTTGCTAATGGTAGCCAGAGTTGCTGATGAAAAAAACCTTGACACTTGCATGGGTTGCAAAGGGCTACATTCTCCTCTGCTCTGAATCAACCTTCAAAGAGATAGCAGGTCATGCGCCTGTTTATTGGAAAGGCACTTAATAGTTTTGACAGTTCCTGGAAGAAGAAAATTCACTAACATCTGCCTCTCAAGTCAAGAAAAGGAGCTTCGGACCCATTGAGTAGAGCATTCTAAAACACTGTAAAGAAGTAGAAGAGAATAAGGTAAAAACAAGTTTTCCCTAACCCAAGAGTTATTTCTCTGTACTTGCACTAATATGGCAGCCACCAGCAACACGTGGCTATTTAAATTAAAATTAAATAAAATTAAAATTCAGTTCCTCAATTCCACTAGTCACATGTACTGTACTGTGTTGTGTGGACCTTACCGGACAGCACAGACATGGAGCGCTTCTACTATTATAGAAATCATATTGGACAGTGTTGCTTTATATTTAGAGGGACAAAGGATAAACAAGAAATACACTCAAAGCTCTCTATCAAAGGTTAGGCCAGATCTAAGGATCTGAGATATTTAGGATGATGTGGAGAGAAACCTCGTCTGAGGCTGTTTTCTGTTTTGTTTTGTTTTTTCCCCTAACCTGGGCAATACATCAAGGCCATGGATGACTCTTCTAATCAAAATACCCACTAGCCTAGCATCTCCCCTAATGCAACTAAGTTCAATGCATTTCAATGTCTTACTTTTCTGTAAAGGAAGTCATTTAAGACCAGTCACTAGACTCATAAAACTAGAAAAATAATTAGATACTATTTAGGGCAGAAGGTGGTTATTTTTCCCTCCATGGTTTTTGTGATGGAAGAATGTTACTCATTCTATTGGTAAACTTTTCTCAATAGACTAAAAAGAGGGAAAAATACTCCCACATTTTGTTTTTAAATAAGAAACTAGATTCTCCATTTGTCTTTGCTCTTGTTTAGAACGGAAAAATACTACCTTGTGTTTGCCTGCTGAACTACTTCTGTTGTATTTCTTGGCTCTTGGACTGCTGCTTGCAGTTCTTGGTGACTGGCTAGTGCCTCCAGATTTAGTTCTGCAATCCTGAAGAAAATAAAGTGGTAAAAATCATCTAATTTCTTGCAATGCATCTGAAGTTAAAAAAAAAAATCCAAGAAAAACCCACTCAAGTGGTGTTCTCTGCTTCTGTAGACAGTGGCTTTGGCCATTGCCATAGTCCCAGGCTGGCTTCGATAGTTACCAGATGGTTTCTGGCTGCTCAGCCAAGAATGGCAATCTGTCACCAGCTGGTGATGTTGTTACATGAATACAGGAAAGGGCCAAAGAGGGCTAAGTGAAAAGGGATGGCAATTTTGGCTCATCATTCATTCCATAGTCAGTCACTTAAAATTTACTTCTCTGCAAACATACAACTTTTGGAAATGAGAAAAGAATGGCTTTTATGGCATTATCAAAAAAAGCTTTCTTTCTGGTTTAATACAAAATCATGAACAGTGTATTCTAGTTTATTCTTCTTCCACAAAATGGGAGACCACTTGGGAGTTGTGATGTAAAGAGTGAGATATAAACTTTTTATTTAGAATCCTTTTAGATTTACAGAAAAATTATGAAGATAGTACAGAGTTCCCATATACCCTACTCCCATTTTCAACTATTATTAATTGATTGGTATGATGCATTTGATACATAAATGAACCACTATTGATGTTATTATTAACTGAACTCCATGCTTAATTCAGATTTCCTTAGTTTTTACCCAAGTGACATAAAATCTTCACTGGAAATCAAGTGGCATGAAAATAGAATGCAGCGGTTCTCAAAGTGTGGTTCAAGAACTCCTGGGGGTTCCACAGACCCTTACATGAAGTCTTTCCTTCTCCAACTACATAACACAACAGATTGAATGTAAAAGCAGATATGAGAAAGTCACTTGTCTCCTATTAAGCTAGATATTAAAGATATTTGCAAAATATGTAAAACAATAAGACACTTCCCACTAATTTTTTCTGAAAATGTTTTTTTTCCATAAAAAATACATTTTGTGTGTTAACATGCAATGGGTTTGGGGCATATTTTTAACAAGTTAATAAATATTAAGATTATTTTTTTCATGTTTAATTTCTAATATGGTAAATGTTGATAGATATGACCCACATAAACAAAAGCTCTTTGAGGGTAAATGGGTCCTGAGAACAAAAAGTTTTTAGAATCTCTGATGTAGTGGTTTAGAGCAGGGGCTGGCATATTCCAGTCATTGCCTCAAGTCCAGCCCAACGCCTGTTTTTGTAAATAAAGTTTTATTGGTACATGGCTATGCCCATTCATCGACATACTGTTATGGCTGCTTTTACACTACCAACAGCAAGTTGAGTAGTTGTGATAGAGACAGTATGGCCTGTAAAGCCTAAAATAGTTACTATGTGGCCTTTACAGAAAAAGTTTGCTAACCCCTAATGTAGAGCAAAGACAGGCTTTGGAATCTGACAAATGTGGGTTTGAATCCTGATTCCACCTCTGACTAGCTGTGGAACCCTAGATAAGTTATCTAACCTTTCAAAACTTCAATATAATCATACATAAAATTGACATGATAATAATGGTTAACTTACAGTGTTGCTATAAGGATAAGATAACGTATACAAAACATTTTAGAACAGTACACTTAAGTAAGATCTCAGTGAATGGTGGGTATTATTATTTACACGCCCAATAAGATATTTTAGAATGTCCTTCTATCACCATGACACAAAACACTACTCTGGCTGTTCATTATTCTACATGGACGATGATTTATTTCTAATGGAGTCATAACAGAAGATATCATGCAATGGGACAATCTAATAGGTTAGAATGCATTATAACAAGGTCTGTCAGGGCCGGCCCTGTGGCTTAGCAGTTAAGCGCGCGCGCTCCGCTGCTGGCGGCCCGGGTTCAGATCCCGGGCGCGCACTGCTTCTCCGGCCATGCTGGGGCCGCGTCTCACATACAGCAACTGGAAGGATGTGCAGCTATGACATACAACTATCCACTGGGGCTTTGGGGGTAAAAAATAAATAAATGAAATCTTTAAAAAAAAAAAAACAAGGTCTGTCAGAACCTACGTCCTCTTCAATGTCTCCCTTATTGTGCTGTTCTAATCCATACCCACTGAACTGCTGTTGGAACACTGGTTTGCTCCCCCTACCCCAAGAGAGCAAAAATCTATGTAGATTTTTTATAATTACTGCAAGTATTAGCATCAGCTACAATAATAAACAGCACATTATGGTGCTTAACATATTCAAGGCACTGTGCTAAGACGCTTCATACACAGTATCTCATTTACCTTCACCAATATCCCAGAGATGTTCCCATTTCACAGACCTAGAAACTGAAGTTGTTCAGAGAAATTGCTCTAGATCATACAGCTAAACATAGTAGAGTCTTTATTTAAAAACAGTCCAACTTCTAAGACTATGTACTTAACCACTACATTGTACAAGTGATATAGGTCTTAATTCTGAATAGAATATATGCTCAGCTTGAATTACATTTCCATTTTTGTAAAGAAAGCTAACAACAGGAGATGGCAATCTGTAATTATTTGTTCTAGTCCCATAATTGTAAGAAAAGCAAACACACAGGTCAAAGACACTAACCTTCTTTGGTCCATACTTAAAGAAACACTGAGTCAATTCAAGGGTTGTTCTAGCATCTTCTGTGGCATCATGACCAAGCCTATCCGGACACTGTATATCCTTCTTGGAAAGTCAAGATAAAATTGACATACCTGGGAGTAGTTTTAGTGTTATGTTCCTTCAACCACCTCAAATATTCTGCTGTAAGTAAAATTTCAGTATTCTGATTATCAGATTTGCATCACAATATTATTCCTAAGTGCCAGGACCTGAGATAGCTACTGAGGATGTGGAACAATGAGGAATGGCTTTGTCTACAGCATGTATATCATCTGGACAAAAGAGTACCCTATAAAAAGTCTCTGGCCCACTCCCCAGTCAACTCCCTATCTCATTTTCTTAGATGTAGTCATTCTTTAAAGTTACCTTCCAGAAATTTTCTATTTATATACAAGTTTCTATATTACTTAAATTCTTTCTTGTTTTTTTTAAAAACATTAAAAATATGTAATATGTTTATGTCTATAGATATATCTAAATCTAATCTGTATCATATTGATAATCTAGGCATATACAGATCTTGTTCTGCATCTCCATTTTATTCCCTGTAGTATCTTAAAGAGGTGTCCTAATAAGCACATACAGATCTATGACATTCTTTTGAAAAACAATAACAAAGTATTCGATAATACAGATAACCATAATTTATTTAATCAGTCTTGTAGAATATTTTCAGTTTTTTGGGATATTTTAAGCCATTCTATAATGAATGTGTTTGTACATAATAGGATACATTCAATATAGGAATGTTGTTTTGAAACTTAGGTTAACTTTTCTGCCCCTTCCTGTCCAGTTCTATCCATCAACCCTCAGCTGTGAATGCAAACCCCTTTTTTTTTCTATTCCCACAATTTCATCATTTCTGAATCATATTTCTCTCTGGAGTTAGGATCCCAGGATACACAAGAAATGAAAGGAATAATGCTTACAACTAAGAAGGAGAACAGAGACCTTCAATTTTACAATATGCATTAAATAAGATACTATATGCTAACTTCTGTGCAATTTGTCAGGACAACATTATAATACGCAAACAAACCTACCCCAAAATAGCTTTGGCTGAGAACTGTAGCTTAAATATTCTGCCCTGCTCTCTGACATAAGGCAACAATTTATCAGTAATATATGATGTATCATCTGAGGAGGAAAGAGAGTAGAATGAGCAGCATCCTATGCTAAAGAAAAAAACAAAAACAAGTGTGCTGGACAATAGAAGAGCGCAAGGCTTTAGATTTGAGATAAATGGAACAGGCATATATACTAGAAAACTAAGTCTTCAATTAGATATTCACTTTCAGGGCTCTGAGATCCAAGTCTGAGTGACCCATAAACATAGGTCAGGAGGAAGCAGTTCTAACTGTCTCTGTACATCTTTGAGTTTGGTCATCACTGAGAATTTTCTTTGTGATTTCTGACAAGCTTTCAATAAAAAAGAGAAATGGAGGTGACGTCAGCGTCATGGTGGAGTGAGCTTTCCCGTGAACTCTTCCCCTGATAAGATACAACAAAAGGAACAGTCACAGACCAACAACAGAATCCCAGACAGTGAAAAGCTAGATCGGAAAGGTCCACAATGCCGCACATCTGAGAGTGGAACGTGCTGGGCCCCCGGAGGAAGAGGAAGTGGGGAGAGGTAAGGAGAACTCCTCTCCCTCCCCATCAGATCAGTGATCCCGGTCCCTGCGGCTCCCAGAGAGGGGGGAGGGGCGGCCCTCGGCAGGGAAACCGTAGCTCTTCAGGCTCTCTCAGCCAGGGGGAAACTCCCGCACAGAGGACTCAGAAGAGCCACAGGGCTACCATCAACATCTGAGCACCCCAGAGAGCGGATAAAGAGGGGCAAACGAGAAGCCCCCCATGCCAGGGACCCAGAGGGCAAAAGAGAGAGCCCCCCCTCTGCGCAAACCGGACTCTGCAGCTCAACCGACCAGACCAGACCAAGCGATCCACGGCAGAACAGATCAAGCGACCCGACCTGCGGAGCACAGCAGAAAAAAAATAAATAAAAACTGCGGATCGCAGCAGAAAAACCTGGGCAGAGCTCTGGGGCTTAGACTACACAGCACCTTACCACCACACAGTGGTGGTGGGTGGAAATTGCAACCAGAGATTTCCAGGATGAGGAAAAACCAAGCCAACACAGGAACCACAATGCAAAGATACATGAAATCACCAGACCAGAAGGAAAATGACAAGCACCCAGAAACCAACCCCGAAGACACAGAAATCCATAATCTAAATGACAGAGATTTCAAAATAGCTATCATAAAAACACTCAACGAAATACGAGACAACACAATTAAATGAGATTAGGAGTTTCTTCACAAAAGAGATTGAAATCATAAAAAAAAAACCAATCAGTGCTGATGGAGATAAAGAACACAATGGAGGAGATAAAGGAGAATCTGGAATCTTTAAAGAACAGAGCTGACAACATGGAGGAAAGAATTAGCATTTTAGAGGATAGGAATACAGATATGCTCCAGATGGAAGAGGAGAGAGAACTAAGACTAAAAAGAAATGAAGAAAGACTCTGAGAAATATCTGACTCTATTAGGAAATGTAACATAAGAATTATAGGTATTCCTGAGGGAGAAGAGAGGGAAAGAGGAACAGAGAGCCTATTCAAGGAAATAATAGCTGAGAATTTCCCAAATCTGGGGAAGGAGCAGGAAATACCACTATGTGAAGCCAACAGGTCACTTAAATATATTAACAGACAAAGGCCTTCTCCACAACACCTAGTGGTAAGGCTAGCCAGAGTCAATGACAAAGAAATAATATTAAGGGCAGCTCGACAAAAACAAAAAACAACATACAAAGGAACTCCCATTAGGCCCTCAGCGGATTTCTCAACAGAAACTTTACAGGCTAGGAGAGACTGGAATGATATGTTCAAAATACTGAAAGACAAAAACTTTCAGCCAAGAATACTCTATCCAGCAAAAATATCCTTCAAATATGATGGAGAAATAGTAACTCTCCCAGATAAACAAAAGCTAAGGGAGTTCATGGCCACGAGACCCCCACTACAAGAAATACTCAAGAAGGCCCTCAGGCCTGAAAAAAAGAAGAGAAAGGGAACACAAAGCTTGGAGCAAGGAGAAAAATAGGTAGATAAACTCAGAAAAATAGTAGATCTTTACCGGAATAGGTTAGCAACCACTTAAATACTAAAATCAAAGATCAAAGGAAGGAACTCACCAAAAATAAATTTAACCTCATCATTGTAAACACACAGCCACAACACAAGATAGAATAAGGTATAACAAGAACGACTTAGAAGGGGAAGAGGAAAGTGACTGAATTGACTTAGTATAAGGAAACAGGAGGCCATCAGATAATGGACTATCTCATACACAAGATTTTTTACCCAAACCTCAAGGTAACCACTAAACAAATAATCAAAACAAAACCACATATGATAAACAAAGAGAAAACTAGAAGAGTAATAAGACAGAACAACGAAAGTGAATTGGCAGTCCAAAACAAATGGGACAAGAAACAAAGGAAACACAAAAGAACAAGAAAATAAGTGACAAAATAGCAACATTTAGCCCTCATATATCAATAATTACCCTAAATGTAAATGGATTGAACTTTCCAATCAAAAGATACAGAGTGGCAGGATGGATTAAAAAGCAAGACCCAACAATATGCTGCCTTCAGCAAACACATCTTAGCACTAAAGACAAGCACAGGCTCAGAGTGAAAGGATGGAAGACAATACTCCAAGCTAATGGCAAACAAAAGAAAGCAGGTGCTGCCATACTCATATCAGACAAGATAAGATAGACTTCAAGATAAAACAGGTTAAGAAAGACAAACAAGGGAAATATATAATGATAAAAGGGACACTCCACCAAGAAGACATACCACTTATAAATATATATGCACCCAACATAGGAGCACCAATGTACATAAAGGAACTATTAACAAACCTAAAAGGAGACATTAACAACAACACAATAATAGTAGGGGATCTTAATACCCCACTTACATCAATGGATAGATCATCCAGACAAAAAGTAAATAAATAAATAGTAGACTTAAATGAAAAACTGGACAAGATGGACCTAGTAGACATATACAGAGCACTCCATCCAAAAACAGCTGACTACACATTCTTCTCAAGCACGCATGGAACATTCTCTAGGATAGACCATATGTTGGGAAACAAAGCAAGCCTCAATAAATTTAAGAAGATTGAAATCATAACAAGCATCTTTTCAGACCATAAGGCTATGAAACTGGAAATGAACCATGAAAAAAAAACTGGGAAAGTGACAAAAATGTGGAGATTAAACAACATGCTACTGAACAACCAATGGATCATTGATGAAATTAAAGGAGAAATCAAAAGCTATCTGGAAACAAACGAAAATGATAACATGCCATATCAAACCATATGGGATGCAGCAAAAGCAGTCCTGAGAGGGAAACTCATAGCGATACAAGCCCACCTTAACAAACAAGAAAAAGCCCAAATAGGAAACCTTAAACTACACCTAAGAGAACTAGAAACAGAAGAACAAACAAAGCCCAAAGTCAGCAGAAGGAGAGAAATAATAAAAATCAGAGCATAAATAAATGAAATTGAGACCAAAAAAAACAGTAGAAAGGATTAATGAAACAAACAGTTGGTTCTTTGAGAAGATAAACAAAATCGACAAACCCTTAGCCAGGCTTACTAAGAAAAAAAGAGAAAAGGCTCAAGTAAATAAAATTAGAAATGAAAGAGGAGAAATTACAACGGATACCATGGAAATACAGAGGATTATAAGAGAATACTATGAGAAATTATATGCCAACAAATTGGACATTCTAGAAGAAATGGATAAATTCTTAAACTCATACAACCTCCCAAAACTGAACCAGGAAGAAATGGAGAATCTGAATAGACCAATCACAAGTAAAGTGATTGAAATAGTAATCAAAAACCTCCCAAAAAAATAAAAGTCCAGGACCAGATGGCTTCTCCGGTGAATTTTACCAAACATTCAAAGAAGATTTAATACCCATCCTCCTCAAACTATTCCAAAAAATAGAGGAAGATGGAACACTTCCTAAATCATTCTATGAGGCCAACATCACCCTGATACCAAAGCCAGACAAAGACAATACAAAGAAAGAAAATTACAGGCCAATATCGCTGATGAACATTGATGCAAAAATCCTCAACAAAATATTGGCAAACCAAATACAACAATACATTAAAAAGGTCATACACCATGATCAAGTGGGATTTATACCAGGGACGCAGGGATGGTTCAACATCCGCAAATCAATCAACGTGATACATCACATCAACAAAACAAAGAATAAAAACCACATGATCATCTCAATAGACACAGAGAAGGCATTTGACAACATACAATATCCATTAATGAAAACAACTCTCAACAAAATGGGAATAGAAGGAAAGTACCTCAACATAATAAAGGCTATTTATGACAAACCCACAGCCAACATCATACTCAACGGGGAAAGACTGAAAGGCATTCCTCTGAGAACAGGAATGAGGCAGGGCTGCCCACTCTCACTACTCCCGTTCAACATAGTACTGGATGTTTTGGCCAGAGCGATTAGGCAAGAAAAAGGAATAAAAGGAATCCAAATAGGTAACGAAGAAGTGAAACTCTCACTATTTGCAGATGACATGATTGTATATATAGAAAACCCTAAAGAATCTGTTGGAAAACTATTAGAAACAATCAACAACTACAGCAAAGTTGCAGGGTACAAAATCAATCTACAAAAATCAGTTGCATTTCTGTATGCTAATAATGAACTAACAGAAAGAGAGCTCAAAAAGATAATACCATTTACAATTGCATCAAAAAGAATAAAATACCTAGGAATAAATCTTACCAAGGAGGTGAATGACCTATACAATGAGAACTACAAGACATTATTGAAAGAAATCCATGATGACATAAAGAAATGGAAAGATATCCCATGCACATGGATTGGAAGAATAAACAGAGTTAAAATGTCTATATTACCTAAAGCAATCTACAGATTCAATGCAATCCCAATCAGAATCCCAATGACATTCTTCACAGAAATAGAAAAAAGAATACTAAAATTTATATGGGGCAAGAAAAGACCCCAAATAGCTAAAGAAATCCTAAGAAAAAAGAACAAAGCAGGAGTCATCACAATCCCTGACTTCAAAACATACTACAAAGCAATAGTAATCAAAACAGCATGGTACTGGTACAAAAACAGACACACAGATCAATGGAACAGAATTGAAAGCCCAGAAATAAAACCACACATATACGGACAGCTAATTTTCGACAAAGGTGCTAAGAGCATACAATGGAGAAAGGAAAGTCTCTTCAATAAATGGTGTTGGGAAAACTGGACAGCCACATGCAAAAGAATGAAAGTGGACCATCTGCTATCGTCATTCACAAAAATTAACTCAAAATGGATCAAAGACCTGAAGGTGAGACCTGAAACTATAAAACTCATAGAAGAAAATATAGGCAACACACTATTTGACATTGGTTATAAAGGAATCTTTTCAGATGACATACCTACCCAGACTAGGGAAACGAAAGAAAAAATAAACAAGTGGGACCTTATCAGATTAAAGAGCTTCTATAAGACAAACGAAACCAGAATCAAGATGAACAGACAACCCACCAGCTGGGAGAGAATATTTGCAAAACATACATCTGACAAGGGGTTGATCTCCTTAATATATAAAGAACTCACACAACTGAACAACCAAAAAACAAACAACCCAATCAAAAAATGGGCAGAGGAAATGAACTGACACTTCTCCAAAGAAGATATACAGATGGCCAATAGGCATATGAAAAGATGTTCAACATCACTAATCATCAGGGAAATGCAAATCAAAACAACACTAAGATACCACCTCACGCCCGTTAGAATGGCTATAATCACCAAGACAAAAAAACAACAAGTGTTGAAGAGGATGTGGAGAAACAGGAACCCTCACGCACAGCTGGTGGGAATGCAAACTGGTGCAGCCTCTATGGAAAACGGTATGGAGATTCCTCAAAGACTTAAAAATAGAGATGCCCTAAGACCCAGCCATCCCATTACTGGGAATCTATCCAACGAACCTGAAATCAACAATCCAAAGAGGCTTATGCACCCCTATGTTCATTGCAGCCTTATTCACCATAGCCAAGAAGTGGAAGCAACCTAAGAGTCCCTCGACTGACGACTGGATTAAGAAAATGTGGTTTATATATACAATGGAATACTACTCAGCCATAAAAAAAGACAAAATCGTCCCATTTGCAACAACATGGATGGGCCTGCAGCGTATTATGTTAAGTGAAATAAGCCAGAAAGAGAAAGACAAACACTGCATGATCTCACTCATATGTGGAATATAAACCAACACATGGACAGAGAAAACTGTATTGTGATTACCAGGGGCAGTGGGGGTGGGTGGTGGGCACAAGGGGTGAAAGGAGTCATATATATGGTGATGGACAAAAAAAATGCACAACCCAAAATTTCACCATGTTAAAAACCATTAAAACATCAATTTAAAAAAAAGGAGAAATGGACAGGCCAGGATATTAAGTTTTTCTCCCTGGAAAGCCATTTCAAAAGAATATTTAAAAAAATTAATATATGCTCACTGTAGAAAGGATGAAGATACAAATAAACAAAGATGAAATTAAAAACTACCCATAATCCTACCATCCAGAGATCATCACTTTTTACATTTTAGTAAATATCCTTTCATATTTTTTGATACACATATATTCATGTGTGTATTTTATTTTTATAAAAATGTAATCATAATTCATATGCTACTTTATAATGAAACTGAGGATGAAGGGGTTAAAATTTCCCTGGTTTAGGCTGAAACCATGCCTTGTACCCAAAAGGTTAACATGGAAAACAAAATAACAAAAGTTTCTGAGCTTACTTTGCAGAATAGTAGGAGGACCAGTGATAAGAGAGTAGCTTGCTGACAGCCCCTGCCCGAAGATGCATCTCACAGGAGCACTGAGAAGCTACGACAGATTCTAAACTTTAGCCACATGACCCCCCTCCCTTACTTGTAGCTTTTTGAGGAGTTCAGGATTACAGTGTTAGCTGCCCATTCTCCTTGCTCAGCGCTTTGCAATAAACTTCCTATTTTCTTCCACTACACCTGGTATCAGAGATTGGCTTGCTGCGTGACAGGTGAGTGGACTCACTTCAGGTTCGGTAACAATAACATGATTTTATCATTTGCCATATACCGTGAACAAGTTTTCACATCAATAGTTTATTTCAGCCCATCCTTTTAAATGGTTACAAAGTATCCCACTGTATGTATATATTTTAACTAATCCCCTACTTTCAGACATTTATACTCCCGTATTTTTGCAGTACTGTGACAAGCATGCTTATATATACATCTTTGCACACATCACTGTCCCTTAAGAATATTGTCTAATTATCATGTCTATTAATAGGACAGTATTTATCACTGTTATGGCCTTTCTGTGCCTAAGTAAGCATGAAGCTACTGGTGCAACTTAAATGGGCAGAAAGAATAATGTTTCATTGGCTTTTCTTTGCCTAAATCACTGTAGTGGGTATATTCTGAAATTATATGCTAATCTTTGGAAAGATAGACTATTATTTTTCAGCTTCAAATTTCTGTTATGGAATAACTTAGTATTGTTTTGGTTTTTGAGGTCAATGCAGATTAAGCTCTAACATCATTTGCCTGCCAAATGAGGATGTGCAGATTTTTCAGATGAGGTCTTATCAGAGAGCAAAGCTCCAGCCATTTGGCAGTTACTAGATAATGACTACAGTTGGGTCGACTCTATGACAGGGAAGATAATATTCTGCCGACTGAAGGTCACAGGAAGATTAGAAAGCACAAAGGGTAAGAGCAATTTCAGCATAAAAATTTACAGTTGGGATGCCCCAGCCTTTTCTCTGATAATATATAAGTAGATAATACCAAACTAAACAGAAGCTACACGCTATTCCTTTTAGGTCTCATTCCATGAGAATGAGAAAGAGCTGAAGGCAAGGTGAAAAATACCTGGTGAGGTAATCCAGAATCTTGCTGTCACGTTTAACAAGTTCATCCACAACACAGCAGCCTCCGTCAGCAACCAGTGAGATGCGTGTTAGTTCCCTCCCCTTGGATGTGAGGCACTGAAAGACCAGGACATAGTCAGGCTGCTGAACTGTGGACACTCCTGCTTCCTCTCATTATTCAGACTATGTCAACTGCCATCTACCCTAATCTACCGGGGTCTCTGTGACAATGGCACAGCCTGGTGCTGACTAGAGGATCCAGTATGAAGGAAATTAAAGCTGGGCAGGCTGCTGAACGTTACACTCAAGGCAACCAACACAGTACAATTTCTCTGGGAAGGATGTGCTGAAGGAAGATAAATGGAAATAACATCAATCATAATTGTACCATTTATTGAGTGTACTACATCCCAGTATTATGCTAAGTACACTAATAAGTAATTTTTATTAGCACACTCTATTATCATCTAATGCAGTACTAAGCATTTTATATATACCACCTCATAATAACCCAATGAGGTTATTATTGTCTCTATTATTGTCCCCACTTCACAGAGAGAGAAGCTGAGACTGAGAGAGGTTAGGGAATTTGTCTAAGGTGACATGGCCACAGGCAAGACCAAGAAACACACCCTGATATGACAGACTCCAAAACGTTAGCTCTTAGCCACTCTGTTAAGAATTGAGAAACTGTTACCTGAGTACTAAGTGAGAGGGGATGCACTGTCTTTGAAAGGAGACTTACTAATTAAACAAAGTAAAACACATGGGGAGCTTAAGCAGGGAAATCCTACTTCTGATCTTAAATGAGTAAAACTAAGCCACACTGATGTTAATTGAGGCAGTCTTCAAGGCAATAATAGCAAAAAACACTGTTCAAAAGACAGAAGGAGTAAACTTCTGGTATTATACATAGATTTGATTAAACATAGCAACTAGTTAGAAAACTTATATGATATTTAGTCTTCATCCTGGAGCATAGATCTAAGTTTTTTAAAATGTGAGTAGGAGAGTCTACTTTCAGTTATTTAAACTGAATATTGGAACTGAATGTATTGGTTCATTGGTGCATTAGACTCAAGAAATCATCTTCTCTGGGGCCGGCCTGGTGGTCGTAGTGGTTGAGTTCACACACTCCGCTTCGGTGGCCCAGGGTTCACAGGTTTGGATCCTGGGTGCAGACCTATGCACCACTCATTAAGCCACGCTGTGGGGGCATCCCATATACAAAATAGATGAAGATGGGCACAGATGTTAGCTCAGGGCCAATCTTCCTCACACACACACAGAAAAAAAAGAAATTATCTTGTACTAGACCCTAGTTTGCAACACTCCAGTTGAAAAATCAGAAGTAATACTTACCATTTCACAGTCAAGTCCAAAGAGGACTGTTGTCTTTTATAAAACCATTACATTTGGTAGGTATGAAGTTCTCACAGTCAGGAAAACCTAGGAGGAAAAGAAATAAAATATTTGCCATTAGAACTAGAGATGCTAAACATCACTCTTAGATTCATCCAGGAAAAACTGAAATACCACATTTGCTGGGCACCTTCTCTATGTCAGACATCAAAAGATCAAATAAGAGGTGATCTCTGTCCTCAATTTTTTCTCCATCCACTCATTTTTATATTCTGGGAGAATAACGTAAGCTGCTATCCTAGGAGATATACTAAGTCTGGCAGTTACCTAGTAAAAATTGTTCCTCCTTATAAGAAAAGAGATTATAACTAAATTGTGGCTAAATCCAAAGTCACCAGACCTTTTCCATGTAGGCACTAAGAAAGGATGAATAAAGTATGCAAATGACTGCATGTGGCATCTTTCTTTCCTAAATAAAGCAAGAAAAAGTAGGAATGAGATTCCACCATAGTAGAGATCTAAAAAGATCTCACTGTAGGTGAAAGTTTAAGTAACATTCATCATGCGCATCCTTGCACACAACTCTACCCTTGAGATTTCTCTGAGATCCCTGTTCAGAAACATGCTTGCATTTTCTGGAATCAGAGCCTGAAAAATCCCCTACAGAAGTTCACCTACAGGTTTAGGGTACCCCCTTGGCTGGATACTCTAAGTCAATAACCAGGGACATTCAGCTCAGAGGCCAAAAAGTGTTAGAATCATTGAAGATTCCTACCGTCAGACAGAGGCTGAAACAGTAAAGGTAAATACCTGGATCTTGTTTGAAAAGAAATAAAGGAGAGTTATGAAAAGCTTTGACCAGTTTCTATGTCACAGCACCCTGAAGTTTCCAACTGATTACAATTAAAGAATCAAAAGATGGTCTAGACCAGAAAAGAGAGGCATCTCCAAATCTGAGAGACATTATACCTGCTGCCCTCTTTGTCTATATTATTAGTGGCAATAATAACAAAAAAAAATAACTAACTTTTCTTAAGCACTATGTGCCAGGCAACATACTAAGCACCTTTTGTACATTAACTCATTTAATCCTTATGGCAATCCCATGATATATGAACTATTAATTCCATTTTAAAGATAGCTCTTTTACTTAAGTAAATTTATTTTAAAAGAAAATTTATGTATCCAATAACTCAATAATAAAAAAGATAGCCCAATTAAAAAATGGACAAAGGATGTGAAAAGATATACAAATGGCCAAGAAGCATATGAAAAGATGCTCAACATCATTAGCCATCAGAGAAATGCAAATCAAAATCACAATGAGATACTACTTTACACCCACTAGGATAGGTATAATCAAAAAGACAGAGAGTAACAAGTATTGACGAGGATGTGCAGAAAATGGAACCCTTACACATTGCTGGAGGGAATGTAAAATGGAGCAGCTGCTTTGGAAAACAGTGGTAATTCCTCAAAAAGTTAAACACAGAGCTACCATATAACCCAGCAATTCCACACCTAGGTCTATACCCAAGAAAAATGAAAACACATGTGCACACCAAAACTTGTACCTGAATGTTCACAGCAGCATTCTTCATAAAAGGCAAAAAAGTGGAAACAACCCAAATGTCCATCAACTGATGAATGGATAAATTAAATGTTGTATATTCATATATGGAATATCATTAGAACGAAAATAAATGAAGTACTGATATATGCTACAACGTGGATGAACCTTAAAAACTTTATGCTAAGTGAAAGAAGTCAGTTACAAAAGACCACATATTGTACGATACCATTTATGTGAAATATCCACAAGAGGTAAATCTATAGACAGAGAGCAGATTAGTGGTTGCCTAGGGCTAAGGGCACTGGGGGTAAACGATAGCATGGGGTTTCTTTTGGGGTGATGAAAGTGTCCTAAAATTGATTGTAGTGATGGTTGTAAAACTCTGTAATGATACTAAAAACTATTTAATTGTATACTTTAAATGAATGAATTGTATAGTAGGTTAATTATATCAGAAAAGAGTTGTTTTTTTTAAAAAAAAATGAAACTTAACATCATTGCTATGATTAAGAGGTAGCAAAGAAAATAAAATGAAATCAAAGCATTTTTATTAAATTTATACTACATAACTGACCAAGGCTCTGAGCCCAGACTTACTCTATTTATTAAAGAAAATGAAGGTGGGGTGGGAAGAGGAGCAGAAGTATTGGAGAAGTGCTGAAGTGTTAAAGAAATATTGACTTCTTTTTAATATGTTAAGAAGGAATGAAAGAAAATTGAAAAAGGAATAACTTCCTAAGCATTTCAATGCTATTTCAGGTCATGTTCATCACTTTACCCACCATGGTACACATCCCACACTCCAGGAAACACTGCATTTAAAGTATTTCCTCATTAACAGAAGATGGAATAAGTCACTTGTAAAGCAGCCAAGAAAATGAACTTTCAGGGAAGTGACATTGTGAGCTCTTCTCTTAGTCTCTCCCTGCTAAGATACAATGAAAAGGATATTCATAAACCAACAGAGGACATACACACAACACAACAGACATCTGAGAGAGGCACACAGCCATATGTCTGAAGGAGGGGGTGATGGGTCCCCCTGGGAGGCAGTGGAAATAAATAAGGGGATCTCCTCTCCCAAGCAGCATTGATCTAGGGCGTTGGCCCTTGTGTGGCAGTCAGCATGCAACCCTGAGAGGAGAAGGGGGAGAAGGCAGCCCTCCATGGGAATGGTTGTGCTCTCGGAGTTGTCTTCCAGCCTGTGGGAACACTCTACATCGAGGCAGCTAAATAATCATGGGGGCATCCACACCAAGCCAAGCATCCCATGTAGGCAGACACTGAGTGTAGAGTGGGAGTGCATGGGATCACACAGGTAAAAGCAAGCACCCCTCCCTCACTCCTGCCTGGCACACCAGCTCAGCCCACTGGCCAGAGCAGGGGGCCTCCGGCAGAGCGCCTGCACATACGCGTGTAAAGCAGCAGTGGCCAGTAGGCAAACACTGACGGCTCCTGTCAGCACAGCTTCCAACAGACAGGCACATCTGCCAGGGGTCACAGCAGGCTTAGAAACACAGGTCCTGCTCCCCTCAAGTGGTGGCAGGTAGAATCTGCAACTAGATACAACCACTATGCAATAGCAAAAGTCCACCCTATCAAAAAGCATGAAGAAGTATATTAACGCTGCAGACCAGAAGGGAAATGACAAGTACCCAGAAATCAATCCTGAAGTCACAGAAATTTACAGTCAAAATGACAGAGAATTCAAAACAGTTATCATAAAGAAAGTCAAGGAGTTACAAGAAAACTCAGAAAGACAGCTTAATGATCTCAGGAATAAAAGTAATGAACAGACAGAATTCTTCACAAAAGAGATTGAAACTATTAAAAAACTCAGAAATGCTGGAGATGAAAAACAATGAATGAGGGAAAGAAAAATCTGGAGTCTTTAAAACACAGAGATGATATTATGGTGGACAGAATCAACAATTTAGAGGATAGAAATATAGAAATGCTGCAGATGGAGGAGGAGACAGAACTAAGACTAAAAAGAAATGAAGAAATTCTCCGAGAAACATCTGACTCAATTAGGAAATGCAACATAGGGATTATAGGTATTCCAGAGGAAGAAGAGGGGGAGAATGGAGCAGAGAGCTTGTTCTAAGAAATAATAGCTGAGAACTTCCCAAACTTGGAGAAGGAGCTGCAATTACATGTAAAAGAAGCTAATAGAACACCTAATTACAGCAACATAAAAAGACCTTCTCCAACTCATATATTCGTAAAACTGGCAGAAGTCAATGACAAAGGAATATATTAAGGGCAGCAAGGCAGAAGAAAATAACATACAAAGGAACCCCTATTAGGCTTTCAGCAGAAAGCTTATAGGCTAGGAGTGCGTAGGATGATATATTCAAAATTCTGAAAGACAAAAACTTTAAAGCCAAATATACTCTATCCAGAGAGATTATCCTTCAGATGCAATGGAGAAATAAAAACTCTCCCAAATAAACAAAGGTTGATGGAGTTCATCAGCACAAGACCACACTCACAAGAAAAGATCAAGAAGGCGCTCATACCTGAAAAAAAAGAAAGGGTTCACAAAGCCTTGAGCAAGGAGATAAACAGACAAAATCAGAAAACTGCAGCTCTCTATCAGAACAGGTTAGCAAACACTTAATTATAACATTAAAGATAAAGGGAAGGAAAGCATCAAAAACAACTATAATCACTTCATTTTAATCACAAATCCACCACACAAAATGGAATAAGTTGTGACAACAAAAACTTAGATAGGGAAGAGGAAAGGGAGGGAACCTGCTTAGAATAAGGAAATAAGAGGCTAGCAGAAAATGGACTATCTCATCTATGAGATCTTTTATACAAATCTCACAGTAACCACAAAACAAAAAATCAGAAAAGAGACAAAAATGCTAAATAAAGAGAAAACCACCATAGAGAAACACCAAACTGAACTGGCAGTTGGAAATACACGGGATGAGAAACACGGGACATACAGAACAATGGGAAAACAAATGATAAAATGGCAGTATTAAGCCCTCCTATATCAATAATCAGTCTAAATGTAAGTGCACTGAATTCTCCAATCAAAAGACACAAAGTGGCTGGATGGACTAAAAAAGAAGACCCAACAATACCCTGTCTCCAGGAAACACATCTCAGCTCTAAAGACAAACACAGGCTCACAGTGAACAGACGGAAGACGACACCTAAGCTAATGGCAAACAAAAGACAGCAGGTGTTGCTATACTTATATCAGACCAAGTAGACTTCAAGATAAAAAAGACAATGAGAGACAAAGAGGGGCAATATATAATGATAAAAGGGATACTCTACCAAGATGACATAACACTTATAAATATACATGCACCTAACACAGGAGCATCAAAGTACATAAAGCAACTATTAACAGACCTAAAAGGAGAAATTAAAAGCACCACAATAATAGTAAGGGACATCAATGCCCCACTTACATCAATGGATAGATCATCTAGACAGAAAATCAACAAGGAAATAGTGGAATTAAATGAAAAACTGGACGATGGACTTAATAGATATATTTAGAACATTCCATCCAAAATCAGCAGATTACACATTCCTCTCAAGTGCACATGGAACATTCTCAAAGACAGACGATATGTTAGGAAACAAGGCAAGCCTCAATAAATTTAAGAAGATTGAAATCACATCAAGCATCTTTTCTGACCATAAGACTAAGACAGTAGAAATCAATGACAAGCAAAAAGCTGGGAAAGTCACAAATATGTGGAGATTAAACAACATGCTACTGAACAACCAATGGATCATGGAAGAAATTAAAGGAGAAATCAACAAATATCTGGAGACAGATGAAAATGAAAACACACCATACCAACTCATATGGGATGTAGCAAAAGTGGTCCTAAGAGGGAAATTCATAGCAATACAGGCCCACCTTAACAAACAGGAAAAATCTCAAATAAGCAACCTTAAACTACACCTAACAGAATTAGAAAAAGAAGAACGAACAATGCCCAAAGTCAGCAGAAGACAGGAAATAATAAAAATTAGAGCAGAAATAAATGAAATTGAAACCAAAAAAAAAAACAGTAGAAAAGATCAATGAAACTAAGAGCTAGTTCTTTGAGAAGATAAACAAAATTGACAAACCTGTAGCCAGATTCACTAAGAAAAAAAGAGACAAGGCTCAAATAAATAAAATTAGAAATGAAAGAGGAGAAATTACAATGGATACCACAGAAATACAAAGGATTATAAGAGAGTGCTATGAAAAAATATATGGCAAAAAATTGGACAATCAAGAAGAATAGATAAATTCTTAGACTCATACAACCTCACAAAACTGAATCAAGAAGAAACAGAGAATCTAAATAAACCAATCACAAGTAAAGAGAGTGAAACAATAATCAAAAACCTCCCAAAAAATAAAAGTCCAGGACCACATGGCTTCTCAGGAAAATTCCACCAAAAATTCAAAGAAGATTTAATACCTATCTTTGTCAAACTATTCCAAAAAATTCCAAAAAATTGAGTAAGATGGAATACTTCCTAACTCAATCTATGAGGCCAACATCACCCAGATCCCAAAGCCAGACAAGGACAATACAAAGAAGGAAAATTACACGTCAATACCACTGATGAACATAGATGCAAAAATCCTCAACAAAATATTGGCGAACTGAATACAGCAATATATTAAAAGGATCATACACCATGATCAAGTGGGATTTATACAAGGGATGCAGAGATGGCTCAACATCCACAAATCAGCCAACATGATACACCACATTAACAAAATGAGGAATAAAAACCCCACAATCACCTCAATAGATGCAGAGAAAGCATTTGACAAGATCCAACATCTATTTGTGATAAAAACTCTCAATATAATGGGTATAGAAGGAAAGTACCTCAACATAATAAAGTCCATATATGACAAATCCCTAGCCAACATCATACTCAATGGGGAAAAACTGAAAGCCATCCCTCTGAGAACAGGAACAAGACAAGGGTACCCACTCTCACCATTCTTATCCAACACAGTACTGGAGGTTTCAGCCAGAGCAATTAGGCAAGGAAAAGAAACAAAAGGTATCCAAATTGGCAAGGAAGAAGTGAAACTCTTGCTGTTTGCAGACGACATGATTCTATATATAGAAAACCCTAAAGAATCCATCAGAAAACTATTAGAAATAACCAACTACAGCAAAGGTGTAGGGTACAAAATCAACTTACAAAAACCAGTTGCATTTCTATATTCTAATACCAAACTAACAGTAAAAGAACTCAAGAATATATTCCCATTTACAATCGCAACAAAAAGAATAAAATATCTATGAACACATTTAACCAAGAAGTTGAAAGACCTATACAATGAAAACTATAAGACATTATTGAAAGAAATCAATGATGACATAAAGAAATGGAATGATATTCCACTCACATGGATTGGAAGAATAAACATAGTTAAAATGTCCACACTACCTAAAGCAATCTACAGATTCAATGCAATCCCAATCAGAATCCCAGTAACATTCTTCATGGAAATAGAACAAAGAATCCCAAAAATTCACATGGGGCAATAAAAGACCCTGAGTAGCCAGAGCAATTCTGAGAAAAAAGAACAAAGCTGGAGGCATCACAATCCGTGACTTCAAAACATACTACAAAGCTATAGTCATCAAAACAGCATAGTACTGGTACAAAAACAGACTCACAGATCAATGGAACAGAATTGAAAGCCCAGAAGTAAAACCACATATCTACGGCCAGCTAGTCTTCAACAAAGGAGCGAAGAACATAACAATGGAGAAAGGAAATTCTCTTCAATAAATGGTGGTGGTAAAACTAGACAGCCACATGCAAAAGAATGAAAGTAGACCATCATCTTTCACCATACACAAAAATTACCCAAAATGGATTAAAGACTTGAACATAAGACGTGAAACCATTAAACTCCTAGAAGAAAATATAGGCAGTAGACTCTTTGACACTGGTCTTACAAACATCTTTTTGCATACTCTGTCTACTCAAGCAAGGGAGACAAAGAAAAAATAAACAAATGGGACTTTATCAGACTAAATAGCTTCTGCAAGGCAAAGGAAACCAGGAATAAAACAAAAACGCAACCCACCAACTGGCAGAAAATATTTGCAAATTATATATCCAACAATTAATCTCCAAAATATATAAAGAACTCACACAACTCAACAACAAAAAAAACAAATAACCTGATCAAAAAATGTGCAGAGGAAATGAACATTTTTCCAAAGAAGATATACAGATGGCCAATAGGCACATGAAAAGATGTTCAACATGGGGCCGGCCCAGTGGCGCAAGCGGTTAAGTGCGCACGCTCCGCTGCGGCGGCCCGGGGTTCACTGGTTCGGATCCCGGGCGCACACCGACGCACTGCTTGGCAAGCCATGCTGTGGCGGCGTCCCATATAAAGTGGAGGAAGATGGGCACGGATGTTAGCCCAGGGCCGTCTTCCTCAGCAAAAAAAGGATGATTGGCGGATGTTAGCACAGGGCTGATCTCCTCACAAAAAAAAAAAAAAAAAGATGTTCAACATCACTAATCATTAGGGAAATGCAAATCAAAACTAGGAGATATCACTTTTCACCCATTAGAATGGGTAAAATTACCAAGACAGAAAATAACGAATGTTGGCGAGGAGGTGGAGAAAAGGGAACCCTCATACACTGCTGGTGGGAATGCAAACTGGTGCAGCCACTATGGAGAACAGTATGGAGATTTCTCAAAAAATTAAAAAGAGAAATACCACATGACCCACCTATCCCACTACTGGGTATTTATCCAAAGAACTTGAAATCAACAATTCAAAGAGACTTATGCACCCCTATGTTCATTGCAGCATTATTCACAATAGCCAAGACATGGAAGCAACCCAAGTGCCCACCAACTGATAAATGGATAAATAAGTTGTGGTATATATATATACAATGGAATACTACTCAGCCACAGAAAAGACAAGATCGTCCCATTTGCAACAACATGAATGGACCTTGAGAGTATGATGTTAAGTGAAATAAGCCAGACAAAGACAACCACCACATGATTTCACTCATATGTGGAATATAAACACATGGACAAAGAGAACAGATTAGTGGTTACCAGATGGGAAGGGCATTGCGGGGTGGTCATAAGGGGTAAAAGAGCACATATATGTGGTGACTGACAAATAATAATGTACAACTGAAATTTCACAATGTTAAAACTATTATGACCTCAATAAATTTTAAAAAATGAACTTTCAACAGTAATATTTTTAAATATAACTGCTAGATATTCTTACATTGTTACCAACATCAAATTTAATCTAAACCAATCTTGTAATGGAAAGTGAAATGTTTTCATTTCCTCCTTTGTGAGAAGGCATCTGGTCAAGCCCACTTTCTTAGAGCCATACTTTTGAACGATGGGGTCATTCTGCAGGTTGATGCTGACTTTTGAAGTGGCAGAAGGTAAAGACCCTGAAACAAAAAGGACAACTGAATGTAGGTTGGAATGTGTGTTTAAGAGACCTCATGTCTCTTCATGTTGTGTAGAGTAAGCAAGGTGAAGATCAAAAGAGATATAAGACCCAGCCCCAACTTTTAAGGAGCTTGCACTCTAATACAGTTATAGGAACACAAAGAGAAAATAAATCCCAATTGGGTCATAATAATAAAAGCTATAAAAGGGAAAGGAAGAAGAATACACTGGCTGGGGTGGTCGGAGATGGTTCAAGAGAGAAAAGATTAGCTGAGTCTTGAAGAAAAGGCAGAAATCAGATAGCTAGTGTATTAGACCTGTCCATTACAGTGCCTGCCACTCCTAACACCCCATTCTAGCTAAAGCTACTCAATTCCTAGCCACTTGCTCAAGCACCAGCCTGTTCTTTAAGCAGGGGTGGTCACTGACTGGATTAAGAGTGGGGACCTGACGTAAGAGGGCCCCATCTATAAACTGACCAGTGACTTGCTATTCCTTATCAAGACACGCTCAAAAGAGACAAATGTAATTAGCTAAGCTATTCAGATTGCTTGCTTCCAGAATTGAACTAGAAGTATAAAGAATTGACCAGTAGAACAGAGTAGAAAACAGAGAAGTTAAGATGCCATGAAAGGGATGGAGAACAGCTCTTCACTAGAGGCACTTAAGATTTCTGACGGCTTTCTAGTCCAAAGCATCCTCCAAATAATATCCCTTCTCACTTTAAAGTGGCCTGAATAAGTATCTGGTCCTTGCAACTAAAAGAGCCAAATTATCATAAGTAGAAAAGAGGGCACTCCAGGTAAGACATAAATGTACAAAGCAAACTTGCTACAGCAGTAACTAGACCAGCTGGGGAGAAAAAAAGGTCTGTGTAGGACAGCAGTGTAGTAAACAAGGTTGAGAGAGGAAGATAAAAGTGAATTGCAGACCACTGTGAACACCAGGCTCAAGAGTTTGGACTTGAGTCCATCATTCAATACATAATGGGGAGCAACAGAAAGGGAAGGGAAGTGGCATAACCAAACAGTATTTTAAGATCAACCTCCAAGATATGTGGAAAATGGAGTAAAGAGAGAAATATAAAAAGACTTTGCAGTAATTCTGACAAAAAAAAATTAATATGGATTAAGATGGTGAAAGGAATGGAGGAAAGGGGATATATGAAAGAAATATTACACAAGAAAAACTGTTAGAGCACAGTGACAGAATAATTCAATTCAGTCAACAAAATATTTATTGAGTACCTACCACATGCCTAGCATTGTTCTGGCCACTAGAGAATTCCCAGTGGATTCTCCATGGAACTTGAATTCTAGTTGGGAAGATGGACAATAAACAAATATATAATACATGAGGATAAAGACTATGGAAAAAAGTAAAGGAAGGAAAGGAGGAGAGGGAGTGCTGGAGCAGCAAAAGGGTTACTGTCATGTATTTTATGATCAGTGAAGGTCTCTCTGACAAAGTGTCATGTGAACAGAGATTCACAGGAACAAAAGGAATGAGCCACACACACTGGGTACGGGGAGCCAAACTTCAAAACTGGTATCTTAGAGAAAAATGGTACCAACAGAAAAGGGGATTTGAAGATGGGAGCCTGTTATTCAGGGATGAGAAAAATGCTTTTAGCTATGTTATGATTGAGGAGCCAGTAGAATATCCAAGCAGTAACATCCAGCAGGCAGTTGAATATGCAGGCCTAGAATGTGGGATGTTAGATCTAGAGATAAAAATACAGGAGTTATCCATAGAAGAATGATGAGTAAAATTGGGAAGAATAGATCAATATTCCAAAGGAAAGACTGAATTGAAGGAAGATCAGAGTGCTATGGACTATGCCCGGGGGACTTTGATATGTAGGATGGGAAAATGAAGCAAAATCCTTAAGAGGACAGAGAAGTAGCCATAACCCTCTGGCTCCTCAATGCCTACAGAATAAAATCCAAAGTCCTTAGCATGGCATTTACAGCCTGCAGGACACAGCTTTAACCTACCTCTCAGCTTCGTCTCTCACCACTACCTCTTCTTATTCCCCACTACCCGCCACAATCACCCCCAACAATCTATATTCTTCTTCAGCCATATGAAATTTCTTTTTCCTGACTCTATCTTTTCTTTTACAACTCGATGTTTTTACATGAGCTTTGAATCTCATAATAAGTACTCTGGGATTTGCTCAACAATGTTTACAATACACTGCAGGTCAAGTCAAACACAGCTGCAGGTCAGATATGGGCATCTGTTGGAAGGAGAGGGGAACAATGGAAAGGTGGGAAGTTAGATGCCTTTGAGACAGAGGACAATAGGAAGCACAGTCCTGGAGGAGATGGGAAGGAATCACTGGTTACTCCTCACCACTTTTTCATGTCTCCTCAGTGCAACTATTCAATTATTTAATTATTTCTGAACTCAAGAAGAGCATCAGTGAATGATAGTTACCCTACTCTGTGCAATGAACTACGATAAGTTCTATTCTACTCCATCATTCACTTCCCTCCCCACCAAAAACAAAAGGTTAGCTACTACTTACTAATGGGACACAACCCACAGTTTGAAAAACAGTGCTATCATGGATATTTCTCTTTTAGCTGGCCAGGATCTAAATCTCCTGCCTATCCCCTACTGTCAGTAGTATTAGTGTGTTTCCCTTACATTAGTCAAAGGCAAGATCTGCCTTCGCATTTGTACACTTTGGGGTAAAAAGACCCAGTGACAGTTTAAAAATTATTCACATTAATTCATAAGAGCCCAATGTCAGTGATATCTAGGGGCAGCCTTAGCTCTCTAACCTAATCAGATGGTTTCTGAGGCATGAACCCTAGCTATGGTTCCTGCTGTCTAGTCTCCCTGGGTACTCACCTATTTTTTCCTTAAAAAAAAATTGCTTTTCTGCTTAACTTAGTTAGAATTGAGTTTTGTTGCTTGAAAGAATAAATTTGACTGATAAACCTACTTACAAGCATATCCATAATACCTTTAGAATGAGCAAATCATCAACCAGAGTCACAGCCATACCTTCCATCGTCTTGGACGGAGCGCCAGTTGTTTGTTTCTTTTGCAGCCCAATGATATCAGCTAGGATATTAGATGATGGAGGAGGCAAGCAGAATTTCTGAAAATATGTAACAGGTTTTTACAAAAATGCTTGAAAGCATTTAAAATACTGTCAAAGACCTGGACTTTTATTGTCAGCTCAGTGCTATGAAAGGTCTGGACCCTAACTGTCTGCACTGTAAAATGAGGACTGTTCCCTTAATGTGTAAAAGTGAATAAGTAAGTGAAACACCACACTTGTCCCACTCCAGAAATTTTATTTTCTCCTCTGATTACACATTGTTAAAAAAAAATACCAAAAACCAACATGACAGAAATGTATAACTTACAAAACGAAAGACTCTTATATTTTCCAAAGCACTTTTATATCTACTACTTCAGTGGACAACATGCCAGGTAGTTACGACAGATGACACAGCAAAGAGGCTGAGAGCTCCAGCCTCAGGCTCACCTGGGCTTGAATTCTAGCTCCACACTTACCAGCTGTAACTTGGGCAAGTTACTCAGCTGCCTTATATATAAATGGGAATAAAAAATGTATCTACCTCTTACAGGACACTTGTGAGAATTAAAGATGATGCAAGCAGCATGACTAATGTAGGTCCTAGCACATAGCTAGTGTTCAATAAATGAAAGCAAAAAAGGAAAATGGAGACCCAGGGAGATTAAATTAGGGCTCAGCAACTCAAATGCCCTCGGGGGAAATGGATGAAACAGTCCAATAAAGAATGGAGGAGGCTACAGGAAAATGGAGAGCACACGCCTCTTCTAAAGGCGACAGCTGCTATTCAGATCCAGCTACTATACTAAGGGCACTCAATCTTGTGATGTTATCAAGAGAGACCGAAAAATATAGATTTTATGTAAATATTACAATTTTTGAAAACACCATAGCCCAAATAAAATATCAACCTGTGAACTACAGACTGCAATCTGGGAACAAGGGTTTCACCTAGATTACCAAAGAAAATCAGAGACAAATCTAACCTCAACACGAGGTCTCTGAATCTTAGCCTTTTTTGCTTTCTACAACCCCTACTGCTTATTCAATCAGGTTGCCAAGGAGCACGGTTTGAGACATGTGCACCAGTCTCTGCATGGGAGGACCTGACTCAGGCCCTAATACAAAGTTTTCTTAACTTACATGTCTGAATGCCTTTCAGAGAAATCCAAACTCCAAAAAGAAACTGTAAAAGTGTGGCTGACCCATTCCCTGCAGTACAAACACCAACACGTTTGTTGTTCAGTTGATTTTGGTGAAAAAGCTGGTACCAAATGTTGAAAATTCAAACCAACACAGCTAAAAGTGATACTGTCAAGTCAGTTATATGGAAGGGAAGTGTGGGGAAAAAAAGCAGTGAGCAACAGCTAATGGAGTTTATCCTCACTCACTGACTGACTAGAAATGGAGAACAGCTATTTTACTGCATAGAATTCAAACAATCTCTTAAGATAATTATTTACTGCATTCAAATCAAATAGAATACCAAGTGAAATGAAATGCACTCATATCCAAAATCCTATTAAGATTTGTTTTAAATTGGAACTAAGCTCTCTGCACAAAGGCATATCCTCAAGATCCCAACTTGTTCTGCAATCCTTTCTAAAGCTGGTAATCATACAACTGGCTTCAAAAAAGCCAGTTTAGGGGCCCAGCCCCATGGCGTAGCGGTTAAGTATGGTGCGCTCCACTTTGGCAGCCGGGTTTCACGGGTTCAGATCTCGGGCGAGGACCTACACCACTCGTCAGCCATGCTGTGGTGGCGACCCACAAACACAGTAGAGGAAGACTGGCAACAGATGTTAGCTCAGGGCAAATCTTCCTCAGCAAAAAAAAAAAAAAAAAGCCAGTTCTGGATAAATTGACAGACTAACAGCAGTATTTCTGTTAATGCAGTAGAGGAATTTTGGGATATCTACCCAACCTTCCCTGGACAGATGTGTGCATTTGAAAAGCTCTCTAATGGTACATATACAAATGCAATTTACATTAGATGTTTAATAATGGCACTGAGGATATCAGAATAGTAAAATTCTCTTTGCTATTTATTTATAAAAGAAACAAAAAAGATTGACTGGGATTCTAAACACATGATCATGTTATTTCAACTGGGTCCCCACTGGGGGTTACAAATTCCCTATAGTAGACAGACAGATACTGGAAATAAGGGAAGCAGGCCAGGTGGGGCATTGAAGTGTACATACCCCATCTAAAGCGGGAGACCACTATTTAGCTTTGAAAAATTGTTGCCATGTGGGAATACAGGGACAGGTGCCAGATTTTTGAGCTTTTTGAAGAAGTCAAAAGTCCAGATTTTTATAAGAGAATTCCCGAATTAAATTGTTGGCAACTATCATAAGAAAAAATTTAGGACATTCTGTATGGCAAACAAATGACGTCAGTTAAGGTAGATATGGACCTCTAGACACCAGTTTGAAACCTAAGGTCTATTACCTACCATTTAAGTTCACCTCATATCTGGGTTTAGGGACACTGGATTTTCCCAGAACTGCATACTTCAGCAATTCACACAGCTGGTCATGGGTTACTTTACAGTGTTCAGCCAATAAAATGGTAGATAAGTGGGCTTTCTGCAAAGATAAATCAGGGCATAACAAATTATCATTAGCAAGAATAGCAACAAAGCAAGGCAAATTATTACAATATTCCAGTTTCTGATTATTTTAGCACATAACCTCCAAACATAAGGAGGGTTCTAAGCTAAGGCATCAGACTTTATCCTGGGGCAACAGGGAGTTCCCTGAAGCTCCTTCCTCCTTAAAATAGCTTTGCACTTATAACTGGTTATTAAAATAATTCATGCTTGTTAAAAGAGTCAGATAATAGAGAAAGGCAAAATAGATAAAAGATAGACAACAGATAAACGAAAACAAAAGTCACCTGTACTTGTACAACTCTGAGATAATTACCACTGTCATTTTGGTCTGGGAGGCAGCAGAGTATAGGGGTTAGGAGCTCAAGCCCTGGAGTCACACTACCTGAGTTCAAATACCAAGCTCTACCATCTGGGACAAGTGCCTGAACCTAAGACTCAGTTTCTTCCTCTATAGAGTAATTGTAATTCTACCTCATGAGGTTATTGGGAAGACCAGTGAGGTAGTGCTATTTTTCCCCTGTGACTTTCTTAAGCTAATGTTGACACTTATTATTAGCTATATACAGTTCTGAGCACTTTACATCTATTAAACCATTTAATTCTTACAAGTCTTTGTAAGTGAGTACTACTATTATCCCATTTTACAAATAAACAAATGGAGGAACTAAAAAGTGATAGAACCAAGACTGGAGTATAGGCTCCAAAGCCAAAACTCTCTTCATCTCTATACTATACCACCCCCAAGGGATTACAGTATACATTCTGTTTTGTAACAAACTCCCCCCACCAAAAAAAAATCTGTATTTTTCAATATCAGTTAAATATAAGAAACGTCAATTTTAATAACACTCCAGTGTCTGAATTTACCTAAAAACTTATTATTTACTTGAAAAAAATTCCTTGTTGATGACACTGCTGTTTTGTTTTTTTTTTAAAGTATAACATTATTATGAGGAGCATTCTTGTGTAGACATCCTTGTACACCTGTCTATTTTCTCAGGATAAATTCCTGGTCAAAATAAACATGTATATTTTACATTCTTACAAATATTGCTAATTCTTGAAAGAATGTACCAAATTATCTTTACCAACCAGAAATGTATAAAATTGATAATGTGGGACTGAGTGAGGTGGGGGTCTATATGGTGGTGAGTAATCATGGTTGCTGAGCATGTGAAGTCAGAGCCCGAGTAGGGTGAGGAGGGCATCCTACAGGGGAGACAGCCCAGGACTAGGGATAGGAACCCAGGCCATACATGCAGGAGGGTGGCCCAGTGTGGGTTGTCAAAGCCTGAGTGATACCAGGAGGACATCCATGCTGTGGGAAGTAGAGAGCAGTGAAGCCTCACCTCAGATGTCAGAAACTGTTTAGGGAAAAAGAGGGCATTGATGCTGAGGAACAATAGTAGCCTTTCACAGAATTCAGAGCCTGAACAGGGTCAGGGTGTCCTTATGAGATGGATATGGGCATTTACACACGAGGGTGACCTAGTACAAGGTCAGGGTGACAGAGTTCAAGCAGGATGGGGATGTGGGTCAGTGGCAGCAATGGGGGACTAATCATATATATTGAAGATAATGGGAGTCAGGTTTCTCAATGTTAGAGAAAGAAGTTATAAATACGAAAAGAGAGAAAACTGGAATGAACCCTGTGGAATTGGACTAGAAGTGGAGATACTGGTATCAATTCATGGCTTTTCAACATGTATGGATATAGAGAAATATTGAAATGTAAAGATGTGTATGTGTGTTTGGGAATATGTGTATATCCACATACACACATATTTCCTAGCTCTCTCGGGAATACTGACATGCCAATAGCAATCAGCATGGCTAGCACCCAAATCTTGAGTTTCTAAATGTCATTCTCCACTAAAAAGAACCAAATATCCTAGGAAAAATGCCTGACCAGGGCTGGGGAAGGGAACCCACAGAAGAGTCTGAAATAACATGTTTTTGTGTCAGAAAGTAAGGAAAGGATCAAAGAAAGATGGGGGTCATGTCCAAAGGACACAGAAGCTAGCTTCATGGCCAAATCTGGGATATTTTCAGCACCAATATAAATATAGTAATGGATTATAGCTCACTGAATAAATAGGTATCCATGAGTTTATACTGATTTTTAAAAAAATGAATAAATGGTAAGTTTACTAAAGAAGCATCTCCCTACAAAATTACAGGGGAAAACAGTAACTTTAGAGAAGTTTAGCACACACTATCCTAATCAAGTAATCAAGGCTAACGTCACCAGTAATAGGACAAATCAAAATTGTGTACAATCTGATAAAATACATGAGAACAGAATATGACTTCTGTGATACTCCTGCTAAAGATGTGTAACCTGAGTCTAATCAATGAGGAAACAGAGAAACCTAACTGGAGGGACATTCGAGAAAAATAACTTGCCCAGGATCCCTCAAAAGTAGTAAGATCATGAATGTCAAGGAAATGACTGAGGAATTCTCTGGACTGAAGGAGACACGACAACTAAATGTAACACACCTTCTAGCCTGGATCTTATTGCTTAAAAAGGACATTACTGGGACGACTGGAGAAACTTGAATGAGGTCTGAGGACTAGATGTTAGCAATACATCCACGTTATTTCCTGATTTTGATGGTTGCATTGTGGTTACGTAGGATTGTTTGTAGGAAATACACACTAAAATATTGGGGTGGGGGGTGATAGAGCATTGCGTTAGCAACTACTTTCATATGTTGGCTGGTGAGAGTTTTGGGTACTGTTCTCCCAACATTTCTGTAAGTTTGAGATTATTTCAAAATAAAAAAGTCATGAGATTGTCAATTTCCTTACACTTCTTATCACATTAACCTTTAAAAAATTGCTTTGCCAATCTGACAGGCAAAAAAAAAAGGAATTCCACTTCAATAACAAATGTTTTCATAGCACTAATTCCCTTCCAACATACTGCACAACACTTATCACATCTTTTGTTGATCTGTCTCTCTCCACTAGAACGTAAGGAGTGGTCTTTTATTCCCTGGTGGACCCCAAGGGCTCAGGGCAGTGCCCAGCAGAGGGCAGACAACAGAAATCTGATGACTGAAGGGACGAATGACCTATATTTAGCTCTCGATAAATGGTAGGGAGGATCAGCAGCCTTATGATTCCCCTATTGGAACGTAAATTGCAGGAGGACAGGGAATTTTCTGTTTTCTTGCACCAGGAGATCCCCAGAACCTAGAACAGTTCCTGGCACACGAAACACCTCAATAAATGTTTGTGAATGAACATCCTCCTGTGCGCCAGGCACCGCACGGTTTTAACCCGCCAGCATCTCGCCGGAGGTGGGTGGTGTTACCTCATCACACGCATTTTACAGTTGGGGAAGCAGGTTCCGAGAGGCCAGCGGTGGGGGCGCCTGCCCAGAGTCCAGGGCGGACGGGGCCCTGCCGGCGGCTGGGGCGAGGCTCTGGGAGCCCCAACCCGCCTCGGGCCGCCCACCCCGGCGCTGCTCACCTTGGCCCCGGGCCGCCTCTCCTCGAGTTCCCAGCGGGCTCTCATCGCCTCGGCCGCCCCGACCAGCTTGTTGGGGGCCCGCCTCCTCTTCCTGCCCTTCTTGGGGAGCCCCCCGGTCCTCGCCCTCTCCGGCTCCATGAGGCTGTGCAGAAAGATCGGCTGGAGCTGAGGAAACCCCGACGCCCAGCTTCCCGGCCCGCGCGTCCTGAGTGGGGAGCGGCAGGGGCGTCGACAGCTCCCAGCTCCCTCAGGTCCTCTCCTCAATTCCCTTTACACAGCGCTCCCCGCCCGCCCCGAAAAGCCAGGGCGCCGACCGCCTGCCCCAAACCAAACGGTTTTACCGTCCGCGCCGGAGGCTGGATTCCAAACGGTTCCCCAACGGCGCAAACGCGCCTCTGCCCCTCGGACAAGAGGAAAGGGGGCGCTGCCAAGCGGCTCCCCTCGACCAGAACCAGTCCCCACGTCCCGAAGCCCCGAGCCCCCTCAGCCGCGTGGGGCGTTAGAACGGACCGGAAGTGGATTCGGCCGACTTCCAGCGGTTGGGCTGTGAAGCAAAAGGCATGTCGGGAAAGGCGGCGGAGAGGCTGGGGTGGTACGCGAGGGAGTTCCGGGCGGAGGTCGCTCCGGGTCCGGTGCTGGCGTCCGCGCAGGCTGGGCAGGGGCAGCCGCGGGCTCTCCCACCTGCGCTCTGTGGCCCGGGCTGAAAGGCCTCAGCCTGCAGCCTCAGGACGCCCTGTTCGCGTGGTTGGAAGGACCAGGGTCCTTGACTGTGTGGCCTAGAGCCGGTGTCGGCCCACTCTGGGCCTCGGGGAAACGATTGGACGTGACAGCGTTCGGAGGTCTCAGGCAGCCCGCACCGCACCCATGAAACTGTTCATCCCACTACGTCCTAGGGATCCATTTAATGCACAATGTGAATGGTTGTGGCCTTCTCCCTGCTTCCTGGACACGCTGTGCACATTTGTGATTTCTAGAATTGGTGTAATAAAGAATGCATTTGGTATGTGAGTTCACATACCAAATATGTGTTTTTTGGCAAATTACCAAATTCGTTTTCTCATTCATTACATACAGGTAGCAAAAGTGACCACCTTGTACAGTGGTTGAGGATTAAATGAGGTCACCATCTTAGTTCAGTGCCTGGATGTAGTAAGCAATCAATAGAGGTTAACTCTCATTCTCAACACCCCATCACACCTCATAAACAAAAAAACTAGAACAGGAGGCGTCTGCCTGGTTAAACTCTACTTACTCATCAAAGTAGTTTGTCTCGCTGTCTCAGTAAGCTCTTCCTTCTCTGTGGACTCAGTGTCATTGGATATCCTTTATCATATATTACCTTATAGTAGCTTAGCATGGATGTCTAGTTTTTTTCCTCAGATATTTTAAGCTCCTAGAAGACTGGACCTGCCTTGTCTCCTCAGAACTGTGCTGTACACATAGCAAGGGCTTGAAAAATGCAAAGGGAAGAGTAACTTAAGCTTTTCAATGCATCTTTACTTCTATGATCACTTCTGTGCTATCACTGAAAACTAAGGGGGAGGGAGTCGAAAGACTTAGTCTAAGCTTGCAATATGTGCTTTGAGGCCCATGCAGGTAAAATGACTACTAAAATCAAAAGACAGGGTGGCAGTTAGTACAAAAATCAAGGTCTTTTGCCCTCAAAGTCTAGTTCAGTCTCCTCTCAATCACAATACATTAATACATTAATAATGAGGGTTATATCATTAGTTTTTTAGCCTATTTAAACAGGAGTGTGAATGAGTTTGTTGAACATATTGGGGTTTTACACTTTTAGGCAGCTTGGATTAATTAGGAGAAAGTCAATTGCACCAGCAAATGGAAATCTAGGAAGAAGCAAATCCGATAAGCAGTGTGCTTAGTTTCTTTACATTTTGTAGATTTGCACTTTTAACACTGGTAAAGCCTAAGGACACCCAGATCTTTTGCAAAGCAGTTGTTTGACTACTTAATTGTCATGGATTTTGAGTCGACATGCTGGAACGATGGGAAACGCCACCAGTGCCAGAAAATAAGTAAGTCTGGACTGCCAATGGCCAAGACTAGCGCTAGATCAGTAACTTGAAGGTTTCTATACAGGAATCAGTCAACAGTTAGTTTAAGAAAACAAAATAGTCTATGAATTGGTAGTTTACTATAAAACCTGATTTGACACAAAAAAAGAAGAAAAACATGAATACCTATATGTGTCATCATACAAAATAATCGTTTTAGGATTACGTACAAAATCTCAATTGCATAGAAGTGAAAAAAAAACACCTCTGCAAAAACGAGTACATTTCAACTTCCTTATGGTCTTCATATTTAATTGTGGAAATATATTCAAGACTTTTAAGTAGATATAACTTAATATTTTGAGTTATTCTTTGACATAATTTTATTATAATCGTTACATCACACTGCTTTGGTCATTTTAATATGCCTTTACTGAAACAGGGATTGTTTAACAATGCTAGATGATGGTAATCTAGGTTTAATTTAGAGTGATTACAGCATTAATTTCACAATTCTATGTTCAAGTGTCAATTGATTCTTTCATGTAGTTGAATGTCCAGCAGTATTGCTGAACACGTCAACTGGAGAGATTGAATCTGAGTTCCATGCTTATGTTCAGCCTCAGGAACATCCAGTTTTTTCTGAATTTTGCATGGAACTGACAGCCATAAAGTAGGTATGCCCTTCTCTTTTTACCATCTCTCTTCTCACCTGCCCCCAACCAAAAAACAAGCAAGTATGATGGAAATACTAAAATTCAGAAATCAGTTTCAAAAATAAAGTAAAAGCTATATACATACCAGTTGGAATTTGATTTATTCAGTGTTAAGAGAAATAATGTCCCCTCCAGAAGGCTATTGGAATCTTTAAAAATAAGGAATAATAGTGTTGTAAAAATAAATATCAAATTTATTTTGAGGAAATTAAATGACATCAAATTTCTGTCAGTCTGGATTTATTATATTTGTGTGATTTTAGATTGCTGAACCTAATTTTTATCTTGCAGAGTTCTGATCATTATATTATCTCTTTCTCATGTGTTTTCACATCTTTTCACTAGGTAAACTCTTTGTCAGAACCTCTTCCTCTTTGCTATATCCCCCCACAATGCCTAATGATGTGCTCAATAATTATAGAATTCAATTGTTGAATTCATATTATGTGACTGTTTAGCCTCAAGCTGATGAAGGAGTCCCTCTGAAGATTTGCTTATCTCACTTCTGTAAATGGATTCAGAAGACTCAGCAACAGAATAAAATTATTTTTGCTACTGGGGTTGTAGATCTTCCTAGTTCTGAAGTAAAATTATGTGCAGTTGTTACTTGGTCAGGTAAAAAAATAAGTTATATCTATCAATTATCAATGCATTACCATTATATAATTCTATATCTCTAGTAAGGATTATACTTAACCTCCTGGGCCAGGAAAAGAAATCCAAGTGCCTAGCAGATGTTAAACAAGAATAGTAAATTTAGTCATATTTTTTAAATTATCATTCTGGGATACCTTAAAATTTTAAGCCTTAACTTTAAGAATCTTTCTGGATTGTTCCTCTCTATTCTTCTGAATCCAGGTAACAATGATTTAGTGACAGGTCTTCTCATGCTATTTTCTACAACCTTGAATAAAAAGAGTTCTCATTCAACTCACATCCTTTGCTTTTATACTTTCATACTTACTAATGTAGACATCAAGGAAAAAAAATGGGCCATTTAAGGTCTTTCATATGACAACAATATAGCATTGTCCTTAATATCATTGATAGCAATGCCGTGCCATTGATAGTGATAAATAACTGGCAAGCAATAGGGTATATTGGAGTATATGAGGAAGCCATTTGGAGTAAAACTAATTCAGCCTGACCTTTTTTTTCCCAAAAGGGGCTGTGGCCCTTGAATATGCATTGTATATCTGCTTTAAGCATTTACCATGTCCCAAAGACAAGAACAAATGCCCTTAAGATAAGGACGCAACTTCCCCCACATTGGCATTTCCTTAAGGATAAGCATTTCTCCCTAGGGTAGGACTTAATTGCTGCACTCATCCTGTGACCACTCAACTTGAAACAGCAGACCCACTGTGTCCATCAATCACTGTGCTGACAGGGCAATCTCATGACTATTGTAAAAGGGACATTGCAATCATGTGATACATGCTCTTTGACAGTGTATAACCACTCTGTACACTCCTACTTCTTTGGCGTGCTCCATTCCTTTATGAAAGGGCTCTCCCGGGATACATGGTCCTGAAATTTGGCTCATAATAAACTCACCCCAATTTTGATTTATAGATTGGTTATGGATTATTTGCATCGACAATAGCATAGCACTGATAGGCATATTTGGTTTCAGGTTGCTATAAGATGATTGGTTTCTCAATTACATTAATATTTTCCTAGAATGTGGAAAGCATATAACCTTCTTCATATAGCCTTTGTAATTTAACACCTTACTCTTCTTTCTGAAATATTCAGTGTGTTTTATAGGGTCTTTAAGAAACTTTGAAAGTCAGTTACCAACCTAATTTTTTTCTTTCCTTCTTCCTTCCTTCCTTTCCCCCTTCCTTCCTTCCTTCCTTCCTTCCTTCCTTCCTTCCTTCCTTCCTTCCTTCCTTCCTTTCCTGAGGAAGATTCTCCCTGAGCTAACATCTGTGCCAGTCTTCCTTTATTTTTTAGTATGTGAGCTGCCAGGACAGCATGGCCACTAACAGAGTGGTGTAGTCCATGCCTGGTAACTGAACCTGGGCTGCTGAAGCAGAGCACACTGAACTTAAAAACATTACAGAGCAATGTAGGTCCATGCCTGGGCACCAAAGCAGAGTGTGCTGAACTTAACCACTAGGCTCCTGGGGCTAGCCCAACCTAATTTCTTTCTTTTCTTTTTTGGTGAGGAAGATTGGCCCTGAGCTAACATCTGTTGCCAATCTTCCTCTTTTTCCTTCAGGAATATTGTCCCTGAGCTAATGTCCATGCCAATCCTCCTCTATTTTGTATGTGGGTCGCCGCCACAGCATGGCTTGATGAGTGGTATAGGTCCACACCCGGGATCCAAATCCGTGAAGCTCAGGCCACCAAAGTGGAGCACATGAATTCAACCACTACACCACTGGGCTGGCCCCCAACCTAATTTCTTAATAGAAAGTTATATAAAGTGAATAATTGTTAGATATTACAAGAGCCATTAAATCTATTTTATTTTATATGATTTATTATATTATTATATATATAGTATATAGTATAGTATAGCATTATAGTTTACTAGTACATATTATATTATTTTATATCTTACTATTCTGTTTTATATCATCTTTTAGCAATTTATTTATAAATGATGATAGCATAAGTAAAAACTGCTGGTATTGTTGACTTTATTCTATTTTAATATACTTCATGCAGACTGGGACTTGGAGGTTTTCCTGGAGTATGAGTTTAAAAGAAAACAGCTGTTAAAACCTATGTTCTTAAATTCTTGTATTGATCTCAGAGTAACTTACAAGGCAAAGGTCAAAGATGGGGGAATGTTCACTTTCCTTCTCTTGAAAAGTGATTAAACTTTATCCCACATGTGGGCATGGGTTTCTACAAATAAAATACTTTCTTTTGAAATGTTCCCATAAATACATTTCTTAAAGTATGTAAAAACAACACAACAATAATATGCACATTCCAAATCGAATAGAACGAAAAATTATGAAAAGTGGTTAATACAAAGCCTTTCAAATAGCAATTCTTTTTTTATATATGTCTTCTTTGATTTGATTTGATTTTCTATAAGAGAAAACCAAAAGGACTAAGTGGTCCCCAGCAGGAAGTGGGAACAGAATTCTTGGGATGAGAACATTCTGGTTAGTATAAATTGAAAATCATTTTATTATGTCAGTTATTTTACTTTTATAAAGTCTTTCATTTGAATCTCCCTTTTTTGTGATGTCATTAATGAGGAATATCCTTCAGCCTAAAAATGGCTCCTGATCGGACTGTGTTGACTATGTGTGTGGACCTGTGGGTGGCGGGGCTTGTCAGCTGCAGAAGACTTGTGCTTCTCAAAGACTCACATAGGGGGTTTGCCCCACCTTCCAAAGCCTGAGACAATTGGGTGCTCCCATGCCTGAGGCCAGCCCCACCCAGCTGCAATCCTCAGAGAGCTGACAAGAGACCTAAAGGCTGGAGGCTTATAGCAATTGTAAGGCCCTGAGTCTAACAACCTGCCATGCTGCGGGCCTACTCACTTAAAAGAAATACTGCAACACAAATGTGCTATTAGAACTTGCAGCCAACTGTGCTGGGGATCCCCACACCTGATAAAGAGACTGAAGGGCCCACAACAACTACAAGCAGCTGAGCATTACAACAGCTGGCCAGGAGCATAACTCAGCCTCCCTGGGCTCCTATAGGGAGAGCAAACAGGCCACAACAGAAGGACACACGTAGCCCACATAGGGGCCAACCCTGGAACATTGAGAACTGAGAGAAGGACACAACAGGCCTCCTAAGGCATCACTTATATAAGGTCACCTATCCAAGAGCAGGAGACGTAGCTGACCTACATAATGCGTAGACACAAGCACAGGGAAAGAGGCAAAATGAGGAGGCAAAGGAAGATATTCCAAGTAAGGGAACAGGACAAAACCCCAGAAAAAGAACTAAGTGAAACAGAAATGAGCAACCTACCCGACAGAGAGTTCAAACTAAGAGTGTGAAGGATGCTCACGGATCTGGGGAGAAGAATAGATGAACTCAGTAAGAACATCAACAAAGAAATGGAAGATATAAAAAAGAACAAATCAGAAATGAAGAATACAATACTGGAAATGAAAAATTCATTAGAGGGACTCAAAAGCAGAGTAGAGGATACAGAAGAACAGATCTGGGAGCTGGACGAAAGCTAGAAGAAATTACCCAAGCTGAACAGGTAAAAGAGAAAAGAATTAAAAAGAGTGAGGACAGTCTAAGGGACCTCTGGGACAACATCAAGTGCACTACCATCCGTGTTATAGGTGTCCTGGAAGGAGAAGAGAGAGACAAAGGGGCAGAGAATCTATTTCAAGAAATAATAGATGAAAACTTCCCTAACCTCAGGAAGGAAACAGACATCCAGGTACAGGAAGCACACAGAGCCCCAAACAAGATAAACCCAAAGAGGCCCACACCAACACACATCATCATCAAAATGTCCAGAATTAAAGATAAAGAGAGAATCCTAAAAGCCGCAAGAGAAAGTGAAGTTACATACAAAGGAAACCCCATAAGGCTATCAGCTGACTTCTCAGCAGAAACCTTACAGGCTAGAAGAGAGTGACACGATATATTTAAAGTGCTAAAAGGAAAAAATTTATAGCCAAGAATACTCTACCCAGCAAAGTTATCATTCAAAATGGAAGGAGAGATCAAAATTTTCCCAGATAAGCAAAAATTAAAGGACTTTGTCACCAAGAAACCAGTGCTACAAGAAATGTTAAAGGGACTGATGTAAGGGGAAAAGAGAAGACCACAAATAGGAAAAATTATCTATTTCCATGATAAGAGGGTAATGGATACAAATGCACAAAAAAGAGGTTAGATATGATATCAAAAACATAAAAGGAGGGAGGAGGGGAGTTAAAGAGTAGAGCTTTCAGATAGAGGTCAAACTAAAGAGACCATCAATTCTGTATAGGAGAAGAAAGGAACAGAGAAGGACTACTAAAACACTGAGGAAAAAAAAGTTAAAAAATGGCAGTCAGTACATACTTATCACTAGCTACTTTAAACGTCAATGGACTAAATGTTCCAATTAAAAGGCATAGGGTGGCTGATTGGATTAAAAAAACAAGACCCATATATATGCTGCATACAAGAGACACACTTCAGACCTAAAGACACTCACAAACTGAAAGTGAAGGGATGGAAAAAGATACTCCATGCAAATGGCAATGAAAAGAAAGCTGGGGTAGCAGTACTCATATCAGACAAAATAGACTTTAAAACGAAAACTGTAAAAAGAGACAAAGAAGGGCATTACATAATGATCAAGGGAACAATCCAACAAGAGGATATAACACTTGTAAATATCTACGCACCCAACATAGGTGCGCCTAAATATATAAAGCAATTATTAACAGACATAAAAACAGAAATAGACAGTAACACAGTAATAGTAGGGGACTTTAACACTCCACTTACACCAACGGATAGATCATCCAAACAGAAGATCAATAAGGAAACATTGGCCTTAAATGACACACTAGAACAGATGGACCTAGTAGATATATACAGAGCATTCCATCCAAAAACCGAAGAATACACGTTCTTTTCAAAGGCACATGGAACATTCTCCAGGATTGATCACATATTAGGCCACAAAACAAGTCTCCATAAATTTAAGAAGATTGAAGTAATACCAAGCATCTTTTCTGACCGCACCCATATGAAACTAGAAATCAACTATAGGAAGAAAATCAGAAAAGCCACAAATACGTGGAGATTAAACAAAATGCTACTGAACAACGACTGGGTCAATGAAGAAATCAAAGAAGAAATCAAAAAATACCTGGAGACAAATGAAAATGAAAATACGACATGCCAGAGTTTATGGGATACAGCAACAGCGGTTCTAAGAGGGAAGTTTATAGCAATACAGGCATATCTCAACAAACAAGAAAAATCTCAAATAAACAATCTAACAATGCACCTAAAGTAACTGAAATAAGAAGAACAAACAAAGCCCAAAATCAGTAGAAGAAGGCAACTAATAAAAATCAGAGCAGAAATAATGAAATAGAGACCAAAAAAAAATTAATAAAACCAAGAGCTGGTGCTTTGAAAAGATAAATAAAATTGACAAACCTTTAGCTAGACTCACCAAGAAAAAAAGAGAAAAGGCACAAATAAGTAAAATCAGAAATGAAAGAGGAGAAATTACAACAGACACCTCAGAAATATAAAAGAATACAAGAGAATACTATGAAAAGCTATATGCCAACCAATTCGACAATCTGGAAGAAATGGATAAATTCTTAGAATCATACAACCTTCCAAAACTGGATCAAGAAGAAGTAGAGGGGCCAGCCCGGTGGCGCAAGCGGTTAAGTGCGCGCACTCCGCTGCGGTGGCCCGGGGTTCGCTGGTTCGGATCCCGGGCGCGCACCGACGCACTGCTTGGCAAGCCATGCTGTGGCGGCGTCCCATATAAAGTGGAGGAAGATGGGCACAGATGTTAGCCCAGGGCCGTCTTCCTCAGCAAAAAAAGAGGAGGATTGGCGGATGTTAGCACAGGGCTGATCTCCTCACAAAAAAAAAAAAAAAGAAGAAGAAGTAGAGAATTTGAATAGACCAATCACTACTAAGGAGATCGAAACAGTAATCAAAAACCTCCCCCAAAATAAAAGTTCAGGACCAGACGGCTTCCCTGGTGAATTCTACCAAACATTCAAAGAAGACTTAATACCTATCCTTCTCAAAATCTTCCAAAAAATTGAAGAGCGGGGGAAGCTCCCTAACTCATTCTACAAAGCTGACATTACCCTGATACCAAAACCAGACAAGGACAACACAAAAAAAGAAAATTACAGGCCAATATCACTGATGAACATCGATGCAAAAATCCTCAACAAAATATTAGCAAATCGCATACAATAATATGTTAAAAAGATTATACACCATGATCAAGTGGGATTTATTCCAGGGATGCAGGGATGGTTCAACATTCGCAAATCAATCAACGTGATACACCACATTAATAAAATGAAGAATAAAAATCACATGATCATCTCAATAGATGCAGAGAAAGCATTTGACGAGATACAGCATCCATTTATGATAAAAACTCTGAATGAAATGGGGATAGAAGGAAAGTACCTCAACATAATAAGGCCCATATATGAGAAACCCACAGCTAATATCATCCTCAATGGTGAAAAACTGAAAGCCATCCCTCTAAGAACAGGAACCAGACAAGGATGCCCACTGTCACCACTCCTATTTAACATAGTACTGGAAGTCCTAGCCAGAGCAATCAGGCAAGAGAAAGAAATAAAAGGGATCCAAATTGGAAAGGAAGAATTGAAACTGTCACTATTTGCAGATGACATGATTTTATATATAGAAAACTCCAAAGAATCCACCAGAAAACTTTTAGAAGTAATAAACGAATATGGTAAAGTTGCGGGATACAAAATCAACATACAAAAATCAGTTGCATTTCTATACACTAACAATGAAGTAGCAGAAAGAGAAATTAAGAATACCATCCCATTTACAATTGCAACAAAAAGAATAAAATACCTAGGAATAAACTCAACCAAAGAGGTGAAAGATCTGTACACGGAAAACTATAAAACATTGCTGAAAGAAATTGAAGAAGACACAAAGAAATGGAAAGATATTCCGTGCTCTTGGATTGGAAGAATTAACATAATTAAGATGTCCATACTTCCTAAAGCAATCTATAGATTCAATGCATCCCTATCAAAGTTCCAACAACATTTTTCACAGAAATAGAGCAAAGAATCCTAAAAATTTATATGGAACAACAAAAGACCCCGAATAGCTAAAGGAATCCTGAGAAAAAAGAACAAAACTGGAGGTATCACACTCCCTGATTTCAAAACATACTACAAAGCTATAGTAACCAAAACAGCATGGTACTGGCACAAAAACAGACACACAGATCAATGGAATAGAATTGAAAGCCCAGAAATAAACCCACACATCTATGGACAGCTAATCTTTGACAAAGGAGCCAAGAACATACAATGGGGAAAAGAAAGTCTCTTCAACAAATGGTGTTGGGAAAACTGGATAGCCATATGCAAAAAAATGAAAGTAGACCCTTACCTTACACCATACACAAAAATTAACTCCAAATGGATTAAAGACTTGTATGTAAGACCTGAAACTGTGAAACTTCTAGCAGAAAACATAGGCAGTACGCTCTTTGACATCGGCCTTAGCAACATATTTTCAAGCACCATGTCTGACCGGGCAAGAGAAACAATAGAAAAAATAAACAAATGGGACTACATCAAACTAAAAAGCTTCTGCACAGCAAAGGAAACCATCAACAAAACGAAAAGACAACCTAACAATTGGGAGAAGATATTTGCAAACCATATATCTGATAAGGGCTTAATCTCCAAAATATATAAAGAACTCATGCATCTCAACAACAAAAAAACTAACAACCCAATTAAAAAATGGGCAAAAGACCTCAACAGACATTTCTCCGAAGAAGATATACAAATGGCCAACAGACACATGAAAAGATGTTCAAAATCATTAACTATCAGAGAAATGTAAATCAAAACTACAATGAGATATCACCTCATGCCTATCAGAATGGCTATACTTAACAAGACAGGAAACAACATATGTTGGAGAGGATGTGGAGAGAAGGGAACTCTCATACACTGCTGGTGGGAGTGCAAACTGGTGCAGCCACTATGGAAAACAGTATGGAGATTCCTCAAAAAATCAAGGATAGGACTACCATATGATCCAGCTATTCCACTGCTGGGTATTTATCCAAAGAACTTGAAAACACCAATGGTAAAGATACATGGACCCCTGTGTTCATTGCAGCATTATTCACAATAGCCAAGACTTGGAAGCAACCTAAGTGCCCATCAAGGGACGAATGGATAAAGAAGCTGTGGTATATATACACAATGGAATACTACTCAGCCATAAGAAACGATGAAATCCAGCCATTTGTGACAACATGGATGGACATTGAGGGTATTATGCAAAGCAAAATAAGTCAGAGGGAGAAGGTCAAATACCGTATGATTTCCTTCATTAAGTAGTAGATAATAACAACAATAAACAAACACATAAGAGACAGAGATTGGATTGGTGGTTACCACAGGGGAAGGGAGGAGGGAGGAGAGCGAAAGAGATAATTCGGCACATGTGTGTGGTGATGGGTTGTAATTAGTATTTGGGTGGTGAATATGATGTAATCTATGCAGAAATGGAAGTATAATGATGTACACCTGAAATTTATACAATGTTATAAACCAATGTTACTGCAATAAACAAAAAATTAAAAAAAAACGCTCCTGATCTACACAATTCAAATTGTTTCTAAGACTTTCAAATTACAACTTTCATAAAGTATTGTAAAGACTGCCATCTAGTGGCTTTCCAGTTGCTAAAAAGAATTAAAAGAATTAGCTAAATCAAATGAAGATTAAACAAATAAATAATACAGTGGACTAGTGAAAAAACTAACAAGACTATTAGATTACTCAGGAAACATGGTCCCTACAGAATGTTCCTTACATTTTTGTGAACTATCTAACAAATTTTCACTTCCTCCTCTGTGAATGTGGGAGATCTTGTCTTTCATTGGTACGGCTGCCACAGCTTTCCATGAGACCAATTTATCATGATGAAAATTAGTAGATGATTATAAAACTAACAGTATTTTCCAATTTCTATTTAAGTAGTGGTGTGTTTTTTTTGTTTGTTTGTTTGTTTGCTATATTTCTTTACACTGGTACCACTAAATTCAGTGTTTGATATCTATTTCCTTAGGGTTGGATGATTCTCAGTACTGCCCTTCTTGCTTTGAAAATGATCAGGAATGGTTGCTTAATGAAGATTAAAAGGTCCTTGAACAAGGTTAGTGGTGTCTTGCCTCTTTATTCTGTCATCTCAAACTCCAGATTTAATCATAGGTTCATCAAATTTTAGATAGCACGTGTGCAATCATTTATAAATCAATGATGACATTTTTCTTTCTTGTCATATCATATAATGTACATTAAAGAAATTATGAATGCACAGTTTCTAAAGCTGTTGGATTTGTCTGTGGAATCATAGGTTCCCACTAAGAAGAATCCCAACATTTTGGCCAGAAATTTGAATACAAATAAGTTGAAGAAACATCAGCCTGCAACAGTACCATTCAGCATTCCAGCATATTTGATAGTGGCCGTAAAAATACAAAAAATTCTCATGAAAAAGTTAAAATGACGTCAATTGGTGTGAATTCTCCTAAAAAGGTACAGCAAGATCAGTTACAACTAAAGAGCAGTACAAAAGTGGGTCTTCACAGTGTCAAAAGGGGTTTATCTCTTTTTAATACTAAGTCCGCCACTTCTCTGGGGCAGTTGCAGTCTCCCAGCTTGAATACACCTATGCAGAAGCAAATAAAAAGCAAACATCTTGCATTTAATACCGAATCTAAGTATTCAACAATTGTTTCAACTACCATTTCATCTGTTAATTGTGTTTCTGATACGGAAATGAGTTCTGCTCTTGACTGTTTACCTATTTTGGCCAATTGGGAGGATGCAGCTTTACTGCCAGCATCTCAGCCGGAGCAAAATATAGATTTCATATCTGCCATCAGTGACTCAAACTTAGATACTTCATTTAATTCTGGAGAAATAATAATGGTTTTAAAAGAATCTGAAATGCTAAGTCATGAAAACTTTGGAAGCACAGAAGAAACTTCTCAAAAATCTGAGACCTCTGAGTCTATTGTGTATGAGTCCACATACTACTATTTATAATGTAAAAGAAGCCAAAGATCCGGGTTCAGATTTTTTTGACTTTAAAGTACCTGAATGCAAATCAAGTAGCTTCAGCGGTGTTAATGCCAATATGTTTCATCCTTCAGTTTTAGGGAAACATCCTCTTCTTTCACGTGGTACTAAAAGGAGTCCATCTATTCCCCTAGCTTTCCCACCAGCAAAAAAAACAGACCTTCACTATTCGTGAAGAAAAGCCTACATCATCTGCTGACTCCCCAGGGAGAAGTTCTTCCCAGAAGGTTCTCCACTCTATCTTAACTTCTACAGTTAACCTACAAAGGCCTTGGAAGAGTGGGAGAATGACACCTCCTTTATGCAAATGTGGCCGAAGATCTAAGAGACTTGTTGTTTCTAATAATGGACCAAACCACGGAAAAGTCTTCTCCTGTTGCCCTAGTGGGAAATACCAAGAAAACAGAAAATGCTGTGATTATTCCAAATGGGGACAAACACTTCAAAAGGAAAGAGCCAATAGCATAGTTCTCTCTCATTCCCCAGAGGGACTCAGTTTTGGTTCTCCAAAAACAAGCCCTATTTGTGACAGAAATGTAAATTTTTGTACTGAAAATTCATTGAGACTCAGACCTTCAATGAGGAACTGATAAATTTTCTTTACATCTAAACTATATTTTTACTTTAATGCGACTTTCAGTGCAGTAAAGAGAAAAAAACGTATAGGGCTACAAGTTATGAGGATTTAGCGTAGTCTGTAGATGACACTGAGGCTATTAAACACATACACACACACACACTCACTGAAAACAGAGAAAAAACAAATTTCACAGGCTTCCAATTTCATTCACCAGTTATCTAACATTTGTCTTCTGTTCATGTCTGATTCCTGATTGTTCCTTGAATTCCCAAACATTATGAGTATTCTGATCATGTCTTAGACTATTTTATTTATATTTCATATATTACCATTTGCCAAATTTATTGTACTTTTTTGAAGAACCATAAATGAAATATTCTGCAAACTATATTATATTAAATATAATAACCAACAACAGTATATGATACGCTTCTTTTACAATTAGACCTTGAAACAAATTTTAAACTATTTTTAAATTATTTGAATAGAAACGTGATTAACAAAAATCCGTAGCCTATTTTCAAGTAGATACTTGTACTTTGAGAATTAGCATAATCTTCTGACATGTTTTATTTTTCTAAAATATTTTATCACTTCTTTAGTTTTATTTCAATGCTTGAAGATTGGTTCTGATTTCTATATCAACATATCAGAAGAATTATTCAACTAAGATTTGAAAACCAATAGATTGGTTCAGAAATTGCTTCTATACTATATGTTTAAAAATTCCTCAGCAGTTGATGATATTCTTTTTATATTACCAAATTATAGGAAAATTGACACTAAAGCAGAGGAACTGATTAAATATTTTCTTTCAAAATTCAGCCTCTGACATTATAACCAGAAGATATTTTAAATCAATAGTTTATAAGCATACTATCACATTTTTTATCACAATTCCATAATCTCGTGGTTTCTACAGAGTTTGTTTTATAGATATGATAATTAATGGAATGGATTTAAATTGTTTCCCATTCTTGCTTTCTCAGTTCATTTCTTTTTATCTTCCCACTGATAGTCTTTGGCAGAATTGAATAAATTCTACCTGTTGGGATCAAGGGAAGAAAATTAGCCCAGAAGTTTTTATCTTTAGATAAAGTCAATTATATAGCAGTTCCATTATGAACTCTAGATGAAAAATTAGGACACCCATTGGAATGAGTTTTTAGTAACAACCAAAAAGGCAGAGGGGTATTGTTGAGGAGACTTTTCTTGATACTTAGTATTCACGACAAGTCTGGTGAGCCAATGACCTGACAGATTAAGAGTTTCATTTTAATCTCAAAAATTCTGAATCCTTTTTTTTTTTTTTTGTGAGGAAGATCAGCTCTGAGCTAACATCCATGCCAATCCTCCTCTTTTTGCTGAGGAAGACTAGCCCTGAGCTAACATCCCACCGATCTTCCTCCACTTTATGTGGGACGCCGCCACAGCATGGCCTGACAAGTGGTGCGTCGGTGCACGCCTGGGATCCGAACCCGGGCCACCAGCAGCGGAGCACACGCACTTAACCGCTATGCCACAGGGCCGGCCTCAAAGATTCTGATTCTTATCCATGTGCTTAGTTCAGTTTGGAACATTTGGTGTAGCATGTTTGAGAAGAATGTTCATTAAAATGGAAAAAATAACCAGCTGGAATTTTTCAGAACACTAAGAAAATGTTCATCAGAATTAGAATATCTACCTTTCGGGGATATTTGTAAGGTGCTGTAGTTTTTTTTACATGCATCTGAATCTCTTTTTTCAGTTGTTCTTGATCACGTGACTTGTAGTCGGGGTTCAGAACAATAAAAGCCTTTACTATCTAAAATAAATATTTGAAACACCAGAAAGATGAGTTGTGTATTTTTATGATTTAGCGTGTCTTGTTTGCTTTCTCTAACTGGGAATCTAAGTGCCTGGTAGGTGGGCCAGAAGGTTTAATAGGGTTTGATCCCGGCTCTGTGCTCTTGAGCCAGCCAGTTGACTCACATACCTCCTGTTCTGTGTCTAATACAAGAGAGCTTCTGACCACTGCTTCGTTTATGATCTACACTTGAACCTTCTCATCTAACTACATCTTGAGCTCTACTTTCTGACCTATGTCTGAATATCTCTGTTCTTGACTTCTTGCCTCATCTTTTATCTCCTTCAAAAAAGTGTCCTTTTGGAAACTTGGCAGTACACTAAGCACAGTCTCTTGTGTAACAACCCAGGCTGATCCAGCCTAGCTCGTAGGTCCTACCCTCAGTGTGGCCCTTATAAACAGTATTTATACTGGGTTTGCCATATCCTTGTTGATGAGAACCATTCATTGAGGCTGTGTGCTCTATTCCAGAGACACGTCTGTTGATGCAAGGCTGTGAAGATTCCAACAGCCACTTTCCTATTGCTCTGACCCACTTACCTGGCCCTGAGGAACAAGAGCAGAGGTGGTGGCGGCTCTTGCTCTCTAACTGGCAGAAGACAGCCATCACGTTATTATCACTTTATGCTCACAAACCCTGTCCCCAAAGTTCACCCTTCCTTGAAATGTTTTGGAAAATCCTGCCTAGAGTTTCTGGTTCTTTAGTGGAGAAGACAGAAGGACATCCCTCATGTGTACCCCCCTTCAGGAGAATATTGGGATTATGAATGTTCTCTCCTGGGGCACTGCCAACACTGCCATTCACTGCCTTTTCTAGAGGCAGGACTCCAGGTGAGTCAACTAGTATGCACCACCAAATCCAGATTACGAACCCAGGGTTTGCCATGGAATGATGCTTCCTTGTGGGCACAGTTCCAGGACAGTTTCCTGCAACTTTTATGATGGAATATCCTGCGCTTAAGAGACTGAGATCTTATTGAATTCACGGATTCATGTATCCAGCATGAAGATAAGCTGCCAGCATAACCTATGCATCTTGGTCTGCGAGTAAATATTTGATTGAAAATGAACTGTTTGAAACAATAAATCACTCAGAACAACCAGTCAGTGAGAAATGAAGACTTACAGTGATAAATTTTTCACATATTGATCATTGTTTACCAGTGAGCAGTTTTATAACATTTTATGAGCAATTGCTAATTTTTGTCTTTACCAGCCCCCTTGAACATTTCTAATTTACATGTACCATAGGGCAGTTGTGCAACCTGGTGTGTGTGTGTGTGTGTGTGTGTGTATTTACATGCACGTACAGATTTTATCCTATCCATTTTTTGACACTTTATAAAATTTATTTGTATTTTCGCCTGCTCTGCTGTTTTATCAACACTTTTGTGAATTTTTAAAAATTTTATGCTTGCTGTAAGTGAATCATTCAGAGGCGAATTATTTTAAGAACTAACATTTGTAATTACTGGTTTGCATATTGAGGCATGATTTCTACACCTTGGATAAAGTCTACTTTATTGTTATGAAGGTCTTTATAAACCATTACAGACAGTGATAAATTAACAAGGAATAAGCGAACATGGTTAAGAGCATGAACTCTGAAGTCAGACAACCTGGGTTCGAGTCACACTTCATTGTATAATCGTGAGTAAATTAGGACGCCTCTCTGTGCCTCAGTTTCCTTCTCTGTAAAAAGAGGTTGTAGGGATGAAATAAGTTAACGTAGGCATAGAGCTTACACCAACACCTGGAACATACTAAGCCATCAAAAACATTAAGTATTATTGTAGTAGTAGTGTAAGCACAAGATTTTTTTAACCTAAAATCCCTAAGTGGGCTTCAAAGTTTCTCTGAAATTCTATGCAAAATTTTGCATTTTTATGAGAAGAGTCTATGGTTGTGCTATTCAATACGGTAGTCACAAGTCACATGTGGCTATTTAAATTTAAATGAACTAAAATGAAATAAAATAAGATTTCCTCAGTTGCACTAGCCACATCTCAAGCGCTTGATAGACACTGTGGCTGCTGTATTGGACAACGCAAATACAGAACATTTCCATCATTGCATAAGTCCAGTAGTGCCCGATGGCCTTCAAATTCCAAAGAACTGTGTGATCCAAAAAATTTAGGAACCTAGTGACCTAGACAAATATTCTCAGCCCTTTATTTCACATTCCAGTGTTAAAATAGTATTTAAAATCTAAATGTTCTTGTCAGAAGTAGCAACAACAACAAAAGTCATCCATTCCTTTATCCTTATTGGAAGTTTTGTCTTTTAAAGAAGGCTTGTAGCAAGCACACATTTTTAAAAATTGTGACAATATAGCTAACTAGGTATATTTAGTCATTGGCTGAAAATAAGTTTTTAAAGGAAAGTAGCTACGTGAAATTCCTAAAAAATATTAAAATGTGAAAACCAAGTGAGGGGGCACAAAAATGATCAATACAGAAATTGAATTAGGGAAATGCTCATTTTAAACCCATTAGTTTTGGACAGTATACCTGAGAAAAAAATTAAATATTCATGAAAAATCTCAAAGTAGTTATGATTAGCTAATAGTGTTAGGAAGTTTTAAAGCTAAAACATTGCAAAACAGGCAATAGTGTGAAAATGCATGCAATAAGTCACAAAACAATGGTAGGTAGATAAAAATGATCCCTGTTTTGGATATTGTCCTAAAGTCTTCATTTTATCTGTTTTTGATCAATTCTCCTGGAACTTGCTGCTCAATCATAGGCCTGGCAGGACCTAGCCTGAAGAAAGACCTAACCCAGCTGGGATAGGCCTGCTCCCAGAAAGAGAGGAGCTGCCTGTGGCGTGGAGCACTTGGCCACTTTGTGTGTGGATAACTCACAGGGGACACCCACCAACATCTGCCAGGAAATGTTGCAGCTCACTAAACTTGGGGAACTGAACTGGTCAAACTTTTCCCCTCACTTGGCTAATCCAAGCCCTACACCAAGACCCCAGAGCTGTTGGGGGACCATAACCCGTTATGTATTATACTCTGGGTATCAGGTGACTGCCAAGCCAACCCTGGTCGTAAAAGCTCAGCCAGCAAGTAAGCACCTGTCTAGGTGGATAAATCTAAGGATGCCTGATGCTAGGGAAGAGGTGCAGGAGGAGCTGAGACTCATGAAACTCTACTAGTGGAGTTCAGAGTGAAGGGACAAACTTCAATAATCACTGAATCTGTTCCCTGCTCTCGTCTACCTGGAATATTGAAGGCCCTGCCTGGCAAAGGGGGCCTAAAGAGTGGCATGGAAACTTTAAACCCAAACTACCATGTGCGCAGCCACAATAGGAGGAGATTTCAGGACTCCTGTCTTATTCATGGCTTATTTTATTTCCTTAATCCTCTACTTATCTACCCACCCAGCCTGCTTCTGGTTGCCTCAGTTCCTGTCTCTGCCCTGGCTCACACCCCTGTTTTCTGATGCCAGCCTATCCTCCTCAGCTACACCAGGACCATGTTGGTTTCCAGACTTTCTGGGTAAGAACTTGATCCTATCTAGCTAACCTCTGGCACCCTCTCCTGGTGTGAGCCTGGGTTGTTGGCATTCACACCATCTTTGCCCCAGCTCTCCATGGAAAGGATGCAAATTCATTCGTTCTTTAGTTTCCTTATTTTTCGCTGAGGAAGATTCTCCTAGAGCTAACATCTGTGCCAATCTTCCTCTATTTTGTATGTGGGTCGCCGCTACAGCATGGCTGCCGACAAGTGGCGTAGGTCTGCACCCAGGAACTGAACCCAGGCTGCCGAAGCAGAGCACGCTGAACTTAACTACTAGGCCACAGGGCTGGCCCCTCAAATTCTTTATAGTTATATTTTTTAGTCTTATTATATAGCACTTCTTTCTGACTAGCATATTTCTATCTGACTTGCATATTTATTAATAACTCTCTATCTGACTTGCATAGTTAGTGAATGAATCATTTGGGTAATTCTGTTTCAACGAACTATTGCTTAGAAGTGTGTGTTAGACTGCCAACAAGTTATAAAGTGGAGGTGAATCCATTCTTTTTACCTCTCCTCTGATGGGGTCTGGGCTGCTGACAACAGCTGACTCTGCTACCGCAGGATGCTCAGTCAGGGCACTTTCTACTTCAAATGGTCCAATTCGGTAGCTGGGAAATGAAACATATGGCAGGAATTTATAAACGGGAGCAGCAAGTTCACTCCAGGAGAATGATGATCAGTTAACATAGACATATGCACAGATGAAAAAGAAAATTACCCAGAGGATAATATGACATCATCCGATCCTGCCACAAACCAGAAATACCCATCTTCATCCATATAGCCCCTGTCCCCAGTGATATAGAAATTGCCTCGTAGAGTTGAAGCTGTTTTTGTAGGATTATCTTGTGAAACAAATAGCATTTTGTTAATATTACTGTGAATGTGACTCTTCTGTTGGAATTTTAAATGTTCAAGGAAAAAGAAAAGTTTGGTGCCTTTGAGAAGCCTTAGACTGAAGGGGAGCCAGTGTGTGAAATGAGGATGAAATTCCAGCACTGAGCCAGCCCAATATAAGAAAGGTAAACTACAGTTACAAAGACTAGGCATGCTTCCATCCTGAGGATTTTCTTAGATGGATCACAAAATAAATATTGCGGGAGCTCACAGCTCAGAGGAGTAGGCTAAATAAGTCTTTTGCTAATTGGTCAATATCTAATACTGGTAGGAAAAGAGAGAAGTCAATACTCAGAGTTAAAAGAAAGCACCAACACTTAATCATTCAATGAACAGCTTTTTTTTCTTTTTGCGTTTTGTTTTGTTTTACACAAATACAGAGAATTGGTCCTATCACTTTGGCAGGGAGAAAAATGAAGTATTGTTACATTATGTAAAATTCACTGGCAAGTAAAACCTGGACTATTGATTATATTGATGTAAAATTTGCTCTGATTTCTATGCTATGATTAGAGATGAAAATATGTTTGCAAACAGTAAGGAGCTTGGAAGGCCTCTAGTGAAAGAAATTTACTTCATCTCACTGCCCCATTCTCTCTCCCTCTCACTCCTCCCAAGAAGGGAGACTGCTAATCAGATTTCAGGAAAATGACTGGGTCCTGTTTTATAGTGGAGAGGATCAATGGATATTAAGAGGGCTGTCTTCTTTCTAGGGCTCTTTCTAGGGCTTCATGGGTCTGGAGCTGTGATCTAGCCTCGGGGGACCAGCGTGCCCTTCTCTAGTAAGCATTTGGGGGTTTCTTCAATTCCCTGTCTGAGGGATTACTAGGCAGGACAATGACTCTCTCAGAAAAGGCCAAGTACTCAGGTGTGTTTTGTGGCAAGTAGGGATAGTTACCAAGCACTTTTGAGAGAGAAATAGAAGATAAGAGGCTATTTGATAAGTCTCTTACTACATAATGTGTAAAAAGGCCACATGGTCGGGTAGGTAGAACTTGAATGCCAATATCTCCTTCTTGTCCAGGAGGTAGAACATTGCCATTTACATCTAAAATCTAGGATAAAACAGAACAATTTATTTAAGAGAATTTTTATGTAATGCCAAATCTTAAATCTTTACTTTGCATGTTTTATTTTGTTCTGTTGCCCTTCAGGAATGCAGACGTCAAAAAATTTTTAGTATACTTTAAATTCCTAAGACAAATGTATTTATTTAAATTCTTATTGTAAAATATAAAATGCAGGTTAGCAAAATGTGAAAGAAAATAAAAATTTTCTTTAATTCTACCATTTAGCAATAATCACATTTTGGTGACATCTTTTGAGACAATATAGACATAGGAAAAAATGGGGTCACTTTATAACATACTGTTTTACAACCTGCTTTTATCATTTAGCAATATATCTTGATTGTCTTTTCCTCTCAAATCAATATTTCATTAGTATTTTTCTAACTTTTACTGTGGAACAAACAAAACCTCACTTGGGAAGCCAAACAGAAGTCAGCAGGAAAAGGGGAATGTTCTCTGGTTGAGACAGTGGTGGGTAAGCCAAAGCCTTGCTCTCTCACCCTCTCCCAATCCTCATGGTTCCCTGAAGTGCCTGATAGTAGCTAGCATTTATTAGACACTTACTGCATTCCAAGTAATAAATGCTACAGCTCTAAGTACTTCACACCTTCTTTATTCCTTACAACAGTGCTATCTGCTTAGAACTATTATTAGGCTCACTTTCCATATGAGGAAACTGAGGTGCAGAGAGTTTAAGTAAGACAGTACATGATTGAGCAGGAATTCAAATCTCAGCAATCACACTCCAGATCCTACACTTTTCATCATTACACTTCTCTCTGGAATCTCTCCAGGAGTTCAATTCAATTTTTAAAAATCCAAATTACATTTCTCAGATTGATTGTTTATGTTACATACCATATTTTACTCTAAATAACTCTTAGCTTTTTCTAAATATGAACACTCTACTCTGCTTTTATATACATCCACCAAGAACCTTCAAACCTGAGATGTGACTTCTGTGGAAAATAAGGGTATAATACTTATCGGCCACTTTCCAGAGGTAAAAGGGCTTATGTCCTCAATGATAAACTTGAAAGGCAAAGGAATTCTAAATGTAAAACCTTAATTTTCAATTCTTGCTAATAAAAAATATAAATACCTGCCCAGTCATCTAAAGAAATATTTGGCTCCAGTATCAAGGAATTATTGATGGAAAGGAGCTATCTTAAGAGCTCCAAATACTTATCACAGACTATTCTTCAATAGATGGGAAAAAGATAAAATGTCCTATCTTTGGAGAGAATCATGTTCCTCATTGTTCAAGGGATCTTAAAATGTTTAAACATGAAAATTATGAGCTTTGGGCTTTGAAGTTGCAAAATCTGAAATCGAGCTGGTAGGAGCACATTCCCAGATGCCAGAATATCATTGCAGGTGCTGTTAGCCAGGTAACAAGAGGCCCAGTAACAAGAGCCCTTGGGGAAGAGTTAAAAATGAAGGTAGCTGCATTAGGAAAATGCAAATCGAAACTACAATGAGATACTGCCTCACACCCATGAGGATGGCTACTGCCAAAAAAATACAAAATAAGTATCGGCGAGGATGTGAAGAAATTGGAACCCTTGTGCACTGTTGGTGGGAATGTAAAATGGTCTAGCCACTGTGGAAAACAGTTTGGCAGTTCTTCAGAAAATTAAAAATAGAATTACCATATGATCCAGCAATTCCACTTTTGGGTATATACCCCAAAGAATTAAAAGTATGGTCTCCAAGAGATATTTGTACACCCAAGTTCATCACAGCATTATTCACAATAGCTAAACTGTGGAAGAAACCCAACCATCCATCAACAGATGAGTGAATAAGCAAAATGTGTTATATCCATACAATGGAATATTACTCAGCCTTAAAAAGGAGAGAAATTCTGACACATGCAACAACATGGATGAACCATGAGGACATTATGCTAAGTGTAATAAGCCAGTCACAAAAAGACAAATACTGTATGATTCCACTTATATTAGGTATTTAGAACAGTCAAAATCACAGAGACAGAAAGTAGAATGGTGGTTGCCAGGGCTGGGAGGATTGGGGAATTGGGAGTTATTGTTTAAGGGATACAGAGTTTCAATTTTTCAAAATGATAAGAGTTATGGATATAGATACTGGAGATGGTTGCACAACATTATGAATGTATTTAATACCACTTATTTGTGCGCTTAAAAATGGTCAAGATGGGGGGCCGGCCCCATGGCCTAGTGGTTAAGTTCAGCGTGCTCCACTGCAGTGGCCCGGGTTTGGTTCCCAGACGCGGAACCTACAACACTCATTGGCAGCCATGCTGTGGTGGTGACCCACAAAATACAAAATAGAGGAAGATTGACACAGATCTTAGCTCAGGGCGAATCTTCCTCAAGCAAAGAAGAGGAAGATTGGCAACAGATGTTAGCTCAGGGCAAATCTTCCTCGGCAAAAAGAAAGTGGTCAAGATGGTAAATTTTATGTTATGTGTATTTTACCACAATAAAAAAATTGGGAAAAGAAATGAAGGTAGTGATGCTTATTAGGGATGTATGGCAGAGCACTGTTTTCCTTTTGGCCACACCCCTTTGCATTGAATTATAATTGCTCTAGAAAACCACTGGGCTCGAATTAGCAGGGAACTGGTGGTACATCGCGGTTGGCACCACTGTGAGTACAGCTGCACCTGTGAGACCGTCACAGCAATGCATGTTGGGAGCTGTCACTAAGAGGGAAGAAAGGAACACAGTTGTGTGAAAGGCCAACTTGATTGCTTGTAATCCAGACATGATAATACTTAATTATCAATATATCTGTCTCCAACCTAAGGCAGCCTATAAACAAGTGAACTATTGTTAAGTCTATTAACAGACTGTAACCAGGGCTTCCCTACCATGTCTTCTTAGAAAAGCTTTTCAAAGGCAGGGAGTGCGAGGGAGAGGTGAATAATAATAATGGCACCTATCTTTCAGAATTTTATTGTATACCAAGCACTTTGCTATGCTCTTTAGAGATGTTATCTCATTTAATCCTCACAAGAAACCTATAAAATCAGTTCTGTTGTTAGGATTACCAACCTTCTCAGTTTGTCCAGGACTGAGGCAGGAGAGTGCCTCTGGGATGTGTGACTTTCAGTACTAAAACCAGGTAAGTCCCAGGCAAACTGGGGCAAGTTGTTCACCCTAGTCCCCATTTTACAAATCAGGAAACTGAGGCTTCAACAACTTACCCAAAGACACTCAGCTAGTGAAGAGCAGAGCCAGGCCTGAACCACTCGGCAATCCTCTCTTTAGACAGGTTCTCATAGCAAAAGTTAAAGTTAGGAAAAGAGCCCGGATCTGGTTTAAACAATAAACAGTGACATCAGCAGTCATTCTCATCTAAACGTTCTCAAACTTATCTAATCGTAAGAATTACCTAGAGTGCTTGTCTAAAACATAGATTTCAGGGTCCCACCCCAAATCTGTGGAATCAGACTCTCTAGAGAAGGGGCTGCGAGTCAGTATTTTTAACAAGAGGCCATGTGATTTTTATGATCAGATAAGCTTGGGAAACATTGATCTAATCTACAACTAACTCTCATTTAAGTTTGGTTCTGAGCTCTCCGTTCCGTAAACTCATCCATTTTGTGTTTTTGTTGCTATGGTTTTCTCTCACTGTTAGTGCAAGTTCCTTTGTTTATACCTAGCTCTGGCTGGGTTGATCTGAGAACAATTCTAACCCCGTACAAAGCTTGCGGATGGGATGATAGGATGCCCCCTAGGGATCAGGTTGTGGTAATGGCAGTGGTTATGGAGAGCCAGGAAATGGCCAGGTGAGGCTGAGGAAAGAGAGGGAGAATGCTGCAGCCACTGTACGCTTAGCCTCTTTTGGCCTACTTGACCACTTCAGGAGGTCTTGACCTCCCTCAACAGAAGCGGCAGGGTGGTGGTGTGGTTAAGAGTGGGGATACTGGAACCAGATTGCTTGGGATTGAATCCTAATGCTAGAAGCTACTAGCTGTGTGACCTCTGGTGAAGTCCTTACCTCTCTGTGCCTCATCTGTGAAATGGTTCTTATATTAGTATGTATCTCATAGGTTCCATCTGGGAATTAAATGGATTAATATTTGTAAAATGCTTAGAACTGCTTGGCACAAGCAACTGCTTTGCAAAAAAAAGGAGACCAATAAACTAATGTTTCTAACATATTTCCGTCTTTACATGGAAGTTAAGATACCATGGAAGTAACATGAAATCATCACCAAAACTAAGAGTATGGGAGGGTAGTAGTGGGGGAGGTGGTAAACAGATTGGGTTGTTAAATATTCTCCTGGAAGGGAATGCGCAAACCTTAACATCAAAAGCAGGAAAAGGCTTTCCCATTGAGCTAGGCTTAATTTTCATTCCCTTAAAATTTCCACAGATTAGCACCTAGTTAAGAAGAAGAAAGAGTGGAGTAACATTACAAGTAACTTAAAATTCATTCATTCATCACTCTGCATTCATTCAACAAATATTTACTGAGAACTTACTATGAACCAGGCTCAAAGTAAAACAAATTCTCTGCTCTCATGGAATGTAGAGATAGACACTAAGCAAATATATATAATAAGCTTATAATACCTAGTAAATTTATAATTACTAAAATACCATATTTATGAAAACATTTTTATTCATATTGGTATGATATGCAATTTCTACTTAATACGTATGTCAATTTTTGGTTTTATTTTATTTTTCAGATTTTAATTTTTGACCAGGTACTACATTCTCATGGTTTATAAATTGAAGCATTACAAAAAGACACACCATGAAAAATTTCTTTCATTTTTCCCTTATCTGCTCCATCTTACTCCTCTCTTTCCCTACATAATAACCACTTTTGTTATTATTTCATTCATTACCTCTAGAATTTCTTCTTATTTCTATGAGCTCCTTAAATAACTCTTTTAAGAGTATGCTTACCAAAGAGTTGTCCAGCAAATTCATAATATTTCAAGTAACAAAGAATTCAACATTTTCCATTTTTGAGGTAGCCCTGACTAAGAAAGTTCCCTATTACAGAAGGGTAAATCTCTCTTTCTGTAGATCTAGCATGTTTTCATTTAAAATATATTTTAATGACCTCATCCCAATCAGTTATATAGGGGTTTTCCTCAAAGAATGGGTATTTAAACAACTTTAAACAACTGTTAAGAGCTTTTTTGTAATCAGCGTCCCTCCATCTTTTTTTTAAACTGTTCTTCTAACCACTCCACCTCCTCTCCATCCCTCAAACAATCATAAGGTCATAATAAACACTTTGGTTTTATTCATCCAACTAAATCAAGGCCAGCCCTGTCTGTTCAGTGAGGTCCATGTACCGTTTCAGTCTGTCCATATGCTTCGTAGATATCCAGACCTGTCCTGTTTCTCCATTGTTCAGTCACTTAGAGTTGATTGGTTCCCCACCACTCACACAGTGCTTTAAGCTTTTGAACTTATAGCTTCTCAGAAACAGATAACAAGTTAAATTTAGGAGGAAAAATGGAGAGAAATGGAAGTTAGGATGATTGCTAACGAAATTTCAATATAAAATGTGTTGTAGTTCCTTCCTTACTCCCCTCTCCAACACAAAATAAATGAATCATTCTTTTTTTTTTTTTTTAGATTTTATTTTATTTATTCCCCCCCCCCCAAAGCCCCAGTAGATAGTTGTAGGTCATAGCTGCACATCCTTCTAGTTGCTGTATGTGGGACGCGGCCTCAGCACAGCCAGAGAAGCGGTGTGTCGGTGCGCACCCGGGATCCGAACCCAGGCCGCCAGCAGCGGAGCGCGCGCACCTAACCGCTAAGCCACGGAGCCGGCCCAAATGAATCATTCTAACATCATAAAATGACTCCCCAAACACCAGTTTTTCTTTTTCTTTTCTGACTTTAGTTTTTTTGGAGGGGTGGGAAGCATGATTTGTTGCAAAATACAGCCATGCCATCCTTAGGGAAGTTATCACATAATAACATTTTAAATCAGCAATTAAAAGTTTACCAATTGTCTGGATAAACTATGGAATATTCATGCAATGGAATACTATACAGCTATAAAAAAGAATGAGGAAGATCCTGGACCCTGCTGTCCAACAGAACTTTCCGCAACAACAGAAGTGTTCTATAATCTGCACTATCCACTACAATATCTTATAGTCCTGTGTGGCTATTGAGCACTTGAAACATGGCTACTGCCACTGAGGAACTGAATTTTAACTTTAATTAAAACTTAAATTTAAATAACTGCATGTGGCTAGTTGTTACCATATGGGACAGCACAGTTCCAGCGTGTATATTTAGGCAAAAAAAGGAAGATGAAGAACACACAATTCTTCACCTGTGGATGAAGGAAACACAGCATATTGTGTTTCCATTTATGTTTATAAGAGAGCAGGGGAGAATATAAGCATATTGGCTTTTGTGTGTGTAGATTTCAGGGAGAGGGAGAATGGAGACTGAGGAAAGGTTTGGAGGAAGACTTTTCACTATATATTCTTATATAGCTATTAAAATTTATATCATATGAACTACTTCCTATTCAAAAATTTAAAAAAATCAATTTAAAAATATTTACCAATCCACCCTTTCAAATGGGACCAGTAATAGAACAAAAGACATTCATCCTTTTTCCTATTTGCTGGGATAGTTTCCAAATAGGGGCAATTTCTCTACTTTCTCAGCTCAGGTAATAGTCATCATCCAAAAGATTAAACACTTTCTTACCCAAAACCACTGGGCTCAGAGGTATACACAGGGCTGAACCCTCCCTTTCCTCTCTTTGCTTGGGGGAGCCTGCCCTGGATGTAGTGGTTATCATTTACAGAATGTAAGCAAGAAGGAGAAAGAGGAGGAGAGATTGTTTAATCCCATACCTACTAGTTTGGAGCTATGTTTTAGGCAGAAAGACCTTTTACTTTATAGCTTCCTCTTCCTCTCCCCTCCCCCACTAGGTGCCTATTTACCAAGCTTTCTTACCTGCTCATATCACTCTGTACAAGCATTGGGTATGCAGTTGGCGATGAACAGAAGACTGTGATGGGAAACTTAGAAAGCGTCTGCAATTTAGAGGTAAACTCTCAGTCTTATGACAACTTTAACAAGTACCTAAACGTCTATGGTAGGCACAGCACGACTTAAACCTTGTTTATTCTAACATAAATGCACTCACACCTTTCCTCTGTGTATCTTTTCAGGATAATTGACTTTCTGGATGTGACATATCTTAAATCATGTTGTCTATGCTTACTTCTGCAAGTTACTTTATTCACCAGTTCTGTCAGTGACACTGCTAGTGCATTTCTAAATGTTGATCTCTTGTGCTCTGTCCTTACTTCTAAGATGAAAGTTGGCTCAAAACCCAGCAGATAATGTGCAAATACACATGCTCCCTGGATCCATGGAGAAAAAAACACTACTCCATGCAGACTTTGCGCAACCTGTGTCTGAGATATTCCACATCACATCTGAATGTGTCAAATCCAGCCAGAACCTGGGAAAACAAAGAATAGCCCTGAAATATACAGGAAAACAAATTTAAAAGACCCATAAATGGATCATCACCTTGGCAGTTTTGACACTTCAAGATGCTGTTCTGTGAAAGTACCTTCCGTTTACAGATAATCCTAAGCCAAAACTGCTGTGGGTGTGTCCGGTCATTTTAGGAGGTTCACTTGTTCCACTGGTGAAGTAAATGGCCATCATCTCATCATGTGTTGTCTTCACACAGGTGTAGTTATCACTGGCATGTCTACAAAGGAAAACTATAATGATTCTGCACGTTAAACACAGCATCATAGACCGTTACCACAGAAAAGTATTCGAGAAACCATCTACTCGGACCTCTTCATCTCATGGATCAGGCCCCAGTGACTTAGGTTGAATTCCAAGGAAAAAGCCATCTCTCTCTCCATCTTTTTAGGTGCTTTCTGGAATCAAACTAAACTGTGCCATCAACAGCCCATTTATAACAGCTGTTTCATAGCTTTTTACCGTATGATAAAGAAGAGTTGGAAGCATTTTAAAAACTCAAGAATTTTATCATACTGCCAGCAGAATGAGGATTCTCTGATCTTGTAATCATGGATATGTGAAGAACTGCCCTTCCCCTTCACTGTGGATGCTTTAAAATGTGATTTTTTTTTTAAATGGGTCTGTTAACCGAAGTCCTGGGTAATGGTATAAAGCAGGATTCGGCAAACTACAGTCCACGGGCCAAATCTGGCCTGCCTCCTGTTTTCATAAATAAAGTTTTATTGGAACACAGCCATGCCCACTCATTTGCATACTGTCTATGGCTGTTTTCATGCTACAACAGCAGTGGTGAGTAGTAGTGACAGAGACTACAAAGCCTAAAATACTTGTTATCCACCACTTTTATAGAAAATGTTTCCTGACTCCTGAAAGGATGGGTTTTCTATTTCCCACAAGAGAGTCTACGTGGTTCTGAATACAGTGAACAGTAAGACTGAAGAGGATCTCAGCATCCATCAGGGAAGGAAGGGCCGCAGTGAAAGAGAAAGAGAACATTTAGATCCAAAGGATAACTGGGCTGCTGTATCAGTCATACGTTAGGGCAGCTGAGAGGGGGTCAACTCTGCACATCCAGTGTCTAAGAGGCACACAGAGTTTATCTGGAAGTACTGGGCTGAGAATGGATGAATCAGAAACACCCAGGCCATGAGAAATATAGAAAAGCTGTTTTCAAAGACTAACAAAGCTAGACCAAGTGTTTAGTCTATGATTCCTCAATTATCTTCCTTAAAAATAGTCAGTACCTATAGCTCTGTACCTATGACTTCTATCATAGGTATGGTTGCTTTGGAAACCTAAGACAGGGTTATTATACTAACATCTCACTACTGGAAGCAGTAACATAGCAGGTAGGAGTGCGAGCTCAGAAGCCAGACTGCCTGGGTTTGGAACCCAACACTGCCAGATCCTAGCATTTGACCTTATTCATCTGTATAATTATAATACCTAAGATTTAAATGAGTTAATATACCTGAAGTGCTTGGAACAGTTTTTGGCACACAACCAGTGCCATGTAAATGTTAGCTCTTCTTGCAATTATAACATTGTTTGTATTAGAACAGTACCTGGCCTTTGATAAGAACTTGATAAATGTCAGCTATTTCAGAGAAGGTGGGAATAAGTTCAGAGTTCCAAGCATGCTCCTAAATCCTTGAGTAAAGCATGCTCATTCTAGAGAGCGAATTTGCTGTCAACCTTAAGCTAAGATATAACCAATGCCTGGCAAGAGTTCCAAGTGACCCTGGAAGCACCCCATAGCAGAGCGTGAACATCAGTACAAATCAGTTCTGTACTTGCATCCATTAACATTAAGTGTTCCTCTTAGATTAACCTGATAGAAGTGTTGCTGCCAGCAAGGGAATTATATAGCCTACACAGAAGGATTGATAGCAGTCAATTTCCCTGGGAAATGATAACAGCTCTGTGGTTGATGCTGTGAGGCACCCCCTAGATCCCGCTGCAGGAATGAAGGACTTATCCCCACAAGTGCTGAGAGCTCTCTCTTTTTTTTTTTTTAATTTATTTTTTTGTGAGGAAGATCAGCCCTGAGCTAACATCCGTGCTAATCCTCCTCATTTTTTTTTACTGAGGGAGACCGGCTCTGAGCTAACATCTGTTGCCAATCCTCCTCCTTTTTTTTTTTCCCAAAGCCCCAGTAGATAGTTGTATGTCATAGTTGCACATACTTCTAGTTGCTGTATGTAGGACACGGCCTCAGCATGGCTGGAGAAGCGGTGCGTCGGTGCGCGCCCGGGATGCGAACCCAGGCCGCCAGTAGCGGAGCACACGCAGTTAACTGCTAAGCCACGGGACCGGCCCCTGAGAGTCCTCTTTAAAGATTGCCTTGGCTGGAGAGAGCTGCCTTGTTCAAGATCACACCTGCTTCTAGGGACAGCCCACAACAATTACTGGTCAGTATGGGCATATAAACGCCAGGACCTCTTACTTTAGCTGGGAACAACTTTGAGGGGCTATCCAAACTCCACAGGTCCCAGTGGGTTGGCTGAGGGTTTTGGGGGGAGTACATGGCAGATAAATTTCTTCTTCTTCCCAATTCCACATCTTTCCCCCTCCTTCACAGGTGTTGATCCCAAGAGAACTCCTTAACACACTTCTTGCACAGCTAATCTCTCTCAGCAACTGCTTCCTGGAAATCCCAACCTAAGAAAACACTGCAAGCTCCTTCCTGCCTCAGAACTTTGCACTATTAGTGCAACAATAATCATCAATTGTTCCCTTTGCCTATTGTTTTAATTTTCATTTTTCTGATCACTTGTGGGTTGAATGACTTTTCAACTTGCATTTGTTTTGGGGAAGCTGTTCTACAACAACTATGGCTACTCACTTCATCATCTCCTTGAGGTTCCCCCACTCTTCTCTGGGGTTCTGAGACACAATTAGCTTGGAGTGCAGATTTTCACATTTAGATGCAACAGCATCTACTGCCGGGGCTAAAACATCATTGGTAATAATGCACTTTGCTTTTGAAGATTGTAGTCTCTAGAGGATGTCTTTCTGGGTTAGCTGAGTTGTCCCTGGAATTAAAACTGTCCCTAAAGGAGCAGAAAAGAAACAATGTTTAGAAGGAAGGATCTCCTTCATCATGTTAGTTAGCGTAGTGTAGATAGCTCATGTACATTCTGTATTTCTCAGAATGAGTTAGTCAATGTACCAGGCAAGGGATCAACTTGTCTTTCTCCAATTATTCTGCATTTGCCTTTCTTTGGATCTCAAATTTATGACCCTTTTGACCTAACATGAAAGGGTGTTAAATGCTGGATGATTACCTTCTATCTGAAGACCATTCATGGTGTTCAGCTTGAAGAGGGTTTTGATTGAAAAGTAATATTACTAATGTTTATTGAGTACTTGAGTGCCAGGCCCTATTCTAAATGTTCTGCCTGTTTTAACTCATTTAACCCCCACCCAAAAGCCCCAAACACAAAAGCTATGAGTAACTTGCCCAAGATGACCAGTAGGAAGTGGCAGTGCAGGGACTGAACCCTGCAACCTGACACCAGAGCTGCACACTTAACCACTTCCATCCAGTGTCTCTTATAATGGCCATGACTGTCTTACAGTTTCTCTCCAAAGGGAAGGATTGAGGCATTCATCTTTTCTGCGCTGCTACTCCGTTCTGCTGTAAATTCTACTGTACGGTGCAGTGGAATGGTTAAGAGTGTGTCCTGGAGCCAGATACTCTTACAGCTTGGCCTTGGACAAGTCACTTCACCTCCGTGAGTCTCAGGTTCTGTCTGGTCATTCCTGGACTCTTGGCACTGACTCATCTTTATTTTGGAAAGATCAAGCCCCTTCAGAGGAGTTCTTCAGGAAACAGAAAACCAGGGCGAAAATACAATTCTTTGGCATATCTTCCTTTTCTAAACAGGGCAATGTAGCAATTTGTATGAGGCTTTAACTCCATGGATATTCCTTATTGTTCCACCGAGGGATAAGTAATTAACCTACCATGGCGTAACACTTTTCCATAATTTAAAGGCACTCCCTAGCAATAAGCCCACTGCCAGCATTTCATGCCCAGAAGAAGCACTTTATTTAAAGACATTACCCTTAGAAAATTAATTTCTGCCAATAGATAATTCATGTCATATCTTTAAAATAATCTATTAACAGTGATCACTCTTACCTATTAAAACTATTTCCTGTCCAGATTAATCATTCTGGGAAGCATTACATAGTTTCTTGCCAGGGAGAAAACTGTTACTTTAAATAAAAAAATAAAATCTTCCAGTATTGCTCTGGACTGATGTCCTAGTTGAATATAAAAAACACAATGGATTTGTTTATTCACTCATTCATTTAAAAATATATATGGAGAGCCTACCATGTGGCAGACACTCTTCTAAGTGCTAAGGATACTGTAGAGAATGCGATGGACAGAGGTCCCTGCCTTCATGGATCTTACGTTCTAGACAGACATTAAGCACATATACAATATCAGGTGATGATAAGTGCTATTTAAAAGGATAGAAAATGACCACTTTTGGCGGGGGTGGGGGGGCACTGTTTCAGATAGGGTGGCCAGGGTTGACCTCTCTGAGGAAGATTCCTATTTAAATTTGTTTCATATTAAAAAAAAAGTTAAAAACTTCCAGAAATAAAATGTCCATTTCTGCTTCACAGTTGTTGTTTTGCATAAGGGCATAGGGATTGATCCATGCTACTGATACTGGGTAGGGAAACGTGTAAAGAAAGCCCCGTGCAATATCAGAAAGAGCTCTGGGCTGGACATCTGGGCTCCAAGGTCCTTGTTTTCCCTGTTCCTCTAATCAAGGTGTGACCTTGGCCAAGTTGCTGGATTTAGACCTTGCTTTCCTCACCTGTAAATTTATGGAAGGACTAGTTCCCTGTCACTCAAAGGGTGGCTCATGGGCCAGCAGCATCGACGTCACCTGGAGCTTGTTAGAAATGCAGGCTCTCGGGTCCCACCCAGGCTTATTGGATCAGAATCTGCATTTACCGAGATCCCCAAGTGATTCATACGAGAAGAATGAACTAGATGATTTTTAAGAACTGTTTCTATTCTGAAATTTTATGAAAATTCTAGGAAATGCTGGCGAGTGCATTGGGCTCTAGTACTGACTTGCTAAGTGACTTTGGGCAGGTGAGTCAATGTTCCTTTTTCCCTTATCTATGAAAGCTTTGGCTTCCCTGTTTATAAAACAAGCTTTCCCTTCATAATCATAAGGCTGTTGCAAAGACAAAATGAACAAATGTTTATTATAATACTAAAGGGATTACATCCACCTAGAAACTTCCTAAAGACATGTGGACTGAGATTGGATGTTATACTAGTGTTTTGTGGTAGATATTACTTAAAGTAAGGGACCAACTCATTGGAAATTAATATTTTTTAATAATTATATACTGAGATTTCTGTTGTAATAGAATTTGGCCAATAATACACAGAAAAGAGTTTGAAAATGAAAATGTGGTATGAGAGTTTGTTGTTGGCACTGGGGGCTAGAGGGCAGACCTCTCCGAGAGCTTGGAAATAAGGGTAATAGATTGCCTTCCAAGAGCTAAACTATAAAGTCAACATAAAATAGATCAGAACAGAGATATGCAAAGTCAGTATAACCAGACACAAGGACTCACAGAGAAGCAAGGTTAAACTGTACCCTGATATACCTGTTCCCTGTGGCCTCAGAGCAAAAGAAATAAAGATAGAAGCTGCCTGCTGAAGACCCTGTTCGCCTGCAGAGGCCAGTTGTTCTTTCTGTACTTTTTTTTTTCCTCTGAGATTCTCCAGTAGATGTTCAATAATTCTCCTTCCTTATTGAACTAATGTGAATGGATTTCTGGTCCTGGCAATCAATAAGTCTCTTACTAAGACAGTGAGCTTAAGTAGCATTCAGGAAAGCAATCATTTTGTTAAAAAAAAAAAAACTGTGTAAAAGTTGACTGTGCAACTCTAGTATATAATTTATATGTACACATGAGATTGGAGCATATAACTCTCCTCAAATGAAAGTAATGATTATAATAAATTAAGAATGTTACTTAATATAATGATTTATTATGACAACAGGGATACCAATTAATTCAACAAATATTTCACTGAGCATTTACTACATGCCAGTCATTGGAGGTGCAGAGATGACCTGTCATTGCCTTTTGGGAGCTTACATAGTCATATGGGAATGACAGATATATGAGCAAACAGTACACCCAGACAATATAGTACAGGTTAAAACAGAAATACATACATGTTTCTTTGGGGAGCCCAAATAGAAAGCACCTGGATTGGGACATCAGGGTGGGGTTGCCTGAGAAGTGACATTAGAGCTGAGACTTGAAAGTCTAATAGGAGTTGTCCAGGTGGTTGGTGTGAAGGAAAGACTTTCCAAGCATAGGAAACTGTGTGCACAAAAGGCAGGAGATGAGAGAGATCACAAATCTTATAAGAAACCATTGGACATGGCTGGAGCACAGCGTAAGAGGGTGGGGAAATGAGAACAATGAAGGGAAGATAGCTAGAGCCTTCCATGACACACCTAAGTAAGCTCAGACTTTATCTGGTAGGCAACGGGGAGTTATTAAATAATGTGAAGTAGCAAAATGACAGGATAAAATGTGTGTTCTAGAAAGAACATTGGCTATGGAGGAAGAATTGGATTGGAGTGGGGTGTGGGCATACGCAAGACCTAAATTAAACATACTTTTGGGGAAATGTAAAGATGCAGACGGGAAAGATGTAGGTGGTAAAGTAAGGCATGGCAATGGAATTGGAGAAGAGGGACTCTGGAGGCATGTAGGAGGTCAAATGTACAAGATGATTAGGATGGAGGAGTCCAGAAGTCTTGCTTAGAGCACCAGACAAATGGTAATTAACCATGAGAGGAATGAAGGCATGAAACAAGAACTGGGATGGGTTCTTTGAGTTTGTGGCTGCATTGAGTTTCAGATGACCATGGGTCCTATAGGAGGAGAAGAGCAGTAGATATGAGGATATGCAACTGTTGATCGGCATTCACTTAATGCCATTTCATTTTGAGAAACACAACGCCTAGTTTAGGTCCAAAGATACGGCACGTTTCCAACACATTTATAAGGTTCCTGAGAATAATACTATATTGTGTACAGTTCCTCAAATAATTTACCCAAATAAATGTTTCCTGATTACTTAGGTGTTTTGGAAAATCTCCCATCCATCCTAGTTTAAATAGAATCAGATTGCAAACTAACCTGTTCGCAGACAGGCTATATTTGAGAGCCACCATTCTGGGATGCTGGGCAGAATTACAATTACTTGATCTCCCCTTTGCAGAGCAGAGGCTTCTGTAAGTATGTTGGCGAATTTCCTGGACAAAGATCCCAGTTCCTCAAAACTCCATCTCAATTCTTTTCCATTTCCACTTATCCACCAGAAGGCTTTTCCAGCCTGAGGAAAGACGAACCAGTCATGGATTTAAAGGTGGTTATGCAGCTAAATTCTATTTCAAGTGACTTAATGAAATATTTCCTCTGAAGAAAATTCACAGGTCATTAGTTAGGACATACATAGAATATTTGGAAATAACTCTAGGTCCTTATTTCTAGATGTTGAGAGCTATGTCATTTCTTCTGACACATGTCATTTCTCATTGACCCTGATCATTTTTCTTTCCAAAAAGGTTAGAATTCTTGCATCCCTTGATATTTCTCCCAATGCTGTATCTAAACCTCATTTCCTACCATTTCTGACTCTTGGAATCACTTTTCACTCTACCCCTTTTTGTTTTTAAAAAAATTAAGCTGTAATCGTACATTTTGGTAACCCAGGCTTTCTTAACTAGGGAACTGTTAACATGTTGAGTCACATAATTCTTTGTTGTGGGGGACTGTCCTGTGCATTATAGGATATTTAGCAGCATCTCTGGCCTCTACCCATTAGCACCCACTCTCCCCCAAGTCATGGCTCAAAGTTGTCTCCAGACATTGCAAATGTCCCCTGGGGGCAAAGTCACTCCCACTTGAGAAACTGTAGTCTGAGCGGCCCTTGCTCCATACGTTTTCCGTATTGGTCCATTGGTCCAGGACGTCTTTAGCAAAGTTGAAATACTCAGGAATCTCCAGTTTGAAGTCCTGTTTTATGGATTCATAGTCGGAGAAATTCTGAGGAGTCACTAGTCTGTAATCTTTATGCAATGGTCTCACAGAACCAGGAATTGCTAGGCGCTGAAAATGCTTGGCACGAAGTAATATCTCCATGGTGATGAGAACCAGAATCAGTCTTGTTGGATGTTTTAGCACTCAGTATTTCCACAGAGACCAATCCATCTAAAAGACAAGCACAAGGACAAGAATTTGTTTCTGTCCTAAAGGTAGCCATACCCCAAAGCAGCTAAGTTTTATTATTAATCAGCATAATAGTACTGTAAGAGAACATAAGTGAGGCCATCTTGTACTACTAAATGGTCCCAGCCCCTCCTCTATGTGACTACTTGCTACTCTGCACATACTCTAAAAAAATTCACATGCTCTCCTGATTTATAGCCTCTGCTTATGTATGTACTGCCCTATAGCTTGATAAATTAAAACTTTGTTCTATGAGTTTCTCTCCAGGAACAGGCTGACCACAGGCGGGAAACACACCTACTTGATATTCATTATCACTGACAGAAGAAAGGAACAATGAAAGATGCAGGAGTCCATCGTGCCTGAAGGCTGACATTTCTAAATCCCCTCCTTACTGCCCATTTTCCCTATATAACTACCTCAAGATTCTGTAATTCTTGAAGGTTGTTTTTTTGAGACATTAGTCTGCCATCTTCCCAGTTATGCTGGCTAATCGAATTGAAACTTCCTTTCTAGATCCCTAGCTCACTGTGATTAATTGGCTTAGAATGTGGCAAGCAGAGCGAACCCATTGCTCGGTATCAGTAGCACTTTCTGAACACTCACTATGTTCTGAACACTGTGCTCAGTGGTTTACTTACATACAATTTATCATTAAATCTTCAGAGTAACCCTGTGAAGTGGATACTATTATCATTTCTGTTTATAGGTGGAGAATACAACTAGTAAGAGGCTGTCATAGTCAGCTCTGGCTGCCATGACAAAAATACCATTGACCAGGTGGCTTAAACAAAAGGTATTTTTTTCTCACAATTCTGGAGTCTGGGAAGTCCAAGATCAAGGTGCTGGCTGATTCAGGTCCCCCGGTGAGGGCCTATCCCTGGCTTGCAGATAGTCGCCTTCTCTCTGTGTCCTCACATGGTAGAGAGAGAGAGAGAGCTCCGGTCTCTCTTCCTCTTCTTATAAGGATACTAGTCCCATCATGGGGGCCTCACCATCATGGCCTTATCTAAACCTAAATACCTCCCAAAGACCCCACCTCCAAATACCATCACATTTGGGGGGTTAGGTCTTCAACATTTGAATTTGGGGGGACCCAAACATTCAGTCTGTAACAGAGGCACTGGTTGGATTTGAACTCAGAGCTGTCTGGTCCCAGCCTCTTCTCCTGACTACTACGTGCTGTTGCCTCCCATATGCATTTCTAAAGAAAAGCTGTCACTAGTTCCTCTCAGTGAAAGCAAAGGGCTAAGCCTTTTTATTTAATAGCTTTCACCTGCAGATTTCAAAATTAGTGCAGGAATGTTTAGGAGAATTTTCCATGGTGGATAATTCATAGATGAAGAAACTGAGAGGAACCCGGTACCAATCAGGCATGAAAGCGCTGTCAGGGATGCTCCAGCTTATAGGCTGCAGTTCCCACGCTCCCCAGAGGAGCCCATGCTATCTTGGAGTCCAGGCCTGGAGCTGCATTTACCTGAGATGTAATAATAGGGCTTTAACCTTGAGGAGTTTTGTGGGGGAGGCCCCTCTGGGCCACTCAGCTCTCCCTGCTCCTGTGGGAAATCATTTGATCATGATGTCATTGACTTGGCTGAAGTCTCATAAAGGAGGCTGTTAAAAACACAGTTCTAGGCATCATAGGGTTCTCTTCTTTAGACTTTCCGTAATCTTCCAAATTCCTTACAATAAAATACTACCTTCACAATCATTAAATCATCATTTTAACTGCAATTCTAGCTGTGTGGTGTGTAAGGCTGCGTGGCTATGTGGAAGCATTTCTGCATTGATCAATTGCCAAACAATAATTAATAATGGATGTCAGCCACAAGTTTTACCCTAAATGGACCTGGTGTTTGGGCATCATGTTGTTGCACCCAATGCATTGGGAAACCTGGATACTTCTGACTCTCCACCTGTTGTGTGAGGACCTGACCAGTCAGTGAGCTTGAGCCCTCTGAAATCAACTCCTCACTTTTCACCTGCAAAGAAAACGGAGCCCCAGAGAGGGGAAGCAACTTGCTTCAACGTGTCGTCTCAGAGTTAGGACTAGAAGTCCTGACTTTGAACTCCTATTTGAATGCTCACTTCACTACAGTTCAATAGAATTTCAATACAGCAGTGATTCTCACCCTGGCTATATATTTGAATCACCAGGAAAGCTTTATAAAAATACTCATGCCTGGGTCTTGGACCAATTAAATCAGAATCTCTGGGGGTGGGGCCTGGGCATCATATTCTTAAAAATTTCCTCAGAGGATGCTAATGTGCAAGCAAGGTTGAGAATGTCTGATCTAGAGGCTGTGATCTGTGAAACAGCAGCATCAGTATCACCTGGAAGCTTGTTAGAAGTACACATTCTCAGGCTCCAGTTTCATATTTTACCAATGGAGAGGCTAACAGAACCTCCATCAGAGAGTTATCCCACAGATTAAATAAGATAATGCAGGCAAAGTGTTGGGCAAACTTTTTCTGTAAAGGGCCAGATAGTAAGTATTTTAGGCTTTGCAGGCCATATGGTCTCTGTTGCAACTGCTCAACTCAACTCTGGTTGGGACAGCAGCCATTGACAATACGTAAATAAATAGGCATGACTGTGTTCCAAAAAAAAACCCTATTTGTGGATACTGAAACTTGAATTTCAGGTAATTGCTATATGACATGAATTATTCCTCTTTTGATTTTTTCAAATATTTAAAAATGTAGAAACCATTCTTGGTTCACAGGCTATACAAAAACAGGTAGAGGGCCTGATTTAGCCCATGGGCCATAGTTTGCTGATCTTTGCACTAGAATGCGAGTTCTATGAGGGTAGGGGTCTTGTGTGTTATGTTCATGATACTATCCCTGGGAATTGTAACAGCATTTGGCCTATAATAGGTTCTTAATAAATATTTGTTGAATGAATAAACCCCTTTTCCAGAAGGGAGAACTTTTACACATGGTTTATTCCAATAACTCAGGGTTATAATAGACCTGAGAAATGCCTCTACAGCTTTAATCAGATTTATGTGATACCTGCACTGTTCACATGTGGCTATTTAAGTTTAAATTAATTTAAGTACTACATAAGAATCAGTTCTTCAATCACACTAGCTACATTCAAGTGCTTAATACTCACATGTGGCTGGTGGCTACTGTATATGGGTCAGTGCAGGCCCAAAACATTTCTATCATTGCAGAAAATTCTTTTGGACAGTGCTGATCTATATTTATAAAAGCTCAGAACTAGAGTGGTATGGGGCATTAAAATACAGGAAAATTGAGGGGAAGGGTTCCCAAGGTAAGACTTTTCTAAGGGTTCAGGGTTAGTCAAGTGTTGCCCATCACTGTTGTCTTGCCTAAGGGCTGTGGGAGGGAAAGTGTTAACAGAGATCTCTTAGCAGTTCTCTCAGGCTCTGGGAGAAGAGACTGCTCTTGAGAACAGAAATAAGCCCCCAAGTCCTCAAACATCCTATTTGGCAGTGGGGTTGAGGAGAGAGGGAACCGCCCTTCTCTGCTGTTTGCTGGCAAGTTACAGCCCTCACACTTGGCAGCCATCTCCCTTCTTACAGAATTAGCATCAGGTTTCCTTCCACTGAAGGAAGAAGGTAAGTAGTCAACACTAAGTTTTTAGTGTTGTAACTTTGCTTTCTGTTTTTAAATTTTTCTGGATAATGTCTTCAAATAGGTCAAGAAACATAAAGGGTACACAGTGAAAAATCTGCCTCCCATCCCTAGTCTCACAGCTGCCCAGTTTCATCTCACCCGTACTCCCACAGGGAACCACTATTACTATTTCCATGTATCTTTTCAGAGTTTCTTTATGTGTATTCAAGCAAATATGACTGTAGATTCTTATTTCTCCACCAATTTTACACAACAGGTAGCCTAGAAGACACGCTATTCTGTCTGTTGAAAAATTTTATACAATGAAATTTTGGAGGTTTTTCCATATCAGTACACAGAGATCTTCCTTATTCTGTTTTTGTTTGTTTTTAAACAGCTGCATGGCATTCCAGTCCCCTATTGATCATGCTGTGAGTTGTTTCCATGATTTTGCAATTTAGATGAAATTTTGAAGCTCTTTTCTTCACCATATTTGAAATCTTTCAAATATATGTTGCAAGGAAAACTGACCAGTCATTTGGAGCTTAAAATGAGCCTAACAATTCTGTTCCACCAAAAGGAAAATATCAACACCCTCTTCATCAAACCGTGAGGTTGCCTTCTCCTCAACAAAGTTATGCTCCTGTCTTTTCACTGATCTCAGCATTGTACAACGTCCATTTTATAGGTCGCCAATATTCTGGCCAATGAAAAAGCTGAGATAACTTTCCCAGTGTGAGTCCAGGTTTTTATACTGAGCCACAGAAAACTCTTCTAAGGAAGACGGTACCACTGCTGGTCAGATGGGCTTTTGAAAATATTGAAGGTCTCATCTGAAATGCAAGCTCTACACGCATATAAACAGCAGTGCCAAGGGGACCCTAGCCTCCCACATCTCCATAAGTACCTCCCCTACCAAGGAAACCAAGTAATAACAGTGCCTTGGCACATACAGCCTCAAAGCAAGGTGGAGGCCCCACTGTTCTCCCCAACCCTAACAAGACGCTGCCTTCAACTTTTCTACAGGATTTTTGGAGCTGCCCTTGACTAGCTAATGGAGAAAAGTGGCTGCCCCAGGTTATTTCCTTGGGTTTGCATGTCCGTGTTTCCAGAAGTTTCCTCAAGGTAGTTTGCATACTTTCTGGGTGATGCAGAAGATGATTCCTATCTGCCACTGAGCTGAGTGGGGAGCTAAGTAGACAGTACAGTGAAAAACCTAGCTGCTGCTCAGACTCAATTACATTTTTTTTCCAAAATATTTTATCAAGTTAACACATGCACATAGTTTTTAAAAAATTAAATAGCACCAAAAAGCTTACAATGAAAAACCCAGCTGCTATGTTTCCACCCTTTTGTGTGTACATACTCTTGGTCACTTCCTAAAGAATATTCCACAACAACTGAGAAATTCTCATAGAAACACCTTGACTGCCCAAGACTTCAGTGAGAACATTTTTGATTTGTTGGTTTTGTTTGCTTGTTTGTTATCTTGGCTCAAAAGTGCTTGTGCCAGACCAGCAAACCTTATGTAGGAGACAGATAAGGTACTCACTCAAGTGCCAGATTCCGACACAGCTGGAGATGATGGCAGACCCATCTCCTAGAAGAGCAACATGAGCTCTCACATCTCTTCGGTACTGGTAGCAGCCAAAGGGAGAGAGAGAAGTAGTCTGACCCTCGGAAGAAGCAAGACATGCCCAGAGTGCCTTTCCTTGATTGGTGGAGACATTGCGGAAGGAGGAGCAGGAGTTCTGGGCTAAGTTTACACTGAAAGTTTACACAGTTCCCTGCAGGCAGTTGTCCCTATTACAGTTATGATTTACAAACTCTGCAAGCTTTTGGGGGGCTGGGAATGTAATGTATTCACAGGAAGGTAAGTGTCCAAAGAGCTGCTGGAGTCCTGTGAAGGGATAGAGGAAGTTTTCTCTGAGAAAGAGGAAAGAAAAAAGGGTGGAAGATGACAGAGGGGTTTTGAAATGGAAAGGAAAGAAGTTGCAGGGCGAGTATGGGTTGCTTTAGGTCTCCATAAACCGGTTGCTGTGTTTATCTGTTGAACTTGTCAAGACTAAACATAAATGCTACCAGGTAGCTCCTCTGCTTAAATCCTTCAGTGCTTCCCAGGTCACTCCAGGTAAAACCTCAAGTCCTTCCAGGGACTACTACTACTTTCATGATCTGGCACAGGGGCCTCTCTGACCCACCTCCTCCTCTCCTTGGCTCTACTGCAGCCATATTTGCCCCCTTGCTTTTTCTGGAACATACCAGCTTGTTCCAGGCTTGGGCTCTTTGACCTTACAGTTCCCACTGCCTAGAACACTTTTCCTTCAGATATCCCCTGGGTCAAATCCCTCATTTTATGAGGAGTCCTACCAAAGAGGTCTTCCTTTATCACATTTTGAAAATAGCACCCCTCATTTTTTTCTCTTTAAACTGTTTGAAAATTTTATGTCTCTTACCATCACCCTTGAGAATTAGAACTTTGTTTTCTTCACTGATGTATCACTATTGCCTAGAACAGTTGCTGGCAAATTTTAGGCATTCAACAATATTTGATGGGTAAATGAGTAAATGACTCTTTCAGTTACATGTGACAAAAAGCCAACTCAAATTCACTTATTCAGAATGAGGAATATATTGGCCACTTGTTAGTTCCAGGAGTTTTTCATTGCTGTTGATTCCTTGGGATTTTCTATGTAGATAGTCACTTCTTCTGCAAAGAGAGACAGTTTTACCTCTTCCTTCCAGGGCTACACACTTTTTATTTGCTTTTCTTGCCTTATTACACTGGCTAGAATTTCTAGCACTATGTTAAATAAGAGTGGTGAGAGCAGACATCCTTGCCTTGTTCCGAATGTTAGGGGAAAAGTATTCAGTCTTTCATGCTTAAGGATAACGTCAACTGTAGGTTTTTTGCAGATACTTTTTATCAAGTTGAGGAAATTCTCCTCTATTCTAACTCTTCTGCGAGTTTTTATTGTGAATTTTGGGAAATACCGTTTCTGCATTGATTAATATCGTCATGTGATTTTTCTTCTTTAGCCTGTCAATGAGGTGGATTACATTAATTGATTTTCAAATATTGAACCAGCCTTGCTTGCCTAGAATAAACCCTACTTGGTCCTGGTGTATAATTGTTTTCATATATTACTGAAGTCTATGGTTTTGTTTCTTGTCAAATTTGAGAAATTTTGAGCCATTATTTCTTGGATTAATTTTTCAGCTCCACCCTCTCTTGCTCCCCTTTTGGGATTCTGATGACACAATCGTTAGCTCTGTTGTCAAAGTCCCAGAGGTCTCTGAGGCTCTGTTCGTTTTTTCAATCTGGTTTTTCTCTGTTGTTAAGATTGGGTAATTTCTATTGTTCCATCTTCCAGTTCACTGATTTCTTTCTTCTGTTCCTTTCATTCTGCTGCTGAGCCCATCAAATTAGCTTTTTATTTCCTTATTGTATTTTTTAGTTCTAAAATTTCCATTTGGTTCTTCTTGATATCTTCTCTTTCTTTGCTGAAGCTTTGTTTTTTCATTTGTTTCAAGAATATCTGTAATTGCTCACTGGAGCATTTTTATCATGGCTGCCTCAAAATATTTTTCAGATACTTCTAAAATCTCTGTCATCTTGAGTTAGCGTGTAGTGATTGTCTTTTTTCATTCAGTTTGAGCTCTTCCTGGTTCTTGTTATGATGAGTGATTCTTCGATTGAAATCTGGATGTTTTGTATTATGTAATGAGACTCTGGATCTTATTTAAACCTTCTGTTTTAGCTGGCTTTGTCTGACACTGCTCAGGCAGGGGAAGCAAGAGAGTACCACTTCATTATTGCCAGGTGAATATAGAAGTTCAGGTTCTCCACTCAGCCTCCAATGACACTGGAGTGGGGGGAGGAGATCCTTGTTATTGCTGGATGGGGATGAGAGTTCCAACTCCCCAGGGGGTATCTAAGGATACCAGCCAGCTCCCTACTTGGCCTTCTCTGATACCATCCCAGCAGGGGGTATTGGGAGACCTTGAAGGTAGAAGTCTAGGCTTCCCACTCTACCTTTTCTGGCATACATGAGGATGGCTGGAGCCATGATTCTTTTCTGTGGTATTTGGCTGGAATGGAGCAATATTGTTTAAATGTTTTTTTGTCTTGCTAGGCTGCTCCTTTCCTGGACATTTGGTAAAAGAGAGCAGACTTTTGCAGGAGTTTTTATTGTTCATACAGACTGGTGTTTCTGGTTGCTGGCTTCTTCAACTCAAGTGTAGGAGGTATAAGGCAAAAATGAAACCCAGGGAACTGACCACTGCGTCATTCCTTGGTCCCAAAGTCTATAACCAGTCTGCCTTCTTCTCTACACCTTTCAGAGTCTTCTTATGTTTGTTTTATATATAATGCCCAGGGATTTTAGTTGTACTAAAATAGGGAAATAGGGAAAAGTATGTCTGTTCGATCTCCCCAGAGTAGAAGTCCTCCCATTTCATTTTTTGAGATTAGAATAGTATTAACAGCAAAACCAGACAAGAACTCTGCTAGACAGAAAATCACAGGCAAACTCGGACAAACTTTGAGCATAAACAAAAAAACCAAAATAAATTATTAACAAAAGGAAACCATCAATGTACAAAAACCAGAAATCCATTCCGACCAGTTCAAGTTTATTCCAAGAAAAGTTAAACAGGGGCTGGCCTGGTGGCACAAGCGGTTAAGTGCCTGCACTCCACTTTGGGGGTGCAGGGTTCGCAGGTTTGGATCCCTGGCACACACCGACACACTGCCTGTCAAGCCATGTTGTGGTGGTGTACCATATAAAGTAGAGGAAGATGGGCATGGATGTTAGCCCAGGGCCAATCTTCCTCAGTTAAAAAAAAAAAAAAGGAGGAGGATTGGCATCAGATGTTAGCTCAGGGCTGATCTTCCTCACAAATAAAAAAAGAAAGAAAAGGTAAACAGAGAAAAACCATATGAGCATTTCAATGAATACAGAAAAAGTAGTTAATGAATTTCAGCCCTCATTCATGACAAGCCCCATCGCTCCAAAAAGTGAAATATGAATAGAAGGGAATTTCCTTAATGTGATAAAGGACATCTACCAACACTTCCTTTTGATATTGAAACATGAGAAACATTTAATGGTGAAATGTTAGAGGCATTCCATTTAATCAGAATAAGGCAATGTCACGACTCCTAGTTACTGTTATACTAAAGGCTCTTGTCAGCCCACTCCAAACTAGCTAGAATGCAAGTACTTTCGCTGTCTTGTTCATCACTCAATTCCAAATAGCTAGAAAGGTCCCAACACATTATAGGCATTCAGTAAAAATCTGTTAAATGAGTGAGTGAAGAAGCCACATCTATGAAAATGATATACTGAAAAAACAAAACAGAGGAAAATAATGAAGAATAATTATTTTGATATATAAATAATTCCTGTTCATTTTAAAATTCAAGCAACATAGAAAAATATAAAGAAGAAGGTAAAAAGCCATTTAAAATTTCACCATGAAGAAGCAACTGTTACTAACTCTGGGCACACATCATTTTAGATATTACTTCATGCGTATTTACAGTTGGAAGATAGGTGGATAAGCTGATAAAAAATGGGCCCAGGATATGCATAATATTTTAAGTAAAGTGATATTAAATTACACTTTAACTGACAGAAATATAACAGAAATGAAACTGAAGAATTGTCAAACTATAGGTAGATATTTCTTCACCGGAAACATCATTGGTTCCTAAAAGATCCCACCAAAGTTAAGGAAAACCCTAAGCGACTGAAGCCATTTTTAAAACTACATTTTTCTATTCAACCTGTATTGATCGATATCCACTTTGAGAAATTAATCAATTGATACATTCTATTTCTCCTATCTCCCTTCTCTTAGACCTTTGATTTTTGTTACTTATATTACTGTCAGGTTTTGAGATATATGCATTCTCTTCTGTAACCCTAACTTCCTCGGTTATCAAGCATTAGTTTATGTCAGTGATTCCCAACTAGGGGCAATTGTGCCCCAGGGGGATGTTGGGCAATGTCTGGAGACATTGTGGGTTGTCACACCTTGGAGGTCGGTGCTATGGCATCTAGTGGTTGGAGACCACGGATGCTGCGAAACATCTTGCAATGCACAAAACAGCCTCTACCACAAAGAATTGATTATCCAGCCTAAAATTCAACAAGTGCTGAGGCTGAGAAACCCGGATCTATATATAGGTGGATTCAAGTCTCACCAATACTCCTTTTCACACAGCTTCTCCTTCCTTGTATTCTTGACTGCTTTTCTTTGTTAGCTGAATTTAATTATCTAGTAGATTTCTTGTTCTTCACAAGTGCTCATAAAGACTGTATTCCCTCGCTTAGTTGATAATGTCTGTTTATTGAATTTCTATGGAGAACAACTTGGCTGGGTGTAGGTTTCTTGTGTTAAATTTTCTTTCCCTCAGAAAACTGTAGAGCTTGTTCCACTGTCATCTGGCATTGAGTATTACTTTGGAGAAGCTCAAGGTCAGCTAGGTGCATTTCTCCTACCATGTGCTTTCGTATAATAAAAAACTTGGCCTTTGTCCCTGGTTCCTAAGTCCTTGGAGACTCTAAATCTTTGGAATTTCCTGAGTAATAGGAGTGCTTTTGTTATTCATGAACCCGTTACGTCACACCTTACGTCACACCTGAGTTTATGCTAGCAAGATGACTCCCAGTGAGGAGTCTGGTCACCAGAAACATCAACCTTGTGATAGAGGGTTGGAGCTTTGAAGCCAGCCCAACCTCTGGGGAGGGAAGGGGACTGGAGATGGAATTTAGTCATACGGCTAATGATTCAGTCAATCATGGCTACATAATGAAACCCCAATAAAAACTTGGTGAAGCTTCCTGGTCAGTGAACACATCCATGTGCCAGGAGGGTGACATGCCCTGATTCCACGGGGAGAGGGCATGGAAGCTCTGCATTTGGGACCCTCCCAGACCTTACTCTATGTTTCTGTTTGTTTGGCTGGTCCTGATCTATATCCTTTATAATAAAACCGTAATCCTAAGTATAGCACTTTTCTGAGTTCTGTGAATTGTTCTAGTGAGTTAACGAACACGAGGGGATTGTGGGACCTTCTGATTTTGTAGTCAGTTTGTCAGAGGTATGAGTGGCCTTGGGACCCCTGGACTTGCAGCTAGCATCTGAAGTAAGGGCAGAGTTGCTGGGACTGTACCCTTAAAGCTGTGGGGTCTGACACTAAGCCCACACAGTTAGTGTCAGAATGGAATTGAAATGCAGTATTGTAGTGCCTTACTTATTCTGCCTGGGTGCTTATGTAATTCTTTCTTTGTTAATAAAATTAATTAACTTCAGCCAGAGATGTTCTGGTGTTGTTAGTTCTATATCAGATCTCACCTGGACACAATGTGTCCTATGTTCTGCAGATTCCTTCCTCAGTTATGCTACTTTACCATGTTTCTCTACTATAATTTCTGCCATCATTCTTCGTGACTTCGTTCTTCAGGTGAATGATCCATTCAATACCCTAGTGTTTCATTTCCTTGATCTGCTCTCTGCCAATGACCTCCTTCCTACCTAACCTCAGTCCCTCATTCTCATGATCACACCCCACACCTTCTCATTACTACCAACAATACTGCCTCTAAAATCTGTTTGAACACTCCATGTTTTGACTAATTCCTCATGTCTTGCCATACTTGATTTCTCTTTAGTACCTTTATCATGGTAACTCCTGAGCCACACTAAAATCTTCAGTCCATACACTTTTCCATCACTTAATGACCTCTTGGGATGATCCGCAACTGCCCAATCATTTTCAATTATTACAAGTCTGTCCACTCAAAAACTTTAATCTCACACTCAATGCACATTGCACCTGTTCCACTCTCTCCAGCATGGGCTTGCTCTGTGCTTCTGGGAACCTGCAGCAGACAGGAGGGCTCTCCACTCTCCTGCTGCTCCTCCCACTCCAGCACCTGGGATAGAGACAAGTGGTCTTGTCTGTCTCCCAGACAACTTTACCCCCTCCCACTTCTAAGCTCTAGATCCTCTGTTGCTGGGGATAAGGAAAAGAGACTAGGGCAAGAGGTTTACCATGCTGGGTGTGATGTTAATCCCTGGTCTGTGGGTCTATCTGTTTGAGCCCAGGCACCTTCTGGGAGGCTATTGACACACCAGACACTCAGTCACACATCTTTAGAACACCCTATCCTGGGCGCCAGGCCTCTCCTCTGTTGTGCCTCCACCCCTACCCCCCTCTCTGTGTCCTGCCCTCTGTCTCTACTTCCCTTTCTGGCTCATTTCCTCACTTAGCCAGACCCAAGGGGACATAACCCCAGGAATATGATGCCAGTCTCTTCTTCTTCCGGGCACTTCTAACCTTTACGAGAGATTCCCTTGGTGTCCCTCTCAGCAAAGGGGCTGAAAACACTGTCTTCTCTCCCCTCCCAGGCTTCTGATGTAAGCTGAGAAGAGAGTGGTATTGGGGGAAGCAGGGCCAGTTGAGCCACCTTTTTGCAAACCTGAGAGAGGCGCCTAGCTTAGTCTTTGTTGACAGTTCTTTGTAGAATGGAAATGGCAGAGACTTAGTGCCTGTTCATCCTTAGCCTTGGGCTTTAGTTGAGAAATGTGGAGAAATAGTAGAAGTCTTGCTAAGCATCATTTTGATATACACATAGGATATATACATATAGGATTAAAACACATATATACGTTTATATATATAATATACACACATATGTATGTGTATATATGTGCACTATATATTCCCTTTTAAAGCATGAATTGGTTGGTATTACACATACCTCACATTGATTTTTTCCCCCATTTTCCAATGTATCTTGTAAAGCTTTCCATATTAACACATTTAGATATAATAAGGTGTCTCTTGAACTGGGAATCAGTGAGGGGTGGCTGGAGACACCTCAAAGCAAACTGACTAACACAAAAAGCCTGGGTCTTAACGTCTTCTCTTGTTGGATAAAAATTGTCCCCATCAAACCTTCCAATTAGGAACAGCTACCACAAAAGAGCAGCAGCTAACATTTATTGGATATTTTTGTGTGTGTTTGGCATGAATTATCTTATTCAATATTCACAATGATCTGTAAGGTATATATTGTAGCTATTCCTATTTTACACATGAGGAACATGAAGGTTAGAGCAGTTAACTGGGCCACGGTCATAGAGCTGGCAAAGTGGTAGAGTCAGTATTTAAACCCAAGACTGTCTGACTCTCAAAGTATGTTCTTAATCAATTTGTCTCTGTTCATCTATACAGTGAATGCTGTATTCTCATTGACTTCCCTCTAATTTTTAATTTACATGTAAATTATTCAACCTGAGTACTCATGTAGATCATTCTTATTTATGCCTCATCTGTGCTGAAAGATCTTCTAAGTCTCAGTCACTCTGGATTCTTAAATACGTACTGTACATCCACTAAATTTGTTAAAATACAAATTTTTGCATTAGTGTTTTTTCCAAGACTAGTGTTATGTGTTGGTAGAGTGTGCAGTTCATAGCATGATCTCACTTGCAAATGGAAGTCTTTCTCTCCAACTTATCAAGTCTGAGATTCCACCACTACAGATTCATTCTTAGGAGCATTGACTAAAGGGGAAGTAAGAAGCAGGAGAATGATCTAGAAGTGCTCAAAGAAGTAGAACTAAATAATAAAACAATTTATTTTTTTTTTTTTTGCTGAGTAAGATTCACCCTGAGCTCACATCTGCTGCCAATCTTCCTCTTTTTACTTGAGGAAGATTTGCCCTGAGCTAATATCTCTATCAGTGTTCCTCTATTTTGTATGTGGGTCACCACCACAGCATGGCTGCTGATGAGTGGTGTAGGTCCATGCACCGGAACTGAAGCCAGGCCGCCTAAGCAGAGCATGCTGACTTAACCACTAGGCCACAGGGATGGCCCCTAAAACAACTAAATTTAAACGTAGATTATTCAACCAAATCTCAAAGGAGTAGAAGGACGTATATATGAAACATCAGGAAAAGTTTAAAGGAGAAAGACTCATGCATGTACAGAATATAAAATGGAGAGAAATAGGTTCAGGCACTTTTGCCTTCGAGAACTTAGGTCCACAAAATGCTAAGTTTAACTTAAAGAAGCAGACCTGTCAAAAACGAGAGTCAGGCAATGGTGGATGGAGCAAACTGGGGGAGGCCAGGATCAGGAGTTCAGGACGCCCAGTAGGGCTGAGTGAAGAGGCATGTAGGAGCAAAGAGCCAGGCCAAATGTGGCTTCTCAGGAATGGACCCAAGCTCGCATGGGTTCAAAGCTGGGTCCCAACCTGGGGGATCAGGCTGTTTGTTGGGCATCTTTCTTATGCAGCTTGTGGGTTGATGAAAGTGCAAGTGCGACACAAGTGCTGTCAGCTGAGGACACAAAGCCGGTGAAAAGCCTGTGGAGTCACTCGATCAAATGTGAGGCAGGAACCAGCTGGCAGAGGTGAGGGCATGCAGGTGCTGTGTATGATATCTTATTTTACTTGACACCATTTTATGTTTTATTTATTTCCCTCCTAGCCTCCTTCCTAAAAGGGTTAAATTTAGCTTTCAGTAAGTCACACATATAAAAGAGCCATTGGGATAAGAGATTAGGAGACAGATAACGAGTTTAGGAGATTGGATTGGATGAATACTAGTACGAAAAAACTAGACTTCAGTGAGTCACAACTGAGCCCCAATCCAGCTGTTTTTAAGTCCACATCGATTGAACAGTGACTCTGAGCTTAGCACTTGTCATGCCTGATCTTCACAAACGTTCCCAATAACCCATGATGTGGGTATTATTATTACCTCCATTTAAATTTTTTTAGCTAATAAGGAAGCTTGGCTTAGGTAACTTGCTCAGAGTCCCACAGCCAGGCCATGGCAGAACTGGGATTTGAACTTGGTTTGACTTTAGAATTTGGGCTCTTTTTTTGTGAGGAAGATCAGCCCTGAGCTAACATCCATGCCAATCTTCTTCTTTTTGCTGAGGAAGCCTGGCCCTGGGCTAACATCTGTGCCCATCTTCCTCCACTTTATATGGGACGCCACCACAGCATGGCCTGACAAGTGGTGCCTGGGTGCACGCCAGGGATCTGAACCCAGGACGCCAGCAGTGGAGCATGCACATGGGGCCGCTACGCCATGGGGCCGGCCCAGAATTTGGGCTCTTTATCCTACATGATACCAACTCAAGGTGGCAGGTATTGAGAAATCAAGTCAGCAGGAGACTGGGGTTCAGTGTCAGGACATCTATTACCTGAAGATGCTGGGTAACAAGTGAATAAGTCAGGAAACCCTGGATGGATAGAGAGGTCAGAACAGGAAGCATATCCAAGAGTGTTTCCTACCGTGTTTGGGACCAGGATGGATTCTGTACTGAACGTACAAGTAGAAATTAAATGGTGGTAATTTTGAAGTTAGGAAGAGAAAGAAAAGGGGAATTTAGGATGTCTTACACCATTCCCCCCTTGCTGCATTGTAAGCTCTCCTAAATATGTGAAGCAATGGCTAATTAGAATAAAAGGCAAATTCCTCATAGCACCTCTGTCCACTCCACAAGGTGTCAAGTGGCCCTTTCTATAACAGCAACATTCCTCCTCTTAGAAAACACTCAGGCATACAGGAGCCAGAAGGTGTGGTCTACAAGCCACATCACAGAGCCCTTGTTGCCCAGTGATAGACATTAGTCCACTGACCATGACTGGTAACCTAAGGAGGTGAAAGTTCACACAGGTAGAAACTTTTACAAGTGTGTTTCCAGCATTGCCAAGGAAATGTCTCTCCTAATGAAATAATGACTTAGGCACGCAAAAAAATAAATAAAAAAGAATAAACAAAGAAAAACAATCAAGAACAAGCAAAGGCTGAGTTATCTAGAGCTGGACTAAGGACTAAGGCTTTCCTCCTGGTTCAGGGGGAAATAAGTGGACGTGTCACCTATGATTGCAACAGGACGAGGGGGCAATTTACATAATTCCCACATCTAGACTAGGGGTTGGAGGTTTGCATATTCTTCACTTAATAGGGGTGCTCTTGGCATAGTCAGCAAACATGAAATACAATAAACTGAGTTTGGTTTTTCAAGTTTGCCTCCTGATTGGCACTTCCAGCATGAAAGACTCAAATATGCTTGGGGCTCAAACTTTGTATCTGGACTTTTTTTTTTTTTTTTGCTGAGGATGATTAGCCCTGAGTTAACATCTGTTGCCAATCTTCCTTGTTTTTCGCTTGAGGAAGGTTAGCCCTGAGCTAACATCTGTGTCAATCTTCCTCTACTTTATATGTAGGTCACTGCCACAGTGTGGCTGATGGGTGGTCTAGGTCCGCACCGGGAATCCAAACCTATGAACCCTGGCTGCCAAAGCAGAATGCACTGAACTGAACTGCTATGCCATGGGGCCGGCCCCTGGATTTTTTTTTTCTTTTTGCGAGGAAGATTAGCCCTGAGCTAACATCCATTGCCAATTTTCCCCTTTTTGCTGAGGGAGATTGGCCCTGGGCTAACATCTGGGCCCATCTTCCTCTATTTTATGTGGCATGCCTGCCACAGTATGGCTTGATAAGTAGTGCGTGGGTCCACGCCTGGGATCCAAACCTGCGAACCCCAGGCCGCTGAGGCAGAGCACACGAACTTAACCACTACGTCACTGGGCCAGCACCCCTAGACTTTTATCTGGAGGCTAACTTCTAAGGTCCCAAGGACAGAGGGCAGCGTATGAGCAACTGAAATCCAGCTAGTAGAAGAGAGACAGATTCTATGAGAGGCCAACGTCCTTTTTTAGCTCCTCCAGCGTAGTTTTATGGGATCAGGACTCGGGTGTACTTTCCTTCTTAATGGCATGAGTCTTAACCTCTTTCCTTTATTGACCATTTTTTGAGTTGAGTGCAATTCAAAGACATTTTGTGAGCACCTACTATGGACCAGGCACTATGCTAGGCACTGAGGATGAAAAGAAAAATAAAACCGAGTTTCAGTCAGCTCTCTTTATGCCTCCTAACACTGCAGCAATGCCAGTGTAATGAGACTGTTCTTCACAATCAACTGAAGACCCCCGGAAATCTATGCTATGCAATCTCTCCATTAATGATATTCTGAAAAGTAAAGACTGTGCTGAATACACAGGTGGAAGCAAAAAATAAGATGACGATGAAATTTTTGGAAATAGCGGTAGATCTAGGCTTAGAACCAAAGATCATGGACTCTCAGTTCAGTGCCTCCTTTACAATATCAGATGACCTCTTTTAGGATTTGTAGGAAATCAAATCTGGCAATAGCTTTGTACCTGAGGAGTAGTTGAGGGTGAGTACGGGGAGCACCCGCTCCTCCTGAAGACATTCTTCAAAAGTGGCATCTACTGAATGACTTAAAAAAGATAATATATTAACACAAGAGTTGCTGAAATTATGGATAAAAATATCACAGAGAAAGCAGTGTGAAACACTTACAGAAGCCAACATCCTTGGTTGGGAGTAGTAATATGGAAACATATTCTGGCAAATTTAGGCTGAAAAGGAATCTACTGGAAGGCTTTGGGAAGCTGACAGAATTATAGGGAAAGCTGGAGGAACAGGTGCCAAGATGGTTGGGGGAGCTAGGAGGCTGGAACCATCATGAGTGTTTTGGAAAGTTTGCCACTGCCACCACTTCTGGAGTGGCTGCAAAGCTACTAACACTGGATTCAGGATGGCGCTGTCATTGGTGGGATGAATTCTAAGCAGGTGCTACTTCTTTACACATTTGCTCCCAATACTCAGTCCCAGACAGGAGCATCTGATGATGAAGCTGAGATGATGTGCTCACACCACAGGGTGGGAGGAAGGGATAGCTGACATTTTAAGCTTCTATGGTGTGAGGTGGGACCCTGTCTTCCACTCAGACTTGTCCAATGATGGATTCCCCCCAACACACACACACAAAAGGAAGGGGATTCGTTTGTTGAGCAAACAAAAACAACAAATGTTAACCACAATTTAGACCAAAACTATAGAGAAAGTAGTCATAGGTGGTCATGGTATGTATTCTACCCCAGTCTTCCCCTGCTAGTAATAGAATCTGGTTATTTCTCTGCCTTCATCCGCTAGAATAATGGTATTGAATAAAGACATATTGGAAAACACTTTCTCAAGTACTCTGATTCTTATGTAATCACTTCCATAGTTGGCCAGAAGGGGGCACCCTGAAATGGAAATGAATGTTTTCCATTTGTCCTCCTCTGCAGTGTGGAATAGGACAGTTAACACCTTATTATCAGGAACTCTAGTCTTCATATTAATAATTTAAGCAAAAGGACTTAAGGGAAGATAAGGTTATGCAAGATAGAATATGTATATATCTACCCATATACAGATAGATAGGTAGATATATACATTACAGCTATAATGAAGAAAAAAACCCAGTTAACTCTGAAGTTCAGTATCAAGCTAATTACTTTTCCTCCTCTTAATATTTTGTTCCTTCATATATAACAATTAAATCTCAGAATGTGAGATTGAAATATCTATCTTTAGATTGAAATATCTAAAAGTAAAATACACAGTGTTCCTTCATTTGCTCACTAAAAGCAGTACACTGTCAAAGGTGCAACCCCATCACAAGGATTTATAACGGTCAAGTTGACTTCTAATTGCATGAAGTAAAAGAGCTGGATTCCTGACTTCAGGGTAGGGGGAATATTATGATGTTAACTCTGAGGGGATTGTTTACCTATCCAGACTAATGAGTGGGTTCTTCGACATTTTGGGGACAGGTATGAAGAAAAGAAAATGGCAAGGGATATTTCATTGGAGAAAAGATGAATATTTTCCCTTACCGTTAGTGAAAATTATTTGAGATGTATATTGAGTTCTAGACTATTACTTCATATCAGCATTACTTTTTCTTGGGAGTCACAAGAATGGGAATCTGAGAGATGCAGGCCTCACAGTAAATAAGAGGTTCTTTATTCCTGACTTCCCACTACAATCCACGCCACATTTTGGGGTCACTGGACTAGGTAATCCTTTCTAGGGCAACAAACGACAAATCCTGTTTTGGCTCTTCATGATTTTGTTCAGAAGTGAGGAATGTGATTTCCTGTTCAAACCAAGTACACTTGGAACAATAATTCACCAAAATGTCACCATCACTTGTTATAACATCAGTGTCAAACAAAAGTGTGTGAAGAAACTGATATGGACAATATTTTTGGTATTAATATAAACATATTTTCCAAGTTAAAATGTCCCCATGGTGCCAACTTAATGTTAAGAAGCTTGGCCCAGTTTCCCTGAATTTTGTATTTCTCATTCTGATAATCAGGTCTCTGACTTCAATGAGTTCCTTGTACTTTATGTCTTGTTTTTCTTTGTACCTTTGGGGGTCCTGCAACAGGAATAGTAAAGGAAAGTCTATCGAATATGCACATTTCAATAGGAGCAAGAATTAGGAGGGTGGTTTGGAAGGCCCCACTAACTTCTAAGAAACGTGCCTACAAGGGCAACGTGAGTATGAAGTGTGTCTTGCTTTGCCAATGGTCTCGACCTCAGTACTTAGGACAATAACTAGCGCACAGGTGCTTAATAAATATTAACTGAACGGATCAATGAATATGAATGAGTAAACGAAACGGTTCTTTGCAAGCACTGTGTACACCCACTTGGAGACCAGCATCTAAGCTTACAGGCCGGCTCCCTCCAAGACCACTTTCCAAGGAAACCCGTTCTTCCGGTGGTGACGTGAAAGAAACGCCTGTCAATCCTCGCGAGGGGCGGGGCAGCGGCGGGTCTCCCGCTCCCTCTCCACAGACAGCCTCCGACAGGCTTTAGGACCGGCGCAGCACGGAAGGAAGCTGGGAGGCGGGGCCAGGGGAGGCCGTCGCGTGCGTCTGACGTCACCAGCCCGCGCCCTCAGAGGTGGGGACGCCGAGAGGCGTGGAGGAGAGGTTTTCTCGGGAGCCTCAGCTCTCCCGTCCAGCAGCCTCCTCAGTCTGGCGGCGGCAAGTGCAAAGGCAGCGCTCGGTACGTGCCGGCGGCGGCTCCGGCAATTGGAAGCCGGGCCAGAGGGCCTTCTCATCACCTGCAACATGAACGAGCGCAGGTGCGTGGAGGAGGCCTACAGCCTGCTCAACAAGTACGGAGACGACATTTACCGTCCGGAGAAGGTAGAGGCTCGGGTGGGCGGGGCCGTTAGGGCTTTAAGGAAGGAGGGAAGGCGGGAAGGCTGTCTGTCTGTCTGTATACGCATGCGTGAGTTTTGTCGCGAGCGTGGCGAGGAAGGGGCGTGGCTTCCCCGGTTCCCGCCCCCTCGCGTCGTGAAACGCTTGCACGTTGGGCTTTTGCCCGCATCGTTAATCAGGGAGGCTCTCCTTTCTAGATTGCTTCCTGCGGCTCAGGCCTTGTGTTTCTGAAGCTCTTTCAGAAACATTTACTCCTCACGATATCCTTGTGACGTAATGTTCACGAGGACACTGAGGCTCGAGCAGCTTCAGTAGATGGTCCAGTTCACTCGAGCAAACCTCATTCCTCGTGGTTTTTGCCGTGTCTTAACCGCCATGTGCGCACCGTGGTGGTGATAATGTGTTGGTCCTAAGCAGTATCTCTGGAAGAGTGGGTTTAGTATTAGTGCTAGTTATGTCTCAAATGCACGTATAAATACATTTTAAAAAGTAAAAACTATTGCACCAATACCACCTAAAAATCTAATTGTCCCGTCACAGTTTGGAAATAATGTTCTTGGCTTAGGATCTGGACCCCAACACTCCGAGGAGTTAAATGCAGGAGGATGGTCCCCAGGGGATTTGAATTCAGGTACTGTCATTTACTAGCTCTGGGGCTTGGGCTCGTTATCTAATCCTGCTGAGCTAGATAAAGAAGAGAACAATGATAGTATTTCGTAAGGTTAGCTAAAAGGTTGCTTATGTACATAGAGTACATCCTGGTCTATAGTAAAGGCTGTGTACTGTGTACAGTTATATTAGTGTTTGATTGGCAGCTCCGTTGGTGAGGCAGAGAACTGGGCAACAAGTGCGTGTCCTTTCTACACTGGTCCTTGAGCAAGTTCTTGAGCTATTTCTGTTCCCTGTTCCTCGGTAGAACATGAGTGAGGGATTTAATTCCGTACCTATTTGGTCTAATCTCACCAAGAAGGGAGTGTCATTTCAGGCAGAAATATATCTAGTGATGGGATTAAGGTGCCGCCTGAAATGATTCATTTGGTGAGCGCATTACTCTGTCCCAAGCTGTCAAGATGCTTTTGAAAGCATTTTTAAATTATATGTAGCATAGTCTGAGGGAACTCTCTTCTTCCTCTGTGTTTTTGGGGGAGTGATGTCTCAGTCTCTTAATAAATTTTTATTGTCAGTATTGAGCCATCTGTCACTGGGAGTTTCATATAGCTTTTGACATGAGCTTTTGTGGCATTTGAGATAGGTGTGACACTTGGGATAGGTGTATCTGACCCATATGCCTTACGATTATTGGTCCTGTAACATCCGGACACCTCCCTGTCTCAGAGAACACTGCTTGCAAAATGGCTTCATGGTGGTGGCTCAGTTAATCATTTGATTGCATCCTCTCTACACTGTGTTAGCACTAGACATATGGAGAGGTAGAATGGGGTGGTGGAGTGGAAACCTGGCTTTGAGGCTTTCTTTCTGTGTACCTTTAGGAAAACAAGAGTACATGTTCTGTCTAAAAGGAGCAGCTGCTCCTCAGCTCTGGCTGATTTGGAATGGCTCCAGCCATTTGGGAATGTAGTCCTGGTAGGGCCAGATCTTCTGGTTTTTCAAAAGAAGTTGGAAATCTGGAAAAGTTTCTAGATTTTTAAACACAGTTAACTAATATAAAAGCATTGAGAACACCAAGCAGCCCAAAACAGACTTGTATGTAGTCAGGATGCAGCCTAAGAACTGTATCATGATCTAGTGCAGTTCATGGTTCTGGAGCTCCTCCAAAGTTTGAGATCTAGGCTTCTGTACAAACCTAGCTAATGGATTAATGAAGTGTTTTGTGACTTGCAGATTTTTGTTTTGTTTGTCTTTGTAAAAAAATGTGTACTATTTAATGTTTGTTACTTTTACAGTTGCTCCTGTTATAGGAAAACAACAGTATGGTGGTGTCGTTGGATAAATCAGGCATCACAAAATTAACTCCAACGTCTTCATGAACAGTTGTTTTTAGTGAAAGCAGTAATAATGCCAAAGAGTTAAAATATTCGATACAGTGTTAATACATAGTAGGCACTGAAGAAGTATTAGTTGGAAAAAATGGTTGCTTAGACTTATTTAAAGTTCATTATGATAATTTCTTCTACTCTCCCATCAACTTATGTTACTGCCAATGAAAATTCATTTTAGAGAGTTTAAAGAGTCTTTAAAATGTCTGAGCACTTATATTCTTAACTTACTTGTTGGTTGTGTGCTGATTTTTTTTCCTTAGAATCTGAGAAATCAGTGCATCATATTCTCCAGGGTATGTACAAAACCAAGAAGACAATGACTTGGGTTATTCTACAAATGTTACCCTCTCAGGCACATGCCGGGCTTTCTTAGAAGCTAGGAAGAGGGCCGGCCCCGTGGCTTAGCGGTTAAGTACACGCACTCCGCTGCTGGCAGCCTGGGTTTGGATCCCGGGCGCGCACCGACGCACTGCTTCTCCTGCCATGCTGAGGCCGCGTCCCACATACAGCAACTAGAAGGGTGTGCAGCTATGACATACAACTATCTACTGGGGCTTTGGGGGTAAAAAATAAATAAATAAAATCTTTAAAAAAAAAGAAGCTAGGAAGAAATATGCAGGAACATTTTTGGAACCCTGGTTTAAAGCTCCAAACAAAAGGACATTTCAGATTGTATATAAATCTCAAAATAACAGTCACATAAATAGAGAAGTTATCAAAGAACTGGCATGTTTCTCCTAGTGACTTTATATTGGTGTGCAATGGTAAATACTTCTTGTTTTTAAGAATTTGTTTATCAAGATTTAAGGCCTACATTTTTGAATGTTGAACAAGTATATTAAAATATCCTTAAAATAATATCCAACCTAACGGATTTCAATATGAGAGATAGATTTCCTGGTAGTTAGATATTCAGTCTTTTCAAAATCAAGATTGAATTTTCTTTGGGGAAAAAAATACTCTTTCTGAGGATTTCATTTGTATTTTTTTATTGGAAAAGTTCAGGGAATTTGATTGAGGTTCTTGTAGTGGACTAGTATATATATTACCAGTGGACTAGTATATATATTGCTTTAGCAAGTCCCAAGCAGAAAGAGATGAAGATTGTTTTTTGTCTGTCAAGCTTCATGTATCCTTCTCAGGCTGTTTCCTTATCCTTTTTATTACTGGAATAGTAGACAGCCTCAGTTTGGAAAGTAAAGTGGATTTTAGCAATCCACAGTACACAGTGGTAGTAGAAATCATTAAAGCTGTCTGTTGCCCGACTGTTTGGAAGATTATTTGGTGTTCAGAAAATATAATCTCCAGGAGGTGGTGAAGAGTGACAGGGACCCGGCACAGCTTAATCTAAAGCAGGTAGCACAAGCAGGAAATGGGAAGAAGCTAAATTGGAATCTGGTGACAAATCAAATCACAATGCCCAGCAGAGGGAACAAATAACCAGCAGGTGGTACCAGAGAATAGTGAGGAGCTGGAGCAGACAAAACCAATATCTGAGACTCAGGTAGTGAATGAGGGAGGAGCTAAGCCTGAACTTGCAAGTCAAGTCACAGAAGGATCTGAGTCAAATGAAAATGACCTCTCATATGAAAAAAAATCACTTGGTGTTGGAGGTGGGTTTCTCAACTGGGGCTCTGTGAGATGTTGCTGGGATTCTGTATCATTAAAATTGTGACTGAAAATGTAGTTTTTGAACTTTGTGGGCTGCATAATGCTGTACTCACAGTAGTGAACAGTGATTGAGCAGCCCTGTTAACAGTTTTGTTACAGATCTTTTCTGCCCTGTGTGACAGTGTGCAGTAGGTCCACACACATTTGAGTGAGCTAGGAGAAGCTGTGGATAATTGGTGAACACTTGCACGGAGGGGAGAGTGGTAGGAGGATGATGATGGCCTGTCCCTCATGACTGCCTTCCCCAGCCTCCCCCTCTGCACTGCCAACTGACTTAATGTGAGCAAACAAGCTCCTGAAATATCAGGGAAATTACCATTCTAAGGAAGGAATTTTTTCGGGTTGTAACTCAACGGTCCCTGCCAATTTGTTGTAAACATTGCAAAAACATGGGTCGTATAGGTTAGAAATGAGTTGTTCTGAGAAGTTTTTGTACTTTTTGTGATTTTCTTGTTTAGTTATTATGCCCATTTTTATATTTCATTAACTTTTGTTGGTTACAGACAGATGTGACGGTCCAGTGCTATAGTTTTTGAAGGCAAGGTGTGAGATAGAAGACGACTATTCTAGGCATAGAACTACAGGCATTTCCTATAAGGTTAGTGATGAATTAGTTTTCTGAGTTACTACAGTTACTAGAGCAAAAAAGAGACACAAAGAAATTCTTTGTTTACTATGAAAGCTACTTCTCAATAGTTTTATACAGACTCAAAATCCAAGTTGTCCTATTCCATTGTACATCATCTGTGGAATGAAACTTACAAACCTAGCATTTGCTCCAGCAATTGTAACTATATATATAGCCGTTTGATAAGAAAAGGTGTTCATTATTTTAAATGGCTTTTGGAATAACAAAATGGTAAAGCTTTTGTTGAAAAAATCACACTCAGTGAAAAGATTTGATAATCAAATTATTTAGTATTTTATTCTAGAAAAGAAACATTCACATAGTTGGTAAGAATCTAATAATACCCCCATTAAAATGCTAGGGCAAGAAACAGTACAAGAAATTGAAAAGACTTTCCTCTCAATTTAGTAAATTGGCTTATGTGATGTGAAAGAGATCTTATGTAATTAACTGAAAAGCAGCAGCTTCTCTATCTGGGTTGATGAGTCAACACATTTCACAAATATTTGTCATGCTATAGCATTTGTAGGATTTGTAAATGATGCTGAAATATCAAGAAAATATGGAAGAATGGGCAAAAATAAGTCAAAAATGTTTGTTAAAGATACAAATGAGAATAATATAGAGAGAGAGGTTTATAGATAGGGACATAACTGAGAGAGATGGGCAGCTGCTATTATAATAATACTGGGACTATTATTCCAACAAAAGTTAAGTATAGATTATTGTTTCATCCAAGTTTCTAAAACCATTGAGGTTTTCTTTCAATATTCTCTTTGATTCTGAACCAGAGCACAGTTTCAGATTCCTGAAGTACATAAAGATTTGCATAATAGTGTGACCTTTTATGATTAAAACTACGAGAACTGAAGTTGGTTAAAAACACAATTCCACAAAGCTAATAAAAAGAATTCACATTCATATTTCATAGTATTGCACTTAAATCAATCAATAGCAAACATGAAATTAATTTGTAAGAGAATACAAAATTTCTGGAATGTATGTTCACCAAAACAAATGGCAACATAAAAAGGCAAACATTGTTTTACAAAAGCTAGATGTACAAGGATTTTAGGAGAAAACAAACGTACAATGTAATTCATGCTAATCCACATACCAAACTTCAGTTTTGTGCAAATAAAACTTCTCTAGAAAGTGGCCTCTGAAATCTATAACGTTTTCATCTTCAGCCCTCACAGCTGGGGTCAGTAAAATGTGTGCCCATGGGAAACATACACTGTCTTTTTTGAATCACCACTGACTGAGAGCAGTAGCTCAGCACAATGGTTAAACATGTGGATCAAATGCACAAAAAAGGCAAAGACCATCTGGTCACTACCTGGTAAAACATCCCCAGTCATGGACTCTTGTTACATCTGTCAGCTGTCGGGAGCTGATGTCAGTAGTTCACTCCCACCTAGATTCGATCCAATGGGGCCCATAAAGCTGAGGTTCTGATACTCAATGACCATGAGCAAGGGTGGATGTGGGAAATGAAAGACAAGTGAGTTTATCCAGGTGCTCAAAGATGAGGTAGGAAAGAGAGCTTAACTCCTCTATGAGAATGCAGTCTAAGTACAAGGGGAGAAGTTCCAATAAAGACTATCAAGAAATTTCCTCCTTCATAGATACAAAAGAAAGTGAATAGATATTTCTTTGATTGGAGATATTCATGTGGGGTGATTCTGCCTCAATGCAAGGGTTGTTCCTGACCACTAGACCTTTCCAGATCCCTCTCTAAGAATCTGGTGCCTGCCAATCAAAACAAATCTAGTTAACTCTATGGGGTATTTTCAGTCTCTCTCTCTCTCTCTCTGTCTCTCTGTCTCTCTGTCTCTCTGTCTCTCTCTCTCTGTCTCTCTCTCTCTCTCTCTCTCTCTCTCTCTCTTTCTCTCTCCTGGAGGTAGAGGTGTTTTTAATGAGAGAGTGAAACCTTTCACAGTAGGAATCTGGAATTTCTTTATATTTGGACAATCCTGAGGGCATTAAGGACCCTTTTTGCCTTGAGTAGATCAATACTCTGGACATGAACACTTTACTAAAGAAAAGACAACTCATTCACCTCCTGGGCATGTCACTCCTAATGATTTCCCCATTATAAACATCCCAGCTGGATGCAGCCACTTATTTTCTGATTGACTTCTCAGGGCTCCCATCAACCTGGTTGGACACAGAGTCCCTGGGGGCAGCTTCCAAGAGCAGAAAGGAAGGGACGACTCAGAAGTTGCTAAAAGTCAACAAGCCAGAAAGCACAGAGCACAAATGACATTTCCCTTTTTAACAGACTAGCACCAAGACCAACGCTTAGACACCACTGTTCCCAGGGCTGCCAGCCTTCACATATATGAACCACGTACTTATAAGAAATAAAACTACACGTGAGATGGACTCGACACTTACATAGCTTGAAGCAGGATCTTGACCAGGCTTCCAGGAGCCAGTCTAACTCCCATGACTCCTATTAAATAAGAGTTTATGTTTTTAAAAATGATTTTATCGAAATATAATTCACATATCATACAATTCTCACATTGAAGACATACAACTCAATGACTTTCAGTATATTCACAAATCCTTCCTTCTAGACACTATAAAGTTACTATTTTCAGGTTTCCGTCCTGTCAGTCCTGCTATGTTTGGTCCAAGCAATGCTGACAGGACCCAGAACTTGATGCGAACAGCTGTGGCCAGAACCCGTTCAGGCTGGTCAAGAAACCTGCCCTGAGGTCTTCAGTCTTCAGGAATGTCTGAGTTCCCAACAAGGATTCCATGAAAAAGCTGTTATTTAACCACCATGAAAAACAGCCCAATAAAAAGGAAGCTATCACTGATGTCTGATATTTATTCACATTTACATTAGGATAACTAGGAGACCCGAGCAGGAGGAACCAGTAGACCATCATCTGCATCCCCTTCCCCTGGTTCTCTCAAGGGCCCTGAGGTTGCCAGGAAGGTGATTGGGAGGCAGGAATGTGGAGGGGGTCAGTAGAGGGGTGGGGAGAGGGTCCAGGGAGGAGTTGGAATTTGGGATGCATTATGGAGTGGGTGTGTCAGGAAGGGGGATGTTTGGCACCTGGGAGGAGAAGAAGGGGGTCAGGGAAAGTACTGGGTCAGATCAAGTCCTAGAAGGGAGGAAGGAGGGTTCAGACAGGTCAGTAGGTCAGTAGGTCAACAGGACACAAGAAGCAGGTGAGGTGAACTCTCAGGAGCAGTTGGAGGGGATGAGGACTTCGTCTTCCTCTGAGCCTTCTCCTGTGTGGGTGCTGCCTTAGCAATCCCTATGCTTTACACTCCCTTTTGACCAATCCCCTGCCTTCACCCCTGGGTCATCACAGTGCACACCTTGCATGACCTCATTTTTAGAATGCCCCTCCCCCAGCTGGTGCCTCATGAGGAGCCATCCCAATGACAGGTCCTCTTTGGAACCTTCGCAGACCTTCTGGTTTCTGGTCCTTCCCAACCCAAGTCCCCTGTCCCCTACTTCTGGGGGCTCCCTCCTTCCTTTCCAACCTCCCAAGATTTCCCATGGGCATTTGCTTAAAAACATGTAAAGCAAATGATGACAGAAGTGAAAGAAGAGTCAAATACACAAGTAGAGTGGGAGGTTCTCAGCAACTCTTACAAGAAGGAGACAGAACATCTGTAAGAGGCAAAAGATCTTAATAGCAAATTGTCCTAATCATATAGATGTATCCATATATCTAACTATACTCGTATAACAACTGTTGAGGACACATTAAATTTTATTTATTTATTTTTTCTTTTGCTGAGGAAGATTGGCCCTGAACTAACATCTGTGCCAATCTTCCTCTATTTTTGTATGTGGGTCACCACCACAGCATGGCCGCCGAAAAGTGGTGTAGGTCCGTGCTTGGGAATCGAACTTGGGCCACCAAAGCAGAGCATGCTGAACTTAACCACTAAGCCACAGGGCCACCCTGAGGAGACATTAATTTTTAGCACATATGATACATTTACAAAATTAACCCTATTTATTTTGGCTATAAAGCAAATTTCAATATGTTTTGGAGGAATGAAATCACATGGAGCGTGTTTCTACTAATGTAATTGTGCTACAAGTCATTGATAGAAGCTAACAAGATATTTCCATATGCTTGGAAATTTTATAATATTTATAAATATGATAAATAAAATATGACTGTAGGAAGAAATCCCAAAGGAAAAGAGGCTATATTTGAACTGAATGATATGATTATGATTAAGTGGTAATAAAATATGTCTCCTTATGGTCTGGATATTCCACTTTGTGCGACAAGATCATATGGTCTCAAAATCATTCGTAATTAACCAGATATTTTATCACCCAAAACAGCAGTGGATATGTCTCTTATCTATGTCACCCTGCTACCTGTTAGCATGAGCTTTACATTATGAACCTCAGTGGGGAAAATCCAAGCTGACTCTCTCATGATTGATTTCCCAGGATCTCCAGGAAAGTGAGCATTTTAAGAGAGAAAGTTCATCATCATCTCTCCTGGGTCACATGGGGACAACACCAAGAGAGCTTGGCAGCACCAGGCGTGATGGGCGGGGAGAGTCAAGCAGGTGGGCAGGGGCCCAGGGACCCAGGTGACTGGGACAAACCCCACTGGTGATCATCTCTCCTGGGCCCTGTCCTGAGCTTCCCAACGTGCTGTTCTGCATGACTGCACACAGTGTTTCCCCAACTCACTCAGGCCCATGGCAGCTTAAAGTCATTGCTTTAAATCCCACCATTTTTTATTATTACATTTAGTAAATTTACGTGTATAGTAAACAGGAAACATTCCATCACTGTTACAGAGGAAAATCAGTGTCTTTTACCATAAATATACGGAAACCGTAAAAACCAAGCAAAACAAAAACAAAACAAGGACAACAAACCAATGGTGCGTATTAAATTCTGTTTAGATGCTGTTGCCTGCCTAAAACTCCCCAGAGGGGATCTCTCCTGGTTATACAAGGAGAGACCAGTACAGGAGGGGTGGAAGTCAGACTAGCCCAGAAGTGAATGGGAGAGAGGCCCAGCCTGTAAGGGACTGGAGACTTCCATGAAGGGTGCCAGGGTCACCCAGATCATAGCTCCAGCAGGGAGGAGGGAAAGAAGGAGAAGTGACAGAGGTTAGGTGCCTGGAACAGGTGAGATCTTTCCTTCAGCCAAGAAACCAATTGTTCCCCAAAGCCAAAGCCTCCCATGCAGGGGAGCCCTTTATGACCCCTGGAGGCCAGGCCAGGAGCTTTGGGCTTGAGACCCAACTATGCTGCTTACCAGCGGTGTGACCCTGAGCAAGTTTCCTTCATTAAAATGGGAGTGTCCATGCCAGCGTCCAAAGACTGTCATAAGGACAAGAAGCATCCAAGTGCTGAGCCCCTCTTCACATTAGCATCATCATCTCCCAGGGGCATCTGTCCTCCTAGAACTGGTGCCTTAGAAGGTACGCAGCCATTAAAGGCAATAATGATACAATCAAAGGCCCCTCCTGTTACGGGCCTGTGCTAAGCATTGCACTGTGCAGGCATCATCTCATGGCATCCCGAGGTCGGTACCATCTCTATCCCCCTTGCACAGATGGGGAATCAGGTTCAGAGTGGTCAGGAAGAGGGCTGTACCCAGGCTGAGAAAAAGGTCAGAGGTGACGGGTCTGGGAGGGCATTTTAGGGGAGGAGGAGGCTGAGGCCTGGAGACTCCAGAGGGAGAAGGGGCTAGAGAGAAGCTTTGCCCAGGGCCCAACTTTGCTTGGGGTCTGCTCTGCTCAGAAGATGAGGACAATCCAGCCAGCTCATGCACTTAACTGCTACGCCACGCCTTCCCTTCTTAAGTAGAGTAAAATCCAAAATACCAACAAGAGTGATGAGGCTTCCTGTGATCCCGCCCTTGATGTCCTCTTACACTACCCTTCTTTTGCTCAGTATGTCCAGACATACTGGCCTTCTTGTTTCCTCCATGATCACATCAAACTCTGTTTTGCCTCAGGGCCTTTGCACTTGCCATTCCCACTGCTCAATTATTATTCAACTCTCTGCTCAAACCTCCCCTTCGGTGTCCCTTTCTGTGCCCAGCTCTAGTTTGATCACTGCGTGATGTTATTTTGTTATTTTAATGATCTGCGTGTCATCTCTTCTCTCCTACTTCAGTGTGAGCTCCATGAGAACAGGGATCTTGTCTGTCTTGTCACCACCAGAGCCTGACTGGCACATAGAAAGTTCTCAGTAACTGTTCATTGAATGTATGACTTATATAATTTATATATCATCTCCACTGCTCTAACAGGTAGTTAAAACTGTCTTCCCCATTTTACAGATGAGGAAACAGTCTCAGAGAACCTATAAGTCATTTATCTGAGGTTACACAACCAGTAGGTGGCAGATGCAAGGTTTGAACCCAGGTTGTCTGACTCTGTCACTGTTATACTGAGGTCCCAAGAGTTAAGCATTTGTGCTTAAGATCACCCAGACACTAAGGATTCCAGGCCAGCTCTGTCTGATCCCAAATTTCCTACTGTGGCTACTAGATCTGGTTGTTTTTTGGAATAAGAGTGTTTGGGGCCTCAGAGCCCTGATTGCCCAAATGCTTGAGGTCAGCTTGTGCTCATGTCAAGATGGAGAGGTGATTGAACTGTAGCCATCAGTGACGTCTCATAGATTTTTAGCAACAAGAGTGCATAATATTCTGATGCCAATTCCAGTGTGTGGGTTTTTCCCACACCAAGCCATTCTGCAACACCAGCTAGGTGTCCTACAATTCAGTGTGTTTCTGACGCTACCTATCTGGAGATAACATCAGATCCACAGGTTTTGGGCTTGGTCCCACAAGATCGCACCCCTCCCCACTGCCCCACTTCAGATGCCAATCACTAGTCCAGGTTGTCCCACCGGCTATAAATTGAAAGTTCCAACAATCCCCTCCTTGGGTTCAATTAATTTGCTAGATTGGCTCACAGAACTCAGTGCAACGTTTTACTTACTAGATTACTGGTTTACTATAAAAGGGTATAACTCAGGAACAGCCAGATGGAAGAGATGCATAGGGCAAGGTGTGGGGGAAAGGGCGAGGAGTTCCATGCCCTCTCTGAGCTCAGCACCTCCATGTGTTCACTAACCTGGAAGCTCTGCAAACCCTGCAAATCCTCTCCTTCTGGATTTTTATGGAGACTTCATTACACAGGTGTGGTTGATTAAATCATTGGCCATTGGCGATCGAACTCAATCTCCAGATTCTCTTTTCTCCAGGAAGGTCAGGGAATGGGACTCAAAGTTCCAGCCCTCTAATCACATGGTTGGTTCTCCTGGCAACCAGCCCTCATCCTTAGGTGTGTCCAAAAGTCCCCTCATTAACATAACAAAAGACACCTTTATCGATTTTAACACTTAGGAAATTCCAAGAGTTTTAGGAACTCTGTACCAGAAATGGGACAAAGCCCTAATATATATTTCTTATTATAAATCACAATATTACAGTGGGCAAGGCAAATCTAATAATTATTGAGGCCACTTGGGTTGGCAATCCCATAGCCATCCTTGGAGAGTGTGTCCCCAGAGACTGGCAGCATTTCTGTAGACTGAGGGTCACCCATCTGGCAGTGCCCACCTTCTCTTGTTCCCTACTGCCAACTCTAGACCATGCTGCCTCCTTCCTCTCACAGTCCCACAGCCTCACTTCACCCAATATGTTCCCCACATTCCTTGACAAAGCTCCTTGACAAAGAACTCTTCACAACCTGGGCTTAATCCATCCTTCCACCTCTCAGATGTCCCAGCCCCTGACCCAAACAGCCTTTGTCATGTAATTATGCCCAATTCTTTGGGACTAAAAGGATCCTACTTAGATTTGAGTTCCAGAACCCTGCTTCCTAGCAGTGTGGAGTTTGGCAAGTAATTTAACATCTTTAAACCTCAGTTTCCTCAATTACATATATGGAGGCAGTATTTCTCAACCTTGCAAAATTATGAGGAACATCAAATCTTGTGCACAATATTTGTTGATTGAATGAATCCCATTCCATCCTAACAACACTTTGAGAGGGATACAATGATCATGTCCATTTTAAGGATGAGGAAACAGAGGCTGGAAGAGAATAGTTTGTAAGTACTTGATCAAAAGCACATGGCCAGTAAGTGACAACACTGGATTTGAATGTAGATGGTCTGACTCAAGAGTCTGCACTCTGAGCCATCTTCCCAATGTCCCAAGAGGTTACATATCATCAACCTACAAATGTTAGTTTTCTTTCTTCCACCCTAGTACATGTCTGTAAAATGGAGTGAACAATAGTATCTACTTAATGGGTTTGTTGTAGGGATGAAATATCAAATCTCAAAAGCTTAACACAGTATTTGGAATGTGGGAAGTGTACAATGAATACTATTCTTATTAATAGTAAAGGTATTATTATGGTTGATTGTATCGGGATGTATTTGGCTGCAAGTAACAGAAAACCTGATTCAAATGGATGAAACAAAAAGGAGGTTTATTTTCTCATGTGAAAACAAGTTTGGAGACCGAGCTGTTAAATCAGTGGTTGGTTGAGTGATATCATCTTTCTGTCTTCTGCTCTGTTATCTTTGATGTTTCAGTTTTCCCCTCCAGCTTTTCTTATCATGGTTGCCAGATGGTGGCAGCTATTCTGTACAGGGGCCGTTTCTTCCCCTGTGCATCTTAATTTTTTTCAGTGAGGAAAAGCTTTCTTAAAAGCTCTCCATCTCCCTGAGACTTCTCACGTCTTCATGGCCAGAGTTGTGTCTCCATCCCATACCTCAGCCAGTCACTAGAATTGCAAAAGAATGACTTGGATTTCATAACACAAATCCCATAATCCAACCCCATTCCCTACCTGAATGACAGTGGGCAAGTTACTTTTCTAAGTCTCAGATTTTTTCACTTGTAAAATGGAGTTACTATTGACTAATTCTCAATATTATAGTGAGATTAAGTAAGGTAATATAAAGTATCAGACCCCTTGGTGGACAATCGATCTTCATCCCCTTACTCAGTCTCAGTCATCACAGAATAGTAAAATGATGCCAGTATTCAAAAGTTGAATTTAAGGACCTGACCCATCGTTTACAGGCTGTGAGACTCTGGCTTAATTGCTTAATTTTTATTTTTCTTAGAATTTCAGTGATGATAGTGATAACTATGATAATAATACTTGTTAACTTTTATTATGTGCTTGCTAAGTGCCAGGAACCGTAATAGATACTTTACCTACATTAGCCAATTTAATTCTCATGATGACCTATGTTACCTAGGTATTGACTCCATTATACAGATGAGGGGTTAAGTAACTTGACAAGATTAAATAACTAGTAAATGGTAAAGCCGAGGATGGAAGCCTGATTTGTCTGTCTTAGAAGCCCACATGATAGTGCTTCTATCTCCTCTATTATAGATCTCAATTTATTCATATGTAAATGGCCATAAGAAGATCTTCCCTTGCCCACTTCACAGGGTTTGGGGGAGAATCAAATAAGATTGGATCTGAGAAAGCCCAAAGAAAGCTGAATTACAAGAGATCACTTTTGTTAATGTGGATAACAATTGGTGGTAGACACAAGAAATACAGCACAGCACCCTCAGGTTATAGTCATTGATGCTGAATTACCATAATCTGCCTCCTCCGTTAAGGAATCTGAATCCTTAGTCCATCCTTCCCTCCCCACATCGCCAGGCTGAAGTATTTATATGGCTTATTCCGTTTCCTACGTCCTAGGACCCTAGCTCTTCTTCCAAGGTGACAACTATATAATATGATAAATTAATTGGTGCCAAGGGGCTAATGGAAAAATGATATGGGAGGTGCTGGAAGCCCTATAATCTCCATCCTTCCTCCCTCCCTTCCTCCATGTCTTTCTCCTTATTCTTCCCCCTACACCCCCAGATGTCTACTTTGGTAATAGCTTCTGGGAAAATGCCCTCTGTTCTCCCATCTCACCTTCCTCTACTGCAGTGGCTCTCAACCAGGAGCAATTTTGCTCCCTAGGGGACACTTGGCAATGTCTGGAGATATTTTTGGTTGTTACAACTGGGAGATGGAGCACTGCTACTGGCATCTAGTGGGTAGAGAGACCAGGGATGCTTCTCAACATCCTACAATGCACAGGACAGCCTGCTACAATAAAGAATTATCTGGCTCCTAATGTTAATAGTGCTGAGATTGAGAAACCCTGCTCTACTGTCATCAGATTCCTTAAGGATTCTTAATTAAGGAAGATGAAGTCAGTGGGAGAATAGTGAAGCCTTGTTTTGATTTCATGTTTTTAAAGTGTTTCATGGGCCACAGATTTTGTTTGCCCAGCATCCAAGACTCTCTTTTTCTAAAAAATCCCTCCCCCAGGCATAGTTTTAGGAGATTGGTCAAAGGGGAAGAAAAAACCCACAACTGACCAATCAGAATCCTTCCTTGGTATTTTTTCCTCAAATGGGAGGCAGAGGAAGAAATTCTTTTTCTGTTCTGGGCCCAGGGCTGTTAGGATGTAAACTCAGAGAAAGCCCAGACAGGAGATCTTGAAACCGGTGTGCAGAAAGAGGCAGCTGACGTGAGACAGAGATGGAGGGTAAGCTGATGGCATTGGAGACACTGGTTCTAGCCGTTTCTTAGCACCAGACCTGACTTTCCTATTGTTTGGCTTAAGCAACCGCAGATTGGGTATCTGTCATTTGCAATCAAGGAGTTCTAATTTAGCCATGTTTAAGGAAAGTTCTTAGAGAGACAAAGGAGAATTTTCTGGGTGCTGGGCACATTGCCCCTTACCTGGGTGGGATTTGACTAAGGAGAACTGATGTATGACAGATAGGTTTTCTTGGGATTTGGACCTTCTTAGAGAGCACATGAAAAATAAAGTAATGAAGTTTTTGGAGATTCTAAATAATACACATATCAAGGAAAGACATTTTTATAAAGAAATTTCCAAAATTTTATAAAGTTCCAAATATTTTTCTCTTCTTTTTTTTTTTTTTTTTTTTTAATTGATGTTTTAATGGTTTCTAACATTGTGAAAATTTGGGTTGTACATTTTTGTTTGTCCATCACCCCATATATGACTCCCTTCACCCCTTGTGCCCACCCCCCACCCCCACTTCCCGGGTAACCACAGTCCAGTTTTCTCTGTCCATGTGTTGGTTTATATTCCACATATGAGTGAGATCATACAGTGTTTGTCTTTCTCTTTCTGGCTTATTTCACTTAACATAATACGCTCCAGGCCCATCCATGTTGTTGCAAATGGGACGATTTTGTCTTTTTTTATGGCTGAGTAGTATTCCATTGTGTATATATACCACATTTTCTTAATCCAGTCGTCAGTCGAGGGACACTTAGGTTGCTTCCACTTCTTGGCTATGGTGAATAATGCTGCAATGAACATAGGGGTGCATAAGCCTCTTTGGATTGTTGATTTCAGGTGCGTTGGATAGATTCCCAGTAATGGGATGGCTGGGTCTTAGGGCATCTCTATTTTTAAGTCTTTGAGGAATCTCCATACCGTTTTCCATAGAGGCTGCACCAATTTGCATTCCCACCAGCTGTGTATGAGGGTTCCTGTTTCTCCACATCCTCTCCAACATTTGTTGTTTTTTGTCTTGGTGATTATAGCCATTCTAACGGGCGTGAGGTGGTATCTTAGTGTTGTTTTGATTTGCATTTCCCTGATGATTAGTGATGTTGAGCATCTTTTCACGTGCCTATTGGCCATCTGTATATCTTCCTTGGAGAAGTGTCTGTTCATTTCCTCTGCCCATTTTTTGATCGGGTTGTTTGTTTTTTTGTTGTTCAATTGTGTGAGTTCTTTATATATTATGGAGATCAACCCCTTGTCAGATGTATGTTTTGCAAATATTCTCTCCCAGCTGGTTGGTTGGTTGTTCATCTTGATTCTGGTTTCATTTGTCTTATAAAAGCTCTTTAGTCTGATAAAGTCCCACTTGTTTATTTTTTCTTTAGTTTCCCTAGTCTGGGTAGGCATGTCATCCGAAAAGATTCCTTTAAAACCAATGTCAAATAGTGTGTTGCCTATATTTTCTTCTATGAGTTTTATAGTTTCAGGTCTCACCTTCAGGTCTTTGATCCATTTTGAGTTAATTTTTGTGAATGGCGATAGCACATGGTCCACTTTCATTCTTTTGCATGTGGCTGTCCAGTTTTCCCAACACCATTTATTGAAGAGACTTTCCTTTCTCCATTGCATGTTCTTAGCACCTTTGTCGAAAATTAGCTGTCCGTATATGTGTGGTTTTATTTCTGGGCTTTCAATTCTGTTCCACTGATCTGTGTGTCTGTTTTTGTACCAGTACCATGCTGTTTTGATTACTATTGCTTTGTAGTATGTTTTGAAGTCAGGAATTGTGATGCCTCCTGCTTTGTTCTTTTTCTTTAGGATTTCTTTAGCTATTCGAGGTCTTTTGTTGCCCCATATAAATTTTATTGGCCTGTAATTTTCTTTCTTTGTATTGTCTTTGTCTGGTTTTGGTATCAGGGTGATGTTGGCCTCATAGAATGATTCAGGAAGTGTTCCATCTTCCTCTATTTTTTGGAATAGTTTGAGGAGGATGGGTATTAAATCTTCTTTGAATGTTTGGTAAAATTCACTGGAGAAGCCATCTGGTCCTGGACTTTTATTTTTTGGGAGGTTTTTGATTACTATTTCAATCTCTTTACTTGTGATTGGTCTATTCAGATTCTCCATTTCTTCTTGGTTCAATTTTGGGAGGTTGTATAAGTCTAAGAATTTATCCATTTCTTCTAGATTGTCCAATTTGTTGGCATATAATTTCTCATAGTATTCTCTTATAATCCTCTGTATTTCCATGGTATCCGTTGTAATTTCTCCTCTTTCATTTCTAATTTTATTTACTTGAGCCTTTTCTCTTTTTTTCTTAGTTAGCCTGGCTAAGGGTTTGTCTATTTTGTTTATCTTCTCGAAGAACCAACTCTTTGTTTCATTAATCCTTTCTACTGTTTTTTTGGTCTCAATATCATTTATTTCTGCTCTGATTTTTATTATTTCTCTCCTTCTGCTGGCTTTGGGCTTTGTTTGTTCTTCTTTTTCTAGTTCTGTTAGGTGTAATTTAAGGTTGCCTATTAGGGCTTTTTCTTGTTTGTTAAGGTGGGCTTGTATCGCTATGAGTTTCCCTCTCAGGACCGCTTTTGCTGCATCCCATATGGTTTGATATGGCATGTTATCATTTTCGTTTGTTTCCAGATAGTTTTTGATTTCTCCTTTAATTTCATCAATGATCCATTGGTTGTTCAGTAGCATGTTGTTTAATCTCCACATTTTTGTCACATTCCCAGTTTTTTTTTCCTGGTTCATTTCCAGTTTCATAGCCTTATGGTCTGAAAAGATGCTTGTTATGATTTCAATCTTCTTAAATTTATTGAGGCTTGCTTTGTTTCCCAACATATGGTCTATCCTAGAGAATGTTCCATGCGCGCTTGAGAAGAATGTGTAGTCAGCTGTTTTTGGGTGGAGTGCTCTGTATATGTCTACTAGGTCCATCTCGTCCAGTTTTTCATTTAAGTCTAATATTTCTTTATTAACTTTTTGTCTGGATGATCTATCCATTGCTGTAAGTGGGGTGTTAAGATCCCCTACTATTATTGTGTTGTTGTTGATTTCTCCTTTTAGGTTTGTTAATAGTTGTTTTATGTACATTGGTCCTCCTATGTTGGGTGCATATATATTTATAAGTGATATGTCTTCTTGATGGAGTGTCCCTTTTTTTTTTTTTTTTTTTGTGAGGAGATCAGCCCTGAGCTAACATCTGCCAATCCTCCTCTTTTTTTGCTGAGGAAGACGGCCCTGGGCTAACATCCGTGCCCATCTTCCTCCACTTTATATGGGACGCCGCCACAGCATGGCTTACCAAGCAGTGCGTCGGTGCGTGCCCGGGATCCGAACCAGCGAACCCCGGGCCGCCGCAGCGGAGCGCGCGCACCTAACCGCTTGCGCCACCGGGCCGGCCCCGGAGTGTCCCTTTTATCATTATATATTTCCCTTCTTTGTCTTTCTTAACCTGTTTTATCTTGAAGTCTACTTTGTCTGATATGAGTATGGCAACACCTGCTTTCTTTTGTTTGCCATTAGCTTGGAGTATTGTCTTCCATCCTTTCACTCTGAGCCTGTGCTTGTCTTTAGTGCTAAGATGTGTTTCCTGAAGGCAGCATATTGTTGGGTCTTGCTTTTTAATCCATCCTGCCACTCTGTATCTTTTGATTGGAGAGTTCAATCCATTTACATTTAGGGTAATTATTGAAATATGAGGGCTGAATGTTGCTGTTTTGTCACTTATTTTCTGGTTCTTTTGCATTTCCTTTGTTTCTTGTCCCATTTGTTTTGGACTGCCAATTCAGTTTGGTTGTTCTGTCTTATGATTCTTCTAGTTTTCTCTGTGTTTATCATATGTGGTTTTAATTTGATTATTTGTTTAGTGGTTACCTTGAGGTTTGGGCAAAAAATCTTCTGTATGAGATAGTCCATTATCTGATAGCCTCCTATTTCCTTATACTAAGTCAATTCAGTCACTTTCCTCTTCCCCTTCTAAGTTGCTCTTGTTATACCTTATTCTATCTTGTGTTGTGGCTGTGTGTTTACAGTGATGAGGTTAAATTTATTTTTGGTGAATTTCTTCCTTTGATCTTTGAGTTTAGTATTTAAGTGGTTGCTAACCCATTCCGGTAAAGATCTACTATTTCTCTGATTTTGTCTACCTACTTTTCTCCTTACTCCAAGCTTTGTGTTCCCTTTCTCTTCTTGTTTTCAGGCCTGAGGGCCTTCTTGAGTATTTCTTGTAGTGGGGGTCTCGTGGCCATGAACTCCCTTAGCTTTTGTTTATCTGGGAGAGTTACTATTTCTCCATCATATTTGAAGGATATTTTTGCTGGATAGAGTATTCTTGGCTTTAAGTTTTTGTCTTTTAGTATTTTGAATATATCATTCCAGTCTCTTCTAGCCTGAAAAGTTTCTGTTGAGAAATCCGCCGAGAGCCTGATGGGAGTTCCTTTGTACGTTATTTTTTGTTTTTGTCTAGCTGCCCTTAATATTGTTTCTTTGTCGTTGACCCTGGCTAGCCTTACCACTAGGTGTCGTGGTGAAGGCCTTTGTCTGTTAATATATATAGGCGTCCTGTTGGCTTCGCTTACTGGTATTTCCTGCTCCTTCCCCAGATTTGGGAAATTTTCAGCTATTATTTCCTTGAATAGGCTCTCTGTTCCTCTTTCCCTCTCCTCTCCCTCAGGAATACCTATAATTCTTATGTTACATTTTCTAATAGAGTCCGATATTTCTCGGAGTCTTTCTTCATTTCTTTTTAGTCTTAGTTCTCTCTCTTCTTCCATCTGGAGTATATCTGTATTCCTATCCTCTAAAGTACTAATTCTTTCCTCCATATTGTCAGCTCTGTTCTTTAAAGATTCCAGATTCTCCTTTATCTCCTCCATTGTGTTCTTCATCTCCATCAGCACTGATAGGTTTTTCTTTATGATTTCAATCTCTTTTGTGAAGAAACTCCTAATCTCATTTAATTGTTTGTGTTGTCTCGTATTTCGTTGAGTGTTTTTATGATAGCTATTTTGAAATCTCTGTCATTTAGTTTATGGATTTCTGTGTCTTCGGGGTTGATTTCTGGGTGCTTGTCATTTTGTTTCTGGTCTGTTGCTTTCATATATTTTTGCATTGTGGTTCCTGTGTTGGTTTTGATTTTCCTCATCCTGGAAGTCTCTGGTTGCAATTTCCACCTGCCGCCACTGTCTGGTGGTAAAGGGCTGTGTAGTCTAAGCCCCCTGCGCTCTGCCCCAGTTTTTCTGCTGCGATCCGCAGTTTTGTTTTGTTTTGTTTTGTTTTGTTTTTTTTCCCCACTGCGATCCACGGGTCCAGTCCAGTTTGATCAGGTCTGCCTCGGATCGCTAGATCTGGTCGAGCTGCAGACTCCGGGTTGCGGGGAGGGGGGAGCTCTCTCTTTTGCCCTCTGGGTCCCTGACGTGGGAGGCTTCTCGTTTGCCCCTCTTTATCCGCTCTCTGGGGTGCTCAGATGTTGATGGTAGCCCTGTGGCTCCTCTGAGCCCTCTGAGCGGGAGTTTCCCACTGGCTGAGAGAGCCCGAAGAGCTACAGTTTCCCGCTGAGGGCCGCCCCTCCCCCCTCTCTGGGAGCCACGCGGACCGGATCGCTGATCTGATGGGGAGGGAGCGGAGTTCTCCTTACCTCTCCCCACTTCCTCTGGGGGCCCAGCACGTTCCGCTCTCAGATGTGCGGCAGTGTGGATCCCTCTGCTCTAGCTTTTCACTGTCTAGGATTCCGTTGTTGGTCTGTGGCTGTTGCTTTTATTGTATCTTGTGGGGGAAGAATTCACGGGAAAGCTCACTCCGCCATGATGCTGACGTCACTCTCCAATATTTTTCTCTTCTTATAATGATAATTTATCTATTTTTATCCAACCATCAAACATAATTTAGAAAACTCAAAAGGAAAAAGGAAAACCTATTGTATTTATATGTATTTTTGTTTACTGTGTTCTTTCTTCCTTCTTGATGTTCCAAGGTTCCTTTTAAAAAATTATTTCCTTTCTGTTTAGAGAGGTTTCTTTAGCCATTTTTTAGGCTGCTGGGTGACAAATTCTCTTAGTTTTCCTTCACTGAGAATGTGTTGACTTCCTCTTTATTCCTGAAGAACGTTTTCACTGAGTGTAGGATTCTGGATTGATGGCTCTTTTCTTTTAGCACCTGAAAATATTGTACCATTTCCTTCTAGTCACCATAGTTTCTGATAATAAATACGATGTCATTTGAATTTTTTGTTTTCCTGTTGGTAAGGTGTCATTTTTTTTTCCCTGGCTGTTTTTAGGATTTTTTATTTGTCTTTAGTTTCCAGAAGTTTAATTATGGTGTGTGGATCTGTTTGGGTTAGGGAGTTGTTTAGCTTTTCAAATCTGTAGGTTTATGTCTTGTGCCAAATTTGAGAATTTTTCAGCCATTATTTCTTTGTATTTTTTCAGACTCACCTTCTTTCTCTTCTTTTGGCACTCTAATGACGTGAATGCTAGATCTTTTCTAGTCCCACGGGTCCCTGAGGCTCTGTTCAGTTTTCTTTTTTCAGTCTGTTTTCTCTCTGTTGTTAGTTCACTGATTATTTCCTCTCTCCCTCCTTTCTGCTGTTGAGCCTATTCACTGAGTTTTAAAATTGTGATTATTATATTTTTAAGTTTTAAAATTTCATTTGGTTCTTTTTCATATCTTCTGTTTGTTTGCTGACACTTTCTATTTACTTACTAAGGTTTTCTAATTTTTCATTTGTTTCAAGTGTGTTTGTAATTTCTCATTAAAGCTATTTTTACAATGGCTGCTTTAAATTCCCTGTCAGATCATTTTAACATCTCTGGCATCTTGTGTTGGCATCTGTTGATTGTGTATTTTCATTCAGCTTGAGATATTCCTGGTCGCATGATATAATTATATTATATACTTCATATCATACTTTTTATTACATCATATTTTGTATGATGAGTGATTTTCAATTGAAGCCTGTACATTTTTGTATTATGTTATGAAATTCGGGATCTTATTAAAGCTTTCTTTCATGGCTGGTTTTCTCTGACACGGCTCTGGCCAGGAAAGAGAGCAGTGCCACCCTGTTACTTCCAGGCAGAAGTAGAAGTTGTACTTATGTTTGTTTTATATATAATGTCTAGGAATTTACTTGTCCTTAGCAGGAGGAATAGGGAAAAGTGCATCTACTTGAACTTGGAAGCTAATTTCTTTTATTTATTAAGCATCTACTAAGTGCCAGAAATGTAGTGGAAAGTGTATACATGTTGCTGCAGTCAGATCCAGCTAAGTCTGAATCCTGAATCTGCCACTTACAGGTGTTCTGAGAATCAAAGACAAGAGGTAGCACTTCTTGAAGTACTCTGACTTAAATTCTATCATTTAATCTTCACATTGAATTTATAAAGTTGGTCTTAGCAACATCGTTTTACAGATGGGAAAACAGATCCCATGAGGCAAGATAATTTTCTCAAGATTATTTGGCACTCAACTTGCTGTAACCACAGGCCTTCTAGGACCAGTTCAACTGACCCCATCTTATGAATGGAATAATTAAGAGTGGTTTTTCAGGAACTGAGAAATGACCTCTTGTTCAGTTTAGGCGAGCTGAGACCACCAGTCTACCAACTGGGCCTGTGCAAATGCCACTAAGTGACCCTTTTGACATCAAGGGGATGAAAACTCTACCCTCAGATCATACTACCACCACCATTTTGTGAACATGCATCCTATGAAGAGCCATGAAGCTTGACTATCCTTGTGCAGATCATCAATTACCTCACTTCTTACCTCCAATCATCTAACTCCACACTTTATACTGCCCTGCCCCTCATTCCGTAAATTTTGCCCTGAGCCCTGGATTGAGGAGACAGATTTGAGAGCATTGCCTCCTGTCTCCTTGCAGGCCATCCTCACAATAAAGCTTTTTTCTTTTCTTAGAAGCTGATGCTATAATAATTGGCTCCTTATGCGCATTGGGCAAGAGAACCCCAATTTTGTGAGGTAACATTCCCACCCCACCACGGATGAGGAAGAGGTAAAGAAATACACAGAAAGAGGACTATGGGTTGGCAGCTTGGTGTTAGGCGGCATGAGAAATTAGAGGAGTAGGCATGGTGGGCTGGAAGCATCCTTGGAGTGGACACCATAAGACCTTGGATCTGGTCCCAGCTGGGTCACCAGCTTAGTTGTGTGGTCTCAGACAAGTAATTTAACCTCTCTGTGCCTTTCCTTCTAGAGAATGTGGAAGTGTAGGGTAGATGGTACCTCAGGTACGTTTCGTCGCTATAATTTTATTATGGATATAAGACATATTAAGTTCCAAGGACATTCTGGATGCAATATAAGGGAGAATGAAGATCTATTAAACTCAGAAACAGACACACAGAACATCAGCACAGAACCAGAGTGCTGAAAATACTCTGGCAAAGACCTTGATCAAGGGGAGGAAAGCGGTGATTATCCAAGAAGTCCTTTTACATGTCTCAAGGTCTTCAAGTAATTCAGAATGACTCTTCTCTGGAAGAGATGCCTTTTTATGAGAAAAGGAGCTGGGATCCTTCTCTTTCTTGAGACTTGCCTTGATGCCCCAGGCTGGCTTTAGTTACCTCCTACTACTTGGTCCCATATCACACATCTTAACTTATTTACAAGTGTGCCTTCCAAATACATCATGAGTTCCTCTAGGGCAGGAACTGGTTTTATGATAACAATGCCAACTGAGGGTGCCTCAGCTCTCACTAAAGTGCTTGATCTTGTCTTTTCCTCAAAAAAAAAAAAAAAACCCTATGAGTTATGTACTACATTACTCCTTCTCCCCTCTTTTTACATAGGAGGAAACTGAGGCTCAGAGACGCCCAGGGACTTGTCCAAGGGCATTTAGCTTGTAAGTGACAGAGCCCAGATGTTAACTTAGTTTTCTCAGCTTGCTGCTCCTCGTTCCAGACTACTATATTATGTCATGTCCTGTATCTTATTCATCTTTGTAACCTCATGAAAGATGACGTGAGTGGAGCCATATTAAAATAGAGCCAGAGCAGCCACTTCAGAGGAATTGCCTTGCATGTCATGTTTTCTTTATCTTCCAAACTGGACCAAACGGCCAACATTCCAAGAAGTCAGTAAGGACAGTATCCTGTCTGTAAGGACTGATGAAACTGGACTTTGCTGATGACCAAATTGGTAACCAATCAATGAAGTGCAAGTCTAATCTCACCTCCTCTAGCACCAGTGAACTCTTCTTTAATACGATGCACCTCATCCTCCCTTTTTCCCATAAAAACTCTAAGCCCCTCCCCTGTAACTGGAAAAGTTTTGGGTTTCTACCTGAATCTGTATCTCCCGAACTGCAATTCTAATTGCCCAAATAAATATCTGCTGTTTAAATTGTAGCGATTTTCCCTAAGTTGACACCCCAGATCCCAGTACAGTGTTGGGAACAGAGTAGTTGATCAATAAATGTTTGTTAATGGATGGATGGAAGGGTAGATGGATAAAAGAAAGGATGCAAGGTTGACGGATTGATCAATAGATAAAAAAGACTGAGAGGACAGATGGATGGATAGTTGGATGCAATACCCTGACATATGTAGTGGGGGCCTAAGATGTGTTGGGGAGCCCAGGCCATGCTTAATAGAGAGCTAATAGTCTCCAGTAAGTCCTGTCTTTCTTTTCTCCAACCGTTCATGCAGCTAGAAAGCAGCAGAGCATGGGAACCTCTTCTTCTTGATGCAGCCCATGTTCTTGATCCCTCTGGTATAATTCTGGAGAGTGTCCCCCATATTCAAGGGCCTCCTCTAGAGGTAGAGCTCCATTGCAGGAATGTCTGAGCAATGGGATTCTTGTAGTCAGATGAGTGGGCATCATGGTTTGGGATATGAAGAGGGAAGGATTCAATCAGCTTGGAGCAGATACAGAGACTGGGTCCAGTTCCCAGGGGAGGAAGCTGGCAAGCCTTAAATAATGCAGATATGACAAACTGAGTCTTTGATTTATTAGCTGAGTGTCCTTAGGTAAGTTATTTTATCTCATCGAGCCTCTGTTTCCAAATGAGGGTATTATTACATCCATTTTACAAGATTGTTTCAGGAATTAAATGAAATAGTACATGTATAAAAGTGCCTGATATGAGTTCTTAATAAATGATAGCTGGCATTATTATTATTATTATTACTGAAAAGTCCTTAGATTCAGAAGAACTGCCTTTGCGTCTCAAGTCAGGGAGTTACTACTAAATATGCAGCTGTGGACTGGTCATTTAACCTCTTTCTTTTTTTTTCATTCATCACATATGTACTGTTCTAAGCATCAGGTACTGTGCTAGCTGGAGTGGGTATTAGGGATGCCCTGGTCTTTGCCTGGAGGAGCTCATAATCCAGTAGAGGAGACAGACATATGCATAGCAAATATAACCCAAGAGCTAATGGCTATAATAGCAAACAGGTTAGCACCTTGGAGTCAAACAGACAGGGGTTCAATTCTTGGCTCTATCTCTTACTAATTCACGGACCACAGCAAATCAGTTAATCTTTTTAGGCCTCAGAGTCCTCATTAGTAAAGTAGGCACGATGATAATAGAACATGACTTAAAGAGTAGTTCTGAGCTTTGAATGAAATAATACGCATCAAGTCCTTAGCACAGTATCTGGCACATAGAAAGCAAAAGTTTGAGAACTTTTTTGCATTTGTATAATGGGGACATTAATCCCTATCCTGCCTGCAACTATCACACGGAGTATTAAATGAAGTAATATAAATGAATGGGATTTTTAAGATGTGATGTAAAATATTTGTTGTTACCATTCTAAATTTCTGGACAAGAAGGCGTGTACAGAAATTTCTCAGTATCCACTGTCATTTAAACTGATCACATAATAAATATTTGGTGATGTGCAATTATGAAGGTTGATTCTGTCCTGTCCTTCTTCTTGTCTAATGGAGCTCTGTTTACAGAGCATTCTGCAGCCAAGAGAGAAGGGAGCAGAAGCAGGGATTAGGTGAGCAGGTTCCAGATGAGATTAAAATTGGAATAGCAGGTGATTACATGCAATTTATTTTCCAAGCAGCTATTCCAACTTCATGCCTAGCTCTTTATACCAATTCCACAGGTCGCCTCCTGCCGTCCTCGCAGCAGGCGTGGGCCATGAGAGTGAAGGAGATGATAGAAATCTAAAGCCGACTGGGGTGGGTCTTCAGAGGAGAGAGCTCTTCTGCACAGGCTCGGGGCTGGTGATGGGCAGGGATGGCGCTGAAATGAACGAGGGTAATGGTGAAGAGCTAGCCTGGCTCAGCTCTGCTTGAGCTTACCTGGACTCTTTCTGTTCCTGTAATTCATTCATTCAACAAACCTTTTTTGAGCATCCGCTATGGGCCCAGCTCTGTGCTAGGTGCTGCAGACAAGGGAGTGATCAAGACATCACCTCTGTCTTCCCAGAGCTTATGCAGGGATCCCAAGTTCCGATGCCTGTGGGGGCTGTGTTACATGAGCTGCTTGTAAGGGTAACGTTAGCTGCTGTAAGAAACAAAACCTAACATTTCAGTGGCTTTCACACAGTAAGAATGTTTTACTCTCTAACAAAACAGTCCAGTGTGGGCAGAAGGAAGGCAGGGAGGTCTCTATGCAATCATTCAGGAACCTAGGCTGATGGAGGCTTTTCCATCTTTAACCCTTGCCTTCCAGGATTGCCCTGGGCATCAATATTCAGCTGACAGAGGAGAGAAGAGACAGAGGACCTTGCATGGCTTTTTATGGTCCAGGACTGGAAGTGACCCTCATCACTTCTTCTTAGAGTTCATCGACTAGAACTTAGTCACATGGCCGTGCCTCGCTGCAAGGCAGGCTGTGGAAATGTCATCTAGCTGTGAGCTCAGGAAAAAGAGGGGAAAGGTTTGGTGAGTGAATATTAGTCTCTGCCATAGGAGTCCAATGGAAGTGAGTGACAAAGGGAAGATTAGGACTGTGGTGGTCAGGACAACTGAGCTCTGAAAAGAGCAGATGTGTCTGGTTTGGAGGATCGTTGCCATATGGGAAATGTTGCCAAATCTTTGGCTTTTTCAAGAGAAGCTGAAAATCTGGATTTTTAAGTGTAATTTTCCAGTTCTTAATATTGGCAGTTAACTCAAAAATGTGAAGGCGTGATGGTGTGGGCAATATTCTGCAGGCCAAACTAACCAAGCTGCAGGCCAAATGAGGCCCATGGGTTGTCAGGTTTTGGCCTCAGGCTCATGGTCCAGCTGGAGGGAACTAAACAAGTAATTACAATTCAGTGAGATCAGAGCTGCCACTCCGCATAGTTATTCATTTAGTCCTCTGATATTTAGTGAGCATTTACTATATGCTAGCTTCTCTCCCAGCTGCTGGAGAGAAAGGTGTGAATGAGACAGACACAATCCCGATGTTAAAGGAGCTTACAGTCACTGCGAAGGCAGATATTGAACAAATGCAAAAGAGGATAATAAATGCAATGGGTATGAATGATAAAGGAATCTAAATTGGCCCGGGGGATTAAGGAAGGCTTCCTAAAGGATGAGAAGTTTAAGGGAAGATATGAGGTGTGAGGAGGAGCTATCCAGGGCAAGGGTGCCGAGGAGAAGTATGACTCAGGTACGGGAGCAGCACGTGCAAAGCCCCTGTGGTAAGAAAGAGGACAGTGCACTTGAGAAACTCAAGGAATTCTCATGAGATTGGCAGTGTAGAGCTGCCCTGATACCAGTATATTCAGGGCCCAAGGGTACAAATGGGGGCCCACATACCTTATGCCTAAATATTTTCAATTATCTATTAAATTTAAAAAGTAAAATACAAATGATAATGAATATAAAAATCCAAATCAAAATTGTTTAAATAAAACTGAAATTTATTTCAGCTTTAAGAACTTAAATTCAAACTCGAATAATTTTTGCGAAGTTGGGCTAGTTGTCGATGTAAAGAATAGATATCATGCTTCATGCTTGTCATGAATGGAATGTAGACCTCCATACGTACAAATTTCAGAGTAATATAAGTTGTTTAATATTGCAAATGTTTTTCTCAGCTGCTGTTTCCATATTTCAAACACCGTTCTAATTTGTGAGTACCTCTGGACCTCTGAATTGAAACATGCAGGGAAGCAAGAACATGGTTGCTTGGCATTACTGGGAAATAATGCTTCATTTTGTAAGAATATATGCATTCGTGTTATCTGAGAGGAAGCATGTGACAAGTTAATTAATTCGTATTTTCTCTTACCTAAGTGTTTTCTATGCTGAAATCTCTGCCTTCCAAGGAAGCATTTGTTTCCAAAATCAGCAGTGGCACCGTGGACAATCCTTCATGGCATTTGAATGCATTTGCCTTTTGCTTTAAAGATATAGAGCAGAGGATGCAGAGAAGCATTTCCCTGGGGCTCGAATCGTATTAGTTATGAGGGTGGGTGTTTACGGTATAGGTCTCACTGTGCTGGCATTGAATGCCAGACCTCAAGTGTTCTTAAGAGCTGCCTAGTGTTTTTTAATAAATTTATTTCTCTGTGTGTTCATGATATGTGGGTGGTCTGAATTATGGGAACCCAGCATGGGGGCCTCTCTTTCCCAGATCTGTGTGTGGCACTGACTCAGATAGTAAGGAGGAAAGAGGCACCAGAGAATTTGCAAGAAGTAGGCAGGGACCCAATCATGTTGAACCTCACAGGCCACGTTAAGAGGTGGATTTTATCCTAAGTGCATTGGGAAGCCGTTGAAAGATTTTAAGCAGAGAATGACATAATCAGATTTGGATTTTTAAAATATCCCTCTGAAAGCTGTGAGGAAGAGAGATTTGAATGAGGCAATAGTGGATATGAATTCCCATTCAATAGAGAATTGAATGACCAATTTGGAGGCCATCACCATAGTTTCTCACATCCAAGATTCTGTATTTCTATAGATGCATCAGGGTTCATTGGGGTCCCTTACATGGGAGGACGTTAGCATTCATTGTGGATTTGTTTTCATTGGGGAATTAGGCTTAGCAAATACTTTTATGGGCTTAGGGAAAAGCCCTTTTTTCATATTTAAATATTTGGTCCAAAGGATTCTCCTAATTTGGAGGAGATAGGGAGTTGAGGTGGGAGGAATTGCCCTTCATTCCCTTATGCCTTAAGATGGACAGCCAATTCCGTGAGTGGGGATGGAAGTAGAGATGGTGAGTTGAGAAAGGAGTGAGTTGAGAAGAGGAAAGTGTGTGTGGAAGTCAGGTGAGCATTGGCATCATCTGGGGGGCGGTCCAGGTCTCTCCAGTGGGTGGGGGATGTTGCAGGCTCCCATGGCAACTCCTTCCCCGTGGACAAGGAGTATTTCATTTGGAGGTTATTGACTCTGGTCTCACTTATTACCCTTCTGGAAGTTACTACAAGCCTTAGGGGGAAGGGCATAGAGGAAGAGGATGCCCTGGGATTGAGCAGGTCATCTTTCTCAAACACTTAGTAATTAGCCCCAAACCATTTTATTATTTAGATAAGTCCAATGAGTGTCTTGACCATGTTTAACAGTGGTCAACTTCAAATTTCAGAATGACCTTTAACATTGTCTTTGCCCCCCATCCCATGAATAACCCAGGCTGGCAGATTATCCTTTTGTGGAGTCTCCTCTGTGTATCTCCTCTTTCTCATTCCTTATGTCACTTAGTTCAGGGCTTTATCATCTTGTGGGTCATGGTGTGAAAAGGGCTTGCGTTCTCCTGTCACACCAGACTGGATCTGAGTCCCAGCTTTCTTTGGACAATTGATATAACCTCTACAAACCACAGTTTACTCATCTATATAATGGGAACAATGACAGAGGCTGTTAGAGGAAGAAATAAGATCACGTGGTTCAAGTCCCCAGCATGGTTAGTTCCCTTCCTTCCTGTGCTTCTTTAAGGACTAGTGATGGGTTGGAACTAGCTCTCAGGTGCCCTGGCACTGCTAGAGGGCTGTTCCCTGCTTTAGATCCTCCCTTCTCTCAGGCAATCACTGCTCTCTCTTGAGAGACCTGTCTCGAATTTCTTGAGTCTCAGGGCTCTGTGGAAGAATTCTACTCTTCCAGCCCAGACATCTCTGACACTGTTGGTCTCCCATCCAAGAGACATCCTACCCTCTTCCTCAGTAATAAAGCCTGTGGCCACATGCTCTGGAAAGGAGAACCATATCCCCAGCCTCTGGGGTTGAACCATATTGGCCCAGCTCTCTCACTTATCTTGTGTACATTGCTTTAACTCTCTGAATCTCAGCGCTGACATCTGTGCAGTGGGGAGAAGGACAGATGAGAAGATACATGGAAGGTCCTTGGCATGCCGGGAGCCCTTGATAAATGGTAGCTGTCCTGATTCTTCCATGGGCATCTGACTGCTTTGCCTCTGACTAAATTTAGAGCGATGAGTTTCTAACCACATGGGTTCGGAGGCTGTGATGCCCTCAAAAAGTGCTTCTCACACTTTAATATGCACAGGAATCACATGGGGATCTTGTTAAAATGCAGATTTTGATTCAGCAAGTCTGGGGTGGGCTCCCAGGTGGGAGCCAGATTCAGCAGGCTCCCAGGTGATGGTGCCGCTGCTGGTCCGTGGACCACACTTTGAGAAGCCAAGGTCTATAAGGAATACAACAAGTGGAAGTCTCGTTGATGGAAGAGGGAGGAAGAAGCATGAGACTCAATCTGTCTTCTCTTGGCTTTTTGCTTCTCATTCGGGCTTCTCTGGCTTCTAGCCCCACTGGATGGGGTCTCTGTTGAGTAACAGAAATGGTTGTTAGACTCTGAATTTTGGAGGCCTCACGCCTCAAGGTCATCCAGTCCAGGTAGAGCAACACGGGAGCCACGAGTCATGGCCTGATTCTTCGAGTCCAGTCAGTGTATTTCTGAGTGATGGCTCCTATGAGCAGCAAACTGTTCTCCTAATTTGGGTTTCCACTCAACTGCTTCAGGCAAACCTAACCTTTCAAACACAAGCGCTGTCTGTCTGGGAGTGCTGAGGCACTCAGGACACCGGGAAGAGGTGACTCCAATTAGAAGAATTGCATTTAAGATGCAGCTTCTGATTGGCCCCTGCAAATAGCATGTCCGCCAAAATGGCTGTGTCTGGAGGATGTGTCTGGAAATTCAGTCTTGCGGTGATTTGAGGGAGGCACGTGCCATCTGAGGTCCCAGAGTGGAGTCACCTGGGCTGCAACCTCAAACTTGCTAGAAAATGGCTGTAGGGGTTCGACTGCTTGACTTTGTGTTGGCAAGTGCTGCCTCTTCTATCCACCTCTCAGTGTCTACCACACGGCCTGGCGAAGAGGGGCTTCAAGGTTTATGGCTGTGCCTTTTGATGTGCAATTCCCCTAATCCCCTACCCAATTTGGGGAATATTCTCTGCTCTGACTTGGATGTTCTTCTCTGTCTTCAAAACTCATTTTAGGAGTCACTTCTTCCTGGAAGCTGCCTCCTCCTCCTGCTTCATCACTGGTATCATCAGTATCGTTATTATAGCTGCCGTCCTAATTATTGCTGTTATTATGACTGTTACCCTTTAATGCCATTCCACCAGGTCCTGAGCATTGAGACAGGGCCGTATGCCTATTATGTCATTTGATCCTCCCCACAATTCATTGTCCTCTCCATCTTACTGGGTCTCAGAAGGGCTAAGTCACTTGCCCAAGATCAGAATTAGAAAGTGATGGAGCTGGAATTTGAGGTTAAGTTTTTCTCTCCCCAGAGCCCATGCTCTTAACCTTCCTGTTATCAGTTTCCCAATCTTAGAAGGAGAAAAGTGAGGCTCTGTTGTGCCAATTCCAAGGATTGCTCCTTCACTCTGTATCATCCATACACTGGATAGTATACTACTTAGAAACTTGGCCTGTGGAGCCAGACATCTTGAGTTTAAATGTTGGCTCTGCTGCTTCCTAGATATGTGACTGGGAGCAAATGTCTGAACCTTTCTGGCCTTGGTTTGTTCATCTGTAAAATGGGGACAAAACATCTTCTTAAGGTTTTAATAGGGATTAGACAAGTTAGAAAGTTTGAAAATAATTTTGGCATGTGTCAGCTATTATTATCCAGTTTTGCTATTTTAATTGGCCTTTACTGAGAAGTTATCCCTTTTGTTCATTCAATCACTAATACAGCAAATATGTAGTAAATACCTGCTCCATGCCAGATATTGTAATTGGTTCTAGGAATATTCTTTAATCATTCTTCACTAACTGTGGCCAAAAACAAGTTGTTGCCACTCTTGTAGCCTCAGTTTTCTCCTTTGTCAAATGGAATCAATGACGCCTACCTCATTCGATGATTTGGGTGATTCAGGGCTTGGTTTGTTAGGCAGAATATGAGTGAAAATCCTCAGCAAGCTCTTATCATCCTGTGAATGACATTCAGGTTCAAGAAATATATCATTATTATTTTTTTCTTAAACAAATTAAATTGATCTCTGAGGCTCACCTGCTTGGTTGATGGGGCACGTCCCACTTCCTGCTGGGATCTTATAAGAACCGCATCGCCTGAAGAAAACCGAGGGAGGGCCCATCCTTGGTCCTCAGAGGTCTCCATCCTTGTGTTTCCTTTTGCGGATACCCTAGCTGAGTGTTGGTCCTCCTTCCTCTAGGGGGCGCTCCTGCTCTGCCTGGGAATTAGTGATGTTGTGTCCAGGGCTCGCCTGGCCTGCCCGAGCTTGCCCAAAGAAATGGAGCTCTGAAGTTGTTTTTGGTGGGCGGGGTCTTGGGTCCTGGGGGCTGGATGGCAACAGGGCTAGCGGTCTTCTCATCGTGGACTGGCCCCTGTGGGTGGTCCCGGACTCAGAGCACCTCTCTCTCTGCCTCTGCTGCCCCCTTCTCTCTTCCTCCACTCTCTCTAAAGTAACTTCAACTTGATTCCTTGATGGGCCTGGCTTTTTTTCAGCAAGGCCCCTTTATTCTAGCATGGGAGGGGTCAGGGAAATTACCTTTCTTTCTTCCTTTCTTATAAGAGTATGAAGAACATGATAAATTGATATGTGAATCCAAGCCCATTGTAAATATAACACAAATGGTAGCCATGGCTTCTCTGTGTATCTTACTTCCTCTTCCAGAAAATCAGCTCCCACCTGTGGGCAGGAGAAGGGTTCTAACATTATTTTTAACTAGGTACCAGATATTTTGCAGGCATTATCTCACTGAATCCTCAAAATGATGCTGTCAGATAGGGACAAGTCTCATTTTCCTGATGGGGTTAGAAAACCCACCTGTCTAAGGTCATGCACCTAGAAAGTGGCAGAGCTGGGCCTTGAGTCCAGGTCCGTCTGCTCCGTGTCCACACACTGGTCACTACATTTCCTCATCTTCCATGTCTTCTATTTCTTCTTTGAACCCTATGGCATCTAGTGCAGTGGATTATAATAAATGCTGATGGAAAGAAGCACTTCACAAGCAAAGAAAGTTCAAAACTCACCTGTGTTGACGTCTTGCATAACTTAAAGCAAACGGTCTGTGAAACAGCCTCTTTCATAGACGTCTTAACCACAGCTCATGAGCTTCTCACTCTTCTCTTCAATGACTTAGCACCTTAGGTGTACGGGAGCATTTTCAATTAGGGAGCAATACTGAAATTTAAAAACTCTTAGAAAATTATTTGTTACTATTTGGGAGCCTATCAATTGGGAGCCCTAGACTCAGTGCTAAAAGTCTTTGTGTTTTCTCAAACCATTCTTCTCTGGGAGCTAGGTACTATTATTATTCCCAATGTAGAGAGTATGAAACTGAAGTTGAGAGAGGTTAAGAAATATGCTCGAGGTCACTCAGCTAGAAAGTGACAGTGATGGGGTGTGAACTCAAGTCTATTTGAATCAAAAGGCTGAGTTCTTGATCATTTCATTATGTCAGCCCTCAGGGCTGGACTAATAGGAGCTTTATGATTCCTTCTAGCTTGAAAACAGCCACCTTATGTCAAATTTCTCATATTCAGTGGCACAGCCTAGGAATCCCTCCACTCACTTGGGATCCAAACATGAGGAAGTCAGGGGTTTTGAACTTTTAGGATATGTTTCTCTAGAAACTCCATTATAAAACGTGTACTATAAGGTCTCAGACTAACAGATTATTGCTGGATACTTGGAATATAGGGGAGATGACTCTGTGATGGTCAATTTTGTGTGTCAACTGGACTGGGCCACACGGTACCCGGACATTTGGGTAAACATTTCTGGGTGTGTCGGTGAGGGTGTTTCTGGATAAAATTAACATTTGAATCAGTAGGCTGAGTAAAGCAGATTGCTCTCCCCAGTGTGGGTGGGCCTCATATGATTTGTTGAAGGCCTGGATAGCATAACAAGCTGAGTAAGAAAGAAGCCTTTCTTTCTCCTTGAATGAGACATCAGTATTCTCCTTCCTCCGGACTCAGACTCAGACTGAAACTTACACTGTCACCCCTCAGACTAGAACGGGAACTTACCCCATTGACTCTTCTGGATCTCCAGCTTGCACATCTTGAACTTTACAGCCTCCATAATCATGTGAGCCAATTCCTCATAGTAAATACCTACATCTACCTCTATATCTGTGTCTATCTCTATTTCCTATTAGTTCTTCTTCTCTGAGAACCGAGACTAATACGGCTATCTCTATGTTTTGCAATATGCTTTTCTCTTCCTGGCATTCCTAATTGCTATGATGAGTCCTCATCTGCATGTACATTTAAGGAAACATCTCAGTTTATTACAGGTTATTTAGAAGAACTTGGCCGTGGTGTCTGTTTGCAGTTAATATTGGGCAAGATGGAAAATGGGTTGGTTCTAAGTGGTTTCTAATCAGTGACAACAGATGTTCTCAGGAGGCAGAATTTTCTTTGAATTGGTGTTTTGGTAACATTAAACACAGATCCTAAGGTAGAAAGAAGAGCTTTAGCTTGGGCCATCTGTGCTTTTGCTGCGAGATTCCAGGTAAATGAGTGATGGAGCTTTCTACAGTATCTCAAGAATACTGTAGCTGGCTACCCTGAGGTCACTGGAGCTGTCTCCTGCTTCTCCCCTAACTCTGCGGATAAGAGAAAGAACATCTTCAGATTATAAGAGACTTAAACTTTTACTTAACAAAATCCAAAATACAAAGGGCATGAAAAATCTCTTTCCTCTTATAAGTACCTCCCCTCTGCAAGAGTTCTACTCTTCTTCTTCCTTTGGAGGATGCAGTGGTGTGCTGAAGCCAGTTTATGAAAAGTTTATGAGAACAGACTGTTAAGGATTCAATAATTTTGGAAGCAGTTGTTAAACTGTTGGTAGCTTAAAATTAGCCATGGTGGGATTATTTACATCAATGACTTCTTCAATTGTCACAAATCAGGGTTTGTTTGTTTTCCTGAGAGCCGGTTCACCTGCAGACCACTGCTCATAAAGACTACAGTTGATATTTGTGGATGTTGCCTGCCCACCATCCATTCCTTTGCCTCCTCTGATAACAGCAAATTTCCTTTGGGAAAACACTCTCCACTCATCTCAGGCCAGTGGTTTGGATAGGACTGACCATGTTTACCCCGTGATCCAGCTTGGCCAGTCAGAGCATTCCATCCCTCTGGCCACAGTGATTGGTTCATAGATGGGCATGTGACCCACTTAAAGCCAATCAGATCTAATTATGGCTCTTTTGTGACCACTCTAGGGAAGAGAATCTTGCTGCCATGACAGAGAGAGGTTGTAGGAGCTTAGAAAGAGCACAAGAGAGAAAAAAGCCTGGAGAGAACTCAGGAGAACAAGACGCTGAAGAGATGGATAGCTACCAGGTCCTGTTGACGTGGGTTGAGCACCTGCAAGCTATGCTTGAAGCCAAATATCCCCGAACTTTGAAATTGCTGAGCCAATAATTCTGACTCCATTCTCATCTTTGCTTGGCTTAAACCTGTTTATGTTGGGTTTTCTGTCCCTGGTAAGTTACAAGTTGTACCGAAAAAGGCCCATTTGTTTCAGGGTCCTTCCAGCTTTCGTGCTCTGGATCAAATTCCACGGGACCTGGCAAGAAAATCTAATGGAGGGTCTTAGAGAGAAAGGAAGAGCTTTTGGAGGGTCTTAGAGAGAAAGGAAGAGCTTTTGTCTCCAATTCCTCCTTAGCTTAATGAAACATGCCATGGTTTTCAGCCCCCCTCTCCTCCACACCTACACAAATCTTTGTTCAAATACCAGTTTTATCATTTTCTAGCTGTGTGAACTTGGGCAACTGCTAAACTTCTCTGAATCTCAGTTCCTTCATCTGAAAAGCCAATGTATTAATGTCTAACTCTCATGGTTGATGTGAAAATTAAATGAGACAATTCCTAAAAATGCACAGTATTTTGCACAGAATAAATAATATATTACTATAATTATTGATTAAATAAATGTATGTGTGGGTAGTCTGGGACTTTATAGGACACGTTTGATAATGGAGTTTCTAAGGAAAAATATCTTTCAAGTTCCAGGCCCCTGACTTCCTCATGTTTGGACCCCAAGTGGAGGAATCCTAGACTATGAAACTGAAAATTGGAAATTTGAGGTGATATGGACATTTAGAGATGGAAGGGATCATATATCTCCTCTCGGTCTAGCCCTGAGGGTGGGTTCTATGCTATTTCATTCACGCTATATCCCCAGTGCCAGTTGCATTGTGGGGTTCCAGAACTGTTTGTCAAATGAACAGCCCCCTCATTTTATCACTGGAGAAACAGGCTAAGAGAAGATGAACTTCTGTGCTCTAGTGTCTTCACCTTATGGTGTATGAAGAGGAGATAGATACTAAACATCATCTTAAAATCTGGCACTGGAATTTCTCTTGAGGAAACCACTGCCGTAAGCTCAATGGTTTAGACAAATGCTGTTCAATAGTAATATCATGTGAGCTGCATATGAAATTTTAAATTTTCTAGTAGCCACATTAAAAATTATAAAGAAAAAAGTGAAATTATTTATTTTAATATATTTAAAGTATTATCATAATAAAATTATAAATGAGATATTTTGCATGTTTTTTTGTACTAAGTTTTTAAAATCCAGTGTGTATTTTACACTTATGGAAGATCCCCCTTTGAACTAGCTACATTTCAATTGCTCAGTAGCCACATGTGGCTAGTGGCTGCCATATTGGTTTAAGGAGTGAGACTCAAAGGATTTACTAAGCTGTTTTGCAGGAGATAAGAGGGGGAGTGGTAGAGGCATCTAAGTGGAGAATGTTCCAGCAAAATGGCAGAAAGAGATGTACTTCTTGAGCACTCGAGATACCTCTCTGGGAATCTCCAAAAATTGTAGGAAAGTCAAACAATTCCTTCCCTGTTGATGAGAGTGGTTTTGAATGTGTAGGCTGGAGGGGTTTCCTATTGGGTGTAATGTGGTCAGCCAGAGGAGCCTGTGAAGAATTTCCTCTGTTGCCCTGGAATTCACAAAGTCTCTGGGAGGATTTTGGGAAGGAGTAGAGTTCATTGGGAAATCATGGCTCAATGCAGTCTTATTTAGCTCTCCCAGCTGGTAATGGGACCATGCAAATAATAAAGGATATTGAATGATAAGGGAAGAACAGGGGTTTGTAAGAACAAGGGAGGGTTCCTTGAGGTTGGGATATTTAAGCCAAGTCTTGGAGAACAGAAGAGTCCCAGAGGAGGGGATAATGTGTGTCACGTGCCAGAGGCCAGAGAGAGCAGGGAGAACTCTAGGAGTTTCAGGGACTTCCTTACGGTGGTAATGTGAGTATGAGAGGGTGGTGGCCAGAGAGGAAATCAGACAAGAGGCTAGAGGGCAGATCCTGAAGGGCCCGGTGCGTCATGGTGAAGAGTTTGGATTCAATCCTAAGGCTATGGAATAGAATTTCTATGTGTAAAAGATCTCTCAGGCTGTGGGGAAGGGTTAGAGGGGTCAAGGTAGAGGCCAAGTGGTCAACTGGGTCTTGAAGTCATCCAGTTGAGAAGTGACGGTGGCCCTCTATTGTAGAAGTAGTGAAGGTTCTAGAGATGTTTTAGAGGGAAAGTGGACAAAACTTGGTGACCGGTTTGTGTATGCATGTACCTGAGTGGGTAAGTGTGTGGTGTATGGATTGGAGGGTCAGGAGAGACAGGGAGGAACCCAGGATAATTTCCAAATTTCTAGATTGGACAATGGTGTAGAAGATGACGGCACTTAGCTGGTAGAACAAATATCTAACCTGGAATGAACTCTGAGGGACACTGACAATGAGGGCATTTTTCCAAATTCCTAAATCAAGACACTCAGATTTCTGAGGGAGAGAAAGAGTAACTGAAATCAAGTTTGTCCTAGAAATTCCAGAGAGGCTATTGGCTCACAGAGTTGGGAAAATTGCATTTCCTCTCTCAGCCTCAATTCTTTTTTTCCATTTGCAAAATGAAAATAATAACTCATACTTTTATAACGATACTGACAGAATAAAATGCAATGATAAATGTAAAGGCATTTTGAAAGTAAAGCATTCAATTATTATTATCGTTATGCTTATCGGAAAGGGTTTGGAAAGTCCTCATCATTGTTATAGAAAATCAAGCTTGAGGCCCTGGGCCCTGGTGGATTATGTAGATAATTATTCCAAGAGAAATGGGCATCAGAGACAAAAAACCTGAGTTCAGGAAGCTTAAAACAGTCCCAGACTTTCAACCCATTCATTCATACATTTGTTTATTTATTCAGTTGTTCAGCATTTATTGAGTGCCTACTGTGTGCCAGTCATTGTATTGGGTGCTGGGGGACTAAAGGAGCAAAATCTATTTCCTGTTAACAAGAAGTATTAAGGAGGCATCCTCAGATAACTCTAATTATATACCTTTTAAAAGTTTATTACCACCTATGGAATATTTTTATATAGTATTCAATGCTTAAAAAAAAATCGCCTATAGTGAACATCATTATCCCCATGTTGTTGACACAAAGACTGAGGCTTAGAAAGATGAGCTGCCCTGGCCAAAGGGGCCCATCCAGGAGACCCAGGACTCAAATCAGAGACTTCTTCATCCCAGTTCAATGCTGATGGTGGGTGGCTTGAAATAATAACACCAACTAAGATTCGTTGAATGTTGTCTATGTGCAAGGTACTGTGCTGGTTGGAAATATGTTATTTTAGTCAATTCTCCTGACACCAAAGGAGTTAACATTATCTCTAGAGGATAGGCAGACAGACAGAAAACATGGGCATGCACTTACATACATACACTCAGTTGGTTGAGCACTTACTGTATACATCAAGCAGTTTACATGTATTATGTTGTTTGATTTTCACGACTATGCAAGGAAGTTGGCACTCTATACCATGGATGGGAGTACTGATGCTCAGAGAGGTTAAGTAACTTGCCCAAGTTCAGACAGCGAGAGATACAAATGAAGTGCGCTGAGAGTTCAAAGGAGAGCCATTTAATTGTTGGCCTGAGAAGATAGGTGAATGTTTCCAAACCCACAGATGTGAATATGCCTCTGGTGGATACTGGTAATGGACAAATGAAATATCTACATCAAGCATGTGACCCTGGCAGGGCTGACCTGGGGTAAATGTTTCAAAGTCCAGACATTGGTCTTTCCCCACCATCTGGAAACGGCAGCCTTCTCTTCTCCCCATAACCAGGGAGCCAGGAACCCTCCTGTTCCCCGTCAACTCAGAGGGCCCCAGAGTGCCCCAGGGCAGACCTATCCTCTCCCCAATCCTGACAAAACAGAACCATCAGTGTCTCCTGCCAGTGAGCCAGTTTTCTGTTGTGAAAATGATAAAATGTTACTTAATTTCACTGACCCTCAGTTCCCTCCATGGTGAAACGGGCTTAATAATATTTATTGCATCTGATTACTATGAGGAATGTATGAGATCAAGCACGTGCAGTACTTAACACAGTGCCTGGCACCCAGCAAGCCCTCAGAAATGTAGAATCTTATTGTGGGCAGTACCTCCTAGGTTAATTCCCCACAAGCTTTTCCTTGATGGCATTTTTGTGGTAAAAAACGTTCATATTTGCAGGTAGAATATCTGACTCTCGAATCCCTGGAGCAGCCAAGCTCATTTTATCCATTTGGTCCACTTTGTAGCGGGGAATTGTAGCGGGATTCTCTTGATGCTGACTGCAATGCCAGCTGCTGAAAAACACAACCCCCTAAATCCAGTAGCTTAAACACTACAAAAGTTCATTTCTTGTTCCTCTATTGGTTCAATGTGGGTGTTCCTGGTCACTGGGGTGGTCATTCACAAGATGATTCTAGGACCCAGATTCTTTCTAGCTTGTGGCTCTTCTCCCTCCTCTGCGGCCTTGGAATCTTCTGCACCCATCCAGAGGTTGGGGGAGAGGACGTCAAGTTTGGAGCAATGAGGGAGGTCTTCAAGGGCCAGGCATAGAAGTGACGTGTATCACTTCCGTCCACGTACTTTGCCTGGAATTCAGTTACATGGCCACATGTAACCACGAGAGAGGCTGAGAAATGTGGTCCAATCATGCACCCAAGAAGAAGAGAGAACTCCTCAATCATGTCAAGGAGTTTTCAAATTTGGTCAAGAAGCCCTAGAGGAATTTACCTTTCCTCTTCTGGGTAGTCTGGGAAGACTCTCTGGAGGAGGAGAGATTGTGGGAACTGCCAGGAAGAACGGAATTCACCTTGCTGAGGACCTACTATGTGCAGAGTATGCCTCATACTCTACTTCTGTTACCTTGTTTAATTCTCACAGCAATGACTTGAAGGCAGTTTTATTATCCCCGTGAAGCAAACCCTGGTAAATGTCTAGCTACCACTTATTGAGGGCCTACTGTGTGCTAGGTACCTTGCTTTACACGTGTGATCTTGTTTTAGCCTCACAAAACCCTGCCAGGTAGACATCAATTTGCACCATTTTACATTAAGGAAGTTGAGGTCCAGATGTGTAAGTGACTTGCCCAGGGGCACATAGCTAGTATGTGGCTGAACTGGGGCTGGAATTGAGCTCTGTTTTGACCTCGGAGTCCTAGTTCTTTCCACTGGGGTTTGGAAAGAAGCCCTTGGCTAGGACTTCTTTAAATAGAGGATTGATTTCATCTCAGAGTCCCCATCCCCTGCCTGCTTTCCCCTGAAGTGGGGGCAGCTCTGGAGCAACCAGGGATTTCCGGTGGCCAGGGAGAGATGGAATTGTTGAGGTCTTTCTGGACAAGACTCTGCTTCTGAGTTCAATTTGTTTCCGAATCCAACCTTTGCTACATGCCAAGCAGTGACTAAGCCATTGACTCACTTCTTTTATGGCCTGAGGAGTCCAGCTCAGATGAAATGTGCAGTGCCTGCAAGTTGGCCACCTGCCAGCATCCGGGCCTGATGCTGGGGGTACACCTTTGGATGTTTGAGTTGGGGATACCAGAAGCACCATTTGGGGCTATTTTCCATGCCGTACACAATCAATGCTCATCTGTGCCCTTTGCAGGCCATTGCGTTGGCAGATTTATTTATTTTATTTCAAACCTCTGTTTAGTTTCTAAACAGATACTTTAGGTAACAGAGAGTCTTATAATTTTTTTTTGCAGTTCTTGCTCAGCTTTATACTACTAAGTCTAACCATACAGCAATACCTCAATAGACAATGTTTATTAGGTGCTTATTACATATCAGGCTCTTCTACACTTGTGCTAGCGATGATCCTATTTCATCTGCATGAGTCTCTGAGGTGGGTACCAATATTAAGCCCATTTTAAAGAAGAGCAGACTGAGTCTCAGAGCGTTTAAGTAACATGTCCAAGATCATGCAGTTGGAGTTGGGTTATAGACCCGAACACACTGGCTCCAGAGCCCACTCTTAACTGAAAGGCCTAAACTGAAGGACGGTCAGGGCTTTAATGGTATGCCCTTTTATTGTCTGCTTCTTGAAAAGATTCCTGGGGAAGCTGAGGGTCAAGGAGCCTCAGAGATGGGCTTGACTTGAGCGCTAAGACTAGTTACAGGATGCGGTAGTTATCTATTGCTGTGTAACAAGTTACCCCAAAACTCTTAAAGCAAGACACATTTATTATCTCACAGTTTCTGTGGGTCTGGACTCTGGGGTCACTTAGTTGGGTGGTACTGGCTCAGGGTCTCATGATGCTCAAGGCTGCACTCAACTGAAGGCTTAAGTGGGGAGCATCTGCCTCCATGCGCACTCTGGACTCCCCCAGAGTGAGTGGCCCAAGAGAAAGAGCACCCAGACAAAAGCCATAGCATCTTTTATAACCTAATCTCAGAAGTGACTTACCATCACATCTGCCACATTCTATTGGTCACACAGACTGGTCTAATATGAGAGGGGACTGCAGAAAGGTGTGAATACCAGGAGGTGGGGATCATTGGGGGCCATCTTGGAGGCCAGCTAGCACACCAGGAATTGGGCTCCTACCATGTGCCAGACACTACACAGGTACTTTACCAAATGCACTTTTGCTGAAGGCAAGAAGAAAATGGTTTACATTATGACTCCCTCGCTCGGGGTGAGTCATGGCTCCTTCTGGCCTTCTATTTTCTGCTTGAGCCCTACCCAGGCAGTATAGTGCAGAGGCTAAGACCATGGGCACTGGAGCTCACTTGGGTGCAAATCCTGCTTCTATCCCTAAATAGTCCTGTGACCTTGGGCAAGTTGCTTAACCCTTTAGGTTTCAGTTTCCCCTTCCTTAAAACAGAGATAATTAGAGTACTTCCCAGGGGTGTTGTAGGGATTAAATGAGATAATAATGGAAAAGACGGTGGATGTTAAGACATACTTGTTACAGAGCTTAACACAAGCAGATGTTCCAGAATAAGTTTGAACTGTTACATTTTAAGTGAGAGGGTTGGACTTAGATCCCTCTGGCCATAACCTGAACTTCATAGTCACCCCGAACTGCTCCATCACTAAAATCCTAAATGTAAACACTTCATGCTCATGTCACACCCTCCTGTCCTTCAAACTTTTCACTCAGTTTACTCCCACTAAAGCTGGCCGTTGCCTCTTCAATTTTCTTTATGTCTATCAGCTCCCACATGTCTTCAGTTCCTTCTCTGTCAAGTCTAGGAACCATAATCCATCATTTGAGCTACTTTCTTAGCAATGTCTTCAACCTCCTTGCTCCACTGTCCCTCTCCTATCCCACTGATGGAACCCCCATTAATCCATCCTTCTGACTATCTGTACTTACATCTGTTCTGGTGAGCTCTCCTGGACTAAGTCCCAGAATGTTCTATATTGGCACCACTACAATTCAAAGGATCCATTCTCCAAGTAGCTTAGAATTCCTTTTGTGTTACTGTAGCCAGCTTTCTTTCTTATTTCTAACTTTCCTAACTTGCCTTAAACCTCCTTCCCTACCATGCTTTCTTTTGTTTTTTTCCTTCTGACCTTCTTTCTTTCACCAAATATTGATTGAGCACCTAGTATGTGGCAGGTATATTTACAGGCACTGGAGATTCAACAAGGAATAAAACAAGAGGAATATGGTTCCTACCCTCTGGAAATTTCGAAGAGAAAATATAAGCCATCAGATGGGGACTATCTTTATTTCCTATTTTAACAGGAAGTTGTGGTTATACCCACCTTCAGATTTCTCATCCTCTTCATCCTCTTCCTTCTCCTCCTCTTCATCATCAATACCATCATCTCAATCTCTTATATCGTGCCTACTATATGCTAAGGACTATTCCAAACAATTTATTTATATACATTAACTTACTTAATACATTATATGCATTAACTCACCAAGACCCTAGGAGGTAGGTACTATTATCATCTCCCTTTTTATGCATGAGAAAATGAAACCCAGAGAGATTAAGTAACTTGCACAAGTCACACCGCATTTAGTATAAAATCCATCCTCTACTCTTACAATGGAAGAGGTATTCTGTCCCCTGTTGAAGGTTAATCTGTCCATGTCTATCTTGGATCTAGGGTTGCCAGATTTAGCAAGTAAAAGTATAGGATGTCCAATTAAGTTTGAATTTCAGATAAAAAATGAGTAATTTTTAACATAAGTATGTCCCATGCAATATTTAGGACATACTTATACTAAAAATTATGTATTGCTTATCTGAAATTCAAATTTACCTGGATGTTTTATAGTTTATCTGGCAATCCTGTCTGGATCCCATGCCCTCTTCTCAGGGACTCCACTTCATCAATGCTCTCCACTCCCTGGAGACAGCCCCCTGGGAGTGTCATGGTCACTTTACACCAGTGCAAAGTGCGTGATAGTGCTTTGTGAGTGACATGATGCATCCTGGACAAGACCCCCTGAGGCTGCTTTTTGGGGGTGACCCTAATGGAGGGAGAGTTTGGAGGAGGGGAGCTCGGGTGTGGTAATGACCTGGGATTGTGGTATTCCCTCCCATTTTACAGAATCAAGGTTTTCCTACCCAGCAGGAGCCCTGGAGCTGGAAGAGAGGGGAGCCCTGAGTCTTCTGTATCAACAAGGTGCAAACAAGTGCTTCCATCTCCTCTCCTCGTGCTCCTGGGCAGAAAGCTGTCCCTCCAATGAGAAATGAGATCAGCAGGGTGGAGGGAAACACTCCCTGGTTCTTTATTGAATCCAATCATTTACATCTCATTGAGCCCAATCAAATTAGCCACTTATCACATTAAAATGGCAGAAGAGGGATGTGTCAAGCGGTGCTAATTCAGTAGGAAAGAGGCGCTGACTGAGAGTGCTGTGTCATTGGGATTCTGACACCCATTTTCAAGAGGTGGAAGTCTGACGTCCCCCTCTGCCCACAGTGGTCGTGATGACCTTCCTCAGACAGCTTTGCTGGATGCCAGCCTAGCAAAGGAAGGGAAAATGGAAGTCCTGAGCCCTGAGGAGATGTAGGCTGGGAAGAGTGGGCCAAAGGGGAATGTGTAATGGTATCTTCAGGGAGAACTGTGATTTCAAGATAGGGTGCTACCTGGGATTTGGGGTCAGACTCCAGAGCTTGCCAACTGTGTGATTTTGGGAAAATTACTTGATTTTTCTGATGCTTAGTTTCCTCATCCGTTCAATGGAGTATGGTAATATTTGCCACGGCAATGTTTCCCACAGATGTATTCCAGAGAAAGCCATTCCCTTTTCAATTCTCTTTTAATCCTCTTCATTACATTAAGGAGAAAGACTTAGCTGGGTACTAGCTGTCTTTAACACCTCTTTAATCCTTTGAAAACTCTCTGATCGTTTGATGAGTCTAGGGTCTTAGCGTATGGGTGAGCGTTGGAATCATCCAGGCTTGCATTTGAATCTCCCTGCCAGCCTTACTAGCTGTGTGATCTTGGATAAAGTGGCTTAACCACTCTGTGCATCAGTTTCCTCACATGTAAAATGGAAATAATAATAGGAACCACCTCATAGGTTTGTTATTGAGTGTAAATGAGTTCATGAATGTAAAATGCTTAGTACAGAACCTAGCTCGTAGAAACAATAAATGCTGGTGATTCTCCTTCTTTTCCTCCCTCCTCCTCCTGCGCCTCCCTCCTCCACTCCATCTCCTCGCCCTGCTCTCCCCCTCCTCCTCCTCCTCCTCCTCCTCTTCCTCTTCTTCTTCTTCTTCTTCATTCAGGCTCCTCTCTGCCACTTCCTCTCCCAGACCCTCATGCCCTCTGCACTCCATCCATTAGAACAATTTCTACTTCTTGACTATGCCATACTTTCTCTTGCCTCAGGGCCTTTGCACATACTTTCCTTCTGACTGGAACATTCTTCTCTCAGACTCTTTCCTGGCTAATTCTTACTCCTCTTCCAGGCCTCAGCTGATACATTTCTTCTTCCAAGAGGCCTGCACTGACTTATATTCCCCCTTGCCTGTGGTTCTTTCATATTGTAATGTTCTGTAGTTTGTTTCTGTCCTCTCCTGTGAAGGCTGAGGGCAGGATTCAAAACTCTGGCCTGTCTTGTGTTTTCTTGTACTCCCAGCATCTAGCACAGGATCTGACACCTGAGACCTCACTAGGGGCCTAAGACAATTGTACAGACTTTACATATATTAACTTGCTTAATCCTCACAACTTTCTGAGGTAAGTTTTATTTTATTTTATTTATTTATTTATTTATTTATTTATTGTGAGGAAGATCAGCCCTGAGGTAACATCCGTGTCAATCTTCCTCTTTTTCTGCTGAGGAAGACTGGTCCTGGGCTAACATCTGTGCCCATCTTCCTCTACTTTATATGGGACGCCGCCACAGCATGGCTTGACAAGCGGTGCATCGGTGCATGCCTGGGATCTGAACCTGCAAACCCTAGGCCGCCACAGTGGAGCACGCATGCTTAACCACTTGCGCCACCAGGCTGGCCGCAGTTTTACTTTATTTTTAACAGCTTGATTGGAATATAATTGGTATACAATAAACTACACATATTTAAAGTGTACAATTTGATAAATTTTGACATGTATACACCTGTGAGAACAAAACCACAATCAAAATAATGAACATCTCCATCAAGCCCAACCTTCCCTGTGCCCCTTCAGAATCCTTCCATCTCACCTGTCCTGGCCACTCCCTCCCCAGGCAACTGCTGGTATGCTTTCTGCCACTGTAGATATGTTTGTATTCTCTAAAATTTTATGTATATGGAATCATACAAAATGAACCCTTTTTTGTCTGGCTAATTTCAGAGGGCATAATTATTTTGAGATTCGTCCATTTTGTTGCATGTATCGATGTTAATTCCTTTTCATTGCTGAGTAGTAGTCCATTGTATGGATATACCATAGTTGGTTTATCTACTCACCCATTGATGGACATTTAGTTGTTTCTAGTTTTGGGCTATTTACAAAGAGAGCTGCTATGGACATAGGTTTTATTTTTACCCCGTTTTGCAGATGAGGAAAAAGGGACAGGGAATATATCAATTGCTTAAGGCCACAAAGCTAGTCAATGGCAGAGCCACATGCAGACCCAGGTATGGAAAGTCCAGAGCCCAAGATCTTTTTCCCCCTTTATGTTAAGGAAAGTTTCAAACATAAACAAAAGTAGAGAGACTAAAATAATGCACACGCATGGATCCATCACTCCCCTCCAGCAATCATTAAGTTATGGCCATATTATTTAGTCCTTCTTCCTACATTTTAAATCTTTTTGTTGGAATATTTTAAAGTGAATCCCAGACATAATGTCATCTCATTTACAGATATGTCAGTTTGTATCTCTGACTTACGTGAACATAAGAAAAAACACTTTACTGTGGAAATTTCAAACCCAGCCGGAAGTAGAGACAATAATATAATAACTTCCCTTGTGCACATCATCAGCTCTGACACTCATCAATTCGTGAGCGGTCTTGTTGCATTACACCTTCATCTAGATTTCTCTTTCTCTCCCCTGCCAATTATTTTGAAGCAAATCTCAGGCATTTTATCATTTTATCTGTAAATATTTCAGCATGCATTTATAAAAGATAAGGACTCTTTTAAAAAAACATAGCCATAATGCCATTATCACACCTAAACATTTTAGTTATTTCCTGTATGTCATCAAATATTCAGTTGACATTCACATTTCTCTGATTGTCTCCTATGGTTTTATTGTTTTTTTCTTCTCTCTCCCTTCCTCCTCCTCCCCCCTTTCTCTCTCTCTCTTTCTTTTTTTCTTTTTACAGTCTGTTTGAATCAGCACACAAACAAGGATCACATGGTGCAATTGGTTGAGATGTTTCTCAAGTCTGTTTTAACCTATAGATTCTCCATCTGTCTCTCTTTTTTTCCCTTGCAATTTATTTGTTAGAGAAACCGGGCCATGAAGGCCGTATTTTACATATCCTCCGTGCCATTATCACTCTCAGAAAATTAATAATCCTTAATATCATCTAACACCCATCTGTATTCACATTTCCCTGATTATCTCGAACTCGTCTGTGGATTTTTTCAAATCATCACCCCAGTGCCTTTGGTGGTGATGGTTCTGAGATCTATTCTGCCCCAAAACAGACCCTCTTCCCGTTTGTCAGGCTGTGCTGCATCCTGCAGCATACTCCACAGCCTGGGCCCTAAAACCCGTGCTGAGAGCCACTGGGCTGCGCTCCCTTTCCTGGTAAGCACTCTATGAATAATTGTGGAGTGAATGAATGAACGAATGAGTGAATGAGTATCTAGGAAGAAGCAGATAGGAGAGCAAGAGGTCCTAACATTCCCAAAACATTGTCTGAAGTAGTTTCTTCTATACTAGACTAGATCAATGATTTCCTATTATGTGTGTATATGCACACGTAACAAAATGGAATCTTACACAGAAACCTGCACAAATAAGGACCATGAAGACTGAGTGTTTAAGAGCCTGAGCCCTGACCCCACACTGCCTGAGTCAGAGTCCTGGCCTTACAAGCTGTGTGACTTTGGACCAGTTTACTAACCTCTCTGGGCCTTGGTTCCCTGTTCTGTGAAAGGGGATTTATAATAGTACCCACCTCTGGGAGCTGTTATAAGGATGCAATGAGTCGACGTGTGCAAAGTGCTTAGAACTGTGCCCTGAATGTTGTGAGTCCTCAGTAAATGTTGGCTCCGATGATGATAATAATGTTACTGTAAGGCAGTCTGGGGGAGGCTGACAGGGCCTGTGGATTGCCTTCCAGATGTCTGCGGAGCACAGTTTGACAACCTCCAGCCTCAATGACTTCAAAGTCTTCTCCCTCTGCTCCCACTTTATTTGGGGCTCACTGCAGCCCCCAGTCCCCTCCATCCCCCTGCAGTCCACGTCTAGGAGGTCACCAGGTGGGCAGGAAGCCAATGGGTTACATTCCTTGGCTTGTCCTAATTAAGCCAGAAAATACTTCCCCCAGCTTGCGCCCCCACCCCTAGCCCTGCTCCCATCGCTCCCAGCCACCGTCTTGCAAACATGAACTGACCCAGCGCCAACGTTGTGTTTTGAAACCCAAACCCTGAAACTGATCTCCTGCGACTTGGCTGGCAAACCCAAGTACATCTGCTCTAGAGCAATTAAGAAATTGCAGCCCCACGAAGGAAAACATGCTGTTGAAACAGGCTTCTGTGTGCCATGAGATATTCACGGCCCGCTGATGGGGTGTCACAACATACCCCGGAGCAAATCACGGGCGGTAGATCTGGAGATGCAGAGCAAAACCAGCCATCGATACCCCGAGGCCTCTGTATTAACAGTGAAATGGCTATGACCAACGTTTTCTGAGGTCTCTCTCTTTGCCAGGCACTGTGCTGAGCTAAAGTGTATGTTTTCCCTCATTTGATCTTCGCGGCTCCTCTAGGAGGTAGATGGAATAGTTCCCATTTTACAGATGAGGAAAATGAGGCTTAGAGGTTACATCATTTGTGCAAGATTTTCACAGGAGCAGAGCCAGGATTTGAACCCAGTTCTGTTCAGAGCTTTTAATTGCACCACTAAGCCTCATCTTGGCCAGGAAATATGTCAGTTCATAGGATGCCTTATGCATCAAGCTCAGAATTCTTGGTCTGCTGTGATTAGAAAACTTTGTTTTTCTTCCTGTAATAGGGACATGCTTCTGTCTCTTAAAATGCTTTAGTTCCAAAGATAAATTCAATATAATGCAAAATAGCACTGCAAATCTATAGGGGGAGAAATCTATTCCAGTTTGATGGTTAGTGGGTTAATGTCTAAAGATGTTTTCCTAGAGACGTGTGTGTGTGTGTGTGTGTGTGTGTGTGTGTGTGTGTGTATACATTAGCAAATTCAAGATAGATGCATTTGTTTTCAATTCTTCTTCTCAGTACCCCACTACTTGTTGATCAGTTATCCTAAACCCATAGGTCTAACCTCCTTCACCCCAGCTCTGCTTTCCTTTTCCATCTCCACCTCGGTCTGACTCCACAGTTTTGTCCTGATTTCAGCGTGCTCAGGAAAACCACATATATTAAACACACACAGACACACACATCCTAGCACACTCCCAGCCTGAAGCACCAGTGTGAATTTACACATCTTTGACTAATTGGCTGACAGTATTTCAGTGGTGTATTGGAATTTTTCCTTAGACAGTAAGCCAGAAAAATACAGTTTTACTTGAACTTGGCCCTCAGGAAAATCATGTCTTTGTGTGTCGGGGGCAGGGGCTGGGCGGGCAGTGAGAGGAGATCTTACTGGTAGCCAGTGGGCTGAAAATACAGTGGGTGTGTTCTAGAGAGGAGGTGCCAATTTTTTTTTTACCAGCAGAGATCCTTTGGGGATTTAAGTTATAAACAAATTGGTTGCAAGCTGGCCTTGTTAAAGAAAAGAAAATATATGATGGGAACAAAAAGTCTTCAGGCTGCTGGCGTGGTCAACGTGGAGGTGACCTGAGTGGCATTCTGTCTCACCTGGAAGTTTTAGAGGTCAGAGGACCTGCTCAGGGCACACCTGGAGTCCCCTGGACTCCTCTTTCTCCCACACCCAACATCAATTCTGCCACTTCTACCCTTGTGAGGAAGGAAGATAAAGATATCCTCCTCCACTGACATCTGGGTTCAACCCAGATGTCAGCTCCTATCTGGATGATGGCAGAAGCCTCCTGGCTGGTTTGCGGCTTCCTCACTGGGAGTCTGTTTGCTGCACAACAGCCAGAGTGACGCTGTGAAGACATAAGTCAGATCGTGTTGTTCTTCTACTGGCTCCCACCTCACTTGCAGTAAAAGCCAAAGTCTTCACCTCGACTGTCAAGGCCCTACAGAGCTGGCTCTGTGCCCTCTCACCTCCATTCACTTTCACTGCTCTCCTTCACTCCCTGCCCATCACATTGGCCTTCTCACTGTTCCTTGAACACACCTGCAGTCAGGCTCCTACCTCAGGGCCTTTGCACGTACTGTTCCTTCTGCCTAGAATGTTGTTTCCTCAGATAGCTACACACTGCTTCACTTTTGTACTTTATTCAAATGACTCTTCCATGGACTTCCTCCTGACCAATCTAAAATCTTAATTCCTTGCCTTCAACTCTTTATATATCTTCTCTTTTTAATTTTTTCCCCATAGTGCTTATCATTATCTAACATATCATATACTTTACTTGTCTTTCTTGTTTATTGCCTGTCTCACTGCCCCACGCCCCCTCCAGCACTTTATCTGTTTATCTGTTCTGTTAACTACTCTATTCTCCATGCCTAAAACGATCAAATGAGTGTCTTAGCCCGTTCAGGCTGCTATAACAGAACACCATAAACTGGGTGGCTTAGCAACAACCGAAATTTATTTCTTATTCTGGAGGCTGGGAAGTCCAAGATCAAGGTGCTTTGGCAGTTTTGGTGTCTGGTGAGGGACCACTTCTTTGTTCGTTGACTGCCATTTTCTCACTGTGTTCTCACATGGCAGAAGGGCTGAGAGAGCTCTCTGGGGTCCCTTTTATAAGGGCACTAATCCCATTCATGAGGCTCCACCCTCGTGACATAATCACCTCGCAAAGGTCCACCTCCAAATACCATCATATTGGGGACTAGGTTTCAACATAAATTTTCAGGTGGGGGTGGGTGGGGGACAAAAACATTCAGTCTATAGCAATGAGTTTATATTTTTTGCATAGTCCATACAAACCCACATTATCTACACTAATCGGTACAAGTTTTATAATGAGGATTTTTTTTTTTGGTTATGATTAAGCTCCCTCGCATGGAACCATAGTAGACAGTCTGGCTATTGAATTCTATTTTGTGGTTGGTGCATGGCACTGCCTTTAAAATCTGGTGGCCCCCCAAGAGATAACTGCAGAAGGAAGACACTTAGATGAAACTAGAGAAATAGAGAGTCACCTTCATGAGATACTATGGTTACAGGGCAGGGGAAGACTCGAGTGACCCCAAATGCTAGTGAGGCAAGATGGTATCCAGTTGAAGAGCACAGGCTCTTGCTTCAGACCGCCTGGGTTCAAATCCTGGCTCCACCTCTTACTAGTCGGGTGATGAAATCTGGGCATATTAATGTCTCCAAATCTAATTTCTCCATCAAAAAAATAGAGATGATGACAATAGTGCCCACAGGAGGCTTCAAGGATTCAGGGAAACAAGCCATGTACAATGGGTAGCAGGTTGATTGGAATGCAGTGGGAGCTCTATAAATGTGTCCTGTGGTTGTTAGCTGAAGAAAGAGAGATCAGTCGCTGATGTCACTGAGAAAGAGGCCAGGTAGGACAGCAGAGGGCTTGGGTGTGACACTTGGAGCTCACACACTGGGAACTGCAGAAGGGGGTCTATTAAGTCCCCAGAGCTCAAAGCCTCCAAAGTTGGAGTCATCATCCAGTTCTCAACTCTGGCTCTGGGCAGAGGATGTCTTTCTGGGCTGTCCTCTCAGGCAGGCCTCCCTTTCTTTGAGACTTGTTGTTTTCTGTGTTCAACGGGGAGCCCCTGTGGGCGGGTGCGTATTGCATGACCCTACCCTTAGGGTGAAGCTGATTAGACTTGACCCAGATTGGAACAATCTGATCTTGGCTCTCGGTTTCTGTTGACACTTGAGCTGGGAGAATGTGTGAGCTCATGAGCTGTGGGACAGCCATGTTTGGCCATGTGTGCTGAGAAAGTCTGTTTCAGAGAGGGAGAGATCTGTCATTCGGGGGCTGTCTGTTGTCTCACCTTCCTCCCTGTGTTTGGGGAATTTCTCTTTCTGTCAGCGTGGTGAGAGCAAAGAAGCCAGTCACAGAAGCCCAAAAGGCCACATCCTTGTTTCCAGCCTTCCTGGCCGCTGGTGCAGGGGCCCGTGGTGGTTGGCCAGCTGTGCTCAGCCGCCTGGGGCTTGAGTCTGGAGCCAGAGTTGCCAGGAAGCTGGGACACACTGGAAGGAACTAGGGCTCCTTAGAGAAATGACTGATTCCTGGCCGGGGGCAGGAAAAGTACATGATGAACCTGGAGTATTTTTTTCATACCAGGAAGCAAGGAAGCTACCCAAGACCACTGGGGTCCACCAAGAGGACTCAAGAGAAAAGTTGAAGGGACTTCTGCCTGCCAAGGATAGAACAACTTGAGCATCAAAAGGAATATAACTGCAATGGACTGAAGGCATTTCTAATATGTTTTAATTCATGAGTTTGTGATTGTACTAGCAACAATAAAACTCACAGGTTCCCTTTGGAGGCTGCTAGTTGACCAATGCATTATTTTGAAAACTGCTAGGTAAAGGGAACGAATTAAGCATCCTACTCTCCCTATACCAACGGTCTTTTAACGTAACCAAACAATTGAAAGGCAAGATTATCCTTATAAGTATTCTAGCTAATACATGAAGAAGGAATGATAGAAGTTCACCATTTTTAATCCCTAACGAGATCAAGTATTTAGGAAGTGACTGCCAACGGCTGCTGATGTCCAGCGAAGGGGCAGACAGGCATCCTGTCCTCTGACAGAAGTGCGCTCCGCAACCGCGAAACAGTGACCACGCCTGAAGCGGATCAAGCCTCTAGATCTAACTACTAATTTTCAGGAAATACAGAAGACAGAGGAGCATGTTAAATTAAACCATGGGGATACCAGCAGTAAAATGCAGACTGTGGGAAACTCTGCAGGACCTGATGGCTTAAACAAATCAATTGCAGGGGGAGAAAGAGAAGGCAGAAGGAGAAGCTCTTATTAAAAGAGGGTGGTGAGGCATATTAGCCGATTGCAAGGTATGGGCCTTATTTTAATCCAGAATTTAACAAACGAATATAGTGAAAATATTTATGAGACAATCAGATAAATTTGAACTCTGACTGGACAGTAAATGATATTGAAGAATCATTTTTAATTTTTAAAGTGTGATAATAGTTTTGTGGAGATATATATATATTTCTATAGAAATATTTCTATATATATCAATTTCTATATTTATTTCTATATATTCTATATAAATTTATATATTTATATTTATATGGAATTTATATGTATTTATATATATATATATATTTCTCAATCAAGGGCAATTTTGCTCCCTAGGAGACATTTGCCATGTCCAGAGACATATTTGGTTGTCTCAACAGGGGATGAGGAGGGCTACAGGCATCTAGTAGGTGGAGACCGGGGACGCTGCTGAACACCCTGTTATGCACAGGGCTGCCCCACAGCAAAGAATGATCTGACCCAAGATGTCAATAGTGCTGAAGTTGTGAAACTGTTCTAGAGACACATGTTGAAATAGTTATGGATAAAATTATAGGAGGAATGATATTTGCTTCAAAATATGATGGGGATTGGGGGAGAAGTGAGTGGGGATACAGATGAAACAAGATGGGCCATGAGTTGAGAATTATTTAAATTGGTGATGGGGGTTCATTATACTATTCTGTCTACTTGGATGTATGTGTATCTATATGTCCCTATATATGCGCGCGTGTGTGTGTATACATATATAGTATATACATGTATATGTGTGTGTGTATATATACCATATATATATACCATATATACACACACACATATATACACACACATATATAAAAATTTCCATAATGAAGGCTTTTAACATGATGCAGGCGTAGTGGAGACTGCATTCTGGCAGCAGCGCCCCCCAGCACGTGGCGCCTGGGGCCAGTGGTTGAGGGAGTGCGGGCTGAGATGTTTGGTTATCCGTGGGGGCAGCAGGGATGTCCTCACCAGGCTTGGTCTGTAGCATGATTTGGGCCGCCTCTGTCTGTCCAGTCTCTCCTCGTTCTCACTTTCTTTTGTCTTGTTCTTTGGGCTTCTTGGAGATTCTCTGAGTCTTCTGATATCCTTTCAATAAATTCCCTTTCTGTTTAGATCAGCCAGAGTCAATTTCTGTGCAGCCAAGAATTATGGCTGATGCGAGAAAAGAATGAAGCAGATGTATAGAGAGAAGCTGATAAGACAGCATGGGAGGAGAGAGCGAGAGAGGGAGAGAGAGAAATTGGAAGAGAGAAGTATATATAAAATATATTTGAGAGAAAGAGAGAGGATCCTGTGATTTTTGTCTTTCCTGTTCTTCATTCCTATCCTTCTTGAAGCTAAAGTTTAAGTCTTGTCTTTGGGTTCCCTGAGACATCCTTGCAGTTTTTTGGTAATAAACTATTCTTTTTGCTTAAGCAAAGGCAAGTGGCCCTCTGTCACCCACAACCCAAAGAACCTCAGTAGATTCGTCGATTACATGCTCACCACACCACCTTCGTGCTATGTCAGCTTTTGCTCACGCCAGTGCAGATGTTCCATAAATATTTGTTTAATGAATAAATGATTACAATTTGGCTCCAGACGAGGAACGAATGTGCTGTTCATGCCAGCAGAGGCATTCTGGTCCTTCTGGCACTTCTAATAATCCTTGTAAATGAACACATTTGCTATGCGTTCGTTCTGGTATATACGCCAGTCTCTCTTGAGTTTTGCCAGCATGCAACAGACTCTCTGAACACCACTGACTAGGATCCTGAGTCCTTGGGCTCATGAGGCTAGACGGAAATGAATCCGCCAAGACAAGGTCATCCATCAGGGCCTCTTGAGAGGCAGCTTGGCATCCTCTCCTGGTGATAGTCCTGTATCGATGGGCACAGCCCTTTCAGACTTCATTGATTAACATGCCAAAGAGGAAGAACGTAGAGGCAGGGTAGCCTAGAGTTTAAGAGAACAAGCTTTGATTAAACAGCCTTGGGTTATAACCCTAACTCCACCACTTGCTAATGTATTACCTCAGGCAAGTTATTTAACCTCTTTGTGACTCAGTTTCCTCATCTGTAAACTGGGCTATTTTAAGGATTAAGTGAAAAAAATATATATACACATACATACAAACAGGAGCTGGCACATAGGGAGCATTCTATAAATGGTATTTTTATTATTACAAACATTTTGGTTTTTATTATCAGAGGGAGGTTCTTCTGGTATAATGACCACCAACCAGGAGATGCTCAAAGTAGAAAATGGTAAACCTTTTGGCCCACTTCAAAGTCTGGTTGTTCCTATTATGTCACTCACTCACCAGCTCAGTGATCTCATGTTTGGTTGATTCAGTTTTGGCCACACATTAGTTATGCAGCATTGGTCACTCCCAACACCGGGCTGGTGGGGAGAGTTTGTGTGTTTGGGCTCTGGGGTCCTGCTGACCTGGACTCCACCACCTTCTATCTGTGTGAACTCGGACCCGGGACCTAATCGCTCTGAGGAGCAATTTACTCCTCTGTGATAGGAAGGTCATTATGCCTATCCCATGAGGTTGTGGGTGAGAATTGGTTGTAATAATATGGGTAAATGCTTAGCACATGATTGGGGAGGAGTGACAACAAATGTTTTACTTCATTCTATTTACTTTTCTTTCCAGCTCTCAGGATTCATAATGACTCATTTCTACCAAAGAGGTCTTTTGATGGTTACCATTGTTTCCTGTTTTGGGGAGAGGGTACTCAAAAGTTCCTTCAGGGTCACCCAGTCTGAAGGGATAAGTGGCAGTCCCTTGGTCTGCTATCACAAATCACTGCTTCAGATCATTTATCTTAGGAATCAACAAATGAAAACCCGTGGGTCTTCAGACTTGCCCTCTGGCTCACATGGTGTTTTTAAAATGGGGAAATTCCACTGAAAATTCCACGCTTCACTTGAGCTGAGTTATGGATGGTCTCTCCAGCCAGGACAAAGCCTCCATTTCCCCAGAGTCCCCACCACTCTCTCTTGTAAGACACCCAGCCCACTTCACTTGCTTCTTATACCTGGCTAGTCCCTGTAGGCATCTGAGATCATGTCTGTGGAGGTTTTAAAACATGGCTTCCAATTCTTTAACACTCCACCCATCAAGAGGTAGGGTCTATGTCTCCTCCTCTTGCACCTGGGTGGGCTTGTGACTACTTTGACTAATAGAGTGTGACAGAAGTGACACTATGTAACCTCTGAAGCTAGGTTAGTAAAAGGCCAAAGCTTCTGTCTGGTCATCTTGGGGTGCTTGCTGGGAAAGCTAGCTACCATGTAAGAAATTTACTACTCTGAGACATCTATGCTGGAGGGGCCATGGTAGGTCTGCCTGGTGACAGCCCCTGCTGAGCCCCAGCTGATAGCCAGCATCAACTGCTAGCCATATGTGTGAGCCATCTTGGAACTGGGTCCTCCAGCCCCAGTTGAGCCTTCAGATGATTGCAGCCCAGCCACCGTCTGAGGGCAACCATTTGTGAGACTAGAATTCCTGGCCCATGAAATTATAAGCAAAAGAAAGTGGTTGCTGTATGATGCCATTAAGCTTGGGGTTATTTCTTTCACAGCAAAGATATCCAGAACAAATATCCTGGTTCGGTCTACTTTGTAGTCCTTGAATTTGCAGAGGGTACACCAGAAGATAATGGAAGTTATCCTTTTTCCAATGGAGAGAGTGAGAACTAGAGATCAGAGTGTAGTAGTGGGTTCGTTCATTCATTCTTTCAACAAATATTTATTGAACCTCTACTATGTGCCACGCATTTGATAAGTGCTGGTATTTTGGCAATGGAACAAAGTAGACCAAGATCTTTGCCCTCAAGGAGCTTACATTCCCCATAAGGAAAAAATATAATTACAAATTAGGAAATATGTACAGATCTTCCTCAACTTATGATGGGGTTGCCTCCCAACAAACCCATTGTAAATTGAAAATATTGTAAGTGGAACACACGTTTAATACACCTAACCTACCGAACATCATAGCTTAGCCTAACCTGCCTTAAACATGCTCGGAACACTTAAACTGGCCTACAGCTGGGCAAAATCACCTAACACAAAGCCTATTTTATAAGCGAGTGTTGACTATCTCATGTAATTTATTGAATACTGTCCTAAAAGTGAAAAACAGAAGGGTTGTCTGGGTACAGAATGGTTGTAGGTTATGGGTTGTTTACCCTCGTGATCGCGTGGCTGCCTGGGAGCTGTGGCTCGCTGCCCCTGCGCAGCGTCACGAGAGAGGATCATGCTGCATATTGCTAGCCCAGGAAAAGAGCAAAGTTCAAAATTCAAAGTACGATTTCTACTAAATGTTTATCACTTTCACACCATCATAAAGTTCAAAAATCGTTAAGTTGAACCATCATTTAGTCAGGGACTATCTGTTATATATCAGCTGATAAGGGCTATGGAGAAAAATGAATGGGAGGGAAATAAGAGAGCTGAAGCAGGGATGGGGGTCCTAGGACTCTTACTGGTGGCCACTGAAGTATCTTAAGTGTCCTGTTCAATTACAATAAGAACAACAACAACAGTAATAATAACATCCATTTTTTGAGTGCTATGTATTGCTCTTATATGTATAGCTCCATTGAAATGTCACAACAACCCTGAATGGTAGGCATGATTATACCCGTTTTACAGATGAGGAAACTGTGGCTTGGAGAGGTTAGGCCACTCACCAGAGGACATATCACTGGCAAGTGATGAAGGAGGATGAATAGCCCAGACTGCTGACCCCTACACTCCATTTTTCCCTGAACTGCTCCTTCTCTCTTAAAGCTCCATTGTCAGTGTGGTGAATCAGAAATCAAACTGATGATCTCTGACTCCTCTGTGCAATGTCAAATGAACAGAAAAAGAGAAATAAAAGAGAGAACAGGGGGCCGGCCCGGTGGCGCAAGCAGTTAAGTGCGCGCGCTCCGCTGTGGCGGCCCGGGGTTCGCTGGTTCGGATCCCGGGCGCGCACCGACGCACTGCTTGGCAAGCCATGCTGTGGCGGTGTCCCATATAAAGTGGAGGAAGATGGGCACAGATGTTAGCCCAGGGCCGTCTTCCTCAGCAAAAAAAAAGAGGAGGATTGGCGGATGTTAGCACAGGGCTGATCTCCTCACAAAAAAAAAAAAAAAAAAAAAAAAAAGAGAGAACAATTCCCTTTGGAGAAGAAACAGGAAATGAAGGGACACACTTGAAAGATTATGTATTTAATATTTATGCCTCTTCCTCTTGTCCTCAAGTTCAGTTTAGCATCCGACTGTCGAAGCTGACAATTTATGAGAATCTCGGGCAAGTAACTGCTTGAAACCTCCCTCGGACTCTAGCCATGGCAGGCAATTCATCCAAAAGGCTGTGGGGCTTTTAGGATAAAATACTTTTCCAATATTTTTTTCCCTTCTGCTCAAGCTTTTCCCAAAGGGTGACAAATGGTAGTGGTTTGCCAAGTAAGCGCTGTATATGGTCTTGAATGAGACTGTCCTTACACCTCAAGTCACTCTTAAGAGAAAGGGAAGTGATCAATCTCCTTGTCCCCCATCCTCCAAGCTTGAGTGTGTATCTCCAGAACTCCAGTGACCATTCCAAGATTGTCTCTTCCTTGGGGTCTCTATCCCTTCCTCTCCTTTTTCCCTTGGCCACAGGAGAGAAAAAAAGTACCACTTTTCTTTATTCCCTGTAAATTATTCAGAGTTAGGTTTTCTGGGGGAAGAAAAGCCTTGGATAGGGGACAGGATAGTGTGAGATGCTTCCTTGGAAAAGTATGAAATTGACTAAGGTGCTACTGGCAAGGAGGATTCTGGGCCAGGGAGTAGACTCCCTCCCCACCATGGCCAGGTCGGGTAACTAATGGCTGCCAGGCCCTGTTCTGGGCATTTTGCACGTCTTGTCTTCCTTAATTGTCCAACCACTTCTGAGGGAGGGATAATGATTAGCCTTTACTGTCATGGCTGGTTGGTTGGCTCTCAGAGAGTTGAGGTGCCTTGCTGAAGGCCATACTGCTAGGCTAGTAAGTTGACGCAAGGTCATTCCAGGCATAGGAAACAGCATGAGGAGAAGTGAGGAAGTGAGAACTGGCTTGTGATGGCTGCGGTAACTGGGCGTGGCTGGAGAGCCAGAAATGGGTAAAGGAACGGCAGGAGATGAGTTCAGGAAGGACTTTGGATACTCTGACCTGAAAGACAGTGAGATCCCCTGAGGGATTTTTAAGCCAGGAGTGACATCACTTAATTTGGATTTTCAGAGATCATTCCAGACGATGGGCCAGAAGAGGACTCTAGTGGAGAAAGAGTGAACACAGAGGTGAATCTTGTTGCAGGGACCATGGCAGGCAATGTGGAGGGTTTGAAGCAGGACATGATATGGTCTGGGTCCTCAAGGAAGACACAGCCCAGTGGGGAAGAGGAGGCCTGCATAAGAGGGAGATGTGCCAAGTCGCATATGCTTGGAGCATCCAGCTTGGAACAACTGGTCACCTGGGCTTATGGGGCCAAGTGTCCTATGCACGGAGCAGCACATCCAGATTGGATCAACAGATTCTTCCAATTCTTCTTTGGTCAATAGAACCACGTGAGTCAGCTTCCCAAACTCCTGCTTTATTCTTACTGTTCTCCTCTTCCCAAGGGGCATGTGTATGTGTGTATGTTTGAACAGGGGACCAACATCATAGACACTGAACCGGGGAAGAAACCTTATTTTTATTTGTAAGTTGCTACCCCCTCCTACCCCAGCCAAATTCCATCATCCCTCAAAAGTCACTTCAGCACAGTCTTTGTCATTAGGTAGATCTGAATTCAAGTCCAAGCCCTGCCACTGCACTGTGTGACCCTGAGCAGATCACCTCATCTCTGTGTACTTCAGTTCCCTTATCTGTAAAATGGGAATTATTATGCTGTCTTCTTCCTAAGGTTGTTGTAAAGATGAGATAAGTCACATTTATACATTTATCTCAGAACATAGCGTGGAGCAGGTGCAAAATGTACATTAACCATCGCTTCTTGCCTTGTTATTTGTGGCCTTATTCCCAGATGTGACAGTTTTGATTCACATCCTGACATAATCCCAAAGTCTAGAGAGCCATTTTGTTTTCTACACAAATAGATCTACAGATCTCAATGAATATAAGAAAGCCCAAATACCTGACCAAACAGACTTGAAACTGTCCTCAGTGGTCTGGAGCATCTGATTCCCAAGAATGATCTAAGGATCCCCCATGTAGCCACGTGGAACTAGCTCAGGAGCATCCCGGGCCTCAGTGTCTTATGACTCTTCTCATCACAGAAGCCCACAGCTGAATTTCCCAGCAGGGATCATTAATCATGCCAGCCACTGATACCGCAAACAATGGGGCTGACGTTATTTACCAGGCATCAAGGACAAATATGGTTCTTGGTTATTTTCTTTGCTTCCAACCCACTAGAGGGAGGAGAAGCAAACTCCTACCTTCCTATGCAGGAGGTCATTGTAAGAGGCAGACCATGGATTAGCTTCTCACCTCAATCAGAAGCTCAGTCCTTGCTTCCTTCCACCCTCTTCTTCCAACAAATAGCAGCGAACGCTCACCTGCTGGGAAATGTTTGATGGGATTGAGGGGGAGGAAGGGGAAGGGAAACCAGTATATATTCCATGTCCTTTCACTTTGTCACCATCTGTTAACTCCAGGTTTCACCGAATGTTCACAATCATCCTTTGAGGTAGGTACTGTCATTTCCATTCCCACTTAGATTTTACATGAAGAAACTAGAGCTCAGAGAGGGGAAGTTAAATGCCCCAAGACACACAGCTGGTAACAGACTCAAAGAGATTCAAATGGCATTATATCGAACTTCTTCTGATTGGTTCTCACAATTATTCTACTATTCCATTTCAACAGATGGGGAAACTGAGGCTAGAGGGTGTTAGATAATTTGCTCAAGGACCCACAGCAAAAAAGTGGTAGAGATGGGTTTTGAACTTAGGTCTGTGATCCTAAATCCCAGGCTACTTCCACTATATAATCTACATCCTTGCTACTCAAGGTGCGATCTGTGAACCAGCAGCATCAGCGTCACCTGAAACTTGCTAAAATGTGGCCTCTTGGGACGCACTTAGCTCTGCTGGGTCAGAGTCTACATTTTAGCACAAGATCCAGGGTTGTGGGTACACTGAAGTTTGAGAAGCAATAGTCTACACAGTCCATCTTTGCTGTGGAAAGATGCTCGCTAAGGACAGAGGCACCTTGGCAGCTAGTCTGTAAAGATGGCCCCAGCAATCCATCCCCTCCCTCTATGCGTATGCCACTCTTCACATCAAGGGGTGCAACTTATTTCCCTTGAATCTGTGCTGGTCTTGTGACTGGCTTTAGCCAGCAGAATGCACCAGAAGTGATGTTCTGGGATTTCCGAGCAGTTTCCACTTCTTGGAACCCAGCTGCCATGTTTGAGAAGCCCAAGCTACATGGAGGAAGACACATGGATAAGAATGGAGGCACTCTGGTTGGTAGCCCCCTCTGAGCATCCAGCGAACCTCAACTGTTAGCCAGGGAGTAGACCACCTTGGATGTTCCATCCCAGCTGAGCCCCAGACAACTGTATCCCCAGCCAACACCATGTAGAGCAGAAGAATCGCCCAGCTGAACCCAGTCAACTCGCAGAATCAGCAGAGATAATAAAACGCTTGTTGATTTAAGTCACTAAATCTCAGGTGGGTTGTTATGCAGAAATACGTAACTGAAGGAGAAATGGGTAGGGTGCCGCCATAACATAAACCTAAAACATGTGGCAATGGCCTTGGAACCAGGCAGCAGGTGGAGACCTGAAGTTCCTCGAGGAGACTGTTAGTGGAGGCTGGAGGGGCAGTGAGGAAATGGCTGTTGGAGGCAGGAGAAAATGGGACTTGAATGATGAACTGCCAGAACACTTACCAAAATGTTCCTTGCAGTAACATGGAGATAGAAACGGTAGCTAATGAACCTGTCACTCTGGTTAAGGAAATTTCCAGGTAGAATGTTCAAAGTGCCAACTGACTTTTATTAGCTTAGAGTTAATTATTTTTATTAATTAAAATTCAATAAAATTAAAAGTCCAGTTCTTCAATTGCACTAGCCACATTTCAGGGCTCACAAGCCACATGTAGCTACACTACTGGAGACGGCAGAATTTTATAGAGCATTCCCGCTGTCACAGAAACTTCTGTTGGACTGCCCTCATCAAGTATTAGTAGAGAACTTTCAGGGAGTAGACCACACACTCAAAAGGAGGTCTGCTACTCAAAGTGTGGTCCCCGGACCAGCAATGTCAGCATGTCCTGAGAGCTTGTTAGAGATGAAACTTCTCAGGCCCCATGCCAGACATACGAGTCAGAATCTCGGGGTGGGAGTGGGGGAATTGGGGGTGGGATTGGAGGAGGGTGGACAGGAATCTATAGTTTAACAAGCCGTCCAGGTGATTCTTATGCACGTTCAACTTTAAGACGTACTTAAGAGAGTTTAATAAAAGGACTACTAGAGAGTTGAGGGCAGGCTTAAGAGAAGCAGCAAAGAACAGTGAAACAGGAACTAGCAGAGACCGAACAGTATTAATGGGACCCAAGGAGAGCAGGTGCCCTGGAAGAGAGCCCACCCCACAGACCCTCAGGCAGCTGAGGGACACTGTGGTTCCAGAGCTGGGGCAAGGCAGGCAGTGTTAGGGGGAGGGTGGCAAACACCCTCACCCCTCTCTCCTCTGCCAATTGATTGATTGATTGTGTGTGAGGAAGATCAGCCCTGAGCTAACATCTGTCGCCAATCCTCCTCTTTTTGCTGAGGAAGACTGGCCCTGGACTAACATCCGTGCCCATCTTCCTCTACTTTATATGGGACGCCGCCACAGCATGGCTTGACAAGCCGTGCTTCGGTGCGCGCCAGGGATCTGAACCCGGGCCGCCAGCAGCAAAGCGCGCGCATTTAACTGCTACGCCACCGGGCTCGCCCCTGCCCTCTGATTTTTTTAACTGGAGTCCCTATTGGCCCCAACTGACCGAAAGCCAGAGGACAAAGGAGGCTCCTCTGCACAGAGCAGGCGCTGGGGGGTGGAGAACGGATCTGAAGGGGCAGATGGAGTCGAACCAGCACACATAGTTTTGATGTGTTAGCTATATTTTTTAATACACATTTGATCTATGAATGTATAACTAATAACATTAAAAAGATATTAGTACCTTTGAAAATCATCCTATTTACATCTCGAGGAAACTTGCTATTGGCAATGAGGTTTCTCCATACAATTTTAAGAAGGGAACTAACCACTATTAATGTTTCCTTCCACTTGATTTTTCCATTCCTCCCCTCGCCTCTCCTCCCCTCCCATCTGCCTCCCTCCCCTCCTCTCTCCTCTCTCTCTCCCCTCTCTCCATCCATTTTTATATTCTATAACAATATTATAGTAAATAAAGTGTCATGTCCCGTCTTTTTTCATTTAAAGATGTTTTGAGCATTTCCTTGTGCCATTAAAGATTCTCTAAAACCATGTTTTTTAGTGGCTGTGCAGATGGTTTAAAGATGATTGTTATTGTAAGCTGTCTCAAATCTTTTTGGAAAGTAGGTGGTGTATAATGCATAAATTATAAATGAAAAGCAAGTTGTTCTTAATTTTACCTTCAACTTGTAAAGCGCAGAAGCTTTTTGAGGATCTGTTTCTCCAAAGCCACAGAGACAGAAGGGATAGTGACAATGACCAAAAAACACCACGAGGTGAAAGGGTGTTGAACTGGGGATCCATGCCCCAGACTCTGTCCGGTTTCTGCCCGTGTGACCCTGGAGAAATCTCATTGGTCGAATGAGAGTGCTTGGACTAGCTGAGGTTCAGGATCCTCTTTAGTTCCGACTCTGATTTCTGATATGCATCTAATGCCCTTGTAGACAGAAAAAAGCCAAGTTTCAGAGACTGCTCACATCCTCCATTACACCCTGGCCCCAGGCACCATCATCCCTCACCTGGTCAACCGTAATCACAGCCCCCAGTGGTCTCCTCCTTCCTCTCTTGCCCTCTATGGTCTATTCTCCACAAGGCCACTGGAGTGATCTGTTAAAGCCTGTGTTAGACGATGGCTCTCATCTTATTACCCCTTGTCCTGGCTGATGAGGCCGCCTGTGATCAGGTGCCCCACCGCCTTTCCGATCTCATCTCCTTCTGCTTCCCACTGGCTCACTGCGCTCCAGCCAAATATGTCAACCACACTCCCACTTTACACCTGCTGTTCCCTCTGCTTGGAATGCTGTACCTTCACAACACATACCTTATCAGAGAGGCCTTCTCTGACCTCCCTCTGTAAATAGCCCCGACCCCCATCGTTCCCTACACCTTTCGGCAGTTTTATTTTCTTTTATAGCTCTTATCCTGGGCATGGTATCTGTAGGGACTTACTTATTATTTGTCTATCCCCAGTAGGATGTAAGTTCCTTGAGAGCAGGAATTTGGTCTATTTTGTTCATTGCTATATTCCTTGCACTTGGAAATGAACTTAGTAAGTGCTCAATAAAGTCACTTAGTAGGAAATCAATAAAAATTATTGAATGAATGAATGAATAAAAGCTTTCTGGGGAAAGTCAGTCCTCAGGAGGAAAAGGTGCACAAACACCTCAGCCTCACAGTTGGAATGGATGGTTTGATGCTCAGCCTGTGCTTAGGGCTTGGATATTTTGTACAGAAGCCATGATGTCATTCTCTCTGTCACTCATCTTTACATTCCCTCAGGCCACCTCCTAACGGCTCCTCCTGGCATCTCCTCCAGCACTTTGCCCGAGTTCTAATTCTCCTCCTGCTCGTCCCCGCCCCACCCAGTGGTCTGTGATCCCCTCTGCACCTCGCAGACTGGGGCAGTAACCACCTTTCCTGTTTTGACGGCATTTCATGGCCTATAATGCACTCTGCCACCTGCGATGTTTACCTCCGGACAGTTCCTGGAGGTAGCTGCCAATGTCTTCATTTCAGTCACTCCCTCAAGCCACACAATTTCTTGAGCACCCACCCTGGTGGGGACTTGGGGACAGCAGTGAAGAGGCGGAGATGGTTCCTGCTCTCATCGAGCTCAAAATCTGGCTGGAAGACCGACATGAAACACATAATAGGATGAATATTTCCTGAAATTACAATTATCCTAAGTGCTGCGGACGGGGAACAGGTAGCACTTACTGAGCGTCTCCGCAGCTTATGTAGTTAATCTCATTTTATTCTCACATCAACCATCTGATGTGAACCTAACACAAGTCCTGTTTTACAAACGAGGAGATAGAGTCTCAGAGGATACTTTTCCTAAGGTCAAATGTGTATATATATATATATATATATATATATATGTGTGTGTGTGTGTGTGTGTGTGTGTGTGTCTATATAATACTTACATATTTGTATAAATATATCTTTATGTTATGTATATTTATTTAATGTATATAAAATATATTTAATGTGTATTTTTGCAAATATGTAAATATTATATAGTTGTATATATATGTTGTATATATTGTATAAATTGTATAATATATATTGTGCATGTATAATATTTACATATTTTTTATATTATTTATATGTTTATATACTGATGAGGATGTGAAAGCTATGCTCCAGGAAAGTGGGGTGATTTGCCCCAGGTCCTGCAGCTCCTATGTAAATGAATTTGGGTTAAGAGTCCAGGTTTCCTGACTCCAAAGCTGGTCTCCTTTCACTCGACCACAGCTGCTGCCTCCAGCTCTGACTCCTCAAGCCCCTGCCCTCGTGTCCAGAAGACGAGAAAATCCTCTCCAGGATTAATGGGAGAAGGGCGCTGCCCTGCTCTCCTCCCAGGCACCGAAGTGTACATGCTGTCCCCGCATTACAAGCGTTAATTCATTAATCGAGAGACACTCGACCCCAGAGCACCTGGCGGTCCAGGCGGCATTATTGCGCCCATTACTCAACACCCGGTTCAGCACCTGCCTCCTCCCAGATCCCTGCCGGAAAGCTGGGCTGGAGGAGAAAGCTCCAGTCGCCCAGTCTGTGCAAACCACCGCTATCATCTGTGTCTATTCGGGTCCACTTTCAACTCTATTGTCTTCTGTCCACACTCTGGCGTGGCAGGCACCTATGCCGTGTCTACCTGATTGGAACTGCCAGCAGAGTCTATTATCATGAGCTCCACGGAGCCTCCATCCCAAGGCTGTGCTGCGCTGAGGGTGGAATTCTGCTCTAATGAGAACATAACTCAGAACCTGCCTGCCAGACTAGGAACCGGGGAGGAAGCAAGCTGGTGTCGTGAGAGTCTACCGTGAATTAGGAAGTAGAGAAGGAGCTCTGAGCCCAATAAGTCAAGGTGATAGATAACAAAATTTGATTTTCACACATCCTCCAAGCACCTAGATGTTGGATAGGAGATTATATGATTTTATTTTATATTATGTTCATAGTCACATTTTTCTTTATATATGTATTTTACTTTACTACACACACACACACACACACACACATATACATACCACTTTTTCTAGGGTGATTAAGTTATTAAAGTGGAGAGTAATGAACTGGATAAAGGACAATGGAGGAACTGGCAGGAGGATTTAGAATTTGAAGATCAGTCATAGAATCCTGGCTCTGCCACCTACTCTCCATATTCAATCCTTTTAAGTCCTCTGGGCCTCTCTTTTCCCATCTACAAAGTGCGAATTATGACACAAGCTATTGCTCTTTGGGTATATGTAATTAGATGCAAAGGTTTCTGAGGAACTGGATCCTCACACTCACCTCTGCTTTCCTGTATGGTCTACACAAAAGGTTGATGTATACAATGAACAAGAGCCAAAGGACAATTAGCAGAGAGAGAGGTGGGGAGGAATGGGTCACAGAGTAGCGCCTGGATGGAAGGGTGGGCCGGGCCTCCACACTGGGTACAGACAGAACCAGGACAGGGCTAGGAGACTAGCTTTGACTTCTGCCTGGTAGCTGGCCACATGGAGGTACAGGGACAAAGGAAGATGAGAAAGGAGTAGGGAATGTCTATGCTCCCTTCCTCTGAGGCTGGAGTAAACTCCAGCCAGAAGTAAGACCCTCTATCCATCTTGCATAAGGAGGAGGAGAGAGTGCAGAGAAAGAACTGCTAGGACCAGTCCTGCTGGGTCTATAGGACAGAGCTGAAGAGAGCAAGTTTGCCTTTCAGTGTAGTGACCTGCTGCAAAGCTTGACCCAATGAATATCCGATTAGCAATTTCTCCGCCCCTGGGATTGTGTGACATACAGATGATGGGCTACAGAAGGGCAGAAATTCTCTTCTCCCTTGAGGAAGAGGCCAGAAATGTGAGCAGAGAGGAATAAACACATCATCATTTGAAACATGGTCTAGATTTGGTCTTTATCATTGCATTAAAAAGCTAAGTCAGTGGTCAACTGGGGTATAGTTCTCCTCTTTGGGGGAGGAACAGAAGCATAAGTAGGTAATTCTGTCTCTACTTTCAGGAGAATTCCCTCCTAACACACCTTTGGGTATTTTCCTGGAACCAGGTGGATGGATGGTTCCGCTCTTGCCCACCAGAATTCTCTGAAATGGATCATGACAACACGTTCATTAAGTGAAGTCTCTCCGCACGCCAGAGGCTGGAAATTCACTCTCTGTTCCAGCACCCATCTCAACTTGTACCCACGATGTTGTCCAGCATAGCTCCCTAGTGATCACACCCTGTCCCAAATGGAAACCATATAACTCCTTTCCAGTTAATTCCCCTTTTCCTTATGAATTAGAGTTCAAAGAATTTGAAGTCTGAAATTCTCCCCTTCCCAATTTTTACTCTGCTTTGCCTTAGTCTGAATAGTTTCATTCATCTTTGTGAATAATAATAATGATAGTGATAGAAGTAGTAGTAATCATTGTTATCGTGTGTTGATCACTTACTATAAGCCAAGGACTGTTCTAAGCACTTTCAATATTAGTTTATTTAATGCTCACAACCACCCTATGAGGTTGGTACTCTTATAACCTTCATCCCCATTTTGTAGATGAGGAAATTGAGGCAGAGAGGGGAGAAGTGATTTGCCACGTGGCAGGTGTCTCCCAAGCCCACACTCTTAACCACTAAGCTACACATCTCCGTGTCCGTGGGGGTCAATTAACAGACAGTGTTATCTGGGGAAGGTGAAGACACAGAAAATAGGAGGTAAAGGAAGACAATCTCTGTAGTGCATGCTTCACTAGGATGCTAGTCACTTTATAGCAGTTGTGTGGAATTTAAAAATCATGAATTTAAACTCAGTTGGGAAAAATCTCCCATGTAGAGGCTGTCGCTCTCTGCTGCCCTTATTCTGGGGAAGAATCCACCTATGTGTTGTAGCCTGCCTCCTCTTTCGTAGAGTGGGACTTGTCTAAGTAATTTACACTGGCTGTCCTGCCACATTTGGATGTCTTCTGATGTGGCACCCAGTCTCCAGGGTCTTCTTCCCTTTAGAATCCTTCCTAAATATTTAAAGCCTCTGATTTCCATTTCCCTTTGGGTCTGTTGAGGACAAATCCCCCCACTTCCCCTTGGCCACAGATACCTTGTATTGGACAACTCTCCAGACAATGCTTGATGCCTGGCATTCTCCAAGGGCCTCGTTGCCTTTGGTTGTCTCTATTTTTTGATCTTTGATTTTTGATCTGACTATATCCCAGGGATTTAGGTAAATGCAAGGAAAGTCAATTGCTGAATGGGAAATTTAGCAAACTGGCTTTTGGGGAATTGGTTCTTGTGGAGTTGGTGTTTGATGTACTGGTTTTTCTGTGTATTGGCCTGATTCCGTATCTCATAGTTCATTATTCCTTGGTCTTCCTTCCTTGAAAGGAAGGAAGGAAGGAAGGAGAGAAAGGAAGGAAGAAAGAAAGAAGGAAAGGGGCCGGCCCGGTGGCGCAAGCAGTTAAGTGCGCGCGCTCTGCTGCGGCGGCCCGGGGTTCGCTGGTTCGGATCCCGGGCGCACACCGACGCACTGCTTGGCAAGCCATGCTGTGGCAGCGTCCCATATAAAGTGGAGGAGGATGGGCACAGATGTTAGCCCAGGGCCGTCTTCCTCAGCAAAAAAAAAGAGGAGGATTGGCGGATGTTAGCACAGGGCTGATCTCCTCACAAAAAAAAAATAAAAAGAAGGAAAGAAAAGAAGAAAGAAAGGAAGAAAAGAAGGAAAGAATTAAGGAAGGATGAAGAAAGAAAGGACCATCAGTCCTGAGGTAAAACTAACTAATTAACTAACTTATTGACTAACTAAAGCCTAGCTCCAATTTAAAAAGAAAAGAGTGTAGCATGCACACATCTAATTCCCTGACACATCTAAGATCTCAGCTCTTGTGTTTAGGAAAACCTTTTCTCTCAGTTCATCCTTCCTTTCTCCTTTGCTTTGTCATTGTCCACATCCAACTGCAAGACCAAAATTTGCTTCTAAAAGTGATCCCTGACTTTCTGAGCAAAATTGGTGCCTGACATATGTCCTGAGATCCTTGGATTTTTCCTTCACTACAACCCAAGGAACTCAAGTGTCTGTAAACTGCTTTGCAAAGAACTGGACACTGTCAAGGCTCGATAATGATGATGATGACGACAATGACGACATCAATGTTAAACACCTATTTATTGAACTCCAGTTGTGTGCTGAGCTCTATACTCAGCTCTGTGGATGCAGACTTGAATAATAATAACTACAGCAAATTTTTATTGAGTACTTAGTATATGCCAAGCACTGTTCTATGTGTTTTACATGGCTTAACTCACTTGATTTCACAAGCATCCCATGAGGAACCACATGACCATCACTCCAGAGCATGAGGTGTAGAGCAGCCCAGTACCTGCCCACAGTCACACAGCTAGCAAGTGGGAGAGCAGCTTTTCCCACTGGTCTCCACTGCCTTCCCAGCTCCCCCAGAGCCTGTGGTCTAGCCTGGGGCAGCAGTTTGGGTGGCCGGCTGAGTAATGAGGTGTGTGGGGAGCCACAGTGAAGGAGGACTGTCTAAATCTTCTTAGAATCACTGTGTCTAAGAAAGTTCTTGAGACATTACTAAACTGAATTGTGCCTCCCCAGATTCCACTTGCTCAGCCTCCATCAATAATTTTACAACCCAAACAGCCGAGTCATGAAGCGGGTGGCTTGTCTTTGCTGTTGCACCATCTGTTTTTAATGTATCTTCCCGGGAAACTCAAGGAGAAGGACTCCACGTTGCCTGTCTCCCTGCCTACTCTCTGGGCAGTGCTGAAAACAGGGCCCTGGAAACCTCATCCGATGGTCACTGGGGACACTGACGGTCCCATCCACATGTCAAGGCCATGCCTTGCTCTGCACCTTTACCTGCATGGTTGCCAGGATTTGATCTCTGCTTTCCTGTGCCTTCCCATCCTTCAATGCTGAATGCTAAGCATTCAGTACCCCAGCCTCTTCAAAAGACCCAGGTTAAGTCCCCTGCAGGCACTTTGGCTCCAGGATTCGACAGACCACCCCCTGCTTATACTCTCTGACCAATCCTCATCCCTTATTCTTCCTCTAGACACATTTCCAGCCTTGACCCAACTCAACTCATTTATGTACCTCCAATGGGTGAGGAGACCCATTCGTTCTCCTTCTTTCTCTCTCTCTCTCTCTCAATTAAAGGCAGCTCTCTCCTTGTTGATGTTCAAGCCAAACACCTTAGTGATCTCTCACACCCACATTCAGTCTGTCTGCAAATCATATTGGCTTCCCTTCAAATACATCTCAAGTGTCTTGAGATGTCCAAGAAGACGAGAAGATGTCTGACCACTTCTCAGCCTCCCTGTTGTCATCTCCTGGTCCAGGACACCATTATGAATCTCTGGATTGTTACAGCAGCCCTCTAGAGGGTCTCCCTGCTTCCACCTTCGCTCCCTAAAGACAGAGTGAGCCTTTTAAGAAATGGCATATCCCATCACTCCTCTTCTCACTGCTTCTGGGGCTCCTCATCCATTCAAAGGAAAATCTCAAGTCTCACCTTGACCTACAAGGCCATACTTAATCTGACTCCTGACACCTTCTGACCACAGCTCCCATCACATCCCCCTCACTCCTCCAATCTCAGTGCCTTCTTGGAAGGTCCTTGAATTTACTAAGAAACTTCCCACCTCAGGGCCCGTATGCTGTTGCCTCTTCCTGGGATATTCTTCTGCCACCTGCCCTCAAGGCTTCATTTAGGTCTCTGTTTAAATGTCACCTTATCCAAGAGCTCCCTGTCACTTTCTACCCGCTTCCATGGTTTATTTACCTACATAACCCTTATAACCTTCTGACAGATTCTATATGTAGGATACATATATATATATATATTTAGGATATATCCTATGTGTTTGTCATTGTCTCTGTCCCCCAAGAAAGCTCCATGAGGGCAGGGACTTGGTTTTATTCTCTGCTTTATCCCAGGGCCAAGAACAGCACTTGGCACGTGGTGGAGCCTCAGTAAAGATGTAATAAGTGCCTTGATTTGAGAGGCAGGATAGCAGAGTGGTTAGGAGATGAAGTTATGCAGCAAATCTTCCAGAGTTTTAATCATAGCTCTGCTGGTTTATATCTGATGATCTTGGACAAGTTATTTAACCTCTTTGTGCCTCGGTTTCTTCATCTGTAGACAGGGTCTAATAATACCCCATAGAGTTGTTGGGAGGATTAAATGAGTTATTACTTGTGGGACACTTAGACCAGTGTCCACACATTCTTACTGTGCTCTATAAATGTTTGCCTTTATTATTATTGAAGTCCAGTTTTACTTTTGGTGAGTGAACTGAGGAAAATCACTTTAACATCTTTGGGCTGCAAGTGTTCAGTAGCCCAAGCCCCCTTGGGGCTTACTGTTCAAGCCCCAAGTCCTTGAAATGACTAAAAACTTCCTGCGTGATTCACCCCTACTTCATCTCACACCCCTCTCACCTTCGCTCATGAAGTTCCAGCTTCTAGCCTTTCAGTTTCTAGAATCTACCATGCATATTCCCACTGCAGAACTCTGTGCATGCAGGTTCCTCTGGCTGCCAACACCATTCCCCTGCCTCTTTATCTGGCCCCTACTTTTCATTGACATTTCCTCAGGGAGCCTTCCCTGGCTCCTAGTCTACGTGGAGTCCCTCTGTTATAAGCCCTCTGCTGTGGTCTGAATGTTTGTGTCACCCGCAAACTCACATGTTGGAATCCTAACACCCGTGTGATGATGTTAGGAGGTGGAGCCTTTGGGGTGATTAGCTTATGAGGGTGGACCCCCCGTGGATGGGATTAGTGCCCTTATAAAAGAGATCCCAGAGAGCCTCTTAGCCCCTTCTGCCATGTGAGGATACAATGAGAAGTCTATGACCCAGAAGAGAGCCCTCACCCGACAGTGCTTGCACCCTGATCTTAGACTTCCAGTTTCCAGAACTGTGGGAAATAAATTTCTGTTGCTTGTAAGCCACCCAGTCTGTGGTGTTTTGCTGTAGGAGCCCAAATGGACTAAGACACCCTCCTAGCATTTTGCACTCCCCCCCATAGCACGTATCATGCAGTAACTAATTACTTTATTGTGTTCTTAGTTGTTGAGGACGTCTGATTTCCCAGCTACACCGTAAGTCTCCTAAGGGCAGTGCCCCTCTCTGGGTTACCCACCGCCCTATCTCCCTCATGCCTGGCATGGTGCCTGCCGTAGAGTAGATATTGAATAAATACATAGTGAATGAGTGTTGAAGGCATGTAAGGCTAGGCTCAATTATTTAAAATTCCCCTTCAGGGCCGGCCTTGTGGCTTAGCGGTTAAGTGTGTGCGCTCCGCTGCTGGCGGCCTGGGTTCGGATCCTGGGCGCGCACCGATGCACCGCTTCTCCAGTCATGCTGAGGCCGCGTCCCACATACAGCAACTAGAAGGATGTGCAGCTATGACATACAACTATCTACTGGGGCTTTGGAGGAAAAAATAAATAAATAAAATTATTAAAATTCCCCTTCATTGCTAAAATGCTCTGTTTGGGAACAGTTGGGAAGGAATTCAAACAACCTTCTCACTTAGATGGTGGCAGATTGTTGAGAGTAGTGAAAACAAGCCACTGGCATCACTGGTTTTTGGAGAGTTTTGCTTTCCACCTGGGAATTCTGCATCCTTCCTAGGGGATGAGTGATTTTCCTTAAGCTGGTCACATTTGAAACCACTCAGTACCACTTGAAGCCCACTGTCACCTCTTCCTCCACTCTGGCCCTAACAATCATCTCTTTAAGGCTCAGGCAGCAGTCAATTTAAGGTAGCAATTAAACAGAACCAAATTGCTCTTTAAATACCATAAATCATTTAACAGAATAGCTTTCATCTGCCAAACAGAATTAATCCTCAAAGCTAGAAAAATGCTCCAAGTGCATATATGTGTGCTTAAGTGTATTTTTTTCCCTTCTGAAAAATAAATGGAGAGATTTTATTTTAACTTTTTGCTATGAAAACTTTCCAGCACACTCAATAGTGGAGAGAACTGTCAAACTCCCATGCACCCAACACCCAGCCTCAACAACTGTGAGCACGTGGCCAAGCTTCTTTCATCTAAATCCCCAAATTCCTTTTCTCCTTTCCTGGCTGGAATTTGCCCAAGTAAATCCCAGATATCATATCATTCTGCTGCAAACATCAAAGGCAAAGGCCTTTCTTTCTCTGCAGTGCTACAATGCTATTAACACACCCAGAAGACCAACAATAATTCTCCAGTAGCTTGCAATACTCAGTCCACACTCATTCCTCTGAAATGGAGTTATGAAGGCCGGGCATGTGTTTATGTAGGTGCTCTCTGGAGAGAGGAGCAGCCTCTTCCAACTCACCCTCAAGGATGGAGAGGATTTTGCAAGGATGCCTGTGGCCCAGCGTGGGAGGGAGCTGCGAATGCGTGCCTCGCTGGCCAGATGTACAAGATCAACAGTCAATCACTCCAGCAGCAGATGCCGTTGTCAAAGCACCTCGAGATACCATTTGTGTCAATCTGGTTGTGTTTGTCTGCCTGACTCTCTGATTCATCCATCTGTCACTCCATTTGTCTATCCGTCATACTAATCTATCCAAGCATCCACCATCTAGCTAGCACTTACCCTCTCTTAAATCTGTTTAAGTGATTGTTCTAAGCTGCCCATAGGTACATGTAATTAATCCCATTGCCAATAATAACTCAAAGCCCACTGGTGTTTACTCTACCTGCTCACGCAGAATCTCGGTCTCCTGAACTTCTCCCCATCTTCAAACACATTCTGCAATTTACTTACTTGATTTCCTGCTTCTTATTCTCTCTGGAATGTTAGCTTCATGAGGGCAGGAATTTTGGTCTGTTTTGCTCATTGTTGTATCTCAGAGCCCAGTTCAAGACCTGGAGTATAGTAGGTGCTCAACTCATATTTGATGAATGAATGAATAAATAATTCATTATCATCCCCATTTTACAGACAGGTGATTGGAGCTCAAGGAGGTTAAAGAACTTGCTCGAGGTCATGCATCCAGAAAAGGGAAAAGCTGGGCTTTGAAAACAGATCTGTCCAATTCGTAAGCCTCATGCTCTTCCCAGATTTTCATATTGCCTGTGGTAAGTTAAATATCCCACGGCAGTAGATAGACTCTGGTTGCATTCTACCATCTCTTCTGAGAGTTCCTGTTGTTGTCAAACCTAAAATCCTCTGAGTTGGTTTTTATTCTAATCACATAGAAGACATGATTTGAAAAAATCTGGATTATTAATACCCCCACCTTTTTCATTTTGGTTCCTTTTTTCCTTATATGTCTTGGTCAGAATCAGGAAAGTTGATTTGGATGTGATGTGGACAAGGAAAACAATGCAATGAAAATAATCTGGAACCTTCTTTTACTGGCAAAAGACTTTGGGGATATATGTTTTGGGAGTGGGAAAGTCCATTGACCAAAAATCCTGCTCATTTTAGCAGATATTTCTTGAGCACCTACTGTATTTCAGGCACTCTACTGGCTACTAGAAATGTACCCGTGAACAAGACACGGAGGCTCATCTCTGTGGTTGCAAGATGACCTCCAGCAAAATATTGGGCCACCTGGAGCGTGCCTAAATATAGTGTATATGAACTTTAGTTAAAGTCTTTTGCATACTTGACTAATCATTTTAACCAATTATTTAATTATTATGTAACTAATTTTGATGTATTTAATTTAATCATTTAATTACTTATTTTTAGCTAATTTTTAAATTATTTAATCATTAAGTTTTTCTGATTTTTTAAAGAAATGGTCATCTTACTTTATAGTAACTGTGTGGAATGTTGTGGAAAATGTGAGACTATCAAGGTTTTAAATTTTACTTTTTGAGCCATATGCCATTGCCATTTTGTTGGTAAAAATAAATGAAATGTTGGCAATTTCATATGGTTCAATTTAATAATTTTATGACTCTAAAACTAAAATACTGGACTGTCCTGTTTAATCCTGGGGATCATATACTGGAAATAATATCATAATCTAGTATTGGAGCTATAGTGAAGTATATCCTTAAAACTTGAACATTGTGGTATGGTTGCCTTTTGGAGGTTATTGTGGGGAAGACATATAACTTCAGAGAGAGTCAGAAAGGTGACGTGAAAGTCACCTTAAAAAGACTGAATGGGTATCAGGCCTGTAGAATGTTAACGTAACCTGATTGAATGTATTAACAGAGCCAAATAAAGAAAGTGTCAATCAAAAAAAGATGGGCAAGAGATGGGTACAGCATGGAAACAAGAAAGGAGAGAGATGATTGTCATACACAGCTCAACACTGTCAAGCTAGGAGGAATTGTTGACCAATAGAATTTTTCTTCTTTGAGGTATAATTTACATCCGATAAAACCGTCACTGTTCAATTAAATGAATTTTGACAATTGTACACAACCACTAAAAACAAGATATATAGTACATTTCCGTTACTCCAGAAAATTCCCTCAAGCCCCTTTCCAATCAATACTCTCCTTTCTTCCAGGCAATCACTTTCTGATATATTTTACTTTGGAATAATTTAGCCTACTCTGGAACTTCATATAAGTGGAATCATCTGGTATATATCCTTTTGTGTAAGGCTTCTCTCACTATATAATGTCTTTGAGATTCATTTACGTTATTGGGCACAACAATAGTTTCTTTATATTGCTGAGTAGTATTCCATTGTATGGATATGCTACAATTTGTTTATCCGTTCTCCTGTTTACGATTGACCAATAGATTTTTTTATTGCAGTAAAATATATATAACATAAGTTACCATTTTAACCATTTTTAAGTGTACAATTCAGTGACATTAAGCACATTCACATTGTTATGCAACCATCACCACTATCCATTTTCAGAACTTTTCATCATTTCGAACAGACACTCTGTACTCTTAAACAATAAGTCCCCATTCTCCCCTCCTTCTAGCCTCTGGTAATCTCTACTTTCTGTCTTTATGAATTTGACTACTCTATGTACCTCATATAAGTGGAATCATACGTTGTCTTTTTATGACTGGCTTATTTCACTTAGCATAATGTCCTCAAGGTTCATCCAGGTTGTAGCATGAGTCAGAATTTCCTTCCTATTGAAGGCTGAATAAGATTCCTTTGTATGGATAGACCATATTTTGTTTATCCATTCATCCAATGATGGACTCTTGGGTTGTGTCTACCTTTTGGCTGTTGTGAATAATGCTGCTATGAACACTGGTGTACAAATATCTGTTTGAGTCCCTGCTTTCAATTCTTTTGGGTAGATACCCAGAAATGGATTTGCTAAATCATGTGGTAATTCTATGTTTAATTTTTTGAGGATCTGCCATACTGTTTTCCATAGCAGTTGCACGATTTTACATTTCCACTAGCAATGCACATCAGTTCCAATTTCTCCACATCCTTGTGAACACCTATTTTCATTTTAAGACATTCATTTAAGTGTCTTTCCACTTATTTATGTCTTTACTTTCTTTCAGCGATGTTCTTTAGTTTTCAATGTACAAGTTTTTCACCTTCTTGGTTAGGTTTATTCTTAAATATCTTATTCTTTTTGATGCTATTTTCAATGGAATTGTCTTCTGAATTTCCTCTTCAGATTTTTTATTACTAGTGTATGGAAATGCAACTGATTTCTGTGTGTTGATTTTGTATCCTGCAACTTTGCCGAATTTACTAGTTCTAACAATTTTTTTTTGTTTGTGGAGTCTTTAGGGTATTTTACAATAAGTATGTCATATGCAAACAGAGATAATTTTTCTTCTTCCTTTCCAATTTGGATGACTTTATTTCTTTTTCTTGCCTAATTGCTCTGGCTAGAATTTCCAACACTATGTTGAATAGAAGTGGTGAAAGAGGGCATCTTTGTCTTATTCCTGATCTTAGAGGAAAAGCTTTCAGTCTTGCACTATCGAGTATGATCTTAGCCATTGGTTTTTCGTATAAGGCCTTTACCATGTTGAGGTGGCCAATAGATTGTGTATTGGCAAGACCATATCTAATGGGGAGCTGAATGCAGAGAGTTACAGCCACATGCTGTTTGAGTATTTTTTTCCATTGGCACAATAAGTTGCTAAAGGGTAGAGCATGTCCATTGAAGTATATGAGATAATTCTGTGAGGTACCTTATAGCAGCATTAAATAACATTGAGTCCCAGTCTCCCACTGGCAGGATTTAATTTCTCACACAAAATTATTTTTCAGTTCCTCTGACTATGTCAATGAGAAAACCTCAGTCTGGTGGTACTACATCTTTAACACTAAGTAATTGTATTTTTTTTTTAATGAAGAGAGAGCAGATTTCAGTTTCTGTGCATTTAGCAAACCACAATATCTTATTAGATATTAATGGTATTTTCTTATTTGTGTTTATTTTGCCTTCTATTTCTGGCAAGTGATGCAGATTTTCCACTTTTTATATCTGTGAAATAATTACAGAGATACAAATTTTTATTTTAAAAATAAGTGTATTCAAATAATAAACAAGGGAGTTGACCTTTAAAAACTCACGTAAATGCATTGGTTTGATTAAAGACTAACTTTCTAGTACCAAAGGAGGGGTTGGAAGCAGGTTCTTTTCCCACCAAGTGACTGGGGCTTTGCACAGGGAATGCAGATGTGCAAGGTGTAGATTAAATAGATATGAACTTCACTGATACTCTAACTTTCCTAAACCTAATCAGGAAGAAGCAGGGGTCCCCAGTCAAAGAGGAGAGTAAAGAGCTATAATTTTTTAATCTTCAGACTGATCATTCTAACAACTTGTGAGTCCCCAAGGAAGCTTGTGTTTTATCTGTGTCCAGTCACTGAAGATCAGAATTTCCACCAGTGAATCTCAGCCGAGCAATAGTAGTGGAATGGACTGAGTGGGCATCCCATTGTTTCTGGCTGCTCTGGAGTGTTGGCCATCTGCACATAGCCCAAGCTTATTAATGGCGGCCAAGGTTTCCAAAGTGAGGCTGCCCAGGCACATAAAAACACGAATCCTTAAAATTCCATAATTCTGAAAGGCAAGCACGTTCCTACATTTCAACATACTACTGGTATCTCTTCTCAGTCGCCATATGATAAAAAAAGTTGCAAAGCAAGTTTTACATTTGGGGAAGACTTATAGGCTTCAACTATATTGGGAACCATCTAGTGACAAAAGCAAAAAGGCTCTTGATATAAAGAAGTATTTGTTTGGGAGCTCCTAGCCCTACCCCACACAGGGATTGTCCAGGACCCGTTATCAAGGTAGTAAATAACAGTACCAGTGAATAGAGCAAAAAGTCAGGTAGGTGGCACCTAAAAAACTGAAGTTGAAGAGATATGAGGCAGGATCACCTGTGCCTGTGAGATGAAGGCATCAGTCCATCTTATCTTGATGCCACTGAACATTTGATTCATCTAACTCCTCTAGCTCTGTGTATCTAATCATCAGATGACCTTTCAATATTACTTGGTTGTTGACAGGGAGAGAAAATGCTGGTCACATGGAGTTAGAGGAATTCAATCTGTTCAATAATTCAATAATGATTTTGCATTGAACACTATTCAATTAACTTTTCGGTTTTAAACATTAATCTTGAGAATTTGGGTAATTGTGGATGTGCAACTGAAAACAGATCCATTGTTGGTGTGCTGGAAAAATCAGAGATTCAGTCTGCAAAGCTGAGGTTTACGTGTGGGACTGCAGGATAAGCAGTGAGGTAACAGCTGGCTTTCCCCGGGGCCTCTACAAGGCACTGGCTGGAATTGAGATACATCCAGAGTGTGGTTCTCTGAAGGACCAGCCGGATCCTGGTCCAGTGTAGGGAGTCCTTTTGTGCCATTCAATGCCTCTTTCAAGTAACTGCTAATGTGTCCTAGCCTCCCTCTTCAAAATAACAAATAATGGACTCAATATAAGGAATTATGAAATGTTTAATGGTTGAGAATAGTTACACGACTTTGGCAAACTAAGAAAGGGTGATCAGTTCCACTTGGGTGGAAAGTGATTGGCTGGCTTTCTTCAATTCTAGATACTTTTCTATTTACATTATTATATGTTGCATTTAAACAACCTTCAACGCATTTCCTCTTCTCTTTTCTCTTCTCTCCTCTTCTCCCTCCTTTCCCTTCTCTTCCCTCTTCTTTTTTCTCTTTTTCTCTGTCTTTCTTCCTGCTACAGATATTTACAGAGCACATGCTTTGTTACATCCTGTGCTGGGGGCAAAGGAAAAACAATGCAGATAGCCACTAGTCTCTTGGACCCTACAACCCGGTAGGGAGGGAGAGGGAGATACAGATCAGTAGCCATACTAATCATTGCTAGTGTTTGTTGAACAAGTTCTATGTACCAGGCCCTATTCCGAGGGCTTTACACTGATTAACTGAGTTATCCCTCACAACAACACGATGAGAAAAGTATTAGTATTACCCATTATACAGATGCGGAAACTGAAGTGCAGAGAGGTTAAGTAACTTGCCTGGCATCAAGGGATTGGAACTCGGGCAGTCTGGTTCTTGAATCCACATTCTTCAACACTAATCATATATGGCATGAGAAACACCATAAGAGAAGAAATGCAAGGGTGCCATGGGATCATAGAAGAGAGGCGCTGTGTGTTGTAATGGAGGTGCCAATGATATGATTGGAAGAGAGAAAGCCAGATGTCACGGGTAAAGGACACAAGATCTTACTGAAAGAGAATAAAGCTGCACATGCCTGGTAGCTTCCAAGGCCTCACAAAGGCACCCAGCTACCGGTAATACTGCCTGTCTGATCCTCAGAGGGACTTCCTTATTAGTAAATGGTTTTTCCTATTACTGGTCATCGTGGGCAGCTTGTGCCCTCTTGACAGTTTGGGAGATGCTAACACTTTGCCTGCTTGCCCCCCAAGGGTGGGTCCCTGGTGACACCCGGCACATTCCTGCGTGTCTACAGTAGGGCGAGGTGAATTCAAGGACGTTTTCTAAAAGTGTCACCCCAGCAGGACCAAGCCTCATGCCTGCATGGCAAGTCTCCCCGCAGCCCCTGATTCAGTCTTCCTGCCTGATGGGGAGGTGGGGGCAGTAGGATTTTTTACATGACAGCCCTGGCAGGGAAGGGAAGAGAGAGTTGGGGACATCTGGGGTACTGCAAGTAGTTGAGCAGGGATGGGGGAGGGGATGGGGCCAGAAGCAAGGGGCACGGCTGGAGGGATAATCAGAGGCCAGGCTGTGCAGGGCCTTGCAAGTATGATCCTGAGTTTGAGCTGTGTCCTGTGAGCAACAGAACATTCTAGACACCTTTGAAAGGCCCTATGTAATAATTATGACTTAGATTACTAGCATTTCCTATACACCAGGGACTGCACTAACCACATGTATTAGTTTATTTATTCCAGGCAACAACCGACAGTATGGGCTCTATCATTCACCTCATTTCACAGGTGAGGAAACTGAGGAACAGAGAGATTAAGAAACTTGCTCAAGGCTACTCTTTTAGCAAGTGGTGGAGCTGGGCTTGAACCGAGAGATTCTAATTCAGAGTCTGCATGTTTACCCCTTATGCTGTGTCTCAGAAGTGGTCAGGGGGTACCAGGCTGTGGGCAGTTAGAAGCCCTTCTCTTCTGATGGGCAGATTTCTGCATGTCTGTCCAGGTCTCCCTCACCTTCGTCTTGAACCAGCTGAGCAGCTGAAAATTCCATCCCCTGCAATTCGGTTTCAGAGCGTATATGACTGAGCCAAGATGAATTTGGGTTTAATCTTGCATGCCTAACGAACTCGCAGAGGTATCTCAGAAATTCTCCTGCTTCTATTAGTGAGATAGTGTGCGAGGCTTATTTCCACTGACAGGCAGTTTTATCATTATTTTTAAAGCAGGGACTTGTCTCGAATAGTTCAGGCGGTGTCAAAAGAAGAGATAACAAACCTCCGAGAATAAAATGTCAGTTCATGGAAGGAGCTAAAGATCAGCTCGTCCAACCCCCTCAGTAGATAGAAAGGACAGGAATTGCCCCCCTGGCCCATTCCACTACACCTTCGGCCGTCTGTTGGCGGGTTGCCCTTCTGGCTGCCTGGGGAGCAGGGTGGCCTGAGAGAAGAGGTGGGGGCTTTGGTATTGGGGGGCCTGAGTTTGAATTCTGGCTCTGCCAAAGTTCTGCTAGTTGTAGGACCTTGGGCAAGTGGTTTTACCTTTCTGGAATTCAGAATCCCCATTTGCAAAATTGGGTAAGAGAAATGCTTTCCCAGCATAGTAGTGAAGATTAAGTGCTTATCACAATGCCTGGTGCATAGTAGGTACTCAATAAATAGTGGTTTCCTGTCCCCACATGCAAGTGAGGAACAGGGATAGGAACAAGGCCTGACCTTGGGGAACTTACTGTCTGACAGGGGAGACAGACCTGCAAATAAATGTGCTCCTTGCTGGAATAGAGGAATGTACAAAGTGCTGTGGGAACAGAGAGGAGGGAGAGTCTAGCTGTGCTTGGGGAAGTGAGGGAAGGCTCAGAATAGGTAACGTTTATCTAGGGCATTGAAGGATGAGTAGGAGTTCACCATGTCAGTATCAGAGAAAAGATTTCCAAGTAGAGGAGGCAGGATGGTCATGATGCCAATGATGCCAACTATGATGTTGATGATGACGATGATAATGACAATAATGAAAAACAAAAGCAAGAGTTGTAAACTCCTCAAGAGGTTGAGTCCTGCCCACAGATGTGCTTTCTCTGGCTAGTTTAAAAGTTTGAATTCGACTGCATTTTCTCTCCGGTTGCCTACAAGCCCTACCACTTGTTGGGCCTTCTACCTGGCCTGGTTTCTACCTCTCTGTCCTCTGTCCAATGTCTGAGGCATTTGAGCGTGGAACCTTTAAGAACACAGTGGTGAACAGCTTTGACTTTGGGACAGAAGAGATCTAGGTTTGAGTTCCAATTTCTCCATGTAATTATGTAAGATACACAAAACGGTGATAGTGTTTGTACCTACTCAATTGTTTGGTTGGGAGACTGCAGTGAAAGTGCCTGGCTGTGAAGGGAGCTGCCTTTCCTGCTGGATTTGGCAACAAATGATTTTGTGCTCTTGGGTGGTGTGAGTGAATCCCCAGTTTTTAGGCCACTTTTGTGTCCCATCCAACCTCTCATCGTGGCATGTGTTCGGGTCTTCTGAGAAGCAGGTGCCAAATTGGGATAAGAGATGCAAGAGATTTATTTGAGGAAATGCCTGTGAAGGATAAAGGGGAGAGAGCAAGAGTTCAGAGGGAGAGACGTCAACCATGAGGCAGGTCTGACATCTGTGAAAGGATGGATTGGGTAGGAGGAACCTCAGATCATAGTGCAGCTCTGGGCAAGTATGGGCAGGCCAACGGGGAGACCCAAAGCAGAAGTTGCCCAGCAGGCAGGCAGGCTCAGGTCCAGTCTCAGATCTAGTACCCGTTCCCTCATCCCTCGCCTCCACCGCTCAGTCATTGGCTAGGAGCAGCCCAGGGAAGCATGGCCACGTGAATGTGGCCGTAGATACAAAGGTGCCGTGGCTGGAGGCTGTCAGCCAGCCCTGCTCCCTGCAAGAGGTTCTCTTGAAGGAATATCTGACCAGGGCACCTCCGTGGTCACTACAGCAAGCCTCAGTAAATCCTTGTTCAGTATAATCGAATCGTCTTTGCAAGCTGCAGACTCAACGCTCTGATGCTTCAGTGCAGTAAGCATTTATCAACGTTGTTCTGGGCTGCATTGTGTCCCCTCAGAATTTTCGTGTGTTGAAGTCCTAACCCCCAGTACTTCAGAGTGGGACTATATTTGGAGATAGGATCTTTAAAGAGATAGATAAGTTAAAATGAGGTCACGGGGGTGGGCCCTAATCTTATATGATGGGTGTATATTCCGGATGATTATATATAAGGATATAAGAAGAGGAAATTTGGGCACAGACACGTACAGAAAGAAGATGATGTGAAGATGATGTGAAGGGAGAAGGGAGCCATTTACAGGCCAAGGAGAGAGGCCTCAGAAGAAAGCAACCCTGCCAATACCTTGATCTAGGACTTCCAGCCTCCAGAATTGTGAGAAACTTAATTTCTGTTGTTTACGCCACCCAGTCTGTGGTACTTTTTTATGGCAACTCCAGGAAATGAATACAAACATCTAGCTAGACGCTGCATGATATCCACAGGAGTATGGGGCAGGGCCCCTGCTCTTTAATAATAGGAAAAACCATTTACTGATAAAAAAAATCCATTTATTGAGCATGGGCCCTTACCGTAGCATTTGTTTCCTGGGGCTGCCGTAACAAATTACCACAAACTGGATGGCTTAAAACAACAGAAATTTATCCTCTCACAGTTAGGAAGCCAGAAGTATGAAATCGAGGTGTTGGTAGGATTGGTTCCTTCTGGAGGCTCTGAGGGAGAGACCATCCATGGCTGTCTTCCAGCCTGGGGTGGTTGCCGGCCATCCTTGGTGTTCCTCGGCTTGTAGAGACATCACTCCAGTATCTGCCTTCATCCTCACATCACTTCTTCTCTGTGTCTTTGTGTGTCCTTGTCTGTCTCTTGTAAGGGCATTCTAATTGGATTTAGGGCCCGCCCTAATTCAACATGATCTCATCTTGATCCTTGTCTTAATTATATCTGCCAAGACCCTATTTCCAAATAAGGTCACATTCTGGGTGGACAGGATCTTTTGGGGGACACTATTCAACTTACCACACCACGTATTATCTTATTTAACTCTCCAACAACCCTATATGGTAAGTAGAATTAATACAGTAAAGAATGGAAGTTCAGAGACGTTAAGTAACTTGTCCAAGCTCACACATCTGGTACGTCATCAAGGCAGGATTTGAGTTGGGCATTAGGTTCCAGAGTCTTCATGCTTCCCCTATCTGTTGTGCTGCTTCATGAAGAAAGGAATCCTAATAGACCACCCTCCACTCTCCAAGCAACCACTGATCTGATTTCTGTCACCATAGCTTAGCTTTGCCTGTACTAGAACTTCACATACACAGAGTCAGACAACATGTAGTCACTTGTGTCAGGGCTTCTTTCACTCAACATAATGTTTTAGAGATTCATCTATGTTATTTTATGTATTATTTGTTTGTTCATTTTTATTGATGAATATTATTCCTTTGTATGAATATACGATAACTTGTTTTTGATGAACATTTGGATCATTTCCAGATTTTGGTTATTACTAATAGAGCTGCTATGAACATTTTTATGAAAGTCTTTTTGTGGGCATATGTTTTCATTTCTCTTGGATACCTAGGAGTGAAATCATTGGATCATTCCAGGTGTATGTTTAACTAACTGCCAAACTGTTCTCCAGAGTGGTTGTTAACGTTTAACAAGTCCACCAACAACGCATGAGAGTTCTGGTTGTTCCATGTGTTCATCAATATTTGGGGTTATTAGTCTTCACTTTTAGCCTTTCTAGTGGGTATGAAGTGGTATCTCACTGTGGGTTTAATTTGCATTCCCCAGAAGATTAATGATATAAAGCATCTTTTCATATGGCTTGTTGGCCATTTGAGTGTCTTTGTGAAATATCTGTTTAAGTCTTTTGCCCATTAAATTTTTTTTTTGTTGTGGGTTGTATGACTTGTTTATACACTCTGGATACAAGTTCTTTGTCAGACACATGTATTGTGAATGTTTTCTCCCAGTCTGTAACTTACCTCTTTATTTGTTTATGATGTCTTTTGAAGAACACAAGTTTTAGTTTCGATAAAGTTTAATATATCATTTAAAACATTTTATGGTTAATGTTTTTTCTGTCCTGAGAAATCGTTGTCTAAACTGATGTTTCAAATATATTGTCCTACATTTTGTTTTAGATTTTTTTATATTTTTAGCTTTTAGGTTTAGGTCTGTGATCCATCTGGAACTAATTTTTGTGTTTGGTGTGAGGTAAAGTTTGAGGGACCTCTAAATCCACAGTTAAATGATTTATCCATGTGCTATAAAAATAATATTAATAATAAGCAGAAAAACAACAACAATAGAAAACTAATATATGCTCAGGACTCTTACAAGTATAAATGGCAGAATATCTAACTCATAATTTAATAAGGAAAGAAAGATGTATTGGCTCATGTAATTGAAAAAGTTCAGGAGAAGATTTAACAGTTCATAATTGATTTTTAATTATAAGTACAGGGACATGGAAGAATTGGAAAAAAATTCATTCAAGTAATTTTAGAAAAGTGGTAAACATGCAGGTATGGCTGGATCCAGGGGCTACAAGGATGAGATCAGCATTTGGTTTCTCTTGCTCTCCTCATCTCAGATCTCTCCTTAACGTGGTGGTCTGTGTTTTCAGACAATCTCTCTCCTCATGGAGGTAAGACAGTTATCAGCAGTTCTAGATGTACCTCTTATCCTATCAGCAACCCCAGCTCCTCAGTAGTTTGATGGACTACATTTTATTGATTTTAAAAAACTGAGCTTCTAAAATGCCTCAGTATGGGATGATGCCATCTTTCAGCTTGCAGCCAATGCCCCCAAGGCCTGGAGAAACCTTTGCTGTGGGGTTATCCACTTGCAAGTTTGGATTCTCTCCATTTTCCCAGCACAGCATCTTTTTCTCAATTGAAAAGCCCTGAGTTATTGACAAGTCACTGTAAAGCAGGAATTCAGACCTCTGGAGTCAGAAATAATAAGTTTCTGCTTTCATATTTTACTAGCTGTGTGACTTTGGGCAAGCTGTTTGACCTCTCTGAGACTCCGTTTCCTCATCTGAGAAAGGGGAATAACAATAGTCCTCACCTTTTAGGATTGTTGGAGGAGGAAAAGGAGATAATGCATGTAAAAAAATTAGGATGAAGATTGATATCTAAATAAATATCAACTATTTTTATTGCAGAATTGGACAAAACAATGAATTCAAGTCACTCCACGGGGAAAATAAACATACAGGCTGGAGCTTTGCTACTTCAGACTAATCACGATAATTTTGAAATATCTGATTTATAGACTGCAAGAGAAGGCAGAGAGCCAGCCTCCTGCTATCTCTTATAGGCTCTGTCCAGTGGCCCCTGTATATAACCATCACTAGCCAAATGAGAAATGATGCTTTGATTCATAGAAAAACACCCCTCTGGCTCCCCCAAATTCAGTGCTTTCAGGTAAAAACTAGAATAAAAACACAGCTTAGATCCAAGCCCAAATTGGGGTCTCTTACTTGAAGGCAGCTACTTGGTCAATGCAAGGTTGGCCAGACTTACCACCAAGGTAACACAAGGATGCATAAACAGAGATTCTGGCTGGTGGGGAGGGTGCTTCCTGCATGCAGAGAGAAGAGGGGAGGCAGGTCTGCAGTGCTGAAGTGCAGATATTGAAAAAGGAAATAGAGAGGGAATGAGGCAAAGAGGGTGCACCATGCATTGGCAGTAGCTGTTAACATGGTCTCCTGCCCACTAGTAAAACAGGCTCTCACTGATCAGAAGCAAGTAAGGGAACTGAGAAAGGGCCAGAGGCTCTCTACACTGAATTTTCTTGCAAAGGGTGAAAGGGAGATGGGAACATCTCTCTCTTAAAAAATCTGTTAATTCAAAGCAGTTTTATGACCTTTGAAAACCAAACTCAAATTAACATAGTGTTGCTAAGTAGAGAGACTTTCCTGCTGTGTCTTTTATAATGAATAAACACCATTCATTTGTAATTAGCAGCACCCAGCTGCATAAGGGCAATTAATATGCTAACACGACTTAAAACAGTAGGTCCTCTTAAGAATTTCAAACATCAAGACTTTCTTGGTTTACTCGTGTTTGCCTTAGTGATTCTGAAATGGCAGGAGCTTTTTCCTTGGCTCTTTTGTGATCTTGCTCATGCCATTGTGTGGAATACCAAGGTTTCCATAATATGGGGACATTGCCAGGGAGGGCAGTGTCGCCAGCCACCTTCCTTTCTGCATCTCGGGTTTTTATTCTCTATCCAGAGGCGTTATTGGCTCGTGTAATTGGAAAGTCCAAGAAAAGATTTATCTTACTGCAAATTTTGCTTTTGTTTCATTAACCAATTGTGATTTGTCCTTGCCTCTTTGCAGAAAGGATTCTAAGTGATCTAAGTCCTCCAAAATCCTTTACGGCCCTCACTGGGAATGCTTTGAGGAATTGGCCTCCCCCAGGGGAGCAGAGAAGGAGGCAAGCTGGGACTTAGCTTTGCCATTCTTCCAAGGGGGTTCAGGGTGGGGTGGGGTTGGGAGCATCTCTCATCTGTGGGGTAGAGCCAGACCAGCCTCAGCAGCTCCTGATGTCAGCAGCTTACAGACCACTAATCAGCTACCAATGCTGGCACCCCGAAGTCCTTTACCACTAGTTCCGGGGGACCGTTTCTTCGAAAGGATGCAATTTTCAGATGCATGAGCTTTTGTAAGAGCACATGCCTTGCATATGTCAAGAAGAGCCTATAATCTTATATTCATCCCTCATTTGCCAGGCCAATCCTTTTTTATAGCATGCAGAGAGACTTCAATTTTGGTCAAAGTATCATGAATTCTTTACAGAAAAAGCATCCAAATCAATGAGCCGCTATGGCACAGCCGTGATGTGGCCAGTGAGGTGGCGGGAGGAATTTCGTCACTGCGGGAGGCCTTCAGCCTCTGCAGCTTGATGTCAGGAAAGAACACATCCTGTGGAGACTGCAGACTTGAGTTCCAGTCCTACCTCTGCTACTGAGGAGCTGTGTGAGCCTGGGCAACGAATTTAGCTACTTGAGCCTCAGTTTCCTGAGGACGACATGCCCTACTGCAAAGGATGCTTTGACAGCTGGACTTTGCCTGGGACATAAAAGAAAGCTCAATAATAGCTTTAATTATTACGAGAGGTAGCCAGGCACAGCGGAGTGAGCTTTTGGAGTCAAACTGACCTGGATTCAAAGCCTGATTGCAGTTTTTTTTTTAGCAGTGTGACCTTCAGCAATTTATTTAACCTCTCTGAGCGTCCGTTTCTTCCTGCGCTAGTTGGGGTTGATATGACATACTTCACAGGGCTGTTGGGGATTAATTGAAACTGGATATTCAAAAGCATCAAGCTGGGTTCCTGAAACATTAATAGGTGCTTGATAAACCTTGGCTTCCCTTGTTTACTGGTTTTGGAGAAGCAAAGGTGGAGAGTGAGGCAGCAAGACAAGGCTAGGAATCTTGGCTACATCCCTGGCAAGCTGTTTAATCCAGGGCAGTTACTTAACCTCTATGAGTCCCAGTTTCCTCCTCTGTAAACAGGAGAGTATAATATTATTTATGACAGGGTTAAATGGGAAAATATGGTTAGTATGTGGCACTAACAGCAATAACAGTTCATATTCATTGAGCGCTTACTTTGTACCAGTCCCTGTTATGTAATTTACATATATTAATTCATTAAATCTCTATAAAAATCTTGAGACTAGGGACTGTTATGAGGCCCATTGTACCAACAGGGAAATTGGGGCTCTGAGAGTCATGTCCAAGACCATTTGCTAGTGAGTAATGGGGACTGGATTGAAATAAAGGCAATCTGGCTCCAGATCCCAAATCCTTAACCGTTGCGTTACATAAGCTTATTTCCAACCCTTAAAGACTCATAAATGGATTTGGAAGGAACTAACAAAAAGGAGCTCTATGGCCATATTGGATCATAGCATCACGGACTGGATGCAGGCATGGCCTTCCTGGTACGGCCAAGACACCTTTTAAGGACCAGTCTTAGCTATTGGATTCTGAGTGGCCAGGACTGGGAAGGGAGGCTTTCTACCCAAGGCCCCACAGGATGCAGAATCTCTAAGTTTGGGAGACAGGTAAATGGCACGGAGACCAGGTTTAGAGAGTAAGTCCCATGGGTCAGAGTAGGATTAGAGTTGGGACAACGGAGGCAAGAATTCAGGGTCATATTGCCCAGGCTTTCAAAGAGCAGGATCCAGGTACTCTCAGAGGTTCCAGGAAGCAGGAACTACTGGGCAGTCTCTTCAGGGAACCCTTGCTGGATGAACCAGGACTAACGATTTTCTCTTTCTCTCCATCCTGAGAGAGAGTCCAGTTGGCTTGGGTCAAATGAGAGGGGCAAGCTGCTTTGATGGACATTTGCACTGTAATAATCAGGAAAGGTGAGGATGTGCTACAGTAACACCCTGCCCTCACTCCCAAATAACAATGGCTTAAACAATAAAGGTTTATTTCTTACTCATGTCACAGTCCTGGTGAAAATTGGGCAGCCCTCCTGGTGGTTCTCTTCTAAGCAGTGACTCAAGGATCCTGGCTCCCTCCATCCTGCCATCTTCGACACAGAGCCTTTATGTTGCCACAGAAGGGGAAAAGAGAGTGTGAGTGGTGACCTGGATTTTTTTGAGCTATACTTGGCGGTGGCATTCATCACTTCTCTATACCTCCCATTGACAGAACACAGTCATATGGTTTCAACCTCACAGCAAAGGAGGCTGGGAAATGTAGTCTCCCTTTGAGCCAAGGAAGAGGAAACAGATGGGGAAATAGCCAGCCATTTTCTGCCACACCCACCAACAGTGTGTGCAGTCAGGGAGAGTTAGTTCTTCCTCAAAGAGAACTCACGATTCTGCTACCCAAAGCATGGGAATGCTGGGTAGGCAAAAACAAGATGAGGGAATCTAGGAGGGCTTCCTGGTGGAGGTGGTGCTTAAGCTTTGTGGATAGCAGGAAGTAGCTAGGTGAAGAGGGAGGAGCAGAAAGCAGCCATCCCAGAGGGAGTGAAAGCATGCAGGAAGGCCTGGACAGGAGAGAAAGCATTTCTCTTGCCTTCAGGGAACATGTTTGGTTCATCATGGCTGGTGCACAGAGTAGTGCCCTTGTGGGGCTTATATTCTAATAGGTGATAAATGCTGTAGGAAAAAATAAAAATTAGAGCAGGGAAGAAGGTTCTGGAGGGCTGGGGTGTGGCGAGGGCAGACAGCAGTATTCAAGAGCGTAGTTAGAGTGGGTCTCATTGAGAGGGTGGAGATTAGAGCAAAGATTTGAAGATGGTGAGGGGATGAGCCACGGGGAAGTCTAGGGCAAGGGAACAGCAGGCAGGGGGAACAGCATTTGCAAAGGCCCTGGGATGGCAGTGTGGCTGGTGTGTTTGTGGATCAGGAGGGATGCCAGAGTGGCTGGAGCAGAGCAAGTGGTAGGACATGAGGCCACAGAGATGATGGGAGAGGGGAAGGGGGACAGATCATGAGGGCTTATAAGCTGTTGTCAGGCCTTTAGCTTTTACTCTAAGATGAGAAGCATCCTCTCCTAAAAAAAATCAGAAGACTGGGCTACACTGAGCCCAGTTCCTCCAGAGCAACAGGTGGCTGAGTTCAGAATCAGCTTTCTCCTTGGCACTCGCTCTCCAGTTCGCCACAGTCTCTGCTGCTCCCTACTGACACCCATCCTGGTGTGCTTCATTCACTTCTGTTTCTTATATGGCCCCCGTAGGCATTTAAGGATGCGATTCCTGCTTTGCAGTTTATGTGTCTTAGGCAATGGCATCCTTAGGAATTGACTTCCTTTGAGTGAAATCTTGGTTCTGGTTTGCAGAGAAAACAAATGCATCATGGGGGGCCCGTGCTAGCCTGGATTGATGCTGGCTGGATCACAAGTCGTTAGAGGCAAATGGAGTCTGATGTGGGAAGATCTATCACAACCTCCACCTTGTCAACTCGCCTCATACTTCAGAGACTCCTCCTACACTCTGTCTCCGGAGCACTTAGCGCTGATGTGGAGCTTAATTAAAAGAACACCACACGCCAGCTTCCCTCCGCTGAGGACAGATGGGCTGGGCTGGGAAGAGGACACGGGATTCCCCAGGCTCCTCAGCAAGGCTGGTTGAATTGTAATGTTGTCAGAGCTGGGGCTGTGGACACTTGGAAAGCAGATGGATTAGGATGGAAAGTTTAAAAGTTGACGTACTTTCACATGGGGTAGCTTTGGTGTAATTTTGGTCAAGGCAGAGGACCCTGTGGCACTTTTCAGTGCTGTGATCTGGGGCCTGGACTCAGCCTCTGCGGTGTTGAATGAAGACTTGGGAGGGGGCATGATTGTAGAAGGGATGAGCCTGAATTACAAATAAGACTTAGATCTCTGGTTCTCAACAATGGTGTGAGGTAGGGACTTTTGTCTCTTTCTCCAGAGTAATGACATACAGGTGATGATTTAAAGGAGCTAATGAGATATTTTCAAGACTTGAGCCAGTGGTTCTCAGCTGCAGCTGCTCTTTAGAGTCACCTCAAGAACTTAAAGAAAAAATACTGATGCCTTGGCCTCATCTCAGGCCCGTCGAACCAGAATCTCTGATGGTGCAGCCTGGACATCAGTATCTTCCAACTCCCAGATGATTCTAAAGTGCAGCCAGGGTGGACAACCAGCGCTCTGGTCATTTGGGCACCACTTTTGTGGATTTTGTCCTATCCTAGCCCCAAAATAAAAATGAAAACAAAATAATGTTCCCAAATGCTAGCTATTTACCATTGCCCACCAAAGGCTGTGAGCCCAAGGCCCACTCTGATAGAAAGAAGATTAGCATCAGAGGCACCAAACCGAAGCTCTCTCTTGGCTGTAATCAAGAGTGAAGAGGATTTAAAAGAGGACCCCCTTCTTACTGTGTGCTTTGGCGCTATTTAATCCCATGGCCAGGTGCCCCCTCATATCATCTCCGCTGTGTACCTGTCACCAGATGCTGAGCCCTATACTTAGAGAACACACTAAAGAGTGCACGTGCCTGGCACCCTGGCAGGTCGTGTCCTTCTTTCCTTCCTTCTTCCTTCTGCTTCTTGCCTTTTCTTTACTCTTCTCTCCATTTCTCTTCCTTGGGTTTCATCTCTCTCCCTCTCTCCTTCCCTTTGTCCTCCCTCCCGCCCTTTCTTCCTTAAATTTCACAGAATCACCTATACGTGCCTATACCTTCCTGTCCATCCCTCGCCTTGGGGCTCAGCCCCTCCATTGCTCCTCTGCACACATTACCCGCCCTTCCGTACCCCCAAAGCACAGATCTGAGCCGGTATCTCTCCTGCTCTAAAAACCCAGTGACCTCAAACCTCTTCTTAGCCTGGTGCCTGAGCCCTCTCCTACTAACCTTCTCCTCCAGAACTCTCCCCACTGACCAGTGAAGCTGGGCTGCACCTTGTCCGCTTTCTGAGCCCATGTGGACCTTCTGTCCGTTTACTCACGCTGTTTCATCTGCCCAGATGCCCACCTTCCTGCATCCCCGCCTGTCCAAATCTACCCCCGCCTCCAAGGCCTCCCAAACAGTTCTGGATCTGGAAGCCTTCCTTGGTTCCCTTTGTGGACTGCCTTTAGCACTTTATCCCAATTCTTGTATGGCCTTCCCACTTTCTGCCCTATGTGGGGTGGATTGGAGGGGTTTAGGGGCAGGCTCTGCAGCTCTGCCTGCTTTCCGTTTTTGCCTCTGCCACTTGCTGACTGTGATCTTGGGCAAATCGCTGAAATTTTGTATCTTACTTTCCTCATCTGTGAAATGCACCTACTTAAGGTGATGGAGGAGAGGAAATGAACTAACACACAGTGCCCAACACAATGATCATTACATGATGACAATTTGCACACATGTCTAACCCCTCTGAGCACCCTTATTGTGCAGGATCCCAATCTGATTCATCTCCACGCCACCAGTGCTCAGTGCCAGGCCCATTGTAGGTACACAGGACATGTCTGTTGAAGGAACAAGCAGACAGAATGTATGTTTGCCTGCCAAACAGGATCTCAGTTCCTAAGGAAACTTGGACCTCATGGATGGATTCTGGAAGTCATTCTCTTGAGTCATCGAGAGCATGCGTTCCGGAGCCAGACATCCCATGTTCAATTTCAGATTCTTCCACTTCTCAGCTGTGTGATCTGGGGGGGAGGGACTCTTCCTGTGCCTCAGTTTCCACATCTCTCAAGGGGTATAACAAAAGTACCTCCCTCATGGGGCCGTCGTGAGGATTACATGAATTGGTTCTGGCAAAAAGTCTGGGAAGACTGCTTGGCAATCTGGTGAGCACTCAGAAAATGCTGCTGGTGATTGTTGCTTTCTTTTGTGTACGTAATAAATGTCAAGCTTAGAGCATCACATCCTCTGCTGTCCCCCACCCCTGCACAGACGTACACTCCAGAGTGAGAAACCCAAGGAGGAGAGAGAGAGACCCAAACCTCTGTGGCAGGGGCAGAGGCAGATGTGACAGCTAATTACCTCTTGCCATTATGGATTCTGCCCTCCTGCCTTGCTCAGAGCTCCTTTCACAAGATGATGGAGGTGTCATGAGGACATCCGGGCATTATTTAGATGGTATAGCAGACTAGTAAATTGGCTTCCTGGCCCTGAAAAACCTCCTCTCCCATGTCATTTTTCCAGGAATCCCAGCGACTCATATTTCTCTGTGATGCCAGCTGGATGATAGAACTGAGGCGACCCCCTCTTCCTCTGGGCCAAGGGTGTGGGGCAGGAGTTTGCAGACAATTCATCCAGGCCTCCCAATCTTTCTTTGTCTGGGCTGGCTAGAGGAGCGATTTATTTCTGTGAGGATAATCTGCCTAAAGCAAGAGCCAGCCTCCTCTTTCTCCCTTGTTGTTTGGAGATAAATAAATAACAAGGAGGGAGTTGTCACACAGCAAAGGAACTGAAGCCAGCTGGAAAGAGAGAATGGTAAACCCAGGGCTGAGAAGTGGCTGGGAAACCTTTGTTCTAAGGAAACACCTGTGGATTTCATGGGAGTTGGGGGCTGTCAGCTCTCACTCCAAGCCCTCAAGTCCCTGGGAAACAGGAAAGGAAGAAGCCTTATGTACTCTTTCCTGGGTGGCATCCTTCACTGAATTTGATTCTCACAATGTAAGTTAGAAAATATTCTCCATATTTAAGTAAACAGAAATGGAAGCTCAGAGAGGTTATGTGACTTGCCCAGGTCACTCAGCTAGTAAATAGTTGGCATTCTAAATCAAATCTATCTAATTTTTTTTAACCATTTCATGCTGCCATAAGAGACAAAGAAAAAGAGTTGCCACCCATGGGTCTAGAAAACCAGGATGTTCTGAGGCTTCCTCCACTGCTGTTACCACCAGCTGACCTTTAGTGAGCAGTTACCCTGTGCACTGTGCACAGAGCTAAGCACCCACAGACATCATTCCATTTCACCCTAACATCGCCCTTATGAAGTTGATGGTATTACGCCCATTTCACATCTGCGGAAAATGAAGCTCAAAGTGCTGAAGCAACAAAACTCAAGTCTGGATTCTTTTCACTGTGTCCCACCCACTGCTTTTTTCCCTATTGGTTGGAAGCTTTGGGGGATGTAATTTATCACTGGCTGAGGTAGCCTGGGAGGCCTCTTAGCACAGGGCCAGGAAGAGCCCCAGAGTATCCCATAGAACAGTAGTTTTCACACCATGCTTCATGGGGCTCAAGGGGTCCAGGGTCCATAGAGGGTCCTGGGAGGAAAGGAGAGGGTGATGGGAGGCAGCAGAGCTCTGGGATCCTGAGTCAAAGCAGCCAGAGCTGCTCCTCCCTCATCTGTGACGTAAACTGGGCTTCCACACCCTGTTCCAGTTGGGGAAGGCATTCCACAGTAGGAGCCTGGCTGCAAGCCAGAGTCAGACAGCCCCGGTTCAAGTCCTGTTCTCCATTTACTAGCTTGAGCAAGTGACCTTGGGCAAGGCACTCAGTCTCTCTGTGTTTCGGGTTTATCAACTCTAAAATGGAAAAGATAGTAATAGCACCTGCCTTACAGACTTCTTTTGAGAGTTAATGTGACAGCACATGAAGCTGTTCAGCCTGGAACATAGGAAATACCAATAAATGCTAGCTTCTCTCCTCCTCCCTGTCTTCTTTACTTAATCCAAATGTTGTTTGGGGAAAACACTCATTTTCCAAGAAGGATGGAAGATTCTGAATCATTTCTTCCTCCATCTAATTAGCCATTCAGCTGGCTTAACTATTGTGCGAGTGCCTTCTGTGTGTCTACTACTGTGCCAGGGGGTGGAGTTATAAGAATAAAGTGGGGGCAGGATGCAGAATGTTCCATGCTATCTGCTCATGCACCTGTCCATCCATTTATCCATCTGTTCACTTGTCTGTCCATTTGTCCATCCACCCTTCCATCCACCCTTCCATCCATCCATCCATCCATCCATCCATCCAGCCAGCCAGCCAGCCATCCATCCATCCATCCATCCAACCATCCATCCATCCATCCATCCATCCATCCATCCATCCATCCATCCAACCAACCATCCATCCATCCATCCATCCAACCATCCATCCATCCATCCATCCATCCATCCATCCATCCATCCATCCATCCAACCATCCATCCATCCATCCATCCATCCATCCATCCAACCAACCATCCATCCATCCATCCATCCATCCAACCATCCATCCATCCATCCATCCATCCATCCATCCATCCATCCATCCAACCAACCATCCATCCATCCATCCATCCATCCATCCATCCATCCATCCATCCATCCATCCATCAGGTGTTCACTGAGTACTTACTGTATGTCAGGCAATGTGCAGTGACCTGCTTGGGTATTTTACCATATCTTGGGTTTATTTTTAAGCTTGCCTCCCTTCTCATACCAGTCGGCCTTCAAGATCTTCTTAATCTTGGCTCTAGCACCTTATGTGTCCTCCTAGTGTGCCAGGCAGCCACAAGCATGCAGTGGGCAGACTGCCTATGGAGGGTGAGATGTCTGCTACCCTAGTGGTTTTGGGTATGGACTATGGTATGGACTCTTTATAGGCACTTCCATGATATCTCATTTCATTTGACATTTTGTTGTATTGCACAATCCCTTATCTTGTTCTAAATGCTCTTCTGAAAGGAAGGAAGAATGTGTTCTACACACAGAACAAGGGGCATCCCCAATGATGGGGACATATGAAGACTGGAACGTGATCCGCACTACCTTGCATAGCAGATTGACAGGTGTTACTCTCTCTCTCTTTCTCCATGTGTGTATATATGTTAGTGACATAGCCACATTGGTATATGTGTGCTTTGTGTGTGTGCATATGAACCAGTGTATGAATGGATATGCAGATGTGCATAGGATTGGAGTGTGCGCATATTCAAATGTGCATGAATGTATACACATGAGCGTGGATATCATGTGCATGCATTGATATATAAGTGTGTGTTTCTATTTGAGCTTGTGTGTTTATATATGAGTATGGGTACATGAGCAGCTGTATCCATGAGTATAAAAAAGAGACTGCTGGTTGTTCCCCACATCCATTATTCTATTCTTCTGTGGTAATAGACTTTTTGCTAGGTGTGTGGCTTCTCGGAATAAAGATTGCTTTCCAGGCTCCCTTGCAGCTAGGTATGGCCATGTGACTATGTTCTGATCAATGGAATGTGAGCAGAAGTAATGTGAGCAACTCTAGATCATGCCTCTAAAGGGCAGGGGTGTGCTTTCCCCACTCCTCCCTTTCCCCACTCCCACTGGCTGGAATGCAGGCATGGGGACGAGCCATCTTGGACCATGCAGTTGAGAGCAATACCCTGTGTGTGTAAGGGAGGTAACAAGATAGAAGGATCCTGGGCTGCAGACACTCTGAAACCTCTTTGCTAGCCCTGAATTGCTTATGTCCAGACTGTTTCATGAGACAACAATGAACATCGTATGTAAGCCAGCTTCTTTTGGGTCTCGGCTGTAGCAGCTACAGCAGCAGTACTAAGTTATATCTCAACTTAATACAATGTGAGTACACGTGCATAGTTCTGGTAAAGATAATTTCCTCCCCGTAGAGTTTTAATGTCTCAAATTAGATATCTGCGTGTTATCTGGCTAGAAATGTTCTGCTTGGAATCTTGCAAATTGTGTAGCTTCTTTGTAAAGGGAAATATGTGAGATTGCAGTGTTGAGGATCCAGCTGTAGGGCCATTTGAGATGTCCAGGAGAGTAAAAATGGGATCTCTTCTAGTTAGAGATCTGACCACTGCCTGTATGACCTCGAGCAAGCCCTACCTCCCTCCCATCCAGGCTCTGGTTTCTTCTCATTAGAATGAAGGAGCTGGACTGTGTTATCCCTATGGATCCTTTCCAGCTCAGAGGTTTCATGCTAGCAGTTTTGGCATTAGGAATTCTCTTGGATTCTGGCTCCTGGAAGTTCTGAGTATATTCCTAAGAAGACATATCCAGCTGGAAAGCATATGACTCCTGATGCTTCAGGTTGGAGGCTACGGGAGACAAGTTCTGCAGCCAGCAATACGCAAAGAGGCCCAGAGACCTTTGGCTTCAGATGCCCTGAATAAATGTTTGAAGACTTGCAGGTGCGTGGCTGCCTTAGCCAAAGAGTATTTGTGAAACAGGTGTGAATTTGCTCAACAGTGCTAGGATGCAGAAAACTTCACATTTCTTCATTTTTCTAAGTCAAATTAAATCCAGCTCTGAGCCCCCACCCACATGACTGATGAGATGTGCAATATCTCTCATCACTGGGCTGCCTCCCCCACCTCATGGGATTGTATCAAATCCTGGACCTGATTTTGGTGCCAGCAGGAGCTTGGTCCTCAGCCGTCTGTTTCAGGAGATGCTCTCCACGGTGGCTCAGTTGAGTTATGGCTCAGATATAGAGACCTCCCTACAGCCTTCAAAGTCATGGTTCTTGGTGATCACTCCTAGGATCCAGGCATGAACCCAACAGAGTTTGCCTCCTTTGGGGCACTGAAAGAGAGAAGAGCACAGGCCTCCATCACTCATGGAATCTGCCTCCCTCCACCCTCTTGGTCCTAGGAACTCTGGTTCTCTCCCAGGGTGACACTGTTCCCTCCTCCATTCACAGCGCCAGCCCTTCTCCCCTCGCCCCACTGTAGCAACTCCAGCTTAGTTCCACGGTCAGTCTCACCTGCTCACTAGAGACATGAATGGGGACTTTCTTCAGAAGGACTCTTGAAATTCAAAGAAGCTCTGGCCACCCCCCTTCCCCTCAAGACTGGCCTAGACCTTCAACTGACACTTTCCCAGAGAAATATAACTTGAGCCACATATGTAATTTAAAATTTTCTAGTAGCCACGTTAAAAAAGTAAAACAAAGTGGATGAAATTTATTTTAATAATATATTTTATTTAATACAATATATTCAGAATACTATCACTTGAACATGTAATCAATATAAAATTATCAATGGGATATTTTACACCTGTTTTTAGTACTAAGCCGTTGAAATCCAGTGTGTATTTTACACTTACAGCGCGTCTTGATTTAGACTAACCACATATCGAGCACTCACCCACATGTGGCTAGTAGCTCCCACACTGGACAGTGCAATCTTTGAACAATAAAACAAACCCAAAATGTGGCTGTTCTTTCAGGAGATGGGGAGAAAGAGAAACTTACTTTTTCATCTTTCTCTCCTCTAGCAGAGAAACAAGACGAAAATTAATATCTCAATATGTTATCTTGACACATTGGGTTACAGAGAACAGAAGTCACTCAAAATAACATAAGCAAAATGGGAACTTTTTTGGAAGAATACAAGAGCATCTCATGGAACCTAGGAAATTCAGCATGGCAGGAACAGAAAAGCCAGTGGCACCAAAGGCAAATTCTTTCAATTTCAGTCTCTGGTCTTTTCTCTGGAAGTATAACTTTCTCTGCCTAGCTGGGGCTGCAGGATGTCTTCTGTCTTTCTGGACTAGGGCTTATCTTCTCTCTCAGAGATTGACTTTCTCCATTTTCCACCTCAAGAGGGCATGACTGGCCCAAGCACGGCCCCCTGGCCCTGAATTTACATACTGCAGAGGTCCAGTACTCAAAGCCGACTGACCCAGCTTCTCCATGAGAGCCAATTCCAAATTTGTGAGAGGAAGAATTTGATTGGCTTATCTCAGACAATAGCTTGGCTTTCCCTGGTCAAGGTTCTCCCTCATCCAATGAGCTGTGTCTAGGGAGGGGTGGAGTCACTCACAATGGAAGAGCTGTAGCATCCCAACCTAAGGAGGAGGAGGCAGTTCTTAGAGGACAGGGATATGGGCTGGCGAATGCCCACAAAGCATCTCGTTCAATCATGAGTAAGGAGATGGAACACTAAATGCTCAAGCCTGCTCATTTTCTACCCAGTAAAAATCCAGCAGGAGCAAAACAGACTCCAGACTTTTGTGTTGGACAAAAATGGTGGCTTGAATACAACCAAGTTCATAGCAGCGTTATTCTCAATAGCCAAAAGGTGGAAGCAACCCAAATGTCCATCCGTGGATGAATGGATAAACAAATGTGGTATATACATACAATGGAATATTATTCAGTCCTAAAAAGGAAGAAAGTTCTGACACATGCTACAACATGAAGGACCCTTGAGGACATCACACTAAGTGAAATAAGCCTGTCACAAAAAGGCAAATACTGTGTGGTTCCACTTATGGGATATCTAGAATAGTCAGATCACAGAGACAGAAATAGATTGTGGTTGCCAGGGGCGGTGGGGGAGAGGGAAATGGGGAGTTGCTTACTGGCTACAGAGTTTCAGTTTGGGAAGATGAAAAAGTTCTGGAGATGGATGGAAGTGATGGTTGCACAACAATATCAATGTACTTAATGCACTTAACTGTACACTTAAAAATGGCAAATTTTGTGTTATGTATATTTTTACCACAGTTTAAAAATATTAAGTTAGCTTGACTCCTGGGTTTATTTTAAAGAACTGGTCATTGGCTAAGGGAATTAGGAAAAACCAGGTCCATTTTCTTTGGGATTTTCTCCACTCTCACAAAGAAGTTTTGTGGAATCACATTTGAGATCATTAAATCTCCTTTGCTCACGTTAAGTTATACACAGTTCTTTTGTTTTTTGGTTCAGTTCTAAGGCTTGTTTATAAACAAACAGGAAGTCCCGGTGATAACATAATATTTTACATTCTAGGTTTAAATAGAACACAACTGTGCTCAGAATGGGCACTCCTTGAAGGGAGAATCTATGACAGGTTATAAAAGAAAATATATTAAGTTATAAATCTTTGCAATCTGTTTCTGCCCTGGGCCTACGTTGCTCAGTGTCTTTTCTTGTACAGTGTCTAGGCGATGGTGGAAAACGAAACCCAGAAGAAGCCAGAGAGCTGAGCCTGAACAGGGCAAGGAGAAAAAGAAGAAAGACTGCCAAGGCTTGATTTTTGAGGGAATCTTAGGAAGCATGGAATGAGGGAAGAGAGACAGGCTGGGGGAAGGATTTTTGAGTTTTGCTGTGTTCCCTTCGCATTTTTAGCAAAAAGTGCAGCAAAGATGTAATTACTTTTCAATTACTGTTTATCTGAATGTCATAAGGAGATGAGGTAAGGCACAAGGTGGTAAGACTGTATCTGGGTCACATTTGCATCCCCAGGACCTAGGAAACTGCCTGTTCTGTGGTTGTGGCTGAGTTGGGTGAATTTGACAGAGGAGTGAATCTTGTGCACTGCCATTAGGATCTTGTCCTTAGCTCCCTTCTCTCCCCTTCTCACCTCCCGTCCCCCAGCATCTTGCGAAAGGCCCTTCTGAGGTGATCAACTGAAAGAAGCAAAAGCAGTCCCTTCCTCGAAGGAAATACTGCAGCAATGATCACTTGATGTCATTCTGGAGCTCCATGAAAGAGCTGAAGCGAGAAGAGATAATGGCAGTGACAGAAATTATGTGGAGAATAGCTGTATATCACTTCGTTTAGTGCAGGGGGAAGTCAAAATGTTCATAAAAGTCCATTTGATCTGAAAGCAAACAACTTAAGTCATTCAAACTCGGTCTTGTTGGACCGTAAAGCCTCTGGCAATATTTCGTATAAAGGACTCTATAGAAAAATAAATTATATTTATTGAATTGAACTTCAAGTAATAACCCTGCCACCTGCTCTTTTTTTCCTGGCCTTCCACGTCCTATGAATTTTGATGAATTGCAGAAATTTCTATGGCAACATAATCATTTAAACAAAAAGCTGTCCAGGTAATAACACAAGCGCCTTTAAACCGGAGGAAAACTCATTCGCCAGATAGGTCTGATCGTTCTTTATTCTCTCACTGCTCTGATTGCCTTTCTCCAAAATAATGGTCAGAGGAACACCTTTTTGTCTAAGGCTCCAGGTGTTCCTTGGAGTCTACCATTCTGTTCTACAAGGGACTCACTCCTGGATGCTTTTGGCCAGACTCCTTCCACCTCCAAGCTCTGAATCTTGGCTTTTGGTGGTCAAGTCGGATGCTGCACTGGTCCAACCCAGTGCCTCCTTCATACAGAACAGATGCGGGGAGCTTGGCTGAGGAGCATCCCAGAATCATGCCAATCTGTAAAACGGCACGTTCTTGGAATCCCACATACCTGCTTCAATCTTTCTCTCCTGATCCTGATTTGTCTGCATCGCCTATTCTGAAGACTCAGCTCAGGCATCACTTCCTTTAGGGAGTCTTCCCTGATTTTCCCCCTAGCCTAGCTTATGTTATGTGTCTTTCCCTTAGGCTCTTTGTGGTGAGCATTTGTTGAAATTTTGAATTCTCAGGATCTTTTATCTCCCTGTGTTTGAAGGCTTCATTCATTTATTCATTCATGTGTTCAACAATATTTATTGAGAGCCTCCTATGTCCCAGGCATGGCATGGAGACACAGTAGTGAATAAACTACACACAAATTCCCTCCCTCTGGAGCTTACATTGGAGAAGGGTGAGATAGACAAGTATATAAATAAGTAGACACACAGTATATGAGATGGTGATAAGAGCCACAGGGGAAAAAACAGCATGGAAGGGTGATAAGGAGTGGGTGGTGGTGGGAGGGAGGTATTCGAATTTTAAATTGAGTGGTCTCACTGAGAAGGTGACATTTAAGCAAAGCCTGGAAGGAGGACTTCCTTTAACCATAAGAGTTTTAGTGGTGGGAGACGGAATCAACCTCTAACTGTAGAGACTCAACAGATGAGATGCTCATCTTCCCAGCATGCCTTGCAGCTAGAGTGAGGATGAGTGACCTAAGATAATTGAATCCAAAGACCTTGCTTGGGGATCTGCAAAGCTAAAGAAGCTTGGACAGTGGAGAAGCCGTCCTGGCACAACTGTGGCAGCAACACACTGGCTCCAGGGAGATGGGGCAGAAGGAGTCCAGTGCAACTTATGGTGTCCAGTGCTGGAGTGGTGCTGTTATACTGTAAGGGCCAGTGCTTGCTGACTGCAGCTGCAGAGTCCTCACCATGGTAATTTGAGACTGAGGTACTGGCTACAGCTGAGCCTTCTTTTTCCTGCTTGTCTTCTGAGCCTTCTTCTTTAGGCTCTCTGGTGCTTCTGTAAGCTCCCTGGTATCTTTCTTTTCTGCTCAAATAAGCCAAAATTGGTTTCTGTTGCTTGCAACCAAAAACTCTGACTGGCACAACCCCATTCCATCCCGTGCTTGCCTCCATCAGTGCTTCGATTTCGATGTATTGTGATGCCTTGTTTATCTGTGTGTCTTTTGTTTACCATGAGCTCTTGAGAGGAGGGACCACATGTTTATTATTCATTGTCATGCTTCCGGTTTCTAGCCTGTGCTTGGCACACAGTAAGGGCTCAGTATGCTTTTGTTGAATCCACGAATGAACAGAAAACAAAAGAATGCATAAATGGAACTTCTGAGTCCATGGTTTTCTTTATAGCATCCTTACTTTCAAACAAAAAGTCCAGAGGCCATATGCAACCATGCCAGTGAAGCTCTGTCACTCAAGGCTAGTGCCCATCTCTTGCAGCAAACATGCAGATCAAAGGGGAGTGCTTTTTCATTGCTGGCTAAAGCAGCTTTCCATTAGGGTGCCCCTGCAGAACTCATTGCTTTTAGGAAGGGGAAAATATGGCTAAATGAGTCTTCAATCTCAGTTAAAAAAAGGGGAACTGAAAATCTATTGAATGCAGAATGGAACAAGGACTCTGGACTCTACTTCTGTAGAGCTGATGATCTTGGGTGCATCATTACATGGGTCTCAGTTTCTTCTTCTGTAAAATGGGGGGATTGAGTTAGATCATATTTTTCACTAGGTGCACTGTTGACAGTATGGGCTGGATAATTCTGTGTTGTGGGGGTGGTCCTGTGCATTTTAGAATGTTTAGCAGCAACCCTGGCCTCTAATCAACAGATGCCAGTAGCATTCCCCTCATTGTGACAATGTCCCCAGATATTGCCAAATGTCCCCTGGGATATAAAATTGCCCCTGGTTGAGAGCCACTGAATTAGATGTTATTTAAGCAGATTATGAGTTCTAGAGTTGGAGCAAGAGTTGGGACTCGTCCTCTGCCATATCCTAGCCCCTAGCCCTGTGTGAGGCATCATAGCAAATGTTCAATACAAGCTGAATGAATGAGAAGAAATACTCAGTTCCTTCCAGCTAGATAACCTCTTTGGCACCAAGAGAACCATCTAGATAGTAATGATACTCATTACTCATGTGACCACCCTTCCTTCGGTACTGTTTAGCATTCCTGGATAGAAATGAGCCAAGGCACTATTAAAAAATGGGTCTATGGGGCCAGGCTGGTGGCGTAGCGGTTAAGTTCATGCGCTCCACTTCGGCGGCCCCGGGGGGTTCACAGGTTCAGGTCCCAGGCACGGACCTATGCATTGCTCATCAAGCCACGCTGTGGCGGCGTCCCATGTAAAGTAGAGGAAGATGGGCACAGATGTTAGTCCAGGGCCAATCTTCCTCAGCAAAAAGAGGAGGATTGGCAACTGATGTTAGCTAAGGGCTAATATTCCTCACCAAAAAAACAAACACAAACAACAACAACAACAACAAAAAATGGGTCTATCTTTCCACACTGGCAATGAAATAGTGACTATAATTGTTAGGAAGGGTCCACTCAATCGTGATAGCTATCTCAAACCATATCCTCAAAAGTTAACTCTGAATTTTATGAGTATGACAAAAAGGTTAGTTGAGAAGAATGAGTACAAATTTTGGAATGAGAATTTTACATAGTTTGTGGTTCAGTTAGCAAAGGATTATATATAAGGATTAGGAATATTAATTTCCAATTCCTAAATTGTTCATTATCTTTTGCTATGTGTGATTAAGAAAGTGCTTTCTTTTCCAGTCTATCCAGGACTTTCCTTCTCTTATTTTTCATCTTCTACTTATCTACCTTTTGGCATTCCGCCCTGTCTGATAGGGATTGCACTGACTATGTAGATCAATTTGGGGTGTATTTCCATCTTAACAATATTAAGTCTTCTGATCCAGGAACATGAGATGTCTTTCTGTTTCTTTAGGTCTTCTTTCTTTCTTTCAACAATGTTTTATAGTTTTGTGCTTCTTTTGTTAAATTTATTCCTAAGCATTTTACTGATGCTGTTGTAAATAGAACTGTTTTCTTAGTTTCATTTTTGGATTCTTTGTTGCTAGCATATAGAAATACAATTGATTTTTGTACATTGATCTCATATCCTTCAACCTTGCTGAACTCATTTATTCCTTCTAATAGTTTTTTAGTAGATTTCTTATATGCAAGAAAGAGTCTCTAGTGGATTCTTTAATGGATTTCTTATATGCAAGATCATGTCATCTGAAAATAGAGATAGCTTTACCTCTTCTTTTCCAGTGTCAATGCATTTTATTTCTTTTTCTTGCCTAATTGTCCTGGCTAGATCCTCCACTACAATGTTGAATAGGTGAGAGGGGACATCCTTGTCTTGTTCCTGATCTTAGGGGGAAAAGATTTAGTCTTTCACCATTAAGTATGATGTTAACTGTGATTTGTTTTGTAGATGCCCTTCATCAGCTTGAGTTTTCCATTCCTAGTTTGTTGAGTGTCTTTATCACAAAGGGGAATTGAATCTTGTCAAATGCTTTTTCCGTGTCTATTCAGTTGACCATGTGGTCTTTGTGCACTGTTCTATTAATGTGGCATATCCCATTACTTGATTTCCAGATGTTAAACCAACCTTGCATTTCTGGGATAAATCTCACTTGTTCATGGTGTATAATCCTTTTTACATATTGATGGATTCAATTTACTACTATTTCCTGAGAATTTTTGCATCCATAGTATTAAGAGATATTGGTATGTAGATTTTTTTGTCTTGTGAGGTCTTTGTCTGGTTTTTGTATCGGCAAGACTGGCCTCATAGAAGGAGCTGGGAAGGGTTTCTTCCTCTTCTAGTTTCTGGAAGTGTTTGTGAAGAAATGGCATTAATTCTTCTTTAAACATTTGGTAGAATTCACCAGTGTAGCTATCTGGTCCTGAGCTTTTCTTTGTGGGAAGCTTTTTGATTACTAATTCAATCTCTTTACTTCTCATAGAGTATGAAGATTTTCTGTTTCTTTTTGAGTCCAGCCTGTTTTTACAAATGGAGTTTTACTGGAACACAGCCATACTCATTCATTTACAGATTTTCTATGGCTGCTTTGATGCAACAATGGCAAAGTTGAATAGTTGGGACAGAGACTGTATAGCACACAAAGTCTAAAGTATTTACTATGTGGCCTTTTACAGAAAAAGCTTACTGACCCCTCTTGTAGAACATGAGATTTTTCAGGAATGCATATGTTGCACAAGAGTAAATATGCTTATATTTAATGAGCATCTATTGGGCGGCACCATATTAAATTGCCATCTGTATAGGTCAAAAATGATCAAATATTGGCACTTACATATGGTCAACCTAGTATAATTTGTCAAGCATATGAAAATTAGTGGAATACAGGCTGTGCTCTCAAGGAGCTATTGGTTTAGTGGGGAACACACACACATAGGTACACACACACACACACACACACACCTGATGTCAATGAGTGTAGTAATTACTATTACAGAGGCACAAACTAAGTATTGTAGGAGCACAGAGCAGTGTGCGAGTAATTCTTACCAGTAGGGGTAAGAGAAAGGGGCTGGAAGTTGGAGAGAAATGGCTGTGTTTCTGGCTGCTGGGCATTTGAACTGCACCTCGTAGGACATGTAGGATTTCATCAGGTAAAGAGAGTCATTTTCCAGAGTTTTCCTCAAGGGTCGGGTGGGGTTGACATTAAGCCATCAGAAACATGCTACATTTCTTTTTTGTCAAACAGAATTGCTGCAGACAATTCACTATTGGAAAATAGTTGCTTAGAATGGCAGGATATTAAAGATCAAATGAGTATGACTCCCTAATTTTTCAAATGAAGCATGGAGGCAAAGTGATTTGCCCAAGGTCACCCAGCTGTTGATCAATTGTTTTATTGCAGGACCAGAACCTATGTCTCCTGACCATCAACCCATTAGGCTACTTGGATGTGCAAGACAGCAGAGTCAGCAAAATCATTTACTGGGGACACGATGCAAGCAGACCTGGGTTTGAGTTCTGACTCTATCACTTACTGACTCTGTTGCCTGTTACAGGGTTTATGAGCCTGAATTCCCTCATACGTGGTCCCCACAGAGTAGAGGTTCAGAGCTCAGAGTCTGAAACCAGCCTCTCTAGGTTTCACCCCAGTACCACTACTTACTAGATGTGTGACCTTGGGCACATTACTTAACCTCTCTGGGTCAGTAATATGGGGAAAATAATAGAACTTACCTCACAGAGCTATAGGACTTAAGTGAGTTTAGGATTAAATGCATAAGGCACATAGAATAATGTCTCAGACATATAAAGTATTATATGTTAACATTATTATTTTGAAAAAAGTGATCATAGGACTGTTATAGGACCAACGAGAGTGATTTAGGTGAAAGCGTTTTTCTAAACTTGCAGAACAATACAAGTAGAATTTATTATTATTCTCTATGTGAATTAGACTGGCAGCCCAGAGAAGGAAGCTGATGACTGTAATTTATTAAAGCCTTATGTGCCATGGGCTTTACTTATATCATTTAAACATCACAATAACCCAGAGATGGTTATTATTTTTGGCTGACAAGAGGGGCAGCATAGCAGAGCATAGGAGGAAAGTACAAAGACTTGGGGCCAGGCTGCTGGATCTGAATCCTCCCTTGGCCCCTTACAGGCTGTGCAAACACAGGTGAGTTGCTTTAACTCCCCGTGCCTCAGTTTCCCAGTCTGTAAAAGAGAATGATGAGAACAGTAGTATCTGCTTCCTAGGTTGTTCTGAGGATTAAATGAGTTAATTTTGTGAAGTGCTTAGGACAGTGTTTGACACGTTATAAGTGTTTGTTTAAGAAAGAATGAAAGAAGGGAGGGAGAGAGAGAAAGAAGGGAGGGAAGGATGGAAAAAGAAAAGGAAAGAAGGAAGGAAGGAAAGAAGGAAGCTACGCTCAATGAGATTAAGTAGCTTGTTCACCACACATGATTAATACACGCATATGTTGGGATGTGGAACCAGGTCTGCCTGGGTCCTCTCTGAAGCCTGTGCCCCTTCTGCTCAACCAGGCTCAGAAGAAAGGCAGGGACAGGAGATGTGTTTCAGGACATGAGGCAGAGCCAACCTCCCAGGTTTCCAACAGAGCATCTCGTTCCAAATGGATGAATGATCAGGGAAGGCATGAGCCATTAACTGGTGTTCAAAAAGGATAATGGTCAACTGGATAGCTAATCCACTTCATATCCAACCAGGGTCTCTGCGGCCACCTGGTGGATAGGTCCTTTCTGCACTGTGTTCCTTGCCTAGGACTTGCTGTGCCAGAGCTCACAGCTCTGACTTTTCGCTCTCCATTTGGCAATACTTGGGGAGCTCAGGCAGAGGCTCAGGGGCTTAGGGTCTGGATCTAGAAATTGCATACCACTGGCAAAGTTTGGAATTCTTCCTTCCCTGGCATCTCATTTTTCCAGCCTTGAGATGCTCTCTCTCAGCTGGTGAGGGTCCTGGCTGAGCAGTGCAAGGCTGAATCATCTATTGAAGTCTTCATTTGTGTTTTGTTTTCCTGGTATCTTATTTACTGGAATTTAAGATGCTATTGGTTTTAAGATGCACCACTATTTTATATTCCACTAAGAAAGAATGAAACACACTACCAATTAAGCTATGACATAGGCTTATCACTTAGAATTTTAATTTTATATTTGTGAAAAAGCTTGCTAGCCTCTTTGAGACATGCATAGATTTGAACATGTATCACTCTTATGGATATATAAAAAAGAAAATTTAAGCAAAAAATTATCTAGGGTAGTCCTAAAACCTCTTCACATTCAATGCAAGACTCTTGTGAATCACTTTTCAACTCAGAGTCATCTGTGGTCACCGGTGTCTGTGTTTTTCCATTCAGTATCAGCCTCTGAGCTGTTCAGAGTGTTGGCGATGTGGCATTTCTCAGAAGAGTGCTCCACTGTTGTCTCTGGGATTTTCTTTCAAGCCTCTGACACTCATTCTACAAGTTTTGATGTTGATTTTCTTGATCTTATTAGGATGTTGCAATGAAAGGTTTTCAGATAACAATCAAGACTAATAGCCCTTTCTTAGATGGTCCTCAATGGTTTGTTGACTGAAAGGTCAAGGAGTTGTACGTATCCAGTCATGCCACCTGGAGTAACAACCTAATTTGAACATGCTTAGGAAATGATAATTATGTCCTGACTGCCACTGACCAATGGCTATGGTAAGATACCAACAATAGTGAGATGCCACATAATATCAGAGATGTTAAAAGGCAGGAAAAGATGTACATCTTAGAATAGATGAAATAAGGTGTTTTCCAAGAAGGTAGCCACTCCTTTGTATGTCCTTGCCTGGAAGGTGAACCCTCTTCCTGGCTTTATTTGGGAGTTTGTTGGGGAGATAATACTAGGTGGGCCCTGAAAAAGTGAGGATGGGGAGGCAAGTTCTTTTGGGGGGTGGGGCAGAAGTGAGAAGGGCAGAGAGCAGAGAAGAGTGAATTCCCCCCAGTCAAGGAAGGTGGGCAGGTTCTGTGAGAGGCTGGAACTGTGACTGGCCCCCACACAAAGCCTTGGGGTGTCAAGACCTCACGGGGGATGGTCAAGATGCGTGCACCCATGGAGGTGCTTAGACACTGGACTTCAGCATCCTCTGGGGCTCCCATGCCCAAGCAAGACCCATCATAGTAGAGCCGCCTAACTCTAGAAAACAAAGCGGCTTCCAGAGTGGGCCGCTGTTTCTAAGAACTTTGAGGCTCTTTCCTAATCCTGGAGAGTGAGAAGAAGCTCTGATAATGAATTTCCACCTGGCCAATGGGATGAGGCTGGAATTCAAATTCGATTTAGAGAAAGTAAAGTATAGTCATGCACTGCATAACAATGTTTCAATCAACGACAGACCGCATATACCATGGGGGTCCCATAATATTGGTACCACACAGCCTAGGTGTGTAGTGGGTTATACCATCTAGGTGTGTGTAGGTACACTCTATGATGCACGCTCAGCGACGAACTCTCCTAACAATGCATTTTCCAGAATGTATCTCTGTTGTTAAACGTTGCATAACTATACCGTGACAATTTTTGTCCACTTAGTTTATAGAATAAGATCCAACTTCATATCTGATGCATGTCTGTTACATATAGTAAAGAGCTCTTTTTTTTTTTTTTTAAATTGAAAAGCTGCTCTGGACAGAAATAATCCTTGAGCCTAGCCCCAGTTCCCCCCAGAATTTCTCTGCGTGGCTTCACTGGGCTTTATACAGTATTTCTCAGTGGGTCACTAGAGGCCTTTGGGGCTGGACAAGTCCTGCACATTGCAGATTGTTTTGCAGTCGGTTCCTCTCACTGTCAATGGTGCCCCCTTGGTCACTATGACCAAATACTCCCCACATTTCCAAATGGCCCCCATCGGGTAGGTGCCACCTCTGGTGGAGAACCACCAGGATAATGGGCTACAGCCATGGCGTTGCTGAGTCACGTGAGCAACTAGTTTAAACTCTCCGGGCTTACATTTCGATCATCATTGCCATTGTGATAATTTAAAGATAGATTCTTCACAGGGACAGCAAGGAAGTATGTAAAAGAAAGAAACAAAGAAACCGCAAAGCAACCAACTGTATAAAAACATACTCTCTAGGAGAAAGCATGGGAGAAATCAAATATGCGTTATTATTAGTGCTGCAACGGTTATCCTTAGAATTGCTAAAAACACAAGAAATTCTAAACAAGTGCCACTTATCTGGTTTCTGCTCAACATATTCTGGGAAACTGAAAAAAGAAAACACGGTCATAATAATTACTTAATTTCACACGAGTGGTCATGAGAAAACCACTCCTTTTAGTGAGGGGAAAGAAAATGAAAAGAAGTTTTACTTCTCTAGCATTTTTATATGCCAGTTACCGCAGTAAATGTATTACGTGTATTTCCCATTTGATCTTCACTGCAATGCTGAGGTAGGTATTGTTGTTCCCATTTCATAGATGGGGAAACTGAGGCTCAGGGAGGTTACATCACTTGCCCAAGGTCATACACCTGGAAAGAGGCAGAGCCAGTCTTCAAAGCAAGGCTTCAAGACCTATAATCTTTTCATCACAAAACACTCTCCAGGTCAAACTGAGGAGGATGTCTATCAAAGCAGCTTTTAAGGCAGCCTAGTTGGAAGGAAAATTCAAATGATTGAGGGGTGGTCAAGGCATAGCTGGGGAGGTGGTGCTGAGCATGGAAGGTCAAGTGAGCTGAGCACAGGAGAACCGGCCTGGTGTGTGTGTGTGTGTGTGTGTGTGTGTGTGTGTGTGTGTGTGTGTGTGTGTGTGTGTGTGTGTGTGTGTGTGTCTGTGTGTGTGTGTGTGTGTGTGTGTGTCTGTCTGTGTGTGTCTGTGTGTGTGTGTGTAACGATTTCATTCCGACCTTATCGCCATTTGCCATTTACTGTCCCCTGTTCAGCTCAATTACAGCCAGTTAGCAGATGTGGAAGCTGCTTGCTCTGTTCTGGGCACTAGGTCGTCACTGCTCCATTCCTGGGATAGTCTGCACCAGGTGTCTCTGCCCTTCCTAAATTTTTCCTGATGTTGCATCCTTTGCTTTCCCTTTGTACAGGGCAGCCACGTCCAGAATCAGTAATTATATTATCTGTGCTCCAGTCATGCTGGACACATTTCAGTTCTCCAAAAGTGCCAGGTTCTCTCAGGACTCCAGTCCTGTGCACGTGTGGGTCCCGTGGCTTGGAGCACTCTTTCCTCTCCCCAGCATCTATGCCTGGCTAACTCATCCTTCAGATCTCAGCTGAGACATCACCTCCCTCTGGAAGACTTTCTGATGCCTGCAGGCTGAGTAGGGATCCATGCTGATGTTTCCATATCAGCTTGTGTCTACCCGCCCCCATCAGGGCACTTACTTATCATCCCTAAATGATAACTATGGTTATCTGGTTATCAGTTAGTCTACTTTTTTAGGTGGTTAGCATTATGAGGGCAGAGACTCTGTTTCTTTTATTTGATGTCTGATTTAAGTGTTTGAGATTCAACTTTGCAACTATCTCGTTAGTTACTGACAGTGTTGGTACTCCTTTTTTAAATGCAGAGGAAAGTTCCAAAAACCTCTTAAAGGAGAAGATCTGACTACACTTACATGAAATGAGCGCTGCCCACTTGGTTTAGTTTGATGAAACTGGAAAGCTTTCTTCTCCTAACTCACAGTTGTTCTTCTGACATTAGGCCATCCATTCTTTTGAGTTACAGGAAATTGTCTTCTGTTGAGATGCACGTGTTCCTGGGAGGCTTGATCAAGTCCTTTGGTATGAATTAGGTTTTCTCAGTGGTCCCAAATCAGGCTGATCAGAGGGACAGCCAAAGGAGCTTAAAAATACAGAGACCTGGGTCTCTATCCACAGAAATTCTGATTCAGTTGTATTCCAGAATGAATGGTCATTAGCATACTTGTACTCAGCCACCCTTTTAAAGGGAAAGCTCCTACCGCCTGTAGAACAATGTATTCTGATGATAATTTACAGGGTTAGATCTAGTTATTGAATCCAGTTTATCACAGATTTACAACTAAATTACAACTAAACAGATTCCTAGCTTGGCAGGCAACTTTCTCAGTATGGCGGGAGCAGAGGTTCCCTTGGGGCTCAATTCTGCTGTGTTGCTTTGAGAGTCACTCCTGGAAGCTCAGTCTAGAGACTGTTTCTTGAGTTCTCCCAGTGATTCTATTTTTTTTGTTTTGTTTTGTTTATTAAGGTAACATTGGTTTATAACACTGTATACATTTCAGGTGTACATCATTATACTTCTATTTCTGCATAGATTACATCATGTTCTCATGTTCACCACCCAAATACTAATTACAACCCATCACCACACACATGTGCCTAATTATCCCTTTCACCCTCCTCCCTCCCCCCTTCCCCTCTGGTAACCACCAATCCAATCTCTGTCTCTGTGTGTTTGTTTTTTGTTGTTATTATCTACTACTTAATGAGGGAGATCATACAGTATTTGACCTTCTCCCTCTGACTTATTTCACTTTGCATAATACCCTCAATGTCCATCCATGTTGTCACAAATGGCTGGATTTCATCGTTTCTTATGGCTGAGTAGTAAAATCCATCTCTGCACAAAGTGCAGAGCCCAAGAGATTTGTGCTTTAGTAGCCAAAGTGGATTATGTTCTCTGCAACCAAACCCCAGAAAATCCCTATCCATTCTAATTCAGAGGTCAGACTTCATCATTCACGTCTATATCATTGACAAGCTGGGGGTCTTGGGAAGATGACACTCTATAGGGTCTTCTCTCTACAAAGTTTTGACCATTGAGCAGGCTGCACCATGATTCCATAAAGCCCAGAATCTTTGCTTCCTCATCCTAGATGAAGGTCCACCAATGACCCATCTCTTCCCTTTCTAGAACTTTTAATCTTTTATCAGCAGTTAACCTAGTGTCTAGTACAGCATAGGTGCTTATAAACAATTGTTGACTGAGTCAATTAAATAATGAATTAATGAGTAGTGGATGAATGAGTGGGGGAGGGAGCAATGCGGGTGAAGTGGTAACACAATGTCTGGTACGGAGGAGGGGCTCAATGAATAACTACAGAATAAATAGATAAAGGGATAAACAAATAAATGATGTGTTAGTACATGGTGCGTAGTACATAGTAGGTGCTCACTGAATTTTTATTGAATGAATTAATGAATCATGTTTATGAAATGCCTAGCATAGAGCCTGGTCTATATCATTCTAAAAGAAGTAAATGAATAATAATTTCCTGTACCTGTATGGATTCTTTCCTCTATCACCTCTACCTCCACTCCCTCCTGTTCACCTTGGCCAGGTTCCTGTCTCTTGCCTTGGAGTCTTCCTTGGCCCTAAGCCATCCATCAACATCCATTAATCTGTCTTCTGTCAGCTAACTTCTGGCTCATCCCCAACCAACACTTTCAAGTATCCACATTTGCATACCTTACAAAAATGAGGAGGTGAATAATAGCGGATGCCACCTACTACCTACGTATTATGTCTGAGGCACCTACTAGGTGCTTTTTGTGTATTATCAAAAAGCTTCACTATAGCATAATTATCTCCAGTTCACAGATGAGGACACTGAGGCTCAGACAAGTTAAGTATCATGTCCAAGATCACACAGCTGGTAAGTGACAGAGCTGGTATTTGAACCGTGGTCTCTTTAATGCCAAAGCTACTGTTTTCTCCACAACCTGATGATTATGTAGCTACAAACAGATGTGAAACAAGCACACATTTGCATCTGAATGCACATGTGTATCTACACTAGGGTCCTTCAACAGCAGATCAGTGAAAGTCTGGACTGAATAATTCTTTGCTGGGGAGCTGTCTTGTGCATTGTAGGATGTTTTGCAGTGTCCCTGACCTCTACCCACTAGATGCCAGTAGCACACTCCACCCCAATTTCGACAACTAAAAATGTCTCCAGATATTGTCAAATGTCCCCTGGGGGCCAAAATCTGCCCTAGTTGAGACAAACTGATCTACATAATTGAAGAGGAAGTAGTGCCGCGTGTTTGGAATGTTGTAAGCAGAGAAGGTGCTCAGAGATGTTGGGACCCTAAGATGGCCAAGACCTTGGTTTGGCTGATGATCAGACAGCTGGGAAGTCCTCCCCGGGAATTAGGGGTCAGCTTGCACCCTGTCGGGACGTGGGAACATCATGTGAACTCAAGATCTAGGATAAGGAGCATCTGGGCCCATCGGAAGCAGTGGGGTGTAATGGGAAAATGGCAGGCTGGGAGGCAGGCGCAGCTTCAGGCTCCCTACTAATTCATTGTGTGGCCTTGGGCCATTCTCAATCATCTTATAACAGTATTAACATTTATTGATGGTTATTATGTGCCAGACACTGGTCTTAATGCTTCATATGTATTTACTCATTTAATCCCTGTGACAGTCCAATAAAATAGCTGCTCCACTTTTACGGGTAAGGAAACTAGGCAAGAAAGGCTAAGAAATAGGCAAAGATTACACGTGGTGGAGTCAGGAGCCTCTATTTCCGCCGTGTGTAAAATGAGGGATGGGAATAGCTGATTTCTTAGGTATCTTCTAGGCTAAAAATTCTAGGTTTCTAGGCAATCATTGATTTAACATACATTTATGGAACATAAATATATGCTGGACAGTATGGGGCATGAATCCCCTTCAGGGAACTTACAGTTATAGAACAGGGGAGTAAGACAAGCACATTTTTATTTAAAAAATTGTTAGGGCCACGATTCACTGGGTGCCTGTTAGATGTCTGTCGTGTGTTAGGCATTGGACCTGAGTTAACTGTAATTCTCACAATAATCCTGTGGGGCCATTATCATCTTTTCTCAGATGAACAGCCGAGGCTCAGAGAGGTGAAGTGACCTGCCCGTGACTATCAGAGCAAAGTGAAACCAGAGAGGTTTAGAGAAGTTCTACTGGAGTGGAGGTGGTGGGAGGTGAGTGTCTCATTCCAGGCTCAGGTGGCCCACCCTCCCTCTCCGTCATTTGGGGGAGGGTGTGGAGGAGGTCAGTGCAGGCTCCAGACTCTAAAGTCTTGGCTTCTTTGGCTCCAAGGCTGTTGGAAACTCCAAGTGTCTTTCCCTCTCTCCTGAAAAAATCCATGGAGGGAGAGAGACTCTGGGTAGACGCTTTGAGGAGTCAGCAGCTCCATCAGTAACAATCACAGAGCAACTCTCTTCCCAGCTTGTTCCCAAGAATGGCCAGAGAGCCCAGGTGTGATTGGGGACCCTTTTCTCAGAACACCAGATGGTGCTGTCCCCATCTGGTATCCATGGCCCTCTTGTCCCTATAACTGCTCCGTGTTGCATCTACAAGTCTGGCAAGGTCCTTTTCCCATGCCTTGTTCGTGCTCTTTCCTCAATATGGCCTTCTCTTTCCAGTTCCCCCTCCCCAGCTAACACCACTTGGCCAACTCCTACTCATCGTTTGTGACTGCACTCAAAGTCACCTCCTCCCAGAAGCCTTCCACAATTCTCCCAGTTTAAATGGTAGTTCCCTCTGAACCTCCTTAGCTGTTGGTTTATATCTTTATTTTCATAATCATTATTCATATTCATGTCTCCCTCAGTCACTCAGAGGTTCCTAAAGGGTAGGGACTTGTGTTTTATTCTTAAACTGTGTACCCCATTGTGCCCAGTTGATAATATTCATTTATTCATTCATTCATTCCCAAATATTTTTTGAGTACCAAGCAAGCACTGTGCTAGACTTTAGGGTAGGCAAGGTAAATTTTCTCTACTATCCTGGAATCCAGAGTCTACTTTAAGAGAAAAACAATCTAACAAAAATCGTGACTGAGTGTTCTAAATGTTATAAAGCAGGTACATACAAGGCACAGAGTGTAACAAAGCAGGGAGGCTGATTCTACAGGAAGTCAGGAAAGATTTTCCAAAAAAATGTTCCAGTTGGGCTTTGAAATATAAATATAAGTGGGAGCTTGTCAGGTAAACAAAGGAGGTGGAGACAAAAGTCTTGATAGGTGGAGGGAACAGCCTGAGCAAAGGCCTGGAGGCATGAAACAGTGACGTGAGTTCAGGGAATTGTACCTTTAGCATGGATGAAGAGTAAAATTTGTGCAGGGGTGGCAGGGGATGTGGCTGAGAGGTAGCGATTAAGGGGGTAGAGAGTAAAGGATTCTGTATGCCCTACTGAAGAGTTTGAATTTATTCTTGTAGGTGATATGAAGTGTCTGTCAATGCCACAGGCCAATAACCTGCCACCACTATCCATAGGCACAGTCTTGGCAGCCATGTTTGTTCTGGATGAGCCCACATCCTTGAGCATAGCTGATTGGACCAGGGATGGACATCAGCTTCAAACAGGACAACCCAAAATCATCTCTCCTAAGATTTGTAATTGGATCTGAGAAAGAGTTGAATCAGTCTCTTTTTGTGGCTAATATTTGACATGTGAAATCACAAGGTAAGCTCCCTTTTTAGTTCATTAGGGTGGATGTTATGGGCTGAATTGTTTCTCCCCCAAATTCATATGTTGAAATTCTTAACCTCCCAGTCCTAATCTCAGAACGTGACTGTCTTTGGAGCTAGAGTCTTTAAAGAGGTAATTAAGATTAAATGAGGTCTTTGGGACAATATTACTGGTGTCCTTATAAGAAGAGGAGATTAGGACACAGACACACAGAGGGAAGACCATGTGAGGACACCGGGAGAAGATGGCCATCTACAAGCCAAGGAGAAAGGCCTCAGAAGAAACCAACCCTACTGACACTTTGATCTTGGTGTTCTAGCCTCCAGAATTGTGAGAAAATAAATGTCTGTTGTCTAAGCCATCCAGTCTGTGGTATTTTGTTATGGCAGCCCTAGAAAACTAATACAATGGGTCTCTAGCTAACTTCCTAACTTCCATTTGGACATCTAGCTTGTGGTCTGTAGGTGGATCTCTTCTCCACTCAGCAGTCTCCAAATGATGGTCCATCCCATCACCTCACAGTCCACAATGGGAATGTTCTGAGGCTGGTGGGGGAAGAAGGGCCTGTTTCCCTCCTTATTCTGGAAACAAACTTTCCTGCTGTTCCCAAACTGAATGCACGTACACTGGACTCTAAGGGAAGTTTGAGCACTTCTTTGCTCAAGGACTCAGGGTTCAGGTGCTAAGTAGCAAACTATACAATGTCAGGGGCAGCTGGGCCTTTAGTCTGACCATCTTGACCACAGGCACCGCTCAGAGCACCCTGGGGACTGGACTTTAAAGTGTGTCCCACATAGATGCTCCCCCACTTCCCTCATGCTCTCCTTTCTCTCCTCCCGCTTCCCTAGCCCTCTTCCTTTATCCCCTTCCCTCTAGGTACTCCTACCCTCCTGCCTTCCCTCCCATTCTTGAATCCAGCCCCCACACCACCAAAATCAAGTCTCCATACCCACCAGTCCCTTCTGGTGGCAGACTTACCAGCCTCGGGCTCTGATAGGCAAGGACACTTCTCTTCTGCCTTGGTTACTGATGTCTGTAGAGGGCAGTTCCAACTCAGGGCCAGCTGCCTGGGCCGTAGGGACTGTTTTTTCCCTATGGCGAGATTGGAGCATCTCCTTATACTCTGCATTTCTGAAGCTGGTTGTTCCCTAGAGTATTTGAAATGAAACTGATCTCATCACCCCAAGAATTAATTTATTTCCAAAATATACCCCTGACACATACACATCCTTCTGATCTGCGTGAGAATTTAATATTCCTCTTATTAACATAATTTTACATTTATTTCTTGTAAGCTAATACCCTGGCCTCATTATGTTCTTATTTGCTTCTTTCTTACCCAGAGTTAAATCATAAATCCACTTAACTTGGCAGCGAATGCTCATGTCATTCCAAGTTCCATATGTGTTGGAGCCTAGCTGGTCTTATTTTACTTCATTGTATGTGTGAGCCTAGAAACGGCGAGGTGGCCATAGTATACCTGCCCTGGAAATGAAGGGGCACAGAACTGAGAAGGGCAAGGATAATGAAGCAGACATCCAAGAGAAGCAGAGAAGAGTGATGGAGATGGGAATATGTTCTTAGCTTCAGACTGTGTTCTGGTTTCTGTTTCCAAAATCTTCCCGCCCTCGGGTGGCTGAGGAAGAGATGGATGTCATCCTGGATGTACAACCTCCCTTCTAGAGTAATAGTAGAACTCCAAGTTTTTAGTGCAGTATATTGTTGCCCAGATTTAAAGACTACATTTCCCAGCTTCCCTTGCAGCTCAGTGTGGCCATGTGACTATATCCAGGACAATAGGATATGAGTGGAATTGATGTGTATAATTTCTGAGGTGTACCCTTAAAGCCACAAGTACTGCTTGCTTTTTTTACCTTTTCCTTCTTTCTGCTGGCTGGATAGCAGATGTGGTGGTAAGCATTCTTAGGCCATGCAGTGAGAACAATACCCAGGCACAGCAGAGCAAAAAGGTGGAAGGAGCCTGGGTCTTGGACAAAATAGAGTCACCTCATGGCCCTGGCCTGCTTATATCTGGACTATTATATGGGAGAAAAATAGCTAACTTGTTTAAGCCATTGTTATGTTGGGACTTTGTTACATCACTGAGATTTATAGCCATCCTGATTACTGCAGGTAGATTTTTCTTTTTCTATTTTCTTTTTTGGTCTGGCCACTATCTCTTTGTCTGTTCCTGCAAATTCTTCAACTCAACCTGAAGTAATAAAGCCCACTTTTCCTTTCTTGGTCACTCAAATGAAAGCAGTAAAGCTGGGGCTGTCATAGCCATGATCCTACTGGGTGGAGCCTCATGGGAATGGGGAAATGAGGGCAACCTTCAGAGAGAAACAGACATGAGAGCTAGAGAGGCATTTGAGCTCCTGGTTCCAGTGATACCTGAAGCTAGATCTTCCCCCATGCTTTCTACTGTTTCCTTACGTGGCCCACTATATTGCTCTTCTGGGATTACGCTCATTGAAGTTCAATTTCTTTCTTTTACTCCCATGCTATCAAGAGTTCTTACTAACTCCCATAAGCCATCATAAATTCCCTCTGTCCTCACCTTTTCCCCCCTAAAGTTTGCTGGATTTCATTTTTACTGCTAGCTACCAATGAGTTCTATGATAGAAAGGAAGCCAACGGTAGTTTTCAACCAGATGAGAAATGGGTCAGATTTGCCTTTTAGGATACTCACTGGAGTGGGGGGTGGGTATAGGGGTTTATCTAATGCAGAGTTTAATTCTCAGCAGCCAGGCATGAGCAGAGAGTATCCTGCAGGACCCTGTTAGTTGCCTAAGCTTCAAACTTTCATCACTACCAGAGTGGGACAGTTCCTCTCATTCTCCCAGGATTCCTGAAGGCTCAGAGCACAGCTGCTGCCCCTTCCCAAAGAATGGTGTCAGAGTCACCCCGAGCCTGGATAGGAGGTATGGGTTAAGGACAGGGGCTGCATTTCAGAGAAAGACTTTTGCATGCATCTCGATTCAATAAAAGTTACTGAAGCAGAAAGATTAAGTAAGTAACTTACTCGACACCACACAGCTTTTAAATGGGAGCCCAGAAATTGAAAGTAGATATACACCTTAGCTCCCTCCTCTGTCAAGTGGTGATGATAATCTCCATCTCACCAGATTATCGTGGGGCTTAATTAAGATAGTGTATGTTAAACAGATTGCCTAGGTAAATTCTCAATAAATATGGTAGCTTCAATTATTTTTTATAATTATGATTTTTACCAGACAACTCTCTGAGCCCCCTGGTCCCAGCCACAGGAGTTTGACTCCAAGAGATGGGAGGCAGGGCTGCCACACTGCACAACTCCATGCCTGTAATGAGAAGGGAGTCCTCTACAAGAGAGCCGCCAACTGCAGGCATCAGCCCTGAAGGCAGATAAGAGAGAAGGGATCTTAAAGGTGATTCCACTTTATAGAATTTCCCAAGGAAACAACCATTTCCCTCTTCTGTGGGAAGTAGAGGCATTTTAGTTTTAGTTCAGAAATGCCCTCCCCCCAACGTGGCCCCAGCTCTGCTCCCAGCAGGAAGACGCCTGGATGGGGGAGGTCTGACATGCTTAGAGTTGCCTGAAGGTTCTTTGAAGCTGCAGCTGCTCCCCTCCGTGCTGCACCCCTTGGGCTTCTCTGCAGCTGGGCCCAGGGAAAAGCTTTAATTAATGCTAGAAGAAGGACCCCCACAGCTGCATTTGGATTCTTCCTGACAGCTGAGGTGAAGACTCAGGTGCTGTGGGGGGAGTCTGCCCAGGGTCACTTTCCTACTGTAAACCTCCTGTGGTCCACATGGCCCTCTGGGCGAAGGCCAAAATCCTTAGTGTGAGGAACAAGGGTCCATGTGACAGAGACTCTCACCCAGTGGGCTGTAGCACCCTGGTGAATTCAGACTGTGCACAAGAGGTCCACCAAATTCGATCAGTGTTTACGTGACAGCATAAACCAAGGGGCACGTTTGAAGAATGTTTGATGGTCACTATTAGGCAAATTTGCAAGGTGGAGAGGAACACTATTTGCTCAGGACAGAAGGAATCTTGAGAGGCAATGTAGGAGAGAGAGAGGAGATAAAGTGGCTGGTAGGGGTGAGAGACTTGAGATGTTTCAAGGCGAGAAGTCGATAATGTTGCAATTCTGTGGTATGCAAGCTAATCCCCCTTCCCTATGCTTCCACTGACTCTGCAGGAAGCCACCTACTTCTTATCAACAGATTGTGGAGTGGACTTATTTTGGGGATGTGTTGATAAGATCCCAGTTCTGGAGGTTGCCTATAGGAAGCCCGTTATACCTGGTTACATTTGCAATTTACTTTTGCCACAATTTAGCATAACACCGCAAATGGAGATACTTCCAGGATGAATATTGCTCTGTGCATATCTTGCAATATGAGAGGGGAATGGCCTCAAATGCAAGCTCCATAAAGGGAGAAAATGTTGTCCGTTTTATTCACTGCTGTATCCCCACTGCCTAGAACAGTGCCTGGCATACAGTAGGTGCAGAACAACGATTATTCTGTGATCTGCTCCATTTACCTCTCTTGCCTCTTCTTCCACTCTACTCCACAACCCCTCTGTTTTAGTTCCACTTTCAGTTTCCAGCTTTTGGAATGTGCTCTACTTTATATATGATTCACTCATACATTCATTCAGCAAATATTTACCAAGGTCCTGTTCTGTGCCAGGCATTGTTCTAGAAGCTGAAGATACTTGGTGAACAAAACATGGAGTTACCTACCGGTGTGTACAGAGAGCATCAACCCAGTCATTAGGTAAGTAAATATAAAATCACAGGCCGTGACAAATGCAATGAAGGGCAAGTATGAGGGACTCTAAGATCATATGAAAATAGGATTTGTTCCAGGCAGAATAGGTGATATTTGATCTGAGCTCTGGAGGCCTCCTGAGCCACTGAAATAACGAAAGACTATCAGTGTGGCCGGAATGGTTGAGAATGGGAGGTATGTTTATATATGAGGTTAGAGAAGTCAACAGGGGCCAGACCCTGCAGAATCTTGCAAGCCATATTGACTGTTTTGGTCTTTAGCTTGGAAGCAATGGGGAGCCGCTGACGAGTTTTAAGCCAGGTGGCGATGTTTAACATGATCAAATTTGCTTTATGAAAAGATCATTCTGGCTGCAGAGTTCCGTGAATTCCCTGCCACCCATCCCCACCCCACAAACCAGTCTGGAGCCATGCAATCAGTTTGTTGGTGGGGAGGACAGCCACAGTAGGTGACTGAAATCTCAGCCATGTATTTATCGACTCTTGGCTGCTGTTCATAATGAACTCTGAGCTTCCCTGGGGGTCCCTGAGTAGATTTACTGAGAAGAGGAGGAAGGGCAGGGGACTGTGAGGGATGGCTATGGGGCTCCGTGTTCTGTTCTCACATCTGTCTCTCTCTATTGACGCCCGCTGCCAGGATGATGTATTAGAATTCAATAAGCCTCGCTCCTCTTTTCCTAGAAAGGGAAGGGCTGGCAGGGGGAGAAGCAGGCCCCTCGCCATCAATGAAGAGGGAAGCAGTTCAAATGAATCATTTTATTAACTAGCAGGGAGAACCCCTGGTCGGTGTAAGACCATTGCTGTGTTATTAATTCCAGTTCTCACCAAGCAAGTTGACTCTTGGCGCTTCTGGCGGCAGCGAGACCTGCCATCCTGAGGTTGAATAAGATGGCTGCGCATCCCAGTCTCTCGGTTCCAGGAACCAAAGTGGAAAGCCTTTTTCTCTCTTTGCCTGGGATGCTGATTCCAGGAGTGGGAGCAACATCCCAGCAAAATGAGAGCGATCGGACAGCGCTGTATCTCCTGCCCAGGAGCGGCTATGATAACGCCCTCGGATGGAGGGCCCCTTGCCCTTGACTTATGAAGCGAGGCAGTGGGTATCAGGTTCAGCCAGAATTGCTCTTAGGAAGAAAAAGCTACCTTTGTTGGGAAAACAGCTCGGAGCTGAAGTTTATTCCTGGAAGCACCTGGGTGAATTTCCGGGGTTGTTGGGGAGGAGGGGAGCAACACGAGGGAAGACAGTCAATTTCACGCCAGATGAAGATAGCGATATGATGGAAAGTCCCTTGCTTTGCGATGTGCTCCTTTCCCATGACCCTCCCAGCAAATTTCTGAGAGTCTTCAAAAATCACAAAAGGGTGGATAGGACATGACGTCTCAGAGATGCTGGAGAACCCGCTGAGCTCTGCATCTCCGTCACGGCAGCGGGAAGCCAGGCAGCGTGGGTGTGCTGACTTGGGTCACGTGCTCACCTCTGGGCCAATCACAGTGGCTGGATAATGTGACGCTCTGATTGGCTTGGGCCTGTATCACGTGCTCTATGGCCGGAAAAGGGGGTGGAGTCCCACCAAGCACGGGGCTGATAGCGTGCGGGAAGGGGCTTCTCCCATGCAACGCCTTGTGTGATTTGCTTTCTGTGTGTCTCTGCTGCTTTTGCCTTCTGTTTCTCTCTCCTTGTTTCTTCGTCTACTGCCTTCAGTGGTAACCGGAGGTACCCATGACGGGGGGCTAATATATGTCACGCCCTGTGCTAGGTAATTGACGTGTTATCTAATAAGATGAAGGGACTTATTTTTATTATCCTCATTTACATATAAGAAAACTTTGGCACAGAGAGGCTACACATGTCCAAAGTCATGTAGCTGGTACTGGGCAGGGAGGAACCAGCAGGATTTTACACCCAGGTTTGTCTGGCCAACGTCCTTGCTGGCAGCCATGGCTGAGCTGCCCCTGCCTCTCCTCCCCTCTGGTTGGGGACCGGAATGGATAAAACTCCCGCCAGGGGAGAGCATGGCTCTGGCTGGTTCCACCCGATATGGCGAATCTCGAGCAAGGATACCTCACTGGCCCACATAGGTGGATTTGTAGTGCTGCCCGGAACTGGGCCTTTGATTTCTGCTCCAGTCCCTTGTGACTCGGGGGGCGCAGCTTACGTGACCCAAAGCCCAGAGACTTGAGTGGAAGGAACTGCCTGTGGCCATTTTTCAGCATGCTGACCGTGGAGGCAGATGGTCTTGCAATTCTGTCCTGCCAGGCTCAAGAATTCCTCAATTTATCCAAATCCAAGGATTTGACAACTTGATGCTCTCAGACCGTAGCCTATTAAAGCTGGTCCAGTGTCCCAATTTTGCAGAAGGAAAAACTGAGACCCTAAGAGGGGAGGGGATGCAGTTAGCTAAGGTCTCATACAGGAAGTTTGTGACAGGAGGTCTCTGGACACAGACTCGAGGACTCTTTCCCCTGCAAAGGATTGGTCTCCCAGATGAGGAGAGGGAATTAGAAATGCCACCCTCAAACACTTGGTGACAAGAGGAGTTTGTTAACTTTCTTCTTTCCTACCTAGGCTCACTCTGCCCACTATCTCAGAGTTTTTAAGAAAAGGCTGTTAAAAAAAAGAAATCCAGTCTCATTCTGATGTTTTATTAACGGAGACTGCTGGTATTTCGATAATTTTAATTAGGACTGAATTTTACTGTATTCAAACCGCAGGGAGCATCAAGGAAAGGGACCCACTGAGCAAACCAGAGATCAAATGAATAGATTAATTAAATATCACCACGTGGGCAGCTGGAGGCAAGGACTTGCAGCCCCTCCCTCCCTGAATGGGAGGAGGAAGGCAGGAACTGTGGATACAGGTGTAGCTGGCTGGCTCAAGACATAAGAGTAAGTTTCAATTTCACACCAGCCACCAGTTCTTTTTCAGCCAAGGATTGGGTTTCCTATGTTAAACGCATGATGTACAGGGAGATTTCCCTGTCTGGTCACTGCTTCCCCAATTTCCCCCCAAGATACATGATGTTGTGGCTATTTTCTCTAATGAGTTTATTTTCTTTAGTGTTCATGTTCTGCTTACTGTGTGCCGGGTGCTGTTCTCAGTGCTTTGCAAAAATCAAGTCATGTAAGCCTCACAGCAACTCTATGACCTAGCAATTAGTATATCCCCATTTTAGATGAGGAAACCAAGGCAGAGAGAGATGAAGTAATTTGTCCAAGGTTTCATGGCTGCTAAGTGGCAGAGCTGGAGTCCAAGTACAGGCTTCCAGGCCAGAGTCTGTGGTCCTAACCACTGCCCTTCTCTGCCTCTAGGTATTGGTAAGTGACTTATACCTTTGTGAGTCCAAGACTGTAAGGTTGGGGCTTCCTCTGTATCCTTAAGACTCAGCCTCCAGTGGGCCCCTCATCTCATCAAGTCAGCAGTTAGCCCTCAGCAGGGCCAGAATCTTAACTTAAGATTAACTCCTTAGCTCCTGTGGTTGAGTCGATCTCTGGCTCTTGATCACTTGGCTTGGAATCCAGATTCTACCACTTGCTAGCTGTGTGACCTTGTGCAAGTTGCATCTTCTCTGTGCCTTAGTATCTTTATCTATAAAATGGGGGTAATAATAATAATAAAGAATAAATGAATTGATATGTGAAAATCCTTGAAACAGTATCTGGTGTGTGGAAAGCACTGTCTAAGGGTTTGATTTACTATGACTGTTATTTTTGTATTATTATTGTATTCTGCTTCCCCAAAGGCTTCAGATTCCCTCAATTCCTGACCCTGAGGTTCTTTTCTGTTTTCAGCCCTGATTCACCACTCAGACCTCAGGTTTGAGCTGTTCCTCTGGCTCAGTACTTTGCCTTCTCACCTCCATCTGGATGTGTTCTTACCCCTTTGTGTCACAGCTTCTTGGGGAAGCAGCTTCCCTGGTCTGGCCCAGCCCCTGGTGCCAACATCTGTCCCGTCACTCTCAGAATCAGCACTATCTATGGGCCAGTTGCTCATAGATGGACAGAACCTTCTGGGCTCCTAGAAGGGCTCTGTTTTTAATAATCACAAGAGTAATGATGATAAAAACAAAGCAAGCCCTGTTTCTAAGACTGCTGGTGATCAGTCAACCAATCAAGAAATGTTTGATGAGAATTTTTAAATCCCATTCATTGCGGGGATATGAAGGATATAAGACAATCCTATATTTAAGGATTAAAGAGTTAGCACAGGGGTAAAATTCCAATAACAAAATTTTCCATTTTGACCCTTTTAAAGTTTGTAACTCAGTGGTGTTAAGTACAGTCACAGTGCTGTGCAACCATCATCACTATCTGGTTCCAGAACTTTTGTATCATCCCAAATGGAAACTCCATACCCGTGAGCAGTTACTCCTTACTCCCCTTCTCCCTAGCCCCTGGCAACAACTAATATGCTTCCTCTGTCTATGGAGTTTATGGATATTCTAATCTACTTGCAGACACAAATGAAAAAAATGGCTAACAGAAAGAAGCAATGTGTACTGGGATGACACAGCATTGCTTGTGATTAGTTGTGTGACTCTGGAGCCAAACTGCCTGTGTTTAAATCCTAGCTCTGCTGCTTCTTGCTGTGTGGCTTTGGGCAGATTAATCTACCTTTCTGGACCTCAGTCTATATATACATAAAATATGAAATGAGGACTATAGAAGTCCCTCCTTCACAGACCAGTTGTGAGGATTATGTGTGTTAGTGCAGGTAAGGCTCTGAGAGCAGCATCTGGCTGTACTACATGCTATGTGAAGATTTGCCATGGGCACTGGCGTGGATGGTAAGTCCTGGCAATCCCCAGCACCTAGCATGATGCCTGGCATTCAGTAGGTGCCTGGGAAATATTCGTTGGATGACTGAATAGGAGTTTAGGAAAGAGGGGAGACTACCGTGGGACACGCAGACTATATGGGAATTCTATACTCAATGTTAAAAGCAGTCCACAGCTTCTTGGCAAACCTTATTAAGAACCACCTGAGTGCTGGATATTGTGTGACCTGTTACAGGCAGAACAGAAAACCAGGCTTGTCCTCAACGTGAATATGGTGATAATGATTATGACAATAATTAATCAAAATACCTGTTATTTGTCGAAGACTTAACATGTGCCTGGCACTGTGGTAAAAGACCTACCTGCATCCATTTGTTTAATTTTATTTATGACTCAACCTGTGAGACAAAACCCACTAGCACAGTATAATAATAGCAATGAAAAGGCCACTTTTTTTTTTAACAGAGCAAAGTGTCAACAAGTGCAAATGAATTCTGTGATCATTGAATCCATATGGGAGGTGGGGGTGCTGAAAACCGTCAGGTGAGGACAGCCATGGAATTCTGATGAGACATCTGTATCCCTGATCCGGCCAGCCTGTTAATCATCTGGATATTAGCTGCCTGAGATCGTGGTTGCTTTTGGTTTGCATTTTTTTTTCCTCATCCTTCAAAAGTCACCTTTAACTCTAGTATAGGATGGATCTTATCGCGCTTGCTACCTCTTCCAGGCATGAGTTGAAGGAATGTTTGCAGATGCTTCGGCAAACCGGTTCCCGGAGACAAGGTGCTCTTGTCTGTCTCTGACTCCAGGGCAGTGCTCAAAGCCTGGCTAATTGGATCCAGGAAGCGGTCATAGAGGTGGGCGTCAAGGTGCAATGGCCTGAATCAACCCCAGATTAATTAAAAAGTGTCCAAGTGGATTGAGTATTTCATGACCTGAAGGCTGAAGTCAAGGTCTCTTTGGGATGGGACTCAGATGTGAATGTGTGGTTGGGGGTGAGGGTGGATGGGGAAGAGAAGGAAGGAAGGGAGGGGAAGAGGAAAGAGAGAGGGAGGAAAGGGAAGGGGAGGGGAGAAAGAGAGAAGGAGTGGGGTAGGGAGGAATGAGAATGAATGTAGGAGTTAACCAAAATCAAACTAATGTCTCACCTTCATCACTGGGTGTTGGTAGAGGGTGATGTACTTTTTGGAGGACTTTCATGATGTTATTTGAGCTGATCCTTTCAAGAACCCTGAGAGGGCAGATAGAGTGTGTTCCTGGTCACAGCTTACCACCTGGAGGAGCCTGGAGTCCAGAGGGTCAGCCCCCCACCCAGGCACTGTGGGATCCAGATGCAAGCCCAGGTCTCTAACTCCACCGTAGACTTGACAGGAAGCCTGCAGATGAAGGACATTTCACACTTTCCGAATAATGCGTTTCCAGAATCTTGGGAGACATTTCTTCCAGAAAGACATGTTTTCTTCTTTCATTTCTTTCTTTCTTTTTTTTCTTGTGTGTGAAATACTTCAATTATTTATTTAAATTATTTTATTGAGGTCACATGGGTTTATAACATTCTGTAAATTTCATGTGTACATCATTATATTTCAGCTTCTGAATAGACTGCATCATGTTCACCACCAATAGCCTAGGTTCCATCCATCACCATAACACACGTGCACCTTTACCCCTTTTGCCCTCCCCTCACCCCCTTCCCCTCTGGCAACCACCAATCTGTTCTGCATATTTGTTTATCTTGCACATATGAGTGAAGTTATATGGTATTTGTCTTTCTCTATCTGACTTATTTCACTTAGCATAATACCCTCAAAGTCCACCCATGTTGTCACAAATGACATGATTTCACCATTTTTTATGGCTGAGTAGTATTGTATATATATCACATCTTCTTTATCCATTCATCCATTGATGGGCACTTGGGTTGCTTCCAAGTCTTGGCTATTGTGAATAATGCTGCAATGATCATAGACATGCATATATCTTTTCAAATTAATGTTTTCATGTTATTTATCAAGGGATTAGTTCAGTAGAAAGAACACTAAATTGAGAGGCATGTGGATTCCTTTGGGAGACCAGGAAAATCTTTGCCCCTCTGGGTCTCTCCTCAGGCCTTGGCTATATTCTTTCTGTCTCTGTGTCCCTGTTTCGGTGTGTGGGGGTCTGACCATCCCTGTGTCCATCTGCCTTTCAGTGTGTCTGTCCTATGTGTCCTTCTTTACCTGTCTCGCTGCCTCCCCTCTGTGCCACCGCCCCCCACCGCCATCTGCTTCTTCTCTCTGGCCACCCATCTCTCTGCCCATCTGCTCAGTTCGTATCCCACTCACTTTTACCTCCTCTCCTCTTCCCCTACCTCCTCTGCTCAATTCACATTCAAGTGTCTTTGCCACTTACTCTGCCTCCTCCTTCCTGTCTTCCTACTCTCTTCCTCTCAATCCTGCCTCTTTCCTCTCTCCTTCCTCTCTTTCCTTTTCCATTAAGGAAATTTTGTTGGTGGCTTTAGTCAACCCCAGTCAATAAGCATCTCTAGATACCCTACTACATGCCAGCCGTTGAACGGGGGCCCCCTGGAGATGCAGACCCACCTGGTCCCTGTCCACAAATGGCTCTTAGTCAATAGGGTTTAGCAGCTTAATAAAACTTTTATTTTGTACTTAGCCTCAATCTGCATGTGGCTTTGATTGTGGTCACCTGCAGGGGGAATGGTCTGGATGACCCAAGCCACAAAGTGAGAGGGAGGCAGGAGGCTGGTACCTGAGTGGGCAGAGTGGGTAGGGGTCATGTCACTGTACTGTGCAGGGCAGTGCCACGAAGGGGGCAGCACCTGTTCTTTCCCACCTGGGAAGGTGGCCTTTAGCTGTTCAGTGGGTCAGGCCTGGCTCTGCCTTCACCTTCATGGAGACAGTCCCATCACCTCTCTGTTGTCTCCAGGCTCTTTTCAAGGACTAATATGTTACATAATCAGTGTGGCCTGGAACCTGTGATTCTACTTGGTGACTTCTCAAATAAACCGCAAGACTGAGGGAGCCTCACGGCTCTAATTATTTTGCCAATTCCTTGTTCTGCATATCAGTTTCCCTCCCCGCACAATTCATAGTCTATACATCTGGCTGGCAGGGAGGACGCCTGGGGAAATTACATGGTTTTGCACACGAGATTTGTTAGACGTTGGAGGAGAGACTATCTTATTTCACTTTATAATCTCTTATTTATGGGTTTGTTCTTTTCTTAATATTAATGAGACTTACTATCTCCAACTTGCTGTGACAGCTTTATCAACAATTCGTGGCTGCATTTCCATCCAGGTAATAGAACTGCAGTCAAATTGAATCGGCATAAATAACAGGAAAATCCACTGTTTGGGGATGTCTTCAAGCCCAAAGGGCTGGGTCTTGCAGAAGCTGCCTCCTCTGGTGGGTGGTATGTGTATTCACTGGATACTCTGAGATCCAGAGCCCGCAATGTCCAACGCCGATGTGGTGGGACGTCGGTCCCTAGCCTCTCTGGGCTCGGATTCTCTGTGCAGTAGATTCTTCTTTTTGAGGCAATAGGTGCTGTAGGAGAGGCACAGGATTTGGAGTCAGACTCCCTGGTTTGTGTCCTGTGTCTGTGAATTAATAACTGTGAATTTCCTGATTAGTAAAAGAAAAGAAGCTGTTTTAGTAACTGTAGCATTTATTAAGCTTTACGTGTAGCCTTCCATTAATTCTCACAATTACTGTAACAGATTTATTTTCTTAATGAAGAAACTGAGTCATACACACATGCTCAGGTGTTCACCTTCATTCACTAACACATACTTTAAAAACATATTTTATGATTGTGTATTATATTTCACAATTAAGGGTTTCACTGAAGCTTGGAAAGGCTGTGACATTTATCCTGAGTTGGGTCCCTGGAGGGTAAGGGGCTAGGCAGTCTGCGATGAACAGCTGCACAAGGTGGACACTGCACAACTCCAGGAAGGACCATTCACTTAGGACAGGGGTCAGCGAACTATGGTCCTCGGGACACATCCAGCCTGACACCAGTTTATACAAATAAAGTTTTATTGGGACACAGACAACACTACTCATGTATTAACTATTGTCTATGGCTGCTTTCATGCTGCATTGGCAGAGTTGAGTAGTTGCAACACAGATAGTATAGCTTACAAATTCTAAAATATTGACTGTTTGGCTCTTTGCAGAAAAAGTTTGCTGACCCCTGACCCAGATGACAGTTTGAACTCCCTTGAGTTGTTCAACATGGGGGCCCTGGAGCCAGGATTTGAACATGGGTCTAGTTGAGTTCTGAATAAGTTTTTTTTTTTATTGATGTTTTAATTAGTTTATAACATTGTGAAATTTTGGGTTGTACATTTTTGTTTGTCCATCACCATATATATGTCTCCCTTCACCCCTTGTGCCCACCCCCACCGCCATTGCCCCTGGTAACCACAATACAGTTTTCTCTGTCCATGTGTTGGTTTATATTCCACATATGAGTGAGATCATACAGTGTTTGTCTTTCTCTTTCTGGCTTATTTCACTTAACATAATTCCCTCCAGGCCCATCCATGTTGTTGCAAATGGGACGATTTTGTCTTTTTTATGGCTGAGTAGTATTCCATTGTATATATATACCACCTCTTCTTGATCCAGTCGTCAGTCGAGGGACACTTAGGTTGCTTCCACTTCTGGGCTATAGAGAATAATGTTGCAATGAACATAGGGGTGCATAAGCCTCTTTGGATTGTTGATTTCAGGTTCATTGGATAGATTCCCAGTAGTGGGATAGCTGGATCATAGGGCATCTCTATTTTTAATTCTTTGAGGAATCTCCATACTGTTTTCCATAGAGGCTGCACCAGTTTGCATTCCTACCAGCTGTGTATGAGGGTTCCTGTTTCTCCACATCCTCTCCAACATTTGTTGTTTTTTGTGAATGACTAAGTTTTTTGTACCACAGGGTAACTGTGAGAACTTATGAGATGGAAATCTCTCTGTCAAAAATATTTACACACGGCCTCAAAGATTTAGGGACAAGGATGGTCCTTGCAGCACTGTTTTCCACCAGGAGGGTTTAGAAATAATCTGAAAATCCATCTATAAGGGATATGGCTAAATAAAAGCAGGTACATTCGTACAATGACAGATCACGCAGACATTAAAATGGATGAAGCAGACCCATATGTACTGAAAGCTGTCCATAACAATTCATACAACCATACATCTGCATAATTGTGTAAGTGCTATAGCTACTGTATTTTGTTACTCTAAAAGGACACTTATTTCAAGATGCATCGTTATATGTGCCACTAAGAAGGGACAAAATTGGCCACCATACAATGCCTTTCATTGTAAGATGCATCCTTATTTCAGAGATTTTAAATTTGAAAAAAAAGTGCATCCAAGATTAGATGAAATGTGGTTTGTTTATATATTCATGTAAGAATATGTGTATTTATGAAAATGCACAAAAAAGAGTCTGGATGGATATACACCAAAGGACGTAGAGGTTATCTGCAGGGATGTAAGTGGAATTGAGGGGTGAAGGGGGTGAAGAGAAACTTTCACTTTTTAATTTTTATGCCCCTGGATTGTTGAAAAGTTTTACAATGAGTGTGTATTATTTATGTAATTTTAAACAGTATTTTTAAATGAAAAAAATCTTTTAATTAGATGATACCTATAAAGTGACTCATCGAGTACCTGGCACAAAATTGGGGGACAACCAGTTTCATTCTCTTCCCTCCTCTCTGGTCAACCACCAAGAAATCATTCAACGAAGAGAGACAAAATATTGGGAACATTTTATGAACAACAGGTGTATTATAAATTTAAGGTGACATTGCTATTTATAAAAGGTTTCTTTTTGAAGGTAGGTAGTCAATTTTTTTATCTTCCATTTTCTGTTCTTCTGCAAAGACAATTTTTCTGTTAATTATAGCCTATAATGAACTCTATAAATACCATACTATATAAAGAGATTTTGGGTTCTAGGCTTCCAGGAAGAGCATATTGATCAGGATTTTTCCATGTGCCTTTACTGCATAGAAAATTTAGGAAACAAATGACGTATTAGTCATAACCATAGGAAATACTTTAATATAATTTCAAAATGAAAGGAAGGTTTGCACACAGTCATTTTTTCATATCCATTCTACATACTGCTGAAGGAGAATGGAGACAGGCCTGTTCAGAATAGAAATTAACCCCCAAATCATCTGCAAAGAGGAAATCTAGCTTGGAAATTTCCCACATTACAAACAGAATAGGAACATTGATACAAGTTGCATTTTTTGTGTTGCTTTTCCCCATTTTGAAACACAAACTGGCAATTAGCTATGACATAATGTAAGTAAAAAGACTTTTATACATGGAAAAGGGACATTTATATTAAAGGAACTGGGGGTCATAGATTTCAAAGTTGTAAGAGACTTTGAGAGTCACTTAGTCCAGCCCACTGTCCTATGCGGGAATCCTGTACTATAATCTCCATGGCTGTGGCTCAGCTTTTGCTTGCAGCCTTAGGTACTTTAGAGGACTCTCTGTTTAACTGAATGATGAAAGTGTAGCAGTAAGCCTTGGGTGTCAGGGGAAAGGGACAGCTAATACAATCTGTAGGGTTCAAGAATACTTCCTAGAAATGGCAGACATTGTAGGTTGTTTTATCAGTTAGAATGGCTTTTAGCCACATGTAATATAATACTTAAATAATGGTGGCTAAATAAGAAAGACAATTATTTGATATAACTAAAAATATCCAGAGAAAAGCTATCCCAGGGCTACTTCAGTGGCTCAAGGATATCATTAAGGAGCTAGGTTCTTTTCATCATTCTACTCCACCCTTATCAACTTGTTAGTCTTTCATGCTTAGGCTTATTGCTCCATGGTTGCAAGATGGCTGCCAAAGCTCAGGGAATCATGCCCTCACATGATCAAGTCTAAAGACAGGAATCAGAAAGTTCACCAAGGAGAGAGAGAGAGAAAGAGAGCTCTTTTCATGTCATTATACTTTTATCAATGAGGACCTAGATGAAGCCCTCTAGAAGACTTCCCCTTACGTACAAATGGATAGAAATAGATCACATGTCTCCCTAGCTGCAAAGGAAGCTGGAAAGTGAATATCTTGCTTGTTTAGCCTCTGTAGTGGGAGATGGGCAAAAGTGAAGCAGTGTTGAAAATGACTCCTGGGTTAGCTAATTAAGTGTCTGACGTAGTTACCAACTGTGCCAGCTATTAATTCCTCACTTCTTTCTTGATTTGTTCAGGATTGTGATTTAGGGGAGGATAGGTCCTCTCCAGTCCCAAGAGATGAATCGTGATTGGACTAAGAAATTCAATTCCTCATGCCAGTTAGGAATGAGGATGGGATGCAGTTCTGGCCAATGAGATGTGAGAAGATATCTCCCAGAAGTCTGGGGGAGCTTCTAGGAGATTTAACCCCAATCTTAGAAAGGAAGGGATATGCTCTCTTCCCCTCTTTCAAAATTTGAACATTTTTGTTTGAGATTCTGGCACCCGGAGTTACTGCAGCCCTATTAAACCATGAAAGAATAAGTGTAAAGACAAAACTCAACACATTGAAAATGGAAGACTAAGATAAAAAGGGCACCTATCCATCTGAACTCTGGTACTTCCTGCCTGCTTACTTTTTATTATGTTTGATTGTTATCTTTGATTTGCTCAAAAAAGCAGATACTGGGGTAAAGAGCTAATATGCCCCCTTGCTGGAGGATGCAGTATCAGAGAACAGGTGTGAGGGAGAGAGAGCGTGAAACAGGGAAGGAGGAAGGGCCAATATGAGAAAGCATTATCAAGTTGGCTACCACTAAGTGTGACTGTCCTCTAGGATGCCATGTCACTGCGCCTCGGGACAGTGCTTCTGGGGGGAGAGGGGGACAATTTATCCACCAACCCTCCCATTGATCAAAGATCTGCCTATGATGTGTTAATTGCCTCAAACTTCTGGGTTTGGCAATGCGTGGGTACCAGCTCAGGTCCACAGTGTCCAACAGCTTGGTGTTAACAGGGAAACCTTGGAAAGGAGATGAGAAATGTGTAGTCCAGGTGCAGGGGTGAGTTGAGGTACAGTCAGATCACATCTAATTCTGATGGAATCTCCAGTGATGGATAGAAGGAGTCAGGAAATATGGTGTCTAATACTGTCCATCCCTTGCATCAATAAGATCCTCTCTTGACCTCCACTTTTGAAACCAAGATGCAGTTACTACTTCTTTGACAGAAAAGGTACAAGTCTGATTAATCACAGAGTCCCCTTCAAGGTGGTAGCCAGATAAACTCTCTGCAAAGACACAAAGCAAGGGAGTTTGTGAAACTATGATCCCTGCTGTTGCAGCTGGTTGTGAGCTCATAATTCATATCCATTATCTCCACCTTCCACTACCATGCTAGATTTCTCTGGGCCCTGTTGCCTTGCCCTTGTTGGGCTGTGGTTCCTGAAACTGCCAATTTTCTATTGTCACAGGGCATGGAAGCACCAAAAGACGCCCCAGTGAATTCTTGCTGCCCCCATTTTGTAGTTGCACCTCTAGTTCTTCATGTATTTGGAATCAATGAACCTCACCAGCGCTGTCACCCCTTTCCTTGGCTGCTGGCCCACTGGCATGAGGAACCCAATGCACTGATAGGATCAGAGTGGCACATAAGAGGGATCTAACTCAATAATAAATATCCTGTTGTTTAAGCCATTTTGAGTTGAATTTTGTTTTGTCCTGGATAAAGCATCCTCACTAATGCCTCAGAGGAAGTGACAGCTAAAGTTGAGATCTGAAAGAAGAATGAAAGTTAAAATAGGCAAAGGTGACAGGCAAGTAGGTTTCAGGGAGACAGAAAAGCACTCAGAAGAATCCATAGGAGAATAAAAATGTGAAGTGTTTGCGGAGCTTAAAATGGTTCAGTATGGCCAGAATCAAAATTATTTAAAAAGTTGCTTGTTAAAGCTTCTTGTGTAATGTTGGCAACTCGCAAAGGAGAGGTTAGTGCCTTCAAGAAACCATCATTAGGAGAAAACTTGGGTCGCTAAAATAATAGCTGAGGTTGCCTTGAGAATTAAATAATATTGGCTCATATCCCTAACGACATCTCATGCTATTGGATTAGTCTTCCCCAAGATTTTCCTCAGTTGTATAGTGTATGTTCACACTTCCAGCTCTAATTTCCATTACTATTTGGGGCATTTGTCTTTTGCTTTCTGTGGCTGTGCTCTTCTCTCTTCTCTGCACCAGACCAAATATGCAACAAAGATACTTTCCCTTCCTCTCCAAAATTCCAGTCCACCAAGGGAGCTGCATAAAGTCAATATTCACTTAATATTTGGGGGAGGAGAGGTAATAAAAGGGGTTAAAGCCAATGGCTGAAGAGGACATCGTTATTGTAAGTTCCCTCTGCCAGACCTGCCAGAGTATAAGGGGACTTCTCATTGGAGAACATCATTCTTCAAGTTTCCTGTCTGCAGCCGTGATATTATCCTTCACCTCTAGGAATATCCTCACATCCTCGCTACTCATCTTGCCCAACAGCTTCCAAATCCCCCCTGTATTGTTATACAGAGACTCAGCTTGTCATGGATGTCCTGGTCCTTCCAGACTCCAAGGACCGTCTTTCCACAACCAAAATTGTTCATTAAGATGGTTTTGCTAAACAAATTCAGCCCTCTCCAAGAGTCTCAACTCTTAATTTGAGAATTGTTTTATCCACACTTCATTTGAGAGAGAAGGAAAACCTGGGAGTGTGAAGGAGTTGATCAGGGGAAGTTTCTCAGTGAGGATACTAATCCTTAGCTGAGTCTCAAAGGTGAAGTTGCAGTTAACTAGAGAAAGAGGTGAAGAGAGAACATTCTTCTTGAGCAAGGACATTGAGACATGAGAGTGGTGAATATCTGTCCACTTTGTCTCCCTCCTCCTCCTCCTGGAGCATATTTTAACCTTCATCAAATCATTAGAGCCAGTGGATGAAAGAAAGAACCCTATGGACCTAATCTGAAAGGACACCAGTCCAGAGACCACCAGCCATTGTCTCTAACAGGGGAGAGTTCCCTCAAGCTGTGAATGTGTTCACTCTTAGGGTGGAAATACAGTAAGATGCATTGAACGTTCCTTTTAACTTCCATCCAGCTTTCCTACAATGTGGAGGTTAAGTGTACAGACCTTGGAGCCAGGCTGCGTAGATTCAAATACTGGCTCAACCACTTGCTAGCCGTGGGATCTTAGGCCAGTCACTGAACCTCTCTGTGCCTAGGTTTCCTAGTCTGTAAAATTGGGATAATGATAGCACAGGGTTTTCTGAAGATTAAATAAGTCATGTCTATGTCAACTGCTTAGAACAGTGCCTGTCACAAACTAAGCCGTTATTAAATATTAGCTCTTAATGCAAATCCTTAACTCGGCTCATTGACAATGCTGGTGACTTGTGGTGCCTCATGTGGGAGCCATGAAAATTAGCTCTGGTCCAGGCAACTTCTTCTACCGCACAAGTTGTTATAGTAGGAAATGGAAATGGATCTGATGTCATCAATTAATTTAACGGACATGGCTTGCCTAACTCAGACTTCTATTGTTTATAATGGGAACAAAATTGGGAACCAGAAGCATGGATATAAGAAGAAAAATCATCTTATACGTTGCAAAGGAACACCCAGCTGCTTTACAGACCAGTTATCTGCTTGCTGGGGACATGTTCTTTAAGCTTCCTTTGGTTGCTGCAAACTGTGATGCTCAAGGGAACTTCAAAATATGCTGATGCCTGGGTCCCACCTCCATGAATTCTGATGTAACTGGTCTGGGATGTAGCCTGGACTTTGGGATTTTTAAAAACTCTCCAAGAGATTCTAATTGTGGCCAAAGTTGAGAACCACTGTTTTAAAAAATCCCACTAGCAGACCACACCCTAGACAAATTCAATCAGAATCACTGTGGGTGATTGGTGGGCATCAGCATTTTTAAGAGCTCTCCTGGTGATTTAATGTGAAGCCAGTGTTGAGAGCCACCATTCTCGAAGTTCACTGATTTGGGTCTAATCTCAAGTATTGCTAAGGATTTGCTCAGCGATGTCTTGTCAGTTTTATAGCTTGCAATGACAAAATAAACACATCTATTTTTAAAAAAGAAAACCTTTGTTACTGAAATTTCTGCTAAACCCTCCTCCCCCAACTTTGGCTTCGCAAGTCTGATGTTGTATTTATAATGTGATTTTTGGTAATGTGAGATTCCTTAAGATCACAAATTTCATGCCGGTAATAGTAATGGACTGCTTTGCTTTGATCTCCCAAATTTGCCATTCTTCTGGTAAAATTATCCCCAGAATTTTCTTTGAAGAACCACTTTTCTTTAACTTTTAGCCTATGTTTTTTGCTTGGCTGGGTGAGAAGAAAGAGGTCCTGATTAGTCAAAGCCAATTGGCACATCCCCTCCCTGTGGGTGTAGTGATTGGGTCTAAGATGAGCACGTGATCACTTTCTGGCCAATGAAAGTTGAACTCAGGTTCATCTGTTGGGAAAGAGAAGCTTCGTCTCGGTAGGACGTGAAGCTGTGAAGGTGTGAGCTCTGGAGCTGTTGAGAGCCGCCGGGCAGTCTGAGAATGAAGCCCCCACACAGAGGAGAGCTGAGCAGAGAGTCGTGGTGAACTTTGCTCTGTTCACTTAGCAAAGCTCCTGAAAACAGCGAGGCCAGATCATGCTCCACTTTTTCTCTTATCTGAGTCAATGAATACTGTTTCTGTGAAAGCCAGTTTGAACTAGAGTTTTCATTTAATCGCCATGAGGCGTCTAACTGACATAGCAGAACAGAGGGAAGAATTTTAAATAGCACGGTTTCAGCTTTTAAAAGGAATTTCTTGGATACTTCTTAATTTGGTCCTTGCCACGATGCTATGGAGTCACAGTAGCAAGGTGCTAGACTGTCGTCTCTGTGGGGACAGGAAACTCGGGTGCTTTGCTCCCTCTCCTCGTCACCTGACACAGTGCCTCACACGTGGCAGACACTCAATAAATAATTGTTGAGAGAATGAGTGAATTCAAAGTGTTCACAATGTGGTTTCAGCCTTACTCAGGAACCGCTTTTATCCAAAATGATCCATTCACCATTCCTTGAATGGGCCTGCCATTTCTAGGCTTTTACGTGAGTTATTCCTTCTACTTTGAATACTTTCTCTGCTTCCTCTGCCTGTCAGATCCTATTCATCTTCAAGACCCGAGATAAATGCACCTCCTTTATGACGCTCGCTTTGGCTCCCACCAGTTTGATAGAATGACTTTTCACTCTTCAAATTCCTGTGGGGAAGGTGATAAAGACTCAGACCGGGGTTGGAATCTCCACTGTGTCACTTCCTAGCTGTGTGACCTTGAGCAAGCCATTTAACTGCTGAAAGCCTGTGTTTCCTCAGTACAAAGTTGGCATAAAGAAACCTGCCAACCTCAGATGCCTGTTGTGGAGAGCAGGTGAAACACAGTGTACCAATTTTCTGTGGGTTCTAACACAGAGAAGATAGCAATTCTAAGAGGTACTACTATTATTGCTGTTTTACAGGTGAGGCATGGTGCAATTAAGTGACCTGCGCCCAAGGTCAAATGACCATTCATACACTGGTTCATTTATAAATCGTTATTTATTGAGTGCCTACTGTGTGTCAGCACTGTGGGTGCTAAGGATACAGTGGTAAACAAGACAGATAAAATCCCTGCTCTGATATTCAGGAGGGAAAGTGGATCTGACATAAACAGATAACCGTGTGTGTAATGAATGTTACAAACGGGAGGTGTAGGGTATTACGGGGGGAAATATCAAGAGGTTGGAACTTGGCCATAAGACTTCCCTGAGTTATGACATTTAAACTCAGGTGGGAAGAGCATGAGGCCTCTTTCCTCTGTTACAAAAGAGCCAGGGTCAGGCTCTTCCTATCCCTGCTGATCCTGGGGCTCTGGCTGGGGCAACCTGGCACCCCTTCTCTTCAGATCCCTGTCTTGGCCAGCCCCAGGGGTGTGTGGCACCCCCTTCCCTATAAGGTGGGGAGAATGGGAGGAGGACAGTTTTCTTCATGACTCTGGCTTGTCTGTTTCTGGCTCTCCTTATCAGTGCTGCCAGTAATTACATCCGTCCCCTCACCCGCCTCTCTTCTCTGACAAGACTTCTGATGATACTTCATTGTTCTCTGAAATTACCTTCATGAGATTTTAAATAAAAATGAGTAATGGGGTCTTACAGCCTCCACATTGGCTCGATGCAATTTTTCCTTCCTTCCCTCCACACCACAATCAACAATGTCGAACAGCCCCTGCTCAAAGACGAGCTTTCCGAGAGGCTTCCGGCAGAGGATGAGTGAGATTGAGGGGTTATAAATGGGCAGCACACAGTCTCTTGATGCACACAGTAGTTAAAAAACCTGGGAATTTCACATGAAAATCCACATTTCTGGCTTCTCCTGAAAAGTCAGAATTGGCAGTACCATTCCAACATCTCCAAATGGCAATACTCAGCTGCAGTTAAGTGACGGCTGTCTCCTTTAGATGGGGCATGCAAGCTGCAGTTCACCTCAGACCCCCTGCTCCAATTGTATCCCTAGCCCAGCTACTTCAGTCATCTACCATACTTTCTGGGTCTCTGAGAGCATTTAAGTTTGCATTGAATTTTAATTTGGATTTAAAGTAAATCTGGCACATTGTAAGTGAATTAAAAGTAGCTATTATTAATAGTAATCATGGTAATAATATTCAAAGAGTACAGCCCTAGGGCGGGATAAAAAAAAGATATAGGACCTTTTCTGCATAGCAGTTGGGTAGGAATAGTGATAACTCAACCAAATATTCAAAATGATACCCTCCCTTCTTCCTAATCAACACTCCTACCTTAGAACATTTCTTAGTAAATTGCACAACATCCATACCCATAATAGAAACAGAGCATGTTGCAGCTAGGTGATTATTATTATTTACCATCATCACATAATTAGACATAATTTCAATAATTGCCCAAATGGAAACTACATGAATAAATATTCCTTAGGAAAACACAAATTAATGAAAAGAGAATTCAAGCTGGTGGTGAGATCTGCAAAATCCAGAGGGCACTTTCCCTTTAGGGTCAGGCCAGGGTGATATGCACAGAGGAGAATCATCAGGCATATGGAACAGCCAGGCATTTGGGTCTTCTTGTGAATGGATTCAAGGCAGTGAGTTTTCTCTGGGTCAGTCTCTAGCAGAGTGGCTCTGTCCATCAGTGAGGGGGAATAATAATTTAGCTGAACTTGAATCTGTTTTCTACTAAACTTGTGAGTGTCCTTCTGCTCCAGCTGATTCCTTCCTTCCATCCTCCCTCCCTCCCTTCCTCGCTCCCTCCCTTTTTTCTCTCCATTCAACAGTCATTGAGCAGCTGGCCCCTTGCTGTGGGCACTGTCCTAGGTGCTGATAATACAGTGGGGCACAGGACAGGCATGAAGCGTGCCTTGTTGAAGTTTAGGATGTAGACCCTCCTCCCCTTGGCTCCTGGGAAATTAGATTTAGTCTGTCATCCCACACGTTCTTGTTGATCACCTACTATGTTCCAGTCAGGGACCTAGGTGCTGAGTAGTTTCTGCAGCAATCAAGTCAGATATGGCCTTCCTTTCTTGAAGTTCACATTCTAGAGGGAGGAGGAGACTGATAAAATAAATCAACAATCAAAGTAAGAAAATAGCAGGTACTGACAAGTGCTATGATGAAAATAAAACAGTGTTAGAGGTATCTGAGGAGACGCACTTACCAGAGAGCCTGGCTTGTGGACACTTAATAAAGGTCTGTTCCTGTTTTCTTCCCTATCCAGACAACTACCTGTGATCCCTCCCTTCTCAGTGGGTTCCATTATTCTCTCCCTTTTTGTCTTGAGGTCTGCAGTCAGAGAAACTTGGCTTTGAATCCCAGCTCTGCCACTGTTACGTGTCCTTGGGCAGTTTGCTTAATGTCTCTGAGCCTTACTTTCCTCATCTGTAAAGTGGGAGTAAGGTAGAACCTGCCCCTCAGGACTGAAGTGAGGAAGAATGAAATATCGCATGTAAAGTACTTATGCAATGTCCAGCACATGTTAGGCACCCAGGAAATATTTATTTTTAAGTGAGTGAATGACCTGAATCCTACTTGTGCTTTCAAAGTCAACTCAAACCTCACTTCCTCTGTGGAACATTCTGGTTGCCTCCCCCCACCCCCATCACCACCACGGTGCACTCAGTGCCTTTGCTGTTCTAGGGCAAAGTTGTACATTGTTGATTTATTTTACCTGCTAATTTTCTGTCTCACCAAACCTATCTAAGCTCCTTAGTCTCTTTGGTAACCCCCACTCTCATGCACCTAACACCCTACTGAGCCCTTGGTAGGCAGTCAATACATGTTTATTGATTGACAACATGCAAACGAGTTGGTTTTCTTTGTCCTGTTGCTTAATCATTTTCTGCAGACCAGGTGAAGGGGAGACCTGTGTGTCACGGTGTTAGGTCACATTAGGAACCCCCTCACTCCTTACAATGATGCTGACACTCTCGTGTGTAAGGCTACTAGGACTACAGCCCTCAGATTTATAAAGACTGAATGCAGTGGATAACATCCACCTTTCTTGCATGAAGGAGAAATAAAGGATAATCGCACGGCTTTCTTCGGCTCCATTTGTGTGTGTGAGGAGCGTTACACTGGCAGTAATTACAGAAAGGAAAAGAAATGGAATAAGTACCAAAGGAAGAATTAATTGTACTCAACCTAGTTAAAATCCCATAGAAAGAATTTTTCTCTTATTTGGAAAGGTGATCTAAGATGACCTTGAAGTCATTGTATTAACCACTGTACTTTTCATTTTAAGGGGAGTAAATGGCAGAAAGATCATTTGGGAAAGGCAACCCTTCACTTACCTTTCAGAAATTAAATGACCTTGATTTCTGAACCACTTCCTCCCAATGAAATGAAATTGCATTGAACCCTGTCAGTTAACAAGGGGAAGATAATCAAACCCAAGGAGGAACTCACCCAACTGATTCCCCCGGAAGGAGGTGGGGGCCTTGGGGAGGAGAAGAGGAGCAGAGAGTGAGGGGTTTGGGGTTTGGTCAAAGTTGATTGAGTTTTTCATTTTGTTTAAAACAACAACAACACATTGAAGAAACATAACCTTTCTCCCCGGGTGGTGTTTACACTATATCATGTGTCTTAATGGTGGAGAGGGATTTTTCTACAGTCTAGCACTGTTTAGAAAATTTCCAGGCAGATTATCTGCCCAGAGAGAGGTTGCTGCTATCAAGACATAAAAGCAACAATCGCTATCGTTTGTGTATTTCTGATTGTACCAAGCCCTTTGTACACATTATCTCATTTAATTCTCACAACTATTCATACTAGCTGCTATTTTACTCCCCATTTTGCAGATAAGAAAACCGAGGCTCAGAGATGTTAAGTAATTTTCCCAGAGTCACAGAGCTTAACTGAATGGCAGGGCTGGGGCTAGAATCCAGGTTTTCCAGATTCTGAAACCACCATGGATCTTTTGTCTCAACTAGGCCAAACCCCCTACAGTGTGTTTTTCTCAGGTAAGATGTCAACGATGCTATAATCCCATGTGGGAGGTGGCTTTGGCCCCTACCACTCTGGTTTGGTAATCATTATATATTCTGTTACCTGTACTCCACAGCTGCTCAAGGTGGTTGTGTAGTATAAATTGGCAGGTGTGTGAGAAATGCCTTAGGTAAGGTCAGAGGAGACCGTATGACTCTGGCCCTCATGGACTGATAACAGCTTATCTATCCAAATTCAGAGAATAGAGCCAACAGCTGACGTAGCTAAGGAGACAGAGCAGCACAGTACAGTCATTGTGGGTGCCGGCTCTGCGGTCTGACCACCTGAGTTTAATCCTGGATCCACCACTTCGTACTTGTGCAACTTTGGGCAAATTAAGCTCTTTCTGACTCTGTTTATTCATCTTTGGAATGGAGAAAATAATAGTTCCTACTTTATAAGAGTATGGTGAAGATTAAATGAGATAGTTATATAATTATCATATAATTATATAATACAGTTAAGTGCCTAGTATATATTAGCTATTAAGGTACAAAATTTGATCCCTGGTCATGGGAAAACCTGAGCTTCTGGAAGAAGGTAGAAGTGGTCAGTTCACAGGAAAATGATCACCAAGAGAGACTTGTTTAGGAACAAGTTGGGCTTGAGCCAGCAGGAGGAAAAGGGAACTAGGAGCTAGGAGCTAGGCAGTGGACAGGTCCACAGCACTTGCTGCATTCTCAGCAGATGTCCCAGGTAGGTGTCCATGAGATAAGCCCTTGCTAGGAAAGGCCAGGCCAGAGGGAAGGAGAAAATGCAACTTAGGAGAATCCCTATGTCTTTCCATCCTTCAGTCCATTCATCCTTCCATCTTTCTATCCTTCTACCCTTCCATCCATCGATCCATCCATCCTTTCATTCCAGAGTCTGCCGTCCTTTCTAGGCTTCCATCCATCCTCCATCTTTCTGTCCTTTAGTTATTCCATCTGTTCATCCATGCATCCCTTCTACTCACCTATCCTTTCATCCCCAGTGCAGCATAGTGGTTAAGAGGGTGAAATGTGGAGGTGGAGAGCCTGGATTCCAATCCTATTTCATTTGCTACTCGCATGAACTTGGACAAATGTCTTAACCTCTCCAAGCTCCAAGTTCCCCACTTGTAAATTGGGACTGTCTCCTGAAGGCAAAGGGGGGTGACTGGAGGGTTTTGAGCAAAGGAGTGACACAATCCTATTTGTGTCTTTTCAAGTTTTCTCTGTCTGCCGTGGGGAGGATGGAGGGAAAGGGGGGGCAAGATCATGCACAGGGAGGTCAGTTGGAAGGTGTTGCAATTAACCAGGGCAAAAGGTGATGTAAACATGAGCCAAGTAATGACAGCGTCCACTTATTATGGGCTTGGGAGGTGTCAGAAATAGTGCCATGTGCTAACCTTAAGAGTTAGATACTCTTTTATTATTTCCATTTTACCGATGTGGAGAGTGAGGCTTAGAGAGTTTAAGGGACTCACTAGGATCATGCAACTGCTAAGGAGCAGAGCTAGGATTTGAACACAGATCACTAGACTTTGACACATCCTTTGCAGCTCCAGGCTACCCCCTGTGCAAGGACCGCAGAAGCCAGGATGAGGAAGAGGGGCTAATTCCAAGAGACATTGCTGATGTCAAAGCAGCAAGATGACTTGACCAACTGATGGAGGGAGGCACAGGGATGCTGGTAAGCTGGCTCTCTGGGAAGAGAAAAAGCCCTGGTTTATAGTGTTTGCTGTTTTATACAGCATAAATACTCCCACCATGGCTGATTTGAAGTTACTAACATGATGTCACTGAATATGTAGCTGGGAAGAGACAGTGAGTTTAGAGGGAAAAGCCAAGGATGCCTCAGGAGTTCTCAGCTTGTGGCTGAGTACAGGGAACTGTGGTTAACTGTTTCAAGGGGGTTCTAATTTTTCCTTGGGTCAGATACAGTTTTCAGAATCCCCTGAAAGTTGGGAAACTTGCTTATTGTCACAAAATTCTCAAAGCATTTCAAGGTTTTCATTCTTATATCAAAACCCTTATGCTACATAAAGAACTCCAACATCCCAGTGGCATTTTTTTTTTTATAACTTTATTTATTTATCTATTTTTCCCCCAAAGCCCCAGTAGATAGTTGTATGTTATAGCTGCACAGCCTTCTAGTTGCTGTATGTGGGACACGGCCTCAGCATGGCCAGACAAGTGGTGCGTCAGTGCAAGCCCGGGATCCGAACCTGAGCCGCCAGCAGCAGAGCGCGTGCACTTAACCACTAAGCCACGGGGCCGGCCCCCAGTGACATTTAATAATAAGTCAACAATAAGCATATATTGAGCTCTAATGTCTGTGGCTTGGCCAGGGCCTGGCTGATCTAGGCTGGGCTTGACTCAATGGCTCTGCTCCATGTGTCTCTCCTTCTCCACCTGGGACCAGCAGGCTAGCCCAGCCGTGGTCACATGGCAATGGCAGAAACACAAGATAGTACATCGAAACACTCAAGGTCTCTTAAGTCTTAGGCTTGTAGCTGGCACCCTGTCAGTTCCACTTCATTCTATCAGCAAAGCAAGGTACATATTCGGAACCAAAGTCAAGGGGTGGGGAAATATATTCTGTCCTTTTAGTGGAAGGAAGCACAAGTTCCATGGCAAAGAGCATGGATACAAGGAGGTGTTGTGTCATTGAGGCCAATGATTCCATCCACCATAAGGGCGTCTCTCTAGGTTGCCTGTGGGCAACAGTCAGACCATTTCCTCCCCCAGGGTATGTCTAGCCTCTGCCCCATCTCTGTTTTTCCTTTACCTTGGTGGGGAGAGGGTGGGAGAGCCTTGAGGCCTGGGCCTCCTTGCTTTCCTCCTCTGCTGCTGGGAAGGCTGGTTTTGCCTCACAGTTGAGACCTGAGTATTACGTCATCCCTCCTTTGCCATTTTGACAAGCCAAGCGACTTTCTCCCCACTCAGGGTTTTGAGCGAGCCCTTCTGAAAGGTGCTGCAGATGCAACTTTCCCTAATGCATCTTAAAATTAGTGCCTTTTTTTTTTTTTTTTAGAAATAAGCCTTATTTATACCATGCACACAACAACAAAAAAGGGAAGATAATTAGGCACACACACTGCAATCAAGCGTATTGGGTTTGTTGGAATCATTAAACTTAATTACTTTCATTTGTTATTCCTGGGGGCTATAATATCAGTATTAAATGCCAATGGAATCTGCTGTATGTTTGATTTAGCTGAAACAAGGATTTGTAATTTACTGCCTCTCCGAGAGATTTTTATCAAAGCGAGGAAAGTGCTGAGTGCCTCTTGCTTTTCATGGGGCCTGCTGGAAAACACCTTTGCTGAAAGACTGGGATGTTGTCTTGCAGCCTGTCTCAGTGTCCTGCAAGATTCTGTCCTTTTAGATTCCTGCCCATCTCCAGGTGGAATTAACCACAAGCACCAACCACACATATTAAGCCCTTACACTGGACAAACCTCATTTAATCCTCACAATTACCCCATTTTGCAGAAGAGGAGACTGAGGTTCCAAGAGATTAAGTAACTTGCCTGAGGTCACACAGCTTGTAAGAGGCAAGTCCAGGATCTTTGCTAACACGGAAGGGTCCTGAGTTTGGGATTGGTGTTATCGCTTCTTTTGTGGTTCCCAAATCTTGGTGTTGGTTTCTGCTCCAACTTCTTGATAAGTCTTATCAAAGACATCTTGATAAGTCTTATAAATTCTCTCAACCTCAAGTTCCAATAAAAGCCAAGATTCATGAACATTTGCCATGTGCCTGCCACTGTACTAAGAGTTTTAACTACTTTGTCTCAGGCAATCCTTCCAATAATCTTATGCTATAGCATATGCTTAGTATATGTTGTTGTTATTATTGTTACCATTACTATTATACATCAATACATCTATGTGTCAGGCTGATGGCAGCATCTGCATCAGTTAGGAGTGTGTTCAAATGCAGGTTATAGCTGCCCACAGTGATTTCACCAAATAGGGCTTTATTTTCCCACATAACAACAAATCCAGAGCAACAGCCTAGGCTGTTATGGCTCTTCATGGTGCCATTAGAGACCCAGACTCCTTACAGTTTTTTCAGCTCGTTCATCCTTAGAGGTTGGCCTTCTCCTTCGTGGTTGCAAAACGGTTGCTCCACCTCCAGACATTGCATCTGTCTTCAAGAGAGGGAAAAGGAGAAGGTGAAGGGCCAAAGGCCAAAGCACCCTCCTCTGTAGGTTCCCCATTATTATTTTTGCAGGGTCACCCTCTCTGAGGTCTACTACCAACATCTCTCTGAACAGCAGTATGTTATGGGGTCACTCCTCACTCAAAGGAGCCTGGGAAAGACATTTTATTTTAGTTGCACATGTGGATGCTATGAACAAACAGGGTTTCTATGGTAAAGAGGAGAATGGCTATGAGCAGGAGAGGGAGAACTAGCTGTGTGTGGCACAATATCTTGAGAAGAATAGATCAACAGGCTTTGCTTATGCAGTGCAGGCTGAGGTTTTTCCCCTTGAAAAGCTTCATTTCACTCTCTATTATTTCCTTTAATCCTCACACAACCTTTTGAAGAAGTTAGTCCACTTTCGTTCCGAGGCGGTCTCAAAGAACGTTTTCCTGGTCAGTTTTTTTCAGCTTCAGAAATGAGGACCAGGAGGAGGGGGAGGGGCTGTCTCTGCCGTGGACAGACCTGAGCAGAGCTCATATCTCCACAGCCCCACCTTGACTGCCCATCATCAAACAGGGATGGCAGGCTGGGGAGAGCCTTTTGGACTGGGAATTGGGATGGAGGATGGGTGGAGATTTAATTATGCGATTAGCTAGGCTTGGAGTCAAAACTCTCAACATGCTCCTAATTGATTGATCATATGCACCACCTGCCAGCCTTCTCGCCTCCAGAGGCTCCCAGAATGCACTGTAGGTGCAGGAGGGAGCATGGAGTCTACTCCTGCTTGGGGAATTGGGGAGTTCCCCATTAAGTGGGTGTGCAGTCAATTAACATATGAGCCCAGGGACCCTCTGAGCATGCCTTGTAATGTTCAATTAGTAGAGTAGATGAGGGCTGCTGGGAAGAGAGAGCTGTCTTAGTTTATTGATTATGTGTGTTGGGGGAGGGCGGCACTTGGTACACAGCAGTAATTGCCAACAGCCATTTCCAGCACAGACAAATTCTGTATTCCAAGGAGGAATGGGTAGGAAAACAACAATAGCAACAGAGCTCAATGATGATAACTGACATGTGTCTGTAAAGAGTTTTTGTTTGTTTAGAAATTTTTAATTATAAAAATTATATATACTAATAATATATATAATAGCATTTCTTGAGTGATACCATGAATGACACACTGTGCTCAATGCTTTATTATGTTATGCTACTTAATGCTTATAAGAGATTATGAGAAAGTTAACACCCTATATTTCAGATGAGGAAAGAGACGCTCAGAGAGGTGAAGTGACTTGCTCAAGTCACACAGCTAAGAAGTGGAAGAGGAACAAATTGAAGCCAGTTTTGTCTGACTCCAGAGCCTGTACCTTTAAACATTAGTCATTCTATCCCCAACTCATGTCATTTTAGGAGAATTGGGTCATGCTAACAATTATAAAGAAAGTAACCATCCAGAATCCCAACACTGAGGGACAGTCTGTGCCTGATATACTAATCTTTCCTCCCACTGTCTTCTTGGCCTCCAGCCCCCTTCTCATTTCCCTTTCATCCCCCCCAACTCCCCTTCACTATCACCAGCACTGTTTAAACCAGGAATAAATAGCTGATGCAGGCAGAGCCAGTTACATCTGTCTCTCCTCAATTTAGAACAGAGTCACAGAGACCGTTAGCCGGGGAAAGGGAGGGCTGCTGAACCACAAAGGCATGTGGACCCGTTGTGAAGGGTCCCAGTGTGAAGTCCATGATGGATCTTGTGTGAAGGCAGAGGACAGGATGAGAGGCAGATCTGAGAGAGCGTTTGCTTCTGATACAGAGCGAGGTGAGAGAGTACCTAAGATCGCAGCTCTTTGAGGCCAGCCTGAACTGTCCACAATCCAGTACGTACAACCAACCCTCTTTTAACTTAAGCTTTCTTCAGGAAGTTTCTTCTTCCTGGTAACCAAATGCTCCCTGACTAAAGTACAACTACTGCTAACATTTTGGAGTGTTTCCTTCTAGTATTCCTTCCTTCCATTCTTATCTATAACCCCAGATGCAGAGAGCTCAGTTACTCATAATTCCAGATCATAGCTCATAATCATCATTGGCTTATGCAACACCTCTCTTATTTTATTTAGTTTCCCCCATTCATCCTGTCTCTACGCCCAATCCTCTCTCTCCCAGGCTTTAATGTTTTTTTGATATACATTCCTAATATACGTTTACTTATAAAATCTGCAGGGTTGATTTTTGTAGGTATATGATTTTAATATACTTAAATGGTGGCATACAATAAATCTTAATCAGTTTTCTTCCCTTTTTTAGATTTAACACTATGTTTTAAAGTTCTGTCCCAGTTTTTCTCCCTATGTATCTTCTCATGGTTTAAACCATCTTTTGTGTATAATTTCAGACACACTTTTATTTTTACTTAGTACTCTAATGAGAGGGAGTTTTGTTTATTTCAAGGCCAAGTACCTAGCTTCCCACCACACACTTTTCTCCTAAGAACTCATATTGGAGAATAGCTTCAAAAATACCCAGTGTTGTGAGGTTGTCTTCTCTTCAAGCCATATAAGGAGACGTTTCTCAACTTTTTCTCCCAGTTTCACTGAGGAAGATGATGGAATGAATTGACAGAGAGGATTCTGGGTCTGAGATCTGAATTCTTTGCTCTTCTGCCTGGATGGAGAGCTGGCTAGCTGGTGGGGATTTTAGGAGCTGGATGACTTGGTGGACTTTACCCAAGTCTGAGCTCCAGCCTCTAGGAGTTCTAGGAGATGAGATGGGTGGCTAGATTAATTAGGGCTCTTTTGATTGAAATGGTGGAAACTCAATTCAATTTGGCATAAGCTAAAAAGATCACTTACTGGCTTGTGTACCTTGACAGTCTGTGGTAGTGCAGGTTTCAAGCTAGGCTGTATCTAATGCTGAAAATGAACTGAAAAGGGAATCAGGGACCAGTCTCTCTCCATCTCTCGGCTCTGCTTAGTCTGTGTTGATGTCATTCAACAGCAAGTTCTCCCCAAAGAGAGGCAGGAATGGCCATGGACAGCTTCAGGCTTACACTCCATCTCCTTAGCAACCCAGCCAACAGACAGCACCTCTTTCCCAACGATTCCAGCAAAGCCCACAAATTCATTCCAATTGGGCTGGGATAGATCACATGCCCGTCCCTGAACCAGTCACTGTGACTGTGCTGGGTCTGGGTCATGTGAATGGGATCAGCTCCATCTGAGCGTGTGGATGGAGAGAGGGAAAGGGGTACCAGTGTCCCACTACAAGAAGAAAAGGGAGTGGACGGTGGGCAGGCGATAACTGATAGATATATATCAGTATGGAACCAGAGCAGTGCAAAAACTCCTTAAAGTGCACATCTAGGGAGTGGGAAGAGTAGGAACGAGAAGTAGCAGGTTGCAGCAGGTCAGCGGGGACCTTGAAGTATATTAGTTATTATCCAGTGCTAACCCTGCACACAGATCCCACACCCATCTTAAAGGCAAGGGTCAAAAGGAACTGGAGAATAAAGTGTAATCTTTAGATCCAGACAGACCTGGGTTCAAATCCGTCTCTGTTTGACTCAGTGAGCTTCATTTTCCGTAACTGTAAAGAGGAGATTCATATGTAAATGCAAGACAGTGATATAAAGACAGCACAGTGCCTGGCCCGCCACAGACTCTCAACTGTTATGGTTATTTCCTTTCCACTCTCATATACCACTTATCACCATGTGTCAAAATCTTATGTTTGCATATTTATTTCCTCATTCTATTGTGGATACTTTAAAGGCAAGAGCTGTGGGTAACTTACTTCTGTTCCACCAATACTTAGAACATAGTAGGTGTTCATTAAATATAATTAGGTAAATAAACTTTGCTTATTTGGAGTCTGGCTCGGGATTAATTAGAGGGGTGGCTAGTGACAAGAATGACCCGGATAGTACCATTCTTTGAGAAATTCCATTTTAACTCTCATTTTAACCTGGACCAGAGCTTTATATCTGCACTTCAAGCCAAATCTAAATCCTACCCTGGATGCCCCTAAATGCCCAGTCCCTGGTGGACACTAGCCAGACCTTGGGGTTGACATAGAGAAAGGTCAGCTCATAGTGAAATTGGGGAGGGTTTCCATGTGAGCAATAGCCCGTGTGGTGTTTTATGAGAGCCCGTATAGAGATGAGTGCTCTTCGTAAATTTAGCATGGCAAGATTTTAATAAACGAGGCCATTGGGATGTGTGGGGTTTTATATATCATGCTTCGTATTTATATTCCTATCAACTTTCCTCGCTTAAGCAATATATTTATTATAGTCCATTTCACCATTTCTCACAAGATAGATACTGTATCATGTCAGACAGATATAAGTGGGTGGGCTTGGGTCTGAAATAATGAAAAGGCTGGCAGAAAAATTTGGAGCAGAAGGCATGGGAGTAGTTTATGCTTTGGAAAACCATTCTCCGTTTTGCTCAAGCAAGTGGGACAACGGTGGGCCTGGGTGTCTTGCTGTGTGGTCCTAGGAAAGTCACCATCCCCAACTCCCAGCCCCTAGTTTGGGCCTCAGTAAATGAAAGACTGGAGTAATCCTCTGATACGCTGAGAAACCTTCAAGACTGTCTCATTCCTCTAAAATGCATACAACATTCTGTACCCAACATCGTCACATTACAGAAGCCTGATTGGTCCAGCTTGAATCAAGTGATCTTCCTCCAAACCAATCAACTGCAAGGTCAGATTGTAACCTGGTGCCTCTGACTGCGGCCACATTAAGATGAGGGGATGAGTGGGAGGGTGGAAAGGTTTCTAGGATAAGAAGAAGGGGCTTTTGCCAAGAGGTGGATCCTCTAGGCATCATATACAAAATGGTTTTGATCAGTGTCCTCCTTTTCCTCTCACACTCCCACTTAGCCCTTGAAAACATCTCCTTGCTGTGGTTTCCTAGGCATGTAGTGATCTGACCCCCGCCCACCGGTACAGACGTGCCTGTCTCCACTTCTCAGTTCACTTTCTTAAGTTCCAGACATACTGAACTACCTGCAGGCCCCTGACTCTGAGGTTGTCCCTCATGCCTCTAGGCCTTTGTACATACTGTTCCCCCAGGCAGGAATATCTTTCTTCCTATTTTCACCTACTGATCCTCAAAATAGCTAACGGATTGTCTAGTTCAGAAAACTTTCCCTGACTCTCCTTCTGCACATCGACGCCCTCCACCAAGCTGAGGAGCTGTTGGTTTTCCCTAAAGCATTTTGCTCATATTCTCTCTCTGTTTCTCTGTCTCCATCTCTGTCTCTCTCTCTTTCATGCACACACACCATATATCCTTTGCATTGCAATTATCTGTCTACTTCTCTGTCCCACCTATTAGACTATGAGCTTCTTGAGGTCAGGAACTATCTCTTATCTCTGAATCTTCGACACCTAGCCGAGGACTCAACACATAGGAGCTCAATAACTGTTTATTAAATGATAGAAAGGCCTCTAGAGCTGAGCCCTTCACAGATCATAGGGAAGGTCTGCAATTAGAATTCAGAGCTAGGCACCTAATGACGCAGGGATTATGGCCATGTAATATCTAGTGGAAAATTTTCAACAAGAGCTTCTTTGGTTTCTATTTAGGGGAATTATGTTAATGAGCCATCTTGCAAAATCCCTGAGAATCATGTTCCAAACTTAGCCCACTGGGTCTCATTTAGATGTAAAGGATAGCAGAAGCACTCTGGTAATGAAGACGGTTTCTGGCCTCAGGTTAGCATGTGCTGCCTTTATTGCACCCCAAGGACCTCCTATCAGCTGGACACAAAGACCAAACTCAGCAAACCACAGCCTTGGGGCTTTTCCAAGTCCACTGTTACCTTTCCCATTGCAGTTACTAAGTTGTCCCACTCTGAGGCTCCCTGTGTGTTTAGTCCACTGATCATCTTTATGGTGCTGTCTGATATTAATGTCAAGTATTGATTCTTTGACTCTTGTCTCAACAAATGTTCACTGAGTGATCCCAGCGTCTGGGGAGATAGGAATGGGGTCACATGGAAGCTTCGGCCTTCAAGGTGTTGACACATGAATATTAGCCAGAAATACAAGATGACAGGAAAGAATGTGCAAAGTTGCTGACTTATTTGTTCGATCTATCTTTCTGTCATGTAGGGGGCATCTCTGTTTACCCACTTAGTTTTAGTAGAATGTTCTTACAGGACTCTGACTCCCTGACCACAATGGCTTAATTTAAAGTGGGCATTGGACTTCCCCAAGAATTGATCAAGGGAGCCAGTCTGCCTCCAACTGTGGGCATTGTAAGATGTATAATTCAGGAGCTGTCACATTGAGAAAGAGGTGACACGCAAAGGGAGCTGAGATGAAGATGGAGGGAGAGTCTCTCCTAATTCTCCTTGTCCTGAGGCCCAGAGTGTCCCTGCCTCTCATGAGGTTTCATTGTTAACCATGTTTCAGGGATTAGGTGAAGCGATAAATTGCCTAACCTTGTTAAAGGTAGTGATAATTTTCTCATAATATCCATTCTTCCCTTCTTCTTAAAGACCCCTGAATTTTAGCTGTCCATGTGCCTGCCCAAAATAAAGACCATATTTCCTCCTTGCTTCCTTACAACTGGGTGATGATATGTCTAAGCTCTGGCCAATGAGATGTAAGCAGAAAGTTTGCATGTAATTTCTGGGTTGTCCCGTTGAACAAAAGGGTGATCTGCCTCTGCCTGTTTTACTTTTCTCCTTTCCTGCTGACAGGAATGTCGATGTGGCCATAAACTACCTTACATCAAAAGATGTAAGGGGCCAGCCAGGGGCTGGCCCAGTGGCACAAGCGGTTAGGTGTGCGCGCTCCACTGCGGCGGCCTGGGGTTCGCTGGTTCGGATCCCGGGCGCGCATCAACGTACCGCTTGTCAAGCCATGCTGTGGTGGCATCCCATATAAAGTGGAGGAAGATGGGCATGGATGTTAGCCCAGGGCCAGTCTTCCTCAGCAAAAGGAGGAGGATTGGCAGATGTTAGCTCAGGGCCGATTTTCCTCACACACACACACAAAAAAGATAGGACAGTACCCAAGGGATGATGGACCAACAAGACCACAAGAAGCTGGGTCCCTAACATCATGGAGCTGTCATGTCAGCTTGGGAATGCTTACACCAAGACTATTACACGTCAGAGAAAGAAATCTATTTTATTGAGCCTCTAGTGCTCTGGGTCTCTGGTACAGCAGCTGAAATTATATTCTAAATAATGTAGTGAGTTTCTGTTGCTTGCAATCCCGAATCCTGAATAACTCCATTATTTATTGAACACCTACTACATGCCAGGTTTGGAGGGTACAGTAAAGGAGGAAATAAACCTGGGCCCTGCTTTCATGGTGGTTACAGTTTAGCAAGGGGATATGGATGTAAATCAATTAATTACATGAAAAGCTTTATTATTACAATTGGGACCAATGCGACGAAGGAAAAGATACTCCGAGAACAAATACCACAAGAAGCTGACTGACTATGGACGTTAAACATTACTTTCAATGAGAAAGAGTTTGTCAAGCCAAGATGGTGGACTGGGAGAGGAAACAGCCTCTGTAGAGGCCCTAAGAAGGGAAAGTGCTCCTTCAAGGTTCAAGGAAGTTGAGGGAACAGGTGCAAGGCATAAAGATAAGGCTAGTGAGGGAGGGAAGAAAGTGACCCAAGGTGATGGGGGGCTGGCAGGGGCCAGATCCTGCCTTAACATTTAAGTAAATGTTAAGAGTTGGGGCTTTATCTTAAGAGCAATGGGAAGCCATGGAGGGCTTTTAGGCAAGATCAGATGTACGTTTAAAAAATGTAATTCCAGATGTTAGTAAAGAATGGATTGGGGGATCAAGAGAGGATGTAGGGAAAACAGGAGGCTACTGCAGTGGCTCTGTCAAGAGATGATGGTGCCTTAGATTAGGGAGGAGGTGGCTGAGATGGGGCATCTTATCCTGCAAGGTTCTGAGAATTTCTCAAAGATGTCAAGTCCAAGGCTGTGCCTTTAACTCTTCTGTAATGGGTGCCATTGTCTGCCACCCATCCCCCATTCCCACACACCCCCCCTCCCCCGCCAGCATCCACTTGCCCCTTCCTAGCAGACCTTTGCTTTTGATTACCTTCCCCTCCCTGACCCAAGCACGAGCCTTGAAGCTGAACCCAGCCCCAGAACAAGGAGTGAATCTGATTGGTCTGAGGCTAATCCCACTCCCCAGTCAGAGAATGGTTCAGAATGAGCATATGACCCCAAAGTAGCCAATAGGACATGACAGGAAATTTGCTAGGGATATCTGGGAAAAGTTAGTTGACAGGTCCTAAAGGAGAGTAACCGGAATAAGTGACCTCTCTTCTTGCCCCCAGTGATTGTCACCTGAAAATAAAGTAATACCAACCTGAGAACACCAGCCCCGAGGATGTCTAAGAGAGAATTGAAAAGAACCTGGGTCCTTGATAACGCTGCTGAGTGGCTGAATCAACCACTCCTGAAACTCACTTTCTTTGGGACACCCTGTAGGGAAGATGAGACAGGTTGCAATCACTGAGGCCATTTTGAGCCCTGAATTCCGTTACTTGCAGCTGCAATCGTCATAACTGACATCTTCCCAAATGCACACCCAGAAAAACTACTGGGCACCCTGAAGCTGTTCCTGGCCAAAGACCTGGATTCTGTCACCCATGGCATTCATTTTGCCTGCTCAGCTTGTCTGAGGTGGGGAGGAAAGAGGAAAAAGGGAGAAGGAAGATATTGTAGTCAAGCAGAAAAGTTGAGATTTTGCACTGAAGGCAAGGAGCAGACCCTAAAGAGGTTATGAGAAGAGCAGAAACAGGAAAGCGGTATATCAGAAAGATGAGCTGCAGCCTCCCACGGGAGAAGCGGAAGAAGAAAGCCTGGGAGAAGGAGGCCTGGGTGGGGCTGATGCTGTAGTATGAGTATGAGGTGATGAGGACGAGGCTGAGATGGTGGCTGGAGGCACAGTATGGAAAGAAAGGCATGGATTTGAGAAATACACAGGTATCTTTCCCCTCCCCGCCAGGAGCTGTGGGGAAGGAGGAGCCCTGAGCTCCTGATCTCTGTTGGAGCTTCCCAGGCTCTTGGAACACTTGGAGATAAGCTGTGTTTAGAGACTTCTGGCTATTTAGGCAATCTCAGACACTCCCTCTTTCAGGAGGACCCCCTTTGTGGAAGTCTCATTTGTTTACTAATTTAATAGCTTTTTATTGAACATTCTTATAGGAAGTACAAATACACAGTATTGGTACTAACACTCCAGTTTTGTTACCTGTGGCAGACATCACTAATCAATTGTTCTCTTCTTTCCTAAGGAGACCAGACTGGGTATGTACTCTAGGCATTACTAGTTGATCTGAGTTGGTTGACTGTGGTGAGATCTAATGGTCTCCTTGACTACCACATGCAAAACGATGTGCAAAGCCCTTCTACTAGTTTCCTGTGGCTGCTGGAACAAATTGCCACAAACTGTGTGGGTAACTTAAAACAACAGAAATTATTGCATGGTGCTGGATCTTTTACCTGTCTGTGCCTCCGTATCCTCCTTGTAAAATGGAGCTTACAGAACCTTCCTCACTGGGTTATTGTGAGTGTTAAATGGTAAGTGCTCAATGAATGGAATGTTGGCTATGACAGTCCATGGTGGCTGGGTTCCCGAGCGTGCCCCTGGGAAGCTCTTCAGGGAAGCTGGTCTGATAAAGCATCCCTGATTGTCTCTCAGCCCGGCAGTTCCAGAGAGGAGCAGGGGTGGGCTCCTGCAGGCAGATTCCAGGTCTTTCTGTGCTACACAGAGCTTCCATTATTAAAGTATTTTGTGGAAGCAACCGGCTCATGGGATTCTGAGAACTACACCTCCAGCTTCTAAAAGGCCCTTTGTTCAACTTGGAGGTGGGGCCGCTTAGACACTGAGGAGGCCCAGAGGGGTGGTGGAGGCCCCCAGTTGTCCAGAGAGGTACTGGGCCTTGGTTCTATTCCCGTTCTCTCACTCTTCCTCCCCACCTCCCGCTCTTTTTCTCCCTCCCCCTTCTCCTTTCTTTCCCCCTCCCCCTCTTCCCCTCCCCCTCTCCCTTTCCCCTTCTCCCTCTCCCCCTCCTTCCTCTCCTCCCCCTTTTTGCCCGCCCGGGAGGCAGCTGGCTGTGCTGGAGAGGGCGATTCTCTTTGCATCTGGTGGGCTGAAGCAGCATATTGACGAGCGCCTGCAACTGTGAAGTAGAGGGAAGTGTTCTGCACTTCAGTGGGATAACAGGTGTTATTTCTCCATGGATGGTGGGGGATGGAGCTGTCACTTCTCTTCTGTTGGGATGCAGGAGAGGTAGAGGGAGTCTCCCACTTGACCTGTGCCATTGGTGGTTTCTGGGCACTTATTGTGTACTTACTGTTTCCTTGGAACCTTACTTATGGTATCTCACATAATGCTCTTCACATGCAGTCTCCCGGGAAAGGAATGGTTATCCTTAAGTTCATTAATGAAAAACTCAAGGTGCTGCAGAGGGGCGATATCTCGGAGCGAGGATTTCCGCACAGATGTAACTGATACTGAGGCCTTAGTGTCTTCCTCCACTCCATCTGGGCTTTGGGAAGCCATCCTGGAGGAGTGGCATTTAGCTTTTTCAGATCATGCCAAATGCCACCTCCTTCATGTACTAGACCAGAGGTTGGCAAACTTTTTCTGTAAAGGGCCAGAGAGTAATAAATATTTTAGGTTTGCGAGCTGTATCCTCTCTGTTCCAGCTATCAACTCTGCTGTTGTAACAGGACAGTAGCCATAGACAGTCCGTAAATGAATAGGCATGGCTGTGTTCCAATAAACTTTCTTTACAAAAACAGGCAGCCAGCAAGCATGCATTAATTAGTCAATCCCTGAAGTAAATAACCTGAGTCTGACTCCTGCCTTTTCCAATTACCAGCTGTGTGACCGTATTTAATTCGTCTGTGCCTCAGTTTCCTCATCTGTAAAATGGGAATAATAACACCCCATAATAATCATCGTAATTGTAATACCTCATGAGATTGTTGTGAGGATTAAATGAATTAAAGTCCAAAGAGCTCTTATAAAAGTGTCTGCCATGGAGTCACGGGTCAGTGCCAAGCGGCATTATTATTAGCATCATTGTCATCTTCAGCATCATAGAAAGGACCTGGAGCTATAGAATGGGGATAACACCTACTTCACAGGGTGGTTGTGAGAACGAAGTGAGAAAATGGATGCAAAATGCCTAAGCGGTGCTTAGCACATCGTGAGTGCTCAGTGGCCCTGCAGATGGATCCCCAAACTCATGTGCTCTCCTCTCCTGGCTGCTTTGATAAGCCTCTTCCTGGTATAAAAAGAGGGGAAAGACCCAGTCACATGGCCCCAGGCTGCGCAGAGCCTTCTTTGGGAATGACGACAGTGTGGGAAAGAGTAAGGGAAGTGTCCATCACTAAGCAGAAATTCAGGGCTGCAGAGAAGCCACAAGGCTCCGGTCTGGGAGAGGGGATCTCCCAGTGGTCTGCGGTTCCCCCAGGAGTTGGGCTTAGGGGCTTTGGAAGGGGACTGCAGTGACCATTTCCTATGGAGACGCTCACCACTAACTGCCTCTGTGACGGCAACAAAGGGAGAGCTTCACCGCCCAGCCCTGGGAGGAACCGTCATTGTTGGTTGCTGCAAAGCCTCTCCTGGCTTTTCAGCAGGTGACATGACCTTGTGTATTTTGAGGACTTAGTCGATGTCAACATAGGTTAGAAATCTCTGTGCACGCTCAGGTTTATGGCTTCCCACTGGCTGGATTCCTTTCGGTTTGATGGAAGAAGGCAGGCAGAGAGGGAATTTAGTGTCCTCTGCAATTCCAAGCTGCTGGGTGTCTGCACATGAATCTGAGCCTTAACGGAGGAGGAAGAAGGCAGGCAGATGCTGAGCTGGGGCTCTAGAGCCAAGAGATTGGAGATCAAGTCCTGGCTCAGCTGCTTGCTCTCTGGGCAACCTTGGGCAGCTTGCCCTGTCAGCACATCAGTCTCCCCACCTGTAGATAGGGGTGCTAACAGGACTCAGGGAAAGTGCACCTGGAAGCCCTGGCCGAGAGCCTGCCACATATTAAGCTGCCACCATAATGAGGAAGATTGCTGGACCTAAGGACATGCGGACAGATGGACCTGGATTTGAATTCCATTTGACCTTGGGCATGCCATTTGACCCTGAACTTCCTATTCTTTATCTGTAAAATGGGTACAATAATTATGGATTAAGTATGGTAAAATGTCTAAAGCACTTTGTTCAAAGCCTGGTACACTGTAAGTAAAAATAAGTGGTAGTATTTGTTATTTTTATTATTATTATGGGCCTGACTGGGGCAGGCCTCAGATGTAACTGGAGCGGATGGCAGGATGTGGGCAATCTAAGGGAGAGAAAACTCCTTGCCCTTGGTCCGGCTCACATGGGTGGACCAATGACACAGGAGCGGGAGGTTGGAGCTGTGCTCTGTGCCCCTGAACTTCCAGCCCGGCTTTGAATAGTTTGACCCTTGGCTTTTGGAACCGTCTTCTCAGGCTCCTGCTGGAGTTTAGGGCTCTGAGATTTCAGCTCGATCAAGAGAAGAGTGCAGTGGTGCTGGGGTTTAGCACCCAGGCTTTCGTGTCCCACAGCCCTCCCTGAGACTCAGTTTCTCCCTCCATTTAAAAATAATGGTGCCGATACCTACTTGGTAAAGGCCTTTTATAGCCCATACCACATACAGTTACAAATGCTGTAGACATACTGAATCATTTAATTCTTACAACACCCTAAGGGGTAGCAAATATAATCCCTATGTATTAGTTTCCTGAGGCTGCTGTAACAAATTACCACACACTTGGTGGCTTAAAACAACAGAAATTTATTCTCTCATGGTTCTGGAGGCCAGAGTCTGAAATCCAGGTGTTGGTAGGGCCGTGGTCCCTCCAGATGTTCCAGGTGAGAATCTCTTCCTTTCCTCTTCCAGCTTCGGTGGCTGCTAGCATCCCTTGGCTTATAGCCCCATGGCTCCAGCCTCTGCTTCTGTGTTCACATTGCCTTCTCCTCTTCTGTCTGTGTCAAATGTCTCTCTGCCTCACTCTTGTCAGGACACTTGTGATGGCCAATAGGGCCCACCTAGATAGTCCAGAATAATCCCTCATCTCAAGATGCTTAATCACATCTACAAAAACTTTACCATATGAGGCAACATTCAGAGGTTCCAGGGATGAGGACCTGACATCTTTGGGAGCCGCCATTCAGCCCACTGCACTCCATTTTACAGATCCGCAGGAAGGAGGTGGCAGAGCGACCTGGCTCAGAGTCTGTACCCTTAACCACTGTGCTATGTTGCTTCCTGTAGGTTGCCACTCACGGGTGGTTTTAAGGATTGAATGAGACAATGCACCAGAAACCCTTAGCATAGTCGAGGCAAAAGGTGGGGAGAGTCAGGGATGGGGTAAGGGTCTGGGATGAGGCTCAGAGACGCCTGTTATGCACCATTACCTGGTAGTTAATGAAGAAACCAGTGCTTTCGAGGCTTTGCCAGAAAATCCCCATGGTCAAGTGCAAACCACATGTAAATGATGGCTGCCGGATGCCATACCCACATGTTGGAATCCCTGTCTCTAAGCACTGCAGACATCCCTTTCTGCCTGTCAATGTCAGAACAAATGGATTTTTGCTCATTAGAAAGCTCCAAACCAGAGAAGTCACAAGATGTAACTCACCCTTTCTCCTGACGCCTTGCCCCGGTCGCTGCTCTGGTCTCCAAGCTCCTCAGCATTTGACTGAGAGGAAATGACTTCAGCCATAGGTTGTAATCCATGTCAATGAGACTGATGCCTTGGCACAGGAAATCTCTCTTGCCCTCTTAATCTGATTCGCCATATGGTCTGCAGCCTCTGTGACCTAGTGTCCTTAGCAGAGAGTGATGTCCTTTCAGATGTGATTTTGTGCCAACGTGTATGATGAGTAAGGCTCACCCCGCCCCAGACAGCCTGAAGCTCCCTGAGGTCACACACAAGCCAAAGGCTTTGGGGTCCTTGGCTTCCGGGCCAGATGTTGTTCTCACATTAATGCATAACATTTCAGAAGAGGGATTTTCTGTTCCTGCTCGCTCCTAAATGCTGCCCCTGCAGCCTCCCGGGGAGGACCATGTGCTCCAGATGTGTAGGGTAGCCTACTCAGCACCTGGGATGTGGAGCTCCCTGGGGCCTGCATTTGGGAATATCAGGACCTATAACAGCTCTTCTGACCCCAGCCCCTCCTCTAGACAATGGGTACGTGTGGGCACACTGGGGCAGGACTGAATTAGCGGGGGAGAGTAGCTCCTCTGGCAAAAAGGCCCAGCTCAGCCCAGTGAACACCCCCTGCCTAAATACCAATGAGGAACACTCAGTTGTAGATCGGCACAAGTATGTTTCCCCCCTACTGGCCAACATCCACTGTGTGTCCTCTCTCAGTTATTTTATAGGGGATATGTGGATGTGGGAAGATTTTATCTGCAGAACTCGTTGTTTTGTACATTGTTGGATGTCTCCTTAACAGTAACATCAACTCTTATGCGTTGGGTGGGGCCTCTGCGGCCAAGACATGCTTCACATACCCAGTACATCATGGGACACGGGCAGCCATGCTGAACAAGAGGGCAGCCAACAGCTGTAGTTAAAATATAAAACACGAGCAACACGAGGTCTCTGCAATACTGCTTATCGTGCCACCTGCACTGTTATGAATGTTCATTAGTGACTCATTATTGATCCAATAGGATCACCAACAAATAGCCAATCAGAACCTATCAATGCCAGGGTGTGAGTGGGCACCAGGAACATCAAAAGAGAGACAGCAGAGCAGTGATTTAAAAGCCAGGCAGGCCTTTGTTCAAATCCAGACTCTGCCACTTCTTTGATGTATGACCCTGAGTTAGACTCTTGATTCTCTGAATCCTAGGTTCCTAATCTGTAAAACAGAGATAATGACTATTTCTTTCTGACAGGACTGTTGTGAAGTTTACATGAATTCGTGGTTATGAATTCTTTAGTATAGTCTCAGAAGAAAGTAAGCTCTTAATAAGTGGTAGATGCATATAAAAGAGAAGAACCTGTACGATTCTTCCTTTTGTGCACATCTCACAAGAGCTGATGGGAGGCTGTGGGTCCTCAAGTTGCTCACAAATTACAGAGCGGACATTTTAATCCAGGCTGCTATCCTTGCTGGTGCTCTCCTGCCTATTCAAGATGGCTGCCAGTGTGTCCCACAATGCACTGGGTATGTAAAACACGTGTTAGCCCCACTAGATCAGTAAGACTCCAACTTGCCAGGATCCTTGATTAACGGAAATAGTAGGCTTCAGCTAGTGGAAGGAAGCCCCTGTCTTTTCTCCTTTTCTTCTGCATCTTAGACTCTAGTTTTAGACCTGGATGATGGTATCAGGGACTCAGAATGGTAGCTGGGGCCCTGAAAGACCCTCACACATCACAATGAGAGGAAGTACAACATGATTTAGTGACAGGGGCACAGACTGGGGTTCAACTTGCGTGAGTTTGGATCCCAAGTCAGCCACCCACCAGTTGGGAGAATTTCAGCGAGTCATATTGTTTTTCAGAACCTCCGTCTTGCAGAGAGAAATGGAGTACCAGAGGAGTAAGATACTTGTCTAAGGTCACACAGCGAACAAGCAAAGCCATTTAATTCAACCCCAGGATGGTCTGGCTCTAAAGCCCAGCCTCTTGCTCCCATATCAGGCTATCTATTCCTACATTCTACTAAAACTATTGTTTTAAAATGTAGATTTCATTGTTGTTCGAGCATGATGAGACCAACAGATCAACAGACGACTACCATTGAAAAGAGAGTTTGTTACAGTTCCTAAGAGGAGGGGGCACCCAGGCTGTACAGGGCCACATGGGGAAGCACCAGGGTTGGTCAGGAGGCAGAGGAGCAGGAGGGAAGAATGGGCACAAGTCTTTATTGTCATTTCCATGGGAAGAAACAGGCAAGGCAGGTTCAGCAGGCTTAGGATTGACTAGTTTGAATGATTTCATTGCGCTCTGGGTTGGGGCTGCCCTGAGTTGTCTCACACCTGGCCATGGGTCGATTAGGACAAGGGAATATCACCAGGAGTGTAAGAGCTCAGTAAAGGAGGTGGTTGGGGAGCATGGGTTTTGGATTGGCTGGTTTGCATATGAAAGGTGTGCTTGCAGGGGAGTAGTTGGCTATCTCTGGGAATGAGCTAGCCCTGGGAAGGGCAGTCTTTCCCAGATCAGCAAAGCCTCAAGATGTCAAAGCATCATAAAATACAGAAAATAAAAAACATGATTAATACAACTATCCTTGGTGGACTTTCCAAGTGACATAGGCATTCTCATACCTGTGGGGTTTCCAGATGAATTTGCATGATTTATGCCTATTCGTAGTACAACTGAAACCATGAGCTACAATGAGATGGCTTTAGCCATCCAATAATCATCTTCAAAAACAATTACAGGTACAAAATATAGACAAAAATCCCCAATAGCTTTCTTATAGATCAGCAAATATCAATAATAAAATAAAATTAGAATAAAATTCTGACCACAATAAAAATGTAAAATGCTTAGACATAAACTTAATAAGAAATGTGTATATGCTATGTTGCATGAAATTACAAATCTTTATTGAAGGATATAAGAGGTAAATAAATGGAACTCATGTTTTTAGTATTGGATACATGCCAATTTATCCCAAATTATATAAATATTATGCAATGTTAATTAAAATATTAGCAGAATTTTCTTTATTACTTGACAAGATACTAAGATTCATCTTGAAGAATAGATATTTGAAAATATTCAGGGATTATTTTGAAAAAACAAGAGCAGTGAAGGGATTCGTTTGATCTGACTAAGAAAGTGTGTTTGCCTGACACAAATATAGAAGTAGTTTATATATTATAAATGTGATGTTTCAAACCAGAGGGAAGGGTTAATTGTACATGAAAAGGTATTGGAAAGATGAGCTAACTGTAGGGGAAAAATAAAGTTAGATCCCTTCCTCACACCTTATTCCAAAATAAATTTCATCGTATTGTTTAAATACTCATATAAAAAATAAACAAATAAATACAAAATGTATAAAAAATATTAAAATATGTAGGTGAAGGTTCCATTCTCTTGGAAGAGGGGAAGGCCTTTTGGAGTTTGAAATCAAAACCAGAAATCATCCGGGAAAAACATTGTTGGAGTTTATTACACACAATTTATAAATCTGCACAGGTCAAGAGAACAAAATTAAAGGACAAAAGTCACAGTAAGAAGACTCTTTGTGGCATATATGTCTTTACCATTTAAAAGGATGGCATAGCAAATTACCCCAATGGGGAAAAATGAGCAAGATCTATAAATATGCAAATTCACAACAGAAAAGGTATGAATGTTTAAGAAACATTTAAACATAATGAAATGTATTAACAATGAGGCAGCAATGTGATAACCATTTTTTCTGCTATCAGATTGTCATAAATTTGAAGATGGCTAATACTCAGAACTGGTGAGGTTGAAAGGAAATAGGCGTTGTCAGGCACTGCTTGTGAAAGCAAACTCGTCTTTTTTTTTTTCTTTTTTTGGTAGTGTGAGTCATAAGTCTTTAAAAGACCCATATCCTTTGAAACAGCAATTCCATATCAAGAAATTTGTATGAAAGAAATAGTAAGAGAAGAGCACTCTTCTGTCTGTAGAGGGATAGTGGCCATATCTTTAAATTATTTTTTAAAATAATAATGAACAAGTGGAAACAACCTAAGTGTCCAGCGATAGGGGATTAATTAATTATCTCTAGTACTTTTATACAACAGGATATTATGCAGCCGTTAAAAATTATGATGTGCGTTAGACAAACACATACAATCACACACAAGACAGATTTCCACACTATAATTATAATTAGAAGAAAGAAGTTTGCATAATACAATCAAATAAGGAAAATACTATGCATAATACAATCCCATTTTAGTAAGAAATAATATAATCCTTTTTAGGAAAAAAGATCTAAAAGATTAGACACAAAATTGTTAATAACCATTATTTCCAGGTGGTGGATTAAAGGTGACTTTTTTATATATATATATATATATATATATATATATATAACATATATACTGTATAACATATATACTGGACTTATTGCAAGGGACATGTATTTTTATAATCAGGAAAATGTTATAAATCTATTAAAAAGTAATGTCTCAGCTGTTTTGCCCCTTAACGGGGGGCATTCAGGTGACTGATAGGGAGGGCATGGAGGATGAAGCTGGGTAGAAGGATTCTCATTTTCCTGCCCTTGATTCTGGTTGCCATAGGCTGAAAATGAGGAGAGAAATTCCGTTGCAGAGCATTCATTGCTCTGACCTTTACTGTTAAATGAAATTAGAAGGCCTGTTGAAAAGAGAATGTTTTCCCTCCAAGTTTGCTATAAATATTTAAAGTGGAAAATATGGATTATGTCAAATGCGGTTGAGGAAACCAACACAGAAAGCTCTGTGCAGACACGAGCATGGGGAGGAGGGGAACCGAGGAGGAGGTGTCCATCAGAAAGCTCAACTGACTTGAGGTTACTTCCACAGATCGATGGTGCTGATGTTACTGCAGACGTGATGGGCCTTGCTGCACAGCCTAAGTCTTATTATGCTCCGCCGTTGGCATCCGAGTGTTGGGCTCATGAGGGTAGGATATGATTTATTCTGTTTAAAACGCAAGCAGAGAAGGATGACATCCTCACTGGAGTAATTACGTTCTGGGGTCTCTAAGAGGGTGATTCCTCTCATTAAGTGGCATTTGCTCCCCTCAGCAAGTCTTGGTGGCTGTCTATCATGAAGATATATTAGCACATTCATGGGGTCTCTGCTTCTCCCAGGCCAGAAAGGCACAGAGATGTTAAACAGCTCCCCATGTCCACCAACCCACCCAGGTATGTTCAGAGATTAAATACCCACCCAAACTTCCAGCTCAGCAAGGCTTCTAGGACTCTGGGTGTGGCTATTTTCCCCTATGGAGAACTAAGATGCTGGGATGTTGGAAGCAGAATCAGAAAGAATAACAAGATTGTGTCACACCATTCATCTGCTCATTCGTCGAGTATTTATTGGGCGTAGACTATGAGCCAAGCATTAGGGCTTCATAGATGACTGAGGTTGTGATCCATGCCCTCAAAAAGAGTTCACAGTCTAGTGAGGGAGATAAATATGTGAACCAGTAATTATAGTACCATGTGCTCCGTGGGTAAAAGAAAGGCCTACAAAATGTCATAAACACACAGAGAAAGAGGAGGCTAAATGTGCTTTGGAAAAAAAAAAATGGTGTCAGATAAGCCTTCCCAATAGAAAGGATTTTGATCTGGACCTTGAAACGTGAATCAAGTTCACCAAGTTGAAAAGAAAGACTGGGGAGTGGTGGCCAGGACATTCAAAGAATAAGTGTATGCAACAATTTGATACACTGAAGTCCATCAAGATGTTTTGAACACATAAGAAACTCAATAGATATTTGTTGAATGAATGACTGTGCAAATGAAGAAATGATATATGTGTGCAAGGAAAGAGATTAATGAAGTTGAAGCATAGAGTGCTTGAGGTGTGGATTTGGGGAGTGGAGGCTGGCAAGGAAGCCTAGGGTCAAGTTGTGAAGGGACTTGAATATTTTCCTAGTGAATTGAACTTTTCCTTGTTTCATAGCTTTTTCAACTCTTGATCTAAACAAAACTATACATGAGAAATCCATGATGTAAAAACAACTGCGTCTTTCAGGTTCTCTTCTTGTCCAAATCTTCCAGATCTTCCAGCCAAAATTATCTCCTAAAGATTTCCAAATGACCTTACCTGGGAGACTTTGGAGTTGGAGGCTGTATCAGTTAGGATGAGCTAGATTATGTGTCTTAACAAACATCCCCAAGTCTTAGTGCTTAAAATGACAAAGATTTATTTCTTGCTTACGTTCTGTGTCATTCTTGAGTCACTGCTCTCATTCAGAGATGCAGGTAAATGGAGCCTCCACCATCTGGAGGTGGGAAGGACATGGTGAATTGTACACCAGCTCTTAAAGGTGTCCACCTGGAAGTGGCAGAGCTCACTTCCACTCACATTTCATTGGCTACTGAAAGTCACATGGCCTTATGGGGGCAGAGAAGGGGACTCCTCTACTTTGTGCCCAGGAGGAAGAGAACCAAAATATCAGAGAACAGCACCAAAGACCACCCCAGAAGCAGTAGAGTATTTCCCACTTATTGCCTGTGTTATTTGAGGCACTCAACCTTTCTGAGCTGCTTTTTTCCCTTTCTTTTCAGTAAAAAGAAGTATAGAACTGAAAAAGTGCTAGAATCCTATTTCTCTCTCTCTCCCTCTCTCCCTCCCTCCCTAAAGATAAGGATGGTGTGAGACACGACTGGGTACAAAGGGCTCAGGTTCTTTCTTAGAGCACAGGCAGACATCCCAAAGAGCCTGGGAGCAAGGGATGAAACTTAACCTCAGAGTCCATAAAAAATTTACAGAATTGCAAAGTGCCAAGCAAAAATATAAAAGAGTTCTCTGCACTCTGGGAAATTATTGAAGCCATAAAGATTCCTGCTCTCGCAGATGAGGCAGTTGGTGAGTGGAGCAGAGCAAATCAATAATGTCATACTTCTCGCCCGGATCAAAATACTCAAGGAAATAGCTGCAAAGTAAGAGGGGAACAATGTCTGTCTCAGTCAATCACTGGGCCGGGTAATGCCACAGCAGAGCACAGCCTAATAGTCTGGCCTGGAATTTTAGAAGCCAAGAAAGCATTTAATCAAAATTTGGAGCCATTGTAGATTCTAAAGGATAATTACTCAGCGCTCTGGCAGAGGAGAGTGCTGGAGAAAGGATCTGATAGGGGGTTGTGCATATGTAAATGAATGCTTGTTTCATAACTGTGAAGGATTCTCGGGTGAGAAGGGGGCAAGAAGAATTCCCTTTTGGAGGTTGGAGGAACTAGGCATCACAAGGTGATGACTGTAAGAGATTGTGCCTTGCTCACTGTTGTAGCCTCTGCCTTAGCACAGGGCCAGGCACATCTTTTCATTCATTCATTCATTCATCCATCCATCTGACAAAATTTATTAAACATCTACTATGTGACAGGTACAGTTTTAAGAGCTGGGGTATAGCAATGGACTAGACAAACTACGTGTCTGCTCTCTTGGAGCTTACATTACAGTGAGGAAGACAGATAGTAAACAAGAAAATAAATTTGATCCATCAGATAGTGGTAAATGCTACGACGACAATAAAGTAGAGACAGGAGCAGGTCTAGGATGCCCTAGGATGTTCAGGACTTTTCTGAGAGGAGATATTCAAGCTAAGACCCGAAAGATAGAAAGATGCAGTCATGATATGTACAGAAGGAAGAACATTCCAGGCAGAGGAAGCAGCAAGAGTCAAGGCCCTGAAATGGGAGCACACGTGGCACGTTTGAGGAACTTCAAGAAGGCCAGTGGTGGGAGCAGAGGGCAGAGGGGTAGGTAGGAACCAGAGAGTGTAGAACCTTATAGGCTATGATAAGACACATAGTATGTGCTCCATATGTGTTTGTTGAATGACTGACTAACCAACAGACTGAAGTGACTAAATGCAGTAATTTACCCTGCGTTGTACAGATATTTGATGGTTGTGATGAGACTAGAACTTGAGATGCAGTCTCAGGGCCTTTCGATAAAATCACAGTAATCCCTAGTGGATTGGAAGTGTGATTTTGGTGTGATAAATATAGTATTTTACATTTATTGAGCCCTGTATTCATACGTTTGACCTTCCCATATCTCTGTGGATAACTATTATCCTTTTTTTTATAGATGAGGAAACTAAGGCTCAAAGAGTTAGAGCCACTGACTTAAGTGATCACCAGCAGAAAATAGTCAGTAGATTGGTGATCTCCTGAGAGATAATACTTATTTTATTCATTGCTATATTCTCAGCTCCCAGCACAGGACCTGATAAATAGCAACCACTCACATTTTGTTGAATGAACAAATAAATCTGCATTTTAATTTTATTTATTTTTTTCCCCCAAAGCCCCAGTAGATAGTTGTATGTCACAGCTGCACATCCTTCTACTTGCTGTATGTGGGACGTGTCCTCAGCATGGCCGGAGAAGCGGTGCGTCGGTGCACGCCCGGGATCTGAACCCGGGCCGCCAGCAGCGGAGCATGCGCACTTAACCACTGAGCCACGGGGCCAGCCCTAAATCTGCATTTTAAAGGAAATGAAATCATATTATACAATTTGCTTCTGAACCTACTTTTTCTCACTGTGAATATTTCTCATCATGAGTAAAAGTCTGCATTGTCATTTTTAACGACTACATTGTAAATCACTGTCTAGATGTATCTCTATTCATTTTACCAATCCCCTATTATTGGATATGTGGTTGTTTCCATATATTTACTGTTGCAAACATTTCTGCCAGTAAAATATCCTTGATCTGTCATCTTTGCACATCTATCTGATTTTGATCTTGAGATAAACCCCCTGAAGTGGAAATGCTAGATGAAATAGATGCATATTTTAAAGCTTTGGAGACACAAACCTGAATGCTTTTTGGAAAGACTGGGTCCATTTCAGTGTGTTCTGTTTGGGATGATGCTACCCTTGAGGGGCATAGATAAACTGCTGTGTGTTCAGAAGACAGGACACAAAAGCAGGTTGGTTATGTGAATAAAGAGGGAGAGAAAAAATCTCACCTAGGCTGGGAGAGAAGCAGTTCAGGGGAGCCCCAACAGCAGTCTTCAAAGACCTGTAAACCTGAGAGTTTGATTGTGGAAGCCAAAGGACATGACTGAAACCAAGCTTCATGAAAAGTAGTCAGTGTCAAATTTAAACAGCAGGGGCTCTCAGAGAGTGGCCTGGGAGCACTCAGCCAGGGAGGCATTCATGCAGAAGAAAAGTCCTCCTAGAGCAGCTGGCAGCTGGAAACATTTGTCATTCAAGTCATTTCAGTGAATTGACTTTGTGGGTTTTTTCCCATTTCCATTTGTTTCTCTGAGAAGCAAACTGGGTGTGTAGAATGAGGGCGTCTTTGGAGATGGGCAGACCTGGGTTTGAATCCAGACTCCATTTACTCACTGTGTGACCTTGGGTGGTTTCTGAACATTTCTGAACCTCAGTTTTCCACATCTGTTAATTGGAGATAAAAAACACCTGCCCCATAGGATGGCTAGGGAATTAGATGAGATCATTTTCATGTGTATAATCCAGATGATGAGATGAGAGCCCATCAGGTTAAGCCCCTTAAGTCCCAATGTGTCTCCTCAAGTATTTCTGGGAGGTTCCTGGGGGACCCTTCTGAACCAGCAGTGTTTCTATCCCCATCTCCCCCTCAAGCCGCCACGGTGCTGCAACCTTGCCAAAGCCCCTTGGGAGTCAACACTCTAGTGGCCAGAGCTGTCCTCTGCTGATGACCCCGTGTTACTCTGGCCTCAGGGGTGGGACACTGTTCTCATTCATTCATTCAACACATAGTTATTGAGCACCTGTATGCCAGGTACTGTCCTAGGTGCTGGACATTGAGGCGTGAGAAAAACTGGACATGGTTCCTGCCCTTGTGGTACTACAGTCTAGTAGGGGAGAAAGATACTGATCAAACAATCCCATGAATAAATATGTGATTACAAACCATGGACATGATAATTAGAGAGTTATGAGAGAGTATCAGGAAGAACCTACTGAGTCTAGGGGGTGAGGGTTAGGAGAGTCCAGGAGGGTTTTCTTGAGGAAGTAACATTCTAGATGATAGCTCAAAGTGAGGAGTGTACAGGCAGGGTGGGGGGCAGGGACAGGCATTCCAGGCAGAGAGATGGTGTGTGCAAAGGCCCTGAGGCAGGAAGGAATGTGGCTATTTGAGGAATTGAAGGAAGGCCAGAGGGGCAGATCTACTTCCGAATTGTGGGGCAGGCACTTTGCCTTCATTCTCCCCATTAGAACAGAGACCAAGATGTAGCTATTAAACAAGCTTTTACTGACAATTTGGGACCAGTTGAAAAAGAAGGAAAATAGAGAATAATTTACAACGACTGAACAGATGAAGATGTGTCCTCAGCTTCCCTTAACTGGCTTTGTGTCTCTCTCTCAGCCTGCTTCTCCATGGCTGGGCCCGAGTTTCTCCTTTCCCTCACCAGAAATCCTCTAGGCCTCGCTACCCTGTGGAGTCCAGGCCCAGCTGGCCTCCAGTTCAGAGAGAGGAGACAATTTTCCATCCCTCTCCTTTAAGCTCTATTTTCAGAATCCCCATTTCCTGCTCCAGGATTGACAACCCTACAGGAGATTTGATTATGGGAACATCCCTTCTCTTCAGGGGAAACCCCACTCCCACCCACAGGGGTGTGATCTGCCCCTGCCACACAGTTAGCACAACCCCACATCCCATCTTTTGGGTTATTTCATATTAAGTAAATTTGGAAATGAGTCATGGACATCCCAGTCCAGGTGAGGCTGTACCTCTCTCAGGGCATTTCATTTTCAGCCTGTTCTTATCACATGTTCAAAACTCTTGGGGCGTGGCCTCATTTAGCATCACCTTGTATGGCTCACATTGCTGGTGGTGCCCCTATATCCATTATCCTCTTCTTCCATAGTCATAGAACCTCTGGTTTCTAACTGGATCCATGCCACTTGGGTTAAAGACTACAATTCCCAGACTCCGTTGCAGGGGGGCATACTTATTGACTAAGTTCTGGCTAATGGGAAATGTGCAGCTGTGCCATCTATAAGTTCATGTCCTGAAAAGAAAAGGGCATTCCTGTTCTCCATTCCTCTCCCTAGCTGGCTGGAATGTAGCAATGTGCCATCTTGGACAAGGTAAATGAGGGCAACATCTAAAGACGGAAGAGGAACAAGATAGAAGGAACCTGGGATTTCTGACATCTTGATGCTCCCCTACCAACCCTGGATGGCTTACTCCTAGGCTGTTAAATGAGAGAGAAATAAAATTTTATATCATTTAAACACTGGTTTGGGGCCGGCCCCGTGGCTTAGCGGTTAAGTGCGCACGCTCCGCTACTGGTTGCCTGGGTTCGGATTCTGGGCGCACCAATGCACCGCTTCTCCGGCCATGCTGAGGCCGCGTCCCACATACAGCAACTAGAAGAATGTGCAGCTATGACATACAACTATCCACTGGGGCTTTGCGGGGAAAAAAGGAGGAGGATTGGCAATAGATGTTAGCTCAGAGCCGGTCTTCCTCAGCAAAAAGAGGAGGATTAGCATGGATGTTAGCTCAGGGCTGATCTTCCTCACACACACACACAAATAAAATAAAATAAACACTGTAGTTTGCGGGTCTCTGTTTTAGCAACCAAACTTATATCCTGAATAATATATTGTTGTGTAAGATACATGGCACACAGTAGGTGCTCACTAAATTGTAGCAATCATTTATTTCTAGAGTTCTTCAGTTGATGTTGAGAATGAAATTGCAGGTACTTAAGTAGTGTTCTTACAAGGATAACCTTTAAATGAGGTGCCTTAATAGAGATGGAGCAATATTGGATTAAGATAGATCTTTACAGAAAAAAAATAAATGCAAAAGACAGTAATACATTTTGTAAATCTGTACAGATGCACGAGACATATTTTATGATGTAATGGGGCTTTAAATGTGAATTTCAGCTCAAGCAAAACGAAAGCATTGATTCTCTTGAAGGAGAATGGGGCTTGGAGGGAGGAAATTGTGGAGACTCTGGAGGCTCTTGAACTTGAAGATGACCAGCATCCTTTGTGCTGCATCTGATGTCATAGCCCAGAGCATGCCCTACTTTCCCCCAAGAATAAGTTATGAAGCTATGAAGCTACATTTCTGTTTGACCTCTGTTTATCAGTCTGGGCAATGGACATGGAAAGAGCTAAGATTTTTCTTATAGGCTCGTTGCCCCTCAGAGAAGGAGAAAGGGAGGGAATTAGGAAGAGATTTGAGATTTTCATTGGTTTCTCAAGTAGCCAAGCACATCAAGATGGTGTTGAACCTCTGTAATGGCTGAGCCATCACCCCAAACTCCAGTCTTCTGTCCTTGGGGCCTTCCTGTGCAGGCAGAACCCAAAACTTCCAATAGAACACTTGCACAAAAGCTCCTTAACTCCACTCTCAGTAGATAAGTGCATGGGTTTTGGATTCGAGAAGACCTAAGTTTGAATTTGGACTCTGCAACTTCCCCACCAGGTGAGTGAATTTGGACAAGTAAATTCAGTTTTTTTGAGGTTGAGTTTCTTCATTTGTAATACAGGATTGAAATCTTCTGCATATCACTGTCATAAGTGCTTATTATTAACCCCTGGCTTGGTTTGGAAGAATCAAGTCTCAAGATGAGTTGATCAGCTCATTGAAAATACATGTGCAAGCCTGATAGAGGATATGAAATTCAACTACACAGCGAAATCCACCATTGATCTGCCCTGTGAGAAATCGGGAGGGAATGGGCACTGGGCTGAGCAGAGGGAATGGTTTCCAGCGCTGATGCTATTGCTGACTTAAGATTTGACATTCACGGCGTCCTTCCTGTCCTCTGGACCTGCGTTTCCTCATTTCTAAAATCCCCTCCATGATCTCTGTTAGTCCAGTGAAAGCTGGGCATCAGTGGCATGACTTGGTCATGGTGCCAGAGAGAATTCGAAAGGCCAAGATGGAATCAGAGTCCTGGTCTGGAGGTTTTTCCTGTGCTCTTAACATCATCTCACAAACACCAACTCAGCACTCACTCCACGCAGGGTGTGGTGGCAGGTGCTATGGGTACAACGATGGAGAAACAAGGTCCCTCTCCTCAAAGGGCTGACAATTTAGCTGGCGAGACACAGACACAAACAAGGTCATTTGCCAGTGCCCCAGAAATTCTTCTCCTGCTCATCCTCGCTCTGCTTGTGAAGAGAAGCCCTGTGGGCCCAGGACAGGCCTGTGGTTCCCAGGGCAGCCGCAACCTCATGCCTTGCCTCCCATTGATCCCTGCAGCTCTGCTCTCTCTCCACCTCTGGGCCTTTGCACGTGCTGTTCCCGCCACATGGGACAGCTTCTTCTCCTTACTTGCTAACTTGGCTCGTTAATATTTATTGGGCACTGTACCATGTTAAGTGCTTTATTTTAATGATCTCTTTAAAGCCTAACAAATACCTTATGAAATATGGACTATTGTTTTTATTCCCATTTTGCAGTTGAGAACACCGAGGCACAGAGAAATTGAATTAACTCGCTCAAAACACATAGTTGGGAATTGGCAGATCTGGGATTTGAACCCAGGGAGTGTGGATGGCTGTTGCTCTCAGCAGCTAAACTATTCAGCAGCTGTTTCGTCTGACTTTTTCCACCCACCTCTTCTTTGAGGAACTTGGACACTCCCAGGCCCCTGAACCTGAGAATCCAACAAGGTCGTTACTAACAGTGGTGATACCTATTTCGTTACTAACAGTGGTAATACCTATTTCACTGGCTGACACCCCATCTGTGTAATAAAGGCCTTTGGCTCTCCCCATTCCAGCAAAGTCTCACTCAGGTTTTGCTGCGAGTCCCCAGGGGGTTTCACTTGAGCTCTCAAATGATTCTTTCAGGATGTGTTTGCTCCAGGCCCCTCTTCAGGGGTCATCTCTCACCAGCTCCTGCTGGAACCACTTGACGACGTTGATGTATGTGTCAGGGTGGAGTCATCTGGTGCTCCTCAAAGCTGGAAATCCATAACAACAACAACAATGGAATGCTACTCAGGAAGAAAGAGGAACAAACTGCTGATGCATGCAGGGATGTGGGTGACCCTAAAAATAATCACGAAACATTGTGAAAAAACCAGACAGAAAAGACTACATAATGTATGATTCTATTTATATGAAATTTCTAGAAAGGGCAAAATTAGAGGGTGAGGAAGCTGATAGTGGTTGCTTGGGACGGGGGCTGAGTAGGGATTGACAGCAAGTGGCAACAAGAGAGAGAGGAGAGCTCTCACGCTGGGTTGTGGTGATGGTGTCCTAGCTGTGGAAATTTACTAAAATTTACTGCATTGTCCACCTGCCATGGGCAAATTTTGTAGTATGTGAATTATACCTCATTAAAGAGACATGAAAACCAAAAAAAAAAGCCCCCCGGACTTCCTTCTCTCCTTCATTCATTCATTCTGTGCTTTCTTTTCTCTGTGTCCATCTCTCTGTTCCTCTCCAAACATTTGCTAACCCTCAGAAATGCCCCTGGCCCTGTGCTAGGCTCTGCGGTCGTGCGTGTGTCCGTTCATTCAGCACATATTTATTGGGCATCTACTATGTGCCAGGCACTGGACTGGGGACTGGGGAGACAGCAGTGAATGAAATTAAGCCCCTGTCCTTAATGGAGCACGCATTTCAGTGGGACAGACAGACAGACGAATATAAACATCAGGTCAGGAAGCCATGAGTGCTTTGAACAGAGAAGGACTGGAGAGGGGTGGTGATGGTCATTTTGGACAGGGGTCAGGGAGGCCCGAGGAGAGCAGTTGAACAGCAGCCTGAATGAAGCCAGGGAGCGAGTGCGTGGCTCTCTGGGGGAAGGGCAGACTGAGGGGATGGCCAGTACAGAGCTCTGGGGTGGGGACTTGCTCTGCGTGCCCCAGGAACAGCAAGGAGGCTGGAGAAGGGGGAGCAAGGAAGAGGGAGGTGTGGGCCTCAGCTGCCATAGGAAGGACTTTGGGTTTTACCTTAAGAATGATGGGAAACCTCTGGATGGTTCTGAGCAGGATAAGACCCCATCTGACCTCTATCTCAAAGGATCCCTCTGACCGCTGTAAAGCACAGAATGAAGGGATTGGGAACAGTACACTGAGGTCATTAGGAGGCTGACATCCAGGTGGGAGAGGATGGTGGCTCACACTAGGCTGGCGCTATGGACAAGGTGCGATGTGCTCAGAAATGAGATCTATTTTGAAGGTAGGCCTGATGGGATTTGTAAGTAAGGAGCTCAGGAGCTAGAAGGAGCTAATAATCTAGTGGAGGAAACAGAGCTGTAAGGTAATAGCTATAATGAACATTTTTTGAGCATTTACTCTACTAAACACATCTTTTAATCCTCATGGTGACTACGAGGTGGATATTTTGATTATCACCATTTTACAGGTGGGAAAATTGAGGCTCCCCCAAGAGATTAAGCAACTTGCCCAAGGTCAAGCCTCTAGTGAGTGGTAGAGTTGGGATCTGAACCCAGGCAACCCAATTCAGACCCTACTTTCTTAGCTACTCTGCACACTAGCTATGTGTACTGAGTGCAACAGCAGAAGCATGCACAAGGTGTGTGGATGCAGGTTTTGGGTGAAGAAAGCAGAGAGGGCTTCCTGGAGGAGGAAAACTTGTACTGTGACTTGAAGAGAGAATAGGAATTCTCCAGGGTACCAGGTGCAGATGCCACTTCAGGCAAGGGAAGAGGATGATGTGCAAAGTCACAGGGGCATGATGAAGCAGGGGATGAACCTAAAACAGCATGTGATTCCACAAGGCTGGAGCATGGGATATCTGGGAAATGACTTTGGAGAAGGAGGCTGAGGGCAGATCCTGAAGGGCCTTGTGTGCCTGTCCAAGGAGTGTGGATCGTCCCGGAAGCCAAAGTTTCCCTAAACAGTGGATGCATGGCACAGGGGCTAAGTAAAATGATTATAGATGATACACAGACAAGTACTTTTATTTAAATGCTTATGGATTTCTTATCTATTTATATTAATATGAATTAGAAAAATATATGATTAGCCTATCAAACCTATGATTTCAGAGATATTGCTTAGGATGGGAGAAAAGTTTTTGAAAACAGTTGATTGAAAGAAAGATGCTATGTCATTAGTAGTATAATTGGAAGATTATTCATGCTGTATTGTTTGCAATAGCAAAAGATTAAGAACCACCGAATGTCCATCAACTGGTTGAAGAATGGGGCAAGTGAATACAAAGCAGCCTTGAAAAATGAGGAAGCTTTTTATCTTCTGATGTAGAACAAGTTCTAGGGTGTATTGTTAAGTCATAAAAGCAGTGGGCAGAACATTATGTCTGATGTGCTTCCATTTGTGTTTAAAAAGTGTGTGTGTGTGTGTGTGTGTGTGTGTGTGTATTGCTTGTAAACTTTCTCTGGAAGGACATACAAGAAACTGCTAAGGGTGGTTGTCTCTGGGAAGGGGACCTGGTTGACAGGGTGGGTGGGAGAGATGTGCTATACGCCGTTTTATGGCTTTTGCATTTTGAACCACATAAATGCATTCAAAGTAAAGTTCGATTATTTAATGTTAATGAGTGCAGGTCGTATACATGGTGACGATCATCATGGCGGTATACGCAAGTCGGTATCTGAGACCCACGTGGCAGGCAATGGGGAGTCAGAAGAGCTGAGCAGGTGAGGGGAGTTTCATAATGGGTTTTACTGAATTAATCAGTTGTCTGTGGAACTCGGCATCATTTCTTTCATTCCAGCCTTTTTCACATTTGCGTTCTCATTTTATTTTCATAAGAACCCTAGGGGACGGGACCCCTCTGCAAAACCGAGACTGTTAATCAGAGTGTGTGTCTGTGATTCAGGCCTGAGCCACCCCCGCTGTGTCTGAATGGTCTGAGCCAGCTGGCTGCAGTGACCTTGAGCTCTGCAGTGCCAGACCTGGGTCCAGGCCCACCCCGGCCTCTTACTTCCTGGATGAGCCTAATCAAGTCATTTGCTTCCCTCTCTTGAACCTCAGTTTCTTTGTCTGTAGAATTGAGATGACAACGCTACCTCAGTCTCAGGGTTATTGTGAGAATGAAATGAAACAACATATGTAAAGTATTTAGCACAGTTCAAGGGAGAGATTAAGGATGCAACAGATCTCAGCCACGTGGGCCCCAAATATTTCCTCTGCATCTAAGAAACATTCGAACACTTACTGGAGGTGCGATGGGGTATGTGAGAGAGGCTTTATCCTTGAGAATTTCACAGTTTTGATAGAGATCCCTAACATCCGCTTGAAAACAAAACATGAAACATACAAACAAAAAATATGCAATGCTGCGTACCATCAGCAGAATGTGAGGTTATTTTGAAGGAAGTAAATTATATTAAAAATTTAAAAGTTAATACCTTAGAGACAGGCACCTCCACACCCTAAGGATTCCTGGTATAAGGGGGAACGTTTATCGATCCTGACTGACTCTATTCATAGAAGACTCGCCCTAAACTGTTCGGGGAAAATTGAGAACAAGAGAGTGCTCCAGAGTGGGAGGGTCGGGGTGGAGGGGGTCCAGATGGGGACGCGTGTGTGTAACCTGATAATTGCTTCGCGCCATAGCAATTCGCGCCATAAAATGTAACTGTTTAAATGTTTTAAATTAGCCAATCATGTAAGACCGCGCCAACCTTTTCCCTCTTTATGCTTCCGAATCCTATAAAAGAGCTTGCCCCTTAAGGTTCGGGGTCGACCCCTCTGTCTCCTGCGAGAGATATGTGTCGACCCGGAGCTCCGCTTAATAAAACCTCGTGCATTTGCATCAAGCTCGGTCTCCTGTGTCTGTGGGTCCGCGCCTTCCCGAGACTGGAGTTGGATTTCCTTTTTGGAATCCTACATTTTGGGGGCTCGTCCGGGATCTGCGCGGTCACCCCAGACTCCGAAGACCCCTTGGAGGTAAGCCTGAGTGACTGGGTGTGCGAGTGTGTGCGGCGCCGCGAAGCATTGCTTTGGTCTCGGTATCTGGGCAGCCGCCGCTTCGGGCCGAGAGGGCCCAGCGGCTGCAGTGGCAGACGTGCTGGGAACTGCAGGCTGCAACCCTGGGGGACGCCCCAAGGGACAAGGGGAGTCAGGAAAGCCTGACTACCCCCTTTCAGGTAGAAAAAGAAACGGCACTCTTTTTCCCAGGGAGGACACGAAAACCCCTCCCGTCTGAAACCGCCTTCGGTTGGCTTGTACAGACACCAACCGGGCAAAGTTGTTTTTGTCTTGCTGTGTTTTTGATGTTCATTGTTCTGTTTTTGTTCGTTACGTGGACCTCATTTGACGGGATGGGACAGACTATGACGACCCCCCTCTCTTTGACCTTAGACCACTGGACTGAAGTGAGAGCGAGAGCGCACGAATTGTCGGTAGAAATAAAAAAAGGGCGTTGGCAGACTTTTTGCACCTCTGAGTGGCCCTCGTGGGTTGGCCCCCTGAGGGGACGTTTAATCTAACTGTTATCCTCGCGGTGAGGGCTATTGTTTTCCAGGAGAGACCGGGGTCCCATCCTGACCAACGACCATATATTACAGTGTGGCAGGATCTGGTGCAGTACCCACTCCCGTGGGTTAAGCCATGGGTAAAAGCAGAAAAACTAAGCCCCCGAGTCCTGGCGCTGCAGGATGCGGAGACACGGCAAAAATCGAAATCAACTCGCCTCCTCCCGAATGGCCCCCTTTCTCGCCTCCCCCTTACCCCTCCCCCGCTCCAGGATCGCAATCAGGACAGAGGGCGACTGGCTCGGGTCCCTCCGCTGGAACCCGAAGCCGCCGCGGAGCCACTCCGGACGGGCCTGATACCACGGTGGCGCTCCCGCTAAGAGAGTATGGAGCTCCTGCGGGGCCCAACCAGCTGTCACCCCTCCAGTACTGGCCTTTCTCTTCCTCAGACCTGTATAACTGGAAAAATAACCATCCCCCCTTTTCAGAAAACCCCGCCGGATTAACCGCCCTGATAGAGTCCCTAATGTTTTCCCATCAGCCCACTTGGGATGACTGTCAACAGCTCTTACAGGCACTCTTCACCACGGAGGAGAGAGAAAGAATCACACAGGAAGCAAGAAAGAATATCCGAGGCACCAACGGGCAGCCGGCAACGATAGCTGAGGCGGAAGAAGGGTTTCCGCACAACCGACCCAATTGGGACTATAACACGGCTGAAGGTAGGGGGTCGCTGTCCGCTTACCGCCGGGCTCTAGTGGCGGGTCTCCGGGGAGCCGCAAGGCGGCCCACCAATTTGGCTAAGGTAAGAGAGATTCAGCAAGGACCCACTGAACCCCCCTCCGTTTTTCTAGAACGATTGATGGAGGCTTACCGCAGGTACACGCCCTTTGATCCGTCCTCGGAAGGGCAGAAGGCCTCTGTCATTATGGCCTTTATTGGACAGTCAGCCCCAGATATAAAGAGGAGATTACAAAGGCTAGAGGGGCTGCAAGACTACGACCTGCGGGACGTAATAAAGGAGGCTGAAAAGGTGTATCATAAAAGGGAGAGTGAAGAGGAAAAGCGAGAGAGAGAGAGAAGGGAGGCTGAGGAGAGGGAAGACAGGAGAGACAGGAGACGAGAAAAAAAACTAACTAAAATACTGGCCGCAGTGATAAAAGCGACAGGGCCAGATCACAGACAGTCAGGGAACCTGGGCAACGCCCCACGACCAGGCTCACGCAGACGGCAACCCTTGGACAAGGACCAATGTGCCTATTGTAAGGAGAGAGGACACTGGGCAAGGGAATGCCCCAAGAAAAGGGCCACACCCAAGGTGTTGTCTTTAGGAGAGGACGAAGAATAGCGGGGACGGGGCTCGGGCCCCCTCCCCGAGCCTAGGGTAACCCTAACTGTTGAGGGGACCCCTATGAGTTTTCTGATTGATACTGGGGCTGAATATTCAGTACTGAAGCAACCTTTGGGGAAATTAAAAACTAAAAAGACTCTGGTTGTTGGAGCCACTGGGCAGAAACAATACTCATGGACTACTTCCCGGACAGTGGACTTGGGGAAAGGAAGGGTGTCCCATTCCTTCCTAGTGATTCCTGAATGCCCGACCCCGTTGCTAGGTCGAGACCTTTTAACCAAACTGAAAGCTCAAATAGATTTTGCTCAACCTCGGCCTACAGTATCCTGGTCCGCACCTACCACCATGATATTGGCCCTGGAGCTAGAGGAAGAATATCGGCTCCATCAGCAGCCTAAGCCTAGAGCTCGGCTCAATACCGATAAGTGGCTGATCGAATTTCCAACGGCATGGGCTGAAACCGGGGGACTAGGGACGGCTACGAGAATTCCCCCAGTCGTGATAGATCTTAAGGCCGGAGCCCTCCCGATAAGGGTGCGTCAATACCCAATAAGCAAAGAGGCCAGAGAAGGAATCCGCCCCCATATCCAGAGGCTGCTCCAACAAGGAATCCTGGTTCCTTGCCAGTCTCCTTGGAACACCCCCCTCCTGCCTGTAAAAAAGCCTGGAACTAATGATTATAGGCCGGTCCAGGATTTGAGAGAAGTAAATAAGAGAGTGCAGGATTTACACCCTACCGTGCCAAACCCATATAACCTACTCAGCTCCCTCCCCCCATCACGAAAATGGTACACTGTCTTGGACCTGAAAGATGCATTCTTCTGTCTACGGCTTCACCCAAAAAGCCAATTACTTTTTGCTTTCGAGTGGCGCGACCCTGATATGGGGATCGTTGGACAACTGACTTGGACGAGACTACCTCAAGGTTTTAAAAACTCCCCTACCCTGTTTGATGAAGCCCTCCACAGGGACTTGACTGATTATAGGGTTAAAAACCCTCAAGTGACTCTTTTACAGTATGTAGATGATCTACTGTTGGCGGCGGAAACCCCGGGAGACTGTGCAGAAGGGACCAAGCGCCTCCTGGCCGAGTTGGGTGAGTTGGGATACCGGGCGTCGAAAAAAAGGCACAGTTGTGCCAGGAAAAAGTAGTCTACTTAGGCTACACATTAAAGGACGGCCAAAGGTGGTTAACCGACGCACGGAAAAAGACTGTGACCCAGATTCCGGCCCCAACCTCCGCTCGCCAGGTAAGGGAATTCCTGGGGACAGCCGGCTTCTGCCGATTGTGGATCCCTGGGTTTGCTACCCTGGCTGCTCCACTGTACCCATTGACTGAGGAAAGTGGGAACTTTGTCTGGACTCTAGAGCACCAGAAGGCTTTTGAGACTCTAAAACGGGCATTATTAGAGGCACCCGCGTTGGCCCTACCAGATTTGACCAAGCCCTTCACCTTGTATGTAGATGAAAGAAAGGGAATCGCCCGGGGAGTCCTAACTCAAGCCCTTGGGCCCTGGAAGCGCCCAGTCGCATATCTATCAAAAAAACTGGATCCGGTAGCCAGTGGATGGCCCTCCTGCTTAAGGGCCATCGCCGCCACTGCCCAGCTGGTAAAAGATGCAGATAAGTTAACTCTGGGCCAACAGATAACCGTAGTAGCCCCCCATGCCTTAGAAAGCATTATCAGACAGCCTCCAGATCGATGGATGACTAACGCCCGGATGACTCACTACCAAAGTCTGCTCCTAACTGAGAGAATTACCTTCGCCCCACCGGCCATCTTAAACCCGGCCACACTACTGCCCGAAGCAGATGATGAAATACCTGTTCACCAATGCGGCGACATCTTGGCATCAGAAACGGGGACCCGACCCGATCTGCCGGATGAGCCGTGGGCTGGGGCCCCTAATTGGTACACCGACGGCAGCAGCTTTATGGCAGAAGGTAAGAGGATGGCTGGGGCTGCTGTGGTAGACGGGAAAAAGACTCTGTGGGCAAGCAGCTTGCCGGAAGGGACTTCTGCACAAAAGGCTGAGCTTATCGCCCTGACACAGGCGTTAAGGTTAGCTGAAAATAAGACTGTGAATATATACACGGCCTTTGCTACTGCCCATGTTCATGGGGCTATTTATAAACAAAGAGGGCTGCTTACCTCGGCCGGAAAAGATATCAAAAATAAAAAAGAGATTCTGGGCCTCCTAGAGGCTATACATTTGCCTAAAAAGGTGGCAATCATCCATTGCCCAGGTCATCAGAAAGGCACCGACCCCATAGCTCAAGGGAACCGCTTAGCAGATTTGGAAGCCAAGCGGGCGGCACTAGGACCTATGGTCCTGACTCTCCAGGGAGCTAAGGTCAACAAAACTGTCTCCGGTGGGGAACTAACTAAAGAAGAGAAAGTCCTTTCCGTTGCAGAAGGGCGAGAATATCTATCACATCTACACCGGCTAACCCACTTGAGCCCTCAGAAACTAATTAAAATTATTGAGGCCTCCCCGTACCAGGTACCAGATTTGAGAAAGGCGGCTGAGGAAATTTATAAGGATTGTAGAGCTTGCGCTCTCACAAATGCTGCAGTTACCAAATACCGCACTGGACATAGACTCCGGGGAGATAGGCCCGGAACCTTTTGGGAGATAGACTTTACTGAAATCAAACCGGCCCGGTATGGAAATAAATATCTTCTAGTATTTGTAGATACCTTCTCGGGATGGGTAGAGGCTTTCCCCACCCGAAAAGAGACTGCCTCTGTAGTAGCCAAGAAGATATTGGAAGAAATCCTCCCGAGATTCGGGATCCCAAAGGTAATTGGATCTGACAACGGTCCTGCATTCGTTGCCCAGGTAAGTCAGGGACTGGCCAGTCAACTGGGGATCAATTGGAAATTACATTGTGCTTATAGACCCCAGAGCTCAGGCCAGGTAGAAAGAATGAATAGAACAATTAAAGAGACCCTAACTAAATTGTCCATAGAGACCGGCGATAGTGACTGGACAGCCCTCCTGCCCTTTGCCCTGTTCCGCGTCCGGAACACCCCACAGGGACCCTTAAAACTTACACCCTTTGAAATCCTCTATGGAACCCCTCCCCCTTTGGCACAAATAGGGATACATGACCCTGACATTATACCTTCTATACCTTTGTCAGCCCGCTTGAAAGCACTCGAGGCCGTCAGGCGCGACATCTGGAACCAGCTAAAAGAGGCCTACCAGCCTGGTGATCTGCTCATCCCGCACCAATTCCAGGTTGGGGACTCTGTCCTTGTGAGACGACATCGGGCGGGGTCATTAGAGCCACGTTGGAAGGGGCCCTACGTGGTGCTCCTCACTACGCCCACAGCAGTCAAGGTGGACGGTATAACCTCTTGGGTTCACGCCACACACGTAAAGAAGGCACCCCAGAATGCAGCAGATCTCTGGAAGGTGGAAAAGACTGATAACCCTCTTAAGCTGCGTTTGCGTCATGGGAACGGCGAGCAGGTCGTCCAATCCTAATCCCCACGCTCCTCAACTGCTCACGTGGCAAGTCGTCTCCCAGGTAGGAGATATAACCTGGTCAATCCAAAAAACTGCTTCCCCTTGGACATGGTGGCCAGACTTACACCCTGACCTTTGTAAACTGGCTATAGGAACCCCCGACTGGGATTTCATGGGTCGACGAGGGGGGGCAAAACAAGCCGGAGGATGCCACTCCCCCCATCGCAAGGGTAAACTAAAGGCATACCCCTTTTACGTGTGCCCCGGTCACCACAGACCTCGTTCAATTGACTCCTGGTGCGGGGGCAAAGAAGACTTCTACTGTAAAAACTGGGGATGTGAAACCAGTGGGACTACTTATTGGGAACCCTCCTCTTCTTGGGATTTAATCAGGGTTAGAGCAAATTATAGCCACCAGATGAGTCGGGGCTCAGAATGCAATACCTGGTGCCACCCCTTAACCATTCAGTTCACAGGGAAGGGAAAAACAATTAAAACCTGGATCGGGAATGGTCATTCATGGGGAATAAGATTGTACAAAGAACGGTACGATGATGGCCTGACCTTCTCAATTAGATTAAAAATAGAACCCCCCGCCAGCAGACCAATAGGGCCAAACGGGATCCTAGCCGATCAAAGGTCCCCTCTGCCCCAAAAATCCCCCGCCAGCAGACCGATAGGGTTAAATAGCCCCAAACCCCCCCAGGTAAAATCCATAACCCTAAATGGGGCCGTAGATATGGTCACCAGATCTGCTCTGCGACCACCATCTACGCCACCTCCCGCAGTACCTACTGAGCAAAGATGGCACAGACTGTTTAACTTAGTATGGGGAGCTTACTACGCCTTGAATGATTCCAACCCTGAAATGACTGAATCATGCTGGCTATGCCTAGCGGTCAGCCCCCCTTATTATGAAGGAATTGCCACCATGGGGGTCTATAATAACACCCCAGACCACACGACTTGTCTTTGGGGCAAAAAAGGGCGGCTAACCCTAACGGATGTGTCGGGGACCGGTTCAGGACTATGCTTAGGAAAAATTCCCCCAGGCTACCAGGCTCTATGTAATAAGATTGAAGTCAGCCTTCCGACTACTCCTGGTCATTTTTTTGGTACCAGGACCCAATAGGTGGTGGGCCTGCACCACGGGCCTAACCCCCTGCATCTCAACTAGCGTATTCAATTCGTCACAAGATTTTTGCGTGCTTGTGCAGTTGGTGCCTAGAATTTATTATCATACTGCCAATAGTTTCGAGGATGAATTTGACCAGAGATCCAGATTATGGAAAAGAGAACCAGTATCCCTCACCCTGGCTGTACTCCTGGGACTGGGAGTTGCCGCGGGCGTAGGGACTGGCACTACGGCCTTAGTCACAGGAGAAAGGGGATTAACTGCCTTGAGCAATGCTATAGATGAAGACCTCAGGACTTTAGAACAGTCCATCTCTAAATTAGAAGAGTCCCTCACCTCCCTGTCTGAAGTAGTGCTCCAGAATAGAAGAGGATTAGATCTGCTGTTTTTAAGAGAGGGAGGACTTTGTGCGGCCCTTAAAGAAGACTGCTGTTTCTATGCAGATCACACAGGGGTAGTCCGAGATTCAATGCAAAGATTAAAGAAAAGATTAGACATGAGGCAGCAAAGCAGGGAGGCGCAACAAAGCTGGTTTGAATCCTGGTTCACTAAGTCCCCCTGGATGACGACCTTACTATCCTCCCTAGCAGGACCCTTGCTGATTCTTTGTCTACTTTTGGTTTTCGGACCGTGTGTTTTCAATAGAATTACTGCTTTCATAAGAAAAAGAGTCAATGCAGTGCATGCTATGATGCTCCAACGCCATTACCAAGCTCTCCCACGCAATGAGCCACTGATAGTAGACACCGAAAACTAAGTTCTAAGATTAGAACTAGGGACAAAGAAGAAGTGGGGAATGAAGGAAGTAAATTATATTAAAAATTTAAAAGTTAATACCTTAGAGACAGGCACCTCCACACCCTAAGGATTCCTGGTATAAGGGGGAACGTTTATCGATCCTGACTGACTCTATTCATAGAAGACTCGCCCTAAACTGTTCGGGGAAAATTGAGAACAAGAGAGTGCTCCAGAGTGGGAGGGTCGGGGTGGAGGGGGTCCAGATGGGGACGCGTGTGTGTAACCTGATAATTGCTTCGCGCCATAGCAATTCGCGCCATAAAATGTAACTGTTTAAATGTTTTAAATTAGCCAATCATGTAAGACCGCGCCAACCTTTTCCCTCTTTATGCTTCCGAATCCTATAAAAGAGCTTGCCCCTTAAGGTTCGGGGTCGACCCCTCTGTCTCCTGCGAGAGATACGTGTCGACCCGGAGCTCCGCTTAATAAAACCTCGTGCATTTGCATCAAGCTCGGTCTCCTGTGTCTGTGGGTCCGCGCCTTCCCGAGACTGGAGTTGGATTTCCTTTTTGGAATCCTACAATTTCAGGAAGTGCGTGGACGACTAGCGAACCAGAGTGACCACATGTCCCCTCTCATATCTTCTTCAGTTTCTGAGTGTCAAGGAGGAAGTCTGAGTTAGTGCTCACATGCCTTCAACGCCCTTCCAACGTCTGCTCATCTCCCTTTACGACAAAGGGAGAGGCATAACAGTTACTTGTTATTTACCTTTTATTTTTGGCAAAGTTACCTTTTCTCTATGGCATCTTTAAAGCATTATTTATTTATGGCTTTCTTATAATGGTATTGGATAAAAGTTTCCTTTTAAAATACGTTTATATAAATAAAAATGGAAGAACGTGATTAAGTCAACTCTAGTGTTGGTATTATCTGGCTACGGAAAACATCATGAAGGTGGGCCCTGAATGATGGGTGCGAGTGACTAGTGATTCCAGCACGTGCTGGAAGAAGGAGATGTGGAAATTCAGAGGATGGCCAGAGTGGTCAGAATCGGTCAGGAAGTGTTTCCTGGAGGGGGCTGGGCTTGATCTAGGGATCAAATAGAGGCAGGAGACAGAGCTCCAGCAGGGAAGCCAGAGTGAGCAAAAGCAGAGCATGCTGTTTCCGGACCTGCCTGGAGCAGGCTCCTCACCTTTGTCTCCAGGTCTGCGTTCCAATGTCGCTTCCTCGGGGAAGCCTTTCCTGACCTCACTCGAGGGCTGTCGTATGCTCTTAGACCTCCCTTTGCCTTTTTTGCTCATATTTATCACAGTTTGTAATTAGGAATCCATTTGTGTGATGATTGGATTAATGTTGGGGCCTGCCCACCACCCCCATCACACCATAAGCTTTTCCAGAGTGGAAACTCTGCCTATTTTTGTTACTGGTGCTTCCCTGGTGTCCAGGAGAGTGTTTGGCACAAGGTAGGGACTCAATCCTTTGTCTAATCAATCAGTTCATTAATTCACTCATTAATGGTTGTGTTTTCCACCAACAGGCAAGGAAAAGAGAACCGGCCCCCTGGGGTCCGAGGCTGCAGTCTAAAGCTCCCGAATGTGAGTATAAAATGGCTCTGAGGCCTTTCTTTTACCTGAGATGTGTATAAGCAGGTGGTATTCTGTGCCATAATATATCTGTTTACTTATTCTAATAGTCGTGTTTTCAATTACTCATGGATGAAATAATTTAATTTTTTCGGGTTAAATTACAGGTTTTCGGGTCCTAAAACATCTTCTGGTAGATTGACTTTCCAGGAAGATGCACCATTCTCACTCTGAGCTGCCACCGCACGCCCCCTTTTGAGAAGCATGTGCTTGGAAGCTTTTACATTTTTTAGCAGATTTCATAGCTGTGATGCCAATCCCAAGGCCAATGCTGCCGCTTGATTCTTTGGGTCTCTTCTCTCATTTCTCTTTGTTTTCTGAATTGCACTCATCCTTTCTCCTGTTCTTACTCAGTTTTTTCATCAATCTAAAAAGTGTAGGATCTTAGGGCTGAATTCTGTAGCCCAGGGACCCTCAAACTTGAGCCACATCAGAATCACCTGGAGAGGGGAGCTTGTAAAAACAGATGGCTTGGCCCCATCCCTGAAGTTTCTGATTCAGTAGGGCCCTGTGGGGCCCGAGATTTTGCATTTCTAACAAATTCCCAGGTGACGCCGATGTTGCTGGTTCAGGGACTACATTGGAGAACCAGTGTCATCATCTCAACCCTGGTTGCACATTCAAACACCTGGGGAGCTTAAACGAGCCAGATGTGCAGGCCTCAAGACCAAATGAATTGGAATCTCTAGAGAAAAGGCTGAGTCACGCATGTGTTTAAAGTTCCCCTGGGAATTCTAACGCTCTACAGATTTTTAATTCTAATGCCCAGAGAGGTTGTGATTTGCTCAAGGTCACACAGCAAGGTGAGGCAGAGGCAAGAGTAGAGCCCAGGATTCCTGGCTCTTAGAACAGTGTCTTCCCAATACTCCATCGTGCACTTGAAATTGCTAGGCTCTTTTTACACGTTAGTGTATCTGACCCTCACTTTCCAGATAAGGAAACAGAGGCTCAGGGAGGCGAAGTCCCTTGCCTAAGGTGGCAGAGGTGGCACTGGCACCCAGGGCTGCCTGCCTTCAAGTGCTGCCCTCTATGGGGACAGTATGGGAAAGGCCTGGGCTTTGAAAGCAGCAACACTTGGACTTGCATTCTTGTTCCACCACTTGGCGGAACTGGGTGACCAGGTGAACTTGGGTATCAACCCCTCTCCAGCCCTCAGCTAATGGTACCTCACCCTGGGGAAAGGAAACACTCTGCTCCCACAGACCCCGTGTCCGGCCCCATCACCTCACACACTCGCTTCCTTACAACCCCAGTGATGTCCTCCTTAGGCCCCTCAGAGCCCATTCCAGCCCCCATCCCCTGTCTCTGAGATTCTAGGAGGAAGCCCACTTAGCCCCTTTACACATCAGAAGTTAGAAGACAGAAGTCATTTTAAGCTACCATCCATACATCAATTTCATTTAATCCCTACAGCCACAACCAGGGCAGACATCCCTGCTCCCCATTTCCCGAGGGAGACATTGACACTTGGGGGTTGTACAGCTAACAAGCCGCTACCAGGAGCAGAACCCAGGATCACCTGACTGCAGAGACCACGCTCTTAACAGGCCAGTTGACCACCGTGTGCGTGCAGGCAAATTGGCTCACTTTCAAAGAGCAAAACTTACTCCTTTTAAAAAAGTGTATTTGTTTTCCAAACCAAAGCAGACAGCAGAAGGCTGGCATCCACAGCACTGTTAGTGAGCAGAGCTTGCTGCCTTCTCTGCGTGCCAGACTCTCCCTAAGCCCCTTCTCCTTCCCTGTGGGTCCAGCTCCCACCCACAGCCCCACAGACACTGACGGCTCCATGCTGGATGCTGGGGAGCCTCGCCAGGCATTTGGCGCTTGGAGTTTCTTGAAATCTCCTGGCTGGCAGGGGGGGGGGTGCGTGTAGTTCATGCTGCCCTTCCCCCCTCCATCCCTCCTAGAAAGTCCCGCTCTCTGTGCCAACTTCTTGCTTCGCTCTGAAATGCTTCCCCTGCCCTACCCCTGCACTCTGAGGAGTCCAGACTTTGAGAGAAGTTGGAGGTGACCGGGTGGGGCCTCTCTGGATTGCACAGGTGTGGCTTTTGGTGAAATCCTGTGGCCTTTGGACTAAAGAAAGAAATTCATTACTTTGGAGCCAGGATTTCCTGCTCACCATTCCTTCCTTCCCTCCTCCCTCCCCCTCTCCCTCCTCCTCCTCCTTCCTGAGCTGAAATCAGTGACAAACTTCTCACCCTGATGCATCCCCTTGAACTTGGACTCACCGAGAAATTCTCTTGCTGGAACCCCCACAGGGGAGGTGGGTAAAATCAAACCTCAGTCTCTCAGCGACCTGCTCCTCGTTGCCTTGCTTGCCTAAACCTCTCATGTCTTTATGCCAGGATGGCCCCCAAGCCCGGCCCTCCTTGCACAGGAGACTCAGCTCAATAATTGTACCTCCACTGAGGATTTTGGAGTCAGAGAGACGTGAGTTCGAATCCCAGACTGGTCCCTGATCCTTGGTGTGACCTTGGCAATACACTTAACCTCTCTGAGACTCAGTTTCTTCAACTGAAAGATGGGAATAATATGCCCAGCAGAGTTGTTGAGGGGGTCAAATGGGATAGTAAGTTGCCTGCACTTAGTAGGTGCTCAAGGCTTGTTTCTACATCATCATGCTCATGAAAACCTCTTCTCCACCAGGGCTCATGGTCATATTCACTTGGGTGAATGACTGATGATAATTTAAAATATTTACGTAAAGATTTCTACTTTTAAATATATTTTTGTTTCTATTTTCTCATTTAATGCCTGCAATACCCCCCTGTATTAATATTCCCCCCAAAGCTACTTTTCGGAGGAGGAAATTAAGTCTCAGAGAAGTTGTGTTACTTGCCAGGATCAAAGAGCCAGTCAGTGGAGGGCTCAGCATTCCACCCGAGGTCTGAGAGCTCCAGAACCTCTGGCCTGTTGTCCGGCGATATGCTAACACATTGTCCTTCCCTGAGGTATTTGCCTTTTTACAAGAAGCTCAAAGAAGCGGACCCTCTATTGGCGTTTCAGACCCTCTTAACTAGCCAGTGGGGAGACCTGTACTAAGGCAGGAAGGGATTCCATGGCATTCTGCAGTCATATCAGAAGGGAGACCCCACCTCATTAAGCTAACAAGAAAAAAAAGTCACTGCTTTCGAGCTGGAAGGAACCTCAGAGAAAATCTATTCCCTGCCGCCAGCTTCCACATGATGAAGAGGAGGCCTAGAAAGGAATTTGAACCCATGCATTGTGGTCCCCTCTGCAGATCTCTCTGCATGACTGATCAGAGAAGGTGACACTTGGCTTCTATACCCTTAAGCCCTTGTGACAGCAGCCAAGAGGTTCCCCCAGCTCTCGGGGGAACCCTGTCCTCCTTCCTCATCTCATCCTCGAAGGAGCTGGGAGGCAGGCAGAGGGATGCCCTCCTATCCCCCACCGGGCCCACTCCCTGGGCAGGATGTGCGGTACTCAGTCAGGGGCTCTGGGGACCACTATCATCACTCCAGGAGGCTCCGGGGAGCGAGGAATTATCCCACCCTCCCCCCATATTTACTCACACGCTCCCCACTTCAGGGGAGAGAGAGAAAGGGAGGCAGTTGGCCATGACTGAGAGCTCCATCCAAAGCCAAGCATCGATCAGGCTCTCTGCGTTGTCATGGCAACAACTCTTCCACTGGGGAGAGATCAGCTCACCACCACGAGGAGACCTTCTTCAGCTCCCTCCCCTTCCCAGGCCTCCCCCCTCCAGCCCCCTAGCTCCCTGCCCCCCACCATCCTAGTCACCTTTCCATCTGCTCTTGACAGTTGTCCTGTGCTGTCACTGCCCCTCTCCCCTCTATTATGCTCCCCCACCCTTCCCTCTCTCCTTTTGTCCTCCCCATCTCTCCTCTCCCTGCACTTGGCTCAACCTCCATTGGCTGCTCCCTGCACTCTGCCCCCCAGCCATCAACCCTGCAGGTCTTGGGGCCACCTCTCTCCTGGGCACACACAGACAAGCAGAGAATGGGAGAGGATGGACTCTTTCTCTGAGCTGGGGTGATTGAGGCAGCCTCTTCCTTCCAGCAAGCTGTTCTGTCCCCTGCTCCCCAGTCTGCAGCCTCCTCCAGGGGAGCAGTCAAGGTCACTGAATCATATTGTCTGCCTGAGAGAACCTGGAGGGAAATGAACTCAGACTTACTGGTCAGATGGACCTGGGTTCTAGTCCCTGCTCTGCCACTTACTAGCTTTGCCACTTCTGGCAAGTGGCAACTTCTCTGAGACTCAGTTTCCTCAGCTGAAAAAGAAAATAAAAATATAGTTAATGGCATCCACTTCAACGGATGGTTGTGAGGATAAAATGAGATGCTAATAGCAGCTCACATTTATGGAGTTTAGCTGTGTCCCAGGCACTGTTCTAGGCCCCTTTATGTGTAATATTTACAGATGATGAGCTAATGCTTAGAGAGATGTCATGACCCACCCAAGTTCACCAGCACAGAGTCCTGTAGTTAGTCTTTGATCCCAGTGAGACTGTGGTCGGGGTTCTTGGGTTCAAACTCTATACTTTCTTGTCCCCAATGTTGGGAAAGTGGCAAGCAGATGGCCTGGCACACAGTAGGTGGTGGATATATATCACGCCCTCCCCTGACAGTTAGCTAATTAGCTCATTTGTTATGTATCTAACATGTCCCAGGTGTTAGAAATACAATGACAAATTGCACACAATCCTTGTCCTTGAAAGGCTTAAGAGGCTGGAGAAGGAGACAGATGTGCAGACAGATCTGGGCAGTGCAGTGCAGGGGTCCAAGCCAAGCTCTGGGCAGCTAGACCTGGTGCAAATGTCACCTCCCCAAGGTCCCGGCTGGGTGACCATAGGCACATAACTGCACCCTTCTGGATCCTTGGCTCCTCATCTATACAAGGAGGCTTTCAGTGGACCCTACCTTACAGAGTTGTTGTGAGAAATAAAAAAGAAAATGTACTCACCACCCAGCACAATGCCCAGGATGGATTAAATACTCCACAAAAGGGTAAAATCAGTATTTTTATTATCAGCTCAGTTACACTGGAACCCGGGGGCAGATGTGGTCAGTACTGTTCGGAGGAATCAGGAAAGGCTTCATGAAGGTGGTGAGGCTCTTGCAAAATCTTGGAGGAACGGCCGTTTGCCAGGCAGTCTGGGAAGCACAGGTCATTTAAGGCAAAGGATTCAGGGGAGACAGTCGAGTGTGAATGAGGAAGGGTGCACAGTGTGAATAGCAACAGCCAGCGTTTATGGAGTGTTTAGTGGGTGCCCGGCATTGCCTTAGGTTGGCGGTCCTCCCTTCTGGCTGCACACTGGACAAACTAGTGGAGGTTTGTGTTTGATCCGTTTCACTATAAATCCTGCGCCCCATCTCTGGAGATTTTTATTTAATTGGTCTCGGGTGGCCCAGCCATCAGCAAGTTTTAAAAGCTCCTCAGGTGATGCAAATATGGATCCACGCTTGCGAAACTCTGATCTAGGTGTTTTAGAAGTATTAATTCATTTAATCTTTATGACAACTCTATGAAGTCAGTACAAGGCTCAGAGAGATGAAATAATCTATCGGAGATCACACGGCTCAAAGTTGTAAAGTTGAATCGAGGCAGATCTGACTCCAAGACTCTCTCTCTCAACCTCTAGGCTGCGGATGGAAAGGAGGGTATTAAGGGGGAAAGTGAAGACAGCGAGATGGAGAGGGTGGTGGGGGATAGGCAGGCAATAGGAGCCATGTGGGCAGCTACTCTAATTGCCAGCTTTGTGTCCCCATCTCCTTTGGCACCTGATGTGGGTGCCATCTTCCACAAACATCTCCTTTGTGTGCTTTTAAGGATCAGGACCTAGGCCACCTCATCCCTCGCTCCAGTCTTCACTGATTTGGCATTCAAATTTTAATATATGTATGAACCACGGGCAGAATCTTATTAAAATGCAGATTCTGATTCAGTAGGTCTGGGGTGACCTACTGCATTTCCAGCAAACTCCCAGGTGATGCCAGTGCTTCTCATCTGCAGACCACACTCTGAGTAGCAAGTGGATAAAAATGCAAGTAGAACGTGCCTATTCTGTCCGTGGGAGCCCACGTATTGCTGAACTTGGTGAGAGCTCCCTTCTTTCTGCCCTAGGATTGACTTCTGCACCTCTGCATCCCATACAAGCCTCCTCAGGCTGCAGACGTGACCCACTTTATTCGTGCTTAAGTGACTCTACAGTCTTACCTCAGTAGTGGTTCTCAAACTTGAGCGTGCCTTAGAATCATCTGAAGGCTTGTGAAAATGAAGATTGCTGGGCCTCATCCCGGAGTCTCTGATTCAGTAGATCTGGGGTGGCACCTGAGAATTTGCATTTCTAACAAGTTCCCAGATAATGTTGATGCTGCTGGTCTGGGGACCACAGTTTGAGAATGGCTGTATTACAGTAATATCTCCAAGACAGCATTTCCTTAACCGTGCCCATTGTGGTTAGATACACTGGCTACTTGTCATCCCAATGAAAGAAGCATTTGGGATGGAGTCAGGATCCCTGGCTTCAAGTCCTACCTGTGCCACTAGCTCCATTGGTGACAATATATGTTATGGATTGACTTGGCTGCATATAATGGAAAATCCAAATAACGATGACTTATACAAAAGACAGATTTGTTTTTGTTTCATGTGACATAAAATGCAGAGATAGGAGATCCAGGCCTGATGTGATTGGTCCTGGATGTCATCAATATTCCAGAATCCTAACTTTCTGCTCTACTCTCTTTAACATGTGACTTCTATTATTGAGGTTGCCTTAGGGGCTCAAAATAGCCACCTCAGCTCTGGCCTTCGTGTTTGTGTTCCAGAAAAAGAAAGGGGAAAAAGGCAAAAGGAATGCCTGCTAAGTCAGACCATCTTTTAAGAAGATTTTCTGGAAGCTGCACCTAACAACTTCCTTTTACATCTCATTGGCCAGACATAGTCACATGACCATCCCCCCCAGAGAGAGAGGCTGGGAAATGTAGTTTTTTTTTAACCTGGGCATATCACCACCACCAACAAAATCTGTGTTCTGCTCTTAAGGACAAAGAAGAGAGTGGCTATTGCTCAGTTAGCTAGCAGTCCCTACGACAGTGACCCTGGGCAAGTGACTTCCACGCTTGGGCTCTCTCTCTCCAACTATAAAATGAAGTTGGACTTAATGATCAAAAAGATCCCCTTCAGCTCCAAGATTATCAGATTCCATGATTCTGTACCTAAATTTGCTTATCGGTGATGCTCAGGGAAAAGGAAAGAGGCCGGGTTATTACCCTCACGCAGGACACCAAGGGTCCTCAGTCTGATGAAATGTCAGAACATATCCTGTGCCTGTCTATCCATTCATCCAGACACCTATTGAAAATATTTTTGAGTGCCTACTATCTGCTAAGTACTAAGGATACAGCAGTGAAGAAGACAGATGTGGTCCCCGTGCTCCTTGCCCTCTTAGGGCTCACAATTTGGCTTAAGAAGGAGACATTAACAAACAGTGCTGCAAATGCTCAACCAAGTGCTGTAATGAAAGTGGGTGTACTCCATGAGAGCTATGAAGGGCTATAAAGAAAACGTGGGGATGTAATTTAGGTGGGGAGGCAGAGAAAATCTCCCTAAGAACTTATTTTGCATCTGGGACCTGAAGGGGAAGGAGCCAGCTATGCACAACGTAAGAGGACATGCAGTCCGGACACAGAGAACAGCAAGTTCAGACACACACCCTGAGGCAGGAAAGAGCTGGGCTCGTTCTAGGAAATGAAAGATGGCCAGGGTGTCCAAATGTCATTGGTGAGGGTGAGGCTGACATGGAACAAGGATGGAGCCATCAGCAGACAACATGCCCACGCAGGCCCTGGGCAGGAATTTGGATTTTATTCTAAGAGCAATGGGAAGTCATTGGTATGTTTTAGGCAGGGGTAGGGCAAGGCTGACATGATCAGAACTTCATATTTACAGCATTCCTCTGGATGCTGTATGAAAAACAGATTTTAGGGGGGCCAGAGTGGAGGTGAAGAGCCCTTTCAGAGGCTATTATATCTATCTGAATAGGAGCTGAACAGGGCTTAGATGGGGTGGTGATGAAAGTGGTCTTACTGAGAGTTATCTGGTACATTCACCTACCCATCCAGTGATCCATCCATCCATCCATCCATCCATCCATCCCTCCATCTATCCATTCATCCTTACATCCATCCATTCACTTATCCATCCATCCATCCATCCATCCATCCATCCATCCATCCATCCACCCACCCACCTCCTATTCAACAGACATTTATAAAGTGTCTTTAAGTGCTAAGTCCTACACTAGATGTGTTGGGTGAATAAGATGGTGCATTCCCTCTAGGAGCTCACAAGTTAGAAGGGTAGAGAGAGACACATAAATAAATCATCACAGTTCAGCACAGGCCATAACAGCAGTGAATTCCAAGAGATGTGGGAAGAGACTTTTACCCACGGTGATCTGTTTGCCTTATGCTGATGGGAGGTGAAAAGCCACGGTGTGATTCATCACTCTGGCTGCCGAGGGTGAGGACTTTTCCGGGACACAGTGAAATAAACACATTTGAGGGCAACAGCAAGACGAGAGGAAGTTGACAGCCTTGGAAATTAGCTTGGGGATAGACAAAAATCCCAGGGGATGTTAGGAAGTAGACACAACCAGAATGGATGGAGCTGTCCCATGGATCTATGCTATAGGATTTTTCTGCAGGAGTTTGAAGCCTCCTTGTTGAAAGCCCATTGGTAATTTATTGGCTGGACTCCAGTGGCTGTCAGTGAGAGCAGGACTGGCTGTCTGTACTCCAAGCAGAAAACGAACCCTTCAAATCAGGATGTCAAGGCACTGGGAGCAGAGAAGCCATGGGGCCAAAAGCAGATGGGCTCAGACAGGCAGTTCAGCATAACGGTCAAACTCTGCAATCCAACTGCCCGGACTCAAATCCTGACTCTGCTGCCTGCTAGCTGTGTGACTTGGCAAGTTATTTAATGTCTCTATGACTTAGTTTCCCCTCCTACAGGAGAATACCTTCCTTGCGAGGGTTAAAAGACTTAATATTGCCATGGTGCTTAGATCAGTGCCTGCAGCACGATAAACACTGTATGTGTGTTTGTTAATAAGCTCTGCCCTGTCTTAATTCTTTTGTTCTGTTCTATAGACAGACTTTCAGGGTCAGACCATGTGCTCTCTGGCTCCCAGGGGACTGAGACTTGGGAATTGCATCCCAGGGGTAACTATGGAATGAGCTGTTATCAGGTGTTGTATGCTGTCTGCGGGAAATCTGTATTTTTCTTCCATTAAACCAAAGCTCCTTGAAATGGTTGCCCCAGTGACCTTACTTCCTGTTCCTAGTAGCTTGTCACTTATGCCCAAGACTGTCTTGCCTGCCCTGTGCTCCAGTAGATAGAAAGTATACATAGTGGAACAAGCTTGGGTTTTGGAGTCAGACTTATTTCAAACGGCTCAGCTGCGTGCAAGTAATTCAACCTCTCTGAGCCTCAGTTGGTTTAACTTTAAAATGGTAAATAGTTCTGAGCTTGAGAACCCTGGAATAAGGTCACTGAAGCTCAAATTCAGTGACTGACCCATCGTTAGTGGAGCAGAGAAACTGAGGGGCTACAAGCAATAAGGGTCAGAAAAACATGTGACATAATGGGTGACAGTGTAGACACTGGAACCTGACCTCCTGGGTTCAAATCTTCCAATTTTCTCTTCTTTTCTGTTCCATTTGGGTCTGGAGAACCATGTGCCTGAAGTTGTGGCTCCGCAGGTGGGGCAATGCCAATGTGCTGTCCTTTGACCTTTGCTCCTGGACCTTCAGAGCATCTTACCAGGCTCTTCTCTCCCACAGATGAAGGGTTATCATCCTCCCTTAGATTTGGTAACTGGGGCCCAAAGGACACAAGAGCTTGGGCCAAGCAGGTCCAGCCAGTGCGTTTTGCTACAAAGTCTACCTAACAGAGGCCACTCTTGGCAAAGTGTGATGTGGATGAATGCTTGTATGTTGGGGTTCACATCCCTTTGTCCAGTTTTTCTTGAATACAAGGTATATATTGCAAAGAGAACAAAGTCAGGATTTGGAGATCACTGTGAGCCAAGAAGAGGGATGTGAGTTGGCCCATTTGAGGTTTATTACTAGTGATTTCAACCAGTTTCCCTGATGTTCTGTGCCCTAAGTAACCCTGGGTTCCAGTCCCTGATCTGCTTCTTTCTAACTGTGTGCTCTTGGACAAGTTTCTTAACCTTGTCTGTATTTTCCCTGTCTGTAAATGAGCTTAATCAATTAATAATGCCCACCTCCTAGGGCTGTGGTGAGGAGCCTTTCTCAAGATGCCTAGCCCAGTGCCTTGAACTCAGCAGAAGCGCAGTAAATGCTGTGTCCTTTCAAACAGCCACAGGTACAATCTCCAGACTTATCTATCAACAGTAGCAGATGATCAACATCTTTGTTTAATTCAGTCTCAGGTTCTCCTCCTTGCCCCAGGCACACAAGCACGGCCTATCAATACGGCCCCTAGCAGTTTTCAAGTTTTTGCTTGGCTTGGCTGGGGATGGGGCTAGGTGGTGGAGGAGTCAATTCTCCGGTGGTTATGAGAGTCTTATTCAGACAGACCTGCATGGTAAAACATTTCCAAATTCAATTACCAGCTGAGCAGTGAGGGCGTGCTGAGCAGCTGTGTTTAGACCAGTCTGAGTTTGAACATGCTCCCTACCTTCCACTCTCTGTTCTCTTCTCAGCTGCTTCCCCCATGACCTGACTCTTCTTCCCAGAACTGAGTTGTATAAAATGAGCTTTGGGAGACAGGCAAATCTAAATATGAATACTGTCCCTGGCACTACCATCACATCTCATTGAATCTAATATGACTTTGATTATAAAACACAACATTATTTTGTGTATCACCAAGAATACAAGAATGCTGCCTCCAAACTATGACATGCCATCAATTATAAACACATAACAACCTCAGGTATCATAAAATGTGAAAAAATGTGCTTTTTAGAGTCATTTTCCCTTTCTAAGGAACAAGGTGAGGAAAGGAATATTTAGTAGGCGCCTAGCAGATGCCAGCCCCTTAAGTCACGCACAATCTCATTTCATCTTCATAGCAACCCTGCGGGATGGGTATTATCATCACCATCCCCACTTTACAGAATAAGAAACTGAGGCTCAGAAAATTTTATGACTTTTCCACAGTCCCATAACTTATGACTGACTGACCTGGAATGCCCAGATATGCTGCCTTCTCTGGGCTGCCTTGTAATGAGATCCCCATCACAGAGGGTAATCAAATATAGGGAGGATGACCATATGGTGGTGATGTTGAAGAGGGGATCTAATCAACAGATGATTGACACAGTCACCTATGAACTTGTAAAATACAAGCATGAATCCCTGTTTTACAAAGGGCGAAACAGCCTCTGAGTTTAAGTGACTAATGCAAGGTCTTAATGGTAGTAAATGAACTAGCTGGGTCTTGCACCCAGGCCTGTTTAGCTCTAGAATGCTTCTTTCACTGAGTTCAGAGTCTCCTGGGAGGAGGGGAAGAGTTGAAGCAGACAATAAATAAGTAGACAAGTAAATAAGCAAAATGATTCTAAATGTAATTATAAGAGCTGTGAAGGGAGTAAGCTGGGTGTCGTGATAGAGAGGAAATGGGTGGAGAGAGGTCTCTTTCAATGGGGTCATCAGGAACGGACTCGCAGAAGAGGGAAAAATTGAACCCTATGCAATGCACGAAGCATAGTATTTGGCACCTAAGAATTTCCCAATAATTGGGAATTATTAACAAAATTAATAATTTTGCTAATATTAACAAAAGTAAAATGCTTTCTCAAAGATCATTGTGGAATCAAAGGCGCAGCGTGCGCTTTGTCCTACGTCCAAAATCTAGATCCTTTTTCCCGTGGAAGAGGAGGGCAGAAGTAGAAAACCGGGGGCAGCGAGGGGGCCGTCAAACAGACGCCTCGGCAGGCTCACGCTGCAGCTCCGCGGGCAGCTGTCTCCTTCCGTGCGTGGCGACTCCCCCGCAGAGTGAGGATGCCGAAGGGCTCAGAGTCATCTCCGCCCGCCACGCGGTAGCTGTGTGACCTTGGGCAAGTCACGTCTCCCATCTGGGCATCTGTTTGCTCATCTGTAAAATGAAGGTCTGAGTCTTGAAAATGAAGATCCCTTCCGCCTCTAACACTGTCTTCCTAGTTCTGACCAACGCCTCCCTCCTTCTTCGATGTGTTCCTACAGTGCCCTCTATTGGCCATCTGGTAGAAACAGAGACCTCACGATCTCAGAAAGATAGGTGCTGGTTATTGAGGGGGCCTGCTAACCGCCCCTCTCCTGCGGAGGATTTACAACCCTTGGGGGCACATAGGGATCAGCACACCAGGATAAGTGTCAGGAAATCTGACTTCCCAGAATCACAGAATTTTGGAAAGAGAAAGTTAAAGACTATTTATTGTGACAACAGCAATATTAGCTAACATTGGTTTAGTGCTAACCATTCACCAGCCATGGGCTAGATGCTATGCATCCAGTGGTGAGCATCTCAGGCACAGAACCTGCTTGAAAGAGGCGGCATCTGCATTGAGGCCTAAAGGGTGAGCACTCGCTCATCCTTCAGCTGGAAAGATTATGACAGGCCAAGAGAATAGCATGTGCAAAGGCCCTGAGGGAGAAGACCTTGGTGTGCTCAAGGGACCAAAGGAAGTGGAGTCAAGTGGAGTTACTAGATACTAGAGACTAAAGAATCTTGGAATGTCAAACCATATGTCTGGTGCAAATACAACCACCTGGGAAAACTGCTTGGCAGTATCTCCTACGGCTGAATATACACACCTCATCAGAAATGGGTACCTGTGCTCACCAAAAGGCACATAGGAGAAAGCAGCACACTTCACAACAGCCGAAAACTGGAAACAACCCGCATACCCATCACTAGGGGAAAGGATCAATCAGTTAGGCTATATTCTTCCAATAGAATAATGTCAGCAAGTACAATGATCAAACTGTAATTAAACACAACAACATAGATCAAGTTCACAAAGATAACATTTAATATAATAAGCCAGGCTCAGAAGATGGGTATTGTATGATTCCTCTTATATAAAATTTAAAAACTGACAGAACTACTCTGTGGTACTAGAAGCTGGGATAGTGGTCGCCTTTGGGAGGTGTAGCAACTGCAGGGGCAAGAAGGAGACTTCTGGGGAGTGGGTTCCTTTCTGTTTCTGGAACCGGGCACTGGTGGCATGACAGTGTTCATTTTGTTAAAATTCATCAGGTTGTATTCGTGAGATAGTGCATGATCTGTGTATTATACACCAACAAAATATAGTAAAAGCGTTATGTGGCTAGAGAGTGACACCACCCTTTTATCACAGCTGCATTACCATCATCACCAGCAGGAGCAGTGCAGCCACTACTATTTTGAAGTCAAGGCCGTAGATGCTAATTTCTACCCAAGAGGTTCCAGCTGGAGGGGAACACTTGACAAGGTAACGCAGTTCCACTGAGTCCCTGAAGAGCAAAGACTGGCAAGGAGCTGGCTCACCAGTCTCTTTAGAAAGAGCTTGAAGGAATCAAGGGTGAGTTTTCTCCCGTCATCCCCAAGTTCTGTTATTTCAGGACCAGAGAGGTGCTCTCCCAGATTCTGAACCATCTGAGGGTTCCGAGGCCGAGTTTACCAATGGGGGTGTGTCTTGAGGCAGCCTCAGGCTGGATAAAAGTGTGCCCCGCTGGGGCCAGAAGGTTTGACAGCCACAGCCTGTCACTGACAGAGTCTTAGATCATTAAGTATGGTGGAGAGGGTGTCATCTTAATTTACAGATGGCCCAAGGGAAGTTAAGTGGTATATTTGAACTCGCACATCGGCAGAAGGCAGACTGAAATACGAATGTCTTTTTTTAAAAATTTAACTATGTTTGAAAAACTTTATTTTAATTTTTTTTTTTTTTTGGCTGGGAAAGGTTTGCCCTGAGCTAACATCTGTTGCCAATCTTCCTCTCTTTTTTTCTTTTTCTTCCTCAAATTCCCAGTACATAGTTGTATATTCTAGTTGTAAATCCTTCTAGTTTTTCTGTGTGAGCTGCTGCCATAGCATGGCTACTGACAGACGAGTGGTGTGGTTTTGTGCCTGGGGAACTAAACCGGGCCACCAAAGCTGAGTGCACCAAACTTTAACCACTAGGCCATAGGGGCTAGCACTGAAATACGAATTTCTTGATTCCTGGTCCAAAGCACTCTGGGTATCAGTTTCCTTGTGGACACAAAGAGGGGTAGGATTAGATCATCTGTAAGTCTCTTCTGGGTCTCCCAGTTCAGATGACTCTTCTGAGTTCCTGCTGAGCAGGAAAGGATCTTGAGGATTTCTCAGGAAGAGTGGTTTTTATATCATTTAGCCTTGCCATAGTTAGCTAGTGGCTGCCAATACACACATACACGTACACACACGAGTACGCATGTAGTGCATGCACACATGCGTGCATACATGCACAGACATGCACACACACATGAATACACATGCACACATCTTTTTATTTATTTATTTATTTATTTATTTATTTATTTTGTGAGTAAGATCAGCACTGAGCTAATATCTATGCCAATCCTCCTCTTTTTTTCCCTTTTTCTCCCCAAAGCCTCAGTAGATAGTTGTATGTCATAGTTGCACATCCTTCTAGTTGCTGTACGTGGGACACCAACTCAGCATGGCCGGACAAGAAATGCGTGTGTGCGTGCCCGGGATCCGAACCCGGCCACCAGTAGCGGAGAGCACGCACTTAACTGCTAAGCCATGGGGCCAGCCCCACATGTGCACACATCTTTTCATAATTCTGAGACAGGTTTTTAATTGTCATTGCAGATCATCAAGAGTCCTGCAGGGAGGCAGTGTGGCATAGAAGAAGGAGCGCACAGCCAGCCCTGATGGTCTAGTGGTTAAAAAAGAGCACATATTTTACATTTAAGCAAACCTGAGTTCCAGTCTTGGAGTCTATCATTTCCTCACTGTGCAACCTTGAGCAAGGTAACCAGTGTCCCTGAATCTCAGCCTCCTCATCTGTAACATGTGAAATTTGAAGTGCTGACCCACCTATAGGCACTAAATAAATGATAGGCATGTGCCATCTGTACAAGGTTGAGGAATTCCTTAAACATCTCTGTGCCTTGGTTTCTTCCTCAGTGAAGTGAGACTAACAGCACTGTGGGGCATCAGAATTTGCCACCCCAAATGTGTCTCTTTGGCTTGATTATTTTTAAAAACAAAAGACTGTGAAAGAAATTTTGACTTTCCCCCTAACTGCCTAAAAGAATCTAAAATAGAAGGCCTGTTCCAGGAAGGAGCTCATACCAAAAGATAACTATAGTATAACATAAACTAGGTGTGGTAGACAGGGAGGAACCTTACAAGGGCCTTTTAATCAAAATCCTCTCCATGTCCCATTGTCTCTGCAAGGCATGGCCAACATGTGTTTATCACACATTTGCTTTTCATCTCTATGTGAGTTGCCTCCCTCCCCTTTGAAGTCTCAAACCACTACCCCCAACGTCCTCCTTTGTCTTTAGCTACAGATGGTATTTAAGGTAGTGGCTTCTGCCATTTTGGTGAGTTACTCAGTTTTCCTGGGTTTCTCCCATGTATACATGTTATTAAACTTTGATTTTCTCATGTTATTCTGTCTCATGTCAATTTAATTCTTAGACCATCCAGAAGAACCTAGAGGGCAGAGGAATAGTTCTTCCTCTCCTACACCACCTATCTCAAGGGATTATTGTGAGGATTAAGTTAGATAATAAATGTAAAGTGTTTGGCACATTGGTTTGTACATATTAAGTGTTCTTGAAGTATTATCCTGTGTGCTGAGGGAGGGGGAGTGCCCTTCCACATGCTCCCACAAATCCTATTTCTGGCAAACACAATGATTTTGAAAAATGGTCTTCTTTTGGTCACATCTAGGAGGTAAGAGGGCAAATAGAGAGATGTGAGAAGCAGTTAATGCATTACAATGGGAATAATAGTAATAGTGGTGATGATGATGCTTTATGCATTGCAAAGTGATGTCATATGCTTCATCTCCTTTATTTCTCTAGTAACCCTCCCATTTTTCATATAAGCAGTGGGAGTGCTTGCATGGGTGGTCTGGGACCCAGAGTCCAAGGGTTCTGACCTTTAAGATTGTAGCTCTTCTCAATGAATTTGGAGCCAGGTTTAGGCATTGAAATAAAATATGTACAGCCTGGCCCCACCCCCTCCCTGCCCACCCAAATCAACCTGCAAAGTATTCCATAAAACCGAGCTGATTCCTCTCTCAGACAGGTGGTCCCAGAATCCAGTATTTTGGCTGGACTTCACAACAAATGCTTTCTCTGACATTTGTGTCTTGGAAAGTCCCTCTCTGTGACTCTCTGAGATTTAGAGTGCTGATTGGTCGTGAAGGGGAGCTGAATTTGCCGCCCCCAAATTCCCCTCTTTGGCATGATCATTTTGAGCTGGTTATTTTTAAGAAACAGCAGGCATAGAAGAAGCTCTGAAAATTGAGTAGAAGTTAGCCTTTTGTAAGAGACATTTACATTTACGAGGAGGGAAATCTCCATTTGTAAAGGAGTCTCCCTCTCTACCAGGGAGAGAAGGATGATTCTAAATCTCCAGAAACTCCAATCAAGAGAGAAAGCAATAACTTAAATCTGTATAACAGCCATGCCTCTGTTTACTGGGCTTTTCCTGGTAACCTCCCATAACTGCCCTGCCGCTACCCCAACATCTTTCGTCTTTAGCTGGAAATAGTATTTAAGGTGATGGCTTTGGCCATTTCAGGGAGTTACTCAGTTTTCCTGGGTATCTTTCATATATACAGGAGATATACATGTTATTAAACTTCTGTTTGTTTTTTTTCCTGTTAATCTGTTTTTTTTTTTTTATTACAGAAGGAGGGTGGGTCTCAGCCTCTACCTAGAAGAGTAGAGGTAAAACTATTTTTCCTTCCCTATAGCTGTTATATGCATTAAGTTCTGGACTTAGTCTCCTAAGCTTTTGTCAACAAATAAGAGGTATAAACTGCAAGAGAAGCAAAAAGTTTGTTTGGGGGGGGGGGGTCTCAGGAATTGCAATTTAGGAGACACAGATTCGAGCAGAAACTCAAACGTTCTCCAATTACAGGAGAAGGGCTCAGGGGTTTTATGGGGAAAAGGGAGGAAGCTGAGGTAAGTTGTATTAAGGCAGAGTTCATTGGTGCTAGAAGAGGTAAGGCCAGGTTTGTACTTCATTGACTGGTTAGTGGTTCAGACATCAGCAAATTCCAGTTTTATCAGTCCTTAGGAACACGACACTCTTGTCCTTACCAATTTCTTGGAATGTTGGCAGTTGGTCCAATTTGGAAGATAAAGAAAATAAGATGTCCAAGGCAATTCCTCTGAAATGGCTGCTTCAGCTCTATTTTAATATGGCTCCACTCATGTCATCTTTCACGCTTTTTACAGGTCTTTTTTTTTTTTTTTGAGGAAGATTAGCCCTAAGCTAACATCCATTGCCAATCCTCCTCTTTTTCCTGAGGAAGGTTGGCTCTGGGCCAACATCCGTGCCCATCTGCCTCTACTTTATATGGGACATCGCCACAGCATGCCTTGACAAGTGGTGTGTCAGTCTGCGCCCAGGATCCAAATGCGCATACCCCGGGCCACTGAAGCAGAATGCTTGAAATTAACTGCTACGCCACTGGGCCAGCCCCTATTTTTTTGTGTGTGTGTGTGTGTGTGTGTTTTCCCCATGCTGTTAAGTAGCGTAGGGGAGGAAGAACTATTCCTCTACCCTCTAGGTTCTTCTAGCTGGTCTGAGAATTAAATTGACATGAGACAGAATAACACGAGAAAATCAAACAAAGTTTAATAACATGTATACATGGGAGAAACCCAGGAAAACTGAGTAACTAACCAAAATGGATGAAGCCTCCACCTTAAATACCATCTTTAGCAAAAGACAAAGGAGGACATTGGGGATAGTGGTTTGGGACTTCAAAGGAGAGTGTAACGACCCTCCAGGACCAGTTCTTATCAACAGAGTGATTAAGAATTGTCTTTCAGAAAATTTGCAAAGTCACATAGCCAGAGCATGTGCAGAAGCAGAAATCTTGACCTGAAATGGCCACAGAACCAAAGATTCTCCTCCTTACGGAACCAAAGGACCAGGACATGACTGGAACTTAAAAGTCAGACTCTTATCAAAAGCAAGGGGTCCGTCGTTCAGCAAGATCTGGTGTTAAAATTCCTTCCCCACCCTACCATAAATGTTTAGAACCTCATCATAAATGTTTGTTTAGAACCCTACCATAAATGTCTAGAACCTTACCATAAATGCTTGAAGCCCACCAATCAAAACCTGTCCTGCCAGCATTTCCGTGTGCCAGCCTGTTCTCCCTAACCTCTTAAATTTCACCCCAAATCCTGAATCGGAGAGACAGCTCTGAGAGTACATGCCCCCTGTTTCCCTGAAGATCAATCTCACAGAATAGAGCTGATTTCTATTCCCAAAAGCTGGGGCTGTAATTAATTGGCTTTTTTTTATGTGCATGGGACAAGAGAACCCCAATTTTGTGCAGTAACAGGAGGAAGGCAATTTACATGGAGATGGAAAAGCAAATGTGTGATAAACACATGCTGACCATGCCTTGTAAAGACAATGAGAGACGGAGGACTTTGATCAAATGGCCCTTGCTAGGTTCCTCTCTGTCTATAACATCTAGTTTATATTACACTATAGTTATGATGATAGCTCCTTCCTGGAACAGGCCTTCTATCTTAAATTCTTTTAGGCAGTTAGGGGAAAGGTCAAAGTTTCTTTCTGAATCTTTTGTTTTTAAAAATAATCAAACCAAAGACATACTTTGGGGTGACAAATTCTGATCTCTCACAGTAGTAATCACTCTTCAGCTCTCTCAATTTGCTCTCTACCAATAACCACTCTATTAGTCCCATTAGAGCCCTCCTTAATGAAAAAAAAGCACTTAAATTTCCAATCAACCTCCCCTGAAGCCACAGAAGATGGGAACTAAGGAGAAGGAAAGTGATCCTTTGCAAGATCAGCTGACCTTGGGTGGGAGTGAGCGTCTGGGATGGAGCCCAGAATTCCTGTTTCACATTCTGATTTGGCTCTTTCACCATAATTATCCAAGGGAGAAAGTCTCCTTTATTTCTGATATTCAGCTGTTTCTTTCCCTCCTGGTAGATGACAGCACAATTTAGGAAGTAAAAGAATAAAGGAGAAAGGATGCAGCTTGTGTCTTCCTTTATGCAGCCAATAATGTTTGAATATGGCAAAGCCCCTGTCCCTAAGGAACTAACAGTCTAGGGTGGAGGTTGGTGGAAAGATGTAAAAATAGATCATTTCAGATGCAGATGATGTATGCGATTATAAGTTTCTGTAGAGAAGGGGTCACGAAGAGGAGTGATCAGCTCTAGACAGGATAGGAGGGTCTGGATAGCTTCACAGGAGAAATGACCCTAAAGCCGATTAGGGTCTGCATCCCCAGAGGGGGAAGGGCTTCCAGGTAGCAAAGACAGCACAGGCAAAGGCAGAACAGGGCAAAATGGAACACGTCGGGGAGCTGTGGGAAATTCAGAGCAGCTGGAACGTGGGCTATGAAGGGGAAAAGTATAAGATCTAAGGCTGAAGAGACAGGCAGGGCTCGGATGGTGGAGGACTTACTCTGCCAGCTAGCAGGCCAACCTCATCCCAGAGAAAGTAAAGAGCTGCTGGAAGGATTTCAAGAGAGAAGTGAGTTTGCTTTAAAGGCTCGTGAACTGCGGAGTAGAGAATGGATCGGGAGGCACGAGACTGGAGAAAGAACAGATGGGAAGCTACTCTAGGGGTCCAGGTAAGAGAGGACAGTAGTTTAGAGAAGATCAGGGTCAATGGGGTCAAACAAAAGTGGATGTATTTAGTAGAGTTTTAGAAGGGAGAATCTACTATGATGAGGAAGGAAAATAAAAGGGTGATTTCCAGCCCTTTATAGGAGAAAGAGGTTGGAGAAGAAGGAGAGGGTAAGGAGAGATTATGCAGTGATTTAGGTTAGGTGGAACTTATCCTCTGGGGTCCCCATTCCAAATTTCCTTCAGGTGACCAGCTTTTAGGAGACCTCCTTTCTCCCTGGCCCCTCATACCCAGTTGGTTACAACACATCTTATAGGATGCCATATAGGATTAAGAATGGACATGCCACTTCTCTTTTCTGGACCTCAGTTTCCATCTGGAAAATGAAGGGGCCAAGCTCCCCGGAACAGACAGAATCCTTCCCTCTTCTCCCAGGCTGAGCTGAGTTCTCCCTTCTCCACATCTTGCAGCAGTGTCTGTCTCAGTCTTACACTGTTTGGCTTTGGCTGCCTGGAATTTGCAGGCCCTGCTTTCTCAAGTAGAGCTAAGCTTCCGGAGCGCAGGGCTGCCCTGTCCTCTTTGCATCCTGCTGTTTCTAGGTGCTCCCTCAGTATAGAGATGTCAATTTTCCTGAATGCAGGTCAGGCTCCTTCTCACAGTCTCCATCATCCTTCTACTCCAGAACTTCCAGATGCTGGGCACAGAGCCTATTTGCACTGTGCCCCCTGGGTTGGACTTCCTGCCCCAATGCTTAGCTGGGCAGGACTGGGGGTTGGAGGAACAGAAAGCTAATGGGAGAGGACACATGGCTGGAGTCCCGGCCTTTGGGAGTTGGATCTTGTAGGTATGTATGCATATGTTTATGTATCTATGAGTGTGAGTGCATGTGTGTGTGTGTAGCATAGGATGTGAGTGTCCCTGTGTTTTTGTGTACTAAGGTATATGTGTCTGCATCTAAATGACCATGCATAAATCAGTGTGCATCTTAGCATCTGTGTGTCCATGAACATCAATGCCTGTGTATGTGTGAGGGCCTCTGTGTTGGCAAATGAGTATGTATGTCCACATGTGAGTGTCAGTGCGATGTATATGTTCCCATGTGCCCGTATGCGAGTGGGTACACGTATGTATGGTGGTACGTGTGTGAATACGTGAGTGCCTCTGTGTGTATGCATGTGTGTGTGCTTTATGTATAAACGGAGGCGGAACACAGTGTCTAGTTAAGAGCATATGCTCCAAACTCAGGCCACCAGGGTTCAAGCCCTGAATTTAGCATTTAAAAGCTATAGGCCCTTGGGTGAGTAATTACCTTCTTTAAGCTTTGGTTTACTCATCTTTAAACTGGAGATCATAATAGTACCCACCTTCAATGTCTAATGTGAGGCTGGAATGATACAATGCCCATAATGCACTTAGAACAATGCCTGGTGCATAGGACATGTTAAAAACGTTGGCTGTTACTAAGTTATTCATGGCAATGAATCCATAAGTGACCAGGCTTGAGGGCGCAGGTGAGGATCTCTGCCTGTGGGAATGTGTCTTTGGGCACGTGAGGTTGATATGTATATGTTAGAATGTGTGTATTTGTGTGGGTGTACGAGTCCTCTGTGTGAGGGTCAGTGGGTATGTGTGTTTGAGTGTAATCTGCCTGTGAGTGTCCTGGTATGTGTTTGTGTTCCACCAGGTTTGAACCTCTAAGGCCAGGGACTGTGTTTCATCCATTATTTTATTTTTATTTATTTATTTTTTTGCTGGTAAAGATTCTCCCTGAGCTAACATCTGTTGCCAATCTACCTCTCTCTTTTTTTTTTCCTCCCCAAAGCCCCAGTACATAACTGTATATTCTAGTTGTAAGTCCTTCTAGTTCTTCTATGTGAGCCACCGCCACAGCATGGCTTCTGACAGACGAGTGGTGTGGTTCTGCGCCCAGGAACTGAACCCAGGCCGCCGAAGCGGAGCATGCCAATCTTTAACCACTAGGCCATCAGGGCTGGCTCATCATTCATTATTTTACCCAGGCCCTTGGACCTGGGACATAACAGTTGCTCAGCAGATTAGTGTTGACCAAGTAAATGAAGCAGACTGGACATTCAGAGGTTCTGACTCACATAGCATGTCCATTTGTAGAAAACAAGAAGCTATGACTATCTAGCTAGATGATAGATATATAGATAGAGAGATGGAGAGAGAGAGAGAATAGGAGATAGATTAGATAGATAGATAGATAGATAGATAGATGATAGATAGATAGGTCGATAGATAGATAGGTCGATAGGCAATTAGACAGACAGACAGCCAAGGTTGGCTCTAGTTAAGTAGAAGCACATGTATATGACACTGGAAGATATATTAGAGATCATATGTCCCAGAGATTTCCAAAACTTTGCCCTTGGTAACCCAAGGCAAAGTGGGTTGTCACTTTAACCTACTTAAAGTGGGTTATCATGGAGTTTTCTTTGATGGTCTAAGGAGGAGAGAATCACAGAATAGGAGAGCTAGCCCCCCTACCTGACACCAAAAGTCTATTTGCTTTTAATCTCTACATATTGGATGTCATGTAGAATTGTATTTAAAGAAAGTGCTCCACTACAAATGTTTGAGAATCTTCATTCCCCCCCACCCCCTTGATTCTACAGAAGAGAGAAGCTGAGCCTCAGGGAAGGGAAAGGGTTAGGACTCCTGACTGCTCGTTCAGGTCCATTCCTAGCACATCACCTCCCTTGGAATGTAGTAGGTCTGAATCCTCTAACTTCCTGGGAAACAGAAAGCAATTCCTCCCAGGTACCTCTCTTTTAAAGAAGCCACTATCATAGTGGCCTTTTGGGGTGTCTGTCCAAGAAACACCCCCATTTGTTCGAGACTTGCCCCTTCAGGTAGGCCCATTGGCTGTGTTTGTGCTAGATGAGCCCCCTCACCAGGAGCAGCACTTGGACCCGAGCAGGGATATCAAATCCCCCTGGTGCAGTTTGGATGTGAGATTCGAAGACGCCAGCCCTTCTCTTTGGTCCCTAAATTAGGAAGTGACATGAGGCTGCAATGCCCATATATATATTTTTATTGCGGTAACATTGTTTATAACATTATATAAATTTCAGGTGTACATCATTATATTTCGATTTCTTCATACATTACATCATGTTCACCACCCAAAAGCTGATGACAACCCATCACCACATACATGTTCCTAATCACCCCTTTCACCCCCCTCCCTCCCCCCTTCCCCTCTGGTAACCACCACTCCAATCTCTGTCTCCATGTGATTGTTTGTTGGACTTTAACCCAGGCAATGGGAACCAGTCAGTGTCCCTCCACAGAGGCATCACTGGTTTTATGAGACACTTCCTTGTGTGGAACTATCCCTCCAGGCATTGCAGAAGTTGCTGGCATCTTGGTCCACACCGTCCAAATGCAGTAGTGTCCCCCAGTCTCTACAGCAACCAAAAATGTCTCCACACATTTCCAAATATCCCCAGGAGTGTCATTCTTGTCCCTGGGGAGAACCACTAAGCTAACATTTTCTTTTTAGGCAGGAGGATGAGAAGATCAATTCATATTTCAGGAAGCCAACTCTGGTGATCAGGTTGGAGACAGGCTGGGAAAGAATGAAATTAGAGGCAGGAAATATAGCTCAGGAGGTGACTGCAACAGTCCAGGTGAGAAGTAATTAGGTCTTGTATTAAGATGAAGGTGGTAGAGTTGGGCATAAGTGAGGAATTCAAAAAACATTCACAGAGAGAATCACAGGACTTGCTAATCAAGCAGCTATGGGAAGGTAAGGTCAAAATCAGTGGAAATATGAGAGAGATAAGTCAAGATGGTGGTGTAGGCAGACTCTGAACTCACCTCCTCCTATGGACACAGCCAATTTACAACTACTCTTGGAAAAATTACCCCTGAGAGAGAACTGAAAAACGGGATAAGAGGAACTCCTGCAACAAACGACAATCCTAATCGAGGTGGAAGAGGCAGAAACTCCCTTATGGGGAGGAATAATGCCGCCTTCACAAGCCACAATGCCTCACGGCCGCCCAGGAGCAGCCCAAAGGTACACAGCCCTCCCTGGAGGAGTGGGGCCCTGAGCCCAGAAGCGTCCCTGCTGTAGGCATTTTTTTGGACCCAGCACATCCAGATGAGTGGCATAATATCTGACTTTGCTTGCTACTAAAACATTGGGAAGTACCCCCAGAAAAGCTGGTTCACAAAGAAATTAAAGCCAGCTCTTAAAGGGCCCACACATGAACTCACCCATTTTAGAAAGCAACCTAAAATCACCAGAAAGAAAGGTGCATAGTGCTTTGGCGAAAAGAGACTCACCTGATAGGCTCTGAGTGCATCTTGGTGAGAGGTGAGACCTCTCCAGGGACTGGGACATTGGCGGCAGCCATTGTTGTGGCCTGGGGTGGGCGTGCTGACACAGACGCTGGCAGACGCCATTGGAGTTCTCCCTGGGGCCTGCTAGCCCAGGGTCTGCCCCACCGACTAGAGCACTCATTTAATCCAGCTCAGCCAGCACAGGCAGCCCACCCTAGGGACTGGCCCCACCCAACAACATGCCCTTGGGCAACTTGTGGGCCTGCTAAGTGAGCTGCCTGGATTCTCCACTGCCTGGTGAGTGGGTCCACCTCTGTGAAGCAGAGCGTGTGCAAGGAGCGGGTGGAGAGTGGAGAGGTGGTGGAGTGTGGGGGGCTCCTGCCTTGGAGAGACTGGGTCAACTTTAGGAGGTCGGGGCATGCATACTGGGCAGGACTGTGTTGACTGTGTGTGTGGACCTGTGGGTGGTGGTGCTTGTCAGCTGCAGAAGACTTGTGCTTCTCAAAGAGCCACACAGGGGTTTGCCCCACCTTACAAAGCCTGAAAAAATTGGGTGCTCCCGTGCCTGAGGCCAGCCCCACCCAGCTGCAATCCTCAGAGAGCTGACAAGAGACCTAATAGGCTAGAGGCTTATAGCAATTGGAAGCCCCTGAGCCTAACAACCTGCAACACTGGGGGCCTACTCACTTAATAGAAATACTGCAACAGGAAAGTGCTATTAGAACTTGCAGCCAACTGTGCTGAGGTGCCCCAAACCTGATAAAGAGACTGAAGGGCCCACAACAACTACAAGCAGCTGAGCATTACAACAGCTGGCCAGGGGCATAGCTGAGGCTCCCTGGGCACCTATGGGAAGAGCAACCACACCACAACAGAAAGACACGAGTAGCTCACATAGGGGTCACTCCTGGAACATTCGGAACCAAGGGAATCACTTATATAAGGCATCACTTATATAAGGTCACCTCTCCGAGACCAGGAAATGTAGCTGACCTACCTAATACATAGACACAAGCATAGGGAAAGTTGCAAAATGAGGAGGCAAAGGAATACGTTCCTAAGGGAACAGGACAAAACCCCAGAAAAGGAACTAAGTGAAACAGAAATGAGCAACCAACCCAACAGAGAGTTCAAACAAAGAGTGTTAAGGATGCTTACTGATCTGGGGAGAAGAATAGATGACCTCAGTGAGAACGTCAACAAAGAAATGGAAGATATAAAAAAGAACCAATCAGAAATGAAGAATACAATACTGGAAATGAAAAATTTGCTAAAGGGACTCAAAAGTAGAGTAGAGGATACAGAAAAATGGATTTGTGAGCTGGACGAAAGACTAGAAGAAATCACCCCAGCTGAACAGATAAAAGAAAAAAGAATTAAAAAGAGTGAGGACAGTCTAAGGGACCTCTGGGACAACATCAAGCACACTAATATCCATGTTATAGGTGTCCCAGAAGGAGAAGAGCGAGACAAAGGGTCAGAGAATCTATTTCAAGAAATAATAGCTGAAAACTTCCCTAACTTAAGGAAGGAAACAGACATCCAGGTACAGGAAGCACAGAGAGCACAAAACAAGATAAACCCAAAGAGGCCCACACCAACACACATCGTAATTAAAGTGTCCAGAATTAAAGATAAAGAGAGAATCTGAAAAGCCACAAGAGAAAGACAACAAGTTACATACAAAGGAAACCCCATAAGGCTATCAGCTGACTTCTTAGCAGAAACCTTACAGGCTAGAAGAGAGTAGCATGATACATTTAAAGCGCTAAAAGAAAAAAACCTACAGCTAAGAATACTCTGCCTGGCAAGGTTATCATTCAAAATGGAAGGAGAGATAAAAAGTTTCCCAGACAAGCAAAAATTAAAGGAGTGTGTCACCAAGAAACCAGTACTACAAGAAATGCTAAAGGGACTTATTTAAGGGGAAAAGAGAAGACCACAAATAGGAAAAATTATCTATTTCCATGATAAGAGGGTAATGGATACAAATGCACAAAAAAGAGGTTAGATATGATATCAAAAACATAAAATGTGGGAGGAGAGGAGTTAAAGAGTAGAGCTTTCAGAGAGAGGTCAAACCAAAGACACCATCAACTTAATATAGATTGCTATATACGTAGTTACTGTATATGAACCCCATGGTAATCACAAACCAGAAACCTATAATAAATACACAGAAAACTAAGAGAAAGGAACCCAAACATTATACTAAAGAAAGCCATCAAATCACAAGGGAAGAGAGCAAGAGAAGAAAGGAACAGAGAGGAAATATTAAAACACCGAGAAAAAAAAGTTAAAAAATGGCAGTAAGTACATACTTATCAGTAGCTACTTTAAACGTCAATAGACTAAACGCTCCAATTAAAAGGCAGAGGGTGGCTGATTGCATAAAAAAACAAGACCCATATATATGCTGCATACAAGAGACACACTTCAAACCTAAAGACACTCACAAACTGAAAGTGAAGAGATGGAAAAAGATACTCCATGCAAATGGCAATGAAAAGAAAGCTGGGGTAGCAATACCCATATCAGACAAAATAGACTTTAAAATAAAAACTGTAAAAAGAGACAAAGAAGGGCATTACATAATGATCAAGGGAACAATCCAACAAGAGGATATAACACTTGTAAATATCTATGCACCCAACGTACAAGCACCTGAATATATAGAGCAATTATTAACAGACATAAAAAGAGAAATACACAGTAACATAATAATGGTAGGGGACTTTAACACTCCACTTACACCAATGGATAAATCATCCAAACAGAAGATCAATAAGGAAACATCGGCCTTAAATGACACACTAGAACAGATGGACATAGTAGATATATACAGAACATTCCATCCAAAAACCGAAGAATACACATTCTTTTCAAATTCACATGGAACATTCTCCAGGATTGATCGCATATTAGTCCACAAAACAAGTTTCCATAAATTTAAGAAGACTGAAATCATACCACGCATCTTTTCTGATCACAGTGGTATGAAACTAGAAATCAACTATAGGAAGAAAATCAGAAAAGCCACAAATATCTGGAGATTAAACAAAATGCTACTGAACAAAGATTGGGTCAATGAAGAAATTAAAGGAGAAATCAAAAAATACCTGGAGACAAATGAAAATGAAAATACGACATGCCATAATTTATGGGATACAGCAACAGCAGTTCTAAGAGGGAAGTTTATAGCAATACAGGCCTATCTCAACAAACAAAAAAACTCAAATAAACAATCTAACAATGCACCGAAAGGAACTGGAAAAAGAACAAACAAAGCCCAAAATCATTAGAAGAAGGGAAATAACAAAAATCAGAGCAGAAATAAATGAAATAGAGACTAAAAAAAAATAGAAAAAATTAACAAAACCAAGAGCTGGTTCTTTGAAAAGATGAATAAAATTGACAAACCTTTAGCTAGAATCACCAAGAAAAAAAAGAGAGAAGGCTCAAATAAGTAAAATCAGAAATGATCGAGGAGAAAATACAATGGACACCTCAGAAATACAAAAGATTATAAGAGAAACTATGAAGCTATATGCCAACAAATTCGACAATCTAGAAGAAATGGATAAATTCTTAGAATTATACAGCCTTCCAAACTGAATCAAGAAGAAATAGAGAATTGGAATAGACCAATCACCAGTAAGGAGTTCAAACAGTAATCCAAAACCTCCCCAAAAATAACAAGTCCAGGACCAGACAGCTTCCCTGGGGAATTCTACCAAACATTCAGAGAAGACTTAATGCATATCCTTCTCAAACTCTTCCAAAAAATTGAGGAGTGGGGGAAGCTCCCTAACTCATTCTATGAAGCCGACATTACTCTGATACCAAAATCAGACAAGGACAACACAAAAAAAGAAAATTACAGGCCAATATCACTGATGAACATTGATGCAAAAATCCTCAACAAAATACTAGCAAATCGCATACAACAATACATTAAAAAGATTATACACAATGATAGGTGGGATTTATTCCAGGGATGCAGGGATGGTTCAGTATCCATAAATCAATCAACGTAATACACCATATTAATAAAATGAAGAATAAAAATCACATGATCATCTCAATAGATGCAGAGAAAGCATTTGACGAGATACAGCATCCATTTATCATAAAAACTCTAAATAAAACGGGTATAGAAGGAAAGTACCTCAACATAATAAAGTCCATATATGACAAACCCACAGCTAATATCATCCTCAATGGTGAAAAACTGAAAGCTATCCCTCTAAGAACAGAAACCAGACAAGGATGCCCACTCTCACCACTCCTATTTAACATAGTACTGGAAGTCCTAGCCAGAGCAATCAGGCAAGAAAAAGAAATAAAAAGGATCCAAATTGGAAAGGAAGAAGTGAAACTGTCACTATTTGCAGATGACATGATTTTATATATAGAAAACCCTAAAGAATCCACCAAAAAACTTTTAGAAGTAATAAACGAATATGGTAAAGTTGCAGGATACAAAATCAACATACAAAAATCAGTTGCATTTCTATATACTAACAATGAAGTAGCAGAAAGAGAAATTAAGAATACCATCCCATTTACACTTGCAACAAAAAAAATAAAATACCTAGGAATAAACTCAACCAAAGAGGTGAAAGATCTGTACACCGAAAACTATAAAACATTGCTGAAAGAAATTGAAGAAGACTCAAAGAAATGGAAAGATATTCCGTGCTCTGGGATTGGAAGAATTAACATAGTTAAGATGTCTATATTTCCCAAATCAATCTACAGATTCAATGCAATCCCTGTCAAAGTTCCAACAACATTTTTCACAGAAATAGAACAAAGAATCCTAAAATTTATATGGAACAACAAAAGACCCTGAATAGCTAAAGGAATCCTGAGAAAAAAGAACAAAGCTGGAGGTATCGCATTCCCTGATTTCAAAGTATATTATAAAGCTATAGTAACCAAAACAGCATGGTACTGGCACAAAAACAGACACACAGATCAATGGAGTAGAATCGAAAGCCCAGAAATGAACCCACACATCTATGGACAGCTAATCTTTGACAAAGGAGCCAAAAACAGACAATGGAGAAAGGAAAGTCTCTTTGACAAATGGTGTTGGGAAAACCAGACAGTCACATGCAAAAAAATGAAAATAGACCGTTATCTTACACCATACACCAAAATTAACTCAAAATAGATTAAAGACTTGAATGTAAGACCTGAAAGCATGAAACTTCTATAAGAAAGCATAGGCAGTACGCTCTTCAACATCAGTCTTAGCAACATATTTTCAAGCACCATGTCTGACCAGGCAAGAGAAACAATAGAAAAAATAAACGAATGGGACTACATCAAACTAAAAAGTTTCTGCACTGCAAAGGAAACCATCAACAAAACAAAAAGACAACCTAACAATTGAGAGAAGATATTTGCAAACCATACATCTGATAAGGGGTTAATCTCCAAAATATATAAAGAACTCATGCATCTCAACAACAAAAAAACTAACAAGCCAATTAAAAAATGGGCAAAAGACCTCAACAGACATTTCTCCAAAGAAGATATACAGATGGCCAATAGGCACATGAAAAGATCTTCAACATCATTAACTATCAGGGAAATGAAAATCAAAACTACAATGAGATATCACCTCACGCCCATCAGAATGGATATAATTAAGAAGACAGGAAACAACAAGTGTTGGAGAGGATGTGGAGAGAAGGGAACTCTCATACATTGCTGGTGGGAGTGCAAACTGGTGCAGCCACTATGGAAAACAGTATGGAGATTCCTCAAAAAATTAAGGATAGACCTACCATACAATCCAGCTATTCTACTGCTGGGTATTTATCCAAAGAACATGAAAACACCAGTGCATAAAGATATGTGCACCCCTGTGTTCACTGCAGCGTTATTCACAATAACCAAGACTTGGGAGCAACCTAAGTGCCCATCAAGGGACAAATGGATCAAGAAGATGTGGTATATATACACAATGGAATACCACTCAGCCATAAGAAACGATGAAATCCAGGCATTTGTGACAACATGGGTGGACATTGAGGGTATTACTCAAAGTGAATTAAGTCAGAGGGAGAAGGTCAAATACCACATGATCTCACTCATTAAGTAGTAGATATAACAATAACAAACAAATACCTAGAGAACAGAGATTGGATTGGTGGTTACCAGAGGGGACAGAGGGAGGGAGGAAGGCGAAATGGATAATTAGGCATATGTATGTGGTGATGGATTGTAATTAGTATTTGGGTGGTGAACATGAGAACATGATGTAATCCACACAGAAATAGAAGGATAATGATGTACACCTGAAATTTATACAATGTTATAAACCAATGTTACCACAATAAACAAAAATAAATAAATAAATAAGAGGAAATATGAAATTCCTCCCTACTCTACCTTACACAATAGGGTGGGTGGAATTCAAAAGTCAACACAGAAGGAAGAACTGGTTGTATGCTGTAAAACAGACATCTGGGGAGGAATTTTTTTCCTTTGTTGAGGTGGTTTAGAAGCCCGTAGCATAAACACATCAGTTAGAAGGCATGAAAATAGAGGAGGTGGCCCAAGGAATGTGACTGCAAGAATAAGGAGGAGAAGGACAGAACCTCAGGAAACAATATGAAAAGAGTAGGCAGGGAGGAAGCTGTGGCAAGAGAATAAGAAAGAGCAGCAGGGGTGGAACCAGTGGATTTTGTCAGTTCTGATGAACAAGACCTACAGCAAGCATTCCTGGAATCAGAGGTGTATGCAACTTCCACTCCTTTGATATGCACTACCGCAGAAAACTAAGAATTGTGCAAGAGAGGAATAACCCTTTGGACACGATGTCCATAAATGTCTGTAGGAAATATAAAAGAAAGGTGACACACATCATCTGCATACCACTTCTTAGTTTTGAAACATCTGGTGACAAAGAAAACAATATAGCAAATTATAGCTTGTCAGTTTGCCACTGAAACTATCACCTTAATTCTACCTGGACTTCCAAAGCTTAGCATATGCTCATAAGCAAGAGACTTGCAAAACCAAGGACAAAACTCCCTAATGAATGAAAGTTTCTGTGCTTTACTGGTGGTACATGGGAAGCTGGATGCTCTGAAAAAATGTATCCTGGAGCAGACATTTGATTGTTCTCCTGGAGTCCATTCTTCTTCCTCTCTGTAACAGTGTCCTGATTTCTCTTAGGGATCTACCCTGTTCTTGAGAAAGCCTGTGAACTGGAGGTAAGGCCACAGCCCATGCTCTAGAGGTGAGCCATGAATGGCTTAAGCCAGCTACCACATCCTATCTCCTTGTGCAACATTAACCCCTACCCACGGTAACTAGGGTGGAATTGGAATGTTCAGGAATGGGGAATGTGACTTGATACAGATCAATGCAATGGGAAGATTTCTACCTGCCAAGGACTTGCAAAACAATGTTTTCTCACTTCATTAAGAAAGGTACTGGAAGACTAAACAACCATTGGCTCAACAAACAAATCAAAGAAGAAATCAAAAAACACCTTGAGATAAATGAAAATAGAAACACAACGGTCCAAAATCTAAGGGATGCAGCAAAAGCAGTTCTAAGTGGGAAGTTTATAGTGATACAGGCCTATCTCAAGAAATGAGAAAAATCTCAAGTAAACAATCTAATTTACAACTAAGGGAACTAGAAAAAGAAGAACAAACACAGCCAAACTTAATAGAAGAAAGGAAATAATAAAGACCAATGTGGAAATAAATGAAATAGAAACTAAAAAATAATAGAAAAGATCAATGAAACTAAGAGCTGGTTCTTTGAAAAGATAAATAAAATTGATAAATCATTAGCCAGACTCCTCAAGAACAAAGGAGTGAGGGTTCAAATAAATAAAATCAGAATGAAAAAGGAGAAGCTACAACAGATACCACAGAAATAGAAAGGATCAGAAGAAATTATTACAAAGAATTATATGCCAATAAATTGGACAACTAGAAGAAATGGATAAATTCCTAGAAACATACAATCCTCCCAGACTGAATCAGGGAGAAAAAGAAAATGTGGACACATCAATTACTAGGAATAAATTGAATCAGTAATCAAAAAACTCCCAACAAACAAAACTCCAGGACCAGATGGCTTCACAAGTGAATTCTACCAAACATTTAAAGGAAAGTTAAGACCTATCCTTCTCAAACTATCCCAAAATAATGAAGAGGAATGCTTGCTCCCAAACTCCTTCTACAAGGCCAGCATTACCCTGATACCAAAACCAGACTAAGATATCACAAAAAAAGAAAATTATAGGCCAATATCCCTGATGTACATAAATGCAAAAATCCTCAACAAAATATCAGCAAACCAAATTCAATCATACTTCAAAAGGATCATACAACATGATCAAATGGGATTAATTCCAGGGATGCAAGGATGGTTCAATATCCACAAATTAAGCAACATGATACACAACATTAACAAAACAAAAAATAAAAATCATATGATCATCTCAGTAAATGTAGAAAAAGCATTTGACAAAATTCAACATGTATTCATGATAAAAACCCTCAACTAAGTGGGTATAGAGAGAACATACCTCAATATAATAAAAGCCATATATGACAAACCCACAGGTAACATCATGCTCAATGGTAAAAAGCTGAAAGCTTTTCCTCTAAGGTCAGGAACAAGACAAGAATGCCCACTGTCACCACTCTTATTCACCATAGGGTTGGAAGGCCTAGCTACAGCAATCAGACAAGAAAAACAAAAGGCATCCAAATTGGAAAGGAAGTAATAAAACTGTCTCTATTTGCAGATGATGTCATACTGTCTATAGACAACCCTAAAGCCTCCACCAAAACACTATTACAACTAATAAATGAATTCAGTAATGTTGGAAGATACAAAATAAATTTACAGAAATCAGTTGTGTTTCCTTACACTAACAACAAACTATCAGAATGGGAAAGTAATAAAATAATCCAATTTACAATTATATTGAAAAAAATAAAATAGCCAGAAATAAATGTAACCAAGGAGGTGAAAGATCTGTACACTGAAAAATATAAGACACTGATGAAAGGAATTGAAAATGACACCAATAAATGGGAAGATATGCCATGTCATGGATTGGAAGAATTAATATTGTTAAAATATCCATACTACCCAAAGCAATCTACAGATTCAATGTAATCCCTATTAAAATACCCATGGCATTCACAGAAATAGAGCAAATCATCCTAGAATATGCACAGAACCACAAAAATGCCTGAACAGCCAAAGCAATCTGGAGAAAGAACAAAGCTGGAGGTATCACGCTCCCTGATTTGAAACTAGACTACAAAGCTGCAGTAACCAAAACAGTGTGGTACTGGCACAAAAACAGATACATACAGCAATTGAACAGAAGAGAGAGCCTAGAAATAAACTCATGCCTGTATGGTCAATTAATATATGACAAAGGAGGCAAGAATATACAATGGTGAAAAGACAGTCTCTTTAATAAATGATACTGGGAAAACTGGACAGATATATGCAAAAGAATGAAGCTGGAACACTTTCTTATCCTATATACTAAATAAACTCAACATGAATTAAAGATTTAAATGTAAGACTTGAAGCCATGAAACTCCCAGAAGAAAACACAGGTAGTAAACTCTCTGACATCGGTCTTAGCAATAATATTTTGGATATGTCTCCTCAGGCAAGGGCAAAAAATGCAAAAATAAATGGGACTACATCAAACTAAAAAGCCTTTGCACAGTGAAGGAAACCATCAAGAAAATCAAAAGGCAACCTACGGAATGGAAGACTATATTTGCAAACGATATATCTGATAAGGGGGTTAATATCTAAAATATATAAAGAACTCATACAACTCAATATAAAAAAAAATCCAATTAAAACATGGACAGAGCACCTGAATAGACATTTTTCCAAAGAAGACACACAGGTGGCCAACAGTTACATGAAAAGATGCTCAACAACACTAATCATCAGGGAAATGCAAATCAAAACCACAATGAGATATCACCTCACATCTGTCAGAATAACTGTTTTCAAAAAGACAACCATAGCAAGTGTTGGCGAGGATGTGGAGAAAAGGGAATCTTGTATACTGTTGGTGGGAATGTAAATGGGTGCAACCGCTATGGAAAACAGTATGGAGGTTCCTCAAAAAATTAAAAATTGAACTACCACACAATCCAGCAATACCACTTCTGGGTATTTATCCAAAGAAAATGAAAACACTAATTCAAAAAAGATATATGCACCCATGTCTTCTCTGCAGCACTATTTACAACAGCCAAGATCTGGAAGCAACCTAAGTGTCCTTCAGCAGATGAATGGATAAAGATGATGTGACATATATTTAAAATGGAATATTACTCAGCCATAAAAAAGCATGAAATCCTGCCATAGGTGACAACAAGGATGGATCTAGAGGGTATTATGGTAAGTGAGATAAGCTAGACAGAGAAAGATGAATACCATATGATTTCACTTATATGTAGACTCTAAAATAACAAAACAGAAGAACAAACAAAACAAAACAGAAACAGACTCATAGACACAGAGAACAAATTGGTGGTTGCCAGAGTGAAAGGGATGGGGGTTTGGCCAAAATCGGTGAAGGAGATTAAGAGGTACAAACTTAAGTCATATAATAAATAAGTCACGGGGATGGAATGTACAGCATAGGGAACATAGTCAACAATATGGTAATAACTTTGTGCGACATCAGACGGTCACCAGTCTTATCAGGGTGACAGCTTTGTAACGTATATAAATGTTGAATCACTATGGTGAACACCTGAAACTAATGCAATATGGTATGCCAAATAAACTTCAATTAAAAAAAACGAAAACTACTGGAAGAGACACTGTCTCCTCCTGCCGGACATGCTCAAGGAAGTAAGTAGCCCATGGAACGTGTTGGTAGCCAACTTGCAACCATGAGAGATGGCCATTTCAGGATGAAGAAGACAGAGGGGAGAGAAGGAAGAAAACTGGGTTTTTGGTTTATCATTGAAATGCTAGACCAAGCCTTACCTCAAGTCCATCCCAACTTCTGAACTTTTCAGTTAGTAAGCCTATAAATTCTACTTTCTTTCTTTCTTTCTTTCTTTCTTTCTTTCTTTCTTTCTTTCTTTTTGTGAGGAAGATCAGCCCTCTGCTAACATCAGCCAATCCTCCTCTTTTTGCTGAGGAAGACTGGCCTTGGGCTAACATCCGTGCCCATCTTCCTCCACTTTCTATGGGATTCCGCCACAGCGTGGCTTGCCAAGCGGTGCGTTGGTGCGCGCCCGGGATCCGAACTGGCGAACCCTGGGCGGCCACAGTGGATCGCACGCACTTAACTGCTTGCGCCACCGGGCCAGCCCCTATAAATTCTACTTTCTAAGTCAACGTAAGTTTTTTGCCATCCAACTATTCCTAACTGACATGTTCATTCTCTTCTCAATGACAAATGGCTCATTGAGTCTTTAAAAGCACCTGGAGAAAATTCAGGGTGAGCAGGCCTTTCAGCTCAGTGACGTCTTAAGCACAAAAGAATGTTCTGGGCAGGCAAGTATCCTGAGCATGAACAGTGACATAAGATACCAATCTGCAGGTAAATCTGCTGATGCTGCTCGGGAGAAACCAACTGATCAGAGAGTGAAGAGCCTCCCAGAAACAGAAGAACCATGGCTCTGAGTCGCATTGGATACTCATGTGTCTCCCCTCAGCATCACTGCTGTGCTGGCCCTGGAAGCATGCCATCAGGCACTCATAGGAATGGTGGCACACTGACGACACCGTGTCCAGGAGCCGCTCAATCTGACAAAACAGAGCCAAACGAGCCATTTGCAGGGCTTAAGAGCAAACTCAGCCTCTTCCTGATGTGGCATCTGCATGTAGGCAGGAAAAGCATCCTGTACTCTTAAAATATTCCACCTGCAGAAGGCTGTCATAATTGAGAAGGATGTTCCCGCATGGTGTGTTGCAGCAGCGTTTTTCTCAATTGTGCCAACGCCTTCTCTCCATAACAAAAGACAGAAAGTCACTCGGGAGCATATCCGTGGTCTTCAGGGACTCACTGGAGTGGACCTGCTGTAGGTTATGGAAATAAGAGGCAAGAAGACAGGAAGGAGGCTGAATAGAAACCTCCGTGCAGAAGGGGTTCTGTCCCACCCTAAGCATTCTGGTGCGGGTGGGGATGGAGTGGGGTCGGGTGAAGTGATGTGTATAAAGAGTTCAGTGTCTCCTGGAAGAAACTCCCAGCCCCAAAGTTAGGGAAACCTGTTGAGAGATGGAGTGGAGAGGCCCTGGGTAAGATCCCTGGTGGGAAACACCCCTTCCTACAGAGAGGAAAGAAAGTCAGGTTGATGATGTGAGGCCACGCTAGGGCCTCAGGGTGGTTCTGAGAGATGTGGCCATTGTCACTGAGACTCTGAGTCTCTCAGGACCCAAATCAGGCCAGTTTTGGGGAACAACTGCGAGAGGGGGAGCGAGAAGTCAAACTCTAGGTTGGAGCCAGTGGGGCCCTCTGCTGCAGCTGGCAGGGCCCATCCCATCAAGGGCACCACCACAGCAGCGAACTAGAGTCCCCCAGCCTGCCCAGGACCCGTGACCAGGTCACACTGCCAGTGGACTGGCCAGGCGCCTCCCCCATCCCCACCCCGACACCTGGCACTTGAAAGCAGGACCACCCCATTTGAGCTTCATAACATGACACCAAAGTTTCAGATCCCTTTCTATCACTGTGCAACTCAACTGCTTTTCTTGCCTACTCTATTCTAACCAATTTTATTCAGTTTCAGGTAAAAAAAAAAACAAACCATAAGCTTGAGAGTTTTGCTCAACTAGGGATTTTCCTTTTTTCTTTAAACAGAACACTTGAAAAAGATTTTATTTTGTTACCTGTAAGAGATCTTCACTGAGAACTTCTGTTTTCTTGGCTCTGTGGGAAAAATTAAACGTTCAGAGTTAAAAATCCAGAATGAAAAGCCCCTCATGAAATTTAATAACTATTATCCTGGAGTTAAAACAGGCAGAAATGAATGATAACAAGGGGAGAAATTTTACCAATTTTTACATGAGAGGGCAACTTAAGTAAAACTGAAGACAAACAAACAAAAGTGTGCAGAGAACAGGAACTGAACACCAGAACACTTGATCTAGACCAGTGCTCTCACAACCAGGCACAGAAGCACCCACTGGGGTGAGGTGGTGTGCTGATTTAAATGCCATTTTCCAGGTCTCACCTCAAGAGTCTGTAATTCAGCAGGTGTACACTGAGATCCTGCATTTTTAACAAGCTCCTCCCTGCCCAGAATTCCACGGCAGGAGGCCTATAGACCTCACTTGGAGAAAAGGCTGCTCTAGAGACAATTAAACTTCAGGTCTTAAAGTTATCGTTTCTGAGTTTCATAGCCTTACTGAAACAAGTGTGTCACAAATCCAGAAACCTTACACAATGATTCACACACAATAATAACAACTGAGTGTTCCCTCCTTCAGATATCTCATCTTTATAAAGAAACAAAATATTTTCATAACTTTCCCTATCTAGGCTTTAGAACTACTGTTGACTTCACTGACCTTTTCAGAAAACCAACATGGCCGCCAAAAATCAGCTGAGGAGCATGCGGAGCTGCTGGTGTCTCAGTGGCCAGATCACAATTTTGTTTCTTTTTATAAATAGTTTAAATATTTAATGGAATCTTTTAGGTGAACATTTACATGACACTGGAAAGCATCAGCAGGAAGAGGAAATTCTGTTTCTGGAGTCCCTGTTACAGTATGATAATGGAATTTGGCCCTTTTAAAGTCCACAAATGAGTCTTAGAATTGGGTGAAACTCTTATTAGGAAATTCAACTACTTTCTGCAGGAGCACTATTGCACTTTTCATCAAAGTGCTTTCTTTGGCCCACTAATTCAGTTATTTGATCTTTTTTTTTAATGATGTAATTCTTTGAAGCATGACAAAAAAAAAAAGCTGAATGAAATTTGGGACCAGGATACAATGTCATAATTAAATTGAGAAATAAAATGTAGTAAAGGAATTAATATGCTTTTATTGCTTAACCTAATATTCCAAAGAGTAACTCTTAAGAGTAAGGGAGCTCCACTTCAACAATAACTGGTCTAGCTCAATTCACCAACCACCACCAGGCAACACAGATAAGGAGTACTGTGAAGACTCAAAGGACTCAACAAATCCACCCGCCACACTCCTACTACATAATTGGCTTAGGGTTTATATCCTCAAATGCACACATCCCTGGGGAACGGAATACTAAAAACACAATAATTAAATTAAGCCCTATGATTTCCCCTCGCCTTTTTTCAGTACCCCCCAAGAGCCTGGGTAATTGCAACATTGTGGAAAATTAACTGTGCAGGTCAATACTTAAAAGAGATCAAGTTCCTCAGTCATCATGCAGCAGTCTCAGAATGAAATTCCTAAAAACGAACAGTGTCTAGGGAACGAACGACAGCACAGGAGCAAAGCTGAGGATGCACCAACACCCCAGCTGACTTGGGGCTCTGCCCTTCACCCAACATGCCTTTCCTCTGGTTCCAAGATAAGGACAGAATCCTAACGCACACCACAGACAGAAAAACACAATCCTGCTCTTAGCCACCCCATCTCTGAGAACCTGGGGGAAACTTCTCTCCAGAAAAAACTACATTTGCAAATTCAATCAACCAGAACAGCCCTCTCTCCTGTGCTGCCAATGCCGCTGGTCAAAGGCAATGGGCAATCACTGCTTCTCCTGCTAGCTCGCGACTCCAGGGAGGCTGAGCGCAGGGGGAGCTCCATACCAACCCATGGGGGACAGTGGACTGCGTGCCACTCACTGGGGCCCTGGGCGAGAGGTCCTCCTTTTATCCAACCTGCATTTCACAGTAACACCCCCACTCCACTCCCAGTGCTCTGGGATCAGGCCCGACTCCATAAGGGGCACAAAAGTCCAACTCAAGACTCCATGCAGTCATCTAGAACGTACGATTGGAGGGGTCAAGGAAGGGGGATGTGAGGTGGAGCAAAATAAGTTATCTCCGCAAACAAACCTAGAACGTCAGCCAGAAGGCGAGTTCCGGAGCTAGAGATCCATCGTGGAGAAGGCACAGGAGAACACGTTGTCACGAGGGAAGTGGGCGAACCGCAGGGAAGGGCCCGGGCATCCCTCGGGGTGGGGTGGGAGCAGCTCGGGGCTGGTGTCAGCTCCTCCTCCGGAGTCTCGGGGCCTGCAGCCAGAGGTGAGGGGGCCCGGTCTCTTGGGGCCGCGGCCGCTCCCCGTCCGGCGGAGGCCCGGACCCCCCGCAGGCGGCAGAGGCGGCGGCAGCGGTTCCCGCGAGGGGCGGCAGGTTCCCGTCCACCCGGCCTGGAAGCACCGGCCCCGGGGAAGGCGGCGGCGGCAACTCGGAGCGCAGGGCTGGCTCGCAGGTCCTGGGGCCTCGCGGGGGCGCGCGGCGGGCGGAGGAGGCTGGCCACGACCATTTCTTAAGAAGGCTCTTACCTGCAGGTCAAAAGGGCATCGCAGCCAGGATTACTACAAAGTGCCATTTCGGACTTGTGGTTCAAATAGTGATTTAAACCAAGTCATTGAACAGCGCTACCAAATTCCCATGGAAATGAACAAGGACATTTTTAAAGGAAAAAAAAAAGTCTGTTTCACAGTATGGAGATTCCTCAGAGAATTAAAAATAGAGATGCCCTATGATCTAGCCATCCCACTGCTGGGAATCTATCCAACGCACCTGAAATCAACAATCCAAAGAGGCTTATGCACCCCTATGTTCATTGCAGCATTATTCACCATAGCCAAGAAGTGGAAGCAACCTAAGTGTCCCTCGACTGACGATTGGATTAAGAAAATGTGGTATATATATACAATGGAATACTACTCAGCCATAAAAAAAGACAAAATAGTCCCATTTGCAACAACATGGATGGGCCTGGAGCGTATTATGTTAAGTGAAATAAGCCAGAAACAGAAAGACAAACACTGTATGATCTCACTCATATGTGGAATATAAACCAACACATGGACAGAGAAAACTGGACTGTGGTTACCAGGGCAGTGGGGGTGGGGGGTGGGGGGTGGGCACAAGGGGTGAAGGGAGTCATATATGTGGTGATGGACAAACAAAAATGTACAACCCAAAATTTCACAATGTTAGAAACCATTAAAATATCAATAAAAAAAAAAAGTCTGTTTCAGCCCTGAATATTGGGGGATGGGGAGAGGGAAGGCCATCAATGAATCAGAAATTTTGAAGCCTTTTTATAAGATATACTGCAGAATGGAAGGCTGCATGGTCTTGCCCGTGAACCAATGTAAGAGAAAGAAAAGCCATTTGGCGAGAAAGTAGATGGGACCCCCTAAAATGACCTCGAAACACTGCCTAAGCTCAGAGCAGCACAAGCTGCAAGGAGGATGGTGGTGCACACCTCCAGCCTATGCTCCGGCGATGGCACGTCAAGGAAAACAGGCATTGCCACACAGAACTCCAGTACCAGTCGTCACAGCAGTGCCCCAGTTCACCTGGAGATGCCCACAGGAGTGGCTCCCTCACTGGTTTCTGCAGGAAACTGGAACTCTGACCTGACTCAAATACCTCCCAGGTCCACAGTAGCAGAGCCTGGAGATGAGGACAAGGATCAGCTTCCAGAAGAGGCCAACTCGCAACTCCATGAACAAGTTCTATAAGCAGCAGGCCAAAATAGGCCATCCCAGCCCTCACTTGGCATGCATGGTGCCAGGCATTGCTGAAGAGCCAAACACAGGTGGTCGTGCCAGTTAGGGAAGTGGAGCAGTGCCCCAGCCGACCATGAGCTCAAGCAACCAGCCTCAAAAAGAGCCCTGACAGTTGGCCTAGCAGGGCCCTACCTGGCGTGAGATGCCACAGCTTGACCATCACCCCCGCTCACCAACAGCCTCGCCCTTCCTCTACAACACAGCACCACTGGATTGTGTAACTTTCACCTTGTCTTCTCTGGCCAGGACCCTGGACACCTCTGACAGAATTCTGGAATCTCCTTCCTTACGTAGAAGGATACACAGAGAAAAGTCAAGGCCTATTAAAATATTCACAAGTTCAAGAGAAGAGACTCAGAGCAAATACATCCTCTAATGAAACAAAATTATTTTAAAAATAGAAGAAGTAGAAACCTTTTGTTTAAAATCCCACTCTGGGCTATTAGCAGGTGTGAGACAGTTAGTAACAGCTCAGTGGTACAGGAGAACCAACTGTGTGCATCTTTTCCCAGCTCCTTGTTCAGTGACCTCACACTGCTAATCTGAAATGAGAAATCAAATACAATACAAACAAATGCAAACAATACAAATCAAGGCTTATTCTTTTGTTTTTGTTTTTGTTTGGAGAGTCAGTTATATGAGCATAGCACTGCCACAGCCACAAAGAAAATAAAGCAAATGTAAAAATAAAGCAAGAATTAACTTCAGAAAAAAGAAAAAGTCCACTGGAAGGACAGTCATAGTGCTCAGCTGCAAACAACTGATTGGAAAGAATAATGTAAACATCAAATAGCAGTATCTCCAAAACCTGGAACATAACTGTATTGGAAGAATGAGGGAGCAGAAGCAGAAAAGAGGGTTATACAAGAGCCCTAAACCCTCATTGATCCTAAGAAGAAATCAATAAATAATACCTAAACTTGATAACTTCAAGGATAGCAGTTTACACATATTATTTATAAATCTGGATATGAGTAAATGCCAAAATAAACAGCTAAAATTTGAAAGTAGTTGCCTCTTCGGTTGGGGAATCTCAACTGGGAAGGTGGGGAGAGTAGGTACAGAACCCACTGTGCTTCCTGTTAAGCCATTTCCTATTATTTGACTTTTGAATCTACATGTATGCATAGTCTCACATTTTAAAAAATAGTGTGTTAGTTACATTTTTAAGTGACATTCTTGATATGGATTCAAGTGATGCATAATTGAAGAGAAGCATAACTCTAACTTTAAAGCAATGGGTCCAACTGTCAGGCTGTACAAAAGCACACAGAACACATACCTCAGAGCATCCAAAATACAAGGCCAATCAGTACATTTATTGTCCTTTTTTCAAATGAACAACTGGACCCTTTGCTTTAAATTTAGAGACACTTCACCTGAAAAGGTATTTGAAGGCTGAAAAATACACAGAACATATTATATGAAAATGTTAACATACAGTTTAAAAATAAGTTTACCCTATGCTTCCTGCCTTTGTGGACACTCTATATATTAAATTGAAAAAATTCATTTTAGAAAGAGCTCTAATGCATCTTCTTCACCAGATTTTAGGGTTCACTGAAATTATTAAAAATTACCTAAAATCAGAAAAGATCATCATCTTAACTGAAAGCTTGTATGCTTTCATTAGCATTTCCCCATTCCCCCTAACCCCGGGTAGCAGCAGGACTTCAACATTCCTTCTCATGTTTCTGGAATGCCCAATGGGGGGCAATCACGTGGCCTTTATACAATATTGCTATAAACAGATATGTGCTACACATTAGTTTGGAGAGTCTAACCAATGAAAGAAGGAATGAAAAAGAAATGATTGAAATAAATAATAGGAAAAGAATAAAAACATAACAGAGATAATATTATATACATAGAAATTCAAAGGAGAAACAAAATTATCAATATTAGCTCAATAAGTTGTAAAGTAAATAAATATATACAAACATTTATATCACCCATGTTCACCAGCTAAACTAATTAGGCACTATTCTCAACAACAACAACAAAACTTAGGAAGCCCATAAAACCTTTGTACCTATAAAGAGATGTGCCATGCTCATGTTGCAAAGATATCCATTCTCCCCAAGGTTTAATTCACAGATTTACTAGACCCAAATGCCTAGATTTTAGTTATTTTTGTGTCTTCAGGACCTAGCCCATTAGCATGAGCCCAATAAATATTATTTGGATGAATGAGCAATCAAATCAATTTGCTTTGATTGGAATACAACCAATCAAATTTGTAAATGAATTTTTCTAGGAACTAGAAGTGATACCAAAATTCATTTTTATACAAAAATAAGAGAGAATAACTGCAAAAGAAATTCTGAAGGAGTCCAGCTCTATCAGATTTAAACTACGTTACAGATCCACAGATATTCACACAGTATGGTACTGGTGTGCATGCACTCATACACACGCACACACACACACACACACACACACACACACACACACACAGAGCCAAGAGTCAATGGAAGAGAAAGCCAATAAAAAGTAGGTATAAGAATTATAAGTTTAAAAAAGGAGAAGCATCATAAAACAACGGAAGAATGAAGAATCGTTGTGTTACCTATTTCAGTAAATAACATCAAACCATAACCCGAATCTCCTCAACTCTTCCCTTTCTATTTTCTTCGCACCCAACATTATGGTGTTAAATATTTTTTCCAATCAGTCTCCAGTGCCATTGTCTTAGCTCTGGCCGTCATCTCCTCTCTCAGCCTGTTGCAGTAGCTTCCTAACTAGTCTCCTTTCACCTTCTCCTCTTTCCCTTCCCCCACAATCCTAACTCCACCTGCTGCCAGACTTGTCTTCCTAAAGCACCAACTTAATTTTCCCAACATTCTCCACAGAAGGGCTCCTCAAATTCTACCGCACTGGTCCTCCAACTATGACCCCCCCAAAACTGGCACAGAAGCTTTTCTAATGATGGTCTTCCCCAGAGGAGAACAAAAGCCAATCAATATTGCCTGTCTCCAAAAGCTGGTGTTCACAGTCATGGGGGGCCGTGTATGTGCGTCCTGCCATCTTGGGGTTGTTTGGGGAATATTATTAATCCTAGCATGTCCAGAAATGCAAAAGCAGTGAGAGTATTGAAAAGGTCGTAAGAGGATATGAACAAGTATAACGAAAATTAAAGAACTTAAAAGAGACATTACGAGAAATGATGCCTCAATAGAATTTCAATGTACTATACCAAAATTTTGTTTTTTTTATTGATGTTTTAATAGTTTATAACATTGTGAAATTTTGGATTGTACATTTTTGTTTGTCCATCACCATATACATGTCTCCCTTCACCCCTTGTGCCCACTCCCCACCCCCATTGCCCCTGGTAACCACAATACAGTTTTCTCTGTCCATGTGTTGGTTTATATTCCACATATGAGTGAGATCATAACAGTGTTTGTCTTTCTGTTTCTGGCTTATTTCACTTAACATAATACCCTCCAGGCCCATCCATGTTGTTGCAAATGGGACCATTTTTCTTTTTTTTATGGCTGAGTAGTATTCAATTGTATATATACCACATCTTCTTGATCCAATCGTCACTCGAGGGACACTTAGGTTGCTTCCACTTCTTGGCTATAGTGAATAATGCTGCAATGAACATAGGGGTGCATAAGCCTCTTTGGATTGTTGATTTCAGCTTCATTGGACAGATTCCCAATAGTGGGATAGCTGGATCATAGGGCATCTCTATTTTTAATTCTTTGAGGAATCTCTATACCATTTTCCATAGAGGTGCACCAGTTTTCATTCCCACCAGCTGTGTATGAGGGTTCCTGTTTCTCCACATCCTCTCCAACATTTGTTGTTTTTTGTCTTGATGATTATAGCCGTTCTAACGGGTGTGAGGTGATATCTTAATTTTGTTTTGATTTGCATTTTCCTGATGATTAGTGATGTTGAACATCTTTTCATGTGCCTATTGGCCATCTGTATATCTTCTTTGGAGAAGGGTCTGTTCATTTCCTCTGCCCATTTTTTGATCAGATTGTTTGTTTTTTTTTGTTGTTCAGTTGTGTGTGTTCTTTATATATTATGGCGATTAACCCCTTGTCAGATATATGTTTTGCAAATATTTTCTCCCAGATGGTGAGTTGTCTGTTCATCTTGATTCTGGTTTCATTTGTCTTGTAGAAGCTCTTTAATTTGATAAAGACCCACTTGCTTATTTTTTCTTTAGTTTCCCTAGTCTGGGTAGGCATATCATCTGAAAAGATTCATTTATGACCAATGTCAAATAGTGTGTTGCCTATATTTTCTTCTATGAGTTTTATAGTTTCGAGTCTCACCTTCAGGTCTTTGATTCATTTTGAGTTAATTTTTGTGAATGGCGATAGCAGATGGTCCACTTTCATTCTTTTGCATGTGGCTGTCCAGTTTCCCCAATACCATTTATTGAAGAGACTTTCCTTTCTCCATTGTATGTTCTTAGCTCCTTTGTCAAAAATTAGCTGTCTGTATATGTGTGGCTTTATTTCTGGGCTTTCAATTCTTTTCCATTGATCTGTGTGTCTGTTTTTGTACCAGTACCATGCTGTTTTGATTACTATTGCTTTGTAGTATGTTTTGAAGTCAGGGATTGTGATGCCTCCTGCTTTGTTCCTTTTTCTTAGGATTGCTTTAGCTATTCGGGGTCTTTTGTTGCCCCATATGAATTTTAGTATTCTTTTTTCTATTTCCGTGAAGAATGTCATTGGGATTCTGATTGGGATTGCACTGAATCTGTAGATTGCTTTAGGTGATATAGACATTTCAACTCTGTTTATTCTTCCAATCCATGTGCATGGGATGTCTTCCCATTTCTTTATGTCATCATCAATTTCTTTCAATAATGTCTTGTAGTTTTCATTGTATAGGTTTTTCACCTCCTTGGTAAGATTTATTCCTAGATATTTTATTCTTTTTGATGCAATTGTAAATGGTATTATCTTTTTGAGCTCTCTTTCTGTTAGTTCATTATTAGCATATAGAAATGCAACTGATTTTTGTAGATTGATTTTGTACTCTGCGACTTTGCTGTAGTTGTTGTTTATTTCTAATAGTTTGCCAATGGATTCTTTAGGGTTTTCTAAATATTAAATTATGTCATCTGCAAATAGTGAGAGTTTCACTTCTTTGTTGCCTATTTGGATTCCTTTTATTCCTCTTTCTTGCCTAATTGCTCTGGCCAAAATCTCCAGTACTATGTTGAATAGGAGTGGTCAGAGTGGGCAGCCCTGCCTTATTCCTGTTCTCAGATGAATGGCTTTCAGTCTTTCCCCATTGAGTATGATGTTGGCTGTGGGTTTGTCATAAATAGCCTTTATTATGTTGAGGTACTTTCCTTCTATACCCGTTTTGTTGAGAGTTTTTATCATAAATGGATGTTGTATCTTGTCAAATGCCTTCTCTGCGTCTATTGAGATGATCATGTGGTTTTTATTCTTTGTTTTGTTGATGTGGTGTATCACGTTGATTGATTGGCGGATGTTGAACCATCCCTGCATCCCTGGTATAAATCCCACTTGATCATGGTGTATGATCTTGTTAATGTATTGCTGTATTCGGTTTGCCAATATTTTGTTGAGGATTTTTGCATCCATGTTCATTAGCGATATTGGCCTGTAATTTTCCTTCTTTGTGTTGTCTTTGTCTGGCTTTGGTATCAGGGTGATGTTGGCCTCGTAGAATGATTTAGGAAATGTTCCATCTTCCTCTGTTTTTGGAATAGTTTGAGAAGGATGAGTATTAAATCTTCTTTGAATGCTTGGTAAAATTCACCTGAGAAGCCATCTAGTCCTGGACTTTTACTTTTGGGGAGGTTTTTGATTACTATTTCAATCTCTTTACTTGTGATTGGTCTATTCAGATTCTCCATTTCTTCTTGGTTCAGTTTTGGGAGGTTGTATGAGTCTAAGAATTTATCTATTTCTTCTAGATTGTCCAATTTGTTGGCATATAATTTCTCATAGTATTCTCTTATAATCCTCTGTATTTCCATGATATCTGTTGTAATTTCTCCTCTTTCATTTCTAATTTTATTTACTTGAGCCTTTTCTCTTTTTTTCTTAGTAAGTCTGGCTAAGGGTTTGTCAATTTGGTTTATCTTCTCAAAGAACCAACTCTTTGTTTCTTTAATCCTTTCTACTGTTTTTTTTTTTTTTGGTCTCAATTTCATTTATTTCTGCTCTGATTTTTATTATTTCTCTCTTTCTGCTAACTTTGGGCTTTGTTTGTTCTTCTTTTTCTAGTTCTGTTACATGTAATTTAAGGTTGCTTATTTGGGTTTTTTCTTGTTTGTTAAGGTGGGCTTGTATCGCTATGAGTTTCCCTCTCAAGACCGCTTTTGCTGCATCCCATATGGTTTGCTATGGCATATTTTCATTTTCGTTTGTTTCTAGATAGTTTTTGATTTTTCCTTTAATTTCATCAATGATCCATTGGTTATTCAGTAGCATGTTGTTTAATCTCCACATTTTTGTCACTTTCCCAGTTTCTTTTTTCTCGTGATTGATTTCCAGTTTCATAGCATTATGGTCTGAAAAGATGCTTGTTATGATTTCAATATTCCTAAATTTATTGAGGCTTGCTTTGTTTCCCAACATATGGTCTATCCTTGAGAATGTTCCATGTGCACTTGAGAAGAATGTGTAGTCAGCTGTTTTTGGAAAGAGTGCTCTGTATATGTCTATTAGGTCCATCTCATCCAGTTTTTCATTTAAGTCCACTATTTCTTTATTGACTTTTTGTCTGGATGATCTATCCATTGATGTAAGTGGGGTGTTAAGATCCCCTACTATTATTGTGTTGTTGTTAATGTCTCCTTTTAGGTTTGTTAATAGCTGCTTTATGTACATTGGTGCTCCTATGTTGGGTGCATATATATTTATAAGTGATATGTCTTCTTGCTGGAGTGTCCCTTTTATCATTATATATTTCCCTTCTTTTTCTCGCTTAACCTGTTTTATCTTGAAATCTACTTTGTGTGATATGAGTATGGCAACACCTGCTTCCTTTTGTTTGCCATTAGCTTGGAGTATTGTCTTCCATCCTTTCACTCTGAGACTGTGCTTGTCTTTGGAGCTGAGATGTGTTTCCTGGAGGCAGCATATTGTTGGCTCTTGCTTTTTAATCCATCCTGCCACTCTATATCTTTTGATTGGAGAGTTCAATCCATTCACATTTAGGGTAATTATTGAAATATGAGGGCTTAATGTTGCTGTTTTGTCACTTATTTTCCAGTTGCTTTGCATTTCCTTTGTTTCTTGTCCCATTTGTTTCAGAATGCAAATTCAGTTTGGTTGTTCTGTCTTATGAGACTTCTAGTTTTCTCTTGCTTATCATAAGTGATTTTGTTTTGATTATTTGTTTAGTGGTTACCTTGAAGTTTGTATAAAAAATCTTATGTATGAGATAGTCCATTATCTGATGGCCTCCTATTTCCTTATACTAAGTCAATTCAAACATTATCCTCTTCCCCTTCTAAATCGTTCTTGTTATACCTTATTCTATCTTGTGTTGTGGGTGTGTGTTTACAGTGATGAGGTTAAATTTATTTTTGGTGAATTCCTTCCTTTGATCTTTGATTTTGGTATTTAAGTGGTGGCTAACCTATTCTGGTAAAGATCTACTATTTTTCTGAGTTTGTCTACCTACTTTTCTCCTTGCTCCAAGCTTTGTACTCCTTTTTTCTTCTTTTTTCCAGGCCTGATGGCCTTCTTGATTATTTCTTGTAGTGGGGGGTCTCGTGGCCATGAACTCCCTTGGATTTGTTTATCGGCAAATGTTACTATTTCTCCATCATATTTGAAGGATATTTTTGCTGGATAGAGTATTCTTGACTGAAAGTTTTTGTCTTTCAGTGTTTTGAATATATCATTCCAGTCTCTCCTAGCCTGTAAAGTTTCTGTTGAGAAATCCACTGAGAGCCTGATGAGAGTTCCTTTCTACATTATTTTTTGTTTTCATCTAGCTCCCCTCAATATTGTTTCTTTGTCATTGACTTTGGCCAGCCTTACCACTACATGTCATGGAGTGGGCCTTTGCCTGTTGACCTATTTAGGTGATCTACTGGCTTTGCTTACTGGTATTTCCTGCTCCTTCCCCAGATTTGGGAAGTTCTCACCTATTATTTCCTTGAATAGGCTCTCTGTTCCTCTTTTCTTCTCTTCTCTCTCAGGAATACCCATAATTCTTATGTTACATTTCCTAATAGAGTCAGATATTTCTTGGAGACTTTCTTCATTTCTTTTTAGTCTTAGTTCTCTCTCCTCTTCCATCTGGAGCATATCCGTATTCCTATCCTCTATAATGCTAATTCTTTCCTCCATGTTGTCACCTCTGCTCTTTAAAGATTCCAGATTCTCCTTTATCTCCTCCATCATGTTCTTCATGTTCATCAGTACTGATTGGTTTTTCTTTATGATTTCAATCTCTTTTGTGAAGAAACTCCTAATCTCATTGAATTGTTTGTGTTGTCTCGTATTTCGTTGAGTTTTTTTATGATAGCTATTTTGAAATCTCTGTCATTTAGGTTATGGATTTCTGTGTCTTCAGGGTTGGTTTCTGGGTGCTTGTCATTTTCCTTCTGGTCTGGTGATTTCATGTACCTTTGCATTGTGGTTCCTGTATTGGCTTTGTTTTTCCTCATCCTGGAAATATCTGGTTGCAATTTCCACCCGCCGCCACTGTGTGGGGGTAAAGGGCTGTGTAATCTGAGCCCCCTGCCCTCTGCCTCGGCTGTTCGCTGCGATCTGCTGCCCGCTTGGTCTGGTCTGGTCGGCTGAGCTGCAGTGTTCGGCTTGCGGGGGGGAGGGGTGGTCTGTCTTTTGCCCGCTGGGTCCTTGGCGTGGGGGGCTTCTCGTTCGACCCTCATTATCCACACTCCTGGGGTGCTCAGTTGTTGATGGTACCCTGTAGAAGTTCTGAGCCCTATGTGTGGGAGTTTCTCACTGGCTGAGAGAGCCCGAAGAGCTACGGTTTCCCTGCAGAGGGCCACCCCTCCCCCCACTCTGGGAGCCGCAGGGACCGGGATCGCTGATCTGATGGGGAGGGAGAGGAGTTCTCCTTACCTTTCCACTTCCTCCGGGGGCCCAGCACATTCCACTCTCAGATGTGTGGCAGTGTGGATCTTTCTGACCTTGCTTTTCACTGTCTAGGATTCCGTTGTTGGTCTGTGACTGTTCCTTTTGTTGTATCTTATTGGGGGAAGAGTTTACGGGGAAGCTCACTCTGCCATGATGCTGATGTCCCCCAAATTTTCTCTTTTGAGGCAAGATGGCCATCACTTTATGCTAGGCAAAGAGAGTAGAGTGTGCTGCTTTTAAAGTGTTTTAAAGCTTTGAAGAACAAATTGACTCCTTCTATTGGCTGGAAATGCATCCAGGGCTTGTGAATTTAAATACCACAGTCACTCTGGACTTGAAAACATGTGGATCTACATACAGCCATTCACTACCTAATTAATTTGAAATAAGAGCTGGAGAGAGTTTTTCTGCTGCTAAGAATCAGATATTGTCTTTTTCCAATTCATAGACAAAAAATGTTAAGTTAAAGGATAAAATTTTTGGTGTATTAGGTCTCCCCTAAGAATTTTTCTTTCCTCTTGGAATTCTCTATCACCCAGCATCTCTACCTGCCTGTTATCAAGATTGCTCAAGTGTCACATGTCAGAGAAGCCGTCCCTGAATGCCAAGTACATCTCAGAGACCCTGTGCCTGTGCCCAAGCTCCCTCTATCAAGCACTCACCAAATCTAGCAAAGTAGAAATACTCTGGTGAATTTCCCCCAGGTACAGCTGGGCGTGGGTTCAAGTGACCACTCCAGCCCACACATCTGCAAGTATCCAATGACCACGAGAAATCCAAGCTGGCTGATTTATAAGTGTGCACACTGACAGGCGACAGGTAGCTGGTAGGCCCTTAGGAGAATTTCTGTGCCATTCTGAACAGTTATTCATTTAAATACTTGTATTCATTTGATGCCTATTTACTAGTCTAGGATTTATGGTTTAAACTCTTTAGGAGGCATAAATGTGGCTAAGCCACGTGGAAGAACCCTGAGAAACTACAGAAGAAATGCTAATGAAATATTAAAGGAGGGAGCAAGTTGACTACCAAAGACTAGACCAAAAGTCTCTCTGAGAAGCAAGACACCTAGAAAGAACTGTGGGAAAGGAGAGGAAGAGGGAAACATCTTAGGACTAATCAAAAGAAGCAGCCTATGCACATAATCTATAAGCTGTAATTAACATGAAAGATCAAGACATGGGAAATAAGTCTGACAACCTGGAGGGCTGAGATGAACTGGATATTGGTTTCCTATCATTGGCTACAAATAGGCTCTACTCACTCAAAATCGCTTTCTTCTATAATGCACAGGGTTAGATTTTCAACACAATCTCCTTTTTCTTCTGAAACCCGTATTAAACCCGCACCTAGTCATGAATGTGCTCTCTCAAGCGTCCAACAGTGCACTCATTAAGTGAAGTATCTGAGAACAAGAATGTTCCTTATTTATTGTAAAATACGTGAATAAGGGGCCAGCCCCATGGCATAGTGGTTTAGTTCGGTGTGTTCTGCTTTGGCGGCCTGAGTTTGCAGCTTTGGATCCTGGGCACAGACCTACACCACTCGTCAGCCATGCTGTGGTGGCGAACCCTGTGCAAAAAACAGAGGAAGATTGGCACAGATGTTAGCTCAGGGCGAATCTTCCACAGCAAAAAAAAGAAGAAAAATACATGAATAAATCAAGATATGGTATTAATATTTTCTTACTAACACCTAAGTTCTACTAGAATTGGTACAACTGGCTATATTCAAATTATCTGTTTGTATGTCTGTCTCCCCACTCAAGTTCCTAGGAACTGGGTACATTTTTAAGCCCAGCCCCTAGCGTTTGACAAGTTCTCAGTAGATATTTGTTGAACTGAATTGGTAATTGAACAATGAGATTGACAACTGAATGTTAATTCCATGGCATTAAATAAACAAATACACATACAGAAAACTAGCATAAGGAAATAGAAATATAGGGACACGTGCATTTCAACCTTGGTGGAAAAAAATTCAAATAGGTAGCAAATTTTATAAAAGACAATATCCAGTGCTACTGTGGTGATGGTGAAACATGACATCCATCATGTTGTACACGATGACATGCATTGCAGTGCAACGTTACTTCTGCACGGTACACTAAATGACAGCGCTATCATTTCAGTAGGCAATTTGGCAATGCTATGACTACATGAAGATTAATTTCCTACAAATGTAGTGATTCTAAACTCCAGAGAATTCATCAGAAAAAGATAATTTAGACAAGAATGGCTATAATCATTGAAATGGTGACTGGCCATGTCAAAGTAAAGTGGAGGCCTACGTGTCCCTCAAAAGGGATAAGCCAGCTCAAGCCAGCAGAGCCACTTGGAAGACAATAGCGAGTCCAGGTGAACAGAAATGAGAGCTCGAACTAAGGTAACTGGAGGAATGGCCATTGAGAGGCAGACACCAAATCAAAAGATATTAAGGAGGCAGAATTGCCAGATCCTAGTGAGAGCGTGGATATAAAGAACATGGAGGAGAGAGAGGGGTGACAGGTGACCCAGTAGGTGTGGTGGCATTCAGTGCACTAGGGCAGGTGTGGGCAACTCCTTCAGTAAGGGCCAGACAGTACATAGCATAGGCTCTGCGGCCACATGGTCACTGTTACCACTACTCCATTCTGCTGCTGCAGTGCAGGGCTGGGCACCAAAAAACTTTTTTCACAGAACACGCAGCGGGCCCAAGTCGGCCGACCTATAGACTAGAGAATACAGGGAAAGGAGGCCAATTTGAGAATGAAGTGCATGAGTCACTACTGGCAGGACATTTACAGGAGACATTCAAGACAGAGGTCAACGTAGGGATGAAGAGATGCCAGGGCTGGAGGCATGAAATGGGGAGTCATCAGCCACGAGGTGGTGTTACGGGGCTGAGATCACCTAGGGGTGTGGTCTGAGAACAGTCGAGACCAAGGCTGCTTCCCTGTCTAATGCAAGCGTGGATACTCAACGTCACTTCCAGTCACGAGGGCCCTGGAAAAGGAGGGACATTAGAGTCTAACTTCCCTGAAGTCAAACTTTGTAAAAAGAGGCTCCTATTTTAGCTTGAGACTTTCATTCCCTTTTCTCAGATAACTACCTTGAAAGTTTCAAATTCACAGATGAAAAAGAAAACTTCCCACTGGCTAGAAAATAAGGCAATTCTAAAATAAAACGTCTATTTTTATGTTTTTATGTTTTCTTTTTACTACGAAATATTTTACACTCAAAAACATATATTTGTAAAGTACGATGAATCATGATAAAACAAATGTCCCGTCCCCATCTCAAGAAGTAGTTCATTACCAAAGCACTACTGTCCAGCTTTTCATACCATAAGAATTAGTCTCTAAAGCAGAGGTCAAAGCAGGCGGCCCAAGGCCAGATCAAGCTTGCAGATGGCTTTTCTTTGGCCTACCCAGTGGATTTTTTTCCTTTAGCTGACAACATTTAAATGACAAGAACTTCACACGGAAATCAGCATTCTGGAGTATCATTAAAAATGGGAAGATGTGGCTACACTGTACCCACATTCTCCACGGCAACAAGTGGCTAGAGCTGAGAGCAACTTTCCCCTTTAATGGACAGGGACTCACTGGTTCACCACACTCCTCAGCACTCCCTGTTGTCTTATAACCAATCTCCGACTTCACCTCTTAATTTTACCTCTCCCGGCACTTGAGCACCTGTGACCCCTGCTACGGAATATAGTTGTGATTTCCAACTTTTCGGAGTACGGGAAACATGATTGAAAGTACAAAAATTTCACAGGCTCTCTCTATAGGAACATTTCTAAATGTAAGACAGGTCCATAATCCCTTATCTACCCTTTTCAAATCAAAAGACAACTTTTTTTGGTAACTCATCAGGCAACAGAAATGGATCTGAACTAGCATGAGGCTATTTAGAATCTTTATGTATTCCATTTGGTGTGAAATACAGTCATATAATTTGCTATAGAAATACTAACATGTGTGATTAAGGGCTGCTACCCAGACCCTGCTGGAGATATTATAAAATAACAGCATAAAATTTTTCAAAACTCTGAAAAATTCTGAATTCTGAAACTCATCTGACCCCAATAGTTTTGGATAAGGGACTGTGTGGCTGTGCTACACACACACACACACACACAAAGCAGATGGGAGTGTAATATTTTTAAATGAATTTGTAGTTGATTAATTGCTATGGCATCTACCGACATGTGAGAAACAGAAATAGAATGATATATGCAAAACATCTGTAGTCTGACAAGAGTGTGAGGTGCACATACTCATTCTAGACATCTGTGCCTGAATGTCCAATCCCTGAAGGGTCTGCGATGTCCACACTGGGAACTGCAACCACAAAGGTAATTCCAGGTTAGAATCACACGCTGCCTTCACATATAAAAAGGACGCTATATGACCACTTCCTTTTAGGGTTCATTTTCACTCACCTATAAATACCCTGTTTGATATTCCAGGACATCACAATATGTCAAGTACATAGAAAAGCCACAGAAGATCAGATCAGAAGAAGCTGAAAGATGGCAGATTTCTTTCCATCCCTGCTCTATGCAGAGGCGGGATGGAATCCACTCAGACTGAAGCAAAACACAGCTCCCTGCCCTTCCTCAGAAATCCTGTTCAGAGCTGGTCCTAGAAAAGGCAGAGGAAATGAGTGTGAGGAAAAGGAAACAGTGGAGTAGGTGAGGGATGGAGAATGTCACTGCTGAGAAAGTAAGGAGATGGTTTGTGACGTCAAATAGAGGAAGGGCTGTCTCATGGGAGAGAGACGAGACTGGTCCATCGGGCCACGGCTGCCCCTATTGGAATGGGCTGTCTCGTGAGGTAGTGAGAGTACCACTCCTAGAGAAGGTCGTTAGACTTCTGTGATCAGGGAGGGGTCGGCAAGGAAGGTAAGAGTAAGACAAGCCGGGTAGGGACTGGGGGGCACTGGACGGCTGATGCCCCACCCAGATGGGACAGCTGCTGCTCAGCTACTTCTACGTGTACCCAGAAGCAATGCCAGTTATTGCCAGGTTACAACATTTTAGAAGCTTGAAATCCAGGTATTCATGTGAAAACTTCTAATTTTTAAATACAGGTTAATGATTTTAAAAATATTAAAATTAAATAAATACATACATAGATACTGAATAGGCCAAACAGAACACATCCATGCCCTGCAGGCAGAGTGTGGATCTCTGGTTTTGATAATTCACCTACCCAGAACCTGGAAGGACTAGACCAGGGTTTCTCAACCTCAGTACTCTTGACATTTGGGACCAGATGCTTCTGTGCCGTGAGGCTGTCCTGTGCATTCTAGGATGTTCAACAGCATCCCTGGCGTCTATCTACTAGAATGCAGTAGCACCCACTACCCCAACCACATCATGACAGTCAAAAACGTCTCCAGACATTGACAAGTGTGCCCTGGGGGTCAAAACCATCTCTGGTCAGAGCCGCTGGACTAGAGCAACATCCAACTCTTCACCTCCAGGATTTGATGAAAACATCACTCATAACTCAAACACAGGGTTTCTTGTATAGGAGGTGCCCCCATGAAGTATGGATTTACAGCTGCTTTGAAATCAGAAACCAGGGTTTGAATCCACAGCTCCGCCATTTACTAGCTTGATGACCACTCTGAGTTCTGGCTTCCACATCATAAGGAATAACTAACATCACCTCTTAGGGTCGCTGTGAGAATGCGGTGAGATAATTTATGCAAAGCACCTAGCCCAGCAGCTTAATAAGCACCAAAGACGTTTACTAAACAGTATCCTTCCCTGGTGAAAAGGCAGCCCCGTTTCTGTAGTCGGAAGCACATGGGATCCAGAGTCAGAAGCCCTGGACCCAAGTGCTGGCTCGGCTACTTAGTAGTTGTGTGAACTGGGCAAGCCATGTTTCCTTCTTTGTAAAATAGAAATGATCATTGCCAGGAGGTGAGAACCAAGCTGGGTGGTTTGGTACAGCACTTGGTAAACTAAACCACTATAGAAATGTTGATGGTGATTACTATCAGATCTGTAAAGATTCTGTAAAGGAAAGGATGAGCTCTTCAACAAATCCAAAGAACTGAGAATGTAGTAATATGAGGGGAAGGTAGAGGAAAAAAAAAAGAGTAACAGGATCCTAACCTCCAGATCCTTCTTGACAAGCGAGTGCCAACTGGCGGGTCACAGGCCAAATCTAGCCACAGATATATTGTGTTTACTTCCAGGCTGTGTCTCAGGGGTTGTTTAATTGGCATGAAATGCCATTGAATTTTCGTTAAAATTCACATTTCAGACTTTTCTCCAAAATTCCAAAGGTTGGGCCACATACTGGGCCCATATTGGCACTCACTCCTCCCAGCCATTGCCAATTCTCCCACATGTCTGTCCCATGGAACCTCACAGTAGGGTTACGCACAAGGTCCTCATTCTGGGAAGAGAATACCTCACTGCAGGACCCCACCTAGAACTCTATGAATTGATAGCACACACATGGGCCTGCCATTCACACATGTAACATCATTCATTAGCAGGGAGAAAAGGGGGGATCTTCTTGGCTTTCTAGCCTTCATTTTGACCCAAATCCACTCAGAATTCTGATTCTGATGCCCACAAACTATCTGATTCTGCACAAAAACAACTTTAGGCTCTCTCCCGCCTCGATTTTGCCTCCCTAGTCCTTTAAATCACTCAAGTGGAAAAAATACGATATATCTAGGAAATCAACAGCAACAGGCAACAAGTTCCCCAGTAACACAGTTTTGACTTTGGATGCATAATTGCTACACCCCTAGTAGCTCTGTAATAGCAGCAGCTTCCACTGGCCTCGAGCAATAAAGATTTTCAAACAGAGTCAAAGGGCAGGGCCTGAATTACAGTCCTGGTAGGAATCACCATTTACTCTACCCAGTTCTCGTCTTCCCATACTTGGGCCCACACCACCAGGGCGATGTAGTTGGAACTAGATTTGAAATAGATTAAAATATTTATTGCGCATCTACTATGTGATAGGAACCTCAGAGGACCCTGGCAACCAAAGCAGAAAGACAGAGCAAGGATCCTCAAGGCATTTAGTGGAATGCAGAACACTGACAAGTGAAGAGGCAATGACTTTAGAGAAAGATAGGCGCTCCGTGGAATACTGAAAGCGCCCAGGAAGGCCATCGAATCTATGTTCAAGCATCAGGAAGGCCTCGTAGAGGCAGAGACCTTTACTGGAGACTGAAGAATGAGTAGGAGGCGGCTATGGGGCGGGTGTGGGGCAAGAGGCTGGCAGTCCCGCCCTCCCACGTCCCCTCCAGGGGCGCTGCCCGCCGGGCCGCCCCCAAGGAGGACGACCCGCGGGGCTGAGCGGGCTCGGTCGGGCCTCGCGGGCCACTAGCACCCCGGTGTCCTTTCCTCATCAATGCTTCCTCCACGGATGTGGAACTCACTTCCCTGACTAGATTCAAACACGTGTTGACGGAAGCAGACACACGGCGTGTCCACGGTGTGACACCCGTATCACAAGAGCCCCCAAACTCATCCAGGGGACCCCTCTCCCTGCAGGGCTGCTCGGGGAGGAGGCGAGGCTGTGGGGAGAGGACCCGGGAACCGCCTGGATGATGGAAACGGTCAGTGTCTTCATCAGGGTCGCGCTTCTGCGCGGGTGTAGACATTTGTCCAAACACAGAACTCATCAGATGGGTGCCGGTCACCGTGTAAATTTTACCTCAGATTATTTTAAGGGGAAAACCAGCAGCTGCAGGACAATACGGACCGTGTGCTCCACTTGGTGACATCAGAGCAACGGGTCCTCTCTTCACAGCGCGGACACGCGCACGGGGGAGGCCGTGTGGGGACGGCCGCCTCCAGAGCGGCTGTCATGGCGGCCGGCGCGAGGTGGCAGGAGGGGCGCTGGCACCGGGGACGTCACTGGGGCAGCGGGAGAAGGGGCCCGACCCCGCGGTGGGAAGTCATCGGGATGAGCGGAGGCCCCGGGTGACAGGGTGGGTGGGGAGGGTGACTGGCGACCCATTGGTGAGGTCCCGGGCCAGGCCCCGGGCTCCAGGCAGCCCCTCCCCCACCCCGGCGGTTGGCGCCCCACCCCACCCCCACCCCGGAGCCCCGTTGCCTAGGAACCCTCGGCGTGTTTGGACTCTTCGCCTCGCGCAGGCGCCGGTGCCCCACACTTGGCGGGACTGGCCGACTGGGCTGGACGCTTTGCGCCGAGCGGACCAGGTCAGCTCTGCGACCCGCGGCGATGGCCTCCTGGTTTGGTGGCCTAGGCTCTGGCTTAGGCCATTCCCTGGGGCAAGTGGGCGGCAGCGTGGCTTCCGTCACTGGACACATCTCTAACTTCACCAAAGATGTGCTGAGGAAGGGAAGGGAGAAGGCGGAAGAGTCACCGGACTCTGGGAGGACGGAGATGGAGGACGTTCAGGCAATTGTAGCGTCAGAGGAGAGACTGAGAACCCAAGCTTTGAGAAAAGCTGAAATTGTGCAGCAGACCGTGGAGGAGAAAGACACAAGGCTTGCCTCCATGAGAGAAGAAAACAGTCATCTGATAGAAGCCCTGGAACGACTGAGAGAACAGACTGGAACTGCACCTGTGGTTGACCCTAAAACCCTGGACAGGGTGACACGACTAGAATCTGAGGTCTCTCAGGTGATGGTGATAAAAGGTCACCTGGAGGAGGAAGTAAAACATCATCAAAAGATGAGTGAAAAACAAGACCAGAGGAAGACACAGCTCCTTCGAACTTTACAAGAGCAGAGACGGGAAATGGATGAACTTAAATACCAGCGTGAGCAAATGCATATGAAACACACTCAGCTCTTTTCAGCCAAAGATGAGGAAATTAAGAATTTGCAAAACACGATAAAACAAATCAAAACCCACTTGCCTGAAAAAACCCAACACATGCAGACAAAACATTCGGAGATTTGTCAAGTGGCAAAAGGTCAGAGTCTTAGTATGCAAAACGGAAGTGAAAAGCATGATTTAAGTAAAGTTGAAACTGAAAGATTAGGGAAAGGAAGAAAAGAACAGGAATGGGAGATGAAACTTCGAACTGAAAAGACTGTCCCTTTGAAGGAGCAGATTGATCAGCCATACAAAGATGAGATTGGTCAACTAACTCGGATTATCCAGCAAAAAGAGTTGGAGATACAGCGTCTTCACGCTAGAATAGCTTCAGCTCCCTACATCCAGGCTGTGAGCGACCTTCAGCAGCAATTGCAAGCTTACGTTTTGGAAAGGGAACAAATGTTAGCTGTTTTCAATGAGAAGGTGAGGGAAAACAGCAACCTAAAAAGAGAGTATCACAAAATGATGGACATACTGGTTGCCAAAGAAGCAGACCTCGTGAAACTGCAAGATGAAAATACAAAATGGTCCACGAGATTTGAAAGTAGTGGTCAGGATATGTTTAGAGAAACTGTTCAGAACCTCTCACACATCATTCGAGTGAAAGACGTGGAAGTCGAGGCCTTGAGTCAGAAATGTCAGACTTTATGGACAATCTTGCAGACATCTGGCACTGGCGGTGAGGTTGGAGGTGTTACTGTGAATCAGTTGGAGGAGCTTCTGCAGGAACGTGACACGTTACAGCAACAGGTCTCCCTAATGGAGGACTGGACACAGCAGGTGATGACTGCGGTGCACAACATGAAGCGAGAGTCAGCCCAGCTTCAGAAAGAACTTCCACAGCTTCAGGCTTGGGTCTTGATGGACAGTGATAATAAGTCTCAAATACGGATGGCCTCTACTGACCTGATCCAAAATTGTAAAGAGGATGAAATCCAAGTCACACATTTGGCAAAGAAGTTAGCACGAATGCAGCTCAGCCTAGAGCAGCTGTGCAATGCCAAGGACGTTCTTTTAGGTCCACTTGACCTTACTGCACCACAGCCTCCCACCACATCATCACTTACTTCAGAGTCAGCCGACTCTCTGAAGGCAACTAGATCTGATGCAGTGAGTGAGTCTTCTAAAGCTCTCCCAGAAGAGATAGAAGAGTTAAGGAAATCGATGGAGGAAAAAGAGGCAACCATTCGAAGCCTCCAGGAGAAGAATCAGAGACTGTCTGCTGCGATTGCTGCCACCTCCGAACGAGAAAGAAAACAATGCGAAGAAACAGATTCCGAAATCCAGCAGCTCAGGGAGAAACAGGATGTTTTAGAAAACTTACTTCAGGAAAAAGAGCTCTTAGTCAACGCAAAAAGTGAGGAATTACTTTCTTTGAGTGAAAATTACACAACTGAAGTGAATGAAAATGAACTTTTGAGGCAGGCAGTAACAAACCTGAAGGAGAGAATATTACATTTTGAAGTGGATTTGTATAAAGTAAAACGAGAAAATGAAAAAATACTAGAAAGGTCCAGGGAAAAGGAAACAGGAAACCGGGCATTACAAGAGACAAATATGCGGCTTTCTATGATGCTGAGAGAGAAAGAGTTCGAATCTGCTGCAGTGAAGAAGACGGCTCTTGCTTTGGAGCGACTCCTGAAGGAACAAGAGCAGGGCCAGGCTGGGGAGTTAAACCAGCTTTTACACGCAGTTACGTCCATGCAGGAAAAGACAGTTCTGTTTCAGCAGGAGAGAGATGAAGTCGTGTTGGCACTGAAACAGCAACAGATGGAAAACTGTGCCCTACAGAATGAGGTTCACCATTTACGTGACAATGAATTACACTTAAGCCAGGAGCTAGAGAGATCTCATAACCAGGCTTTAGAGTCAGAAGATGCTCATCTCCGTGAAGTGCTGGTTGCAGAAGACAGAGCGGCTCAACTAAGAAAGAGAGTCACAACACTAGAGGAAAAGCTACTTTTATCTTCCCAGGCAACGCAAAAGGCAAGCCATCAAGCCAGAATACAGGTAGAGTCACTGCAGGAACAAGTGAATGTGGTCAGCAAGCAGAAAGATGAAACTGCGTTACAGCTTTCTGTCTCCCAGGAACAGGAAAAGCAGTATGCTCGAGCACTAGCCAACCTGAAGATGGCACTAGCTGAATGGATGGAAAAGGCAGACGATCTAGAAGGAAAATTGATGTCATTGCAGGGACGACTGGAGAAAGCAAATGCCGTCTTGGATCTGAAGGAGGAACAAATTGGGGAATTTAAAAAGCAAAATGAGGTCCAACAGGAAATGCTGGATGAGCTGCAAAAGAAATGGATGAACTTAGCAGCATGGAAGGAAAAGTAGACAAAGTCCTAGTGAGAAAGCTCTTCCTGGACTATTTTCAAACACCCAAACGTGAACGTCAGGAAGTGTTGAGATTAATGGGAAGCACTCTGGGAATGAAAAGGGAAGAAATGGAGTGGCTCATCCAGGAAGAGCAAGGCGGCCTTACCAGGTGGATGACTGGGTGGCTTGGATCAAGAAGTGTCCCCAGCACACCTCTGACACCAAATCAGCAATCTGAGCTCAATGGTTCTTTTTCAGAACTTTTTGTTAAATTTCTAGAAACTGAGTCTCATGTAGCTTTTCCACCACAAAAGCTCTCTGCTCAGGATAGGAAGCCTCTAGATGCACCCAGAAGGAAGAAAATGGCAAAAAGTGTACCAGCACGTCTTAAAACCACCCTTGGATCCACACCCAGAAAATCAGATGTGAATGGCTGCTCCACAGCTGTGTCTCTTATTGACCCACCCGGCCCTGGGACTGGGGGGTCTGGGCACCTTCTTTTAAACGCCGTTACTGATGTTGTGCCCACATGTACACCTTTGCTCCTGTCGCCTGCCAAGAGTGCGGCAGTTGCCCTGAAAGACCTTTCAAAGTGGTAGAGGATTCCCACGCCAGAGACGAGACAGCCCTTTAGAGAAACCAGGTCACTTTGTGTGTGTTTCTTATCACAAAGTGGTCTTCTGGAAAAAGTAGTAAATTTGTTTCCAATTTTACTTTAAGTTTAGTATAAATATTGTTCATACTTTTAAAAAGTACCCTTTAAGGTCTTCATCCCACTTAAACCAGAGGTTACCTCTTGGGAGAGTGGGCTTTGGAGGGACTGGAGGCTGTGGTCAAAGGACACCTCCAGTCATGTTTGTAGCACTTTCACTTTTTACAAGGAGCGGGTGTGTTTTTAGGTGAACCTTGGGTAATTGGAAGAGTATCTTGTGTTAATGCTCAAAAATTACAAAATACATGAGTGCACGCTACTTGTATAAGAAGAAAGGTGAACAGTGCAAAATGGCAAGATGCATGAAAATTTAAAAAGGAAAGTTCAGTTTTCCTGGCTCAGCCCTACTCCTCTTTCGTTGCCTAGGAAACCACTCTATTGGGAACCTGGATTCTCTCAGGCCTTTTAGACATATATGTATATTTGTATATATGGGAGGATATTACTCCCTGACTCACTTTTTTAAACAAGTCACTACACCTTAATGTGAATGAATTCCATCATGTACCTTAATTTATTGAACTAGTGCCTAGTGATTGGCATTGAAGCAGTTTCTACCCCAAATCCTATCAAAGGTCTGTGGTCCACTCCCTTGCCCATTTCCTTAAGAGCCACTCCAAGTCTTCATTCCTTTCCACAAGCATGATCATCCTTATACCCTCTTGAAGAGATCAGAGGCGTGATAGTCAAGAACTCTCCATTTCCCGCACCCCTTCCTAGATTCAACCAACCCTCTATTTCTCTCCATCCATCTCTGCTCTTTCCCCCTTGTTCTACAGGAAAAGGGATCCAGCTTTGCATTTCCAGGGGAATTGCTGCATTGTACCCTGGAAAATTATCCATTCAGACTTCTTCAAAGACCTCAGTCCATTAATTTTCCATCTGCTTTCTCTTCAGCCTGTCTCTTTCCCTAAGCAGAGGAGCTCGCCCGCGTCTCTCCCAGGATCTACACCTCTCATTTCTGTTCCTCCAACTACCACCTGCTCTCTCTACCTTTTACAGCTAAGCTTCTGCAAAAATTCTCTCTACTCGTCGTCATCTCATCTCTCACTGACTTCTTAAAAGGTTCACAAAATCTTGTGTTCCTAATGTCCTAGGAAGTTTCGAATGCACACTCTTTAGCCCTCTATTTACCTAAACTCTCAGTGGTGTCTGATGAATTCTCTCCACATGTTTAGTATTTAAACATTTTCTCCACCCTCTTTCTTGTTGGGATGCCACTCTCCCCAGGTGCCCTTCCTAACCCCAGACCCTTCTTTCTCACTGTCCTTTGTGGCTTCTTCTTCTGACCACTTCTTAAAGGGTTATGCTCTCTAAGGCATCGTCTTCAGGGAACAGGATCTTCTCACTCTCCCTGTGGTCTCAAAGAAGCTCATCCACTCCCATGATTGGTCTCTCACCTGGATCTAATGACTTCTGAATGGCTGTGTCTCTTCTTACCCTTCTCCTGGCTCCACACTGGTTTATGTCACTGTCTGCTGGACACCTCCATCAGGATGTCCATAGGCTTCTCAAAGTCAACACATCCGAAAGGGAATCCGGTATCTTCCCATACAATCCTCCTCCTCCTCCTTTGTTCCTATTATCACCTCATAAAACTCTCTCCATCTTATCACCCAAGCAAGAGGCCTCAGAGCCATGGTTGATCTCTGTCTCATCCACTTCATATCCAATCAACTACCAAATTGAGTTTAATTCCTTCCCTTCTTTTCTGTTCCCACGGCTCTGGTCCATCCCTTCCTGTCTCCTGCATGGACTAGCACAGTAGACTCCTTACTGATCTTGCTGGTTGCACTCTTGCCCCCCCTTGAATCCATCCTCCACGCTGCTGGGAGGTGGAACTAAGGTGAAAACCTGCTGTTACTGAAATGATACCTGGTACCCACAAGGTTGACCCAGTAAGCAAAGTAACCAAAGTTTCTGAGCTTGTTTTGCAGAACAACAGGAAGACCGCTGATAAGAGAGCAGCTTGGTAACAGCCTCCTGCCCTCCACCTGACTACACATCATGCAGATACATCGAGAAGCTAAAGTGACCAATCGTGAACTTTAGACATCACAGCCAAAGATCCATTTCATGCAACATATAGGACAACACTGGATTTGCACATGTGACCTATGAAGAAGTATGAATGACAGCTGCGCCTGAGCAGAGGACTCTTCAAACTTCAGCCCCCAAACTCCTCCTACTCCCTCCCCTACCCAAAACCCTCAATAAAAACCCCAGCTGTTTTCCTTTGAGGAGGTGGATTTGAATTTTCTTCACACCTCCTTGTCTGGCTGCCTTTTGATAATAAACCTCTTTCTTTGCTATAATCCTGTTGTTACTGTGATTGGCTTTGCTGCATATCTGGTAAAGGAACCTGAGTTTGTGCTCCGTTTCGTTACTTCCATGTTTTAAATTATTTCAGGGTTCCCCATTGCCTGGAGTCCAAACTTTAGCAGAATAGGCAAGGCCTTGCCTCTGCAGCCTTTCTTCCTGCTCGTCACCCACACATAGGCCGCCCTCTGGCCACATGCAAATTTCTGCCACCCCCAAATGGATTCTTACTCAAATAACTTCAAGCCCGTGAGCCTAATCATAGCAGGGTAATTGCTTCAAGAAAGTGCACACCAGAAGTGTTTCATTTGCCTTCTCTTGACCCGGATGGTGAGGGAGAGATTCCCACCCACCCTAAGGTGATGGAGATGGCTGCATGCTGAACAGATGAGCTCAATAGCAATTTATGAGTCAGGTAAACAGAGAGTCCAGGGCAGGACACCACACACTATGTGCAGTCACATGGGGGTGCTCTTGGGAAGAGAGTAAAGATGCAGGGCTGTAGGGGGCAGACTTTATAGTAACAAGAGGGTGGAGGGGACCCCTGGTTCCTGCAAGAGGGTGTGATTGTCTTCTTTGAATAATTTGACACTCTGGCAGGGAACTGGAGCCCACTACCTGGGGAGCAACTGTGCGTGATTCTTGTGATAAAGGGGGTTGTTTGGCGAGGGGACCTTACCTGTGGGAGCAGAGAGGGAGGGGAACTTGCAGGTAGGCCATGTGAGGCCCTCCGATTTGACCATATGTCAAAACCACACTTAATATTGAATCTTCGTTTCAGGCATTATACCACAATTGACTTTTTGATGCCTTGACATCAATTTATACCTTGGTGATGTCTGAGACTTAGGGAGGATGAGAAGGGCTTCCCTAGGAAGCGAAGTTGGCACTTGACCAGGAGGGAGAGGTGGACGTTGACAACCTCAGTTGTATGAACTGTCATTGATGTTCACTCAGTTGATCCCAAGGAAATCCCGAGGTAGCCATGGGGACTGGGGGTGGATTGACATCCTTCAGCACCGTGGTATCTGGCAATGGACTGATGATAGGGGAGGCCACACCCACTGGCAGGTAGGACATGCCACAGGGCCCAGGTTTGGTTCCATCCTGTAGGAAGGAGGCATTGGTAACCTTCCTGAACTTGTGGTGCTGCTTCTATGACCCAAGTGATAATAGGCACCGGGTATGGAGGCTCAGGGTCTAGAGAGACTCTATTTCCAGAAGAGCCCAGTGCATGGCCAGTAATTGCTGCTTTAATACTGCATAATGCAGGGCCAAGGAGGAGAGTTTCTTGTATCAGAAACCCAGAGACAACTTGTGCACATCATCTGTGGTCCAGAGCCTCTGGGAAGCATGAGAGGAGGATGCTGAAGCCTCTTCCCTGAAGGAGTCTCTGAGGGCTCTAACAGGAATGTCTGTTGATTTTAATATGGGTGGATTCTAGAGTCTATTGTTGGAGGGGGCCCCCACTGAAGGTGGGAAGTTTATAAATAACAGCATAAATGGGCTTAAGTAAAATTTGTAGACAAGGACTATGTTGCCTCCGGGACCAAAAAAGGACTAAAAGATGTTGGAGTTGTATGTCCTTAACAAGTGTGTGAAACAAATGTCCTCAAAGGAAGATGTCATAAAAGTCATGTCATACCTGTACTCCTGGGGAAAGGTGGACGCAGTGAAGGTCCTGCCTGCAAAGACTGTGTGTGAGAGCAGAATGGCTTAGGGACCTGTGGGTAACAAGGTAAAAATGTGTCCCCTCACAGGTGATGGCAAACAGTGGCTGAGAAGATATTGAAACACGCTCTGAACAGAACATATTAGCCAAGTCTAAAATAGCAAAATATTCAGCCATGTTTAAATGCAGTGAGATCCCAGGTGTTTTGAGGGTACCCAGGATTTTTTTCCATCAGGTACAGTAGGACAAGAAGATCCAGAAATAACTGTCATGAAGGAGAAGTTTTCTAACCTCACAGATCCCGAGCAGCAGGAGGCAGGGCACACCATGGAGGGCCACACAGGGCAGCACCAGGGTCGGTCAGGAGGCAGAAGGAGTGAGGGGAAAATATGGACAAGAGCCTTTCTTATGGATTCCATGGGAAGGAAGGAGTGAGGCAGGATGAGCAGGTGTAGTATTGGCTAGTTTGAATCATTTCAGTGGGCTCGTAGCACAGTGGTGTCTCTCATTGTCTCTTCTCTGTCCCTGGGGTGATGAGGGCAGAAGAAGAGTGGCCCAGAGTGGAAGAGCCTGATAGAGGAGGGGTTCAGGGGTTGTGGACTCTGGATGATTTAAACATGAAAGGAGTGCACAGAGGTCATTTACTATCTCTAGGAATTAGGTAAACCTGCCAGGGACAGTACTTGCAAGGTCACCAAGGCCACAGATGTCAAAGCATTCAATACAGAAACTAGAAAACTTGGTTGTTACATTAGGTATAACCATATGTCAACCTCTGGTATGAAGTCCATGAAGGTTTGCCAACTGGTGCGTTTTAGCAGACGTTAAAGTCAGTTCAGAACCTGTGTTTTGGAGGCACAAAGGCCATATCTTTTTGCCATATAAATTAATTTATTAAATTTTTCAATTTCCATTCAGCCAAATTGTGAACCTTTCTTGAATTAATTATTGTGTTTGAATGTTTCCTTCCCATGTATCCAGGTCTCTTTCTTTCATTTATCTTTTTATTGGTTTGTTGGTCACTGGATATACTTGTGGATGGGGGAATGTCTTTCTACCCTGCTCATATTTATCAGTTTTTTCCTTCACAGAGTCTCAGGTCAGTATCATCCGGGTTAGGGCTTCTCTCACTGCAACGGTTGTATTGTTTAAGGACCCTGGGCTGAAGTCAGGTTTGAACTGATACCTTCACTGCACCACAGGGGTGCTGTGGATTGTTTTCCCCATAGCCCCGAGGATCAGGAGTTTGTGCCACACAGGCATAGGCAGCAGGGTGCACTGGGGGAGCACAGGGCCTGCCCACCATCCAGATGATGAGGGATGGAAGCCATCTTCTGCCGCAGCCCTGCCTTTTCCCTGTGGGGCCTGCTTCCCTTCTCCCACCTTCTCTCTGTACATATTCCCTCAGGATATTTTTGCCTGTGGAGTCACAGCTTTTGTGGTTCTCCATCCAATCACACGTGGTGCAGACCTTCTGGGTGGTTATGGGGAAAGGGAAGCAGGTGTTGGGCCTCATAGATGAGTATCCTCTTCCTCTAGGGAATGCCAGTCAATCTCCCCAGTGTTGAAGTCCACATCCAGTGGGTCATTTTGTCTATGGCCAAGATGGTGGCCTCAAGACCCTTGATGAGAAGATTCTTCCTTTGGTGTGCTGGTAAGGAACAACACTAAGGAAAGCCCAAGTGTGCTTGTTAGGTGTTTGGCATTGGGAGAGAAGTTGAATACCAAATGCTCCCCCCAACACTTTTGGTTTTTCTCATCAGTGCCTGGGCCGCGGGCTGCCCAGATGAGCACACAGATTGGGGCTGGAGGTAATAAAATATGAATATGAACATCAGTGGTGCCCCTGTGTCATGCATTAATTCTGTGGATGAAGCTGTGCATAAATGCAGTCCCTCCATAATTCTCCCCAATCCCCATCAGAGAGAGCCCAGGGCCTGATTCTCCCTGCTGGCCCCAGCTTCCTGGGTGGCCCTGTGCACCCAGTAGATGGCCAGGACACAGAGGTCCAGGAGAGATGCTCCGAGCAGCCCCAGGCACCAGCCTCTCCTAGGTCCCAGCCTAGGTCCCGCATGGGTGACTGAGGGACCTGCTCTCTGGGAACCCAGGAGTCCCGTAGGACTCTTCCAGACCTCTCCAGAGGTACCCAGTCCCTCATTCATACCCAGAGGCTTTCACCCCTCAGCTTTCCCCAACATGAGCCCACCCACTCATCTCTCCCCAGGGCCCAGGACTCCCCCAGCCCTTTCCCAGGCGCCCAGTGTCCTCCCCACACACTCCTCCCCCACACTCTATAACCGCCTCTTGCTATCCAGAGCCCCCCGATCCCCTGGTCTCGGGTCTTATGAACTGATCCTTTCCTCCATCCGTCCTTGGGGCCTGAGATGGGACCACTGGGGGGAAAACCAGAGGCTGGGAGGAGCAGGGGCAGAACGGGCCAAGCCTGGGGGTGGGAGAAGCACATATTGTCTCCTTCTCACCCACCACTGCGTCACCCTTGAAGAGATCCCCTCTGCGGCTGCCCATTTCTGGGGTGCACAGACACACACACTCACAGGGAAATAAGACACCACAAGCACGGAGACACACAGGCACAAAATCAACCCCATCCTCACCTGGGGATTCAGGCATAGGGCCCATGGACAGGCTCACACACAGACCCACACTGCAGACACAGGCAACGACCCCTGAGAACACAGACACACACACTCAGGGTCACATGAGACAGCCCCACAGGGCAGACCCTACACACAGTGGACATACACATACACACAGAGATACAATCAGGAACACCCAAAGGGGCAGCAAATTCACACACACAACCAACACACACAGAGATATAAAACACAGACACACACACATGCTCCAGCAGGGACACACATGCCCAGAGACAGATTTGCACAACCAGCATACACTCATTCACAGATATCAGACACAGACACACAAATGCACACAGAGACACACAGAGAGTGCCACACAGTGGAAAACTCACGTCCACGATCAATACTCACACAGAGAAACTCAGACTCGCAGGTCCATAATGCAAAATTACACAACCAAACACACATGCGCACACACACACTCCCAGACCCTCACTTCCCTACCCCAGCCCACAGCGCAAACAGAGAGCTCTGGCACTCAGTGGAGGCCACCGCAGGCAGACAGGATGAATAGACCCTGGCATGACCTGCCCCACCTAAGCTGACATGGAAGGGGGTGTTTTCCTGGTTCCAACCCGAGTGCTGGACACCTGCCCCATCTCAGGGCCTCCTGGAAGGCTATACCTGGGTCCTGAGATACCAGAGAATGACCAGGGTAGGGTTGCTCTGGGGACAAGGGCCCAGGGTAGGGACAGGGACCCTGACAGGGCGCACTTAGAGTGGAGGTGTTGCGTGGAGCTTAGCAGATCCCCAGGAGAAGAGAGAGAGAGAGGCGAGCCTCCCCAGGACCCTGCCATGTGTCAGAGTGGGCTTCACCCTCTCCCACAATAACAACAACAATAACACATCAGCAGGGCTATCATATGACAATATTATCATCAGCACAGCAATGACTGACCACTGGTCCCAGGTCGAGGAGCAAGGGGTGTGACCATGGCTGCCAGGTTTGGCCTCGTCTTCAGAGCAGGGCAGACCCCAAGCAAAGCTGGGCCCTGGGCAAAGCTTCTCTCTGGCCCCTTCTCCCTCTGGAGGCTCCAGGCGTCAGCCTCCCCCTCTCCCAACATCCTCTCCCAGACCCAAGTCACCTCTGACCTTTTTCTCAGCCTGGGTACAGCCCTGTCCCTGACCACTCTGAACCTGACTCCCCATCAGTGCGAGAGGGATAGAAATGGTACTGACCTCAGGACCCCATGACATGATGCCTGCACAATGCAGTGCTTAGCACAGGCCCGTAACTGGAGGGGCCTTTGATTGTATCATTGTTGCCTTTAATGGCTGCACACCTTCAAGGCAGCAGGTCTGGGAGGACAGATGCCCTTGGGAGATGATGCTGCTGATGTGCTCAGGGGTTCAGCCTGTGGCTCCTTCTTGTTCTTGTTACAGTCTTTGGACACAGGCATGGACACTCCCATTTTAATGAAGGAAACCCGCTCAGGGTCACCCAGTGGGAAGCAGCACAGTTGAGCTTTGAGCCCAAGGCTCCTGGTGTGGCCTCCAGGGGTCATGAGGGGCTCCCCTGCATGAGGTTGACACTGGCTTTGCGGGGCAAGCGCTTCCTTGGCTACATGAATGACCTGTTCCAGGCCCCCAAGCTCTGTCACTTCTTCTTTCCCTCCTCCCTGCTGGAGCTGTGATCAGGGTGACCCTGGCACCCTTCCTGGAAGCCCCCAGTCCCTGACAGGCTGGGCCTCTCTCCCATTCACTTCTGGGCTTGTGTGACTTCCACCCCTCCTGTACTGGTCTCTCCTTGTATAACCAGGACAGGCCGGCTCTGGGGCTCTTCAGGCAGGCAACAGCATCTCAACAGAATTTAATATGCACCATTGTTATGTTGTCCTTGTTTTGTTTTTGTTTTGCTTGCTTTTTTTTTTAATGGTTTCTTTATATTTATGGTAAAAGACATTGATTTTCCAATATAACAGTGGTAGAATGTTTCCTGTTTAGTATAAATTTACATAATAATAAAAAGTGGTGGGATTTAAAGCAATGATTTTAAGCTACCATGGGCCTGAATGAGTTGGGGAAACACTGTGTGCAGTCATGCAGAACAGCACCTTAGGAAGCTCAGGATGGGGCCCAGGAGAGAGGATCACCAGTGGGGTTTGTCCCAGTCACCTGGGTCCCTGGGCCCCTACCCACTTGCTTGGCTCTCCCCTCCCATCACTCCTGGTGCTGCCAAGTGCTCTGGATGTTGTCCCCAGGTCCCCAGGAGAGAAGATGGTGAACTTTTTCTCTTAAAATGCTGACTTTCCTGGAGATCCCGGGAGATCAATCATGAGAGTCAGCTTGGATTTTCCCCACTGAGGTTCATAACGTAAAGCCTGTGCTAACAGGTAGCAGGGTGACATAGATAAGTGACATATTCACCATTGTTTCAGGTGTGAAAATGTCTGGTTAATTAGGAATGATTTTGAGATCATACAGTCTTGTCACACTAAGTGGAATATCCCGCCTAAAAGAAGACATATTTTATCACCATTTAATAATGATCCTATCATTTAGTTCAATTGTAGCCTCTTTTCCTTTGGGATTTCTTCTTACACCCATATTTCATTTATAAAGGTACTTCTCAGTTTCCAAACATATGGGAATTTCTAGTTAGCTTTCTGTCAGTGACTTCTAGCCCAATTGCATTACCAGAAATGTGCTCGGTGTGATTTCATTCCTCTGAAATATATTAAAATTTGCTGTATGGACAAAATAAAAATAGTTAATTTAGTAAACGTATCATATCTTCTTAAATTAATGGGCCCTCAACAGTTGTTATATGGGTATAGATGGATATATGGATACATCTACATGATTAAGATGGTTTGCTGTTAAGATCTTCTGCATCTTACAGATGTTCTGTCTGCTTATGGTATGAGTTGCTGAGAGGGGGGTGAGAACCACCCACTCTGCTTGTGTATCTGATTCTTCTCTCACTTCGCTCATCTTTTGCTTTGTATGCTTTTCACCCAATGGCCATTGGAAACCTTGGGAGGTCAGAAAGGAAGGAGTGCCAGAAGTGGGGGACAGGGGAAGGACCAGAAACCAGAAGATCTGTGAACGTTCCAGAGAGGACCTGTCATTGGGATGGTTCTTGGTTGGGCACCAGTGGGGAAAAGGCATTCAAAAAATGAGGTCACATGGGGTGTCCTCTGTGATGACCCAGGGGTGAAGGCAGGGGATTGGTCAAAGGCGAGTATCAAGCATCGCGGTTGCTAAGGCAGCGCCCAGACAGGAGAAGACTCGGAGGAAGACGAAGCCCTTGTCCCCTCCAACTGCTCCCGAGAGTCCACTTCACTGCTCCTTGTGTCCTGCTGACCTACTGACCTACTGACCTGTCTAAACCCTCCTCCCTCCCCTCTAGGACTTGATCTGACCCAGTACTTTCCCTAACACCCCTCTTCTCTTCCTCCCAGGTGCCCAAAACCACCCTTCCTGCCACACCCCCTCCCCAAGCCCACCCCCAATTCCAACCTGTCCCCATGACCCACTACCCCCCTCTCCCCTCACCCCCTTCCTCCCCCACCCCTCCCTCACGCCCTTTGCATCCCTCCCTCCACACCTCCTTCCTCCTGACCACAATCCCCTGAGACGACCAGGACATGGAGGTGCAGAGGTTGATCTTCTGGCTCCTCCTGCTCGGGTTTGCCGGTTACCCAGACACAAACGTGAGTAAACATTGCATCAGATGTTTCCTCCTTTTTATTGGGTTCTTTCACATGGTGGTTAAATAACAGCTTTTACATGGGTTCCTGGATGGGAACTCAGACATTCCTGAAGACTGAGGACCTCAGGCCAGATTGCTTGACCAGCCTGAATGGGTTCTGGCCACAGCTGTCCACATCAAGTTCTGGGTCCTGTCAGCATTGCTTGGACCAAACACAGCAGGGTCGACAGGATGGCAACCTGAAAATAGTAACTTTATAGCATCAAGAAGGAAGGATTTGTGAATATACTGAAAGCCATTGAATTGTATGTCTTCAATAGGAGAATTGCAGGATATGTGATTTATATCTCAATAAAGTTGTTTTTAAAAATGTAAGGAACTCTTATTTAACAGGAGTCATGGGAGTTAGACTAGCTCCTGGAAGCCTTGTCAAGATCCTGCTTCAAGCTCTGCAGGTGTAGGGTCCATCTCTTGTGTAGTTTGTTTCCCTATAAGTACGTGATTCATATATGTGAAGGCTGGCAGCCCTGGGAACAGTGGTATCTAAGCATTGGTCTTGGTGCTAGTCTGTTAAAAAGGGAAATGTCATTTGTGCTCGGTGCTTTCTGGCTTGTTGACTTTTAGCAACTTCTGAGTCGTCCCTTCCTTTCTGCTCTTGGAAGCTGCCCCCAGGGACTCTGTGTCCAACCAGGTTGATGGGAGCCCTGAGAAGTCCATCAGAAAATAAGTGGCTGCCTCCTGCTGGGATGTTTATAATGGGGAAATCATTAGGAGTGACATGACCTGGAGGTGAATGAGTTATCCTTTCCTTCGTAAAGTGTTCATGTCCAGAGCGTTGATTTACACAAAGCAAAAAGAGTCCTTAATGTCCTTAGGACTGTCCAAATATAAAGAAATTACAGATTCCTTCTGTGAAAGTTTTCCTATTCTCTCATTAAAAAACACCTCTACCCTCAGAGGAGAGAGAGAGAAAGAATCACAACAGTTCTTAGAGATAAGTAGATTTGTTTTGATTGGCATGCACCAGATTCTTAGGGATCTGGAAAGGTCCAGTGGTCAGGAATCATCCCAAAGAATACCTCCCATCAAGAAGAATCTATTCTGTTTCCTTAGAGTCTATTAAGGCAGAAATTCCTTGATAGTCTTTGTTGGAATTTCCCCCCCTCTACCTAGGCTGCATTCTCATAGATGAGTTAAGCTCTCTTTCCTACCTCATCTTTGAGCACCTGGATAAACTCACATGTCTTGCATTTCCCACATCCACCCATGCTCATCGTCACTGAATATCAGAACCTCGGCTTTATTGGCCCCATTGGATCGAATCTAGGTAGGAGTGAACTACTGATATCAGCTCCTGACAGTTGCCAGATGTAACAAGAGTGCCCATGACTGGGGATGTTTTACCAGATAGTAACAAAATGATCTTTGTCTTTTTTGTGCGTTTGATCCACATGTCTAACCATTGTGCTGAGCTACTGCTCTCTCAGACAGTGGTGACTTCAAAGACAGTGTATGTTTCCCATGAGCACACATTTGACTGACCCCAGCTGTGAGGGCTAAAGATGAAAATGTTATTGGTTTCAGAGTCCACTTTCTAGGGAGGTTTTATTTGCACAAAACTGAATCTTGGTATATGGATTAGTATGAATTACATCATGAGTTTATTTTCTTCTAAAATACTTACAGATCTAGGTTTTGTAAAACAATGTTTCCCTTTTGTTTCGATGAACATACATCCTAAAAATTTTATATTGCTTTACAAATTAATTTTCATGATTGCTATTGATTGATTTTGGTGCAATATTGTAAAATACGAATGTGAATTCTTTTTATTGGCTATTTGGAAGTGTGGTTTTAACTAACTTCAATTCTCATAGTTTTAATTATAATATGCAAGATCACACTGTTATGCAAATGTTTATGTATTTCAGAAATCTGACATTATGTGCTCTGGTTCAGAATCAAAGTGAACATTGAAAGAAAACCTCAATAGTTTTAGAAACTTGGACTAAACAAAAATCTGGAATGAATTAATTTTTGTGGGAGTAATAATCCCAGTGTTATTATAATAGTAGCTGCCCATGTCTCTCAGTTATGTGCATTTCTATAGACATCTCTCTCTCTATTATTTTCATTTGTATCTTTAACACACATTTTTGATTGTTATTTTTCCCAGTCATCCATACATTTCAGTGTATTTTTGGAGATGTTCCCCAATAATTTTATCCAGGTACTTCATGAATATACAATAGAAGACCTAGGCTTTCCGTCCACTCTAAGTTTGATTTTAATTATTTTTCAATTTTAATTGGATTATAAATTCATTTTAAGTTCTGTTAACTATTTTAAAAAAGATTTGCAATGTGTTTGTCAGCAAAATAAAATCTCTAACAGTATGCATATTAGATTTTTTTCCTACTGCTTAAGTGTGGTAGTAATTTAAGTATAATAACAATTTGTTGATATTTCATATATGTATGCAGCAATGAAACCAACACCACATTAAGACAGTAAACACACTCATCACTCCCAAAAGTTTCCTCCTGCTCCTTTTAATCCATCTGTCCTCCTTCTCCTCCAAGGGGAGATATTTGAGGGTATGCGTACCTCCTGGAGGCTGGTTTAGGGTTTCTAAAGATAACTCTTTGTGACAGATGTATTGCAAATGTCTTTGAGGTTCCTCATGATCTCCAATATTATTTCAGCCAGTGCATATTCTGCCTGACCATTTCCGTCTTGGGCCTGATGTTTTTGGAATTCTGTGGAAGTTGACCATTATTATTACTTCTTTGGGAATTTCTGCATTTTTAATTTTCCTCTGGAGAACTGTCCTTGCTGTGAGTATACTAAGGTACTTTAAGGATAGACTTTTAATCATAAATGAGTATGAATTTTGACAGTCACTGGACCTTCTATTTCATGCAGTACTACAAATTTCCCTCTAAGTACTACTTTCACTGCATCCCACAAATTTTAATAAGTCCTATTTTCATTATCACTTAGATTGAATTATTTTTAAATTTCTGTTGAGATGTCTTCTTTGACCCACGTGTTCTTTAGAAGTGTGTTATTTAGTCTCTAAATTTTTTGTAGTTTTCCAGCCATCTTTCTTTTATTGATTTCTAGTTTAAATCCATAATGGTCTGAGAACAGAGTTTCTATGATTTCTAGTAGTTTAAATTTGTTAAGTTGTATTTTTTGGCTCTGTATCTGGTGTATCTGAATGAATATGTTCTATGTGAACTTGAGAAGAATGTATATTGTGCTGTTGGATGAAGTCTTCTACAGATGTCAATAGATCCAGTTGATTGAAGGTGCTGTTCAGTTCAATTGTATTCTTACTGAATTTCTGTAAGCTGGATCTGTCAATGACTGACAGAAGGTGTTGAAGTCTCCAGCTCTAATAATGGATTCGTCTATTTCTCCTAGGAATTCTACCAGTTTTTGCCTGATGTATTTTGACACTATTATTAATACATACATATTAGGGATTGCTATGTCTTCTTGGAGAATTGATCCCTTTACCGTTAAAGTTCCTTATTATCCATGATAATTTTCCTTACTCTGTAGTGTTGTTTTGAAGGATAAGTTCACTGGCTTACAGAAACTGGTTGATGGTTCCTTTCTTTTAACATTTTAAATATTTTATTCCTCTTTATTGTTGATTGTACAGTTTCTGAAGAGAAGTCAGATGTATATCTTATGCTTGTTCCTCTACGGGTAAAATGTTATACCGCCTACCCCTGCCCCACCATTGGCTTCTTTGAAAATCTTTTCTTTGCCTTTGCTTTTCTGTAGTTTGAATATTATGTGTCTAGGTGTACATTTTTTTCTTATTTGGTATTTATCCTCTTTGGAATTCTTTGAACTGCCTGGATCTATGGTTTGGTGGCTATCATTAATTTTGGAAAATCATCAGTCATTATTGCTTCAAATATTTCTTCCTTTTCTTTCTTCTCCTGATATTCCCATAATGTATATGTTACATCTTTTGTAATTTTCCCACTGGTCTTGGATTTTGTGTGCTGTATTTTGGGGATTTTTCTTTGCATTTCTTTCTGTTTTGGAAGTTTCTACTGGCATTTCTCAAGCTCATTGATTCTTTGCTCAGCTATGTCGAGTCTGTTAATGAAAACATCAAAGGCATTCCTCATTTCTGTTATGGTGTTTTTGATTTCTAGAATTGCTTTTGGATCCTTATAATTTTCATCTCTTCTTATGTTCACCATCTCTTCTTGCATGTTGTCCACTTTTTTCACTAGAGCCCTTAGCATGTTAATCATCACGGTTTTCGATTCTTAGCCTGATAATTCCATCATATCTGCCATACTGAGTGTAATTCTATTGCTTACCCTCTGTGTTCAACCTGTGTGGTTTTTTCTTTTAGTCTGCCTTTTAAGGTTTTTTTGAAAGCTGGATGTCATGTCCTGGTTTAAAAGAACAATTGAGGTAAATAGGCCTTTAGACTGAGGATTTATATTTATGTGGCTAGGGGTTAGGCTGAGTTTACTCTTAGGTGAGACAGGAAGAAGAGAGAGCTCTGGAGTTGGGTATTTCCCTTCACCTAGGTCACTTAGTCTTTGGAAAAACACCAGTAAGTCTCTGCTAAAGTAGTTTCTCTTGTGGGCAGGTCTTTTCAAGAATAACAGAATACTATGAATTTATTTCTAAATGACTATTTTTCCCCTGTCCCTGCCAATAGCATGAGGGGATTTTTCTCCAGTATTTACTGTAAGAGCCTGTTAGGATTCCTGGAGATAAAACTCACACAAGTATGGGAACCCCTCGAGATTGGGCACTCTGGCATTTTTAAGTCTCTTGCTTGTCTACAATGAGCCTCCAGGAATTCATCACTTACAGTATAAGTTTTCCTACTATGGCGTTCTTGTTCCCACAGAGATTTCTGACCTTGGGCTTTTGCTCCAATTAAGTGGTGACTGCACCTGCCAGTGTGGTTCTCTAGTTCTGCAGGCAAGAGTTGGCCCTCTCACATCGGTTCTCTGATACATCTATGAAGAGTTTTTGACCTTCAATTTGTTCGCTTTTTTCTTGTTATGTGGACAGGAGTGACAACTTCCAAGCACCTTACAAGCTAAACTTGAATCTAGGAGTCTTGTTTTATTTATTTCCTTTAGATTACTAGCTTGAACATAAAAATGTTTGAAATGGAAGTTAACTTTGTAAAATACTCTAAAAAGAACTAAGTGAGTAAGACAGCAATATATTCTTAATGATAAAACTACAATTTATAAACCCTGCCCTTTAAAAAGAAAACATAAATATTAACTATTTTAGGAGCCCATCCCTCGTTCCACTTGCCCCTGCCATTGGGTTGGGTGACAAGGGACAGGGAAACTCACTGTTTCCTTAGCATCATGTGAAGTTGAAGGAATATCCATGATTTTCCATTTGCCCTTCATGGATGCATTGTGGTATAACAACTTTATTATGCATGACTTTTGATACTGTAATGATATTCCAATATCTTGGCAAGTTTTTTGGACTGGCCTCAGCATCTGATCATCATTTAAAACTTTTTAAAGGGAAAATATGTTTTAGGGGTCAAGAAAATGAATCTTTCCATGGTATTAAAATGGGATTCTTTTTTTTTTTTTTTTTAAAGAGTAAATTTTTTTTTTTTTTGTGAGTGAGATCAGCCCTGAGCTAACATCCATGCTAATCCTCCTCTTTTTGCTGAGGAAGACCAGCTCTGAGCTAACATCTATTGCCAATCCTCTTCCCTTTTTTCCCCCAAAGCCCCAGTAGATAGTTGCATGTCATAGTTGCACATCCTTCTAGTTGCTGTATGTGGGACGTGGACTCAGCATGGCCAGAGAAGCGATGCGTCAGTGCGCGCCCAGGATCTGAACCCAGGCCACCAGTAGTGGAGCGCGTGCACTTAACCGCTAAGCCACCGGGCCTGCCCTGAAATGGGATTCTGTCTGGATTTTGTTGAGCTATAATTCCACAGGGGATGACTCCTATCTGGGAAGAACTTTTTGCCCTTTCTTGAAATCTTAGCTGTCATTTCTGTTGTTGATTGTGCTTGTTCTCTAGGAATCTCCCACTCCATTTCTCATTTGATGACTCTCTATTTTTAGTGGCCTGAGAAAATCATAGGACCTGATGTGCTGTAATTCTTTATCAATTCAGCAAACAGCCAACTCTGTAAGATTTCAGAAAAGCTTTCTAGTGAGTGAAAGAGGCATACCTTAGTACAAAGATTTTGCCTCTCTTTTTCATTTGATTTTTTTTGGATGCTTTTAAAACAATCCCAGGTTCTGGACTTCAGTGTGGATATTGGGGTTGACAAAAAAATTCGAGTAAATGATGCATTGGTGTGTGTATAAAAATGACTACCACGTTCATTATGAAAATGAAATGATCAGTGTTCATTTAGCAGAAGGTAAACAGATCTTTTGATCAACAATAAGTTAGTTACTTTGTGCTCTTTATCAAGAGCACAAACTTTGTAAAGTTTCATGACTTAAACAGGAAATTATAATTTCTTCTTATTTTTAATCCTATGAATCATTATGCTGAACAAAATGATAATTATAATTTCATTGGGTTATTATTTTGATATTCTATCAGGAACCATACATTTTTACTACTAATAATAGTTTTGACATCAAATTTAATTATGTTTCTTCTTCTCTTAGATAAAGCCTCAAGTATATCAAGATAAGATTTTAGGCTTTAGTTTTCTTTGTAACATTTTCTCAGTGCTGGTGTTTGATGTGGATTTAATTCAATTGGGAGTAAATACAGTGACTTCTGATGTCTAATTGACTTTTTAAACCTTGAAAATTTTACTCTTCCCTGGTAGGAGTCTAAATGACAATGTAGAGGGAATTGCCATCTATTGAGATAAGAGACCAGCAGGAGGAACAGATCGTGGGAGTAAGGAGAATAGGATGAGTTTAAGTTTGCATAGAAAGGTTTAGGAAGCAAGTGATGGCATGAGGCTGAAGTTTGCAGTGAGTACGTTGACATGACAAGGCTCTTGGTGAAATGTAGAGATGATGAAACACTATTGGAGCCGATCAAGAAGCTTAAGGCTTAGAGAAGAACCAGGTATTGCCAGGCAAAGCATGGGTTATGAGTCTGAAGCGGAGGGAGACACTCATGCCAGTGGAGAATGGGTGGAAATGAACCTGATGCAAAATAGGGATAAGACATTCTGTACGGGCTTCCCAGACTGTGATGATTACGTGGTGCTGTCTGTTGAGAGCCAGGGTGGCTGCCTGACACTTAGTCGGCCCTCAGCTGCTGGTGTTTGTCACAGCGAATGCAGCAGTGCTGGTGGTGAGAAGAGTGACCAGGGTATCAGAGCTCTCATGCTGGGCAAATAGAAGATAAGTTTGCACTTTGTGGTCAGGTGAGAGAATTCAATGCCTCTGAGAGGAGTGTGGAATTGTGGGCTATGTTCTGGAGCTTTCCATGTGTTATCCATCTGTTACTGGGTGCTTTACGTGTGCTGTATTCCTGTAAGGGTGGATGGTAACATTCTCATCTTGGGGCTGAAGGATATTGTCTGATAGGGATTGTGAGTTATCCAGGTCCTCTAGCGACTAAGTGGTAAAGCCAAGATTGTACCCAAGTGTGTTTGATTCCAAAGACCTTGTCCTCCTGAGCCTCCCACCCTGGCTCTCATGAAGGGGAATCTGCTGGGCAGCAGGAAGGCGTGAGAGACTTTTCAGTAGCTGGTCAAGTGACGTTTAGAGGAATCTCTCTGGGTAATATTAAAGGGTGGGGAAAACCTGGAAGAAATCAGGTGTTTTGTATTTTTCTTTTTTTTTCCTTTTGATTTTTGTTTTTTAAAGCAGTTGCACTGATCTGTTCATTTTATTTGATATTTGCAGGACAGAATATAAGTACATAGGTTGCTTGAATTTTCTCTGTTTCCCCTCTGGTGATGACAGGGCTATTTGAACTGTTCACATTTTCTAAGAATATTGCCTAACGATGGGATGTTAGGCCAAGACGTTGTTTCCCCATCTTTGAAAAAAGATTAAGTGGGAATCTCATTGAAATAGGGTTCTTCTTTCTATATTTGTTTCCTGCATTTAAAATGCCACTAACTGAAGCTTCCTTTCCTCAGGGATCATAGTCGTGCTAAAAAGTTATTCACGCTCTTAGTGCCAATAATGTGCCTTTGCTGTTGACACATTGGGGTAATTCAATTTTATTGGTTTTGGTAATAATCTGAGAAATAGTTTTTATCTCTTTTTAGTTAATTTACATCAAATTTCCAAGAAGATGAGGAATTACTTGAAAGAAAACTCACAACTTGTCAAAAAAATATCTATTTGTGAACAGAAGGTGTAATCCTCCTTTAATTTTTATTTTCTTGGCTTCACCTTGAAGTACTTCCTCTTTCTTCTAGTTGACTTAGTTTGCTGTCTCTTCTTTCATCCTAGTGTCCCATTTCATTACAATGTATAACAGTCTAAATTCAAAACAAGCCTCATATATAAACTACCACGTTTTTTATATCTGTAAGGACTTACCCATGAGAGATAGGTTTCACTATCACTATAATTAATATTTTTGAATTCTGAATCCATTATTACGTATTTGTATAGATCAATGAAGCAAAGAAATGTGCTCAAGAAAATAAGAGGCAGAACAAGATTCTTGGCGACGAAGCACATAAATTGGAGGTAAAAATCCCTCCTTTTTCCTAGATTACACTCTAAAAACAGAAATAAAAATAATGAATAAATATTACTAATTTCTATATGTTTTGTTTAAGAAAAACATCAAAATGCTTGGAAACATTAATGACATGATTGAAAGTATATTTGCTGAACTGGCATCTGACGGAGATCGAAACAGCGAGAATCGGGACTTGGTGAGAGTTTTGCTACTAAGTTATTACCATAATTTGACTTTTGAGCCTTTTTGTTCACTGGGTTAATTGAGCCCTGCATTCTTCCATGCTGTTCACTGCTGTTTCAAATACTAATACCACAGAGCCTTTTTAAATATAAGGACTTAGGAAGAATTGTTTTCTCTTTTTACAACCTTGAGTAATTTTTTTATATCATTCAGCAATCCCTCCTCTCCAAGAAAGGTAGAACTGAGAAATTGTACTAGAGATTTCTAGCCATGTTGGACAGTCCTGTCCCTCTTAGTACAGAGCAGAGAATTTTCAAAGTGAATCTGGTGACAATATGTACTTTTCACTAAGAAGAGCTGTTCATTTGAGCTGTTTGGCTTAAGATTTTAGGCCTTCTTTGCTTTTGCCTTGTCATCCAGTCAAGTATCCCATTGTCTTGAATGTAGCAAAGTCACAGTGCCCATGAAACATTTCTGACTTCAACTATTCTCTTAGTTCCTCATTTCTTTATGTGTTCGACTTTTCTCCTTGGCTCAAACCGGATCTACTGCTTTTAGTGATACAGGGGCTGATGTGGGGTATGTTTTGTTGGCATGTCTTCTTTTTAGCATGTCGCCCAGTGTTTCTATTGAAATCCAGTACATGTTTTATTTCTATCCTACATGCAAATATCAGAAAAGAAAAATCTACAGAAACCTTAAAAGTTGATATTTCAGTGAACACCTCAGGAATTTCAGAAGTAAACTACCTATATTTGCTTCAAGAATTTCATTGTAGACCTTAGCTTTGGTGAAGAACAAATGTGTCATGTCTTAGAATATTAAATTTATATGTTATTGATTTAGGGATTTTTCTTCTTGGGAACTAAGTCATTAGTGAGGATGTTTTGCTTTGGGTTTGAATCCCCCTGAATGAAATTCGTGTCAGTGAACTGAAATTGAAGTCTGAAGAACAGCATGTACGGAAGGAAGATGCTCAGCTTAAGATCAAAAAGGAGCAAATAACAAAAAGTTACTCCCATAGATTATATTATTCAGAGAACTAAATATCATTACTTCCTTTTTAATTTTCTTATTTTTAATTGAGACTAAATACACGTAAAATTTACCATCTAACCATTTTTAAGTCTACATTTTAGTAGTGTTAAATACATTCACATTGTCGTACAATCATTACTTCTTGAATACCTTTTCTCAAATCTCTCTTAAAGTCAGGAGATGTGAGTGGAGAATTCAAGGATTCGAAGCAGACAGCCTCGACGTCTAATAAACGTAATCTGGAAGGTATGTTGCTTGTTGGGAAGAAACCCCATATAGTAAAAATGAGTTTGCAGTGAGAAGGTAAAAAATGACTTCTTGCCTTCAGGATTCTCTCCTTTCTTCTCTCCCAATCACAACCAAGTATTTGGAACATGTGCACACACACAAAGAAAATGGTTTTATGTTTTACAGAAAGGAGAAAGAAACTAGAAGACAGCTGTGAGGCACTGAGATCTGTTAAAGAGACAAAGGAAGCCGAATTAGAAATGCTAAAGAAGAACACACGTATGGTTGATGAAATCTGTGGACAAAGAAAGTGGGTCACAGAACAGTAAGCTATTCATGTGTTGATTGTTACAAATACTGTTGTATTAGTGAATGTGTAGACCAATGTAGAGAATTATAATTTTTTTTAGAACATTTATCACTGTATTTTTGCCATATTCAGTCAGTACAGAATTGTTTCTCCTTTCTGCCTTGATTTTTGTAATCTGCATCTTCCTTTCCATTCTAACTGGTTGTCAGAGATTCTTATTTGTAATTAATTTAAGATTGGATGGCGTACAGGTACCAGCTTTAATCACTTCATTATCTGGAACCCTCTGGGTTCATTTACATTGTACTCTAGGTTTCAATCCCATCATATTGTCCTGACCTTCCATATGTCTATCATTTCCTATTAAATTCTAGACATTGGGTAGAAAATATTTAGAGAAAAATTGAGGCCTTGTCTGATGTCATCTTGCTGCAGAAAAGATGGGAGTTTACATGTGGCAGGTGATCAGGGACGCCAGCAGTACTGAATCCTATTAATCCAGTTAGTGACTGAGACCACTCACTGCAGGCCCTCCTAAGGCCAGTGTGTTTTCTGTCTGCCTTTATTCTTAGTGTGTAAATCTCCTGGGACCCAGCTAAGGCCCGCAGGATTTTCTAGGGTGACCTTCGCTGACTGACCATGAAGTCCAGTTGTTTGACTTCTGTGCCCAGGGATGTGTGCAAATGCAGCTCAGCGTCTTTGCATCTCAGAAGTCTCCTCTGGGATTAGTTGATGAACCTTGGGGAAAGTGGCCCCAAATGCCAGGCTGACCTTAATCCTGGGCATCCTTCTTCTCTGTCTTGGCCTCATGTCTCTTTACTGGTTTGATAGCAATTTGGTGCACTCTATCATGAATTTCATATTTTGGCCAATGTTTCCTATTGTTGTCAGGGGGAGATGAGGGACTTCAGACCCACTCATCGGTGTTCAAAGGCAAAACTTTTCTTATATTCTCACAAGTGCCAGGTTTGTGTTCTCCCTGCCCAGGGCTGGGGTAGGGTGGCTCTGTCCTCACTGGCATCTTGTTTGCATTAAACTATGAGATGTTTTAGGGTGGGGATAGTGCCCTACTTCTCTCTATATCCCCATCACGTTACAATGCACCCACTCTGTTCCAGCCAGTCCAGAAAGCATTTGCTGAAAGATTGGCTGGGTGGCCAGAAACAAATGCGTGAACTTTGTCTCTTTAGTGTTTTCGTCCCTGTTTCCTAGAGCTCTTTTAATTTTGTGTGTGATCCCTAGCAAATCCAATGTCAAGTTGAGAATCTTTTTAATCAGAACCTTGAACAAAGTAGTTTGAAGGCAACACAACACATCTGCCTTAAGCCATTGCCCTTTGCAGCCTTCACTGTCAATGAAATCAAGGTACTTGTTAATGAAATCAATCTACCTGTTATTGATATCCTCAATTTGAAAGTTTTCCATTTTCAGGACATACCCTGATTATGGGGCGATTCAGATAATTTTTCATTCAGCATGGTTTCCATTCTCCTCAACTAGGATCTTTGAAGTAGGTGGCAGGAGTTCCATTCTCGAACTGTAGAAGTGTCTAGTAGTTAATTGTCCGATGTTATGACACCATGTCCAGCAAGGATCTATGGCTGTGTCACGGCCTCAGGTCTCTCCCTGGGAGAAATCAGACAAGTCATGAACCTCTGCTTCATCCTAATGTTCTTACTTGTGATGAGCTGAAAGAAAATGAGCTTGTGCTGTCCCAGTCACAAGAGACTGAGCCTGGGAGGGCACATGGTGCGTCTCATATGTGCTTTTTTTGTTTGTTTAGTTCATTTACTAATGACTAGGAACACAGAGCTGTGAAGAGAAGCTCAGAATTGCCAAAGACTTGCCAGCAGGATGGAGTTTGATTTTTCTTTGTGCTCTAATGGGGGGCTTAAATGCTTTCCTCTGATTAGATTTGTCCTTCTATGCATTTGTGGGGTAGGATGGGAGGGGACATTTGAATCTTGCCCTTTGGATTTCTGGGAGGGAAGAAAGGCAGAATTTCACATGGGCTACGGATAATGCATATGTCTTTCCCCTCTTAGGAAGCTGAAAATGAAAGACCGTGAGCGGGTGGAAAAGGAGCAGCAGCTCTCAGCGGCAGAGAAGAGACTGAAACTGGCTGCAGAAGAAACACAGAACTACAGGTGAGTTCAGCTCCTAAATACCAGCGGCTCATAAAACCTTTGTTGGATTTATTTTTTAACTTTTGTACAATGTTTAGACCCAATTCATACACCAATATAAGCAAATGTTCAGAAGACATTTATATAGAGATTTCACACAAGAAAGAAAAATGTTAAGTTTCACAAATGTCAAGTTAAAATATTAACTTAAAAAAAGTAGGGTCCAGCTCGGTGGCGCGGCAGTTGGGTGCGCGCGCTCTGCTTCGGCGGCCCGGGATTCGCAGGTTCGGATCCCGGGCGTGCATCAATGCACCGCTTGTCAGGCCGTGCTGTGGCAGTTTCCCACGGAAGGAGAAGGAGATGGGCACGGATGTTAGCCCAGGACCAATCTTCCTCAGCAAAAAAGAGGAGAATTGGCATCGGATGTTAGCTGGGGTGATCTTCCTCACAAAAAAATAAATAAATAAACAAATAAATTTGCTAAAAATTTCCTGATCCTCAATGTTGACCAGACTATGTCGAAATGTGGTTCACAATAATGTTCCTGGAGGAGGTAAAAACTGTTGTACATCTTAGGGAAGCAGTTTGGTGTGGGATGAATCACATCAGTAGATACGAGCATGCCATTTTAGAGACCAAGTGTTGTAGCCCTGAGAAATTTGATCAGGATGTAAGGAAAAGAAGCAGTGAGCTGTATGATGAAAGACGCTCATTGCAGGATAAATTAGGGAGATATTGAGAATGGGTAAGGGAATTATATCAACTCAGAAGCTGGCGGGCATTCGATAACAAGGAAACAATGTAGCAATATCTTTGATCCTACTATACTTTTATAATCATGTGAAGTGTGTCTTATAGGATTGGATAATGTGTATAAGGGTACAGTTTGGATACTGGGGCCATGGGAAGACTATTTAAAATCATCCTCAATATTGTGCTTTATCTGATGAAAGCAATTGTCACTCATAGGCACCAAATTGATCAAATGCGGCAACAAGTGCAGCAAGCAGAGTTCACCTTCAGACACCAGGTAACCTGCATTCTGCCCAAAGTTCCTGCCTCCTTCAGCACCCAATGCAGAGGGTCATAGCGGCCTTGGAAGCCCTCAACATAGGGTTTATGACGTGTTGGCTTTTTCAGATGGCTGTGTATGAGAAGAATGCTCACGACAATTGGGTACGTTTTGCTTTCTTTCCTTCCCTTTGCGCACAGTCTGCCACAACTGAAGGTGGATGTGTTTTTCTCCCACAGATCAAGGCTCGGATTTGGGAGAGGGAGATAGCAGAGCAGAGCAGGGAAGCCGCCCACTTGAAACACAGGTATGGGATGTTGACATACATTTTTTACGGGTGTTTTTGAGGTATTAAGGCAAAGCTGTTTCGTGCCTAGTAAAGGACTTGGTGTTGTAATTCTTATTGAAGTCCATTCTTTTTCTACGTTCAAGATTGGAGATAATGTCCAAAAAGAGGCTGCCCGAGGGATACAGGCTGCACAAACCAACGTCGGGAAGACCTGGGATGCAGAACCCTCCACAGAGAGGTAGGGAGCACATTGTGAAGTGCAGCCACTTAATTTCTGCTGCAAAACCACTCCGTGTCCTACCTGTTCCTGTGGGGGATCACGTGTTGCCTGGAACCAATCCCAAGCACGACCTAAAGACAACAGGTTATCTCGAGGGTTGACAGGAAGATGTTTTCCTCAGGTGCCCCAGCCAGACTGGCTTTCTGGGCCTGCGCCCTGTGACTGGTGGAGCTCATGCCCCGCCACTGACTGTGGACCCTCTCTGCCCCCAACACCCGCCTCGCGTGCTCTTGGATTGCTCTCAACTGGAGAGACGTGCCTGGAGGGGAAGTGGGTGCATGCTTCCTTCCCAACTGGAGTGAATGCTGAAGACTTGATTTTTCTTTGAGTTGAGAAAAAGGCATTTATTTACTATGCTGGAGGTTCCCTTATTCTTCCTGTTTAACTTTTGCTTGTGGACTTTAGTATTCCATTCATAAATTAAATTTCTATGTAATTTTACTCCTGACATTGTCAGTGTAACGCTACAGCTTTGCTGTTAAATCCCCGTATCTTCCATTTTCTCATTACTATAATATTAGTCTAAGTCCATTTCTGTTCATAAATATTCATATAATGTCGGTCACATGTGGAAGGCAGCTTATGTGTAGAGTGAGAGATTGAAAAGTCCACCTGCGGCCTGAAGAAAAGGACCTGTGCTGTTCATGTTGAGGGGTTGTTGCTATTATCCCATCTGAGGTGATTCTCATTTTAATTTTACTCTATGATGAAATGGTGGTTTCCCCTGATGTGTTTTGGGAAACCCCTGTTTCAGTGTTGATTTCCAGCTAGTTGAGCCCGGACCTGACCACAGGTGGTTGATGAGTTATGAAAACCCCTGAACCAGGGCCCTGTGGTGTCTTCCTCAAGGGCCAGGGGACGGGTCTCCCCTTCTCCTCGGGGGTCACCTGAGGTGTGTGGGGAGCCCTCTGCCATTGGTAAGGGCCCAGAAGTGGGAAAGAATGTCAGATGGTGGAGGAAGGCGCGGAGGGTTTGTTTTCCTTCCTCACAGTCTATGCAAGTCTGACTAAACCCCCATCCCTCCTCTCTGGCCTCTTTCAGATCCGGGACCTGTTTCTGCGGCTGTGAGGAGCAGCAGCTCCGGGGGCAAGGTAAGTGCTGTGGTCATTTTCAGTCGTAACCGTCTCTGGAAACGTTGACGTGTGTGTGCAGCAGCCTCTCTTGGCCTCATGTCTGGTTTGTGTGTTCCGTGGCACGTCTACTGTGTCATTTCCTTCCCTGAAAGCACAGTCTTCCCCAGGAGCCTTTGGGCTTCTCCACTCTCAGCTCTCATCTTTGGTGGCGCCTCCAGAAGCCTTCAGTGCTTCTGGGCTGAGGACTGCAGGGCTCTCACAGTGTGTTTCTGGAAGTAGCACTTGGAGGGTTACCTTAAGCCCACACTGAAGTCTCCTAGCAGAGCCGACTCCTTCCTGAATTCCTTGACATAGGATTGTTGTTGTTGTGGTTCCTTTGCTCCATACCTGGTTGGGGTTTGGTGAGGAGCCTATTGGGAACGTCTGCCATCATCCTCATGGGAGAGGAACAGGAGAGGCCGTCCCTCCAACTTCATGTTGGGTGCTTCGTGCGATTTGGAATGTTCTTGGATCCAGCCGATGTCACAGTTCCTCAGGGTCCCCTCTCTGTGGGTCATTGTGCTCTCCGGGATCCCTCAGGTGGTAGCCTAGGTCAGAATAGTCTGAATGATCACAAATGGCCTATTTGCAGTAGGAAATGGGCACGGGCACCAAAGGAGTGAAGAGTGAACATCAGGACTGCGCTGCAGGACCTATTCCCGCCAGAGGCCATCACTTGTGCTGACATGAGGGGGGTCCTGTGGTGTCCGGTGGTGCCGTTAGAGCCAGGACGTTCCCTCATCCCCTGTCACGGGGTTTTACGGCTGGAATCAAAACACGTCTGTGTTCATTCTGTCCTTTAGAATCCCCTCCTCACGTTTCCGTTGGACACAAATTAGTCCGCGTCACGGTGGGCTTAGAAATCTGCCTTCCCTGTGGGTGACGATAGATAGAGCTGAGCCTAACCGAGTCCTGTCGGTCACACCGTTCCCCTCAGAAAACGCAGGCCCCCGGGGGTGCCCAGCGCCCCAGAGGTCCTGGTGCCCGTGGGCAGACCCCGAGCGGAGGAGAAGACCCCTTTGTCGGGGAGGGAAGCTGAGGCGGGGGACGGGCAGGGCAGGGGCCTGCAGGCAGAGCTTTTCCCCAGGAGCAGCTCGGCTTCCAGAGGTGGGGAGCGGGCTTTTCCGTCCCCCTCGGGCGCTCTCTTCTGAATAGAGAGCCAACAAGCTTCTGTGGTGCTGGGGGTGGTGAGGAGGGTGGAGGCCGGTCCTGGAGCGAGATGCCGGTCTGCCTGGAGTCGGCTCCTTTCTCAGTCTGGTGTTGCCTCGTCCAGCGCTCTAGGACAGGACCCCTTGCTCTTGTGCTTTCGCAGACACGGGTGGTGACGTGTGGTGACAGTGGTTCATCCCCGTGGTGTTTGTTCCTCCCCAAGCTGGGCGGGCCCCAGTGGTGGGGGTAGAGCGGTCTGGCACGGATGCTGCTCTCTTGGCACCTGGGGGCGGGGAGGGTGCCAAGTGCTTCCCCGGGTTCACTGGGTTTCAGCTTTGGTTGGTGCTGGCGCTTGTGTCTGCCACATCCACCTGACTTTAAACTTCTGTTCCGCAGGTCAATGTTGAGGCAAGAGGGCCTCCTCCTTTTGCAGCACCACCCTGCACAACCAACCCTGTAGGCTCTGGGCCACATCTGTCTCCTCCATCCTGGAGGCCTCTAGGCCCTCACCCACTGCCTCCACGTGTCCCACTCGGTAAGATGATCTGAAGAGTATGAGTTGACTGTAAAGCATATTCATCTCTTTTCCTATGGAGTTTTTGGAGGAAAGGTAGATATGGTACTGAGGGCTTTGCAATGCAAGGGTAAACCTGGCTGAGGACATTGTAACGTTCCTCAAGTTTCTCAGGACATACGTACAATGGGCCGTGAATTGCCCCATCCTGAGCTGGGCAGCAGGTGTCTCATAGAGAAGGAAAGAGGCTGTCTACAGAAAGGCAGAAAGAGCAGTTCTGCAGATGCACATTGTACACAGACCATGTGCCGGGCTCTGTGGGGGATGAGGCGCACCCCTAACTTCAGGGGCTTAAGGTGTCCTATAGCAGAGGGAGATTTCCATTCGAGATCCTGTGATCACGTAATGGAAGCAGCAGTGAAGGGACCCAGAGAACAAAAGAGGGCGATGTGAATCTCACCAGAGTGAAGCGGGAGGTTGTGAAGAGAAGGAAGAGTTGAGGAGGTGCCCAGCGGGGGTGGGTTGGGTTCCTTAGATGGAGCTGGAAGGCCATTCCCAGCCGGGCAGGCAGCTTGAGCAGGGAGTGTGAAGGCAGTGCGAGGTCCACGCAGAGCTGCTGCGTGTTTTCAAATCACACAGTGTGGGCATGTGATTATCCTCATCAAAATGTTGCTGTTGCCCTAAAGCCCTTAGTTCATAATCGAAATCAAGATTCTTGTTTCCCTTGGATTTCTGAAAGTTCTGGATCTGTACGATGCAAAAATCTCTGGAGGTTTGGAAATGTAACTTGGCTCTTTGAGGATCCTTTGTCTGCCTGAGTTTATTGTGCCCCAGTGAGACTAAACGTGAAGACAGGGTCTAGATCAGCAGAGCAGAGGCCTTGGCCTTCAGTACGAGTCAGACTCTTCCTGGTATATTCAAGGTTGATCAGGAGCCGCCCCTGCTGGACCCCTCTCACCACATCCCTGCATCCTCTAGTCACCACCCCTAACTGTCAGCTTTGCATCTCCCCAAACTTACCACACAGTATCCCGATTCTTGGCCTGTGTACCTGCTGTCTCAGCCCCTAATACCAACTCTCAGTGGGGCGTACTCAGAGCCTCAGCCCTGTTGTGTGTGTAAGGGGGTGATACTGGTTTCTGAGGTCATTGTGAGGAAGACGAGATTAAGTGCATAATGAAAGTGTCTGCAAAATGGCTGGGACATGTTGGCACTCACCATTCTCACTGTTTAAATGAAAATATCTCCACACAGAAGATTATCAGAAGATAGTCATTGAAGTACATTCCATTAAACTAAGGGTGTAAGAGCTCAGGCCTAGAGATTCACAATCCCTGTTTCAAAAGATAAGGAAAAGACCCTCCTTTTTTCTATTGAAATTCGGATCCCACCAGTTAAAGATGGAAAAGATAATTTTGAGAATGTGTGAGTTCAGAGATCTATACCTGAGACCTGAAGACAATTATTTTCCATTCACTATAAACACACAGATGCAGCCACACACTAAAGTGTTCATCAGAAGCCAGAGATATGTTATAGAAGACAAATGTAGATAGGAGGAATAGCCTATCATTGAAATAACCCCAAATCTCTTTGCCTTACAGGACACTCATTTTGAAGGAGGACACTGAGCGGTGATAAACTGGCTGTGGCAAATTATTATGGTTTTTCTTGCCCAATCCTGCCCCCTCCACTTTTATCTTTCCTGTTGTCACCCCTAATACACTCTTTACAGTTCTAACTCAGTATCAGCGTCTGCTTTTTGGAGGACCATCCAACTCACCCCAGGGAGTGTATACAGTGTGATTCTTGTACACACAGTTCAAAAACAGGCAGAAACCACGGGGATGGGGCAGAAGCAAGGTTATTCCTTGGGGGTACTCTTGACTGCAAGGGGCCTGAGAGATCCTTCGGGTGGTGGGCACATCCTGCATCTAGATCTGGCCGTGGTTATGTTTATTCAGTCAATAAATACTCAGCACATGGTGCCTGCCAGTCCCAGGGGTGTCTGGTGATCAGAGAGACAGCTCTCTTTCCCCAGGAAGTGGCCAATTTCTGATGGTGGCGAATAGATAAGGGGCCAGGAGTGGCTCCAGGAGGCCAGTGAGGAGGCTCTGCAGTAATCCAGGTTTTGCGCCCTTCACTCAACTTGCCAGCAGGCCCCCAATAGCACCAAGTCCAGGCAGTCTTTGTGGGGGCTGATGGCAGCAGAGTTTTTTGGTAAGTCCCATGAGCTCCCATAATCCTCCCACAGGTTCCTTATTGAAGGATGGGCAAGGCAGAGGTCAATGGCATGGGACCTCCCCCGCCCCCCACACACACACCAAGGAGAAGGTGCTGGGGTGGAAATATCTGGCTCCATCCAGGTCCCCCAATCCAATCCATTCTGCCCTGGCAGCTCCTGGAGCCTGAAGGGCCCTCCCTCCTGCCAAGTCGGGGGAAGCAGCCAGCCCGCCAGCAGCTCTGGGGACACCAAGCTGAAACCGGTAAACAGTTAGCTATTGATGATTAGGTAGCTAGCAACTAAGGTGTTTTTCTTTTTCTGCAGTTACTAATTATAGCGTTTAGTCGTTCACCTACCCATTGTTAACTGTGCTGCTTAGGCAATATACTGACTCCCACTAGGTTCCTATAGATAACATCTCCCTCATGCCTGGGTCACCATGGTAATGGATGTTTGAGCTGTTTTTCAGGAATTAGGAGCCCCTTGTCCAGTTCAGACCAGTTGAGACCACCAACCCATCAACTGGGCCTGTACACATGCCTGATAAGTGACCTTTTGACATCAAGAAGCTAAAAACTCCACCCTCAGATCATGCTAATGCCACCATTTTGTGAACATGTGTCCTATGGAGAGGCGTGAAGTGTGACTACACTTGCACAGATCATCAATTACCTCACCTCTCCTTACCTCCAATCATCTATCTATCTACCCCGCTACCCTATAAATATCCTTGAGGCCCTGTTTTTGAGGAGGCAGATCTGAGACTAGTTCTCCTGCTTCGTCACTTGGCTGCCTTGTGATTAAAACACTTTCTCTGCTGCAATCTTGTCATCTCAGTGATTGGCTTTCAGGGCAATGGGCAAAAATGAACCTGGTTTGGTAACGGCACAATCATCACAATGAATTGCTGTTATGAAGGAGTGAAAGGAGCAGGGAAGCGGGTACTGCAGCTCTCAAGAATGAGGCGGGACTTCTGGGGAGAGGAGATGACTGGAGACTGGCAGCCAGCCTGTTAGAATCCACTGTGGGCTGTTGGCGCCTGCTGGGCTAGTCTGGCTGTCCCTAGTGCTGCACACACCTTGGGCTCCAGCACCCCTAAACTCAAGGAGGTCCTGGCTTCTTTGGACCCTGTGTGCCCTGGCACAGACTCTAAAGCTCCTGCTTTTCTTTCTGTTTGCTGCCCATCTTTGCCACTAGAAATGCAGCCCAGCTCTGAAGTGCAGCCTGACTAGTTGGGACTGCCAATCCCTACCCAGTGGACCCCACACCTTCCCCAGGGATCAGACTCAGGCCCTCAGCCTCCAAACCTTGGGCCAGACCTTCTTCTCAAAGGACAGTTAGATGAGGAGCCTCCTGGCCTATTCAGCGGGAGCAAAAATTCTTTCTAACAATATTCAGGGTGATTCCATACACATTTACTTTTTTCTCCTTGAAGAGAAAGAAGCAGGCATCCTCAGAGACTGGCATGTGCCTCTGACACCCTTTTTCTTATAACAACCCACTGAGGCCCCTGCACTCACATAGGAGCAACCCGTACATACACATTCACACAACACTTCCACACTTTGGAAACTAACACAGCTTTACACAGCCTCCAAACAAACATACAACACTTCCACACCCATGAAGCCTGAAACTACACCCTCCACAAATACCAGTGCCAATAAACACCTGAAATAGACACAGATCTCTCAACCCCTGCCCACATGCACACATACACAAACCCTGAACATATACTCTCCACTCTGCTCTTCTATCATTATAAACAAACACTCTTCCATCTCTTAGCCCCAGCACCTCCTCCAGGCCCCTCAGAGAACCTTTTGAAATTGCTGGAAAAATTGGGATTCTGATGTAGGTGACTGTTAAATAGTTGGGCAAGTTTACCATGCATCTCCCACTACCGCTCCCTCACCACGTCATAGCCACACACACACACACACACACACACACACACACACCTCACAATGACCATACACCCTGTAACCACATGCAAATACAACACACACACAGATTTTCCAAATGTCTATATACCTTGTGACTACACATAAACACTGATACAAAACACCTACTCTGACCACATATGCACATCCTGACCACACATTCTCAGGTCTTACAATATTAATCCACCTTCTTACCACACACAAACATTGACCACACTTATGTATTTATTTCACATTCATCCAGATCTCACACAACCATAAACTCTCAAACCATAAGAAACATCAGTACACACACATACACACATACACACACAGAAATGAATGACTGTATAGCTTCTGATGATAAACTCTAAAAACATGTGCACACACAACCTAGCAACATACCCACCACACACACAGATCACACGATAACTGAAGACGCTCCCTGAATACACACACAGTCACACTAAGAGACCTCTGACTATGTGTGTGTGGACTTTGATCAGAGGACATCTAATACCTCAGCCTCTACACAGATACCCAGGATGAGAGTGGGAGGCATGTGTCAGAGGGACAAAATGCGAGGTGCATTAGGTTGCACTTAGATAAAGTGCATCAGAGCCTTGGAGATCTGGTTGCTACAAGGACACATGAAACAAGAGAGGAGAGGCAAAGAGGATCTAAAACATAAGAGATGTCTGTTATAAACCTGTCTCCACAAAGAGATTAGAGATATTATAACTAGTCTTGAAGGAGAATGCATCAGGGATTTCATACGATTCATTTTAATGTGATGATGTAGAATTGCTCCTGAAAGACAGTCAATATTTCTGGTAAAATTCCTAAATGTTTCTCTTTGTAAAAATAATATACATCTATTTTTCAGATCAAAACAACAGGGTAAAATCATTCCAGTTTTATCTATGACAGAGTATCTTGTATTAGACAAACTGTCTAAAAACAAACAGCTGTAAAAGCTGAAAAAATACATAAAACCAGAGTGAAGGCAGTGGAGAAAAACCAGCCCAAACAGGGCTTGAAGGGCTGCCCTCCTACCTGGAGGGTATTAGGCTCAGCGAAATAAGCCAGACAGAGAAAGACAAATACCACATGATTTCACCTATATGTGGAAGATAAACTAACACAGGGACAGAGAACAGTTTGGTAGTTAGCAGGGGGAAGGGGGTTAGGGGGTAGGCACAAGGCGTGAAGGGACACATTTATATGGTGACTGACAAACAATAATGGACAACTCAAATTTCACAATGTTATAAACTATTATGACATGAATTAAAAAAAGAGGAAGATTGGCAACAGATGTTAGCACAGGACAAATCTTCCTCAGCAAAAGAAAAATACATGAGTAAATTAAGATATGGCATTAATATTTTCTTACTGACACTTAAGATCTGCTAGAATAGGTACAACTGGCAATATTCAAATTATCTGCTTATATGTCTACCTCCTCACTCAAGTCCCTAGGAATTCCATATATCTTTAAGCCCAGCCCCTAGTGTTTGACAAGTTCTCATTAGATAATTGTTGAACTGAATTGGTAATTGAAGAATGAAATTGACAACTGAACATTAATTCCATGGCAATTAAATAAACACATACACATGCAGAAAACTTACAGAAGGCAATACAAATATAGAGACTTCATTTCAACCTTAGTGGAAATAAAATTAAATAGGTAGCAAATTTTATAAAAGACGATGTCCAGTGCTACTGAGGTGATGGTGAAACATGACATCCATCACGTCGTGCACAATGACGTGCATTGCGTGCAACGTTACTTCTGCACGGTACACTACACGACAGCACTATCACTTCAGAAGGCAATTTGGTAATCCTATGACTACATAAAGATTAATTTCCTACAAATGTAGTGATTCTAAACTCCAGAGAATTCATCAGAAAAAAATAATATAGACAAGAACGGCTATAATCCTTGAAATGATGACTGGCCATGTCAAAGTAAAGTGGAGGCCTACATATCCCTCAAAAGGGATAAACCAGCTCAAGCCAGCAGAGGCCAGCTGGAAGACAATAGCGAGTCCAGGTGAACAGAAATGAGAGCTTGAACTAAGGTAACTGGAGGAATGGCCATCGACAGGCAGACACAAAATCAAAAGACACTAAGGAGGCAGAATTGCCAGATCCTAGTGAGAGCCCGGATATAAAGAACATGGAGGAGAGGGGTGACAGGTGACCCAGTAGGTGTGGTAGCATTCAGTGCACTAGGGCAGGTGTGGGCAACTCCTTCAGTAAGGGCCAGACGGTACACAGCGTAGGCTCTGTGGCCACACAGTCAGTGTTACCACTACTCCATTCTGCTGCTGCAGTGCGGGGCTGGGCGCCAATAACCTTTCTCACAGAACTGGCAGCGGGCCAACGTCAGCCGACCTGTAGACTAGAGAATACAGGGAAAGGAGGCCAACTTGAGAATGAAGTTGTTGAGTCAGTTTTAGCAGGACATTTACAGGAGACGTTCAAGACAGAGGTCAACGTAGGGATGAAGAGATGCCAGGGCTGGAGGCATGAAATGGGGAGTCATCAGCCACGAGGTGGTGTTACGGGGCTGAGGTCACCTAGGGGTGTGGTCTGAGAACAGTCGAGACTAAGGCCGCTTCCCTGTCCAATACAAGGGCAGATACGGAATGTCACTTCTGATCACGAAGGCCCTGGAAAGGGAGGGACATTATAGCCTAACATCCCTGAACTCAAACTTTGTGAAAAGAGGCTCCCCTTTTAACTTGGGCTTTCATTCCCTTTTCCAAGATAAGTAACTTGAAATTTTCCAATTCACAGATGGAAAAGAAAACTTCCCTCTGGCTAGAAAATAAGGCAATTCTAAAATAAAATCTCTATCAACTTTGTTATATTTTCTTTTTATTATGAAATATTTTACATTCAAAAACATATATTTGCAAAGTACGATGAATCATGATAAAACAAAGGTCCCCCCCATCTCAAGAAGTAGTTTATTACCAAAACACTACTGTCCAGCTGTTCACACCATAAGAATTAGTCTCTAAAGCAGAGGTCAAAGCAGGCAGCCCAAGGCCAGATCAAGCTTGCTGATATCTTTTCTTTGGCCTACACAGTGGATTTTTTTCCTTTTAGCTGACTTAAAATGACAAGAACTTCACACGGAAATCAGCATTCTGGAGTATCACTAAAAATGGGAAGATGTGGCAACACTGTACCCCCAATCACCATGGCAACAAGTGGCTAGAGCTGAGAGCAACTTTCCGCTTTAATGGACAGGGACTCACTGGTTCACCAAAGTCCTCAGCACTCTCTATTGTCTTATAACCAATCTCCCACTTCACCTCTTAATTTTACCTCTCCTGGCACTTGAGCACCTGTGACCCCTGCTACAGAATATAGCTGTGATTTCCAACTTTTTGGAGTATGGGAAACGTGATTGAAAACATAAAAATTTCACAAGCTCTCTCTACAGGAACATTACTAAAAGTAAGACAGGTCCACAAGCCCTTATCCACTCTTTTCAAATCTAAAAAATAAGTGTTTTGTAACTCATCAGGCAACAGAACTGGATGTGAACTAACATGAAGCTATTTACAATCCTTATGTATTCCATTTAGCGTGAAATACAGTCCCATATTTTGCTATAGAAATACTAATGTTTGATTAAGGGCTGCTGCCCAGACCCTGCTGGAGATATTATATAATGGCATATGCACAGTACTACTCTTCACAACTCTGAAAAATTCTGAATTCTGAAACTCATCTGACCCCCAAGAGTTTTGGATAAGGGACTGGGTGGCTGTGGTATTTTTAATATCTATGATTAAGAAAATACACACAGACACACACACACACACACGTGCACGCACAAAGCAGATAGAAGTGTAATAATATTTTTAAGTGCATTTGTAGTTGATTAATCACTATGGCATCTACTGACATGTGAGAAACAGAAGTAGAATGATATATGCAAAACATCTGTAGTCTGACAAGAGTGTGTGATGCACATACTCATTCGAGGCGTCTGTACCTGAATGTCCACTCCCTGAAGAGTCGGCCATGTCCACACTGGGAACTGCAGCCACAAAGGTAATTCCAGGTTAGAATCACATGCTGCTTTCACATATAAAAAGGACGCTATATGACCACTTCCTTTCAGGGTTCATTTTCACTCATCTATAAATACCCTGTTTGATATTCCAGGACATCACAATATGTCAAGTACATAAAAAAGCCACAGAAGATCAGATCAGAAGAAGCTGCAAAGATATCAGATTTCTTTCCACTCGAGCTCTATGCAGAGGCGGGATGGAATCCACTCAGATTGAAGCAAAGCACAGCTACCTGCCCTTTCTCAGAAATCCTGTTCAGACTGGTCCTAGAAAAGGCAGAGGAAATGAGTGTGAGGAAAAGGAAACAGCAGAGTAGGTGAGGGATGGAGAATGTCACTGCTGAGAAAGTAAGGAGATGGTTTGTGACGTCAAATAGAGGAAGGGCTGTCTCATGGGAGAGAGACGAGGCACAGCTGCCCCTATTGGAATGGGCTGTCTCGTGAGGTAGTGAGAGTACCACTCCTGGAGATGGTCGTTAGATTTCTGTGATCAGGGAGGGGTCGGCAGGGAAGGTACGAGTAAGACAAGCCGGGTAGGGACTGGGGGGCACTGGACGGCTGATGCCCCACCCAGATGGGACAGCTGCTGCTCAGCTACTTCTACGTGTACCCGGAAGCAATGCCAGTTATTGCAAGATTACAACATTTTAGAAGCTGGAAATACAGGTTTTCATGTGAAAATTCCTAAATTTTAAATATGGGCTAATGAGTGTAAAAACAATTAAAATAAAATATACATACGTACATACCTAGATACTGAATAGGCCAAACAGAACACATCCTGCCCTGCAGGCAAACAGTGTGGATCTCTGGTTTTGATAATTCACCTACCCAGAACCTGGAAGGACTAGACCAGGGTTTCTCAACCTCAGCACTCTTGACATTTGGGACCAGATGCTTCTGTGCCGTGAGGCTGTCCTGTGCATTGTAGGATGTTCAGCAGCATCCCTGGCGTCTATCTACTAGAAGCCAGTAGCACCCACTACCCCAACCACATCATGACAGTCAAAAACGTCTCCAACATTGACAAATGTGCCCTGGGGGTCAAAACCATCTCTGGTCAGAGACACTGGACTAGAGCAACATCCAACTCTTAGCCTCCAGGATTTGATGAAAACATCACTCATAACTCAAACATAGGGTTTCTCATATAAGAGTTTCCCACGTGAAGTATGGGAACTTACAGCTGCTTTGAAATCAGAAACCAGGGTTTGAATCGACAGCTCCGCCATTTACTAGCTTGATGACCACTCTGAGTTCTGGCTTCCACATCGTTAAATCAGGAATAACTACCATCACCTCTTAGGGTCGCTGTGAGAATGCGGTGAGAGAATACATGCAAAGCACCTAGCCCAGCAGCTTAATAAGCACCAAAGACGTTTCATAAACAGTATCCTTCCCTGGAGAAAAGACAGCCCCGTCTCTGTAGCTGGATGCACATGGGATCCAGAGTCCGAAGCCCTGGACTCAAGTCCTGCCTGGGCCACTTAGTCTGTGTGACCTGGGCAAGCCGTTCTTCCTGCTTTATGAAACAGAAATGATCACTGCCAGGAGGTGAGAACCCTGCCCGGTGGTTTGATACGGCACTTGGTAAACTAAGCCACTACGGAAACGTGGATGGTGATTACTATCGGATCTGTAAAGGAAAGGATGCGCTCTTGAACAGATCCAAAGAACCGAGAATGTAGTACTGTGACGGGAAGGTACAGGAAAAAAAAAGAGTAACAGGGTCCCTTAACCTGCAGGTCCTTCTAGACAAGCGAGTGCCAACTGGCGACTCACAGAACAAATCTGGCCGCGTATATATTGTGTTGTGTCTCGGGAGTGGTTTAATTGGCGTGAAAGGCCACCGAATTTTCATTAAAACCCGGATTTCAGACTCGCCTGCCCGCGGTCTGCTGGGCCCGCGGCTTCCTGCGGCTGAACCGCTGCTTCCCGGCGGCGGACGGGCCCGCCCGGCGGCTCCTCCACCGCCTCCCGGCCCAGGCGGCGGCGGCTCCCCAGGCCGGCGGCCCCGCCCTCCCGCGTGCCCTCCAGCGCCGCCCGCCGGGCCGCCGGGGCGGCAGCGCAGCCAGGCCCAGGGCGCGGCCCCCCGTCGGTCCCCGAGGAGGACGACCCCCCGGGCTGAGCGGGCCCGGGCCTCGCGGGCCACTAGGACCCCGGTGTCCTTTCCTCATCAATGCTTCCTCCACGGATGTGGAACTCACTTCCCTGACTAGATTCAAACACGTGTTGACGGAAGCAGACACACGGCGTGTCCACGGTGTGACACCCGTATCACAAGAGCCCCCAAACTCATCCAGGGGACCCCTCTCCCTGCAGGGCTGCTCGGGGAGGAGGCGAGGCTGTGGGGAGAGGACCCGGGAACCGCCTGGATGATGGAAACGGTCAGTGTCTTCATCAGGGTCGCGCTTCTGCGCGGGTGTAGACATTTGTCCAAACACAGAACTCCTCAGATGGGTGCCGGTCACCGTGTAAATTTTACCTCAGATTATTTTAAGGGGAAAACCAGCAGCTGCAGGACAATACGGACCGTGTGCTCCACTTGGTGACATCAGAGCAACGGGTCCTCTCTTCACAGCGCGGACACGCGCACGGGGGAGGCCGTGTGGGGACGGCCGCCTCCAGAGCGGCTGTCATGGCGGCCGGCGCGAGGTGGCAGGAGGGGCGCTGGCACCGGGGACGTCACTGGGGCAGCGGGAGAAGGGGCCCGACCCCGCGGTGGGAAGTCATCGGGGTGAGCGGAGGCCCCGGGTGACAGGGTGGGTGGGGAGGGTGACTGGAGACCCATTGGTGAGGTCCCGGGCCAGGCCCCGGGCTCCAGGCAGCCCCTCCCCCACCCCGGCGGTTGGCGCCCCACCCCACCCCCACCCCGGAGCCCCGTTGCCTAGGAACCCTCGGCGTGTTTGGACTCTTCGCCTCGCGCAGGCGCCGGTGCCCCACACTTGGCGGGACTGGCCGACTGGGCTGGACGCTTTGCGCCGAGCGGACCAGGTCAGCTCTGCGACCCGCGGCGATGGCCTCCTGGTTTGGTGGCCTAGGCTCTGGCTTAGGCCATTCCCTGGGGCGAGTGGGCGGCAGCGTGGCTTCCGTCACTGGACACATCTCTAACTTCACCAAAGATGTGCTGAGGAAGGGAAGGGAGAAGGCGGAAGAGTCACCGGACTCTGGGAGGACGGAGATGGAGGACGTTCAGGCAATTGTAGCGTCAGAGGAGAGACTGAGAACCCAAGCTTTGAGAAAAGCTGAAATTGTGCAGCAGACCGTGGAGGAGAAAGACACAAGGCTTGCCTCCATGAGAGAAGAAAACAGTCATCTGATAGAAGCCCTGGAACGACTGAGAGAACAGACTGGAACTGCACCTGTGGTTGACCCTAAAACCCTGGACAGGGTGACACGACTAGAATCTGAGGTCTCTCAGGTGATGGTGATAAAAGGTCACCTGGAGGAGGAAGTAAAACATCATCAAAAGATGAGTGAAAAACAAGACCAGAGGAAGACACAGCTCCTTCGAACTTTACAAGAGCAGAGACGGGAAATGGATGAACTTAAATACCAGCGTGAGCAAATGCATATGAAACACACTCAGCTCTTTTCAGCCAAAGATGAGGAAATTAAGAATTTGCAAAACACGATAAAACAACTGAAAACCCACTTGCCTGAAAAAACCCAGCACATGCAGACAAAACATTCGGAGATTTGTCAAGTGGCAAAAGGTCAGAGTCTTAGTATGCAAAACGGAAGTGAAAAGCATGATTTATGTAAAGTTGAAAGTGAAAGATTAGGAAAAGGAAGAAAAGAACAGGAATGGGAGATGAAACTTCGAACTGAAAAGACTGTCCCTTTGAAGGAGCAGATTGATCAGCCATACAAAGATGAGATTGGTCAACTAACTCGGATTATCCAGCAAAAAGAGTTGGAGATACAGCGTCTTCACGCTAGAATAGCTTCAGCTCCCTACATCCAGGCTGTGAGCGACCTTCAGCAGCAATTGCAAGCTTACGCTTTGGAAAGGGAACAAATGTTAGCTGTTTTCAATGAGAAGGTGAGGGAAAACAGCAACCTAAAAAGAGAGTATCACAAAATGATGGACATACTGGTTGCCAAAGAAGCAGACCTCGTGAAACTGCAAGATGAAAATACAAAATGGTCCACGAGATTTGAAAGTAGTGGTCAGGATATGTTTAGAGAAACTGTTCAGAACCTCTCACACATCATTCGAGCGAAAGACGTGGAAATCGATGCCTTGAGTCGGAAATGTCAGACTTTATGGACAATCTTGCAGACATCTGGCACTGGCGGTGAGGTTGGAGGTGTTACTGTGAATCAGTTGGAGGAGCTTCTGCAGGAACGTGACACGTTACAGCAACAGGTCTCCCTAATGGAGGACTGGACACAACAAGTGATGACTGCGGTGCACAACATGAAGCGAGAGTCAGCCCAGCTTCAGAAAGAACTTCCACAGCTTCAGGCTCGGGTCTTGATGGACATTGATAATAAGTCTCAAATACGGATGGCCTCTACTGACCTGATCCAAAATTGTAAAGAGGATGAAATCCAAGTCACACATTTGGCAAAGAAGTTAGCACAAATGCAGCTCAGCCTAGAGCAGCTGTGCAATGCCAAGGATGTTCTTTTAGGTCCACTTGACCTTACTGCACCACAGCCTCCCACCACATCATCACTCACTTCAGAGTCAGCCGACTCGCTGAAGGCAACTAGATCTGATGCAGCGAGTGAGTCTTCTAAAGCGCTCCCAGAAGAGATAGAAGAGTTAAGGAAATCGATGGAGGAAAAAGAGGCTACCATTCGAAGCCTCCGGGAGGAGAATCAGAGACTGTCTGCTGCGATTGCTGCCACCTCCGAACGAGAAAGAAAACAATGCGAAGAAACAGATTCCGAAATCCAGCAGCTCAGGGAGAAACAGGATGTTTTAGAAAACTTACTTCAGGAAAAAGAGCTCTTAGTCAACGCAAAAAGTGAGGAATTACTTTCTTTGAGTGAAAATTACACAACTGAAGTGAATGAAAATGAACTTTTGAGGCAGGCGGTAACAAACCTGAAGGAGAGAATATTACATTTTGAAGTGGATTTGTATAAAGTAAAACGAGAAAATGAAAAAATACTAGAAAAGTCCATGGAAAAGGAAACAGAAAACCGGGCATTACAAGAGACAAATATGCGGCTTTCTATGATGCTGAGAGAGAAAGAGTTCGAATCTGCTGCAGTGAAGAAGAAGGCTCTTGCTTTGGAGCGACTCCTGAAGGAACAAGAGCAGGGCCAGGCTGGGGAGTTAAACCAGCTTTTACATGCAGTTACGTCCATGCAGGAAAAGACAGTTCTGTTTCAGCAGGAGAGAGATGAAGTCGTGTTGGCACTGAAACAGCAACAAATGGAAAACTGTGCCCTACAGAATGAAGTTTGTCATTTAAGAGAAAACGAATTACGCTTAAGGCTGGAGCTAGAAAGATCTCGTAACCAGGCTTTAGAGTCAGAAGATGCTCATCTCCGTGAAGTGCTGGTTGCAGAAGACAGAGCGGCTCAACTAAGAAAGAGAGTCACAACACTAGAGGAAAAGCTACTTTTATCTTCCTAGGCAACGCAAAAGGCAAGCCATCAAGCCAGGGTAGAGGTGGAGTCATTGCAGGAACAACTGAATGTTGTCAGGAAGCAGAAAGATGAAACCGCATTACAGCTTTCTGTCTCTCAGGAACAAGAAAAGCAGTATGCTCGAACACTAGCCAACCTGAAGATGGCACTAGCCGAATGGATGGAAAAGGCAGACCATCTAGAAGGAAAACTGATGTCCTTGCAGGGACGACTCGATAAAGCCAATGCCATCTTGGATCTGAAGGAGGAACAAGTTGGAGAATTTAAAAAGCAAAGTGAGGTCCAACAGGAAATGCTGGATGAGGTGCAAAAGAAATGGATGAACTTAGTAAGTAGCATGGAAGGAAAAGTAGACAAAGTCCTAGTGAGAAAGCTCTTCCTGGACTATTTTCAAACACCCAAACGTGAACGTCAGGAAGTGTTGAGATTAATGGGAAGCACTCTGGGAATGAAAAGGGAAGAAATGGAGTGGCTCATCCAGGAAGAGCACGGCGGCCTTACCAGATGGATGACTGGGTGGCTTGGATCAAGAAGTGTCCCCAGCACACCTCTGACACCAAATCAGCAATCTGATCTCAATGGTTCTTTTTCAGAACTTTTTGTTAAATTTCTAGAAACTGAGTCTCATGTAGCTTTTCCACCACAAAAGCTCTCTGCTCAGGATAGGAAGCATCTAGATGCACCCAGAAGGAAGAAACTGGCGAAAAATGTACCAGCACGTCTTAACACCACCCTCGGATCCACACCCAGAAAATCAGATGTGAATGGCTGCTCCACAGCTGTGTCTCTTATTGACCCACCCGGCCCTGGGACTGGGGGGTCTGGGCATCTTCTTTTAAATGCCGTTACTGATGTTGTGCCCGCGTGTACACCTTTGCTCCTGTCACCTGCCAAGAGTGCTGCAGTTGCCCTGAAAAACACTTCAAAGCGGTAGAAGATTCCAAGTCGGAGACGAGACAGCACTGTAGAGAAACCAGGTCACTTTGTTTGTGACCTTATCATCAAGTGGCCTTCCAGGAAAAGTCATAGATTTGTTTTTAGTTTCACTTTAAGTTTAATATAAATAGTCTTCGTAATTAAAAAAAAAGTATCCTTTAAGGTCTTCACCCCACTTAAAGCAGAGGTTACTTCTTGGGAGAGTGGGCCTTGGAGGGACTGGAGGCTGTGGTCAAAGGACACTTCCAGTCGTGTTTCTAGCACTTTCACTTTTTACAAGGAGAGGGTGTTTTTTTTTAGGTGAACCTTGGGTAATATGAACAGTAACTTGTGTTAATGCTCAAAAATTATAAAATACACGAGTGCCTGCTCTTTGTATATTAAGAAAGGAGAACAGCGCAAAAGGGCAAGATGCATGAAAATTTACAAAGGAAAGTTCAGTTTTCCTGGCTCAGTCCTACTCCTCTTTTGTTGCCTAGGAAACCACTCTATTGGGAACCTGGATTCTCTCAGGCATTTTAAACATATATGTATATTTGTATATATGGGAGGTTATTACTCCCTGACTGACTTTATAAAAAAGGGTCACTACACCTTAGAGATCTTTCCAAATGTGTATGAATTCCATCTTATTCTTTTTAAAAGCAGCAGTTTGTCGTATGGATGTACCCTAATTGATTTAACTATAGCCGAGTGATCAACATTGAAGCAGTTTCTACCCCAAATCCTATCAAAGGTCCATGGTCCGCTCCCTTGCCCATTTCCTTAAGAGCCACTCCAAGTCTTCATCCCTTTCCACAAGCATGATCATCCTTATACCCTCTTGAAGAGATCAGAGGCCAGCTAGTCAAGAACTCTCCATTTCCCGCACCCCCTTCCTAGATTCCACCATCCCTCTATTTCTCTCCATCCATCTCTACTCTTTCCCTTTTGTCCTACAGGAAAAGGGATCCAGCTTTGCATTTCCAGGGGAATTGCTCCATTCTGCCCTGAAAACCATCTATTCAGACTTCGTCAACGACCTGAGTCCATTAATTTTCCATCTGCTTTCTCTTCAGCCTGTCTCTTTCCCTAAGCAGAGGAGCACTCCCGCGTTTCTCCCAGCATCTACTCCTCTCCTTTCTGCTCCTCCAATGACCCCCTACTCTCTCTACCTTTCATGGCTGACCTTCTGCAAAAATTCTCTACTCGTCATCATTTCATCTCTCACTGACTTCTTCTTGAAAGATTCACAAAATCTTGTGTCCGTAATGTCATAAGAATTTTCAAATGCACACTCTTTAGTCCTTTATTACCTAAACTCTCTCTGGTGTCTGATAAATTCTGCCCGCATGTTCAGTATTTAAACATTCTCTCTGCCCTATTTCTTTTTGGGATGCCACTCTCCCCAGGTGCCCTTACTGACCTCAGACCCTTCTTTCTCAGTCTCCTTTGTGGCTTCTTCTTCTGACCGCTTCTTAGGGTTTATGTTCTCTAAGGCATTGTCTTCAGGGAACAGGATCTTCTCACTCCCCTGTGGTCTCAGGGAAGCGCATCCACTCCCATGATTGGACTCTCACCTGGATGCTAATGTCTTCTGAATGCCTATGTCGAACCTCACCCTTCTCCTGACTCCACACTAGTTTATCTCACTGTCTGCTGGACACCTCTACTGGGATGTCCATTGGCTTCTCAAAATCAACATGTTCAAAAGGGAAGTGGTATCTTCCCATACAACACTCCTCCTCCTCCTATGTTCCTTTTATCACCTCATAAAATCTCTGTCCATCTTATCACCCAAGCAAGAGGCCTCAGAGCCATGGTTGATCTCTCTGTATCGCCTACTCCATATCCTGTCAACTACCAAACAGAGCTTAATTCCTTCCCTTCTTTTCTGTTCCCACTGCTCTGGTCCATCCCTTCCTGTCTCCTGCATGGACTAGCACAGGAGACTCCTTACTGATCTTGCTGGTTGCGCTCTTGGCCTCCCTTGAATCCATCCTCCACACTGCTGGGAGGGAGGACTAAGGTGAAAATCTACTGTTACTGAAACCGTGCCTGGTACCCACGAGGTTGACCCAGTAAGTAAAGTAACCAAAGTTTCTGAGCTTGTTTTGCAGAACAACAGGAAGACTGCTGATAAGAGAGCTGCTTACTGACAGCCCCCTGACCCCCGCCTGACTACATATCATGCAGATGCATCGAGAAGCTCAAGTGACCGATCGTGAAATCTGGACGTCACACACAAAGATCCACTTCATGCCACACATAGAACCCCAGCGGATGCACACGTGACCCAGGAAGAAATATGGAGGACAGTGGCACCTGAGCAGAGGACTCCTCCAACTTCAGCCCCCAAAGCCCTCCTGCTCCCTCTCCTACCCAAAACCCTAGAGAAAAACCCCAACTTTTTTCCTTTGAGGAGGTGGATTTGACTTTTCTTCCCACCTCCTTGTCTGGCTGCCTTTTGATAATAAACCTCTTTCTTTGCTACAATCCTGATGTTACTGTGATTGGCTTTGCTGCGTATCTGGTAAACGAACCTGAGTTTGTGCTCCATTTCATTACTTCCATGTTTTAAATTATTTCAGGGTTCCCCATTGCCTGGAGTCCAAACTTTAGCAGAATAGGCAAGGCCTTGCCTCCGCAGCCTTCCTTCCTGCTCGTCGCCCACACATAGGCTGCCCTGCAGCCTCGTGTGACTTTCTGCACATCCCAAACAGATTCTTACTCAGTTAACTTCAAGCCCATGAGCCTAATCACCGCAGGGTAATTGCTTCAAGAAAGTGCACACCCGAAGTGTTTCATTTGCCTCCTCTTGACCCGGAAGGTGAGGGAGGGATTCCCATCCACCCTAAGGTGATAGGGATGGCTGAATGCTGAACAAATGAGCTCAACAGCAATTTATTAGTCAGGTAAAGAGAGATCCCAGGGGAGAACACCACACACCGTGTGGAGCCACATGGGTGTGCTCTTGGGAAGAGAGTAAAGATGTAGGGTTGTCGGGGGCAGACTTTGTAGTGACAAGAGGGTGGAGCGGACCCCTGGTTCCCGCAGGAGGGTGTGATTGTCTTGTTTGAATAATTTGACAGTCTGGCAGGGAACTGGAGCCCGCTACTCGGAGAGCAACTGTGCCTGGTCCCTGTGATAAAGCGGGTTGTTTGGTGAAGAGACCTTAACTATGGGAGCAGAGGGGGAGGGGAACTTGCAGTTATGCCATTGGAGGCCCTCTGATTTGACCAGATGTCAAGGTAAAACTTCATATTGAATCTTCATTTCTGGCCTTCTAGTAAGTGACTCTTCAATGCCTTGACATCAATTTACACCTTGGTGATGACTGAGACGTTTAGGGAGGAGGCGAAATGCTTCTCTAGGAAGTGAAGTGGGCACTTGACCAGGAGGGAGAGGTGGTCATTGAACCTCAAGTGTATGAATTCTCATTGAGGTACACCCAGTTGATCCCAAGGGATTCCCCAGGTTGCCAAGAACTGGAGAAGGAGTGACATCCTCCAGCACCATGGCATCTGACAATGGAGTGATGACAGGGGAGGCCACCTCCACCAGCAGGTAGGACATGCCACAGGGCCCGGGTTTTGCTCTCTCCTGTAGCAAGGAGGCCTTGGTAACCTTCTTGAACTTGTCGGGTGCTGCTTCCATGACCCAAGGAATAATGGGCAGCTGGGTATGGAGGCTCAGGGTCTTGGAGAGACTCTATTTCCAGAAGAGCCCAGGGCATGGCTAGTAATTGCTGCTCTAACACTGTATAATGCAGGGCCAAAGAGGGCAGTTTCTTGCATCAGAAACCAAATGACATATTTATACAATGTTATCAATCAATGTTACAGCAATAACAAAAAGAAAAGATAAGAAAAGAAAAAAGAAAACAAACAAACAAAAAGGAAACTGAGAGGCAAGTTAGGCACATCGTATGTGGTCCAGAGAGTCCAGGAAGCATGAAGAGGTTGCTGAAGCCTCTTCACTGAAGGAGTCTCTGAAGGCTCCAAGAGGAGTGCCCACTGATTTTTCATTTGGACAGATTCTAGAGCCATCTGTTGGAGGGATCCCCCACTGAAGGTGGGCTAATTTATAAGTTACAGCATAAATGGTCTTAAGTAAAATTTGTGAACAAGAATTATGTTGGCTCCAGAATCAAAAAAGGACTAAAAGACGTTGGACTTGTATGTCCTTAACAAGTGTGCTAAACAAATGTCGTCAAAGGAAGATGTCATAAAAGTCATCTCAGAACTGTACTCCTGGGGAAAGGTGGACGCAGTGAAGGTCCTGTCTGCAAAGATTGTGTGTGAGAGCAGAACAGCCTAGGTACCTTGGGTAACATGGTAAAAATGTGTCCCTCATAGGTGACAGTAAGGCTGAGAGGATGTTGAAACAAGCTCTGAACAGAACATATTAGGCTAATCTATAATAGTAAAATATGCAGCCATGTGTAAATATAGTGGGATCCCAGGTGTTTTAAAGGTACCCAGATTTGTTTTCATCAGGTACAGTCGGACACAAAGATACAGAACTAACTGTCATGAAGGAGAAGTTTTCTATCCTCACAGGTCCTGAGCAGCTGGAGGCAGGGCACACCATGGAGGGCCACACAGGGCAGAATCAGGGTCAGTCAGGAGGCAGAAGGAGGGAGGGGAAAACATGGGCAAGAGCCTTTCTTGTGGATTCCATGGGAAGGAAGGAGTGAGGCTGGGTGAGCAGATGTAGGATTGGTTAGTTTGAATCACTTCAATGGGCTCAGGGCACAGTGGTGTCCTTGGCGGTCTGGTCCCTGTCCCTGGGGTGATGAGGGCAGGGGAAGAGTGGCCCAGAGTGGGAGAGCCTGATAGAGGAGGAGGTTGGGGTGTGGGCTCTGGATGGTTTAAACATGAAAGGTGTGCACAGAGGAGTCATTTACTATCTCTAGGAATTAGTTAATCCTGGCAGGGACAGTCCCTCCCAGGTCACCAGGGCCTCAGATGTCAAAGCATTCAATACAGGAAATAGAAAATGGTTATTATATTATGTATAACCTTAATTCAAGCCCTAGTATGAAGTCTGTGAAGTTTTGCCAACTGGTGCATTCAGCAGATGTTAAAGTAGTTCGGAACCTCTGTGGTGGAGGCACAAAGGCCAGTCAGCTCCCTTTATCTTTTTGCCATATAAATCATTTTAGTAAATTTTGGATTTCCAATTGGAACAATTGTGAACTTTTCTTGAATTAATTATTTTGTTTGATTGTTCCCTGCCCATGTATCCAGGTCTCTTTCTGTCATTTATCTTTTTATTGGTTTGTTGGTCTCTGGATATACTTGGGGGTGGGGGAATGTCTTTCTCCCCTGCTCCTATTTATCACTTTCTTCCTCCAGAGAGTCTCAGGTCAGTATCATCAGGGTTAGGGCCTCTCTCACTGAGGGCAATGGTTGTATGGTTTAAGGATACTGGGCTGAAGTCAGGTTTGAACTGACACCTTCACTGTGCCACAGGGCTGCTGTGGATCATTTACCCCATAGCCCTGAGGATCAGGAGTTTGTGCCACACAGGCATAGGCAGCAGGGTACAGTGGAGGAGCACAGGGCCCGCCCACCATCCAGATGATGAGGGATGGAAGCCATCTTCTGCTGTGGCCCTACCTTTCCCCCATCTGTGCTGCTTCCCTTCCCCACCTTCTCTCTGTACATATGCCCTCTGGATATTTTGGACTGTAGAGTCACAACTTTTGTGGTTCTCCATCCAAGCACATGTGGTGCAGACCTTCTGGGTGGTTATGGGGAAAGGGAAGCAGGTGTTGGGCCTCATAGATGAGTACCTTCTTCCTCCATGGAATGCCAGTCAATCTCCCCAGTGTTGAAGTCCACATCCAGTGGGTCATTTTGTCTATGGCCAAGGTGGGGGCCTCAAGCCCCTTGATGACAAGATTCGTCCTTTGGTGTGCTGGTAAGGAACAACGCTAAGCAAAGCCCAAGTGTGCTGGTTGGGTTTTGGCATTGGGAGAGAAGTTGAATACCAAATGCTACCCCCGCAACATTTTGGTTTTTCTCATCAGAGCCTGAGCCACGGGCTGCCACGCATGTGCACCTCGAAACCCTTAGGGGTCAGGAGAGCACGTGACAGCAGCAAGATGAGCAGCAGCACAGGAGATGGGTGAGGTCACTGCCTTTGCCTGAACAACGATTCAGGAGGGAACCAGGGAGTCATTCTGTAATCCTCCTGGGGTCGTGGCCTCCTTCCTTTTCTCAAGCTAAATAGGGAGTCATCCCCAGGACTGTGCTGGGGTTACACTTTCCCAAACAGCGTCTCTGTGACTGCCCCAAGCAGCCACTGATGGTCATCGGGCTACACACAGTGACCAAGGAGCACTAGCCCTACATTCAGTAATTGGAACTCAAGCGCCCACCAGTGAGGATGTTGTGTGTCACTGCCCTCATGTGGGAGCCAAGGAGACTACCTGCCAGACACAAGCCACACCCGATGGCACCTTGCTCTGGAATATAGTCAATTAAGAATAGTTCTCGCCTTGTGGGCAAGAATGAGACATTAGGGTGGGAAGAGATGGCAGCATCTTCTTGAGAGAACAGAATGCGAGCTAAAGCCCGGGCTGGCCAACAATTGGCCCTCACATCCCAGACAGGAAATGCTGCCTATGACCCAGTTAGTTAGCAAAGGAGTAGTTAGTGAAAGCTGGCCAGGTGTCCTCAGGTGAGGTTGGGCCATCCTGTTTGTGATGCCGACTGTTTTAGTCCCCTCCTCTTCACTCCACTGGTGAGAGAGAGAGTCCCACCCTAGACTCATTGGCATGGCAGAACACAGGACACCCAACAGTGGACATTTGGGATGGGCAGCAGTTTATTAGTTTTTACATATACTCACAGTTCAGGGGAGGAGGACCTCACACCATGCAGGGCCACACGGGGATTGCACTTGGAAACAGAGTGAACAAGCAAGGGCTTGGGAGGTTGACTTTGCAGTAACAAGAGGGTGAAGTAAACCCTGGTTCCCGCAGGAGGGTCTGATGGGCTTGTTTGAATATTTCTGTGATGGGGAAGTGAACTCTGAGCTTGGGAATAAGCAGGCACTGTGTCTGGTCCCCGTGATGAGAAGCGTTGTTTGGCCAGGGACCCTTACCTCTGGGAGAAGAGGGAGAAGAGGTGTGGAGAATTGCAGTTAGACCATTTGAGGTCTCCTTGATTTACCAGATGTCAAGACTGCTCATAATATTGAATCTTAATTTCAGATCTTATACCACAAGAAGTTATTAAAAAGTAATTATTTCTAGAAGCAATAATTGAGTTCAACAATCTCATAGGATAGCAAACAAATGTATAAAAGTGTATTTCTATGTGCTAGGAATGAACATGTGGACACCAATATTAAAAATACATTTATGATCACCAATAAAAATAAAAGACTTAGGTGTAAATCTAACAAAACATGTCCAGGACTTGTACGCTGAAAAGTACACAACACTGATAAAAGCAGTGAAAGATCTAAATAAGTGGAAAGATATACCATGTTAGTGAATTGGAAGACAAAACATAGTAAAGATGTGAATTCTCCCCAAATTGATATAGAGATGTAACAAAATCAAAATCCAGTAAGATTATTGTTGTAGCTATAGACAAAATAATTCTAAAATTTATATGGAAAGACAAAGGAACTAAAATAGCTAATACAATTTTTTTGTGTATGTGTGAGGAAGATGAGCCCTGAGCAAACACCCAATGTCAATCCTCCTCTTTTTTGCTGAGGAAGATAAGCCCTGGGCTAACATCCATGCCCATCCTCCTCTACTTTATGTGGGATGCCACCACAACATGGCTTGACAAGCGGTGCGACGGTGTTTGCCTGGGATCCGAACCTGTGAACCCGGGGCCGCCGCAGCGGAGTGCGCGCACTTAACCACTGCGCCACCGGGCTGGCCCCAAGCTAAAACAATTTTGAAAAAGAAGAATAAGCGGGAGCAATCAGTCTAGCCAGTTTCACAACTTACTGTACAGCTACAGTAACCAAGACTGTACAGTATTTGCAGAGGGATAGATGCATAGATAGATGGAACAGAAGAAAGAACCCAGAAATAGTCCCAACAATTATGCCCAACTGATTTTTGACAAAAGTGCAACAGTGATTCAATGAAAGAAAGACAGCCTTTCTAACAGACTACAGCCATTCAAAGCTTATGAGGAAATCATAGGCTAAAAACTAGGAAAGTGGAACCACAAGGAAGGAAGATAATGGTTTGACTGAGGTACTACCAGGTGGTGATGGGAGGGGAGGGATAGTCTGCCCCCACTCAGGAGGAGAGCTGCAAGACCTGAATGACTGTTTATTTCATCTTTTTGAATTTAGCTTCTTCTGACTGACCAGCCCCACAGGCTCTGGTCATTTTTGCATCAGCTCCCACACTCCGAAATCAGGTCACCCGTAACTGAGCATACAATGATCCAGACTCCATTAGTCTTCCCATTAGCATCTTTCTCAGCCTATATGAGGTGGCAAGATGGCTCTCAGTAGTTTCAAAGGTACATCTTCCCAGGTTCAAGTCTGGCCCAAAAGAGAGCTCTTCTAGACTTAGCAATTGCCATTCAACTCCTAGGATTCAATCTGATTGGACCAACCTAGTAATCCCCCCGTTTGCCCCCCCACCCCACATACACACCCCTGAAGTATATCTGGGGTGATTTGTATGTGATTGCCAGGCCTTGGTAAGATTACACCCCCAGTGCCAGGCATGCAACCTCACCTGATCCACATGGACTGAAAGGAGAGTTTACTTCTCCAGAATAAACTCCAGCTGTTGTTATAGAAGAAAGGAATATTGGACAGCCAATGCAACAAATGCCACTGTAGCCTCTCAGGAAGAAACTCCACAGTTCTTGTCCAGCTTTTGCTCCCAATATTAATGTTCACAGGGATTATAAACTCCAGTTTCTCTTGTTTTGAATTTGTCAGAGGATGCAGATTAGCTGACAGTGATCTTTCTCTGGCTGGGACCTTGTTCACGACTACCCCAGTGCAGTCACATATTTGGAGGCATCGTGCAGCCTGAGACAGCTAAGCTTGCCGTTTTCAGACTCCACTGCTGTGTCATAAAGTTCCAGCCCCTTGATCAGGAACTTAAATGGTAGGAGCTAGCCCTGCCTGCTGGAAGCCTTTGGGGTGGCCGCTCAGTGAAAAACTGACCAAAGTCCTCTGAATCGTCAGTTTTTCTGAATCAAACGCTCAGCAAAGAACACAAGGATTTTTTGCTCGTCAATCAACAGAGGTGTATCAATGCATCTGCCTCCACCTTCTTCCAGTCACCCTCAGCCTCACCATCCAGACGTCTGGCATCCTCACCTTCTACTATTTGTTGACACTTATTACCCAGAAACACACATGGAATGTCTACACTGCGAAGCTGGAAGACTATGTTCAATGGTTTGCATTACCCTTTAGGCTGAGGATGAGTCAAAGAAAGTGGTGTATTTCATCTCATCACTACTCCCCCTGGGTCAACTCCCTAACCTCAGGCTTCCACACTGTCATTTCTACCTCGGGTATCAATGAGCTCTTGTTCCTCCATTAAAAACCTTGCAAGTATTTAATATCTGATCTTGACCCAAAATATGTGTACTGGGTTTTTTGTTGTTGTTGTTTGTTAGTTTTGCTTGTGTGTGTGTGTGATTGAAGGTTCTTCAAGTTTGAGTATATCCATCCCCTGGCTCCCAACAGATAATGAAATGGAATATACAAGCACACTCCTTTTCTTATTTATTTAGAAAATGTTTTATAATAAATCCAGTAGAAAATCTATGTTATGAACATCTTGAACACGCATAAAATGAAACATACACATGTGAATGCACCCCAACTTGAGAAATCATTGAGGTGTACTCCTTCCATATTTCCTTTCTTTGCCCTCCAGTGTCCTAGCCCCCGACTCCCCAAAGGTCACAAATAATCTGATTCCTGATTTTCTCCCTCATTCTTCTACTTTTTTGTATAGCAGTTTACCATATATGTATGTTTCTCTAAACATTAGTTTTGCTTGGTTTGAACTTTACAAAAATGTTATATTTTCTTCTTTCACTGAATATTATGTTGCTGAAATTCAGCCAGTGATGCTTGTAACTGATAGCTCTAGTTTATTTTCACTGCTACATAGTTTTCCACACGGTCCTTCCTTCACAACAAGGGCGAATATGTGTGCAAGGCCCATAGCACAGTTCCTGGCTCAGAGACAACACTCAATAAATATTTGTTAAATTGTTGAATGAGACTGAACCCCGACTGACTGCAACACTGATACTTGTTTCCCTCGGCTGGATACTCCGTCCTTCGCCTCACTGCTGAGGATCTTGCCAGCTCTTCTGCCCTGAGCTAATTACAGTTATAAAATTTCCTACCAGCCGTAAGATCCCCGGTAGCCTGCCTACGCACCTAAAACTACAATTCCCAGGAAGCATTGCGGTGCTCTTGCGTCAATTTGTTTACTTTCCTCCTCGACGAACTTCCGGAGTGTGTGGGCGGGGTCAAATGAGTTCTCCAATGAGCGCGTCCGCCGTTGAAGGGGGCGGGGAAATTGTCCAGTGCGCGGTTCGGCTGAGGCGCCAACGAGCGGGCCGGTTGCTGGGCAGCCGTCGTGGGCGGTGTCGCTGAGCCGCGGCGGCGGAGCGGAGTGGAGTGTAGCCTCTCTCTGCTGCCTGCTCCCAGGCTCGCTCCTTCTCCTGGCCTCTGTCGACCCCCTCCATGTCCCCGGTGGGCACAGCACCGCGGAACCTCCACGCCCACGCCCACTAGCCTGTGGAGGCCCTCCTTCACGTCCGGTTCTTGCTCCTCGACCGACGCAGACGACGAGGGCGTGCGCGGCGCCTGCGAGGATGCTTCTGTCTGCAGGAGGTGCCTGCGGCGCGGGGGGCTGGGGGCCGCCTCCGCGGGGGCTGGGGGCTCGGTGGGAGGCGGGCCTGTGTCTGAGGAACACGCGTGTGCGCCAGGAGGTACCTGTCAAGTCGTGCGACGGCTGTGCAGTGCACGGAGCGGGGGTTCGCTGGTTGAGCTCACGTTTACCTGACCTGTGACGTGTGCCGGGCGCGGTGCCAGCCTGGGGATGCGGTGACCCGGAGTCAGGCGCTGAACCAGCGGACGTGGTCGTGGCTCTTGGAGCTCAAGTCTTGCTGGAAGGACAGACGTGAAGCAACGATTAACGACAGTCTTGGTGGGTTATGAGAAGTGGAGGTCTCCCTCTTTTACAGGCTTGTTGAGGCACCTTCTAGTTTAGTCTTTGAATTTGTCTTTTTCTTCTTTTTTAAAAAAATTGATCAAATCTCACTGTATTTTTGTGCTATGTCCGTTTCTGTCTTAATATTTGGATTTCTAATTCTAGGTTTTTTTTTTAAACATCTTCAGATGCTCGTTTGGAATAATTAAATGTAGAGCGTTATGCTATAGTTTTTCTCCATGTTTTTGGAGGAGCAGAGGATAAAATTTTTATTAGCTGAAATGTTATGATTCACTTTTTCTGTTTTCTTCTTACAGAAACTTTGTAGAGAATTTGTTTTTTTTTCTATTCCTAGGTATTTTATGGACAGGGTTCCTAGTTTGAGAGAGCCCACTTTGTCAGTATAGTGGAGTGCAGTTTCGTTAATGGATAATGTTATTGAGAAGTGAGAGATAAATTTTGTTTGTCTTTCATTTATGCAAAATCCTTAATATTCCTTTTTTGTTTCCTTCCTTCCTTTTTCCTTCATTGCCATGTCTCTAAGGAGCACCACCTCTTTCCCATATTTCTGATGCCCCTTTGGAAGCAGTACTTCTTCAAGACTGACACCTCCAGAGCCTTTCACTTTCAAACAGCTCATGGCCAATGCTGAGAACCACCAAGTCCTAGATCTGTGTTGAGTATTTCAGCATTTAGTGATGGACTTCCTCTTTTGAGGATGGTGCTATGTGTTTTATCTGATTCCTCCTTTTATCATGAGCCTCTCCTTTTTATGGAGGCTCTTAAACCTTCTAATCCTCCACTCTCCCAAAGGCTTTCAGCAGTAGTAGGAGCTAGGTTGGAATTTGGTGTTTGTTTATGAACCTACAGGTAATTTGAAGGTTATGGTGTTGTCTTCTTGTAATGCTGCATGCTTGGTTATCTGTAGCTTTGTTTGTTCTCCTTGTCGATTCTATGATTCTTTCTCCCCAAAGAACTTCTTTTAACATTTCTTGCAAAGCAAGTCTACTGGTGACAATTCCCTCGATCCTCAATTTTTGTTTGAGAAATTCTTTATTCCCCTCACTTTTGAAGGATAAGTTCACGGAGTACAGAATTTTAGGTTGGTGGTTTTCTTGTTTCCACACTTCACTCCACTCTCTTGCTTGCAGGATGTTTTGGATTCAGGGAGCCGTCTTTTATCTTCCAGACCCTGAAGGCTCTCCTCGAGTTTTTACAAGTATCTATTTTCCCGTGCCTTTCCAACACATAATATTATTAGCATTTTTTTGTTTTCTCAATGTGATGGTTGAAGATGGTATTCCATTGACAATTTCATTTTTAATTAGTGAATTCTAACATTGTTGCATATTGGTCATCTGTGTATTTCTCAGTAGGTTGTTTATCCATATCTTTTGCCAGTTTATTAGTTAGGTTTTTGGAGCTCCTTCTTCAGTACTGATATTAATCATTTGTCTATTGTGTATTGCTGATGTTTTTTTCTGAGTCTGATTCATCTTTTAACTGTGTTTATAGTATTGTTGCTAAATGGAATAGTGTATATTCTGAGTCTCTGCACATTACTGTAAATCTTTTTGTTTTTTGGTCTTCACTCATGGATAAGAGATTGTCTGGCTATAGAATGCTTGTCTCACAACATTTTACCCCTCATCTCTATCCACACACATTGCTCCATTGTCTTCTAGAATTGCAGATGAGCAGTCTAATGCCAATATGACCTTTTTTTCTCTTTCTTCCTAGATGCCTAGAAAATTTTATTTCTTCTCTAAATTCAAAAACTTTCTCAATATGTGTTATGGTAATATTTTTTCTCATTAATTTTTCCTAGTATATGATATGTTCCTTTTTTTTTTTTTGTGAGGAAGATCAGTCCTGAGCTAACATCCATGCCAATCCTCCTCTTTTTGGTGAGGAAGACTGGCTCTGAGCTAACATCTATTGCCAATCCTCCTCCTTTTTTCTCCCCAAAGCCCCAGTAGATGGTTGTATGTCATAGTTGCACATCCTTCTAGTTGCTGTATGTGGGACACGGCCTCAGCGTGGCCGGAGAAGTGGTGCATCGGTGCGTGCCCGGGATCTGAACCCAGGCCACCAGTAGCAGAGTGCGTGCACTTAACCGCTAAGCCACGGGGCCGGCCCCTGATATGTTCCTTTTGATGATTGGGGCCTTCCTTGAGTTCTGGAAAGTTTTTTCTCACATGTCTTTAAATATTGTTTTTCCCATTTGCTCTGTTCTCTCCATCAGACATGCCAATGATTCTTATATTGAAAGTCTGTGGAATCTTCTGACTCATTATTTTCTCTCTTTTCCTTTATCCTCTTCTTTCTGAAAGAGTTTCTCAAGAATGGCTTCAACATTATTGATTTAATTCCCAGTAGTATAAATTCTGATCTTGATTGTTTCTAAGCTGCAGTTAATCTCAAAGGAAATTTTATTCTTTTCAAAATATTTCCTCTTTATCTATCTCTATCTATTTCTGTCATGCCAGCCTCTCCCTTTACAGCTCAGTCTCTCACCTTATCATATAATTTTTTACTTCTTGTTTCTTAGGGCAAACAGTTTACTGAATTTTATAGAGAACGGAAACACAACAGAAGCTTTCTAAAGTGTGCTTCTGTTTCCTCTGATAGAACTCTTTTGAAGACTCTTATTCTGACTCTTAATAAGGACAGCAGGTGGCTCTGTCTTAGTCCAGGGAGCACTGGCTATCAGAGCCCCTCGCCCTAGCTTCCTCAGTGCACACTGGTCTGACTTCGAGCTGCCAGCACTTCTCTGCCTGGGGACTTTCCTCACTGCTGGAGACTCCTTGGCCGCCTATGTGACAGGCTGAAGTGTAGAGACTTGCTGTCCCCAGGAGCATCTTCAGCTAGTACCCCAGCTGCCTCACCCCTTGGGTGGGAGAGCTGTGAGGGGCGTGCTCTGCCCCGGCTGCCAGGGCTCCCTGTGGACAGAGCTCCTCTTGCCCACAGTGGTGAGTGTCCTGAGCGGGGACCCCGCAGTGGTGGGCAGCTTGATAGTAGCCATAACTAGCCGCCTTCTCTTCCTTCTCCCGCTTCCCAACCCCCCTTGCCTTCGCCTCCCAGATAAACTGCTTGCTCCAGAATCCTCTCCAGGTCTACATCTGGCGCCGCACAAGCTGAGGCATCCGTGGCCTAAGCATACACACATGTCAAGCCTTGTCTTGGCTCTGGAAGACCTGCTGGAGACAGTCCCCTGGGCCGTGACTTAACAGGTGTGAGGCTGCTTCTGTGACCTCGCATCTGTTCACTGCAGTTTGGAATGTCATCCTGTTCCTGGTTCTCATCCTTGTGGGCAGGAAACCGGAGGGCTGCGGGCCACTCTCAGCTGCCCGGTGCCCCACCCATGCTGACGCCAGGACCACGTGTACATACAGGCGTTATCCACCCCAGGGTTCTGCCCAGCCCCCTCTGCCTCTTCTCCCCACATCACTCAGGGCTCCTTCTGCTCTAGGACTGGTGATGATACTCCGTGGGGTGCAAGGGCATCCTCTGAATGTGCCATCGTTGGTTTAAGTGGGACTCTGCTGTGTGTTGCTGTTAGTGTGTGAGGTTGGGGCCAGCTTTGTCGTGGGTTTACACAACAAACATTCCGCTGGAGCCTGCTCTGCTTGGTGCACGAGGACGCTGGCTCTGGACCTGCAGATGCATCATCTCCTACAGATGGCAGCTGCCCTCGCACTGTAGGTCTGCCCTTGAGCAGTCGCCCAGCAGCCTAGCGGCAGGGAGCTCACGTTCTCCTATTACACCTTCAGGCAGGCGGTGAGAGAAGCAGCTTTACTGGTCAGCTACTCTGGGCCAGGCCTGTGCCTTGTCTCCTTACAGCATTCTTGGGGGCTAATTGTTACTATCATTCCCAATCTGCAGATGAGGAAGCCAAGGCTCCTACAGGTTGAGTGACTTCTGAGGTGACTTGGGGCTAGGGCTGGGGCTGGGACCGGGAAGGTCTGACTCAGGGTCCGTGCTTGTTCCCTGGCGTGTTGCAGCCTCTCAGACACGGGACACGCCAGAATGATGGGGCTCCTGATTTGCTGCATTGCTGCACCTCAGCCATTTCACAAGGAGCCTCCGTGTTGTCTTGGCACTGCGGACCCTACAGTGGACCTAACAAATCCCTTGTCCTCACGGGGGTTTCCTCCTAACGAGGAAGACAGAGACAGTAAACAGACATCAGTAAGACGGGATCAGGTGGCCCTGAGGGAAGGCTACCAAGTGGGTGATGGAGGAGAGGCTTTGAGGAGGAGTCTGTCTATTGCTGGGTAACAAATGGCCCCAACACTTGGCAGCCCACAGCAGCAAATGGTTATTGTCTTGGCCTCTGTGGGTCAGGAACCCAGGAGCAGCGTGGCTGGGTGGTTCTGACTCAGGGCTCTCTTGAGGTCTCTGTCAGGATGTTGGCTGGGGCCACATCTTCCCAGGGGCTGGGAAATCTACCTGTCAGCTCACATGCATGGCTGCTGGCAGGAGGCATCAGGTCGTCACCATGTGGGTCTCTCCACAGGGCCACTCACAGGCAAGGTAGCTAGCTTCCCAGGGGGAGAGATGGAGATGGAGATAAAGATTGAGATACACACACGTACACGTGCACACACACACACACGTATGCACGCACGCACCGCCCCTGCCTGCTTTCCTTCCGCACGGCTGTGATGAAATGGGAAACAAAACAAGGAACAAGCACCTTCTCCTGCTGCTCCCGGGCCGCCCTTCCTCACCGTCCGTGGCTTGCTTTCCTTCAGGCTTCCTGAGAATGGCCTTGGAGAGTCGTCCAGCTGACAGAGGGCTGTCTGCACCTTCTCCCTGTCCCCCTGGGGCAAGGAGACAGCACAAGTTTCCGCTGGCCATTCTGGTCTTCTGTCACTTGCCCGCAGAGGGGGCAGTGTGGCGGGCACCGATGCCCACTTGGAATTGCTGGACAGGGAGTCCAGTGTCCTTCTAGAACAAGGGGTTTACATTCAGGCAGCTGGAACACACATCGCTGGGAACTACCTGCTCTGGGTCTTATTTGCTGCTGGCGAGAGCACGGGGGAGATTGGGTGCTGCCAGGGGAGGCCGGGCAGTCCACCTGTGACAACGGGCCTGGATGTTCGAGGAGCAAAATGGGGTCTCTCTTTCCCTTTTTAAAATAATAATCCATTACTTTGTTGAACCATTGTTCATTTTTTCCATTTTAAAATTGTGACATACACACAAAACACACAAAATACACTTGCATACATATGTATATGTGTGTGTGTATACAGTTTAAAGATTCATGTGGTATAGACATCTGTCTTCACCACAAAGTCAGTAAGTGGGACATTTCCAGAAGCACTTGTGTCCCTCCTGACAGGAGCCCCTCTCCCTGGGGGACCGATGCCCTGACACTTGTGACGGTCAAGTCCTTGCTCAGCCTCACAGTCTCACTCTCCGGCAGGCACCTCTCCGCTGAGGCGTTGTGTTTTGCTCGTTTTATTCATTCATGTGGATTGTGATGCGTGCCGTCTTGGGAGACTGGCTGCCTGGGCGACTCACTCTGCTGCTGGGGGCAGCCAGGGCGCGTGCGTTCCTGTGGCTGGTTAGTCTCCCTTGTGTGCATGGGCCACATTCATCCATTCTCCTGTTGAGACATGCTGGGCCCATTCCAGTGTGGGGCTCCCGGGCTGTGTCCCCCGCTTCACTGGCCTTTATGAGTAGGAGCAGAACTTCTGGGTCAAGAGGTGCCCTTACCTTTGTGGGCAGTGCTGCTGTCTCTTCCACGGTGGAGCACTTGTGTGTGCCAGGTCCTGTGCTGAGCTCAGGGAGGGGCAGCGTTCTCCCGGGAATCTCAGCAGCAGACTGGCCTGTGCTGTGGCGGAAGGGCAGGCTGCTTAGACAGGGATGAACAGGGAGGGAGGCCTGGCCGAGTGTGTGGAGGGCGGTCAGAGATCCCCCCGCTGCCTTAGAGACACGGTTGCTGAGAGTGACTGATGGTCAGACGTTAACTACGTGGAGTGTTCCAGGCAGGAGGAGTGTGTGCAGAGGCTTTGAGGTGGGGGGTGATCCATCAGCTCGGCTGCCACAAGAAAGTGCCACGGGCTGGGCCGCATGAGCAACAGAATTCATTTTCCCACAGTTCTGGAGGCTGCAAGTCCCAGGTGAACGTCTGGCAGGGCGGCTTCCTGGTGGGACCTCTCTTCCTGGCTGGTGCCTTCTCTCCATGTCCTCACGTGGTGGAGAGAGAGCTCTCATGACTCTTCCTCTTGTGAGGGCACTAGTCCTGCCGAGTCAGGGTCCCACCCTTATGGCCGTATTTAGCCTTTAGCGCCTCCTCACAGACCCCATCTCCAGACACAGCCACACTGGGGGTTAGGGCTTCAACATATGAATTTGGGGGCCCGCAACCATTCAGTCTGTAACGGGGGTGAGGGGAATTTGAAGAACTGGAGCGTGCATGGACCAAGGGGTCAGGTGGTGTTTTAGTTACTGGTCCTTGTGTAACAAACCACCCCTAAACTTAGTGGTTTTAACGAGAATCATCATTTATTTACTCAAGATTTCACAGTTTGGGCAGAGCCCAGGGGGACAGCTCCTGTCTGCCCTATGTGACGTCAGCCGAGGCCTTGCTCACAAGGGCTGGCAAGTTGGTGCTGGCTGACAGCTGGGCGCTCAGCTGGACTGGTGGCCAGGGGCCTTCGTCCTCCTCCACGTGGCTGCGTGGCCTTCCTCACAGCATGGTGGCTGGTTTCTAAGAGTGAGAAAGCAAAAGTTGCCAGTCCTTTTAATGGTTGGTCCTGATCCTGGCAGGAGTGTCATTTCTGCCATCGTAGAAGTCACAGAGTCCAGGTATAGCTACTGGTTCATATCACAGACCTCGTCTTTTTTTTTTTTTTTTGAATAAAAATGATATATATTTAAGGCGTACAACATGTTTTGGTATACAGATACATAGTGAAATGGTTGCTACAATAAAGCTAATTAATATGTCCATGTCTTTACATAATTGTCTTTTTTTTGTGGTGCAAGCACCTGAAATCTCTTCTTAGCAAGTTTCCAGTATATGAAACAGCCTTGTTAGCTATAGTCGTCCTGCTGCACATTAGATCTCTAGCCTTATTTATCCTACCTAACTGCAGCTGGGTGCCCTTTGACCGCCCTCTCCCCGTTTCCCCCTGACCTGGCCCCTACTGACCACACAGACCTCGTCTTCTCTCGGCCACATGCTGCAGGAAACGTGCCACCTTTTATGTTGGGCATCACCTCCTAGGCTTGAAGCACATATTGGCCAGCTCTTGCCCCAAGACAGCACAACCTCAGATAGTTAAGACACGGGGCAGGAGCACACCAAAGCTGTGAAAGTCAGGGCCAGCTGGAAGAAAAGAGAAAAGTGGATCATTCACCCTGCTCAACAGAGAAGCTTCCCTTGTCCCCCTTTCCACAGCAAACCCTCCTAAACATAGTGGGCAGAGGGGCTGCATTTGATGACTCAGAAAGGCAGTGTCTGGATTTCATTAGCTTGGCTCACTAAGGTACTGGTGGACGCCAGGAGCTGATGGTCTTTGCTAAATGTGAAGGAAATGAACCCTGAGAGTCCCGTCTGTATCCCACCCCCTACCCCGGGGGTCCCTGCTTGCTAAGGTTATTTTTCTTTAGATGCAGCTGGTAGTAGCTGCCACGTTTCTGGTTGGCTGTTTCAACCTCCCGGAGCAGCAGGGAACTGTTTTTACCAGAGAAACCTGTGTGTGAATTTGTGTGCAGTATTTTCCCCGAGGTGAGACATTTGCGAGATCCGATGTATTCATTTTCCACAAGTGAAATTGTTACTGAACCAGAAGTGGGTTCGGTCACCCATCACGCATTAAGCCAATCTCTGACAGCGGGTGTAGTGGAAGAAAGTAGGGCAAAGTGCTGAGCAAGGAGAACGGGCAGCCAACTCCCGAAATCCCTGACAAGCTACAATCAAGGGTTTTTATTTGGGGTTTTAGGTAGGGGAGGGGGAGCATCCATGTGGCCTTGAGGGTGGAAGAAGAGGGCTGGGGATGGGCTAGGAGTCTTGTCACTCCCCGTTCCTGTCCCCCGTTTTGGTTTTCTTCACACTAAGTGGCCCGATGTGTGGTCAGCCAGTGTTGCTCTCCTTGAAATCTCTCTGTGGCTCTCATTCCCTTTAGGGCAAGTCCCAGTTCCTTAGTGGGCTTTCAGGACCCTCTGTGACCTGTCCCCCTGCAGACCTTTTCACTGCCACCCCGTCCTTGCACTGTACTCACACCGAATTGTTCAGTTTCCCACAGATACTCTGCCCATAAGGTTTACTCTCTGGGAAGCCCACAAACTCCATCAGGCTCCCCGAGATGAATCAGACATAGATCTCGCCTGAAGAGCATGGTCCAGCTGGGAAGACAACACAGGTACCTAACGATAGTACAGTCACATTCACAACACAGCACACACTCACCCGCTGCTGGCAGTATCAGGACAGCGTCTTGAGGGAGGTGGCGTTTAGCAGGGCCCAATGCATGGCTCTGACCACAAGAGAGAGAGAGGAGGCATTCCAGACAGAAGGAAGCTGGAGTGTTAGGCACGTACCAGACAGAGGTGGGGAGCGAGGCTGGGGAGTGGGGAGTGGACCAGCACCCCTTGTTTCTAGGACCACTTCCCACTGGTGCATTTTGCTCTGCATCTCCAAACTTAAATATCCTCCAGCTCACAGCCTGGAAAGCAGTCAGCTCTGATGATAGGACGCTCTCCTATGAGACTCTCTCCTCTTCCGTGAGCTTTGGGCCTTGGCTGCCTGGGCCCGCGGCTGCCTCTGATCTCCCTCATTAGTCCCAGCTCAGTTCCACAGGAAGGGCTTTGGGTTTTGTTCTAAGGAGCAGGGGCTCCGTGAGCAGGGAGTGACATGATCGACTTCCATTGGAGAAGATGCTTCTGGCTGCATGTACACAGTGGGCTCTGGGGGGGGAGAGAATCTGAGTTGGTAATGGAATCTCACCAGCGATTTGCCAGCACATCTAATGAAAAGCACCCACTGGCCCATGATTTTCAGCTGGTTCCTGAATTACGAATTACTTAATGCAATTTGTCTGATGGACAATTTTTCATAAAACATGAACTCAGGGCGGGGAGTGGTTGGGTGGTGGGAGGAAACATTAAAAGGGGTGTATCAGAGAGGTCCAGGTGGCCCCCAGTCCCATTGTCCACTCCTCAGAGCAACTGAACACATAACTTTTAGCTGGGTATGTGGCCACCCAAGACTGCAGAGCTCCCAGCCTCCTCTGCAGCTGGGCCGGGTGTGTGACCAAGCTCTCCCTCCAGGATGGGAAGGGAAACAACTTGTGCGGCTTCTAGGATATTTCCTAGGAGAGAGAAGCAGGCCCTTCTTTCTGCTTCACCCTCTGTCCTGCTGCCGGGAGCGTGAGCCCTGAGGCTGGAGCTCCGCCCTGACCCACATTGATGAGGGCAGCTCCTCTGGGATGACAGGGCAGCAGGGAGAGGAGCCTCCTGGAGCAGCCCTGCCAGACCAGCCCTGGACTGTCTGCCTCCAGACTGAGCATGGGGGAGATGCCTGTTCTGTTTGCCACTCTCCTCTGGAGGCCCTTTATTGCAGCAGCTGAACCTTATCCTGACCAGGACAGCAGGCTTGGAGGGGACTTTCTGTGGGGTTGCCTTGGATGAGGCTGCTCCCAGAGCCACAGCTGTCTGAAGTTTTCAGCCCTCCTTTCCGTGTGGTGACAGCCAAGCTCAGCTCCAACCCACTCCCCTCTCCGGGCGCTTCTCTGGAAATCTACGTGAAGGTCGATGCCCCCAAGGAAACAAGTGTGGAGCTGGTATCGCCCAGGGCATCCTCTTGTTCTGTCCTCCCACACTGTGCACCCCCCACTCTCTCCCAAAGATGCAGCTTGTTCTGAAATAGGCTGGACTGACTCTTTCCCTGCTAATATCTGCAGATTCTCATAAATAACTCAGGGAACAGGCCGTCTCACGCATGGTATAACTTGATTATTGTTAGAAAGATGAGTTTGGAACTGACGAGTTCCCTGCTAAACTTTTAAACAAGTTTAAAAGCTGAATTTGAAAAACGAACCAAATTCTAGTCACAGTGTGAGGGCAGAGACTGGGACTCCCATCAAGCCTTGGCCTGAGCCCTCAGTCTGGGGAGACAGATGTTTAGGACTTCCTAGGGGTCTCTTGTCCATGTAATTTCTGATATGCCCTCCACTCTTATGGAGCCTCCAATTTTATGGGGAAAAGGAATTCTAATGTACTAAAAAACTTGTTGAAGATATTGTAAAAGGGTGCACAGTATATTTGTTCTTCATTTATTTACGCTAAGCGTCTGCAAATTGTCTTTTAGGGCTGGTTTAAAATAGAATGTAGGGCCGGCCCCGTGTCTTGGCAGTTAAGTGCGCCCGCTCCGCTGCTGGCGGCCCGGTTTCGGATCCCAGGCACGCACTGACGCACCGCTTCTCCGGCCATGCTGAGGCCGCGTCCCACATACAGCAACTAGAAGGATGTGCAGCTATGACATACAACTATCTACTGGGGCTTTGGGGGAAAAAATAAATAAATAAAAATTAAAATAGAATGTATTGGGGTCAGCCCAGTGGCGTATTGGTTAAGTTTGCACACTCCACTTTGGCAGCCCGAGGTTCACAGGTTCGGATCCCGGTGCAGACCTGTGCACTGCTCGTTAAGCCATGCTGTGCCGGCGTCCCATATAAAGTAGAGGAAGATGAGCACGGACGTTAGCCCAGGGCCAATTTTCCTCAGCAAAAAGAGGAGGATTGGCAACAGGTGTTAGCTCAGGGCTAGTCTTCCTCACACACACACAAAAAACCAGAATGTATTAATGAAAAATTTGAGGTTCAGTAAGGCCAACAGATAGGAGACGACACCATTGAGAAGATAGTTTGTTACAGTTCCCAGAGGAGGGGCACGCCGCGCCACACAGGGCCTCACGGGGAAGCACTCAGGTGGTCAGGAGGCAGAGGGAGCGGGGGAACTGTGGGCAGGAGCCTTTACTGTGGGTTCTGCAGGAAGGAGCAGCGGGGCGGGGTAAGCAGGCTTAGGACTGGCTGGTCTGAGTAATTTCACAGGCTCTGGGGCATAGGGGCTGTCCCAGTTGTCTGGTACCTGCCCTGGGTGATAAGGGCAGGGGGATAGTGGCCCGGAGTATGAGTGTCCGATAGAGGAGGTGGTTGGGGTGTGCGTGGACACTGGATTGGTTGGTTTGTATTTGGGCTCAAGACTGGAGGATTCTTCCTGATGGTGGGGGGAAGGAGCCACAGGGAGGCAGGAGGCCGAGTCTGGATTCAGAACAAGGAGTGTCCTGCTTATGCACGCGGGACAGATGCTAAAGCATCAGGTTTACAGAAGCTAGAAACATGGTCCAGACGAGGGCTCAGCTCAAATGTCACCTCCTCAGTGGAGCCTTCCCTGCCTACTCCATCTACAGTGACAGACTCCCCACCCTAGTCTCCCTACCATCACCCACTTCATTCCCATCACAGCGTTCAGGGCCTGGCCCCCTGCTCAGCACCCCACCTTAACTCTCCCCACTCAGAGGAAAACTCCTCACCGGGGCCCCCAGGCCCTGCACCATCTGGGGCCCTCCACCTCTCTCGTCTCCTCCCACTACTGTCCCCCCCAGCCCCTGCATCCTGATCCCCGAGCCCTGCTATTCCTCTGTAGCACTTCTGCCTTCTAACCTGCTGTGCTCTGCTCACTCTTTGTCCCGCTCCGCGTTGTTGGCTCCATGGGGGCAGCGGGGTTTGTTTTCTTGTCTCCTTCACTGCCCTCCGTGCCTGCAGCCTAAGTCAGGGCGGGGCATAGAGCGGGGCTCCACAAACAGCGAATGAGCGAAGAACGCTCAGCACTCCTGGAAATGTGCTTGTTTGTGGTCTGCAGTGTTCACTTGCCCGGCGCACGTCACTGAGGCCCTACTGCGTGCTGGGCCGGCTTCAGACACTGGGCACAGCAGCGGACGAAGCAGGCAGAGGTCTCCATTCTCATACAGCTGACAGCCTAGTGGGGGAGACAGAGAAAAAATAAGTAAAATATGCACAAAGTCAGGCAGTGATATGTACCATGGAGAAAAATAAAGGCAGGAAGGACGTTTGAGCAGATTCCTGAAAGTGTTTAGGGAGCAAGCAATGCAGAGGGTAGAGTGTTCCAGGCTGTGAGACCAGCAAGTGCAAAGGCCCTGAGGCAACAGTGGGCTGCATGTTTGAGAGTCTTAGTTATTAGTGTGGATTCTTAGTTTTTTCTTGAGTCTGTATTTCGCTTTTGTTTGTAATCCTTGGTTTCACCTTTCTAACCAATTAACCTGAGTTCAGCAAATTCTATTCTATTCTGTGATTTAAAGTAGAAACGGGTGAATTTGGGTCAAGTCAGTATGCGTTTATTGAATGGCCTCCGTGGGCCCAGCTCTGTTAGGCATCAGGAGGCTGTGAAATCAACATGGCAGTCTCTGCCTTGATGACCCCAGTTAATGAACGTCCTCGACGTCCTCCAGTCCCTTCCACTGTCCCTCTGCCCCATCTCATCTGGGTTTCAAGCTCCAACCCTGACCCTTTGTCGCACCTTCACCCCCACATCTACCTCCTCCTAGACCTCTCTGTCTGGGTGTCCCCTGAGCTTCTCGAAGTCAGCGTGTCGCAAACTGAGTTCAGCCCTTGCCCCACAACTGCCTCCTCTCCATGAAGTCCCACTTGGTGAGGGAGCCACCACCAGCAGGATCCTCAACCCCTGGGCAGGGCTCCTCCCCACCCCGCCCTGCTGATGCATGCCACCCCGTGGATCCACCACCTTGGGAACCCAGTGACCCTCTCTCTCCCGGGTTCAGCCTTGGGCTGCACACCAACCTCCCCCTTTTCACAAACCCCCAAGAGGCTGGTACAGTTACACACGGGGACACACAGGCAACGCACGCGGTTGTGGCTGGGAATGACAAGCAGTATCCCAGAGCAGAGGGCAGACCAGGGCTCCTGAGTGGCCGGAGCACAGCTATTGTGGCGGCAAGATGCCCATAAAGGGGGTGAGGCTGTTGCCCCACTGCAGCCCCTCCCCGTGTTCCCCAGGGTGCCCTGTGTTTCATGCCTCGGCTTGGGCTGGCTGCCCCTCCTTGCTCTCTGTTAGGTGGGTGCCTATTCATTCATTCACTCATTCGTTCCTCATGTATTTGGTTCTTGGTCGGTGCCAGACCCTGGCTAGGTGGTGGCTCATCCTTGGAGGCCCAGCTCAGATGTCACCTCCTCCTTGAAGCCATTCTTGATCCCTACTCCCTCCTGCAGCCCCCTCTGGCCTCACCTGGGACCACCCCAGTGCTGTGATCACACTCTGGTGACCTCTGCAGCCTGTGAGCTCTGGGCCAGGTACAGAAAGGGGCTCAGAAAAATGTGATGATGGCGAAAACACTGAATAGATGAAAGGATTACACACAGGCCACATAGGGCTCAAGTTCACCGTCTCCCCCTCTCCCTCCAGGACCAGGGCTCCTTCATTATCAGGAGCCTGGGGGACCTTTTCTCACCCTGTGCTCATTTAGACCATTAACAGTCTGGATTTTTTTTCAATTTTAATTTTTTTTAAACTTTGAAGACATGTCATGAGGGTATCCCTCGGTAAGGAGAAACTTAATTATCATTTCAAGGAAGGGAATCCATCTGTTGTGTCTGAGCCAAGACAGGACAATATGGAAAGCACAGGGTGTTGAGGGGGAGCCGGCTCAGGGGCTGGGCCTCAGGGCAGCAGGAGGAGGGGAGACAGAGAGACTGATGGAGGTCTAGCTGCCAGGGCCACGGGCAAGCCAGGAGGAGGGGGCATCCAGGGGCTTCTGCCTGTGAGGGAAGTGTCCCCCTCTGTCACATACAAGCATGTTTCTCATGCTGCAGCACACCTCCAGGCCTTTTTATAACTATCAATGCCCTACATAGGTGTTGTGTGAATAAATCACTATTTATTTATCTACCCATTCTCACATATGTGGTCATTTGTCTTGTTTCCAGCCATTTACTGGAAAACTGCTGCTATGAACACATTTGTCCATGCCTCTGGTTCACAGATGCTAAAGTTGCTCTTTGGAATATATCTAGGTGTGGAATTGTTAGATCATGGGATGGAGCATTGTTCAACTTTACAAGAAAATTTAATTTATAAGTTTAGAATTTAGTTAGTAAGTTTAATTTTGCTAAAGTGTTTGTGCCAGTTTACATTTCTGCAAGAATCCTAAGGGCAGGTCACCATGGTCTCTGGACACTTGTGATCCCCTTCACTGCCAGTAGGAATGTAACAGATTGGCCCTTTTGATAAAGTAACTTGATATCCAGGGCTGTGAAACTGGTCATACTGTTTGGCTCAGGAATTCCATCTTTGGGTATTCCATCTTTTCTTTCTACAAAGAAAAGAACTCAAAATGCAGGAAAATATTTGGCACACCAAGATGTTCACTGCAGCATTGTTTATAACTGAAAAATGGAGGAGAAACTCAAAATTGAAGAAATGGTTCAGTGAAGTTTAGTAGATTGACAGTCTACTAGGTGTAAAATGTTATCTCATGGTATTGTTTCCATTTCCTTGGTTACTAGTGAAGTTAAATATCTCTTCATATGTTTATTAGCCATTTCTATTCCTTCTTTTTGAAATACCTGTTCATGCCTTTGCCAACTTTTATTGAGTTGTTTGTCTTTTCTAATTGATTTACAGGAGTTCTTAATATATTCTTGATACTGATCCTTTTTTTGTTGTATCAGTTGCAAACATTTTCTCCCACTTTGTAGCTTATCTTTTCACTTTCTTGAAGGTATTTTTGTTGAATACAAGTTTTCATTTTCACATAGTCGAATCAATAAGTCATTTCTTCTTTGGTTAGTGCTTTGGTTGTCTTATTTATTAGATCATTTTCTACCCTGAGGTAGGAAATATATATTCACTTACATTTTCTTCCAACAGTTTTAAAGTTGTGCTTTTGACATTTAAGTTTCTAATCCATCTGTGGTTGATTTATGTATGGTATGAGAAAGGCATCTATTTTATTTTTTCCACATGGGTAGCCAATTTGTTGAACAAGTCTCCTTTCCCCAGTGATCTGTCCTGTCAACTTGGTCAGATATAGAAGTGTGATATATCCATAGATTAATAAGTTTGGGCACTTTCTTCTACTTAGTTGTCACTTGTTTTATCTGTGCTGGTACCAGAGAGCCTTGTCCACGAACCGTTCTCATAAGTCTTGACATCTAGTAGAGCAAGTCTCTCCTTCTCACTCAGCTTCTTTGACATGTTTAACCTATTCTTGGCCCTCTGCTCTTTCATATACATTTAGAGTCAACTTGGCAAGTTCCACACAAAATGTTTGTTAGCATTTTAATTGGGGTTGCATTAAGTCTATAGATCAATTTGGGGAGAATTAACATCTTAATGATATTAAGTTTTTCTATCTTTCCATTTATTTACATCTTCTTTAAAGTTCTGTAGAGTTTTAAGTTTTCTGTGTACATTTCTTACAGATTTTGTATTAGATTTATTGTTAGGTATTGATAGCTTAGTTTTCTCTTTTTCTCAGAATGCATTTTTTAAATTGAGGCATAATTTACATATAATAAAATGCACCTGTGTTAAATATACAGGTCAGTGACTTCTGACAAATGTGTCTACCTGTGTAACCACCACCACAATCAAGATATGGAACATTTTTATCACTTCTAAAAGTTCCTTGTGCCCCTTTGCCCAGCCCCAAGCCCCAGGCAATTGATAAATTATTTGTTGTCACTATAGAATAATTTTGCCTTTTAAAAAAAATGACTTCATATAAATGGAATCATAAAATGTTAATGTGTGTGTGTGTCTGGTTTCTTTTACTCCATGTAGTGTCTTTGAGAGTCATCCATGTTGTTGCACATCCTCAGTCATTTGTTTCTTTTTCTTTCTGAGTAGTAGCTTTTTCTTAAAACTTTGAGAATCAGAGTTGTTTTTTCTCTTTCCTCTACCCTTGCGTTTTGGCCAGCCCCTCACTTTCTACCTTCAGTGATTCCTGAGCACACAGTATCAGTGTGTTTTTTGGTCTTAAAAACCAAGCCTGTGCCCTCCCTCCTGCATTCAACTATGCTTCCCAGGACCCCTCTAAAGATGGTAGTGGGTGGCCGTCCTTAATCATTTCCTGACAGCTTCCTTCCAGTTAAAAGAGGGAGAACTGACAAATTCACGGCTCCTTGTCCACTGGGGAATTCTGGCCACTTTGGGCTTTGGGGACTGCTGGACTTGCTGTTGAGGAAGCCCCAGCCTCCTGCATGGGGCTCCTCGGGCCCTTCCTGGGCTTTCTTTGTCTTTCGGGACAATCCTGAGAAGACGGCCGCATCAGAACGAGGGGACTTTTACATCACGGGGGACCGAGCCCACCTGGACAAGGATGGCTACTTTTGGTTCATGGGAAGAAACGACGATGTGATCGATTCCGCAAGGTCAAGCTGTCTGCTCTTTTCTTCTCCCTTCGAAGCTTCACGGGGGAGGGGAGGTCACGTGGAGGAGTTTGTTTTCCTCTTCCAGCTACCGGATCAGGCCCGTTGAAGTGGAAAGTGTCCTTGCCGAGCACCCAGCTGTCCTGGAGTCTGCTGTGGTCAGCAGCCCAGACCCCATCAGAGGAGAGGTAACCAGTCCAGCCAAGAGCATTGCCTCCTGGTTCTGTGCCTATTAGCACCCAGCAGAATAATCTGGAAGGCCCAGATTCCTCCATATCTTTCCCCTATCCAGGCACCGTAAGAGTCTGAAATGCCACCATCAGACACACATTAGTTTTGGTTAAGCATTGCCCTCATGTCTTTAGAGACGTAAATACTCTCTAGAGGGACACCATGGGAAGATACCAACACTTTGGTGACAACTAGAGACAGAACCGGGTCCAAAAGAGGCTAACTGTCGGCGGGAGATGGTGGTGGTAGGTGCAGGCTTTGTCCTCTATCCTGTCCCATAAAAAGTCCTTTTCCATTTGCAGATGAGGACATAGCAAGTGCCCCAGACATAGTTACTGATGGCTCTAACCTGGGGGGAATAGCCAACTTGAGGGATGACAGAATAAGTATCCAAGGTGACCTTGATCTATCAGAAAGATGTGTCAAATTCAATAAGCTAACTTTTCTCAGGAGAAACGCCAATTCCTTCCCAGGGGTCCCAGAGGAACGGATAGAATGGGAGAAATAAGCTCATAAACTGAACTGTGTACTTTTCAGTGGCTGTAAATCCAACGTAATCCTGAAGTTGTATGTAGTTACTTTATGAAAGTTGGTGTAACATCAAGCTACGTTCTCAGAAGCACTGGGGCCAGAGGAGTGATGCTCAGTCTGGGCCCTGGACTGCTCACAGCTGCATCATCTGGGATTCTTGTTTAAGATGCAGGTTTCTAGACCTCAAGTCAGACTTGCTGAATCCGAGTGACTGGGGATGCAGCCCAAGGAAGTTTCATTTTGACCAGAAACCCCCAGCCAAGTGGTTCTGATGCCCACTAAAATTTGAGGCCACTAATGTAGAATGAGGGAGGTGAGAATCCCATCTACATGCTGGAGAAATGACACCTGGAAAAGTATGCCTAGTTCTGCATGCCGCGAATTAGCTGGGGCTGTGACGAATGGCTGTGTGCTCACAGTTAATCCATGTAAAGCATTCAGAACAGAGCCTGGCACGTAGAAAGTGCTCAGTAAATGTTTGGTAGTTTTAGAAAACATAAGAGAAAGCCCTTCCTAAAAGCCAGATCTGTCTGAACATGAAATGGTGGTGAGATGCCCACCTTTGGAAGTATGCGAGGACAGTGAACACCGCTTAACAGGATGTGTTGACAGAGTTGTATGCTTGTATGAGCAAGCAACCTCCTGGCCTTTGGACTCTTCTATTCCTACCAGAAACCATGTTTTCTTGTGCCTGAGTTTGGGACTCTTCCTCCTCCTTGGCAGGAAGCAGCCTGCAAAAAAGATGTGGGCAGAGAGAGCCAAGGTGCAGCATGTCCCTCAGGATGCCTGGAATAGAGGCCGTGCAGCAAAATGTTTGCTGATTGCAGACGCTCAGACATGCAGTCTCGGAAAGAGCCTCCTCCCCTTGAAAGTGGTCTGCACTGTTCCCCGATCCTGCGTCTCCAGGCATATGCCTAGTTACCTTCCTAGTCAGGAAAACCTGGACATAATGGGATTTAAGGAGTTTGTGAGGCTTCTTTCTCCAAAGTATTTGCACCCTAAGAGAAGCACGTTGGCTCCTAAGGGTGTCACTTCAGGTATGGGGACTAGTTTGGGAAATAGGTAGGAGTCTGAAATCATTCCACAAAAGCCAGTGCTCCCGAGAGTTGGTCCTGGAAAGGCAGACAACAGAAAAAAGTTGGTGTTGTCCATTTCACTGGCTGAGCCCAAGGAATTGTAGAACTTTCTTGTTGGGCTGGTGAAAGTGAGCGCTTATTCACAGGCTAGGTTAAGGAGAAAAGAGTTGTTATACAAGGCCTGATTGGTTTTTTGACAGGTGGTAAAGGCGTTTGTAGTCCTTTCTCCAGCCTACTCCTCTCATGGTTCAGAGGAACTAACCCGGGAGCTCCAGGAGCTCATGAAAAGGGTGACTGCTCCGTACGAGTACCCCAGGAAGGTAAACATCGGGGGTTCTAGGACATGATGAGCTGGGGACTCAGGAGGGCACACGCTACCTGGGCTCCCCCTCCGGGCTCGGCGCTGGGGAGATGAAGGCACAAACAGGCCCAGCAGCTGCTTCTGCCTTTTTTCCCTGTCTGTTCATGGGGCCTCCCCAAAGCACATTCTGTTCCTCCTCTAAGAAGTGACTGTAAATCAGATTCAGGGGGTGATGCTGAAGCACTGTGGGAAAGATCACGTGCTCCAGGCTCTGACTGTTTTGATTGTTGTCATTTGGAGAAAACCATGACTCATGGAGGCTTTCTCACGTAGTGGCCGAGGGTAATGAGTCTTTTCGAGACAACAGTCTTTCTGGGAAACGACGATTTCAAAATGTTTTTGTTTTTGTTTTATGGGCACTAGGTGGCCTTTGTTTCGGAACTGCCCAAGATGGTTTCTGGAAAGATCCAAAGGAGTAAACTGAGAAGCCAAGAGTGGAGGAGACGAGATACAACCCCAGAAGGGCCCCACAGGCCTCTGAAGGTTCTAAGGGGAACTGGTGGGGTCACTGCTTAGTCCGTACTTGGAGCATCATTCCTTCAACCCTGTGACATCAAAGGCTCTCGGCTTCCAAATGGGCATCTGCAGAATCACTGGATGACCCTGGAAGAGAAGAACATCACTGACCCAGAGAGCATGGTCACTGCCCAGTCTAGCAAACGTTTGGTGGCTCGACTTCCCCCTCTGTCTGGAGGCGTCTTCAGCAGCTGCCCACTGGTCTTACTTCCTAAGAGCTTGCAGCTGGCCCTCCGAGGGACGGGTCACCAGAGCGTCAGAGCACTTGTGATCTCTTTCACTGTCGGTGGGAGTGTAACCACTTGAGCCTTTTGATAAAGCCATTTGCTAATCATACCCAAGGCCATAAAAAATCGGTCATACCCGTTAGCTCAGAAATTCCATCTTTGGGAATCACTACAAAAGGAAGGATTCAAGAGATGTTTACTGTAGCATTGTTTAAAACCATCAAAACAAAATAAGGAAAAAAAATCAATATCCAAACAATAGAGTTATGATTAACTAAGTTATAGTAGATTAACTCAATAAGATATCATATGGCCATTAAAAATATGCCTTGGGGAAATCTTGAGCTATCTTAATTTTAAATCAGAACAAAAATAATATGTGAATACTGGAGAGTCACGGCTTTGAAAGATAAAAGAAAAACTGTAGATGGAAAAATGATGGGAAGGAAATACACTAAAATGTTAATAGTAATTTTCCTGGGTATTGAAAATAATGGATGATGTTTTTTTCCTTTCATCTACATTTCTTATTTTCTAGGTTTTCTCAGTAAGTATATATAACTATTTTAATGAAAAAATTATTTTAAAGAAACAATCCCGCCAAACCACCCTCTGCCTTGTGTCTGGTTCTTTCTCCACATCCTAAGTCATTGTGCCCAAATGCGAGTGTTGTATGTCCTACCCAGGAAGGACAGGAGGACCTGAAGTCATGTCCCAGGCCCAGAAACAGAAAGGATGATTCTGGGCAGCTGAGACCAGCCAGGTGGAGAAGCAGCAGATGGAAACTCAGAGTCAACCCAGTGCTGCTTACCCGACCCCAGCACCTCCACTCACACACCAATCATTATTTATTGAGCACCTACTCAGTGCTGGGCTCTGCGAATACGATCATAAGCAATAGCCAGCCCAGTCCCTCCCTGTATGGTTGGCAGCTCGGGCTGCCAACCAGAGTCCCACAGACTGGGGGGCTTTAACAGCAGGGATTTATTTCCTCAGTTCTGGAGGCTGGACGTCCAAGATGAAGGTGTTGGCAGGGTTGATTTCATTCTGAGGCCTCTCTCCTTAGTTTGTAGACGGCTGTCTCCTCCTGTGTCTTCACATGGCCGGTTCTCCGTGCATGTCTGTGTCCTCATCTCCTCTTATAAGAACTACAGTCGCATTGGGTTAGGGCCCACCCTAACGACCTCATTTAACTTACTCACCTCTTTGCAGGCCCCGTCTCTGAATACAGCCACATTCTGCAGTACTGGGGGTTAGGGCTTCAGCATATGAATTTGAGGGGACACAGTTCAGCTATGACACTAGCCTTGTGGAGTTTACGGTCTAGTGGGGACGTTGATCTTATTTGTCAAAGAATAATGCAAATAATGCCTAACTGTGATAAATGCTATGAAGGAAACACTAGAGTTAAAACATAGTTGGGGGCTGATCAAGACTAGAGGGGACCCAGGGTATCAGGAGAGGCTTCCATAAGGAGGTCCCCCCTGAGCTGGGGTTGAAGGAAAGGTGGCAGTAAACCAAGAGACTGGGGCTGAGCTTTCTGAACAGAGGATACCCACGTGCAAAGGCCCTGAGGTGGGCAAGGCGGGTCAGTGTTGCTAAGAACAGCTCACACTCGGCACCAGCTATGTCCAGGCACAGCTTTAAATGTTACCTCTCAGCCATCCTGTTGGACAGGTGCTGATAACATCCTCTTTTTACAGATGGAACAGAGAGGTTAAGCAGTTTGCTGAAGTTCACACGGCTAGTATCTCCAGGGGGTCCAGCTCCAGCGTCCACACATGCTTCGCCTTTCACAACTGATTCACGATGGCCTGGTTTCGGAATTTTGTCTCTCTCCAATGAGTGCCAGGGAAATGACAGAAATGACCCCCTTAAGGTTTCGTAGCCCTTAAAAAGAAAAAAATCGTGCCAAAGTGATTTACTTATTCTTTTTTTTTTTTTTTTTGTGAGGCGATCAGCCCTGAGCTAACATCCGCCAATCCTCCTCTTTTTTTTGCCGAGGAAGATGGCCCTGGGCTAACATCGGTGCCCATCTTCCTCTACTTTATATGGGACGCCGCCACAGCATGGCTTACCAAGCAGTGCGTCGGTGCGCGCCCGGGATCCGAACCAGCGAACCCCGGGCCGCCGCAGCGGAGCGTGTGCACTTAACCGCTTGCGCCACCGGGCCGGCCCCTACTTATTCTTTTTTTTATTGAACAAATCTGACGTAACATTGTGTAAGTTTAAGGTGTACAGTGTGTTACTTTGATACATTCAAATGTTGTAATATGATTGCCGATGTAGCAATATTTATCACCTTACATCATTATGGCACAATATTGTTGTCTATGTTCATTATACTGTGCATTAGATCCCCACGGTCTATTTACTACTCCTTACAAGTTTGTACCCTTAAACGCTAAGACTCTTATCCCGCCTCATCCCTGGGTACCACCATTTTACTCTGTTTTTTACAGGTTTAACTTTTTTAGATTCCACATATAAGTGATATCATACAGTGCTTGTCTTTCTCTTGTTCTTTATGCTGTTTATCTTTATGCATTCCTGGGCTGGGCAAATTCTCATTTTAAAGGTGGAAATTCAGAAAGGGCATTTGCCCCAGGCCGGACAGGATGGGGCGCCAGAGGCTAGGAAAACAGGCAGGTCTGACTCCACATCACTAGTGCTCTTGGGCTGGGGCTTGTCCTCGTGACATGGGGCGCTGCTGGGATTCCTAATGAGCCCCCAGAATGTCAGTTCCCTGAAAGCCGTGGCTTGGGTGGAAATGACGCCTGGGGGAAGCGGCACCTGCGGTCACTGTGCTGTGGTCATAATGCTCCCGTCTCTCAGCCTCAGATGCCTTGTCTGCAGGGCAGATGCTGTCTGGATTCCCCTCCACTCCCCTCTGGGCTGAACCAGTCTGTTCTCCCGCTGCAGTCAGAGCTCTCCACCAGGGGCCTTGGATCAGACTTCAGTCAGGACAAGCCAAGGATGATAAAGGGTGGGGGAGACCCAATCACCCTCCCCCGAGGGGCCCCACTGACACACCTGACTCCCAGCCAGCTCTCCCACGGTCACTTCAGCCCAGCTCAGCTCCAAAAGGAAAAGACAAAACTCCCAGCTGCAGCCACACCACAGGAAGCCAGCACCACCACCCAGCACTTCCCAGCTGCACCCCCAGCCCCAGACGTCATCGGTAGTTAGAGCAGCACGGATGAGTGCTACCGCTATCCTTTACTGTCGGTTTATTCTGTGCCAGGCATCGTGCTGAATGCTCTGCTGAAATCCTCTCAGTTGTTCTTGATCGTCATTCATTCCCATTCTACTCTCACGATTGTAGCTCTATCCACCGACCATCCATGCTATAAATCAGCTCACTTCTAGAAGAAAATATCTTCACCCTAAGAAATAGAACATTCATTAAAGGACACATCTGGAGTTCTGTTCGCGTTTTCCTAATACACATCAAAATAACCACAAACATGAAAACTGCTCGTCTAAAATCACCTTGCAGGTCTTGGCTGTTGTGAATAATGCTGCAGTGAACACAGGGGTGCATGCATCTTTTTGAATTAGTGTTTTCATGTTCTTTGCATAAATACCCATTGGGGAGTAGCTGGATCAAACGGTAGTTCTATTTTCAATTTTTTGAGAAATATCTATATATTTTCCATAGTAGCTGCACCAGTTTGAAGCAACCTAAGTGCCCATCAGTGGATGAATGGATAAAGACGATGTGATACATATACACAATGGAATATATGTACTCAGCCATAAAGAAAGACAAAATCGTGCCATTTGCAACAACATGGATGGACCTTGAAGGTATTATGCTAAGCGAAATACATCAGACAGAGAAAGACAAATACCATATGATTTCACTCATATGTGGAAGATAAACACACAGATATGGAGAACAGATTAGTAGTTACCAGAGGGGAAGGGTGCTAGGGGAGGGCGAAAGGGGTAAAAGGGTACATGTGTACGGTGATCCATAGAAACTAGAATATTGGTGGTAACACGATGTAGTATATACAGAAGCCGAAAGATAGTGATGTACACCTGAAATTTACACAATGTTATAAACCAGTGTGACCTCAATAAGAAATTAATAAATTAGGGGCTGGCCTGGTGGCATAGTGGTTAAGTTCACACGCTCCGCTTCGGCGGCCCAGGGTTCGCGGGTTCGGATCCTGGGTGCGGACCTACGCACTGCTTATCAAGCCATGCTGTGGCAGCGTCCCATATAAAGTAGAGGATGGTGGGCATGGATGTTAGCCCAGCGCCAATTTTCCTCAGTAAAGAGAGGAGTATTGGCAACAGATGTTAGCTCAGGGCTAATCTCCCTCACCAAAAAAAATAATAATAATAATAATTAATTAGTTAATTAAATAAAATCACCTTGCAAAACCCACTTTGAGGAAAACTGATCTAACTGAGTTCCCACTTTAATCCTAAGAAGAAAGGAGTATTATCTCCATTGAACAGAGGAGAAGACTGACGTGGTAAACACTTTGACATTTATTTTGCATGAAATTGGGATTCACTGGTGGGTATTGAGCAGAACTGTGACATGATCTGACCTCTGATCTATAGGAGCGAGGTGTGCAATCCTTAGAGTCCTCAAAAGGGAGTATCTGCCAGGTCTCAGTGAGGAGGCCACACTGGGCAAAGGAAACGAGGCCTTTAGCACAACAAAAGTGGGGGTCTGGGGTATCTGGGAGAAGGGCGGTCAAAGGGGAATGGGAGTGGGTGGTGATCAGGGAAGGAGGCCTCTCTTAGGAGATGAGGCCAGAAGAATGAGAAAGAGCCAACCGTGGAAAGAGAAGGAGCAGCAGGAACAAAGACAATCAATATTCCTGCCCAGGAGCTGGTAAGGAAATCTTCACGCCTTGTTCTTTTGGAAAATAGGAGAGTAGGCACAAGTATCGGAGACCTTGAGCATTCTGGCTGCTGCTGCCTAGATAACAGGGAATGGAAATGCAGCCAATTGGCAGAACTCCTGGAATCAAAGGTCATTAGATTTAAATTCTGCAACCCCCATCAAGGTGCACGTGGAGGAACTCAGAGACCAGCCTGCACAGCCTTGGAACTACTTCCCCTGGAGCCAGTGCATGGATGGAAACGATAATTACAACTGTTACAATTTCTACAGTGATTCTCTGTGTTAGGTTCTCTGTGCTAGGTGCTTAGTATTCAAGATGTCTGAGTCAAGGTTCAGTTGAAGGAAATAGAGGCTACTTGTATTAGTCAGCATTTACTGTAGTAACAAACATCCCAACGTCTCAGGAGCTTATAACCATGCATGTTTTTTCCCGTGGGTCTGTGGGTTGGCCGTGGATGTGCTGGGCTCAGGTCAGCTCACATGTGCTATCATTCTTGGACCAGGCTGAAGGTAGGCACCTATCTGGGACATGCTGCTCTCACGACAGAGGGCAGAAATGCAAGAGTTCCTGGCCAACCACACAGTCGCATCCACTCATTGACCAAAGTGTATCCCATGGGCAAGCCAGAGTCAATGAGAGGTGGATATTACTCTTCCCCAGATTGCACTGGGCAAGTCACATGGAAATGAATGGGGACATATATCCTACTACAGGGAACGGGCAAATTGTTGGGAACAACAATTCAGTCTACCACACCACTGTATTTTAAGAACAAAGGGATTTATTGCATGGAATTGGGTGTTCACAAAGCTGTCAGAGGTGCTGGAGATGTAGGATCTAGACAGGGTGTTGTGTTTTTGGAGAGTGGCACACCAGAAGGAAACTGAAATGTGCCAGTTCACTCACAAGCACAACAGATTAATTTCTCGAAGAACCTCGTAAAGCTGGGATGAATCTCCTTAAGCAACTGATGACTATACAGGAAAGACTGACCTCTGTCTCCTGTTTCCTTCATAGGTCTGACCATGCACTGGCTGTGGAGACTCCAGGGGCTTTGTATCCTGTAGGGGCTCAGATGTCCAAGCTCACTGTCTGCATTCATACCAGGCAATTGGCAGCCCTGCAGTGGGGCCACCAGGAAGTCCCTGCCAAGTTCAACTTTGCTAGTAATGTGGTGGATCACGGGGCTGGCGTGGAGAAGGTAGTGGGGTGGGGACGAGGCACAGGGTTGGACAAATTGGCTGAGTTCATTAATCACCCATTCATTCAATAAATATTTATTGAGCACTTACATGTCAGGCAGTAGGATGAGCTATGAAGATGTCCACTTTCCAGGAAGGCAGCGTGGGGTGGGAGCAAGAGAGCATGAACTTGGCATAAAGACGAGCCTAAGAGACTGGTGCAGAGTGGAGCGAAAACCCTGGGCAGCTGACACACAGTTTGCCTGCACATGCTGCACGTGCTCTGTTGTGACCTCCCAGAGTCAAACAAGGACTAGTGTGTTGGGGTCATAGAGGAGGTGGCTTTGGGTTTAATAAGAGAAAATCAGCACTGACCAAAGACTGCATCAGTCTTCTCAGAAAGTTATGTGTCCTTGTCATCAAGGTGTGTAAGCAGGATGGCCGCTAGGCAGGGGTTGTCAAAAGGGCTCCAACATGAGAAATCAGAGAAAGAGAGTGATGAGGAAATTTCTGATTTTCCTTTCCCTCCCTGGAGTTCTAAAATTCCACCCCATTCACTGCTGATCCCGCCCCTGCCTTCGCTTGAAGTTCTGTGTACTTTTATGGAGGGTGGAAGGATTCATCTTGGCTGGGATGGGGAGAGAGGTGGATCTGCCAGCATGGGCTTAAAAGAAGTCATAATCACGGTGTTGTCATGACAAAGCCTTAGTGCGGAAATCGCAAATGCTGGGCCTCTAGGCTGAAGATGGCTCATGGTGCAGAGTGTTCTTAAAAAAATTTGGTCAACATTTTAAAATTGAAAAATTTCAGATAAAAATTTAGATTTCTGGCTTTTCTGTAAAAGTAAGAGCTCCTTGGAATAATGAGGAAGGCCTTTACTACCATGACTCAAAATCCTGATTCCATAAAAGAAGTAATTTAATAAATCTACTACATAAACATCATAAAAACCTCTCCTTTGACAAATAACACTATAGGCAAAATCAAAAAACTAATGACACCCAGGGGAAAAATGTTCAACTGATAGCACAGCAGAAGAGTTAATATCCCTAACACAGAAAGAGCTCCTAGAAGTCAAGAATGAAAAGACACAACCCAATGTAAAAGTGGGCAAAGTAGATGAAAGGACAGTTCACAGAAGAGTGAACTCGAATGGCCCTGAAATGTAAGAAAAAATGCCCCACCTCACTCATGCAAATTAAAACTTCGCTGAAATAAGATTTTTTACGTCTCAGTGCAGTTAAATACAAAAGTTTGACAGTATGCTCTGTGGACAGGGCTATGAGGAAATGGACACTCACACATTACTGGGCAAAGTGCAAAATGGTACAACTCTATGGAGAGGAATTTTGAAATATCTAACCCAATTACCAATACATTTTCTCTTTGACTTTGCATTATTGCTCTCAAACTATGATATGGGGACTGCTGAGGATACCAGAGACTCTGAAATCAAAACTTTACCAAAAGAAAACTAAGACAATTGGAACCCTTGTGCGTCACCAGTGGGAATGTAAAATGGTACAGCTTCCATGGAAAACAATGTGGCACTTCCTCAAAAAATTTAAAATAAATAATTTTAAAAATTAAATAATGACTGTATAATCCAGCAATTCCACTTTTAGGTATGTACCCCAAAGAATCAGAAGCAGGGTCTTGAGATATTTGTACACCCCTGCTCATCATTATTTACAATAGCTGAAAGGTAGGAACAACCCAATGTCCATCAGTGGACGAATGGATAAACAAAATCGGCATATCCATACAAAGGAATATTATTCAACCTTAAAGAAGAATGAAATTCTGATGTATGCTACAACATAGATGAACCTTGAAGACATTGTGTTGTGAAATAAACCAGACACAAAAGGACAAGTATTGTGCGATTTCATTTATAAGACGTGCCTAGAGTAGTCAAATTCATAGAGACAGAAGATAGAGTGATGGTTACCAGGCTGGGGGGAGGTGAGACTGGGGAGTTGTTTTGTAATGGGTACAGAGTTTCAGTTTTGGATGATGAAAAAGTTCTGAAGAAGGATGGTGGCGATAGTTGAACAATAATGTGAATGTACTTAATGTCACTGAACTGTACACTTAAAAATAGTTAAAATGGCAAATTTTATGTGTATTTTAACACGATAAAAAAGGAAAACAAAATAAATACACAAATAGAGAAAGGAAGAGAGAAATTAAATAAATAAACAAACAAACAAAAAATACATCAATTTAAGGTAACAGTTGCCTTCTTCACTTTCACTCTCTCACAAGTGCACAGTGGCATTTTCCAGAGGCTACACATGGGTGATCCTGCAACAAAGTAAGTGCAGAAACAGAAAATAAAATCCAACTGTCTTCTATTAAGGAAGACGTTAAAGACATTTGCAAACATGTAAAATGATGCCTCTCTTATTGTTTTTTTTTTTTTGTTTGGGAAAGTATACTCACCTCTGTATCAAAATGTATCTTATTTGTGGTCATGTATAATGGTTTTATTACTGTTATTTTTAAAAGCACACATTTATAAAATTTCTCAGTTTTAATTTCTAGTACAGTAAATATTGATAGATAGAATCCATATAAATAAAAATTCTTTAGGGTTTTTAATACTTCCTAAGAACCTATAGGGGTCCTGAGATTAAAAAGCCGACTAAGCATTGGTGGGGCAATCCCAAGACTGGCATTTATTCTATGTGCTCATGTACCAGCCCAGCCTGATCAGTAGGTCTTCTCTTTCTTCAGGCTGGGAAGCGGCCCCCTGGCCCAGCCCTGTGGTGGGTGAGCAGTGATGGGGATGAAGTGATGTGGAACTTCAGCGAACTGTGTGAACTCAGCCAGCAGGTGGCCGATGTCCTCTTGGGGGCGTGTGGCCTGCAGCGTGGGGACCGTGTGGTGGTGGTGCTGCCCCGAGTGCCTGAGTGGTGGCTGGTGACCCTGGGCTGCATGCGAGCAGGTTGGTAATTGAGCACCTGGACTGGGCGCTGTCTCCCTTATGAAAGAAACTGATGGCAGAGAAGTGCAACCATCACCCCCTCAAAGATGCCCCCTCCCCATAGTGTGCTGTCCTTCCTCGTATGGAAATATTATCCTTCTTCCATTTATTTACGCAAACTGTTTGCCAAGCACTCTGCTAGAGGTTGCTAGTATGGGGTGAACAAAACATGGTCTGTGTACTCATGGGACTTACAGGTCTTTGGAGAAAGATAGCTATTAAACTATTAATTGCACACATAATTATTTAATCACAATTTTAACAAGTGGCATGAGAATTTCATAAGGACCTATTCATAAGGACCTATTCATGTGACCTGTAGGCCACATCCAGGCCACAGCCTGTTTTTGTAAATAAAGTTTTATTGGAACAGGGCCATGCCCTGCTCACAGGTTCTCTGGTTGCCTTTGCACGATAGTGGCAGACTTGAGCAGTTGGGACAGAGAGCGTCTGGCGCACAAAGCCTAAAATATTTACTGTTTGGCCCTTTGCAGAAAAAGTTTGACAATCTTGCTATAAAAGGAGACTCAAACTGACTAATCTGAGGGGGTCACAGAAGGCTCAGTGGAAGTGAAATTTGGGCTGAGATCTGAAGGATGAGTAGGATTTGGCCAGGAGAGGAGGCAGGGAGGAGTGCTCCAAGCAGAGGGAATGCACAGAGGGGAGGGAGGCTTGAAAATGATGAGAGAAGCTGCAAGGACGTCTGTGTGCCTGGAGTCCAGGCAGTGAGGAGGAAGGAGTGGCAGATGGCCCTGGAAAGACGAGTGGGCGCTGAACTACAGACCCTAGGGGCCGTGGTAAGGGTTCTGGCCCTTATCCACTGAGGAATGGGAAACCATGGACGGATTGAATGATGTGATCATTTTCTGTTTGTACAAGGTCACTCTGGTTGGTACGTAGACAATAGGATGAAGGAGGCCAAGAATGGGGGTGAGAAACCCAGATGGGAGACGAGGGATGATGGTGGCTTCAACCCGGATGGGGTGGTGGAGGTGGAGGTGAGTGGATGAATTTAGGAGACAATGAGGAAGAAACTGATAGCAGGATTTTTTGAGGAATGACGTATGGTAGAGGAAGAAAGCCAGGGTGATGGAGAAGTCACAGACACTTAGACAACTGGGTGGATGCGGCTCTCTTTCCCTGGAGTGAGGGACACAGGGAGAAGCAGGAATGGGGGTGTCAGGAAAGACGACTAGTTCAATTTGTTAACTGTTGTGTTGGGGGTACCCGGGTGATGTTCAAGAAGGGATGAGGAGTTCTAGTTATAAAAATAAGTCCTGGGGATGTAATGCACAGCATGAGGACTGTGGTTAACAATACTGTATCATATATTTGAAAGTTGCTAAGGGAGTAGCTCTTAAAAGTTCTCATCACAAGAAGAAAAATTTGAAATTATGTGTGGTGATGGATGTTAACCTATTGTGGTAACCATTTCACAGTGTATACATACATCAAGTTACAGACATACCTCATTTTATTGTGCCTTGCTTTATTGCGCTTCACAGATGTTGCGTTTTTTACAAGACCCTCCACCAGCACAAAGATTACAAATCACTGAAGGCTCAGATGACGGTTAGCATTTTTTAGCAATAAAGTATTTTTTATGTGGCTCCTGAAGTGTTGCGAGTGGAAAGAAAGTGAGCCAGGGCTAAGAGCTATTTAACAGGAGGAACGTGAAATCAGCTTCATAAAAGGTGAAACATAAGTCTAGTTATTCTCCAAAAGAATAAAACAAAGTCACAAGAGTTTCTTCAAGACAGAAAACAAAAACAAAGAAAGATCAAGAGCACTCTTGCCTAAGAAAATGCATTCAGTGTCCCAGGTTTGGGAAAAAAAGCCGGGACCTAGAGCACTGTGGTGCTGCAGGACCATGGACAGTTCCAGGTGCCTTTCCTTATTTTGGTGACTGTGTGAGTCTGGATACAGGAAACTCCTGCAGGGCATTTTGTGTGTGTTGGGGGCGGGGGGAGGTTGTATTGGCCTTAGACTGTCAATGGTGTAACATTAGGCAAATCAGTTTCTCTCCTTAGACCCCTTACAGCTCTGATAACACAGAGAAATCTGGGTTCAAATCACTCTGATCCTTTGTCCCCTTGTTATTGTTATTCCCCATTGGTCACCACTACCCGACCTCCCCTCCTCCATTTACTCCCCACTGGCTGTTTGCATCGGGCTTCTCTGGGGAAGAAGACAACCCTCCCTTCCAGTTCTCTCTAAGTCATTTGGCTTCTCCAGGCCTCGTCTTCATGCCTGGGACTATCCAGATGAAAGCCAAAGACGTTCTCTATAGGCTACAGCTGTCCAAGGCCAGGGCCATCACAGCTGGGGATGAAGTGACCCAGGCAGTGGACACCGTAGCGCCTGACTGCCCATCTCTGAAAACAAAGCGACTGGTGTCTGAGAAAAGCCGGGATGGGTGGGTGGACTTTCAGACACTAATACAGTGAGTACCTACACGTCTTAGCCCAGGTTTTCACGAAAAGTAGAAAGGGCACCAAGCACTTCTGTGCAGGTGCTTTATTGGGAAAGTCCAGGGAGCAGAGTGTGGGACTGGGGAGAGTGAAGCAGGGAAGAAGAAAAAGCTAATGCAAGAGTTTATTATTGAGTCACTGCAGGGATAAGTGGGGCTTGATCTGCAGGAACCTTCTGAGGAGCACACAGAATGCCTCTCAGGATTGTCCACTAAAGGACTGAATGTTGACCCATCAGAACCTGACCCCCAGTGGTGGAGAGTTGAACTGGGGGGCATTATCTACCCCATGCTTCTGGGCTGCACATGCATGCAGAGCAGGCTCAGAGTCCCGTGCCATGGTGGCAACAGAGAAGCCCTGGGGCACAAAGTGAATCACCTGTGGTCCACACTGCAAGCGACACCATATGTGTTGAAACTTGCCCAGAGTTGTTCACTGCAACCATTGCTGGAATCAGAGGTGAGGCCAAGAGTGTATGAGGCAAAACAGAAGAGCAGGCTGAAGACTGAGTTTCCAGAGTCCTCCTCCCACCTTCTCTATCCCTAAGCCAGGCTGCTTCTCAATTCAGAGGACTCTATGTGTCATTCTAGCCGTCAGTAGCAGGACTGGCTGGAAGAATGCATTTCTCTGTCACATATCTGAAATCCTCCCATTAGAGACACCTACCTTAGGAAACCCCTAGGGAGAATGAAAGCTTTTCTAATGTCATGGTCTTTAAGATAACTGTCAGAGAAGTGGACAACATGAGACCAGCTTTGACACTTGAAATCGGGACACTGGAGGAGGGGTTCAGGAGATGTGCGGATGCTTCATGGGAGTGGAAGAGGGTGTACTGGGAAAACTCATACTAACTGAGCACCTTCTCCTTACCTGGTGTCATGCTAGGGCTCCAAACAACAATCAGATCAACATTTATTGAGTTCTTGCTGAGCAAGTTGCTCATTTCCTTTGTGTTACAGTTAACTTTCTCGATAACTCAATGAAACAGACAGGTATTGATCCCATTTCACAGATATGGAAAGTGAGACTCAGAGAAGTTAAATAAATGGTCCAACGTTACACAGTTAACTAAGTGCCAAACCCGAGTGGTTTTCAAGCCCAAGTCTGAGTGACTCAGAATCTCATCATCTTAACCTTTCATCAGCCCCCCTCTGAAGTGGGTTGGCTGACTTGCCCTTGCCAGCGTGGGGGAAGGTGGGAAGAGATGAGTCACCAAGACATCTGGTGTCCAGGGCAGATCTGAGAAGGTGACAGTCCGTGTCTCTGTCAGAACCATCCACCCATCACTGTGTGGAGACTGGAAGCCAAGAAGCAGCTGCCATCGACTTCACCAGCGGGACCAGTGGTCTTCCCAAGATGGCACAACACTCCCACTCAAGCCTGGGCATCAAGGCCAGGATGGATGCTGGTTAAGAAGAGCTCTTTCTTTGCAGAGAACTACACGACCAGGCCTTGAGACTTGCCTGAGCACAAATCGAGTTCTACTGGGGTGGGCTACCATCTGATGCTTCTGAGATAGACGGTTGGGAAGGGGGACACGAGGGAGCAGGGCTTAGCAAGCTGGGTATCCAGTGACCTCTGGTGGGACATTTCTGTTTCAGATAACATGGTATCTCAACACCTCTTCAGTGGTTTGAGCCACATGTCTACTAGACTGAATGATGAACGTAAAGTTTATATGCGTTTCTCCCCAGACTGCTCTCTATCTTGTCCTTTGGGGTGCTAGTAATTTGCTTTGATGCTCCGGATTCCGAGAGGGCGTTTGTGTCAGCAGCAAATTGCTTTTCAAATCCATTGACGTAGAAGCTGTAACTGGGTTAGTTAGATGAACTGAGGTCTCAGAATTTCTGGATCTCAGATCTCATAATTCAGAATGTCCTTCCACTCTACACCAACACTGTCAGTGGAATCAGGAAATACTCTGCCAAGATTGTCATGCGATAATAACAAGAGCTCTTCAGGGTCTTTTTCAGTGGATCCTGCTTACCATGTTAATTTTATGATTAAAACTGGAAAAATATTTTAATACAAAAAACCCTCAAAAACTTAAATGTCCCACCTGTGAGCCAGTGGTGCCAGAAAATTAAATTATTTAATAGAAATTATTTCATGGAATAGCTATGGTAAAATGCAGTTTCTAAAAGATGAGAAGATAAATCACTTAAATGTAACTAAGATGTTAAATTCCCAGCCCCTCCAAAATTTGGTCCTAATAGTCTATGACCCAATTTCCCTACGGAGCTGAAAGCATTAATCATCTTCAGGAAGGGACACACACTATGGAGATTCCCTGCCACAAGGAAGTTCTTCATGTCTGGCGTATATCACTTTTGCTTTAAAACAGGGCTGATACCTTTTATTCTGGCCTGAAGAAAGGGAACAAGTTTTGCCCTGTACCAGACCCTCAGCTGTGCTCAGGAAATTCATGATTCTTCAAAGAAAGAGAACCAAAGGTTTACCCAGCCAAACTTGAACTTAGCAAGGCTCTTGTTAGAATATTCACTTAGATGTCTTCCATTAGTAAACGTTTCCTGGATGGTTACCACACGCCAAAACTGTACTACATTCTGGGGATAAAGTGAATGAGACCCAATTACCTGTTAAGTCATGGGAGCTGGGGTCACACCTTCTGAATACTTGCTCTTTCTTGATACAAGGATGTGTGGATAGAAGCCCTCTCCTTCCCCCTGCCTGCTCACACTTACACACACTGCTACGAGCATACACAAACACACTCAGGTCCACACAGACCTGTGTACACACACCTACCCCTCCCGACACGTATGCAAACACTCATGCTCTACTCACCCCAGCTTGCAGTCACGTATATGTACGTGTGTTTCCTCCATGTTCTCAGCATGTGGACAGACCTGAAAGCCTCTGACATAATATGGACCATCTGAGACACAGCTTGGATATTGAACCTCTTGGCCTCATTTCTGGAACCCTGGCTGTCAGGAGCATGCACATTGATCCATTCTTACCAAAGTTTGACCCACTGGTCCTTCTAAAGGTAAGAGAGGATCCAGTTTGCACCAAATGGTCAGAGTGAACCCAAGGTTTGCACACTCCAATTTATTGCAGTTTCTTTCAGTTCACCTAATTTTGACTAATCCTTGTCACACAGATGGACAGTGTTCAGTAAGCGAGATGGAAATGGTCCATGCCCTCATAGAGCTCATGGTCCAGGGAAGGAGAGAGACCCATATACAGATAAAAGGAATATATTCAGGAGACAGGCATCATGGGTCATTTATTTACTCAACACGCATTTAATGGGCTCTTGCTCTGTTGTCAAGTATCAGATAGATGGTGGTGAACCAAGTGTAAAAGAGAAGAATGGAATATTGGAGGTGGTGCCATCTGTATGTGTATGTGTGTTTGTGCGCGTGTGTGTATAGAGTGCAGTCATCTTCAGTGTACAGGTTGAAAATAATTTACATATGTTAGACACTTTAGTAGTCAGCTCAGGCTCCTATAAAAAAATAGCATAGACTGGCTGGCTTAAACAACAGACATTTATTTCTTACAGTTCTGGAGGCTGGGAGTCTGAGTTCAGGGTGCCAGCATGGTTGGGTTCCTGGTGACAACTGTCTTCTTTGCTTACAGAAGGCTGCCTTTTCCCTGTGTCCCCACATGGTGGAGAGAGTGAGCTCTGGTGTCTCTTCCTCTTCTTATAAGGACGGTAATCCCATCATAGAAGCCCCACTCTCGTGACCTCATCTAAACCTAATTATCGCCCAAAGGCCCCACCTCCAAATATCACATGGGGAGTTGGGCTTCAACATGGATAGCGGGGGACACAACATTCAGTCAATAACAGACACCCATGTAACCCCCACCATCTCAAGACGTAAAACATTCCCACCACTGCAGATAGTGCTCATCCCCCTTCAGGCCATTGTCCACACCTGTTCATAAGTTATTCACTCTTTTGGCCTCTACCACCATAGATTAATTTAGCCTCTTCTTAAACTTCATATAAGTGGAATCCTACAATATGTAATCTTTTGTGTCTGGCTTCTTTGACTCAACATTCCCTGTGAATACTGTCCATATTGTTGCACATATTAGAAGTTTGTGCTCTTCATTGCTGTATAGTATTCCATTCTGTGGCCCTATCACAATTTCTTTTTCCATCCTATTGTTGATGGACATCAGGGTGACTTCCAATTTGGGGCTATTATCTGTGAGAAGTTTTGAAGAATAAATGTGAGTTTTTCTAGTGGAACTTGATGCGGTAGCCATTAAATGAAATCTATAAACTACGTTACCCTGGGGCAACAAAGCAATGGAAATGGGTTCATTTTGCCTGCGAAGTCATGCCCTACGTTGGACTCTATTTGTGATGGGGAGTTGGGTCACTGGCATCCTGGGGCCTCCAGGTCTCTGTAGCAGTTGATGGCCCACCCCGACTTGTGTTTCGCTGGCAAAAGAGACCCCAGGAGCAAACTGAGGCGTGGATGATATCCTTAAAGGTCAAAAGGTCAGGCATGGTCTGGGTTCTCTCAGGAGATTCTCTTCAGGTGATTCTGTCATTCTCTGTTTTAAACAAATTCTTACTCTGCCTCCTTCCAAAAAAGGATTTGAAGTGGCTTTTAAGTGTCACAAATAGAAAAAAAAAAACAACATGAAAACAATGTAAAATTATAAAGCCTATTAGGAAAATACAGGGTGGAGATAGGGAAGAGGGGAAACTAAAGACAGTAAGGAGAAGTACAGCAAATAAGTGGATAATTACATGTTGAGCTTCCTGTAAGGCAACGCAGTAAGGGAAATGGGATGATCTTCATAACTTATACCAGTTCATCAAGGGCACTCAGAGGAAACAATTACATCATGCACTAATGTTAATCATTTTTTCTATATATTTTTGCCTAAACCATCTTTGTAATAAATTCTGCCCAAAGCAAAGCATGGATGGAGGTGGTATTGCATAACAGTTGAGAGTACAGGGTGCAAATGCTGGTTCCACTACTTGCTGGTTGTGTGACCTTGGGCAAGTTACTTAACTCTCTGAGTCAGTTTTCCCCTCTTTAAAATGGGAGTGATAATGCGAACTCTGTGAGGTTGTTGTGAGAATTCAGTGAGATAGCACAGGGCCTGGCAAGTATTCAGTACTGGCTATTTTTTAGTAGCACTTCTTCTGAATTGTCTGTAGGCAATTTTAACTTTTCAAAGCACTTTTCTACATGAATTGTATCCCAAAAATATTTTTGGGAAATAGGGCTGGAATTAATCTATTATAAAGCTAGTCCCAGCAAGTTAAAGACTTAACCAAGACCACATAGCTGATTTGTTACAGTGGCTGATGTCTTTTCCTTGGTGACTGGAGGTTTATGTAATTCTAGAAGTGTGTTTATGGGGGCAAGTCATTACATTGGCAGGAATAGGCTGCCAGGATTTGACAAAAATGTTCCAAATTTGTCCTGGACCTTTTCCCTATAATGATAGGTGGTCATTTCTCTGTCATTTTTGGCTTGAGGGTGCATGAGAATTGGGGCTCATGTGGCCTGAAATAGACACAGCAAAGAAGCTAGGATTTAAATCCGGAGCCCACCTCCACAGCTCATGCTCATAACCACTGTGCCTACCAGTTAGTTTGGCATCTGACCTGATGGGCAGTGTCAGCTGGCTCTCTCCCTCCAGGCCCTGCCCAGCTACCCAGTCAACAATGTGGTAGGAGCCCCCATCATTTCCTGGATGTTGGTTCAACAGGATCTTTCCAGGAGATGGGGCTTTAGGGATTGGAAAGAGCCTCTGGTCTATTGGCGCCTCCTCCTGCCTCCCCCACATACACACGTGCTCATCTATCTGGCCCTCTGAGCACGGTTAGCCCCATGAAGCTAACTTCATTGTCAAAGCACCTAGAATCCAGCTCTAGGCAGAGTTTGGTTCCAGGGAGGCTCAGAGGAACAATGACCTCTCTTTTCAGTTACAAGTTCCCACATCTACAGAACTGCTTCAGCAGAGGGGAGACCCTCCTTCCAGACACTCTGGAGAGCTGGAGGGCCCAGACAGGACTGGACATCTGAGAATTCTATGGCCAGACAGAAATGGTACCTGCTCCTAGAACCATGGGCTGGTGAATGTGGTGGGCTTCAAAAGGCTCTTTAATAATAAAAACATGAGCCACCATTTATCATGCGCTTATTCAGTGAATATTTATTGGGCACCTACCACGGAATAGGTGTTGACAATTCAGCAGAAACAAAACAGGCATAGCTCCTGCTCTCACGGAGATGACATTCTAGCAGGAGTCGGGAGAGAGACATAAGCTACTAAATATATGACATGGCAGATGGTGAGAAGGTCTGTGGAGAGAAGTCAAGCTGGTGAGAAGGGGTGAGGTGGGATGAGGGGCTGCTGTTTCAGATATGGTGGTCAGGAAAGTCCCCTGCAACGGGGTAGTGTTTCTGCAGAGACCTGAGTTTATTGAACATGCAGGCACTGTACTAAGCTGCTCAGATTGAAGTGAGGGGTGGGGAGAGGAACCCACTAGGACCCCACCTCACCTGCTGAGATACCTTCTTGGAACTCTTGGGGCCCTGTGAGCACGATGTGGATTCCCGTCGCTCTACACTATGCCACTTACCCAAACTACCTGGGGAATCCTTCCCCCCAACTCCTTTCCCCAGTGCTGCTTCTTGGGACTCTCAGGACTTCTCGCCTCCTCTCTCCAGTCTTTTACCTTACATCCTTCTATGGCTAATGGGTCCCCTGGCAGAACTCCCGAGAAGGCTCATGGCAGGGCTGTGATGTGGAAGAACTTTGCACATGTGGGGAAGGACAATGGAGTCATGGCATGGGCTTCCAGCCTTTCAGAGGAGGCCATGTTTAGGGACTGCTCCTTTGGACACCAGCCTCTCTGTAGGATTCATTTCAGGATTCAAGCAGAGCTGGTCCTCTTATGGCAGATAATTTAATCCCATATTATTTTAAAGGACTTTTGGTGTCTGTGGTCACTTGTTAAAGTATGGCTCCTTCTAAAGGGATTATAATGTGGTTTTTAGTTCCTCTTCCCTGGGGAGTGGTCAATCAGATTGCTTTCCACTGTAGGGCAACCCCTAGGATGAGGGTTCCAGTAAAGGGGGAGCCAGGGAAAGGGGAGGGAGGGAGCCACCAAATGAGAGGCCACTTCAGGACTGTGTCAGGACCTGCTCTGCTGAGTCTGTCTTTCTTTTTCTGTGAGCTGTGAGCCTCCTGAGGTTTGCTGATCCACCCACGACTTCCCACAGGGAATCACCTGCAGAGTTTCCAAGACAATGAGAATCAGACCTGGCCACCTGGGACCCGCCATTCCCCATTATGATGTGCAGGTTTGTTAGGGGCTCTAAGGAGGGAAGGAAAACACCAATTTTTCAGTAATTTAGTTATTACATTTCTCATTGAGGAAAAATAACAGAAAGTAAAGATATTAAAAGGAGGGAGGGAGAAAGAGAGGAAGGAAGACAGAAAGGAAGAGAAAAGAGAAAATTATTCATATTCTTATCATCCAGAGAAAAGTACTTTGAATAGCTAGCAAATTAGCTAGCTCATTAGTTATATAAATATATACATTTATTTATTTATTTTTATTTATTTATTTTTTTGTGAGGAAGACCAGCCCTGAGCTAACATCCATGCCAATCCTCCTCTTTTTTGCTGAGGAAGACTGGCCCTGGGCTAACATCGTGCCCATCTTCCTCTACTTTATATGGGATGCCGCCATAGCATGGCTTAACAAGTGGCGCGTCGGTGCGAGCCCGGGATCTGAACTGGCGAACCCCGGGCTGCCGCAGCAGAGCGCACGCACCCAACTGCTTGCACCACCGGGTCGGACCCCTAAATATATACATTAAAAAAGAAATAGGGGTGAATCTTAACATATCATTTTGTAGCTCACTTTTATCATTGAAGAATCTTGGGTGACCCTCTTTCCAGGTCAATTAGCACCAATCTACAGCGTGATTTTTCATGACTGCATAGTGGATAGTCTGTCTCTACCGCTCTTTATGCCTTGTGTTGGTCAATAGGTGATTTCCAAATTTTTCGCTAGTAAAAACAACACTATAACCAATATGCTGTAGCTAAAATATTGCTCCTTTCCTCTATTTCTTCAGGCTAAATCCCAAGAAATAGAATGTGTGTATGTGTATCTATGGTTATGTGTATGGGTGTATGTATCTAAAGGGTAACAATTTTTATTCAGTGTTATGTGTAATTGTCTGCTCTCCCACCCTTGACTGTGATAACCATTTACGGAGCCCTTTTTTTAGTATCTTATTTCATTCTCGTACAATCCTGTGAAATAAGCTGTCATTATCTGTCTTATAGAGGAAGGCCCTGAGATGTAGAGTTTAAGTAGCTCAAAGACAACTAACTAGTAAGGCAGCAGAGTCATCATTTGAGTTTTGATCTGTGATGTCCAGGGACGTAGGCCTCAAAGATAACGGGAGGCTGTTATATTTCCTGAGCTCCTAAGGCCAGAAGAATCTTCCCAAGCTCCTCTGGTCCAGTCTCAATAAGGGGCTTCTCCTAAACCATCCCAGGCTGGTGGACTGGAAATCTGGGTTTAAAACTCTTGTCTTCCCTTGGTTTCTGGTTCTTGTTTTCAGTGACCACTAGAGTGAGAGGGTCTTCCATTTGACCAACTCAGCCCTTCCATGCTGCCATTCAAGCCATTTCCTGTTACGCAGATCAATCTGCTTCTTCCTCCAGGTCATAGATGACGAGGGCAATGTCCTGCCCCTGGTGCAGAAGGAGACTTGGGCATCAGGGTCAAGCCCATCAGGCCTATAGGCATCTTCTCTGGCTATGTGGTGAGGAACCCCCTCTCCTCTCTCTGTCCCCTGCTGGGGATAAGGGGTTCTGAGAGGGATGAGAGGGGTCCCAAAGTTATGAACTTCCCAAGAGAGATTGGCAAGACATAGGGACAAGGGGTGTCCAGTGTCCAAGAATGGGCACTTTGCCAAGAGAAAAGATTGGCCATTCATCCCTGTCATCCTTAGCCCATCACTAAGACCCCATTTGAAGAATCATCTTTCTCCAGACACCCCTTTCCACCCCAAGAAGTGCTTCATGCCAGAAAGCTTATTGCCTGTCAACTCTATACAGCAGTGTTTTCCCAAGGGCAGCCCTGCCCCCACCCCCAACGATTGTCCCTGCTCCATGCCATTGATCTCCTTCAAAGCTGTGCTAGATGCCACATTGAAGCCACCACACAGTTGGAGGCACCCCTACCTTCGGACCTTGCAGCGTTAGAAACAGATGATTCTTGAGGCTAACCGGCTCGATTTACAGGTGAGGATGGTGAAGACAGAGATTACAAAACTCATCCAAGCCCGTTATCATTGAAAAATGGACAGGGAGGACCTCAAACACGTTAAATAATAAATTAAATAATAAATCCAGTAATAATCGTTGCTACCATTTATTGAGTGCTTACCATGTGATAAGCCCTGTCTCAAAGCACTTCACGTACGTTAAACACATTGCATCCTCCCAAAGACCCTATGAAGTCCTTGGAGAGAAATTGCTTGAGTTCAGAACCCCGCTCCACTACTTACTGTATGATCTTGGGCAAGTTACTGGTCTCTCATGCCTCAGTTTCCTCACCTGTAAAACATGTATCATAATATCTCTCAGCGTTATTATGGATATCGAGAGGCATTAATGTTTGTGAAACACTTAGAACAGTGCTATGTAAGAGTGTGTTAAATAAAAGAATTGCTGTAGATCCACATGATCACTACCACTGTACAGAGGAGGAAAACCGAGCCCCAGAGAAGAGGGCACAGCCGCACTGTGTGCTTCTCCAAGCATTTCCTGTGCGCTGTCCCCTCTATCCTCACGCGCCGGAATTCTCCCCACTCGACAGATGGGAAACAGACTCAGGAGTTGGTGGGTTGACTCAAGGCTGCAGAGTTAACGCCAGCAGGGGCTGCATGGTGACCAGGAGAAAGAGTCAAGCTGGTGGCCAAGAGATTTGGCTTCTGGTCTCAGCTCTGCCAGCTGTGATGGCTGTTTGGCCTCCGACAGGCCTCTTGATCTCTCTGATCTTCAGTACCCCTATTTTCCAAATGAGGAGGCTAGGCTGTGAATTCCCTATTCTGCCTTCTAACCCAGTGACTGAACATCCAACCTGGAGCCCACACCTCAACGCTTGAACAAACACTTGATATAAAGATGCGCTAACAAGGGGCAAAGCTCAGACTTTCTCACTGCTCATGAAAAAGTGCCTCAGCTGAATGAGGGCCCCGGCCACTGTAGAAATATGCACAATGCCTGGGGCCCTGGTGGCTTGCTGATGTGTCTCTAGAACTTTCAGATCTAACAGAGGAGCCAAAAAGAATGTCTAATAAACTTTGGTGCCCTTGAACAGGGTCATGGAGTGGAGCTGGGGTTGGGCTGACCGTTGAAGGGAAGGCGGAATCGGTCGGGGAAAGTGCCCTAGAGCTTGGGTGAGTGAAGCATCAATATGACCCGTCAGACTGAACCCCGGGGAGCAGGTGAGAGACCCTGGGGGAATAACTGAAATACAGAGGGAAGTCCAGTTCCACCTGGGGTCTGGGGTTGACAGGTTCAGGACAAGCCCACTGTGTTTAGTTGTTCAAGTTGTAAAAGTACAACCTGCCATCTGTTCTTGGCAGCCCTGCGACAGAGAACTTAGGCTTTGCAGGCACAATGACTCTGTCTACTCACAAGGACAATCTTGAGAAGACAGCAGCCAACATTCAAGGAGACTTTTGGCTCCTGGGAGACTGGGGAATCAAGGATGAAGATGGGTATTTCCAGTTCATGGGGCGGGCAGATGGTATCATTAACTCCAGTGGTGAGCTTGGCTTCTGGGCTGGGAAGGGTAATCTAGATCTTTATTCTGGCTGGTTCTAGACTTTGGGGCTGGCCTAGAGGTTGTGTCCAGTCTTCTCTGAAGGACAGGTTCTCCTACAGATACCGGATTGGAGCCTCAGAAGTGGAGAGTGCATTGATGGAGCACCCCGCTGTGGTGGAGGAGGCTGTAGTCAGCAGCCCGGACCCCATCCGAGGAGAGGTGATGGGCGAGCAGCAGCTTGCGGGTCTGCAGATTTGGGAGACAAGGGCAGTATAGAATGGTGGTTAAGAGCATGGACTCTGGAGGCTGGGCTGCCTGGGTCCAAATCTTGGCCTTGTTGGTTACCAGCTGTGTGACCGTGGACAAGTTACTTAGCCTCTCTCAGCCTCAGTTTCTCATCTGTAAGATGAGAGGTTGTTGTGATGATTAAATGTGTTAATATTTGCAAAGTGCTTGGAATAAGGCCTGGCACATAGCAAGCACCACATAAGGTCTATTATTATGGGGCTGCAGGGATTCCACTGCTGTCTGTCATTTGAATGAGAATCTGATCCCTGACGAGAGGAATGAGGAGGAATTTGAAGCAAGAGATAGAGCCCCTGAGCCATGGGGTCTACAGTGAGAATAGGGGGAAGAAGAAAGACCTCCTATAACGCCAGGGTTATAGGAATAGGCCAGACGGAGTCTAACAGAGCCTGGTGTGTGTGTAGGGAAAGGTTAAGGTGCAGACGTGTGGGTCAATGTCCAAGGACATTTCTGTAAGAAGTTGACCATGTCATACTCTGGCAGGTTAGGGATGTATGGAAATCATGGGAGCCACTAGGCAAATGGGGCCCGAAGGGGATCCTCTACTGAGAAAACCCTGTGTGCCAAGCACTGAGCTAAGCTGTGCTGCATATGACTTCATTTCATTTCCCGTGAAGTATGACAATTGGATCTCCATTTTATAGACATGCAAACTGTAGTTTGGAGAGGTTAAACAAGTCATTTAGGCTGATGGTCCCTAGTCTTTATTTTCCTCTCTTCTCCAATATCGAATTTCTCCCCTTCACTCTCTATTGTCCTGGGGATACGAGGTGAGCCTGGTCTCAATCTGCAGTCCTACCTGTGCATCCAATAAGCCGCTTGAGAGAGAGGTGGGATCTTGGCTGTTATTATCCTTAGTTTCTCCCTTTGCCCTGCCCCGGATATCTGGAGGAGTAATTGGGGGATATATAGGTGGTGGCTGTGGTGGAAGTCTTAACACTGATTTTGCACTGTCCCAGGAGATGACGACACACTCTGACCCCTTCTCTCTTGGCCCTCATCCTCGCTGCAGGTAGTGAAGGCATTTGTGGTCCTGGGCCCACGGTTTCTGTCCCATTACCTGGACCAGCTCACCAAGGAGCTGCAGCAGCACGTGAAGTCAGTGATGGCCCCGTACAAGTACCCGAGGAAGGTGAGGCCTCTGGGCTCCCGAACTTGAGGAAGGAGGGATGGTTCTCCTCTTGTATTTCTCTCCTTCAGTCAGAGGATGAAGCCTCTAATTCCAAAGTTCTGCCTGACTATGACCAAGAAAGCCCAACTGTCCAGATTCCTGAAAATTGTCCTTAGCCTTTAAGTCACTCTGAATTGCAAGTCAGTTGCTCCTGTGGGAACAAGTTCTAGCCAATACCTGGCCTACATTCCCACTCTCTGCACTGAGGTCTTGCCATATTATTCAGGATTCTCTCAGTTGTAAGTGACAGAAATCCAACTTGAACTTTATTGCTCAACTGAAAAGTCCAGGGGTGGGTGAAGCTTTAGTCACGGCTGGTAACAGGCGTTCAAATGATGTGGTCAGGGATGTCTCTTTCAACACTTGACTTTCCTTCTTTCTGTATTGGCTTCATTTCTTGAAATTCTCTACCTTAGTAATGGCCCCCAGAAGCTCCAAACATACATTTTTAGCAGCTTAGCAAATCCCAGTAGACAAAGAGCATCTTTGGGGCCGGCCTGGTGGCATAGTGGTCAAGTTTGTGCACTACACTTCGGCAGCCCAGGGTTCGTGGGTTCAGATCCTGGGTGTGGACCTATGCACCACTCATCAAGCCATGCTGCGGCGGCATCTCGTGTACAAAATAGAGGAAGATGGGCACAGATGTTAGCTCAGGGCCAATCTTCCTCACCAAAAAAAAAAAAAGCATCTTTTTCCTCAAAGGCACCAGCAAAAGTCTTCAAGTTGATTCTGTTTGGACCAATTCAGGTCATGTGTTCATCTTAAACCAATCCCTGCAACCAGGGGATGGGACACTCTGACTGGCCAGTTCTGGGTCATGTGATCACCCCTGGAGCTAGCACAGGAAGGATGGGAGAGAGAGCTGCCCTGAACCCATGACATGGACTGAGCGAGGGAGGGGTGGCTCCCTGCAGGAAAATGGAAGTTCTCCTACCCGAAAAGGCAAAAAGCATAGGCTCTACCGTACCTGTTTTCAACTGTTTTCACTCTGAGGCAGAGAATTAAAGCATGGAGCTTGACACAGAAGGAGGACCTAGTTTTTGGAGCCAGGTACAAAATAGGAGCTTGCCCCAGGGAACGAAGAAAAATTTACTTTTTTGAGTCTGGGGTAGAAGGTGAGAGCAAGCACATTAAGCCTCAAGCCCCTCAGATCCTCATGTAACCCGGATGCTCTCTGATGCTTTGTCAGCACAGGCTGATTGTCACAGGTGGTTTCTGAGAAGCAGACTCTGGGAAGGAGACTATCCTGCAGAGATTTATCAGGGAGTGCTTTGGATCAACACCTGCAGAAGGAGATGGACGGGAAGGGAGCAGGATTGGGCAGAAGGTGAAGTTGCACTATGACATAGTTTCAGTGGGGGCCTCAGCCGACCCCATGGGGAGGCCTGAAGCTAGGACAACCTTTCAGGGTCTCCTGAGGGGGTGGAGGGGATAAGGGGAGGGCCTTTATAGCCCCGTGTGGTTCAGGCGTGGATGCAGGCTGCCCTGGGAAGGGGGCGTGGCCCTGGGAGAGAGAGCTCTCCTCAGCTGTGCACTCTCCAAAGAGGCCTGGCAGTGGGGGAGTAAGCCTTTTGTTCCCGCAGGGGGATCTGGGCAGCACATTAAAGAGTCCACCATGCAGACTTTCAGCCTGAAACTGATAGAGAGGCAGGATAGCATAGTCTCGGAATCAGACTGTTGCATTCAAAATCCATATCATCACTTACTCAACAATCTCTCTGTGCCTCAGTTTCCTTATCTGTAAAATGGCGATAATGGTGTTACTGTTTCACAGGTTGTTAAGAAGAAGAATTAATATTTGTAAGGCATAAGGCACTTAGAAGAGTGACTGGCACATAATAAGCATTTAATAAGTATTTTAAAAGGAAACTAGAAATCCAATAACACCAAACATATCAAGAATTTAGAATTTGGAATTGAAACTGAGTATTTGGGGAGATTCAGTGGAAGGGTCCTATCACACAGTATAACAGTGTATTACTCAGTAGACGTGTCTCTTTTTACATTCTCTCCTCTAGAATGCCCTGGGCAGCAGGTTCCTTCCACCTCCTCCCTCATTCCAGTGACCATACTCCCTTCTTTTTATTGATTGATTGATCTTCTTGAGGTCATATTAGTTTATAACATTGTGTAGTTTCAGGTGTACATTATTATATATCAGTTTCTGTATAGACTGCATCTTGCTAACCACCAATAGTCTAGTTTTTGTCCGTCACCATACGTATGTGCCCCTTTACCCCTTTTGCCCTCCCCCCACCCCCTTCCCCTCTGGTAACCACTAATCTGTTCTCCTTATCCACATGTTTTTTTATCTTCAATATATGAGTGAAATCATAGAGTGTTTGTCTTTCCCCGTCTGACTTATTTTAACATGATACCCTCAAGGTCCGTCCATGTTGGTGCAAATGGGATGATTTTGTCTTTTTTATGGCTGAGTAGTATTCTATTGTGTGTGTGTGTGTGTGTGTGTGTGTATATATATGTATATATATATGTATGTATATATATACATATATATACACACCACGTCTTCTTTATCCATTCATCAGTTGATGGGCTCTTGGGTTGCTTCCACATCTTGGTTATTGTGAATAATGCTACAATGAACATAGGGGTGCATAAACCTCTATGGATTGTTGATTTCATGTTCTTTGTGATATGCAGAGTAGCTTTCGTCTTAGCATTAAACGTGGATCTCCCTTATGGCTTCCTTCTACCTTCTATCTACTCTCCAGGGGCCAAATAGTAAATATTTTAGGTTATACTGTCTTTGTTGCAACTACTCAATTCTGCCCTTGTAGTGTGAAAGCAGCCAGAGACAATTGTAAATGAATGGGAGTGGCTGTGTTTCAATAAAACTTTATTTACAAAAACAGGAGGAGGGCTAGATTTTGCCCATAGGGTGTAGTTTGCCAAGCCCTGCTCTACCCCACTGTGATCTTAACAAACTCCTTCCTCAACAAAGTCAGTCTTGCCCTGTGGAAGATTCCCACATCAGCTGCTAAGATAGTTTTTTCGTATCTGTATCCCTATTGTTATTATTTTTATTAAATCCAAGACCATCTGATTCCTAGACTGATGCCCTGGCAAGCTGAACCATGGGAAGCCTCAATGAACTGTCATCATCATCCACATATTAGGATTCAAGAGTGTTAGAGATGGTGAGGTCCTTGATATCAGACCTTCCTTTTCACGGGTGAGAAGAGTGAAATTGGAGAGATTTTATAGTTTTGCCAAGGACACACCAACAGGAAATGACTGAGATGGAATTGAAAACCAGGCTTCCTAACTCTTAGATGTCTGTTCTCTCCAGTCGAGCTTAATAACCACAGCTAATATTTTTGGGTGTTTACCCCATGCTAAGAATTTAGCCTTGGAATCTCATTTAGTCCTCACAACAACTCAAGAAATTTGTTGTTATCCTCCGGCTTATTCAGTGGGGAAACCGAGTCTCCTAAAAGCCAGATGACCCGACCAAAGCCAGGCGAGTGGTAGAGGAAAGACTGGAGCCCAGAGAGTCTGGCATCAAAGCTCAGGTGTCTGATGTGTCGTGTTGTGTTCACGTACTGCTTCTCGCCTGGTCTAGAGTATGTCAGAGACCAGCTGACCGACTTTTTGTCCAGTTCCAGCCATTCTCCTCTTGTCCTTGTCCCCGAGCACTTTCTGAAGCTTCTTATTGCACAGCGGGCTGCCCTGGGTGTTTTCCAGGCTCAGTCCTCACTCACCTGGAGCCTCCAGCCTCAAGAGCTTCCCTTCACCCTGTAGCAGTTCCTCTGAAATAGCCAACCCCATTGGGGTCATGGACAGCCCACCCTGCACTGATTTTTCCCAACAGATGGAGTTTGTCTTGGACCTGCCCAAGACTGTCACGGGGAAAATCCAGCAACAAGGACTGCAAGAGGTCTGGGCAGGCCGGGGCTCAGTGAGACCTGCAGGGGCCTTTCCTGTGCTTCCTGCCCTTTTCCCCCTTCCATTTCCCTTTGGGTCTTCTGTCTTCCCCTGGGGATATGAGATTCTTTATGGCAAGACATGCGTGTGATTTTTGTCTTTCCTTGGTTATGAGCTCAAAATCTTTCCATGTTGGATATTGAAAGAAGAAAAGGAGGGAATGCGAGAGAGGAAAGGAGAGGGGAACAAAGGAAAAGGAAAGAGAAAAAGAGTGAAACAGCAAGATAGAGCAACTGAGAAAGAAAAGGAGGGAGGGAAGGTAGAATGGAGGGAGAGAGGAAAGACAGAAGGAATTAGAGGGACGGAAAAGAAAGAGAAGGAAAGAAGGAAGGAAGGAAAGAAGGAAGGGAGGAAGGAAGGAAGGATAGAAGGAAGAGAGGAAGGGAGGGAGAAAGGGAGGGAGGAAGGAAGGATGAAAAAGAAAAGAAAGCTGGATAAACAGAGTCAAGCAGAAAACTGTGTCCTAGGAAGGAAATGAAAAGCCAGGGCGCCCATATCACCACTTGGACAAGACCTCCATACAGAGAGGCTTGTGTATGTGGTTGGGACAGTGGCGTCATCCCCATGTCACCCCATACGTTAGGGCATTCATGTCCAGTGGAGGGGAACCACCATGTACTGAGCATTTGCCACATGCCAGTCACTGTCCTAGCCATTTTATAAATCCTGTCACGTTTCATCTCGGTGTGGCATCTGCAGACCTCAGGTCATAGTTGTGAGAACAGTGTGATAAACTCAAACAGGTGTCCCTTCCCCTACAGCTCATGTTTGTGGTGTTGTCTGCTCTTCCTAGAATCAAGTAATAAAATCATTTTTAAATCAAGACCCTCTGGGGAAAACAAAGAAGGAGAGAGTGGCATTGGTGAAAGACAAACCACAGACTCAGTTCCTGGGGCCTCTGGGACCCCAGAGCCAGGAGTCCAGGAGAGGGAGGGAGGTGAGGACCATGACGGCTTCACCACAACCCAGAGGCAGAAGGTGAACCTTCCTAGCAGACTCAAGTGAGCTGGAGAAGAAAGCAAAGGATTTCTGAGGCTCCATGACTCTTCTTAAGAATACTGAGTAATAACTACAACGATGGTAATAATAATGTCAAGCACTTGCCAAGTATCAGGCACTGTGCGAAGCAAACACGTATATTAATCCCGCTTAATGTTCACAGTCACCCTTTGATTCAGGTACTATTATTTTTCCCCTTTGACAGAGGAGGAGACTAAGACTTGGAGAGATTAAGTGATATTCCCCGAGGTCACACAGCGTCAGGTTCCCACACAGGCCTGTCTGCATACAATGCTCATGCACCCCTTCAATCTGCTTGCCTGCTCTTCTGGCCCTTGACAAAGCACTTCTCTTACAGTCCTCTTTTTCAACATCCAATAGAATGTGGATATACTGTGATATATTCCTCCAGGAGTCCACTAAAATGCATCAGAGTTTTGTTTGGCCTAGTAGAGAAATGCAGTCTGCTAATCAAATAGCAAAACTTTGCTTTTAACTGACAGCTTCCAAGAATTAAAATCTGGCAGATGCTCATCCTGACACTTGCACTGCTATCTTTATCCTATAGCGAGAATGTCTTGGGTCATATCCCTTTACTCAGTGCCCAGTCCACACTCTCCTCACCTCTTCCAGGCTCAGGAATGATTGATGATGGGAACGCACACCTTTAGGGGAAGTCTGTGACCTACCTGAAGAATAGGATCTGGCTCTCCTCCCTCCGCTCCATCCCCTTCTCCAAATGGCTTGTATAAAGCTATCACAGTATTCAGCCGGTACCTTTCAGATTGGCTGAAAGGTGGCTTACTGTGACTACAATGAAATCACCACCTCTTGTCTTTTTCAGGATGAGATAAAGATAGACCACCTCATCCTGCCTGTCCTTGTCTAGTAAAAGCCTTTCTAGTCTAGGGAAAGTCCCAGGCTGGCTGCAATTATCCACAGATAGAAGGAGAAACTTCCACTGGAGAAGGGGGGTCACCTCACTTACATTCAATATTATTTCAACATCAGGTTCAAGTTGTGAAATGACAGAAGGGCTGGCCATTATATCACATGTTAAAGAGTTGAGACTTCATCTGGAGAGTAATGAACTCAGTCAACAATGCATTTCTAAATGATTACCTTGGTAGCTGAGTGGTGAATGTATTAAAGGAGAATTTGAGAAATGCTTGGAAGAATTCCTTTTCCTTGGAACCTGATGACTTGGAACTAAATAAGGCAGATGGGGTTAAGAGTAAGAAGGCACTGAAGGATGATATCTTGGTTTTTTATTAGGTAAACTGGGGTAGGTGGTTATAGTACTTTCTGAGAGGAATGGATTTGGAGGCAGGAACATTGAATTCAGTTGTGGTCATGTTTATCTATGTTATCTATGGAGTATCGAGGTTAGCATATATTTAGTAATCAGTTGGATATTTAAGTTTGAACTCAGGGGAGAGGTCAATATTTTAAATGTGGTTTAGGAAATTATCGAGAGAAATAGAGAGAGAGAGGAGAGAGAGAGAGATGGACAGAGTGCATATGGAATGAGAGGAATTGTTGGCTGAGGATGAGTTCTTGGAGAACAATATTTAAAGAGAAGAAAAAGGAAGAGAATTCCATGGACAATGTTGAGAAAGAAGACTCAGAAAAGGCAGGGTATGAGAACAGAAAGATGAAAGAGAGCGATTCAAGAGTTGGTTATCATTGCCAAGAACGACCAAGAGTCAGAACTGAAAAGGACCCATTGCATTTGGCAGCAAGAACATTAGAGAACTTGCTTCCAAAAACAAAGATTCAATAGAGTAATTAAGAGTAGAAAACTGATGACTGTGGGTTATCAGTGAGGGATGGAAAGAGATGGAGACAGCTAACGTAGTCTATTCTTTTTAATAAGCATTAATTGAAAGGGGAAGGAACAAAAGAAAATATACAGAATCAAGGAAGCAACTTTTGGAGGAGGGAGGAGTTATGTGGCAAACATTGTTTTTCTCCTACTGTCATGGAGTGAATTGTGTCCCCCAAATTTCATATGTTGAAGCTCTAACTCCTAGTACCTCAGAATGTGACTGTATTTGAAGATAGGGCCATTAAAGAGGTGATTAAGTTAAAATGAGGCCATTAGGGTGGGCTCTAATCCAATCTGATGGTGTCCTTATAAGAAGAGATTGGGACACACAGAGAGACACCAGGGGTGTGTGCACAGAGGGACAGTCATATGAAGAAGCAGCAAGAGGATGGCCATCTGCAAGCCAAGAGGAAACCAACCCTGCCAGCACCTTGATCTTGGACTTCCAGCCTCCAGAACTGTGAGAAAGTAAATTTCTGTTGTTTAAGCCACTGGTGTGTGGTATTTTGTTACAGCAGCCTTAGCAGACAAATACACCTACCCAATGGCCATTCCCCACCACCACCTCCACATCACCTTGTTCCTTGCTAAAAGAACCCAGATTTTGTTCAGAATCAGAGTGAGCGCACTGCTGGGACATGAATTATGATTGGATTAACCCAGTCCTTTTCCAGTTCTCTTCAATTAAGTCAATTAGAAAGTTTCAGTTTGCTCCTTCTGTGTCTTCCACTCCTTTGTGGTGGAGTTTATTTGTGACTCAGCAAATATTGACTCTCTGCTCATCCCTCTCCACCCCTACTCAAGGGAGGAATACACTTCTCTGAGCCATGAGGTTGAGCTTGGTGGTGTAGCTTGTCTTGGCCAATGGAATACTAGCAGGCATGATGCAAGCAGAGGTTTTGAGTGTGCTTACCTGGTTTGCCTTGATTTTTGGTGCATCTGCCACCCACCATGAGAAGAGCATGCCCTAGAGAGCCACCAGTCTCAGAAGGAAAGCCTCGTGGGGCAGACATAACCCCACCCCACAGCTGAAGCTGAGCCTCCCAGACCACCTACAGGCTTGTGAGAAATAAATGTGTGTTGGTGTAAACCGTTGAGACTTGAGGATTGTTTGTTAGGCAACTTTGCCATAGCAACAAATAACTGATAAAACCTTAATTCCTCTTTTTAATAAAAAGAGAACAGACTAGTCTCAAATATTTGGCAGGCAACTGTATCCCAATGGGATTTAATAACAATAACAATGTGTACTTCCATTGTATTCATTTTTAGTTTCCTCCGTTGTGGCAGATAAAATTAATTTCTTAATGATAGTAGTGATACAGAGTTTCGTTTGGATTGATAAATTTTTTGTGCTTTAAGTTTTTAAGAGAATCAATGTAAAGGAAAATATTGAGTAAATAAGACTAGAGATAATAGCGCATGGTTATAGGACAACAGAAAGAGACAATGGAGGTGAGGCATGAATGACCGAAGTTTGAGAAACATTTGAGTAAGAATGGGCCGGGATTACAGAGGAGAAGAGAACGAACGGGACCAAAATGAAAACTCAAAAGGAAGTGCAAGTAGTGTCATCTTTCCTAAAAGGAAGTAGCCAAGGATGAGTGGGGAATGTAGTTACCTTTTAGAGTTGAAGGTTGTGAGTTTGAGGTCTTGTTCTGTTCGAGGAATGCCCTGTCCACTCTCAGCCTCAGTCTCCTCATCTGATAAATGGGAGGGATCCAACATCACCACAAGGATGCAGTAGAGATTCGTGGAGATCATGCCTGAGGAAGCATCTCACAGGGTTCAGGTAAACCACCGGGCAGGGATTAACGTTTGAGAGGTGCAGGTGCGAGGGGAAGAGACGGGGGCCCAGAGAATGAGTGCTGCCTCAGCAAGCAAGGGTGCAGTCAGGCTGGGCACAGCAGCCCAGCTGCATGAACTCTGATCGGAGGTAACCTCTTATTTAATTTTAGTTACCTTTAACTAAACCCTCAGTCCACCAAGAGAGCCAGTCTGCCCACAGAAGGAGAGAGAGGGGAACGAGTGAGCAGAGAAAGGGCATTTGCTTGGAAGAGCAGGATGTTTATGGAAAAAAGATCCAGCTTTTTGATGGAGTCGTGATTTTCTCGGTCCTTCCAGGGTCCGGGTGCTCTAAAAAGAAGAGAGCGCTGGCATAAGACAAACAGATCCCTGGGGCTGTGAGCTGGATAAAGAGCCCATCCCCGCAATGGTTTGGGAGGTCCAGATATCCCAGCAGGCCCCGCAGAAGATGAGAGAACGCAATATCTGAAAGCTGTCCTGCAGAAAGAGCCCTACAGAGGTGACAGCACCATCCTGAAAGAACCTTTGTTGTTTTCTTCTATCATTTTAATATTACTTACCTTTGCAAATTGGTAATGCCTGAAAGATATTCTGAAAAATCCGGTAAAAACCACCCCCCACTGCCATCACAGTTTTCCTCCCCAGAGGTAAATGATGCCCATTTTTTGTGAATCCTTCCAATGGTATCTGGGGGGAAATTTGGAGGGAGCCAGACGGTAGAAGCTTAGTTGGTTTTCTCCCTCTTTACTCAGATTGTGCTGTGATTTGCACCCCATTGCAGTTCCCTCTAGCCTCCCCCTACAGGAGAGAACTCACTCTCTCGCAGATCCTTTCTTCATCTCCCCAGCAGTGTGGGTGGAACAGGGAAAGCCCCAGGCACCTCCATCACCGTGGTCCTGCCTTGTGCACGTGGGTCAGCATTTCAGCCAACATTACCCTAGAAGCCGGATGCTGTGCTGGTGTTCAGGGGCTGGTCCTCCTGCCTGGGCATGGTCACTCAGGAGGGCAAAGGCCCAGGGGCATTCCCTTCCCAAGGAGCCTAGATGGGTTCAGAAGAGCCTGGACAGCAAGCTGGTTCTGTGTGGCTCCAGAACCAATCTAGGAATAGGGAGGGTACATGGCATGAAGGCAGATCTCAGCTTGAACAACCTCAGAATTTCCTGAAAATGCAATCTTTCCGCCAGCGCTCTGGGCTGCCTTAGGAAGTAGTGAGTTCCCTCTCACTATAGAGCTGCTTGTTTGCATCAGACTAGCTGATTTCCACGTTCTCCATTTCCTCCTGGGGTTGGCACCAGTGCGATTGAACTTCTTGGGCAGAGCCAGACTTGATAATTGTGGCTCACTTGTCAGGGCAAGGGTGTGGCCTAGTTCTTACCGGCACCATCCTCTGAGATTCCCAGGCACACCAAACCAAGAAGGATGCAAAAGGAAAACAAGAGCTCAGTTGCATGTGGATAACAGCAGGTCTGTCCACCAGGTGGCTCCCAAAGCCTTGCATTCATTTACTCAACAAATAGCTAGTAAGTGGTTGCTAGTGCTAGTATTTTACCCAGGGAGGATACTGCTTTAAAAGGAAAGTTCCTTCCCTCGTGGAACTCATATCTAGTTGTTGTGGGAGGGGGAAGGGAGAAGCAGACAATAATTAAGATAAATAAGCAAATATGGAAAATAGAGATTAGGATGGGTAGTGGTAATTGGTATGGAGAAAATTAAGCAGGTGAGAATCTAAGAGAGTGATTGCATTTTTTTTCTATTTTTATGGATAGAAAATATCTGGAGTGAAGTAAATAGAGCTTTACTGCTACTTTTGGCAGATTTTTTTTCTGACAGACTTACAACAAAATTCCACCACCATTCCTACCTGCTTGCAGACGGTTGAGTGGGCCACTGGGATGTCACGTCGGGTCATTGAGAGGCACAGAAAGGGGCCCATTTCTTGTCCACCCACACTGACTTATGGAAAGGGGTGTTTCTGTTAGGCTTACTTTCTGGTTTCCTTCATTTTTGCCCAAACAAACCAGTAATGATCCAGAAGTTACCTGACATTCACAACGAATATTCATTAATTGTGAGAGATGGGGGAGGAGTGAGCAGAAAAAGAGCATTTGCTTGGAAGAGCAGGCTGTTTATGGAAATGAAGATCCAGCTTTGGATTTTCGGAAGTTTTCTCCTTTTTTTGTTGTGAGTAAGATCAGCCCTGAGCTAACATCCATGCCAATCATCCTCTTTTCGCTGAGGAAGACCGGCTCTGAGCTAACATCTATTGCCAATCCTCCTTTTTTTCCCCAAAGCCCCAGTAGATGTATGTCATGGTTGCACATCCTTCTAGTTGCTGTATGTGGGATGCCACCTCAGCATGGCCAGAGAAGCGGTGCATCGGTGCGCGCTCGGGATCTGAACCAGGGCCGCCAGCAGCGGAGCACGCACTTAACCACTAAGCCACAGGGCCGGCCCTGGAAGTTTTCTCCTTTTTTTCATCTGCCCACAGTTTTTCTCATTGAGGCTGTTGCCTAGCGTTAAAGAGGTCACGCCCAGCAGAAGTGCATCCTCCCAGGGGGTCACCTTTTTAAAATTCTCACCAGGGCACCATAAGGGCTTAGCAGGGACCTTGCTTGTCAAGTGGGAATTTGTTGTTCTGCTGAGGTTGAAATTTGTCTTGGCCACCAGGCTGGTGCTGGAGTTTTAACAGAAACATCTGGCCTCCCATCCCAGTCTAGGAAGGCAGAGGGTTGAAGGAGATAGTTCAGAGTGAAAGCCAAGTGACTTTCATTGAGAACCTACCATATGCTGGATATTTTGACAAATATTATCTCATTTGATGCTTCAGCGTAAGCCTGCAAGAAGCAGGCATTATTATTAAGTCCATTTTGCTGCTGAGGAAACTGAGGATTGCAGATATTAAATTAAAAAGCTACCCAGTCAGCCATCTGGTAAGTGTTGGAGCAAGGATTCCAATCCAGGTCTATCTCACTCCAAAGCCTGTGATCTTTCACTAAGAACCACTGGAGCCGGGGACAAAAAAAGCGAAGTCTCGAGAAAGCAAGCCACCACTGCTTTTGCTTCCAATGATAAGTAGAGTTCAAAGTTCAAGAAGCCAGGGAAAGTGTTATGGAGTCATCAGATCAATGAAATGGCCTCACCAGCATGGGTAAGACTCCTGGTGGTAGGGCCGAGCTTGTCTGCAGTCTGACCTACTATCTGCAACCCCCCCATCTACCATCACTAGCCACACACCTTTCAGTGCCGCTGGCCATTGCCTGTCACCAGGACGACTGTCTGTCTCCTACCTGCTCTCCTTTCCCACTCGCTCACCTCCCCAGAGTATTCCCCACGCGGCAGCCAGGCTGATCCTCTCAAAACATGTATCAACTGATGCTATTCCCCTACCTCCACCTGCCAACGGCTTCCGCTCTCTTAGAATAAATTCCGAACTCTTCTCCATGGCCTTCAAGGTCCTACGTGATTTGGCCTCTACCTGACTCTCTGACTCCTTGTGCTGCCTCTTTCTCCCTTCTGCTTGACACTAGACCACTAACCTTCCTTCCGATCCTCAAACGGACCTTCTCCTGTCTCAGGGTGCCAGGTGCTCCACTGCTTGGCGTGCTCCTCTCCCCACTTCTTCACCCGGCTGCTGCTTCTTGTCATCTAGGTCTGGGCTCAAATGTCCCTTCCACAAACAGTTCTTCCCTGATCACCCTACGATAGTAGCAGCCCCCGTCCCGTCACTCCCCATTACATCAGCTCTTTCATCTTCTTCATAGCACTTCTCACCAACTAAAAGTATCTTGCCTACTTGTCTCCTTATTTATTCTCTGTATCTCTCTGGTCAGCATGTAGGAAGCACCTACAGTTGCAAGTTTTATGAATAAATGGATGAGAACAAGAGATTCTAAGGTGGCCGATACAGTGATCTCGCTAACCTTCCGAGTTAGATAGGAGGAGTTATGTCAGTGACACAGGTGAGGAAGCAAGTGACTTGCCATCAAGTGGCAGAGGATAAGCTTGCAGCTCATCCTTTGTCTCCAAAGCCCAATTCCTTCTAACCACATGGCATTATTGCCTCTGAGTACTCTTCTAGGAAAACTGAAGACATCAACTTGCCAGCCATTAGCAACAAAACCCACCTTACTAAATGTAGTATTAGTATCAATCCCTTATAAAGTATGTTAACCTTCTACTGTGGTATGGTGAGTATCTTTGTCCAAGCTCATCAGTTCATGTAGACATGTGAAGGACAGAGACCAGGTCTTATTCATGCCTGCACCCCTACGGGCCTGCCACCATTCCTGTCAGATAGGACAGGCTCAATACATGTTTGCTGGATGAATGGATGGAGTTTGTAGGCACTTAATGATTTACGAAGTACTTCTACACCCTTCATCTTATTTAACTTCCAGAAAGCCCCGGAACATAAAGGTAAGCTGATATCATTAACAGCATTTAACAGATGATGATATGCAGATCACACCCAAACTGCTGTTGTTTTCTTTCTTTAAGAATTATAATGGGGGGCCAGCCCCATGGCCTAGTGGTTAAGTTTGGCACGCTCCACCTTGGCGGTCTGGTTTCGGTTCCCAGGTGTGGACCTACACCACTCATTGGTGGCCATGCTGTGGTGGCAACCCACATACGAAATAGAGGAAGATTGGCCACAGATGTTAGCTCACAGTGAATCTTCCTCAGCAAGGAAAAAAAAAGAATTATAATGGACTCATATTCCCTGTTGGAGCAGAACCCAGCTGAACTGCACACACTGCTGTTGCCCAGCACACGTCTGCTTAAAAGCCAAGATAGACACTTTTTTTTATTATCTTTCACATCTTACAAAATACATCAAATTCTGAAAAACTCTGTGATAATTAGACAAAAAAAAAGCTGAAGCTGAACCATTCAACCTGGGATAATTATTACATTCTGATTCTTTCCCTTTCTCACCTCCTTTTGGTCTCCATTGTCTATAGCATGGAGTGTTCATTCATCTTCCTCCACAAAGAGACTCCACTTCCGACGGAATAGAATTGTCAGGGTTGTGGGAGCCTTGCTCTCCTTGTTAACCCTCCTGTTGGATTTTACAGCACACAGCTTTGCCTGAATGGCCTCCTCCACTAGTCTCTCCTCTAGCGCTCTGTGGGTTCTTCCCAAAAATGGAGGTCCGGAGATACCAGTTCCTTACACCAGGACCCCTGGCCTTTCCCCCCAAAATACTGCACACATTTCTTAACCTGGTTCTCGGTACCCCAAATCTGTATCTTACTCAGCTGTGCAGCCTTGTCTCCAAGATGTCCTCTCCACGTGCCCTGCATTCTACCAGACCAGAACAGTCAATGATTCCTTGAACAACTTCTCTGCATTTCCCCACACCATTCCCGCTCCATCACCACTACCAGGGATGAAGGCTCCACTTATAAACACCATCCCCATCCTTCACGGGCTTTCCCTTGAAACCTCCCCTAGATCCCTTCAGCAATTCATTCAATAAAATATTTAGTAAGAATCGCCTTTATGCCCAACAAACCCTATCCTCAAGGAGCTTCATATTTACTGAACAAGAGACCCAGCTAACAAACTCAACACAATGAGGGTGCTGTAATGGTGTCGTTGCAAAGCAATGGACCAGCATTGGAAGGAAAGCAAGAGAGTCCATTCCAATGCTCACTGACACTACAATCTAGGCAGAAGGTTAGGAGGGGGAAAACACAGCACCAGACTGGGCTTGAAACAGAAGTCCTGTGGCATGCAGTTCTTCATTCATTCATTCATTCCTTCATTTGACAGACATTTACCAAGCCTGAATATGTGCACAGCACTCTTCCAGGAATGCAGAAATGATGTTATGTGGTTCCTACCTTCAGGAGTTTACAGTCTAGTAGGAGAGACAGAGATATACACACAGGGCTCTACCACAGGTAAGAAGCACTGTACCAAGTGCCAGGGGACCAGAGGAGGGTGGCTGGCTCTGCCTAGCAGAGTCCAAGAAAGCTCCAGAAAAGGATGGTATTTGTCAGGGCTCTAAAAGGGAGTAGAAGTTTACCAGGTGGAGAAGAAGAAAAGAAGGGAAGGGAAAGGAAGAGAAGGGAGGGGGAGGGAAAAAGAACACTGCGTCAGTCCAGTCAGGAGTCAGTTATTATTATTATTATTTTTCTGGGTGAGGAAGATTGGCCCTGAGCTAACATCCATCGCCAAATTTCCTCTTTTTGCTTGAGAAAGATTGGCCGTGAGCCAACGTCTGTGCCAATCTTCTACTTTATATGGGACACTGCCACAGCATGGCTTGATGAACAGTGCACAGGTCCGCGTCAGGGATCCGAACTTGTGAATCCCAGGCCGCTGAAGTGGAGTGTGCAAACTTAACCACTCTGCCACCAGGCCGGCCCAGGAGTCAGTTATTTTAACATAAAAAAGTGTTTAGTTACAAAATCATTAACTAAGTGACTGAGAGATTAAAAGGAACTCTAAGGCATCATGAAGGTAGCAGTTGCAAGCAGCAGCTACAACTCCTATAGCTGAAGAAACAAGGGAGAAAACTTAGAAACTCAGAGGAGGAAGCCCATTGGTGGGCAGATGTGTGAACTCAGATCTCCAAGGAGGGGCACTGCTCAGCTGGGCTGGTGTCTCTGAGCTCAGGGGAGGGGCCCTGTGGGCTGGCCCAGACTTCTGAGGACGGGCACAGGCCAGCTGTGCTAGTGTCTCCTAGTTGAGGCATGACTTGCAGCTGCGTCTGCAAGTGCTGGGACGAGGGCAGCCTGGATTCAGCTGCAGCTACGGGAAGGAATTGCAGGTGCCAAAGGGAAGAAGTGTCTGTACCTAGACTGTAGGTCAGTGGTACTAAACCAGGGTGATTTTGCCCTCTAGGGGACATTGGCAATGTCTGGAGACATTCTTAATTGTCACAACTGGGGAGTTGCTACTGGAATTTAGTAGATGGAGGGCAGGGATGCTGCTAAACATCCTACAATGCACAAGACAGCACCCCCTGCACAAAGAATTACCAAGTCCAAAATGTCAATAATGCCAAAGTTGAGGAACCTGTTCTAGGTTACCACTGATGTCGGTTCCTGCCTTCCTTCCTCCTCTCTCCAGGGTAAGTTTCTCTGGCTTAGTCCAATATTTACTTGAACAACTGGGTTGTCAGCAAAGGCTAGATGTGCTCTTGCAGGCAAGACCTGGAATGTTCCAGTATTTGGAATTCCCATTAGCCCACTGTGTTACTTTAAGTTTTTAGCAGTAAAATTCCAGTTCAGGGAGCTCAGAAGCTGAAAAAACTTAGTATCTTTTTAGAGGAACTTGATTTCACATCAGAGTTTGAGTAGGGGAACTCCAATAGGAAAAGCATTCTGCCAAGGTGGAGCTGTGTGTGTGTGTGTGTGTGTGTGTGTGTGTAGGTACATATAATGTATGTACAATTATAGTATATTAATGTACATATAATATATATTATATGTTCTGTATATAATATTTTATATATTAAAATATGCATGTGAAAATACATATATTTTATATATATACAGTTATATATTATCTATATATATATACGGTTCACTGAGGCTCTGTTGATTCTTTTTCAATATTCTTCTCTTACTTCTTCAGACTGGATCCTTTCTTTTGATCTAACTTCAGTTCACTGACTTTCTTCAGTGATCTCCAATCTGCTTTAAAGGCCATTCAGTGAATTTTTAATTTAAAGTAATGTATTTTTCAGTTAGAGATTCTCAATTTAAAAAAATAATTTCTATTTCTCTGCTAAATTTTTTTATTTGTTCATTATGAGTATATTTTACTTTAATCCTTGAGCATGGTTATTAAAGCTATAGCATAGTTATTAAAATCCTCATCTACTAGTTCCAGTATCTGGGTCATCAGTTTTCTCTATTGATGTCCTTTTTCTCTTGAGAATGGGTCATGTTTTCCTGTTTCTTTGTAAGTCTAGTAATTTTGAATTTTATGCTGAACATTTTCTATAATATGTTTTAGAGATTCTGGACTTTGTTATATTTTTCTGAAGTGTGATTATTTTGTTTGTTTGTTTTAGCGGGGAGTTAACTTGGCCATACCCAAACGCCAAACTCCATCCCCCTGCAGTGTCCACCAACTGAAAACTCTGTTCAGTTCTTTTAGCCTGAAACTGAAAAGATTCTGTGTAGTTCAGGGATCAGCCAGAAATTTGGGCAAAATATATACACAGAATTGGGGCATCTCCTCCTCTGGTTCTCTCTTTCTTGAATTTTCTCCATAAAAATGGGAACTCGTTCGTTTCCTCCAGTCTCCTCCCTCCATTTTCTGACTGCTTTTGGTTGCTTTCTAGTACATTCTGGTATTGTTTTTTATATTGTTTCCAGAGTTTGTAGTTTATATCCGTCAGAAAATTGGTCTTATGGAAGATACTACTCTATTCTCGAAGTGTAAGTTCTGTTATTACGTTCGTAGTTGTGAATGATTTGATTAATCTCTTCCTCCCACCCACGCTTATTGTGAGTACATACATTTTAATTCAATTAAAAACATTAACCACCCCCCCCCACAATGCTCTTTATTATAATATGCCTTAGGAGTTCCCAGGACAGTGCAGGGGAGCATTTTGGATTGTAATCAGTATACAAGCTTCAAGCTAAGCTTTGTTCTGCCTCAGGGTGTTTGCAGTTGGAATCAAGAACAGGTTAACTCCAAAAATCAAAGCAAAGCAAAGAACTGTGTGTTCTTTCAGTTAGAAGTTATCCCCAGGATCAACATGGTGAACGAACATGGTGACTAAGAGTCAAAAGATTTAGTGCCAGGTAGATCTAGATTCAAATGCTGTTTCTGCCATTCCTGGCTGTGTGACATGGGGCAAGTAGCTTAAATTCTCTGAGCATCAATATTCTCATTAGTAAAATGGTGGCAATTATAGTACCTACCACATAATGTTTTATCCTCTTGTCTATTTAATTGATATTTTGCTTCTTGTCTTTGCCTCCCTATTATGGCAATGTAAACTGCTTGAGAGCAGTAACCTTGTCTGACATGAACAAAGCTATATTCACACCTAGAGGGTGCTCATTAATTATCTATTGAATGAATGAATGAATGTACTATAGGTTTTTTATAAGATTAAAGAGATTAATGGATGTAAAATAGTCAAATTGACAGGATACTTGACTACACAAAGTCATTCAGAGAACTAGGCTGAGAGAATCCCTGCCATATTTTGATGTTACTATCTCCACACATGGTTTCCCAGACTACTAAGTCAGGGGAAGAGAGAGAACTCCTACCTGTTCTTAAATGCCCTAGACCAGAAGTGACTTGTGTCACTTTCACCTGGAGTTCATTGTCCAGAACTGAAATTTAGTGGCTTCACCCTAACTACAAGAGAGGCTTGGAAATGAAAGAGAAGTGTGTGTGGAATCTTCAGAGAGTCCTACTAGAGACAAGAACACTGAGTACAATGGGATAAGAAACCTGCTCAATGTCACAGAGCTGGTAACTGGTGAAAGCTAGACTGAAACCCAGGCGGCCCGGCCTCAGAGCCTGTCTTCTTGACCACAACACTGGTGTTACAGTTCTATGCGAGAGATCTACTGAGATCCAGAGGGTGTCTCGTGGACTCTTCCTCCTGTCCCCATTCTTTTCTCAAAGTGACTGCCTCTTCTGCTTGAGCAAAAGTGTTTTTTGTACTTTGAGTGTTTTTTTTTTTTAATTAATATATTTATTTAGTGTGTTTGTGTGTGTGTGAGGAAGATCAGCCCTGAGCTAACATCCATGCCAATCCTCCTCTTTTTGCTGAGGAAGGCTGGCCCTGGGCTAACACCCCTGCCGATCTTCCTCCACTTTATGTGGGACGCCGCCACGGCATGGCCTGACAAGCGGTGCGTCGCTGCACGGCCGGGATCCGAACCCAGGATGCCAGCAGCGGAGCACGCGCACTTATCTGCTGAGCCACAGGGCCGGCCCCGATAATTTGGGTGTTTAATCGTTAGCTTACTGAGGCCAGGCAACTATCCCTCACTCACTGCACTCCATAAAATAAAAGCCTGTCCTGAGCTGAAAGTTTATCTTGAATGAATCAGCCAGGAAGAGCAAGACCCACCCCTCAGAAGCCAGGCTTGCCAACCTCAGTCCTGGCAGGGGTGTTCTAGGTGTCTCCAGCAATCTCTGGTGGTGACTTTGAGCAGAGAGAGGTAAATTTCTCCCTGCTTCCATGGAGGTTGGGAGGGAAAAGGTACTGGGAAAGTTGGGCCAGGATTTTGGAGATTCCCCATCACTCAATGATACCCCCATAAAGGCTCTAGCCATTGTAAAAACTACCAGTACAAGCCACTATCTATGACAGTCTGGGCTTATCCGATGCAACATCAGTATGAACCCAGCATCCACATGCCTGGGCCAGGTACCCTACAGACTTTACATCACGTAATCCTTTCAAAGATCACATGGGACAAATCTTATTAACAACCCCCCACTCCGCCATTTTTCAGATGAGAAGACCAAGGTTAAAAGAAGTAAATGGCTTGCCCATGGGCCATCTTGTAAGTGGCTGAGTCAAGATTTAAGCTCAAGACTTTGGGATTCCAAAGACCCTGCATTTTGCTAGTATACCAAACTTTTTCTTAGAATCCCAAATTAATAAAAACAGCCAAGACTGATTATGCCAAGCACTATGCTATGTGCTTTTCACGAACTGTTTCATCTAATCCTAACAATGACAACAACAACAAAATAACCAAGGAGATAGGTGTCGCTATTAACATTCCCATTTTACAAATAAGGAAACTGAAGCTTAGAGAAAGGAGGCCAGTGAAGGTCAAAGAGATGGTAAGTGGCAGACCTGAGGCTGAAACCCAAATCTTTCTGCCTCCAGAGCACAGGCTTTACTACTAAGCCACACTGCCACTTGGCTGTCATTTAAATGAAAACATTGGAGGTAAAGGGCTGGGCAAAGGGAGCAGGTTAGCCACAGAGAACTAGTCCAAGTGCTCCATTTGACTTTATTTGTTCATTCACACTGAAGTCATCCCACAAGAATTGGAGGTAACTTCATATAGTTTGTTTTTCTAACCAATTGGCTTTCCATGGAGCCCTGTAATTACTTTCTGTCCTATCCTACCTGAGTATCTCCTCCTGCTTCTGGAACATCCAATTCCTGCCAATTTCTCCACCCCACCTGGGGCCAGGAGGCAAGTTCTTATGTGTGTACGATCCCAGGAAGTTCTGGTCAGAGAGAACTGAACATGCAAATTCCCCTTTTCTACACCAATCCAAGACCTAAGCCAACTGTTTCCTAGACAGTACCATGTAGAACTGAGGTAAGTGACAGCTTCTTTGAGTTGTGTGTGTGGGTATGTGTGTATGTGTGTTTATCTGCCACAGGGCAGTAAAGGATATACAGAGCCCTGAACTTAAAATCTGAAGACCCTGTTTCAAGTTCTGGCAATGCCGCTTACTGGTTAGCTGACCTTGGGCAAGTCTCTTAACTTCTCTGACACTTTTTTTCCTTAATTGCAAAATGAGGATGGTGATAGTGAGTGAGAGGGAAAAAGGAGAATATACGTGTGATATGGCCAGGACAGTGGCTGGCACATAAAAGGTGATTGATTTCATGTTAGGCAGCTTTGAATGTGGCAGGCTGAGGGAGGAGGGTGCAGGGAGGAGCACAAGAGAGCCAGAAGGGAATACTTGAAAGAAAACTCCATTATGCAGAAGTTGGTTCACATTATATAAAGTGAATGCCTTTCACTAAAAAAAAATTTTTTTTGAATATCTAACTGCGAGGGTTTGGCTTCAGAATTTGCTGGGAGTAGAGAGCACCTCAACATTTATTGAGCCCTTACTGTGAATTAGACCCAGGGCTGGCAAAGTGATTTATGTAGATTATCTCACTAATCCTTGTGGAAAGCTGGGCTGTAGGTATTATTATTGTGTCCTCAAGTTCAGAGACATAAACAGTGGCCAAGATCACCAAGCTGGTAGGCGATGGAGCCTAACCTGGCTCTATAACTCTTGGATCCTTTATCACACTAAGTATGTTGCCTCATAAAACAAAGAGCTTTTTCAGTGTGAATTCTTGTGAAATCAGAGCTCTGTTGCAGGAACTCTTCAAGGCACTATGTACCTGGGCACATAGTGGTGAGCCTAGCCACCTCTCAAAGCCACAATGCCAAATTGATTACAAAATGCACTTTAAAGCACTTCAAAAGATTGTTCTTTATTTCATAGGCTATCCTTAGGCTATAAACTCCAAAAGCATAGAAACGCCTGCAGTCTAATTAATCTCTGATGATCTTAAACCATATTTGGCATATTACTAGGTCCTCAATAAATATCTGATGAAGGAAAAATATATTTTTCTATAATTCTCACATTCTATAGGCACACTGGCTCTTCTCTCCCCAACTTTCATCTTCTAGTTTTCTGAATTATGACCAAAAGGGAAGAATCTAACATTTGGTTGAGTATCTATCATGTGTCAGGTATTGTGAGGAACAGATATAGATACAGATGTAGCTATAAATATAGTTATAAATATCGATATAGTTATAGAAAGTGATATACAGATATTGATATAGTTATAAATACAGACGTAGATGTAGTTATAGATATAGTTATAGATACAGTGACAGATATTGATTAGCTATAGATATTGGCATAGTTATAGACAAAGATACAGAAATATAGTTATAAAGATAGATATACATAGGATAGACATATAGATACAGGTATCTCTGACTTTTAGTCCTCTTGACACACTGTGAGATTAGGTTCTTACTTATTAGTGCAGAAGTTGGACCCTGCAGTGTCCATGTTCGGGAATTTATTCCTGATCCTTCTCTTTAGACTCTAATTCCAAGGGTTAAGCAGCCATTTCTTTTTGTGAGGCCTAATTGTTCAATGGCAGTTTCCCCAGAGAGAGTGGTAAGTGACAGTAGCTCCCATTTCTGGAGCACTTATCTGTGCTGTCTGTGCCGAATGCTTTATACAGGATGTCATTCATTCATCACCACAGCTCTAGGAGATAGGTGCTGCCTGTATGTTCGTATTTCAGAGAGAGGTTAGAGAATTGCCCAAAGTTACGTAGGTGGTGACTGGAGGGGCTGGAACTGGGACCTGTGCTGTGTGACTCCCAAGGGCAGGCTCTCAGCTACCACAGTGCTCAGCGGGGCACTGTGTTGGGCCCTCTCATGTGATGGGGGTTAAATTAGAATTGCAAACACATTTGTAAGACGATGCCAAAGTCATTTCTTTTTTATTTGATTAAACCAATGTGACCTCAATAAAATAAATTTTAAAAAGGCGGTGGGTATTAGTTTGCTAGGGCTGCCGTAACAAAATACCACAGACTGGGGGGCTTAAACAACAGAAATTTATTTTCTCACCATTCTGTAGGTGAAAAGTCTGAGATCAAGGTGTCGGCAGGGCTGGTTTCTTCTGAGGCCTCGCTCCTTGGCTTGTGGATAGCTGTCTTCATGTTCACATGGCATTCTCTCTCTGTGGGTGTCTGTGTCCTAATCTTTTCTTATAAAGACACCTGTTATATTGGATTAGGATCCATCTAATGATCTCATTTTAACTTTATCTCTGTAAAGATGCTATCTCCAAATACAGTCACATTCTGAGGTACTGGGGGGTTAGGACTTCAACATATAAATTTTGAAGGAATGTAATTCAGCTCATAATAAAGGATTAATTAATTTCCTCATTATTTCTCCCCTTTTGTTTTGGTCGTTAGCCACTTATTAAGGGGTTGTTTGCACTGTCTTTGGGTATTTTAAGGAAGATCCTGAGGTCATTTATACACCTATGTGTAAAAATGGCAACTGAGGCTGGTATTCTTGCTCTAAATTGCCTCCTGCCTGTAAAGGGAGGTATGTATTGGAAAAAAAATAGCAGAGAAGGTGGGCTTCTAGAAACCAGCCCTGCTACTAAACTTGCCTTGCAACCTTGGAGAAATCCGTTTCTCTCCTGGGATGTTCGCTTGGATCAGGGATTTTAAGTTCAAATGTCCAAAGGAGCTAGACAGGTGTAGTAAGTGGAGAAGCAGACAGGTGTGACAAAATAAGGAGTGGTGGAGGCAGTGTCAAATTGGAGAACATCCCGTTTAAATGAAGCAGAAATTCTCAGCTCCAGCCAGTTGGTACTAGCTTGAACTAAAGGTGCCGTGTTGCTAGACCTCCTAAGTTTTCAAGAGAAACCTTCATTCAAGACTTTTAAATGAAGTCTCCCACATTTTAAATGTTGGCAGTTCAAATTTTATTTCCAAAGACTGAGGGCCAAAAGGAATATGTCCAAGGGCCGGGTCTGGGCCAGCTGATATCTTAGAGTCTTCTTGCCCAAAAGTGCTGACAAAACCAAAGATGGTAGGTACTGTTGATTGATTGACAGGCACTAAAAGAAAAGAGGGCATACTTTAGTTCATGTGGCCCAAGGATCCATGCTGAGAAGCAAACTCTAAGGGGTGAACTTTTCATATATCTGTCCTCTTTTCTGCAGACAGTAACCCAATTGCATATTTAGCATTGCCTCCTCTACCAGAAATACTTAACGAGTTTTTGGGGGCAGCATCCAAATTAGTTGGAGTTAGGTATTATAGGTCTAAACTACCTAAAAATAAATTGATTCAAGTTGATCTTGAATCTATGGGTCTGTTGTCAAACAGGATTATCTTATTGCTGAAACTGAGGAGGAGGGGGTTAATTGTTTGCGGTAATAAAGTACTTGAATCTCAAAGATGTTTGCAAAGTGGCTTTCTTCAGGCAATGTTCTCATGGAAAGATAGTTCTAGCTTGAGGCAATTTGCACAATCAAACTTCAAGAAGGACCCTATAAGGGAGGGTTATAAATGAGGGTTCTGTTCCCATGTTAGGGGCGTTGGGATCTGGAGCGGCACAGAAGCTTCATTTCATGTGTCAGTTCTAATGGATTGGTAATAGCCGCCCGGAAGCTGTCCTGGGGAAGACCCTGAAGCCAGATCCCAGTCCAACGGAGAAGGTGCTGTGATGTTAACCTGGTCTGTCCTGAGTATGGTGGTGTATATTTGTCAACACTCTTATTTATAGTCTCAAGTGACAGAAACCTAATCTCAGGCAGGAAAATTGGTTGGCTTATAGAATCCAGGACAGGATATTAACAAGAGAGGAGTAGAGATGTAGATGGGCCTCAGGAACAATGTGAACCAGTGACTTGAACTCCTCTGAGATACTCTCTGCCCCTCGTCTCCACGTCTCTGCACATCAATTTTCTTCTGTCATGTAGAGTGGATACCTCCACATGACAGAAATAATAACCACAGACAGTTCCCAAAATGTGCATTTTATGGCTTCCACCAGAGAGAGACTGCCTGATAGCCTCTTCGGTAACAAGCACATACACAAAAATTTTGGAGAGGGATTATGATTAGCCCAGTTTGGATTTGAAAATTGTGGGAAATGACTGCTAAACCCTGAACCAATCAACTTTAGACAGGAGTTGGAATCATCTAAAAACATGACAGCTGGGCTGGCCCCGTGGCTTAGCAGTTAAGTGCGCGTGCTCTGGTACTGGCAGCCCAGGTTTGGAACCCCGGGCGCGCACCGACGCACCGCTTCTCCGGCCATGCTGAGGCTGTGTCCCACATACAGCAACTAGAAGGATGTGCAACTATGACATACAACTATCTACTGGGACTTGGGGGACAGGGGAAAGGAGGAGGATTGGCGATAGATGTTAGCTCAGAGCTGGTCTTCCTCAGAAAAAAGAGGAGGATTAGTGTGGATGTTAGCTCAGGGCTGATCTTCCTCACTAAAAAAAAAAAAAAAAAATGACAGCTTCTATGAGAACCATATTTTTGTTGGGCTCAGCGGGAAGACAGGTCTCCAGAGCAAGGATAGCATGGGATATAGGACTTTCAGAATGGTGAGTTTCTACCACAAAGAAGATGTCCACACGGCTGCCATCTTCAGCTTAAATCCCAGGGGGTGAAGGAGAAGACCCTCAGGAACGAGTACCAACCTCATCTAGTATCTACAGCTTCTCCCTGTCATTTTCTGCCCTGTGCTTCCTCAGCTGGGAAGAACATCCCCACCTAAATCAACAAGTTGTGCCCTCCAAATTCCAGTGAGCTGAAACAAAGCCATAACTCTCGCAGTTAACCAGGAACGTGCCTTCTATTTTGTGGAGGAAATTCCTGCTCCATGACCAATCTATTAGCCATCTCTTGCCAAGGCAGATGGTGACCTGAGAATTCTGTGCCTGCTTCCTGAGGACTGCCCACCATGCAGTGGCTGATGAGGTTCCGGGTCCTGTGGGGCATCCACAAATCCTGCCATGGGGGCTTCGTCCCTGCCCCTTGGCACCTGCGCTGCCAACCTTTATCAGGAGGTGAATCCCCAAGATGGAATGACCATGACACACCCGAGGAATTTAACTTTGCAAGTGATATACTGGATTATTGGACTCAAATGGAGAAGGTGAAGAGGCATCTGTGATCGGAGGTGAGAACAGGAGTGGCCTCACTGGCCTTATCTTGCTCCTAGTAGGCTGAGGGGCACAGAACCAAGAATAGCTTCTGCCTCAGCTTACCAGTGTCATAGATGAAACTTATGTTTTGGGGTTCAATTCTCAGCCTAGTGACTTCTTCACCTCTCTGATCCTCAGTGGTTTCATCTGTGAAATGGGGATAATCTCATTTAAGAAACAAGACAGCAGGTACACAGTCAGTGCTCCATAATTGTGAACAAGTACAAAGTTCTAATCACAAGGTCAACAAATTGATGTTAGTGTGAGTCTGTTAGTCTTCAACGAATGGGATTGTGAATCTAACTGGAATTCATCTCATCAAACTTGGGCTTGACTTCAGGCTACACTCAGAGGGAGGGGACAGACCACCTCATTGTGCACATGAGCATCTGACACATGTAGGTAAGTCATGTCATCCATCTTCCTGTGAGGATGGCATGTCCAACTGGCGTCCTCCCTATCAACTACCTATGGGAACATGGCTTTAGGGTATGTCCAGAGAAACCTGTCCCTGTGGCCTCTAAAGTTTACATATCTCTGCAGAAAAACTCAATTTCTTGGTTTGCCTTTTCCCCAGAGACAGACCGGGAGAGCAGCAGTGGTAACACTAGGACTTAGGGTAGACGATGGGTGGTGTTCCGGCTACTAAGTTCCAGCTGGTGATGTCCACCACCCAACACTGTCTTTGTACAGAAGAGAGAATTCGCCTGAGATGGAGTCAGAGATTTGGTATAATTTTTAAGTTTCCTATGAACGTGTTTTCATATGTTAGTACTCAAAGCTTATATGCCTTTCATGGGGGCTTCCTCCCCACCTCCTTTTTTTCCCTTCCTCTGAATTTCTGTAATAACCCCAAGGAAAATAGAGAGCATCTTTTATTTGCCGTGTCAACACTTTACATTTAATACTCTGATTAGATGAGTGCTTTTTTTTTTTTTTTTTTTATTTTTCCCCCAAAGCCCCAGTAGATAGTTGTATGTCATAACTGCACATCCTTCTAGTTGCTGTATGTGGGATGCGGCCTCAGCATGGCCAGAGAAGCGGTGCGTCGGTTCGCGCCCGGGATCCGAACCCGGGCCCCCAACAGCAGAGCGTGCGCACTTAACCGCTAAGGCACGGGGCCGGCCCAGATGAGTGCTTTTATTACCCCAGTTTCCAGATGAGGAAACTGAGGTTCCTAGGGTTTAAATAGCCTATAGAAATCACATACCTAATAAGTGAAGGAGCAGAATTTGGGTCCAGGCTGTCTGATTCTGTAATCCATTACAATTATGCACTGCATAAGGACATTTTGGTCAATGACAGACCGCATATACAACGGTGGTCCTGTAAGATTAGTACCATATAGCCTAGGGATATAGTGGGCTATACCATCTAGGTTTGTTTAAATATACTCTATGATGTTTGCACAATGATGAAACCGCCTAACGGTGCATTTCTCAGAACTCAGAATAGTATGCTCATCGTTAAGCGATGGATGACTGTTTAACCTAGTCTCACAACTGATTATGCCAAAACATCTCTGCCTTCAGACGATAAACTGAGTTTCATTGCTGCCCAGACCAGAAATCTGGTTAAGACCTTTGGAATCATGGTATAGGCTAGAGAGGGAGAAGGTAGAGAGGAGGAAGTGATGCCATCACTTTTCCCTCATTTATCTTCATAAAGTCCTTATTAGTTAGTTCATGCATCAACCCATTTAGATAACCATCAAGTAAATTCCCCCAGAGAATGCCAGTTTTTGTTAGGTTTTATATCTCATTATCAGTCATGGTCAATTCCTCCATGTATCCAAATTTCTCCCACCCCCAGGATCCCCATCCCAATAATTTTCATTCTCACAACACTTCTGATCTGTCTGCTTCCATTTTTCCAATTGCCTTGATCATGGTCAGTGTCTTTCTAATGATACATGATGCCTGACACCTAGCAGTCCCTTGATAAATGTTTGTAGAATAAATTAATTTTGAAACTTACATTATAAGCACCATAGGTTTTATTGCTGCTCCTATGAAAGACCCCCCAGAGGGCATACCACCACAGTCCACTCTGGCTTCCTGGACCTCCCCTTACAACTTAATGAACATCACCCAGAAGCTGATCCATGGCTAACACATTACAGCCCAACAACACAGCCCAAACCATAACAGATTGACAGAATTTATTTTGACTCACTTTTCAACACATTTTACCTGTAAAATGTAAGTTAGAAATCCAACATTTTTATGTGAAATCTTCTGATTATTTTTTTAGTCTTTCCAAAGAATTCATTATAAAACAAAAGAAAATGCATTGTAGACTAGACAACATAGGTCCATGGGTGGAATACAGTTGCTCATTCAGGCCACCAATTTATAACCCCTGACTGTCCTTGTAAATTAAACCCTATGTTACTCTGGGTTCCTAGAGGGAAATTAAACCCTATGTTACTCAACTTCAATTGATTCCTGGAGCAGCCTCTCAGATCTATTCAGGAGAGGTCACATTCATGTCCAGATTCATTCATTCTGTCTCCTTGATACTGTATTCATTCATTCAGCTAAGACTTGGTGAACACCTCACATGTGCCAAGCATTATTGTAGATAATAGGAATAGAAAAGTAAGCAAAACATAGAACTCTTCATTTTCACTCTTTAGATAATGTACTTCCCCACTTCATGTCTTAGGAAAGATGAGTACAGCATCTGTGACACTAACTTCTGTTTGTTTTGGCAAAAAATCATGACATAAGCAAATTCTTCCTGCCAGTCTCTGATGCAATTTAACATTAAACATTGCTCAATAAATATAGTCAAATATGTATTAACCACAAAGATTAAAAAAAAAAAACAGCTGAATGTCATGACCACATAATGTCTGGCTCTTTGTCCTATAATGTTTGCTCAAGGAAATTAACTTATATGCTGCCACACATTCCAAATGCCTTACTATTCAATATTCGTGTCTGCCTAGATTTCTTTGAGCCAATCAGTCTGTGTTCTGTGGCTCCTGAATTTAATTCTGTAATTTTACGTAAACAATTAGTAACAGTCCTAGGACCTATACAATTTTAAAGGATCCTCATGTTCCTCTGAAACTATTAGACTTTTGTCCCAACATCCCATAAAGGACTCCTCCATGGTATTCACAAAGAGTCTAAATCTTTTGTAATTCTTATACACATGTAGTGTCATTGGCACTACAATGTAAGCTCCATGAGGTCATGGAACTCTTGCTGTTTTGTTCACTGTTGTATCCCCAGAGTACAGAACATGCCTGGCACATTAACTATATGTTGAAAGAATCTAAATGCATGCAGACCCTGGACAGCAACACAAACAGCACAAGAAACACAACATGGGGGCCTGGCCATGACTTGGTTGTATTTTGGCAAAGGGCTGTTTACTTTCTCATGGATGTATTGTAAACGTGCACGGGAAAATACAGGAAGCTTTGGCACAGGCAGCCCTGATGCAGAGAAGGCAACAGAGTTCAGGAATCAGAATTGGGCTTTGGGGCTTCTTATGTAAAAATCACGTCTCAAAGTGAACATTCATTCCTGTATGGCAGCAGTTGGTAGAGCTAAATGGTTGCTGCCCCCTTGGAAGATGTGTGGCTCTCCAGTTTGCCCCAGAGGAACCTGGCAGGCTTCTCTCATTTATGTTACTTGCCTGGTCCCTGTAGGCTCTGGGTTTCCGACCTCTGGTATAAAAACAAGATTATCCCAACTTATCTAAATATTAATGGAATAATACATATTATTTCCCAATTAAACATAATGCAAAAAGTTTTAACTTCCAGACCTTTAGAGTAATCTTCCTTGGTAAATTCTTTTAAAGTCTGGGTATCAGTTAATTACTGGTTCATCCATGTGAGTTGATTCTCCATGACTGTGTCTCCCAGTTTGACATATTATACTACATATTAGTCATTTGGTGAGCCTGTAAGGAGTTCATCCATTTTTTATCAATGGCAATCTACAAAGGAATAGCATGCCATTTATCATTTTAAATTACATTTAAACTACTTTCTCTGTAAGTTAAATTACAATCAATCTTATATGTAGCCATATTTAAAATGAATAGTTTGGTCGTAATCTACATCCAGAAAATTTGATCGCTGCCCAATTTAGAAAAACAAATCATTCCCTTTATCCAAAGAAATAAAAGCCTCATCTCATCTTTAGATTTAATTTAACCCGGAAGTTCCTTATCATTCCTTATTTGTATCCCAGAGTTGTTTTTTATTTATTCATTCAATAAATATTGACCGAACATTTACAGTGTGCCAGGTGCTCTTCTAAGTGCTTTCGTAAAGAATTTAGAAGTTTATTACTATTTTCTTTTGTTGTTGTTTTATTGAGAAATAATTGACATATATCACTTTTCTTAAAAAACCAGAAAACATCAATTTTTCAAGTCAAACTCAACACACTTGTATGCATACCAAAATTTTAGAAATAAAATCTAGAGTTTTCATTGTAGGAAAGCTTTTAGTAATAGACTTACTTTCTTGAATAGATACAAGCTTATTAAGATTTCAATTCTATCAGATTTGACAAGTTGTATTTTTTTTTAACCATAGTCATCTTATTTTTTTTCATTCTTTTTTTTTCTTTCTTGTGAAATTTTTGTTGTACATCAGTGTTTGTCAGTCACCATATAAATGCATCCCTTCACCCCTTGTGCCCGCCCCCCACCCCATTGCCCCTGGTAACCACCAAGCAGTTCTCTCTGTCTGTGTGTTGGTTTTTCTTCCACTTATGGCAGAAATCATGCGGTGTTTGTCTTTCTCTTTCTGGCTTATTTCGCTTAACAAAATACCCTCCAGGTCCATCCATGTTGTTGCAAATGGGACGATTTTGTCTTTTTTTATGGCTGAGTAGCATTCCACTGTGTGTGTGTGTGTGTGTGTGTGTACATATATACATTCATATACCACATCTTCTTTAGCCACTCATCCATTGAGGGACATCTGAGTTGCTTCCATGTTTGGCTATAGTGAATAATGCTGCAATGAACATAGGGGTGGGTAAGCCTCTTTGGATTGTTGATTTCAGATTCGTTGGGTAGATACCCAGCAGTGGGATAACTGGATCATAAGCTATTTCTATTTTTAATTTTTTGAGGAATCTCCATACTGATTTCCAAAGAGGCTGCACCCGTTTGCATTCCCACCAGCAATGAATTACGGTTCCCATTTCTAAACAGCTTCTCCAGCATTTGTTTTTTTTGTCTCGGTGATTATAGCCATTCTAATGGGTGTCAAGTGATATATTAGCATGGTTTCGATTTACATTTCCCTGATGATTAGTGATGTTGAACATCTTTTCATGTGTCTATTGGCCATCTGTATTTCTTCTTTGGAGAAGTGTCTGTTCGTTGCCTCTTTCCATTTTTTGATCTGGTTGTTTGTTTTTTTGTTGTTGAGTTGTGTGAGTTCATTATATATTATGGATATTAGTCCCTTTTTGGATATATAGTTTGCAAATATTTTTTCCCAGCTGGTAGGCTGCCTATTCATGTTGGTCCTGGTTTCATTTCCCTTGTAGAAGCTCTTTAATCTGATGAAGTCCCACTTGTTTATTTTTTCTCTTGTTTCCCTTGGCCAAGTAGACATGGAATTCGAAAAGATCCCTTTATGACCAATGATGAATAGTGTACTGCCTATATTTTCTTCCAGGAGTTTTATAGTTTCAGGTCTCACTTTCAGGTCTTTGATCCATGTTGAGTTAATTTTTGCATATGGCAAAAGAAGATGGTCTACTTTCATTCTTTTGTAAGTGGCTGTCCAGTTTTCCCAGCACCATTTATTGAAGAGACTTTCCTTTCTCCACTCCTTTGTCGAAGATTAGCTGTCCATAGATGTGAGGTTTTATTTCCGGTCTTTCAATTCTATTCCATTGATCTGTGTATCTGTTTTTGTACCAGTATGATGCTGTTTTAATTACTGTCACTTTCCAGGATGTTTTGAAGTCAGGTATTGTGATGCCTCCAGCTTTGTTCTTTTTTTCTCATGATTGCTTTAGCTATTCGGCATCTTTTGTTGCCCCATATGAATTTTAGTATTTTTTTGTTCTATTTCCGTGAAGAATGTCCTTGGGATTCTGGTTGGGATTGCATTGAATCTGTAGATTGCGTTAGGTAGTATGGACATTTCAACTATGTTTATTCTTCCAATCCAAGTGCATGGAATATTTTTCCATTTCTTTATGTCATCATTGATTTCACTCAATAATGTCTTATAGTTTTCATTGTACACGTCCTTCACTTCCTTGGTTAAATTTACTCCTAGATATTTTATTCTTTTTGTTGCAATTGTAAATGGGATTGTCTTCTTGAGTTCTCTTTCGGTTAGTTTGTTATTAGAGTATAGAAATGCAACTGATTTCTGTAAGTTGATTTTGTACCCTGCAACTTTGCTGTAGTTGTTGATTATTTCTAATAGGTTTCCAATGGATTCTTTAGGGTTTTCTATATATAATATCATGTCACCTGCAAACAACAAGAGTTTTACTGCTTCGTTGCCTATTTGGATTCCTTTTATTCCTTTTTCTTGCCTAATTGCTCTGGCCAGAAGCTCCAGTACTATGTTGAATAAGAGTGGGGAGAGTGGGCACCCTTGTCTTGTTCCTGTTTTCAGAGAGAGAGCTTTCAGTGTTTCCCCATTGAGTATGATGTTGGCTGTGGGTTTATCATATACAGCCTTTATTATACTAAGGTACTTTCCTTCTATACCCATTTTTTGAGAGTTTTTATCATGAATGGATGTTGGATCTTGTCAAATGTCTTCTCTTCATCTATAGAGATGATCATATGGTTTTTATTCCTTGTTTTGTTAATGTGGTGTATCACATTGATTGATTTGCAGATGTTGAACCATCCCTGTGTCTGTGGTAACAATCCCACTTGATCATGGTGTATGATGTTTTTAATGTATTACTGTTTTTGGTTTGCCAGTATTTTGTTGAGGATTCTTTCATCTATGTTCATCAGGGATAATTGTCTGTAGTTTTCCTTCCTAGTATTGTCTTTGTCTGGCTTTGGTATCAGGGTGATGTTGGCCTTGTAGAATGTGTTGGGAAGTGTTCCATCTTCCTCTGTTTTTTGGAATAGTTTGAGAGGAATAGGTATTAAATCTTTGAATTTGGTAAAATTCTCCAGAGAAGCCATCTGGTCCTGGACTTTTATTTTTGGGGAGGTTTTTGATTACTGTTTCAATCTCTTTACTTGTGATTGGTCTATTCAGGTTCTCTATTTCTTTTTGATTCAGTTTTGGGAGGTTGTATGAGTCTAAGAATTTATCTGTTCCTTCTAGATTGTCCAATTTGTTGGCATATGGTTTTTCATAGTATTCTCTTATAATCTTTGATATTTCTATAGTATCTGTGGTAATTTCTCCTGTTTCATTTCTAATTTTACTTATTTGAGCCTTCTCTTTTTTCTTGGTGAGTCTGGCTAAGGGTTTGTCAATTTTGTTTATCTTCTCAAAGAACCAGCTCTTTGTTTCATTTATCCTTTCTATGGTTTTGGTTTTGATTTCATTTATTTCTGCTCTGATATTTATTATTTCCCTCCTTCTGCTGACTTTGGGCTTTGTTTGTTCTTCTTTTTCTAATTCTCTTAGGTATAGTTTGAGGTTGCTTATTTGAGCTTTCTCTTGTTTGTTAAGGTGGGCATGTATTGCTATGAGTTTCCCTCTCAGGACTGCTTTTGCTGCATCCCATATGAGTTGGTACAATGTATTTTCATTTTCATTTGTCTCCAGATATGATTTTATTTCTCCTTTCATTTCATCAATGATCCATTTGTTGTTCAGTAGCATGTTGTTTAGTCTCCACATCTTTGTCACTTTCCCGGTGTTTTTCTTGTGGTTGATTTCTAGCTTCATGGTGTTATGGTCAGAAAAGATGCTTTTTATGATTTCAATTTTCTTAAATTTATGGAGGCATGCCTTGTTTCCCAGCATGTGGTCTATTCTTGAGAATGTTCCATGTGTGCTTGAGAAGAATGTGTAATCTGCTGTGTTTGGATAGAGTGCTCTATCTACATGTATTAAGTCTATCTCGTCAAGTTTTTCAGTTAAGTCCATCATTTCCTTGTTGACTTTCTGTCTGGATGATCTATCCATCGATGTAAGTGGAGTGTTAAGATCCTCTACTATTATTATGTTGTTATTAGTATCTCCTTTTAGGTTTGTTAATAGTTGCTTTATGTACTTCGGGGCTCCTGTGTTGGGTGCATATATATTTATAAGTGACATGTCTTCTTGGTGGAGTGTCCTCTTTTATCATTATATAGTGCCCCTCTTTGTCTCTCATGACCTGTTTTATCTTAACAGTCAAATTTGTCTGATATAAGTATGGCAACACCTGCTCTCTTTTGTTTGCCATTAGCTTGGAGTATTGTCTTCTATTCGTTCACTCTGAGCCTGTGTTTGTCTTTAGAGCTGAGATGTGTTTCCTGGAGGCAGCATATGGTTGGATCTTGTTTTTTAATCCACCACACCACTCTATGTCTTTTGACTGGAGAGTTCAGTCCATTTACATTTAGGGTAATTATTGATATATGAAGGCTTAATGTTGCTATTTTATGGCTCATTTTCTGGTTCTTTTGCATTTCCTTTGTTTCTCTCCCCATGTGTTTCAGAATACCAATTCAGTTTGGTAGTTCTCCTAGTTTTCTCTTTATTTATTGTGCGTGACTCTGTTCTGATTATTTGGTTAGTGGTTACCACGAGGTTTGTATAAAAAATCTCATGGATGTGATAGTCCATTTTTTGATGGCTTTTTTTTTTCTCTTAGACTAAGTAGATTCAATCCTCTTCCTCGTCCCCTTCTAAGTTATTGTTGTCATGTCTTATTCCATCTTGCGTTGTGAGTTAGTCTTTAAAGTGATGAGATTATAAGTTATTTTTGGTGTCTCCCTTCCCTTGATCCTTGGTTTTATAATTAACTGTTTGCTAATCTATTCTGATAGAGAGCTGCAATTTTTCTGGTTTTGTTGCCCTATCTTCCTCCTTATTCAAAACTTTGTATCCTCTTTCTCTTTTTTTTCTCAAACATGAGGGCCTTCTTGAGTATTTCTTGTAGTGGGGGTCTTGTGGCAATGAATTCCCTTAGCTTTTGTTTATCAGGGATAGTTTATTATTTCTCCATCATATCTGAAGGATATTTTCTCCTATGTCATTCCACTCTCTCCTAGCCTGTAAAGTTTCTGTTGAGAAATCGTCTGTAAGCCTGATAGGAATTCCTCTGTACGTTATTTATTTGTTTTTTTGTCTAGCTGCCCTTAGTACTTTTTCTTTGTTGTTGACTTTTGCCAGCTTTACTACTATATGCCTTGGAGAGGGTCTTTTCATGTTGATATATTTAGGAGATCTATTGATTTCATTCACTGGTATTTCCAGCTCCTTCCCCAGGTTTGGGAAGTTCTCAGCTATTATTTCTTTGAACAAGCTCTCTGCTCCTTTTTCCCTTTCTTCTCCTTTTGGAATACCTATAATCCTTGTATTGGATTTCCTAATTGAGTCGGATATTTCTTGGGGAGTTTCTTCATTTCCTTTTAGTCTTAGTTCTCTCTCCTCCTCCATCTGGAGCATTTCTGCATTGCTGTCCTCAGTATTGCTAATTCTTTCCTCCTTATTGTCAGCTCTGTTGCTTAAGGCTTCTAGATTTGTGTTTAGCTCCTCTATTGTGTTTTTCATTTCTAAGATTTCTGATTGGTTTTTCTTTATTGTTTTAATCTCTTTTGGGAAGAAATTCCTGATTTCATTGAATTGTCTATCTGTGTTTGATTGTATTTCATTTAGCTTTTTTATGATAGCTGTTTTGAATTCTCTGTCATTAAGGTTATACATTTCTGTGCTTTCAGGGTTGATTTCTGGGTGCTTGTCATTTTCCTTTTGGTCTGGAGATTTAATATATGTTTGCATAGTGCCTGTCAGTATTAACTTATTTTTCCTCATAGTGAAAATATCTGGTTGCAGTTTCCTCTTGTCGCCGCTGGCTGGGGGTTAAGACCTGTGTATTCTGTGCCCAAGTCCATCCATGGATGTTCTGGTTGGCCTGCAGCTGAGCTGGGGCATGGCGGAGCTGAAGCATGGCTGAGCTGAAGTGCGGCTGAGCAGAGGCTGCTGGGGCTAGAGTGCAGGAACAACTGGAGTTGAAGTGTGGGAACAGCTGAGACTGGAGCATAGCTAGGCTGAAGCACCTGGGGCTCAGATGTGGGTGTGCTGAAGAAGCTGGAGCTGAAAGGTGGCCCAGCTTCAGTGCGGTTGAGCAGAAGCAGCTGGAGCTGGAGTGCAGGAAATGCTGGAGCTGGGGTGTGGCTGGGTTGATGCAGCTAGAGTTGGAGTATGGCTGGGTTGAGGCAGCTGCAACTGAAGTGCAGCTGGGCCGAAGAAGCAGGAGCTGGAGCACTGCTGGGCTGAAGAAGCTGTGACTGGAGTGCAGCTGGGCTGAAGTAGCTGGCACCAAGTCAGCTGGAGCCTGAGCGTGGCCACACCAAAGCAGCTGGAGCTGGGGGGTGGTCGAGCTGAAGGAGCTAGGAGCAGGGCATGGTTGAGCTGAAGGAGCTGTGGCCAGGGCGCCATTGAGCCCATGCAGCTGGGGCCATGGCGCAGTTGAGCTGGGGCAGCTGGGGCCTGGGCACAGTCAGGCCTGAGTCACTGAGGCTGGGGCGCCAAGGAGCCAGAGCTGTTGTGGCCGGGGCATAGGCACACTGGAGCCGCTGTGGCCAGGGTGCAGGCGGGCTGCTGCCGTTGGTGCCTGGGCACCAGGGTCCACCACCTCTGGGGCCAGGGCTCTGGGGAGCCACTGCCTCTGGTGCTGGGGACGGGCACCCTGCTGCTGCTGGGGGGACTGGGGCACTGGGTGGTCACCACTGCTAGGGCCGGGGTGTGGGTGTGCCACCGCCACTGGTGCCTGGATGCCGGGGGGCTGCTACCTCTGGGGCTGAGGCACCCGCTAGGGCCAGGGTGCAGGTGCGCCACTGCCACTGGTGCCAGGGCTCCGGGAAGCCACGGCCTCTAGTGCCGGGGTGTGGGAGCACTGGTGCCACTGGTGGCACCAGGGTGCTGGGGGCTTGCTGCTGATATGGCCAGGGCATAGGCGCACCACCACCACTGGTGCCTGGGCACATGGGGACCGCTGCCTCTGGGGTCTGGGTGTGGGCACGCCACCTCCACTGGCACGGGGGCTGGAGTTGAGCTGAAGCTCTGCTGAGCTGAGGCTTCAGGGCCGCTGTGCTGAAGCACCAGGCGGGCAGGGTGGAGGGACGCTTACTTTGCCTCCCCAATCCCAGATGTTTCTCGCTTCACTGTCACTCTCTGCTCTCCTGAAGGGCTAGCTTGTCGAAAGTACCCTCACGACAAGGGGGAAGCAATTCCCCACGGGCTGTGAGGGATCTTGGAGAGCACTGGTTTTCTTGTGGAGGGCTGCCCCTCCCCCCTCCCTGAGAGCTGCGTGGTCTCAGTCTCAGGTTTGCTGTCCTTTGGGAGTGAGGGGAGCTCCTCTTACCTCCTTCCACTTCCTCTGGGGATTCCAGCACCTCAGTCCTCGGGTGTACAGCTGCGTGAGTGCCTCAGACGTCCCTTGTGTTGTGTTAATAACTTCTGTTGGAATGTGAATGTCCTTTTTGTTGTGTCTTAGACAGGGAGAGTTCAATAGGGGAAGCTCACTCAGCCATGATGCCGACATCACTCTTCAAGTTGTATTTTTTTCCTTTGAACAATTTGTCCATTTCATCCAAATTGTCAGATTTAATGACATAAAGTTATTTATAATTTTGTCTTATTGCTGTTTTAATGTCTGTAAGAATTGTAATAATGTATACTTTTCATTCCTGATATTGTTAATATGTTTGTTCCCTATTTTTCTCTTGATATGTCTTTCTAAGAGTTTATCAATTTTATTAATCTTTTCAAAACCAGCTTTTACTGGTATTCTCTATTGTGTATTTGTTTTCCATTTCATTGATGCATGCTCTTATCTTTATTATTTCTTTTCTTCTACTTTCCTTGGATTTGATTTGTTGGTATTTTTTTAGCTTCTCGAGATGGAAGCTTACATGCTTACCCTTCAGCCTTCCTTCTTTTCTAATAGATGCATTTAAAAATTTAAATTTCCCACTAAGCACTTCTTTCAGGTGCATTACACAAATTTTGATGTCATATTTTAGTAACACTCAGTTCAAAATATTTTCGATTTGCCTTTTTGATTCTTCTCTGACCCATAGATTATATAGAAGTGTATTGATTAGTTTCCAGACAGTGGGGGTGCATTTCTCGTTGTCTTATTGTTGATGATTTCTAGCTTAATTTCATTATGGTCAGAAAACATACTCTATTTTAATCTTTTGAGATTGGTAAATGTTCCAAATGCAACGGAAAATAATGTGAATTATATCACAGTTGGGGAAAAGTGTTTTATCTATGTCAACTAGGACTTAAATTTTCTGTCTGTCATATTCTATCATTAATTTACAGAAATCATGAAATTTCAACTTGTGTTTCATTTTAATTAATACTGAGGCAAACTCTTTCTATAGAAAATAAACTCTTGTGTGTTTTAATATTCAGAAAGAATCTTCTCACTCATGAATCACCGAAGTATTTGATAAGCCTTTCAATTTTCCTTTTTCAAAGTATAATTTAGTTAGAGATTAGCAAGGAGTAGCTATGTAGGTTTTTGTTTATTTAAATCAACTGTATTGATGTATGACTTACATAGAATAAAATGCACACATTTGAAGTGTAAAGTTTAATGAGTTTTAGAACATTTTATCACCTCAAAAGTTTCGTTTTGTCCTTTCCCAGTCAGTACCCACCCATCCCCACCCCGAGTCTGAGGCAACGACTGATTTGCTGTCACTAGAAATTATATTTCTCTCCCCTGAGTTTCATGGAAATGAAATAACACAGGATGCATCCTTTTGTGTCTGGTTTCTTTTACTCAGAATCTCAGCATAGTGTTTTTGAGATTCATCCACGTTGCTTTGTGTATTAGTTGGTCATTTATTTTTATTGCTGAGTTGCTTACTCAACATTTTATCTTTTAAAATGATTTCTTGATTTTCCTTGGCTTCAAATCTCACTGCATGAAACTTTAAATTTCAAATCCAGTGTAAGGGTTGTATTTTTTCTTCCACCCTTCTCTTAATATCACATTATCAGATTACTCCTTAGCACAAAAGTCCATAACTGCTTAAACAATATCTTCTTTAAGTTGTGAAAGTTAAGGGCTAAAATACTGTCTGAATTTTGAGCAATAACAGTTGTTTTCTACCTTGATATGCCGGCTCTTCCATCATTTTTTAAACTCCTACAGGAACATTCCCTGCTCTGCTCCCCTTATAGAAACAGTGCACACCAGTCATTTACACTTGCTAATATTCTTTAATCTGTTGGGCAAGGATTTTTTTCATAGCACTGATGTTTTCATAGATATGAATACATATATATGTATATACATATATATTAATCTTATCTCAAATGATACTTTCTTTTGTTCCAATCATCTGAGTCAAAGGTAGTAGGGTCATGTTTGTACATATGCAGAAAACGTTCCTGGAAGAATATGCACCAAACAGTTTTCAGTGTTAACATTCAGGGAGTGAAGATGTGATGAGAAATTTGAAGAAATTTTTCTGTTTCTAAGAAATTTTCCGCTCATAAGCCTCTGCATTGCCTGAATTTTTACTCTGAACATGTTTTGTTTGGGGAATAAAAAAAAATGAAATCTTTAAAAAAAAAAACATGCTCATTATAGAAAATGTGGGGAAAATAAGAAAGTTGATTTAAACAAGAAAACAAAAATTGACCATAAATATTAAAAACCATTTACATATGTGTGTATATGTGTGTCTTGTTCACCATTACATCCTTTTGGTCTAAGAACATGATGGCCTCTAAAAACATTTGGCCTCAGAAATAATGAGAACTTGGAAATGTTTAATGAAGGAATGAATATTACTATATAAACTTGGATTATAATGTAAATATGGTTTTGCTTTTTTTTCTTTTCTTTTTTGGTGAGGAAGATTGGCCCTGAGCTAACATCCACTGCCAATCTTCCTATATTTGCTGAGGAAGATTAGCCCTGAGCCAACGTCTGTGCCTGTCTTCCTCCACTTTGTGTGTGGGACGCTGCCACAGCATCACCCGATGAACAGTGTGTAGGTCCGCACCCAGGATGATAAACCTGCAAATCCCGGTTCTGCCAAAGTGGAGTGTGCAAACCCAACTACCACGCCACCGGGCCTGCCCTGGTCTTGCTTTTTAAAATTGATATTATATTCTGGGCATTTTTTATTGCAGGAACATTTCTGAGAGTTTTTTTTATGGGTTTTATCATATTCTATCATTTTGTAGACAGCATACAATTTGATCCTGTTCTTTTTATTGATTCTGCCAATATTTGTATTTTGATTGGGAAATTTAGTCCACTTACATTTAAAGTAGTTACTGATAGGGAAGGACTTACTATTGCCATATTATTAATTGTTTTCTTGATGTCATAGCTTTTTTTTTGTCTCTTATTCCCTCTTTTACTGCCTTCTTTTGTGCTTGGTTGATTTTTTGTAGTGATATGTTTTGATGCTCTTCTCATTTCCTTTTGTATTGTATATATTACATATAATATCCTAAAGTTATAACAATCTACTTTAAGCTAATAACAACTTAACTTCATCCACATACAAAAATCTATTCCTTTCCAGTTCCATCTCACCTCTCCACTTCATGTTATTGGTGTCACAGATTACATCTTTATATATTGTGTACCCATTAACATAGATTTATAATTATTTTTATGCTTTCATCTTTTAAATTTTGTTACAGAATAAAAACCAGAGTTATGCCTAAAAATTACAATAATAGTGGTTTTTATATTTGTCCATGTTTTTACTTTTATCCAAGAACTTCCTATTTTCACATTTGAGTTACTCTGTACTGTCCTTTCATTTCAACTTGAGGACTCCTTTTAGCATTTCTTACAGAGAAAGTCTAGTGGAAATGAACTCCCTTAATTTGGTTATCTGGGAATGTCCTAATTTCTCCCTTATCTTCAAAGGATAAGTTTGCTGGATATAAAATTCTTGGTTAACAGTTTTTTTCCCCCTCAGCACTTTAAATATATCATCCCACTGCCTTCTGGTCTGCAATCCACTGATAATCTTATTAAGCATTTCTTATACATGACTTTTCTCTTGCTGCTGTCAAGAGCCTCTCTTTGGCTTTGGCTTTTATCATTTGATTATAATGTGTCTCTGTGTGGATCTGTTTGTGTCTTCCTACTTAGAGTTCATTGAGACTCTTGTATGTGTATATCCAGGTCTTTACTCAAATTTGGGAAGGTTTCAGCCATCATTTCTTCAGATAAGCTCTATGTCCCTCTTTCTATCTTTCTTCTTCCTCTTTGACTCTCATAATGTGTATATTTGTCTACTTGCGATTGTTCCGTAAATCCCGTAGGCTCTATTCACTTTTCTTCATTTGTTTTCTTTTTGCTCCTCAGACTCCATAATTTCAAATGACTTGTTTTAAAGTTTACTGAATCTTTCTTCTGCCAATTTGAGTCTGCTGTGGAACCCCTCTAGTAAGGTTTTTTATTTCAGTTACTGTATTTTTCAGCATTTCTGTTTGGTTCTTTTCTGTAATTTCCATCTCTTTGTTCATCATCTCATTTTGTTCATATATCATTTTCCTGATTTGCTTTAGTTCTTTGTTGGTGTTTTCCTTTAGGTCTTTCAGCATATATAAGATGGTCATTTAAAAGTCTTTGTCTAGTAACTGAAGGCTGTGTTTCTTTAGGGTCAGTTTCTAGAGATTTATTTTGTTCCTGTGAATGGGCCATATTTTCATGTTTCTTTGTAGGCCTTGTGATCTTTTGTTGAAAATTGGACGTCTGAAAAAAGGAGCCCCCTCTCTCAGTCTGTGAAGATTGGCTCCATGTGGGGGAAGACCTTCAGTAGTTTTCTCAGTGTGAAAACTTAAGGCCTTCTCAGGTCTTTTCTGGCATGTTTCTTTCCTGGGCCTGTGCGTGTTCTTTTTTCCAATTTTCCCCTACACATGGCTGATCTTATATACCTTAATTTCCATAAAAGTCTCATCCTTGCTTCTTCTTGGGGCCTTAGATGTTCTATTGTATTCCTCTGCCTGCAGTTTGTTGCCCCTAAGTGGCTACAGGTCTACAGTCTTCACACACCATGGCATCTGCCAGTGCTTCCAGAGACCTTCAACCTGATATTCAAACTATGCCACCCTTCCCATCTGAGCACCAAGTCAGACGAGACAGAAACCAGTCCCTCAGGCAGCCCCCAGACAAGCCGGAATGTTGCAAACAAGTTACACAATTTTCCTTCTGTCCCAGGGAGGGGCTTGGAATTGGGTGGCTTCCTCCTGACTGTGCTGTGCCACATCAGAGAGGGGTGGTGCAAGAGTAGGCAAAAACATCACAAAATGTCCTACCATTTTGAGTATGGCTCTTATTGTTTGGGCATTTGTTGGTTGCTGCAGACCCTCGACTATTTCAAGAGCTCCCATAAAACCATTTTAGTCTGTTGTTTACTTGATGTTTCTCTGAAGGAATGAGGGCCTGGAGCTTCCTAGTCTGCCTTCTTGCTGACTTCACCTCTAGAAGTAATTTATTTAAAAATATTCCCCCAAATATTCAGGAACTAAATGAGCCTATTTTATTTTATTGTGTAGCAATAATAATAATAGTAATATTTATTGAGCACCTACTTGATCCAGGCACTGCTTTGTACACTTTATTCATTTAAATAGCTCATTTAAACTTTACTACCTTCTAGGTAGTATTATTGTTGCCATTTCATAGATGAGAAAACTGAGGCATAGAGGGGAACCCACTGTCTATATGGAACTAAGACAGACACATGGGGGAATGGAGCTTTAAGTCTTCAATAGGAGACATGAAGGTTATTCATGGTTTTATGTGACTTGAGAGGAGGTGGCTACAGTAGGCCAGAAGAACTTGGTTGCATCACACCCACTCCTAACTTCTCTTGGCTCTTTAATTGCTTTAAAATTGGGTCTCAGTGCTTGAGCTGTGCTCATACTGGAATATGACTATGGCAGTGGATTGGCCAAATAAGTGCCCTTTTCCTTTGAAGCAGGAAGTAACACATGGTGTATGATCTTGACCAGGAGGGCAAGAGAGGTCCAAACCCAGCCCTGTGGTGAGTGAATAACCAAGGGGATGAACTGAAGTGGAGTTTCAGAGAGATGGCAGACTTAACCCGCCATGCGGCCAACGTCTTCACGCAGACCTGTGGCCTGCAGCAGGGAGACCGTCTAGCCTTGATTCTGCCTCGAGTGCCTGAGTGGTGGCTGGTGACTGTGGGCTGCATCCGAACAGGTCAGTGACTCAGAGAGACCCCAGTAGACCTTAGGGCTGGCCTAGAGTCAAGTGGTCCTGGAATATTAGGTGCTTTCTCTTCCCCTACCTTCTTTCTTCTTCACAGTCTTTCTCTTTCTCAGACTCCCTCATGTATTCTTTTGTCCTTTGTCACTCACTCTCCCTCACACTCATCCACTCTCAAACACAATGTCGTAATTCTCTCCCATTCACACACACACACACACACACACACACACACACACACACACACTGTCTTTTGTACAGTCTCAGACATTACTACTTTCTTTTAAAGATTCATCAATTGTTAACATTTTGTCATATTTAAGCCCCCTTCCTCACTGAATCATGTAAGAATCAGTTGCAGACATTGTGATATCCATAAATACCAGAAAAATACCCATAAGCACTGGAGTATGTATCTGCTAAGGTCCAAGACATTCCCCTCACGTAAACACAACAGAGTTATCACACAAGAAGTTTAACACTGATACAATATAGTTACTGATATACATGCATAGTCAAAATTCCTCAATTGTCCCAGTAATGCCCTTTATAGCCTTTTTTTTCTTTAAATCCAAAATCTAATCAAGGATCATGCATTGCATTTAGTTGTCATGTCTCTTCAGTCTCTAATATAGAATGGTTCCCTAGCCTTCGCTGCATGACAATGACATTTTTGAAATATCTAAGCCAGCTGTTTTACAGAATGTCTCTCAGAATTTGTATTTCTGACTCTTCCTTTATGATTATATTCAGGATAAGCATTTTTAGCAGAAATAGTAGATGGGCAATCTTGTGTCTTTCTCAGTGCATCACATCAGGGGGTATATGAGTTGGTTTGTCCCACCACCAGTGATATCGTTGTATCACTCTGGTAAGGTGGTACCCACTTTTGTAAAGGCAATTTTCCCCTTGCAATTTCCCCTTGCGATTAATAAGTAATCTGTGGTGTAATACTTAGGAGACTGTGTGAATATCTCTTTCCCCAACAGTCTTTCACCCTGTGGTGTGAGTATCCATTGATGATTCTTGACGGAATTGACTATTATTATGGTGGTTTTATATGAGGATTTTCTATTTATATCATTCCCTCTACATTTGTTAGTTAGCATTTTTCTGTCGAGATTTTCTTTCCCCTTTTAAATACCTATCAATTTAGCTATATAATTTGGAATCAGTCTGGGATTCATGGATTTTTTAAATCACTTCAGTTATTCTATGCATGCTCATACAACAATCCATCATGCTCCTGCTCATATTTGTCTCTCTCTCTCTCTCACTCATATTCTCTCACAAATAAAATAGTTGGTTAATCAATCAAGGTCATGTGGAATCAAGAACTTGTAGCAACGACAGAGGGAGCATAGAGAAACCGTGTCATCTGTAGATCTAAGAGAAGGCCCATGGGAAATCCAAGACATGAGCAGAGCACCCTGGGATGTGCAGAATTACAGAGGAGTAGAAGCAAAGGAAGGGAATTCCGTGAATGGGCATCGCACATGCAAAAGCTTAGAGTCAGGCGTAGCCTAGGTGAGAATGGCCATTTTGAAATAGAGATTAGAGTTGTGGGAGAGAAAGGTGGAGAGTGGGCAGCACTTTCAATGTCAGGAAGGAGAGTGTGGTGCTTTCCTGGAGAGAGGGCACAGGTGTTAGTGCAGAGAAGTGTGGTGGGGAAAAGTCAGTGCTCTGTGGAACTTAAGCAGGTAATAATATGAAAGATGGGTGGCTGGAAGATTCAGGACAGGGCATCTGGTGGAGAGATTAGAATCCAATAGGAGCACACAAAGGCTTGACCTAATTGTTGGTGATGGAAGATGGAGAGGAAGAGAGGAAAGTTCAAAGGACAATGAGGTTAAATTTGGATATGAGAAATGAAGGAAAGAGAAGAGATTCAAGATGACAACAGGGAACTGACAGAGAGGGAAGTGAGAGGAGAAAGACGGGGGTGGGGATGTGCTAGTCCTGATGTCAGGGACACTGTCCTACTTGCACCTGTATTCCCAGATCCCATGTGAAATTGTGTAAAGTAGGGTCCATCTGTCTACCAGCTGGATCCATCTAGTGTAGGAAAGGTGAGGGCAGCATTTTCACACTTTAATGTGCATGGGAATCACTTGGGCATCTTGTTAAAATGCAGATTCTAATTCAATAGGTTTGAGGTGGGGTGTGAGATTCTGTGTATCAGTTGGTGGTCTGCAGACTGTACTTTGCAAGCAAAAGGTTAGGGGATTTCTATGCAGACAATGCAGACCTGAAGCCCATGGTTGTGCAAGAGAAACTAAGACAAACTTTTCCTTTCTCATCCCCAGGGATTGTCTTCATGCCAGGGACCACCCTACTGAAGGCCAAGGACATTCTCTACCGACTACAAGTGTCTAAAGCCAAGGGCATCGTAACCACTGATACCCTTGCCCCAGAGGTGGACTCTATGGCTTCTGAGTGTCCCACCCTGCAAATCAAGTTCCTGGTGTCTGACCACAGCCGTAAAGGGTGGCTGGACTTCCGATCACTGATTGAGTGAGTTTCTGGTCTGATGAATGTGCTTTCTGAGGAATGGCGGGAGAAGGCCCTCCACTCCCAAGTGCTGGTAGACGAGCAGCCAGTGGTGAGAAGCTCACCAGGTCTAAGGCCAGAAAACTTCTCTTCCCGGCTATGCCACTGCCTTGCTGTGTGACCCTGGGCTGGTTCCTTCTCCTCTCTTGGCTGTGGTTGCTTTATCTGTAATATAAGGAAATTGAACTTCTGTGCTTCTCTCACTAAAGTATAATCACCCTGGGACTGTGCAAAGGAGATGTCTAAAGTCGGATGGTTATTGTGTTACATCTTCCTTGTAGATAGGAAATCTAAAATATTTTTTTATATAAGAAATAAATATATGAAGAAGTTGGATGAAAGATTAAAATGAATTTTTAAGATGAAACTGGAGACTGCAAGGAAAATTGAGGCTGTGGCTGGCAGGAAGCTTTGGGAGCAAACACTCCATCTCCCAGGGGCTGAGTGCCTTTAGGGACATTGCAGGAAAAGTTAGGGAAGTGTTGGCAGTTAGGAAGACTCCCTTCCACCTCCAAAACTCTGATTCTGTGAGCCTTCCGGCACTTTTCATATCACACACACAAACCACACTGGGTCTGCTTTCCTGAGGCAACCCCTCAGTTTTTAAAGCTCTTTACTTCAACTCCCAAAGGCAAACATTACAGTGAATTCACATCTTATTCTAGATTCTGAAGTCAAAGAATTAAATGAAATAGTTAAATAGAGAATACTTTTTGAAAATTCCTTAAATTGACCAGTCAGTATGGTCTTGCCTTCTCAGCAAGACCAGTGGAGCTATTGTTTCCTCCAGCACTGGGATGATTTGCAGTTCTTTGACTGAACACCGTAGGAGGCTGGGATTTACCCTCATAGATGCCCCAAGAGACTCCCAGTCTAGGAGAAGAGCCCGGGAATCCAGGCTGACTGCAGGAACTGCAGGTTCTATCTGTCATCTCAGGCTCATGCCAGGGCAGATGCACAGATGTGTTTCTTTCACTCTCACTCTCCCTCACGTTCTCTTCCCACCCCTCATCACCATGGTTATGGAGTTAAATTTTTTGATTTCTCCTTTGATTTCTTCATTCATTCAATTGTTGTTCAGTAGCATTTTGTTTAATGTCCACATATTTGTGACTTTTCCAGGTTTCTTCTTGTAGTTGATTTTTAGCTTCATACAATTGTGGTAAGAAAAGATGCTTGGTATTATTTCAGTCTTCTTAAATTTATTGAGACTGGTTTTGTGGCCTAGTATGTGATCTATCCTGGAGAATGTTCCATGTGCATTTGAAAAGAATGTGTATCCTGCGGTTTTTGGATGGAATATTCTGTATATATCTACTAAGTCCATCTGGTCTAATGTGTCATTTAAGGCCACTGATTCTTTATTAATCTTCTGTATGGATTATCTATCCATTGATATAAGTGGAGTGTTAAAGTCCCCTACTATTATGTGTTACTGTCTATTTCTCCTTTTATGTCTGTTAATAATTACTTTATATATTTAGGGGCTCCTGTGTTGGTTGCATGGATATTTACAGGTCTTATATCCTATTGTTGGATTGTTCCCTTTATTATTATGTAGTGCCCTTCTTTGTCTCTTGTTACAGTTTTTATTTTAAAGTCTATTTTGTCTGATGTAAGTATCGCTACCCCAGCTTTCTCTTCATTGCCAGTTGCATGGAGTATCTCTTTCCATCCCTTCACTTTCAGTTTGTGAGTGTCTTTAGGTCTGAAGTGAATCTCTTTTATGCAGCATATATATGGGCCTTGTTTTTTTATCCAATCAGCCACCCTATGTCTTTTGATTGGAGCATTTACTCCATTGGCATTTGCAGTAGCTGTTGATAAGTATATACTTATTTCCACTTTGTTACTTTTTTTCTGGGTGTTTTAGTAGTTCTTCTCTGTTCCTTTCTTCTTCTCTTGCTCTCTTTCCTTGTGATTTCATGGCTTTCTTTAGTAATATATTTGGGTTTCTTTCTCTTAATTTTTTTTGTATTTATTATAGGTTTCTGGTTTGTGATCATCGTGAGGTTCGTGTATAATAACCTATGTAAATAGCAATCTATATTAAGTTGATGATCTCTTATATTGGCCTCTTACTAAAAGCCCTATGCTTTTACTCCCTCCTCCCACATTTTATGTTTCTGATATCATATTTCACCTCTTGTGTGTGTAACCTCTTATCATTGGAAATAGATAATTTTAGTACTTTCATCTTTCGACCTTCCTATTAGTTTTATATGATCTGCTACATTTGCTGTGTATTTGCCTTTACCAGTGATTGTTTTTCTTTGATAATTTTCTTATTGCTATTTGTGGTCTTTTCTTTTCCACTTAAATAAGTCCTTTTAACATTTCTTGTAAGGCTGGTTTATTGATGATAACCTCCTTTAGTTTTTGCTTGTCTGGAAAACTCTTTATCTTTCCTTCCATTTTGAATGATAACCTTGCTGGGTAGAGTATTCTTGGCTTTAGGTTTTTTCTTTTCAGCACTTTGAATATATGGTGCCACTCCCTTATAGCCCGTAAGGTTTCTGCTTAGAAGTCAGCTGATAGCCTTATGGGGATTCCTTTGTATGTAACTTGTTGCCTTTCTCTTGCAGCTTTTAGGATTCTCTCTTTATCTTTAATTCTTGATATTTTAATTAAAATGTGTCTTGGTGTGAGCCTCTTTGGGTTCATCTTGTGTGGTGCTCTCTTTACTTCCTGTACCTGGATATCTGTTTCCTTCCTTTGGTTAGGAAAGTTTTCAGCTACTGTTTCTTCAAATAGGTTCTCTGCCCTTTTGTCTCTCTCTTCTCCTTCTGGGACACCTATGATATGGATGTTAGTACACTTGATGTTGTCCCAGAGATCCCTTAGACTGTCCTCATTCTTTTTAATTCTTTTTTTCTGTTCAGCTTGGGTGATTTCATTTATTCTTTCCTCCAGCTCGCTGATCCATTCTTCTGTGTCGTCTGCTCTGCTGTTGACTCCCTCTAGTGAATTTTTCATTTCTATTATTGTATTCTTCAGTTCTGATTAGTTCTTTTTTATATTTTCCAATTCTCTGTTGAAGTTCTCACTGTGTTCACCTATTCTTCCAAAATCAGTGAGCCTCTTTATGACTATTAGTTTGTACTCTTTATCAGGTAGACTGTTTATCTCTGTTTTGTTTAGTTCTTTTTCTGAGGATCTGTCCTGTTCCCTTATTTGGAACATATTCGTTTGTCTCCTCATTTTGCTTACTTCTTTGTGCCTATATCTATGTATTAGGTAGATCAGCTACATCTCCCAATTTTGGATATATGGCCTTGTGTAACAGGTGCCTCATGGGGCCCAGCAATGTGCTTCCCTCTCCTCACCAGTTTCAAATGTTCCAGGAGTGTCACCTGTATGGGCTACATGTTCCCTTCTGTTGTGGCAGGATTGCTCTTGCTGCAGGTGCATGGGTAGGCTAGGCTGACCCCCAGGCCAGCTGGTTGTAAGGCTCAGCTGTGTGCAGCTACTACAGTCACTTTAGTCACTTTATTGGGCACGAGGAACCCCAGCACAGCTGGCTGCAAGGTCTAATAGCACACACCTGCTGCTGATTTGCTGTTAAGTGAGTCAGGCCCCCAATGTGGCTGGTTGCTAGGCTCAGGGGCTCACAATTGCTCTAGGCCTCCAGAATGTGAGCCTGTTGTCAGCTTTCTCGGGGGTGCAGCTGAGTGGGGCTGGCCCCAGGCATGGCAGCATACAATCGTTTCAGGCATTGGAAGGTGGGACAGATTTCCTGTGTGGTTGTGTAAAGAGGCCAGTGGCACAAGTCTGCTGCAGCTTACAAGCCCCACCACCCACCGACCCACACACCTGGCCAATGCAGTCTTGTCCCATGTGCACACCTGTCCCACTGAAGCAGACCCACTTGCTCCGCTGAAGAAGTCCCACACACTCCGCCAACACAGGCCCACCCCTCCTGCATGCACTACCCCACAAAGGCGGACCCACTCACCCCACTGCAGAGGTCCCACACACCCCACCTATGCAGGCCCACAAGTTCTCTGGGCTTGCTGGTGGGTGGGGCCAGTCCCTAGGGCAGACTGCCTGCTCTGGCTGAGCTGGATTAAATCAGAGCTCTAGTGGGTGGGGCAAACCCTTGGGCTAACAGGCCGGGGGAAGAACTCCAATGGCATCTGCCAGCATCTGTGTCAGCATGCCTGTACTAGGTCTCAGCGATGGCTGCCCCCAGTGACTCAGTCCCTGGGGAGGTGGGCCTAGCTGCCTTCTGCCTCTCTGAGACAGCTTTTCAAGTGAGTCTCTGTTACCAAAGGACTATGCACCTTTCTTTCTGATGATTTTTTGTTGGTTTCTGGAACGGATGAATTTGTGTGTGGGCCTTTTAAGGGAAAGCTTTTCTTTCTCTTATGTTTGATAGCTTTTCTGGGGGTATTCCCCATTGGTTTTAATAGCCAGCAAAGCCAGGTATTATGACAGGCATCTCCGTTGTGCTGAATTCAAAGACTGCTTATTGTGGCGTAGCTCTCCTGCACAAACCCCCTGTTCCTCCAGGAAAAGCTTTGTACCTTATGATTGTTCCTGGCTGTGAGGCACTGCAGCTAGAATGGGTTTTTTTCTGCAGCAGAAGGGTATTTCTGCCTCTTCCACTTCTGTCAGTGTTGTCCCTTGTTGTTGGGGTTCTTTTTATCCAGTTTCCAGATCTCTCTCAGAGGTGATTGTTCCACAGGTAGTTGTAAATTTGTTGTGTCCGTGGGACGAGGTGAATTCAGAGTCCTCCTATGCCACCATATTCACAGCAATCCCCTCAGCTAATGTTTTGTCAGAGATTTCCTTGAGTGCCAGGAGCTCAAACAAGCAAACACAAACAGCAACAGCAACGACAACAGAGAACGACCCCTGTGCAGACTGGCTCTGTGTGAGGAACTCCCCACAACTTGGCCAGCCTTGCTCTGAGCCTAGGGATCAGCCTGAGGTGGAAGCTTCAGGTCCTCTCAGGACGTTCTGAGCATGCATTGCCTGGGTGTGTGATGGCTTTCTAAATCCCGCATGTTCATAGCTGTCTTGGATATCTCAATTTCCTGGAAAGTCTACCCTAGCTTCTCCCCCAGACCTTGAGGGTCTACTGTATATCTCCCCCATAGTCTCTCATCTCAGGCGTCTTTAGTTGTAGTCCACCGTGTGGCTTTTACGAGCAGTGCCTGCTGCTCTTCCCGTCTGCATTCTGAGTCGTGTGAAATGAGGGCCTTGCATCAGCCCTTCAGGTGTCCCCAGAGAGGTTAGAACAGATTACACAATAATTTGCAAATAAGATCTGCTCTGCTCCCTCTGGTTGGAGCAGGGGTACTGGGAACCGGGCTGCTGTCTACTCAAGACCAAATCTGCCATGCTGGGGAAAGGTGAGGCAAGGTTCCAATGTTTTTTTCTGGAACCTCTTAAAATCATGTCATGTCCCACAACAGGGAAGATCCCAATGCATTGCTTGGTGGTCAAGTGCATGGGCTGTAGAGCAAAAATGGCATGAAATGTGAGTAAAAATGGCATGAAACTTCCCTACCGTTTTGAAGGTGGCTTTTCTTGATTGGGTATTTGCACGGTTGTTGTAGACCTTTGACTCTTCTAGAGCTCCTACAAAGTCAGCTCAGACAGCTCCTGGTAGTTTGTTTGTTTGCTTGTTTGTTTTTGATGTTTTGTAGCGGAACAAGAGCTTACAGCTTTCTAGTAGGCCATTTTCTTTATATCACTCCCTAGTAGCACTTTTGAAAAGCAGTCAAGGTTGAGAACCCACTTGGGTGTCTTTGTGGACTCTGCCCACGTCTGTGTGGTAGATAGGATACTGTGCCCCTACCATTAAGGAGCTTTTCTTTGGCCCTGGGAGCATGATTCCTTCCCTGGATGTGTGAATCCCATCATCCAGGTTCCAGTCTCTGATGATTGTCATCAAGAAAGTTCATTTCCTCCTGGAAGGCGTGTCCACAAGGGTGTGTCAGGCCAACTGTACCAACACACAGTACACTGAGCTGGACAGCAGTTCAAGTGGTGCATGAATGGGGGTGGGACTTTGCTGTACCCCTTGATACAATATTTCCTAAATTTGAGTCATCCATGTCCACATCCACTATTTTTTACCTTATCTGTGTGCACCATCTATATTATCACTTACTTAATTTTTCTCTCTAAATCCACTTATTATTTTACTTTAAAACATTTCCTTTTTAAAAAAGTTGATGTGGTATCACAAGTGGAAAACAGTAGCACTTGCCAAAAGCAAAAGGCAGTTGTAACCATAACTATAATACAAACCAAACAACTTTGTTAAATTTTAGCTACATCCTGTTCCCACTAAAAGCTCTGATCTTGAAACTTACCTTCCTCTTGGTAGTTCCAGAGCTTTTAAAAATATGTCGGAGCCAAATCAGAACAATTGGAAGGGAATCTAAAAAGGAATGTGATCCGATGTTTTTTTCTGGAACCTCTTAAAATCATGTCATGTCCCACAACAGGGAAGATCCCAACACATTGCTTGGTGGTCAAGTGCATGGGCTGTAGAGCAAGAATTAAATTCAAATACCAGCCCTTCCACCAACCAGCTGAGTGGCTTTGAGCAAGTGATTGTGCCTCTCTGAGCATCAGTTTCCTCTTCTGTAACATGGGCTATGAAAAATGCCAGCCTCACACAAAACCTGTGCATGAATATTCATAGTGGCATTATTCCTAATAGCTAAAAACTGGATGGGGCCAGTCCCGTGGCATAGTGGTTAAGTTAGGCATGCTCCACTTCGGATTTGTGGGTTTGGATCCCAGGTGCAGACCTACACCACTCATCAGCCATGCTGTGGTGGTGACGCACATACAAAACAGAGGAAGATGGGCACAGATGTTAGCTCAGGGAGAATCTTCCTCAGCAAAACAAAACAAAACAAAACAAAACAAAACAAAACTGGAAACAACCCAGATGCCCTTCAATGGGTGAATGGGTAAACAAACTGTGATTCATTCATAACATGAAATACTGTTCCGCAATAAATAGGATTGAACTATTGATGAACACACCAACCTGGATGAATCTTCAGAGAATTACACTGAATGAAAAAATAAAAAGAGCCATTCCCAAATGTTACATTCTATATGATTCCACTTATGTAACATTCTTAAAATGACAAAATTATGAAAATGGAGAATAGATTAGGCATTGCCAAGGGGTTAGGGATGGAGAGGGAGGGAGAGAAGGAGGAGGAGGGAGGTGGACGTGGGTATAAAAGCAACATGAGAGCTCCTGGTGATGACGGGACTGTTCTGTCTCTTGACTGGTGGTTGATATACACATGTGATAAAATTGCATTGTGCTAAATACACATACACACACACACACACACACACACACACACACAAATGAGTACAAGTGAAAAACTGTGGAAATCTGGGTAAGATTGGTGGATTGCATCAATGTCGGTATCCTGGTTGTGATGTTGAACTATATAGTGTTGGAAGATGTTACCGTTGGGAGAAACTGGGTAAAGGGTACATGGGATCTCTTTGTATTATTTCTTACAGTGTGCATGTGAATCTATCATTATCTTAAAATAAGTTTAATTAAAGTAATACCAACCTCACAGGCTTTCTGTGAGGATCAAATGAGGTAGTGTTTTGGGAAGAAAATTCGTTCAGCAAATATTTATTGACACCTCCCATCTGTCCAGTTACTGTGTGAACGCTGAGCTTCTCACAGTGAATCAAATACACGGAGTTCATGGTGTAGGAAATCGTATTCTACTGGAGAGCCACACAAAAGCGAGGTGTTATTTTAAAAAATTATCCTTAAAATTGGTGTAATATTGCCCACTAAATCAGCAGTAGAGTGCATTGAGTGTTTGCATGTAAAGAAAATAGACTTGGAGAGATGACAAAACTTGCCCAGGTGCCAGGTGGAGTGACAAGGAGGATTCGGACCCAGATCTGAGCCCCAGGTTGTGGCTCTTCATCTCTAGACTCGCTGCCTTCTCCACAGAGGGGTGCTGTTCTCTTTACAGGATGACCCGGTGAGGACAGCCGAAGCAGAGTGTGGGGACTTTTACAGCACTGGGGACAGAGCAACCATGGATGCAGAGGGCCACATCTGGTTCCTGGGGAGGGGCGATGATGTCATCAATGCCTCTGTGTAGGTGTGGCTGACCCTGAGCCGGGAGGTGTCACCCTCACACGCCTGGTGGGATCTAGCTGGCCCAGACGTTCCTCCATGCATTGGTCATGGGACCCTCAGCCTAATTCTGAACAGAGCCATGTCTATGGGGCCCTGGCCCGGGGGTGTCTGTGAACCTCCCCCAACCCCTGCATCCAGAAGAAATAGTCAAAATGAAGTTCAGGAAGGTCTGGAAGAACAATCATAATAAGACACCGTGCAATTTAAAGAGGAAGGGAGACCTTGCTTTGATCCCTATTGATGGGAGGAAATTATTCTCTGTGCTCCTCTGATGGGGCACAACATGTCACAGAAAATAATAATAATAATAATAGCTAACCTTTATGGAGTGCTTACTAGGTGAAAGCACTCTCCTTGGTGCTTTGTATAACCCAGTAGATGTTATCATTATGCCCATTTTACTCATGAGAAAACTGAGTCACTGACCAGTGAAGTAAGTTTCCTAAAGTTTCAAAGACAGTACAGGTTGCAGCCCAGATTCAAACCAAGGTGGTCTGGCTCCCAACCCGTTGTCCCTAACCCTTACGTGATTTAGGGGGAAAAAATGACACAAGTAACAAGTTCTCTTGGTTATTTCAGGGAAATTGAGTTTGTTTTATTTTGTAATTTCTAAAACAAATGCTGACGTAGTGGGGAATAGGATGGAGAATTTTCATGAATGTTTAAGATCAAGTTTGGGGCTTCCAAGAGGTTCCATGCTGGAGGAAGCTCCTGAAGCCAGGCCGCAGAGCTCTGGGAGGACAGAGCTCTCTCTCTCCTCCTACCAGAGGCAGTGAGTGAGAAGAGAGCACCTGTGCCTTGTATTTCTTAGCATGGAGCGTCCAGGTCTTCCTGCAGTGGTCCCACTACACAGCCTGTCACAGGCCTCTGACCCCCTGTGACAGTTTCCCTCTGTCAAGTGCCAAGGGAAAATACGATCCTCCAGAACATGAGATCTGAGGGCTTGGTCGCCCCAGCCCTGGTATCTGCTCAGAACCAGAGAAGGAACCTTTGATCCTGCAGGTATCACATCGGGCCGGCAGAGGTGGAAAATGCCCTGGCCGAGCATCCAGCAGTGGCTGAGTCAGCTGTGGTGAGCAGCCCGGACCGATTCGAGGGGAGGTGAGGAAGAGGACACGGAGGTCATCGTGTCTGTGTGTGGGCACTGGGGAGGCAGGTGCAGGGGAAACTTCGAGGCCATGTCTACCCAGGACCTAGGGTGGAGAGAGGGCGCAGTTGGTGTGTGTGTGCACTTACACGATGGGGTGACCAGGGGACACTGTGGCCTCATCTGTGGCTGAAAATGCTGCTGCTGACATCTAACATTTAATGAGCTCTTATTATGTGCCTGCTCATTTTTCCCCCCAGTAACCTAATGAGTTCAGGACTCTCATTATACCCTTTTATAGATAAGGAAACAGGGGCCTAAAGAAGTTATTAAGTTGCCCAGATGACACAGTGGTGGAGCCAGAACGGGAATCTAAGCAATCTGGCTCCAGAGCATGCATTCATTGATTCAACAGGTGTTTTCTGGGCACCTACTATGTGCAAGGCCCTGTGCAATTAAGTGGGGACATAAATAATAACATAAGAATTATAAATTACCAACAATTATTAAATGCCCAAAGGTTCCAGGCACAGAAGTATACATACAACAATAGTAAAAATGATGAAGATAACGCTGATGATAAGAATAATAATAAAGTTAAACTAGCTTCATGTTTTACATGTATTATCTCGTGAAATCTTTACCTAAACCCAGTGAGGAATGAACCTGTACTGTCCCCGTTTCGCAGGGAAGGAAATTGAGGGTGAGAGAGGTTGAGTAACTTTCCAATCATAGAGTGGAGACTGGAGTATTGGGACTAGAACCTGGTGTGTCCTTTTCCAAAGGCTCAAGTGTCAGCTTGGTGTTTTCGCTCATTAAATAAATATTCACTTTGTAAACTAGACAATTCACTGGCGCTCACCCTGAGCCTCCGCTCTGGTTCTGCACGGCAGGTGGTGAAGGCGTTTATTGTCCTGGCCCCACAGTTTCTGTCCTGGGACAGGGACCAGCTCACCAAGGAGCTGCAGCACGTGAAGTCAGTGACGGCTCCGTACAAGTACCCGAGGAAGGTGAGTGAGGCGGGTGGATGAGGCTGGTCCCCCCGAGCCGTCCTGGCGCTCCGCGGCCCCGAGTCTCGTCGGGTGGCTGGGCTGAAGCTTAAACAGCCAGTAGAACTAGCATTTTTCTCTTCAGAAGAAAGAATTGGGGTAGGGGTAGGGTGGAGCCAACTGAGACGGAACCTGTGGCAGAAACCCAAAAGGAATCCATTGCTGGCACGTTAACCTAAAGAAAAAAAATCAGACAAGTGCCCAAAGATATCCAAGAAGGGTATTTAATATCTTTCAAAATTTGAGAAGGAAATCCAAATCAGCAGCTTCCAAACTGTTTTTAAAAATAATTCATGCTTGGAAATACATTCTATATTGCAACTCAATACATATATACATACGTAACAAACAAAAATTAACAAAATGATATTTATCCTTATAACATGCCATATATTCCGATATTTTTATTCTACTTCATTTGTTTTAAATGCTGTGTGCAAACTACAAAAATGTCCAACAATAGAGAAATGATTAAGTTGTTCATGAAATTTAATATTATCCTGTATTTTAAAATGATATTGCAGATCTTTTATTTTTAATGTAAAAAGATCACAATATATTATTAAGAGAAAAAGCAGGCAATGAAAGAATGTACATGATATTATCCTATTAGTTTAAAAGCAGAGTTTGAGCGGATACATGTGCCGAAAGTGTGCATTTCCTTCTTTTGTGATAGTGCTTTGCTCCGTCATCTGAGTGCTGACGGTCCATCCAGATAGAAAGCTGCAGAGCTCACGTCTAGTGAACATGCGCCATGTGGGTCGGGCCCTGGACTCAGTGCTGCACACGCGTTACTATTTCATTTCATCGTCCCCACAGCCTGAGATGGTCTCATCACTCTGCTTCATAGAGAGGAGCTGAGGCTCAGAGACTCCCAGTAAATTGCCTGAGATTAGAGTTAATAAAAAGCAGAGCAGGAACTCAAACCCGTGTGTATCTGACAACAGAGTTCCTGCTTCTAACATCAGTCTCTGTGGCCTCACAGAGAGGAGAACAGAGGGCACGTAGCAGGCAGGATGGGCTAGATGTTACTGTGGGTAACAAAGACCCCCCAAAGTCTTAGCGGCTTATAACAAGGAAGGTATCTTCCTTGCTCATGTTACATGTTCACCATGTCCAGGCTCTCCTGGGGCCTCTGCTCCACACCCCCTCATCTCGGGACCAGGATAACGGAGCAGCCACCATACAGGTATCTGCCAGGTGCCGTAAGAGATGGACAGAGCTGGCGGCCAGGCTCACTGGTTCCCAGCTCTTCTGTTAGAGGTGGCACGCTTCACTGCCACTCACATTTCACTGGTCAAAGCCTGTCCCAAGGCTGCATCCAACTTCAGGGGGTCAGGAGGAGAACCTGGCATCCTTGGTGGGCCCCATTAAGGCCACCACATGGTGCCAGCCTGTCTGGGGGACTGTGCAGGGGCAAAGGAGGAGAGGGGGGACTGGTAGGAAGTGACGGTGGGACTAAGTCAGGATGGATTTGCTTTCGCCTCAACCAGGTGGAATTTGTCCCAGAGCTGCCCAAAACCATCACTGGCAAGATTAAAAGGAGTGAACTTCGGAAAAAGGAGTTTGGTCAGATGTGATCGTCAATAAACTCAGAAACCACTGTGTGACTTTGGGTAAATGCCTGGCCACCTCAGTTTCCCCATATGGCGAGGGTGAGGATGGGGGTGTTGAGAGAGTTGATTTGGAAGGATATCAGGAGTGCCAATATTTCAGCATTTTTGTTTCTTTCAGATTAATATCAGTCACTCTTCTTCCTCCGAGTCTCCTCCTCCTTCTGGATTGCCCAGATGAGCACACAGATTGGGGCTGGAGGTAATAAAGTACGAATAGAACATCAACGGTGCCCCTGTGTCGTGCATTAATTCTGTGGATGAACCTGTGCTAAATGTGGTTCCTCCGTAATTCTCCCCAATCCCCACTGGAGAGAGCCCAGGGCCTGATTCTCCCTGCTGGCCCCAGCTTCCTTCGTGGCCCTGTGGACCCGGTAGATGGCCAGGACTCAGAGGCCCAAGAGAGATGCTCCGAGCAGCCCCAGGCACCAGCCTGTCCTAGGTCCCAGCCTAGGTCCCGCATGAGTGAGTGAGGGACCTACTCTCTGGGAACCCAGGAGTCCCGTAGGACTCTTGCAGACCTCTCCAGAGGTACCCGGTCCCTCATTCATACCCAGAGGCTTTCACCCCTCAGCTTTCCCCCACATGAGCCCACCCGCTCATCTCTCCCCAGGGCCCAGGACTCCCCCAGCCCTTTCCCAGGCGCCCAGTGTCCTCGCCACACACCCCTCCCCCACACTCTATTACCCCTTCCTGCTATCCAGAGCCCCCCTGACCCCCTGGTCTCGGGTCCTGTGAACTGATCCTTTACTCCATCTGTCCTTGGGGCCTGAATGGGACCACTGTGGGGAAAACCAGAGGCTGGGAGGAGCAGGGGCAGAGGGGCCGAGCCTGGGGGTGGGAGAAACACATATTTTCTCCTTCTCACCCACCGCTGGGTCACCCTTGAAGAGATCCCCTCTGCGGCTGCCCATTTCTGGGGTTCACAGACACACACATTCACAGAGAAATAAGACACCACAAGCACAGAGACACACAGGCACATAATCACCCCCATCCTCACCTGGGGACTCAGGCATAGGGCTCATGGACAGGCTCACACACAGACCCACACTGCAGACACAGGCAACGACCCCTGAGAACACAGACACACACACTCAGGGCCACATGAGACAGCCCCACAGGGCAGACCCTACACACAGTGGACATACACATACACACAGAGATACAATCAGGAACACCCAAAGGGGCAGCAAATTCACACACACAACCAACACACGCAGAGATATAAAACACAGACACACACACATGCTCCAGCAGGGACACACATGCCCCGAGACAGATTTGCGCAACCAGCATACACTCATTCACAGATATCAGACACAGACACACAAATGCACACAGAGACACACAGAGAGTGCCACACAGTGGAAAACTCACGTCCACGATCAATACTCACACAGAGAAACTCAGACTCGCAGGTCCATAATGCAAAATTACACAACCAAACACACGTGCACACACACACACTCCCAGACCCTCACTTCCCTACCCCAGCCCACAGTGCAAACAGAGAGCTCTGGCACTCAGTGGAGGCCACCACAGGCAGACAGGATGAATAGACCCTGGCATGACCTGCCCCACCTAAGCTGTCAACGAAGGAGGTGTTTTCCTGGTTCCAACCCGAGTGCTTGACATCTGCCCCATGCCAGGGCCTCCTGGAAGGCTATACGTGGGTGCTGAGATGCCAGAGAATGACCAGGGTAGGGTTGCTCTGGGGACAAGGGCCCAGGGTAGGGACAGGGACACTGACAGGGCGCACTTAGAGTGGAGGTGTTGCATGGAGCTTAGCAGATCCCCAGGAGAAGAGAGAGAGAGAGGCGAGCCTCCCCAGGACCCTGCCATGTGTCAGAGTGGGCTTCACCCTCTCCCACAATAACAACCACAATAACACATCAGCAGGACTATCATATGACAATATTATCATCAGCACAGCAATGACTGACCATTGGTCCCACGTCGAGGAGCAAGGGGTGTGACCATGGCTGCCAGGTTTGGCCTCATCTTTAGAGCAGGGCAGACCCCAAGCACAGCTGGGCCCTGGGCAAAGCTTCTCTCTGGCCCCTTCTCCCTCTGGAGGCTCCAGGCGTCAGCCTCCCCCTCTCCCAACATCCTCTCCCAGACCCAAGTCACCTCTGACCTTTTTCTCAGCCTGGGTACAGCCCTGTCCCTGACCACTCTGAACCTGACTCCCCATCAGGGGATAGAGATGGTACTGACCTCAGGACCCCATGACATGATGCCTGCATAGTGCTGTGTTTAGCACAGGCCCGTAACAGGAGGGGCCTTTGGTTGTATCATTGTTCCCTTTAATGGCTGCACACCTTCTAAGACACCAGGTCTAGGAGGACAGGTGCCCCTGGGAGATGATGCTGCTGATGTGCTCAGGGGCTCAGCACGTGGCTGCTGCTTGTCCTTGTGACAGTCTTTGGACACAGGCATGGACACTCCCATTTTAATGAAGGAAACCCGCTCAGGGTCACACAGCTGGGAAGCAGCACAGCTGGGCTTTGAGCCCAAGGCTCCTGGCCTGGCCTCGAGTGGCCACGAAGGGCTCCCCGGCATGAGGCTGACACTGGCTTTGGGGAACAAGCACTTCCTTGGCTACATGAATGACCTGTTCCAGGCCCCCAAGCTCTGTCACTTCTCCTTCTTTCCCTCCTCCCTGCTGGAGCCGTGATCAGGGTGACCCTGGCACCCTTCCTGGAAGCCCCCAGTCCCTGACAGGCTGGGCCTCTCTCCCATTCACTTCTGGGCTAGTCTGACTTCCGCCCCTTCTGTACTGGTCTCTCCTTGTATAACTAGGACAGGCCCCCTCTGGGGCTCTTCAGGCAGGCAACAGCATCTCACCAGAATTTAGTATGCACTGTTGTTTTGTTGTCCTTGTTTTGTTTTTGTTTTGCTTGCTTTTTTTTTAATGGTTTCTTTATATTTATGGTAAAAGACATTGATTTTCCATTACAACAGTGGTAGAATGTTTCCTGTTTAATATAAATTTACATAATAATAAAAAGTAGTGAGATTTAAAGCAATGATTTTAAGCTACCATGGGCCTGAATGAGTTGGGGAAACACTGTGTGCAGTCATGCAGAACAGCACCTTAGGAAGCTCAGGATGGGGCCCAGGAGAGAGGATCACCAGTGGGGTTTGTCCCAGTCACCTGGGTCCCTGGGCCCCTACCCACTTACTTGGCTCTCCCCGCCCATCACTCGTGGTGCTGCCAAGTGCTCTGGATGTTGTCCCCAGGTCCCCCAGGAGAGAAGATGATGAACTTTTTCTCTTAAAATTCTGACTTTCCTGGAGATCCCGGGAGATCAATCATGAGCGTCAGCTTGGATTTTCCCCACTGAGGTTCATAACGTAAAGCCTGTGCTAACAGGTAGCAGGGTGACATAGATAAGTGACATATTCGCCATTGTTTCAGGTGTGAAAATGTCTGGTTAATTAGGAATGATTTTGAAATCATACAGTCTTGTCACACTAAGTGGAATATCCCGCCTAAAAGAAGAAATATTTTATCACCATTTAATCATGATCCTATCATTCAGTTCAAATGTAGCCTCTTTTCCTTTGGGATTTCTTCTTATACTCAGATTTCATTTATAAAGGTACTTCTCAGTTTCCAAACATATGGGAATTTCTAGTTAGCTTTCTGTCAGTGACTTCTAACACAATTACATTACCAGAAATGTGCTGGGTGTGATTTCATTCCTCTGAAATATAATAAAATTTGCTGTATGGACAAAATAAAAATAGTTAATTTAGTAAATGTATCATATCTTAAATTAATGGGCCCTCAACAGTTGTTTTATGGGTATAGGTGGATATATGGATACATCTACATGATTAAGATGGTTTGCTGTTAAGATCTTCTGCATCTTACAGATGGTCTGTCTGCTTATGGTATGAGTTGCTGAGAGGGGGGTGAGAACCTCCCACTCTGCTTGTGTATCTGATTCTTCTCTCACTTCGCTCATCTTTTGCTTTGTATGCTTTTCACCCAATGGCCATTGGAAACCTTGGGAGGTCAGAAAGGAAGGAGGGAGTGCCAGAAGTGCGGGACAGGGGACGGACCAGAAACCAGAAGATCTGTGAACGTTCCAGAGAGGACCTGTCATTGGGATGGCTCTTGGTTGGGCACCAGTGGGGAAAAGGCATTCAAAAAATGAGGTCACATGGGGTGTCCTCTGTGATGACCCAGGGGTGAAGGCAGGGGATTGGTCAAAGGCGAGTATAAAGCATCGTGGTTGCTAAGGCAGCGCCCAGACAGGAGAAGACTCGGAGGAAGACAAAGCCCTCGTCCCCTCCAACTGCTCCTGAGAGTCCACTTCACTGCTCCTTGTGTCCTGCTGACCTACTGACCTGTCTGAACCCTCCTCCTTCCCCTCTAGGACTTGATCTGACCCAATACTTTCCCTGACTCAGGCGTGACACCCCTCTTCTCCTCCCAGGTGCCCAAAACTCCCCTTCCTGCCACACCCCTTCCTGAATCCCACCCCCAATTCCAACCTGTCCCCATGACCCACTCCCCAGCTCTCCCCTCACCCCCTTCCTCCCCCACCCCTCCCCTCACGCCTTTTGCATCCCTCCCTCCACACCTCCTTCCTCCTGACCACAGGTCCCCTGAGACGACCAGGATGCGGAGGCGCAGAGGTTGATCTTCTGGCTCCTCCTGCTCGGGTTTCCCGGTTACCCAGACACAAACGTGAGTAAACATTGGCATCAGATGTTTCCTCCTTTTTATTGGGCTCTTCCACATGGTGGTTAAAAAACAGCTTTTTCATGGGTTCCTGGATGGGAACTCAGACATTCTTGAAGACTAAGAACCTCAGGCCAGGTTGCTTGACCAGCCTGAATGGGTTCTGGCCACAGCTGTCCACATCAAGTTCTGGGTCCTGTCAGCATTGCTTGGACCAAACACAGCAGGGTCGACAGGATGGAAACCTGAAAATAGTAACTTTATAGTGTCAAGAAGGAAGGATTTGTGAATATACTGAAAGCCATTGAGTTGTAAGTCTTCAATAGGAGAATTGTAAGATATGTGAATTATAGCTCAATAAAGTTGTTTTTAAAAATGTAAGGAACTCTTATTTAATAGGAGTCATGGGAGTTAGACTCCTGGAAGCCTTGTCAAGATCCTGCTTCAAGCTCTGCAGGTGTAGGGTCCATCTTTTGTGTAGTTTGTTTCCCTATAAGTACATGATTCATGTATGTGAAGGCTGGCAGCCCTGGGAACAGTGGTATCTAAGCATTGGTGTTGGTGCTAGTCTGCTAAAAAGTGGAATGTCATTTGTGCTCTGCGCTTTCTGACTTGTTGACTTTTAGCAACTTCTGAGTCGTCCCTTCCTTTCTGCTCTTGGAAGCTGCCCCCAAGAACTCTGTGTCCAACCAGGTTGATGGGAGCCCTGAGAAATCCATCAGAAAATAAGTGGCTGCATCCTGCTGGGATGTTTATAATGGGGAAATCATTAGGAGTGACATGACCAGGAGGTGAATGAGTTATCCTTTCCTTCGTAAAGTGTTCATGTCCAGAGTGTTGATTTACACAAAGCAAAAAGGGTCCTTAATGTCCTTAGGATTGTCCAAATATAAAGAAATTACAGATTCCTTCTGTGAAAGTTTTCCTATTCTCTCATTAAAAAACACTTCTACCCTCAGAGGAGAGAGAGAGAAAGACTCAGAACAGCTCTTCGAGATAAGTAGATTTGTTTTGATTGGCATGCACCAGATTCTTAGGGATCTGGAAAGATCCAGTGGTCAGGAATCATCCCAAAGAATACCTCCCATCAAAGAAGAATCTGTTCTGTTTCCTTTGAGTCTATGAAGGCGGAAATTCCTTGATAGTCTTTGTTGGAATTCCCCCCCGCCCCACTACCTAGGCTGCATTCTCATAGATGAGTTAAGCTCTCTCTCCTACCTCATCTTGGAGCACCTGGATAAACTCACTTGTCTTGCATTTCCCACATCCACCCATGCTCCTCGTCATTGAATATCAGAAACTCAGCTTATGGACCCCATTGGATCGAATCTAGGTAGGAGTGAACTACTGATATCAGCTCCTGACAGTTGCCAGATGTAACAAGAGTGCCCATGACTGAGGATGTTTTACCAGGTAGTGACAAAATGATCTTTGTCTTTTTTGTGCATTTGATCCACATGTCTAACCATTGTGCTGAGCTACTGCTCCCTCAGACAGTGGTGACTTCAAAGACAGTGTGTGTTTCCCACGAGCACACATTTGACTGACCCCAGCTGTGAGGGCTGAAGATGAAAATGTTATTGGTTTCAGAGTCCACTTTCTAGGGAGGTTTTATTTGCACAAAACTGAATCTTGGTATATGGATTAGTATGAATTACATCATGAGTTTATTTTCTTCTAAAATACTTACAGATCTAGGTTTTGTAAAACAATGTTTGCCTTTTGTTTCAATGAACATACATCCTAAAAATTTTATATTCCTTTACAAATTAATTTTCATGATTGCTATTGATTGATTTCGGTGCAATATTGTAAAATACGAATGTGAATTCTTTTTATTGGCTAATTGGAAGTGTGTTTTTAACTAACTTCAATTCTCATAGTTTTAATTATAATATGCAAGATCACACTGTTATGCAAATGTTTATGTATTTCAGAAATCTGACATTATGTGCTCTGGTTCAGAATCAAAGTGAACATTGAAAGAAAACCTCAATAGTTTTAGAAACTTGGACTAAACAAAAATCTGGAATGAATTAATTTTTGTGGGAGTAATAATCCCAGTGTTATTATAATAGTAGCTGCCCATGTCTCTCAGTTATGTGCATTTCTATAGACATCTCTCTCTCTATTATTCTCATTTGTATCTTTAACACACATTTTTGATTGTTATTTTTCCCATTCATCCATACATTTCAGTGTATTTTTGGAGGCGTTCCCCAATAATTTTATCCAGGTACTTCATGAATATACAATAAAAGACCTAGGCTTCCCATCCACTCTAAGTTTGATTTTAATTATTTTTCAATTTTAATTGGCTTATAAATTCATAGTCTAAGTTCTGTTAACTATTTTAAAAAAGATTTGCAATGTTTGTCAGCAAAATAAAATCTCTAACAGTATGCGTATTAGATTTTTTTCCTATTGCTTAAGTGTGGTAGTAATTTAAGTATAATAATAATTTGTTGATGTTTCATATATGTATGCAGCAATGAAACCATCACCACATTAAGACAGTAAACACACTCATCACTCCCAAAAGTTTCCTCCTGCTCCTTTTAATCTATCTGTCCTCCCTCTCCTCCAAGGGGAGATATTTGAGGGTATGGGTACCTCCTGGAGGGCTGGTTTAGGGTTTCTAAAGATGACTCTTTGTGACAGATGGATTGCAAATGCCTTTGAGGTTCCTCATGATCTCCAATATTATTTTAGCCAGTCCATATTCTGCCTGACCATTTCCATCTTGGGCCTGATGTTTTTGGAATTCTGTGGAAGTTGACCATTATTATTACTTCTTTGGGAATTTCTGCATTTTTAATTTTCCTCTGGAGAACTGTTCTTGCTGTGAGTATGCTAAAGTACTTTAAGGATAGACTTTTAATCATAAATGAGTATGAATTTTGACAGTCACTGGACCTTTTATTACATGCAGTACTACAAATTTCCCTCTAAGTACTACTTTCACTGCATCCCACAAATTTTAATAAGTCCTATTTTCATTATCATTTAGATTGAATTATTTTTAAATTTCTGTTGAGATGTCTTCTTTGACCCATGTGTTCTTCAGAAGTGTGTTATTTAGTCTCTAAATTTTTTGTAGTTTTCCAGCCATCTTTCTTTTATTGATTTCTAGTTTAAATCCATAATGGTCTGAGAACAGAGTTTCTATGATTTCTAGTAGTTTAAATTTGTTAAGTTGTATTTTTTGGCTCTGTGTCTGGTGTATCTGAATGAATATGTTCTATGTGAACTTGAGAAGAATGTATATTGTGCTGTTGGATGAAGTCTTCTACAGATGTCAATAGATCCAGTTGATTGAAGATGCTGTTCAGTTCAACTGTATTCTTACTGAATTTCTGTAAGCTGGATCTGTCAGTGACTGACAGAAGGTGTTGAAGTCTCCAGCTGTAATAATGGATTCATCTCTTTCTCCTAGGAATTCTACCAGTTTTTGCCTGCTGTATTTTGACACTATTATTAATACATACATATTAGGGATTGCTATGTCTTCTTGGAGAATTGACCCCTTTACCGTTAAAGTTCTTCATTATCCATGATAATTTTCCTTACTCTGTAGTGTTGTTTTGAAGGATAAGTTCACTGGCTTACAGAAACTGGTTGATGGTTCCTTTCTTTCAACATTTTAAATATTTTATTCTACTTTCTTGTTTATTGTACTGTTTCTGAAGAGAAGTCAGATGTATTTCTTATGCTTGTTCCTCTACGGGTAAAATGTTATACCGCCTACCCCTGCCCCACCCTTGGCTTCTTTCAAATCTTTGCTTTGCCTTTGCTTTTCTGTAGTTTGAATATTATGTGTCTAGGTGTACATTTTTTTCTTATTTGGTGTTTATCCTCTTTGGAATTCTTTGAACTGCCTGGATCTATGGTTTGGTGGCTATCATTAATTTTGGAAAATCATCAGTCATTATTGCTTCAAATATTTCTTCTTTTTCTTTCTTCTCCTGATAGTCCCATAATGTATATGTTACATCTTTTGTAATTATCCCACTGGTCTTGGATTTTGTGTGCTGTATTTTGGGTACTTTTCTTTGCATTTCTTTCTGTTTTGGAAGTTTCTACCGGCATTTCTCAAGCTCATTGATTCTTTGCTCAGCTATGTCGAGTCTGTTAATGAAAACATCAAAGGCATTCCTCATTTCTGTTATGGTGTTTTTGATTTCTAGAATTGCTTTTGGATCCTTATAATTTTCATCTCTTCTTATGTTCACCATCTCTTCTTGCATGTTGTCCACTTTTTTTGCTAGAGCCCTTAGCATGTTAATCATCACGGTTTTCGATTCTTAGCCTGATAATTCCATCATCTCTGCCATACTGGGTGTGATTCTATTGCTTGCCCTCTGTGTTCAACCTGTGTGGTTTTTTCTTTTAGTCTGCCTTTTAAGGTTTTTTTGAAAGCTGGATGTCATGTCCTGGTTTAAAAGAACAATTGAGGTAAATAGGCCTGTAGACTGAGGATTTATATTTATCTGGCTAGGGGTTAGGCTGAGTTTACTCTTAGGTGAGACAGGAAGAAGAGAGAGCTCTGGAGTTGGGTATTTCCCTTCACGTAGGTCACTTAGTCTTTGGAAAAACACCAGTAAGTCTCTGCTAAAGTAGTTTCTCTTGTGGGCAGGTCTTTTTAAGAATAACAGAATACTATGAATTTATTTCTAAATGACTATTTTTCCCCTGTCCCTGCCAATAGCATGCGGGGATTTTTCTCCAGTATTTACTGTAAGAGCCTGTTAGGATTCCTGGAGATAAAACTCACACAAGTATGGGAACCCCTCAAGATTGGGCACTCTGGCATTTTTAAGTCTCTTGCTTATCTACAATGAGCCTCCAGGAATTCATCACTTACAGTATAAGTTTTCCTACCATGGCGTTCTTGTTCCCACAGAGATTTCTGACCTTGGGCTTCTGCTCCAATAAGTGGTGACTGTCTGTACCTGCCAGTGTGGTTCTCTAATTCTGCAGGCAAGAGTTGGCCCTCTCACATCAGTTCTCTGATACATCTATGAAGAGTTTTTGACCTTCAGTTTGTTCGCTTTTTTCTTGTTATGTGGACAGGAGTGACAACTTCCAAGCACCTTACAAGCGAAACTTGAATCTAGGAGTCTTGTTGTTTTATTTATTTCCTTTAGATTACTAGCTTGAACATAAAAATGTTTGAAATGGAAGTTAACCTTGTAAAATACTCTAAAAAGAACTCAGTGAGTAAGACAACAATATATTCTTAATGATAAAACATCAATTTATAAACCCTGCCCTTTAAAAAGAAAACATAAATATTAACTATTTTAGGAACCCATCCCTCGTTCCACTTGCCCCTGCTGTTGGGTTGGGTGACAAGGGACAGGGAAGCTCATTGTTTCCTTAGCATCATGTGAAGTTGAAGGAATATCCATGATTTCCATTTGCCCTCCATGGATGCATTGTCCTATAACAACATTATTATGCATGACTTTTGACACTGTAATGATATTCCAATATCTTGGCAAGTTTTTTGGACTGGCCTCAGCATCTGATCATCATTTAAAACTTTTTAAAGGGAAAATATGTTTTAGGGGTCAAGAAAATGAATCTTTCCATGGTATTAAAATGGGATTCTTTTTTTTTTTTTAAAGAGTTAATTTTTTTTTTTTTTTTTTGTATGTGAGATCAGTCCTGAGCTAACATCCACGCTAATCCTCCTCTTTTTGCTGAGGAAGACCGGCTCTGAGCTAACATCTATTGCCAATGCTCTTCCTTTTTTTATTTCCCCAAAGCCCCAGTAGATAGTTGTATGTCATAGTTGCACATCCTTCTGGTTGCTGTATGTGGGACGTGGCCTCAGCATGGCCGGAGAAGCGGTGCGACGGTGCGTGCCCAGGATCTGAACCCAGGCCGCCAGTAGCAGAGCGCGTGCACTTAACCGCTAAGCCGCCGGGCCGGCCCTGAAATGGGATTCTGTCTGGATTTATTGAGCTATAATTCCACAGGGGATGACTCCTATCTGGGAAGAACTTTTTGCCCTTTCTTGAAATCTTAGCTGTCATTTCTGTTGTTGATTGTGCTTGTTCTCTAGCCATCTCCCACTCCATTTCTCATTTGATGACCCTCTATTTTTAGTGGCCTGAGAAAATCATAGGACCTGATGTGCTGTAATTCTTTTTCAATTCAGCAAGCAGCCAACTCTGTAAGATTTCAGAAAAGCTTTCTAGTGAGTGAAAGAGGCATATCTTAGTACAAAGATTTTGCCTCTCTTTTTCATTTGATTTTTTTTGGATGCTTTTAAAACAATCCCAGGTTCTGGACTTCAGTGTGGATATTGGGGTTGACAAAAAAATTCGAGTAAATGATGCATTGGTGTGTGTATAAAAATGCCTACCACGTTCATTATGAAAATGAAATGATCAGTGTTCATTTAGCAGAAGGTAAACAGATCTTTTGATCAACAATAAGTTAGTTGCTTTGTGCTCTTTATCAAGAGCACAAACTTTGTGAAGTTTCATGACTTAAACAGGAAATTATAATTTCTTCTTATTTTTAATCCTATGAATTATTATGCTGAACAAAATGATAATTATAATTTCATTGGGTTATTATTTTGATATTCTATCAGGAACCATACATTTTTACTACTAATAATAGTTTTGACATCAAATTTAATTTTGTTTCTTCTCTTAGATAAAGCCTCAAGTATATCAAGGTAAGATTTTAGGCTTTAGTTTTCTTTGTAACATTTTCTCAGTGCTGGTGTTTGATGTAGATTTAATTCAATTGGGAGTAAATACAGTGACTTCTGATGTCTAATTGACTTTTTAAACCTTGAAAATTTTACTCTTCCCTGGTAGGAGTCTAAATGACAATGTAGAGGGAGTTGCCATTTATTGAGATAAGAGACCGGCAGGAGGAACAGATCATGGGAGTAAGGAGAATAGGATGAGTTTAAGTTTGCATAGAAAGGTTTAGGAAGCAAGTGATGGCATGAGGCTGAAGTTTGCAGTGAGTACGTTGACATGACAAGGCTCTTGGTGAAATGTAGAGATGATGAAACACTATTGGAGCCGATCAAGAAGCTTAAGGCTTAGAGAAGAACCAGGTATTGCCAGGCAAAGCATGGGTTATGAGTCTGAAGCGGAGGGAGCCACTCATGCCAGTGGAGAATGGGTGGAAATGAACCTGATGCAAAATAGGGATAAGACATTCTGTACGGGCTTCCCAGACTGTGATGATTAAGTGGTGCTGTCTGTTGAGAGCCAGGGTGGCTGCCTGACACTTAGTAGGCCCTCAGCTGCTGGTGTTTGTCACAGCGAATGCAGCAGTGCTGGTGGTGAGAAGAGTGACCAGGGTATCAGAGCTCTCATGCTGGGCAAATAGAAGATAAGTTTGCACTTTGTGGTCAGGTGAGAGAATTAAACGCCTCTGAGAGGAGTGTGGAATTGTGGGCTATGTTCTGGAGCTTTCCATGTGTTATCCATCTGTTACTGGGTGCTTTACGTGTGCTGTATTCCTGTAATGGTGGATCGTAACATTCTCACCTTGGGGCTGAAGGATATTGTCTTATAGGGATTGTGAGTTATCCAGGTCCTCTAGCGACTAAGTGGTAAAGCCAAGTTGTACCCAAGTGTGTTTGGTTCCAAAGACCTTGTCCTCCTGAGCCTCCCACCCTGGCTCTCATGAAGGGGAATCTGCTGGGCAGCAGGAAGGCGTGAGAGACTTTTCAGTAGCCTGTCCAGTGACATTTAGAGGACTCTCTCTGGGTAATATTAAAGGGTGGGAAAACCAGGAAGAAATCAGGTGTTTTGTATTTTTCTTTCTTTTTCCTTTTGATTTTTGTTTTATAAAGCAGTTGCACTGATCTGTTCATTTGATTTGATATTTGCAGGACAGAATATAAGTACATAGGTTGCTTAAATTTTCTCTATTTCCCCTCTGGTGATGACAGGGCTATTTGAACTGTTCACATTTATAAGAATATTGCCTAACGATGGGATGTTAGGCTAAGACATTGTTTCCCCATCTTTGAAAAAACATTAAATGGGAATCTCATTGAAATAGGGTTCTTCTTTCTAAATTTGTTTCCTGCATTTAAAATGCCACTAACTGAAACTTGCTTTCTTCAGGGATCATAGTCGTGCTAAAAAGTTATTTACGCTCATGGTGCCAATAATGTGCCTTTGCTGTTGACACATTGGGGTAATTTGATTTTATTGGTTTTGGTAATAATCTGAGAAATAGTTTTTTCTCTTTTTAGTTAATTTACATCAAATTTCCGAGAAGATGAGGAATTACTTGAAAGAAAACTCACAACTTGTCAAAACAATATCCATTTGTGAACAGAAGGTATAATCCTCCTTTAATGTTTATTTTCTTGGCTTCACCTTGAAGTACTTCCTCTTCCTTCTAGTTGACTTAGTTTGGTGTCTTTTCTGTCATCCTAGTGTCCCATTTCATTACATTGTGTAACAGTCTAAATTCAAAGCAAGCCTTTTATATGTAAAGTACGTCTTTTTTTTATTTCTGTAAGGACTTACTCATGGCAGATATGTTTTGCTATCACTGTAATTAATATTTTTGAATTCTGAATCTTTTATTACATATTCGTAGCTCAAGGAAGCAAAGAAATGTGCTCAAGAAAAAAGAGGCAAAATAAGATAATCTGTGATGAAGCACATAAATTTAATGTAAAAATCCCTTCTTTTTCCTAGTTTACACTCTGAAAACGGAAGTAAAAGTAAGGAGTAAATATTACTAATCTCTATATGTTTTGTTAAAGAATAGCATCAAAAGAGTGGCATCAAAACACTTGAAAGCACTAACGAAATCATTAATAACATTGTTCAAAGTATACAGGTTAAGTTGCAATCCGAGAGAAATCGGAATGTCAAGAACCATGACTCGGTGCAAGTTTTGCTACTAAGTTATTACTGTAATTTGACTTTTGAACCTTTTTGTTCATTGGGTGAATTGAGCCTTGCGTTATTCCCTGCTGTTCCCTGCTTTTTCAACTAGTAATACCACAATGCCATTTTTAATTTAAGGATTTAGGAATATTTTTGTTTTTATACCATGGGTTAATTTTTTATATCATTCAGCACTCCCTCCCCTCCAAGAAATGTAGAACTGAGAAATTGTAGAACAGATTTCTAGCTATGTTGGACAGTCCTGTCCCTCATAGTACAGAGCACAGAATTTCCAAGGTGAATCTGGGGACAATATTTACCGTTCACTAAGAAAAGCTGTTCATTTGAGCTGTTTGGCTTCAAGATTTTAGGTCGTCTTTGCTTTTGCCTTGTCACCCAGTCAGGTATCTCAGTCTTGAATGTAGGAAAGTCAGAGTGCCTATGAAACGTTTCTGACTTCAACTATTCTCTTAGTTCCTCATTTCTTTATGTGTTTGACTTTTCTCCTTGGCTCAAACCGGATCTACTGCTTTTAATGATACAGGGGCTGATGTGGGACATGTTTTTTTTGGCATTTCTTCTTTTTAGCATGTCGTCCAGTGTTTCTATTGAAATCCAGTACATGTTTTATTTCTATCCTACGTGCAAATATCAGAATAGAAAAATCTACAGAGAACTTGAGAGGTGATATTTCAATGAACACCTCAGGAATTTCAGAAGTAAACTACCTATATTTGCTGCAAGAATTTCATTATACACACCTTATCTTTGGTGGAGAACAAATGTGTGGTGTCTTAGAATATTAAATTTATATGTTATCTATTAGGGATTTTTCTTCTTGAGAACTAAGTCATTAGTGAGAATGTTTTGCTTTACGTTCGAATTCCCCTTAGTGAAGTTCATGTTAATGAAGCAAAGTTGAAGTGTGAAGAACAACATGTAGAGAAGGAAAATGCTCAGCTTAAGATCAAGAGGCGGATCAAATAGCAGAAAGTTACTCCCATAGATTACATAAATCAGAGAACTAAACATCATTACTTCTTTTTTAATTTTCTTGTTTTTAAGTATGGTTAAATACACATAACATAAAATTTACCATTTAACCATCTTTAAGTGTACCTTTTAGTAGTGTTAAGTACATTCACATTGTTGCACAATCATTACTTCTTGAATACCTTTTCTCAAATCTGTCTTAAAGTCAGGAGATATGAGTTGAGGATTCAAGGATTCGAAGCAGAGAGGCTTGACATCTGAAAAATGTAACCTGGAAGGTATGTTGCTTGTTGGGATGAAAACCCCATATGGTAAAAATGTGTTTGCAGTGGGAAGGTAAAAAATGGCTTCTTACCTTCTGGATTCTCTCCTTTCTGCTCTCCCCACCACAACCAAGTTCTTTGGAACATGTGCACACACACAAAGAAAATTGTTTTAAGCTGTACAGAAAGGAGAAAGAAACTAGAAGACAACTGTGAGGCATTGAGATCTGTTAAAGGGGCAAAGGAAGCAGAATTAAAAGTGCTAAAGAAGAACATAGTCATTCTTGATGAAATCTGTGGACAAAGAAGGTGGTCACAGAAGAGTAAGATATTCATGTGTTGATAGTTACAAATACGGTTGTATTAGTGAATGTGTAGATCAATGTAGATAATTATTATTTTTTGAGAATATTGACCACCATTTTTTTGCGATATTCAGTCAGTACAGAATGGTGTTTCTCCTTTCTGCCTTGATTTTTGTAATCTGCATCTTCCTTTCCGTTCTAACTGGTTGTTAGAAATTCTTATTTGTAATTAATTTAAGATTGGAGGGCGTACTAGTACCAGCTTTAATCACTTCATTATCTGGAACCCTCTGGGTTCATTTACACTGTACTCTAGGTTTCAATCCCATTGTATTGTCCTGACCTGCCATATGTCTATCATTTCTTACTAAATTCTAGACATTGGGTAGAAAATATTTAGAGAAAAATTGAGGCCTCGTCTGATGTCATCTTGCTGCAGAAAAGATGGGAGTTTACACCTGGCATATGATCAGGGACGCCAGCAGTACTGAATCCTATTAATCCAGTTAGCGACTGAGACCACTCACTGCAGGCTTAGTCCCTCCTAAGGCCATTGTGTTTTCTGTCTGCCTTTATTCTCAGTGTGTAAATCTCCTGGGACCCCACTGAGGCCCGCAGGATTTTCTAGGGTGACCTTCGCTGACTGACCATGAAGTCCAGTTGTTTGACTTCTGTGCCCAGGCATGTGTGCAAATGCAGCTCAGCGTCTTTGCATCTCAGAAGTCTCCTCTGGGATTAGTTGATGAACCTTGGGGAAAGTGGCCCCAAAAGCCAGGCTGACCTTAATCCTGGGCATCCTTCTTCTCCATCTTGGCCTCAGTTTCTTTACTGGCTTGTTAGCAATCTGGTGTATTCTATCATGAATTTCATATTTTGGCCAATGTTTCCTATGGTTCTCAGGGGGAGATGAGGGACTTCAGACCCACTCATCCATGTTCAAAGGCAAAACTTTTCTTATATTCCCTCAAGAGCCAGGTTTGTGTTCTCCCTGCCCAGGGCTGGGGTAGGGTGGCTCTGTCCTCACTGGCATCTTGTTTGCATTAAACTGTGAGATGTTTTAGGGTGGGGATAGTGCCCTACTTCTCTCTATATCCCCATCACCTTACAATGCACCCACTCTGTTCCAGCCAGTCCAGAAAGCATTTGCTGAAAGATTGGCTGGGTGGCCAGAAACAAATGCGTGAACTTTGTCTCTTTAGTGTTTTTGTCCCTGTTTCCTAGAGCTCTTTTAATTTTGTGTGTGATCCCTAGCAAATCCAATGTCAAGTTGAGAATCTTTTGAATCAGAACCTTGAACAAAGTAGTTTGAAGGCAACACAACACATCTGCCTTAAGCCATTGCCCTTTGCAGCCTTCACTGTCAATGAAATCAAGGTACTTGTTAATGAAATCAATCTACCTGTTATTGATATCCTCAATTTGAAAGTTTTCCATTTTCAGGACATACCCTGATTATGGGGCGATTCAGATAATTTTTCATTCAGCATGGTTTCCATTCTCAACTAGGATCTTTGAAGTAGGTGGCAGGAGTTCCATTCTTGAACTGTAGAAGTGTCTAGTAGTTAATTGTCCAATGTTATGACCCCATGTCCAGCAAGGATCTATGGCTGTGTCATGGCCTCAGGTCTCTCCCTGGGAGAAATCAGACAAGTCATGAACCTCTACTTAATCCTAATGTGCTTACTTGTGATGAGCTGAAAGAAAATGAGCTTGTGCTGTCCCAGTGACAAGAGCCTGAGCCTGGGAGGGCACATGGTGCGTCTCAAATGTGCTTTTTATATTTGTTTAGTTCATTTACTAATGACTAGGAACACAGAGCTGTGAAGAGAAGCTCAGAATTGCCAAAGACTTGCCAGCAGGATGGAGTTTGATTTTTCTTTGTGCTCTAATGGGGGGCTTAAATGCTTTCCTCTGATTATGTTTGTCCATCTATGCATTTGTGGGGTAGGATCGGAGGGGACATTTGAATCTTGCCGTTTGGATTTCTGGGAGGGGAGAAAGGCAGAATTTCACATGGACTACGGATAATGCATGTGTCTTTCCTCTCTTAGGAAGCTGAGAATGCAAGACCGTGAGCGGGTGGAAAAGCAGCAGCAGCTGTCAGCGGCAGAGAAGAGACTGAAACTGGCTGCAGAAGAAACGCAGAACTGCAGGTGAGTTCAGCTCCTGAATACCAGCGGCTCGTAAAACCTTTGTTAAATTTTTTTTTTTTAACTTTTGTACAAGGTTTAGACCCAATCCATACACCAATATAAACAAATGTTCAGAAGACATTTATATAGAGATTTCACACAAGAAAGAAAAATGTTAAGTTTTACAAATGTCACATTAAAATATTAACTTAAAAAAAGTAAAAATTGCTAAAAATTTCCTGATCTTCAATGTTGACCAGACTATGTGGAAACACGGTTCACAAAAGTGTTCCTGGAGTAGGCAAAAAACTGTTGTCAACCTTAGGGAAGCAGTTTGGTGTCAGATGGATCACATCAACAGATATGAGCACTTTTGAAAGGGCTGTGCCTGGGTCCTGATGCCAGACAGTGACCAGGGTAGGGATGCTCTGGGGACAAGGGCCCAGGGTAGGGACAGGGACCCTGACAGGGTGCACTTAGAGTGGAGGTGTTGCGTGGAGCTTAGCAGATCCTGAGGAGAAGAGAGAGAGAGAGGCGAGCCTCCCCAGGACCCTGCCATGTGTCAGAGTGGCTTCACCCTCTCCCACAATAACACCAATAACAATAATACATCAGCAGGACTATCATATGACAATATTATCATCACCACAGCAATGACTGACCATTGGTCCCAGGTCGAGGAGCAAGGGGTGTGACCATGGCCAGCTGGTTTGACCTCATCTTCTGAGCAGGGCACACCCCAAGCAAAGTTGGTCCCTGGGCAAAGCTTCTTTCTGGCCCCTTTTCCCTCTGGAGTCTCTTAGCCTCAACCTCCCCTCTCCCAACATCCCCTCCCAGACCCAAGTCCCCTGTGACCCTTTTCTCAGCCTGAGTACACTCTACTTGTGTATTTGATTCTTCTTTTCACTTCACTTGAAAGTCACGCTGTGCTTTGTCTGTTTTTCAGTCAATGGCCATGGGAAACCTTGGGATGTCAGAAAGGAAGAAGGGAGTGCCAGAGTCGGGGAGAGCGGACCTGGGTTGGGAAGGACCAGAAACCAGAAGGTCTGTGAAGGTTCCAGAAAGGACCTGCTGTTGGGGTGGCTCCCGGTGAGGGTGGGGGAGGGGCATTCTAAAAGTGAGGTCACACGGTGTCCACGGTGATGAACCAGGGGTGAAGGCAGGGGATTGGTCAAAGGTGAGTATAAAGCATCGCGGTTGCTAAGGCAGCGCCCAGACAGGAGAAGACTCGGAGGAAGACGAAGCCCTCGTCCCCTCCAACTGCTCCTGAGAGTCCACTTCACTGCTCCTTGTGTCCTGCTGACCTACTGACCTACTGACCTGTCTGAACCCTCCTCCTTCCCCTCTAGGACTTGATCTGACCCAGTACTTTCCCTGACACCCCTCTTCTCCTCCTCCCCGGTGACCAAAACCACCCTTCCTGCCACACCCCCTCCCCAATCCCACCCCCAATTCCAACCTCTCCCCCCGACCCACTCCCCACCTCTCCCCTCACCCCCTTCTTCCTCCACCCCTCCCCTCACGCCCTTTGCATCCCTCCCTCCACACCTCCTTCCTCCTGACCACGATCCCCTGAGAGGACCAGGACATGGGGGCACAGAGGTTGATCTTCTGGCTCCTCCTGCTCGGGTTTGCCGGTTACCCAGACACAAACGTGAGTAGACATTGGCATCAGATGTTTCCTCCTTCTTATTGGGCTCTTTCACATGGTGGGTAAATAAATTTTTCATGGGTTCCTGGCTGGGAACTCAGACATTCCTAAGACTGAGGACCTCAGGCCAGGTTGCTTGACCCGCCTGAATGGGTTCTGGCCACAGCTGTCCACATCAAGTTCTGGGTCCTGTCAGCATTGCTTGGACCAAACACAGCAGGGTCGACAGGATGGAAACCTGAAAGTAGTAACTTTATAGCATCAAGAAGGAAGGATTTGTGAATATATTAAAAGTCATTGAGTTGTAAGTCTTCAATGGGAGAATTGTATGATATATGAATTATATCTCAATAAAGTTGTTTTTAAATATGTAAGGAATTCTTATTTAATGGGAGTCATGAGAGTTAGACAAGCTCCTGGAAGCCTTGTCAAGATCCTGCTTCAAGCTCTGCAGGTGTAGGGTCCATCTCATGTGTAGTTTGTTTCCCTGTGAGTACGTGATTCATATATGTGAAGGCTGGCAGCCCTGGGAACAGTGGTATCTAAGCATTGGTGTTGGTGCTAGTCTGTTAAAAAGTGGAATGTCTTTTGTGCTCGGTGCTTTCTGGCTTGTTGACTTTTAGCAACTTCTGAGTCGTCCCTTCCTTTCTGCTCTTGGAAGCTGCCCCCAGGGACTCTGTGTCCAACCAGGTTGATGGGAGCCCTGAGAAGTCCATCAGAAAATAAGTGGCTGCATCCTGCTGGGATGTTTATAATGGGGAAATCATTAGGAGTGACATGACCAGAAGGTGAATGAGTTATCCTTTCCTTAGTAAAGTGTTCATGTCCAGAGTGTTGATTTACACAAAGCAAAAAGGACATTAAGGACGTCCTTAATGTCCTTAAGATTGTCCACAGTTAAAGAAATTCCAGATTCCCACTGTGCAAGTTTTCACTCTCTCATTAAAAAACACTTCTACCCTGAGAGGAGAGAGAGAGACTGAGAACAGCCCTTAGAGATAAGTAGATTTGTTTTGACTGGCATGCATCAGATTCTTAGGGATCTGGAAAGGTCCAGTGGTCAGGAACAACCCTCACGTTGAGGCAGAATCATCCCAATGAATACCTCCAACCAAAGGAGAATCTATTCTGTTTCCTTTGAGTCTATGAAGGCAGAAATTTCTTGATAGTCTTTATTAGAATTTTCCCCCTTCTGCTTAGGCTGCATTCTCAGAGATGAGATAACCTCTCTTTCCCTACCTCATCTTTGAGTACCTGGATAAACTCACTTGTCTTGTGTTTCCACCTCCTCCCTTGCCCATGGCCATTGAGTATCAGAACCTCAGGTTTATTGGCCCCATTGGATCGAATCTAGGTAGGATTGAACTACTGATATCAGCTCCCAACAGTTGCCAGATGTAACAAGAGTGCCCATGACTGGGGATGTTTTACCAGGTAGTGACCAGATGGTCTTTGTCTTTTTTGTGCATTTGATCCACATGTTTAACCATTGTGCTGAGCTACTGCTCTCTCAGACGGTGGCGACTCAAAGACAGTGTATGTTTCCCATGAGCACACATTTGACTGACCCCAGCTGTGAGGGCTGAAGATGAAAACATTATAGATTTCAGAGGCCACTTTCTAGAGAAGTTTTATTTGCACAAAACTAAAGCTTGGTATGTAGATTAGTGTGAATTACATTGTGAGTCTATTTTCTTCTAAAATACATATAGGTCTAGTTTTTGTAAAAGGACATTTGCCTTTTGTTTTGATGAACATACATCCTAGAAATTTTGTATTCCTTTACAAATTAATTTTCATGATTGCTATTGATTGATTTAGGTGCAATACTGTAAAATAGGAATGTGAATTCTTTTTATTGGCTATTTGGAAGTGTGTTTTTAACTAACTACAGTTCTCTTAGTTTTAATCATAATATACAAGATTACACTGTTATGAAAATCTTTATGTACTTCAGAAATCTGACATTATGTGCTCTGGTTCAGAATCAAAGTGAACATTGAAAGAAAACCCCAATAGGTTTAGAAATTGGGGCTAAACAAAAATTTGGAATTAATTTTTGTGGGAGTAATAATCCCAGTGTTATTATAATAGCAGCTGCCCATGTCTCTCAGTTATGTACATTTCTATAAACATCTCTCTCTATATTATTCTCATTTGTATCTTTAGCACACATTTTTCATTGTTATTTTTTCCCATTCTTCCATACATTTGGGTATATTTTTGGTGATGTTCCAAATAATTTTATCCAGGTACTTCATGAATATACAACAGAAGACTGAGGCTTCCCATCCACTCTAAGTTTGATTTTACTTATTTTTCAATTTAATTGGTTTATAAGTTCATAGTTCATGTTCTGTTGACTATTTAAAAAATATTTGCAATGTGTTTGTCAGCAAAATAAAATCTCCAAGTGTGCGTATTAGATTTTTTTCCTACAGCTTAAGTGCGGTATAATTTTTGTATAATAACAGCACCATTTTATTGAATACAATTTGTTGATATTTAACATATGTTTGCAGCAATGAAACCATCACCCCATTAAGATAGTAAACACACTCGTCACTCCCAAAAGTTTCCTCCTGCTCCTTTTAATCCATCTGTCTTCCCTCTCCTCCATGAGGAGATATTTGAGAGGTTTGGTTACCTCCTGGAGGCTGGTTTAGGGTTTCTAAAGGTGACTCTTTGTGACAGATGTATTGTAAATGTCTTTGAGGTTCCTCATGATCTCCATTATTATTTCAGCCAGTCCATATTCTGCCTGACCATTTCCGTCTTGGGCCTGATGTTTTTGGAATTCTGTGGAAGTTGACCATTATTATTACTTCTTTGGGAATTTCTGCATTTTTAATTTTCCTCTGGAGAACCGTCCTTGCTGTGAGTATACTAAAGTAATTAATGGATAGACTTTTAATCATCAATAAGTAGGAATTTTGGTAGTCACTGAAACTTTTATTTACATTCAGTACCACAAATTTCCCTCTAAGTACTGCTTTCACTGCATCCCACAAATTTTAATAAGTCCTATTTTCATTATCATTTAGATTGAATTATTTTTAAATTTCTGTTGAGATGTCTTCTTTGACCCGTGTGTTCTTTAGAAATGTGTTGTTTAGTCTCCAAATTTTTTGTAGTTTTCCAGCTATCTTTCTGTTACTGATTTCTAGTTTGAATCCATTGTGGTCTAAGAACATAGTTTCTATGATTTCTTTTACTTTAAATTTGTTAGGATGTATTTTATGGCCCCGAATATGGTGTATCTGAGTGAATGTTTTATGTGAGCTTGAGAAGAAGGTATATTGTGCTGTTGGATGAAGTCTTCTACAGATGTCAATAGATCCATTTGATTGAAGATGCTGATCAGTTCAACTGTATTCTTATTGAATTTCTGTAAGTTGGATCTGCCAATGATAGAGGGTTTTGAAGTCTCCAGCTATAATAATGGATTCATCTATTTCTCCTAGCAATTCTGTCAGTTTTTGCCTCATGAATTTTGCCGCTGTGTTGTTAATGCACACATGTTAGGGATTGCTATGTCTTCTTGGAGAATTGACCCTTTACCGTTAAAGTGATGCCCCTCATTATCCCTGATAATTTTCCTTACTCTGTAGTCTTGTTTTGAAGGATAAGTTCACTGGCTGCAGAAATCTAGGTTGATGGTTCCTTTCTTTTAATACTTTAAATATTTCATTCTACTTTCTTGTCGAGTTCTGAAGAGAAGTTGAATGTACTTCTTATCCTTGTTCCTCTATGGGTAAAACGCTATACCCCCCTGCCCCTTGCTTCTTTTACAATTTTTTGTCTTTGCTTTTCTGTAGTTTGAATATTATGTGTCTAGATGTACATTTTTTCTTGTTTTGTATTTATCCTGCTTGGAATTCTTTGAGCTTCCTGGATCTATGGTTTCACAACTATCAGTAATTTTGGAAACTTCTCAGTCATTATTGCTTCAAATATTTCCTCCTTTCCTTTATTCTGCTGGTATTCCCATTATGTATATGTTACATCTTTTGTAATCGTCTCACTGGTCTTGGATTTTGTGTGCTGTATTTTGGGTATTTTTTTTTCTTTGCATTTCTGTTTTGAAAGTTTCTACTGACATTTCTTCAAACTGGTTGATTCTTTCCTCAGCTATGTCGAGTCTCTTAATGAATGCATCAAAGGCATTCTTCATTTCTGTTATGGGGATTTTGATTTCTAGAATTTCTTTTGGATCCTTATAATTTTCATCACTGCTTATATTCACCATCTCTTCTTGCATGTTGTCCGCTTTTTTTGCTAGAGCCCTTAGCATGTTATTCATCATGGTTTTCGATTCTTAGCCTGATAATTCCATCCTCTCTGCCATACTGAGTGTGATTCTAATGCTTTCTCGCTGTGTTCAACCTGTGTGGTTTTTTCTTTTAGTTTGCCTTGTAAGGTTTTGTTGAAAGCTGGATGTCGTGTCCTGGTTTAAAGGAACAATTGAGGTAAACAGGCCTTTAGTCTGAGGATTTATATTTATCTGGCTAGTGGTTAGGCTGAGTTTACTCTTAGGTGAGACAGGAAGAAGAGAGAGCTCTGGAATTGGGTATTTCCCTTCACCTAGGTCACTTAGTCTTTGGAAAAACACCAGTAAGTCTCTGCTAAAGTAGTTTCTCTTGTGGGCAAGTCTTTTTAAGAAGAACAGAATACTGTGAGTTTATTTCTAAATAGCTATTTTTCCCCTGTCCCTGCCAATAGCACGAGGGGATTTTTCTCCAGTATTTACTGTGAGAAACTGTTAGGATTCCTGGGGATAAAACTCACACAAGTATGGGAAACCTTCCAGATTGGGCACCCTGGCATTTTTAAATCTCTTGCTTGTCCACACTGAGCATCCAGGAATTCATCAATTACAGTAAATGTTTTCCTACCATGATGTTCTGGTTTCTGCAGAGATTTCTGACCTTGGGCTTCTGCTCCAATAAGGGGTGATTTTCTGTATTGCCCAGTCTGGGTCTCTGATTCTGCAGGCGGCGTTTGTGACATCAGTTCTCTGATAGATCTATGAAGAGTTTTTGACTTTCAATTTGTTCAGCTTGTATCTTGTTATGTGGACAGGAGTGACAGCTTCCAAGCTCCTTACAAGCTGGATCAGAATCCAGGAGTCCAGCTCTCTTATTTCCTTTAGATCACTAACTTAAACACAAATTAACGTTTGAAATGGAAGTTAACTTTGTAAAATATTCTAATCTTTTTAGTAAAGAACTCATTGAGCAAGACAACGATATATTTTCAATGAGAAAACTACAATTTATAAACCCTTCCCTTCAAAAGGAAACCCCGATATTAAGTATTTCTTGAGCCCATCCCACTTCCCACTTGTCCCTGCCTGTGGGGTTGGGTAACAAGGGACAGGGAAGTTCACTGTTTCCTGAGCATCATGTGAAGTTAAAGGAATATCTGAGATTTTCTGTTTGTCCTCCGTGGATGCATTGTCCTATGACATTGTTATTATGACTGGCTTTTGATACTGTAATGATATCCTGGTACCTTGGCATGTTTTTTGGGCTGACCTCAGTGTCTGAGCATCATTTAAAACTCTTGAATGGGAAAATATGTTTTAGGGGTCAAGAAAATGTGTCTTTCCGTGGTATTAAAATGGGGTCCTGCCTGGATTTTATTGAGCTGTAATTCCACAGGGGATGCCTCCGGGCTGGGAAGCACTTTTTGCCCTTTCTTGAAATGTTAGCTGTCATTTCTGTTGTTTATTGTGCTTGTTCTCCAGCCATCTCCCACTCTCTTTCTCATTTGATGACCCTCTGTTTTTAGTGGTCTGGGAAAATCATAGGACCTGATGTGCTGTAATTGTTTATTAATTCAGCAATCAGCCAACTCTGTAAGATTTCAGACAGGCTTTCTATTGATTGAAAGAGGTATATCTTAGTACAAAGATTTTGCCTTTTCTTTTTAAGTTTTTTTGGAGGCTTTTAAAACAATCCCAGGTTCTGGACGTCAGTGTGGATATTGGGTTTGACAAAAAAAATCAGGGAAATGATGCATTAGAGTGTTTATAAAAATGTTTGCCATATCCATTATCAAAATTAAATAGTGTTCACTTAATAGAGCATAAACAGATCTTTTGATCAAAAATAAGTAATTTACTTTTGTGCTCTTTATCAGTGATGGTTGTGAAGTTTTATGACTTAAACAGGAAATTATAATTTTCCCTTATTTTTAATCCTATAATTAATCATTATGCTGAACAAAATGATGACTTTAATTTCATTGGATTATTATTTTGATATTTTGTCAGAATGATAGATTTTCACTAATAATATGTTTTGACATCATATTTAATTTTGTTTCTTCCTCTCCTAGGTAAAGCCTCGAGTATATCAAGGTAAGAGTTTAGGCTTTAGTTTCCTTTGTAATATTTTCTCAGTTCTAGTGTTTGATGTGGGTTTTAATTCAATTGGGAGTAAATACAGTGACTTCTGATGTCTAATTGACTTTTTTTTGTGTGTGTGAGGAAGATGGGCCCTGAGCTAACATCTGCCAGTCCTCCTCTTTTTGGTGAGGAAGATTGGCCCTGGGCTAATATCCATGTCCATCTTCCTCCACTTTTCATGGGACGCCGCCACAGCATGGCTTGACAAGTGGTGCGTCGATGCGCGCCCGGGATCCGAACCGTCGAACCCCGGGCCGCCGCAGCAGCGCACGCGCACTTAACCTCTTGCGCCACTGGGCCGGCCCCGCTAATTGACTTTTTGACGCTTGAAAATTTTACTCTTCTGGGGTTGGAAACTAAATGACAACATAAGGGGAGTTGCCATCTATTGAGATAAGAGACCCGCAGGAGGAATGGATCATGGGAGTGGGACGATAGGGTGAGTTTAATTTTGCATAGAAATGTTTAGGAAGCAAGTGATGGCATGAGGCTGAAGTTTGGAGTGAATATGTTGACATGACCTGGCTCTTGGTGAAATGTAGAGATGATAAAACACTACTAGAGCCTATCAAGAAGTTTATGGCTGAGAGAAGAACCAGGTATTGCCAGGCAAAGTGTGTGTCACGACCCTGGGTTATGAGTCTGAAGCGGAGGGAGCCACTCATGCCAGTGGAGAATGGGTGGAAATGAACCCAATGCAAAATAGGGATAAGACATTCTGTACGGGCTTCCCAGACTGTGATGATTAAGTGGTGCTGTCTGTTGAGAGCCAGGGTGGCTGCCTGACACTTAGTAGGCCCTCAGCTGCTGGAGTTTGTCACAGCGAATGCAGCAGTGCTGGTGGTGAGAAGAGTGACCAGGGTATCAGAGCTCTCATGCTGGGCAAATAGAAGATAAGTTTGCACTTTGTGGTCAGGTGAGAGAATTAAACGCCTCTGAGAGGAGTGTGGAATTGTGGGCTATGTTCTGGAGCTTTCCATGTGTTATCCATCTGTTACTGGGTGCTTCACGTGTGCTGTATTCCTGTAATGGTGGATCGTAACATTCTCACCTTGGGGCTGAAGGATATTGTCTTATAGGGATTGTGAGTTATCCAGGTCCTCTAGCGACTAAGTGGTAAAGCCAAGGTTGTACCCAAGTGTGTTTGATTCCAAAGACCTTGTCCTCCTGAGCCTCCCACCCTGGCTCTCATGAAGGGGAATCTGCTGGGCAGCAGGAAGGCGTGAGAGACTTTTCAGTAGCTGGTCAAGTGACATTTAGAGGAATCTCTCTGGGTAATATTAAAGGGTGGGGAAAACCTGGAAGAAGTCAGGTGTTTTTTTTTTTCTTTTTTCCTTTTGATTTTTGTTTTTTAAAGCAATTGCACTGATCTGTTTATTTTATGTGATAATTGGAGGACAGAATATAAGTACAAGGGTTGCTTGAATTTTCTCTGTTTCCCCTCTGGTGATGACAGGGCTGTGTGAACTGTTCACATTTTCTAAAAATATTGCCTAACGATGGGATGTTAGGCTAAGACATTGTTTCCCCATCTTTGAAAAAAGATTAAATGGGAATCTCATTGAAATAGGGTTCTTCTTTCTATATTTGTTTCCCGCATTTAAAATGCCACTAACTGAAACTTGCTTTCTTCAGGGATCGTAGTCGTGCTAAAAAGTTATTTACTCTCATAGTGCCAATAATGTGCCTTTGCTGTTGACACATTGGGGTAATTCCATTTTATTGGTTTTGGTAATAATCTGAGAAATAATTTTTATCTCTTTTTAGTTAATTTACATCAAATTTCTGAGAAGAAGAAGAATTACTTGAAAGAAAACTCAGAACTGGCCGAAAAAATATCTGTTTGTGAAAAGAAGGTATAATCATCCTTTAATTTTTATTTTCATGGCTTGACCTTGAAGTATACTTCCTCTTTCTTCTAGTTCACTTATTTTGCTGTCTCTTCTTTCATCCTAGTGTCCCATTTCATTACCATGTATAACAGTCTAAATTCAAAACAAGCCTCTTATATGTAAACTACCACTTTTTTTATATCTGTAAGGACTTACCCATGTGAGATAGGTTTCACTATCACTATAATTAATGTTTTTGAATTCTGAATCCATTATTACGTATTTGTATAGATCAATGAAGCAAAGAAATGTGCTCAAGAAAATAAGAGGCAGAACAAGATTCTTGGCGACGAAGCACATAAATTGGAGGTAAAAATCCCTCCTTTTTCCTAGATTACACTCTAAAAACAGAAATAAAAATAATGAATAAATGTTACTAATATCTATATGTTTTGTTTAAGAAAAACATCAAAATGCTTGGAAGCATTAATGACATGATTGAAAGTATATTTGCTGAACTGGCATCTGACGGAGATCGAAACAGCGAGAATCGGGACTTGGTGAGAGTTTGGCTACTAAGTTATTACCATAATTTGACTTTTGAGCCTTTTTGTTCACTGGGTTAATTGAGCCCTGCATTCTTCCATGCTGTTCACTGCTGTTTCAAATACTAATACCACAGAGCCTTTTTAAATATAAGGACTTAGGAAGAATTTTTTTCTGTTTTTACAACCTTGAGTAATTTTTTTTATATCATTCAGCACTCCCTCCTCTCCAAGAAAGGTAGAACTGAGAAATTGTACTAGAGATTTCTAGCCATGTTGGACAGTCCTGTCCCTCTTAGTACAGAGCAGAGAATTTTCAAAGTGAATCTGGTGACAATATTTACTTTTCACTAAGAAGAGCTGTTCATTTGAGCTGTTTGGCTTCAAGATTTTAGGCCTTCTTTGCTTTTGCCTTGTCACCCAGTCAAGTATCCCATTGTCTTGAATGTAGGAAAGTCAGAGTGCCCATGAAACATTTCTGACTTCAACTATTCTCTTAGTTCCTCATTTCTTTATGTGTTTGACTTTTCTCCTTGGCTCAAACCGGATCTACCGCTTTTAGTGGTACAGGGGCTGATGTGGGACATGTTTTGTTGGCATTTCTTCTTTTTAGCATGTCGCCCAGTGTTTCTATTGAAATCCAGTACATGTTTTATTTCTATCCTACGTGCAAATATCAGAAAAGAAAAATCTACAGAAAACTTAAAAGTTGATATTTCAGTGAACAACTCAGGAATTTCAGAAGTAAACTACCTATATTTGCTTCAAGAATTTCATTGTAGACCTTAGCTTTGGTGAAGAACAAATGTGTCATGTCTTAGAATATTAAATTTATATGTTATTGATTTAGGGATTTTTCTTCTTGGGAACTAAGTCATTAGTGAGGATGTTTTGCTTTGGGTTTGAATCCCCCTGAATGAAATTCGTGTCAGTGAACTGAAATTGAAGTCTGAAGAACAGCATGTACAGAAGGAAGATGCTCAGCTTAAGATCAAAAAGGAGCAAATAACAAAAAGTTACTCCCATAGATTATATAAATCAGAGAACTAAATATCATTACTTCCTTTTTAATTTTCTTATTTTTAATTGAGACTAAATACACGTAAAATTTACCGTCTAACCATTTGTAAGTCTACATTTTAGTAGTGTTAAGTACATTCACATTGTCGTACAATCATTACTTCTTGAATACCTTTTCTCAAATCTCTCTTAAAGTCAGTAGATGTGAGTGGAGAATTCAAGGATTCGAAGCAGACAGCCTCGACGTCTAATAAACGTAATCTGGAAGGTATGTTGCTTGTTGGGAAGAAACCCCATATAATAAAAATGAGTTTGCAGTAAGAAGGTAAAAAATGACTTCTTGCCTTCAGGATTCTCTCCTTTCTTCTCTCGCCATCACAACCAAGTATTTGGAACATGTGCACACACACAAAGAAAATGGTTTTATGCTTTACAGAAAGAAGAAAGAAACTAGAAGACAACTGTGAGGCACTGAGATCTGTTAAAGAGACAAAGGAAGCCGAATTAGAAATGCTAAAGAAGAACACACGTATGGTTGATGAAATCTGTGGACAAAGAAAGTGGGTCACAGAACAGTAAGCTATTCATGTGTTGATTGTTACAAATACTGTTGTATTAGTGAATGTGTAGACCAATGTAGAGAATTATAATTTTTTTAGAACATTTATCACCGTATTTTTGCCATATTCAGTCAGTACAGAATTGTTTCTCCTTTCTGCCTTGATTTTTGTAATCTGCGTCTTCCTTTCCATTCTAACTGGTTGTCAGAGATTCTTATTTGTAATTAATTTAAGATTGGAGGGCGTACAGGTACCAGCTTTAATCACTTCATTATCTGGAACCCTCTGGGTTCATTTACATTGTACTCTAGGTTTCAATCCCATCATATTGTCCTGACCTGCCATATGTCTATCATTTCCTATTAAATTCTAGACATTGGGTAGATAATATTTAGAGAAAAATTGAGGCCTTGTCTGATGTCATCTTGCTGCAGAAAAGATGGGAGTTTACATGTGGCAGGTGATCAGGGACGCCAGCAGTACTGAATCCTATTAATCCAGTTAGTGACTGAGACCACTCACTGCAGGCTTAGTCCCTCCTAAGGCCAGTGTGTTTTCTGTCTGCCTTTATTCTTAGTGTGTAAGTCTCCTGGGACCCAGCTAAGGCCCGCAGGATTTTCTAGGGTGACCTTCGCTGACTGACCATGAAGTCCAGTTGTTTGACTTCTGTGCCCAGGGATGTGTGCAAACGCAGCTCAGCGTCTTTGCATCTCAGAAGTCTCCTCTGGGATTAGTTGATGAACCCTGGGGAAAGTGGCCCCAAATGCCAGGCTGACCTTAATCCTGGGCATCATTCTTCTCCGTCTTGGCCTCATGTCTCTTTGCTGGTTTGATAGCAATTTGGTGCATTCTATCATGAATTTCATATTTTGGCCAGTGTTTCCTATGGTTCTCAGGGGGAGATGAGGGACTTCAGACCCACTCATCCATGTTCAAAGGCAAAACTTTTCTTATATTCCCACAAGTGCCAGGTTTGTGTTCTCCCTGCCCCGGACTGGGGTAGGGTGGCTCTGTCCTCACTGGCATCTTATTTGCATTAAACTATGAGATGTTTTAGGGTGGGGATAGTGCCCTACCTCTCTCTATATCCCCATCACCTTACAATGCACCCACTCTGTTCCAGCCAGTCCAGAAAGCATTTGCTGAAAGATTGGCTGGGTGGCCAGAAACAAATGCGTGAACTTTGTCTCTTTAGTGTTTTTGTCCCTGTTTCCTAGAGCTCTTTTAATTTTGTGTGTGATCCCTAGCAAATCCAATGTCAAGTTGAGAATCTTTTGAATCAGAACCTTGAACAAAGTAGTTTGAAGGCAACACAACACATCTGCCTTAAGCCATTGCCCTTTGCAGCCTTCACTGTCAATGAAATCAAGGTACTTGTTAATGAAATCAATCTACCTGTTATTGATATCCTCAATTTGAAAGTTTTCCATTTTCAGGACATACCCTGATTATGGGGCGATTCAGATAATTTTTCATTCAGCATGGTTTCCATTCTCCTCAACTAGGATCTTTGAAGTAGGTGGCAGGAGTTCCATTCTTGAACTGTAGAAGTGTCTAGTAGTTAATTGTCCGATGTTATGACACCATGTCCAGCAAGGATCTATGGCTGTGTCATGGCCTCAGGTCTCTCCCTGGGAGAAATCAGACAAGTCATGAACCTCTGCTTCATCCTAATGTGCTTACTTGTGACGAGCTGAAAGAAAATGAGCTTGTGCTGTCCCAGTGACAAGAGCCTGAGCCTGGGAGGGCACATGGTGCGTCTCATATGTGCTTTTTTTGTTTGCTTAGTTCATTTACTAATGACTAGGAACACAGAGCTGTGAAGAGAAGCTCAGAATTGCCAAAGACTTGCCAGCAGGAGGGAGTTTGATTTTTCTTTGTGCTCTAATGGGGGGCTTAAATGCTTTCCTCTGATTAGATTTGTCCATCTATGCATTTGTGGGGTAGGATCGGAGGGGACATTTGAATCTTGCCCTTTAGATTTCTGGGAGGAAAGAAAGGCAGAATTTCACATGGGCTACGGATAATGCATATGTCTTTCCCCTCTTAGGAAGCTGAAAATGAAAGACCGTGAGCGGGGGGAAAAGGAGCAGCAGCTGTCAGCGGCAGAGAAGAGACTGAAACTGGCTGCAGAAGAAACGCAGAACTACAGGTGAGTTCAGCTCCTAAATAACAGCGGCTCATAAAACCTTTGTTGGATTTTTTTTTTTTAACTTTTGTACAATGTTTAGACCCAATTCATACACCAATATAAGCAAATGTTCAGAAGACATTTATATAGAGATTTCACACAAGAAAGAAAAATGTTAAGTTTCACAAATGTCAAGTTAAAATATTAACTTAAAAAAAGTAGGCGCCAGCCCCGTGGCGCGGCAGTTGGGTGCGCGCGCTCTCCTTCGGCGGCCCGGGGTCGCAGGTTCGGATCCCGGGCGTGCATCAGTGCACCTCTTGTCAGGCCGTGCTGTGGCAGTGTCCCATGGAAGGAGAAGGGGATGGGCACGGATGTTAGCCCAGGGCCAATCTTCCTCAGCAAACAAGAGGAGAATTGGCATCGGATGTTAGCTGGGGTGATCTTCCTCACAAAAAAATAAATAAATTTGCTAAAAATTTCCTGATTCTCAATGTTGACCAGACTATGTCGAAATGTGGTTCACAATAATGTTCCTGGAGGAGGTAAAAACTGTTGTAAATCTTAGGGAATCAGTTTGGTGTGGGATGAATCACATCAGTAGATACGAGCATGCCATTTTAGAGACCCAGTGTTGTAGCCCTGAGAATATGATCAGGGTGTAAGGAAAAGAAGCAGCGAGCTGTATGATGAAAGACGCTCATTGCAGGATAAATTAGGGAGATACTGAGAATAGGTAAGGGAATTATATCAACTCAGAAGCTGGCGGGCATTCGATAATAAGGAAACAATGTAGCAATAGCTTTGATCATACTATACTTTTATAATCATGTGAAGTGTGTCTTATAGTATTGGATAATGTGTATAAGGGTACAGTTCAGACAATGGAAACATGGGAAGACTATTTAAAATCATCCTCAATATTGTGCTTTATCTGATGAAAGCAATTGTCACTCATAGGCACCAAATTGATCAAATGCGACAACAAGTGCAGCAAGCAGAGTTCACCTTCAGACACCAGGTAACCTGCATTCTGCCCAAAGTTCCTGCCTCCTTCAGCACCCAATGCAGAGGGTCATAGCGGCCTTGGAAGCCCTCAACATAGGGTTTATGACGTGTTGGCTTTTTCAGATGGCTGTGTATGAGAAGAATGCTCACGACAATTGGGTAAGTTTTGCTTTCTTTCCTTCCCTTTGCGCACAGTCTGCCACAACTGAAGGTGGATGTGTTTTTCTCCCACAGATCAAGGCTCGGATTTGGGAGAGGGAGATAGCAGAGCAGAGCAGGGAAGCCGCCCACTTGAAACACAGGTATGGGATGTTGACATACATTTTTTACAGGTGTTTTTGAGGTATTAAGGCAAAGCTGTTTCGTGCCTAGTAAAGGACTTGGTGTTGTAATTCTTATTGAAGTCCATTCTTTTTCTACGTTCAAGATTGGAGATAATGTCCAAAAAGAGGCTGCCCGAGGGATACAGCCTGCACAAACCAACGTCGGGAAGACCTGGGATGCAGAACCCTCCACAGAGAGGTAGGGAGCACATTGTGAAGTGCAGCCACTTAATTTCTGCTGCAAAACCACTCCGTGTCCTACCTGTTCCTGTGGGGGATCACCGTGTTGCCTGGAACCAATCCCAAGCACGACCTAAAGACAACAGGTTATCTCGAGGGGTGACAGGAAGATGTTTTCCTCAGGTGCCCCAGCCAGACTGGCTTTCTGGGCCTGCGCCCTGTGACTGGTGGAGCTCATGCCCCGCCACTGACTGTGGACCCTCTCTGCCCCCAGCACCCGCCTCGCGTGCTCTTGGATTGCTCTCAACTGGAGAGACGTGCCTGGAGGGGAAGTGGGTGCATGCTTCCTTCCCAACTGGAGTCAATTCTGAAGACTTGATTTTTCTTTGAGTTGAGAAAAAGGCATTTATTTACTATGCTGGAGGTTCCCTTATTCTTCCTGTTTAACTTTTGCTTGTGGACTTTAGTATTCCATTCATAAACTAAATTTCTATGTAATTTTACTCCTGACATTGTCAGTGTAACGCTACAGCTTTGCTGTTAAATCCCCGTATCTTCCATTTTCTCATTACTATAATATTAGTCTAAGTCCATTTCTGTTCATAAATATTCATATAATGTCTGGTCACATGTGGAAGGCAGCTTATGTGTAGAGTGAGAGATTGAAAAGTCCACCTGCGGCCTGAAGAAAAGGACCTGTGCTGTTCATGTTGAGGGGTTGTTGCTATTATCCCATCTGAGGTGATTCTCATTTTAATTTTACTCTATGATGAAATGGTGGTTTCCCCTGATGTGTTTTGGGAAACCCCTGTTTCAGTGTTGATTTCCCGCTAGTTGAGCCCGGACCTGACCACAGGTGGTTGATGAGTTATGAAAACCCCTGAACCAGGGCCCTGGGGTGTCTTCCTCAAGGGTCAGGGGACGGGTCTCCCCTTCTCCTCGGGGGTCACCTGAGGTGTGTGGGGAGCCCTCTGCCATTGGTAAGGGCCCAGAAGTGGGAAAGAATGTCAGATGGTGGAGGAAGGCGCGGAGGGTTTGTTTTCCTTCCTCACAGTCTATGCAAGTCTGACTAAACCCCCATCCCTCCTCTCTGGCCTCTTTCAGATCCGGGACCTGGTGCTGCGGCTGTGAGGAGCAGCAGCTCCGGGGGCAAGGTAAGTGCTGTGGTCATTTTCAGTCGTAACCGTCTCTGGAAACGTTGACGTGTGTGTGCAGCAGCCTCTCTTGGCCTCATGTCTGGTTTGTGTGTTCCGTGGCACGTCTGCTGTGTCATTTCCTTCCCTGAAAGCACAGTCTTCCCCAGGAGCCTTTGGGCTTCTCCACTCTCAGCTCTCATCTTTGGTGGCGCCTCCAGAAGCCTTCAGTGCTTCTGGGCTGAGGACTGCAGGGCTCTCACAGTGTGTTTCTGGAAGTAGCACTTGGAGGGTTACCTTAAGCCCACACTGAAGTCTCCTAGCAGAGCCGACTCCTTCCTGAATTCCTTGGCATAGGATTGTTGTTGTTGTGGTTCCTTTGCTCCATACCTGGTTTGGGTTTGGTGAGGAGCCTATTGGGAACGTCTGCCATCATCCTCATGGGAGAGGAACAGGAGAGGCCGTCCTTCCAACTTCATGTTGGGTGCTTCGTGCGATTTGGAATGTTCTTGGATCCAGCCGATGTCACAGTTCCTCAGGGTCCCCTCTCTGTGGGTCATTGTGCTCTCCGGGATCCCTCAGGTGGTAGCCTAGGTCAGAATAGTCTGAATGATCACAAATGGCCTGTTTGCAGTAGGAAATGGGCACGGACACCAAAGGAGTGAAGAGTGTACATCAGAACTGCGCTGCAGGACCTATTCCCGCCAGAGGCCATCACTTGTGCTGACATGAGGGTGGTCCTGTGGTGTCCGGTGGTGCCGTTAGAGCCAGGACGTTCCCTCATCCCCTGTCACGGGGTTTTACGGCTGGAATCAAAACATGTCTGTGTTCATTCTGTCCTTTAGAATCCCCTCCTCACGTTTCCGTTGGACACAATTAGTCCGCGTCTCACGGTGGGCTTAGAAATCTGCCTTCCCTGTGGGTGACGCTAGATAGAGCTGAGCCTAACCGAGTCCTGTCGGTCACATCGTTCCTCTCAGAAAACACAGGCCCCGGGGTGCCCAGCTCCCCAGAGGTCCTGGTGCCCGTGGGCAGACCCCGAGCGGAGGAGAAGACCCCTTTGTCGGGGAGGGAAGCTGAGGCGGGGGACGGGCAGGGCAGGGGCCTGCAGGCAGAGCTTTTCCCCAGGAGCAGCTCGGCTTCCAGAGGTGGGGAGCGGGCTTTTCCGTCCCTCTCGGGCGCTCTCTTCTGAATAGAGAGCCAACAAGCTTCTGTGGTGCTGGGGGTGGTGAGGAGGGTGGAGGCCGGTCCTGGACCGAGATGCTGGTCTGCCTGGAATCGGCTCCTTTCTCAGTCTGGTGTTGCCTCGTCCAGCGCTCTAGGACAGGACCCCTTGCTCTTGTGCTTTCGCAGACACGGGTGGTGACGTGTGGTGACAGTGGTTCATCCCTGTGGTGTTTGTTCCTCCCCAAGCTGGGCGGGCCCCAGTGGTGGGGGTAGAGCGGTCTGGCACGGATGCTGCTCTCTTGGCACCTGGGGGCGGGGAGGGTGCCAAGTGCTTCCCCGGGTTCACTGGGTTTCACCTTTGGTTGGTGCTGGCGCTTGTGTCTGCCACATCCACCTGACTTTAAACTTCTGTTCCGCAGGTCAATGTTGAGGCAAGAGGGCCTCCTCCTTTTGCAGGACCACCCTGCACAACCAACCCTGTAGGCTCTGGGCCACATCTGTCTCCTCCATCCTGGAGGCCTCTAGGCCCTCACCCACTGCCTCCACGTGTCCCACTCGGTAAGATGATCTGAAGAGTATGAGTTGACTGTAAAGCATATTCATCTCTTTTCCTATGGAGTTTATGGAGGAAAGGTAGAGATGGTACTGAGGGCTTTGCAATGCAAGGGTAAACCTGGCTGAGGACATTGTAACGTTCCTCAAGTTTCTCAGGACATACGTACAATGGGCCGTGAATTGCCCCATCCTGAGCTGGGCAGCAGGTGTCTCATAGAGAAGGAAAGAGGCTGTCTACAGAAAGGCAGAAAGAGCAGTTCTGCAGATGCACATTGTACACAGACCATGTGCCGGGCTCTGTGGGGGATGAGGCGCACCCCTAACTTCAGGGGCTTAAGGTGTCCTATAGCAGAGGGAGATTTCCATTCGAGATCCTGTGATCACGTAATGGAAGCAGCAGTGAAGGGACCCAGAGAACAAAAGAGGGCGACGTGAATCTCACCAGAGTGAAGTGGGAGGTTGTGAAGAGAAGGAAGAGTTGAGGAGGTGCCCAGCGGGGGTGGGTTGGTTTCCTTAGATGGAGCTGGAAGGCCATTCCCAGCCGGGCAAGCAGCTTGAGCAGGGAGTGTGAAGGCAGTGCGAGGTCCACGCAGAGCTGCTGCGTGTTTTCAAATCACACAGTGTGGGCATGTGATAATCTTCATCAAAATGTTGCTGTTGCCCTAAAGCCCTTAGTTCATAATCGAAATCAAGATTCTTGTTTCCCTTGGATTTCTGAAAGTTCTGGATCTGTACGATGGAAAAATCTCTGGAGGTTTGGAAATGTAACTTGGCTCTTTGAGAATCCTTTGTCTGCCTGAGTTTATTGTGCCCCAGTGAGACTAAACGTGAAGACAGGGTCTAGATCAGCAGAGCAGAGGCCTTGGCCTTCAGTACGAGTCAGACTCTTCCTGGTATATTCAAGGTTGATCAGGAGCCGCCCCTGCTGGACCCCTCTCACCACATCCCTGCATCCTCTAGTCATCACCCCTGACTGTCAGCTTTGCATCTCCCCAAACTTACCACACAGTATCCCGATTCTTGGCCTGTGTACCTGCTGTCTCAGCCCCTAATACCAACTCTCAGAGGGGTGTACTCAGAGCCTCAGCCCCGTTGTGTGTGTAAGGGGGTGATACTGGTTTCTGAGGTCATTGTGAGGAAGACGAGATTAAGTACATAATGAAAGTGTCTGCAAAATGGCTGGGACATGTTGGCACTCACCATTCTCACTGTTTAAATGAAAATATCGCCACACAGAAGATTATCAGAAGATAGTCATTGAAGTACATTCCATTAAACTAAGGGTGTAAGAGCTCAGGCCTAGAGATTCACAATCCCTGTTTCAAAAGATAAGGAAAAGGCCCTCCTTTTTTCTATTGAAATTCGGATCCCACCAGTTAAAGATGGAAAAGATAATTTTGAGAATGTGTGAGTTCAGAGATCTATACCTGAGACCTGAAGACAATTATTTTCCATTCACTATAAACACACATATGCAGCCACACGCTAAAGTGTTCATCAGAAGCCAGAGATATGTTATAGAAGACAAATGTAGATAGGAAGAATAGCCTATCATTGAAATAACCCCAAATCTCTTTGCCTTACAGGACACTCATTTTGAAGGAGGACACTGAGCAGTGATAAACTGGCTGTGGCAGATTATTATGGTTTTTCCTGCCCAATCCTGCCCCCTCCACTTTTATCTTTCCTGTTGTCACCCCTAATACACTCTTTACAGTTCTAACTCAGTATCAGCGTCTGCTTTTTGGAGGACCATCCAACTCACCCCAGGGAGTGTATACAGTGTGATTCTTGTACACACAGTTCAAAAACAGGCAGAAACCACGGGGATGGGGCAGAAGCAAGGTTATTCCTTGGGGGTACTCTTGACTGCAAGGGGCCTGAGAGATCCTTCGGGTGGTGGGCACATCCTGCATCTAGATCTGGCCGTGGTTATGTTTATTCAGTCAATAAATACTCAGCACATGGTGCCTGCCAGTCCCAGGGGGTCTGGTGATCAGAGAGACAGCTCTCTTTCCCCAGGAAGTGGCCAATTTCTGATGGTGGCGAATAGATAAGGGGCCAGGAGTGGCTCCAGGAGGCCAGTGAGGAGGCTCTGCAGTAATCCAGGTTTTGCGCCCTTCACTCAACTTGCCAGCAGGCCCCCAATAGCACCAAGTCCAGGCAGTCTTTGTGGGGGCTGATGGCAGCAGAGTTTTTTGGTAAGTCCCATGAGCTCGCATAATCCTCCCACAGGTTCCTTATTGAAGGATGGGCAAGGCAGAGGTCAATGGCAGGGCCCCCCCCCCCCCCCATACACACCAAGGAGAAGGTGCTGGGGTGGAAATATCTAGCTCCATGCAGGTCCCCCAATCCAATCCATTCTGCCCTGGCAGCTCCTGGAGCCTGAAGGGCCATCCCTCCTGCCAAGTGGGGGGAAGCAGCCAGCCCGCCAGCAGCTCTGGGGACACCAAGCTGAAACCGGTAAACAGTTAGCTATTGATGATTAGGTAGCTAGCAACTAAGGTGTTTTTCTTTTTCTGCAGTTACTAATTATAGCGTTTAGTCGTTCACCTACCCATTGTTAACTGTGCTGCTTAGGCAATATACTGACTCCCACTAGGTTCCTATAGATAACATCTCCCTCATGCCTGGGTCACCATGGTAATGGATGTTTGAGCTGTTTTTCAGGAATTAGGAGCCCCTTGTCCAGTTCAGACCAGTTGAGACCACCAACCCATCAAGGGGGCCTGTACACATGCCTGATAAGTGACCTTTTGACATCAAGAAGCTAAAGACTCCACCCTCAGATCATGCTGATTTCACCATTTTGTGAACATGTGTCCTATGAAGAGGCGTGAAGTGTGACTACACTTGCACAGATCATCAATTACCTCACCTCTCCTTACCTCCAATCATCTATCTATCTACCCCGCTACCCTATATATATCCTTGAGGCCCTGTTTTTGAGGAGGCAGATCTGAGACTAGTTCTCCTGCTTCGTCACTTGGCTGCCTTGTGATTAAAACACTTTCTCTGCTGCAATCTTGTCATCTCAGTGATTGGCTTTCAGGGCAATGGGCAAAAATGAACCTGGTTTGGTAACGGCACAATCATCACAATGAATTGCTGTTATGAAGGAGTGAAAGGAGCAGGGAAGCGGGTACTGCAGCTCTCAAGAATGAGGCGGGACTTCTGGGGAGAGGAGATGACTGGAGACTGGCAGCCAGCCTGTTAGAATCCACTGTGGGCTGTTGGCGCCTGCTGGGCTAGTCTGGCTGTCCCTAGTGCTGCACACACCTTGGGCTCCAGCACCCCTAAACTCAAGGAGGTCTTGGCTTCTTTGGACCCTGTGTGCCCTGGCACAGACTCTAAAGCTCCTGCTTTTCTTTCTGTTTGCTGCCCATCTTTGCCACTAGAAATGCAGCCCAGCTCTGAAGTGCAGCCTGACTAGTTGGGACTGCCAATCCCTACCCAGTGGACCCCACACCTTCCCCAGGGATCAGACTCAGGCCCTCAGCCTCCAAACCTTGGGCCGGACCTTCTTCTCAAAGGACAGTTAGATGAGGAGCCTCCTGGCCTATTCAGCGGGAGCAAAAATTCTTTCTAACAATATTCAGGGTGATTCCATACACATTTACTTTTTTCTCCTTGAAGAGAAAGAAGCAGGCATCCTCAGAGACTGACATGTGCCTCTGACACCCTTTTTCTTATAACAACCCACTGAGGCCCCTGCACTCACATAGGAGCAACCCGTACATACACATTCACACAACACTTCCACACTTTGGAAACTAACACAGCTTTACACAGCCTCCAAACAAACATACAACACTTCCACACCCATGAAGCCTGAAACTACACCCTCCACAAATACCAGTGCCAATAAACACTTGGAATAGACACAGATCTCTCAACCCCTGCCCACATGCACACATACACAAACCCTGAACATATACTCTCCACTCTGCTCTTCTATCATTATAAACAAACACTCTTCCATCTCTTAGCCCCAGCACCTCCTCCAGGCCCCTCAGAGAACCTTTTGAAATTGCTGGAAAAATTGGGATTCTGATGTAGGTGACTGTTAAATAGTTGGGCAAGTTTACCATGCATCTCCCACTACTGCTCCCTCACCCCTTCATAGCCCCCCCCCCACACACACACCTCACAATGACCATACACCCTGTAACCACATGCAAATACAACACACACACAGATTTTCCAAATGCCTATATACCTTGTGACTACACATAAACACTGATACAAAACACCTACTCTGACCACATATGCACTTCCTGACCACACATTCTCAGGTCTTACAATATTAATCCACCTTCTTACCACACACAAACATTGACCACACTTATGTATTTATTTCACATTCATCCAGATCTCACACAACCATAAACTCTCAAACCATAACAAACATCAGTACACACACACACACACACACACACACACACAGAAATGAATGACTGTATAGCTTCTGATGATAAACTCTAAAAACATGTGCACACACAACCTAGCAACATACCCACCACACACACAGATCACACGATAACTGAAAACACTGCCTGAATACACACACAGTCACACTAAGATACCTCTGACTATGTGTGTGTGGACTTTGATCAGAGGACATCTAATACCTCAGCCTCTACACAGATACCCAGGATGAGAGTGGGAGGCATGTGTCAGAGGGACAAAATGCGAGGTGCGTTAGGTTGCACTTAGATAAAGTGCATCAGAGCCTTGGAGATCTGGTTGCTACAAGGACACATGAAACAAGAGAGGAGAGGCAAAGAGGATCTAAAACATAAGAGATGTCTGTTATAAACCTGTCTCCACAAAGAGATTAGAGATATAACTAGTCTTGAAGGAGAATGCATCAGGGATTTCATACGATTCATTTTAATGTGATGATGTAGAATTGCTCCTGAAAGACAGTCAATATTTCTGGTAAAATTCCTAAATGTTTCTCTTTGTAAAAATAATATACATCTATTTTTCAGATCAAAACAACAGGGTAAAATCATTCCAGTTTTATCTATGACAGAGTATCTTGTATTAGACAAACTGTCCAAAAACAAACAGCTGTAAAAGCTGAAAAAATACATAAAACCAGAGTGAAGGCAGTGGAGAAAAACTAGCCCAAACAGGACTTGAAGGGCTGCCCTCTGTGAGAAAAGAAACGCATGACAATGTGAGCCCCATGCCACACTGTCCTCTCCCCTGTGGCATTTGCCTGTTCTCTAGGTGAGAGAATCAATTTCGAGCAGAAATGGCAGTTGTGCTGGGCTGAGGGGAAACAGGTTGGTGTTTGATCCTAGCAAAGTGGATGGAACTTCTGCTCCAGGTGGGGTATAGGCAGGAGGGGTATGGCAACAAGCAGAAAAAAGGAAACATTACCAAATTTACATGTTTTAGAACATGAGAGGGCTATGGAAGGAAGTAAAGAGGACCAGATGGACTACAGTGTCAGAGGAAGAAGAGCCATTGCTCTGTGAATGAGGTCACAGGCCTTCTCATACCTGGGGAATGTTCTTTACACATGGAGGATCAGGCTTTGTCTAGGCAGAAGGACCCCTCTAGAAGACAAGGAAACGGGCAGGGATTTTGATGTGAGTTGGAGGGATGGGGTGGAATCTAGAAGAGCCCCTAACACATTAGGTGATTCCCCTCAGGACATTAGCTCTGGCCCTGGAACAGCAGGTGAGGCTGGAGATCAGGGTGAAAAGGCTATGTAAACCACCTGCAGTCCCAGCGAGCATAGGAGACAAATCTAACTACAGGAGAGGTGCTAAGAAACACAGCAAACATGTGAGCACTGGAAACCAGTGGTGGCTGACTCTAAAATGAGCTGAAACTCACCCCAATGTGGCTCAACTGCTGATTAGAAAGAGGTGAAGGGGTACCTATCTGACTAAAAGATGGAAGGACCAACCTCTCCCAGGAAAACAAGTTCAGTCTCTATTTTGTGAACAGAACCCAGTAGGGCCAAGAAGATCCAGGCCATGGGCGTGAGAGAAGAGCATCAAATTGTCCTCTGAAAATACTGACATTCATTTAACAGGAATGGGAAAACCCCTACCCACCTGTGCTTGTGTGTCAATCACCCAGCCACCAGCCACCTTGTCCCCCTTTGATTTCCCCTCACGGGAACAGGCAGAGCACAGTGTCTGATACACAATCAAAAATATAATCCTGTGCAAAGTGCAGGAACTGTGATCAATGGTAAAGAGCAAAACAACAAACAAGAGAGTGACGTCAGCATCATGGCGAAGTGAGCTCTCCCCCATAGAATCTCCCCCCCCAATATACAACAAAAAGGACATTCATATACAGACGGAGGATATTCACACAACACAAAAGACGTCTGAGAGACCCATGCAGGCTTACATCTGAAGGTGGAGGTGCTGGTACCCCGGAGGAAGTGGAAGGAGGTAAGGAGAACTCCTCTCCTTCCCCAACAACAGCAATGCTGGGACTGGGACTGTGTGGCTCTCTGAGAGAGAGGGGGGAGAAGCAGCCCTCTGCAGGAAAACTTTTGCTCTCCAAGTTCTCTTACAGCCTGGGGGAAATTCCCATATGGAGGGGACTGAACTGTTGTGGGGGTGTCTTCATCAAGCTAGCACCCCAGGAGAGCAGACAGTGAGGGAAGAATGAGAAGCCTGTGGGATCACGCAGGCGAAGAAAGAGTTCCTCCCCTCTGGGACCACACAGCTCTCAGAGAAAGAAGGTGGAGGGGCAGCCGTCTACGGGAAAGCAATCACTCTCCAAGTCCATCACATCCTGTGGGAAATTCCCATACAGAGGGGATGGAACTGTTGTGGGGGTGCCTTCATCAAGGTAGCACCCCAGGAGAGCAGATAGCGAGAGAAGAACAAGAAGTCCCTGGGATCAGGTAGGCTAAAGAAAGGGCCACCACACCGACCTGGAGCGCCAGCACAGCCAGTCGGCCAGAGTGCATGCAGATCACAGCGGGCTCAAAATATACAGCTCTTGACACCCACCTAGGGGTGGCAGGTAGAAGCTGCAACCAGATTTTTTCAGCATGAGGAAAAATAAGCCCATGCTCTCAAGCAGTATGCAAAAATGTATTAAACCTCCATACCAGAAGGAAAATGACAAGCACCCAGAAATGAACCCCAGAGGCACAGAAATTTATAACCTAAATGACAGAGAATTCAAAATAGCTATCATAAAAAAGCTCAAGGAACTATAAGAAAATACAGATAGACAATTCAATGAAATCAGGAACTTCTTCACAGAAGAGATTGAAACTGTAAAGAAAAACCAATCAGAAATGTTGGAGATGAAAAATACAATGGGGGAGATAAAGAAAAGTCTGGAATGTTTAAAGAACAGAGCTGACAGTATGGAGGAAAGAACTAGCAATATTGAGGATAGGAGTGCAGAAATGCTCCAGATGGAGAAGGAGAGAGAACTAAGACTAAAAAGAAATGAAGAGGGGCCGGCCTGGTGGCGCAAGCAGTTAAGTGCGTGCGCTCCGCTGCAGCAGCCTGGGGTTCGCTGGTTTGGATCCCGGGGGTGCACTGACGCACTGCTTTGCAAACCATGCTGTGATGGCGTCCCATATAAAGTGGAGGAAGATGGGCATGGCTGTTAGCCCATGGCCAGTGTTCTTCAGCAAAAAAAGAGGAGGATTGGCATTGGATGTTAGCTCAGGGCTGGTCCTCCTCACAAAAAAAAAAAAACAAGAAATGAAGAAATTCTCTAAGAAATATCCGACTCAATTAGGAAATGCAACATAAGGATTATAGGTATTCCAGAGGGAGAAGAAAGGGAAAAAGGAACAGAGAGCTTGTTCAAAGAAATAATAGCTGAGAACTTCCAAAACATGGGGAAGAAGCTGGAAATACCAGTGAATGAAATCAATACATCTCCTAAATATATCAACATGAAAAGACACTCTCCAAACATATAGCAGTAAAGCTGGCAAAAGTCAATGATGAAGGAAAAATATTAAGGGTAGCAAGACAAGAAAAATAACGTACAAAGGAATTCCTATCAGGCTGTCAGCTGTTTTCTCAGCAGAAACTTTACAGGCTAGGAGAGAGTGGAATGATATATTCAAAATTCTGAAAGACAAAAAGTTTCAGCCAAGAATACTCTCTCCAACAAAAATATTCTTCGGATATGATGGAGAAATAATATCTACCCGAGATAAACAAAAACTAAGGGAGCTCATTGCCACTAGCCCCGTACTACAAGAAATGCTCAAGAAGGCCCTCAGGCCTGAGGTGGAATAAAAAAAGAGAAAGGGGACACAAAGCTTTGAGCAAGGAGAAAAATAGGTAGACAAAATCAGAAAAATTGCAGCTCTCCATCAGAATAGGTTAGCAAACAGTTAATTATAACATCAAAGACTAAGAGAAGGAAAACACCCAACATAAATATATTTATTTTTGTCAAAAAAAATAAACCTCATCACTTTAAACACAAACTGACAACACAGGATGGAATAATTGGTGACAATAATAACTTAGAAGGGGAAGAGGAAAGGGATGGAATTGACCGAGTTTAACGGAAATAAGAGGCCATCAGAAAATGGACTATCTCATCTACGAGATTTTTTATACAAACCTCATGGTAACCACTAAACAAACAATCAGAACAGAGACACATATGATAAATAAAGGGAAAACTAAGAAAACCATCATATAGAACTACCAAACTGAATTGGTAGTCCGAAACACACGGGACATTTTTTGCAACAAAAAAAAATGCAAAAGAACTGGAAAATGAGCAATAAAATAGCAACAATAAACCCTCATATATCAATAATCACTCTAAATGTAAATGGATTGAATTCTCCAATCAAAAGACACAGTGGTGGGATGTATTAAAAAACAAGATCTAACAATATGCTGCCTCCCAGAAACACATTTCAGCTCTAAAGACAAACAAAGCTCAGAGTGAAAGGATAGAAGACAATGCTCCAAGTTCATGGCAAACAAAAGAAAGCAGGTGTAGCCATGCTTATATCAAACAAGGTAGACTTCAAGATAAAACTGGTAATGACAGAGAAAGAGGGGCAATATATAATGATAAACCAAGAAAACATATCATTTATAAATATATATGCACCTAACACAGGAGCACCCAAGTACATAAAGCAACTATTAACAAACCTAATAGGAGATATTAATGATAATACAATAATAGTAGGGGATCTTAACACCCCACTTATATCAATGGATAGATCATCCAGACAGAAACTCAACAAGGAAATAGGGACTTAAATGAAAAACTACATGAGATGGACTTAATACATATATAGAGAGCACTCCATCCAAACGCAGCAGATTACACATTCTTCTCAAGCATGCATGGAACATTCTCAAGGATAGACCATATGTTGGGAAACAAGGCAAGCCTCTATAAATTTAAGAAGATTGACATCATAACAAGCATCTTTGCCGACCATAATGCTATGAAAGTAGAAATCAAGTACAAGAAAAAAACTGGGAAAGTGACAAAGATGTGGAGACTAAACAACATGCTACTGAACAACCAATGGATCATTGAAGAAATTAAAGGAGAAATCAAAAAATATCTGGAGACAAATGAAAATGAAAATACACCATACCAACTCATATGGGATGCAGCAAAAGTGGTCCTGAGAGGGGAACTCATAGCAATACAGATCCACCTTAACAAACAAGAAAAATCCCAAATAAGCAACCTTAAGCTACATCTAACAGAATTAGAAAAAGAAGAACAGACAAAGCCCAAAGGAGGGAAGCAGAAGGAGGGAAATAATAAATATCAGAGCAGAAATAAATGAAATTGAAACCAAAAAAAAAAAAAAAACCAGTAGAAAGGATCAATGAAACAAAGAGCTGGTTCTTTGAGAAGATAAACAAAATTGACAAACCGTTAGCCAGACTCACTTAGAAAAAAAAGAGAGAAGGCACAAATAAGTAAAATTAGAAGTGAAAGAGGACAAATCACAACAGATACTGCAGAAATACAAAGGATTATAAGAGACTACTATGAAAAACTGCATGCCAACAAATTGGACAATCTAGAAGAAATGGATAAATTCTTAGACTCATACAACCTCCCAAAACTGAATTAAGAAGAAATAGAGAATCTGAATAGACCAATCTACAAGTAAAGAGATTGAAACAGTAATCAAAATCCTCCCAAAAAATAAAAGTCCAGGACCAGATGGCTTCTCTGGAGAATTCTACCAAATATTCGAAGAAGATTTAATACCTATCCTTCTCAAACTATTCCAAAAAATAGAGGAAGATGGAACCCTTTCTAACACATTCTATGACGCCAACATCACCCTCATACCAAAGCCAGACAGGGACAATACAAGAAGGAAAATTACAGGCCAATATCACTGATGAACATAGACGCAAAAATCCTCAACAAAATATTGGCAAATCTAATACAGCAATATATTTAAAAATTCACACACCATGATTAAGTGGGATTGATACCAGGGACACAGGGATGGTTCAACTACCACAAATCAATCAATGTGATACACCACATTAACAGAACGAGGAATAAAAACCACATGATCATCTCAGTAGATGCAGAGAAAGCATCTGACAAGATACAGCATCCATTTATGATAAAAACTCTCAATAAAATGGGCATAGAAGGAAAGTACCTCAACATAATAAAGGCGCTATATGACAAACCCACAGCCAACATCATACTCAACAGGAAAATCTGAAAGCCATCCCTCTGAGAACAGGAATGAGACAAGGGTGCCCACTCTCACCACTCTTAGTCAACAGAGTACTGGAGGTTTTAGCCAGAGTGATTAGGCAAGAAAAAGGAATAAAAGGAATCCAAATAGGCAAGGAAGAAATGAAACTCTCACTGTTTGCAGATGACATTATTTTATATATAGATAACCCTAAAGAATCCATTGGAAAACTATTAGAAATAATCAACAACTACAGCAAAGCTGCAAGGTACAAAATCAACTTACAGAAATCAGTTGCATTTCTATACTCTAATAACGAACTAACAGAAAGAGAACTCAAGAAGACAATCCCATTTACGATAGTAACAAAAAGAATAAAATATCTAGGAATAAATTTAACCAAGGAGGTAAAAGACCTATACAATGAAAACTATAAGACATTATTGAAAGAAATCAATGATGACATAAAGAAATGGAAAGATATCTCATAAACATGGATTGGAAGAATAAACATAGTTAAAATGTCCAAACTACCTAAAGCAATCTACAGATTCAATGCAATCTCAATCAGAATCCCAATGGCATTCTTCACGGAAATAGAACAAGGAATCCTAAAATTCACATGAGGCAACAAAAGACCCCAAATAGCTAAAGCAATCCTGAGAAAAAAGAACAAAGCAGGAGGCATCACAATCCCTGACTTCAAAATATACTACAAAGCTATAATAATTAAAACAGCATGGTATTGGTACAAAAATAGACACACAGATCAATGGAACCGAACTGAAAGCCCAGAAATAAAACCATACATCTACAGATGGCTAATCTTCGACAAAGAGCTAAGAACATACAATGGAGAAAGGAAAGTCTCTTCAATAAATGGTGCTGGGAAAACTGGACAGCTACCTGCAAAATGATGAAAGTAGATTATGTTTTTTTTGCCATACACAAAAATTAACTGAAAATAGATCAAAGACTTGAAGGTAAGACCTGAAACTATAAAAATCCTAGAAGAAAACATAGGCAGTACACTCTTTGACATCAGTCATAAAGGAATCTTTTCGAATTCCATGTCTACTCAGACAAGGGAAACAAAACAAAAAATAAACAAGTGCGACTTCATCAGACTAAAGAGCTTCTGCAAGGCAAAGGAAACCAGGATCAAAATGAAAAGACAACCCCCAGCTGGGAGAAAATATTTATAAATCATATATCCAACAAGGGGTTAGTCTCCACCATATATAAAGAACTCACACAACTGAACAACAAAAAAACAAACAACCCCATCAAACAATGGGCAGAGGTTATGAGCAGACATTTTTCCAAGGAAGATATACAGATGGCCAATAGGCACATGAAAAGATGTTCAACATCACTAATCATCACAAATCAAAGCTACACTAAAATATCACCTTACACCCGTTAGAATGGCTATAATCACCAAGACAAACAGTAACATATGTTGGAGAGGTTGTGGGGAAACGGGAACCCTAATTCACTGCTGGTGGGAATGCAAACTGGTGCAGCCTCTGTGGAAAACAGTATGGAGGTTCCTCAAAAAATTAAAAATAGAAATACCTTATGATCCAGCTATCCCACTTCTGGGTATTTATCCAAAGAACTTGAAATCAACAATCCAAAGAGGCTTATGCACCCCTATGTTCATTGCAGCACTATTCACTATAGCCAAGAAGTGGAAGCAACCCGAGTGTCCCTCGACTGATGATTGGAGAAAGATGTGGTATACATATATAACGGAATACTACTTAGTCATAAAAAAAGACAAAATCATCCCATTTGCAACAACGTGGATGGACCTGGAGGGTATTAGGCTCAGCGAAATAAGCCAGACAGAGAAAGACAAACACCACATGATTTCACCCATATGTGGAAGATAAACTAACACAGGGACAGAGAGAACAGTTTGGTAGTTAGCAGGGGGAAGGGGGTTAGGGGGTAGGCACAAGGCGTGAAGGGACACGTTTATACGGTGACTGACAAACAATAATGGACAACTAAAATTTCACAATGTTATAAACTATTATGACATGAATTAAAAAAAGAGGAAGATTGGCAACAGATGTTAGCACAGGACAAATCTTCCTCAGCAAAAGAAAAATACATGAATAAATTAAGATATGGTATTAATATTTTCTTACTAACACCTAAGATCTGCTAGAATAGGTACAACTGGCAATATTCAAATTATCTGTTTGTATGTCTACCTCCTCACTCAAGTCCCTAGGAATTCCATATATCTTTAAGCCCAGCCCCTAGTGTTTGACAAGTTCTCGTTAGATAATTGTTGAACTGAATTGGTAATTGAAGAATGAAATTGACAACTGAACATTAATTCCATGGCAATTAAATAAACAAATACGCATGCAGAAAACTTACAGAAGGAAGTACAAATATAGGGACTTCATTTCAACCTTAGTGGAAAAAAAATTAAATAGGTAGCAAATTTCAGAAAAGACGATTTCCAGTGCTACTGAGGTGATGGTGAAACATGACATCCATCACGTTGTGCACAATGACGTGCATTGCGTGCAACGTTACTTCTGCACGGTACACTACACGACAGCGCTATCACTTCAGAAGGCAATTTGGTAATCCTATGACTACATAAAGATTAATTTCCTACAAATGTAGTGATTCTAAACTCCAGAGAATTCATCAGAAAAAAATAATATAGACAAGAACGGCTATAATCCTTGAAATGGTGACTGGCCATGTCAAAGTAAAGTGGAGGCCTCCATATCCCTCAAAAGGGATAAGCCAGCTCAAGCCAGCAGAGGCCAGCTGGAAGACAATAGTGAGTCCAGGTGAACAGAAATGAGAGCTTGAACTAAGGTAACTGGAGGAATGGCCATCGAGAGGCAGACACAAAATCAAAGGACACTAAGGAGGCAGAATTGCCAGATCCTAGTGAGAGCCCGGATATAAAGAACATGGAGGAGAGGGGTGACGGGTGACAGTTGACCCAGTAGGTGTGGTGGCATTCAGTGCACTAGGGCAGGTGTGGGCAACTCCTTCAGTAAGGGCCAGACGGTACACAGCGTAGGCTCTGTGGCCACACAGTCAGTGTTACCACTACTCCAATCTGCTGCTGCAGTGCGGGGCTGGGCATCAATAACCTTTCTCACAGAACCAGCAGTGGGCCCAAGTCAGCCAACCTATAGACTAGAGAACCCAGGGAAAGGAGGCCAATTTGAGAATGAAGTTCATGAGTCAGTACTGGCAGGACATTTACAGGAGACATTCAAGACAGAGGTCAACGTAGGGATGAAGAGATGCCAGGGCTGGAGGCATGAAATGGGGAGTCATCAGCCACGAGGTGGTGTTACGGGGCTGAGGTCACCTAGGGGTGTGGTCTGAGAAGAGACGAGACCAAGGCCGCTTCCCTGTCCAATACAAGGGCAGATACGGAATGTCACTTCTGATCACAAAGGCCCTGGAAAGGGAGGGACACTATAGCCTAACCTCCCTGAACTCAAACTTTGTGAACAGAGGCTCCCCTTTTAACTTGGGCTTTCATTCCCTTTTTCAAGATAAGTAACTTGAAAGTTTCCAATTCACAGATGGAAAAGAAAACTTCCCTCTGGCTAGAAAATAAGGCAATTTTAAAACAAAATCTCTATCAACTTTTTTATGTTTTCTTTTTATTATGAAATATTTTACACTCAAAAACATATATTTGTAAAGTACGATGAATCATGATAAAACAAAGGTCCCCCCATCTCAAGAAGTAGTTCATTACCAAAACACCACTGTCCAGCTGTTCACACCATAAGAATTAGTCTCTAAAACAGAGGTCAAAGCAGGCAGCCCAAGGCCAGATCAAGCTTGCTGATATCTTTTCTTTGGCCTACACAGTGGATTTTTTTTCCTTTTAGCTGACAACATTTAAAATGACGAGAATTTCACACGGAAATCAGCATTCTGGAGTATCACTAAAAATGGGAAGATGTGGCAACACTGTACCCCCAATCACCATGGCAACAAGTGGCTAGAGCTGAGAGCAACTTTCCCCTTTAATGGACAGGGACTCACTGGTTCACCACAGTCCTCAGCACTCTCTACTGTCTTATAACCAATCTCCCACTTCACCTCTTAATTTTACCTCTCCTGGCACTTGAGCACCTGTGACCCCTGCTACAGAATATAGCTGTGATTTCCAACTTTTTGGAGTATGGGAAACGTGATTGAAAGCATAAAAATTTCACAAGCTCTCTCTACAGGAACATTACTAAAAGTAAGACAGGTCCACAAGCCCTTATCCACTCTTTTCAAATCTAAAAAATAAGTGTTTTGTAACTCATCAGGCAACAGAACTGGATGTGAACTAACATGAAGCTATTTACAATCCTTATGTATTCCATTTAGCGTGAAATACAGTCCCATATTTTGCTATAGAAATACTAATGTTTGATTAAGGGCTGCTGCCCAACCCTGCTGGAGATATTATATAATGGTATATGCACAGTACTACTCTTCACAACTCTGAAAAATTCTGAATTCTGAAACTCATCTGACCCCCAAGAGTTTTGGATAAGGGACTGGGTGGCTGTGGTATTTTTAATATCTATGATTAAGAAAATACACACAGACACACACACACACACGTGCACGCACAAAGCAGATAGAAGTGTAATAATATTTTTAAGTGCATTTGTAGTTGATTAATCACTATGGCATCTACTGACATGTGAGAAACAGAAGTAGAATGATATATGCAAAACATCTGTAGTCTGACAAGAGTGTGTGATGCACATACTCATTCTAGGCGTCTGTACCTCAATGTCCACTCCCTGAAGAGTCGGCCATGTCCACACTGGGAACTGCAGCCACAAAGGTAATTCCAGGTTAGAATCACATGCTGCTTTCACATATAAAAAGGACGCTATATGACCACTTCCTTTCAGGGTTCATTTTCACTCATCTATAAATACCCTGTTTGATATTCCAGGACATCACAATATGTCAAGTACATAAAAAAGCCACAGAAGATCAGATCAGAAGAAGCTGCAAAGATATCAGATTTCTTTCCACTCGAGCTCCATGCAGAGGCGGGATGGAATCCACTCAGATTGAAGCAAAGCACAGCTACCTGCCCTTTCTCAGAAATCCTGTTCAGACTGGTCCTAGAAAAGGCAGAGGAAATGAGTGGGAGGAAAAGGAAACAGTGGAGTAGGTGAGGGATGGAGAATGTCACTGCTGAGAAAGTAAGGAGATGGTTTGTGATGTCAAATAGAGGAAGGGCTGTCTCATGGGAGAGAGACGAGGCACGGCTGCCCCTATTGGAATGGGCTGTCTCGTGAGGTAGTGAGAGTACCACTCCTGGAGACGGTCGTTAGATTTCTGTGATCAGGGAGGGGTCGGCAAGGAAGGTAGGAGTAAGACAAGCCGGGTAGGGACTGGGGGGCACTGGACGGCTGATGCCACACCCAGATGGGACAGCTGCTGCTCAGCTACTTCTACGTGTACCCGGAAGCAATGCCAGTTATTGCCAGGTTACAACATTTTAGAAGCTGGAAATACAGGTTTTCATGTGAAAATTCCTAAATTTTAAATATGGGCTAATGAGTGTAAAAACAATTAAAATAAAATATACATACGTACATACCTACATACTGAATAGGCCAAACAGAACACATCCTGCCCTGCAGGCAAACAGTGTAGATCTCTGGTTTTGATAATTCACCTACCCAGAACCTGGAAGGACTAGACCAGGGTTTCTCAACCTCAACATTCTTGACATTTGGGACCAGATACTTCTGTGCCGTGAGGCTGTCCTGTGCATTGTAGGATGTTCAGCAGCATCCCTGGCGTCTATCTACTGGAAGCCAGCAGCACCCACCACCCCAACCACATCATGACAGTCAAAAACGTCTCCAACATTGACAAATGTGCCCTGGGAGGCAAAACCATCTCTGGTCAGAGACACTGGACTACAGCAACATCCAACTCTTCGACTGCAGGATTTGATGAAAACATCACTCATAACTCAAACACAGGGTTCCTCGTATAGGAGGTGCCGCCATGAAGTATGGATTTACAGCTGCTTTGAAATCAGAAACCAGGGTTTGAATCCACAGCTCCGCCATTTACTAGCTTGATGACCACTCTGAGTTCTGGCTTCCACATCGTTAAATCAGGAATAACTACCATCACCTCTTAGGGTCGCTGTGAGAATGCGGTGAGAGAATTCATGCAAAGCACCTAGCCCAGCAGCTTAATAAGCACCAAAGACGTTTCATAAACAGTATCCTTCCCTGGAGAAAAGACAGCCCCGTTTCTGTAGCTGGATGCACACGGGATCCAGAGTCCGAAGCCCTGGACTCAAGTCCTGCCTGGGCCACTTAGTCTGTGTGACCTGGGCAAGCCGTTCTTCCTGCTTTATGAAACAGAAATGATCATTGCCAGGAGGTGAGAACTCTGCCCGGTGGTTTGATACGGCACTTGGTAAACTAAGCCACTACGGAAACGTGGATGGTGATTACTATCAGATCTGTAAAGGAAAGGATGCGCTCTTGAACAGATCCAAAGAACCGAGAATGTAGTACTGTGAGGGGAAGGTACAGGAAAAAAAAAAGAGTAACAGGGTCCCTTAACCTGCAGGTCCTTCTAGACAAGCGAGTGCCAACTGGCAACTCACAGAACAAATCTGGCCGCGTATATATTGTGTTGTGTCTCGGGAGTGGTTTAATTGGCGTGAAAGGCCACCGAATTTTCGATAAAACCCGGATTTCAGACTCGCCTGCCCGCGGTCTGCTGGGCCCGCGGCTTCCTGCGGCTGAACCGCTGCTTCCCGGCGGCGGACGGGCCCGCCCGGCGGCTCCTCCACCGCCTCCCGGCCCAGGCGGCGGCGGCTCCCCAGGCCGGCGGCCCCGCCCTCCCGCGTGCCCTCCAGCGCCGCCCGCCGGGCCGCCGGGGCGGCAGCGCAGCCAGGCCCAGGGCGCGGCCCCGCGTCGGTCCCCGAGGAGGACGACCCCCCGGGCTGAGCGGGCCCGGGCAGAGCGGGCCACTAGGACCCCGGTGTCCTTTCCTCATCAATGCTTCCTCCACGGATGTGGAACTCACTTCCCTGACTAGACCAAACACGTGTTGACGAAGGCAGACACACGGCGTGTCCACGGTGTGACACCCCGTATCACAAGAGCCCCCAAACTCATCCAGGGGACCCCTCTCCCTGCAGGGCTGCTCGGGGAGGAGGCGAGGCTGTGGGGAGAGGACCCGGGAACCGCCTGGATGATGGAAACGGTCAGTGTCTTCATCAGGGTCGCGCTTCTGCGCGGGTGTAGACATTTGTCCAAACACAGAACTCATCAGATGGGTGCCGGTCACCGTGTAAATTTTACCTCAGATTATTTTAAGGGGAAAACCAGCAGCTGCAGGACAATACGGACCGTGTGCTCCACTTGGTGACATGAGAGCAACGGGTCCTCTCTTCACAGCGCGGACACGCGCACGGGGGAGGCCGTGTGGGGACTGCCACCTCGAGAGCGGCTGTCATGGCGGCCGGCGCGAGGTGGCAGGAGGGGCGCTGGCACCGGGGACGTCACTGGGGCAGCGGGAGAAGGGGCCCGACCCCGCGGTGGGAAGTCATCGGGATGAGCGGAGGCCCCGGGTGACAGGGTGGGTGGGGAGGGTGACTGGAGACCCATTGGTGAGGTCCCGGGCCAGGCCCCGGGCTCCAGGCAGCCCCTCCCCCACCCCGGCGGTTGGCGCCCCCACCCCACCCCCACCCCGGAGCCCCGTTGCCTAGGAACCCTCGGCGTGTTTGGACTCTTCGCCTCGCGCAGGCGCCGGTGCCCCACACTTGGCGGGACTGGCCGACTGGGCTGGACGCTTTGCGCCGAGCGGACCAGGTCAGCTCTGCGACCCGCGGCGATGGCCTCCTGGTTTGGTGGCCTAGGCTCTGGCTTAGGCCATTCCCTGGGGCAAGTGGGCGGCAGCGTGGCTTCCCTCACTGGACACATCTCTAACTTCACCAAAGATGTGCTGAGGAAGGGAAGGGAGAAGGCGGAAGAGTCACCGGACTCTGGGAGGACGGAGATGGAGGACGTTCAGGCAATTGTAGCATCAGAGGAGAGACTGAGAACGCAAGCTTTGAGAAAAGCTGAAATTGTGCAGCAGACCGTGGAGAAGAAAGACACAAAGCTTGCCTCCATGAGAGAAGAAAACAGTCATCTGAAAGAAGCCCTGGAACGACTGAGAGAACAGACTGGAACTGCACCTGTGGTTGACCCTAAAACCCTGGACAGGGTGACACGACTAGAATCTGAGGTCTCTCAGGTGATGGTGATAAAAGGTCACCTGGAGGAGGAAGTAAAACATCATCAAAAGATGAGTGAAAAACAAGACCAGAGGAAGACACAGCTCCTTCGAACTTTACAAGAGCAGAGACGGGAAATGGATGAACTTAAATACCAGCGTGAGCAAATGCATATGAAACACACTCAGCTCTTTTCAGCCAAAGATGAGGAAATTAAGAATTTGCAAAACACGATAAAACAACTGAAAACCCACTTGCCTGAAAAAACCCAGCACATGCAGTCAAAACATTCGGAGATTTGTCAAGTGGCAAAAGGTCAGAGTCTTAGTATGCAAAACGGAAGTGAAAAGCATGATTTATGTAAAGTTGAAAGTGAAAGATTAGGAAAAGGAAGAAAAGAACAGGAATGGGAGATGAAACTTCGAACTGAAAAGACTGTCCCTTTGAAGGAGCAGATTGATCAGCCATACAAAGATGAGATTGGTCAACTAACTCGGATTATCCAGCAAAAAGAGTTGGAGATACAGCGTCTTCATGCTAGAATAGCTTCAGCTCCCTACATCCAGGCTGTGAGCGACCTTCAGCAGCAATTGCAAGCTTACGCTTTGGAAAGGGAACAAATGTTAGCTGTTTTCAATGAGAAGGTGAGGGAAAACAGCAACCTAAAAAGAGAGTGTCACAAAATGATGGACATACTGGTTGCCAAAGAAGCAGACCTCGTGAAACTGCAAGATGAAAATACAAAATGGTCCACGAGATTTGAAAGTAGTGGTCAGGATATGTTTAGAGAAACTGTTCAGAACCTCTCACACATCATTCGAGCGAAAGACGTGGAAATCGCTGCCTTGAGTCAGAAATGTCAGACTTTATGGACAATCTTGCAGACATCTGGCACTGGCGGTGAGGTTGGAGGTGTTACTGTGAATCAGTTGGAGGAGCTTCTGCAGGAACGTGACACGTTACAGCAACAGGTCTCCCTAATGGAGGACTGGACACAGCAGGTGATGACTGCGGTGCACAACATGAAGCGAGAGTCAGCCCAGCTTCAGAAAGAACTTCCACAGCTTCAGGCTCGGGTCTTGATGGACATTGATAATAAGTCTCAAATACGGATGGCCTCTACTGACCTGATCCAAAATTGTAAAGAGGATGAAATCCAAGTCACACATTTGGCAAAGAAGTTAGCACGAATGCAGCTCAGCCTAGAGCAGCTGTGCAATGCCAAGGATGTTCTTTTAGGTCCACTTGACCTTACTGCACCACAGCCTCCCACCACATCATCACTCACTTCAGAGTCAGCCGACTCGCTGAAGGCAACTAGATCTGATGCAGCGAGTGAGTCTTCTAAAGCGCTCCCAGAAGAGATAGAAGAGTTAAGGAAATCGATGGAGAAAAAAGAGGCTACCATTCGAAGCCTCCAGGAGGAGAATCAGAGACTGTCTGCTGCGATTGCTGCCACCTCCGAACGAGAAAGAAAACAATGCGAAGAAACAGATTCCGAAATCCAGCAGCTCAGGGAGAAACAGGATGTTTTAGAAAACTTACTTCAGGAAAAAGAGCTCTTAGTCAACGCAAAAAGTGAGGAATTACTTTCTTTGAGTGAAAATTACACAACTGAAGTGAATGAAAATGAACTTTTGAGGCAGGCGGTAACAAACCTGAAGGAGAGAATATTACATTTTGAAGTGGATTTGTATAAAGTAAAACGAGAAAATGAAAAAATACTAGAAAAGTCCATGGAAAAGGAAACAGAAAACCGGGCATTACAAGAGACAAATATGCGGCTTTCTATGATGCTGAGAGAGAAAGAGTTCGAATCTGCTGCAGTGAAGAAGAAGGCTCTTGCTTTGGAGCAACTCCTGAAGGAACAAGAGCAGGGCCAGGCTGGGGAGTTAAACCAGCTTTTACATGCAGTTACGTCCATGCAGGAAAAGACAGTTCTGTTTCAGCAGGAGAGAGATGAAGTCGTGTTGGCACTGAAACAGCAACAAATGGAAAACTGTGCCCTACAGAATGAAGTTTGTCATTTAAGAGAAAACGAATTACGCTTAAGGCAGGAGCTAGAAAGATCTCGTAACCAGGCTTTAGAGTCAGAAGATGCTCATCTCCGTGAAGTGCTGGTTGCAGAAGACAGAGCGGCTCAACTAAGAAAGAGAGTCACAACACTAGAGGAAAAGCTACTTTTATCTTCCCAGGCAACGCAAAAGGCAAGCCATCAAGCCAGGGTAGAGGTGGAGTCATTGCAGGAACAACTGAATGTTGTCAGGAAGCAGAAAGATGAAACCGCATTACAGCTTTCTGTCTCTCAGGAACAAGAAAAGCAGTATGCTCGAGCACTAGCCAACCTGAAGATGGCACTAGCCGAATGGATGGAAAAGGCAGACCATCTAGAAGGAAAACTGATGTCCTTGCAGGGACGACTCGATAAAGCCAATGCCATCTTGGATCTGAAGGAGGAACAAGTTGGAGAATTTAAAAAGCAAAGTGAGGTCCAACAGGAAATGCTGGATGAGGTGCAAAAGAAATGGATGAACTTAGTAAGTAGCATGGAAGGAAAAGTAGACAAAGTCCTAGTGAGAAAGCTCTTCCTGGACTATTTTCAAACACCCAAACGTGAACGTCAGGAAGTGTTACGATTAATGGGAAGCACTCTGGGAATGAAAAGGGAAGAAATGGAGTGGCTCATCCAGGAAGAGCACGGCGGCCTTACCAGATGGATGACTGGGTGGCTTGGATCAAGAAGTGTCCCCAGCACACCTCTGACACCAAATCAGCAATCTGATCTCAATGGTTCTTTTTCAGAACTTTTTGTTAAATTTCTAGAAACTGAGTCTCATGTAGCTTTTCCACCACAAAAGCTCTCTGCTCAGGATAGGAAGCATCTAGATGCACCCAGAAGGAAGAAACTGGCGAAAAATGTACCAGCACGTCTTAACACCACCCTCGGATCCACACCCAGAAAATCAGATGTGAATGGCTGCTCCACAGCTGTGTCTCTTATTGACCCACCCGGCCCTGGGACTGGGGGGTCTGGGCATCTTCTTTTAAATGCCGTTACTGATGTTGTGCCCGCGTGTACACCTTTGCTCCTGTCACCTGCCAAGTGTGCTGCAGTTGCCCTGAAAAACACTTCAAAGCGGTAGAAGATTCCAAGTCGGAGACGAGACAGCACTGTAGAGAAACCAGGTCACTTTGTTTGTGACCTTATCATCAAGTGGCCTTCCAGGAAAAGTCATAGATTTGTTTTTAGTTTCACTTTAAGTTTAATATAAATAGTCTTCGTAATTAAAGAAAAAGTATCCTTTAAGGTCTTCACCCCACTTAAAGCAGAGGTTACTTCTTGGGAGAGTGGGCCTTGGAGGGACTGGAGGCTGTGGTCAAAGGACACTTCCAGTCGTGTTTCTAGCACTTTCACTTTTTACAAGGAGAGGGTGTTTTTTTTTAGGTGAACCTTGGGTAATATGAACAGTAACTTGTGTTAATGCTCAAAAATTATAAAATACACGAGTGCCCGCTCTTTGTATATTAAGAAAGGAGAACAGCGCAAAAGGGCAAGATGCATGAAAATTTACAAAGGAAAGTTCAGTTTTCCTGGCTCAGTCCTACTCCTCTTTTGTTGCCTAGGAAACCACTCTATTGGGAACCTGGATTCTCTCAGGCATTTTAAACATATATGTATATTTGTATATATGGGAGGTTATTACTCCCTGACTGACTTTTTAAAAAAGGGTCACTACACCTTAGAGATCTTTCCAAATGTGTATGAATTCCATCTTATTCTTTTTAAAAGCAGCAGTTTGTCGTATGGATGTACCCTAATTGATTTAACTATAGCCGAGTGATCAACATTGAAGCAGTTTCTACCCCAAATCCTATCAAAGGTCCATGGTCCGCTCCCTTGCCCATTTCCTTAAGAGCCACTCCAAGTCTTCATCCCTTTCCACAAGCATGATCATCCTTATACCCTCTTGAAGAGATCAGAGGCCAGCTAGTCAAGAACTCTCCATTTCCCGCACCCCCTTCCTAGATTCCACCATCCCTCTATTTCTCTCCATCCATCTCTACTCTTTCCCTTTTGTCCTACAGGAAAAGGGATCCAGCTTTGCATTTCCGGGGGAATTGCTCCATTCTGCCCTGAAAACCATCTATTCAGACTTCCTCAACGACCTGAGTCCATTAATTTTCCATCTGCTTTCTCTTCAGCCTGTCTCTTTCCCTAAGCAGAGGAGCACTCCCATGTTTCTCCCAGCATCTACTCCTCTCCTTTCTGCTCCTCCAATGACCCCCTACTCTCTCTACCTTTCATGGCTGACCTTCTGCAAAAATTCTCTACTCATCATCATTTCATCTCTCACTGACTTCTTCTTGAAAGATTCACAAAATCTTGTGTCCGTAATGTCATAAGAATTTTCAAATGCACACTCTTTAGTCCTTTATTACCTAAACTCTCTCTGGTGTCTGATAAATTCTGCCCGCATGTTCAGTATTTAAACATTCTCTCTGCCCTATTTCTTTTTGGGATGCCACTCTCCCCAGGTGCCCTTACTGACCTCAGACCCTTCTTTCTCAGTCTCCTTTGTGGCTTCTTCTTCTGACCGCTTCTTAGGGTTTATGTTCTCTAAGGCATTGTCTTCAGGGAACAGGATCTTCTCACTCCCCTGTGGTCTCAGGGAAGCTCATCCACTCCCATGATTGGACTCTCACCTGGATGCTAATGTCTTCTGAATGCCTATGTCTAACCTCACCCTTCTCCTGACTCCACACTAGTTTATCTCACTGTCTGCTGGACACCTCTACTGGGATGTCCATTGGCTTCTCAAAATCAACATGTTCAAAAGGGAAGTGGTATCTTCCCATACAACACTCCTCCTCCTCCTATGTTCCTTTTATCACCTCATAAAATCTCTGTCCATCTTATCACCCAAGCAAGAGGCCTCAGAGCCATGGTTGATCTCTCTGTATCGCCTACTCCATATCCTGTCAACTACCAAACAGAGCTTAATTCCTTCCCTTCTTTTCTGTTCCCACTGCTCTGGTCCATCCCTTCCTGTCTCCTGCATGGACTAGCACAGGAGACTCCTTACTGATCTTGCTGGTTGCGCTCTTGGCCTCCCTTGAATCCATCCTCCACGCTGCTGGGAGGGAGGACTAAGGTGAAAATCTACTGTTACTGAAACCGTGCCTGGTACCCACGAGGTTGACCCAGTAAGTAAAGTAACCAAAGTTTCTGAGCTTGTTTTGCAGAACAACAGGAAGACTGCTGATAAGAGAGCAGCTTACTGACAGCCCCCTGACCCCCGCCTGACTACATATCATGCAGATGCATCGAGAAGCTCAAGTGACCGATCGTGAAATCTGGACGTCACACACAAAGATCCACTTCATGCCACACATAGAACCCCAGCGGATGCACACGTGACCCAGGAAGAAATATGGAGGACAGTGGCACCTGAGCAGAGGACTCCTGCAACTTCAGCCCCCAAAGCCCTCCTGCTCCCTCTCCTACCCAAAACCCTATAGAAAAACCCCAACTTTTTTCCTTTGAGGAGGTGGATTTGACTTTTCTTCCCACCTCCTTGTCTGGCTGCCTTTTGATAATAAACCTCTTTCTTTGCTACAATCCTGATGTTACTGTGATTGGCTTTGCTGCGTATCTGGTAAACGAACCTGAGTTTGTGCTCCATTTCATTACTTCCATGTTTTAAATTATTTCAGGGTTCCCCATTGCCTGGAGTCCAAACTTTAGCAGAATAGGCAAGGCCTTGCCTCCGCAGCCTTCCTTCCTGCTCGTCGCCCACATATAGGCCGCCCTGCAGCCTCGTGTGACTTTCTGCACATCCCAAATGGATTCTTACTCAATTAACTTCAAGCCCATGAGCCTAATCACCGCAGGGTAATTGCTTCAAGAAAGTGCACACCCGAAGTGTTTCATTTGCCTCCTCTTGACCCGGAAGGTGAGGGAGGGATTCCCATCCACCCTAAGGTGATAGGGATGGCTGAATGCTGAACAAATGAGCTCAACAGCAATTTATTAGTCAGGTAAAGAGAAATCCCAGGGGAGAACACCACACACCGTGTGGAGCCACATGGGTGTGCTCTTGGGAAGAGAGTAAAGATGTAGGGTTGTCGGGGGCAGACTTTGTAGTGACAAGAGGGTGGAGCGGACCCCTGGTTCCCGCAGGAGGGTGTGATTGTCTTGTTTGAATAATTTGACAGTCTGGCAGGGAACTGGAGCCCGCTACTCGGAGAGCAACTGTGCCTGGTCCCTGTGATAAAGCGGGTTGTTTGGTGAAGAGACCTTAACTATGGGAGCAGAGGGAGAGAGGAACCTGCAGTTATGCCATTGGAGGCCCTCTGATTTGACCAGATGTCAAGGTAAAACTTCATATTGAATCTTCATTTCTGGCCTTCTAGTAAGTGACTCTTCAATGCCTTGACATCAATTTACACCTTGGTGATGACTGAGACGTTTAGGGAGGAGGCGAAATGCTTCTCTAGGAAGTGAAGTGGGCACTTGACCAGGAGGGAGAGGTGGTCATTGAACCTCAAGTGTATGAATTCTCATTGAGGTACACCCAGTTGATCCCAAGGGATTCCCCAGGTTGCCAAGAACTGGAGAAGGAGTGACATCCTCCAGCACCATGGCATCTGACAATGGAGTGATGACAGGGGAGGCCACCTCCACCAGCAGGTAGGACATGCCACAGGGCCGGGTTTTGCTCTCTCCTGTAGCAAGGAGGCCTTGGTAACCTTCTTGAACTTGTCGGGTGCTGCTTCCATGACCCAAGGAATAATGGGCAGCTGGGTATGGAGGCTCAGGGTCTTGGAGAGACTCTATTTCCAGAAGAGCCCAGGGCATGGCTAGTAATTGCTGCTCTAACACTGTATAATGCAGGGCCAAAGAGGGCAGTTTCTCGCATCAGAAACCAAATGACATATTTATACAATGTTATCAATCAATGTTACAGCAATAACAAAAAGAAAAGATAAGAAAAGAAAAAAGAAAACAAACAAACAAAAAAGAAACTGAGAGGCAAGTTAGGCACATCGTATGTGGTCCAGAGAGTCCAGGAAGCATGAAGAGGTTGCTGAAGCCTCTTCACTGAAGGAGTCTCTGAAGGCTCCAAGAGGAGTGCCCACTGAGTTTTCATTTGGACAGATTCTAGAGCCATCTGTTGGAGGGATCCCCCACTGAAGGTGGGCTAATTTATAAGTTACAGCATAAATGGTCTTAAGTAAAATTTGTGAACAAGAATTATGTTGGCTCCAGAATCAAAAAAGGACTAAAAGACGTTGGACTTGTATGTCCTTAACAAGTGTGCTAAACAAATGTCATCAAAGGAAGATGTCATAAAAGTCATCTCAGAACTGTACTCCTGGGGAAAGGTGGACGCAGTGAAGGTCCTGTCTGCAAAGATTGTGTGTGAGAGCAGAACAGCCTAGGTACCTTGGGTAACATGGTAAAAATGTGTCCCTCATAGGTGACAGTAAGGCTGAGAGGATGTTGAAACAAGCTCTGAACAGAACATATTAGGCTAATCTATAATAGTAAAATATGCAGCCATGTGTAAATATAGTGGGATCCCAGGTGTTTTAAAGGTACCCAGATTTGTTTTCATCAGGTACAGTCGGACACAAAGATACAGAACTAACTGTCATGAAGGAGAAGTTTTCTATCCTCACAGGTCCTGAGCAGCTGGAGGCAGGGCACACCATGGAGGGCCACACAGGGCAGAATCAGGGTCAGTCAGGAGGCAGAAGGAGGGAGGGGAAAACATGGGCAAGAGCCTTTCTTGTGGATTCCATGGGAAGGAAGGAGTGAGGCTGGGTGAGCAGGTGTAGGATTGGTTAGTTTGAATCACTTCAATGGGCTCAGGGCACAGTGGTGTCCTTGGCGGTCTGGTCCCTGTCCCTGGGGTGATGAGGGCAGGGGAAGAGTGGCCCAGAGTGGGAGAGCCTGATAGAGGAGGAGGTTGGGGTGTGGGCTCTGGATGGTTTAAACATGAAAGGTGTGCACAGAGGAGTCATTTACTATCTCTAGGAATTAGTTAATCCTGGCAGGGACAGTCCCTCCCAGGTCACCAGGGCCTCAGATGTCAAAGCATTCAATACAGGAAATAGAAAATGGTTATTATATTATGTATAACCTTAATTCAAGCCCTAGGATGAAGTCTGTGAAATTTTGTCAACTGGTGCATTCAGCAGATGTTAAAGTAGTTCGGAACCTCTGTGGTGGAGGCACAAAGGCCAGTCAGCTCCCTTTATCTTTTTGCCATATAAATCATTTTAGTAAATTTTGGATTTCCAATTGGAACAATTGTGAACTTTTCTTGAATTAATTATTTTGTTTGATTGTTCCCTGCCCATGTATCCAGGTCTCTTTCTGTCATTTATCTTTTTATTGGTTTGTTGGTCTCTGGATATACTTGGGGGTGGGGGAATGTCTTTCTCCCCTGCTCCTATTTATCACTTTCTTCCTCCAGAGAGTCTCAGGTCAGTATCATCAGGGTTAGGGCCTCTCTCACTGAGGGCAATGGTTGTATGGTTTAAGGATACTGGGCTAAAGTCAGGTTTGAACTGACACCTTCACTGTGCCACAGGGCTGCTGTGGATCATTTACCCCATAGCCCTGAGGATCAGGAGTTTGTGCCACACAGGCATAGGCAGCAGGGTACAGTGGAGGAGCACAGGGCCCGCCCACCATCCAGATGATGAGGGATGGAAGCCATCTTCTGCTGTGGCCCTACCTTTCCCCCATCTGTGCTGCTTCCCTTCCCCACCTTCTCTCTGTACATATGCCCTCTGGATATTTTGGACTGTAGAGTCACAACTTTTGTGGTTCTCCATCCAAGCACATGTGGTGCAGACCTTCTGGGTGGTTATGGGGAAAGGGAAGCAGGTGTTGGGCCTCATAGATGAGTACCCTCTTCCTCCATGGAATGCCAGTCAATCTCCCCAGTGTTGAAGTCCACATCCAGTGGGTCATTTTGTCTATGGCCAAGGTGGGGGCCTCAAGCCCCTTGATGACAAGATTCGTCCTTTGGTGTGCTGGTAAGGAACAACGCTAAGCAAAGCCCAAGTGCGCTGGTTGGGTTTTGGCATTGGGAGAGAAGTTGAATACCAAATGCTACCCCCACAACATTTTGGTTTTTCTCATCAGAGCCTGAGCCACGGGCTGCCACGCATGTGCACCTCGAAACCCTTAGGCGTCAGGAGAGCACGTGACAGCAGCAAGATGAGCAGCAGCACAGGAGATGGGTGAGGTCACTGCCTTTGCCTGAACAACGATTCAGGAGGGAACCAGGGAGTCATTCTGTAATCCTCCTGGGGTCGTGGCCTCCTTCCTTTTCTCAAGCTAAATAGGGAGTCATCCCCAGGACTGTGCTGGGGTTACACTTTCCCAAACAGCGTCTCTGTGACTGCCCCAAGCAGCCACTGATGGTCATCAGGCTAGACACAGTGACCAAGGAGCACTAGCCCTACATTCAGTAATTGGAACTCAAGCGCCCACCAGTGAGGATGTTGTGTGTCACTGCCCTCATGTGGGAGCCAAGGAGACTACCTGCCAGACACAAGCCACACCCGATGGCACCTCGCTCTGGAATATAGTCAATTAAGAATAGTTCTCGCCTTGTGGGCAAGAATGAGACATTAGGGTGGGAAGAGATGGCAGCATCCTCTTGAGAGAACAGAATGCGAGCTAAAGCCCGGGCTGGCCAACAATTGGCCCTCACATCCCAGACAGGAAATGCTGCCTATGACCCAGTTAGTTAGCAAAGGAGTAGTTAGTGAAAGCTGGCCAGGTGTCCTCAGGTGAGGTTGGGCCATCCTGTTTGTGATGCCAACTGTTTTAGTCCCCTCCTCTTCACTCCACTGGTGAGAGAGAGAGTCCCACCCTAGACTCATTGGCATGGCAGAACACAGGACACCCAACAGTGGACATTTGGGATGGGCAGCAGTTTATTAGTTTTTACATATACTCACAGTTCAGGGGAGGAGGACCTCACACCATGCAGGGCCACACGGGGATTGCACTTGGAAACAGAGTGAACAAGCAAGGGCTTGGGATGTTGACTTTGCAGTAACAAGAGGGTGAAGTAAACCCTGGTTCCCGCAGGAGGGTCTGATGGGCTTGTTTGAATATTTCTGTGATGGGGAAGTGAACTCTGAGCTTGGGAATAAGCAGGCACTGTGTCTGGTCCCCGTGATGAGAAGCGTTGTTTGGCCAGGGACCCTTACCTCTGGGAGAAGAGGGAGAAGAGGCGTGGAGAATTGCAGTTAGACCATTTGAGGTCTCCTTGATTTACCAGATGTCAAGACTGCTCATAATATTGAATCTTAATTTCAGATCTTATACCACAAGAAGTTATTAAAAAGTAATTATTTCTAGAAGCAATAATTGAGTTCAACAATCTCATAGGATAGCAAACAAATGTATAAAAGTTAGTGTATTTCTGTGTGCTAGGAATGAACATGTGGACACCAATATTAAAAATACTTTATGATCACCAATAAAAATAAAAGACTTAGGTGTAAATCTAACAAAACATGCCCAAGACTTGTACGCTGAAAAGTACACAACACTGATAAAAGCAGTGAAAGATCTAAATAAGTGGAAAGATATACCATGTTAGTGAATTGGAAGACGAAACATAGTAAAGATGTGAATTCTCCCCAAATAGATATAGAGATGTAACAAAATCAAAATCCAGTAAGATTATTTTTGTAGCTATAGACAAAATAATTCTAAAATTTATATGGAAAGACAAAGGAACTAAAATAGCTAATACAATTTTTTTGTGTGTGTGTGAGGAAGATGAGCCCTGAGCAAACACCCAATGTCAATCCTCCTCTTTTTTGCTGAGGAAGATAAGCCCTGGGCTAACATCCATGCCCATCCTCCTCTACTTTATGTGGGATTCCACCACAACATGGCTTGACAAGCGGTGCGACGGTGTTTGCCTGGGATCCGAACCTGTGAACCCGGGGCCGCCGCAGCGGAGTGCGCGCACTTAACCACTGCGCCACCGGGCTGGCCCCAAGCTAAAACAATTTTGAAAAAGAAGAATAAGCGGGAGCAATCAGTCTAGCCAGTTTCACAACTTACTGTACAGCTACAGTAACCAAGACTGTACAGTATTTGCAGAGGGATAGATGCATAGATAAATGGAACAGAAGAAAGAACCCAGAAATAGTCCCAACAATTATGCCCAACTGATTTTTGACAAAAGTGCAACAGTGATTCAACGGAAGAAAGACAGCCTTTCTAACAGACTACAGCCATTCAAAGCTTATGAGGAAATCATAGGCTAAAAACTAGGAAAGTGGAACCACAAGGAAGGAAGATAATGGTTTGACTGAGGTACTACCAGGTGGCGATGGGAGGGGAGGGATAGTCTGCCCCCACTCAGGAGGAGAGCTGCAAGACCTGAATGACTGTTTATTTCATCTTTTTGAATTTAGCTTCTTCTGACTGACCAGCCCAACAGGCTCTGGTCATTTTTGCATCAGCTCCCACGCTCCGAAATCAGGTCACCCGTAACTGAGCATACAATGATCCAGACTCCATCAGTCTTCCCATTAGCATCTTTCTCAGCCTATATGAGGTGGCAAGATGGCTCTCAGTAGTTTCAAAGGTACATCTTCCCAGGTTCAAGTCTGGCCCAAAAGAGAGCTCTTCTAGACTTAGCAATTGCCATTCAACTCCTAGGATTCAATCTGATTGGACCAACCTAGTAATCCCCCCGTTTGCCCCCCCCCACCCCACATACACACCCCTGAAGTATATCTGGGGTGATTTGTATGTGATTGCCAGGCCTTGGTAAGATTTCACCCCCAGTGCCAGGCATGCAACCTCACCTGATCCACATGGACTGAAAGGAGAGTTTACTTCTCCAGAATAAACTCTAGCTGTTGTTATAGAAGAAAGGAATATTGGACAGCCAATGCAACAAATGCCACTGTAGCCTCTCAGGAAGAAACTCCACAGTTCTTGTCCAGCTTTTGCTCCCAATATTAATGTTCACAGGGATTATAAACTCCAGTTTCTCTTGTTTTGAATTTGTCAGAGGATGCAGATTAGCTGACAGTGATCTTTCTCTGGCTGGGACCTTGTTCACGACTACCCCAGTGCAGTCACATATTTGGAGGCATCGTGCAGCCTGAGACAGCTAAGCTTGCCGTTTTCAGACTCCACTGCTGTGTCATAAAGTTCCAGCCCCTTGATCAGGAACTTAAATGGAAGGAGCTAGCCCTGCCTGCTGGAAGCCTTTGGGGTGGCCGCTCAGTGAAAAACTGACCAAAGTCCTCTGAATCGTCAGTTTTTCTGAATCAAACGCTCAGCAAAGAACACAAGGATTTTTTGCTCGTCAATCAACAGAGGTGTATCAATGCATCTGCCTCCACCTTCTTCCAGTCCCCCTCAGCCTCACCATCCAGACGTCTGGCATCCTCACCTTCTACTATTTGTTGACACTTATTACCCAGAAACACACATGGAATGTCTACACTGCGAAGCTGGAAGACTATGTTCAATGGTTTGCATTACCCTTTAGGCTGAGGATGAGTCAAAGAAAGTGGTGTATTTCATCTCATCACTACTCCCCCTGGGTCAACTCCCTAACCTCAGGCTTCCACACTATCATTTCTACCTCGGGTATCAATGAGCTCTTGTTCCTCCATTAAAAACCTTGCAAGTATTTAATATCTGATCTTGACCCAAAATATGTGTACTGGGTTTTTTGTTGTTGTTGTTTGTTAGTTTTGCTTGTGTGTGTGTGTGATTGAAGGTTCTTCAAGTTTGAGTATATCCATCCCCTGGCTCCCAACAGATAATGAAATGGAATATACAAGCACACTCCTTTTCTTATTTATTTAGAAAATGTTTTATAATAAATCCAGTAGAAAATCTATGTTATGAACATCTTGAATACGCATAAAATGAAACATACACATGTGAATGCACCCCAACTTGAGAAATCATTGAGGTGTACCCCTTCCATATTCCCTTTCTTTGCCCTCCAGTGTCCTAGCCCCCGACTCCCCAAAGGTCACAAATAATCTGATTCCTGATTTTCTCCCTCATTCTTCTACTTTTTTGTATAGCAGTTTACCATATATGTATGTTTCTCTAAACATTAGTTTTGCTTGGTTTGAACTTTACAAAAATGTTATATTTTCTTCTTTCACTGAATATTATGTTGCTGAAATTCAGCCAGTGATGCTTGTAACTGATAGCTCTAGTTTATTTTCACTGCTACATAGTTTTCCACACGGTCCTTCCTTCACAACAAGGGCGAATATGTGTGCAAGGCCCATAGCACAGTTCCTGGCTCAGAGACAACACTCAATAAATATTTGTTCAATTGTTGAAGGAGACTGAACCCCGACTGACTGCAACACTGATACTTGTTTCCCTCGGCTGGATTCTCCGTCCTTCGCCTCACTGCTGAGGATCTTGCCAGCTCTTCTGCCCTGAACTAATTACAGTTATAAAATTTCCTACCAGGCGTAAGATCCCCGGTAGCCTGCCTACGCACCTAAAACTACAATTCCCAGGAAGCATTGCGGTGCTCTTGCGTCAATTTGTTTACTTTCCTCCTCGGCGAACTTCCGGAGTGTGTGGGCGGGGTCAAATGAGTTCTCCAATGAGCACGTCCGCCGTTGAAGGGGGCGGGGAAATTGTCCAGTGCGCGGCTCGGCTGAGGCGCCAACGAGCGGGCCGGTTGCTGGGCAGCCGTCGTGGGCGGTGTCGCTGAGCCGCGGCGGCGGAGCGGAGTGGAGTGTAGCCTCTCTCTGCTACCTGCTCCCAGGCTCGCTCCTTCTCCTGGCGTCTGTCGACCCCCTCCATGTCCCCGGTGGGCACAGCACCGCGGAACCTCCACGCCCACGCCCACTAGCCTGAGGAGGCCCTCCTTCACGTCCGGTTCTTGCTCCTCGACCGACGCAGACGACGAGGGCGTGCGCGGCGCCTGCGAGGATGCTTCTGTCTGCAGGAGGTGCCTGCGGCGCGTGGGGTTGGGGGCCGCCTCCGCGGGGGCTGGGGGCTCGGTGGGAGGCGGGCCTGTGTCTGAGGAACACGCGTGTGCGCCAGGAGGTACCTGTCAAGTCGTGCGACCGCTGTGCAGTGCACGGAGCGGGGGTTCGCTGGTTGAGCTCACGTTTACCTGACCTGTGACGTGTGCCGGGCGCGGTGCCAGCCTGGGGATGCGGTGACCGGGAGTCAGGCGCTGAACCAGCGGACGTGGTCGTGGCTCTTGGAGCTCAAGTCTTGCTGGAAGGACAGACGTGAAGCAACAAGTAACGACAGTCTTGGTGGGTTATGAGAAGTGCAGGTCTCCCTCTTTTACAGGCTTGTTGAGGCACCTTCTAGTTTAGTCTTTGAATTTGTCTTTTTCTTCTTTTTTAAAAAAATTGATCAAATCTCACTGTATTTTTGTGCTATGTCCGTTTCTGTCTTAATATTTGGATTTCTAATTCTAGGTTTTTTTTTTTAAACATCTTCAGATGCTCGTTTGGAATAATTAAATGTAGAGCGTTATGCTATAGTTTTTCTCCATGTTTTTGGAGGAGCAGAGGATAAAATTTTTATTAGCTGAAATGTTATGATTCACTTTTTCTGTTTTCTTCTTACAGAAACTTTGTAGAGAATTTGTTTTTTTTTCTATTCCTAGGTATTTTATGGACAGGGTTCCTAGTTTGAGAGAGCCCACTTCTGTCAGTATAGTGGAGTGCAGTTTCGTTAATGGATAATGTTATTGAGAAGTGAGAGATAAATTTTGTTTGTCTTTCATTTATGCAAAATCCTTAATATTCCTTTTTTGTTTCCTTCCTTCCTTTTTCCTTCATTGCCATGTCTCTAAGGAGCACCACCTCTTTCCCATATTTCTGATGCCCCCTTGGAAGCAGTACTTCTTCAAGACTGACACCTCCAGAGCCTTTCACTTTCAAACAGCTCATGGCCAATGCTGAGAACCACCAAGTCCTAGATCTGTGTTGAGTATTTCAGCATTTAGTGATGGACTTCCTCTTTTGAGGATGGTGCTATGTGTTTTATCTGATTCCTCCTTTTATCATGAGCCTCTCCTTTTTATGGAGGCTCTTAAACCTTCTAATCCTCCACTCTCCCAAAGGCTTTCAGCAGTAGTAGGAGCTAGGTTGGAATTTGGTGTTTGTTTATGAACCTACAGGTAATTTGAAGGTTATGGTGTTGTCTTCTTGTAATGCTGCATGCTTGGTTATCTGTAGCTTTGTTTGTTCTCCTTGTCGATTCTATGATTCTTTCTCCCCAAAGAACTTCTTTTAACATTTCTTGCAAAGCAAGTCTACTGGTGACAATTCCCTCGATCCTCAATTTTTGTTTGAGAAATTCTTTATTCCCCTCACTTTTGAAGGATAAGTTCACGGAGTACAGAATTTTAGGTTGGTGGTTTTCTTGTTTCCACACTTCACTCCACTCTCTTGCTTGCAGGATGTTTTGGATTCAGGGAGCGGTCTTTTATCTTCCAGACCCTGAAGGCTCTCCTCGAGTTTTTACAAGTATCTATTTTCCCATGCCTTTCCAACACATAATATTATTAGCATTTTTTTGTTTTCTCAATGTGATGGTTGAAGATGGTATTCCATTGACAATTTCATTTTTAATTAGTGAATTCTAACATTGTTGCATATTGGTCATCTGTGTATTTCTCAGTAGGTTGTTTATCCATATCTTTTGCCAGTTTATTAGTTAGGTTTTTGGAGCTCCTTCTTCAGTACTGATATTAATCATTTGTCTATTGTGTATTGCTGATGTTTTTTTCTGAGTCTGATTCATCTTTTAACTGTGTTTATAGTATTGTTGCTAAATGGAATAGTGTATATTCTGAGTCTCTGCACATTACTGTAAATCTTTTTGTTTTTTGGTCTTCACTCATGGATAAGAGATTGTCTGGCTATAGAATGCTTGTCTCACAACATTTTACCCCTCATCTCTATCCACACACATTGCTCCATTGTCTTCTAGAATTGCAGATGAGCAGTCTAATGCCAATATGACCTTTTTTTCTCTTTCTTCCTAGATGCCTAGAAAATTTTATTTCTTCTCTAAATTCAAAAACTTTCTCAATATGTGTTATGGTAATATTTTTTCTCATTAATTTTTCCTAGTATATGATATGTTCCTTTTTTTTTTTTTTTGTGAGGAAGATCAGTCCTGAGCTAACATCCATGCCAATCCCCCTCTTTTTGGTGAGAAAGACTGGCTCTGAGCTAACATCTATTGCCAATCCTCCTCCTTTTTTCTCCCCAAAGCCCCAGTAGATGGTTGTATGTCATAGTTGCACATCCTTCTAGTTGCTGTATGTGGGACACGGCCTCAGCGTGGCCGGAGAAGTGGTGCATTGGTGCGTGCCCGGGATCTGAACCCGGGCCACCAGTAGCAGAGTGCGTGCACTTAACCGCTAAGCCACGGGGCCGGCCCCTGATATGTTCCTTTTGATGATTGGGGCCTTCCTTGAGTTCTGGAAGGTTTTTTCTCACATGTCTTTAAATATTGTTTTTCCCATTTGCTCTGTTCTCTCCATCAGACATGCCAATGATTCTTATATTGAAAATCTGTGGAATCTTCTGATTCATTATTTTCTCTCTTTTCCTTTATCCTCTTCTTTCTGAAAGAGTTTCTCAAGAATGGCTTCAACATTATTGATTTAATTCCCAGTAGTATAAATTCTGATCTTGATTGTTTCTAAGCTGCAGTTAATCTCAAAGGAAATTTTATTCTTTTCAAAATATTTCCTCTTTATCTATCTCTATCTATTTCTGTCATGCCAGCCTCTCCCTTTACAGCTCAGTCTCTCACCTTATCATATAATTTTTCACTTCTTGTTTCTTAGGGCAAACAGTTTACTGAATTTTATAGAGAACGGAAACACAACAGAAGCTTTCTAAAGTGTGCTTCTGTTTCCTCTGATAGAACTCTTTCGAAGACTCTTATTCTGACTCTTAATAAGGACAGCAGGTGGCTCTGTCTTAGTCCAGGGAGCACTGGCTATCAGAGCCCCTCGCCCTAGCTTCCTCAGTGCACACTGGCCTGACTTCGAGCTGCCAGCACTTCTCTGCCTGGGGACTTTCCTCACTGCTGGAGACTCCTTGGCCGCCTGTGTGACAGGCTGAAGTGTAGAGACTTGCTGTCCCCAGGAGCATCTTCAGCTAGTACCCCAGCTGCCTCACCCCTTGGGTGGGAGAGCTGTGAGGGGCGTGCTCTGCCCCGGCTGCCAGGGCTCCCTGTGGACAGAGCTCCTGTTGCCCACAGTGGTGGGTGTCCTGAGCGGGGGCCCCCGCAGTGGTGGGCAGCTTGATAGTAGCCATAACTAGCCGCCTTCTCTTCCTTCTCCCGCTTCCCAACCCCCCTTGCCTTTGCCTCCCAGATAAACTGCTTGCTCCAGAATCCTCTCCAGGTCTGCATCTGGCGCCGCCCAAGCTGAGGCATCCGTGGCCTAAGCATACACACATGTCAAGCCTTGTCTTGGCTCTGGAAGACCTGCTGGAGACAGTCCCCTGGGCCGTGACTTAACAGGTGTGAGGCTGCTTCTGTGACCTCGCATCTGTTCACTGCAGTTTGGAATGTCATCCTGTTCCTGGTTCTCATCCTTGTGGGCAGGAAACCGGAGGGCTGCGGGCCACTCTCAGCTGCCCGGTGCCCCACCCATGCTGACGCCAGGACCACGTGTACATACAGGCGTCATCCACCCCAGGGTTCTGCCCAGCCCCCTCTGCCTCTTCTCCCCACATCATTCAGGGCTCCTTCTGCTCTAGGATTGGTGATGATACTCCATGGGGTGCAAGGGCATCCTCTGAATGTGCCATCGTTGGTTTAAGTGGGACTCTGCTGTGTGTTGCTGTTAGTGTGTGAGGTTGGGGCCAGCTTTGTCGTGGGTTTACACAACAAACATTCCGCTGGAGCCTGCTCTGCTTGGTGCACGAGGACGCTGGCTCTGGACCTGCAGATGCATCATCTCCTACAGATGGCAGCTGCCCTCGCACTGTAGGTCTGCCCTTGAGCAGTCGCCCAGCAGCCTAGCAGCAGGGAGCTCACGTTCTCCTATTACACCTTCAGGCAGGCGTTGAGAGAAGCAGCTTTACTGGTCAGCTCCTCTGGGCCAGGCCTGTGCCTTGTCTCCTTACAGCATTCTTGGGGGCTAATTGTTACTATCATTCCCAATCTGCAGATGAGGAAACCAAGGCTCCTACTGGTTGAGTGACTTCTGAGGTGACTTGGGGCTAGGGCTGGGGCTGGGACCGGGAAGGTCTGACTCAGGGTCTGTGCTTGTTCCCTGGCGTGTTGCAGCCTCTCAGACACGTGACACGCCAGAATGATGGGGCTCCTGATTTGCTGCATTGCTGCACCTCAGCCATTTCACAAGGAGCCTCCGTGTTGTCTTGGCACTGCGGACCCTACAGTGAACCTAACAAATCCCTTGTCCTCACGGGGGTTTCCTCCTAACGAGGAAGACAGAGACAGTAAACAGACATCAGTAAGACGGGATCAGGTGGCCCTGAGGGAAGGCTACCAAGTGGGTGATGGAGGAGAGGCTTTGAGGAGGAGTCTGTCTATTGCTGGGTAACAAATGGCCCCAACACTTGGCAGCCCACAGCAGCAAATGGTTATTGTCTTGGCCTCTGTGGGTCAGGAACCCAGGAGCAGCGTGGCTGGGTGGTTCTGACTCAGGGTTCTCTTGAGGTCTCTGTCAGGATGTTGGCTGGGGCCACATCTTCCCAGGGGCTGGGAAATCTACCTGTCAACTCACATGCATGGCTGCTGGCAGGAGGCATCAGGTCGTCACCATGTGGGTCTCTCCACAGGGCCACTCACAGGCAAGGTAGCTAGCTTCCCAGGGGGAGAGATGGAGATGGAGATAAAGATTGAGATACACACACGTACACGTGCACACACACACACACGTATGCACGCACGCACCGCCCCTGCCTGCTTTCCTTCCGCACGGCTGTGATGAAATGGGAAACAAAACAAGGAACAAGCACCTTCTCCTGCTGCTCCCGGGCCGCCCTTCCTCACCGTCCGTGGCTTGCTTTCCTTCAGGCTTCCTGAGAATGGCCTTGGAGAGTCGTCCAGCTGACAGAGGGCTGTCTGCACCTTCTCCCTGTCCCCCTGGGGCAACGAGACAGCACAAGTTTCCGCTGGCCATTCTGGTCTTCTGTCACTTGCCCGCAGAGGGGGCAGTGTGGCGGGCACCGATGCCCACTTGGAATTGCTGGACAGGGAGTCCAGTGTCCTTCTAGAACAAGGGGTTTACATTCAGGCAGCTGGAACACACATCGCTGGGAACTACCTGCTCTGGGTCTTATTTGCTGCTGGCGAGAGCACGGGGGAGATTGGGTGCTGCCAGGGGAGGCCGGGCAGTCCACCTGTGACAACGGGCCTGGATGTTCGAGGAGCAAAATGGGGTCTCTCTCTCCCTTTTTAAAATAATAATCCATTACTTGTTGAACCATTGTTCATTTTTTCCATTTTAAAATTGTGACATACACACAAGACACACAAAATACACTTGCATACATATGTATATGTGTGTGTGTATACAGTTTAAAGATTCATGTGGTATAGACATCTGTCTTCACCACAAAGTCAGTAAGTGGGACATTTCCAGAAGCACTTGTGTCCCTCCTGACAGGAGCCCCTCTCCCTGGGGGACCGATGCCCTGACACTTGTGACGGTCAAGTCCTTGCTCAGCCTCACAGTCTCACTCTCCGGCAGGCACCTCTCCGCTGAGGCGTTGTGTTTTGCTCGTTTTCTTCATTCATGTGGATTGTGATGCGTGCCGTCTTGGGAGACTGGCTGCCTGGGCGACTCACTCGGCTGCTGGGGGCAGCCAGGGCGCGTGCGTTCCCGTGGCTGGTTAGTCTCCCTTGTGTGCATGGGCCACATTCATCCATTCTCCTGTTGAGACATGCTGGGCCCATTCCAGCGCGGGGCTCCCGGGCCGTGTCCCCCGCTTCACTGGCCTTTATGAGTAGGAGCAGAACTTCTGGGTCAAGAGGTGCCCTTAGCTTTGTGGGCAGTGCTGCTGTCTCTTCCACGGTGGAGCACTTGTGTGTGCCAGGTCCTGTGCTGAGCTCAGGGAGGGGCAGCGTTCTCCCGGGAATCTCAGCAGCAGACTGGCCTGTGCTGTGGCGGAAGGGCAGGCTGCTTAGACAGGGATGAACAGGGAGGGAGGCCTGGCCGAGTGTGTGGAGGGCGGTCAGAGATCCCCCCGCTGCGTTAGAAACACGGTTGCTGAGAGTGACCGATGGTCAGACGTTAACTACGTGGAGTGTTCCAGGCAGGAGGAGTGTGTGCAGAGGCTTTGAGGTGGAGGGTGATCCATCAGCTCGGCTGCCACAAGAAAGTGCCACGGGCTGGGCCGCATGAGCAACAGAATTCATTTTCCCACAGTTCTGGAGGCTGCAAGTCCCAGGTGAATGTCTGGCAGGGCGCCTTCGTGGTGGGACCTCTCTTCCTGGCTGGTGCCTTCTCTCCATGTCCTCACGTAGTGGAGAGAGAGGTCTCATGACTCTTCCTCTTGTGAGGGCACTAGTCCTGCCGAGTCAGGGTCCCACCCTTATGGCCGTATTTAGCCTTTAGCGCCTCCTCACAGATCCCATCTCCAGACACAGCCACACTGGGGGTTAGGGCTTCAACATATGAATTTAGGGGCCCGCAACCATTCAGTCTGTAACGGGGGTGAGGGGAATTTGAAGAACTGGAGCGTGCGTGGACCAAGGGGTCAGGTGGTGGTTTAGGTATTGGTCCTTGTGTAACAAACCACCCGTAAACTTAGTGGTTTTAACGAGAATCATCATTTATTTACTCAAGATTTCACAGTTTGGGCAGGGCCCAGGGGGACAGCTCCTGTCTGCCCTATGTGACGTCAGCCGAGGCCTTGCTCACAAGGGCTGGCAAGTTGGTGCTGGCTGACAGCTGGGCGCTCAGCTGGACTGGTGGCCAGGGGCCTTGGTTCTCCTCCACGTGGCTGCGTGGCCTTCCTCACAGCATGGTGGCTGGTTTCTAAGAGTGAGAAAGCAAAAGTTGCCAGTCCTTTTAATGGTTGGTCCTGATCCTGGCAGGAGTGTCATTTCTGCCATCGTAGAAGTCACAGAGTCCAGGTATAGCTACTGGTTCATATCACAGACCTCGTCTTTTTTTTTTTTTGAATAAAAATGATATATATTTAAGGCGTACAACATGTTTTGGTATACAGATACATAGTGAAATGGTTGCTACAATAAAGCTAATTAATATGTCCATGTCTTTACATAATTGTCTTTTTTTTGTGGTGCAAGCACCTGAAATCTCTTCTTAGCAGGTTTCCAGTATACGAAACAGCCTTGTTAGCTATAGTCGTCGTGCTGCACATTAGATCTCTAGCCTTATTTATCCTACCTAACTGCAGCTGGGTGCCCTTTGACCGCCCTCTCCCCGTTTCCTCCTGACCTGGCCCCTACTGACCACACAGACCTCGTCTTCTCTCGGCCACATGCTGCAGGAAACGTGCCACCTTTTATGTTGGGCATCACCTCCTAGGCTTGAAGCACATATTGGCCAGCTCTTGCCCCAAGACAGCACAACCTCAGATAGTTAAGACACGGAGCAGGAGCACACCAAAGCTGTGCAAGTCAGGGCCAGCTGGAAGAAAAGAGAAAAGTGGATCATTCACCCTGCTCAACAGAGAAGCTTCCCTTGTCCCCCCTTCCACAGCAAACCCTCCTAAACATAGTGGGCAGAGGGGCTGCATTTGATGACTCAGAAAGGCAGTGTGTGGATTTCATTAGCTTGGCTCACTAAGGTACTGGTGGACGCCAGGAGCTGATGGTCTTTGCTAAATGTGAAGGAAATGAACCCTACCCCGGGGGTCCCTGCTTGCTGAGGTTATTTTTCTTTAGATGCAGCTGGTAGTAGCTGCCACGTTTCTGGTGTTGGCTGTTTCAACCTCCCAGAGCAGCAGGGAACTGTTTTTACCAGAGAAACCTGTGTGTGAATTCGTGTGCAGTATTTTCCCCGAGGTGAGACATTTGCGAGATCCGATGTATTCATTTTCCACAAGTGAAATTGTTACTGAACCAGAAGTGGGTTCGGTCACCCATCACGCATTAAGCCAATCTCTGACAGCAGGTGTAGTGGAAGAAAGTAGGGCAAAGTGCTGAGCAAGGAGAACGGGCAGCCAACTCCCGAAATCCCTGACAAGCTACAATCAAGGGTTTTTATTTGGGGTTTTAGGTAGGGGAGGGGGAGCATCCATGTGGCCTTGAGGGCGGAAGAAGAGGGCTGGGGATGGGCTAGGAGTCTTGTCACTCCCCGTTCCTGTCCCCCGTTTTGGTTTTCTTCACACTAAGTGGCCCGATGTGTGGTCAGCCAGTGTTGCTCTCCTTGAAATCTCTCTGTGGCTCTCATTCCCTTTAGGGCAAGTCCCAGTTCCTTAGTGGGCTTTCAGGACCCTCTGTGACCTGTCCCCCTGCAGACCTTTTCACTGCCACCCCGTCCTTGCACTGTACTCACACCGAATTGTTCAGTTTCCCACAGATACTCTGCCCATAAGGTTTACTCTCTGGGAAGCCCACAAACTCCATCAGGCTCCCCGAGATGAATCAGACATAGATCTCGCCTGAAGAGCATGGTCCAGCTGGGAAGACAAGACAGGTACCTAACGATAGTACAGTCACATTCACAACACAGCACACACTCACCCGCTGCTGGCAGTATCAGGACAGCGTCTTGAGGGAGGTGGCGTTTAGCAGGGCCCAATGCATGGCTCTGAGCACAAGAGATAGAGAGGAGGCATTCCAGACAGAAGGAAGCTGGAGTGTTAGGCACGTACCAGACAGAGGTGGGGAGCGAGGCTGGGGAGTGGGGAGTGGACCAGCACCCCTTGTTTCTAGGACCACTTCCCACTGGTGCATTTTGCTCTGCGTCTCCAAACTTAAATATCCTCCAGCTCACAGCCTGGAAAGCAGTCAGCTCTGATGATAGGACGCTCTCCTATGAGACTCTCTCCTCTTCCGTGAGCTTTGGGCCTTGGCTGCCTGGGCCCGCGGCTGCCTCTGATCTCCCTCATTAGTCCAAGCTCAGTTCCACAGGGAGGGCTTTGGGTTTTGTTCTAAGGAGCAGGGGCTCCGTGAGCAGGGAGTGACATGATCGACTTCCATTGGAGAAGATGCTTCTGGCTGCATGTACACAGTGGGCTCTGGGGGGGAGAGAATCTGAGTTGGTAATGGAGTCTCACCAGCGATTTGCCAGCACATCTAATGAAAAGCACCCACTGGCCCATGATTTTCAGCTGGTTCCTGAATTACGAATTACTTAATGCAATTTGTCTGATGGACAATTTTTCATAAAACATGAACTCAAGGCGGGGAGTGGTTGGGTGGTGGGAGGAAACATTAAAAGGGGTGTATCAGAGAGGTCCAGGTGGCCCCCAGTCCCATTGTCCACTCCTCAGAGCAACTGAACACATGACTTTTAGCTGGGCATGTGGCCACCCAAGACTGCAGAGCTCCCAGCCTCCTCTGCAGCTGGGCCGGGTGTGTGACCAAGCTCTCCCTCCAGGATGGGAAGGGAAACAACTTGTGCGGCTTCTAGGATATTTCCTAGGAGAGAGCAGCAGGCCCTTCTTTCTGCTTCACCCTCTGTCCTGCTGCCGGGAGCGTGAGCCCTGAGGCTGGAGCTCCGCCCTGACCCACATTGATGAGGGCAGCTCCTCTGGGATGACAGGGCAGCAGGGAGAGGAGCCTCCTGGAGCAGCCCTGCCAGACCAGCCCTGGACTGTCTGCCTCCAGACTGAGCATGGGGGAGATGCCTGTTCTGTTTGCCACTCTCCTCTGGAGGCCCTTTATTGCAGCAGCTGAACCTTATCCTGACCAGGACAGCAGGCTTGGAGGGGACTTTCTGTGGGGTTCCCTTGGATGAGGCTGCTCCCAGGGCCACAGCTGTCTGAAGTTTTCAGCCCTCCTTTCGGTATGGTGACAGCCAAGCTCAGCTCCAACCCACTCCCCTCTCCAGGCGCTTCTCTGGAAATCTACGTGAAGGTCGATGCCCCCAAGGAAACAAGTGTGGAGCTGGTATCGCCCAGGGCATCCTCTTGTTCTGTCCTCCCACACTGTGCACCCCCCACTCTCTCCCAAAGATGCAGCTTGTTCTGAAATAGGCTGGACTGACTCTTTTCCTGCTAATATCTGCAGATTCTCATAAATAACTCAGGGAACAGGCCGTCTCACGCATGGTATAACTTGCTTATTGTTAGAAAGATGAGTTTGGAACTGACGAGTTCCCTGCTAAACAAGTTTAAAAGCTGAATTTGAAAAACGAACCAAATTCTAGTCACAGTGTGAGGGCAGAGACTGGGACTCCCATCAAGCCTTGGCCTGAGCCCTCAGTCTGGGGAGACAGATGTTTAGGACTTCCTAGGGGTCTCTTGTCCATGTAATTTCTGATACGCCCTCCACTCTTATGGAGCCTCCAATTTTATGGGGAAAAGGAATTCTAATGTACTAAAAAACTTGTTGAAGATATTGTAAAAGGGTGCACAGTATATTTGTTCTTCATTTGTTTACGCTAAGCGTCTGCAAAGTGTCTTTTAGGGCTGGTTTAAAATAGAATGGAGGGCTGGCCCCGTGGCTTGGCGGTTAAGTGCACCCGCTCCGCTGCTGGCGGCCCGGGTTCGGATCCCAGGCACGCACCGACGCACCGCTTTTCCGGCCATGCTGAGGCCGCGTCCCACATACAGCAACTACAAGGCTGTGCAACTACGACATACAACTATCTACTGGGGCTTTGGGGGAAAAAATAAATAAATAAAAATTAAAATACGCCCAGTGGCGTAGTGGTTAAGTTTGCACACTCCACTTTGGCAGCCCGAGGTTCGCAGGTTCGGATCCCGGGTGCAGACCTGTGCACTGCTCGTTAAGCCATGCTGTGCCGGCGTCCCATATAAAGTAGAGGAAGATGAGCACAGACATTAGCCCAGGGCCAATTTTCCTCAGCAAAAAGAGGAGGATTGGCAACAGATCTTAGCTCAGGGCTAGTCTTCCTCACACACACACACAAAACCAGAATGTATTAATGGAAAATTTGAGGTTCAGTAAGGCCAACAGATCAGGAGACGACACCATTGAGAAGATAGTTTGTTACAGTTCCCAGAGGAGGGGCACGCCGCGCCACACAGGGACTCAGGGCAAGCACTCAGGTGGTCAGGAGGCAGAGGGAGCGGGGGAACTGTGGGCAGGAGCCTTTACTGTGGGTTCTGCAGGAAGGAGCAGCGGGGCGGGGTAAGCAGGCTTAGGACTGGCTGGTCTGAGTAATTTCACAGGCTCTGGGGCATAGGGGCTGTCCCAGTTGTCTGGTACCTGCCCTGGGTGATAAGGGCAGGGGGATAGTGGCCCGGGGTATGAGTGTCCGATAGAGGAGGTGGTTGGGGTGTGCGTGGACACTGGATTGGTTGGTTTGTATTTGGGCCCAAGACTGGAGGATTCTTCCTGAGGGTGGGGGGAGGGAGCCACAGGGAGGCAGGAGGCCGAGTCGGGATTCAGAACAAGGCGTGTCCTGCTTATGCACGCGGGACAGATGCTAAAGCATCAGGTTTACAGAAGCTAGAAACATGGTCCAGACAAAGGCTCAGCTCAAATGTCACCTCCTCAGTGGAGCCTTCCCTGCCTTCTCCATCTACAGTGACAGACTCCCCACCCCAGTCTCCCTACCATCACCCACTTCATTCCCCTCACAGCGTTCAGGGCCTGGCCCCCTGCTCAGCACCCCACCCTGACTCTCCCCACTCAGATGAAAACTCCTCACCGGGCCCCCAGGCCCAGCACCATCTGGGGCCCTCCACCTCTCTCGTCTCCTCCCACTACTGTCCCCCCCAGCCCCTGCATCCTGATCCCCGAGCCCTGCTTTTCCTCTGTAGCACTTCTGCCTTCTAACCTGCTGTGCTCTGCTCACTCTTTGTCCCGCTCCGTGTTGTTGGCTCCACGGGGGCAGCGGAGTTTGTTTTCTCATCTCCTTCACTGCCCTCCGTGTCTGCAGCCTAAGTCAGGGCGGGGCATAGAGCGGGGCTCCACAAACAGCGAATGAGCGAAGAACGCTCAGCACTCCTGGAAACGTGCTTGTTTGTGGTCTGCAGTGTTCACTTGCCCGGCGCACGTCACTGAGGCCCTACTGCGCGCTGGGCCGGCTTCAGACACTGGGCACAGCAGCGGGCGAAGCAGGCTGAGGTCTCCATTCTCATACAGCTGACAGCCTAGTGGGGGAGACAGAGAAAAAGTAAGTAAAATGTGCACAAAGTCAGGCAGTGATATGTACCATGGAGAAAAATAAAGGCAGGAAGGACATTTGAGCAGATTCCTGAAAGTGTTTAGGGAGCAAGCCATGCAGAGGGTAGAGTGTTCCAGGCTGCGAGACCAGCAAGTGCAAAGGCCCTGGGGCAACATTGGGCTGCATGTTTGAGAGTCTTAGTTATTAGTATGGATTCTTAGTTTTCTCTTGAGTCTGTATTTCGCTTTTGTTTGTAATCCTTGGTTTCACCTTTCTAACCAATTAATCTGAGTTCAGCAAATTCTATTCTATTCTGTGATTTAAAGTAGAAACGGGTGAATTTGGGTCAAGTCAGTATGCGTTTATTGAATGGCCTCCGTGGGCCCAGCTCTGTTAGGCATCAGGAGGCTGTGAAATCAACATGGCAGTCTCTGCCTTGATGACCCCAGTTAATGAATGTCCTCGACATCCTCCAGTCCCTTCCACTGTCCCTCTGCCCCATCTCATCTGGGTCTCAAGCTCCAACCCTGACCCTTTGTCGCACCTTCACCCCCACATCTACCTCCTCCTAGACTTCTCTGTCTGAGTGTCCCCTGAGCTTCTCGAAGTCAGCGTGTCGCAAACTGAGTTCAGCCGTTGCCCCACAACTGCCTCCTCTCCATGACGTCCCACTTGGTGAGGGAGCCACCACCAGCAGGATGCTCAACCGCTGGGCAGGGCTCCTCCCCACCCCGCCCTGCCGATGCCTCCCACCCTGTGGATCAACCACCTCAGGAATCCCGTGATCCTCTCCCTCCCGGCTTCAGCCTTGGGCTGCACACCGACCTCCCCCTTTTCACAAACCCCCAAGAGGCTGGTACAGTTACACATGGGGACACGGAGGCGACGCACGCGGGTCTGGCTGGGAATGACAAGCAGTATCCCAGAGCGGAGGGCAGACCGGGGCTCCTGAGCGGCCGGAGCACAGCTATTGTGGCGGCAAGGTGCCCATAAAGGGGGTGAGGCTGTTGCCCCACTGCAGCCCCTCCCCGTGTTCCCCAGGGTGCCCTGTGTTTCATGCCTCGGCTTGGGCTGGCTGCCCCTCCTTGCTCTCTGTTAGGTGGGTGCCTATTCATTCATTCACTCATTCGTTCCTCATGTATTTGGTTCTTGCTCGGTGCCAGACCCTGGCTAGGTGGTGGCTCATCCTTGGAGGCCCAGATCAGATGTCACCTCCTCCATGAAGCCATTCTTGATCCCCACTCCCTCCTGCAGCCCCCTCTGGCCTCACCTGGGACCACCCCAGTGCTGTGATCACACTCTGGTGACCTCTGCAGCCTGTGAGCTCTGGGCCAAGTACAGAAAGGGGCTCAGAAAAATGTGATGATGGTGAAAACACTGAATAGATGAAAGGATTACACACAGGCCACATGGGGGTCAAGTTCACCGTCTCCCCATCTCCCTCCAGGACCAGGGCTCCTTCATTATCAGGAGCCTGGGGGACCTTCTCTCACCGTGTGCTCATTTAGACCATTAACAGTCTGGATTTTTTTTTAATTTTAATTTTTTTTAAACTTTGAAGACATGTGATGAGGGTATTCCTCAGTAAGGAGAAACTTAATTATCATTTCAAGGAAGGGAATCCATCTGTTGTGTCTGAGCCAAGACAGGACAATATGGAAAGCACAGGGTGTTGAGGGGGAGCTGGCTCAGGGGCTGGGCCTCAGGGCAGCAGGAGGAGGCGAGACAGAGAGATGGATGGAGGCCGAGCTGCCAGGGCCACGGGCAAGCCGGGAGGAGGGGACATCCAGGGGCTTCCGCCTGTGAGGGAAGTGTCCCCCTCTGTCACATACAAGCATGTTTCTCATGCTGCAGCACACCTCCAGGCCTTTTTATGACTATCAATGCCCTACATAGGTGTTGTGTGAATAAATCACTATTTATTTATCTACCCATTTTCACATATGTGTTCATTTGTCTTGCTTCCAGCCATTTACTGGAAAACTGCTGTTATGAACACATTTGTCCATGCCTCTGGTTCACAGATGCTCAAGTTGCTCTTTGGAATATATCTAGGTGTGGAATTGTTAGATCATGGGATGGGGGGATGTTCAACTTTACAAGAAAATTTAATTTATAAGTTTAAAATTTAGTTAATAAGTTTAATTTTGCTAAAGTGTTTGTGCCAATTTACATTTCCGCAAGAATCCTAAGGGCAGGTCACCGTGGTCTCTGGACACTTGTGATCCCCTTCACTGCCGGTAGGAATGTAACAGCTTGGCCCTTTTGATAAAGTAACTTGATATCCAGGGCTGTGAAACTGGTCATACTGTTTGGCTCAGGAATTCCATCTTTGGGTATTCCATCTTTTCTTTCTACAAAGAAAAGAACTCAAAATGCAGGAAAATATTTGGCACACCAAGATGTTCACTGCAGCATTGTTTATAACTGAAAAATGGAGGAGAAACTCAAAATTGAAGAAATGGTTCAGTGAAGTGTAGTAGATTGACAGTCTAGTAGGTGTAAAATGTTATCTCATGGTATTGTTTCCATTTCCTTGGTTACTAGTGAAGTTAAATATCTCTTCATATGTTTATTAGCCATTTCTATTCCTTCTTTTTGAAATACCTGTTCATGCCTTTGCCAACTTTTATTGAGTTGTTTGTCTTTTCTAATTGATTTACAGGAGTTCTTAATATATTCTTGATACTGATTCTTTTTTTGTTGTATTAGTTGCAAACATTTTCTCCCACTTTGTAGCTTATCTTTTCACTTTCTTGAAGGTATTTTTGTTGAATACAAGTTTTCATTTTCACATAGTCGAATCAATAAGTCATTTCTTCTTTGGTTAGTGCTTTGGTTGTCTTATTTATTAGATCATTTTCTACCCTGAGGTAGGAAATATCTATTCGCTTACATTTTCTTCCAACAGTTTTAAAGTTGTGCTTTTGACATTTAAGTTTCTAATCCATCTGTGGTTGATTTATGTATGGTATGAGAAAGGCATCTATTTTATTTTTTCCACATGGGTAGCCAATTTGTTGAACAACTCTCCTTTCCCCAGTGATCTGTCCTGTCAACTTGGTCAGATATAGAAGTTTGATATATCCATAGATAAATAAGTTTGGGCACTTTCTTCTACTTAGTTGTCACTTGTTTTATCTGTGCTGGTACCAGAGAGCCTTGTCCACGAACCGTTCTCATAAGTCTTGACATCTAGTAGAGCAAGTCTCTCCTTCTCACTCAGCTTCTTTGACATGTTTAACCTATTCTTGGCCCTCTGCTCTTTCATATACATTTAGAGTCAACTTGGCAAGTTCCACGCAAAATGTTTGTTAGCATTTTAATTGGGGTTGCATTAAGTCTATAGATCAATTTGGGGAGAATTAACATCTTAATGATATTAAGTTTTTCTATCTTTCCATTTATTTATATCTTCTTTAAAGTTCTGTAGAGTTTTAAGTTTTCTGTGTACATTTTTTACAGATTTTGTATTAGATTTATTGTTAGGTATTGATAGCTTAGTTTTTTCTTTTTCTCAGAATGCATTTTTTAAATTGAGGCGTAATTTACATATAATAAAATGCACCTGTGTTACATATACAGGTCAATGACTTCTGACAAATGTGTCTACCTGTGTAACCACCACCACAATCAAGATATGGAACATTTTTATCACCTCTAAAAGTTCCCTGTGCCCCTTTGCCCAGCCCTAAGCCCCAGGCAATTGATAAATTATTTGTTGTCACTATAGAATAATTTTGCTTTTTAAAAAAAATGACTTCATATAAATGGAATCATAAAATGTTAATGTGTGTGTGTGTCTGGTTTCTTTTACTCCGTGTAGTGTCTTTGAGAGTCATCCATGTTGTTGCACATCCTCAGTCATTTGTTTCTTTTTCTTTCTGAGTAGTAGCTTTTTCATATGGCCATTAAAAATATGCCTTGGGGAAATCTTGAGCTATCTTAATTTTAAATCAGAACAAAAATAATATGTGAATACTGGAGAGTCACAGCTTTGAAAGATAAAAGAAAAACTGTAGATGGAAAAATGATGGGAAGGAAATACACTAAAATGTTAATAGTAATTTTCCTGGGTATTGAAAATAATGGATGATGTTTTTTTCCTTTCATCTACATTTCTTATTTTCTAGGTTTTCTCAGTAAGTATATATAACTATTTTAATGAAAAAATTATTTTAAAGAAACAATCCCGCCAAACCACCCTCTGCCTTGTGTCTGGTTCTTTCTCCACATCCTAAGTCATTGTGCCCAAATGCGAGTGTTGTATGTCTTACCCAGGAAGGACAGGAGGACCTGAAGTCATGTCCCAGGCCCAGAAACAGAAAGGATGATTCTGGGCAGCTGAGACCAGCCAGGTGGAGAAGCAGCAGATGGAAACTCAGAGTCAACCCAGTGCTGCTTACCCGACCCCCAGCACCTCCACTCACGCACCAATCATTATTTATTGAGCACCTACTCAGTGCTGGGCTCTGTGAATACGATCATAAGCAATAGCCAGCCCAGTCCCTCCCTGTATCAGCCAGCTCGGGCTGCCAACCAGAGTCCCACAGACTGGGGGGCTTTAACAGCAGGGATTTATTTCCTCAGTTCTGGAGGCTGGACGTCCAAGATGAAGGTGTTGGCAGGGTTGGTTTCATTCTGAGGCCTCTCTCCTTGGTTTGTAGACGGCTGTCTCCTCCTGTGTCTTCACATGGCCGGTTCTCCGTGCATGTCTGTGTCCTCATCTCCTCTTATAAGAACTACAGTCGCATTGGGTTAGGGCCCACCCTAATGACCTCATTTAACTTACTCACCTCTTTGCAGGCCCCGTCTCTGAATACAGCCACATTCTGCAGTACTGGGGGTTAGGGCTTCAGCATATGAATTTGAGGGGACACAGTTCAGCTATGACACTAGCCTTGTGGAGTTTACGGTCTAGTGGGGACGTTGATCTTATTTGTCAAAGAATAATGCAAATAATGCCTAACTGTGATAAATGCTATGAAGGAAACACTACAGTTAAAACATAGTTGGGGGCTGATCAAGACTAGAGGGGACCCAGGGTATCAGGAGAGGCTTCCATAAGGAGGTCCCCCCTGAGCTGGGGTTGAAGGAAAGGTGGCAGTAAACCAAGAGACTGGGGCTGAGCTTTCTGAACAGAGGATACCCACGTGCAAAGGCCCTGAGGTGGGCAAGGCGGGTCAGTGTTGCTAAGAACAGCTCACACTCGGCACCAGCTATGTCCAGGCACAGCTTTAAATGTTACCTCTCAGCCATCCTGTTGGACAGGTGCTGATAACATCCTCTTTTTACAGATGGAACAGAGAGGTTAAGCAGTTTGCTGAAGTTCACACGGCTAGTATCTCCAGGGGGTCCAGCTCCAGCGTCCACACATGCTTCGCCTTTCACAACTGATTCACGATGGCCTGGTTTCGGAATTTTGTCTCTCTCCAGTGAGTGCCAGGGAAATGACAGAAATGACCCCCTTAAGGTTTCGTAGCCCTTAAAAAGAAAAAAATCGTGCCAAAGTGATTTACTTATTCTTTTTTTTTTTTTTTTTTTTTGTGAGGAGATCAGCCCTGAGCTAACATCCGCCAATCCTCCTCTTTTTTTTGCTGAGGAAGATGGCCCTGGGCTAACATCGGTGCCCATCTTCCTCTACTTTATATGGGACGCCGCCACAGCATGGCTTACCAAGCAGTGCGTCGGTGCGCGCCCAGGATCCGAACCAGCGAACCCCGGGCCGCCGCAGCGGAGCGCGCGCACTTAACCGCTTGCGCCACCGGGCCGGCCCCTCTTTTTTTTTATTGAACAAATCTGACGTAACATTGTGTAAGTTTAAGGTGTACAATGTGTTACTTTGATACATTCAAATGTTGTAATATGATTGCCGATGTAGCGATATTTATCACCTTACATCATTATGGCACAATATTGTTGTCTATGTTCATTATACTGTGCATTAGATCCCCACGGTTTATTTACTACTCCTTACAAGTTTGTACCCTTAAACGCTAAGACTCTTATCCCGCCTCATCCCTGGGTACCACCATTTTACTCTGTTTTTTACAGGTTTAACTTTTTTAGATTCCACATATAAGTGATATCATACAGTGCTTGTCTTTCTCTTGTTCTTTATGCTGTTTATCTTTATGCATTCCTGGGCTGGGCAAATTCTCATTTTAAAGGTGGAAATTCAGAAAGGGCATTTGCCCCAGGCCGGACAGGATGGGGCGCCAGAGGCTAGGAAAACAGGCAGGTCTGACTCCACATCACTAGTGCTCTTGGGCTGGGGCTTGTCCCCGTGACATGGGGCGCTGCTGGGATTCCTAATGAGCCCCCAGAATGTCAGTTCCCTGAAAGCCGTGGCTTGGGTGGAAATGACGCCTGGGGGAAGCGGCACCTGCGGTCACTGTGCTGTGGTCATAATGCTCCCGTCTCTCAGCCTCAGATGCCTTGTCTGCAGGGCAGATGCTGTCTGGATTCCCCTCCACTCCCCTCTGGGCTGAACCAGTCTGTTCTCCCGCTGCAGTCAGAGCTCTCCACCAGGGGCCTTGGATCAGACTTCAGTCAGGACAAGCCAAGGATGATAAAGGGTGGGGGAGACCCAATCACCCTCCCCCGAGGGGCCCCACTGACACACCTGACTCCCAGCCAGCTCTCCCACGGTCACTTCAGCCCAGCTCAGCTCCAAAAGGAAAAGACAAAACTCCCAGCTGCAGCCACACCACAGGAAGCCAGCACCACCACCCAGCACTTCCCAGCTGCACCCCCAGCCCCAGACGTCATCGGTAGTTAGAGCAGCACGGATGAGTGCTACCGCTATCCTTTACTGTCGGTTTATTCTGTGCCAGGCATCGTGCTGAATGCTCTGCTGAAATCCTCTCAGTTGTTCTTGATCGTCATTCATTCCCATTCTACTCTCACGATTGTAGCTCTATCCACCGACCATCCATGCTATAAATCAGCTCACTTCTAGAAGAAAATATCTTCACCCTAAGAAATAGAACATTCATTAAAGGACACATCTGGAGTTCTGTTCGCGTTTTCCTAATACACATCAAAATAACCACAAACATGAAAACTGCTCGTCTAAAATCACCTTGCAGGTCTTGGCTGTTGTGAATAATGCTGCAGTGAACACAGGGGTGCATGCATCTTTTTGAATTAGTGTTTTCATGTTCTTTGCATAAATACCCATTGGGGAGTAGCTGGATCAAACGGTAGTTCTATTTTCAATTTTTTGAGAAATATCTATATATTTTCCATAGTAGCTGCACCAGTTTGAAGCAACCTAAGTGCCCATCAGTGGATGAATGGATAAAGACGATGTGATACATATACACAATGGAATATATGTACTCAGCCATAAAGAAAGACAAAATCGTGCCATTTGCAACAACATGGATGGACCTTGAAGGTATTATGCTAAGCGAAATACATCAGACAGAGAAAGACAAATACCATATGATTTCACTCATATGTGGAAGATAAACACACAGATATGGAGAACAGATTAGTAGTTACCAGAGGGGAAGGGTGCTAGGGGAGGGCGAAAGGGGTAAAAGGGTACATGTGTACGGTGATCCATAGAAACTAGAATATTGGTGGTAACACGATGTAGTATATACAGAAGCCGAAAGATAGTGATGTACACCTGAAATTTACACAATGTTATAAACCAATGTGACCTCAATAAGAAATTAATAAATTAGGGGCTGGCCTGGTGGCATAGTGGTTAAGTTCACACGCTCCGCTTCGGCGGCCCAGGGTTCGCGGGTTCGGATCCTGGGTGCGGACCTACGCACTGCTTATCAAGCCATGCTGTGGCAGCGTCCCATATAAAGTAGAGGATGGTGGGCACGGATGTTAGCCCAGCGCCAATTTTCCTCAGTAAAGAGAGGAGTATTGGCAACAGATGTTAGCTCAGGGCTAATCTCCCTCACCAAAAAAAAAAATAATAATAATAATTAATTAGTTAAATAAAATCACCTTGCAAAACCCACTTTGAGGAAAACTGATCTAACTGAGTTCCCACTTTAATCCTAAGAAGAAAGGAGTATTATCTCCATTGAACAGAGGAGAAGACTGACGTGGTAAACACTTTGACATTTATTTTGCATGAAATTGGGATTCACTGGTGGGTATTGAGCAGAACTGTGACATGATCTGACCTCTGATCTATAGGAGCGAGCTGTGCAATCCTTAGAGTCCTCAAAAGGGAGTATCTGCCAGGTCTCAGTGAGGAGGCCACACTGGGCAAAGGAAACGAGGCCTTTAGCACAACAAAAGTGGGGGTCTGGGGTATCTGGGAGAAGGGCGGTCAAAGGGGAATGGGAGTGGGTGGTGATCAGGGAAGGAGGCCTCTCTTAGGAGATGAGGCCAGAAGAATGAGAAAGAGCCAACCGTGGAAAGAGAAGGAGCAGCAGGAACAAAGACAATCAATATTCCTGCCCAGGAGCTGGTAAGGAAATCTTCACGCCTTGTTCTTTTGGAAAATAGGAGAGTAGGCACAAGTATCGGAGACCTTGAGCATTCTGGCTGCTGCTGCCTAGATAACAGGGAATGGAAATGCAGCCAATTGGCAGAACTCCTGGAATCAAAGGTCATTAGATTTAAATTCTGCAACCCCCATCAAGGTGCACGTGGAGGAACTCAGAGACCAGCCTGCACAGCCTTGGAACTACTTTCCCTGGAGCCAGTGCATGGATGGAAACGATAATTACAACTGTTACAATTTCTACAGTGATTCTCTGTGTTAGGTTCTCTGTGCTAGGTGCTTAGTATTCAAGATGTCTGAGTCAAGGTTCAGTTGAAGGAAATAGAGGCTACTTGTATTAGTCAGCATTTACTGTAGTAACAAACATCCCAACGTCTCAGGAGCTTATAACCATGCATGTTTTTTCCCGTGGGTCTGTGGGTTGGCCGTGGATGTGCTGGGCTCAGGTCAGCTCACATGTGCTATCATTCTTGGACCCAGGCTGAAGGTAGGCACCTATCTGGGACATGCTGCTCTCACGACAGAGGGCAGAAATGCAAGAGTTCCTGACCAACCACACAGTCGCATCCACTCATTGACCAAAGTGTATCCCATGGGCAAGCCAGAGTCAATGAGAGGTGGATATTACTCTTCCCCAGATTGCACTGGGCAAGTCACATGGAAATGAATGGGGACATATATCCTACTACAGGGAACGGGCAAATTGTTGGGAACAACAATTCAGTCTACCACACCACTGTATTTTAAGAACAAAGGGATTTGTTGCATGGAATTGGGTGTTCACAAAGCTGTCAGAGGTGCTGGAGATGTAGGATCTAGACAGGGTGTTGTGTTTTTGGAGAGTGGCACAACAGAAGGAAACTGAAATGTGCCAGTTCACTCACAAGCACAACAGATTAATTTCTCGAAGAACCTCGTAAAGCTGGGATGAATCTCCTTAAGCAACTGATGACTATACAGGAAAGACTGACCTCTGTCTCCTGTTTCCTTCATAGGTCTGACCATGCACTGGCTGTGGAGACTCCAGGGGCTTTGTATCCTGTAGGGGCTCAGATGTCCAAGCTCACTGTCTGCATTCATACCAGGCAATTGGCAGCCCTGCAGTGGGGCCACCAGGAAGTCCCTGCCAAGTTCAACTTTGCTAGTAATGTGGTGGATCACGGGGCTGGCGTGGAGAAGGTAGTGGGGTGGGGACGAGGCACAGGGTTGGACAAATTGGCTGAGTTCATTAATCACCCATTCATTCAATAAATATTTATTGAGCACACACATGTCAGGCAGTAGGATGAGCTATGAAGATGTCCACTTTCCAGGAAGGCAGCGTGGGGTGGGAGCAAGAGAGCATGAACTTGGCATAAAGACGAGCCTAAGAGACTGGTGCAGAGTGGAGCGAAAACCCTGGGCAGCTGACACACAGTTTGCCTGCCCATGCTGCACGTGCTCTGTTGTGACCTCCCAGAGTCAAACAAGGACTAGTGTGTTGGGGTCATAGAGGAGGTGGCTTTGGGTTTAATAAGAGAAAATCAGCACTGACCAAAGACTGCATCAGTCTTCTCAGAAAGTTATGTGTCCTTGTCATCACGGTGTGTAAGCAGGATGGCCGCTAGGCAGGGGTTGTCAAAAGGGCTCCAACATGAGAAATCAGAGAAAGAGAGTGATGAGGAAATTTCTGATTTTCCTTTCCCTCCCCGGAGTTCTAAAATTCCACCCCATTCACTGCTGATCCCGCCCCTGCCTTCGCTTGAAGTTCTGTGTACTTTTATGGAGGGTGGAAGGATTCATCTTGGCTGGGATGGGGAGAGAGGTGGATCTGCCAGCATGGGCTTAAAAGAAGTCATAATCACGGTGTTGTCATGACAAAGCCTTAGTGCGGAAATCGCAAATGCTGGGCCTCTAGGCTGAAGATGGCTCATGGTGCAGAGTGTTCTTAAAAAAATTTGGTCAACATTTTAAAATTGAAAAATTTCAGATAAAAATTGAGATTTCTGGCTTTTCTGTAAAAGTAAGAGCTCCTTGGAATAATGAGGAAGGCCTTTACTACCATGACTCAAAATCCTGATTCCATAAAAGAAGTAATTTAATAAATCTACTACATAAACATCATAAAAACCTCTCCTTTGACAAATAACACTATAAGCAAAATCAAAAAACTAATGACACCCAGGGGAAAAATGTTCAACTCATAGCACAGCAGAAGAGTTAATATCCCTAACACAGAAAGAGCTCCTAGAAGTCAAGAATGAAAAGACACAACCCAATGTAAAAGTGGGCAAAGTAGATGAAAGGACAGTTCACAGAAGAGTGAACTCGAATGGCCCTGAAATGTAAGAAAAAATGCCCCACCTCACTCATGCAAATTAAAACTTCGCTGAAATAAGATTTTTTACGTCTCAGTGCAGTTAAATACAAAAGTTTGACAGTATGCTCTGTGGACAGGGCTGTGAGGAAATGGACACTCACACATTACTGGGCAAAGTGCAAAATGGTACAACTCTATGGAGAGGAATTTTGAAATATCTAACCCAATTACCAATACTTTTTCTCTTTGACTTTGCATTATTGCTCTCAAACTATGATATGGGGACTGCTGAGGATACCAGAGACTCTGAAATCAAAACTTTACCAAAAGAAAACTAAGACAATTGGAACCCTTGTGCGTCACCAGTGGGAATGTAAAATGGTACAGCTTCCATGGAAAACAATGTGGCACTTCCTCAAAAAATTTAAAATAAATAAATAATTTTAAAAATTAAATAATGACTGTATAATCCAGCAATTCCACTTTTAGGTATGTACCCCAAAGAATCAGAAGCAGGGTCTTGAGATATTTGTACACCCCTGCTCATCATTATTTACAATAGCTGAAAGGTAGGAACAACCCAATGTCCATCAGTGGACGAATGGATAAACAAAATCGGCATATCCATACAAAGGAATATTATTCAACCTTAAAGAAGAATGAAATTCTGATGTATGCTACAACATGGATGAACCTTGAAGACATTATGTTGTGAAATAAACCAGACACAAAAGGACAAGTATTGTGCGATTTTATTTATAAGACGTGCCTAGAGTAGTCAAATTCATAGAGACAGAAGATAGAGTGATGGTTACCAGGCTGGGGGGAGGTGAGACTGGGGAGTTGTTTTGTAATGGGTACAGAGTTTCAGTTTTGGATGATGAAAAAGTTCTGAAGAAGGATGGTGGCGATAGTTGAACAATAATGTGAATGTACTTAATGTCACTGAACTGTACACTTAAAAATAGTTAAAATGGCAACTTTTATGTGTATTTTAACACAATAAAAAAGGAAAACAAAATAAATACACAAATAGAGAAAGGAAGAGAGAAATTAAATAAATAAACAAACAAAAAATAAATACATCAATTTAAGGTAACAGTTGCCTTCTTCACTTTCACTCTCTCACAAGTGCACAGTGGCATTTTCCAGAGGCTACACGTGGGTGATCCTGCAACAAAGTAAGTGCAGAAACAGAAAATAAAATCCAACTGTCTTCTATTAAGGAAGACGTTAAAGACATTTGCAAACATGTAAAATGATGCCTCTCTTATTGTTTTTTTTTTTTTGTTTGGGAAAGTATACTTACCTCTGTATCAAAATGTATCTTATTTGTGGTAATGTATAATGGTTTTATTACTGTTATTTTTAAAAGCACACATTTATAAAATTTCTCAGTTTTAATTTCTAGTACAGTAAATATTGATAGATAGAATCCATATAAATAAAAATTCTTTAGGGTTTTTAATACTTCCTAAGAACCTATAGGGGTCCTGAGATTAAAAAGCCGACTAAGCATTGGTGGGGCAATCCCAAGACTGGCATTTATTCTATGTGCTCACGTACCAGCCCAGCCTGATCAGTAGGTCTTCTCTTTCTTCAGGCTGGGAAGTGGCCCCCCAGACCAGCCCTGTGGTGGGTGAGCAGTGATGGGGATGAAGTGATGTGGAACTTCAGCGAACTGTGTGAACTCAGCCAGCAGGTGGCCGATGTCCTCTTGGGGGCGTGTGGCCTGCAGCGTGGGGACCATGTCGTGGTGGTGCTGCCCCGAGTGCCTGAGTGGTGGCTGGTGACCCTGGGCTACATGCGAGCAGGTTGGTAATTGAGCACCTGTACTGGGCACTGTCTCCCTTATGAAAGAAACTGATGGCAGAGAAGTGCAACCATCACCCGCTCAAAGATGCCCCCTCCCCATAGTGTGCTGTCCTTCCTCGTATGGAAATATTATCCTTCTTCCGTTTATTTACGCAAACTGTTTGCCAAGCACTCTGCTAGAGGTTGCTAGTATGGGGTGAACAAAACATGGTCTGTGTACTCATGGCACTTACAGGTCTTTGGAGAAAGATAGCTATTAAACTATTAATTGCACACATTATTTAATCACAATTTTAACAAGTGGCATGAGAATTTCATAAGGACCTATTCATGTGACCTGTAGGCCACATCCAGGCCACAGCCTGTTTTTGTAAATAAAGTTTAATTGGAACAGAGCCATGCCCTGCTCACAGGTTCTCTGGTTGCCTTTGCACGATAGTGGCAGACTTGAGCAGTTGGGACAGAGAGCGTCTGGCGCACAAAGCCTAAAATATTTACTGTTTGGCCCTTTGCAGAAAAAGTTCACCCATCCTTGCTATAAAAGGAGACTCAAACTGACTAATCTGAGGGGGTCACAGAAGGCTCAGTGGAAGTGAAATTTGGGCTGAGATCTGAAGGATGAGTCGGATTTGGCCAGGAGAGGAGGCAGGGAGGAGTGCTCCAAGCAGAGGGAATGCACAGAGGGGAGGGAGGCTTGAAAATGATGAGAGAAGCTGCAAGGACGTCTGTGTGCCTGGAGTCCAGGCAGCGAGGAGGAAGGAGTGGCAGATGGCCCTGGAAAGATGAGTGGGCGCTGAACTGCAGACCCTAGGGGCCGTGGTAAGGGTTCTGGCCCTTATCCACTGAGGAATGGGAAACCATGGACGGATTGAATGATGTGATCATTTTCTGTTTGTACAAGGTCACTCTGGTTGGTACGTAGACAATAGGATGAAGGAGGCCAAGAATGGGGGTGAGAAACCCAGATGGGAGACGAGGGATGATGGTGGCTTCAACCTGGATGGGGTGGTGGAGGTGGAGGTGAGTGGATGAATTTAGGAGACAATGAGGAAGAAACTGATAGCAGGATTTTTTGATGAATGACGTATGGTAGAGGAAGAAAGCCAGGGTGATGGAGAAGTCACAGACACTTAGACAACTGGGTGGATGCGGCTCTCTTTCACTGGAGTGAGGGGCACAGGGAGAAGCAGGAATGGGGGTGTCAGGAAAGACGACTAGTTCAATTTGTTAACTGTTGAGTTGGGGGTACCCGGGTGATGTTCAAGAAGGGATGATGAGTTCTAGTTATAAAAATAAGTCCTGGGGATGTAATGCACAGCATGAGGACTGTGGTTAACAATACTGTATCATATATTTGAAAGTTGCTAAGGGAGTAGCTCTTAAAAGTTCTCATCACAAGAAGAAAAATTTGAAATTATGTGTGGTGATGGATGTTAACCTATTGTGGTAATCATTTCACAGTGTATACATACATCAAGTTACAGACATACCTCATTTTATTGTGCCTTGCTTTATTGCGCTTCACAGATGTTGCGTTTTTTACAAGACCCTCCACCAGCACAAAGATTACAAATCACTGAAGGCTCAGATGATGGTTAGCATTTTTTAGCAATAAAGTATTTTTTATGTGGCTCCTGAAGTGTTGTGAGTGGAAAGAAAGTGAGCCAGGGCTAAGAGCTATTTAACAGGAGGAACGTGAAATCAGCTTCATAAAAGGTGAAACATAAGTCTAGTTATTCTCCAAAAGAATAAAACAAAGTCACAAGAGTTTCTTCAAGACAGAAAACAAAAACAAAGAAAGATCAAGAGCACTCTTGCCTAAGAAAATGCATTCAGTGTCCCAGGTTTGGGAAAAAAAGCCGGGACCTAGAGCACTGTGGTGCTGCAGGACCACGGACAGTTCCAGGTGCCTTTCCTTATTTTGGTGACTGTGTGAGTCTGGATACAGGAAACTCCTGCAGGGCATTTTGTGTGTGTTGGGGGCGGGGGGAGGTTGTATTGGCCTTAGACTGTCAATGGTGTAACATTAGGCAAATCAGTTTCTCTCCTTAGACCCCTTACAGCTCTGATAACACAGAGAAATCTGGGTTCAAACCACTCTGATCCTTTGTCCCCTTGTTATTGTTATTCCCCATTGGTCACCACTACCCGACCTCCCCTCCTCCATTTACTCCCCACTGGCTGTTTGCATCGGGCTTCTCTGGGGAAGAAGACAACCCTCCCTTCCAGTTCTCTCTAAGTCATTTGGCTTCTCCAGGCCTCGTCTTCATGCCTGGGACTATCCAGATGAAAGCCAAAGACGTTCTCTATAGGCTACAGCTGTCCAAGGCCAGGGCCATCACAGCTGGGGATGAAGTGACCCAGGCAGTGGACACCGTAGCGCCTGACTGCCCATCTCTGAAAACAAAGCGACTGGTGTCTGAGAAAAGCCGGGATGGGTGGGTGGACTTTCAGACACTAATACAGTGAGTACCTACACGTCTTAGCCCAGGTTTTCACGAAAAGTAGAAAGGGCACCAAGCACTTCTGTGCAGGTGCTTTATTGGGAAAGTCCAGGGAGCAGAGTGTGGGACTGGGGAGAGTGAAGCAGGGAAGAAGAAAAAGCTAATGCAAGAGTTTATTATTGAGTCACTGCAGGGATAAGTGGGGCTTGATCTGCAGGAACCTTCTGAGGAGCACACAGAATGCCTCTCAGGATTGTCCACTAAAGGACTGAATGTTGACCCATCAGAACCTGACCCCCAGTGGTGGAGAGTTGAACTGGGGGGCATTATCTACCCCATGCTTCTGGGCTGCACATGCATGCAGAGCAGGCTCAGAGTCCCGTGCCATGGTGGCAACAGAGAAGCCCTGGGGCACAAAGTGAATCACCTGTGGTCCATACTACAAGCAACACCATATGTGTTGAAACTTGCCCAGAGTTGTTCACTGCAACCATTGCTGGAATCAGAGGTGAGGCCAAGAGTGTATGAGGCAAAACAGAAGAGCAGGCTGAATACTGAGTTTCCAGAGTCCTCCTCCCACCTTCTCTATCCCTAAGCCAGGCTGCTTCTCAATTCAGAGGACTCTATGTGTCATTCTAGCCGTCAGTAGCAGGACTGGCTGGAAGAATGCATTTCTCTGCCACATATCTGAAATCCTCCCATTAGAGACACCTACCTTAGGAAACCCCTAGGGAGAATGAAAGCTTTTCTAATGTCATGGTCTTTAAGATAACTGTCAGAGAAGTGGACAACATGAGACCAGCTTTGACACTTGAAATCGGGACACTGGAGGAGGGGTTCAGGAGATGTGCGGATGCTTCATGGGAATGGAAGAGGGTGTACTGGGAAAACTCATACTAACTGAGCACCTTCTCCTTACCTGGTGTCATGCTAGGGCTCCAAACAACAATCAGATCAACATTTATTGAGTTCTTGCTGAGCAAGTTGCTCATTTCCTTTGTGTTACAGTTAACTTTCTTGATAACTCAGTGAAACAGACAGGTATTGATCCCATTTCACAGATATGGAAAGTGAGACTCAGAGAAGTTAAATAAATGGTCCAATGTTACACAGTTAACTAAGTGCCAAACCCGAGTGGTTTTCAAGCCCAAGTCTGAGTGACTCAGAATCTCATCATCTTAACCTTTCATCAGCCCCCCTCTGAAGTGGGTTGGCTGACTTGCCCTTGCCAGCGTGGGGGAAGGTGGGAAGAGATGAGTCACCAAGACATCTGGTGTCCAGGGCAGATCTGAGAAGGTGACAGTCCGTGTCTCTGTCAGAACCATCCACCCATCACTGTGTGGAGACTGGAAGCCAAGAAGCAGCTGCCATCGACTTCACCAGCGGGACCAGTGGTCTTCCCAAGATGGCACAACACTCCCACTCAAGCCTGGGCATCAAGGCCAGGATGGATGCTGGTTAAGAAGAGATCTTTCTTTGCAGAGAACTACACGACCAGGCCTTGAGACTTGCCTGAGCACAAATCGAGTTCTACTGGGGTGGGCTACCATCTGATGCTTCTGAGATAGACGGTTGGGAAGGGGGACACGAGGGAGCAGGGCTTAGCAAGCTGGGTATCCAGTGACCTCTGGTGGGACATTTCTGTTTCAGATAACATGGTATCTCAACACCTCTTCAGTGGTTTGAGCCACATGTCTACTAGACTGAATGATGAACGTAAAGTTTATATGCGTTTCTCCCCAGACTGCTCTCTATCTTGTCCTTTGGGGTGCTAGTAATTTGCTTTGATGCTCCGGATTCCGAGAGGGCGTTTGTGTCAGCAGCAAATTGCTTTTCAAATCCATTGACGTAGAAGCTGTAACTGGGTTAGTTAGATGAACTGAGGTCTCAGAATTTCTGGATCTCAGATCTCATAATTCAGAATGTCCTTCCACTCTACACCAACACTGTCAGTGGAATCAGGAAATACTCTGCCAAGATTGTCATGCGATAATAACAAGAGCTCTTCAGGGTCTTTTTCAGTGGATCCTGCTTACCATATTAATTTTATGATTAAAACTAGAAAAATATTTTAATACAAAAAACCCTCAAAAACTTAAATGTCCCACCTGTGAGCCAGTGGTGCCAGAAAATTAAATTATTTAATAGAAATTATTTCATGGAATAGCTATGGTAAAATGCAGTTTCTAAAAGATGAGAAGATAAATCACTTAAATGTAACTAAGATGTTAAATTCCCAGCCCCTCCAAAATTTGGTCCTAATAGTCTATGACCCAATTTCCCTACGGAGTTGAAAGCATTAATCATCTTCAGGAAGGGACACACACTATGGAGATTCCCTGCCACAAGGAAGTTCTTCATGTCTGGCCTATATCACTTTTGCTTTAAAACAGGGCTGATACCTTTTATTCTGGCCTGAAGAAAGGGAACAAGTTTTGCCCTGTACCAGACCCTCAGCTGTGCTCAGGAAATTCATGATTCTTCAAAGAAAGAGAACCAAAGGTTTACCCAGCCAAACTTGAACTTAGCAAGGCTCTTGTTAGAATATTCACTTAGATGTCTTCCATTAGTAAACGTTTCCTGGATGGTTACCACACGCCAAAACTGTACTACATTCTGGGGATAAAGTGAATGAGACCCAATTACCTGTTAAGTCATGGGAGCTGGGGTCACACCTTCTGAATACTTGCTCTTTCTTGATACAAGGATGTGTGGATAGAAGACCTCTCCTTCCCCCTGCCTGCTCACACTTACACACACTGCTACGAGCATACACAAACACACTCAGGTCCACACAGACCTGTGTACACACACCTACCCCTCCCGACACGTATGCAAACACTCATGCTCCACTCACCCCAGCTTGCACTCACGTATATGTACATGTGTTTCCTCCATGTTCTCAGCATGTGGACAGACCTGAAAGCCTCTGACATAATATGGGCCATCTGAGACACAGCTTGGATATTGAACCTCTTGGCCTCATTTCTGGAACCCTGGCTGTCAGGAGCGTGCACATTGATCCATTCTTACCAAAGTTTGACCCGCTGGTCCTTCTAAAGGTAAGAGAGGATCCAGTTTGCACCAAATGGTCAGAGTGAACCCAAGGTTTGCACACTCCAATTTATTGCAGTTTCTTTCAGTTCACCTAATTTTGACTAATCCTTGTCACACAGATGGACAGTGTTCAGTAAGCGAGATGGAAATGGTCCATGCCCTCATAGAGCTCATGGTCCAGGGAAGGAGACAGACCCATATACAGATAAAAGGAATATATTCAGGAGACAGGCATCATGGGTCATTTATTTACTCAACACGCATTTAATGGGCTCTTGCTCTGTGGTCAAGTATCAGATAGATGGTGGTGAACCAAGTGTAAAAGAGAAGAATGGAATATTGGAGGTGGTGCCATCTGTATGTGTATGTGTGTTTGTGCGTGTGTGTGTATAGAGTGCAGTCATCTTCAGTGTACAGGTTGAAAATAATTTACATGTGTTAGACACTTTAGTAGTCAGCTCAGGCTCCTATAAAAAAATAGCATAGACTGGCTGGCTTAAACAACAGGCATTTATTTCTTACAGTTCTGGAGGCTGGGAGTCTGAGATCAGGGTGCCAGCATGGTTGGGTTCCTGGTGACAACTGTCTTCTTTGCTTACAGAAGGCTGCCTTTTCCCTGTGTCCCCACATGGTGGAGAGAGTGAGCTCTGGTGTCTCTTCCTCTTCTTATAAGGACGGTAATCCCATCATAGAAGCCCCACTCTCGTGACCTCATCTAAACCTAATTATCGCCCAAAGGCCCCACCTCCAAATATCACATGGGGAGTTGGGCTTCAACATGGATAGCGGGGGACACAACATTCAGTCAATAACAGACACCCATGTAACCCCCACCATCTCAAGACGTAAAACATTCCCACCACTGCAGATAGTGCTCATCCCCCTTCAGGCCATTGTCCACACCTGTTCATAAGTTATTCACTCTTTTGGCCTCTACCACCATAGATTAATTTAGCCTCTTCTTAAACTTCATATAAGTGGAATCCTACAATATGTAATCTTTTGTGTCTGGCTTCTTTGACTCAACATTCCCTGTGAATACTGTCCATATTGTTGCACATATTAGAAGTTTGTGCTCTTCATTGCTGTATAGTATTCCATTCTGTGGCCCTATCACAATTTCTTTTTCCATCCTATTGTTGATGGACATCAGGGTGACTTCCAATTTGGGGCTATTATCTGTGAGAAGTTTTGAAGAATAAATGTGAGTTTTTCTAGTGGAACTTGATGCGGTAGCCATTAAATGAAATCTATAAACTACGTTACCCTGGGGCAACAAAGCAATGGAAATGGGTTCATTTTGCCTGCGAAGTCATGCCCTACGTTGGACTCTATTTGTGATGGGGAGTTGGGTCACTGGCATCCTGGGGCCTCCAGGTCTCTGTAGCAGTTGATGGCCCACCCCGACTTGTGTTTCGCTGGCAAAAGAGACCCCAGGAGCAAACTGAGGCGTGGATGATATCCTTAAAGGTCAAAAGGTCAGGCGTGGTCTGGGTTCTCTCAGGAGATTCTCTTCAGGTGATTCTGTCATTCTCTGTTTTAAACAAATTCTTACTCTGCCTCCTTCCAAAAAAGGATTTGAAGTGGCTTTTAAGTGTCACAAATAGAAAAAAAAAAACAATGTAAAATTATAAAGCCTATTAGGAAAATACAGGGTGGAGATAGGGAAGAGGGGAAACTAAAGACAGTAAGGACAAGTACAGCAAATAAGTGGATAATTACATGTTGAGCTTCCTGTAAGGCAACGCAGTAAGGGAAATGGGATGATCTTCATAACTTATACCAGTTCATCAAGGGGACTCAGAGGAAACAATTACATCATGCACTAATGTTAATCATTTTTTCTATATATTTTTGCCTAAACCATCTTTGTAATAAATTCTGCCCAAAGCAAAGCATGGATGGAGGTGGTATTGCATAACAGTTGAGAGTACAGGGTGCAAATGCTGGTTCCACTACTTGCTGGTTGTGTGACCTTGGGCAAGTTACTTAGCTCTCTGAGTCAGTTTTCCCCTCTTTAAAATGGGAGTGATAATGCGAACTCTGTGAGGTTGTTGTGAGAATTCAGTGAGATAGCACAGGGCCTGGCAAGTATTCAGTACTGGCTATTTTTTAGTAGCACTTCTTCTGAATTGTCTGTAGGCAATTTTAACTTTTCAAAGCACTTTTCTACATGAATTGTATCCCAAAAATATTTTTGGGAAATAGGGCTGGAATTAATCTATTATAAAGCTAGTCCCAGCAAGTTAAAGACTTAACCAAGACCACATAGCTGATTTGTTACAGTGGCTGATGTCTTTTCCTTGGTGACTGGAGGTTTATGTAATTCTAGAAGTGTGTTTATGGGGGCAAGTCATTACATTGGCAGGAATAGGCTGCCAGGATTTGACAAAAATGTTCCAAATTTGTCCTGGACCTTTTCCCTATAATGATAGGTGGTCATTTCTCTGTCATTTTTGGCTTGAGGGTGCATGAGAATTGGGGCTCATGTGGCCTGAAATAGACACAGCAAAGAAGCTAGGATTTAAATCCGGAGCCCACCTCCACAGCTCATGCTCATAACCACTGTGCCTACCAGTTAGTTTGGCATCTGACCTGATGGGCAGTGTCAGCTGGCTCTCTCCCTCCAGGCCCTGCCCAGCTACCCAGTCAACAATGTGGTAGGAGCCACCATCATTTCCTGGATGTTGGTTCAACAGGATCTTTCCAGGAGATGGGGCTTTAGGGATTGGAAAGAGCCTCTGGTCTATTGGCGCCTCCTCCTGCCTCCCCCACATACACACGTGCTCATCTATCTGGCCCTCTGAGCACGGTTAGCCCCATGAAGCTAACTTCATTGTCAAAGCACCTAGAATCCAGCTCTAGGCAGAGTTTGGTTCCAGGGAGGCTCAGAGGAACAATGACCTCTCTTTTCAGTTACAAGTTCCCACATCTACAGAACTGCTTCAGCAGAGGGGGGACCCTCCTTCCAGACACTCTGGAGCGCTGGAGGGCCCAGACAGGACTGGACATCTGAGAATTCTATGGCCAGACAGAAATGGTACCTGCTCCTAGAACCATGGGCTGGTGAATGTGGTGGGCTTCAAAAGGCTCTTTAATAATAAAAACATGAGCCACCATTTATCATGCACTTATTCAGTGAATATTTATTGGGCACCTACCACGGAATAGGTATTGACAATTCAGCAGAAACAAAACAGGCATAGCTCCTGCTCTCACGGAGATGACATTCTAGCAGGAGTCGGGAGAGAGACATAAGCTACTAAATATATGACATGGCAGATGGTGAGAAGGTCTGTGGAGAGAAGTCAAGCTGGTGAGAAGGGGTGAGGTGGGATGAGGGGCTGCTGTTTCAGATATGGTGGTCAGGAAAGTCCCCTGCAATGGGGTAGCGTTTCTGCAGAGACCTGAGTTTATTGAACATGCAGGCACTGTACTAAGCTGCTCAGATTGAAGTGAGGGGTGGGGAGAGGAACCCACTAGGACCCCACCTCACCTGCTGAGATACCTTCTTGGAACTCTTGGGGCCCTGTGAGCACGATGTGGATTCCCGTCGCTCTACACTATGCCACTTACCCAAACTACCTGGGGAATCCTTCCCCCCAACTCCTTTCCCCAGTGCTGCTTCTTGGGACTCTCAGGACTTCTCGCCTCCTCTCTCCAGTGTTTTACCTTACATCCTTCTATGGCTAATGGGTCCCCTGGCAGAACTCCCGAGAAGGCTCATGGCAGGGCTGTGATGTGGAAGAACTTTGCACATGTGGGGAAGGGCAATGTAGTCATGGCATGGGCTTCCAGCCTTTCAGAGGAGGCCATGTTTAGGGACTGCTCCTTTGGACACCAGCCTCTCTGTAGGATTCATTTCAGGATTCAAGCAGAGCTGGTCCTCTTATGGCAGATAATTTAATCCCATATTATTTTAAAGGACTTTTGGTGTCTGTGGTCACTTGTTAAAGTATGGCTCCTTCTAAAGGGATTATAATGTGGTTTTTAGTTCCTCTTCCCTGGGGAGTGGTCAATCAGATTGCTTTCCACTGTAGGGCAACCCCTAGGATGAGGGTTCCAGTAAAGGGGGAGCCAGGGAAAGGGGAGGGAGGGAGCCACCAAATGAGAGGCCACTTCAGGACTGTGTCAGGACCTGCTCTGCTGAGTCTGTCTTTCTTTTTCTGTGACCTGTGAGCCTCCTGAGGTTTGCTGATCCACCCACGACTTCCCACAGGGAATCACCTGCAGAGTTTCCAAGACAATGAGAATCAGACCTGGCCACCTGGGACCGGCCATTCCCCATTATGATGTGCAGGTTTGTTAGGGGCACTAAGGAGGGAAGGAAAACACCAATTTTTCAGTAATTTAGTTATTACATTTCTCATTGAGGAAAAATAACAGAAAGTAAAGATATTAAAAGGAGGGAGGGAGAAAGAGAGGAAGGAAGACAGAAAGGAAGAGAAAAGAGAAAATTATTCATATTCTTATCATCCAGAGAAAAGTACTTTGAATAGCTAGCAAATTAGCTAGCTCATTAGTTATATAAATATAAACATTTATTTATTTTTATTTATTTATTTTTTTGTGAGGAAGACCAGCCCTGAGCTAACATACATGCCAATCCTCCTCTTTTTTGCTGAGGAAGACTGGCCCTGGGCTAACATCGTGCCCATCTTCCTCTACTTTATATGGGATGCCGCCGTAGCATGGCTTAACAAGTGGCGCGTCGGTGCGAGCCCGGGATCTGAACTGGCGAACCCCGGGCTGCCGCAGCAGAGCGCACGCACCCAACTGCTTGTGCCACCGGGTCGGACCCCTAAATATATACATTAAAAAAGAAATATGGGTGAATCTTAACATATCATTTTGTAGCTCACTTTTATCATTGAAGAATCTTGGGTGACCCTCTTTCCGGGTGAATTAGCACCAATCTACAGCGTGATTTTTCATGACTGCATAGTGGATAGTCTGTCTCTACCGCTCTTTATGCCTTGTGTTGGTCAATAGGTGATTTCCAAATTTTTCGCTAGTAAAAACAACACTATAACCAATATGCTGTAGCTAAAATATTGCTCCTTTCCTCTATTTCTTCAGGCTAAATCCCAAGAAATAGAATGTGTGTATGTGTATCTATGGTTATGTGTATGGGTGTATGTATCTAAAGGGTAACAATTTTTATTCAGTGTTATGTGTAATTGTCTGCTCTCCCACCCTTGACTGTGATAACCATTTACAGAGCCCTTTTTTTAGTATCTTATTTCATTCTCGTACAATCCTGTGAAATAAGCTGTCATTATCTGTCTTATAGAGGAAGGCCCTGAGATGTAGAGTTTAAGTAGCTCAAAGACAACTAACTAGTAAGGCAGCAGAGTCATCATTTGAGTTTTGATCTGTGATGTCCAGGGACGTAGGCCTCAAAGATAATGGGAGGCTATTATATTTCCTGAGCTCCTAAGGCCAGAAGAATCTTCCCAAGCTCCTCTGGTCCAGTCTCAATAAGGGGCTTCTCCTAAACCATCCCAGGCTGGTGGACTGGAGATCTGGGTTTAAAACTCTTGTCTTCCCTTGGTTTCTGGTTCTTGTTTTCAGTGACCACTAGAGTGAGAGGGTCTTCCATTTGACCAACTCAGCCCTTCCATGCTGCCATTCAAGCCATTTCCTGTTACGCAGATCAATCTGCTTCTTCCTCCAGGTCATAGATGACGAGGGCAATGTCCTGCCCCTGGTGCAGAAGGAGACTTGGGCATCAGGGTCAAGCCCATCAGGCCTATAGGCATCTTCTCTGGCTATGTGGTGAGGAACCCCCTCTCCTCTCTCTGTCCACTGGTGGGGATAGGGGGTTCTGAGAGGGATGAGAGGGGTCCCAAAGTTATGAACTTCCCAAGAGAGATTGGCAAGACATAGGGACAAGGGGTGTCCAGTGTCCAAGAATGGGCACTTTGCCAAGAGAAAAGATTGGCCATTCATCCCTGTCATCCTTAGCCCGTCACTAAGACCCCATTTGAAGAATCATCTTTCTCCAGACACCCCTTTCCACCCCAAGAAGTGCTTCATGCCAGAAAGCTTATTGCCTGTCAACTCTATACAGCAGTGTTTTCCCAAGGGCAGCCCTGCCCCCACCCCCAACGATTGTCCCTGCTCCATGCCATTGATCTCCTTCAAAGCTGTGCTAGATGCCACATTGAAGCCACCACACAGTTGGAGGCACCCCTACCTTCGGACCTTGCAGCGTTAGAAACAGATGATTCTTGAGGCTAACCGGCTCGATTTACAGGTGAGGATGGTGAAGACAGAGATTACAAAACTCATCCAAGCCCGTTATCATTGAAAAATGGACAGGGAGGACCTCAAACACGTTAAATAATAAATTAAATAATAAATCCAGTAATAATCGTTGCTACCATTTATTGAGTGCTTACTATGTGATAAGCCCTGTCTCAAAGCACTTCACGTATGTTAAACACATTGGATCCTCCCAAAGACCCTATGAAGTCCTTGGAGACAAATTGCTTGAGTTCAGAACCCCGCTGCACTACTTACTGTATGATCTTGGGCAAGTTACTGGTCTCTCATGCCTCAGTTTCCTCACCTGTAAAACATGTATCATAATATCTCTCAGCGTTATTATGGATATCGAGAGGCATTAATGTTTGTGAAACACTTAGAACAGTGCTATGTAAGAGTGTGTTAAATAAAAGAATTGCTGTAGATCCACATGATCACTACCACTGTACAGAAGAGGAAAACCGAGCCCCAGAGAAGAGGGCACAGCCGCACTGTGTGCTTCTCCAAGCATTTCCTGTGCGCTGTCCCCTCTATCCTCACGCGCCGGAATTCTCCCCACTCGACAGATGGGAAACAGACTCAGGAGTTGGTGGGTTGACTCAAGGCTGCAGAGTTAACGCCAGCAGGGGCTGCATGGTGACCAGGAGAAAGAGTCAAGCTGGTAGCCAAGAGATTTGGCTTCTGGTCTCAGCTCTGCCAGCTGTGATGGCTGTTTGGCCTCCGACAGGCCTCTTGATCTCTCTGATCTTCAGTACCCCTATTTTCCAAATGAGGAGGCTAGGCTGTGAATTCCCTATTCTGCCTTCTAACCCAGTGACTGAACATCCAACCTGGAGCCCACACCTCAACGCTTGAACAAACACTTGATATAAAGATGCGCTAACAAGGGGCAAACCTCAGACTTTCTCACTGCTCATGAAAAAGTGCCTCAGCTGAATGAGGGGCCCGGCCACTGTAGAAATATGCACAATGCCTGGGGCCCTGGTGGCTTGCTGATGTGTCTCTAGAACTTTCAGATCTAACAGAGGAGCCAAAAAGAATGTCTAATAAACTTTGGTGCCCTTGAACAGGGTCAGGGAGTGGAGCTGGGGTTGGGCTGACTGTTGAAGGGAAGGCGGAATCGGTCGGGGAAAGTGCCCTAGAGCTTGGGTGAGTGAAGCATCAATATGACCCGTCAGACTGAACCCCGGGGAGCAGGTGAGAGACCCTGGGGGAATAACTGAAATACAGAGGGAAGTCCAGTTCCACCTGGGGTCTGGGGTTGACAGGTTCAGGACAAGCCCACTGAGTTTAGTTGTTCAAGTTGTAAAAGTACAACCTGCCATCTGTTCTTGGCAGCCCTGCGGCAGAGAACATAGGCTTTGCAGGCACAATGACTCTGTCTACTCACCAGGACAATCTTGAGAAGACAGCAGCCAACATTCAAGGAGACTTTTGGCTCCTGGGAGACTGGGGAATCAAGGATGAAGATGGGTATTTCCAGTTCATGGGGCGGGCAGATGGTATCATTAACTCCAGTGGTGAGCTTGGCTTCTGGGCTGGGAAGGGTAACCTAGATCTTTATTCTGGCTGGTTCTAGACTTTGGGGCTGGCCTAGAGGTTGTGTCCAGTCTTCTCTGAAGGACAGGTTCTCCTACAGATACCGGATTGGAGCCTCAGAGGTGGAGAGTGCATTGATGGAGCACCCCGCTGTGGTGGAGGAGGCTGTAGTCAGCAGCCCGGACCCCATTCGAGGAGAGGTGATGGGCGAGCAGCAGCTTGCGGGTCTGCAGATTTGGGAGACAAGGGCAGTACAGAATGGTGGTTAAGAGCATGGACTCTGGAGGCTGGGCTGCCTGGGTCCAAATCTTGGCCTTGTTGGTTACCAGCTGTGTGACCGTGGACAAGTTACTTAGCCTCTCTGAGCCTCAGTTTCTCATCTGTAAGATGAGAGGTTGTTGTGATGATTAAATGTGTTAATATTTGCAAAGTGCTTGGAATAAGGCCTGGCACATAGCAAGCACCACATAAGGTCTATTATTATGGGGCTGCAGGGATTCCACTGCTGTCTGTCATTTGAATGAGAATCTGATCCCTGACGAGAGGAATGAGGAGGAATTTGAAGCAAGAGATAGAGCCCCTGAGCCATGGGGTCTACAGTGAGAATAGGGGGAAGAAGAAAGACCTCCTATAATGCCAGGGTTACAGGAATAGGCCAGACGGAGTTTAACAGAGCCTGGTGTGTGTGTAGGGAAAGGTTAAGGTGCAGACGTGTGGGTCAGTGTCCAAGGACATTTCTGTAAGAAGTTGACCATGTCATACTCTGGCAGGTTAGGGATGTATGGAATTCCTGGGAGCCACTAGGCAAATGGGGCCCGAAGGGGATCCTCTACTGAGAAAACCCTGTGTGCCAAGCACTGAGCTAAGCTGTGCTGCATATGACTTCATTTCATTTCCCGTGAAGTACGACAATTGGATCTCGATTTTATAGACATGCAAACTGTAGTTTGGAGAGGTTAAACAAGTCATTTAGGCTGATGGTCCCTAGTCTTTATTTTCCTCTCTTCTCCAATATCGAATTTCTCCCCTTCACTCTCTATTGTCCTGGGGATACGAGGTGAGCCTGGTCTCAATCTGCAGTCCTACCTGTGCATCCAATAAGCCGCTTGAGAGAGAGGTGGGATCTTGGCTGTTATTATCCTTAGTTTCTCCCTTTGCCCTGCCCCGGATATTTGGAGGAGTAATTGGGGGATATATAGGTGGTGGCTGTGGTGGAAGTCTTAACACTGATTTTGCACTGTCCCAGGAGATGACGACACACTCTGACCCCTTCTCTCTTGGCCCTCATCCTCGCTGCAGGTAGTGAAGGCATTTGTGGTCCTGGGCCCACGGTTTCTGTCCCATTACCTGGACCAGCTCACCAAGGAGCTGCAGCAGCACGTGAAGTCAGTGATGGCCCCGTACAAGTACCCGAGGAAGGTGAGGCCTCTGGGCTCCCGAACTTGAGGAAGGAGGGATGGTTCTCCTCTTGTATTTCTCTCCTTCAGTCAGAGGAGGAAGCCTCTAATTCCAAAGTTCTGCCTGACTATGACCAAGAAAGCCCAACTGTCCGGATTCCTGAAAATTGTCCTTAGCCTTTAAGTCACTCTGAATTGCAAGTCAGTTGCTCCTGTGGGAACAAGTTCTAGCCAATACCTGGCCTACATTCCCACTCTCTGCACTGAGGTCTTGCCATATTATTCAGGATTCTCTCAGTTGTAAGTGACAGAAATCCAACTTGAACTTTATTGCTCAACTGAAAAGTCCAGGGGTGGGTGAAGCTTTAGTCACGGCTGGTAACAGGCGTTCAAATGATGTGGTCAGGGATGTCTCTTTCAACACTTGACTTTCCTTCTTTCTGTATTGGCTTCATTTCTTGAAATTCTCTACCTTAGTAATGGCCCCCAGAAGCTCCAAACATACATTTTTAGCAGCTTAGCAAATCCCAGTAGACAAAGAGCATCTTTGGGGCCGGCCTGGTGGCATAGTGGTCAAGTTTGTGCACTACACTTCGGCAGCCCAGGGTTCGTGGGTTCAGATCCTGGGTGTGGACCTATGCACCACTCATCAAGCCATGCTGCGGCGGCATCTCGTGTACAAAATAGAGGAAGATGGGCACAGATGTTAGCTCAGGGCCAATCTTCCTCACCAAAAAAAAAAAAAAGGCATCTTTTTCCTCAAAGGCACCAGCAAAAGTCTTCAAGTTGATTCTGTTTGGACCAATTCAGGTCATGTGTTCATCTTAAACCAATCCCTGCAACCAGGGGATGGGACACTCTGACTGGCCAGTTCTGGGTCATGTGATCACCCCTGGAGCTAGCACAGGAAGGATGGGGGAGAGAGCTGCCCTGAACCTATGACATGGACTGAGCGAGAGAGGGGTGGCTCCCTGCAGGAAAATGGAAGTTCTCCTACCCGAAAAGGCAAAAAGCATCGGCTCTACCGTACCTGTTTTCAACTGTTTTCACTCTGAGGCAGAGAATTAAAGCATGGAGCTTGACACAGAAGGAGGACCTAGTTTTTGGAGCCGGGTACAAAATAGGAGCTTGCGCCAGGGAACGAAGAAAAATTTACTTTTTTGAGTCTGGGGTAGAAGGTGAGAGCAAGCACATTAAGCCTCAAGCCCCTCAGATCCTCGTGTAACCCGGATGCTCTCTGATGCTTTGTCAGCACAGGCTGATTGTCACAGGTGGTTTCTGAGAAGCAGACTCTGGGAAGGAGACTATCCTGCAGAGATTTATCAGGGAGTGCTTTGGATCAAGACCTGCAGAAGGAGATGGACGGGAAGGGAGCAGGATTGGGCAGAAGGTGAAGTTGCACTATGACATAGTTTCAGTGGGGGCCTCAGCCGACCCCATGGGGAGGCCTGAAGCTAGGACAACCTTTCAGGGTCTCCTGAGGGGGTGGAGGGGATAAGGGGAGGGCCTTTATAGCCCCGTGTGGTTCAGGCGTGGATGCAGGCTGCCCTGGGAAGGGGGCGTGGCCCTGGGAGAGAGAGCTCTCCTCAGCTGTGCACTCTCCAAAGAGGCCTGGCAGTGGGGGAGTAAGCCTTTTGTTCCCGCAGGGGGATCTGGGCAGCACATTAAAGAGTCCACCATGCAGACTTTCAGCCTGAAACTGATAGAGAGGCAGGATAGCATAGTCTCGGAATCAGACTGTTGCATTCAAAATCCATATCATCACTTACTCAACAATCTCTCTGTGCCTCAGTTTCCTTATCTGTAAAATGGCGATAATGGTGTTACTGTTTCACAGGTTGTTAAGAAGAAGAATTAATATTTGTAAGGCATAAGGCACTTAGAAGAGTGACTGGCACATAATAAGCATTTAATAAGTATTTTAAAAGGAAACTAGAAATCCAATAACACCAAACATATCAAGAATTTAGAATTTGGAATTGAAACTGAGTATTTGGGGAGATTCAGTGGAAGGGTCCTATCACACAGTATAACAGTGTATTACTCAGTAGACGTGTCTCTTTTTACATTCTCTCCTCTAGAATGCCCTGGGCAGCAGGTTCCTTCCACCTCCTCCCTCATTCCAGTGACCATACTCCCTTCTTTTTATTGATTGATTGATCTTCTTGAGGTCATATTAGTTTATAACATTGTGTAGTTTCAGGTGTACATTATTATATATCAGTTTCTGTATAGACTGCATCTTGCTAACCACCAATAGTCTAGTTTTTGTCCGTCACCATACGTATGTGCCCCTTTACCCCTTTTGCCCTCCCCCCACCCCCTTCCCCTCTGGTAACCACTAATCTGTTCTCCTTATCCACATGTTTTTTTGTCTTCAATATATGAGTGAAATCATAGAGTGTTTGTCTTTCCCCGTCTGACTTATTTTAACATGATACCCTCAAGGTCCGTCCATGTTGGTGCAAATGGGATGATTTTGTCTTTTTTATGGCTGAGTAGTATTCTATTGTGTGTGTGTGTGTGTGTGTATATATATGTATATATACATACATATATATATACATATATATACACACCACGTCTTCTTTATCCGTTCATCAGTTGATGGGCTCTTGGGTTGCTTCCACATCTTGGTTATTGTGAATAATGCTACAATGAACATAGGGGTGCATAAACCTCTATGGATTGTTGATTTCATGTTCTTTGTGATATGCAGAGCAGCTTTCGTCTTAGCATTAAACGTGGATCTCCCTTATGGCTTCCTTCTACCTTCTATCTACTCTCCAGGGGCCAAATAGTAAATATTTTAGGTTATACTGTCTTTGTTGCAACTGCTCAATTCTGCCCTTGTAGTGTGAAAGCAGCCAGAGACAACTGTAAATGAATGGGAGTGGCTGTGTTTCAATAAAACTTTATTCACAAAAACAGGAGGAGGGCTAGATTTTGCCCATAGGGTGTAGTTTGCCAAGCCCTGCTCTACCCCACTGTGATCTTAACAAACTCCTTCCTCAACAAAGTCAGTCTTGCCCTGTGGAAGATTCCCACATCAGCTGCTAAGATAGTTTTTTCGTATCTGTATCCCTATTGTTATTATTTTTATTAAATCCAAGACCATCTGATTCCTAGACTGATGCCCTGGCAAGCTGAACCATGGGAAGCCTCAATGAACTGTCATCATCATCCACATATTAGGATTCAAGAGTGTTAGAGATGGTGAGGTCCTTGATATCAGACCTTCCTTTTCACGGGTGAGAAGAGTGAAATTGGAGAGATTTTATAGTTTTGCCAAGGACACACCAACAGGAAATGACTGAGATGGAATTGAAAACCAGGCTTCCTAACTCTTAGATGTCTGTTCTCTCCAGTCGAGCTTAATAACCACAGCTAATATTTTTGGGTGTTTACCCCATGCTAAGAATTTAGCCTTGGAATCTCATTTAGTCCTCACAACAACTCAACAAATTTGTTGTTATCCTCCGGCTTATTCAGTGGGGAAACCGAGTCTCCTAAAAGCCAGATGACCCGACCAAAGCCAGGCGAGTGGTAGAGGAAAGACTGGAGCCCAGAGAGTCTGGCATCAAAGCTCAGGTGTCTGATGTGTCGTGTTGTGTTCACGTACTGCTTCTCGCCTGGTCTAGAGTATGTCAGAGACCAGCTGACCGACTTTATGTCCAGTTCCAGCCATTCTCCTCTTGTCCTTGTCCCCGAGCACTTTCTGAAGCTTCTTATTGCACAGCGGGCTGCCCTGGGTGTTTTCCAGGCTCAGTCCTCACTCACCTGGAGCCTCCAGCCTCAAGAGCTTCCCTTCACCCTGTAGCAGTTCCTCTGAAATAGCCAACCCCATTGGGGTCGTGGACAGCCCACCCTGCACTGATTTTTCCCAACAGATGGAGTTTGTCTTGGACCTGCCCAAGACTGTCACGGGGAAAATCCAGCAACAAGGACTGCAAGAGGTCTGGGCAGGCCGGGGCTCAGTGAGACCTGCAGGGGCCTTTCCTGTGCTTCCTGCCCTTTTCCCCCTTCCATTTCCCTTTGGGTCTTCTGTCTTCCCCTGGGGATATGAGATTCTTTATGGCAAGACATGCGTGTGATTTTTGTCTTTCCTTGGTTATGAGCTCAAAATCTTTCCATGTTGGATATTGAAAGAAGAAAAGGAGGGAATGCGAGAGAGGAAAGGAGAGGGGAACAAAGGAAAAGGAAAGAGAAAAAGAGTGAAACAGCAAGATAGAGCAACTGAGAAAGAAAAGGAGGGAGGGAAGGTAGAATGGAGGGAGAGAGGAAAGACAGAAAGAATTAGAGGGACAGAAAAGAAAGAGAAGGAAAGAAGGAAGGAAGGAAAGAAGGAAGGGAGGAAGGAAGGAAGGATAGAAGGAAGAGAGGAAGGGAGGGAGAAAGGGAGGGAGGAAGGAAGGATGAAAAAGAAAAGAAAGCTGGATAAACAGAGTCAAGCAGAAAACTGTATCCTAGGAAGGAAATGAAAAGCCAGGGCGCCCATATCACCACTTGGAGAAGACCTCCATACAGAGAGGCTTGTGTATGTGGTTGGGACAGTGGCGTCATCCCCATGTCACCCCATACGTTAGGGCATTCATGTCCAGTGGAGGGGAACCACCATGTACTGAGCATTTGCCACATGCCAGTCACTGTCCTAGCCATTTTATAAATCCTGTCATGTTTCATCTCGGTGTGGCATCTACAGACCTCAGGTCATAGTTGTGAGAACAGTGTGATAAACTCAAACAGGTGTCCCTTCCCCTACAGCTCATGTTTGTGGTGTTGTCTGCTCTTCCTAGAATCAAGTAATAAAATCATTTTTAAATCAAGACCCTCTGGGGAAAACAAGGAAGGAGAGAGTGGCATTGGTGAAAGACAAACCACAGACTCAGTTCCTGGGGCCTCTGGGACCCCAGAGCCAGGAGTCCAGGAGAGGGAGGGAGGTGAGGACCATGACGGCTTCACCACAACCCAGAGGCAGAAGGTGAACCTTCCTAGCAGACTCAAGTGAGCTGGAGAAGAAAGCAAAGGATTTCTGAGGCTCCATGACTCTTCTTAAGAATACTGAGTAATAACTACAACGATGGTAATAATAATGTCAAGCACTTGCCAAGTATCAGGCACTGTGCGAAGCAAACACGTATATTAATCCCGCTTAATGTTCACAGTCACCCTTTGATTCAGGTACTATTATTTTTCCCCTTTGACAGAGGAGGAGACTAAGACTTGGAGAGATTAAGTGATATTCCCCGAGGTCACACAGCGTCAGGTTCCCACACAGGCCTGTCTGCATACAATGCTCATGCACCCCTTCAATCTGCTTGCCTGCTCTTCTGGCCCTTGACAAAGCACTTCTCTTACAGTCCTCTTTTTCAACATCCAATAGAATGTGGATATACTGTGATATATTCCTCCAGGAGTCCACTAAAATGCATCAGAGTTTTGTTTGGCCTAGTAGAGAAATGCAGTCTGCTAATCAAATAGCAAAACTTTGCTTTTAACCGACAGCTTCCAAGAATTAAAATCTGGCAGATGCTCATCCTGACACTTGCACTGCTATCTTTATCCTATAGCGAGAATGTCTTGGGTCATATCCCTTTACTCAGTGCCCAGTCCACACTCTCCTCACCTCTTCCAGGCTCAGGAATGATTGATGATGGGAACGCACACCTTTAGGGGAAGTCTGTGACCTACCTGAAGAATAGGATCTGGCTCTCCTTCCTCCGCTCCATCCCCTTCTCCAAATGGCTTGTATAAAGCTATCACAGTATTCAGCCGGTACCTTTCAGATTGGCTGAAAGGTGGCTTACTGTGACTACAATGAAATCACCACCTCTTGTCTTTTTCAGGATGAGATAAAGATAGACCACCTCATCCTGCCTGTCCTTGTCTAGTAAAAGCCTTTCTAGTCTAGGGAAAGTCCCAGGCTGGCTGCAATTATCCACAGATAGAAGGAGAAACTTCCACTGGAGAAGGGGGGTCACCTCACTTACATTCAGTATTATTTCAACATCAGGTTCAAGTTGTGAAATGACAGAAGGGCTGGCCATTATATCACATGTTAAAGAGTTGAGACTTCATCTGGAGAGTAATGAACTCAGTCAACAATGCATTTCTAAATGATTACCTTGGTAGCTGAGTGGTGAATGTATTAAAGGAGAATTTGAGAAATGCTTGGAAGAATTCCTTTTCCTTGGAACCTGATGACTTGGAACTAAATAAGGCAGATGGGGTTAAGAGTAAGAAGGCACTGAAGGATGATATCTTGGTTTTTTATTAGGTAAACTGGGGTAGGTGGTTATAGTACTTTCTGAGAGGAATGGATTTGGAGGCAGGAACATTGAATTCAGTTGTGGTCATGTTTATCTATGTTATCTGTGGAATATCGAGGTTAGCATATATTTAGTAATCAGTTGGATATTTAAGTTTGAACTCAGGGGAGAGGTCAATATTTTAAATGTGGTTTAGGAAATTATCGAGAGAAATAGAGAGAGAGAGAGAGATGGACAGAGTGCATATGGAATGAGAGGAATTGTTGGCTGAGGATGAGTTCTTGGAGAACAATATTTAAAGAGAAGAAAAAGGAAGAGAATTCCATGGACAATGTTGAGAAAGAAGACTCAGAAAAGGCAGGGTATGAGAAGAGAAAGATGAAAGAGAGCGATTCAAGAGTTGGTTATCATTGCCAAGAACGACCAAGAGTCAGAACTGAAAAGGACCCATTGCATTTGGCAGCAAGAACATTAGAGAACTTGCTTCCAAAAACAAAGATTCAATAGAGTAATTAAGAGTAGAAAACTGATGACTGTGGGTTATCAGTGAGGGATGGAAAGAGATGGAGACAGCTAACGTAGTCCATTCTTTTTAATAAGCATTAATTGAAAGGGGAAGGAACAAAAGAAAATATACAGAATCAAGGAAGCAACTTTTGGAGGAGGGAGGAGTTATGTGGCAAACATTGTTTTTCTCCTACTGTCATGGAGTGAATTGTGTCCCCCAAATTTCATATGTTGAAGCTCTAACTCCTAGTACCTCAGAATGTGACTGTATTTGAAGATAGGGCCATTAAAGAGGTGATTAAGTTAAAATGAGGCCATTAGGGTGGGCTCTAATCCAATCTGATGGTGTCCTTATAAGAAGAGATTGGGACACACAGAGAGACACCAGGGGTGTGTGCACAGAGGGACAGTCATATGAAGAAGCAGCAAGAGGATGGCCATCTGCAAGCCAAGAGGAAACCAACCCTGCCAGCACCTTGATCTTGGACTTCCAGCCTCCAGAACTGTGAGAAAGTAAATTTCTGTTGTTTAAGCCACTGGTGTGTGGTATTTTGTTACAGCAGCCTTAGCAGACAAATACACCTACCCAATGGCCATTCCCCACCACCACCTCCACATCACCTTGTTCCTTGCTAAAAGAACCCAGATTTTGTTCAGAATCAGAGTGAGCGCACTGCTGGGACATGAATTATGATTGGATTAACCCAGTCCTTTTCCAGTTCTCTTCAATTAAGTCAATTAGAAAGTTTCAGTTTGCTCCTTCTGTGTCTTCCACTCCTTTGTGGTGGAGTTTATTTGTGACTCAGCAAATATTGACTCTCTGCTCATCCCTCTCCACCCCTACTCAAGGGAGGAATACACTTCTCTGAGCCATGAGGTTGAGCTTGGTGGTGTAGCTTGTCTTGGCCAATGGAATACTAGCAGGCATGATGCAAGCAGAGGTTTTGAGTGTGCTTACCTGGTTTGCCTTGATTTTTGGTGCATCTGCCACCCACCATGAGAAGAGCATGCCGTGGAGAGCCACCAGTCTCAGAAGGAAAGCCTCGTGGGGCAGACATAACCCCACCCCACAGCCGAAGCTGAGCCTCCCAGGCCACCTGCAGGCTTGTGAGAAATAAATGTGTGTTGCTGTAAACCGTTGAGACTTGAGGATTGTTTGTTAGGCAGCTTTGCCATAGCAACAAATAACTGATAAAACCTTAATTCCTCTTTTTAATAAAAAGAGAACAGACTAGTCTCAAATATTTGGCAGGCAACTGTATCCCAATGGGATTTAATAACAATAACAATGTGTACTTTCATTGTATTCATTTTTAGTTTCCTCCGTTGTGGCAGATAAAATTAATTTCTTAATGATAGTAGTGATACAGAGTTTCGTTTGGATTGATAAATTTTTTGTGCTTTAAGTTTTTAAGAGAATCAATGTAAAGGAAAATATTGAGTAAATAAGACTAGAGATAATAGCGCATGGTTATAGCACAGCAGAAAGAGACAATGGAGGTGAGGCATGAATGACCGAAGTTTGAGAAACATTTGAGTAAGAATGGGCCAGGATTACAGAGGAGAAGAGAACGAACGGGACCAAAATGAAAACTCAAAAGGAAGTGCAAGTAGTGTCATCTTTCCTAAAAGGAAGTAGCCAAGGATGAGTGGGGAATGTAGTTACCTTTTAGAGTTGAAGGTTGTGAGTTTGAGGTCTTGTTCTGTTCGAGGAATGCCCCGTCCACTCTCAGCCTCAGTCTCCTCATCTGATAAATGGGAGGGATCCAACATCACCACAAGGATGCAGTAGAGATTCGTGGAGATCATGCCTGAGGAAGCATCTCACAGGGTTCAGGTAAACCACCGGGCAGGGATTAACGTTTGAGAGGTGCAGGTGCGAGGGGAAGAGACGGGGGCCCAGAGAATGAGTGCTGCCTCAGCAAGCAAGGGTGCAGTCAGGCTGGGCACAGCAGCCCAGCTGCATGAACTCTGATCGGAGGTAACCTCTTATTTAATTTTAGTTACCTTTAACTAAACCCTCAGTCCACCAAGAGAGCCAGTCTGCCCACAGAAGGAGAGAGAGGGGAACGAGTGAGCAGAGAAAGGGCATTTGCTTGGAAGAGCAGGATGTTTATGGAAAAAAGATCCAGCTTTTTGATGGAGTCGTGATTTTTTCGGTCCTTCCAGGGTCCGGGTGCTCTAAAAAGAAGAGAGCGCTGGCATAAGACAAACAGATCCCTGGGGCTGTGAGCTGGATAAAGAGCCCATCCCCGCAATGGTTTGGGAGGTCCAGATATCCCAGCAGGCCCCGCAGAAGATGAGAGAACGCAATATCTGAAAGCTGTCCTGCAGAAAGAGCCCTACAGAGGTGACAGCACCATCCTGAAAGAACCTTTGTTGTTTTCTTCTATCATTTTAATATTACTTACCTTTGCAAATTGGTAATGCCTGAAAGATATTCTGAAAAATCCGGTAAAAACCACCCCCCACTGCCATCACAGTTTTCCTCCCCAGAGGTAAATGATGCCCCTTTTTTGTGAATCCTTCCAATGGTATCTGGGGGGAAATTTGGAGGGAGCCAGACGGTAGAAGCTTAGTTGGTTTTCTCCCTCTTTACTCAGATTGTGCTGTGATTTGCACCCCATTGCAGTTCCCTCTAGCCTCCCCCTACAGGAGAGAACTCACTCTCTCGCAGATCCTTTCTTCATCTCCCCAGCAGTGTGGGTGGAACAGGGAAAGCCCCAGGCACCTCCATCACCGTGGTCCTGCCTTGTGCACGTGGGTCAGCATTTCAGCCAACATTACCCTAGAAGCCGGATGCTGTGCTGGTGTTCAGGGGCTGGTCCTCCTGCCTGGGCATGGTCACTCAGGAGGGCAAAGGCCCAGGGGCATTCCCTTCCCAAGGAGCCTAGATGGGTTCAGAAGAGCCTGGACAGCAAGCTGGTTCTGTGTGGCTCCAGAACCAATCTAGGAATAGGGAGGGTACGTGGCATGAAGGCAGATCTCAGCTTGAACAACCTCAGAATTTCCTGAAAATGCAATCTTTCCGCCAGTGCTCTGGGCTGCCTTAGGAAGTAGTGAGTTCCCTCTCGCTATAGAGCTTCTTGTTTGCATCAGACTAGCTGATTTCCACGTTCTCCATTTCCTCCTGGGGTTGGCACCAGTGAGATTGAACTTCTTGGGCAGAGCCAGACTTGATAATTGTGGCTCACTTGTCAGGGCAAGGGTGTGGCCTAGTTCTTACCGGCACCATCCTCTGAGATTCCCAGGCACACCAAACCAAGAAGGATGCAAAAGGAAAACAAGAGCTCAGTTGCATGTGGATAACAGCAGGTCTGTCCACCAGGTGGCTCCCAAAGCCTTGCATTCATTTACTCAACAAATAGCTAGTAAGTGGTTGCTAGTGCTAGTATTTTACCCAGGGAGGATACTGCTTTAAAAGGAAAGTTCCTTCCCTCGTGGAACTCATATCTAGTTGTTGTGGGAGGGGGAAGGGAGAAGCAGACAATAATTAAGATAAATAAGCAAATATGGAAAATAGGGATTAGGATGGGTAGTGGTAATTGGTATGGAGAAAATTAAGCAGGTGAGAATCTAAGAGAGTGATTGCATTTTTTTTCTATTTTTATGGATAGAAAATATCTGGAGTGAAGTAAATAGAGCTTTACTGCTACTTTTGGCAGATTTTTTTTCTGACAGACTTACAACAAAATTCCACCACCATTCCTACCTGCTTGCAGACGGTTGAGTGGGCCACTGGGATGTCACGTCGGGTCATTGAGAGGCACAGAAAGGGGCCCATTTCTTGTCCACCCACACTGACTTATGGAAAGGGGTGTTTCTGTTAGGCTTACTTTCTGGTTTCCTTCATTTTTGCCCAAACAAACCAGTAATGATCCAGAAGTTACCTGACATTCACAACGAATATTCATTAATTGTGAGAGATGGGGGAGGAGTGAGCAGAAAAAGAGCATTTGCTTGGAAGAGCAGGCTGTTTATGGAAATGAAGATCCAGCTTTGGATTTTCGGAAGTTTTCTCCTTTTTTTGTTGTGAGTAAGATCAGCCCTGAGCTAACATCCATGCCAATCATCCTCTTTTCGCTGAGGAAGACCGGCTCTGAGCTAACATCTATTGCCAATCCTCCTTTTTTTCCCCAAAGCCCCAGTAGATGTATGTCATGGTTGCACATCCTTCTAGTTGCTGTATGTGGGATGCCACCTCAGCATGGCCAGAGAAGCGGTGCATCGGTGCGCGCTCGGGATCTGAACCAGGGCCGCCAGCAGCGGAGCACGCACTTAACCACTAAGCCACAGGGCCGGCCCTGGAAGTTTTCTCCTTTTTTTGATCTGCCCACAGTTTTTCTCATTGAGGCTGTTGCCTAGCGTTAAAGAGGTCACGCCCAGCAGAAGTGCATCCTCCCAGGGGGTCACCTTTTTAAAATTCTCACCAAGGCACCATAAGGGCTTAGCAGGGACCTTGCTTGTCAAGTGGGAATTTGTTGTTCTGCTGAGGTTGAAATTTGACTTGGCCACCAGGCTGGTGCTGGAGTTTTAACAGAAACATCTGGCCTCCCATCCCAGTCTAGGAAGGCAGAGGGTTGAAGGAGATAGTTCAGAGTGAAAGCCAAGTGACTTTCATTGAGAACCTACCATATGCTGGATATTTTGACAAATATTATCTCATTTGATGCTTCAGCGTAAGCCTGCAAGAAGCAGGCATTATTATTAAGTCCATTTTGCTGCTGAGGAAACTGAGGATTGCAGATATTAAATTAAAAAGCTACCCAGTCAGCCATCTGGTAAGTGTTGGAGCAAGGATTCCAGTCTAGGTCTATCTCACTCCAAAGCCTGTGATCTTTCACTAAGAACCACTGGAGCCGGAGACAAAAAAAGTGAAGTCTCGAGAAAGCAAGCCACCGCTACTTTTGCTTCCAATGATAAGTAGAGTTCAAAGTTCAAGAAGCCAGGGAAAGTGTTATGGAGTCATCAGATCAATGAAATGGCCTCACCAGCATGGGTAAGACTCCTGGTGGTAGGGCCGAGCTTGTCTGCAGTCTGACCTACTATATGCAACCCCCCCATCTACCATCACTAGCCACACACCTTTCAGTGCCGCTGGCCATTGCCTGTCACCAGGACGACTGTCTGTCTCCTACCTGCTCTCCTTTCCCACTCGCTCACCTCGCCAGAGTATTCCCCACGCGGCAGCCAGGCTGATCCTCTCAAAACATGTATCAACTGATGCTATTCCCCTACCTCCACCTGCCAACGGCTTCCGCTCTCTTAGAATAAATTCCGAACTGTTCTCCATGGCCTTCAAGGTCCTACGTGATTTGGCCTCTACTTGCCTCTCTGACTCCTTGTGCTGCCTCTTTCTCCCTTCTGCTTGACACTAGACCACTAACCTTCCTTCCGATCCTCAAACGGACCTTCTCCTGTCTCAGGGTGCCAGGTGCTCCACTGCTTGGCGTGCTCCTCTCCCCACTTCTTCACCCGGCTGCTGCTTCTTGTCATCTAGGTCTGGGCTCAAATGTCCCTTCCACAAACAGTTCTTCCCTGATCACCCTACGATAGTAGCAGCCCCCGCCCCGTCACTCCCCATTACATCAGCTCTTTCATCTTCTTCATAGCACTTCTCACCAACTAAAAGTATCTTGCCTACTTGTCTCCTTATTTATTCTCTGTATCTCTCTGGTCAGCATGTAGGAAGCACCTACAGTTGCAAGTTTTATGAATAAATGGATGAGAACAAGAGATTCTAAGGTGGCCGATACAGTGATCTCGCTAACCTTCCGAGTTAGATAGGAGGAGTTATGTCAGTGACACAGGTGAGGAAACAAGTGACTTGCCGTCAAGTGGCAGAGGATAAGCTTGCAGCTCATCCTTTGTCTCCAAAGCCCAATTCCTTCTAACCACGTGGCATTATTGCCTCTGAGTACTCTTCTAGGAAAACTGAAGACATCAACTTGCCAGCCATTAGCAACAAAACCCACCTTACTAAATGTAGTATTAGTATCAATCCCTTATAAAGTATGTTAACCTTCTACTGTGGTATGGTGAGTATCTTTGTCAAAGCTCATCAGTTCATGTAGACATGTGAAGGACAGAGACCAGGTCTTATTCATGCCTGCACCCCTACGGGCCTGCCACCATTCCTGTCAGATAGGACAGGCTCAATACATGTTTGCTGGATGAATGGATGGAGTTTGTAGGCACTTAATGATTTACGAAGTACTTCTACACCCTTCACCTTATTTAACTTCCAGAAAGCCCCGGAACATAAAGGTAAGCTGATATCATTAACAGCATTTAACAGATGATGATATGCAGATCACACCCAAACTGCTGTTGTTTTCTTTCTTTAAGAATTATAATGGGGGGCCAGCCCCATGGCCTAGTGTTTAAGTTTGGCACGCTCCACCTTGGCGGTCTGGTTTCGGTTCCCAGGTGTGGACCTATACCACTCATTGGTGGCCATGCTGTGGTGGCAACCCACATACGAAATAGAGGAAGATTGGCCACAGATGTTAGCTCACAGTGAATCTTCCTCAGCAAGGAAAAAAAAAGAATTATAATGGACTCATATTCCCTGTTGGAGCAGAACCCAGCTGAACTGCACACACTGCTGTTGCCCAGCACACGTCTGCTTAAAAGCCAAGATAGACACTTTTTTTTATTATCTTTCACATCTTACAAAATACGTCAAATTCTGAAAAACTCTGTGATAATTAGACAAAAAAAAAGCTGAAGCTGAACCATTCAACCTGGGATAATTATTACATTCTGATTCTTTCCCTTTCTCACCTCCTTTTGGTCTCCATTGTCTATAGCATAGCATGGAGTGTTCATTCATCTTCCTCCACAAAGAGACTCCACTTCCGACGGAATAGAATTGTCAGGGTTGTGGGAGCCTTGCTCTCCTTGTTAACCCTCCTGTTGGGTTTTACAGCACACAGCTTTGCCTGAATGGCCTCCTCCACTAGTCTCTCCTCTAGCGCTCTGTGGGCTCTTCCCAAAAATGGAGGTCCGGAGATACCAGTCCCTTACACCAGGACCCCTGGACTTTCCCCCCAAAATACTGCACACATTTCTTAACCTGGTTCTCAGTACCCCAAATCTGTATCTTACTCAGCTGTGCAGCCTTGTCTCCCAGATGTCCTCTCCACGTGCCCTGCATTCTACCAGACCAGAACAGTCAATGATTCCCTGAACAACTTCTCTGCATTTCCCCACACCATTCCCGCTCCATCACCACTACCAGGGATGAAGGCTCCACTTATAAACACCATCCCCATCCTTCACGGGCTTTCCCTTGAAACCTCCCCTAGATCCCTTCAGCAATTCATTCAATAAAATATTTAGTAAGAATCGCCTTTATGCCCAACAAACCCTATCCTCAAGGAGCTTCATATTTACTGAACAAGAGACCCAGCTAACAAACTCAACACAATGAGGGTGCTGTAATGGTGTCGTTGCAAAGCAATGGACCAGCATTGGAAGGAAAGCAAGAGAGTCCATTCCAATGCTCACTGAGACTACAATCTAGGCAGAAGGTTAGGAGGGGGAAAACACAGCACCAGACTGGGCTTGAAACAGAAGTCCTGTGGCATGCAGTTCTTCATTCATTCATTCATTCATTCCTTCATTTGACAGACATTTACCAAGCCTGAATATGTGCACAGCACTCTACCAGGAATGCAGAAATGATGTTATGTGGTTCCTACCTTCAGGAGTTTACAGTCTAGTAGGAGAGACAGAGATATACACACAGGGCTCTACCACAGGTAAGAAGCACTGTACCAAGTGCCAGGGGACCAGAGGAGGGTGGCTGGCTCTGCCTAGCAGAGTCCAAGAAAGCTCCAGAAAAGGATGGTATTTGTCAGGGCTCTAAAAGGGAGTAGAAGTTTACCAGGTGGAGAAGAAGAAAAGAAGGGAAGGGAAAGGAAGAGAAGGGAGGGGGAAGGAAAAAGAACACTGCGTCAGTCAGTCCAGTCAGGAGTCAGTTATTATTATTATTATTTTTCTGGGTGAGGAAGATTGGCCCTGAGCTAACATCCATCACCAAATTTCCTCTTTTTGCTTGAGAAAGATTGGCCGTGAGCCAACGTCTGTGCCAATCTTCTACTTTATATGGGACACTGCCACAGCATGGCTTGATGAGCAGTGCACAGGTCCGCGTCAGGGATCCGAACTTGTGAATCCCAGGCCGCTGAAGTGGAGTGTGCAAACTTAACCACTCTGCCACCAGGCCGGCCCAGGAGTCAGTTATTTTAACATAAAAAAGTGTTTAGTTACAAAATCATTAACTAAGTGACTGAGAGATTAAAAGGAACTCTAAGGCATCATGAAGGTAGCAGTTGCAAGAAGCAGCTACAACTCCTATAGCTGAAGAAACAAGGGAGAAAACTTAGAAACTCAGAGGAGGAAGCCCATTGGTGGGCAGATGTGTGAACTCAGATCTCCAAGGAGGGACACTGCTCAGCTGGGCTGGTGTCTCTGAGCTCAGGGGAGGGGCCCTGTCTGCTGGCCCAGACTTCTGAGGACGGGCACAGGCCAGCTGTGCTAGTGTCTCCTAGTTGAGGCATGACTTGCAGCTGCATCTGCAAGTGCTGGGAAGAGGGCAGCCTGGATTCAGCTGCAGCTACGGGAAGGAATTGCAGGTGCCAAAGGGAAGAAGTGTCTGTACCTAGACTGTAGGTCAGTGGTACTAAACCAGGGTGATTTTGCCCTCTAGGGGACATGGGCAATGTCTGGAGACATTCTTAATTGTCACAACTGGGGAGTTGCTACTGGAATTTAGTAGATGGAGGGCAGGGATGCTGCTAAACATCCTACAATGCACAAGACAGCACCCCCTGCACAAAGAATTACCAAGTCCAAAATGTCAATAATGCCAAAGTTGAGGAACCTGTTCTAGGTTACCACTGATGTCGGTTCCTGCCTTCCTTCCTCCTCTCTCCAGGGTAAGTTTCTCTGGCTTAGTCCAATATTTACTTGAACAACTGGGTTGTCAGCAAAGGCTAGATGTGCTCTTGCAGGCAAGACCTGGAATGTTCCAGTATTTGGAATTCCCATTAGCCCACTGTGTTACTTTAAGTTTTTAGCAGTAAAATTCCAGTTCAGGGAGCTCAGAAGCTGAAAAAACTTAGTATCTTTTTAGAGGAACTTGATTTCACATCAGAGTTTGAGTAGGGGAACTCCAATAGGAAAAGCATTCTGCCAAGGTGGAGCTGTGTGTGTGTGTGTGTGTGTGTGTGTGTGTGTGTGTGTGTGTGTAGGTACATATAATGTATGTACAATTATAGTATATTAATGTACATATAATATATATTATATGTTCTATATATAATATTTTATATATTAAAATATCTATGTGAAAATACATATATTTTATATATATACAGTTATATATTATATATATATATATACGGTTCACTGAGGCTCTGTTGATTCTTTTTCAATATTCTTCTCTTAATTCTTCAGACTGGATCCTTTCTTTTGATCTAACTTCAGTTCACTGACTTTCTTCAGTGATCTCCAATCTGCTTTAAAGGCCATTCAGTGAATTTTTAATTTAAAGTAATGTATTTTTCAGTTAGAGATTCTCAATTTAAAAAAATAATTTCTATTTCTCTGCTAAATTTTTTTGTTTGTTCATTATGAGTATATTTTACTTTAATCCTTGAGCATGGTTATTAAAGCTATAGCATAGTTATTAAAATCCTCATCTACTAGTTCCAGTATCTGGGTCATCAGTTTTCTCTATTGATGTCCTTTTTCTCTTGAGAATGGGTCATGTTTTCCTGTTTCTTTGTAAGTCTAGTAATTTTGAATTTTATGCTGAACATTTTCTATAATATGTTTTAGAGATTCTGGACTTTGTTATATTTTTCTGAAGTGTGATTATTTTGTTTGTTTGTTTCAGTAGGGAGTTAACTTGGCCATACCCAAACGCCAAACTCCATCCCCCTGCAGTGTCCACCAACTGAAAACTCTGTTCAGTTCTTTTAGCCTGAAACTGAAAAGATTCTGTGTAGTTCAGGGATCAGCCAGAAATTTGGGCAAAATATATACACAGAATTGGGGCATCTCCTCCTCTGGTTCTCTCTTTCTTGAATTTTCTCCATAAAAATGGGAACTCGTTCGTTTCCTCCAGTCTCCTCCCTCCATTTTCTGACTGCTTTTGGTTGCTTTCTAGTACATTCTGGTATTGTTTTTTATATTGTTTCCAGAGTTTGTAGTTTATATCCGTCAGAAAATTGGTCTTATGGAAGATACTACTCTATTCTCGAAGTGTAAGTTCTGTTATTACGTTCGTAGTTGTGAATGATTTGATTAATCTCTTCCTCCCACCCACGCTTATTGTGAGTACATACATTTTAATTCAATTAAAAACATTAACCACCCCCCCCCACAATGCTCTTTATTATAATATGCCTTAGGAGTTCCCAGGACAGTGCAGGGGAGCATTTTGGATTGTAATCAGTATACAAGCTTCAAGCTAAGCTTTGTTCTGCCTCAGGGTGTTTGCAGTTGGAATCAAGAACAGGTTAACTCCAAAAATCAAAGCAAAGCAAAGAACTGTGTGTTCTTTCAGTTAGAAGTTATCCCCAGGATCAACATGGTGAACGAACATGGTGACTAAGAGTCAAAAGATTTAGTGCCAGGTAGATCTAGATTCAAATGCTGTTTCTGCCATTCCTGGCTGTGTGACATGGGGCAAGTAGCTTAAATTCTCTGAGCATCAATATTCTCATTAGTAAAATGGTGGCAATTATAGTACCTACCACATAATGTTTTATCCTCTTGTCTATTTAATTGATATTTTGCTTCTTGTCTTTGCCTCCCTATTATGGCAATGTAAACTGCTTGAGAGCAGTAACCTTGTCTGACATGAACAAAGCTATATTCACACCTAGAGGGTGCTCATTAATTATCTATTGAATGAATGAATGAATGTACTATAGGTTTTTTATAAGATTAAAGAGATTAATGGATGTAAAATAGTCAAATTGACAGGATACTTGACTACACAAAGTCATTCAGAGAACTAGGCTGAGAGAATCCCTGCCATATTTTGATGTTACTATCTCCACACATGGTTTCCCAGACTACTAAGTCAGGGGAAGAGAGAGAACTCCTACCTGTTCTTAAATGCCCTAGACCAGAAGTGACTTGTGTCACTTTCACCTGGAGTTCATTGTCCAGAACTGAAATTTAGTGGCTTCACCCTAACTACAAGAGAGGCTTGGAAATGAAAGAGAAGTGTGTGTGGAATCTTCAGAGAGTCCTACTAGAGACAAGAACACTGAGTACAATGGGATAAGAAACCTGCTCAATGTCACAGAGCTGGTAACTGGTGAAAGCTAGACTGAAACCCAGGCGGCCCGGCCTCAGAGCCTGTCTTCTTGACCACAACACTGGTGTTACAGTTCCATGCGAGAGATCTACTGAGATCCAGAGGGTGTCTCGTGGACTCTTCCTCCTGTCCCCATTCTTTTCTCAAAGTGACTGCCTCTTCTGCTTGAGCAAAAGTGTTTTTTGTACTTTGAGTGTTTTTTTTTTTTAATTAATATATTTATTTAGTGTGTTTGTGTGTGTGTGAGGAAGATCAGCCCTGAGCTAACATCCATGCCAATCCTCCTCTTTTTGCTGAGGAAGGCTGGCCCTGGGCTAACACCCCTGCCGATCTTCCTCCACTTTATGTGGGACGCCGCCACGGCATGGCCTGACAAGCGGTGCGTCGCTGCACGGCCGGGATCCGAACCCAGGATGCCAGCAGCGGAGCACGCGCACTTATCTGCTGAGCCACAGGGCCGGCCCCGATAATTTGGGTGTTTAATCGTTAGCTTACTGAGGCCAGGCAACTATCCCTCACTCACTGCACTCCATAAAATAAAAGCCTGTCCTGAGCTGAAAGTTTATCTTGAATGAATCAGCCAGGAAGAGCAAGACCCACCCCTCAGAAGCCAGGCTTGCCAACCTCAGTCCTGGCAGGGGTGTTCTAGGTGTCTCCAGCAATCTCTGGTGGTGACTTTGAGCAGAGAGAGGTAAATTTCTCCCTGCTTCCATGGAGGTTGGGAGGGAAAAGGTACTGGGAAAGTTGGGCCAGGATTTTGGAGATTCCCCATCACTCAATGATACCCCCATAAAGGCTCTAGCCATTGTAAAAACTACCAGTACAAGCCACTATCTATGACAGTCTGGGCTTATCCGATGCAACATCAGTATGAACCCAGCATCCACATGCCTGGGCCAGGTACCCTACAGACTTTACATCACGTAATCCTTTCAAAGATCACATGGGACAAATCTTATTAACAACCCCCCACTCCACCATTTTTCAGATGAGAAGACCAAGGTTAAAAGAAGTAAATGGCTTGCCCATGGGCCATCTTGTAAGTGGCTGAGTCAAGATTTAAGCTCAAGACTTTGGGATTCCAAAGACCCTGCATTTTGCTAGTATACCAAACTTTTTCTTAGAATCCCAAATTAATAAAAACAGCCAAGACTGATTATGCCAAGCACTATGCTATGTGCTTTTCACGAACTGTTTCATCTAATCCTAACAATGACAACAACAACAAAATAACCAAGGAGATAGGTGTCGCTATTAACATTCCCATTTTACAAATAAGGAAACTGAAGCTTAGAGAAAGGAGGCCAGTGAAGGTCAAAGAGATGGTAAGTGGCAGACCTGAGGCTGAAACCCAAATCTTTCTGCCTCCAGAGCACAGGCTTTACTACTAAGCCACACTGCCACTTGGCTGTCATTTAAATGAAAACATTGGAGGTAAAGGGCTGGGCAAAGGCAGCAGGTTAGCCACAGAGAACTAGTCCAAGTGCTCCATTTGACTTTATTTGTTCATTCACACTGAAGTCATCCCACAAGAATTGGAGGTAACTTCATATAGTTTGTTTTTCTAACCAATTGGCTTTCCATGGAGCCCTGTAATTAATTTCTGTCCTATCCTACCTGAGTATCTCCTCCTGCTTCTGGAACATCCAATTCCTGCCAATTTCTCCACCCCACCTGGGGCCAGGAGGCAAGTTCTTATGTGTGTACGATCCCAGGAAGTTCTGGTCAGAGAGAACTGAACATGCAAATTCCCCTTTTCTACACCAATCCAAGACCTAAGCCAACTGTTTCCTAGACAGTACCATGTAGAACTGAGGTAAGTGACAGCTTCTTTGAGTTGTGTGTGTGGGTATGTGTGTATGTGTGTTTATCTGCCACAGGGCAGTAAAGGATATACAGAGCCCTGAACTTAAAATCTGAAGACCCTGTTTCAAGTTCTGGCAATGCCGCTTACTGGTTAGCTGACCTTGGGCAAGTCTCTTAACTTCTCTGACACTTTTTTTCCTTAATTGCAAAATGAGGATGGTGATAGTGAGTGAGAGGGAAAAAGGAGAATATACGTGTGATATGGCCAGGACAGTGGCTGGCACATAAAAGGTGATTGATTTCATGTTAGGCAGCTTTGAATGTGGCAGGCTGAGGGAGGAGGGTGCAGGGAGGAGCACAAGAGAGCCAGAAGGGAATACTTGAAAGAAAACTCCATTATGCAGAAGTTGGTTCACATTATATAAAGTGAATGCCTTTCACTAAAAAAAAATTTTTTTTGAATATCTAACTGCAGGAGTTTGGCTTCAGAATTTGCTGGGAGTAGAGAGCACCTCAACATTTATTGAGCCCTTACTGTGAATTAGACCCAGGGCTGGCAAAGTGATTTATGTAGATTATCTCACTAATCCTTGTGGAAAGCTGGGCTGTAGGTATTATTATTGTGTCCTCAAGTTCAGAGACATAAACAGTGGCCAAGATCACCAAGCTGGTAGGCGGTGGAGCCTAACCTGGCTCTATAACTCTTGGATCCTTTATCACACTAAGTATGTTGCCTCATAAAACAAAGAGCTTTTTCAGTGTGAATTCTTGTGAAATCAGAGCTCTGTTGCAGGAACTCTTCAAGGCACTGTGTACCTGGGCACATAGTGGTGAGCCTAGCCACCTCTCAAAGCCACAATGCCAAATTGATTACAAAATGCACTTTAAAGCACTTCAAAAGATTGTTCTTTATTTCATAGGATATCCTTGGACTATAAACTCCAAAAGCATAGAAACGCCTGCAGTCTAATTAATCTCTGATGATCTTAAACCATATTTGGCATATTACTAGGTCCTCAATAAATATCTGATGAAGGAAAAATATATTTTTCTATAATTCTCACATCCTATAGGCACACTGGCTCTTCTCTCCCCAACTTTCATCTTCTAGTTTTCTGAATTATGACCAAAAGGGAAGAATCTAACATTTGGTTGAGTATCTATCATGTGTCAGGTATTGTGAGGAACAGATATAGATACAGATGTAGCTATAAATATAGTTATAAATATCGATATAGTTATATAAAGTGATATACAGATATTGATATAGTTATAAATACAGACGTAGATGTAGTTATAGATATAGTTATAGATACAGTGACAGATATTGATTAGCTATAGATATTGGCATAGTTATAGACAAAGATACAGAAATATAGTTATAAAGATAGATATACATAGGATAGACATATAGATACAGGTATCTCTGACTTTTAGTCCTCTTGACACACTGTGAGATTAGGTTCTTACTTATTAGTGCAGAAGTTGGACCCTGCAGTGTCCATGTTCGGGAATTTATTCCTGATCCTTCTCTTTAGACTCTAATTCCAAGGGTTAAGCAGCCATTTCTTTTTGTGAGGCCTAATTGTTCAATGGCAGTTTCCCCAGAGAGAGTGGTAAGTGACAGTAGCTCCCATTTCTGGAGCACTTATCTGTGCTGTCTGTGCCGAATGCTTTATACGGGATGTCATTCATTCATCACCACAGCTCTAGGAGATAGGTGCTGCCTGTATGTTCGTATTTCAGAGAGAGGTTAGAGAATTGCCCAAAGTTACGTAGGTGGTGACTGGAGGGGCTGGAACTGGGACCTGTGCTGTGTGACTCCCAAGGGCAGGCTCTCAGCTACCACAGTGCTCAGCGGGGCACTGTGTTGGGCCCTCTCATGTGATGGGGGTTAAATTAGAATTGCAAACACATTTGTAAGACGATGCCAAAGTCATTTCTTTTTTATTTGATTAAACCAATGTGACCTCAATAAAATAAATTTTAAAAAGGCGGTGGGTATTAGTTTGCTAGGGCTGCCGTAACAAAATACCACAGACTGGGGGGCTTAAACAACAGAAATTTATTTTCTCACCATTCTGTAGGTGAAAAGTCTGAGATCAAGGTGTCGGCAGGGCTGGTTTCTTCTGAGGCCTCGCTCCTTGGCTTGTGGATAGCTGTCTTCATGTTCACATGGCATTCTCTCTCTGTGGGTGTCTGTGTCCTAATCTTTTCTTATAAAGACACCTGTTATATTGGATTAGGATCCATCTAATGATCTCATTTTAACTTTATCTCTGTAAAGATGCTATCTCCAAATACAGTCACATTCTGAGGTACTGGGGGGTTAGGACTTCAACATATAAATTTTGAAGGAATGTAATTCAGCTCATAATAAAGGATTAATTAATTTCCTCATTATTTCTCCCCTTTTGTTTTGGTCGTTAGCCACTTATTAAGGGGTTGTTTGCACTGTCTTTGGGTATTTTAAGGAAGATCCTGAGGTCATTTATACACCTATGTGTAAAAATGGCAACTGAGGCTGGTATTCTTGCTCTAAATTGGCTCCTGCCTGTAAAGGGAGGTATGTATTGGAAAAAAAATAGCAGAGAAGGTGGGCTTCTAGAAACCAGCCCTGCTACTAAACTTGCCTTGCAACCTTGGAGAAATCCGTTTCTCTCCTGGGATGTTCGCTTGGATCAGGGATTTTAAGTTCAAATGTCCAAAGGAGCTAGACAGGTGTAGTAAGTGGAGAAGCAGACAGGTGTGACAAAATAAGGAGTGGTGGAGGCAGTGTCAAATTGGAGAACATCCCGTTTAAATGAAGCAGAAATTCTCAGCTCCAGCCGGTTGGTGCTAGCTTGAACTAAAGGTGCCGTGTTGCTAGACCTCCTAAGTTTTCAAGAGAAACCTTCATTCAAGACTTTTAAATGAAGTCTCCCACATTTTAAATGTTGGCAGTTCAAATTTTATTTCCAAAGACTGAGGGCCAAAAGGAATATGTCCAAGGGCCGGGTCTGGGCCAGCTGATATCTTAGAGTCTTCTTGCCCAAAAGTGCTGACAAAACCAAAGATGGTAGGTACTGTTGATTGATTGACAGGCACTAAAAGAAAAGAGGGCATACTTTAGTTCATGTGGCCCAAGGATCCATGCTGAGAAGCAAACTCTAAGGGGTGAACTTTTCATATATCTGTCCTCTTTTCTGCAGACAGTAACCCAATTGCATATTTAGCATTGCCTCCTCTACCAGAAATACTTAACGAGTTTTTGGGGGCAGCATCCAAATTAGTTGGAGTTAGGTATTATAGGTCTAAACTGCCTAAAAATAAATTGATTCAAGTTGATCTTGAATCTATGGGTCTGTTGTCAAACAGGATTATCTTATTGCTGAAACTGAGGAGGAGGGGGTTAATTGTTTGCGGTAATAAAGTACTTGAATCTCAAAGATGTTTGCAAAGTGGCTTTCTTCAGGCAATGTTCTCATGGAAAGATAGTTCTAGCTTGAGGCAATTTGCACAATCAAACTTCAAGAAGGACCCTATAAGGGAGGGTTATAAATGAGGGTTCTGTTCCCATGTTAGGGGCGTTGGGATCTGGAGCGGCACAGAAGCTTCATTTCATGTGTCAGTTCTAATGGATTGGTAATAGCCGCCCGGAAGCTGTCCTGGGGAAGACCCTGAAGCCAGATCCCAGTCCAACGGAGAAGGTGCTGTGATGTTAACCTGGTCTGTCCTGAGTATGGTGGTGTATATTTGTCAACACTCTTATTTATAGTCTCAAGTGACAGAAACCTAATCTCAGGCAGGAAAATTGGTTGGCTTGTAGAATCCAGGACAGGATATTAACAAGAGAGGAGTAGAGATGTAGATGGGCCTCAGGAACAATGTGAACCAGTGACTTGAACTCCTCTGAGATACTCTCTGCCCCTCGTCTCCACGTCTCTGCACATCAATTTTCTTCTGTCATGTAGGGTGGATACCTCCACATGACAGAAATAATAACCACAGACAGTTCCCAAAATGTGCATTTTATGGCTTCCACCAGAGAGAGACTGCCTGATAGCCTCTTCGGTAACAAGCACATACACAAAAATTTTGGAGAGGGATTATGATTAGCCCAGTTTGGATTTGAAAATTGTGGGAAATGACTGCTAAACCCTGAACCAATCAACTTTAGACAGGAGTTGGAATCATCTAAAAACATGACAGCTGGGCTGGCCCCGTGGCTTAGCAGTTAAGTGTGCGTGCTCTGGTACTGGCAGCCCAGGTTTGGAACCCCGGGCGCGCACCGACGCACCGCTTCTCCGGCCATGCTGAGGCTGTGTCCCACATACAGCAACTAGAAGGATGTGCAACTATGACATACAACTATCTACTGGGACTTGGGGGACAGGGGAAAGGAGGAGGATTGGCGATAGATGTTAGCTCAGAGCTGGTCTTCCTCAGAAAAAAGAGGAGGATTAGTGTGGATGTTAGCTCAGGGCTGATCTTCCTCACTAAAAAAAAAAAAAAAAAATGACAGCTTCTATGAGAACCATATTTTTGTTGGGCTCAGCGGGAAGACAGGTCTCCAGAGCAAGGATAGCATGGGATATAGGACTTTCAGAATGGTGAGTTTCTACCACAAAGAAGATGTCCACACGGCTGCCATCTTCAGCTTAAATCCCAGGGGGTGAAGGAGAAGACCCTCAGGAACGAGTACCAACCTCATCTAGTATCTACAGCTTCTCCCTGTCATTTTCTGCCCTGTGCTTCCTCAGCTGGGAAGAACATCCCCACCTAAATCAACAAGTTGTGCCCTCCAAATTCCAGTGAGCTGAAACAAAGCCATAACTCTCGCAGTTAACCAGGAACGTGCCTCCTATTTTGTGGAGGAAATTCCTGCTCCGTGACCAATCTATTAGCCATCTCTTGCCAAGGCAGATGGTGACCTGAGAATTCTGTGCCTGCTTCCTGAGGACTGCCCACCATGCAGTGGCTGATGAGGTTCCGGGTCCTGTGGGGCATCCACAAATCCTGCCATGGGGGCTTCGTCCCTGCCCCTTGGCACCTGCGCTGCCAACCTTTATCAGGAGGTGAATCCCCAAGATGGAATGACCATGACACACCCGAGGAATTTAACTTTGCAAGTGATATACTGGATTATTGGACTCAAATGGAGAAGGTGAAGAGGCATCTGTGATCGGAGGTGAGAACAGGAGTGGCCTCACTGGCCTTATCTTGCTCCTAGTAGGCTGAGGGGCACAGAACCAAGAATAGCTTCTGCCTCAGCTTACCAGTGTCATAGATGAAACTTATGTTTTGGGGTTCAATTCTCAGCCTAGTGACTTCTTCACTTCTCTGATCCTCAGTGGTTTCATCTGTGAAATGGGGATAATCTCATTTAAGAAACAAGACAGCAGGTACACAGTCAGTGCTCCATAATTGTGAACAAGTACAAAGTTCTAATCACAAGGTCAACAAATTGATGTTAGTGTGAGTCTGTTAGTCTTCAACGAATGGGATTGTGAATCTAACTGGAATTCATCTCATCAAACTTGGGCTTGACTTCAGGCTACACTCAGAGGGAGGGGACAGACCACCTCATTGTGCACATGAGCATCTGACACATGTAGGTAAGTCATGTCATCCATCTTCCTGTGAGGATGGCATGTCCAACTGGCGTCCTCCCTATCAACTACCTATGGGAACATGGCTTTAGGGTATGTCCAGAGAAACCTGTCCCTGTGGCCTCTAAAGTTTACATATCTCTGCAGAAAAACTCAATTTCTTGGTTTGCCTTTTCCCCAGAGACAGACCGGGAGAGCAGCAGTGGTAACACTAGGACTTAGGGTAGACGATGGGTGGTGTTCCGGCTACTAAGTTCCAGCTGGTGATGTCCACCACCCAACACTGTCTTTGTACAGAAGAGAGAATTCGCCTGAGATGGAGTCAGAGATTTGGTATAATTTTTAAGTTTCCTATGAACGTGTTTTCATATGTTAGTACTCAAAGCTTATATGCCTTTCATGGGGGCTTCCTCCCCACCTCCTTTTTTTCCCTTCCTCTGAATTTCTGTAATAACCCCAAGGAAAATAGAGAGCATCTTTTATTTGCCGTGTCAACACTTTACATTTAATACTCTGATTAGATGAGTGCTTTTTTTTTTTTTTTTTTTATTTTTCCCCCAAAGCCCCAGTAGATAGTTGTATGTCATAACTGCACATCCTTCTAGTTGCTGTATGTGGGATGCGGCCTCAGCATGGCCAGAGAAGCGGTGCGTCGGTTCGCGCCCGGGATCCGAACCCGGGCCCCCAACAGCAGAGCGTGCGCACTTAACCGCTAAGGCACGGGGCCGGCCCAGATGAGTGCTTTTATTACCCCAGTTTCCAGATGAGGAAACTGAGGTTCCTAGGGTTTAAATAGCCTATAGAAATCACATACCTACTAAGTGAAGGAGCAGAATTTGGGTCCAGGCTGTCTGATTCTGTAATCCATTACAATTATGCACTGCATAAGGACATTTTGGTCAATGACAGACCGCATATACAACGGTGGTCCTGTAAGATTAGTACCATATAGCCTAGGGATATAGTGGGCTATACCATCTAGGTTTGTTTAAATATACTCTATGATGTTTGCACAACGATGAAACCGCCTAACGGTGCATTTCTCAGAACTCAGAATAGTATGCTCATCGTTAAGCGATGGATGACTGTTTAACCTAGTCTCACAACTGATTATGCCAAAACATCTCTGCCTTCAGACGATAAACTGAGTTTCATTGCTGCCCAGACCAGAAATCTGGTTAAGACCTTTGGAATCATGGTATAGGCTAGAGAGGGAGAAGGTAGAGAGGAGGAAGTGATGCCATCACTTTTCCCTCATTTATCTTCATAAAGTCCTTATTAGTTAGTTCATGCATCAACCCATTTAGATAACCATCAAGTAAATTCCCCCAGAGAATGCCAGTTTTTGTTGGGTTTTATATCTCATTATCAGTCATGGTCAATTCCTCCATGTATCCAAATTTCTCCCACCCCCAGGATCCCCATCCCAATAATTTTCATTCTCACAACACTTCTGATCTGTCTGCTTCCATTTTTCCAATTGCCTTGATCATGGTCAGTGTCTTTCTAATGATACATGATGCCTGACACCTAGCAGTCCCTTGATAAATGTTTGTAGAATAAATTAATTTTGAAACTTACATTATAAGCACCATAGGTTTTATTGCTGCTCCTATGAAAGACCCCCCAGAGGGCATGCCACCACAGTCCACTCTGGCTTCCTGGACCTCCCCTTACAACTTAATGAACATCACCCAGAAGCTGATCCATGGCTAACACATTACAGCCCAACAACACAGCCCAAACCATAACAGATTGACAGAATTTATTTTGACTCACTTTTCAACACATTTTACCTGTAAAATGTAAGTTAGAAATCCAACATTTTTATGTGAAATCTTCTGATTATTTTTTTAGTGTTTCCAAAGAATTCATTATAAAACAAAAGAAAATGCATTGTAGGCTAGACAACATAGGTCCATGGGTGGAATACAGTTGCTCATTCAGGCCACCAATTTATAACCCCTGACTGTCCTTGTAAATTAAACCCTATGTTACTCTGGGTTCCTAGAGGGAAATTAAACCCTATGTTACTCAACTTCAATTGATTCCTGGAGCAGCCTCTCAGATCTATTCAGGAGAGGTCACATTCATGTCCAGATTCATTCATTCTGTCTCCTTGATACTGTATTCATTCATTCAGCTAAGACTTGGTGAGCACCTCACATGTGCCAAGCATTATTGTAGATAATAGGAATAGAAAAGTAAGCAAAACATAGAACTCTTCATTTTCACTCTTTAGATAATGTACTTCCCCACTTCATGTCTTAGGAAAGATGAGTACAGCATCTGTGACACTAACTTCTGTTTGTTTTGGCAAAAAATCATGACATAAGCAAATTCTTCCTGCCAGTCTCTGATGCAATTTAACATTAAACATTGCTCAATAAATATAGTCAAATATGTATTAACCACAAAGATTAAAAAAAAAAACAGCTGAATGTCATGGCCACATAATGTCTGGCTCTTTGTCCTATAATGTTTGCTCAAGGAAATTAACTTATATGCTGCCACACATTCCAAATGCCTTACTATTCAATATTCGTGTCTGCCTAGATTTCTTTGAGCCAATCAGTCTGTGTTCGGTGGCTCCTGAATTTAATTCTGTAATTTTACGTAAACAATTAGTAACAGTCCTAGGACCTATACAATTTTAAAGGATCCTCATGTTCCTCTGAAACTATTAGACTTTTGTCCCAACATCCCATAAAGGACTCCTCCATGGTATTCACAAAGAGTCTAAATCTTTTGTAATTCTTATACACATGTAGTGTCATTGGCACTACAATGTAAGCTCCATGAAGTCATGGAACTCTTGCTGTTTTGTTCACTGTTGTATCCCCAGAGTACAGAACATGCCTGGCACATTAACTATATGTTGAAAGAATCTAAATGCATGCAGACCCTGGACAGCAACACAAACAGCACAAGAAACACAACATGGGGGCCTGGCCATGACTTGGTTGTATTTTGGCAAAGGGCTGTTTACTTTCTCATGGATGTATTGTAAACGTGCACGGGAAAATACAGGAAGCTTTGGCACAGGCAGCCCTGATGCAGAGAAGGCAACAGAGTTCAGGAATCAGAATTGGGCTTTGGGGCTTCTTATGTAAAAATCACGTCTCAAAGTGAACATTCATTCCTGTATGGCAGCAGTTGGTAGAGCTAAATGGTTGCTGCCCCCTTGGAAGATGTGTGGCTCTCCAGTTTGCCCCAGAGGAACCTGGCAGGCTTCTCTCATTTATGTTACTTGCCTGGTCCCTGTAGGCTCTGGGTTTCCGACCTCTGGTATAAAAACAAGATTATCCCAACTTATCTAAATATTAATGGAATAATACATATTATTTCCCAATTAAACATAATGCAAAAAGTTTTAACTTCCAGACCTTTAGAGTAATCTTCCTTGGTAAATTCTTTTAAAGTCTGGGTATCAGTTAATTACTGGTTCATCCATGTGAGTTGATTCTCCATGACTGTGTCTCCCAGTTTGACATATTATACTACATATTAGTCATTTGGTGAGCCTGTAAGGAGTTCATCCATTTTTTATCAATGGCAATCTACAAAGGAATAGCATGCCATTTATCATTTTAAATTACATTTAAACTACTTTCTCTGTAAGTTAAATTACAATCAATCTTATATGTAGCCATATTTAAAATGAATAGTTTGGTCGTAATCTACATCCAGAAAATTTGATCGCTGCCCAATTTAGAAAAACAAATCATTCCCTTTATCCAAAGAAATAAAAGCCTCATCTCATCTTTAGATTTAATTTAACCCGGAAGTTCCTTATCATTCCTTATTTGTATCCCAGAGTTGTTTTTTATTTATTCATTCAATAAATATTGACCGAACATTTACAGTGTGCCAGGTGCTCGTCTAAGTGCTTTCGTAAAGAATTTAGAAGTTTATTACTATTTTCTTTTGTTGTTGTTTTATTGAGAAATAATTGACATATATCACTTTTCTTAAAAAACCAAAAAACATCAATTTTTCAAGTCAAACTCAACACACTTGTATGCATACCAAAAATTTTAGAAATAAAATCTAGGGTTTTCATTGTAGGAAAGCTTTTAGTAATAGACTTACTTTCTTGAATAGATACAAGCTTATTAAGATTTCAATTCTATCAGATTTGACAAGTTGTATTTTTTTTTAACCATAGTCATCTTATTTTTTTTCATTCTTTTTTTTTCTTTCTTGTGAAATTTTTGTTGTACATCAGTGTTTGTCAGTCACCATATAAATGCATCCCTTCACCCCTTGTGCCCGCCCCCCACCCCATTGCCCCTGGTAACCACCAAGCAGTTCTCTCTTTCTGTGTGTTGGTTTTTCTTCCACTTATGGGAGAAATCATGCAGTGTTTGTCTTTCTCTTTCTGGCTTATTTCGCTTAACAAAATACCCTCCAGGTCCATCCATGTTGTTGCAAATGGGACGATTTTGTCTTTTTTTATGGCTGAGTAGCATTCCACTGTGTGTGTGTGTGTGTGTGTGTGTACATATATACATTCATATACCACATCTTCTTTAGCCACTCATCCATTGAGGGACATCTGGGTTGCTTCCATGTTTGGCTATAGTGAATAATGCTGCAATGAACATAGGGGTGGGTAAGCCTCTTTGGATTGTTGATTTCAGATTCGTTGGGTAGATACCCAGCAGTGGGATAACTGGATCATAAGCTATTTCTATTTTTAATTTTTTGAGGAATCTCCATACTGATTTCCAAAGAGGCTGCACCCGTTTGCATTCCCACCAGCAATGAATTACGGTTCCCATTTCTAAACAGCTTCTCCAGCATTTGTTTTTTTTGTCTCGGTGATTATAGCCATTCTAATGGGTGTCAAGTGATATATTAGCATGGTTTCGATTTACATTTCCCTGATGATTAGTGATGTTGAACATCTTTTCATGTGTCTATTGGCCATCTGTATTTCTTCTTTGGAGAAGTGTCTGTTCGTTGCCTCTTTCCATTTTTTGATCTGGTTGTTTGTTTTTTTGTTGTTGAGTTGTGTGAGTTCATTATATATTATGGATATTAGTCCCTTTTTGGATATATAGTTTGCAAATATTTTTTCCCAGCTGGTAGGCTGCCTATTCATGTTGGTCCTGGTTTCATTTCCCTTGTAGAAGCTCTTTAATCTGATGAAGTCCCACTTGTTTATTTTTTCTTTTGTTTCCCTTGGCCAAGTAGACATGGAATTCGAAAAGATCCCTTTGTGACCAATGATGAATAGTGTACCGCCTATATTTTCTTCCAGGAGTTTTATAGTTTCAGGTCTCACTTTCAGGTCTTTGATCCATGTTGAGTTAATTTTTGCATATGGCAAAAGAAGATGGTCTACTTTCATTCTTTTGTAAGTGGCTGTCCAGTTTTCCCAGCACCATTTATTGAAGAGACTTTCCTTTCTCCACTCCTTTGTCGAAGATTAGCTGTCCATAGATGTGAGGATTTATTTCCGGTCTTTCAATTCTATTCCATTGATCTGTGTATCTGTTTTTGTACCAGTATGATGCTGTTTTAGTTACTGTCACTTTCCAGGATGTTTTGAAGTCAGGTATTGTGATGCCTCCAGCTTTGTTCTTTTTTTCTCATGATTGCTTTAGCTATTCGGCGTCTTTTGTTGCCCCATATGAATTTTAGTATTTTTTGTTCTATTTCCGTGAAGAATGTCCTTGGGATTCTGGTTGGGATTGCACTGAATCTGTAGATTGCGTTAGGTAGTATGGACATTTCAACTATGTTTATTCTTCCAATCCAAGTGCATGGAATATTTTTCCATTTCTTTATGTCATCATTGATTTCACTCAATAATGTCTTATAGTTTTCATTGTACACGTCTTTCACTTCCTTGGTTAAATTTACTCCTAGATATTTTATTCTTTTTGTTGCAATTGTAAATGGGATTGTCTTCTTGAGTTCTCTTTCTGTTAGTTTGTTATTAGAGTATAGAAATGCAACTGATTTCTGTAAGTTGATTTTGTACCCTGCAACTTTGCTGTAGTTGTTGATTATTTCTAATAGGTTTCCAATGGATTCTTTAGGGTTTTCTATATATAATATCATGTCACCTGCAAACAACAAGAGTTTTACTGCTTCGTTGCCTATTTGGATTCCTTTTATTCCTTTTTCTTGCCTAATTGCTCTGGCCAGAAGCTCCAGTACTATGTTGAATAAGAGTGGGGAGAGTGGGCACCCTTGTCTTGTTCCTGTTTTCAGAGAGAGAGCTTTCAGTGTTTCCCCATTGAGTATGATGTTGGCTGTGGGTTTATCATATACAGCCTTTATTATACTAAGGTACTTTCCTTCTATACCCATTTTTTGAGAGTTTTTATCATGAATGGATGTTGGATCTTGTCAAATGTCTTCTCTTCATCTATAGAGATGATCATATGGTTTTTATTCCTTGTTTTGTTAATGTGGTGTATCACATTGATTGATTTGCAGATGTTGAACCATCCCTGTGTCTGTGGTATCAATCCCACTTGATCATGGTGTATGATGTTTTTAATGTATTACTGTATTTGGTTTGCCAATATTTTGTTGAGGATTCTTTCATCTATGTTCATCAGGGATAATTGTCTGTAGTTTTCCTTCCTAGTATTGTCTTTGTCTGGCTTTGGTATCAGGGTGATGTTGGCCTTGTAGAATGTGTTGGGAAGTGTTCCATCTTCCTCTGTTTTTTGGAATAGTTTGAGAGGAACAGGTATTAAATCTTTGAATTTGGTAAAATTCTCCAGAGAAGCCATCTGGTCCTGGACTTTTATTTTTGGGGAGGTTTTTGATTACTGTTTCAATCTCTTTACTTGTGATTGGTCTATTCAGGTTCTCTATTTCTTTTTGATTCAGTTTTGGGAGGTTGTATGAGTCTAAGAATTTATCTGTTCCTTCTAGATTGTCCAATTTGTTGGCATATGGTTTTTCATAGTATTCTCTTATAATCTTTGATATTTCTGTAGTATCTGTGGTAATTTCTCCTGTTTCATTTCTAATTTTACTTATTTGAGCCTTCTCTTTTTTCTTGGTGAGTCTGGCTAAGGGTTTGTCAATTTTGTTTATCTTCTCAAAGAACCAGCTCTTTGTTTCATTTATCCTTTCTATGGTTTTGGTTTTGATTTCATTTATTTCTGCTCTGATATTTATTATTTCCCTCCTTCTGCTGACTTTGGGATTTGTTTGTTCTTCTTTTTCTAATTCTCTTAGGTATAGTTTGAGGTTGCTTATTTGAGCTTTCTCTTGTTTGTTAAGGTGGGCATGTATTGCTATGAGTTTCCCTCTCAGGACTGCTTTTGCTGCATCCCATATGAGTTGGTACAATGTATTTTCATTTTCATTTGTCTCCAGATATGATTTTATTTCTCCTTTCATTTCATCAATGATCCATTTGTTGTTCAGTAGCATGTTGTTTAGTCTCCACATCTTTGTCACTTTCCCGGTGTTTTTCTTGTGGTTGATTTCTAGCTTCATGGTGTTATGGTCAGAAAAGATGCTTTTTATGATTTCAATTTTCTTAAATTTATGGAGGCATGCCTTGTTTCCCAGCATGTGGTCTATTCTTGAGAATGTTCCATGTGTGCTTGAGAAGAATGTGTAATCTGCTGTGTTTGGATAGAGTGCTCTATCTACATGTATTAAGTCTATCTCGTCAAGTTTTTCAGTTAAGTCCATCATTTCCTTGTTGACTTTCTGTCTGGATGATCTATCCATCGATGTAAGTGGAGTGTTAAGATCCTCTACTATTATTATGTTGTTATTAGTATCTCCTTTTAGGTTTGTTAATAGTTGCTTTATGTACTTCGGGGCTCCTGTGTTGGGTGCATATATATTTATAAGTGACATGTCTTCTTGGTGGAGTGTCCTCTTTTATCATTATATAGTGCCCCTCTTTGTCTCTCATGACCTGTTTTATCTTAACAGTCAAATTTGTCTGATATAAGTATGGCAACACCTGCTCTCTTTTGTTTGCCATTAGCTTGGAGTATTGTCTTCTATTCGTTCACTCTGAGCCTGTGTTTGTCTTTAGAGCTGAGATGTGTTTCCTGGAGGCAGCATATGGTTGGATCTTGTTTTTTAATCCACCACACCACTCTATGTCTTTTGACTGGAGAGTTCAGTCCATTTACATTTAGGGTAATTATTGATATATGAAGGCTTAATGTTGCTATTTTATGGCTCATTTTCTGGTTCTTTTGCATTTCCTTTGTTTCTCTCCCCATGTGTTTCAGAATACCAATTCAGTTTGGTAGTTCTCCTAGTTTTCTCTTTATTTATTGTGCGTGACTCTGTTCTGATTATTTGGTTAGTGGTTACCACGAGGTTTGTATAAAAAATCTCATGGATGTGATAGTCCATTTTTTGATGGCTTTTTTTTTTCTCTTAGACTAAGTAGATTCAATCCTCTTCCTCGTCCCCTTCTAAGTTATTGTTGTCATGTCTTATTCCATCTTGCGTTGTGAGTTAGTCTTTAAAGTGATGAGATTATAAGTTATTTTTGGTGTCTCCCTTCCCTTGATCCTTGGTTTTATAATTAACTGTTTGCTAATCTATTCTGATAGAGAGCTGCAATTTTTCTGGTTTTGTTGCCCTATCTTCCTCCTTATTCAAAACTTTGTATCCTCTTTCTCTTTTTTTTCTCAAACATGAGGGCCTTCTTGAGTATTTCTTGTAGTGGGGGTCTTGTGGCAATGAATTCCCTTAGCTTTTGTTTATCAGGGATAGTTTATTATTTCTCCATCATATCTGAAGGATATTTTCTCCTATGTCATTCCACTCTCTCCTAGCCTGTAAAGTTTCTGTTGAGAAATCGTCTGTAAGCCTGATAGGAATTCCTCTGTACGTTATTTATTTGTTTTTTTGTCTAGCTGCCCTTAGTACTTTTTCTTTGTTGTTGACTTTTGCCAGCTTTACTACTATATGCCTTGGAGAGGGTCTTTTCATGTTGATATATTTAGGAGATCTATTGATTTCATTCACTGGTATTTCCAGCTCCTTCCCCAGGTTTGGGAAGTTCTCAGCTATTATTTCTTTGAACAAGCTCTCTGCTCCTTTTTCCCTTTCTTCTCCTTTTGGAATACCTATAATCCTTGTATTGGATTTCCTAATTGAGTCGGATATTTCTTGGGGAGTTTCTTCATTTCCTTTTAGTCTTAGTTCTCTCTCCTCCTCCATCTGGAGCATTTCTGCATTGCTGTCCTCAGTATTGCTAATTCTTTCCTCCTTATTGTCAGCTCTGTTGCTTAAGGCTTCTAGATTTGTGTTTAGCTCCTCTATTGTGTTTTTCATTTCTAAGATTTCTGATTGGTTTTTCTTTATTGTTTTAATCTCTTTTGGGAAGAAATTCCTGATTTCATTGAATTGTCTATCTGTGTTTGATTGTATTTCATTTAGCTTTTTTATGATAGCTGTTTTGAATTCTCTGTCATTAAGGTTATACATTTCTGTGCTTTCAGGGTGCTTGTCATTTTCCTTTTGGTCTGGAGATTTAATATATGTTTGCATAGTGCCTGTCAGTATTAACTTGTTTTTCCTCATAGTGAAAATATCTGGTCGCAGTTTCCTCTTGTCGCCGCTGGCTGGGGGTTAAGAGCTGTGTATTCTGTGCCCAAGTCCATCCATGGATGTTCTGGTTGGCCTGCAGCTGAGCTGGGGCATGGCGGAGCTGAAGCATGGCTGAGCTGAAGTGCGGCTGAGCAGAGGCTGCTGGGGCTAGAGTGCAGGAACAACTGGAGTTGAAGTGTGGGAACAGCTGAGACTGGAGCATAGCTAGGCTGAAGCACCTGGGGCTCAGATGTGGGTGTGCTGAAGAAGCTGGAGCTGAAAGGTGGCCCAGCTTCAGTGCGGTTGAGCAGAAGCAGCTGGAGCTGGAGTGCAGGAAATGCTGGAGCTGGGGTGTGGCTGGGTTGATGCAGCTAGAGTTGGAGTATGGCTGGGTTGAGGCAGCTGCAACTGAAGTGCAGCTGGGCCGAAGAAGCAGGAGCTGGAGCACTGCTGGGCTGAAGAAGCTGTGACTGGAGTGCAGCTGGGCTGAAGTAGCTGGCACCAAGTCAGCTGGAGCCTGAGCATGGCCACACCAAAGCAGCTGGAGCTGGGGGGTGGTCGAGCTGAAGGAGCTGGGAGCAGGGCATGGTTGAGCTGAAGGAGCTGTGGCCAGGGCGCCATTGAGCCCATGCAGCTGGGGCCATGGCGCAGTTGAGCTGGGGCAGCTGGGGCCTGGACGCAGTCAGGCCTGAGTCACTGGGGCTGGGGCGCCAAGGAGCCAGAGCTGTTGTGGCCGGGGCATAGGCACACTGGAGCCGCTGTGGCCAGGGTGCAGGCGGGCTGCTGCCGTTGGTGCCTGGGCACCAGGGTCCACCACCTCTGGGGCCAGGGCTCTGGGGAGCCACTGCCTCTGGTGCTGGGGACGGGCACCCTGCTGCTGCTGGGGGGACTGGGGCACTGGGTGGTCACCACTGCTAGGGCCGGGGTGTGGGTGTGCCACCGCCACTGGTGCCTGGATGCTGGGGGGCTGCTACCTCTGGGGCTGAGGCACCCGCTAGGGCCAGGGTGCAGGTGCACCACTGCCACTGGTGCCAGGGCTCCGGGAAGCCACGGCCTCTAGTGCCGGGGTGTGGGAGCACTGGTGCCACTGGTGGCACCAGGGTGCTGGGGGCTTGCTGCTGATATGGCCAGGGCATAGGCACACCACCACCGCTGGTGCCTGGGCACATGGGGACCGCTGCCTCTGGGGTCTGGGTGTGGGCACGCCACCTCCACTGGCACGGGGGCTGGAGTTGAGCTGAAGCTCTGCTGAGCTGAGGCTTCAGGGCCGCTGTGCTGAAGCGCCAGGCGGGCAGGGTGGAGGGACGCTGACTTTGCCTCCCCAATCCCAGATGTTTCTCGCTTCACTGTCACTCTCTGCTCTCCTGAAGGGCTAGCTTGTCGAAAGTGCCCTCACGACAAGGGGGAAGCAATTCCCCACGGGCTGTGAGGGATCTTGGAGAGCACTGGTTTTCTTGTGGAGGGCTGCCCCTCCCCCCTCCCTGAGAGCTGCGTGGTCTCAGTCTCAGGTTTGCTGTCCTTTGGGAGTGAGGGGAGCTCCTCTTACCTCCTTCCACTTCCTCTGGGGATTCCAGCACCTCAGTCCTCGGGTGTACAGCCGCGTGAGTGCCTCAGACGTCCCTTGTGTTGTGTTAATAACTTCTGTTGGAATGTGAATGTCCTTTTTGTTGTGTCTTAGACAGGGAGAGTTCAATAGGGGAAGCTCACTCAGCCATGATGCCGACATCACTCTTCAAGTTGTATTTTTTTCCTTTGAACAATTTGTCCATTTCATCCAAATTGTCAGATTTAATGACATAAAGTTATTTATAATTTTGTCTTATTGCTGTTTTAATGTCTGTAAGAATTGTAATAATGTATACTTTTCATTCCTGATATTGTTAATATGTTTGTTCCCTATTTTTCTCTTGATATGTCTTTCTAAGAGTTTATCAATTTTATTAATCTTTTCAAAACCAGCTTTTACTGGTATTCTCTATTGTGTATTTGTTTTCCATTTCATTGATGCATGCTCTTATCTTTATTATTTCTTTTCTTCTACTTTCCTTTGATTTGATTTGTTGGTATTTTTTTAGCTTCTCGAGATGGAAGCTTACATGCTTACCCTTCAGCCTTCCTTCTTTTCTAATAGATGCATTTAAAAATTTAAATTTCCCACTAAGCACTTCTTTCAGGTGCATTACACAAATTTTGATGTCATATTTTAGTAACACTCAGTTCAAAATATTTTCGATTTGCCTTTTTGATTCTTCTCTGACCCATAGATTATATAGAAGTGTATTGATTAGTTTCCAGACAGTGGGGGTGCATTTCTCGTTGTCTTATTGTTGATGATTTCTAGCTTAATTTCATTATGGTCAGAAAACATACTCTATTTTAATCTTTTGAGATTGGTAAATGTTCCAAATGCAACGGAAAATAATGTGAATTATATCACAGTTGGGGAAAAGTGTTTTATCTATGTCAACTAGGACTTAAATTTTCTCAGTCTGTCATATTCTATCATTAATTTACAGAAATCATGAAATTTCAACTTGTGTTTCATTTTAATTAATACTGAGGCAAACTCTTTCTATAGACAATAAACTCTTGTGTGTTTTAATATTCAGAAAGAATCTTCTCACTCAGGAATCACCGAAGTATTTGATAAGCCTTTCAATTTTTCTTTTTCAAAGTATATTTTAGTTAGAGATTAGCAAGGAGTAGCTATGTAGGTTTTTGTTTATTTAAATCAACTGTATTGATGTATGACTTACATAGAATAAAATGCACACATTTTAAATGTAAAGTTTAATGAGTTTTAGAACATTTTATCACCTCAAAAGTTTCGTTTTGTCCTTTCCCAGTCAGTACCCACCCATCCCTACCCCGAGTCTGAGGCAACGACTGATTTGCTGTCACTAGAAATTATATTTCTCTCCCCTGAGTTTCATGGAAATGAAATAACACAGGATGCATCCTTTTGTGTCTGGTTTCTTTTACTCAGAATCTCAGCATAGTGTTTTTGAGATTCATCCACGTTGCTTTGTGTATTAGTTGGTCATTTATTTTTATTGCTGAGTTGCTTACTCAACATTTTATCTTTTAAAATGATTTCTTGATTTTCCTTGGCTTCAAATCTCACTGCATGAAACTTTAAATTTCAAATCCAGTGTAAGGGTTGTATTTTTTCTTCCACCCTTCTCTTAATATCACATTATCAGATTACTCCTTAGCACAAAAGTCCATAACTGCTTAAACAATATCTTCTTTAAGTTGTGAAAGTTAAGGGCTAAAATACTGTCTGAATTTTGAGCAATAACAGTTGTTTTCTACCTTGATATGCCGGCTCTTCCATCATTTTTTAAACTCCTACAGGAACATTCCCTGCTCTGCTCCCCTTATAGAAACAGTGCACACCAGTCATTTACACTTGCTAATATTCTTTAATCTGTTGGGCAAGGATTTTTTTCATAGCACTGATGTTTTCATAGATATGAATACATATATATGTATATACATATATATTAATCTTATCTCAAATGATACTTTCTTTTGTTCCAATCATCTGAGTCAAAGGTAGTAGGGTCATGTTTGTACATATGCAGAAAACGTTCCTGGAAGAATATGCACCAAACAGTTTTCAGTGTTAACATTCAGGGAGTGAAGATGTGATGAGAAATTTGAAGAAATTTTTCTGTTTCTAAGAAATTTTCCGCTCATAAGCCTCTGCATTGCCTGAATTTTTACTCTGAACATGTTTTGTTTGGGGAATAAAAAAAAATGAAATCTTTAAAAAAAAAAACATGCTCATTATAGAAAATGTGGGGAAAATAAGAAAGTTGATTTAAACAAGAAAACAAAAATTGACCATAAATATTAAAAACCATTTACATATGTGTGTATATGTGTGTCTTGTTCACCATTACATCCTTTTGGTCTAAGAACATGATGGCCTCTAAAAACATTTGGCCTCAGAAATAATGAGAACTTGGAAATGTTTAATGAAGGAATGAATATTACTATATAAACTTGGATTATAATGTAAATATGGTTTTTCTTTTTTTTCTTTTCTTTTTTGGTGAGGAAGTTGGCCCTGAGCTAACATCCACTGCCAATCTTCCTATATTTGCTGAGGAAGATTAGCCCTGAGCCAACGTCTGTGCCTGTCTTCCTCCACTTTGTGTGTGGGACGCTGCCACAGCATCACCCGATGAACAGTGTGTAGGTCCGCACCCAGGATGATAAACCTGCAAATCCCGGTTCTGCCAAAGTGGAGTGTGCAAACCCAACTACCACGCCACCGGGCCTGCCCTGGTCTTGCTTTTTAAAATTGATATTATATTCTGGGCATTTTTTATTGCAGGAACATTTCTGAGAGTTTTTTTTTATGGGTTTTATCATATTCTATCATTTTGTAGACAGCATACAATTTGATCCTGTTCTTTTTATTGATTCTGCCAATATTTGTATTTTGATTGGGAAATTTAGTCCACTTACATTTAAAGTAGTTACTGATAGGGAAGGACTTACTATTGCCATATTATTAATTGTTTTCTTGATGTCATAGCTTTTTTTTGTCTCCTATTCCCTCTTTTACTGCCTTCTTTTGTGCTTGGTTGATTTTTTTGTAGTGATATGTTTTGATGCTCTTCTCATTTCCTTTTGTATTGTATATATTACATATAATATCCTAAAGTTATAACAATCTACTTTAAGCTAATAACAACTTAACTTCATCCACATACAAAAATCTATTCCTTTCCAGTTCCATCTCACCTCTCCACTTCATGTTATTGGTGTCACAGATTACATCTTTATATATTGTGTACCCATTAACATAGATTTATAATTATTTTTATGCTTTCATCTTTTAAATTTTGTTACAGAATAAAAACCAGAGTTATGCATAAAAATTACAATAATAGTGGTTTTTATATTTGTCCATGTTTTTACTTTTATCCAAGAACTTCCTATTTTCACATTTGAGTTACTCTGTACTGTCCTTTCATTTCAACTTGAGGACTCCTTTTAGCATTTCTTACAGAGAAAGTCTAGTGGAAATGAACTCCCTTAATTTGGTTATCTGGGAATGTCCTAATTTCTCCCTTATCTTCAAAGGATAAGTTTGCTGCATATAAAATTCTTGGTTAACAGTTTTTTTCCCCCTCAGCACTTTAAATATATCATCCCACTGCCTTCTGGTCTGCAATCCACTGATAATCTTATTAAGCATTTCTTATACATGACTTTTCTCTTGCTGCTGTCAAGAGCCTCTCTTTGGCTTTGGCTTTTATCATTTGATTATAATGTGTCTCTGTGTGGATCTGTTTGTGTCTTCCTACTTAGAGTTCATTGAGACTCTTGTATGTGTATATCCAGGTCTTTACTCAAATTTGGGAAGGTTTCAGCCATCATTTCTTCAGATAAGCTATATGTCCCTCTTTCTATCTTTCTTCTTCCTCTTTGACTCTCATAATGTGTATATTTGTCTACTTGCGATTGTTCCGTAAATCCCGTAGGCTCTATTCACTTTTTTTCATTTGTTTTCTTTTTGCTCCTCAGACTCCATAATTTCAAATGACTTGTTTTAAAGTTTACTGATTCTTTCTTCTGCCAATTTGAGTCTGCTGTGGAACCCCTCTAGTAAGGTTTTTTATTTCAGTTACTGTATTTTTCAGCATTTCTGTTTGGTTCTTTTCTGTAATTTCCATCTCTTTGTTCATCATCTCATTTTGTTCATATATCATTTTCCTGATTTGCTTTAGTTCTTTGTTGGTGTTTTCCTTTAGGTCTTTCAGCATATATAAGATGGTCATTTAAAAGTCTTTGTCTAGTAACTGAAGGCTGTGTTTCTTTAGGGTCAGTTTCTAGAGATTTATTTTGTTCCTGTGAATGGGCCATATTTTCATGTTTCTTTGTAGGCCTTGTGATCTTTTGTTGAAAATTGGACGTCTGAAAAAAGGAGCCCCCTCTCTCAGTCTGTGAAGATTGGCTCCATGTGGGGGAAGACCTTCAGTAGTTTTCTCAGTGTGAAAACTTAAGGCCTTCTCAGGTCTTTTCTGGCATGTTTCTTTCCTGGGCCTGTGCGTGTTCTTTTTTCCAATTTTCCCCTACACATGGCTGATCTTATATACCTTAATTTCCATAAAAGTCTCATCCTTGCTTCTTCTTGGGGCCTTAGATGTTCTATTGTATTCCTCTGCCTGCAGTTTGTTGCCCCTAAGTGGCTACAGGTCTACAGTCTTCACACACCATGGCATCTGCCAGTGCTTCCAGAGACCTTCAACCTGATATTCAAACTATGCCACCCTTCCCATCTGAGCACCAAGTCAGACGAGACAGAAACCAGTCCCTCAGGCAGCCCCCAGACAAGCCGGAATGTTGCAAACAAGTTACACAATTTTCCTTCTGTCCCAGGGAGGGGCTTGGAATTGGGTGGCTTCCTCCTGACTGTGCTGTGCCACATCAGAGAGGGGTGGTGCAAGAGTAGGCAAAAACATCACAAAATGTCCTACCATTTTGAGTATGGCTCTTATTGTTTGGGCATTTGTTGGTTGCTGCAGACCCTCGACTATTTCAAGAGCTCCCATAAAACCATTTTAGTCTGTTGTTTACTTGATGTTTCTCTGAAGGAATGAGGGCCTGGAGCTTCCTAGTCTGCCTTCTTGCTGACTTCACCTCTAGAAGTAATTTATTTAAAAATATTCCCCCAAATATTCAGGAACTAAATGAGCCTATTTTATTTTATTGTGTAGCAATAATAATAATAGTAATATTTATTGAGCACCTACTTGATCCAGGCACTGCTTTGTACACTTTATTCATTTAAATAGCTCATTTAAACTTTACTACCTTCTAGGTAGTATTATTGTTGCCATTTCATAGATGAGAAAACTGAGGCATAGAGGGGAACCCACTGTCTATATGGAACTAAGACAGACACATGGGGGAATGGAGCTTTAAGTCTTCAATAGGAGACATGAAGGTTATTCATGGTTTTATGTGACTTGAGAGGAGGTGGCTACAGTAGGCCAGAAGAACTTGGTTGCATCACACCCACTCCTAACTTCTCTTGGCTCTTTAATTGCTTTAAAATTGGGTCTCAGTGCTTGAGCTGTGCTCATACTGGAATATGACTATGGCAGTGGATTGGCCAAATAAGTGCCCTTTTCCTTTGAAGCAGGAAGTAACACATGGTGTATGATCTTGACCAGGAGGGCAAGAGAGGTCCAAACCCAGCCCTGTGGTGAGTGAATAACCAAGGGGATGAACTGAAGTGGAGTTTCAGAGAGATGGCAGACTTAACCCGCCATGCGGCCAACGTCTTCACGCAGACCTGTGGCCTGCAGCAGGGAGACCGTGTAGCCTTGATTCTGCCTCGAGTGCCTGAGTGGTGGCTGGTGACTGTGGGCTGCATCCGAACAGGTCAGTGACTCAGAGAGACCCCAGTAGACCTTAGGGCTGGCCTAGAGTCAAGTGGTCCTGGAATATTAGGTGCTTTCTCTTCCCCTACCTTCTTTCTTCTTCACAGTCTTTCTCTTTCTCAGACTCCCTCATGTATTCTTTTGTCCTTTGTCACTCACTCTCCCTCACACTCATCCACTCTCAAACACAATGTCGTAATTCTCTCCCATTCACACACACACACACACACACACACACACACACACACACTTTCTTTTGTACAGTCTCAGACATTACTACTTTCTTTTAAAGATTCATCAATTGTTAACATTTTGTCATATTTAAGCCCCCTTCCTCACTGAATCATGTAAGAATCAGTTGCAGACATTGTGATATCCATAAATACCAGAAAAATACCCATAAGCACTGGAGTATGTATCTGCTAAGGTCCAAGACATTCCCCTCACGTAAACACAACAGAGTTATCACACAAGAAGTTTAACACTGATACAATATAGTTACTGATATACATGCATAGTCAAAATTCCTCAATTGTCCCAGTAATGCCCTTTATAGCCTTTTTTTTCTTTAAATCCAAAATCTAATCAAGGATCATGCATTGCATTTAGTTGTCATGTCTCTTCAGTCTCTAATATAGAATGGTTCCCTAGCCTTTGCTGCATGACAATGACATTTTTGAAATATCTAAGCCAGCTGTTTTACAGAATGTCTCTCAGAATTTGTATTTCTGACTCTTCCTTTATGATTATATTCAGGATAAGCATTTTTAGCAGAAATAGTAGATGGGCAATCTTGTGTCTTTCTCAGTGCATCACATCAGGGGGTATATGAGTTGGTTTGTCCCACCACCAGTGATATCGTTGTATCACTCTGGTAAGGTGGTACCCACTTTTGTAAAGGCAATTTTCCCCTTGCAATTTCCCCTTGCGATTAATAAGTAATCTGTGGTGTAATACTTAGGAGACTGTGTGAATATCTCTTTCCCCAACAGTCTTTCACCCTGTGGTGTGAGTATCCATTGATGATTCTTGACGGAATTGACTATTATTATGGTGGTTTTATATGAGGATTTTCTATTTATATCATTCCCTCTACATTTGTTAGTTAGCATTTTTCTGTCGAGATTTTCTTTCCCCTTTTAAATACCTATCAATTTAGCTATATAATTTGGAATCAGTCTGGGATTCATGGATTTTTTAAATCACTTCAGTTATTCTATGCATGCTCATACAACAATCCATCATGCTCCTGCTCATATTTGTCTCTCTCTCTCTCTCACTCATATTCTCTCACAAATAAAATAGTTGGTTAATCAATCAAGGTCATGTGGAATCAAGAACTTGTAGCAACGACAGAGGGAGCATAGAGAAACCGTGTCATCTGTAGATCTAAGAGAAGGCCCATGGGAAATCCAAGACATGAGCAGAGCACCCTGGGATGTGCAGAATTACAGAGGAGTAGAAGCAAAGGAAGGGAATTCCGTGAATGGGCATCGCACATGCAAAAGCTTAGAGTCAGGCGTAGCCTAGGTGAGAATGGCCATTTTGAAATAGAGATTAGAGTTGTGGGAGAGAAAGGTGGAGAGTGGGCAGCACCTTCAATGTCAGGAAGGAGAGTGTGGTGCTTTCCTGGAGAGAGGGCACAGGTGTTAGTGCAGAGAAGTGTGGTGGGGAAAAGTCAGTGCTCTGTGGAACTTAAGCAGGTAATAATATGAAAGATGGGTGGCTGGAAGATTCAGGACAGGGCATCTGGTGGAGAGATTAGAATCCAATAGGAGCACACAAAGGCTTGACCTAATTGTTGGTGATGGAAGATGGAGAGGAAGAGAGGAAAGTTCAAAGGACAATGAGGTTAAATTTGGATATGAGAAATGAAGGAAAGAGAAGAGATTCAAGATGACAACAGGGAACTGACAGAGAGGGAAGTGAGAGGAGAAAGACGGGGATGGGGATGTGCTAGTCCTGATGTCAGGGACACTGTCCTACTTGCACCTGTATTCCCAGATCCCATGTGAAATTGTGTAAAGTAGGGTCCATCTGTCTACCAGCTGGATCCATCTAGTGTAGGAAAGGTGAGGGCAGCATTTTCACACTTTAATGTGCATGGGAATCACTTGGGCATCTTGTTAAAATGCAGATTCTAATTCAATAGGTTTGAGGTGGGGTGTGAGATTCTGTGTATCAGTTGGTGGTCTGCAGACTGTACTTTGCAAGCAAAAGGTTAGGGGATTTCTATGCAGACAATGCAGACCTGAAGCCCATGGTTGTGAAAGAGAAACTAAGACAAACTTTTCCTTTCTCATCCCCAGGGATTGTCTTCATGCCAGGGACCACCCTACTGAAGGCCAAGGACATTCTCTACCGACTACAAGTGTCTAAAGCCAAGGGCATCGTAACCACTGATACCCTTGCCCCAGAGGTGGACTCTATGGCTTCTGAGTGTCCCACCCTGCAAATCAAGTTCCTGGTGTCTGACCACAGCCGTAAAGGGTGGCTGGACTTCCGATCACTGATTGAGTGAGTTTCTGGTCTGATGAATGTGCTTTCTGAGGAATGGCGGGAGAAGGCCCTCCACTCCCAAGTGCTGGTAGACGAGCAGCCAGTGGTGGGAAGCTCACCAGGTCTAAGGCCAGAAAACTTCTCTTCCCGGCTATGCCACTGCCTTGCTGTGTGACCCTGGGCTGGTTCCTTCTCCTCTCTTGGCTGTGGTTGCTTTATCTGTAATATAAGGAAATTGAACTTCTGTGCTTCTCTCACTAAAGTATAATCACCCTGGGACTGTGCAAAGGAGATGTCTAAAGTCGGATGGTTATTGTGTTACATCTTCCTTGTAGATAGGAAATCTAAAATATTTTTTTATATAAGAAATAAATATATGAAGAAGTTGGATGAAAGATTAAAATGAATTTTTAAGATGAAACTGGAGACTGCAAGGAAAATTGAGGCTGTGGCTGGCAGGAAGCTTTGGGAGCAAACACTCCATCTCCCAGGGGCTGAGTGCCTTTAGGGACATTGCAGGAAAAGTTAGGGAAGTGTTGGCAGTTAGGAAGACTCCCTTCCACCTCCAAAACTCTGATTCTGTGAGCCTTCCGGCACTTTTCATATCACACACACAAACCACACTGGGTCTGCTTTCCTGAGGCAACCCCTCAGTTTTTAAAGCTCTTTACTTCAACTCCCAAAGGCAAACATTACAGTGAATTCACATCTTATTCTAGATTCTGAAGTCAAAGAATTAAATGAAATAGTTAAATAGAGAATACTTTTTGAAAATTCCTTAAATTGACCAGTCAGTATGGTCTTGCCTTCTCAGCAAGACCAGTGGAGCTATTGTTTCCTCCAGCACTGGGATGATTTGCAGTTCTTTGACTGAACACCGTAGGAGGCTGGGATTTACCCTCATAGATGCCCCAAGAGACTCCCAGTCTAGGAGAAGAGCCCGGGAATCCAGGCTGACTGCAGGAACTGCAGGTTCTATCTGTCATCTCAGGCTCATGCCAGGGCAGATGCACAGATGTGTTTCTTTCACTCTCACTCTCCCTCACGTTCTCTTCCCACCCCTCATCACCATGGTTATGGAGTTAAATTTTTTGATTTCTCCTTTGATTTCTTCATTCATTCAATTGTTGTTCAGTAGCATTTTGTTTAATGTCCACATATTTGTGACTTTTCCAGGTTTCTTCTTGTAGTTGATTTTTAGCTTCATACAATTGTGGTAAGAAAAGATGCTTGGTATTATTTCAGTCTTCTTAAATTTATTGAGACTGGTTTTGTGGCCTAGTATGTGATCTATCCTGGAGAATGTTCCATGTGCATTTGAAAAGAATGTGTATCCTGCGGTTTTTGGATGGAATATTCTGTATATATCTACTAAGTCCATCTGGTCTAATGTGTCATTTAAGGCCACTGATTCTTTATTAATCTTCTGTATGGATTATCTATCCATTGATATAAGTGGAGTGTTAAAGTCCCCTACTATTATGTGTTACTGTCTATTTCTCCTTTTATGTCTGTTAATAATTACTTTATATATTTAGGGGCTCCTGTGTTGGTTGCATGGATATTTACAGGTCTTATATCCTATTGTTGGATTGTTCCCTTTATTATTATGTAGTGCCCTTCTTTGTCTCTTGTTACAGTTTTTATTTTAAAGTCTATTTTGTCTGATGTAAGTATCGCTACCCCAGCTTTCTCTTCATTGCCAGTTGCATGGAGTATCTCTTTCCATCCCTTCACTTTCAGTTTGTGAGTGTCTTTAGGTCTGAAGTGAATCTCTTTTATGCAGCATATATATGGGCCTTGTTTTTTTATCCAATCAGCCACCCTATGTCTTTTGATTGGAGCATTTACTCCATTGGCATTTGCAGTAGCTGTTGATAAGTATATACTTATTTCCACTTTGTTACTTTTTTTCTGGGTGTTTTAGTAGTTCTTCTCTGTTCCTTTCTTCTTCTCTTGCTCTCTTTCCTTGTGATTTCATGGCTTTCTTTAGTAATATATTTGGGTTTCTTTCTCTTAATTTTTTTTGTATTTATTATAGGTTTCTGGTTTGTGATCATCGTGAGGTTCGTGTATAATAACCTATGTAAATAGCAATCTATATTAAGTTGATGATCTCTTATATTGGCCTCTTACTAAAAGCCCTATGCTTTTACTCCCTCCTCCCACATTTTATGTTTCTGATATCATATTTCACCTCTTGTGTGTGTAACCTCTTATCATTGGAAATAGATAATTTTAGTACTTTCATCTTTCGACCTTCCTATTAGTTTTATATGATCTGCTACATTTGCTGTGTATTTGCCTTTACCAGTGATTGTTTTTCTTTGATAATTTTCTTATTGCTATTTGTGGTCTTTTCTTTTCCACTTAAATAAGTCCTTTTAACATTTCTTGTAAGGCTGGTTTATTGATGATAACCTCCTTTAGTTTTTGCTTGTCTGGAAAACTCTTTATCTTTCCTTCCATTTTGAATGATAACCTTGCTGGGTAGAGTATTCTTGGCTTTAGGTTTTTTCTTTTCAGCACTTTGAATATATGGTGCCACTCCCTTATAGCCCGTAAGGTTTCTGCTTAGAAGTCAGCTGATAGCCTTATGGGGTTTCCTTTGTATGTAACTTGTTGCCTTTCTCTTGCAGCTTTTAGGATTCTCTCTTTATCTTTAATTCTTGATATTTTAATTAAAATGTGTCTTGGTGTGAGCCTCTTTGGGTTCATCTTGTGTGGTGCTCTCTTTACTTCCTGTACCTGGATATCTGTTTCCTTCCTTTGGTTAGGAAAGTTTTCAGCTACTGTTTCTTCAAATAGGTTCTCTGCCCTTTTGTCTCTCTCTTCTCCTTCTGGGACACCTATAATATGGATGTTAGTACACTTGATGTTGTCCCAGAGATCCCTTAGACTGTCCTCATTCTTTTTAATTCTTTTTTTCTGTTCAGCTTGGGTGATTTCATTTATTCTTTCCTCCAGCTCGCTGATCCATTCTTCTGTGTCGTCTGCTCTGCTGTTGACTCCCTCTAGTGAATTTTTCATTTCTATTATTGTATTCTTCAGTTCTGATTAGTTCTTTTTTATATTTTCCAATTCTCTGTTGAAGTTCTCACTGTGTTCACCTATTCTTCCAAAATCAGTGAGCCTCTTTATGACTATTAGTTTGTACTCTTTATCAGGTAGACTGTTTATCTCTGTTTTGTTTAGTTCTTTTTCTGAGGATCTGTCCTGTTCCCTTATTTGGAACATATTCGTTTGTCTCCTCATTTTGCTTACTTCTTTGTGCCTATATCTATGTATTAGGTAGATCAGCTACATCTCCCAATTTTGGATATATGGCCTTGTGTAACAGGTGCCTCATGGGGCCCAGCAATGTGCTTCCCTCTCCTCACCAGTTTCAAATGTTCCAGGAGTGTCACCTGTATGGGCTACATGTTCCCTTCTGTTGTGGCAGGATTGCTCTTGCTGCAGGTGCATGGGTAGGCTAGGCTGACCCCCAGGCCAGCTGGTTGTAAGGCTCAGCTGTGTGCAGCTACTACAGTCACTTTAGTCACTTTATTGGGCACGAGGAACCCCAGCACAGCTGGCTGCAAGGTCTAATAGCACACACCTGCTGCTGATTTGCTGTTAAGTGAGTCAGGCCCCCAATGTGGCTGGTTGCTAGGCTCAGGGGCTCACAATTGCTCTAGGCCTCCAGAATGTGAGCCTGTTGTCAGCTTTCTCGGGGGTGCAGCTGAGTGGGGCTGGCCCCAGGCATGGCAGCATACAATCGTTTCAGGCATTGGAAGGTGGGACAGATTTCCTGTGTGGTTGTGTAAAGAGGCCAGTGGCACAAGTCTGCTGCAGCTTACAAGCCCCACCACCCACCGACCCACACACCTGGCCAATGCAGTCTTGTCCCATGTGCACACCTGTCCCACTGAAGCAGACCCACTTGCTCCGCTGAAGAAGTCCCACACACTCCGCCAACACAGGCCCACCCCTCCTGCATGCACTACCCCACAAAGGCGGACCCACTCACCCCACTGCAGAGGTCCCACACACCCCACCTATGCAGGCCCACAAGTTCTCTGGGCTTGCTGGTGGGTGGGGCCAGTCCCTAGGGCAGACTGCCTGCTCTGGCTGAGCTGGATTAAATCAGAGCTCTAGTGGGTGGGGCAAACCCTTGGGCTAACAGGCCGGGGGAAGAACTCCAATGGCATCTGCCAGCATCTGTGTCAGCATGCCTGTACTAGGTCTCAGCGATGGCTGCCCCCAGTGACTCAGTCCCTGGGGAGGTGGGCCTAGCTGCCTTCTGCCTCTCTGAGACAGCTTTTCAAGTGAGTCTCTGTTACCAAAGGACTATGCACCTTTCTTTCTGATGATTTTTTGTTGGTTTCTGGAACGGATGAATTTGTGTGTGGGCCTTTTAAGGGAAAGCTTTTCTTTCTCTTATGTTTGATAGCTTTTCTGGGGGTATTCCCCATTGGTTTTAATAGCCAGCAAAGCCAGGTATTATGACAGGCATCTCCGTTGTGCTGAATTCAAAGACTGCTTATTGTGGCGTAGCTCTCCTGCACAAACCCCCTGTTCCTCCAGGAAAAGCTTTGTACCTTATGATTGTTCCTGGCTGTGAGGCACTGCAGCTAGAATGGGTTTTTTTGTGCAGCAGAAGGGTATTTCTGCCTCTTCCACTTCTGTCAGTGTTGTCCCTTGTTGTTGGGGTTCTTTTTATCCAGTTTCCAGATCTCTCTCAGAGGTGATTGTTCCACAGGTAGTTGTAAATTTGTTGTGTCCGTGGGACGAGGTGAATTCAGAGTCCTCCTATGCCACCATATTCACAGCAATCCCCTCAGCTAATGTTTTGTCAGAGATTTCCTTGAGTGCCAGGAGCTCAAACAAGCAAACACAAACAGCAACAGCAACGACAACAGAGAACGACCCCTGTGCAGACTGGCTCTGTGTGAGGAACTCCCCACAACTTGGCCAGCCTTGCTCTGAGCCTAGGGATCAGCCTGAGGTGGAAGCTTCAGGTCCTCTCAGGACGTTCTGAGCATGCATTGCCTGGGTGTGTGATGGCTTTCTAAATCCCGCATGTTCATAGCTGTCTTGGATATCTCAATTTCCTGGAAAGTCTACCCTAGCTTCTCCCCCAGACCTTGAGGGTCTACTGTATATCTCCCCCATAGTCTCTCATCTCAGGCGTCTTTAGTTGTAGTCCACCGTGTGGCTTTTACGAGCAGTGCCTGCTGCTCTTCCCGTCTGCATTCTGAGTCGTGTGAAATGAGGGCCTTGCATCAGCCCTTCAGGTGTCCCCAGAGAGGTTAGAACAGATTACACAATAATTTGCAAATAAGATCTACTCTCCTCCCTCTGGTTGGAGCAGGGGTACTGGGAACCGGGCTGCTGTCTACTCAAGACCAAATCTGCCATGCTGGGGAAAGGTGAGGCAAGGTTCCAATGTTTTTTTCTGGAACCTCTTAAAATCATGTCATGTCCCACAACAGGGAAGATCCCAATGCATTGCTTGGTGGTCAAGTGCATGGGCTGTAGAGCAAAAATGGCATGAAATGTGAGTAAAAATGGCATGAAACTTCCCTACCGTTTTGAAGGTGGCTTTTCTTGATTGGGTATTTGCACGGTTGTTGTAGACCTTTGACTCTTCTAGAGCTCCTACAAAGTCAGCTCAGACAGCTCCTGGTAGTTTGTTTGTTTGCTTGTTTGTTTTTGATGTTTTGTAGCGGAACAAGAGCTTACAGCTTTCTAGTAGGCCATTTTCTTTATATCACTCCCTAGTAGCACTTTTGAAAAGCAGTCAAGGTTGAGAACCCACTTGGGTGTCTTTGTGGACTCTGCCCACGTCTGTGTGGTAGATAGGATACTGTGCCCCTACCATTAAGGAGCTTTTCTTTGGCCCTGGGAGCATGATTCCTTCCCTGGATGTGTGAATCCCATCATCCAGGTTACAGTCTCTGATGATTGTCATCAAGAAAGTTCATTTCCTCCTGGAAGGTGTGTCCACAAGGGTGTGTCAGGCCAACTGTACCAACACACAGTACACTGAGCTGGACAGCAGTTCAAGTGGTGCATGAATGGGGGTGGGACTTTGCTGTACCCCTTGATACAATATTTCCTAAATTTGAGTCATCCATGTCCACATCCACTATTTTTTACCTTATCTGTGTGCACCATCTATATTATCACTTACTTAATTTTTCTCTCTAAATCCACTTATTATTTTACTTTAAAACATTTCCTTTTTAAAAAAGTTGATGTGGTATCACAAGTGGAAAACAGTAGCACTTGCCAAAAGCAAAAGGCAGTTGTAACCATAACTATAATACAAACCAAACAACTTTGTTAAATTTTAGCTACATCCTGTTCCCACTAAAAGCTCTGATCTTGAAACTTACCTTCCTCTTGGTAGTTCCAGAGCTTTTAAAAATATGTCGGAGCCAAATCAGAACAATTGGAAGGGAATCTAAAAAGGAATGTGATCCGATGTTTTTTTCTGGAACCTCTTAAAATCATGTCATGTCCCACAACAGGGAAGATCCCAACACATTGCTTGGTGGTCAAGTGCATGGGCTGTAGAGCAAGAATTAAATTCAAATACCAGCCCTTCCACCAACCAGCTGAGTGGCTTTGAGCAAGTGATTGTGCCTCTCTGAGCATCAGTTTCCTCTTCTGTAACATGGGCTATGAAAAATGCCAGCCTCACACAAAACCTGTGCATGAATATTCATAGTGGCATTATTCCTAATAGCTAAAAACTGGATGGGGCCGGTCCCGTGGCATAGTGGTTAAGTTAGGCATGCTCCACTTCGGATTTGTGGGTTTGGATCCCAGGTGCAGACCTACACCACTCATCAGCCATGCTGTGGTGGTGACGCACATACAAAACAGAGGAAGATGGGCACAGATGTTAGCTCAGGGAGAATCTTCCTCAGCAAAACAAAACAAAACAAAACAAAACAAAACAAAACTGGAAACAACCCAGATGCCCTTCAATGGGTGAATGGGTAAACAAACTGTGATTCATTCATAACATGAAATACTGTTCCGCAATAAATAGGATTGAACTATTGATGAACACACCAACCTGGATGAATCTTCAGAGAATTACACTGAATGAAAAAATAAAAAGAGCCATTCCCAGATGTTACATTCTATATGATTCCACTTATGTAACATTCTTAAAATGACAAAATTATGAAAATGGAGAATAGATTAGGCATTGCCAAGGGGTTAGGGATGGAGAGGGAGGGAGAGAAGGAGGAGGAGGGAGGTGGACGTGGGTATAAAAGCAACATGAGAGCTCCTGGTGATGACGGGACTGTTCTGTCTCTTGACTGGTGGTTGATATACACGTGATAAAATTGCATTGTGCTAAATACACATACACACACACACACACACACACACACAAATGAGTACAAGTGAAAAACTGTGGAAATCTGGGTAAGATTGGTGGATTGCATCAATGTCGGTATCCTGGTTGTGATGTTGAACTATATAGTGTTGGAAGATGTTACCGTTGGGAGAAACTGGGTAAAGGGTACATGGGATCTCTTTGTATTATTTCTTACAGTGTGCATGTGAATCTATCATTATCTTAAAATAAGTTTAATTAAAGTAATACCAACCTCACAGGCTTTCTGTGAGGATCAAATGAGGTAGTGTTTTGGGAAGAAAATTCGTTCAGCAAATATTTATTGACACCTCCCATCTGTCCAGTTACTGTGTGAACGCTGAGCTTCTCACAGTGAATCAAATACACGGAGTTCATGGTGTAGGAAATCGTATTCTACTGGAGAGCCACACAAAAGCGAGGTGTTATTTTAAAAAATTATCCTTAAAATTGGTGTAATATTGCCCACTAAATCAGCAGTAGAGTACATTGAGTGTTTGCATGTAAAGAAAATAGACTTGGAGAGATGACAAAACTTGCCCAGGTGCCAGGTGGAGTGACAAGGAGGATTCGGACCCAGATCTGAGCCCCAGGTTGTGGCTCTTCATCTCTAGACTCGCTGCCTTCTCCACAGAGGGGTGCTGTTCTCTTTACAGGATGACCCGGTGAGGACAGCCGAAGCGGAGTGTGGGGACTTTTACAGCACTGGGGACAGAGCAACCATGGATGCAGAGGGCCACATCTGGTTCCTGGGGAGGGGCGATGATGTCATCAATGCCTCTGTGTAGGTGTGGCTGACCCTGAGCCGGGAGGTGTCACCCTCACACGCCTGGTGGGATCTAGCTGGCCCAGACGTTCCTCCATGCATTGGTCATGGGACCCTCAGCCTAATTCTGAACAGAGCCATGTCTATGGGGCCCTGGCCCGGGGGTGTCTGTGAACCTCCCCCAACCCCTGCATCCAGAAGAAATAGTCAAAATGAAGTTCAGGAAGGTCTGGAAGAACAATCATAATAAGACACCGTGCAATTTAAAGAGGAAGGGAGACCTTGCTTTGATCCCTATTGATGGGAGGAAATTATTCTCTGTGCTCCTCTGATGGGGCACAACATGTCACAGAAAATAATAATAATAATAATAGCTAACCTTTATGGAGTGCTTACTAGGTGAAAGCACTCTCCTTGGTGCTTTGTATAACCCAGTAGATGTTATCATTATGCCCATTTTACTCATGAGAAAACTGAGTCACTGACCAGTGAAGTAAGTTTCCTAAAGTTTCAAAGACAGTACAGGTTGCAGCCCAGATTCAAACCAAGGTGGTCTGGCTCCCAACCCGTTGTCCCTAACCCTTACGTGATTTAGGGGGAAAAAATGACACAAGTAACAAGTTCTCTTGGTTATTTCAGGGAAATTGAGTTTGTTTTATTTTGTAATTTCTAAAACAAATGCTGACGTAGTGGGGAATAGGATGGAGAATTTTCATGAATGTTTAAGATCAAGTTTGGGGCTTCCAAGAGGTTCCATGCTGGAGGAAGCTCCTGAAGCCAGGCCGCAGAGCTCTGGGAGGACAGAGCTCTCTCTCTCCTCCTACCAGAGGCAGTGAGTGAGAAGAGAGCACCTGTGCCTTGTATTTCTTAGCATGGAGCGTCCAGGTCTTCCTGCAGTGGTCCCACTACACAGCCTGTCACAGGCCTCTGACCCCCTGTGACAGTTTCCCTCTGTCAAGTGCCAAGGGAAAATACGATCCTCCAGAACATGAGATCTGAGGGCTTGGTCGCCCCAGCCCTGGTATCTGCTCAGAACCAGAGAAGGAACCTTTGATCCTGCAGGTATCACATCGGGCCGGCAGAGGTGGAAAATGCCCTGGCCGAGCATCCAGCAGTGGCTGAGTCAGCTGTGGTGAGCAGCCTGGACCCGATTCGAGGGGAGGTGAGGAAGAGGACACGGAGGTCATCGTGTCTGTGTGTGGGCACTGGGGAGGCAGGTGCAGGGGAAACTTCGAGGCCATGTCTACCCAGGACCTAGGGTGGAGAGAGGGCGCAGTTGGTGTGTGTGTGCACTTACACGATGGGGTGACCAGGGGACACTGTGGCCTCATCTGTGGCTGAAAATGCTGCTGCTGACATCTAACATTTAATGAGCTCTTATTATGTGCCTGCTCATTTTTCCCCCCAGTAACCTAATGAGTTCAGGACTCTCATTATACCCTTTTATAGATAAGGAAACAGGGGCCTAAAGAAGTTATTAAGTTGCCCAGATGACACAGTGGTGGAGCCAGAACGGGAATCTAAGCAATCTGGCTCCAGAGCATGCATTCATTGATTCAACAGGTGTTTTCTGAGCACCTACTATGTGCAAGGCCCTGTGCAATTAAGTGGGGACATAAATAATAACATAAGAATTATAAATTACCAACAATTATTAAATGCCCAAAGGTTCCAGGCACAGAAGTATACATACAACAATAGTAAAAATGATGAAGATAACGCTGATGATAAGAATAATAATAAAGTTAAACTAGCTTCATGTTTTACATGTATTATCTCGTGAAATCTTTACCTAAACCCAGTGAGGAATGAACCTGTACTGTCCCCGTTTCGCAGGGAAGGAAATTGAGGGTGAGAGAGGTTGAGTAACTTTCCAATCATAGAGTGGAGACTGGAGTATTGGGACTAGAACCTGGTGTGTCCTTTTCCAAAGGCTCAAGTGTCAGCTTGGTGTTTTCGCTCATTAAATAAATATTCACTTTGTAAACTAGACAATTCACTGGCGCTCACCCTGAGCCTCCGCTCTGGTTCTGCACGGCAGGTGGTGAAGGCGTTTATTGTCCTGGCCCCACAGTTTCTGTCCTGGGACAGGGACCAGCTCACCAAGGAGCTGCAGCACGTGAAGTCAGTGACGGCTCCGTACAAGTACCCGAGGAAGGTGAGTGAGGCGGGTGGATGAGGCTGGTCCCCCCGAGCCGTCCTGGCGCTCCGCGGCCCCGAGTCTCGTCGGGTGGCTGGGCTGAAGCTTAAACAGCCAGTAGAACTAGCATTTTTCTCTTCAGAAGAAAGAATTGGGGTAGGGGTAGGGTGGAGCCAACTGAGACGGAACCTGTGGCAGAAACCCAAAAGGAATCCATTGCTGGCACGTTAACCTAAAGAAAAAAAATCAGACAAGTGCCCAAAGATATCCAAGAAGGGTATTTAATATCTTTCAAAATTTGAGAAGGAAATCCAAATCAGCAGCTTCCAAACTGTTTTTAAAAATAATTCATGCTTGGAAATACATTCTATATTGCAACTCAATACATATATACATACGTAACAAACAAAAATTAACAAAATGATATTTATCCTTATAACATGCCATATATTCCGATATTTTTATTCTACTTCATTTGTTTTAAATGCTGTGTGCAAACTACAAAAATGTCCAACAATAGAGAAATGATTAAGTTGTTCATGAAATTTAATATTATCCTGTATTTTAAAATGATATTGCAGATCTTTTATTTTTAATGTAAAAAGATCACAATATATTATTAAGAGAAAAAGCAGGCAATGAAAGAATGTACATGATATTATCCTATTAGTTTAAAAGCAGAGTTTGAGCGGATACATGTGCCGAAAGTGCGCATTTCCTTCTTTTGTGATAGTGCTTTGCTCCGTCATCTGAGTGCTGACGGTCCATCCAGATAGAAAGCTGCAGAGCTCACGTCTAGTGAACATGCGCCATGTGGGTCGGGCCCTGGACTCAGTGCTGCACACGCGTTACTATTTCATTTCATCGTCCCCACAGCCTGAGATGGTCTCATCACTCTGCTTCATAGAGAGGAGCTGAGGCTCAGAGACTCCCAGTAAATTGCCTGAGATTAGAGTTAATAAAAAGCAGAGCAGGAACTCAAACCCGTGTGTATCTGACAACAGAGTTCCTGCTTCTAACATCAGTCTCTGTGGCCTCACAGAGAGGAGAACAGAGGGCACGTAGCAGGCAGGATGGGCTAGATGTTACTGTGGGTAACAAAGACCCCCCAAAGTCTTAGCGGCTTATAACAAGGAAGGTATCTTCCTTGCTCATGTTACATGTTCACCATGTCCAGGCTCTCCTGGGGCCTCTGCTCCACACCCCCTCATCTCGGGACCAGGATAACGGAGCAGCCACCATACAGGTATCTGCCAGGTGCCGTAAGAGATGGACAGAGCTGGCGGCCAGGCTCACTGGTTCCCAGCTCTTCTGTTAGAGGTGGCACGCTTCACTGCCACTCACATTTCACTGGTCAAAGCCTGTCCCAAGGCTGCATCCAACTTCAGGGGGTCAGGAGGAGAACCTGGCATCCTTGGTGGGCCCCATTAAGGCCACCACATGGTGCCAGCCTGACTGGGGGACTGTGCAGGGGCAAAGGAGGAGAGGGGGGACTGGTAGGAAGTGACGGTGGGACTAAGTCAGGATGGATTTGCTTTCGCCTCAACCAGGTGGAATTTGTCCCAGAGCTGCCCAAAACCATCACTGGCAAGATTAAAAGGAGTGAACTTCGGAAAAAGGAGTTTGGTCAGATGTGATCGTCAATAAACTCAGAAACCACTGTGTGACTTTGGGTAAATGCCTGGCCACCTCAGTTTCCCCATATGGCGAGGGTGAGGATGGGGGTGTTGAGAGAGTTGATTTGGAAGGATATCAGGAGTGCCAATATTTCAGCATTTTTGTTTCTTTCAGATTAATATCAGTCACTCTTCTTCCTCCGAGTCTCCTCCTCCTTCTGGATTGCCCAGATGAGCACACAGATTGGGGCTGGAGGTAATAAAGTACGAATAGAACATCAACGGTGCCCCTGTGTCGTGCATTAATTCTGTGGATGAACCTGTGCTAAATGTGGTTCCTCCGTAATTCTCCCCAATCCCCACTGGAGAGAGCCCAGGGCCTGATTCTCCCTGCTGGCCCCAGCTTCCTTCGTGGCCCTGTGGACCCGGTAGATGGCCAGGACTCAGAGGCCCAAGAGAGATGCTCCGAGCAGCCCCAGGCACCAGCCTGTCCTAGGTCCCAGCCTAGGTCCCGCATGAGTGAGTGAGGGACCTACTCTCTGGGAACCCAGGAGTCCCGTAGGACTCTTGCAGACCTCTCCAGAGGTACCCGGTCCCTCATTCATACCCAGAGGCTTTCACCCCTCAGCTTTCCCCCACATGAGCCCACCCGCTCATCTCTCCCCAGGGCCCAGGACTCCCCCAGCCCTTTCCCAGGCGCCCAGTGTCCTCGCCACACACCCCTCCCCCACACTCTATTACCCCTTCCTGCTATCCAGAGCCCCCCTGACCCCCTGGTCTCGGGTCCTGTGAACTGATCCTTTACTCCATCTGTCCTTGGGGCCTGAATGGGACCACTGTGGGGAAAACCAGAGGCTGGGAGGAGCAGGGGCAGAGGGGCCGAGCCTGGGGGTGGGAGAAACACATATTTTCTCCTTCTCACCCACCGCTGGGTCACCCTTGAAGAGATCCCCTCTGCGGCTGCCCATTTCTGGGGTTCACAGACACACACATTCACAGAGAAATAAGACACCACAAGCACAGAGACACACAGGCACATAATCACCCCCATCCTCACCTGGGGACTCAGGCATAGGGCTCATGGACAGGCTCACACACAGACCCACACTGCAGACACAGGCAACGACCCCTGAGAACACAGACACACACACTCAGGGCCACATGAGACAGCCCCACAGGGCAGACCCTACACGCAGTGGACATACACATACACACAGAGATACAATCAGGAACACCCAAAGGGGCAGCAAATTCACACACACAACCAACACACACAGAGATATAAAACACAGACACACACACATGCTCCAGCAGGGACACACATGCCCCGAGACAGATTTGCGCAACCAGCATACACTCATTCACAGATATCAGACACAGACACACAAATGCACACAGAGACACACAGAGAGTGCCACACAGTGGAAAACTCACGTCCACGATCAATACTCACACAGAGAAACTCAGACTCGCAGGTCCATAATGCAAAATTACACAACCAAACACACGTGCACACACACACACTCCCAGACCCTCACTTCCCTACCCCAGCCCACAGTGCAAACAGAGAGCTCTGGCACTCAGTGGAGGCCACCACAGGCAGACAGGATGAATAGACCCTGGCATGACCTGCCCCACCTAAGCTGTCAACGAAGGAGGTGTTTTCCTGGTTCCAACCCGAGTGCTTGACATCTGCCCCATGCCAGGGCCTCCTGGAAGGCTATACGTGGGTGCTGAGATGCCAGAGAATGACCAGGGTAGGGTTGCTCTGGGGACAAGGGCCCAGGGTAGGGACAGGGACACTGACAGGGCGCACTTAGAGTGGAGGTGTTGCATGGAGCTTAGCAGATCCCCAGGAGAAGAGAGAGAGAGAGGCGAGCCTCCCCAGGACCCTGCCATGTGTCAGAGTGGGCTTCACCCTCTCCCACAATAACAACCACAATAACACATCAGCAGGACTATCATATGACAATATTATCATCAGCACAGCAATGACTGACCATTGGTCCCACGTCGAGGAGCAAGGGGTGTGACCATGGCTGCCAGGTTTGGCCTCATCTTTAGAGCAGGGCAGACCCCAAGCACAGCTGGGCCCTGGGCAAAGCTTCTCTCTGGCCCCTTCTCCCTCTGGAGGCTCCAGGCGTCAGCCTCCCCCTCTCCCAACATCCTCTCCCAGACCCAAGTCACCTCTGACCTTTTTCTCAGCCTGGGTACAGCTGTGTCCCTGACCACTCTGAACCTGACTCCCCATCAGGGGATAGAGATGGTACTGACCTCAGGACCCCATGACATGATGCCTGCATAGTGCTGTGTTTAGCACAGGCCCGTAACAGGAGGGGCCTTTGGTTGTATCATTGTTCCCTTTAATGGCTGCACACCTTCTAAGACACCAGGTCTAGGAGGACAGGTGCCCCTGGGAGATGATGCTGCTGATGTGCTCAGGGGCTCAGCACGTGGCTGCTGCTTGTCCTTGTGACAGTCTTTGGACACAGGCATGGACACTCCCATTTTAATGAAGGAAACCCGCTCAGGGTCACACAGCTGGGAAGCAGCACAGCTGGGCTTTGAGCCCAAGGCTCCTGGCCTGGCCTCGAGTGGCCACGAAGGGCTCCCCGGCATGAGGCTGACACTGGCTTTGGGGAACAAGCACTTCCTTGGCTACATGAATGACCTGTTCCAGGCCCCCAAGCTCTGTCACTTCTCCTTCTTTCCCTCCTCCCTGCTGGAGCCGTGATCAGGGTGACCCTGGCACCCTTCCTGGAAGCCCCCAGTCCCTGACAGGCTGGGCCTCTCTCCCATTCACTTCTGGGCTAGTCTGACTTCCGCCCCTTCTGTACTGGTCTCTCCTTGTATAACTAGGACAGGCCCCCTCTGGGGCTCTTCAGGCAGGCAACAGCATCTCACCAGAATTTAGTATGCACTGTTGTTTTGTTGTCCTTGTTTTGTTTTTGTTTTGCTTGCTTTTTTTTTAATGGTTTCTTTATATTTATGGTAAAAGACATTGATTTTCCATTACAACAGTGGTAGAATGTTTCCTGTTTAATATAAATTTACATAATAATAAAAAGTAGTGAGATTTAAAGCAATGATTTTAAGCTACCATGGGCCTGAATGAGTTGGGGAAACACTGTGTGCAGTCATGCAGAACAGCACCTTAGGAAGCTCAGGATGGGGCCCAGGAGAGAGGATCACCAGTGGGGTTTGTCCCAGTCACCTGGGTCCCTGGGCCCCTACCCACTTACTTGGCTCTCCCCGCCCATCACTCGTGGTGCTGCCAAGTGCTCTGGATGTTGTCCCCAGGTCCCCCAGGAGAGAAGATGATGAACTTTTTCTCTTAAAATTCTGACTTTCCTGGAGATCCCGGGAGATCAATCATGAGCGTCAGCTTGGATTTTCCCCACTGAGGTTCATAACGTAAAGCCTGTGCTAACAGGTAGCAGGGTGACATAGATAAGTGACATATTCGCCATTGTTTCAGGTGTGAAAATGTCTGGTTAATTAGGAATGATTTTGAAATCATACAGTCTTGTCACACTAAGTGGAATATCCCGCCTAAAAGAAGAAATATTTTATCACCATTTAATCATGATCCTATCATTCAGTTCAAATGTAGCCTCTTTTCCTTTGGGATTTCTTCTTATACTCAGATTTCATTTATAAAGGTACTTCTCAGTTTCCAAACATATGGGAATTTCTAGTTAGCTTTCTGTCAGTGACTTCTAACACAATTACATTACCAGAAATGTGCTGGGTGTGATTTCATTCCTCTGAAATATAATAAAATTTGCTGTATGGACAAAATAAAAATAGTTAATTTAGTAAATGTATCATATCTTAAATTAATGGGCCCTCAACAGTTGTTTTATGGGTATAGGTGGATATATGGATACATCTACATGATTAAGATGGTTTGCTGTTAAGATCTTCTGCATCTTACAGATGGTCTGTCTGCTTATGGTATGAGTTGCTGAGAGGGGGGTGAGAACCTCCCACTCTGCTTGTGTATCTGATTCTTCTCTCACTTCGCTCATCTTTTGCTTTGTATGCTTTTCACCCAATGGCCATTGGAAACCTTGGGAGGTCAGAAAGGAAGGAGGGAGTGCCAGAAGTGCGGGACAGGGGACGGACCAGAAACCAGAAGATCTGTGAACGTTCCAGAGAGGACCTGTCATTGGGATGGCTCTTGGTTGGGCACCAGTGGGGAAAAGGCATTCAAAAAATGAGGTCACATGGGGTGTCCTCTGTGATGACCCAGGGGTGAAGGCAGGGGATTGGTCAAAGGCGAGTATAAAGCATCGTGGTTGCTAAGGCAGCGCCCAGACAGGAGAAGACTCGGAGGAAGACAAAGCCCTCGTCCCCTCCAACTGCTCCTGAGAGTCCACTTCACTGCTCCTTGTGTCCTGCTGACCTACTGACCTGTCTGAACCCTCCTCCTTCCCCTCTAGGACTTGATCTGACCCAATACTTTCCCTGACTCAGGCGTGACACCCCTCTTCTCCTCCCAGGTGCCCAAAACTCCCCTTCCTGCCACACCCCTTCCTGAATCCCACCCCCAATTCCAACCTGTCCCCATGACCCACTCCCCAGCTCTCCCCTCACCCCCTTCCTCCCCCACCCCTCCCCTCACGCCTTTTGCATCCCTCCCTCCACACCTCCTTCCTCCTGACCACAGGTCCCCTGAGACGACCAGGATGCGGAGGCGCAGAGGTTGATCTTCTGGCTCCTCCTGCTCGGGTTTCCCGGTTACCCAGACACAAACGTGAGTAAACATTGGCATCAGATGTTTCCTCCTTTTTATTGGGCTCTTCCACATGGTGGTTAAAAAACAGCTTTTTCATGGGTTCCTGGATGGGAACTCAGACATTCTTGAAGACTAAGAACCTCAGGCCAGGTTGCTTGACCAGCCTGAATGGGTTCTGGCCACAGCTGTCCACATCAAGTTCTGGGTCCTGTCAGCATTGCTTGGACCAAACACAGCAGGGTCGACAGGATGGAAACCTGAAAATAGTAACTTTATAGTGTCAAGAAGGAAGGATTTGTGAATATACTGAAAGCCATTGAGTTGTAAGTCTTCAATAGGAGAATTGTAAGATATGTGAATTATAGCTCAATAAAGTTGTTTTTAAAAATGTAAGGAACTCTTATTTAATAGGAGTCATGGGAGTTAGACTCCTGGAAGCCTTGTCAAGATCCTGCTTCAAGCTCTGCAGGTGTAGGGTCCATCTTTTGTGTAGTTTGTTTCCCTATAAGTACATGATTCATGTATGTGAAGGCTGGCAGCCCTGGGAACAGTGGTATCTAAGCATTGGTGTTGGTGCTAGTCTGCTAAAAAGTGGAATGTCATTTGTGCTCTGCGCTTTCTGACTTGTTGACTTTTAGCAACTTCTGAGTCGTCCCTTCCTTTCTGCTCTTGGAAGCTGCCCCCAAGAACTCTGTGTCCAACCAGGTTGATGGGAGCCCTGAGAAATCCATCAGAAAATAAGTGGCTGCATCCTGCTGGGATGTTTATAATGGGGAAATCATTAGGAGTGACATGACCAGGAGGTGAATGAGTTATCCTTTCCTTCGTAAAGTGTTCATGTCCAGAGTGTTGATTTACACAAAGCAAAAAGGGTCCTTAATGTCCTTAGGATTGTCCAAATATAAAGAAATTACAGATTCCTTCTGTGAAAGTTTTCCTATTCTCTCATTAAAAAACACCTCTACCCTCAGAGGAGAGAGAGAGAAAGACTCAGAACAGCTCTTCGAGATAAGTAGATTTGTTTTGATTGGCATGCACCAGATTCTTAGGGATCTGGAAAGATCCAGTGGTCAGGAATCATCCCAAAGAATACCTCCCATCAAAGAAGAATCTGTTCTGTTTCCTTTGAGTCTATGAAGGCGGAAATTCCTTGATAGTCTTTGTTGGAATTCCCCCCCGCCCCACTACCTAGGCTGCATTCTCATAGATGAGTTAAGCTCTCTCTCCTACCTCATCTTGGAGCACCTGGATAAACTCACTTGTCTTGCATTTCCCACATCCACCCATGCTCCTCGTCATTGAATATCAGAAACTCAGCTTATGGACCCCATTGGATCGAATCTAGGTAGGAGTGAACTACTGATATCAGCTCCTGACAGTTGCCAGATGTAACAAGAGTGCCCATGACTGAGGATGTTTTACCAGGTAGTGACAAAATGATCTTTGTCTTTTTTGTGCATTTGATCCACATGTCTAACCATTGTGCTGAGCTACTGCTCCCTCAGACAGTGGTGACTTCAAAGACAGTGTGTGTTTCCCACGAGCACACATTTGACTGACCCCAGCTGTGAGGGCTGAAGATGAAAATGTTATTGGTTTCAGAGTCCACTTTCTAGGGAGGTTTTATTTGCACAAAACTGAATCTTGGTATATGGATTAGTATGAATTACATCATGAGTTTATTTTCTTCTAAAATACTTACAGATCTAGGTTTTGTAAAACAATGTTTGCCTTTTGTTTCAATGAACATACATCCTAAAAATTTTATATTCCTTTACAAATTAATTTTCATGATTGCTATTGATTGATTTCGGTGCAATATTGTAAAATACGAATGTGAATTCTTTTTATTGGCTAATTGGAAGTGTGTTTTTAACTAACTTCAATTCTCATAGTTTTAATTATAATATGCAAGATCACACTGTTATGCAAATGTTTATGTATTTCAGAAATCTGACATTATGTGCTCTGGTTCAGAATCAAAGTGAACATTGAAAGAAAACCTCAATAGTTTTAGAAACTTGGACTAAACAAAAATCTGGAATGAATTAATTTTTGTGGGAGTAATAATCCCAGTGTTATTATAATAGTAGCTGCCCATGTCTCTCAGTTATGTGCATTTCTATAGACATCTCTCTCTCTATTATTCTCATTTGTATCTTTAACACACATTTTTGATTGTTATTTTTCCCATTCATCCATACATTTCAGTGTATTTTTGGAGGCGTTCCCCAATAATTTTATCCAGGTACTTCATGAATATACAATAAAAGACCTAGGCTTCCCATCCACTCTAAGTTTGATTTTAATTATTTTTCAATTTTAATTGGCTTATAAATTCATAGTCTAAGTTCTGTTAACTATTTTAAAAAAGATTTGCAATGTTTGTCAGCAAAATAAAATCTCTAACAGTATGCGTATTAGATTTTTTTCCTATTGCTTAAGTGTGGTAGTAATTTAAGTATAATAATAATTTGTTGATGTTTCATATATGTATGCAGCAATGAAACCATCACCACATTAAGACAGTAAACACACTCATCACTCCCAAAAGTTTCCTCCTGCTCCTTTTAATCTATCTGTCCTCCCTCTCCTCCAAGGGGAGATATTTGAGGGTATGGGTACCTCCTGGAGGGCTGGTTTAGGGTTTCTAAAGATGACTCTTTGTGACAGATGGATTGCAAATGCCTTTGAGGTTCCTCATGATCTCCAATATTATTTTAGCCAGTCCATATTCTGCCTGACCATTTCCATCTTGGGCCTGATGTTTTTGGAATTCTGTGGAAGTTGACCATTATTATTACTTCTTTGGGAATTTCTGCATTTTTAATTTTCCTCTGGAGAACTGTTCTTGCTGTGAGTATGCTAAAGTACTTTAAGGATAGACTTTTAATCATAAATGAGTATGAATTTTGACAGTCACTGGACCTTTTATTACATGCAGTACTACAAATTTCCCTCTAAGTACTACTTTCACTGCATCCCACAAATTTTAATAAGTCCTATTTTCATTATCATTTAGATTGAATTATTTTTAAATTTCTGTTGAGATGTCTTCTTTGACCCATGTGTTCTTCAGAAGTGTGTTATTTAGTCTCTAAATTTTTTGTAGTTTTCCAGCCATCTTTCTTTTATTGATTTCTAGTTTAAATCCATAATGGTCTGAGAACAGAGTTTCTATGATTTCTAGTAGTTTAAATTTGTTAAGTTGTATTTTTTGGCTCTGTGTCTGGTGTATCTGAATGAATATGTTCTATGTGAACTTGAGAAGAATGTATATTGTGCTGTTGGATGAAGTCTTCTACAGATGTCAATAGATCCAGTTGATTGAAGATGCTGTTCAGTTCAACTGTATTCTTACTGAATTTCTGTAAGCTGGATCTGTCAGTGACTGACAGAAGGTGTTGAAGTCTCCAGCTGTAATAATGGATTCATCTCTTTCTCCTAGGAATTCTACCAGTTTTTGCCTGCTGTATTTTGACACTATTATTAATACATACATATTAGGGATTGCTATGTCTTCTTGGAGAATTGACCCCTTTACCGTTAAAGTTCTTCATTATCCATGATAATTTTCCTTACTCTGTAGTGTTGTTTTGAAGGATAAGTTCACTGGCTTACAGAAACTGGTTGATGGTTCCTTTCTTTCAACATTTTAAATATTTTATTCTACTTTCTTGTTTATTGTACTGTTTCTGAAGAGAAGTCAGATGTATTTCTTATGCTTGTTCCTCTACGGGTAAAATGTTATACCGCCTACCCCTGCCCCACCCTTGGCTTCTTTCAAATCTTTGCTTTGCCTTTGCTTTTCTGTAGTTTGAATATTATGTGTCTAGGTGTACATTTTTTTCTTATTTGGTGTTTATCCTCTTTGGAATTCTTTGAACTGCCTGGATCTATGGTTTGGTGGCTATCATTAATTTTGGAAAATCATCAGTCATTATTGCTTCAAATATTTCTTCTTTTTCTTTCTTCTCCTGATAGTCCCATAATGTATATGTTACATCTTTTGTAATTATCCCACTGGTCTTGGATTTTGTGTGCTGTATTTTGGGTACTTTTCTTTGCATTTCTTTCTGTTTTGGAAGTTTCTACCGGCATTTCTCAAGCTCATTGATTCTTTGCTCAGCTATGTCGAGTCTGTTAATGAAAACATCAAAGGCATTCCTCATTTCTGTTATGGTGTTTTTGATTTCTAGAATTGCTTTTGGATCCTTATAATTTTCATCTCTTCTTATGTTCACCATCTCTTCTTGCATGTTGTCCACTTTTTTTGCTAGAGCCCTTAGCATGTTAATCATCACGGTTTTCGATTCTTAGCCTGATAATTCCATCATCTCTGCCATACTGGGTGTGATTCTATTGCTTGCCCTCTGTGTTCAACCTGTGTGGTTTTTTCTTTTAGTCTGCCTTTTAAGGTTTTTTTGAAAGCTGGATGTCATGTCCTGGTTTAAAAGAACAATTGAGGTAAATAGGCCTGTAGACTGAGGATTTATATTTATCTGGCTAGGGGTTAGGCTGAGTTTACTCTTAGGTGAGACAGGAAGAAGAGAGAGCTCTGGAGTTGGGTATTTCCCTTCACGTAGGTCACTTAGTCTTTGGAAAAACACCAGTAAGTCTCTGCTAAAGTAGTTTCTCTTGTGGGCAGGTCTTTTTAAGAATAACAGAATACTATGAATTTATTTCTAAATGACTATTTTTCCCCTGTCCCTGCCAATAGCATGCGGGGATTTTTCTCCAGTATTTACTGTAAGAGCCTGTTAGGATTCCTGGAGATAAAACTCACACAAGTATGGGAACCCCTCAAGATTGGGCACTCTGGCATTTTTAAGTCTCTTGCTTATCTACAATGAGCCTCCAGGAATTCATCACTTACAGTATAAGTTTTCCTACCATGGCGTTCTTGTTCCCACAGAGATTTCTGACCTTGGGCTTCTGCTCCAATAAGTGGTGACTGTCTGTACCTGCCAGTGTGGTTCTCTAATTCTGCAGGCAAGAGTTGGCCCTCTCACATCAGTTCTCTGATACATCTATGAAGAGTTTTTGACCTTCAGTTTGTTCGCTTTTTTCTTGTTATGTGGACAGGAGTGACAACTTCCAAGCACCTTACAAGCGAAACTTGAATCTAGGAGTCTTGTTGTTTTATTTATTTCCTTTAGATTACTAGCTTGAACATAAAAATGTTTGAAATGGAAGTTAACCTTGTAAAATACTCTAAAAAGAACTCAGTGAGTAAGACAACAATATATTCTTAATGATAAAACATCAATTTATAAACCCTGCCCTTTAAAAAGAAAACATAAATATTAACTATTTTAGGAACCCATCCCTCGTTCCACTTGCCCCTGCTGTTGGGTTGGGTGACAAGGGACAGGGAAGCTCATTGTTTCCTTAGCATCATGTGAAGTTGAAGGAATATCCATGATTTCCATTTGCCCTCCATGGATGCATTGTCCTATAACAACATTATTATGCATGACTTTTGACACTGTAATGATATTCCAATATCTTGGCAAGTTTTTTGGACTGGCCTCAGCATCTGATCATCATTTAAAACTTTTTAAAGGGAAAATATGTTTTAGGGGTCAAGAAAATGAATCTTTCCATGGTATTAAAATGGGATTCTTTTTTTTTTTTTAAAGAGTTAATTTTTTTTTTTTTTTTTTGTATGTGAGATCAGTCCTGAGCTAACATCCACGCTAATCCTCCTCTTTTTGCTGAGGAAGACCGGCTCTGAGCTAACATCTATTGCCAATGCTCTTCCTTTTTTTATTTCCCCAAAGCCCCAGTAGATAGTTGTATGTCATAGTTGCACATCCTTCTGGTTGCTGTATGTGGGACGTGGCCTCAGCATGGCCGGAGAAGCGGTGCGACGGTGCGTGCCCAGGATCTGAACCCAGGCCGCCAGTAGCAGAGCGCGTGCACTTAACCGCTAAGCCGCCGGGCCGGCCCTGAAATGGGATTCTGTCTGGATTTATTGAGCTATAATTCCACAGGGGATGACTCCTATCTGGGAAGAACTTTTTGCCCTTTCTTGAAATCTTAGCTGTCATTTCTGTTGTTGATTGTGCTTGTTCTCTAGCCATCTCCCACTCCATTTCTCATTTGATGACCCTCTATTTTTAGTGGCCTGAGAAAATCATAGGACCTGATGTGCTGTAATTCTTTTTCAATTCAGCAAGCAGCCAACTCTGTAAGATTTCAGAAAAGCTTTCTAGTGAGTGAAAGAGGCATATCTTAGTACAAAGATTTTGCCTCTCTTTTTCATTTGATTTTTTTTGGATGCTTTTAAAACAATCCCAGGTTCTGGACTTCAGTGTGGATATTGGGGTTGACAAAAAAATTCGAGTAAATGATGCATTGGTGTGTGTATAAAAATGCCTACCACGTTCATTATGAAAATGAAATGATCAGTGTTCATTTAGCAGAAGGTAAACAGATCTTTTGATCAACAATAAGTTAGTTGCTTTGTGCTCTTTATCAAGAGCACAAACTTTGTGAAGTTTCATGACTTAAACAGGAAATTATAATTTCTTCTTATTTTTAATCCTATGAATTATTATGCTGAACAAAATGATAATTATAATTTCATTGGGTTATTATTTTGATATTCTATCAGGAACCATACATTTTTACTACTAATAATAGTTTTGACATCAAATTTAATTTTGTTTCTTCTCTTAGATAAAGCCTCAAGTATATCAAGGTAAGATTTTAGGCTTTAGTTTTCTTTGTAACATTTTCTCAGTGCTGGTGTTTGATGTAGATTTAATTCAATTGGGAGTAAATACAGTGACTTCTGATGTCTAATTGACTTTTTAAACCTTGAAAATTTTACTCTTCCCTGGTAGGAGTCTAAATGACAATGTAGAGGGAGTTGCCATTTATTGAGATAAGAGACCGGCAGGAGGAACAGATCATGGGAGTAAGGAGAATAGGATGAGTTTAAGTTTGCATAGAAAGGTTTAGGAAGCAAGTGATGGCATGAGGCTGAAGTTTGCAGTGAGTACGTTGACATGACAAGGCTCTTGGTGAAATGTAGAGATGATGAAACACTATTGGAGCCGATCAAGAAGCTTAAGGCTTAGAGAAGAACCAGGTATTGCCAGGCAAAGCATGGGTTATGAGTCTGAAGCGGAGGGAGCCACTCATGCCAGTGGAGAATGGGTGGAAATGAACCTGATGCAAAATAGGGATAAGACATTCTGTACGGGCTTCCCAGACTGTGATGATTAAGTGGTGCTGTCTGTTGAGAGCCAGGGTGGCTGCCTGACACTTAGTAGGCCCTCAGCTGCTGGTGTTTGTCACAGCGAATGCAGCAGTGCTGGTGGTGAGAAGAGTGACCAGGGTATCAGAGCTCTCATGCTGGGCAAATAGAAGATAAGTTTGCACTTTGTGGTCAGGTGAGAGAATTAAACGCCTCTGAGAGGAGTGTGGAATTGTGGGCTATGTTCTGGAGCTTTCCATGTGTTATCCATCTGTTACTGGGTGCTTTACGTGTGCTGTATTCCTGTAATGGTGGATCGTAACATTCTCACCTTGGGGCTGAAGGATATTGTCTTATAGGGATTGTGAGTTATCCAGGTCCTCTAGCGACTAAGTGGTAAAGCCAAGTTGTACCCAAGTGTGTTTGGTTCCAAAGACCTTGTCCTCCTGAGCCTCCCACCCTGGCTCTCATGAAGGGGAATCTGCTGGGCAGCAGGAAGGCGTGAGAGACTTTTCAGTAGCCTGTCCAGTGACATTTAGAGGACTCTCTCTGGGTAATATTAAAGGGTGGGAAAACCAGGAAGAAATCAGGTGTTTTGTATTTTTCTTTCTTTTTCCTTTTGATTTTTGTTTTATAAAGCAGTTGCACTGATCTGTTCATTTGATTTGATATTTGCAGGACAGAATATAAGTACATAGGTTGCTTAAATTTTCTCTATTTCCCCTCTGGTGATGACAGGGCTATTTGAACTGTTCACATTTATAAGAATATTGCCTAACGATGGGATGTTAGGCTAAGACATTGTTTCCCCATCTTTGAAAAAACATTAAATGGGAATCTCATTGAAATAGGGTTCTTCTTTCTAAATTTGTTTCCTGCATTTAAAATGCCACTAACTGAAACTTGCTTTCTTCAGGGATCATAGTCGTGCTAAAAAGTTATTTACGCTCATGGTGCCAATAATGTGCCTTTGCTGTTGACACATTGGGGTAATTTGATTTTATTGGTTTTGGTAATAATCTGAGAAATAGTTTTTTCTCTTTTTAGTTAATTTACATCAAATTTCCGAGAAGATGAGGAATTACTTGAAAGAAAACTCACAACTTGTCAAAACAATATCCATTTGTGAACAGAAGGTATAATCCTCCTTTAATGTTTATTTTCTTGGCTTCACCTTGAAGTACTTCCTCTTCCTTCTAGTTGACTTAGTTTGGTGTCTTTTCTGTCATCCTAGTGTCCCATTTCATTACATTGTGTAACAGTCTAAATTCAAAGCAAGCCTTTTATATGTAAAGTACGTCTTTTTTTTATTTCTGTAAGGACTTACTCATGGCAGATATGTTTTGCTATCACTGTAATTAATATTTTTGAATTCTGAATCTTTTATTACATATTCGTAGCTCAAGGAAGCAAAGAAATGTGCTCAAGAAAAAAGAGGCAAAATAAGATAATCTGTGATGAAGCACATAAATTTAATGTAAAAATCCCTTCTTTTTCCTAGTTTACACTCTGAAAACGGAAGTAAAAGTAAGGAGTAAATATTACTAATCTCTATATGTTTTGTTAAAGAATAGCATCAAAAGAGTGGCATCAAAACACTTGAAAGCACTAACGAAATCATTAATAACATTGTTCAAAGTATACAGGTTAAGTTGCAATCCGAGAGAAATCGGAATGTCAAGAACCATGACTCGGTGCAAGTTTTGCTACTAAGTTATTACTGTAATTTGACTTTTGAACCTTTTTGTTCATTGGGTGAATTGAGCCTTGCGTTATTCCCTGCTGTTCCCTGCTTTTTCAACTAGTAATACCACAATGCCATTTTTAATTTAAGGATTTAGGAATATTTTTGTTTTTATACCATGGGTTAATTTTTTATATCATTCAGCACTCCCTCCCCTCCAAGAAATGTAGAACTGAGAAATTGTAGAACAGATTTCTAGCTATGTTGGACAGTCCTGTCCCTCATAGTACAGAGCACAGAATTTCCAAGGTGAATCTGGGGACAATATTTACCGTTCACTAAGAAAAGCTGTTCATTTGAGCTGTTTGGCTTCAAGATTTTAGGTCGTCTTTGCTTTTGCCTTGTCACCCAGTCAGGTATCTCAGTCTTGAATGTAGGAAAGTCAGAGTGCCTATGAAACGTTTCTGACTTCAACTATTCTCTTAGTTCCTCATTTCTTTATGTGTTTGACTTTTCTCCTTGGCTCAAACCGGATCTACTGCTTTTAATGATACAGGGGCTGATGTGGGACATGTTTTTTTTGGCATTTCTTCTTTTTAGCATGTCGTCCAGTGTTTCTATTGAAATCCAGTACATGTTTTATTTCTATCCTACGTGCAAATATCAGAATAGAAAAATCTACAGAGAACTTGAGAGGTGATATTTCAATGAACACCTCAGGAATTTCAGAAGTAAACTACCTATATTTGCTGCAAGAATTTCATTATACACACCTTATCTTTGGTGGAGAACAAATGTGTGGTGTCTTAGAATATTAAATTTATATGTTATCTATTAGGGATTTTTCTTCTTGAGAACTAAGTCATTAGTGAGAATGTTTTGCTTTACGTTCGAATTCCCCTTAGTGAAGTTCATGTCAATGAAGCAAAGTTGAAGTGTGAAGAACAACATGTAGAGAAGGAAAATGCTCAGCTTAAGATCAAGAGGCGGATCAAATAGCAGAAAGTTACTCCCATAGATTACATAAATCAGAGAACTAAACATCATTACTTCTTTTTTAATTTTCTTGTTTTTAAGTATGGTTAAATACACATAACATAAAATTTACCATTTAACCATCTTTAAGTGTACCTTTTAGTAGTGTTAAGTACATTCACATTGTTGCACAATCATTACTTCTTGAATACCTTTTCTCAAATCTGTCTTAAAGTCAGGAGATATGAGTTGAGGATTCAAGGATTCGAAGCAGAGAGGCTTGACATCTGAAAAATGTAACCTGGAAGGTATGTTGCTTGTTGGGATGAAAACCCCATATGGTAAAAATGTGTTTGCAGTGGGAAGGTAAAAAATGGCTTCTTACCTTCTGGATTCTCTCCTTTCTGCTCTCCCCACCACAACCAAGTTCTTTGGAACATGTGCACACACACAAAGAAAATTGTTTTAAGCTGTACAGAAAGGAGAAAGAAACTAGAAGACAACTGTGAGGCATTGAGATCTGTTAAAGGGGCAAAGGAAGCAGAATTAAAAGTGCTAAAGAAGAACATAGTCATTCTTGATGAAATCTGTGGACAAAGAAGGTGGTCACAGAAGAGTAAGATATTCATGTGTTGATAGTTACAAATACGGTTGTATTAGTGAATGTGTAGATCAATGTAGATAATTATTATTTTTTGAGAATATTGACCACCATTTTTTTGCGATATTCAGTCAGTACAGAATGGTGTTTCTCCTTTCTGCCTTGATTTTTGTAATCTGCATCTTCCTTTCCATTCTAACTGGTTGTTAGAAATTCTTATTTGTAATTAATTTAAGATTGGAGGGCGTACTAGTACCAGCTTTAATCACTTCATTATCTGGAACCCTCTGGGTTCATTTACACTGTACTCTAGGTTTCAATCCCATTGTATTGTCCTGACCTGCCATATGTCTATCATTTCTTACTAAATTCTAGACATTGGGTAGAAAATATTTAGAGAAAAATTGAGGCCTCGTCTGATGTCATCTTGCTGCAGAAAAGATGGGAGTTTACACCTGGCATATGATCAGGGACGCCAGCAGTACTGAATCCTATTAATCCAGTTAGCGACTGAGACCACTCACTGCAGGCTTAGTCCCTCCTAAGGCCATTGTGTTTTCTGTCTGCCTTTATTCTCAGTGTGTAAATCTCCTGGGACCCCACTGAGGCCCGCAGGATTTTCTAGGGTGACCTTCGCTGACTGACCATGAAGTCCAGTTGTTTGACTTCTGTGCCCAGGCATGTGTGCAAATGCAGCTCAGCGTCTTTGCATCTCAGAAGTCTCCTCTGGGATTAGTTGATGAACCTTGGGGAAAGTGGCCCCAAAAGCCAGGCTGACCTTAATCCTGGGCATCCTTCTTCTCCATCTTGGCCTCAGTTTCTTTACTGGCTTGTTAGCAATCTGGTGTATTCTATCATGAATTTCATATTTTGGCCAATGTTTCCTATGGTTCTCAGGGGGAGATGAGGGACTTCAGACCCACTCATCCATGTTCAAAGGCAAAACTTTTCTTATATTCCCTCAAGAGCCAGGTTTGTGTTCTCCCTGCCCAGGGCTGGGGTAGGGTGGCTCTGTCCTCACTGGCATCTTGTTTGCATTAAACTGTGAGATGTTTTAGGGTGGGGATAGTGCCCTACTTCTCTCTATATCCCCATCACCTTACAATGCACCCACTCTGTTCCAGCCAGTCCAGAAAGCATTTGCTGAAAGATTGGCTGGGTGGCCAGAAACAAATGCGTGGACTTTGTCTCTTTAGTGTTTTTGTCCCTGTTTCCTAGAGCTCTTTTAATTTTGTGTGTGATCCCTAGCAAATCCAATGTCAAGTTGAGAATCTTTTGAATCAGAACCTTGAACAAAGTAGTTTGAAGGCAACACAACACATCTGCCTTAAGCCATTGCCCTTTGCAGCCTTCACTGTCAATGAAATCAAGGTACTTGTTAATGAAATCAATCTACCTGTTATTGATATCCTCAATTTGAAAGTTTTCCATTTTCAGGACATACCCTGATTATGGGGCGATTCAGATAATTTTTCATTCAGCATGGTTTCCATTCTCAACTAGGATCTTTGAAGTAGGTGGCAGGAGTTCCATTCTTGAACTGTAGAAGTGTCTAGTAGTTAATTGTCCAATGTTATGACCCCATGTCCAGCAAGGATCTATGGCTGTGTCATGGCCTCAGGTCTCTCCCTGGGAGAAATCAGACAAGTCATGAACCTCTACTTAATCCTAATGTGCTTACTTGTGATGAGCTGAAAGAAAATGAGCTTGTGCTGTCCCAGTGACAAGAGCCTGAGCCTGGGAGGGCACATGGTGCGTCTCAAATGTGCTTTTTATATTTGTTTAGTTCATTTACTAATGACTAGGAACACAGAGCTGTGAAGAGAAGCTCAGAATTGCCAAAGACTTGCCAGCAGGATGGAGTTTGATTTTTCTTTGTGCTCTAATGGGGGGCTTAAATGCTTTCCTCTGATTATGTTTGTCCATCTATGCATTTGTGGGGTAGGATCGGAGGGGACATTTGAATCTTGCCGTTTGGATTTCTGGGAGGGGAGAAAGGCAGAATTTCACATGGACTACGGATAATGCATGTGTCTTTCCTCTCTTAGGAAGCTGAGAATGCAAGACCGTGAGCGGGTGGAAAAGCAGCAGCAGCTGTCAGCGGCAGAGAAGAGACTGAAACTGGCTGCAGAAGAAACGCAGAACTGCAGGTGAGTTCAGCTCCTGAATACCAGCGGCTCGTAAAACCTTTGTTAAATTTTTTTTTTTTAACTTTTGTACAAGGTTTAGACCCAATCCATACACCAATATAAACAAATGTTCAGAAGACATTTATATAGAGATTTCACACAAGAAAGAAAAATGTTAAGTTTTACAAATGTCACATTAAAATATTAACTTAAAAAAAGTAAAAATTGCTAAAAATTTCCTGATCTTCAATGTTGACCAGACTATGTGGAAACACGGTTCACAAAAGTGTTCCTGGAGTAGGCAAAAAACTGTTGTCAACCTTAGGGAAGCAGTTTGGTGTCAGATGGATCACATCAACAGATATGAGCACTTTTGAAAGGGCTGTGCCTGGGTCCTGATGCCAGACAGTGACCAGGGTAGGGATGCTCTGGGGACAAGGGCCCAGGGTAGGGACAGGGACCCTGACAGGGTGCACTTAGAGTGGAGGTGTTGCGTGGAGCTTAGCAGATCCTGAGGAGAAGAGAGAGAGAGAGGCGAGCCTCCCCAGGACCCTGCCATGTGTCAGAGTGGCTTCACCCTCTCCCACAATAACACCAATAACAATAATACATCAGCAGGACTATCATATGACAATATTATCATCACCACAGCAATGACTGACCATTGGTCCCAGGTCGAGGAGCAAGGGGTGTGACCATGGCCAGCTGGTTTGACCTCATCTTCTGAGCAGGGCACACCCCAAGCAAAGTTGGTCCCTGGGCAAAGCTTCTTTCTGGCCCCTTTTCCCTCTGGAGTCTCTTAGCCTCAACCTCCCCTCTCCCAACATCCCCTCCCAGACCCAAGTCCCCTGTGACCCTTTTCTCAGCCTGAGTACACTCTACTTGTGTATTTGATTCTTCTTTTCACTTCACTTGAAAGTCACGCTGTGCTTTGTCTGTTTTTCAGTCAATGGCCATGGGAAACCTTGGGATGTCAGAAAGGAAGAAGGGAGTGCCAGAGTCGGGGAGAGCGGACCTGGGTTGGGAAGGACCAGAAACCAGAAGGTCTGTGAAGGTTCCAGAAAGGACCTGCTGTTGGGGTGGCTCCCGGTGAGGGTGGGGGAGGGGCATTCTAAAAGTGAGGTCACACGGTGTCCACGGTGATGAACCAGGGGTGAAGGCAGGGGATTGGTCAAAGGTGAGTATAAAGCATCGCGGTTGCTAAGGCAGCGCCCAGACAGGAGAAGACTCGGAGGAAGACGAAGCCCTCGTCCCCTCCAACTGCTCCTGAGAGTCCACTTCACTGCTCCTTGTGTCCTGCTGACCTACTGACCTACTGACCTGTCTGAACCCTCCTCCTTCCCCTCTAGGACTTGATCTGACCCAGTACTTTCCCTGACACCCCTCTTCTCCTCCTCCCCGGTGACCAAAACCACCCTTCCTGCCACACCCCCTCCCCAATCCCACCCCCAATTCCAACCTCTCCCCCCGACCCACTCCCCACCTCTCCCCTCACCCCCTTCTTCCTCCACCCCTCCCCTCACGCCCTTTGCATCCCTCCCTCCACACCTCCTTCCTCCTGACCACGATCCCCTGAGAGGACCAGGACATGGGGGCGCAGAGGTTGATCTTCTGGCTCCTCCTGCTCGGGTTTGCCGGTTACCCAGACACAAACGTGAGTAGACATTGGCATCAGATGTTTCCTCCTTCTTATTGGGCTCTTTCACATGGTGGGTAAATAAATTTTTCATGGGTTCCTGGCTGGGAACTCAGACATTCCTAAGACTGAGGACCTCAGGCCAGGTTGCTTGACCCGCCTGAATGGGTTCTGGCCACAGCTGTCCACATCAAGTTCTGGGTCCTGTCAGCATTGCTTGGACCAAACACAGCAGGGTCGACAGGATGGAAACCTGAAAGTAGTAACTTTATAGCATCAAGAAGGAAGGATTTGTGAATATATTAAAAGTCATTGAGTTGTAAGTCTTCAATGGGAGAATTGTATGATATATGAATTATATCTCAATAAAGTTGTTTTTAAATATGTAAGGAATTCTTATTTAATGGGAGTCATGAGAGTTAGACAAGCTCCTGGAAGCCTTGTCAAGATCCTGCTTCAAGCTCTGCAGGTGTAGGGTCCATCTCATGTGTAGTTTGTTTCCCTGTGAGTACGTGATTCATATATGTGAAGGCTGGCAGCCCTGGGAACAGTGGTATCTAAGCATTGGTGTTGGTGCTAGTCTGTTAAAAAGTGGAATGTCTTTTGTGCTCGGTGCTTTCTGGCTTGTTGACTTTTAGCAACTTCTGAGTCGTCCCTTCCTTTCTGCTCTTGGAAGCTGCCCCCAGGGACTCTGTGTCCAACCAGGTTGATGGGAGCCCTGAGAAGTCCATCAGAAAATAAGTGGCTGCATCCTGCTGGGATGTTTATAATGGGGAAATCATTAGGAGTGACATGACCAGAAGGTGAATGAGTTATCCTTTCCTTAGTAAAGTGTTCATGTCCAGAGTGTTGATTTACACAAAGCAAAAAGGACATTAAGGACGTCCTTAATGTCCTTAAGATTGTCCACAGTTAAAGAAATTCCAGATTCCCACTGTGCAAGTTTTCACTCTCTCATTAAAAAACACTTCTACCCTGAGAGGAGAGAGAGAGACTGAGAACAGCCCTTAGAGATAAGTAGATTTGTTTTGACTGGCATGCATCAGATTCTTAGGGATCTGGAAAGGTCCAGTGGTCAGGAACAACCCTCACGTTGAGGCAGAATCATCCCAATGAATACCTCCAACCAAAGGAGAATCTATTCTGTTTCCTTTGAGTCTATGAAGGCAGAAATTTCTTGATAGTCTTTATTAGAATTTTCCCCCTTCTGCTTAGGCTGCATTCTCAGAGATGAGATAACCTCTCTTTCCCTACCTCATCTTTGAGTACCTGGATAAACTCACTTGTCTTGTGTTTCCACCTCCTCCCTTGCCCATGGCCATTGAGTATCAGAACCTCAGGTTTATTGGCCCCATTGGATCGAATCTAGGTAGGATTGAACTACTGATATCAGCTCCCAACAGTTGCCAGATGTAACAAGAGTGCCCATGACTGGGGATGTTTTACCAGGTAGTGACCAGATGGTCTTTGTCTTTTTTGTGCATTTGATCCACATGTTTAACCATTGTGCTGAGCTACTGCTCTCTCAGACGGTGGCGACTCAAAGACAGTGTATGTTTCCCATGAGCACACATTTGACTGACCCCAGCTGTGAGGGCTGAAGATGAAAACATTATAGATTTCAGAGGCCACTTTCTAGAGAAGTTTTATTTGCACAAAACTAAAGCTTGGTATGTAGATTAGTGTGAATTACATTGTGAGTCTATTTTCTTCTAAAATACATATAGGTCTAGTTTTTGTAAAAGGACATTTGCCTTTTGTTTTGATGAACATACATCCTAGAAATTTTGTATTCCTTTACAAATTAATTTTCATGATTGCTATTGATTGATTTAGGTGCAATACTGTAAAATAGGAATGTGAATTCTTTTTATTGGCTATTTGGAAGTGTGTTTTTAACTAACTACAGTTCTCTTAGTTTTAATCATAATATACAAGATTACACTGTTATGAAAATCTTTATGTACTTCAGAAATCTGACATTATGTGCTCTGGTTCAGAATCAAAGTGAACATTGAAAGAAAACCCCAATAGGTTTAGAAATTGGGGCTAAACAAAAATTTGGAATTAATTTTTGTGGGAGTAATAATCCCAGTGTTATTATAATAGCAGCTGCCCATGTCTCTCAGTTATGTACATTTCTATAAACATCTCTCTCTATATTATTCTCATTTGTATCTTTAGCACACATTTTTCATTGTTATTTTTTCCCATTCTTCCATACATTTGGGTATATTTTTGGTGATGTTCCAAATAATTTTATCCAGGTACTTCATGAATATACAACAGAAGACTGAGGCTTCCCATCCACTCTAAGTTTGATTTTACTTATTTTTCAATTTAATTGGTTTATAAGTTCATAGTTCATGTTCTGTTGACTATTTAAAAAATATTTGCAATGTGTTTGTCAGCAAAATAAAATCTCCAAGTGTGCGTATTAGATTTTTTTCCTACAGCTTAAGTGCGGTATAATTTTTGTATAATAACAGCACCATTTTATTGAATACAATTTGTTGATATTTAACATATGTTTGCAGCAATGAAACCATCACCCCATTAAGATAGTAAACACACTCGTCACTCCCAAAAGTTTCCTCCTGCTCCTTTTAATCCATCTGTCTTCCCTCTCCTCCATGAGGAGATATTTGAGAGGTTTGGTTACCTCCTGGAGGCTGGTTTAGGGTTTCTAAAGGTGACTCTTTGTGACAGATGTATTGTAAATGTCTTTGAGGTTCCTCATGATCTCCATTATTATTTCAGCCAGTCCATATTCTGCCTGACCATTTCCGTCTTGGGCCTGATGTTTTTGGAATTCTGTGGAAGTTGACCATTATTATTACTTCTTTGGGAATTTCTGCATTTTTAATTTTCCTCTGGAGAACCGTCCTTGCTGTGAGTATACTAAAGTAATTAATGGATAGACTTTTAATCATCAATAAGTAGGAATTTTGGTAGTCACTGAAACTTTTATTTACATTCAGTACCACAAATTTCCCTCTAAGTACTGCTTTCACTGCATCCCACAAATTTTAATAAGTCCTATTTTCATTATCATTTAGATTGAATTATTTTTAAATTTCTGTTGAGATGTCTTCTTTGACCCGTGTGTTCTTTAGAAATGTGTTGTTTAGTCTCCAAATTTTTTGTAGTTTTCCAGCTATCTTTCTGTTACTGATTTCTAGTTTGAATCCATTGTGGTCTAAGAACATAGTTTCTATGATTTCTTTTACTTTAAATTTGTTAGGATGTATTTTATGGCCCCGAATATGGTGTATCTGAGTGAATGTTTTATGTGAGCTTGAGAAGAAGGTATATTGTGCTGTTGGATGAAGTCTTCTACAGATGTCAATAGATCCATTTGATTGAAGATGCTGATCAGTTCAACTGTATTCTTATTGAATTTCTGTAAGTTGGATCTGCCAATGATAGAGGGTTTTGAAGTCTCCAGCTATAATAATGGATTCATCTATTTCTCCTAGCAATTCTGTCAGTTTTTGCCTCATGAATTTTGCCGCTGTGTTGTTAATGCACACATGTTAGGGATTGCTATGTCTTCTTGGAGAATTGACCCTTTACCGTTAAAGTGATGCCCCTCATTATCCCTGATAATTTTCCTTACTCTGTAGTCTTGTTTTGAAGGATAAGTTCACTGGCTGCAGAAATCTAGGTTGATGGTTCCTTTCTTTTAATACTTTAAATATTTCATTCTACTTTCTTGTCGAGTTCTGAAGAGAAGTTGAATGTACTTCTTATCCTTGTTCCTCTATGGGTAAAACGCTATACCCCCCTGCCCCTTGCTTCTTTTACAATTTTTTGTCTTTGCTTTTCTGTAGTTTGAATATTATGTGTCTAGATGTACATTTTTTCTTGTTTTGTATTTATCCTGCTTGGAATTCTTTGAGCTTCCTGGATCTATGGTTTCACAACTATCAGTAATTTTGGAAACTTCTCAGTCATTATTGCTTCAAATATTTCCTCCTTTCCTTTATTCTGCTGGTATTCCCATTATGTATATGTTACATCTTTTGTAATCGTCTCACTGGTCTTGGATTTTGTGTGCTGTATTTTGGGTATTTTTTTTTCTTTGCATTTCTGTTTTGAAAGTTTCTACTGACATTTCTTCAAACTGGTTGATTCTTTCCTCAGCTATGTCGAGTCTCTTAATGAATGCATCAAAGGCATTCTTCATTTCTGTTATGGGGATTTTGATTTCTAGAATTTCTTTTGGATCCTTATAATTTTCATCACTGCTTATATTCACCATCTCTTCTTGCATGTTGTCCGCTTTTTTTGCTAGAGCCCTTAGCATGTTATTCATCATGGTTTTTGATTCTTAGCCTGATAATTCCATCCTCTCTGCCATACTGAGTGTGATTCTAATGCTTTCTCGCTGTGTTCAACCTGTGTGGTTTTTTCTTTTAGTTTGCCTTGTAAGGTTTTGTTGAAAGCTGGATGTCGTGTCCTGGTTTAAAGGAACAATTGAGGTAAACAGGCCTTTAGTCTGAGGATTTATATTTATCTGGCTAGTGGTTAGGCTGAGTTTACTCTTAGGTGAGACAGGAAGAAGAGAGAGCTCTGGAATTGGGTATTTCCCTTCACCTAGGTCACTTAGTCTTTGGAAAAACACCAGTAAGTCTCTGCTAAAGTAGTTTCTCTTGTGGGCAAGTCTTTTTAAGAAGAACAGAATACTGTGAGTTTATTTCTAAATAGCTATTTTTCCCCTGTCCCTGCCAATAGCACGAGGGGATTTTTCTCCAGTATTTACTGTGAGAAACTGTTAGGATTCCTGGGGATAAAACTCACACAAGTATGGGAAACCTTCCAGATTGGGCACCCTGGCATTTTTAAATCTCTTGCTTGTCCACACTGAGCATCCAGGAATTCATCAATTACAGTAAATGTTTTCCTACCATGATGTTCTGGTTTCTGCAGAGATTTCTGACCTTGGGCTTCTGCTCCAATAAGGGGTGATTTTCTGTATTGCCCAGTCTGGGTCTCTGATTCTGCAGGCGGCGTTTGTGACATCAGTTCTCTGATAGATCTATGAAGAGTTTTTGACTTTCAATTTGTTCAGCTTGTATCTTGTTATGTGGACAGGAGTGACAGCTTCCAAGCTCCTTACAAGCTGGATCAGAATCCAGGAGTCCAGCTCTCTTATTTCCTTTAGATCACTAACTTAAACACAAATTAACGTTTGAAATGGAAGTTAACTTTGTAAAATATTCTAATCTTTTTAGTAAAGAACTCATTGAGCAAGACAACGATATATTTTCAATGAGAAAACTACAATTTATAAACCCTTCCCTTCAAAAGGAAACCCCGATATTAAGTATTTCTTGAGCCCATCCCACTTCCCACTTGTCCCTGCCTGTGGGGTTGGGTAACAAGGGACAGGGAAGTTCACTGTTTCCTGAGCATCATGTGAAGTTAAAGGAATATCTGAGATTTTCTGTTTGTCCTCCGTGGATGCATTGTCCTATGACATTGTTATTATGACTGGCTTTTGATACTGTAATGATATCCTGGTACCTTGGCATGTTTTTTGGGCTGACCTCAGTGTCTGAGCATCATTTAAAACTCTTGAATGGGAAAATATGTTTTAGGGGTCAAGAAAATGTGTCTTTCCGTGGTATTAAAATGGGGTCCTGCCTGGATTTTATTGAGCTGTAATTCCACAGGGGATGCCTCCGGGCTGGGAAGCACTTTTTGCCCTTTCTTGAAATGTTAGCTGTCATTTCTGTTGTTTATTGTGCTTGTTCTCCAGCCATCTCCCACTCTCTTTCTCATTTGATGACCCTCTGTTTTTAGTGGTCTGGGAAAATCATAGGACCTGATGTGCTGTAATTGTTTATTAATTCAGCAATCAGCCAACTCTGTAAGATTTCAGACAGGCTTTCTATTGATTGAAAGAGGTATATCTTAGTACAAAGATTTTGCCTTTTCTTTTTAAGTTTTTTTGGAGGCTTTTAAAACAATCCCAGGTTCTGGACGTCAGTGTGGATATTGGGTTTGACAAAAAAAATCAGGGAAATGATGCATTAGAGTGTTTATAAAAATGTTTGCCATATCCATTATCAAAATTAAATAGTGTTCACTTAATAGAGCATAAACAGATCTTTTGATCAAAAATAAGTAATTTACTTTTGTGCTCTTTATCAGTGATGGTTGTGAAGTTTTATGACTTAAACAGGAAATTATAATTTTCCCTTATTTTTAATCCTATAATTAATCATTATGCTGAACAAAATGATGACTTTAATTTCATTGGATTATTATTTTGATATTTTGTCAGAATGATAGATTTTCACTAATAATATGTTTTGACATCATATTTAATTTTGTTTCTTCCTCTCCTAGGTAAAGCCTCGAGTATATCAAGGTAAGAGTTTAGGCTTTAGTTTCCTTTGTAATATTTTCTCAGTTCTAGTGTTTGATGTGGGTTTTAATTCAATTGGGAGTAAATACAGTGACTTCTGATGTCTAATTGACTTTTTTTTGTGTGTGTGAGGAAGATGGGCCCTGAGCTAACATCTGCCAGTCCTCCTCTTTTTGGTGAGGAAGATTGGCCCTGGGCTAATATCCATGTCCATCTTCCTCCACTTTTCATGGGACGCCGCCACAGCATGGCTTGACAAGTGGTGCGTCGATGCGCGCCCGGGATCCGAACCGTCGAACCCCGGGCCGCCGCAGCAGCGCACGCGCACTTAACCTCTTGCGCCACTGGGCCGGCCCCGCTAATTGACTTTTTGACGCTTGAAAATTTTACTCTTCTGGGGTTGGAAACTAAATGACAACATAAGGGGAGTTGCCATCTATTGAGATAAGAGACCCGCAGGAGGAATGGATCATGGGAGTGGGACGATAGGGTGAGTTTAATTTTGCATAGAAATGTTTAGGAAGCAAGTGATGGCATGAGGCTGAAGTTTGGAGTGAATATGTTGACATGACCTGGCTCTTGGTGAAATGTAGAGATGATAAAACACTACTAGAGCCTATCAAGAAGTTTATGGCTGAGAGAAGAACCAGGTATTGCCAGGCAAAGTGTGTGTCACGACCCTGGGTTATGAGTCTGAAGCGGAGGGAGCCACTCATGCCAGTGGAGAATGGGTGGAAATGAACCTGATGCAAAATAGGGATAAGACATTCTGTACGGGCTTCCCAGACTGTGATGATTAAGTGGTGCTGTCTGTTGAGAGCCAGGGTGGCTGCCTGACACTTAGTAGGCCCTCAGCTGCTGGTGTTTGTCACAGCGAATGCAGCAGTGCTGGTGGTGAGAAGAGTGACCAGGGTATCAGAGCTCTCATGCTGGGCAAATAGAAGATAAGTTTGCACTTTGTGGTCAGGTGAGAGAATTAAACGCCTCTGAGAGGAGTGTGGAATTGTGGGCTATGTTCTGGAGCTTTCCATGTGTTATCCATCTGTTACTGGGTGCTTCACGTGTGCTGTATTCCTGTAATGGTGGATCGTAACATTCTCACCTTGGGGCTGAAGGATATTGTCTTATAGGGATTGTGAGTTATCCAGGTCCTCTAGCGACTAAGTGGTAAAGCCAAGGTTGTACCCAAGTGTGTTTGATTCCAAAGACCTTGTCCTCCTGAGCCTCCCACCCTGGCTCTCATGAAGGGGAATCTGCTGGGCAGCAGGAAGGCGTGAGAGACTTTTCAGTAGCTGGTCAAGTGACATTTAGAGGAATCTCTCTGGGTAATATTAAAGGGTGGGGAAAACCTGGAAGAAGTCAGGTGTTTTTTTTTTTCTTTTTTCCTTTTGATTTTTGTTTTTTAAAGCAATTGCACTGATCTGTTTATTTTATGTGATAATTGGAGGACAGAATATAAGTACAAGGGTTGCTTGAATTTTCTCTGTTTCCCCTCTGGTGATGACAGGGCTGTGTGAACTGTTCACATTTTCTAAAAATATTGCCTAACGATGGGATGTTAGGCTAAGACATTGTTTCCCCATCTTTGAAAAAAGATTAAATGGGAATCTCATTGAAATAGGGTTCTTCTTTCTATATTTGTTTCCCGCATTTAAAATGCCACTAACTGAAACTTGCTTTCTTCAGGGATCGTAGTCGTGCTAAAAAGTTATTTACTCTCATAGTGCCAATAATGTGCCTTTGCTGTTGACACATTGGGGTAATTCCATTTTATTGGTTTTGGTAATAATCTGAGAAATAATTTTTATCTCTTTTTAGTTAATTTACATCAAATTTCTGAGAAGAAGAAGAATTACTTGAAAGAAAACTCAGAACTGGCCGAAAAAATATCTGTTTGTGAAAAGAAGGTATAATCATCCTTTAATTTTTATTTTCATGGCTTGACCTTGAAGTATACTTCCTCTTTCTTCTAGTTCACTTATTTTGCTGTCTCTTCTTTCATCCTAGTGTCCCATTTCATTACCATGTATAACAGTCTAAATTCAAAACAAGCCTCTTATATGTAAACTACCACTTTTTTTATATCTGTAAGGACTTACCCATGTGAGATAGGTTTCACTATCACTATAATTAATGTTTTTGAATTCTGAATCCATTATTACGTATTTGTATAGATCAATGAAGCAAAGAAATGTGCTCAAGAAAATAAGAGGCAGAACAAGATTCTTGGCGACGAAGCACATAAATTGGAGGTAAAAATCCCTCCTTTTTCCTAGATTACACTCTAAAAACAGAAATAAAAATAATGAATAAATGTTACTAATATCTATATGTTTTGTTTAAGAAAAACATCAAAATGCTTGGAAGCATTAATGACATGATTGAAAGTATATTTGCTGAACTGGCATCTGACGGAGATCGAAACAGCGAGAATCGGGACTTGGTGAGAGTTTGGCTACTAAGTTATTACCATAATTTGACTTTTGAGCCTTTTTGTTCACTGGGTTAATTGAGCCCTGCATTCTTCCATGCTGTTCACTGCTGTTTCAAATACTAATACCACAGAGCCTTTTTAAATATAAGGACTTAGGAAGAATTTTTTTCTGTTTTTACAACCTTGAGTAATTTTTTTTATATCATTCAGCACTCCCTCCTCTCCAAGAAAGGTAGAACTGAGAAATTGTACTAGAGATTTCTAGCCATGTTGGACAGTCCTGTCCCTCTTAGTACAGAGCAGAGAATTTTCAAAGTGAATCTGGTGACAATATTTACTTTTCACTAAGAAGAGCTGTTCATTTGAGCTGTTTGGCTTCAAGATTTTAGGCCTTCTTTGCTTTTGCCTTGTCACCCAGTCAAGTATCCCATTGTCTTGAATGTAGGAAAGTCAGAGTGCCCATGAAACATTTCTGACTTCAACTATTCTCTTAGTTCCTCATTTCTTTATGTGTTTGACTTTTCTCCTTGGCTCAAACCGGATCTACCGCTTTTAGTGGTACAGGGGCTGATGTGGGACATGTTTTGTTGGCATTTCTTCTTTTTAGCATGTCGCCCAGTGTTTCTATTGAAATCCAGTACATGTTTTATTTCTATCCTACGTGCAAATATCAGAAAAGAAAAATCTACAGAAAACTTAAAAGTTGATATTTCAGTGAACAACTCAGGAATTTCAGAAGTAAACTACCTATATTTGCTTCAAGAATTTCATTGTAGACCTTAGCTTTGGTGAAGAACAAATGTGTCATGTCTTAGAATATTAAATTTATATGTTATTGATTTAGGGATTTTTCTTCTTGGGAACTAAGTCATTAGTGAGGATGTTTTGCTTTGGGTTTGAATCCCCCTGAATGAAATTCGTGTCAGTGAACTGAAATTGAAGTCTGAAGAACAGCATGTACAGAAGGAAGATGCTCAGCTTAAGATCAAAAAGGAGCAAATAACAAAAAGTTACTCCCATAGATTATATAAATCAGAGAACTAAATATCATTACTTCCTTTTTAATTTTCTTATTTTTAATTGAGACTAAATACACGTAAAATTTACCGTCTAACCATTTGTAAGTCTACATTTTAGTAGTGTTAAGTACATTCACATTGTCGTACAATCATTACTTCTTGAATACCTTTTCTCAAATCTCTCTTAAAGTCAGTAGATGTGAGTGGAGAATTCAAGGATTCGAAGCAGACAGCCTCGACGTCTAATAAACGTAATCTGGAAGGTATGTTGCTTGTTGGGAAGAAACCCCATATAATAAAAATGAGTTTGCAGTAAGAAGGTAAAAAATGACTTCTTGCCTTCAGGATTCTCTCCTTTCTTCTCTCGCCATCACAACCAAGTATTTGGAACATGTGCACACACACAAAGAAAATGGTTTTATGCTTTACAGAAAGAAGAAAGAAACTAGAAGACAACTGTGAGGCACTGAGATCTGTTAAAGAGACAAAGGAAGCCGAATTAGAAATGCTAAAGAAGAACACACGTATGGTTGATGAAATCTGTGGACAAAGAAAGTGGGTCACAGAACAGTAAGCTATTCATGTGTTGATTGTTACAAATACTGTTGTATTAGTGAATGTGTAGACCAATGTAGAGAATTATAATTTTTTTAGAACATTTATCACCGTATTTTTGCCATATTCAGTCAGTACAGAATTGTTTCTCCTTTCTGCCTTGATTTTTGTAATCTGCGTCTTCCTTTCCATTCTAACTGGTTGTCAGAGATTCTTATTTGTAATTAATTTAAGATTGGAGGGCGTACAGGTACCAGCTTTAATCACTTCATTATCTGGAACCCTTTGGGTTCATTTACATTGTACTCTAGGTTTCAATCCCATCATATTGTCCTGACCTGCCATATGTCTATCATTTCCTATTAAATTCTAGACATTGGGTAGATAATATTTAGAGAAAAATTGAGGCCTTGTCTGATGTCATCTTGCTGCAGAAAAGATGGGAGTTTACATGTGGCAGGTGATCAGGGACGCCAGCAGTACTGAATCCTATTAATCCAGTTAGTGACTGAGACCACTCACTGCAGGCTTAGTCCCTCCTAAGGCCAGTGTGTTTTCTGTCTGCCTTTATTCTTAGTGTGTAAGTCTCCTGGGACCCAGCTAAGGCCCGCAGGATTTTCTAGGGTGACCTTCGCTGACTGACCATGAAGTCCAGTTGTTTGACTTCTGTGCCCAGGGATGTGTGCAAACGCAGCTCAGCGTCTTTGCATCTCATAAGTCTCCTCTGGGATTAGTTGGTGAACCCTGGGGAAAGTGGCCCCAAATGCCAGGCTGACCTTAATCCTGGGCATCATTCTTCTCCGTCTTGGCCTCATGTCTCTTTGCTGGTTTGATAGCAATTTGGTGCATTCTATCATGAATTTCATATTTTGGCCAGTGTTTCCTATGGTTCTCAGGGGGAGATGAGGGACTTCAGACCCACTCATCCATGTTCAAAGGCAAAACTTTTCTTATATTCCCACAAGTGCCAGGTTTGTGTTCTCCCTGCCCCGGACTGGGGTAGGGTGGCTCTGTCCTCACTGGCATCTTATTTGCATTAAACTATGAGATGTTTTAGGGTGGGGATAGTGCCCTACCTCTCTCTATATCCCCATCACCTTACAATGCACCCACTCTGTTCCAGCCAGTCCAGAAAGCATTTGCTGAAAGATTGGCTGGGTGGCCAGAAACAAATGCGTGAACTTTGTCTCTTTAGTGTTTTTGTCCCTGTTTCCTAGAGCTCTTTTAATTTTGTGTGTGATCCCTAGCAAATCCAATGTCAAGTTGAGAATCTTTTGAATCAGAACCTTGAACAAAGTAGTTTGAAGGCAACACAACACATCTGCCTTAAGCCATTGCCCTTTGCAGCCTTCACTGTCAATGAAATCAAGGTACTTGTTAATGAAATCAATCTACCTGTTATTGATATCCTCAATTTGAAAGTTTTCCATTTTCAGGAGATACCCTGATTATGGGGCGATTCAGATAATTTTTCATTCAGCATGGTTTCCATTCTCCTCAACTAGGATCTTTGAAGTAGGTGGCAGGAGTTCCATTCTTGAACTGTAGAAGTGTCTAGTAGTTAATTGTCCGATGTTATGACACCATGTCCAGCAAGGATCTATGGCTGTGTCATGGCCTCAGGTCTCTCCCTGGGAGAAATCAGACAAGTCATGAACCTCTGCTTCATCCTAATGTGCTTACTTGTGACGAGCTGAAAGAAAATGAGCTTGTGCTGTCCCAGTGACAAGAGCCTGAGCCTGGGAGGGCACATGGTGCGTCTCATATGTGCTTTTTTTGTTTGCTTAGTTCATTTACTAATGACTAGGAACACAGAGCTGTGAAGAGAAGCTCAGAATTGCCAAAGACTTGCCAGCAGGAGGGAGTTTGATTTTTCTTTGTGCTCTAATGGGGGGCTTAAATGCTTTCCTCTGATTAGATTTGTCCATCTATGCATTTGTGGGGTAGGATCGGAGGGGACATTTGAATCTTGCCCTTTAGATTTCTGGGAGGAAAGAAAGGCAGAATTTCACATGGGCTACGGATAATGCATATGTCTTTCCCCTCTTAGGAAGCTGAAAATGAAAGACCGTGAGCGGGGGGAAAAGGAGCAGCAGCTGTCAGCGGCAGAGAAGAGACTGAAACTGGCTGCAGAAGAAACGCAGAACTACAGGTGAGTTCAGCTCCTAAATAACAGCGGCTCATAAAACCTTTGTTGGATTTTTTTTTTTTAACTTTTGTACAATGTTTAGACCCAATTCATACACCAATATAAGCAAATGTTCAGAAGACATTTATATAGAGATTTCACACAAGAAAGAAAAATGTTAAGTTTCACAAATGTCAAGTTAAAATATTAACTTAAAAAAAGTAGGCGCCAGCCCCGTGGCGCGGCAGTTGGGTGCGCGCGCTCTCCTTCGGCGGCCCGGGGTCGCAGGTTCGGATCCCGGGCGTGCATCAATGCACCTCTTGTCAGGCCGTGCTGTGGCAGTGTCCCATGGAAGGAGAAGGGGATGGGCACGGATGTTAGCCCAGGGCCAATCTTCCTCAGCAAACAAGAGGAGAATTGGCATCGGATGTTAGCTGGGGTGATCTTCCTCACAAAAAAATAAATAAATTTGCTAAAAATTTCCTGATTCTCAATGTTGACCAGACTATGTCGAAATGTGGTTCACAATAATGTTCCTGGAGGAGGTAAAAACTGTTGTAAATCTTAGGGAATCAGTTTGGTGTGGGATGAATCACATCAGTAGATACGAGCATGCCATTTTAGAGACCCAGTGTTGTAGCCCTGAGAATATGATCAGGGTGTAAGGAAAAGAAGCAGCGAGCTGTATGATGAAAGACGCTCATTGCAGGATAAATTAGGGAGATACTGAGAATAGGTAAGGGAATTATATCAACTCAGAAGCTGGCGGGCATTCGATAATAAGGAAACAATGTAGCAATAGCTTTGATCATACTATACTTTTATAATCATGTGAAGTGTGTCTTATAGTATTGGATAATGTGTATAAGGGTACAGTTCAGACAATGGAAACATGGGAAGACTATTTAAAATCATCCTCAATATTGTGCTTTATCTGATGAAAGCAATTGTCACTCATAGGCACCAAATTGATCAAATGCGACAACAAGTGCAGCAAGCAGAGTTCACCTTCAGACACCAGGTAACCTGCATTCTGCCCAAAGTTCCTGCCTCCTTCAGCACCCAATGCAGAGGGTCATAGCGGCCTTGGAAGCCCTCAACATAGGGTTTATGACGTGTTGGCTTTTTCAGATGGCTGTGTATGAGAAGAATGCTCACGACAATTGGGTAAGTTTTGCTTTCTTTCCTTCCCTTTGCGCACAGTCTGCCACAACTGAAGGTGGATGTGTTTTTCTCCCACAGATCAAGGCTCGGATTTGGGAGAGGGAGATAGCAGAGCAGAGCAGGGAAGCCGCCCACTTGAAACACAGGTATGGGATGTTGACATACATTTTTTACAGGTGTTTTTGAGGTATTAAGGCAAAGCTGTTTCGTGCCTAGTAAAGGACTTGGTGTTGTAATTCTTATTGAAGTCCATTCTTTTTCTACGTTCAAGATTGGAGATAATGTCCAAAAAGAGGCTGCCCGAGGGATACAGCCTGCACAAACCAACGTCGGGAAGACCTGGGATGCAGAACCCTCCACAGAGAGGTAGGGAGCACATTGTGAAGTGCAGCCACTTAATTTCTGCTGCAAAACCACTCCGTGTCCTACCTGTTCCTGTGGGGGATCACCGTGTTGCCTGGAACCAATCCCAAGCACGACCTAAAGACAACAGGTTATCTCGAGGGGTGACAGGAAGATGTTTTCCTCAGGTGCCCCAGCCAGACTGGCTTTCTGGGCCTGCGCCCTGTGACTGGTGGAGCTCATGCCCCGCCACTGACTGTGGACCCTCTCTGCCCCCAACACCCGCCTCGCGTGCTCTTGGATTGCTCTCAACTGGAGAGACGTGCCTGGAGGGGAAGTGGGTGCATGCTTCCTTCCCAACTGGAGTCAATTCTGAAGACTTGATTTTTCTTTGAGTTGAGAAAAAGGCATTTATTTACTATGCTGGAGGTTCCCTTATTCTTCCTGTTTAACTTTTGCTTGTGGACTTTAGTATTCCATTCATAAACTAAATTTCTATGTAATTTTACTCCTGACATTGTCAGTGTAACGCTACAGCTTTGCTGTTAAATCCCCGTATCTTCCATTTTCTCATTACTATAATATTAGTCTAAGTCCATTTCTGTTCATAAATATTCATATAATGTCTGGTCACATGTGGAAGGCAGCTTATGTGTAGAGTGAGAGATTGAAAAGTCCACCTGCGGCCTGAAGAAAAGGACCTGTGCTGTTCATGTTGAGGGGTTGTTGCTATTATCCCATCTGAGGTGATTCTCATTTTAATTTTACTCTATGATGAAATGGTGGTTTCCCCTGATGTGTTTTGGGAAACCCCTGTTTCAGTGTTGATTTCCCGCTAGTTGAGCCCGGACCTGACCACAGGTGGTTGATGAGTTATGAAAACCCCTGAACCAGGGCCCTGGGGTGTCTTCCTCAAGGGTCAGGGGACGGGTCTCCCCTTCTCCTCGGGGGTCACCTGAGGTGTGTGGGGAGCCCTCTGCCATTGGTAAGGGCCCAGAAGTGGGAAAGAATGTCAGATGGTGGAGGAAGGCGCGGAGGGTTTGTTTTCCTTCCTCACAGTCTATGCAAGTCTGATTAAACCCCCATCCCTCCTCTCTGGCCTCTTTCAGATCCGGGACCTGGTGCTGCGGCTGTGAGGAGCAGCAGCTCCGGGGGCAAGGTAAGTGCTGTGGTCATTTTCAGTCGTAACCGTCTCTGGAAACGTTGACGTGTGTGTGCAGCAGCCTCTCTTGGCCTCATGTCTGGTTTGTGTGTTCCGTGGCACGTCTGCTGTGTCATTTCCTTCCCTGAAAGCACAGTCTTCCCCAGGAGCCTTTGGGCTTCTCCACTCTCAGCTCTCATCTTTGGTGGCGCCTCCAGAAGCCTTCAGTGCTTCTGGGCTGAGGACTGCAGGGCTCTCACAGTGTGTTTCTGGAAGTAGCACTTGGAGGGTTACCTTAAGCCCACACTGAAGTCTCCTAGCAGAGCCGACTCCTTCCTGAATTCCTTGGCATAGGATTGTTGTTGTTGTGGTTCCTTTGCTCCATACCTGGTTTGGGTTTGGTGAGGAGCCTATTGGGAACGTCTGCCATCATCCTCATGGGAGAGGAACAGGAGAGGCCGTCCTTCCAACTTCATGTTGGGTGCTTCGTGCGATTTGGAATGTTCTTGGATCCAGCCGATGTCACAGTTCCTCAGGGTCCCCTCTCTGTGGGTCATTGTGCTCTCCGGGATCCCTCAGGTGGTAGCCTAGGTCAGAATAGTCTGAATGATCACAAATGGCCTGTTTGCAGTAGGAAATGGGCACGGACACCAAAGGAGTGAAGAGTGTACATCAGAACTGCGCTGCAGGACCTATTCCCGCCAGAGGCCATCACTTGTGCTGACATGAGGGTGGTCCTGTGGTGTCCGGTGGTGCCGTTAGAGCCAGGACGTTCCCTCATCCCCTGTCACGGGGTTTTACGGCTGGAATCAAAACATGTCTGTGTTCATTCTGTCCTTTAGAATCCCCTCCTCACGTTTCCGTTGGACACAATTAGTCCGCGTCTCACGGTGGGCTTAGAAATCTGCCTTCCCTGTGGGTGACGCTAGATAGAGCTGAGCCTAACCGAGTCCTGTCGGTCACATCGTTCCTCTCAGAAAACACAGGCCCCGGGGTGCCCAGCTCCCCAGAGGTCCTGGTGCCCGTGGGCAGACCCCGAGCGGAGGAGAAGACCCCTTTGTCGGGGAGGGAAGCTGAGGCGGGGGACGGGCAGGGCAGGGGCCTGCAGGCAGAGCTTTTCCCCAGGAGCAGCTCGGCTTCCAGAGGTGGGGAGCGGGCTTTTCCGTCCCTCTCGGGCGCTCTCTTCTGAATAGAGAGCCAACAAGCTTCTGTGGTGCTGGGGGTGGTGAGGAGGGTGGAGGCCGGTCCTGGACCGAGATGCTGGTCTGCCTGGAATCGGCTCCTTTCTCAGTCTGGTGTTGCCTCGTCCAGCGCTCTAGGACAGGACCCCTTGCTCTTGTGCTTTCGCAGACACGGGTGGTGACGTGTGGTGACAGTGGTTCATCCCTGTGGTGTTTGTTCCTCCCCAAGCTGGGCGGGCCCCAGTGGTGGGGGTAGAGCGGTCTGGCACGGATGCTGCTCTCTTGGCACCTGGGGGCGGGGAGGGTGCCAAGTGCTTCCCCGGGTTCACTGGGTTTCACCTTTGGTTGGTGCTGGCGCTTGTGTCTGCCACATCCACCTGACTTTAAACTTCTGTTCCGCAGGTCAATGTTGAGGCAAGAGGGCCTCCTCCTTTTGCAGGACCACCCTGCACAACCAACCCTGTAGGCTCTGGGCCACATCTGTCTCCTCCATCCTGGAGGCCTCTAGGCCCTCACCCACTGCCTCCACGTGTCCCACTCGGTAAGATGATCTGAAGAGTATGAGTTGACTGTAAAGCATATTCATCTCTTTTCCTATGGAGTTTATGGAGGAAAGGTAGAGATGGTACTGAGGGCTTTGCAATGCAAGGGTAAACCTGGCTGAGGACATTGTAACGTTCCTCAAGTTTCTCAGGACATACGTACAATGGGCCGTGAATTGCCCCATCCTGAGCTGGGCAGCAGGTGTCTCATAGAGAAGGAAAGAGGCTGTCTACAGAAAGGCAGAAAGAGCAGTTCTGCAGATGCACATTGTACACAGACCATGTGCCGGGCTCTGTGGGGGATGAGGCGCACCCCTAACTTCAGGGGCTTAAGGTGTCCTATAGCAGAGGGAGATTTCCATTCGAGATCCTGTGATCACGTAATGGAAGCAGCAGTGAAGGGACCCAGAGAACAAAAGAGGGCGACGTGAATCTCACCAGAGTGAAGTGGGAGGTTGTGAAGAGAAGGAAGAGTTGAGGAGGTGCCCAGCGGGGGTGGGTTGGTTTCCTTAGATGGAGCTGGAAGGCCATTCCCAGCCGGGCAAGCAGCTTGAGCAGGGAGTGTGAAGGCAGTGCGAGGTCCACGCAGAGCTGCTGCGTGTTTTCAAATCACACAGTGTGGGCATGTGATAATCTTCATCAAAATGTTGCTGTTGCCCTAAAGCCCTTAGTTCATAATCGAAATCAAGATTCTTGTTTCCCTTGGATTTCTGAAAGTTCTGGATCTGTACGATGGAAAAATCTCTGGAGGTTTGGAAATGTAACTTGGCTCTTTGAGAATCCTTTGTCTGCCTGAGTTTATTGTGCCCCAGTGAGACTAAACGTGAAGACAGGGTCTAGATCAGCAGAGCAGAGGCCTTGGCCTTCAGTACGAGTCAGACTCTTCCTGGTATATTCAAGGTTGATCAGGAGCCGCCCCTGCTGGACCCCTCTCACCACATCCCTGCATCCTCTAGTCATCACCCCTGACTGTCAGCTTTGCATCTCCCCAAACTTACCACACAGTATCCCGATTCTTGGCCTGTGTACCTGCTGTCTCAGCCCCTAATACCAACTCTCAGAGGGGTGTACTCAGAGCCTCAGCCCCGTTGTGTGTGTAAGGGGGTGATACTGGTTTCTGAGGTCATTGTGAGGAAGACGAGATTAAGTACATAATGAAAGTGTCTGCAAAATGGCTGGGACATGTTGGCACTCACCATTCTCACTGTTTAAATGAAAATATCGCCACACAGAAGATTATCAGAAGATAGTCATTGAAGTACATTCCATTAAACTAAGGGTGTAAGAGCTCAGGCCTAGAGATTCACAATCCCTGTTTCAAAAGATAAGGAAAAGGCCCTCCTTTTTTCTATTGAAATTCGGATCCCACCAGTTAAAGATGGAAAAGATAATTTTGAGAATGTGTGAGTTCAGAGATCTATACCTGAGACCTGAAGACAATTATTTTCCATTCACTATAAACACACATATGCAGCCACACGCTAAAGTGTTCATCAGAAGCCAGAGATATGTTATAGAAGACAAATGTAGATAGGAAGAATAGCCTATCATTGAAATAACCCCAAATCTCTTTGCCTTACAGGACACTCATTTTGAAGGAGGACACTGAGCAGTGATAAACTGGCTGTGGCAGATTATTATGGTTTTTCCTGCCCAATCCTGCCCCCTCCACTTTTATCTTTCCTGTTGTCACCCCTAATACACTCTTTACAGTTCTAACTCAGTATCAGCGTCTGCTTTTTGGAGGACCATCCAACTCACCCCAGGGAGTGTATACAGTGTGATTCTTGTACACACAGTTCAAAAACAGGCAGAAACCACGGGGATGGGGCAGAAGCAAGGTTATTCCTTGGGGGTACTCTTGACTGCAAGGGGCCTGAGAGATCCTTCGGGTGGTGGGCACATCCTGCATCTAGATCTGGCCGTGGTTATGTTTATTCAGTCAATAAATACTCAGCACATGGTGCCTGCCAGTCCCAGGGGGTCTGGTGATCAGAGAGACAGCTCTCTTTCCCCAGGAAGTGGCCAATTTCTGAGGGTGGCGAATAGATAAGGGGCCAGGAGTGGCTCCAGGAGGCCAGTGAGGAGGCTCTGCAGTAATCCAGGTTTTGCGCCCTTCACTCAACTTGCCAGCAGGCCCCCAATAGCACCAAGTCCAGGCAGTCTTTGTGGGGGCTGATGGCAGCAGAGTTTTTTGGTAAGTCCCATGAGCTCGCATAATCCTCCCACAGGTTCCTTATTGAAGGATGGGCAAGGCAGAGGTCAATGGCAGGGCCCCCCCCCCCCCATACACACCAAGGAGAAGGTGCTGGGGTGGAAATATCTAGCTCCATGCAGGTCCCCCAATCCAATCCATTCTGCCCTGGCAGCTCCTGGAGCCTGAAGGGCCATCCCTCCTGCCAAGTGGGGGGAAGCAGCCAGCCCGCCAGCAGCTCTGGGGACACCAAGCTGAAACCGGTAAACAGTTAGCTATTGATGATTAGGTAGCTAGCAACTAAGGTGTTTTTCTTTTTCTGCAGTTACTAATTATAGCGTTTAGTCGTTCACCTACCCATTGTTAACTGTGCTGCTTAGGCAATATACTGACTCCCACTAGGTTCCTATAGATAACATCTCCCTCATGCCTGGGTCACCATGGTAATGGATGTTTGAGCTGTTTTTCAGGAATTAGGAGCCCCTTGTCCAGTTCAGACCAGTTGAGACCACCAACCCATCAAGGGGGCCTGTACACATGCCTGATAAGTGACCTTTTGACATCAAGAAGCTAAAGACTCCACCCTCAGATCATGCTGATTTCACCATTTTGTGAACATGTGTCCTATGAAGAGGCGTGAAGTGTGACTACACTTGCACAGATCATCAATTACCTCACCTCTCCTTACCTCCAATCATCTATCTATCTACCCCGCTACCCTATATATATCCTTGAGGCCCTGTTTTTGAGGAGGCAGATCTGAGACTAGTTCTCCTGCTTCGTCACTTGGCTGCCTTGTGATTAAAACACTTTCTCTGCTGCAATCTTGTCATCTCAGTGATTGGCTTTCAGGGCAATGGGCAAAAATGAACCTGGTTTGGTAACGGCACAATCATCACAATGAATTGCTGTTATGAAGGAGTGAAAGGAGCAGGGAAGCGGGTACTGCAGCTCTCAAGAATGAGGCGGGACTTCTGGGGAGAGGAGATGACTGGAGACTGGCAGCCAGCCTGTTAGAATCCACTGTGGGCTGTTGGCGCCTGCTGGGCTAGTCTGGCTGTCCCTAGTGCTGCACACACCTTGGGCTCCAGCACCCCTAAACTCAAGGAGGTCTTGGCTTCTTTGGACCCTGTGTGCCCTGGCACAGACTCTAAAGCTCCTGCTTTTCTTTCTGTTTGCTGCCCATCTTTGCCACTAGAAATGCAGCCCAGCTCTGAAGTGCAGCCTGACTAGTTGGGACTGCCAATCCCTACCCAGTGGACCCCACACCTTCCCCAGGGATCAGACTCAGGCCCTCAGCCTCCAAACCTTGGGCCGGACCTTCTTCTCAAAGGACAGTTAGATGAGGAGCCTCCTGGCCTATTCAGCGGGAGCAAAAATTCTTTCTAACAATATTCAGGGTGATTCCATACACATTTACTTTTTTCTCCTTGAAGAGAAAGAAGCAGGCATCCTCAGAGACTGACATGTGCCTCTGACACCCTTTTTCTTATAACAACCCACTGAGGCCCCTGCACTCACATAGGAGCAACCCGTACATACACATTCACACAACACTTCCACACTTTGGAAACTAACACAGCTTTACACAGCCTCCAAACAAACATACAACACTTCCACACCCATGAAGCCTGAAACTACACCCTCCACAAATACCAGTGCCAGTAAACACCTGGAATAGACACAGATCTCTCAACCCCTGCCCACATGCACACATACACAAACCCTGAACATATACTCTCCACTCTGCTCTTCTATCATTATAAACAAACACTCTTCCATCTCTTAGCCCCAGCACCTCCTCCAGGCCCCTCAGAGAACCTTTTGAAATTGCTGGAAAAATTGGGATTCTGATGTAGGTGACTGTTAAATAGTTGGGCAAGTTTACCATGCATCTCCCACTACCGCTCCCTCACCACGTCATAGCCACACACACACACACACACACACACACACACCTCACAATGACCATACACCCTGTAACCACATGCAAATACAACACACACACAGATTTTCCAAATGTCTATATACCTTGTGACTACACATAAACACTGATACAAAACACCTACTCTGACCACATATGCACATCCTGACCACACATTCTCAGGTCTTACAATATTAATCCACCTTCTTACCACACACAAACATTGACCACACTTATGTATTTATTTCACATTCATCCAGATCTCACACAACCATAAACTCTCAAACCATAACAAACATCAGTACACACACATACACACACACACACACAGAAATGAATGACTGTATAGCTTCTGATGATAAACTCTAAAAACATGTGCACACACAACCTAGCAACATACCCACCACACACACAGATCACACGATAACTGAAGACGCTCCCTGAATACACACACAGTCACACTAAGAGACCTCTGACTATGTGTGTGTGGACTTTGATCAGAGGACATCTAATACCTCAGCCTCTACACAGATACCCAGGATGAGAGTGGGAGGCATGTGTCAGAGGGACAAAATGCGAGGTGCGTTAGGTTGCACTTAGATAAAGTGCATCAGAGCCTTGGAGATCTGGTTGCTACAAGGACACATGAAACAAGAGAGGAGAGGCAAAGAGGATCTAAAACATAAGAGATGTCTGTTATAAACCTGTCTCCACAAAGAGATTAGAGATATTATAACTAGTCTTGAAGGAGAATGCATCAGGGATTTCATACGATTCATTTTAATGTGATGATGTAGAATTGCTCCTGAAAGACAGTCAATATTTCTGGTAAAATTCCTAAATGTTTCTCTTTGAAAAAATAATATACATCTATTTTTCAGATCAAAACAACAGGGTAAAATCATTCCAGTTTTATCTATGACAGAGTATCTTGTATTAGACAAACTGTCTAAAAACAAACAGCTGTAAAAGCTGAAAAAATACATAAAACCAGAGTGAAGGCAGTGGAGAAAAACCAGCCCAAACAGGGCTTGAAGGGCTGCCCTCCTACCTGGGGGGTATTAGGCTCAGCGAAATAAGCCAGACAGAGAAAGACAAATACCACATGATTTCACCTATATGTGGAAGATAAACTAACACAGGGACAGAGAACAGTTTGGTAGTTAGCAGGGGGAAGGGGGTTAGGGGGTAGGCACAAGGCGTGAAGGGACACATTTATATGGTGACTGACAAACAATAATGGACAACTCAAATTTCACAATGTTATAAACTATTATGACATGAATTAAAAAAAGAGGAAGATTGGCAACAGATGTTAGCACAGGACAAATCTTCCTCAGCAAAAGAAAAATACATGAGTAAATTAAGATATGGCATTAATATTTTCTTACTGACACTTAAGATCTGCTAGAATAGGTACAACTGGCAATATTCAAATTATCTGCTTATATGTCTACCTCCTCACTCAAGTCCCTAGGAATTCCATATATCTTTAAGCCCAGCCCCTAGTGTTTGACAAGTTCTCATTAGATAATTGTTGAACTGAATTGGTAATTGAAGAATGAAATTGACAACTGAACATTAATTCCATGGCAATTAAATAAACACATACACATGCAGAAAACTTACAGAAGGCAATACAAATATAGAGACTTCATTTCAACCTTAGTGGAAATAAAATTAAATAGGTAGCAAATTTTATAAAAGACGATGTCCAGTGCTACTGAGGTGATGGTGAAACATGACATCCATCACGTCGTGCACAATGACGTGCATTGCGTGCAACGTTACTTCTGCACGGTACACTACACGACAGCGCTATCACTTCAGAAGGCAATTTGGTAATCCTATGACTACATAAAGATTAATTTCCTACAAATGTAGTGATTCTAAACTCCAGAGAATTCATCAGAAAAAAATAATATAGACAAGAACGGCTATAATCCTTGAAATGGTGACTGGCCATGTCAAAGTAAAGTGGAGGCCTACATATCCCTCAAAAGGGATAAACCAGCTCAAGCCAGCAGAGGCCAGCTGGAAGACAATAGCGAGTCCAGGTGAACAGAAATGAGAGCTTGAACTAAGGTAACTGGAGGAATGGCCATCGACAGGCAGACACAAAATCAAAGGACACTAAGGAGGCAGAATTGCCAGATCCTAGTGAGAGCCCGGATATAAAGAACATGGAGGAGAGGGGTGACGGGTGACAGGTGACCCAGTAGGTGTGGTAGCATTCAGTGCACTAGGGCAGGTGTGGGCAACTCCTTCAGTAAGGGCCAGACGGTACACAGCGTAGGCTCTGTGGCCACACAGTCAGTGTTACCACTACTCCATTCTGCTGCTGCAGTGCGGGGCTGGGCGCCAATAACCTTTCTCACAGAACTGGCAGCGGGCCAACGTCAGCCGACCTGTAGACTAGAGAATACAGGGAAAGGAGGCCAACTTGAGAATGAAGTTGTTGAGTCAGTTTTAGCAGGACATTTACAGGAGACGTTCAAGACAGAGGTCAACGTAGGGATGAAGAGATGCCAGGGCTGGAGGCATGAAATGGGAAGTCATCAGCCACGAGGTGGTGTTACGGGGCTGAGGTCACCTAGGGGTGTGGTCTGAGAACAGTCGAGACTAAGGCCGCTTCCCTGTCCAATACAAGGGCAGATACGGAATGTCACTTCTGATCACGAAGGCCCTGGAAAGGGAGGGACATTATAGCCTAACATCCCTGAACTCAAACTTTGTGAAAAGAGGCTCCCCTTTTAACTTGGGCTTTCATTCCCTTTTCCAAGATAAGTAACTTGAAATTTTCCAATTCACAGATGGAAAAGAAAACTTCCCTCTGGCTAGAAAATAAGGCAATTCTAAAATAAAATCTCTATCAACTTTGTTATATTTTCTTTTTATTATGAAATATTTTACATTCAAAAACATATATTTGCAAAGTACGATGAATCATGATAAAACAAAGGTCCCCCCCATCTCAAGAAGTAGTTTATTACCAAAACACTACTGTCCAGCTGTTCACACCATAAGAATTAGTCTCTAAAGCAGAGGTCAAAGCAGGCAGCCCAAGGCCAGATCAAGCTTGCTGATATCTTTTCTTTGGCCTACACAGTGGATTTTTTTCCTTTTAGCTGACTTAAAATGACAAGAACTTCACACGGAAATCAGCATTCTGGAGTATCACTAAAAATGGGAAGATGTGGCAACACTGTACCCCCAATCACCATGGCAACAAGTGGCTAGAGCTGAGAGCAACTTTCCGCTTTAATGGACAGGGACTCACTGGTTCACCAAAGTCCTCAGCACTCTCTATTGTCTTATAACCAATCTCCCACTTCACCTCTTAATTTTACCTCTCCTGGCACTTGAGCACCTGTGACCCCTGCTACAGAATATAGCTGTGATTTCCAACTTTTTGGAGTATGGGAAACGTGATTGAAAACATAAAAATTTCACAAGCTCTCTCTACAGGAACATTACTAAAAGTAAGACAGGTCCACAAGCCCTTATCCACTCTTTTCAAATCTAAAAAATAAGTGTTTTGTAACTCATCAGGCAACAGAACTGGATGTGAACTAACATGAAGCTATTTACAATCCTTATGTATTCCATTTAGCGTGAAATACAGTCCCATATTTTGCTATAGAAATACTAATGTTTGATTAAGGGCTGCTGCCCAGACCCTGCTGGAGATATTATATAATGGCATATGCACAGTACTACTCTTCACAACTCTGAAAAATTCTGAATTCTGAAACTCATCTGACCCCCAAGAGTTTTGGATAAGGGACTGGGTGGCTGTGGTATTTTTAATATCTATGATTAAGAAAATACACACAGACACACACACACACACACGTGCACGCACAAAGCAGATAGAAGTGTAATAATATTTTTAAGTGCATTTGTAGTTGATTAATCACTATGGCATCTACTGACATGTGAGAAACAGAAGTAGAATGATATATGCAAAACATCTGTAGTCTGACAAGAGTGTGTGATGCACATACTCATTCGAGGCGTCTGTACCTGAATGTCCACTCCCTGAAGAGTCGGCCATGTCCACACTGGGAACTGCAGCCACAAAGGTAATTCCAGGTTAGAATCACATGCTGCTTTCACATATAAAAAGGACGCTATATGACCACTTCCTTTCAGGGTTCATTTTCACTCATCTATAAATACCCTGTTTGATATTCCAGGACATCACAATATGTCAAGTACATAAAAAAGCCACAGAAGATCAGATCAGAAGAAGCTGCAAAGATATCAGATTTCTTTCCACTCGAGCTCCATGCAGAGGCGGGATGGAATCCACTCAGATTGAAGCAAAGCACAGCTACCTGCCCTTTCTCAGAAATCCTGTTCAGACTGGTCCTAGAAAAGGCAGAGGAAATGAGTGTGAGGAAAAGGAAACAGCAGAGTAGGTGAGGGATGGAGAATGTCACTGCTGAGAAAGTAAGGAGATGGTTTGTGACGTCAAATAGAGGAAGGGCTGTCTCATGGGAGAGAGACGAGGCACAGCTGCCCCTATTGGAATGGGCTGTCTCGTGAGGTAGTGAGAGTACCACTCCTGGAGATGGTCGTTAGATTTCTGTGATCAGGGAGGGGTCGGCAGGGAAGGTACGAGTAAGACAAGCCGGGTAGGGACTGGGGGGCACTGGACGGCTGATGCCCCACCCAGATGGGACAGCTGCTGCTCAGCTACTTCTACGTGTACCCGGAAGCAATGCCAGTTATTGCAAGATTACAACATTTTAGAAGCTGGAAATACAGGTTTTCATGTGAAAATTCCTAAATTTTAAATATGGGCTAATGAGTGTAAAAACAATTAAAATAAAATATACATACGTACATACCTAGATACTGAATAGGCCAAACAGAACACATCCTGCCCTGCAGGCAAACAGTGTGGATCTCTGGTTTTGATAATTCACCTACCCAGAACCTGGAAGGACTAGACCAGGGTTTCTCAACCTCAGCACTCTTGACATTTGGGACCAGATGCTTCTGTGCCGTGAGGCTGTCCTGTGCATTCTAGGATGTTCAGCAGCATCCCTGGCGTCTATCTACTAGAAGCCAGTAGCACCCACTACCCCAACCACATCATGACAGTCAAAAACGTCTCCAACATTGACAAATGTGCCCTGGGGGTCAAAACCATCTCTGGTCAGAGACACTGGACTAGAGCAACATCCAACTCTTAGCCTCCAGGATTTGATGAAAACATCACTCATAACTCAAACATAGGGTTTCTCATATAAGAGTTTCCCACGTGAAGTATGGGAACTTACAGCTGCTTTGAAATCAGAAACCAGGGTTTGAATCGACAGCTCCGCCATTTACTAGCTTGATGACCACTCTGAGTTCTGGCTTCCACATCGTTAAATCAGGAATAACTACCATCACCTCTTAGGGTCGCTGTGAGAATGCGGTGAGAGAATACATGCAAAGCACCTAGCCCAGCAGCTTAATAAGCACCAAAGACGTTTCATAAACAGTATCCTTCCCTGGAGAAAAGACAGCCCCGTCTCTGTAGCTGGATGCACATGGGATCCAGAGTCCGAAGCCCTGGACTCAAGTCCTGCCTGGGCCACTTAGTCTGTGTGACCTGGGCAAGCCGTTCTTCCTGCTTTATGAAACAGAAATGATCACTGCCAGGAGGTGAGAACCCTGCCCGGTGGTTTGATACGGCACTTGGTAAACTAAGCCACTACGGAAACGTGGATGGTGATTACTATCGGATCTGTAAAGGAAAGGATGCGCTCTTGAACAGATCCAAAGAACCGAGAATGTAGTACTGTGAGGGGAAGGTACAGGAAAAAAAAAAGAGTAACAGGGTCCCTTAACCTGCAGGTCCTTCTAGACAAGCGAGTGCCAACTGGCGACTCACAGAACAAATCTGGCCGCGTATATATTGTGTTGTGTCTCGGGAGTGGTTTAATTGGCGTGAAAGGCCACCGAATTTTCATTAAAACCCGGATTTCAGACTCGCCTGCCCGCGGTCTGCTGGGCCCGCGGCTTCCTGCGGCTGAACCGCTGCTTCCCGGCGGCGGACGGGCCCGCCCGGCGGCTCCTCCACCGCCTCCCGGCCCAGGCGGCGGCGGCTCCCCAGGCCGGCGGCCCCGCCCTCCCGCGTGCCCTCCAGCGCCGCCCGCCGGGCCGCCGGGGCGGCAGCGCAGCCAGGCCCAGGGCGCGGCCCCCCGTCGGTCCCCGAGGAGGACGACCCCCCGGGCTGAGCGGGCCCGGGCAGAGCGGGCCACTAGGACCCCGGTGTCCTTTCCTCATCAATGCTTCCTCCACGGATGTGGAACTCACTTCCCTGACTAGATTCAAACACGTGTTGACGGAAGCAGACACACGGCGTGTCCACGGTGTGACACCCGTATCACAAGAGCCCCCAAACTCATCCAGGGGACCCCTCTCCCTGCAGGGCTGCTCGGGGAGGAGGCGAGGCTGTGGGGAGAGGACCCGGGAACCGCCTGGATGATGGAAACGGTCAGTGTCTTCATCAGGGTCGCGCTTCTGCGCGGGTGTAGACATTTGTCCAAACACAGAACTCATCAGATGGGTGCCGGTCACCGTGTAAATTTTACCTCAGATTATTTTAAGGGGAAAACCAGCAGCTGCAGGACAATACGGACCGTGTGCTCCACTTGGTGACATCAGAGCAACGGGTCCTCTCTTCACAGCGCGGACACGCGCACGGGGGAGGCCGTGTGGGGACGGCCGCCTCCAGAGCGGCTGTCATGGCGGCCGGCGCGAGGTGGCAGGAGGGGCGCTGGCACCGGGGACGTCACTGGGGCAGCGGGAGAAGGGGCCCGACCCCGCGGTGGGAAGTCATCGGGGTGAGCGGAGGCCCCGGGTGACAGGGTGGGTGGGGAGGGTGACTGGAGACCCATTGGTGAGGTCCCGGGCCAGGCCCCGGGCTCCAGGCAGCCCCTCCCCCACCCCGGCGGTTGGCGCCCCACCCCACCCCCACCCCGGAGCCCCGTTGCCTAGGAACCCTCGGCGTGTTTGGACTCTTCGCCTCGCGCAGGCGCCGGTGCCACACTTGGCGGGACTGGCCGACTGGGCTGGACGCTTTGCGCCGAGCGGACCAGGTCAGCTCTGCGACCCGCGGCGATGGCCTCCTGGTTTGGTGGCCTAGGCTCTGGCTTAGGCCATTCCCTGGGGCAAGTGGGCGGCAGCGTGGCTTCCCTCACTGGACACATCTCTAACTTCACCAAAGATGTGCTGAGGAAGGGAAGGGAGAAGGCGGAAGAGTCACCGGACTCTGGGAGGACGGAGATGGAGGACGTTCAGGCAATTGTAGCGTCAGAGGAGAGACTGAGAACCCAAGCTTTGAGAAAAGCTGAAATTGTGCAGCAGACCGTGGAGGAGAAAGACACAAGGCTTGCCTCCATGAGAGAAGAAAACAGTCATCTGATAGAAGCCCTGGAACGACTGAGAGAACAGACTGGAACTGCACCTGTGGTTGACCCTAAAACCCTGGACAGGGTGACACGACTAGAATCTGAGGTCTCTCAGGTGATGGTGATAAAAGGTCACCTGGAGGAGGAAGTAAAACATCATCAAAAGATGAGTGAAAAACAAGACCAGAGGAAGACACAGCTCCTTCGAACTTTACAAGAGCAGAGACGGGAAATGGATGAACTTAAATACCAGCGTGAGCAAATGCATATGAAACACACTCAGCTCTTTTCAGCCAAAGATGAGGAAATTAAGAATTTGCAAAACACGATAAAACAACTGAAAACCCACTTGCCTGAAAAAACCCAGCACATGCAGACAAAACATTCGGAGATTTGTCAAGTGGCAAAAGGTCAGAGTCTTAGTATGCAAAACGGAAGTGAAAAGCATGATTTATGTAAAGTTGAAAGTGAAAGATTAGGAAAAGGAAGAAAAGAACAGGAATGGGAGATGAAACTTCGAACTGAAAAGACTGTCCCTTTGAAGGAGCAGATTGATCAGCCATACAAAGATGAGATTGGTCAACTAACTCGGATTATCCAGCAAAAAGAGTTGGAGATACAGCGTCTTCACGCTAGAATAGCTTCAGCTCCCTACATCCAGGCTGTGAGCGACCTTCAGCAGCAATTGCAAGCTTACGCTTTGGAAAGGGAACAAATGTTAGCTGTTTTCAATGAGAAGGTGAGGGAAAACAGCAACCTAAAAAGAGAGTATCACAAAATGATGGACATACTGGTTGCCAAAGAAGCAGACCTCGTGAAACTGCAAGATGAAAATACAAAATGGTCCACGAGATTTGAAAGTAGTGGTCAGGATATGTTTAGAGAAACTGTTCAGAACCTCTCACACATCATTCGAGCGAAAGACGTGGAAATCGATGCCTTGAGTCGGAAATGTCAGACTTTATGGACAATCTTGCAGACATCTGGCACTGGCGGTGAGGTTGGAGGTGTTACTGTGAATCAGTTGGAGGAGCTTCTGCAGGAACGTGACACGTTACAGCAACAGGTCTCCCTAATGGAGGACTGGACACAACAGGTGATGACTGCGGTGCACAACATGAAGCGAGAGTCAGCCCAGCTTCAGAAAGAACTTCCACAGCTTCAGGCTCGGGTCTTGATGGACATTGATAATAAGTCTCAAATACGGATGGCCTCTACTGACCTGATCCAAAATTGTAAAGAGGATGAAATCCAAGTCACACATTTGGCAAAGAAGTTAGCACAAATGCAGCTCAGCCTAGAGCAGCTGTGCAATGCCAAGGATGTTCTTTTAGGTCCACTTGACCTTACTGCACCACAGCCTCCCACCACATCATCACTCACTTCAGAGTCAGCCGACTCGCTGAAGGCAACTAGATCTGATGCAGCGAGTGAGTCTTCTAAAGCGCTCCCAGAAGAGATAGAAGAGTTAAGGAAATCGATGGAGGAAAAAGAGGCTACCATTCGAAGCCTCCGGGAGGAGAATCAGAGACTGTCTGCTGCGATTGCTGCCACCTCCGAACGAGAAAGAAAACAATGCGAAGAAACAGATTCCGAAATCCAGCAGCTCAGGGAGAAACAGGATGTTTTAGAAAACTTACTTCAGGAAAAAGAGCTCTTAGTCAACGCAAAAAGTGAGGAATTACTTTCTTTGAGTGAAAATTACACAACTGAAGTGAATGAAAATGAACTTTTGAGGCAGGCGGTAACAAACCTGAAGGAGAGAATATTACATTTTGAAGTGGATTTGTATAAAGTAAAACGAGAAAATGAAAAAATACTAGAAAAGTCCATGGAAAAGGAAACAGAAAACCGGGCATTACAAGAGACAAATATGCGGCTTTCTATGATGCTGAGAGAGAAAGAGTTCGAATCTGCTGCAGTGAAGAAGAAGGCTCTTGCTTTGGAGCAACTCCTGAAGGAACAAGAGCAGGGCCAGGCTGGGGAGTTAAACCAGCTTTTACATGCAGTTACGTCCATGCAGGAAAAGACAGTTCTGTTTCAGCAGGAGAGAGATGAAGTCGTGTTGGCACTGAAACAGCAACAAATGGAAAACTGTGCCCTACAGAATGAAGTTTGTCATTTAAGAGAAAACGAATTACGCTTAAGGCTGGAGCTAGAAAGATCTCGTAACCAGGCTTTAGAGTCAGAAGATGCTCATCTCCGTGAAGTGCTGGTTGCAGAAGACAGAGCGGCTCAACTAAGAAAGAGAGTCACAACACTAGAGGAAAGCTACTTTTATCTTCCTAGGCAACGCAAAAGGCAAGCCATCAAGCCAGGGTAGAGGTGGAGTCATTGCAGGAACAACTGAAAGTTGTCAGGAAGCAGAAAGATGAAACCGCATTACAGCTTTCTGTCTCTCAGGAACAAGAAAAGCAGTATGCTCGAACACTAGCCAACCTGAAGATGGCACTAGCCGAATGGATGGAAAAGGCAGACCATCTAGAAGGAAAACTGATGTCCTTGCAGGGACGACTCGATAAAGCCAATGCCATCTTGGATCTGAAGGAGGAACAAGTTGGAGAATTTAAAAAGCAAAGTGAGGTCCAACAGGAAATGCTGGATGAGGTGCAAAAGAAATGGATGAACTTAGTAAGTAGCATGGAAGGAAAAGTAGACAAAGTCCTAGTGAGAAAGCTCTTCCTGGACTATTTTCAAACACCCAAACGTGAACGTCAGGAAGTGTTGAGATTAATGGGAAGCACTCTGGGAATGAAAAGGGAAGAAATGGAGTGGCTCATCCAGGAAGAGCACGGCGGCCTTACCAGATGGATGACTGGGTGGCTTGGATCAAGAAGTGTCCCCAGCACACCTCTGACACCAAATCAGCAATCTGATCTCAATGGTTCTTTTTCAGAACTTTTTGTTAAATTTCTAGAAACTGAGTCTCATGTAGCTTTTCCACCACAAAAGCTCTCTGCTCAGGATAGGAAGCATCTAGATGCACCCAGAAGGAAGAAACTGGCGAAAAATGTACCAGCACGTCTTAACACCACCCTCGGATCCACACCCAGAAAATCAGATGTGAATGGCTGCTCCACAGCTGTGTCTCTTATTGACCCACCCGGCCCTGGGACTGGGGGGTCTGGGCATCTTCTTTTAAATGCCGTTACTGATGTTGTGCCCGCGTGTACACCTTTGCTCCTGTCACCTGCCAAGAGTGCTGCAGTTGCCCTGAAAAACACTTCAAAGCGGTAGAAGATTCCAAGTCGGAGACGAGACAGCACTGTAGAGAAACCAGGTCACTTTGTTTGTGACCTTATCATCAAGTGGCCTTCCAGGAAAAGTCATAGATTTGTTTTTAGTTTCACTTTAAGTTTAATATAAATAGTCTTCGTAATTAAAAAAAAAGTATCCTTTAAGGTCTTCACCCCACTTAAAGCAGAGGTTACTTCTTGGGAGAGTGGGCCTTGGAGGGACTGGAGGCTGTGGTCAAAGGACACTTCCAGTCGTGTTTCTAGCACTTTCACTTTTTACAAGGAGAGGGTGTTTTTTTTTTAGGTGAACCTTGGGTAATATGAACAGTAACTTGTGTTAATGCTCAAAAATTATAAAATACACGAGTGCCTGCTCTTTGTATATTAAGAAAGGAGAACAGCGCAAAAGGGCAAGATGCATGAAAATTTACAAAGGAAAGTTCAGTTTTCCTGGCTCAGTCCTACTCCTCTTTTGTTGCCTAGGAAACCACTCTATTGGGAACCTGGATTCTCTCAGGCATTTTAAACATATATGTATATTTGTATATATGGGAGGTTATTACTCCCTGACTGACTTTATAAAAAAGGGTCACTACACCTTAGAGATCTTTCCAAATGTGTATGAATTCCATCTTATTCTTTTTAAAAGCAGCAGTTTGTCGTATGGATGTACCCTAATTGATTTAACTATAGCCGAGTGATCAACATTGAAGCAGTTTCTACCCCAAATCCTATCAAAGGTCCATGGTCCGCTCCCTTGCCCATTTCCTTAAGAGCCACTCCAAGTCTTCATCCCTTTCCACAAGCATGATCATCCTTATACCCTCTTGAAGAGATCAGAGGCCAGCTAGTCAAGAACTCTCCATTTCCCGCACCCCCTTCCTAGATTCCACCATCCCTCTATTTCTCTCCATCCATCTCTACTCTTTCCCTTTTGTCCTACAGGAAAAGGGATCCAGCTTTGCATTTCCAGGGGAATTGCTCCATTCTGCCCTGAAAACCATCTATTCAGACTTCGTCAACGACCTGAGTCCATTAATTTTCCATCTGCTTTCTCTTCAGCCTGTCTCTTTCCCTAAGCAGAGGAGCACTCCCGCGTTTCTCCCAGCATCTACTCCTCTCCTTTCTGCTCCTCCAATGACCCCCTACTCTCTCTACCTTTCATGGCTGACCTTCTGCAAAAATTCTCTACTCGTCATCATTTCATCTCTCACTGACTTCTTCTTGAAAGATTCACAAAATCTTGTGTCCGTAATGTCATAAGAATTTTCAAATGCACACTCTTTAGTCCTTTATTACCTAAACTCTCTCTGGTGTCTGATAAATTCTGCCCGCATGTTCAGTATTTAAACATTCTCTCTGCCCTATTTCTTTTTGGGATGCCACTCTCCCCAGGTGCCCTTACTGACCTCAGACCCTTCTTTCTCAGTCTCCTTTGTGGCTTCTTCTTCTGACCACTTCTTAGGGTTTATGTTCTCTAAGGCATTGTCTTCAGGGAACAGGATCTTCTCACTCCCCTGTGGTCTCAGGGAAGCGCATCCACTCCCATGATTGGACTCTCACCTGGATGCTAATGTCTTCTGAATGCCTATGTCTAACCTCACCCTTCTCCTGACTCCACACTAGTTTATCTCACTGTCTGCTGGACACCTCTACTGGGATGTCCATTGGCTTCTCAAAATCAACATGTTCAAAAGGGAAGTGGTATCTTCCCATACAACACTCCTCCTCCTCCTATGTTCCTTTTATCACCTCATAAAATCTCTGTCCATCTTATCACCCAAGCAAGAGGCCTCAGAGCCATGGTTGATCTCTCTGTATCGCCTACTCCATATCCTGTCAACTACCAAACAGAGCTTAATTCCTTCCCTTCTTTTCTGTTCCCACTGCTCTGGTCCATCCCTTCCTGTCTCCTGCATGGACTAGCACAGGAGACTCCTTACTGATCTTGCTGGTTGCGCTCTTGGCCTCCCTTGAATCCATCCTCCACACTGCTGGGAGGGAGGACTAAGGTGAAAATCTACTGTTACTGAAACCGTGCCTGGTACCCACGAGGTTGACCCAGTAAGTAAAGTAACCAAAGTTTCTGAGCTTGTTTTGCAGAACAACAGGAAGACTGCTGATAAGAGAGCTGCTTACTGACAGCCCCCTGACCCCCGCCTGACTACATATCATGCAGATGCATCGAGAAGCTCAAGTGACCGATCGTGAAATCTGGACGTCACACACAAAGATCCACTTCATGCCACACATAGAACCCCAGCGGATGCACACGTGACCCAGGAAGAAATATGGAGGACAGTGGCACCTGAGCAGAGGACTCCTCCAACTTCAGCCCCCAAAGCCCTCCTGCTCCCTCTCCTACCCAAAACCCTAGAGAAAAACCCCAACTTTTTTCCTTTGAGGAGGTGGATTTGACTTTTCTTCCCACCTCCTTGTCTGGCTGCCTTTTGATAATAAACCTCTTTCTTTGCTACAATCCTGATGTTACTGTGATTGGCTTTGCTGCGTATCTGGTAAACGAACCTGAGTTTGTGCTCCATTTCATTACTTCCATGTTTTAAATTATTTCAGGGTTCCCCATTGCCTGGAGTCCAAACTTTAGCAGAATAGGCAAGGCCTTGCCTCCGCAGCCTTCCTTCCTGCTCGTCGCCCACACATAGGCTGCCCTGCAGCCTCGTGTGACTTTCTGCACATCCCAAACAGATTCTTACTCAATTAACTTCAAGCCCATGAGCCTAATCACCGCAGGGTAATTGCTTCAAGAAAGTGCACACCCGAAGTGTTTCATTTGCCTCCTCTTGACCCGGAAGGTGAGGGAGGGATTCCCATCCACCCTAAGGTGATAGGGATGGCTGAATGCTGAACAAATGAGCTCAACAGCAATTTATTAGTCAGGTAAAGAGAGATCCCAGGGGAGAACACCACACACCGTGTGGAGCCACATGGGTGTGCTCTTGGGAAGAGAGTAAAGATGTAGGGTTGTCGGGGGCAGACTTTGTAGTGACAAGAGGGTGGAGCGGACCCCTGGTTCCCGCAGGAGGGTGTGATTGTCTTGTTTGAATAATTTGACAGTCTGGCAGGGAACTGGAGCCCGCTACTCGGAGAGCAACTGTGCCTGGTCCCTGTGATAAAGCGGGTTGTTTGGTGAAGAGACCTTAACTATGGGAGCAGAGGGGGAGGGGAACTTGCAGTTATGCCATTGGAGGCCCTCTGATTTGACCAGATGTCAAGGTAAAACTTCATATTGAATCTTCATTTCTGGCCTTCTAGTAAGTGACTCTTCAATGCCTTGACATCAATTTACACCTTGGTGATGACTGAGACGTTTAGGGAGGAGGCGAAATGCTTCTCTAGGAAGTGAAGTGGGCACTTGACCAGGAGGGAGAGGTGGTCATTGAACCTCAAGTGTATGAATTCTCATTGAGGTACACCCAGTTGATCCCAAGGGATTCCCCAGGTTGCCAAGAACTGGAGAAGGAGTGACATCCTCCAGCACCATGGCATCTGACAATGGAGTGATGACAGGGGAGGCCACCTCCACCAGCAGGTAGGACATGCCACAGGGCCCGGGTTTTGCTCTCTCCTGTAGCAAGGAGGCCTTGGTAACCTTCTTGAACTTGTCGGGTGCTGCTTCCATGACCCAAGGAATAATGGGCAGCTGGGTATGGAGGCTCAGGGTCTTGGAGAGACTCTATTTCCAGAAGAGCCCAGGGCATGGCTAGTAATTGCTGCTCTAACACTGTATAATGCAGGGCCAAAGAGGGCAGTTTCTCGCATCAGAAACCAAATGACATATTTATACAATGTTATCAATCAATGTTACAGCAATAACAAAAAGAAAAGATAAGAAAAGAAAAAAGAAAACAAACAAACAAAAAGGAAACTGAGAGGCAAGTTAGGCACATCGTATGTGGTCCAGAGAGTCCAGGAAGCATGAAGAGGTTGCTGAAGCCTCTTCACTGAAGGAGTCTCTGAAGGCTCCAAGAGGAGTGCCCACTGATTTTTCATTTGGACAGATTCTAGAGCCATCTGTTGGAGGGATCCCCCACTGAAGGTGGGCTAATTTATAAGTTACAGCATAAATGGTCTTAAGTAAAATTTGTGAACAAGAATTATGTTGGCTCCAGAATCAAAAAAGGACTAAAAGACGTTGGACTTGTATGTCCTTAACAAGTGTGCTAAACAAATGTCGTCAAAGGAAGATGTCATAAAAGTCATCTCAGAACTGTACTCCTGGGGAAAGGTGGACGCAGTGAAGGTCCTGTCTGCAAAGATTGTGTGTGAGAGCAGAACAGCCTAGGTACCTTGGGTAACATGGTAAAAATGTGTCCCTCATAGGTGACAGTAAGGCTGAGAGGATGTTGAAACAAGCTCTGAACAGAACATATTAGGCTAATCTATAATAGTAAAATATGCAGCCATGTGTAAATATAGTGGGATCCCAGGTGTTTTAAAGGTACCCAGATTTGTTTTCATCAGGTACAGTCGGACACAAAGATACAGAACTAACTGTCATGAAGGAGAAGTTTTCTATCCTCACAGGTCCTGAGCAGCTGGAGGCAGGGCACACCATGGAGGGCCACACAGGGCAGAATCAGGGTCAGTCAGGAGGCAGAAGGAGGGAGGGGAAAACATGGGCAAGAGCCTTTCTTGTGGATTCCATGGGAAGGAAGGAGTGAGGCTGGGTGAGCAGATGTAGGATTGGTTAGTTTGAATCACTTCAATGGGCTCAGGGCACAGTGGTGTCCTTGGCGGTCTGGTCCCTGTCCCTGGGGTGATGAGGGCAGGGGAAGAGTGGCCCAGAGTGGGAGAGCCTGATAGAGGAGGAGGTTGGGGTGTGGGCTCTGGATGGTTTAAACATGAAAGGTGTGCACAGAGGAGTCATTTACTATCTCTAGGAATTAGTTAATCCTGGCAGGGACAGTCCCTCCCAGGTCACCAGGGCCTCAGATGTCAAAGCATTCAATACAGGAAATAGAAAATGGTTATTATATTATGTATAACCTTAATTCAAGCCCTAGTATGAAGTCTGTGAAGTTTTGCCAACTGGTGCATTCAGCAGATGTTAAAGTAGTTCGGAACCTCTGTGGTGGAGGCACAAAGGCCAGTCAGCTCCCTTTATCTTTTTGCCATATAAATCATTTTAGTAAATTTTGGATTTCCAATTGGAACAATTGTGAACTTTTCTTGAATTAATTATTTTGTTTGATTGTTCCCTGCCCATGTATCCAGGTCTCTTTCTGTCATTTATCTTTTTATTGGTTTGTTGGTCTCTGGATATACTTGGGGGTGGGGGAATGTCTTTCTCCCCTGCTCCTATTTATCACTTTCTTCCTCCAGAGAGTCTCAGGTCAGTATCATCAGGGTTAGGGCCTCTCTCACTGAGGGCAATGGTTGTATGGTTTAAGGATACTGGGCTGAAGTCAGGTTTGAACTGACACCTTCACTGTGCCACAGGGCTGCTGTGGATCATTTACCCCATAGCCCTGAGGATCAGGAGTTTGTGCCACACAGGCATAGGCAGCAGGGTACAGTGGAGGAGCACAGGGCCCGCCCACCATCCAGATGATGAGGGATGGAAGCCATCTTCTGCTGTGGCCCTACCTTTCCCCCATCTGTGCTGCTTCCCTTCCCCACCTTCTCTCTGTACATATGCCCTCTGGATATTTTGGACTGTAGAGTCACAACTTTTGTGGTTCTCCATCCAAGCACATGTGGTGCAGACCTTCTGGGTGGTTATGGGGAAAGGGAAGCAGGTGTTGGGCCTCATAGATGAGTACCTTCTTCCTCCATGGAATGCCAGTCAATCTCCCCAGTGTTGAAGTCCACATCCAGTGGGTCATTTTGTCTATGGCCAAGGTGGGGGCCTCAAGCCCCTTGATGACAAGATTCGTCCTTTGGTGTGCTGGTAAGGAACAACGCTAAGCAAAGCCCAAGTGTGCTGGTTGGGTTTTGGCATTGGGAGAGAAGTTGAATACCAAATGCTACCCCCGCAACATTTTGGTTTTTCTCATCAGAGCCTGAGCCACGGGCTGCCACGCATGTGCACCTCGAAACCCTTAGGGGTCAGGAGAGCACGTGACAGCAGCAAGATGAGCAGCAGCACAGGAGATGGGTGAGGTCACTGCCTTTGCCTGAACAACGATTCAGGAGGGAACCAGGGAGTCATTCTGTAATCCTCCTGGGGTCGTGGCCTCCTTCCTTTTCTCAAGCTAAATAGGGAGTCATCCCCAGGACTGTGCTGGGGTTACACTTTCCCAAACAGCGTCTCTGTGACTGCCCCAAGCAGCCACTGATGGTCATCGGGCTACACACAGTGACCAAGGAGCACTAGCCCTACATTCAGTAATTGGAACTCAAGCGCCCACCAGTGAGGATGTTGTGTGTCACTGCCCTCATGTGGGAGCCAAGGAGACTACCTGCCAGACACAAGCCACACCCGATGGCACCTTGCTCTGGAATATAGTCAATTAAGAATAGTTCTCGCCTTGTGGGCAAGAATGAGACATTAGGGTGGGAAGAGATGGCAGCATCTTCTTGAGAGAACAGAATGCGAGCTAAAGCCCGGGCTGGCCAACAATTGGCCCTCACATCCCAGACAGGAAATGCTGCCTATGACCCAGTTAGTTAGCAAAGGAGTAGTTAGTGAAAGCTGGCCAGGTGTCCTCAGGTGAGGTTGGGCCATCCTGTTTGTGATGCCGACTGTTTTAGTCCCCTCCTCTTCACTCCACTGGTGAGAGAGAGAGTCCCACCCTAGACTCATTGGCATGGCAGAACACAGGACACCCAACAGTGGACATTTGGGATGGGCAGCAGTTTATTAGTTTTTACATATACTCACAGTTCAGGGGAGGAGGACCTCACACCATGCAGGGCCACACGGGGATTGCACTTGGAAACAGAGTGAACAAGCAAGGGCTTGGGAGGTTGACTTTGCAGTAACAAGAGGGTGAAGTAAACCCTGGTTCCCGCAGGAGGGTCTGATGGGCTTGTTTGAATATTTCTGTGATGGGGAAGTGAACTCTGAGCTTGGGAATAAGCAGGCACTGTGTCTGGTCCCCGTGATGAGAAGCGTTGTTTGGCCAGGGACCCTTACCTCTGGGAGAAGAGGGAGAAGAGGTGTGGAGAATTGCAGTTAGACCATTTGAGGTCTCCTTGATTTACCAGATGTCAAGACTGCTCATAATATTGAATCTTAATTTCAGATCTTATACCACAAGAAGTTATTAAAAAGTAATTATTTCTAGAAGCAATAATTGAGTTCAACAATCTCATAGGATAGCAAACAAATGTATAAAAGTGTATTTCTATGTGCTAGGAATGAACATGTGGACACCAATATTAAAAATACATTTATGATCACCAATAAAAATAAAAGACTTAGGTGTAAATCTAACAAAAGATGTCCAGGACTTGTACGCTGAAAAGTACACAACACTGATAAAAGCAGTGAAAGATCTAAATAAGTGGAAAGATATACCATGTTAGTGAATTGGAAGACAAAACATAGTAAAGATGTGAATTCTCCCCAAATTGATATAGAGATGTAACAAAATCAAAATCCAGTAAGATTATTGTTGTAGCTATAGACAAAATAATTCTAAAATTTATATGGAAAGACAAAGGAACTAAAATAGCTAATACAATTTTTTTGTGTATGTGTGAGGAAGATGAGCCCTGAGCAAACACCCAATGTCAATCCTCCTCTTTTTTGCTGAGGAAGATAAGCCCTGGGCTAACATCCATGCCCATCCTCCTCTACTTTATGTGGGATGCCACCACAACATGGCTTGACAAGCGGTGCGACGGTGTTTGCCTGGGATCCGAACCTGTGAACCCGGGGCCGCCGCAGCGGAGTGCGCGCACTTAACCACTGCGCCACCGGGCTGGCCCCAAGCTAAAACAATTTTGAAAAAGAAGAATAAGCGGGAGCAATCAGTCTAGCCAGTTTCACAACTTACTGTACAGCTACAGTAACCAAGACTGTACAGTATTTGCAGAGGGATAGATGCATAGATAGATGGAACAGAAGAAAGAACCCAGAAATAGTCCCAACAATTATGCCCAACTGATTTTTGACAAAAGTGCAACAGTGATTCAATGAAAGAAAGACAGCCTTTCTAACAGACTACAGCCATTCAAAGCTTATGAGGAAATCATAGGCTAAAAACTAGGAAAGTGGAACCACAAGGAAGGAAGATAATGGTTTGACTGAGGTACTACCAGGTGGTGATGGGAGGGGAGGGATAGTCTGCCCCCACTCAGGAGGAGAGCTGCAAGACCTGAATGACTGTTTATTTCATCTTTTTGAATTTAGCTTCTTCTGACTGACCAGCCCCACAGGCTCTGGTCATTTTTGCATCAGCTCCCACACTCCGAAATCAGGTCACCCGTAACTGAGCATACAATGATCCAGACTCCATTAGTCTTCCCATTAGCATCTTTCTCAGCCTATATGAGGTGGCAAGATGGCTCTCAGTAGTTTCAAAGGTACATCTTCCCAGGTTCAAGTCTGGCCCAAAAGAGAGCTCTTCTAGACTTAGCAATTGCCATTCAACTCCTAGGATTCAATCTGATTGGACCAACCTAGTAATCCCCCCGTTTGCCCCCCCACCCCACATACACACCCCTGAAGTATATCTGGGGTGATTTGTATGTGATTGCCAGGCCTTGGTAAGATTTCACCCCCAGTGCCAGGCATGCAACCTCACCTGATCCACATGGACTGAAAGGAGAGTTTACTTCTCCAGAATAAACTCCAGCTGTTGTTATAGAAGAAAGGAATATTGGACAGCCAATGCAACAAATGCCACTGTAGCCTCTCAGGAAGAAACTCCACAGTTCTTGTCCAGCTTTTGCTCCCAATATTAATGTTCACAGGGATTATAAACTCCAGTTTCTCTTGTTTTGAATTTGTCAGAGGATGCAGATTAGCTGACAGTGATCTTTCTCTGGCTGGGACCTTGTTCACGACTACCCCAGTGCAGTCACATATTTGGAGGCATCGTGCAGCCTGAGACAGCTAAGCTTGCCGTTTTCAGACTCCACTGCTGTGTCATAAAGTTCCAGCCCCTTGATCAGGAACTTAAATGGTAGGAGCTAGCCCTGCCTGCTGGAAGCCTTTGGGGTGGCCGCTCAGTGAAAAACTGACCAAAGTCCTCTGAATCGTCAGTTTTTCTGAATCAAACGCTCAGCAAAGAACACAAGGATTTTTTGCTCGTCAATCAACAGAGGTGTATCAATGCATCTGCCTCCACCTTCTTCCAGTCACCCTCAGCCTCACCATCCAGACGTCTGGCATCCTCACCTTCTACTATTTGTTGACACTTATTACCCAGAAACACACATGGAATGTCTACACTGCGAAGCTGGAAGACTATGTTCAATGGTTTGCATTACCCTTTAGGCTGAGGATGAGTCAAAGAAAGTGGTGTATTTCATCTCATCACTACTCCCCCTGGGTCAACTCCCTAACCTCAGGCTTCCACACTGTCATTTCTACCTCGGGTATCAATGAGCTCTTGTTCCTCCATTAAAAACCTTGCAAGTATTTAATATCTGATCTTGACCCAAAATATGTGTACTGGGTTTTTTGTTGTTGTTGTTTGTTAGTTTTGCTTGTGTGTGTGTGTGATTGAAGGTTCTTCAAGTTTGAGTATATCCATCCCCTGGCTCCCAACAGATAATGAAATGGAATATACAAGCACACTCCTTTTCTTATTTATTTAGAAAATGTTTTATAATAAATCCAGTAGAAAATCTATGTTATGAACATCTTGAACACGCATAAAATGAAACATACACATGTGAATGCACCCCAACTTGAGAAATCATTGAGGTGTACTCCTTCCATATTTCCTTTCTTTGCCCTCCAGTGTCCTAGCCCCCGACTCCCCAAAGGTCACAAATAATCTGATTCCTGATTTTCTCCCTCATTCTTCTACTTTTTTGTATAGCAGTTTACCATATATGTATGTTTCTCTAAACATTAGTTTTGCTTGGTTTGAACTTTACAAAAATGTTATATTTTCTTCTTTCACTGAATATTATGTTGCTGAAATTCAGCCAGTGATGCTTGTAACTGATAGCTCTAGTTTATTTTCACTGCTACATAGTTTTCCACACGGTCCTTCCTTCACAACAAGGGCGAATATGTGTGCAAGGCCCATAGCACAGTTCCTGGCTCAGAGACAACACTCAATAAATATTTGTTAAATTGTTGAATGAGACTGAACCCCGACTGACTGCAACACTGATACTTGTTTCCCTCGGCTGGATACTCCGTCCTTCGCCTCACTGCTGAGGATCTTGCCAGCTCTTCTGCCCTGAGCTAATTACAGTTATAAAATTTCCTACCAGCCTTAAGATCCCCGGTAGCCTGCCTACGCACCTAAAACTACAATTCCCAGGAAGCATTGCGGTGCTCTTGCGTCAATTTGTTTACTTTCCTCCTCGACGAACTTCCGGAGTGTGTGGGCGGGGTCAAATGAGTTCTCCAATGAGCGCGTCCGCCGTTGAAGGGGGCGGGGAAATTGTCCAGTGCGCGGTTCGGCTGAGGCGCCAACGAGCGGGCCGGTTGCTGGGCAGCCGTCGTGGGCGGTGTCGCTGAGCCGCGGCGGCGGAGCGGAGTGGAGTGTAGCCTCTCTCTGCTGCCTGCTCCCAGGCTCGCTCCTTCTCCTGGCGTCTGTCGACCCCCTCCATGTCCCCGGTGGGCACAGCACCGCGGAACCTCCACGCCCACGCCCACTAGCCTGTGGAGGCCCTCCTTCACGTCCGGTTCTTGCTCCTCGACCGACGCAGACGACGAGGGCGTGCGCGGCGCCTGCGAGGATGCTTCTGTCTGCAGGAGGTGCCTGCGGCGCGTGGGGTTGGGGGCCGCCTCCGCGGGGGCTGGGGGCTCGGTGGGAGGCGGGCCTGTGTCTGAGGAACACGCGTGTGCGCCAGGAGGTACCTGTCAAGTCGTGCGACCGCTGTGCAGTGCACGGAGCGGGGGTTCGCTGGTTGAGCTCACGTTTACCTGACCTGTGACGTGTGCCGGGCGCGGTGCCAGCCTGGGGATGCGGTGACCCGGAGTCAGGCGCTGAACCAGCGGACGTGGTCGTGGCTCTTGGAGCTCAAGTCTTGCTGGAAGGACAGACGTGAAGCAACGATTAACGACAGTCTTGGTGGGTTATGAGAAGTGGAGGTCTCCCTCTTTTACAGGCTTGTTGAGGCACCTTCTAGTTTAGTCTTTGAATTTGTCTTTTTCTTCTTTTTTAAAAAAATTGATCAAATCTCACTGTATTTTTGTGCTATGTCCGTTTCTGTCTTAATATTTGGATTTCTAATTCTAGGTTTTTTTTTTAAACATCTTCAGATGCTCGTTTGGAATAATTAAATGTAGAGCGTTATGCTATAGTTTTTCTCCATGTTTTTGGAGGAGCAGAGGATAAAATTTTTATTAGCTGAAATGTTATGATTCACTTTTTCTGTTTTCTTCTTACAGAAACTTTGTAGAGAATTTGTTTTTTTTTCTATTCCTAGGTATTTTATGGACAGGGTTCCTAGTTTGAGAGAGCCCACTTTGTCAGTATAGTGGAGTGCAGTTTCGTTAATGGATAATGTTATTGAGAAGTGAGAGATAAATTTTGTTTGTCTTTCATTTATGCAAAATCCTTAATATTCCTTTTTTGTTTCCTTCCTTCCTTTTTCCTTCATTGCCATGTCTCTAAGGAGCACCACCTCTTTCCCATATTTCTGATGCCCCTTTGGAAGCAGTACTTCTTCAAGACTGACACCTCCAGAGCCTTTCACTTTCAAACAGCTCATGGCCAATGCTGAGAACCACCAAGTCCTAGATCTGTGTTGAGTATTTCAGCATTTAGTGATGGACTTCCTCTTTTGAGGATGGTGCTATGTGTTTTATCTGATTCCTCCTTTTATCATGAGCCTCTCCTTTTTATGGAGGCTCTTAAACCTTCTAATCCTCCACTCTCCCAAAGGCTTTCAGCAGTAGTAGGAGCTAGGTTGGAATTTGGTGTTTGTTTATGAACCTACAGGTAATTTGAAGGTTATGGTGTTGTCTTCTTGTAATGCTGCATGCTTGGTTATCTGTAGCTTTGTTTGTTCTCCTTGTCGATTCTATGATTCTTTCTCCCCAAAGAACTTCTTTTAACATTTCTTGCAAAGCAAGTCTACTGGTGACAATTCCCTCGATCCTCAATTTTTGTTTGAGAAATTCTTTATTCCCCTCACTTTTGAAGGATAAGTTCACGGAGTACAGAATTTTAGGTTGGTGGTTTTCTTGTTTCCACACTTCACTCCACTCTCTTGCTTGCAGGATGTTTTGGATTCAGGGAGCCGTCTTTTATCTTCCAGACCCTGAAGGCTCTCCTCGAGTTTTTACAAGTATCTATTTTCCCGTGCCTTTCCAACACATAATATTATTAGCATTTTTTTGTTTTCTCAATGTGATGGTTGAAGATGGTATTCCATTGACAATTTCATTTTTAATTAGTGAATTCTAACATTGTTGCATATTGGTCATCTGTGTATTTCTCAGTAGGTTGTTTATCCATATCTTTTGCCAGTTTATTAGTTAGGTTTTTGGAGCTCCTTCTTCAGTACTGATATTAATCATTTGTCTATTGTGTATTGCTGATGTTTTTTTCTGAGTCTGATTCATCTTTTAACTGTGTTTATAGTATTGTTGCTAAATGGAATAGTGTATATTCTGAGTCTCTGCACATTACTGTAAATCTTTTCGTTTTTTGGTCTTCACTCATGGATAAGAGATTGTCTGGCTATAGAATGCTTGTCTCACAACATTTTACCCCTCATCTCTATCCACACACATTGCTCCATTGTCTTCTAGAATTGCAGATGAGCAGTCTAATGCCAATATGACCTTTTTTTCTCTTTCTTCCTAGATGCCTAGAAAATTTTATTTCTTCTCTAAATTCAAAAACTTTCTCAATATGTGTTATGGTAATATTTTTTCTCATTAATTTTTCCTAGTATATGATATGTTCCTTTTTTTTTTTTTTGTGAGGAAGATCAGTCCTGAGCTAACATCCATGCCAATCCTCCTCTTTTTGGTGAGGAAGACTGGCTCTGAGCTAACATCTATTGCCAATCCTCCTCCTTTTTTCTCCCCAAAGCCCCAGTAGATGGTTGTATGTCATAGTTGCACATCCTTCTAGTTGCTGTATGTGGGACACGGCCTCAGCGTGGCCGGAGAAGTGGTGCATCGGTGCGTGCCCGGGATCTGAACCCAGGCCACCAGTAGCAGAGTGCGTGCACTTAACCGCTAAGCCACGGGGCCGGCCCCTGATATGTTCCTTTTGATGATTGGGGCCTTCCTTGAGTTCTGGAAAGTTTTTTCTCACATGTCTTTAAATATTGTTTTTCCCATTTGCTCTGTTCTCTCCATCAGACATGCCAATGATTCTTATATTGAAAGTCTGTGGAATCTTCTGACTCATTATTTTCTCTCTTTTCCTTTATCCTCTTCTTTCTGAAAGAGTTTCTCAAGAATGGCTTCAACATTATTGATTTAATTCCCAGTAGTATAAATTCTGATCTTGATTGTTTCTAAGCTGCAGTTAATCTCAAAGGAAATTTTATTCTTTTCAAAATATTTCCTCTTTATCTATCTCTATCTATTTCTGTCATGCCAGCCTCTCCCTTTACAGCTCAGTCTCTCACCTTATCATATAATTTTTTACTTCTTGTTTCTTAGGGCAAACAGTTTACTGAATTTTATAGAGAACGGAAACACAACAGAAGCTTTCTAAAGTGTGCTTCTGTTTCCTCTGATAGAACTCTTTTGAAGACTCTTATTCTGACTCTTAATAAGGACAGCAGGTGGCTCTGTCTTAGTCCAGGGAGCACTGGCTATCAGAGCCCCTCGCCCTAGCTTCCTCAGTGCACACTGGTCTGACTTCGAGCTGCCAGCACTTCTCTGCCTGGGGACTTTCCTCACTGCTGGAGACTCCTTGGCCGCCTATGTGACAGGCTGAAGTGTAGAGACTTGCTGTCCCCAGGAGCATCTTCAGCTAGTACCCCAGCTGCCTCACCCCTTGGGTGGGAGAGCTGTGAGGGGCGTGCTCTGCCCCGGCTGCCAGGGCTCCCTGTGGACAGAGCTCCTGTTGCCCACAGTGGTGAGTGTCCTGAGCGGGGACCCCGCAGTGGTGGGCAGCTTGATAGTAGCCATAACTAGCCGCCTTCTCTTCCTTCTCCCGCTTCCCAACCCCCCTTGCCTTCGCCTCCCAGATAAACTGCTTGCTCCAGAATCCTCTCCAGGTCTACATCTGGCGCCGCACAAGCTGAGGCATCCGTGGCCTAAGCATACACACATGTCAAGCCTTGTCTTGGCTCTGGAAGACCTGCTGGAGACAGTCCCCTGGGCCGTGACTTAACAGGTGTGAGGCTGCTTCTGTGACCTCGCATCTGTTCACTGCAGTTTGGAATGTCATCCTGTTCCTGGTTCTCATCCTTGTGGGCAGGAAACCGGAGGGCTGCGGGCCACTCTCAGCTGCCCGGTGCCCCACCCATGCTGACGCCAGGACCACGTGTACATACAGGCGTTATCCACCCCAGGGTTCTGCCCAGCCCCCTCTGCCTCTTCTCCCCACATCACTCAGGGCTCCTTCTGCTCTAGGACTGGTGATGATACTCCATGGGGTGCAAGGGCATCCTCTGAATGTGCCATCGTTGGTTTAAGTGGGACTCTGCTGTGTGTTGCTGTTAGTGTGTGAGGTTGGGGCCAGCTTTGTCGTGGGTTTACACAACAAACATTCCGCTGGAGCCTGCTCTGCTTGGTGCACGAGGACGCTGGCTCTGGACCTGCAGATGCATCATCTCCTACAGATGGCAGCTGCCCTCGCACTGTAGGTCTGCCCTTGAGCAGTCGCCCAGCAGCCTAGCGGCAGGGAGCTCACGTTCTCCTATTACACCTTCAGGCAGGCGGTGAGAGAAGCAGCTTTACTGGTCAGCTCCTCTGGGCCAGGCCTGTGCCTTGTCTCCTTACAGCATTCTTGGGGGCTAATTGTTACTATCATTCCCAATCTGCAGATGAGGAAGCCAAGGCTCCTACAGGTTGAGTGACTTCTGAGGTGACTTGGGGCTAGGGCTGGGGCTGGGACCGGGAAGGTCTGACTCAGGGTCTGTGCTTGTTCCCTGGCGTGTTGCAGCCTCTCAGACACGGGACACGCCAGAATGATGGGGCTCCTGATTTGCTGCATTGCTGCACCTCAGCCATTTCACAAGGAGCCTCCGTGTTGTCTTGGCACTGCGGACCCTACAGTGGACCTAACAAATCCCTTGTCCTCACGGGGGTTTCCTCCTAACGAGGAAGACAGAGACAGTAAACAGACATCAGTAAGACGGGATCAGGTGGCCCTGAGGGAAGGCTACCAAGTGGGTGATGGAGGAGAGGCTTTGAGGAGGAGTCTGTCTATTGCTGGGTAACAAATGGCCCCAACACTTGGCAGCCCACAGCAGCAAATGGTTATTGTCTTGGCCTCTGTGGGTCAGGAACCCAGGAGCAGCGTGGCTGGGTGGTTCTGACTCAGGGCTCTCTTGAGGTCTCTGTCAGGATGTTGGCTGGGGCCACATCTTCCCAGGGGCTGGGAAATCTACCTGTCAGCTCACATGCATGGCTGCTGGCAGGAGGCATCAGGTCGTCACCATGTGGGTCTCTCCACAGGGCCACTCACAGGCAAGGTAGCTAGCTTCCCAGGGGGAGAGATGGAGATGGAGATAAAGATTGAGATACACACACGTACACGTGCACACACACACACACGTATGCACGCACGCACCGCCCCTGCCTGCTTTCCTTCCGCACGGCTGTGATGAAATGGGAAACAAAACAAGGAACAAGCACCTTCTCCTGCTGCTCCCGGGCCGCCCTTCCTCACCGTCCGTGGCTTGCTTTCCTTCAGGCTTCCTGAGAATGGCCTTGGAGAGTCGTCCAGCTGACAGAGGGCTGTCTGCACCTTCTCCCTGTCCCCCTGGGGCAAGGAGACAGCACAAGTTTCCGCTGGCCATTCTGGTCTTCTGTCACTTGCCCGCAGAGGGGGCAGTGTGGCGGGCACCGATGCCCACTTGGAATTGCTGGACAGGGAGTCCAGTGTCCTTCTAGAACAAGGGGTTTACATTCAGGCAGCTGGAACACACATCGCTGGGAACTACCTGCTCTGGGTCTTATTTGCTGCTGGCGAGAGCACGGGGGAGATTGGGTGCTGCCAGGGGAGGCCGGGCAGTCCACCTGTGACAACGGGCCTGGATGTTCGAGGAGCAAAATGGGGTCTCTCTTTCCCTTTTTAAAATAATAATCCATTACTTTGTTGAACCATTGTTCATTTTTTCCATTTTAAAATTGTGACATACACACAAAACACACAAAATACACTTGCATACATATGTATATGTGTGTGTGTATACAGTTTAAAGATTCATGTGGTATAGACATCTGTCTTCACCACAAAGTCAGTAAGTGGGACATTTCCAGAAGCACTTGTGTCCCTCCTGACAGGAGCCCCTCTCCCTGGGGGACCGATGCCCTGACACTTGTGACGGTCAAGTCCTTGCTCAGCCTCACAGTCTCACTCTCCGGCAGGCACCTCTCCGCTGAGGCGTTGTGTTTTGCTCGTTTTATTCATTCATGTGGATTGTGATGCGTGCCGTCTTGGGAGACTGGCTGCCTGGGCGACTCACTCTGCTGCTGGGGGCAGCCAGGGCGCGTGCGTTCCTGTGGCTGGTTAGTCTCCCTTGTGTGCATGGGCCACATTCATCCATTCTCCTGTTGAGACATGCTGGGCCCATTCCAGTGTGGGGCTCCCGGGCTGTGTCCCCCGCTTCACTGGCCTTTATGAGTAGGAGCAGAACTTCTGGGTCAAGAGGTGCCCTTACCTTTGTGGGCAGTGCTGCTGTCTCTTCCACGGTGGAGCACTTGTGTGTGCCAGGTCCTGTGCTGAGCTCAGGGAGGGGCAGCGTTCTCCCGGGAATCTCAGCAGCAGACTGGCCTGTGCTGTGGCGGAAGGGCAGGCTGCTTAGACAGGGATGAACAGGGAGGGAGGCCTGGCCGAGTGTGTGGAGGGCGGTCAGAGATCCCCCCGCTGCCTTAGAGACACGGTTGCTGAGAGTGACTGATGGTCAGACGTTAACTACGTGGAGTGTTCCAGGCAGGAGGAGTGTGTGCAGAGGCTTTGAGGTGGGGGGTGATCCATCAGCTCGGCTGCCACAAGAAAGTGCCACGGGCTGGGCCGCATGAGCAACAGAATTCACTTTCCCACAGTTCTGGAGGCTGCAAGTCCCAGGTGAACGTCTGGCAGGGCGGCTTCCTGGTGGGACCTCTCTTCCTGGCTGGTGCCTTCTCTCCATGTCCTCACGTGGTGGAGAGAGAGCTCTCATGACTCTTCCTCTTGTGAGGGCACTAGTCCTGCCGAGTCAGGGTCCCACCCTTATGGCCGTATTTAGCCTTTAGCGCCTCCTCACAGACCCCATCTCCAGACACAGCCACACTGGGGGTTAGGGCTTCAACATATGAATTTGGGGGCCCGCAACCATTCAGTCTGTAACGGGGGTGAGGGGAATTTGAAGAACTGGAGCGTGCATGGACCAAGGGGTCAGGTGGTGTTTTAGTTACTGGTCCTTGTGTAACAAACCACCCCTAAACTTAGTGGTTTTAACGAGAATCATCATTTATTTACTCAAGATTTCACAGTTTGGGCAGAGCCCAGGGGGACAGCTCCTGTCTGCCCTATGTGACGTCAGCCGAGGCCTTGCTCACAAGGGCTGGCAAGTTGGTGCTGGCTGACAGCTGGGCGCTCAGCTGGACTGGTGGCCAGGGGCCTTCGTCCTCCTCCACGTGGCTGCGTGGCCTTCCTCACAGCATGGTGGCTGGTTTCTAAGAGTGAGAAAGCAAAAGTTGCCAGTCCTTTTAATGGTTGGTCCTGATCCTGGCAGGAGTGTCATTTCTGCCATCGTAGAAGTCACAGAGTCCAGGTATAGCTACTGGTTCATATCACAGACCTCGTCTTTTTTTTTTTTTTTTGAATAAAAATGATATATATTTAAGGCGTACAACATGTTTTGGTATACAGATACATAGTGAAATGGTTGCTACAATAAAGCTAATTAATATGTCCATGTCTTTACATAATTGTCTTTTTTTTGTGGTGCAAGCACCTGAAATCTCTTCTTAGCAAGTTTCCAGTATATGAAACAGCCTTGTTAGCTATAGTCGTCCTGCTGCACATTAGATCTCTAGCCTTATTTATCCTACCTAACTGCAGCTGGGTGCCCTTTGACCGCCCTCTCCCCGTTTCCCCCCTGACCTGGCCCCTACTGACCACACAGACCTCGTCTTCTCTCGGCCACATGCTGCAGGAAACGTGCCACCTTTTATGTTGGGCATCACCTCCTAGGCTTGAAGCACATATTGGCCAGCTCTTGCCCCAAGACAGCACAACCTCAGATAGTTAAGACACGGGGCAGGAGCACACCAAAGCTGTGAAAGTCAGGGCCAGCTGGAAGAAAAGAGAAAAGTGGATCATTCACCCTGCTCAACAGAGAAGCTTCCCTTGTCCCCCTTTCCACAGCAAACCCTCCTAAACATAGTGGGCAGAGGGGCTGCATTTGATGACTCAGAAAGGCAGTGTCTGGATTTCATTAGCTTGGCTCACTAAGGTACTGGTGGACGCCAGGAGCTGATGGTCTTTGCTAAATGTGAAGGAAATGAACCCTGAGAGTCCCGTCTGTATCCCACCCCCTACCCCGGGGGTCCCTGCTTGCTAAGGTTATTTTTCTTTAGATGCAGCTGGTAGTAGCTGCCACGTTTCTGGTTGGCTGTTTCAACCTCCCGGAGCAGCAGGGAACTGTTTTTACCAGAGAAACCTGTGTGTGAATTTGTGTGCAGTATTTTCCCCGAGGTGAGACATTTGCGAGATCCGATGTATTCATTTTCCACAAGTGAAATTGTTACTGAACCAGAAGTGGGTTCGGTCACCCATCACGCATTAAGCCAATCTCTGACAGCGGGTGTAGTGGAAGAAAGTAGGGCAAAGTGCTGAGCAAGGAGAACGGGCAGCCAACTCCCGAAATCCCTGACAAGCTACAATCAAGGGTTTTTATTTGGGGTTTTAGGTAGGGGAGGGGGAGCATCCATGTGGCCTTGAGGGCGGAAGAAGAGGGCTGGGGATGGGCTAGGAGTCTTGTCACTCCCCGTTCCTGTCCCCCGTTTTGGTTTTCTTCACACTAAGTGGCCCGATGTGTGGTCAGCCAGTGTTGCTCTCCTTGAAATCTCTCTGTGGCTCTCATTCCCTTTAGGGCAAGTCCCAGTGCCTTAGTGGGCTTTCAGGACCCTCTGTGACCTGTCCCCCTGCAGACCTTTTCACTGCCACCCCGTCCTTGCACTGTACTCACACCGAATTGTTCAGTTTCCCACAGATACTCTGCCCATAAGGTTTACTCTCTGGGAAGCCCGCAAACTCCATCAGGCTCCCCGAGATGAATCAGACATAGATCTCGCCTGAAGAGCATGGTCCAGCTGGGAAGACAAGACAGGTACCTAACGATAGTACAGTCACATTCACAACACAGCACACACCCGCTGCTGGCAGTATCAGGACAGCGTCTTGAGGGAGGTGGCGTTTAGCAGGGCCCAATGCATGGCTCTGACCACAAGAGAGAGAGAGGAGGCATTCCAGACAGAAGGAAGCTGGAGTGTTAGGCACGTACCAGACAGAGGTGGGGAGCGAGGCTGGGGAGTGGGGAGTGGACCAGCACCCCTTGTTTCTAGGACCACTTCCCACTGGTGCATTTTGCTCTGCATCTCCAAACTTAAATATCCTCCAGCTCACAGCCTGGAAAGCAGTCAGCTCTGATGATAGGACGCTCTCCTATGAGACTCTCTCCTCTTCCGTGAGCTTTGGGCCTTGGCTGCCTGGGCCCGCGGCTGCCTCTGATCTCCCTCATTAGTCCCAGCTCAGTTCCACAGGAAGGGCTTTGGGTTTTGTTCTAAGGAGCAGGGGCTCCGTGAGCAGGGAGTGACATGATCGACTTCCATTGGAGAAGATGCTTCTGGCTGCATGTACACAGTGGGCTCTGGGGGGGGAGAGAATCTGAGTTGGTAATGGAATCTCACCAGCGATTTGCCAGCACATCTAATGAAAAGCACCCACTGGCCCATGATTTTCAGCTGGTTCCTGAATTACGAATTACTTAATGCAATTTGTCTGATGGACAATTTTTCATAAAACATGAACTCAGGGCGGGGAGTGGTTGGGTGGTGGGAGGAAACATTAAAAGGGGTGTATCAGAGAGGTCCAGGTGGCCCCCAGTCCCATTGTCCACTCCTCAGAGCAACTGAACACATAACTTTTAGCTGGGTATGTGGCCACCCAAGACTGCAGAGCTCCCAGCCTCCTCTGCAGCTGGGCCGGGTGTGTGACCAAGCTCTCCCTCCAGGATGGGAAGGGAAACAACTTGTGCGGCTTCTAGGATATTTCCTAGGAGAGAGAAGCAGGCCCTTCTTTCTGCTTCACCCTCTGTCCTGCTGCCGGGAGCGTGAGCCCTGAGGCTGGAGCTCCGCCCTGACCCACATTGATGAGGGCAGCTCCTCTGGGATGACAGGGCAGCAGGGAGAGGAGCCTCCTGGAGCAGCCCTGCCAGACCAGCCCTGGACTGTCTGCCTCCAGACTGAGCATGGGGGAGATGCCTGTTCTGTTTGCCACTCTCCTCTGGAGGCCCTTTATTGCAGCAGCTGAACCTTATCCTGACCAGGACAGCAGGCTTGGAGGGGACTTTCTGTGGGGTTCCCTTGGATGAGGCTGCTCCCAGAGCCACAGCTGTCTGAAGTTTTCAGCCCTCCTTTCCGTGTGGTGACAGCCAAGCTCAGCTCCAACCCACTCCCCTCTCCGGGCGCTTCTCTGGAAATCTACGTGAAGGTCGATGCCCCCAAGGAAACAAGTGTGGAGCTGGTATCGCCCAGGGCATCCTCTTGTTCTGTCCTCCCACACTGTGCACCCCCCACTCTCTCCCAAAGATGCAGCTTGTTCTGAAATAGGCTGGACTGACTCTTTCCCTGCTAATATCTGCAGATTCTCATAAATAACTCAGGGAACAGGCCGTCTCACGCATGGTATAACTTGATTATTGTTAGAAAGATGAGTTTGGAACTGACGAGTTCCCTGCTAAACTTTTAAACAAGTTTAAAAGCTGAATTTGAAAAACGAACCAAATTCTAGTCACAGTGTGAGGGCAGAGACTGGGACTCCCATCAAGCCTTGGCCTGAGCCCTCAGTCTGGGGAGACAGATGTTTAGGACTTCCTAGGGGTCTCTTGTCCATGTAATTTCTGATATGCCCTCCACTCTTATGGAGCCTCCAATTTTATGGGGAAAAGGAATTCTAATGTACTAAAAAACTTGTTGAAGATATTGTAAAAGGGTGCACAGTATATTTGTTCTTCATTTATTTACGCTACGCGTCTGCAAATTGTCTTTTAGGGCTGGTTTAAAATAGAATGTAGGGCCGGCCCCGTGTCTTGGCAGTTAAGTGCGCCCGCTCCGCTGCTGGCGGCCCGGTTTCAGATCCCAGGCACGCACTGACGCACCGCTTCTCCGGCCATGCTGAGGCCGCGTCCCACATACAGCAACTAGAAGGATGTGCAGCTATGACATACAACTATCTACTGGGGCTTTGGGGGAAAAAATAAATAAATAAAAATTAAAATAGAATGTATTGGGGTCAGCCCAGTGGCGTATTGGTTAAGTTTGCACACTCCACTTTGGCAGCCCGAGGTTCACAGGTTCGGATCCCGGTGCAGACCTGTGCACTGCTCGTTAAGCCATGCTGTGCCGGCGTCCCATATAAAGTAGAGGAAGATGAGCACGGACGTTAGCCCAGGGCCAATTTTCCTCAGCAAAAAGAGGAGGATTGGCAACAGGTGTTAGCTCAGGGCTAGTCTTCCTCACACACACACAAAAAACCAGAATGTATTAATGAAAAATTTGAGGTTCAGTAAGGCCAACAGATAGGAGACGACACCATTGAGAAGATAGTTTGTTACAGTTCCCAGAGGAGGGGCACGCCGCGCCACACAGGGCCTCACGGGGAAGCACTCAGGTGGTCAGGAGGCAGAGGGAGCGGGGGAACTGTGGGCAGGAGCCTTTACTGTGGGTTCTGCAGGAAGGAGCAGCGGGGCGGGGTAAGCAGGCTTAGGACTGGCTGGTCTGAGTAATTTCACAGGCTCTGGGGCATAGGGGCTGTCCCAGTTGTCTGGTACCTGCCCTGGGTGATAAGGGCAGGGGAATAGTGGCCCGGAGTATGAGTGTCCGATAGAGGAGGTGGTTGGGGTGTGCGTGGACACTGGATTGGTTGGTTTGTATTTGGGCTCAAGACTGGAGGATTCTTCCTGAGGGTGGGGGGAAGGAGCCACAGGGAGGCAGGAGGCCGAGTCTGGATTCAGAACAAGGAGTGTCCTGCTTATGCACGCGGGACAGATGCTAAAGCATCAGGTTTACAGAAGCTAGAAACATGGTCCAGACGAGGGCTCAGCTCAAATGTCACCTCCTCAGTGGAGCCTTCCCTGCCTACTCCATCTACAGTGACAGACTCCCCACCCTAGTCTCCCTACCATCACCCACTTCATTCCCATCACAGCGTTCAGGGCCTGGCCCCCTGCTCAGCACCCCACCTTGACTCTCCCCACTCAGAGGAAAACTCCTCACCGGGGCCCCCAGGCCCTGCACCATCTGGGGCCCTCCACCTCTCTCGTCTCCTCCCACTACTGTCCCCCCCAGCCCCTGCATCCTGATCCCCGAGCCCTGCTATTCCTCTGTAGCACTTCTGCCTTCTAACCTGCTGTGCTCTGCTCACTCTTTGTCCCGCTCCGTGTTGTTGGCTCCATGGGGGCAGCGGAGTTTGTTTTCTCATCTCCTTCACTGCCCTCCGTGTCTGCAGCCTAAGTCAGGGCGGGGCATAGAGCGGGGCTCCACAAACAGCGAATGAGCGAAGAACGCTCAGCACTCCTGGAAATGTGCTTGTTTGTGGTCTGCAGTGTTCACTTGCCCGGCGCACGTCACTGAGGCCCTACTGCGTGCTGGGCCGGCTTCAGACACTGGGCACAGCAGCGGACGAAGCAGGCAGAGGTCTCCATTCTCATACAGCTGACAGCCTAGTGGGGGAGACAGAGAAAAAATAAGTAAAATATGCACAAAGTCAGGCAGTGATATGTACCATGGAGAAAAATAAAGGCAGGAAGGACGTTTGAGCAGATTCCTGAAAGTGTTTAGGGAGCAAGCAATGCAGAGGGTAGAGTGTTCCAGGCTGTGAGACCAGCAAGTGCAAAGGCCCTGAGGCAACAGTGGGCTGCATGTTTGAGAGTCTTAGTTATTAGTGTGGATTCTTAGTTTTTTCTTGAGTCTGTATTTCGCTTTTGTTTGTAATCCTTGGTTTCACCTTTCTAACCAATTAACCTGAGTTCAGCAAATTCTATTCTATTCTGTGATTTAAAGTAGAAACGGGTGAATTTGGGTCAAGTCAGTATGCGTTTATTGAATGGCCTCCGTGGGCCCAGCTCTGTTAGGCATCAGGAGGCTGTGAAATCAACATGGCAGTCTCTGCCTTGATGACCCCAGTTAATGAACGTCCTCGACGTCCTCCAGTCCCTTCCACTGTCCCTCTGCCCCATCTCATCTGGGTTTCAAGCTCCAACCCTGACCCTTTGTCGCACCTTCACCCCCACATCTACCTCCTCCTAGACCTCTCTGTCTGGGTGTCCCCTGAGCTTCTCGAAGTCAGCGTGTTGCAAACTGAGTTCAGCCCTTGCCCCACAACTGCCTCCTCTCCATGAAGTCCCACTTGGTGAGGGAGCCACCACCAGCAGGATCCTCAACCCCTGGGCAGGGCTCCTCCCCACCCCGCCCTGCTGATGCATGCCACCCCGTGGATCCACCACCTTGGGAACCCAGTGACCCTCTCTCTCCCGGGTTCAGCCTTGGGCTGCACACCAACCTCCCCCTTTTCACAAACCCCCAAGAGGCTGGTACAGTTACACACGGGGACACACAGGCAACGCACGCGGTTGTGGCTGGGAATGACAAGCAGTATCCCAGAGCAGAGGGCAGACCAGGGCTCCTGAGTGGCCGGAGCACAGCTATTGTGGCGGCACGATGCCCATAAAGGAGGTGAGGCTGTTGCCCCACTGCAGCCCCTCCCCGTGTTCCCCAGGGTGCCCTGTGTTTCATGCCTCGGCTTGGGCTGGCTGCCCCTCCTTGCTCTCTGTTAGGTGGGTGCCTATTCATTCATTCACTCATTCGTTCCTCATGTATTTGGTTCTTGGTCGGTGCCAGACCCTGGCTAGGTGGTGGCTCATCCTTGGAGGCCCAGCTCAGATGTCACCTCCTCCATGAAGCCATTCTTGATCCCTACTCCCTCCTGCAGCCCCCTCTGGCCTCACCTGGGACCACCCCAGTGCTGTGATCACACTCTGGTGACCTCTGCAGCCTGTGAGCTCTGGGCCAGGTACAGAAAGGGGCTCAGAAAAATGTGATGATGGCGAAAACACTGAATAGATGAAAGGATTACACACAGGCCACATAGGGCTCAAGTTCACCGTCTCCCCCTCTCCCTCCAGGACCAGGGCTCCTTCATTATCAGGAGCCTGGGGGACCTTTTCTCACCCTGTGCTCATTTAGACCATTAACAGTCTGGATTTTTTTTCAATTTTAATTTTTTTTAAACTTTGAAGACATGTCATGAGGGTATCCCTCGGTAAGGAGAAACTTAATTATCATTTCAAGGAAGGGAATCCATCTGTTGTGTCTGAGCCAAGACAGGACAATATGGAAAGCACAGGGTGTTGAGGGGGAGCCGGCTCAGGGGCTGGGCCTCAGGGCAGCAGGAGGAGGGGAGACAGAGAGACGGATGGAGGCCGAGCTGCCAGGGCCACGGGCAAGCCAGGAGGAGGGGGCGTCCAGGGGCTTCCGCCTGTGAGGGAAGTGTCCCCCTCTGTCACATACAAGCATGTTTCTCATGCTGCAGCACACCTCCAGGCCTTTTTATAACTATCAATGCCCTACATAGGTGTTGTGTGAATAAATCACTATTTATTTATCTACCCATTCTCACATATGTGGTCATTTGTCTTGTTTCCAGCCATTTACTGGAAAACTGCTGCTATGAACACATTTGTCCATGCCTCTGGTTCACAGATGCTAAAGTTGCTCTTTGGAATATATCTAGGTGTGGAATTGTTAGATCATGGGATGGGGCATTGTTCAACTTTACAAGAAAATTTATAAGTTTAGAATTTAGTTAGTAAGTTTAATTTTGCTAAAGCGTTTGTGCCAATTTACATTTCTGCAAGAATCCTAAGGGCAGGTCACCATGGTCTCTGGACACTTGTGATCCCCTTCACTGCCAGTAGGAATGTAACAGATTGGCCCTTTTGATAAAGTAACTTGATATCCAGGGCTGTGAAACTGGTCATACTGTTTGGCTCAGGAATTCCATCTTTGGGTATTCCATCTTTTCTTTCTACAAAGAAAAGAACTCAAAATGCAGGAAAATATTTGGCACACCAAGATGTTCACTGCAGCATTGTTTATAACTGAAAAATGGAGGAGAAACTCAAAATTGAAGAAATGGTTCAGTGAAGTTTAGTAGATTGACAGTCTACTAGGTGTAAAATGTTATCTCATGGTATTGTTTCCATTTCCTTGGTTACTAGTGAAGTTAAATATCTCTTCATATGTTTATTAGCCATTTCTATTCCTTCTTTTTGAAATACCTGTTCATGCCTTTGCCAACTTTTATTGAGTTGTTTGTCTTTTCTAATTGATTTACAGGAGTTCTTAATATATTCTTGATACTGATCCTTTTTTTGTTGTATCAGTTGCAAACATTTTCTCCCACTTTGTAGCTTATCTTTTCACTTTCTTGAAGGTATTTTTGTTGAATACAAGTTTTCATTTTCACATAGTCGAATCAATAAGTCATTTCTTCTTTGGTTAGTGCTTTGGTTGTCTTATTTATTAGATCATTTTCTACCCTGAGGTAGGAAATATATACTCACTTACATTTTCTTCCAACAGTTTTAAAGTTGTGCTTTTGACATTTAAGTTTCTAATCCATCTGTGGTTGATTTATGTATGGTATGAGAAAGGCATCTATTTTATTTTTTCCACATGGGTAGCCAATTTGTTGAACAAGTCTCCTTTCCCCAGTGATCTGTCCTGTCAACTTGGTCAGATATAGAAGTGTGATATATCCATAGATTAATAAGTTTGGGCACTTTCTTCTACTTAGTTGTCACTTGTTTTATCTGTGCTGGTACCAGAGAGCCTTGTCCACGAACCGTTCTCATAAGTCTTGACATCTAGTAGAGCAAGTCTCTCCTTCTCACTCAGCTTCTTTGACATGTTTAACCTATTCTTGGCCCTCTGCTCTTTCATATACATTTAGAGTCAACTTGGCAAGTTCCACACAAAATGTTTGTTAGCATTTTAATTGGGGTTGCATTAAGTCTATAGATCAATTTGGGGAGAATTAACATCTTAATGATATTAAGTTTTTCTATCTTTCCATTTATTTACATCTTCTTTAAAGTTCTGTAGAGTTTTAAGTTTTCTGTGTACATTTCTTACAGATTTTGTATTAGATTTATTGTTAGGTATTGATAGCTTAGTTTTCTCTTTTTCTCAGAATGCATTTTTTAAATTGAGGCATAATTTACATATAATAAAATGCACCTGTGTTAAATATACAGGTCAGTGACTTCTGACAAATGTGTATACCTGTGTAACCACCACCACAATCAAGATATGGAACATTTTTATCACTTCTAAAAGTTCCTTGTGCCCCTTTGCCCAGCCCCAAGCCCCAGGCAATTGATAAATTATTTGTTGTCACTATAGAATAATTTTGCCTTTTAAAAAAAATGACTTCATATAAATGGAATCATAAAATGTTAATGTGTGTGTGTGTCTGGTTTCTTTTACTCCATGTAGTGTCTTTGAGAGTCATCCATGTTGTTGCACATCCTCAGTCATTTGTTTCTTTTTCTTTCTGAGTAGTAGCTTTTTCTTAAAACTTTGAGAATCAGAGTTGTTTTTTCTCTTTCCTCTACCCTTGCGTTTTGGCCAGCCCCTCACTTTCTACCTTCAGTGATTCCTGAGCACACAGTATCAGTGTGTTTTTTGGTCTTAAAAACCAAGCCTGTGCCCTCCCTCCTGCATTCAACTATGCTTCCCAGGACCCCTCTAAAGATGGTAGTGGGTGGCCGTCCTTAATCATTTCCTGACAGCTTCCTTCCAGTTAAAAGAGGGAGAACTGACAAATTCACGGCTCCTTGTCCACTGGGGAATTCTGGCCACTTTGGGCTTTGGGGACTGCTGGACTTGCTGTTGAGGAAGCCCCAGCCTCCTGCATGGGGCTCCTCGGGCCCTTCCTGGGCTTTCTTTGTCTTTCGGGACAATCCTGAGAAGACGGCCGCATCAGAACGAGGGGACTTTTACATCACGGGGGACCGAGCCCACCTGGACAAGGATGGCTACTTTTGGTTCATGGGAAGAAACGACGATGTGATCGATTCCGCAAGGTCAAGCTGTCTGCTCTTTTCTTCTCCCTTCGAAGCTTCACGGGGGAGGGGAGGTCACGTGGAGGAGTTTGTTTTCCTCTTCCAGCTACCGGATCAGGCCCGTTGAAGTGGAAAGTGTCCTTGCCGAGCACCCAGCTGTCCTGGAGTCTGCTGTGGTCAGCAGCCCAGACCCCATCAGAGGAGAGGTAACCAGTCCAGCCAAGAGCATTGCCTCCTGGTTCTGTGCCTATTAGCACCCAGCAGAATAATCTGGAAGGCCCAGATTCCTCCATATCTTTCCCCTATCCAGGCACCGTAAGAGTCTGAAATGCCACCATCAGACACACATTAGTTTTGGTTAAGCATTGCCCTCATGTCTTTAGAGACGTAAATACTCTCTAGAGGGACACCATGGGAAGATACCAACACTTTGGTGACAACTAGAGACAGAACCGGGTCCAAAAGAGGCTAACTGTCGGCGGGAGATGGTGGTGGTAGGTGCAGGCTTTGTCCTCTATCCTGTCCCATAAAAAGTCCTTTTCCATTTGCAGATGAGGACATAGCAAGTGCCCCAGACATAGTTACTGATGGCTCTAACCTGGGGGGAATAGCCAACTTGAGGGATGACAGAATAAGTATCCAAGGTGACCTTGATCTATCAGAAAGATGTGTCAAATTCAATAAGCTAACTTTTCTCAGGAGAAACGCCAATTCCTTCCCAGGGGTCCCAGAGGAACGGATAGAATGGGAGAAATAAGCTCATAAACTGAACTGTGTACTTTTCAGTGGCTGTAAATCCAACGTAATCCTGAAGTTCTATGTAGTTACTTTATGAAAGTTGGTGTAACATCAAGCTACGTTCTCAGAAGCACTGGGGCCAGAGGAGTGATGCTCAGTCTGGGCCCTGGACTGCTCACAGCTGCATCATCTGGGATTCTTGTTTAAGATGCAGGTTTCTAGACCTCAAGTCAGACTTGCTGAATCCGAGTGACTGGGGATGCAGCCCAAGGAAGTTTCATTTTGACCAGAAACCCCCAGCCAAGTGGTTCTGATGCCCACTAAAATTTGAGGCCACTAATGTAGAATGAGGGAGGTGAGAATCCCATCTACATGCTGGAGAAATGACACCTGGAAAAGTATGCCTAGTTCTGCATGCCGCGAATTAGCTGGGGCTGTGACGAATGGCTGTGTGCTCACAGTTAATCCATGTAAAGCATTCAGAACAGAGCCTGGCACGTAGAAAGTGCTCAGTAAATGTTTGGTAGTTTTAGAAAACATAAGAGAAAGCCCTTCCTAAAAGCCAGATCTGTCTGAACATGAAATGGTGGTGAGATGCCCACCTTTGGAAGTATGCGAGGACAGTGAACACCGCTTAACAGGATGTGTTGACAGAGTTGTATGCTTGTATGAGCAAGCAACCTCCTGGCCTTTGGACTCTTCTATTCCTACCAGAAACCATGTTTTCTTGTGCCTGAGTTTGGGACTCTTCCTCCTCCTTGGCAGGAAGCAGCCTGCAAAAAAGATGTGGGCAGAGAGAGCCAAGGTGCAGCATGTCCCTCAGGATGCCTGGAATAGAGGCCGTGCAGCAAAATGTTTGCTGATTGCAGACGCTCAGACATGCAGTCTCGGAAAGAGCCTCCTCCCCTTGAAAGTGGTCTGCACTGTTCCCCGATCCTGCGTCTCCAGGCATATGCCTAGTTACCTTCCTAGTCAGGAAAACCTGGACATAATGGGATTTAAGGAGTTTGTGAGGCTTCTTTCTCCAAAGTATTTGCACCCTAAGAGAAGCACGTTGGCTCCTAAGGGTGTCACTTCAGGTATGGGGACTAGTTTGGGAAATAGGTAGGAGTCTGAAATCATTCCACAAAAGCCAGTGCTCCCGAGAGTTGGTCCTGGAAAGGCAGACAACAGAAAAAAGTTGGTGTTGTCCATTTCACTGGCTGAGCCCAAGGAATTGTAGAACTTTCTTGTTGGGCTGGTGAAAGTGAGCGCTTATTCACAGGCTAGGTTAAGGAGAAAAGAGTTGTTATACAAGGCCTGATTGGTTTTTTGACAGGTGGTAAAGGCGTTTGTAGTCCTTTCTCCAGCCTACTCCTCTCATGGTTCAGAGGAACTAACCCGGGAGCTCCAGGAGCTCATGAAAAGGGTGACTGCTCCGTACGAGTACCCCAGGAAGGTAAACATCGGGGGTTCTAGGACATGATGAGCTGGGGACTCAGGAGGGCACACGCTACCTGGGCTCCCCCTCCGGGCTCGGCGCTGGGGAGATGAAGGCACAAACAGGCCCAGCAGCTGCTTCTGCCTTTTTTCCCTGTCTGTTCATGGGGCCTCCCCAAAGCACATTCTGTTCCTCCTCTAAGAAGTGACTGTAAATCAGATTCAGGGGGTGATGCTGAAGCACTGTGGGAAAGATCACGTGCTCCAGGCTCTGACTGTTTTGATTGTTGTCATTTGGAGAAAACCATGACTCATGGAGGCTTTCTCACGTAGTGGCCGAGGGTAATGAGTCTTTTCGAGACAACAGTCTTTCTGGGAAACGACGATTTCAAAATGTTTTTGTTTTTGTTTTATGGGCACTAGGTGGCCTTTGTTTCGGAACTGCCCAAGATGGTTTCTGGAAAGATCCAAAGGAGTAAACTGAGAAGCCAAGAGTGGAGGAGACGAGATACAACCCCAGAAGGGCCCCACAGGCCTCTGAAGGTTCTAAGGGGAACTGGTGGGGTCACTGCTTAGTCCGTACTTGGAGCATCATTCCTTCAACCCTGTGACATCAAAGGCTCTCGGCTTCCAAATGGGCATCTGCAGAATCACTGGATGACCCTGGAAGAGAAGAACATCACTGACCCAGAGAGCATGGTCACTGCCCAGTCTAGCAAACGTTTGGTGGCTCGACTTCCCCCTCTGTCTGGAGGCGTCTTCAGCAGCTGCCCACTGGTCTTACTTCCTAAGAGCTTGCAGCTGGCCCTCCGAGGGACGGGTCACCAGAGCGTCAGAGCACTTGTGATCTCTTTCACTGTCGGTGGGAGTGTAACCACTTGAGCCTTTTGATAAAGCCATTTGCTAATCATACCCAAGGCCATAAAAAATCGGTCATACCCGTTAGCTCAGAAATTCCATCTTTGGGAATCACTACAAAAGGAAGGATTCAAGAGATGTTTACTGTAGCATTGTTTAAAACCATCAAAACAAAATAAGGAAAAAAAATCAATATCCAAACAATAGAGTTATGATTAACTAAGTTATAGTAGATTAACTCAATAAGATATCATATGGCCATTAAAAATATGCCTTCGGGAAATCTTGAGCTATCTTAATTTTAAATCAGAACAAAAATAATATGTGAATACTGGAGAGTCACGGCTTTGAAAGATAAAAGAAAAACTGTAGATGGAAAAATGATGGGAAGGAAATACACTAAAATGTTAATAGTAATTTTCCTGGGTATTGAAAATAATGGATGATGTTTTTTTCCTTTCATCTACATTTCTTATTTTCTAGGTTTTCTCAGTAAGTATATATAACTATTTTAATGAAAAAATTATTTTAAAGAAACAATCCCGCCAAACCACCCTCTGCCTTGTGTCTGGTTCTTTCTCCACATCCTAAGTCATTGTGCCCAAATGCGAGTGTTGTATGTCCTACCCAGGAAGGACAGGAGGACCTGAAGTCATGTCCCAGGCCCAGAAACAGAAAGGATGATTCTGGGCAGCTGAGACCAGCCAGGTGGAGAAGCAGCAGATGGAAACTCAGAGTCAACCCAGTGCTGCTTACCCGACCCCAGCACCTCCACTCACACACCAATCATTATTTATTGAGCACCTACTCAGTGCTGGGCTCTGCGAATACGATCATAAGCAATAGCCAGCCCAGTCCCTCCCTGTATGGTTGGCAGCTCGGGCTGCCAACCAGAGTCCCACAGACTGGGGGGCTTTAACAGCAGGGATTTATTTCCTCAGTTCTGGAGGCTGGACGTCCAAGATGAAGGTGTTGGCAGGGTTGATTTCATTCTGAGGCCTCTCTCCTTAGTTTGTAGACGGCTGTCTCCTCCTGTGTCTTCACATGGCCGGTTCTCCGTGCATGTCTGTGTCCTCATCTCCTCTTATAAGAACTACAGTCGCATTGGGTTAGGGCCCACCCTAACGACCTCATTTAACTTACTCACCTCTTTGCAGGCCCCGTCTCTGAATACAGCCACATTCTGCAGTACTGGGGGTTAGGGCTTCAGCATATGAATTTGAGGGGACACAGTTCAGCTATGACACTAGCCTTGTGGAGTTTACGGTCTAGTGGGGACGTTGATCTTATTTGTCAAAGAATAATGCAAATAATGCCTAACTGTGATAAATGCTATGAAGGAAACACTAGAGTTAAAACATAGTTGGGGGCTGATCAAGACTAGAGGGGACCCAGGGTATCAGGAGAGGCTTCCATAAGGAGGTCCCCCCTGAGCTGGGGTTGAAGGAAAGGTGGCAGTAAACCAAGAGACTGGGGCTGAGCTTTCTGAACAGAGGATACCCACGTGCAAAGGCCCTGAGGTGGGCAAGGCGGGTCAGTGTTGCTAAGAACAGCTCACACTCGGCACCAGCTATGTCCAGGCACAGCTTTAAATGTTACCTCTCAGCCATCCTGTTGGACAGGTGCTGATAACATCCTCTTTTTACAGATGGAACAGAGAGGTTAAGCAGTTTGCTGAAGTTCACACGGCTAGTATCTCCAGGGGGTCCAGCTCCAGCGTCCACACATGCTTCGCCTTTCACAACTGATTCACGATGGCCTGGTTTCGGAATTTTGTCTCTCTCCAATGAGTGCCAGGGAAATGACAGAAATGACCCCCTTAAGGTTTCGTAGCCCTTAAAAAGAAAAAAATCGTGCCAAAGTGATTTACTTATTCTTTTTTTTTTTTTTTTTGTGAGGAGATCAGCCCTGAGCTAACATCCGCCAATCCTCCTCTTTTTTTTGCCGAGGAAGATGGCCCTGGGCTAACATCGGTGCCCATCTTCCTCTACTTTATATGGGACGCCGCCACAGCATGGCTTACCAAGCAGTGCGTCGGTGCGCGCCCGGGATCCGAACCAGCGAACCCCGGGCCGCCGCAGCGGAGCGTGTGCACTTAACCGCTTGCGCCACCGGGCCGGCCCCTACTTATTCTTTTTTTTATTGAACAAATCTGACGTAACATTGTGTAAGTTTAAGGTGTACAGTGTGTTACTTTGATACATTCAAATGTTGTAATATGATTGCCGATGTAGCAATATTTATCACCTTACATCATTATGGCACAATATCGTTGTCTATGTTCATTATACTGTGCATTAGATCCCCACGGTCTATTTACTACTCCTTACAAATTTGTACCCTTAAACGCTAAGACTCTTATCCCGCCTCATCCCTGGGTACCACCATTTTACTCTGTTTTTTACAGGTTTAACTTTTTTAGATTCCACATATAAGTGATATCATACAGTGCTTGTCTTTCTCTTGTTCTTTATGCTGTTTATCTTTATGCATTCCTGGGCTGGGCAAATTCTCATTTTAAAGGTGGAAATTCAGAAAGGGCATTTGCCCCAGGCCGGACAGGATGGGGCGCCAGAGGCTAGGAAAACAGGCAGGTCTGACTCCACATCACTAGTGCTCTTGGGCTGGGGCTTGTCCTCGTGACATGGGGCGCTGCTGGGATTCCTAATGAGCCCCCAGAATGTCAGTTCCCTGAAAGCCGTGGCTTGGGTGGAAATGACGCCTGGGGGAAGCGGCACCTGCGGTCACTGTGCTGTGGTCATAATGCTCCCGTCTCTCAGCCTCAGATGCCTTGTCTGCAGGGCAGATGCTGTCTGGATTCCCCTCCACTCCCCTCTGGGCTGAACCAGTCTGTTCTCCCGCTGCAGTCAGAGCTCTCCACCAGGGGCCTTGGATCAGACTTCAGTCAGGACAAGCCAAGGATGATAAAGGGTGGGGGAGACCCAATCACCCTCCCCCGAGGGGCCCCACTGACACACCTGACTCCCAGCCAGCTCTCCCACGGTCACTTCAGCCCAGCTCAGCTCCAAAAGGAAAAGACAAAACTCCCAGCTGCAGCCACACCACAGGAAGCCAGCACCACCACCCAGCACTTCCCAGCTGCACCCCCAGCCCCAGACGTCATCGGTAGTTAGAGCAGCACGGATGAGTGCTACCGCTATCCTTTACTGTCGGTTTATTCTGTGCCAGGCATCGTGCTGAATGCTCTGCTGAAATCCTCTCAGTTGTTCTTGATCGTCATTCATTCCCATTCTACTCTCACGATTGTAGCTCTATCCACCGACCATCCATGCTATAAATCAGCTCACTTCTAGAAGAAAATATCTTCACCCTAAGAAATAGAACATTCATTAAAGGACACATCTGGAGTTCTGTTCGCGTTTTCCTAATACACATCAAAATAACCACAAACATGAAAACTGCTCGTCTAAAATCACCTTGCAGGTCTTGGCTGTTGTGAATAATGCTGCAGTGAACACAGGGGTGCATGCATCTTTTTGAATTAGTGTTTTCATGTTCTTTGCATAAATACCCATTGGGGAGTAGCTGGATCAAACGGTAGTTCTATTTTCAATTTTTTGAGAAATATCTATATATTTTCCATAGTAGCTGCACCAGTTTGAAGCAACCTAAGTGCCCATCAGTGGATGAATGGATAAAGACGATGTGATACATATACACAATGGAATATATGTACTCAGCCATAAAGAAAGACAAAATCGTGCCATTTGCAACAACATGGATGGACCTTGAAGGTATTATGCTAAGCGAAATACATCAGACAGAGAAAGACAAATACCATATGATTTCACTCGTATGTGGAAGATAAACACACAGATATGGAGAACAGATTAGTAGTTACCAGAGGGGAAGGGTGCTAGGGGAGGGCGAAAGGGGTAAAAGGGTACATGTGTACGGTGATCCATAGAAACTAGAATATTGGTGGTAACACGATGTAGTATATACAGAAGCCGAAAGATAGTGATGTACACCTGAAATTTACACAATGTTATAAACCAGTGTGACCTCAATAAGAAATTAATAAATTAGGGGCTGGCCTGGTGGCATAGTGGTTAAGTTCACACGCTCCGCTTCGGCGGCCCAGGGTTCGCGGGTTCGGATCCTGGGTGCGGACCTACGCACTGCTTATCAAGCCATGCTGTGGCAGCGTCCCATATAAAGTAGAGGATGGTGGGCATGGATGTTAGCCCAGCGCCAATTTTCCTCAGTAAAGAGAGGAGTATTGGCAACAGATGTTAGCTCAGGGCTAATCTCCCTCACCAAAAAAAAAAATAATAATAATAATTAATTAGTTAATTAAATAAAATCACCTTGCAAAACCCACTTTGAGGAAAACTGATCTAACTGAGTTCCCACTTTAATCCTAAGAAGAAAGGAGTATTATCTCCATTGAACAGAGGAGAAGACTGACGTGGTAAACACTTTGACATTTATTTTGCATGAAATTGGGATTCACTGGTGGGTATTGAGCAGAACTGTGACATGATCTGACCTCTGATCTATAGGAGCGAGGTGTGCAATCCTTAGAGTCCTCAAAAGGGAGTATCTGCCAGGTCTCAGTGAGGAGGCCACACTGGGCAAAGGAAACGAGGCCTTTAGCACAACAAAAGTGGGGGTCTGGGGTATCTGGGAGAAGGGCGGTCAAAGGGGAATGGGAGTGGGTGGTGATCAGGGAAGGAGGCCTCTCTTAGGAGATGAGGCCAGAAGAATGAGAAAGAGCCAACCGTGGAAAGAGAAGGAGCAGCAGGAACAAAGACAATCAATATTCCTGCCCAGGAGCTGGTAAGGAAATCTTCACGCCTTGTTCTTTTGGAAAATAGGAGAGTAGGCACAAGTACCGGAGACCTTGAGCATTCTGGCTGCTGCTGCCTAGATAACAGGGAATGGAAATGCAGCCAATTGGCAGAACTCCTGGAATCAAAGGTCATTAGATTTAAATTCTGCAACCCCCATCAAGGTGCACGTGGAGGAACTCAGAGACCAGCCTGCACAGCCTTGGAACTACTTTCCCTGGAGCCAGTGCATGGATGGAAACGATAATTACAACTGTTACAATTTCTACAGTGATTCTCTGTGTTAGGTTCTCTGTGCTAGGTGCTTAGTATTCAAGATGTCTGAGTCAAGGTTCAGTTGAAGGAAATAGAGGCTACTTGTATTAGTCAGCATTTACTGTAGTAACAAACATCCCAACGTCTCAGGAGCTTATAACCATGCATGTTTTTTCCCGTGGGTCTGTGGGTTGGCCGTGGATGTGCTGGGCTCAGGTCAGCTCACATGTGCTATCATTCTTGGACCAGGCTGAAGGTAGGCACCTATCTGGGACATGCTGCTCTCACGACAGAGGGCAGAAATGCAAGAGTTCCTGGCCAACCACACAGTCGCATCCACTCATTGACCAAAGTGTATCCCATGGGCAAGCCAGAGTCAATGAGAGGTGGATATTACTCTTCCCCAGATTGCACTGGGCAAGTCACATGGAAATGAATGGGGACATATATCCTACTACAGGGAACGGGCAAATTGTTGGGAACAACAATTCAGTCTACCACACCACTGTATTTTAAGAACAAAGGGATTTATTGCATGGAATTGGGTGTTCACAAAGCTGTCAGAGGTGCTGGAGATGTAGGATCTAGACAGGGTGTTGTGTTTTTGGAGAGTGGCACACCAGAAGGAAACTGAAATGTGCCAGTTCACTCACAAGCACAACAGATTAATTTCTCGAAGAACCTCGTAAAGCTGGGATGAATCTCCTTAAGCAACTGATGACTATACAGGAAAGACTGACCTCTGTCTCCTGTTTCCTTCATAGGTCTGACCATGCACTGGCTGTGGAGACTCCAGGGGCTTTGTATCCTGTAGGGGTTCAGATGTCCAAGCTCACTGTCTGCATTCATACCAGGCAATTGGCAGCCCTGCAGTGGGGCCACCAGGAAGTCCCTGCCAAGTTCAACTTTGCTAGTAATGTGGTGGATCACGGGGCTGGCGTGGAGAAGGTAGTGGGGTGGGGACGAGGCACAGGGTTGGACAAATTGGCTGAGTTCATTAATCACCCATTCATTCAATAAATATTTATTGAGCACTTACATGTCAGGCAGTAGGATGAGCTATGAAGATGTCCACTTTCCAGGAAGGCAGCGTGGGGTGGGAGCAAGAGAGCATGAACTTGGCATAAAGACGAGCCTAAGAGACTGGTGCAGAGTGGAGCGAAAACCTTGGGCAGCTGACACACAGTTTGCCTGCACATGCTGCACGTGCTCTGTTGTGACCTCCCAGAGTCAAACAAGGACTAGTGTGTTGGGGTCATAGAGGAGGTGGCTTTGGGTTTAATAAGAGAAAATCAGCACTGACCAAAGACTGCATCAGTCTTCTCAGAAAGTTATGTGTCCTTGTCATCAAGGTGTGTAAGCAGGATGGCCGCTAGGCAGGGGTTGTCAAAAGGGCTCCAACATGAGAAATCAGAGAAAGAGAGTGATGAGGAAGTTTCTGATTTTCCTTTCCCTCCCTGGAGTTCTAAAATTCCACCCCATTCACTGCTGATCCCGCCCCTGCCTTCGCTTGAAGTTCTGTGTACTTTTATGGAGGGTGGAAGGATTCATCTTGGCTGGGATGGGGAGAGAGGTGGATCTGCCAGCATGGGCTTAAAAGAAGTCATAATCACGGTGTTGTCATGACAAAGCCTTAGTGCGGAAATCGCAAATGCTGGGCCTCTAGGCTGAAGATGGCTCATGGTGCAGAGTGTTCTTAAAAAAATTTGGTCAACATTTTAAAATTGAAAAATTTCAGATAAAAATTTAGATTTCTGGCTTTTCTGTAAAAGTAAGAGCTCCTTGGAATAATGAGGAAGGCCTTTACTACCATGACTCAAAATCCTGATTCCATAAAAGAAGTAATTTAATAAATCTACTACATAAACATCATAAAAACCTCTCCTTTGACAAATAACACTATAGGCAAAATCAAAAAACTAATGACACCCAGGGGAAAAATGTTCAACTGATAGCACAGCAGAAGAGTTAATATCCCTAACACAGAAAGAGCTCCTAGAAGTCAAGAATGAAAAGACACAACCCAATGTAAAAGTGGGCAAAGTAGATGAAAGGACAGTTCACAGAAGAGTGAACTCGAATGGCCCTGAAATGTAAGAAAAAATGCCCCACCTCACTCATGCAAATTAAAACTTCGCTGAAATAAGATTTTTTACGTCTCAGTGCAGTTAAATACAAAAGTTTGACAGTATGCTCTGTGGACAGGGCTATGAGGAAATGGACACTCACACATTACTGGGCAAAGTGCAAAATGGTACAACTCTATGGAGAGGAATTTTGAAATATCTAACCCAATTACCAATACATTTTCTCTTTGACTTTGCATTATTGCTCTCAAACTATGATATGGGGACTGCTGAGGATACCAGAGACTCTGAAATCAAAACTTTACCAAAAGAAAACTAAGACAATTGGAACCCTTGTGCGTCACCAGTGGGAATGTAAAATGGTACAGCTTCCATGGAAAACAATGTGGCACTTCCTCAAAAAATTTAAAATAAATAATTTTAAAAATTAAATAATGACTGTATAATCCAGCAATTCCACTTTTAGGTATGTACCCCAAAGAATCAGAAGCAGGGTCTTGAGATATTTGTACACCCCTGCTCATCATTATTTACAATAGCTGAAAGGTAGGAACAACCCAATGTCCATCAGTGGACGAATGGATAAACAAAATCGGCATATCCATACAAAGGAATATTATTCAACCTTAAAGAAGAATGAAATTCTGATGTATGCTACAACATAGATGAACCTTGAAGACATTGTGTTGTGAAATAAACCAGACACAAAAGGACAAGTATTGTGCGATTTCATTTATAAGACGTGCCTAGAGTAGTCAAATTCATAGAGACAGAAGATAGAGTGATGGTTACCAGGCTGGGGGGAGGTGAGACTGGGGAGTTGTTTTGTAATGGGTACAGAGTTTCAGTTTTGGATGATGAAAAAGTTCTGAAGAAGGATGGTGGCGATAGTTGAACAATAATGTGAATGTACTTAATGTCACTGAACTGTACACTTAAAAATAGTTAAAATGGCAAATTTTATGTGTATTTTAACACGATAAAAAAGGAAAACAAAATAAATACACAAATAGAGAAAGGAAGAGAGAAATTAAATAAATAAACAAACAAACAAAAAATACATCAATTTAAGGTAACAGTTGCCTTCTTCACTTTCACTCTCTCACAAGTGCACAGTGGCATTTTCCAGAGGCTACACATGGGTGATCCTGCAACAAAGTAAGTGCAGAAACAGAAAATAAAATCCAACTGTCTTCTATTAAGGAAGACGTTAAAGACATTTGCAAACATGTAAAATGATGCCTCTCTTATTGTTTTTTTTTTTTGTTTGGGAAAGTATACTCACCTCTGTATCAAAATGTATCTTATTTGTGGTAATGTATAATGGTTTTATTACTGTTATTTTTAAAAGCACACATTTATAAAATTTCTCAGTTTTAATTTCTAGTACAGTAAATATTGATAGATAGAATCCATATAAATAAAAATTCTTTAGGGTTTTTAATACTTCCTAAGAACCTATAGGGGTCCTGAGATTAAAAAGCCGACTAAGCATTGGTGGGGCAATCCCAAGACTGGCATTTATTCTATGTGCTCATGTACCAGCCCAGCCTGATCAGTAGGTCTTCTCTTTCTTCAGGCTGGGAAGCGGCCCCCTGGCCCAGCCCTGTGGTGGGTGAGCAGTGATGGGGATGAAGTGATGTGGAACTTCAGCGAACTGTGTGAACTCAGCCAGCAGGTGGCCGATGTCCTCTTGGGGGCGTGTGGCCTGCAGCGTGGGGACCGTGTGGTGGTGGTGCTGCCCCGAGTGCCTGAGTGGTGGCTGGTGACCCTGGGCTGCATGCGAGCAGGTTGGTAATTGAGCACCTGGACTGGGCGCTGTCTCCCTTATGAAAGAAACTGATGGCAGAGAAGTGCAACCATCACCCCCTCAAAGATGCCCCCTCCCCATAGTGTGCTGTCCTTCCTCGTATGGAAATATTATCCTTCTTCCATTTATTTACGCAAACTGTTTGCCAAGCACTCTGCTAGAGGTTGCTAGTATGGGGTGAACAAAACATGGTCTGTGTACTCATGGGACTTACAGGTCTTTGGAGAAAGATAGCTATTAAACTATTAATTGCACACATAATTATTTAATCACAATTTTAACAAGTGGCATGAGAATTTCATAAGGACCTATTCATAAGGACCTATTCATGTGACCTGTAGGCCACATCCAGGCCACAGCCTGTTTTTGTAAATAAAGTTTTATTGGAACAGGGCCATGCCCTGCTCACAGGTTCTCTGGTTGCCTTTGCACGATAGTGGCAGACTTGAGCAGTTGGGACAGAGAGCGTCTGGCGCACAAAGCCTAAAATATTTACTGTTTGGCCCTTTGCAGAAAAAGTTTGACAATCTTGCTATAAAAGGAGACTCAAACTGACTAATCTGAGGGGGTCACAGAAGGCTCAGTGGAAGTGAAATTTGGGCTGAGATCTGAAGGATGAGTAGGATTTGGCCAGGAGAGGAGGCAGGGAGGAGTGCTCCAAGCAGAGGGAATGCACAGAGGGGAGGGAGGCTTGAAAATGATGAGAGAAGCTGCAAGGACGTCTGTGTGCCTGGAGTCCAGGCAGTGAGGAGGAAGGAGTGGCAGATGGCCCTGGAAAGATGAGTGGGCGCTGAACTACAGACCCTAGGGGCCGTGGTAAGGGTTCTGGTCCTTATCCACTGAGGAATGGGAAACCATGGACGGATTGAATGATGTGATCATTTTCTGTTTGTACAAGGTCACTCTGGTTGGTACGTAGACAATAGGATGAAGGAGGCCAAGAATGGGGGTGAGAAACCCAGATGGGAGACGAGGGATGATGGTGGCTTCAACCCGGATGGGGTGGTGGAGGTGGAGGTGAGTGGATGAATTTAGGAGACAATGAGGAAGAAACTGATAGCAGGATTTTTTGAGGAATGACGTATGGTAGAGGAAGAAAGCCAGGGTGATGGAGAAGTCACAGACACTTAGACAACTGGGTGGATGCGGCTCTCTTTCCCTGGAGTGAGGGACACAGGGAGAAGCAGGAATGGGGGTGTCAGGAAAGACGACTAGTTCAATTTGTTAACTGTTGTGTTGGGGGTACCCGGGTGATGTTCAAGAAGGGTTGAGGAGTTCTAGTTATAAAAATAAGTCCTGGGGATGTAATGCACAGCATGAGGACTGTGGTTAACAATACTGTATCATATATTTGAAAGTTGCTAAGGGAGTAGCTCTTAAAAGTTCTCATCACAAGAAGAAAAATTTGAAATTATGTGTGGTGATGGATGTTAACCTATTGTGGTAATCATTTCACAGTGTATACATACATCAAGTTACAGACATACCTCATTTTATTGTGCCTTGCTTTATTGCGCTTCACAGATGTTGCGTTTTTTACAAGACCCTCCACCAGCACAAAGATTACAAATCACTGAAGGCTCAGATGACGGTTAGCATTTTTTAGCAATAAAGTATTTTTTATGTGGCTCCTGAAGTGTTGCGAGTGGAAAGAAAGTGAGCCAGGGCTAAGAGCTATTTAACAGGAGGAACGTGAAATCAGCTTCATAAAAGGTGAAACATAAGTCTAGTTATTCTCCAAAAGAATAAAACAAAGTCACAAGAGTTTCTTCAAGACAGAAAACAAAAACAAAGAAAGATCAAGAGCACTCTTGCCTAAGAAAATGCATTCAGTGTCCCAGGTTTGGGAAAAAAAGCCGGGACCTAGAGCACTGTGGTGCTGCAGGACCACGGACAGTTCCAGGTGCCTTTCCTTATTTTGGTGACTGTGTGAGTCTGGATACAGGAAACTCCTGCAGGGCATTTTGTGTGTGTTGGGGGCGGGGGGAGGTTGTATTGGCCTTAGACTGTCAATGGTGTAACATTAGGCAAATCAGTTTCTCTCCTTAGACCCCTTACAGCTCTGATAACACAGAGAAATCTGGGTTCAAATCACTCTGATCCTTTGTCCCCTTGTTATTGTTATTCCCCATTGGTCACCACTACCCGACCTCCCCTCCTCCATTTACTCCCCACTGGCTGTTTGCATCGGGCTTCTCTGGGGAAGAAGACAACCCTCCCTTCCAGTTCTCTCTAAGTCATTTGGCTTCTCCAGGCCTCGTCTTCATGCCTGGGACTATCCAGATGAAAGCCAAAGACGTTCTCTATAGGCTACAGCTGTCCAAGGCCAGGGCCATCACAGCTGGGGATGAAGTGACCCAGGCAGTGGACACCGTAGCGCCTGACTGCCCATCTCTGAAAACAAAGCGACTGGTGTCTGAGAAAAGCCGGGATGGGTGGGTGGACTTTCAGACACTAATACAGTGAGTACCTACACGTCTTAGCCCAGGTTTTCACGAAAAGTAGAAAGGGCACCAAGCACTTCTGTGCAGGTGCTTTATTGGGAAAGTCCAGGGAGCAGAGTGTGGGACTGGGGAGAGTGAAGCAGGGAAGAAGAAAAAGCTAATGCAAGAGTTTATTATTGAGTCACTGCAGGGATAAGTGGGGCTTGATCTGCAGGAACCTTCTGAGGAGCACACAGAATGCCTCTCAGGATTGTCCACTAAAGGACTGAATGTTGACCCATCAGAACCTGACCCCCAGTGGTGGAGAGTTGAACTGGGGGGCATTATCTACCCCATGCTTCTGGGCTGCACATGCATGCAGAGCAGGCTCAGAGTCCCGTGCCATGGTGGCAACAGAGAAGCCCTGGGGCACAAAGTGAATCACCTGTGGTCCACACTGCAAGCGACACCATATGTGTTGAAACTTGCCCAGAGTTGTTCACTGCAACCATTGCTGGAATCAGAGGTGAGGCCAAGAGTGTATGAGGCAAAACAGAAGAGCAGGCTGAATACTGAGTTTCCAGAGTCCTCCTCCCACCTTCTCTATCCCTAAGCCAGGCTGCTTCTCAATTCAGAGGACTCTATGTGTCATTCTAGCCGTCAGTAGCAGGACTGGCTGGAAGAATGCATTTCTCTGTCACATATCTGAAATCCTCCCATTAGAGACACCTACCTTAGGAAACCCCTAGGGAGAATGAAAGCTTTTCTAATGTCATGGTCTTTAAGATAACTGTCAGAGAAGTGGACAACATGAGACCAGCTTTGACACTTGAAATCGGGACACTGGAGGAGGGGTTCAGGAGATGTGCGGATGCTTCATGGGAATGGAAGAGGGTGTACTGGGAAAACTCATACTAACTGAGCACCTTCTCCTTACCTGGTGTCATGCTAGGGCTCCAAACAACAATCAGATCAACATTTATTGAGTTCTTGCTGAGCAAGTTGCTCATTTCCTTTGTGTTACAGTTAACTTTCTCGATAACTCAATGAAACAGACAGGTATTGATCCCATTTCACAGATATGGAAAGTGAGACTCAGAGAAGTTAAATAAATGGTCCAACGTTACACAGTTAGCTAAGTGCCAAACCCGAGTGGTTTTCAAGCCCAAGTCTGAGTGACTCAGAATCTCATCATCTTAACCTTTCATCAGCCCCCCTCTGAAGTGGGTTGGCTGACTTGCCCTTGCCAGCGTGGGGGAAGGTGGGAAGAGATGAGTCACCAAGACATCTGGTGTCCAGGGCAGATCTGAGAAGGTGACAGTCCGTGTCTCTGTCAGAACCATCCACCCATCACTGTGTGGAGACTGGAAGCCAAGAAGCAGCTGCCATCGACTTCACCAGCGGGACCAGTGGTCTTCCCAAGATGGCACAACACTCCCACTCAAGCCTGGGCATCAAGGCCAGGATGGATGCTGGTTAAGAAGAGCTCTTTCTTTGCAGAGAACTACACGACCAGGCCTTGAGACTTGCCTGAGCACAAATCGAGTTCTACTGGGGTGGGCTACCATCTGATGCTTCTGAGATAGACGGTTGGGAAGGGGGACACGAGGGAGCAGGGCTTAGCAAGCTGGGTATCCAGTGACCTCTGGTGGGACATTTCTGTTTCAGATAACATGGTATCTCAACACCTCTTCAGTGGTTTGAGCCACATGTCTACTAGACTGAATGATGAACGTAAAGTTTATATGCGTTTCTCCCCAGACTGCTCTCTATCTTGTCCTTTGGGGTGCTAGTAATTTGCTTTGATGCTCCGGATTCCGAGAGGGCGTTTGTGTCAGCAGCAAATTGCTTTTCAAATCCATTGACGTAGAAGCTGTAACTGGGTTAGTTAGATGAACTGAGGTCTCAGAATTTCTGGATCTCAGATCTCATAATTCAGAATGTCCTTCCACTCTACACCAACACTGTCAGTGGAATCAGGAAATACTCTGCCAAGATTGTCATGCGATAATAACAAGAGCTCTTCAGGGTCTTTTTCAGTGGATCCTGCTTACCATGTTAATTTTATGATTAAAACTGGAAAAATATTTTAATACAAAAAACCCTCAAAAACTTAAATGTCCCACCTGTGAGCCAGTGGTGCCAGAAAATTAAATTATTTAATAGAAATTATTTCATGGAATAGCTATGGTAAAATGCAGTTTCTAAAAGATGAGAAGATAAATCACTTAAATGTAACTAAGATGTTAAATTCCCAGCCCCTCCAAAATTTGGTCCTAATAGTCTATGACCCAATTTCCCTACGGAGCTGAAAGCATTAATCATCTTCAGGAAGGGACACACACTATGGAGATTCCCTGCCACAAGGAAGTTCTTCATGTCTGGCCTATATCACTTTTGCTTTAAAACAGGGCTGATACCTTTTATTCTGGCCTGAAGAAAGGGAACAAGTTTTGCCCTGTACCAGACCCTCAGCTGTGCTCAGGAAATTCATGATTCTTCAAAGAAAGAGAACCAAAGGTTTACCCAGCCAAACTTGAACTTAGCAAGGCTCTTGTTAGAATATTCACTTAGATGTCTTCCATTAGTAAACGTTTCCTGGATGGTTACCACACGCCAAAACTGTACTACATTCTGGGGATAAAGTGAATGAGACCCAATTACCTGTTAAGTCATGGGAGCTGGGGTCACACCTTCTGAATACTTGCTCTTTCTTGATACAAGGATGTGTGGATAGAAGACCTCTCCTTCCCCCTGCCTGCTCACACTTACACACACTGCTACGAGCATACACAAACACACTCAGGTCCACACAGACCTGTGTACACACACCTACCCCTCCCGACACGTATGCAAACACTCATGCTCTACTCACCCCAGCTTGCAGTCACGTATATGTACGTGTGTTTCCTCCATGTTCTCAGCATGTGGACAGACCTGAAAGCCTCTGACATAATATGGACCATCTGAGACACAGCTTGGATATTGAACCTCTTGGCCTCATTTCTGGAACCCTGGCTGTCAGGAGCATGCACATTGATCCATTCTTACCAAAGTTTGACCCACTGGTCCTTCTAAAGGTAAGAGAGGATCCAGTTTGCACCAAATGGTCAGAGTGAACCCAAGGTTTGCACACTCCAATTTATTGCAGTTTCTTTCAGTTCACCTAATTTTGACTAATCCTTGTCACACAGATGGACAGTGTTCAGTAAGCGAGATGGAAATGGTCCATGCCCTCATAGAGCTCATGGTCCAGGGAAGGAGACAGACCCATATACAGATAAAAGGAATATATTCAGGAGACAGGCATCATGGGTCATTTATTTACTCAACACGCATTTAATGGGCTCTTGCTCTGTTGTCAAGTATCAGATAGATGGTGGTGAACCAAGTGTAAAAGAGAAGAATGGAATATTGGAGGTGGTGCCATCTGTATGTGTATGTGTGTTTGTGCGTGTGTGTGTATAGAGTGCAGTCATCTTCAGTGTACAGGTTGAAAATAATTTACATATGTTAGACACTTTAGTAGTCAGCTCAGGCTCCTATAAAAAAATAGCATAGACTGGCTGGCTTAAACAACAGACATTTATTTCTTACAGTTCTGGAGGCTGGGAGTCTGAGTTCAGGGTGCCAGCATGGTTGGGTTCCTGGTGACAACTGTCTTCTTTGCTTACAGAAGGCTGCCTTTTCCCTGTGTCCCCACATGGTGGAGAGAGTGAGCTCTGGTGTCTCTTCCTCTTCTTATAAGGACGGTAATCCCATCATAGAAGCCCCACTCTCGTGACCTCATCTAAACCTAATTATCGCCCAAAGGCCCCACCTCCAAATATCACATGGGGAGTTGGGCTTCAACATGGATAGCGGGGGACACAACATTCAGTCAATAACAGACACCCATGTAACCCCCACCATCTCAAGACGTAAAACATTCCCACCACTGCAGATAGTGCTCATCCCCCTTCAGGCCATTGTCCACACCTGTTCATAAGTTATTCACTCTTTTGGCCTCTACCACCATAGATTAATTTAGCCTCTTCTTAAACTTCATAGAAGTGGAATCCTACAATATGTAATCTTTTGTGTCTGGCTTCTTTGACTCAACATTCCCTGTGAATACTGTCCATATTGTTGCACATATTAGAAGTTTGTGCTCTTCATTGCTGTATAGTATTCCATTCTGTGGCCCTATCACAATTTCTTTTTCCATCCTATTGTTGATGGACATCAGGGTGACTTCCAATTTGGGGCTATTATCTGTGAGAAGTTTTGAAGAATAAATGTGAGTTTTTCTAGTGGAACTTGATGCGGTAGCCATTAAATGAAATCTATAAACTACGTTACCCTGGGGCAACAAAGCAATGGAAATGGGCTCATTTTGCCTGCGAAGTCATGCCCTACGTTGGACTCTATTTGTGATGGGGAGTTGGGTCACTGGCATCCTGGGGCCTCCAGGTCTCTGTAGCAGTTGATGGCCCACCCCGACTTGTGTTTCGCTGGCAAAAGAGACCCCAGGAGCAAACTGAGGCGTGGATGATATCCTTAAAGGTCAAAAGGTCAGGCATGGTCTGGGTTCTCTCAGGAGATTCTCTTCAGGTGATTCTGTCATTCTCTGTTTTAAACAAATTCTTACTCTGCCTCCTTCCAAAAAAGGATTTGAAGTGGCTTTTAAGTGTCACAAATAGAAAAAAAAAACAACATGAAAACAATGTAAAATTATAAAGCCTATTAGGAAAATACAGGGTGGAGATAGGGAAGAGGGGAAACTAAAGACAGTAAGGAGAAGTACAGCAAATAAGTGGATAATTACATGTTGAGCTTCCTGTAAGGCAACGCAGTAAGGGAAATGGGATGATCTTCATAACTTATACCAGTTCATCAAGGGCACTCAGAGGAAACAATTACATCATGCACTAATGTTAATCATTTTTTCTATATATTTTTGCCTAAACCATCTTTGTAATAAATTCTGCCCAAAGCAAAGCATGGATGGAGGTGGTATTGCATAACAGTTGAGAGTACAGGGTGCAAATGCTGGTTCCACTACTTGCTGGTTGTGTGACCTTGGGCAAGTTACTTAACTCTCTGAGTCAGTTTTCCCCTCTTTAAAATGGGAGTGATAATGCGAACTCTGTGAGGTTGTTGTGAGAATTCAGTGAGATAGCACAGGGCCTGGCAAGTATTCAGTACTGGCTATTTTTTAGTAGCACTTCTTCTGAATTGTCTGTAGGCAATTTTAACTTTTCAAAGCACTTTTCTACGTGAATTGTATCCCAAAAATATTTTTGGGAAATAGGGCTGGAATTAATCTATTATAAAGCTAGTCCCAGCAAGTTAAAGACTTAACCAAGACCACATAGCTGATTTGTTACAGTGGCTGATGTCTTTTCCTTGGTGACTGGAGGTTTATGTAATTCTAGAAGTGTGTTTATGGGGGCAAGTCATTACATTGGCAGGAATAGGCTGCCAGGATTTGACAAAAATGTTCCAAATTTGTCCTGGACCTTTTCCCTATAATGATAGGTGGTCATTTCTCTGTCATTTTTGGCTTGAGGGTGCATGAGAATTGGGGCTCATGTGGCCTGAAATAGACACAGCAAAGAAGCTAGGATTTAAATCCGGAGCCCACCTCCACAGCTCATGCTCATAACCACTGTGCCTACCAGTTAGTTTGGCATCTGACCTGATGGGCCGTGTCAGCTGGCTCTCTCCTTCCAGGCCCTGCCCAGCTACCCAGTCAACAATGTGGTAGGAGCCCCCATCATTTCCTGGATGTTGGTTCAACAGGATCTTTCCAGGAGATGGGGCTTTAGGGATTGGAAAGAGCCTCTGGTCTATTGGCGCCTCCTCCTGCCTCCCCCACATACACACGTGCTCATCTATCTGGCCCTCTGAGCACGGTTAGCCCCATGAAGCTAACTTCATCGTCAAAGCACCTAGAATCCAGCTCTAGGCAGAGTTTGGTTCCAGGGAGGCTCAGAGGAACAATGACCTCTCTTTTCAGTTACAAGTTCCCACATCTACAGAACTGCTTCAGCAGAGGGGGGACCCTCCTTCCAGACACTCTGGAGCGCTGGAGGGCCCAGACAGGACTGGACATCTGAGAATTCTATGGCCAGACAGAAATGGTACCTGCTTCTAGAACCATGGGCTGGTGAATGTGGTGGGCTTCAAAAGGCTCTTTGATAATAAAAACACGAGCCACCATTTATCATGCACTTATTCAGTGAATATTTATTGGGCACCTACCACGGAATAGGTGTTGACAATTCAGCAGAAACAAAACAGGCATAGCTCCTGCTCTCACGGAGATGACATTCTAGCAGGAGTCGGGAGAGAGACATAAGCTACTAAATATATGACATGGCAGATGGTGAGAAGGTCTGTGGAGAGAAGTCAAGCTGGTGAGAAGGGGTGAGGTGGGATGAGGGGCTGCTGTTTCAGATATGGTGGTCAGGAAAGTCCCCTGCAACGGGGTAGCGTTTCTGCAGAGACCTGAGTTTATTGAACATGCAGGCACTGTACTAAGCTGCTCAGATTGAAGTGAGGGGTGGGGAGAGGAACCCACTAGGACCCCACCTCACCTGCTGAGATACCTTCTTGGAACTCTTGGGGCCCTGTGAGCACGATGTGGATTCCCGTCGCTCTACACTATGCCACTTACCCAAACTACCTGGGGAATCCTTCCCCCCAACTCCTTTCCCCAGTGCTGCTTCTTGGGACTCTCAGGACTTCTCGCCTCCTCTCTCCAGTCTTTTACCTTACATCCTTCTATGGCTAATGGGTCCCCTGGCAGAACTCCCGAGAAGGCTCATGGCAGGGCTGTGATGTGGAAGAACTTTGCACATGTAGGGAAGGACAATGGAGTCATGGCATGGGCTTCCAGCCTTTCAGAGGAGGCCATGTTTAGGGACTGCTCCTTTGGACACCAGCCTCTCTGTAGGATTCATTTCAGGATTCAAGCAGAGCTGGTCCTCTTATGGCAGATAATTTAATCCCATATTATTTTAAAGGACTTTTGGTGTCTGTGGTCACTTGTTAAAGTATGGCTCCTTCTAAAGGGATTATAATGTGGTTTTTAGTTCCTCTTCCCTGGGGAGTGGTCAATCAGATTGCTTTCCACTGTAGGGCAACCCCTAGGATGAGGGTTCCAGTAAAGGGGGAGCCAGGGAAAGGGGAGGGAGGGAGCCACCAAATGAGAGGCCACTTCAGGACTGTGTCAGGACCTGCTCTGCTGAGTCTGTCTTTCTTTTTCTGTGAGCTGTGAGCCTCCTGAGGTTTGCTGATCCACCCACGACTTCCCACAGGGAATCACCTGCAGAGTTTCCAAGACAATGAGAATCAGACCTGGCCACCTGGGACCCGCCATTCCCCATTATGATGTGCAGGTTTGTTAGGGGCACTAAGGAGGGAAGGAAAACACCAATTTTTCAGTAATTTAGTTATTACATTTCTCATTGAGGAAAAATAACAGAAAGTAAGGATATTAAAAGGAGGGAGGGAGAAAGAGAGGAAGGAAGACAGAAAGGAAGAGAAAAGAGAAAATTATTCATATTCTTATCATCCAGAGAAAAGTACTTTGAATAGCTAGCAAATTAGCTAGCTCATTAGTTATATAAATATATACATTTATTTATTTATTTTTATTTATTTATTTTTTTGTGAGGAAGACCAGCCCTGAGCTAACATCCATGCCAATCCTCCTCTTTTTTGCTGAGGAAGACTGGCCCTGGGCTAACATCGTGCCCATCTTCCTCTACTTTATATGGGATGCCGCCATAGCATGGCTTAACAAGTGGCGCGTCGGTGCGAGCACGGGATCTGAACTGGCGAACCCCGGGCTGCCGCAGCAGAGCGCACGCACCCAACTGCTTGCACCACTGGGTCGGACCCCTAAATATATACATTAAAAAAGAAATAGGGGTGAATCTTAACATATCATTTTGTAGCTCACTTTTATCATTGAAGAATCTTGGGTGACCCTCTTTCCAGGTCAGTTAGCACCAATCTACAGCGTGATTTTTCATGACTGCATAGTGGATAGTCTGTCTCTACCGCTCTTTATGCCTTGTGTTGGTCAATAGGTGATTTCCAAATTTTTCGCTAGTAAAAACAACACTATAACCAATATGCTGTAGCTAAAATATTGCTCCTTTCCTCTATTTCTTCAGGCTAAATCCCAAGAAATAGAATGTGTGTATGTGTATCTATGGTTATGTGTATGGGTGTATGTATCTAAAGGGTAACAATTTTTATTCAGTGTTATGTGTAATTGTCTGCTCTCCCACCCTTGACTGTGATAACCATTTACAGAGCCCTTTTTTTAGTATCTTATTTCATTCTCGTACAATCCTGTGAAATAAGCTGTCATTATCTGTCTTATAGAGGAAGGCCCTGAGATGTAGAGTTTAAGTAGCTCAAAGACAACTAACTAGTAAGGCAGCAGAGTCATCATTTGAGTTTTGATCTGTGATGTCCAGGGACGTAGGCCTCAAAGATAATGGGAGGCTATTATATTTCCTGAGCTCCTAAGGCCAGAAGAATCTTCCCAAGCTCCTCTGGTCCAGTCTCAATAAGGGGCTTCTCCTAAACCATCCCAGGCTGGTGGACTGGAAATCTGGGTTTAAAACTCTTGTCTTCCCTTGGTTTCTGGTTCTTGTTTTCAGTGACCACTAGAGTGAGAGGGTCTTCCATTTGACCAACTCAGCCCTTCCATGCTGCCATTCAAGCCATTTCCTGTTACGCAAATCAATCTGCTTCTTCCTCCAGGTCATAGATGACGAGGGCAATGTCCTGCCCCTGGTGCAGAAGGAGACTTGGGCATCAGGGTCAAGCCCATCAGGCCTATAGGCATCTTCTCTGGCTATGTGGTGAGGAACCCCCTCTCCTCTCTCTGTCCCCTGCTGGGGATAAGGGGTTCTGAGAGGGATGAGAGGGGTCCCAAAGTTATGAACTTCCCAAGAGAGATTGGCAAGACATAGGGACAAGGGGTGTCCAGTGTCCAAGAATGGGCACTTTGCCAAGAGAAAAGATTGGCCATTCATCCCTGTCATCCTTAGCCCATCACTAAGACCCCATTTGAAGAATCATCTTTCTCCAGACACCCCTTTCCACCCCAAGAAGTGCTTCATGCCAGAAAGCTTATTGCCTGTCAACTCTATACAGCAGTGTTTTCCCAAGGGCAGCCCTGCCCCCACCCCCAACGATTGTCCCTGCTCCATGCCATTGATCTCCTTCAAAGCTGTGCTAGATGCCACATTGAAGCCACCACACAGTTGGAGGCACCCCTACCTTCGGACCTTGCAGCGTTAGAAACAGATGATTCTTGAGGCTAACCGGCTCGATTTACGGGTGAGGATGGTGAAGACAGAGATTACAAAACTCATCCAAGCCCGTTATCATTGAAAAATGGACAGGGAGGACCTCAAACACGTTAAATAATAAATTAAATAATAAATCCAGTAATAATCGTTGCTACCATTTATTGAGTGCTTACTATGTGATAAGCCCTGTCTCAAAGCACTTCACGTACGTTAAACACATTGGATCCTCCCAAAGACCCTATGAAGTCCTTGGAGAGAAATTGCTTGAGTTCAGAACCCCGCTCCACTACTTACTGTATGATCTTGGGCAAGTTACTGGTCTCTCATGCCTCAGTTTCCTCACCTGTAAAACATGTATCATAATATCTCTCAGCGTTATTATGGATATCGAGAGGCATTAATGTTTGTGAAACACTTAGAACAGTGCTATGTAAGAGTGTGTTAAATAAAAGAATTGCTGTAGACCCACATGATCACTACCGCTGTACAGAGGAGGAAAACCGAGCCCCAGAGAAGAGGGCACAGCCGCACTGTGTGCTTCTCCAAGCATTTCCTGTGCGCTGTCCCCTCTATCCTCACGCGCCGGAATTCTCCCCACTCGACAGATGGGAAACAGACTCAGGAGTTGGTGGGTTGACTCAAGGCTGCAGAGTTAACGCCAGCAGGGGCTGCATGGTGACCAGGAGAAAGAGTCAAGCTGGTGGCCAAGAGATTTGGCTTCTGGTCTCAGCTCTGCCAGCTGTGATGGCTGTTTGGCCTCCGACAGGCCTCTTGATCTCTCTGATCTTCAGTACCCCTATTTTCCAAATGAGGAGGCTAGGCTATGAATTCCCTATTCTGCCTTCTAACCCAGTGACTGAACATCCAACCTGGAGCCCACACCTCAACGCTTGAACAAACACTTGATATAAAGATGCGCTAACAAGGGGCAAAGCTCAGACTTTCTCACTGCTCATGAAAAAGTGCCTCAGCTGAATGAGGGCCCCGGCCACTGTAGAAATATGCACAATGCCTGGGGCCCTGGTGGCTTGCTGATGTGTCTCTAGAACTTTCAGATCTAACAGAGGAGCCAAAAAGAATGTCTAATAAACTTTGGTGCCCTTGAACAGGGTCATGGAGTGGAGCTGGGGTTGGGCTGACCGTTGAAGGGAAGGCGGAATCGGTCGGGGAAAGTGCCCTAGAGCTTGGGTGAGTGAAGCATCAATATGACCCGTCAAACTGAACCCCGGGGAGCAGGTGAGAGACCCTGGGGGAATAACTGAAATACAGAGGGAAGTCCAGTTCCACCTGGGGTCTGGGGTTGACAGGTTCAGGACAAGCCCACTGTGTTTAGTTGTTCAAGTTGTAAAAGTACAACCTGCCATCTGTTCTTGGCAGCCCTGCGACAGAGAACTTAGGCTTTGCAGGCACAATGACTCTGTCTACTCACCAGGACAATCTTGAGAAGACAGCAGCCAACATTCAAGGAGACTTTTGGCTCCTGGGAGACTGGGGAATCAAGGATGAAGATGGGTATTTCCAGTTCATGGGGCGGGCAGATGGTATCATTAACTCCAGTGGTGAGCTTGGCTTCTGGGCTGGGAAGGGTAATCTAGATCTTTATTCTGGCTGGTTCTAGACTTTGGGGCTGGCCTAGAGGTTGTGTCCAGTCTTCTCTGAAGGACAGATTCTCCTACAGATACCGGATTGGAGCCTCAGAGGTGGAGAGTGCATTGATGGAGCACCCCGCTGTGGTGGAGGAGGCTGTAGTCAGCAGCCCGGACCCCATCCGAGGAGAGGTGATGGGCGAGCAGCAGCTTGCGGGTCTGCAGATTTGGGAGACAAGGGCAGTATAGAATGGTGGTTAAGAGCATGGACTCTGGAGGCTGGGCTGCCTGGGTCCAAATCTTGGCCTTGTTGGTTACCAGCTGTGTGACCGTGGACAAGTTACTTAGCCTCTCTCAGCCTCAGTTTCTCATCTGTAAGATGAGAGGTTGTTGTGATGATTAAATGTGTTAATATTTGCAAAGTGCTTGGAATAAGGCCTGGCACATAGCAAGCACCACATAAGGTCTATTATTATGGGGCTGCAGGGATTCCACTGCTGTCTGTCATTTGAATGAGAATCTGATCCCTGACGAGAGGAATGAGGAGGAATTTGAAGCAAGAGATAGAGCCCCTGAGCCATGGGGTCTACAGTGAGAATAGGGGGAAGAAGAAAGACCTCCTATAACGCCAGGGTTATAGGAATAGGCCAGACGGAGTCTAACAGAGCCTGGTGTGTGTGTAGGGAAAGGTTAAGGTGCAGACGTGTGGGTCAATGTCCAAGGACATTTCTGTAAGAAGTTGACCATGTCATACTCTGGCAGGTTAGGGATGTATGGAAATCATGGGAGCCACTAGGCAAATGGGGCCCGAAGGGGATCCTCTACTGAGAAAACCCTGTGTGCCAAGCACTGAGCTAAGCTGTGCTGCATATGACTTCATTTCATTTCCCGTGAAGTATGACAATTGGATCTCCATTTTATAGACATGCAAACTGTAGTTTGGAGAGGTTAAACAAGTCATTTAGGCTGATGGTCCCTAGTCTTTATTTTCCTCTCTTCTCCAATATCGAATTTCTCCCCTTCACTCTCTATTGTCCTGGGGATACGAGGTGAGCCTGGTCTCAATCTGCAGTCCTACCTGTGCATCCAATAAGCCGCTTGAGAGAGAGGTGGGATCTTGGCTGTTATTATCCTTAGTTTCTCCCTTTGCCCTGCCCCGGATATCTGGAGGAGTAATTGGGGGATATATAGGTGGTGGCTGTGGTGGAAGTCTTAACACTGATTTTGCACTGTCCCAGGAGATGACGACACACTCTGACCCCTTCTCTCTTGGCCCTCATCCTCGCTGCAGGTAGTGAAGGCATTTGTGGTCCTGGGCCCACGGTTTCTGTCCCATTACCTGGACCAGCTCACCAAGGAGCTGCAGCAGCACGTGAAGTCAGTGATGGCCCCGTACAAGTACCCGAGGAAGGTGAGGCCTCTGGGCTCCCGAACTTGAGGAAGGAGGGATGGTTCTCCTCTTGTATTTCTCTCCTTCAGTCAGAGGATGAAGCCTCTAATTCCAAAGTTCTGCCTGACTATGACCAAGAAAGCCCAACTGTCCAGATTCCTGAAAATTGTCCTTAGCCTTTAAGTCACTCTGAACTGCAAGTCAGTTGCTCCTGTGGGAACAAGTTCTAGCCAATACCTGGCCTACATTCCCACTCTCTGCACTGAGGTCTTGCCATATTATTCAGGATTCTCTCAGTTGTAAGTGACAGAAATCCAACTTGAACTTTATTGCTCAACTGAAAAGTCCAGGGATGGGTGAAGCTTTAGTCACGGCTGGTAACAGACGTTCAAATGATGTGGTCAGGGATGTCTCTTTCAACACTTGACTTTCCTTCTTTCTGTATTGGCTTCATTTCTTGAAATTCTCTACCTTAGTAATGGCCCCCAGAAGCTCCAAACATACATTTTTAGCAGCTTAGCAAATCCCAGTAGACAAAGAGCATCTTTGGGGCCGGCCTGGTGGCATAGTGGTCAAGTTTGTGCACTACACTTCGGCAGCCCAGGGTTCGTGGGTTCAGATCCTGGGTGTGGACCTATGCACCACTCATCAAGCCATGCTGCGGCGGCATCTCGTGTACAAAATAGAGGAAGATGGGCACAGATGTTAGCTCAGGGCCAATCTTCCTCACCAAAAAAAAAAAAAAAGCATCTTTTTCCTCAAAGGCACCAGCAAAAGTCTTCAAGTTGATTCTGTTTGGACCAATTCAGGTCATGTGTTCATCTTAAACCAATCCCTGCAACCAGGGGATGGGACACTCTGACTGGCCAGTTCTGGGTCATGTGATCACCCCTGGAGCTAGCACAGGAAGGATGGGAGAGAGAGCTGCCCTGAACCCATGACATGGACTGAGCGAGGGAGGGGTGGCTCCCTGCAGGAAAATGGAAGTTCTCCTACCCGAAAAGGCAAAAAGCATAGGCTCTACCGTACCTGTTTTCAACTGTTTTCACTCTGAGGCAGAGAATTAAAGCATGGAGCTTGACACAGAAGGAGGACCTAGTTTTTGGAGCCAGGTACAAAATAGGAGCTTGCCCCAGGGAACGAAGAAAAATTTACTTTTTTGAGTCTGGGGTAGAAGGTGAGAGCAAGCACATTAAGCCTCAAGCCCCTCAGATCCTCATGTAACCCGGATGCTCTCTGATGCTTTGTCAGCACAGGCTGATTGTCACAGGTGGTTTCTGAGAAGCAGACTCTGGGAAGGAGACTATCCTGCAGAGATTTATCAGGGAGTGCTTTGGATCAACACCTGCAGAAGGAGATGGACGGGAAGGGAGCAGGATTGGGCAGAAGGTGAAGTTGCACTATGACATAGTTTCAGTGGGGGCCTCAGCCGACCCCATGGGGAGGCCTGAAGCTAGGACAACCTTTCAGGGTCTCCTGAGGGGGTGGAGGGGATAAGGGGAGGGCCTTTATAGCCCGGTGTGGTTCAGGCGTGGATGCAGGCTGCCCTGGGAAGGGGGCGTGGCCCTGGGAGAGAGAGCTCTCCTCAGCTGTGCACTCTCCAAAGAGGCCTGGCAGTGGGGGAGTAAGCCTTTTGTTCCCGCAGGGGGATCTGGGCAGCACATTAAAGAGTCCACCATGCAGACTTTCAGCCTGAAACTGATAGAGAGGCAGGATAGCATAGTCTCGGAATCAGACTGTTGCATTCAAAATCCATATCATCACTTACTCAACAATCTCTCTGTGCCTCAGTTTCCTTATCTGTAAAATGGCGATAATGGTGTTACTGTTTCACAGATTGTTAAGAAGAAGAATTAATATTTGTAAGGCATAAGGCACTTAGAAGAGTGACTGGCACATAATAAGCATTTAATAAGTATTTTAAAAGGAAACTAGAAATCCAATAACACCAAACATATCAAGAATTTAGAATTTGGAATTGAAACTGAGTATTTGGGGAGATTCAGTGGAGGGGTCCTATCACACAGTATAACAGTGTATTACTCAGTAGACGTGTCTCTTTTTACATTCTCTCCTCTAGAATGCCCTGGGCAGCAGGTTCCTTCCACCTCCTCCCTCCTTCCAGTGACCATACTCCCTTCTTTTTATTGATTGATTGATCTTCTTGAGGTCATATTAGTTTATAACATTGTGTAGTTTCAGGTGTACATTATTATATATCAGTTTCTGTATAGACTGCATCTTGCTAACCACCAATAGTCTAGTTTTTGTCCGTCACCATACGTATGTGCCCCTTTACCCCTTTTGCCCTCCCCCCACCCCCTTCCCCTCTGGTAACCACTAATCTGTTCTCCTTATCCACATGTTTTTTTATCTTCAATATATGAGTGAAATCATAGAGTATTTGTCTTTCCCCGTCTGACTTATTTTAACATGATACCCTCAAGGTCCATCCATGTTGGTGCAAATGGGATGATTTTGTCTTTTTTATGGCTGAGTAGTATTCTATTGTGTGTGTGTGTGTGTGTGTGTGTGTGTGTATATATGTATATATATATGTATGTATATGTATGTATATATATACATACATATACACACCACGTCTTCTTTATCCATTCATCAGTTGATGGGCTCTTGGGTTGCTTCCACATCTTGGTTATTGTGAATAATGCTACAATGAACATAGGGGTGCATAAACCTCTATGGATTGTTGATTTCATGTTCTTTGTGATATGCAGAGTAGCTTTCGTCTTAGCATTAAACGTGGATCTCCCTTATGGCTTCCTTCTACCTTCTATCTACTCTCCAGGGGCCAAATAGTAAATATTTTAGGTTATACTGTCTTTGTTGCAACTACTCAATTCTGCCCTTGTAGTGTGAAAGCAGCCAGAGACAATTGTAAATGAATGGGAGTGGCTGTGTTTCAATAAAACTTTATTTACAAAAACAGGAGGAGGGCTAGATTTTGCCCATAGGGTGTAGTTTGCCAAGCCCTGCTCTACCCCACTGTGATCTTAACAAACTCCTTCCTCAACAAAGTCAGTCTTGCCCTGTGGAAGATTCCCACATCAGCTGCTAAGATAGTTTTTTCGTATCTGTATCCCTATTGTTATTATTTTTATTAAATCCAAGACCATCTGATTCCTAGACTGATGCCCTGGCAAGCTGAACCATGGGAAGCCTCAATGAACTGTCATCATCATCCACATATTAGGATTCAAGAGTGTTAGAGATGGTGAGGTCCTTGATATCAGACCTTCCTTTTCACGGGTGAGAAGAGTGAAATTGGAGAGATTTTATAGTTTTGCCAAGGACACACCAACAGGAAATGACTGAGATGGAATTGAAAACCAGGCTTCCTAACTCTTAGATGTCTGTTCTCTCCAGTCGAGCTTAATAACCACAGCTAATATTTTTGGGTGTTTACCCCATGCTAAGAATTTAGCCTTGGAATCTCATTTAGTCCTCACAACAACTCAACAAATTTGTTGTTATCCTCTGGCTTATTCAGTGGGGAAACCGAGTCTCCTAAAAGCCAGATGACCCGACCAAAGCCAGGCGAGTGGTAGAGGAAAGACTGGAGCCCAGAGAGTCTGGCATCAAAGCTCAGGTGTCTGATGTGTCGTGTTGTGTTCACGTACTGCTTCTCGCCTGGTCTAGAGTATGTCAGAGACCAGCTGACCGACTTTATGTCCAGTTCCAGCCATTCTCCTCTTGTCCTTGTCCCCGAGCACTTTCTGAAGCTTCTTATTGCACAGCGGGCTGCCCTGGGTGTTTTCCAGGCTCAGTCCTCACTCACCTGGAGCCTCCAGCCTCAAGAGCTTCCCTTCACCCTGTAGCAGTTCCTCTGAAATAGCCAACCCCATTGGGGTCATGGACAGCCCACCCTGCACTGATTTTTCCCAACAGATGGAGTTTGTCTTGGACCTGCCCAAGACTGTCACGGGGAAAATCCAGCAACAAGGACTGCAAGAGGTCTGGGCAGGCCGGGGCTCAGTGAGACCTGCAGGGGCCTTTCCTGTGCTTCCTGCCCTTTTCCCCCTTCCATTTCCCTTTGGGTCTTCTGTCTTCCCCTGGGGATATGAGATTCTTTATGGCAAGACATGCGTGTGATTTTTGTCTTTCCTTGGTTATGAGCTCAAAATCTTTCCATGTTGGATATTGAAAGAAGAAAAGGAGGGAATGCGAGAGAGGAAAGGAGAGGGGAACAAAGGAAAAGTAAAGAGAAAAAGAGTGAAACAGCAAGATAGAGCAACTGAGAAAGAAAAGGAGGGAGGGAAGGTAGAATGGAGGGAGAGAGGAAAGACAGAAAGAATTAGAGGGACGGAAAAGAAAGAGAAGGAAGGAAGGAAAGAAGGAAGGGAGGAAGGAAGGAAGGATAGAAGGAAGAGAGGAAGGGAGGGAGAAAGGGAGGGAGGAAGGAAGGATGAAAAAGAAAAGAAAGCTGGATAAACAGAGTCAAGCAGAAAACTGTGTCCTAGGAAGGAAATGAAAAGCCAGGGCGCCCATATCACCACTTGGACAAGACCTCCATACAGAGAGGCTTGTGTATGTGGTTGGGACAGTGGCGTCATCCCCATGTCACCCCATACGTTAGGGCATTCATGTCCAGTGGAGGGGAACCACCATGTACTGAGCATTTGCCACATGCCAGTCACTGTCCTAGCCATTTTATAAATCCTGTCACGTTTCATCTCGGTGTGGCATCTGCAGACCTCAGGTCATAGTTGTGAGAACAGTGTGATAAACTGAAACAGGTGTCCCTTCCCCTACAGCTCATGTTTGTGGTGTTGTCTGCTCTTCCTAGAATCAAGTAATAAAATCATTTTTAAATCAAGACCCTCTGGGGAAAACAAAGAAGGAGAGAGTGGCATTGGTGAAAGACAAACCACAGACTCAGTTCCTGGGGCCTCTGGGACCCCAGAGCCAGGAGTCCAGGAGAGGGAGGGAGGTGAGGACCATGACGGCTTCACCACAACCCAGAGGCAGAAGGTGAACCTTCCTAGCAGACTCAAGTGAGCTGGAGAAGAAAGCAAAGGATTTCTGAGGCTCCATGACTCTTCTTAAGAATACTGAGTAATAACTACAACGATGGTAATAATAATGTCAAGCACTTGCCAAGTATCAGGCACTGTGCGAAGCAAACACGTATATTAATCCCGCTTAATGTTCACAGTCACCCTTTGATTCAGGTACTATTATTTTTCCCCTTTGACAGAGGAGGAGACTAAGACTTGGAGAGATTAAGTGATATTCCCCGAGGTCACACAGCGTCAGGTTCCCACACAGGCCTGTCTGCATACAATGCTCATGCACCCCTTCAATCTGCTTGCCTGCTCTTCTGGCCCTTGACAAAGCACTTCTCTTACAGTCCTCTTTTTCAACATCCAATAGAATGTGGATATACTGTGATATATTCCTCCAGGAGTCCACTAAAATGCATCAGAGTTTTGTTTGGCCTAGTAGAGAAATGCAGTCTGCTAATCAAATAGCAAAACTTTGCTTTTAACTGACAGCTTCCAAGAATTAAAATCTGGCAGATGCTCATCCTGACACTTGCACTGCTATCTTTATCCTATAGCGAGAATGTCTTGGGTCATATCCCTTTACTCAGTGCCCAGTCCACACTCTCCTCACCTCTTCCAGGCTCAGGAATGATTGATGATGGGAACGCACACCTTTAGGGGAAGTCTGTGACCTACCTGAAGAATAGGATCTGGCTCTCCTCCCTCCGCTCCATCCCCTTCTCCAAATGGCTTGTATAAAGCTATCACAGTATTCAGCCGGTACCTTTCAGATTGGCTGAAAGGTGGCTTACTGTGACTACAATGAAATCACCACCTCTTGTCTTTTTCAGGATGAGATAAAGATAGACCACCTCATCCTGCCTGTCCTTGTCTAGTAAAAGCCTTTCTAGTCTAGGGAAAGTCCCAGGCTGGCTGCAATTATCCACAGATAGAAGGAGAAACTTCCACTGGAGAAGGGGGGTCACCTCACTTACATTCAATATTATTTCAACATCAGGTTCAAGTTGTGAAATGACAGAAGGGCTGGCCATTATATCACATGTTAAAGAGTTGAGACTTCATCTGGAGAGTAATGAACTCAGTCAACAATGCATTTCTAAATGATTACCTTGGTAGCTGAGTGGTGAATGTATTAAAGGAGAATTTGAGAAATGCTTGGAAGAATTCCTTTTCCTTGGAACCTGATGACTTGGAACTAAATAAGGCAGATGGGGTTAAGAGTAAGAAGGCACTGAAGGATGATATCTTGGTTTTTTATTAGGTAAACTGGGGTAGGTGGTTATAGTACTTTCTGAGAGGAATGGATTTGGAGGCAGGAACATTGAATTCAGTTGTGGTCATGTTTATCTATGTTATCTATGGAGTATCGAGGTTAGCATATATTTAGTAATCAGTTGGATATTTAAGTTTGAACTCAGGGGAGAGGTCAATATTTTAAATGTGGTTTAGGAAATTATCGAGAGAAATAGAGAGAGAGAGGAGAGAGAGAGAGATGGACAGAGTGCATATGGAATGAGAGGAATTGTTGGCTGAGGATGAGTTCTTGGAGAACAATATTTAAAGAGAAGAAAAAGGAAGAGAATTCCATGGACAATGTTGAGAAAGAAGACTCAGAAAAGGCAGGGTATGAGAACAGAAAGATGAAAGAGAGCGATTCAAGAGTTGGTTATCATTGCCAAGAACGACCAAGAGTCAGAACTGAAAAGGACCCATTGCATTTGGCAGCAAGAACATTAGAGAACTTGCTTCCAAAAACAAAGATTCAATAGAGTAATTAAGAGTAGAAAACTGATGACTGTGGGTTATCAGTGAGGGATGGAAAGAGATGGAGACAGCTAACGTAGTCTATTCTTTTTAATAAGCATTAATTGAAAGGGGAAGGAACAAAAGAAAATATACAGAATCAAGGAAGCAACTTTTGGAGGAGGGAGGAGTTATGTGGCAAACATTGTTTTTCTCCTACTGTCATGGAGTGAATTGTGTCCCCCAAATTTCATATGTTGAAGCTCTAACTCCTAGTACCTCAGAATGTGACTGTATTTGAAGATAGGGCCATTAAAGAGGTGATTAAGTTAAAATGAGGCCATTAGGGTGGGCTCTAATCCAATCTGATGGTGTCCTTATAAGAAGAGATTGGGACACACAGAGAGACACCAGGGGTGTGTGCACAGAGGGACAGTCATATGAAGAAGCAGCAAGAGGATGGCCATCTGCAAGCCAAGAGGAAACCAACCCTGCCAGCACCTTGATCTTGGACTTCCAGCCTCCAGAACTGTGAGAAAGTAAATTTCTGTTGTTTAAGCCACTGGTGTGTGGTATTTTGTTACAGCAGCCTTAGCAGACAAATACACCTACCCAATGGCCATTCCCCACCACCACCTCCACACCACCTTGTTCCTTGCTAAAAGAACCCAGATTTTGTTCAGAATCAGAGTGAGCGCACTGCTAGGACATGAATTATGATTGAATTAACCCAGTCCTTTTCCAGTTCTCTTCAATTAAGTCAATTAGAAAGTTTCAGTTTGCTCCTTCTGTGTCTTCCACTCCTTTGTGGTGGAGTTTATTTGTGACTCAGCAAATATTGACTCTCTGCTCATCCCTCTCCACCCCTACTCAAGGGAGGAATACACTTCTCTGAGCCATGAGGTTGAGCTTGGTGGTGTAGCTTGTCTTGGCCAATGGAATACTAGCAGGCATGATGCAAGCAGAGGTTTTGAGTGTGCTTACCTGGTTTGCCTTGATTTTTGGTGCATCTGCCACCCACCATGAGAAGAGCATGCCCTAGAGAGCCACCAGTCTCAGAAGGAAAGCCTCGTGGGGCAGACATAACCCCACCCCACAGCTGAAGCTGAGCCTCCCAGACCACCTACAGGCTTGTGAGAAATAAATGTGTGTTGGTGTAAACCGTTGAGACTTGAGGATTGTTTGTTAGGCAACTTTGCCATAGCAACAAATAACTGATAAAACCTTAATTCCTCTTTTTAATAAAAAGAGAACAGACTAGTCTCAAATATTTGGCAGGCAACTGTATCCCAATGGGATTTAATAACAATAACAATGTGTACTTCCATTGTATTCATTTTTAGTTTCCTCCGTTGTGGCAGATAAAATTAATTTCTTAATGATAGTAGTGATACAGAGTTTCGTTTGGATTGATAAATTTTTTGTGCTTTAAGTTTTTAAGAGAATCAATGTAAAGGAAAATATTGAGTAAATAAGACTAGAGATAATAGCGCATGGTTATAGCACAACAGAAAGAGACAATGGAGGTGAGGCATGAATGACCGAAGTTTGAGAAACATTTGAGTAAGAATGGGCCGGGATTACAGAGGAGAAGAGAACGAACGGGACCAAAATGAAAACTCAAAAGGAAGTGCAAGTAGTGTCATCTTTCCTAAAAGGAAGTAGCCAAGGATGAGTGGGGAATGTAGTTACCTTTTAGAGTTGAAGGTTGTGAGTTTGAGGTCTTGTTCTGTTCGAGGAATGCCCTGTCCACTCTCAGCCTCAGTCTCCTCATCTGATAAATGGGAGGGATCCAACATCACCACAAGGATGCAGTAGAGATTCGTGGAGATCATGCCTGAGGAAGCATCTCACAGGGTTCAGGTAAACCACCGGGCAGGGATTAACGTTTGAGAGGTGCAGGTGCGAGGGGAAGAGACGGGGGCCCAGAGAATGAGTGCTGCCTCAGCAAGCAAGGGTGCAGTCAGGCTGGGCACAGCAGCCCAGCTGCATGAACTCTGATCGGAGGTAACCTCTTATTTAATTTTAGTTACCATTAACTAAACCCTCAGTCCACCAAGAGAGCCAGTCTGCCCACAGAAGGAGAGAGAGGGGAACGAGTGAGCAGAGAAAGGGCATTTGCTTGGAAGAGCAGGATGTTTATGGAAAAAAGATCCAGCTTTTTGATGGAGTCGTGATTTTTTCGGTCCTTCCAGGGTCCGGGTGCTCTAAAAAGAAGAGAGCGCTGGCATAAGACAAACAGATCCCTGGGGCTGTGAGCTGGATAAAGAGCCCATCCCCGCAATGCTTTGGGAGGTCCAGATATCCCAGCAGGCCCCGCAGAAGATGAGAGAACGCAATATCTGAAAGCTGTCCTGCAGAAAGAGCCCTACAGAGGTGACAGCACCATCCTGAAAGAACCTTTGTTGTTTTCTTCTATCATTTTAATATTACTTACCTTTGCAAATTGGTAATGCCTGAAAGATATTCTGAAAAATCCGGTAAAAACCACCCCCCACTGCCATCACAGTTTTCCTCCCCAGAGGTAAATGATGCCCATTTTTTGTGAATCCTTCCAATGGTATCTGGGGGGAAATTTGGAGGGAGCCAGACGGTAGAAGCTTAGTTGGTTTTCTCCCTCTTTACTCAGATTGTGCTGTGATTTGCACCGCATTGCAGTTCCCTCTAGCCTCCCCCTACAGGAGAGAACTCACTCTCTCGCAGATCCTTTCTTCATCTCCCCAGCAGTGTGGGTGGAACAGGGAAAGCCCCAGGCACCTCCATCACCGTGGTCCTGCCTTGTGCACGTGGGTCAGCATTTCAGCCAACATTACCCTAGAAGCCGGATGCTGTGCTGGTGTTCAGGGGCTGGTCCTCCTGCCTGGGCATGGTCACTCAGGAGGGCAAAGGCCCAGGGGCATTCCCTTCCCAAGGAGCCTAGATGGGTTCAGAAGAGCCTGGACAGCAAGCTGGTTCTGTGTGGCTCCAGAACCAATCTAGGAATAGGGAGGGTACATGGCATGAAGGCAGATCTCAGCTTGAACAACCTCAGAATTTCCTGAAATGCAATCTTTCCGCCAGTGCTCTGGGCTGCCTTAGGAAGTAGTGAGTTCCCTCTCACTATAGAGCTTCTTGTTTGCATCAGACTAGCTGATTTCCACGTTCTCCATTTCCTCCTGGGGTTGGCACCAGTGCGATTGAACTTCTTGGGCAGAGCCAGACTTGATAATTGTGGCTCACTTGTCAGGGCAAGGGTGTGGCCTAGTTCTTACCGGCACCATCCTCTGAGATTCCCAGGCACACCAAACCAAGAAGGATGCAAAAGGAAAACAAGAGCTCAGTTGCATGTGGATAACAGTAGGTCTGTCCACCAGGTGGCTCCCAAAGCCTTGCATTCATTTACTCAACAAATAGCTAGTAAGTGGTTGCTAGTGCTAGTATTTTACCCAGGGAGGATACTGCTTTAAAAGGAAAGTTCCTTCCCTCGTGGAACTCATATCTAGTTGTTGTGGGAGGGGGAAGGGAGAAGCAGACAATAATTAAGATAAATAAGCAAATATGGAAAATAGGGATTAGGATGGGTAGTGGTAATTGGTATGGAGAAAATTAAGCAGGTGAGAATCTAAGAGAGTGATTGCATTTTTTTTCTATTTTTATGGATAGAAAATATCTGGAGTGAAGTAAATAGAGCTTTACTGCTACTTTTGGCAGATTTTTTTTCTGACAGACTTACAACAAAATTCCACCACCATTCCTACCTGCTTGCAGACGGTTGAGTGGGCCACTGGGATGTCACGTCGGGTCATTGAGAGGCACAGAAAGGGGCCCATTTCTTGTCCATCCACACTGACTTATGGAAAGGGGTGTTTCTGTTAGGCTTACTTTCTGGTTTCCTTCATTTTTGCCCAAACAAACCAGTAATGATCCAGAAGTTACCTGACATTCACAACGAATATTCATTAATTGTGAGAGATGGGGGAGGAGTGAGCAGAAAAAGAGCATTTGCTTGGAAGAGCAGGCTGTTTATGGAAATGAAGATCCAGCTTTGGATTTTCGGAAGTTTTCTCCTTTTTTTGTTGTGAGTAAGATCAGCCCTGAGCTAACATCCATGCCAATCATCCTCTTTTCGCTGAGGAAGACCGGCTCTGAGCTAACATCTATTGCCAATCCTCCTTTTTTTCCCCAAAGCCCCAGTAGATGTATGTCATGGTTGCACATCCTTCTAGTTGCTGTATGTGGGATGCCACCTCAGCATGGCCAGAGAAGCGGTGCATCGGTGCGCGCTCGGGATCTGAACCAGGGCCGCCAGCAGCGGAGCACGCACTTAACCACTAAGCCACAGGGCCGGCCCTGGAAGTTTTCTCCTTTTTTTCATCTGCCCACAGTTTTTCTCATTGAGGCTGTTGCCTAGCGTTAAAGAGGTCACGCCCAGCAGAAGTGCATCCTCCCAGGGGGTCACCTTTTTAAAATTCTCACCAGGGCACCATAAGGGCTTAGCAGGGACCTTGCTTGTCAAGTGGGAATTTGTTGTTCTGCTGAGGTTGAAATTTGTCTTGGCCACCAGGCTGGTGCTGGAGTTTTAACAGAAACATCTGGCCTCCCATCCCAGTCTAGGAAGGCAGAGGGTTGAAGGAGATAGTTCAGAGTGAAAGCCAAGTGACTTTCATTGAGAACCTACCATATGCTGGATATTTTGACAAATATTATCTCATTTGATGCTTCAGCGTAAGCCTGCAAGAAGCAGGCATTATTATTAAGTCCATTTTGCTGCTGAGGAAACTGAGGATTGCAGATATTAAATTAAAAAGCTACCCAGTCAGCCATCTGGTAAGTGTTGGAGCAAGGATTCCAATCCAGGTCTATCTCACTCCAAAGCCTGTGATCTTTCACTAAGAACCACTGGAGCCGGAGACAAAAAAAGTGAAGTCTCGAGAAAGCAAGCCACCACTGCTTTTGCTTCCAATGATAAGTAGAGTTCAAAGTTCAAGAAGCCAGGGAAAGTGTTATGGAGTCATCAGATCAATGAAATGGCCTCACCAGCATGGGTAAGACTCCTGGTGGTAGGGCCGAGCTTGTCTGCAGTCTGACCTACTATATGCAACCCCCCCATCTACCATCACTAGCCACACACCTTTCAGTGCCGCTGGCCATTGCCTGTCACCAGGACGACTGTCTGTCTCCTACCTGCTCTCCTTTCCCACTCGCTCACCTCCCCAGAGTATTCCCCACGCGGCAGCCAGGCTGATCCTCTCAAAACATGTATCAACTGATGCTATTCCCCTACCTCCACCTGCCAACGGCTTCCGCTCTCTTAGAATAAATTCCGAACTCTTCTCCATGGCCTTCAAGGTCCTACGTGATTTGGCCTCTACCTGACTCTCTGACTCCTTGTGCTGCCTCTTTCTCCCTTCTGCTTGACACTAGACCACTAACCTTCCTTGATCCTCAAACGGACCTTCTCCTGTCTCAGGGTGCCAGGTGCTCCACTGCTTGGCGTGCTCCTCTCCCCACTTCTTCACCCGGCTGCTGCTTCTTGTCATCTAGGTCTGGGCTCAAATGTCCCTTCCACAAACAGTTCTTCCCTGATCACCCTACGATAGTAGCAGCCCTCGCCCCGTCACTCCCCATTACATCAGCTCTTTCATCTTCTTCATAGCACTTCTCACCAACTAAAAGTATCTTGCCTACTTGTCTCCTTATTTATTCTCTGTATCTCTCTGGTCAGCATGTAGGAAGCACCTACAGTTGCAAGTTTTATGAATAAATGGATGAGAACAAGAGATTCTAAGGTGGCCGATACAGTGATCTCGCTAACCTTCCGAGTTAGATAGGAGGAGTTATGTCAGTGACACAGGTGAGGAAACAAGTGACTTGCCATCAAGTGGCAGAGGATAAGCTTGCAGCTCATCCTTTGTCTCCAAAGCCCAATTCCTTCTAACCACATGGCATTATTGCCTCTGAGTACTCTTCTAGGAAAACTGAAGACATCAACTTGCCAGCCATTAGCAACAAAACCCACCTTACTAAATGTAGTATTAGTATCAATCGCTTATAAAGTATGTTAACCTTCTACTGTGGTATGGTGAGTATCTTTGTCCAAGCTCATCAGTTCATGTAGACATGTGAAGGACAGAGACCAGGTCTTATTCATGCCTGCACCCCTACGGGCCTGCCACCATTCCTGTCAGATAGGACAGGCTCAATACATGTTTGCTGGATGAATGGATGGAGTTTGTAGGCACTTAATGATTTACAAAGTACTTCTACACCCTTCATCTTATGTAACTTCCAAAAAGCCCCGGAACATAAAGGTAAACTGAAATCATTAACAGCATTTAACAGATGATGATATGCAGGTCACACCCAAACTGCTGTTGTTTTCTTTCTTTAAGAATTATAATGGGGGGCCAGCCCCATGGCCTAGTGGTTAAGTTTGGCACGCTCCACCTTGGCGGTCTGGTTTCGGTTCCCAGGTGTGGACCTACACCACTCATTGGTGGCCATGCTGTGGTGGCAACCCACATACGAAATAGAGGAAGATTGGCCACAGATGTTAGCTCACAGTGAATCTTCCTCAGCAAGGAAAAAAAAAGAATTATAATGGACTCATATTCCCTGTTGGAGCAGAACCCAGCTGAACTGCACACACTGCTGTTGCCCAGCACACGTCTGCTTAAAAGCCAAGATAGACACTTTTTTTTATTATCTTTCACATCTTACAAAATACATCAAATTCTGAAAAACTCTGTGAAAATTAGACAAAAAAAAAGCTGAAGCTGAACCATTCAACCTGGGATAATTATTACATTCTGATTCTTTCCCTTTCTCACCTCCTTTTGGTCTCCATTGTCTATAGCATGGAGTGTTCATTCATCTTCCTCCACAAAGAGACTCCACTTCCGACGGAAATGAATTGTCAGGGTTGTGGGAGCCTTGCTCTCCTTGTTAACCCTCCTGTTGGATTTTACAGCACACAGCTTTGCCTGAATGGCCTCCTCTACTAGTCTCTCCTCTAGCGCTCTGTGGGTTCTTCCCAAAAATGGAGGTCCGGAGATACCAGTTCCTTACACCAGGACCCCTGGCCTTTCCCCCCAAAATACTGCACACATTTCTTAACCTGGTTCTCGGTACCCCAAATCTGTATCTTACTCAGCTGTGCAGCCTTGTCTCCCAGATGTCCTCTCCACGTGCCCTGCATTCTACCAGACCAGAACAGTCAATGATTCCTTGAACAACTTCTCTGCATTTCCCCACACCATTCCCGCTCCATCACCACTACCAGGGATGAAGGCTCCACTTATAAACACCATCCCCATCCTTCACGGGCTTTCCCTTGAAACCTCCCCTAGATCCCTTCAGCAATTCATTCAATAAAATATTTAGTAAGAATCGCCTTTATGCCCAACAAACCCTATCCTCAAGGAGCTTCATATTTACTGAACAAGAGACCCAGCTAACAAACTCAACACAATGAGGGTGCTGTAATGGTGTCGTTGCAAAGCAATGGGCCAGCATTGGAAGGAAAGCAAGAGAGTCCATTCCAATGCTCACTGACACTGCAATCTAGGCAGAAGGTTAGGAGGGGGAAAACACAGCACCAGACTGGGCTTGAAACAGAAGTCCTGTGGCATGCAGTTCTTCATTCATTCATTCATTCCTTCATTTGACAGACATTTACCAAGCCTGAATATGTGCACAGCACTCTTCCAGGAATGCAGAAATGATGTTATGTGGTTCCTACCTTCAGGAGTTTACAGTCTAGTAGGAGAGATAGAGATATACACACAGGGCTCTACCACAGGTAAGAAGCACTGTACCAAGTGCCAGGGGACCAGAGGAGGGTGGCTGGCTCTGCCTAGCAGAGTCCAAGAAAGCTCCAGAAAAGGATGGTATTTGTCAGGGCTCTAAAAGGGAGTAGAAGTTTACCAGGTGGAGAAGAAGAAAAGAAGGGAAGGGAAAGGAAGAGAAGGGAGGGGGAGGGAAAAAGAACACTGCGTCAGTCCAGTCAGGAGTCAGTTATTATTATTATTATTTTTCTGGGTGAGGAAGATTGGCCCTGAGCTAACATCCATCGCCAAATTTCCTCTTTTTGCTTGAGAAAGATTGGCCGTGAGCCAACGTCTGTGCCAATCTTCTACTTTATATGGGACACTGCCACAGCATGGCTTGATGAACAGTGCACAGGTCCGCGTCAGGGATCCGAACTTGTGAATCCCAGGCCGCTGAAGTGGAGTGTGCAAACTTAACCACTCTGCCACCAGGCCGGCCCAGGAGTCAGTTATTTTAACATAAAAAAGTGTTTAGTTACAAAATCATTAACTAAGTGACTGAGAGATTAAAAGGAACTCTAAGGCATCATGAAGGTAGCAGTTGCAAGCAGCAGCTACAACTCCTATAGCTGAAGAAACAAGGGAGAAAACTTAGAAACTCAGAGGAGGAAGCCCATTGGTGGGCAGATGTGTGAACTCAGATCTCCAAGGAGGGGCACTGCTCAGCTGGGCTGGTGTCTCTGAGCTCAGGGGAGGGGCCCTGTGGGCTGGCCCAGACTTCTGAGGACGGGCACAGGCCAGCTGTGCTAGTGTCTCCTAGTTGAGGCATGACTTGCAGCTGCGTCTGCAAGTGCTGGGACGAGGGCAGCCTGGATTCAGCTGCAGCTACGGGAAGGAATTGCAGGTGCCAAAGGGAAGAAGTGTCTGTACCTAGACTGTAGGTCAGTGGTACTAAACCAGGGTGATTTTGCCCTCTAGGGGACATTGGCAATGTCTGGAGACATTCTTAATTGTCACAACTGGGGAGTTGCTACTGGAATTTAGTAGATGGAGGGCAGGGATGCTGCTAAACATCCTACAATGCACAAGACAGCACCCCCTGCACAAAGAATTACCAAGTCCAAAATGTCAATAATGCCAAAGTTGAGGAACCTGTTCTAGGTTACCACTGATGTCGGTTCCTGCCTTCCTTCCTCCTCTCTCCAGGGTAAGTTTCTCTGGCTTAGTCCAATATTTACTTGAACAACTGGGTTGTCAGCAAAGGCTAGATGTGCTCTTGCAGGCAAGACCTGGAATGTTCCAGTATTTGGAATTCCCATTAGCCCACTGTGTTACTTTAAGTTTTTAGCAGTAAAATTCCAGTTCAGGGAGCTCAGAAGCTGAAAAAACTTAGTATCTTTTTAGAGGAACTTGATTTCACATCAGAGTTTGAGTAGGAGAACTCCAATAGGAAAAGCATTCTGCCAAGGTGGAGCTGTGTGTGTGTGTGTGTGTGTGTGTAGGTACATATAATGTATGTACAATTATAGTATATTAATGTACATATAATATATATTATATGTTCTATATATAATATTTTATATATTAAAATATGTATGTGAAAATACATATATTTTATATATATACAGTAATATATTATCTATATATATATATACGGTTCACTGAGGCTCTGTTGATTCTTTTTCAATATTCTTCTCTTACTTCTTCAGACTGGATCCTTTCTTTTGATCTAACTTCAGTTCACTGACTTTCTTCAGTGATCTCCAATCTGCTTTAAAGGCCATTCAGTGAATTTTTAATTTAAAGTAATGTATTTTTCAGTTAGAGATTCTCAATTTAAAAAAATAATTTCTATTTCTCTGCTAAATTTTTTTATTTGTTCATTATGAGTATATTTTACTTTAATCCTTGAGCATGGTTATTAAAGCTATAGCATAGTTATTAAAATCCTCATCTACTAATTCCAATATCTGGGTCATCAGTTTTCTCTATTGATGTCCTTTTTCTCTTGAGAATGGGTCATGTTTTCCTGTTTCTTTGTAAGTCTAGTAATTTTGAATTTTATGCTGAACATTTTCTATAATATGTTTTAGAGATTCTGGACTTTGTTATATTTTTCTGAAGTGTGATTATTTTGTTTGTTTGTTTTAGCGGGGAGTTAACTTGGCCATACCCAAACGCCAAACTCCATCCCCCTGCAGTGTCCACCAACTGAAAACTCTGTTCAGTTCTTTTAGCCTGAAACTGAAAAGATTCTGTGTAGTTCAGGGATCAGCCAGAAATTTGGGCAAAATATATACACAGAATTGGGGCATCTCCTCCTCTGGTTCTCTCTTTCTTGAATTTTCTCCATAAAAATGGGAACTCGTTCGTTTCCTCCAGTCTCCTCCCTCCATTTTCTGACTGCTTTTGGTTGCTTTCTAGTACATTCTGGTATTGTTTTTTATATTGTTTCCAGAGTTTGTAGTTTATATCCGTCAGAAAATTGGTCTTATGGAAGATACTACTCTATACTCGAAGTGTAAGTTCTGTTATTACGTTCGTAGTTGTGAATGATTTGATTAATCTCTTCCTCCCACCCACGCTTATTGTGAGTACATACATTTTAATTCAATTAAAAACGTTAACCACCCCCCCCCACAATGCTCTTTATTATAATATGCCTTAGGAGTTCCCAGGACAGTGCAGGGGAGCATTTTGGATTGTAATCAGTATACAAGCTTCAAGCTAAGCTTTGTTCTGCCTCAGGGTGTTTGCAGTTGGAAACAGGTTAACTCCAAAAATCAAAGCAAAGCAAAGAACTGTGTGTTCTTTCAGTTAGAAGTTATCCCCAGGATCAACATGGTGAACGAACATGGTGACTAAGAGTCAAAAGATTTAGTGCCAGGTAGATCTAGATTCAAATGCTGTTTCTGCCATTCCTGGCTGTGTGACATGGGGCAAGTAGCTTAAATTCTCTGAGCATCAATATTCTCATTAGTAAAATGGTGGCAATTATAGTACCTACCACATAATGTTTTATCCTCTTGTCTATTTAATTGATATTTTGCTTGTTGTCTTTGCCTCCCTATTATGGCAATGTAAACTGCTTGAGAGCAGTAACCTTGTCTGACATGAACAAAGCTATATTCACACCTAGAGGGTGCTCATTAATTATCTATTGAATGAATGAATGAATGTACTATAGGTTTTTTATAAGATTAAAGAGATTAATGGATGTAAAATAGTCAAATTGACAGGATACTTGACTACACAAAGTCATTCAGAGAACTAGGCTGAGAGAATCCCTGCCATATTTTGATGTTACTATCTCCACACATGGTTTCCCAGACTACTAAGTCAGGGGAAGAGAGAGAACTCCTACCTGTTCTTAAATGCCCTAGACCAGAAGTGACTTGTGTCACTTTCACCTGGAGTTCATTGTCCAGAACTGAAATTTAGTGGCTTCACCCTAACTACAAGAGAGGCTTGGAAATGAAAGAGAAGTGTGTGTGGAATCTTCAGAGAGTCCTACTAGAGACAAGAACACTGAGTACAATGGGATAAGAAACCTGCTCAATGTCACAGAGCTGGTAACTGGTGAAAGCTAGACTGAAACCCAGGCGGCCCGGCCTCAGAGCCTGTCTTCTTGACCACAACACTGGTGTTACAGTTCCATGCGAGAGATCTACTGAGATCCAGAGGGTGTCTCGTGGACTCTTCCTCCTGTCCCCATTCTTTTCTCAAAGTGACTGCCTCTTCTGCTTGAGCAAAAGTGTTTTTTGTACTTTGAGTGTTTTTTTTTTTAATTAATATATTTATTTAGTGTGTTTGTGTGTGTGTGAGGAAGATCAGCCCTGAGCTAACATCCATGCCAATCCTCCTCTTTTTGCTGAGGAAGGCTGGCCCTGGGCTAACACCCCTGCCGATCTTCCTCCACTTTATGTGGGACGCCACCACGGCATGGCCTGACAAGCGGTGCGTCGCTGCACGGCCGGGATCCGAACCCAGGATGCCAGCAGCGGAGCACGCGCACTTATCTGCTGAGCCACAGGGCCGGCCCCGATAATTTGGGTGTTTAATCGTTAGCTTACTGAGGCCAGGCAACTATCCCTCACTCACTGCACTCCATAAAATAAAAGCCTGTCCTGAGCTGAAAGTTTATCTTGAATGAATCAGCCAGGAAGAGCAAGACCCACCCCTCAGAAGCCAGGCTTGCCAACCTCAGTCCTGGCAGGGGTGTTCTAGGTGTCTCCAGCAATCTCTGGTGGTGACTTTGAGCAGAGAGAGGTAAATTTCTCCCTGCTTCCATGGAGGTTGGGAGGGAAAAGGTACTGGGAAAGTTGGGCCAGGATTTTGGAGATTCCCCATCACTCAATGATACCCCCATAAAGGCTCTAGCCATTGTAAAAACTACCAGTACAAGCCACTATCTATGACAGTCTGGGCTTATCCGATGCAACATCAGTATGAACCCAGCATCCACATGCCTGGGCCAGGTACCCTACAGACTTTACATCACATAATCCTTTCAAAGATCACATGGGACAAATCTTATTAACAACCCCCCACTCCGCCATTTTTCAGATGAGAAGACCAAGGTTAAAAGAAGTAAATGGCTTGCCCATGGGCCATCTTGTAAGTGGCTGAGTCAAGATTTAAGCTCAAGACTTTGGGATTCCAAAGACCCTGCATTTTGCTAGTATACCAAACTTTTTCTTAGAATCCCAAATTAATAAAAACAGCCAAGACTGATTATGCCAAGCACTATGCTATGTGCTTTTCACGAACTGTTTCATCTAATCCTAACAATGACAACAACAACAAAATAACCAAGGAGATAGGTGTCGCTATTAACATTCCCATTTTACAAATAAGGAAACTGAAGCTTAGAGAAAGGAGGCCAGTGAAGGTCAAAGAGATGGTAAGTGGCAGACCTGAGGCTGAAACCCAAATCTTTCTGCCTCCAGAGCACAGGCTTTACTACTAAGCCACACTGCCACTTGGCTGTCATTTAAATGAAAACATTGGAGGTAAAGGGCTGGGCAAAGGGAGCAGGTTAGCCACAGAGTACTAGTCCAAGTGCTCCATTTGACTTTATTTGTTCATTCACACTGAAGTCATCCCACAAGAATTGGAGGTAACTTCATATAGTTTGTTTTTCTAACCAATTGGCTTTCCATGAAGCCCTGTAATTACTTTCTGTCCTATCCTACCTGAGTATCTCCTCCTGCTTCTGGAACATCCAATTCCTGCCAATTTCTCCACCCCACCTGGGGCCAGGAGGCAAGTTCTTATGTGTGTACGATCCCAGGAAGTTCTGGTCAGAGAGAACTGAACATGCAAATTCCCCTTTTCTACACCAATCCAAGACCTAAGCCAACTGTTTCCTAGACAGTACCATGTAGAACTGAGGTAAGTGACAGCTTCTTTGAGTTGTGTGTGTGGGTATGTGTGTATGTGTGTTTATCTGCCACAGGGCAGTAAAGGATATACAGAGCCCTGAACTTAAAATCTGAAGACCCTGTTTCAAGTTCTGGCAATGCCGCTTACTGGTTAGCTGACCTTGGGCAAGTCTCTTAACTTCTCTGACACTTTTTTTCCTTAATTGCAAAATGAGGATGGTGATAGTGAGTGAGAGGGAAAAAGGAGAATATACGTGTGATATGGCCAGGACAGTGGCTGGCACATAAAAGGTGATTGATTTCATGTTAGGCAGCTTTGAATGTGGCAGGCTGAGGGAGGAGGGTGCAGGGAGGAGCACAAGAGAGCCAGAAGGGAATACTTGAAAGAAAACTCCATTATGCAGAAGTTGGTTCACATTATATAAAGTGAATGCCTTTCACTAAAAAAAAATTTTTTTTGAATATCTAACTGCGAGGGTTTGGCTTCAGAATTTGCTGGGAGTAGAGAGCACCTCAACATTTATTGAGCCCTTACTGTGAATTAGACCCAGGGCTGGCAAAGTGATTTATGTAGATTATCTCACTAATCCTTGTGGAAAGCTGGGCTGTAGGTATTATTATTGTGTCCTCAAGTTCAGAGACATAAACAGTGGCCAAGATCACCAAGCTGGTAGGCGATGGAGCCTAACCTGGCTCTATAACTCTTGGATCCTTTATCACACTAAGTATGTTGCCTCATAAAACAAAGAGCTTTTTCAGTGTGAATTCTTGTGAAATCAGAGCTCTGTTGCAGGAACTCTTCAAGGCACTATGTACCTGGGCACATAGTGGTGAGCCTAGCCACCTCTCAAAGCCACAATGCCAAATTGATTACAAAATGCACTTTAAAGCACTTCAAAAGATTGTTCTTTATTTCATAGGATATCCTTAGACTATAAACTCCAAAAGCATAGAAACGCCTGCAGTCTAATTAATCTCTGATGATCTTAAACCATATTTGGCATATTACTAGGTCCTCAATAAATATCTGATGAAGGAAAAATATATTTTTCTATAATTCTCACATTCTATAGGCACACTGGCTCTTCTCTCCCCAACTTTCATCTTCTAGTTTTCTGAATTATGACCAAAAGGGAAGAATCTAACATTTGGTTGAGTATCTATCATGTGTCAGGTATTTTGAGGAACAGATATAGATACAGATGTAGCTATAAATATAGTTATAAATATCGATATAGTTATATAAAGTGATATACAGATATTGATATAGTTATAAATACAGACGTAGATGTAGTTATAGATATAGTTATAGATACAGTGACAGATATTGATTAGCTATAGATATTGGCATAGTTATAGACAAAGATACAGAAATATAGTTATAAAGATAGATATACATAGGATAGACATATAGATACAGGTATCTCTGACTTTTAGTCCTCTTGACACACTGTGAGATTAGGTTCTTACTTATTAGTGCAGAAGTTGGACCCTGCAGTGTCCATGTTCGGGAATTTATTCCTGATCCTTCTCTTTAGATTCTAATTCCAAGGGTTAAGCAGCCATTTCTTTTTGTGAGGCCTAATTGTTCAATGGCAGTTTCCCCAGAGAGAGTGGTAAGTGACAGTAGCTCCCATTTCTGGAGCACTTATCTGTGCTGTCTGTGCCGAATGCTTTATACAGGATGTCATTCATTCATCACCACAGCTCTAGGAGATAGGTGCTGCCTGTATGTTCGTATTTCAGAGAGAGGTTAGAGAATTGCCCAAAGTTACGTAGGTGGTGACTGGAGGGGCTGGAACTGGGACCTGTGCTGTGTGACTCCCAAGGGCAGGCTCTCAGCTACCACAGTGCTCAGCGGGGCACTGTGTTGGGCCCTCTCATGTGATGGGGGTTAAATTAGAATTGCAAACACATTTGTAAGACGATGCCAAAGTCATTTCTTTTTTATTTGATTAAACCAATGTGACCTCAATAAAATAAATTTTAAAAAGGCGGTGGGTATTAGTTTGCTAGGGCTGCCGTAACAAAATACCACAGACTGGGGGGCTTAAACAACAGAAATTTATTTTCTCACCATTCTGTAGGTGAAAAGTCTGAGATCAAGGTGTCGGCAGGGCTGGTTTCTTCTGAGGCCTCGCTCCTTGGCTTGTGGATAGCTGTCTTCATGTTCACATGGCATTCTCTCTCTGTGGGTGTCTGTGTCCTAATCTTTTCTTATAAAGACACCTGTTATATTGGATTAGGATCCATCTAATGATCTCATTTTAACTTTATCTCTGTAAAGATGCTATCTCCAAATACAGTCACATTCTGAGGTACTGGGGGGTTAGGACTTCAACATATAAATTTTGAAGGAATGTAATTCAGCTCATAATAAAGGATTAATTAATTTCCTCATTATTTCTCCCCTTTTGTTTTGGTCGTTAGCCACTTATTAAGGGGTTGTTTGCACTGTCTTTGGGTATTTTAAGGAAGATCCTGAGGTCATTTATACACCTATGTGTAAAAATGGCAACTGAGGCTGGTATTCTTGCTCTAAATTGGCTCCTGCCTGTAAAGGGAGGTATGTATTGGAAAAAAAATAGCAGAGAAGGTGGGCTTCTAGAAACCAGCCCTGCTACTAAACTTGCCTTGCAACCTTGGAGAAATCCGTTTCTCTCCTGGGATGTTCGCTTGGATCAGGGATTTTAAGTTCAAATGTCCAAAGGAGCTAGACAGGTGTAGTAAGTGGAGAAGCAGACAGGTGTGACAAAATAAGGAGTGGTGGAGGCAGTGTCAAATTGGAGAACATCCCGTTTAAATGAAGCAGAAATTCTCAGCTCCAGCCAGTTGGTACTGGCTTGAACTAAAGGTGCCGTGTTGCTAGACCTCCTAAGTTTTCAAGAGAAACCTTCATTCAAGACTTTTAAATGAAGTCTCCCACATTTTAAATGTTGGCAGTTCAAATTTTATTTCCAAAGACTGAGGGCCAAAAGGAATATGTCCAAGGGCCGGGTCTGGGCCAGCTGATATCTTAGAGTCTTCTTGCCCAAAAGTGCTGACAAAACCAAAGATGGTAGGTACTGTTGATTGATTGACAGGCACTAAAAGAAAAGAGGGCATACTTTAGTTCATGTGGCCCAAGGATCCATGCTGAGAAGCAAACTCTAAGGGGTGAACTTTTCATATATCTGTCCTCTTTTCTGCAGACAGTAACCCAATTGCATATTTAGCATTGCCTCCTCTACCAGAAATACTTAACGAGTTTTTGGGGGCAGCATCCAAATTAGTTGGAGTTAGGTATTATAGGTCTAAACTACCTAAAAATAAATTGATTCAAGTTGATCTTGAATCTATGGGTCTGTTGTCAAACAGGATTATCTTATTGCTGAAACTGAGGAGGAGGGGGTTAATTGTTTGCGGTAATAAAGTACTTGAATCTCAAAGATGTTTGCAAAGTGGCTTTCTTCAGGCAATGTTCTCATGGAAAGATAGTTCTAGCTTGAGGCAATTTGCACAATCAAACTTCAAGAAGGACCCTATAAGGGAGGGTTATAAATGAGGGTTCTGTTCCCATGTTAGGGGCGTTGGGATCTGGAGCGGCACAGAAGCTTCATTTCATGTGTCAGTTCTAATGGATTGGTAATAGCCGCCCGGAAGCTGTCCTGGGGAAGACCCTGAAGCCAGATCCCAGTCCAACGGAGAAGGTGCTGTGATGTTAACCTGGTCTGTCCTGAGTATGGTGGTGTATATTTGTCAACACTCTTATTTATAGTCTCAAGTGACAGAAACCTAATCTCAGGCAGGAAAATTGGTTGGCTTATAGAATCCAGGACAGGATATTAACAAGAGAGGAGTAGAGATGTAGATGGGCCTCAGGAACAATGTGAACCAGTGACTTGAACTCCTCTGAGATACTCTCTGCCCCTCGTCTCCACGTCTCTGCACATCAATTTTCTTCTGTCATGTAGAGTGGATACCTCCACATGACAGAAATAATAACCACAGACAGTTCCCAAAATGTGCATTTTATGGCTTCCACCAGAGAGAGACTGCCTGATAGCCTCTTCGGTAACAAGCACATACACAAAAATTTTGGAGAGGGATTATGATTAGCCCAGTTTGGATTTGAAAATTGTGGGAAATGACTGCTAAACCCTGAACCAATCAACTTTAGACAGGAGTTGGAATCATCTAAAAACATGACAGCTGGGCTGGCCCCGTGGCTTAGCAGTTAAGTGCGCGTGCTCTGGTACTGGCAGCCCAGGTTTGGAACCCCGGGCGCGCACCGACGCACCGCTTCTCCGGCCATGCTGAGGCTGTGTCCCACATACAGCAACTAGAAGGATGTGCAACTATGACATACAACTATCTACTGGGACTTGGGGGACAGGGGAAAGGAGGAGGATTGGCGATAGATGTTAGCTCAGAGCTGGTCTTCCTCAGAAAAAAGAGGAGGATTAGTGTGGATGTTAGCTCAGGGCTGATCTTCCTCACTAAAAAAAAAAAAAAAAAATGACAGCTTCTATGAGAACCATATTTTTGTTGGGCTCAGCGGGAAGACAGGTCTCCAGAGCAAGGATAGCATGGGATATAGGACTTTCAGAATGGTGAGTTTCTACCACAAAGAAGATGTCCACACGGCTGCCATCTTCAGCTTAAATCCCAGGGGGTGAAGGAGAAGACCCTCAGGAACGAGTACCAACCTCATCTAGTATCTACAGCTTCTCCCTGTCATTTTCTGCCCTGTGCTTCCTCAGCTGGGAAGAACATCCCCACCTAAATCAACAAGTTGTGCCCTCCAAATTCCAGTGAGCTGAAACAAAGCCATAACTCTCGCAGTTAACCAGGAACGTGCCTCCTATTTTGTGGAGGAAATTCCTGCTCCATGACCAATCTATTAGCCATCTCTTGCCAAGGCAGATGGTGACCTGAGAATTCTGTGCCTGCTTCCTGAGGACTGCCCACCATGCAGTGGCTGATGAGGTTCCGGGTCCTGTGGGGCATCCACAAATCCTGCCATGGGGGCTTCGTCCCTGCCCCTTGGCACCTGCGCTGCCAACCTTTATCAGGAGGTGAATCCCCAAGATGGAATGACCATGACACACCCGAGGAATTTAACTTTGCAAGTGATATACTGGATTATTGGACTCAAATGGAGAAGGTGAAGAGGCATCTGTGATCGGAGGTGAGAACAGGAGTGGCCTCACTGGCCTTATCTTGCTCCTAGTAGGCTGAGGGGCACAGAACCAAGAATAGCTTCTGCCTCAGCTTACCAGTGTCATAGATGAAACTTATGTTTTGGGGTTCAATTCTCAGCCTAGTGACTTCTTCACTTCTCTGATCCTCAGTGGTTTCATCTGTGAAATGGGGATAATCTCATTTAAGAAACAAGACAGCAGGTACACAGTCAGTGCTCCATAATTGTGAACAAGTACAAAGTTCTAATCACAAGGTCAACAAATTGATGTTAGTGTGAGTCTGTTAGTCTTCAACGAATGGGATTGTGAATCTAACTGGAATTCATCTCATCAAACTTGGGCTTGACTTCAGGCTACACTCAGAGGGAGGGGACAGACCACCTCATTGTGCACATGAGCATCTGACACATGTAGGTAAGTCATGTCATCCATCTTCCTGTGAGGATGGCATGTCCAACTGGCGTCCTCCCTATCAACTACCTATGGGAACATGGCTTTAGGGTATGTCCAGAGAAACCTGTCCCTGTGGCCTCTAAAGTTTACATATCTCTGCAGAAAAACTCAATTTCTTGGTTTGCCTTTTCCCCAGAGACAGACCGGGAGAGCAGCAGTGGTAACACTAGGACTTAGGGTAGACGATGGGTGGTGTTCCGGCTACTAAGTTCCAGCTGGTGATGTCCACCACCCAACACTGTCTTTGTACAGAAGAGAGAATTCGCCTGAGATGGAGTCAGAGATTTGGTATAATTTTTAAGTTTCCTATGAACGTGTTTTCATATGTTAGTACTCAAAGCTTATATGCCTTTCATGGGGGCTTCCTCCCCACCTCCTTTTTTTCCCTTCCTCTGAATTTCTGTAATAACCCCAAGGAAAATAGAGAGCATCTTTTATTTGCCGTGTCAACACTTTACATTTAATACTCTGATTAGATGAGTGCTTTTTTTTTTTTTTTTTTTTTTATTTTTCCCCCAAAGCCCCAGTAGATAGTTGTATGTCATAACTGCACATCCTTCTAGTTGCTGTATGTGGGATGCGGCCTCAGCATGGCCAGAGAAGCGGTGCGTCGGTTCGCGCCCGGGATCCGAACCCGGGCCCCCAACAGCAGAGCGTGCGCACTTAACCGCTAAGGCACGGGGCCGGCCCAGATGAGTGCTTTTATTACCCCAGTTTCCAGATGAGGAAACTGAGGTTCCTAGGGTTTAAATAGCCTATAGAAATCACATACCTAATAAGTGAAGGAGCAGAATTTGGGTCCAGGCTGTCTGATTCTGTAATCCATTACAATTATGCACTGCATAAGGACATTTTGGTCAATGACAGACCGCATATACAACGGTGGTCCTGTAAGATTAGTACCATATAGCCTAGGGATATAGTGGGCTATACCATCTAGGTTTGTTTAAATATACTCTATGATGTTTGCACAATGATGAAACCGCCTAACGGTGCATTTCTCAGAACTCAGAATAGTATGCTCATCGTTAAGCGATGGATGACTGTTTAACCTAGTCTCACAACTGATTATGCCAAAACATCTCTGCCTTCAGACGATAAACTGAGTTTCATTGCTGCCCAGACCAGAAATCTGGTTAAGACCTTTGGAATCATGGTATAGGCTAGAGAGGGAGAAGGTAGAGAGGAGGAAGTGATGCCATCACTTTTCCCTCATTTATCTTCATAAAGTCCTTATTAGTTAGTTCATGCATCAACCCATTTAGATAACCATCAAGTAAATTCCCCCAGAGAATGCCAGTTTTTGTTGGGTTTTATATCTCATTATCAGTCATGGTCAATTCCTCCATGTATCCAAATTTCTCCCACCCCCAGGATCCCCATCCCAATAATTTTCATTCTCACAACACTTCTGATCTGTCTGCTTCCATTTTTCCAATTGCCTTGATCATGGTCAGTGTCTTTCTAATGATACATGATGCCTGACACCTAGCAGTCCCTTGATAAATGTTTGTAGAATAAATTAATTTTGAAACTTACATTATAAGCACCATAGGTTTTATTGCTGCTCCTATGAAAGACCCCCCAGAGGGCATGCCACCACAGTCCACTCTGGCTTCCTGGACCTCCCCTTACAACTTAATGAACATCACCCAGAAGCTGATCCATGGCTAACACATTACAGCCCAACAACACAGCCCAAACCATAACAGATTGACAGAATTTATTTTGACTCACTTTTCAACACATTTTACCTGTAAAATGTAAGTTAGAAATCCAACATTTTTATGTGAAATCTTCTGATTATTTTTTTAGTGTTTCCAAAGAATTCATTATAAAACAAAAGAAAATGCATTGTAGACTAGACAACATAGGTCCATGGGTGGAATACAGTTGCTCATTCAGGCCACCAATTTATAACCCCTGACTGTCCTTGTAAATTAAACCCTATGTTACTCTGGGTTCCTAGAGGGAAATTAAACCCTATGTTACTCAACTTCAATTGATTCCTGGAGCAGCCTCTCAGATCTATTCAGGAGAGGTCACATTCATGTCCAGATTCATTCATTCTGTCTCCTTGATACTGTATTCATTCATTCAGCTAAGAATTGGTGAGCACCTCACATGTGCCAAGCATTATTGTAGATAATAGGAATAGAAAAGTAAGCAAAACATAGAACTCTTCATTTTCACTCTTTAGATAATGTACTTCCCCACTTCATGTCTTAGGAAAGATGAGTACAGCATCTGTGACACTAACTTCTGTTTGTTTTGGCAAAAAATCATGACATAAGCAAATTCTTCCTGCCAGTCTCTGATGCAATTTAACATTAAACATTGCTCAATAAATATAGTCAAATATGTATTAACCACAAAGATTAAAAAAAAAAAAACAGCTGAATGTCATGACCACATAATGTCTGGCTCTTTGTCCTATAATGTTTGCTCAAGGAAATTAACTTATATGCTGCCACACATTCCAAATGCCTTACTATTCAATATTCGTGTCTGCCTAGATTTCTTTGAGCCAATCAGTCTGTGTTCTGTGGCTCCTGAATTTAATTCTGTAATTTTACGTAAATAATTAGTAACAGTCCTAGGACCTGTACAATTTTAAAGGGTCCTCATATTCCTCTGAAACTATTAGACTTTTGTCCCAACATCCCATAAAGGACTCCTCCATGGTATTCACAAAGAGTCTAAATCTTTTGTAATTCTTATACACATGTAGTGTCATTGGCACTACAATGTAAGCTCCATGAGGTCATGGAACTCTTGCTGTTTTGTTCACTGTTGTATCCCCAGAGTACAGAACATGCCTGGCACATTAACTATATGTTGAAAGAATCTAAATGCATGCAGACCCTGGACAGCAACACAAACAGCACAAGAAACACAACATGGGGGCCTGGCCATGACTTGGTTGTATTTTGGCAAAGGGCTGTTTACTTTCTCATGGATGTATTGTAAACGTGCACGGGAAAATACAGGAAGCTTTGGCACAGGCAGCCCTGATGCAGAGAAGGCAACAGAGTTCAGGAACCAGAATTGGGCTTTGGGGCTTCTTATGTAAAAATCACGTCTCAAAGTGAACATTCATTCCTGTATGGCAGCAGTTGGTAGAGCTAAATGGTTGCTGCCCCCTTGGAAGATGTGTGGCTCTCCAGTTTGCCCCAGAGGAACCTGGCAGGCTTCTCTCATTTATGTTACTTGCCTGGTCCCTGTAGGCTCTGGGTTTCCGACCTCTGGTATAAAAACAAGATTATCCCAACTTATCTAAATATTAATGGAATAATACATATTATTTCCCAATTAAACATAATGCAAAAAGTTTTAACTTCCAGACCTTTAGAGTAATCTTCCTTGGTAAATTCTTTTAAAGTCTGGGTATCAGTTAATTACTGGTTCATCCATGTGAGTTGATTCTCCATGACTGTGTCTCCCAGTTTGACATATTATACTACATATTAGTCATTTGGTGAGCCTGTAAGGAGTTCATCCATTTTTTATCAATGGCAATCTACAAAGGAATAGCATGCCATTTATCATTTTAAATTACATTTAAACTACTTTCTTTGTAAGTTAAATTACAATCAATCTTATATGTGGCCATATTTAAAATGAATAGTTTGGTCGTAATCTACATCCAGAAAATTTGATCGCTGCCCAATTTAGAAAAACAAATCATTCCCTTTATCCAAAGAAATAAAAGCCTCATCTCATCTTTAGATTTAATTTAACCCAGAAGTTCCTTATCATTCCTTATTTGTATCCCAGAGTTGTTTTTTATTTATTCATTCAATAAATATTGACCGAACATTTACAGTGTGCCAGGTGCTCTTCTAAGTGCTTTCGTAAAGAATTTAGAAGTTTATTATTATTTTCTTTTGTTGTTGTTTTATTGAGAAATAATTGACATATATCACTTTTCTTAAAAAACCAAAAAACATCAATTTTTCAAGTCAAACTCAACACACTTGTATGCATACCAAAAATTTTAGAAATAAAATCTAGGGTTTTCATTGTAGGAAAGCTTTTAGTAATAGACTTACTTTCTTGAATAGATACAAGGTTATTAAGATTTCAATTCTATCAGATTTGACAAGTTGTATTTTTTTTTAACCATAGTCATCTTATTTTTTTTCATTCTTTTTTTTTCTTTCTTGTGAAATTTTTGTTGTACATCAGTGTTTGTCAGTCACCATATAAATGCATCCCTTCACCCCTTGTGCCCGCCCCCCACCCCATTGCCCCTGGTAACCACCAAGCAGTTCTCTCTGTCTGTGTGTTGGTTTTTCTTCCACTTATGGGAGAAATCATGCGGTGTTTGTCTTTCTCTTTCTGGCTTATTTCGCTTAACAAAATACCCTCCAGGTCCATCCATGTTGTTGCAAATGGGACGATTTTGTCTTTTTTTATGGCTGAGTAGCATTCCACTGTGTGTGTGTGTGTGTGTGTGTGTGTGTGTGTGTACATATATACATTCATATACCACATCTTCTTTAGCCACTCATCCATTGAAGGACATCTGGGTTGCTTCCATGTTTGGCTATAGTGAATAATGCTGCAATGAACATAGGGGTGGGTAAGCCTCTTAGGATTGTTGATTTCAGATTCGTTGGGTAGATACCCAGCAGTGGGATAACTGGATCGTAAGCTATTTCTATTTTTAATTTTTTGAGGAATCTCCATACTGATTTCCAAAGAGGCTGCACCAGTTTGCATTCCCACCAGCAATGAATTATGGTTCCCATTTCTAAACAGCTTCTCCAGCATTTGTTTTTTTTGTCTCGGTGATTATAGCCATTCTAATGGGTGTCAAGTGATATATTAGCATGGTTTCGATTTACATTTCCCTGATGATTAGTGATGTTGAACATATTTTCATGTGTCTATTGGCCATCTGTATATCTTCTTTGGAGAAGTGTCTGTTCGTTGCCTCTTTCCATTTTTTGATCAGGTTGTTTGTTTTTTTGTTGTTGAGTTGTGTGAGTTCGTTATATATTATGGATATTAGTCCCTTTTTGGATATATAGTTTGCAAATATTTTTTTCCCAGCTGGTAGGCTGCCTATTCATGTTGGTCCTGGTTTCATTTCCCTTGTAGAAGCTCTTTAATCTGATGAAGTCCCACTTGTTTATTTTTTCTTTTGTTTCCCTTGGCCAAGTAGACATGGAATTCGAAAAGATCCCTTTATGACCAATGATGAATAGTGTACTGCCTATATTTTCTTCCAGGAGTTTTATAGTTTCAGGTCTCACTTTCAGGTCTTTGATCCATGTTGAGTTAATTTTTGCATATGGCAAAAGAAGATGGTCTACTTTCATTCTTTTGTAAGTGGCTGTCCAGTTTTCCCAGCACCATTTATTGAAGAGACTTTCCTTTCTCCACTCCTTTGTCGAAGATTAGCTGTCCATAGATGTGAGGTTTTATTTCCGGTCTTTCAATTCTATTCCATTGATCGGTGTATCTGTTTTTGTACCAGTATGATGCTGTTTTAATTACTGTCACTTTCCAGGATGTTTTGAAGTCAGGTATTGTGATGCCTCCAGCTTTGTTCTTTTTTTCTCATGATTGCTTTAGCTATTCGGCGTCTTTTGTTGCCCCGTATGAATTTTAGTATTTTTTGTTCTATTTCCGTGAAGAATGTCCTTGGGATTCTGGTTGGGATTGCATTGAATCTGTAGATTGCGTTAGGTAGTATGGGCATTTCAACTATGTTTATTCTTCCAATCCAAGTGCATGGAATATTTTTCCATTTCTTTATGTCATCATTGATTTCACTCAATAATGTCTTATAGTTTTCATTGTACACGTCTTTCACTTCCTTGGTTAAATTTACTCCTAGATATTTTATTCTTTTTGTTGCAATTGTAAATGGGATTGTCTTCTTGAGTTCTCTTTCTGTTAGTTTGTTATTAGAGTATAGAAATGCAACTGATTTCTGTAAGTTGATTTTGTACCCTGCAACTTTGCTGTAGTTGTTGATTATTTCTAATAGGTTTCCAATGGATTCTTTAGGGTTTTCTATATATAATATCATGTCACCTGCAAACAACAAGAGTTTTACTGCTTCGTTGCCTATTTGGATTCCTTTTATTCCTTTTTCTTGCCTAATTGCTCTGGCCAGAAGCTCCAGTACTATGTTGAATAAGAGTGGGGAGAGTGGGCACCCTTGTCTTGTTCCTGTTTTCAGAGAGAGAGCTTTCAGTGTTTCCCCATTGAGTATGATGTTGGCTGTGGGTTTATCATATACAGCCTTTATTATACTAAGGTACTTTCCTTCTATACCCATTTTTTGAGAGTTTTTATCATGAATGGATGTTGGATCTTGTCAAATGTCTTCTCTTCATCTATAGAGATGATCATATGGTTTTTATTCCTTGTTTTGTTAGTGTGGTGTATCACATTGATTGATTTGCAGATGTTGAACCATCCCTGTGTCTGTGGTATCAATCCCACTTGATCATGGTGTATGATGTTTTTAATGTATTACTGTATTTGGTTTGCCAATATTTTGTTGAGGATTCTTTCATCTATGTTCATCAGGGATAATTGTCTGTAGTTTTCCTTCCTAGTATTGTCTTTGTCTGGCTTTGGTATCAGGGTGATGTTGGCCTTGTAGAATGTGTTGGGAAGTGTTCCATCTTCCTCTGTTTTTTGGAATAGTTTGAGAGGAATAGGTATTAAATCTTTGAATTTGGTAAAATTCTCCAGAGAAGCCATCTGGTCCTGGACTTTTATTTTTGGGGAGGTTTTTGATTACTGTTTCAATCTCTTTACTTGTGATTGGTCTATTCAGGTTCTCTATTTCTTTTTGATTCAGTTTTGGGAGGTTGTATGAGTCTAAGAATTTATCTGTTCCTTCTAGATTGTCCAATTTGTTGGCATATGGTTTTTCATAGTATTCTCTTATAATCTTTGATATTTCTATAGTATCTGTGGTAATTTCTCCTGTTTCATTTCTAATTTTACTTATTTGAGCCTTCTCTTTTTTCTTGGTGAGTCTGGCTAAGGGTTTGTCAATTTTGTTTATCTTCTCAAAGAACCAGCTCTTTGTTTCATTTATCCTTTCTATGGTTTTGGTTTTGATTTCATTTATTTCTGCTCTGATATTTATTATTTCCCTCCTTCTGCTGACTTTGGGCTTTGTTTGTTCTTCTTTTTCTAATTCTCTTAGGTATAGTTTGAGGTTGCTTATTTGAGCTTTCTCTTGTTTGTTAAGGTGGGCATGTATTGCTATGAGTTTCCCTCTCAGGACTGCTTTTGCTGCATCCCATATGAGTTGGTACAATGTATTTTCATTTTCATTTGTCTCCAGATATGATTTTATTTCTCCTTTCATTTCATCAATGATCCATTTGTTGTTCAGTAGCATGTTGTTTAGTCTCCACATCTTTGTCACTTTCCCGGTGTTTTTCTTGTGGTTGATTTCTAGCTTCATGGTGTTATAGTCAGAAAAGATGCTTTTTATGATTTCAATTTTCTTAAATTTATGGAGGCATGCCTTGTTTCCCAGCATGTGGTCTATTCTTGAGAATGTTCCATGTGTGCTTGAGAAGAATGTGTAATCTGCTGTGTTTGGATAGAGTGCTCTATCTACATGTATTAAGTCTATCTCGTCAAGTTTTTCAGTTAAGTCCATCATTTCCTTGTTGACTTTCTGTCTGGATGATCTATCCATCGATGTAAGTGGAGTGTTAAGATCCTCTACTATTATTATGTTGTTATTAGTATCTCCTTTTAGGTTTGTTAATAGTTGCTTTATGTACTTTGGGGCTCCTGTGTTGGGTGCATATATATTTATAAGTGATATGTCTTCTTGGTGGAGTGTCCTCTTTTATCATTATATAGTGCCCCTCTTTGTCTCTCATGACCTGTTTTATCTTAACAGTCAACTTTGTCTGATATAAATATGGCAACACCTGCTCTCTTTTGTTTGCCATTAGCTTGGAGTATTGTCTTCTTTCGTTTACTCTGAGCCTGTATTTGTCTTTAGAGCTGAGATGTGTTTCCTGGAGGCAGCATATGGTTGGATCTTGTTTTTTAATCCACCACACCACTCTATGTCTTTTGACTGGAGAGTTCAGTCCATTTACATTTAGGGTAATTATTGATATATGAAGGCTTAATGTTGCTATTTTATGGCTCATTTTCTGGTTCTTTTGCATTTCCTTTGTTTCTCTCCCCATGTGTTTCAGAATACCAATTCAGTTTTGTAGTTCTCCTAGTTTTCTCTTTATTTATTGTGTGTGACTCTGTTCTGATTATTTGGTTAGTGGTTACCACAAGGTTTGTATAAAAAATCTCATGGATGTGATAGTCCATTTTTTGATGGCTTTTTTTTTCTCTTAGACTAAGTAGATTCAATCCTCTTCCTCGTCCCCTTCTAAGTTATTGTTGTCATGTCTTATTCCATCTTGCGTTGTGAGTTAGTCTTTAAAGTGATGAGATTATAAGTTATTTTTGGTGTCTCCCTTCCCTTGATCCTTGGTTTTGTAATTAACTCTTTGCTAATCTATTCTGATAGAGAGCTGCAATTTTTCTGGTTTTGTTGCCCTATCTTCCTTCTTATTCAAAACTTTGTATCCTCTTTCTCTTTTTTTTCTCAAACATGAGGGCCTTCTTGAGTATTTCTTGTAGTGGGGGTCTTGTGGCAATGAATTCCCTTAGCTTTTGTTTATCAGGGATAGTTTATTATTTCTCCATCATATCTGAAGGATATTTTCTCCTATGTCATTCCACTCTCTCCTAGCCTGTAAAGTTTCTGTTGAGAAATCGTCTGTAAGCCTGATAGGAATTCCTCTGTACGTTATTTATTTGTTTTTTTGTCTAGCTGCCCTTAGTACTTTTTCTTTGTTGTTGACTTTTGCCAGCTTTACTACTATATGCCTTGGAGAGGGTCTTTTCATGTTGATATATTTAGGAGATCTATTGATTTCATTCACTGGTATTTCCAGCTCCTTCCCCAGGTTTGGGAAGTTCTCAGCTATTATTTCTTTGAACAAGCTCTCTGCTCCTTTTTCCCTTTCTTCTCCTTTTGGAATACCTATAATCCTTGTATTGGATTTCCTAATTGAGTCGGATATTTCTTGGGGAGTTTCTTCATTTCCTTTTAGTCTTAGTTCTCTCTCCTCCTCCATCTGGAGCATTTCTGCATTGCTGTCCTCAGTATTGCTAATTCTTTCCTCCTTATTGTCAGCTCTGTTGCTTAAGGCTTCTAGATTTGTGTTTAGCTCCTCTATTGTGTTTTTCATTTCTAAGATTTCTGATTGGTTTTTCTTTATTGTTTTAATCTCTTTTGGGAAGAAATTCCTGATTTCATTGAATTGTCTATCTGTGTTTGATTGTATTTCATTTAGCTTTTTTATGATAGCTGTTTTGAATTCTCTGTCATTAAGGTTATACATTTCTGTGCTTTCAGAGTTGATTTCTGGGTGCTTGTCATTTTCCTTTTGGTCTGGAGATTTAATATATGTTTGCATAGTGCCTGTCAGTATTAACTTATTTTTCCTCATAGTGAAAATATCTGGTTGCAGTTTCCTCTTGTCGCCGCTGGCTGGGGGTTAAGACCTGTGTATTCTGTGCCCAAGTCCATCCATGGATGTTCTGGTTGGCCTGCAGCTGAGCTGGGGCATGGCGGAGCTGGGGCATGGCGGACCTGAAGCATGGCTGAGCTGAAGTGCGGCTGAGCAGAGGCTGCTGGGGCTAGAGTGCAGGAACAACTGGAGTTGAAGTGTGGGAACAGCTGAGACTGGAGCATAGCTAGGCTGAAGCACCTGGGGCTCAGATGTGGGTGTGCTGAAGAAGCTGGAGCTGAAAGGTGGCCCAGCTTCAGTGCGGTTGAGCAGAAGCAGCTGGAGCTGGAGTGCAGGAAATGCTGGAGCTGGGGTGTGGCTGGGTTGATGCAGCTAGAGTTGGAGTATGGCTGGGTTGAGGCAGCTGCAACTGAAGTGCAGCTGGGCCGAAGAAGCAGGAGCTGGAGCACTGCTGGGCTGAACAAGCTGTGACTGGAGTGCAGCTGGGCTGAAGTAGCTGGCACCAAGTCAGCTGGAGCCTGAGCATGGCCACACCAAAGCAGCTGGAGCTGGGGGGTGGTCGAACTGAAGGAGCTAGGAGCAGGGCATGGTTGAGCTGAAGGAGCTGTGGCCAGGGCGCCATTGAGCCCATGCAGCTGGGGCCATGGTGCAGTTGAGCTGGGGCAGCTGGGGCCTGGGCACAGTCAGGCCTGAGTCACTGGGGCTGGGGCGCCAAGGAGCCAGAGCTGTTGTGGCCGGGGCATAGGCACACTGGAGCCGCTGTGGCCAGGGTGCAGGCGGGCTGCTGCCGTTGGTGCCTGGGCACCAGGGTCCACCACCTCTGGGGCCAGGGCTCTGGGGAGCCACTGCCTCTGGTGCTGGGGACGGGCACCCTGCTGCTGCTGGGGGGACTGGGGCACTGGGTGGTCACCACTGCTAGGGCCGGGGTGTGGGTGTGCCACCGCCACTGGTGCCTGGATGCTGGGGGGCTGCTACCTCTGGGGCTGAGGCACCCGCTAGGGCCAGGGTGCAGGTGCGCCACTGCCACTGGTGCCAGGGCTCCGGGAAGCCACGGCCTCTAGTGCCGGGGTGTGGGAGCACTGGTGCCACTGGTGGCACCAGGGTGCTGGGGGCTTGCTGCTGATATGGCCAGGGCATAGGCGCACCACCACCACTGGTGCCTGGGCACATGGGGACCGCTGCCTCTGGGGTCTGGGTGTGGGCACGCCACCTCCACTGGCACGGGGGCTGGAGTTGAGCTGAAGCTCTGCTGAGCTGAGGCTTCAGGGCCGCTGTGCTGAAGCACCAGGCGGGCAGGGTGGAGGGACGCTTACTTTGCCTCCCCAATCCCAGATGTTTCTCGCTTCACTGTCACTCTCTGCTCTCCTGAAGGGCTAGTTTGTCGAAAGTACCCTCACGACAAGGGGGAAGCAATTCCCCACGGGCTGTGAGGGATCTTGGAGAGCACTGGTTTTCTTGTGGAGGGCTGCCCCTCCCCCCTCCCTGAGAGCTGCGTGGTCTCAGTCTCAGGTTTGCTGTCCTTTGGGAGTGAGGGGAGCTCCTCTTACCTCCTTCCACTTCCTCTGGGGATTCCAGCACCTCAGTCCTCGGGTGTACAGCTGCGTGAGTGCCTCAGACGTCCCTTGTGTTGTGTTAATAACTTCTGTTGGAATGTGAATGTCCTTTTTGTTGTGTCTTAGACAGGGAGAGTTCAATAGGGGAAGCTCACTCAGCCATGATGCCGACATCACTCTTCAAGTTGTATTTTTTTCCTTTGAACAATTTGTCCATTTCATCCAAATTGTCAGATTTAATGACATAAAGTTATTTATAATTTTGTCTTATTGCTGTTTTAATGTCTGTAAGAATTGTAATAATGTATACTTTTCATTCCTGATATTGTTAATATGTTTGTTCCCTATTTTTCTCTTGATATGTCTTTCTAAGAGTTTATCAATTTTATTAATCTTTTCAAAACCAGCTTTTACTGGTATTCTCTATTGTGTATTTGTTTTCCATTTCATTGATGCATGCTCTTATCTTTATTATTTCTTTTCTTCTACTTTCCTTGGATTTGATTTGTTGGTATTTTTTTAGCTTCTCGAGATGGAAGCTTACATGCTTACCCTTCAGCCTTCCTTCTTTTCTAATAGATGCATTTAAAAATTTAAATTTCCCACTAAGCACTTCTTTCAGGTGCATTACACAAATTTTGATGTCATATTTTAGTAACACTCAGTTCAAAATATTTTCGATTTGCCTTTTTGATTCTTCTCTGACCCATAGATTATATAGAAGTATATTGATTAGTTTCCAGACAGTGGGGGTGCATTTCTCGTTGTCTTATTGTTGATGATTTCTAGCTTAATTTCATTATGGTCAGAAAACATACTCTATTTTAATCTTTTGAGATTGGTAAATGTTCCAAATGCAACGGAAAATAATGTGAATTATATCACAGTTGGGGAAAAGTGTTTTATCTATGTCAACTAGGACTTAAATTTTCTCAGTCTGTCATATTCTATCATTAATTTACAGAAATCATGAAATTTCAACTTGTGTTTCATTTTAATTAATACTGAGGCAAACTCTTTCTATAGACAATAAACTCTTGTGTGTTTTAATATTCAGAAAGAATCTTCTCACTCATGAATCACCGAAGTATTTGATAAGCCTTTCAATTTTCCTTTTTCAAAGTATATTTTAGTTAGAGATTAGCAAGGAGTAGCTATGTAGGTTTTTGTTTATTTAAATCAACTATATTGATGTATGACTTACATAGAATAAAATGCACACATTTTAAGTGTAAAGTTTAATGAGTTTTAGAACATTTTATCACCTCAAAAGTTTCGTTTTGTCCTTTCCCAGTCAGTACCCACCCATCCCCACCCCGAGTCTGAGGCAACGACTGATTTGCTGTCACTAGAAATTATATTTCTCTCCCCTGAGTTTCATGGAAATGAAATAACACAGGATGCATCCTTTTGTGTCTGGTTTCTTTTACTCAGAATCTCAGCATAGTGTTTTTGAGATTCATCCACGTTGCTTTGTGTATTAGTTGGTCATTTATTTTTATTGCTGAGTTGCTTACTCAACATTTTATCTTTTAAAATGATTTCTTGATTTTCCTTGGCTTCAAATCTCACTGCATGAAACTTTAAATTTCAAATCCAGTGTAAGGGTTGTATTTTTTCTTCCACCCTTCTCTTAATATCACATTATCAGATTACTCCTTAGCACAAAAGTCCATAACTGCTTAAACAATATCTTCTTTAAGTTGTGAAAGTTAAGGGCTAAAATACTGTCTGAATTTTGAGCAATAACAGTTGTTTTCTACCTTGATATGCCGGCTCTTCCATCATTTTTTAAACTCCTACAGGAACATTCCCTGCTCTGCTCCCCTTATAGAAACAGTGCACACCAGTCATTTACAGTTGCTAATATTCTTTAATCTGTTGGGCAAGGATTTTTTTCATAGCACTGATGTTTTCATAGATATGAATACATATATATGTATATACATATATATTAATCTTATCTCAAATGATACTTTCTTTTGTTCCAATCATCTGAGTCAAAGGTAGTAGGGTCATGTTTGTACATATGCAGAAAACATTCCTGGAAGAATATGCACCAAACAGTTTTCAGTGTTAACATTCAGGGAGTGAAGATGTGATGAGAAATTTGAAGAAATTTTTCTGTTTCTAAGAAATTTTCCGCTCATAAGCCTCTGCATTGCCTGAATTTTTACTCTGAACATGTTTTGTTTTGGGAATAAAAAAAAATGAAATCTTTAAAAAAAAAACATGCTCATTATAGAAAATGTGGGGAAAATAAGAAAGTTGATTTAAACAAGAAAACAAAAATTGACCATAAATATTAAAAACCATTTACATATGTGTGTATATGTGTGTCTTGTTCACCATTACATCCTTTTGGTCTAAGAACATGATGGCCTCTAAAAACATTTGGCCTCAGAAATAATGAGAACTTGGAAATGTTTAATGAAGGAATGAATATTACTATATACTTGGATTATAATGTAAATATGGTTTTTCTTTTTTTTCTTTTCTTTTTTGGTGAGGAAGATTGGCCCTGAGCTAACATCCACTGCCAATCTTCCTATATTTGCTGAGGAAGATTAGCCCTGAGCCAACGTCTGTGCCTGTCTTCCTCCACTTTGTGTGTGGGACGCTGCCACAGCATCACCCGATGAACAGTGTGTAGGTCCGCACCCAGGATGATAAACCTGCAAATCCCGGTTCTGCCAAAGTGGAGTGTGCAAACCCAACTACCACGCCACCGGGCCTGCCCTGGTCTTGCTTTTTAAAATTGATATTATATTCTGGGCATTTTTTATTGCAGGAACATTTCTGAGAGTTTTTTTTTATGGGTTTTATCATATTCTATCATTTTGTAGACAGCATACAATTTGATCCTGTTCTTTTTATTGATTCTGCCAATATTTGTATTTTGATTGGGAAATTTAGTCCACTTACATTTAAAGTAGTTACTGATAGGGAAGGACTTACTATTGCCATATTATTAATTGTTTTCTTGATGTCATAGCTTTTTTTTGTCTCTTATTCCCTCTTTTACTGCCTTCTTTTGTGCTTGGTTGATTTTTTGTAGTGATATGTTTTGATGCTCTTCTCATTTCCTTTTGTATTGTATATATTACATATAATATCCTAAAGTTATAACAATCTACTTTAAGCTAATAACAACTTAACTTCATCCACATACAAAAATCTATTCCTTTCCAGTTCCATCTCACCTCTCCACTTCATGTTATTGGTGTCACAGATTACATCTTTATATATTGTGTACCCATTAACATAGATTTATAATTATTTTTATGCTTTCATCTTTTAAATTTTGTTACAGAATAAAAACCAGAGTTATGCCTAAAAATTACAATAATAGTGGTTTTTATATTTGTCCATGTTTTTACTTTTATCCAAGAACTTCCTATTTTCACATTTGAGTTACTCTGTACTGTCCTTTCATTTCAACTTGAGGACTCCTTTTAGCATTTCTTACAGAGAAAGTCTAGTGGAAATGAACTCCCTTAATTTGGTTATCTGGGAATGTCCTAATTTCTCCCTTATCTTCAAAGGATAAGTTTGCTGGATATAAAATTCTTGGTTAACAGTTTTTTTCCCCCTCAGCACTTTAAATATATCATCCCATTGCCTTCTGGTCTGCAATCCACTGATAATCTTATTAAGCATTTCTTATACATGACTTTTCTCTTGCTGCTGTCAAGAGCCTCTCTTTGGCTTTGGCTTTTATCATTTGATTATAATGTGTCTCTGTGTGGATCTGTTTGTGTCTTCCTACTTAGAGTTCATTGAGACTCTTGTATGTGTATATCCAGGTCTTTACTCAAATTTGGGAAGGTTTCAGCCATCATTTCTTCAGATAAGCTATATGTCCCTCTTTCTATCTTTCTTCTTCCTCTTTGACTCTCATAATGTGTATATTTGTCTACTTGCGATTGTTCCGTAAATCCCGTAGGCTCTATTCACTTTTCTTCATTTGTTTTCTTTTTGCTCCTCAGACTCCATAATTTCAAATGACTTGTTTTAAAGTTTACTGATTCTTTCTTCTGCCAATTTGAGTCTGCTGTGGAACCCCTCTAGTAAGGTTTTTTATTTCAGTTACTGTATTTTTCAGCATTTCTGTTTGGTTCTTTTCTGTAATTTCCATCTCTTTGTTCATCATCTCATTTTGTTCATATATCATTTTCCTGATTTGCTTTAGTTCTTTGTTGGTGTTTTCCTTTAGGTCTTTCAGCATATATAAGATGGTCATTTAAAAGTCTTTGTCTAGTAACTGAGGGCTGTGTTTCTTTAGGGTCAGTTTCTAGAGATTTATTTTGTTCCTTTGAATGGGCCATATTTTCATGTTTCTTTGTAGGCCTTGTGATCTTTTGTTGAAAATTGGACGTCTGAAAAAAGGAGCCTCCTCTCTCAGTCTGTGAAGATTGGCTCCATGTGGGGGAAGACCTTCAGTAGTTTTCTCAGTGTGAAAACTTAAGGCCTTCTCAGGTCTTTTCTGGCATGTTTCTTTCCTGGGCCTGTGCGTGTTCTTTTTTCCAATTTTCCCGTACACATGGCTGATCTTATATACCTTAATTTCCATAAAAGTCTCATCCTTGCTTCTTCTTGGGGCCTTAGATGTTCTATTGTATTCCTCTGCCTGCAGTTTGTTGCCCCTAAGTGGCTACAGGTCTACAGTCTTCACACACCATGGCATCTGCCAGTGCTTCCAGAGACCTTCAACCTGATATTCAAACTATGCCACCCTTCCCATCTGAGCACCAAGTCAGACGAGACAGAAACCAGTCCCTCAGGCAGCCCCCAGACAAGCCGGAATGTTGCAAACAAGTTACACAATTTTCCTTCTGTCCCAGGGAGGGGCTTGGAATTGGGTGGCTTCCTCCTGACTGTGCTGTGCCACATCAGAGAGGGGGTGGTGCAAGAGTAGGCAAAAACATCACAAAATGTCCTACCATTTTGAGTATGGCTCTTATTGTTTGGGCATTTGTTGGTTGCTGCAGACCCTCGACTATTTCAAGAGCTCCCATAAAACCATTTTAGTCTGTTGTTTACTTGATGTTTCTCTGAAGGAATGAGGGCCTGGAGCTTCCTAGTCTGCCTTCTTGCTGACTTCACCTCTAGAAGTAATTTATTTAAAAATATTCCCCCAAATATTCAGGAACTAAATGAGCCTATTTTATTTTATTGTGTAGCAATAATAATAATAGTAATATTTATTGAGCACCTACTTGATCCAGGCACTGCTTTGTACACTTTATTCATTTAAATAGCTCATTTAAACTTTACTACCTTCTAGGTAGTATTATTGTTGCCATTTCATAGATGAGAAAACTGAGGCATAGAGGGGAACCCACTGTCTATATGGAACTAAGACAGACACATGGGGGAATGGAGCTTTAAGTCTTCAATAGGAGACATGAAGGTTATTCATGGTTTTATGTGACTTGAGAGGAGGTGGCTACAGTAGGCCAGAAGAACTTGGTTGCATCACACCCACTCCTAACTTCTCTTGGCTCTTTAATTGCTTTAAAATTGGGTCTCAGTGCTTGAGCTGTGCTCATACTGGAATATGACTATGGCAGTGGATTGGCCAAATAAGTGCCCTTTTCCTTTGAAGCAGGAAGTAACACATGGTGTATGATCTTGACCAGGAGGGCAAGAGAGGTCCAAACCCAGCCCTGTGGTGAGTGAATAACCAAGGGGATGAAGTGAAGTGGAGTTTCAGAGAGATGGCAGACTTAACCCGCCATGCGGCCAACGTCTTCACGCAGACCTGTGGCCTGCAGCAGGGAGACCGTCTAGCCTTGATTCTGCCTCGAGTGCCTGAGTGGTGGCTGGTGACTGTGGGCTGCATCCGAACAGGTCAGTGACTCAGAGAGACCCCAATAGACCTTAGGGCTGGCCTAGAGTCAAGTGGTCCTGGAATATTAGGTGCTTTCTCTTCCCCTACCTTCTTTCTTCTTCACAGTCTTTCTCTTTCTCAGACTCCCTCATGTATTCTTTTGTCCTTTGTCACTCACTCTCCCTCACACTCATCCACTCTCAAACACAATGTCGTAATTCTCTCCCATTCACACACACACACACACACACACACACACACACACACTGTCTTTTGTACAGTCTCAGACATTACTACTTTCTTTTAAAGATTCATCAATTGTTAACATTTTGTCATATTTAAGCCCCCTTCCTCACTGAATCATGTAAGAATCAGTTGCAGACATTGTGATATCCATAAATACCAGAAAAATACCCATAAGCACTGGAGTATGTATCTGCTAAGGTCCAAGACATTCCCCTCACGTAAACACAACAGAGTTATCACACAAGAAGTTTAACACTGATACAATATAGTTACTGATATACATGCATAGTCAAAATTCCTCAATTGTCCCAGTAATGCCCTTTATAGCCTTTTTTTCTTTAAATCTAATCAAGGATCATGCATTGCATTTAGTTGTCATGTCTCTTCAGTCTCTAATATAGAATGGTTCCCTAGCCTTTGCTGCATGACAATGACATTTTTGAAATATCTAAGCCAGCTGTTTTACAGAATGTCTCTCAGAATTTGTATTTCTGACTCTTCCTTTATGATTATATTCAGGATAAGCATTTTTAGCAGAAATAGTAGATGGGCAATCTTGTGTCTTTCTCAGTGCATCACATCAGGGGGTATATGAGTTGGTTTGTCCCACCACCAGTGATATCGTTGTATCACTCTGGTAAGGTGGTACCCACTTTTGTAAAGGCAATTTTCCCCTTGCAATTTCCCCTTGCGATTAATAAGTAATCTGTGGTGTAATACTTAGGAGACTGTGTGAATATCTCTTTCCCCAACAGTCTTTCACCCTGTGGTGTGAGTATCCATTGATGATTCTTGACGGAATTGACTATTATTATGGTGGTTTTATATGAGGATTTTCTATTTATATCATTCCCTCTACATTTGTTAGTTAGCATTTTTCTGTCGAGATTTTCTTTCCCCTTTTAAATACCTATCAATTTAGCTATATAATTTGGAATCAGTCTGGGATTCATGGATTTTTTAAATCACTTCGGTTATTCTATGCATGCTCATACAACAATCCATCATGCTCCTGCTCATATTTGTCTCTCTCTCTCTCTCACTCATATTCTCTCACAAATAAAATAGTTGGTTAATCAATCAAGGTCATGTGGAATCAAGAACTTGTAGCAACGACAGAGGGAGCATAGAGAAACCGTGTCATCTGTAGATCTAAGAGAAGGCCCATGGGAAATCCAAGACATGAGCAGAGCACCCTGGGATGTGCAGAATTACAGAGGAGTAGAAGCAAAGGAAGGGAATTCCGTGAATGGGCATCGCACATGCAAAAGCTTAGAGTCAGGCGTAGCCTAGGTGAGAATGGCCATTTTGAAATAGAGATTAGAGTTGTGGGAGAGAAAGGTGGAGAGTGGGCAGCACCTTCAATGTCAGGAAGGAGAGTGTGGTGCTTTCCTGGAGAGAGGGCAGAGGTGTTAGTGCAGAGAAGTGTGGTGGGGAAAAGTCAGTGCTCTGTGGAACTTAAGCAGGTAATAATATGAAAGATGGGTGGCTGGAAGATTCAGGACAGGGCATCTGGTGGAGAGATTAGAATCCAATAGGAGCACACAAAGGCTTGACCTAATTGTTGGTGATGGAAGATGGAGAGGAAGAGAGGAAAGTTCAAAGGACAATGAGGTTAAATTTGGATATGAGAAATGAAGGAAAGAGAAGAGATTCAAGATGACAACAGGGAACTGACAGAGAGGGAAGTGAGAGGAGAAAGACGGGGGTGGGGATGTGCTAGTCCTGATGTCAGGGACACTGTCCTACTTGCACCTGTATTCCCAGATCCCATGTGAAATTGTGTAAAGTAGGGTCCATCTGTCTACCAGCTGGATCCATCTAGTGTAGGAAAGGTGAGGGCAGCATTTTCACACTTTAATGTGCATGGGAATCACTTGGGCATCTTGTTAAAATGCAGATTCTAATTCAATAGGTTTGAGGTGGGGTGTGAGATTCTGTGTATCAGTTGGTGGTCTGCAGACTGTACTTTGCAAGCAAAAGGTTAGGGGATTTCTATGCAGACAATGCAGACCTGAAGCCCATGGTTGTGAAAGAGAAACTAAGACAAACTTTTCCTTTCTCATCCCCAGGGATTGTCTTCATGCCAGGGACCACCCTACTGAAGGCCAAGGACATTCTCTACCGACTACAAGTGTCTAAAGCCAAGGGCATCGTAACCACTGATACCCTTGCCCCAGAGGTGGACTCTATGGCTTCTGAGTGTCCCACCCTGCAAATCAAGTTCCTGGTGTCTGACCACAGCCGTAAAGGGTGGCTGGACTTCCGATCACTGATTGAGTGAGTTTCTGGTCTGATGAATGTGCTTTCTGAGGAATGGCGGGAGAAGGCCCTCCACTCCCAAGTGCTGGTAGACGAGCAGCCAGTGGTGGGAAGCTCACCAGGTCTAAGGCCAGAAAACTTCTCTTCCCGGCTATGCCACTGCCTTGCTGTGTGACCCTGGGCTGGTTCCTTCTCCTCTCTTGGCTGTGGTTGCTTTATCTGTAATATAAGGAAATTGAACTTCTGTGCTTCTCTCACTAAAGTATAATCACCCTGGGACTGTGCAAAGGAGATGTCTAAAGTCGGATGGTTATTGTGTTACATCTTCCTTGTAGATAGGAAATCTAAAATATTTTTTTATATAAGAAATAAATATATGAAGAAGTTGGATGAAAGATTAAAATGAATTTTTAAGATGAAACTGGAGACTGCAAGGAAAATTGAGGCTGTGGCTGGCAGGAAGCTTTGGGAGCAAACACTCCATCTCCCAGGGGCTGAGTGCCTTTAGGGACATTGCAGGAAAAGTTAGGGAAGTGTTGGCAGTTAGGAAGACTCCCTTCCACCTCCAAAACTCTGATTCTGTGAGCCTTCCGGCACTTTTCATATCACACACACAAACCACACTGGGTCTGCTTTCCTGAGGCAACCCCTCAGTTTTTAAAGCTCTTTACTTCAACTCCCAAAGGCAAACATTACAGTGAATTCACATCTTATTCTAGATTCTGAAGTCAAAGAATTAAATGAAATAGTTAAATAGAGAATACTTTTTGAAAATTCCTTAAATTGACCAGTCAGTATGGTCTTGCCTTCTCAGCAAGACCAGTGGAGCTATTGTTTCCTCCAGCACTGGGATGATTTGCAGTTCTTTGACTGAACACCGTAGGAGGCTGGGATTTACCCTCATAGATGCCCCAAGAGACTCCCAGTCTAGGAGAAGAGCCCGGGAATCCAGGCTGACTGCAGGAACTGCAGGTTCTATCTGTCATCTCAGGCTCATGCCAGGGCAGATGCACAGATGTGTTTCTTTCACTCTCACTCTCCCTCACGTTCTCTTCCCACCCCTCATCACCATGGTTATGGAGTTAAATTTTTTGATTTCTCCTTTGATTTCTTCATTCATTCAATTGTTGTTCAGTAGCATTTTGTTTAATGTCCACATATTTGTGACTTTTCCAGGTTTCTTCTTGTAGTTGATTTTTAGCTTCATACAATTGTGGTAAGAAAAGATGCTTGGTATTATTTCAGTCTTCTTAAATTTATTGAGACTGGTTTTGTGGCCTAGTATGTGATCTATCCTGGAGAATGTTCCATGTGCATTTGAAAAGAATGTGTATCCTGCGGTTTTTGGATGGAATATTCTGTATATATCTACTAAGTCCATCTGGTCTAATGTGTCATTTAAGGCCACTGATTCTTTATTAATCTTCTGTATGGATTATCTATCCATTGATATAAGTGGAGTGTTAAAGTCCCCTACTATTATGTGTTACTGTCTATTTCTCCTTTTATGTCTGTTAATAATTACTTTATATATTTAGGGGCTCCTGTGTTGGTTGCATGGATATTTACAGGTCTTATATCCTATTGTTGGATTGTTCCCTTTATTATTATGTAGTGCCCTTCTTTGTCTCTTGTTACAGTTTTTATTTTAAAGTCTATTTTGTCTGATGTAAGTATCGCTACCCCAGCTTTCTCTTCATTGCCAGTTGCATGGAGTATCTCTTTCCATCCCTTCACTTTCAGTTTGTGAGTGTCTTTAGGTCTGAAGTGAATCTCTTTTATGCAGCATATATATGGGCCTTGTTTTTTTATCCAATCAGCCACCCTATGTCTTTTGATTGGAGCATTTACTCCATTGGCATTTGCAGTAGCTGTTGATAAGTATATACTTATTTCCACTTTGTTACTTTTTTTCTGGGTGTTTTAGTAGTTCTTCTCTGTTCCTTTCTTCTTCTCTTGCTCTCTTTCCTTGTGATTTCATGGCTTTCTTTAGTAATATATTTGGGTTTCTTTCTCTTAATTTTTTTTGTATTTATTATAGGTTTCTGGTTTGTGATCATCGTGAGGTTCGTGTATAATAACCTATGTAAATAGCAATCTATATTAAGTTGATGATCTCTTATATTGGCCTCTTACTAAAAGCCCTATGCTTTTACTCCCTCCTCCCACATTTTATGTTTCTGATATCATATTTCACCTCTTGTGTGTGTGTGTGTGTGTGTATGTGTGTGTGTAACCTCTTATCATTGGAAATAGATAATTTTAGTACTTTCATCTTTCGACCTTCCTATTAGTTTTATATGATCTGCTACATTTGCTGTGTATTTGCCTTTACCAGTGATTGTTTTTCTTTGATAATTTTCTTATTGCTATTTGTGGTCTTTTCTTTTCCACTTAAATAAGTCCTTTTAACATTTCTTGTAAGGCTGGTTTATTGATGATAACCTTCTTTAGTTTTTGCTTGTCTGGAAAACTCTTTATCTTTCCTTCCATTTTGAATGATAACCTTGCTGGGTAGAGTATTCTTGGCTTTAGGTTTTTTCTTTTCAGCACTTTGAATATATGGTGCCACTCCCTTATAGCCCGTAAGGTTTCTGCTTAGAAGTCAGCTGATAGCCTTATGGGGATTCCTTTGTATGTAACTTGTTGCCTTTCTCTTGCAGCTTTTAGGATTCTCTCTTTATCTTTAATTCTTGATATTTTAATTAAAATGTGTCTTGGTGTGAGCCTCTTTGGGTTCATCTTGTGTGGTGCTCTCTTTACTTCCTGTACCTGGATATCTGTTTCCTTCCTTTGGTTAGGAAAGTTTTCAGCTACTGTTTCTTCAAATAGGTTCTCTGCCCTTTTGTCTCTCTCTTCTCCTTCTGGGACACCTATGATATGGATGTTAGTACACTTGATGTTGTCCCAGAGATCCCTTAGACTGTCCTCATTCTTTTTAATTCTTTTTTTCTGTTCAGCTTGGGTGATTTCATTTATTCTTTCCTCCAGCTCGCTGATCCATTCTTCTGTGTCGTCTGCTCTGCTGTTGACTCCCTCTAGTGAATTTTTCATTTCTATTATTGTATTCTTCAGTTCTGATTAGTTCTTTTTTATATTTTCCAATTCTCTGTTGAAGTTCTCACTGTGTTCACCTATTCTTCCAAAATCAGTGAGCCTCTTTATGACTATTAGTTTGTACTCTTTATCAGGTAGACTGTTTATCTCTGTTTTGTTTAGTTCTTTTTCTGAGGATCTGTCCTGTTCCCTTATTTGGAACATATTCGTTTGTCTCCTCATTTTGCTTACTTCTTTGTGCCTATATCTATGTATTAGGTAGATCAGCTACATCTCCCAATTTTGGATATATGGCCTTGTGTAACAGGTGCCTCATGGGGCCCAGCAATGTGCTTCCCTCTCCTCACCAGTTTCAAATGTTCCAGGAGTGTCACCTGTATGGGCTACATGTTCCCTTCTGTTGTGGCAGGATTGCTCTTGCTGCAGGTGCATGGGTAGGCTAGGCTGACCCCCAGGCCAGCTGGTTGTAAGGCTCAGCTGTGTGCAGCTACTACAGTCACTTTAGTCACTTTATTGGGCACGAGGAACCCCAGCACAGCTGGCTGCAAGGTCTAATAGCACACACCTGCTGCTGATTTGCTGTTAAGTGAGTCAGGCCCCCAATGTGGCTGGTTGCTAGGCTCAGGGGCTCACAATTGCTCTAGGCCTCCAGAATGTGAGCCTGTTGTCAGCTTTCTTGGGGGTGCAGCTGAGTGGGGCTGGCCCCAGGCATGGCAGCATACAATCGTTTCAGGCATTGGAAGGTGGGACAGATTTCCTGTGTGGTTGTGTAAAGAGGCCAGTGGCACAAGTCTGCTGCAGCTTACAAGCCCCACCACCCACCGACCCACACACCTGGCCAATGCAGTCTTGTCCCATGTGCACACCTGTCCCACTGAAGCAGACCCACTTGCTCCGCTGAAGAAGTCCCACACACTCCGCCAACACAGGCCCACCCCTCCTGCATGCACTACCCCACAAAGGCGGACCCACTCACCCCACTGCAGAGGTCCCACACACCCCACCTATGCAGGCCCACAAATTCTCTGGGCTTGCTGGTGGGTGGGGCCAGTCCCTAGGGCAGACTGCCTGCTCTGGCTGAGCTGGATTAAATCAGAGCTCTAGTGGGTGGGGCAAACCCTTGGGCTAACAGGCCGGGGGAAGAACTCCAATGGCATCTGCCAGCATCTGTGTCAGCATGCCTGTACTAGGTCTCAGCGATGGCTGCCCCCAGTGACTCAGTCCCTGGGGAGGTGGGCCTAGCTGCCTTCTGCCTCTCTGAGACAGCTTTTCAAGTGAGTCTCTGTTACCAAAGGACTATGCACCTTTCTTTCTGATGATTTTTTGTTGGTTTCTGGAACGGATGAATTTGTGTGTGGGCCTTTTAAGGGAAAGCTTTTCTTTCTCTTATGTTTGATAGCTTTTCTGGGGGTATTCCCCATTGGTTTTAATAGCCAGCAAAGCCAGGTATTATGACAGGCATCTCCGTTGTGCTGAATTCAAAGACTGCTTATTGTGGCGTAGCTCTCCTGCACAAACCCCCTGTTCCTCCAGGAAAAGCTTTGTACCTTATGATTGTTCCTGGCTGTGAGGCACTGCAGCTAGAATGGGTTTTTTTCTGCAGCAGAAGGGTATTTCTGCCTCTTCCACTTCTGTCAGTGTTGTCCCTTGTTGTTGGGGTTCTTTTTATCCAGTTTCCAGATCTCTCTCAGAGGTGATTGTTCCACAGGTAGTTGTAAATTTGTTGTGTCCGTGGGACGAGGTGAATTCAGAGTCCTCCTATGCCACCATATTCACAGCAATCCCCTCAGCTAATGTTTTGTCAGAGATTTCCTTGAGTGCCAGGAGCTCAAACAAGCAAACACAAACAGCAACAGCAACGACAACAGAGAACGACGCCTGTGCAGACTGGCTCTGTGTGAGGAACTCCCCACAACTTGGCCAGCCTTGCTCTGAGCCTAGGGATCAGCCTGAGGTGGAAGCTTCAGGTCCTCTCAGGACGTTCTGAGCATGCATTGCCTGGGTGTGTGATGGCTTTCTAAATCCCGCATGTTCATAGCTGTCTTGGATATCTCAATTTCCTGGAAAGTCTACCCTAGCTTCTCCCCCAGACCTTGAGGGTCTACTGTATATCTCCCCCATAGTCTCTCATCTCAGGCGTCTTTAGTTGTAGTCCACCGTGTGGCTTTTACGAGCAGTGCCTGCTGCTCTTCCCGTCTGCATTCTGAGTCGTGTGAAATGAGGGCCTTGCATCAGCCCTTCAGGTGTCCCCAGAGAGGTTAGAACAGATTACACAATAATTTGCAAATAAGATCTGCTCTGCTCCCTCTGGTTGGAGCAGGGGTACTGGGAACCGGGCTGCTGTCTACTCAAGACCAAATCTGCCATGCTGGGGAAAGGTGAGGCAAGGTTCCAATGTTTTTTTCTGGAACCTCTTAAAATCATGTCATGTCCCACAACAGGGAAGATCCCAATGCATTGCTTGGTGGTCAAGTGCATGGGCTGTAGAGCAAAAATGACATGAAATGTGAGTAAAAATGGCATGAAACTTCCCTACCGTTTTGAAGGTGGCTTTTCTTGATTGGGTATTTGCACGGTTGTTGTAGACCTTTGACTCTTCTAGAGCTCCTACAAAGTCAGCTCAGACAGCTCCTGGTAGTTTGTTTGTTTGCTTGTTTGTTTTTGATGTTTTGTAGCGGAACAAGAGCTTACAGCTTTCTAGTAGGCCATTTTCTTTATATCACTCCCTAGTAGCACTTTTGAAAAGCAGTCAAGGTTGAGAACCCACTTGGGTGTCTTTGTGGACTCTGCCCACGTCTGTGTGGTAGATAGGATACTGTGCCCCTACCATTAAGGAGCTTTTCTTTGGCCCTGGGAGCATGATTCCTTCCCTGGATGTGTGAATCCCATCATCCAGGTTCCAGTCTCTGATGATTGTCATCAAGAAAGTTCATTTCCTCCTGGAAGTCGTGTCCACAAGGGTGTGTCAGGCCAACTGTACCAACACACAGTACACTGAGCTGGACAGCAGTTCAAGTGGTGCATGAATGGGGGTGGGACTTTGCTGTACCCCTTGATACAATATTTCCTAAATTTGAGTCATCCATGTCCACATCCACTATTTTTTACCTTATCTGTGTGCACCATCTATATTATCACTTACTTAATTTTTCTCTCTAAATCCACTTATTATTTTACTTTAAAACATTCCCTTTTTAAAAAAGTTGATGTGGTATCACAAGTGGAAAACAGTAGCACTTGCCAAAAGCAAAAGGCAGTTGTAACCATAACTATAATACAAACCAAACAACTTTGTTAAATTTTAGCTACATCCTGTTCCCACTAAAAGCTCTGATCTTGAAACTTACCTTCCTCTTGGTAGTTCCAGAGCTTTTAAAAATATGTCGGAGCCAAATCAGAACAATTGGAAGGGAATCTAAAAAGGAATGTGATCCGATGTTTTTTTCTGGAACCTCTTAAAATCATGTCATGTCCCACAACAGGGAAGATCCCAACACATTGCTTGGTGGTCAAGTGCATGGGCTGTAGAGCAAGAATTAAATTCAAATACCAACCCTTCCACCAACCAGCTGAGTGGCTTTGAGCAAGTGATTGTGCCTCTCTGAGCATCAGTTTCCTCTTCTGTAACATGGGCTATGAAAAATGCCAGCCTCACACAAAACCTGTGCATGAATATTCATAGTGGCATTATTCCTAATAGCTAAAAACTGGATGGGGCCGGTCCCATGGCATAGTGGTTAAGTTAGGCATGCTCCACTTCGGATTTGCGGGTTTGGATCCCAGGTGCAGACCTACACCACTCATCAGCCATGCTGTGGTGGTGACGCACATACAAAACAGAGGAAGATGGGCACAGATGTTAGCTCAGGGAGAATCTTCCTCAGCAAAACAAAACAAAACAAAACAAAACAAAACTGGAAACAACCCAGATGCCCTTCAATGGGTGAATGGGTAAACAAACTGTGATTCATTCATAACATGAAATACTGTTCCGCAATAAATAGGATTGAACTATTGATGAACACACCAACCTTGATGAATCTTCAGAGAATTACACTGAATTAAAAAATAAAAAGAGCCATTCCCAAATGTTACATTCTATATGATTCCACTTATGTGACATTCTTAAAATGACAAAATTATGAAAATGGAGAATAGATTAGGCATTGCCAAGGGGTTAGGGATGGAGAGGGAGGGAGAGAAGGAGGAGGAGGGAGGTGGACGTGGGTATAAAAGCAACATGAGAGCTCCTGGTGATGACGGGACTGTTCTGTCTCTTGACTGGTGGTTGATATACACATGTGATAAAATTGCATTGTGCTAAATACACTTACACACACACACACACACACACACACACACACACACAAATGAGTACAAGTGAAAAACTGTGGAAATCTGGGTAAGATTGGTGGATTGCATCAATGTCGGTATCCTGGTTGTGATGTTGAACTATATAGTGTTGGAAGATGTTACCGTTGGGAGAAACTGGGTAAAGGGTACATGGGATCTCTTTGTATTATTTCTTACAGTGTGCATGTGAATCTATCATTATCTTAAAATAAGTTTAATTAAAGTAATACCAACCTCACAGGCTTTCTGTGAGGATCAAATGAGGTAGTGTTTTGGGAAGAAAATTCGTTCAGCAAATATTTATTGACACCTCCCATCTGTCCAGTTACTGTGTGAACGCTGAGCTTCTCACAGTGAATCAAATACACGGAGTTCATGGTGTAGGAAATCGTATTCTACTGGAGAGCCACACAAAAGCGAGGTGTTATTTTAAAAAATTATCCTTAAAATTGGTGTAATATTGCCCACTGAATCAGCAGTAGAGTGCATTGAGTGTTTGCATGTAAAGAAAATAGACTTGGAGAGATGACAAAACTTGCCCAGGTGCCAGGTGGAGTGACAAGGAGGATTCGGACCCAGATCTGAGCCCCAGGTTGTGGCTCTTCATCTCTAGACTCGCTGCCTTCTCCACAGAGGGGTGCTGTTCTCTTTACAGGATGACCCGGTGAGGACAGCCGAAGCGGAGTGTGGGGACTTTTACAGCACTGGGGACAGAGCAACCATGGATGCAGAGGGCCACATCTGGTTCCTGGGGAGGGGCGATGATGTCATCAATGCCTCTGTGTAGGTGTGGCTGACCCTGAGCCGGGAGGTGTCACCCTCACACGCCTGGTGGGATCTAGCTGGCCCAGACGTTCCTCCATGCATTGGTCATGGGACCCTCAGCCTAATTCTGAACAGAGCCATGTCTATGGGGCCCTGGCCCGGGGGTGTCTGTGAACCTCCCCCAACCCCTGCATCCAGAAGAAATAGTCAAAATGAAGTTCAGGAAGGTCTGGAAGAACAATCATAATAAGACACCGTGCAATTTAAAGAGGAAGGGAGACCTTGCTTTGATCCCTATTGATGGGAGGAAATTATTCTCTGTGCTCCTCTGATGGGGCACAACATGTCACAGAAAATAATAATAATAATAATAGCTAACCTTTATGGAGTGCTTACTAGGTGAAAGCACTCTCCTTGATGCTTTGTATAACCCAGTAGATGTTATCATTATGCCCATTTTACTCATGAGAAAACTGAGTCACTGACCAGTGAAGTAAGTTTCCTAAAGTTTCAAAGACAGTACAGGTTGCAGCCCAGATTCAAACCAAGGTGGTGAGGCTCCCAACCCGTTGTCCCTAACCCTTACGTGATTTAGGGGGAAAAAATGACACAAGTAACAAGTTCTCTTGGTTATTTCAGGGAAATTGAGTTTGTTTTATTTTGTAATTTCTAAAACAAATGCTGACGTAGTGGGGAATAGGATGGAGAATTTTCATGAATGTTTAAGATCAAGTTTGGGGCTTCCAAAAGGTTCCATGCTGGAGGAAGCTCCTGAAGCCAGGCCGCAGAGCTCTGGGAGGACAGAGCTCTCTCTCTCCTCCTACCAGAGGCAGTGAGTGAGAAGAGAGCACCTGTGCCTTGTATTTCTTAGCATGGAGCGTCCAGGTCTTCCTGCAGTGGTCCCACTACACAGCCTGTCACAGGCCTCTGACCCCCTGTGACAGTTTCCCTCTGTCAAGTGCCAAGGGAAAATGCGATCCTCCAGAACATGAGATCTGAGGGCTTGGTCGCCCCAGCCCTGGTATCTGCTCAGAACCAGAGAAGGAACCTTTGATCCTGCAGGTATCACATCGGGCCGGCAGAGGTGGAAAATGCCCTGGCCGAGCATCCAGCAGTGGCTGAGTCAGCTGTGGTGAGCAGCCCGGACCCGATTCGAGGGGAGGTGAGGAAGAGGACACGGAGGTCATCGTGTCTGTGTGTGGGCACTGGGGAGGCAGGTGCAGGGGAAACTTCGAGGCCATGTCTACCCAGGACCTAGGGTGGAGAGAGGGCGCAGTTGGTGTGTGTGTGCACTTACACGATGGGGTCACCAGGGGACACTGTGGCCTCATCTGTGGCTGAAAATGCTGCTGCTGACATCTAACATTTAATGAGCTCTTATTATGTGCCTGCTCATTTTTCCCCCCAGTAACCTAATGAGTTCAGGACTCTCATTATACCCTTTTATAGATAAGGAAAAAGGGGCCTAAAGAAGTTATTAAGTTGCCCAGATGACACAGTGGTGGAGCCAGAACGGGAATCTAAGCAATCTGGCTCCAGAGCATGCATTCATTGATTCAACAGGTGTTTTCTGAGCACCTACTATGTGCAAGGCCCTGTGCAATTAAGTGGAGACATAAATAATAACATAAGAATTATAAATTACCAACAATTATTAAATGCCCAAAGGTTCCAGGCACAGAAGTATACATACAACAATAGTAAAAATGATGAAGATAACGCTGATGATAAGAATAATAATAAAGTTAAACTAGCTTCATGTTTTACATGTATTATCTCGTGAAATCTTTACCTAAACCCAGTGAGGAATGAACCTGTACTGTCCCCGTTTTGCAGGGAAGGAAATTGAGGGTGAGAGAGGTTGAGTAACTTTCCAATCATAGAGTGGAGACTGGAGTATTGGGACTAGAACCTGGTGTGTCCTTTTCCAAAGGCTCAAGTGTCAGCTTGGTGTTTTCGCTCATTAAATAAATATTCACTTTGTAAACTAGACAATTCACTGGCGCTCACCCTGAGCCTCCGCTCTGGTTCTGCACGGCAGGTGGTGAAGGCGTTTATTGTCCTGGCCCCACAGTTTCTGTCCTGGGACAGGGACCAGCTCACCAAGGAGCTGCAGCACGTGAAGTCAGTGACGGCCCCGTACAAGTACCCGAGGAAGGTGAGTGAGGCGAGTGGATGAGGCTGGTTCCCCCCGAGCCGTCCTGGCGCTCCGCGGCCCCGAGTCTCGTCGGGTGGCTGGGCTGAAGCTTAAACAGCCAGTAGAACTAGCATTTTTCTCTTCAGAAGAAAGAATTTGGGTAGGGGTAGGGTGGAGCCAACTGAGACGGAACCTGTGGCAGAAACCCAAAAGGAATCCATTGCTGGCACGTTAACCTAAAGAAAAAAAATCAGACAAGTGCCCAAAGATATCCAAGAAGGGTATTTAATATCTTTCAAAATTTGAGAAGGAAATCCAAATCAGCAGCTTCCAAACTGTTTTTAAAAATAATTCATGCTTGGAAATACATTCTATATTGCAACTCAATACATATATACATGCGTAACAAACAAAAATTAACAAAATGATATTTATCCTTATAACATGCCATATATTCCGATATTTTTATTCTACTTCATTTGTTTTAAATGCTGTGTGCAAACTACAAAAATGTCCAACAATAGAGAAATGATTAAGTTGTTCATGAAATTTAATATTATCCTGTATTTTAAAATGATATTGCAGATCTTTTATTTTTAATGTAAAAAGATCACAATATATTATTAAGAGAAAAAGCAGGCAATGAAAGAATGTACATGATATTATCCTATTAGTTTAAAAGCAGAGTTTGAGCGGATACATGTGCCGAAAGTGCGCATTTCCTTCTTTTGTGATAGTGCTTTGCTCCGTCATCTGAGTGCTGACGGTCCATCCAGATAGAAAGCTGCAGAGCTCACGTCTAGTGAACATGCGCCATGTGGGTCGGGCCCTGGACTCAGTGCTGCACACGCGTTACTATTTCATTTCATCGTCCCCACAGCCTGAGATGGTCTCATCACTCTGCTTCATAGAGAGGAGCTGAGGCTCAGAGACTCCCAGTAAATTGCCTGAGATTAGAGTTAATAAAAAGCAGAGCAGGAACTCAAACCCGTGTGTATCTGACAACAGAGTTCCTGCTTCTAACATCAGTCTCTGTGGCCTCACAGAGAGGAGAACAGAGGGCACGTAGCAGGCAGGATGGGCTAGATGTTACTGTGGGTAACAAAGACCCCCCAAAGTCTTAGCGGCTTATAACAAGGAAGGTATCTTCCTTGCTCATGTTACATGTTCACCATGTCCAGGCTCTCCTGGGGCCTCTGCTCCACACCCCCTCATCTCGGGACCAGGATAACGGAGCAGCCACCATGCAGGTATCTGCCAGGTGCCGTAAGAGATGGACAGAGCTGGCGGCCAGGCTCACTGGTTCCCAGCTCTTCTGTTAGAGGTGGCACGCTTCACTGCCACTCACATTTCACTGGTCAAAGCCTGTCCCAAGGCTGCATCCAACTTCAGGGGGTCAGGAGGAGAACCTGGCATCCTTGGTGGGCCCCATTAAGGCCACCACATGGTGCCAGCCTGTCTGGGGGACTGTGCAGGGGCAAAGGAGGAGAGGGGGCACTGGTAGGAAGTGACGGTGGGACTAAGTCAGGATGGATTTGCTTTCGCCTCAACCAGGTGGAATTTGTCCCAGAGCTGCCCAAAACCATCACTGGCAAGATTAAAAGGAGTGAACTTCGGAAAAAGGAGTTTGGTCAGATGTGATCGTCAATAAACTCAGAAACCACTGTGTGACTTTGGGTAAATCCCTGGCCACCTCAGTTTCCCCATATGGCGAGGGTGAGGATGGGGGTGTTGAGAGAGTTGATTTGGAAGGATATCAGGAGTGCCAATATTTCAGCATTTTTGTTTCTTTCAGATTAATATCAGTCACTCTTCTTCCTCCAAGTCTCCTCCTCCTTCTGGATTGCCCAGATGAGCACACAGATTGGGGCTGGAGGTAATAAAGTACGAATAGAACATCAACGGTGCCCCTGTGTCGTGCATTAATTCTGTGGATGAACCTGTGCTAAATGTGGTTCCTCCGTAATTCTCCCCAATCCCCACTGGAGAGAGCCCAGGGCCTGATTCTCCCTGCTGGCCCCAGCTTCCTTCGTGGCCCTGTGGACCCGGTAGATGGCCAGGACTCAGAGGCCCAAGAGAGATGCTCCGAGCAGCCCCAGGCACCAGCCTGTCCTAGGTCCCAGCCTAGGTCCCGCATGAGTGAGTGAGGGACCTACTCTCTGGGAACCCAGGAGTCCCGTAGGACTCTTGCAGACCTCTCCAGAGGTACCCGGTCCCTCATTCATACCCAGAGGCTTTCACCCCTCAGCTTTCCCCCACATGAGCCCACCCGCTCATCTCTCCCCAGGGCCCAGGACTCCCCCAGCCCTTTCCCAGGCGCCCAGTGTCCTCGCCACACACCCCTCCCCCACACTCTATTACCCCTTCCTGCTATCCAGAGCCCCCCTGACCCCCTGGTCTCGGGTCCTGTGAACTGATCCTTTACTCCATCTGTCCTTGGGGCCTGAATGGGACCACTGTGGGGAAAACCAGAGGCTGGGAGGAGCAGGGGCAGAGGGGCCGAGCCTGGGGGTGGGAGAAACACATATTTTCTCCTTCTCACCCACCGCTGGGTCACCCTTGAAGAGATCCCCTCTGCGGCTGCCCATTTCTGGGGTTCACAGACACACACATTCACAGAGAAATAAGACACCACAAGCACAGAGACACACAGGCACATAATCACCCCCATCCTCACCTGGGGACTCAGGCATAGGGCTCATGGACAGGCTCACACACAGACCCACACTGCAGACACAGGCAACGACCCCTGAGAACACAGACACACACACTCAGGGCCACATGAGACAGCCCCACAGGGCAGACCCTACACGCAGTGGACATACACATACACACAGAGATACAATCAGGAACACCCAAAGGGGCAGCAAATTCACACACACAACCAACACACGCAGAGATATAAAACACAGACACACACACATGCTCCAGCAGGGACACACATGCCCCGAGACAGATTTGCACAACCAGCATACACTCATTCACAGATATCAGACACAGACACACAAATGCACACAGAGACACACAGAGAGTGCCACACAGTGGAAAACTCACGTCCACGATCAATACTCACACAGAGAAACTCAGACTCGCAGGTCCATAATGCAAAATTACACAACCAAACACACGTGCACACACACACACTCCCAGACCCTCACTTCCCTACCCCAGCCCACAGTGCAAACAGAGAGCTCTGGCACTCAGTGGAGGCCAGCACAGGCAGACAGGATGAATAGACCCTGGCATGACCTGCCCCACCTAAGCTGTCAACGAAGGAGGTGTTTTCCTGGTTCCAACCCAAGTGCTTGACATCTGCCCCATGCCAGGGCCTCCTGGAAGGCTATACGTGGGTGCTGAGATGCCAGAGAATGACCAGGGTAGGGTTGCTCTGGGGACAAGGGCCCAGGGTAGGGACAGGGACACTGACAGGGCGCACTTAGAGTGGAGGTGTTGCATGGAGCTTAGCAGATCCCCAGGAGAAGAGAGAGAGAGAGGCGAGCCTCCCCAGGACCCTGCCATGTGTCAGAGTGGGCTTCACCCTCTCCCACAATAACAACCACAATAACACATCAGCAGGACTATCATATGACAATATTATCATCAGCACAGCAATGACTGACCATTGGTCCCACGTCGAGGAGCAAGGGGTGTGACCATGGCTGCCAGGTTTGGCCTCATCTTTAGAGCAGGGCAGACCCCAAGCACAGCTGGGCCCTGGGCAAAGCTTCTCTCTGGCCACTTCTCCCTCTGGAGGCTCCAGGCGTCAGCCTCCCCCTCTCCCAACATCCTCTCCCAGACCCAAGTCACCTCTGACCTTTTTCTCAGCCTGGGTACAGCCCTGTCCCTGACCACTCTGAACCTGACTCCCCATCAGGGGATAGAGATGGTACTGACCTCAGGACCCCATGACATGATGTCTGCATAGTGCTGTGTTTAGCACAGGCCCGTAACAGGAGGGGCCTTTGGTTGTATCATTGTTCCCTTTAATGGCTGCACACCTTCTAAGACACCAGGTCTAGGAGGACAGGTGCCCCTGGGAGATGATGCTGCTGATGTGCTCAGGGGCTCAGCACGTGGCTGCTGCTTGTCCTTGTGACAGTCTTTGGACACAGGCATGGACACTCCCATTTTAATGAAGGAAACCTGCTCAGGGTCACACAGCTGGGAAGCAGCACAGCTGGGCTTTGAGCCCAAGGCTCCTGGCCTGGCCTCGAGTGGCCACGAAGGGCTCCCCGGCATGAGGCTGACACTGGCTTTGGGGAACAAGCGCTTCCTTGGCTACATGAATGACCTGTTCCAGGCCCCCAAGCTCTGTCACTTCTCCTTCTTTCCCTCCTCCCTGCTGGAGCCGTGATCAGGGTGACCCTGGCACCCTTCCTGGAAGCCCCCAGTCCCTGACAGGCTGGGCCTCTCTCCCATTCACTTCTGGGCTAGTCTGACTTCCGCCCCTTCTGTACTGGTCTCTCCTTGTATAACCAGGACAGGCCCCCTCTGGGGCTCTTCAGGCAGGCAACAGCATCTCACCAGAATTTAGTATGCACTGTTGTTTTGTTGTCCTTGTTTTGTTTTTGTTTTGCTTGCTTTTTTTTTAATGGTTTCTTTATATTTATGGTAAAAGACATTGATTTTCCATTACAACAGTGGTAGAATGTTTCCTGTTTAGTATAAATTTACATAATAATAAAAAGTAGTGAGATTTAAAGCAATGATTTTAAGCTACCATGGGCCTGAATGAGTTGGGGAAACACTGTGTGCAGTCATGCAGAACAGCACCTTAGGAAGCTCAGGATGGGGCCCAGGAGAGAGGATCACCAGTGGGGTTTGTCCCAGTCACCTGGGTCCCTGGGCCCCTACCCACTTACTTGGCTCTCCCCGCCCATCACTCCTGGTGCTGCCAAGTGCTCTGGATGTTGTCCCCAGGTCCCCCAGGAGAGAAGATGATGAACTTTTTCTCTTAAAATGCTGACTTTCCTGGAGATCCCGGGAGATTAATCATGAGAGTCAGCTTGGATTTTCCCCACTGAGGTTCATAACGTAAAGCCTGTGCTAACAGGTAGCAGGGTGACATAGATAAGTGACATATTCGCCATTGTTTCAGGTGTGAAAATGTCTGGTTAATTAGGAATGATTTTGAAATCATACAGTCTTGTCACACTAAGTGGAATATCCCGCCTAAAAGAAGAAATATTTTATCACCATTTAATCATGATCCTATCATTCAGTTCAAATGTAGCCTCTTTTCCTTTGGGATTTCTTCTTATACTCAGATTTCATTTATAAAGGTACTTCTCAGTTTCCAAACATATGGGAATTTCTAGTTAGCTTTCTGTCAGTGACTTCTAACACAATTACATTACCAGAAATGTGCTGGGTGTGATTTCATTCCTCTGAAATATAATAAAATTTGCTGTATGGACAAAATAAAAATAGTTAATTTAGTAAATGTATCATATCTTAAATTAATGGGCCCTCAACAGTTGTTTTATGGGTATAGGTGGATATATGGATACATCTACATGATTAAGATGGTTTGCTGTTAAGATCTTCTGCATCTTACAGATGGTCTGTCTGCTTATGGTATGAGTTGCTGAGAGGGGGGTGAGAACCTCCCACTCTGCTTGTGTATCTGATTCTTCTCTCACTTCGCTCATCTTTTGCTTTGTATGCTTTTCACCCAATGGCCATTGGAAACCTTGGGAGGTCAGAAAGGAAGGAGGGAGTGCCAGAAGTGCGGGACAGGGGACGGACCAGAAACCAGAAGATCTGTGAACGTTCCAGAGAGGACCTGTCATTGGGATGGCTCTTGGTTGGGCACCAGTGGGGAAAAGGCATTCAAAAAATGAGGTCACATGGGGTGTCCTCTGTGATGACCCAGGGGTGAAGGCAGGGGATTGGACAAAGGCGAGTATAAAGCATCACGGTTGCTAAGGCAGTGCCCAGACAGGAGAAGACTCGGAGGAAGACGAAGCCCTCGTCCCCTCCAACTGCTCCTGAGAGTCCACTTCACTGCTCCTTGTGTCCTGCTGACCTACTGACCTGTCTGAACCCTCCTCCTTCCCCTCTAGGACTTGATCTGACCCAATACTTTCCCTGACTCAGGCGTGACACCCCTCTTCTCCTCCCAGGTGCCCAAAACTCCCCTTCCTGCCACACCCCTTCCTGAATCCCACCCCCAATTCCAACCTGTCCCCATGACCCACTCCCCAGCTCTCCCCTCACCCCCTTCCTCCCCCACCCCTCCCCTCACGCCTTTTGCATCCCTCCCTCCACACCTCCTTCCTCATGAGCACAGGTCCCCTGAGACGACCAGGACGCAGAGGCGCAGAGGTTGATCTTCTGGCTCCTCCTGCTCGGGTTTCCCGGTTACCCAGACACAAACGTGAGTAAACATTGGCATCAGATGTTTCCTCCTTTTTATTGGGCTCTTCCACATGGTGGTTAAAAAACAGCTTTTTCATGGGTTCCTGGATGGGAACTCAGACATTCTTGAAGACTAAGAACCTCAGGCCAGGTTGCTTGACCAGCCTGAATGGGTTCTGGCCACAGCTGTCCACATCAAGTTCTGGGTCCTGTCAGCATTGCTTGGACCAAACACAGCAGGGTCGACAGGATGGAAACCTGAAAATAGTAACTTTATAGTGTCAAGAAGGAAGGATTTGTGAATATACTGAAAGCCATTGAGTTGTAAGTCTTCAATAGGAGAATTGTAAGATATGTGAATTATAGCTCAATAAAGTTGTTTTTAAAAATGTAAGGAACTCTTATTTAATAGGAGTCATGGGAGTTAGACTCCTGGAAGCCTTGTCAAGATCCTGCTTCAAGCTCTGCAGGTGTAGGGTCCATCTTTTGTGTAGTTTGTTTCCCTATAAGTACATGATTCATGTATGTGAAGGCTGGCAGCCCTGGGAACAGTGGTATCTAAGCATTGGTGTTGGTGCTAGTCTGCTAAAAAGTGGAATGTCATTTGTGCTCTGCGCTTTCTGACTTGTTGACTTTTAGCAACTTCTGAGTCGTCCCTTCCTTTCTGCTCTTGGAAGCTGCCCCCAAGAACTCTGTGTCCAACCAGGTTGATGGGAGCCCTGAGAAATCCATCAGAAAATAAGTGGCTGCATCCTGCTGGGATGTTTATAATGGGGAAATCATTAGGAGTGACATGACCAGGAGGTGAATGAGTTATCCTTTCCTTCGTAAAGTGTTCATGTCCAGAGTGTTGATTTACACAAAGCAAAAAGGGTCCTTAATGTCCTTAGGATTGTCCAAATATAAAGAAATTACAGATTCCTTCTGTGAAAGTTTTCCTATTCTCTCATTAAAAAACACCACTACCCTCAGAGGAGAGAGAGAGAAAGACTCAGAACAGCTCTTCGAGATAAGTAGATTTGTTTTGATTGGCATGCACCAGATTCTTAGGGATCTGGAAAGATCCAGTGGTCAGGAATCATCCCAAAGAATACCTCCCATCAAAGAAGAATCTGTTCTGTTTCCTTTGAGTCTATGAAGGCGGAAATTCCTTGATAGTCTTTGTTGGAATTCCCCCCCGCCCCACTACCTAGGCTGCATTCTCATAGATGAGTTAAGCTCTCTCTCCTACCTCATCTTGGAGCACCTGGATAAACTCACTTGTCTTGCATTTCCCACATCCACCCATGCTCCTCGTCATTGAATATCAGAAACTCAGCTTATGGACCCCATTGGATCGAATCTAGGTAGGAGTGAACTACTGATATCAGCTCCTGACAGTTGCCAGATGTAACAAGAGTGCCCATGACTGAGGATGTTTTACCAGGTAGTGACAAAATGATCTTTGTCTTTTTTGTGCATTTGATCCACATGTCTAACCATTGTGCTGAGCTACTGCTCCCTCAGACAGTGGTGACTTCAAAGACAGTGTATGTTTCCCACGAGCACACATTTGACTGACCCCAGCTGTGAGGGCTGAAGATGAAAATGTTATTGGTTTCAGAGTCCACTTTCTAGGGAGGTTTTATTTGCACAAAACTGAATCTTGGTATATGGATTAGTATGAATTACATCATGAGTTTATTTTCTTCTAAAATACTTACAGATCTAGGTTTTGTAAAACAATGTTTGCCTTTTGTTTCAATGAACATACATCCTAAAAATTTTATATTCCTTTACAAATTAATTTTCATGATTGCTATTGATTGATTTCGGTGCAATATTGTAAAATACGAATGTGAATTCTTTTTATTGGCTAATTGGAAGTGTGTTTTTAACTAACTTCAATTCTCATAGTTTTAATTATAATATGCAAGATCACACTGTTATGCAAATGTTTATGTATTTCAGAAATCTGACATTATGTGCTCTGGTTCAGAATCAAAGTGAACATTGAAAGAAAACCTCAATAGTTTTAGAAACTTGGACTAAACAAAAATCTGGAATGAATTAATTTTTGTGGGAGTAATAATCCCAGTGTTATTATAATAGTAGCTGCCCATGTCTCTCAGTTATGTGCATTTCTATAGACATCTCTCTCTCTATTATTCTCATTTGTATCTTTAACACACATTTTTGATTGTTATTTTTCCCATTCATCCATACATTTCAGTGTATTTTTGGAGGCGTTCCCCAATAATTTTATCCAGGTACTTCATGAATATACAATAGAAGACCTAGGCTTCCCATCCACTCTAAGTTTGATTTTAATTATTTTTCAATTTTAATTGGCTTATAAATTCATAGTCTAAGTTCTGTTAACTGTTTTAAAAAAGATTTGCAATGTGTTTGTCAGCAAAATAAAATCTCTAACAGTATGCGTATTAGATTTTTTTCCTATTGCTTAAGTGTGGTAGTAATTTAAGTATAATAATAATTTGTTGATGTTTCATATATGTATGCAGCAATGAAACCATCACCACATTAAGACAGTAAACACACTCATCACTCCCAAAAGTTTCCTCCTGCTCCTTTTAATCTATCTGTCCTCCCTCTCCTCCAAGGGGAGATATTTGAGGGTATGGGTACCTCCTGGAGGGCTGGTTTAGGGTTTCTAAAGATGACTCTTTGTGACAGATGGATTGCAAATGCCTTTGAGGTTCCTCATGATCTCCAATATTATTTTAGCCAGTCCATATTCTGCCTGACCATTTCCATCTTGGGCCTGATGTTTTTGGAATTCTGTGGAAGTTGACCATTATTATTACTTCTTTGGGAATTTCTGCATTTTTAATTTTCCTCTGGAGAACTGTTCTTGCTGTGAGTATGCTAAAGTACTTTAAGGATAGACTTTTAATCATAAATGAGTATGAATTTTGACAGTCACTGGACCTTTTATTACATGCAGTACTACAAATTTCCCTCTAAGTACTACTTTCACTGCATCCCACAAATTTTAATAAGTCCTATTTTCATTATCATTTAGATTGAATTATTTTTAAATTTCTGTTGAGATGTCTTCTTTGACCCATGTGTTCTTCAGAAGTGTGTTATTTAGTCTCTAAATTTTTTGTAGTTTTCCAGCCATCTTTCTTTTATTGATTTCTAGTTTAAATCCATAATGGTCTGAGAACAGAGTTTCTATGATTTCTAGTAGTTTAAATTTGTTAAGTTGTATTTTTTGGCTCTGTGTCTGGTGTATCTGAATGAATATGTTCTATGTGAACTTGAGAAGAATGTATATTGTGCTGTTGGATGAAGTCTTCTACAGATGTCAATAGATCCAGTTGATTGAAGATGCTGTTCAGTTCAACTGTATTCTTACTGAATTTCTGTAAGCTGGATCTGTCAGTGACTGACAGAAGGTGTTGAAGTCTCCAGCTGTAATAATGGATTCATCTCTTTCTCCTAGGAATTCTACCAGTTTTTGCCTGCTGTATTTTGACACTATTATTAATACATACATATTAGGGATTGCTATGTCTTCTTGGAGAATTGACCCCTTTACCGTTAAAGTTCTTCATTATCCATGATAATTTTCCTTACTCTGTAGTGTTGTTTTGAAGGATAAGTTCACTGGCTTACAGAAACTGGTTGATGGTTCCTTTCTTTCAACATTTTAAATATTTTATTCTACTTTCTTGTTTATTGTACTGTTTCTGAAGAGAAGTCAGATGTATTTCTTATGCTTGTTCCTCTACGGGTAAAATGTTATACCGCCTACCCCTGCCCCACCCTTGGCTTCTTTCAAATCTTTGCTTTGCCTTTGCTTTTCTGTAGTTTGAATATTATGTGTCTAGGTGTACATTTTTTTCTTATTTGGTGTTTATCCTCTTTGGAATTCTTTGAACTGCCTGGATCTATGGTTTGGTGGCTATCATTAATTTTGGAAAATCATCAGTCATTATAGCTTCAAATATTTCTTCCTTTTCTTTCTTCTCCTGATAGTCCCATAATGTATATGTTACATCTTTTGTAATTATCCCACTGGTCTTGGATTTTGTGTGCTGTATTTTGGGTATTTTTCTTTGCATTTCTTTCTGTTTTGGAAGTTTCTACCGGCATTTCTCAAGCTCATTGATTCTTTGCTCAGCTATGTCGAGTCTGTTAATGAAAACATCAAAAGCATTCCTCATTTCTGTTATGGTGTTTTTGATTTCTAGAATTGCTTTTGGATCCTTATAATTTTCATCTCTTCTTATGTTCACCATCTCTTCTTGCATGTTGTCCACTTTTTTCGCTAGAGCCCTTAGCATGTTAATCATCACGGTTTTCGATTCTTAGCCTGATAATTCCATCATCTCTGGCATACTGGGTGTGATTCTATTGCTTGCCCTCTGTGTTCAACCTGTGTGGTTTTTTCTTTTAGTCTGCCTTTTAAGGTTTTTTTGAAAGCTGGATGTCATGTCCTGGTTTAAAAGAACAATTGAGGTAAATAGGCCTGTAGACTGAGGATTTATATTTATCTGGCTAGGGGTTAGGCTGAGTTTACTCTTAGGTGAGACAGGAAGAAGAGAGAGCTCTGGAGTTGGGTATTTCCCTTCACGTAGGTCACTTAGTCTTTGGAAAAACACCAGTAAGTCTCTGCTAAAGTAGTTTCTCTTGTGGGCAGGTCTTTTTAAGAATAACAGAATACTATGAATTTATTTCTAAATGACTATTTTTCCCCTGTCCCTGCCAATAGCATGCGGGGATTTTTCTCCAGTATTTACTGTAAGAGCCTGTTAGGATTCCTGGAGATAAAACTCACACAAGTATGGGAACCCCTCAAGATTGGGCACTCTGGCATTTTTAAGTCTCTTGCTTATCTACAATGAGCCTCCAGGAATTCATCACTTACAGTATAAGTTTTCCTACCATGGCGTTCTTGTTCCCACAGAGATTTCTGACCTTGGGCTTCTGCTCCAATAAGTGGTGACTGTCTGTACCTGCCAGTGTGGTTCTCTAATTCTGCAGGCAAGAGTTGGCCCTCTCACATCAGTTCTCTGATACATCTATGAAGAGTTTTTGACCTTCAGTTTGTTCGCTTTTTTCTTGTTATGTGGACAGGAGTGACAACTTCCAAGCACCTTACAAGCGAAACTTGAATCTAGGAGTCTTGTTGTTTTATTTATTTCCTTTAGATTACTAGCTTGAACATAAAAATGTTTGAAATGGAAGTTAACCTTGTAAAATACTCTAAAAAGAACTCAGTGAGTAAGACAACAATATATTCTTAATGATAAAACATCAATTTATAAACCCTGCCCTTTAAAAAGAAAACATAAATATTAACTATTTTAGGAACCCATCCCTCGTTCCACTTGCCCCTGCTGTTGGGTTGGGTGACAAGGGACAGGGAAGCTCATTGTTTCCTTAGCATCATGTGAAGTTGAAGGAATATCCATGATTTCCATTTGCCCTCCATGGATGCATTGTCCTATAACAACATTATTATGCATGACTTTTGACACTGTAATGATATTCCAATATCTTGGCAAGTTTTTTGGACTGGCCTCAGCATCTGATCATCATTTAAAACTTTTTAAAGGGAAAATATGTTTTAGGGGTCAAGAAAATGAATCTTTCCATGGTATTAAAATGGGATTCTTTTTTTTTTTTTTAAAGAGTTAATTTTTTTTTTTTTTTTTTGTATGTGAGATCAGTCCTGAGCTAACATCCACGCTAATCCTCCTCTTTTTGCTGAGGAAGACCGGCTCTGAGCTAACATCTATTGCCAATGCTCTTCCTTTTTTTATTTCCCCAAAGCCCCAGTAGATAGTTGTATGTCATAGTTGCACATCCTTCTGGTTGCTGTATGTGGGACGTGGCCTCAGCATGGCCGGAGAAGCGGTGTGACGGTGCGTGCCCAGGATCTGAACCCAGGCCGCCAGTAGCAGAGCGCGTGCACTTAACCGCTAAGCCGCCGGGCCGGCCCTGAAATGGGATTCTGTCTGGATTTATTGAGCTATAATTCCACAGGGGATGACTCCTATCTGGGAAGAACTTTTTGCCCTTTCTTGAAATCTTAGCTGTCATTTCTGTTGTTGATTGTGCTTGTTCTCTAGCCATCTCCCACTCCATTTCTCATTTGATGACCCTCTATTTTTAGTGGCCTGAGAAAATCATAGGACCTGATGTGCTGTAATTCTTTTTCAATTCAGCAAACAGCCAACTCTGTAAGATTTCAGAAAAGCTTTCTAGTGAGTGAAAGAGGCATATCTTAGTACAAAGATTTTGCCTCTCTTTTTCATTTGATTTTTTTTGGATGCTTTTAAAACAATCCCAGGTTCTGGACTTCAGTGTGGATATTGGGGTTGACAAAAAAATTCGAGTAAATGATGCATTGGTGTGTGTATAAAAATGCCTACCACGTTCATTATGAAAATGAAATGATCAGTGTTCATTTAGCAGAAGGTAAACAGATCTTTTGATCAACAATAAGTTAGTTGCTTTGTGCTCTTTATCAAGAGCACAAACTTTGTGAAGTTTCATGACTTAAACAGGAAATTATAATTTCTTCTTATTTTTAATCCTATGAATTATTATGCTGAACAAAATGATAATTATAATTTCATTGGGTTATTATTTTGATATTCTATCAGGAACCATACATTTTTACTACTAATAATAGTTTTGACATCAAATTTAATTTTGTTTCTTCTCTTAGATAAAGCCTCAAGTATATCAAGGTAAGATTTTAGGCTTTAGTTTTCTTTGTAACATTTTCTCAGTGCTGGTGTTTGATGTAGATTTAATTCAATTGGGAGTAAATACAGTGACTTCTGATGTCTAATTGACTTTTTAAACCTTGAAAATTTTACTCTTCCCTGGTAGGAGTCTAAATGACAATGTAGAGGGAGTTGCCATCTATTGAGATAAGAGACCAGCAGGAGGAACAGATCATGGGAGTAAGGAGAATAGGATGAGTTTAAGTTTGCATAGAAAGGTTTAGGAAGCAAGTGATGGCATGAGGCTGAAGTTTGCAGTGAGTACGTTGACATGACAAGGCTCTTGGTGAAATGTAGAGATGATGAAACACTATTGGAGCCGATCAAGAAGCTTAATGCTTAGAGAAGAACCAGGTATTGCCAGGCAAAGCATGGGTTATGAGTCTGAAGCGGAGGGAGCCACTCATGCCAGTGGAGAATGGGTGGAAATGAACCTGATGCAAAATAGGGATAAGACATTCTGTACGGGCTTCCCAGACTGTGATGATTAAGTGGTGCTGTCTGTTGAGAGCCAGGGTGGCTGCCTGACACTTAGTAGGCCCTCAGCTGCTGGTGTTTGTCACAGCGAATGCAGCAGTGCTGGTGGTGAGAAGAGTGACCAGGGTATCAGAGCTCTCATGCTGGGCAAATAGAAGATAAGTTTGCACTTTGTGGTCAGGTGAGAGAATTAAATGCCTCTGAGAGGAGTGTGGAATTGTGGGCTATGTTCTGGAGCTTTCCATGTGTTATCCATCTGTTACTGGGTGCTTTACGTGTGCTGTATTCCTGTAATGGTGGATCGTAACATTCTCACCTTGGGGCTGAAGGATATTGTCTTATGGGGATTGTGAGTTATCCAGGTCCTCTAGCGACTAAGTGGTAAAGCCAAGTTGTACCCAAGTGTGTTTGGTTCCAAAGACCTTGTCCTCCTGAGCCTCCCACCCTGGCTCTCATGAAGGGGAATCTGCTGGGCAGCAGGAAGGCGTGAGAGACTTTTCAGTAGCCTGTCCAGTGACATTTAGAGGAATCTCTCTGGGTAATATTAAAGGGTAGGAAAACCAGGAAGAAATCAGGTGTTTTGTATTTTTCTTTCTTTTTCCTTTTGATTTTTGTTTTATAAAGCAGTTGCACTGATCTGTTCATTTGATTTGATATTTGCAGGACAGAATATAAGTACACAGGTTGCTTAAATTTTCTCTATTTCCCCTCTGGTGATGACAGGGCTATTTGAACTGTTCACATTTATAAGAATATTGCCTAACGATGGGATGTTAGGCTAAGACATTGTTTCCCCATCTTTGAAAAAACATTGAATGGGAATCTCATTGAAATACGGTTCTTCTTTCTAAATTTGTTTCCTGCATTTAAAATGCCACTAACTGAAACTTGCTTTCTTCAGGGATCATAGTCGTGCTAAAAAGTTATTTACGCTCATGGTGCCAATAATGTGCCTTTGCTGTTGACACATTGGGGTAATTTGATTTTATTGGTTTTGGTAATAATCTGAGAAATAGTTTTTTCTCTTTTTAGTTAATTTACATCAAATTTCCGAGAAGATGAGGAATTACTTGAAAGAAAACTCACAACTTGTCAAAACAATATCCATTTGTGAACAGAAGGTATAATCCTCCTTTAATGTTTATTTTCTTGGCTTCACCTTGAAGTACTTCCTCTTTCTTCTAGTTGACTTAGTTTGCTGTCTTTTCTGTCATCCTAGTGTCCCATTTCATTACATTGTGTAACAGTCTAAATTCAAAGCAAGCCTTTTATATGTAAAGTACGTCTTTTTTTTATTTCTGTAAGGACTTACTCATGGCAGATATGTTTTGCTATCACTGTAATTAATATTTTTGAATTCTGAATCTTTTATTACATATGCGTAGCTCAAGGAAGCAAAGAAATGTGCTCAAGAAAAAAGAGGCAAAATAAGATAATCTGTGATGAAGCACATAAATTTAAGATAAAAATCCCTTCTTTTTCCTAGTTTACACTCTGAAAACGGAAGTAAAAGTAAGGAGTAAATATTACTAATCTCTATATGTTTTGTTAAAGAATAGCATCAAAAGAGTGGCATCAAAACACTTGAAAGCACTAACGAAATCATTAATAACATTGTTCAAAGTATACAGGTTAAGTTGCAATCCGAGAGAAATCGGAATGTCAAGAACCATGACTCGGTGCAAGTTTTGCTACTAAGTTATTACTGTAATTTGACTTTTGAACCTTTTTGTTCATTGGGTGAATTGAGCCTTGCGTTATTCCCTGCTGTTCCCTGCTTTTTCAACTAGTAATACCACAATGCCATTTTTAATTTAAGGATTTAGGAATATTTTTGTTTTTATACCATGGGTTAATTTTTTATATCATTCAGCACTCCCTCCCCTCCAAGAAATGTAGAACTGAGAAATTGTAGAACAGATTTCTAGCTATGTTGGACAGTCCTGTCCCTCATAGTACAGAGCACAGAATTTCCAAGGTGAATCTGGGGACAATATTTACCGTTCACTAAGAAAAGCTGTTCATTTGAGCTGTTTGGCTTCAAGATTTTAGGTCGTCTTTGCTTTTGCCTTGTCACCCAGTCAGGTATCTCAGTCTTGAATGTAGGAAAGTCAGAGTGCCTATGAAACATTTCTGACTTCAACTATTCTCTTAGTTCCTCATTTCTTTATGTGTTTGACTTTTCTCCTTGGCTCAAACCGGATCTACTGCTTTTAATGATACAGGGGCTGATGTGGGACATGTTTTTTTGGCATTTCTTCTTTTTAGCATGTCGTCCAGTGTTTCTATTGAAATCCAGTACATGTTTTATTTCTATCCTACGTGCAAATATCAGAATAGAAAAATCTACAGAGAACTTAAGAGGTGATATTTCAATGAACACCTCAGGAATTTCAGAAGTAAACTACCTATATTTGCTGCAAGAATTTCATTATACACACCTTATCTTTGGTGGAGAACAAATGTGTGGTGTCTTAGAATATTAAATTTATATGTTATCTATTAGGGATTTTTCTTCTTGAGAACTAAGTCATTAGTGAGAATGTTTTGCTTTACGTTCGAATTCCCCTTAGTGAAGTTCATGTCAATGAAGCAAAGTTGAAGTGTGAAGAACAACATGTAGAGAAGGAAAATGCTCAGCTTAAGATCAAGAGGCGGATCAAATAGCAGAAAGTTACTCCCATAGATTACATAAATCAGAGAACTAAACATCATTACTTCTTTTTTAATTTTCTTGTTTTTAAGTATGGTTAAATACACATAACATAAAATTTACCATTTAACCATCTTTAAGTGTACCTTTTAGTAGTGTTAAGTACATTCACATTGTTGCACAATCATTACTTCTTGAATACCTTTTCTCAAATCTGTCTTAAAGTCAGGAGATATGAGTTGAGGATTCAAGGATTCGAAGCAGAGAGGCTTGACATCTGAAAAATGTAACCTGGAAGGTATGTTGCTTGTTGGGATGAAAACCCCATATGGTAAAAATGTGTTTGCAGTGGGAAGGTAAAAAATGGCTTCTTACCTTCTGGATTCTCTCCTTTCTGCTCTCCCCACCACAACCAAGTTCTTTGGAACACGTGCACACACACGAAGAAAATTGTTTTAAGCTGTACAGAAAGGAGAAAGAAACTAGAAGACAACTGTGAGGCATTGAGATCTGTTAAAGGGGCAAAGGAAGCAGAATTAAAAGTGCTAAAGAAGAACATAGTCATTCTTGATGAAATCTGTGGACAAAGAAGGTGGTCACAGAAGAGTAAGATATTCATGTGTTGATAGTTACAAATACGGTTGTATTAGTGAATGTGTAGATCAATGTAGATAATTATTATTTTTTGAGAATATTGACCACCATTTTTTTGCGATATTCAGTCAGTACAGAATGGTGTTTCTCCTTTCTGCCTTGATTTTTGTAATCTGCATCTTCCTTTCCATTCTAACTGGTTGTTAGAAATTCTTATTTGTAATTAATTTAAGATTGGAGGGCGTACTGGTACCAGCTTTAATCACTTCATTATCTGGAACCCTCTGGGTTCATTTACACTGTACTCTAGGTTTCAATCCCATTGTATTGTCCTGACCTGCCATATGTCTATCATTTCTTACTAAATTCTAGACATTGGGTAGAAAATATTTAGAGAAAAATTGAGGCCTAGTCTGATGTCATCTTGCTGCAGAAAAGATGGGAGTTTACACCTGGCATATGATCAGGGACGCCAGCAGTACTGAATCCTATTAATCCAGTTAGCGACTGAGACCACTCACTGCAGGCTTAGTCCCTCCTAAGGCCATTGTGTTTTCTGTCTGCCTTTATTCTCAGTGTGTAAATCTCCTGGGACCCCACTGAGGCCCGCAGGATTTTCTAGGGTGACCTTCGCTGACTGACCATGAAGTCCAGTTGTTTGACTTCTGTGCCCAGGCATGTGTGCAAATGCAGCTCAGCGTCTTTGCATCTCAGAAGTCTCCTCTGGGATTAGTTGATGAACCTTGGGGAAAGTGGCCCCAAAAGCCAGGCTGATCTTAATCCTGGGCATCCTTCTTCTCCATCTTGGCCTCAGTTTCTTTACTGGCTTGTTAGCAGTCTGGTGTATTCTATCATGAATTTCATATTTTGGCCAATGTTTCCTATGGTTCTCAGGGGGAGATGAGGGACTTCAGACCCACTCATCCATGTTCAAAGGCAAAACTTTTCTTATATTCCCTCAAGAGCCAGGTTTGTGTTCTCCCTGCCCAGGGCTGGGGTAGGGTTGCTCTGTCCTCACTGGCATCTTGTTTGCATTAAACTGTGAGATGTTTTAGGGTGGGGATAGTGCCCTACTTCTCTCTATATCCCCATCACCTTACAATGCACCCACTCTGTTCCAGCCAGTCCAGAAAGCATTTGCTGAAAGATTGGCTGGGTGGCCAGAAACAAATGCGTGAACTTTGTCTCTTTAGTGTTTTTGTCCCTGTTTCCTAGAGCTCTTTTAATTTTGTGTGTGATCCCTAGCAAATCCAATGTCAAGTTGAGAATCTTTTGAATCAGAACCTTGAACAAAGTAGTTTGAAGGCAACACAACACATCTGCCTTAAGCCATTGCCCTTTGCAGCCTTCACTGTCAATGAAATCAAGGTACTTGTTAATGAAATCAATCTACCTGTTATTGATATCCTCAATTTGAAAGTTTTCCATTTTCAGGACATACCCTGATTATGGGGCGATTCAGATAATTTTTCATTCAGCATGGTTTCCATTCTCAACTAGGATCTTTGAAGTAGGTGGCAGGAGTTCCATTCTTGAACTGTAGAAGTGTCTAGTAGTTAATTGTCCGATGTTATGACCCCATGTCCAGCAAGGATCTATGGCTGTGTCATGGCCTCAGGTCTCTCCCTGGGAGAAATCAGACAAGTCATGAACCTCTACTTAATCCTAATGTGCTTACTTGTGATGAGCTGAAAGAAAATGAGCTTATGCTGTCCCAGTGACAAGAGCCTGAGCCTGGGAGGGCACATGGTGCGTCTCAAATGTGCTTTTTATATTTGTTTAGTTCATTTACTAATGACTAGGAACACAGAGCTGTGAAGAGAAGCTCAGAATTGCCAAAGACTTGCCAGCAGGATGGAGTTTGATTTTTCTTTGTGCTCTAATGGGGGGCTTAAATGCTTTCCTCTGATTATGTTTGTCCATCTATGCATTTGTGGGGTAGGATCGGAGGGGACATTTGAATCTTGCCATTTGGATTTCTGGGAGGGGAGAAAGGCAGAATTTCACATGGACTACGGATAATGCATGTGTCTTTCCTCTCTTAGGAAGCTGAGAATGAAAGACCGTGAGCGGGTGGAAAAGGAGCAGCAGCTGTCAGCGGCAGAGAAGAGACTGAAACTGGCTGCAGAAGAAACGCAGAACTGCAGGTGAGTTCAGCTCCTGAATACCAGCGGCTCGTAAAACCTTTGTTAAATTTTTTTTTTTTAACTTTTGTACAAGGTTTAGACCCAATCCATACACCAATATAAACAAATGTTCAGAAGACATTTATATAGAGATTTCACACAAGAAAGAAAAATGTTAAGTTTTACAAATGTCACATTAAAATATTAACTTAAAAAAAGTAAAAATTGCTAAAAATTTCCTGATCTTCAATGTTGACCAGACTATGTGGAAACACGGTTCACAAAAGTGTTCCTGGAGTAGGCAAAAAACTGTTGTCAACCTTAGGGAAGCAGTTTGGTGTCAGATGGATCACATCAACAGATATGAGCACTTTTGAAAGGGCTGTGCCTGGGTCCTGATGCCAGACAGTGACCAGGGTAGGGATGCTCTGGGGACAAGGGCCCAGGGTAGGGACAGGGACCCTGACAGGGTGCACTTAGAGTGGAGGTGTTGCGTGGAGCTTAGCAGATCCTGAGGAGAAGAGAGAGAGAGAGGCGAGCCTCCCCAGGACCCTGCCATGTGTCAGAGTGGCTTCACCCTCTCCCACAATAACACCAATAACAATAATACATCAGCAGGACTATCATATGACAATATTATCATCACCACAGCAATGACTGACCATTGGTCCCAGGTCAAGGAGCAAGGGGTGTGACCATGGCCAGCTGGTTTGACCTCATCTTCTGAGCAGGGCACACCCCAAGCAAAGTTGGTCCCTGGGCAAAGCTTCTTTCTGGCCCCTTTTCCCTCTGGAGTCTCTTAGCCTCAACCTCCCCTCTCCCAACATCCCCTCCCAGACCCAAGTCCCCTGTGACCCTTTTCTCAGCCTGAGTACACTCTACTTGTGTATTTGATTCTTCTTTTCACTTCACTTGAAAGTCACGCTGTGCTTTGTCTGTTTTTCAGTCAATGGCCATGGGAAACCTTGGGATGTCAGAAAGGAAGAAGGGAGTGCCAGAGTCGGGGAGAGCGGACCTGGGTTGGGAAGGACCAGAAACCAGAAGGTCTGTGAAGGTTCCAGAAAGGACCTGCTGTTGGGGTGGCTCCCGGTGAGGGTGGGGGAGGGGCATTCTAAAAGTAAGGTCACACGGTGTCCACGGTGATGAACCAGGGGTGAAGGCAGGGGATTGGTCAAAGGTGAGTATAAAGCATCGCGGTTGCTAAGGCAGCGCCCAGACAGGAGAAGACTCGGAGGAAGACGAAGCCCTCGTCCCCTCCAACTGCTCCTGAGAGTCCACTTCACTGCTCCTTGTGTCCTGCTGACCTACTGACCTACTGACGTGTCTGAACCCTCCTCCTTCCCCTCTAGGACTTGATCTGACCCAGTACTTTCCCTGACACCCCTCTTCTCCTCCTCCCCGGTGACCAAAACCACCCTTCCTGCCACACCCCCTCCCCAATCCCACCCCCAATTCCAACCTCTCCCCCCAACACACTCCCCACCCCTCCCCTCACCCCCTTCTTCCTCCACCCCTCCCCTCACGCCCTTTGCATCCCTCCCTCCACACCTCCTTCCTCCTGACCACAATCCCCTGAGAGGACCAGGACATGGGGGCGCAGAGGTTGATCTTCTGGCTCCTCCTGCTCGGGTTTGCCGGTTACCCAGACACAAACGTGAGTAAACATTGGACATCAGATCTTTCCTCCTTCTTATTGGGCTCTTTCACATGGTGGGTAAATAAATTTTTCATGGGTTCCTGGCTGGGAACTCAGACATTCCTAAGACTGAGGACCTCAGGCCAGGTTGCTTGACCAGCCTGAATGGGTTCTGGCCACAGCTGTCCACATCAAGTTCTGGGTCCTGTCAGCATTGCTTGGACCAAACACAGCAGGGTCGACAGGATGGAAACCTGAAAGTAGTAACTTTATAGCATCAAGAAGGAAGGATTTGTGAATATGTTAAAAGTCATTGAGTTGTAAGTCTTCAATGGGAGAATTGTATGATATATGAATTATATCTCAATAAAGTTGTTTTTAAATATGTAAGGAATTCTTATTTAATGGGAGTCATGAGAGTTAGACAAGCTCCTGGAAGCCTTGTCAAGATCCTGCTTCAAGCTCTGCAGGTGTAGGGTCCATCTCTTGTGTAGTTTGTTTCCCTGTGAGTACGTGATTCATATATGTGAAGGCTGGCAGCCCTGGGAAGAGTGGTATCTAAGCATTGGTGTTGGTGCTAGTTTGTTAAAAAGTGGAATGTCTTTTGTGCTCGGTGCTTTCTGGCTTGTTGACTTTTAGCAACTTCTGAGTCGTCCCTTCCTTTCTGCTCTTGGAAGCTGCCCCCAGGGACTCTGTGTCCAACCAGGTTGATGGGAACCCTGAGAAGTCCATCAGAAAATAAGTGGCTGCATCCTGCTGGGATGTTTATAATGGGGAAATCATTAGGAGTGACATGACCAGAAGGTGAATGAGTTATCCTTTCCTTAGTAAAGTGTTCATGTCCAGAGTGTTGATTTACACAAAGCAAAAAGGACATTAAGGACGTCCTTAATGTCCTTAAGATTGTCCACAGTTAAAGAAATTCCAGATTCCCACTGTGCAAGTTTTCACTCTCTCATTAAAAAACACTTCTACCCTGAGAGGAGAGAGAGAGACTGAGAACAGCCCTTAGAGATAAGTAGATTTGTTTTGACTGGCATGCATCAGATTCTTAGGGATCTGGAAAGGTCCAGTGGTCAGGAACAACCCTCACGTTGAGGCAGAATCATCCCAATGAATACCTCCAACCAAAGGAGAATCTATTCTGTTTCCTTTGAGTCTATGAAGGCAGAAATTTCTTGATAGTCTTTATTAGAATTTTCCCCCTTCTGCTTAGGCTGCATTCTCAGAGATGAGATAACCTCTCTTTCCCTACCTCATCTTTGAGTACCTGGATAAACTCACTTGTCTTGTGTTTCCACCTCCTCCCTTGCCCATGGCCATTGAGTATCAGAACCTCAGGTTTATTGGCCCCATTGGATCGAATCTAGGTAGGTTTGAACTACTGATATCAGCTCCCAACAGTTGCCAGATGTAACAAGAGTGCCCATGACTGGGGATGTTTTACCAGGTAGTGACCAGATGGTCTTTGTCTTTTTTGTGCATTTGATCCACATGTTTAACCATTGTGCTGAGCTACTGCTCTCTCAGACGGTGGCGACTCAAAGACAGTGTATGTTTCCCATGAGCACACATTTGACTGACCCCAGCTGTGAGGGCTGAAGATGAAAACATTATAGATTTCAGAGGCCACTTTCTAGAGAAGTTTTATTTGCACAAAACTAAAGCTTGGTATGTAGATTAGTGTGAATTACATTGTGAGTCTATTTTCTTCTAAAATACATATAGGTCTAGTTTTTGTAAAAGGACATTTGCCTTTTGTTTTGATGAACATACATCCTAGAAATTTTGTATTCCTTTACAAATTAATTTTCATGATTGCTATTGATTGATTTAGGTGCAATACTGTAAAATAGGAATGTGAATTCTTTTTATTGGCTATTTGGAAGTGTGTTTTTAACTAACTACAGTTCTCTTAGTTTTAATCATAATATACAAGATTACACTGTTATGAAAATCTTTATGTACTTCAGAAATCTGACATTATGTGCTCTGGTTCAGAATCAAAGTGAACATTGAAAGAAAACCCCAATAGGTTTAGAAATTGGGGCTAAACAAAAATTTGGAATTAATTTTTGTGGGAGTAATAATCCCAGTGTTATTATAATAGCAGCTGCCCATGTCTCTCAGTTATGTACATTTCTATAAACATCTCTCTCTATATTATTCTCATTTGTATCTTTAGCACACATTTTTCATTGTTATTTTTTCCCATTCTTCCATACATTTGGGTATATTTTTGGTGATGTTCCAAATAATTTTATCCAGGTACTTCATGAATATACAACAGAAGACTGAGGCTTCCCATCCACTCTAAGTTTGATTTTACTTATTTTTCAATTTAATTGGTTTATAAGTTCATAGTTCATGTTCTGTTGACTATTTAAAAAATATTTGCAATGTGTTTGTCAGCAAAATAAAATCTCCAAGTGTGCGTATTAGATTTTTTTCCTATAGCTTAAGTGCGGTATAATTTTTGTATAATAACAGCACCATTTTAGTGAATACAATTTGTTGATATTTAACATATGTTTGCAGCAATGAAACCATCACCCCATTAAGATAGTAAACACACTCTTCACTCCCAAAAGTTTCCTCCTGCTCCTTTTAATCCATCTGTCTTCCCTCTCCTCCATGAGGAGATATTTGAGAGGTTTGGTTACCTCCTGGAGGCTGGTTTAGGGTTTCTAAAGGTGACTCTTTGTGACAGATGTATTGTAAATGTCTTTGAGGTTCCTCATGATCTCCATTATTATTTCAGCCAGTCCATATTCTGCCTGACCATTTCCGTCTTGGGCCTGATGTTTTTGGAATTCTGTGGAAGTTGACCATTATTATTACTTCTTTGGGAATTTCTGCATTTTTAATTTTCCTCTGGAGAACCGTCCTTGCTGTGAGTATACTAAAGTAATTAATGGATAGACTTTTAATCATCAATAAGTAGGAATTTTGGTAGTCACTGAAACTTTTATTTACATTCAGTACCACAAATTTCCCTCTAAGTACTGCTTTCACTGCATCCCACAAATTTTAATGTCCTATTTTCATTATCATTTAGATTGAATTATTTTTAAATTTCTGTTGAGATGTCTTCTTTGACTCGTGTGTTCTTTAGAAATGTGTTGTTTAGTCTCCAAATTTTTTGTAGTTTTCCAGCTATCTTTCTGTTACTGATTTCTAGTTTGAATCCATTGTGGTCTAAGAACATAGTTTCTATGATTTCTTTTACTTTAAATTTGTTAGGATGTATTTTATGGCCCCGAATATGGTGTATCTGAGTGAATGTTTTATGTGAGCTTGAGAAGAAGGTATATTGTGCTGTTGGATGAAGTCTTCTACAGATGTCAATAGATCCATTTGATTGAAGATGCTGATCAGTTCAACTGTATTCTTATTGAATTTCTGTAAGCTGGATCTGCCAATGATAGAGGGTTTTGAAGTCTCCAGCTATAATAATGGATTCATCTATTTCTCCTAGCAATTCTGTCAGTTTTTGCCTCATGAATTTTGCCGCTTTGTTGTTAATGCACACGTGTTAGGGATTGCTATGTCTTCTTGGAGAATTGACCCTTTACCGTTAAAGTGATGCCCCTCATTATCCCTGATAATTTTCCTTACTCTGTAGTCTTGTTTTGAAGGATAAGTTCACTGGCTACAGAAATCTAGGTTGATGGTTCCTTTCTTTTAATACTTTAAATATTTCATTCTACTTTCTTGTCGATTTCTGAAGAGAAGTTGAATGTACTTCTTATCCTTGTTCCTCTATGGGTAAAACGCTATACCCCCCGCCCCTGCCCTGCCCCTTGCTTCTTTTACAATTTTTTGTCTTTGCTTTTCTGTAGTTTGAATATTATGTGTCTAGATGTACATTTTTTCTTGTTTTGTATTTATCCTGCTTGGAATTCTTTGAGCTTCCTGGATCTATGGTTTCACAACTATCAGTAATTTTGGAAACTTCTCAGTCATTATTGCTTCAAATATTTCCTCCTTTCCTTTATTCTGCTGGTATTCCCATTATGTATATGTTACATCTTTTGTAATCGTCTCACTGGTCTTGGATTTTGTGTGCTGTATTTTGGGTATTTTTTTTTCTTTGAATTTCTGTTTTGAAAGTTTCTACTGACATTTCTTCAAACTGGTTGATTCTTTCCTCAGCTATGTCGAGTCTGTTAATGAATGCATCAAAGGCATTCTTCATTTCTGTTATGGGGATTTTGATTTCTAGAATTTCTTTTGGATCCTTATAATTTTCATCACTGCTTATATTCACCATCTCTTCTTGCATGTTGTCCACTTTTTTTGCTAGAGCCCTTAGCATGTTAATCATCATGGTTTTCGATTCTTAGCCTGATAATTCCATCCTCTCTGCCATACTGAGTGTGATTCTAATGCTTTCTCGCTGTGTTCAACCTGTGTGGTTTTTTCTTTTAGTTTGCCTTGTAAGGTTTTGTTGAAGGCTGGATGTCGTGTCCTGGTTTAAAGGAACAATTGAGGTAAACAGGCCTTTAGTCTGAGGATTTATATTTATCTGGCTAGTGGTTAGGCTGAGTTTACTCTTAGGTGAGACAGGAAGAAGAGAGAGCTCTGGAATTGGGTATTTCCCTTCACCTAGGTCACTTAGTCTTTGGAAAAACACCAGTAAGTCTCTGCTAAAGTAGTTTCTCTTGTGGGCAAGTCTTTTTAAGAAGAACAGAATACTGTGAGTTTATTTCTAAATAGCTATTTTTCCCCTGTCCCTGCCAATAGCACGAGGGGATTTTTCTCCAGTATTTACTGTGAGAAACTGTTAGGATTCCTGGGGATAAAACTCACACAAGTATGGGAAACCTTCCAGATTGGGCACCCTGGCATTTTTAAATCTCTTGCTTGTCCACACTGAGCATCCAGGAATTCATCAATTACAGTAAATGTTTTCCTACCATGATGTTCTGGTTTCTGCAGAGATTTCTGACCTTGGGCTTCTGCTCCAATAAGGGGTGATTTTCTGTATTGCCCAGTCTGGGTCTCTGATTCTGCAGGCGGCGTTTGTGACATCAGTTCTCTGATAGATCTATGAAGAGTTTTTGACTTTCAATTTGTTCAGCTTGTATCTTGTTATGTGGACAGGAGTGACAGCTTCCAAGCTCCTTACAAGCTGGATCAGAATCCAGGAGTCCAGCTCTCTTATTTCCTTTAGATCACTAACTTAAACACAAATTAACGTTTGAAATGGAAGTTAACTTTGTAAAATATTCTAATCTTTTTAGTAAAGAACTCATTGAGCAAGACAACGATATATTTTCAATGAGAAAACTACAATTTATAAACCCTTCCCTTCAAAAGGAAACCCCGATATTAAGTATTTCTTGAGCCCATCCCACTTCCCACTTGTCCCTGCCTGTGGGGTTGGGTAACAAGGGACAGGGAAGTTCACTGTTTCCTGAGCATCATGTGAAGTTAAAGGAATATCTGAGATTTTCTGTTTGTCCTCCGTGGATGCATTGTCCTATGACATTGTTATTATGACTGGCTTTTGATACTGTAATGATATCCTGGTACCTTGGCATGTTTTTTGGGCTGACCTCAGTGTCTGAGCATCATTTAAAACTCTTGAATGGGAAAATATGTTTTAGGGGTCAAGAAAATGTGTCTTTCCGTGGTATTAAAATGGGGTCCTGCCTGGATTTTATTGAGCTGTAATTCCACAGGGGATGCCTCCGGGCTGGGAAGCACTTTTTGCCCTTTCTTGAAATGTTAGCTGTCATTTCTGTTGTTTATTGTGCTTGTTCTCCAGCCATCTCCCACTCTCTTTCTCATTTGATGACCCTCTGTTTTTAGTGGTCTGGGAAAATCATAGGACCTGATGTGCTGTAATTGTTTATTAATTCAGCAATCAGCCAACTCTGTAAGATTTCAGACAGGCTTTCTATTGATTGAAAGAGGTATATCTTAGTACAAAGATTTTGCCTTTTCTTTTTAAGTTTTTTTGGAGGCTTTTAAAACAATCCCAGGTTCTGGACGTCAGTGTGGATATTGGGTTTGACAAAAAAAATCAGGGAAATGATGCATTAGAGTGTTTATAAAAATGTTTGCCATATCCATTATCAAAATTAAATAGTGTTCACTTAATAGAGCATAAACAGATCTTTTGATCAAAAATAAGTAATTTACTTTTGTGCTCTTTATCAGTGATGGTTGTGAAGTTTTATGACTTAAACAGGAAATTATAATTTTCCCTTATTTTTAATCCTATAATTAATCATTATGCTGAACAAAATGATGATTTTAATTTCATTGGATTATTATTTTGATATTTTGTCAGAATGATAGATTTTCACTAATAATATGTTTTGACATCATATTTAATTTTGTTTCTTCCTCTCCTAGGTAAAGCCTCGAGTATATCAAGGTAAGAGTTTAGGCTTTAGTTTCCTTTGTAATATTTTCTCAGTTCTAGTGTTTGATGTGGGTTTTAATTCAATTGGGAGTAAATACAGTGACTTCTGATGTCTAATTGACTTTTTTGTGTGTGTGTGAGGAAGATGGGCCCTGAGCTAACATCTGCCAGTCCTCCTCTTTTTGGTGAGGAAGATGGGCCCTGGGCTAATATCCATGTCCATCTTCCTCCACTTTTCATGGGACGCCGCCACAGCATGGCTTGACAAGTGGTGCGTCGATGCGCGCCCGGGATCCGAACCGTCGAACCCCGGGGCCGCCGCAGCAGCGCACGCGCACTTAACCTCTTGCGCCACTGGGCCGGCCCCGCTATTTGACTTTTTGACGCTTGAAAATTTTACTCTTCTGGGGTTGGAAACTAAATGACAACATAAGGGGAGTTGCCATCTATTGAGATAAGAGACCCGCAGGAGGAATGGATCATGGGAGTGGGACGATAGGGTGAGTTTAATTTTGCATAGAAATGTTTAGGAAGCAAGTGATGGCATGAGGCTGAAGTTTGGAGTGAATATGTTGACATGACCTGGCTCTTGGTGAAATGTAGAGATGATAAAACACTACTAGAGCCTATCAAGAAGTTTATGGCTGAGAGAAGAACCAGGTATTGCCAGGCAAAGTGTGTGTCACGACCCTGGGTTATGAGTCTGAAGCGGAGGGAGCCACTCATGCCAGTGGAGAATGGGTGGAAATGAACCCAATGCAAAATAGGGATAAGACATTCTGTACGGGCTTCCCAGACTGTGATGATTAAGTGGTGCTGTCTGTTGAGAGCCAGGGTGGCTGCCTGACACTTAGTAGGCCCTCAGCTGCTGGAGTTTGTCACAGCGAATGCAGCAGTGCTGGTGGTGAGAAGAGTGACCAGGGTATCAGAGCTCTCATGCTGGGCAAATAGAAGATAAGTTTGCACTTTGTGGTCAGGTGAGAGAATTAAACGCCTCTGAGAGGAGTGTGGAATTGTGGGCTATGTTCTGGAGCTTTCCATGTGTTATCCATCTGTTACTGGGTGCTTTACGTGTGCTGTATTCCTGTAATGGTGGATCGTAACATTCTCACCTTGGGGCTGAAGGATATTGTCTTATAGGGATTGTGAGTTATCCAGGTCCTCTAGCGACTAAGTGGTAAAGCCAAGGTTGTACCCAAGTGTGTTTGATTCCAAAGACCTTGTCCTCCTGAGCCTCCCACCCTGGCTCTCATGAAGGGGAATCTGCTGGGCAGCAGGAAGGCGTGAGAGACTTTTCAGTAGCTGGTCAAGTGACATTTAGAGGAATCTCTCTGGGTAATATTAAAGGGTGGGGAAAACCTGGAAGAAGTCAGGTGTTTTTTTTTTTCTTTTTTCCTTTTGATTTTTGTTTTTTAAAGCAATTGCACTGATCTGTTTATTTTATGTGATAATTGGAGGACAGAATATAAGTACAAGGGTTGCTTGAATTTTCTCTGTTTCCCCTCTGGTGATGACAGGGCTGTGTGAACTGTTCACATTTTCTAAAAATATTGCCTAACGATGGGATGTTAGGCTAAGACATTGTTTCCCCATCTTTGAAAAAAGATTAAATGGGAATCTCATTGAAATAGGGTTCTTCTTTCTATATTTGTTTCCCGCATTTAAAATGCCACTAACTGAAACTTGCTTTCTTCAGGGATCGTAGTCGTGCTAAAAAGTTATTTACTCTCATAGTGCCAATAATGTGCCTTTGCTGTTGACACATTGGGGTAATTCCATTTTATTGGTTTTGGTAATAATCTGAGAAATAATTTTTATCTCTTTTTAGTTAATTTACATCAAATTTCTGAGAAGAAGAAGAATTACTTGAAAGAAAACTCAGAACTGGCCGAAAAAATATCTGTTTGTGAAAAGAAGGTATAATCATCCTTTAATTTTTATTTTCATGGCTTGACCTTGAAGTATACTTCCTCTTTCTTCTAGTTCACTTATTTTGCTGTCTCTTCTTTCATCCTAGTGTCCCATTTCATTACCATGTATAACAGTCTAAATTCAAAACAAGCCTCTTATATGTAAACTACCACTGTTTTTATATCTGTAAGGACTTACCCATGTGAGATAGGTTTCACTATCACTATAATTAATGTTTTTGAATTCTGAATCCATTATTACGTATTTGTATAGATCAATGAAGCAAAGAAATGTGCTCAAGAAAATAAGAGGCAGAACAAGATTCTTGGCGACGAAGCACATAAATTGGAGGTAAAAATCCCTCCTTTTTCCTAGATTACACTCTAAAAACAGAAATAAAAATAATGAATAAATGTTACTAATATCTATATGTTTTGTTTAAGAAAAACATCAAAATGCTTGGAAGCATTAATGACATGATTGAAAGTATATTTGCTGAACTGGCATCTGACGGAGATCGAAACAGCGAGAATCGGGACTTGGTGAGAGTTTGGCTACTAAGTTATTACCATAATTTGACTTTTGAGCCTTTTTGTTCACTGGGTTAATTGAGCCCTGCATTCTTCCATGCTGTTCACTGCTGTTTCAAATACTAATACCACAGAGCCTTTTTAAATATAAGGACTTAGGAAGAATTTTTTTCTGTTTTTACAACCTTGAGTAATTTTTTTTATATCATTCAGCACTCCCTCCTCTCCAAGAAAGGTAGAACTGAGAAATTGTACTAGAGATTTCTAGCCATGTTGGACAGTCCTGTCCCTCTTAGTACAGAGGAGAGAATTTTCAAAGTGAATCTGGTGACAATATTTACTTTTCACTAAGAAGAGCTGTTCATTTGAGCTGTTTGGCTTCAAGATTTTAGGCCTTCTTTGCTTTTGCCTTGTCACCCAGTCAAGTATCCCATTGTCTTGAATGTAGGAAAGTCAGAGTGCCCATGAAACATTTCTGACTTCAACTATTCTCTTAGTTCCTCATTTCTTTATGTGTTTGACTTTTCTCCTTGGCTCAAACCGGATCTACCGCTTTTAGTGGTACAGGGGCTGATCTGGGGTATGTTTTGTTGGCATGTCTTCTTTTTAGCATGTCGCCCAGTGTTTCTATTGAAATCCAGTACATGTTTTATTTCTATCCTACGTGCAAATATCAGAAAAGAAAAATCTACAGAAAACTTAAAAGTTGATATTTCAGTGAACAACTCAGGAATTTCAGAAGTAAACTACCTATATTTGCTTCAAGAATTTCATTGTAGACCTTAGCTTTGGTGAAGAACAAATGTGTCATGTGTTAGAATATTAAATTTATATGTTATTGATTTAGGGATTTTTCTTCTTGGGAACTAAGTCATTAGTGAGGATATTTTGCTTTGGGTTTGAATCCCCCTGAATGAAATTCGTGTCAGTGAACTGAAATTGAAGTCTGAAGAACAGCATGTACAGAAGGAAGATGCTCAGCTTAAGATCAAAAAGGAGCAAATAACAAAAAGTTACTCCCATAGATTATATAAATCAGAGAACTAAATATCATTACTTCCTTTTTAATTTTCTTATTTTTAATTGAGACTAAATACACGTAAAATTTACCATCTAACCATTTTTAAGTCTACATTTTAGTAGTGTTAAGTACATTCACATTGTCGTACAATCATTACTTCTTGAATACCTTTTCTCAAATCTCTCTTAAAGTCAGGAGATGTGAGTGGAGAATTCAAGGATTCGAAGCAGACAGCCTCGACGTCTAATAAACGTAATCTGGAAGGTATGTTGCTTGTTGGGAAGAAACCCCATATAATAAAAATGAGGTTGCAGTGAGAAGGTAAAAAATGACTTCTTGCCTTCAGGATTCTCTCCTTTCTTCTCTCCCCATCACAACCAAGTATTTGGAACATGTGCACACACACAAAGAAAATGGTTTTATGCTTTACAGAAAGGAGAAAGAAACTAGAAGACAGCTGTGAGGCACTGAGATCTGTTAAAGAGACAAAGGAAGCCGAATTAGAAATGCTAAAGAAGAACACACGTATGGTTGATGAAATCTGTGGACAAAGAAAGTGGGTCACAGAACAGTAAGCTATTCATGTGTTGATTGTTACAAATACTGTTGTATTAGTGAATGTGTAGACCAATGTAGAGAATTATAATTTTTTTTAGAATATTTATCACCGTATTTTTGCCATATTCAGTCAGTACAGAATTGTTTCTCCTTTCTGCCTTGATTTTTGTAATCTGCATCTTCCTTTCCATTCTAACTGGTTGTCAGAGATTCTTATTTGCAATTAATTTAAGATTGGATGGCGTACAGGTACCAGCTTTAATCACTTCATTATCTGGAACCCTCTGGGTTCATTTACATTGTACTCTAGGTTTCAATCCCATCATATTGTCTTGACCTGCCATATGTCTGTCATTTCCTATTAAATTCTAGACATTGGGTAGATAATATTTAGAGAAAAATTGAGGCCTCGTCTGATGTCATCTTGCTGCAGAAAAGATGGGAGTTTACATCTGGCAGGTGATCAGGGACGCCAGCAGTACTGAATCCTATTAATCCACTTAGTGACTGAGACCACTCACTGCAGGCTTAGTCCCTCCTAAGGCCAGTGTGTTTTCTGTCTGCCTTTATTCTTAATGTGTAAGTCTCCTGGGACCCAGCTAAGGCCCGCAGGATTTTCTAGGGTGACCTTCGCTGACTGACCATGAAGTCCAGTTGTTTGACTTCTGTGCCCAGGGATGTGTGCAAACGCAGCTCAGCGTCTTTGCATCTCAGAAGTCTCCTCTGGGATTAGTTGATGAACCTTGGGGAAAGTGGCCCCAAATGCCAGGCTGACCTTAATCCTGGGCATCCTTCTTCTCCGTCTTGGCCTCATGTCTCTTTGCTGGTTTGATAGCAATTTGGTGCATTCTATCATGAATTTCATATTTTGGCCAATGTTTCCTATGGTTCTCAGGGGGAGATGAGGGACTTCAGACCCACTCATCCATGTTCAAAGGCAAAACTTTTCTTATATTCCCACAAGTGCCAGGTTTGTGTTCTCCCTGCCCCGGACTGGGGTAGGGTGGCTCTGTCCTCACTGGCATCTTATTTGCATTAAACTATGAGATGTTTTAGGGTGGGGATAGTGCCCTACCTCTCGCTGTATCCCCATCACCTTACAATGCACCCACTCTGTTCCAGCCAGTCCAGAAAGCATTTGCTGAAAGATTGGCTGGGTGGCCAGAAACAAATGCGTGAACTTTGTCTCTTTAGTGTTTTTGTCCCTGTTTCCTAGAGCTCTTTTAATTTTGTGTGTGATCCCTAGCAAATCCAATGTCAAGTTGAGAATCTTTTGAATCAGAACCTTGAACAAAGTAGTTTGAAGGCAACACAACACATCTGCCTTAAGCCATTGCCCTTTGCAGCCTTCACTGTCAATGAAATCAAGGTACTTGTTAATGAAATCAATCTACCTGTTATTGATATCCTCAATTTGAAAGTTTTCCATTTTCAGGACATACCCTGATTATGGGGCGATTCAGATAATTTTTCATTCAGCATGGTTTCCATTCTCCTCAACTAGGATCTTTGAAGTAGGTGGCAGGAGTTCCATTCTCGAACTGTAGAAGTGTCTAGTAGTTAATTGTCCGATGTTATGACCCCATGTCCAGCAAGGATCTATGGCTGTGTCATGGCCTCAGGTCTCTCCCTGGGAGAAATCAGACAAGTCATGAAGCTCTGCTTCATCCTAATGTGCTTACTTGTGATGAGCTGAAAGAAAATGAGCTTGTGCTGTCCCAGTCACAAGAGCCTGAGCCTGGGAGGGCACATGGTGCGTCTCATATGTGCTTTTTTTGTTTGTTTAGTTCATTTACTAATGACTAGGAACACAGAGCTGTGAAGAGAAGCTCAGAATTGCCAAAGACTTGCCAGCAAGAGGGAGTTTGATTTTTCTTTGTGCTCTAATGGGGGGCTTAAATGCTTTCCTCTGATTAGATTTGTCCATCTATGCATTTGTGGGGTAGGATCGGAGGGGACATTTGAATCTTGCCCTTTAGATTTCTGGGAGGAAAGAAAGGCAGAATTTCACATGGGCTACGGATAATGCATATGTCTTTCCCCTCTTAGGAAGCTGAGAATGAAAGACCGTGAGCGGGGGGAAAAGGAGCAGCAGCTGTCAGCGGCAGAGAAGAGACTGAAACTGGCTGCAGAAGAAACGCAGAACTACAGGTGAGTTCAGCTCCTAAATAACAGCGGCTCATAAAACCTTTGTTGGATTTTTTTTTTAACTTTTGTACAATGTTTAGACCCAATTCATACACCAATATAAGCAAATGTTCAGAAGACATTTATATAGAGATTTCACACAAGAAAGAAAAATGTTAAGTTTCACAAATGTCAAGTTAAAATATTAACTTAAAAAAAGTAGGCGCCAGCCCCGTGGTGCGGCAGTTGGCTGCGCGCGCTCTCCTTCGGCGGCCCGGGGTTCGCAGGTTCGGATCCCGGGCGTGCATCAATGCACCTCTTGTCAGGCCGTGCTGTGGCAGTGTCCCACGGAAGGAGAAGGGGATGGGCACGGATGTTAGCCCAGGGCCAATCTTCCTCAGCAAACAAGAGGAGAATTGGCATCGGATGTTAGCTGGGGTGATCTTCCTCACAAAAAAATAAATAAATAAATAAATTTGCTAAAAACTTCCTGATTCTCAATGTTGACCAGACTATGTCGAAATGTGGTTCACAAAAATGTTCCTGGAGGAGGTAAAAACTGTTGTAAATCTTAGGGAATCAGTTTGGTGTGGGATGAATCACATCAGTAGATACGAGCATGCCATTTTAGAGACCCAGTGTTGTAGCCCTGAGAATATGATCAGGGTGTAAGGAAAAGAAGCAGCGAGCTGTATGATGAAGGACGCTCATTGCAGGATAAATTAGGGAGCTATTGAGAATAGGTAAGGGAATTATATCAACTCAGAAGCTGGCGGGCATTCGATAATAAGGAAACAATGTAGCAATAGCTTTGATCATACTATACTTTTATAATCATGTGAAGTGTGTCTTATAGTATTGGATAATGTGTATAAGGGTACAGTTCAGACAATGGAAACATGGGAAGACTATTTAAAATCATCCTCAATATTGTGCTTTATCTGACGAAAGCAATTGTCACTCATAGGCACCAAATTGATCAAATGCGGCAACAAGTGCAGCAAGCAGAGTTCACCTTCAGACACCAGGTAACCTGCATTCTGCCCAAAGTTCCTGCCTCCTTCAGCACCCAATGCAGAGGGTCATAGCGGCCTTGGAAGCCCTCAACATAGGGTTTATGACGTGTTGGCTTTTTCAGATGGCTGTGTATGAGAAGAATGCTCACGACAATTGGGTACGTTTTGCTTTCTTTCCTTCCCTTTGCGCACAGTCTGCCACAACTGAAGGTGGATGTGTTTTTCTCCCACAGATCAAGGCTCGGATTTGGGAGAGGGAGATAGCAGAGCAGAGCAGGGAAGCCGCCCACTTGAAACACAGGTATGGGATGTTGACATACATTTTTTACGGGTGTTTTTGAGGTATTAAGGCAAAGCTGTTTCGTGCCTAGTAAAGGACTTGGTGTTGTAATTCTTATTGAAGTCCATTCTTTTTCTATGTTCAAGATTGGAGATAATGTCCAAAAAGAGGCTGCCCGAGGGATACAGGCTGCACAAACCAACGTCGGGAAGACCTGGGATGCAGAACCCTCCACAGAGAGGTAGGGAGCACATTGTGAAGTGCAACCACTTAATTTCTGCTGCAAAACCACTCCGTGTCCTACCTGTTCCTGTGGGGGATCACCGTGTTGCCTGGAACCAATCCCAAGCACGACCTAAAGACAACAGGTTATCTCGAGGGGTGACAGGAAGATGTTTTCCTCAGGTGCCCCAGCCAGACTGGCTTTCTGGGCCTGCGCCCTGTGACTGGTGGAGCTCATGCCCCGCCACTGACTGTGGACCCTCTCTGCCCCCAACACCCGCCTCGCGTGCTCTTGGATTGCTCTCAACTGGAGAGACGTGCCTGGAGGGGAAGTGGGTGCATGCTTCCTTCCCAACTGGAGTGAATGCTGAAGACTTGATTTTTCTTTGAGTTGAGAAAAAGGCATTTATTTACTATGCTGGAGGTTCCCTTATTCTTCCTGTTTAACTTTTGCTTGTGGACTTTAGTATTCCATTCATAAATTAAATTTCTATGTAATTTTACTCCTGACATTGTCAGTGTAACGCTACAGCTTTGCTGTTAAATCCCCGTATCTTCCATTTTCTCATTACTATAATATTAGTCTAAGTCCATTTCTGTTCATAAATATTCATATAATGTCGGTCACATGTGGAAGGCAGCTTATGTGTAGAGTGAGAGATTGAAAAGTCCACCTGCGGCCTGAAGAAAAGGACCTGTGCTGTTCATGTTGAGGGGTTGTTGCTATTATCCCATCTGAGGTGATTCTCATTTTAATTTTACTCTATGATGAAATGGTGGTTTCCCCTGATGTGTTTTGGGAAACCCCTGTTTCAGTGTTGATTTCCAGCTAGTTGAGCCCGGACCTGACCACAGGTGGTTGATGAGTTATGAAAACCCCTGAACCAGGGCCCTGTGGTGTCTTCCTCAAGGGCCAGGGGACGGGTCTCCCCTTCTCCTCGGGGGTCACCTGAGGTGTGTGGGGAGCCCTCTGCCATTGGTAAGGGCCCAGAAGTGGGAAAGAATGTCAGATGGTGGAGGAAGGCGCGGAGGGTTTGTTTTCCTTCCTCACAGTCTATGCAAGTCTGACTAAACCCCCATCCCTCCTCTCTGGCCTCTTTCAGATCCGGGACCTGTTTCTGCGGCTGTGAGGAGCAGCAGCTCCGGGGGCAAGGTAAGTGCTGTGGTCATTTTCAGTCGTAACCGTCTCTGGAAACGTTGACGTGTGTGTGCAGCAGCCTCTCTTGGCCTCATGTCTGGTTTGTGTGTTCCGTGGCACGTCTACTGTGTCATTTCCTTCCCTGAAAGCACAGTCTTCCCCAGGAGCCTTTGGGCTTCTCCACTCTCAGCTCTCATCTTTGGTGGCGCCTCCAGAAGCCTTCAGTGCTTCTGGGCTGAGGACTGCAGGGCTCTCACAGTGTGTTTCTGGAAGTAGCACTTGGAGGGTTACCTTAAGCCCACACTGAAGTCTCCTAGCAGAGCCGACTCCTTCCTGAACTCCTTGACATAGGATTGTTGTTGTTGTGGTTCCTTTGCTCCATACCTGGTTTGGGTTTGGTGAGGAGCCTATTGGGAACGTCTGCCATCATCCTCATGGGAGAGGAACAGGAGAGGCCGTCCCTCCAACTTCATGTTGGGTGCTTCGTGCGATTTGGAATGTTCTTGGATCCAGCCGATGTCACAGTTCCTCAGGGTCCCCTCTCTGTGGGTCATTGTGCTCTCCGGGATCCCTCAGGTGGTAGCCTAGGTCAGAATAGTCTGAATGATCACAAATGGCCTATTTGCAGTAGGAAATGGGCACGGGCACCAAAGGAGTGAAGAGTGAACATCAGGACTGCGCTGCAGGACCCATTGCCCCCAGAGGCCATCACTTGTGCTGACATGAGGGGGGTCCTGTGGTGTCCGGTGGTGCCGTTAGAGCCAGGACGTTCCCTCATCCCCTGTCACGGGGTTTTACGGCTGGAATCAAAGCACGTCTGTGTTCATTCTGTCCTTTAGAATCCCCTCCTCACGTTTCCGTTGGACACAAATTAGTCCGCGTCACGGTGGGCTTAGAAATCTGCCTTCCCTGTGGGTGACGATAGATAGAGCTGAGCCTAACCGAGTCCTGTTGGTCACACCGTTCTCCTCAGAAAACGCAGGCCCCCGGGGGTGCCCAGCGCCCCAGAGGTCCTGGTGCCCGTGGGCAGACCCCGAGCGGAGGAGAAGACCCCTTTGTCGGGGAGGGAAGCTGAGGCGGGGGACGGGCAGGGCAGGGGCCTGCAGGCAGAGCTTTTCCCCAGGAGCAGCTCGGCTTCCAGAGGTGGGGAGCGGCCTTTTCCGTCCCTCTCGGGCGCTCTCTTCTGAGTAGAGAGCCAACAAGCTTCTGTGGTGCTGGGGGTGGTGAGGAGGGTGGAGGCCGGTCCTGGACCGTGATGCCGGTCTGCCTGGAGTCGGCTCCTTTCTCAGTCTGGTGTTGCCTCGTCCAGCGCTCTAGGACAGGACCCCTTGCTCTTGTGCTTTCGCAGACACGGGTGGTGACGTGTGGTGACAGTGGTTCATCCCCGTGGTGTTTGTTCCTCCCCAAGCTGGGCGGGCCCCAGTGGTGGGGGTAGAGCGGTCTGGCACGGATGCTGCTCTCTTGGCACCTGGGGGCGGGGAGGGTGCCAAGTGCTTCCCCGGGTTCACTGGGTTTCAGCTTTGGTTGGTGCTGGCGCTTGTGTCTGCCACATCCACCTGACTTTAAACTTCTGTTCCGCAGGTCAATGTTGAGGCAAGAGGGCCTCCTCCTTTTGCAGCACCACCCTGCACAACCAACCCTGTAGGCTCTGGGCCACATCTGTCTCCTCCATCCTGGAGGCCTCTAGGCCCTCACCCACTGCCTCCACGTGTCCCACTCGGTAAGATGATCTGAAGAGTATGAGTTGACTGTAAAGCATATTCATCTCTTTTCCTATGGAGTTTTTGGAGGAAAGGTAGATATGGTACTGAGGGCTTTGCAATGCAAGGGTAAACCTGGCTGAGGACATTGTAACGTTCCTCAAGTTTCTCAGGACATACGTACAATGGGCCGTGAATTGCCCCATCCTGAGCTGGGCAGCAGGTGTCTCATAGAGAAGGAAAGAAGCTGTCTACAGAAAGGCAGAAAGAGCAGTTCTGCAGATGCACATTGTACACAGACCATGTGCCGGGCTCTGTGGGGGATGAGGCGCACCCCTAACTTCAGGGGCTTAAGGTGTCCTATAGCAGAGGGAGATTTCCATTCGAGATCCTGTGATCACGTAATGGAAGCAGCAGTGAAGGGACCCAGAGAACAAAAGAGGGCGACGTGAATCTCACCAGAGTGAAGCGGGAGGTTGTGAAGAGAAGGAAGAGTTGAGGAGGTGCCCAGCGGGGGTGGGTTGGTTTCCTTAGATGGAGCTGGAAGGCCATTCCCAGCCGGGCAAGCAGCTTGAGCAGGGAGTGTGAAGGCAGTGCGAGGTCCACGCAGAGCTGCTGCGTGTTTTCAAATCACACAGTGTGGGCATGTGATTATCCTCATCAAAATGTCACTGTTGCCCTAAAGCCCTTAGTTCATAATCGAAATCAAGATTCTTGTTTCCCTTGGATTTCTGAAAGTTCTGGATCTGTACGATGGAAAAATCTCTGGAGGTTTGGAAATGTAACTTGGCTCTTTGAGGATCCTTTATCTGCCTGAATTTATAGTGCCCCAGTGAGACTAAACGTGAAGACAGGGTCTAGATCAGCAGAGCAGAGGCCTTGGCCTTCAGTACGAGTCAGACTCTTCCTGGTATATTCAAGGTTGATCAGGAGCCGCCCCTGCTGGACCCCTCTCACCACATCCCTGCATCCTCTAGTCACCACCCCTAACTGTCAGCTTTGCATCTCCCCAAACTTACCACACAGTATCCCGATTCTTGGCCTGTGTACCTGCTGTCTCGGCCCCTAATACCAACTCTCAGTGGGGCGTACTCAGAGCCTCAGCCCCGTTGTGTGTGTAAGGGGGTGATACTGGTTTCTGAGGTCATTGTGAGGAAGATGAGATTAAGTGCATAATGAAAGTGTCTGCAAAATGGCTGGGACATGTTGGCACTCACCATTCTCACTGTTTAAATGAAAATATCTCCACACAGAAGATTATCAGAAGATAGTCATTGAAGTACATTCCATTAAACTAAGGGTGTAAGAGCTCAGGCCTAGAGATTCACAATCCCTGTTTCAAAAGATAAGGAAAAGACCCTCCTTTTTTCTATTGAAATTCGGATCCCACCAGTTAAAGATGGAAAAGATAATTTTGAGAATGTGTGAGTTCAGAGATCTATACCTGAGATCTGAAGACAATTATTTTCCATTCACTATAAACACACAGATGCAGCCACACACTAAAGTGTTCATCAGAAGCCAGAGATATGTTATAGAAGACAAATGTAGATAGGAGGAATAGCCTATCATTGAAATAACCCCAAATCTCTTTGCCTTACAGGACACTCATTTTGAAGGAGGACACTGAGCGGTGATAAACTGGCTGTGGCAAATTATTATGGTTTTTCTTGCCCAATCCTGCCCCCTCCACTTTTATCTTTCCTGTTGTCACCCCTAATACACTCTTTACAGTTCTAACTCAGTATCAGCGTCTGCTTTTTGGAGGACCATCCAACTCACCCCAGGGAGTGTATACAGTGTGATTCTTGTACACACAGTTCAAAAACAGGCAGAAACCACGGGGATGGGGCAGAAGCAAGGTTATTCCTTGGGGGTACTCTTGACTGCAAGGGGCCTGAGAGATCCTTCGGGTGGTGGGCACATCCTACATCTAGATCTGGCCGTGGTTATGTTTATTCAGTCAATAAATACTCAGCACATGGTGCCTGCCAGTCCCAGGGGTGTCTGGTGATCAGAGAGACAGCTCTCTTTCCCCAGGAAGTGGCCAATTTCTGATGGTGGCGAATAGATAAGGGGCCAGGAGTGGCTCCAGGAGGCCAGTGAGGAGGCTCTGCAGTAATCCAGGTTTTGCGCCCTTCACTCAACTTGCCAGCAGGCCCCCAATAGCACCAAGTCCAGGCAGTCTTTGTGGGGGCTGATGGCAGCAGAGTTTTTTGGTAAGTCCCATGAGCTCCCATAATCCTCCCACAGGTTCCTTATTGAAGGATGGGCAAGGCAGAGGTCAATGGCATGGGACCTCCCCCGCCCCCCACACACACACCAAGGAGAAGGTGCTGGGGTGGAAATATCTGGCTCCATCCAGGTCCCCCAATCCAATCCATTCTGCCCTGGCAGCTCCTGGAGCCTGAAGGGCCCTCCCTCCTGCCAAGTCGGGGGAAGCAGCCAGCCCGCCAGCAGCTCTGGGGACACCAAGCTGAAACCGGTAAACAGTTAGCTATTGATGATTAGGTAGCTAGCAACTAAGGTGTTTTTCTTTTTCTGCAGTTACTAATTATAGCGTTTAGTCGTTCACCTACCCATTGTTAACTGTGCTGCTTAGGCAATATACTGACTCCCACTAGGTTCCTATAGATAACATCTCCCTCATGCCTGGGTCACCATGGTAATGGATGTTTGAGCTGTTTTTCAGGAATTAGGAGCCCCTTGTCCAGTTCAGACCAGTTGAGACCACCAACCCATCAACTGGGCCTGTACACATGCCTGATAAGTGACCTTTTGACATCAAGAAGCTAAAAACTCCACCCTCAGATCATGCTAATGCCACCATTTTGTGAACATGTGTCCTATGGAGAGGCGTGAAGTGTGACTACACTTGCACAGATCATCAATTACCTCACCTCTCCTTACCTCCAATCATCTATCTATCTACCCCGCTACCCTATAAATATCCTTGAGGCCCTGTTTTTGAGGAGGCAGATCTGAGACTAGTTCTCCTGCTTCGTCACTTGGCTGCCTTGTGATTAAAACACTTTCTCTGCTGCAATCTTGTCATCTCAGTGATTGGCTTTCAGGGCAATGGGCAAAAATGAACCTGGTTTGGTAACGGCACAATCATCACAATGAATTGCTGTTATGAAGGAGTGAAAGGAGCAGGGAAGCGGGTACTGCAGCTCTCAAGAATGAGGCGGGACTTCTGGGGAGAGGAGATGACTGGAGACTGGCAGCCAGCCTGTTAGAATCCACTGTGGGCTGTTGGCGCCTGCTGGGCTAGTCTGGCTGTCCCTAGTGCTGCACACACCTTGGGCTCCAGCACCCCTAAACTCAAGGAGGTCTTGGCTTCTTTGGACCCTGTGTGCCCTGGCACAGACTCTAAAGCTCCTGCTTTTCTTTCTGTTTGCTGCCCATCTTTGCCACTAGAAATGCAGCCCAGCTCTGAAGTGCAGCCTGACTAGTTGGGACTGCCAATCCCTACCCAGTGGACCCCACACCTTCCCCAGGGATCAGACTCAGGCCCTCAGCCTCCAAACCTTGGGCCAGACCTTCTTCTCAAAGGACAGTTAGATGAGGAGCCTCCTGGCCTATTCAGCGGGAGCAAAAATTCTTTCTAACAATATTCAGGGTGATTCCATACACATTTACTTTTTTCTCCTTGAAGAGAAAGAAGCAGGCATCCTCAGAGACTGGCATGTGCCTCTGACACCCTTTTTCTTATAACAACCCACTGAGGCCCCTGCACTCACATAGGAGCAACCCGTACATACACATTCACACAACACTTCCACACTTTGGAAACTAACACAGCTTTACACAGCCTCCAAACAAACATACAACACTTCCACACCCATGAAGCCTGAAACTACACCCTCCACAAATACCAGTGCCAATAAACACCTGAAATAGACACAGATCTCTCAACCCCTGCCCACATGCACACATACACAAACCCTGAACATATAATCTCCACTCTGCTCTTCTATCATTATAAACAAACACTCTTCCATCTCTTAGCCCCAGCACCTCCTCCAGGCCCCTCAGAGAACCTTTTGAAATTGCTGGAAAAATTGGGATTCTGATGTAGGTGACTGTTAAATAGTTGGGCAAGTTTACCATGCATCTCCCACTACCGCTCCCTCACCACGTCATAGCCACACACACACACACACACACACACACACACCTCACAATGACCATACACCCTGTAACCACATGCAAATACAACACACACACAGATTTTCCAAATGTCTATATACCTTGTGACTACACATAAACACTGATACAAAACACCTACTCTGACCACATATGCACATCCTGACCACACATTCTCAGGTCTTACAATATTAATCCACCTTCTTACCACACACAAACATTGACCACACTTATGTATTTATTTCACATTCATCCAGATCTCACACAACCATAAACTCTCAAACCATAACAAACATCAGTACACACACATACACACACACACACACAGAAATGAATGACTGTATAGCTTCTGATGATAAACTCTAAAAACATGTGCACACACAACCTAGCAACATACCCACCACACACACAGATCACACGATAACTGAAGACGCTCCCTGAATACACACACAGTCACACTAAGAGACCTCTGACTATGTGTGTGTGGACTTTGATCAGAGGACATCTAATACCTCAGCCTCTACACAGATACCCAGGATGAGAGTGGGAGGCATGTGTCAGAGGGACAAAATGCGAGGTGCGTTAGGTTGCACTTAGATAAAGTGCATCAGAGCCTTGGAGATCTGGTTGCTACAAGGACACATGAAACAAGAGAGGAGAGGCAAAGAGGATCTAAAACATAAGAGATGTCTGTTATAAACCTGTCTCCACAAAGAGATTAGAGATATTATAACTAGTCTTGAAGGAGAATGCATCAGGGATTTCATACGATTCATTTTAATGTGATGATGTAGAATTGCTCCTGAAAGACAGTCAATATTTCTGGTAAAATTCCTAAATGTTTCTCTTTGTAAAAATAATATACATCTATTTTTCAGATCAAAACAACAGGGTAAAATCATTCCAGTTTTATCTATGACAGAGTATCTTGTATTAGACAAACTGTCTAAAAACAAACAGCTGTAAAAGCTGAAAAAATACATAAAACCAGAGTGAAGGCAGTGGAGAAAAACCAGCCCAAACAGGGCTTGAAGGGCTGCCCTCCTACCTGGGGGGTATTAGGCTCAGCGAAATAAGCCAGACAGAGAAAGACAAATACCACATGATTTCACCTATATGTGGAAGATAAACTAACACAGGGACAGAGAACAGTTTGGTAGTTAGCAGGGGGAAGGGGGTTAGGGGGTAGGCACAAGGCGTGAAGGGACACATTTATATGGTGACTGACAAACAATAATGGACAACTCAAATTTCACAATGTTATAAACTATTATGACATGAATTAAAAAAAGAGGAAGATTGGCAACAGATGTTAGCACAGGACAAATCTTCCTCAGCAAAAGAAAAATACATGAGTAAATTAAGATATGGCATTAATATTTTCTTACTGACACTTAAGATCTGCTAGAATAGGTACAACTGGCAATATTCAAATTATCTGCTTATATGTCTACCTCCTCACTCAAGTCCCTAGGAATTCCATATATCTTTAAGCCCAGCCCCTAGTGTTTGACAAGTTCTCATTAGATAATTGTTGAACTGAATTGGTAATTGAAGAATGAAATTGACAACTGAACATTAATTCCATGGCAATTAAATAAACACATACACATGCAGAAAACTTACAGAAGGCAATACAAATATAGAGACTTCATTTCAACCTTAGTGGAAATAAAATTAAATAGGTAGCAAATTTTATAAAAGACGATGTCCAGTGCTACTGAGGTGATGGTGAAACATGACATCCATCACGTCGTGCACAATGACGTGCATTGCGTGCAACGTTACTTCTGCACGGTACACTACACGACAGCACTATCACTTCAGAAGGCAATTTGGTAATCCTATGACTACATAAAGATTAATTTCCTACAAATGTAGTGATTCTAAACTCCAGAGAATTCATCAGAAAAAAATAATACAGACAAGAACGGCTATAATCCTTGAAATGGTGACTGGCCATGTCAAAGTAAAGTGGAGGCCTACATATCCCTCAAAAGGGATAAACCAGCTCAAGCCAGCAGAGGCCAGCTGGAAGACAATAGCGAGTCCAGGTGAACAGAAATGAGAGCTTGAACTAAGGTAACTGGAGGAGTGGCCATCGACAGGCAGACACAAAATCAAAAGACACTAAGGAGGCAGAATTGCCAGATCCTAGTGAGAGCCCGGATATAAAGAACATGGAGGAGAGGGGTGACAGGTGACCCAGTAGGTGTGGTAGCATTCAGTGCACTAGGGCAGGTGTGGGCAACTCCTTCAGTAAGGGCCAGACGGTACACAGCGTAGGCTCTGTGGCCACACAGTCAGTGTTACCACTACTCCATTCTGCTGCTGCAGTGCGGGGCTGGGCGCCAATAACCTTTCTCACAGAACTGGCAGCGGGCCAACGTCAGCCGACCTGTAGACTAGAGAATACAGGGAAAGGAGGCCAACTTGAGAATGAAGTTGTTGAGTCAGTTTTAGCAGGACATTTACAGGAGACGTTCAAGACAGAGGTCAACGTAGGGATGAAGAGATGCCAGGGCTGGAGGCATGAAATGGGAAGTCATCAGCCACGAGGTGGTGTTACGGGGCTGAGGTCACCTAGGGGTGTGGTCTGAGAACAGTCGAGACTAAGGCCGCTTCCCTGTCCAATACAAGGGCAGATACGGAATGTCACTTCTGATCACGAAGGCCCTGGAAAGGGAGGGACATTATAGCCTAACATCCCTGAACTCAAACTTTGTGAAAAGAGGCTCCCCTTTTAACTTGGGCTTTCATTCCCTTTTCCAAGATAAGTAACTTGAAATTTTCCAATTCACAGATGGAAAAGAAAACTTCCCTCTGGCTAGAAAATAAGGCAATTCTAAAATAAAATCTCTATCAACTTTGTTATATTTTCTTTTTATTATGAAATATTTTACATTCAAAAACATATATTTGCAAAGTACGATGAATCATGATAAAACAAAGGTCCCCCCCATCTCAAGAAGTAGTTTATTACCAAAACACTACTGTCCAGCTGTTCACACCATAAGAATTAGTCTCTAAAGCAGAGGTCAAAGCAGGCAGCCCAAGGCCAGATCAAGCTTGCTGATATCTTTTCTTTGGCCTACACAGTGGATTTTTTTCCTTTTAGCTGACTTAAAATGACAAGAACTTCACACGGAAATCAGCATTCTGGAGTATCACTAAAAATGGGAAGATGTGGCAACACTGTACCCCCAATCACCATGGCAACAAGTGGCTAGAGCTGAGAGCAACTTTCCGCTTTAATGGACAGGGACTCACTGGTTCACCAAAGTCCTCAGCACTCTCTATTGTCTTATAACCAATCTCCCACTTCACCTCTTAATTTTACCTCTCCTGGCACTTGAGCACCTGTGACCCCTGCTACAGAATATAGCTGTGATTTCCAACTTTTTGGAGTATGGGAAACGTGATTGAAAACATAAAAATTTCACAAGCTCTCTCTACAGGAACATTACTAAAAGTAAGACAGGTCCACAAGCCCTTATCCACTCTTTTCAAATCTAAAAAATAAGTGTTTTGTAACTCATCAGGCAACAGAACTGGATGTGAACTAACATGAAGCTATTTACAATCCTTATGTATTCCATTTAGCGTGAAATACAGTCCCATATTTTGCTATAGAAATACTAATGTTTGATTAAGGGCTGCTGCCCAGACCCTGCTGGAGATATTATATAATGGCATATGCACAGTACTACTCTTCACAACTCTGAAAAATTCTGAATTCTGAAACTCATCTGACCCCCAAGAGTTTTGGATAAGGGACTGGGTGGCTGTGGTATTTTTAATATCTATGATTAAGAAAATACACACAGACACACACACACACACACGTGCACGCACAAAGCAGATAGAAGTGTAATAATATTTTTAAGTGCATTTGTAGTTGATTAATCACTATGGCATCTACTGACATGTGAGAAACAGAAGTAGAATGATATATGCAAAACATCTGTAGTCTGACAAGAGTGTGTGATGCACATACTCATTCGAGGCGTCTGTACCTGAATGTCCACTCCCTGAAGAGTCGGCCATGTCCACACTGGGAACTGCAGCCACAAAGGTAATTCCAGGTTAGAATCACATGCTGCTTTCACATATAAAAAGGACGCTATATGACCACTTCCTTTCAGGGTTCATTTTCACTCATCTATAAATACCCTGTTTGATATTCCAGGACATCACAATATGTCAAGTACATAAAAAAGCCACAGAAGATCAGATCAGAAGAAGCTGCAAAGATATCAGATTTCTTTCCACTCGAGCTCCATGCAGAGGCGGGATGGAATCCACTCAGATTGAAGCAAAGCACAGCTACCTGCCCTTTCTCAGAAATCCTGTTCAGACTGGTCCTAGAAAAGGCAGAGGAAATGAGTGTGAGGAAAAGGAAACAGCAGAGTAGGTGAGGGATGGAGAATGTCACTGCTGAGAAAGTAAGGAGATGGTTTGTGACGTCAAATAGAGGAAGGGCTGTCTCATGGGAGAGAGACGAGGCACAGCTGCCCCTATTGGAATGGGCTGTCTCGTGAGGTAGTGAGAGTACCACTCCTGGAGATGGTCGTTAGATTTCTGTGATCAGGGAGGGGTCGGCAGGGAAGGTACGAGTAAGACAAGCCGGGTAGGGACTGGGGGGCACTGGACGGCTGATGCCCCACCCAGATGGGACAGCTGCTGCTCAGCTACTTCTACGTGTACCCGGAAGCAATGCCAGTTATTGCAAGATTACAACATTTTAGAAGCTGGAAATACAGGTTTTCATGTGAAAATTCCTAAATTTTAAATATGGGCTAATGAGTGTAAAAACAATTAAAATAAAATATACATACGTACATACCTAGATACTGAATAGGCCAAACAGAACACATCCTGCCCTGCAGGCAAACAGTGTGGATCTCTGGTTTTGATAATTCACCTACCCAGAACCTGGAAGGACTAGACCAGGGTTTCTCAACCTCAGCACTCTTGACATTTGGGACCAGATGCTTCTGTGCCGTGAGGCTGTCCTGTGCATTCTAGGATGTTCAGCAGCATCCCTGGCGTCTATCTACTAGAAGCCAGTAGCACCCACTACCCCAACCACATCATGACAGTCAAAAACGTCTCCAACATTGACAAATGTGCCCTGGGGGTCAAAACCATCTCTGGTCAGAGACACTGGACTAGAGCAACATCCAACTCTTAGCCTCCAGGATTTGATGAAAACATCACTCATAACTCAAACATAGGGTTTCTCATATAAGAGTTTCCCACGTGAAGTATGGGAACTTACAGCTGCTTTGAAATCAGAAACCAGGGTTTGAATCGACAGCTCCGCCATTTACTAGCTTGATGACCACTCTGAGTTCTGGCTTCCACATCGTTAAATCAGGAATAACTACCATCACCTCTTAGGGTCGCTGTGAGAATGCGGTGAGAGAATACATGCAAAGCACCTAGCCCAGCAGCTTAATAAGCACCAAAGACGTTTCATAAACAGTATCCTTCCCTGGAGAAAAGACAGCCCCGTCTCTGTAGCTGGATGCACATGGGATCCAGAGTCCGAAGCCCTGGACTCAAGTCCTGCCTGGGCCACTTAGTCTGTGTGACCTGGGCAAGCCGTTCTTCCTGCTTTATGAAACAGAAATGATCACTGCCAGGAGGTGAGAACCCTGCCCGGTGGTTTGATACGGCACTTGGTAAACTAAGCCACTACGGAAACGTGGATGGTGATTACTATCGGATCTGTAAAGGAAAGGATGCGCTCTTGAACAGATCCAAAGAACCGAGAATGTAGTACTGTGACGGGAAGGTACAGGAAAAAAAAAAGAGTAACAGGGTCCCTTAACCTGCAGGTCCTTCTAGACAAGCGAGTGCCAACTGGCGACTCACAGAACAAATCTGGCCGCGTATATATTGTGTTGTGTCTCGGGAGTGGTTTAATTGGCGTGAAAGGCCACCGAATTTTCATTAAAACCCGGATTTCAGACTCGCCTGCCCGCGGTCTGCTGGGCCCGCGGCTTCCTGCGGCTGAACCGCTGCTTCCCGGCGGCGGACGGGCCCGCCCGGCGGCTCCTCCACCGCCTCCCGGCCCAGGCGGCGGCGGCTCCCCAGGCCGGCGGCCCCGCCCTCCCGCGTGCCCTCCAGCGCCGCCCGCCGGGCCGCCGGGGCGGCAGCGCAGCCAGGCCCAGGGCGCGGCCCCCCGTCGGTCCCCGAGGAGGACGACCCCCCGGGCTGAGCGGGCCCGGGCAGAGCGGGCCACTAGGACCCCGGTGTCCTTTCCTCATCAATGCTTCCTCCACGGATGTGGAACTCACTTCCCTGACTAGATTCAAACACGTGTTGACGGAAGCAGACACACGGCGTGTCCACGGTGTGACACCCGTATCACAAGAGCCCCCAAACTCATCCAGGGGACCCCTCTCCCTGCAGGGCTGCTCGGGGAGGAGGCGAGGCTGTGGGGAGAGGACCCGGGAACCGCCTGGATGATGGAAACGGTCAGTGTCTTCATCAGGGTCGCGCTTCTGCGCGGGTGTAGACATTTGTCCAAACACAGAACTCATCAGATGGGTGCCGGTCACCGTGTAAATTTTACCTCAGATTATTTTAAGGGGAAAACCAGCAGCTGCAGGACAATACGGACCGTGTGCTCCACTTGGTGACATCAGAGCAACGGGTCCTCTCTTCACAGCGCGGACACGCGCACGGGGGAGGCCGTGTGGGGACGGCCGCCTCCAGAGCGGCTGTCATGGCGGCCGGCGCGAGGTGGCAGGAGGGGCGCTGGCACCGGGGACGTCACTGGGGCAGCGGGAGAAGGGGCCCGACCCCGCGGTGGGAAGTCATCGGGGTGAGCGGAGGCCCCGGGTGACAGGGTGGGTGGGGAGGGTGACTGGAGACCCATTGGTGAGGTCCCGGGCCAGGCCCCGGGCTCCAGGCAGCCCCTCCCCCACCCCGGCGGTTGGCGCCCCACCCCACCCCCACCCCGGAGCCCCGTTGCCTAGGAACCCTCGGCGTGTTTGGACTCTTCGCCTCGCGCAGGCGCCGGTGCCCCACACTTGGCGGGACTGGCCGACTGGGCTGGACGCTTTGCGCCGAGCGGACCAGGTCAGCTCTGCGACCCGCGGCGATGGCCTCCTGGTTTGGTGGCCTAGGCTCTGGCTTAGGCCATTCCCTGGGGCAAGTGGGCGGCAGCGTGGCTTCCCTCACTGGACACATCTCTAACTTCACCAAAGATGTGCTGAGGAAGGGAAGGGAGAAGGCGGAAGAGTCACCGGACTCTGGGAGGACGGAGATGGAGGACGTTCAGGCAATTGTAGCGTCAGAGGAGAGACTGAGAACCCAAGCTTTGAGAAAAGCTGAAATTGTGCAGCAGACCGTGGAGGAGAAAGACACAAGGCTTGCCTCCATGAGAGAAGAAAACAGTCATCTGATAGAAGCCCTGGAACGACTGAGAGAACAGACTGGAACTGCACCTGTGGTTGACCCTAAAACCCTGGACAGGGTGACACGACTAGAATCTGAGGTCTCTCAGGTGATGGTGATAAAAGGTCACCTGGAGGAGGAAGTAAAACATCATCAAAAGATGAGTGAAAAACAAGACCAGAGGAAGACACAGCTCCTTCGAACTTTACAAGAGCAGAGACGGGAAATGGATGAACTTAAATACCAGCGTGAGCAAATGCATATGAAACACACTCAGCTCTTTTCAGCCAAAGATGAGGAAATTAAGAATTTGCAAAACACGATAAAACAACTGAAAACCCACTTGCCTGAAAAAACCCAGCACATGCAGACAAAACATTCGGAGATTTGTCAAGTGGCAAAAGGTCAGAGTCTTAGTATGCAAAACGGAAGTGAAAAGCATGATTTATGTAAAGTTGAAAGTGAAAGATTAGGAAAAGGAAGAAAAGAACAGGAATGGGAGATGAAACTTCGAACTGAAAAGACTGTCCCTTTGAAGGAGCAGATTGATCAGCCATACAAAGATGAGATTGGTCAACTAACTCGGATTATCCAGCAAAAAGAGTTGGAGATACAGCGTCTTCACGCTAGAATAGCTTCAGCTCCCTACATCCAGGCTGTGAGCGACCTTCAGCAGCAATTGCAAGCTTACGCTTTGGAAAGGGAACAAATGTTAGCTGTTTTCAATGAGAAGGTGAGGGAAAACAGCAACCTAAAAAGAGAGTATCACAAAATGATGGACATACTGGTTGCCAAAGAAGCAGACCTCGTGAAACTGCAAGATGAAAATACAAAATGGTCCACGAGATTTGAAAGTAGTGGTCAGGATATGTTTAGAGAAACTGTTCAGAACCTCTCACACATCATTCGAGCGAAAGACGTGGAAATCGATGCCTTGAGTCGGAAATGTCAGACTTTATGGACAATCTTGCAGACATCTGGCACTGGCGGTGAGGTTGGAGGTGTTACTGTGAATCAGTTGGAGGAGCTTCTGCAGGAACGTGACACGTTACAGCAACAGGTCTCCCTAATGGAGGACTGGACACAACAGGTGATGACTGCGGTGCACAACATGAAGCGAGAGTCAGCGCAGCTTCAGAAAGAACTTCCACAGCTTCAGGCTCGGGTCTTGATGGACATTGATAATAAGTCTCAAGTACGGATGGCCTCTACTGACCTGATCCAAAATTGTAAAGAGGATGAAATCCAAGTCACACATTTGGCAAAGAAGTTAGCACGAATGCAGCTCAACCTAGAGCAGCTGTGCAATGCCAAGGATGTTCTTTTAGGTCCACTTGACCTTACTGCACCACAGCCTCCCACCACATCATCACTCACTTCAGAGTCAGCCGACTCGCTGAAGGCAACTAGATCTGATGCAGCGAGTGAGTCTTCTAAAGCGCTCCCAGAAGAGATAGAAGAGTTAAGGAAATCGATGGAGGAAAAAGAGGCTACCATTCGAAGCCTCCGGGAGGAGAATCAGAGACTGTCTGCTGCGATTGCTGCCACCTCCGAACGAGAAAGAAAACAATGCGAAGAAACAGATTCCGAAATCCAGCAGCTCAGGGAGAAACAGGATGTTTTAGAAAACTTACTTCAGGAAAAAGAGCTCTTAGTCAACGCAAAAAGTGAGGAATTACTTTCTTTGAGTGAAAATTACACAACTGAAGTGAATGAAAATGAACTTTTGAGGCAGGCGGTAACAAACCTGAAGGAGAGAATATTACATTTTGAAGTGGATTTGTATAAAGTAAAACGAGAAAATGAAAAAATACTAGAAAAGTCCATGGAAAAGGAAACAGAAAACCGGGCATTACAAGAGACGAATATGCGGCTTTCTAGATGCTGAGAGAGAAAGAGTTCGAATCTGCTGCAGTGAAGAAGAAGGCTCTTGCTTTGGAGCAACTCCTGAAGGAACAAGAGAAGGGCCAGGCTGGGGAGTTAAACCAGCTTTTACACGCAGTTACGTCCATGCAGGAAAAGACAGTTCTGTTTCAGCAGGAGAGAGATGAAGTCGTGTTGGCACTGAAACAGCAACAAATGGAAAACTGTGCCCTACAGAATGAAGTTTGTCATTTAAGGGAAAACGAATTACGCTTAAGGCAGGAGCTAGAAAGATCTCGTAACCAGGCTTTAGAGTAAGAAGATGCTCATCTCCGTGAAGTGCTGGTTGCAGAAGACAGAGCGGCTCAACTAAGAAAGAGAGTCACAACACTAGAGGAAAAGCTACTTTTATCTTCCCAGGCAACGCAAAAGGCAAGCCATCAAGCCAGGGTACAGGTGGAGTCACTGCAGGAACAAGTGAACGTTGTCACCAAGCAGAGAGATGAAACCGCATTACAGCTTTCTGTCTCCCAGGAACAAGAAAAGCAGTATGCTCGAGCACTAGCCAACCTGAAGATGGCACTAGCTGAATGGATGGAAAAGGCAGACGATCTGGAAGGAAAACTGATGTCCTTGCAGGGACGACTCGATAAAGCCAATGCCATCTTGGATCTGAAGGAGGAACAAGTTGGAGAATTTAAAAAGCAAAGTGAGGTCCAACAGGAAATGCTGGATGAGGTGCAAAAGAAATGGATGAACTTAGTAAGCAGCATGGAAGGAAAAGTAGACAAAGTCCTAGTGAGAAAGCTCTTCCTGGACTATTTTCAAACACCCAAACGTGAACGTCAGGAAGTGTTACGATTAATGGGAAGCACTCTGGGAATGAAAAGGGAAGAAATGGAGTGGCTCATCCAGGAAGAGCAAAGCGGCCTTACCAGGTGGATGACTGGGTGGCTTGGATCAAGAAGTGTCCCCAGCACACCTCTGACACCAAATCAGCAATCTGATCTCAATGGTTCTTTTTCAGAACTTTTTGTTAAATTTCTAGAAACTGAGTCTCATGTAGCTTTTCCACCACAAAAGCTCTCTGCTCAGGATAGGAAGCATCTAGATGCACCCAGAAGGAAGAAACTGGCGAAAAATGTACCAGCACGTCTTAACACCACCCTCGGATCCACACCCAGAAAATCAGATGTGAATGGCTGCTCCACAGCTGTGTCTCTTATTGACCCACCCGGCCCTGGGACTGGGGGGTCGGGGCATCTTCTTTTAAATGCCGTTACTGATGTTGTGCCCGCGTGTACACCTTTGCTCCTGTCACCTGCCAAGAGTGCTGCAGTTGCCCTGAAAAACACTTCAAAGCGGTAGAAGATTCCAAGTCGGAGACGAGACAGCACTGTAGAGAAACCAGGTCACTTTGTTTGTGACCTTATCATCAAGTGGCCTTCCAGGAAAAGTCATAGATTTGTTTTTAGTTTCACTTTAAGTTTAATATAAATAGTCTTCGTAATTAAAAAAAAAGTATCCTTTAAGGTCTTCACCCCACTTAAAGCAGAGGTTACTTCTTGGGAGAGTGGGCCTTGGAGGGACTGGAGGCTGTGGTCAAAGGACACTTCCAGTCGTGTTTCTAGCACTTTCACTTTTTACAAGGAGAGGGTGTTTTTTTTTAGGTGAACCTTGGGTAATATGAACAGTAACTTGTGTTAATGCTCAAAAATTATAAAATACACGAGTGCCTGCTCTTTGTATATTAAGAAAGGAGAAGAGCGCAAAAGGGCAAGATGCATGAAAATTTACAAAGGAAAGTTCAGTTTTCCTGGCTCAGTCCTACTCCTCTTTTGTTGCCTAGGAAACCACTCTATTGGGAACCTGGATTCTCTCAGGCATTTTAAACATATATGTATATTTGTATATATGGGAGGTTATTACTTCCTGACTGACTTTTTAAAAAAGGGTCACTACACCTTAGAGATCTTTCCAAATGTGTATGAATTCCATCTTATTCTTTTTAAAAGCAGCAGTTTGTCGTATGGATGTACCCTAATTGATTTAACTATAGCCTAGTGATCAACATTGAAGCAGTTTCTACCCCAAATCCTATCAAAGGTCCATGGTCCGCTCCCTTGCCCATTTCCTTAAGAGCCACTCCAAGTCTTCATCCCTTTCCACAAGCATGATCATCCTTATACCCTCTTGAAGAGATCAGAGGCCAGCTAGTCAAGAACTCTCCATTTCCCGCACCCCCTTCCTAGATTCCACCATCCCTCTATTTCTCTCCATCCATCTCTACTCTTTCCCTTTTGTCCTACAGGAAAAGGGATCCAGCTTTGCATTTCCAGGGGAATTGCTCCATTCTGCCCTGAAAACCATCTATTCAGACTTCGTCAACGACCTGAGTCCATTAATTTCCCATCTGCTTTCTCTTCAGCCTGTCTCTTTCCCTAAGCAGAGGAGCACTCCCGCGTTTCTCCCAGCATCTACTCCTCTCCTTTCTGCTCCTCCAATGACCCCCTACTCTCTCTACCTTTCATGGCTGACCTTCTGCAAAAATTCTCTACTCGTCATCATTTCATCTCTCACTGACTTCTTCTTGAAAGATTCACAAAATCTTGTGTCCGTAATGTCATAAGAATTTTCAAATGCACACTCTTTAGTCCTTTATTACCTAAACTCTCTCTGGTGTCTGATAAATTCTGCCCGCATGTTCAGTATTTAAACATTCTCTCTGCCCTATTTCTTTTTGGGATGCCACTCTCCCCAGGTGTCCTTACTGACCTCAGACCCTTCTTTCTCAGTCTCCTTTGTGGCTTCTTCTTCTGACCGCTTCTTAGGGTTTATGTTCTCTAAGGCATTGTCTTCAGGGAACAGGATCTTCTCACTCCCCTGTGGTCTCAGGGAAGCTCATCCACTCCCATGATTGGACTCTCACCTGGATGCTAATGTCTTCTGAATGCCTATGTCTAACCTCACCCTTCTCCTGACTCCACACTAGTTTATCTCACTGTCTGCTGGACACCTCTACTGGGATGTCCATTGGCTTCTCAAAATCAACATGTTCAAAAGGGAAGTGGTATCTTCCCATACAACACTCCTCCTCCTCCTATGTTCCTTTTATCACCTCATAAAATCTCTGTCCATCTTATCACCCAAGCAAGAGGCCTCAGAGCCATGGTTGATCTCTCTGTATCGCCTACTCCATATCCTGTCAACTACCAAACAGAGCTTAATTCCTTCCCTTCTTTTCTGTTCCCACTGCTCTGGTCCATCCCTTCCTGTCTCCTGCATGGACTAGCACAGGAGACTCCTTACTGATCTTGCTGGTTGCGCTCTTGGCCTCCCTTGAATCCATCCTCCACGCTGCTGGGAGGGAGGACTCAGGTGAAAATCTACTGTTACTGAAACCGTGCCTGGTACCCACGAGGTTGACCCAGTAAGTAAAGTAACCAAAGTTTCTGAGCTTGTTTTGCAGAACAACAGGAAGACTGCTGATAAGAGAGCAGCTTACTGACAGCCCCCTGACCCCCGCCTGACTACATATCATGCAGATGCATCGAGAAGCTCAAGTGACCGATCGTGAAATCTGGACGTCACACACAAAGATCCACTTCATGCCACACATAGAACCCCAGCGGATGCACACGTGACCCAGGAAGAAATATGGAGGACAGTGGCACCTGAGCAGAGGACTCCTCCAACTTCAGCCCCCAAAGCCCTCCTGCTCCCTCTCCTACCCAAAACCCTAGAGAAAAACCCCAACTTTTTTCCTTTGAGGAGGTGGATTTGACTTTTCTTCCCACCTCCTTGTCTGGCTGCCTTTTGATAATAAACCTCTTTCTTTGCTACAATCCCGATGTTACTGTGATTGGCTTTGCTGCGTATCTGGTAAACGAACCTGAGTTTGTGCTCCATTTCATTACTTCCATGTTTTAAATTATTTCAGGGTTCCCCATTGCCTGGAGTCCAAACTTTAGCAGAATAGGCAAGGCCTTGCCTCCGCAGCCTTCCTTCCTGCTCGTCGCCCACACATAGGCTGCCCTGCAGCCTCGTGTGACTTTCTGCACATCCCAAACAGATTCTTACTCAATTAACTTCAAGCCCATGAGCCTAATCACCGCAGGGTAATTGCTTCAAGAAAGTGCACACCCGAAGTGTTTCATTTGCCTCCTCTTGACCCGGAAGGTGAGGGAGGGATTCCCATCCACCCTAAGGTGATAGGGATGGCTGAATGCTGAACAAATGAGCTCAACAGCAATTTATTAGTCAGGTAAAGAGAGATCCCAGGGGAGAACACCACACACCGTGTGGAGCCACATGGGTGTGCTCTTGGGAAGAGAGTAAAGATGTAGGGTTGTCGGGGGCAGACTTTGTAGTGACAAGAGGGTGGAGCGGACCCCTGGTTCCCGCAGGAGGGTGTGATTGTCTTGTTTGAATAATTTGACAGTCTGGCAGGGAACTGGAGCCCGCTACTCGGAGAGCAACTGTGCCTGGTCCCTGTGATAAAGCGGGTTGTTTGGTGAAGAGACCTTAACTATGGGAGCAGAGGGGGAGGGGAACTTGCAGTTATGCCATTGGAGGCCCTCTGATTTGACCAGATGTCAAGGTAAAACTTCATATTGAATCTTCATTTCTGGCCTTCTAGTAAGTGACTCTTCAATGCCTTGACATCAATTTACACCTTGGTGATGACTGAGACGTTTAGGGAGGAGGCGAAATGCTTCTCTAGGAAGTGAAGTGGGCACTTGACCAGGAGGGAGAGGTGGTCATTGAACCTCAAGTGTATGAATTCTCATTGAGGTACACCCAGTTGATCCCAAGGGATTCCCCAGGTTGCCAAGAACTGGAGAAGGAGTGACATCCTCCAGCACCATGGCATCTGACAATGGAGTGATGACAGGGGAGGCCACCTCCACCAGCAGGTAGGACATGCCACAGGGCCCGGGTTTTGCTCTCTCCTGTAGCAAGGAGGCCTTGGTAACCTTCTTGAACTTGTCGGGTGCTGCTTCCATGACCCAAGGAATAATGGGCAGCTGGGTATGGAGGCTCAGGGTCTTGGAGAGACTCTATTTCCAGAAGAGCCCAGGGCATGGCTAGTAATTGCTGCTCTAACACTGTATAACGCAGGGCCAAAGAGGGCAGTTTCTCGCATCAGAAACCAAATGACATATTTATACAATGTTATCAATCAATGTTACAGCAATAACAAAAAGAAAAGATAAGAAAAGAAAAAAGAAAACAAACACACAAAAAAGAAACTGAGAGGCAAGTTAGGCACATCGTATGTGGTCCAGAGAGTCCAGGAAGCATGAAGAGGTTGCTGAAGCCTCTTCACTGAAGGAGTCTCTGAAGGCTCCAAGAGGAGTGCCCACTGATTTTTCATTTGGACAGATTCTAGAGCCATCTGTTGGAGGGATCCCCCACTGAAGGTGGGCTAATTTATAAGTTACAGCATAAATGGTCTTAAGTAAAATTTGTGAACAAGAATTATGTTGGCTCCAGAATCAAAAAAGGACTAAAAGACGTTGGACTTGTATGTCCTTAACAAGTGTGCTAAACAAATGTCGTCAAAGGAAGATGTCATAAAAGTCATCTCAGAACTGTACTCCTGGGGAAAGGTGGACGCAGTGAAGGTCCTGTCTGCAAAGATTGTGTGTGAGAGCAGAACAGCCTAGGTACCTTGGGTAACATGGTAAAAATGTGTCCCTCATAGGTGACAGTAAGGCTGAGAGGATGTTGAAACAAGCTCTGAACAGAACATATTAGGCTAATCTATAATAGTAAAATATGCAGCCATGTGTAAATATAGTGGGATCCCAGGTGTTTTAAAGGTACCCAGATTTGTTTTCATCAGGTACAGTCGGACACAAAGATACAGAACTAACTGTCATGAAGGAGAAGTTTTCTATCCTCACAGGTCCTGAGCAGCTGGAGGCAGGGCACACCATGGAGGGCCACACAGGGCAGAATCAGGGTCAGTCAGGAGGCAGAAGGAGGGAGGGGAAAACATGGGCAAGAGCCTTTCTTGTGGATTCCATGGGAAGGAAGGAGTGAGGCTGGGTGAGCAGATGTAGGATTGGTTAGTTTGAATCACTTCAATGGGCTCAGGGCACAGTGGTGTCCTTGGCGGTCTGGTCCCTGTCCCTGGGGTGATGAGGGCAGGGGAAGAGTGGCCCAGAGTGGGAGAGCCTGATAGAGGAGGAGGTTGGGGTGTGGGCTCTGGATGGTTTAAACATGAAAGGTGTGCACAGAGGAGTCATTTACTATCTCTAGGAATTAGTTAATCCTGGCAGGGACAGTCCCTCCCAGGTCACCAGGGCCTCAGATGTCAAAGCATTCAATACAGGAAATAGAAAATGGTTATTATATTATGTATAACCTTAATTCAAGCCCTAGTATGAAGTCTGTGAAGTTTTGCCAACTGGTGCATTCAGCAGATGTTAAAGTAGTTCGGAACCTCTGTGGTGGAGGCACAAAGGCCAGTCAGCTCCCTTTATCTTTTTGCCATATAAATCATTTTAGTAAATTTTGGATTTCCAATTGGAACAATTGTGAACTTTTCTTGAATTAATTATTTTGTTTGATTGTTCCCTGCCCATGTATCCAGGTCTCTTTCTGTCATTTATCTTTTTATTGGTTTGTTGGTCTCTGGATATACTTGGGGGTGGGGGAATGTCTTTCTCCCCTGCTCCTATTTATCACTTTCTTCCTCCAGAGAGTCTCAGGTCAGTATCATCAAGGTTAGGGCCTCTCTCACTGAGGGCAATGGTTGTATGGTTTAAGGATACTGGGCTGAAGTCAGGTTTGAACTGACACCTTCACTGTGCCACAGGGCTGCTGTGGATCATTTACCCCATAGCCCTGAGGATCAGGAGTTTGTGCCACACAGGCATAGGCAGCAGGGTACAGTGGAGGAGCACAGGGCCCGCCCACCATCCAGATGATGAGGGATGGAAGCCATCTTCTGCTGTGGCCCTACCTTTCCCCCATCTGTGCTGCTTCCCTTCCCCACCTTCTCTCTGTACATATGCCCTCTGGATATTTTGGACTGTAGAGTCACAACTTTTGTGGTTCTCCATCCAAGCACATGTGGTGCAGACCTTCTGGGTGGTTATGGGGAAAGGGAAGCAGGTGTTGGGCCTCATAGATGAGTACCCTCTTCCTCCATGGAATGCCAGTCAATCTCCCCAGTGTTGAAGTCCACATCCAGTGGGTCATTTTGTCTATGGCCAAGGTGGGGGCCTCAAGCCCCTTGATGACAAGATTCGCCCTTTGGTGTGCTGGTAAGGAACAACGCTAAGCAAAGCCCAAGTGTGCTGGTTGGGTTTTGGCATTGGGAGAGAAGTTGAATACCAAATGCTACCCCCGCAACATTTTGGTTTTTCTCATCAGAGCCTGAGCCACGGGCTGCCACGCATGTGCACCTCGAAACCCTTAGGGGTCAGGAGAGCACGTGACAGCAGCAAGATGAGCAGCAGCACAGGAGATGGGTGAGGTCACTGCCTTTACCTGAACAACGATTCAGGAGGGAACCAGGGAGTCATTCTGTAATCCTCCTGGGGTCGTGGCCTCCTTCCTTTTCTCAAGCTAAATAGGGAGTCATCCCCAGGACTGTGCTGGGGTTACACTTTCCCAAACAGCGTCTCTGTGACTGCCCCAAGCAGCCACTGATGGTCATCAGGCTAGACACAGTGACCAAGGAGCACTAGCCCTACATTCAGTAATTGGAACTCTAGCGCCCACCAGTGAGGATGTTGTGTGTCACTGCCCTCATGTGGGAGCCAAGGAGACTACCTGCCAGACACAAGCCACACCCGATGGCACCTCGCTCTGGAATATAGTCAATTAAGAATAGTTCTCGCCTTGCGGGCAAGAATGAGACATTAGGGTGGGAAGAGATGGCAGCATCCTCTTGAGAGAACAGAATGCGAGCTAAAGCCCGGGCTGGCCAACAATTGGCCCTCACATCCCAGACAGGAAATGCTGCCTATGACCCAGTTAGTTAGCAAAGGAGTAGTTAGTGAAAGCTGGCCAGGTGTCCTCAGGTGAGGTTGGGCCATCCTGTTTGTGATGCCGACTGTTTTAGTCCCCTCCTCTTCACTCCACTGGTGAGAGAGAGAGTCCCACCCTAGACTCATTGGCATGGCAGAACACAGGACACCCAACAGTGGACATTTGGGATGGGCAGCAGTTTATTAGTTTTTACATATACTCACAGTTCAGGGGAGGAGGACCTCACACCATGCAGGGCCACACGGGGATTGCACTTGGAAACAGAGTGAACAAGCAAGGGCTTGGGAGGTTGACTTTGCAGTAACAAGAGGGTGAAGTAAACCCTGGTTCCCGCAGGAGGGTCTGATGGGCTTGTTTGAATATTTCTGTGATGGGGAAGTGAACTCTGAGCTTGGGAATAAGCAGACACTGTGTCTGGTCCCCGTGATGAGAAGCGTTGTTTGGCCAGGGACCCTTACCTCTGGGAGAAGAGGGAGAAGAGGCGTGGAGAATTGCAGTTAGACCATTTGAGGTCCCCTTGATTTACCAGATGTCAAGACTGCTCATAATATTGAATCTTAATTTCAGATCTTATACCACAAGAAGTTATTAAAAAGTAATTATTTCTAGAAGCAATAATTGAGTTCAACAATCTCATAGGATAGCAAACAAATGTATAAAAGTTAGTGTATTTCTGTGTGCTAGGAATGAACATGTGGACACCAATATTAAAAATACATTTATGATCACCAATAAAAATAAAAGACTTAGGTGTAAATCTAACAAAACATGTCCAGGACTTGTACGCTGAAAAGTACACAACACTGATAAAAGCAGTGAAAGATCTAAATAAGTGGAAAGATATACCATGTTAGTGAATTGGAAGACGAAACATAGTAAAGATGTGAATTCTCCCCAAATTGATATAGAGATGTAACAAAATCAAAATCCAGTAAGATTTTTTTTGTAGCTATAGACAAAATAATTCTAAAATTTATATGGAAAGACAAAGGAACTAAAATAGCTAATACAATTTTTGTGTGTGTGTGTGAGGAAGATGAGCCCTGAGCAAACACCCAATGTCAATCCTCCTCTTTTTCCTGAGGAAGATAAGCCCTGGGCTAACATCCATGCCCATCCTCCTCTACTTTATGTGGGATTCCACCACAACATGGCTTGACAAGCGGTGCGACGGTGTTTGCCTGGGATCCGAACCTGTGAACCCGGGGCCGCCGCAGCGGAGTGCGCGCACTTAACCACTGCGCCACCGGGCTGGCCCCAAGCTAAAACAATTTTGAAAAAGAAGAATAAGTGGGAGCAATCAGTCTAGCCAGTTTCACAACTTACTGTACAGCTACAGTAACCAAGACTGTACAGTATTTGCAGAGGGATAGATGCATAGATAAATGGAACAGAAGAAAGAACCCAGAAATAGTCCCAACAATTATGCCCAACTGATTTTTGACAAAAGTGCAACAGTGATTCAATGGAAGAAAGACAGCCTTTCTAACAGACTACAGCCACTCAAAGCTTATGAGGAAATCATAGGCTAAAAACTAGGAAAGTGGAACCACAAGGAAGGAAGATAATGGTTTGACTGAGGTACTACCAGGTGGCGATGGGAGGGGAGGGATAGTCTGCCCCCACTCAGGAGGAGAGCTGCAAGACCTGAATGACTGTTTATTTCATCTTTTTGAATTTAGCTTCTTCTGACTGACCAGCCCCACAGGCTCTGGTCATTTTTGCATCAGCTCCCACGCTCCGAAATCAGGTCACCCGTAACTGAGCATACAATGATCCAGACTCCATTAGTCTTCCCATTAGCATCTTTCTCAGCCTATATGAGGTGGCAAGATGGCTCTCAGTAGTTTCAAAGGTACATCTTCCCAGGTTCAAGTCTGGCCCAAAAGAGAGCTCTTCTAGACTTAGCAATTGCCATTCAACTCCTAGGATTCAATCTGATTGGACCAACCTAGTAATCCCCCCGTTTGCCCCCCCCCACCCCACATACACACCCCTGAAGTATATCTGGGGTGATTTGTATGTGATTGCCAGGCCTTGGTAAGATTTCACCCCCAGTGCCAGGCATGCAACCTCACCTGATCCACATGGACTGAAAGGAGAGTTTACTTCTCCAGAATAAACTCCAGCTGTTGTTATAGAAGAAAGGAATATTGGACAGCCAATGCAACAAATGCCACTGTAGTCTCTCAGGAAGAAACTCCACAGTTCTTGTCCAGCTTTTGCTCCCAATATTAATGTTCACAGGGATTATAAACTCCAGTTTCTCTTGTTTTGAATTTGTCAGAGGATGCAGATTAGCTGACAGTGATCTTTCTCTGGCTGGGACCTTGTTCACGACTACCCCAGTGCAGTCACATATTTGGAGGCATCGTGCAGCCTGAGACAGCTAAGCTTGCCGTTTTCAGACTCCACTGCTGTGTCATAAAGTTCCAGCCCCTTGATCAGGAACTTAAAGGGAAGGAGCTAGCCCTGCCTGCTGGAAGCCTTTGGGGTGGCCGCTCAGTGAAAAACTGACCAAAGTCCTCTGAATCGTCAGTTTTTCTGAATCAAACGCTCAGCAAAGAACACAAGGATTTTTTGCTCGTCAATCAACAGAGGTGTATCAATGCATCTGCCTCCACCTTCTTCCAGTCACCCTCAGCCTCACCATCCAGACGTCTGGCATCCTCACCTTCTACTATTTGTTGACACTTATTACCCAGAAACACACATGGAATGTCTACACTGCGAAGCTGGAAGACTATGTTCAATGGTTTGCATTACCCTTTAGGCTGAGGATGAGTCAAAGAAAGTGGTGTATTTCATCTCATCACTACTCCCCCTGGGTCAACTCCCTAACCTCAGGCTTCCACACTGTCATTTCTACCTCGGGTATCAATGAGCTCTTGTTCCTCCATTAAAAACCTTGCAAGTATTTAATATCTGATCTTGACCCAAAATATGTGTACTGGGTTTTTTGTTGTTGTTGTTTGTTAGTTTTGCTTGTGTGTGTGTGTGATTGAAGGTTCTTCAAGTTTGAGTATATCCATCCCCTGGCTCCCAACAGATAATGAAATGGAATATACAAGCACACTCCTTTTCTTATTTATTTAGAAAATGTTTTATAATAAATCCAGTAGAAAATCTATGTTATGAACATCTTGAATACGCATAAAATGAAACATACACATGTGAATGCACCCCAACTTGAGAAATCATTGAGGTGTACTCCTTCCATATTCCCTTTCTTTGCCCTCCAGTGTCCTAGCCCCCGACTCCCCAAAGGTCACAAATAATCTGATTCCTGATTTTCTCCCTCATTCTTCTACTTTTTTGTATAGCAGTTTACCATATATGTATGTTTCTCTAAACATAAGTTTTGCTTGGTTTGAACTTTACAAAAATGTTATATTTTCTTCTTTCACTGAATATTATGTTGCTGAAATTCAGCCAGTGATGCTTGTAACTGATAGCTCTAGTTTATTTTCACTGCTACATAGTTTTCCACACGGTCCTTCCTTCACAACAAGGGCGAGTATGTGTGCAAGGCCCATAGCACAGTTCCTGGCTCAGAGACAACACTCAATAAATATTTGTTAAATTGTTGAATGAGACTGAACCCCGACTGACTGCAACACTGATACTTGTTTCCCTCGGCTGGATTCTCCGTCCTTCGCCTCACTGCTGAGGATCTTGCCAGCTCTTCTGCCCTGAGCTAATTACAGTTATAAAATTTCCTACCAGCCGTAAGATCCCCGGTAGCCTGCCTACGCACCTAAAACTACAATTCCCAGGAAGCATTGCGGTGCTCTTGCGTCAATTTGTTTACTTTCCTCCTCGGCGAACTTCCGGAGTCTGTGGGCGGGGTCAAATGAGTTCTCCAATGAGCACGTCCGCCGTTGAAGGGGGCGGGGAAATTGTCCAGTGCGCGGCTCGGCTGAGGCGCCAACGAGCGGGCCGCTTGCTGGGCAGCCGTCGTGGGCGGTGTCGCTGAGCCGCGGCGGCGGAGCGGAGTGGAGTGTAGCCTCTCTCTGCTACCTGCTCCCAGGCTCGCTCCTTCTCCTGGCGTCTGTCGACCCCCTCCATGTCCCCGGTGGGCACAGCACCGCGGAACCTCCACGCCCACGCCCACTAGCCTGAGGAGGCCCTCCTTCACGTCCGGTTCTTGCTCCTCGACCGACGCAGACGACGAGGGCGTGCGCGGCGCCTGCGAGGATGCTTCTGTCTGCAGGAGGTGCCTGCGGCGCGGGGGGCTGGGGGCTCGGTGGGAGGCGGGCCTGTGTCTGAGGAACACGCGTGTGCGCCAGGAGGTACCTGTCAAGTCGTGCGACGGCTGTGCAGTGCACGGAGCGGGGGTTCGCTGGTTGAGCTCACGTTTACCTGACCTGTGACGTGTGCCGGGCGCGGTGCCAGCCTGGGGATGCGGTGACCCGGAGTCAGGCGCTGAACCAGCGGACGTGGTCGTGGCTCTTGGAGCTCAAGTCTTGCTGGAAGGACAGACGTGAAGCAACGAGTAACGACAGTCTTGGTGGGTTATGAGAAGTGGAGGTCTCCCTCTTTTACAGGCTTGTTGAGGCACCTTCTAGTTTAGTCTTTGAATTTGTCTTTTTCTTCTTTTTTAAAAAAATTGATCAAATCTCACTGTATTTTTGTGCTATGTCCGTTTCTGTCTTAATATTTGGATTTCTAATTCTAGGTTTTTTTTTTAAACATCTTCAGATGCTCGTTTGGAATAATTAAATGTAGAGCGTTATGCTATAGTTTTTCTCCATGTTTTTGGAGGAGCAGAGGATAAAATTTTTATTAGCTGAAATGTTATGATTCACTTTTTCTGTTTTCTTCTTACAGAAACTTTGTAGAGAATTTGTTTTTTTTTCTATTCCTAGGTATTTTATGGACAGGGTTCCTAGTTTGAGAGAGCCCACTTCTGTCAGTATAGTGGAGTGCAGTTTCGTTAATGGATAATGTTATTGAGAAGTGAGAGATAAATTTTGTTTGTCTTTCATTTATGCAAAATCCTTAATATTCCTTTTTTGTTTCCTTCCTTCCTTTTTCCTTCATTGCCATGTCTCTAAGGAGCACCACCTCTTTCCCATATTTCTGATGCCCCCTTGGAAGCAGTACTTCTTCAAGACTGACACCTCCAGAGCCTTTCACTTTCAAACAGCGTGCTCATGGCCAATGCTGAGAACCACCAAGTCCTAGATCTGTGTTGAGTATTTCAGCATTTAGTGATGGACTTCCTCTTTTGAGGATGGTGCTGTGTGTTTTATCTGATTCCTCCTTTTATCATGAGCCTCTCCTTTTTATGGAGGCTCTTAAACCTTCTAATCCTCCACTCTCCCAAAGGCTTTCAGCAGTAGTAAGAGCTAGGTTGGAATTTGGTGTTTGTTTATGAACCTACAGGTAATTTGAAGGTTATGGTGTTGTCTTCTTGTAATGCTGCATGCTTGGTTATCTGTAGCTTTGTTTGTTCTCCTTGTCGATTCTATGATTCTTTCTCCCCAAAGAACTTCTTTTAACATTTCTTGCAAAGCAAGTCTACTGGTGACAATTCCCTCGATCCTCAATTTTTGTTTGAGAAATTCTGTATTCCCCTCACTTTTGAAGGATAAGTTCACGGAGTACAGAATTTTAGGTTGGTGGTTTTCTTGTTTCCACACTTCACTCCACTCTCTTGCTTGCAGGATGTTTTGGATTCAGGGAGCCGTCTTTTATCTTCCAGACCCTGAAGGCTCTCCTCGAGTTTTTACAAGTATCTATTTTCCCGTGCCTTTCCAACACATAATATTATTAGCATTTTTTTGTTTTCTCAATGTGATGGTTGAAGATGGTATTCCATTGACAATTTCATTTTTAATTAGTGAATTCTAACATTGTTGCATATTGGTCATCTGTGTATTTCTCAGTAGGTTGTTTATCCATATCTTTTGCCAGTTTATTAGTTAGGTTTTTGGAGCTCCTTCTTCAGTACTGATATTAATCATTTGTCTATTGTGTATTGCTGATGTTTTTTTCTGAGTCTGATTCATCTTTTAACTGTGTTTATAGTATTGTTGCTAAATGGAATAGTGTATATTCTGAGTCTCTGCACATTGCTGTAAATCTTTTCGTTTTTTGGTCTTCACTCATGGATAAGAGATTGTCTGTCTATAGAATGCTTGTCTCACAACATTTTACCCCTCATCTCTATCCACACACATTGCTCCATTGTCTTCTAGAATTGCAGATGAACAGTCTAATGCCAATATGACCTTTTTTTCTCTTTCTTCCTAGATGCCTAGAAAATTTTATTTCTTCTCTAAATTCAAAAACTTTCTCAATATGTGTTATGGTAATATTTTTTCTCATTAATTTTTCCTAGTATATGATATGTTCCTTTTTTTTTTTTTTTTTGTGAGGAAGATCAGTCCTGAGCTAACATCCATGCCAATCCTCCTCTTTTTGGTGAGGAAGACTGGCTCTGAGCTAACATCTATTGCCAATCCTCCTCCTTTTTTCTCCCCAAAGCCCCAGTAGATGGTTGTATGTCATAGTTGCACGTCCTTCTAGTTGCTGTATGTGGGACACGGCCTCAGCGTGGCCGGAGAAGTGGTGCATCGGTGCGTGCCCGGGATCTGAACCCGGGCCACCAGTAGCAGAGTGCGTGCACTTAACCGCTAAGCCACGGGGCCGGCCCCAGATATGTTCCTTTTGATGATTGGGGCCTTCCTTGAGTTCTGGAAAGTTTTTACTCACATGTCTTTAAATATTGTTTTTCCCATTTGCTCTGTTCTCTCCATCAGACATGCCAATGATTCTTATATTGAAAATCTGTGGAATCTTCTGACTCATTATTTTCTCTCTTTTCCTTTATCCTCTTCTTTCTGAAAGAGTTTCTCAAGAATGGCTTCAACATTATTGATTTAATTCCCAGTAGTATAAATTCTGATCTTGATTGTTTCTAAGCTGCAGTTAATCTCAAAGGAAATTTTATTCTTTTCAAAATATTTCCTCTTTATCTATCTCTATCTATTTCTGTCATGCCAGCCTCTCCCTTTACAGCTCAGTCTCTCACCTTATCATATAATTTTTCACTTCTTGTTTCTTAGGGCAAACAGTTTACTGAATTTTATAGAGAACGGAAACACAACAGAAGCTTTCTAAAGTGTGCTTCTGTTTCCTCTGATAGAACTCTTTCGAAGACTCTTATTCTGACTCTTAATAAGGACAGCAGGTGGCTCTGTCTTAGTCCAGGGAGCACTGGCTATCAGAGCCCCTCGCCCTAGCTTCCTCAGTGCACGCTGGCCTGACTTCGAGCTGCCAGCACTTCTCTGCCTGGGGACTTTCCTCACTGCTGGAGACTCCTTGGCCGCCTGTGTGACAGGCTGAAGTGTAGAGACTTGCTGTCCCCAGGAGCATCTTCAGCTAGTACCCCAGCTGCCTCACCCCTTGGGTGGGAGAGCTCTGAGGGGCGTGCTCTGCCCCGGCTGCCAGGGCTCCCTGTGGACAGAGCTCCTGTTGCCCACAGTGGTGGGTGTCCTGAGCGGGGGCCCCCGCAGTGGTGGGCAGCTTGATAGTAGCCATAACTAGCCGCCTTCTCTTCCTTCTCCCGCTTCCCAACCCCCCTTGCCTTTGCCTCCCAGATAAACTGCTTGCTCCAGAATCCTCTCCAGGTCTGCATCTGGCGCCGCACAAGCTGAGGCATCCGTGGCCTAAGCATACACACATGTCAAGCCTTGTCTTGGCTCTGGAAGACCTGCTGGAGACAGTCCCCTGGGCCGTGACTTAACAGGTGTGAGGCTGCTTCTGTGACCTCGCATCTGTTCACTGCAGTTTGGAATGTCATCCTGTTCCTGGTTCTCATCCTTGTGGGCAGGAAACCGGAGGGCTGCGGGCCACTCTCAGCTGCCCGGTGCCCCACCCATGCTGACGCCAGGACCACGTGTACATACAGGCGTCATCCACCCCAGGGTTCTGCCCAGCCCCTCTCTGCCTCTTTTCCCCACATCATTCAGGGCTCCTTCTGCTCTAGGACTGGTGATGATACTCCATGGGGTGCAAGGGCATCCTCTGAATGTGCCATCGTTGGTTTAAGTGGGACTCTGCTGTGTGTTGCTGTTAGTGTGTGAGGTTGGGGCCAGCTTTGTCGTGGGTTCACTCAACAAACGTTCCCCTGGAGCCTGCTCTGCTCAGTGCATGAGGACGCTGGCTCTGGGCCTGCAGATGCGTCATCTACAGATGGCAGCTGCCCTCGCACTGTAGGTCTGCCCTTGAGCAGTCGCCCAGCAGCCTAGCGGCAGGGAGCTCACATTCTCCTATTACACCTTCAGGCAGGCGGTGAGAGAAGCAGCTTTACTGGTCAGCTCCTCTGGGCCAGGCCTGTGCCTTGTCTCCTTACAGCATTCTTGGGGGCTAATTGTTACTATCATTCCCAATCTGCAGATGAGGAAAGCAAGGCTCCTACAGGTTGAGTGACTTCTGAGGTGACTTGGGGCTAGGGCTGGGGCTGGGACCTGGAAGGTCTGACTCAGGGTCCGTGCTTGTTCCCTGGCGTGTTGCAGCCTCTCAGACACGGGACACGCCAGAATGATGGGGCTCCTGATTTGCTGCATTGCTGCACCTCAGCCATTTCACAAGGAGCCTCTGTGTTGTCTTGGCACTGGGGACCCTACAGTGAACCTAACAAATCCCTTGTCCTCACGGGGGTTTCCTCCTAACGAGGAAGACAGAGACAGTAAACAGACATCAGGAAGACGGGATCAGGTGGCCCTGATGGAAGGCTACCAAGTGGGTGATGGAGGAGAGGCTTTGAGGAGGAGTCTGTCTATTGCTGGGTAACAAATGGCCCCAACACTTGGCAGCTCACAGCAGCAAATGGTTATTGTCTTGGCCTCTGTGGGTCAGGAACCCAGGAGCAGCGTGGCTGGGTGGTTCTGACTCAGGGCTCTCTTGAGGTCTCTGTCAGGATATTGGCTGGGGCCACATCTTCCCAGGGGCTGGGAAATCTACCTGTCAGCTCACATGCATGGCTGCTGGCAGGAGGCATCAGGTCGTCACCATGTGGGTCTCTCCACAGGGCCACTCACAGGCAAGGTAGCTAGCTTCCCAGGGGGAGAGATGGAGATGGAGATAAAGATTGAGATACACACACGTACACGTGCACACACACACACACACGTATGCACGCACGCACCGCCCCTGCCTGCTTTCCTTCCGCACGGCTGTGATGAAATGGGAAACAAAACAAGGAACAAGCACCTTCTCCTGCTGCTCCCGGGCCGCCCTTCCTCACCGTCCGTGGCTTGCTTTCCTTCAGGCTTCCTGAGAATGGCCTTGGAGAGTCGTCCAGCTGACAGAGGGCTGTCTGCACCTTCTCCCTGTCCCCCTGGGGCAAGGAGACAGCACAAGTTTCCGTTGGCCATTCTGGTCTTCTGTCACTTGCCCGCAGAGGGGCAGTGTGGTGGGCACTGATACCTGCTTGGAATTGCTGGACAGGGAGTCCAGTGTCCTTCTAGAACAAGGGGTTTACATTCAGGCAGCTGGAACACACATCGCTGGGAACTACCTGCTCTGGGTCTTATTTGCTGCTGGCGAGAGCACGGGGGAGATTGGGTGCTGCCAGGGGAGGCCGGGCAGTCCACCTGTGACAACGGGCCTGGATGTTCGAGGAGCAAAATGGGGTCTCTCTCTCCTTTTTTAAAATAATAATCCATTACTTTGTTGAACCATTGTTCATTTTTTCCATTTTAAAATTGTGACATACACACAAGACACACAAAATACACTTGCATACATATGTATGTGTGTGTGTGTATACAGTTTAAAGATTCATGTGGTATAGACATCTGTCTTCACCACAAAGTCAGTAAGTGGGACATTTCCAGAAGCACTTGTGTCCCTCCTGACAGGAGCCCCTCTCCCTGGGGGACCGATGCCCTGACTTTTGTGACGGTCAAGTCCTTGCTCAGCCTCACAGTCTCACTCTCCGGCAGGCACCTCTCCGCTGAGGCGTTGTGTTTTGCTCGTTTTTCTTCATTCATGTGGATTGTGATGCGTGCCGTCTTGGGAGACTGGCTGCCTGGGTGACTCACTCTGCTGCTGGGGGCAGCCAGGGCGCGTGCGTTCCCGTGGCTGGTTAGTCTCCCTTGTGTGCATGGGCCACATTCATCCATTCTCCTGTTGAGACATGCTGGGCCCATTCCAGCGCGGGGCTCCGGGAGCACACGGCCCCAGGCTGTGTCCCCCGCTTCACTGGCCTTTATGAGTAGGAGCAGAACTTCTGGGTCAAGAGGTGCCCTTACCTTTGTGGGCAGTGCTGCTGTCTCTTCCACGGTGGAGCACTTGTGTGTGCCAGGTCCTGTGCTGAGCTCAGGGAGGGGCAGCGTTCTCCCGGGAATCTCAGCAGCAGACTGGCCTGTGCTGTGGCGGAAGGGCAGGCTGCTTAGACAGGGATGAACAGGGAGGGAGGCCTGGCCGAGTGTGTGGAGGGCGGTCAGAGATCCCCCCGCTGCGTTAGAGACACGGTTGCTGAGAGTGACCGATGGTCAGACGTTAACTACGTGGAGTGTTCCAGGCAGGAGGAGTGTGTGCAGAGGCTTTGAGGTGGGAGGTGATCCATCAGCTCGGCTGCCACAAGAAAGTGCCACGGGCTGGGCCGCATGAGCAACAGAATTCATTTTCCCACAGTTCTGGAGGCTGCAAGTCCCAGGTGAACGTCTGGCAGGGCGGCTTCCTGGTGGGACCTCTCTTCCTGGCTGGTGCCTTCTCTCCATGTCCTCACGTAGTGGAGAGAGAGGTCTCATGACTCTTCCTCTTGTGAGGGCACTAGTCCTGCCGAGTCAGGGTCCCACCCTTATGGCCGCATTTAGCCTTTAGCGCCTCCTCACAGACCCCATCTCCAGACACAGCCACACTGGGGGTTAGGGCTTCAACATATGAATTTAGGGGCCCGCAACCATTCAGTCTGTAACGGGGGTGAGGGGAATTTGAAGAACTGGAGCGTGCGTGGACCAAGGGGTCAGGTGGTGGTTTAGGTATTGGTCCTTGTGTAACAAACCACCCCTAAACTTAGTGGTTTTAAAGAGAATCATCATTTATTTACTCAAGATTTCACAGTTTGGGCAGGGCCCAGGGGGACAGCTCCTGTCTGCCCTATGTGACGTCAGCCGAGGCCTTGCTCACAAGGGCTGGCAAGTTGGTGCTGGCTGACAGCTGGGCGCTCAGCTGGACTGGTGGCCAGGGGCCTTGGTTCTCCTCCACGTGGCTGCGTGGCCTTCCTCACAGCATGGTGGCTGGTTTCTAAGAGTGAGAAAGCAAAAGTTGCCAGTCCTTTTAATGGTTGGTCCTGATCCTGGCAGGAGTGTCATTTCTGCCATCGTAGAAGTCACAGAGTCCAGGTATAGCTACTGGTTCATATCACAGACCTCGTCTTTTTTTTTTTTTTGAATAAAAATGATATATATTTAAGGCGTACAACATGTTTTGGTATACAGATACATAGTGAAATGGTTGCTACAATAAAGCTAATTAATATGTCTATGTCTTTACATAATTGTCTTTTTTTTGTGGTGCAAGCACCTGAAATCTCTTCTTAGCAGGTTTCCAGTATACGAAACAGCCTTGTTAGCTATAGTCGTCGTGCTGCACGTTAGATCTCTAGCCTTATTTATCCTACCTAACTGCAGCTGGGTGCCCTTTGACCGCCCTCTCCCCGTTTCCTCCTGACCTGGCCCCTACTGACCACACAGACCTCGTCTTCTCTCGGCCACATGCTGCAGGAAACGTGCCACCTTTTATGTTGGGCATCACCTCCTAGGCTTGAAGCACATATTGGCCAGCTCTTGCCCCAAGACAGCACAACCTCAGATAGTTAAGACACGGAGCAGGAGCACACCAAAGCTGTGCAAGTCAGGGCCAGCTGGAAGAAAAGAGAAAAGTGGATCATTCACCCTGCTCAACAGAGAAGCTTCCCTTGTCCCCCCTTCCACAGCAAACCCTCCTAAACATAGTGGGCAGAGGGGCTGCATTTGATGACTCAGAAAGGCAGTGTGTGGATTTCATTAGCTTGGCTCACTAAGGTACTGTTGGACGCCAGGAGCTGATGGTCTTTGCTAAATGTGAAGGAAATGAACCCTGAGAGTCCCGTCTGTATCCCACCCCCTACCCCGGGGGTCCCTGCTTGCTGAGGTTATTTTTCTTTAGATGCAGCTGGTAGTAGCTGCCACGTTTCTGGTTGGCTGTTTCAACCTCCCAGAGCAGCAGGGAACTGTTTTTACCGGAGAAACCTGTGTGTGAATTCGTGTGCAGTATTTTCCCGGAGGTGAGACATTTGCGAGATCCGATGTATTCATTTTCCACAAGTGAAATTGTTACTGAACCAGAAGTGGGTTCGGTCACCCATCACGCATTAAGCCAATCTCTGACAGCGGGTGTAGTGGAAGAAAGTAGGGCAAAGTGCTGAGCAAGGAGAACGGGCAGCCAACTCCCGAAATCCCTGACAAGCTACAATCAAGGGTTTTTATTTGGGGTTTTAGGTAGGGGAGGGGGAGCATCCATGTGGCCTTGAGGGCGGAAGAAGAGGGCTGGGGATGGGCTAGGAGTCTTGTCACTCCCCGTTCCTGTCCCCCGTTTTGGTTTTCTTCACACTAAGTGGCCCGATGTGTGGTCAGCCAGTGTTGCTCTCCTTGAAATCTCTCTGTGGCTCTCATTCCCTTTAGGGCAAGTCCCAGTTCCTTAGTGGGCTTTCAGGACCCTCTGTGACCTGTCCCCCTGCAGACCTTTTCACTGCCACCCCGTCCTTGCACTGTACTCACACCGAATTGTTCAGTTTCCCACAGATACTCTGCCCATAAGGTTTACTCTCTGGGAAGCCCACAAACTCCATCAGGCTCCCCGAGATGAATCAGACGTAGATCTCGCCTGAAGAGCATGGTCCAGCTGGGAAGACAAGACAGGTACCTAACGATAGTACAGTCACATTCACAACACAGCACACACCCGCTGCTGGCAGTATCAGGACAGCGTCTTGAGGGAGGTGGCGTTTAGCAGGGCCCAATGCATGGCTCTGACCACAAGAGATAGAGAGGAGGCATTCCAGACAGAAGGAAGCTGGAGTGTTAGGCACGTACCAGACAGAGGTGGGGAGCGAGGCTGGGGAGTGGGGAGTGGACCAGCACCCCTTGTTTCTAGGACCACTTCCCACTGGTGCATTTTACTCTGCGTCTCCAAACTTAAATATCCTCCAGCTCACAGCCTGGAAAGCAGTCAGCTCTGATGATAGGACGCTCTCCTATGAGACTCTCTCCTCTTCCGTGAGCTTTGGGCCTTGGCTGCCTGGGCCCGCGGCTGCCTCTGATCTCCTTCATTAGTCGAAGCTCAGTTCCACAGGAAGGGCTTTGGGTTTTGTTCTAAGGAGCAGGGGCTCCATGAGCACGGAGTGACATGATCGACTTCCATTGGAGAAGATGCTTCTGGCTGCATGTACACAGTGGGCTCTGGGGGGAAGAGAATCTGAGTTGGTAATGGAGTCTCACCAGCGATTTGCCAGCACATCTAATGAAAAGCACCCACTGGCCCATGATTTTCAGCTGGTTCCTGAATTACGAATTACTTAATGCAATTTGTCTGATGGACAATTTTTCATAAAACATGAACTCAGGGCGGGGAGTGGTTGGGTGGTGGGAGGAAACATTAAAAGGGGTGTATCAGAGAGGTCCAGGTGGCCCCCAGTCCCATTGTCCACTCCTCAGAGCAGCTGAACACATGACTTTTAGCTGGGCATGTGGCCACCCAAGACTGCAGAGCTCCCAGCCTCCTCTGCAGCTGGGCCGGGTGTGTGACCAAGCTCTCCCTCCAGGATGGGAAGGGAAACAACTTGTGCGGCTTCTAGGATATTTCCTAGGAGAGAGAAGCAGGCCCTTCTTTCTGCTTCACCCTCTGTCCTGCTGCCGGGAGCGTGAGCCCTGAGGCTGGAGCTCCGCCCTGACCCACATTGATGAGGGCAGCTCCTCTGGGATGACAGGGCAGCAGGGAGAGGAGCCTCCTGGAGCAGCCCTGCCAGACCAGCCCTGGACTGTCTGCCTCCAGACTGAGCATGGGGGAGATGCCTGTTCTGTTTGCCACTCTCCTCTGGAGGCCCTTTATTGCAGCAGCTGAACCTTATCCTGACCAGGACAGCAGGCTTGGAGGGGACTTTCTGTGGGGTTCCCTTGGATGAGGCTGCTCCCAGGGCCACAGCTGTCTGAAGTTTTCAGCCCTCCTTTCCGTGTGGTGACAGCCAAGCTCAGCTCCAACCCACTCCCCTCTCCGGGCGCTTCTCTGGAAATCTACGTGAAGGTCGATGCCCCCAAGGAAACAAGTGTGGAGCTGGTATCGCTCAGGGCATCCTCTTGTTCTGTCCTCCCACACTGTGCACCCCCCACTCTCTCCCAAAGATGCAGCTTGTTCTGAAATAGGCTGGACTGACTCTTTCCCTGCTAATATCTGCAGATTCTCATAAATAACTCAGGGAACAGGCCGTCTCACGCATGGTATAACTTGATTATTGTTAGAAAGATGAGTTTGGAACTGACGAGTTCCCTGCTAAACTTTTAAACAAGTTTAAAAGCTGAATTTGAAAAACGAACCGAATTCTAGTCACAGTGTGAGGGCAGAGACTGGGACTCCCATCAAGCCTTGGCCTGAGCCCTCAGTCTGGGGAGACAGATGTTTAGGACTTCCTAGGGGTCTCTTGTCCATGTAATTTCTGATACGCCCTCCACTCTTATGGAGCCTCCAATTTTATGGGGAAAAGGAATTCTAATGTACTAAAAAACTTGTTGAAGATATTGTAAAAGGGTGCACAGTATATTTGTTCTTCATTTGTTTACGCTAAGCGTCTGCAAATTGTCTTTTAGGGCTGGTTTAAAATAGAATGTAGGGCCGGCCCCGTGGCTTGGCAGTTAAGTGCGCCCGCTCCGCTGCTGGCGGCCCGGTTTCGGACCCCAGGCACGCACTGACGCACCGCTTCTCCGGCCATGCTGAGGCCGCGTCCCACATACAGCAACTAGAAGGATGTGCAGCTATGACATACAACTATCTACTGGGGCTTTGGGGGAAAAAAATAAATAAATAAAAATTAAAATAGAATGTATTGGGGTCAGCCCAGTGGCGTAGTGGTTAAGTTTGCACACTCCACTTTGGCAGCCCGAGGTTCACAGGTTCGGATCCCGGTGCAGACCTGTGCACTGCTCGTTAAGCCATGCTGTGCCGGCGTCCCATATAAAGTAGAGGAAGATGAGCACAGACGTTAGCCCAGGGCCAATTTTCCTCAGCAAAAAGAGGAGGATTGGCAACAGATGTTAGCTCAGTGCTAGTCTTCCTCACACACACACAAAAAACCAGAATGTATTAATGAAAAATTTGAGGTTCAGTAAGGCCAACAGATAGGAGACGACACCATTGAGAAGATAGTTTGTTACAGTTCCCAGAGGAGGGGCACGCCGCGCCACACAGGGCCTCACGGGGAAGCACTCAGGTGGTCAGGAGGCAGAGGGAGCGGGGGAACTGTGGGCAGGAGCCTTTACTGTGGGTTCTGCAGGAAGGAGCAGCCGGGCAGGGTAAACAGGCTTAGGACTGGCTGGTCTGAATAATTTCACAGGCTCAGGGGCATAGGGGCTGTCCCAGTTGTCTGGTACCTGCCCTGGGTGATAAGGGCAGGGGGATAGTGGCCCGGAGTATGAGTGTCCGATAGAGGAGGTGGTTGGGGTGTGTGTGGACACTGGATTGGTTGGTTTGTATTTGGGCTCAAGACTGGAGGATTCTTCCTGAGGGTGGGGGGAAGGAGCCACAGGGAGGCAGGAGGCCGAGTCTGGATTCAGAACAAGGAGTGTCCTGCTTATGCACGCGGGACAGATGCTAAAGCATCAGGTTTACAGAAGCTAGAAACATGGTCCAGACGAGGGCTCAGCTCAAATGTCACCTCCTCAGTGGAGCCTTCCCTGCCTACTCCATCTACAGTGACAGACTCCCCACCCTAGTCTCCCTACCATCACCCACTTCATTCCCCTCACAGCGTTCAGGGCCTGGCCCCCTGCTCAGCACCCCACCCTGACTCTCCCCACTCAGAGGAAAACTCCTCACCGGGGCCCCCAGGCCCTGCACCATCTGGGGCCCTCCACCTCTCTCGTCTCCTCCCACTACTGTCCCCCGCAGCCCCTGCCTCCTGATCCCCGAGCCCTGCTATTCCTCTGTAGCACTTCTGCCTTCTAACCTGCTGTGCTCTGCTCACTCTTTGTCCCGCTCCGCGTTGTTGGCTCCATGGGGGCAGCGGGGTTTGTTTTCTCGTCTCCTTCACTGCCCTCCGTGCCTGCAGCCTAAGTCAGGGCGGGGCATAGAGCGGGGCTCCACAAACAGCGAATGAGCGAAGAACGCTCAGCACTCCTGGAAATGTGCTTGTTTGTGGTCTGCAGTGTTCACTTGCCCGGCGCACGTCACTGAGGCCCTACTGCGCGCTGGGCCGGCTTCAGACACTGGGCACAGCAGCGGACGAAGCAGGCAGAGGTCTCTATTCTCATACAGCTGACAGCCTAGTGGGGGAGACAGAGAAAAAATAAGTAAAATATGCAAAAAGTCAGGCAGTGATATGTACCATGGAGAAAAATAAAGGCAGGAAGGACGTTTGAGCAGATTCCTGAAAGTGTTTAGGGAGCAAGCAATGCAGAGGGTAGAGTGTTCTAGGCTGTGAGACCAGCAAGTGCAAAGGCCCTGAGGCAACAGTGGGCTGCATGTTTGAGAGTCTTAGTTATTAGTGTGGATTCTTAGTTTTTTCTTGAGTCTGTATTTCGCTTTTGTTTGTAATCCTTGGTTTCACCTTTCTAACCAATTAACCTGAGTTCAGCAAATTCTATTCTATTCTGTGATTTAAAGTAGAAACGGGTGAATTTGGGTCAAGTCAGTATGCGTTTATTGAATGGCCTCCATGGGCTCAGCTCTGTTAGGCATCAGGAGGCTGTGAAATCAACATGGCAGTCTCTGCCTTGATGACCCCAGTTAATGAACGTCCTCGACGTCCTCCAGTCCCTTCCACTGTCCCTCTGCCCCATCTCATCTGGGTTTCAAGCTCCAACCCTGACCCTTTGTCGCACCTTCACCCCCACATCTACCTCCTCCTAGACCTCTCTGTCTGGGTGTCCCCTGAGCTTCTTGAAGTCAGCGTGTCGCAAACTGAGTTCAGCCCTTGCCCCACAACTGCCTCCTCTCCATGAAGTCCCACTTGGTGAGGGAGCCACCACCAGCAGGATCCTCAACCCCTGGGCAGGGCTCCTCCCCACCCCGCCCTGCTGATGCATGCCACCCCGTGGATCCACCACCTTGGGAACCCAGTGACCCTCTCTCTCCCGGGTTCAGCCTTGGGCTGCACACCAACCTCCCCCTTTTCACAAACCCCCAAGAGGCTGGTACAGTTACACACGGGGACACACAGGCAACGCACGCGGTTGTGGCTGGGAATGACAAGCAGTATCCCAGAGCAGAGGGCAGACCAGGGCTCCTGAGTGGCCGGAGCACAGCTATTGTGGCGGCACGATGCCCATAAAGGAGGTGAGGCTGTTGCCCCACTGCAGCCCCTCCCCGTGTTCCCCAGGGTGCCCTGTGTTTCATGCCTCGGCTTGGGCTGGCTGCCCCTCCTTGCTCTCTGTTAGGTGGGTGCCTATTCATTCATTCACTCATTCGTTCCTCATGTATTTGGTTCTTGGTCGGTGCCAGACCCTGGCTAGGTGGCGGCTCATCCTTGGAGGCCCAGCTCAGATGTCACCTCCTCCTTGAAGCCATTCTTGATCCCTACTCCCTCCTGCAGCCCCCTCTGGCCTCACCTGGGACCACCCCAGTGCTGTGATCACACTCTGGTGACCTCTGCAGCCTGTGAGCTCTGGGCCAGGTACAGAAAGGGGCTCAGAAAAATGTGATGATGGCGAAAACACTGAATAGATGAAAGGATTACACACAGGCCACATAGGGCTCAAGTTCACCGTCTCCCCCTCTCCCTCCAGGACCAGGGCTCCTTCATTATCAGGAGCCTGGGGGACCTTTTCTCACCCTGTGCTCATTTAGACCATTAACAGTCTGGATTTTTTTTCAATTTTAATTTTTTTTAAACTTTGAAGACATGTCATGAGGGTATCCCTCGGTAAGGAGAAACTTAATTATCATTTCAAGGAAGGGAATCCATCTGTTGTGTCTGAGCCAAGACAGGACAATATGGAAAGCACAGGGTGTTGAGGGGGAGCCGGCTCAGGGGCTGGGCCTCAGGGCAGCAGGAGGAGGGGAGACAGAGAGACGGATGGAGGCCGAGCTGCCAGGGCCACGGGCAAGCCAGGAGGAGGGGGCGTCCAGGGGCTTCCGCCTGTGAGGGAAGTGTCCCCCTCTGTCACATACAAGCATGTTTCTCATGCTGCAGCACACCTCCAGGCCTTTTTATAACTATCAATGCCCTACATAGGTGTTGTGTGAATAAATCACTATTTATTTATCTACCCATTCTCACATATGTGGTCATTTGTCTTGTTTCCAGCCATTTACTGGAAAACTGCTGCTATGAACACATTTGTCCATGCCTCTGGTTCACAGATGCTAAAGTTGCTCTTTGGAATATATCTAGGTGTGAAATTGTTAGATCATGGGATGGGGCATTGTTCAACTTTACAAGAAAATTTAATTTATAAGTTTAAAATTTAGTTAGTAAGTTTAATTTTGCTAAAGCGTTTGTGCCAATTTACATTTCCGCAAGAATCCTAAGGGCAGGTCACCATGGTCTCTGGACACTTGTGATCCCCTTCACTGCCAGTAGGAATGTAACAGATTGGCCCTTTTGATAAAGTAACTTGATATCCAGGGCTGTGAAACTGGTCATACTGTTTGGCTCAGGAATTCCATCTTTGGGTATTCCATCTTTTCTTTCTACAAAGAAAAGAACTCAAAATGCAGGAAAATATTTGGCACACCAAGATGTTCACTGCAGCATTGTTTATAACTGAAAAATGGAGGAGAAACTCAAAATTGAAGAAATGGTTCAGTGAAGTGTAGTAGATTGACAGTCTACTAGGTGTAAAATGTTATCTCATGGTATTGTTTCCATTTCCTTGGTTACTAGTGAAGTTAAATATCTCTTCATATGTTTATTAGCCATTTCTATTCCTTCTTTTTGAAATACCTGTTCATGCCTTTGCCAACTTTTATTGAGTTGTTTGTCTTTTCTAATTGATTTACAGGAGTTCTTAATATATTCTTGATACTGATCCTTTTTTTGTTGTATCAGTTGCAAACATTTTCTCCCACTTTGTAGCTTATCTTTTCACTTTCTTGAAGGTATTTTTGTTGAATACAAGTTTTCATTTTCACATAGTCGAATCAATAAGTCATTTCTTCTTTGGTTAGTGCTTTGGTTGTCTTATCTATTAGATCATTTTCTACCCTGAGGTAGGAAATATATATTCACTTACATTTTCTTCCAACAGTTTTAAAGTTGTGCTTTTGACATTTAAGTTTCTAATCCATCTGTGGTTGATTTATGTATGGTATGAGAAAGGCATCTATTTTATTTTTTCCACATGGGTAGCCAATTTGTTGAACAAGTCTCCTTTCCCCAGTGATCTGTCCTGTCAACTTGGTCAGATATAGAAGTGTGATATATCCATAGATTAATAAGTTTGGGCACTTTCTTCTACTTAGTTGTCACTTGTTTTATCTGTGCTGGTACCAGAGAGCCTTGTCCACGAACCGTTCTCATAAGTCTTGACATCTAGTAGAGCAAGTCTCTCCTTCTCACTCAGCTTCTTTGACATGTTTAACCTATTCTTGGCCCTCTGCTCTTTCATATACATTTAGAGTCAACTTGGCAAGTTCCACACAAAATGTTTGTTAGCATTTTAATTGGGGTTGCATTAAGTCTATAGATCAATTTGGGGAGAATTAACATCTTAATGATATTAAGTTTTTCTATCTTTCCATTTATTTACATCTTCTTTAAAGTTCTGTAGAGTTTTAAGTTTTCTGTGTACATTTCTTACAGATTTTGTATTAGATTTATTGTTAGGTATTGATAGCTTAGTTTTCTCTTTTTCTCAGAATGCATTTTTTAAATTGAGGCATAATTTACATATAATAAAATGCACCTGTGTTAAATATACAGGTCAATGACTTCTGACAAATGTGTCTACCTGTGTAACCACCACCACAATCAAGATATGGAACATTTTTATCACCTCTAAAAGTTCCTTGTGCCCCTTTGCCCAGCCCCAAGCCCCAGGCAATTGATAAATTATTTGTTGTCACTATAGAATAATTTTGCCTTTTAAAAAAAATGACTTCATATAAATGGAATCATAAAATGTTAATGTGTGTGTGTGTCTGGTTTCTTTTACTCCATGTAGTGTCTTTGAGAGTCATCCATGTTGTTGCACATCCTCAGTCATTTGTTTCTTTTTCTTTCTGAGTAGTAGCTTTTTCTTAAAACTTTGAGAATCAGAGTTGTTTTTTCTCTTTCCTCTACCCTTGCGTTTTGGCCAGCCCCTCACTTTCTACCTTCAGTGATTCCTGAGCACACAGTATCAGTGTGTTTTTTGGTCTTAAAAACCAAGCCTGTGCCCTCCCTCCTGCATTCAACTATGCTTCCCAGGACCCCTCTAAAGATGGTAGTGGGTGGCCGTCCTTAATCATTTCCTGACAGCTTCCTTCCAGTTAAAAGAGGGAGAACTGACAAATTCACGGCTCCTTGTCCACTGGGGAATTCTGGCCACTTTGGGCTTTGGGGACTGCTGGACTTGCTGTTGAGGAAGCCCCAGCCTCCTGCATGGGGCTCCTCGGGCCCTTCCTGGGCTTTCTTTGTCTTTCGGGACAATCCTGAGAAGACGGCCGCATCAGAACGAGGGGACTTTTACATCACGGGGGACCGAGCCCACCTGGACAAGGATGGCTACTTTTGGTTCATGGGAAGAAACGACGATGTGATCGATTCCGCAAGGTCAAGCTGTCTGTTCTTTTCTTCTCCCTTCGAAGCTTCACGGGGGAGGGGAGGTCACGTGGAGGAGTTTGTTTTCCTCTTCCAGCTACCGGATCAGGCCCGTTGAAGTGGAAAGTGTCCTTGCCGAGCACCCAGCTGTCCTGGAGTCTGCTGTGGTCAGCAGCCCAGACCCCATCAGAGGAGAGGTAACCAGTCCAGCCAAGAGCATTGCCTCCTGGTTCTGTGCCTATTAGCACCCAGCAGAATAATCTGGAAGGCCCAGATTCCTCCATATCTTTCCCCTATCCAGGCACCGTAAGAGTCTGAAATGCCACCATCAGACACACATTAGTTTTGGTTGAGCATTGCCCTCATGTCTTTAGAGACGTAAATACTCTCTAGAGGGACACCATGGGAAGATACCAACACTTTGGTGACAACTAGAGACAGAACCGGGTCCAAAAGAGGCTAACTGTCGGCGGGAGATGATGGTGGTAGGTGCAGGCTTTGTCCTCTATCCTGTCCCATAAAAAGTCCTTTTCCATTTGCAGATGAGGACATAGCAAGTGCCCCAGACATAGTTACTGATGGCTCTAACCTGGGGGGAATAGCCAACTTGAGGGATGACAGAATAAGTATCCAAGGTGACCTTGATCTATCAGAAAGATGTGTCAAATTCAATAAGCTAACTTTTCTCAGGAGAAACGCCAATTCCTTCCCAGGGGTCCCAGAGGAACGGATAGAATGGGAGAAATAAGCTCATAAACTGAACTGTGTACTTTTCAGTGGCTGTAAATCCAACGTAATCCTGAAGTTCTATGTAGTTACTTTATGAAAGTTGGTGTAACATCAAGCTACGTTCTCAGAAGCACTGGGGCCAGAGGAGTGATGCTCAGTCTGGGCCCTGGACTGCTCACAGCTGCATCATCTGGGATTCTTGTTTAAGATGCAGGTTTCTAGACCTCAAGTCAGACTTGCTGAATCCGAGTGACTGGGGATGCAGCCCAAGGAAGTTTCATTTTGACCAGAAACCCCCAGCCAAGTGGTTCTGATGCCCACTAAAATTTGAGGCCACTAATGTAGAATGAGGGAGGTGAGAATCCCATCTACATGCTGGAGAAATGACACCTGGAAAAGTATGCCTAGTTCTGCATGCCGCGAATTAGCTGGGGCTGTGACGAATGGCTGTGTGCTCACAGTTAATCCATGTAAAGCATTCAGAACAGAGCCTGGCACGTAGAAAGTGCTCAGTAAATGTTTGGTAGTTTTAGAAAACATAAGAGAAAGCCCTTCCTAAAAGCCAGATCTGTCTGAACATGAAATGGTGGTGAGATGCCCACCTTTGGAAGTATGCAAGGACAGTGAACACCGCTTAACAGGATGTGTTGACAGAGTTGTATGCTTGTATGAGCAAGCAACCTCCTGGCCTTTGGACTCTTCTATTCCTACCAGAAACCATGTTTTCTTGTGCCTGAGTTTGGGACTCTTCCTCCTCCTTGGCAGGAAGCAGCCTGCAAAAAAGATGTGGGCAGAGAGAGCCAAGGTGCAGCATGTCCCTCAGGATGCCTGGAATAGAGGCCGTGCAGCAAAATGTTTGCTGATTGCAGACGCTCAGACATGCAGTCTCGGAAAGAGCCTCCTCCCCTTGAAAGTGGTCTGCACTGTTCCCCGATCCTGCGTCTCCAGACATATGCCTAGTTACCTTCCTAGTCAGGAAAACCTGGACATAATGGGATTTAAGGAGTTTGTGAGGCTTCTTTCTCCAAAGTATTTGCACCCTAAGAGAAGCACGTTGGCTCCTAAGGGTGTCACTTCAGGTATGGGGACTAGTTTGGGAAATAGGTAGGAGTCTGAAATCATTCCACAAAAGCCAGTGCTCCCGAGAGTTGGTCCTGGAAAGGCAGACAACAGAAAAAAGTTGGTGTTGTCCATTTCACTGGCTGAGCCCAAGGAATTGTAGAACTTTCTTGTTGGGCTGGTGAAAGTGAGCGCTTATTCACAGGCTAGGTTAAGGAGAAAAGAGTTGTTATACAAGGCCTGATTGGTTTTTTGACAGGTGGTAAAGGCGTTTGTAGTCCTTTCTCCAGCCTACTCCTCTCATGGTTCAGAGGAACTAACCCGGGAGCTCCAGGAGCTCATGAAAAGGGTGACTGCTCCGTACGAGTACCCCAGGAAGGTAAACATCGGGGGTTCTAGGACATGATGAGCTGGGGACTCAGGAGGGCACACGCTACCTGGGCTCCCCCTCCGGGCTCGGCGCTGGGGAGATGAAGGCACAAACAGGCCCAGCAGCTGCTTCTGCCTTTTTTCCCTGTCTGTTCATGGGGCCTCCCCAAAGCACATTCTGTTCCTCCTCTAAGAAGTGACTGTAAATCAGATTCAGGGGGTGATGCTGAAGCACTGTGGGAAAGATCACGTGCTCCAGGCTCTGACTGTTTTGATTGTTGTCATTTGGAGAAAACCATGACTCATGGAGGCTTTCTCACGTAGTGGCCGAGGGTAATGAGTCTTTTCGAGACAACAGTCTTTCTGGGAAACGACGATTTCAAAATGTTTTTGTTTTTGTTTTATGGGCACTAGGTGGCCTTTGTTTCGGAACTGCCCAAGATGGTTTCTGGAAAGATCCAAAGGAGTAAACTGAGAAGCCAAGAGTGGAGGAGACGAGATACAACCCCAGAAGGGCCCCACAGGCCTCTGAAGGTTCTAAGGGGAACTGGTGGGGTCACTGCTTAGTCCGTACTTGGAGCATCATTCCTTCAACCCTGTGACATCAAAGGCTCTCGGCTTCCAAATGGGCATCTGCAGAATCACTGGATGACCCTGGAAGAGAAGAACATCACTGACCCAGAGAGCATGGTCACTGCCCAGTCTAGCAAACGTTTGGTGGCTCGACTTCCCCCTCTGTCTGGAGGCGTCTTCAGCAGCTGCCCACTGGTCTTACTTCCTAAGAGCTTGCAGCTGGCCCTCCGAGGGACGGGTCACCAGAGCGTCAGAGCACTTGTGATCTCTTTCACTGTCGGTGGGAGTGTAACCACTTGAGCCTTTTGATAAAGCCATTTGCTAATCATACCCAAGGCCATAAAAAATCGGTCATACCCGTTAGCTCAGAAATTCCATCTTTGGGAATCACTACAAAAGGAAGGATTCAAGAGATGTTTACTGTAGCATTGTTTAAAACCATCAAAACAAAATAAGGAAAAAAAATCAATATCCAAACAATAGAGTTATGATTAACTAAGTTATAGTAGATTAACTCAATAAGATATCATATGGCCATTAAAAATATGCCTTGGGGAAATCTTGAGCTATCTTAATTTTAAATCAGAACAAAAATAATATGTGAATACTGGAGAGTCACAGCTTTGAAAGATAAAAGAAAAACTGTAGATGGAAAAATGATGGGAAGGAAATACACTAAAATGTTAATAGTAATTTTCCTGGGTATTGAAAATAATGGATGATGTTTTTTTCCTTTCATCTACATTTCTTATTTTCTAGGTTTTCTCAGTAAGTATATATAACTATTTTAATGAAAAAATTATTTTAAAGAAACAATCCCGCCAAACCACCCTCTGCCTTGTGTCTGGTTCTTTCTCCACATCCTAAGTCATTGTGCCCAAATGCGAGTGTTGTATGTCTTACCCAGGAAGGACAGGAGGACCTGAAGTCATGTCCCAGGCCCAGAAACAGAAAGGATGATTCTGGGCAGCTGAGACCAGCCAGGTGGAGAAGCAGCAGATGGAAACTCAGAGTCAACCCAGTGCTGCTTACCCGACCCCCAGCACCTCCACTCACGCACCAATCATTATTTATTGAGCACCTACTCAGTGCTGGGCTCTGCGAATACGATCATAAGCAATAGCCAGCCCAGTCCCTCCCTGTATCAACCAGCTCGGGCTGCCAACCAGAGTCCCACAGACTGGGGGGCTTTAACAGCAGGGATTTATTTCCTCAGTTCTGGAGGCTTGGACGTCCAAGATGAAGGTGTTGGCAGGGTTGATTTCATTCTGAGGCCTCTCTCCTTGGTTTGTAGACGGCTGTCTCCTCCTGTGTCTTCACATGGCCGGTTCTCCGTGCATGTCTGTGTCCTCATCTCCTCTTATAAGAACTACAGTTGCATTGGGTTAGGGCCCACCCTAACGACCTCATTTAACTCACTCACCTCTTTGCAGGCCCCGTCTCTGAATACAGCCACATTCTGCAGTACTGGGGGTTAGGGCTTCAGCATATGAATTTGAGGGGACACAGTTCAGCTATGACACTAGCCTTGTGGAGTTTACGGTCTAGTGGGGACGTTGATCTTATTTGTCAAAGAATAATGCAAATAATGCCTAACTGTGATAAATGCTATGAAGGAAACACTAGAGTTAAAACATAGTTGGGGGCTGATCAAGACTAGAGGGGACCCAGGGTATCAGGAGAGGCTTCCATAAGGAGGTCCCCCCTGAGCTGGGGTTGAAGGAAAGGTGGCAGTAAACCAAGAGACTGGGGCTGAGCTTTCTGAACAGAGGATACCCACGTGCAAAGGCCCTGAGGTGGGCAAGGCGGGTCAGTGTTGCTAAGAACAGCTCACACTCGGCACCAGCTATGTCCAGGCACAGCTTTAAATGTTACCTCTCAGCCATCCTGTTGGACAGGTGCTGATAACATCCTCTTTTTACAGATGGAACAGAGAGGTTAAGCAGTTTGCTGAAGTTCACACGGCTAGTATCTCCAGGGGGTCCAGCTCCAGCGTCCACACATGCTTCGCCTTTCACAACTGATTCACGATGGCCTGGTTTCGGAATTTTGTCTCTCTCCAATGAGTGCCAGGGAAATGACAGAAATGACCCCCTTAAGGTTTCGTAGCCCTTAAAAAGAAAAAAATCGTGCCAAAGTGATTTACTTATTCTTTTTTTTTTTTTTTTTTTGTGAGGAGATCAGCCCTGAGCTAACATCCGCCAATCCTCCTCTTTTTTTTGCCGAGGAAGATGGCCCTGGGCTAACATCGGTGCCCATCTTCCTCTACTTTATATGGGACGCCGCCACAGCATGGCTTACCAAGCAGTGCGTCGGTGCGCACCCGGGATCCGAACCAGCGAACCCCGGGCCGCCGCAGCGGAGCGTGTGCACTTAACCGCTTGCGCCACCGGGCCGGCCCCTACTTATTCTTTTTTTTATTGAACAAATCTGACGTAACATTGTGTAAGTTTAAGGTGTACAGTGTGTTACTTTGATACATTCAAATGTTGTAATATGATTGCCGATGTAGCGATATTTATCACCTTACATCATTATGGCACAATATTGTTGTCTATGTTCATTATACTGTGCATTAGATCCCCACGGTCTATTTACTACTCCTTACAAGTTTGTACCCTTAAACGCTAAGACTCTTATCCCGCCTCATCCCTGGGTACCACCATTTTACTCTGTTTTTTACAGGTTTAACTTTTTTAGATTCCACATATAAGTGATATCATACAGTGCTTGTCTTTCTCTTGTTCTTTATGCTGTTTATCTTTATGCATTCCTGGGCTGGGCAAATTCTCATTTTAAAGGTGGAAATTCAGAAAGGGCATTTGCCCCAGGCCGGACAGGATGGGGCGCCAGAGTCTAGGAAAACAGGCAGGTCTGACTCCACATCACTAGTGCTCTTGGGCTGGGGCTTGTCCTCGTGACGTGGGGCGCTGCTGGGATTCCTAATGAGCCCCCAGAATGTCAGTTCCCTGAAAGCCGTGGCTTGGGTGGAAATGACGCCTGGGGGAAGCGGCACCTGCGGTCACTGTGCTGTGGTCATAATGCTCCCGTCTCTCAGCCTCAGATGCCTTGTCTGCAGGGCAGATGCTGTCTGGATTCCCCTCCACTCCCCTCTGGGCTGAACCAGTCTGTTCTCCCGCTGCAGTCAGAGCTCTCCACCAGGGGCCTTGGATCAGACTTCAGTCAGGACAAGCCAAGGATGATAAAGGGTGGGGGAGACCCAATCACCCTCCCCCGAGGGGCCCCACTGACACACCTGACTCCCAGCCAGCTCTCCCACGGTCACTTCAGCCCAGCTCAGCTCCAAAAGGAAAAGACAAAACTCCCAGCTGCAGCCACACCACAGGAAGCCAGCACCACCACCCAGCACTTCCCAGCTGCACCCCCAGCCCCAGACGTCATCGGTAGTTAGAGCAGCACGGATGAGTGCTACCGCTATCCTTTACTGTCGGTTTATTCTGTGCCAGGCATCGTGCTGAATGCTCTGCTGAAATCCTCTCAGTTGTTCTTGATCGTCATTCATTCCCATTCTACTCTCACGATTGTAGCTCTATCCACCGACCATCCATGCTATAAATCAGCTCACTTCTAGAAGAAAATATCTTCACCCTAAGAAATAGAACATTCATTAAAGGACACATCTGGAGTTCTGTTCGCGTTTTCCTAATACACATCAAAATAACCACAAACATGTAAACTGCTCGTCTAAAATCACCTTGCAGGTCTTGGCTGTTGTGAATAATGCTGCAGTGAACACGGGTGCATGCATCTTTTTGAATTAGTGTTTTCATGTTCTTTGCATAAATACCCATTGGGGAGTAGCTGGATCAAACGGTAGTTCTATTTTCAATTTTTTGAGAAATATCTATATATTTTCCATAGTAGCTGCACCAGTTTGAAGCAACCTAAGTGCCCATCAGTGGATGAATGGATAAAGACGATGTGATACATATACACAATGGAATATATGTACTCAGCCATAAAGAAAGACAAAATCGTGCCATTTGCAACAACATGGATGGACCTTGAAGGTATTATGCTAAGCGAAATACATCAGACAGAGAAAGACAAATACCATATGATTTCACTCGTATGTGGAAGATAAACACACAGATATGGAGAACAGATTAGTAGTTACCAGAGGGGAAGGGTGCTAGGGGAGGGCGAAAGGGGTAAAAGGGTACATGTGTACGGTGATCCATAGAAACTAGAATATTGGTGGTAACACGATGTAGTATATACAGAAGCCGAAAGATAGTGATGTACACCTGAAATTTACACAATGTTATAAACCAGTGTGACCTCAATAAGAAATTAATAAATTAGGGGCTGGCCTGGTGGCATAGTGGTTAAGTTCACACGCTCCGCTTCGGCGGCCCAGGGTTCGCGGGTTCGGATCCTGGGTGCGGACCTACGCACTGCTTATCAAGCCATGCTGTGGCAGCGTCCCATATAAAGTAGAGGATGGTGGGCATGGATGTTAGCCCAGCGCCAATTTTCCTCAGTAAAGAGAGGAGTATTGGCAACAGATGTTAGCTCAGGGCTAATCTCCCTCACCAAAAAAAAAAATAATAATAATAATTAATTAGTTAATTAAATAAAATCACCTTGCAAAACCCACTTTGAGGAAAACTGATCTGAGTTCCCACTTTAATCCTAAGAAGAAAGGAGTATTATCTCCATTGAACAGAGGAGAAGACTGACGTGGTAAACACTTTGACATTTATTTTGCATGAAATTGGGATTCACTGGTGGGTTTTGAGCAGAACTGTGACATGATCTGACCTCTCATCTATAGGAGCGAGGTGTGCAATCCTTAGAGTCCTCAAAAGGGAGTATCTGCCAGGTCTCAGTGAGGAGGCCACACTGGGCAAAGGAAACGAGGCCTTTAGCACAACAAAAGTGGGGGTCTGGGGTATCTGGGAGAAGGGCGGTCAAAGGGGAATGGGAGTGGGTGGTGATCAGGGAAGGAGGCCTCTCTTAGGAGATGAGGCCAGAAGAATGAGAAAGAGCCAACCGTGGAAAGAGAAGGAGCAGCAGGAACAAAGACAATCAATATTCCTGCCCAGGAGCTGGTAAGGAAATCTTCACGCCTTGTTCTTTTGGAAAATAGGAGAGTAGGCACAAGTATCGGAGACCTTGAGCATTCTGGCTGCTGCTGCCTAGATAACAGGGAATGGAAATGCAGCCAATTGGCAGAACTCCTGGAATCAAAGGTCATTAGATTTAAATTCTGCAACCCCCATCAAGGTGCACGTGGAGGAACTCAGAGACCAGCCTGCACAGCCTTGGAACTACTTTCCCTGGAGCCAGTGCATGGATGGAAACGATAATTACAACTGTTACAATTTCTACAGTGATTCTCTGTGTTAGGTTCTCTGTGCTAGGTGCTTAGTATTCAAGATGTCTGAGTCAAGGTTCAGTTGAAGGAAATAGAGGCTACTTGTATTAGTCAGCATTTACTGTAGTAACAAACATCCCAACGTCTCAGGAGCTTATAACCATGCATGTTTTTTCCCGTGGGTCTGTGGGTTGGCCGTGGATGTGCTGGGCTCAGGTCAGCTCACATGTGCTATCATTCTTGGACCAGGCTGAAGGTAGGCACCTATCTGGGACATGCTGCTCTCACGACAGAGGGCAGAAATGCAAGAGTTCCTGACCAACCACACAGTCGCATCCACTCATTGACCAAAGTGTATCCCATGGGCAAGCCAGAGTCAATGAGAGGTGGATATTACTCTTCCCCAGATTGCACTGGGCAAGTCACATGGAAATGAATGGGGACATATATCCTACTACAGGGAACGGGCAAATTGTTGGGAACAACAATTCAGTCTACCACACCACTGTATTTTAAGAACAAAGGGATTTATTGCATGGAATTGGGTGTTCACAAAGCTGTCAGAGGTGCTGGAGATGTAGGATCTAGACAGGGTGTTGTGTTTTTGGAGAGTGGCACACCAGAAGGAAACTGAAATGTGCCAGTTCACTCACAAGCACAACAGATTAATTTCTCGAAGAACCTCGTAAAGCTGGGATGAATCTCCTTAAGCAACTGATGACTATACAGGAAAGACTGACCTCTGTCTCCTGTTTCCTTCATAGGTCTGACCATGCACTGGCTGTGGAGACTCCAGGGGCTTTGTATCCTGTAGGGGCTCAGATGTCCAAGCTCACTGTCTGCATTCATACCAGGCAATTGGCAGCCCTGCAGTGGGGCCACCAGGAAGTCCCTGCCAAGTTCAACTTTGCTAGTAATGTGGTGGATCACGGGGCTGGCGTGGAGAAGGTAGTGGGGTGGGGACGAGGCACAGGGTTGGACAAATTGGCTGAGTTCATTAATCACCCATTCATTCAATAAATATTTATTGAGCACACACATGTCAGGCAGTAGGATGAGCTATGAAGATGTCCACTTTCCAGGAAGGCAGCGTGGGGTGGGAGCAAGAGAGCATGAACTTGGCATAAAGACGAGCCTAAGAGACTGGTGCAGAGTGGAGCGAAAACCCTGGGCAGCTGACACACAGTTTGCCTGCACATGCTGCACGTGCTCTGTTGTGACCTCCCAGAGTCAAACAAGGACTAGTGTGTTGGGGTCATAGAGGAGGTGGCTTTGGGTTTAATAAGAGAAAATCAGCACTGACCAAAGACTGCATCAGTCTTCTCAGAAAGTTATGTGTCCTTGTCATCAAGGTGTGTAAGCAGGATGGCCGCTAGGCAGGGGTTGTCAAAAGGGCTCCAACATGAGAAATCAGAGAAAGAGAGTGATGAGGAAATTTCTGATTTTCCTTTCCCTCCCTGGAGTTCTAAAATTCCACCCCATTCACTGCTGATCCCGCCCCTGCCTTCGCTTGAAGTTCTGTGTACTTTTATGGAGGGTGGAAGGATTCATCTTGGCTGGGATGGGGAGAGAGGTGGATCTGCCAGCATGGGCTTAAAAGAAGTCATAATCACGATGTTGTCATGACAAAGCCTTAGTGCGGAAATCGCAAATGCTGGGCCTCTAGGCTGAAGATGGCTCATGGTGCAGAGTGTTCTTAAAAAAATTTGGTCAACATTTTAAAATTGAAAAATTTCAGATAAAAATTTAGATTTCTGGCTTTTCTGTAAAAGTAAGAGCTCCTTGGAATAATGAGGAAGGCCTTTACTACCATGACTCAAAATCCTGATTCCATAAAAGAAGTAATTTAATAAATCTACTACATAAACATCATAAAAACCTCTCCTTTGACAAATAACACTATAGGCAAAATCAAAAAACTAATGACACCCAGGGGAAAAATGTTCAACTGATAGCACAGCAGAAGAGTTAATATCCCTAACACAGAAAGAGCTCCTAGAAGTCAAGAATGAAAAGACACAACCCAATGTAAAAGTGGGCAAAGTAGATGAAAGGACAGTTCACAGAAGAGTGAACTCGAATGGCCCTGAAATGTAAGAAAAAATGCCCCACCTCACTCATGCAAATTAAAACTTCGCTGAAATAAGATTTTTTACGTCTCAGTGCAGTTAAATACAAAAGTTTGACAGTATGCTCTGTGGACAGGGCTATGAGGAAATGGACACTCACACATTACTGGGCAAAGTGCAAAATGGTACAACTCTATGGAGAGGAATTTTGAAATATCTAACCCAATTACCAATACATTTTCTCTTTGACTTTGCATTATTGCTCTCAAACTATGATATGGGGACTGCTGAGGATACCAGAGACTCTGAAATCAAAACTTTACCAAAAGAAAACTAAGACAATTGGAACCCTTGTGTGTCACCAGTGGGAATGTAAAATGGTACAGCTTCCATGGAAAACAATGTGGCACTTCCTCAAAAAATTTAAAATAAATAAATAATTTTAAAAATTAAATAATGACTGTATAATCCAGCAATTCCACTTTTAGGTATGTACCCCAAAGAATCAGAAGCAGGGTCTTGAGATATTTGTACACCCCTGCTCATCATTATTTACAATAGCTGAAAGGTAGGAACAACCCAATGTCCATCAGTGGACGAATGGATAAACAAAATCGGCATATCCATACAAAGGAATATTATTCAACCTTAAAGAAGAATGAAATTCTGATGTATGCTACAACATAGATGAACCTTGAAGACATTATGTTGTGAAATAAACCAGACACAAAAGGACAAGTATTGTGCGATTTCATTTATAAGACGTGCCTAGAGTAGTCAAATTCATAGAGACAGAAGATAGAGTGATGGTTACCAGGCTGGGGGGAGGTGAGACTGGGGAGTTGTTTTGTAATGGGTACAGAGTTTCAGTTTTGGATGATGAAAAAGTTCTGAAGAAGGATGGTGGCGATGGTTGAACAATAATGTGAATGTACTTAATGTCACTGAACTGTACACTTAAAAATAGTTAAAATGGCAAATTTTATGTGTATTTTAACACGATAAAAAAAGGAAAACAAAATAAATACACAAATAGAGAAAGGAAGAGAGAAATTAAATAAATAAACAAAAAAAAAAATACATCAATTTAAGGTAACAGTTGCCTTCTTCACTTTCACTCTCTCACAAGTGCACAGTGGCATTTTCCAGAGGCTACACATGGGTGATCCTGCAACAAAGTAAGTGCAGAAACAGAAAATAAAATCCAACTGTCTTCTATTAAGGAAGACGTTAAAGACATTTGCAAACATGTAAAATGATGCCTCTCTTATTGTTTTTTTTTTTTTGTTTGGGAAAGTATACTCACCTCTGTATCAAAATGTATCTTATTTGTGGTCATGTATAATGGTTTTATTACTGTTATTTTTAAAAGCACACATTTATAAAATTTCTCAGTTTTAATTTCTAGTACAGTAAATATTGATAGATAGAATCCATATAAATAAAAATTCTTTAGGGTTTTTAATACTTCCTAAGAACCTATAGGGGTCCTGAGATTAAAAAGCCGACTAAGCATTGGTGGGGCAATCCCAAGACTGGCATTTATTCTATGTGCTCATGTACCAGCCCAGCCTGATCAGTAGGTCTTCTCTTTCTTCAGGCTGGGAAGCGGCCCCCTGGCCCAGCCCTGTGGTGGGTGAGCAGTGATGGGGATGAAGTGATGTGGAACTTCAGCGAACTGTGTGAACTCAGCCAGCAGGTGGCCGATGTCCTCTTGGGGGCGTGTGGCCTGCAGCGTGGGGACCGTGTGGTGGTGGTGCTGCCCCGAGTGCCTGAGTGGTGGCTGGTGACCCTGGGCTGCATGCGAGCAGGTTGGTAATTGAGCACCTGGACTGGGCGCTGTCTCCCTTATGAAAGAAACTGATGGCAGAGAAGTGCAACCATCACCCCCTCAAAGATGCCCCCTCCCCATAGTGTGCTGTCCTTCCTCGTATGGAAATATTATCCTTCTTCCATTTATTTACGCAAACTGTTTGCCAAGCACTCTGCTAGAGGTTGCTAGTATGGGGTGAACAAAACATGGTCTGTGTACTCATGGGACTTACAGGTCTTTGGAGAAAGATAGCTATTAAACTATTAATTGCACACATAATTATTTAATCACAATTTTAACAAGTGGCATGAGAATTTCATAAGGACCTATTCATAAGGACCTATTCATGTGACCTGTAGGCCACATCCAGGCCACAGCCTGTTTTTGTAAATAAAGTTTTATTGGAACAGGGCCATGCCCTGCTCACAGGTTCTCTGGTTGCCTTTGCACGATAGTGGCAGACTTGAGCAGTTGGGACAGAGAGCGTCTGGCGCACAAAGCCTAAAATATTTACTGTTTGGCCCTTTGCAGAAAAAGTTTGACAATCTTGCTATAAAAGGAGACTCAAACTGACTAATCTGAGGGGGTCACAGAAGGCTCAGTGGAAGTGAAATTTGGGCTGAGATCTGAAGGATGAGTAGGATTTGGCCAGGAGAGGAGGTAGGGAGGAGTGCTCCAAGCAGAGGGAATGCACAGAGGGGAGGGAGGCTTGAAAATGATGAGAGAAGCTGCAAGGACGTCTGTGTGCCTGGAGTCCAGGCAGTGAGGAGGAAGGAGTGGCAGATGGCCCTGGAAAGATGAGTGGGCGCTGAACTACAGACCCTAGGGGCCGTGGTAAGGGTTCTGGCCCTTATCCACTGAGGAATGGGAAACCATGGACGGATTGAATGATGTGATCATTTTCTGTTTGTACAAGGTCACTCTGGTTGGTACGTAGACAATAGGATGAAGGAGGCCAAGAATGGGGGTGAGAAACCCAGATGGGAGACGAGGGATGATGGTGGCTTCAACCCGGATGGGGTGGTGGAGGTGGAGGTGAGTGGATGAATTTAGGAGACAATGAGGAAGAAACTGATAGCAGGATTTTTTGAGGAATGACGTATGGTAGAGGAAGAAAGCCAGGGTGATGGAGAAGTCACAGACACTTAGACAACTGGGTGGATGCGGCTCTCTTTCCCTGGAGTGAGGGACACAGGGAGAAGCAGGAATGGGGGTGTCAGGAAAGACGACTAGTTCAATTTGTTAACTGTTGTGTTGGGGGTACCCGGGTGATGTTCAAGAAGGGTTGAGGAGTTCTAGTTATAAAAATAAGTCCTGGGGATGTAATGCACAGCATGAGGACTGTGGTTAACAATACTGTATCATATATTTGAAAGTTGCTAAGGGAGTAGCTCTTAAAAGTTCTCATCACAAGAAGAAAAATTTGAAATTATGTGTGGTGATGGATGTTAACCTATTGTGGTAATCATTTCACAGTGTATACATACATCAAGTTACAGACATACCTCATTTTATTGTGCCTTGCTTTATTGCGCTTCACAGATGTTGCGTTTTTTACAAGACCCTCCACCAGCACAAAGATTACAAATCACTGAAGGCTCAGATGACGGTTAGCATTTTTTAGCAATAAAGTATTTTTTATGTGGCTCCTGAAGTGTTGCGAGTGGAAAGAAAGTGAGCCAGGGCTAAGAGCTATTTAACAGGAGGAACGTGAAATCAGCTTCATAAAAGGTGAAACATAAGTCTAGTTATTCTCCAAAAGAATAAAACAAAGTCACAAGAGTTTCTTCAAGACAGAAAACAAAAACAAAGAAAGATCAAGAGCACTCTTGCCTAAGAAAATGCATTCAGTGTCCCAGGTTTGGGAAAAAAAGCCGGGACCTAGAGCACTGTGGTGCTGCAGGACCACGGACAGTTCCAGGTGCCTTTCCTTATTTTGGTGACTCTGTGAGTCTGGATACAGGAAACTCCTGCAGGGCATTTTGTGTGTGTTGGGGGCGGGGGGAGGTTGTATTGGCCTTAGACTGTCAATGGTGTAACATTAGGCAAATCAGTTTCTCTCCTTAGACCCCTTACAGCTCTGATAACACAGAGAAATCTGGGTTCAAATCACTCTGATCCTTTGTCCCCTTGTTATTGTTATTCCCCATTGGTCACCACTACCCGACCTCCCCTCCTCCATTTACTCCCCACTGGCTGTTTGCATCGGGCTTCTCTGGGGAAGAAGACAACCCTCCCTTCCAGTTCTCTCTAAGTCATTTGGCTTCTCCAGGCCTCGTCTTCATGCCTGGGACTATCCAGATGAAAGCCAAAGACGTTCTCTATAGGCTACAGCTGTCCAAGGCCAGGGCCATCACAGCTGGGGATGAAGTGACCCAGGCAGTGGACACCGTAGCGCCTGACTGCCCATCTCTGAAAACAAAGCGACTGGTGTCTGAGAAAAGCCGGGATGGGTGGGTGGACTTTCAGACACTAATACAGTGAGTACCTACACGTCTTAGCCCAGGTTTTCACGAAAAGTAGAAAGGGCACCAAGCACTTCTGTGCAGGTGCTTTATTGGGAAAGTCCAGGGAGCAGAGTGTGGGACTGGGGAGAGTGAAGCAGGGAAGAAGAAAAAGCTAATGCAAGAGTTTATTATTGAGTCACTGCAGGGATAAGTGGGGCTTGATCTGCAGGAACCTTCTGAGGAGCACACAGAATGCCTCTCAGGATTGTCCACTAAAGGACTGAATGTTGACCCATCAGAACCTGACCCCCAGTGGTGGAGAGTTGAACTGGGGGGCATTATCTACCCCATGCTTCTGGGCTGCACATGCATGCAGAGCAGGCTCAGAGTCCCGTGCCATGGTGGCAACAGAGAAGCCCTGGGGCACAAAGTGAATCACCTGTGGTCCACACTGCAAGCGACACCATATGTGTTGAAACTTGCCCAGAGTTGTTCACTGCAACCATTGCTGGAATCAGAGGTGAGGCCAAGAGTGTATGAGGCAAAACAGAAGAGCAGGCTGAATACTGAGTTTCCAGAGTCCTCCTCCCACCTTCTCTATCCCTAAGCCAGGCTGCTTCTCAATTCAGAGGACTCTATGTGTCATTCTAGCCGTCAGTAGCAGGACTGGCTGGAAGAATGCATTTCTCTGTCACATATCTGAAATCCTCCCATTAGAGACACCTACCTTAGGAAACCCCTAGGGAGAATGAAAGCTTTTCTAATGTCATGGTCTTTAAGATAACTGTCAGAGAAGTGGACAACATGAGACCAGCTTTGACACTTGAAATCGGGACACTGGAGGAGGGGTTCAGGAGATGTGCGGATGCTTCATGGGAATGGAAGAGGGTGTACTGGGAAAACTCATACTAACTGAGCACCTTCTCCTTACCTGGTGTCATGCTAGGGCTCCAAACAACAATCAGATCAACATTTATTGAGTTCTTGCTGAGCAAGTTGCTCATTTCCTTTGTGTTACAGTTAACTTTCTCGATAACTCAATGAAACAGACAGGTATTGATCCCATTTCACAGATATGGAAAGTGAGACTCAGAGAAGTTAAATAAATGGTCCAACGTTACACAGTTAGCTAAGTGCCAAACCCGAGTGGTTTTCAAGCCCAAGTCTGAGTGACTCAGAATCTCATCATCTTAACCTTTCATCAGCCCCCCTCTGAAGTGGGTTGGCTGACTTGCCCTTGCCAGCGTGGGGGAAGGTGGGAAGAGATGAGTCACCAAGACATCTGGTGTCCAGGGCAGATCTGAGAAGGTGACAGTCCGTGTCTCTGTCAGAACCATCCACCCATCACTGTGTGGAGACTGGAAGCCAAGAAGCAGCTGCCATCGACTTCACCAGCGGGACCAGTGGTCTTCCCAAGATGGCACAACACTCCCACTCAAGCCTGGGCATCAAGGCCAGGATGGATGCTGGTTAAGAAGAGCTCTTTCTTTGCAGAGAACTACACGACCAGGCCTTGAGACTTGCCTGAGCACAAATCGAGTTCTACTGGGGTGGGCTACCATCTGATGCTTCTGAGATAGACGGTTGGGAAGGGGGACACGAGGGAGCAGGGCTTAGCAAGCTGGGTATCCAGTGACCTCTGGTGGGACATTTCTGTTTCAGATAACATGGTATCTCAACACCTCTTCAGTGGTTTGAGCCACATGTCTACTAGACTGAATGATGAACGTAAAGTTTATATGCGTTTCTCCCCAGACTGCTCTCTATCTTGTCCTTTGGGGTGCTAGTAATTTGCTTTGATGCTCCGGATTCCGAGAGGGCGTTTGTGTCAGCAGCAAATTGCTTTTCAAATCCATTGACGTAGAAGCTGTAACTGGGTTAGTTAGATGAACTGAGGTCTCAGAATTTCTGGATCTCAGATCTCATAATTCAGAATGTCCTTCCACTCTACACCAACACTGTCAGTGGAATCAGGAAATACTCTGCCAAGATTGTCATGCGATAATAACAAGAGCTCTTCAGGGTCTTTTTCAGTGGATCCTGCTTACCATGTTAATTTTATGATTAAAACTGGAAAAATATTTTAATACAAAAAACCCTCAAAAACTTAAATGTCCCACCTGTGAGCCAGTGGTGCCAGAAAATTAAATTATTTAATAGAAATTATTTCATGGAATAGCTATGGTAAAATGCAGTTTCTAAAAGATGAGAAGATAAATCACTTAAATGTAACTAAGATGTTAAATTCCCAGCCCCTCCAAAATTTGGTCCTAATAGTCTATGACCCAATTTCCCTACGGAGCTGAAAGCATTAATCATCTTCAGGAAGGGACACACACTATGGAGATTCCCTGCCACAAGGAAGTTCTTCATGTCTGGCCTATATCACTTTTGCTTTAAAACAGGGCTGATACCTTTTATTCTGGCCTGAAGAAAGGGAACAAGTTTTGCCCTGTACCAGACCCTCAGCTGTGCTCAGGAAATTCATGATTCTTCAAAGAAAGAGAACCAAAGGTTTACCCAGCCAAACTTGAACTTAGCAAGGCTCTTGTTAGAATATTCACTTAGATGTCTTCCATTAGTAAACGTTTCCTGGATGGTTACCACACGCCAAAACTGTACTACATTCTGGGGATAAAGTGAATGAGACCCAATTACCTGTTAAGTCATGGGAGCTGGGGTCACACCTTCTGAATACTTGCTCTTTCTTGATACAAGGATGTGTGGATAGAAGACCTCTCCTTCCCCCTGCCTGCTCACACTTACACACACTGCTACGAGCATACACAAACACACTCAGGTCCACACAGACCTGTGTACACACACCTACCCCTCCCGACACGTATGCAAACACTCATGCTCTACTCACCCCAGCTTGCAGTCACGTATATGTACGTGTGTTTCCTCCATGTTCTCAGCATGTGGACAGACCTGAAAGCCTCTGACATAATATGGACCATCTGAGACACAGCTTGGATATTGAACCTCTTGGCCTCATTTCTGGAACCCTGGCTGTCAGGAGCATGCACATTGATCCACTCTTACCAAAGTTTGACCCACTGGTCCTTCTAAAGGTAAGAGAGGATCCAGTTTGCACCAAATGGTCAGAGTGAACCCAAGGTTTGCACACTCCAATTTATTGCAGTTTCTTTCAGTTCACCTAATTTTGACTAATCCTTGTCACACAGATGGACAGTGTTCAGTAAGCGAGATGGAAATGGTCCATGCCCTCATAGAGCTCATGGTCCAGGGAAGGAGACAGACCCATATACAGATAAAAGGAATATATTCAGGAGACAGGCATCATGGGTCATTTATTTACTCAACACGCATTTAATGGGCTCTTGCTCTGTTGTCAAGTATCAGATAGATGGTGGTGAACCAAGTGTAAAAGAGAAGAATGGAATATTGGAGGTGGTGCCATCTGTATGTGTATGTGTGTTTGTGCGTGTGTGTGTATAGAGTGCAGTCATCTTCAGTGTACAGGTTGAAAATAATTTACATATGTTAGACACTTTAGTAGTCAGCTCAGGCTCCTATAAAAAAATAGCATAGACTGGCTGGCTTAAACAACAGACATTTATTTCTTACAGTTCTGGAGGCTGGGAGTCTGAGTTCAGGGTGCCAGCATGGTTGGGTTCCTGGTGACAACTGTCTTCTTTGCTTACAGAAGGCTGCCTTTTCCCTGTGTCCCCACATGGTGGAGAGAGTGAGCTCTGGTGTCTCTTCCTCTTCTTATAAGGACGGTAATCCCATCATAGAAGCCCCACTCTCGTGACCTCATCTAAACCTAATTATCGCCCAAAGGCCCCACCTCCAAATATCACATGGGGAGTTGGGCTTCAACATGGATAGCGGGGGACACAACATTCAGTCAATAACAGACACCCATGTAACCCCCACCATCTCAAGACGTAAAACATTCCCACCACTGCAGATAGTGCTCATCCCCCTTCAGGCCATTGTCCACACCTGTTCATAAGTTATTCACTCTTTTGGCCTCTACCACCATAGATTAATTTAGCCTCTTCTTAAACTTCATAGAAGTGGAATCCTACAATATGTAATCTTTTGTGTCTGGCTTCTTTGACTCAACATTCCCTGTGAATACTGTCCATATTGTTGCACATATTAGAAGTTTGTGCTCTTCATTGCTGTATAGTATTCCATTCTGTGGCCCTATCACAATTTCTTTTTCCATCCTATTGTTGATGGACATCAGGGTGACTTCCAATTTGGGGCTATTATCTGTGAGAAGTTTTGAAGAATAAATGTGAGTTTTTCTAGTGGAACTTGATGCGGTAGCCATTAAATGAAATCTATAAACTACGTTACCCTGGGGCAACAAAGCAATGGAAATGGGCTCATTTTGCCTGCGAAGTCATGCCCTACGTTGGACTCTATTTGTGATGGGGAGTTGGGTCACTGGCATCCTGGGGCCTCCAGGTCTCTGTAGCAGTTGATGGCCCACCCCGACTTGTGTTTCGCTGGCAAAAGAGACCCCAGGAGCAAACTGAGGCGTGGATGATATCCTTAAAGGTCAAAAGGTCAGGCATGGTCTGGGTTCTCTCAGGAGATTCTCTTCAGGTGATTCTGTCATTCTCTGTTTTAAACAAATTCTTACTCTGCCTCCTTCCAAAAAAGGATTTGAAGTGGCTTTTAAGTGTCACAAATAGAAAAAAAAAAACAACATGAAAACAATGTAAAATTATAAAGCCTATTAGGAAAATACAGGGTGGAGATAGGGAAGAGGGGAAACTAAAGACAGTAAGGAGAAGTACAGCAAATAAGTGGATAATTACATGTTGAGCTTCCTGTAAGGCAACGCAGTAAGGGAAATGGGATGATCTTCATAACTTATACCAGTTCATCAAGGGCACTCAGAGGAAACAATTACATCATGCACTAATGTTAATCATTTTTTCTATATATTTTTGCCTAAACCATCTTTGTAATAAATTCTGCCCAAAGCAAAGCATGGATGGAGGTGGTATTGCATAACAGTTGAGAGTACAGGGTGCAAATGCTGGTTCCACTACTTGCTGGTTGTGTGACCTTGGGCAAGTTACTTAACTCTCTGAGTCAGTTTTCCCCTCTTTAAAATGGGAGTGATAATGCGAACTCTGTGAGGTTGTTGTGAGAATTCAGTGAGATAGCACAGGGCCTGGCAAGTATTCAGTACTGGCTATTTTTTAGTAGCACTTCTTCTGAATTGTCTGTAGGCAATTTTAACTTTTCAAAGCACTTTTCTACGTGAATTGTATCCCAAAAATATTTTTGGGAAATAGGGCTGGAATTAATCTATTATAAAGCTAGTCCCAGCAAGTTAAAGACTTAACCAAGACCACATAGCTGATTTGTTACAGTGGCTGATGTCTTTTCCTTGGTGACTGGAGGTTTATGTAATTCTAGAAGTGTGTTTATGGGGGCAAGTCATTACATTGGCAGGAATAGGCTGCCAGGATTTGACAAAAATGTTCCAAATTTGTCCTGGACCTTTTCCCTATAATGATAGGTGGTCATTTCTCTGTCATTTTTGGCTTGAGGGTGCATGAGAATTGGGGCTCATGTGGCCTGAAATAGACACAGCAAAGAAGCTAGGATTTAAATCCGGAGCCCACCTCCACAGCTCATGCTCATAACCACTGTGCCTACCAGTTAGTTTGGCATCTGACCTGATGGGCAGTGTCAGCTGGCTCTCTCCCTCCAGGCCCTGCCCAGCTACCCAGTCAACAATGTGGTAGGAGCCCCCATCATTTCCTGGATGTTGGTTCAACAGGATCTTTCCAGGAGATGGGGCTTTAGGGATTGGAAAGAGCCTCTGGTCTATTGGCGCCTCCTCCTGCCTCCCCCACATACACACGTGCTCATCTATCTGGCCCTCTGAGCACGGTTAGCCCCATGAAGCTAACTTCATTGTCAAAGCACCTAGAATCCAGCTCTAGGCAGAGTTTGGTTCCAGGGAGGCTCAGAGGAACAATGACCTCTCTTTTCAGTTACAAGTTCCCACATCTACAGAACTGCTTCAGCAGAGGGGGGACCCTCCTTCCAGACACTCTGGAGCGCTGGAGGGCCCAGACAGGACTGGACATCTGAGAATTCTATGGCCAGACAGAAATGGTACCTGCTCCTAGAACCATGGGCTGGTGAATGTGGTGGGCTTCAAAAGGCTCTTTAATAATAAAAACATGAGCCACCATTTATCATGCACTTATTCAGTGAATATTTATTGGGCACCTACCACGGAATAGGTGTTGACAATTCAGCAGAAACAAAACAGGCATAGCTCCTGCTCTCACGGAGATGACATTCTAGCAGGAGTCGGGAGAGAGACATAAGCTACTAAATATATGACATGGCAGATGGTGAGAAGGTCTGTGGAGAGAAGTCAAGCTGGTGAGAAGGGGTGAGGTGGGATGAGGGGCTGCTGTTTCAGATATGGTGGTCAGGAAAGTCCCCTGCAACGGGGTAGTGTTTCTGCAGAGACCTGAGTTTATTGAACATGCAGGCACTGTACTAAGCTGCTCAGATTGAAGTGAGGGGTGGGGAGAGGAACCCACTAGGACCCCACCTCACCTGCTGAGATACCTTCTTGGAACTCTTGGGGCCCTGTGAGCACGATGTGGATTCCCGTCGCTCTACACTATGCCACTTACCCAAACTACCTGGGGAATCCTTCCCCCCAACTCCTTTCCCCAGTGCTGCTTCTTGGGACTCTCAGGACTTCTCGCCTCCTCTCTCCAGTCTTTTACCTTACATCCTTCTATGGCTAATGGGTCCCCTGGCAGAACTCCCGAGAAGGCTCATGGCAGGGCTGTGATGTGGAAGAACTTTGCACATGTGGGGAAGGACAATGGAGTCATGGCATGGGCTTCCAGCCTTTCAGAGGAGGCCATGTTTAGGGACTGCTCCTTTGGACACCAGCCTCTCTGTAGGATTCATTTCAGGATTCAAGCAGAGCTGGTCCTCTTATGGCAGATAATTTAATCCCATATTATTTTAAAGGACTTTTGGTGTCTGTGGTCACTTGTTAAAGTATGGCTCCTTCTAAAGGGATTATAATGTGGTTTTTAGTTCCTCTTCCCTGGGGAGTGGTCAATCAGATTGCTTTCCACTGTAGGGCAACCCCTAGGATGAGGGTTCCAGTAAAGGGGGAGCCAGGGAAAGGGGAGGGAGGGAGCCACCAAATGAGAGGCCACTTCAGGACTGTGTCAGGACCTGCTCTGCTGAGTCTGTCTTTCTTTTTCTGTGAGCTGTGAGCCTCCTGAGGTTTGCTGATCCACCCACGACTTCCCACAGGGAATCACCTGCAGAGTTTCCAAGACAATGAGAATCAGACCTGGCCACCTGGGACCCGCCATTCCCCATTATGATGTGCAGGTTTGTTAGGGGCACTAAGGAGGGAAGGAAAACACCAATTTTTCAGTAATTTAGTTATTACATTTCTCATTGAGGAAAAATAACAGAAAGTAAAGATATTAAAAGGAGGGAGGGAGAAAGAGAGGAAGGAAGACAGAAAGGAAGAGAAAAGAGAAAATTATTCATATTCTTATCATCCAGAGAAAAGTACTTTGAATAGCTAGCAAATTAGCTAGCTCATTAGTTATATAAATATATACATTTATTTATTTATTTTTATTTATTTATTTTTTTGTGAGGAAGACCAGCCCTGAGCTAACATCCATGCCAATCCTCCTCTTTTTTGCTGAGGAAGACTGGCCCTGGGCTAACATCGTGCCCATCTTCCTCTACTTTATATGGGATGCCGCCATAGCATGGCTTAACAAGTGGCGCGTCGGTGCGAGCCCGGGATCTGAACTGGCGAACCCCGGGCTGCCGCAGCAGAGCGCACGCACCCAACTGCTTGCACCACCGGGTCGGACCCCTAAATATATACATTAAAAAAGAAATAGGGGTGAATCTTAACATATCATTTTGTAGCTCACTTTTATCATTGAAGAATCTTGGGTGACCCTCTTTCCGGGTCAATTAGCACCAATCTACAGCGTGATTTTTCATGACTGCATAGTGGATAGTCTGTCTCTACCGCTCTTTATGCCTTGTGTTGGTCAATAGGTGATTTCCAAATTTTTCGCTAGTAAAAACGACACTATAACCAATATGCTGTAGCTAAAATATTGCTCCTTTCCTCTATTTCTTCAGGCTAAATCCCAAGAAATAGAATGTGTGTATGTGTATCTATGGTTATGTGTATGGGTGTATGTATCTAAAGGGTAACAATTTTTATTCAGTGTTATGTGTAATTGTCTGCTCTCCCACCCTTGACTGTGATAACCATTTACGGAGCCCTTTTTTTAGTATCTTATTTCATTCTCGTACAATCCTGTGAAATAAGCTGTCATTATCTGTCTTATAGAGGAAGGCCCTGAGATGTAGAGTTTAAGTAGCTCAAAGACAACTAACTAGTAAGGCAGCAGAGTCATCATTTGAGTTTTAATCTGTGATGTCCAGGGACGTAGGCCTCAAAGATAATGGGAGGCTATTATATTTCCTGAGCTCCTAAGGCCAGAAGAATCTTCCCAAGCTCCTCTGGTCCAGTCTCAATAAGGGGCTTCTCCTAAACCATCCCAGGCTGGTGGACTGGAAATCTGGGTTTAAAACTCTTGTCTTCCCTTGGTTTCTGGTTCTTGTTTTCAGTGACCACTAGAGTGAGAGGGTCTTCCATTTGACCAACTCAGCCCTTCCATGCTGCCATTCAAGCCATTTCCTGTTACGCAGATCAATCTGCTTCTTCCTCCAGGTCATAGATGACGAGGGCAATGTCCTGCCCCTGGTGCAGAAGGAGACTTGGGCATCAGGGTCAAGCCCATCAGGCCTATAGGCATCTTCTCTGGCTATGTGGTGAGGAACCCCCTCTCCTCTCTCTGTCCCCTGCTGGGGATAAGGGGTTCTGAGAGGGATGAGAGGGGTCCCAAAGTTATGAACTTCCCAAGAGAGATTGGCAAGACATAGGGACAAGGGGTGTCCAGTGTCCAAGAATGGGCACTTTGCCAAGAGAAAAGATTGGCCATTCATCCCTGTCATCCTTAGCCCATCACTAAGACCCCATTTGAAGAATCATCTTTCTCCAGACACCCCTTTCCACCCCAAGAAGTGCTTCATGCCAGAAAGCTTATTGCCTGTCAACTCTATACAGCAGTGTTTTCCCAAGGGCAGCCCTGCCCCCACCCCCAACGATTGTCCCTGCTCCATGCCATTGATCTCCTTCAAAGCTGTGCTAGATGCCACATTGAAGCCACCACACAGTTGGAGGCACCCCTACCTTCGGACCTTGCAGCGTTAGAAACAGATGATTCTTGAGGCTAACCGGCTCGATTTACAGGTGAGGATGGTGAAGACAGAGATTACAAAACTCATCCAAGCCCGTTATCATTGAAAAATGGACAGGGAGGACCTCAAACACGTTAAATAATAAATTAAATAATAAATCCAGTAATAATCGTTGCTACCATTTATTGAGTGCTTACTATGTGATAAGCCCTGTCTCAAAGCACTTCACGTACGTTAAACACATTGGATCCTCCCAAAGACCCTATGAAGTCCTTGGAGAGAAATTGCTTGAGTTCAGAACCCCGCTCCACTACTTACTGTATGATCTTGGGCAAGTTACTGGTCTCTCATGCCTCAGTTTCCTCACCTGTAAAACATGTATCATAATATCTCTCAGCGTTATTATGGATATCGAGAGGCATTAATGTTTGTGAAACACTTAGAACAGTGCTATGTAAGAGTGTGTTAAATAAAAGAATTGCTGTAGATCCACATGATCACTACCACTGTACAGAGGAGGAAAACCGAGCCCCAGAGAAGAGGGCACAGCCGCACTGTGTGCTTCTCCAAGCATTTCCTGTGCGCTGTCCCCTCTATCCTCACGCGCCGGAATTCTCCCCACTCGACAGATGGGAAACAGACTCAGGAGTTGGTGGGTTGACTCAAGGCTGCAGAGTTAACGCCAGCAGGGGCTGCATGGTGACCAGGAGAAAGAGTCAAGCTGGTGGCCAAGAGATTTGGCTTCTGGTCTCAGCTCTGCCAGCTGTGATGGCTGTTTGGCCTCCGACAGGCCTCTTGATCTCTCTGATCTTCAGTACCCCTATTTTCCAAATGAGGAGGCTAGGCTGTGAATTCCCTATTCTGCCTTCTAACCCAGTGACTGAACATCCAACCTGGAGCCCACACCTCAACGCTTGAACAAACACTTGATATAAAGATGCGCTAACAAGGGGCAAACCTCAGACTTTCTCACTGCTCATGAAAAAGTGCCTCAGCTGAATGAGGGGCCCGGCCACTGTAGAAATATACACAATGCCTGGGGCCCTGGTGGCTTGCTGGTGTGTCTCTAGAACTTTCAGATCTAACAGAGGAGCCAAAAAGAATGTCTAATAAACTTTGGTGCCCTTGAACAGGGTCATGGAGTGGAGCTGGGGTTGGGCTGACCATTGAAGGGAAGGCAGAATCGGTCGGGGAAAGTGCCCTAGAGCTTGGGTGAGTGAAGCATCAATATGACCCGTCAGACTGAACCCCGGGGAGCAGGTGAGAGACCCTGGGGGAATAACTGAAATACAGAGGGAAGTCCAGTTCCACCTGGGGTCTGGGGTTGACAGGTTCAGGACAAGCCCACTGTGTTTAGTTGTTCAAGTTGTAAAAGTACAACCTGCCATCTGTTCTTGGCAGCCCTGCGGCAGAGAACATAGGCTTTGCAGGCACAATGACTCTGTCTACTCACCAGGACAATCTTGAGAAGACAGCAGCCAACATTCAAGGAGACTTTTGGCTCCTGGGAGACTGGGGAATCAAGGATGAAGATGGGTATTTCCAGTTCATGGGGCGGGCAGATGGTATCATTAACTCCAGTGGTGAGCTTGGCTTCTGGGCTGGAAAGGGTAACCTAGATCTTTATTCTGGCTGGTTCTAGACTTTGGGGCTGGCCTAGAGGTTGTGTCCAGTCTTCTCTGAAGGACAGATTCTCCTACAGATACCGGGTTGGAGCCTCAGAGGTGGAGAGTGCATTGATGGAGCACCCCGCTGTGGTGGAGGAGGCTGTAGTCAGCAGCCCGGACCCCATCCGAGGAGAGGTGATGGGCGAGCAGCAGCTTGCGGGTCTGCAGATTTGGGAGACAAGGGCAGTATAGAATGGTGGTTAAGAGCATGGACTCTGGAGGCTGGGCTGCCTGGGTCCAAATCTTGGCCTTGTTGGTTACCAGCTGTGTGACCGTGGACAAGTTACTTAGCCTCTCTCAGCCTCAGTTTCTCATCTGTAAGATGAGAGGTTGTTGTGATGATTAAATGTGTTAATATTTGCAAAGTGCTTGGAATAAGGCCTGGCACATAGCAAGCACCACATAAGGTCTATTATTATGGGGCTGCAGGGATTCCACTGCTGTCTGTCATTTGAATGAGAATCTGATCCCTGACGAGAGGAATGAGGAGGAATTTGAAGCAAGAGATAGAGCCCCTGAGCCATGGGGTCTACAGTGAGAATAGGGGGAAGAAGAAAGACCTCCTATAATGCCAGGGTTATAGGAATAGGCCAGACGGAGTCTAACAGAGCCTGATGTGTGTGTAGGGAAAGGTTAAGGTGCAGACGTGTGGGTCAATGTCCAAGGACATTTCTGTAAGAAGTTGACCATGTCATACTCTGGCAGGTTAGGGATGTATGGAAATCATGGGAGCCACTAGGCAAATGGGGCCCGAAGGGGATCCTCTACTGAGAAAACCCTGTGTGCCAAGCACTGAGCTAAGCTGTGCTGCATATGACTTCATTTCATTTCCCGTGAAGTGTGACAATTGGGTCTCCATTTTATAGACATGCAAACTGTAGTTTGGAGAGGTTAAACAAGTCATTTAGGCTGATGGTCCCTAGTCTTTATTTTCCTCTCTTCTCCAATATCGAATTTCTCCCCTTCACTCTCTATTGTCCTGGGGATACGAGGTGAGCCTGGTCTCAATCTGCAGTCCTACCTGTGCATCCAATAAGCCGCTTGAGAGAGAGGTGGGATCTTGGCTGTTATTATCCTTAGTTTCTCCCTTTGCCCTGCCCCGGATATCTGGAGGAGTAATTGGGGGATATATAGGTGGTGGCTGTGGTGGAAGTCTTAACACTGATTTTGCACTGTCCCAGGAGATGACGACACACTCTGACCCCTTCTCTCTTGGCCCTCATCCTCGCTGCAGGTAGTGAAGGCATTTGTGGTCCTGAGCCCACGGTTTCTGTCCCATTACCTGGACCAGCTCACCAAGGAGCTGCAGCAGCACGTGAAGTCAGTGATGGCCCCGTACAAGTACCCGAGGAAGGTGAGGCCTCTGGGCTCCCGAACTTGAGGAAGGAGGGATGGTTCTCCTCTTGTATTTCTCTCCTTCAGTCAGAGGATGAAGCCTCTAATTCCAAAGTTCTGCCTGACTATGACCAAGAAAGCCCAACTGTCCAGATTCCTGAAAATTGTCCTTAGCCTTTAAGTCACTCTGAATTGCAAGTCAGTTGCTCCTGTGGGAACAAGTTCTAGCCAATACCTGGCCTACATTCCCACTCTCTGCACTGAGGTCTTGCCATATTATTCAGGATTCTCTCAGTTGTAAGTGACAGAAATCCAACTTGAACTTTATTGCTCAACTGAAAAGTCCAGGGGTGGGTGAAGCTTTAGTCACGGCTGGTAACAGGCGTTCAAATGATGTGGTCAGGGATGTCTCTTTCAACACTTGACTTTCCTTCTTTCTGTATTGGCTTCATTTCTTGAAATTCTCTACCTTAGTAATGGCCCCCAGAAGCTCCAAACATACATTTTTAGCAGCTTAGCAAATCCCAGTAGACAAAGAGCATCTTTGGGGCCGGCCTGGTGGCATAGTGGTCAAGTTTGTGCACTACACTTCGGCAGCCCAGGGTTCGTGGGTTCAGATCCTGGGTGTGGACCTATGCACCACTCATCAAGCCATGCTGCGGCGGCATCTCGTGTACAAAATAGAGGAAGATGGGCACAGATGTTAGCTCAGGGCCAATCTTCCTCACCAAAAAAAAAAAAGCATCTTTTTCCTCAAAGGCACCAGCAAAAGTCTTCAAGTTGATTCTGTTTGGACCAATTCAGGTCATGTGTTCATCTTAAACCAATCCCTGCAACCAGGGGATGGGACACTCTGACTGGCCAGTTCTGGGTCATGTGATCACCCCTGGAGCTAGCACAGGAAGGATGGGAGAGAGAGCTGCCCTGAACCCATGACATGGACTGAGCGAGGGAGGGGTGGCTCCCTGCAGGAAAATGGAAGTTCTCCTACCCGAAAAGGCAAAAAGCATAGGCTCTACCGTACCTGTTTTCAACTGTTTTCACTCTGAGGCAGAGAATTAAAGCATGGAGCTTGACACAGAAGGAGGACCTAGTTTTTGGAGCCGGGTACAAAATAGGAGCTTGCCCCAGGGAACGAAGAAAAATTTACTTTTTTGAGTCTGGGGTAGAAGGTGAGAGCAAGCACATTAAGCCTCAAGCCCCTCAGATCCTCATGTAACCCGGATGCTCTCTGATGCTTTGTCAGCACAGGCTGATTGTCACAGGTGGTTTCTGAGAAGCAGACTCTGGGAAGGAGACTATCCTGCAGAGATTTATCAGGGAGTGCTTTGGATCAACACCTGCAGAAGGAGATGGACGGGAAGGGAGCAGGATTGGGCAGAAGGTGAAGTTGCACTATGACATAGTTTCAGTGGGGGCCTCAGCCGACCCCATGGGGAGGCCTGAAGCTAGGACAACCTTTCAGGGTCTCCTGAGGGGGTGGAGGGGATAAGGGGAGGGCCTTTATAGCCCGGTGTGGTTCAGGCGTGGATGCAGGCTGCCCTGGGAAGGGGGCGTGGCCCTGGGAGAGAGAGCTCTCCTCAGCTGTGCACTCTCCAAAGAGGCCTGGCAGTGGGGGAGTAAGCCTTTTGTTCCCGCAGGGGGATCTGGGCAGCACATTAAAGAGTCCACCATGCAGACTTTCAGCCTGAAACTGATAGAGAGGCAGGATAGCATAGTCTCGGAATCAGACTGTTGCATTCAAAATCCATATCATCACTTACTCAACAATCTCTCTGTGCCTCAGTTTCCTTATCTGTAAAATGGCGATAATGGTGTTACTGTTTCACAGGTTGTTAAGAAGAAGAATTAATATTTGTAAGGCATAAGGCACTTAGAAGAGTGACTGGCACATAATAAGCATTTAATAAGTATTTTAAAAGGAAACTAGAAATCCAATAACACCAAACATATCAAGAATTTAGAATTTGGAATTGAAACTGAGTATTTGGGGAGATTCAGTGGAAGGGTCCTATCACACAGTATAACAGTGTATTACTCAGTAGACGTGTCTCTTTTTACATTCTCTCCTCTAGAATGCCCTGGGCAGCAGGTTCCTTCCACCTCCTCCCTCATTCCAGTGACCATACTCCCTTCTTTTTATTGATTGATTGATCTTCTTGAGGTCATATTAGTTTATAACATTGTGTAGTTTCAGGTGTACATTATTATATATCAGTTTCTGTATAGACTGCATCTTGCTAACCACCAATAGTCTAGTTTTTGTCCGTCACCATACGTATGTGCCCCTTTACCCCTTTTGCCCTCCCCCCACCCCCTTCCCCTCTGGTAACCACTAATCTGTTCTCCTTATCCACATGTTTTTTTTTTTTTTTTTTTTTTTTTTTTTTTTGTGAGGAGATCAGCCCTGAGCTAACATCCGCCAATCCTCCTCTTTTTTTGCTGAGGAAGACGGCCCTGGGCTAACATCGGTGCCTATCTTCCTCCACTTTATATGGGACGCCGCCACAGCATGGCTTACCAAGCAGTGCGTCGGTGCGCGCCCGGGATCCGAACCAGCGAACCCCGGGCCGCCGCAGCGGAGCGCGCGCACTTAACCGCTTGCGCCACCGGGCCGGCCCCCCACATGTTTTTTTATCTTCAATATATGAGTGAAATCATAGAGTGTTTGTCTTTCCCCGTCTGACTTATTTTAACATGATACCCTCAAGGTCCGTCCATGTTGGTGCAAATGGGATGATTTTGTCTTTTTTATGGCTGAGTAGTATTCTATTGTGTGTGTGTGTGTGTGTGTGTGTGTGTGTGTATATATATGTATATATATATGTATGTATATGTATGTATATATATACATACATATACACACCACGTCTTCTTTATCCATTCATCAGTTGATGGGCTCTTGGGTTGCTTCCACATCTTGGTTATTGTGAATAATGCTACAATGAACATAGGGGTGCATAAACCTCTATGGATTGTTGATTTCATGTTCTTTGTGATATGCAGAGTAGCTTTCGTCTTAGCATTAAACGTGGATCTCCCTTATGGCTTCCTTCTACCTTCTATCTACTCTCCAGGGGCCAAATAGTAAATATTTTAGGTTATACTGTCTTTGTTGCAACTGCTCAATTCTGCCCTTGTAGTGTGAAAGCAGCCAGAGACTATTGTAAATGAATGGGAGTGGCTGTGTTTCAATAAAACTTTATTTACAAAAACAGGAGGAGGGCTAGATTTTGCCCATAGGGTGTAGTTTGCCAAGCCCTGCTCTACCCCACTGTGATCTTAACAAACTCCTTCCTCAACAAAGTCAGTCTTGCCCTGTGGAAGATTCCCACATCAGCTGCTAAGATAGTTTTTTCGTATCTGTATCCCTATTGTTATTATTTTTATTAAATCCGAGACCATCTGATTCCTAGACTGATGCCCTGGCAAGCTGAACCATGGGAAGCCTCAATGAACTGTCATCATCATCCACATATTAGGATTCAAGAGTGTTAGAGATGGTGAGGTCCTTGATATCAGACCTTCCTTTTCACGGGTGAGAAGAGTGAAATTGGAGAGATTTTATAGTTTTGCCAAGGACACACCAACAGGAAATGACTGAGATGGAATTGAAAACCAGGCTTCCTAACTCTTAGATGTCTGTTCTCTCCAGTCGAGCTTAATAACCACAGCTAATATTTTTGGGTGTTTACCCCATGCTAAGAATTTAGCCTTGGAATCTCATTTAGTCCTCACAACAACTCAACAAATTTGTTGTTATCCTCCGGCTTATTCAGTGGGGAAACCGAGTCTCCTAAAAGCCAGATGACCCGACCAAAGCCAGGCGAGTGGTAGAGGAAAGACTGGAGCCCAGAGAGTCTGGCATCAAAGCTCAGGTGTCTGATGTGTCGTGTTGTGTTCACGTACTGCTTCTCGCCTGGTCTAGAGTATGTCAGAGACCAGCTGACCGACTTTTTGTCCAGTTCCAGCCATTCTCCTCTTGTCCTTGTCCCCGAGCACTTTCTGAAGCTTCTTATTGCACAGCGGGCTGCCCTGGGTGTTTTCCAGGCTCAGTCCTCACTCACCTGGAGCCTCCAGCCTCAAGAGCTTCCCTTCACCCTGTAGCAGTTCCTCTGAAATAGCCAACCCCATTGGGGTCATGGACAGCCCACCCTGCACTGATTTTTCCCAACAGATGGAGTTTGTCTTGGACCTGCCCAAGACTGTCACGGGGAAAATCCAGCAACAAGGACTGCAAGAGGTCTGGGCAGGCCGGGGCTCAGTGAGACCTGCAGGGGCCTTTCCTGTGCTTCCTGCCCTTTTCCCCCTTCCATTTCCCTTTGGGTCTTCTGTCTTCCCCTGGGGATATGAGATTCTTTATGGCAAGACATGCGTGTGATTTTTGTCTTTCCTTGGTTATGAGCTCAAAATCTTTCCATGTTGGATATTGAAAGAAGAAAAGGAGGGAATGCGAGAGAGGAAAGGAGAGGGGAACAAAGGAAAAGGAAAGAGAAAAAGAGTGAAACAGCAAGATAGAGCAACTGAGAAAGAAAAGGAGGGAGGGAAGGTAGAATGGAGGGAGAGAGGAAAGACAGAAGGAATTAGAGGGACGGAAAAGAAAGAGAAGGAAAGAAGGAAGGAAGGAAAGAAGGAAGGGAGGAAGGAAGGAAGGATAGAAGGAAGAGAGGAAGGGAGGGAGAAAGGGAGGGAGGAAGGAAGGATGAAAAAGAAAAGAAAGCTGGATAAACAGAGTCAAGCAGAAAACTGTGTCCTAGGAAGGAAATGAAAAGCCAGGGCGCCCATATCACCACTTGGACAAGACCTCCATACAGAGAGGCTTGTGTATGTGGTTGGGACAGTGGCGTCATCCCCATGTCACCCCATACGTTAGGGCATTCATGTCCAGTGGAGGGGAACCACCATGTACTGAGCATTTGCCACATGCCAGTCACTGTCCTAGCCATTTTATAAATCCTGTCACGTTTCATCTCGGTGTGGCATCTGCAGACCTCAGGTCATAGTTGTGAGAACAGTGTGATAAACTCAAACAGGTGTCCCTTCCCCTACAGCTCATGTTTGTGGTGTTGTCTGCTCTTCCTAGAATCAAGTAATAAAATCATTTTTAAATCAAGACCCTCTGGGGAAAACAAAGAAGGAGAGAGTGGCATTGGTGAAAGACAAACCACAGACTCAGTTCCTGGGGCCTCTGGGACCCCAGAGCCAGGAGTCCAGGAGAGGGAGGGAGGTGAGGACCATGACGGCTTCACCACAACCCAGAGGCAGAAGGTGAACCTTCCTAGCAGACTCAAGTGAGCTGGAGAAGAAAGCAAAGGATTTCTGAGGCTCCATGACTCTTCTTAAGAATACTGAGTAATAACTACAACGATGGTAATAATAATGTCAAGCACTTGCCAAGTATCAGGCACTGTGCGAAGCAAACACGTATATTAATCCCGCTTAATGTTCACAGTCACCCTTTGATTCAGGTACTATTATTTTTCCCCTTTGACAGAGGAGGAGACTAAGACTTGGAGAGATTAAGTGATATTCCCCGAGGTCACACAGCGTCAGGTTCCCACACAGGCCTGTCTGCATACAATGCTCATGCACCCCTTCAATCTGCTTGCCTGCTCTTCTGGCCCTTGACAAAGCACTTCTCTTACAAGTCCTCTTTTTCAACATCCAATAGAATGTGGATATACTGTGATATATTCCTCCAGGAGTCCACTAAAATGCATCAGAGTTTTGTTTGGCCTAGTAGAGAAATGCAGTCTGCTAATCAAATAGCAAAACTTTGCTTTTAACCGACAGCTTCCAAGAATTAAAATCTGGCAGATGCTCATCCTGACACTTGCACTGCTATCTTTATCCTATAGCGAGAATGTCTTGGGTCATATCCCTTTACTCAGTGCCCAGTCCACACTCTCCTCACCTCTTCCAGGCTCAGGAATGATTGATGATGGGAACGCACACCTTTAGGGAAAGTCTGTGACCTACCTGAAGAATAGGATCTGGCTCTCCTCCCTCCGCTCCATCCCCTTCTCCAAATGGCTTGTATAAAGCTATCACAGTATTCAGCCGGTACCTTTCAGATTGGCTGAAAGGTGGCTTACTGTGACTACAATGAAATCACCACCTCTTGTCTTTTTCAGGATGAGATAAAGATAGACCACCTCATCCTGCCTGTCCTTGTCTAGTAAAAGCCTTTCTAGTCTAGGGAAAGTCCCAAGCTGGCTGCAATTATCCACAGATAGAAGGAGAAACTTCCACTGGAGAAGGGGGGTCACCTCACTTACATTCAATATTATTTCAACATCAGGTTCAAGTTGTGAAATGACAGAAGGGCTGGCCATTATATCACATGTTAAAGAGTTGAGACTTCATCTGGAGAGTAATGAACTCAGTCAACAATGCATTTCTAAATGATTACCTTGGTAGCTGAGTGGTGAATGTATTAAAGGAGAATTTGAGAAATGCTTGGAAGAATTCCTTTTCCTTGGAACCTGATGACTTGGAACTAAATAAGGCAGATGGCGTTAAGAGTAAGAAGGCACTGAAGGATGATATCTTGGTTTTTTATTAGGTAAACTGGGGTAGGTGGTTATAGTACTTTCTGAGAGGAATGGATTTGGAGGCAGGAACATTGAATTCAGTTGTGGTCATGTTTATCTATGTTATCTATGGAATATCGAGGTTAGCATATATTTAGTAATCAGTTGGATATTTAAGTTTGAACTCAGGGGAGAGGTCAATATTTTAAATGTGGTTTAGGAAATTATCGAGAGAAATAGAGAGAGAGAGGAGAGAGAGAGAGATGGACAGAGTGCATATGGAATGAGAGGAATTGTTGGCTGAGGATGAGTTCTTGGAGAACAATATTTAAAGAGAAGAAAAAGGAAGAGAATTCCATGGACAATGTTGAGAAAGAAGACTCAGAAAAGGCAGGGTATGAGAAGAGAAAGATGAAAGAGAGCGATTCAAGAGTTGGTTATCATTGCCAAGAACGACCAAGAGTCAGAACTGAAAAGGACCCATTGCATTTGGCAGCAAGAACATTAGAGAACTTGCTTCCAAAAACAAAGATTCAATAGAGTAATTAAGAGTAGAAAACTGATGACTGTGGGTTATCAGTGAGGGATGGAAAGAGATGGAGACAGCTAACGTAGTCCATTCTTTTTAATAAGCATTAATTGAAAGGGGAAGGAACAAAAGAAAATATACAGAATCAAGGAAGCAACTTTTGGAGGAGGGAGGAGTTATGTGGCAAACATTGTTTTTCTCCTACTGTCATGGAGTGAATTGTGTCCCCCAAATTTCATATGTTGAAGCTCTAACTCCTAGTACCTCAGAATGTGACTGTATTTGAAGATAGGGCCATTAAAGAGGTGATTAAGTTAAAATGAGGCCATTAGGGTGGGCTCTAATCCAATCTGATGGTGTCCTTATAAGAAGAGATTGGGACACACAGAGAGACACCAGGGGTGTGTGCACAGAGGGACAGTCATATGAAGAAGCAGCAAGAGGATGGCCATCTGCAAGCCAAGAGGAAACCAACCCTGCCAGCACCTTGATCTTGGACTTCCAGCCTCCAGAACTGTGAGAAAGTAAATTTCTGTTGTTTAAGCCACTGGTGTGTGGTATTTTGTTACAGCAGCCTTAGCAGACAAATACACCTACCCAATGGCCATTCCCCACCACCACCTCCACATCACCTTGTTCCTTGCTAAAAGAACCCAGATTTTGTTCAGAATCAGAGTGAGCGCACTGCTGGGACATGAATTATGATTGGATTAACCCAGTCCTTTTCCAGTTCTCTTCAATTAAGTCAATTAGAAAGTTTCAGTTTGCTCCTTCTGTGTCTTCCACTCCTTTGTGGTGGAGTTTATTTGTGACTCCGCAAATATTGACTCTCTGCTCATCCCTCTCCACCCCTACTCAAGGGAGGAATACACTTCTCTGAGCCATGAGGTTGAGCTTGGTGGTGTAGCTTGTCTTGGCCAATGGAATACTAGCAGGCATGATGCAAGCAGAGGTTTTGAGTGTGCTTACCTGGTTTGCCTTGATTTTTGGTGCATCTGCCACCCACCATGAGAAGAGCATGCCCTAGAGAGCCACCAGTCTCAGAAGGAAAGCCTCGTGGGGCAGACATAACCCCACCCCACAGCTGAAGCTGAGCCTCCCAGACCACCTACAGGCTTGTGAGAAATAAATGTGTGTTGGTGTAAACCGTTGAGACTTGAGGATTGTTTGTTAGGCAACTTTGCCATAGCAACAAATAACTGATAAAACCTTAATTCCTCTTTTTAATAAAAAGAGAACAGACTAGTCTCAAATATTTGGCAGGCAACTGTATCCCAATGGGATTTAATAACAATAACAATGTGTACTTCCATTGTATTCATTTTTAGTTTCCTCCGTTGTGGCAGATAAAATTAATTTCTTAATGATAGTAGTGATACAGAGTTTCGTTTGGATTGATAAATTTTTTGTGCTTTAAGTTTTTAAGAGAATCAATGTAAAGGAAAATATTGAGTAAATAAGACTAGAGATAATAGCGCATGGTTATAGCACAACAGAAAGAGACAATGGAGGTGAGGCATGAATGACCGAAGTTTGAGAAACATTTGAGTAAGAATGGGCCGGGATTACAGAGGAGAAGAGAACGAACGGGACCAAAATGAAAACTCAAAAGGAAGTGCAAGTAGTGTCATCTTTCCTAAAAGGAAGTAGCCAAGGATGAGTGGGGAATGTAGTTACCTTTTAGAGTTGAAGGTTGTGAGTTTGAGGTCTTGTTCTGTTCGAGGAATGCCCTGTCCACTCTCAGCCTCAGTCTCCTCATCTGATAAATGGGAGGGATCCAACATCACCACAAGGATGCAGTAGAGATTCGTGGAGATCATGCCTGAGGAAGCATCTCACAGGGTTCAGGTAAACCACCGGGCAGGGATTAACGTTTGAGAGGTGCAGGTGCGAGGGGAAGAGACGGGGGCCCAGAGAATGAGTGCTGCCTCAGCAAGCAAGGGTGCAGTCAGGCTGGGCACAGCAGCCCAGCTGCATGAACTCTGATCGGAGGTAACCTCTTATTTGATTTTAGTTACCTTTAACTAAACCCTCAGTCCACCAAGAGAGCCAGTCTGCCCACAGAAGGAGAGAGAGGGGAACGAGTGAGCAGAGAAAGGGCATTTGCTTGGAAGAGCAGGATGTTTATGGAAAAAAGATCCAGCTTTTTGATGGAGTCGTGATTTTCTCGGTCCTTCCAGGGTCCGGGTGCTCTAAAAAGAAGAGAGCGCTGGCATAAGACAAACAGATCCCTGGGGCTGTGAGCTGGATAAAGAGCCCATCCCCGCAATGGTTTGGGAGGTCCAGATATCCCAGCAGGCCCCGCAGAAGATGAGAGAACGCAATATCTGAAAGCTGTCCTGCAGAAAGAGCCCTACAGAGGTGACAGCACCATCCTGAAAGAACCTTTGTTGTTTTCTTCTATCATTTTAATATTACTTACCTTTGCAAATTGGTAATGCCTGAAAGATATTCTGAAAAATCCGGTAAAAACCACCCCCCACTGCCATCACAGTTTTCCTCCCCAGAGGTAAATGATGCCCATTTTTTGTGAATCCTTCCAATGGTATCTGGGGGGAAATTTGGAGGGAGCCAGACGGTAGAAGCTTAGTTGGTTTTCTCCCTCTTTACTCAGATTGTGCTGTGATTTGCACCCCATTGCAGTTCCCTCTAGCCTCCCCCTACAGGAGAGAACTCACTCTCTCGCAGATCCTTTCTTCATCTCCCCAGCAGTGTGGGTGGAACAGGGAAAGCCCCAGGCACCTCCATCACCGTGGTCCTGCCTTGTGCACGTGGGTCAGCATTTCAGCCAACATTACCCTAGAAGCCGGATGCTGTGCTGGTGTTCAGGGGCTGGTCCTCCTGCCTGGGCATGGTCACTCAGGAGGGCAAAGGCCCAGGGGCATTCCCTTCCCAAGGAGCCTAGATGGGTTCAGAAGAGCCTGGACAGCAAGCTGGTTCTGTGTGGCTCCAGAACCAATCTAGGAATAGGGAGGGTACATGGCATGAAGGCAGATCTCAGCTTGAACAACCTCAGAATTTCCTGAAAATGCAATCTTTCCGCCAGTGCTCTGGGCTGCCTTAGGAAGTAGTGAGTTCCCTCTCACTATAGAGCTTCTTGTTTGCATCAGACTAGCTGATTTCCACGTTCTCCATTTCCTCCTGGGGTTGGCACCAGTGCGATTGAACTTCTTGGGCAGAGCCAGACTTGATAATTGTGGCTCACTTGTCAGGGCAAGGGTGTGGCCTAGTTCTTACCGGCACCATCCTCTGAGATTCCCAGGCACACCAAACCAAGAAGGATGCAAAAGGAAAACAAGAGCTCAGTTGCATGTGGATAACAGCAGGTCTGTCCACCAGGTGGCTCCCAAAGCCTTGCATTCATTTGCTCAACAAATAGCTAGTAAGTGGTTGCTAGTGCTAGTATTTTACCCAGGGAGGATACTGCTTTAAAAGGAAAGTTCCTTCCCTCGTGGAACTCATATCTAGTTGTTGTGGGAGGGGGAAGGGAGAAGCAGACAATAATTAAGATAAATAAGCAAATATGGAAAATAGGGATTAGGATGGGTAGTGGTAATTGGTATGGAGAAAATTAAGCAGGTGAGAATCTAAGAGAGTGATTGCATTTTTTTTCTATTTTTATGGATAGAAAATATCTGGAGTGAAGTAAATAGAGCTTTACTGCTACTTTTGGCAGATTTTTTTTCTGACAGACTTACAACAAAATTCCACCACCATTCCTACCTGCTTGCAGACGGTTGAGTGGGCCACTGGGATGTCACGTCGGGTCATTGAGAGGCACAGAAAGGGGCCCATTTCTTGTCCACCCACACTGACTTATGGAAAGGGGTGTTTCTGTTAGGCTTACTTTCTGGTTTCCTTCATTTTTGCCCAAACAAACCAGTAATGATCCAGAAGTTACCTGACATTCACAACGAATATTCATTAATTGTGAGAGATGGGGGAGGAGTGAGCAGAAAAAGAGCATTTGCTTGGAAGAGCAGGCTGTTTATGGAAATGAAGATCCAGCTTTGGATTTTCGGAAGTTTTCTCCTTTTTTTGTTGTGAGTAAGATCAGCCCTGAGCTAACATCCATGCCAATCATCCTCTTTTCGCTGAGGAAGACCGGCTCTGAGCTAACATCTATTGCCAATCCTCCTTTTTTTCCCCAAAGCCCCAGTAGATGTATGTCATGGTTGCACATCCTTCTAGTTGCTGTATGTGGGATGCCACCTCAGCATGGCCAGAGAAGCGGTGCATCGGTGCGCGCTCGGGATCTGAACCAGGGCCGCCAGCAGCGGAGCACGCACTTAACCGCTAAGCCACAGGGCCGGCCCTGGAAGTTTTCTCCTTTTTTTCATCTGCCCACAGTTTTTCTCATTGAGGCTGTTGCCTAGCGTTAAAGAGGTCACGCCCAGCAGAAGTGCATCCTCCCAGGGGGTCACCTTTTTAAAATTCTCACCAGGGCACCATAAGGGCTTAGCAGGGACCTTGCTTGTCAAGTGGGAATTTGTTGTTCTGCTGAGGTTGAAATTTGTCTTGGCCACCAGGCTGGTGCTGGAGTTTTAACAGAAACATCTGGCCTCCCATCCCAGTCTAGGAAGGCAGAGGGTTGAAGGAGATAGTTCAGAGTGAAAGCCAAGTGACTTTCATTGAGAACCTACCATATGCTGGATATTTTGACAAATATTATCTCATTTGATGCTTCAGCGTAAGCCTGCAAGAAGCAGGCATTATTATTAAGTCCATTTTGCTGCTGAGGAAACTGAGGATTGCAGATATTAAATTAAAAAGCTACCCAGTCAGCCATCTGGTAAGTGTTGGAGCAAGGATTCCAATCCAGGTCTATCTCACTCCAAAGCCTGTGATCTTTCACTAAGAACCACTGGAGCCGGAGACAAAAAAAGTGAAGTCTCGAGAAAGCAAGCCACCACTGCTTTTGCTTCCAATGATAAGTAGAGTTCAAAGTTCAAGAAGCCAGGGAAAGTGTTATGGAGTCATCAGATCAATGAAATGGCCTCACCAGCATGGGTAAGACTCCTGGTGGTAGGGCCGAGCTTGTCTGCAGTCTGACCTACTATCTGCAACCCCCCCATCTACCATCACTAGCCACACACCTTTCAGTGCCGCTGGCCATTGCCTGTCACCAGGACGACTGTCTGTCTCCTACCTGCTCTCCTTTCCCACTCGCTCACCTCCCCAGAGTATTCCCCACGCGGCAGCCAGGCTGATCCTCTCAAAACATGTATCAACTGATGCTATTCCCCTACCTCCACCTGCCAACGGCTTCCGCTCTCTTAGAATAAATTCCGAACTCTTCTCCATGGCCTTCAAGGTCCTACGTGATTTGGCCTCTACCTGACTCTCTGACTCCTTGTGCTGCCTCTTTCTCCCTTCTGCTTGACACTAGACCACTAACCTTCCTTCCGATCCTCAAACGGACCTTCTCCTGTCTCAGGGTGCCAGGTGCTCCACTGCTTGGCGTGCTCCTCTCCCCACTTCTTCACCCGGCTGCTGCTTCTTGTCATCTAGGTCTGGGCTCAAATGTCCCTTCCACAAACAGTTCTTCCCTGATCACCCTACGATAGTAGCAGCCCCCGCCCCGTCACTCCCCATTACATCAGCTCTTTCATCTTCTTCATAGCACTTCTCACCAACTAAAAGTATCTTGCCTACTTGTCTCCTTATTTATTCTCTGTATCTCTCTGGTCAGCATGTAGGAAGCACCTACAGTTGCAAGTTTTATGAATAAATGGATGAGAACAAGAGATTCTAAGGTGGCCGATACAGTGATCTCGCTAACCTTCCGAGTTAGATAGGAGGAGTTATGTCAGTGACACAGGTGAGGAAGCAAGTGACTTGCCATCAAGTGGCAGAGGATAAGCTTGCAGCTCATCCTTTGTCTCCAAAGCCCAATTCCTTCTAACCACATGGCATTATTGCCTCTGAGTACTCTTCTAGGAAAACTGAAGACATCAACTTGCCAGCCATTAGCAACAAAACCCACCTTACTAAATGTAGTATTAGTATCAATCCCTTATAAAGTATGTTAACCTTCTACTGTGGTATGGTGAGTATCTTTGTCCAAGCTCATCAGTTCATGTAGACATGTGAAGGACAGAGACCAGGTCTTATTCATGCCTGCACCCCTACGGGCCTGCCACCATTCCTGTCAGATAGGACAGGCTCAATACATGTCTGCTGGATGAATGGATGGAGTTTGTAGGCACTTAATGATTTACGAAGTACTTCTACACCCTTCATCTTATTTAACTTCCAGAAAGCCCCGGAACATAAAGGTAAGCTGATATCATTAACAGCATTTAACAGATGATGATATGCAGATCACACCCAAACTGCTGTTGTTTTCTTTCTTTAAGAATTATAATGAGGGGCCAGCCCCATAGCCTAGTGGTTAAGTTTGGCACGCTCCACCTTGGTCTGGTTTCGGTTCCCAGGTGTGGACCTACACCACTCATTTGTGGCCATGCTGTGGTGGCAACCCACATACGAAATAGAGGAAGATTGGCCACAGATGTTAGCTCACAGTGAATCTTCCTCAGCAAGGAAAAAAAAAGAATTATAATGGACTCATATTCCCTGTTGGAGCAGAACCCAGCTGAACTGCACACACTGCTGTTGCCCAGCACACGTCTGCTTAAAAGCCAAGATAAACACTTTTTTTTATTATCTTTCACATCTTACAAAATACGTCAAATTCTGAAAAACTCTGTGATAATTAGACAAAAAAAAAGCTGAAGCTGAACCATTCAACCTGGGATAATTATTACATTCTGATTCTTTCCCTTTCTCACCTCCTTTTGGTCTCCATTGTCTATAGCATGGAGTGTTCATTCATCTTCCTCCACAAAGAGACTCCACTTCCGACGGAATAGAATTGTCAGGGTTGTGGGAGCCTTGCTCTCCTTGTTAACCCTCCTGTTGGGTTTTACAGCACACAGCTTTGCCTGAATGGCCTCCTCCACTAGTCTCTCCTCTAGCGCTCTGTGGGCTCTTCCCAAAAATGGAGGTCTGGAGATACCAGTCCCTTACACCAGGACCCCTGGCCTTTCCCCCCAAAATACTGCACACATTTCTTAACCTGGTTCTCGGTACCCCAAATCTGTATCTTACTCAGCTGTGCAGCCTTGTCTCCCAGATGTCCTCTCCACGTGCCCTGCATTCTACCAGACCAGAACAGTCAATGATTCCTTGAACAACTTCTCTGCATTTCCCCACACCATTCCCGCTCCATCACCACTACCAGGGATGAAGGCTCCACTTATAAACACCATCCCCATCCTTCACGGGCTTTCCCTTGAAACCTCCCCTAGATCCCTTCAGCAATTCATTCAATAAAATATTTAGTAAGAATCGCCTTTATGCCCAACAAACCCTATCCTCAAGGAGCTTCATATTTACTGAACAAGAGACCCAGCTAACAAACTCAACACAATGAGGGTGCTGTAATGGTGTCGTTGCAAAGCAATGGACCAGCATTGGAAGGAAAGCAAGAGAGTCCATTCCAATGCTCACTGACACTACAATCTAGGCAGAAGGTTAGGAGGGGGAAAACACAGCACCAGACTGGGCTTGAAACAGAAGTCCTGTGGCATGCAGTTCTTCATTCATTCATTCATTCCTTCATTTGACAGACATTTACCAAGCCTGAATATGTGCACAGCACTCTTCCAGGAATGCAGAAATGATGTTATGTGGTTCCTACCTTCAGGAGTTTACAGTCTAGTAGGAGAGACAGAGATATACACACAGGGCTCTACCACAGGTAAGAAGCACTGTACCAAGTGCCAGGGGACCAGAGGAGGGTGGCTGGCTCTGCCTAGCAGAGTCCAAGAAAGCTCCAGAAAAGGATGGTATTTGTCAGGGCTCTAAAAGGGAGTAGAAGTTTACCAGGTGGAGAAGAAGAAAAGAAGGGAAGGGAAAGGAAGAGAAGGGAGGGGGAGGGAAAAAGAACACTGCGTCAGTCCAGTCAGGAGTCAGTTATTATTATTATTATTTTTCTGGGTGAGGAAGATTGGCCCTGAGCTAACATCCATCGCCAAATTTCCTCTTTTTGCTTGAGAAAGATTGGCCGTGAGCCAACGTCTGTGCCAATCTTCTACTTTATATGGGACACTGCCACAGCATGGCTTGATGAACAGTGCACAGGTCCGCGTCAGGGATCCGAACTTGTGAATCCCAGGCCGCTGAAGTGGAGTGTGCAAACTTAACCACTCTGCCACCAGGCCGGCCCAGGAGTCAGTTATTTTAACATAAAAAAGTGTTTAGTTACAAAATCATTAACTAAGTGACTGAGAGATTAAAAGGAACTCTAAGGCATCATGAAGGTAGCAGTTGCAAGCAGCAGCTACAACTCCTATAGCTGAAGAAACAAGGGAGAAAACTTAGAAACTCAGAGGAGGAAGCCCATTGGTGGGCAGATGTGTGAACTCAGATCTCCAAGGAGGGGCACTGCTCAGCTGGGCTGGTGTCTCTGAGCTCAGGGGAGGGGCCCTGTGGGCTGGCCCAGACTTCTGAGGACGGGCACAGGCCAGCTGTGCTAGTGTCTCCTAGTTGAGGCATGACTTGCAGCTGCGTCTGCAAGTGCTGGGACGAGGGCAGCCTGGATTCAGCTGCAGCTACGGGAAGGAATTGCAGGTGCCAAAGGGAAGAAGTGTCTGTACCTAGACTGTAGGTCAGTGGTACTAAACCAGGGTGATTTTGCCCTCTAGGGGACATTGGCAATGTCTGGAGACATTCTTAATTGTCACAACTGGGGAGTTGCTACTGGAATTTAGTAGATGGAGGGCAGGGATGCTGCTAAACATCCTACAATGCACAAGACAGCACCCCCTGCACAAAGAATTACCAAGTCCAAAATGTCAATAATGCCAAAGTTGAGGAACCTGTTCTAGGTTACCACTGATGTCGGTTCCTGCCTTCCTTCCTCCTCTCTCCAGGGTAAGTTTCTCTGGCTTAGTCCAATATTTACTTGAACAACTGGGTTGTCAGCAAAGGCTAGATGTGCTCTTGCAGGCAAGACCTGGAATGTTCCAGTATTTGGAATTCCCATTAGCCCACTGTGTTACTTTAAGTTTTTAGCAGTAAAATTCCAGTTCAGGGAGCTCAGAAGCTGAAAAAACTTAGTATCTTTTTAGAGGAACTTGATTTCACATCAGAGTTTGAGTAGGAGAACTCCAATAGGAAAAGCATTCTGCCAAGGTGGAGCTGTGTGTGTGTGTGTGTGTGTGTGTGTGTGTGTGTGTAGGTACATATAATGTATGTACAATTATAGTATATTAATGTACATATAATATATATTATATGTTCTATATATAATATTTTATATATTAAAATATGTATGTGAAAATACATATATTTTATATATATACAGTAATATATTATCTATATATATATATACGGTTCACTGAGGCTCTGTTGATTCTTTTTCAATATTCTTCTCTTACTTCTTCAGACTGGATCCTTTCTTTTGATCTAACTTCAGTTCACTGACTTTCTTCAGTGATCTCCAATCTGCTTTAAAGGCCATTCAGTGAATTTTTAATTTAAAGTAATGTATTTTTCAGTTAGAGATTCTCAATTTAAAAAAATAATTTCTATTTCTCTGCTAAATTTTTTTATTTGTTCATTATGAGTATATTTTACTTTAATCCTTGAGCATGGTTATTAAAGCTATAGCATAGTTATTAAAATCCTCATCTACTAATTCCAATATCTGGGTCATCAGTTTTCTCTATTGATGTCCTTTTTCTCTTGAGAATGGGTCATGTTTTCCTGTTTCTTTGTAAGTCTAGTAATTTTGAATTTTATGCTGAACATTTTCTATAATATGTTTTAGAGATTCTGGACTTTGTTATATTTTTCTGAAGTGTGATTATTTTGTTTGTTTGTTTTAGCGGGGAGTTAACTTGGCCATACCCAAACGCCAAACTCCATCCCCCTGCAGTGTCCACCAACTGAAAACTCTGTTCAGTTCTTTTAGCCTGAAACTGAAAAGATTCTGTGTAGTTCAGGGATCAGCCAGAAATTTGGGCAAAATATATACACAGAATTGGGGCATCTCCTCCTCTGGTTCTCTCTTTCTTGAATTTTCTCCATAAAAATGGGAACTCGTTCGTTTCCTCCAGTCTCCTCCCTCCATTTTCTGACTGCTTTTGGTTGCTTTCTAGTACATTCTGGTATTGTTTTTTATATTGTTTCCAGAGTTTGTAGTTTATATCCGTCAGAAAATTGGTCTTATGGAAGATACTACTCTATTCTCGAAGTGTAAGTTCTGTTATTACGTTCGTAGTTGTGAATGATTTGATTAATCTCTTCCTCCCACCCACGCTTATTGTGAGTACATACATTTTAATTCAATTAAAAACGTTAACCACCCCCCCCCACAATGCTCTTTATTATAATATGCCTTAGGAGTTCCCAGGACAGTGCAGGGGAGCATTTTGGATTGTAATCAGTATACAAGCTTCAAGCTAAGCTTTGTTCTGCCTCAGGGTGTTTGCAGTTGGAAACAGGTTAACTCCAAAAATCAAAGCAAAGCAAAGAACTGTGTGTTCTTTCAGTTAGAAGTTATCCCCAGGATCAACATGGTGAACGAACATGGTGACTAAGAGTCAAAAGATTTAGTGCCAGGTAGATCTAGATTCAAATGCTGTTTCTGCCATTCCTGGCTGTGTGACATGGGGCAAGTAGCTTAAATTCTCTGAGCATCAATATTCTCATTAGTAAAATGGTGGCAATTATAGTACCTACCACATAATGTTTTATCCTCTTGTCTATTTAATTGATATTTTGCTTCTTGTCTTTGCCTCCCTATTATGGCAATGTAAACTGCTTGAGAGCAGTAACCTTGTCTGACATGAACAAAGCTATATTCACACCTAGAGGGTGCTCATTAATTATCTATTGAATGAATGAATGAATGTACTATAGGTTTTTTATAAGATTAAAGAGATTAATGGATGTAAAATAGTCAAATTGACAGGATACTTGACTACACAAAGTCATTCAGAGAACTAGGCTGAGAGAATCCCTGCCATATTTTGATGTTACTATCTCCACACATGGTTTCCCAGACTACTAAGTCAGGGGAAGAGAGAGAACTCCTACCTGTTCTTAAATGCCCTAGACCAGAAGTGACTTGTGTCACTTTCACCTGGAGTTCATTGTCCAGAACTGAAATTTAGTGGCTTCACCCTAACTACAAGAGAGGCTTGGAAATGAAAGAGAAGTGTGTGTGGAATCTTCAGAGAGTCCTACTAGAGACAAGAACACTGAGTACAATGGGATAAGAAACCTGCTCAATGTCACAGAGCTGGTAACTGGTGAAAGCTAGACTGAAACCCAGGCGGCCCGGCCTCAGAGCCTGTCTTCTTGACCACAACACTGGTGTTACAGTTCCATGCGAGAGATCTACTGAGATCCAGAGGGTGTCTCGTGGACTCTTCCTCCTGTCCCCATTCTTTTCTCAAAGTGACTGCCTCTTCTGCTTGAGCAAAAGTGTTTTTTGTACTTTGAGTGTTTTTTTTTTTTAATTAATATATTTATTTAGTGTGTTTGTGTGTGTGTGAGGAAGATCAGCCCTGAGCTAACATCCATGCCAATCCTCCTCTTTTTGCTGAGGAAGGCTGGCCCTGGGCTAACACCCCTGCCGATCTTCCTCCACTTTATGTGGGACGCCGCCACGGCATGGCCTGACAAGCGGTGCGTCGCTGCACGGCCGGGATCCGAACCCAGGATGCCAGCAGCGGAGCACGCGCACTTATCTGCTGAGCCACAGGGCCGGCCCCGATAATTTGGGTGTTTAATCGTTAGCTTACTGAGGCCAGGCAACTATCCCTCACTCACTGCACTCCATAAAATAAAAGCCTGTCCTGAGCTGAAAGTTTATCTTGAATGAATCAGCCAGGAAGAGCAAGACCCACCCCTCAGAAGCCAGGCTTGCCAACCTCAGTCCTGGCAGGGGTGTTCTAGGTGTCTCCAGCAATCTCTGGTGGTGACTTTGAGCAGAGAGAGGTAAATTTCTCCCTGCTTCCATGGAGGTTGGGAGGGAAAAGGTACTGGGAAAGTTGGGCCAGGATTTTGGAGATTCCCCATCACTCAATGATACCCCCATAAAGGCTCTAGCCATTGTAAAAACTACCAGTACAAGCCACTATCTATGACAGTCTGGGCTTATCCGATGCAACATCAGTATGAACCCAGCATCCACATGCCTGGGCCAGGTACCCTACAGACTTTACATCACGTAATCCTTTCAAAGATCACATGGGACAAATCTTATTAACAACCCCCCACTCCGCCATTTTTCAGATGAGAAGACCAAGGTTAAAAGAAGTAAATGGCTTGCCCATGGGCCATCTTGTAAGTGGCTGAGTCAAGATTTAAGCTCAAGACTTTGGGATTCCAAAGACCCTGCATTTTGCTAGTATACCAAACTTTTTCTTAGAATCCCAAATTAATAAAAACAGCCAAGACTGATTATGCCAAGCACTATGCTATGTGCTTTTCACGAACTGTTTCATCTAATCCTAACAATGACAACAACAACAAAATAACCAAGGAGATAGGTGTCGCTATTAACATTCCCATTTTACAAATAAGGAAACTGAAGCTTAGAGAAAGGAGGCCAGTGAAGGTCAAAGAGATGGTAAGTGGCAGACCTGAGGCTGAAACCCAAATCTTTCTGCCTCCAGAGCACAGGCTTTACTACTAAGCCACACTGCCACTTGGCTGTCATTTAAATGAAAACATTGGAGGTAAAGGGCTGGGCAAAGGCAGCAGGTTAGCCACAGAGAACTAGTCCAAGTGCTCCATTTGACTTTATTTGTTCATTCACACTGAAGTCATCCCACAAGAATTGGAGGTAACTTCATATAGTTTGTTTTTCTAACCAATTGGCTTTCCATGGAGCCCTGTAATTACTTTCTGTCCTATCCTACCTGAGTATCTCCTCCTGCTTCTGGAACATCCAATTCCTGCCAATTTCTCCACCCCACCTGGGGCCAGGAGGCAAGTTCGTTTTTTTTTTTTTGTTTTTTTTTTTTTTTTACATTTTTATTGATATTTTAATGGTTTCTAACATTGTGGGATTTTGGGTTGTACATTTTTGTTTGTCCTTCACCCCATATATGACTCCCTTCACCCCTTGTGCCCATCCCCCACCCCCCACCCCCACTTCCCGGGTAACCACAGTCCAGTTTTCTCTGTCCATGTGTTTGTTTATATTCCACATATGAGTGAGATCATACAGTGTTTGTCTTTCTCTTTCTGGCTTATTTCACTTAACATAATACGCTCCAGGCCCATCCATGTTGTTGCAAATGGGACGATTTTGTCTTTTTTTATGGCTGAGTAGTATTCCATTGTATATATATACCACATTTTCTTAATCCAATCGTCAGTCGAGGGACACTTAGGTTGCTTCCACTTCTTGGCTATGGTGAATAATGCTGCAATGAACATAGGGGTGCATAAGCCTCTTTGGATTGTTGATTTCAGGTGCGTTGGATAGATTCCCAGTAGTGGGATGGCTGGATCATAGGGCATCTCTATTTTTAATTCTTTGAGGAATCTCCATACCGTTTTCCATAGAGGCTGCACCAATTTGCATTCCCACCAGCTGTGTATGAGGGTTCCTGTTTCTCCACATCCTCTCCAACATTTGTTGTTTTTTGTCTTGGTGATTATAGCCATTCTAACGGGCGTGAGGTGGTATCTTAGTGTTGTTTTGATTTGCATTTCCCTGATGATTAGTGATGTTGAGCATCTTTTCATGTGCCTATTGGCCATCTGTATATCTTCCTTGGAGAAGTGTCTGTTCATTTCCTCTGCCCATTTTTTGATCGGGTTGTTTGTTTTTTTGTTGTTCAATTGTGTGAGTTCTTTATATATTATGGAGATCAACCCCTTGTCAGATGTATGTTTTGCAAATATTCTCTCCCAGCTGGTTGGTTGTTTGTTCATCTTGATTCTGATTTCATTTGTCTTATAAAAGCTCTTTAGTCTGATAAAGTCCCACTTGTTTATTTTTTCTTTAGTTTCCCTAGTCTGGGTAGGCATGTCATCTGAAAAGATTCCTTTAAACCCAATGTCAAATAGTGTGTTGCCTATATTTTCTTCTATGAGTTTTATAGTTTCAGGTCTCACCTTCAGGTCTTTGATCCATTTTGAGTTAATTTTTGTGTATGGCGATAGCACATGGTCCACTTTCATTCTTTTGCATGTGGATGTCCAGTTTTCCCAACACCATTTATTGAAGAGACTTTCCTTTCTCCATTGCATGTCCTTAGCACCTTTGTCGAAAATTAGCTGTCCGTATATGTGTGGTTTTATTTCTGGGCTTTCAATTCTGTTCCATTGATCTGTGTGTCTGTTTTTGTACCAGTACCATGCTGTTTTGATTACTATTGCTTTGTAGTATGTTTTGAAGTCAGGAATTGTGATGCCTCCTGCTTTGTTCTTTTTCTTTAGGATTTCTTTAGCTATTCGGGGTCTTTTGTTGCCCCATATAAATTTTAGTATTCTTTTTTCTATTTCTGTGAAGAATGTCATTGGGATTCTGATTGGGATTGCATTGAATCTGTAGATTGCTTTAGGTAATATGGACATTTTAACTATGTTTATTCTTCCAATCCACGTGCATGGGATATCTTTCCATTTCTTTATGTCATCGTTGATTTCCCTCAATAATGTCTTGTAGTTCTCATTGTATAGGTCCTTCACCTCCTTGGTAAGATTTATTCCTAGGTATTTTATTCTTTTTGATGCAATTGTAAATGGTATTATCTTTTTGAGCTCTCTTTCTGTTAGTTCATTATTAGCATATAGAAATGCAACTGATTTTTGTAGATTGATTTTGTACCCTGCAACTTTGCTGTAGTTGTTGATTGTTTCTAACAGTTTTCCAACAGATTCTTTAGGGTTTTCTATATATACAATCATGTCATCTGCAAATAGTGAGAGTTTCACTTCTTCGTTACCTATTTGGATTCCTTTTATTCCTTTTTCTTGCCTAATTGCTCTGGCCAAAACCTCCAGTACTATGTTGAACAGGAGTGGTGAGAGTGGGCAGCCCTGCCTCGTTCCTGTTCTCAGAGGAATGGCTTTCAGTCTTTCCCCGTTGAGTATGATGTTAGCTGTGGGTTTGTCATATATGGCCTTTATTATGTTGAGGTACTTTCCTTCTATTCCCAATTTATTGAGAGTTTTTATCATAAATGGATGTTGTATCTTGTCAAATGCCTTCTCTGCGTCTATTGAGATGATCATGTGGTTTTTATTCTTTGTTTTGTTGATGTGATGTATCACGTTGATTGATTTGCGGATGTTGAACCATCCCTGCGTCTCTGGTATAAATCCCACTTGATCATGGTGTATGATCTTTTTAATATATTGTTGTATTCGGTTTGCCAATATTTTGTTGAGGATTTTTGCATCAATGTTCATCAGCGATATTGGCCTGTAATTTTCTTTCTTTGTATTGTCTTTGTCTGGTTTCGGTATCAGGGTGATGTTGGCCTCGTAGAATGATTCAGGAAGTGTTCCATCTTCCTCTATTTTTTGGAATAGTTTGAGGAGGATGGGTATTAAATCTTCTTTGAATGTTTGGTAAAATTCACTGGAGAAGCCATCTGGTCCTGGACTTTTATTTTTTGGGAGGTTTTTGATTACTATTTCAATCTCTTTACTTGTGATTGGTCTATTCAGATTCTCCATTTCTTCTTGGTTCAATTTTGGGAGGTTGTATAAGTCTAAGAATTTATCCATTTCTTCTAGATTGTCCGATTTGTTGGCATATAATTTCTCATAGTATTCTCTTATAATCCTCTGTATTTCCATGGTATCCGTTGTAATTTCTCCTCTTTCATTTCTAATTTTATTTACTTGAGCCTTTTCTCTTTTTTTCTTAGTTAGCCTGGCTAAGGGTTTGTCTATTTTGTTTATCTTCTCGAAGAACCAACTCTTTGTTTCATTAATCCTTTCTACTGTTTTTTTGGTCTCAATATCATTTATTTCTGCTCTGATTTTTATTATTTCTCTCCTTCTGCTGGCTTTGGGCTTTGTTTGTTCTTCTTTTTCTAGTTCTGTTAGGTGTAATTTAAGGTTGCCTATTAGGGCTTTTTCTTGTTTGTTAAGGTGGGCTTGTATCGCTATGAGTTTCCCTCTCAGGACCGCTTTTGCTGCATCCCATATGGTTTGATATGGCATGTTATCATTTTCGTTTGTTTCCAGATAGTTTTTGATTTCTCCTTTAATTTCATCAATGATCCATTGGTTGTTCAGTAGCATGTTGTTTAATCTCCACATTTTTGTCACTTTCCCAGTTTTTTTTTCCTGGTTCATTTCCAGTTTCATAGCCTTATGGTCTGAAAAGATGCTTGTTATGATTTCAATCCTCTTAAATTTATTGAGGCTTGCTTTGTTTCCCAACATATGGTCTATCCTAGAGAATGTTCCATGCGCGCTTGAGAAGAATGTGTAGTCAGCTGTTTTTGGGTGGAGTGCTCTGTATATGTCTACTAGGTCCATCTCGTCCAGTTTTTCATTTAAGTCTAATATTTCTTTATTAACTTTTTGTCTGGATGATCTATCCATTGCTGTAAGTGGGGTGTTAAGATCCCCTACTATTATTGTGTTGTTGTTGATTTCTCCTTTTAGGTTTGTTAATAGTTGTTTTATGTACATTGGTGCTCCTATGTTGGGTGCATATATATTTATAAGTGATATGTCTTCTTGATGGAGTGTCCCTTTTATCATTATATATTTCCCTTCTTTGTCTTTCTTAACCTGTTTTATCTTGAAGTCTACTTTGTCTGATATGAGTATGGCAACACCTGCTTTCTTTTGTTTGCCATTAGCTTGGAGTATTGTCTTCCATCCTTTCACTCTGAGCCTGTGCTTGTCTTTAGTGCTAAGATGTGTTTCCTGAAGGCAGCATATTGTTGGGTCTTGCTTTTTAATCCATCCTGCCACTCTGTATCTTTTGATTGGAGAGTTCAATCCATTTACATTTAGGGTAATTATTGAAATATGAGGGTTGAATGTTGCTGTTTTGTCACTTATTTTCTGGTTCTTTTGCATTTCCTTTGTTTCTTGTCCCATTTGTTTTGGACTGCCAATTCAGTTTGGTTGTTCTGTCTTATGATTCTTCTAGTTTTCTCTTTGTTTATCATATGTGGTTTTAATTTGATTATTTGTTTAGTGGTTACCTTGAGGTTTGGGCAAAAAATCTTCTGTATGAGATAGTCCATTATCTGATAGCCTCCTATTTCCTTATACTAAGTCAATTCAGTCACTTTCCTCTTCCCCTTCTAAGTTGCTCTTGTTATACCTTATTCTATCTTGTGTTGTGGCTGTGTGTTTACAGTGATGAGGTTAAATTTATTTTTGGTGAATTTCTTCCTTTGATCTTTGAGTTTAGTATTTAAGTGGTTGCTAACCTATTCCGGTAAAGATCTACTATTTCTCTGATTTTGTCTGCCTACTTTTCTCCTTACTCCAAGCTTTGTGTTCCCTTTCTCTTCTTGTTTTCGGGCCTGAGGGCCTTCTTGAGTATTTCTTGTAGTGGCGGTCTCGTGGCCATGAACTCCCTTAGCTTTTGTTTATCTGGGAGAGTTACTATTTCTCCATCATATTTGAAGGATATTTTTGCTGGATAGAGTATTCTTGGCTGAAAGTTTTTGTCTTTTAGTATTTTGAATATATCATTCCAGTCTCTTCTAGCCTGAAAAGTTTCTGTTGAGAAATCCGCTGAGAGCCTGATGGGAGTTCCTTTGTACGTTATTTTTTGTTTTTGTCTAGCTGCCCTTAATATTGTTTCTTTGTCGTTGACCCTGGCTAGCCTTACCACTAGGTGTCGTGGTGAAGGCCTTTGTCTGTTAATATATATAGGAGTCCTGTTGGCTTCGCTTACTGGTATTTCCTGCTCCTTCCCCAGATTTGGGAAATTTTCAGCTATTATTTCCTTGAATAGGCTCTCTGTTCCTCTTTCCCTCTCCTCTCCCTCAGGAATACCTATAATTCTTATGTTACATTTTCTAATAGAGTCCGATATTTCTCGGAGTCTTTCTTCATTTCTTTTTAGTCTTAGTTCTCTCTCTTCTTCCATCTGGAGTATATCTGTATTCCTATCCTCTAAAGTACTAATTCTTTCCTCCATATTGTCAGCTCTGTTCTTTAAAGATTCCAGATTCTCCTTTATCTCCTCCATTGTGTTCTTCATCTCCATCAGCCCTGATAGGTTTTTCTTTATGATTTCAATCTCTTTTGTGAAGAAACTCCTAATCTCATTGAATTGTTTGTCTGTGTTGTCTCGTATTTCGTTGAGTGTTTTTATGATAGCTATTTTGAAATCTCTGTCGTTTAGTTTATGGATTTCTGTGTCTTCGGGGTTGATTTCTGGTTGCTTGTCATTTTGTTTCTGGTCTGGTGATTTCATATATTTTTGCATTGTGGTTCCTGTGTTGGTTTTGGTTTTCCTCATCCTGGAAGTCTCTGGTTGCACTTTCCACCTGCCGCCACTGTGTGGTGGTGAAGGGCTGTGTAGTCTAAGCCCCCTGCGCTCTGCCCCAGTTTTTCTGCTGCGATCCGCAGTTTTGTTTTGTTTTGTTTTGTTTCTTTTCCCCACTGCGATCCACGGGTCCAGTCCAATTTATTCAGGTCTGCCTCGGACCGCTAGATCTGGTCGAGCTGCAGACTCCGGGTTGTGGGGAGGGGGGAGCTCTGTCTTTTGCCCTCTGGGTCCCTGACGTGGGAGGCTTCTCGTTTGCCCCTCTTTATCCGCTCTCTGGGTTGCTCAGATGTTGATGGTAGCCCTGTGGCTCCTCTGAGCCCTCTGTGCGGGAGTTTCCCACTGGTTGAGAGCGCCCGAAGAGCTGCAGTTTCCCGCCGAGGGCCGCCCCTCCCCCCTCTCTGGGAGCCGCGCGGACCGGATCGCTGATCTGATGGGGAGGGAGCGGAGTTCTCCTTACCTCTCCCCACTTCAGGAGGCAAGTTCTTATGTGTGTACGATCCCAGGAAGTTCTGGTCAGAGAGAACTGAACATGCAAATTCCCCTTTTCTACACCAATCCAAGACCTAAGCCAACTGTTTCCTAGACAGTACCATGTAGAACTGAGGTAAGTGACAGCTTCTTTGAGTTGTGTGTGTGGGTATGTGTGTATGTGTGTTTATCTGCCACAGGGCAGTAAAGGATATACAGAGCCCTGAACTTAAAATCTGAAGACCCTGTTTCAAGTTCTGGCAATGCCGCTTACTGGTTAGCTGACCTTGGGCAAGTCTCTTAACTTCTCTGACACTTTTTTTCCTTAATTGCAAAATGAGGATGGTGATAGTGAGTGAGAGGGAAAAAGGAGAATATACGTGTGATATGGCCAGGACAGTGGCTGGCACATAAAAGGTGATTGATTTCATGTTAGGCAGCTTTGAATGTGGCAGGCTGAGGGAGGAGGGTGCAGGGAGGAGCACAAGAGAGCCAGAAGGGAATACTTGAAAGAAAACTCCATTATGCAGAAGTTGGTTCACATTATATAAAGTGAATGCCTTTCACTAAAAAAAAATTTTTTTTGAATATCTAACTGCAGGAGTTTGGCTTCAGAATTTGCTGGGAGTAGAGAGCACCTCAACATTTATTGAGCCCTTACTGTGAATTAGACCCAGGGCTGGCAAAGTGATTTATGTAGATTATCTCACTAATCCTTGTGGAAAGCTGGGCTGTAGGTATTATTATTGTGTCCTCAAGTTCAGAGACATAAACAGTGGCCAAGATCACCAAGCTGGTAGGCGGTGGAGCCTAACCTGGCTCTATAACTCTTGGATCCTTTATCACACTAAGTATGTTGCCTCATAAAACAAAGAGCTTTTTCAGTGTGAATTCTTGTGAAATCAGAGCTCTGTTGCAGGAACTCTTCAAGGCACTGTGTACCTGGGCACATAGTGGTGAGCCTAGCCACCTCTCAAAGCCACAATGCCAAATTGATTACAAAATGCACTTTAAAGCACTTCAAAAGATTGTTCTTTATTTCATAGGATATCCTTGGACTATAAACTCCAAAAGCATAGAAACGCCTGCAGTCTAATTAATCTCTGATGATCTTAAACCATATTTGGCATATTACTAGGTCCTCAATAAATATCTGATGAAGGAAAAATATATTTTTCTATAATTCTCACATCCTATAGGCACACTGGCTCTTCTCTCCCCAACTTTCATCTTCTAGTTTTCTGAATTATGACCAAAAGGGAAGAATCTAACATTTGGTTGAGTATCTATCATGTGTCAGGTATTGTGAGGAACAGATATAGATACAGATGTAGCTATAAATATAGTTATAAATATCGATATAGTTATATAAAGTGATATACAGATATTGATATAGTTATAAATACAGACGTAGATGTAGTTATAGATATAGTTATAGATACAGTGACAGATATTGATTAGCTATAGATATTGGCATAGTTATAGACAAAGATACAGAAATATAGTTATAAAGATAGATATACATAGGATAGACATATAGATACAGGTATCTCTGACTTTTAGTCCTCTTGACACACTGTGAGATTAGGTTCTTACTTATTAGTGCAGAAGTTGGACCCTGCAGTGTCCATGTTCGGGAATTTATTCCTGATCCTTCTCTTTAGATTCTAATTCCAAGGGTTAAGCAGCCATTTCTTTTTGTGAGGCCTAATTGTTCAATGGCAGTTTCCCCAGAGAGAGTGGTAAGTGACAGTAGCTCCCATTTCTGGAGCACTTATCTGTGCTGTCTGTGCCGAATGCTTTATACGGGATGTCATTCATTCATCACCACAGCTCTAGGAGATAGGTGCTGCCTGTATGTTCGTATTTCAGAGAGAGGTTAGAGAATTGCCCAAAGTTACGTAGGTGGTGACTGGAGGGGCTGGAACTGGGACCTGTGCTGTGTGACTCCCAAGGGCAGGCTCTCAGCTACCACAGTGCTCAGCGGGGCACTGTGTTGGGCCCTCTCATGTGATGGGGGTTAAATTAGAATTGCAAACACATTTGTAAGACGATGCCAAAGTCATTTCTTTTTTATTTGATTAAACCAATGTGACCTCAATAAAATAAATTTTAAAAAGGCGGTGGGTATTAGTTTGCTAGGGCTGCCGTAACAAAATACCACAGACTGGGGGGCTTAAACAACAGAAATTTATTTTCTCACCATTCTGTAGGTGAAAAGTCTGAGATCAAGGTGTCGGCAGGGCTGGTTTCTTCTGAGGCCTCGCTCCTTGGCTTGTGGATAGCTGTCTTCATGTTCACATGGCATTCTCTCTCTGTGGGTGTCTGTGTCCTAATCTTTTCTTATAAAGACACCTGTTATATTGGATTAGGATCCATCTAATGATCTCATTTTAACTTTATCTCTGTAAAGATGCTATCTCCAAATACAGTCACATTCTGAGGTACTGGGGGGTTAGGACTTCAACATATAAATTTTGAAGGAATGTAATTCAGCTCATAATAAAGGATTAATTAATTTCCTCATTATTTCTCCCCTTTTGTTTTGGTCGTTAGCCACTTATTAAGGGGTTGTTTGCACTGTCTTTGGGTATTTTAAGGAAGATCCTGAGGTCATTTATACACCTATGTGTAAAAATGGCAACTGAGGCTGGTATTCTTGCTCTAAATTGGCTCCTGCCTGTAAAGGGAGGTATGTATTGGAAAAAAAATAGCAGAGAAGGTGGGCTTCTAGAAACCAGCCCTGCTACTAAACTTGCCTTGCAACCTTGGAGAAATCCGTTTCTCTCCTGGGATGTTCGCTTGGATCAGGGATTTTAAGTTCAAATGTCCAAAGGAGCTAGACAGGTGTAGTAAGTGGAGAAGCAGACAGGTGTGACAAAATAAGGAGTGGTGGAGGCAGTGTCAAATTGGAGAACATCCCGTTTAAATGAAGCAGAAATTCTCAGCTCCAGCCGGTTGGTGCTAGCTTGAACTAAAGGTGCCGTGTTGCTAGACCTCCTAAGTTTTCAAGAGAAACCTTCATTCAAGACTTTTAAATGAAGTCTCCCACATTTTAAATGTTGGCAGTTCAAATTTTATTTCCAAAGACTGAGGGCCAAAAGGAATATGTCCAAGGGCCGGGTCTGGGCCAGCTGATATCTTAGAGTCTTCTTGCCCAAAAGTGCTGACAAAACCAAAGATGGTAGGTACTGTTGATTGATTGACAGGCACTAAAAGAAAAGAGGGCATACTTTAGTTCATGTGGCCCAAGGATCCATGCTGAGAAGCAAACTCTAAGGGGTGAACTTTTCATATATCTGTCCTCTTTTCTGCAGACAGTAACCCAATTGCATATTTAGCATTGCCTCCTCTACCAGAAATACTTAACGAGTTTTTGGGGGCAGCATCCAAATTAGTTGGAGTTAGGTATTGTAGGTCTAAACTGCCTAAAAATAAATTGATTCAAGTTGATCTTGAATCTATGGGTCTGTTGTCAAACAGGATTATCTTATTGCTGAAACTGAGGAGGAGGGGGTTAATTGTTTGCGGTAATAAAGTACTTGAATCTCAAAGATGTTTGCAAAGTGGCTTTCTTCAGGCAATGTTCTCATGGAAAGATAGTTCTAGCTTGAGGCAATTTGCACAATCAAACTTCAAGAAGGACCCTATAAGGGAGGGTTATAAATGAGGGTTCTGTTCCCATGTTAGGGGCGTTGGGATCTGGAGCGGCACAGAAGCTTCATTTCATGTGTCAGTTCTAATGGATTGGTAATAGCCGCCCGGAAGCTGTCCTGGGGAAGACCCTGAAGCCAGATCCCAGTCCAACGGAGAAGGTGCTGTGATGTTAACCTGGTCTGTCCTGAGTATGGTGGTGTATATTTGTCAACACTCTTATTTATAGTCTCAAGTGACAGAAACCTAATCTCAGGCAGGAAAATTGGTTGGCTTGTAGAATCCAGGACAGGATATTAACAAGAGAGGAGTAGAGATGTAGATGGGCCTCAGGAACAATGTGAACCAGTGACTTGAACTCCTCTGAGATACTCTCTGCCCCTCGTCTCCACGTCTCTGCACATCAATTTTCTTCTGTCATGTAGGGTGGATACCTCCACATGACAGAAATAATAACCACAGACAGTTCCCAAAATGTGCATTTTATGGCTTCCACCAGAGAGAGACTGCCTGATAGCCTCTTCGGTAACAAGCACATACACAAAAATTTTGGAGAGGGATTATGATTAGCCCAGTTTGGATTTGAAAATTGTGGGAAATGACTGCTAAACCCTGAACCAATCAACTTTAGACAGGAGTTGGAATCATCTAAAAACATGACAGCTGGGCTGGCCCCGTGGCTTAGCAGTTAAGTGCGCGTGCTCTGGTACTGGCAGCCCAGGTTTGGAACCCCGGGCGCGCACCGACGCACCGCTTCTCCGGCCATGCTGAGGCTGTGTCCCACATACAGCAACTAGAAGGATGTGCAACTATGACATACAACTATCTACTGGGACTTGGGGGACAGGGGAAAGGAGGAGGATTGGCGATAGATGTTAGCTCAGAGCTGGTCTTCCTCAGAAAAAAGAGGAGGATTAGTGTGGATGTTAGCTCAGGGCTGATCTTCCTCACTAAAAAAAAAAAAAAAAAAATGACAGCTTCTATGAGAACCATATTTTTGTTGGGCTCAGCGGGAAGACAGGTCTCCAGAGCAAGGATAGCATGGGATATAGGACTTTCAGAATGGTGAGTTTCTACCACAAAGAAGATGTCCACACGGCTGCCATCTTCAGCTTAAATCCCAGGGGGTGAAGGAGAAGACCCTCAGGAACGAGTACCAACCTCATCTAGTATCTACAGCTTCTCCCTGTCATTTTCTGCCCTGTGCTTCCTCAGCTGGGAAGAACATCCCCACCTAAATCAACAAGTTGTGCCCTCCAAATTCCAGTGAGCTGAAACAAAGCCATAACTCTCGCAGTTAACCAGGAACGTGCCTCCTATTTTGTGGAGGAAATTCCTGCTCCATGACCAATCTATTAGCCATCTCTTGCCAAGGCAGATGGTGACCTGAGAATTCTGTGCCTGCTTCCTGAGGACTGCCCACCATGCAGTGGCTGATGAGGTTCCGGGTCCTGTGGGGCATCCACAAATCCTGCCATGGGGGCTTCGTCCCTGCCCCTTGGCACCTGCGCTGCCAACCTTTATCAGGAGGTGAATCCCCAAGATGGAATGACCATGACACACCCGAGGAATTTAACTTTGCAAGTGATATACTGGATTATTGGACTCAAATGGAGAAGGTGAAGAGGCATCTGTGATCGGAGGTGAGAACAGGAGTGGCCTCACTGGCCTTATCTTGCTCCTAGTAGGCTGAGGGGCACAGAACCAAGAATAGCTTCTGCCTCAGCTTACCAGTGTCATAGATGAAACTTATGTTTTGGGGTTCAATTCTCAGCCTAGTGACTTCTTCACTTCTCTGATCCTCAGTGGTTTCATCTGTGAAATGGGGATAATCTCATTTAAGAAACAAGACAGCAGGTACACAGTCAGTGCTCCATAATTGTGAACAAGTACAAAGTTCTAATCACAAGGTCAACAAATTGATGTTAGTGTGAGTCTGTTAGTCTTCAACGAATGGGATTGTGAATCTAACTGGAATTCATCTCATCAAACTTGGGCTTGACTTCAGGCTACACTCAGAGGGAGGGGACAGACCACCTCATTGTGCACATGAGCATCTGACACATGTAGGTAAGTCATGTCATCCATCTTCCTGTGAGGATGGCATGTCCAACTGGCGTCCTCCCTATCAACTACCTATGGGAACATGGCTTTAGGGTATGTCCAGAGAAACCTGTCCCTGTGGCCTCTAAAGTTTACATATCTCTGCAGAAAAACTCAATTTCTTGGTTTGCCTTTTCCCCAGAGACAGACCGGGAGAGCAGCAGTGGTAACACTAGGACTTAGGGTAGACGATGGGTGGTGTTCCGGCTACTAAGTTCCAGCTGGTGATGTCCACCACCCAACACTGTCTTTGTACAGAAGAGAGAATTCGCCTGAGATGGAGTCAGAGATTTGGTATAATTTTTAAGTTTCCTATGAACGTGTTTTCATATGTTAGTACTCAAAGCTTATATGCCTTTCATGGGGGCTTCCTCCCCACCTCCTTTTTTTCCCTTCCTCTGAATTTCTGTAATAACCTCAAGGAAAATAGAGAGCATCTTTTATTTGCCGTGTCAACACTTTACATTTAATACTCTGATTAGATGAGTGCTTTTTTTTTTTTTTTTTTTTTTTTCCCCCAAAGCCCCAGTAGATAGTTGTATGTCATAACTGCACATCCTTCTAGTTGCTGTATGTGGGATGCGGCCTCAGCATGGCCAGAGAAGCGGTGCGTCGGTTCGCGCCCGGGATCCGAACCCGGGCCCCCAACAGCAGAGCGTGCGCACTTAACCGCTAAGGCACGGGGCCGGCCCAGATGAGTGCTTTTATTACCCCAGTTTCCAGATGAGGAAACTGAGGTTCCTAGGGTTTAAATAGCCTATAGAAATCACATACCTACTAAGTGAAGGAGCAGAATTTGGGTCCAGGCTGTCTGATTCTGTAATCCATTACAATTATGCACTGCATAAGGACATTTTGGTCAATGACAGACCGCATATACAACGGTGGTCCTGTAAGATTAGTACCATATAGCCTAGGGATATAGTGGGCTATACCATCTAGGTTTGTTTAAATATACTCTATGATGTTTGCACAACGATGAAACCGCCTAACGGTGCATTTCTCAGAACTCAGAATAGTATGCTCATCGTTAAGCGATGGATGACTGTTTAACCTAGTCTCACAACTGATTATGCCAAAACATCTCTGCCTTCAGACGATAAACTGAGTTTCATTGCTGCCCAGACCAGAAATCTGGTTAAGACCTTTGGAATCATGGTATAGGCTGGAGAGGGAGAAGGTAGAGAGGAGGAAGTGATGCCATCACTTTTCCCTCATTTATCTTCATAAAGTCCTTATTAGTTAGTTCATGCATCAACCCATTTAGATAACCATCAAGTAAATTCCCCCAGAGAATGCCAGTTTTTGTTGGGTTTTATATCTCATTATCAGTCATGGTCAATTCCTCCATGTATCCAAATTTCTCCCACCCCCAGGATCCCCATCCCAATAATTTTCATTCTCACAACACTTCTGATCTGTCTGCTTCCATTTTTCCAATTGCCTTGATCATGGTCAGTGTCTTTCTAATGATACATGATGCCTGACACCTAGCAGTCCCTTGATAAATGTTTGTAGAATAAATTAATTTTGAAACTTACATTATAAGCACCATAGGTTTTATTGCTGCTCCTATGAAAGACCCCCCAGAGGGCATGCCACCACAGTCCACTCTGGCTTCCTGGACCTCCCCTTACAACTTAATGAACATCACCCAGAAGCTGATCCATGGCTAACACATTACAGCCCAACAACACAGCCCAAACCATAACAGATTGACAGAATTTATTTTGACTCACTTTTCAACACATTTTACCTGTAAAATGTAAGTTAGAAATCCAACATTTTTATGTGAAATCTTCTGATTATTTTTTTAGTGTTTCCAAAGAATTCATTATAAAACAAAAGAAAATGCATTGTAGGCTAGACAACATAGGTCCATGGGTGGAATACAGTTGCTCATTCAGGCCACCAATTTATAACCCCTGACTGTCCTTGTAAATTAAACCCTATGTTACTCTGGGTTCCTAGAGGGAAATTAAACCCTATGTTACTCAACTTCAATTGATTCCTGGAGCAGCCTCTCAGATCTATTCAGGAGAGGTCACATTCATGTCCAGATTCATTCATTCTGTCTCCTTGATACTGTATTCATTCATTCAGCTAAGACTTGGTGAGCACCTCACATGTGCCAAGCATTATTGTAGATAATAGGAATAGAAAAGTAAGCAAAACATAGAACTCTTCATTTTCACTCTTTAGATAATGTACTTCCCCACTTCATGTCTTAGGAAAGATGAGTACAGCATCTGTGACACTAACTTCTGTTTGTTTTGGCAAAAAATCATGACATAAGCAAATTCTTCCTGCCAGTCTCTGATGCAATTTAACATTAAACATTGCTCAATAAATATAGTCAAATATGTATTAACCACAAAGATTAAAAAAAAAAACAGCTGAATGTCATGGCCACATAATGTCTGGCTCTTTGTCCTATAATGTTTGCTCAAGGAAATTAACTTATATGCTGCCACACATTCCAAATGCCTTACTATTCAATATTCGTGTCTGCCTAGATTTCTTTGAGCCAATCAGTCTGTGTTCGGTGGCTCCTGAATTTAATTCTGTAATTTTACGTAAACAATTAGTAACAGTCCTAGGACCTATACAATTTTAAAGGATCCTCATGTTCCTCTGAAACTATTAGACTTTTGTCCCAACATCCCATAAAGGACTCCTCCATGGTATTCACAAAGAGTCTAAATCTTTTGTAATTCTTATACACATGTAGTGTCATTGGCACTACAATGTAAGCTCCATGAGGTCATGGAACTCTTGCTGTTTTGTTCACTGTTGTATCCCCAGAGTACAGAACATGCCTGGCACATTAACTATATGTTGAAAGAATCTAAATGCATGCAGACCCTGGACAGCAACACAAACAGCACAAGAAACACAACATGGGGGCCTGGCCATGACTTGGTTGTATTTTGGCAAAGGGCTGTTTACTTTCTCATGGATGTATTGTAAACGTGCACGGGAAAATACAGGAAGCTTTGGCACAGGCAGCCCTGATGCAGAGAAGGCAACAGAGTTCAGGAATCAGAATTGGGCTTTGGGGCTTCTTATGTAAAAATCACGTCTCAAAGTGAACATTCATTCCTGTATGGCAGCAGTTGGTAGAGCTAAATGGTTGCTGCCCCCTTGGAAGATGTGTGGCTCTCCAGTTTGCCCCAGAGGAACCTGGCAGGCTTCTCTCATTTATGTTACTTGCCTGGTCCCTGTAGGCTCTGGGTTTCCGACCTCTGGTATAAAAACAAGATTATCCCAACTTATCTAAATATTAATGGAATAATACATATTATTTCCCAATTAAACATAATGCAAAAAGTTTTAACTTCCAGACCTTTAGAGTAATCTTCCTTGGTAAATTCTTTTAAAGTCTGGGTATCAGTTAATTACTGGTTCATCCATGTGAGTTGATTCTCCATGACTGTGTCTCCCAGTTTGACATATTATACTACATATTAGTCATTTGGTGAGCCTGTAAGGAGTTCATCCATTTTTTATCAATGGCAATCTACAAAGGAATAGCATGCCATTTATCATTTTAAATTACATTTAAACTACTTTCTTTGTAAGTTAAATTACAATCAATCTTATATGTAGCCATATTTAAAATGAATAGTTTGGTCGTAATCTACATCCAGAAAATTTGATCGCTGCCCAATTTAGAAAAACAAATCATTCCCTTTATCCAAAGAAATAAAAGCCTCATCTCATCTTTAGATTTAATTTAACCCGGAAGTTCCTTATCATTCCTTATTTGTATCCCAGAGTTGTTTTTTATTTATTCATTCAATAAATATTGACCGAACATTTACAGTGTGCCAGGTGCTCGTCTAAGTGCTTTCGTAAAGAATTTAGAAGTTTATTACTATTTTCTTTTGTTGTTGTTTTATTGAGAAATAATTGACATATATCACTTTTCTTAAAAAACCAAAAAACATCAATTTTTCAAGTCAAACTCAACACACTTGTATGCATACCAAAAATTTTAGAAATAAAATCTAGGGTTTTCATTGTAGGAAAGCTTTTAGTAATAGACTTACTTTCTTGAATAGATACAAGCTTATTAAGATTTCAATTCTATCAGATTTGACAAGTTGTATTTTTTTTTAACCATAGTCATCTTATTTTTTTTCATTCTTTTTTTTTCTTTCTTGTGAAATTTTTGTTGTACATCAGTGTTTGTCAGTCACCATATAAATGCATCCCTTCACCCCTTGTGCCCGCCCCCCACCCCATTGCCCCTGGTAACCACCAAGCAGTTCTCTCTTTCTGTGTGTTGGTTTTTCTTCCACTTATGGGAGAAATCATGCAGTGTTTGTCTTTCTCTTTCTGGCTTATTTCGCTTAACAAAATACCCTCCAGGTCCATCCATGTTGTTGCAAATGGGACGATTTTGTCTTTTTTTATGGCTGAGTAGCATTCCACTGTGTGTGTGTGTGTGTGTGTGTACATATATACATTCATATACCACATCTTCTTTAGCCACTCATCCATTGAGGGACATCTGGGTTGCTTCCATGTTTGGCTATAGTGAATAATGCTGCAATGAACATAGGGGTGGGTAAGCCTCTTTGGATTGTTGATTTCAGATTCGTTGGGTAGATACCCAGCAGTGGGATAACTGGATCATAAGCTATTTCTATTTTTAATTTTTTGAGGAATCTCCATACTGATTTCCAAAGAGGCTGCACCCGTTTGCATTCCCACCAGCAATGAATTACGGTTCCCATTTCTAAACAGCTTCTCCAGCATTTGTTTTTTTTGTCTCGGTGATTATAGCCATTCTAATGGGTGTCAAGTGATATATTAGCATGGTTTCGATTTACATTTCCCTGATGATTAGTGATGTTGAACATCTTTTCATGTGTCTATTGGCCATCTGTATTTCTTCTTTGGAGAAGTGTCTGTTCGTTGCCTCTTTCCATTTTTTGATCTGGTTGTTTGTTTTTTTGTTGTTGAGTTGTGTGAGTTCATTATATATTATGGATATTAGTCCCTTTTTGGATATATAGTTTGCAAATATTTTTTCCCAGCTGGTAGGCTGCCTATTCATGTTGGTCCTGGTTTCATTTCCCTTGTAGAAGCTCTTTAATCTGATGAAGTCCCACTTGTTTATTTTTTCTTTTGTTTCCCTTGGCCAAGTAGACATGGAATTCGAAAAGATCCCTTTGTGACCAATGATGAATAGTGTACCTCCTATATTTTCTTCCAGGAGTTTTATAGTTTCAGGTCTCACTTTCAGGTCTTTGATCCATGTTGAGTTAATTTTTGCATATGGCAAAAGAAGATGGTCTACTTTCATTCTTTTGTAAGTGGCTGTCCAGTTTTCCCAGCACCATTTATTGAAGAGACTTTCCTTTCTCCACTCCTTTGTCGAAGATTAGCTGTCCATAGATGTGAGGATTTATTTCCGGTCTTTCAATTCTATTCCATTGATCTGTGTATCTGTTTTTGTACCAGTATGATGCTGTTTTAGTTACTGTCACTTTCCAGGATGTTTTGAAGTCAGGTATTGTGATGCCTCCAGCTTTGTTCTTTTTTTCTCATGATTGCTTTAGCTATTCGGCGTCTTTTGTTGCCCCATATGAATTTTAGTATTTTTTGTTCTATTTCCGTGAAGAATGTCCTTGGGATTCTGGTTGGGATTGCACTGAATCTGTAGATTGCGTTAGGTAGTATGGACATTTCAACTATGTTTATTCTTCCAATCCAAGTGCATGGAATATTTTTCCATTTCTTTATGTCATCATTGATTTCACTCAATAATGTCTTATAGTTTTCATTGTACACGTCTTTCACTTCCTTGGTTAAATTTACTCCTAGATATTTTATTCTTTTTGTTGCAATTGTAAATGGGATTGTCTTCTTGAGTTCTCTTTCTGTTAGTTTGTTATTAGAGTATAGAAATGCAACTGATTTCTGTAAGTTGATTTTGTACCCTGCAACTTTGCTGTAGTTGTTGATTATTTCTAATAGGTTTCCAATGGATTCTTTAGGGTTTTCTATATATAATATCATGTCACCTGCAAACAACAAGAGTTTTACTGCTTCGTTGCCTATTTGGATTCCTTTTATTCCTTTTTCTTGCCTAATTGCTCTGGCCAGAAGCTCCAGTACTATGTTGAATAAGAGTGGGGAGAGTGGGCACCCTTGTCTTGTTCCTGTTTTCAGAGAGAGAGCTTTCAGTGTTTCCCCATTGAGTATGATGTTGGCTGTGGGTTTATCATATACAGCCTTTATTATACTAAGGTACTTTCCTTCTATACCCATTTTTTGAGAGTTTTTATCATGAATGGATGTTGGATCTTGTCAAATGTCTTCTCTTCATCTATAGAGATGATCATATGGTTTTTATTCCTTGTTTTGTTAATGTGGTGTATCACATTGATTGATTTGCAGATGTTGAACCATCCCTGTGTCTGTGGTATCAATCCCACTTGATCATGGTGTATGATGTTTTTAATGTATTACTGTATTTGGTTTGCCAATATTTTGTTGAGGATTCTTTCATCTATGTTCATCAGGGATAATTGTCTGTAGTTTTCCTTCCTAGTATTGTCTTTGTCTGGCTTTGGTATCAGGGTGATGTTGGCCTTGTAGAATGTGTTGGGAAGTGTTCCATCTTCCTCTGTTTTTTGGAATAGTTTGAGAGGAACAGGTATTAAATCTTTGAATTTGGTAAAATTCTCCAGAGAAGCCATCTGGTCCTGGACTTTTATTTTTGGGGAGGTTTTTGATTACTGTTTCAATCTCTTTACTTGTGATTGGTCTATTCAGGTTCTCTATTTCTTTTTGATTCAGTTTTGGGAGGTTGTATGAGTCTAAGAATTTATCTGTTCCTTCTAGATTGTCCAATTTGTTGGCATATGGTTTTTCATAGTATTCTCTTATAATCTTTGATATTTCTGTAGTATCTGTGGTAATTTCTCCTGTTTCATTTCTAATTTTACTTATTTGAGCCTTCTCTTTTTTCTTGGTGAGTCTGGCTAAGGGTTTGTCAATTTTGTTTATCTTCTCAAAGAACCAGCTCTTTGTTTCATTTATCCTTTCTATGGTTTTGGTTTTGATTTCATTTATTTCTGCTCTGATATTTATTATTTCCCTCCTTCTGCTGACTTTGGGCTTTGTTTGTTCTTCTTTTTCTAATTCTCTTAGGTATAGTTTGAGGTTGCTTATTTGAGCTTTCTCTTGTTTGTTAAGGTGGGCATGTATTGCTATGAGTTTCCCTCTCAGGACTGCTTTTGCTGCATCCCATATGAGTTGGTACAATGTATTTTCATTTTCATTTGTCTCCAGATATGATTTTATTTCTCCTTTCATTTCATCAATGATCCATTTGTTGTTCAGTAGCATGTTGTTTAGTCTCCACATCTTTGTCACTTTCCCGGTGTTTTTCTTGTGGTTGATTTCTAGCTTCATGGTGTTATGGTCAGAAAAGATGCTTTTTATGATTTCAATTTTCTTAAATTTATGGAGGCATGCCTTGTTTCCCAGCATGTGGTCTATTCTTGAGAATGTTCCATGTGTGCTTGAGAAGAATGTGTAATCTGCTGTGTTTGGATAGAGTGCTCTATCTACATGTATTAAGTCTATCTCGTCAAGTTTTTCAGTTAAGTCCATCATTTCCTTGTTGACTTTCTGTCTGGATGATCTATCCATCGATGTAAGTGGAGTGTTAAGATCCTCTACTATTATTATGTTGTTATTAGTATCTCCTTTTAGGTTTGTTAATAGTTGCTTTATGTACTTCGGGGCTCCTGTGTTGGGTGCATATATATTTATAAGTGACATGTCTTCTTGGTGGAGTGTCCTCTTTTATCATTATATAGTGCCCCTCTTTGTCTCTCATGACCTGTTTTATCTTAACAGTCAAATTTGTCTGATATAAGTATGGCAACACCTGCTCTCTTTTGTTTGCCATTAGCTTGGAGTATTGTCTTCTATTCGTTCACTCTGAGCCTGTGTTTGTCTTTAGAGCTGAGATGTGTTTCCTGGAGGCAGCATATGGTTGGATCTTGTTTTTTAATCCACCACACCACTCTATGTCTTTTGACTGGAGAGTTCAGTCCATTTACATTTAGGGTAATTATTGATATATGAAGGCTTAATGTTGCTATTTTATGGCTCATTTTCTGGTTCTTTTGCATTTCCTTTGTTTCTCTCCCCATGTGTTTCAGAATACCAATTCAGTTTGGTAGTTCTCCTAGTTTTCTCTTTATTTATTGTGCGTGACTCTGTTCTGATTATTTGGTTAGTGGTTACCACGAGGTTTGTATAAAAAATCTCATGGATGTGATAGTCCATTTTTTGATGGCTTTTTTTTTTCTCTTAGACTAAGTAGATTCAATCCTCTTCCTCGTCCCCTTCTAAGTTATTGTTGTCATGTCTTATTCCATCTTGCGTTGTGAGTTAGTCTTTAAAGTGATGAGATTATAAGTTATTTTTGGTGTCTCCCTTCCCTTGATCCTTGGTTTTATAATTAACTGTTTGCTAATCTATTCTGATAGAGAGCTGCAATTTTTCTGGTTTTGTTGCCCTATCTTCCTCCTTATTCAAAACTTTGTATCCTCTTTCTCTTTTTTTTCTCAAACATGAGGGCCTTCTTGAGTATTTCTTGTAGTGGGGGTCTTGTGGCAATGAATTCCCTTAGCTTTTGTTTATCAGGGATAGTTTATTATTTCTCCATCATATCTGAAGGATATTTTCTCCTATGTCATTCCACTCTCTCCTAGCCTGTAAAGTTTCTGTTGAGAAATCGTCTGTAAGCCTGATAGGAATTCCTCTGTACGTTATTTATTTGTTTTTTTGTCTAGCTGCCCTTAGTACTTTTTCTTTGTTGTTGACTTTTGCCAGCTTTACTACTATATGCCTTGGAGAGGGTCTTTTCATGTTGATATATTTAGGAGATCTATTGATTTCATTCACTGGTATTTCCAGCTCCTTCCCCAGGTTTGGGAAGTTCTCAGCTATTATTTCTTTGAACAAGCTCTCTGCTCCTTTTTCCCTTTCTTCTCCTTTTGGAATACCTATAATCCTTGTATTGGATTTCCTAATTGAGTCGGATATTTCTTGGGGAGTTTCTTCATTTCCTTTTAGTCTTAGTTCTCTCTCCTCCTCCATCTGGAGCATTTCTGCATTGCTGTCCTCAGTATTGCTAATTCTTTCCTCCTTATTGTCAGCTCTGTTGCTTAAGGCTTCTAGATTTGTGTTTAGCTCCTCTATTGTGTTTTTCATTTCTAAGATTTCTGATTGGTTTTTCTTTATTGTTTTAATCTCTTTTGGGAAGAAATTCCTGATTTCATTGAATTGTCTATCTGTGTTTGATTGTATTTCATTTAGCTTTTTTATGATAGCTGTTTTGAATTCTCTGTCATTAAGGTTATACATTTCTGTGCTTTCAGGGTGCTTGTCATTTTCCTTTTGGTCTGGAGATTTAATATATGTTTGCATAGTGCCTGTCAGTATTAACTTGTTTTTCCTCATAGTGAAAATATCTGGTCGCAGTTTCCTCTTGTCGCCGCTGGCTGGGGGTTAAGAGCTGTGTATTCTGTGCCCAAGTCCATCCATGGATGTTCTGGTTGGCCTGCAGCTGAGCTGGGGCATGGCGGAGCTGAAGCATGGCTGAGCTGAAGTGCGGCTGAGCAGAGGCTGCTGGGGCTAGAGTGCAGGAACAACTGGAGTTGAAGTGTGGGAACAGCTGAGACTGGAGCATAGCTAGGCTGAAGCACCTGGGGCTCAGATGTGGGTGTGCTGAAGAAGCTGGAGCTGAAAGGTGGCCCAGCTTCAGTGCGGTTGAGCAGAAGCAGCTGGAGCTGGAGTGCAGGAAATGCTGGAGCTGGGGTGTGGCTGGGTTGATGCAGCTAGAGTTGGAGTATGGCTGGGTTGAGGCAGCTGCAACTGAAGTGCAGCTGGGCCGAAGAAGCAGGAGCTGGAGCACTGCTGGGCTGAAGAAGCTGTGACTGGAGTGCAGCTGGGCTGAAGTAGCTGGCACCAAGTCAGCTGGAGCCTGAGCATGGCCACACCAAAGCAGCTGGAGCTGGGGGGTGGTCGAGCTGAAGGAGCTGGGAGCAGGGCATGGTTGAGCTGAAGGAGCTGTGGCCAGGGCGCCATTGAGCCCATGCAGCTGGGGCCATGGCGCAGTTGAGCTGGGGCAGCTGGGGCCTGGACGCAGTCAGGCCTGAGTCACTGGGGCTGGGGCGCCAAGGAGCCAGAGCTGTTGTGGCCGGGGCATAGGCACACTGGAGCCGCTGTGGCCAGGGTGCAGGCGGGCTGCTGCCGTTGGTGCCTGGGCACCAGGGTCCACCACCTCTGGGGCCAGGGCTCTGGGGAGCCACTGCCTCTGGTGCTGGGGACGGGCACCCTGCTGCTGCTGGGGGGACTGGGGCACTGGGTGGTCACCACTGCTAGGGCCGGGGTGTGGGTGTGCCACCGCCACTGGTGCCTGGATGCTGGGGGGCTGCTACCTCTGGGGCTGAGGCACCCGCTAGGGCCAGGGTGCAGGTGCACCACTGCCACTGGTGCCAGGGCTCCGGGAAGCCACGGCCTCTAGTGCCGGGGTGTGGGAGCACTGGTGCCACTGGTGGCACCAGGGTGCTGGGGGCTTGCTGCTGATATGGCCAGGGCATAGGCACACCACCACCGCTGGTGCCTGGGCACATGGGGACCGCTGCCTCTGGGGTCTGGGTGTGGGCACGCCACCTCCACTGGCACGGGGGCTGGAGTTGAGCTGAAGCTCTGCTGAGCTGAGGCTTCAGGGCCGCTGTGCTGAAGCGCCAGGCGGGCAGGGTGGAGGGACGCTGACTTTGCCTCCCCAATCCCAGATGTTTCTCGCTTCACTGTCACTCTCTGCTCTCCTGAAGGGCTAGCTTGTCGAAAGTACCCTCACGACAAGGGGGAAGCAATTCCCCACGGGCTGTGAGGGATCTTGGAGAGCACTGGTTTTCTTGTGGAGGGCTGCCCCTCCCCCCTCCCTGAGAGCTGCGTGGTCTCAGTCTCAGGTTTGCTGTCCTTTGGGAGTGAGGGGAGCTCCTCTTACCTCCTTCCACTTCCTCTGGGGATTCCAGCACCTCAGTCCTCGGGTGTACAGCCGCGTGAGTGCCTCAGACGTCCCTTGTGTTGTGTTAATAACTTCTGTTGGAATGTGAATGTCCTTTTTGTTGTGTCTTAGACAGGGAGAGTTCAATAGGGGAAGCTCACTCAGCCATGATGCCGACATCACTCTTCAAGTTGTATTTTTTTCCTTTGAACAATTTGTCCATTTCATCCAAATTGTCAGATTTAATGACATAAAGTTATTTATAATTTTGTCTTATTGCTGTTTTAATGTCTGTAAGAATTGTAATAATGTATACTTTTCATTCCTGATATTGTTAATATGTTTGTTCCCTATTTTTCTCTTGATATGTCTTTCTAAGAGTTTATCAATTTTATTAATCTTTTCAAAACCAGCTTTTACTGGTATTCTCTATTGTGTATTTGTTTTCCATTTCATTGATGCATGCTCTTATCTTTATTATTTCTTTTCTTCTACTTTCCTTGGATTTGATTTGTTGGTATTTTTTTAGCTTCTCGAGATGGAAGCTTACATGCTTACCCTTCAGCCTTCCTTCTTTTCTAATAGATGCATTTAAAAATTTAAATTTCCCACTAAGCACTTCTTTCAGGTGCATTACACAAATTTTGATGTCATATTTTAGTAACACTCAGTTCAAAATATTTTCGATTTGCCTTTTTGATTCTTCTCTGACCCATAGATTATATAGAAGTGTATTGATTAGTTTCCAGACAGTGGGGGTGCATTTCTCGTTGTCTTATTGTTGATGATTTCTAGCTTAATTTCATTATGGTCAGAAAACATACTCTATTTTAATCTTTTGAGATTGGTAAATGTTCCAAATGCAACGGAAAATAATGTGAATTATATCACAGTTGGGGAAAAGTGTTTTATCTATGTCAACTAGGACTTAAATTTTCTCAGTCTGTCATATTCTATCATTAATTTACAGAAATCATGAAATTTCAACTTGTGTTTCATTTTAATTAATACTGAGGCAAACTCTTTCTATAGACAATAAACTCTTGTGTGTTTTAATATTCAGAAAGAATCTTCTCACTCAGGAATCACCGAAGTATTTGATAAGCCTTTCAATTTTTCTTTTTCAAAGTATATTTTAGTTAGAGATTAGCAAGGAGTAGCTATGTAGGTTTTTGTTTATTTAAATCAACTGTATTGATGTATGACTTACATAGAATAAAATGCACACATTTTAAATGTAAAGTTTAATGAGTTTTAGAACATTTTATCACCTCAAAAGTTTCGTATTGTCCTTTCCCAGTCAGTACCCACCCATCCCTACCCCGAGTCTGAGGCAACGACTGATTTGCTGTCACTAGAAATTATATTTCTCTCCCCTGAGTTTCATGGAAATGAAATAACACAGGATGCATCCTTTTGTGTCTGGTTTCTTTTACTCAGAATCTCAGCATAGTGTTTTTGAGATTCATCCACGTTGCTTTGTGTATTAGTTGGTCATTTATTTTTATTGCTGAGTTGCTTACTCAACATTTTATCTTTTAAAATGATTTCTTGATTTTCCTTGGCTTCAAATCTCACTGCATGAAACTTTAAATTTCAAATCCAGTGTAAGGGTTGTATTTTTTCTTCCACCCTTCTCTTAATATCACATTATCAGATTACTCCTTAGCACAAAAGTCCATAACTGCTTAAACAATATCTTCTTTAAGTTGTGAAAGTTAAGGGCTAAAATACTGTCTGAATTTTGAGCAATAACAGTTGTTTTCTACCTTGATATGCCGGCTCTTCCATCATTTTTTAAACTCCTACAGGAACATTCCCTGCTCTGCTCCCCTTATAGAAACAGTGCACACCAGTCATTTACACTTGCTAATATTCTTTAATCTGTTGGGCAAGGATTTTTTTCATAGCACTGATGTTTTCATAGATATGAATACATATATATGTATATACATATATATTAATCTTATCTCAAATGATACTTTCTTTTGTTCCAATCATCTGAGTCAAAGGTAGTAGGGTCATGTTTGTACATATGCAGAAAACGTTCCTGGAAGAATATGCACCAAACAGTTTTCAGTGTTAACATTCAGGGAGTGAAGATGTGATGAGAAATTTGAAGAAATTTTTCTGTTTCTAAGAAATTTTCCGCTCATAAGCCTCTGCATTGCCTGAATTTTTACTCTGAACATGTTTTGTTTGGGGAATAAAAAAAAATGAAATCTTTAAAAAAAAAAACATGCTCATTATAGAAAATGTGGGGAAAATAAGAAAGTTGATTTAAACAAGAAAACAAAAATTGACCATAAATATTAAAAACCATTTACATATGTGTGTATATGTGTGTCTTGTTCACCATTACATCCTTTTGGTCTAAGAACATGATGGCCTCTAAAAACATTTGGCCTCAGAAATAATGAGAACTTGGAAATGTTTAATGAAGGAATGAATATTACTATATAAACTTGGATTATAATGTAAATATGGTTTTTCTTTTTTTTCTTTTCTTTTTTGGTGAGGAAGTTGGCCCTGAGCTAACATCCACTGCCAATCTTCCTATATTTGCTGAGGAAGATTAGCCCTGAGCCAACGTCTGTGCCTGTCTTCCTCCACTTTGTGTGTGGGACGCTGCCACAGCATCACCCGATGAACAGTGTGTAGGTCCGCACCCAGGATGATAAACCTGCAAATCCCGGTTCTGCCAAAGTGGAGTGTGCAAACCCAACTACCACGCCACCGGGCCTGCCCTGGTCTTGCTTTTTAAAATTGATATTATATTCTGGGCATTTTTTATTGCAGGAACATTTCTGAGAGTTTTTTTTTATGGGTTTTATCATATTCTATCATTTTGTAGACAGCATACAATTTGATCCTGTTCTTTTTATTGATTCTGCCAATATTTGTATTTTGATTGGGAAATTTAGTCCACTTACATTTAAAGTAGTTACTGATAGGGAAGGACTTACTATTGCCATATTATTAATTGTTTTCTTGATGTCATAGCTTTTTTTTGTCTCCTATTCCCTCTTTTACTGCCTTCTTTTGTGCTTTGTTGATTTTTTTGTAGTGATATGTTTTGATGCTCTTCTCATTTCCTTTTGTATTGTATATATTACATATAATATCCTAAAGTTATAACAATCTACTTTAAGCTAATAACAACTTAACTTCATCCACATACAAAAATCTATTCCTTTCCAGTTCCATCTCACCTCTCCACTTCATGTTATTGGTGTCACAGATTACATCTTTATATATTGTGTACCCATTAACATAGATTTATAATTATTTTTATGCTTTCATCTTTTAAATTTTGTTACAGAATAAAAACCAGAGTTATGCATAAAAATTACAATAATAGTGGTTTTTATATTTGTCCATGTTTTTACTTTTATCCAAGAACTTCCTATTTTCACATTTGAGTTACTCTGTACTGTCCTTTCATTTCAACTTGAGGACTCCTTTTAGCATTTCTTACAGAGAAAGTCTAGTGGAAATGAACTCCCTTAATTTGGTTATCTGGGAATGTCCTAATTTCTCCCTTATCTTCAAAGGATAAGTTTGCTGGATATAAAATTCTTGGTTAACAGTTTTTTTCCCCCTCAGCACTTTAAATATATCATCCCACTGCCTTCTGGTCTGCAATCCACTGATAATCTTATTAAGCATTTCTTATACATGACTTTTCTCTTGCTGCTGTCAAGAGCCTCTCTTTGGCTTTGGCTTTTATCATTTGATTATAATGTGTCTCTGTGTGGATCTGTTTGTGTCTTCCTACTTAGAGTTCATTGAGACTCTTGTATGTGTATATCCAGGTCTTTACTCAAATTTGGGAAGGTTTCAGCCATCATTTCTTCAGATAAGCTATATGTCCCTCTTTCTATCTTTCTTCTTCCTCTTTGACTCTCATAATGTGTATATTTGTCTACTTGCGATTGTTCCGTAAATCCCGTAGGCTCTATTCACTTTTTTTCATTTGTTTTCTTTTTGCTCCTCAGACTCCATAATTTCAAATGACTTGTTTTAAAGTTTACTGATTCTTTCTTCTGCCAATTTGAGTCTGCTGTGGAACCCCTCTAGTAAGGTTTTTTATTTCAGTTACTGTATTTTTCAGCATTTCTGTTTGGTTCTTTTCTGTAATTTCCATCTCTTTGTTCATCATCTCATTTTGTTCATATATCATTTTCCTGATTTGCTTTAGTTCTTTGTTGGTGTTTTCCTTTAGGTCTTTCAGCATATATAAGATGGTCATTTAAAAGTCTTTGTCTAGTAACTGAAGGCTGTGTTTCTTTAGGGTCAGTTTCTAGAGATTTATTTTGTTCCTGTGAATGGGCCATATTTTCATGTTTCTTTGTAGGCCTTGTGATCTTTTGTTGAAAATTGGACGTCTGAAAAAAGGAGCCCCCTCTCTCAGTCTGTGAAGATTGGCTCCATGTGGGGGAAGACCTTCAGTAGTTTTCTCAGTGTGAAAACTTAAGGCCTTCTCAGGTCTTTTCTGGCATGTTTCTTTCCTGGGCCTGTGCGTGTTCTTTTTTCCAATTTTCCCGTACACATGGCTGATCTTATATACCTTAATTTCCATAAAAGTCTCATCCTTGCTTCTTCTTGGGGCCTTAGATGTTCTATTGTATTCCTCTGCCTGCAGTTTGTTGCCCCTAAGTGGCTACAGGTCTACAGTCTTCACACACCATGGCATCTGCCAGTGCTTCCAGAGACCTTCAACCTGATATTCAAACTATGCCACCCTTCCCATCTGAGCACCAAGTCAGACGAGACAGAAACCAGTCCCTCAGGCAGCCCCCAGACAAGCCGGAATGTTGCAAACAAGTTACACAATTTTCCTTCTGTCCCAGGGAGGGGCTTGGAATTGGGTGGCTTCCTCCTGACTGTGCTGTGCCACATCAGAGAGGGGTGGTGCAAGAGTAGGCAAAAACATCACAAAATGTCCTACCATTTTGAGTATGGCTCTTATTGTTTGGGCATTTGTTGGTTGCTGCAGACCCTCGACTATTTCAAGAGCTCCCATAAAACCATTTTAGTCTGTTGTTTACTTGATGTTTCTCTGAAGGAATGAGGGCCTGGAGCTTCCTAGTCTGCCTTCTTGCTGACTTCACCTCTAGAAGTAATTTATTTAAAAATATTCCCCCAAATATTCAGGAACTAAATGAGCCTATTTTATTTTATTGTGTAGCAATAATAATAATAGTAATATTTATTGAGCACCTACTTGATCCAGGCACTGCTTTGTACACTTTATTCATTTAAATAGCTCATTTAAACTTTACTACCTTCTAGGTAGTATTATTGTTGCCATTTCATAGATGAGAAAACTGAGGCATAGAGGGGAACCCACTGTCTATATGGAACTAAGACAGACACATGGGGGAATGGAGCTTTAAGTCTTCAATAGGAGACATGAAGGTTATTCATGGTTTTATGTGACTTGAGAGGAGGTGGCTACAGTAGGCCAGAAGAACTTGGTTGCATCACACCCACTCCTAACTTCTCTTGGCTCTTTAATTGCTTTAAAATTGGGTCTCAGTGCTTGAGCTGTGCTCATACTGGAATATGACTATGGCAGTGGATTGGCCAAATAAGTGCCCTTTTCCTTTGAAGCAGGAAGTAACACATGGTGTATGATCTTGACCAGGAGGGCAAGAGAGGTCCAAACCCAGCCCTGTGGTGAGTGAATAACCAAGGGGATGAACTGAAGTGGAGTTTCAGAGAGATGGCAGACTTAACCCGCCATGCGGCCAACGTCTTCACGCAGACCTGTGGCCTGCAGCAGGGAGACCGTCTAGCCTTGATTCTGCCTCGAGTGCCTGAGTGGTGGCTGGTGACTGTGGGCTGCATCCGAACAGGTCAGTGACTCAGAGAGACCCCAGTAGACCTTAGGGCTGGCCTAGAGTCAAGTGGTCCTGGAATATTAGGTGCTTTCTCTTCCCCTACCTTCTTTCTTCTTCACAGTCTTTCTCTTTCTCAGACTCCCTCATGTATTCTTTTGTCCTTTGTCACTCACTCTCCCTCACACTCATCCACTCTCAAACACAATGTCGTAATTCTCTCCCATTCACACACACACACACACACACACACACACACACACACTTTCTTTTGTACAGTCTCAGACATTACTACTTTCTTTTAAAGATTCATCAATTGTTAACATTTTGTCATATTTAAGCCCCCTTCCTCACTGAATCATGTAAGAATCAGTTGCAGACATTGTGATATCCATAAATACCAGAAAAATACCCATAAGCACTGGAGTATGTATCTGCTAAGGTCCAAGACATTCCCCTCACGTAAACACAACAGAGTTATCACACAAGAAGTTTAACACTGATACAATATAGTTACTGATATACATGCATAGTCAAAATTCCTCAATTGTCCCAGTAATGCCCTTTATAGCCTTTTTTTTCTTTAAATCCAAAATCTAATCAAGGATCATGCATTGCATTTAGTTGTCATGTCTCTTCAGTCTCTAATATAGAATGGTTCCCTAGCCTTTGCTGCATGACAATGACATTTTTGAAATATCTAAGCCAGCTGTTTTACAGAATGTCTCTCAGAATTTGTATTTCTGACTCTTCCTTTATGATTATATTCAGGATAAGCATTTTTAGCAGAAATAGTAGATGGGCAATCTTGTGTCTTTCTCAGTGCATCACATCAGGGGGTATATGAGTTGGTTTGTCCCACCACCAGTGATATCGTTGTATCACTCTGGTAAGGTGGTACCCACTTTTGTAAAGGCAATTTTCCCCTTGCAATTTCCCCTTGCGATTAATAAGTAATCTGTGGTGTAATACTTAGGAGACTGTGTGAATATCTCTTTCCCCGACAGTCTTTCACCCTGTGGTGTGAGTATCCATTGATGATTCTTGACGGAATTGACTATTATTATGGTGGTTTTATATGAGGATTTTCTATTTATATCATTCCCTCTACATTTGTTAGTTAGCATTTTTCTGTCGAGATTTTCTTTCCCCTTTTAAATACCTATCAATTTAGCTATATAATTTGGAATCAGTCTGGGATTCATGGATTTTTTAAATCACTTCAGTTATTCTATGCATGCTCATACAACAATCCATCATGCTCCTGCTCATATTTGTCTCTCTCTCTCTCTCACTCATATTCTCTCACAAATAAAATAGTTGGTTAATCAATCAAGGTCATGTGGAATCAAGAACTTGTAGCAACGACAGAGGGAGCATAGAGAAACCGTGTCATCTGTAGATCTAAGAGAAGGCCCATGGGAAATCCAAGACATGAGCAGAGCACCCTGGGATGTGCAGAATTACAGAGGAGTAGAAGCAAAGGAAGGGAATTCCGTGAATGGGCATCGCACATGCAAAAGCTTAGAGTCAGGCGTAGCCTAGGTGAGAATGGCCATTTTGAAATAGAGATTAGAGTTGTGGGAGAGAAAGGTGGAGAGTGGGCAGCACCTTCAATGTCAGGAAGGAGAGTGTGGTGCTTTCCTGGAGAGAGGGCAGAGGTGTTAGTGCAGAGAAGTGTGGTGGGGAAAAGTCAGTGCTCTGTGGAACTTAAGCAGGTAATAATATGAAAGATGGGTGGCTGGAAGATTCAGGACAGGGCATCTGGTGGAGAGATTAGAATCCAATAGGAGCACACAAAGGCTTGACCTAATTGTTGGTGATGGAAGATGGAGAGGAAGAGAGGAAAGTTCAAAGGACAATGAGGTTAAATTTGGATATGAGAAATGAAGGAAAGAGAAGAGATTCAAGATGACAACAGGGAACTGACAGAGAGGGAAGTGAGAGGAGAAAGACGGGGATGCGCTTCACAGATGTTGCGTTTTTTACAAGACCCTCCACCAGCACAAAGATTACAAATCACTGAAGGCTCAGATGACGGTTAGCATTTTTTAGCAATAAAGTATTTTTTATGTGGCTCCTGAAGTGTTGCGAGTGGAAAGAAAGTGAGCCAGGGCTAAGAGCTATTTAACAGGAGGAACGTGAAATCAGCTTCATAAAAGGTGAAACATAAGTCTAGTTATTCTCCAAAAGAATAAAACAAAGTCACAAGAGTTTCTTCAAGACAGAAAACAAAAACAAAGAAAGATCAAGAGCACTCTTGCCTACGAAAATGCATTCAGTGTCCCAGGTTTGGGAAAAAAAGCCGGGACCTAGAGCACTGTGGTGCTGCAGGACCACGGACAGTTCCAGGTGCCTTTCCTTATTTTGGTGACTCTGTGAGTCTGGATACAGGAAACTCCTGCAGGGCATTTTGTGTGTGTTGGGGGCGGGGGGAGGTTGTATTGGCCTTAGACTGTCAATGGTGTAACATTAGGCAAATCAGTTTCTCTCCTTAGACCCCTTACAGCTCTGATAACACAGAGAAATCTGGGTTCAAATCACTCTGATCCTTTGTCCCCTTGTTATTGTTATTCCCCATTGGTCACCACTACCCGACCTCCCCTCCTCCATTTACTCCCCACTGGCTGTTTGCATCGGGCTTCTCTGGGGAAGAAGACAACCCTCCCTTCCAGTTCTCTCTAAGTCATTTGGCTTCTCCAGGCCTCGTCTTCATGCCTGGGACTATCCAGATGAAAGCCAAAGACGTTCTCTATAGGCTACAGCTGTCCAAGGCCAGGGCCATCACAGCTGGGGATGAAGTGACCCAGGCAGTGGACACCGTAGCGCCTGACTGCCCATCTCTGAAAACAAAGCGACTGGTGTCTGAGAAAAGCCGGGATGGGTGGGTGGACTTTCAGACACTAATACAGTGAGTACCTACACGTCTTAGCCCAGGTTTTCACGAAAAGTAGAAAGGGCACCAAGCACTTCTGTGCAGGTGCTTTATTGGGAAAGTCCAGGGAGCAGAGTGTGGGACTGGGGAGAGTGAAGCAGGGAAGAAGAAAAAGCTAATGCAAGAGTTTATTATTGAGTCACTGCAGGGATAAGTGGGGCTTGATCTGCAGGAACCTTCTGAGGAGCACACAGAATGCCTCTCAGGATTGTCCACTAAAGGACTGAATGTTGACCCATCAGAACCTGACCCCCAGTGGTGGAGAGTTGAACTGGGGGGCATTATCTACCCCATGCTTCTGGGCTGCACATGCATGCAGAGCAGGCTCAGAGTCCCGTGCCATGGTGGCAACAGAGAAGCCCTGGGGCACAAAGTGAATCACCTGTGGTCCACACTGCAAGCGACACCATATGTGTTGAAACTTGCCCAGAGTTGTTCACTGCAACCATTGCTGTAATCAGAGGTGAGGCCAAGAGTGTATGAGGCAAAACAGAAGAGCAGGCTGAATACTGAGTTTCCAGAGTCCTCCTCCCACCTTCTCTATCCCTAAGCCAGGCTGCTTCTCAATTCAGAGGACTCTATGTGTCATTCTAGCCGTCAGTAGCAGGACTGGCTGGAAGAATGCATTTCTCTGCCACATATCTGAAATCCTCCCATTAGAGACACCTACCTTAGGAAACCCCTAGGGAGAATGAAAGCTTTTCTAATGTCATGGTCTTTAAGATAACTGTCAGAGAAGTGGACAACATGAGACCAGCTTTGACACTTGAAATCGGGACACTGGAGGAGGGGTTCAGGAGATGTGCGGATGCTTCATGGGAATGGAAGAGGGTGTACTGGGAAAACTCATACTAACTGAGCACCTTCTCCTTACCTGGTGTCATGCTAGGGCTCCAAACAACAATCAGATCAACATTTATTGAGTTCTTGCTGAGCAAGTTGCTCATTTCCTTTGTGTTACAGTTAACTTTCTCGATAACTCAATGAAACAGACAGGTATTGATCCCATTTCACAGATATGGAAAGTGAGACTCAGAGAAGTTAAATAAATGGTCCAACGTTACACAGTTAACTAAGTGCCAAACCCGAGTGGTTTTCAAGCCCAAGTCTGAGTGACTCAGAATCTCATCATCTTAACCTTTCATCAGCCCCCCTCTGAAGTGGGTTGGCTGACTTGCCCTTGCCAGCGTGGGGGAAGGTGGGAAGAGATGAGTCACCAAGACATCTGGTGTCCAGGGCAGATCTGAGAAGGTGACAGTCCGTGTCTCTGTCAGAACCATCCACCCATCACTGTGTGGAGACTGGAAGCCAAGAAGCAGCTGCCATCGACTTCACCAGCGGGACCAGTGGTCTTCCCAAGATGGCACAACACTCCCACTCAAGCCTGGGCATCAAGGCCAGGATGGATGCTGGTTAAGAAGAGCTCTTTCTTTGCAGAGAACTACACGACCAGGCCTTGAGACTTGCCTGAGCACAAATCGAGTTCTACTGGGGTGGGCTACCATCTGATGCTTCTGAGATAGACGGTTGGGAAGGGGGACACGAGGGAGCAGGGCTTAGCAAGCTGGGTATCCAGTGACCTCTGGTGGGACATTTCTGTTTCAGATAACATGGTATCTCAACACCTCTTCAGTGGTTTGAGCCACATGTCTACTAGACTGAATGATGAACGTAAAGTTTATATGCGTTTCTCCCCAGACTGCTCTCTATCTTGTCCTTTGGGGTGCTAGTAATTTGCTTTGATGCTCCGGATTCCGAGAGGGCGTTTGTGTCAGCAGCAAATTGCTTTTCAAATCCATTGACGTAGAAGCTGTAACTGGGTTAGTTAGATGAACTGAGGTCTCAGAATTTCTGGATCTCAGATCTCATAATTCAGAATGTCCTTCCACTCTACACCAACACTGTCAGTGGAATCAGGAAATACTCTGCCAAGATTGTCATGCGATAATAACAAGAGCTCTTCAGGGTCTTTTTCAGTGGATCCTGCTTACCATGTTAATTTTATGATTAAAACTGGAAAAATATTTTAATACAAAAAACCCTCAAAAACTTAAATGTCCCACCTGTGAGCCAGTGGTGCCAGAAAATTAAATTATTTAATAGAAATTATTTCATGGAATAGCTATGGTAAAATGCAGTTTCTAAAAGATGAGAAGATAAATCACTTAAATGTAACTAAGATGTTAAATTCCCAGCCCCTCCAAAATTTGGTCCTAATAGTCTATGACCCAATTTCCCTACGGAGCTGAAAGCATTAATCATCTTCAGGAAGGGACACACACTATGGAGATTCCCTGCCACAAGGAAGTTCTTCATGTCTGGCCTATATCACTTTTGCTTTAAAACAGGGCTGATACCTTTTATTCTGGCCTGAAGAAAGGGAACAAGTTTTGCCCTGTACCAGACCCTCAGCTGTGCTCAGGAAATTCATGATTCTTCAAAGAAAGAGAACCAAAGGTTTACCCAGCCAAACTTGAACTTAGCAAGGCTCTTGTTAGAATATTCACTTAGATGTCTTCCATTAGTAAACGTTTCCTGGATGGTTACCACACGCCAAAACTGTACTACATTCTGGGGATAAAGTGAATGAGACCCAATTACCTGTTAAGTCATGGGAGCTGGGGTCACACCTTCTGAATACTTGCTCTTTCTTGATACAAGGATGTGTGGATAGAAGCCCTCTCCTTCCCCCTGCCTGCTCACACTTACACACACTGCTACGAGCATACACAAACACACTCAGGTCCACACAGACCTGTGTACACACACCTACCCCTCCCGACACGTATGCAAACACTCATGCTCTACTCACCCCAGCTTGCAGTCACGTATATGTACGTGTGTTTCCTCCATGTTCTCAGCATGTGGACAGACCTGAAAGCCTCTGACATAATATGGACCATCTGAGACACAGCTTGGATATTGAACCTCTTGGCCTCATTTCTGGAACCCTGGCTGTCAGGAGCATGCACATTGATCCACACTTACCAAAGTTTGACCCACTGGTCCTTCTAAAGGTAAGAGAGGATCCAGTTTGCACCAAATGGTCAGAGTGAACCCAAGGTTTGCACACTCCAATTTATTGCAGTTTCTTTCAGTTCACCTAATTTTGACTAATCCTTGTCACACAGATGGACAGTGTTCAGTAAGCGAGATGGAAATGGTCCATGCCCTCATAGAGCTCATGGTCCAGGGAAGGAGACAGACCCATATACAGATAAAAGGAATATATTCAGGAGACAGGCATCATGGGTCATTTATTTACTCAACACGCATTTAATGGGCTCTTGCTCTGTTGTCAAGTATCAGATAGATGGTGGTGAACCAAGTGTAAAAGAGAAGAATGGAATATTGGAGGTGGTGCCATCTGTATGTGTATGTGTGTTTGTGCGTGTGTGTGTATAGAGTGCAGTCATCTTCAGTGTACAGGTTGAAAATAATTTACATATGTTAGACACTTTAGTAGTCAGCTCAGGCTCCTATAAAAAAATAGCATAGACTGGCTGGCTTAAACAACAGACATTTATTTCTTACAGTTCTGGAGGCTGGGAGTCTGAGTTCAAGGTGCCAGCATGGTTGGGTTCCTGGTGACAACTGTCTTCTTTGCTTACAGAAGGCTGCCTTTTCCCTGTGTCCCCACATGGTGGAGAGAGTGAGCTCTGGTGTCTCTTCCTCTTCTTATAAGGACGGTAATCCCATCATAGAAGCCCCACTCTCGTGACCTCATCTAAACCTAATTATCGCCCAAAGGCCCCACCTCCAAATATCACATGGGGAGTTGGGCTTCAACATGGATAGCGGGGGACACAACATTCAGTCAATAACAGACACCCATGTAACCCCCACCATCTCAAGACGTAAAACATTCCCACCACTGCAGATAGTGCTCATCCCCCTTCAGGCCATTGTCCACACCTGTTCATAAGTTATTCACTCTTTTGGCCTCTACCACCATAGATTAATTTAGCCTCTTCTTAAACTTCATATAAGTGGAATCCTACAATATGTAATCTTTTGTGTCTGGCTTCTTTGACTCAACATTCCCTGTGAATACTGTCCATATTGTTGCACATATTAGAAGTTTGTGCTCTTCATTGCTGTATAGTATTCCATTCTGTGGCCCTATCACAATTTCTTTTTCCATCCTATTGTTGATGGACATCAGGGTGACTTCCAATTTGGGGCTATTATCTGTGAGAAGTTTTGAAAAATAAATGTGAGTTTTTCTAGTGGAACTTGATGCGGTAGCCATTAAATGAAATCTATAAACTACGTTACCCTGGGGCAACAAAGCAATGGAAATGGGCTCATTTTGCCTGCGAAGTCATGCCCTACGTTGGACTCTATTTGTGATGGGGAGTTGGGTCACTGGCATCCTGGGGCCTCCAGGTCTCTGTAGCAGTTGATGGCCCACCCCGACTTGTGTTTCGCTGGCAAAAGAGACCCCAGGAGCAAACTGAGGCGTGGATGATATCCTTAAAGGTCAAAAGGTCAGGCATGGTCTGGGTTCTCTCAGGAGATTCTCTTCAGGTGATTCTGTCATTCTCTGTTTTAAACAAATTCTTACTCTGCCTCCTTCCAAAAAAGGATTTGAAGTGGCTTTTAAGTGTCACAAATAGAAAAAAAAAAACAACATGAAAACAATGTAAAATTATAAAGCCTATTAGGAAAATACAGGGTGGAGATAGGGAAGAGGGGAAACTAAAGACAGTAAGGACAAGTACAGCAAATAAGTGGATAATTACATGTTGAGCTTCCTGTAAGGCAACGCAGTAAGGGAAATGGGATGATCTTCATAACTTATACCAGTTCATCAAGGGCACTCAGAGGAAACAATTACATCATGCACTAATGTTAATCATTTTTTCTATATATTTTTGCCTAAACCATCTTTGTAATAAATTCTGCCCAAAGCAAAGCATGGATGGAGGTGGTATTGCATAACAGTTGAGAGTACAGGGTGCAAATGCTGGTTCCACTACTTGCTGGTTGTGTGACCTTGGGCAAGTTACTTAACTCTCTGAGTCAGTTTTCCCCTCTTTAAAATGGGAGTGATAATGCGAACTCTGTGAGGTTGTTGTGAGAATTCAGTGAGATAGCACAGGGCCTGGCAAGTATTCAGTACTGGCTATTTTTTAGTAGCACTTCTTCTGAATTGTCTGTAGGCAATTTTAACTTTTCAAAGCACTTTTCTACGTGAATTGTATCCCAAAAATATTTTTGGGAAATAGGGCTGGAATTAATCTATTATAAAGCTAGTCCCAGCAAGTTAAAGACTTAACCAAGACCACATAGCTGATTTGTTACAGTGGCTGATGTCTTTTCCTTGGTGACTGGAGGTTTATGTAATTCTAGAAGTGTGTTTATGGGGGCAAGTCATTACATTGGCAGGAATAGGCTGCCAGGATTTGACAAAAATGTTCCAAATTTGTCCTGGACCTTTTCCCTATAATGATAGGTGGTCATTTCTCTGTCATTTTTGGCTTGAGGGTGCATGAGAATTGGGGCTCATGTGGCCTGAAATAGACACAGCAAAGAAGCTAGGATTTAAATCCGGAGCCCACCTCCACAGCTCATGCTCATAACCACTGTGCCTACCAGTTAGTTTGGCATCTGACCTGATGGGCAGTGTCAGCTGGCTCTCTCCCTCCAGGCCCTGCCCAGCTACCCAGTCAACAATGTGGTAGGAGCCCCCATCATTTCCTGGATGTTGGTTCAACAGGATCTTTCCAGGAGATGGGGCTTTAGGGATTGGAAAGAGCCTCTGGTCTATTGGCGCCTCCTCCTGCCTCCCCCACATACACACGTGCTCATCTATCTGGCCCTCTGAGCACGGTTAGCCCCATGAAGCTAACTTCATTGTCAAAGCACCTAGAATCCAGCTCTAGGCAGAGTTTGGTTCCAGGGAGGCTCAGAGGAACAATGACCTCTCTTTTCAGTTACAAGTTCCCACATCTACAGAACTGCTTCAGCAGAGGGGGGACCCTCCTTCCAGACACTCTGGAGCGCTGGAGGGCCCAGACAGGACTGGACATCTGAGAATTCTATGGCCAGACAGAAATGGTACCTGCTCCTAGAACCATGGGCTGGTGAATGTGGTGGGCTTCAAAAGGCTCTTTAATAATAAAAACATGAGCCACCATTTATCATGCACTTATTCAGTGAATATTTATTGGGCACCTACCACGGAATAGGTATTGACAATTCAGCAGAAACAAAACAGGCATAGCTCCTGCTCTCACGGAGATGACATTCTAGCAGGAGTCGGGAGAGAGACATAAGCTACTAAATATATGACATGGCAGATGGTGAGAAGGTCTGTGGAGAGAAGTCAAGCTGGTGAGAAGGGGTGAGGTGGGATGAGGGGCTGCTGTTTCAGATATGGTGGTCAGGAAAGTCCCCTGCAACGGGGTAGCGTTTCTGCAGAGACCTGAGTTTATTGAACATGCAGGCACTGTACTAAGCTGCTCAGATTGAAGTGAGGGGTGGGGAGAGGAACCCACTAGGACCCCACCTCACCTGCTGAGATACCTTCTTGGAACTCTTGGGGCCCTGTGAGCACGATGTGGATTCCCGTCGCTCTACACTATGCCACTTACCCAAACTACCTGGGGAATCCTTCCCCCCAACTCCTTTCCCCAGTGCTGCTTCTTGGGACTCTCAGGACTTCTCGCCTCCTCTCTCCAGTCTTTTACCTTACATCCTTCTATGGCTAATGGGTCCCCTGGCAGAACTCCCGAGAAGGCTCATGGCAGGGCTGTGATGTGGAAGAACTTTGCACATGTGGGGAAGGACAATGGAGTCATGGCATGGGCTTCCAGCCTTTCAGAGGAGGCCATGTTTAGGGACTGCTCCTTTGGACACCAGCCTCTCTGTAGGATTCATTTCAGGATTCAAGCAGAGCTGGTCCTCTTATGGCAGATAATTTAATCCCATATTATTTTAAAGGACTTTTGGTGTCTGTGGTCACTTGTTCAAGTATGGCTCCTTCTAAAGGGATTATAATGTGGTTTTTAGTTCCTCTTCCCTGGGGAGTGGTCAATCAGATTGCTTTCCACTGTAGGGCAACCCCTAGGATGAGGGTTCCAGTAAAGGGGGAGCCAGGGAAAGGGGAGGGAGGGAGCCACCAAATGAGAGGCCACTTCAGGACTGTGTCAGGACCTGCTCTGCTGAGTCTGTCTTTCTTTTTCTGTGAGCTGTGAGCCTCCTGAGGTTTGCTGATCCACCCACGACTTCCCACAGGGAATCACCTGCAGAGTTTCCAAGACAATGAGAATCAGACCTGGCCACCTGGGACCCTCCATTCCCCATTATGATGTGCAGGTTTGTTAGGGGCTCTAAGGAGGGAAGGAAAACACCAATTTTTCAGTAATTTAGTTATTACATTTCTCATTGAGGAAAAATAACAGAAAGTAAAGATATTAAAAGGAGGGAGGGAGAAAGAGAGGAAGGAAGACAGAAAGGAAGAGAAAAGAGAAAATTATTCATATTCTTATCATCCAGAGAAAAGTACTTTGAATAGCTAGCAAATTAGCTAGCTCATTAGTTATATAAATATATACATTTATTTATTTATTTTTATTTATTTATTTTTTTGTGAGGAAGACCAGCCCTGAGCTAACATACATGCCAATCCTCCTCTTTTTTGCTGAGGAAGACTGGCCCTGGGCTAACATCGTGCCCATCTTCCTCTACTTTATATGGGATGCCGCCATAGCATGGCTTAACAAGTGGCGCGTCGGTGCGAGCCCGGGATCTGAACTGGCGAACCCCGGGCTGCCGCAGCAGAGCGCACGCACCCAACTGCTTGCACCACCGGGTCGGACCCCTAAATATATACATTAAAAAAGAAATAGGGGTGAATCTTAACATATCATTTTGTAGCTCACTTTTATCATTGAAGAATCTTGGGTGACCCTCTTTCCGGGTCAATTAGCACCAATCTACAGCGTGATTTTTCATGACTGCATAGTGGATAGTCTGTCTCTACCGCTCTTTATGCCTTGTGTTGGTCAATAGGTGATTTCCAAATTTTTCGCTAGTAAAAACGACACTATAACCAATATGCTGTAGCTAAAATATTGCTCCTTTCCTCTATTTCTTCAGGCTAAATCCCAAGAAATAGAATGTGTGTATGTGTATCTATGGTTATGTGTATGGGTGTATGTATCTAAAGGGTAACAATTTTTATTCAGTGTTATGTGTAATTGTCTGCTCTCCCACCCTTGACTGTGATAACCATTTACGGAGCCCTTTTTTTAGTATCTTATTTCATTCTCGTACAATCCTGTGAAATAAGCTGTCATTATCTGTCTTATAGAGGAAGGCCCTGAGATGTAGAGTTTAAGTAGCTCAAAGACAACTAACTAGTAAGGCAGCAGAGTCATCATTTGAGTTTTGATCTGTGATGTCCAGGGACGTAGGCCTCAAAGATAATGGAAGGCTAATATATTTCCTGAGCTCCTAAGGCCAGAAGAATCTTCCCAAGCTCCTCTGGTCCAGTCTCAATAAGGGGCTTCTCCTAAACCATCCCAGGCTGCTGGACTGGAAATCTGGGTTTAAAACTCTTGTCTTCCCTTGGTTTCTGGTTCTTGTTTTCAGTGACCACTAGAGTGAGAGGGTCTTCCATTTGACCAACTCAGCCCTTCCATGCTGCCATTCAAGCCATTTCCTGTTACGCAGATCAATCTGCTTCTTCCTCCAGGTCATAGATGACGAGGGCAATGTCCTGCCCCTGGTGCAGAAGGAGACTTGGGCATCAGGGTCAAGCCCATCAGGCCTATAGGCATCTTCTCTGGCTATGTGGTGAGGAACCCCCTCTCCTCTCTCTGTCCCCTGCTGGGGATAAGGGGTTCTGAGAGGGATGAGAGGGGTCCCAAAGTTATGAACTTCCCAAGAGAGATTGGCAAGACATAGGGACAAGGGGTGTCCAGTGTCCAAGAATGGGCACTTTGCCAAGAGAAAAGATTGGCCATTCATCCCTGTCATCCTTAGCCCGTCACTAAGACCCCATTTGAAGAATCATCTTTCTCCAGACACCCCTTTCCACCCCAAGAAGTGCTTCATGCCAGAAAGCTTATTGCCTGTCAACTCTATACAGCAGTGTTTTCCCAAGGGCAGCCCTGCCCCCACCCCCAACGATTGTCCCTGCTCCATGCCATTGATCTCCTTCAAAGCTGTGCTAGATGCCACATTGAAGCCACCACACAGTTGGAGGCACCCCTACCTTCGGACCTTGCAGCGTTAGAAACAGATGATTCTTGAGGCTAACCGGCTCGATTTACAGGTGAGGATGGTGAAGACAGAGATTACAAAACTCATCCAAGCCCGTTATCATTGAAAAATGGACAGGGAGGACCTCAAACACGTTAAATAATAAATTAAATAATAAATCCAGTAATAATCGTTGCTACCATTTATTGAGTGCTTACTATGTGATAAGCCCTGTCTCAAAGCACTTCACGTACGTTAAACACATTGGATCCTCCCAAAGACCCTATGAAGTCCTTGGAGACAAATTGCTTGAGTTCAGAACCCCGCTCCACTACTTACTGTATGATCTTGGGCAAGTTACTGGTCTCTCATGCCTCAGTTTCCTCACCTGTAAAACATGTATCATAATATCTCTCAGCGTTATTATGGATATCGAGAGGCATTAATGTTTGTGAAACACTTAGAACAGTGCTATGTAAGAGTGTGTTAAATAAAAGAATTGCTGTAGATCCACATGATCACTACCACTGTACAGAGGAGGAAAACCGAGCCCCAGAGAAGAGGGCACAGCCGCACTGTGTGCTTCTCCAAGCATTTCCTGTGCGCTGTCCCCTCTATCCTCACGCGCCGGAATTCTCCCCACTCGACAGATGGGAAACAGACTCAGGAGTTGGTGGGTTGACTCAAGGCTGCAGAGTTAACGCCAGCAGGGGCTGCATGGTGACCAGGAGAAAGAGTCAAGCTGGTGGCCAAGAGATTTGGCTTCTGGTCTCAGCTCTGCCAGCTGTGATGGCTGTTTGGCCTCCGACAGGCCTCTTGATCTCTCTGATCTTCAGTACCCCTATTTTCCAAATGAGGAGGCTAGGCTGTGAATTCCCTATTCTGCCTTCTAACCCAGTGACTGAACATCCAACCTGGAGCCCACACCTCAACGCTTGAACAAACACTTGATATAAAGATGCGCTAACAAGGGGCAAAGCTCAGACTTTCTCACTGCTCATGAAAAAGTGCCTCAGCTGAATGAGGGGCCCGGCCACTGTAGAAATATGCACAATGCCTGGGGCCCTGGTGGCTTGCTGGTGTGTCTCTAGAACTTTCAGATCTAACAGAGGAGCCAAAAAGAATGTCTAATAAACTTTGGTGCCCTTGAACAGGGTCATGGAGTGGAGCTGGGGTTGGGCTGACCATTGAAGGGAAGGCGGAATCGGTCAGGGAAAGTGCCCTAGAGCTTGGGTGAGTGAAGCATCAATATGACCCGTCAGACTGAACCCCGGGGAGCAGGTGAGAGACCCTGGGGGAATAACTGAAATACAGAGGGAAGTCCAGTTCCACCTGGGGTCTGGGGTTGACAGGTTCAGGACAAGCCCACTGTGTTTAGTTGTTCAAGTTGTAAAAGTACAACCTGCCATCTGTTCTTGGCAGCCCTGCGGCAGAGAACATAGGCTTTGCAGGCACAATGACTCTGTCTACTCACCAGGACAATCTTGAGAAGACAACAGCCAACATTCAAGGAGACTTTTGGCTCCTGGGAGACTGGGGAATCAAGGATGAAGATGGGTATTTCCAGTTCATGGGGCGGGCAGATGGTATCATTAACTCCAGTGGTGAGCTTGGCTTCTGGGCTGGAAAGGGTAACCTAGATCTTTATTCTGGCTGGTTCTAGACTTTGGGGCTGGCCTAGAGGTTGTGTCCAGTCTTCTCTGAAGGACAGATTCTCCTACAGATACCGGATTGGAGCCTCAGAGGTGGAGAGTGCATTGATGGAGCACCCCGCTGTGGTGGAGGAGGCTGTAGTCAGCAGCCCGGACCCCATCCGAGGAGAGGTGATGGGCGAGCAGCAGCTTGCGGGTCTGCAGATTTGGGAGACAAGGGCAGTATAGAATGGTGGTTAAGAGCATGGACTCTGGAGGCTGGGCTGCCTGGGTCCAAATCTTGGCCTTGTTGGTTACCAGCTGTGTGACCGTGGACAAGTTACTTAGCCTCTCTCAGCCTCAGTTTCTCATCTGTAAGATGAGAGGTTGTTGTGATGATTAAATGTGTTAATATTTGCAAAGTGCTTGGAATAAGGCCTGGCACATAGCAAGCACCACATAAGGTCTATTATTACGGGGCTGCAGGGATTCCACTGCTGTCTGTCATTTGAATGAGAATCTGATCCCTGACGAGAGGAATGAGGAGGAATTTGAAGCAAGAGATAGAGCCCCTGAGCCATGGGGTCTACAGTGAGAATAGGGGGAAGAAGAAAGACCTCCTATAATGCCAGGGTTATAGGAATAGGCCAGACGGAGTCTAACAGAGCCTGGTGTGTGTGTAGGGAAAGGTTAAGGTGCAGACGTGTGGGTCAATGTCCAAGGACATTTCTGTAAGAAGTTGACCATGTCATACTCTGGCAGGTTAGGGATGTATGGAAATCATGGGAGCCACTAGGCAAATGGGGCCCGAAGGGGATCCTCTACTGAGAAAACCCTGTGTGCCAAGCACTGAGCTAAGCTGTGCTGCATATGACTTCATTTCATTTCCCGTGAAGTGTGACAATTGGGTCTCCATTTTATAGACATGCAAACTGTAGTTTGGAGAGGTTAAACAAGTCATTTAGGCTGATGGTCCCTAGTCTTTATTTTCCTCTCTTCTCCAATATCGAATTTCTCCCCTTCACTCTCTATTGTCCTGGGGATACGAGGTGAGCCTGGTCTCAATCTGCAGTCCTACCTGTGCATCCAATAAGCCGCTTGAGAGAGAGGTGGGATCTTGGCTGTTATTATCCTTAGTTTCTCCCTTTGCCCTGCCCCGGATATCTGGAGGAGTAATTGGGGGATATATATGTGGTGGCTGTGGTGGAAGTCTTAACACTGATTTTGCACTGTCCCAGGAGATGACGACACACTCTGACCCCTTCTCTCTTGGCCCTCATCCTCGCTGCAGGTAGTGAAGGCATTTGTGGTCCTGGGCCCACGGTTTCTGTCCCATTACCTGGACCAGCTCACCAAGGAGCTGCAGCAGCACGTGAAGTCAGTGATGGCCCCGTACAAGTACCCGAGGAAGGTGAGGCCTCTGGGCTCCCGAACTTGAGGAAGGAGGGATGGTTCTCCTCTTGTATTTCTCTCCTTCAGTCAGAGGATGAAGCCTCTAATTCCAAAGTTCTGCCTGACTATGACCAAGAAAGCCCAACTGTCCAGATTCCTGAAAATTGTCCTTAGCCTTTAAGTCACTCTGAATTGCAAGTCAGTTGCTCCTGTGGGAACAAGTTCTAGCCAATACCTGGCCTACATTCCCACTCTCTGCACTGAGGTCTTGCCATATTATTCAGGATTCTCTCAGTTGTAAGTGACAGAAATCCAACTTGAACTTTATTGCTCAACTGAAAAGTCCAGGGGTGGGTGAAGCTTTAGTCACGGCTGGTAACAGGCGTTCAAATGATGTGGTCAGGGATGTCTCTTTCAACACTTGACTTTCCTTCTTTCTGTATTGGCTTCATTTCTTGAAATTCTCTACCTTAGTAATGGCCCCCAGAAGCTCCAAACATACATTTTTAGCAGCTTAGCAAATCCCAGTAGACAAAGAGCATCTTTGGGGCCGGCCTGGTGGCATAGTGGTCAAGTTTGTGCACTACACTTCGGCAGCCCAGGGTTCGTGGGTTCAGATCCTGGGTGTGGACCTATGCACCACTCATCAAGCCATGCTGCGGCGGCATCTCGTGTACAAAATAGAGGAAGATGGGCACAGATGTTAGCTCAGGGCCAATCTTCCTCACCAAAAAAAAAAAAAAAAGCATCTTTTTCCTCAAAGGCACCAGCAAAAGTCTTCAAGTTGATTCTGTTTGGACCAATTCAGGTCATGTGTTCATCTTAAACCAATCCCTGCAACCAGGGGATGGGACACTCTGACTGGCCAGTTCTGGGTCATGTGATCACCCCTGGAGCTAGCACAGGAAGGATGGGAGAGAGAGCTGCCCTGAACCCATGACATGGACTGAGCGAGGGAGGGGTGGCTCCCTGCAGGAAAATGGAAGTTCTCCTACCCGAAAAGGCAAAAAGCATAGGCTCTACCGTACCTGTTTTCAACTGTTTTCACTCTGAGGCAGAGAATTAAAGCATGGAGCTTGACACAGAAGGAGGACCTAGTTTTTGGAGCTGGGTACAAAATAGGAGCTTGCCCCAGGGAACGAAGAAAAATTTACTTTTTTGAGTCTGGGGTAGAAGGTGAGAGCAAGCACATTAAGCCTCAAGCCCCTCAGATCCTCGTGTAACCCGGATGCTCTCTGATGCTTTGTCAGCACAGGCTGATTGTCACAGGTGGTTTCTGAGAAGCAGACTCTGGGAAGGAGACTATCCTGCAGAGATTTATCAGGGAGTGCTTTGGATCAAGACCTGCAGAAGGAGATGGACGGGAAGGGAGCAGGATTGGGCAGAAGGTGAAGTTGCACTATGACATAGTTTCAGTGGGGGCCTCAGCCGACCCCATGGGGAGGCCTGAAGCTAGGACAACCTTTCAGGGTCTCCTGAGGGGGTGGAGGGGATAAGGGGAGGGCCTTTATAGCCCCGTGTGGTTCAGGCGTGGATGCAGGCTGCCCTGGGACGGGGGCGTGGCCCTGGGAGAGAGAGCTCTCCTCAGCTGTGCACTCTCCAAAGAGGCCTGGCAGTGGGGGAGTAAGCCTTTTGTTCCCGCAGGGGGATCTGGGCAGCACATTAAAGAGTCCACCATGCAGACTTTCAGCCTGAAACTGATAGAGAGGCAGGATAGCATAGTCTCGGAATCAGACTGTTGCATTCAAAATCCATATCATCACTTACTCAACAATCTCTCTGTGCCTCAGTTTCCTTATCTGTAAAATGGCGATAATGGTGTTACTGTTTCACAGATTGTTAAGAAGAAGAATTAATATTTGTAAGGCATAAGGCACTTAGAAGAGTGACTGGCACATAATAAGCATTTAATAAGTATTTTAAAAGGAAACTAGAAATCCAATAACACCAAACATATCAAGAATTTAGAATTTGGAATTGAAACTGAGTATTTGGGGAGATTCAGTGGAGGGGTCCTATCACACAGTATAACAGTGTATTACTCAGTAGACGTGTCTCTTTTTACATTCTCTCCTCTAGAATGCCCTGGGCAGCAGGTTCCTTCCACCTCCTCCCTCCTTCCAGTGACCATACTCCCTTCTTTTTATTGATTGATTGATCTTCTTGAGGTCATATTAGTTTATAACATTGTGTAGTTTCAGGTGTACATTATTATATATCAGTTTCTGTATAGACTGCATCTTGCTAACCACCAATAGTCTAGTTTTTGTCCGTCACCATACGTATGTGCCCCTTTACCCCTTTTGCCCTCCCCCCACCCCCTTCCCCTCTGGTAACCACTAATCTGTTCTCCTTATCCACATGTTTTTTTATCTTCAATATATGAGTGAAATCATAGAGTGTTTGTCTTTCCCCGTCTGACTTATTTTAACATGATACCCTCAAGGTCCATCCATGTTGGTGCAAATGGGATGATTTTGTCTTTTTTATGGCTGAGTAGTATTCTATTGTGTGTGTGTGTGTGTGTGTGTGTGTGTGTGTGTATATATATGTATATATATATGTATGTATATGTATGTATATATATACATACATATACACACCACGTCTTCTTTATCCATTCATCAGTTGATGGGCTCTTGGGTTGCTTCCACATCTTGGTTATTGTGAATAATGCTACAATGAACATAGGGGTGCATAAACCTCTATGGATTGTTGATTTCATGTTCTTTGTGATATGCAGAGTAGCTTTCGTCTTAGCATTAAACGTGGATCTCCCTTATGGCTTCCTTCTACCTTCTATCTACTCTCCAGGGGCCAAATAGTAAATATTTTAGGTTATACTGTCTTTGTTGCAACTGCTCAATTCTGCCCTTGTAGTGTGAAAGCAGCCAGAGACTATTGTAAATGAATGGGAGTGGCTGTGTTTCAATAAAACTTTATTTACAAAAACAGGAGGAGGGCTAGATTTTGCCCATAGGGTGTAGTTTGCCAAGCCCTGCTCTACCCCACTGTGATCTTAACAAACTCCTTCCTCAACAAAGTCAGTCTTGCCCTGTGGAAGATTCCCACATCAGCTGCTAAGATAGTTTTTTCGTATCTGTATCCCTATTGTTATTATTTTTATTAAATCCAAGACCATCTGATTCCTAGACTGATGCCCTGGCAAGCTGAACCATGGGAAGCCTCAATGAACTGTCATCATCATCCACATATTAGGATTCAAGAGTGTTAGAGATGGTGAGGTCCTTGATATCAGACCTTCCTTTTCACGGGTGAGAAGAGTGAAATTGGAGAGATTTTATAGTTTTGCCAAGGACACACCAACAGGAAATGACTGAGATGGAATTGAAAACCAGGCTTCCTAACTCTTAGATGTCTGTTCTCTCCAGTCGAGCTTAATAACCACAGCTAATATTTTTGGGTGTTTACCCCATGCTAAGAATTTAGCCTTGGAATCTCATTTAGTCCTCACAACAACTCAACAAATTTGTTGTTATCCTCCGGCTTATTCAGTGGGGAAACCGAGTCTCCTAAAAGCCAGATGACCCGACCAAAGCCAGGCGAGTGGTAGAGGAAAGACTGGAGCCCAGAGAGTCTGGCATCAAAGCTCAGGTGTCTGATGTGTCGTGTTGTGTTCACGTACTGCTTCTCGCCTGGTCTAGAGTATGTCAGAGACCAGCTGACCGACTTTATGTCCAGTTCCAGCCATTCTCCTCTTGTCCTTGTCCCCGAGCACTTTCTGAAGCTTCTTATTGCACAGCGGGCTGCCCTGGGTGTTTTCCAGGCTCAGTCCTCACTCACCTGGAGCCTCCAGCCTCAAGAGCTTCCCTTCACCCTGTAGCAGTTCCTCTGAAATAGCCAACCCCATTGGGGTCGTGGACAGCCCACCCTGCACTGATTTTTCCCAACAGATGGAGTTTGTCTTGGACCTGCCCAAGACTGTCACGGGGAAAATCCAGCAACAAGGACTGCAAGAGGTCTGGGCAGGCCGGGGCTCAGTGAGACCTGCAGGGGCCTTTCCTGTGCTTCCTGCCCTTTTCCCCCTTCCATTTCCCTTTGGGTCTTCTGTCTTCCCCTGGGGATATGAGATTCTTTATGGCAAGACATGCGTGTGATTTTTGTCTTTCCTTGGTTATGAGCTCAAAATCTTTCCATGTTGGATATTGAAAGAAGAAAAGGAGGGAATGCGAGAGAGGAAAGGAGAGGGGAACAAAGGAAAAGGAAAGAGAAAAAGAGTGAAACAGCAAGATAGAGCAACTGAGAAAGAAAAGGAGGGAGGGAAGGTAGAATGGAGGGAGAGAGGAAAGACAGAAGGAATTAGAGGGACGGAAAAGAAAGAGAAGGAAAGAAGGAAGGAAGGAAAGAAGGAAGGGAGGAAGGAAGGAAGGATAGAAGGAAGAGAGGAAGGGAGGGAGAAAGGGAGGGAGGAAGGAAGGATGAAAAAGAAAAGAAAGCTGGATAAACAGAGTCAAGCAGAAAACTGTGTCCTAGGAAGGAAATGAAAAGCCAGGGCGCCCATATCACCACTTGGACAAGACCTCCATACAGAGAGGCTTGTGTATGTGGTTGGGACAGTGGCGTCATCCCCATGTCACCCCATACGTTAGGGCATTCATGTCCAGTGGAGGGGAACCACCATGTACTGAGCATTTGCCACATGCCAGTCACTGTCCTAGCCATTTTATAAATCCTGTCACGTTTCATCTCGGTGTGGCATCTGCAGACCTCAGGTCATAGTTGTGAGAACAGTGTGATAAACTCAAACAGGTGTCCCTTCCCCTACAGCTCATGTTTGTGGTGTTGTCTGCTCTTCCTAGAATCAAGTAATAAAATCATTTTTAAATCAAGACCCTCTGGGGAAAACAAAGAAGGAGAGAGTGGCATTGGTGAAAGACAAACCACAGACTCAGTTCCTGGGGCCTCTGGGACCCCAGAGCCAGGAGTCCAGGAGAGGGAGGGAGGTGAGGACCATGACGGCTTCACCACAACCCAGAGGCAGAAGGTGAACCTTCCTAGCAGACTCAAGTGAGCTGGAGAAGAAAGCAAAGGATTTCTGAGGCTCCATGACTCTTCTTAAGAATACTGAGTAATAACTACAACGATGGTAATAATAATGTCAAGCACTTGCCAAGTATCAGGCACTGTGCGAAGCAAACACGTATATTAATCCCGCTTAATGTTCACAGTCACCCTTTGATTCAGGTACTATTATTTTTCCCCTTTGACAGAGGAGGAGACTAAGACTTGGAGAGATTAAGTGATATTCCCCGAGGTCACACAGCGTCAGGTTCCCACACAGGCCTGTCTGCATACAATGCTCATGCACCCCTTCAATCTGCTTGCCTGCTCTTCTGGCCCTTGACAAAGCACTTCTCTTACAGTCCTCTTTTTCAACATCCAATAGAATGTGGATATACTGTGATATATTCCTCCAGGAGTCCACTAAAATGCATCAGAGTTTTGTTTGGCCTAGTAGAGAAATGCAGTCTGCTAATCAAATAGCAAAACTTTGCTTTTAACCGACAGCTTCCAAGAATTAAAATCTGGCAGATGCTCATCCTGACACTTGCACTGCTATCTTTATCCTATAGCGAGAATGTCTTGGGTCATATCCCTTTACTCAGTGCCCAGTCCACACTCTCCTCACCTCTTCCAGGCTCAGGAATGATTGATGATGGGAACGCACACCTTTAGGGGAAGTCTGTGACCTACCTGAAGAATAGGATCTGGCTCTCCTCCCTCCGCTCCATCCCCTTCTCCAAATGGCTTGTATAAAGCTATCACAGTATTCAGCCGGTACCTTTCAGATTGGCTGAAAGGTGGCTTACTGTGACTACAATGAAATCACCACCTCTTGTCTTTTTCAGGATGAGATAAAGATAGACCACCTCATCCTGCCTGTCCTTGTCTAGTAAAAGCCTTTCTAGTCTAGGGAAAGTCCCAGGCTGGCTGCAATTATCCACAGATAGAAGGAGAAACTTCCACTGGAGAAGGGGGGTCACCTCACTTACATTCAATATTATTTCAACATCAGGTTCAAGTTGTGAAATGACAGAAGGGCTGGCCATTATATCACATGTTAAAGAGTTGAGACTTCATCTGGAGAGTAATGAACTCAGTCAACAATGCATTTCTAAATGATTACCTTGGTAGCTGAGTGGTGAATGTATTAAAGGAGAATTTGAGAAATGCTTGGAAGAATTCCTTTTCCTTGGAACCTGATGACTTGGAACTAAATAAGGCAGATGGCGTTAAGAGTAAGAAGGCACTGAAGGATGATATCTTGGTTTTTTATTAGGTAAACTGGGGTAGGTGGTTATAGTACTTTCTGAGAGGAATGGATTTGGAGGCAGGAACATTGAATTCAGTTGTGGTCATGTTTATCTATGTTATCTATGGAATATCGAGGTTAGCATATATTTAGTAATCAGTTGGATATTTAAGTTTGAACTCAGGGGAGAGGTCAATATTTTAAATGTGGTTTAGGAAATTATCGAGAGAAATAGAGAGAGAGAGGAGAGAGAGAGAGATGGACAGAGTGCATATGGAATGAGAGGAATTGTTGGCTGAGGATGAGTTCTTGGAGAACAATATTTAAAGAGAAGAAAAAGGAAGAGAATTCCATGGACAATGTTGAGAAAGAAGACTCAGAAAAGGCAGGGTATGAGAAGAGAAAGATGAAAGAGAGCGATTCAAGAGTTGGTTATCATTGCCAAGAACGACCAAGAGTCAGAACTGAAAAGGACCCATTGCATTTGGCAGCAAGAACATTAGAGAACTTGCTTCCAAAAACAAAGATTCAATAGAGTAATTAAGAGTAGAAAACTGATGACTGTGGGTTATCAGTGAGGGATGGAAAGAGATGGAGACAGCTAACGTAGTCCATTCTTTTTAATAAGCATTAATTGAAAGGGGAAGGAACAAAAGAAAATATACAGAATCAAGGAAGCAACTTTTGGAGGAGGGAGGAGTTATGTGGCAAACATTGTTTTTCTCCTACTGTCATGGAGTGAATTGTGTCCCCCAAATTTCATATGTTGAAGCTCTAACTCCTAGTACCTCAGAATGTGACTGTATTTGAAGATAGGGCCATTAAAGAGGTGATTAAGTTAAAATGAGGCCATTAGGGTGGGCTCTAATCCAATCTGATGGTGTCCTTATAAGAAGAGATTGGGACACACAGAGAGACACCAGGGGTGTGTGCACAGAGGGACAGTCATATGAAGAAGCAGCAAGAGGATGGCCATCTGCAAGCCAAGAGGAAACCAACCCTGCCAGCACCTTGATCTTGGACTTCCAGCCTCCAGAACTGTGAGAAAGTAAATTTCTGTTGTTTAAGCCACTGGTGTGTGGTATTTTGTTACAGCAGCCTTAGCAGACAAATACACCTACCCAATGGCCATTCCCCACCACCACCTCCACATCACCTTGTTCCTTGCTAAAAGAACCCAGATTTTGTTCAGAATCAGAGTGAGCGCACTGCTGGGACATGAATTATGATTGGATTAACCCAGTCCTTTTCCAGTTCTCTTCAATTAAGTCAATTAGAAAGTTTCAGTTTGCTCCTTCTGTGTCTTCCACTCCTTTGTGGTGGAGTTTATTTGTGACTCCGCAAATATTGACTCTCTGCTCATCCCTCTCCACCCCTACTCAAGGGAGGAATACACTTCTCTGAGCCATGAGGTTGAGCTTGGTGGTGTAGCTTGTCTTGGCCAATGGAATACTAGCAGGCATGATGCAAGCAGAGGTTTTGAGTGTGCTTACCTGGTTTGCCTTGATTTTTGGTGCATCTGCCACCCACCATGAGAAGAGCATGCCCTAGAGAGCCACCAGTCTCAGAAGGAAAGCCTCGTGGGGCAGACATAACCCCACCCCACAGCTGAAGCTGAGCCTCCCAGACCACCTACAGGCTTGTGAGAAATAAATGTGTGTTGGTGTAAACCGTTGAGACTTGAGGATTGTTTGTTAGGCAACTTTGCCATAGCAACAAATAACTGATAAAACCTTAATTCCTCTTTTTAATAAAAAGAGAACAGACTAGTCTCAAATATTTGGCAGGCAACTGTATCCCAATGGGATTTAATAACAATAACAATGTGTACTTCCATTGTATTCATTTTTAGTTTCCTCCGTTGTGGCAGATAAAATTAATTTCTTAATGATAGTAGTGATACAGAGTTTCGTTTGGATTGATAAATTTTTTGTGCTTTAAGTTTTTAAGAGAATCAATGTAAAGGAAAATATTGAGTAAATAAGACTAGAGATAATAGCGCATGGTTATAGCACAACAGAAAGAGACAATGGAGGTGAGGCATGAATGACCGAAGTTTGAGAAACATTTGAGTAAGAATGGGCCGGGATTACAGAGGAGAAGAGAACGAACGGGACCAAAATGAAAACTCAAAAGGAAGTGCAAGTAGTGTCATCTTTCCTAAAAGGAAGTAGCCAAGGATGAGTGGGGAATGTAGTTACCTTTTAGAGTTGAAGGTTGTGAGTTTGAGGTCTTGTTCTGTTCGAGGAATGCCCTGTCCACTCTCAGCCTCAGTCTCCTCATCTGATAAATGGGAGGGATCCAACATCACCACAAGGATGCAGTAGAGATTCGTGGAGATCATGCCTGAGGAAGCATCTCACAGGGTTCAGGTAAACCACCGGGCAGGGATTAACGTTTGAGAGGTGCAGGTGCGAGGGGAAGAGACGGGGGCCCAGAGAATGAGTGCTGCCTCAGCAAGCAAGGGTGCAGTCAGGCTGGGCACAGCAGCCCAGCTGCATGAACTCTGATCGGAGGTAACCTCTTATTTGATTTTAGTTACCTTTAACTAAACCCTCAGTCCACCAAGAGAGCCAGTCTGCCCACAGAAGGAGAGAGAGGGGAACGAGTGAGCAGAGAAAGGGCATTTGCTTGGAAGAGCAGGATGTTTATGGAAAAAAGATCCAGCTTTTTGATGGAGTCGTGATTTTCTCGGTCCTTCCAGGGTCCGGGTGCTCTAAAAAGAAGAGAGCGCTGGCATAAGACAAACAGATCCCTGGGGCTGTGAGCTGGATAAAGAGCCCATCCCCGCAATGGTTTGGGAGGTCCAGATATCCCAGCAGGCCCCGCAGAAGATGAGAGAACGCAATATCTGAAAGCTGTCCTGCAGAAAGAGCCCTACAGAGGTGACAGCACCATCCTGAAAGAACCTTTGTTGTTTTCTTCTATCATTTTAATATTACTTACCTTTGCAAATTGGTAATGCCTGAAAGATATTCTGAAAAATCCGGTAAAAACCACCCCCCACTGCCATCACAGTTTTCCTCCCCAGAGGTAAATGATGCCCATTTTTTGTGAATCCTTCCAATGGTATCTGGGGGGAAATTTGGAGGGAGCCAGACGGTAGAAGCTTAGTTGGTTTTCTCCCTCTTTACTCAGATTGTGCTGTGATTTGCACCCCATTGCAGTTCCCTCTAGCCTCCCCCTACAGGAGAGAACTCACTCTCTCGCAGATCCTTTCTTCATCTCCCCAGCAGTGTGGGTGGAACAGGGAAAGCCCCAGGCACCTCCATCACCGTGGTCCTGCCTTGTGCACGTGGGTCAGCATTTCAGCCAACATTACCCTAGAAGCCGGATGCTGTGCTGGTGTTCAGGGGCTGGTCCTCCTGCCTGGGCATGGTCACTCAGGAGGGCAAAGGCCCAGGGGCATTCCCTTCCCAAGGAGCCTAGATGGGTTCAGAAGAGCCTGGACAGCAAGCTGGTTCTGTGTGGCTCCAGAACCAATCTAGGAATAGGGAGGGTACATGGCATGAAGGCAGATCTCAGCTTGAACAACCTCAGAATTTCCTGAAAATGCAATCTTTCCGCCAGTGCTCTGGGCTGCCTTAGGAAGTAGTGAGTTCCCTCTCACTATAGAGCTTCTTGTTTGCATCAGACTAGCTGATTTCCACGTTCTCCATTTCCTCCTGGGGTTGGCACCAGTGCGATTGAACTTCTTGGGCAGAGCCAGACTTGATAATTGTGGCTCACTTGTCAGGGCAAGGGTGTGGCCTAGTTCTTACCGGCACCATCCTCTGAGATTCCCAGGCACACCAAACCAAGAAGGATGCAAAAGGAAAACAAGAGCTCAGTTGCATGTGGATAACAGTAGGTCTGTCCACCAGGTGGCTCCCAAAGCCTTGCATTCATTTACTCAACAAATAGCTAGTAAGTGGTTGCTAGTGCTAGTATTTTACCCAGGGAGGATACTGCTTTAAAAGGAAAGTTCCTTCCCTCGTGGAACTCATATCTAGTTGTTGTGGGAGGGGGAAGGGAGAAGCAGACAATAATTAAGATAAATAAGCAAATATGGAAAATAGAGATTAGGATGGGTAGTGGTAATTGGTATGGAGAAAATTAAGCAGGTGAGAATCTAAGAGAGTGATTGCATTTTTTTTCTATTTTTATGGATAGAAAATATCTGGAGTGAAGTAAATAGAGCTTTACTGCTACTTTTGGCAGATTTTTTTTCTGACAGACTTACAACAAAATTCCACCACCATTCCTACCTGCTTGCAGACGGTTGAGTGGGCCACTGGGATGTCACGTCGGGTCATTGAGAGGCACAGAAAGGGGCCCATTTCTTGTCCACCCACACTGACTTATGGAAAGGGGTGTTTCTGTTAGGCTTACTTTCTGGTTTCCTTCATTTTTGCCCAAACAAACCAGTAATGATCCAGAAGTTACCTGACATTCACAACGAATATTCATTAATTGTGAGAGATGGGGGAGGAGTGAGCAGAAAAAGAGCATTTGCTTGGAAGAGCAGGCTGTTTATGGAAATGAAGATCCAGCTTTGGATTTTCGGAAGTTTTCTCCTTTTTTTGTTGTGAGTAAGATCAGCCCTGAGCTAACATCCATGCCAATCATCCTCTTTTCGCTGAGGAAGACCGGCTCTGAGCTAACATCTATTGCCAATCCTCCTTTTTTTCCCCAAAGCCCCAGTAGATGTATGTCATGGTTGCACATCCTTCTAGTTGCTGTATGTGGGATGCCACCTCAGCATGGCCAGAGAAGCGGTGCATCGGTGCGCGCTCGGGATCTGAACCAGGGCCGCCAACAGCGGAGCACGCACTTAACCGCTAAGCCACAGGGCCGGCCCTGGAAGTTTTCTCCTTTTTTTCATCTGCCCACAGTTTTTCTCATTGAGGCTGTTGCCTAGCGTTAAAGAGGTCACGCCCAGCAGAAGTGCATCCTCCCAGGGGGTCACCTTTTTAAAATTCTCACCAGGGCACCATAAGGGCTTAGCAGGGACCTTGCTTGTCAAGTGGGAATTTGTTGTTCTGCTGAGGTTGAAATTTGTCTTGGCCACCAGGCTGGTGCTGGAGTTTTAACAGAAACATCTGGCCTCCCATCCCAGTCTAGGAAGGCAGAGGGTTGAAGGAGATAGTTCAGAGTGAAAGCCAAGTGACTTTCATTGAGAACCTACCATATGCTGGATATTTTGACAAATATTATCTCATTTGATGCTTCAGCGTAAGCCTGCAAGAAGCAGGCATTATTATTAAGTCCATTTTGCTGCTGAGGAAACTGAGGATTGCAGATATTAAATTAAAAAGCTACCCAGTCAGCCATCTGGTAAGTGTTGGAGCAAGGATTCCAATCCAGGTCTATCTCACTCCAAAGCCTGTGATCTTTCACTAAGAACCACTGGAGCCGGAGACAAAAAAAGTGAAGTCTCGAGAAAGCAAGCCACCACTGCTTTTGCTTCCAATGATAAGTAGAGTTCAAAGTTCAAGAAGCCAGGGAAAGTGTTATGGAGTCATCAGATCAATGAAATGGCCTCACCAGCATGGGTAAGACTCCTGGTGGTAGGGCCGAGCTTGTCTGCAGTCTGACCTACTATCTGCAACCCCCCCATCTACCATCACTAGCCACACACCTTTCAGTGCCGCTGGCCATTGCCTGTCACCAGGACGACTGTCTGTCTCCTACCTGCTCTCCTTTCCCACTCGCTCACCTCCCCAGAGTATTCCCCACGCGGCAGCCAGGCTGATCCTCTCAAAACATGTATCAACTGATGCTATTCCCCTACCTCCACCTGCCAACGGCTTCCGCTCTCTTAGAATAAATTCCGAACTCTTCTCCATGGCCTTCAAGGTCCTACGTGATTTGGCCTCTACCTGACTCTCTGACTCCTTGTGCTGCCTCTTTCTCCCTTCTGCTTGACACTAGACCACTAACCTTCCTTCCGATCCTCAAACGGACCTTCTCCTGTCTCAGGGTGCCAGGTGCTCCACTGCTTGGCGTGCTCCTCTCCCCACTTCTTCACCCGGCTGCTGCTTCTTGTCATCTAGGTCTGGGCTCAAATGTCCCTTCCACAAACAGTTCTTCCCTGATCACCCTACGATAGTAGCAGCCCCCGCCCCGTCACTCCCCATTACATCAGCTCTTTCATCTTCTTCATAGCACTTCTCACCAACTAAAAGTATCTTGCCTACTTGTCTCCTTATTTATTCTCTGTATCTCTCTGGTCAGCATGTAGGAAGCACCTACAGTTGCAAGTTTTATGAATAAATGGATGAGAACAAGAGATTCTAAGGTGGCTGATATAGTGATCTCGCTAACCTTCCGAGTTAGATAGGAGGAGTTATGTCAGTGACACAGGTGAGGAAACAAGTGACTAGCCATCAAGTGGCAGAGGATAAGCTTGCAGCTCATCCTTTGTCTCCAAAGCCCAATTCCTTCTAACCACATGGCATTATTGCCTCTGAGTACTCTTCTAGGAAAACTGAAGACATCAACTTGCCAGCCATTAGCAACAAAACCCACCTTACTAAATGTAGTATTAGTATCAATCCCTTATAAAGTATGTTAACCTTCTACTGTGGTATGGTGAGTATCTTTGTCCAAGCTCATCAGTTCATGTAGACATGTGAAGGACAGAGACCAGGTCTTATTCATGCCTGCACCCCTACGGGCCTGCCACCATTCCTGTCAGATAGGACAGGCTCAATACATGTTTGCTGGATGAATGGATGGAGTTTGTAGGCACTTAATTATTTACAAAGTACTTCTACACCCTTCATCTTATGTAACTTCCAAAAAGCCCCGGAACATAAAGGTAAGCTGATATCATTAACAGCATTTAACAGATGATGATATGCAGGTCACACCCAAACTGCTGTTGTTTTCTTTCTTTAAGAATTATAATGAGGGGCCAGCCCCATAGCCTAGTGGTTAAGTTTGGCACGCTCCACCTTGGTCTGGTTTCGGTTCCCAGGTGTGGACCTACACCACTCATTTGTGGCCATGCTGTGGTGGCAACCCACATACGAAATAGAGGAAGATTGGCCACAGATGTTAGCTCACAGTGAATCTTCCTCAGCAAGGAAAAAAAAAGAATTATAATGGACTCATATTCCCTGTTGGAGCAGAACCCAGCTGAACTGCACACACTGCTGTTGCCCAGCACACGTCTGCTTAAAAGCCAAGATAAACACTTTTTTTTATTATCTTTCACATCTTACAAAATACGTCAAATTCTGAAAAACTCTGTGATAATTAGACAAAAAAAAAGCTGAAGCTGAACCATTCAACCTGGGATAATTATTACATTCTGATTCTTTCCCTTTCTCACCTCCTTTTGGTCTCCATTGTCTATAGCATGGAGTGTTCATTCATCTTCCTCCACAAAGAGACTCCACTTCCGACGGAATAGAATTGTCAGGGTTGTGGGAGCCTTGCTCTCCTTGTTAACCCTCCTGTTGGGTTTTACAGCACACAGCTTTGCCTGAATGGCCTCCTCCACTAGTCTCTCCTCTAGCGCTCTGTGGGCTCTTCCCAAAAATGGAGGTCTGGAGATACCAGTCCCTTACACCAGGACCCCTGGCCTTTCCCCCCAAAATACTGCACACATTTCTTAACCTGGTTCTCGGTACCCCAAATCTGTATCTTACTCAGCTGTGCAGCCTTGTCTCCCAGATGTCCTCTCCACGTGCCCTGCATTCTACCAGACCAGAACAGTCAATGATTCCTTGAACAACTTCTCTGCATTTCCCCACACCATTCCCGCTCCATCACCACTACCAGGGATGAAGGCTCCACTTATAAACACCATCCCCATCCTTCACGGGCTTTCCCTTGAAACCTCCCCTAGATCCCTTCAGCAATTCATTCAATAAAATATTTAGTAAGAATCGCCTTTATGCCCAACAAACCCTATCCTCAAGGAGCTTCATATTTACTGAACAAGAGACCCAGCTAACAAACTCAACACAATGAGGGTGCTGTAATGGTGTCGTTGCAAAGCAATGGGCCAGCATTGGAAGGAAAGCAAGAGAGTCCATTCCAATGCTCACTGAGACTACAATCTAGGCAGAAGGTTAGGAGGGGGAAAACACAGCACCAGACTGGGCTTGAAACAGAAGTCCTGTGGCATGCAGTTCTTCATTCATTCATTCATTCCTTCATTTGACAGACATTTACCAAGCCTGAATATGTGCACAGCACTCTGCCAGGAATGCAGAAATGATGTTATGTGGTTCCTACCTTCAGGAGTTTACAGTCTAGTAGGAGAGATAGAGATATACACACAGGGCTCTACCACAGGTAAGAAGCACTGTACCAAGTGCCAGGGGACCAGAGGAGGGTGGCTGGCTCTGCCTAGCAGAGTCCAAGAAAGCTCCAGAAAAGGATGGTATTTGTCAGGGCTCTAAAAGGGAGTAGAAGTTTACCAGGTGGAGAAGAAGAAAAGAAGGGAAGGGAAAGGAAGAGAAGGGAGGGGGAAGGAAAAAGAACACTGCGTCAGTCAGTCCAGTCAGGAGTCAGTTATTATTATTATTATTTTTCTGGGTGAGGAAGATTGGCCCTGAGCTAACATCCATCGCCAAATTTCCTCTTTTTGCTTGAGAAAGATTGGCCGTGAGCCAACGTCTGTGCCAATCTTCTACTTTATATGGGACACTGCCACAGCATGGCTTGATGAACAGTGCACAGGTCCGCGTCAGGGATCCGAACTTGTGAATCCCAGACCGCTGAAGTGGAGTGTGCAAACTTAACCACTCTGCCACCAGGCCGGCCCAGGAGTCAGTTATTTTAACATAAAAAAGTGTTTAGTTACAAAATCATTAACTAAGTGACTGAGAGATTAAAAGGAACTCTAAGGCATCATGAAGGTAGCAGTTGCAAGAAGCAGCTACAACTCCTATAGCTGAAGAAACAAGGGAGAAAACTTAGAAACTCAGAGGAGGAAGCCCATTGGTGGGCAGATGTGTGAACTCAGATCTCCAAGGAGGGGCACTGCTCAGCTGGGCTGGTGTCTCTGAGCTCAGGGGAGGGGCCCTGTGGGCTGGCCCAGACTTCTGAGGACGGGCACAGGCCAGCTGTGCTAGTGTCTCCTAGTTGAGGCATGACTTGCAGCTGCGTCTGCAAGTGCTGGGACGAGGGCAGCCTGGATTCAGCTGCAGCTACGGGAAGGAATTGCAGGTGCCAAAGGGAAGAAGTGTCTGTACCTAGACTGTAGGTCAGTGGTACTAAACCGGGTGATTTTGCCCTCTAGGGGACATGGGCAATGTCTGGAGACATTCTTAATTGTCACAACTGGGGAGTTGCTACTGGAATTTAGTAGATGGAGGGCAGGGATGCTGCTAAACATCCTACAATGCACAAGACAGCACCCCCTGCACAAAGAATTACCAAGTCCAAAATGTCAATAATGCCAAAGTTGAGGAACCTGTTCTAGGTTACCACTGATGTCGGTTCCTGCCTTCCTTCCTCCTCTCTCCAGGGTAAGTTTCTCTGGCTTAGTCCAATATTTACTTGAACAACTGGGTTGTCAGCAAAGGCTAGATGTGCTCTTGCAGGCAAGACCTGGAATGTTCCAGTATTTGGAATTCCCATTAGCCCACTGTGTTACTTTAAGTTTTTAGCAGTAAAATTCCAGTTCAGGGAGCTCAGAAGCTGAAAAAACTTAGTATCTTTTTAGAGGAACTTGATTTCACATCAGAGTTTGAGTAGGGGAACTCCAATAGGAAAAGCATTCTGCCAAGGTGGAGCTGTGTGTGTGTGTGTGTGTGTGTGTGTGTGTAGGTACATATAATGTATGTACAATTATAGTATATTAATGTACATATAATATATATTATATGTTCTGTATATAATATTTTATATATTAAAATATGCATGTGAAAATACATATATTTTATATATATACAGTTATATATTATCTATATATATATACGGTTCACTGAGGCTCTGTTGATTCTTTTTCAATATTCTTCTCTTACTTCTTCAGACTGGATCCTTTCTTTTGATCTAACTTCAGTTCACTGACTTTCTTCAGTAATCTCCAATCTGCTTTAAAGGCCATTCAGTGAATTTTTAATTTAAAGTAATGTATTTTTCAGTTAGAGATTCTCAATTTAAAAAAATAATTTCTATTTCTCTGCTAAATTTTTTTATTTGTTCATTATGAGTATATTTTACTTTAATCCTTGAGCATGGTTATTAAAGCTATAGCATAGTTATTAAAATCCTCATCTACTAGTTCCAGTATCTGGGTCATCAGTTTTCTCTATTGATGTCCTTTTTCTCTTGAGAATGGGTCATGTTTTCCTGTTTCTTTGTAAGTCTAGTAATTTTGAATTTTATGCTGAACATTTTCTATAATATGTTTTAGAGATTCTGGACTTTGTTATATTTTTCTGAAGTGTGATTATTTTGTTTGTTTGTTTTAGCGGGGAGTTAACTTGGCCATACCCAAACGCCAAACTCCATCCCCCTGCAGTGTCCACCAACTGAAAACTCTGTTCAGTTCTTTTAGCCTGAAACTGAAAAGATTCTGTGTAGTTCAGGGATCAGCCAGAAATTTGGGCAAAATATATACACAGAATTGGGGCATCTCCTCCTCTGGTTCTCTCTTTCTTGAATTTTCTCCATAAAAATGGGAACTCGTTCGTTTCCTCCAGTCTCCTCCCTCCATTTTCTGACTGCTTTTGGTTGCTTTCTAGTACATTCTGGTATTGTTTTTTATATTGTTTCCAGAGTTTGTAGTTTATATCCGTCAGAAAATTGGTCTTATGGAAGATACTACTCTATTCTCGAAGTGTAAGTTCTGTTATTACGTTCGTAGTTGTGAATGATTTGATTAATCTCTTCCTCCCACCCACGCTTATTGTGAGTACATACATTTTAATTCAATTAAAAACGTTAACCACCCCCCCCACAATGCTCTTTATTATAATATGCCTTAGGAGTTCCCAGGACAGTGCAGGGGAGCATTTTGGATTGTAATCAGTATACAAGCTTCAAGCTAAGCTTTGTTCTGCCTCAGGGTGTTTGCAGTTGGAATCAAGAACAGGTTAACTCCAAAAATCAAAGCAAAGCAAAGAACTGTGTGTTCTTTCAGTTAGAAGTTATCCCCAGGATCAACATGGTGAACGAACATGGTGACTAAGAGTCAAAAGATTTAGTGCCAGGTAGATCTAGATTCAAATGCTGTTTCTGCCATTCCTGGCTGTGTGACATGGGGCAAGTAGCTTAAATTCTCTGAGCATCAATATTCTCATTAGTAAAATGGTGGCAATTATAGTACCTACCACATAATGTTTTATCCTCTTGTCTATTTAATTGATATTTTGCTTCTTGTCTTTGCCTCCCTATTATGGCAATGTAAACTGCTTGAGAGCAGTAACCTTGTCTGACATGAACAAAGCTATATTCACACCTAGAGGGTGCTCATTAATTATCTATTGAATGAATGAATGAATGTACTATAGGTTTTTTATAAGATTAAAGAGATTAATGGATGTAAAATAGTCAAATTGACAGGATACTTGACTACACAAAGTCATTCAGAGAACTAGGCTGAGAGAATCCCTGCCATATTTTGATGTTACTATCTCCACACATGGTTTCCCAGACTACTAAGTCAGGGGAAGAGAGAGAACTCCTACCTGTTCTTAAATGCCCTAGACCAGAAGTGACTTGTGTCACTTTCACCTGGAGTTCATTGTCCAGAACTGAAATTTAGTGGCTTCACCCTAACTACAAGAGAGGCTTGGAAATGAAAGAGAAGTGTGTGTGGAATCTTCAGAGAGTCCTACTAGAGACAAGAACACTGAGTACAATGGGATAAGAAACCTGCTCAATGTCACAGAGCTGGTAACTGGTGAAAGCTAGACTGAAACCCAGGCGGCCCGGCCTCAGAGCCTGTCTTCTTGACCACAACACTGGTGTTACAGTTCCATGCGAGAGATCTACTGAGATCCAGAGGGTGTCTCGTGGACTCTTCCTCCTGTCCCCATTCTTTTCTCAAAGTGACTGCCTCTTCTGCTTGAGCAAAAGTGTTTTCTGTACTTTGAGTGTTTTTTTTTTTAATTAATATATTTATTTAGTGTGTTTGTGTGTGTGTGAGGAAGATCAGCCCTGAGCTAACATCCATGCCAATCCTCCTCTTTTTGCTGAGGAAGGCTGGCCCTGGGCTAACACCCCTGCCGATCTTCCTCCACTTTATGTGGGACGCCACCACGGCATGGCCTGACAAGCGGTGCGTCGCTGCACGGCCGGGATCCGAACCCAGGATGCCAGCAGCGGAGCACGCGCACTTATCTGCTGAGCCACAGGGCCGGCCCCGATAATTTGGGTGTTTAATCGTTAGCTTACTGAGGCCAGGCAACTATCCCTTACTCACTGCACTCCATAAAATAAAAGCCTGTCCTGAGCTGAAAGTTTATCTTGAATGAATCAGCCAGGAAGAGCAAGACCCACCCCTCAGAAGCCAGGCTTGCCAACCTCAGTCCTGGCAGGGGTGTTCTAGGTGTCTCCAGCAATCTCTGGTGGTGACTTTGAGCAGAGAGAGGTAAATTTCTCCCTGCTTCCATGGAGGTTGGGAGGGAAAAGGTACTGGGAAAGTTGGGCCAGGATTTTGGAGATTCCCCATCACTCAATGATACCCCCATAAAGGCTCTAGCCATTGTAAAAACTACCAGTACAAGCCACTATCTATGACAGTCTGGGCTTATCCGATGCAACATCAGTATGAACCCAGCATCCACATGCCTGGGCCAGGTACCCTACAGACTTTACATCACGTAATCCTTTCAAAGATCACATGGGACAAATCTTATTAACAACCCCCCACTCCGCCATTTTTCAGATGAGAAGACCAAGGTTAAAAGAAGTAAATGGCTTGCCCATGGGCCATCTTGTAAGTGGCTGAGTCAAGATTTAAGCTCAAGACTTTGGGATTCCAAAGACCCTGCATTTTGCTAGTATACCAAACTTTTTCTTAGAATCCCAAATTAATAAAAACAGCCAAGACTGATTATGCCAAGCACTATGCTATGTGCTTTTCACGAACTGTTTCATCTAATCCTAACAATGACAACAACAACAAAATAACCAAGGAGATAGGTGTCACTATTAACATTCCCATTTTACAAATAAGGAAACTGAAGCTTAGAGAAAGGAGGCCAGTGAAGGTCAAAGAGATGGTAAGTGGCAGACCTGAGGCTGAAACCCAAATCTTTCTGCCTCCAGAGCACAGGCTTTACTACTAAGCCACACTGCCACTTGGCTGTCATTTAAATGAAAACATTGGAGGTAAAGGGCTGGGCAAAGGGAGCAGGTTAGCCACAGAGTACTAGTCCAAGTGCTCCATTTGACTTTATTTGTTCATTCACACTGAAGTCATCCCACAAGAATTGGAGGTAACTTCATATAGTTTGTTTTTCTAACCAATTGGCTTTCCATGGAGCCCTGTAATTACTTTCTGTCCTATCCTACCTGAGTATCTCCTCCTGCTTCTGGAACATCCAATTCCTGCCAATTTCTCCACCCCACCTGGGGCCAGGAGGCAAGTTCTTATGTGTGTACGATCCCAGGAAGTTCTGGTCAGAGAGAACTGAACATGCAAATTCCCCTTTTCTACACCAATCCAAGACCTAAGCCAACTGTTTCCTAGACAGTACCATGTAGAACTGAGGTAAGTGACAGCTTCTTTGAGTTGTGTGTGTGGGTATGTGTGTATGTGTGTTTATCTGCCACAGGGCAGTAAAGGATATACAGAGCCCTGAACTTAAAATCTGAAGACCCTGTTTCAAGTTCTGGCAATGCCGCTTACTGGTTAGCTGACCTTGGGCAAGTCTCTTAACTTCTCTGACACTTTTTTTCCTTAATTGCAAAATGAGGATGGTGATAGTGAGTGAGAGGGAAAAATGAGAATATACGTGTGATATGGCCAGGACAGTGGCTGGCACATAAAAGGTGATTGATTTCATGTTAGGCAGCTTTGAATGTGGCAGGCTGAGGGAGGAGGGTGCAGGGAGGAGCACAAGAGAGCCAGAAGGGAATACTTGAAAGAAAACTCCATTATGCAGAAGTTGGTTCACATTATATAAAGTGAATGCCTTTCACTAAAAAAAAATTTTTTTTGAATATCTAACTGCGAGGGTTTGGCTTCAGAATTTGCTGGGAGTAGAGAGCACCTCAACATTTATTGAGCCCTTACTGTGAATTAGACCCAGGGCTGGCAAAGTGATTTATGTAGATTATCTCACTAATCCTTGTGGAAAGCTGGGCTGTAGGTATTATTATTGTGTCCTCAAGTTCAGAGACATAAACAGTGGCCAAGATCACCAAGCTGGTAGGCGATGGAGCCTAACCTGGCTCTATAACTCTTGGATCCTTTATCACACTAAGTATGTTGCCTCATAAAACAAAGAGCTTTTTCAGTGTGAATTCTTGTGAAATCAGAGCTCTGTTGCAGGAACTCTTCAAGGCACTATGTACCTGGGCACATAGTGGTGAGCCTAGCCACCTCTCAAAGCCACAATGCCAAATTGATTACAAAATGCACTTTAAAGCACTTCAAAAGATTGTTCTTTATTTCATAGGATATCCTTAGACTATAAACTCCAAAAGCATAGAAACGCCTGCAGTCTAATTAATCTCTGATGATCTTAAACCATATTTGGCATATTACTAGGTCCTCAATAAATATCTGATGAAGGAAAAATATATTTTTCTATAATTCTCACATTCTATAGGCACACTGGCTCTTCTCTCCCCAACTTTCATCTTCTAGTTTTCTGAATTATGACCAAAAGGGAAGAATCTAACATTTGGTTGAGTATCTATCATGTGTCAGGTATTGTGAGGAACAGATATAGATACAGATGTAGCTATAAATATAGTTATAAATATCGATATAGTTATATAAAGTGATATACAGATATTGATATAGTTATAAATACAGACGTAGATGTAGTTATAGATATAGTTATAGATACAGTGACAGATATTGATTAGCTATAGATATTGGCATAGTTATAGACAAAGATACAGAAATATAGTTATAAAGATAGATATACATAGGATAGACATATAGATACAGGTATCTCTGACTTTTAGTCCTCTTGACACACTGTGAGATTAGGTTCTTACTTATTAGTGCAGAAGTTGGACCCTGCAGTGTCCATGTTCGGGAATTTATTCCTGATCCTTCTCTTTAGATTCTAATTCCAAGGGTTAAGCAGCCATTTCTTTTTGTGAGGCCTAATTGTTCAATGGCAGTTTCCCCAGAGAGAGTGGTAAGTGACAGTAGCTCCCATTTCTGGAGCACTTATCTGTGCTGTCTGTGCCGAATGCTTTATACAGGATGTCATTCATTCATCACCACAGCTCTAGGAGATAGGTGCTGCCTGTATGTTCGTATTTCAGAGAGAGGTTAGAGAATTGCCCAAAGTTACGTAGGTGGTGACTGGAGGGGCTGGAACTGGGACCTGTGCTGTGTGACTCCCAAGGGCAGGCTCTCAGCTACCACAGTGCTCAGCGGGGCACTGTGTTGGGCCCTCTCATGTGATGGGGGTTAAATTAGAATTGCAAACACATTTGTAAGACGATGCCAAAGTCATTTCTTTTTTATTTGATTAAACCAATGTGACCTCAATAAAATAAATTTTAAAAAGGCGGTGGGTATTAGTTTGCTAGGGCTGCCGTAACAAAATACCACAGACTGGGGGGCTTAAACAACAGAAATTTATTTTCTCACCATTCTGTAGGTGAAAAGTCTGAGATCAAGGTGTTGGCAGGGCTGGTTTCTTCTGAGGCCTCGCTCCTTGGCTTGTGGATAGCTGTCTTCATGTTCACATGGCATTCTCTCTCTGTGGGTGTCTGTGTCCTAATCTTTTCTTATAAAGACACCTGTTATATTGGATTAGGATCCATCTAATGATCTCATTTTAACTTTATCTCTGTAAAGATGCTATCTCCAAATCCAGTCACATTCTGAGGTACTGGGGGGTTAGGACTTCAACATATAAATTTTGAAGGAATGTAATTCAGCTCATAATAAAGGATTAATTAATTTCCTCATTATTTCTCCCCTTTTGTTTTGGTCGTTAGCCACTTATTAAGGGGTTGTTTGCACTGTCTTTGGGTATTTTAAGGAAGATCCTGAGGTCATTTATACACCTATGTGTAAAAATGGCAACTGAGGCTGGTATTCTTGCTCTAAATTGCCTCCTGCCTGTAAAGGGAGGTATGTATTGGAAAAAAAATAGCAGAGAAGGTGGGCTTCTAGAAACCAGCCCTGCTACTAAACTTGCCTTGCAACCTTGGAGAAATCCGTTTCTCTCCTGGGATGTTCGCTTGGATCAGGGATTTTAAGTTCAAATGTCCAAAGGAGCTAGACAGGTGTAGTAAGTGGAGAAGCAGACAGGTGTGACAAAATAAGGAGTGGTGGAGGCAGTGTCAAATTGGAGAACATCCCGTTTAAATGAAGCAGAAATTCTCAGCTCCAGCCAGTTGGTACTAGCTTGAACTAAAGGTGCCGTGTTGCTAGACCTCCTAAGTTTTCAAGAGAAACCTTCATTCAAGACTTTTAAATGAAGTCTCCCACATTTTAAATGTTGGCAGTTCAAATTTTATTTCCAAAGACTGAGGGCCAAAAGGAATATGTCCAAGGGCCGGGTCTGGGCCAGCTGATATCTTAGAGTCTTCTTGCCCAAAAGTGCTGACAAAACCAAAGATGGTAGGTACTGTTGATTGATTGACAGGCACTAAAAGAAAAGAGGGCATACTTTAGTTCATGTGGCCCAAGGATCCATGCTGAGAAGCAAACTCTAAGGGGTGAACTTTTCATATATCTGTCCTCTTTTCTGCAGACAGTAACCCAATTGCATATTTAGCATTGCCTCCTCTACCAGAAATACTTAACGAGTTTTTGGGGGCAGCATCCAAATTAGTTGGAGTTAGGTATTATAGGTCTAAACTGCCTAAAAATAAATTGATTCAAGTTGATCTTGAATCTATGGGTCTGTTGTCAAACAGGATTATCTTATTGCTGAAACTGAGGAGGAGGGGGTTAATTGTTTGCAGTAATAAAGTACTTGAATCTCAAAGATGTTTGCAAAGTGGCTTTCTTCAGGCAATGTTCTCATGGAAAGATAGTTCTAGCTTGAGGCAATTTGCACAATCAAACTTCAAGAAGGACCCTATAAGGGAGGGTTATAAATGAGGGTTCTGTTCCCATGTTAGGGGCGTTGGGATCTGGAGCGGCACAGAAGCTTCATTTCATGTGTCAGTTCTAATGGATTGGTAATAGCCGCCCGGAAGCTGTCCTGGGGAAGACCCTGAAGCCAGATCCCAGTCCAACGGAGAAGGTGCTGTGATGTTAACCTGGTCTGTCCTGAGTATGGTGGTGTATATTTGTCAACACTCTTATTTATAGTCTCAAGTGACAGAAACCTAATCTCAGGCAGGAAAATTGGTTGGCTTATAGAATCCAGGACAGGATATTAACAAGAGAGGAGTAGAGATGTAGATGGGCCTCAGGAACAATGTGAACCAGTGACTTGAACTCCTCTGAGATACTCTCTGCCCCTCGTCTCCACGTCTCTGCACATCAATTTTCTTCTGTCATGTAGAGTGGATACCTCCACATGACAGAAATAATAACCACAGACAGTTCCCAAAATGTGCATTTTATGGCTTCCACCAGAGAGAGACTGCCTGATAGCCTCTTCGGTAACAAGCACATACACAAAAATTTTGGAGAGGGATTATGATTAGCCCAGTTTGGATTTGAAAATTGTGGGAAATGACTGCTAAACCCTGAACCAATCAACTTTAGACAGGAGTTGGAATCATCTAAAAACATGACAGCTGGGCTGGCCCCGTGGCTTAGCAGTTAAGTGCGCGTGCTCTGGTACTGGCAGCCCAGGTTTGGAACCCCGGGCGCGCACCGACGCACCGCTTCTCCGGCCATGCTGAGGCTGTGTCCCACATACAGCAACTAGAAGGATGTGCAACTATGACATACAACTATCTACTGGGACTTGGGGGACAGGGGAAAGGAGGAGGATTGGCGATAGATGTTAGCTCAGAGCTGGTCTTCCTCAGAAAAAAGAGGAGGATTAGTGTGGATGTTAGCTCAGGGCTGATCTTCCTCACTAAAAAAAAAAAAAAAAAATGACAGCTTCTATGAGAACCATATTTTTGTTGGGCTCAGCGGGAAGACAGGTCTCCAGAGCAAGGATAGCATGGGATATAGGACTTTCAGAATGGTGAGTTTCTACCACAAAGAAGATGTCCACACGGCTGCCATCTTCAGCTTAAATCCCAGGGGGTGAAGGAGAAGACCCTCAGGAACGAGTACCAACCTCATCTAGTATCTACAGCTTCTCCCTGTCATTTTCTGCCCTGTGCTTCCTCAGCTGGGAAGAACATCCCCACCTAAATCAACAAGTTGTGCCCTCCAAATTCCAGTGAGCTGAAACAAAGCCATAACTCTCGCAGTTAACCAGGAACGTGCCTCCTATTTTGTGGAGGAAATTCCTGCTCCATGACCAATCTATTAGCCATCTCTTGCCAAGGCAGATGGTGACCTGAGAATTCTGTGCCTGCTTCCTGAGGACTGCCCACCATGCAGTGGCTGATGAGGTTCCGGGTCCTCTGGGGCATCCACAAATCCTGCCATGGGGGCTTCGTCCCTGCCCCTTGGCACCTGCGCTGCCAACCTTTATCAGGAGGTGAATCCCCAAGATGGAATGACCATGACACACCCGAGGAATTTAACTTTGCAAGTGATATACTGGATTATTGGACTCAAATGGAGAAGGTGAAGAGGCATCTGTGATCGGAGGTGAGAACAGGAGTGGCCTCACTGGCCTTATCTTGCTCCTAGTAGGCTGAGGGGCACAGAACCAAGAATAGCTTCTGCCTCAGCTTACCAGTGTCATAGATGAAACTTATGTTTTGGGGTTCAATTCTCAGCCTAGTGACTTCTTCACTTCTCTGATCCTCAGTGGTTTCATCTGTGAAATGGGGATAATCTCATTTAAGAAACAAGACAGCAGGTACACAGTCAGTGCTCCATAATTGTGAACAAGTACAAAGTTCTAATCACAAGGTCAACAAATTGATGTTAGTGTGAGTCTGTTAGTCTTCAACGAATGGGATTGTGAATCTAACTGGAATTCATCTCATCAAACTTGGGCTTGACTTCAGGCTACACTCAGAGGGAGGGGACAGACCACCTCATTGTGCACATGAGCATCTGACACATGTAGGTAAGTCATGTCATCCATCTTCCTGTGAGGATGGCATGTCCAACTGGCGTCCTCCCTATCAACTACCTATGGGAACATGGCTTTAGGGTATGTCCAGAGAAACCTGTCCCTGTGGCCTCTAAAGTTTACATATCTCTGCAGAAAAACTCAATTTCTTGGTTTGCCTTTTCCCCAGAGACAGACCGGGAGAGCAGCAGTGGTAACACTAGGACTTAGGGTAGACGATGGGTGGTGTTCCGGCTACTAAGTTCCAGCTGGTGATGTCCACCACCCAACACTGTCTTTGTACAGAAGAGAGAATTCGCCTGAGATGGAGTCAGAGATTTGGTATAATTTTTAAGTTTCCTATGAACGTGTTTTCATATGTTAGTACTCAAAGCTTATATGCCTTTCATGGGGGCTTCCTCCCCACCTCCTTTTTTTCCCTTCCTCTGAATTTCTGTAATAACCCCAAGGAAAATAGAGAGCATCTTTTATTTGCCGTGTCAACACTTTACATTTAATACTCTGATTAGATGAGTGCTTTTTTTTTTTTTTTTTTTTTTATTTTTCCCCCAAAGCCCCAGTAGATAGTTGTATGTCATAACTGCACATCCTTCTAGTTGCTGTATGTGGGATGCGGCCTCAGCATGGCCAGAGAAGCGGTGCGTCGGTTCGCGCCCGGGATCCGAACCCGGGCCCCCAACAGCAGAGCGTGCGCACTTAACCGCTAAGGCACGGGGCCGGCCCAGATGAGTGCTTTTATTACCCCAGTTTCCAGATGAGGAAACTGAGGTTCCTAGGGTTTAAATAGCCTATAGAAATCACATACCTAATAAGTGAAGGAGCAGAATTTGGGTCCAGGCTGTCTGATTCTGTAATCCATTACAATTATGCACTGCATAAGGACATTTTGGTCAATGACAGACCGCATATACAACGGTGGTCCTGTAAGATTAGTACCATATAGCCTAGGGATATAGTGGGCTATACCATCTAGGTTTGTTTAAATATACTCTATGATGTTTGCACAATGATGAAACCGCCTAACGGTGCATTTCTCAGAACTCAGAATAGTATGCTCATCGTTAAGCGATGGATGACTGTTTAACCTAGTCTCACAACTGATTATGCCAAAACATCTCTGCCTTCAGACGATAAACTGAGTTTCATTGCTGCCCAGACCAGAAATCTGGTTAAGACCTTTGGAATCATGGTATAGGCTAGAGAGGGAGAAGGTAGAGAGGAGGAAGTGATGCCATCACTTTTCCCTCATTTATCTTCATAAAGTCCTTATTAGTTAGTTCATGCATCAACCCATTTAGATAACCATCAAGTAAATTCCCCCAGAGAATGCCAGTTTTTGTTGGGTTTTATATCTCATTATCAGTCATGGTCAATTCCTCCATGTATCCAAATTTCTCCCACCCCCAGGATCCCCATCCCAATAATTTTCATTCTCACAACACTTCTGATCTGTCTGCTTCCATTTTTCCAATTGCCTTGATCATGGTCAGTGTCTTTCTAATGATACATGATGCCTGACACCTAGCAGTCCCTTGATAAATGTTTGTAGAATAAATTAATTTTGAAACTTACATTATAAGCACCATAGGTTTTATTGCTGCTCCTATGAAAGACCCCCCAGAGGGCATGCCACCACAGTCCACTCTGGCTTCCTGGACCTCCCCTTACAACTTAATGAACATCACCCAGAAGCTGATCCATGGCTAACACATTACAGCCCAACAACACAGCCCAAACCATAACAGATTGACAGAATTTATTTTGACTCACTTTTCAACACATTTTACCTGTAAAATGTAAGTTAGAAATCCAACATTTTTATGTGAAATCTTCTGATTATTTTTTTAGTGTTTCCAAAGAATTCATTATAAAACAAAAGAAAATGCATTGTAGACTAGACAACATAGGTCCATGGGTGGAATACAGTTGCTCATTCAGGCCACCAATTTATAACCCCTGACTGTCCTTGTAAATTAAACCCTATGTTACTCTGGGTTCCTAGAGGGAAATTAAACCCTATGTTACTCAACTTCAATTGATTCCTGGAGCAGCCTCTCAGATCTATTCAGGAGAGGTCACATTCATGTCCAGATTCATTCATTCTGTCTCCTTGATACTGTATTCATTCATTCAGCTAAGACTTGGTGAGCACCTCACATGTGCCAAGCATTATTGTAGATAATAGGAATAGAAAAGTAAGCAAAACATAGAACTCTTCATTTTCACTCTTTAGATAATGTACTTCCCCACTTCATGTCTTAGGAAAGATGAGTACAGCATCTGTGACACTAACTTCTGTTTGTTTTGGCAAAAAATCATGACATAAGCAAATTCTTCCTGCCAGTCTCTGATGCAATTTAACATTAAACATTGCTCAATAAATATAGTCAAATATGTATTAACCACAAAGATTAAAAAAAAAAAAACAGCTGAATGTCATGACCACATAATGTCTGGCTCTTTGTCCTATAATGTTTGCTCAAGGAAATTAACTTATATGCTGCCACACATTCCAAATGCCTTACTATTCAATATTCGTGTCTGCCTAGATTTCTTTGAGCCAATCAGTCTGTGTTCTGTGGCTCCTGAATTTAATTCTGTAATTTTACGTAAATAATTAGTAACAGTCCTAGGACCTGTACAATTTTAAAGGGTCCTCATATTCCTCTGAAACTATTAGACTTTTGTCCCAACATCCCATAAAGGACTCCTCCATGGTATTCACAAAGAGTCTAAATCTTTTGTAATTCTTATACACATGTAGTGTCATTGGCACTACAATGTAAGCTCCATGAGGTCATGGAACTCTTGCTGTTTTGTTCACTGTTGTATCCCCAGAGTACAGAACATGCCTGGCACATTAACTATATGTTGAAAGAATCTAAATGCATGCAGACCCTGGACAGCAACACAAACAGCACAAGAAACACAACATGGGGGCCTGGCCATGACTTGGTTGTATTTTGGCAAAGGGCTGTTTACTTTCTCATGGATGTATTGTAAACGTGCACGGGAAAATACAGGAAGCTTTGGCACAGGCAGCCCTGATGCAGAGAAGGCAACAGAGTTCAGGAACCAGAATTGGGCTTTGGGGCTTCTTATGTAAAAATCACGTCTCAAAGTGAACATTCATTCCTGTATGGCAGCAGTTGGTAGAGCTAAATGGTTGCTGCCCCCTTGGAAGATGTGTGGCTCTCCAGTTTGCCCCAGAGGAACCTGGCAGGCTTCTCTCATTTATGTTACTTGCCTGGTCCCTGTAGGCTCTGGGTTTCCGACCTCTGGTATAAAAACAAGATTATCCCAACTTATCTAAATATTAATGGAATAATACATATTATTTCCCAATTAAACATAATGCAAAAAGTTTTAACTTCCAGACCTTTAGAGTAATCTTCCTTGGTAAATTCTTTTAAAGTCTGGGTATCAGTTAATTACTGGTTCATCCATGTGAGTTGATTCTCCATGACTGTGTCTCCCAGTTTGACATATTATACTACATATTAGTCATTTGGTGAGCCTGTAAGGAGTTCATCCATTTTTTATCAATGGCAATCTACAAAGGAATAGCATGCCATTTATCATTTTAAATTACATTTAAACTACTTTCTTTGTAAGTTAAATTACAATCAATCTTATATGTGGCCATATTTAAAATGAATAGTTTGGTCGTAATCTACATCCAGAAAATTTGATCGCTGCCCAATTTAGAAAAACAAATCATTCCCTTTATCCAAAGAAATAAAAGCCTCATCTCATCTTTAGATTTAATTTAACCCAGAAGTTCCTTATCATTCCTTATTTGTATCCCAGAGTTGTTTTTTATTTATTCATTCAATAAATATTGACCGAACATTTACAGTGTGCCAGGTGCTCTTCTAAGTGCTTTCGTAAAGAATTTAGAAGTTTATTATTATTTTCTTTTGTTGTTGTTTTATTGAGAAATAATTGACATATATCACTTTTCTTAAAAAACCAAAAAACATCAATTTTTCAAGTCAAACTCAACACACTTGTATGCATACCAAAAATTTTAGAAATAAAATCTAGGGTTTTCATTGTAGGAAAGCTTTTAGTAATAGACTTACTTTCTTGAATAGATACAAGCTTATTAAGATTTCAATTCTATCAGATTTGACAAGTTGTATTTTTTTTTAACCATAGTCATCTTATTTTTTTTCATTCTTTTTTTTTCTTTCTTGTGAAATTTTTGTTGTACATCAGTGTTTGTCAGTCACCATATAAATGCATCCCTTCACCCCTTGTGCCCGCCCCCCACCCCATTGCCCCTGGTAACCACCAAGCAGTTCTCTCTGTCTGTGTGTTGGTTTTTCTTCCACTTATGGGAGAAATCATGCGGTGTTTGTCTTTCTCTTTCTGGCTTATTTCGCTTAACAAAATACCCTCCAGGTCCATCCATGTTGTTGCAAATGGGACGATTTTGTCTTTTTTTATGGCTGAGTAGCATTCCACTGTGTGTGTGTGTGTGTGTGTGTGTGTGTGTACATATATACATTCATATACCACATCTTCTTTAGCCACTCATCCATTGAAGGACATCTGGGTTGCTTCCATGTTTGGCTATAGTGAATAATGCTGCAATGAACATAGGGGTGGGTAAGCCTCTTAGGATTGTTGATTTCAGATTCGTTGGGTAGATACCCAGCAGTGGGATAACTGGATCGTAAGCTATTTCTATTTTTAATTTTTTGAGGAATCTCCATACTGATTTCCAAAGAGGCTGCACCAGTTTGCATTCCCACCAGCAATGAATTATGGTTCCCATTTCTAAACAGCTTCTCCAGCATTTGTTTTTTTTGTCTCGGTGATTATAGCCATTCTAATGGGTGTCAAGTGATATATTAGCATGGTTTCGATTTACATTTCCCTGATGATTAGTGATGTTGAACATATTTTCATGTGTCTATTGGCCATCTGTATATCTTCTTTGGAGAAGTGTCTGTTCGTTGCCTCTTTCCATTTTTTGATCAGGTTGTTTGTTTTTTTGTTGTTGAGTTGTGTGAGTTCGTTATATATTATGGATATTAGTCCCTTTTTGGATATATAGTTTGCAAATATTTTTTTCCCAGCTGGTAGGCTGCCTATTCATGTTGGTCCTGGTTTCATTTCCCTTGTAGAAGCTCTTTAATCTGATGAAGTCCCACTTGTTTATTTTTTCTTTTGTTTCCCTTGGCCAAGTAGACATGGAATTCGAAAAGATCCCTTTATGACCAATGATGAATAGTGTACTGCCTATATTTTCTTCCAGGAGTTTTATAGTTTCAGGTCTCACTTTCAGGTCTTTGATCCATGTTGAGTTAATTTTTGCATATGGCAAAAGAAGATGGTCTACTTTCATTCTTTTGTAAGTGGCTGTCCAGTTTTCCCAGCACCATTTATTGAAGAGACTTTCCTTTCTCCACTCCTTTGTCGAAGATTAGCTGTCCATAGATGTGAGGTTTTATTTCCGGTCTTTCAATTCTATTCCATTGATCGGTGTATCTGTTTTTGTACCAGTATGATGCTGTTTTAATTACTGTCACTTTCCAGGATGTTTTGAAGTCAGGTATTGTGATGCCTCCAGCTTTGTTCTTTTTTTCTCATGATTGCTTTAGCTATTCGGCGTCTTTTGTTGCCCCATATGAATTTTAGTATTTTTTGTTCTATTTCCGTGAAGAATGTCCTTGGGATTCTGGTTGGGATTGCATTGAATCTGTAGATTGCGTTAGGTAGTATGGGCATTTCAACTATGTTTATTCTTCCAATCCAAGTGCATGGAATATTTTTCCATTTCTTTATGTCATCATTGATTTCACTCAATAATGTCTTATAGTTTTCATTGTACACGTCTTTCACTTCCTTGGTTAAATTTACTCCTAGATATTTTATTCTTTTTGTTGCAATTGTAAATGGGATTGTCTTCTTGAGTTCTCTTTCTGTTAGTTTGTTATTAGAGTATAGAAATGCAACTGATTTCTGTAAGTTGATTTTGTACCCTGCAACTTTGCTGTAGTTGTTGATTATTTCTAATAGGTTTCCAATGGATTCTTTAGGGTTTTCTATATATAATATCATGTCACCTGCAAACAACAAGAGTTTTACTGCTTCGTTGCCTATTTGGATTCCTTTTATTCCTTTTTCTTGCCTAATTGCTCTGGCCAGAAGCTCCAGTACTATGTTGAATAAGAGTGGGGAGAGTGGGCACCCTTGTCTTGTTCCTGTTTTCAGAGAGAGAGCTTTCAGTGTTTCCCCATTGAGTATGATGTTGGCTGTGGGTTTATCATATACAGCCTTTATTATACTAAGGTACTTTCCTTCTATACCCATTTTTTGAGAGTTTTTATCATGAATGGATGTTGGATCTTGTCAAATGTCTTCTCTTCATCTATAGAGATGATCATATGGTTTTTATTCCTTGTTTTGTTAGTGTGGTGTATCACATTGATTGATTTGCAGATGTTGAACCATCCCTGTGTCTGTGGTATCAATCCCACTTGATCATGGTGTATGATGTTTTTAATGTATTACTGTATTTGGTTTGCCAATATTTTGTTGAGGATTCTTTCATCTATGTTCATCAGGGATAATTGTCTGTAGTTTTCCTTCCTAGTATTGTCTTTGTCTGGCTTTGGTATCAGGGTGATGTTGGCCTTGTAGAATGTGTTGGGAAGTGTTCCATCTTCCTCTGTTTTTTGGAATAGTTTGAGAGGAATAGGTATTAAATCTTTGAATTTGGTAAAATTCTCCAGAGAAGCCATCTGGTCCTGGACTTTTATTTTTGGGGAGGTTTTTGATTACTGTTTCAATCTCTTTACTTGTGATTGGTCTATTCAGGTTCTCTATTTCTTTTTGATTCAGTTTTGGGAGGTTGTATGAGTCTAAGAATTTATCTGTTCCTTCTAGATTGTCCAATTTGTTGGCATATGGTTTTTCATAGTATTCTCTTATAATCTTTGATATTTCTATAGTATCTGTGGTAATTTCTCCTGTTTCATTTCTAATTTTACTTATTTGAGCCTTCTCTTTTTTCTTGGTGAGTCTGGCTAAGGGTTTGTCAATTTTGTTTATCTTCTCAAAGAACCAGCTCTTTGTTTCATTTATCCTTTCTATGGTTTTGGTTTTGATTTCATTTATTTCTGCTCTGATATTTATTATTTCCCTCCTTCTGCTGACTTTGGGCTTTGTTTGTTCTTCTTTTTCTAATTCTCTTAGGTATAGTTTGAGGTTGCTTATTTGAGCTTTCTCTTGTTTGTTAAGGTGGGCATGTATTGCTATGAGTTTCCCTCTCAGGACTGCTTTTGCTGCATCCCATATGAGTTGGTACAATGTATTTTCATTTTCATTTGTCTCCAGATATGATTTTATTTCTCCTTTCATTTCATCAATGATCCATTTGTTGTTCAGTAGCATGTTGTTTAGTCTCCACATCTTTGTCACTTTCCCGGTGTTTTTCTTGTGGTTGATTTCTAGCTTCATGGTGTTATAGTCAGAAAAGATGCTTTTTATGATTTCAATTTTCTTAAATTTATGGAGGCATGCCTTGTTTCCCAGCATGTGGTCTATTCTTGAGAATGTTCCATGTGTGCTTGAGAAGAATGTGTAATCTGCTGTGTTTGGATAGAGTGCTCTATCTACATGTATTAAGTCTATCTCGTCAAGTTTTTCAGTTAAGTCCATCATTTCCTTGTTGACTTTCTGTCTGGATGATCTATCCATCGATGTAAGTGGAGTGTTAAGATCCTCTACTATTATTATGTTGTTATTAGTATCTCCTTTTAGGTTTGTTAATAGTTGCTTTATGTACTTTGGGGCTCCTGTGTTGGGTGCATATATATTTATAAGTGATATGTCTTCTTGGTGGAGTGTCCTCTTTTATCATTATATAGTGCCCCTCTTTGTCTCTCATGACCTGTTTTATCTTAACAGTCAACTTTGTCTGATATAAGTATGGCAACACCTGCTCTCTTTTGTTTGCCATTAGCTTGGAGTATTGTCTTCTATTCGTTTACTCTGAGCCTGTATTTGTCTTTAGAGCTGAGATGTGTTTCCTGGAGGCAGCATATGGTTGGATCTTGTTTTTTAATCCACCACACCACTCCATGTCTTTTGACTGGAGAGTTCAGTCCATTTACATTTAGGGTAATTATTGATATATGAAGGCTTAATGTTGCTATTTTATGGCTCATTTTCTGGTTCTTTTGCATTTCCTTTGTTTCTCTCCCCATGTGTTTCAGAATACCAATTCAGTTTTGTAGTTCTCCTAGTTTTCTCTTTATTTATTGTGTGTGACTCTGTTCTGATTATTTGGTTAGTGGTTACCACAAGGTTTGTATAAAAAATCTCATGGATGTGATAGTCCATTTTTTGATGGCTTTTTTTTTCTCTTAGACTAAGTAGATTCAATCCTCTTCCTCGTCCCCTTCTAAGTTATTGTTGTCATGTCTTATTCCATCTTGCGTTGTGAGTTAGTCTTTAAAGTGATGAGATTATAAGTTATTTTTGGTGTCTCCCTTCCCTTGATCCTTGGTTTTGTAATTAACTCTTTGCTAATCTATTCTGATAGAGAGCTGCAATTTTTTTGGTTTTGTTGCCCTATCTTCCTTCTTATTCAAAACTTTGTATCCTCTTTCTCTTTTTTTTCTCAAACATGAGGGCCTTCTTGAGTATTTCTTGTAGTGGGGGTCTTGTGGCAATGAATTCCCTTAGCTTTTGTTTATCAGGGATAGTTTATTATTTCTCCATCATATCTGAAGGATATTTTCTCCTATGTCATTCCACTCTCTCCTAGCCTGTAAAGTTTCTGTTGAGAAATCGTCTGTAAGCCTGATAGGAATTCCTCTGTACGTTATTTATTTGTTTTTTTGTCTAGCTGCCCTTAGTACTTTTTCTTTGTTGTTGACTTTTGCCAGCTTTACTACTATATGCCTTGGAGAGGGTCTTTTCATGTTGATATATTTAGGAGATCTATTGATTTCATTCACTGGTATTTCCAGCTCCTTCCCCAGGTTTGGGAAGTTCTCAGCTATTATTTCTTTGAACAAGCTCTCTGCTCCTTTTTCCCTTTCTTCTCCTTTTGGAATACCTATAATCCTTGTATTGGATTTCCTAATTGAGTCGGATATTTCTTGGGGAGTTTCTTCATTTCCTTTTAGTCTTAGTTCTCTCTCCTCCTCCATCTGGAGCATTTCTGCATTGCTGTCCTCAGTATTGCTAATTCTTTCCTCCTTATTGTCAGCTCTGTTGCTTAAGGCTTCTAGATTTGTGTTTAGCTCCTCTATTGTGTTTTTCATTTCTAAGATTTCTGATTGGTTTTTCTTTATTGTTTTAATCTCTTTTGGGAAGAAATTCCTGATTTCATTGAATTGTCTATCTGTGTTTGATTGTATTTCATTTAGCTTTTTTATGATAGCTGTTTTGAATTCTCTGTCATTAAGGTTATACATTTCTGTGCTTTCAGAGTTGATTTCTGGGTGCTTGTCATTTTCCTTTTGGTCTGGAGATTTAATATATGTTTGCATAGTGCCTGTCAGTATTAACTTATTTTTCCTCATAGTGAAAATATCTGGTTGCAGTTTCCTCTTGTCGCCGCTGGCTGGGGGTTAAGACCTGTGTATTCTGTGCCCAAGTCCATCCATGGATGTTCTGGTTGGCCTGCAGCTGAGCTGGGGCCTGGCGGAGCTGGGGCATGGTGGAGCTGGGGCATGGCGGACCTGAAGCATGGCTGAGCTGAAGTGCGGCTGAGCAGAGGCTGCTGGGGCTAGAGTGCAGGAACAACTGGAGTTGAAGTGTGGGAACAGCTGAGACTGGAGCATAGCTAGGCTGAAGCACCTGGGGCTCAGATGTGGGTGTGCTGAAGAAGCTGGAGCTGAAAGGTGGCCCAGCTTCAGTGCGGTTGAGCAGAAGCAGCTGGAGCTGGAGTGCAGGAAATGCTGGAGCTGGGGTGTGGCTGGGTTGATGCAGCTAGAGTTGGAGTATGGCTGGGTTGAGGCAGCTGCAACTGAAGTGCAGCTGGGCCGAAGAAGCAGGAGCTGGAGCACTGCTGGGCTGAACAAGCTGTGACTGGAGTGCAGCTGGGCTGAAGTAGCTGGCACCAAGTCAGCTGGAGCCTGAGCATGGCCACACCAAAGCAGCTGGAGCTGGGGGGTGGTCGAGCTGAAGGAGCTAGGAGCAGGGCATGGTTGAGCTGAAGGAGCTGTGGCCAGGGCGCCATTGAGCCCATGCAGCTGGGGCCATGGTGCAGTTGAGCTGGGGCAGCTGGGGCCTGGGCACAGTCAGGCCTGAGTCACTGGGGCTGGGGCGCCAAGGAGCCAGAGCTGTTGTGGCCGGGGCATAGGCACACTGGAGCCGCTGTGGCCAGGGTGCAGGCGGGCTGCTGCCGTTGGTGCCTGGGCACCAGGGTCCACCACCTCTGGGGCCAGGGCTCTGGGGAGCCACTGCCTCTGGTGCTGGGGACGGGCACCCTGCTGCTGCTGGGGGGACTGGGGCACTGGGTGGTCACCACTGCTAGGGCCGGGGTGTGGGTGTGCCACCGCCACTGGTGCCTGGATGCTGGGGGGCTGCTACCTCTGGGGCTGAGGCACCCGCTAGGGCCAGGGTGCAGGTGCGCCACTGCCACTGGTGCCAGGGCTCCGGGAAGCCACGGCCTCTAGTGCCGGGGTGTGGGAGCACTGGTGCCACTGGTGGCACCAGGGTGCTGGGGGCTTGCTGCTGATATGGCCAGGGCATAGGCGCACCACCACCACTGGTGCCTGGGCACATGGGGACCGCTGCCTCTGGGGTCTGGGTGTGGGCACGCCACCTCCACTGGCACGGGGGCTGGAGTTGAGCTGAAGCTCTGCTGAGCTGAGGCTTCAGGGCCGCTGTGCTGAAGCACCAGGCGGGCAGGGTGGAGGGACGCTTACTTTGCCTCCCCAATCCCAGATGTTTCTCGCTTCACTGTCACTCTCTGCTCTCCTGAAGGGCTAGCTTGTCGAAAGTACCCTCACGACAAGGGGAAAGCAATTCCCCACGGGCTGTGAGGGATCTTGGAGAGCACTGGTTTTCTTGTGGAGGGCTGCCCCTCCCCCCTCCCTGAGAGCTGCGTGGTCTCAGTCTCAGGTTTGCTGTCCTTTGGGAGTGAGGGGAGCTCCTCTTACCTCCTTCCACTTCCTCTGGGGATTCCAGCACCTCAGTCCTCGGGTGTACAGCTGCGTGAGTGCCTCAGACGTCCCTTGTGTTGTGTTAATAACTTCTGTTGGAATGTGAATGTCCTTTTTGTTGTGTCTTAGACAGGGAGAGTTCAATAGGGGAAGCTCACTCAGCCATGATGCCGACATCACTCTTCAAGTTGTATTTTTTTCCTTTGAACAATTTGTCCATTTCATCCAAATTGTCAGATTTAATGACATAAAGTTATTTATAATTTTGTCTTATTGCTGTTTTAATGTCTGTAAGAATTGTAATAATGTATACTTTTCATTCCTGATATTGTTAATATGTTCCCTATTTTTCTCTTGATATGTCTTTCTAAGAGTTTATCAATTTTATTAATCTTTTCAAAACCAGCTTTTACTGGTATTCTCTATTGTGTATTTGTTTTCCATTTCATTGATGCATGCTCTTATCTTTATTATTTCTTTTCTTCTACTTTCCTTGGATTTGATTTGTTGGTATTTTTTTAGCTTCTCGAGATGGAAGCTTACATGCTTACCCTTCAGCCTTCCTTCTTTTCTAATAGATGCATTTAAAAATTTAAATTTCCCACTAAGCACTTCTTTCAGGTGCATTACACAAATTTTGATGTCATATTTTAGTAACACTCAGTTCAAAATATTTTCGATTTGCCTTTTTGATTCTTCTCTGACCCATAGATTATATAGAAGTGTATTGATTAGTTTCCAGACAGTGGGGGTGCATTTCTCGTTGTCTTATTGTTGATGATTTCTAGCTTAATTTCATTATGGTCAGAAAACATACTCTATTTTAATCTTTTGAGATTGGTAAATGTTCCAAATGCAACGGAAAATAATGTGAATTATATCACAGTTGGGGAAAAGTGTTTTATCTATGTCAACTAGGACTTAAATTTTCTCAGTCTGTCATATTCTATCATTAATTTACAGAAATCATGAAATTTCAACTTGTGTTTCATTTTAATTAATACTGAGGCAAACTCTTTCTATAGACAATAAACTCTTGTGTGTTTTAATATTCAGAAAGAATCTTCTCACTCATGAATCACCGAAGTATTTGATAAGCCTTTCAATTTTCCTTTTTCAAAGTATATTTTAGTTAGAGATTAGCAAGGAGTAGCTATGTAGGTTTTTGTTTATTTAAATCAACTATATTGATGTATGACTTACATAGAATAAAATGCACACATTTTAAGTGTAAAGTTTAATGAGTTTTAGAACATTTTATCACCTCAAAAGTTTCGTTTTGTCCTTTCCCAGTCAGTACCCACCCATCCCCACCCCGAGTCTGAGGCAACGACTGATTTGCTGTCACTAGAAATTATATTTCTCTCCCCTGAGTTTCATGGAAATGAAATAACACAGGATGCATCCTTTTGTGTCTGGTTTCTTTTACTCAGAATCTCAGCATAGTGTTTTTGAGATTCATCCACGTTGCTTTGTGTATTAGTTGGTCATTTATTTTTATTGCTGAGTTGCTTACTCAACATTTTATCTTTTAAAATGATTTCTTGATTTTCCTTGGCTTCAAATCTCACTGCATGAAACTTTAAATTTCAAATCCAGTGTAAGGGTTGTATTTTTTCTTCCACCCTTCTCTTAATATCACATTATCAGATTACTCCTTAGCACAAAAGTCCATAACTGCTTAAACAATATCTTCTTTAAGTTGTGAAAGTTAAGGGCTAAAATACTGTCTGAATTTTGAGCAATAACAGTTGTTTTCTACCTTGATATGCCGGCTCTTCCATCATTTTTTAAACTCCTACAGGAACATTCCCTGCTCTGCTCCCCTTATAGAAACAGTGCACACCAGTCATTTACACTTGCTAATATTCTTTAATCTGTTGGGCAAGGATTTTTTTCATAGCACTGATGTTTTCATAGATATGAATACATATATATGTATATACATATATATTAATCTTATCTCAAATGATACTTTCTTTTGTTCCAATCATCTGAGTCAAAGGTAGTAGGGTCATGTTTGTACATATGCAGAAAACATTCCTGGAAGAATATGCACCAAACAGTTTTCAGTGTTAACATTCAGGGAGTGAAGATGTGATGAGAAATTTGAAGAAATTTTTCTGTTTCTAAGAAATTTTCCGCTCATAAGCCTCTGCATTGCCTGAATTTTTACTCTGAACATGTTTTGTTTTGGGAATAAAAAAAAATGAAATCTTTAAAAAAAAAACATGCTCATTATAGAAAATGTGGGGAAAATAAGAAAGTTGATTTAAACAAGAAAACAAAAATTGACCATAAATATTAAAAACCATTTACATATGTGTGTATATGTGTGTCTTGTTCACCATTACATCCTTTTGGTCTAAGAACATGATGGCCTCTAAAAACATTTGGCCTCAGAAATAATGAGAACTTGGAAATGTTTAATGAAGGAATGAATATTAATATATACTTGGATTATAATGTAAATATGGTTTTGCTTTTTTTTCTTTTCTTTTTTGGTGAGGAAGATTGGCCCTGAGCTAACATCCACTGCCAATCTTCCTATATTTGCTGAGGAAGATTAGCCCTGAGCCAACGTCTGTGCCTGTCTTCCTCCACTTTGTGTGTGGGACGCTGCCACAGCATCACCCGATGAACAGTGTGTAGGTCCGCACCCAGGATGATAAACCTGCAAATCCCGGTTCTGCCAAAGTGGAGTGTGCAAACCCAACTACCACGCCACCGGGCCTGCCCTGGTCTTGCTTTTTAAAAATTGATATTATATTCTGGGCATTTTTTATTGCAGGAACATTTCTGAGAGTTTTTTTTTATGGGTTTTATCATATTCTATCATTTTGTAGACAGCATACAATTTGATCCTGTTCTTTTTATTGATTCTGCCAATATTTGTATTTTGATTGGGAAATTTAGTCCACTTACATTTAAAGTAGTTACTGATAGGGAAGGACTTACTATTGCCATATTATTAATTGTTTTCTTGATGTCATAGCTTTTTTTTGTCTCTTATTCCCTCTTTTACTGCCTTCTTTTGTGCTTGGTTGATTTTTTGTAGTGATATGTTTTGATGCTCTTCTCATTTCCTTTTGTATTGTATATATTACATATAATATCCTAAAGTTATAACAATCTACTTTAAGCTAATAACAACTTAACTTCATCCACATACAAAAATCTATTCCTTTCCAGTTCCATCTCACCTCTCCACTTCATGTTATTGGTGTCACAGATTACATCTTTATATATTGTGTACCCATTAACATAGATTTATAATTATTTTTATGCTTTCATCTTTTAAATTTTGTTACAGAATAAAAACCAGAGTTATGCCTAAAAATTACAATAATAGTGGTTTTTATATTTGTCCATGTTTTTACTTTTATCCAAGAACTTCCTATTTTCACATTTGAGTTACTCTGTACTGTCCTTTCATTTCAACTTGAGGACTCCTTTTAGCATTTCTTACAGAGAAAGTCTAGTGGAAATGAACTCCCTTAATTTGGTTATCTGGGAATGTCCTAATTTCTCCCTTATCTTCAAAGGATAAGTTTGCTGGATATAAAATTCTTGGTTAACAGTTTTTTTCCCCCTCAGCACTTTAAATATATCATCCCACTGCCTTCTGGTCTGCAATCCACTGATAATCTTATTAAGCATTTCTTATACATGACTTTTCTCTTGCTGCTGTCAAGAGCCTCTCTTTGGCTTTGGCTTTTATCATTTGATTATAATGTGTCTCTGTGTGGATCTGTTTGTGTCTTCCTACTTAGAGTTCATTGAGACTCTTGTATGTGTATATCCAGGTCTTTACTCAAATTTGGGAAGGTTTCAGCCATCATTTCTTCAGATAAGCTCTATGTCCCTCTTTCTATCTTTCTTCTTCCTCTTTGACTCTCATAATGTGTATATTTGTCTACTTGCGATTGTTCCGTAAATCCCGTAGGCTCTATTCACTTTTCTTCATTTGTTTTCTTTTTGCTCCTCAGACTCCATAATTTCAAATGACTTGTTTTAAAGTTTACTGATTCTTTCTTCTGCCAATTTGAGTCTGCTGTGGAACCCCTCTAGTAAGGTTTTTTATTTCAGTTACTGTATTTTTCAGCATTTCTGTTTGGTTCTTTTCTGTAATTTCCATCTCTTTGTTCATCATCTCATTTTGTTCATATATCATTTTCCTGATTTGCTTTAGTTCTTTGTTGGTGTTTTCCTTTAGGTCTTTCAGCATATATAAGATGGTCATTTAAAAGTCTTTGTCTAGTAACTGAGGGCTGTGTTTCTTTAGGGTCAGTTTCTAGAGATTTATTTTGTTCCTTTGAATGGGCCATATTTTCATGTTTCTTTGTAGGCCTTGTGATCTTTTGTTGAAAATTGGACGTCTGAAAAAAGGAGCCCCCTCTCTCAGTCTGTGAAGATTGGCTCCATGTGGGGGAAGACCTTCAGTAGTTTTCTCAGTGTGAAAACTTAAGGCCTTCTCAGGTCTTTTCTGGCATGTTTCTTTCCTGGGCCTGTGCGTGTTCTTTTTTCCAATTTTCCCGTACACATGGCTGATCTTATATACCTTAATTTCCATAAAAGTCTCATCCTTGCTTCTTCTTGGGGCCTTAGATGTTCTATTGTATTCCTCTGCCTGCAGTTTGTTGCCCCTAAGTGGCTACAGGTCTACAGTCTTCACACACCATGGCATCTGCCAGTGCTTCCAGAGACCTTCAACCTGATATTCAAACTATGCCACCCTTCCCATCTGAGCACCAAGTCAGACGAGACAGAAACCAGTCCCTCAGGCAGCCCCCAGACAAGCCGGAATGTTGCAAACAAGTTACACAATTTTCCTTCTGTCCCAGGGAGGGGCTTGGAATTGGGTGGCTTCCTCCTGACTGTGCTGTGCCACATCAGAGAGGGGGTGGTGCAAGAGTAGGCAAAAACATCACAAAATGTCCTACCATTTTGAGTATGGCTCTTATTGTTTGGGCATTTGTTGGTTGCTGCAGACCCTCGACTATTTCAAGAGCTCCCATAAAACCATTTTAGTCTGTTGTTTACTTGATGTTTCTCTGAAGGAATGAGGGCCTGGAGCTTCCTAGTCTGCCTTCTTGCTGACTTCACCTCTAGAAGTAATTTATTTAAAAATATTCCCCCAAATATTCAGGAACTAAATGAGCCTATTTTATTTTATTGTGTAGCAATAATAATAATAGTAATATTTATTGAGCACCTACTTGATCCAGGCACTGCTTTGTACACTTTATTCATTTAAATAGCTCATTTAAACTTTACTACCTTCTAGGTAGTATTATTGTTGCCATTTCATAGATGAGAAAACTGAGGCATAGAGGGGAACCCACTGTCTATATGGAACTAAGACAGACACATGGGGGAATGGAGCTTTAAGTCTTCAATAGGAGACATGAAGGTTATTCATGGTTTTATGTGACTTGAGAGGAGGTGGCTACAGTAGGCCAGAAGAACTTGGTTGCATCACACCCACTCCTAACTTCTCTTGGCTCTTTAATTGCTTTAAAATTGGGTCTCAGTGCTTGAGCTGTGCTCATACTGGAATATGACTATGGCAGTGGATTGGCCAAATAAGTGCCCTTTTCCTTTGAAGCAGGAAGTAACACATGGTGTATGATCTTGACCAGGAGGGCAAGAGAGGTCCAAACCCAGCCCTGTGGTGAGTGAATAACCAAGGGGATGAAGTGAAGTGGAGTTTCAGAGAGATGGCAGACTTAACCCGCCATGCGGCCAACGTCTTCACGCAGACCTGTGGCCTGCAGCAGGGAGAGCGTCTAGCCTTGATTCTGCCTCGAGTGCCTGAGTGGTGGCTGGTGACTGTGGGCTGCATCCGAACAGGTCAGTGACTCAGAGAGACCCCAATAGACCTTAGGGCTGGCCTAGAGTCAAGTGGTCCTGGAATATTAGGTGCTTTCTCTTCCCCTACCTTCTTTCTTCTTCACAGTCTTTCTCTTTCTCAGACTCCCTCATGTATTCTTTTGTCCTTTGTCACTCACTCTCCCTCACACTCATCCACTCTCAAACACAATGTCGTAATTCTCTCCCATTCACACACACACACACACACACACACACACACACACTGTCTTTTGTACAGTCTCAGACATTACTACTTTCTTTTAAAGATTCATCAATTGTTAACATTTTGTCATATTTAAGCCCCCTTCCTCACTGAATCATGTAAGAATCAGTTGCAGACATTGTGATATCCATAAATACCAGAAAAATACCCATAAGCACTGGAGTATGTATCTGCTAAGGTCCAAGACATTCCCCTCACGTAAACACAACAGAGTTATCACACAAGAAGTTTAACACTGATACAATATAGTTACTGATATACATGCATAGTCAAAATTCCTCAATTGTCCCAGTAATGCCCTTTATAGCCTTTTTTTCTTTAAATCTAATCAAGGATCATGCATTGCATTTAGTTGTCATGTCTCTTCAGTCTCTAATATAGAATGGTTCCCTAGCCTTTGCTGCATGACAATGACATTTTTGAAATATCTAAGCCAGCTGTTTTACAGAATGTCTCTCAGAATTTGTATTTCTGACTCTTCCTTTATGATTATATTCAGGATAAGCATTTTTAGCAGAAATAGTAGATGGGCAATCTTGTGTCTTTCTCAGTGCATCACATCAGGGGGTATATGAGTTGGTTTGTTCCACCACCAGTGATATCGTTGTATCACTCTGGTAAGGTGGTACCCACTTTTGTAAAGGCAATTTTCCCCTTGCAATTTCCCCTTGCGATTAATAAGTAATCTGTGGTGTAATACTTAGGAGACTGTGTGAATATCTCTTTCCCCAACAGTCTTTCACCCTGTGGTGTGAGTATCCATTGATGATTCTTGACGGAATTGACTATTATTATGGTGGTTTTATATGAGGATTTTCTATTTATATCATTCCCTCTACATTTGTTAGTTAGCATTTTTCTGTCGAGATTTTCTTTCCCCTTTTAAATACCTATCAATTTAGCTATATAATTTGGAATCAGTCTGGGATTCATGGATTTTTTAAATCACTTCAGTTATTCTATGCATGCTCATACAACAATCCATCATGCTCCTGCTCATATTTGTCTCTCTCTCTCTCTCACTCATATTCTCTCACAAATAAAATAGTTGGTTAATCAATCAAGGTCATGTGGAATCAAGAACTTGTAGCAACGACAGAGGGAGCATAGAGAAACCGTGTCATCTGTAGATCTAAGAGAAGGCCCATGGGAAATCCAAGACATGAGCAGAGCACCCTGGGATGTGCAGAATTACAGAGGAGTAGAAGCAAAGGAAGGGAATTCCGTGAATGGGCATCGCACATGCAAAAGCTTAGAGTCAGGCGTAGCCTAGGTGAGAATGGCCATTTTGAAATAGAGATTAGAGTTGTGGGAGAGAAAGGTGGAGAGTGGGCAGCACCTTCAATGTCAGGAAGGAGAGTGTGGTGCTTTCCTGGAGAGAGGGCAGAGGTGTTAGTGCAGAGAAGTGTGGTGGGGAAAAGTCAGTGCTCTGTGGAACTTAAGCAGGTAATAATATGAAAGATGGGTGGCTGGAAGATTCAGGACAGGGCATCTGGTGGAGAGATTAGAATCCAATAGGAGCACACAAAGGCTTGACCTAATTGTTGGTGATGGAAGATGGAGAGGAAGAGAGGAAAGTTCAAAGGACAATGAGGTTAAATTTGGATATGAGAAATGAAGGAAAGAGAAGAGATTCAAGATGACAACAGGGAACTGACAGAGAGGGAAGTGAGAGGAGAAAGACGGGGGTGGGGATGTGCTAGTCCTGATGTCAGGGACACTGTCCTACTTGCACCTGTATTCCCAGATCCCATGTGAAATTGTGTAAAGTAGGGTCCATCTGTCTACCAGCTGGATCCATCTAGTGTAGGAAAGGTGAGGGCAGCATTTTCACACTTTAATGTGCATGGGAATCACTTGGGCATCTTGTTAAAATGCAGATTCTAATTCAATAGGTTTGAGGTGGGGTGTGAGATTCTGTGTATCAGTTGGTGGTCTGCAGACTGTACTTTGCAAGCAAAAGGTTAGGGGATTTCTATGCAGACAATGCAGACCTGAAGCCCATGGTTGTGAAAGAGAAACTAAGACAAACTTTTCCTTTCTCATCCCCAGGGATTGTCTTCATGCCAGGGACCACCCTACTGAAGGCCAAGGACATTCTCTACCGACTACAAGTGTCTAAAGCCAAGGGCATCGTAACCACTGATACCCTTGCCCCAGAGGTGGACTCTATGGCTTCTGAGTGTCCCACCCTGCAAATCAAGTTCCTGGTGTCTGACCACAGCCGTAAAGGGTGGCTGGACTTCCGATCACTGATTGAGTGAGTTTCTGGTCTGATGAATGTGCTTTCTGAGGAATGGCGGGAGAAGGCCCTCCACTCCCAAGTGCTGGTAGACGAGCAGCCAGTGGTGGGAAGCTCACCAGGTCTAAGGCCAGAAAACTTCTCTTCCCGGCTATGCCACTGCCTTGCTGTGTGACCCTGGGCTGGTTCCTTCTCCTCTCTTGGCTGTGGTTGCTTTATCTGTAATATAAGGAAATTGAACTTCTGTGCTTCTCTCACTAAAGTATAATCACCCTGGGACTGTGCAAAGGAGATGTCTAAAGTCGGATGGTTATTGTGTTACATCTTCCTTGTAGATAGGAAATCTAAAATATTTTTTTATATAAGAAATAAATATATGAAGAAGTTGGATGAAAGATTAAAATGAATTTTTAAGATGAAACTGGAGACTGCAAGGAAAATTGAGGCTGTGGCTGGCAGGAAGCTTTGGGAGCAAACACTCCATCTCCCAGGGGCTGAGTGCCTTTAGGGACATTGCAGGAAAAGTTAGGGAAGTGTTGGCAGTTAGGAAGACTCCCTTCCACCTCCAAAACTCTGATTCTGTGAGCCTTCCGGCACTTTTCATATCACACACACAAACCACACTGGGTCTGCTTTCCTGAGGCAACCCCTCAGTTTTTAAAGCTCTTTACTTCAACTCCCAAAGGCAAACATTACAGTGAATTCACATCTTATTCTAGATTCTGAAGTCAAAGAATTAAATGAAATAGTTAAATAGAGAATACTTTTTGAAAATTCCTTAAATTGACCAGTCAGTATGGTCTTGCCTTCTCAGCAAGACCAGTGGAGCTATTGTTTCCTCCAGCACTGGGATGATTTGCAGTTCTTTGACTGAACACCGTAGGAGGCTGGGATTTACCCTCATAGATGCCCCAAGAGACTCCCAGTCTAGGAGAAGAGCCCGGGAATCCAGGCTGACTGCAGGAACTGCAGGTTCTATCTGTCATCTCAGGCTCATGCCAGGGCAGATGCACAGATGTGTTTCTTTCACTCTCACTCTCCCTCACGTTCTCTTCCCACCCCTCATCACCATGGTTATGGAGTTAAATTTTTTGATTTCTCCTTTGATTTCTTCATTCATTCAATTGTTGTTCAGTAGCATTTTGTTTAATGTCCACATATTTGTGACTTTTCCAGGTTTCTTCTTGTAGTTGATTTTTAGCTTCATACAATTGTGGTAAGAAAAGATGCTTGGTATTATTTCAGTCTTCTTAAATTTATTGAGACTGGTTTTGTGGCCTAGTATGTGATCTATCCTGGAGAATGTTCCATGTGCATTTGAAAAGAATGTGTATCCTGCGGTTTTTGGATGGAATATTCTGTATATATCTACTAAGTCCATCTGGTCTAATGTGTCATTTAAGGCCACTGATTCTTTATTAATCTTCTGTATGGATTATCTATCCATTGATATAAGTGGAGTGTTAAAGTCCCCTACTATTATGTGTTACTGTCTATTTCTCCTTTTATGTCTGTTAATAATTACTTTATATATTTAGGGGCTCCTGTGTTGGTTGCATGGATATTTACAGGTCTTATATCCTATTGTTGGATTGTTCCCTTTATTATTATGTAGTGCCCTTCTTTGTCTCTTGTTACAGTTTTTATTTTAAAGTCTATTTTGTCTGATGTAAGTATCGCTACCCCAGCTTTCTCTTCATTGCCAGTTGCATGGAGTACCTCTTTCCATCCCTTCACTTTCAGTTTGTGAGTGTCTTTAGGTCTGAAGTGAATCTCTTTTATGCAGCATATATATGGGCCTTGTTTTTTTATCCAATCAGCCACCCTATGTCTTTTGATTGGAGCATTTACTCCATTGGCATTTGCAGTAGCTGTTGATAAGTATATACTTATTTCCACTTTGTTACTTTTTTTCTGGGTGTTTTAGTAGTTCTTCTCTGTTCCTTTCTTCTTCTCTTGCTCTCTTTCCTTGTGATTTCATGGCTTTCTTTAGTAATATATTTGGGTTTCTTTCTCTTAATTTTTTTTGTATTTATTATAGGTTTCTGGTTTGTGATCATCGTGAGGTTCGTGTATAATAACCTATGTAAATAGCAATCTATATTAAGTTGATGATCTCTTATATTGGCCTCTTACTAAAAGCCCTATGCTTTTACTCCCTCCTCCCACATTTTATGTTTCTGATATCATATTTCACCTCTTGTGTGTGTGTGTGTGTGTGTGTATGTGTGTGTGTAACCTCTTATCATTGGAAATAGATAATTTTAGTACTTTCATCTTTCGACCTTCCTATTAGTTTTATATGATCTGCTACATTTGCTGTGTATTTGCCTTTACCAGTGATTGTTTTTCTTTGATAATTTTCTTATTGCTATTTGTGGTCTTTTCTTTTCCACTTAAATAAGTCCTTTTAACATTTCTTGTAAGGCTGGTTTATTGATGATAACCTTCTTTAGTTTTTGCTTGTCTGGAAAACTCTTTATCTTTCCTTCCATTTTGAATGATAACCTTGCTGGGTAGAGTATTCTTGGCTTTAGGTTTTTTCTTTTCAGCACTTTGAATATATGGTGCCACTCCCTTATAGCCCGTAAGGTTTCTGCTTAGAAGTCAGCTGATAGCCTTATGGGGATTCCTTTGTATGTAACTTGTTGCCTTTCTCTTGCAGCTTTTAGGATTCTCTCTTTATCTTTAATTCTTGATATTTTAATTAAAATGTGTCTTGGTGTGAGCCTCTTTGGGTTCATCTTGTGTGGTGCTCTCTTTACTTCCTGTACCTGGATATCTGTTTCCTTCCTTTGGTTAGGAAAGTTTTCAGTTACTGTTTCTTCAAATAGGTTCTCTGCCCTTTTGTCTCTCTCTTCTCCTTCTGGGACACCTATAATATGGATGTTAGTACACTTGATGTTGTCCCAGAGATCCCTTAGACTGTCCTCATTCTTTTTAATTCTTTTTTTCTGTTCAGCTTGGGTGATTTCATTTATTCTTTCCTCCAGCTCGCTGATCCATTCTTCTGTGTCGTCTGCTCTGCTGTTGACTCCCTCTAGTGAATTTTTCATTTCTATTATTGTATTCTTCAGTTTTGATTAGTTCTTTTTTATATTTTCCAATTCTCTGTTGAAGTTCTCACTGTGTTCACCTATTCTTCCAAAATCAGTGAGCCTCTTTATGACTATTAGTTTGTACTCTTTATCAGGTAGACTGTTTATCTCTGTTTTGTTTAGTTCTTTTTCTGAGGATCTGTCCTGTTCCCTTATTTGGAACATATTCGTTTGTCTCCTCATTTTGCTTACTTCTTTGTGCCTATATCTATGTATTAGGTAGATCAGCTACATCTCCCAATTTTGGATATATGGCCTTGTGTAACAGGTGCCTCATGGGGCCCAGCAATGTGCTTCCCTCTCCTCACCAGTTTCAAATGTTCCAGGAGTGTCACCTGTATGGGCTACATGTTCCCTTCTGTTGTGGCAGGATTGCTCTTGCTGCAGGTGCATAGGTAGGCTAGGCTGACCCCCAGGCCAGCTGGTTGTAAGGCTCAGCTGTGTGCAGCTACTACAGTCACTTTAGTCACTTTATTGGGCACGAGGAACCCCAGCACAGCTGGCTGCAAGGTCTAATAGCACACACCTGCTGCTGATTTGCTGTTAAGTGAGTCAGGCCCCCAATGTGGCTGGTTGCTAGGCTCAGGGGCTCACAATTGCTCTAGGCCTCCAGAATGTGAGCCTGTTGTCAGCTTTCTTGGGGGTGCAGCTGAGTGGGGCTGGCCCCAGGCATGGCAGCATACAATCGTTTCAGGCATTGGAAGGTGGGACAGATTTCCTGTGTGGTTGTGTAAAGAGGCCAGTGGCACAAGTCTGCTGCAGCTTACAAGCCCCACCACCCACCGACCCACACACCTGGCCAATGCAGTCTTGTCCCATGTGCACACCTGTCCCACTGAAGCAGACCCACTTGCTCCGCTGAAGAAGTCCCACACACTCCGCCAACACAGGCCCACCCCTCCTGCATGCACTACCCCACAAAGGCGGACCCACTCACCCCACTGCAGAGGTCCCACACACCCCACCTATGCAGGCCCACAAGTTCTCTGGGCTTGCTGGTGGGTGGGGCCAGTCCCTAGGGCAGACTGCCTGCTCTGGCTGAGCTGGATTAAATCAGAGCTCTAGTGGGTGGGGCAAACCCTTGGGCTAACAGGCCGGGGGAAGAACTCCAATGGCATCTGCCAGCATCTGTGTCAGCATGCCTGTACTAGGTCTCAGCGATGGCTGCCCCCAGTGACTCAGTCCCTGGGGAGGTGGGCCTAGCTGCCTTCTGCCTCTCTGAGACAGCTTTTCAAGTGAGTCTCTGTTACCAAAGGACTATGCACCTTTCTTTCTGATGATTTTTTGTTGGTTTCTGGAACGGATGAATTTGTGTGTGGGCCTTTTAAGGGAAAGCTTTTCTTTCTCTTATGTTTGATAGCTTTTCTGGGGGTATTCCCCATTGGTTTTAATAGCCAGCAAAGCCAGGTATTATGACAGGCATCTCCGTTGTGCTGAATTCAAAGACTGCTTATTGTGGCGTAGCTCTCCTGCACAAACCCCCTGTTCCTCCAGGAAAAGCTTTGTACCTTATGATTGTTCCTGGCTGTGAGGCACTGCAGCTAGAATGGGTTTTTTTCTGCAGCAGAAGGGTATTTCTGCCTCTTCCACTTCTGTCAGTGTTGTCCCTTGTTGTTGGGGTTCTTTTTATCCAGTTTCCAGATCTCTCTCAGAGGTGATTGTTCCACAGGTAGTTGTAAATTTGTTGTGTCCGTGGGACGAGGTGAATTCAGAGTCCTCCTATGCCACCATATTCACAGCAATCCCCTCAGCTAATGTTTTGTCAGAGATTTCCTTGAGTGCCAGGAGCTCAAACAAGCAAACACAAACAGCAACAGCAACGACAACAGAGAATGATGCCTGTGCAGACTGGCTCTGTGTGAGGAACTCCCCACAACTTGGCCAGCCTTGCTCTGAGCCTAGGGATCAGCCTGAGGTGGAAGCTTCAGGTCCTCTCAGGACGTTCTGAGCATGCATTGCCTGGGTGTGTGATGGCTTTCTAAATCCCGCATGTTCATAGCTGTCTTGGATATCTCAATTTCCTGGAAAGTCTACCCTAGCTTCTCCCCCAGACCTTGAGGGTCTACTGTATATCTCCCCCATAGTCTCTCATCTCAGGCGTCTTTAGTTGTAGTCCACCGTGTGGCTTTTACGAGCAGTGCCTGCTGCTCTTCCCGTCTGCATTCTGAGTCGTGTGAAATGAGGGCCTTGCATCAGCCCTTCAGGTGTCCCCAGAGAGGTTAGAACAGATTACACAATAATTTGCAAATAAGATCTGCTCTGCTCCCTCTGGTTGGAGCAGGGGTACTGGGAACCGGGCTGCTGTCTACTCAAGACCAAATCTGCCATGCTGGGGAAAGGTGAGGCAAGGTTCCAATGTTTTTTTCTGGAACCTCTTAAAATCATGTCATGTCCCACAACAGGGAAGATCCCAATGCATTGCTTGGTGGTCAAGTGCATGGGCTGTAGAGCAAAAATGACATGAAATGTGAGTAAAAATGGCATGAAACTTCCCTACCGTTTTGAAGGTGGCTTTTCTTGATTGGGTATTTCCACGGTTGTTGTAGACCTTTGACTCTTCTAGAGCTCCTACAAAGTCAGCTCAGACAGCTCCTGGTAGTTTGTTTGTTTGCTTGTTTGTTTTTGATGTTTTGTAGCGGAACAAGAGCTTACAGCTTTCTAGTAGGCCATTTTCTTTATATCACTCCCTAGTAGCACTTTTGAAAAGCAGTCAAGGTTGAGAACCCACTTGGGTGTCTTTGTGGACTCTGCCCACGTCTGTGTGGTAGATAGGATACTGTGCCCCTACCATTAAGGAGCTTTTCTTTGGCCCTGGGAGCATGATTCCTTCCCTGGATGTGTGAATCCCATCATCCAGGTTCCAGTCTCTGATGATTGTCATCAAGAAAGTTCATTTCCTCCTGGAAGTCGTGTCCACAAGGGTGTGTCAGGCCAACTGTACCAACACACAGTACACTGAGCTGGACAGCAGTTCAAGTGGTGCATGAATGGGGGTGGGACTTTGCTGTACCCCTTGATACAATATTTCCTAAATTTGAGTCATCCATGTCCACATCCACTATTTTTTACCTTATCTGTGTGCACCATCTATATTATCACTTACTTAATTTTTCTCTCTAAATCCACTTATTATTTTACTTTAAAACATTCCCTTTTTAAAAAAGTTGATGTGGTATCACAAGTGGAAAACAGTAGCACTTGCCAAAAGCAAAAGGCAGTTGTAACCATAACTATAATACAAACCAAACAACTTTGTTAAATTTTAGCTACATCCTGTTCCCACTAAAAGCTCTGATCTTGAAACTTACCTTCCTCTTGGTAGTTCCAGAGCTTTTAAAAATATGTCGGAGCCAAATCAGAACAATTGGAAGGGAATCTAAAAAGGAATGTGATCCGATGTTTTTTTCTGGAACCTCTTAAAATCATGTCATGTCCCACAACAGGGAAGATCCCAACACATTGCTTGGTGGTCAAGTGCATGGGCTGTAGAGCAAGAATTAAATTCAAATACCAGCCCTTCCACCAACCAGCTGAGTGGCTTTGAGCAAGTGATTGTGCCTCTCTGAGCATCAGTTTCCTCTTCTGTAACATGGGCTATGAAAAATGCCAGCCTCACACAAAACCTGTGCATGAATATTCATAGTGGCATTATTCCTAATAGCTAAAAACTGGATGGGGCCGGTCCCATGGCATAGTGGTTAAGTTAGGCATGCTCCACTTCGGATTTGCGGGTTTGGATCCCAGGTGCAGACCTACACCACTCATCAGCCATGCTGTGGTGGTGACGCACATACAAAACAGAGGAAGATGGGCACAGATGTTAGCTCAGGGAGAATCTTCCTCAGCAAAACAAAACAAAACAAAACAAAACAAAACTGGAAACAACCCAGATGCCCTTCAATGGGTGAATGGGTAAACAAACTGTGATTCATTCATAACATGAAATACTGTTCCGCAATAAATAGGATTGAACTATTGATGAACACACCAACCTTGATGAATCTTCAGAGAATTACACTGAATTAAAAAATAAAAAGAGCCATTCCCAAATGTTACATTCTATATGATTCCACTTATGTGACATTCTTAAAATGACAAAATTATGAAAATGGAGAATAGATTAGGCATTGCCAAGGGGTTAGGGATGGAGAGGGAGGGAGAGAAGGAGGAGGAGGGAGGTGGACGTGGGTATAAAAGCAACATGAGAGCTCCTGGTAATGACGGGACTGTTCTGTCTCTTGACTGGTGGTTGATATACACATGTGATAAAATTGCATTGTGCTAAATACACTTACACACACACACACACACACACACACACAAATGAGTACAAGTGAAAAACTGTGGAAATCTGGGTAAGATTGGTGGATTGCATCAATGTCGGTATCCTGGTTGTGATGTTGAACTATATAGTGTTGGAAGATGTTACCGTTGGGAGAAACTGGGTAAAGGGTACATGGGATCTCTTTGTATTATTTCTTACAGTGTGCATGTGAATCTATCATTATCTTAAAATAAGTTTAATTAAAGTAATACCAACCTCACAGGCTTTCTGTGAGGATCAAATGAGGTAGTGTTTTGGGAAGAAAATTCGTTCAGCAAATATTTATTGACACCTCCCATCTGTCCAGTTACTGTGTGAACGCTGAGCTTCTCACAGTGAATCAAATACACGGAGTTCATGGTGTAGGAAATCGTATTCTACTGGAGAGCCACACAAAAGCGAGGTGTTATTTTAAAAAATTATCCTTAAAATTGGTGTAATATTGCCCACTGAATCAGCAGTAGAGTGCATTGAGTGTTTGCATGTAAAGAAAATAGACTTGGAGAGATGACAAAACTTGCCCAGGTGCCAGGTGGAGTGACAAGGAGGATTCGGACCCAGATCTGAGCCCCAGGTTGTGGCTCTTCATCTCTAGACTCGCTGCCTTCTCCACAGAGGGGTGCTGTTCTCTTTACAGGATGACCCGGTGAGGACAGCCGAAGCGGAGTGTGGGGACTTTTACAGCACTGGGGACAGAGCAACCATGGATGCAGAGGGCCACATCTGGTTCCTGGGGAGGGGCGATGATGTCATCAATGCCTCTGTGTAGGTGTGGCTGACCCTGAGCCGGGAGGTGTCACCCTCACACGCCTGGTGGGATCTAGCTGGCCCAGACGTTCCTCCATGCATTGGTCATGGGACCCTCAGCCTAATTCTGAACAGAGCCATGTCTATGGGGCCCTGGCCCGGGGGTGTCTGTGAACCTCCCCCAACCCCTGCATCCAGAAGAAATAGTCAAAATGAAGTTCAGGAAGGTCTGGAAGAACAATCATAATAAGACACCATGCAATTTAAAGAGGAAGGGAGACCTTGCTTTGATCCCTATTGATGGGAGGAAATTATTCTCTGTGCTCCTCTGATGGGGCACAACATGTCACAGAAAATAGTAATAATAATAATAGCTAACCTTTATGGAGTGCTTACTAGGTGAAAGCACTCTCCTTGGTGCTTTGTATAACCCAGTAGATGTTATCATTATGCCCATTTTACTCATGAGAAAACTGAGTCACTGACCAGTGAAGTAAGTTTCCTAAAGTTTCAAAGACAGTACAGGTTGCAGCCCAGATTCAAACCAAGGTGGTGAGGCTCCCAACCCGTTGTCCCTAACCCTTACGTGATTTAGGGGGAAAAAATGACACAAGTAACAAGTTCTCTTGGTTATTTCAGGGAAATTGAGTTTGTTTTATTTTGTAATTTCTAAAACAAATGCTGACGTAGTGGGGAATAGGATGGAGAATTTTCATGAATGTTTAAGATCAAGTTTGGGGCTTCCAAAAGGTTCCATGCTGGAGGAAGCTCCTGAAGCCAGGCCGCAGAGCTCTGGGAGGACAGAGCTCTCTCTCTCCTCCTACCCGAGGCAGTGAGTGAGAAGAGAGCACCTGTGCCTTGTATTTCTTAGCATGGAGCGTCCAGGTCTTCCTGCAGTGGTCCCACTACACAGCCTGTCACAGGCCTCTGACCCCCTGTGACAGTTTCCCTCTGTCAAGTGCCAAGGGAAAATACGATCCTCCAGAACATGAGATCTGAGGGCTTGGTCGCCCCAGCCCTGGTATCTGCTCAGAACCAGAGAAGGAACCTTTGATCCTGCAGGTATCACATCGGGCCGGCAGAGGTGGAAAATGCCCTGGCCGAGCATCCAGCAGTGGCTGAGTCAGCTGTGGTGAGCAGCCCGGACCCGATTCGAGGGGAGGTGAGGAAGAGGACACGGAGGTCATCGTGTCTGTGTGTGGGCACTGGGGAGGCAGGTGCAGGGGAAACTTCGAGGCCATGTCTACCCAGGACCTAGGGTGGAGAGAGGGCGCAGTTGGTGTGTGTGTGCACTTACACGATGGGGTCACCAGGGGACACTGTGGCCTCATCTGTGGCTGAAAATGCTGCTGCTGACATCTAACATTTAATGAGCTCTTATTATGTGCCTGCTCATTTTTCCCCCCAGTAACCTAATGAGTTCAGGACTCTCATTATACCCTTTTATAGATAAGGAAACAGGGGCCTAAAGAAGTTATTAAGTTGCCCAGATGACACAGTGGTGGAGCCAGAACGGGAATCTAAGCAATCTGGCTCCAGAGCATGCATTCATTGATTCAACAGGTGTTTTCTGAGCACCTACTATGTGCAAGGCCCTGTGCAATTAAGTGGAGACATAAATAATAACATAAGAATTATAAATTACCAACAATTATTAAATGCCCAAAGGTTCCAGGCACAGAAGTATACATACAACAATAGTAAAAATGATGAAGATAACGCTGATGATAAGAATAATAATAAAGTTAAACTAGCTTCATGTTTTACATGTATTATCTCGTGAAATCTTTACCTAAACCCAGTGAGGAATGAACCTGTACTGTCCCCGTTTTGCAGGGAAGGAAATTGAGGGTGAGAGAGGTTGAGTAACTTTCCAATCATAGAGTGGAGACTGGAGTATTGGGACTAGAACCTGGTGTGTCCTTTTCCAAAGGCTCAAGTGTCAGCTTGGTGTTTTCGCTCATTAAATAAATATTCACTTTGTAAACTAGACAATTCACTGGCGCTCACCCTGAGCCTCCGCTCTGGTTCTGCACGGCAGGTGGTGAAGGCGTTTATTGTCCTGGCCCCACAGTTTCTGTCCTGGGACAGGGACCAGCTCACCAAGGAGCTGCAGCACGTGAAGTCAGTGACGGCCCCGTACAAGTACCCGAGGAAGGTGAGTGAGGCGAGTGGATGAGGCTGGTTCCCCCCGAGCCGTCCTGGCGCTCCGCGGCCCCGAGTCTCGTCGGGTGGCTGGGCTGAAGCTTAAACAGCCAGTAGAACTAGCATTTTTCTCTTCAGAAGAAAGAATTGGGGTAGGGGTAGGGTGGAGCCAACTGAGACGGAACCTGTGGCAGAAACCCAAAAGGAATCCATTGCTGGCACGTTAACCTAAAGAAAAAAAATCAGACAAGTGCCCAAAGATATCCAAGAAGGGTATTTAATATCTTTCAAAATTTGAGAAGGAAATCCAAATCAGCAGCTTCCAAACTGTTTTTAAAAATAATTCATGCTTGGAAATACATTCTATATTGCAACTCAATACATATATACATGCGTAACAAACAAAAATTAACAAAATGATATTTATCCTTATAACATGCCATATATTCCGATATTTTTATTCTACTTCATTTGTTTTAAATGCTGTGTGCAAACTACAAAAATGTCCAACAATAGAGAAATGATTAAGTTGTTCATGAAATTTAATATTATCCTGTATTTTAAAATGATATTGCAGATCTTTTATTTTTAATGTAAAAAGATCACAATATATTATTAAGAGAAAAAGCAGGCAATGAAAGAATGTACATGATATTATCCTATTAGTTTAAAAGCAGAGTTTGAGCGGATACATGTGCCGAAAGTGCGCATTTCCTTCTTTTGTGATAGTGCTTTGCTCCGTCATCTGAGTGCTGACGGTCCATCCAGATAGAAAGCTGCAGAGCTCACGTCTAGTGAACATGCGCCATGTGGGTCGGGCCCTGGACTCAGTGCTGCACACGCGTTACTATTTCATTTCATCGTCCCCACAGCCTGAGATGGTCTCATCACTCTGCTTCATAGAGAGGAGCTGAGGCTCAGAGACTCCCAGTAAATTGCCTGAGATTAGAGTTAATAAAAAGCAGAGCAGGAACTCAAACCCGTGTGTATCTGACAACAGAGTTCCTGCTTCTAACATCAGTCTCTGTGGCCTCACAGAGAGGAGAACAGAGGGCACGTAGCAGGCAGGATGGGCTAGATGTTACTGTGGGTAACAAAGACCCCCCAAAGTCTTAGCGGCTTATAACAAGGAAGGTATCTTCCTTGCTCATGTTACATGTTCACCATGTCCAGGCTCTCCTGGGGCCTCTGCTCCACACCCCCTCATCTCGGGACCAGGATAACGGAGCAGCCACCATACAGGTATCTGCCAGGTGCCGTAAGAGATGGACAGAGCTGGCGGCCAGGCTCACTGGTTCCCAGCTCTTCTGTTAGAGGTGGCACGCTTCACTGCCACTCACATTTCACTGGTCAAAGCCTGTCCCAAGGCTGCATCCAACTTCAGGGGGTCAGGAGGAGAACCTGGCATCCTTGGTGGGCCCCATTAAGGCCACCACATGGTGCCAGCCTGTCTGGGGGACTGTGCAGGGGCAAAGGAGGAGAGGGGGCACTGGTAGGAAGTGACGGTGGGACTAAGTCAGGATGGATTTGCTTTCGCCTCAACCAGGTGGAATTTGTCCCAGAGCTGCCCAAAACCATCACTGGCAAGATTAAAAGGAGTGAACTTCGGAAAAAGGAGTTTGGTCAGATGTGATCGTCAATAAACTCAGAAACCACTGTGTGACTTTGGGTAAATCCCTGGCCACCTCAGTTTCCCCATATGGCGAGGGTGAGGATGGGGGTGTTGAGAGAGTTGATTTGGAAGGATATCAGGAGTGCCAATATTTCAGCATTTTTGTTTCTTTCAGATTAATATCAGTCACTCTTCTTCCTCCAAGTCTCCTCCTCCTTCTGGATTGCCCAGATGAGCACACAGATTGGGGCTGGAGGTAATAAAGTACGAATAGAACATCAACGGTGCCCCTGTGTCGTGCATTAATTCTGTGGATGAACCTGTGCTAAATGTGGTTCCTCCGTAATTCTCCCCAATCCCCACTGGAGAGAGCCCAGGGCCTGATTCTCCCTGCTGGCCCCAGCTTCCTTCGTGGCCCTGTGGACCCGGTAGATGGCCAGGACTCAGAGGCCCAAGAGAGATGCTCCGAGCAGCCCCAGGCACCAGCCTGTCCTAGGTCCCAGCCTAGGTCCCGCATGAGTGAGTGAGGGACCTACTCTCTGGGAACCCAGGAGTCCCGTAGGACTCTTGCAGACCTATCCAGAGGTACCCGGTCCCTCATTCATACCCAGAGGCTTTCACCCCTCAGCTTTCCCCCACATGAGCCCACCCGCTCATCTCTCCCCAGGGCCCAGGACTCCCCCAGCCCTTTCCCAGGCGCCCAGTGTCCTCGCCACACACCCCTCCCCCACACTCTATTACCCCTTCCTGCTATCCAGAGCCCCCCTGACCCCCTGGTCTCGGGTCCTGTGAACTGATCCTTTACTCCATCTGTCCTTGGGGCCTGAATGGGACCACTGTGGGGAAAACCAGAGGCTGGGAGGAGCAGGGGCAGAGGGGCCGAGCCTGGGGGTGGGAGAAACACATATTTTCTCCTTCTCACCCACCGCTGGGTCACCCTTGAAGAGATCCCCTCTGCGGCTGCCCATTTCTGGGGTTCACAGACACACACATTCACAGAGAAATAAGACACCACAAGCACAGAGACACACAGGCACATAATCACCCCCATCCTCACCTGGGGACTCAGGCATAGGGCTCATGGACAGGCTCACACACAGACCCACACTGCAGACACAGGCAACGACCCCTGAGAACACAGACACACACACTCAGGGCCACATGAGACAGCCCCACAGGGCAGACCCTACACGCAGTGGACATACACATACACACAGAGATACAATCAGGAACACCCAAAGGGGCAGCAAATTCACACACACAACCAACACACGCAGAGATATAAAACACAGACACACACACATGCTCCAGCAGGGACACACATGCCCCGAGACAGATTTGCACAACCAGCATACACTCATTCACAGATATCAGACACAGACACACAAATGCACACAGAGACACACAGAGAGTGCCACACAGTGGAAAACTCACGTCCACGATCAATACTCACACAGAGAAACTCAGACTCGCAGGTCCATAATGCAAAATTACACAACCAAACACACGTGCACACACACACACTCCCAGACCCTCACTTCCCTACCCCAGCCCACAGTGCAAACAGAGAGCTCTGGCACTCAGTGGAGGCCAGCACAGGCAGACAGGATGAATAGACCCTGGCATGACCTGCCCCACCTAAGCTGTCAACGAAGGAGGTGTTTTCCTGGTTCCAACCCGAGTGCTTGACATCTGCCCCATGCCAGGGCCTCCTGGAAGGCTATACGTGGGTGCTGAGATGCCAGAGAATGACCAGGGTAGGGTTGCTCTGGGGACAAGGGCCCAGGGTAGGGACAGGGACACTGACAGGGCGCACTTAGAGTGGAGGTGTTGCATGGAGCTTAGCAGATCCCCAGGAGAAGAGAGAGAGAGAGGCGAGCCTCCCCAGGACCCTGCCATGTGTCAGAGTGGGCTTCACCCTCTCCCACAATAACAACCACAATAACACATCAGCAGGACTATCATATGACAATATTATCATCAGCACAGCAATGACTGACCATTGGTCCCACGTCGAGGAGCAAGGGGTGTGACCATGGCTGCCAGGTTTGGCCTCATCTTTAGAGCAGGGCAGACCCCAAGCACAGCTGGGCCCTGGGCAAAGCTTCTCTCTGGCCACTTCTCCCTCTGGAGGCTCCAGGCGTCAGCCTCCCCCTCTCCCAACATCCTCTCCCAGACCCAAGTCACCTCTGACCTTTTTCTCAGCCTGGGTACAGCCCTGTCCCTGACCACTCTGAACCTGACTCCCCATCAGGGGATAGAGATGGTACTGACCTCAGGACCCCATGACATGATGTCTGCATAGTGCTGTGTTTAGCACAGGCCCGTAACAGGAGGGGCCTTTGGTTGTATCATTGTTCCCTTTAATGGCTGCACACCTTCTAAGACACCAGGTCTAGGAGGACAGGTGCCCCTGGGAGATGATGCTGCTGATGTGCTCAGGGGCTCAGCACGTGGCTGCTGCTTGTCCTTGTGACAGTCTTTGGACACAGGCATGGACACTCCCATTTTAATGAAGGAAACCTGCTCAGGGTCACACAGCTGGGAAGCAGCACAGCTGGGCTTTGAGCCCAAGGCTCCTGGCCTGGCCTCGAGTGGCCACGAAGGGCTCCCCGGCATGAGGCTGACACTGGCTTTGGGGAACAAGCGCTTCCTTGGCTACATGAATGACCTGTTCCAGGCCCCCAAGCTCTGTCACTTCTCCTTCTTTCCCTCCTCCCTGCTGGAGCCGTGATCAGGGTGACCCTGGCACCCTTCCTGGAAGCCCCCAGTCCCTGACAGGCTGGGCCTCTCTCCCATTCACTTCTGGGCTAGTCTGACTTCCGCCCCTTCTGTACTGGTCTCTCCTTGTATAACCAGGACAGGCCCCCTCTGGGGCTCTTCAGGCAGGCAACAGCATCTCACCAGAATTTAGTATGCACTGTTGTTTTGTTGTCCTTGTTTTGTTTTTGTTTTGCTTGCTTTTTTTTTAATGGTTTCTTTATATTTATGGTAAAAGACATTGATTTTCCATTACAACAGTGGTAGAATGTTTCCTGTTTAGTATAAATTTACATAATAATAAAAAGTAGTGAGATTTAAAGCAATGATTTTAAGCTACCATGGGCCTGAATGAGTTGGGGAAACACTGTGTGCAGTCATGCAGAACAGCACCTTAGGAAGCTCAGGATGGGGCCCAGGAGAGAGGATCACCAGTGGGGTTTGTCCCAGTCACCTGGGTCCCTGGGCCCCTACCCACTTACTTGGCTCTCCCCGCCCATCACTCCTGGTGCTGCCAAGTGCTCTGGATGTTGTCCCCAGGTCCCCCAGGAGAGAAGATGATGAACTTTTTCTCTTAAAATGCTGACTTGCCTGGAGATCCCGGGAGATTAATCATGAGAGTCAGCTTGGATTTTCCCCACTGAGGTTCATAACGTAAAGCCTGTGCTAACAGGTAGCAGGGTGACATAGATAAGTGACATATTCGCCATTGTTTCAGGTGTGAAAATGTCTGGTTAATTAGGAATGATTTTGAAATCATACAGTCTTGTCACACTAAGTGGAATATCCCGCCTAAAAGAAGAAATATTTTATCACCATTTAATCATGATCCTATCATTCAGTTCAAATGTAGCCTCTTTTCCTTTGGGATTTCTTCTTATACTCAGATTTCATTTATAAAGGTACTTCTCAGTTTCCAAACATATGGGAATTTCTAGTTAGCTTTCTGTCAGTGACTTCTAACACAATTACATTACCAGAAATGTGCTGGGTGTGATTTCATTCCTCTGAAATATAATAAAATTTGCTGTATGGACAAAATAAAAATAGTTAATTTAGTAAATGTATCATATCTTAAATTAATGGGCCCTCAACAGTTGTTTTATGGGTATAGGTGGATATATGGATACATCTACATGATTAAGATGGTTTGCTGTTAAGATCTTCTGCATCTTACAGATGGTCTGTCTGCTTATGGTATGAGTTGCTGAGAGGGGGGTGAGAACCTCCCACTCTGCTTGTGTATCTGATTCTTCTCTCACTTCGCTCATCTTTTGCTTTGTATGCTTTTCACCCAATGGCCATTGGAAACCTTGGGAGGTCAGAAAGGAAGGAGGGAGTGCCAGAAGTGCGGGACAGGGGACGGACCAGAAACCAGAAGATCTGTGAACGTTCCAGAGAGGACCTGTCATTGGGATGGCTCTTGGTTGGGCACCAGTGGGGAAAAGGCATTCAAAAAATGAGGTCACATGGGGTGTCCTCTGTGATGACCCAGGGGTGAAGGCAGGGGATTGGACAAAGGCGAGTATAAAGCATCACGGTTGCTAAGGCAGCGCCCAGACAGGAGAAGACTCGGAGGAAGACGAAGCCCTCGTCCCCTCCAACTGCTCCTGAGAGTCCACTTCACTGCTCCTTGTGTCCTGCTGACCTACTGACCTGTCTGAACCCTCCTCCTTCCCCTCTAGGACTTGATCTGACCCAATCCTTTCCCTGACTCAGGCGTGACACCCCTCTTCTCCTCCCAGGTGCCCAAAACTCCCCTTCCTGCCACACCCCTTCCTGAATCCCACCCCCAATTCCAACCTGTCCCCATGACCCACTCCCCAGCTCTCCCCTCACCCCCTTCCTCCCCCACCCCTCCCCTCACGCCTTTTGCATCCCTCCCTCCACACCTCCTTCCTCATGACCACAGGTCCCCTGAGAGGACCAGGACGCAGAGGCGCAGAGGTTGATCTTCTGGCTCCTCCTGCTCGGGTTTCCCGGTTACCCAGACACAAATGTGAGTAAACATTGGCATCAGATGTTTCCTCCTTTTTATTGGGCTCTTCCACATGGTGGTTAAAAAACAGCTTTTTCATGGGTTCCTGGATGGGAACTCAGACATTCTTGAAGACTAAGAACCTCAGGCCAGGTTGCTTGACCAGCCTGAATGGGTTCTGGCCACAGCTGTCCACATCAAGTTCTGGGTCCTGTCAGCATTGCTTGGACCAAACACAGCAGGGTCGACAGGATGGAAACCTGAAAATAGTAACTTTATAGTGTCAAGAAGGAAGGATTTGTGAATATACTGAAAGCCATTGAGTTGTAAGTCTTCAATAGGAGAATTGTAAGATATGTGAATTATAGCTCAATAAAGTTGTTTTTAAAAATGTAAGGAACTCTTATTTAATAGGAGTCATGGGAGTTAGACTCCTGGAAGCCTTGTCAAGATCCTGCTTCAAGCTCTGCAGGTGTAGGGTCCATCTTTTGTGTAGTTTGTTTCCCTATAAGTACATGATTCATGTATGTGAAGGCTGGCAGCCCTGGGAACAGTGGTATCTAAGCATTGGTGTTGGTGCTAGTCTGCTAAAAAGTGGAATGTCATTTGTGCTCTGCGCTTTCTGACTTGTTGACTTTTAGCAACTTCTGAGTCGTCCCTTCCTTTCTGCTCTTGGAAGCTGCCCCCAAGAACTCTGTGTCCAACCAGGTTGATGGGAGCCCTGAGAAATCCATCAGAAAATAAGTGGCTGCATCCTGCTGGGATGTTTATAATGGGGAAATCATTAGGAGTGACATGACCAGGAGGTGAATGAGTTATCCTTTCCTTCGTAAAGTGTTCATGTCCAGAGTGTTGATTTACACAAAGCAAAAAGGGTCCTTAATGTCCTTAGGATTGTCCAAATATAAAGAAATTACAGATTCCTTCTGTGAAAGTTTTCCTATTCTCTCATTAAAAAACACCTCTACCCTCAGAGGAGAGAGAGAGAAAGACTCAGAACAGCTCTTCGAGATAAGTAGATTTGTTTTGATTGGCATGCACCAGATTCTTAGGGATCTGGAAAGATCCAGTGGTCAGGAATCATCCCAAAGAATACCTCCCATCAAAGAAGAATCTGTTCTGTTTCCTTTGAGTCTATGAAGGCGGAAATTCCTTGATAGTCTTTGTTGGAATTCCCCCCCGCCCCACTACCTAGGCTGCATTCTCATAGATGAGTTAAGCTCTCTCTCCTACCTCATCTTGGAGCACCTGGATAAACTCACTTGTCTTGCATTTCCCACATCCACCCATGCTCCTCGTCATTGAATATCAGAAACTCAGCTTATGGACCCCATTGGATCGAATCTAGGTAGGAGTGAACTACTGATATCAGCTCCTGACAGTTGCCAGATGTAACAAGAGTGCCCATGACTGAGGATGTTTTACCAGGTAGTGACAAAATGATCTTTGTCTTTTTTGTGCATTTGATCCACATGTCTAACCATTGTGCTGAGCTACTGCTCCCTCAGACAGTGGTGACTTCAAAGACAGTGTATGTTTCCCACGAGCACACATTTGACTGACCCCAGCTGTGAGGGCTGAAGATGAAAATGTTATTGGTTTCAGAGTCCACTTTCTAGGGAGGTTTTATTTGCACAAAACTGAATCTTGGTATATGGATTAGTATGAATTACATCATGAGTTTATTTTCTTCTAAAATACTTACAGATCTAGGTTTTGTAAAACAATGTTTGCCTTTTGTTTCAATGAACATACATCCTAAAAATTTTATATTCCTTTACAAATTAATTTTCATGATTGCTATTGATTGATTTCGGTGCAATATTGTAAAATACGAATGTGAATTCTTTTTATTGGCTAATTGGAAGTGTGTTTTTAACTAACTTCAATTCTCATAGTTTTAATTATAATATGCAAGATCACACTGTTATGCAAATGTTTATGTATTTCAGAAATCTGACATTATGTGCTCTGGTTCAGAATCAAAGTGAACATTGAAAGAAAACCTCAATAGTTTTAGAAACTTGGACTAAACAAAAATCTGGAATGAATTAATTTTTGTGGGAGTAATAATCCCAGTGTTATTATAATAGTAGCTGCCCATGTCTCTCAGTTATGTGCATTTCTATAGACATCTCTCTCTCTATTATTCTCATTTGTATCTTTAACACACATTTTTGATTGTTATTTTTCCCATTCATCCATACATTTCAGTGTATTTTTGGAGGCGTTCCCCAATAATTTTATCCAGGTACTTCATGAATATACAATAGAAGACCTAGGCTTCCCATCCACTCTAAGTTTGATTTTAATTATTTTTCAATTTTAATTGGCTTATAAATTCATAGTCTAAGTTCTGTTAACTGTTTTAAAAAAGATTTGCAATGTGTTTGTCAGCAAAATAAAATCTCTAACAGTATGCGTATTAGATTTTTTTCCTATTGCTTAAGTGTGGTAGTAATTTAAGTATAATAATAATTTGTTGATGTTTCATATATGTATGCAGCAATGAAACCATCACCACATTAAGACAGTAAACACACTCATCACTCCCAAAAGTTTCCTCCTGCTCCTTTTAATCTATCTGTCCTCCCTCTCCTCCAAGGGGAGATATTTGAGGGTATGGGTACCTCCTGGAGGGCTGGTTTAGGGTTTCTAAAGATGACTCTTTGTGACAGATGGATTGCAAATGCCTTTGAGGTTCCTCATGATCTCCAATATTATTTTAGCCAGTCCATATTCTGCCTGACCATTTCCATCTTGGGCCTGATGTTTTTGGAATTCTGTGGAAGTTGACCATTATTATTACTTCTTTGGGAATTTCTGCATTTTTAATTTTCCTCTGGAGAACTGTTCTTGCTGTGAGTATGCTAAAGTACTTTAAGGATAGACTTTTAATCATAAATGAGTATGAATTTTGACAGTCACTGGACCTTTTATTACATGCAGTACTACAAATTTCCCTCTAAGTACTACTTTCACTGCATCCCACAAATTTTAATAAGTCCTATTTTCATTATCATTTAGATTGAATTATTTTTAAATTTCTGTTGAGATGTCTTCTTTGACCCATGTGTTCTTCAGAAGTGTGTTATTTAGTCTCTAAATTTTTTGTAGTTTTCCAGCCATCTTTCTTTTATTGATTTCTAGTTTAAATCCATAATGGTCTGAGAACAGAGTTTCTATGATTTCTAGTAGTTTAAATTTGTTAAGTTGTATTTTTTGGCTCTGTGTCTGGTGTATCTGAATGAATATGTTCTATGTGAACTTGAGAAGAATGTATATTGTGCTGTTGGATGAAGTCTTCTACAGATGTCAATAGATCCAGTTGATTGAAGATGCTGTTCAGTTCAACTGTATTCTTACTGAATTTCTGTAAGCTGGATCTGTCAGTGACTGACAGAAGGTGTTGAAGTCTCCAGCTGTAATAATGGATTCATCTCTTTCTCCTAGGAATTCTACCAGTTTTTGCCTGCTGTATTTTGACACTATTATTAATACATACATATTAGGGATTGCTATGTCTTCTTGGAGAATTGACCCCTTTACCGTTAAAGTTCTTCATTATCCATGATAATTTTCCTTACTCTGTAGTGTTGTTTTGAAGGATAAGTTCACTGGCTTACAGAAACTGGTTGATGGTTCCTTTCTTTCAACATTTTAAATATTTTATTCTACTTTCTTGTTTATTGTACTGTTTCTGAAGAGAAGTCAGATGTATTTCTTATGCTTGTTCCTCTACGGGTAAAATGTTATACCGCCTACCCCTGCCCCACCCTTGGCTTCTTTCAAATCTTTGCTTTGCCTTTGCTTTTCTGTAGTTTGAATATTATGTGTCTAGGTGTACATTTTTTTCTTATTTGGTGTTTATCCTCTTTGGAATTCTTTGAACTGCCTGGATCTATGGTTTGGTGGCTATCATTAATTTTGGAAAATCATCAGTCATTATAGCTTCAAATATTTCTTCCTTTTCTTTCTTCTCCTGATAGTCCCATAATGTATATGTTACATCTTTTGTAATTATCCCACTGGTCTTGGATTTTGTGTGCTGTATTTTGGGTATTTTTCTTTGCATTTCTTTCTGTTTTGGAAGTTTCTACCGGCATTTCTCAAGCTCATTGATTCTTTGCTCAGCTATGTCGAGTCTGTTAATGAAAACATCAAAAGCATTCCTCATTTCTGTTATGGTGTTTTTGATTTCTAGAATTGCTTTTGGATCCTTATAATTTTCATCTCTTCTTATGTTCACCATCTCTTCTTGCATGTTGTCCACTTTTTTCGCTAGAGCCCTTAGCATGTTAATCATCACGGTTTTCGATTCTTAGCCTGATAATTCCATCATCTCTGGCATACTGGGTGTGATTCTATTGCTTGCCCTCTGTGTTCAACCTGTGTGGTTTTTTCTTTTAGTCTGCCTTTTAAGGTTTTTTTGAAAGCTGGATGTCATGTCCTGGTTTAAAAGAACAATTGAGGTAAATAGGCCTGTAGACTGAGGATTTATATTTATCTGGCTAGGGGTTAGGCTGAGTTTACTCTTAGGTGAGACAGGAAGAAGAGAGAGCTCTGGAGTTGGGTATTTCCCTTCACGTAGGTCACTTAGTCTTTGGAAAAACACCAGTAAGTCTCTGCTAAAGTAGTTTCTCTTGTGGGCAGGTCTTTTTAAGAATAACAGAATACTATGAATTTATTTCTAAATGACTATTTTTCCCCTGTCCCTGCCAATAGCATGCGGGGATTTTTCTCCAGTATTTACTGTAAGAGCCTGTTAGGATTCCTGGAGATAAAACTCACACAAGTATGGGAACCCCTCAAGATTGGGCACTCTGGCATTTTTAAGTCTCTTGCTTATCTACAATGAGCCTCCAGGAATTCATCACTTACAGTATAAGTTTTCCTACCATGGCGTTCTTGTTCCCACAGAGATTTCTGACCTTGGGCTTCTGCTCCAATAAGTGGTGACTGTCTGTACCTGCCAGTGTGGTTCTCTAATTCTGCAGGCAAGAGTTGGCCCTCTCACATCAGTTCTCTGATACATCTATGAAGAGTTTTTGACCTTCAGTTTGTTCGCTTTTTTCTTGTTATGTGGACAGGAGTGACAACTTCCAAGCACCTTACAAGCTAAACTTGAATCTAGGAGTCTTGTTGTTTTATTTATTTCCTTTAGATTACTAGCTTGAACATAAAAATGTTTGAAATGGAAGTTAACCTTGTAAAATACTCTAAAAAGAACTCAGTGAGTAAGACAACAATATATTCTTAATGATAAAACATCAATTTATAAACCCTGCCCTTTAAAAAGAAAACATAAATATTAACTATTTTAGGAACCCATCCCTCGTTCCACTTGCCCCTGCTGTTGGGTTGGGTGACAAGGGACAGGGAAGCTCATTGTTTCCTTAGCATCATGTGAAGTTGAAGGAATATCCATGATTTCCATTTGCCCTCCATGGATGCATTGTCCTATAACAACATTATTATGCATGACTTTTGACACTGTAATGATATTCCAATATCTTGGCAAGTTTTTTGGACTGGCCTCAGCATCTGATCATCATTTAAAACTTTTTAAAGGGAAAATATGTTTTAGGGGTCAAGAAAATGAATCTTTCCATGGTATTAAAATGGGATTCTTTTTTTTTTTTTTAAAGAGTTAATTTTTTTTTTTTTTTTTTTGTATGTGAGATCAGTCCTGAGCTAACATCCACGCTAATCCTCCTCTTTTTGCTGAGGAAGACCGGCTCTGAGCTAACATCTATTGCCAATGCTCTTCCTTTTTTTATTTCCCCAAAGCCCCAGTAGATAGTTGTATGTCATAGTTGCACATCCTTCTGGTTGCTGTATGTGGGACGTGGCCTCAGCATGGCCGGAGAAGCGGTGTGACGGTGCGTGCCCAGGATCTGAACCCAGGCCGCCAGTAGCAGAGCGCGTGCACTTAACCGCTAAGCCGCCGGGCCGGCCCTGAAATGGGATTCTGTCTGGATTTATTGAGCTATAATTCCACAGGGGATGACTCCTATCTGGGAAGAACTTTTTGCCCTTTCTTGAAATCTTAGCTGTCATTTCTGTTGTTGATTGTGCTTGTTCTCTAGCCATCTCCCACTCCATTTCTCATTTGATGACCCTCTATTTTTAGTGGCCTGAGAAAATCATAGGACCTGATGTGCTGTAATTCTTTTTCAATTCAGCAAACAGCCAACTCTGTAAGATTTCAGAAAAGCTTTCTAGTGAGTGAAAGAGGCATATCTTAGTACAAAGATTTTGCCTCTCTTTTTCATTTGATTTTTTTTGGATGCTTTTAAAACAATCCCAGGTTCTGGACTTCAGTGTGGATATTGGGGTTGACAAAAAAATTCGAGTAAATGATGCATTGGTGTGTGTATAAAAATGCCTACCACGTTCATTATGAAAATGAAATGATCAGTGTTCATTTAGCAGAAGGTAAACAGATCTTTTGATCAACAATAAGTTAGTTGCTTTGTGCTCTTTATCAAGAGCACAAACTTTGTGAAGTTTCATGACTTAAACAGGAAATTATAATTTCTTCTTATTTTTAATCCTATGAATTATTATGCTGAACAAAATGATAATTATAATTTCATTGGGTTATTATTTTGATATTCTATCAGGAACCATACATTTTTACTACTAATAATAGTTTTGACATCAAATTTAATTTTGTTTCTTCTCTTAGATAAAGCCTCAAGTATATCAAGGTAAGATTTTAGGCTTTAGTTTTCTTTGTAACATTTTCTCAGTGCTGGTGTTTGATGTAGATTTAATTCAATTGGGAGTAAATACAGTGACTTCTGATGTCTAATTGACTTTTTAAACCTTGAAAATTTTACTCTTCCCTGGTAGGAGTCTAAATGACAATGTAGAGGGAGTTGCCATCTATTGAGATAAGAGACCAGCAGGAGGAACAGATCATGGGAGTAAGGAGAATAGGATGAGTTTAAGTTTGCATAGAAAGGTTTAGGAAGCAAGTGATGGCATGAGGCTGAAGTTTGCAGTGAGTACGTTGACATGACAAGGCTCTTGGTGAAATGTAGAGATGATGAAACACTATTGGAGCCGATCAAGAAGCTTAATGCTTAGAGAAGAACCAGGTATTGCCAGGCAAAGCATGGGTTATGAGTCTGAAGCGGAGGGAGCCACTCATGCCAGTGGAGAATGGGTGGAAATGAACCTGATGCAAAATAGGGATAAGACATTCTGTACGGGCTTCCCAGACTGTGATGATTAAGTGGTGCTGTCTGTTGAGAGCCAGGGTGGCTGCCTGACACTTAGTAGGCCCTCAGCTGCTGGTGTTTGTCACAGCGAATGCAGCAGTGCTGGTGGTGAGAAGAGTGACCAGGGTATCAGAGCTCTCATGCTGGGCAAATAGAAGATAAGTTTGCACTTTGTGGTCAGGTGAGAGAATTAAATGCCTCTGAGAGGAGTGTGGAATTGTGGGCTATGTTCTGGAGCTTTCCATGTGTTATCCATCTGTTACTGGGTGCTTTACGTGTGCTGTATTCCTGTAATGGTGGATCGTAACATTCTCACCTTGGGGCTGAAGGATATTGTCTTATGGGGATTGTGAGTTATCCAGGTCCTCTAGCGACTAAGTGGTAAAGCCAAGTTGTACCCAAGTGTGTTTGGTTCCAAAGACCTTGTCCTCCTGAGCCTCCCACCCTGGCTCTCATGAAGGGGAATCTGCTGGGCAGCAGGAAGGCGTGAGAGACTTTTCAGTAGCCTGTCCAGTGACATTTAGAGGAATCTCTCTGGGTAATATTAAAGGGTAGGAAAACCAGGAAGAAATCAGGTGTTTTGTATTTTTCTTTCTTTTTCCTTTTGATTTTTGTTTTATAAAGCAGTTGCACTGATCTGTTCATTTGATTTGATATTTGCAGGACAGAATATAAGTACACAGGTTGCTTAAATTTTCTCTATTTCCCCTCTGGTGATGACAGGGCTATTTGAACTGTTCACATTTATAAGAATATTGCCTAACGATGGGATGTTAGGCTAAGACATTGTTTCCCCATCTTTGAAAAAACATTAAATGGGAATCTCATTGAAATAGGGTTCTTCTTTCTAAATTTGTTTCCTGCATTTAAAATGCCACTAACTGAAACTTGCTTTCTTCAGGGATCATAGTCGTGCTAAAAAGTTATTTACGCTCATGGTGCCAATAATGTGCCTTTGCTGTTGACACATTGGGGTAATTTGATTTTATTGGTTTTGGTAATAATCTGAGAAATAGTTTTTTCTCTTTTTAGTTAATTTACATCAAATTTCCGAGAAGATGAGGAATTACTTGAAAGAAAACTCACAACTTGTCAAAACAATATCCATTTGTGAACAGAAGGTATAATCCTCCTTTAATGTTTATTTTCTTGGCTTCACCTTGAAGTACTTCCTCTTTCTTCTAGTTGACTTAGTTTGCTGTCTTTTCTGTCATCCTAGTGTCCCATTTCATTACATTGTGTAACAGTCTAAATTCAAAGCAAGCCTTTTATATGTAAAGTACGTCTTTTTTTTATTTCTGTAAGGACTTACTCATGGCAGATATGTTTTGCTATCACTGTAATTAATATTTTTGAATTCTGAATCTTTTATTACATATGCGTAGCTCAAGGAAGCAAAGAAATGTGCTCAAGAAAAAAGAGGCAAAATAAGATAATCTGTGATGAAGCACATAAATTTAAGATAAAAATCCCTTCTTTTTCCTAGTTTACACTCTGAAAACGGAAGTAAAAGTAAGGAGTAAATATTACTAATCTCTATATGTTTTGTTAAAGAATAGCATCAAAAGAGTGGCATCAAAACACTTGAAAGCACTAACGAAATCATTAATAACATTGTTCAAAGTATACAGGTTAAGTTGCAATCCGAGAGAAATCGGAATGTCAAGAACCATGACTGGGTGCAAGTTTTGCTACTAAGTTATTACTGTAATTTGACTTTTGAACCTTTTTGTTCATTGGGTGAATTGAGCCTTGCGTTATTCCCTGCTGTTCCCTGCTTTTTCAACTAGTAATACCACAATGCCATTTTTAATTTAAGGATTTAGGAATATTTTTGTTTTTATACCATGGGTTAATTTTTTATATCATTCAGCACTCCCTCCCCTCCAAGAAATGTAGAACTGAGAAATTGTAGAACAGATTTCTAGCTATGTTGGACAGTCCTGTCCCTCATAGTACAGAGCACAGAATTTCCAAGGTGAATCTGGGGACAATATTTACCGTTCACTAAGAAAAGCTGTTCATTTGAGCTGTTTGGCTTCAAGATTTTAGGTCGTCTTTGCTTTTGCCTTGTCACCCAGTCAGGTATCTCAGTCTTGAATGTAGGAAAGTCAGAGTGCCTATGAAACATTTCTGACTTCAACTATTCTCTTAGTTCCTCATTTCTTTATGTGTTTGACTTTTCTCCTTGGCTCAAACCGGATCTACTGCTTTTAATGATACAGGGGCTGATGTGGGACATGTTTTTTTGGCATTTCTTCTTTTTAGCATGTCGTCCAGTGTTTCTATTGAAATCCAGTACATGTTTTATTTCTATCCTACGTGCAAATATCAGAATAGAAAAATCTACAGAGAACTTAAGAGGTGATATTTCAATGAACACCTCAGGAATTTCAGAAGTAAACTACCTATATTTGCTGCAAGAATTTCATTATACACACCTTATCTTTGGTGGAGAACAAATGTGTGGTGTCTTAGAATATTAAATTTATATGTTATCTATTAGGGATTTTTCTTCTTGAGAACTAAGTCATTAGTGAGAATGTTTTGCTTTACGTTCGAATTCCCCTTAGTGAAGTTCATGTCAATGAAGCAAAGTTGAAGTGTGAAGAACAACATGTAGAGAAGGAAAATGCTCAGCTTAAGATCAAGAGGCGGATCAAATAGCAGAAAGTTACTCCCATAGATTACATAAATCAGAGAACTAAACATCATTACTTCTTTTTTAATTTTCTTGTTTTTAAGTATGGTTAAATACACATAACATAAAATTTACCATTTAACCATCTTTAAGTGTACCTTTTAGTAGTGTTAAGTACATTCACATTGTTGCACAATCATTACTTCTTGAATACCTTTTCTCAAATCTGTCTTAAAGTCAGGAGATATGAGTTGAGGATTCAAGGATTCGAAGCAGAGAGGCTTGACATCTGAAAAATGTAACCTGGAAGGTATGTTGCTTGTTGGGATGAAAACCCCATATGGTAAAAATGTGTTTGCAGTGGGAAGGTAAAAAATGGCTTCTTACCTTCTGGATTCTCTCCTTTCTGCTCTCCCCACCACAACCAAGTTCTTTGGAACACGTGCACACACACAAAGAAAATTGTTTTAAGCTGTACAGAAAGGAGAAAGAAACTAGAAGACAACTGTGAGGCATTGAGATCTGTTAAAGGGGCAAAGGAAGCAGAATTAAAAGTGCTAAAGAAGAACATAGTCATTCTTGATGAAATCTGTGGACAAAGAAGGTGGTCACAGAAGAGTAAGATATTCATGTGTTGATAGTTACAAATACGGTTGTATTAGTGAATGTGTAGATCAATGTAGATAATTATTATTTTTTGAGAATATTGACCACCATTTTTTTGCGATATTCAGTCAGTACAGAATGGTGTTTCTCCTTTCTGCCTTGATTTTTGTAATCTGCATCTTCCTTTCCATTCTAACTGGTTGTTAGAAATTCTTATTTGTAATTAATTTAAGATTGGAGGGCGTACTGGTACCAGCTTTAATCACTTCATTATCTGGAACCCTCTGGGTTCATTTACACTGTACTCTAGGTTTCAATCCCATTGTATTGTCCTGACCTGCCATATGTCTATCATTTCTTACTAAATTCTAGACATTGGGTAGAAAATATTTAGAGAAAAATTGAGGCCTAGTCTGATGTCATCTTGCTGCAGAAAAGATGGGAGTTTACACCTGGCATATGATCAGGGACGCCAGCAGTACTGAATCCTATTAATCCAGTTAGCGACTGAGACCACTCACTGCAGGCTTAGTCCCTCCTAAGGCCATTGTGTTTTCTGTCTGCCTTTATTCTCAGTGTGTAAATCTCCTGGGACCCCACTGAGGCCCGCAGGATTTTCTAGGGTGACCTTCGCTGACTGACCATGAAGTCCAGTTGTTTGACTTCTGTGCCCAGGCATGTGTGCAAATGCAGCTCAGCGTCTTTGCATCTCAGAAGTCTCCTCTGGGATTAGTTGATGAACCTTGGGGAAAGTGGCCCCAAAAGCCAGGCTGATCTTAATCCTGGGCATCCTTCTTCTCCATCTTGGCCTCAGTTTCTTTACTGGCTTGTTAGCAGTCTGGTGTATTCTATCATGAATTTCATATTTTGGCCAATGTTTCCTATGGTTCTCAGGGGGAGATGAGGGACTTCAGACCCACTCATCCATGTTCAAAGGCAAAACTTTTCTTATATTCCCTCAAGAGCCAGGTTTGTGTTCTCCCTGCCCAGGGCTGGGGTAGGGTTGCTCTGTCCTCACTGGCATCTTGTTTGCATTAAACTGTGAGATGTTTTAGGGTGGGGATAGTGCCCTACTTCTCTCTATATCCCCATCACCTTACAATGCACCCACTCTGTTCCAGCCAGTCCAGAAAGCATTTGCTGAAAGATTGGCTGGGTGGCCAGAAACAAATGCGTGAACTTTGTCTCTTTAGTGTTTTTGTCCCTGTTTCCTAGAGCTCTTTTAATTTTGTGTGTGATCCCTAGCAAATCCAATGTCAAGTTGAGAATCTTTTGAATCAGAACCTTGAACAAAGTAGTTTGAAGGCAACACAACACATCTGCCTTAAGCCATTGCCCTTTGCAGCCTTCACTGTCAATGAAATCAAGGTACTTGTTAATGAAATCAATCTACCTGTTATTGATATCCTCAATTTGAAAGTTTTCCATTTTCAGGACATACCCTGATTATGGGGCGATTCAGATAATTTTTCATTCAGCATGGTTTCCATTCTCAACTAGGATCTTTGAAGTAGGTGGCAGGAGTTCCATTCTCGAACTGTAGAAGTGTCTAGTAGTTAATTGTCCGATGTTATGACCCCATGTCCAGCAAGGATCTATGGCTGTGTCATGGCCTCAGGTCTCTCCCTGGGAGAAATCAGACAAGTCATGAACCTCTACTTAATCCTAATGTGCTTACTTGTGATGAGCTGAAAGAAAATGAGCTTATGCTGTCCCAGTGACAAGAGCCTGAGCCTGGGAGGGCACATGGTGCGTCTCAAATGTGCTTTTTATATTTGTTTAGTTCATTTACTAATGACTAGGAACACAGAGCTGTGAAGAGAAGCTCAGAATTGCCAAAGACTTGCCAGCAGGATGGAGTTTGATTTTTCTTTGTGCTCTAATGGGGGGCTTAAATGCTTTCCTCTGATTATGTTTGTCCATCTATGCATTTGTGGGGTAGGATCGGAGGGGACATTTGAATCTTGCCGTTTGGATTTCTGGGAGGGGAGAAAGGCAGAATTTCACATGGACTACGGATAATGCATGTGTCTTTCCTCTCTTAGGAAGCTGAGAATGAAAGACCGTGAGCGGGTGGAAAAGGAGCAGCAGCTGTCAGCGGCAGAGAAGAGACTGAAACTGGCTGCAGAAGAAACGCAGAACTGCAGGTGAGTTCAGCTCCTGAATACCAGCGGCTCGTAAAACCTTTGTTAAATTTTTTTTTTTTAACTTTTGTACAAGGTTTAGACCCAATCCATACACCAATATAAACAAATGTTCAGAAGACATTTATATAGAGATTTCACACAAGAAAGAAAAATGTTAAGTTTTACAAATGTCACATTAAAATATTAACTTAAAAAAAGTAAAAATTGCTAAAAATTTCCTGATCTTCAATGTTGACCAGACTATGTGGAAACACGGTTCACAAAAGTGTTCCTGGAGTAGGCAAAAAACTGTTGTCAACCTTAGGGAAGCAGTTTGGTGTCAGATGGATCACATCAACAGATATGAGCACTTTTGAAAGGGCTGTGCCTGGGTCCTGATGCCAGACAGTGACCAGGGTAGGGATGCTCTGGGGACAAGGGCCCAGGGTAGGGACAGGGACCCTGACAGGGTGCACTTAGAGTGGAGGTGTTGCGTGGAGCTTAGCAGATCCTGAGGAGAAGAGAGAGAGAGAGGCGAGCCTCCCCAGGACCCTGCCATGTGTCAGAGTGGCTTCACCCTCTCCCACAATAACACCAATAACAATAATACATCAGCAGGACTATCATATGACAATATTATCATCACCACAGCAATGACTGACCATTGGTCCCAGGTCAAGGAGCAAGGGGTGTGACCATGGCCAGCTGGTTTGACCTCATCTTCTGAGCAGGGCACACCCCAAGCAAAGTTGGTCCCTGGGCAAAGCTTCTTTCTGGCCCCTTTTCCCTCTGGAGTCTCTTAGCCTCAACCTCCCCTCTCCCAACATCCCCTCCCAGACCCAAGTCCCCTGTGACCCTTTTCTCAGCCTGAGTACACTCTACTTGTGTATTTGATTCTTCTTTTCACTTCACTTGAAAGTCACGCTGTGCTTTGTCTGTTTTTCAGTCAATGGCCATGGGAAACCTTGGGATGTCAGAAAGGAAGAAGGGAGTGCCAGAGTCGGGGAGAGCGGACCTGGGTTGGGAAGGACCAGAAACCAGAAGGTCTGTGAAGGTTCCAGAAAGGACCTGCTGTTGGGGTGGCTCCCGGTGAGGGTGGGGGAGGGGCATTCTAAAAGTGAGGTCACACGGTGTCCACGGTGATGAACCAGGGTTGAAGGCAGGGGATTGGTCAAAGGTGAGTATAAAGCATCGCGGTTGCTAAGGCAGCGCCCAGACAGGAGAAGACTCGGAGGAAGACGAAGCCCTCGTCCCCTCCAACTGCTCCTGAGAGTCCACTTCACTGCTCCTTGTGTCCCGCTGACCTACTGACCTACTGACGTGTCTGAACCCTCCTCCTTCCCCTCTAGGACTTGATCTGACCCAGTACTTTCCCTGACACCCCTCTTCTCCTCCTCCCCGGTGACCAAAACCACCCTTCCTGCCACACCCCCTCCCCAATCCCACCCCCAATTCCAACCTCTCCCCCCAACACACACCCCACCCCTCCCCTCACCCCCTTCTTCCTCCACCCCTCCCCTCACGCCCTTTGCATCCCTCCCTCCACACCTCCTTCCTCCTGACCACAGGTCCCCTGAGAGGACCAGGACATGGGGGCGCAGAGGTTGATCTTCTGGCTCCTCCTGCTCGGGTTTGCCGGTTACCCAGACACAAACGTGAGTAGACATTGGACATCAGATCTTTCCTCCTTCTTATTGGGCTCTTTCACATGGTGGGTAAATAAATTTTTCATGGGTTCCTGGCTGGGAACTCAGACATTCCTAAGACTGAGGACCTCAGGCCAGGTTGCTTGACCAGCCTGAATGGGTTCTGGCCACAGCTGTCCACATCAAGTTCTGGGTCCTGTCAGCATTGCTTGGACCAAACACAGCAGGGTCGACAGGATGGAAACCTGAAAGTAGTAACTTTATAGCATCAAGAAGGAAGGATTTGTGAATATGTTAAAAGTCATTGAGTTGTAAGTCTTCAATGGGAGAATTGTATGATATATGAATTATATCTCAATAAAGTTGTTTTTAAATATGTAAGGAATTCTTATTTAATGGGAGTCATGAGAGTTAGACAAGCTCCTGGAAGCCTTGTCAAGATCCTGCTTCAAGCTCTGCAGGTGTAGGGTCCATCTCTTGTGTAGTTTGTTTCCCTGTGAGTACGTGATTCATATATGTGAAGGCTGGCAGCCCTGGGAAGAGTGGTATCTAAGCATTGGTGTTGGTGCTAGTCTGTTAAAAAGTGGAATGTCTTTTGTGCTCGGTGCTTTCTGGCTTGTTGACTTTTAGCAACTTCTGAGTCGTCCCTTCCTTTCTGCTCTTGGAAGCTGCCCCCAGGGACTCTGTGTCCAACCAGGTTGATGGGAACCCTGAGAAGTCCATCAGAAAATAAGTGGCTGCATCCTGCTGGGATGTTTATAATGGGGAAATCATTAGGAGTGACATGACCAGAAGGTGAATGAGTTATCCTTTCCTTAGTAAAGTGTTCATGTCCAGAGTGTTGGTTTACACAAAGCAAAAAGGACATTAAGGACGTCCTTAATGTCCTTAAGATTGTCCACAGTTAAAGAAATTCCAGATTCCCACTGTGCAAGTTTTCACTCTCTCATTAAAAAACACTTCTACCCTGAGAGGAGAGAGAGAGACTGAGAACAGCCCTTAGAGATAAGTAGATTTGTTTTGACTGGCATGCATCAGATTCTTAGGGATCTGGAAAGGTCCAGTGGTCAGGAACAACCCTCACGTTGAGGCAGAATCATCCCAATGAATACCTCCAACCAAAGGAGAATCTATTCTGTTTCCTTTGAGTCTATGAAGGCAGAAATTTCTTGATAGTCTTTATTAGAATTTTCCCCCTTCTGCTTAGGCTGCATTCTCAGAGATGAGATAACCTCTCTTTCCCTACCTCATCTTTGAGTACCTGGATAAACTCACTTGTCTTGTGTTTCCACCTCCTCCCTTGCCCATGGCCATTGAGTATCAGAACCTCAGGTTTATTGGCCCCATTGGATCGAATCTAGGTAGGATTGAACTACTGATATCAGCTCCCAACAGTTGCCAGATGTAACAAGAGTGCCCATGACTGGGGATGTTTTACCAGGTAGTGACCAAATGGTCTTTGTCTTTTTTGTGCATTTGATCCACATGTTTAACCATTGTGCTGAGCTACTGCTCTCTCAGACGGTGGCGACTCAAAGACAGTGTATGTTTCCCATGAGCACACATTTGACTGACCCCAGCTGTGAGGGCTGAAGATGAAAACATTATAGATTTCAGAGGCCACTTTCTAGAGAAGTTTTATTTGCACAAAACTAAAGCTTGGTATGTAGATTAGTGTGAATTACATTGTGAGTCTATTTTCTTCTAAAATACATATAGGTCTAGTTTTTGTAAAAGGACATTTGCCTTTTGTTTTGATGAACATACATCCTAGAAATTTTGTATTCCTTTACAAATTAATTTTCATGATTGCTATTGATTGATTTAGGTGCAATACTGTAAAATAGGAATGTGAATTCTTTTTATTGGCTATTTGGAAGTGTGTTTTTAACTAACTACAGTTCTCTTAGTTTTAATCATAATATACAAGATTACACTGTTATGAAAATCTTTATGTACTTCAGAAATCTGACATTATGTGCTCTGGTTCAGAATCAAAGTGAACATTGAAAGAAAACCCCAATAGGTTTAGAAATTGGGGCTAAACAAAAATTTGGAATTAATTTTTGTGGGAGTAATAATCCCAGTGTTATTATAATAGCAGCTGCCCATGTCTCTCAGTTATGTACATTTCTATAAACATCTCTCTCTATATTATTCTCATTTGTATCTTTAGCACACATTTTTCATTGTTATTTTTTCCCATTCTTCCATACATTTGGGTATATTTTTGGTGATGTTCCAAATAATTTTATCCAGGTACTTCATGAATATACAACAGAAGACTGAGGCTTCCCATCCACTCTAAGTTTGATTTTACTTATTTTTCAATTTAATTGGTTTATAAGTTCATAGTTCATGTTCTGTTGACTATTTAAAAAATATTTGCAATGTGTTTGTCAGCAAAATAAAATCTCCAAGTGTGCGTATTAGATTTTTTTCCTATAGCTTAAGTGCGGTATAATTTTTGTATAATAACAGCACCATTTTAGTGAATACAATTTGTTGATATTTAACATATGTTTGCAGCAATGAAACCATCACCCCATTAAGATAGTAAACACACTCTTCACTCCCAAAAGTTTCCTCCTGCTCCTTTTAATCCATCTGTCTTCCCTCTCCTCCATGAGGAGATATTTGAGAGGTTTGGTTACCTCCTGGAGGCTGGTTTAGGGTTTCTAAAGGTGACTCTTTGTGACAGATGTATTGTAAATGTCTTTGAGGTTCCTCATGATCTCCATTATTATTTCAGCCAGTCCATATTCTGCCTGACCATTTCCGTCTTGGGCCTGATGTTTTTGGAATTCTGTGGAAGTTGACCATTATTATTACTTCTTTGGGAATTTCTGCATTTTTAATTTTCCTCTGGAGAACCGTCCTTGCTGTGAGTATACTAAAGTAATTAATGGATAGACTTTTAATCATCAATAAGTAGGAATTTTGGTAGTCACTGAAACTTTTATTTACATTCAGTACCACAAATTTCCCTCTAAGTACTGCTTTCACTGCATCCCACAAATTTTAATGTCCTATTTTCATTATCATTTAGATTGAATTATTTTTAAATTTCTGTTGAGATGTCTTCTTTGACTCGTGTGTTCTTTAGAAATGTGTTGTTTAGTCTCCACATTTTTTGTAGTTTTCCAGCTATCTTTCTGTTACTGATTTCTAGTTTGAATCCATTGTGGTCTAAGAACATAGTTTCTATGATTTCTTTTACTTTAAATTTGTTAGGATGTATTTTATGGCCCCGAATATGGTGTATCTGAGTGAATGTTTTATGTGAGCTTGAGAAGAAGGTATATTGTGCTGTTGGATGAAGTCTTCTACAGATGTCAATAGATCCATTTGATTGAAGATGCTGATCAGTTCAACTGTATTCTTATTGAATTTCTGTAAGCTGGATCTGCCAATGATAGAGGGTTTTGAAGTCTCCAGCTATAATAATGGATTCATCTATTTCTCCTAGCAATTCTGTCAGTTTTTGCCTCATGAATTTTGCCGCTTTGTTGTTAATGCACACGTGTTAGGGATTGCTATGTCTTCTTGGAGAATTGACCCTTTACCGTTAAAGTGATGCCCCTCATTATCCCTGATAATTTTCCTTACTCTGTAGTCTTGTTTTGAAGGATAAGTTCACTGGCTACAGAAATCTAGGTTGATGGTTCCTTTCTTTTAATACTTTAAATATTTCATTCTACTTTCTTGTCGATTTCTGAAGAGAAGTTGAATGTACTTCTTATCCTTGTTCCTCTATGGGTAAAACGCTATACCCCCCGCCCCTGCCCTGCCCCTTGCTTCTTTTACAATTTTTTGTCTTTGCTTTTCTGTAGTTTGAATATTATGTGTCTAGATGTACATTTTTTCTTGTTTTGTATTTATCCTGCTTGGAATTCTTTGAGCTTCCTGGATCTATGGTTTCACAACTATCAGTAATTTTGGAAACTTCTCAGTCATTATTGCTTCAAATATTTCCTCCTTTCCTTTATTCTGCTGGTATTCCCATTATGTATATGTTACATCTTTTGTAATCGTCTCACTGGTCTTGGATTTTGTGTGCTGTATTTTGGGTATTTTTTTTTCTTTGCATTTCTGTTTTGAAAGTTTCTACTGACATTTCTTCAAACTGGTTGATTCTTTCCTCAGCTATGTCGAGTCTCTTAATGAATGCATCAAAGGCATTCTTCATTTCTGTTATGGGGATTTTGATTTCTAGAATTTCTTTTGGATCCTTATAATTTTCATCACTGCTTATATTCACCATCTCTTCTTGCATGTTGTCCACTTTTTTTGCTAGAGCCCTTAGCATGTTAATCATCATGGTTTTCGATTCTTAGCCTGATAATTCCATCCTCTCTGCCATACTGAGTGTGATTCTAATGCTTTCTCGCTGTGTTCAACCTGTGTGGTTTTTTCTTTTAGTTTGCCTTGTAAGGTTTTGTTGAAGGCTGGATGTCGTGTCCTGGTTTAAAGGAACAATTGAGGTAAACAGGCCTTTAGTCTGAGGATTTATATTTATCTGGCTAGTGGTTAGGCTGAGTTTACTCTTAGGTGAGACAGGAAGAAGAGAGAGCTCTGGAATTGGGTATTTCCCTTCACCTAGGTCACTTAGTCTTTGGAAAAACACCAGTAAGTCTCTGCTAAAGTAGTTTCTCTTGTGGGCAAGTCTTTTTAAGAAGAACAGAATACTGTGAGTTTATTTCTGAATAGCTATTTTTCCCCTGTCCCTGCCAATAGCACGAGGGGATTTTTCTCCAGTATTTACTGTGAGAAACTGTTAGGATTCCTGGGGATAAAACTCACACAAGTATGGGAAACCTTCCAGATTGGGCACCCTGGCATTTTTAAATCTCTTGCTTGTCCACACTGAGCATCCAGGAATTCATCAATTACAGTAAATGTTTTCCTACCATGATGTTCTGGTTTCTGCAGAGATTTCTGACCTTGGGCTTCTGCTCCAATAAGGGGTGATTTTCTGTATTGCCCAGTCTGGGTCTCTGATTCTGCAGGCGGCGTTTGTGACATCAGTTCTCTGATAGATCTATGAAGAGTTTTTGACTTTCAATTTGTTCAGCTTGTATCTTGTTATGTGGACAGGAGTGACAGCTTCCAAGCTCCTTACAAGCTGGATCAGAATCCAGGAGTCCAGCTCTCTTATTTCCTTTAGATCACTAACTTAAACACAAATTAACGTTTGAAATGGAAGTTAACTTTGTAAAATATTCTAATCTTTTTAGTAAAGAACTCATTGAGCAAGACAACGATATATTTTCAATGAGAAAACTACAATTTATAAACCCTTCCCTTCAAAAGGAAACCCCGATATTAAGTATTTCTTGAGCCCATCCCACTTCCCACTTGTCCCTGCCTGTGGGGTTGGGTAACAAGGGACAGGGAAGTTCACTGTTTCCTGAGCATCATGTGAAGTTAAAGGAATATCTGAGATTTTCTGTTTGTCCTCCGTGGATGCATTGTCCTATGACATTGTTATTATGACTGGCTTTTGATACTGTAATGATATCCTGGTACCTTGGCATGTTTTTTGGGCTGACCTCAGTGTCTGAGCATCATTTAAAACTCTTGAATGGGAAAATATGTTTTAGGGGTCAAGAAAATGTGTCTTTCCGTGGTATTAAAATGGGGTCCTGCCTGGATTTTATTGAGCTGTAATTCCACAGGGGATGCCTCCGGGCTGGGAAGCACTTTTTGCCCTTTCTTGAAATGTTAGCTGTCATTTCTGTTGTTTATTGTGCTTGTTCTCCAGCCATCTCCCACTCTCTTTCTCATTTGATGACCCTCTGTTTTTAGTGGTCTGGGAAAATCATAGGACCTGATGTGCTGTAATTGTTTATTAATTCAGCAATCAGCCAACTCTGTAAGATTTCAGACAGGCTTTCTATTGATTGAAAGAGGTATATCTTAGTACAAAGATTTTGCCTTTTCTTTTTAAGTTTTTTTGGAGGCTTTTAAAACAATCCCAGGTTCTGGACGTCAGTGTGGATATTGGGTTTGACAAAAAAAATCAGGGAAATGATGCATTAGAGTGTTTATAAAAATGTTTGCCATATCCATTATCAAAATTAAATAGTGTTCACTTAATAGAGCATAAACAGATCTTTTGATCAAAAATAAGTAATTTACTTTTGTGCTCTTTATCAGTGATGGTTGTGAAGTTTTATGACTTAAACAGGAAATTATAATTTTCCCTTATTTTTAATCCTATAATTAATCATTATGCTGAACAAAATGATGACTTTAATTTCATTGGATTATTATTTTGATATTTTGTCAGAATGATAGATTTTCACTAATAATATGTTTTGACATCATATTTAATTTTGTTTCTTCCTCTCCTAGGTAAAGCCTCGAGTATATCAAGGTAAGAGTTTAGGCTTTAGTTTCCTTTGTAATATTTTCTCAGTTCTAGTGTTTGATGTGGGTTTTAATTCAATTGGGAGTAAATACAGTGACTTCTGATGTCTAATTGACTTTTTTGTGTGTGTGTGAGGAAGATGGGCCCTGAGCTAACATCTGCCAGTCCTCCTCTTTTTGGTGAGGAAGATGGGCCCTGGGCTAATATCCATGTCCATCTTCCTCCACTTTTCATGGGACGCCGCCACAGCATGGCTTGACAAGTGGTGCGTCGATGCGCGCCCGGGATCCGAACCGTCGAACCCCGGGGCCGCCGCAGCAGCGCACGCGCACTTAACCTCTTGCGCCACTGGGCCGGCCCCGCTATTTGACTTTTTGACGCTTGAAAATTTTACTCTTCTGGGGTTGGAAACTAAATGACAACATAAGGGGAGTTGCCATCTATTGAGATAAGAGACCCGCAGGAGGAATGGATCATGGGAGTGGGACGATAGGGTGAGTTTAATTTTGCATAGAAATGTTTAGGAAGCAAGTGATGGCATGAGGCTGAAGTTTGGAGTGAATATGTTGACATGACCTGGCTCTTGGTGAAATGTAGAGATGATAAAACACTACTAGAGCCTATCAAGAAGTTTATGGCTGAGAGAAGAACCAGGTATTGCCAGGCAAAGTGTGTGTCACGACCCTGGGTTATGAGTCTGAAGCGGAGGGAGCCACTCATGCCAGTGGAGAATGGGTGGAAATGAACCCAATGCAAAATAGGGATAAGACATTCTGTACGGGCTTCCCAGACTGTGATGATTAAGTGGTGCTGTCTGTTGAGAGCCAGGGTGGCTGCCTGACACTTAGTAGGCCCTCAGCTGCTGGAGTTTGTCACAGCGAATGCAGCAGTGCTGGTGGTGAGAAGAGTGACCAGGGTATCAGAGCTCTCATGCTGGGCAAATAGAAGATAAGTTTGCACTTTGTGGTCAGGTGAGAGAATTAAACGCCTCTGAGAGGAGTGTGGAATTGTGGGCTATGTTCTGGAGCTTTCCATGTGTTATCCATCTGTTACTGGGTGCTTCACGTGTGCTGTATTCCTGTAATGGTGGATCGTAACATTCTCACCTTGGGGCTGAAGGATATTGTCTTATAGGGATTGTGAGTTATCCAGGTCCTCTAGCGACTAAGTGGTAAAGCCAAGGTTGTACCCAAGTGTGTTTGATTCCAAAGACCTTGTCCTCCTGAGCCTCCCACCCTGGCTCTCATGAAGGGGAATCTGCTGGGCAGCAGGAAGGCGTGAGAGACTTTTCAGTAGCTGGTCAAGTGACATTTAGAGGAATCTCTCTGGGTAATATTAAAGGGTGGGGAAAACCTGGAAGAAGTCAGGTGTTTTTTTTTTTCTTTTTTCCTTTTGATTTTTGTTTTTTAAAGCAATTGCACTGATCTGTTTATTTTATGTGATAATTGGAGGACAGAATATAAGTACAAGGGTTGCTTGAATTTTCTCTGTTTCCCCTCTGGTGATGACAGGGCTGTGTGAACTGTTCACATTTTCTAAAAATATTGCCTAACGATGGGATGTTAGGCTAAGACATTGTTTCCCCATCTTTGAAAAAAGATTAAATGGGAATCTCATTGAAATAGGGTTCTTCTTTCTATATTTGTTTCCCGCATTTAAAATGCCACTAACTGAAACTTGCTTTCTTCAGGGATCGTAGTCGTGCTAAAAAGTTATTTACTCTCATAGTGCCAATAATGTGCCTTTGCTGTTGACACATTGGGGTAATTCCATTTTATTGGTTTTGGTAATAATCTGAGAAATAATTTTTATCTCTTTTTAGTTAATTTACATCAAATTTCTGAGAAGAAGAAGAATTACTTGAAAGAAAACTCAGAACTGGCCGAAAAAATATCTGTTTGTGAAAAGAAGGTATAATCATCCTTTAATTTTTATTTTCATGGCTTGACCTTGAAGTATACTTCCTCTTTCTTCTAGTTCACTTATTTTGCTGTCTCTTCTTTCATCCTAGTGTCCCATTTCATTACCATGTATAACAGTCTAAATTCAAAACAAGCCTCTTATATGTAAACTACCACTTTTTTTATATCTGTAAGGACTTACCCATGTGAGATAGGTTTCACTATCACTATAATTAATGTTTTTGAATTCTGAATCCATTATTACGTATTTGTATAGATCAATGAAGCAAAGAAATGTGCTCAAGAAAATAAGAGGCAGAACAAGATTCTTGGCGACGAAGCACATAAATTGGAGGTAAAAATCCCTCCTTTTTCCTAGATTACACTCTAAAAACAGAAATAAAAATAATGAATAAATGTTACTAATATCTATATGTTTTGTTTAAGAAAAACATCAAAATGCTTGGAAGCATTAATGACATGATTGAAAGTATATTTGCTGAACTGGCATCTGACGGAGATCGAAACAGCGAGAATCGGGACTTGGTGAGAGTTTGGCTACTAAGTTATTACCATAATTTGACTTTTGAGCCTTTTTTTCACTGGGTTAATTGAGCCCTGCATTCTTCCATGCTGTTCACTGCTGTTTCAAATACTAATACCACAGAGCCTTTTTAAATATAAGGACTTAGGAAGAATTTTTTTCTGTTTTTACAACCTTGAGTAATTTTTTTTATATCATTCAGCACTCCCTCCTCTCCAAGAAAGGTAGAACTGAGAAATTGTACTAGAGATTTCTAGCCATGTTGGACAGTCCTGTCCCTCTTAGTACAGAGCAGAGAATTTTCAAAGTGAATCTGGTGACAATATTTACTTTTCACTAAGAAGAGCTGTTCATTTGAGCTGTTTGGCTTCAAGATTTTAGGCCTTCTTTGCTTTTGCCTTGTCACCCAGTCAAGTATCCCATTGTCTTGAATGTAGGAAAGTCAGAGTGCCCATGAAACATTTCTGACTTCAACTATTCTCTTAGTTCCTCATTTCTTTATGTGTTTGACTTTTCTCCTTGGCTCAAACCGGATCTACCGCTTTTAGTGGTACAGGGGCTGATGTGGGGTATGTTTTGTTGGCATGTCTTCTTTTTAGCATGTCGCCCAGTGTTTCTATTGAAATCCAGTACATGTTTTATTTCTATCCTACGTGCAAATATCAGAAAAGAAAAATCTACAGAAAACTTAAAAGTTGATATTTCAGTGAACAACTCAGGAATTTCAGAAGTAAACTACCTATATTTGCTTCAAGAATTTCATTGTAGACCTTAGCTTTGGTGAAGAACAAATGTGTCATGTGTTAGAATATTAAATTTATATGTTATTGATTTAGGGATTTTTCTTCTTGGGAACTAAGTCATTAGTGAGGATATTTTGCTTTGGGTTTGAATCCCCCTGAATGAAATTCGTGTCAGTGAACTGAAATTGAAGTCTGAAGAACAGCATGTACAGAAGGAAGATGCTCAGCTTAAGATCAAAAAGGAGCAAATAACAAAAAGTTACTCCCATAGATTATATAAATCAGAGAACTAAATATCATTACTTCCTTTTTAATTTTCTTATTTTTAATTGAGACTAAATACACGTAAAATTTACCATCTAACCATTTTTAAGTCTACATTTTAGTAGTGTTAAGTACATTCACATTGTCGTACAATCATTACTTCTTGAATACCTTTTCTCAAATCTCTCTTAAAGTCAGGAGATGTGAGTGGAGAATTCAAGGATTCGAAGCAGACAGCCTCAACGTCTAATAAACGTAATCTGGAAGGTATGTTGCTTGTTGGGAAGAAACCCCATATAATAAAAATGAGTTTGCAGTGAGAAGGTAAAAAATGACTTCTTGCCTTCAGGATTCTCTCCTTTCTTCTCTCCCCATCACAACCAAGTATTTGGAACATGTGCACACACACAAAGAAAATGGTTTTATGCTTTACAGAAAGGAGAAAGAAACTAGAAGACAGCTGTGAGGCACTGAGATCTGTTAAAGAGACAAAGGAAGCCGAATTAGAAATGCTAAAGAAGAACACACGTATGGTTGATGAAATCTGTGGACAAAGAAAGTGGGTCACAGAACAGTAAGCTATTCATGTGTTGATTGTTACAAATACTGTTGTATTAGTGAATGTGTAGACCAATGTAGAGAATTATAATTTTTTTTAGAATATTTATCACCGTATTTTTGCCATATTCAGTCAGTACAGAATTGTTTCTCCTTTCTGCCTTGATTTTTGTAATCTGCATCTTCCTTTCCATTCTAACTGGTTGTCAGAGATTCTTATTTGCAATTAATTTAAGATTGGATGGCGTACAGGTACCAGCTTTAATCACTTCATTATCTGGAACCCTCTGGGTTCATTTACATTGTACTCTAGGTTTCAATCCCATCATATTGTCCTGACCTGCCATATGTCTGTCATTTCCTATTAAATTCTAGACATTGGGTAGATAATATTTAGAGAAAAATTGAGGCCTCGTCTGATGTCATCTTGCTGCAGAAAAGATGGGAGTTTACATCTGGCAGGTGATCAGGGACGCCAGCAGTACTGAATCCTATTAATCCACTTAGTGACTGAGACCACTCACTGCAGGCTTAGTCCCTCCTAAGGCCAGTGTGTTTTCTGTCTGCCTTTATTCTTAGTGTGTAAGTCTCCTGGGACCCAGCTAAGGCCCGCAGGATTTTCTAGGGTGACCTTCGCTGACTGACCATGAAGTCCAGTTGTTTGACTTTTGTGCCCAGGGATGTGTGCAAACGCAGCTCAGCGTCTTTGCATCTCAGAAGTCTCCTCTGGGATTAGTTGATGAACCTTGGGGAAAGTGGCCCCAAATGCCAGGCTGACCTTAATCCTGGGCATCCTTCTTCTCCGTCTTGGCCTCATGTCTCTTTGCTGGTTTGATAGCAATTTGGTGCATTCTATCATGAATTTCATATTTTGGCCAATGTTTCCTATGGTTCTCAGGGGGAGATGAGGGACTTCAGACCCACTCATCCATGTTCAAAGGCAAAACTTTTCTTATATTCCCACAAGTGCCAGGTTTGTGTTCTCCCTGCCCCGGACTGGGGTAGGGTGGCTCTGTCCTCACTGGCATCTTATTTGCATTAAACTATGAGATGTTTTAGGGTGGGGATAGTGCCCTACCTCTCGCTGTATCCCCATCACCTTACAATGCACCCACTCTGTTCCAGCCAGTCCAGAAAGCATTTGCTGAAAGATTGGCTGGGTGGCCAGAAACAAATGCGTGAACTTTGTCTCTTTAGTGTTTTTGTCCCTGTTTCCTAGAGCTCTTTTAATTTTGTGTGTGATCCCTAGCAAATCCAATGTCAAGTTGAGAATCTTTTGAATCAGAACCTTGAACAAAGTAGTTTGAAGGCAACACAACACATCTGCCTTAAGCCATTGCCCTTTGCAGCCTTCACTGTCAATGAAATCAAGGTACTTGTTAATGAAATCAATCTACCTGTTATTGATATCCTCAATTTGAAAGTTTTCCATTTTCAGGACATACCCTGATTATGGGGCGATTCAGATAATTTTTCATTCAGCATGGTTTCCATTCTCCTCAACTAGGATCTTTGAAGTAGGTGGCAGGAGTTCCATTCTCGAACTGTAGAAGTGTCTAGTAGTTAATTGTCCGATGTTATGACCCCATGTCCAGCAAGGATCTATGGCTGTGTCATGGCCTCAGGTCTCTCCCTGGGAGAAATCAGACAAGTCATGAAGCTCTGCTTCATCCTAATGTGCTTACTTGTGATGAGCTGAAAGAAAATGAGCTTGTGCTGTCCCAGTCCCAAGAGCCTGAGCCTGGGAGGGCACATGGTGCGTCTCATATGTGCTTTTTTTGTTTGTTTAGTTCATTTACTAATGACTAGGAACACAGAGCTGTGAAGAGAAGCTCAGAATTGCCAAAGACTTGCCAGCAGGAGGGAGTTTGATTTTTCTTTGTGCTCTAATGGGGGGCTTAAATGCTTTCCTCTGATTAGATTTGTCCATCTATGCATTTGTGGGGTAGGATCGGAGGGGACATTTGAATCTTGCCCTTTAGATTTCTGGGAGGAAAGAAAGGCAGAATTTCACATGGGCTACGGATAATGCATATGTCTTTCCCCTCTTAGGAAGCTGAGAATGAAAGACCGTGAGCGGGGGGAAAAGGAGCAGCAGCTGTCAGCGGCAGAGAAGAGACTGAAACTGGCTGCAGAAGAAACGCAGAACTACAGGTGAGTTCAGCTCCTAAATAACAGCGGCTCATAAAACCTTTGTTGGATTTTTTTTTTAACTTTTGTACAATGTTTAGACCCAATTCATACACCAATATAAGCAAATGTTCAGAAGACATTTATATAGAGATTTCACACAAGAAAGAAAAATGTTAAGTTTCACAAATGTCAAGTTAAAATATTAACTTAAAAAAAGTAGGCGCCAGCCCCGTGGTGCGGCAGTTGGCTGCGCGCGCTCTCCTTCGGCGGCCCGGGGTTCGCAGGTTCGGATCCCGGGCGTGCATCAATGCACCTCTTGTCAGGCCGTGCTGTGGCAGTGTCCCACGGAAGGAGAAGGGGATGGGCACGGATGTTAGCCCAGGGCCAATCTTCCTCAGCAAACAAGAGGAGAATTGGCATCGGATGTTAGCTGGGGTGATCTTCCTCACAAAAAAATAAATAAATAAATAAATTTGCTAAAAACTTCCTGATTCTCAATGTTGACCAGACTATGTCGAAATGTGGTTCACAAAAATGTTCCTGGAGGAGGTAAAAACTGTTGTAAATCTTAGGGAATCAGTTTGGTGTGGGATGAATCACATCAGTAGATACGAGCATGCCATTTTAGAGACCCAGTGTTGTAGCCCTGAGAATATGATCAGGGTGTAAGGAAAAGAAGCAGCGAGCTGTATGATGAAAGACGCTCATTGCAGGATAAATTAGGGAGCTATTGAGAATAGGTAAGGGAATTATATCAACTCAGAAGCTGGCGGGCATTCGATAATAAGGAAACAATGTAGCAATAGCTTTGATCATACTATACTTTTATAATCATGTGAAGTGTGTCTTATAGTATTGGATAATGTGTATAAGGGTACAGTTCAGACAATGGAAACATGGGAAGACTATTTAAAATCATCCTCAATATTGTGCTTTATCTGACGAAAGCAATTGTCACTCATAGGCACCAAATTGATCAAATGCGGCAACAAGTGCAGCAAGCAGAGTTCACCTTCAGACACCAGGTAACCTGCATTCTGCCCAAAGTTCCTGCCTCCTTCAGCACCCAATGCAGAGGGTCATAGCGGCCTTGGAAGCCCTCAACATAGGGTTTATGACGTGTTGGCTTTTTCAGATGGCTGTGTATGAGAAGAATGCTCACGACAATTGGGTACGTTTTGCTTTCTTTCCTTCCCTTTGCGCACAGTCTGCCACAACTGAAGGTGGATGTGTTTTTCTCCCACAGATCAAGGCTCGGATTTGGGAGAGGGAGATAGCAGAGCAGAGCAGGGAAGCCGCCCACTTGAAACACAGGTATGGGATGTTGACATACATTTTTTACGGGTGTTTTTGAGGTATTAAGGCAAAGCTGTTTCGTGCCTAGTAAAGGACTTGGTGTTGTAATTCTTATTGAAGTCCATTCTTTTTCTACGTTCAAGATTGGAGATAATGTCCAAAAAGAGGCTGCCCGAGGGATACAGGCTGCACAAACCAACGTCGGGAAGACCTGGGATGCAGAACCCTCCACAGAGAGGTAGGGAGCACATTGTGAAGTGCAGCCACTTAATTTCTGCTGCAAAACCACTCCGTGTCCTACCTGTTCCTGTGGGGGATCACGTGTTGCCTGGAACCAATCCCAAGCACGACCTAAAGACAACAGGTTATCTCGAGGGGTGACAGGAAGATGTTTTCCTCAGGTGCCCCAGCCAGACTGGCTTTCTGGGCCTGCGCCCTGTGACTGGTGGAGCTCATGCCCCGCCACTGACTGTGGACCCTCTCTGCCCCCAACACCCGCCTCGCGTGCTCTTGGATTGCTCTCAACTGGAGAGACGTGCCTGGAGGGGAAGTGGGTGCATGCTTCCTTCCCAACTGGAGTGAATGCTGAAGACTTGATTTTTCTTTGAGTTGAGAAAAAGGCATTTATTTACTATGCTGGAGGTTCCCTTATTCTTCCTGTTTAACTTTCGCTTGTGGACTTTAGTATTCCATTCATAAATTAAATTTCTATGTAATTTTACTCCTGACATTGTCAGTGTAACGCTACAGCTTTGCTGTTAAATCCCCGTATCTTCCATTTTCTCATTACTATAATATTAGTCTAAGTCCATTTCTGTTCATAAATATTCATATAATGTCGGTCACATGTGGAAGGCAGCTTATGTGTAGAGTGAGAGATTGAAAAGTCCACCTGCGGCCTGAAGAAAAGGACCTGTGCTGTTCATGTTGAGGGGTTGTTGCTATTATCCCATCTGAGGTGATTCTCATTTTAATTTTACTCTATGATGAAATGGTGGTTTCCCCTGATGTGTTTTGGGAAACCCCTGTTTCAGTGTTGATTTCCAGCTAGTTGAGCCCGGACCTGACCACAGGTGGTTGATGAGTTATGAAAACCCCTGAACCAGGGCCCTGTGGTGTCTTCCTCAAGGGCCAGGGGACGGGTCTCCCCTTCTCCTCGGGGGTCACCTGAGGTGTGTGGGGAGCCCTCTGCCATTGGTAAGGGCCCAGAAGTGGGAAAGAATGTCAGATGGTGGAGGAAGGCGCGGAGGGTTTGTTTTCCTTCCTCACAGTCTATGCAAGTCTGACTAAACCCCCATCCCTCCTCTCTGGCCTCTTTCAGATCCGGGACCTGTTTCTGCGGCTGTGAGGAGCAGCAGCTCCGGGGGCAAGGTAAGTGCTGTGGTCATTTTCAGTCGTAACCGTCTCTGGAAACGTTGACGTGTGTGTGCAGCAGCCTCTCTTGGCCTCATGTCTGGTTTGTGTGTTCCGTGGCACGTCTACTGTGTCATTTCCTTCCCTGAAAGCACAGTCTTCCCCAGGAGCCTTTGGGCTTCTCCACTCTCAGCTCTCATCTTTGGTGGCGCCTCCAGAAGCCTTCAGTGCTTCTGGGCTGAGGACTGCAGGGCTCTCACAGTGTGTTTCTGGAAGTAGCACTTGGAGGGTTACCTTAAGCCCACACTGAAGTCTCCTAGCAGAGCCGACTCCTTCCTGAACTCCTTGACATAGGATTGTTGTTGTTGTGGTTCCTTTGCTCCATACCTGGTTTGGGTTTGGTGAGGAGCCTATTGGGAACGTCTGCCATCATCCTCATGGGAGAGGAACAGGAGAGGCCGTCCCTCCAACTTCATGTTGGGTGCTTCGTGCGATTTGGAATGTTCTTGGATCCAGCCGATGTCACAGTTCCTCAGGGTCCCCTCTCTGTGGGTCATTGTGCTCTCCGGGATCCCTCAGGTGGTAGCCTAGGTCAGAATAGTCTGAATGATCACAAATGGCCTATTTGCAGTAGGAAATGGGCACGGGCACCAAAGGAGTGAAGAGTGAACATCAGGACTGCGCTGCAGGACCCATTGCCCCCAGAGGCCATCACTTGTGCTGACATGAGGGGGGTCCTGTGGTGTCCGGTGGTGCCGTTAGAGCCAGGACGTTCCCTCATCCCCTGTCACGGGGTTTTACGGCTGGAATCAAAGCACGTCTGTGTTCATTCTGTCCTTTAGAATCCCCTCCTCACGTTTCCGTTGGACACAAATTAGTCCGCGTCACGGTGGGCTTAGAAATCTGCCTTCCCTGTGGGTGACGATAGATAGAGCTGAGCCTAACCGAGTCCTGTTGGTCACACCGTTCTCCTCAGAAAACGCAGGCCCCCGGGGGTGCCCAGCGCCCCAGAGGTCCTGGTGCCCGTGGGCAGACCCCGAGCGGAGGAGAAGACCCCTTTGTCGGGGAGGGAAGCTGAGGCGGGGGACGGGCAGGGCAGGGGCCTGCAGGCAGAGCTTTTCCCCAGGAGCAGCTCGGCTTCCAGAGGTGGGGAGCGGCCTTTTCCGTCCCTCTCGGGCGCTCTCTTCTGAGTAGAGAGCCAACAAGCTTCTGTGGTGCTGGGGGTGGTGAGGAGGGTGGAGGCCGGTCCTGGAGCGAGATGCCGGTCTGCCTGGAGTCGGCTCCTTTCTCAGTCTGGTGTTGCCTCGTCCAGCGCTCTAGGACAGGACCCCTTGCTCTTGTGCTTTCGCAGACACGGGTGGTGACGTGTGGTGACAGTGGTTCATCCCCGTGGTGTTTGTTCCTCCCCAAGCTGGGCGGGCCCCAGTGGTGGGGGTAGAGCGGTCTGGCACGGATGCTGCTCTCTTGGCACCTGGGGGCGGGGAGGGTGCCAAGTGCTTCCCCGGCTTCATTGGGTTTCAGCTTTGGTTGGTGCTGGCGCTTGTGTCTGCCACATCCACCTGACTTTAAACTTCTGTTCCGCAGGTCAATGTTGAGGCAAGAGGGCCTCCTCCTTTTGCAGCACCACCCTGCACAACCAACCCTGTAGGCTCTGGGCCACATCTGTCTCCTCCATCCTGGAGGCCTCTAGGCCCTCACCCACCGCCTCCACGTGTCCCACTCGGTAAGATGATCTGAAGAGTATGAGTTGACTGTAAAGCATATTCATCTCTTTTCCTATGGAGTTTTTGGAGGAAAGGTAGATATGGTACTGAGGGCTTTGCAATGCAAGGGTAAACCTGGCTGAGGACATTGTAACGTTCCTCAAGTTTCTCAGGACATACGTACAATGGGCCGTGAATTGCCCCATCCTGAGCTGGGCAGCAGGTGTCTCATAGAGAAGGAAAGAGGCTGTCTACAGAAAGGCAGAAAGAGCAGTTCTGCAGATGCACATTGTACACAGACCATGTGCCGGGCTCTGTGGGGGATGAGGCGCACCCCTAACTTCAGGGGCTTAAGGTGTCCTATAGCAGAGGGAGATTTCCATTCGAGATCCTGTGATCACGTAATGGAAGCAGCAGTGAAGGGACCCAGAGAACAAAAGAGGGCGATGTGAATCTCACCAGAGTGAAGCGGGAGGTTGTGAAGAGAAGGAAAAGTTGAGGAGGTGCCCAGCGGGGGTGGGTTGGGTTCCTTAGATGGAGCTGGAAGGCCATTCCCAGCCGGGCAGGCAGCTTGAGCAGGGAGTGTGAAGGCAGTGCGAGGTCCACGCAGAGCTGCTGCGTGTTTTCAAATCACACAGTGTGGGCATGTGATTATCCTCATCAAAATGTTGCTGTTGCCCTAAAGCCCTTAGTTCATAATCGAAATCAAGATTCTTGTTTCCCTTGGATTTCTGAAAGTTCTGGATCTGTACGATGGAAAAATCTCTGGAGGTTTGGAAATGTAACTTGGCTCTTTGAGGATCCTTTGTCTGCCTGAGTTTATTGTGCCCCAGTGAGACTAAACGTGAAGACAGGGTCTAGATCAGCAGAGCAGAGGCCTTGGCCTTCAGTACGAGTCAGACTCTTCCTGGTATATTCAAGGTTGATCAGGAGCCGCCCCTGCTGGACCCCTCTCACCACATCCCTGCATCCTCTAGTCACCACCCCTAACTGTCAGCTTTGCATCTCCCCAAACTTACCACACAGTATCCCGATTCTTGGCCTGTGTACCTGCTGTCTCGGCCCCTAATACCAACTCTCAGTGGGGCGTACTCAGAGCCTCAGCCCCGTTGTGTGTGTAAGGGGGTGATACTGGTTTCTGAGGTCATTGTGAGGAAGACGAGATTAAGTGCATAATGAAAGTGTCTGCAAAATGGCTGGGACATGTTGGCACTCACCATTCTCACTGTTTAAATGAAAATATCTCCACACAGAAGATTATCAGAAGATAGTCATTGAAGTACATTCCATTAAACTAAGGATGTAAGAGCTCAGGCCTAGAGATTCACAATCCCTGTTTCAAAAGATAAGGAAAAGACCCTCCTTTTTTCTATTGAAATTCAGATCCCACCAGTTAAAGATGGAAAAGATAATTTTGAGAATGTGTGAGTTCAGAGATCTATACCTGAGACCTGAAGACAATTATTTTCCATTCACTATAAACACACAGATGCAGCCACACACTAAAGTGTTCATCAGAAGCCAGAGATATGTTATAGAAGACAAATGTAGATAGGAGGAATAGCCTATCATTGAAATAACCCCAAATCTCTTTGCCTTACAGGACACTCATTTTGAAGGAGGACACTGAGCGGTGATAAACTGGCTGTGGCAAATTATTATGGTTTTTCTTGCCCAATCCTGCCCCCTCCACTTTTATCTTTCCTGTTGTCACCCCTAATACACTCTTTACAGTTCTAACTCAGTATCAGCGTCTGCTTTTTGGAGGACCATCCAACTCACCCCAGGGAGTGTATACAGTGTGATTCTTGTACACACAGTTCAAAAACAGGCAGAAACCACGGGGATGGGGCAGAAGCAAGGTTATTCCTTGGGGGTACTCTTGACTGCAAGGGGCCTGAGAGATCCTTCGGGTGGTGGGCACATCCTACATCTAGATCTGGCCGTGGTTATGTTTATTCAGTCAATAAATACTCAGCACATGGTGCCTGCCAGTCCCAGGGGTGTCTGGTGATCAGAGAGACAGCTCTCTTTCCCCAGGAAGTGGCCAATTTCTGATGGTGGCGAATAGATAAGGGGCCAGGAGTGGCTCCAGGAGGCCAGTGAGGAGGCTCTGCAGTAATCCAGGTTTTGCGCCCTTCACTCAACTTGCCAGCAGGCCCCCAATAGCACCAAGTCCAGGCAGTCTTTGTGGGGGCTGATGGCAGCAGAGTTTTTTGGTAAGTCCCACGAGCTCCCATAATCCTCCCACAGGTTCCTTATTGAAGGATGGGCAAGGCAGAGGTCAATGGCATGGGACCTCCCCCGCCCCCCACACACACACCAAGGAGAAGGTGCTGGGGTGGAAATATCTGGCTCCATCCAGGTCCCCCAATCCAATCCATTCTGCCCTGGCAGCTCCTGGAGCCTGAAGGGCCCTCCCTCCTGCCAAGTCGGGGGAAGCAGCCAGCCCGCCAGCAGCTCTGGGGACACCAAGCTGAAACCGGTAAACAGTTAGCTATTGATGATTAGGTAGCTAGCAACTAAGGTGTTTTTCTTTTTCTGCAGTTACTAATTATAGCGTTTAGTCGTTCACCTACCCATTGTTAACTGTGCTGCTTAGGCAATATACTGACTCCCACTAGGTTCCTATAGATAACATCTCCCTCATGCCTGGGTCACCATGGTAATGGATGTTTGAGCTGTTTCTCAGGAATTAGGAGCCCCTTGTCCAGTTCAGACCAGTTGAGACCACCAACCCATCAACTGGGCCTGTACACATGCCTGATAAGTGACCTTTTGACATCAAGAAGCTAAAACTCCACCCTCAGATCATGCTAATGCCACCATTTTGTGAACATGTGTCCTATGGAGAGGCGTGAAGTGTGACTACACTTGCACAGATCATCAATTACCTCACCTCTCCTTACCTCCAATCATCTATCTATCTACCCCGCTACCCTATAAATATCCTTGAGGCCCTGTTTTTGAGGAGGCAGATCTGAGACTAGTTCTCCTGCTTCGTCACTTGGCTGCCTTGTGATTAAAACACTTTCTCTGCTGCAATCTTGTCATCTCAGTGATTGGCTTTCAGGGCAATGGGCAAAAATGAACCTGGTTTGGTAACGGCACAATCATCACAATGAATTGCTGTTATGAAGGAGTGAAAGGAGCAGGGAAGCGGGTACTGCAGCTCTCAAGAATGAGGCGGGACTTCTGGGGAGAGGAGATGACTGGAGACTGGCAGCCAGCCTGTTAGAATCCACTGTGGGCTGTTGGCGCCTGCTGGGCTAGTCTGGCTGTCCCTAGTGCTGCACACACCTTGGGCTCCAGCACCCCTAAACTCAAGGAGGTCCTGGCTTCTTTGGACCCTGTGTGCCCTGGCACAGACTCTAAAGCTCCTGCTTTTCTTTCTGTTTGCTGCCCATCTTTGCCACTAGAAATGCAGCCCAGCTCTGAAGTGCAGCCTGACTAGTTGGGACTGCCAATCCCTACCCAGTGGACCCCACACCTTCCCCAGGGATCAGACTCAGGCCCTCAGCCTCCAAACCTTGGGCCAGACCTTCTTCTCAAAGGACAGTTAGATGAGGAGCCTCCTGGCCTATTCAGCGGGAGCAAAAATTCTTTCTAACAATATTCAGGGTGATTCCATACACATTTACTTTTTTCTCCTTGAAGAGAAAGAAGCAGGCATCCTCAGAGACTGGCATGTGCCTCTGACACCCTTTTTCTTATAACAACCCACTGAGGCCCCTGCACTCACATAGGAGCAACCCGTACATACACATTCACACAACACTTCCACACTTTGGAAACTAACACAGCTTTACACAGCCTCCAAACAAACATACAACACTTCCACACCCATGAAGCCTGAAACTACACCCTCCACAAATACCAGTGCCAATAAACACCTGAAATAGACACAGATCTCTCAACCCCTGCCCACATGCACACATACACAAACCCTGAACATATAATCTCCACTCTGCTCTTCTATCATTATAAACAAACACTCTTCCATCTCTTAGCCCCAGCACCTCCTCCAGGCCCCTCAGAGAACCTTTTGAAATTGCTGGAAAAATTGGGATTCTGATGTAGGTGACTGTTAAATAGTTGGGCAAGTTTACCATGCATCTCCCACTACCGCTCCCTCACCACGTCATAGCCACACACACACACACACACACACACACACACACACACCTCACAATGACCATACACCCTGTAACCACATGCAAATACAACACACACACAGATTTTCCAAATGTCTATATACCTTGTGACTACACATAAACACTGATACAAAACACCTACTCTGACCACATATGCACATCCTGACCACACATTCTCAGGTCTTACAATATTAATCCACCTTCTTACCACACACAAACATTGACCACACTTATGTATTTATTTCACATTCATCCAGATCTCACACAACCATAAACTCTCAAACCATAACAAACATCAGTACACACACATACACACACACACACACAGAAATGAATGACTGTATAGCTTCTGATGATAAACTCTAAAAACATGTGCACACACAACCTAGCAACATACCCACCACACACACAGATCACACGATAACTGAAGACGCTCCCTGAATACACACACAGTCACACTAAGAGACCTCTGACTATGTGTGTGTGGACTTTGATCAGAGGACATCTAATACCTCAGCCTCTACACAGATACCCAGGATGAGAGTGGGAGGCATGTGTCAGAGGGACAAAATGCGAGGTGCGTTAGGTTGCACTTAGATAAAGTGCATCAGAGCCTTGGAGATCTGGTTGCTACAAGGACACATGAAACAAGAGAGGAGAGGCAAAGAGGATCTAAAACATAAGAGATGTCTGTTATAAACCTGTCTCCACAAAGAGATTAGAGATATTATAACTAGTCTTGAAGGAGAATGCATCAGGGATTTCATACGATTCATTTTAATGTGATGATGTAGAATTGCTCCTGAAAGACAGTCAATATTTCTGGTAAAATTCCTAAATGTTTCTCTTTGTAAAAATAATATACATCTATTTTTCAGATCAAAACAACAGGGTAAAATCATTCCAGTTTTATCTATGACAGAGTATCTTGTATTAGACAAACTGTCTAAAAACAAACAGCTGTAAAAGCTGAAAAAATACATAAAACCAGAGTGAAGGCAGTGGAGAAAAACCAGCCCAAACAGGGCTTGAAGGGCTGCCCTCCTACCTGGGGGGTATTAGGCTCAGCGAAATAAGCCAGACAGAGAAAGACAAATACCACATGATTTCACCTATATGTGGAAGATAAACTAACACAGGGACAGAGAACAGTTTGGTAGTTAGCAGGGGGAAGGGGGTTAGGGGGTAGGCACAAGGCGTGAAGGGACACATTTATATGGTGACTGACAAACAATAATGGACAACTCAAATTTCCCAATGTTATAAACTATTATGACATGAATTAAAAAAAGAGGAAGATTGGCAACAGATGTTAGCACAGGACAAATCTTCCTCAGCAAAAGAAAAATACATGAGTAAATTAAGATATGGCATTAATATTTTCTTACTGACACTTAAGATCTGCTAGAATAGGTACAACTGGCAATATTCAAATTATCTGCTTATATGTCTACCTCCTCACTCAAGTCCCTAGGAATTCCATATATCTTTAAGCCCAGCCCCTAGTGTTTGACAAGTTCTCATTAGATAATTGTTGAACTGAATTGGTAATTGAAGAATGAAATTGACAACTGAACATTAATTCCATGGCAATTAAATAAACACATACACATGCAGAAAACTTACAGAAGGCAATACAAATATAGAGACTTCATTTCAACCTTAGTGGAAATAAAATTAAATAGGTAGCAAATTTTATAAAAGACGATGTCCAGTGCTACTGAGGTGATGGTGAAACATGACATCCATCACGTCGTGCACAATGACGTGCTTGCGTGCAACGTTACTTCTGCACGGTACACTACACGACAGCACTATCACTTCAGAAGGCAATTTGGTAATCCTATGACTACATAAAGATTAATTTCCTACAAATGTAGTGATTCTAAACTCCAGAGAATTCATCAGAAAAAAATAATATAGACAAGAACGGCTATAATCCTTGAAATGGTGACTGGCCATGTCAAAGTAAAGTGGAGGCCTACATATCCCTCAAAAGGGATAAACCAGCTCAAGCCAGCAGAGGCCAGCTGGAAGACAATAGCGAGTCCAGGTGAACAGAAATGAGAGCTTGAACTAAGGTAACTGGAGGAGTGGCCATCGACAGGCAGACACAAAATCAAAAGACACTAAGGAGGCAGAATTGCCAGATCCTAGTGAGAGCCCGGATATAAAGAACATGGAGGAGAGGGGTGACAGGTGACCCAGTAGGTGTGGTGGCATTCAGTGCACTAGGGCAGGTGTGGGCAACTCCTTCAGTAAGGGCCAGACGGTACACAGCGTAGGCTCTGTGGCCACACAGTCAGTGTTACCACTACTCCATTCTGCTGCTGCAGTGCGGGGCTGGGCGCCAATAACCTTTCTCACAGAACTGGCAGCGGGCCAACGTCAGCCGACCTGTAGACTAGAGAATACAGGGAAAGGAGGCCAACTTGAGAATGAAGTTGTTGAGTCAGTTTTAGCAGGACATTTACAGGAGACGTTCAAGACAGAGGTCAACGTAGGGATGAAGAGATGCCAGGGCTGGAGGCATGAAATGGGGAGTCATCAGCCACGAGGTGGTGTTACGGGGCTGAGGTCACCTAGGGGTGTGGTCTGAGAACAGTCGAGACTAAGGCCGCTTCCCTGTCCAATACAAGGGCAGATACGGAATGTCACTTCTGATCACGAAGGCCCTGGAAAGGGAGGGACATTATAGCCTAACATCCCTGAACTCAAACTTTGTGAAAAGAGGCTCCCCTTTTAACTTGGGCTTTCATTCCCTTTTCCAAGATAAGTAACTTGAAATTTTCCAATTCACAGATGGAAAAGAAAACTTCCCTCTGGCTAGAAAATAAGGCAATTCTAAAATAAAATCTCTATCAACTTTGTTATATTTTCTTTTTATTATGAAATATTTTACATTCAAAAACATATATTTGCAAAGTACGATGAATCATGATAAAACAAAGGTCCCCCCCATCTCAAGAAGTAGTTTATTACCAAAACACTACTGTCCAGCTGTTCACACCATAAGAATTAGTCTCTAAAGCAGAGGTCAAAGCAGGCAGCCCAAGGCCAGATCAAGCTTGCTGATATCTTTTCTTTGGCCTACACAGTGGATTTTTTTCCTTTTAGCTGACTTAAAATGACAAGAACTTCACACGGAAATCAGCATTCTGGAGTATCACTAAAAATGGGAAGATGTGGCAACACTGTACCCCCAATCACCATGGCAACAAGTGGCTAGAGCTGAGAGCAACTTTCCGCTTTAATGGACAGGGACTCACTGGTTCACCAAAGTCCTCAGCACTCTCTATTGTCTTATAACCAATCTCCCACTTCACCTCTTAATTTTACCTCTCCTGGCACTTGAGCACCTGTGACCCCTGCTACAGAATATAGCTGTGATTTCCAACTTTTTGGAGTATGGGAAACGTGATTGAAAACATAAAAATTTCACAAGCTCTCTCTACAGGAACATTACTAAAAGTAAGACAGGTCCACAAGCCCTTATCCACTCTTTTCAAATCTAAAAAATAAGTGTTTTGTAACTCATCAGGCAACAGAACTGGATGTGAACTAACATGAAGCTATTTACAATCCTTATGTATTCCATTTAGCGTGAAATACAGTCCCATATTTTGCTATAGAAATACTAATGTTTGATTAAGGGCTGCTGCCCAGACCCTGCTGGAGATATTATATAATGGCATATGCACAGTACTACTCTTCACAACTCTGAAAAATTCTGAATTCTGAAACTCATCTGACCCCCAAGAGTTTTGGATAAGGGACTGGGTGGCTGTGGTATTTTTAATATCTATGATTAAGAAAATACACACAGACACACACACACACACACACACGTGCACGCACAAAGCAGATAGAAGTGTAATAATATTTTTAAGTGCATTTGTAGTTGATTAATCACTATGGCATCTACTGACATGTGAGAAACAGAAGTAGAATGATATATGCAAAACATCTGTAGTCTGACAAGAGTGTGTGATGCACATACTCATTCGAGGCGTCTGTACCTGAATGTCCACTCCCTGAAGAGTCGGCCATGTCCACACTGGGAACTGCAGCCACAAAGGTAATTCCAGGTTAGAATCACATGCTGCTTTCACATATAAAAAGGACGCTATATGACCACTTCCTTTCAGGGTTCATTTTCACTCATCTATAAATACCCTGTTTGATATTCCAGGACATCACAATATGTCAAGTACATAAAAAAGCCACAGAAGATCAGATCAGAAGAAGCTGCAAAGATATCAGATTTCTTTCCACTCGAGCTCCATGCAGAGGCGGGATGGAATCCACTCAGATTGAAGCAAAGCACAGCTACCTGCCCTTTCTCAGAAATCCTGTTCAGACTGGTCCTAGAAAAGGCAGAGGAAATGAGTGTGAGGAAAAGGAAACAGCAGAGTAGGTGAGGGATGGAGAATGTCACTGCTGAGAAAGTAAGGAGATGGTTTGTGACGTCAAATAGAGGAAGGGCTGTCTCATGGGAGAGAGACGAGGCACAGCTGCCCCTATTGGAATGGGCTGTCTCGTGAGGTAGTGAGAGTACCACTCCTGGAGATGGTCGTTAGATTTCTGTGATCAGGGAGGGGTCGGCAGGGAAGGTACGAGTAAGACAAGCCGGGTAGGGACTGGGGGGCACTGGACGGCTGATGCCACACCCAGATGGGACAGCTGCTGCTCAGCTACTTCTACGTGTACCCGGAAGCAATGCCAGTTATTGCAAGATTACAACATTTTAGAAGCTGGAAATACAGGTTTTCATGTGAAAATTCCTAAATTTTAAATATGGGCTAATGAGTGTAAAAACAATTAAAATAAAATATACATACGTACATACCTAGATACTGAATAGGCCAAACAGAACACATCCTGCCCTGCAGGCAAACAGTGTGGATCTCTGGTTTTGATAATTCACCTACCCAGAACCTGGAAGGACTAGACCAGGGTTTCTCAACCTCAGCACTCTTGACATTTGGGACCAGATGCTTCTGTGCCGTGAGGCTGTCCTGTGCATTGTAGGATGTTCAGCAGCATCCCTGGCGTCTATCTACTAGAAGCCAGTAGCACCCACTACCCCAACCACATCATGACAGTCAAAAACGTCTCCAACATTGACAAATGTGCCCTGGGGGTCAAAACCATCTCTGGTCAGAGACACTGGACTAGAGCAACATCCAACTCTTAGCCTCCAGGATTTGATGAAAACATCACTCATAACTCAAACATAGGGTTTCTCATATAAGAGTTTCCCACGTGAAGTATGGGAACTTACAGCTGCTTTGAAATCAGAAACCAGGGTTTGAATCGACAGCTCCGCCATTTACTAGCTTGATGACCACTCTGAGTTCTGGCTTCCACATCGTTAAATCAGGAATAACTACCATCACCTCTTAGGGTCGCTGTGAGAATGCGGTGAGAGAATACATGCAAAGCACCTAGCCCAGCAGCTTAATAAGCACCAAAGACGTTTCATAAACAGTATCCTTCCCTGGAGAAAAGACAGCCCCGTCTCTGTAGCTGGATGCACATGGGATCCAGAGTCCGAAGCCCTGGACTCAAGTCCTGCCTGGGCCACTTAGTCTGTGTGACCTGGGCAAGCCGTTCTTCCTGCTTTATGAAACAGAAATGATCACTGCCAGGAGGTGAGAACCCTGCCCGGTGGTTTGATACGGCACTTGGTAAACTAAGCCACTACGGAAACGTGGATGGTGATTACTATCGGATCTGTAAAGGAAAGGATGCGCTCTTGAACAGATCCAAAGAACCGAGAATGTAGTACTGTGAGGGGAAGGTACAGGAAAAAAAAAAAAAAAAGAGTAACAGGGTCCCTTAACCTGCAGGTCCTTCTAGACAAGCGAGTGCCAACTGGCGACTCACAGAACAAATCAGGCCGCGTATATATTGTGTTGTGTCTCGGGAGTGGTTTAATTGGCGTGAAAGGCCACCGAATTTTCGATAAAACCCGGATTTCAGACTCGCCTGCCCGCGGTCTGCTGGGCCCGCGGCTTCCTGCGGCTGAACCGCTGCTTCCCGGCGGCGGACGGGCCCGCCCGGCGGCTCCTCCACCGCCTCCCGGCCCAGGCGGCGGCGGCTCCCCAGGCCGGCGGCCCCGCCCTCCCGCGTGCCCTCCAGCGCCGCCCGCCGGGCCGCCGGGGCGGCAGCGCAGCCAGGCCCAGGGCGCGGCCCCCCGTCGGTCCCCGAGGAGGACGACCCCCCGGGCTGAGCGGGCCCGGGCCTCGCGGGCCACTAGGACCCCGGTGTCCTTTCCTCATCAATGCTTCCTCCACGGATGTGAAACTCACTTCCCTGACTAGATTCAAACACGTGTTGACGGAAGCAGACACACGGCGTGTCCACGGTGTGACACCCGTATCACAAGAGCCCCCAAACTCATCCAGGGGACCCCTCTCCCTGCAGGGCTGCTCGGGGAGGAGGCGAGGCTGTGGGGAGAGGACCCGGGAACCGCCTGGATGATGGAAACGGTCAGTGTCTTCATCAGGGTCGCGCTTCTGCGCGGGTGTAGACATTTGTCCAAACACAGAACTCATCAGATGGGTGCCGGTCACCGTGTAAATTTTACCTCAGATTATTTTAAGGGGAAAACCAGCAGCTGCAGGACAATACGGACCGTGTGCTCCACTTGGTGACATCAGAGCAACGGGTCCTCTCTTCACAGCGCGGACACGCGCACGGGGGAGGCCGTGTGGGGACGGCCGCCTCCAGAGCGGCTGTCATGGCGGCCGGCGCGAGGTGGCAGGAGGGGCGCTGGCACCGGGGACGTCACTGGGGCAGCGGGAGAAGGGGCCCGACCCCGCGGTGGGAAGTCATCGGGATGAGCGGAGGCCCCGGGTGACAGGGTGGGTGGGGAGGGTGACTGGAGACCCATTGGTGAGGTCCCGGGCCAGGCCCCGGGCTCCAGGCAGCCCTCCCCCACCCCGGCGGTTGGCGCCCCACCCCACCCCCACCCCGGAGCCCCGTTGCCTAGGAACCCTCGGCGTGTTTGGACTCTTCGCCTCGCGCAGGCGCCGGTGCCCCACACTTGGCGGGACTGGCCGACTGGGCTGGACGCTTTGCGCCGAGCGGACCAGGTCAGCCCTGCAACCCGCGGCGATGGCCTCCTGGTTTGGTGGCCTAGGCTCTGGCTTAGGCCATTCCCTGGGGCAAGTGGGCGGCAGCGTGGCTTCCCTCACTGGACACATCTCTAACTTCACCAAAGATGTGCTGAGGAAGGGAAGGGAGAAGGCGGAAGAGTCACCGGACTCTGGGAGGACGGAGATGGAGGACGTTCAGGCAATTGTAGCGTCAGAGGAGAGACTGAGAACCCAAGCTTTGAGAAAAGCTGAAATTGTGCAGCAGACCGTGGAGGAGAAAGACACAAGGCTTGCCTCCATGAGAGAAGAAAACAGTCATCTGATAGAAGCCCTGGAACGACTGAGAGAACAGACTGGAACTGCACCTGTGGTTGACCCTAAAACCCTGGACAGGGTGACACGACTAGAATCTGAGGTCTCTCAGGTGATGGTGATAAAAGGTCACCTGGAGGAGGAAGTAAAACATCATCAAAAGATGAGTGAAAAACAAGACCAGAGGAAGACACAGCTCCTTCGAACTTTACAAGAGCAGAGACGGGAAATGGATGAACTTAAATACCAGCGTGAGCAAATGCATATGAAACACACTCAGCTCTTTTCAGCCAAAGATGAGGAAATTAAGAATTTGCAAAACACGATAAAACAACTGAAAACCCACTTGCCTGAAAAAACCCAGCACATGCAGACAAAACATTCGGAGATTTGTCAAGTGGCAAAAGGTCAGAGTCTTAGTATGCAAAACGGAAGTGAAAAGCATGATTTATGTAAAGTTGAAAGTGAAAGATTAGGAAAAGGAAGAAAAGAACAGGAATGGGAGATGAAACTTCGAACTGAAAAGACTGTCCCTTTGAAGGAGCAGATTGATCAGCCATACAAAGATGAGATTGGTCAACTAACTCGGATTATCCAGCAAAAAGAGTTGGAGATACAGCGTCTTCATGCTAGAATAGCTTCAGCTCCCTACATCCAGGCTGTGAGCGACCTTCAGCAGCAATTGCAAGCTTACGCTTTGGAAAGGGAACCAATGTTAGCTGTTTTCAATGAGAAGGTGAGGGAAAACAGCAACCTAAAAAGAGAGTATCACAAAATGATGGACATACTGGTTGCCAAAGAAGCAGACCTCGTGAAACTGCAAGATGAAAATACAAAATGGTCCACGAGATTTGAAAGTAGTGGTCAGGATATGTTTAGAGAAACTGTTCAGAACCTCTCACACATCATTCGAGCGAAAGACGTGGAAATCGATGCCTTGAGTCAGAAATGTCAGACTTTATGGACAATCTTGCAGACATCTGGCACTGGCGGTGAGGTTGGAGGTGTTACTGTGAATCAGTTGGAGGAGCTTCTGCAGGAACGTGACACGTTACAGCAACAGGTCTCCCTAATGGAGGACTGGACACAGCAGGTGATGACTGCGGTGCACAACATGAAGCGAGAGTCAGCCCAGCTTCAGAAAGAACTTCCACAGCTTCAGGCTCGGGTCTTGATGGACATTGATAATAAGTCTCAAGTACGGATGGCCTCTACTGACCTGATCCAAAATTGTAAAGAGGATGAAATCCAAGTCACACATTTGGCAAAGAAGTTAGCACGAATGCAGCTCAACCTAGAGCAGCTGTGCAATGCCAAGGATGTTCTTTTAGGTCCACTTGACCTTACTGCACCACAGCCTCCCACCACATCATCACTCACTTCAGAGTCAGCCGACTCGCTGAAGGCAACTAGATCTGATGCAGCGAGTGAGTCTTCTAAAGCGCTCCCAGAAGAGATAGAAGAGTTAAGGAAATCGATGGAGGAAAAAGAGGCTACCATTCGAAGCCTCCGGGAGGAGAATCAGAGACTGTCTGCTGCGATTGCTGCCACCTCCGAACGAGAAAGAAAACAATGCGAAGAAACAGATTCCGAAATCCAGCAGCTCAGGGAGAAACAGGATGTTTTAGAAAACTTACTTCAGGAAAAAGAGCTCTTAGTCAACGCAAAAAGTGAGGAATTACTTTCTTTGAGTGAAAATTACACAACTGAAGTGAATGAAAATGAACTTTTGAGGCAGGCGGTAACAAACCTGAAGGAGAGAATATTACATTTTGAAGTGGATTTGTATAAAGTAAAACGAGAAAATGAAAAAATACTAGAAAAGTCCATGGAAAAGGAAACAGAAAACCGGGCATTACAAGAGACGAATATGCGGCTTTCTATGATGCTGAGAGAGAAAGAGTTCGAATCTGCTGCAGTGAAGAAGAAGGCTCTTGCTTTGGAGCAACTCCTGAAGGAACAAGAGCAGGGCCAGGCTGGGGAGTTAAACCAGCTTTTACACGCAGTTACGTCCATGCAGGAAAAGACAGTTCTGTTTCAGCAGGAGAGAGATGAAGTCGTGTTGGCACTGAAACAGCAACAAATGGAAAACTGTGCCCTACAGAATGAAGTTTGTCATTTAAGGGAAAACGAATTACGCTTAAGGCAGGAGCTAGAAAGATCTCGTAACCAGGCTTTAGAGTCAGAAGATGCTCATCTCCGTGAAGTGCTGGTTGCAGAAGACAGAGCGGCTCAACTAAGAAAGAGAGTCACAACACTAGAGGAAAAGCTACTTTTATCTTCCCAGGCAACGCAAAAGGCAAGCCATCAAGCCAGGGTACAGGTGGAGTCACTGCAGGAACAAGTGAACGTTGTCACCAAGCAGAGAGATGAAACCGCATTACAGCTTTCTGTCTCCCAGGAACAAGAAAAGCAGTATGCTCGAGCACTAGCCAACCTGAAGATGGCACTAGCTGAATGGATGGAAAAGGCAGACGATCTGGAAGGAAAACTGATGTCCTTGCAGGGACGACTCGATAAAGCCAATGCCATCTTGGATCTGAAGGAGGAACAAGTTGGAGAATTTAAAAAGCAAAGTGAGGTCCAACAGGAAATGCTGGATGAGGTGCAAAAGAAATGGATGAACTTAGTAAGCAGCATGGAAGGAAAAGTAGACAAAGTCCTAGTGAGAAAGCTCTTCCTGGACTATTTTCAAACACCCAAACGTGAACGTCAGGAAGTGTTACGATTAATGGGAAGCACTCTGGGAATGAAAAGGGAAGAAATGGAGTGGCTCATCCAGGAAGAGCAAAGCGGCCTTACCAGGTGGATGACTGGGTGGCTTGGATCAAGAAGTGTCCCCAGCACACCTCTGACACCAAATCAGCAATCTGATCTCAATGGTTCTTTTTCAGAACTTTTTGTTAAATTTCTAGAAACTGAGTCTCATGTAGCTTTTCCACCACAAAAGCTCTCTGCTCAGGATAGGAAGCCTCTAGATGCACCCAGAAGGAAGAAACTGGCGAAAAATGTACCAGCACGTCTTAACACCACCCTCGGATCCACACCCAGAAAATCAGATGTGAATGGCTGCTCCACAGCTGTGTCTCTTATTGACCCACCCGGCCCTGGGACTGGGGGGTCGGGGCATCTTCTTTTAAATGCCGTTACTGATGTTGTGCCCGCGTGTACACCTTTGCTCCTGTCACCTGCCAAGAGTGCTGCAGTTGCCCTGAAAAACACTTCAAAGCGGTAGAAGATTCCAAGTCGGAGACGAGACAGCACTGTAGAGAAACCAGGTCACTTTGTTTGTGACCTTATCATCAAGTGGCCTTCCAGGAAAAGTCATAGATTTGTTTTTAGTTTCACTTTAAGTTTAATATAAATAGTCTTCGTAATTAAAAAAAAAGTATCCTTTAAGGTCTTCACCCCACTTAAAGCAGAGGTTACTTCTTGGGAGAGTGGGCCTTGGAGGGACTGGAGGCTGTGGTCAAAGGACACTTCCAGTCGTGTTTCTAGCACTTTCACTTTTTACAAGGAGAGGGTGTTTTTTTTTAGGTGAACCTTGGGTAATATGAACAGTAACTTGTGTTAATGCTCAAAAATTATAAAATACACGAGTGCCTGCTCTTTGTATATTAAGAAAGGAGAAGAGCGCAAAAGGGCAAGATGCATGAAAATTTACAAAGGAAAGTTCAGTTTTCCTGGCTCAGTCCTACTCCTCTTTTGTTGCCTAGGAAACCACTCTATTGGGAACCTGGATTCTCTCAGGCATTTTAAACATATATGTATATTTGTATATATGGGAGGTTATTACTTCCTGACTGACTTTTTAAAAAAGGGTCACTACACCTTAGAGATCTTTCCAAATGTGTATGAATTCCATCTTATTCTTTTTAAAAGCAGCAGTTTGTCATATGGATGTACCCTAATTGATTTAACTATAGCCTAGTGATCAACATTGAAGCAGTTTCTACCCCAAATCCTATCAAAGGTCCATGGTCCGCTCCCTTGCCCATTTCCTTAAGAGCCACTCCAAGTCTTCATCCCTTTCCACAAGCATGATCATCCTTATACCCTCTTGAAGAGATCAGAGGCCAGCTAGTCAAGAACTCTCCATTTCCCGCACCCCCTTCCTAGATTCCACCATCCCTCTATTTCTCTCCATCCATCTCTACTCTTTCCCTTTTGTCCTACAGGAAAAGGGATCCAGCTTTGCATTTCCAGGGGAATTGCTCCATTCTGCCCTGAAAACCATCTATTCAGACTTCGTCAACGACCTGAGTCCATTAATTTCCCATCTGCTTTCTCTTCAGCCTGTCTCTTTCCCTAAGCAGAGGAGCACTCCCGCGTTTCTCCCAGCATCTACTCCTCTCCTTTCTGCTCCTCCAATGACCCCCTACTCTCTCTACCTTTCATGGCTGACCTTCTGCAAAAATTCTCTACTCGTCATCATTTCATCTCTCACTGACTTCTTCTTGAAAGATTCACAAAATCTTGTGTCCGTAATGTCATAAGAATTTTCAAATGCACACTCTTTAGTCCTTTATTACCTAAACTCTCTCTGGTGTCTGATAAATTCTGCCCGCATGTTCAGTATTTAAACATTCTCTCTGCCCTATTTCTTTTTGGGATGCCACTCTCCCCAGGTGTCCTTACTGACCTCAGACCCTTCTTTCTCAGTCTCCTTTGTGGCTTCTTCTTCTGACCGCTTCTTAGGGTTTATGTTCTCTAAGGCATTGTCTTCAGGGAACAGGATCTTCTCACTCCCCTGTGGTCTCAGGGAAGCTCATCCACTCCCATGATTGGACTCTCACCTGGATGCTAATGTCTTCTGAATGCCTATGTCTAACCTCACCCTTCTCCTGACTCCACACTAGTTTATCTCACTGTCTGCTGGACACCTCTACTGGGATGTCCATTGGCTTCTCAAAATCAACACGTTCAAAAGGGAAGTGGTATCTTCCCATACAACACTCCTCCTCCTCCTATGTTCCTTTTATCACCTCATAAAATCTCTGTCCATCTTATCACCCAAGCAAGAGGCCTCAGAGCCATGGTTGATCTCTCTGTATCGCCTACTCCATATCCTGTCAACTACCAAACAGAGCTTAATTCCTTCCCTTCTTTTCTGTTCCCACTGCTCTGGTCCATCCCTTCCTGTCTCCTGCATGGACTAGCACAGGAGACTCCTTACTGATCTTGCTGGTTGCGCTCTTGGCCTCCCTTGAATCCATCCTCCACGCTGCTGGGAGGGAGGACTCAGGTGAAAATCTACTGTTACTGAAACCGTGCCTGGTACCCACGAGGTTGACCCAGTAAGTAAAGTAACCAAAGTTTCTGAGCTTGTTTTGCAGAACAACAGGAAGACTGCTGATAAGAGAGCAGCTTACTGACAGCCCCCTGACCCCCGCCTGACTACATATCATGCAGATGCATCGAGAAGCTCAAGTGACCGATCGTGAAATCTGGACGTCACACACAAAGATCCACTTCATGCCACACATAGAACCCCAGCGGATGCACACGTGACCCAGGAAGAAATATGGAGGACAGTGGCACCTGAGCAGAGGACTCCTCCAACTTCAGCCCCCAAAGCCCTCCTGCTCCCTCTCCTACCCAAAACCCTAGAGAAAAACCCCAACTTTTTTCCTTTGAGGAGGTGGATTTGACTTTTCTTCCCACCTCCTTGTCTGGCTGCCTTTTGATAATAAACCTCTTTCTTTGCTACAATCCCGATGTTACTGTGATTGGCTTTGCTGCGTATCTGGTAAACGAACCTGAGTTTGTGCTCCATTTCATTACTTCCATGTTTTAAATTATTTCAGGGTTCCCCATTGCCTGGAGTCCAAACTTTAGCAGAATAGGCAAGGCCTTGCCTCCGCAGCCTTCCTTCCTGCTCGTCGCCCACACATAGGCTGCCCTGCAGCCTCGTGTGACTTTCTGCACATCCCAAACAGATTCTTACTCAATTAACTTCAAGCCCATGAGCCTAATCACCGCAGGGTAATTGCTTCAAGAAAGTGCACACCCGAAGTGTTTCATTTGCCTCCTCTTGACCCGGAAGGTGAGGGAGGGATTCCCATCCACCCTAAGGTGATAGGGATGGCTGAATGCTGAACAAATGAGCTCAACAGCAATTTATTAGTCAGGTAAAGAGAGATCCCAGGGGAGAACACCACACACCGTGTGGAGCCACATGGGTGTGCTCTTGGGAAGAGAGTAAAGATGTAGGGTTGTCGGGGGCAGACTTTGTAGTGACAAGAGGGTGGAGCGGACCCCTGGTTCCCGCAGGAGGGTGTGATTGTCTTGTTTGAATAATTTGACAGTCTGGCAGGGAACTGGAGCCCGCTACTCGGAGAGCAACTGTGCCTGGTCCCTGTGATAAAGCGGGTTGTTTGGTGAAGAGACCTTAACTATGGGAGCAGAGGGGGAGGGGAACTTGCAGTTATGCCATTGGAGGCCCTCTGATTTGACCAGATGTCAAGGTAAAACTTCATATTGAATCTTCATTTCTGGCCTTCTAGTAAGTGACTCTTCAATGCCTTGACATCAATTTACACCTTGGTGATGACTGAGACGTTTAGGGAGGAGGCGAAATGCTTCTCTAGGAAGTGAAGTGGGCACTTGACCAGGAGGGAGAGGTGGTCATTGAACCTCAAGTGTATGAATTCTCATTGAGGTACACCCAGTTGATCCCAAGGGATTCCCCAGGTTGCCAAGAACTGGAGAAGGAGTGACATCCTCCAGCACCATGGCATCTGACAATGGAGTGATGACAGGGGAGGCCACCTCCACCAGCAGGTAGGACATGCCACAGGGCCCGGGTTTTGCTCTCTCCTGTAGCAAGGAGGCCTTGGTAACCTTCTTGAACTTGTCGGGTGCTGCTTCCATGACCCAAGGAATAATGGGCAGCTGGGTATGGAGGCTCAGGGTCTTGGAGAGACTCTATTTCCAGAAGAGCCCAGGGCATGGCTAGTAATTGCTGCTCTAACACTGTATAACGCAGGGCCAAAGAGGGCAGTTTCTCGCATCAGAAACCAAATGACATATTTATACAATGTTATCAATCAATGTTACAGCAATAACAAAAAGAAAAGATAAGAAAAGAAAAAAGAAAACAAACACACAAAAAAGAAACTGAGAGGCAAGTTAGGCACATCGTATGTGGTCCAGAGAGTCCAGGAAGCATGAAGAGGTTGCTGAAGCCTCTTCACTGAAGGAGTCTCTGAAGGCTCCAAGAGGAGTGCCCACTGATTTTTCATTTGGACAGATTCTAGAGCCATCTGTTGGAGGGATCCCCCACTGAAGGTGGGCTAATTTATAAGTTACAGCATAAATGGTCTTAAGTAAAATTTGTGAACAAGAATTATGTTGGCTCCAGAATCAAAAAAGGACTAAAAGACGTTGGACTTGTATGTCCTTAACAAGTGTGCTAAACAAATGTCGTCAAAGGAAGATGTCATAAAAGTCATCTCAGAACTGTACTCCTGGGGAAAGGTGGACGCAGTGAAGGTCCTGTCTGCAAAGATTGTGTGTGAGAGCAGAACAGCCTAGGTACCTTGGGTAACATGGTAAAAATGTGTCCCTCATAGGTGACAGTAAGGCTGAGAGGATGTTGAAACAAGCTCTGAACAGAACATATTAGGCTAATCTATAATAGTAAAATATGCAGCCATGTGTAAATATAGTGGGATCCCAGGTGTTTTAAAGGTACCCAGATTTGTTTTCATCAGGTACAGTTGGACACAAAGATACAGAACTAACTGTCATGAAGGAGAAGTTTTCTATCCTCACAGGTCCTGAGCAGCTGGAGGCAGGGCACACCATGGAGGGCCACACAGGGCAGAATCAGGGTCAGTCAGGAGGCAGAAGGAGGGAGGGGAAAACATGGGCAAGAGCCTTTCTTGTGGATTCCATGGGAAGGAAGGAGTGAGGCTGGGTGAGCAGATGTAGGATTGGTTAGTTTGAATCACTTCAATGGGCTCAGGGCACAGTGGTGTCCTTGGCGGTCTGGTCCCTGTCCCTGGGGTGATGAGGGCAGGGGAAGAGTGGCCCAGAGTGGGAGAGCCTGATAGAGGAGGAGGTTGGGGTGTGGGCTCTGGATGGTTTAAACATGAAAGGTGTGCACAGAGGAGTCATTTACTATCTCTAGGAATTAGTTAATCCTGGCAGGGACAGTCCCTCCCAGGTCACCAGGGCCTCAGATGTCAAAGCATTCAATACAGGAAATAGAAAATGGTTATTATATTATGTATAACCTTAATTCAAGCCCTAGTATGAAGTCTGTGAAGTTTTGCCAACTGGTGCATTCAGCAGATGTTAAAGTAGTTCGGAACCTCTGTGGTGGAGGCACAAAGGCCAGTCAGCTCCCTTTATCTTTTTGCCATATAAATCATTTTAGTAAATTTTGGATTTCCAATTGGAACAATTGTGAACTTTTCTTGAATTAATTATTTTGTTTGATTGTTCCCTGCCCATGTATCCAGGTCTCTTTCTGTCATTTATCTTTTTATTGGTTTGTTGGTCTCTGGATATACTTGGGGGTGGGGGAATGTCTTTCTCCCCTGCTCCTATTTATCACTTTCTTCCTCCAGAGAGTCTCAGGTCAGTATCATCAGGGTTAGGGCCTCTCTCACTGAGGGCAATGGTTGTATGGTTTAAGGATACTGGGCTGAAGTCAGGTTTGAACTGACACCTTCACTGTGCCACAGGGCTGCTGTGGATCATTTACCCCATAGCCCTGAGGATCAGGAGTTTGTGCCACACAGGCATAGGCAGCAGGGTACAGTGGAGGAGCACAGGGCCCGCCCACCATCCAGATGATGAGGGATGGAAGCCATCTTCTGCTGTGGCCCTACCTTTCCCCCATCTGTGCTGCTTCCCTTCCCCACCTTCTCTCTGTACATATGCCCTCTGGATATTTTGGACTGTAGAGTCACAACTTTTGTGGTTCTCCATCCAAGCACATGTGGTGCAGACCTTCTGGGTGGTTATGGGGAAAGGGAAGCAGGTGTTGGGCCTCATAGATGAGTACCCTCTTCCTCCATGGAATGCCAGTCAATCTCCCCAGTGTTGAAGTCCACATCCAGTGGGTCATTTTGTCTATGGCCAAGGTGGGGGCCTCAAGCCCCTTGATGACAAGATTCGCCCTTTGGTGTGCTGGTAAGGAACAACGCTAAGCAAAGCCCAAGTGTGCTGGTTGGGTTTTGGCATTGGGAGAGAAGTTGAATACCAAATGCTACCCCCGCAACATTTTGGTTTTTCTCATCAGAGCCTGAGCCACGGGCTGCCACGCATGTGCACCTCGAAACCCTTAGGGGTCAGGAGAGCACGTGACAGCAGCAAGATGAGCAGCAGCACAGGAGATGGGTGAGGTCACTGCCTTTGCCTGAACAACGATTCAGGAGGGAACCAGGGAGTCATTCTGTAATCCTCCTGGGGTCGTGGCCTCCTTCCTTTTCTCAAGCTAAATAGGGAGTCATCCCCAGGACTGTGCTGGGGTTACACTTTCCCAAACAGCGTCTCTGTGACTGCCCCAAGCAGCCACTGATGGTCATCAGGCTAGACACAGTGACCAAGGAGCACTAGCCCTACATTCAGTAATTGGAACTCAAGCGCCCACCAGTGAGGATGTTGTGTGTCACTGCCCTCATGTGGGAGCCAAGGAGACTACCTGCCAGACACAAGCCACACCCGATGGCACCTCGCTCTGGAATATAGTCAATTAAGAATAGTTCTCGCCTTGCGGGCAAGAATGAGACATTAGGGTGGGAAGAGATGGCAGCATCCTCTTGAGAGAACAGAATGCGAGCTAAAGCCCGGGCTGGCCAACAATTGGCCCTCACATCCCAGACAGGAAATGCTGCCTATGACCCAGTTAGTTAGCAAAGGAGTAGTTAGTGAAAGCTGGCCAGGTGTCCTCAGGTGAGGTTGGGCCATCCTGTTTGTGATGCCGACTGTTTTAGTCCCCTCCTCTTCACTCCACTGGTGAGAGAGAGAGTCCCACCCTAGACTCATTGGCATGGCAGAACACAGGACACCCAACAGTGGACATTTGGGATGGGCAGCAGTTTATTAGTTTTTACATATACTCACAGTTCAGGGGAGGAGGACCTCACACCATGCAGGGCCACACGGGGATTGCACTTGGAAACAGAGTGAACAAGCAAGGGCTTGGGATGTTGACTTTGCAGTAACAAGAGGGTGAAGTAAACCCTGGTTCCCGCAGGAGGGTCTGATGGGCTTGTTTGAATATTTCTGTGATGGGGAAGTGAACTCTGAGCTTGGGAATAAGCAGGCACTGTGTCTGGTCCCCGTGATGAGAAGCGTTGTTTGGCCAGGGACCCTTACCTCTGGGAGAAGAGGGAGAAGAGGCGTGGAGAATTGCAGTTAGACCATTTGAGGTCCCCTTGATTTACCAGATGTCAAGACTGCTCATAATATTGAATCTTAATTTCAGATCTTATACCACAAGAAGTTATTAAAAAGTAATTATTTCTAGAAGCAATAATTGAGTTCAACAATCTCATAGGATAGCAAACAAATGTATAAAAGTTAGTGTATTTCTGTGTGCTAGGAATGAACATGTGGACACCAATATTAAAAATACATTTATGATCACCAATAAAAATAAAAGACTTAGGTGTAAATCTAACAAAACATGTCCAGGACTTGTACGCTGAAAAGTACACAACACTGATAAAAGCAGTGAAAGATCTAAATAAGTGGAAAGATATACCATGTTAGTGAATTGGAAGACGAAACATAGTAAAGATGTGAATTCTCCCCAAATTGATATAGAGATGTAACAAAATCAAAATCCAGTAAGATTTTTTTTGTAGCTATAGACAAAATAATTCTAAAATTTATATGGAAAGACAAAGGAACTAAAATAGCTAATACAATTTTTGTGTGTGTGTGTGAGGAAGATGAGCCCTGAGCAAACACCCAATGTCAATCCTCCTCTTTTTCCTGAGGAAGATAAGCCCTGGGCTAACATCCATGCCCATCCTCCTCTACTTTATGTGGGATTCCACCACAACATGGCTTGACAAGCGGTGCGACGGTGTTTGCCTGGGATCTGAACCTGTGAACCCGGGGCCGCCGCAGCGGAGTGCGCGCACTTAACCACTGCGCCACCGGGCTGGCCCCAAGCTAAAACAATTTTGAAAAAGAAGAATAAGTGGGAGCAATCAGTCTAGCCAGTTTCACAACTTACTGTACAGCTACAGTAACCAAGACTGTACAGTATTTGCAGAGGGATAGATGCATAGATAAATGGAACAGAAGAAAGAACCCAGAAATAGTCCCAACAATTATGCCCAACTGATTTTTGACAAAAGTGTAACAGTGATTCAATGGAAGAAAGACAGCCTTTCTAACAGACTACAGCCACTCAAAGCTTATGAGGAAATCATAGGCTAAAAACTAGGAAACTGGAACCACAAGGAAGGAAGATAATGGTTTGACTGAGGTACTACCAGGTGGCGATGGGAGGGGAGGGATAGTCTGCCCCCACTCAGGAGGAGAGCTGCAAGACCTGAATGACTGTTTATTTCATCTTTTTGAATTTAGCTTCTTCTGACTGACCAGCCCCACAGGCTCTGGTCATTTTTGCATCAGCTCCCACGCTCCGAAATCAGGTCACCCGTAACTGAGCATACAATGATCCAGACTCCATTAGTCTTCCCATTAGCATCTTTCTCAGCCTATATGAGGTGGCAAGATGGCTCTCAGTAGTTTCAAAGGTACATCTTCCCAGGTTCAAGTCTGGCCCAAAAGAGAGCTCTTCTAGACTTAGCAATTGCCATTCAACTCCTAGGATTCAATCTGATTGGACCAACCTAGTAATCCCCCCGTTTGCCCCCCCCCACCCCACATACACACCCCTGAAGTATATCTGGGGTGATTTGTATGTGATTGCCAGGCCTTGGTAAGATTTCACCCCCAGTGCCAGGCATGCAACCTCACCTGATCCACATGGACTGAAAGGAGAGTTTACTTCTCCAGAATAAACTCCAGCTGTTGTTATAGAAGAAAGGAATATTGGACAGCCAATGCAACAAATGCCACTGTAGTCTCTCAGGAAGAAACTCCACAGTTCTTGTCCAGCTTTTGCTCCCAATATTAATGTTCACAGGGATTATAAACTCCAGTTTCTCTTGTTTTGAATTTGTCAGAGGATGCAGATTAGCTGACAGTGATCTTTCTCTGGCTGGGACCTTGTTCACGACTACCCCAGTGCAGTCACATATTTGGAGGCATCGTGCAGCCTGAGACAGCTAAGCTTGCCGTTTTCAGACTCCACTGCTGTGTCATAAAGTTCCAGCCCCTTGATCAGGAACTTAAAGGGAAGGAGCTAGCCCTGCCTGCTGGAAGCCTTTGGGGTGGCCGCTCAGTGAAAAACTGACCAAAGTCCTCTGAATCGTCAGTTTTTCTGAATCAAACGCTCAGCAAAGAACACAAGGATTTTTTGCTCGTCAATCAACAGAGGTGTATCAATGCATCTGCCTCCACCTTCTTCCAGTCACCCTCAGCCTCACCATCCAGACGTCTGGCATCCTCACCTTCTACTATTTGTTGACACTTATTACCCAGAAACACACATGGAATGTCTACACTGCGAAGCTGGAAGACTATGTTCAATGGTTTGCATTACCCTTTAGGCTGAGGATGAGTCAAAGAAAGTGGTGTATTTCATCTCATCACTACTCCCCCTGGGTCAACTCCCTAACCTCAGGCTTCCACACTGTCATTTCTACCTCGGGTATCAATGAGCTCTTGTTCCTCCATTAAAAACCTTGCAAGTATTTAATATCTGATCTTGACCCAAAATATGTGTACTGGGTTTTTTGTTGTTGTTGTTTGTTAGTTTTGCTTGTGTGTGTGTGTGATTGAAGGTTCTTCAAGTTTGAGTATATCCATCCCCTGGCTCCCAACAGATAATGAAATGGAATATACAAGCACACTCCTTTTCTTATTTATTTAGAAAATGTTTTATAATAAATCCAGTAGAAAATCTATGTTATGAACATCTTGAATACGCATAAAATGAAACATACACATGTGAATGCACCCCAACTTGAGAAATCATTGAGGTGTACTCCTTCCATATTCCCTTTCTTTGCCCTCCAGTGTCCTAGCCCCCGACTCCCCAAAGGTCACAAATAATCTGATTCCTGATTTTCTCCCTCATTCTTCTACTTTTTTGTATAGCAGTTTACCATATATGTATGTTTCTCTAAACATAAGTTTTGCTTGGTTTGAACTTTACAAAAATGTTATATTTTCTTCTTTCACTGAATATTATGTTGCTGAAATTCAGCCAGTGATGCTTGTAACTGATAGCTCTAGTTTATTTTCACTGCTACATAGTTTTCCACACGGTCCTTCCTTCACAACAAGGGCGAGTATGTGTGCAAGGCCCATAGCACAGTTCCTGGCTCAGAGACAACACTCAATAAATATTTGTTAAATTGTTGAATGACACTGAACCCCGACTGACTGCAACACTGATACTTGTTTCCCTCGGCTGGATTCTCCGTCCTTCGCCTCACTGCTGAGGATCTTGCCAGCTCTTCTGCCCTGAGCTAATTACAGTTATAAAATTTCCTACCAGCCGTAAGATCCCCGGTAGCCTGCCTACGCACCTAAAACTACAATTCCCAGGAAGCATTGCGGTGCTCTTGCGTCAATTTGTTTACTTTCCTCCTCGGCGAACTTCCGGAGTCTGTGGGCGGGGTCAAATGAGTTCTCCAATGAGCACGTCCGCCGTTGAAGGGGGCGGGGAAATTGTCCAGTGCGCGGCTCGGCTGAGGCGCCAACGAGCGGGCCGGTTGCTGGGCAGCCGTCGTGGGCGGTGTCGCTGAGCCGCGGCGGCGGAGCGGAGTGGAGTGTAGCCTCTCTCTGCTGCCTGCTCCCAGGCTCGCTCCTTCTCCTGGCGTCTGTCGACCCCCTCCATGTCCCCGGTGGGCACAGCACCGCGGAACCTCCACGCCCACGCCCACTAGCCTGTGGAGGCCCTCCTTCACGTCCGGTTCTTGCTCCTCGACCGACGCAGACGACGAGGGCGTGCGCGGCGCCTGCGAGGATGCTTCTGTCTGCAGGAGGTGCCTGCGGCGCGGGGGGCTGGGGGCTCGGTGGGAGGCGGGCCTGTGTCTGAGGAACACGCGTGTGCGCCAGGAGGTACCTGTCAAGTCGTGCGACGGCTGTGCAGTGCACGGAGCGGGGGTTCGCTGGTTGAGCTCACGTTTACCTGACCTGTGACGTGTGCCGGGCGCGGTGCCAGCCTGGGGATGCGGTGACCCGGAGTCAGGCGCTGAACCAGCGGACGTGGTCGTGGCTCTTGGAGCTCAAGTCTTGCTGGAAGGACAGACGTGAAGCAACGAGTAACGACAGTCTTGGTGGGTTATGAGAAGTGGAGGTCTCCCTCTTTTACAGGCTTGTTGAGGCACCTTCTAGTTTAGTCTTTGAATTTGTCTTTTTCTTCTTTTTTAAAAAAATTGATCAAATCTCACTGTATTTTTGTGCTATGTCCGTTTCTGTCTTAATATTTGGATTTCTAATTCTAGGTTTTTTTTTTAAACATTTTCAGATGCTCGTTTGGAATAATTAAATGTAGAGCGTTATGCTATAGTTTTTCTCCATGTTTTTGGAGGAGCAGAGGATAAAATTTTTATTAGCTGAAATGTTATGATTCACTTTTTCTGTTTTCTTCTTACAGAAACTTTGTAGAGAATTTGTTTTTTTTTCTATTCCTAGGTATTTTATGGACAGGGTTCCTAGTTTGAGAGAGCCCACTTCTGTCAGTATAGTGGAGTGCAGTTTCTTTAATGGATAATGTTATTGAGAAGTGAGAGATAAATTTTGTTTGTCTTTCATTTATGCAAAATCCTTAATATTCCTTTTTTGTTTCCTTCCTTCCTTTTTCCTTCATTGCCATGTCTCTAAGGAGCACCACCTCTTTCCCATATTTCTGATGCCCCCTTGGAAGCAGTACTTCTTCAAGACTGACACCTCCAGAGCCTTTCACTTTCAAACAGCGTGCTCATGGCCAATGCTGAGAACCACCAAGTCCTAGATCTGTGTTGAGTATTTCAGCATTTAGTGATGGACTTCCTCTTTTGAGGATGGTGCTATGTGTTTTATCTGATTCCTCCTTTTATCATGAGCCTCTCCTTTTTATGGAGGCTCTTAAACCTTCTAATCCTCCACTCTCCCAAAGGCTTTCAGCAGTAGTAAGAGCTAGGTTGGAATTTGGTGTTTGTTTATGAACCTACAGGTAATTTGAAGGTTATGGTGTTGTCTTCTTGTAATGCTGCATGCTTGGTTATCTGTAGCTTTGTTTGTTCTCCTTGTCGATTCTATGATTCTTTCTCCCCAAAGAACTTCTTTTAACATTTCTTGCAAAGCAAGTCTACTGGTGACAATTCCCTCGATCCTCAATTTTTGTTTGAGAAATTCTTTATTCCCCTCACTTTTGAAGGATAAGTTCACGGAGTACAGAATTTTAGGTTGGTGGTTTTCTTGTTTCCACACTTCACTCCACTCTCTTGCTTGCAGGATGTTTTGGATTCAGGGAGCCGTCTTTTATCTTCCAGACCCTGAAGGCTCTCCTCGAGTTTTTACAAGTATCTATTTTCCCGTGCCTTTCCAACACATAATATTATTAGCATTTTTTTGTTTTCTCAATGTGATGGTTGAAGATGGTATTCCATTGACAATTTCATTTTTAATTAGTGAATTCTAACATTGTTGCATATTGGTCATCTGTGTATTTCTCAGTAGGTTGTTTATCCATATCTTTTGCCAGTTTATTAGTTAGGTTTTTGGAGCTCCTTCTTCAGTACTGATATTAATCATTTGTCTATTGTGTATTGCTGATGTTTTTTTCTGAGTCTGATTCATCTTTTAACTGTGTTTATAGTATTGTTGCTAAATGGAATAGTGTATATTCTGAGTCTCTGCACATTGCTGTAAATCTTTTCGTTTTTTGGTCTTCACTCATGGATAAGAGATTGTCTGTCTATAGAATGCTTGTCTCACAACATTTTACCCCTCATCTCTATCCACACACATTGCTCCATTGTCTTCTAGAATTGCAGATGAACAGTCTAATGCCAATATGACCTTTTTTTCTCTTTCTTCCTAGATGCCTAGAAAATTTTATTTCTTCTCTAAATTCAAAAACTTTCTCAATATGTGTTATGGTAATATTTTTTCTCATTAATTTTTCCTAGTATATGATATGTTCCTTTTTTTTTTTTTTTTGTGAGGAAGATCAGTCCTGAGCTAACATCCATGCCAATCCTCCTCTTTTTGGTGAGGAAGACTGGCTCTGAGCTAACATCTATTGCCAATCCTCCTCCTTTTTTCTCCCCAAAGCCCCAGTAGATGGTTGTATGTCATAGTTGCACGTCCTTCTAGTTGCTGTATGTGGGACACGGCCTCAGCGTGGCCGGAGAAGTGGTGCATCGGTGCGTGCCCGGGATCTGAACCCGGGCCACCAGTAGCAGAGTGCGTGCACTTAACCGCTAAGCCACGGGGCCGGCCCCAGATATGTTCCTTTTGATGATTGGGGCCTTCCTTGAGTTCTGGAAAGTTTTTACTCACATGTCTTTAAATATTGTTTTTCCCATTTGCTCTGTTCTCTCCATCAGACATGCCAATGATTCTTATATTGAAAATCTGTGGAATCTTCTGACTCATTATTTTCTCTCTTTTCCTTTATCCTCTTCTTTCTGAAAGAGTTTCTCAAGAATGGCTTCAACATTATTGATTTAATTCCCAGTAGTATAAATTCTGATCTTGATTGTTTCTAAGCTGCAGTTAATCTCAAAGGAAATTTTATTCTTTTCAAAATATTTCCTCTTTATCTATCTCTATCTATTTCTGTCATGCCAGCCTCTCCCTTTACAGCTCAGTCTCTCACCTTATCATATAATTTTTCACTTCTTGTTTCTTAGGGCAAACAGTTTACTGAATTTTATAGAGAACGGAAACACAACAGAAGCTTTCTAAAGTGTGCTTCTGTTTCCTCTGATAGAACTCTTTCGAAGACTCTTATTCTGACTCTTAATAAGGACAGCAGGTGGCTCTGTCTTAGTCCAGGGAGCACTGGCTATCAGAGCCCCTCGCCCTAGCTTCCTCAGTGCACGCTGGCCTGACTTCGAGCTGCCAGCACTTCTCTGCCTGGGGACTTTCCTCACTGCTGGAGACTCCTTGGCCGCCTGTGTGACAGGCTGAAGTGTAGAGACTTGCTGTCCCCAGGAGCATCTTCAGCTAGTACCCCAGCTGCCTCACCCCTTGGGTGGGAGAGCTCTGAGGGGCGTGCTCTGCCCCGGCTGCCAGGGCTCCCTGTGGACAGAGCTCCTGTTGCCCACAGTGGTGGGTGTCCTGAGCGGGGGCCCCCGCAGTGGTGGGCAGCTTGATAGTAGCCATAACTAGCCGCCTTCTCTTCCTTCTCCCGCTTCCCAACCCCCCTTGCCTTTGCCTCCCAGATAAACTGCTTGCTCCAGAATCCTCTCCAGGTCTGCATCTGGCGCCGCACAAGCTGAGGCATCCGTGGCCTAAGCATACACACATGTCAAGCCTTGTCTTGGCTCTGGAAGACCTGCTGGAGACAGTCCCCTGGGCCGTGACTTAACAGGTGTGAGGCTGCTTCTGTGACCTCGCATCTGTTCACTGCAGTTTGGAATGTCATCCTGTTCCTGGTTCTCATCCTTGTGGGCAGGAAACCGGAGGGCTGCGGGCCACTCTCAGCTGCCCGGTGCCCCACCCATGCTGACGCCAGGACCACGTGTACATACAGGCGTCATCCACCCCAGGGTTCTGCCCAGCCCCTCTCTGCCTCTTTTCCCCACATCATTCAGGGCTCCTTCTGCTCTAGGACTGGTGATGATACTCCATAGGGTGCAAGGGCATCCTCTGAATGTGCCATCGTTGGTTTAAGTGGGACTCTGCTGTGTGTTGCTGTTAGTGTGTGAGGTTGGGGCCAGCTTTGTCGTGGGTTCACTCAACAAACGTTCCCCTGGAGCCTGCTCTGCTCAGTGCATGAGGACGCTGGCTCTGGGCCTGCAGATGCGTCATCTACAGATGGCAGCTGCCCTCGCACTGTAGGTCTGCCCTTGAGCAGTCGCCCAGCAGCCTAGCGGCAGGGAGCTCACATTCTCCTATTACACCTTCAGGCAGGCGGTGAGAGAAGCAGCTTTACTGGTCAGCTCCTCTGGGCCAGGCCTGTGCCTTGTCTCCTTACAGCATTCTTGGGGGCTAATTGTTACTATCATTCCCAATCTGCAGATGAGGAAAGCAAGGCTCCTACAGGTTGAGTGACTTCTGAGGTGACTTGGGGCTAGGGCTGGGGCTGGGACCTGGAAGGTCTGACTCAGGGTCCGTGCTTGTTCCCTGGCGTGTTGCAGCCTCTCAGACACGGGACACGCCAGAATGATGGGGCTCCTGATTTGCTGCATTGCTGCACCTCAGCCATTTCACAAGGAGCCTCTGTGTTGTCTTGGCACTGGGGACCCTACAGTGAACCTAACAAATCCCTTGTCCTCACGGGGGTTTCCTCCTAACGAGGAAAACAGAGACAGTAAACAGACATCAGGAAGACGGGATCAGGTGGCCCTGATGGAAGGCTACCAAGTGGGTGATGGAGGAGAGGCTTTGAGGAGGAGTCTGTCTATTGCTGGGTAACAAATGGCCCCAACACTTGGCAGCTCACAGCAGCAAATGGTTATTGTCTTGGCCTCTGTGGGTCAGGAACCCAGGAGCAGCGTGGCTGGGTGGTTCTGACTCAGGGCTCTCTTGAGGTCTCTGTCAGGATGTTGGCTGGGGCCACATCTTCCCAGGGGCTGGGAAATCTACCTGTCAGCTCACATGCATGGCTGCTGGCAGGAGGCATCAGGTCGTCACCATGTGGGTCTCTCCACAGGGCCACTCACAGGCAAGGTAGCTAGCTTCCCAGGGGGAGAGATGGAGATGGAGATAAAGATTGAGATACACACACGTACACGTGCACACACACACACACACGTATGCACGCACGCACCGCCCCTGCCTGCTTTCCTTCCGCACGGCTGTGATGAAATGGGAAACAAAACAAGGAACAAGCACCTTCTCCTGCTGCTCCCGGGCCGCCCTTCCTCACCGTCCGTGGCTTGCTTTCCTTCAGGCTTCCTGAGAATGGCCTTGGAGAGTCGTCCAGCTGACAGAGGGCTGTCTGCACCTTCTCCCTGTCCCCCTGGGGCAAGGAGACAGCACAAGTTTCCGTTGGCCATTCTGGTCTTCTGTCACTTGCCCGCAGAGGGGCAGTGTGGTGGGCACTGATACCTGCTTGGAATTGCTGGACAGGGAGTCCAGTGTCCTTCTAGAACAAGGGGTTTACATTCAGGCAGCTGGAACACACATCGCTGGGAACTACCTGCTCTGGGTCTTATTTGCTGCTGGCGAGAGCACGGGGGAGATTGGGTGCTGCCAGGGGAGGCCGGGCAGTCCACCTGTGACAACGGGCCTGGATGTTCGAGGAGCAAAATGGGGTCTCTCTCTCCTTTTTTAAAATAATAATCCATTACTTTGTTGAACCATTGTTCATTTTTTCCATTTTAAAATTGTGACATACACACAAGACACACAAAATACACTTGCATACATATGTATGTGTGTGTGTGTATACAGTTTAAAGATTCATGTGGTATAGACATCTGTCTTCACCACAAAGTCAGTAAGTGGGACATTTCCAGAAGCACTTGTGTCCCTCCTGACAGGAGCCCCTCTCCCTGGGGGACCGATGCCCTGACTTTTGTGACGGTCAAGTCCTTGCTCAGCCTCACAGTCTCACTCTCCGGCAGGCACCTCTCTGCTGAGGCGTTGTGTTTTGCTCGTTTTTCTTCATTCATGTGGATTGTGATGCGTGCCGTCTTGGGAGACTGGCTGCCTGGGTGACTCACTCTGCTGCTGGGGGCAGCCAGGGCGCGTGCGTTCCCGTGGCTGGTTAGTCTCCCTTGTGTGCATGGGCCACATTCATCCATTCTCCTGTTGAGACATGCTGGGCCCATTCCAGCGCGGGGCTCCGGGAGCACACGGCCCCAGGCTGTGTCCCCCGCTTCACTGGCCTTTATGAGTAGGAGCAGAACTTCTGGGTCAAGAGGTGCCCTTACCTTTGTGGGCAGTGCTGCTGTCTCTTCCACGGTGGAGCACTTGTGTGTGCCAGGTCCTGTGCTGAGCTCAGGGAGGGGCAGCGTTCTCCCGGGAATCTCAGCAGCAGACTGGCCTGTGCTGTGGCGGAAGGGCAGGCTGCTTAGACAGGGATGAACAGGGAGGGAGGCCTGGCCGAGTGTGTGGAGGGCGGTCAGAGATCCCCCCGCTGCGTTAGAGACACGGTTGCTGAGAGTGACCGATGGTCAGACGTTAACTACGTGGAGTGTTCCAGGCAGGAGGAGTGTGTGCAGAGGCTTTGAGGTGGGAGGTGATCCATCAGCTCGGCTGCCACAAGAAAGTGCCACGGGCTGGGCCGCATGAGCAACAGAATTCATTTTCCCACAGTTCTGGAGGCTGCAAGTCCCAGGTGAACGTCTGGCAGGGCGGCTTCCTGGTGGGATCTCTCTTCCTGGCTGGTGCCTTCTCTCCATGTCCTCACGTAGTGGAGAGAGAGGTCTCATGACTCTTCCTCTTGTGAGGGCACTAGTCCTGCCGAGTCAGGGTCCCACCCTTATGGCCGCATTTAGCCTTTAGCGCCTCCTCACAGACCCCATCTCCAGACACAGCCACACTGGGGGTTAGGGCTTCAACATATGAATTTAGGGGCCCGCAACCATTCAGTCTGTAACGGGGGTGAGGGGAATTTGAAGAACTGGAGCGTGCGTGGACCAAGGGGTCAGGTGGTGGTTTAGGTATTGGTCCTTGTGTAACAAACCACCCCTAAACTTAGTGGTTTTAAAGAGAATCATCATTTATTTACTCAAGATTTCACAGTTTGGGCAGGGCCCAGGGGGACAGCTCCTGTCTGCCCTATGTGACGTCAGCCGAGGCCTTGCTCACAAGGGCTGGCAAGTTGGTGCTGGCTGACAGCTGGGCGCTCAGCTGGACTGGTGGCCAGGGGCCTTGGTTCTCCTCCACGTGGCTGCGTGGCCTTCCTCACAGCATGGTGGCTGGTTTCTAAGAGTGAGAAAGCAAAAGTTGCCAGTCCTTTTAATGGTTGGTCCTGATCCTGGCAGGAGTGTCATTTCTGCCATCGTAGAAGTCACAGAGTCCAGGTATAGCTACTGGTTCATATCACAGACCTCGTCTTTTTTTTTTTTTTGAATAAAAATGATATATATTTAAGGCGTACAACATGTTTTGGTATACAGATACATGGTGAAATGGTTGCTACAATAAAGCTAATTAATATGTCTATGTCTTTACATAATTGTCTTTTTTTTGTGGTGCAAGCACCTGAAATCTCTTCTTAGCAGGTTTCCAGTATACGAAACAGCCTTGTTAGCTATAGTCGTCGTGCTGCACGTTAGATCTCTAGCCTTATTTATCCTACCTAACTGCAGCTGGGTGCCCTTTGACCGCCCTCTCCCCGTTTCCTCCTGACCTGGCCCCTACTGACCACACAGACCTCGTCTTCTCTCGGCCACATGCTGCAGGAAACGTGCCACCTTTTATGTTGGGCATCACCTCCTAGGCTTGAAGCACATATTGGCCAGCTCTTGCCCCAAGACAGCACAACCTCAGATAGTTAAGACACGGAGCAGGAGCACACCAAAGCTGTGAAAGTCAGGGCCAGCTGGAAGAAAAGAGAAAAGTGGATCATTCACCCTGCTCAACAGAGAAGCTTCCCTTGTCCCCCCTTCCACAGCAAACCCTCCTAAACATAGTGGGCAGAGGGGCTGCATTTGATGACTCAGAAAGGCAGTGTCTGGATTTCATTAGCTTGGCTCACTAAGGTACTGGTGGACGCCAGGAGCTGATGGTCTTTGCTAAATGTGAAGGAAATGAACCCTGAGAGTCCCGTCTGTATCCCACCCCCTACCCCGGGGGTCCCTGCTTGCTGAGGTTATTTTTCTTTAGATGCAGCTGGTAGTAGCTGCCACGTTTCTGGTTGGCTGTTTCAACCTCCCAGAGCAGCAGGGAACTGTTTTTACCGGAGAAACCTGTGTGTGAATTCGTGTGCAGTATTTTCCCGGAGGTGAGACATTTGCGAGATCCGATGTATTCATTTTCCACAAGTGAAATTGTTACTGAACCAGAAGTGGGTTCGGTCACCCATCACGCATTAAGCCAATCTCTGACAGCGGGTGTAGTGGAAGAAAGTAGGGCAAAGTGCTGAGCAAGGAGAACGGGCAGCCAACTCCCGAAATCCCTGACAAGCTACAATCAAGGGTTTTTATTTGGGGTTTTAGGTAGGGGAGGGGGAGCATCCATGTGGCCTTGAGGGCGGAAGAAGAGGGCTGGGGATGGGCTAGGAGTCTTGTCACTCCCCGTTCCTGTCCCCCGTTTTGGTTTTCTTCACACTAAGTGGCCCGATGTGTGGTCAGCCAGTGTTGCTCTCCTTGAAATCTCTCTGTGGCTCTCATTCCCTTTAGGGCAAGTCCCAGTTCGTTAGTGGGCTTTCAGGACCCTCTGTGACCTGTCCCCCTGCAGACCTTTTCACTGCCACCCCGTCCTTGCACTGTACTCACACCGAATTGTTCAGTTTCCCACAGATACTCTGCCCATAAGGTTTACTCTCTGGGAAGCCCACAAACTCCATCAGGCTCCCCGAGATGAATCAGACGTAGATCTCGCCTGAAGAGCATGGTCCAGCTGGGAAGACAAGACAGGTACCTAACGATAGTACAGTCACATTCACAACACAGCACACACCCGCTGCTGGCAGTATCAGGACAGCGTCTTGAGGGAGGTGGCGTTTAGCAGGGCCCAATGCATGGCTCTGACCACAAGAGAGAGAGAGGAGGCATTCCAGACAGAAGGAAGCTGGAGTGTTAGGCACGTACCAGACAGAGGTGGGGAGCGAGGCTGGGGAGTGGGGAGTGGACCAGCACCCCTTGTTTCTAGGACCACTTCCCACTGGTGCATTTTACTCTGCGTCTCCAAACTTAAATATCCTCCAGCTCACAGCCTGGAAAGCAGTCAGCTCTGATGATAGGACGCTCTCCTATGAGACTCTCTCCTCTTCCGTGAGCTTTGGGCCTTGGCTGCCTGGGCCCGCGGCTGCCTCTGATCTCCTTCATTAGTCGAAGCTCAGTTCCACAGGAAGGGCTTTGGGTTTTGTTCTAAGGAGCAGGGGCTCCATGAGCACGGAGTGACATGATCGACTTCCATTGGAGAAGATGCTTCTGGCTGCATGTACACAGTGGGCTCTGGGGGGAAGAGAATCTGAGTTGGTAATGGAGTCTCACCAGCGATTTGCCAGCACATCTAATGAAAAGCACCCACTGGCCCATGATTTTCAGCTGGTTCCTGAATTACGAATTACTTAATGCAATTTGTCTGATGGACAATTTTTCATAAAACATGAACTCAGGGCGGGGAGTGGTTGGGTGGTGGGAGGAAACATTAAAAGGGGTGTATCAGAGAGGTCCAGGTGGCCCCCAGTCCCATTGTCCACTCCTCAGAGCAGCTGAACACATGACTTTTAGCTGGGCATGTGGCCACCCAAGACTGCAGAGCTCCCAGCCTCCTCTGCAGCTGGGCCGGGTGTGTGACCAAGCTCTCCCTCCAGGATGGGAAGGGAAACAACTTGTGCGGCTTCTAGGATATTTCCTAGGAGAGAGAAGCAGGCCCTCCTTTCTGCTTCACCCTCTGTCCTGCTGCCGGGAGCGTGAGCCCTGAGGCTGGAGCTCCGCCCTGACCCACATTGATGAGGGCAGCTCCTCTGGGATGACAGGGCAGCAGGGAGAGGAGCCTCCTGGAGCAGCCCTGCCAGACCAGCCCTGGACTGTCTGCCTCCAGACTGAGCATGGGGGAGATGCCTGTTCTGTTTGCCACTCTCCTCTGGAGGCCCTTTATTGCAGCAGCTGAACCTTATCCTGACCAGGACAGCAGGCTTGGAGGGGACTTTCTGTGGGGTTCCCTTGGATGAGGCTGCTCCCAGGGCCACAGCTGTCTGAAGTTTTCAGCCCTCCTTTCCGTGTGGTGACAGCCAAGCTCAGCTCCAACCCACTCCCCTCTCCGGGCGCTTCTCTGGAAATCTACGTGAAGGTCGATGCCCCCAAGGAAACAAGTGTGGAGCTGGTATCGCCCAGGGCATCCTCTTGTTCTGTCCTCCCACACTGTGCACCCCCCACTCTCTCCCAAAGATGCAGCTTGTTCTGAAATAGGCTGGACTGACTCTTTCCCTGCTAATATCTGCAGATTCTCATAAATAACTCAGGGAACAGGCCGTCTCACGCATGGTATAACTTGATTATTGTTAGAAAGATGAGTTTGGAACTGACGAGTTCCCTGCTAAACTTTTAAACAAGTTTAAAAGCTGAATTTGAAAAACGAACCGAATTCTAGTCACAGTGTGAGGGCAGAGACTGGGACTCCCATCAAGCCTTGGCCTGAGCCCTCAGTCTGGGGAGACAGATGTTTAGGACTTCCTAGGGGTCTCTTGTCCATGTAATTTCTGATACGCCCTCCACTCTTATGGAGCCTCCAATTTTATGGGGAAAAGGAATTCTAATGTACTAAAAAACTTGTTGAAGATATTGTAAAAGGGTGCACAGTATATTTGTTCTTCATTTGTTTACGCTAAGCGTCTGCAAATTGTCTTTTAGGGCTGGTTTAAAATAGAATGTAGGGCCGGCCCCGTGGCTTGGCAGTTAAGTGCGCCCGCTCCGCTGCTGGCGGCCCGGTTTCGGACCCCAGGCACGCACTGACGCACCGCTTCTCCGGCCATGCTGAGGCCGCGTCCCACATACAGCAACTAGAAGGATGTGCAGCTATGACATACAACTATCTACTGGGGCTTTGGGGGAAAAAATAAATAAATAAAAATTAAAATAGAATGTATTGGGGTCAGCCCAGTGGCGTAGTGGTTAAGTTTGCACACTCCACTTTGGCAGCCCGAGGTTCACAGGTTCGGATCCCGGTGCAGACCTGTGCACTGCTCGTTAAGCCATGCTGTGCCGGCGTCCCATATAAAGTAGAGGAAGATGAGCACAGACGTTAGCCCAGGGCCAATTTTCCTCAGCAAAAAGAGGAGGATTGGCAACAGATGTTAGCTCAGTGCTAGTCTTCCTCACACACACACAAAAAACCAGAATGTATTAATGAAAAATTTGAGGTTCAGTAAGGCCAACAGATAGGAGACGACACCATTGAGAAGATAGTTTGTTACAGTTCCCAGAGGAGGGGCACGCCGCGCCACACAGGGCCTCACGGGGAAGCACTCAGGTGGTCAGGAGGCAGAGGGAGCGGGGGAACTGTGGGCAGGAGCCTTTACTGTGGGTTCTGCAGGAAGGAGCAGCCGGGCAGGGTAAACAGGCTTAGGACTGGCTGGTCTGAATAATTTCACAGGCTCAGGGGCATAGGGGCTGTCCCAGTTGTCTGGTACCTGCCCTGGGTGATAAGGGCAGGGGGATAGTGGCCCGGAGTATGAGTGTCCGATCGAGGAGGTGGTTGGGGTGTGTGTGGACACTGGATTGGTTGGTTTGTATTTGGGCTCAAGACTGGAGGATTCTTCCTGAGGGTGGGGGGAAGGAGCCACAGGGAGGCAGGAGGCCGAGTCTGGATTCAGAACAAGGAGTGTCCTGCTTATGCACGCGGGACAGATGCTAAAGCATCAGGTTTACAGAAGCTAGAAACATGGTCCAGACGAGGGCTCAGCTCAAATGTCACCTCCTCAGTGGAGCCTTCCCTGCCTACTCCATCTACAGTGACAGACTCCCCACCCTAGTCTCCCTACCATCACCCACTTCATTCCCCTCACAGCGTTCAGGGCCTGGCCCCCTGCTCAGCACCCCACCCTGACTCTCCCCACTCAGAGGAAAACTCCTCACCGGGGCCCCCAGGCCCTGCACCATCTGGGGCCCTCCACCTCTCTCGTCTCCTCCCACTACTGTCCCCCGCAGCCCCTGCCTCCTGATCCCCGAGCCCTGCTATTCCTCTGTAGCACTTCTGCCTTCTAACCTGCTGTGCTCTGCTCACTCTTTGTCCCGCTCCGCGTTGTTGGCTCCATGGGGGCAGCGGGGTTTGTTTTCTCGTCTCCTTCACTGCCCTCCGTGCCTGCAGCCTAAGTCAGGGCGGGGCATAGAGCGGGGCTCCACAAACAGCGAATGAGCGAAGAACGCTCAGCACTCCTGGAAATGTGCTTGTTTGTGGTCTGCAGTGTTCACTTGCCCGGCGCACGTCACTGAGGCCCTACTGCGCGCTGGGCCGGCTTCAGACACTGGGCACAGCAGCGGACGAAGCAGGCAGAGGTCTCTATTCTCATACAGCTGACAGCCTAGTGGGGGAGACAGAGAAAAAATAAGTAAAATATGCACAAAGTCAGGCAGTGATATGTACCATGGAGAAAAATAAAGGCAGGAAGGACGTTTGAGCAGATTCCTGAAAGTGTTTAGGGAGCAAGCAATGCAGAGGGTAGAGTGTTCTAGGCTGTGAGACCAGCAAGTGCAAAGGCCCTGAGGCAACAGTGGGCTGCATGTTTGAGAGTCTTAGTTATTAGTGTGGATTCTTAGTTTTTTCTTGAGTCTGTATTTCGCTTTTGTTTGTAATCCTTGGTTTCACCTTTCTAACCAATTAACCTGAATTCAGCAAATTCTATTCTATTCTGTGATTTAAAGTAGAAACGGGTGAATTTGGGTCAAGTCAGTATGCGTTTATTGAATGGCCTCCATGGGCTCAGCTCTGTTAGGCATCAGGAGGCTGTGAAATCAACATGGCAGTCTCTGCCTTGATGACCCCAGTTAATGAATGTCCTCGACGTCCTCCAGTCCCTTCCACTGTCCCTCTGCCCCATCTCATCTGGGTTTCAAGCTCCAACCCTGACCCTTTGTCGCACCTTCACCCCCACATCTACCTCCTCCTAGACCTCTCTGTCTGGGTGTCCCCTGAGCTTCTTGAAGTCAGCGTGTCGCAAACTGAGTTCAGCCCTTGCCCCACAACTGCCTCCTCTCCATGAAGTCCCACTTGGTGAGGGAGCCACCACCAGCAGGATCCTCAACCCCTGGGCAGGGCTCCTCCCCACCCCGCCCTGCTGATGCATGCCACCCCGTGGATCCACCACCTTGGGAACCCAGTGACCCTCTCTCTCCCGGGTTCAGCCTTGGGCTGCACACCAACCTCCCCCTTTTCACAAACCCCCAAGAGGCTGGTACAGTTACACACGGGGACACAGAGGCGACGCACGCGGTTGTGGCTGGGAATGACAAGCAGTATCCCAGAGCAGAGGGCAGACCAGGGCTCCTGAGTGGCCGGAGCACAGCTATTGTGGCGGCAAGATGCCAATAAAGGGGGTGAGGCTGTTGCCCCACTGCAGCCCCTCCCCGTGTTCCCCAGGGTGCCCTGTGTTTCATGCCTCGGCTTGGGCTGGCTGCCCCTCCTTGCTCTCTGTTAGGTGGGTGCCTATTCATTCATTCACTCATTCGTTCCTCATGTATTTGGTTCTTGGTCGGTGCCAGACCCTGGCTAGGTGGCGGCTCATCCTTGGAGGCCCAGCTCAGATGTCACCTCCTCCTTGAAGCCATTCTTGATCCCTACTCCCTCCTGCAGCCCCCTCTGGCCTCACCTGGGACCACCCCAGTGCTGTGATCACACTCTGGTGACCTCTGCAGCCTGTGAGCTCTGGGCCAGGTACAGAAAGGGGCTCAGAAAAATGTGATGATGGCGAAAACACTGAATAGATGAAAGGATTACACACAGGCCACATAGGGCTCAAGTTCACCGTCTCCCCCTCTCCCTCCAGGACCAGGGCTCCTTCATTATCAGGAGCCTGGGGGACCTTTTCTCACCCTGTGCTCATTTAGACCATTAACAGTCTGGATTTTTTTTCAATTTTAATTTTTTTTAAACTTTGAAGACATGTCATGAGGGTATCCCTCGGTAAGGAGAAACTTAATTATCATTTCAAGGAAGGGAATCCATCTGTTGTGTCTGAGCCAAGACAGGACAATATGGAAAGCACAGGGTGTTGAGGGGGAGCCGGCTCAGGGGCTGGGCCTCAGGGCAGCAGGAGGAGGGGAGACAGAGAGACGGATGGAGGCCGAGCTGCCAGGGCCACGGGCAAGCCAGGAGGAGGGGGCGTCCAGGGGCTTCCGCCTGTGAGGGAAGTGTCCCCCTCTGTCACATACAAGCATGTTTCTCATGCTGCAGCACACCTCCAGGCCTTTTTATAACTATCAATGCCCTACATAGGTGTTGTGTGAATAAATCACTATTTATTTATCTACCCATTCTCACATATGTGGTCATTTGTCTTGTTTCCAGCCATTTACTGGAAAACTGCTGCTATGAACACATTTGTCCATGCCTCTGGTTCACAGATGCTAAAGTTGCTCTTTGGAATATATCTAGGTGTGAAATTGTTAGATCATGGGATGGGGCATTGTTCAACTTTACAAGAAAATTTAATTTATAAGTTTAAAATTTAGTTAGTAAGTTTAATTTTGCTAAAGCGTTTGTGCCAATTTACATTTCCGCAAGAATCCTAAGGGCAGGTCACCATGGTCTCTGGACACTTGTGATCCCCTTCACTGCCAGTAGGAATGTAACAGATTGGCCCTTTTGATAAAGTAACTTGATATCCAGGGCTGTGAAACTGGTCATACTGTTTGGCTCAGGAATTCCATCTTTGGGTATTCCATCTTTTCTTTCTACAAAGAAAAGAACTCAAAATGCAGGAAAATATTTGGCACACCAAGATGTTCACTGCAGCATTGTTTATAACTGAAAAATGGAGGAGAAACTCAAAATTGAAGAAATGGTTCAGTGAAGTGTAGTAGATTGACAGTCTACTAGGTGTAAAATGTTATCTCATGGTATTGTTTCCATTTCCTTGGTTACTAGTGAAGTTAAATATCTCTTCATATGTTTATTAGCCATTTCTATTCCTTCTTTTTGAAATACCTGTTCATGCCTTTGCCAACTTTTATTGAGTTGTTTGTCTTTTCTAATTGATTTACAGGAGTTCTTAATATATTCTTGATACTGATCCTTTTTTTGTTGTATCAGTTGCAAACATTTTCTCCCACTTTGTAGCTTATCTTTTCACTTTCTTGAAGGTATTTTTGTTGAATACAAGTTTTCATTTTCACATAGTCGAATCAATAAGTCATTTCTTCTTTGGTTAGTGCTTTGGTTGTCTTATCTATTAGATCATTTTCTACCCTGAGGTAGGAAATATATATTCACTTACATTTTCTTCCAACAGTTTTAAAGTTGTGCTTTTGACATTTAAGTTTCTAATCCATCTGTGGTTGATTTATGTATGGTATGAGAAAGGCATCTATTTTATTTTTTCCACATGGGTAGCCAATTTGTTGAACAAGTCTCCTTTCCCCAGTGATCTGTCCTGTCAACTTGGTCAGATATAGAAGTGTGATATATCCATAGATTAATAAGTTTGGGCACTTTCTTCTACTTAGTTGTCACTTGTTTTATCTGTGCTGGTACCAGAGAGCCTTGTCCACGAACCGTTCTCATAAGTCTTGACATCTAGTAGAGCAAGTCTCTCCTTCTCACTCAGCTTCTTTGACATGTTTAACCTATTCTTGGCCCTCTGCTCTTTCATATACATTTAGAGTCAACTTGGCAAGTTCCACACAAAATGTTTGTTAGCATTTTAATTGGGGTTGCATTAAGTCTATAGATCAATTTGGGGAGAATTAACATCTTAATGATATTAAGTTTTTCTATCTTTCCATTTATTTACATCTTCTTTAAAGTTCTGTAGAGTTTTAAGTTTTCTGTGTACATTTCTTACAGATTTTGTATTAGATTTATTGTTAGGTATTGATAGCTTAGTTTTCTCTTTTTCTCAGAATGCATTTTTTAAATTGAGGCATAATTTACATATAATAAAATGCACCTGTGTTAAATATACAGGTCAATGACTTCTGACAAATGTGTCTACCTGTGTAACCACCACCACAATCAAGATATGGAACATTTTTATCACTTCTAAAAGTTCCTTGTGCCCCTTTGCCCAGCCCCAAGCCCCAGGCAATTGATAAATTATTTGTTGTCACTATAGAATAATTTTGCCTTTTAAAAAAAATGACTTCATATAAATGGAATCATAAAATGTTAATGTGTGTGTGTGTCTGGTTTCTTTTACTCCATGTAGTGTCTTTGAGAGTCATCCATGTTGTTGCACATCCTCAGTCATTTGTTTCTTTTTCTTTCTGAGTAGTAGCTTTTTCTTAAAACTTTGAGAATCAGAGTTGTTTTTTCTCTTTCCTCTACCCTTGCGTTTTGGCCAGCCCCTCACTTTCTACCTTCAGTGATTCCTGAGCACACAGTATCAGTGTGTTTTTTGGTCTTAAAAACCAAGCCTGTGCCCTCCCTCCTGCATTCAACTATGCTTCCCAGGACCCCTCTAAAGATGGTAGTGGGTGGCCGTCCTTAATCATTTCCTGACAGCTTCCTTCCAGTTAAAAGAGGGAGAACTGACAAATTCACGGCTCCTTGTCCACTGGGGAATTCTGGCCACTTTGGGCTTTGGGGACTGCTGGACTTGCTGTTGAGGAAGCCCCAGCCTCCTGCATGGGGCTCCTCGGGCCCTTCCTGGGCTTTCTTTGTCTTTCGGGACAATCCTGAGAAGACGGCCGCATCAGAACGAGGGGACTTTTACATCACGGAGGACCGAGCCCACCTGGACAAGGATGGCTACTTTTGGTTCATGGGAAGAAACGACGATGTGATCGATTCCGCAAGGTCAAGCTGTCTGCTCTTTTCTTCTCCCTTCGAAGCTTCACGGGGGAGGGGAGGTCACGTGGAGGAGTTTGTTTTCCTCTTCCAGCTACCGGATCAGGCCCGTTGAAGTGGAAAGTGTCCTTGCCGAGCACCCAGCTGTCCTGGAGTCTGCTGTGGTCAGCAGCCCAGACCCCATCAGAGGAGAGGTAACCAGTCCAGCCAAGAGCATTGCCTCCTGGTTCTGTGCCTATTAGCACCCAGCAGAATAATCTGGAAGGCCCAGATTCCTCCATATCTTTCCCCTATCCAGGCACCGTAAGAGTCTGAAATGCCACCATCAGACACACATTAGTTTTGGTTGAGCATTGCCCTCATGTCTTTAGAGACGTAAATACTCTCTAGAGGGACACCATGGGAAGATACCAACACTTTGGTGACAACTAGAGACAGAACCGGGTCCAAAAGAGGCTAACTGTCGGCGGGAGATGGTGGTGGTAGGTGCAGGCTTTGTCCTCTATCCTGTCCCATAAAAAGTCCTTTTCCATTTGCAGATGAGGACATAGCAAGTGCCCCAGACATAGTTACTGATGGCTCTAACCTGGGGGGAATAGCCAACTTGAGGGATGACAGAATAAGTATCCAAGGTGACCTTGATCTATCAGAAAGATGTGTCAAATTCAATAAGCTAACTTTTCTCAGGAGAAACGCCAATTCCTTCCCAGGGGTCCCAGAGGAACGGATAGAATGGGAGAAATAAGCTCATAAACTGAACTGTGTACTTTTCAGTGGCTGTAAATCCAACGTAATCCTGAAGTTCTATGTAGTTACTTTATGAAAGTTGGTGTAACATCAAGCTACGTTCTCAGAAGCACTGGGGCCAGAGGAGTGATGCTCAGTCTGGGCCCTGGACTGCTCACAGCTGCATCATCTGGGATTCTTGTTTAAGATGCAGGTTTCTAGACCTCAAGTCAGACTTGCTGAATCCGAGTGACTGGGGATGCAGCCCAAGGAAGTTTCATTTTGACCAGAAACCCCCAGCCAAGTGGTTCTGATGCCCACTAAAATTTGAGGCCACTAATGTAGAATGAGGGAGGTGAGAATCCCATCTACATGCTGGAGAAATGACACCTGGAAAAGTATGCCTAGTTCTGCATGCCGCGAATTAGCTGGGGCTGTGACGAATGGCTGTGTGCTCACAGATAATCCATGTAAAGCATTCAGAACAGAGCCTGGCACGTAGAAAGTGCTCAGTAAATGTTTGGTAGTTTTAGAAAACATAAGAGAAAGCCCTTCCTAAAAGCCAGATCTGTCTGAACATGAAATGGTGGTGAGATGCCCACCTTTGGAAGTATGCGAGGACAGTGAACACCGCTTAACAGGATGTGTTGACAGAGTTGTATGCTTGTATGAGCAAGCAACCTCCTGGCCTTTGGACTCTTCTATTCCTACCAGAAACCATGTTTTCTTGTGCCTGAGTTTGGGACTCTTCCTCCTCCTTGGCAGGAAGCAGCCTGCAAAAAAGATGTGGGCAGAGAGAGCCAAGGTGCAGCATGTCCCTCAGGATGCCTGGAATAGAGGCCGTGCAGCAAAATGTTTGCTGATTGCAGACGCTCAGACATGCAGTCTCGGAAAGAGCCTCCTCCCCTTGAAAGTGGTCTGCACTGTTCCCCGATCCTGCGTCTCCAGACATATGCCTAGTTACCTTCCTAGTCAGGAAAACCTGGACATAATGGGATTTAAGGAGTTTGTGAGGCTTCTTTCTCCAAAGTATTTGCACCCTAAGAGAAGCACGTTGGCTCCTAAGGGTGTCACTTCAGGTATGGGGACTAGTTTGGGAAATAGGTAGGAGTCTGAAATCATTCCACAAAAGCCAGTGCTCCCGAGAGTTGGTCCTGGAAAGGCAGACAACAGAAAAAAGTTGGTGTTGTCCATTTCACTGGCTGAGCCCAAGGAATTGTAGAACTTTCTTGTTGGGCTGGTGAAAGTGAGCGCTTATTCACAGGCTAGGTTAAGGAGAAAAGAGTTGTTATACAAGGCCTGATTGGTTTTTTGACAGGTGGTAAAGGCGTTTGTAGTCCTTTCTCCAGCCTACTCCTCTCATGGTTCAGAGGAACTAACCCGGGAGCTCCAGGAGCTCATGAAAAGGGTGACTGCTCCGTACGAGTACCCCAGGAAGGTAAACATCGGGGGTTCTAGGACATGATGAGCTGGGGACTCAGGAGGGCACACGCTACCTGGGCTCCCCCTCCGGGCTCGGCGCTGGGGAGATGAAGGCACAAACAGGCCCAGCAGCTGCTTCTGCCTTTTTTCCCTGTCTGTTCATGGGGCCTCCCCAAAGCACATTCTGTTCCTCCTCTAAGAAGTGACTGTAAATCAGATTCAGGGGGTGATGCTGAAGCACTGTGGGAAAGATCACGTGCTCCAGGCTCTGACTGTTTTGATTGTTGTCATTTGGAGAAAACCATGACTCATGGAGGCTTTCTCACGTAGTGGCCGAGGGTAATGAGTCTTTTCGAGACAACAGTCTTTCTGGGAAACGACGATTTCAAAATGTTTTTGTTTTTGTTTTATGGGCACTAGGTGGCCTTTGTTTCGGAACTGCCCAAGATGGTTTCTGGAAAGATCCAAAGGAGTAAACTGAGAAGCCAAGAGTGGAGGAGACGAGATACAACCCCAGAAGGGCCCCACAGGCCTCTGAAGGTTCTAAGGGGAACTGGTGGGGTCACTGCTTAGTCCGTACTTGGAGCATCATTCCTTCAACCCTGTGACATCAAAGGCTCTCGGCTTCCAAATGGGCATCTGCAGAATCACTGGATGACCCTGGAAGAGAAGAACATCACTGACCCAGAGAGCATGGTCACTGCCCAGTCTAGCAAACGTTTGGTGGCTCGACTTCCCCCTCTGTCTGGAGGCGTCTTCAGCAGCTGCCCACTGGTCTTACTTCCTAAGAGCTTGCAGCTGGCCCTCCGAGGGACGGGTCACCAGAGCGTCAGAGCACTTGTGATCTCTTTCACTGTCGGTGGGAGTGTAACCACTTGAGCCTTTTGATAAAGCCATTTGCTAATCATACCCAAGGCCATAAAAAATCGGTCATACCCGTTAGCTCAGAAATTCCATCTTTGGGAATCACTACAAAAGGAAGGATTCAAGAGATGTTTACTGTAGCATTGTTTAAAACCATCAAAACAAAATAAGGAAAAAAAATCAATATCCAAACAATAGAGTTATGATTAACTAAGTTATAGTAGATTAACTCAATAAGATATCATATGGCCATTAAAAATATGCCTTCGGGAAATCTTGAGCTATCTTAATTTTAAATCAGAACAAAAATAATATGTGAATACTGGAGAGTCACGGCTTTGAAAGATAAAAGAAAAACTGTAGATGGAAAAATGATGGGAAGGAAATACACTAAAATGTTAATAGTAATTTTCCTGGGTATTGAAAATAATGGATGATGTTTTTTTCCTTTCATCTACATTTCTTATTTTCTAGGTTTTCTCAGTAAGTATATATAACTATTTTAATGAAAAAATTATTTTAAAGAAACAATCCCGCCAAACCACCCTCTGCCTTGTGTCTGGTTCTTTCTCCACATCCTAAGTCATTGTGCCCAAATGCGAGTGTTGTATGTCCTACCCAGGAAGGACAGGAGGACCTGAAGTCATGTCCCAGGCCCAGAAACAGAAAGGATGATTCTGGGCAGCTGAGACCAGCCAGGTGGAGAAGCAGCAGATGGAAACTCAGAGTCAACCCAGTGCTGCTTACCCGACCCCAGCACCTCCACTCACACACCAATCATTATTTATTGAGCACCTACTCAGTGCTGGGCTCTGCGAATACGATCATAAGCAATAGCCAGCCCAGTCCCTCCCTGTATGGTTGGCAGCTCGGGCTGCCAACCAGAGTCCCACAGACTGGGGGGCTTTAACAGCAGGGATTTATTTCCTCAGTTCTGGAGGCTGGACGTCCAAGATGAAGGTGTTGGCAGGGTTGATTTCATTCTGAGGCCTCTCTCCTTAGTTTGTAGACGGCTGTCTCCTCCTGTGTCTTCACATGGCCGGTTCTCCGTGCATGTCTGTGTCCTCATCTCCTCTTATAAGAACTACAGTCGCATTGGGTTAGGGCCCACCCTAACGACCTCATTTAACTTACTCACCTCTTTGCAGGCCCCGTCTCTGAATACAGCCACATTCTGCAGTACTGGGGGTTAGGGCTTCAGCATATGAATTTGAGGGGACACAGTTCAGCTATGACACTAGCCTTGTGGAGTTTACGGTCTAGTGGGGACGTTGATCTTATTTGTCAAAGAATAATGCAAATAATGCCTAACTGTGATAAATGCTATGAAGGAAACACTAGAGTTAAAACATAGTTGGGGGCTGATCAAGACTAGAGGGGACCCAGGGTATCAGGAGAGGCTTCCATAAGGAGGTCCCCCCTGAGCTGGGGTTGAAGGAAAGGTGGCAGTAAACCAAGAGACTGGGGCTGAGCTTTCTGAACAGAGGATACCCACGTGCAAAGGCCCTGAGGTGGGCAAGGCGGGTCAGTGTTGCTAAGAACAGCTCACACTCGGCACCAGCTATGTCCAGGCACAGCTTTAAATGTTACCTCTCAGCCATCCTGTTGGACAGGTGCTGATAACATCCTCTTTTTACAGATGGAACAGAGAGGTTAAGCAGTTTGCTGAAGTTCACACGGCTAGTATCTCCAGGGGGTCCAGCTCCAGCGTCCACACATGCTTCGCCTTTCACAACTGATTCACGATGGCCTGGTTTCGGAATTTTGTCTCTCTCCAATGAGTGCCAGGGAAATGACAGAAATGACCCCCTTAAGGTTTCGTAGCCCTTAAAAAGAAAAAAATCGTGCCAAAGTGATTTACTTATTCTTTTTTTTTTTTTTTTTGTGAGGAGATCAGCCCTGAGCTAACATCCGCCAATCCTCCTCTTTTTTTTGCCGAGGAAGATGGCCCTGGGCTAACATCGGTGCCCATCTTCCTCTACTTTATATGGGACGCCGCCACAGCATGGCTTACCAAGCAGTGCGTCGGTGCGCGCCCGGGATCCGAACCAGCGAACCCCGGGCCGCCGCAGCGGAGCGTGTGCACTTAACCGCTTGCGCCACCGGGCCGGCCCCTACTTATTCTTTTTTTTATTGAACAAATCTGACGTAACATTGTGTAAGTTTAAGGTGTACAGTGTGTTACTTTGATACATTCAAATGTTGTAATATGATTGCCGATGTAGCGATATTTATCACCTTACATCATTATGGCACAATATTGTTGTCTATGTTCATTATACTGTGCATTAGATCCCCACGGTCTATTTACTACTCCTTACAAGTTTGTACCCTTAAACGCTAAGACTCTTATCCCGCCTCATCCCTGGGTACCACCATTTTACTCTGTTTTTTACAGGTTTAACTTTTTTAGATTCCACATATAAGTGATATCATACAGTGCTTGTCTTTCTCTTGTTCTTTATGCTGTTTATCTTTATGCATTCCTGGGCTGGGCAAATTCTCATTTTAAAGGTGGAAATTCAGAAAGGGCATTTGCCCCAGGCCGGACAGGATGGGGCGCCAGAGGCTAGGAAAACAGGCAGGTCTGACTCCACATCACTAGTGCTCTTGGGCTGGGGCTTGTCCTCGTGACATGGGGCGCTGCTGGGATTCCTAATGAGCCCCCAGAATGTCAGTTCCCTGAAAGCCGTGGCTTGGGTGGAAATGACGCCTGGGGGAAGCGGCACCTGCGGTCACTGTGCTGTGGTCATAATGCTCCCGTCTCTCAGCCTCAGATGCCTTGTCTGCAGGGCAGATGCTGTCTGGATTCCCCTCCACTCCCCTCTGGGCTGAACCAGTCTGTTCTCCCGCTGCAGTCAGAGCTCTCCACCAGGGGCCTTGGATCAGACTTCAGTCAGGACAAGCCAAGGATGATAAAGGGTGGGGGAGACCCAATCACCCTCCCCCGAGGGGCCCCACTGACACACCTGACTCCCAGCCAGCTCTCCCACGGTCACTTCAGCCCAGCTCAGCTCCAAAAGGAAAAGACAAAACTCCCAGCTGCAGCCACACCACAGGAAGCCAGCACCACCACCCAGCACTTCCCAGCTGCACCCCCAGCCCCAGACGTCATCGGTAGTTAGAGCAGCACGGATGAGTGCTACCGCTATCCTTTACTGTCGGTTTATTCTGTGCCAGGCATCGTGCTGAATGCTCTGCTGAAATCCTCTCAGTTGTTCTTGATCGTCATTCATTCCCATTCTACTCTCACGATTGTAGCTCTATCCACCGACCATCCATGCTATAAATCAGCTCACTTCTAGAAGAAAATATCTTCACCCTAAGAAATAGAACATTCATTAAAGGACACATCTGGAGTTCTGTTCGCGTTTTCCTAATACACATCAAAATAACCACAAACATGAAAACTGCTCGTCTAAAATCACCTTGCAGGTCTTGGCTGTTGTGAATAATGCTGCAGTGAACACAGGGGTGCATGCATCTTTTTGAATGAGTGTTTTCATGTTCTTTGCATAAATACCCATTGGGGAGTAGCTGGATCAAACGGTAGTTCTATTTTCAATTTTTTGAGAAATATCTATATATTTTCCATAGTAGCTGCACCAGTTTGAAGCAACCTAAGTGCCCATCAGTGGATGAATGGATAAAGACGATGTGATACATATACACAATGGAATATATGTACTCAGCCATAAAGAAAGACAAAATCGTGCCATTTGCAACAACATGGATGGACCTTGAAGGTATTATGCTAAGCGAAATACATCAGACAGAGAAAGACAAATACCATATGATTTCACTCGTATGTGGAAGATAAACACACAGATATGGAGAACAGATTAGTAGTTACCAGAGGGGAAGGGTGCTAGGGGAGGGCGAAAGGGGTAAAAGGGTACATGTGTACGGTGATCCATAGAAACTAGAATATTGGTGGTAACACGATGTAGTATATACAGAAGCCGAAAGATAGTGATGTACACCTGAAATTTACACAATGTTATAAACCAGTGTGACCTCAATAAGAAATTAATAAATTAGGGGCTGGCCTGGTGGCATAGTGGTTAAGTTCACACGCTCCGCTTCGGCGGCCCAGGGTTCGCGGGTTCGGATCCTGGGTGCGGACCTACGCACTGCTTATCAAGCCATGCTGTGGCAGCGTCCCATATAAAGTAGAGGATGGTGGGCATGGATGTTAGCCCAGCGCCAATTTTCCTCAGTAAAGAGAGGAGTATTGGCAACAGATGTTAGCTCAGGGCTAATCTCCCTCACCAAAAAAAAAAATAATAATAATAATTAATTAGTTAATTAAATAAAATCACCTTGCAAAACCCACTTTGAGGAAAACTGATCTAACTGAGTTCCCACTTTAATCCTAAGAAGAAAGGAGTATTATCTCCATTGAACAGAGGAGAAGACTGACGTGGTAAACACTTTGACATTTATTTTGCATGAAATTGGGATTCACTGGTGGGTATTGAGCAGAACTGTGACATGATCTGACCTCTGATCTATAGGAGCGAGGTGTGCAATCCTTAGAGTCCTCAAAAGGGAGTATCTGCCAGGTCTCAGTGAGGAGGCCACACTGGGCAAAGGAAACGAGGCCTTTAGCACAACAAAAGTGGGGGTCTGGGGTATCTGGGAGAAGGGCGGTCAAAGGGGAATGGGAGTGGGTGGTGATCAGGGAAGGAGGCCTCTCTTAGGAGATGAGGCCAGAAGAATGAGAAAGAGCCAACCGTGGAAAGAGAAGGAGCAGCAGGAACAAAGACAATCAATATTCCTGCCCAGGAGCTGGTAAGGAAATCTTCACGCCTTGTTCTTTTGGAAAATAGGAGAGTAGGCACAAGTATCGGAGACCTTGAGCATTCTGGCTGCTGCTGCCTAGATAACAGGGAATGGAAATGCAGCCAATTGGCAGAACTCCTGGAATCAAAGGTCATTAGATTTAAATTCTGCAACCCCCATCAAGGTGCACGTGGAGGAACTCAGAGACCAGCCTGCACAGCCTTGGAACTACTTTCCCTGGAGCCAGTGCATGGATGGAAACGATAATTACAACTGTTACAATTTCTACAGTGATTCTCTGTGTTAGGTTCTCTGTGCTAGGTGCTTAGTATTCAAGATGTCTGAGTCAAGGTTCAGTTGAAGGAAATAGAGGCTACTTGTATTAGTCAGCATTTACTGTAGTAACAAACATCCCAACGTCTCAGGAGCTTATAACCATGCATGTTTTTTCCCGTGGGTCTGTGGGTTGGCCGTGGATGTGCTGGGCTCAGGTCAGCTCACATGTGCTATCATTCTTGGACCAGGCTGAAGGTAGGCACCTATCTGGGACATGCTGCTCTCACGACAGAGGGCAGAAATGCAAGAGTTCCTGGCCAACCACACAGTCGCATCCACTCATTGACCAAAGTGTATCCCATGGGCAAGCCAGAGTCAATGAGAGGTGGATATTACTCTTCCCCAGATTGCACTGGGCAAGTCACATGGAAATGAATGGGGACATATATCCTACTACAGGGAACGGGCAAATTGTTGGGAACAACAATTCAGTCTACCACACCACTGTATTTTAAGAACAAAGGGATTTATTGCATGGAATTGGGTGTTCACAAAGCTGTCAGAGGTGCTGGAGATGTAGGATCTAGACAGGGTGTTGTGTTTTTGGAGAGTGGCACACCAGAAGGAAACTGAAATGTGCCAGTTCACTCACAAGCACAACAGATTAATTTCTCGAAGAACCTCGTAAAGCTGGGATGAATCTCCTTAAGCAACTGATGACTATACAGGAAAGACTGACCTCTGTCTCCTGTTTCCTTCATAGGTCTGACCATGCACTGGCTGTGGAGACTCCAGGGGCTTTGTATCCTGTAGGGGCTCAGATGTCCAAGCTCACTGTCTGCATTCATACCAGGCAATTGGCAGCCCTGCAGTGGGGCCACCAGGAAGTCCCTGCCAAGTTCAACTTTGCTAGTAATGTGGTGGATCACGGGGCTGGCGTGGAGAAGGTAGTGGGGTGGGGACGAGGCACAGGGTTGGACAAATTGGCTGAGTTCATTAATCACCCATTCATTCAATAAATATTTATTGAGCACTTACATGTCAGGCAGTAGGATGAGCTATGAAGATGTCCACTTTCCAGGAAGGCAGCGTGGGGTGGGAGCAAGAGAGCATGAACTTGGCATAAAGACGAGCCTAAGAGACTGGTGCAGAGTGGAGCGAAAACCTTGGGCAGCTGACACACAGTTTGCCTGCACATGCTGCACGTGCTCTGTTGTGACCTCCCAGAGTCAAACAAGGACTAGTGTGTTGGGGTCATAGAGGAGGTGGCTTTGGGTTTAATAAGAGAAAATCAGCACTGACCAAAGACTGCATCAGTCTTCTCAGAAAGTTATGTGTCCTTGTCATCAAGGTGTGTAAGCAGGATGGCCGCTAGGCAGGGGTTGTCAAAAGGGCTCCAACATGAGAAATCAGAGAAAGAGAGTGATGAGGAAGTTTCTGATTTTCCTTTCCCTCCCTGGAGTTCTAAAATTCCACCCCATTCACTGCTGATCCCGCCCCTGCCTTCGCTTGAAGTTCTGTGTACTTTTATGGAGGGTGGAAGGATTCATCTTGGCTGGGATGGGGAGAGAGGTGGATCTGCCAGCATGGGCTTAAAAGAAGTCATAATCACGGTGTTGTCATGACAAAGCCTTAGTGCGGAAATCGCAAATGCTGGGCCTCTAGGCTGAAGATGGCTCATGGTGCAGAGTGTTCTTAAAAAAATTTGGTCAACATTTTAAAATTGAAAAATTTCAGATAAAAATTTAGATTTCTGGCTTTTCTGTAAAAGTAAGAGCTCCTTGGAATAATGAGGAAGGCCTTTACTACCATGACTCAAAATCCTGATTCCATAAAAGAAGTAATTTAATAAATCTACTACATAAACATCATAAAAACCTCTCCTTTGACAAATAACACTATAGGCAAAATCAAAAAACTAATGACACCCAGGGGAAAAATGTTCAACTCATAGCACAGCAGAAGAGTTAATATCCCTAACACAGAAAGAGCTCCTAGAAGTCAAGAATGAAAAGACACAACCCAATGTAAAAGTGGGCAAAGTAGATGAAAGGACAGTTCACAGAAGAGTGAACTCGAATGGCCCTGAAATGTAAGAAAAAATGCCCCACCTCACTCATGCAAATTAAAACTTCGCTGAAATAAGATTTTTTACGTCTCAGTGCAGTTAAATACAAAAGTTTGACAGTATGCTCTGTGGACAGGGCTATGAGGAAATGGACACTCACACATTACTGGGCAAAGTGCAAAATGGTACAACTCTATGGAGAGGAATTTTGAAATATCTAACCCAATTACCAATACATTTTCTCTTTGACTTTGCATTATTGCTCTCAAACTATGATATGGGGACTGCTGAGGATACCAGAGACTCTGAAATCAAAACTTTACCAAAAGAAAACTAAGACAATTGGAACCCTTGTGCGTCACCAGTGGGAATGTAAAATGGTACAGCTTCCATGGAAAACAATGTGGCACTTCCTCAAAAAATTTAAAATAAATAATTTTAAAAATTAAATAATGACTGTATAATCCAGCAATTCCACTTTTAGGTATGTACCCCAAAGAATCAGAAGCAGGGTCTTGAGATATTTGTACACCCCTGCTCATCATTATTTACAATAGCTGAAAGGTAGGAACAACCCAGTGTCCATCAGTGGACGAATGGATAAACAAAATCGGCATATCCATACAAAGGAATATTATTCAACCTTAAAGAAGAATGAAATTCTGATGTATGCTACAACATAGATGAACCTTGAAGACATTATGTTGTGAAATAAACCAGACACAAAAGGACAAGTATTGTGCGATTTCATTTATAAGACGTGCCTAGAGTAGTCAAATTCATAGAGACAGAAGATAGAGTGATGGTTACCAGGCTGGGGGGAGGTGAGACTGGGGAGTTGTTTTGTAATGGGTACAGAGTTTCAGTTTTGGATGATGAAAAAGTTCTGAAGAAGGATGGTGGCGATAGTTGAACAATAATGTGAATGTACTTAATGTCACTGAACTGTACACTTAAAAATAGTTAAAATGGCAAATTTTATGTGTATTTTAACACGATAAAAAAGGAAAACAAAATAAATACACAAATAGAGAAAGGAAGAGAGAAATTAAATAAATAAACAAACAAACAAAAAATACATCAATTTAAGGTAACAGTTGCCTTCTTCACTTTCACTCTCTCACAAGTGCACAGTGGCATTTTCCAGAGGCTACACATGGGTGATCCTGCAACAAAGTAAGTGCAGAAACAGAAAATAAAATCCAACTGTCTTCTATTAAGGAAGACGTTAAAGACATTTGCAAACATGTAAAATGATGCCTCTCTTATTGTTTTTTTTTTTTGTTTGGGAAAGTATACTCACCTCTGTATCAAAATGTATCTTATTTGTGGTCATGTATAATGGTTTTATTACTGTTATTTTTAAAAGCACACATTTATAAAATTTCTCAGTTTTAATTTCTAGTACAGTAAATATTGATAGATAGAATCCATATAAATAAAAATTCTTTAGGGTTTTTAATACTTCCTAAGAACCTATAGGGGTCCTGAGATTAAAAAGCCGACTAAGCATTGGTGGGGCAATCCCAAGACTGGCATTTATTCTATGTGCTCATGTACCAGCCCAGCCTGATCAGTAGGTCTTCTCTTTCTTCAGGCTGGGAAGCGGCCCCCTGGCCCAGCCCTGTGGTGGGTGAGCAGTGATGGGGATGAAGTGATGTGGAACTTCAGCGAACTGTGTGAACTCAGCCAGCAGGTGGCCGATGTCCTCTTGGGGGCGTGTGGCCTGCAGCGTGGGGACCGTGTGGTGGTGGTGCTGCCCCGAGTGCCTGAGTGGTGGCTGGTGACCCTGGGCTGCATGCGAGCAGGTTGGTAATTGAGCACCTGGACTGGGCACTGTCTCCCTTATGAAAGAAACTGATGGCAGAGAAGTGCAACCATCACCCCCTCAAAGATGCCCCCTCCCCATAGTGTGCTGTCCTTCCTCGTATGGAAATATTATCCTTCTTCCATTTATTTACGCAAACTGTTTGCCAAGCACTCTGCTAGAGGTTGCTAGTATGGGGTGAACAAAACATGGTCTGTGTACTCATGGGACTTACAGGTCTTTGGAGAAAGATAGCTATTAAACTATTAATTGCACACATAATTATTTAATCACAATTTTAACAAGTGGCATGAGAATTTCATAAGGACCTATTCATAAGGACCTATTCATGTGACCTGTAGGCCACATCCAGGCCACAGCCTGTTTTTGTAAATAAAGTTTTATTGGAACAGGGCCATGCCCTGCTCACAGGTTCTCTGGTTGCCTTTGCACGATAGTGGCAGACTTGAGCAGTTGGGACAGAGAGCGTCTGGCACACAAAGCCTAAAATATTTACTGTTTGGCCCTTTGCAGAAAAAGTTTGACAATCTTGCTATAAAAGGAGACTCAAACTGACTAATCTGAGGGGGTCACAGAAGGCTCAGTGGAAGTGAAATTTGGGCTGAGATCTGAAGGATGAGTAGGATTTGGCCAGGAGAGGAGGCAGGGAGGAGTGCTCCAAGCAGAGGGAATGCACAGAGGGGAGGGAGGCTTGAAAATGATGAGAGAAGCTGCAAGGACGTCTGTGTGCCTGGAGTCCAGGCAGTGAGGAGGAAGGAGTGGCAGATGGCCCTGGAAAGATGAGTGGGCGCTGAACTACAGACCCTAGGGGCCGTGGTAAGGGTTCTGGCCCTTATCCACTGAGGAATGGGAAACCATGGACGGATTGAATGATGTGATCATTTTCTGTTTGTACAAGGTCACTCTGGTTGGTACGTAGACAATAGGATGAAGGAGGCCAAGAATGGGGGTGAGAAACCCAGATGGGAGACGAGGGATGATGGTGGCTTCAACCCGGATGGGGTGGTGGAGGTGGAGGTGAGTGGATGAATTTAGGAGACAATGAGGAAGAAACTGATAGCAGGATTTTTTGAGGAATGACGTATGGTAGAGGAAGAAAGCCAGGGTGATGGAGAAGTCACAGACACTTAGACAACTGGGTGGATGCGGCTCTCTTTCCCTGGAGTGAGGGACACAGGGAGAAGCAGGAATGGGGGTGTCAGGAAAGACGACTAGTTCAATTTGTTAACTGTTGTGTTGGGGGTACCCGGGTGATGTTCAAGAAGGGATGAGGAGTTCTAGTTATAAAAATAAGTCCTGGGGATGTAATGCACAGCATGAGGACTGTGGTTAACAATACTGTATCATATATTTGAAAGTTGCTAAGGGAGTAGCTCTTAAAAGTTCTCATCACAAGAAGAAAAATTTGAAATTATGTGTGGTGATGGATGTTAACCTATTGTGGTAATCATTTCACAGTGTATACATACATCAAGTTACAGACATACCTTATTTTATTGTGCCTTGCTTTATTGCGCTTCACAGATGTTGCGTTTTTTACAAGACCCTCCACCAGCACAAAGATTACAAATCACTGAAGGCTCAGATGACGGTTAGCATTTTTTAGCAATAAAGTATTTTTTATGTGGCTCCTGAAGTGTTGCGAGTGGAAAGAAAGTGAGCCAGGGCTAAGAGCTATTTAACAGGAGGAACGTGAAATCAGCTTCATAAAAGGTGAAACATAAGTCTAGTTATTCTCCAAAAGAATAAAACAAAGTCACAAGAGTTTCTTCAAGACAGAAAACAAAAACAAAGAAAGATCAAGAGCACTCTTGCCTAAGAAAATGCATTCAGTGTCCCAGGTTTGGGAAAAAAAGCCGGGACCTAGAGCACTGTGGTGCTGCAGGACCACGGACAGTTCCAGGTGCCTTTCCTTATTTTGGTGACTGTGTGAGTCTGGATACAGGAAACTCCTGCAGGGCATTTTGTGTGTGTTGGGGGCGGGGGGAGGTTGTATTGGCCTTAGACTGTCAATGGTGTAACATTAGGCAAATCAGTTTCTCTCCTTAGACCCCTTACAGCTCTGATAACACAGAGAAATCTGGGTTCAAATCACTCTGATCCTTTGTCCCCTTGTTATTGTTATTCCCCATTGGTCACCACTACCCGACCTCCCCTCCTCCATTTACTCCCCACTGGCTGTTTGCATCGGGCTTCTCTGGGGAAGAAGACAACCCTCCCTTCCAGTTCTCTCTAAGTCATTTGGCTTCTCCAGGCCTCGTCTTCATGCCTGGGACTATCCAGATGAAAGCCAAAGACGTTCTCTATAGGCTACAGCTGTCCAAGGCCAGGGCCATCACAGCTGGAGATGAAGTGACCCAGGCAGTGGACACCGTAGCGCCTGACTGCCCATCTCTGAAAACAAAGCGACTGGTGTCTGAGAAAAGCCGGGATGGGTGGGTGGACTTTCAGACACTAATACAGTGAGTACCTACACGTCTTAGCCCAGGTTTTCACGAAAAGTAGAAAGGGCACCAAGCACTTCTGTGCAGGTGCTTTATTGGGAAAGTCCAGGGAGCAGAGTGTGGGACTGGGGAGAGTGAAGCAGGGAAGAAGAAAAAGCTAATGCAAGAGTTTATTATTGAGTCACTGCAGGGATAAGTGGGGCTTGATCTGCAGGAACCTTCTGAGGAGCACACAGAATGCCTCTCAGGATTGTCCACTAAAGGACTGAATGTTGACCCATCAGAACCTGACCCCCAGTGGTGGAGAGTTGAACTGGGGGGCATTATCTACCCCATGCTTCTGGGCTGCACATGCATGCAGAGCAGGCTCAGAGTCCCGTGCCATGGTGGCAACAGAGAAGCCCTGGGGCACAAAGTGAATCACCTGTGGTCCACACTGCAAGCAACACCATATGTGTTGAAACTTGCCCAGAGTTGTTCACTGCAACCATTGCTGGAATCAGAGGTGAGGCCAAGAGTGTATGAGGCAAAACAGAAGAGCAGGCTGAATACTGAGTTTCCAGAGTCCTCCTCCCACCTTCTCTATCCCTAAGCCAGGCTGCTTCTCAATTCAGAGGACTCTATGTGTCATTCTAGCCGTCAGTAGCAGGACTGGCTGGAAGAATGCATTTCTCTGTCACATATCTGAAATCCTCCCATTAGAGACACCTACCTTAGGAAACCCCTAGGGAGAATGAAAGCTTTTCTAATGTCATGGTCTTTAAGATAACTGTCAGAGAAGTGGACAACATGAGACCAGCTTTGACACTTGAAATCGGGACACTGGAGGAGGGGTTCAGGAGATGTGCGGATGCTTCATGGGAATGGAAGAGGGTGTACTGGGAAAACTCATACTAACTGAGCACCTTCTCCTTACCTGGTGTCATGCTAGGGCTCCAAACAACAATCAGATCAACATTTATTGAGTTCTTGCTGAGCAAGTTGCTCATTTCCTTTGTGTTACAGTTAACTTTCTCGATAACTCAATGAAACAGACAGGTATTGATCCCATTTCACAGATATGGAAAGTGAGACTCAGAGAAGTTAAATAAATGGTCCAACGTTACACAGTTAACTAAGTGCCAAACCCGAGTGGTTTTCAAGCCCAAGTCTGAGTGACTCAGAATCTCATCATCTTAACCTTTCATCAGCCCCCCTCTGAAGTGGGTTGGCTGACTTGCCCTTGCCAGCATGGGGGAAGGTGGGAAGAGATGAGTCACCAAGACATCTGGTGTCCAGGGCAGATCTGAGAAGGTGACAGTCCGTGTCTCTGTCAGAACCATCCACCCATCACTGTGTGGAGACTGGAAGCCAAGAAGCAGCTGCCATCGACTTCACCAGCGGGACCAGTGGTCTTCCCAAGATGGCACAACACTCCCACTCAAGCCTGGGCATCAAGGCCAGGATGGATGCTGGTTAAGAAGAGCTCTTTCTTTGCAGAGAACTACACGACCAGGCCTTGAGACTTGCCTGAGCACAAATCGAGTTCTACTGGGGTGGGCTACCATCTGATGCTTCTGAGATAGACGGTTGGGAAGGGGGACACGAGGGAGCAGGGCTTAGCAAGCTGGGTATCCAGTGACCTCTGGTGGGACATTTCTGTTTCAGATAACATGGTATCTCAACACCTCTTCAGTGGTTTGAGCCACATGTCTACTAGACTGAATGATGAACGTAAAGTTTATATGCGTTTCTCCCCAGACTGCTCTCTATCTTGTCCTTTGGGGTGCTAGTAATTTGCTTTGATGCTCCGGATTCCGAGAGGGCGTTTGTGTCAGCAGCAAATTGCTTTTCAAATCCATTGACGTAGAAGCTGTAACTGGGTTAGTTAGATGAACTGAGGTCTCAGAATTTCTGGATCTCAGATCTCATAATTCAGAATGTCCTTCCACTCTACACCAACACTGTCAGTGGAATCAGGAAATACTCTGCCAAGATTGTCATGCGATAATAACAAGAGCTCTTCAGGGTCTTTTTCAGTGGATCCTGCTTACCATGTTAATTTTATGATTAAAACTGGAAAAATATTTTAATACAAAAAACCCTCAAAAACTTAAATGTCCCACCTGTGAGCCAGTGGTGCCAGAAAATTAAATTATTTAATAGAAATTATTTCATGGAATAGCTATGGTAAAATGCAGTTTCTAAAAGATGAGAAGATAAATCACTTAAATGTAACTAAGATGTTAAATTCCCAGCCCCTCCAAAATTTGGTCCTAATAGTCTATGACCCAATTTCCCTACGGAGCTGAAAGCATTAATCATCTTCAGGAAGGGACACACGCTATGGAGATTCCCTGCCACAAGGAAGTTCTTCATGTCTGGCGTATATCACTTTTGCTTTAAAACAGGGCTGATACCTTTTATTCTGGCCTGAAGAAAGGGAACAAGTTTTGCCCTGTACCAGACCCTCAGCTGTGCTCAGGAAATTCATGATTCTTCAAAGAAAGAGAACCAAAGGTTTACCCAGCCAAACTTGAACTTAGCAAGGCTCTTGTTAGAATATTCACTTAGATGTCTTCCATTAGTAAACGTTTCCTGGATGGTTACCACACGCCAAAACTGTACTACATTCTGGGGATAAAGTGAATGAGACCCAATTACCTGTTAAGTCATGGGAGCTGGGGTCACACCTTCTGAATACTTGCTCTTTCTTGATACAAGGATGTGTGGATAGAAGCCCTCTCCTTCCCCCTGCCTGCTCACACTTACACACACTGCTACGAGCATACACAAACACACTCAGGTCCACACAGACCTGTGTACACACACCTACCCCTCCCGACACGTATGCAAACACTCATGCTCTACTCACCCCAGCTTGCAGTCACGTATATGTACGTGTGTTTCCTCCATGTTCTCAGCATGTGGACAGACCTGAAAGCCTCTGACATAATATGGACCATCTGAGACACAGCTTGGATATTGAACCTCTTGGCCTCATTTCTGGAACCCTGGCTGTCAGGAGCATGCACATTGATCCACTCTTACCAAAGTTTGACCCACTGGTCCTTCTAAAGGTAAGAGAGGATCCAGTTTGCACCAAATGGTCAGAGTGAACCCAAGGTTTGCACACTCCAATTTATTGCAGTTTCTTTCAGTTCACCTAATTTTGACTAATCCTTGTCACACAGATGGACAGTGTTCAGTAAGCGAGATGGAAATGGTCCATGCCCTCATAGAGCTCATGGTCCAGGGAAGGAGAGAGACCCATATACAGATAAAAGGAATATATTCAGGAGACAGGCATCATGGGTCATTTATTTACTCAACACGCATTTAATGGGCTCTTGCTCTGTTGTCAAGTATCAGATAGATGGTGGTGAACCAAGTGTAAAAGAGAAGAATGGAATATTGGAGGTGGTGCCATCTGTATGTGTATGTGTGTTTGTGCGTGTGTGTGTATAGAGTGCAGTCATCTTCAGTGTACAGGTTGAAAATAATTTACATATGTTAGACACTTTAGTAGTCAGCTCAGGCTCCTATAAAAAAATAGCATAGACTGGCTGGCTTAAACAACAGACATTTATTTCTTACAGTTCTGGAGGCTGGGAGTCTGAGTTCAGGGTGCCAGCATGGTTGGGTTCCTGGTGACAACTGTCTTCTTTGCTTACAGAAGGCTGCCTTTTCCCTGTGTCCCCACATGGTGGAGAGAGTGAGCTCTGGTGTCTCTTCCTCTTCTTATAAGGACGGTAATCCCATCATAGAAGCCCCACTCTCGTGACCTCATCTAAACCTAATTATCGCCCAAAGGCCCCACCTCCAAATATCACATGGGGAGTTGGGCTTCAACATGGATAGTGGGGGACACAACATTCAGTCAATAACAGACACCCATGTAACCCCCACCATCTCAAGACGTAAAACATTCCCACCACTGCAGATAGTGCTCATCCCCCTTCAGGCCATTGTCCACACCTGTTCATAAGTTATTCACTCTTTTGGCCTCTACCACCATAGATTAATTTAGCCTCTTCTTAAACTTCATAGAAGTGGAATCCTACAATATGTAATCTTTTGTGTCTGGCTTCTTTGACTCAACATTCCCTGTGAATACTGTCCATATTGTTGCACATATTAGAAGTTTGTGCTCTTCATTGCTGTATAGTATTCCATTCTGTGGCCCTATCACAATTTCTTTTTCCATCCTATTGTTGATGGACATCAGGGTGACTTCCAATTTGGGGCTATTATCTGTGAGAAGTTTTGAAGAATAAATGTGAGTTTTTCTAGTGGAACTTGATGCGGTAGCCATTAAATGAAATCTATAAACTACGTTACCCTGGGGCAACAAAGCAATGGAAATGGGCTCATTTTGCCTGCGAAGTCATGCCCTACGTTGGACTCTATTTGTGATGGGGAGTTGGGTCACTGGCATCCTGGGGCCTCCAGGTCTCTGTAGCAGTTGATGGCCCACCCCGACTTGTGTTTCGCTGGCAAAAGAGACCCCAGGAGCAAACTGAGGCGTGGATGATATCCTTAAAGGTCAAAAGGTCAGGCATGGTCTGGGTTCTCTCAGGAGATTCTCTTCAGGTGATTCTGTCATTCTCTGTTTTAAACAAATTCTTACTCTGCCTCCTTCCAAAAAAGGATTTGAAGTGGCTTTTAAGTGTCACAAATAGAAGAAAAAAACAACATGAAAACAATGTAAAATTATAAAGCCTATTAGGAAAATACAGGGTGGAGATAGGGAAGAGGGGAAACTAAAGACAGTAAGGAGAAGTACAGCAAATAAGTGGATAATTACATGTTGAGCTTCCTGTAAGGCAACGCAGTAAGGGAAATGGGATGATCTTCATAACTTATACCAGTTCATCAAGGGCACTCAGAGGAAACAATTACATCATGCACTAATGTTAATCATTTTTTCTATATATTTTTGCCTAAACCATCTTTGTAATAAATTCTGCCCAAAGCAAAGCATGGATGGAGGTGGTATTGCATAACAGTTGAGAGTACAGGGTGCAAATGCTGGTTCCACTACTTGCTGGTTGTGTGACCTTGGGCAAGTTACTTAACTCTCTGAGTCAGTTTTCCCCTCTTTAAAATGGGAGTGATAATGCGAACTCTGTGAGGTTGTTGTGAGAATTCAGTGAGATAGCACAGGGCCTGGCAAGTATTCAGTACTGGCTATTTTTTAGTAGCACTTCTTCTGAATTGTCTGTAGGCAATTTTAACTTTTCAAAGCACTTTTCTACGTGAATTGTATCCCAAAAATATTTTTGGGAAATAGGGCTGGAATTAATCTATTATAAAGCTAGTCCCAGCAAGTTAAAGACTTAACCAAGACCACATAGCTGATTTGTTACAGTGGCTGATGTCTTTTCCTTGGTGACTGGAGGTTTATGTAATTCTAGAAGTGTGTTTATGGGGGCAAGTCATTACATTGGCAGGAATAGGCTGCCAGGATTTGACAAAAATGTTCCAAATTTGTCCTGGACCTTTTCCCTATAATGATAGGTGGTCATTTCTCTGTCATTTTTGGCTTGAGGGTGCATGAGAATTGGGGCTCATGTGGCCTGAAATAGACACAGCAAAGAAGCTAGGATTTAAATCCGGAGCCCACCTCCACAGCTCATGCTCATAACCACTGTGCCTACCAGTTAGTTTGGCATCTGACCTGATGGGCAGTGTCAGCTGGCTCTCTCCTTCCAGGCCCTGCCCAGCTACCCAGTCAACAATGTGGTAGGAGCCCCCATCATTTCCTGGATGTTGGTTCAACAGGATCTTTCCAGGAGATGGGGCTTTAGGGATTGGAAAGAGCCTCTGGTCTATTGGCGCCTCCTCTTGCCTCCCCCACATACACACGTGCTCATCTATCTGGCCCTCTGAGCACGGTTAGCCCCATGAAGCTAACTTCATTGTCAAAGCACCTAGAATCCAGCTCTAGGCAGAGTTTGGTTCCAGGGAGGCTCAGAGGAACAATGACCTCTCTTTTCAGTTACAAGTTCCCACATCTACAGAACTGCTTCAGCAGAGGGGGGACCCTCCTTCCAGACACTCTGGAGCGCTGGAGGGCCCAGACAGGACTGGACATCTGAGAATTCTATGGCCAGACAGAAATGGTACCTGCTCCTAGAACCATGGGCTGGTGAATGTGGTGGGCTTCAAAAGGCTCTTTAATAATAAAAACATGAGCCACCATTTATCATGCACTTATTCAGTGAATATTTATTGGGCACCTACCACGGAATAGGTATTGACAATTCAGCAGAAACAAAACAGGCATAGCTCCTGCTCTCACGGAGATGACATTCTAGCAGGAGTCGGGAGAGAGACATAAGCTACTAAATATATGACATGGCAGATGGTGAGAAGGTCTGTGGAGAGAAGTCAAGCTGGTGAGAAGGGGTGAGGTGGGATGAGGGGCTGCTGTTTCAGATATGGTGGTCAGGAAAGTCCCCTGCAACGGGGTAGTGTTTCTGCAGAGACCTGAGTTTATTGAACATGCAGGCACTGTACTAAGCTGCTCAGATTGAAGTGAGGGGTGGGGAGAGGAACCCACTAGGACCCCACCTCACCTGCTGAGATACCTTCTTGGAACTCTTGGGGCCCTGTGAGCACGATGTGGATTCCCGTCGCTCTACACTATGCCACTTACCCAAACTACCTGGGGAATCCTTCCCCCCAACTCCTTTCCCCAGTGCTGCTTCTTGGGACTCTCAGGACTTCTCGCCTCCTCTCTCCAGTCTTTTACCTTACATCCTTCTATGGCTAATGGGTCCCCTGGCAGAACTCCCGAGAAGGCTCATGGCAGGGCTGTGATGTGGAAGAACTTTGCACATGTGGGGAAGGACAATGGAGTCATGGCATGGGCTTTCAGCCTTTCAGAGGAGGCCATGTTTAGGGACTGCTCCTTTGGACACCAGCCTCTCTGTAGGATTCATTTCAGGATTCAAGCAGAGCTGGTCCTCTTATGGCAGATAATTTAATCCCATATTATTTTAAAGGACTTTTGGTGTCTGTGGTCACTTGTTAAAGTATGGCTCCTTCTAAAGGGATTATAATGTGGTTTTTAGTTCCTCTTCCCTGGGGAGTGGTCAATCAGATTGCTTTCCACTGTAGGGCAACCCCTAGGATGAGGGTTCCAGTAAAGGGGGAGCCAGGGAAAGGGGAGGGAGGGAGCCACCAAATGAGAGGCCACTTCAGGACTGTGTCAGGACCTGCTCTGCTGAGTCTGTCTTTCTTTTTCTGTGAGCTGTGAGCCTCCTGAGGTTTGCTGATCCACCCACGACTTCCCACAGGGAATCACCTGCAGAGTTTCCAAGACAATGAGAATCAGACCTGGCCACCTGGGACCCGCCATTCCCCATTATGATGTGCAGGTTTGTTAGGGGCACTAAGGAGGGAAGGAAAACACCAATTTTTCAGTAATTTAGTTATTACATTTCTCATTGAGGAAAAATAACAGAAAGTAAAGATATTAAAAGGAGGGAGGGAGAAAGAGAGGAAGGAAGGCAGAAAGGAAGAGAAAAGAGAAAATTATTCATATTCTTATCATCCAGAGAAAAGTACTTTGAATAGCTAGCAAATTAGCTAGCTCATTAGTTATATAAATATATACATTTATTTATTTATTTTTATTTATTTATTTTTTTGTGAGGAAGACCAGCCCTGAGCTAACATCCATGCCAATCCTCCTCTTTTTTGCTGAGGAAGACTGGCCCTGGGCTAACATCGTGCCCATCTTCCTCTACTTTATATGGGATGCCGCCATAGCATGGCTTAACAAGTGGCGCGTCGGTGCGAGCCCGGGATCTGAACTGGCGAACCCCGGGCTGCCGCAGCAGAGCGCACGCACCCAACTGCTTGCACCACCGGGTCGGACCCCTAAATATATACATTAAAAAAGAAATAGGGGTGAATCTTAACATATCATTTTGTAGCTCACTTTTATCATTGAAGAATCTTGGGTGACCCTCTTTCCGGGTCAGTTAGCACCAATCTACAGCGTGATTTTTCATGACTGCATAGTGGATAGTCTGTCTCTACCGCTCTTTATGCCTTGTGTTGGTCAATAGGTGATTTCCAAATTTTTCGCTAGTAAAAACAACACTATAACCAATATGCTGTAGCTAAAATATTGCTCCTTTCCTCTATTTCTTCAGGCTAAATCCCAAGAAATAGAATGTGTGTATGTGTATCTATGGTTATGTGTATGGGTGTATGTATCTAAAGGGTAACAATTTTTATTCAGTGTTATGTGTAATTGTCTGCTCTCCCACCCTTGACTGTGATAACCATTTACGGAGCCCTTTTTTTAGTATCTTATTTCATTCTCGTACAATCCTGTGAAATAAGCTGTCATTATCTGTCTTATAGAGGAAGGCCCTGAGATGTAGAGTTTAAGTAGCTCAAAGACAACTAACTAGTAAGGCAGCAGAGTCATCATTTGAGTTTTGATCTGTGATGTCCAGGGACGTAGGCCTCAAAGATAACGGGAGGCTGTTATATTTCCTGAGCTCCTAAGGCCAGAAGAATCTTCCCAAGCTCCTCTGGTCCAGTCTCAATAAGGGGCTTCTCCTAAACCATCCCAGGCTGGTGGACTGGAAATCTGGGTTTAAAACTCTTGTCTTCCCTTGGTTTCTGGTTCTTGTTTTCAGTGACCACTAGAGTGAGAGGGTCTTCCATTTGACCAACTCAGCCCTTCCATGCTGCCATTCAAGCCATTTCCTGTTACGCAGATCAATCTGCTTCTTCCTCCAGGTCATAGATGACGAGGGCAATGTCCTGCCCCTGGTGCAGAAGGAGACTTGGGCATCAGGGTCAAGCCCATCAGGCCTATAGGCATCTTCTCTGGCTATGTGGTGAGGAACCCCCTCTCCTCTCTCTGTCCCCTGCTGGGGATAAGGGGTTCTGAGAGGGATGAGAGGGGTCCCAAAGTTATGAACTTCCCAAGAGAGATTGGCAAGACATAGGGACAAGGGGTGTCCAGTGTCCAAGAATGGGCACTTTGCCAAGAGAAAAGATTGGCCATTCATCCCTGTCATCCTTAGCCCATCACTAAGACCCCATTTGAAGAATCATCTTTCTCCAGACACCCCTTTCCACCCCAAGAAGTGCTTCATGCCAGAAAGCTTATTGCCTGTCAACTCTATACAGCAGTGTTTTCCCAAGGGCAGCCCTGCCCCCACCCCCAACGATTGTCCCTGCTCCATGCCATTGATCTCCTTCAAAGCTGTGCTAGATGCCACATTGAAGCCACCACACAGTTGGAGGCACCCCTACCTTCGGACCTTGCAGCGTTAGAAACAGATGATTCTTGAGGCTAACCGGCTCGATTTACAGGTGAGGATGGTGAAGACAGAGATTACAAAACTCATCCAAGCCCGTTATCATTGAAAAATGGACAGGGAGGACCTCAAACACGTTAAATAATAAATTAAATAATAAATCCAGTAATAATCGTTGCTACCATTTATTGAGTGCTTACCATGTGATAAGCCCTGTCTCAAAGCACTTCACGTACGTTAAACACATTGGATCCTCCCAAAGACCCTATGAAGTCCTTGGAGACAAATTGCTTGAGTTCAGAACCCCGCTCCACTACTTACTGTATGATCTTGGGCAAGTTACTGGTCTCTCATGCCTCAGTTTCCTCACCTGTAAAACATGTATCATAATATCTCTCAGCGTTATTATGGATATCGAGAGGCATTAATGTTTGTGAAACACTTAGAACAGTGCTATGTAAGAGTGTGTTAAATAAAAGAATTGCTGTAGATCCACATGATCACTACCACTGTACAGAGGAGGAAAACCGAGCCCCAGAGAAGAGGGCACAGCCGCACTGTGTGCTTCTCCAAGCATTTCCTGTGCGCTGTCCCCTCTATCCTCACGCGCCGGAATTCTCCCCACTCGACAGATGGGAAACAGACTCAGGAGTTGGTGGGTTGACTCAAGGCTGCAGAGTTAACGCCAGCAGGGGCTGCATGGTGACCAGGAGAAAGAGTCAAGCTGGTGGCCAAGAGATTTGGCTTCTGGTCTCAGCTCTGCCAGCTGTGATGGCTGTTTGGCCTCCGACAGGCCTCTTGATCTCTCTGATCTTCAGTACCCCTATTTTCCAAATGAGGAGGCTAGGCTGTGAATTCCCTATTCTGCCTTCTAACCCAGTGACTGAACATCCAACCTGGAGCCCACACCTCAACGCTTGAACAAACACTTGATATAAAGATGCGCTAACAAGGGGCAAAGCTCAGACTTTCTCACTGCTCATGAAAAAGTGCCTCAGCTGAATGAGGGCCCCGGCCACTGTAGAAATATGCACAATGCCTGGGGCCCTGGTGGCTTGCTGATGTGTCTCTAGAACTTTCAGATCTAACAGAGGAGCCAAAAAGAATGTCTAATAAACTTTGGTGCCCTTGAACAGGGTCATGGAGTGGAGCTGGGGTTGGGCTGACCGTTGAAGGGAAGGCGGAATCGGTCGGGGAAAGTGCCCTAGAGCTTGGGTGAGTGAAGCATCAATATGACCCGTCAGACTGAACCCCGGGGAGCAGGTGAGAGACCCTGGGGGAATAACTGAAATACAGAGGGAAGTCCAGTTCCACCTGGGGTCTGGGGTTGACAGGTTCAGGACAAGCCCACTGTGTTTAGTTGTTCAAGTTGTAAAAGTACAACCTGCCATCTGTTCTTGGCAGCCCTGCGACAGAGAACTTAGGCTTTGCAGGCACAATGACTCTGTCTACTCACCAGGACAATCTTGAGAAGACAGCAGCCAACATTCAAGGAGACTTTTGGCTCCTGGGAGACTGGGGAATCAAGGATGAAGATGGGTATTTCCAGTTCATGGGGCGGGCAGATGGTATCATTAACTCCAGTGGTGAGCTTGGCTTCTGGGCTGGGAAGGGTAATCTAGATCTTTATTCTGGCTGGTTCTAGACTTTGGGGCTGGCCTAGAGGTTGTGTCCAGTCTTCTCTGAAGGACAGGTTCTCCTACAGATACCGGATTGGAGCCTCAGAAGTGGAGAGTGCATTGATGGAGCACCCCGCTGTGGTGGAGGAGGCTGTAGTCAGCAGCCCGGACCCCATCCGAGGAGAGGTGATGGGCGAGCAGCAGCTTGCGGGTCTGCAGATTTGGGAGACAAGGGCAGTATAGAATGGTGGTTAAGAGCATGGACTCTGGAGGCTGGGCTGCCTGGGTCCAAATCTTGGCCTTGTTGGTTACCAGCTGTGTGACCGTGGACAAGTTACTTAGCCTCTCTCAGCCTCAGTTTCTCATCTGTAAGATGAGAGGTTGTTGTGATGATTAAATGTGTTAATATTTGCAAAGTGCTTGGAATAAGGCCTGGCACATAGCAAGCACCACATAAGGTCTATTATTACGGGGCTGCAGGGATTCCACTGCTGTCTGTCATTTGAATGAGAATCTGATCCCTGACGAGAGGAATGAGGAGGAATTTGAAGCAAGAGATAGAGCCCCTGAGCCATGGGGTCTACAGTGAGAATAGGGGGAAGAAGAAAGACCTCCTATAACGCCAGGGTTATAGGAATAGGCCAGACGGAGTCTAACAGAGCCTGGTGTGTGTGTAGGGAAAGGTTAAGGTGCAGACGTGTGGGTCAATGTCCAAGGACATTTCTGTAAGAAGTTGACCATGTCATACTCTGGCAGGTTAGGGATGTATGGAAATCATGGGAGCCACTACGCAAATGGGGCCCGAAGGGGATCCTCTACTGAGAAAACCCTGTGTGCCAAGCACTGAGCTAAGCTGTGCTGCATATGACTTCATTTCATTTCCCGTGAAGTATGACAATTGGATCTCCATTTTATAGACATGCAAACTGTAGTTTGGAGAGGTTAAACAAGTCATTTAGGCTGATGGTCCCTAGTCTTTATTTTCCTCTCTTCTCCAATATCGAATTTCTCCCCTTCACTCTCTATTGTCCTGGGGATACGAGGTGAGCCTGGTCTCAATCTGCAGTCCTACCTGTGCATCCAATAAGCCGCTTGAGAGAGAGGTGGGATCTTGGCTGTTATTATCCTTAGTTTCTCCCTTTGCCCTGCCCCGGATATCTGGAGGAGTAATTGGGGGATATATAGGTGGTGGCTGTGGTGGAAGTCTTAACACTGATTTTGCACTGTCCCAGGAGATGACGACACACTCTGACCCCTTCTCTCTTGGCCCTCATCCTCGCTGCAGGTAGTGAAGGCATTTGTGGTCCTGGGCCCACGGTTTCTGTCCCATTACCTGGACCAGCTCACCAAGGAGCTGCAGCAGCACGTGAAGTCAGTGATGGCCCCGTACAAGTACCCGAGGAAGGTGAGGCCTCTGGGCTCCCGAACTTGAGGAAGGAGGGATGGTTCTCCTCTTGTATTTCTCTCCTTCAGTCAGAGGATGAAGCCTCTAATTCCAAAGTTCTGCCTGACTATGACCAAGAAAGCCCAACTGTCCAGATTCCTGAAAATTGTCCTTAGCCTTTAAGTCACTCTGAATTGCAAGTCAGTTGCTCCTGTGGGAACAAGTTCTAGCCAATACCTGGCCTACATTCCCACTCTCTGCACTGAGGTCTTGCCATATTATTCAGGATTCTCTCAGTTGTAAGTGACAGAAATCCAACTTGAACTTTATTGCTCAACTGAAAAGTCCAGGGGTGGGTGAAGCTTTAGTCACGGCTGGTAACAGGCGTTCAAATGATGTGGTCAGGGATGTCTCTTTCAACACTTGACTTTCCTTCTTTCTGTATTGGCTTCATTTCTTGAAATTCTCTACCTTAGTAATGGCCCCCAGAAGCTCCAAACATACATTTTTAGCAGCTTAGCAAATCCCAGTAGACAAAGAGCATCTTTGGGGCCGGCCTGGTGGCATAGTGGTCAAGTTTGTGCACTACACTTCGGCAGCCCAGGGTTCGTGGGTTCAGATCCTGGGTGTGGACCTATGCACCACTCATCAAGCCATGCTGCGGCGGCATCTCGTGTACAAAATAGAGGAAGATGGGCACAGATGTTAGCTCAGGGCCAATCTTCCTCACCAAAAAAAAAAAAAGCATCTTTTTCCTCAAAGGCACCAGCAAAAGTCTTCAAGTTGATTCTGTTTGGACCAATTCAGGTCATGTGTTCATCTTAAACCAATCCCTGCAACCAGGGGATGGGACACTCTGACTGGCCAGTTCTGGGTCATGTGATCACCCCTGGAGCTAGCACAGGAAGGATGGGAGAGAGAGCTGCCCTGAACCCATGACATGGACTGAGCGAGGGAGGGGTGGCTCCCTGCAGGAAAATGGAAGTTCTCCTACCCGAAAAGGCAAAAAGCATAGGCTCTACCGTACCTGTTTTCAACTGTTTTCACTCTGAGGCAGAGAATTAAAGCATGGAGCTTGACACAGAAGGAGGACCTAGTTTTTGGAGCCAGGTACAAAATAGGAGCTTGCCCCAGGGAACGAAGAAAAATTTACTTTTTTGAGTCTGGGGTAGAAGGTGAGAGCAAGCACATTAAGCCTCAAGCCCCTCAGATCCTCGTGTAACCCGGATGCTCTCTGATGCTTTGTCAGCACAGGCTGATTGTCACAGGTGGTTTCTGAGAAGCAGACTCTGGGAAGGAGACTATCCTGCAGAGATTTATCAGGGAGTGCTTTGGATCAAGACCTGCAGAAGGAGATGGACGGGAAGGGAGCAGGATTGGGCAGAAGGTGAAGTTGCACTATGACATAGTTTCAGTGGGGGCCTCAGCCGACCCCATGGGGAGGCCTGAAGCTAGGACAACCTTTCAGGGTCTCCTGAGGGGGTGGAGGGGATAAGGGGAGGGCCTTTATAGCCCCGTGTGGTTCAGGCGTGGATGCAGGCTGCCCTGGGAAGGGGGCGTGGCCCTGGGAGAGAGAGCTCTCCTCAGCTGTGCACTCTCCAAAGAGGCCTGGCAGTGGGGGAGTAAGCCTTTTGTTCCCGCAGGGGGATCTGGGCAGCACATTAAAGAGTCCACCATGCAGACTTTCAGCCTGAAACTGATAGAGAGGCAGGATAGCATAGTCTCGGAATCAGACTGTTGCATTCAAAATCCATATCATCACTTACTCAACAATCTCTCTGTGCCTCAGTTTCCTTATCTGTAAAATGGCGATAATGGTGTTACTGTTTCACAGGTTGTTAAGAAGAAGAATTAATATTTGTAAGGCATAAGGCACTTAGAAGAGTGACTGGCACATAATAAGCATTTAATAAGTATTTTAAAAGGAAACTAGAAATCCAATAACACCAAACATATCAAGAATTTAGAATTTGGAATTGAAACTGAGTATTTGGGGAGATTCAGTGGAAGGGTCCTATCACACAGTATAACAGTGTATTACTCAGTAGACGTGTCTCTTTTTACATTCTCTCCTCTAGAATGCCCTGGGCAGCAGGTTCCTTCCACCTCCTCCCTCATTCCAGTGACCATACTCCCTTCTTTTTATTGATTGATTGATCTTCTTGAGGTCATATTAGTTTATAACATTGTGTAGTTTCAGGTGTACATTATTATATATCAGTTTCTGTATAGACTGCATCTTGCTAACCACCAATAGTCTAGTTTTTGTCCGTCACCATACGTATGTGCCCCTTTACCCCTTTTGCCCTCCCCCCACCCCCTTCCCCTCTGGTAACCACTAATCTGTTCTCCTTATCCACATGTTTTTTTATCTTCAATATATGAGTGAAATCATAGAGTGTTTGTCTTTCCCCGTCTGACTTATTTTAACATGATACCCTCAAGGTCCGTCCATGTTGGTGCAAATGGGATGATTTTGTCTTTTTTATGGCTGAGTAGTATTCTATTGTGTGTGTGTGTGTGTGTGTGTATATATATGTATATATATATGTATGTATATATATACATATATATACACACCACGTCTTCTTTATCCATTCATCAGTTGATGGGCCCTTGGGTTGCTTCCACATCTTGGTTATTGTGAATAATGCTACAATGAACATAGGGGTGCATAAACCTCTATGGATTGTTGATTTCATGTTCTTTGTGATATGCAGAGTAGCTTTCGTCTTAGCATTAAACGTGGATCTCCCTTATGGCTTCCTTCTACCTTCTATCTACTCTCCAGGGGCCAAATAGTAAATATTTTAGGTTATACTGTCTTTGTTGCAACTACTCAATTCTGCCCTTGTAGTGTGAAAGCAGCCAGAGACAATTGTAAATGAATGGGAGTGGCTGTGTTTCAATAAAACTTTATTTACAAAAACAGGAGGAGGGCTAGATTTTGCCCATAGGGTGTAGTTTGCCAAGCCCTGCTCTACCCCACTGTGATCTTAACAAACTCCTTCCTCAACAAAGTCAGTCTTGCCCTGTGGAAGATTCCCACATCAGCTGCTAAGATAGTTTTTTCGTATCTGTATCCCTATTGTTATTATTTTTATTAAATCCAAGACCATCTGATTCCTAGACTGATGCCCTGGCAAGCTGAACCATGGGAAGCCTCAATGAACTGTCATCATCATCCACATATTAGGATTCAAGAGTGTTAGAGATGGTGAGGTCCTTGATATCAGACCTTCCTTTTCACGGGTGAGAAGAGTGAAATTGGAGAGATTTTATAGTTTTGCCAAGGACACACCAACAGGAAATGACTGAGATGGAATTGAAAACCAGGCTTCCTAACTCTTAGATGTCTGTTCTCTCCAGTCGAGCTTAATAACCACAGCTAATATTTTTGGGTGTTTACCCCATGCTAAGAATTTAGCCTTGGAATCTCATTTAGTCCTCACAACAACTCAACAAATTTGTTGTTATCCTCTGGCTTATTCAGTGGGGAAACCGAGTCTCCTAAAAGCCAGATGACCCGACCAAAGCCAGGCGAGTGGTAGAGGAAAGACTGGAGCCCAGAGAGTCTGGCATCAAAGCTCAGGTGTCTGATGTGTCGTGTTGTGTTCACGTACTGCTTCTCGCCTGGTCTAGAGTATGTCAGAGACCAGCTGACCGACTTTATGTCCAGTTCCAGCCATTCTCCTCTTGTCCTTGTCCCCGAGCACTTTCTGAAGCTTCTTATTGCACAGCGGGCTGCCCTGGGTGTTTTCCAGGCTCAGTCCTCACTCACCTGGAGCCTCCAGCCTCAAGAGCTTCCCTTCACCCTGTAGCAGTTCCTCTGAAATAGCCAACCCCATTGGGGTCATGGACAGCCCACCCTGCACTGATTTTTCCCAACAGATGGAGTTTGTCTTGGACCTGCCCAAGACTGTCACGGGGAAAATCCAGCAACAAGGACTGCAAGAGGTCTGGGCAGGCCGGGGCTCAGTGAGACCTGCAGGGGCCTTTCCTGTGCTTCCTGCCCTTTTCCCCCTTCCATTTCCCTTTGGGTCTTCTGTCTTCCCCTGGGGATATGAGATTCTTTATGGCAAGACATGCGTGTGATTTTTGTCTTTCCTTGGTTATGAGCTCAAAATCTTTCCATGTTGGATATTGAAAGAAGAAAAGGAGGGAATGCGAGAGAGGAAAGGAGAGGGGAACAAAGGAAAAGGAAAGAGAAAAAGAGTGAAACAGCAAGATAGAGCAACTGAGAAAGAAAAGGAGGGAGGGAAGGTAGAATGGAGGGAGAGAGGAAAGACAGAAGGAATTAGAGGGACGGAAAAGAAAGAGAAGGAAAGAAGGAAGGAAGGAAAGAAGGAAGGGAGGAAGGAAGGAAGGATAGAAGGAAGAGAGGAAGGGAGGGAGAAAGGGAGGGAGGAAGGAAGGATGAAAAAGAAAAGAAAGCTGGATAAACAGAGTCAAGCAGAAAACTGTGTCCTAGGAAGGAAATGAAAAGCCAGGGCGCCCATATCACCACTTGGACAAGACCTCCATACAGAGAGGCTTGTGTATGTGGTTGGGACAGTGGCGTCATCCCCATGTCACCCCATACGTTAGGGCATTCATGTCCAGTGGAGGGGAACCACCATGTACTGAGCATTTGCCACATGCCAGTCACTGTCCTAGCCATTTTATAAATCCTGTCACGTTTCATCTCGGTGTGGCATCTGCAGACCTCAGGTCATAGTTGTGAGAACAGTGTGATAAACTCAAACAGGTGTCCCTTCCCCTACAGCTCATGTTTGTGGTGTTGTCTGCTCTTCCTAGAATCAAGTAATAAAATCATTTTTAAATCAAGACCCTCTGGGGAAAACAAAGAAGGAGAGAGTGGCATTGGTGAAAGACAAACCACAGACTCAGTTCCTGGGGCCTCTGGGACCCCAGAGCCAGGAGTCCACGAGAGGGAGGGAGGTGAGGACCATGACGGCTTCACCACAACCCAGAGGCAGAAGGTGAACCTTCCTAGCAGACTCAAGTGAGCTGGAGAAGAAAGCAAAGGATTTCTGAGGCTCCATGACTCTTCTTAAGAATACTGAGTAATAACTACAACGATGGTAATAATAATGTCAAGCACTTGCCAAGTATCAGGCACTGTGCGAAGCAAACACGTATATTAATCCCGCTTAATGTTCACAGTCACCCTTTGATTCAGGTACTATTATTTTTCCCCTTTGACAGAGGAGGAGACTAAGACTTGGAGAGATTAAGTGATATTCCCCGAGGTCACACAGCGTCAGGTTCCCACACAGGCCTGTCTGCATACAATGCTCATGCACCCCTTCAATCTGCTTGCCTGCTCTTCTGGCCCTTGACAAAGCACTTCTCTTACAAGTCCTCTTTTTCAACATCCAATAGAATGTGGATATACTGTGATATATTCCTCCAGGAGTCCACTAAAATGCATCAGAGTTTTGTTTGGCCTAGTAGAGAAATGCAGTCTGCTAATCAAATAGCAAAACTTTGCTTTTAACCGACAGCTTCCAAGAATTAAAATCTGGCAGATGCTCATCCTGACACTTGCACTGCTATCTTTATCCTATAGCGAGAATGTCTTGGGTCATATCCCTTTACTCAGTGCCCAGTCCACACTCTCCTCACCTCTTCCAGGCTCAGGAATGATTGATGATGGGAACGCACACCTTTAGGGGAAGTCTGTGACCTACCTGAAGAATAGGATCTGGCTCTCCTCCCTCCGCTCCATCCCCTTCTCCAAATGGCTTGTATAAAGCTATCACAGTATTCAGCCGGTACCTTTCAGATTGGCTGAAAGGTGGCTTACTGTGACTACAATGAAATCACCACCTCTTGTCTTTTTCAGGATGAGATAAAGATAGACCACCTCATCCTGCCTGTCCTTGTCTAGTAAAAGCCTTTCTAGTCTAGGGAAAGTCCCAGGCTGGCTGCAATTATCCACAGATAGAAGGAGAAACTTCCACTGGAGAAGGGGGGTCACCTCACTTACATTCAATATTATTTCAACATCAGGTTCAAGTTGTGAAATGACAGAAGGGCTGGCCATTATATCACATGTTAAAGAGTTGAGACTTCATCTGGAGAGTAATGTACTCAGTCAACAATGCATTTCTAAATGATTACCTTGGTAGCTGAGTGGTGAATGTATTAAAGGAGAATTTGAGAAATGCTTGGAAGAATTCCTTTTCCTTGGAACCTGATGACTTGGAACTAAATAAGGCAGATGGGGTTAAGAGTAAGAAGGCACTGAAGGATGATATCTTGGTTTTTTATTAGGTAAACTGGGGTAGGTGGTTATAGTACTTTCTGAGAGGAATGGATTTGGAGGCAGGAACATTGAATTCAGTTGTGGTCATGTTTATCTATGTTATCTATGGAATATCGAGGTTAGCATATATTTAGTAATCAGTTGGATATTTAAGTTTGAACTCAGGGGAGAGGTCAATATTTTAAATGTGGTTTAGGAAATTATCGAGAGAAATAGAGAGAGAGAGGAGAGAGAGAGAGATGGACAGAGTGCATATGGAATGAGAGGAATTGTTGGCTGAGGATGAGTTCTTGGAGAACAATATTTAAAGAGAAGAAAAAGGAAGAGAATTCCATGGACAATGTTGAGAAAGAAGACTCAGAAAAGGCAGGGTATGAGAACAGAAAGATGAAAGAGAGCGATTCAAGAGTTGGTTATCATTGCCAAGAACGACCAAGAGTCAGAACTGAAAAGGACCCATTGCATTTGGCAGCAAGAACATTAGAGAACTTGCTTCCAAAAACAAAGATTCAATAGAGTAATTAAGAGTAGAAAACTGATGACTGTGGGTTATCAGTGAGGGATGGAAAGAGATGGAGACAGCTAACGTAGTCTATTCTTTTTAATAAGCATTAATTGAAAGGGGAAGGAACAAAAGAAAATATACAGAATCAAGGAAGCAACTTTTGGAGGAGGGAGGAGTTATGTGGCAAACATTGTTTTTCTCCTACTGTCATGGAGTGAATTGTGTCCCCCAAATTTCATATGTTGAAGCTCTAACTCCTAGTACCTCAGAATGTGACTGTATTTGAAGATAGGGCCATTAAAGAGGTGATTAAGTTAAAATGAGGCCATTAGGGTGGGCTCTAATCCAATCTGATGGTGTCCTTATAAGAAGAGATTGGGACACACAGAGAGACACCAGGGGTGTGTGCACAGAGGGACAGTCATATGAAGAAGCAGCAAGAGGATGGCCATCTGCAAGCCAAGAGGAAACCAACCCTGCCAGCACCTTGATCTTGGACTTCCAGCCTCCAGAACTGTGAGAAAGTAAATTTCTGTTGTTTAAGCCACTGGTGTGTGGTATTTTGTTACAGCAGCCTTAGCAGACAAATACACCTACCCAATGGCCATTCCCCACCACCACCTCCACATCACCTTGTTCCTTGCTAAAAGAACCCAGATTTTGTTCAGAATCAGAGTGAGCGGACTGCTGGGACATGAATTATGATTGGATTAACCCAGTCCTTTTCCAGTTCTCTTCAATTAAGTCAATTAGAAAGTTTCAGTTTGCTCCTTCTGTGTCTTCCACTCCTTTGTGGTGGAGTTTATTTGTGACTCAGCAAATATTGACTCTCTGCTCATCCCTCTCCACCCCTACTCAAGGGAGGAATACACTTCTCTGAGCCATGAGGTTGAGCTTGGTGGTGTAGCTTGTCTTGGCCAATGGAATACTAGCAGGCATGATGCAAGCAGAGGTTTTGAGTGTGCTTACCTGGTTTGCCTTGATTTTTGGTGCATCTGCCACCCACCATGAGAAGAGCATGCCCTAGAGAGCCACCAGTCTCAGAAGGAAAGCCTCGTGGGGCAGACATAACCCCACCCCACAGCTGAAGCTGAGCCTCCCAGACCACCTACAGGCTTGTGAGAAATAAATGTGTGTTGGTGTAAACCGTTGAGACTTGAGGATTGTTTGTTAGGCAACTTTGCCATAGCAACAAATAACTGATAAAACCTTAATTCCTCTTTTTAATAAAAAGAGAACAGACTAGTCTCAAATATTTGGCAGGCAACTGTATCCCAATGGGATTTAATAACAATAACAATGTGTACTTCCATTGTATTCATTTTTAGTTTCCTCCGTTGTGGCAGATAAAATTAATTTCTTAATGATAGTAGTGATACAGAGTTTCGTTTGGATTGATAAATTTTTTGTGCTTTAAGTTTTTAAGAGAATCAATGTAAAGGAAAATATTGAGTAAATAAGACTAGAGATAATAGCGCATGGTTATAGCACAACAGAAAGAGACAATGGAGGTGAGGCATGAATGACCGAAGTTTGAGAAACATTTGAGTAAGAATGGGCCGGGATTACAGAGGAGAAGAGAACGAACGGGACCAAAATGAAAACTCAAAAGGAAGTGCAAGTAGTGTCATCTTTCCTAAAAGGAAGTAGCCAAGGATGAGTGGGGAATGTAGTTACCTTTTAGAGTTGAAGGTTGTGAGTTTGAGGTCTTGTTCTGTTCGAGGAATGCCCTGTCCACTCTCAGCCTCAGTCTCCTCATCTGATAAATGGGAGGGATCCAACATCACCACAAGGATGCAGTAGAGATTCGTGGAGATCATGCCTGAGGAAGCATCTCACAGGGTTCAGGTAAACCACCGGGCAGGGATTAACGTTTGAGAGGTGCAGGTGCGAGGGGAAGAGACGGGGGCCCAGAGAATGAGTGCTGCCTCAGCAAGCAAGGGTGCAGTCAGGCTGGGCACAGCAGCCCAGCTGCATGAACTCTGATCGGAGGTAACCTCTTATTTAATTTTAGTTACCTTTAACTAAACCCTCAGTCCACCAAGAGAGCCAGTCTGCCCACAGAAGGAGAGAGAGGGGAACGAGTGAGCAGAGAAAGGGCATTTGCTTGGAAGAGCAGGATGTTTATGGAAAAAAGATCCAGCTTTTTGATGGAGTCGTGATTTTCTCGGTCCTTCCAGGGTCCGGGTGCTCTAAAAAGAAGAGAGCGCTGGCATAAGACAAACAGATCCCTGGGGCTGTGAGCTGGATAAAGAGCCCATCCCCGCAATGGTTTGGGAGGTCCAGATATCCCAGCAGGCCCCGCAGAAGATGAGAGAACGCAATATCTGAAAGCTGTCCTGCAGAAAGAGCCCTACAGAGGTGACAGCACCATCCTGAAAGAACCTTTGTTGTTTTCTTCTATCATTTTAATATTACTTACCTTTGCAAATTGGTAATGCCTGAAAGATATTCTGAAAAATCCGGTAAAAACCACCCCCCACTGCCATCACAGTTTTCCTCCCCAGAGGTAAATGATGCCCCTTTTTTGTGAATCCTTCCAATGGTATCTGGGGGGAAATTTGGAGGGAGCCAGACGGTAGAAGCTTAGTTGGTTTTCTCCCTCTTTACTCAGATTGTGCTGTGATTTGCACCCCATTGCAGTTCCCTCTAGCCTCCCCCTACAGGAGAGAACTCACTCTCTCGCAGATCCTTTCTTCATCTCCCCAGCAGTGTGGGTGGAACAGGGAAAGCCCCAGGCACCTCCATCACCGTGGTCCTGCCTTGTGCACGTGGGTCAGCATTTCAGCCAACATTACCCTAGAAGCCGGATGCTGTGCTGGTGTTCAGGGGCTGGTCCTCCTGCCTGGGCATGGTCACTCAGGAGGGCAAAGGCCCAGGGGCATTCCCTTCCCAAGGAGCCTAGATGGGTTCAGAAGAGCCTGGACAGCAAGCTGGTTCTGTGTGGCTCCAGAACCAATCTAGGAATAGGGAGGGTACATGGCATGAAGGCAGATCTCAGCTTGAACAACCTCAGAATTTCCTGAAAATGCAATCTTTCCGCCAGTGCTCTGGGCTGCCTTAGGAAGTAGTGAGTTCCCTCTCACTATAGAGCTGCTTGTTTGCATCAGACTAGCTGATTTCCACGTTCTCCATTTCCTCCTGGGGTTGGCACCAGTGCGATTGAACTTCTTGGGCAGAGCCAGACTTGATAATTGTGGCTCACTTGTCAGGGCAAGGGTGTGGCCTAGTTCTTACCGGCACCATCCTCTGAGATTCCCAGGCACACCAAACCAAGAAGGATGCAAAAGGAAAACAAGAGCTCAGTTGCATGTGGATAACAGTAGGTCTGTCCACCAGGTGGCTCCCAAAGCCTTGCATTCATTTACTCAACAAATAGCTAGTAAGTGGTTGCTAGTGCTAGTATTTTACCCAGGGAGGATACTGCTTTAAAAGGAAAGTTCCTTCCCTCGTGGAACTCATATCTAGTTGTTGTGGGAGGGGGAAGGGAGAAGCAGACAATAATTAAGATAAATAAGCAAATATGGAAAATAGAGATTAGGATGGGTAGTGGTAATTGGTATGGAGAAAATTAAGCAGGTGAGAATCTAAGAGAGTGATTGCATTTTTTTTCTATTTTTATGGATAGAAAATATCTGGAGTGAAGTAAATAGAGCTTTACTGCTACTTTTGGCAGATTTTTTTTCTGACAGACTTACAACAAAATTCCACCACCATTCCTACCTGCTTGCAGACGGTTGAGTGGGCCACTGGGATGTCACGTCGGGTCATTGAGAGGCACAGAAAGGGGCCCATTTCTTGTCCACCCACACTGACTTATGGAAAGGGGTGTTTCTGTTAGGCTTACTTTCTGGTTTCCTTCATTTTTGCCCAAACAAACCAGTAATGATCCAGAAGTTACCTGACATTCACAACGAATATTCATTAATTGTGAGACATGGGGGAGGAGTGAGCAGAAAAAGAGCATTTGCTTGGAAGAGCAGGCTGTTTATGGAAATGAAGATCCAGCTTTGGATTTTCGGAAGTTTTCTCCTTTTTTTGTTGTGAGTAAGATCAGCCCTGAGCTAACATCCATGCCAATCATCCTCTTTTCGCTGAGGAAGACCGGCTCTGAGCTAACATCTATTGCCAATCCTCCTTTTTTTCCCCAAAGCCCCAGTAGATGTATGTCATGGTTGCACATCCTTCTAGTTGCTGTATGTGGGATGCCACCTCAGCATGGCCAGAGAAGCGGTGCATCGGTGCGCGCTCGGGATCTGAACCAGGGCCGCCAACAGCGGAGCACGCACTTAACCGCTAAGCCACAGGGCCGGCCCTGGAAGTTTTCTCCTTTTTTTCATCTGCCCACAGTTTTTCTCATTGAGGCTGTTGCCTAGCGTTAAAGAGGTCACGCCCAGCAGAAGTGCATCCTCCCAGGGGGTCACCTTTTTAAAATTCTCACCAGGGCACCATAAGGGCTTAGCAGGGACCTTGCTTGTCAAGTGGGAATTTGTTGTTCTGCTGAGGTTGAAATTTGTCTTGGCCACCAGGCTGGTGCTGGAGTTTTAACAGAAACATCTGGCCTCCCATCCCAGTCTAGGAAGGCAGAGGGTTGAAGGAGATAGTTCAGAGTGAAAGCCAAGTGACTTTCATTGAGAACCTACCATATGCTGGATATTTTGACAAATATTATCTCATTTGATGCTTCAGCGTAAGCCTGCAAGAAGCAGGCATTATTATTAAGTCCATTTTGCTGCTGAGGAAACTGAGGATTGCAGATATTAAATTAAAAAGCTACCCAGTCAGCCATCTGGTAAGTGTTGGAGCAAGGATTCCAATCCAGGTCTATCTCACTCCAAAGCCTGTGATCTTTCACTAAGAACCACTGGAGCCGGAGACAAAAAAAGTGAAGTCTCGAGAAAGCAAGCCACCACTGCTTTTGCTTCCAATGATAAGTAGAGTTCAAAGTTCAAGAAGCCAGGGAAAGTGTTATGGAGTCATCAGATCAATGAAATGGCCTCACCAGCATGGGTAAGACTCCTGGTGGTAGGGCCGAGCTTGTCTGCAGTCTGACCTACTATCTGCAACCCCCCCATCTACCATCACTAGCCACACACCTTTCAGTGCCGCTGGCCATTGCCTGTCACCAGGACGACTGTCTGTCTCCTACCTGCTCTCCTTTCCCACTCGCTCACCTCCCCAGAGTATTCCCCACGCGGCAGCCAGGCTGATCCTCTCAAAACATGTATCAACTGATGCTATTCCCCTACCTCCACCTGCCAACGGCTTCCGCTCTCTTAGAATAAATTCTGAACTCTTCTCCATGGCCTTCAAGGTCCTACGTGATTTGGCCTCTACCTGACTCTCTGACTCCTTGTGCTGCCTCTTTCTCCCTTCTGCTTGACACTAGACCACTAACCTTCCTTCCGATCCTCAAACGGACCTTCTCCTGTCTCAGGGTGCCAGGTGCTCCACTGCTTGGCGTGCTCCTCTCCCCACTTCTTCACCCGGCTGCTGCTTCTTGTCATCTAGGTCTGGGCTCAAATGTCCCTTCCACAAACAGTTCTTCCCTGATCACCCTACGATAGTAGCAGCCCCCGCCCCGTCACTCCCCATTACATCAGCTCTTTCATCTTCTTCATAGCACTTCTCACCAACTAAAAGTATCTTGCCTACTTGTCTCCTTATTTATTCTCTGTATCTCTCTGGTCAGCATGTAGGAAGCACCTACAGTTGCAAGTTTTATGAATAAATGGATGAGAACAAGAGATTCTAAGGTGGCTGATATAGTGATCTCGCTAACCTTCCGAGTTAGATAGGAGGAGTTATGTCAGTGACACAGGTGAGGAAACAAGTGACTTGCCATCAAGTGGCAGAGGATAAGCTTGCAGCTCATCCTTTGTCTCCAAAGCCCAATTCCTTCTAACCACATGGCATTATTGCCTCTGAGTACTCTTCTAGGAAAACTGAAGACATCAACTTGCCAGCCATTAGCAACAAAACCCACCTTACTAAATGTAGTATTAGTATCAATCCCTTATAAAGTATGTTAACCTTCTACTGTGGTATGGTGAGTATCTTTGTCCAAGCTCATCAGTTCATGTAGACATGTGAAGGACAGAGACCAGGTCTTATTCATGCCTGCACCCCTACGGGCCTGCCACCATTCCTGTCAGATAGGACAGGCTCAATACATGTTTGCTGGATGAATGGATGGAGTTTGTAGGCACTTAATTATTTACAAAGTACTTCTACACCCTTCATCTTATGTAACTTCCAAAAAGCCCCGGAACATAAAGGTAAGCTGATATCATTAACAGCATTTAACAGATGATGATATGCAGGTCACACCCAAACTGCTGTTGTTTTCTTTCTTTAAGAATTATAATGAGGGGCCAGCCCCATAGCCTAGTGGTTAAGTTTGGCACGCTCCACCTTGGTCTGGTTTCGGTTCCCAGGTGTGGACCTACACCACTCATTGGTGGCCATGCTGTGGTGGCAACCCACATACGAAATAGAGGAAGATTGGCCACAGATGTTAGCTCACAGTGAATCTTCCTCAGCAAGGAAAAAAAAAGAATTATAATGGACTCATATTCCCTGTTGGAGCAGAACCCAGCTGAACTGCACACACTGCTGTTGCCCAGCACACGTCTGCTTAAAAGCCAAGATAAACACTTTTTTTTATTATCTTTCACATCTTACAAAATACGTCAAATTCTGAAAAACTCTGTGATAATTAGACAAAAAAAAAGCTGAAGCTGAACCATTCAACCTGGGATAATTATTACATTCTGATTCTTTCCCTTTCTCACCTCCTTTTGGTCTCCATTGTCTATAGCATGGAGTGTTCATTCATCTTCCTCCACAAAGAGACTCCACTTCCGACGGAATAGAATTGTCAGGGTTGTGGGAGCCTTGCTCTCCTTGTTAACCCTCCTGTTGGGTTTTACAGCACACAGCTTTGCCTGAATGGCCTCCTCCACTAGTCTCTCCTCTAGCGCTCTGTGGGCTCTTCCCAAAAATGGAGGTCTGGAGATACCAGTCCCTTACACCAGGACCCCTGGCCTTTCCCCCCAAAATACTGCACACATTTCTTAACCTGGTTCTCGGTACCCCAAATCTGTATCTTACTCAGCTGTGCAGCCTTGTCTCCCAGATGTCCTCTCCACGTGCCCTGCATTCTACCAGACCAGAACAGTCAATGATTCCTTGAACAACTTCTCTGCATTTCCCCACACCATTCCCGCTCCATCACCACTACCAGGGATGAAGGCTCCACTTATAAACACCATCCCCATCCTTCACGGGCTTTCCCTTGAAACCTCCCCTAGATCCCTTCAGCAATTCATTCAATAAAATATTTAGTAAGAGTCGCCTTTATGCCCAACAAACCCTATCCTCAAGGAGCTTCATATTTACTGAACAAGAGACCCAGCTAACAAACTCAACACAATGAGGGTGCTGTAATGGTGTCGTTGCAAAGCAATGGGCCAGCATTGGAAGGAAAGCAAGAGAGTCCATTCCAATGCTCACTGAGACTACAATCTAGGCAGAAGGTTAGGAGGGGGAAAACACAGCACCAGACTGGGCTTGAAACAGAAGTCCTGTGGCATGCAGTTCTTCATTCATTCATTCATTCCTTCATTTGACAGACATTTACCAAGCCTGAATATGTGCACAGCACTCTGCCAGGAATGCAGAAATGATGTTATGTGGTTCCTACCTTCAGGAGTTTACAGTCTAGTAGGAGAGATAGAGATATACACACAGGGCTCTACCACAGGTAAGAAGCACTGTACCAAGTGCCAGGGGACCAGAGGAGGGTGGCTGGCTCTGCCTAGCAGAGTCCAAGAAAGCTCCAGAAAAGGATGGTATTTGTCAGGGCTCTAAAGGGAGTAGAAGTTTACCAGGTGGAGAAGAAGAAAAGAAGGGAAGGGAAAGGAAGAGAAGGGAGGGGGAAGGAAAAAGAACACTGCGTCAGTCAGTCCAGTCAGGAGTCAGTTATTATTATTATTATTTTTCTGGGTGAGGAAGATTGGCCCTGAGCTAACATCCATCGCCAAATTTCCTCTTTTTGCTTGAGAAAGATTGGCCGTGAGCCAACGTCTGTGCCAATCTTCTACTTTATATGGGACACTGCCACAGCATGGCTTGATGAACAGTGCACAGGTCCGCGTCAGGGATCCGAACTTGTGAATCCCAGACCGCTGAAGTGGAGTGTGCAAACTTAACCACTCTGCCACCAGGCCGGCCCAGGAGTCAGTTATTTTAACATAAAAAAGTGTTTAGTTACAAAATCATTAACTAAGTGACTGAGAGATTAAAAGGAACTCTAAGGCATCATGAAGGTAGCAGTTGCAAGAAGCAGCTACAACTCCTATAGCTGAAGAAACAAGGGAGAAAACTTAGAAACTCAGAGGAGGAAGCCCATTGGTGGGCAGATGTGTGAACTCAGATCTCCAAGGAGGGGCACTGCTCAGCTGGGCTGGTGTCTCTGAGCTCAGGGGAGGGGCCCTGTGGGCTGGCCCAGACTTCTGAGGACGGGCACAGGCCAGCTGTGCTAGTGTCTCCTAGTTGAGGCATGACTTGCAGCTGCGTCTGCAAGTGCTGGGACGAGGGCAGCCTGGATTCAGCTGCAGCTACGGGAAGGAATTGCAGGTGCCAAAGGGAAGAAGTGTCTGTACCTAGACTGTAGGTCAGTGGTACTAAACCGGGTGATTTTGCCCTCTAGGGGACATTGGCAATGTCTGGAGACATTCTTAATTGTCACAACTGGGGAGTTGCTACTGGAATTTAGTAGATGGAGGGCAGGGATGCTGCTAAACATCCTACAATGCACAAGACAGCACCCCCTGCACAAAGAATTACCAAGTCCAAAATGTCAATAATGCCAAAGTTGAGGAACCTGTTCTAGGTTACCACTGATGTCGGTTCCTGCCTTCCTTCCTCCTCTCTCCAGGGTAAGTTTCTCTGGCTTAGTCCAATATTTACTTGAACAACTGGGTTGTCAGCAAAGGCTAGATGTGCTCTTGCAGGCAAGACCTGGAATGTTCCAGTATTTGGAATTCCCATTAGCCCACTGTGTTACTTTAAGTTTTTAGCAGTAAAATTCCAGTTCAGGGAGCTCAGAAGCTGAAAAAACTTAGTATCTTTTTAGAGGAACTTGATTTCACATCAGAGTTTGAGTAGGGGAACTCCAATAGGAAAAGCATTCTGCCAAGGTGGAGCTGTGTGTGTGTGTGTGTGTGTGTGTGTGTGTGTAGGTACATATAATGTATGTACAATTATAGTATATTAATGTACATATAATATATATTATATGTTCTGTATATAATATTTTATATATTAAAATATGCATGTGAAAATACATATATTTTATATATATACAGTTATATATTATCTATATATATATACAGTTCACTGAGGCTCTGTTGATTCTTTTTCAGTATTCTTCTCTTACTTCTTCAGACTGGATCCTTTCTTTTGATCTAACTTCAGTTCACTGACTTTCTTCAGTGATCTCCAATCTGCTTTAAAGGCCATTCAGTGAATTTTTAATTTAAAGTAATGTATTTTTCAGTTAGAGATTCTCAATTTAAAAAAATAATTTCTATTTCTCTGCTAAATTTTTTTATTTGTTCATTATGAGTATATTTTACTTTAATCCTTGAGCATGGTTATTAAAGCTATAGCATAGTTATTAAAATCCTCATCTACTAATTCCAATATCTGGGTCATCAGTTTTCTCTATTGATGTCCTTTTTCTCTTGAGAATGGGTCATGTTTTCCTGTTTCTTTGTAAGTCTAGTAATTTTGAATTTTATGCTGAACATTTTCTATAATATGTTTTAGAGATTCTGGACTTTGTTATATTTTTCTGAAGTGTGATTATTTTGTTTGTTTGTTTTAGCGGGGAGTTAACTTGGCCATACCCAAACGCCAAACTCCATCCCCCTGCAGTGTCCACCAACTGAAAACTCTGTTCAGTTCTTTTAGCCTGAAACTGAAAAGATTCTGTGTAGTTCAGGGATCAGCCAGAAATTTGGGCAAAATATATACACAGAATTGGGGCATCTCCTCCTCTGGTTCTCTCTTTCTTGAATTTTCTCCATAAAAATGGGAACTCGTTCGTTTCCTCCAGTCTCCTCCCTCCATTTTCTGACTGCTTTTGGTTGCTTTCTAGTACATTCTGGTATTGTTTTTTATATTGTTTCCAGAGTTTGTAGTTTATATCCGTCAGAAAATTGGTCTTATGGAAGATACTACTCTATACTCGAAGTGTAAGTTCTGTTATTACGTTCGTAGTTGTGAATGATTTGATTAATCTCTTCCTCCCACCCACGCTTATTGTGAGTACATACATTTTAATTCAATTAAAAACGTTAACCACCCCCCCCCACAATGCTCTTTATTATAATATGCCTTAGGAGTTCCCAGGACAGTGCAGGGGAGCATTTTGGATTGTAATCAGTATACAAGCTTCAAGCTAAGCTTTGTTCTGCCTCAGGGTGTTTGCAGTTGGAATCAAGAACAGGTTAACTCCAAAAATCAAAGCAAAGCAAAGAACTGTGTGTTCTTTCAGTTAGAAGTTATCCCCAGGATCAACATGGTGAACGAACATGGTGACTAAGAGTCAAAAGATTTAGTGCCAGGTAGATCTAGATTCAAATGCTGTTTCTGCCATTCCTGGCTGTGTGACATGGGGCAAGTAGCTTAAATTCTCTGAGCATCAATATTCTCATTAGTAAAATGGTGGCAATTATAGTACCTACCACATAATGTTTTATCCTCTTGTCTATTTAATTGATATTTTGCTTCTTGTCTTTGCCTCCCTATTATGGCAATGTAAACTGCTTGAGAGCAGTAACCTTGTCTGACATGAACAAAGCTATATTCACACCTAGAGGGTGCTCATTAATTATCTATTGAATGAATGAATGAATGTACTATAGGTTTTTTATAAGATTAAAGAGATTAATGGATGTAAAATAGTCAAATTGACAGGATACTTGACTACACAAAGTCATTCAGAGAACTAGGCTGAGAGAATCCCTGCCATATTTTGATGTTACTATCTCCACACATGGTTTCCCAGACTACTAAGTCAGGGGAAGAGAGAGAACTCCTACCTGTTCTTAAATGCCCTAGACCAGAAGTGACTTGTGTCACTTTCACCTGGAGTTCATTGTCCAGAACTGAAATTTAGTGGCTTCACCCTAACTACAAGAGAGGCTTGGAAATGAAAGAGAAGTGTGTGTGGAATCTTCAGAGAGTCCTACTAGAGACAAGAACACTGAGTACAATGGGATAAGAAACCTGCTCAATGTCACAGAGCTGGTAACTGGTGAAAGCTAGACTGAAACCCAGGCGGCCCGGCCTCAGAGCCTGTCTTCTTGACCACAACACTGGTGTTACAGTTCCATGCGAGAGATCTACTGAGATCCAGAGGGTGTCTCGTGGACTCTTCCTCCTGTCCCCATTCTTTTCTCAAAGTGACTGCCTCTTCTGCTTGAGCAAAAGTGTTTTCTGTACTTTGAGTGTTTTTTTTTTTAATTAATATATTTATTTAGTGTGTTTGTGTGTGTGTGAGGAAGATCAGCCCTGAGCTAACATCCATGCCAATCCTCCTCTTTTTGCTGAGGAAGGCTGGCCCTGGGCTAACACCCCTGCCGATCTTCCTCCACTTTATGTGGGACGCCACCACGGCATGGCCTGACAAGCGGTGCGTCGCTGCACGGCCGGGATCCGAACCCAGGATGCCAGCAGCGGAGCACGCGCACTTATCTGCTGAGCCACAGGGCCGGCCCCGATAATTTGGGTGTTTAATCGTTAGCTTACTGAGGCCAGGCAACTATCCCTTACTCACTGCACTCCATAAAATAAAAGCCTGTCCTGAGCTGAAAGTTTATCTTGAATGAATCAGCCAGGAAGAGCAAGACCCACCCCTCAGAAGCCAGGCTTGCCAACCTCAGTCCTGGCAGGGGTGTTCTAGGTGTCTCCAGCAATCTCTGGTGGTGACTTTGAGCAGAGAGAGGTAAATTTCTCCCTGCTTCCATGGAGGTTGGGAGGGAAAAGGTACTGGGAAAGTTGGGCCAGGATTTTGGAGATTCCCCATCACTCAATGATACCCCCATAAAGGCTCTAGCCATTGTAAAAACTACCAGTACAAGCCACTATCTATGACAGTCTGGGCTTATCCGATGCAACATCAGTATGAACCCAGCATCCACATGCCTGGGCCAGGTACCCTACAGACTTTACATCACGTAATCCTTTCAAAGATCACATGGGACAAATCTTATTAACAACCCCCCACTCCGCCATTTTTCAGATGAGAAGACCAAGGTTAAAAGAAGTAAATGGCTTGCCCATGGGCCATCTTGTAAGTGGCTGAGTCAAGATTTAAGCTCAAGACTTTGGGATTCCAAAGACCCTGCATTTTGCTAGTATACCAAACTTTTTCTTAGAATCCCAAATTAATAAAAACAGCCAAGACTGATTATGCCAAGCACTATGCTATGTGCTTTTCACGAACTGTTTCATCTAATCCTAACAATGACAACAACAACAAAATAACCAAGGAGATAGGTGTCACTATTAACATTCCCATTTTACAAATAAGGAAACTGAAGCTTAGAGAAAGGAGGCCAGTGAAGGTCAAAGAGATGGTAAGTGGCAGACCTGAGGCTGAAACCCAAATCTTTCTGCCTCCAGAGCACAGGCTTTACTACTAAGCCACACTGCCACTTGGCTGTCATTTAAATGAAAACATTGGAGGTAAAGGGCTGGGCAAAGGGAGCAGGTTAGCCACAGAGTACTAGTCCAAGTGCTCCATTTGACTTTATTTGTTCATTCACACTGAAGTCATCCCACAAGAATTGGAGGTAACTTCATATAGTTTGTTTTTCTAACCAATTGGCTTTCCATGGAGCCCTGTAATTACTTTCTGTCCTATCCTACCTGAGTATCTCCTCCTGCTTCTGGAACATCCAATTCCTGCCAATTTCTCCACCCCACCTGGGGCCAGGAGGCAAGTTCTTATGTGTGTACGATCCCAGGAAGTTCTGGTCAGAGAGAACTGAACATGCAAATTCCCCTTTTCTACACCAATCCAAGACCTAAGCCAACTGTTTCCTAGACAGTACCATGTAGAACTGAGGTAAGTGACAGCTTCTTTGAGTTGTGTGTGTGGGTATGTGTGTATGTGTGTTTATCTGCCACAGGGCAGTAAAGGATATACAGAGCCCTGAACTTAAAATCTGAAGACCCTGTTTCAAGTTCTGGCAATGCCGCTTACTGGTTAGCTGACCTTGGGCAAGTCTCTTAACTTCTCTGACACTTTTTTTCCTTAATTGCAAAATGAGGATGGTGATAGTGAGTGAGAGGGAAAAATGAGAATATACGTGTGATATGGCCAGGACAGTGGCTGGCACATAAAAGGTGATTGATTTCATGTTAGGCAGCTTTGAATGTGGCAGGCTGAGGGAGGAGGGTGCAGGGAGGAGCACAAGAGAGCCAGAAGGGAATACTTGAAAGAAAACTCCATTATGCAGAAGTTGGTTCACATTATATAAAGTGAATGCCTTTCACTAAAAAAAAATTTTTTTTGAATATCTAACTGCGAGGGTTTGGCTTCAGAATTTGCTGGGAGTAGAGAGCACCTCAACATTTATTGAGCCCTTACTGTGAATTAGACCCAGGGCTGGCAAAGTGATTTATGTAGATTATCTCACTAATCCTTGTGGAAAGCTGGGCTGTAGGTATTATTATTGTGTCCTCAAGTTCAGAGACATAAACAGTGGCCAAGATCACCAAGCTGGTAGGCGGTGGAGCCTAACCTGGCTCTATAACTCTTGGATCCTTTATCACACTAAGTATGTTGCCTCATAAAACAAAGAGCTTTTTCAGTGTGAATTCTTGTGAAATCAGAGCTCTGTTGCAGGAACTCTTCAAGGCACTATGTACCTGGGCACATAGTGGTGAGCCTAGCCACCTCTCAAAGCCACAATGCCAAATTGATTACAAAATGCACTTTAAAGCACTTCAAAAGATTGTTCTTTATTTCATAGGATATCCTTAGACTATAAACTCCAAAAGCATAGAAACGCCTGCAGTCTAATTAATCTCTGATGATCTTAAACCATATTTGGCATATTACTAGGTCCTCAATAAATATCTGATGAAGGAAAAATATATTTTTCTATAATTCTCACATTCTATAGGCACACTGGCTCTTCTCTCCCCAACTTTCATCTTCTAGTTTTCTGAATTATGACCAAAAGGGAAGAATCTAACATTTGGTTGAGTATCTATCATGTGTCAGGTATTGTGAGGAACAGATATAGATACAGATGTAGCTATAAATATAGTTATAAATATCGATATAGTTATATAAAGTGATATACAGATATTGATATAGTTATAAATACAGACGTAGATGTAGTTATAGATATAGTTATAGATACAGTGACAGATATTGATTAGCTATAGATATTGGCATAGTTATAGACAAAGATACAGAAATATAGTTATAAAGATAGATATACATAGGATAGACATATAGATACAGGTATCTCTGACTTTTAGTCCTCTTGACACACTGTGAGATTAGGTTCTTACTTATTAGTGCAGAAGTTGGACCCTGCAGTGTCCATGTTCGGGAATTTATTCCTGATCCTTCTCTTTAGATTCTAATTCCAAGGGTTAAGCAGCCATTTCTTTTTGTGAGGCCTAATTGTTCAATGGCAGTTTCCCCAGAGAGAGTGGTAAGTGACAGTAGCTCCCATTTCTGGAGCACTTATCTGTGCTGTCTGTGCCGAATGCTTTATACAGGATGTCATTCATTCATCACCACAGCTCTAGGAGATAGGTGCTGCCTGTATGTTCGTATTTCAGAGAGAGGTTAGAGAATTGCCCAAAGTTACGTAGGTGGTGACTGGAGGGGCTGGAACTGGGACCTGTGCTGTGTGACTCCCAAGGGCAGGCTCTCAGCTACCACAGTGCTCAGCGGGGCACTGTGTTGGGCCCTCTCATGTGATGGGGGTTAAATTAGAATTGCAAACACATTTGTAAGACGATGCCAAAGTCATTTCTTTTTTATTTGATTAAACCAATGTGACCTCAATAAAATAAATTTTAAAAAGGCGGTGGGTATTAGTTTGCTAGGGCTGCCGTAACAAAATACCACAGACTGGGGGGCTTAAACAACAGAAATTTATTTTCTCACCATTCTGTAGGTGAAAAGTCTGAGATCAAGGTGTCGGCAGGGCTGGTTTCTTCTGAGGCCTCGCTCCTTGGCTTGTGGATAGCTGTCTTCATGTTCACATGGCATTCTCTCTCTGTGGGTGTCTGTGTCCTAATCTTTTCTTATAAAGACACCTGTTATATTGGATTAGGATCCATCTAATGATCTCATTTTAACTTTATCTCTGTAAAGATGCTATCTCCAAATCCAGTCACATTCTGAGGTACTGGGGGGTTAGGACTTCAACATATAAATTTTGAAGGAATGTAATTCAGCTCATAATAAAGGATTAATTAATTTCCTCATTATTTCTCCCCTTTTGTTTTGGTCGTTAGCCACTTATTAAGGGGTTGTTTGCACTGTCTTTGGGTATTTTAAGGAAGATCCTGAGGTCATTTATACACCTATGTGTAAAAATGGCAACTGAGGCTGGTATTCTTGCTCTAAATTGCCTCCTGCCTGTAAAGGGAGGTATGTATTGGAAAAAAAATAGCAGAGAAGGTGGGCTTCTAGAAACCAGCCCTGCTACTAAACTTGCCTTGCAACCTTGGAGAAATCCGTTTCTCTCCTGGGATGTTCGCTTGGATCAGGGATTTTAAGTTCAAATGTCCAAAGGAGCTAGACAGGTGTAGTAAGTGGAGAAGCAGACAGGTGTGACAAAATAAGGAGTGGTGGAGGCAGTGTCAAATTGGAGAACATCCCGTTTAAATGAAGCAGAAATTCTCAGCTCCAGCCAGTTGGTACTAGCTTGAACTAAAGGTGCCGTGTTGCTAGACCTCCTAAGTTTTCAAGAGAAACCTTCATTCAAGACTTTTAAATGAAGTCTCCCACATTTTAAATGTTGGCAGTTCAAATTTTATTTCCAAAGACTGAGGGCCAAAAGGAATATGTCCAAGGGCCGGGTCTGGGCCAGCTGATATCTTAGAGTCTTCTTGCCCAAAAGTGCTGACAAAACCAAAGATGGTAGGTACTGTTGATTGATTGACAGGCACTAAAAGAAAAGAGGGCATACTTTAGTTCATGTGGCCCAAGGATCCATGCTGAGAAGCAAACTCTAAGGGGTGAACTTTTCATATATCTGTCCTCTTTTCTGCAGACAGTAACCCAATTGCATATTTAGCATTGCCTCCTCTACCAGAAATACTTAACGAGTTTTTGGGGGCAGCATCCAAATTAGTTGGAGTTAGGTATTATAGGTCTAAACTGCCTAAAAATAAATTGATTCAAGTTGATCTTGAATCTATGGGTCTGTTGTCAAACAGGATTATCTTATTGCTGAAACTGAGGAGGAGGGGGTTAATTGTTTGCAGTAATAAAGTACTTGAATCTCAAAGATGTTTGCAAAGTGGCTTTCTTCAGGCAATGTTCTCATGGAAAGATAGTTCTAGCTTGAGGCAATTTGCACAATCAAACTTCAAGAAGGACCCTATAAGGGAGGGTTATAAATGAGGGTTCTGTTCCCATGTTAGGGGCGTTGGGATCTGGAGCGGCACAGAAGCTTCATTTCATGTGTCAGTTCTAATGGATTGGTAATAGCCGCCCGGAAGCTGTCCTGGGGAAGACCCTGAAGCCAGATCCCAGTCCAACGGAGAAGGTGCTGTGATGTTAACCTGGTCTGTCCTGAGTATGGTGGTGTATATTTGTCAACACTCTTATTTATAGTCTCAAGTGACAGAAACCTAATCTCAGGCAGGAAAATTGGTTGGCTTATAGAATCCAGGACAGGATATTAACAAGAGAGGAGTAGAGATGTAGATGGGCCTCAGGAACAATGTGAACCAGTGACTTGAACTCCTCTGAGATACTCTCTGCCCCTCGTCTCCACGTCTCTGCACATCAATTTTCTTCTGTCATGTAGAGTGGATACCTCCACATGACAGAAATAATAACCACAGACAGTTCCCAAAATGTGCATTTTATGGCTTCCACCAGAGAGAGACTGCCTGATAGCCTCTTCGGTAACAAGCACATACACAAAAATTTTGGAGAGGGATTATGATTAGCCCAGTTTGGATTTGAAAATTGTGGGAAATGACTGCTAAACCCTGAACCAATCAACTTTAGACAGGAGTTGGAATCATCTAAAAACATGACAGCTGGGCTGGCCCCGTGGCTTAGCAGTTAAGTGCGCGTGCTCTGGTACTGGCAGCCCAGGTTTGGAACCCCGGGCGCGCACCGACGCACCGCTTCTCCGGCCATGCTGAGGCTGTGTCCCACATACAGCAACTAGAAGGATGTGCAACTATGACATACAACTATCTACTGGGACTTGGGGGACAGGGGAAAGGAGGAGGATTGGCGATAGATGTTAGCTCAGAGCTGGTCTTCCTCAGAAAAAAGAGGAGGATTAGTGTGGATGTTAGCTCAGGGCTGATCTTCCTCACTAAAAAAAAAAAAAAAAAATGACAGCTTCTATGAGAACCATATTTTTGTTGGGCTCAGCGGGAAGACAGGTCTCCAGAGCAAGGATAGCATGGGATATAGGACTTTCAGAATGGTGAGTTTCTACCACAAAGAAGATGTCCACACGGCTGCCATCTTCAGCTTAAATCCCAGGGGGTGAAGGAGAAGACCCTCAGGAACGAGTACCAACCTCATCTAGTATCTACAGCTTCTCCCTGTCATTTTCTGCCCTGTGCTTCCTCAGCTGGGAAGAACATCCCCACCTAAATCAACAAGTTGTGCCCTCCAAATTCCAGTGAGCTGAAACAAAGCCATAACTCTCGCAGTTAACCAGGAACGTGCCTCCTATTTTGTGGAGGAAATTCCTGCTCCATGACCAATCTATTAGCCATCTCTTGCCAAGGCAGATGGTGACCTGAGAATTCTGTGCCTGCTTCCTGAGGACTGCCCACCATGCAGTGGCTGATGAGGTTCCGGGTCCTCTGGGGCATCCACAAATCCTGCCATGGGGGCTTCGTCCCTGCCCCTTGGCACCTGCGCTGCCAACCTTTATCAGGAGGTGAATCCCCAAGATGGAATGACCATGACACACCCGAGGAATTTAACTTTGCAAGTGATATACTGGATTATTGGACTCAAATGGAGAAGGTGAAGAGGCATCTGTGATCGGAGGTGAGAACAGGAGTGGCCTCACTGGCCTTATCTTGCTCCTAGTAGGCTGAGGGGCACAGAACCAAGAATAGCTTCTGCCTCAGCTTACCAGTGTCATAGATGAAACTTATGTTTTGGGGTTCAATTCTCAGCCTAGTGACTTCTTCACTTCTCTGATCCTCAGTGGTTTCATCTGTGAAATGGGGATAATCTCATTTAAGAAACAAGACAGCAGGTACACAGTCAGTGCTCCATAATTGTGAACAAGTACAAAGTTCTAATCACAAGGTCAACAAATTGATGTTAGTGTGAGTCTGTTAGTCTTCAACGAATGGGATTGTGAATCTAACTGGAATTCATCTCATCAAACTTGGGCTTGACTTCAGGCTACACTCAGAGGGAGGGGACAGACCACCTCATTGTGCACATGAGCATCTGACACATGTAGGTAAGTCATGTCATCCATCTTCCTGTGAGGATGGCATGTCCAACTGGCGTCCTCCCTATCAACTACCTATGGGAACATGGCTTTAGGGTATGTCCAGAGAAACCTGTCCCTGTGGCCTCTAAAGTTTACATATCTCTGCAGAAAAACTCAATTTCTTGGTTTGCCTTTTCCCCAGAGACAGACCGGGAGAGCAGCAGTGGTAACACTAGGACTTAGGGTAGACGATGGGTGGTGTTCCGGCTACTAAGTTCCAGCTGGTGATGTCCACCACCCAACACTGTCTTTGTACAGAAGAGAGAATTCGCCTGAGATGGAGTCAGAGATTTGGTATAATTTTTAAGTTTCCTATGAATGTGTTTTCATATGTTAGTACTCAAAGCTTATATGCCTTTCATGGGGGCTTCCTCCCCACCTCCTTTTTTTCCCTTCCTCTGAATTTCTGTAATAACCCCAAGGAAAATAGAGAGCATCTTTTATTTGCCGTGTCAACACTTTACATTTAATACTCTGATTAGATGAGTGCTTTTTTTTTTTTTTTTTTTTTTATTTTTCCCCCAAAGCCCCAGTAGATAGTTGTATGTCATAACTGCACATCCTTCTAGTTGCTGTATGTGGGATGCGGCCTCAGCATGGCCAGAGAAGCGGTGCGTCGGTTCGCGCCCGGGATCCGAACCCGGGCCCCCAACAGCAGAGCGTGCGCACTTAACCGCTAAGGCACGGGGCCGGCCCAGATGAGTGCTTTTATTACCCCAGTTTCCAGATGAGGAAACTGAGGTTCCTAGGGTTTAAATAGCCTATAGAAATCACATACCTAATAAGTGAAGGAGCAGAATTTGGGTCCAGGCTGTCTGATTCTGTAATCCATTACAATTATGCACTGCATAAGGACATTTTGGTCAATGACAGACCGCATATACAACGGTGGTCCTGTAAGATTAGTACCATATAGCCTAGGGATATAGTGGGCTATACCATCTAGGTTTGTTTAAATATACTCTATGATGTTTGCACAATGATGAAACCGCCTAACGGTGCATTTCTCAGAACTCAGAATAGTATGCTCATCGTTAAGCGATGGATGACTGTTTAACCTAGTCTCACAACTGATTATGCCAAAACATCTCTGCCTTCAGACGATAAACTGAGTTTCATTGCTGCCCAGACCAGAAATCTGGTTAAGACCTTTGGAATCATGGTATAGGCTAGAGAGGGAGAAGGTAGAGAGGAGGAAGTGATGCCATCACTTTTCCCTCATTTATCTTCATAAAGTCCTTATTAGTTAGTTCATGCATCAACCCATTTAGATAACCATCAAGTAAATTCCCCCAGAGAATGCCAGTTTTTGTTGGGTTTTATATCTCATTATCAGTCATGGTCAATTCCTCCATGTATCCAAATTTCTCCCACCCCCAGGATCCCCATCCCAATAATTTTCATTCTCACAACACTTCTGATCTGTCTGCTTCCATTTTTCCAATTGCCTTGATCATGGTCAGTGTCTTTCTAATGATACATGATGCCTGACACCTAGCAGTCCCTTGATAAATGTTTGTAGAATAAATTAATTTTGAAACTTACATTATAAGCACCATAGGTTTTATTGCTGCTCCTATGAAAGACCCCCCAGAGGGCATGCCACCACAGTCCACTCTGGCTTCCTGGACCTCCCCTTACAACTTAATGAACATCACCCAGAAGCTGATCCATGGCTAACACATTACAGCCCAACAACACAGCCCAAACCATAACAGATTGACAGAATTTATTTTGACTCACTTTTCAACACATTTTACCTGTAAAATGTAAGTTAGAAATCCAACATTTTTATGTGAAATCTTCTGATTATTTTTTTAGTCTTTCCAAAGAATTCATTATAAAACAAAAGAAAATGCATTGTAGACTAGACAACATAGGTCCATGGGTGGAATACAGTTGCTCATTCAGGCCACCAATTTATAACCCCTGACTGTCCTTGTAAATTAAACCCTATGTTACTCTGGGTTCCTAGAGGGAAATTAAACCCTATGTTACTCAACTTCAATTGATTCCTGGAGCAGCCTCTCAGATCTATTCAGGAGAGGTCACATTCATGTCCAGATTCATTCATTCTGTCTCCTTGATACTGTATTCATTCATTCAGCTAAGACTTGGTGAGCACCTCACATGTGCCAAGCATTATTGTAGATAATAGGAATAGAAAAGTAAGCAAAACATAGAACTCTTCATTTTCACTCTTTAGATAATGTACTTCCCCACTTCATGTCTTAGGAAAGATGAGTACAGCATCTGTGACACTAACTTCTGTTTGTTTTGGCAAAAAATCATGACATAAGCAAATTCTTCCTGCCAGTCTCTGATGCAATTTAACATTAAACATTGCTCAATAAATATAGTCAAATATGTATTAACCACAAAGATTAAAAAAAAAAAAACAGCTGAATGTCATGACCACATAATGTCTGGCTCTTTGTCCTATAATGTTTGCTCAAGGAAATTAACTTATATGCTGCCACACATTCCAAATGCCTTACTATTCAATATTCGTGTCTGCCTAGATTTCTTTGAGCCAATCAGTCTGTGTTCTGTGGCTCCTGAATTTAATTCTGTAATTTTACGTAAATAATTAGTAACAGTCCTAGGACCTGTACAATTTTAAAGGGTCCTCATATTCCTCTGAAACTATTAGACTTTTGTCCCAACATCCCATAAAGGACTCCTCCATGGTATTCACAAAGAGTCTAAATCTTTTGTAATTCTTATACACATGTAGTGTCATTGGCACTACAATGTAAGCTCCATGAGGTCATGGAACTCTTGCTGTTTTGTTCACTGTTGTATCCCCAGAGTACAGAACATGCCTGGCACATTAACTATATGTTGAAAGAATCTAAATGCATGCAGACCCTGGACAGCAACACAAACAGCACAAGAAACACAACATGGGGGCCTGGCCATGACTTGGTTGTATTTTGGCAAAGGGCTGTTTACTTTCTCATGGATGTATTGTAAACGTGCACGGGAAAATACAGGAAGCTTTGGCACAGGCAGCCCTGATGCAGAGAAGGCAACAGAGTTCAGGAACCAGAATTGGGCTTTGGGGCTTCTTATGTAAAAATCACGTCTCAAAGTGAACATTCATTCCTGTATGGCAGCAGTTGGTAGAGCTAAATGGTTGCTGCCCCCTTGGAAGATGTGTGGCTCTCCAGTTTGCCCCAGAGGAACCTGGCAGGCTTCTCTCATTTATGTTACTTGCCTGGTCCCTGTAGGCTCTGGGTTTCCGACCTCTGGTATAAAAACAAGATTATCCCAACTTATCTAAATATTAATGGAATAATACATATTATTTCCCAATTAAACATAATGCAAAAAGTTTTAACTTCCAGACCTTTAGAGTAATCTTCCTTGGTAAATTCTTTTAAAGTCTGGGTATCAGTTAATTACTGGTTCATCCATGTGAGTTGATTCTCCATGACTGTGTCTCCCAGTTTGACATATTATACTACATATTAGTCATTTGGTGAGCCTGTAAGGAGTTCATCCATTTTTTATCAATGGCAATCTACAAAGGAATAGCATGCCATTTATCATTTTAAATTACATTTAAACTACTTTCTTTGTAAGTTAAATTACAATCAATCTTATATGTGGCCATATTTAAAATGAATAGTTTGGTCGTAATCTACATCCAGAAAATTTGATCGCTGCCCAATTTAGAAAAACAAATCATTCCCTTTATCCAAAGAAATAAAAGCCTCATCTCATCTTTAGATTTAATTTAACCCAGAAGTTCCTTATCATTCCTTATTTGTATCCCAGAGTTGTTTTTTATTTATTCATTCAATAAATATTGACCGAACATTTACAGTGTGCCAGGTGCTCTTCTAAGTGCTTTCGTAAAGAATTTAGAAGTTTATTATTATTTTCTTTTGTTGTTGTTTTATTGAGAAATAATTGACATATATCACTTTTCTTAAAAAACCAAAAAACATCAATTTTTCAAGTCAAACTCAACACACTTGTATGCATACCAAAAATTTTAGAAATAAAATCTAGGGTTTTCATTGTAGGAAAGCTTTTAGTAATAGACTTACTTTCTTGAATAGATACAAGGTTATTAAGATTTCAATTCTATCAGATTTGACAAGTTGTATTTTTTTTTAACCATAGTCATCTTATTTTTTTTCATTCTTTTTTTTTCTTTCTTGTGAAATTTTTGTTGTACATCAGTGTTTGTCAGTCACCATATAAATGCATCCCTTCACCCCTTGTGCCCGCCCCCCACCCCATTGCCCCTGGTAACCACCAAGCAGTTCTCTCTGTCTGTGTGTTGGTTTTTCTTCCACTTATGGGAGAAATCATGCGGTGTTTGTCTTTCTCTTTCTGGCTTATTTCGCTTAACAAAATACCCTCCAGGTCCATCCATGTTGTTGCAAATGGGACGATTTTGTCTTTTTTTATGGCTGAGTAGCATTCCACTGTGTGTGTGTGTGTGTGTGTGTGTGTGTGTACATATATACATTCATATACCACATCTTCTTTAGCCACTCATCCATTGAAGGACATCTGGGTTGCTTCCATGTTTGGCTATAGTGAATAATGCTGCAATGAACATAGGGGTGGGTAAGCCTCTTAGGATTGTTGATTTCAGATTCGTTGGGTAGATACCCAGCAGTGGGATAACTGGATCGTAAGCTATTTCTATTTTTAATTTTTTGAGGAATCTCCATACTGATTTCCAAAGAGGCTGCACCAGTTTGCATTCCCACCAGCAATGAATTATGGTTCCCATTTCTAAACAGCTTCTCCAGCATTTGTTTTTTTTGTCTCGGTGATTATAGCCATTCTAATGGGTGTCAAGTGATATATTAGCATGGTTTCGATTTACATTTCCCTGATGATTAGTGATGTTGAACATATTTTCATGTGTCTATTGGCCATCTGTATATCTTCTTTGGAGAAGTGTCTGTTCGTTGCCTCTTTCCATTTTTTGATCAGGTTGTTTGTTTTTTTGTTGTTGAGTTGTGTGAGTTCGTTATATATTATGGATATTAGTCCCTTTTTGGATATATAGTTTGCAAATATTTTTTTCCCAGCTGGTAGGCTGCCTATTCATGTTGGTCCTGGTTTCATTTCCCTTGTAGAAGCTCTTTAATCTGATGAAGTCCCACTTGTTTATTTTTTCTTTTGTTTCCCTTGGCCAAGTAGACATGGAATTCGAAAAGATCCCTTTATGACCAATGATGAATAGTGTACTGCCTATATTTTCTTCCAGGAGTTTTATAGTTTCAGGTCTCACTTTCAGGTCTTTGATCCATGTTGAGTTAATTTTTGCATATGGCAAAAGAAGATGGTCTACTTTCATTCTTTTGTAAGTGGCTGTCCAGTTTTCCCAGCACCATTTATTGAAGAGACTTTCCTTTCTCCACTCCTTTGTCGAAGATTAGCTGTCCATAGATGTGAGGTTTTATTTCCGGTCTTTCAATTCTATTCCATTGATCGGTGTATCTGTTTTTGTACCAGTATGATGCTGTTTTAATTACTGTCACTTTCCAGGATGTTTTGAAGTCAGGTATTGTGATGCCTCCAGCTTTGTTCTTTTTTTCTCATGATTGCTTTAGCTATTCGGCGTCTTTTGTTGCCCCATATGAATTTTAGTATTTTTTGTTCTATTTCCGTGAAGAATGTCCTTGGGATTCTGGTTGGGATTGCATTGAATCTGTAGATTGCGTTAGGTAGTATGGGCATTTCAACTATGTTTATTCTTCCAATCCAAGTGCATGGAATATTTTTCCATTTCTTTATGTCATCATTGATTTCACTCAATAATGTCTTATAGTTTTCATTGTACACGTCTTTCACTTCCTTGGTTAAATTTACTCCTAGATATTTTATTCTTTTTGTTGCAATTGTAAATGGGATTGTCTTCTTGAGTTCTCTTTCTGTTAGTTTGTTATTAGAGTATAGAAATGCAACTGATTTCTGTAAGTTGATTTTGTACCCTGCAACTTTGCTGTAGTTGTTGATTATTTCTAATAGGTTTCCAATGGATTCTTTAGGGTTTTCTATATATAATATCATGTCACCTGCAAACAACAAGAGTTTTACTGCTTCGTTGCCTATTTGGATTCCTTTTATTCCTTTTTCTTGCCTAATTGCTCTGGCCAGAAGCTCCAGTACTATGTTGAATAAGAGTGGGGAGAGTGGGCACCCTTGTCTTGTTCCTGTTTTCAGAGAGAGAGCTTTCAGTGTTTCCCCATTGAGTATGATGTTGGCTGTGGGTTTATCATATACAGCCTTTATTATACTAAGGTACTTTCCTTCTATACCCATTTTTTGAGAGTTTTTATCATGAATGGATGTTGGATCTTGTCAAATGTCTTCTCTTCATCTATAGAGATGATCATATGGTTTTTATTCCTTGTTTTGTTAGTGTGGTGTATCACATTGATTGATTTGCAGATGTTGAACCATCCCTGTGTCTGTGGTATCAATCCCACTTGATCATGGTGTATGATGTTTTTAATGTATTACTGTATTTGGTTTGCCAATATTTTGTTGAGGATTCTTTCATCTATGTTCATCAGGGATAATTGTCTGTAGTTTTCCTTCCTAGTATTGTCTTTGTCTGGCTTTGGTATCAGGGTGATGTTGGCCTTGTAGAATGTGTTGGGAAGTGTTCCATCTTCCTCTGTTTTTTGGAATAGTTTGAGAGGAATAGGTATTAAATCTTTGAATTTGGTAAAATTCTCCAGAGAAGCCATCTGGTCCTGGACTTTTATTTTTGGGGAGGTTTTTGATTACTGTTTCAATCTCTTTACTTGTGATTGGTCTATTCAGGTTCTCTATTTCTTTTTGATTCAGTTTTGGGAGGTTGTATGAGTCTAAGAATTTATCTGTTCCTTCTAGATTGTCCAATTTGTTGGCATATGGTTTTTCATAGTATTCTCTTATAATCTTTGATATTTCTATAGTATCTGTGGTAATTTCTCCTGTTTCATTTCTAATTTTACTTATTTGAGCCTTCTCTTTTTTCTTGGTGAGTCTGGCTAAGGGTTTGTCAATTTTGTTTATCTTCTCAAAGAACCAGCTCTTTGTTTCATTTATCCTTTCTATGGTTTTGGTTTTGATTTCATTTATTTCTGCTCTGATATTTATTATTTCCCTCCTTCTGCTGACTTTGGGCTTTGTTTGTTCTTCTTTTTCTAATTCTCTTAGGTATAGTTTGAGGTTGCTTATTTGAGCTTTCTCTTGTTTGTTAAGGTGGGCATGTATTGCTATGAGTTTCCCTCTCAGGACTGCTTTTGCTGCATCCCATATGAGTTGGTACAATGTATTTTCATTTTCATTTGTCTCCAGATATGATTTTATTTCTCCTTTCATTTCATCAATGATCCATTTGTTGTTCAGTAGCATGTTGTTTAGTCTCCACATCTTTGTCACTTTCCCGGTGTTTTTCTTGTGGTTGATTTCTAGCTTCATGGTGTTATAGTCAGAAAAGATGCTTTTTATGATTTCAATTTTCTTAAATTTATGGAGGCATGCCTTGTTTCCCAGCATGTGGTCTATTCTTGAGAATGTTCCATGTGTGCTTGAGAAGAATGTGTAATCTGCTGTGTTTGGATAGAGTGCTCTATCTACATGTATTAAGTCTATCTCGTCAAGTTTTTCAGTTAAGTCCATCATTTCCTTGTTGACTTTCTGTCTGGATGATCTATCCATCGATGTAAGTGGAGTGTTAAGATCCTCTACTATTATTATGTTGTTATTAGTATCTCCTTTTAGGTTTGTTAATAGTTGCTTTATGTACTTTGGGGCTCCTGTGTTGGGTGCATATATATTTATAAGTGATATGTCTTCTTGGTGGAGTGTCCTCTTTTATCATTATATAGTGCCCCTCTTTGTCTCTCATGACCTGTTTTATCTTAACAGTCAACTTTGTCTGATATAAGTATGGCAACACCTGCTCTCTTTTGTTTGCCATTAGCTTGGAGTATTGTCTTCTATTCGTTTACTCTGAGCCTGTATTTGTCTTTAGAGCTGAGATGTGTTTCCTGGAGGCAGCATATGGTTGGATCTTGTTTTTTAATCCACCACACCACTCCATGTCTTTTGACTGGAGAGTTCAGTCCATTTACATTTAGGGTAATTATTGATATATGAAGGCTTAATGTTGCTATTTTATGGCTCATTTTCTGGTTCTTTTGCATTTCCTTTGTTTCTCTCCCCATGTGTTTCAGAATACCAATTCAGTTTTGTAGTTCTCCTAGTTTTCTCTTTATTTATTGTGTGTGACTCTGTTCTGATTATTTGGTTAGTGGTTACCACAAGGTTTGTATAAAAAATCTCATGGATGTGATAGTCCATTTTTTGATGGCTTTTTTTTTCTCTTAGACTAAGTAGATTCAATCCTCTTCCTCGTCCCCTTCTAAGTTATTGTTGTCATGTCTTATTCCATCTTGCGTTGTGAGTTAGTCTTTAAAGTGATGAGATTATAAGTTATTTTTGGTGTCTCCCTTCCCTTGATCCTTGGTTTTGTAATTAACTCTTTGCTAATCTATTCTGATAGAGAGCTGCAATTTTTTTGGTTTTGTTGCCCTATCTTCCTTCTTATTCAAAACTTTGTATCCTCTTTCTCTTTTTTTTCTCAAACATGAGGGCCTTCTTGAGTATTTCTTGTAGTGGGGGTCTTGTGGCAATGAATTCCCTTAGCTTTTGTTTATCAGGGATAGTTTATTATTTCTCCATCATATCTGAAGGATATTTTCTCCTATGTCATTCCACTCTCTCCTAGCCTGTAAAGTTTCTGTTGAGAAATCGTCTGTAAGCCTGATAGGAATTCCTCTGTACGTTATTTATTTGTTTTTTTGTCTAGCTGCCCTTAGTACTTTTTCTTTGTTGTTGACTTTTGCCAGCTTTACTACTATATGCCTTGGAGAGGGTCTTTTCATGTTGATATATTTAGGAGATCTATTGATTTCATTCACTGGTATTTCCAGCTCCTTCCCCAGGTTTGGGAAGTTCTCAGCTATTATTTCTTTGAACAAGCTCTCTGCTCCTTTTTCCCTTTCTTCTCCTTTTGGAATACCTATAATCCTTGTATTGGATTTCCTAATTGAGTCGGATATTTCTTGGGGAGTTTCTTCATTTCCTTTTAGTCTTAGTTCTCTCTCCTCCTCCATCTGGAGCATTTCTGCATTGCTGTCCTCAGTATTGCTAATTCTTTCCTCCTTATTGTCAGCTCTGTTGCTTAAGGCTTCTAGATTTGTGTTTAGCTCCTCTATTGTGTTTTTCATTTCTAAGATTTCTGATTGGTTTTTCTTTATTGTTTTAATCTCTTTTGGGAAGAAATTCCTGATTTCATTGAATTGTCTATCTGTGTTTGATTGTATTTCATTTAGCTTTTTTATGATAGCTGTTTTGAATTCTCTGTCATTAAGGTTATACATTTCTGTGCTTTCAGAGTTGATTTCTGGGTGCTTGTCATTTTCCTTTTGGTCTGGAGATTTAATATATGTTTGCATAGTGCCTGTCAGTATTAACTTATTTTTCCTCATAGTGAAAATATCTGGTTGCAGTTTCCTCTTGTCGCCGCTGGCTGGGGGTTAAGACCTGTGTATTCTGTGCCCAAGTCCATCCATGGATGTTCTGGTTGGCCTGCAGCTGAGCTGGGGCCTGGCGGAGCTGGGGCATGGTGGAGCTGGGGCATGGCGGACCTGAAGCATGGCTGAGCTGAAGTGCGGCTGAGCAGAGGCTGCTGGGGCTAGAGTGCAGGAACAACTGGAGTTGAAGTGTGGGAACAGCTGAGACTGGAGCATAGCTAGGCTGAAGCACCTGGGGCTCAGATGTGGGTGTGCTGAAGAAGCTGGAGCTGAAAGGTGGCCCAGCTTCAGTGCGGTTGAGCAGAAGCAGCTGGAGCTGGAGTGCAGGAAATGCTGGAGCTGGGGTGTGGCTGGGTTGATGCAGCTAGAGTTGGAGTATGGCTGGGTTGAGGCAGCTGCAACTGAAGTGCAGCTGGGCCGAAGAAGCAGGAGCTGGAGCACTGCTGGGCTGAACAAGCTGTGACTGGAGTGCAGCTGGGCTGAAGTAGCTGGCACCAAGTCAGCTGGAGCCTGAGCATGGCCACACCAAAGCAGCTGGAGCTGGGGGGTGGTCGAGCTGAAGGAGCTAGGAGCAGGGCATGGTTGAGCTGAAGGAGCTGTGGCCAGGGCGCCATTGAGCCCATGCAGCTGGGGCCATGGTGCAGTTGAGCTGGGGCAGCTGGGGCCTGGGCACAGTCAGGCCTGAGTCACTGGGGCTGGGGCGCCAAGGAGCCAGAGCTGTTGTGGCCGGGGCATAGGCACACTGGAGCCGCTGTGGCCAGGGTGCAGGCGGGCTGCTGCCGTTGGTGCCTGGGCACCAGGGTCCACCACCTCTGGGGCCAGGGCTCTGGGGAGCCACTGCCTCTGGTGCTGGGGACGGGCACCCTGCTGCTGCTGGGGGGACTGGGGCACTGGGTGGTCACCACTGCTAGGGCCGGGGTGTGGGTGTGCCACCGCCACTGGTGCCTGGATGCTGGGGGGCTGCTACCTCTGGGGCTGAGGCACCCGCTAGGGCCAGGGTGCAGGTGTGCCACTGCCACTGGTGCCAGGGCTCCGGGAAGCCACGGCCTCTAGTGCCGGGGTGTGGGAGCACTGGTGCCACTGGTGGCACCAGGGTGCTGGGGGCTTGCTGCTGATATGGCCAGGGCATAGGCGCACCACCACCACTGGTGCCTGGGCACATGGGGACCGCTGCCTCTGGGGTCTGGGTGTGGGCACGCCACCTCCACTGGCACGGGGGCTGGAGTTGAGCTGAAGCTCTGCTGAGCTGAGGCTTCAGGGCCGCTGTGCTGAAGCACCAGGCGGGCAGGGTGGAGGGACGCTTACTTTGCCTCCCCAATCCCAGATGTTTCTCGCTTCACTGTCACTCTCTGCTCTCCTGAAGGGCTAGCTTGTCGAAAGTACCCTCACGACAAGGGGAAAGCAATTCCCCACGGGCTGTGAGGGATCTTGGAGAGCACTGGTTTTCTTGTGGAGGGCTGCCCCTCCCCCCTCCCTGAGAGCTGCGTGGTCTCAGTCTCAGGTTTGCTGTCCTTTGGGAGTGAGGGGAGCTCCTCTTACCTCCTTCCACTTCCTCTGGGGATTCCAGCACCTCAGTCCTCGGGTGTACAGCTGCGTGAGTGCCTCAGACGTCCCTTGTGTTGTGTTAATAACTTCTGTTGGAATGTGAATGTCCTTTTTGTTGTGTCTTAGACAGGGAGAGTTCAATAGGGGAAGCTCACTCAGCCATGATGCCGACATCACTCTTCAAGTTGTATTTTTTTCCTTTGAACAATTTGTCCATTTCATCCAAATTGTCAGATTTAATGACATAAAGTTATTTATAATTTTGTCTTATTGCTGTTTTAATGTCTGTAAGAATTGTAATAATGTATACTTTTCATTCCTGATATTGTTAATATGTTCCCTATTTTTCTCTTGATATGTCTTTCTAAGAGTTTATCAATTTTATTAATCTTTTCAAAACCAGCTTTTACTGGTATTCTCTATTGTGTATTTGTTTTCCATTTCATTGATGCATGCTCTTATCTTTATTATTTCTTTTCTTCTACTTTCCTTGGATTTGATTTGTTGGTATTTTTTTAGCTTCTCGAGATGGAAGCTTACATGCTTACCCTTCAGCCTTCCTTCTTTTCTAATAGATGCATTTAAAAATTTAAATTTCCCACTAAGCACTTCTTTCAGGTGCATTACACAAATTTTGATGTCATATTTTAGTAACACTCAGTTCAAAATATTTTCGATTTGCCTTTTTGATTCTTCTCTGACCCATAGATTATATAGAAGTGTATTGATTAGTTTCCAGACAGTGGGGGTGCATTTCTCGTTGTCTTATTGTTGATGATTTCTAGCTTAATTTCATTATGGTCAGAAAACATACTCTATTTTAATCTTTTGAGATTGGTAAATGTTCCAAATGCAACGGAAAATAATGTGAATTATATCACAGTTGGGGAAAAGTGTTTTATCTATGTCAACTAGGACTTAAATTTTCTCAGTCTGTCATATTCTATCATTAATTTACAGAAATCATGAAATTTCAACTTGTGTTTCATTTTAATTAATACTGAGGCAAACTCTTTCTATAGACAATAAACTCTTGTGTGTTTTAATATTCAGAAAGAATCTTCTCACTCATGAATCACCGAAGTATTTGATAAGCCTTTCAATTTTCCTTTTTCAAAGTATATTTTAGTTAGAGATTAGCAAGGAGTAGCTATGTAGGTTTTTGTTTATTTAAATCAACTATATTGATGTATGACTTACATAGAATAAAATGCACACATTTTAAGTGTAAAGTTTAATGAGTTTTAGAACATTTTATCACCTCAAAAGTTTCGTTTTGTCCTTTCCCAGTCAGTACCCACCCATCCCCACCCCGAGTCTGAGGCAACGACTGATTTGCTGTCACTAGAAATTATATTTCTCTCCCCTGAGTTTCATGGAAATGAAATAACACAGGATGCATCCTTTTGTGTCTGGTTTCTTTTACTCAGAATCTCAGCATAGTGTTTTTGAGATTCATCCACGTTGCTTTGTGTATTAGTTGGTCATTTATTTTTATTGCTGAGTTGCTTACTCAACATTTTATCTTTTAAAATGATTTCTTGATTTTCCTTGGCTTCAAATCTCACTGCATGAAACTTTAAATTTCAAATCCAGTGTAAGGGTTGTATTTTTTCTTCCACCCTTCTCTTAATATCACATTATCAGATTACTCCTTAGCACAAAAGTCCATAACTGCTTAAACAATATCTTCTTTAAGTTGTGAAAGTTAAGGGCTAAAATACTGTCTGAATTTTGAGCAATAACAGTTGTTTTCTACCTTGATATGCCGGCTCTTCCATCATTTTTTAAACTCCTACAGGAACATTCCCTGCTCTGCTCCCCTTATAGAAACAGTGCACACCAGTCATTTACACTTGCTAATATTCTTTAATCTGTTGGGCAAGGATTTTTTTCATAGCACTGATGTTTTCATAGATATGAATACATATATATGTATATACATATATATTAATCTTATCTCAAATGATACTTTCTTTTGTTCCAATCATCTGAGTCAAATGTAGTAGGGTCATGTTTGTACATATGCAGAAAACATTCCTGGAAGAATATGCACCAAACAGTTTTCAGTGTTAACATTCAGGGAGTGAAGATGTGATGAGAAATTTGAAGAAATTTTTCTGTTTCTAAGAAATTTTCCGCTCATAAGCCTCTGCATTGCCTGAATTTTTACTCTGAACATGTTTTGTTTTGGGAATAAAAAAAAATGAAATCTTTAAAAAAAAAACATGCTCATTATAGAAAATGTGGGGAAAATAAGAAAGTTGATTTAAACAAGAAAACAAAAATTGACCATAAATATTAAAAACCATTTACATATGTGTGTATATGTGTGTCTTGTTCACCATTACATCCTTTTGGTCTAAGAACATGATGGCCTCTAAAAACATTTGGCCTCAGAAATAATGAGAACTTGGAAATGTTTAATGAAGGAATGAATATTAATATATACTTGGATTATAATGTAAATATGGTTTTGCTTTTTTTTCTTTTCTTTTTTGGTGAGGAAGATTGGCCCTGAGCTAACATCCACTGCCAATCTTCCTATATTTGCTGAGGAAGATTAGCCCTGAGCCAACGTCTGTGCCTGTCTTCCTCCACTTTGTGTGTGGGACGCTGCCACAGCATCACCCGATGAACAGTGTGTAGGTCCGCACCCAGGATGATAAACCTGCAAATCCCGGTTCTGCCAAAGTGGAGTGTGCAAACCCAACTACCACGCCACCGGGCCTGCCCTGGTCTTGCTTTTTAAAAATTGATATTATATTCTGGGCATTTTTTATTGCAGGAACATTTCTGAGAGTTTTTTTTTATGGGTTTTATCATATTCTATCATTTTGTAGACAGCATACAATTTGATCCTGTTCTTTTTATTGATTCTGCCAATATTTGTATTTTGATTGGGAAATTTAGTCCACTTACATTTAAAGTAGTTACTGATAGGGAAGGACTTACTATTGCCATATTATTAATTGTTTTCTTGATGTCATAGCTATTTTTTGTCTCTTATTCCCTCTTTTACTGCCTTCTTTTGTGCTTGGTTGATTTTTTGTAGTGATATGTTTTGATGCTCTTCTCATTTCCTTTTGTATTGTATATATTACATATAATATCCTAAAGTTATAACAATCTACTTTAAGCTAATAACAACTTAACTTCATCCACATACAAAAATCTATTCCTTTCCAGTTCCATCTCACCTCTCCACTTCATGTTATTGGTGTCACAGATTACATCTTTATATATTGTGTACCCATTAACATAGATTTATAATTATTTTTATGCTTTCATCTTTTAAATTTTGTTACAGAATAAAAACCAGAGTTATGCCTAAAAATTACAATAATAGTGGTTTTTATATTTGTCCATGTTTTTACTTTTATCCAAGAACTTCCTATTTTCACATTTGAGTTACTCTGTACTGTCCTTTCATTTCAACTTGAGGACTCCTTTTAGCATTTCTTACAGAGAAAGTCTAGTGGAAATGAACTCCCTTAATTTGGTTATCTGGGAATGTCCTAATTTCTCCCTTATCTTCAAAGGATAAGTTTGCTGGATATAAAATTCTTGGTTAACAGTTTTTTTCCCCCTCAGCACTTTAAATATATCATCCCACTGCCTTCTGGTCTGCAATCCACTGATAATCTTATTAAGCATTTCTTATACATGACTTTTCTCTTGCTGCTGTCAAGAGCCTCTCTTTGGCTTTGGCTTTTATCATTTGATTATAATGTGTCTCTGTGTGGATCTGTTTGTGTCTTCCTACTTAGAGTTCATTGAGACTCTTGTATGTGTATATCCAGGTCTTTACTCAAATTTGGGAAGGTTTCAGCCATCATTTCTTCAGATAAGCTCTATGTCCCTCTTTCTATCTTTCTTCTTCCTCTTTGACTCTCATAATGTGTATATTTGTCTACTTGCGATTGTTCCGTAAATCCCGTAGGCTCTATTCACTTTTCTTCATTTGTTTTCTTTTTGCTCCTCAGACTCCATAATTTCAAATGACTTGTTTTAAAGTTTACTGATTCTTTCTTCTGCCAATTTGAGTCTGCTGTGGAACCCCTCTAGTAAGGTTTTTTATTTCAGTTACTGTATTTTTCAGCATTTCTGTTTGGTTCTTTTCTGTAATTTCCATCTCTTTGTTCATCATCTCATTTTGTTCATATATCATTTTCCTGATTTGCTTTAGTTCTTTGTTGGTGTTTTCCTTTAGGTCTTTCAGCATATATAAGATGGTCATTTAAAAGTCTTTGTCTAGTAACTGAGGGCTGTGTTTCTTTAGGGTCAGTTTCTAGAGATTTATTTTGTTCCTTTGAATGGGCCATATTTTCATGTTTCTTTGTAGGCCTTGTGATCTTTTGTTGAAAATTGGACGTCTGAAAAAAGGAGCCCCCTCTCTCAGTCTGTGAAGATTGGCTCCATGTGGGGGAAGACCTTCAGTAGTTTTCTCAGTGTGAAAACTTAAGGCCTTCTCAGGTCTTTTCTGGCATGTTTCTTTCCTGGGCCTGTGCGTGTTCTTTTTTCCAATTTTCCCGTACACATGGCTGATCTTATATACCTTAATTTCCATAAAAGTCTCATCCTTGCTTCTTCTTGGGGCCTTAGATGTTCTATTGTATTCCTCTGCCTGCAGTTTGTTGCCCCTAAGTGGCTACAGGTCTACAGTCTTCACACACCATGGCATCTGCCAGTGCTTCCAGAGACCTTCAACCTGATATTCAAACTATGCCACCCTTCCCATCTGAGCACCAAGTCAGACGAGACAGAAACCAGTCCCTCAGGCAGCCCCCAGACAAGCCGGAATGTTGCAAACAAGTTACACAATTTTCCTTCTGTCCCAGGGAGGGGCTTGGAATTGGGTGGCTTCCTCCTGACTGTGCTGTGCCACATCAGAGAGGGGGTGGTGCAAGAGTAGGCAAAAACATCACAAAATGTCCTACCATTTTGAGTATGGCTCTTATTGTTTGGGCATTTGTTGGTTGCTGCAGACCCTCGACTATTTCAAGAGCTCCCATAAAACCATTTTAGTCTGTTGTTTACTTGATGTTTCTCTGAAGGAATGAGGGCCTGGAGCTTCCTAGTCTGCCTTCTTGCTGACTTCACCTCTAGAAGTAATTTATTTAAAAATATTCCCCCAAATATTCAGGAACTAAATGAGCCTATTTTATTTTATTGTGTAGCAATAATAATAATAGTAATATTTATTGAGCACCTACTTGATCCAGGCACTGCTTTGTACACTTTATTCATTTAAATAGCTCATTTAAACTTTACTACCTTCTAGGTAGTATTATTGTTGCCATTTCATAGATGAGAAAACTGAGGCATAGAGGGGAACCCACTGTCTATATGGAACTAAGACAGACACATGGGGGAATGGAGCTTTAAGTCTTCAATAGGAGACATGAAGGTTATTCATGGTTTTATGTGACTTGAGAGGAGGTGGCTACAGTAGGCCAGAAGAACTTGGTTGCATCACACCCACTCCTAACTTCTCTTGGCTCTTTAATTGCTTTAAAATTGGGTCTCAGTGCTTGAGCTGTGCTCATACTGGAATATGACTATGGCAGTGGATTGGCCAAATAAGTGCCCTTTTCCTTTGAAGCAGGAAGTAACACATGGTGTATGATCTTGACCAGGAGGGCAAGAGAGGTCCAAACCCAGCCCTGTGGTGAGTGAATAACCAAGGGGATGAAGTGAAGTGGAGTTTCAGAGAGATGGCAGACTTAACCCGCCATGCGGCCAACGTCTTCACGCAGACCTGTGGCCTGCAGCAGGGAGAGCGTCTAGCCTTGATTCTGCCTCGAGTGCCTGAGTGGTGGCTGGTGACTGTGGGCTGCATCCGAACAGGTCAGTGACTCAGAGAGACCCCAATAGACCTTAGGGCTGGCCTAGAGTCAAGTGGTCCTGGAATATTAGGTGCTTTCTCTTCCCCTACCTTCTTTCTTCTTCACAGTCTTTCTCTTTCTCAGACTCCCTCATGTATTCTTTTGTCCTTTGTCACTCACTCTCCCTCACACTCATCCACTCTCAAACACAATGTCGTAATTCTCTCCCATTCACACACACACACACACACACACACACACACACACACTGTCTTTTGTACAGTCTCAGACATTACTACTTTCTTTTAAAGATTCATCAATTGTTAACATTTTGTCATATTTAAGCCCCCTTCCTCACTGAATCATGTAAGAATCAGTTGCAGACATTGTGATATCCATAAATACCAGAAAAATACCCATAAGCACTGGAGTATGTATCTGCTAAGGTCCAAGACATTCCCCTCACGTAAACACAACAGAGTTATCACACAAGAAGTTTAACACTGATACAATATAGTTACTGATATACATGCATAGTCAAAATTCCTCAATTGTCCCAGTAATGCCCTTTATAGCCTTTTTTTCTTTAAATCTAATCAAGGATCATGCATTGCATTTAGTTGTCATGTCTCTTCAGTCTCTAATATAGAATGGTTCCCTAGCCTTTGCTGCATGACAATGACATTTTTGAAATATCTAAGCCAGCTGTTTTACAGAATGTCTCTCAGAATTTGTATTTCTGACTCTTCCTTTATGATTATATTCAGGATAAGCATTTTTAGCAGAAATAGTAGATGGGCAATCTTGTGTCTTTCTCAGTGCATCACATCAGGGGGTATATGAGTTGGTTTGTTCCACCACCAGTGATATCGTTGTATCACTCTGGTAAGGTGGTACCCACTTTTGTAAAGGCAATTTTCCCCTTGCAATTTCCCCTTGCGATTAATAAGTAATCTGTGGTGTAATACTTAGGAGACTGTGTGAATATCTCTTTCCCCAACAGTCTTTCACCCTGTGGTGTGAGTATCCATTGATGATTCTTGACGGAATTGACTATTATTATGGTGGTTTTATATGAGGATTTTCTATTTATATCATTCCCTCTACATTTGTTAGTTAGCATTTTTCTGTCGAGATTTTCTTTCCCCTTTTAAATACCTATCAATTTAGCTATATAATTTGGAATCAGTCTGGGATTCATGGATTTTTTAAATCACTTCAGTTATTCTATGCATGCTCATACAACAATCCATCATGCTCCTGCTCATATTTGTCTCTCTCTCTCTCTCACTCATATTCTCTCACAAATAAAATAGTTGGTTAATCAATCAAGGTCATGTGGAATCAAGAACTTGTAGCAACGACAGAGGGAGCATAGAGAAACCGTGTCATCTGTAGATCTAAGAGAAGGCCCATGGGAAATCCAAGACATGAGCAGAGCACCCTGGGATGTGCAGAATTACAGAGGAGTAGAAGCAAAGGAAGGGAATTCCGTGAATGGGCATCGCACATGCAAAAGCTTAGAGTCAGGCGTAGCCTAGGTGAGAATGGCCATTTTGAAATAGAGATTAGAGTTGTGGGAGAGAAAGGTGGAGAGTGGGCAGCACCTTCAATGTCAGGAAGGAGAGTGTGGTGCTTTCCTGGAGAGAGGGCAGAGGTGTTAGTGCAGAGAAGTGTGGTGGGGAAAAGTCAGTGCTCTGTGGAACTTAAGCAGGTAATAATATGAAAGATGGGTGGCTGGAAGATTCAGGACAGGGCATCTGGTGGAGAGATTAGAATCCAATAGGAGCACACAAAGGCTTGACCTAATTGTTGGTGATGGAAGATGGAGAGGAAGAGAGGAAAGTTCAAAGGACAATGAGGTTAAATTTGGATATGAGAAATGAAGGAAAGAGAAGAGATTCAAGATGACAACAGGGAACTGACAGAGAGGGAAGTGAGAGGAGAAAGACGGGGGTGGGGATGTGCTAGTCCTGATGTCAGGGACACTGTCCTACTTGCACCTGTATTCCCAGATCCCATGTGAAATTGTGTAAAGTAGGGTCCATCTGTCTACCAGCTGGATCCATCTAGTGTAGGAAAGGTGAGGGCAGCATTTTCACACTTTAATGTGCATGGGAATCACTTGGGCATCTTGTTAAAATGCAGATTCTAATTCAATAGGTTTGAGGTGGGGTGTGAGATTCTGTGTATCAGTTGGTGGTCTGCAGACTGTACTTTGCAAGCAAAAGGTTAGGGGATTTCTATGCAGACAATGCAGACCTGAAGCCCATGGTTGTGAAAGAGAAACTAAGACAAACTTTTCCTTTCTCATCCCCAGGGATTGTCTTCATGCCAGGGACCACCCTACTGAAGGCCAAGGACATTCTCTACCGACTACAAGTGTCTAAAGCCAAGGGCATCGTAACCACTGATACCCTTGCCCCAGAGGTGGACTCTATGGCTTCTGAGTGTCCCACCCTGCAAATCAAGTTCCTGGTGTCTGACCACAGCCGTAAAGGGTGGCTGGACTTCCGATCACTGATTGAGTGAGTTTCTGGTCTGATGAATGTGCTTTCTGAGGAATGGCGGGAGAAGGCCCTCCACTCCCAAGTGCTGGTAGACGAGCAGCCAGTGGTGGGAAGCTCACCAGGTCTAAGGCCAGAAAACTTCTCTTCCCGGCTATGCCACTGCCTTGCTGTGTGACCCTGGGCTGGTTCCTTCTCCTCTCTTGGCTGTGGTTGCTTTATCTGTAATATAAGGAAATTGAACTTCTGTGCTTCTCTCACTAAAGTATAATCACCCTGGGACTGTGCAAAGGAGATGTCTAAAGTCGGATGGTTATTGTGTTACATCTTCCTTGTAGATAGGAAATCTAAAATATTTTTTTATATAAGAAATAAATATATGAAGAAGTTGGATGAAAGATTAAAATGAATTTTTAAGATGAAACTGGAGACTGCAAGGAAAATTGAGGCTGTGGCTGGCAGGAAGCTTTGGGAGCAAACACTCCATCTCCCAGGGGCTGAGTGCCTTTAGGGACATTGCAGGAAAAGTTAGGGAAGTGTTGGCAGTTAGGAAGACTCCCTTCCACCTCCAAAACTCTGATTCTGTGAGCCTTCCGGCACTTTTCATATCACACACACAAACCACACTGGGTCTGCTTTCCTGAGGCAACCCCTCAGTTTTTAAAGCTCTTTACTTCAACTCCCAAAGGCAAACATTACAGTGAATTCACATCTTATTCTAGATTCTGAAGTCAAAGAATTAAATGAAATAGTTAAATAGAGAATACTTTTTGAAAATTCCTTAAATTGACCAGTCAGTATGGTCTTGCCTTCTCAGCAAGACCAGTGGAGCTATTGTTTCCTCCAGCACTGGGATGATTTGCAGTTCTTTGACTGAACACCGTAGGAGGCTGGGATTTACCCTCATAGATGCCCCAAGAGACTCCCAGTCTAGGAGAAGAGCCCGGGAATCCAGGCTGACTGCAGGAACTGCAGGTTCTATCTGTCATCTCAGGCTCATGCCAGGGCAGATGCACAGATGTGTTTCTTTCACTCTCACTCTCCCTCACGTTCTCTTCCCACCCCTCATCACCATGGTTATGGAGTTAAATTTTTTGATTTCTCCTTTGATTTCTTCATTCATTCAATTGTTGTTCAGTAGCATTTTGTTTAATGTCCACATATTTGTGACTTTTCCAGGTTTCTTCTTGTAGTTGATTTTTAGCTTCATACAATTGTGGTAAGAAAAGATGCTTGGTATTATTTCAGTCTTCTTAAATTTATTGAGACTGGTTTTGTGGCCTAGTATGTGATCTATCCTGGAGAATGTTCCATGTGCATTTGAAAAGAATGTGTATCCTGCGGTTTTTGGATGGAATATTCTGTATATATCTACTAAGTCCATCTGGTCTAATGTGTCATTTAAGGCCACTGATTCTTTATTAATCTTCTGTATGGATTATCTATCCATTGATATAAGTGGAGTGTTAAAGTCCCCTACTATTATGTGTTACTGTCTATTTCTCCTTTTATGTCTGTTAATAATTACTTTATATATTTAGGGGCTCCTGTGTTGGTTGCATGGATATTTACAGGTCTTATATCCTATTGTTGGATTGTTCCCTTTATTATTATGTAGTGCCCTTCTTTGTCTCTTGTTACAGTTTTTATTTTAAAGTCTATTTTGTCTGATGTAAGTATCGCTACCCCAGCTTTCTCTTCATTGCCAGTTGCATGGAGTACCTCTTTCCATCCCTTCACTTTCAGTTTGTGAGTGTCTTTAGGTCTGAAGTGAATCTCTTTTATGCAGCATATATATGGGCCTTGTTTTTTTATCCAATCAGCCACCCTATGTCTTTTGATTGGAGCATTTACTCCATTGGCATTTGCAGTAGCTGTTGATAAGTATATACTTATTTCCACTTTGTTACTTTTTTTCTGGGTGTTTTAGTAGTTCTTCTCTGTTCCTTTCTTCTTCTCTTGCTCTCTTTCCTTGTGATTTCATGGCTTTCTTTAGTAATATATTTGGGTTTCTTTCTCTTAATTTTTTTTGTATTTATTATAGGTTTCTGGTTTGTGATCATCGTGAGGTTCGTGTATAATAACCTATGTAAATAGCAATCTATATTAAGTTGATGATCTCTTATATTGGCCTCTTACTAAAAGCCCTATGCTTTTACTCCCTCCTCCCACATTTTATGTTTCTGATATCATATTTCACCTCTTGTGTGTGTGTGTGTGTGTGTGTATGTGTGTGTGTAACCTCTTATCATTGGAAATAGATAATTTTAGTACTTTCATCTTTCGACCTTCCTATTAGTTTTATATGATCTGCTACATTTGCTGTGTATTTGCCTTTACCAGTGATTGTTTTTCTTTGATAATTTTCTTATTGCTATTTGTGGTCTTTTCTTTTCCACTTAAATAAGTCCTTTTAACATTTCTTGTAAGGCTGGTTTATTGATGATAACCTTCTTTAGTTTTTGCTTGTCTGGAAAACTCTTTATCTTTCCTTCCATTTTGAATGATAACCTTGCTGGGTAGAGTATTCTTGGCTTTAGGTTTTTTCTTTTCAGCACTTTGAATATATGGTGCCACTCCCTTATAGCCCGTAAGGTTTCTGCTTAGAAGTCAGCTGATAGCCTTATGGGGATTCCTTTGTATGTAACTTGTTGCCTTTCTCTTGCAGCTTTTAGGATTCTCTCTTTATCTTTAATTCTTGATATTTTAATTAAAATGTGTCTTGGTGTGAGCCTCTTTGGGTTCATCTTGTGTGGTGCTCTCTTTACTTCCTGTACCTGGATATCTGTTTCCTTCCTTTGGTTAGGAAAGTTTTCAGTTACTGTTTCTTCAAATAGGTTCTCTGCCCTTTTGTCTCTCTCTTCTCCTTCTGGGACACCTATAATATGGATGTTAGTACACTTGATGTTGTCCCAGAGATCCCTTAGACTGTCCTCATTCTTTTTAATTCTTTTTTTCTGTTCAGCTTGGGTGATTTCATTTATTCTTTCCTCCAGCTCGCTGATCCATTCTTCTGTGTCGTCTGCTCTGCTGTTGACTCCCTCTAGTGAATTTTTCATTTCTATTATTGTATTCTTCAGTTTTGATTAGTTCTTTTTTATATTTTCCAATTCTCTGTTGAAGTTCTCACTGTGTTCACCTATTCTTCCAAAATCAGTGAGCCTCTTTATGACTATTAGTTTGTACTCTTTATCAGGTAGACTGTTTATCTCTGTTTTGTTTAGTTCTTTTTCTGAGGATCTGTCCTGTTCCCTTATTTGGAACATATTCGTTTGTCTCCTCATTTTGCTTACTTCTTTGTGCCTATATCTATGTATTAGGTAGATCAGCTACATCTCCCAATTTTGGATATATGGCCTTGTGTAACAGGTGCCTCATGGGGCCCAGCAATGTGCTTCCCTCTCCTCACCAGTTTCAAATGTTCCAGGAGTGTCACCTGTATGGGCTACATGTTCCCTTCTGTTGTGGCAGGATTGCTCTTGCTGCAGGTGCATAGGTAGGCTAGGCTGACCCCCAGGCCAGCTGGTTGTAAGGCTCAGCTGTGTGCAGCTACTACAGTCACTTTAGTCACTTTATTGGGCACGAGGAACCCCAGCACAGCTGGCTGCAAGGTCTAATAGCACACACCTGCTGCTGATTTGCTGTTAAGTGAGTCAGGCCCCCAATGTGGCTGGTTGCTAGGCTCAGGGGCTCACAATTGCTCTAGGCCTCCAGAATGTGAGCCTGTTGTCAGCTTTCTTGGGGGTGCAGCTGAGTGGGGCTGGCCCCAGGCATGGCAGCATACAATCGTTTCAGGCATTGGAAGGTGGGACAGATTTCCTGTGTGGTTGTGTAAAGAGGCCAGTGGCACAAGTCTGCTGCAGCTTACAAGCCCCACCACCCACCGACCCACACACCTGGCCAATGCAGTCTTGTCCCATGTGCACACCTGTCCCACTGAAGCAGACCCACTTGCTCCGCTGAAGAAGTCCCACACACTCCGCCAACACAGGCCCACCCCTCCTGCATGCACTACCCCACAAAGGCGGACCCACTCACCCCACTGCAGAGGTCCCACACACCCCACCTATGCAGGCCCACAAGTTCTCTGGGCTTGCTGGTGGGTGGGGCCAGTCCCTAGGGCAGACTGCCTGCTCTGGCTGAGCTGGATTAAATCAGAGCTCTAGTGGGTGGGGCAAACCCTTGGGCTAACAGGCCGGGGGAAGAACTCCAATGGCATCTGCCAGCATCTGTGTCAGCATGCCTGTACTAGGTCTCAGCGATGGCTGCCCCCAGTGACTCAGTCCCTGGGGAGGTGGGCCTAGCTGCCTTCTGCCTCTCTGAGACAGCTTTTCAAGTGAGTCTCTGTTACCAAAGGACTATGCACCTTTCTTTCTGATGATTTTTTGTTGGTTTCTGGAACGGATGAATTTGTGTGTGGGCCTTTTAAGGGAAAGCTTTTCTTTCTCTTATGTTTGATAGCTTTTCTGGGGGTATTCCCCATTGGTTTTAATAGCCAGCAAAGCCAGGTATTATGACAGGCATCTCCGTTGTGCTGAATTCAAAGACTGCTTATTGTGGCGTAGCTCTCCTGCACAAACCCCCTGTTCCTCCAGGAAAAGCTTTGTACCTTATGATTGTTCCTGGCTGTGAGGCACTGCAGCTAGAATGGGTTTTTTTCTGCAGCAGAAGGGTATTTCTGCCTCTTCCACTTCTGTCAGTGTTGTCCCTTGTTGTTGGGGTTCTTTTTATCCAGTTTCCAGATCTCTCTCAGAGGTGATTGTTCCACAGGTAGTTGTAAATTTGTTGTGTCCGTGGGACGAGGTGAATTCAGAGTCCTCCTATGCCACCATATTCACAGCAATCCCCTCAGCTAATGTTTTGTCAGAGATTTCCTTGAGTGCCAGGAGCTCAAACAAGCAAACACAAACAGCAACAGCAACGACAACAGAGAATGATGCCTGTGCAGACTGGCTCTGTGTGAGGAACTCCCCACAACTTGGCCAGCCTTGCTCTGAGCCTAGGGATCAGCCTGAGGTGGAAGCTTCAGGTCCTCTCAGGACGTTCTGAGCATGCATTGCCTGGGTGTGTGATGGCTTTCTAAATCCCGCATGTTCATAGCTGTCTTGGATATCTCAATTTCCTGGAAAGTCTACCCTAGCTTCTCCCCCAGACCTTGAGGGTCTACTGTATATCTCCCCCATAGTCTCTCATCTCAGGCGTCTTTAGTTGTAGTCCACCGTGTGGCTTTTACGAGCAGTGCCTGCTGCTCTTCCCGTCTGCATTCTGAGTCGTGTGAAATGAGGGCCTTGCATCAGCCCTTCAGGTGTCCCCAGAGAGGTTAGAACAGATTACACAATAATTTGCAAATAAGATCTGCTCTGCTCCCTCTGGTTGGAGCAGGGGTACTGGGAACCGGGCTGCTGTCTACTCAAGACCAAATCTGCCATGCTGGGGAAAGGTGAGGCAAGGTTCCAATGTTTTTTTCTGGAACCTCTTAAAATCATGTCATGTCCCACAACAGGGAAGATCCCAATGCATTGCTTGGTGGTCAAGTGCATGGGCTGTAGAGCAAAAATGACATGAAATGTGAGTAAAAATGGCATGAAACTTCCCTACCGTTTTGAAGGTGGCTTTTCTTGATTGGGTATTTCCACGGTTGTTGTAGACCTTTGACTCTTCTAGAGCTCCTACAAAGTCAGCTCAGACAGCTCCTGGTAGTTTGTTTGTTTGCTTGTTTGTTTTTGATGTTTTGTAGCGGAACAAGAGCTTACAGCTTTCTAGTAGGCCATTTTCTTTATATCACTCCCTAGTAGCACTTTTGAAAAGCAGTCAAGGTTGAGAACCCACTTGGGTGTCTTTGTGGACTCTGCCCACGTCTGTGTGGTAGATAGGATACTGTGCCCCTACCATTAAGGAGCTTTTCTTTGGCCCTGGGAGCATGATTCCTTCCCTGGATGTGTGAATCCCATCATCCAGGTTCCAGTCTCTGATGATTGTCATCAAGAAAGTTCATTTCCTCCTGGAAGTCGTGTCCACAAGGGTGTGTCAGGCCAACTGTACCAACACACAGTACACTGAGCTGGACAGCAGTTCAAGTGGTGCATGAATGGGGGTGGGACTTTGCTGTACCCCTTGATACAATATTTCCTAAATTTGAGTCATCCATGTCCACATCCACTATTTTTTACCTTATCTGTGTGCACCATCTATATTATCACTTACTTAATTTTTCTCTCTAAATCCACTTATTATTTTACTTTAAAACATTCCCTTTTTAAAAAAGTTGATGTGGTATCACAAGTGGAAAACAGTAGCACTTGCCAAAAGCAAAAGGCAGTTGTAACCATAACTATAATACAAACCAAACAACTTTGTTAAATTTTAGCTACATCCTGTTCCCACTAAAAGCTCTGATCTTGAAACTTACCTTCCTCTTGGTAGTTCCAGAGCTTTTAAAAATATGTCGGAGCCAAATCAGAACAATTGGAAGGGAATCTAAAAAGGAATGTGATCCGATGTTTTTTTCTGGAACCTCTTAAAATCATGTCATGTCCCACAACAGGGAAGATCCCAACACATTGCTTGGTGGTCAAGTGCATGGGCTGTAGAGCAAGAATTAAATTCAAATACCAGCCCTTCCACCAACCAGCTGAGTGGCTTTGAGCAAGTGATTGTGCCTCTCTGAGCATCAGTTTCCTCTTCTGTAACATGGGCTATGAAAAATGCCAGCCTCACACAAAACCTGTGCATGAATATTCATAGTGGCATTATTCCTAATAGCTAAAAACTGGATGGGGCCGGTCCCATGGCATAGTGGTTAAGTTAGGCATGCTCCACTTCGGATTTGCGGGTTTGGATCCCAGGTGCAGACCTACACCACTCATCAGCCATGCTGTGGTGGTGACGCACATACAAAACAGAGGAAGATGGGCACAGATGTTAGCTCAGGGAGAATCTTCCTCAGCAAAACAAAACAAAACAAAACAAAACAAAACTGGAAACAACCCAGATGCCCTTCAATGGGTGAATGGGTAAACAAACTGTGATTCATTCATAACATGAAATACTGTTCCGCAATAAATAGGATTGAACTATTGATGAACACACCAACCTTGATGAATCTTCAGAGAATTACACTGAATTAAAAAATAAAAAGAGCCATTCCCAAATGTTACATTCTATATGATTCCACTTATGTGACATTCTTAAAATGACAAAATTATGAAAATGGAGAATAGATTAGGCATTGCCAAGGGGTTAGGGATGGAGAGGGAGGGAGAGAAGGAGGAGGAGGGAGGTGGACGTGGGTATAAAAGCAACATGAGAGCTCCTGGTAATGACGGGACTGTTCTGTCTCTTGACTGGTGGTTGATATACACATGTGATAAAATTGCATTGTGCTAAATACACTTACACACACACACACACACACACACACACAAATGAGTACAAGTGAAAAACTGTGGAAATCTGGGTAAGATTGGTGGATTGCATCAATGTCGGTATCCTGGTTGTGATGTTGAACTATATAGTGTTGGAAGATGTTACCGTTGGGAGAAACTGGGTAAAGGGTACATGGGATCTCTTTGTATTATTTCTTACAGTGTGCATGTGAATCTATCATTATCTTAAAATAAGTTTAATTAAAGTAATACCAACCTCACAGGCTTTCTGTGAGGATCAAATGAGGTAGTGTTTTGGGAAGAAAATTCGTTCAGCAAATATTTATTGACACCTCCCATCTGTCCAGTTACTGTGTGAACGCTGAGCTTCTCACAGTGAATCAAATACACGGAGTTCATGGTGTAGGAAATCGTATTCTACTGGAGAGCCACACAAAAGCGAGGTGTTATTTTAAAAAATTATCCTTAAAATTGGTGTAATATTGCCCACTGAATCAGCAGTAGAGTGCATTGAGTGTTTGCATGTAAAGAAAATAGACTTGGAGAGATGACAAAACTTGCCCAGGTGCCAGGTGGAGTGACAAGGAGGATTCGGACCCAGATCTGAGCCCCAGGTTGTGGCTCTTCATCTCTAGACTCGCTGCCTTCTCCACAGAGGGGTGCTGTTCTCTTTACAGGATGACCCGGTGAGGACAGCCGAAGCGGAGTGTGGGGACTTTTACAGCACTGGGGACAGAGCAACCATGGATGCAGAGGGCCACATCTGGTTCCTGGGGAGGGGCGATGATGTCATCAATGCCTCTGTGTAGGTGTGGCTGACCCTGAGCCGGGAGGTGTCACCCTCACACGCCTGGTGGGATCTAGCTGGCCCAGACGTTCCTCCATGCATTGGTCATGGGACCCTCAGCCTAATTCTGAACAGAGCCATGTCTATGGGGCCCTGGCCCGGGGGTGTCTGTGAACCTCCCCCAACCCCTGCATCCAGAAGAAATAGTCAAAATGAAGTTCAGGAAGGTCTGGAAGAACAATCATAATAAGACACCGTGCAATTTAAAGAGGAAGGGAGACCTTGCTTTGATCCCTATTGATGGGAGGAAATTATTCTCTGTGCTCCTCTGATGGGGCACAACATGTCACAGAAAATAGTAATAATAATAATAGCTAACCTTTATGGAGTGCTTACTAGGTGAAAGCACTCTCCTTGGTGCTTTGTATAACCCAGTAGATGTTATCATTATGCCCATTTTACTCATGAGAAAACTGAGTCACTGACCAGTGAAGTAAGTTTCCTAAAGTTTCAAAGACAGTACAGGTTGCAGCCCAGATTCAAACCAAGGTGGTGAGGCTCCCAACCCGTTGTCCCTAACCCTTACGTGATTTAGGGGGAAAAAATGACACAAGTAACAAGTTCTCTTGGTTATTTCAGGGAAATTGAGTTTGTTTTATTTTGTAATTTCTAAAACAAATGCTGACGTAGTGGGGAATAGGATGGAGAATTTTCATGAATGTTTAAGATCAAGTTTGGGGCTTCCAAAAGGTTCCATGCTGGAGGAAGCTCCTGAAGCCAGGCCGCAGAGCTCTGGGAGGACAGAGCTCTCTCTCTCCTCCTACCCGAGGCAGTGAGTGAGAAGAGAGCACCTGTGCCTTGTATTTCTTAGCATGGAGCGTCCAGGTCTTCCTGCAGTGGTCCCACTACACAGCCTGTCACAGGCCTCTGACCCCCTGTGACAGTTTCCCTCTGTCAAGTGCCAAGGGAAAATACGATCCTCCAGAACATGAGATCTGAGGGCTTGGTCGCCCCAGCCCTGGTATCTGCTCAGAACCAGAGAAGGAACCTTTGATCCTGCAGGTATCACATCGGGCCGGCAGAGGTGGAAAATGCCCTGGCCGAGCATCCAGCAGTGGCTGAGTCAGCTGTGGTGAGCAGCCCGGACCCGATTCGAGGGGAGGTGAGGAAGAGGACACGGAGGTCATCGTGTCTGTGTGTGGGCACTGGGGAGGCAGGTGCAGGGGAAACTTCGAGGCCATGTCTACCCAGGACCTAGGGTGGAGAGAGGGCGCAGTTGGTGTGTGTGTGCACTTACACGATGGGGTCACCAGGGGACACTGTGGCCTCATCTGTGGCTGAAAATGCTGCTGCTGACATCTAACATTTAATGAGCTCTTATTATGTGCCTGCTCATTTTTCCCCCCAGTAACCTAATGAGTTCAGGACTCTCATTATACCCTTTTATAGATAAGGAAACAGGGGCCTAAAGAAGTTATTAAGTTGCCCAGATGACACAGTGGTGGAGCCAGAACGGGAATCTAAGCAATCTGGCTCCAGAGCATGCATTCATTGATTCAACAGGTGTTTTCTGAGCACCTACTATGTGCAAGGCCCTGTGCAATTAAGTGGAGACATAAATAATAACATAAGAATTATAAATTACCAACAATTATTAAATGCCCAAAGGTTCCAGGCACAGAAGTATACATACAACAATAGTAAAAATGATGAAGATAACGCTGATGATAAGAATAATAATAAAGTTAAACTAGCTTCATGTTTTACATGTATTATCTCGTGAAATCTTTACCTAAACCCAGTGAGGAATGAACCTGTACTGTCCCCGTTTTGCAGGGAAGGAAATTGAGGGTGAGAGAGGTTGAGTAACTTTCCAATCATAGAGTGGAGACTGGAGTATTGGGACTAGAACCTGGTGTGTCCTTTTCCAAAGGCTCAAGTGTCAGCTTGGTGTTTTCGCTCATTAAATAAATATTCACTTTGTAAACTAGACAATTCACTGGCGCTCACCCTGAGCCTCCGCTCTGGTTCTGCACGGCAGGTGGTGAAGGCGTTTATTGTCCTGGCCCCACAGTTTCTGTCCTGGGACAGGGACCAGCTCACCAAGGAGCTGCAGCACGTGAAGTCAGTGACGGCCCCGTACAAGTACCCGAGGAAGGTGAGTGAGGCGAGTGGATGAGGCTGGTTCCCCCCGAGCCGTCCTGGCGCTCCGCGGCCCCGAGTCTCGTCGGGTGGCTGGGCTGAAGCTTAAACAGCCAGTAGAACTAGCATTTTTCTCTTCAGAAGAAAGAATTGGGGTAGGGGTAGGGTGGAGCCAACTGAGACGGAACCTGTGGCAGAAACCCAAAAGGAATCCATTGCTGGCACGTTAACCTAAAGAAAAAAAATCAGACAAGTGCCCAAAGATATCCAAGAAGGGTATTTAATATCTTTCAAAATTTGAGAAGGAAATCCAAATCAGCAGCTTCCAAACTGTTTTTAAAAATAATTCATGCTTGGAAATACATTCTATATTGCAACTCAATACATATATACATGCGTAACAAACAAAAATTAACAAAATGATATTTATCCTTATAACATGCCATATATTCCGATATTTTTATTCTACTTCATTTGTTTTAAATGCTGTGTGCAAACTACAAAAATGTCCAACAATAGAGAAATGATTAAGTTGTTCATGAAATTTAATATTATCCTGTATTTTAAAATGATATTGCAGATCTTTTATTTTTAATGTAAAAAGATCACAATATATTATTAAGAGAAAAAGCAGGCAATGAAAGAATGTACATGATATTATCCTATTAGTTTAAAAGCAGAGTTTGAGCGGATACATGTGCCGAAAGTGCGCATTTCCTTCTTTTGTGATAGTGCTTTGCTCCGTCATCTGAGTGCTGACGGTCCATCCAGATAGAAAGCTGCAGAGCTCACGTCTAGTGAACATGCGCCATGTGGGTCGGGCCCTGGACTCAGTGCTGCACACGCGTTACTATTTCATTTCATCGTCCCCACAGCCTGAGATGGTCTCATCACTCTGCTTCATAGAGAGGAGCTGAGGCTCAGAGACTCCCAGTAAATTGCCTGAGATTAGAGTTAATAAAAAGCAGAGCAGGAACTCAAACCCGTGTGTATCTGACAACAGAGTTCCTGCTTCTAACATCAGTCTCTGTGGCCTCACAGAGAGGAGAACAGAGGGCACGTAGCAGGCAGGATGGGCTAGATGTTACTGTGGGTAACAAAGACCCCCCAAAGTCTTAGCGGCTTATAACAAGGAAGGTATCTTCCTTGCTCATGTTACATGTTCACCATGTCCAGGCTCTCCTGGGGCCTCTGCTCCACACCCCCTCATCTCGGGACCAGGATAACGGAGCAGCCACCATACAGGTATCTGCCAGGTGCCGTAAGAGATGGACAGAGCTGGCGGCCAGGCTCACTGGTTCCCAGCTCTTCTGTTAGAGGTGGCACGCTTCACTGCCACTCACATTTCACTGGTCAAAGCCTGTCCCAAGGCTGCATCCAACTTCAGGGGGTCAGGAGGAGAACCTGGCATCCTTGGTGGGCCCCATTAAGGCCACCACATGGTGCCAGCCTGTCTGGGGGACTGTGCAGGGGCAAAGGAGGAGAGGGGGCACTGGTAGGAAGTGACGGTGGGACTAAGTCAGGATGGATTTGCTTTCGCCTCAACCAGGTGGAATTTGTCCCAGAGCTGCCCAAAACCATCACTGGCAAGATTAAAAGGAGTGAACTTCGGAAAAAGGAGTTTGGTCAGATGTGATCGTCAATAAACTCAGAAACCACTGTGTGACTTTGGGTAAATCCCTGGCCACCTCAGTTTCCCCATATGGCGAGGGTGAGGATGGGGGTGTTGAGAGAGTTGATTTGGAAGGATATCAGGAGTGCCAATATTTCAGCATTTTTGTTTCTTTCAGATTAATATCAGTCACTCTTCTTCCTCCAAGTCTCCTCCTCCTTCTGGATTGCCCAGATGAGCACACAGATTGGGGCTGGAGGTAATAAAGTACGAATAGAACATCAACGGTGCCCCTGTGTCGTGCATTAATTCTGTGGATGAACCTGTGCTAAATGTGGTTCCTCCGTAATTCTCCCCAATCCCCACTGGAGAGAGCCCAGGGCCTGATTCTCCCTGCTGGCCCCAGCTTCCTTCGTGGCCCTGTGGACCCGGTAGATGGCCAGGACTCAGAGGCCCAAGAGAGATGCTCCGAGCAGCCCCAGGCACCAGCCTGTCCTAGGTCCCAGCCTAGGTCCCGCATGAGTGAGTGAGGGACCTACTCTCTGGGAACCCAGGAGTCCCGTAGGACTCTTGCAGACCTATCCAGAGGTACCCGGTCCCTCATTCATACCCAGAGGCTTTCACCCCTCAGCTTTCCCCCACATGAGCCCACCCGCTCATCTCTCCCCAGGGCCCAGGACTCCCCCAGCCCTTTCCCAGGCGCCCAGTGTCCTCGCCACACACCCCTCCCCCACACTCTATTACCCCTTCCTGCTATCCAGAGCCCCCCTGACCCCCTGGTCTCGGGTCCTGTGAACTGATCCTTTACTCCATCTGTCCTTGGGGCCTGAATGGGACCACTGTGGGGAAAACCAGAGGCTGGGAGGAGCAGGGGCAGAGGGGCCGAGCCTGGGGGTGGGAGAAACACATATTTTCTCCTTCTCACCCACCGCTGGGTCACCCTTGAAGAGATCCCCTCTGCGGCTGCCCATTTCTGGGGTTCACAGACACACACATTCACAGAGAAATAAGACACCACAAGCACAGAGACACACAGGCACATAATCACCCCCATCCTCACCTGGGGACTCAGGCATAGGGCTCATGGACAGGCTCACACACAGACCCACACTGCAGACACAGGCAACGACCCCTGAGAACACAGAGACACACACTCAGGGCCACATGAGACAGCCCCACAGGGCAGACCCTACACGCAGTGGACATACACATACACACAGAGATACAATCAGGAACACCCAAAGGGGCAGCAAATTCACACACACAACCAACACACGCAGAGATATAAAACACAGACACACACACATGCTCCAGCAGGGACACACATGCCCCGAGACAGATTTGCACAACCAGCATACACTCATTCACAGATATCAGACACAGACACACAAATGCACACAGAGACACACAGAGAGTGCCACACAGTGGAAAACTCACGTCCACGATCAATACTCACACAGAGAAACTCAGACTCGCAGGTCCATAATGCAAAATTACACAACCAAACACACGTGCACACACACACACTCCCAGACCCTCACTTCCCTACCCCAGCCCACAGTGCAAACAGAGAGCTCTGGCACTCAGTGGAGGCCAGCACAGGCAGACAGGATGAATAGACCCTGGCATGACCTGCCCCACCTAAGCTGTCAACGAAGGAGGTGTTTTCCTGGTTCCAACCCGAGTGCTTGACATCTGCCCCATGCCAGGGCCTCCTGGAAGGCTATACGTGGGTGCTGAGATGCCAGAGAATGACCAGGGTAGGGTTGCTCTGGGGACAAGGGCCCAGGGTAGGGACAGGGACACTGACAGGGCGCACTTAGAGTGGAGGTGTTGCATGGAGCTTAGCAGATCCCCAGGAGAAGAGAGAGAGAGAGGCGAGCCTCCCCAGGACCCTGCCATGTGTCAGAGTGGGCTTCACCCTCTCCCACAATAACAACCACAATAACACATCAGCAGGACTATCATATGACAATATTATCATCAGCACAGCAATGACTGACCATTGGTCCCACGTCGAGGAGCAAGGGGTGTGACCATGGCTGCCAGGTTTGGCCTCATCTTTAGAGCAGGGCAGACCCCAAGCACAGCTGGGCCCTGGGCAAAGCTTCTCTCTGGCCACTTCTCCCTCTGGAGGCTCCAGGCGTCAGCCTCCCCCTCTCCCAACATCCTCTCCCAGACCCAAGTCACCTCTGACCTTTTTCTCAGCCTGGGTACAGCCCTGTCCCTGACCACTCTGAACCTGACTCCCCATCAGGGGATAGAGATGGTACTGACCTCAGGACCCCATGACATGATGTCTGCATAGTGCTGTGTTTAGCACAGGCCCGTAACAGGAGGGGCCTTTGGTTGTATCATTGTTCCCTTTAATGGCTGCACACCTTCTAAGACACCAGGTCTAGGAGGACAGGTGCCCCTGGGAGATGATGCTGCTGATGTGCTCAGGGGCTCAGCACGTGGCTGCTGCTTGTCCTTGTGACAGTCTTTGGACACAGGCATGGACACTCCCATTTTAATGAAGGAAACCTGCTCAGGGTCACACAGCTGGGAAGCAGCACAGCTGGGCTTTGAGCCCAAGGCTCCTGGCCTGGCCTCGAGTGGCCACGAAGGGCTCCCCGGCATGAGGCTGACACTGGCTTTGGGGAACAAGCGCTTCCTTGGCTACATGAATGACCTGTTCCAGGCCCCCAAGCTCTGTCACTTCTCCTTCTTTCCCTCCTCCCTGCTGGAGCCGTGATCAGGGTGACCCTGGCACCCTTCCTGGAAGCCCCCAGTCCCTGACAGGCTGGGCCTCTCTCCCATTCACTTCTGGGCTAGTCTGACTTCCGCCCCTTCTGTACTGGTCTCTCCTTGTATAACCAGGACAGGCCCCCTCTGGGGCTCTTCAGGCAGGCAACAGCATCTCACCAGAATTTAGTATGCACTGTTGTTTTGTTGTCCTTGTTTTGTTTTTGTTTTGCTTGCTTTTTTTTTAATGGTTTCTTTATATTTATGGTAAAAGACATTGATTTTCCATTACAACAGTGGTAGAATGTTTCCTGTTTAGTATAAATTTACATAATAATAAAAAGTAGTGAGATTTAAAGCAATGATTTTAAGCTACCATGGGCCTGAATGAGTTGGGGAAACACTGTGTGCAGTCATGCAGAACAGCACCTTAGGAAGCTCAGGATGGGGCCCAGGAGAGAGGATCACCAGTGGGGTTTGTCCCAGTCACCTGGGTCCCTGGGCCCCTACCCACTTACTTGGCTCTCCCCGCCCATCACTCCTGGTGCTGCCAAGTGCTCTGGATGTTGTCCCCAGGTCCCCCAGGAGAGAAGATGATGAACTTTTTCTCTTAAAATGCTGACTTTCCTGGAGATCCCGGGAGATTAATCATGAGAGTCAGCTTGGATTTTCCCCACTGAGGTTCATAACGTAAAGCCTGTGCTAACAGGTAGCAGGGTGACATAGATAAGTGACATATTCGCCATTGTTTCAGGTGTGAAAATGTCTGGTTAATTAGGAATGATTTTGAAATCATACAGTCTTGTCACACTAAGTGGAATATCCCGCCTAAAAGAAGAAATATTTTATCACCATTTAATCATGATCCTATCATTCAGTTCAAATGTAGCCTCTTTTCCTTTGGGATTTCTTCTTATACTCAGATTTCATTTATAAAGGTACTTCTCAGTTTCCAAACATATGGGAATTTCTAGTTAGCTTTCTGTCAGTGACTTCTAACACAATTACATTACCAGAAATGTGCTGGGTGTGATTTCATTCCTCTGAAATATAATAAAATTTGCTGTATGGACAAAATAAAAATAGTTAATTTAGTAAATGTATCATATCTTAAATTAATGGGCCCTCAACAGTTGTTTTATGGGTATAGGTGGATATATGGATACATCTACATGATTAAGATGGTTTGCTGTTAAGATCTTCTGCATCTTACAGATGGTCTGTCTGCTTATGGTATGAGTTGCTGAGAGGGGGGTGAGAACCTCCCACTCTGCTTGTGTATCTGATTCTTCTCTCACTTCGCTCATCTTTTGCTTTGTATGCTTTTCACCCAATGGCCATTGGAAACCTTGGGAGGTCAGAAAGGAAGGAGGGAGTGCCAGAAGTGCGGGACAGGGGACGGACCAGAAACCAGAAGATCTGTGAACGTTCCAGAGAGGACCTGTCATTGGGATGGCTCTTGGTTGGGCACCAGTGGGGAAAAGGCATTCAAAAAATGAGGTCACATGGGGTGTCCTCTGTGATGACCCAGGGGTGAAGGCAGGGGATTGGACAAAGGCGAGTATAAAGCATCACGGTTGCTAAGGCAGCGCCCAGACAGGAGAAGACTCGGAGGAAGACGAAGCCCTCGTCCCCTCCAACTGCTCCTGAGAGTCCACTTCACTGCTCCTTGTGTCCTGCTGACCTACTGACCTGTCTGAACCCTCCTCCTTCCCCTCTAGGACTTGATCTGACCCAATCCTTTCCCTGACTCAGGCGTGACACCCCTCTTCTCCTCCCAGGTGCCCAAAACTCCCCTTCCTGCCACACCCCTTCCTGAATCCCACCCCCAATTCCAACCTGTCCCCATGACCCACTCCCCAGCTCTCCCCTCACCCCCTTCCTCCCCCACCCCTCCCCTCACGCCTTTTGCATCCCTCCCTCCACACCTCCTTCCTCATGACCACAGGTCCCCTGAGACGACCAGGACGCAGAGGCGCAGAGGTTGATCTTCTGGCTCCTCCTGCTCGGGTTTCCCGGTTACCCAGACACAAATGTGAGTAAACATTGGCATCAGATGTTTCCTCCTTTTTATTGGGCTCTTCCACATGGTGGTTAAAAAACAGCTTTTTCATGGGTTCCTGGATGGGAACTCAGACATTCTTGAAGACTAAGAACCTCAGGCCAGGTTGCTTGACCAGCCTGAATGGGTTCTGGCCACAGCTGTCCACATCAAGTTCTGGGTCCTGTCAGCATTGCTTGGACCAAACACAGCAGGGTCGACAGGATGGAAACCTGAAAATAGTAACTTTATAGTGTCAAGAAGGAAGGATTTGTGAATATACTGAAAGCCATTGAGTTGTAAGTCTTCAATAGGAGAATTGTAAGATATGTGAATTATAGCTCAATAAAGTTGTTTTTAAAAATGTAAGGAACTCTTATTTAATAGGAGTCATGGGAGTTAGACTCCTGGAAGCCTTGTCAAGATCCTGCTTCAAGCTCTGCAGGTGTAGGGTCCATCTTTTGTGTAGTTTGTTTCCCTATAAGTACATGATTCATGTATGTGAAGGCTGGCAGCCCTGGGAACAGTGGTATCTAAGCATTGGTGTTGGTGCTAGTCTGCTAAAAAGTGGAATGTCATTTGTGCTCTGCGCTTTCTGACTTGTTGACTTTTAGCAACTTCTGAGTCGTCCCTTCCTTTCTGCTCTTGGAAGCTGCCCCCAAGAACTCTGTGTCCAACCAGGTTGATGGGAGCCCTGAGAAATCCATCAGAAAATAAGTGGCTGCATCCTGCTGGGATGTTTATAATGGGGAAATCATTAGGAGTGACATGACCAGGAGGTGAATGAGTTATCCTTTCCTTCGTAAAGTGTTCATGTCCAGAGTGTTGATTTACACAAAGCAAAAAGGGTCCTTAATGTCCTTAGGATTGTCCAAATATAAAGAAATTACAGATTCCTTCTGTGAAAGTTTTCCTATTCTCTCATTAAAAAACACCTCTACCCTCAGAGGAGAGAGAGAGAAAGACTCAGAACAGCTCTTCGAGATAAGTAGATTTGTTTTGATTGGCATGCACCAGATTCTTAGGGATCTGGAAAGATCCAGTGGTCAGGAATCATCCCAAAGAATACCTCCCATCAAAGAAGAATCTGTTCTGTTTCCTTTGAGTCTATGAAGGCGGAAATTCCTTGATAGTCTTTGTTGGAATTCCCCCCCGCCCCACTACCTAGGCTGCATTCTCATAGATGAGTTAAGCTCTCTCTCCTACCTCATCTTGGAGCACCTGGATAAACTCACTTGTCTTGCATTTCCCACATCCACCCATGCTCCTCGTCATTGAATATCAGAAACTCAGCTTATGGACCCCATTGGATCGAATCTAGGTAGGAGTGAACTACTGATATCAGCTCCTGACAGTTGCCAGATGTAACAAGAGTGCCCATGACTGAGGATGTTTTACCAGGTAGTGACAAAATGATCTTTGTCTTTTTTGTGCATTTGATCCACATGTCTAACCATTGTGCTGAGCTACTGCTCCCTCAGACAGTGGTGACTTCAAAGACAGTGTATGTTTCCCACGAGCACACATTTGACTGACCCCAGCTGTGAGGGCTGAAGATGAAAATGTTATTGGTTTCAGAGTCCACTTTCTAGGGAGGTTTTATTTGCACAAAACTGAATCTTGGTATATGGATTAGTATGAATTACATCATGAGTTTATTTTCTTCTAAAATACTTACAGATCTAGGTTTTGTAAAACAATGTTTGCCTTTTGTTTCAATGAACATACATCCTAAAAATTTTATATTCCTTTACAAATTAATTTTCATGATTGCTATTGATTGATTTCGGTGCAATATTGTAAAATACGAATGTGAATTCTTTTTATTGGCTAATTGGAAGTGTGTTTTTAACTAACTTCAATTCTCATAGTTTTAATTATAATATGCAAGATCACACTGTTATGCAAATGTTTATGTATTTCAGAAATCTGACATTATGTGCTCTGGTTCAGAATCAAAGTGAACATTGAAAGAAAACCTCAATAGTTTTAGAAACTTGGACTAAACAAAAATCTGGAATGAATTAATTTTTGTGGGAGTAATAATCCCAGTGTTATTATAATAGTAGCTGCCCATGTCTCTCAGTTATGTGCATTTCTATAGACATCTCTCTCTCTATTATTCTCATTTGTATCTTTAACACACATTTTTGATTGTTATTTTTCCCATTCATCCATACATTTCAGTGTATTTTTGGAGGCGTTCCCCAATAATTTTATCCAGGTACTTCATGAATATACAATAGAAGACCTAGGCTTCCCATCCACTCTAAGTTTGATTTTAATTATTTTTCAATTTTAATTGGCTTATAAATTCATAGTCTAAGTTCTGTTAACTGTTTTAAAAAAGATTTGCAATGTGTTTGTCAGCAAAATAAAATCTCTAACAGTATGCGTATTAGATTTTTTTCCTATTGCTTAAGTGTGGTAGTAATTTAAGTATAATAATAATTTGTTGATGTTTCATATATGTATGCAGCAATGAAACCATCACCACATTAAGACAGTAAACACACTCATCACTCCCAAAAGTTTCCTCCTGCTCCTTTTAATCTATCTGTCCTCCCTCTCCTCCAAGGGGAGATATTTGAGGGTATGGGTACCTCCTGGAGGGCTGGTTTAGGGTTTCTAAAGATGACTCTTTGTGACAGATGGATTGCAAATGCCTTTGAGGTTCCTCATGATCTCCAATATTATTTTAGCCAGTCCATATTCTGCCTGACCATTTCCATCTTGGGCCTGATGTTTTTGGAATTCTGTGGAAGTTGACCATTATTATTACTTCTTTGGGAATTTCTGCATTTTTAATTTTCCTCTGGAGAACTGTTCTTGCTGTGAGTATGCTAAAGTACTTTAAGGATAGACTTTTAATCATAAATGAGTATGAATTTTGACAGTCACTGGACCTTTTATTACATGCAGTACTACAAATTTCCCTCTAAGTACTACTTTCACTGCATCCCACAAATTTTAATAAGTCCTATTTTCATTATCATTTAGATTGAATTATTTTTAAATTTCTGTTGAGATGTCTTCTTTGACCCATGTGTTCTTCAGAAGTGTGTTATTTAGTCTCTAAATTTTTTGTAGTTTTCCAGCCATCTTTCTTTTATTGATTTCTAGTTTAAATCCATAATGGTCTGAGAACAGAGTTTCTATGATTTCTAGTAGTTTAAATTTGTTAAGTTGTATTTTTTGGCTCTGTGTCTGGTGTATCTGAATGAATATGTTCTATGTGAACTTGAGAAGAATGTATATTGTGCTGTTGGATGAAGTCTTCTACAGATGTCAATAGATCCAGTTGATTGAAGATGCTGTTCAGTTCAACTGTATTCTTACTGAATTTCTGTAAGCTGGATCTGTCAGTGACTGACAGAAGGTGTTGAAGTCTCCAGCTGTAATAATGGATTCATCTCTTTCTCCTAGGAATTCTACCAGTTTTTGCCTGCTGTATTTTGACACTATTATTAATACATACATATTAGGGATTGCTATGTCTTCTTGGAGAATTGACCCCTTTACCGTTAAAGTTCTTCATTATCCATGATAATTTTCCTTACTCTGTAGTGTTGTTTTGAAGGATAAGTTCACTGGCTTACAGAAACTGGTTGATGGTTCCTTTCTTTCAACATTTTAAATATTTTATTCTACTTTCTTGTTTATTGTACTGTTTCTGAAGAGAAGTCAGATGTATTTCTTATGCTTGTTCCTCTACGGGTAAAATGTTATACCGCCTACCCCTGCCCCACCCGTGGCTTCTTTCAAATCTTTGCTTTGCCTTTGCTTTTCTGTAGTTTGAATATTATGTGTCTAGGTGTACATTTTTTTCTTATTTGGTGTTTATCCTCTTTGGAATTCTTTGAACTGCCTGGATCTATGGTTTGGTGGCTATCATTAATTTTGGAAAATCATCAGTCATTATAGCTTCAAATATTTCTTCCTTTTCTTTCTTCTCCTGATAGTCCCATAATGTATATGTTACATCTTTTGTAATTATCCCACTGGTCTTGGATTTTGTGTGCTGTATTTTGGGTATTTTTCTTTGCATTTCTTTCTGTTTTGGAAGTTTCTACCGGCATTTCTCAAGCTCATTGATTCTTTGCTCAGCTATGTCGAGTCTGTTAATGAAAACATCAAAAGCATTCCTCATTTCTGTTATGGTGTTTTTGATTTCTAGAATTGCTTTTGGATCCTTATAATTTTCATCTCTTCTTATGTTCACCATCTCTTCTTGCATGTTGTCCACTTTTTTCGCTAGAGCCCTTAGCATGTTAATCATCACGGTTTTCGATTCTTAGCCTGATAATTCCATCATCTCTGGCATACTGGGTGTGATTCTATTGCTTGCCCTCTGTGTTCAACCTGTGTGGTTTTTTCTTTTAGTCTGCCTTTTAAGGTTTTTTTGAAAGCTGGATGTCATGTCCTGGTTTAAAAGAACAATTGAGGTAAATAGGCCTGTAGACTGAGGATTTATATTTATCTGGCTAGGGGTTAGGCTGAGTTTACTCTTAGGTGAGACAGGAAGAAGAGAGAGCTCTGGAGTTGGGTATTTCCCTTCACGTAGGTCACTTAGTCTTTGGAAAAACACCAGTAAGTCTCTGCTAAAGTAGTTTCTCTTGTGGGCAGGTCTTTTTAAGAATAACAGAATACTATGAATTTATTTCTAAATGACTATTTTTCCCCTGTCCCTGCCAATAGCATGCGGGGATTTTTCTCCAGTATTTACTGTAAGAGCCTGTTAGGATTCCTGGAGATAAAACTCACACAAGTATGGGAACCCCTCAAGATTGGGCACTCTGGCATTTTTAAGTCTCTTGCTTATCTACAATGAGCCTCCAGGAATTCATCACTTACAGTATAAGTTTTCCTACCATGGCGTTCTTGTTCCCACAGAGATTTCTGACCTTGGGCTTCTGCTCCAATAAGTGGTGACTGTCTGTACCTGCCAGTGTGGTTCTCTAATTCTGCAGGCAAGAGTTGGCCCTCTCACATCAGTTCTCTGATACATCTATGAAGAGTTTTTGACCTTCAGTTTGTTCGCTTTTTTCTTGTTATGTGGACAGGAGTGACAACTTCCAAGCACCTTACAAGCTAAACTTGAATCTAGGAGTCTTGTTGTTTTATTTATTTCCTTTAGATTACTAGCTTGAACATAAAAATGTTTGAAATGGAAGTTAACCTTGTAAAATACTCTAAAAAGAACTCAGTGAGTAAGACAACAATATATTCTTAATGATAAAACATCAATTTATAAACCCTGCCCTTTAAAAAGAAAACATAAATATTAACTATTTTAGGAACCCATCCCTCGTTCCACTTGCCCCTGCTGTTGGGTTGGGTGACAAGGGACAGGGAAGCTCATTGTTTCCTTAGCATCATGTGAAGTTGAAGGAATATCCATGATTTCCATTTGCCCTCCATGGATGCATTGTCCTATAACAACATTATTATGCATGACTTTTGACACTGTAATGATATTCCAATATCTTGGCAAGTTTTTTGGACTGGCCTCAGCATCTGATCATCATTTAAAACTTTTTAAAGGGAAAATATGTTTTAGGGGTCAAGAAAATGAATCTTTCCATGGTATTAAAATGGGATTCTTTTTTTTTTTTTTAAAGAGTTAATTTTTTTTTTTTTTTTTTTTGTATGTGAGATCAGTCCTGAGCTAACATCCACGCTAATCCTCCTCTTTTTGCTGAGGAAGACCGGCTCTGAGCTAACATCTATTGCCAATGCTCTTCCTTTTTTTATTTCCCCAAAGCCCCAGTAGATAGTTGTATGTCATAGTTGCACATCCTTCTGGTTGCTGTATGTGGGACGTGGCCTCAGCATGGCCGGAGAAGCGGTGTGACGGTGCGTGCCCAGGATCTGAACCCAGGCCGCCAGTAGCAGAGCGCGTGCACTTAACCGCTAAGCCGCCGGGCCGGCCCTGAAATGGGATTCTGTCTGGATTTATTGAGCTATAATTCCACAGGGGATGACTCCTATCTGGGAAGAACTTTTTGCCCTTTCTTGAAATCTTAGCTGTCATTTCTGTTGTTGATTGTGCTTGTTCTCTAGCCATCTCCCACTCCATTTCTCATTTGATGACCCTCTATTTTTAGTGGCCTGAGAAAATCATAGGACCTGATGTGCTGTAATTCTTTTTCAATTCAGCAAACAGCCAACTCTGTAAGATTTCAGAAAAGCTTTCTAGTGAGTGAAAGAGGCATATCTTAGTACAAAGATTTTGCCTCTCTTTTTCATTTGATTTTTTTTGGATGCTTTTAAAACAATCCCAGGTTCTGGACTTCAGTGTGGATATTGGGGTTGACAAAAAAATTCGAGTAAATGATGCATTGGTGTGTGTATAAAAATGCCTACCACGTTCATTATGAAAATGAAATGATCAGTGTTCATTTAGCAGAAGGTAAACAGATCTTTTGATCAACAATAAGTTAGTTGCTTTGTGCTCTTTATCAAGAGCACAAACTTTGTGAAGTTTCATGACTTAAACAGGAAATTATAATTTCTTCTTATTTTTAATCCTATGAATTATTATGCTGAACAAAATGATAATTATAATTTCATTGGGTTATTATTTTGATATTCTATCAGGAACCATACATTTTTACTACTAATAATAGTTTTGACATCAAATTTAATTTTGTTTCTTCTCTTAGATAAAGCCTCAAGTATATCAAGGTAAGATTTTAGGCTTTAGTTTTCTTTGTAACATTTTCTCAGTGCTGGTGTTTGATGTAGATTTAATTCAATTGGGAGTAAATACAGTGACTTCTGATGTCTAATTGACTTTTTAAACCTTGAAAATTTTACTCTTCCCTGGTAGGAGTCTAAATGACAATGTAGAGGGAGTTGCCATCTATTGAGATAAGAGACCAGCAGGAGGAACAGATCATGGGAGTAAGGAGAATAGGATGAGTTTAAGTTTGCATAGAAAGGTTTAGGAAGCAAGTGATGGCATGAGGCTGAAGTTTGCAGTGAGTACGTTGACATGACAAGGCTCTTGGTGAAATGTAGAGATGATGAAACACTATTGGAGCCGATCAAGAAGCTTAATGCTTAGAGAAGAACCAGGTATTGCCAGGCAAAGCATGGGTTATGAGTCTGAAGCGGAGGGAGCCACTCATGCCAGTGGAGAATGGGTGGAAATGAACCTGATGCAAAATAGGGATAAGACATTCTGTACGGGCTTCCCAGACTGTGATGATTAAGTGGTGCTGTCTGTTGAGAGCCAGGGTGGCTGCCTGACACTTAGTAGGCCCTCAGCTGCTGGTGTTTGTCACAGCGAATGCAGCAGTGCTGGTGGTGAGAAGAGTGACCAGGGTATCAGAGCTCTCATGCTGGGCAAATAGAAGATAAGTTTGCACTTTGTGGTCAGGTGAGAGAATTAAATGCCTCTGAGAGGAGTGTGGAATTGTGGGCTATGTTCTGGAGCTTTCCATGTGTTATCCATCTGTTACTGGGTGCTTTACGTGTGCTGTATTCCTGTAATGGTGGATCGTAACATTCTCACCTTGGGGCTGAAGGATATTGTCTTATGGGGATTGTGAGTTATCCAGGTCCTCTAGCGACTAAGTGGTAAAGCCAAGTTGTACCCAAGTGTGTTTGGTTCCAAAGACCTTGTCCTCCTGAGCCTCCCACCCTGGCTCTCATGAAGGGGAATCTGCTGGGCAGCAGGAAGGCGTGAGAGACTTTTCAGTAGCCTGTCCAGTGACATTTAGAGGAATCTCTCTGGGTAATATTAAAGGGTAGGAAAACCAGGAAGAAATCAGGTGTTTTGTATTTTTCTTTCTTTTTCCTTTTGATTTTTGTTTTATAAAGCAGTTGCACTGATCTGTTCATTTGATTTGATATTTGCAGGACAGAATATAAGTACACAGGTTGCTTAAATTTTCTCTATTTCCCCTCTGGTGATGACAGGGCTATTTGAACTGTTCACATTTATAAGAATATTGCCTAACGATGGGATGTTAGGCTAAGACATTGTTTCCCCATCTTTGAAAAAACATTAAATGGGAATCTCATTGAAATAGGGTTCTTCTTTCTAAATTTGTTTCCTGCATTTAAAATGCCACTAACTGAAACTTGCTTTCTTCAGGGATCATAGTCGTGCTAAAAAGTTATTTACGCTCATGGTGCCAATAATGTGCCTTTGCTGTTGACACATTGGGGTAATTTGATTTTATTGGTTTTGGTAATAATCTGAGAAATAGTTTTTTCTCTTTTTAGTTAATTTACATCAAATTTCCGAGAAGATGAGGAATTACTTGAAAGAAAACTCACAACTTGTCAAAACAATATCCATTTGTGAACAGAAGGTATAATCCTCCTTTAATGTTTATTTTCTTGGCTTCACCTTGAAGTACTTCCTCTTTCTTCTAGTTGACTTAGTTTGCTGTCTTTTCTGTCATCCTAGTGTCCCATTTCATTACATTGTGTAACAGTCTAAATTCAAAGCAAGCCTTTTATATGTAAAGTACGTCTTTTTTTTATTTCTGTAAGGACTTACTCATGGCAGATATGTTTTGCTATCACTGTAATTAATATTTTTGAATTCTGAATCTTTTATTACATATGCGTAGCTCAAGGAAGCAAAGAAATGTGCTCAAGAAAAAAGAGGCAAAATAAGATAATCTGTGATGAAGCACATAAATTTAAGATAAAAATCCCTTCTTTTTCCTAGTTTACACTCTGAAAACGGAAGTAAAAGTAAGGAGTAAATATTACTAATCTCTATATGTTTTGTTAAAGAATAGCATCAAAAGAGTGGCATCAAAACACTTGAAAGCACTAACGAAATCATTAATAACATTGTTCAAAGTATACAGGTTAAGTTGCAATCCGAGAGAAATCGGAATGTCAAGAACCATGACTGGGTGCAAGTTTTGCTACTAAGTTATTACTGTAATTTGACTTTTGAACCTTTTTGTTCATTGGGTGAATTGAGCCTTGCGTTATTCCCTGCTGTTCCCTGCTTTTTCAACTAGTAATACCACAATGCCATTTTTAATTTAAGGATTTAGGAATATTTTTGTTTTTATACCATGGGTTAATTTTTTATATCATTCAGCACTCCCTCCCCTCCAAGAAATGTAGAACTGAGAAATTGTAGAACAGATTTCTAGCTATGTTGGACAGTCCTGTCCCTCATAGTACAGAGCACAGAATTTCCAAGGTGAATCTGGGGACAATATTTACCGTTCACTAAGAAAAGCTGTTCATTTGAGCTGTTTGGCTTCAAGATTTTAGGTCGTCTTTGCTTTTGCCTTGTCACCCAGTCAGGTATCTCAGTCTTGAATGTAGGAAAGTCAGAGTGCCTATGAAACATTTCTGACTTCAACTATTCTCTTAGTTCCTCATTTCTTTATGTGTTTGACTTTTCTCCTTGGCTCAAACCGGATCTACTGCTTTTAATGATACAGGGGCTGATGTGGGACATGTTTTTTTGGCATTTCTTCTTTTTAGCATGTCGTCCAGTGTTTCTATTGAAATCCAGTACATGTTTTATTTCTATCCTACGTGCAAATATCAGAATAGAAAAATCTACAGAGAACTTAAGAGGTGATATTTCAATGAACACCTCAGGAATTTCAGAAGTAAACTACCTATATTTGCTGCAAGAATTTCATTATACACACCTTATCTTTGGTGGAGAACAAATGTGTGGTGTCTTAGAATATTAAATTTATATGTTATCTATTAGGGATTTTTCTTCTTGAGAACTAAGTCATTAGTGAGAATGTTTTGCTTTACGTTCGAATTCCCCTTAGTGAAGTTCATGTCAATGAAGCAAAGTTGAAGTGTGAAGAACAACATGTAGAGAAGGAAAATGCTCAGCTTAAGATCAAGAGGCGGATCAAATAGCAGAAAGTTACTCCCATAGATTACATAAATCAGAGAACTAAACATCATTACTTCTTTTTTAATTTTCTTGTTTTTAAGTATGGTTAAATACACATAACATAAAATTTACCATTTAACCATCTTTAAGTGTACCTTTTAGTAGTGTTAAGTACATTCACATTGTTGCACAATCATTACTTCTTGAATACCTTTTCTCAAATCTGTCTTAAAGTCAGGAGATATGAGTTGAGGATTCAAGGATTCGAAGCAGAGAGGCTTGACATCTGAAAAATGTAACCTGGAAGGTATGTTGCTTGTTGGGATGAAAACCCCATATGGTAAAAATGTGTTTGCAGTGGGAAGGTAAAAAATGGCTTCTTACCTTCTGGATTCTCTCCTTTCTGCTCTCCCCACCACAACCAAGTTCTTTGGAACACGTGCACACACACAAAGAAAATTGTTTTAAGCTGTACAGAAAGGAGAAAGAAACTAGAAGACAACTGTGAGGCATTGAGATCTGTTAAAGGGGCAAAGGAAGCAGAATTAAAAGTGCTAAAGAAGAACATAGTCATTCTTGATGAAATCTGTGGACAAAGAAGGTGGTCACAGAAGAGTAAGATATTCATGTGTTGATAGTTACAAATACGGTTGTATTAGTGAATGTGTAGATCAATGTAGATAATTATTATTTTTTGAGAATATTGACCACCATTTTTTTGCGATATTCAGTCAGTACAGAATGGTGTTTCTCCTTTCTGCCTTGATTTTTGTAATCTGCATCTTCCTTTCCATTCTAACTGGTTGTTAGAAATTCTTATTTGTAATTAATTTAAGATTGGAGGGCGTACTAGTACCAGCTTTAATCACTTCATTATCTGGAACCCTCTGGGTTCATTTACACTGTACTCTAGGTTTCAATCCCATTGTATTGTCCTGACCTGCCATATGTCTATCATTTCTTACTAAATTCTAGACATTGGGTAGAAAATATTTAGAGAAAAATTGAGGCCTAGTCTGATGTCATCTTGCTGCAGAAAAGATGGGAGTTTACACCTGGCATATGATCAGGGACGCCAGCAGTACTGAATCCTATTAATCCAGTTAGCGACTGAGACCACTCACTGCAGGCTTAGTCCCTCCTAAGGCCATTGTGTTTTCTGTCTGCCTTTATTCTCAGTGTGTAAATCTCCTGGGACCCCACTGAGGCCCGCAGGATTTTCTAGGGTGACCTTCGCTGACTGACCATGAAGTCCAGTTGTTTGACTTCTGTGCCCAGGCATGTGTGCAAATGCAGCTCAGCGTCTTTGCATCTCAGAAGTCTCCTCTGGGATTAGTTGATGAACCTTGGGGAAAGTGGCCCCAAAAGCCAGGCTGATCTTAATCCTGGGCATCCTTCTTCTCCATCTTGGCCTCAGTTTCTTTACTGGCTTGTTAGCAGTCTGGTGTATTCTATCATGAATTTCATATTTTGGCCAATGTTTCCTATGGTTCTCAGGGGGAGATGAGGGACTTCAGACCCACTCATCCATGTTCAAAGGCAAAACTTTTCTTATATTCCCTCAAGAGCCAGGTTTGTGTTCTCCCTGCCCAGGGCTGGGGTAGGGTTGCTCTGTCCTCACTGGCATCTTGTTTGCATTAAACTGTGAGATGTTTTAGGGTGGGGATAGTGCCCTACTTCTCTCTATATCCCCATCACCTTACAATGCACCCACTCTGTTCCAGCCAGTCCAGAAAGCATTTGCTGAAAGATTGGCTGGGTGGCCAGAAACAAATGCGTGAACTTTGTCTCTTTAGTGTTTTTGTCCCTGTTTCCTAGAGCTCTTTTAATTTTGTGTGTGATCCCTAGCAAATCCAATGTCAAGTTGAGAATCTTTTGAATCAGAACCTTGAACAAAGTAGTTTGAAGGCAACACAACACATCTGCCTTAAGCCATTGCCCTTTGCAGCCTTCACTGTCAATGAAATCAAGGTACTTGTTAATGAAATCAATCTACCTGTTATTGATATCCTCAATTTGAAAGTTTTCCATTTTCAGGACATACCCTGATTATGGGGCGATTCAGATAATTTTTCATTCAGCATGGTTTCCATTCTCAACTAGGATCTTTGAAGTAGGTGGCAGGAGTTCCATTCTTGAACTGTAGAAGTGTCTAGTAGTTAATTGTCCGATGTTATGACCCCATGTCCAGCAAGGATCTATGGCTGTGTCATGGCCTCAGGTCTCTCCCTGGGAGAAATCAGACAAGTCATGAACCTCTACTTAATCCTAATGTGCTTACTTGTGATGAGCTGAAAGAAAATGAGCTTATGCTGTCCCAGTGACAAGAGCCTGAGCCTGGGAGGGCACATGGTGCGTCTCAAATGTGCTTTTTATATTTGTTTAGTTCATTTACTAATGACTAGGAACACAGAGCTGTGAAGAGAAGCTCAGAATTGCCAAAGACTTGCCAGCAGGATGGAGTTTGATTTTTCTTTGTGCTCTAATGGGGGGCTTAAATGCTTTCCTCTGATTATGTTTGTCCATCTATGCATTTGTGGGGTAGGATCGGAGGGGACATTTGAATCTTGCCGTTTGGATTTCTGGGAGGGGAGAAAGGCAGAATTTCACATGGACTACGGATAATGCATGTGTCTTTCCTCTCTTAGGAAGCTGAGAATGAAAGACCGTGAGCGGGTGGAAAAGGAGCAGCAGCTGTCAGCGGCAGAGAAGAGACTGAAACTGGCTGCAGAAGAAACGCAGAACTGCAGGTGAGTTCAGCTCCTGAATACCAGCGGCTCGTAAAACCTTTGTTAAATTTTTTTTTTTTAACTTTTGTACAAGGTTTAGACCCAATCCATACACCAATATAAACAAATGTTCAGAAGACATTTATATAGAGATTTCACACAAGAAAGAAAAATGTTAAGTTTTACAAATGTCACATTAAAATATTAACTTAAAAAAAGTAAAAATTGCTAAAAATTTCCTGATCTTCAATGTTGACCAGACTATGTGGAAACACGGTTCACAAAAGTGTTCCTGGAGTAGGCAAAAAACTGTTGTCAACCTTAGGGAAGCAGTTTGGTGTCAGATGGATCACATCAACAGATATGAGCACTTTTGAAAGGGCTGTGCCTGGGTCCTGATGCCAGACAGTGACCAGGGTAGGGATGCTCTGGGGACAAGGGCCCAGGGTAGGGACAGGGACCCTGACAGGGTGCACTTAGAGTGGAGGTGTTGCGTGGAGCTTAGCAGATCCTGAGGAGAAGAGAGAGAGAGAGGCGAGCCTCCCCAGGACCCTGCCATGTGTCAGAGTGGCTTCACCCTCTCCCACAATAACACCAATAACAATAATACATCAGCAGGACTATCATATGACAATATTATCATCACCACAGCAATGACTGACCATTGGTCCCAGGTCAAGGAGCAAGGGGTGTGACCATGGCCAGCTGGTTTGACCTCATCTTCTGAGCAGGGCACACCCCAAGCAAAGTTGGTCCCTGGGCAAAGCTTCTTTCTGGCCCCTTTTCCCTCTGGAGTCTCTTAGCCTCAACCTCCCCTCTCCCAACATCCCCTCCCAGACCCAAGTCCCCTGTGACCCTTTTCTCAGCCTGAGTACACTCTACTTGTGTATTTGATTCTTCTTTTCACTTCACTTGAAAGTCACGCTGTGCTTTGTCTGTTTTTCAGTCAATGGCCATGGGAAACCTTGGGATGTCAGAAAGGAAGAAGGGAGTGCCAGAGTCGGGGAGAGCGGACCTGGGTTGGGAAGGACCAGAAACCAGAAGGTCTGTGAAGGTTCCAGAAAGGACCTGCTGTTGGGGTGGCTCCCGGTGAGGGTGGGGGAGGGGCATTCTAAAAGTGAGGTCACACGGTGTCCACGGTGATGAACCAGGGTTGAAGGCAGGGGATTGGTCAAAGGTGAGTATAAAGCATCGCGGTTGCTAAGGCAGCGCCCAGACAGGAGAAGACTCGGAGGAAGACGAAGCCCTCGTCCCCTCCAACTGCTCCTGAGAGTCCACTTCACTGCTCCTTGTGTCCCGCTGACCTACTGACCTACTGACGTGTCTGAACCCTCCTCCTTCCCCTCTAGGACTTGATCTGACCCAGTACTTTCCCTGACACCCCTCTTCTCCTCCTCCCCGGTGACCAAAACCACCCTTCCTGCCACACCCCCTCCCCAATCCCACCCCCAATTCCAACCTCTCCCCCCAACACACACCCCACCCCTCCCCTCACCCCCTTCTTCCTCCACCCCTCCCCTCACGCCCTTTGCATCCCTCCCTCCACACCTCCTTCCTCCTGACCACAGGTCCCCTGAGAGGACCAGGACATGGGGGCGCAGAGGTTGATCTTCTGGCTCCTCCTGCTCGGGTTTGCCGGTTACCCAGACACAAACGTGAGTAGACATTGGACATCAGATCTTTCCTCCTTCTTATTGGGCTCTTTCACATGGTGGGTAAATAAATTTTTCATGGGTTCCTGGCTGGGAACTCAGACATTCCTAAGACTGAGGACCTCAGGCCAGGTTGCTTGACCAGCCTGAATGGGTTCTGGCCACAGCTGTCCACATCAAGTTCTGGGTCCTGTCAGCATTGCTTGGACCAAACACAGCAGGGTCGACAGGATGGAAACCTGAAAGTAGTAACTTTATAGCATCAAGAAGGAAGGATTTGTGAATATGTTAAAAGTCATTGAGTTGTAAGTCTTCAATGGGAGAATTGTATGATATATGAATTATATCTCAATAAAGTTGTTTTTAAATATGTAAGGAATTCTTATTTAATGGGAGTCATGAGAGTTAGACAAGCTCCTGGAAGCCTTGTCAAGATCCTGCTTCAAGCTCTGCAGGTGTAGGGTCCATCTCTTGTGTAGTTTGTTTCCCTGTGAGTACGTGATTCATATATGTGAAGGCTGGCAGCCCTGGGAAGAGTGGTATCTAAGCATTGGTGTTGGTGCTAGTCTGTTAAAAAGTGGAATGTCTTTTGTGCTCGGTGCTTTCTGGCTTGTTGACTTTTAGCAACTTCTGAGTCGTCCCTTCCTTTCTGCTCTTGGAAGCTGCCCCCAGGGACTCTGTGTCCAACCAGGTTGATGGGAACCCTGAGAAGTCCATCAGAAAATAAGTGGCTGCATCCTGCTGGGATGTTTATAATGGGGAAATCATTAGGAGTGACATGACCAGAAGGTGAATGAGTTATCCTTTCCTTAGTAAAGTGTTCATGTCCAGAGTGTTGATTTACACAAAGCAAAAAGGACATTAAGGACGTCCTTAATGTCCTTAAGATTGTCCACAGTTAAAGAAATTCCAGATTCCCACTGTGCAAGTTTTCACTCTCTCATTAAAAAACACTTCTACCCTGAGAGGAGAGAGAGAGACTGAGAACAGCCCTTAGAGATAAGTAGATTTGTTTTGACTGGCATGCATCAGATTCTTAGGGATCTGGAAAGGTCCAGTGGTCAGGAACAACCCTCACGTTGAGGCAGAATCATCCCAATGAATACCTCCAACCAAAGGAGAATCTATTCTGTTTCCTTTGAGTCTATGAAGGCAGAAATTTCTTGATAGTCTTTATTAGAATTTTCCCCCTTCTGCTTAGGCTGCATTCTCAGAGATGAGATAACCTCTCTTTCCCTACCTCATCTTTGAGTACCTGGATAAACTCACTTGTCTTGTGTTTCCACCTCCTCCCTTGCCCATGGCCATTGAGTATCAGAACCTCAGGTTTATTGGCCCCATTGGATCGAATCTAGGTAGGATTGAACTACTGATATCAGCTCCCAACAGTTGCCAGATGTAACAAGAGTGCCCATGACTGGGGATGTTTTACCAGGTAGTGACCAAATGGTCTTTGTCTTTTTTGTGCATTTGATCCACATGTTTAACCATTGTGCTGAGCTACTGCTCTCTCAGACGGTGGCGACTCAAAGACAGTGTATGTTTCCCATGAGCACACATTTGACTGACCCCAGCTGTGAGGGCTGAAGATGAAAACATTATAGATTTCAGAGGCCACTTTCTAGAGAAGTTTTATTTGCACAAAACTAAAGCTTGGTATGTAGATTAATGTGAATTACATTGTGAGTCTATTTTCTTCTAAAATACATATAGGTCTAGTTTTTGTAAAAGGACATTTGCCTTTTGTTTTGATGAACATACATCCTAGAAATTTTGTATTCCTTTACAAATTAATTTTCATGATTGCTATTGATTGATTTAGGTGCAATACTGTAAAATAGGAATGTGAATTCTTTTTATTGGCTATTTGGAAGTGTGTTTTTAACTAACTACAGTTCTCTTAGTTTTAATCATAATATACAAGATTACACTGTTATGAAAATCTTTATGTACTTCAGAAATCTGACATTATGTGCTCTGGTTCAGAATCAAAGTGAACATTGAAAGAAAACCCCAATAGGTTTAGAAATTGGGGCTAAACAAAAATTTGGAATTAATTTTTGTGGGAGTAATAATCCCAGTGTTATTATAATAGCAGCTGCCCATGTCTCTCAGTTATGTACATTTCTATAAACATCTCTCTCTATATTATTCTCATTTGTATCTTTAGCACACATTTTTCATTGTTATTTTTTCCCATTCTTCCATACATTTGGGTATATTTTTGGTGATGTTCCAAATAATTTTATCCAGGTACTTCATGAATATACAACAGAAGACTGAGGCTTCCCATCCACTCTAAGTTTGATTTTACTTATTTTTCAATTTAATTGGTTTATAAGTTCATAGTTCATGTTCTGTTGACTATTTAAAAAATATTTGCAATGTGTTTGTCAGCAAAATAAAATCTCCAAGTGTGCGTATTAGATTTTTTTCCTATAGCTTAAGTGCGGTATAATTTTTGTATAATAACAGCACCATTTTAGTGAATACAATTTGTTGATATTTAACATATGTTTGCAGCAATGAAACCATCACCCCATTAAGATAGTAAACACACTCTTCACTCCCAAAAGTTTCCTCCTGCTCCTTTTAATCCATCTGTCTTCCCTCTCCTCCATGAGGAGATATTTGAGAGGTTTGGTTACCTCCTGGAGGCTGGTTTAGGGTTTCTAAAGGTGACTCTTTGTGACAGATGTATTGTAAATGTCTTTGAGGTTCCTCATGATCTCCATTATTATTTCAGCCAGTCCATATTCTGCCTGACCATTTCCGTCTTGGGCCTGATGTTTTTGGAATTCTGTGGAAGTTGACCATTATTATTACTTCTTTGGGAATTTCTGCATTTTTAATTTTCCTCTGGAGAACCGTCCTTGCTGTGAGTATACTAAAGTAATTAATGGATAGACTTTTAATCATCAATAAGTAGGAATTTTGGTAGTCACTGAAACTTTTATTTACATTCAGTACCACAAATTTCCCTCTAAGTACTGCTTTCACTGCATCCCACAAATTTTAATGTCCTATTTTCATTATCATTTAGATTGAATTATTTTTAAATTTCTGTTGAGATGTCTTCTTTGACTCGTGTGTTCTTTAGAAATGTGTTGTTTAGTCTCCAAATTTTTTGTAGTTTTCCAGCTATCTTTCTGTTACTGATTTCTAGTTTGAATCCATTGTGGTCTAAGAACATAGTTTCTATGATTTCTTTTACTTTAAATTTGTTAGGATGTATTTTATGGCCCCGAATATGGTGTATCTGAGTGAATGTTTTATGTGAGCTTGAGAAGAAGGTATATTGTGCTGTTGGATGAAGTCTTCTACAGATGTCAATAGATCCATTTGATTGAAGATGCTGATCAGTTCAACTGTATTCTTATTGAATTTCTGTAAGCTGGATCTGCCAATGATAGAGGGTTTTGAAGTCTCCAGCTATAATAATGGATTCATCTATTTCTCCTAGCAATTCTGTCAGTTTTTGCCTCATGAATTTTGCCGCTTTGTTGTTAATGCACACGTGTTAGGGATTGCTATGTCTTCTTGGAGAATTGACCCTTTACCGTTAAAGTGATGCCCCTCATTATCCCTGATAATTTTCCTTACTCTGTAGTCTTGTTTTGAAGGATAAGTTCACTGGCTACAGAAATCTAGGTTGATGGTTCCTTTCTTTTAATACTTTAAATATTTCATTCTACTTTCTTGTCGATTTCTGAAGAGAAGTTGAATGTACTTCTTATCCTTGTTCCTCTATGGGTAAAACGCTATACCCCCCGCCCCTGCCCTGCCCCTTGCTTCTTTTACAATTTTTTGTCTTTGCTTTTCTGTAGTTTGAATATTATGTGTCTAGATGTACATTTTTTCTTGTTTTGTATTTATCCTGCTTGGAATTCTTTGAGCTTCCTGGATCTATGGTTTCACAACTATCAGTAATTTTGGAAACTTCTCAGTCATTATTGCTTCAAATATTTCCTCCTTTCCTTTATTCTGCTGGTATTCCCATTATGTATATGTTACATCTTTTGTAATCGTCTCACTGGTCTTGGATTTTGTGTGCTGTATTTTGGGTATTTTTTTTTCTTTGCATTTCTGTTTTGAAAGTTTCTACTGACATTTCTTCAAACTGGTTGATTCTTTCCTCAGCTATGTCGAGTCTGTTAATGAATGCATCAAAGGCATTCTTCATTTCTGTTATGGGGATTTTGATTTCTAGAATTTCTTTTGGATCCTTATAATTTTCATCACTGCTTATATTCACCATCTCTTCTTGCATGTTGTCCGCTTTTTTTGCTAGAGCCCTTAGCATGTTAATCATCATGGTTTTCGATTCTTAGCCTGATAATTCCATCCTCTCTGCCATACTGAGTGTGATTCTAATGCTTTCTCGCTGTGTTCAACCTGTGTGGTTTTTTCTTTTAGTTTGCCTTGTAAGGTTTTGTTGAAAGCTGGATGTCGTGTCCTGGTTTAAAGGAACAATTGAGGTAAACAGGCCTTTAGTCTGAGGATTTATATTTATCTGGCTAGTGGTTAGGCTGAGTTTACTCTTAGGTGAGACAGGAAGAAGAGAGAGCTCTGGAATTGGGTATTTCCCTTCACCTAGGTCACTTAGTCTTTGGAAAAACACCAGTAAGTCTCTGCTAAAGTAGTTTCTCTTGTGGGCAAGTCTTTTTAAGAAGAACAGAATACTGTGAGTTTATTTCTAAATAGCTATTTTTCCCCTGTCCCTGCCAATAGCACGAGGGGATTTTTCTCCAGTATTTACTGTGAGAAACTGTTAGGATTCCTGGGGATAAAACTCACACAAGTATGGGAAACCTTCCAGATTGGGCACCCTGGCATTTTTAAATCTCTTGCTTGTCCACACTGAGCATCCAGGAATTCATCAATTACAGTAAATGTTTTCCTACCATGATGTTCTGGTTTCTGCAGAGATTTCTGACCTTGGGCTTCTGCTCCAATAAGGGGTGATTTTCTGTATTGCCCAGTCTGGGTCTCTGATTCTGCAGGCGGCGTTTGTGACATCAGTTCTCTGATAGATCTATGAAGAGTTTTTGACTTTCAATTTGTTCAGCTTGTATCTTGTTATGTGGACAGGAGTGACAGCTTCCAAGCTCCTTACAAGCTGGATCAGAATCCAGGAGTCCAGCTCTCTTATTTCCTTTAGATCACTAACTTAAACACAAATTAACGTTTGAAATGGAAGTTAACTTTGTAAAATATTCTAATCTTTTTAGTAAAGAACTCATTGAGCAAGACAACGATATATTTTCAATGAGAAAACTACAATTTATAAACCCTTCCCTTCAAAAGGAAACCCCGATATTAAGTATTTCTTGAGCCCATCCCACTTCCCACTTGTCCCTGCCTGTGGGGTTGGGTAACAAGGGACAGGGAAGTTCACTGTTTCCTGAGCATCATGTGAAGTTAAAGGAATATCTGAGATTTTCTGTTTGTCCTCCGTGGATGCATTGTCCTATGACATTGTTATTATGACTGGCTTTTGATACTGTAATGATATCCTGGTACCTTGGCATGTTTTTTGGGCTGACCTCAGTGTCTGAGCATCATTTAAAACTCTTGAATGGGAAAATATGTTTTAGGGGTCAAGAAAATGTGTCTTTCCGTGGTATTAAAATGGGGTCCTGCCTGGATTTTATTGAGCTGTAATTCCACAGGGGATGCCTCCGGGCTGGGAAGCACTTTTTGCCCTTTCTTGAAATGTTAGCTGTCATTTCTGTTGTTTATTGTGCTTGTTCTCCAGCCATCTCCCACTCTCTTTCTCATTTGATGACCCTCTGTTTTTAGTGGTCTGGGAAAATCATAGGACCTGATGTGCTGTAATTGTTTATTAATTCAGCAATCAGCCAACTCTGTAAGATTTCAGACAGGCTTTCTATTGATTGAAAGAGGTATATCTTAGTACAAAGATTTTGCCTTTTCTTTTTAAGTTTTTTTGGAGGCTTTTAAAACAATCCCAGGTTCTGGACGTCAGTGTGGATATTGGGTTTGACAAAAAAAATCAGGGAAATGATGCATTAGAGTGTTTATAAAAATGTTTGCCATATCCATTATCAAAATTAAATAGTGTTCACTTAATAGAGCATAAACAGATCTTTTGATCAAAAATAAGTAATTTACTTTTGTGCTCTTTATCAGTGATGGTTGTGAAGTTTTATGACTTAAACAGGAAATTATAATTTTCCCTTATTTTTAATCCTATAATTAATCATTATGCTGAACAAAATGATGACTTTAATTTCATTGGATTATTATTTTGATATTTTGTCAGAATGATAGATTTTCACTAATAATATGTTTTGACATCATATTTAATTTTGTTTCTTCCTCTCCTAGGTAAAGCCTCGAGTATATCAAGGTAAGAGTTTAGGCTTTAGTTTCCTTTGTAATATTTTCTCAGTTCTAGTGTTTGATGTGGGTTTTAATTCAATTGGGAGTAAATACAGTGACTTCTGATGTCTAATTGACTTTTTTGTGTGTGTGTGAGGAAGATGGGCCCTGAGCTAACATCTGCCAGTCCTCCTCTTTTTGGTGAGGAAGATGGGCCCTGGGCTAATATCCATGTCCATCTTCCTCCACTTTTCATGGGACGCCGCCACAGCATGGCTTGACAAGTGGTGCGTCGATGCGCGCCCGGGATCCGAACCGTCGAACCCCGGGGCCGCCGCAGCAGCGCACGCGCACTTAACCTCTTGCGCCACTGGGCCGGCCCCGCTATTTGACTTTTTGACGCTTGAAAATTTTACTCTTCTGGGGTTGGAAACTAAATGACAACATAAGGGGAGTTGCCATCTATTGAGATAAGAGACCCGCAGGAGGAATGGATCATGGGAGTGGGACGATAGGGTGAGTTTAATTTTGCATAGAAATGTTTAGGAAGCAAGTGATGGCATGAGGCTGAAGTTTGGAGTGAATATGTTGACATGACCTGGCTCTTGGTGAAATGTAGAGATGATAAAACACTACTAGAGCCTATCAAGAAGTTTATGGCTGAGAGAAGAACCAGGTATTGCCAGGCAAAGTGTGTGTCACGACCCTGGGTTATGAGTCTGAAGCGGAGGGAGCCACTCATGCCAGTGGAGAATGGGTGGAAATGAACCCAATGCAAAATAGGGATAAGACATTCTGTACGGGCTTCCCAGACTGTGATGATTAAGTGGTGCTGTCTGTTGAGAGCCAGGGTGGCTGCCTGACACTTAGTAGGCCCTCAGCTGCTGGAGTTTGTCACAGCGAATGCAGCAGTGCTGGTGGTGAGAAGAGTGACCAGGGTATCAGAGCTCTCATGCTGGGCAAATAGAAGATAAGTTTGCACTTTGTGGTCAGGTGAGAGAATTAAACGCCTCTGAGAGGAGTGTGGAATTGTGGGCTATGTTCTGGAGCTTTCCATGTGTTATCCATCTGTTACTGGGTGCTTCACGTGTGCTGTATTCCTGTAATGGTGGATCGTAACATTCTCACCTTGGGGCTGAAGGATATTGTCTTATAGGGATTGTGAGTTATCCAGGTCCTCTAGCGACTAAGTGGTAAAGCCAAGGTTGTACCCAAGTGTGTTTGATTCCAAAGACCTTGTCCTCCTGAGCCTCCCACCCTGGCTCTCATGAAGGGGAATCTGCTGGGCAGCAGGAAGGCGTGAGAGACTTTTCAGTAGCTGGTCAAGTGACATTTAGAGGAATCTCTCTGGGTAATATTAAAGGGTGGGGAAAACCTGGAAGAAGTCAGGTGTTTTTTTTTTTCTTTTTTCCTTTTGATTTTTGTTTTTTAAAGCAATTGCACTGATCTGTTTATTTTATGTGATAATTGGAGGACAGAATATAAGTACAAGGGTTGCTTGAATTTTCTCTGTTTCCCCTCTGGTGATGACAGGGCTGTGTGAACTGTTCACATTTTCTAAAAATATTGCCTAACGATGGGATGTTAGGCTAAGACATTGTTTCCCCATCTTTGAAAAAAGATTAAATGGGAATCTCATTGAAATAGGGTTCTTCTTTCTATATTTGTTTCCCGCATTTAAAATGCCACTAACTGAAACTTGCTTTCTTCAGGGATCGTAGTCGTGCTAAAAAGTTATTTACTCTCATAGTGCCAATAATGTGCCTTTGCTGTTGACACATTGGGGTAATTCCATTTTATTGGTTTTGGTAATAATCTGAGAAATAATTTTTATCTCTTTTTAGTTAATTTACATCAAATTTCTGAGAAGAAGAAGAATTACTTGAAAGAAAACTCAGAACTGGCCGAAAAAATATCTGTTTGTGAAAAGAAGGTATAATCATCCTTTAATTTTTATTTTCATGGCTTGACCTTGAAGTATACTTCCTCTTTCTTCTAGTTCACTTATTTTGCTGTCTCTTCTTTCATCCTAGTGTCCCATTTCATTACCATGTATAACAGTCTAAATTCAAAACAAGCCTCTTATATGTAAACTACCACTTTTTTTATATCTGTAAGGACTTACCCATGTGAGATAGGTTTCACTATCACTATAATTAATGTTTTTGAATTCTGAATCCATTATTACGTATTTGTATAGATCAATGAAGCAAAGAAATGTGCTCAAGAAAATAAGAGGCAGAACAAGATTCTTGGCGACGAAGCACATAAATTGGAGGTAAAAATCCCTCCTTTTTCCTAGATTACACTCTAAAAACAGAAATAAAAATAATGAATAAATGTTACTAATATCTATATGTTTTGTTTAAGAAAAACATCAAAATGCTTGGAAGCATTAATGACATGATTGAAAGTATATTTGCTGAACTGGCATCTGACGGAGATCGAAACAGCGAGAATCGGGACTTGGTGAGAGTTTGGCTACTAAGTTATTACCATAATTTGACTTTTGAGCCTTTTTTTCACTGGGTTAATTGAGCCCTGCATTCTTCCATGCTGTTCACTGCTGTTTCAAATACTAATACCACAGAGCCTTTTTAAATATAAGGACTTAGGAAGAATTTTTTTCTGTTTTTACAACCTTGAGTAATTTTTTTTATATCATTCAGCACTCCCTCCTCTCCAAGAAAGGTAGAACTGAGAAATTGTACTAGAGATTTCTAGCCATGTTGGACAGTCCTGTCCCTCTTAGTACAGAGCAGAGAATTTTCAAAGTGAATCTGGTGACAATATTTACTTTTCACTAAGAAGAGCTGTTCATTTGAGCTGTTTGGCTTCAAGATTTTAGGCCTTCTTTGCTTTTGCCTTGTCACCCAGTCAAGTATCCCATTGTCTTGAATGTAGGAAAGTCAGAGTGCCCATGAAACATTTCTGACTTCAACTATTCTCTTAGTTCCTCATTTCTTTATGTGTTTGACTTTTCTCCTTGGCTCAAACCGGATCTACCGCTTTTAGTGGTACAGGGGCTGATGTGGGGTATGTTTTGTTGGCATGTCTTCTTTTTAGCATGTCGCCCAGTGTTTCTATTGAAATCCAGTACATGTTTTATTTCTATCCTACGTGCAAATATCAGAAAAGAAAAATCTACAGAAAACTTAAAAGTTGATATTTCAGTGAACAACTCAGGAATTTCAGAAGTAAACTACCTATATTTGCTTCAAGAATTTCATTGTAGACCTTAGCTTTGGTGAAGAACAAATGTGTCATGTCTTAGAATATTAAATTTATATGTTATTGATTTAGGGATTTTTCTTCTTGGGAACTAAGTCATTAGTGAGGATATTTTGCTTTGGGTTTGAATCCCCCTGAATGAAATTCGTGTCAGTGAACTGAAATTGAAGTCTGAAGAACAGCATGTACAGAAGGAAGATGCTCAGCTTAAGATCAAAAAGGAGCAAATAACAAAAAGTTACTCCCATAGATTATATAAATCAGAGAACTAAATATCATTACTTCCTTTTTAATTTTCTTATTTTTAATTGAGACTAAATACACGTAAAATTTACCATCTAACCATTTTTAAGTCTACATTTTAGTAGTGTTAAGTACATTCACATTGTCGTACAATCATTACTTCTTGAATACCTTTTCTCAAATCTCTCTTAAAGTCAGGAGATGTGAGTGGAGAATTCAAGGATTCGAAGCAGACAGCCTCAACGTCTAATAAACGTAATCTGGAAGGTATGTTGCTTGTTGGGAAGAAACCCCATATAATAAAAATGAGTTTGCAGTGAGAAGGTAAAAAATGACTTCTTGCCTTCAGGATTCTCTCCTTTCTTCTCTCCCCATCACAACCAAGTATTTGGAACATGTGCACACACACAAAGAAAATGGTTTTATGCTTTACAGAAAGGAGAAAGAAACTAGAAGACAGCTGTGAGGCACTGAGATCTGTTAAAGAGACAAAGGAAGCCGAATTAGAAATGCTAAAGAAGAACACACGTATGGTTGATGAAATCTGTGGACAAAGAAAGTGGGTCACAGAACAGTAAGCTATTCATGTGTTGATTGTTACAAATACTGTTGTATTAGTGAATGTGTAGACCAATGTAGAGAATTATAATTTTTTTTAGAATATTTATCACCGTATTTTTGCCATATTCAGTCAGTACAGAATTGTTTCTCCTTTCTGCCTTGATTTTTGTAATCTGCATCTTCCTTTCCATTCTAACTGGTTGTCAGAGATTCTTATTTGCAATTAATTTAAGATTGGATGGCGTACAGGTACCAGCTTTAATCACTTCATTATCTGGAACCCTCTGGGTTCATTTACATTGTACTCTAGGTTTCAATCCCATCATATTGTCCTGACCTGCCATATGTCTGTCATTTCCTATTAAATTCTAGACATTGGGTAGATAATATTTAGAGAAAAATTGAGGCCTCGTCTGATGTCATCTTGCTGCAGAAAAGATGGGAGTTTACATCTGGCAGGTGATCAGGGACGCCAGCAGTACTGAATCCTATTAATCCACTTAGTGACTGAGACCACTCACTGCAGGCTTAGTCCCTCCTAAGGCCAGTGTGTTTTCTGTCTGCCTTTATTCTTAGTGTGTAAGTCTCCTGGGACCCAGCTAAGGCCCGCAGGATTTTCTAGGGTGACCTTCGCTGACTGACCATGAAGTCCAGTTGTTTGACTTTTGTGCCCAGGGATGTGTGCAAACGCAGCTCAGCGTCTTTGCATCTCAGAAGTCTCCTCTGGGATTAGTTGATGAACCTTGGGGAAAGTGGCCCCAAATGCCAGGCTGACCTTAATCCTGGGCATCCTTCTTCTCCGTCTTGGCCTCATGTCTCTTTGCTGGTTTGATAGCAATTTGGTGCATTCTATCATGAATTTCATATTTTGGCCAATGTTTCCTATGGTTCTCAGGGGGAGATGAGGGACTTCAGACCCACTCATCCATGTTCAAAGGCAAAACTTTTCTTATATTCCCACAAGTGCCAGGTTTGTGTTCTCCCTGCCCCGGACTGGGGTAGGGTGGCTCTGTCCTCACTGGCATCTTATTTGCATTAAACTATGAGATGTTTTAGGGTGGGGATAGTGCCCTACCTCTCGCTGTATCCCCATCACCTTACAATGCACCCACTCTGTTCCAGCCAGTCCAGAAAGCATTTGCTGAAAGATTGGCTGGGTGGCCAGAAACAAATGCGTGAACTTTGTCTCTTTAGTGTTTTTGTCCCTGTTTCCTAGAGCTCTTTTAATTTTGTGTGTGATCCCTAGCAAATCCAATGTCAAGTTGAGAATCTTTTGAATCAGAACCTTGAACAAAGTAGTTTGAAGGCAACACAACACATCTGCCTTAAGCCATTGCCCTTTGCAGCCTTCACTGTCAATGAAATCAAGGTACTTGTTAATGAAATCAATCTACCTGTTATTGATATCCTCAATTTGAAAGTTTTCCATTTTCAGGACATACCCTGATTATGGGGCGATTCAGATAATTTTTCATTCAGCATGGTTTCCATTCTCCTCAACTAGGATCTTTGAAGTAGGTGGCAGGAGTTCCATTCTCGAACTGTAGAAGTGTCTAGTAGTTAATTGTCCGATGTTATGACCCCATGTCCAGCAAGGATCTATGGCTGTGTCATGGCCTCAGGTCTCTCCCTGGGAGAAATCAGACAAGTCATGAAGCTCTGCTTCATCCTAATGTGCTTACTTGTGATGAGCTGAAAGAAAATGAGCTTGTGCTGTCCCAGTCCCAAGAGCCTGAGCCTGGGAGGGCACATGGTGCGTCTCATATGTGCTTTTTTTGTTTGTTTAGTTCATTTACTAATGACTAGGAACACAGAGCTGTGAAGAGAAGCTCAGAATTGCCAAAGACTTGCCAGCAGGAGGGAGTTTGATTTTTCTTTGTGCTCTAATGGGGGGCTTAAATGCTTTCCTCTGATTAGATTTGTCCATCTATGCATTTGTGGGGTAGGATCGGAGGGGACATTTGAATCTTGCCCTTTAGATTTCTGGGAGGAAAGAAAGGCAGAATTTCACATGGGCTACGGATAATGCATATGTCTTTCCCCTCTTAGGAAGCTGAGAATGAAAGACCGTGAGCGGGGGGAAAAGGAGCAGCAGCTGTCAGCGGCAGAGAAGAGACTGAAACTGGCTGCAGAAGAAACGCAGAACTACAGGTGAGTTCAGCTCCTAAATAACAGCGGCTCATAAAACCTTTGTTGGATTTTTTTTTTAACTTTTGTACAATGTTTAGACCCAATTCATACACCAATATAAGCAAATGTTCAGAAGACATTTATATAGAGATTTCACACAAGAAAGAAAAATGTTAAGTTTCACAAATGTCAAGTTAAAATATTAACTTAAAAAAAGTAGGCGCCAGCCCCGTGGTGCGGCAGTTGGCTGCGCGCGCTCTCCTTCGGCGGCCCGGGGTTCGCAGGTTCGGATCCCGGGCGTGCATCAATGCACCTCTTGTCAGGCCGTGCTGTGGCAGTGTCCCACGGAAGGAGAAGGGGATGGGCACGGATGTTAGCCCAGGGCCAATCTTCCTCAGCAAACAAGAGGAGAATTGGCATCGGATGTTAGCTGGGGTGATCTTCCTCACAAAAAAATAAATAAATAAATAAATTTGCTAAAAACTTCCTGATTCTCAATGTTGACCAGACTATGTCGAAATGTGGTTCACAAAAATGTTCCTGGAGGAGGTAAAAACTGTTGTAAATCTTAGGGAATCAGTTTGGTGTGGGATGAATCACATCAGTAGATACGAGCATGCCATTTTAGAGACCCAGTGTTGTAGCCCTGAGAATATGATCAGGGTGTAAGGAAAAGAAGCAGCGAGCTGTATGATGAAAGACGCTCATTGCAGGATAAATTAGGGAGCTATTGAGAATAGGTAAGGGAATTATATCAACTCAGAAGCTGGCGGGCATTCGATAATAAGGAAACAATGTAGCAATAGCTTTGATCATACTATACTTTTATAATCATGTGAAGTGTGTCTTATAGTATTGGATAATGTGTATAAGGGTACAGTTCAGACAATGGAAACATGGGAAGACTATTTAAAATCATCCTCAATATTGTGCTTTATCTGACGAAAGCAATTGTCACTCATAGGCACCAAATTGATCAAATGCGGCAACAAGTGCAGCAAGCAGAGTTCACCTTCAGACACCAGGTAACCTGCATTCTGCCCAAAGTTCCTGCCTCCTTCAGCACCCAATGCAGAGGGTCATAGCGGCCTTGGAAGCCCTCAACATAGGGTTTATGACGTGTTGGCTTTTTCAGATGGCTGTGTATGAGAAGAATGCTCACGACAATTGGGTACGTTTTGCTTTCTTTCCTTCCCTTTGCGCACAGTCTGCCACAACTGAAGGTGGATGTGTTTTTCTCCCACAGATCAAGGCTCGGATTTGGGAGAGGGAGATAGCAGAGCAGAGCAGGGAAGCCGCCCACTTGAAACACAGGTATGGGATGTTGACATACATTTTTTACGGGTGTTTTTGAGGTATTAAGGCAAAGCTGTTTCGTGCCTAGTAAAGGACTTGGTGTTGTAATTCTTATTGAAGTCCATTCTTTTTCTACGTTCAAGATTGGAGATAATGTCCAAAAAGAGGCTGCCCGAGGGATACAGGCTGCACAAACCAACGTCGGGAAGACCTGGGATGCAGAACCCTCCACAGAGAGGTAGGGAGCACATTGTGAAGTGCAGCCACTTAATTTCTGCTGCAAAACCACTCCGTGTCCTACCTGTTCCTGTGGGGGATCACGTGTTGCCTGGAACCAATCCCAAGCACGACCTAAAGACAACAGGTTATCTCGAGGGGTGACAGGAAGATGTTTTCCTCAGGTGCCCCAGCCAGACTGGCTTTCTGGGCCTGCGCCCTGTGACTGGTGGAGCTCATGCCCCGCCACTGACTGTGGACCCTCTCTGCCCCCAACACCCGCCTCGCGTGCTCTTGGATTGCTCTCAACTGGAGAGACGTGCCTGGAGGGGAAGTGGGTGCATGCTTCCTTCCCAACTGGAGTGAATGCTGAAGACTTGATTTTTCTTTGAGTTGAGAAAAAGGCATTTATTTACTATGCTGGAGGTTCCCTTATTCTTCCTGTTTAACTTTCGCTTGTGGACTTTAGTATTCCATTCATAAATTAAATTTCTATGTAATTTTACTCCTGACATTGTCAGTGTAACGCTACAGCTTTGCTGTTAAATCCCCGTATCTTCCATTTTCTCATTACTATAATATTAGTCTAAGTCCATTTCTGTTCATAAATATTCATATAATGTCGGTCACATGTGGAAGGCAGCTTATGTGTAGAGTGAGAGATTGAAAAGTCCACCTGCGGCCTGAAGAAAAGGACCTGTGCTGTTCATGTTGAGGGGTTGTTGCTATTATCCCATCTGAGGTGATTCTCATTTTAATTTTACTCTATGATGAAATGGTGGTTTCCCCTGATGTGTTTTGGGAAACCCCTGTTTCAGTGTTGATTTCCAGCTAGTTGAGCCCGGACCTGACCACAGGTGGTTGATGAGTTATGAAAACCCCTGAACCAGGGCCCTGTGGTGTCTTCCTCAAGGGCCAGGGGACGGGTCTCCCCTTCTCCTCGGGGGTCACCTGAGGTGTGTGGGGAGCCCTCTGCCATTGGTAAGGGCCCAGAAGTGGGAAAGAATGTCAGATGGTGGAGGAAGGCGCGGAGGGTTTGTTTTCCTTCCTCACAGTCTATGCAAGTCTGACTAAACCCCCATCCCTCCTCTCTGGCCTCTTTCAGATCCGGGACCTGTTTCTGCGGCTGTGAGGAGCAGCAGCTCCGGGGGCAAGGTAAGTGCTGTGGTCATTTTCAGTCGTAACCGTCTCTGGAAACGTTGACGTGTGTGTGCAGCAGCCTCTCTTGGCCTCATGTCTGGTTTGTGTGTTCCGTGGCACGTCTACTGTGTCATTTCCTTCCCTGAAAGCACAGTCTTCCCCAGGAGCCTTTGGGCTTCTCCACTCTCAGCTCTCATCTTTGGTGGCGCCTCCAGAAGCCTTCAGTGCTTCTGGGCTGAGGACTGCAGGGCTCTCACAGTGTGTTTCTGGAAGTAGCACTTGGAGGGTTACCTTAAGCCCACACTGAAGTCTCCTAGCAGAGCCGACTCCTTCCTGAACTCCTTGACATAGGATTGTTGTTGTTGTGGTTCCTTTGCTCCATACCTGGTTTGGGTTTGGTGAGGAGCCTATTGGGAACGTCTGCCATCATCCTCATGGGAGAGGAACAGGAGAGGCCGTCCCTCCAACTTCATGTTGGGTGCTTCGTGCGATTTGGAATGTTCTTGGATCCAGCCGATGTCACAGTTCCTCAGGGTCCCCTCTCTGTGGGTCATTGTGCTCTCCGGGATCCCTCAGGTGGTAGCCTAGGTCAGAATAGTCTGAATGATCACAAATGGCCTATTTGCAGTAGGAAATGGGCACGGGCACCAAAGGAGTGAAGAGTGAACATCAGGACTGCGCTGCAGGACCCATTGCCCCCAGAGGCCATCACTTGTGCTGACATGAGGGGGGTCCTGTGGTGTCCGGTGGTGCCGTTAGAGCCAGGACGTTCCCTCATCCCCTGTCACGGGGTTTTACGGCTGGAATCAAAGCACGTCTGTGTTCATTCTGTCCTTTAGAATCCCCTCCTCACGTTTCCGTTGGACACAAATTAGTCCGCGTCACGGTGGGCTTAGAAATCTGCCTTCCCTGTGGGTGACGATAGATAGAGCTGAGCCTAACCGAGTCCTGTTGGTCACACCGTTCTCCTCAGAAAACGCAGGCCCCCGGGGGTGCCCAGCGCCCCAGAGGTCCTGGTGCCCGTGGGCAGACCCCGAGCGGAGGAGAAGACCCCTTTGTCGGGGAGGGAAGCTGAGGCGGGGGACGGGCAGGGCAGGGGCCTGCAGGCAGAGCTTTTCCCCAGGAGCAGCTCGGCTTCCAGAGGTGGGGAGCGGCCTTTTCCGTCCCTCTCGGGCGCTCTCTTCTGAGTAGAGAGCCAACAAGCTTCTGTGGTGCTGGGGGTGGTGAGGAGGGTGGAGGCCGGTCCTGGAGCGAGATGCCGGTCTGCCTGGAGTCGGCTCCTTTCTCAGTCTGGTGTTGCCTCGTCCAGCGCTCTAGGACAGGACCCCTTGCTCTTGTGCTTTCGCAGACACGGGTGGTGACGTGTGGTGACAGTGGTTCATCCCCGTGGTGTTTGTTCCTCCCCAAGCTGGGCGGGCCCCAGTGGTGGGGGTAGAGCGGTCTGGCACGGATGCTGCTCTCTTGGCACCTGGGGGCGGGGAGGGTGCCAAGTGCTTCCCCGGCTTCATTGGGTTTCAGCTTTGGTTGGTGCTGGCGCTTGTGTCTGCCACATCCACCTGACTTTAAACTTCTGTTCCGCAGGTCAATGTTGAGGCAAGAGGGCCTCCTCCTTTTGCAGCACCACCCTGCACAACCAACCCTGTAGGCTCTGGGCCACATCTGTCTCCTCCATCCTGGAGGCCTCTAGGCCCTCACCCACCGCCTCCACGTGTCCCACTCGGTAAGATGATCTGAAGAGTATGAGTTGACTGTAAAGCATATTCATCTCTTTTCCTATGGAGTTTTTGGAGGAAAGGTAGATATGGTACTGAGGGCTTTGCAATGCAAGGGTAAACCTGGCTGAGGACATTGTAACGTTCCTCAAGTTTCTCAGGACATACGTACAATGGGCCGTGAATTGCCCCATCCTGAGCTGGGCAGCAGGTGTCTCATAGAGAAGGAAAGAGGCTGTCTACAGAAAGGCAGAAAGAGCAGTTCTGCAGATGCACATTGTACACAGACCATGTGCCGGGCTCTGTGGGGGATGAGGCGCACCCCTAACTTCAGGGGCTTAAGGTGTCCTATAGCAGAGGGAGATTTCCATTCGAGATCCTGTGATCACGTAATGGAAGCAGCAGTGAAGGGACCCAGAGAACAAAAGAGGGCGATGTGAATCTCACCAGAGTGAAGCGGGAGGTTGTGAAGAGAAGGAAAAGTTGAGGAGGTGCCCAGCGGGGGTGGGTTGGGTTCCTTAGATGGAGCTGGAAGGCCATTCCCAGCCGGGCAGGCAGCTTGAGCAGGGAGTGTGAAGGCAGTGCGAGGTCCACGCAGAGCTGCTGCGTGTTTTCAAATCACACAGTGTGGGCATGTGATTATCCTCATCAAAATGTTGCTGTTGCCCTAAAGCCCTTAGTTCATAATCGAAATCAAGATTCTTGTTTCCCTTGGATTTCTGAAAGTTCTGGATCTGTACGATGGAAAAATCTCTGGAGGTTTGGAAATGTAACTTGGCTCTTTGAGGATCCTTTGTCTGCCTGAGTTTATTGTGCCCCAGTGAGACTAAACGTGAAGACAGGGTCTAGATCAGCAGAGCAGAGGCCTTGGCCTTCAGTACGAGTCAGACTCTTCCTGGTATATTCAAGGTTGATCAGGAGCCGCCCCTGCTGGACCCCTCTCACCACATCCCTGCATCCTCTAGTCACCACCCCTAACTGTCAGCTTTGCATCTCCCCAAACTTACCACACAGTATCCCGATTCTTGGCCTGTGTACCTGCTGTCTCGGCCCCTAATACCAACTCTCAGTGGGGCGTACTCAGAGCCTCAGCCCCGTTGTGTGTGTAAGGGGGTGATACTGGTTTCTGAGGTCATTGTGAGGAAGACGAGATTAAGTGCATAATGAAAGTGTCTGCAAAATGGCTGGGACATGTTGGCACTCACCATTCTCACTGTTTAAATGAAAATATCTCCACACAGAAGATTATCAGAAGATAGTCATTGAAGTACATTCCATTAAACTAAGGATGTAAGAGCTCAGGCCTAGAGATTCACAATCCCTGTTTCAAAAGATAAGGAAAAGACCCTCCTTTTTTCTATTGAAATTCAGATCCCACCAGTTAAAGATGGAAAAGATAATTTTGAGAATGTGTGAGTTCAGAGATCTATACCTGAGACCTGAAGACAATTATTTTCCATTCACTATAAACACACAGATGCAGCCACACACTAAAGTGTTCATCAGAAGCCAGAGATATGTTATAGAAGACAAATGTAGATAGGAGGAATAGCCTATCATTGAAATAACCCCAAATCTCTTTGCCTTACAGGACACTCATTTTGAAGGAGGACACTGAGCGGTGATAAACTGGCTGTGGCAAATTATTATGGTTTTTCTTGCCCAATCCTGCCCCCTCCACTTTTATCTTTCCTGTTGTCACCCCTAATACACTCTTTACAGTTCTAACTCAGTATCAGCGTCTGCTTTTTGGAGGACCATCCAACTCACCCCAGGGAGTGTATACAGTGTGATTCTTGTACACACAGTTCAAAAACAGGCAGAAACCACGGGGATGGGGCAGAAGCAAGGTTATTCCTTGGGGGTACTCTTGACTGCAAGGGGCCTGAGAGATCCTTCGGGTGGTGGGCACATCCTACATCTAGATCTGGCCGTGGTTATGTTTATTCAGTCAATAAATACTCAGCACATGGTGCCTGCCAGTCCCAGGGGTGTCTGGTGATCAGAGAGACAGCTCTCTTTCCCCAGGAAGTGGCCAATTTCTGATGGTGGCGAATAGATAAGGGGCCAGGAGTGGCTCCAGGAGGCCAGTGAGGAGGCTCTGCAGTAATCCAGGTTTTGCGCCCTTCACTCAACTTGCCAGCAGGCCCCCAATAGCACCAAGTCCAGGCAGTCTTTGTGGGGGCTGATGGCAGCAGAGTTTTTTGGTAAGTCCCACGAGCTCCCATAATCCTCCCACAGGTTCCTTATTGAAGGATGGGCAAGGCAGAGGTCAATGGCATGGGACCTCCCCCGCCCCCCACACACACACCAAGGAGAAGGTGCTGGGGTGGAAATATCTGGCTCCATCCAGGTCCCCCAATCCAATCCATTCTGCCCTGGCAGCTCCTGGAGCCTGAAGGGCCCTCCCTCCTGCCAAGTCGGGGGAAGCAGCCAGCCCGCCAGCAGCTCTGGGGACACCAAGCTGAAACCGGTAAACAGTTAGCTATTGATGATTAGGTAGCTAGCAACTAAGGTGTTTTTCTTTTTCTGCAGTTACTAATTATAGCGTTTAGTCGTTCACCTACCCATTGTTAACTGTGCTGCTTAGGCAATATACTGACTCCCACTAGGTTCCTATAGATAACATCTCCCTCATGCCTGGGTCACCATGGTAATGGATGTTTGAGCTGTTTCTCAGGAATTAGGAGCCCCTTGTCCAGTTCAGACCAGTTGAGACCACCAACCCATCAACTGGGCCTGTACACATGCCTGATAAGTGACCTTTTGACATCAAGAAGCTAAAACTCCACCCTCAGATCATGCTAATGCCACCATTTTGTGAACATGTGTCCTATGGAGAGGCGTGAAGTGTGACTACACTTGCACAGATCATCAATTACCTCACCTCTCCTTACCTCCAATCATCTATCTATCTACCCCGCTACCCTATAAATATCCTTGAGGCCCTGTTTTTGAGGAGGCAGATCTGAGACTAGTTCTCCTGCTTCGTCACTTGGCTGCCTTGTGATTAAAACACTTTCTCTGCTGCAATCTTGTCATCTCAGTGATTGGCTTTCAGGGCAATGGGCAAAAATGAACCTGGTTTGGTAACGGCACAATCATCACAATGAATTGCTGTTATGAAGGAGTGAAAGGAGCAGGGAAGCGGGTACTGCAGCTCTCAAGAATGAGGCGGGACTTCTGGGGAGAGGAGATGACTGGAGACTGGCAGCCAGCCTGTTAGAATCCACTGTGGGCTGTTGGCGCCTGCTGGGCTAGTCTGGCTGTCCCTAGTGCTGCACACACCTTGGGCTCCAGCACCCCTAAACTCAAGGAGGTCCTGGCTTCTTTGGACCCTGTGTGCCCTGGCACAGACTCTAAAGCTCCTGCTTTTCTTTCTGTTTGCTGCCCATCTTTGCCACTAGAAATGCAGCCCAGCTCTGAAGTGCAGCCTGACTAGTTGGGACTGCCAATCCCTACCCAGTGGACCCCACACCTTCCCCAGGGATCAGACTCAGGCCCTCAGCCTCCAAACCTTGGGCCAGACCTTCTTCTCAAAGGACAGTTAGATGAGGAGCCTCCTGGCCTATTCAGCGGGAGCAAAAATTCTTTCTAACAATATTCAGGGTGATTCCATACACATTTACTTTTTTCTCCTTGAAGAGAAAGAAGCAGGCATCCTCAGAGACTGGCATGTGCCTCTGACACCCTTTTTCTTATAACAACCCACTGAGGCCCCTGCACTCACATAGGAGCAACCCGTACATACACATTCACACAACACTTCCACACTTTGGAAACTAACACAGCTTTACACAGCCTCCAAACAAACATACAACACTTCCACACCCATGAAGCCTGAAACTACACCCTCCACAAATACCAGTGCCAATAAACACCTGAAATAGACACAGATCTCTCAACCCCTGCCCACATGCACACATACACAAACCCTGAACATATAATCTCCACTCTGCTCTTCTATCATTATAAACAAACACTCTTCCATCTCTTAGCCCCAGCACCTCCTCCAGGCCCCTCAGAGAACCTTTTGAAATTGCTGGAAAAATTGGGATTCTGATGTAGGTGACTGTTAAATAGTTGGGCAAGTTTACCATGCATCTCCCACTACCGCTCCCTCACCACGTCATAGCCACACACACACACACACACACACACACACACACACACCTCACAATGACCATACACCCTGTAACCACATGCAAATACAACACACACACAGATTTTCCAAATGTCTATATACCTTGTGACTACACATAAACACTGATACAAAACACCTACTCTGACCACATATGCACATCCTGACCACACATTCTCAGGTCTTACAATATTAATCCACCTTCTTACCACACACAAACATTGACCACACTTATGTATTTATTTCACATTCATCCAGATCTCACACAACCATAAACTCTCAAACCATAACAAACATCAGTACACACACATACACACACACACACACAGAAATGAATGACTGTATAGCTTCTGATGATAAACTCTAAAAACATGTGCACACACAACCTAGCAACATACCCACCACACACACAGATCACACGATAACTGAAGACGCTCCCTGAATACACACACAGTCACACTAAGAGACCTCTGACTATGTGTGTGTGGACTTTGATCAGAGGACATCTAATACCTCAGCCTCTACACAGATACCCAGGATGAGAGTGGGAGGCATGTGTCAGAGGGACAAAATGCGAGGTGCGTTAGGTTGCACTTAGATAAAGTGCATCAGAGCCTTGGAGATCTGGTTGCTACAAGGACACATGAAACAAGAGAGGAGAGGCAAAGAGGATCTAAAACATAAGAGATGTCTGTTATAAACCTGTCTCCACAAAGAGATTAGAGATATTATAACTAGTCTTGAAGGAGAATGCATCAGGGATTTCATACGATTCATTTTAATGTGATGATGTAGAATTGCTCCTGAAAGACAGTCAATATTTCTGGTAAAATTCCTAAATGTTTCTCTTTGTAAAAATAATATACATCTATTTTTCAGATCAAAACAACAGGGTAAAATCATTCCAGTTTTATCTATGACAGAGTATCTTGTATTAGACAAACTGTCTAAAAACAAACAGCTGTAAAAGCTGAAAAAATACATAAAACCAGAGTGAAGGCAGTGGAGAAAAACCAGCCCAAACAGGGCTTGAAGGGCTGCCCTCCTACCTGGGGGGTATTAGGCTCAGCGAAATAAGCCAGACAGAGAAAGACAAATACCACATGATTTCACCTATATGTGGAAGATAAACTAACACAGGGACAGAGAACAGTTTGGTAGTTAGCAGGGGGAAGGGGGTTAGGGGGTAGGCACAAGGCGTGAAGGGACACATTTATATGGTGACTGACAAACAATAATGGACAACTCAAATTTCCCAATGTTATAAACTATTATGACATGAATTAAAAAAAGAGGAAGATTGGCAACAGATGTTAGCACAGGACAAATCTTCCTCAGCAAAAGAAAAATACATGAGTAAATTAAGATATGGCATTAATATTTTCTTACTGACACTTAAGATCTGCTAGAATAGGTACAACTGGCAATATTCAAATTATCTGCTTATATGTCTACCTCCTCACTCAAGTCCCTAGGAATTCCATATATCTTTAAGCCCAGCCCCTAGTGTTTGACAAGTTCTCATTAGATAATTGTTGAACTGAATTGGTAATTGAAGAATGAAATTGACAACTGAACATTAATTCCATGGCAATTAAATAAACACATACACATGCAGAAAACTTACAGAAGGCAATACAAATATAGAGACTTCATTTCAACCTTAGTGGAAATAAAATTAAATAGGTAGCAAATTTTATAAAAGACGATGTCCAGTGCTACTGAGGTGATGGTGAAACATGACATCCATCACGTCGTGCACAATGACGTGCTTGCGTGCAACGTTACTTCTGCACGGTACACTACACGACAGCACTATCACTTCAGAAGGCAATTTGGTAATCCTATGACTACATAAAGATTAATTTCCTACAAATGTAGTGATTCTAAACTCCAGAGAATTCATCAGAAAAAAATAATATAGACAAGAACGGCTATAATCCTTGAAATGGTGACTGGCCATGTCAAAGTAAAGTGGAGGCCTACATATCCCTCAAAAGGGATAAACCAGCTCAAGCCAGCAGAGGCCAGCTGGAAGACAATAGCGAGTCCAGGTGAACAGAAATGAGAGCTTGAACTAAGGTAACTGGAGGAGTGGCCATCGACAGGCAGACACAAAATCAAAAGACACTAAGGAGGCAGAATTGCCAGATCCTAGTGAGAGCCCGGATATAAAGAACATGGAGGAGAGGGGTGACAGGTGACCCAGTAGGTGTGGTGGCATTCAGTGCACTAGGGCAGGTGTGGGCAACTCCTTCAGTAAGGGCCAGACGGTACACAGCGTAGGCTCTGTGGCCACACAGTCAGTGTTACCACTACTCCATTCTGCTGCTGCAGTGCGGGGCTGGGCGCCAATAACCTTTCTCACAGAACTGGCAGCGGGCCAACGTCAGCCGACCTGTAGACTAGAGAATACAGGGAAAGGAGGCCAACTTGAGAATGAAGTTGTTGAGTCAGTTTTAGCAGGACATTTACAGGAGACGTTCAAGACAGAGGTCAACGTAGGGATGAAGAGATGCCAGGGCTGGAGGCATGAAATGGGGAGTCATCAGCCACGAGGTGGTGTTACGGGGCTGAGGTCACCTAGGGGTGTGGTCTGAGAACAGTCGAGACTAAGGCCGCTTCCCTGTCCAATACAAGGGCAGATACGGAATGTCACTTCTGATCACGAAGGCCCTGGAAAGGGAGGGACATTATAGCCTAACATCCCTGAACTCAAACTTTGTGAAAAGAGGCTCCCCTTTTAACTTGGGCTTTCATTCCCTTTTCCAAGATAAGTAACTTGAAATTTTCCAATTCACAGATGGAAAAGAAAACTTCCCTCTGGCTAGAAAATAAGGCAATTCTAAAATAAAATCTCTATCAACTTTGTTATATTTTCTTTTTATTATGAAATATTTTACATTCAAAAACATATATTTGCAAAGTACGATGAATCATGATAAAACAAAGGTCCCCCCCATCTCAAGAAGTAGTTTATTACCAAAACACTACTGTCCAGCTGTTCACACCATAAGAATTAGTCTCTAAAGCAGAGGTCAAAGCAGGCAGCCCAAGGCCAGATCAAGCTTGCTGATATCTTTTCTTTGGCCTACACAGTGGATTTTTTTCCTTTTAGCTGACTTAAAATGACAAGAACTTCACACGGAAATCAGCATTCTGGAGTATCACTAAAAATGGGAAGATGTGGCAACACTGTACCCCCAATCACCATGGCAACAAGTGGCTAGAGCTGAGAGCAACTTTCCGCTTTAATGGACAGGGACTCACTGGTTCACCAAAGTCCTCAGCACTCTCTATTGTCTTATAACCAATCTCCCACTTCACCTCTTAATTTTACCTCTCCTGGCACTTGAGCACCTGTGACCCCTGCTACAGAATATAGCTGTGATTTCCAACTTTTTGGAGTATGGGAAACGTGATTGAAAACATAAAAATTTCACAAGCTCTCTCTACAGGAACATTACTAAAAGTAAGACAGGTCCACAAGCCCTTATCCACTCTTTTCAAATCTAAAAAATAAGTGTTTTGTAACTCATCAGGCAACAGAACTGGATGTGAACTAACATGAAGCTATTTACAATCCTTATGTATTCCATTTAGCGTGAAATACAGTCCCATATTTTGCTATAGAAATACTAATGTTTGATTAAGGGCTGCTGCCCAGACCCTGCTGGAGATATTATATAATGGCATATGCACAGTACTACTCTTCACAACTCTGAAAAATTCTGAATTCTGAAACTCATCTGACCCCCAAGAGTTTTGGATAAGGGACTGGGTGGCTGTGGTATTTTTAATATCTATGATTAAGAAAATACACACAGACACACACACACACACACACGTGCACGCACAAAGCAGATAGAAGTGTAATAATATTTTTAAGTGCATTTGTAGTTGATTAATCACTATGGCATCTACTGACATGTGAGAAACAGAAGTAGAATGATATATGCAAAACATCTGTAGTCTGACAAGAGTGTGTGATGCACATACTCATTCGAGGCGTCTGTACCTGAATGTCCACTCCCTGAAGAGTCGGCCATGTCCACACTGGGAACTGCAGCCACAAAGGTAATTCCAGGTTAGAATCACATGCTGCTTTCACATATAAAAAGGACGCTATATGACCACTTCCTTTCAGGGTTCATTTTCACTCATCTATAAATACCCTGTTTGATATTCCAGGACATCACAATATGTCAAGTACATAAAAAAGCCACAGAAGATCAGATCAGAAGAAGCTGCAAAGATATCAGATTTCTTTCCACTCGAGCTCCATGCAGAGGCGGGATGGAATCCACTCAGATTGAAGCAAAGCACAGCTACCTGCCCTTTCTCAGAAATCCTGTTCAGACTGGTCCTAGAAAAGGCAGAGGAAATGAGTGTGAGGAAAAGGAAACAGCAGAGTAGGTGAGGGATGGAGAATGTCACTGCTGAGAAAGTAAGGAGATGGTTTGTGACGTCAAATAGAGGAAGGGCTGTCTCATGGGAGAGAGACGAGGCACAGCTGCCCCTATTGGAATGGGCTGTCTCGTGAGGTAGTGAGAGTACCACTCCTGGAGATGGTCGTTAGATTTCTGTGATCAGGGAGGGGTCGGCAGGGAAGGTACGAGTAAGACAAGCCGGGTAGGGACTGGGGGGCACTGGACGGCTGATGCCACACCCAGATGGGACAGCTGCTGCTCAGCTACTTCTACGTGTACCCGGAAGCAATGCCAGTTATTGCAAGATTACAACATTTTAGAAGCTGGAAATACAGGTTTTCATGTGAAAATTCCTAAATTTTAAATATGGGCTAATGAGTGTAAAAACAATTAAAATAAAATATACATACGTACATACCTAGATACTGAATAGGCCAAACAGAACACATCCTGCCCTGCAGGCAAACAGTGTGGATCTCTGGTTTTGATAATTCACCTACCCAGAACCTGGAAGGACTAGACCAGGGTTTCTCAACCTCAGCACTCTTGACATTTGGGACCAGATGCTTCTGTGCCGTGAGGCTGTCCTGTGCATTGTAGGATGTTCAGCAGCATCCCTGGCGTCTATCTACTAGAAGCCAGTAGCACCCACTACCCCAACCACATCATGACAGTCAAAAACGTCTCCAACATTGACAAATGTGCCCTGGGGGTCAAAACCATCTCTGGTCAGAGACACTGGACTAGAGCAACATCCAACTCTTAGCCTCCAGGATTTGATGAAAACATCACTCATAACTCAAACATAGGGTTTCTCATATAAGAGTTTCCCACGTGAAGTATGGGAACTTACAGCTGCTTTGAAATCAGAAACCAGGGTTTGAATCGACAGCTCCGCCATTTACTAGCTTGATGACCACTCTGAGTTCTGGCTTCCACATCGTTAAATCAGGAATAACTACCATCACCTCTTAGGGTCGCTGTGAGAATGCGGTGAGAGAATACATGCAAAGCACCTAGCCCAGCAGCTTAATAAGCACCAAAGACGTTTCATAAACAGTATCCTTCCCTGGAGAAAAGACAGCCCCGTCTCTGTAGCTGGATGCACATGGGATCCAGAGTCCGAAGCCCTGGACTCAAGTCCTGCCTGGGCCACTTAGTCTGTGTGACCTGGGCAAGCCGTTCTTCCTGCTTTATGAAACAGAAATGATCACTGCCAGGAGGTGAGAACCCTGCCCGGTGGTTTGATACGGCACTTGGTAAACTAAGCCACTACGGAAACGTGGATGGTGATTACTATCGGATCTGTAAAGGAAAGGATGCGCTCTTGAACAGATCCAAAGAACCGAGAATGTAGTACTGTGAGGGGAAGGTACAGGAAAAAAAAAAAAAAAAGAGTAACAGGGTCCCTTAACCTGCAGGTCCTTCTAGACAAGCGAGTGCCAACTGGCGACTCACAGAACAAATCAGGCCGCGTATATATTGTGTTGTGTCTCGGGAGTGGTTTAATTGGCGTGAAAGGCCACCGAATTTTCGATAAAACCCGGATTTCAGACTCGCCTGCCCGCGGTCTGCTGGGCCCGCGGCTTCCTGCGGCTGAACCGCTGCTTCCCGGCGGCGGACGGGCCCGCCCGGCGGCTCCTCCACCGCCTCCCGGCCCAGGCGGCGGCGGCTCCCCAGGCCGGCGGCCCCGCCCTCCCGCGTGCCCTCCAGCGCCGCCCGCCGGGCCGCCGGGGCGGCAGCGCAGCCAGGCCCAGGGCGCGGCCCCCCGTCGGTCCCCGAGGAGGACGACCCCCCGGGCTGAGCGGGCCCGGGCAGAGCGGGCCACTAGGACCCCGGTGTCCTTTCCTCATCAATGCTTCCTCCACGGATGTGGAACTCACTTCCCTGACTAGATTCAAACACGTGTTGACGGAAGCAGACACACGGCGTGTCCACGGTGTGACACCCGTATCACAAGAGCCCCCAAACTCATCCAGGGGACCCCTCTCCCTGCAGGGCTGCTCGGGGAGGAGGCGAGGCTGTGGGGAGAGGACCCGGGAACCGCCTGGATGATGGAAACGGTCAGTGTCTTCATCAGGGTCGCGCTTCTGCGCGGGTGTAGACATTTGTCCAAACACAGAACTCATCAGATGGGTGCCGGTCACCGTGTAAATTTTACCTCAGATTATTTTAAGGGGAAAACCAGCAGCTGCAGGACAATACGGACCGTGTGCTCCACTTGGTGACATCAGAGCAACGGGTCCTCTCTTCACAGCGCGGACACGCGCACGGGGGAGGCCGTGTGGGGACGGCCGCCTCCAGAGCGGCTGTCATGGCGGCCGGCGCGAGGTGGCAGGAGGGGCGCTGGCACCGGGGACGTCACTGGGGCAGCGGGAGAAGGGGCCCGACCCCGCGGTGGGAAGTCATCGGGATGAGCGGAGGCCCCGGGTGACAGGGTGGGTGGGGAGGGTGACTGGAGACCCATTGGTGAGGTCCCGGGCCAGGCCCCGGGCTCCAGGCAGCCCTCCCCCACCCCGGCGGTTGGCGCCCCACCCCACCCCCACCCCGGAGCCCCGTTGCCTAGGAACCCTCGGCGTGTTTGGACTCTTCGCCTCGCGCAGGCGCCGGTGCCCCACACTTGGCGGGACTGGCCGACTGGGCTGGACGCTTTGCGCCGAGCGGACCAGGTCAGCCCTGCAACCCGCGGCGATGGCCTCCTGGTTTGGTGGCCTAGGCTCTGGCTTAGGCCATTCCCTGGGGCAAGTGGGCGGCAGCGTGGCTTCCCTCACTGGACACATCTCTAACTTCACCAAAGATGTGCTGAGGAAGGGAAGGGAGAAGGCGGAAGAGTCACCGGACTCTGGGAGGACGGAGATGGAGGACGTTCAGGCAATTGTAGCGTCAGAGGAGAGACTGAGAACCCAAGCTTTGAGAAAAGCTGAAATTGTGCAGCAGACCGTGGAGGAGAAAGACACAAGGCTTGCCTCCATGAGAGAAGAAAACAGTCATCTGATAGAAGCCCTGGAACGACTGAGAGAACAGACTGGAACTGCACCTGTGGTTGACCCTAAAACCCTGGACAGGGTGACACGACTAGAATCTGAGGTCTCTCAGGTGATGGTGATAAAAGGTCACCTGGAGGAGGAAGTAAAACATCATCAAAAGATGAGTGAAAAACAAGACCAGAGGAAGACACAGCTCCTTCGAACTTTACAAGAGCAGAGACGGGAAATGGATGAACTTAAATACCAGCGTGAGCAAATGCATATGAAACACACTCAGCTCTTTTCAGCCAAAGATGAGGAAATTAAGAATTTGCAAAACACGATAAAACAACTGAAAACCCACTTGCCTGAAAAAACCCAGCACATGCAGACAAAACATTCGGAGATTTGTCAAGTGGCAAAAGGTCAGAGTCTTAGTATGCAAAACGGAAGTGAAAAGCATGATTTATGTAAAGTTGAAAGTGAAAGATTAGGAAAAGGAAGAAAAGAACAGGAATGGGAGATGAAACTTCGAACTGAAAAGACTGTCCCTTTGAAGGAGCAGATTGATCAGCCATACAAAGATGAGATTGGTCAACTAACTCGGATTATCCAGCAAAAAGAGTTGGAGATACAGCGTCTTCATGCTAGAATAGCTTCAGCTCCCTACATCCAGGCTGTGAGCGACCTTCAGCAGCAATTGCAAGCTTACGCTTTGGAAAGGGAACCAATGTTAGCTGTTTTCAATGAGAAGGTGAGGGAAAACAGCAACCTAAAAAGAGAGTATCACAAAATGATGGACATACTGGTTGCCAAAGAAGCAGACCTCGTGAAACTGCAAGATGAAAATACAAAATGGTCCACGAGATTTGAAAGTAGTGGTCAGGATATGTTTAGAGAAACTGTTCAGAACCTCTCACACATCATTCGAGCGAAAGACGTGGAAATCGATGCCTTGAGTCAGAAATGTCAGACTTTATGGACAATCTTGCAGACATCTGGCACTGGCGGTGAGGTTGGAGGTGTTACTGTGAATCAGTTGGAGGAGCTTCTGCAGGAACGTGACACGTTACAGCAACAGGTCTCCCTAATGGAGGACTGGACACAGCAGGTGATGACTGCGGTGCACAACATGAAGCGAGAGTCAGCCCAGCTTCAGAAAGAACTTCCACAGCTTCAGGCTCGGGTCTTGATGGACATTGATAATAAGTCTCAAGTACGGATGGCCTCTACTGACCTGATCCAAAATTGTAAAGAGGATGAAATCCAAGTCACACATTTGGCAAAGAAGTTAGCACGAATGCAGCTCAACCTAGAGCAGCTGTGCAATGCCAAGGATGTTCTTTTAGGTCCACTTGACCTTACTGCACCACAGCCTCCCACCACATCATCACTCACTTCAGAGTCAGCCGACTCGCTGAAGGCAACTAGATCTGATGCAGCGAGTGAGTCTTCTAAAGCGCTCCCAGAAGAGATAGAAGAGTTAAGGAAATCGATGGAGGAAAAAGAGGCTACCATTCGAAGCCTCCGGGAGGAGAATCAGAGACTGTCTGCTGCGATTGCTGCCACCTCCGAACGAGAAAGAAAACAATGCGAAGAAACAGATTCCGAAATCCAGCAGCTCAGGGAGAAACAGGATGTTTTAGAAAACTTACTTCAGGAAAAAGAGCTCTTAGTCAACGCAAAAAGTGAGGAATTACTTTCTTTGAGTGAAAATTACACAACTGAAGTGAATGAAAATGAACTTTTGAGGCAGGCGGTAACAAACCTGAAGGAGAGAATATTACATTTTGAAGTGGATTTGTATAAAGTAAAACGAGAAAATGAAAAAATACTAGAAAAGTCCATGGAAAAGGAAACAGAAAACCGGGCATTACAAGAGACGAATATGCGGCTTTCTATGATGCTGAGAGAGAAAGAGTTCGAATCTGCTGCAGTGAAGAAGAAGGCTCTTGCTTTGGAGCAACTCCTGAAGGAACAAGAGCAGGGCCAGGCTGGGGAGTTAAACCAGCTTTTACACGCAGTTACGTCCATGCAGGAAAAGACAGTTCTGTTTCAGCAGGAGAGAGATGAAGTCGTGTTGGCACTGAAACAGCAACAAATGGAAAACTGTGCCCTACAGAATGAAGTTTGTCATTTAAGGGAAAACGAATTACGCTTAAGGCAGGAGCTAGAAAGATCTCGTAACCAGGCTTTAGAGTCAGAAGATGCTCATCTCCGTGAAGTGCTGGTTGCAGAAGACAGAGCGGCTCAACTAAGAAAGAGAGTCACAACACTAGAGGAAAAGCTACTTTTATCTTCCCAGGCAACGCAAAAGGCAAGCCATCAAGCCAGGGTACAGGTGGAGTCACTGCAGGAACAAGTGAACGTTGTCACCAAGCAGAGAGATGAAACCGCATTACAGCTTTCTGTCTCCCAGGAACAAGAAAAGCAGTATGCTCGAGCACTAGCCAACCTGAAGATGGCACTAGCTGAATGGATGGAAAAGGCAGACGATCTGGAAGGAAAACTGATGTCCTTGCAGGGACGACTCGATAAAGCCAATGCCATCTTGGATCTGAAGGAGGAACAAGTTGGAGAATTTAAAAAGCAAAGTGAGGTCCAACAGGAAATGCTGGATGAGGTGCAAAAGAAATGGATGAACTTAGTAAGCAGCATGGAAGGAAAAGTAGACAAAGTCCTAGTGAGAAAGCTCTTCCTGGACTATTTTCAAACACCCAAACGTGAACGTCAGGAAGTGTTACGATTAATGGGAAGCACTCTGGGAATGAAAAGGGAAGAAATGGAGTGGCTCATCCAGGAAGAGCAAAGCGGCCTTACCAGGTGGATGACTGGGTGGCTTGGATCAAGAAGTGTCCCCAGCACACCTCTGACACCAAATCAGCAATCTGATCTCAATGGTTCTTTTTCAGAACTTTTTGTTAAATTTCTAGAAACTGAGTCTCATGTAGCTTTTCCACCACAAAAGCTCTCTGCTCAGGATAGGAAGCCTCTAGATGCACCCAGAAGGAAGAAACTGGCGAAAAATGTACCAGCACGTCTTAACACCACCCTCGGATCCACACCCAGAAAATCAGATGTGAATGGCTGCTCCACAGCTGTGTCTCTTATTGACCCACCCGGCCCTGGGACTGGGGGGTCGGGGCATCTTCTTTTAAATGCCGTTACTGATGTTGTGCCCGCGTGTACACCTTTGCTCCTGTCACCTGCCAAGAGTGCTGCAGTTGCCCTGAAAAACACTTCAAAGCGGTAGAAGATTCCAAGTCGGAGACGAGACAGCACTGTAGAGAAACCAGGTCACTTTGTTTGTGACCTTATCATCAAGTGGCCTTCCAGGAAAAGTCATAGATTTGTTTTTAGTTTCACTTTAAGTTTAATATAAATAGTCTTCGTAATTAAAAAAAAAGTATCCTTTAAGGTCTTCACCCCACTTAAAGCAGAGGTTACTTCTTGGGAGAGTGGGCCTTGGAGGGACTGGAGGCTGTGGTCAAAGGACACTTCCAGTCGTGTTTCTAGCACTTTCACTTTTTACAAGGAGAGGGTGTTTTTTTTTAGGTGAACCTTGGGTAATATGAACAGTAACTTGTGTTAATGCTCAAAAATTATAAAATACACGAGTGCCTGCTCTTTGTATATTAAGAAAGGAGAAGAGCGCAAAAGGGCAAGATGCATGAAAATTTACAAAGGAAAGTTCAGTTTTCCTGGCTCAGTCCTACTCCTCTTTTGTTGCCTAGGAAACCACTCTATTGGGAACCTGGATTCTCTCAGGCATTTTAAACATATATGTATATTTGTATATATGGGAGGTTATTACTTCCTGACTGACTTTTTAAAAAAGGGTCACTACACCTTAGAGATCTTTCCAAATGTGTATGAATTCCATCTTATTCTTTTTAAAAGCAGCAGTTTGTCATATGGATGTACCCTAATTGATTTAACTATAGCCTAGTGATCAACATTGAAGCAGTTTCTACCCCAAATCCTATCAAAGGTCCATGGTCCGCTCCCTTGCCCATTTCCTTAAGAGCCACTCCAAGTCTTCATCCCTTTCCACAAGCATGATCATCCTTATACCCTCTTGAAGAGATCAGAGGCCAGCTAGTCAAGAACTCTCCATTTCCCGCACCCCCTTCCTAGATTCCACCATCCCTCTATTTCTCTCCATCCATCTCTACTCTTTCCCTTTTGTCCTACAGGAAAAGGGATCCAGCTTTGCATTTCCAGGGGAATTGCTCCATTCTGCCCTGAAAACCATCTATTCAGACTTCGTCAACGACCTGAGTCCATTAATTTCCCATCTGCTTTCTCTTCAGCCTGTCTCTTTCCCTAAGCAGAGGAGCACTCCCGCGTTTCTCCCAGCATCTACTCCTCTCCTTTCTGCTCCTCCAATGACCCCCTACTCTCTCTACCTTTCATGGCTGACCTTCTGCAAAAATTCTCTACTCGTCATCATTTCATCTCTCACTGACTTCTTCTTGAAAGATTCACAAAATCTTGTGTCCGTAATGTCATAAGAATTTTCAAATGCACACTCTTTAGTCCTTTATTACCTAAACTCTCTCTGGTGTCTGATAAATTCTGCCCGCATGTTCAGTATTTAAACATTCTCTCTGCCCTATTTCTTTTTGGGATGCCACTCTCCCCAGGTGTCCTTACTGACCTCAGACCCTTCTTTCTCAGTCTCCTTTGTGGCTTCTTCTTCTGACCGCTTCTTAGGGTTTATGTTCTCTAAGGCATTGTCTTCAGGGAACAGGATCTTCTCACTCCCCTGTGGTCTCAGGGAAGCTCATCCACTCCCATGATTGGACTCTCACCTGGATGCTAATGTCTTCTGAATGCCTATGTCTAACCTCACCCTTCTCCTGACTCCACACTAGTTTATCTCACTGTCTGCTGGACACCTCTACTGGGATGTCCATTGGCTTCTCAAAATCAACACGTTCAAAAGGGAAGTGGTATCTTCCCATACAACACTCCTCCTCCTCCTATGTTCCTTTTATCACCTCATAAAATCTCTGTCCATCTTATCACCCAAGCAAGAGGCCTCAGAGCCATGGTTGATCTCTCTGTATCGCCTACTCCATATCCTGTCAACTACCAAACAGAGCTTAATTCCTTCCCTTCTTTTCTGTTCCCACTGCTCTGGTCCATCCCTTCCTGTCTCCTGCATGGACTAGCACAGGAGACTCCTTACTGATCTTGCTGGTTGCGCTCTTGGCCTCCCTTGAATCCATCCTCCACGCTGCTGGGAGGGAGGACTCAGGTGAAAATCTACTGTTACTGAAACCGTGCCTGGTACCCACGAGGTTGACCCAGTAAGTAAAGTAACCAAAGTTTCTGAGCTTGTTTTGCAGAACAACAGGAAGACTGCTGATAAGAGAGCAGCTTACTGACAGCCCCCTGACCCCCGCCTGACTACATATCATGCAGATGCATCGAGAAGCTCAAGTGACCGATCGTGAAATCTGGACGTCACACACAAAGATCCACTTCATGCCACACATAGAACCCCAGCGGATGCACACGTGACCCAGGAAGAAATATGGAGGACAGTGGCACCTGAGCAGAGGACTCCTCCAACTTCAGCCCCCAAAGCCCTCCTGCTCCCTCTCCTACCCAAAACCCTAGAGAAAAACCCCAACTTTTTTCCTTTGAGGAGGTGGATTTGACTTTTCTTCCCACCTCCTTGTCTGGCTGCCTTTTGATAATAAACCTCTTTCTTTGCTACAATCCCGATGTTACTGTGATTGGCTTTGCTGCGTATCTGGTAAACGAACCTGAGTTTGTGCTCCATTTCATTACTTCCATGTTTTAAATTATTTCAGGGTTCCCCATTGCCTGGAGTCCAAACTTTAGCAGAATAGGCAAGGCCTTGCCTCCGCAGCCTTCCTTCCTGCTCGTCGCCCACACATAGGCTGCCCTGCAGCCTCGTGTGACTTTCTGCACATCCCAAACAGATTCTTACTCAATTAACTTCAAGCCCATGAGCCTAATCACCGCAGGGTAATTGCTTCAAGAAAGTGCACACCCGAAGTGTTTCATTTGCCTCCTCTTGACCCGGAAGGTGAGGGAGGGATTCCCATCCACCCTAAGGTGATAGGGATGGCTGAATGCTGAACAAATGAGCTCAACAGCAATTTATTAGTCAGGTAAAGAGAGATCCCAGGGGAGAACACCACACACCGTGTGGAGCCACATGGGTGTGCTCTTGGGAAGAGAGTAAAGATGTAGGGTTGTCGGGGGCAGACTTTGTAGTGACAAGAGGGTGGAGCGGACCCCTGGTTCCCGCAGGAGGGTGTGATTGTCTTGTTTGAATAATTTGACAGTCTGGCAGGGAACTGGAGCCCGCTACTCGGAGAGCAACTGTGCCTGGTCCCTGTGATAAAGCGGGTTGTTTGGTGAAGAGACCTTAACTATGGGAGCAGAGGGGGAGGGGAACTTGCAGTTATGCCATTGGAGGCCCTCTGATTTGACCAGATGTCAAGGTAAAACTTCATATTGAATCTTCATTTCTGGCCTTCTAGTAAGTGACTCTTCAATGCCTTGACATCAATTTACACCTTGGTGATGACTGAGACGTTTAGGGAGGAGGCGAAATGCTTCTCTAGGAAGTGAAGTGGGCACTTGACCAGGAGGGAGAGGTGGTCATTGAACCTCAAGTGTATGAATTCTCATTGAGGTACACCCAGTTGATCCCAAGGGATTCCCCAGGTTGCCAAGAACTGGAGAAGGAGTGACATCCTCCAGCACCATGGCATCTGACAATGGAGTGATGACAGGGGAGGCCACCTCCACCAGCAGGTAGGACATGCCACAGGGCCCGGGTTTTGCTCTCTCCTGTAGCAAGGAGGCCTTGGTAACCTTCTTGAACTTGTCGGGTGCTGCTTCCATGACCCAAGGAATAATGGGCAGCTGGGTATGGAGGCTCAGGGTCTTGGAGAGACTCTATTTCCAGAAGAGCCCAGGGCATGGCTAGTAATTGCTGCTCTAACACTGTATAACGCAGGGCCAAAGAGGGCAGTTTCTCGCATCAGAAACCAAATGACATATTTATACAATGTTATCAATCAATGTTACAGCAATAACAAAAAGAAAAGATAAGAAAAGAAAAAAGAAAACAAACACACAAAAAAGAAACTGAGAGGCAAGTTAGGCACATCGTATGTGGTCCAGAGAGTCCAGGAAGCATGAAGAGGTTGCTGAAGCCTCTTCACTGAAGGAGTCTCTGAAGGCTCCAAGAGGAGTGCCCACTGATTTTTCATTTGGACAGATTCTAGAGCCATCTGTTGGAGGGATCCCCCACTGAAGGTGGGCTAATTTATAAGTTACAGCATAAATGGTCTTAAGTAAAATTTGTGAACAAGAATTATGTTGGCTCCAGAATCAAAAAAGGACTAAAAGACGTTGGACTTGTATGTCCTTAACAAGTGTGCTAAACAAATGTCGTCAAAGGAAGATGTCATAAAAGTCATCTCAGAACTGTACTCCTGGGGAAAGGTGGACGCAGTGAAGGTCCTGTCTGCAAAGATTGTGTGTGAGAGCAGAACAGCCTAGGTACCTTGGGTAACATGGTAAAAATGTGTCCCTCATAGGTGACAGTAAGGCTGAGAGGATGTTGAAACAAGCTCTGAACAGAACATATTAGGCTAATCTATAATAGTAAAATATGCAGCCATGTGTAAATATAGTGGGATCCCAGGTGTTTTAAAGGTACCCAGATTTGTTTTCATCAGGTACAGTTGGACACAAAGATACAGAACTAACTGTCATGAAGGAGAAGTTTTCTATCCTCACAGGTCCTGAGCAGCTGGAGGCAGGGCACACCATGGAGGGCCACACAGGGCAGAATCAGGGTCAGTCAGGAGGCAGAAGGAGGGAGGGGAAAACATGGGCAAGAGCCTTTCTTGTGGATTCCATGGGAAGGAAGGAGTGAGGCTGGGTGAGCAGATGTAGGATTGGTTAGTTTGAATCACTTCAATGGGCTCAGGGCACAGTGGTGTCCTTGGCGGTCTGGTCCCTGTCCCTGGGGTGATGAGGGCAGGGGAAGAGTGGCCCAGAGTGGGAGAGCCTGATAGAGGAGGAGGTTGGGGTGTGGGCTCTGGATGGTTTAAACATGAAAGGTGTGCACAGAGGAGTCATTTACTATCTCTAGGAATTAGTTAATCCTGGCAGGGACAGTCCCTCCCAGGTCACCAGGGCCTCAGATGTCAAAGCATTCAATACAGGAAATAGAAAATGGTTATTATATTATGTATAACCTTAATTCAAGCCCTAGTATGAAGTCTGTGAAGTTTTGCCAACTGGTGCATTCAGCAGATGTTAAAGTAGTTCGGAACCTCTGTGGTGGAGGCACAAAGGCCAGTCAGCTCCCTTTATCTTTTTGCCATATAAATCATTTTAGTAAATTTTGGATTTCCAATTGGAACAATTGTGAACTTTTCTTGAATTAATTATTTTGTTTGATTGTTCCCTGCCCATGTATCCAGGTCTCTTTCTGTCATTTATCTTTTTATTGGTTTGTTGGTCTCTGGATATACTTGGGGGTGGGGGAATGTCTTTCTCCCCTGCTCCTATTTATCACTTTCTTCCTCCAGAGAGTCTCAGGTCAGTATCATCAGGGTTAGGGCCTCTCTCACTGAGGGCAATGGTTGTATGGTTTAAGGATACTGGACTGAAGTCAGGTTTGAACTGACACCTTCACTGTGCCACAGGGCTGCTGTGGATCATTTACCCCATAGCCCTGAGGATCAGGAGTTTGTGCCACACAGGCATAGGCAGCAGGGTACAGTGGAGGAGCACAGGGCCCGCCCACCATCCAGATGATGAGGGATGGAAGCCATCTTCTGCTGTGGCCCTACCTTTCCCCCATCTGTGCTGCTTCCCTTCCCCACCTTCTCTCTGTACATATGCCCTCTGGATATTTTGGACTGTAGAGTCACAACTTTTGTGGTTCTCCATCCAAGCACATGTGGTGCAGACCTTCTGGGTGGTTATGGGGAAAGGGAAGCAGGTGTTGGGCCTCATAGATGAGTACCCTCTTCCTCCATGGAATGCCAGTCAATCTCCCCAGTGTTGAAGTCCACATCCAGTGGGTCATTTTGTCTATGGCCAAGGTGGGGGCCTCAAGCCCCTTGATGACAAGATTCGCCCTTTGGTGTGCTGGTAAGGAACAACGCTAAGCAAAGCCCAAGTGTGCTGGTTGGGTTTTGGCATTGGGAGAGAAGTTGAATACCAAATGCTACCCCCGCAACATTTTGGTTTTTCTCATCAGAGCCTGAGCCACGGGCTGCCACGCATGTGCACCTCGAAACCCTTAGGGGTCAGGAGAGCACGTGACAGCAGCAAGATGAGCAGCAGCACAGGAGATGGGTGAGGTCACTGCCTTTGCCTGAACAACGATTCAGGAGGGAACCAGGGAGTCATTCTGTAATCCTCCTGGGGTCGTGGCCTCCTTCCTTTTCTCAAGCTAAATAGGGAGTCATCCCCAGGACTGTGCTGGGGTTACACTTTCCCAAACAGCGTCTCTGTGACTGCCCCAAGCAGCCACTGATGGTCATCAGGCTAGACACAGTGACCAAGGAGCACTAGCCCTACATTCAGTAATTGGAACTCAAGCGCCCACCAGTGAGGATGTTGTGTGTCACTGCCCTCATGTGGGAGCCAAGGAGACTACCTGCCAGACACAAGCCACACCCGATGGCACCTCGCTCTGGAATATAGTCAATTAAGAATAGTTCTCGCCTTGCGGGCAAGAATGAGACATTAGGGTGGGAAGAGATGGCAGCATCCTCTTGAGAGAACAGAATGCGAGCTAAAGCCCGGGCTGGCCAACAATTGGCCCTCACATCCCAGACAGGAAATGCTGCCTATGACCCAGTTAGTTAGCAAAGGAGTAGTTAGTGAAAGCTGGCCAGGTGTCCTCAGGTGAGGTTGGGCCATCCTGTTTGTGATGCCGACTGTTTTAGTCCCCTCCTCTTCACTCCACTGGTGAGAGAGAGAGTCCCACCCTAGACTCATTGGCATGGCAGAACACAGGACACCCAACAGTGGACATTTGGGATGGGCAGCAGTTTATTAGTTTTTACATATACTCACAGTTCAGGGGAGGAGGACCTCACACCATGCAGGGCCACACGGGGATTGCACTTGGAAACAGAGTGAACAAGCAAGGGCTTGGGATGTTGACTTTGCAGTAACAAGAGGGTGAAGTAAACCCTGGTTCCCGCAGGAGGGTCTGATGGGCTTGTTTGAATATTTCTGTGATGGGGAAGTGAACTCTGAGCTTGGGAATAAGCAGACACTGTGTCTGGTCCCCGTGATGAGAAGCGTTGTTTGGCCAGGGACCCTTACCTCTGGGAGAAGAGGGAGAAGAGGCGTGGAGAATTGCAGTTAGACCATTTGAGGTCCCCTTGATTTACCAGATGTCAAGACTGCTCATAATATTGAATCTTAATTTCAGATCTTATACCACAAGAAGTTATTAAAAAGTAATTATTTCTAGAAGCAATAATTGAGTTCAACAATCTCATAGGATAGCAAACAAATGTATAAAAGTTAGTGTATTTCTGTGTGCTAGGAATGAACATGTGGACACCAATATTAAAAATACATTTATGATCACCAATAAAAATAAAAGACTTAGGTGTAAATCTAACAAAACATGTCCAGGACTTGTACGCTGAAAAGTACACAACACTGATAAAAGCAGTGAAAGATCTAAATAAGTGGAAAGATATACCATGTTAGTGAATTGGAAGACGAAACATAGTAAAGATGTGAATTCTCCCCAAATTGATATAGAGATGTAACAAAATCAAAATCCAGTAAGATTTTTTTTGTAGCTATAGACAAAATAATTCTAAAATTTATATGGAAAGACAAAGGAACTAAAATAGCTAATACAATTTTTGTGTGTGTGTGTGAGGAAGATGAGCCCTGAGCAAACACCCAATGTCAATCCTCCTCTTTTTCCTGAGGAAGATAAGCCCTGGGCTAACATCCATGCCCATCCTCCTCTACTTTATGTGGGATTCCACCACAACATGGCTTGACAAGCGGTGCGACGGTGTTTGCCTGGGATCCGAACCTGTGAACCCGGGGCCGCCGCAGCGGAGTGCGCGCACTTAACCACTGCGCCACCGGGCTGGCCCCAAGCTAAAACAATTTTGAAAAAGAAGAATAAGTGGGAGCAATCAGTCTAGCCAGTTTCACAACTTACTGTACAGCTACAGTAACCAAGACTGTACAGTATTTGCAGAGGGATAGATGCATAGATAAATGGAACAGAAGAAAGAACCCAGAAATAGTCCCAACAATTATGCCCAACTGATTTTTGACAAAAGTGTAACAGTGATTCAATGGAAGAAAGACAGCCTTTCTAACAGACTACAGCCACTCAAAGCTTATGAGGAAATCATAGGCTAAAAACTAGGAAACTGGAACCACAAGGAAGGAAGATAATGGTTTGACTGAGGTACTACCAGGTGGCGATGGGAGGGGAGGGATAGTCTGCCCCCACTCAGGAGGAGAGCTGCAAGACCTGAATGACTGTTTATTTCATCTTTTTGAATTTAGCTTCTTCTGACTGACCAGCCCCACAGGCTCTGGTCATTTTTGCATCAGCTCCCACGCTCCGAAATCAGGTCACCCGTAACTGAGCATACAATGATCCAGACTCCATTAGTCTTCCCATTAGCATCTTTCTCAGCCTATATGAGGTGGCAAGATGGCTCTCAGTAGTTTCAAAGGTACATCTTCCCAGGTTCAAGTCTGGCCCAAAAGAGAGCTCTTCTAGACTTAGCAATTGCCATTCAACTCCTAGGATTCAATCTGATTGGACCAACCTAGTAATCCCCCCGTTTGCCCCCCCCCACCCCACATACACACCCCTGAAGTATATCTGGGGTGATTTGTATGTGATTGCCAGGCCTTGGTAAGATTTCACCCCCAGTGCCAGGCATGCAACCTCACCTGATCCACATGGATTGAAAGGAGAGTTTACTTCTCCAGAATAAACTCCAGCTGTTGTTATAGAAGAAAGGAATATTGGACAGCCAATGCAACAAATGCCACTGTAGTCTCTCAGGAAGAAACTCCACAGTTCTTGTCCAGCTTTTGCTCCCAATATTAATGTTCACAGGGATTATAAACTCCAGTTTCTCTTGTTTTGAATTTGTCAGAGGATGCAGATTAGCTGACAGTGATCTTTCTCTGGCTGGGACCTTGTTCACGACTACCCCAGTGCAGTCACATATTTGGAGGCATCGTGCAGCCTGAGACAGCTAAGCTTGCCGTTTTCAGACTCCACTGCTGTGTCATAAAGTTCCAGCCCCTTGATCAGGAACTTAAAGGGAAGGAGCTAGCCCTGCCTGCTGGAAGCCTTTGGGGTGGCCGCTCAGTGAAAAACTGACCAAAGTCCTCTGAATCGTCAGTTTTTCTGAATCAAACGCTCAGCAAAGAACACAAGGATTTTTTGCTCGTCAATCAACAGAGGTGTATCAATGCATCTGCCTCCACCTTCTTCCAGTCACCCTCAGCCTCACCATCCAGACGTCTGGCATCCTCACCTTCTACTATTTGTTGACACTTATTACCCAGAAACACACATGGAATGTCTACACTGCGAAGCTGGAAGACTATGTTCAATGGTTTGCATTACCCTTTAGGCTGAGGATGAGTCAAAGAAAGTGGTGTATTTCATCTCATCACTACTCCCCCTGGGTCAACTCCCTAACCTCAGGCTTCCACACTGTCATTTCTACCTCGGGTATCAATGAGCTCTTGTTCCTCCATTAAAAACCTTGCAAGTATTTAATATCTGATCTTGACCCAAAATATGTGTACTGGGTTTTTTGTTGTTGTTGTTTGTTAGTTTTGCTTGTGTGTGTGTGTGATTGAAGGTTCTTCAAGTTTGAGTATATCCATCCCCTGGCTCCCAACAGATAATGAAATGGAATATACAAGCACACTCCTTTTCTTATTTATTTAGAAAATGTTTTATAATAAATCCAGTAGAAAATCTATGTTATGAACATCTTGAATACGCATAAAATGAAACATACACATGTGAATGCACCCCAACTTGAGAAATCATTGAGGTGTACTCCTTCCATATTCCCTTTCTTTGCCCTCCAGTGTCCTAGCCCCCGACTCCCCAAAGGTCACAAATAATCTGATTCCTGATTTTCTCCCTCATTCTTCTACTTTTTTGTATAGCAGTTTACCATATATGTATGTTTCTCTAAACATAAGTTTTGCTTGGTTTGAACTTTACAAAAATGTTATATTTTCTTCTTTCACTGAATATTATGTTGCTGAAATTCAGCCAGTGATGCTTGTAACTGATAGCTCTAGTTTATTTTCACTGCTACATAGTTTTCCACACGGTCCTTCCTTCACAACAAGGGCGAGTATGTGTGCAAGGCCCATAGCACAGTTCCTGGCTCAGAGACAACACTCAATAAATATTTGTTAAATTGTTGAATGACACTGAACCCCGACTGACTGCAACACTGATACTTGTTTCCCTCGGCTGGATTCTCCGTCCTTCGCCTCACTGCTGAGGATCTTGCCAGCTCTTCTGCCCTGAGCTAATTACAGTTATAAAATTTCCTACCAGCCGTAAGATCCCCGGTAGCCTGCCTACGCACCTAAAACTACAATTCCCAGGAAGCATTGCGGTGCTCTTGCGTCAATTTGTTTACTTTCCTCCTCGGCGAACTTCCGGAGTCTGTGGGCGGGGTCAAATGAGTTCTCCAATGAGCACGTCCGCCGTTGAAGGGGGCGGGGAAATTGTCCAGTGCGCGGCTCGGCTGAGGCGCCAACGAGCGGGCCGCTTGCTGGGCAGCCGTCGTGGGCGGTGTCGCTGAGCCGCGGCGGCGGAGCGGAGTGGAGTGTAGCCTCTCTCTGCTGCCTGCTCCCAGGCTCGCTCCTTCTCCTGGCGTCTGTCGACCCCCTCCATGTCCCCGGTGGGCACAGCACCGCGGAACCTCCACGCCCACGCCCACTAGCCTGTGGAGGCCCTCCTTCACGTCCGGTTCTTGCTCCTCGACCGACGCAGACGACGAGGGCGTGCGCGGCGCCTGCGAGGATGCTTCTGTCTGCAGGAGGTGCCTGCGGCGCGGGGGGCTGGGGGCTCGGTGGGAGGCGGGCCTGTGTCTGAGGAACACGCGTGTGCGCCAGGAGGTACCTGTCAAGTCGTGCGACGGCTGTGCAGTGCACGGAGCGGGGGTTCGCTGGTTGAGCTCACGTTTACCTGACCTGTGACGTGTGCCGGGCGCGGTGCCAGCCTGGGGATGCGGTGACCCGGAGTCAGGCGCTGAACCAGCGGACGTGGTCGTGGCTCTTGGAGCTCAAGTCTTGCTGGAAGGACAGACGTGAAGCAACGAGTAACGACAGTCTTGGTGGGTTATGAGAAGTGGAGGTCTCCCTCTTTTACAGGCTTGTTGAGGCACCTTCTAGTTTAGTCTTTGAATTTGTCTTTTTCTTCTTTTTTAAAAAAATTGATCAAATCTCACTGTATTTTTGTGCTATGTCCGTTTCTGTCTTAATATTTGGATTTCTAATTCTAGGTTTTTTTTTTAAACATCTTCAGATGCTCGTTTGGAATAATTAAATGTAGAGCGTTATGCTATAGTTTTTCTCCATGTTTTTGGAGGAGCAGAGGATAAAATTTTTATTAGCTGAAATGTTATGATTCACTTTTTCTGTTTTCTTCTTACAGAAACTTTGTAGAGAATTTGTTTTTTTTTCTATTCCTAGGTATTTTATGGACAGGGTTCCTAGTTTGAGAGAGCCCACTTCTGTCAGTATAGTGGAGTGCAGTTTCGTTAATGGATAATGTTATTGAGAAGTGAGAGATAAATTTTGTTTGTCTTTCATTTATGCAAAATCCTTAATATTCCTTTTTTGTTTCCTTCCTTCCTTTTTCCTTCATTGCCATGTCTCTAAGGAGCACCACCTCTTTCCCATATTTCTGATGCCCCCTTGGAAGCAGTACTTCTTCAAGACTGACACCTCCAGAGCCTTTCACTTTCAAACAGCGTGCTCATGGCCAATGCTGAGAACCACCAAGTCCTAGATCTGTGTTGAGTATTTCAGCATTTAGTGATGGACTTCCTCTTTTGAGGATGGTGCTGTGTGTTTTATCTGATTCCTCCTTTTATCATGAGCCTCTCCTTTTTATGGAGGCTCTTAAACCTTCTAATCCTCCACTCTCCCAAAGGCTTTCAGCAGTAGTAAGAGCTAGGTTGGAATTTGGTGTTTGTTTATGAACCTACAGGTAATTTGAAGGTTATGGTGTTGTCTTCTTGTAATGCTGCATGCTTGGTTATCTGTAGCTTTGTTTGTTCTCCTTGTCGATTCTATGATTCTTTCTCCCCAAAGAACTTCTTTTAACATTTCTTGCAAAGCAAGTCTACTGGTGACAATTCCCTCGATCCTCAATTTTTGTTTGAGAAATTCTGTATTCCCCTCACTTTTGAAGGATAAGTTCACGGAGTACAGAATTTTAGGTTGGTGGTTTTCTTGTTTCCACACTTCACTCCACTCTCTTGCTTGCAGGATGTTTTGGATTCAGGGAGCCGTCTTTTATCTTCCAGACCCTGAAGGCTCTCCTCGAGTTTTTACAAGTATCTATTTTCCCGTGCCTTTCCAACACATAATATTATTAGCATTTTTTTGTTTTCTCAATGTGATGGTTGAAGATGGTATTCCATTGACAATTTCATTTTTAATTAGTGAATTCTAACATTGTTGCATATTGGTCATCTGTGTATTTCTCAGTAGGTTGTTTATCCATATCTTTTGCCAGTTTATTAGTTAGGTTTTTGGAGCTCCTTCTTCAGTACTGATATTAATCATTTGTCTATTGTGTATTGCTGATGTTTTTTTCTGAGTCTGATTCATCTTTTAACTGTGTTTATAGTATTGTTGCTAAATGGAATAGTGTATATTCTGAGTCTCTGCACATTGCTGTAAATCTTTTCGTTTTTTGGTCTTCACTCATGGATAAGAGATTGTCTGTCTATAGAATGCTTGTCTCACAACATTTTACCCCTCATCTCTATCCACACACATTGCTCCATTGTCTTCTAGAATTGCAGATGAACAGTCTAATGCCAATATGACCTTTTTTTCTCTTTCTTCCTAGATGCCTAGAAAATTTTATTTCTTCTCTAAATTCAAAAACTTTCTCAATATGTGTTATGGTAATATTTTTTCTCATTAATTTTTCCTAGTATATGATATGTTCCTTTTTTTTTTTTTTTTGTGAGGAAGATCAGTCCTGAGCTAACATCCATGCCAATCCTCCTCTTTTTGGTGAGGAAGACTGGCTCTGAGCTAACATCTATTGCCAATCCTCCTCCTTTTTTCTCCCCAAAGCCCCAGTAGATGGTTGTATGTCATAGTTGCACGTCCTTCTAGTTGCTGTATGTGGGACACGGCCTCAGCGTGGCCGGAGAAGTGGTGCATCGGTGCGTGCCCGGGATCTGAACCCGGGCCACCAGTAGCAGAGTGCGTGCACTTAACCGCTAAGCCACGGGGCCGGCCCCAGATATGTTCCTTTTGATGATTGGGGCCTTCCTTGAGTTCTGGAAAGTTTTTACTCACATGTCTTTAAATATTGTTTTTCCCATTTGCTCTGTTCTCTCCATCAGACATGCCAATGATTCTTATATTGAAAATCTGTGGAATCTTCTGACTCATTATTTTCTCTCTTTTCCTTTATCCTCTTCTTTCTGAAAGAGTTTCTCAAGAATGGCTTCAACATTATTGATTTAATTCCCAGTAGTATAAATTCTGATCTTGATTGTTTCTAAGCTGCAGTTAATCTCAAAGGAAATTTTATTCTTTTCAAAATATTTCCTCTTTATCTATCTCTATCTATTTCTGTCATGCCAGCCTCTCCCTTTACAGCTCAGTCTCTCACCTTATCATATAATTTTTCACTTCTTGTTTCTTAGGGCAAACAGTTTACTGAATTTTATAGAGAACGGAAACACAACAGAAGCTTTCTAAAGTGTGCTTCTGTTTCCTCTGATAGAACTCTTTCGAAGACTCTTATTCTGACTCTTAATAAGGACAGCAGGTGGCTCTGTCTTAGTCCAGGGAGCACTGGCTATCAGAGCCCCTCGCCCTAGCTTCCTCAGTGCACGCTGGCCTGACTTCGAGCTGCCAGCACTTCTCTGCCTGGGGACTTTCCTCACTGCTGGAGACTCCTTGGCCGCCTGTGTGACAGGCTGAAGTGTAGAGACTTGCTGTCCCCAGGAGCATCTTCAGCTAGTACCCCAGCTGCCTCACCCCTTGGGTGGGAGAGCTCTGAGGGGCGTGCTCTGCCCCGGCTGCCAGGGCTCCCTGTGGACAGAGCTCCTGTTGCCCACAGTGGTGGGTGTCCTGAGCGGGGGCCCCCGCAGTGGTGGGCAGCTTGATAGTAGCCATAACTAGCCGCCTTCTCTTCCTTCTCCCGCTTCCCAACCCCCCTTGCCTTTGCCTCCCAGATAAACTGCTTGCTCCAGAATCCTCTCCAGGTCTGCATCTGGCGCCGCACAAGCTGAGGCATCCGTGGCCTAAGCATACACACATGTCAAGCCTTGTCTTGGCTCTGGAAGACCTGCTGGAGACAGTCCCCTGGGCCGTGACTTAACAGGTGTGAGGCTGCTTCTGTGACCTCGCATCTGTTCACTGCAGTTTGGAATGTCATCCTGTTCCTGGTTCTCATCCTTGTGGGCAGGAAACCGGAGGGCTGCGGGCCACTCTCAGCTGCCCGGTGCCCCACCCATGCTGACGCCAGGACCACGTGTACATACAGGCGTCATCCACCCCAGGGTTCTGCCCAGCCCCTCTCTGCCTCTTTTCCCCACATCATTCAGGGCTCCTTCTGCTCTAGGACTGGTGATGATACTCCATAGGGTGCAAGGGCATCCTCTGAATGTGCCATCGTTGGTTTAAGTGGGACTCTGCTGTGTGTTGCTGTTAGTGTGTGAGGTTGGGGCCAGCTTTGTCGTGGGTTCACTCAACAAACGTTCCCCTGGAGCCTGCTCTGCTCAGTGCATGAGGACGCTGGCTCTGGGCCTGCAGATGCGTCATCTACAGATGGCAGCTGCCCTCGCACTGTAGGTCTGCCCTTGAGCAGTCGCCCAGCAGCCTAGCGGCAGGGAGCTCACATTCTCCTATTACACCTTCAGGCAGGCGGTGAGAGAAGCAGCTTTACTGGTCAGCTCCTCTGGGCCAGGCCTGTGCCTTGTCTCCTTACAGCATTCTTGGGGGCTAATTGTTACTATCATTCCCAATCTGCAGATGAGGAAAGCAAGGCTCCTACAGGTTGAGTGACTTCTGAGGTGACTTGGGGCTAGGGCTGGGGCTGGGACCTGGAAGGTCTGACTCAGGGTCCGTGCTTGTTCCCTGGCGTGTTGCAGCCTCTCAGACACGGGACACGCCAGAATGATGGGGCTCCTGATTTGCTGCATTGCTGCACCTCAGCCATTTCACAAGGAGCCTCTGTGTTGTCTTGGCACTGGGGACCCTACAGTGAACCTAACAAATCCCTTGTCCTCACGGGGGTTTCCTCCTAACGAGGAAAACAGAGACAGTAAACAGACATCAGGAAGACGGGATCAGGTGGCCCTGATGGAAGGCTACCAAGTGGGTGATGGAGGAGAGGCTTTGAGGAGGAGTCTGTCTATTGCTGGGTAACAAATGGCCCCAACACTTGGCAGCTCACAGCAGCAAATGGTTATTGTCTTGGCCTCTGTGGGTCAGGAACCCAGGAGCAGCGTGGCTGGGTGGTTCTGACTCAGGGCTCTCTTGAGGTCTCTGTCAGGATGTTGGCTGGGGCCACATCTTCCCAGGGGCTGGGAAATCTACCTGTCAGCTCACATGCATGGCTGCTGGCAGGAGGCATCAGGTCGTCACCATGTGGGTCTCTCCACAGGGCCACTCACAGGCAAGGTAGCTAGCTTCCCAGGGGGAGAGATGGAGATGGAGATAAAGATTGAGATACACACACGTACACGTGCACACACACACACACACGTATGCACGCACGCACCGCCCCTGCCTGCTTTCCTTCCGCACGGCTGTGATGAAATGGGAAACAAAACAAGGAACAAGCACCTTCTCCTGCTGCTCCCGGGCCGCCCTTCCTCACCGTCCGTGGCTTGCTTTCCTTCAGGCTTCCTGAGAATGGCCTTGGAGAGTCGTCCAGCTGACAGAGGGCTGTCTGCACCTTCTCCCTGTCCCCCTGGGGCAAGGAGACAGCACAAGTTTCCGTTGGCCATTCTGGTCTTCTGTCACTTGCCCGCAGAGGGGCAGTGTGGTGGGCACTGATACCTGCTTGGAATTGCTGGACAGGGAGTCCAGTGTCCTTCTAGAACAAGGGGTTTACATTCAGGCAGCTGGAACACACATCGCTGGGAACTACCTGCTCTGGGTCTTATTTGCTGCTGGCGAGAGCACGGGGGAGATTGGGTGCTGCCAGGGGAGGCCGGGCAGTCCACCTGTGACAACGGGCCTGGATGTTCGAGGAGCAAAATGGGGTCTCTCTCTCCTTTTTTAAAATAATAATCCATTACTTTGTTGAACCATTGTTCATTTTTTCCATTTTAAAATTGTGACATACACACAAGACACACAAAATACACTTGCATACATATGTATGTGTGTGTGTGTATACAGTTTAAAGATTCATGTGGTATAGACATCTGTCTTCACCACAAAGTCAGTAAGTGGGACATTTCCAGAAGCACTTGTGTCCCTCCTGACAGGAGCCCCTCTCCCTGGGGGACCGATGCCCTGACTTTTGTGACGGTCAAGTCCTTGCTCAGCCTCACAGTCTCACTCTCCGGCAGGCACCTCTCTGCTGAGGCGTTGTGTTTTGCTCGTTTTTCTTCATTCATGTGGATTGTGATGCGTGCCGTCTTGGGAGACTGGCTGCCTGGGTGACTCACTCTGCTGCTGGGGGCAGCCAGGGCGCGTGCGTTCCCGTGGCTGGTTAGTCTCCCTTGTGTGCATGGGCCACATTCATCCATTCTCCTGTTGAGACATGCTGGGCCCATTCCAGCGCGGGGCTCCGGGAGCACACGGCCCCAGGCTGTGTCCCCCGCTTCACTGGCCTTTATGAGTAGGAGCAGAACTTCTGGGTCAAGAGGTGCCCTTACCTTTGTGGGCAGTGCTGCTGTCTCTTCCACGGTGGAGCACTTGTGTGTGCCAGGTCCTGTGCTGAGCTCAGGGAGGGGCAGCGTTCTCCCGGGAATCTCAGCAGCAGACTGGCCTGTGCTGTGGCGGAAGGGCAGGCTGCTTAGACAGGGATGAACAGGGAGGGAGGCCTGGCCGAGTGTGTGGAGGGCGGTCAGAGATCCCCCCGCTGCGTTAGAGACACGGTTGCTGAGAGTGACCGATGGTCAGACGTTAACTACGTGGAGTGTTCCAGGCAGGAGGAGTGTGTGCAGAGGCTTTGAGGTGGGAGGTGATCCATCAGCTCGGCTGCCACAAGAAAGTGCCACGGGCTGGGCCGCATGAGCAACAGAATTCATTTTCCCACAGTTCTGGAGGCTGCAAGTCCCAGGTGAACGTCTGGCAGGGCGGCTTCCTGGTGGGACCTCTCTTCCTGGCTGGTGCCTTCTCTCCATGTCCTCACGTAGTGGAGAGAGAGGTCTCATGACTCTTCCTCTTGTGAGGGCACTAGTCCTGCCGAGTCAGGGTCCCACCCTTATGGCCGCATTTAGCCTTTAGCGCCTCCTCACAGACCCCATCTCCAGACACAGCCACACTGGGGGTTAGGGCTTCAACATATGAATTTAGGGGCCCGCAACCATTCAGTCTGTAACGGGGGTGAGGGGAATTTGAAGAACTGGAGCGTGCGTGGACCAAGGGGTCAGGTGGTGGTTTAGGTATTGGTCCTTGTGTAACAAACCACCCCTAAACTTAGTGGTTTTAAAGAGAATCATCATTTATTTACTCAAGATTTCACAGTTTGGGCAGGGCCCAGGGGGACAGCTCCTGTCTGCCCTATGTGACGTCAGCCGAGGCCTTGCTCACAAGGGCTGGCAAGTTGGTGCTGGCTGACAGCTGGGCGCTCAGCTGGACTGGTGGCCAGGGGCCTTGGTTCTCCTCCACGTGGCTGCGTGGCCTTCCTCACAGCATGGTGGCTGGTTTCTAAGAGTGAGAAAGCAAAAGTTGCCAGTCCTTTTAATGGTTGGTCCTGATCCTGGCAGGAGTGTCATTTCTGCCATCGTAGAAGTCACAGAGTCCAGGTATAGCTACTGGTTCATATCACAGACCTCGTCTTTTTTTTTTTTTTGAATAAAAATGATATATATTTAAGGCGTACAACATGTTTTGGTATACAGATACATAGTGAAATGGTTGCTACAATAAAGCTAATTAATATGTCTATGTCTTTACATAATTGTCTTTTTTTTGTGGTGCAAGCACCTGAAATCTCTTCTTAGCAGGTTTCCAGTATACGAAACAGCCTTGTTAGCTATAGTCGTCGTGCTGCACGTTAGATCTCTAGCCTTATTTATCCTACCTAACTGCAGCTGGGTGCCCTTTGACCGCCCTCTCCCCGTTTCCTCCTGACCTGGCCCCTACTGACCACACAGACCTCGTCTTCTCTCGGCCACATGCTGCAGGAAACGTGCCACCTTTTATGTTGGGCATCACCTCCTAGGCTTGAAGCACATATTGGCCAGCTCTTGCCCCAAGACAGCACAACCTCAGATAGTTAAGACACGGAGCAGGAGCACACCAAAGCTGTGAAAGTCAGGGCCAGCTGGAAGAAAAGAGAAAAGTGGATCATTCACCCTGCTCAACAGAGAAGCTTCCCTTGTCCCCCCTTCCACAGCAAACCCTCCTAAACATAGTGGGCAGAGGGGCTGCATTTGATGACTCAGAAAGGCAGTGTCTGGATTTCATTAGCTTGGCTCACTAAGGTACTGGTGGACGCCAGGAGCTGATGGTCTTTGCTAAATGTGAAGGAAATGAACCCTGAGAGTCCCGTCTGTATCCCACCCCCTACCCCGGGGGTCCCTGCTTGCTGAGGTTATTTTTCTTTAGATGCAGCTGGTAGTAGCTGCCACGTTTCTGGTTGGCTGTTTCAACCTCCCAGAGCAGCAGGGAACTGTTTTTACCGGAGAAACCTGTGTGTGAATTCGTGTGCAGTATTTTCCCGGAGGTGAGACATTTGCGAGATCCGATGTATTCATTTTCCACAAGTGAAATTGTTACTGAACCAGAAGTGGGTTCGGTCACCCATCACGCATTAAGCCAATCTCTGACAGCGGGTGTAGTGGAAGAAAGTAGGGCAAAGTGCTGAGCAAGGAGAACGGGCAGCCAACTCCCGAAATCCCTGACAAGCTACAATCAAGGGTTTTTATTTGGGGTTTTAGGTAGGGGAGGGGGAGCATCCATGTGGCCTTGAGGGCGGAAGAAGAGGGCTGGGGATGGGCTAGGAGTCTTGTCACTCCCCGTTCCTGTCCCCCGTTTTGGTTTTCTTCACACTAAGTGGCCCGATGTGTGGTCAGCCAGTGTTGCTCTCCTTGAAATCTCTCTGTGGCTCTCATTCCCTTTAGGGCAAGTCCCAGTTCGTTAGTGGGCTTTCAGGACCCTCTGTGACCTGTCCCCCTGCAGACCTTTTCACTGCCACCCCGTCCTTGCACTGTACTCACACCGAATTGTTCAGTTTCCCACAGATACTCTGCCCATAAGGTTTACTCTCTGGGAAGCCCACAAACTCCATCAGGCTCCCCGAGATGAATCAGACGTAGATCTCGCCTGAAGAGCATGGTCCAGCTGGGAAGACAAGACAGGTACCTAACGATAGTACAGTCACATTCACAACACAGCACACACCCGCTGCTGGCAGTATCAGGACAGCGTCTTGAGGGAGGTGGCGTTTAGCAGGGCCCAATGCATGGCTCTGACCACAAGAGATAGAGAGGAGGCATTCCAGACAGAAGGAAGCTGGAGTGTTAGGCACGTACCAGACAGAGGTGGGGAGCGAGGCTGGGGAGTGGGGAGTGGACCAGCACCCCTTGTTTCTAGGACCACTTCCCACTGGTGCATTTTACTCTGCGTCTCCAAACTTAAATATCCTCCAGCTCACAGCCTGGAAAGCAGTCAGCTCTGATGATAGGACGCTCTCCTATGAGACTCTCTCCTCTTCCGTGAGCTTTGGGCCTTGGCTGCCTGGGCCCGCGGCTGCCTCTGATCTCCTTCATTAGTCGAAGCTCAGTTCCACAGGAAGGGCTTTGGGTTTTGTTCTAAGGAGCAGGGGCTCCATGAGCACGGAGTGACATGATCGACTTCCATTGGAGAAGATGCTTCTGGCTGCATGTACACAGTGGGCTCTGGGGGGAAGAGAATCTGAGTTGGTAATGGAGTCTCACCAGCGATTTGCCAGCACATCTAATGAAAAGCACCCACTGGCCCATGATTTTCAGCTGGTTCCTGAATTACGAATTACTTAATGCAATTTGTCTGATGGACAATTTTTCATAAAACATGAACTCAGGGCGGGGAGTGGTTGGGTGGTGGGAGGAAACATTAAAAGGGGTGTATCAGAGAGGTCCAGGTGGCCCCCAGTCCCATTGTCCACTCCTCAGAGCAGCTGAACACATGACTTTTAGCTGGGCATGTGGCCACCCAAGACTGCAGAGCTCCCAGCCTCCTCTGCAGCTGGGCCGGGTGTGTGACCAAGCTCTCCCTCCAGGATGGGAAGGGAAACAACTTGTGCGGCTTCTAGGATATTTCCTAGGAGAGAGAAGCAGGCCCTCCTTTCTGCTTCACCCTCTGTCCTGCTGCCGGGAGCGTGAGCCCTGAGGCTGGAGCTCCGCCCTGACCCACATTGATGAGGGCAGCTCCTCTGGGATGACAGGGCAGCAGGGAGAGGAGCCTCCTGGAGCAGCCCTGCCAGACCAGCCCTGGACTGTCTGCCTCCAGACTGAGCATGGGGGAGATGCCTGTTCTGTTTGCCACTCTCCTCTGGAGGCCCTTTATTGCAGCAGCTGAACCTTATCCTGACCAGGACAGCAGGCTTGGAGGGGACTTTCTGTGGGGTTCCCTTGGATGAGGCTGCTCCCAGGGCCACAGCTGTCTGAAGTTTTCAGCCCTCCTTTCCGTGTGGTGACAGCCAAGCTCAGCTCCAACCCACTCCCCTCTCCGGGCGCTTCTCTGGAAATCTACGTGAAGGTCGATGCCCCCAAGGAAACAAGTGTGGAGCTGGTATCGCCCAGGGCATCCTCTTGTTCTGTCCTCCCACACTGTGCACCCCCCACTCTCTCCCAAAGATGCAGCTTGTTCTGAAATAGGCTGGACTGACTCTTTCCCTGCTAATATCTGCAGATTCTCATAAATAACTCAGGGAACAGGCCGTCTCACGCATGGTATAACTTGATTATTGTTAGAAAGATGAGTTTGGAACTGACGAGTTCCCTGCTAAACTTTTAAACAAGTTTAAAAGCTGAATTTGAAAAACGAACCGAATTCTAGTCACAGTGTGAGGGCAGAGACTGGGACTCCCATCAAGCCTTGGCCTGAGCCCTCAGTCTGGGGAGACAGATGTTTAGGACTTCCTAGGGGTCTCTTGTCCATGTAATTTCTGATACGCCCTCCACTCTTATGGAGCCTCCAATTTTATGGGGAAAAGGAATTCTAATGTACTAAAAAACTTGTTGAAGATATTGTAAAAGGGTGCACAGTATATTTGTTCTTCATTTGTTTACGCTAAGCGTCTGCAAATTGTCTTTTAGGGCTGGTTTAAAATAGAATGTAGGGCCGGCCCCGTGGCTTGGCAGTTAAGTGCGCCCGCTCCGCTGCTGGCGGCCCGGTTTCGGACCCCAGGCACGCACTGACGCACCGCTTCTCCGGCCATGCTGAGGCCGCGTCCCACATACAGCAACTAGAAGGATGTGCAGCTATGACATACAACTATCTACTGGGGCTTTGGGGGAAAAAATAAATAAATAAAAATTAAAATAGAATGTATTGGGGTCAGCCCAGTGGCGTAGTGGTTAAGTTTGCACACTCCACTTTGGCAGCCCGAGGTTCACAGGTTCGGATCCCGGTGCAGACCTGTGCACTGCTCGTTAAGCCATGCTGTGCCGGCGTCCCATATAAAGTAGAGGAAGATGAGCACAGACGTTAGCCCAGGGCCAATTTTCCTCAGCAAAAAGAGGAGGATTGGCAACAGATGTTAGCTCAGTGCTAGTCTTCCTCACACACACACAAAAAACCAGAATGTATTAATGAAAAATTTGAGGTTCAGTAAGGCCAACAGATAGGAGACGACACCATTGAGAAGATAGTTTGTTACAGTTCCCAGAGGAGGGGCACGCCGCGCCACACAGGGCCTCACGGGGAAGCACTCAGGTGGTCAGGAGGCAGAGGGAGCGGGGGAACTGTGGGCAGGAGCCTTTACTGTGGGTTCTGCAGGAAGGAGCAGCCGGGCAGGGTAAACAGGCTTAGGACTGGCTGGTCTGAATAATTTCACAGGCTCAGGGGCATAGGGGCTGTCCCAGTTGTCTGGTACCTGCCCTGGGTGATAAGGGCAGGGGGATAGTGGCCCGGAGTATGAGTGTCCGATAGAGGAGGTGGTTGGGGTGTGTGTGGACACTGGATTGGTTGGTTTGTATTTGGGCTCAAGACTGGAGGATTCTTCCTGAGGGTGGGGGGAAGGAGCCACAGGGAGGCAGGAGGCCGAGTCTGGATTCAGAACAAGGAGTGTCCTGCTTATGCACGCGGGACAGATGCTAAAGCATCAGGTTTACAGAAGCTAGAAACATGGTCCAGACGAGGGCTCAGCTCAAATGTCACCTCCTCAGTGGAGCCTTCCCTGCCTACTCCATCTACAGTGACAGACTCCCCACCCTAGTCTCCCTACCATCACCCACTTCATTCCCCTCACAGCGTTCAGGGCCTGGCCCCCTGCTCAGCACCCCACCCTGACTCTCCCCACTCAGAGGAAAACTCCTCACCGGGGCCCCCAGGCCCTGCACCATCTGGGGCCCTCCACCTCTCTCGTCTCCTCCCACTACTGTCCCCCGCAGCCCCTGCCTCCTGATCCCCGAGCCCTGCTATTCCTCTGTAGCACTTCTGCCTTCTAACCTGCTGTGCTCTGCTCACTCTTTGTCCCGCTCCGCGTTGTTGGCTCCATGGGGGCAGCGGGGTTTGTTTTCTCGTCTCCTTCACTGCCCTCCGTGCCTGCAGCCTAAGTCAGGGCGGGGCATAGAGCGGGGCTCCACAAACAGCGAATGAGCGAAGAACGCTCAGCACTCCTGGAAATGTGCTTGTTTGTGGTCTGCAGTGTTCACTTGCCCGGCGCACGTCACTGAGGCCCTACTGCGCGCTGGGCCGGCTTCAGACACTGGGCACAGCAGCGGACGAAGCAGGCAGAGGTCTCTATTCTCATACAGCTGACAGCCTAGTGGGGGAGACAGAGAAAAAATAAGTAAAATATGCACAAAGTCAGGCAGTGATATGTACCATGGAGAAAAATAAAGGCAGGAAGGACGTTTGAGCAGATTCCTGAAAGTGTTTAGGGAGCAAGCAATGCAGAGGGTAGAGTGTTCTAGGCTGTGAGACCAGCAAGTGCAAAGGCCCTGAGGCAACAGTGGGCTGCATGTTTGAGAGTCTTAGTTATTAGTGTGGATTCTTAGTTTTTTCTTGAGTCTGTATTTCGCTTTTGTTTGTAATCCTTGGTTTCACCTTTCTAACCAATTAACCTGAATTCAGCAAATTCTATTCTATTCTGTGATTTAAAGTAGAAACGGGTGAATTTGGGTCAAGTCAGTATGCGTTTATTGAATGGCCTCCATGGGCTCAGCTCTGTTAGGCATCAGGAGGCTGTGAAATCAACATGGCAGTCTCTGCCTTGATGACCCCAGTTAATGAACGTCCTCGACGTCCTCCAGTCCCTTCCACTGTCCCTCTGCCCCATCTCATCTGGGTTTCAAGCTCCAACCCTGACCCTTTGTCGCACCTTCACCCCCACATCTACCTCCTCCTAGACCTCTCTGTCTGGGTGTCCCCTGAGCTTCTTGAAGTCAGCGTGTCGCAAACTGAGTTCAGCCCTTGCCCCACAACTGCCTCCTCTCCATGAAGTCCCACTTGGTGAGGGAGCCACCACCAGCAGGATCCTCAACCCCTGGGCAGGGCTCCTCCCCACCCCGCCCTGCTGATGCATGCCACCCCCGTGGATCCACCACCTTGGGAACCCAGTGACCCTCTCTCTCCCGGGTTCAGCCTTGGGCTGCACACCAACCTCCCCCTTTTCACAAACCCCCAAGAGGCTGGTACAGTTACACACGGGGACACAGAGGCGACGCACGCGGTTGTGGCTGGGAATGACAAGCAGTATCCCAGAGCAGAGGGCAGACCAGGGCTCCTGAGTGGCCGGAGCACAGCTATTGTGGCGGCAAGATGCCAATAAAGGGGGTGAGGCTGTTGCCCCACTGCAGCCCCTCCCCGTGTTCCCCAGGGTGCCCTGTGTTTCATGCCTCGGCTTGGGCTGGCTGCCCCTCCTTGCTCTCTGTTAGGTGGGTGCCTATTCATTCATTCACTCATTCGTTCCTCATGTATTTGGTTCTTGGTCGGTGCCAGACCCTGGCTAGGTGGCGGCTCATCCTTGGAGGCCCAGCTCAGATGTCACCTCCTCCTTGAAGCCATTCTTGATCCCTACTCCCTCCTGCAGCCCCCTCTGGCCTCACCTGGGACCACCCCAGTGCTGTGATCACACTCTGGTGACCTCTGCAGCCTGTGAGCTCTGGGCCAGGTACAGAAAGGGGCTCAGAAAAATGTGATGATGGCGAAAACACTGAATAGATGAAAGGATTACACACAGGCCACATAGGGCTCAAGTTCACCGTCTCCCCCTCTCCCTCCAGGACCAGGGCTCCTTCATTATCAGGAGCCTGGGGGACCTTTTCTCACCGTGTGCTCATTTAGACCATTAACAGTCTGGATTTTTTTTCAATTTTAATTTTTTTTAAACTTTGAAGACATGTCATGAGGGTATCCCTCGGTAAGGAGAAACTTAATTATCATTTCAAGGAAGGGAATCCATCTGTTGTGTCTGAGCCAAGACAGGACAATATGGAAAGCACAGGGTGTTGAGGGGGAGCCGGCTCAGGGGCTGGGCCTCAGGGCAGCAGGAGGAGGGGAGACAGAGAGACGGATGGAGGCCGAGCTGCCAGGGCCACGGGCAAGCCAGGAGGAGGGGGCGTCCAGGGGCTTCCGCCTGTGAGGGAAGTGTCCCCCTCTGTCACATACAAGCATGTTTCTCATGCTGCAGCACACCTCCAGGCCTTTTTATAACTATCAATGCCCTACATAGGTGTTGTGTGAATAAATCACTATTTATTTATCTACCCATTCTCACATATGTGGTCATTTGTCTTGTTTCCAGCCATTTACTGGAAAACTGCTGCTATGAACACATTTGTCCATGCCTCTGGTTCACAGATGCTAAAGTTGCTCTTTGGAATATATCTAGGTGTGAAATTGTTAGATCATGGGATGGGGCATTGTTCAACTTTACAAGAAAATTTAATTTATAAGTTTAAAATTTAGTTAGTAAGTTTAATTTTGCTAAAGCGTTTGTGCCAATTTACATTTCCGCAAGAATCCTAAGGGCAGGTCACCATGGTCTCTGGACACTTGTGATCCCCTTCACTGCCAGTAGGAATGTAACAGATTGGCCCTTTTGATAAAGTAACTTGATATCCAGGGCTGTGAAACTGGTCATACTGTTTGGCTCAGGAATTCCATCTTTGGGTATTCCATCTTTTCTTTCTACAAAGAAAAGAACTCAAAATGCAGGAAAATATTTGGCACACCAAGATGTTCACTGCAGCATTGTTTATAACTGAAAAATGGAGGAGAAACTCAAAATTGAAGAAATGGTTCAGTGAAGTGTAGTAGATTGACAGTCTACTAGGTGTAAAATGTTATCTCATGGTATTGTTTCCATTTCCTTGGTTACTAGTGAAGTTAAATATCTCTTCATATGTTTATTAGCCATTTCTATTCCTTCTTTTTGAAATACCTGTTCATGCCTTTGCCAACTTTTATTGAGTTGTTTGTCTTTTCTAATTGATTTACAGGAGTTCTTAATATATTCTTGATACTGATCCTTTTTTTGTTGTATCAGTTGCAAACATTTTCTCCCACTTTGTAGCTTATCTTTTCACTTTCTTGAAGGTATTTTTGTTGAATACAAGTTTTCATTTTCACATAGTCGAATCAATAAGTCATTTCTTCTTTGGTTAGTGCTTTGGTTGTCTTATCTATTAGATCATTTTCTACCCTGAGGTAGGAAATATATATTCACTTACATTTTCTTCCAACAGTTTTAAAGTTGTGCTTTTGACATTTAAGTTTCTAATCCATCTGTGGTTGATTTATGTATGGTATGAGAAAGGCATCTATTTTATTTTTTCCACATGGGTAGCCAATTTGTTGAACAAGTCTCCTTTCCCCAGTGATCTGTCCTGTCAACTTGGTCAGATATAGAAGTGTGATATATCCATAGATTAATAAGTTTGGGCACTTTCTTCTACTTAGTTGTCACTTGTTTTATCTGTGCTGGTACCAGAGAGCCTTGTCCACGAACCGTTCTCATAAGTCTTGACATCTAGTAGAGCAAGTCTCTCCTTCTCACTCAGCTTCTTTGACATGTTTAACCTATTCTTGGCCCTCTGCTCTTTCATATACATTTAGAGTCAACTTGGCAAGTTCCACACAAAATGTTTGTTAGCATTTTAATTGGGGTTGCATTAAGTCTATAGATCAATTTGGGGAGAATTAACATCTTAATGATATTAAGTTTTTCTATCTTTCCATTTATTTACATCTTCTTTAAAGTTCTGTAGAGTTTTAAGTTTTCTGTGTACATTTCTTACAGATTTTGTATTAGATTTATTGTTAGGTATTGATAGCTTAGTTTTCTCTTTTTCTCAGAATGCATTTTTTAAATTGAGGCATAATTTACATATAATAAAATGCACCTGTGTTAAATATACAGGTCAATGACTTCTGACAAATGTGTCTACCTGTGTAACCACCACCACAATCAAGATATGGAACATTTTTATCACTTCTAAAAGTTCCTTGTGCCCCTTTGCCCAGCCCCAAGCCCCAGGCAATTGATAAATTATTTGTTGTCACTATAGAATAATTTTGCCTTTTAAAAAAAATGACTTCATATAAATGGAATCATAAAATGTTAATGTGTGTGTGTGTCTGGTTTCTTTTACTCCATGTAGTGTCTTTGAGAGTCATCCATGTTGTTGCACATCCTCAGTCATTTGTTTCTTTTTCTTTCTGAGTAGTAGCTTTTTCTTAAAACTTTGAGAATCAGAGTTGTTTTTTCTCTTTCCTCTACCCTTGCGTTTTGGCCAGCCCCTCACTTTCTACCTTCAGTGATTCCTGAGCACACAGTATCAGTGTGTTTTTTGGTCTTAAAAACCAAGCCTGTGCCCTCCCTCCTGCATTCAACTATGCTTCCCAGGACCCCTCTAAAGATGGTAGTGGGTGGCCGTCCTTAATCATTTCCTGACAGCTTCCTTCCAGTTAAAAGAGGGAGAACTGACAAATTCACGGCTCCTTGTCCACTGGGGAATTCTGGCCACTTTGGGCTTTGGGGACTGCTGGACTTGCTGTTGAGGAAGCCCCAGCCTCCTGCATGGGGCTCCTCGGGCCCTTCCTGGGCTTTCTTTGTCTTTCGGGACAATCCTGAGAAGACGGCCGCATCAGAACGAGGGGACTTTTACATCACGGAGGACCGAGCCCACCTGGACAAGGATGGCTACTTTTGGTTCATGGGAAGAAACGACGATGTGATCGATTCCGCAAGGTCAAGCTGTCTGCTCTTTTCTTCTCCCTTCGAAGCTTCACGGGGGAGGGGAGGTCACGTGGAGGAGTTTGTTTTCCTCTTCCAGCTACCGGATCAGGCCCGTTGAAGTGGAAAGTGTCCTTGCCGAGCACCCAGCTGTCCTGGAGTCTGCTGTGGTCAGCAGCCCAGACCCCATCAGAGGAGAGGTAACCAGTCCAGCCAAGAGCATTGCCTCCTGGTTCTGTGCCTATTAGCACCCAGCAGAATAATCTGGAAGGCCCAGATTCCTCCATATCTTTCCCCTATCCAGGCACCGTAAGAGTCTGAAATGCCACCATCAGACACACATTAGTTTTGGTTGAGCATTGCCCTCATGTCTTTAGAGACGTAAATACTCTCTAGAGGGACACCATGGGAAGATACCAACACTTTGGTGACAACTAGAGACAGAACCGGGTCCAAAAGAGGCTAACTGTCGGCGGGAGATGGTGGTGGTAGGTGCAGGCTTTGTCCTCTATCCTGTCCCATAAAAAGTCCTTTTCCATTTGCAGATGAGGACATAGCAAGTGCCCCAGACATAGTTACTGATGGCTCTAACCTGGGGGGAATAGCCAACTTGAGGGATGACAGAATAAGTATCCAAGGTGACCTTGATCTATCAGAAAGATGTGTCAAATTCAATAAGCTAACTTTTCTCAGGAGAAACGCCAATTCCTTCCCAGGGGTCCCAGAGGAACGGATAGAATGGGAGAAATAAGCTCATAAACTGAACTGTGTACTTTTCAGTGGCTGTAAATCCAACGTAATCCTGAAGTTCTATGTAGTTACTTTATGAAAGTTGGTGTAACATCAAGCTACGTTCTCAGAAGCACTGGGGCCAGAGGAGTGATGCTCAGTCTGGGCCCTGGACTGCTCACAGCTGCATCATCTGGGATTCTTGTTTAAGATGCAGGTTTCTAGACCTCAAGTCAGACTTGCTGAATCCGAGTGACTGGGGATGCAGCCCAAGGAAGTTTCATTTTGACCAGAAACCCCCAGCCAAGTGGTTCTGATGCCCACTAAAATTTGAGGCCACTAATGTAGAATGAGGGAGGTGAGAATCCCATCTACATGCTGGAGAAATGACACCTGGAAAAGTATGCCTAGTTCTGCATGCCGCGAATTAGCTGGGGCTGTGACGAATGGCTGTGTGCTCACAGATAATCCATGTAAAGCATTCAGAACAGAGCCTGGCACGTAGAAAGTGCTCAGTAAATGTTTGGTAGTTTTAGAAAACATAAGAGAAAGCCCTTCCTAAAAGCCAGATCTGTCTGAACATGAAATGGTGGTGAGATGCCCACCTTTGGAAGTATGCGAGGACAGTGAACACCGCTTAACAGGATGTGTTGACAGAGTTGTATGCTTGTATGAGCAAGCAACCTCCTGGCCTTTGGACTCTTCTATTCCTACCAGAAACCATGTTTTCTTGTGCCTGAGTTTGGGACTCTTCCTCCTCCTTGGCAGGAAGCAGCCTGCAAAAAAGATGTGGGCAGAGAGAGCCAAGGTGCAGCATGTCCCTCAGGATGCCTGGAATAGAGGCCGTGCAGCAAAATGTTTGCTGATTGCAGACGCTCAGACATGCAGTCTCGGAAAGAGCCTCCTCCCCTTGAAAGTGGTCTGCACTGTTCCCCGATCCTGCGTCTCCAGACATATGCCTAGTTACCTTCCTAGTCAGGAAAACCTGGACATAATGGGATTTAAGGAGTTTGTGAGGCTTCTTTCTCCAAAGTATTTGCACCCTAAGAGAAGCACGTTGGCTCCTAAGGGTGTCACTTCAGGTATGGGGACTAGTTTGGGAAATAGGTAGGAGTCTGAAATCATTCCACAAAAGCCAGTGCTCCCGAGAGTTGGTCCTGGAAAGGCAGACAACAGAAAAAAGTTGGTGTTGTCCATTTCACTGGCTGAGCCCAAGGAATTGTAGAACTTTCTTGTTGGGCTGGTGAAAGTGAGCGCTTATTCACAGGCTAGGTTAAGGAGAAAAGAGTTGTTATACAAGGCCTGATTGGTTTTTTGACAGGTGGTAAAGGCGTTTGTAGTCCTTTCTCCAGCCTACTCCTCTCATGGTTCAGAGGAACTAACCCGGGAGCTCCAGGAGCTCATGAAAAGGGTGACTGCTCCGTACGAGTACCCCAGGAAGGTAAACATCGGGGGTTCTAGGACATGATGAGCTGGGGACTCAGGAGGGCACACGCTACCTGGGCTCCCCCTCCGGGCTCGGCGCTGGGGAGATGAAGGCACAAACAGGCCCAGCAGCTGCTTCTGCCTTTTTTCCCTGTCTGTTCATGGGGCCTCCCCAAAGCACATTCTGTTCCTCCTCTAAGAAGTGACTGTAAATCAGATTCAGGGGGTGATGCTGAAGCACTGTGGGAAAGATCACGTGCTCCAGGCTCTGACTGTTTTGATTGTTGTCATTTGGAGAAAACCATGACTCATGGAGGCTTTCTCACGTAGTGGCCGAGGGTAATGAGTCTTTTCGAGACAACAGTCTTTCTGGGAAACGACGATTTCAAAATGTTTTTGTTTTTGTTTTATGGGCACTAGGTGGCCTTTGTTTCGGAACTGCCCAAGATGGTTTCTGGAAAGATCCAAAGGAGTAAACTGAGAAGCCAAGAGTGGAGGAGACGAGATACAACCCCAGAAGGGCCCCACAGGCCTCTGAAGGTTCTAAGGGGAACTGGTGGGGTCACTGCTTAGTCCGTACTTGGAGCATCATTCCTTCAACCCTGTGACATCAAAGGCTCTCGGCTTCCAAATGGGCATCTGCAGAATCACTGGATGACCCTGGAAGAGAAGAACATCACTGACCCAGAGAGCATGGTCACTGCCCAGTCTAGCAAACGTTTGGTGGCTCGACTTCCCCCTCTGTCTGGAGGCGTCTTCAGCAGCTGCCCACTGGTCTTACTTCCTAAGAGCTTGCAGCTGGCCCTCCGAGGGACGGGTCACCAGAGCGTCAGAGCACTTGTGATCTCTTTCACTGTCGGTGGGAGTGTAACCACTTGAGCCTTTTGATAAAGCCATTTGCTAATCATACCCAAGGCCATAAAAAATCGGTCATACCCGTTAGCTCAGAAATTCCATCTTTGGGAATCACTACAAAAGGAAGGATTCAAGAGATGTTTACTGTAGCATTGTTTAAAACCATCAAAACAAAATAAGGAAAAAAAATCAATATCCAAACAATAGAGTTATGATTAACTAAGTTATAGTAGATTAACTCAATAAGATATCATATGGCCATTAAAAATATGCCTTCGGGAAATCTTGAGCTATCTTAATTTTAAATCAGAACAAAAATAATATGTGAATACTGGAGAGTCACGGCTTTGAAAGATAAAAGAAAAACTGTAGATGGAAAAATGATGGGAAGGAAATACACTAAAATGTTAATAGTAATTTTCCTGGGTATTGAAAATAATGGATGATGTTTTTTTCCTTTCATCTACATTTCTTATTTTCTAGGTTTTCTCAGTAAGTATATATAACTATTTTAATGCAAAAATTATTTTAAAGAAACAATCCCGCCAAACCACCCTCTGCCTTGTGTCTGGTTCTTTCTCCACATCCTAAGTCATTGTGCCCAAATGCGAGTGTTGTATGTCCTACCCAGGAAGGACAGGAGGACCTGAAGTCATGTCCCAGGCCCAGAAACAGAAAGGATGATTCTGGGCAGCTGAGACCAGCCAGGTGGAGAAGCAGCAGATGGAAACTCAGAGTCAACCCAGTGCTGCTTACCCGACCCCAGCACCTCCACTCACACACCAATCATTATTTATTGAGCACCTACTCAGTGCTGGGCTCTGCGAATACGATCATAAGCAATAGCCAGCCCAGTCCCTCCCTGTATGGTTGGCAGCTCGGGCTGCCAACCAGAGTCCCACAGACTGGGGGGCTTTAACAGCAGGGATTTATTTCCTCAGTTCTGGAGGCTGGACGTCCAAGATGAAGGTGTTGGCAGGGTTGATTTCATTCTGAGGCCTCTCTCCTTAGTTTGTAGACGGCTGTCTCCTCCTGTGTCTTCACATGGCCGGTTCTCCGTGCATGTCTGTGTCCTCATCTCCTCTTATAAGAACTACAGTCGCATTGGGTTAGGGCCCACCCTAACGACCTCATTTAACTTACTCACCTCTTTGCAGGCCCCGTCTCTGAATACAGCCACATTCTGCAGTACTGGGGGTTAGGGCTTCAGCATATGAATTTGAGGGGACACAGTTCAGCTATGACACTAGCCTTGTGGAGTTTACGGTCTAGTGGGGACGTTGATCTTATTTGTCAAAGAATAATGCAAATAATGCCTAACTGTGATAAATGCTATGAAGGAAACACTAGAGTTAAAACATAGTTGGGGGCTGATCAAGACTAGAGGGGACCCAGGGTATCAGGAGAGGCTTCCATAAGGAGGTCCCCCCTGAGCTGGGGTTGAAGGAAAGGTGGCAGTAAACCAAGAGACTGGGGCTGAGCTTTCTGAACAGAGGATACCCACGTGCAAAGGCCCTGAGGTGGGCAAGGCGGGTCAGTGTTGCTAAGAACAGCTCACACTCGGCACCAGCTATGTCCAGGCACAGCTTTAAATGTTACCTCTCAGCCATCCTGTTGGACAGGTGCTGATAACATCCTCTTTTTACAGATGGAACAGAGAGGTTAAGCAGTTTGCTGAAGTTCACACGGCTAGTATCTCCAGGGGGTCCAGCTCCAGCGTCCACACATGCTTCGCCTTTCACAACTGATTCACGATGGCCTGGTTTCGGAATTTTGTCTCTCTCCAATGAGTGCCAGGGAAATGACAGAAATGACCCCCTTAAGGTTTCGTAGCCCTTAAAAAGAAAAAAATCGTGCCAAAGTGATTTACTTATTCTTTTTTTTTTTTTTTTTGTGAGGAGATCAGCCCTGAGCTAACATCCGCCAATCCTCCTCTTTTTTTTGCCGAGGAAGATGGCCCTGGGCTAACATCGGTGCCCATCTTCCTCTACTTTATATGGGACGCCGCCACAGCATGGCTTACCAAGCAGTGCGTCGGTGCGCGCCCGGGATCCGAACCAGCGAACCCCGGGCCGCCGCAGCGGAGCGTGTGCACTTAACCGCTTGCGCCACCGGGCCGGCCCCTACTTATTCTTTTTTTTATTGAACAAATCTGACGTAACATTGTGTAAGTTTAAGGTGTACAGTGTGTTACTTTGATACATTCAAATGTTGTAATATGATTGCCGATGTAGCGATATTTATCACCTTACATCATTATGGCACAATATTGTTGTCTATGTTCATTATACTGTGCATTAGATCCCCACGGTCTATTTACTACTCCTTACAAGTTTGTACCCTTAAACGCTAAGACTCTTATCCCGCCTCATCCCTGGGTACCACCATTTTACTCTGTTTTTTACAGGTTTAACTTTTTTAGATTCCACATATAAGTGATATCATACAGTGCTTGTCTTTCTCTTGTTCTTTATGCTGTTTATCTTTATGCATTCCTGGGCTGGGCAAATTCTCATTTTAAAGGTGGAAATTCAGAAAGGGCATTTGCCCCAGGCCGGACAGGATGGGGCGCCAGAGGCTAGGAAAACAGGCAGGTCTGACTCCACATCACTAGTGCTCTTGGGCTGGGGCTTGTCCTCGTGACATGGGGCGCTGCTGGGATTCCTAATGAGCCCCCAGAATGTCAGTTCCCTGAAAGCCGTGGCTTGGGTGGAAATGACGCCTGGGGGAAGCGGCACCTGCGGTCACTGTGCTGTGGTCATAATGCTCCCGTCTCTCAGCCTCAGATGCCTTGTCTGCAGGGCAGATGCTGTCTGGATTCCCCTCCACTCCCCTCTGGGCTGAACCAGTCTGTTCTCCCGCTGCAGTCAGAGCTCTCCACCAGGGGCCTTGGATCAGACTTCAGTCAGGACAAGCCAAGGATGATAAAGGGTGGGGGAGACCCAATCACCCTCCCCCGAGGGGCCCCACTGACACACCTGACTCCCAGCCAGCTCTCCCACGGTCACTTCAGCCCAGCTCAGCTCCAAAAGGAAAAGACAAAACTCCCAGCTGCAGCCACACCACAGGAAGCCAGCACCACCACCCAGCACTTCCCAGCTGCACCCCCAGCCCCAGACGTCATCGGTAGTTAGAGCAGCACGGATGAGTGCTACCGCTATCCTTTACTGTCGGTTTATTCTGTGCCAGGCATCGTGCTGAATGCTCTGCTGAAATCCTCTCAGTTGTTCTTGATCGTCATTCATTCCCATTCTACTCTCACGATTGTAGCTCTATCCACCGACCATCCATGCTATAAATCAGCTCACTTCTAGAAGAAAATATCTTCACCCTAAGAAATAGAACATTCATTAAAGGACACATCTGGAGTTCTGTTCGCGTTTTCCTAATACACATCAAAATAACCACAAACATGAAAACTGCTCGTCTAAAATCACCTTGCAGGTCTTGGCTGTTGTGAATAATGCTGCAGTGAACACAGGGGTGCATGCATCTTTTTGAATGAGTGTTTTCATGTTCTTTGCATAAATACCCATTGGGGAGTAGCTGGATCAAACGGTAGTTCTATTTTCAATTTTTTGAGAAATATCTATATATTTTCCATAGTAGCTGCACCAGTTTGAAGCAACCTAAGTGCCCATCAGTGGATGAATGGATAAAGACGATGTGATACATATACACAATGGAATATATGTACTCAGCCATAAAGAAAGACAAAATCGTGCCATTTGCAACAACATGGATGGACCTTGAAGGTATTATGCTAAGCGAAATACATCAGACAGAGAAAGACAAATACCATATGATTTCACTCGTATGTGGAAGATAAACACACAGATATGGAGAACAGATTAGTAGTTACCAGAGGGGAAGGGTGCTAGGGGAGGGCGAAAGGGGTAAAAGGGTACATGTGTACGGTGATCCATAGAAACTAGAATATTGGTGGTAACACGATGTAGTATATACAGAAGCCGAAAGATAGTGATGTACACCTGAAATTTACACAATGTTATAAACCAGTGTGACCTCAATAAGAAATTAATAAATTAGGGGCTGGCCTGGTGGCATAGTGGTTAAGTTCACACGCTCCGCTTCGGCGGCCCAGGGTTCGCGGGTTCGGATCCTGGGTGCGGACCTACGCACTGCTTATCAAGCCATGCTGTGGCAGCGTCCCATATAAAGTAGAGGATGGTGGGCATGGATGTTAGCCCAGCGCCAATTTTCCTCAGTAAAGAGAGGAGTATTGGCAACAGATGTTAGCTCAGGGCTAATCTCCCTCACCAAAAAAAAAAATAATAATAATAATTAATTAGTTAATTAAATAAAATCACCTTGCAAAACCCACTTTGAGGAAAACTGATCTAACTGAGTTCCCACTTTAATCCTAAGAAGAAAGGAGTATTATCTCCATTGAACAGAGGAGAAGACTGACGTGGTAAACACTTTGACATTTATTTTGCATGAAATTGGGATTCACTGGTGGGTATTGAGCAGAACTGTGACATGATCTGACCTCTGATCTATAGGAGCGAGGTGTGCAATCCTTAGAGTCCTCAAAAGGGAGTATCTGCCAGGTCTCAGTGAGGAGGCCACACTGGGCAAAGGAAACGAGGCCTTTAGCACAACAAAAGTGGGGGTCTGGGGTATCTGGGAGAAGGGCGGTCAAAGGGGAATGGGAGTGGGTGGTGATCAGGGAAGGAGGCCTCTCTTAGGAGATGAGGCCAGAAGAATGAGAAAGAGCCAACCGTGGAAAGAGAAGGAGCAGCAGGAACAAAGACAATCAATATTCCTGCCCAGGAGCTGGTAAGGAAATCTTCACGCCTTGTTCTTTTGGAAAATAGGAGAGTAGGCACAAGTATCGGAGACCTTGAGCATTCTGGCTGCTGCTGCCTAGATAACAGGGAATGGAAATGCAGCCAATTGGCAGAACTCCTGGAATCAAAGGTCATTAGATTTAAATTCTGCAACCCCCATCAAGGTGCACGTGGAGGAACTCAGAGACCAGCCTGCACAGCCTTGGAACTACTTTCCCTGGAGCCAGTGCATGGATGGAAACGATAATTACAACTGTTACAATTTCTACAGTGATTCTCTGTGTTAGGTTCTCTGTGCTAGGTGCTTAGTATTCAAGATGTCTGAGTCAAGGTTCAGTTGAAGGAAATAGAGGCTACTTGTATTAGTCAGCATTTACTGTAGTAACAAACATCCCAACGTCTCAGGAGCTTATAACCATGCATGTTTTTTCCCGTGGGTCTGTGGGTTGGCCGTGGATGTGCTGGGCTCAGGTCAGCTCACATGTGCTATCATTCTTGGACCAGGCTGAAGGTAGGCACCTATCTGGGACATGCTGCTCTCACGACAGAGGGCAGAAATGCAAGAGTTCCTGGCCAACCACACAGTCGCATCCACTCATTGACCAAAGTGTATCCCATGGGCAAGCCAGAGTCAATGAGAGGTGGATATTACTCTTCCCCAGATTGCACTGGGCAAGTCACATGGAAATGAATGGGGACATATATCCTACTACAGGGAACGGGCAAATTGTTGGGAACAACAATTCAGTCTACCACACCACTGTATTTTAAGAACAAAGGGATTTATTGCATGGAATTGGGTGTTCACAAAGCTGTCAGAGGTGCTGGAGATGTAGGATCTAGACAGGGTGTTGTGTTTTTGGAGAGTGGCACACCAGAAGGAAACTGAAATGTGCCAGTTCACTCACAAGCACAACAGATTAATTTCTCGAAGAACCTCGTAAAGCTGGGATGAATCTCCTTAAGCAACTGATGACTATACAGGAAAGACTGACCTCTGTCTCCTGTTTCCTTCATAGGTCTGACCATGCACTGGCTGTGGAGACTCCAGGGGCTTTGTATCCTGTAGGGGCTCAGATGTCCAAGCTCACTGTCTGCATTCATACCAGGCAATTGGCAGCCCTGCAGTGGGGCCACCAGGAAGTCCCTGCCAAGTTCAACTTTGCTAGTAATGTGGTGGATCACGGGGCTGGCGTGGAGAAGGTAGTGGGGTGGGGACGAGGCACAGGGTTGGACAAATTGGCTGAGTTCATTAATCACCCATTCATTCAATAAATATTTATTGAGCACTTACATGTCAGGCAGTAGGATGAGCTATGAAGATGTCCACTTTCCAGGAAGGCAGCGTGGGGTGGGAGCAAGAGAGCATGAACTTGGCATAAAGACGAGCCTAAGAGACTGGTGCAGAGTGGAGCGAAAACCTTGGGCAGCTGACACACAGTTTGCCTGCACATGCTGCACGTGCTCTGTTGTGACCTCCCAGAGTCAAACAAGGACTAGTGTGTTGGGGTCATAGAGGAGGTGGCTTTGGGTTTAATAAGAGAAAATCAGCACTGACCAAAGACTGCATCAGTCTTCTCAGAAAGTTATGTGTCCTTGTCATCAAGGTGTGTAAGCAGGATGGCCGCTAGGCAGGGGTTGTCAAAAGGGCTCCAACATGAGAAATCAGAGAAAGAGAGTGATGAGGAAGTTTCTGATTTTCCTTTCCCTCCCTGGAGTTCTAAAATTCCACCCCATTCACTGCTGATCCCGCCCCTGCCTTCGCTTGAAGTTCTGTGTACTTTTATGGAGGGTGGAAGGATTCATCTTGGCTGGGATGGGGAGAGAGGTGGATCTGCCAGCATGGGCTTAAAAGAAGTCATAATCACGGTGTTGTCATGACAAAGCCTTAGTGCGGAAATCGCAAATGCTGGGCCTCTAGGCTGAAGATGGCTCATGGTGCAGAGTGTTCTTAAAAAAATTTGGTCAACATTTTAAAATTGAAAAATTTCAGATAAAAATTTAGATTTCTGGCTTTTCTGTAAAAGTAAGAGCTCCTTGGAATAATGAGGAAGGCCTTTACTACCATGACTCAAAATCCTGATTCCATAAAAGAAGTAATTTAATAAATCTACTACATAAACATCATAAAAACCTCTCCTTTGACAAATAACACTATAGGCAAAATCAAAAAACTAATGACACCCAGGGGAAAAATGTTCAACTCATAGCACAGCAGAAGAGTTAATATCCCTAACACAGAAAGAGCTCCTAGAAGTCAAGAATGAAAAGACACAACCCAATGTAAAAGTGGGCAAAGTAGATGAAAGGACAGTTCACAGAAGAGTGAACTCGAATGGCCCTGAAATGTAAGAAAAAATGCCCCACCTCACTCATGCAAATTAAAACTTCGCTGAAATAAGATTTTTTACGTCTCAGTGCAGTTAAATACAAAAGTTTGACAGTATGCTCTGTGGACAGGGCTATGAGGAAATGGACACTCACACATTACTGGGCAAAGTGCAAAATGGTACAACTCTATGGAGAGGAATTTTGAAATATCTAACCCAATTACCAATACATTTTCTCTTTGACTTTGCATTATTGCTCTCAAACTATGATATGGGGACTGCTGAGGATACCAGAGACTCTGAAATCAAAACTTTACCAAAAGAAAACTAAGACAATTGGAACCCTTGTGCGTCACCAGTGGGAATGTAAAATGGTACAGCTTCCATGGAAAACAATGTGGCACTTCCTCAAAAAATTTAAAATAAATAATTTTAAAAATTAAATAATGACTGTATAATCCAGCAATTCCACTTTTAGGTATGTACCCCAAAGAATCAGAAGCAGGGTCTTGAGATATTTGTACACCCCTGCTCATCATTATTTACAATAGCTGAAAGGTAGGAACAACCCAGTGTCCATCAGTGGACGAATGGATAAACAAAATCGGCATATCCATACAAAGGAATATTATTCAACCTTAAAGAAGAATGAAATTCTGATGTATGCTACAACATAGATGAACCTTGAAGACATTATGTTGTGAAATAAACCAGACACAAAAGGACAAGTATTGTGCGATTTCATTTATAAGACGTGCCTAGAGTAGTCAAATTCATAGAGACAGAAGATAGAGTGATGGTTACCAGGCTGGGGGGAGGTGAGACTGGGGAGTTGTTTTGTAATGGGTACAGAGTTTCAGTTTTGGATGATGAAAAAGTTCTGAAGAAGGATGGTGGCGATAGTTGAACAATAATGTGAATGTACTTAATGTCACTGAACTGTACACTTAAAAATAGTTAAAATGGCAAATTTTATGTGTATTTTAACACGATAAAAAAGGAAAACAAAATAAATACACAAATAGAGAAAGGAAGAGAGAAATTAAATAAATAAACAAACAAACAAAAAATACATCAATTTAAGGTAACAGTTGCCTTCTTCACTTTCACTCTCTCACAAGTGCACAGTGGCATTTTCCAGAGGCTACACATGGGTGATCCTGCAACAAAGTAAGTGCAGAAACAGAAAATAAAATCCAACTGTCTTCTATTAAGGAAGACGTTAAAGACATTTGCAAACATGTAAAATGATGCCTCTCTTATTGTTTTTTTTTTTTGTTTGGGAAAGTATACTCACCTCTGTATCAAAATGTATCTTATTTGTGGTCATGTATAATGGTTTTATTACTGTTATTTTTAAAAGCACACATTTATAAAATTTCTCAGTTTTAATTTCTAGTACAGTAAATATTGATAGATAGAATCCATATAAATAAAAATTCTTTAGGGTTTTTAATACTTCCTAAGAACCTATAGGGGTCCTGAGATTAAAAAGCCGACTAAGCATTGGTGGGGCAATCCCAAGACTGGCATTTATTCTATGTGCTCATGTACCAGCCCAGCCTGATCAGTAGGTCTTCTCTTTCTTCAGGCTGGGAAGCGGCCCCCTGGCCCAGCCCTGTGGTGGGTGAGCAGTGATGGGGATGAAGTGATGTGGAACTTCAGCGAACTGTGTGAACTCAGCCAGCAGGTGGCCGATGTCCTCTTGGGGGCGTGTGGCCTGCAGCGTGGGGACCGTGTGGTGGTGGTGCTGCCCCGAGTGCCTGAGTGGTGGCTGGTGACCCTGGGCTGCATGCGAGCAGGTTGGTAATTGAGCACCTGGACTGGGCACTGTCTCCCTTATGAAAGAAACTGATGGCAGAGAAGTGCAACCATCACCCCCTCAAAGATGCCCCCTCCCCATAGTGTGCTGTCCTTCCTCGTATGGAAATATTATCCTTCTTCCATTTATTTACGCAAACTGTTTGCCAAGCACTCTGCTAGAGGTTGCTAGTATGGGGTGAACAAAACATGGTCTGTGTACTCATGGGACTTACAGGTCTTTGGAGAAAGATAGCTATTAAACTATTAATTGCACACATAATTATTTAATCACAATTTTAACAAGTGGCATGAGAATTTCATAAGGACCTATTCATAAGGACCTATTCATGTGACCTGTAGGCCACATCCAGGCCACAGCCTGTTTTTGTAAATAAAGTTTTATTGGAACAGGGCCATGCCCTGCTCACAGGTTCTCTGGTTGCCTTTGCACGATAGTGGCAGACTTGAGCAGTTGGGACAGAGAGCGTCTGGCACACAAAGCCTAAAATATTTACTGTTTGGCCCTTTGCAGAAAAAGTTTGACAATCTTGCTATAAAAGGAGACTCAAACTGACTAATCTGAGGGGGTCACAGAAGGCTCAGTGGAAGTGAAATTTGGGCTGAGATCTGAAGGATGAGTAGGATTTGGCCAGGAGAGGAGGCAGGGAGGAGTGCTCCAAGCAGAGGGAATGCACAGAGGGGAGGGAGGCTTGAAAATGATGAGAGAAGCTGCAAGGACGTCTGTGTGCCTGGAGTCCAGGCAGTGAGGAGGAAGGAGTGGCAGATGGCCCTGGAAAGATGAGTGGGCGCTGAACTACAGACCCTAGGGGCCGTGGTAAGGGTTCTGGCCCTTATCCACTGAGGAATGGGAAACCATGGACGGATTGAATGATGTGATCATTTTCTGTTTGTACAAGGTCACTCTGGTTGGTACGTAGACAATAGGATGAAGGAGGCCAAGAATGGGGGTGAGAAACCCAGATGGGAGACGAGGGATGATGGTGGCTTCAACCCGGATGGGGTGGTGGAGGTGGAGGTGAGTGGATGAATTTAGGAGACAATGAGGAAGAAACTGATAGCAGGATTTTTTGAGGAATGACGTATGGTAGAGGAAGAAAGCCAGGGTGATGGAGAAGTCACAGACACTTAGACAACTGGGTGGATGCGGCTCTCTTTCCCTGGAGTGAGGGACACAGGGAGAAGCAGGAATGGGGGTGTCAGGAAAGACGACTAGTTCAATTTGTTAACTGTTGTGTTGGGGGTACCCGGGTGATGTTCAAGAAGGGATGAGGAGTTCTAGTTATAAAAATAAGTCCTGGGGATGTAATGCACAGCATGAGGACTGTGGTTAACAATACTGTATCATATATTTGAAAGTTGCTAAGGGAGTAGCTCTTAAAAGTTCTCATCACAAGAAGAAAAATTTGAAATTATGTGTGGTGATGGATGTTAACCTATTGTGGTAATCATTTCACAGTGTATACATACATCAAGTTACAGACATACCTTATTTTATTGTGCCTTGCTTTATTGCGCTTCACAGATGTTGCGTTTTTTACAAGACCCTCCACCAGCACAAAGATTACAAATCACTGAAGGCTCAGATGACGGTTAGCATTTTTTAGCAATAAAGTATTTTTTATGTGGCTCCTGAAGTGTTGCGAGTGGAAAGAAAGTGAGCCAGGGCTAAGAGCTATTTAACAGGAGGAACGTGAAATCAGCTTCATAAAAGGTGAAACATAAGTCTAGTTATTGTCCAAAAGAATAAAACAAAGTCACAAGAGTTTCTTCAAGACAGAAAACAAAAACAAAGAAAGATCAAGAGCACTCTTGCCTAAGAAAATGCATTCAGTGTCCCAGGTTTGGGAAAAAAAGCCGGGACCTAGAGCACTGTGGTGCTGCAGGACCACGGACAGTTCCAGGTGCCTTTCCTTATTTTGGTGACTGTGTGAGTCTGGATACAGGAAACTCCTGCAGGGCATTTTGTGTGTGTTGGGGGCGGGGGGAGGTTGTATTGGCCTTAGACTGTCAATGGTGTAACATTAGGCAAATCAGTTTCTCTCCTTAGACCCCTTACAGCTCTGATAACACAGAGAAATCTGGGTTCAAATCACTCTGATCCTTTGTCCCCTTGTTATTGTTATTCCCCATTGGTCACCACTACCCGACCTCCCCTCCTCCATTTACTCCCCACTGGCTGTTTGCATCGGGCTTCTCTGGGGAAGAAGACAACCCTCCCTTCCAGTTCTCTCTAAGTCATTTGGCTTCTCCAGGCCTCGTCTTCATGCCTGGGACTATCCAGATGAAAGCCAAAGACGTTCTCTATAGGCTACAGCTGTCCAAGGCCAGGGCCATCACAGCTGGAGATGAAGTGACCCAGGCAGTGGACACCGTAGCGCCTGACTGCCCATCTCTGAAAACAAAGCGACTGGTGTCTGAGAAAAGCCGGGATGGGTGGGTGGACTTTCAGACACTAATACAGTGAGTACCTACACGTCTTAGCCCAGGTTTTCACGAAAAGTAGAAAGGGCACCAAGCACTTCTGTGCAGGTGCTTTATTGGGAAAGTCCAGGGAGCAGAGTGTGGGACTGGGGAGAGTGAAGCAGGGAAGAAGAAAAAGCTAATGCAAGAGTTTATTATTGAGTCACTGCAGGGATAAGTGGGGCTTGATCTGCAGGAACCTTCTGAGGAGCACACAGAATGCCTCTCAGGATTGTCCACTAAAGGACTGAATGTTGACCCATCAGAACCTGACCCCCAGTGGTGGAGAGTTGAACTGGGGGGCATTATCTACCCCATGCTTCTGGGCTGCACATGCATGCAGAGCAGGCTCAGAGTCCCGTGCCATGGTGGCAACAGAGAAGCCCTGGGGCACAAAGTGAATCACCTGTGGTCCACACTGCAAGCAACACCATATGTGTTGAAACTTGCCCAGAGTTGTTCACTGCAACCATTGCTGGAATCAGAGGTGAGGCCAAGAGTGTATGAGGCAAAACAGAAGAGCAGGCTGAATACTGAGTTTCCAGAGTCCTCCTCCCACCTTCTCTATCCCTAAGCCAGGCTGCTTCTCAATTCAGAGGACTCTATGTGTCATTCTAGCCGTCAGTAGCAGGACTGGCTGGAAGAATGCATTTCTCTGTCACATATCTGAAATCCTCCCATTAGAGACACCTACCTTAGGAAACCCCTAGGGAGAATGAAAGCTTTTCTAATGTCATGGTCTTTAAGATAACTGTCAGAGAAGTGGACAACATGAGACCAGCTTTGACACTTGAAATCGGGACACTGGAGGAGGGGTTCAGGAGATGTGCGGATGCTTCATGGGAATGGAAGAGGGTGTACTGGGAAAACTCATACTAACTGAGCACCTTCTCCTTACCTGGTGTCATGCTAGGGCTCCAAACAACAATCAGATCAACATTTATTGAGTTCTTGCTGAGCAAGTTGCTCATTTCCTTTGTGTTACAGTTAACTTTCTCGATAACTCAATGAAACAGACAGGTATTGATCCCATTTCACAGATATGGAAAGTGAGACTCAGAGAAGTTAAATAAATGGTCCAACGTTACACAGTTAACTAAGTGCCAAACCCGAGTGGTTTTCAAGCCCAAGTCTGAGTGACTCAGAATCTCATCATCTTAACCTTTCATCAGCCCCCCTCTGAAGTGGGTTGGCTGACTTGCCCTTGCCAGCATGGGGGAAGGTGGGAAGAGATGAGTCACCAAGACATCTGGTGTCCAGGGCAGATCTGAGAAGGTGACAGTCCGTGTCTCTGTCAGAACCATCCACCCATCACTGTGTGGAGACTGGAAGCCAAGAAGCAGCTGCCATCGACTTCACCAGCGGGACCAGTGGTCTTCCCAAGATGGCACAACACTCCCACTCAAGCCTGGGCATCAAGGCCAGGATGGATGCTGGTTAAGAAGAGCTCTTTCTTTGCAGAGAACTACACGACCAGGCCTTGAGACTTGCCTGAGCACAAATCGAGTTCTACTGGGGTGGGCTACCATCTGATGCTTCTGAGATAGACGGTTGGGAAGGGGGACACGAGGGAGCAGGGCTTAGCAAGCTGGGTATCCAGTGACCTCTGGTGGGACATTTCTGTTTCAGATAACATGGTATCTCAACACCTCTTCAGTGGTTTGAGCCACATGTCTACTAGACTGAATGATGAACGTAAAGTTTATATGCGTTTCTCCCCAGACTGCTCTCTATCTTGTCCTTTGGGGTGCTAGTAATTTGCTTTGATGCTCCGGATTCCGAGAGGGCGTTTGTGTCAGCAGCAAATTGCTTTTCAAATCCGTTGACGTAGAAGCTGTAACTGGGTTAGTTAGATGAACTGAGGTCTCAGAATTTCTGGATCTCAGATCTCATAATTCAGAATGTCCTTCCACTCTACACCAACACTGTCAGTGGAATCAGGAAATACTCTGCCAAGATTGTCATGCGATAATAACAAGAGCTCTTCAGGGTCTTTTTCAGTGGATCCTGCTTACCATGTTAATTTTATGATTAAAACTGGAAAAATATTTTAATACAAAAAACCCTCAAAAACTTAAATGTCCCACCTGTGAGCCAGTGGTGCCAGAAAATTAAATTATTTAATAGAAATTATTTCATGGAATAGCTATGGTAAAATGCAGTTTCTAAAAGATGAGAAGATAAATCACTTAAATGTAACTAAGATGTTAAATTCCCAGCCCCTCCAAAATTTGGTCCTAATAGTCTATGACCCAATTTCCCTACGGAGCTGAAAGCATTAATCATCTTCAGGAAGGGACACACACTATGGAGATTCCCTGCCACAAGGAAGTTCTTCATGTCTGGCGTATATCACTTTTGCTTTAAAACAGGGCTGATACCTTTTATTCTGGCCTGAAGAAAGGGAACAAGTTTTGCCCTGTACCAGACCCTCAGCTGTGCTCAGGAAATTCATGATTCTTCAAAGAAAGAGAACCAAAGGTTTACCCAGCCAAACTTGAACTTAGCAAGGCTCTTGTTAGAATATTCACTTAGATGTCTTCCATTAGTAAACGTTTCCTGGATGGTTACCACACGCCAAAACTGTACTACATTCTGGGGATAAAGTGAATGAGACCCAATTACCTGTTAAGTCATGGGAGCTGGGGTCACACCTTCTGAATACTTGCTCTTTCTTGATACAAGGATGTGTGGATAGAAGCCCTCTCCTTCCCCCTGCCTGCTCACACTTACACACACTGCTACGAGCATACACAAACACACTCAGGTCCACACAGACCTGTGTACACACACCTACCCCTCCCGACACGTATGCAAACACTCATGCTCTACTCACCCCAGCTTGCAGTCACGTATATGTACGTGTGTTTCCTCCATGTTCTCAGCATGTGGACAGACCTGAAAGCCTCTGACATAATATGGACCATCTGAGACACAGCTTGGATATTGAACCTCTTGGCCTCATTTCTGGAACCCTGGCTGTCAGGAGCATGCACATTGATCCACTCTTACCAAAGTTTGACCCACTGGTCCTTCTAAAGGTAAGAGAGGATCCAGTTTGCACCAAATGGTCAGAGTGAACCCAAGGTTTGCACACTCCAATTTATTGCAGTTTCTTTCAGTTCACCTAATTTTGACTAATCCTTGTCACACAGATGGACAGTGTTCAGTAAGCGAGATGGAAATGGTCCATGCCCTCATAGAGCTCATGGTCCAGGGAAGGAGAGAGACCCATATACAGATAAAAGGAATATATTCAGGAGACAGGCATCATGGGTCATTTATTTACTCAACACGCATTTAATGGGCTCTTGCTCTGTTGTCAAGTATCAGATAGATGGTGGTGAACCAAGTGTAAAAGAGAAGAATGGAATATTGGAGGTGGTGCCATCTGTATGTGTATGTGTGTTTGTGCGTGTGTGTGTATAGAGTGCAGTCATCTTCAGTGTACAGGTTGAAAATAATTTACATATGTTAGACACTTTAGTAGTCAGCTCAGGCTCCTATAAAAAAATAGCATAGACTGGCTGGCTTAAACAACAGACATTTATTTCTTACAGTTCTGGAGGCTGGGAGTCTGAGTTCAGGGTGCCAGCATGGTTGGGTTCCTGGTGACAACTGTCTTCTTTGCTTACAGAAGGCTGCCTTTTCCCTGTGTCCCCACATGGTGGAGAGAGTGAGCTCTGGTGTCTCTTCCTCTTCTTATAAGGACGGTAATCCCATCATAGAAGCCCCACTCTCGTGACCTCATCTAAACCTAATTATCGCCCAAAGGCCCCACCTCCAAATATCACATGGGGAGTTGGGCTTCAACATGGATAGTGGGGGACACAACATTCAGTCAATAACAGACACCCATGTAACCCCCACCATCTCAAGACGTAAAACATTCCCACCACTGCAGATAGTGCTCATCCCCCTTCAGGCCATTGTCCACACCTGTTCATAAGTTATTCACTCTTTTGGCCTCTACCACCATAGATTAATTTAGCCTCTTCTTAAACTTCATAGAAGTGGAATCCTACAATATGTAATCTTTTGTGTCTGGCTTCTTTGACTCAACATTCCCTGTGAATACTGTCCATATTGTTGCACATATTAGAAGTTTGTGCTCTTCATTGCTGTATAGTATTCCATTCTGTGGCCCTATCACAATTTCTTTTTCCATCCTATTGTTGATGGACATCAGGGTGACTTCCAATTTGGGGCTATTATCTGTGAGAAGTTTTGAAGAATAAATGTGAGTTTTTCTAGTGGAACTTGATGCGGTAGCCATTAAATGAAATCTATAAACTACGTTACCCTGGGGCAACAAAGCAATGGAAATGGGCTCATTTTGCCTGCGAAGTCATGCCCTACGTTGGACTCTATTTGTGATGGGGAGTTGGGTCACTGGCATCCTGGGGCCTCCAGGTCTCTGTAGCAGTTGATGGCCCACCCCGACTTGTGTTTCGCTGGCAAAAGAGACCCCAGGAGCAAACTGAGGCGTGGATGATATCCTTAAAGGTCAAAAGGTCAGGCATGGTCTGGGTTCTCTCAGGAGATTCTCTTCAGGTGATTCTGTCATTCTCTGTTTTAAACAAATTCTTACTCTGCCTCCTTCCAAAAAAGGATTTGAAGTGGCTTTTAAGTGTCACAAATAGAAGAAAAAAACAACATGAAAACAATGTAAAATTATAAAGCCTATTAGGAAAATACAGGGTGGAGATAGGGAAGAGGGGAAACTAAAGACAGTAAGGAGAAGTACAGCAAATAAGTGGATAATTACATGTTGAGCTTCCTGTAAGGCAACGCAGTAAGGGAAATGGGATGATCTTCATAACTTATACCAGTTCATCAAGGGCACTCAGAGGAAACAATTACATCATGCACTAATGTTAATCATTTTTTCTATATATTTTTGCCTAAACCATCTTTGTAATAAATTCTGCCCAAAGCAAAGCATGGATGGAGGTGGTATTGCATAACAGTTGAGAGTACAGGGTGCAAATGCTGGTTCCACTACTTGCTGGTTGTGTGACCTTGGGCAAGTTACTTAACTCTCTGAGTCAGTTTTCCCCTCTTTAAAATGGGAGTGATAATGCGAACTCTGTGAGGTTGTTGTGAGAATTCAGTGAGATAGCACAGGGCCTGGCAAGTATTCAGTACTGGCTATTTTTTAGTAGCACTTCTTCTGAATTGTCTGTAGGCAATTTTAACTTTTCAAAGCACTTTTCTACGTGAATTGTATCCCAAAAATATTTTTGGGAAATAGGGCTGGAATTAATCTATTATAAAGCTAGTCCCAGCAAGTTAAAGACTTAACCAAGACCACATAGCTGATTTGTTACAGTGGCTGATGTCTTTTCCTTGGTGACTGGAGGTTTATGTAATTCTAGAAGTGTGTTTATGGGGGCAAGTCATTACATTGGCAGGAATAGGCTGCCAGGATTTGACAAAAATGTTCCAAATTTGTCCTGGACCTTTTCCCTATAATGATAGGTGGTCATTTCTCTGTCATTTTTGGCTTGAGGGTGCATGAGAATTGGGGCTCATGTGGCCTGAAATAGACACAGCAAAGAAGCTAGGATTTAAATCCGGAGCCCACCTCCACAGCTCATGCTCATAACCACTGTGCCTACCAGTTAGTTTGGCATCTGACCTGATGGGCAGTGTCAGCTGGCTCTCTCCTTCCAGGCCCTGCCCAGCTACCCAGTCAACAATGTGGTAGGAGCCCCCATCATTTCCTGGATGTTGGTTCAACAGGATCTTTCCAGGAGATGGGGCTTTAGGGATTGGAAAGAGCCTCTGGTCTATTGGCGCCTCCTCTTGCCTCCCCCACATACACACGTGCTCATCTATCTGGCCCTCTGAGCACGGTTAGCCCCATGAAGCTAACTTCATTGTCAAAGCACCTAGAATCCAGCTCTAGGCAGAGTTTGGTTCCAGGGAGGCTCAGAGGAACAATGACCTCTCTTTTCAGTTACAAGTTCCCACATCTACAGAACTGCTTCAGCAGAGGGGGGACCCTCCTTCCAGACACTCTGGAGCGCTGGAGGGCCCAGACAGGACTGGACATCTGAGAATTCTATGGCCAGACAGAAATGGTACCTGCTCCTAGAACCATGGGCTGGTGAATGTGGTGGGCTTCAAAAGGCTCTTTAATAATAAAAACATGAGCCACCATTTATCATGCACTTATTCAGTGAATATTTATTGGGCACCTACCACGGAATAGGTATTGACAATTCAGCAGAAACAAAACAGGCATAGCTCCTGCTCTCACGGAGATGACATTCTAGCAGGAGTCGGGAGAGAGACATAAGCTACTAAATATATGACATGGCAGATGGTGAGAAGGTCTGTGGAGAGAAGTCAAGCTGGTGAGAAGGGGTGAGGTGGGATGAGGGGCTGCTGTTTCAGATATGGTGGTCAGGAAAGTCCCCTGCAACGGGGTAGTGTTTCTGCAGAGACCTGAGTTTATTGAACATGCAGGCACTGTACTAAGCTGCTCAGATTGAAGTGAGGGGTGGGGAGAGGAACCCACTAGGACCCCACCTCACCTGCTGAGATACCTTCTTGGAACTCTTGGGGCCCTGTGAGCACGATGTGGATTCCCGTCGCTCTACACTATGCCACTTACCCAAACTACCTGGGGAATCCTTCCCCCCAACTCCTTTCCCCAGTGCTGCTTCTTGGGACTCTCAGGACTTCTCGCCTCCTCTCTCCAGTCTTTTACCTTACATCCTTCTATGGCTAATGGGTCCCCTGGCAGAACTCCCGAGAAGGCTCATGGCAGGGCTGTGATGTGGAAGAACTTTGCACATGTGGGGAAGGACAATGGAGTCATGGCATGGGCTTTCAGCCTTTCAGAGGAGGCCATGTTTAGGGACTGCTCCTTTGGACACCAGCCTCTCTGTAGGATTCATTTCAGGATTCAAGCAGAGCTGGTCCTCTTATGGCAGATAATTTAATCCCATATTATTTTAAAGGACTTTTGGTGTCTGTGGTCACTTGTTAAAGTATGGCTCCTTCTAAAGGGATTATAATGTGGTTTTTAGTTCCTCTTCCCTGGGGAGTGGTCAATCAGATTGCTTTCCACTGTAGGGCAACCCCTAGGATGAGGGTTCCAGTAAAGGGGGAGCCAGGGAAAGGGGAGGGAGGGAGCCACCAAATGAGAGGCCACTTCAGGACTGTGTCAGGACCTGCTCTGCTGAGTCTGTCTTTCTTTTTCTGTGAGCTGTGAGCCTCCTGAGGTTTGCTGATCCACCCACGACTTCCCACAGGGAATCACCTGCAGAGTTTCCAAGACAATGAGAATCAGACCTGGCCACCTGGGACCCGCCATTCCCCATTATGATGTGCAGGTTTGTTAGGGGCACTAAGGAGGGAAGGAAAACACCAATTTTTCAGTAATTTAGTTATTACATTTCTCATTGAGGAAAAATAACAGAAAGTAAAGATATTAAAAGGAGGGAGGGAGAAAGAGAGGAAGGAAGGCAGAAAGGAAGAGAAAAGAGAAAATTATTCATATTCTTATCATCCAGAGAAAAGTACTTTGAATAGCTAGCAAATTAGCTAGCTCATTAGTTATATAAATATATACATTTATTTATTTATTTTTATTTATTTATTTTTTTGTGAGGAAGACCAGCCCTGAGCTAACATCCATGCCAATCCTCCTCTTTTTTGCTGAGGAAGACTGGCCCTGGGCTAACATCGTGCCCATCTTCCTCTACTTTATATGGGATGCCGCCATAGCATGGCTTAACAAGTGGCGCGTCGGTGCGAGCCCGGGATCTGAACTGGCGAACCCCGGGCTGCCGCAGCAGAGCGCACGCACCCAACTGCTTGCACCACCGGGTCGGACCCCTAAATATATACATTAAAAAAGAAATAGGGGTGAATCTTAACATATCATTTTGTAGCTCACTTTTATCATTGAAGAATCTTGGGTGACCCTCTTTCCGGGTCAGTTAGCACCAATCTACAGCGTGATTTTTCATGACTGCATAGTGGATAGTCTGTCTCTACCGCTCTTTATGCCTTGTGTTGGTCAATAGGTGATTTCCAAATTTTTCGCTAGTAAAAACAACACTATAACCAATATGCTGTAGCTAAAATATTGCTCCTTTCCTCTATTTCTTCAGGCTAAATCCCAAGAAATAGAATGTGTGTATGTGTATCTATGGTTATGTGTATGGGTGTATGTATCTAAAGGGTAACAATTTTTATTCAGTGTTATGTGTAATTGTCTGCTCTCCCACCCTTGACTGTGATAACCATTTACGGAGCCCTTTTTTTAGTATCTTATTTCATTCTCGTACAATCCTGTGAAATAAGCTGTCATTATCTGTCTTATAGAGGAAGGCCCTGAGATGTAGAGTTTAAGTAGCTCAAAGACAACTAACTAGTAAGGCAGCAGAGTCATCATTTGAGTTTTGATCTGTGATGTCCAGGGACGTAGGCCTCAAAGATAACGGGAGGCTGTTATATTTCCTGAGCTCCTAAGGCCAGAAGAATCTTCCCAAGCTCCTCTGGTCCAGTCTCAATAAGGGGCTTCTCCTAAACCATCCCAGGCTGGTGGACTGGAAATCTGGGTTTAAAACTCTTGTCTTCCCTTGGTTTCTGGTTCTTGTTTTCAGTGACCACTAGAGTGAGAGGGTCTTCCATTTGACCAACTCAGCCCTTCCATGCTGCCATTCAAGCCATTTCCTGTTACGCAGATCAATCTGCTTCTTCCTCCAGGTCATAGATGACGAGGGCAATGTCCTGCCCCTGGTGCAGAAGGAGACTTGGGCATCAGGGTCAAGCCCATCAGGCCTATAGGCATCTTCTCTGGCTATGTGGTGAGGAACCCCCTCTCCTCTCTCTGTCCCCTGCTGGGGATAAGGGGTTCTGAGAGGGATGAGAGGGGTCCCAAAGTTATGAACTTCCCAAGAGAGATTGGCAAGACATAGGGACAAGGGGTGTCCAGTGTCCAAGAATGGGCACTTTGCCAAGAGAAAAGATTGGCCATTCATCCCTGTCATCCTTAGCCCATCACTAAGACCCCATTTGAAGAATCATCTTTCTCCAGACACCCCTTTCCACCCCAAGAAGTGCTTCATGCCAGAAAGCTTATTGCCTGTCAACTCTATACAGCAGTGTTTTCCCAAGGGCAGCCCTGCCCCCACCCCCAACGATTGTCCCTGCTCCATGCCATTGATCTCCTTCAAAGCTGTGCTAGATGCCACATTGAAGCCACCACACAGTTGGAGGCACCCCTACCTTCGGACCTTGCAGCGTTAGAAACAGATGATTCTTGAGGCTAACCGGCTCGATTTACAGGTGAGGATGGTGAAGACAGAGATTACAAAACTCATCCAAGCCCGTTATCATTGAAAAATGGACAGGGAGGACCTCAAACACGTTAAATAATAAATTAAATAATAAATCCAGTAATAATCGTTGCTACCATTTATTGAGTGCTTACCATGTGATAAGCCCTGTCTCAAAGCACTTCACGTACGTTAAACACATTGGATCCTCCCAAAGACCCTATGAAGTCCTTGGAGACAAATTGCTTGAGTTCAGAACCCCGCTCCACTACTTACTGTATGATCTTGGGCAAGTTACTGGTCTCTCATGCCTCAGTTTCCTCACCTGTAAAACATGTATCATAATATCTCTCAGCGTTATTATGGATATCGAGAGGCATTAATGTTTGTGAAACACTTAGAACAGTGCTATGTAAGAGTGTGTTAAATAAAAGAATTGCTGTAGATCCACATGATCACTACCACTGTACAGAGGAGGAAAACCGAGCCCCAGAGAAGAGGGCACAGCCGCACTGTGTGCTTCTCCAAGCATTTCCTGTGCGCTGTCCCCTCTATCCTCACGCGCCGGAATTCTCCCCACTCGACAGATGGGAAACAGACTCAGGAGTTGGTGGGTTGACTCAAGGCTGCAGAGTTAACGCCAGCAGGGGCTGCATGGTGACCAGGAGAAAGAGTCAAGCTGGTGGCCAAGAGATTTGGCTTCTGGTCTCAGCTCTGCCAGCTGTGATGGCTGTTTGGCCTCCGACAGGCCTCTTGATCTCTCTGATCTTCAGTACCCCTATTTTCCAAATGAGGAGGCTAGGCTGTGAATTCCCTATTCTGCCTTCTAACCCAGTGACTGAACATCCAACCTGGAGCCCACACCTCAACGCTTGAACAAACACTTGATATAAAGATGCGCTAACAAGGGGCAAAGCTCAGACTTTCTCACTGCTCATGAAAAAGTGCCTCAGCTGAATGAGGGCCCCGGCCACTGTAGAAATATGCACAATGCCTGGGGCCCTGGTGGCTTGCTGATGTGTCTCTAGAACTTTCAGATCTAACAGAGGAGCCAAAAAGAATGTCTAATAAACTTTGGTGCCCTTGAACAGGGTCATGGAGTGGAGCTGGGGTTGGGCTGACCGTTGAAGGGAAGGCGGAATCGGTCGGGGAAAGTGCCCTAGAGCTTGGGTGAGTGAAGCATCAATATGACCCGTCAGACTGAACCCCGGGGAGCAGGTGAGAGACCCTGGGGGAATAACTGAAATACAGAGGGAAGTCCAGTTCCACCTGGGGTCTGGGGTTGACAGGTTCAGGACAAGCCCACTGTGTTTAGTTGTTCAAGTTGTAAAAGTACAACCTGCCATCTGTTCTTGGCAGCCCTGCGACAGAGAACTTAGGCTTTGCAGGCACAATGACTCTGTCTACTCACCAGGACAATCTTGAGAAGACAGCAGCCAACATTCAAGGAGACTTTTGGCTCCTGGGAGACTGGGGAATCAAGGATGAAGATGGGTATTTCCAGTTCATGGGGCGGGCAGATGGTATCATTAACTCCAGTGGTGAGCTTGGCTTCTGGGCTGGGAAGGGTAATCTAGATCTTTATTCTGGCTGGTTCTAGACTTTGGGGCTGGCCTAGAGGTTGTGTCCAGTCTTCTCTGAAGGACAGGTTCTCCTACAGATACCGGATTGGAGCCTCAGAAGTGGAGAGTGCATTGATGGAGCACCCCGCTGTGGTGGAGGAGGCTGTAGTCAGCAGCCCGGACCCCATCCGAGGAGAGGTGATGGGCGAGCAGCAGCTTGCGGGTCTGCAGATTTGGGAGACAAGGGCAGTATAGAATGGTGGTTAAGAGCATGGACTCTGGAGGCTGGGCTGCCTGGGTCCAAATCTTGGCCTTGTTGGTTACCAGCTGTGTGACCGTGGACAAGTTACTTAGCCTCTCTCAGCCTCAGTTTCTCATCTGTAAGATGAGAGGTTGTTGTGATGATTAAATGTGTTAATATTTGCAAAGTGCTTGGAATAAGGCCTGGCACATAGCAAGCACCACATAAGGTCTATTATTACGGGGCTGCAGGGATTCCACTGCTGTCTGTCATTTGAATGAGAATCTGATCCCTGACGAGAGGAATGAGGAGGAATTTGAAGCAAGAGATAGAGCCCCTGAGCCATGGGGTCTACAGTGAGAATAGGGGGAAGAAGAAAGACCTCCTATAACGCCAGGGTTATAGGAATAGGCCAGACGGAGTCTAACAGAGCCTGGTGTGTGTGTAGGGAAAGGTTAAGGTGCAGACGTGTGGGTCAATGTCCAAGGACATTTCTGTAAGAAGTTGACCATGTCATACTCTGGCAGGTTAGGGATGTATGGAAATCATGGGAGCCACTACGCAAATGGGGCCCGAAGGGGATCCTCTACTGAGAAAACCCTGTGTGCCAAGCACTGAGCTAAGCTGTGCTGCATATGACTTCATTTCATTTCCCGTGAAGTATGACAATTGGATCTCCATTTTATAGACATGCAAACTGTAGTTTGGAGAGGTTAAACAAGTCATTTAGGCTGATGGTCCCTAGTCTTTATTTTCCTCTCTTCTCCAATATCGAATTTCTCCCCTTCACTCTCTATTGTCCTGGGGATACGAGGTGAGCCTGGTCTCAATCTGCAGTCCTACCTGTGCATCCAATAAGCCGCTTGAGAGAGAGGTGGGATCTTGGCTGTTATTATCCTTAGTTTCTCCCTTTGCCCTGCCCCGGATATCTGGAGGAGTAATTGGGGGATATATAGGTGGTGGCTGTGGTGGAAGTCTTAACACTGATTTTGCACTGTCCCAGGAGATGACGACACACTCTGACCCCTTCTCTCTTGGCCCTCATCCTCGCTGCAGGTAGTGAAGGCATTTGTGGTCCTGGGCCCACGGTTTCTGTCCCATTACCTGGACCAGCTCACCAAGGAGCTGCAGCAGCACGTGAAGTCAGTGATGGCCCCGTACAAGTACCCGAGGAAGGTGAGGCCTCTGGGCTCCCGAACTTGAGGAAGGAGGGATGGTTCTCCTCTTGTATTTCTCTCCTTCAGTCAGAGGATGAAGCCTCTAATTCCAAAGTTCTGCCTGACTATGACCAAGAAAGCCCAACTGTCCAGATTCCTGAAAATTGTCCTTAGCCTTTAAGTCACTCTGAATTGCAAGTCAGTTGCTCCTGTGGGAACAAGTTCTAGCCAATACCTGGCCTACATTCCCACTCTCTGCACTGAGGTCTTGCCATATTATTCAGGATTCTCTCAGTTGTAAGTGACAGAAATCCAACTTGAACTTTATTGCTCAACTGAAAAGTCCAGGGGTGGGTGAAGCTTTAGTCACGGCTGGTAACAGGCGTTCAAATGATGTGGTCAGGGATGTCTCTTTCAACACTTGACTTTCCTTCTTTCTGTATTGGCTTCATTTCTTGAAATTCTCTACCTTAGTAATGGCCCCCAGAAGCTCCAAACATACATTTTTAGCAGCTTAGCAAATCCCAGTAGACAAAGAGCATCTTTGGGGCCGGCCTGGTGGCATAGTGGTCAAGTTTGTGCACTACACTTCGGCAGCCCAGGGTTCGTGGGTTCAGATCCTGGGTGTGGACCTATGCACCACTCATCAAGCCATGCTGCGGCGGCATCTCGTGTACAAAATAGAGGAAGATGGGCACAGATGTTAGCTCAGGGCCAATCTTCCTCACCAAAAAAAAAAAAAGCATCTTTTTCCTCAAAGGCACCAGCAAAAGTCTTCAAGTTGATTCTGTTTGGACCAATTCAGGTCATGTGTTCATCTTAAACCAATCCCTGCAACCAGGGGATGGGACACTCTGACTGGCCAGTTCTGGGTCATGTGATCACCCCTGGAGCTAGCACAGGAAGGATGGGAGAGAGAGCTGCCCTGAACCCATGACATGGACTGAGCGAGGGAGGGGTGGCTCCCTGCAGGAAAATGGAAGTTCTCCTACCCGAAAAGGCAAAAAGCATAGGCTCTACCGTACCTGTTTTCAACTGTTTTCACTCTGAGGCAGAGAATTAAAGCATGGAGCTTGACACAGAAGGAGGACCTAGTTTTTGGAGCCAGGTACAAAATAGGAGCTTGCCCCAGGGAACGAAGAAAAATTTACTTTTTTGAGTCTGGGGTAGAAGGTGAGAGCAAGCACATTAAGCCTCAAGCCCCTCAGATCCTCGTGTAACCCGGATGCTCTCTGATGCTTTGTCAGCACAGGCTGATTGTCACAGGTGGTTTCTGAGAAGCAGACTCTGGGAAGGAGACTATCCTGCAGAGATTTATCAGGGAGTGCTTTGGATCAAGACCTGCAGAAGGAGATGGACGGGAAGGGAGCAGGATTGGGCAGAAGGTGAAGTTGCACTATGACATAGTTTCAGTGGGGGCCTCAGCCGACCCCATGGGGAGGCCTGAAGCTAGGACAACCTTTCAGGGTCTCCTGAGGGGGTGGAGGGGATAAGGGGAGGGCCTTTATAGCCCCGTGTGGTTCAGGCGTGGATGCAGGCTGCCCTGGGAAGGGGGCGTGGCCCTGGGAGAGAGAGCTCTCCTCAGCTGTGCACTCTCCAAAGAGGCCTGGCAGTGGGGGAGTAAGCCTTTTGTTCCCGCAGGGGGATCTGGGCAGCACATTAAAGAGTCCACCATGCAGACTTTCAGCCTGAAACTGATAGAGAGGCAGGATAGCATAGTCTCGGAATCAGACTGTTGCATTCAAAATCCATATCATCACTTACTCAACAATCTCTCTGTGCCTCAGTTTCCTTATCTGTAAAATGGCGATAATGGTGTTACTGTTTCACAGGTTGTTAAGAAGAAGAATTAATATTTGTAAGGCATAAGGCACTTAGAAGAGTGACTGGCACATAATAAGCATTTAATAAGTATTTTAAAAGGAAACTAGAAATCCAATAACACCAAACATATCAAGAATTTAGAATTTGGAATTGAAACTGAGTATTTGGGGAGATTCAGTGGAAGGGTCCTATCACACAGTATAACAGTGTATTACTCAGTAGACGTGTCTCTTTTTACATTCTCTCCTCTAGAATGCCCTGGGCAGCAGGTTCCTTCCACCTCCTCCCTCATTCCAGTGACCATACTCCCTTCTTTTTATTGATTGATTGATCTTCTTGAGGTCATATTAGTTTATAACATTGTGTAGTTTCAGGTGTACATTATTATATATCAGTTTCTGTATAGACTGCATCTTGCTAACCACCAATAGTCTAGTTTTTGTCCGTCACCATACGTATGTGCCCCTTTACCCCTTTTGCCCTCCCCCCACCCCCTTCCCCTCTGGTAACCACTAATCTGTTCTCCTTATCCACATGTTTTTTTATCTTCAATATATGAGTGAAATCATAGAGTGTTTGTCTTTCCCCGTCTGACTTATTTTAACATGATACCCTCAAGGTCCGTCCATGTTGGTGCAAATGGGATGATTTTGTCTTTTTTATGGCTGAGTAGTATTCTATTGTGTGTGTGTGTGTGTGTGTGTATATATATGTATATATATATGTATGTATATATATACATATATATACACACCACGTCTTCTTTATCCATTCATCAGTTGATGGGCCCTTGGGTTGCTTCCACATCTTGGTTATTGTGAATAATGCTACAATGAACATAGGGGTGCATAAACCTCTATGGATTGTTGATTTCATGTTCTTTGTGATATGCAGAGTAGCTTTCGTCTTAGCATTAAACGTGGATCTCCCTTATGGCTTCCTTCTACCTTCTATCTACTCTCCAGGGGCCAAATAGTAAATATTTTAGGTTATACTGTCTTTGTTGCAACTACTCAATTCTGCCCTTGTAGTGTGAAAGCAGCCAGAGACAATTGTAAATGAATGGGAGTGGCTGTGTTTCAATAAAACTTTATTTACAAAAACAGGAGGAGGGCTAGATTTTGCCCATAGGGTGTAGTTTGCCAAGCCCTGCTCTACCCCACTGTGATCTTAACAAACTCCTTCCTCAACAAAGTCAGTCTTGCCCTGTGGAAGATTCCCACATCAGCTGCTAAGATAGTTTTTTCGTATCTGTATCCCTATTGTTATTATTTTTATTAAATCCAAGACCATCTGATTCCTAGACTGATGCCCTGGCAAGCTGAACCATGGGAAGCCTCAATGAACTGTCATCATCATCCACATATTAGGATTCAAGAGTGTTAGAGATGGTGAGGTCCTTGATATCAGACCTTCCTTTTCACGGGTGAGAAGAGTGAAATTGGAGAGATTTTATAGTTTTGCCAAGGACACACCAACAGGAAATGACTGAGATGGAATTGAAAACCAGGCTTCCTAACTCTTAGATGTCTGTTCTCTCCAGTCGAGCTTAATAACCACAGCTAATATTTTTGGGTGTTTACCCCATGCTAAGAATTTAGCCTTGGAATCTCATTTAGTCCTCACAACAACTCAACAAATTTGTTGTTATCCTCTGGCTTATTCAGTGGGGAAACCGAGTCTCCTAAAAGCCAGATGACCCGACCAAAGCCAGGCGAGTGGTAGAGGAAAGACTGGAGCCCAGAGAGTCTGGCATCAAAGCTCAGGTGTCTGATGTGTCGTGTTGTGTTCACGTACTGCTTCTCGCCTGGTCTAGAGTATGTCAGAGACCAGCTGACCGACTTTATGTCCAGTTCCAGCCATTCTCCTCTTGTCCTTGTCCCCGAGCACTTTCTGAAGCTTCTTATTGCACAGCGGGCTGCCCTGGGTGTTTTCCAGGCTCAGTCCTCACTCACCTGGAGCCTCCAGCCTCAAGAGCTTCCCTTCACCCTGTAGCAGTTCCTCTGAAATAGCCAACCCCATTGGGGTCATGGACAGCCCACCCTGCACTGATTTTTCCCAACAGATGGAGTTTGTCTTGGACCTGCCCAAGACTGTCACGGGGAAAATCCAGCAACAAGGACTGCAAGAGGTCTGGGCAGGCCGGGGCTCAGTGAGACCTGCAGGGGCCTTTCCTGTGCTTCCTGCCCTTTTCCCCCTTCCATTTCCCTTTGGGTCTTCTGTCTTCCCCTGGGGATATGAGATTCTTTATGGCAAGACATGCGTGTGATTTTTGTCTTTCCTTGGTTATGAGCTCAAAATCTTTCCATGTTGGATATTGAAAGAAGAAAAGGAGGGAATGCGAGAGAGGAAAGGAGAGGGGAACAAAGGAAAAGGAAAGAGAAAAAGAGTGAAACAGCAAGATAGAGCAACTGAGAAAGAAAAGGAGGGAGGGAAGGTAGAATGGAGGGAGAGAGGAAAGACAGAAGGAATTAGAGGGACGGAAAAGAAAGAGAAGGAAAGAAGGAAGGAAGGAAAGAAGGAAGGGAGGAAGGAAGGAAGGATAGAAGGAAGAGAGGAAGGGAGGGAGAAAGGGAGGGAGGAAGGAAGGATGAAAAAGAAAAGAAAGCTGGATAAACAGAGTCAAGCAGAAAACTGTGTCCTAGGAAGGAAATGAAAAGCCAGGGCGCCCATATCACCACTTGGACAAGACCTCCATACAGAGAGGCTTGTGTATGTGGTTGGGACAGTGGCGTCATCCCCATGTCACCCCATACGTTAGGGCATTCATGTCCAGTGGAGGGGAACCACCATGTACTGAGCATTTGCCACATGCCAGTCACTGTCCTAGCCATTTTATAAATCCTGTCACGTTTCATCTCGGTGTGGCATCTGCAGACCTCAGGTCATAGTTGTGAGAACAGTGTGATAAACTCAAACAGGTGTCCCTTCCCCTACAGCTCATGTTTGTGGTGTTGTCTGCTCTTCCTAGAATCAAGTAATAAAATCATTTTTAAATCAAGACCCTCTGGGGAAAACAAAGAAGGAGAGAGTGGCATTGGTGAAAGACAAACCACAGACTCAGTTCCTGGGGCCTCTGGGACCCCAGAGCCAGGAGTCCACGAGAGGGAGGGAGGTGAGGACCATGACGGCTTCACCACAACCCAGAGGCAGAAGGTGAACCTTCCTAGCAGACTCAAGTGAGCTGGAGAAGAAAGCAAAGGATTTCTGAGGCTCCATGACTCTTCTTAAGAATACTGAGTAATAACTACAACGATGGTAATAATAATGTCAAGCACTTGCCAAGTATCAGGCACTGTGCGAAGCAAACACGTATATTAATCCCGCTTAATGTTCACAGTCACCCTTTGATTCAGGTACTATTATTTTTCCCCTTTGACAGAGGAGGAGACTAAGACTTGGAGAGATTAAGTGATATTCCCCGAGGTCACACAGCGTCAGGTTCCCACACAGGCCTGTCTGCATACAATGCTCATGCACCCCTTCAATCTGCTTGCCTGCTCTTCTGGCCCTTGACAAAGCACTTCTCTTACAAGTCCTCTTTTTCAACATCCAATAGAATGTGGATATACTGTGATATATTCCTCCAGGAGTCCACTAAAATGCATCAGAGTTTTGTTTGGCCTAGTAGAGAAATGCAGTCTGCTAATCAAATAGCAAAACTTTGCTTTTAACCGACAGCTTCCAAGAATTAAAATCTGGCAGATGCTCATCCTGACACTTGCACTGCTATCTTTATCCTATAGCGAGAATGTCTTGGGTCATATCCCTTTACTCAGTGCCCAGTCCACACTCTCCTCACCTCTTCCAGGCTCAGGAATGATTGATGATGGGAACGCACACCTTTAGGGGAAGTCTGTGACCTACCTGAAGAATAGGATCTGGCTCTCCTCCCTCCGCTCCATCCCCTTCTCCAAATGGCTTGTATAAAGCTATCACAGTATTCAGCCGGTACCTTTCAGATTGGCTGAAAGGTGGCTTACTGTGACTACAATGAAATCACCACCTCTTGTCTTTTTCAGGATGAGATAAAGATAGACCACCTCATCCTGCCTGTCCTTGTCTAGTAAAAGCCTTTCTAGTCTAGGGAAAGTCCCAGGCTGGCTGCAATTATCCACAGATAGAAGGAGAAACTTCCACTGGAGAAGGGGGGTCACCTCACTTACATTCAATATTATTTCAACATCAGGTTCAAGTTGTGAAATGACAGAAGGGCTGGCCATTATATCACATGTTAAAGAGTTGAGACTTCATCTGGAGAGTAATGTACTCAGTCAACAATGCATTTCTAAATGATTACCTTGGTAGCTGAGTGGTGAATGTATTAAAGGAGAATTTGAGAAATGCTTGGAAGAATTCCTTTTCCTTGGAACCTGATGACTTGGAACTAAATAAGGCAGATGGGGTTAAGAGTAAGAAGGCACTGAAGGATGATATCTTGGTTTTTTATTAGGTAAACTGGGGTAGGTGGTTATAGTACTTTCTGAGAGGAATGGATTTGGAGGCAGGAACATTGAATTCAGTTGTGGTCATGTTTATCTATGTTATCTATGGAATATCGAGGTTAGCATATATTTAGTAATCAGTTGGATATTTAAGTTTGAACTCAGGGGAGAGGTCAATATTTTAAATGTGGTTTAGGAAATTATCGAGAGAAATAGAGAGAGAGAGGAGAGAGAGAGAGATGGACAGAGTGCATATGGAATGAGAGGAATTGTTGGCTGAGGATGAGTTCTTGGAGAACAATATTTAAAGAGAAGAAAAAGGAAGAGAATTCCATGGACAATGTTGAGAAAGAAGACTCAGAAAAGGCAGGGTATGAGAACAGAAAGATGAAAGAGAGCGATTCAAGAGTTGGTTATCATTGCCAAGAACGACCAAGAGTCAGAACTGAAAAGGACCCATTGCATTTGGCAGCAAGAACATTAGAGAACTTGCTTCCAAAAACAAAGATTCAATAGAGTAATTAAGAGTAGAAAACTGATGACTGTGGGTTATCAGTGAGGGATGGAAAGAGATGGAGACAGCTAACGTAGTCTATTCTTTTTAATAAGCATTAATTGAAAGGGGAAGGAACAAAAGAAAATATACAGAATCAAGGAAGCAACTTTTGGAGGAGGGAGGAGTTATGTGGCAAACATTGTTTTTCTCCTACTGTCATGGAGTGAATTGTGTCCCCCAAATTTCATATGTTGAAGCTCTAACTCCTAGTACCTCAGAATGTGACTGTATTTGAAGATAGGGCCATTAAAGAGGTGATTAAGTTAAAATGAGGCCATTAGGGTGGGCTCTAATCCAATCTGATGGTGTCCTTATAAGAAGAGATTGGGACACACAGAGAGACACCAGGGGTGTGTGCACAGAGGGACAGTCATATGAAGAAGCAGCAAGAGGATGGCCATCTGCAAGCCAAGAGGAAACCAACCCTGCCAGCACCTTGATCTTGGACTTCCAGCCTCCAGAACTGTGAGAAAGTAAATTTCTGTTGTTTAAGCCACTGGTGTGTGGTATTTTGTTACAGCAGCCTTAGCAGACAAATACACCTACCCAATGGCCATTCCCCACCACCACCTCCACATCACCTTGTTCCTTGCTAAAAGAACCCAGATTTTGTTCAGAATCAGAGTGAGCGCACTGCTGGGACATGAATTATGATTGGATTAACCCAGTCCTTTTCCAGTTCTCTTCAATTAAGTCAATTAGAAAGTTTCAGTTTGCTCCTTCTGTGTCTTCCACTCCTTTGTGGTGGAGTTTATTTGTGACTCAGCAAATATTGACTCTCTGCTCATCCCTCTCCACCCCTACTCAAGGGAGGAATACACTTCTCTGAGCCATGAGGTTGAGCTTGGTGGTGTAGCTTGTCTTGGCCAATGGAATACTAGCAGGCATGATGCAAGCAGAGGTTTTGAGTGTGCTTACCTGGTTTGCCTTGATTTTTGGTGCATCTGCCACCCACCATGAGAAGAGCATGCCCTAGAGAGCCACCAGTCTCAGAAGGAAAGCCTCGTGGGGCAGACATAACCCCACCCCACAGCTGAAGCTGAGCCTCCCAGACCACCTACAGGCTTGTGAGAAATAAATGTGTGTTGGTGTAAACCGTTGAGACTTGAGGATTGTTTGTTAGGCAACTTTGCCATAGCAACAAATAACTGATAAAACCTTAATTCCTCTTTTTAATAAAAAGAGAACAGACTAGTCTCAAATATTTGGCAGGCAACTGTATCCCAATGGGATTTAATAACAATAACAATGTGTACTTCCATTGTATTCATTTTTAGTTTCCTCCGTTGTGGCAGATAAAATTAATTTCTTAATGATAGTAGTGATACAGAGTTTCGTTTGGATTGATAAATTTTTTGTGCTTTAAGTTTTTAAGAGAATCAATGTAAAGGAAAATATTGAGTAAATAAGACTAGAGATAATAGCGCATGGTTATAGCACAACAGAAAGAGACAATGGAGGTGAGGCATGAATGACCGAAGTTTGAGAAACATTTGAGTAAGAATGGGCCGGGATTACAGAGGAGAAGAGAACGAACGGGACCAAAATGAAAACTCAAAAGGAAGTGCAAGTAGTGTCATCTTTCCTAAAAGGAAGTAGCCAAGGATGAGTGGGGAATGTAGTTACCTTTTAGAGTTGAAGGTTGTGAGTTTGAGGTCTTGTTCTGTTCGAGGAATGCCCTGTCCACTCTCAGCCTCAGTCTCCTCATCTGATAAATGGGAGGGATCCAACATCACCACAAGGATGCAGTAGAGATTCGTGGAGATCATGCCTGAGGAAGCATCTCACAGGGTTCAGGTAAACCACCGGGCAGGGATTAACGTTTGAGAGGTGCAGGTGCGAGGGGAAGAGACGGGGGCCCAGAGAATGAGTGCTGCCTCAGCAAGCAAGGGTGCAGTCAGGCTGGGCACAGCAGCCCAGCTGCATGAACTCTGATCGGAGGTAACCTCTTATTTAATTTTAGTTACCTTTAACTAAACCCTCAGTCCACCAAGAGAGCCAGTCTGCCCACAGAAGGAGAGAGAGGGGAACGAGTGAGCAGAGAAAGGGCATTTGCTTGGAAGAGCAGGATGTTTATGGAAAAAAGATCCAGCTTTTTGATGGAGTCGTGATTTTCTCGGTCCTTCCAGGGTCCGGGTGCTCTAAAAAGAAGAGAGCGCTGGCATAAGACAAACAGATCCCTGGGGCTGTGAGCTGGATAAAGAGCCCATCCCCGCAATGGTTTGGGAGGTCCAGATATCCCAGCAGGCCCCGCAGAAGATGAGAGAACGCAATATCTGAAAGCTGTCCTGCAGAAAGAGCCCTACAGAGGTGACAGCACCATCCTGAAAGAACCTTTGTTGTTTTCTTCTATCATTTTAATATTACTTACCTTTGCAAATTGGTAATGCCTGAAAGATATTCTGAAAAATCCGGTAAAAACCACCCCCCACTGCCATCACAGTTTTCCTCCCCAGAGGTAAATGATGCCCCTTTTTTGTGAATCCTTCCAATGGTATCTGGGGGGAAATTTGGAGGGAGCCAGACGGTAGAAGCTTAGTTGGTTTTCTCCCTCTTTACTCAGATTGTGCTGTGATTTGCACCCCATTGCAGTTCCCTCTAGCCTCCCCCTACAGGAGAGAACTCACTCTCTCGCAGATCCTTTCTTCATCTCCCCAGCAGTGTGGGTGGAACAGGGAAAGCCCCAGGCACCTCCATCACCGTGGTCCTGCCTTGTGCACGTGGGTCAGCATTTCAGCCAACATTACCCTAGAAGCCGGATGCTGTGCTGGTGTTCAGGGGCTGGTCCTCCTGCCTGGGCATGGTCACTCAGGAGGGCAAAGGCCCAGGGGCATTCCCTTCCCAAGGAGCCTAGATGGGTTCAGAAGAGCCTGGACAGCAAGCTGGTTCTGTGTGGCTCCAGAACCAATCTAGGAATAGGGAGGGTACATGGCATGAAGGCAGATCTCAGCTTGAACAACCTCAGAATTTCCTGAAAATGCAATCTTTCCGCCAGTGCTCTGGGCTGCCTTAGGAAGTAGTGAGTTCCCTCTCACTATAGAGCTGCTTGTTTGCATCAGACTAGCTGATTTCCACGTTCTCCATTTCCTCCTGGGGTTGGCACCAGTGCGATTGAACTTCTTGGGCAGAGCCAGACTTGATAATTGTGGCTCACTTGTCAGGGCAAGGGTGTGGCCTAGTTCTTACCGGCACCATCCTCTGAGATTCCCAGGCACACCAAACCAAGAAGGATGCAAAAGGAAAACAAGAGCTCAGTTGCATGTGGATAACAGTAGGTCTGTCCACCAGGTGGCTCCCAAAGCCTTGCATTCATTTACTCAACAAATAGCTAGTAAGTGGTTGCTAGTGCTAGTATTTTACCCAGGGAGGATACTGCTTTAAAAGGAAAGTTCCTTCCCTCGTGGAACTCATATCTAGTTGTTGTGGGAGGGGGAAGGGAGAAGCAGACAATAATTAAGATAAATAAGCAAATATGGAAAATAGAGATTAGGATGGGTAGTGGTAATTGGTATGGAGAAAATTAAGCAGGTGAGAATCTAAGAGAGTGATTGCATTTTTTTTCTATTTTTATGGATAGAAAATATCTGGAGTGAAGTAAATAGAGCTTTACTGCTACTTTTGGCAGATTTTTTTTCTGACAGACTTACAACAAAATTCCACCACCATTCCTACCTGCTTGCAGACGGTTGAGTGGGCCACTGGGATGTCACGTCGGGTCATTGAGAGGCACAGAAAGGGGCCCATTTCTTGTCCACCCACACTGACTTATGGAAAGGGGTGTTTCTGTTAGGCTTACTTTCTGGTTTCCTTCATTTTTGCCCAAACAAACCAGTAATGATCCAGAAGTTACCTGACATTCACAACGAATATTCATTAATTGTGAGACATGGGGGAGGAGTGAGCAGAAAAAGAGCATTTGCTTGGAAGAGCAGGCTGTTTATGGAAATGAAGATCCAGCTTTGGATTTTCGGAAGTTTTCTCCTTTTTTTGTTGTGAGTAAGATCAGCCCTGAGCTAACATCCATGCCAATCATCCTCTTTTCGCTGAGGAAGACCGGCTCTGAGCTAACATCTATTGCCAATCCTCCTTTTTTTCCCCAAAGCCCCAGTAGATGTATGTCATGGTTGCACATCCTTCTAGTTGCTGTATGTGGGATGCCACCTCAGCATGGCCAGAGAAGCGGTGCATCGGTGCGCGCTCGGGATCTGAACCAGGGCCGCCAACAGCGGAGCACGCACTTAACCGCTAAGCCACAGGGCCGGCCCTGGAAGTTTTCTCCTTTTTTTCATCTGCCCACAGTTTTTCTCATTGAGGCTGTTGCCTAGCGTTAAAGAGGTCACGCCCAGCAGAAGTGCATCCTCCCAGGGGGTCACCTTTTTAAAATTCTCACCAGGGCACCATAAGGGCTTAGCAGGGACCTTGCTTGTCAAGTGGGAATTTGTTGTTCTGCTGAGGTTGAAATTTGTCTTGGCCACCAGGCTGGTGCTGGAGTTTTAACAGAAACATCTGGCCTCCCATCCCAGTCTAGGAAGGCAGAGGGTTGAAGGAGATAGTTCAGAGTGAAAGCCAAGTGACTTTCATTGAGAACCTACCATATGCTGGATATTTTGACAAATATTATCTCATTTGATGCTTCAGCGTAAGCCTGCAAGAAGCAGGCATTATTATTAAGTCCATTTTGCTGCTGAGGAAACTGAGGATTGCAGATATTAAATTAAAAAGCTACCCAGTCAGCCATCTGGTAAGTGTTGGAGCAAGGATTCCAATCCAGGTCTATCTCACTCCAAAGCCTGTGATCTTTCACTAAGAACCACTGGAGCCGGAGACAAAAAAAGTGAAGTCTCGAGAAAGCAAGCCACCACTGCTTTTGCTTCCAATGATAAGTAGAGTTCAAAGTTCAAGAAGCCAGGGAAAGTGTTATGGAGTCATCAGATCAATGAAATGGCCTCACCAGCATGGGTAAGACTCCTGGTGGTAGGGCCGAGCTTGTCTGCAGTCTGACCTACTATCTGCAACCCCCCCATCTACCATCACTAGCCACACACCTTTCAGTGCCGCTGGCCATTGCCTGTCACCAGGACGACTGTCTGTCTCCTACCTGCTCTCCTTTCCCACTCGCTCACCTCCCCAGAGTATTCCCCACGCGGCAGCCAGGCTGATCCTCTCAAAACATGTATCAACTGATGCTATTCCCCTACCTCCACCTGCCAACGGCTTCCGCTCTCTTAGAATAAATTCCGAACTCTTCTCCATGGCCTTCAAGGTCCTACGTGATTTGGCCTCTACCTGACTCTCTGACTCCTTGTGCTGCCTCTTTCTCCCTTCTGCTTGACACTAGACCACTAACCTTCCTTCCGATCCTCAAACGGACCTTCTCCTGTCTCAGGGTGCCAGGTGCTCCACTGCTTGGCGTGCTCCTCTCCCCACTTCTTCACCCGGCTGCTGCTTCTTGTCATCTAGGTCTGGGCTCAAATGTCCCTTCCACAAACAGTTCTTCCCTGATCACCCTACGATAGTAGCAGCCCCCGCCCCGTCACTCCCCATTACATCAGCTCTTTCATCTTCTTCATAGCACTTCTCACCAACTAAAAGTATCTTGCCTACTTGTCTCCTTATTTATTCTCTGTATCTCTCTGGTCAGCATGTAGGAAGCACCTACAGTTGCAAGTTTTATGAATAAATGGATGAGAACAAGAGATTCTAAGGTGGCTGATATAGTGATCTCGCTAACCTTCCGAGTTAGATAGGAGGAGTTATGTCAGTGACACAGGTGAGGAAACAAGTGACTTGCCATCAAGTGGCAGAGGATAAGCTTGCAGCTCATCCTTTGTCTCCAAAGCCCAATTCCTTCTAACCACATGGCATTATTGCCTCTGAGTACTCTTCTAGGAAAACTGAAGACATCAACTTGCCAGCCATTAGCAACAAAACCCACCTTACTAAATGTAGTATTAGTATCAATCCCTTATAAAGTATGTTAACCTTCTACTGTGGTATGGTGAGTATCTTTGTCCAAGCTCATCAGTTCATGTAGACATGTGAAGGACAGAGACCAGGTCTTATTCATGCCTGCACCCCTACGGGCCTGCCACCATTCCTGTCAGATAGGACAGGCTCAATACATGTTTGCTGGATGAATGGATGGAGTTTGTAGGCACTTAATTATTTACAAAGTACTTCTACACCCTTCATCTTATGTAACTTCCAAAAAGCCCCGGAACATAAAGGTAAGCTGATATCATTAACAGCATTTAACAGATGATGATATGCAGGTCACACCCAAACTGCTGTTGTTTTCTTTCTTTAAGAATTATAATGAGGGGCCAGCCCCATAGCCTAGTGGTTAAGTTTGGCACGCTCCACCTTGGTCTGGTTTCGGTTCCCAGGTGTGGACCTACACCACTCATTGGTGGCCATGCTGTGGTGGCAACCCACATACGAAATAGAGGAAGATTGGCCACAGATGTTAGCTCACAGTGAATCTTCCTCAGCAAGGAAAAAAAAAGAATTATAATGGACTCATATTCCCTGTTGGAGCAGAACCCAGCTGAACTGCACACACTGCTGTTGCCCAGCACACGTCTGCTTAAAAGCCAAGATAAACACTTTTTTTTATTATCTTTCACATCTTACAAAATACGTCAAATTCTGAAAAACTCTGTGATAATTAGACAAAAAAAAAGCTGAAGCTGAACCATTCAACCTGGGATAATTATTACATTCTGATTCTTTCCCTTTCTCACCTCCTTTTGGTCTCCATTGTCTATAGCATGGAGTGTTCATTCATCTTCCTCCACAAAGAGACTCCACTTCCGACGGAATAGAATTGTCAGGGTTGTGGGAGCCTTGCTCTCCTTGTTAACCCTCCTGTTGGGTTTTACAGCACACAGCTTTGCCTGAATGGCCTCCTCCACTAGTCTCTCCTCTAGCGCTCTGTGGGCTCTTCCCAAAAATGGAGGTCTGGAGATACCAGTCCCTTACACCAGGACCCCTGGCCTTTCCCCCCAAAATACTGCACACATTTCTTAACCTGGTTCTCGGTACCCCAAATCTGTATCTTACTCAGCTGTGCAGCCTTGTCTCCCAGATGTCCTCTCCACGTGCCCTGCATTCTACCAGACCAGAACAGTCAATGATTCCTTGAACAACTTCTCTGCATTTCCCCACACCATTCCCGCTCCATCACCACTACCAGGGATGAAGGCTCCACTTATAAACACCATCCCCATCCTTCACGGGCTTTCCCTTGAAACCTCCCCTAGATCCCTTCAGCAATTCATTCAATAAAATATTTAGTAAGAATCGCCTTTATGCCCAACAAACCCTATCCTCAAGGAGCTTCATATTTACTGAACAAGAGACCCAGCTAACAAACTCAACACAATGAGGGTGCTGTAATGGTGTCGTTGCAAAGCAATGGGCCAGCATTGGAAGGAAAGCAAGAGAGTCCATTCCAATGCTCACTGAGACTACAATCTAGGCAGAAGGTTAGGAGGGGGAAAACACAGCACCAGACTGGGCTTGAAACAGAAGTCCTGTGGCATGCAGTTCTTCATTCATTCATTCATTCCTTCATTTGACAGACATTTACCAAGCCTGAATATGTGCACAGCACTCTGCCAGGAATGCAGAAATGATGTTATGTGGTTCCTACCTTCAGGAGTTTACAGTCTAGTAGGAGAGATAGAGATATACACACAGGGCTCTACCACAGGTAAGAAGCACTGTACCAAGTGCCAGGGGACCAGAGGAGGGTGGCTGGCTCTGCCTAGCAGAGTCCAAGAAAGCTCCAGAAAAGGATGGTATTTGTCAGGGCTCTAAAGGGAGTAGAAGTTTACCAGGTGGAGAAGAAGAAAAGAAGGGAAGGGAAAGGAAGAGAAGGGAGGGGGAAGGAAAAAGAACACTGCGTCAGTCAGTCCAGTCAGGAGTCAGTTATTATTATTATTATTTTTCTGGGTGAGGAAGATTGGCCCTGAGCTAACATCCATCGCCAAATTTCCTCTTTTTGCTTGAGAAAGATTGGCCGTGAGCCAACGTCTGTGCCAATCTTCTACTTTATATGGGACACTGCCACAGCATGGCTTGATGAACAGTGCACAGGTCCGCGTCAGGGATCCGAACTTGTGAATCCCAGACCGCTGAAGTGGAGTGTGCAAACTTAACCACTCTGCCACCAGGCCGGCCCAGGAGTCAGTTATTTTAACATAAAAAAGTGTTTAGTTACAAAATCATTAACTAAGTGACTGAGAGATTAAAAGGAACTCTAAGGCATCATGAAGGTAGCAGTTGCAAGCAGCAGCTACAACTCCTATAGCTGAAGAAACAAGGGAGAAAACTTAGAAACTCAGAGGAGGAAGCCCATTGGTGGGCAGATGTGTGAACTCAGATCTCCAAGGAGGGGCACTGCTCAGCTGGGCTGGTGTCTCTGAGCTCAGGGGAGGGGCCCTGTGGGCTGGCCCAGACTTCTGAGGACGGGCACAGGCCAGCTGTGCTAGTGTCTCCTAGTTGAGGCATGACTTGCAGCTGCGTCTGCAAGTGCTGGGACGAGGGCAGCCTGGATTCAGCTGCAGCTACGGGAAGGAATTGCAGGTGCCAAAGGGAAGAAGTGTCTGTACCTAGACTGTAGGTCAGTGGTACTAAACCGGGTGATTTTGCCCTCTAGGGGACATTGGCAATGTCTGGAGACATTCTTAATTGTCACAACTGGGGAGTTGCTACTGGAATTTAGTAGATGGAGGGCAGGGATGCTGCTAAACATCCTACAATGCACAAGACAGCACCCCCTGCACAAAGAATTACCAAGTCCAAAATGTCAATAATGCCAAAGTTGAGGAACCTGTTCTAGGTTACCACTGATGTCGGTTCCTGCCTTCCTTCCTCCTCTCTCCAGGGTAAGTTTCTCTGGCTTAGTCCAATATTTACTTGAACAACTGGGTTGTCAGCAAAGGCTAGATGTGCTCTTGCAGGCAAGACCTGGAATGTTCCAGTATTTGGAATTCCCATTAGCCCACTGTGTTACTTTAAGTTTTTAGCAGTAAAATTCCAGTTCAGGGAGCTCAGAAGCTGAAAAAACTTAGTATCTTTTTAGAGGAACTTGATTTCACATCAGAGTTTGAGTAGGGGAACTCCAATAGGAAAAGCATTCTGCCAAGGTGGAGCTGTGTGTGTGTGTGTGTGTGTGTGTGTGTGTGTAGGTACATATAATGTATGTACAATTATAGTATATTAATGTACATATAATATATATTATATGTTCTGTATATAATATTTTATATATTAAAATATGCATGTGAAAATACATATATTTTATATATATACAGTTATATATTATCTATATATATATACAGTTCACTGAGGCTCTGTTGATTCTTTTTCAGTATTCTTCTCTTACTTCTTCAGACTGGATCCTTTCTTTTGATCTAACTTCAGTTCACTGACTTTCTTCAGTGATCTCCAATCTGCTTTAAAGGCCATTCAGTGAATTTTTAATTTAAAGTAATGTATTTTTCAGTTAGAGATTCTCAATTTAAAAAAATAATTTCTATTTCTCTGCTAAATTTTTTTATTTGTTCATTATGAGTATATTTTACTTTAATCCTTGAGCATGGTTATTAAAGCTATAGCATAGTTATTAAAATCCTCATCTACTAATTCCAATATCTGGGTCATCAGTTTTCTCTATTGATGTCCTTTTTCTCTTGAGAATGGGTCATGTTTTCCTGTTTCTTTGTAAGTCTAGTAATTTTGAATTTTATGCTGAACATTTTCTATAATATGTTTTAGAGATTCTGGACTTTGTTATATTTTTCTGAAGTGTGATTATTTTGTTTGTTTGTTTTAGCGGGGAGTTAACTTGGCCATACCCAAACGCCAAACTCCATCCCCCTGCAGTGTCCACCAACTGAAAACTCTGTTCAGTTCTTTTAGCCTGAAACTGAAAAGATTCTGTGTAGTTCAGGGATCAGCCAGAAATTTGGGCAAAATATATACACAGAATTGGGGCATCTCCTCCTCTGGTTCTCTCTTTCTTGAATTTTCTCCATAAAAATGGGAACTCGTTCGTTTCCTCCAGTCTCCTCCCTCCATTTTCTGACTGCTTTTGGTTGCTTTCTAGTACATTCTGGTATTGTTTTTTATATTGTTTCCAGAGTTTGTAGTTTATATCCGTCAGAAAATTGGTCTTATGGAAGATACTACTCTATACTCGAAGTGTAAGTTCTGTTATTACGTTCGTAGTTGTGAATGATTTGATTAATCTCTTCCTCCCACCCACGCTTATTGTGAGTACATACATTTTAATTCAATTAAAAACGTTAACCACCCCCCCCCACAATGCTCTTTATTATAATATGCCTTAGGAGTTCCCAGGACAGTGCAGGGGAGCATTTTGGATTGTAATCAGTATACAAGCTTCAAGCTAAGCTTTGTTCTGCCTCAGGGTGTTTGCAGTTGGAATCAAGAACAGGTTAACTCCAAAAATCAAAGCAAAGCAAAGAACTGTGTGTTCTTTCAGTTAGAAGTTATCCCCAGGATCAACATGGTGAACGAACATGGTGACTAAGAGTCAAAAGATTTAGTGCCAGGTAGATCTAGATTCAAATGCTGTTTCTGCCATTCCTGGCTGTGTGACATGGGGCAAGTAGCTTAAATTCTCTGAGCATCAATATTCTCATTAGTAAAATGGTGGCAATTATAGTACCTACCACATAATGTTTTATCCTCTTGTCTATTTAATTGATATTTTGCTTCTTGTCTTTGCCTCCCTATTATGGCAATGTAAACTGCTTGAGAGCAGTAACCTTGTCTGACATGAACAAAGCTATATTCACACCTAGAGGGTGCTCATTAATTATCTATTGAATGAATGAATGAATGTACTATGGGTTTTTTATAAGATTAAAGAGATTAATGGATGTAAAATAGTCAAATTGACAGGATACTTGACTACACAAAGTCATTCAGAGAACTAGGCTGAGAGAATCCCTGCCATATTTTGATGTTACTATCTCCACACATGGTTTCCCAGACTACTAAGTCAGGAGAAGAGAGAGAACTCCTACCTGTTCTTAAATGCCCTAGACCAGAAGTGACTTGTGTCACTTCCACCTGGAGTTCATTGTCCAGAACTGGAATTTAGTGGCTTCACCCTAACTACAAGAGAGGCTTGGAAATGAAAGAGAAGTGTGTGTGGAATCTTCAGAGAGTCCTACTAGAGACAAGAACACTGAGTACAATGGGATAAGAAACCTGCTCAATGTCACAGAGCTGGTAACTGGTGAAAGCTAGACTGAAACCCAGGCGGCCCGGCCTCAGAGCCTGTCTTCTTGACCACAACACTGGTGTTACAGTTCCATGCGAGAGATCTACTGAGATCCAGAGGGTGTCTCGTGGACTCTTCCTCCTGTCCCCATTCTTTTCTCAAAGTGACTGCCTCTTCTTCTTGAGCAAAAGTGTTTTTTGTACTTTGAGTGTTTTTTTTTTTTAATTAATATATTTATTTAGTGTGTTTGTGTGTGTGTGAGGAAGATCAGCCCTGAGCTAACATCCATGCCAATCCTCCTCTTTTTGCTGAGGAAGGCTGGCCCTGGGCTAACACCCCTGCCGATCTTCCTCCACTTTATGTGGGACGCCGCCACGGCATGGCCTGACAAGCGGTGCGTCGCTGCACGGCCGGGATCCGAACCCAGGATGCCAGCAGCGGAGCACGCGCACTTATCTGCTGAACCACAGGGCCGGCCCCGATAATTTGGGTGTTTAATCGTTAGCTTACTGAGGCCAGGCAACTATCCCTCACTCACTGCACTCCATAAAATAAAAGCCTGTCCTGAGCTGAAAGTTTATCTTGAATGAATCAGCCAGGAAGAGCAAGACCCACCCCTCAGAAGCCAGGCTTGCCAACCTCAGTCCTGGCAGGGGTGTTCTAGGTGTCTCCAGCAATCTCTGGTGGTGACTTTGAGCAGAGAGAGGTAAATTTCTCCCTGCTTCCATGGAGGTTGGGAGGGAAAAGGTACTGGGAAAGTTGGGCCAGGATTTTGGAGATTCCCCATCACTCAATGATACCCCCATAAAGGCTCTAGCCATTGTAAAAACTACCAGTACAAGCCACTATCTATGACAGTCTGGGCTTATCCGATGCAACATCAGTATGAACCCAGCATCCACATGCCTGGGCCAGGTACCCTACAGACTTTACATCACGTAATCCTTTCAAAGATCACATGGGACAAATCTTATTAACAACCCCCCACTCCGCCATTTTTCAGATGAGAAGACCAAGGTTAAAAGAAGTAAATGGCTTGCCCATGGGCCATCTTGTAAGTGGCTGAGTCAAGATTTAAGCTCAAGACTTTGGGATTCCAAAGACCCTGCATTTTGCTAGTATACCAAACTTTTTCTTAGAATCCCAAATTAATAAAAACAGCCAAGACTGATTATGCCAAGCACTATGCTATGTGCTTTTCACGAACTGTTTCATCTAATCCTAACAATGACAACAACAACAAAATAACCAAGGAGATAGGTGTCACTATTAACATTCCCATTTTACAAATAAGGAAACTGAAGCTTAGAGAAAGGAGGCCAGTGAAGGTCAAAGAGATGGTAAGTGGCAGACCTGAGGCTGAAACCCAAATCTTTCTGCCTCCAGAGCACAGGCTTTACTACTAAGCCACACTGCCACTTGGCTGTCATTTAAATGAAAACATTGGAGGTAAAGGGCTGGGCAAAGGGAGCAGGTTAGCCACAGAGTACTAGTCCAAGTGCTCCATTTGACTTTATTTGTTCATTCACACTGAAGTCATCCCACAAGAATTGGAGGTAACTTCATATAGTTTGTTTTTCTAACCAATTGGCTTTCCATGGAGCCCTGTAATTACTTTCTGTCCTATCCTACCTGAGTATCTCCTCCTGCTTCTGGAACATCCAATTCCTGCCAATTTCTCCACCCCACCTGGGGCCAGGAGGCAAGTTCTTATGTGTGTACGATCCCAGGAAGTTCTGGTCAGAGAGAACTGAACATGCAAATTCCCCTTTTCTACACCAATCCAAGACCTAAGCCAACTGTTTCCTAGACAGTACCATGTAGAACTGAGGTAAGTGACAGCTTCTTTGAGTTGTGTGTGTGGGTATGTGTGTATGTGTGTTTATCTGCCACAGGGCAGTAAAGGATATACAGAGCCCTGAACTTAAAATCTGAAGACCCTGTTTCAAGTTCTGGCAATGCCGCTTACTGGTTAGCTGACCTTGGGCAAGTCTCTTAACTTCTCTGACACTTTTTTTCCTTAATTGCAAAATGAGGATGGTGATAGTGAGTGAGAGGGAAAAATGAGAATATACGTGTGATATGGCCAGGACAGTGGCTGGCACATAAAAGGTGATTGATTTCATGTTAGGCAGCTTTGAATGTGGCAGGCTGAGGGAGGAGGGTGCAGGGAGGAGCACAAGAGAGCCAGAAGGGAATACTTGAAAGAAAACTCCATTATGCAGAAGTTGGTTCACATTATATAAAGTGAATGCCTTTCACTAAAAAAAAATTTTTTTTGAATATCTAACTGCGAGGGTTTGGCTTCAGAATTTGCTGGGAGTAGAGAGCACCTCAACATTTATTGAGCCCTTACTGTGAATTAGACCCAGGGCTGGCAAAGTGATTTATGTCGATTATCTCACTAATCCTTGTGGAAAGCTGAGCTGTAGGTATTATTATTGTGTCCTCAAGTTCAGAGACATAAACAGTGGCCAAGATCACCAAGCTGGTAGGCGATGGAGCCTAACCTGGCTCTATAACTCTTGGATCCTTTATCACACTAAGTATGTTGCCTCATAAAACAAAGAGCTTTTTCAGTGTGAATTCTTGTGAAATCAGAGCTCTGTTGCAGGAACTCTTCAAGGCACTATGTACCTGGGCACATAGTGGTGAGCCTAGCCACCTCTCAAAGCCACAATGCCAAATTGATTACAAAATGCACTTTAAAGCACTTCAAAAGATTGTTCTTTATTTCATAGGATATCCTTAGACTATAAACTCCAAAAGCATAGAAACGCCTGCAGTCTAATTAATCTCTGATGATCTTAAACCATATTTGGCATATTACTAGGTCCTCAATAAATATCTGATGAAGGAAAAATATATTTTTCTATAATTCTCACATTCTATAGGCACACTGGCTCTTCTCTCCCCAACTTTCATCTTCTAGTTTTCTGAATTATGACCAAAAGGGAAGAATCTAACATTTGGTTGAGTATCTATCATGTGTCAGGTATTGTGAGGAACAGATATAGATACAGATGTAGCTATAAATATAGTTATAAATATCGATATAGTTATATAAAGCGATATACAGATATTGATATAGTTATAAATACAGACGTAGATGTAGTTATAGATATAGTTATAGATACAGTGACAGATATTGATTAGCTATAGATATTGGCATAGTTATAGACAAAGATACAGAAATATAGTTATAAAGATAGATATACATAGGATAGACATATAGATACAGGTATCTCTGACTTTTAGTCCTCTTGACACACTGTGAGATTAGGTTCTTACTTATTAGTGCAGAAGTTGGACCCTGCAGTGTCCATGTTCGGGAATTTATTCCTGATCCTTCTCTTTAGACTCTAATTCCAAGGGTTAAGCAGCCATTTCTTTTTGTGAGGCCTAATTGTTCAATGGCAGTTTCCCCAGAGAGAGTGGTAAGTGACAGTAGCTCCCATTTCTGGAGCACTTATCTGTGCTGTCTGTGCCGAATGCTTTATACAGGATGTCATTCATTCATCACCACAGCTCTAGGAGATAGGTGCTGCCTGTATGTTCGTATTTCAGAGAGAGGTTAGAGAATTGCCCAAAGTTACGTAGGTGGTGACTGGAGGGGCTGGAACTGGGACCTGTGCTGTGTGACTCCCAAGGGCAGGCTCTCAGCTACCACAGTGCTCAGCGGGGCACTGTGTTGGGCCCTCTCATGTGATGGGGGTTAAATTAGAATTGCAAACACATTTGTAAGACGATGCCAAAGTCATTTCTTTTTTATTTGATTAAACCAATGTGACCTCAATAAAATAAATTTTAAAAAGGCGGTGGGTATTAGTTTGCTAGGGCTGCCGTAACAAAATACCACAGACTGGGGGGCTTAAACAACAGAAATTTATTTTCTCACCATTCTGTAGGTGAAAAGTCTGAGATCAAGGTGTCGGCAGGGCTGGTTTCTTCTGAGGCCTCGCTCCTTGGCTTGTGGATAGCTGTCTTCATGTTCACATGGCATTCTCTCTCTGTGGGTGTCTGTGTCCTAATCTTTTCTTATAAAGACACCTGTTATATTGGATTAGGATCCATCTAATGATCTCATTTTAACTTTATCTCTGTAAAGATGCTATCTCCAAATACAGTCACATTCTGAGGTACTGGGGGGTTAGGACTTCAACATATAAATTTTGAAGGAATGTAATTCAGCTCATAATAAAGGATTAATTAATTTCCTCATTATTTCTCCCCTTTTGTTTTGGTCGTTAGCCACTTATTAAGGGGTTGTTTGCACTGTCTTTGGGTATTTTAAGGAAGATCCTGAGGTCATTTATACACCTATATGTAAAAATGGCAACTGAGGCTGGTATTCTTGCTCTAAATTGCCTCCTGCCTGTAAAGGGAGGTATGTATTGGAAAAAAAATAGCAGAGAAGGTGGGCTTCTAGAAACCAGCCCTGCTACTAAACTTGCCTTGCAACCTTGGAGAAATCCGTTTCTCTCCTGGGATGTTCGCTTGGATCAGGGATTTTAAGTTCAAATGTCCAAAGGAGCTAGACAGGTGTAGTAAGTGGAGAAGCAGACAGGTGTGACAAAATAAGGAGTGGTGGAGGCAGTGTCAAATTGGAGAACATCCCGTTTAAATGAAGCAGAAATTCTCAGCTCCAGCCAGTTGGTGCTAGCTTGAACTAAAGGTGCCGTGTTGCTAGACCTCCTAAGTTTTCAAGAGAAACCTTCATTCAAGACTTTTAAATGAAGTCTCCCACATTTTAAATGTTGGCAGTTCAAATTTTATTTCCAAAGACTGAGGGCCAAAAGGAATATGTCCAAGGGCCGGGTCTGGGCCAGCTGATATCTTAGAGTCTTCTTGCCCAAAAGTGCTGACAAAACCAAAGATGGTAGGTACTGTTGATTGATTGACAGGCACTAAAAGAAAAGAGGGCATACTTTAGTTCATGTGGCCCAAGGATCCATGCTGAGAAGCAAACTCTAAGGGGTGAACTTTTCATATATCTGTCCTCTTTTCTGCAGACAGTAACCCAATTGCATATTTAGCATTGCCTCCTCTACCAGAAATACTTAACGAGTTTTTGGGGGCAGCATCCAAATTAGTTGGAGTTAGGTGTTATAGGTCTAAACTACCTAAAAATAAATTGATTCAAGTTGATCTTGAATCTATGGGTCTGTTGTCAAACAGGATTATCTTATTACTGCAACTGAGGAGGAGGGGGTTAATTGTTTGCGGTAATAAAGTACTTGAATCTCAAAGATGTTTGCAAAGTGGCTTTCTTCAGGCAATGTTCTCATGGAAAGATAGTTCTAGCTTGAGGCAATTTGCACAATCAAACTTCAAGAAGGACCCTATAAGGGAGGGTTATAAATGAGGGTTCTGTTCCCATGTTAGGGGCGTTGGGATCTGGAGCGGCACAGAAGCTTCATTTCATGTGTCAGTTCTAATGGATTGGTAATAGCCGCCCGGAAGCTGTCCTGGGGAAGACCCTGAAGCCAGATCCCAGTCCAACGGAGAAGGTGCTGTGATGTTAACCTGGTCTGTCCTGAGTATGGTGGTGTATATTTGTCAACACTCTTATTTATAGTCTCAAGTGACAGAAACCTAATCTCAGGCAGGAAAATTGGTTGGCTTATAGAATCCAGGACAGAATATTAACAAGAGAGGAGTAGAGATGTAGATGGGCCTCAGGAACAATGTGAACCAGTGACTTGAACTCCTCTGAGATACTCTCTGCCCCTCGTCTCCACGTCTCTGCACATCAATTTTCTTCTGTCATGTAGGGTGGATACCTCCACATGACAGAAATAATAACCACAGACAGTTCCCAAAATGTGCATTTTATGGCTTCCACCAGAGAGAGACTGCCTGATAGCCTCTTCGGTAACAAGCACATACACAAAAATTTTGGAGAGGGATTATGATTAGCCCAGTTTGGATTTGAAAATTGTGGGAAATGACTGCTAAACCCTGAACCAATCAACTTTAGACAGGAGTTGGAATCATCTAAAAACATGACAGCTGGGCTGGCCCCGTGGCTTAGCAGTTAAGTGTGCGTGCTCTGGTACTGGCAGCCCAGGTTTGGAACCCCAGGCGCGCACCGACGCACCGCTTCTCCGGCCATGCTGAGGCTGTGTCCCACATACAGCAACTAGAAGGATGTGCAACTATGACATACAACTATCTACTGGGACTTGGGGGACAGGGGAAAGGAGGAGGATTGGCGATAGATGTTAGCTCAGAGCTGGTCTTCCTCAGAAAAAAGAGGAGGATTAGTGTGGATGTTAGCTCAGGGCTGATCTTCCTCACTAAAAAAAAAAAAAAAAATGACAGCTTCTATGAGAACCATATTTTTGTTGGGCTCAGCGGGAAGACAGGTCTCCAGAGCAAGGATAGCATGGGATATAGGACTTTCAGAATGGTGAGTTTCTACCACAAAGAAGATGTCCACACGGCTGCCATCTTCAGCTTAAATCCCAGGGGGTGAAGGAGAAGACCCTCAGGAACGAGTACCAACCTCATCTAGTATCTACAGCTTCTCCCTGTCATTTTCTGCCCTGTGCTTCCTCAGCTGGGAAGAACATCCCCACCTAAATCAACAAGTTGTGCCCTCCAAATTCCAGTGAGCTGAAACAAAGCCATAACTCTCGCAGTTAACCAGGAACGTGCCTCCTATTTTGTGGAGGAAATTCCTGCTCCATGACCAATCTATTAGCCATCTCTTGCCAAGGCAGATGGTGACCTGAGAATTCTGTGCCTGCTTCCTGAGGACTGCCCACCATGCAGTGGCTGATGAGGTTCCGGGTCCTCTGGGGCATCCACAAATCCTGCCATGGGGGCTTCGTCCCTGCCCCTTGGCACCTGCGCTGCCAACCTTTATCAGGAGGTGAATCCCCAAGATGGAATGACCATGACACACCCGAGGAATTTAACTTTGCAAGTGATATACTGGATTATTGGACTCAAATGGAGAAGGTGAAGAGGCATCTGTGATCGGAGGTGAGAACAGGAGTGGCCTCACTGGCCTTATCTTGCTCCTAGTAGGCTGAGGGGCACAGAACCAAGAATAGCTTCTGCCTCAGCTTACCAGTGTCATAGATGAAACTTATGTTTTGGGGTTCAATTCTCAGCCTAGTGACTTCTTCACTTCTCTGATCCTCAGTGGTTTCATCTGTGAAATGGGGATAATCTCATTTAAGAAACAAGACAGCAGGTACACAGTCAGTGCTCCATAATTGTGAACAAGTACAAAGTTCTAATCACAAGGTCAACAAATTGATGTTAGTGTGAGTCTGTTAGTCTTCAACGAATGGGATTGTGAATCTAACTGGAATTCATCTCATCAAACTTGGGCTTGACTTCAGGCTACACTCAGAGGGAGGGGACAGACCACCTCATTGTGCACATGAGCATCTGACACATGTAGGTAAGTCATGTCATCCATCTTCCTGTGAGGATGGCATGTCCAACTGGCGTCCTCCCTATCAACTACCTATGGGAACATGGCTTTAGGGTATGTCCAGAGAAACCTGTCCCTGTGGCCTCTAAAGTTTACATATCTCTGCAGAAAAACTCAATTTCTTGGTTTGCCTTTTCCCCAGAGACAGACCGGGAGAGCAGCAGTGGTAACACTAGGACTTAGGGTAGACGATGGGTGGTGTTCCGGCTACTAAGTTCCAGCTGGTGATGTCCACCACCCAACACTGTCTTTGTACAGAAGAGAGAATTCGCCTGAGATGGAGTCAGAGATTTGGTATAATTTTTAAGTTTCCTATGAACGTGTTTTCATATGTTAGTACTCAAAGCTTATATGCCTTTCATGGGGGCTTCCTCCCCACCTCCTTTTTTTCCCTTCCTCTGAATTTCTGTAATAACCCCAAGGAAAATAGAGAGCATCTTTTATTTGCCGTGTCAACACTTTACATTTAATACTCTGATTAGATGAGTGCTTTTTTTTTTTTTTTTTATTTTTCCCCCAAAGCCCCAGTAGATAGTTGTATGTCATAACTGCACATCCTTCTAGTTGCTGTATGTGGGATGCGGCCTCAGCATGGCCAGAGAAGCGGTGCGTCGGTTCGCGCCCGGGATCCGAACCCAGGCCCCCAACAGCAGAGCGTGCGCACTTAACCGCTAAGGCACGGGGCCGGCCCAGATGAGTGCTTTTATTACCCCAGTTTCCAGATGAGGAAACTGAGGTTCCTAGGGTTTAAATAGCCTATAGAAATCACGTACCTAATAAGTGAAGGAGCAGAATTTGGGTCCAGGCTGTCTGATTCTGTAATCCATTACAATTATGCACTGCATAAGGACATTTTGGTCAATGACAGACCGCATATACAACGGTGGTCCTGTAAGATTAGTACCATATAGCCTAGGGATATAGTGGGCTATACCATCTAGGTTTGTTTAAATATACTCTATGATGTTTGCACAACGATGAAACCGCCTAACGGTGCATTTCTCAGAACTCAGAATAGTATGCTCATCGTTAAGCGATGGATGACTGTTTAACCTAGTCTCACAACTGATTATGCCAAAACATCTCTGCCTTCAGACGATAAACTGAGTTTCATTGCTGCCCAGACCAGAAATCTGGTTAAGACCTTTGGAATCATGGTATAGGCTGGAGAGGGAGAAGGTAGAGAGGAGGAAGTGATGCCATCACTTTTCCCTCATTTATCTTCATAAAGTCCTTATTAGTTAGTTCATGCATCAACCCATTTAGATAACCATCAAGTAAATTCCCCCAGAGAATGCCAGTTTTTGTTGGGTTTTATATCTCATTATCAGTCATGGTCAATTCCTCCATGTATCCAAATTTCTCCCACCCCCAGGATCCCCATCCCAATAATTTTCATTCTCACAACACTTCTGATCTGTCTGCTTCCATTTTTCCAATTGCCTTGATCATGGTCAGTGTCTTTCTAATGATACATGATGCCTGACACCTAGCAGTCCCTTGATAAATGTTTGTAGAATAAATTAATTTTGAAACTTACATTATAAGCACCATAGGTTTTATTGCTGCTCCTATGAAAGACCCCCCAGAGGGCATGCCACCACAGTCCACTCTGGCTTCCTGGACCTCCCCTTACAACTTAATGAACATCACCCAGAAGCTGATCCATGGCTAACACATTACAGCCCAACAACACAGCCCAAACCATAACAGATTGACAGAATTTATTTTGACTCACTTTTCAACACATTTTACCTGTAAAATGTAAGTTAGAAATCCAACATTTTTATGTGAAATCTTCTGATTATTTTTTTAGTCTTTCCAAAGAATTCATTATAAAACAAAAGAAAATGCATTGTAGACTAGACAACATAGGTCCATGGGTGGAATACAGTTGCTCATTCAGGCCACCAATTTATAACCCCTGACTGTCCTTGTAAATTAAACCCTATGTTACTCTGGGTTCCTAGAGGGAAATTAAACCCTATGTTACTCAACTTCAATTGATTCCTGGAGCAGCCTCTCAGATCTATTCAGGAGAGGTCACATTCATGTCCAGATTCATTCATTCTGTCTCCTTGATACTGTATTCATTCATTCAGCTAAGACTTGGTGAGCACCTCACATGTGCCAAGCATTATTGTAGATAATAGGAATAGAAAAGTAAGCAAAACATAGAACTCTTCATTTTCACTCTTTAGATAATGTACTTCCCCACTTCATGTCTTAGGAAAGATGAGTACAGCATCTGTGACACTAACTTCTGTTTGTTTTGGCAAAAAATCATGACATAAGCAAATTCTTCCTGCCAGTCTCTGATGCAATTTAACATTAAACATTGCTCAATAAATATAGTCAAATATGTATTAACCACAAAGATTAAAAAAAAAAACAGCTGAATGTCATGACCACATAATGTCTGGCTCTTTGTCCTATAATGTTTGCTCAAGGAAATTAACTTATATGCTGCCACACATTCCAAATGCCTTACTATTCAATATTCGTGTCTGCCTAGATTTCTTTGAGCCAATCAGTCTGTGTTCTGTGGCTCCTGAATTTAATTCTGTAATTTTACGTAAACAATTAGTAACAGTCCTAGGACCTATACAATTTTAAAGGGTCCTCATGTTCCTCTGAAACTATTAGACTTTTGTCCCAACATCCCATAAAGGACTCCTCCATGGTATTCACAAAGAGTCTAAATCTTTTGTAATTCTTATACACATGTAGTGTCATTGGCACTACAATGTAAGCTCCATGAGATCATGGAACTCTTGCTGTTTTGTTCACTGTTGTATCCCCAGAGTACAGAACATGCCTGGCACATTAACTATATGTTGAAAGAATCTAAATGCATGCAGACCCTGGACAGCAACACAAACAGCACAAGAAACACAACATGGGGGCCTGGCCATGACTTGGTTGTGTTTTGGCAAAGGGCTGTTTACTTTCTCATGGATGTATTGTAAACGTGCACGGGAAAATACAGGAAGCTTTGGCACAGGCAGCCCTGATGCAGAGAAGGCAACAGAGTTCAGGAATCAGAATTGGGCTTTGGGGCTTCTTATGTAAAAATCACGTCTCAAAGTGAACATTCATTCCTGTATGGCAGCAGTTGGTAGAGCTAAATGGTTGCTGCCCCCTTGGAAGATGTGTGGCTCTCCAGTTTGCCCCAGAGGAACCTGGCAGGCTTCTCTCATTTATGTTACTTGCCTGGTCCCTGTAGGCTCTGGGTTTCCGACCTCTGGTATAAAAACAAGATTATCCCAACTTATCTAAATATTAATGGAATAATACATATTATTTCCCAATTAAACATAATGCAAAAAGTTTTAACTACCAGACCTTTAGAGTAATCTTCCTTGGTAAATTCTTTTAAAGTCTGGGTATCAGTTAATTACTGGTTCATCCATGTGAGTTGATTCTCCATGACTATGTCTCCCAGTTTGACATATTATACTACATATTAGTCTTTTGGTGAGCCTGTAAGGAGTTCATCCATTTTTTATCAATGGCAATCTACAAAGGAATAGCATGCCATTTATCATTTTAAATTACATTTAAACTACTTTCTTTGTAAGTTAAATTACAATCAATCTTATATGTAGCCATATTTAAAATGAATAGTTTGGTCGTAATCTACATCCAGAAAATTTGATCGCTGCCCAATTTAGAAAAACAAATCATTCCCTTTATCCAAAGAAATAAAAGCCTCATCTCATCTTTAGATTTAATTTAACCCGGAAGTTCCTTATCATTCCTTATTTGTATCCCAGAGTTGTTTTTTATTTATTCATTCAATAAATATTGACCGAACATTTACAGTGTGCCAGGTGCTCTTCTAAGTGCTTTCGTAAAGAATTTAGAAGTTTATTACTATTTTCTTTTGTTGTTGTTTTATTGAGAAATAATTGACATATATCACTTTTCTTAAAAAACCAAAAAACATCAATTTTTCAAGTCAAACTCAACACACTTGTATGCATACCAAAAATTTTAGAAATAAAATCTAGGGTTTTCATTGTAGGAAAGCTTTTAGTAATAGACTTACTTTCTTGAATAGATACAAGCTTATTAAGATTTCAATTCTATCAGATTTGACAAGTTGTATTTTTTTTTAACCATAGTCATCTTATTTTTTTTCATTCTTTTTTTTTCTTTCTTGTGAAATTTTTGTTGTACATCAGTGTTTGTCAGTCACCATATAAATGCATCCCTTCACCCCTTGTGCCCGCCCCCCACGCCATTGCCCCTGGTAACCACCAAGCAGTTCTCTCTTTCTGTGTGTTGGTTTTTCTTCCACTTATGGGAGAAATCATGCAGTGTTTGTCTTTCTCTTTCTGGCTTATTTCGCTTAACAAAATACCCTCCAGGTCCATCCATGTTGTTGCAAATGGGACGATTTTGTCTTTTTTTATGGCTGAGTAGCATTCCACTGTGTGTGTGTGTGTGTGTGTGTGTACATATATACATTCATATACCACATCTTCTTTAGCCACTCATCCATTGAGGGACATCTGGGTTGCTTCCATGTTTGGCTATAGTGAATAATGCTGCAATGAACATAGGGGTGGGTAAGCCTCTTTGGATTGTTGATTTCAGATTCGTTGGGTAGATACCCAGCAGTGGGATAACTGGATCATAAGCTATTTCTATTTTTAATTTTTTGAGGAATCTCCATACTGATTTCCAAAGAGGCTGCACCCGTTTGCATTCCCACCAGCAATGAATTACGGTTCCCATTTCTAAACAGCTTCTCCAGCATTTGTTTTTTTTGTCTCGGTGATTATAGCCATTCTAATGGGTGTCAAGTGATATATTAGCATGGTTTCGATTTACATTTCCCTGATGATTAGTGATGTTGAACATCTTTTCATGTGTCTATTGGCCATCTGTATTTCTTCTTTGGAGAAGTGTCTGTTCGTTGCCTCTTTCCATTTTTTGATCAGGTTGTTTGTTTTTTTTTGTTGTTGAGTTGTGTGAGTTCATTATATATTATGGATATTAGTCCCTTTTTGGATATATAGTTTGCAAATATTTTTTCCCAGCTGGTAGGCTGCCTATTCATGTTGGTCCTGGTTTCATTTCCCTTGTAGAAGCTCTTTAATCTGATGAAGTCCCACTTGTTTATTTTTTCTTTTGTTTCCCTTGGCCAAGTAGACATGGAATTCGAAAAGATCACTTTGTGACCAATGATGAATAGTGTACTGCCTATATTTTCTTCCAGGAGTTTTATAGTTTCAGGTCTCACTTTCAGGTCTTTGATCCATGTTGAGTTAATTTTTGCATATGGCAAAAGAAGATGGTCTACTTTCATTCTTTTGTAAGTGGCTGTCCAGTTTTCCCAGCACCATTTATTGAAGAGACTTTCCTTTCTCCACTCCTTTGTCGAAGATTAGCTGTCCATAGATGTGAGGTTTTATTTCTGGTCTTTCAATTCTATTCCATTGATCTGTGTATCTGTTTTTGTACCAGTATGATGCTGTTTTAATTACTGTCACTTTCCAGGATGTTTTGAAGTCAGGTATTGTGATGCCTCCAGCTTTGTTCTTTTTTTCTCATGATTGCTTTAGCTATTCGGCGTCTTTTGTTGCCCCATATGAATTTTAGTATTTTTTGTTCTATTTCCGTGAAGAATGTCCTTGGGATTCTGGTTGGGATTGCACTGAATCTGTAGATTGCGTTAGGTAGTATGGACATTTCAACTATGTTTATTCTTCCAATCCAAGTGCATGGAATATTTTTCCATTTCTTTATGTCATCATTGATTTCACTCAATAATGTCTTATAGTTTTCATTGTACACGTCTTTCACTTCCTTGGTTAAATTTACTCCTAGATATTTTATTCTTTTTGTTGCAATTGTAAATGGGATTGTCTTCTTGAGTTCTCTTTCTGTTAGTTTGTTATTAGAGTATAGAAATGCAACTGATTTCTGTAAGTTGATTTTGTACCCTGCAACTTTGCTGTAGTTGTTGATTATTTCTAATAGGTTTCCAATGGATTCTTTAGGGTTTTCTATATATAATATCATGTCACCTGCAAACAACAAGAGTTTTACTGCTTCGTTGCCTATTTGGATTCCTTTTATTCCTTTTTCTTGCCTAATTGCTCTGGCCAGAAGCTCCAGTACTATGTTGAATAAGAGTGGGGAGAGTGGGCACCCTTGTCTTGTTCCTGTTTTCAGAGAGAGAGCTTTCAGTGTTTCCCCATTGAGTATGATGTTGGCTGTGGGTTTATCATATACAGCCTTTATTATACTAAGGTACTTTCCTTCTATACCCATTTTTTGAGAGTTTTTATCATGAATGGATGTTGGATCTTGTCAAATGTCTTCTCTTCATCTATAGAGATGATCATATGGTTTTTATTCCTTGTTTTGTTAATGTGGTGTATCACATTGATTGATTTGCAGATGTTGAACCATCCCTGTGTCTGTGGTATCAATCCCATTTGATCATGGTGTATGATGTTTTTAATGTATTACTGTATTTGGTTTGCCAATATTTTGTTGAGGATTCTTTCATCTATGTTCATCTGGGATAATTGTCTGTAGTTTTCCTTCCTAGTATTGTCTTTGTCTGGCTTTGGTATCAGGGTGATGTTGGCCTTGTAGAATGTGTTGGGAAGTGTTCCATCTTCCTCTGTTTTTTGGAATAGTTTGAGAGGAATAGGTATTAAATCTTTGAATTTGGTAAAATTCTCCAGAGAAGCCATCTGGTCCTGGACTTTTATTTTTGGGGAGGTTTTTGATTACTGTTTCAATCTCTTTACTTGTGATTGGTCTATTCAGGTTCTCTATTTCTTTTTGATTCAGTTTTGGGAGGTTGTATGAGTCTAAGAATTTATCTGTTCCTTCTAGATTGTCCAATTTGTTGGCATATGGTTTTTCATAGTATTCTCTTATAATCTTTGATATTTCTGTAGTATCTGTGGTAATTTCTCCTGTTTCATTTCTAATTTTACTTATTTGAGCCTTCTCTTTTTTCTTGGTGAGTCTGGCTAAGGGTTTGTCAATTTTGTTTATCTTCTCAAAGAACCAGCTCTTTGTTTCATTTATCCTTTCTATGGTTTTGGTTTTGATTTCATTTATTTCTGCTCTGATATTTATTATTTCCCTCCTTCTGCTGACTTTGGGCTTTGTTTGTTCTTCTTTTTCTAATTCTCTTAGGTATAGTTTGAGGTTGCTTATTTGAGCTTTCTCTTGTTTGTTAAGGTGGGCATGTATTGCTATGAGTTTCCCTCTCAGGACTGCTTTTGCTGCATCCCATATGAGTTGGTACAATGTATTTTCATTTTCATTTGTCTCCAGATATGATTTTATTTCTCCTTTCATTTCATCAATGATCCATTTGTTGTTCAGTAGCATGTTGTTTAGTCTCCACATCTTTGTCACTTTCCCGGTGTTTTTCTTGTGGTTGATTTCTAGCTTCATGGTGTTATAGTCAGAAAAGATGCTTTTTATGATTTCAATTTTCTTAAATTTATGGAGGCATGCCTTGTTTCCCAGCATGTGGTCTATTCTTGAGAATGTTCCATGTGTGCTTGAGAAGAATGTGTAATCTGCTGTGTTTGGATAGAGTGCTCTATCTACATGTATTAAGTCTATCTCGTCAAGTTTTTCAGTTAAGTCCATCATTTCCTTGTTGACTTTCTGTCTGGATGATCTATCCATCGATGTAAGTGGAGTGTTAAGATCCTCTACTATTATTATGTTGTTATTAGTATCTCCTTTTAGGTTTGTTAATAGTTGCTTTATGTACTTTGGGGCTCCTGTGTTGGGTGCATATATATTTATAAGTGATATGTCTTCTTGGTGGAGTGTCCTCTTTTATCATTATATAGTGCCCCTCTTTGTCTCTCATGACCTGTTTTATCTTAACAGTCAACTTTGTCTGATATAAGTATGGCAACACCTGCTCTCTTTTGTTTGCCATTAGCTTGGAGTATTGTCTTCTATTCGTTTACTCTGAGCCTGTATTTGTCTTTAGAGCTGAGATGTGTTTCCTGGAGGCAGCATATGGTTGGATCTTGTTTTTTAATCCACCACACCACTCTATGTCTTTTGACTGGAGAGTTCAGTCCATTTACATTTAGGGTAATTATTGATATATGAAGGCTTAATGTTGCTATTTTATGGCTCATTTTCTGGTTCTTTTGCATTTCCTTTGTTTCTCTCCCCATGTGTTTCAGAATACCAATTCAGTTTTGTAGTTCTCCTAGTTTTCTCTTTATTTATTGTGTGTGACTCTGTTCTGATTATTTGGTTAGTGGTTACCACAAGGTTTGTATAAAAAATCTCATGGATGTGATAGTCCATTTTTTGATGGCTTTTTTTTCTCTTAGACTAAGTAGATTCAATCCTCTTCCTCGTCCCCTTCTAAGTTATTGTTGTCATGTCTTATTCCATCTTGCGTTGTGAGTTAGTCTTTAAAGTGATGAGACTATAAGTTATTTTTGGTGTCTCCCTTTCCTTGATCCTTGGTTTTATAATTAACTCTTTGCTAATCTATTCTGATAGAGAGCTGCAATTTTTCTGGTTTTGTTGCCCTATCTTCCTCCTTATTCAAAACTTTGTATCCTCTTTCTCTTTTTTTTCTCAAACATGAGGGCCTTCTTGAGTATTTCTTGTAGTGGGGGTCTTGTGGCAATGAATTCCCTTAGCTTTTGTTTATCAGGGATAGTTTATTATTTCTCCATCATATCTGAAGGATATTTTCTCCTATGTCATTCCACTCTCTCCTAGCCTGTAAAGTTTCTGTTGAGAAATCGTCTGTAAGCCTGATAGGAATTCCTCTGTACGTTATTTATTTGTTTTTTTGTCTAGCTGCCCTTAGTACTTTTTCTTTGTTGTTGACTTTTGCCAGCTTTACTACTATATGCCTTGGAGAGGGTCTTTTCATGTTGATATATTTAGGATATCTATTGATTTCATTCACTGGTATTTCCAGCTCCTTCCCCAGGTTTGGGAAGTTCTCAGCTATTATTTCTTTGAACAAGCTCTCTGCTCCTTTTTCCCTTTCTTCTCCTTTTGGAATACCTATAATCCTTGTATTGGATTTCCTAATTGAGTCGGATATTTCTTGGGGAGTTTCTCCATTTCCTTTTAGTCTTAGTTCTCTCTCCTCCTCCATCTGGAGCATTTCTGCATTGCTGTCCTCAGTATTGCTAATTCTTTCCTCCTTATTGTCACCTCTGTTGCTTAAGGCTTCTAGATTTGTGTTTAGCTCCTCTATTGTGTTTTTCATTTCTAAGATTTCTGATTGGTTTTTCTTTATTGTTTTAATCTCTTTTGGGAAGAAATTCCTGATTTCATTGAATTGTCTATCTGTGTTTGATTGTATTTCATTTAGCTTTTTTATGATAGCTGTTTTGAATTCTCTGTCATTAAAGTTATACATTTCTGTGCTTTCAGGGTTGATTTCTGGGTGCTTGTCATTTTCCTTTTGGTCTGGAGATTTAATATATGTTTGCATAGTGCCTGTCAGTATTAACTTATTTTTCCTCATAGTGAAAATATCTGGTTGCAGTTTCCTCTTGTCGCCGCTGGCTGGGGGTTAAGACCTGTGTATTCTGTGCCCAAGTCCATCCATGGATGTTCTGGTTGGCCTGCAGCTGAGCTGGGGCATGGCGGAGCTGAAGCATGGCTGAGCTGAAGTGCGGCTGAGCAGAGGCTGCTGGGGCTAGAGTGCAGGAACAACTGGAGTTGAAGTGTGGGAACAGCTGAGACTGGAGCATAGCTAGGCTGAAGCACCTGGGGCTCAGATGTGGGTGTGCTGAAGAAGCTGGAGCTGAAAGGTGGCCCAGCTTCAGTGCGGTTGAGCAGAAGCAGCTGGAGCTGGAGTGCAGGAAATGCTGGAGCTGGGGTGTGGCTGGGTTGATGCAGCTAGAGTTGGAGTATGGCTGGGTTGAGGCAGCTGCAACTGAAGTGCAGCTGGGCCGAAGAAGCAGGAGCTGGAGCACTGCTGGGCTGAACAAGCTGTGACTGGAGTGCAGCTGGGCTGAAGTAGCTGGCACCAAGTCAGCTGGAGCCTGAGCGTGGCCACACCAAAGCAGCTGGAGCTGGGGGGTGGTCGAGCTGAAGGAGCTAGGAGCAGGGCATGGTTGAGCTGAAGGAGCTGTGGCCAGGGCGCCATTGAGCCCACGCAGCTGGGGCCATGGCGCAGTTGTGCTGGGGCAGCTGGGGCCTGGGCACAGTCAGGCCTGAGTCACTGGGGCTGGGGCGCCAAGGAGCCAGAGCTGTTGTGGCCGGGGCATAGGCACACTGGAGCCGCTGTGGCCAGGGTGCAGGCGGGCTGCTGCCGTTGGTGCCTGGGCACCAGGGTCCACCACCTCTGGGGCCAGGGCTCTGGGGAGCCACTGCCTCTGGTGCTGGGGACGGGCACCCTGCTGCTGCTGGGGGGACTGGGGCACTGGGTGGTCACCACTGCTAGGGCCGGGGTGTGGGTGTGCCACCGCCACTGGTGCCTGGATGCTGGGGGGCTGCTACCTCTGGGGCTGAGGCACCCGCTAGGGCCAGGGTGCAGGTGCGCCACTGCCACTGGTGCCAGGGCTCCGGGAAGCCACGGCCTCTAGTGCCGGGGTGTGGGAGCACTGGTGCCACTGGTGGCACCAGGGTGCTGGGGGCTTGCTGCTGATATGGCCAGGGCATAGGCGCACCACCACCACTGGTGCCTGGGCACATGGGGACCGCTGCCTCTGGGGTCTGGGTGTGGGCACGCCACCTCCACTGGCACGGGGGCTGGAGTTGAGCTGAAGCTCTGCTGAGCTGAGGCTTCAGGGCCGCTGTGCTGAAGCACCAGGCGGGCAGGGTGGAGGGACGCTTACTTTGCCTCCCCAATCCCAGATGTTTCTCGCTTCACTGTCACTCTCTGCTCTCCTGAAGGGCTAGCTTGTCGAAAGTACCCTCACGACAAGGGGGAAGCAATTCCCCACGGGCTGTGAGGGATCTTGGAGAGCACTGGTTTTCTTGTGGAGGGCTGCCCCTCCCCCCTCCCTGAGAGCTGCGTGGTCTCAGTCTCAGGTTTGCTGTCCTTTGGGAGTGAGGGGAGCTCCTCTTACCTCCTTCCACTTCCTCTGGGGATTCCAGCACCTCAGTCCTCGGGTGTACAGCTGCGTGAGTGCCTCAGACGTCCCTTGTGTTGTGTTAATAACTTCTGTTGGAATGTGAATGTCCTTTTTGTTGTGTCTTAGACAGGGAGAGTTCAATAGGGGAAGCTCACTCAGCCATGATGCCGACATCACTCTTCAAGTTGTATTTTTTTCCTTTGAACAATTTGTCCATTTCATCCAAATTGTCAGATTTAATGACATAAAGTTATTTATAATTTTGTCTTATTGCTGTTTTAATGTCTGTAAGAATTGTAATAATGTATACTTTTCATTCCTGATATTGTTAATATGTTCCCTATTTTTCTCTTGATATGTCTTTCTAAGAGTTTATCAATTTTATTAATCTTTTCAAAACCAGCTTTTACTGGTATTCTCTATTGTGTATTTGTTTTCCATTTCATTGATGCATGCTCTTATCTTTATTATTTCTTTTCTTCTACTTTCCTTGGATTTGATTTGTTGGTATTTTTTTAGCTTCTCGAGATGGAAGCTTACATGCTTACCCTTCAGCCTTCCTTCTTTTCTAATAGATGCATTTAAAAATTTAAATTTCCCACTAAGCACTTCTTTCAGGTGCATTACACAAATTTTGATGTCATATTTTAGTAACACTCAGTTCAAAATATTTTCGATTTGCCTTTTTGATTCTTCTCTGACCCATAGATTATATAGAAGTGTATTGATTAGTTTCCAGACAGTGGGGGTGCATTTCTCGTTGTCTTATTGTTGATGATTTCTAGCTTAATTTCATTATGGTCAGAAAACATACTCTATTTTAATCTTTTGAGATTGGTAAATGTTCCAAATGCAACGGAAAATAATGTGAATTATATCACAGTTGGGGAAAAGTGTTTTATCTATGTCAACTAGGACTTAAATTTTCTCAGTCTGTCATATTCTATCATTAATTTACAGAAATCATGAAATTTCAACTTGTGTTTCATTTTAATTAATACTGAGGCAAACTCTTTCTATAGACAATAAACTCTTGTGTGTTTTAATATTCAGAAAGAATCTTCTCACTCATGAATCACCGAAGTATTTGATAAGCCTTTCAATTTTCCTTTTTCAAAGTATATTTTAGTTAGAGATTAGCAAGGAGTAGCTATGTAGGTTTTTGTTTATTTAAATCAACTATATTGATGTATGACTTACATAGAATAAAATGCACACATTTTAAGTGTAAAGTTTAATGAGTTTTAGAACATTTTATCACCTCAAAAGTTTCGTTTTGTCCTTTCCCAGTCAGTACCCACCCATCCCCACCCCGAGTCTGAGGCAACGACTGATTTGCTGTCACTAGAAATTATATTTCTCTCCCCTGAGTTTCATGGAAATGAAATAACACAGGATGCATCCTTTTGTGTCTGGTTTCTTTTACTCAGAATCTCAGCATAGTGTTTTTGAGATTCATCCACGTTGCTTTGTGTATTAGTTGGTCATTTATTTTTATTGCTGAGTTGCTTACTCAACATTTTATCTTTTAAAATGATTTCTTGATTTTCCTTGGCTTCAAATCTCACTGCATGAAACTTTAAATTTCAAATCCAGTGTAAGGGTTGTATTTTTTCTTCCACCCTTCTCTTAATATCACATTATCAGATTACTCCTTAGCACAAAAGTCCATAACTGCTTAAACAATATCTTCTTTAAGTTGTGAAAGTTAAGGGCTAAAATACTGTCTGAATTTTGAGCAATAACAGTTGTTTTCTACCTTGATATGCCGGCTCTTCCATCATTTTTTAAACTCCTACAGGAACATTCCCTGCTCTGCTCCCCTTATAGAAACAGTGCACACCAGTCATTTACACTTGCTAATATTCTTTAATCTGTTGGGCAAGGATTTTTTTCATAGCACTGATGTTTTCATAGATATGAATACATATATATGTATATACATATATATTAATCTTATCTCAAATGATACTTTCTTTTGTTCCAATCATCTGAGTCAAAGGTAGTAGGGTCATGTTTGTACATATGCAGAAAACGTTCCTGGAAGAATATGCACCAAACAGTTTTCAGTGTTAACATTCAGGGAGTGAAGATGTGATGAGAAATTTGAAGAAATTTTTCTGTTTCTAAGAAATTTTCCGCTCATAAGCCTCTGCATTGCCTGAATTTTTACTCTGAACATGTTTTGTTTTGGGAATAAAAAAAAATGAAATCTTTTAAAAAAAAACATGCTCATTATAGAAAATGTGGAGAAAATAAGAAAGTTGATTTAAACAAGAAAACAAAAATTGACCATAAATATTAAAAACCATTTACATATGTGTGTATATGTGTGTCTTGTTCACCATTACATCCTTTTGGTCTAAGAACATGATGGCCTCTAAAAACATTTGGCCTCAGAAATAATGAGAACTTGGAAATGTTTAATGAAGGAATGAATATTACTATATAAACTTGGATTATAATGTAAATATGGTTTTTCTTTTTTTTCTTTTCTTTTTTGGTGAGGAAGATTGGCCCTGAGCTAACATCCACTGCCAATCTTCCTATATTTGCTGAGGAAGATTAGCCCTGAGCCAACATCTGTGCCTGTCTTCCTCCACTTTGTGTGTGGGACGCTGCCACAGCATCACCCGATGAACAGTGTGTAGGTCCGCACCCAGGATGATAAACCTGCAAATCCCGGTTCTGCCAAAGTGGAGTGTGCAAACCCAACTACCACGCCACCGGGCCTGCCCTGGTCTTGCTTTTTAAAATTGATATTATATTCTGGGCATTTTTTATTGCAGGAACATTTCTGAGAGTTTTTTTTTTATGGGTTTTATCATATTCTATCATTTTGTAGACAGCATACAATTTGATCCTGTTCTTTTTATTGATTCTGCCAATATTTGTATTTTGATTGGGAAATTTAGTCCACTTACATTTAAAGTAGTTACTGATAGGGAAGGACTTACTATTGCCATATTATTAATTGTTTTCTTGATGTCATAGCTTTTTTTTGTCTCTTATTCCCTCTTTTACTGCCTTCTTTTGTGCTTGGTTGATTTTTTGTAGTGATATGTTTTGATGCTCTTCTCATTTCCTTTTGTATTGTATATATTACATATAATATCCTAAAGTTATAACAATCTACTTTAAGCTAATAACAACTTAACTTCATCCACATACAAAAATCTATTCCTTTCCAGTTCCATCTCACCTCTCCACTTCATGTTATTGGTGTCACAGATTACATCTTTATATATTGTGTACCCATTAACATAGATTTATAATTATTTTTATGCTTTCATCTTTTAAATTTTGTTACAGAAGAAAAACCAGAGTTATGCATAAAAATTACAATAATAGTGGTTTTTATATTTGTCCATGTTTTTACTTTTATCCAAGAACTTCCTATTTTCACATTTGAGTTACTCTGTACTGTCCTTTCATTTCAACTTGAGGACTCCTTTTAGCATTTCTTACAGAGAAAGTCTAGTGGAAATGAACTCCCTTAATTTGGTTATCTGGGAATGTCCTAATTTCTCCCTTATCTTCAAAGGATAAGTTTGCTGGATATAAAATTCTTGGTTAACAGTTTTTTTTCCCCCTCAGCACTTTAAATATATCATCCCACTGCCTTCTGGTCTGCAATCCACTGATAATCTTATTAAGCATTTCTTATACATGACTTTTCTCTTGCTGCTGTCAAGAGCCTCTCTTTGGCTTTGGCTTTTATCATTTGATTATAATGTGTCTCTGTGTGGATCTCTTTGTGTCTTCCTACTTAGAGTTCATTGAGACTCTTGTATGTGTATATCCAGGTCTTTACTCAAATTTGGGAAGGTTTCAGCCATCATTTCTTCAGATAAGCTCTATGTCCCTCTTTCTATCTTTCTTCTTCCTCTTTGACTCTCATAATGTGTATATTTGTCTACTTGCGATTGTTCCGTAAATCCCGTAGGCTCTATTCACTTTTCTTCATTTGTTTTCTTTTTGCTCCTCAGACTCCATAATTTCAAATGACTTGTTTTAAAGTTTACTGATTCTTTCTTCTGCCAATTTGAGTCTGCTGTGGAACCCCTCTAGTAAGGTTTTTTATTTCAGTTACTGTATTTTTCAGCATTTCTGTTTGGTTCTTTTCTGTAATTTCCATCTCTTTGTTCATCATCTCATTTTGTTCATATATCATTTTCCTGATTTGCTTTAGTTCTTTGTTGGTGTTTTCCTTTAGGTCTTTCAGCATATATAAGATGGTCATTTAAAAGTCTTTGTCTAGTAACTGAAGGCTGTGTTTCTTTAGGGTCAGTTTCTAGAGATTTATTTTGTTCCTTTGAATGGGCCATATTTTCATGTTTCTTTGTAGGCCTTGTGATCTTTTGTTGAAAATTGGACGTCTGAAAAAAGGAGCCCCCTCTCTCAGTCTGTGAAGATTGGCTCCATGTGGGGGAAGACCTTCAGTAGTTTTCTCAGTGTGAAAACTTAAGGCCTTCTCAGGTCTTTTCTGGCATGTTTCTTTCCTGGGCCTGTGCGTGTTCTTTTTTCCAATTTTCCCGTACACATGGCTGATCTTATATACCTTAATTTCCATAAAAGTCTCATCCTTGCTTCTTCTTGGGGCCTTAGATGTTCTATTGTATTCCTCTGCCTGCAGTTTGTTGCCCCTAAGTGGCTACAGGTCTACAGTCTTCACACACCATGGCATCTGCCAGTGCTTCCAGAGACCTTCAACCTGATATTCAAACTATGCCACCCTTCCCATCTGAGCACCAAGTCAGACGAGACAGAAACCAGTCCCTCAGGCAGCCCCCAGACAAGCCGGAATGTTGCAAACAAGTTACACAATTTTCCTTCTGTCCCAGGGAGGGGCTTGGAATTGGGTGGCTTCCTCCTGACTGTGCTGTGCCACATCAGAGAGGGGGTGGTGCAAGAGTAGGCAAAAACATCACAAAATGTCCTACCATTTTGAGTATGGCTCTTATTGTTTGGGCATTTGTTGGTTGCTGCAGACCTTCGACTATTTCAAGAGCTCCCATAAAACCATTTTAGTCTGTTGTTTACTTGATGTTTCTCTGAAGGAATGAGGGCCTGGAGCTTCCTAGTCTGCCTTCTTGCTGACTTCACCTCTAGAAGTAATTTATTTAAAAATATTCCCCCAAATATTCAGGAACTAAATGAGCCTATTTTATTTTATTGTGTAGCAATAATAATAATAGTAATATTTATTGAGCACCTACTTGATCCAGGCACTGCTTTGTACACTTTATTCATTTAAATAGCTCATTTAAACTTTACTACCTTCTAGGTAGTATTATTGTTGCCATTTCATAGATGAGAAAACTGAGGCATAGAGGGGAACCCACTGTCTATATGGAACTAAGACAGACACATGGGGGAATGGAGCTTTAAGTCTTCAATAGGAGACATGAAGGTTATTCATGGTTTTATGTGACTTGAGAGGAGGTGGCTACAGTAGGCCAGAAGAACTTGGTTGCATCACACCCACTCCTAACTTCTCTTGGCTCTTTAGTTGCTTTAAAATTGGGTCTCAGTGCTTGAGCTGTGCTCATACTGGAATATGACTATGGCAGTGGATTGGCCAAATAAGTGCCCTTTTCCTTTGAAGCAGGAAGTAACACATGGTGTATGATCTTGACCAGGAGGGCAAGAGAGGTCCAAACCCAGCCCTGTGGTGAGTGAATAACCAAGGGGATGAACTGAAGTGGAGTTTCAGAGAGATGGCAGACTTAACCCGCCATGCGGCCAACGTCTTCACGCAGACCTGTGGCCTGCAGCAGGGAGACCGTCTAGCCTTGATTCTGCCTCGAGTGCCTGAGTGGTGGCTGGTGACTGTGGGCTGCATCCGAACAGGTCAGTGACTCAGAGAGACCCCAATAGACCTTAGGGCTGGCCTAGAGTCAAGTGGTCCTGGAATATTAGGTGCTTTCTCTTCCCCTACCTTCTTTCTTCTTCACAGTCTTTCTCTTTCTCAGACTCCCTCATGTATTCTTTTGTCCTTTGTCACTCACTCTCCCTCACACTCATCCACTCTCAAACACAATGTCGTAATTCTCTCCCATTCACACACACACACACACACACACACACACACACACTTTCTTTTGTACAGTCTCAGACATTACTACTTTCTTTTAAAGATTCATCAATTGTTAACATTTTGTCATATTTAAGCCCCCTTCCTCACTGAATCATGTAAGAATCAGTTGCAGACATTGTGATATCCATAAATACCAGAAAAATACCCATAAGCACTGGAGTATGTATCTGCTAAGGTCCAAGACATTCCCCTCACGTAAACACAACAGAGTTATCACACAAGAAGTTTAACACTGATACAATATAGTTACTGATATACATGCATAGTCAAAATTCCTCAATTGTCCCAGTAATGCCCTTTATAGCCTTTTTTTTCTTTAAATCCAAAATCTAATCAAGGATCATGCATTGCATTTAGTTGTCATGTCTCTTCAGTCTCTAATATAGAATGGTTCCCTAGCCTTTGCTGCATGACAATGACATTTTTGAAATATCTAAGCCAGCTGTTTTACAGAATGTCTCTCAGAATTTGTATTTCTGACTCTTCCTTTATGATTATATTCAGGATAAGCATTTTTAGCAGAAATAGTAGATGGGCAATCTTGTGTCTTTCTCAGTGCATCACATCAGGGGGTATATGAGTTGGTTTGTCCCACCACCAGTGATATCGTTGTATCACTCTGGTAAGGTGGTACCCACTTTTGTAAAGGCAATTTTCCCCTTGCAATTTCCCCTTGCGATTAATAAGTAATCTGTGGTGTAATACTTAGGAGACTGTGTGAATATCTCTTTCCCCAACAGTCTTTCACCCTGTGGTGTGAGTATCCATTGATGATTCTTGACGGAATTGACTATTATTATGGTGGTTTTATATGAGGATTTTCTATTTATATCATTCCCTCTACATTTGTTAGTTAGCATTTTTCTGTCGAGATTTTCTTTCCCCTTTTAAATACCTATCAATTTAGCTATATAATTTGGAATCAGTCTGGGATTCATGGATTTTTTAAATCACTTCGGTTATTCTATGCATGCTCATACAACAATCCATCATGCTCCTGCTCATATTTGTCTCTCTCTCTCTCTCACTCATATTCTCTCACAAATAAAATAGTTGGTTAATCAATCAAGGTCATGTGGAATCAAGAACTTGTAGCAACGACAGAGGGAGCATAGAGAAACCGTGTCATCTGTAGATCTAAGAGAAGGCCCATGGGAAATCCAAGACATGAGCAGAGCACCCTGGGATGTGCAGAATTACAGAGGAGTAGAAGCAAAGGAAGGGAATTCCGTGAATGGGCATCGCACATGCAAAAGCTTAGAGTCAGGCGTAGCCTAGGTGAGAATGGCCATTTTGAAATAGAGATTAGAGTTGTGGGAGAGAAAGGTGGAGAGTGGGCAGCACCTTCAATGTCAGGAAGGAGAGTGTGGTGCTTTCCTGGAGAGAGGGCACAGGTGTTAGTGCAGAGAAGTGTGGTGGGGAAAAGTCAGTGCTCTGTGGAACTTAAGCAGGTAATAATATGAAAGATGGGTGGCTGGAAGATTCAGGACAGGGCATCTGGTGGAGAGATTAGAATCCAATAGGAGCACACAAAGGCTTGACCTAATTGTTGGTGATGGAAGATGGAGAGGAAGAGAGGAAAGTTCAAAGGACAATGAGGTTAAATTTGGATATGAGAAATGAAGGAAAGAGAAGAGATTCAAGATGACAACAGGGAACTGACAGAGAGGGAAGTGAGAGGAGAAAGACGGGGATGGGGATGTGCTAGTCCTGATGTCAGGGACACTGTCCTACTTGCACCTGTATTCCCAGATCCCATGTGAAATTGTGTAAAGTAGGGTCCATCTGTCTACCAGCTGGATCCATCTAGTGTAGGAAAGGTGAGGGCAGCATTTTCACACTTTAATGTGCATGGGAATCACTTGGGCATCTTGTTAAAATGCAGATTCTAATTCAATAGGTTTGAGGTGGGGTGTGAGATTCTGTGTATCAGTTGGTGGTCTGCAGACTGTACTTTGCAAGCAAGAGGTTAGGGGATTTCTATGCAGACAATGCAGACCTGAAGCCCATGGTTGTGAAAGAGAAACTAAGACAAACTTTTCCTTTCTCATCCCCAGGGATTGTCTTCATGCCAGGGACCACCCTACTGAAGGCCAAGGACATTCTCTACCGACTACAAGTGTCTAAAGCCAAGGGCATCGTAACCACTGATACCCTTGCCCCAGAGGTGGACTCTATGGCTTCTGAGTGTCCCACCCTGCAAATCAAGTTCCTGGTGTCTGACCACAGCCGTAAAGGGTGGCTGGACTTCCGATCACTGATTGAGTGAGTTTCTGGTCTGATGAATGTGCTTTCTGAGGAATGGCGGGAGAAGGCCCTCCACTCCCAAGTGCTGGTAGACGAGCAGCCAGTGGTGGGAAGCTCACCAGGTCTAAGGCCAGAAAACTTCTCTTCCCGGCTATGCCACTGCCTTGCTGTGTGACCCTGGGCTGGTTCCTTCTCCTCTCTTGGCTGTGGTTGCTTTATCTGTAATATAAGGAAATTGAACTTCTGTGCTTCTCTCACTAAAGTATAATCACCCTGGGACTGTGCAAAGGAGATGTCTAAAGTCGGATGGTTATTGTGTTACATCTTCCTTGTAGATAGGAAATCTAAAATATTTTTTTATATAAGAAATAAATATATGAAGAAGTTGGATGAAAGATTAAAATGAATTTTTAAGATGAAACTGGAGACTGCAAGGAAAATTGAGGCTGTGGCTGGCAGGAAGCTTTGGGAGCAAACACTCCATCTCCCAGGGGCTGAGTGCCTTTAGGGACATTGCAGGAAAAGTTAGGGAAGTGTTGGCAGTTAGGAAGACTCCCTTCCACCTCCAAAACTCTGATTCTGTGAGCCTTCCGGCACTTTTCATATCACACACACAAACCACACTGGGTCTGCTTTCCTGAGGCAACCCCTCAGTTTTTAAAGCTCTTTACTTCAACTCCCAAAGGCAAACATTACAGTGAATTCACATCTTATTCTAGATTCTGAAGTCAAAGAATTAAATGAAATAGTTAAATAGAGAATACTTTTTGAAAATTCCTTAAATTGACCAGTCAGTATGGTCTTGCCTTCTCAGCAAGACCAGTGGAGCTATTGTTTCCTCCAGCACTGGGATGATTTGCAGTTCTTTGACTGAACACCGTAGGAGGCTGGGATTTACCCTCATAGATGCCCCAAGAGACTCCCAGTCTAGGAGAAGAGCCCGGGAATCCAGGCTGACTGCAGGAACTGCAGGTTCTATCTGTCATCTCAGGCTCATGCCAGGGCAGATGCACAGATGTGTTTCTTTCACTCTCACTCTCCCTCACGTTCTCTTCCCACCCCTCATCACCATGGTTATGGAGTTAAATTTTTTGATTTCTCCTTTGATTTCTTCATTCATTCAATTGTTGTTCAGTAGCATTTTGTTTAATGTCCACATATTTGTGACTTTTCCAGGTTTCTTCTTGTAGTTGATTTTTAGCTTCATACAATTGTGGTAAGAAAAGATGCTTGGTATTATTTCAGTCTTCTTAAATTTATTGAGACTGGTTTTGTGGCCTAGTATGTGATCTATCCTGGAGAATGTTCCATGTGCATTTGAAAAGAATGTGTATCCTGCGGTTTTTGGATGGAATATTCTGTATATATCTACTAAGTCCATCTGGTCTAATGTGTCATTTAAGGCCACTGATTCTTTATTAATCTTCTGTATGGATTATCTATCCATTGATATAAGTGGAGTGTTAAAGTCCCCTACTATTATGTGTTACTGTCTATTTCTCCTTTTATGTCTGTTAATAATTACTTTATATATTTAGGGGCTCCTGTGTTGGTTGCATGGATATTTACAGGTCTTATATCCTATTGTTGGATTGTTCCCTTTATTATTATGTAGTGCCCTTCTTTGTCTCTTGTTACAGTTTTTATTTTAAAGTCTATTTTGTCTGATGTAAGTATCGCTACCCCAGCTTTCTCTTCATTGCCAGTTGCATGGAGTATCTCTTTCCATCCCTTCACTTTCAGTTTGTGAGTGTCTTTAGGTCTGAAGTGAATCTCTTTTATGCAGCATATATATGGGCCTTGTTTTTTTATCCAATCAGCCACCCTATGTCTTTTGATTGGAGCATTTACTCCATTGGCATTTGCAGTAGCTGTTGATAAGTATATACTTATTTCCACTTTGTTACTTTTTTTCTGGGTGTTTTAGTAGTTCTTCTCTGTTCCTTTCTTCTTCTCTTGCTCTCTTTCCTTGTGATTTCATGGCTTTCTTTAGTAATATATTTGGGTTTCTTTCTCTTAATTTTTTTTGTATTTATTATAGGTTTCTGGTTTGTGATCATCGTGAGGTTCGTGTATAATAACCTATGTAAATAGCAATCTATATTAAGTTGATGATCTCTTATATTGGCCTCTTACTAAAAGCCCTATGCTTTTACTCCCTCCTCCCACATTTTATGTTTCTGATATCATATTTCACCTTTTGTGTGTGTGTGTGTGTGTGTATGTGTGTGTGTAACCTCTTATCATTGGAAATAGATAATTTTAGTACTTTCATCTTTCGACCTTCCTATTAGTTTTATATGATCTGCTACATTTGCTGTGTATTTGCCTTTACCAGTGATTGTTTTTCTTTGATAATTTTCTTATTGCTGTTTGTGGTCTTTTCTTTTCCACTTAAATAAGTCCTTTTAACATTTCTTGTAAGGCTGGTTTATTGATGATAACCTTCTTTAGTTTTTGCTTGTCTGGAAAACTCTTTATCTTTCCTTCCATTTTGAATGATAACCTTGCTGGGTAGAGTATTCTTGGCTTTAGGTTTTTTCTTTTCAGCACCTTGAATATATGGTGCCACTCCCTTATAGCCCGTAAGGTTTCTGCTTAGAAGTCAGCTGATAGCCTTATGGGGTTTCCTTTGTATGTAACTTGTTGCCTTTCTCTTGCAGCTTTTAGGATTCTCTCTTTATCTTTAATTCTTGATATTTTAATTAAAATGTGTCTTGGTGTGAGCCTCTTTGGGTTCATCTTGTGTGGTGCTCTCTTTACTTCCTGTACTTGGATATCTGTTTCCTTCCTTTGGTTAGGAAAGTTTTCAGCTACTGTTTCTTCAAATAGGTTCTCTGCCCTTTTGTCTCTCTCTTCTCCTTCTGGGACACCTATAATATGGATGTTAGTACACTTGATGTTGTCCCAGAGATCCCTTAGACTGTCCTCATTCTTTTTAATTCTTTTTTTCTGTTCAGCTTGGGTGATTTCATTTATTCTTTCCTCCAGCTCGCTGATCCATTCTTCTGTGTCGTCTGCTCTGCTGTTGACTCCCTCTAGTGAATTTTTCATTTCTATTATTGTATTCTTCAGTTTTGATTGGTTCTTTTTTATATTTTCCAATTCTCTGTTGAAGTTCTCACTGTGTTCACCTATTCTTCCAAAATCAGTGAGCCTCTTTATGACTATTAGTTTGTACTCTTTATCAGGTAGACTGTTTATCTCTGTTTTGTTTAGTTCTTTTTTTGAGGATCTGTCCTGTTCCCTTATTTGGAACATATTCGTTTGTCTCCTCATTTTGCTTACTTCTTTGTGCCTATATCTATGTATTAGGTAGATCAGCTACATCTCCCAATTTTGGATATATGGCCTTGTGTAACAGGTGCCTCATGGGGCCCAGCAATGTGCTTCCCTCTCCTCACCAGTTTCAAATGTTCCAGGAGTGTCACCTGTATGGGCTACATGTTCCCTTCTGTTGTGGCAGGATTGCTCTTGCTGCAGGTGCATGGGTAGGCTAGGCTGACCCCCAGGCCAGCTGGTTGTAAGGCTCAGCTGTGTGCAGCTACTACAGTCACTTTAGTCACTTTATTGGGCACGAGGAACCCCAGCACAGCTGGCTGCAAGGTCTAATAGCACACACCTGCTGCTGATTTGCTGTTAAGTGAGTCAGGCCCCCAATGTGGCTGGTTGCTAGGCTCAGGGGCTCACAATTGCTCTAGGCCTCCAGAATGTGAGCCTGTTGTCAGCTTTCTTGGGGGTGCAGCTGAGTGGGGCTGGCCCCAGGCATGGCAGCATACAATCGTTTCAGGCATTGGAAGGTGGGACAGATTTCCTGTGTGGTTGTGTAAAGAGGCCAGTGGCACAAGTCTGCTGCAGCTTACAAGCCCCACCACCCACCGACCCACACACCTGGCCAATGCAGTCTTGTCCCATGTGCACACCTGTCCCACTGAAGCAGACCCACTTGCTCCGCTGAAGAAGTCCCACACACTCCGCCAACACAGGCCCACCCCTCCTGCATGCACTACCCCACAAAGGCGGACCCACTCACCCCACTGCAGAGGTCCCACACACCCCACCTATGCAGGCCCACAAGTTCTCTGGGCTTGCTGGTGGGTGGGGCCAGTCCCTAGGGCAGACTGCCTGCTCTGGCTGAGCTGGATTAAATCAGAGCTCTAGTGGGTGGGGCAAACCCTTGGGCTAACAGGCCGGGGGAAGAACTCCAATGGCATCTGCCAGCATCTGTGTCAGCATGCCTGTACTAGGTCTCAGCGATGGCTGCCCCCAGTGACTCAGTCCCTGGGGAGGTGGGCCTAGCTGCCTTCTGCCTCTCTGAGACAGCTTTTCAAGTGAGTCTCTGTTACCAAAGGACTATGCACCTTTCTTTCTGATGATTTTTTGTTGGTTTCTGGAACGGATGAATTTGTGTGTGGGCCTTTTAAGGGAAAGCTTTTCTTTCTCTTATGTTTGATAGCTTTTCTGGGGGTATTCCCCATTGGTTTTAATAGCCACAAAGCCAGGTATTATGACAGGCATCTCCGTTGTGCTGAATTCAAAGACTGCTTATTGTGGCGTAGCTCTCCTGCACAAACCCCCTGTTCCTCCAGGAAAAGCTTTGTACCTTATGATTGTTCCTGGCTGTGAGGCACTGCAGCTAGAATGGGTTTTTTTCTGCAGCAGAAGGGTATTTCTGCCTCTTCCACTTCTGTCAGTGTTGTCCCTTGTTGTTGGGGTTCTTTTTATCCAGTTTCCAGATCTCTCTCAGAGGTGATTGTTCCACAGGTAGTTGTAAATTTGTTGTGTCCGTGGGACGAGGTGAATTCAGAGTCCTCCTATGCCACCATATTCACAGCAATCCCCTCAGCTAATGTTTTGTCAGAGATTTCCTTGAGTGCCAGGAGCTCAAACAAGCAAACACAAACAGCAACAGCAACGACAACAGAGAACGACCCCTGTGCAGACTGGCTCTGTGTGAGGAACTCCCCACAACTTGGCCAGCCTTGCTCTGAGCCTAGGGATCAGCCTGAGGTGGAAGCTTCAGGTCCTCTCAGGACGTTCTGAGCATGCATTGCCTGGGTGTGTGATGGCTTTCTAAATCCCGCATGTTCATAGCTGTCTTGGATATCTCAATTTCCTGGAAAGTCTACCCTAGCTTCTCCCCCAGACCTTGAGGGTCTACTGTATATCTCCCCCATAGTCTCTCATCTCAGGCGTCTTTAGTTGTAGTCCACCGTGTGGCTTTTACGAGCAGTGCCTGCTGCTCTTCCCGTCTGCATTCTGAGTCGTGTGAAATGAGGGCCTTGCATCAGCCCTTCAGGTGTCCCCAGAGAGGTTAGAACAGATTACACAATAATTTGCAAATAAGATCTGCTCTGCTCCCTCTGGTTGGAGCAGGGGTACTGGGAACCGGGCTGCTGTCTACTCAAGACCAAATCTGCCATGCTGGGGAAAGGTGAGGCAAGGTTCCAATGTTTTTTTCTGGAACCTCTTAAAATCATGTCATGTCCCACAACAGGGAAGATCCCAACACATTGCTTGGTGGTCAAGTGCATGGGCTGTAGAGCAAGAATTAAATTCAAATACCAACCCTTCCACCAACCAGCTGAGTGGCTTTGAGCAAGTGATTGTGCCTCTCTGAGCATCAGTTTCCTCTTCTGTAACATGGGCTATGAAAAATGCCAGCCTCACACAAAACCTGTGCATGAATATTCATAGTGGCATTATTCCTAATAGCTAAAAACTGGATGGGGCCGGTCCCGTGGCATAGTGGTTAAGTTAGGCATGCTCCACTTCGGATTTGCGGGTTTGGATCCCAGGTGCAGACCTACACCACTCATCAGCCATGCTGTGGTGGTGACACACATACAAAACAGAGGAAGATGGGCACAGATGTTAGCTCAGGGAGAATCTTCCTCAGCAAAACAAAACAAAACAAAACAAAACAAAACTGGAAACAACCCAGATGCCCTTCAATGGGTGAATGGGTAAACAAACTGTGATTCATTCATAACATGAAATACTGTTCCGCAATAAATAGGATTGAACTATTGATGAACACACCAACCTGGATGAATCTTCAGAGAATTACACTGAATGAAAAAATAAAAAGAGCCATTCCCAAATGTTACATTCTATATGATTCCACTTATGTAACATTCTTAAAATGACAAAATTATGAAAATGGAGAATAGATTAGGCATTGCCAAGGGGTTAGGGATGGAGAGGGAGGGAGAGAAGGAGGAGGAGGGAGGTGGACGTGGGTATAAAAGCAACATGAGAGCTCCTGGTGATGACGGGACTGTTCTGTCTCTTGACTGGTGGTTGATATACACATGTGATAAAATTGCATTGTGCTAAATACACTTACACACACACACACACACACACACACACACAAATGAGTACAAGTGAAAAACTGTGGAAATCTGGGTAAGATTGGTGGATTGCATCAATGTCGGTATCCTGGTTGTGATGTTGAACTATATAGTGTTGGAAGATGTTACCGTTGGGAGAAACTGGGTAAAGGGTACATGGGATCTCTTTGTATTATTTCTTACAGTGTGCATGTGAATCTATCATTATCTTAAAATAAGTTTAATTAAAGTAATACCAACCTCACAGGCTTTCTGTGAGGATCAAATGAGGTAGTGTTTTGGGAAGAAAATTCGTTCAGCAAATATTTATTGACACCTCCCATCTGTCCAGTTACTGTGTGAACGCTGAGCTTCTCACAGTGAATCAAATACACGGAGTTCATGGTGTAGGAAATCGTATTCTACTGGAGAGCCACACAAAAGCGAGGTGTTATTTTAAAAAATTATCCTTAAAATTGGTGTAATATTGCCCACTGAATCAGCAGTAGAGTGCATTGAGTGTTTGCATGTAAAGAAAATAGACTTGGAGAGATGACAAAACTTGCCCAGGTGCCAGGTGGAGTGACAAGGAGGATTCGGACCCAGATCTGAGCCCCAGGTTGTGGCTCTTCATCTCTAGACTCGCTGCCTTCTCCACAGAGGGGTGCTGTTCTCTTTACAGGATGACCCGGTGAGGACAGCCGAAGCGGAGTGTGGGGACTTTTACAGCACTGGGGACAGAGCAACCATGGATGCAGAGGGCCACATCTGGTTCCTGGGGAGGGGCGATGATGTCATCAATGCCTCTGTGTAGGTGTGGCTGACCCTGAGCCGGGAGGTGTCACCCTCACACGCCTGGTGGGATCTAGCTGGCCCAGACGTTCCTCCATGCATTGGTCATGGGACCCTCAGCCTAATTCTGAACAGAGCCATGTCTATGGGGCCCTGGCCCGGGGGTGTCTGTGAACCTCCCCCAACCCCTGCATCCAGAAGAAATAGTCAAAATGAAGTTCAGGAAGGTCTGGAAGAACAATCATAATAAGACACCGTGCAATTTAAAGAGGAAGGGAGACCTTGCTTTGATCCCTATTGATGGGAGGAAATTATTCTCTGTGCTCCTCTGATGGGGCACAACATGTCACAGAAAATAATAATAATAATAATAGCTAACCTTTATGGAGTGCTTACTAGGTGAAAGCACTCTCCTTGATGCTTTGTATAACCCAGTAGATGTTATCATTATGCCCATTTTACTCATGAGAAAACTGAGTCACTGACCAGTGAAGTAAGTTTCCTAAAGTTTCAAAGACAGTACAGGTTGCAGCCCAGATTCAAACCAAGGTGGTGAGGCTCCCAACCCGTTGTCCCTAACCCTTACGTGATTTAGGGGGAAAAAATGACACAAGTAACAAGTTCTCTTGGTTATTTCAGGGAAATTGAGTTTGTTTTATTTTGTAATTTCTAAAACAAATGCTGACGTAGTGGGGAATAGGATGGAGAATTTTCATGAATGTTTAAGATCAAGTTTGGGGCTTCCAAAAGGTTCCATGCTGGAGGAAGCTCCTGAAGCCAGGCCGCAGAGCTCTGGGAGGACAGAGCTCTCTCTCTCCTCCTACCAGAGGCAGTGAGTGAGAAGAGAGCACCTGTGCCTTGTATTTCTTAGCATGGAGCGTCCAGGTCTTCCTGCAGTGGTCCCACTACACAGCCTGTCACAGGCCTCTGACCCCCTGTGACAGTTTCCCTCTGTCAAGTGCCAAGGGAAAATGCGATCCTCCAGAACATGAGATCTGAGGGCTTGGTCGCCCCAGCCCTGGTATCTGCTCAGAACCAGAGAAGGAACCTTTGATCCTGCAGGTATCACATCGGGCCGGCAGAGGTGGAAAATGCCCTGGCCGAGCATCCAGCAGTGGCTGAGTCAGCTGTGGTGAGCAGCCCGGACCCGATTCGAGGGGAGGTGAGGAAGAGGACACGGAGGTCATCGTGTCTGTGTGTGGGCACTGGGGAGGCAGGTGCAGGGGAAACTTCGAGGCCATGTCTACCCAGGACCTAGGGTGGAGAGAGGGCGCAGTTGGTGTGTGTGTGCACTTACACGATGGGGTCACCAGGGGACACTGTGGCCTCATCTGTGGCTGAAAATGCTGCTGCTGACATCTAACATTTAATGAGCTCTTATTATGTGCCTGCTCATTTTTCCCCCCAGTAACCTAATGAGTTCAGGACTCTCATTATACCCTTTTATAGATAAGGAAACAGGGGCCTAAAGAAGTTATTAAGTTGCCCAGATGACACAGTGGTGGAGCCAGAACGGGAATCTAAGCAATCTGGCTCCAGAGCATGCATTCATTGATTCAACAGGTGTTTTCTGAGCACCTACTATGTGCAAGGCCCTGTGCAATTAAGTGGAGACATAAATAATAACATAAGAATTATAAATTACCAACAATTATTAAATGCCCAAAGGTTCCAGGCACAGAAGTATACATACAACAATAGTAAAAATGATGAAGATAACGCTGATGATAAGAATAATAATAAAGTTAAACTAGCTTCATGTTTTACATGTATTATCTCGTGAAATCTTTACCTAAACCCAGTGAGGAATGAACCTGTACTGTCCCCGTTTTGCAGGGAAGGAAATTGAGGGTGAGAGAGGTTGAGTAACTTTCCAATCATAGAGTGGAGACTGGAGTATTGGGACTAGAACCTGGTGTGTCCTTTTCCAAAGGCTCAAGTGTCAGCTTGGTGTTTTCGCTCATTAAATAAATATTCACTTTGTAAACTAGACAATTCACTGGCGCTCACCCTGAGCCTCCGCTCTGGTTCTGCACGGCAGGTGGTGAAGGCGTTTATTGTCCTGGCCCCACAGTTTCTGTCCTGGGACAGGGACCAGCTCACCAAGGAGCTGCAGCACGTGAAGTCAGTGACGGCCCCGTACAAGTACCCGAGGAAGGTGAGTGAGGCGAGTGGATGAGGCTGGTTCCCCCCGAGCCGTCCTGGCGCTCCGCGGCCCCGAGTCTCGTCGGGTGGCTGGGCTGAAGCTTAAACAGCCAGTAGAACTAGCATTTTTCTCTTCAGAAGAAAGAATTGGGGTAGGGGTAGGGTGGAGCCAACTGAGACGGAACCTGTGGCAGAAACCCAAAAGGAATCCATTGCTGGCACGTTAACCTAAAGAAAAAAAATCAGACAAGTGCCCAAAGATATCCAAGAAGGGTATTTAATATCTTTCAAAATTTGAGAAGGAAATCCAAATCAGCAGCTTCCAAACTGTTTTTAAAAATAATTCATGCTTGGAAATACATTCTATATTGCAACTCAATACATATATACATGCGTAACAAACAAAAATTAACAAAATGATATTTATCCTTATAACATGCCATATATTCCGATATTTTTATTCTACTTCATTTGTTTTAAGTGCTGTGTGCAAACTACAAAAATGTCCAACAATAGAGAAATGATTAAGTTGTTCATGAAATTTAATATTATCCTGTATTTTAAAATGATATTGCAGATCTTTTATTTTTAATGTAAAAAGATCACAATATATTATTAAGAGAAAAAGCAGGCAATGAAAGAATGTACGTGATATTATCCTATTAGTTTAAAAGCAGAGTTTGAGCGGATACATGTGCCGAAAGTGCGCATTTCCTTCTTTTGTGATAGTGCTTTGCTCCGTCGTCTGAGTGCTGACGGTCCATCCAGATAGAAAGCTGCAGAGCTCACGTCTAGTGAACATGCGCCATGTGGGTCGGGCCCTGGACTCAGTGCTGCACACGCATTGCTATTTCATTTCATCGTCCCCACAGCCTGAGATGGTCTCATCACTCTGCTTCATAGAGGAGCTGAGGCTCAGAGACTCCCAGTAAATTGCCTGAGATTAGAGTTAATAAAAAGCAGAGCAGGAACTCAAACCCGTGTGTATCTGACAACAGAGTTCCTGCTTCTAACATCAGTCTCTGTGGCCTCACAGAGAGGAGAACAGAGGGCACGCAGCAGGCAGGATGGGCTAGATGTTACTGTGGGTAACAAAGACCCCCCAAAGTCTTAGCGGCTTATAACAAGGAAGGTATCTTCCTTGCTCATGTTACATGTTCACCATGTCCAGGCTCTCCTGGGGCCTCTGCTCCACACCCCCTCATCTCGGGACCAGGATAATGGAGCAGCCACCATACAGGTATCTGCCAGGTGCCGTAAGAGATGGACAGAGCTGGCAGCCAGGCTCACTAGTTCCCAGCTCTTCTGTTAGAGGTGGCACGCTTCACTGCCACTCACATTTCACTGGTCAAAGCCTGTCCCAAGGCTGCATCCAACTTCAGGGGGTCAGGAGGAGAACCTGGCATCCTTGGTGGGCCCCATTAAGGCCACCACATGGTGCCAGCCTGTCTGGGGGACTGTGCAGGGGCAAAGGAGGAGAGGGGGGACTGGTAGGAAGTGACGGTGGGACTAAGTCAGGATGGATTTGCTTTCGCCTCAACCAGGTGGAATTTGTCCCAGAGCTGCCCAAAACCATCACTGGCAAGATTAAAAGGAGTGAACTTCGGAAAAAGGAGTTTGGTCAGATGTGATCGTCAATAAACTCAGAAACCACTGTGTGACTTTGGGTAAATCCCTGGCCACCTCAGTTTCCCCATATGGCGAGGGTGAGGATGGGGGTGTTGAGAGAGTTGATTTGGAAGGATATCAGGAGTGCCAATATTTCAGCATTTTTGTTTCTTTCAGATTAATATCAGTCACTCTTCTTCCTCCGAGTCTCCTCCTCCTTCTGGATTGCCCAGATGAGCACACAGATTGGGGCTGGAGGTAATAAAGTACGAATAGAACATCAACGGTGCCCCTGTGTCGTGCATTAATTCTGTGGATGAACCTGTGCTAAATGTGGTTCCTCCGTAATTCTCCCCAATCCCCACTGGAGAGAGCCCAGGGCCTGATTCTCCCTGCTGGCCCCAGCTTCCTTCGTGGCCCTGTGGACCCGGTAGATGGCCAGGACTCAGAGGCCCAAGAGAGATGCTCCGAGCAGCCCCAGGCACCAGCCTGTCCTAGGTCCCAGCCTAGGTCCCGCATGAGTGAGTGAGGGACCTACTCTCTGGGAACCCAGGAGTCCCGTAGGACTCTTCCAGACCTCTCCAGAGGTACCCGGTCCCTCATTCATACCCAGAGGCTTTCACCCCTCAGCTTTCCCCCACATGAGCCCACCCGCTCATCTCTCCCCAGGGCCCAGGACTCCCCCAGCCCTTTCCCAGGCGCCCAGTGTCCTCGCCACACACCCCTCCCCCACACTCTATTACCCCTTCCTGCTATCCAGAGCCCCCCTGACCCCCTGGTCTCGGGTCCTGTGAACTGATCCTTTACTCCATCCGTCCTTGGGGCCTGAATGGGACCACTGTGGGGAAAACCAGAGGCTGGGAGGAGCAGGGGCAGAGGGGCCGAGCCTGGGGGTGGGAGAAACACATATTTTCTCCTTCTCACCCACCGCTGGGTCACCCTTGAAGAGATCCCCTCTGCGGCTGCCCATTTCTGGGGTTCACAGACACACACATTCACAGAGAAATAAGACACCACAAGCACAGAGACACACAGGCACATAATCACCCCCATCCTCACCTGGGGACTCAGGCATAGGGCTCATGGACAGGCTCACACACAGACCCACACTGCAGACACAGGCAACGACCCCTGAGAACACAGACACACACACTCAGGGCCACATGAGACAGCCCCACAGGGCAGACCCTACACACAGTGGACATACACATACACACAGAGATACAATCAGGAACACCCAAAGGGGCAGCAAATTCACACACACAACCAACACACACAGAGATATAAAACACAGACACACACACATGCTCCAGCAGGGACACACATGCCCCGAGACAGATTTGCACAACCAGCATACAATCATTCACAGATATCAGACACAGACACACAAATGCACACAGAGACACACAGAGAGTGCCACACAGTGGAAAACTCACGTCCACGATCAATACTCACACAGAGAAACTCAGACTCGCAGGTCCATAATGCAAAATTACACAACCAAACACACGTGCACACACACACACTCCCAGACCCTCACTTCCCTACCCCAGCCCACAGTGCAAACAGAGAGCTCTGGCACTCAGTGGAGGCCAGCACAGGCAGACAGGATGAATAGACCCTGGCATGACCTGCCCCACCTAAGCTGTCAACGAAGGAGGTGTTTTCCTGGTTCCAACCCGAGTGCTTGACATCTGCCCCATGCCAGGGCCTCCTGGAAGGCTATACGTGGGTGCTGAGATGCCAGAGAATGACCAGGGTAGGGTTGCTCTGGGGACAAGGGCCCAGGGTAGGGACAGGGACACTGACAGGGCGCACTTAGAGTGGAGGTGTTGCATGGAGCTTAGCAGATCCCCAGGAGAAGAGAGAGAGAGAGGCGAGCCTCCCCAGGACCCTGCCATGTGTCAGAGTGGGCTTCACCCTCTCCCACAATAACAACCACAATAACACATCAGCAGGACTATCATATGACAATATTATCATCAGCACAGCAATGACTGACCATTGGTCCCACGTCGAGGAGCAAGGGGTGTGACCATGGCTGCCAGGTTTGGCCTCATCTTTAGAGCAGGGCAGACCCCAAGCACAGCTGGGCCCTGGGCAAAGCTTCTCTCTGGCCACTTCTCCCTCTGGAGGCTCCAGGCGTCAGCCTCCCCCTCTCCCAACATCCTCTCCCAGACCCAAGTCACCTCTGACCTTTTTCTCAGCCTGGGTACAGCCCTGTCCCTGACCACTCTGAACCTGACTCCCCATCAGGGGATAGAGATGGTACTGACCTCAGGACCCCATGACATGATGTCTGCATAGTGCTGTGTTTAGCACAGGCCCGTAACAGGAGGGGCCTTTGGTTGTATCATTGTTCCCTTTAATGGCTGCACACCTTCTAAGACACCAGGTCTAGGAGGACAGGTGCCCCTGGGAGATGATGCTGCTGATGTGCTCAGGGGCTCAGCACGTGGCTGCTGCTTGTCCTTGTGACAGTCTTTGGACACAGGCATGGACACTCCCATTTTAATGAAGGAAACCTGCTCAGGGTCACACAGCTGGGAAGCAGCACAGCTGGGCTTTGAGCCCAAGGCTCCTGGCCTGGCCTCGAGTGGCCACGAAGGGCTCCCCGGCATGAGGCTGACACTGGCTTTGGGGAACAAGCGCTTCCTTGGCTACATGAATGACCTGTTCCAGGCCCCCAAGCTCTGTCACTTCTCCTTCTTTCCCTCCTCCCTGCTGGAGCCGTGATCAGGGTGACCCTGGCACCCTTCCTGGAAGCCCCCAGTCCCTGACAGGCTGGGCCTCTCTCCCATTCACTTCTGGGCTAGTCTGACTTCCGCCCCTTCTGTACTGGTCTCTCCTTGTATAACCAGGACAGGCCCCCTCTGGGGCTCTTCAGGCAGGCAACAGCATCTCACCAGAATTTAGTATGCACTGTTGTTTTGTTGTCCTTGTTTTGTTTTTGTTTTGCTTGCTTTTTTTTTAATGGTTTCTTTATATTTATGGTAAAAGACATTGATTTTCCATTACAACAGTGGTAGAATGTTTCCTGTTTAGTATAAATTTACATAATAATAAAAAGTAGTGAGATTTAAAGCAATGATTTTAAGCTACCATGGGCCTGAATGAGTTGGGGAAACACTGTGTGCAGTCATGCAGAACAGCACCTTAGGAAGCTCAGGATGGGGCCCAGGAGAGAGGATCACCAGTGGGGTTTGTCCCAGTCACCTGGGTCCCTGGGCCCCTACCCACTTACTTGGCTCTCCCCGCCCATCACTCCTGGTGCTGCCAAGTGCTCTGGATGTTGTCCCCAGGTCCCCCAGGAGAGAAGATGATGAACTTTTTCTCTTAAAATGCTGACTTGCCTGGAGATCCCGGGAGATTAATCATGAGAGTCAGCTTGGATTTTCCCCACTGAGGTTCATAACGTAAAGCCTGTGCTAACAGGTAGCAGGGTGACATAGATAAGTGACATATTCGCCATTGTTTCAGGTGTGAAAATGTCTGGTTAATTAGGAATGATTTTGAAATCATACAGTCTTGTCACACTAAGTGGAATATCCCGCCTAAAAGAAGAAATATTTTATCACCATTTAATCATGATCCTATCATTCAGTTCAAATGTAGCCTCTTTTCCTTTGGGATTTCTTCTTATACTCAGATTTCATTTATAAAGGTACTTCTCAGTTTCCAAACATATGGGAATTTCTAGTTAGCTTTCTGTCAGTGACTTCTAACACAATTACATTACCAGAAATGTGCTGGGTGTGATTTCATTCCTCTGAAATATAATAAAATTTGCTGTATGGACAAAATAAAAATAGTTAATTTAGTAAATGTATCATATCTTAAATTAATGGGCCCTCAACAGTTGTTTTATGGGTATAGGTGGATATATGGATACATCTACATGATTAAGATGGTTTGCTGTTAAGATCTTCTGCATCTTACAGATGGTCTGTCTGCTTATGGTATGAGTTGCTGAGAGGGGGGTGAGAACCTCCCACTCTGCTTGTGTATCTGATTCTTCTCTCACTTCGCTCATCTTTTGCTTTGTATGCTTTTCACCCAATGGCCATTGGAAACCTTGGGAGGTCAGAAAGGAAGGAGGGAGTGCCAGAAGTGCGGGACAGGGGACGGACCAGAAACCAGAAGATCTGTGAACGTTCCAGAGAGGACCTGTCATTGGGATGGCTCTTGGTTGGGCACCAGTGGGGAAAAGGCATTCAAAAAATGAGGTCACATGGGGTGTCCTCTGTGATGACCCAGGGGTGAAGGCAGGGGATTGGACAAAGGCGAGTATAAAGCATCACGGTTGCTAAGGCAGCGCCCAGACAGGAGAAGACTCGGAGGAAGACGAAGCCCTCGTCCCCTCCAACTGCTCCTGAGAGTCCACTTCACTGCTCCTTGTGTCCTGCTGACCTACTGACCTGTCTGAACCCTCCTCCTTCCCCTCTAGGACTTGATCTGACCCAATCCTTTCCCTGACTCAGGCGTGACACCCCTCTTCTCCTCCCAGGTGCCCAAAACTCCCCTTCCTGCCACACCCCTTCCTGAATCCCACCCCCAATTCCAACCTGTCCCCATGACCCACTCCCCAGCTCTCCCCTCACCCCCTTCCTCCCCCACCCCTCCCCTCACGCCTTTTGCATCCCTCCCTCCACACCTCCTTCCTCATGACCACAGGTCCCCTGAGAGGACCAGGACGCAGAGGCGCAGAGGTTGATCTTCTGGCTCCTCCTGCTCGGGTTTCCCGGTTACCCAGACACAAACGTGAGTAAACATGGCATCAGATGTTTCCTCCTTTTTATTGGGCTCTTCCACATGGTGGTTAAAAAACAGCTTTTTCATGGGTTCCTGGATGGGAACTCAGACATTCTTGAAGACTAAGAACCTCAGGCCAGGTTGCTTGACCAGCCTGAATGGGTTCTGGCCACAGCTGTCCACATCAAGTTCTGGGTCCTGTCAGCATTGCTTGGACCAAACACAGCAGGGTCGACAGGATGGAAACCTGAAAATAGTAACTTTATAGTGTCAAGAAGGAAGGATTTGTGAATATACTGAAAGCCATTGAGTTGTAAGTCTTCAATAGGAGAATTGTAAGATATGTGAATTATAGCTCAATAAAGTTGTTTTTAAAAATGTAAGGAACTCTTATTTAATAGGAGTCATGGGAGTTAGACTCCTGGAAGCCTTGTCAAGATCCTGCTTCAAGCTCTGCAGGTGTAGGGTCCATCTTTTGTGTAGTTTGTTTCCCTATAAGTACATGATTCATGTATGTGAAGGCTGGCAGCCCTGGGAACAGTGGTATCTAAGCATTGGTGTTGGTGCTAGTCTGCTAAAAAGTGGAATGTCATTTGTGCTCTGCGCTTTCTGACTTGTTGACTTTTAGCAACTTCTGAGTCGTCCCTTCCTTTCTGCTCTTGGAAGCTGCCCCCAAGAACTCTGTGTCCAACCAGGTTGATGGGAGCCCTGAGAAATCCATCAGAAAATAAGTGGCTGCATCCTGCTGGGATGTTTATAATGGGGAAATCATTAGGAGTGACATGACCAGGAGGTGAATGAGTTATCCTTTCCTTCGTAAAGTGTTCATGTCCAGAGTGTTGATTTACACAAAGCAAAAAGGGTCCTTAATGTCCTTAGGATTGTCCAAATATAAAGAAATTACAGATTCCTTCTGTGAAAGTTTTCCTATTCTCTCATTAAAAAACACCTCTACCCTCAGAGGAGAGAGAGAGAAAGACTCAGAACAGCTCTTCGAGATAAGTAGATTTGTTTTGATTGGCATGCACCAGATTCTTAGGGATCTGGAAAGATCCAGTGGTCAGGAATCATCCCAAAGAATACCTCCCATCAAAGAAGAATCTGTTCTGTTTCCTTTGAGTCTATGAAGGCGGAAATTCCTTGATAGTCTTTGTTGGAATTCCCCCCCGCCCCACTACCTAGGCTGCATTCTCATAGATGAGTTAAGCTCTCTCTCCTACCTCATCTTGGAGCACCTGGATAAACTCACTTGTCTTGCATTTCCCACATCCACCCATGCTCCTCGTCATTGAATATCAGAAACTCAGCTTATGGACCCCATTGGATCGAATCTAGGTAGGAGTGAACTACTGATATCAGCTCCTGACAGTTGCCAGATGTAACAAGAGTGCCCATGACTGAGGATGTTTTACCAGGTAGTGACAAAATGATCTTTGTCTTTTTTGTGCATTTGATCCACATGTCTAACCATTGTGCTGAGCTACTGCTCCCTCAGACAGTGGTGACTTCAAAGACAGTGTATGTTTCCCACGAGCACACATTTGACTGACCCCAGCTGTGAGGGCTGAAGATGAAAATGTTATTGGTTTCAGAGTCCACTTTCTAGGGAGGTTTTATTTGCACAAAACTGAATCTTGGTATATGGATTAGTATGAATTACATCATGAGTTTATTTTCTTCTAAAATACTTACAGATCTAGGTTTTGTAAAACAATGTTTGCCTTTTGTTTCAATGAACATACATCCTAAAAATTTTATATTCCTTTACAAATTAATTTTCATGATTGCTATTGATTGATTTCGGTGCAATATTGTAAAATACGAATGTGAATTCTTTTTATTGGCTAATTGGAAGTGTGTTTTTAACTAACTTCAATTCTCATAGTTTTAATTATAATATGCAAGATCACACTGTTATGCAAATGTTTATGTATTTCAGAAATCTGACATTATGTGCTCTGGTTCAGAATCAAAGTGAACATTGAAAGAAAACCTCAATAGTTTTAGAAACTTGGACTAAACAAAAATCTGGAATGAATTAATTTTTGTGGGAGTAATAATCCCAGTGTTATTATAATAGTAGCTGCCCATGTCTCTCAGTTATGTGCATTTCTATAGACATCTCTCTCTCTATTATTCTCATTTGTATCTTTAACACACATTTTTGATTGTTATTTTTCCCATTCATCCATACATTTCAGTGTATTTTTGGAGGCGTTCCCCAATAATTTTATCCAGGTACTTCATGAATATACAATAGAAGACCTAGGCTTCCCATCCACTCTAAGTTTGATTTTAATTATTTTTCAATTTTAATTGGCTTATAAATTCATAGTCTAAGTTCTGTTAACTGTTTTAAAAAAGATTTGCAATGTGTTTGTCAGCAAAATAAAATCTCTAACAGTATGCGTATTAGATTTTTTTCCTATTGCTTAAGTGTGGTAGTAATTTAAGTATAATAATAATTTGTTGATGTTTCATATATGTATGCAGCAATGAAACCATCACCACATTAAGACAGTAAACACACTCATCACTCCCAAAAGTTTCCTCCTGCTCGTTTTAATCTATCTGTCCTCCCTCTCCTCCAAGGGGAGATATTTGAGGGTATGGGTACCTCCTGGAGGGCTGGTTTAGGGTTTCTAAAGATGACTCTTTGTGACAGATGGATTGCAAATGCCTTTGAGGTTCCTCATGATCTCCAATATTATTTTAGCCAGTCCATATTCTGCCTGACCATTTCCATCTTGGGCCTGATGTTTTTGGAATTCTGTGGAAGTTGACCATTATTATTACTTCTTTGGGAATTTCTGCATTTTTAATTTTCCTCTGGAGAACTGTTCTTGCTGTGAGTATGCTAAAGTACTTTAAGGATAGACTTTTAATCATAAATGAGTATGAATTTTGACGGTCACTGGACCTTTTATTACATGCAGTACTACAAATTTCCCTCTAAGTACTACTTTCACTGCATCCCACAAATTTTAATAAGTCCTATTTTCATTATCATTTAGATTGAATTATTTTTAAATTTCTGTTGAGATGTCTTCTTTGACCCATGTGTTCTTCAGAAGTGTGTTATTTAGTCTCTAAATTTTTTGTAGTTTTCCAGCCATCTTTCTTTTATTGATTTCTAGTTTAAATCCATAATGGTCTGAGAACAGAGTTTCTATGATTTCTAGTAGTTTAAATTTGTTAAGTTGTATTTTTTGGCTCTGTGTCTGGTGTATCTGAATGAATATGTTCTATGTGAACTTGAGAAGAATGTATATTGTGCTGTTGGATGAAGTCTTCTACAGATGTCAATAGATCCAGTTGATTGAAGATGCTGTTCAGTTCAACTGTATTCTTACTGAATTTCTGTAAGCTGGATCTGTCAGTGACTGACAGAAGGTGTTGAAGTCTCCAGCTGTAATAATGGATTCATCTCTTTCTCCTAGGAATTCTACCAGTTTTTGCCTGCTGTATTTTGACACTATTATTAATACATACATATTAGGGATTGCTATGTCTTCTTGGAGAATTGACCCCTTTACCGTTAAAGTTCTTCATTATCCATGATAATTTTCCTTACTCTGTAGTGTTGTTTTGAAGGATAAGTTCACTGGCTTACAGAAACTGGTTGATGGTTCCTTTCTTTCAACATTTTAAATATTTTATTCTACTTTCTTGTTTATTGTACTGTTTCTGAAGAGAAGTCAGATGTATTTCTTATGCTTGTTCCTCTACGGGTAAAATGTTATACCGCCTACCCCTGCCCCACCCTTGGCTTCTTTCAAATCTTTGCTTTGCCTTTGCTTTTCTGTAGTTTGAATATTATGTGTCTAGGTGTACATTTTTTTCTTATTTGGTGTTTATCCTCTTTGGAATTCTTTGAACTGCCTGGATCTATGGTTTGGTGGCTATCATTAATTTTGGAAAATCATCAGTCATTATTGTTTCAAATATTTCTTCCTTTTCTTTCTTCTCCTGATAGTCCCATAATGTATATGTTACATCTTTTGTAATTATCCCACTGGTCTTGGATTTTGTGTGCTGTATTTTGGGTACTTTTCTTTGCATTTCTTTCTGTTTTGGAAGTTTCTACCGGCATTTCTCAAGCTCATTGATTCTTTGCTCAGCTATGTCGAGTCTGTTAATGAAAACATCAAAGGCATTCCTCATTTCTGTTATGGTGTTTTTGATTTCTAGAATTGCTTTTGGATCCTTATAATTTTCATCTCTTCTTATGTTCACCATCTCTTCTTGCATGTTGTCCACTTTTTTTTCTAGAGCCTTAGCATGTTAATCATCACGGTTTTCGATTCTTAGCCTGATAATTCCATCATCTCTGGCATACTGGGTGTGATTCTATTGCTTGCCCTCTGTGTTCAACCTGTGTGGTTTTTTCTTTTAGTCTGCCTTTTAAGGTTTTTTTGAAAGCTGGATGTCATGTCCTGGTTTAAAAGAACAATTGAGGTAAATAGGCCTGTAGACTGAGGATTTATATTTATCTGGCTAGGGGTTAGGCTGAGTTTACTCTTAGGTGAGACAGGAAGAAGAGAGAGCTCTGGAGTTGGGTATTTCCCTTCACGTAGGTCACTTAGTCTTTGGAAAAACACCAGTAAGTCTCTGCTAAAGTAGTTTCTCTTGTGGGCAGGTCTTTTTAAGAATAACAGAATACTATGAATTTATTTCTAAATGACTATTTTTCCCCTGTCCCTGCCAATAGCATGCGGGGATTTTTCTCCAGTATTTACTGTAAGAGCCTGTTAGGATTCCTGGAGATAAAACTCACACAAGTATGGGAACCCCTCGAGATTGGGCACTCTGGCATTTTTAAGTCTCTTGCTTATCTACAATGAGCCTCCAGGAATTCATCACTTACAGTATAAGTTTTCCTACCATGGCGTTCTTGTTCCCACAGAGATTTCTGACCTTGGGCTTCTGCTCCAATAAGTGGTGACTGTCTGTACCTGCCAGTGTGGTTCTCTAATTCTGCAGGCAAGAGTTGGCCCTCTCACATCAGTTCTCTGATACATCTATGAAGAGTTTTTGACCTTCAGTTTGTTCGCTTTTTTCTTGTTATGTGGACAGGAGTGACAACTTCCAAGCACCTTACAAGCTAAACTTGAATCTAGGAGTCTTGTTGTTTTATTTATTTCCTTTAGATTACTAGCTTGAACATAAAAATGTTTGAAATGGAAGTTAACCTTGTAAAATACTCTAAAAAGAACTCAGTGAGTAAGACAACAATATATTCTTAATGATAAAACATCAATTTATAAACCCTGCCCTTTAAAAAGAAAACATAAATATTAACTATTTTAGGAACCCATCCCTCGTTCCACTTGCCCCTGCTGTTGGGTTGGGTGACAAGGGACAGGGAAGCTCATTGTTTCCTTAGCATCATGTGAAGTTGAAGGAATATCCGTGATTTTCCATTTGCCCTCCATGGATGCATTGTCCTATAACAACATTATTATGCATGACTTTTGACACTGTAATGATATTCCAATATCTTGGCAAGTTTTTTGGACTGGCCTCAGCATCTGATCATCATTTAAAACTTTTTAAAGGGAAAATATGTTTTAGGGGTCAAGAAAATGAATCTTTCCATGGTATTAAAATGGGATTCTTTTTTTTTTTTTAAAGAGTTAATTTTTTTTTTTTTTTTTTTGTATGTGAGATCAGTCCTGAGCTAACATCCACGCTAATCCTCCTCTTTTTGCTGAGGAAGACAGGCTCTGAGCTAACATCTATTGCCAATGCTCTTCCTTTTTTTATTTCCCCAAAGCCCCAGTAGATAGTTGTATGTCATAGTTGCACATCCTTCTGGTTGCTGTATGTGGGACGTGGCCTCAGCAAGGCCGGAGAAGCGGTGCGACGGTGCGTGCCCAGGATCTGAACCCAGGCCGCCAGTAGCAGAGCGCGTGCACTTAACCGCTAAGCCGCCGGGCCGGCCCTGAAATGGGATTCTGTCTGGATTTATTGAGCTATAATTCCACAGGGGATGACTCCTATCTGGGAAGAACTTTTTGCCCTTTCTTGAAATCTTAGCTGTCATTTCTGTTGTTGATTGTGCTTGTTCTCTAGCCATCTCCCACTCCATTTCTCATTTGATGACCCTCTATTTTTAGTGGCCTGAGAAAATCATAGGACCTGATGTGCTGTAATTCTTTTTCAATTCAGCAAACAGCCAACTCTGTAAGATTTCAGAAAAGCTTTCTAGTGAGTGAAAGAGGCATATCTTAGTACAAAGATTTTGCCTCTCTTTTTCATTTGATTTTTTTTGGATGCTTTTAAAACAATCCCAGGTTCTGGACTTCAGTGTGGATATTGGGGTTGACAAAAAAATTCGAGTAAATGATGCATTGGTGTGTGTATAAAAATGCCTACCACGTTCATTATGAAAATGAAATGATCAGTGTTCATTTAGCAGAAGGTAAACAGATCTTTTGATCAACAATAAGTTAGTTGCTTTGTGCTCTTTATCAAGAGCACAAACTTTGTGAAGTTTCATGACTTAAACAGGAAATTATAATTTCTTCTTATTTTTAATCCTATGAATTATTATGCTGAACAAAATGATAATTATAATTTCATTGGGTTATTATTTTGATATTCTATCAGGAACCATACATTTTTACTACTAATAATAGTTTTGACATCAAATTTAATTTTGTTTCTTCTCTTAGATAAAGCCTCAAGTATATCAAGGTAAGATTTTAGGCTTTAGTTTTCTTTGTAACATTTTCTCAGTGCTGGTGTTTGATGTAGATTTAATTCAATTGGGAGTAAATACAGTGACTTCTGATGTCTAATTGACTTTTTAAACCTTGAAAATTTTACTCTTCCCTGGTAGGAGTCTAAATGACAATGTAGAGGGAGTTGCCATTTATTGAGATAAGAGACCAGCAGGAGGAACAGATCATGGGAGTAAGGAGAATAGGATGAGTTTAAGTTTGCATAGAAAGGTTTAGGAAGCAAGTGATGGCATGAGGCTGAAGTTTGCAGTGAGTACGTTGACATGACAAGGCTCTTGGTGAAATGTAGAGATGATGAAACACTATTGGAGCCGATCAAGAAGCTTAAGGCTTAGAGAAGAACCAGGTATTGCCAGGCAAAGCATGGGTTATGAGTCTGAAGCGGAGGGAGCCACTCATGCCAGTGGGGAATGGGTGGAAATGAACCTGATGCAAAATAGGGATAAGACATTCTGTACGGGCTTCCCAGACTGTGATGATTAAGTGGTGCTGTCTGTTGAGAGCCAGGGTGGCTGCCTGACACTTAGTAGGCCCTCAGCTGCTGGTGTTTGTCACAGCGAATGCAGCAGTGCTGGTGGTGAGAAGAGTGACCAGGGTATCAGAGCTCTCATGCTAGGCAAATAGAAGATAAGTTTGCACTTTGTGGTCAGGTGAGAGAATTAAACGCCTCTGAGAGGAGTGTGGAATTGTGGGCTATGTTCTGGAGCTTTCCATGTGTTATCCATCTGTTACTGGGTGCTTTACGTGTGCTGTATTCCTGTAATGGTGGATCGTAACATTCTCACCTTGGGGCTGAAGGATATTGTCTTATAGGGATTGTGAGTTATCCAGGTCCTCTAGCGACTAAGTGGTAAAGCCAAGGTTGTACCCAAGTGTGTTTGATTCCAAAGACCTTGTCCTCCTGAGCCTCCCACCCTGGCTCTCATGAAGGGGAATCTGCTGGGCAGCAGGAAGGCGTGAGAGACTTTTCAGTAGCCTGTCCAGTGACATTTAGAGGAATCTCTCTGGGTAATATTAAAGGGTGGGAAAACCAGGAAGAAATCAGGTGTTTTGTATTTTTCTTTCTTTTTCCTTTTGATTTTTGTTTTATAAAGCAGTTGCACTGATCTGTTCATTTGATTTGATATTTGCAGGACAGAATATAAGTACATAGGTTGCTTAAATTTTCTCTATTTCCCCTCTGGTGATGACAGGGCTATTTGAACTGTTCACATTTATAAGAATATTGCCTAACGATGGGATGTTAGGCTAAGACATTGTTTCCCCATCTTTGAAAAAACATTAAATGGGAATCTCATTGAAATAGGGTTCTTCTTTCTAAATTTGTTTCCTGCATTTAAAATGCAACTAACTGAAACTTGCTTTCTTCAGGGATCATAGTCGTGCTAAAAAGTTATTTACGCTCATGGTGCCAATAATGTGCCTTTGCTGTTGACACATTGGGGTAATTTGATTTTATTGGTTTTGGTAATAATCTGAGAAATAGTTTTTTCTCTTTTTAGTTAATTTACATCAAATTTCCGAGAAGATGAGGAATTACTTGAAAGAAAACTCACAACTTGTCAAAACAATATCCATTTGTGAACAGAAGGTATAATCCTCCTTTAATGTTTATTTTCTTGGCTTCACCTTGAAGTACTTCCTCTTTCTTCTAGTTGACTTAGTTTGCTGTCTTTTCTGTCATCCTAGTGTCCCATTTCATTACATTGTGTAACAGTCTAAATTCAAAGCAAGCCTTTTATATGTAAAGTACGTCTTTTTTTTATTTCTGTAAGGACTTACTCATGGCAGATATGTTTTGCTATCACTGTAATTAATATTTTTGAATTCTGAATCTTTTATTACATATTCGTAGCTCAAGGAAGCAAAGAAATGTGCTCAAGAAAAAAGAGGCAAAATGAGATAATCTGTGATGAAGCACATAAATTTAATGTAAAAATCCCTTCTTTTTCCTAGTTTACACTCTGAAAACGGAAGTAAAAGTAAGGAGTAAATATTACTAATCTCTATATGTTTTGTTAAAGAATAGCATCAAAAGAGTGGCATCAAAACACTTGAAAGCACTAACGAAATCATTAATAACATTGTTCAAAGTATACAGGTTAAGTTGCAATCCGAGAGAAATCGGAATGTCAAGAACCATGACTCGGTGCAAGTTTTGCTACTAAGTTATTACTGTAATTTGACTTTTGAACCTTTTTGTTCATTGGGTGAATTGAGCCTTGCGTTATTCCCTGCTGTTCCCTGCTTTTTCAACTAGTAATACCACAATGCCATTTTTAATTTAAGGATTTAGGAATGTTTTTGTTTTTATACCATGGGTTAATTTTTTATATCATTCAGCACTCCCTCCCCTCCAAGAAATGTAGAACTGAGAAATTGTAGAACAGATTTCTAGCTATGTTGGACAGTCCTGTCCCTCATAGTACAGAGCACAGAATTTCCAAGGTGAATCTGGGGACAATATTTACCGTTCACTAAGAAAAGCTGTTCATTTGAGCTGTTTGGCTTCAAGATTTTAGGTCGTCTTTGCTTTTGCCTTGTCACCCAGTCAGGTATCTCAGTCTTGAATGTAGGAAAGTCAGAGTGCCTATGAAACATTTCTGACTTCAACTATTCTCTTAGTTCCTCATTTCTTTATGTGTTTGACTTTTCTCCTTGGCTCAAACCGGATCTACTGCTTTTAATGATACAGGGGCTGATGTGGGACATGTTTTTTTGGCATTTCTTCTTTTTAGCATGTCGTCCAGTGTTTCTATTGAAATCCAGTACATGTTTTATTTCTATCCTACGTGCAAATATCAGAATAGAAAAATCTACAGAGAACTTAAGAGGTGATATTTCAATGAACACCTCAGGAATTTCAGAAGTAAACTACCTATATTTGCTGCAAGAATTTCATTATACACACCTTATCTTTGGTGGAGAACAAATGTGTGGTGTCTTAGAATATTAAATTTATATGTTATCTATTAGGGATTTTTCTTCTTGAGAACTAAGTCATTAGTGAGAATGTTTTGCTTTACGTTCGAATTCCCCTTAGTGAAGTTCATGTCAATGAAGCAAAGTTGAAGTGTGAAGAACAACATGTAGAGAAGGAAAATGCTCAGCTTAAGATCAAGAGGCGGATCAAATAGCAGAAAGTTACTCCCATAGATTACATAAATCAGAGAACTAAACATCATTACTTCTTTTTTAATTTTCTTGTTTTTAAGTATGGTTAAATACACATAACATAAAATTTACCATTTAACCATCTTTAAGTGTACCTTTTAGTAGTGTTAAGTACATTCACATTGTTGCACAATCATTACTTCTTGAATACCTTTTCTCAAATCTGTCTTAAAGTCAGGAGATATGAGTTGAGGATTCAAGGATTCGAAGCAGAGAGGCTTGACATCTGAAAAATGTAACCTGGAAGGTATGTTGCTTGTTGGGATGAAAACCCCATATGGTAAAAATGTGTTTGCAGTGGGAAGGTAAAAAATGGCTTCTTACCTTCTGGATTCTCTCCTTTCTGCTCTCCCCACCACAACCAAGTTCTTTGGAACACGTGCACACACACAAAGAAAATTGTTTTAAGCTGTACAGAAAGGAGAAAGAAACTAGAAGACAACTGTGAGGCATTGAGATCTGTTAAAGGGGCAAAGGAAGCAGAATTAAAAGTGCTAAAGAAGAACATAGTCATTCTTGATGAAATCTGTGGACAAAGAAGGTGGTCACAGAAGAGTAAGATATTCATGTGTTGATAGTTACAAATACGGTTGTATTAGTGAATGTGTAGATCAATGTAGATAATTATTATTTTTTGAGAATATTGACCACCATTTTTTTGCGATATTCAGTCAGTACAGAATGGTGTTTCTCCTTTCTGCCTTGATTTTTGTAATCTGCATCTTCCTTTCCATTCTAACTGGTTGTTAGAAATTCTTATTTGTAATTAATTTAAGATTGGAGGGCGTACTAGTACCAGCTTTAATCACTTCATTATCTGGAACCCTCTGGGTTCATTTACACTGTACTCTAGGTTTCAATCCCATTGTATTGTCCTGACCTGCCATATGTCTATCATTTCTTACTAAATTCTAGACATTGGGTAGAAAATATTTAGAGAAAAATTGAGGCCTAGTCTGATGTCATCTTGCTGCAGAAAAGATGGGAGTTTACACCTGGCATATGATCAGGGACGCCAGCAGTACTGAATCCTATTAATCCAGTTAGCGACTGAGACCACTCACTGCAGGCTTAGTCCCTCCTAAGGCCATTGTGTTTTCTGTCTGCCTTTATTCTCAGTGTGTAAATCTCCTGGGACCCCACTGAGGCCCGCAGGATTTTCTAGGGTGACCTTCGCTGACTGACCATGAAGTCCAGTTGTTTGACTTCTGTGCCCAGGCATGTGTGCAAATGCAGCTCAGCGTCTTTGCATCTCAGAAGTCTCCTCTGGGATTAGTTGATGAACCTTGGGGAAAGTGGCCCCAAAAGCCAGGCTGACCTTAATCCTGGGCATCCTTCTTCTCCATCTTGGCCTCAGTTTCTTTACTGGCTTGTTAGCAATCTGGTGTATTCTATCATGAATTTCATATTTTGGCCAATGTTTCCTATGGTTCTCAGGGGGAGATGAGGGACTTCAGACCCACTCATCCATGTTCAAAGGCAAAACTTTTCTTATATTCCCACAAGTGCCAGGTTTGTGTTCTCCCTGCCCCGGACTGGGGTAGGGTGGCTCTGTCCTCACTGGCATCTTATTTGCATTAAACTATGAGATGTTTTAGGGTGGGGATAGTGCCCTACCTCTCGCTGTATCCCCATCACCTTACAATGCACCCACTCTGTTCCAGCCAGTCCAGAAAGCATTTGCTGAAAGATTGGCTGGGTGGCCAGAAACAAATGCGTGAACTTTGTCTCTTTAGTGTTTTTGTCCCTGTTTCCTAGAGCTCTTTTAATTTTGTGTGTGATCCCTAGCAAATCCAATGTCAAGTTGAGAATCTTTTGAATCAGAACCTTGAACAAAGTAGTTTGAAGGCAACACAACACATCTGCCTTAAGCCATTGCCCTTTGCAGCCTTCACTGTCAATGAAATCAAGGTACTTGTTAATGAAATCAATCTACCTGTTATTGATATCCTCAATTTGAAAGTTTTCCATTTTCAGGACATACCCTGATTATGGGGCGATTCAGATAATTTTTCATTCAGCATGGTTTCCATTCTCCTCAACTAGGATCTTTGAAGTAGGTGGCAGGAGTTCCATTCTCGAACTGTAGAAGTGTCTAGTAGTTAATTGTCCGATGTTATGACCCCATGTCCAGCAAGGATCTATGGCTGTGTCATGGCCTCAGGTCTCTCCCTGGGAGAAATCAGACAAGTCATGAAGCTCTGCTTCATCCTAATGTGCTTACTTGTGATGAGCTGAAAGAAAATGAGCTTGTGCTGTCCCAGTCACAAGAGCCTGAGCCTGGGAGGGCACATGGTGCGTCTCATATGTGCTTTTTTTGTTTGTTTAGTTCATTTACTAATGACTAGGAACACAGAGCTGTGAAGAGAAGCTCAGAATTGCCAAAGACTTGCCAGCAAGAGGGAGTTTGATTTTTCTTTGTGCTCTAATGGGGGGCTTAAATGCTTTCCTCTGATTAGATTTGTCCATCTATGCATTTGTGGGGTAGGATCGGAGGGGACATTTGAATCTTGCCCTTTAGATTTCTGGGAGGAAAGAAAGGCAGAATTTCACATGGGCTACGGATAATGCATATGTCTTTCCCCTCTTAGGAAGCTGAGAATGAAAGACCGTGAGCGGGGGGAAAAGGAGCAGCAGCTGTCAGCGGCAGAGAAGAGACTGAAACTGGCTGCAGAAGAAACGCAGAACTACAGGTGAGTTCAGCTCCTAAATAACAGCGGCTCATAAAACCTTTGTTGGATTTTTTTTTTAACTTTTGTACAATGTTTAGACCCAATTCATACACCAATATAAGCAAATGTTCAGAAGACATTTATATAGAGATTTCACACAAGAAAGAAAAATGTTAAGTTTCACAAATGTCAAGTTAAAATATTAACTTAAAAAAAGTAGGCGCCAGCCCCGTGGTGCGGCAGTTGGCTGCGCGCGCTCTCCTTCGGCGGCCCGGGGTTCGCAGGTTCGGATCCCGGGCGTGCATCAATGCACCTCTTGTCAGGCCGTGCTGTGGCAGTGTCCCACGGAAGGAGAAGGGGATGGGCACGGATGTTAGCCCAGGGCCAATCTTCCTCAGCAAACAAGAGGAGAATTGGCATCGGATGTTAGCTGGGGTGATCTTCCTCACAAAAAAATAAATAAATAAATAAATTTGCTAAAAACTTCCTGATTCTCAATGTTGACCAGACTATGTCGAAATGTGGTTCACAAAAATGTTCCTGGAGGAGGTAAAAACTGTTGTAAATCTTAGGGAATCAGTTTGGTGTGGGATGAATCACATCAGTAGATACGAGCATGCCATTTTAGAGACCCAGTGTTGTAGCCCTGAGAATATGATCAGGGTGTAAGGAAAAGAAGCAGCGAGCTGTATGATGAAGGACGCTCATTGCAGGATAAATTAGGGAGCTATTGAGAATAGGTAAGGGAATTATATCAACTCAGAAGCTGGCGGGCATTCGATAATAAGGAAACAATGTAGCAATAGCTTTGATCATACTATACTTTTATAATCATGTGAAGTGTGTCTTATAGTATTGGATAATGTGTATAAGGGTACAGTTCAGACAATGGAAACATGGGAAGACTATTTAAAATCATCCTCAATATTGTGCTTTATCTGACGAAAGCAATTGTCACTCATAGGCACCAAATTGATCAAATGCGGCAACAAGTGCAGCAAGCAGAGTTCACCTTCAGACACCAGGTAACCTGCATTCTGCCCAAAGTTCCTGCCTCCTTCAGCACCCAATGCAGAGGGTCATAGCGGCCTTGGAAGCCCTCAACATAGGGTTTATGACGTGTTGGCTTTTTCAGATGGCTGTGTATGAGAAGAATGCTCACGACAATTGGGTACGTTTTGCTTTCTTTCCTTCCCTTTGCGCACAGTCTGCCACAACTGAAGGTGGATGTGTTTTTCTCCCACAGATCAAGGCTCGGATTTGGGAGAGGGAGATAGCAGAGCAGAGCAGGGAAGCCGCCCACTTGAAACACAGGTATGGGATGTTGACATACATTTTTTACGGGTGTTTTTGAGGTATTAAGGCAAAGCTGTTTCGTGCCTAGTAAAGGACTTGGTGTTGTAATTCTTATTGAAGTCCATTCTTTTTCTATGTTCAAGATTGGAGATAATGTCCAAAAAGAGGCTGCCCGAGGGATACAGGCTGCACAAACCAACGTCGGGAAGACCTGGGATGCAGAACCCTCCACAGAGAGGTAGGGAGCACATTGTGAAGTGCAACCACTTAATTTCTGCTGCAAAACCACTCCGTGTCCTACCTGTTCCTGTGGGGGATCACCGTGTTGCCTGGAACCAATCCCAAGCACGACCTAAAGACAACAGGTTATCTCGAGGGGTGACAGGAAGATGTTTTCCTCAGGTGCCCCAGCCAGACTGGCTTTCTGGGCCTGCGCCCTGTGACTGGTGGAGCTCATGCCCCGCCACTGACTGTGGACCCTCTCTGCCCCCAACACCCGCCTCGCGTGCTCTTGGATTGCTCTCAACTGGAGAGACGTGCCTGGAGGGGAAGTGGGTGCATGCTTCCTTCCCAACTGGAGTGAATGCTGAAGACTTGATTTTTCTTTGAGTTGAGAAAAAGGCATTTATTTACTATGCTGGAGGTTCCCTTATTCTTCCTGTTTAACTTTTGCTTGTGGACTTTAGTATTCCATTCATAAATTAAATTTCTATGTAATTTTACTCCTGACATTGTCAGTGTAACGCTACAGCTTTGCTGTTAAATCCCCGTATCTTCCATTTTCTCATTACTATAATATTAGTCTAAGTCCATTTCTGTTCATAAATATTCATATAATGTCGGTCACATGTGGAAGGCAGCTTATGTGTAGAGTGAGAGATTGAAAAGTCCACCTGCGGCCTGAAGAAAAGGACCTGTGCTGTTCATGTTGAGGGGTTGTTGCTATTATCCCATCTGAGGTGATTCTCATTTTAATTTTACTCTATGATGAAATGGTGGTTTCCCCTGATGTGTTTTGGGAAACCCCTGTTTCAGTGTTGATTTCCAGCTAGTTGAGCCCGGACCTGACCACAGGTGGTTGATGAGTTATGAAAACCCCTGAACCAGGGCCCTGTGGTGTCTTCCTCAAGGGCCAGGGGACGGGTCTCCCCTTCTCCTCGGGGGTCACCTGAGGTGTGTGGGGAGCCCTCTGCCATTGGTAAGGGCCCAGAAGTGGGAAAGAATGTCAGATGGTGGAGGAAGGCGCGGAGGGTTTGTTTTCCTTCCTCACAGTCTATGCAAGTCTGACTAAACCCCCATCCCTCCTCTCTGGCCTCTTTCAGATCCGGGACCTGTTTCTGCGGCTGTGAGGAGCAGCAGCTCCGGGGGCAAGGTAAGTGCTGTGGTCATTTTCAGTCGTAACCGTCTCTGGAAACGTTGACGTGTGTGTGCAGCAGCCTCTCTTGGCCTCATGTCTGGTTTGTGTGTTCCGTGGCACGTCTACTGTGTCATTTCCTTCCCTGAAAGCACAGTCTTCCCCAGGAGCCTTTGGGCTTCTCCACTCTCAGCTCTCATCTTTGGTGGCGCCTCCAGAAGCCTTCAGTGCTTCTGGGCTGAGGACTGCAGGGCTCTCACAGTGTGTTTCTGGAAGTAGCACTTGGAGGGTTACCTTAAGCCCACACTGAAGTCTCCTAGCAGAGCCGACTCCTTCCTGAATTCCTTGGCATAGGATTGTTGTTGTTGTGGTTCCTTTGCTCCATACCTGGTTTGGGTTTGGTGAGGAGCCTATTGGGAACGTCTGCCATCATCCTCATGGGAGAGGAACAGGAGAGGCCGTCCTTCCAACTTCATGTTGGGTGCTTCGTGCGATTTGGAATGTTCTTGGATCCAGCCGATGTCACAGTTCTTCAGGGTCCCCTCTCTGTGGGTCATTGTGCTCTCCAGGATCCCTCCAGTGGTAGCCTAGGTCAGAATAGTCTGAATGATCACAAATGGCCTATTTGCAGTAGGAAATGGGCACGGACACCAAAGGAGTGAAGAGTGAACATCAGGACTGCGCTGCAGGACCTATTCCCGCCAGAGGCCATCACTTGTGCTGACATGAGGGTGGTCCTGTGGTGTCCGGTGGTGCCGTTAGAGCCAGGACGTTCCCTCATCCCCCGTCACGGGGTTTTACCACCGGAATCAAAACACGTCTGTGTTCATTCTGTCCTTTAGAATCCCCTCCTCACGTTTCCGTTGGACACAAATTAGTCCGCGTCTCACGGAGGGCTTAGAAATCTGCCTTCCCTGTGGGTGACGATAGATAGAGCTGAGCCTAACCGAGTCCTGTCGGTCACACCGTTCCCCTCAGAAAACGCAGGCCCCCGGGGGTGCCCAGCGCCCCAGAGGTCCTGGTGCCCGTGGGCAGACCCCGAGCGGAGGAGAAGACCCCTTTGTCGGGGAGGGAAACTGAGGCGGGGGACGGGCAGGGCAGGGGCCTGCAGGCAGAGCTTTTCCCCAGGAGCAGCTCGGCTTCCAGAGGTGGGGAGCGGGCTTTTCCGTCCCTCTCGGGCGCTGTCTTCTGAATAGAGAGCCAACAAGCTTCTGTGGTGCTGGGGTGGTGAGGAGGGTGGAGGCCGGTCCTGGACCATGATGCCGGTCTGCCTGGAGTCGGCTCCTTTCTCAGTCTGGTGTTGCCTCGTCCAGCGCTCTAGGACAGGACCCCTTGCTCTTGTGCTTTCGCAGACACGGGTGGTGACGTGTGGTGACAGTGGTTCATCCCCGTGGTGTTTGTTCCTCCCCAAGCTGGGCGGGCCCCAGTGGTGGGGGTAGAGCGGTCTGGCACGGATGCTGCTCTCTTGGCACCTGGGGGCGGGGAGGGTGCCAAGTGCTTCCCCGGGTTCACTGGGTTTCAGCTTTGGTTGGTGCTGGCGCTTGTGTCTGCCACATCCACCTGACTTTAAACTTCTGTTCCGCAGGTCAATGTTGAGGCAAGAGGGCCTCCTCCTTTTGCAGCACCACCCTGCACAACCAACCCTGTAGGCTCTGGGCCACATCTGTCTCCTCCATCCTGGAGGCCTCTAGGCCCTCACCCACTGCCTCCACGTGTCCCACTCGGTAAGATGATCTGAAGAGTATGAGTTGACTGTAAAGCATATTCATCTCTTTTCCTATGGAGTTTTTGGAGGAAAGGTAGATATGGTACTGAGGGCTTTGCAATGCAAGGGTAAACCTGGCTGAGGACATTGTAACGTTCCTCAAGTTTCTCAGGACATACGTACAATGGGCCGTGAATTGCCCCATCCTGAGCTGGGCAGCAGGTGTCTCATAGAGAAGGAAAGAAGCTGTCTACAGAAAGGCAGAAAGAGCAGTTCTGCAGATGCACATTGTACACAGACCATGTGCCGGGCTCTGTGGGGGATGAGGCGCACCCCTAACTTCAGGGGCTTAAGGTGTCCTATAGCAGAGGGAGATTTCCATTCGAGATCCTGTGATCACGTAATGGAAGCAGCAGTGAAGGGACCCAGAGAACAAAAGAGGGCGACGTGAATCTCACCAGAGTGAAGCGGGAGGTTGTGAAGAGAAGGAAGAGTTGAGGAGGTGCCCAGCGGGGGTGGGTTGGTTTCCTTAGATGGAGCTGGAAGGCCATTCCCAGCCGGGCAAGCAGCTTGAGCAGGGAGTGTGAAGGCAGTGCGAGGTCCACGCAGAGCTGCTGCGTGTTTTCAAATCACACAGTGTGGGCATGTGATTATCCTCATCAAAATGTCACTGTTGCCCTAAAGCCCTTAGTTCATAATCGAAATCAAGATTCTTGTTTCCCTTGGATTTCTGAAAGTTCTGGATCTGTACGATGGAAAAATCTCTGGAGGTTTGGAAATGTAACTTGGCTCTTTGAGGATCCTTTATCTGCCTGAATTTATAGTGCCCCAGTGAGACTAAACGTGAAGACAGGGTCTAGATCAGCAGAGCAGAGGCCTTGGCCTTCAGTACGAGTCAGACTCTTCCTGGTATATTCAAGGTTGATCAGGAGCCGCCCCTGCTGGACCCCTCTCACCACATCCCTGCATCCTCTAGTCACCACCCCTAACTGTCAGCTTTGCATCTCCCCAAACTTACCACACAGTATCCCGATTCTTGGCCTGTGTACCTGCTGTCTCGGCCCCTAATACCAACTCTCAGTGGGGCGTACTCAGAGCCTCAGCCCCGTTGTGTGTGTAAGGGGGTGATACTGGTTTCTGAGGTCATTGTGAGGAAGATGAGATTAAGTGCATAATGAAAGTGTCTGCAAAATGGCTGGGACATGTTGGCACTCACCATTCTCACTGTTTAAATGAAAATATCTCCACACAGAAGATTATCAGAAGATAGTCATTGAAGTACATTCCATTAAACTAAGGGTGTAAGAGCTCAGGCCTAGAGATTCACAATCCCTGTTTCAAAAGATAAGGAAAAGACCCTCCTTTTTTCTATTGAAATTCGGATCCCACCAGTTAAAGATGGAAAAGATAATTTTGAGAATGTGTGAGTTCAGAGATCTATACCTGAGACCTGAAGACAATTATTTTCCATTCACTATAAACACACAGATGCAGCCACACACTAAAGTGTTCATCAGAAGCCAGAGATATGTTATAGAAGACAAATGTAGATAGGAGGAATAGCCTATCATTGAAATAACCCCAAATCTCTTTGCCTTACAGGACACTCATTTTGAAGGAGGACACTGAGCGGTGATAAACTGGCTGTGGCAAATTATTATGGTTTTTCTTGCCCAATCCTGCCCCCTCCACTTTTATCTTTCCTGTTGTCACCCCTAATACACTCTTTACAGTTCTAACTCAGTATCAGCGTCTGCTTTTTGGAGGACCATCCAACTCACCCCAGGGAGTGTATACAGTGTGATTCTTGTACACACAGTTCAAAAACAGGCAGAAACCACGGGGATGGGGCAGAAGCAAGGTTATTCCTTGGGGGTACTCTTGACTGCAAGGGGCCTGAGAGATCCTTCGGGTGGTGGGCACATCCTACATCTAGATCTGGCCGTGGTTATGTTTATTCAGTCAATAAATACTCAGCACATGGTGCCTGCCAGTCCCAGGGGTGTCTGGTGATCAGAGAGACAGCTCTCTTTCCCCAGGAAGTGGCCAATTTCTGATGGTGGCGAATAGATAAGGGGCCAGGAGTGGCTCCAGGAGGCCAGTGAGGAGGCTCTGCAGTAATCCAGGTTTTGCGCCCTTCACTCAACTTGCCAGCAGGCCCCCAATAGCACCAAGTCCAGGCAGTCTTTGTGGGGGCTGATGGCAGCAGAGTTTTTTGGTAAGTCCCATGAGCTCCCATAATCCTCCCACAGGTTCCTTATTGAAGGATGGGCAAGGCAGAGGTCAATGGCATGGGACCCCCCCCCCCCCACACACACACCAAGGAGAAGGTGCTGGGGTGGAAATATCTGGCTCCATCCAGGTCCCCCAATCCAATCCATTCTGCCCTGGCAGCTCCTGGAGCCTGAAGGGCCCTCCCTCCTGCCAAGTCGGGGGAAGCAGCCAGCCCGCCAGCAGCTCTGGGGACACCAAGCTGAAACCGGTAAACAGTTAGCTATTGATGATTAGGTAGCTAGCAACTAAGGTGTTTTTCTTTTTCTGCAGTTACTAATTATAGCGTTTAGTCGTTCACCTACCCATTGTTAACTGTGCTGCTTAGGCAATATACTGACTCCCACTAGGTTCCTATAGATAACATCTCCCTCATGCCTGGGTCACCATGGTAATGGATGTTTGAGCTGTTTCTCAGGAATTAGGAGCCCCTTGTCCAGTTCAGACCAGTTGAGACCACCAACCCATCAACTGGGCCTGTACACATGCCTGATAAGTGACCTTTTGACATCAAGAAGCTAAAAACTCCACCCTCAGATCATGCTAATGCCACCATTTTGTGAACATGTGTCCTATGGAGAGGCGTGAAGTGTGACTACACTTGCACAGATCATCAATTACCTCACCTCTCCTTACCTCCAATCATCTATCTATCTACCCCGCTACCCTATAAATATCCTTGAGGCCCTGTTTTTGAGGAGGCAGATCTGAGACTAGTTCTCCTGCTTCGTCACTTGGCTGCCTTGTGATTAAAACACTTTCTCTGCTGCAATCTTGTCATCTCAGTGATTGGCTTTCAGGGCAATGGGCAAAAATGAACCTGGTTTGGTAACGGCACAATCATCACAATGAATTGCTGTTATGAAGGAGTGAAAGGAGCAGGGAAGCGGGTACTGCAGCTCTCAAGAATGAGGCGGGACTTCTGGGGAGAGGAGATGACTGGAGACTGGCAGCCAGCCTGTTAGAATCCACTGTGGGCTGTTGGCGCCTGCTGGGCTAGTCTGGCTGTCCCTAGTGCTGCACACACCTTGGGCTCCAGCACCCCTAAACTCAAGGAGGTCCTGGCTTCTTTGGACCCTGTGTGCCCTGGCACAGACTCTAAAGCTCCTGCTTTTCTTTCTGTTTGCTGCCCATCTTTGCCACTAGAAATGCAGCCCAGCTCTGAAGTGCAGCCTGACTAGTTGGGACTGCCAATCCCTACCCAGTGGACCCCACACCTTCCCCAGGGATCAGACTCAGGCCCTCAGCCTCCAAACCTTGGGCCAGACCTTCTTCTCAAAGGACAGTTAGATGAGGAGCCTCCTGGCCTATTCAGCGGGAGCAAAAATTCTTTCTAACAATATTCAGGGTGATTCCATACACATTTACTTTTTTCTCCTTGAAGAGAAAGAAGCAGGCATCCTCAGAGACTGGCATGTGCCTCTGACACCCTTTTTCTTATAACAACCCACTGAGGCCCCTGCACTCACATAGGAGCAACCCGTACATACACATTCACACAACACTTCCACACTTTGGAAACTAACACAGCTTTACACAGCCTCCAAACAAACATACAACACTTCCACACCCATGAAGCCTGAAACTACACCCTCCACAAATACCAGTGCCAATAAACACCTGAAATAGACACAGATCTCTCAACCCCTGCCCACATGCACACATACACAAACCCTGAACATATACTCTCCACTCTGCTCTTCTATCATTATAAACAAACACTCTTCCATCTCTTAGCCCCAGCACCTCCTCCAGGCCCCTCAGAGAACCTTTTGAAATTGCTGGAAAAATTGGGATTCTGATGTAGGTGACTGTTAAATAGTTGGGCAAGTTTACCATGCATCTCCCACTACCGCTCCCTCACCACGTCATAGCCACACACACACACACACACACACACACACACACCTCACAATGACCATACACCCTGTAACCACATGCAAATACAACACACACACAGATTTTCCAAATGTCTATATACCTTGTGACTACACATAAACACTGATACAAAACACCTACTCTGACCACATATGCACATCCTGACCACACATTCTCAGGTCTTACAATATTAATCCACCTTCTTACCACACACAAACATTGACCACACTTATGTATTTATTTCACATTCATCCAGATCTCACACAACCATAAACTCTCAAACCATAACAAACATCAGTACACACACATACACACACACACACACAGAAATGAATGACTGTATAGCTTCTGATGATAAACTCTAAAAACATGTGCACACACAACCTAGCAACATACCCACCACACACACAGATCACACGATAACTGAAGACGCTCCCTGAATACACACACAGTCACACTAAGAGACCTCTGACTATGTGTGTGTGGACTTTGATCAGAGGACATCTAATACCTCAGCCTCTACACAGATACCCAGGATGAGAGTGGGAGGCATGTGTCAGAGGGACAAAATGCGAGGTGCGTTAGGTTGCACTTAGATAAAGTGCATCAGAGCCTTGGAGATCTGGTTGCTACAAGGACACATGAAACAAGAGAGGAGAGGCAAAGAGGATCTAAAACATAAGAGATGTCTGTTATAAACCTGTCTCCACAAAGAGATTAGAGATATTATAACTAGTCTTGAAGGAGAATGCATCAGGGATTTCATACGATTCATTTTAATGTGATGATGTAGAATTGCTCCTGAAAGACAGTCAATATTTCTGGTAAAATTCCTAAATGTTTCTCTTTGTAAAAATAATATACATCTATTTTTCAGATCAAAACAACAGGGTAAAATCATTCCAGTTTTATCTATGACAGAGTATCTTGTATTAGACAAACTGTCTAAAAACAAACAGCTGTAAAAGCTGAAAAAATACATAAAACCAGAGTGAAGGCAGTGGAGAAAAACCAGCCCAAACAGGGCTTGAAGGGCTGCCCTCCTACCTGGGGGGTATTAGGCTCAGCGAAATAAGCCAGACAGAGAAAGACAAATACCACATGATTTCACCTATATGTGGAAGATAAACTAACACAGGGACAGAGAACAGTTTGGTAGTTAGCAGGGGGAAGGGGGTTAGGGGGTAGGCACAAGGCGTGAAGGGACACATTTATATGGTGACTGACAAACAATAATGGACAACTCAAATTTCACAATGTTATAAACTATTATGACATGAATTAAAAAAAGAGGAAGATTGGCAACAGATGTTAGCACAGGACAAATCTTCCTCAGCAAAAGAAAAATACATGAGTAAATTAAGATATGGCATTAATATTTTCTTACTGACACTTAAGATCTGCTAGAATAGGTACAACTGCAATATTCAAATTATCTGCTTATATGTCTACCTCCTCACTCAAGTCCCTAGGAATTCCATATATCTTTAAGCCCAGCCCCTAGTGTTTGACAAGTTCTCATTAGATAATTGTTGAACTGAATTGGTAATTGAAGAATGAAATTGACAACTGAACATTAATTCCATGGCAATTAAATAAACACATACACATGCAGAAAACTTACAGAAGGCAATACAAATATAGAGACTTCATTTCAACCTTAGTGGAAATAAAATTAAATAGGTAGCAAATTTTATAAAAGACGATGTCCAGTGCTACTGAGGTGATGGTGAAACATGACATCCATCACGTCGTGCACAATGACGTGCATTGCGTGCAACGTTACTTCTGCACGGTACACTACACGACAGCACTATCACTTCAGAAGGCAATTTGGTAATCCTATGACTACATAAAGATTAATTTCCTACAAATGTAGTGATTCTAAACTCCAGAGAATTCATCAGAAAAAAATAATATAGACAAGAACGGCTATAATCCTTGAAATGGTGACTGGCCATGTCAAAGTAAAGTGGAGGCCTACATATCCCTCAAAAGGGATAAACCAGCTCAAGCCAGCAGAGGCCAGCTGGAAGACAATAGCGAGTCCAGGTGAACAGAAATGAGAGCTTGAACTAAGGTAACTGGAGGAATGGCCATCGAGAGGCAGACACAAAATCAAAAGACACTAAGGAGGCAGAATTGCCAGATCCTAGTGAGAGCCCGGATATAAAGAACATGGAGGAGAGGGGTGACAGGTGACCCAGTAGGTGTGGTAGCATTCAGTGCACTAGGGCAGGTGTGGGCAACTCCTTCAGTAAGGGCCAGACGGTACACAGCGTAGGCTCTGTGGCCACACAGTCAGTGTTACCACTACTCCATTCTGCTGCTGCAGTGCGGGGCTGGGCGCCAATAACCTTTCTCACAGAACTGGCAGCGGGCCAACGTCAGCCGACCTGTAGACTAGAGAATACAGGGAAAGGAGGCCAACTTGAGAATGAAGTTGTTGAGTCAGTTTTAGCAGGACATTTACAGGAGACGTTCAAGACAGAGGTCAACGTAGGGATGAAGAGATGCCAGGGCTGGAGGCATGAAATGGGGAGTCATCAGCCACGAGGTGGTGTTACGGGGCTGAGGTCACCTAGGGGTGTGGTCTGAGAACAGTCGACACTAAGGCCGCTTCCCTGTCCAATACAAGGGCAGATACGGAATGTCACTTCTGATCACGAAGGCCCTGGAAAGGGAGGGACATTATAGCCTAACATCCCTGAACTCAAACTTTGTGAAAAGAGGCTCCCCTTTTAACTTGGGCTTTCATTCCCTTTTCCAAGATAAGTAACTTGAAATTTTCCAATTCACAGATGGAAAAGAAAACTTCCCACTGGCTAGAAAATAAGGCAATTCTAAAATAAAATCTCTATCAACTTTGTTATATTTTCTTTTTATTATGAAATATTTTACATTCAAAAACATATATTTGCAAAGTACGATGAATCATGATAAAACAAAGGTCCCCCCCATCTCAAGAAGTAGTTTATTACCAAAACACTACTGTCCAGCTGTTCACACCATAAGAATTAGTCTCTAAAGCAGAGGTCAAAGCAGGCAGCCCAAGGCCAGATCAAGCTTGCTGATATCTTTTCTTTGGCCTACACAGTGGATTTTTTTCCTTTTAGCTGACTTAAAATGACAAGAACTTCACACGGAAATCAGCATTCTGGAGTATCACTAAAAATGGGAAGATGTGGCAACACTGTACCCCCAATCACCATGGCAACAAGTGGCTAGAGCTGAGAGCAACTTTCCGCTTTAATGGACAGGGACTCACTGGTTCACCAAAGTCCTCAGCACTCTCTATTGTCTTATAACCAATCTCCCACTTCACCTCTTAATTTTACCTCTCCTGGCACTTGAGCACCTGTGACCCCTGCTACAGAATATAGCTGTGATTTCCAACTTTTTGGAGTATGGGAAACGTGATTGAAAGCATAAAAATTTCACAAGCTCTCTCTACAGGAACATTACTAAAAGTAAGACAGGTCCACAAGCCCTTATCCACTCTTATCAAATCTAAAAAATAAGTGTTTTGTAACTCATCAGGCAACAGAACTGGATGTGAACTAACATGAAGCTATTTACAATCCTTATGTATTCCATTTAGCGTGAAATACAGTCCCATATTTTGCTATGGAAATACTAATGTTTGATTAAGGGCTGCTGCCCAGACCCTGCTGGAGATATTATATAATGGCATATGCACAGTACTACTCTTCACAACTCTGAAAAATTCTGAATTCTGAAACTCATCTGACCCCCAAGAGTTTTGGATAAGGGACTGGGTGGCTGTGGTATTTTTAATATCTATGGTTAAGAAAATACACACAGACACACACACACACACGTGCACGCACAAAGCAGATAGAAGTGTAATAATATTTTTAAGTGCATTTGTAGTTGATTAATCACTATGGCATCTACTGACATGTGAGAAACAGAAGTAGAATGATATATGCAAAACATCTGTAGTCTGACAAGAGTGTGTGATGCACATACTCATTCTAGGCGTCTGTACCTCAATGTCCACTCCCTGAAGAGTCGGCCATGTCCACACTGGGAACTGCAGCCACAAAGGTAATTCCAGGTTAGAATCACATGCTGCTTTCACATATAAAAAGGACGCTATATGACCACTTCCTTTCAGGGTTCATTTTCACTCATCTATAAATACCCTGTTTGATATTCCAGGACATCACAATATGTCAAGTACATAAAAAAGCCACAGAAGATCAGATCAGAAGAAGCTGCAAAGATATCAGATTTCTTTCCACTCGAGCTCCATGCAGAGGCGGGATGGAATCCACTCAGATTGAAGCAAAGCACAGCTACCTGCCCTTTCTCAGAAATCCTGTTCAGACTGGTCCTAGAAAAGGCAGAGGAAATGAGTGGGAGGAAAAGGAAACAGTGGAGTAGGTGAGGGATGGAGAATGTCACTGCTGAGAAAGTAAGGAGATGGTTTGTGACGTCAAATAGAGGAAGGGCTGTCTCATGGGAGAGAGACGAGGCACGGCTGCCCCTACTGGAATGGGCTGTCTCGTGAGGTAGTGAGAGTACCACTCCTGGAGACGGTCGTTAGATTTCTGTGATCAGGGAGGGGTCGGCCAGGAAGGTAGGAGTAAGACAAGCCGGGTAGGGACTGGGGGGCACTGGACGGCTGATGCCACACCCAGATGGGACAGCTGCTGCTCAGCTACTTCTACGTGTACCCGGAAGCAATGCCAGTTATTGCAAGATTACAACATTTTAGAAGCTGGAAATACAGGTTTTCATGTGAAAATTCCTAAATTTTAAATATGGGCTAATGAGTGTAAAAACAATTAAAATAAAATATACATACGTACATACCTAGATACTGAATAGGCCAAACAGAACACATCCTGCCCTGCAGGCAAACAGTGTGGATCTCTGGTTTTGATAATTCACCTACCCAGAACCTGGAAGGTCTAGACCAGGGTTTCTCAACCTCAGCACTCTTGACATTTGGGACCAGATGCTTCTGTGCCGTGAGGCTGTCCTGTGCATTCTAGGATGTTCAGCAGCATCCCTGGCGTCTATCTACTAGAATGCACTAGCACCCACCACCCCAACCACATCATGACAGTCAAAAACGTCTCCAACATTGACAAATGTGCCCTGGGAGGCAAAACCATCTCTGGTCAGAGACACTGGACTAGAGCAACATCCAACTCTTCGCCTCCAGGATTTGATGAAAACATCACTCATAACTCAAACATAGGGTTTCTCATATAAGAGTTTCCCACGTGAAGTATGGGAACTTACAGCTGCTTTGAAATCAGAAACCAGGGTTTGAATCGACAGCTCCGCCATTTACTAGCTTGATGACCACTCTGAGTTCTGGCTTCCACATCGTTAAATCAGGAATAACTACCATCACCTCTTAGGGTCGCTGTGAGAATGCGGTGAGAGAATACATGCAAAGCACCTAGCCCAGCAGCTTAATAAGCACCAAAGACGTTTCATAAACAGTATCCTTCCCTGGAGAAAAGACAGCCCCGTCTCTGTAGCTGGATGCACATGGGATCCAGAGTCCGAAGCCCTGGACTCAAGTCCTGCCTGGGCCACTTAGTCTGTGTGACCTGGGCAAGCCGTTCTTCCTGCTTTATGAAACAGAAATGATCATTGCCAGGAGCTGAGAACCCTGCCCGGTGGTTTGATACGGCACTTGGTAAACTAAGCCACTACGGAAACGTGGATGGTGATTACTATCGGATCTGTAAAGGAAAGGATGCGCTCTTGAACAGATCCAAAGAACCGAGAATGTAGTACTGTGAGGGGAAGGTACAGGAAAAAAAAAAGAGTAACAGGGTCCCTTAACCTGCAGGTCCTTCTAGACAAGCGAGTGCCAACTGGCGACTCACAGAACAAATCTGGCCGCGTATATATTGTGTTGTGTCTCGGGAGTGGTTTAATTGGCGTGAAAGGCCACCGAATTTTCGTTAAAACCCGGATTTCAGACTCGCCTGCCCGCGGTCTGCTGGGCCCGCGGCTTCCTGCGGCTGAACCGCTGCTTCCCGGCGGCGGACGGGCCCGCCCGGCGGCTCCTCCACCGCCTCCCGGCCCAGGCGGCGGCGGCTCCCCAGGCCGGCGGCCCCGCCCTCCCGCGTGCCCTCCAGCGCCGCCCGCCGGGCCGCCGGGGCGGCAGCGCAGCCAGGCCCAGGGCGCGGCCCCCCGTCGGTCCCCGAGGAGGACGACCCCCCGGGCTGAGCGGGCCCGGGCAGAGCGGGCCACTAGGACCCCGGTGTCCTTTCCTCATCAATGCTTCCTCCACGGATGTGGAACTCACTTCCCTGACTAGATTCAAACACGTGTTGACGGAAGCAGACACACGGCGTGTCCACGGTGTGACACCCGTATCACAAGAGCCCCCAAACTCATCCAGGGGACCCCTCTCCCTGCAGGGCTGCTCGGGGAGGAGGCGAGGCTGTGGGGAGAGGACCCGGGAACCGCCTGGATGATGGAAACGGTCAGTGTCTTCATCAGGGTCGCGCTTCTGCGCGGGTGTAGACATTTGTCCAAACACAGAACTCATCAGATGGGTGCCGGTCACCGTGTAAATTTTACCTCAGATTATTTTAAGGGGAAAACCAGCAGCTGCAGGACAATACGGACCGTGTGCTCCACTTGGTGACATCAGAGCAACGGGTCCTCTCTTCACAGCGCGGACACGCGCACGGGGGAGGCCGTGTGGGGACGGCCGCCTCCAGAGCGGCTGTCATGGCGGCCGGCGCGAGGTGGCAGGAGGGGCGCTGGCACCGGGGACGTCACTGGGGCAGCGGGAGAAGGGGCCCGACCCCGCGGTGGGAAGTCATCGGGATGAGCGGAGGCCCCGGGTGACAGGGTGGGTGGGGAGGGTGACTGGCGACCCATTGGTGAGGTCCAGGGCCAGGCCCCGGGCTCCAGGCAGCCCCTCCCCCACCCCGGCGGTTGGCGCCCCCACCCCACCCCCACCCCGGAGCCCCGTTGCCTAGGAACCCTCGGCGTGTTTGGACTCTTCGTCTTGCGCAGGCGCCGGTGCCCCACACTTGGCGGGACTGGCCGACTGGGCTGGACGCTTTGCGCCGAGCGGACCAGGTCAGCCCTGCAACCCGCGGCGATGGCCTCCTGGTTTGGTGGCCTAGGCTCTGGCTTAGGCCATTCCCTGGGGCAAGTGGGCGGCAGCGTGGCTTCCCTCACTGGACACATCTCTAACTTCACCAAAGATGTGCTGAGGAAGGGAAGGGAGAAGGCGGAAGAGTCACCGGACTCTGGGAGGACGGAGATGGAAGACGTTCAGGCAATTGTAGCGTCAGAGGAGAGACTGAGAACCCAAGCTTTGAGAAAAGCTGAAATTGTGCAGCAGACCGTGGAGGAGAAAGACACAAGGCTTGCCTCCATGAGAGAAGAAAACAGTCATCTGATAGAAGCCCTGGAACGACTGAGAGAACAGACTGGAACTGCACCTGTGGTTGACCCTAAAACCCTGGACAGGGTGACACGACTAGAATCTGAGGTCTCTCAGGTGATGGTGATAAAAGGTCACCTGGAGGAGGAAGTAAAACATCATCAAAAGATGAGTGAAAAACAAGACCAGAGGAAGACACAGCTCCTTCGAACTTTACAAGAGCAGAGACGGGAAATGGATGAACTTAAATACCAGCGTGAGCAAATGCATATGAAACACACTCAGCTCTTTTCAGCCAAAGATGAGGAAATTAAGAATTTGCAAAACACGATAAAACAACTGAAAACCCACTTGCCTGAAAAAACCCAGCACATGCAGACAAAACATTCGGAGATTTGTCAAGTGGCAAAAGGTCAGAGTCTTAGTATGCAAAACGGAAGTGAAAAGCATGATTTATGTAAAGTTGAAAGTGAAAGATTAGGAAAAGGAAGAAAAGAACAGGAATGGGAGATGAAACTTCGAACTGAAAAGACTGTCCCTTTGAAGGAGCAGATTGATCAGCCATACAAAGATGAGATTGGTCAACTAACTCGGATTATCCAGCAAAAAGAGTTGGAGATACAGCGTCTTCACGCTAGAATAGCTTCAGCTCCCTACATCCAGGCTGTGAGCGACCTTCAGCAGCAATTGCAAGCTTACGCTTTGGAAAGGGAACCAATGTTAGCTGTTTTCAATGAGAAGGTGAGGGAAAACAGCAACCTAAAAAGAGAGTATCACAAAATGATGGACATACTGGTTGCCAAAGAAGCAGACCTCGTGAAACTGCAAGATGAAAATACAAAATGGTCCACGAGATTTGAAAGTAGTGGTCAGGATATGTTTAGAGAAACTGTTCAGAACCTCTCACACATCATTCGAGCGAAAGACGTGGAAATCGATGCCTTGAGTCAGAAATGTCAGACTTTATGGACAATCTTGCAGACATCTGGCACTGGCGGTGAGGTTGGAGGTGTTACTGTGAATCAGTTGGAGGAGCTTCTGCAGGAACGTGACACGTTACAGCAACAGGTCTCCCTAATGGAGGACTGGACACAACAGGTGATGACTGCGGTGCACAACATGAAGCGAGAGTCAGCCCAGCTTCAGAAAGAACTTCCACAGCTTCAGGCTCGGGTCTTGATGGACATTGATAATAAGTCTCAAGTACGGATGGCCTCTACTGACCTGATCCAAAATTGTAAAGAGGATGAAATCCAAGTCACACATTTGGCAAAGAAGTTAGCACGAATGCAGCTCAACCTAGAGCAGCTGTGCAATGCCAAGGATGTTCTTTTAGGTCCACTTGACCTTACTGCACCACAGCCTCCCACCACATCATCACTCACTTCAGAGTCAGCCGACTCGCTGAAGGCAACTAGATCTGATGCAGCGAGTGAGTCTTCTAAAGCGCTCCCAGAAGAGATAGAAGAGTTAAGGAAATCGATGGAGGAAAAAGAGGCTACCATTCGAAGCCTCCGGGAGGAGAATCAGAGACTGTCTGCTGCGATTGCTGCCACCTCCGAACGAGAAAGAAAACAATGCGAAGAAACAGATTCCGAAATCCAGCAGCTCAGGGAGAAACAGGATGTTTTAGAAAACTTACTTCAGGAAAAAGAGCTCTTAGTCAACGCAAAAAGTGAGGAATTACTTTCTTTGAGTGAAAATTACACAACTGAAGTGAATGAAAATGAACTTTTGAGGCAGGCGGTAACAAACCTGAAGGAGAGAATATTACATTTTGAAGTGGATTTGTATAAAGTAAAACGAGAAAATGAAAAAATACTAGAAAAGTCCATGGAAAAGGAAACAGAAAACCGGGCATTACAAGAGACGAATATGCGGCTTTCTATGATGCTGAGAGAGAAAGAGTTCGAATCTGCTGCAGTGAAGAAGAAGGCTCTTGCTTTGGAGCAACTCCTGAAGGAACAAGAGCAGGGCCAGGCTGGGGAGTTAAACCAGCTTTTACACGCAGTTACGTCCATGCAGGAAAAGACAGTTCTGTTTCAGCAGGAGAGAGATGAAGTCGTGTTGGCACTGAAACAGCAACAAATGGAAAACTGTGCCCTACAGAATGAAGTTTGTCATTTAAGGGAAAACGAAATACGCTTAAGGCAGGAGCTAGAAAGATCTCGTAACCAGGCTTTAGAGTCAGAAGATGCTCATCTCCGTGAAGTGCTGGTTGCAGAAGACAGAGCGGCTCAACTAAGAAAGAGAGTCACAACACTAGAGGAAAAGCTACTTTTATCTTCCCAGGCAACGCAAAAGGCAAGCCATCAAGCCAGGGTACAGGTGGAGTCACTGCAGGAACAAGTGAACGTTGTCACCAAGCAGAGAGATGAAACCGCATTACAGCTTTCTGTCTCCCAGGAACAAGAAAAGCAGTATGCTCGAGCACTAGCCAACCTGAAGATGGCACTAGCTGAATGGATGGAAAAGGCAGACGATCTGGAAGGAAAACTGATGTCCTTGCAGGGACGACTCGATAAAGCCAATGCCATCTTGGATCTGAAGGAGGAACAAGTTGGAGAATTTAAAAAGCAAAGTGAGGTCCAACAGGAAATGCTGGATGAGGTGCAAAAGAAATGGATGAACTTAGTAAGTAGCATGGAAGGAAAAGTAGACAAAGTCCTAGTGAGAAAGCTCTTCCTGGACTATTTTCAAACACCCAAACGTGAACGTCAGGAAGTGTTACGATTAATGGGAAGCACTCTGGGAATGAAAAGGGAAGAAATGGAGTGGCTCATCCAGGAAGAGCACGGCGGCCTTACCAGGTGGATGACTGGGTGGCTTGGATCAAGAAGTGTCCCCAGCACACCTCTGACACCAAATCAGCAATCTGATCTCAATGGTTCTTTTTCAGAACTTTTTGTTAAATTTCTAGAAACTGAGTCTCATGTAGCTTTTCCACCACAAAAGCTCTCTGCTCAGGATAGGAAGCCTCTAGATGCACCCAGAAGGAAGAAACTGGCGAAAAATGTACCAGCACGTCTTAACACCACCCTCGGATCCACACCCAGAAAATCAGATGTGAATGGCTGCTCCACAGCTGTGTCTCTTATTGACCCACCCGGCCCTGGGACTGGGGGGTCGGGGCATCTTCTTTTAAATGCCGTTACTGATGTTGTGCCCGCGTGTACACCTTTGCTCCTGTCACCTGCCAAGAGTGCTGCAGTTGCCCTGAAAAACACTTCAAAGCGGTAGAAGATTCCAAGTCGGAGACGAGACAGCACTGTAGAGAAACCAGGTCACTTTGTTTGTGACCTTATCATCAAGTGGCCTTCCAGGAAAAGTCATAGATTTGTTTTTAGTTTCACTTTAAGTTTAATATAAATAGTCTTCGTAATTTAAAAAAAAGTATCCTTTAAGGTCTTCACCCCACTTAAAGCAGAGGTTACTTCTTGGGAGAGTGGGCCTTGGAGGGACTGGAGGCTGTGGTCAAAGGACACTTCCAGTCGTGTTTCTAGCACTTTCATTTTTTACAAGGAGAGGGTGTTTTTTTTTAGGTGAACCTTGGGTAATATGAACAGTAACTTGTGTTAATGCTCAAAAATTATAAAATACACGAGTGCCTGCTCTTTGTATATTAAGAAAGGAGAACAGCGCAAAAGGGCAAGATGCATGAAAATTTACAAAGGAAAGTTCAGTTTTCCTGGCTCAGTCCTACTCCTCTTTTGTTGCCTAGGAAACCACTCTATTGGGAACCTGGATTCTCTCAGGCATTTTAAACATATATGTATATTTGTATATATGGGAGGTTATTACTCCCTGACTGACTTTTTAAAAAAGGGTCACTACACCTTAGAGATCTTTCCAAATGTGTATGAATTCCATCTTATTCTTTTTAAAAGCAGCAGTTTGTCGTATGGATGTACCCTAATTGATTTAACTATAGCCTAGTGATCAACATTGAAGCAGTTTCTACCCCAAATCCTATCAAAGGTCCATGGTCCGCTCCCTTGCCCATTTCCTTAAGAGCCACTCCAAGTCTTCATCCCTTTCCACAAGCATGATCATCCTTATACCCTCTTGAAGAGATCAGAGGCCAGCTAGTCAAGAACTCTCCATTTCCCGCACCCCCTTCCTAGATTCCACCATCCCTCTATTTCTCTCCATCCATCTCTACTCTTTCCCTTTTGTCCTACAGGAAAAGGGATCCAGCTTTGCATTTCCAGGGGAATTGCTCCATTCTGCCCTGAAAACCATCTATTCAGACTTCGTCAACGACCTGAGTCCATTAATTTTCCATCTGCTTTCTCTTCAGCCTGTCTCTTTCCCTAAGCAGAGGAGCACTCCCGCGTTTCTCCCAGCATCTACTCCTCTCCTTTCTGCTCCTCCAATGACCCCCTACTCTCTCTACCTTTCATGGCTGACCTTCTGCAAAAATTCTCTACTCGTCATCATTTCATCTCTCACTGACTTCTTCTTGAAAGATTCACAAAATCTTGTGTCCGTAATGTCATAAGAATTTTCAAATGCACACTCTTTAGTCCTTTATTACCTAAACTCTCTCTGGTGTCTGATAAATTCTGCCCGCATGTTCAGTATTTAAACATTCTCTCTGCCCTATTTCTTTTTGGGATGCCACTCTCCCCAGGTGCCCTTACTGACCTCAGACCCTTCTTTCTCAGTCTCCTTTGTGGCTTCTTGTTCTGACCGCTTCTTAGGGTTTATGTTCTCTAAGGCATTGTCTTCAGGGAACAGGATCTTCTCACTCCCCTGTGGTCTCAGGGAAGCTCATCCACTCCCATGATTGGACTCTCACCTGGATGCTAATGTCTTCTGAATGCCTATGTCTAACCTCACCCTTCTCCTGACTCCACACTAGTTTATCTCACTGTCTGCTGGACACCTCTACTGGGATGTCCATTGGCTTCTCAAAATCAACATGTTCAAAAGGGAAGTGGTATCTTCCCATACAACACTCCTCCTCCTCCTATGTTCCTTTTATCACCTCATAAAATCTCTGTCCATCTTATCACCCAAGCAAGAGGCCTCAGAGCCATGGTTGATCTCTCTGTATCGCCTACTCCATATCCTGTCAACTACCAAACAGAGCTTAATTCCTTCCCTTCTTTTCTGTTCCCACTGCTCTGGTCCATCCCTTCCTGTCTCCTGCATGGACTAGCACAGGAGACTCCTTACTGATCTTGCTGGTTGCGCTCTTGGCCTCCCTTGAATCCACCCTCCACGCTGCTGGGAGGGAGGACTCAGGTGAAAATCTACTGTTACTGAAACCGTGCCTGGTACCCACGAGGTTGACCCAGTAAGTAAAGTAACCAAAGTTTCTGAGCTTGTTTTGCAGAACAACAGGAAGACTGCTGATAAGAGAGCAGCTTACTGACAGCCCCCTGACCCCCGCCTGACTACATATCATGCAGATGCATCGAGAAGCTCAAGTGACCGATCGTGAAATCTGGACGTCACACACAAAGATCCACTTCATGCCACACATAGAACCCCAGCGGATGCACACGTGACCCAGGAAGAAATATGGAGGACAGTGGCACCTGAGCAGAGGACTCCTCCAACTTCAGCCCCCAAAGCCCTCCTGCTCCCTCTCCTACCCAAAACCCTAGAGAAAAACCCCAACTTTTTTCCTTTGAGGAGGTGGATTTGACTTTTCTTCCCACCTCCTTGTCTGGCTGCCTTTTGATAATAAACCTCTTTCTTTGCTACAATCCCGATGTTACTGTGATTGGCTTTGCTGCGTATCTGGTAAACGAACCTGAGTTTGTGCTCCATTTCATTACTTCCATGTTTTAAATTATTTCAGGGTTCCCCATTGCCTGGAGTCCAAACTTTAGCAGAATAGGCAAGGCCTTGCCTCCGCAGCCTTCCTTCCTGCTCGTCGCCCACACATAGGCTGCCCTGCAGCCTCGTGTGACTTTCTGCACATCCCAAACAGATTCTTACTCAATTAACTTCAAGCCCATGAGCCTAATCACCGCAGGGTAATTGCTTCAAGAAAGTGCACACCCGAAGTGTTTCATTTGCCTCCTCTTGACCCGGAAGGTGAGGGAGGGATTCCCATCCACCCTAAGGTGATAGGGATGGCTGAATGCTGAACAAATGAGCTCAACAGCAATTTATTAGTCAGGTAAAGAGAGATCCCAGGGGAGAACACCACACACCGTGTGGAGCCACATGGGTGTGCTCTTGGGAAGAGAGTAAAGATGTAGGGTTGTCGGGGGCAGACTTTGTAGTGACAAGAGGGTGGAGCGGACCCCTGGTTCCCGCAGGAGGGTGTGATTGTCTTGTTTGAATAATTTGACAGTCTGGCAGGGAACTGGAGCCCGCTACTCGGAGAGCAACTGTGCCTGGTCCCTGTGATAAAGCGGGTTGTTTGGTGAAGAGACCTTAACTATGGGAGCAGAGGGGGAGGGGAACTTGCAGTTATGCCATTGGAGGCCCTCTGATTTGACCAGATGTCAAGGTAAAACTTCATATTGAATCTTCATTTCTGGCCTTCTAGTAAGTGACTCTTCAATGCCTTGACATCAATTTACACCTTGGTGATGACTGAGACGTTTAGGGAGGAGGCGAAATGCTTCTCTAGGAAGTGAAGTGGGCACTTGACCAGGAGGGAGAGGTGGTCATTGAACCTCAAGTGTATGAATTCTCATTGAGGTACACCCAGTTGATCCCAAGGGATTCCCCAGGTTGCCAAGAACTGGAGAAGGAGTGACATCCTCCAGCACCATGGCATCTGACAATGGAGTGATGACAGGGGAGGCCACCTCCACCAGCAGGTAGGACATGCCACAGGGCCCGGGTTTTGCTCTCTCCTGTAGCAAGGAGGCCTTGGTAACCTTCTTGAACTTGTCGGGTGCTGCTTCCATGACCCAAGGAATAATGGGCAGCTGGGTATGGAGGCTCAGGGTCTTGGAGAGACTCTATTTCCAGAAGAGCCCAGGGCATGGCTAGTAATTGCTGCTCTAACACTGTATAACGCAGGGCCAAAGAGGGCAGTTTCTCGCATCAGAAACCAAATGACATATTTATACAATGTTATCAATCAATGTTACAGCAATAACAAAAAGAAAAGATAAGAAAAGAAAAAAGAAAACAAACACACAAAAAAGAAACTGAGAGGCAAGTTAGGCACATCGTATGTGGTCCAGAGAGTCCAGGAAGCATGAAGAGGTTGCTGAAGCCTCTTCACTGAAGGAGTCTCTGAAGGCTCCAAGAGGAGTGCCCACTGAGTTTTCATTTGGACAGATTCTAGAGCCATCTGTTGGAGGGATCCCCCACTGAAGGTGGGCTAATTTATAAGTTACAGCATAAATGGTCTTAAGTAAAATTTGTGAACAAGAATTATGTTGGCTCCAGAATCAAAAAAGGACTAAAAGACGTTGGACTTGTATGTCCTTAACAAGTGTGCTAAACAAATGTCGTCAAAGGAAGATGTCATAAAAGTCATCTCAGAACTGTACTCCTGGGGAAAGGTGGACGCAGTGAAGGTCCTGTCTGCAAAGATTGTGTGTGAGAGCAGAACAGCCTAGGTACCTTGGGTAACATGGTAAAAATGTGTCCCTCATAGGTGACAGTAAGGCTGAGAGGATGTTGAAACAAGCTCTGAACAGAACATATTAGGCTAATCTATAATAGTAAAATATGCAGCCATGTGTAAATATAGTGGGATCCCAGGTGTTTTAAAGGTACCCAGATTTGTTTTCATCAGGTACAGTCGGACACAAAGATACAGAACTAACTGTCATGAAGGAGAAGTTTTCTATCCTCACAGGTCCTGAGCAGCTGGAGGCAGGGCACACCATGGAGGGCCACACAGGGCAGAATCAGGGTCAGTCAGGAGGCAGAAGGAGGGAGGGGAAAACATGGGCAAGAGCCTTTCTTGTGGATTCCATGGGAAGGAAGGAGTGAGGCTGGGTGAGCAGGTGTAGGATTGGTTAGTTTGAATCACTTCAATGGGCTCAGGGCACAGTGGTGTCCTTGGCGGTCTGGTCCCTGACCCTGGGGTGATGAGGGCAGGGGAAGAGTGGCCCAGAGTGGGAGAGCCTGATAGAGGAGGAGGTTGGGGTGTGGGCTCTGGATGGTTTAAACATGAAAGGTGTGCACAGAGGAGTCATTTACTATCTCTAGGAATTAGTTAATCCTGGCAGGGACAGTCCCTCCCAGGTCACCAGGGCCTCAGATGTCAAAGCATTCAATACAGGAAATAGAAAATGGTTATTATATTATGTATAACCTTAATTCAAGCCCTAATATGAAGTCTGTGAAGTTTTGCCAACTGGTGCATTCAGCAGATGTTAAAGTAGTTCGGAACCTCTGTGGTGGAGGCACAAAGGCCAGTCAGCTCCCTTTATCTTTTTGCCATATAAATCATTTTAGTAAATTTTGGATTTCCAATTGGAACAATTGTGAACTTTTCTTGAATTAATTATTTTGTTTGATTGTTCCCTGCCCATGTATCCAGGTCTCTTTCTGTCATTTATCTTTTTATTGGTTTGTTGGTCTCTGGATATACTTGGGGGTGGGGAAATGTCTTTCTCCCCTGCTCCTATTTGTCACTTTCTTCCTCCAGAGAGTCTCAGGTCAGTATCATCAAGGTTAGGGCCTCTCTCACTGAGGGCAATGGTTGTATGGTTTAAGGATACTGGGCTGAAGTCAGGTTTGAACTGACACCTTCACTGTGCCACAGGGCTGCTGTGGATCATTTACCCCATAGCCCTGAGGATCAGGAGTTTGTGCCACACAGGCATAGGCAGCAGGGTACAGTGGAGGAGCACAGGGCCCGCCCACCATCCAGATGATGAGGGATGGAAGCCATCTTCTGCTGTGGCCCTACCTTTCCCCCATCTGTGCTGCTTCCCTTCCCCACCTTCTCTCTGTACATATGCCCTCTGGATATTTTGGACTGTAGAGTCACAACTTTTGTGGTTCTCCATCCAAGCACATGTGGTGCAGACCTTCTGGGTGGTTATGGGGAAAGGGAAGCAGGTGTTGGGCCTCATAGATGAGTACCCTCTTCCTCCATGGAATGCCAGTCAATCTCCCCAGTGTTGAAGTCCACATCCAGTGGGTCATTTTGTCTATGGCCAAGGTGGGGGCCTCAAGCCCCTTGATGACAAGATTCGCCCTTTGGTGTGCTGGTAAGGAACAACGCTAAGCAAAGCCCAAGTGTGCTGGTTGGGTTTTGGCATTGGGAGAGAAGTTGAATACCAAATGCTACCCCCGCAACATTTTGGTTTTTCTCATCAGAGCCTGAGCCACGGGCTGCCACGCATGTGCACCTCGAAACCCTTAGGGGTCAGGAGAGCACGTGACAGCAGCAAGATGAGCAGCAGCACAGGAGATGGGTGAGGTCACTGCCTTTGCCTGAACAACGATTCAGGAGGGAACCAGGGAGTCATTCTGTAATCCTCCTGGGGTCGTGGCCTCCTTCCTTTTCTCAAGCTAAATAGGGAGTCATCCCCAGGACTGTGCTGGGGTTACACTTTCCCAAACAGCGTCTCTGTGACTGCCCCAAGCAGCCACTGATGGTCATCAGGCTAGACACAGTGACCAAGGAGCACTAGCCCTACATTCAGTAATTGGAACTCAAGCGCCCACCAGTGAGGATGTTGTGTGTCACTGCCCTCATGTGGGAGCCAAGGAGACTACCTGCCAGACACAAGCCACACCCGATGGCACCTCGCTCTGGAATATAGTCAATTAAGAATAGTTCTCGCCTTGCGGGCAAGAATGAGACATTAGGGTGGGAAGAGATGGCAGCATCCTCTTGAGAGAACAGAATGCGAGCTAAAGCCCGGGCTGGCCAACAATTGGCCCTCACATCCCAGACAGGAAATGCTGCCTATGACCCAGTTAGTTAGCAAAGGAGTAGTTAGTGAAAGCTGGCCAGGTGTCCTCAGGTGAGGTTGGGCCATCCTGTTTGTGATGCCAACTGTTTTAGTCCCCTCCTCTTCACTCCACTGGTGAGAGAGAGAGTCCCACCCTAGACTCATTGGCATGGCAGAACACAGGACACCCAACAGTGGACATTTGGGATGGGCAGCAGTTTATTAGTTTTTACATATACTCACAGTTCAGGGGAGGAGGACCTCACACCATGCAGGGCCACACGGGGATTGCACTTGGAAACAGAGTGAACAAGCAAGGGCTTGGGATGTTGACTTTGCAGTAACAAGAGGGTGAAGTAAACCCTGGTTCCCGCAGGAGGGTCTGATGGGCTTGTTTGAATATTTCTGTGATGGGGAAGTGAACTCTGAGCTTGGGAATAAGCAGGCACTGTGTCTGGTCCCCGTGATGAGAAGCGTTGTTTGGCCAGGGACCCTTACCTCTGGGAGAAGAGGGAGAAGAGGCGTGGAGAATTGCAGTTAGACCATTTGAGGTCTCCTTGATTTACCAGATGTCAAGACTGCTCATAATATTGAATCTTAATTTCAGATCTTATACCACAAGAAGTTATTAAAAAGTAATTATTTCTAGAAGCAATAATTGAGTTCAACAATCTCATAGGATAGCAAACAAATGTATAAAAGTTAGTGTATTTCTGTGTGCTAGGAATGAACATGTGGACACCAATATTAAAAATACATTTATGATCACCAATAAAAATAAAAGACTTAGGTGTAAATCTAACAAAACATGTCCAGGACTTGTACGCTGAAAAGTACACAACACTGATAAAAGCAGTGAAAGATCTAAATAAGTGGAAAGATATACCATGTTAGTGAATTGGAAGACGAAACATAGTAAAGATGTGAATTCTCCCCAAATTGATATAGAGATGTAACAAAATCAAAATCCAGTAAGATTTTTTTTGTAGCTATAGACAAAATAATTCTAAAATTTATATGGAAAGACAAAGGAACTAAAATAGCTAATACAATTTTTGTGTGTGTGTGTGAGGAAGATGAGCCCTGAGCAAACACCCAATGTCAATCCTCCTCTTTTTCCTGAGGAAGATAAGCCCTGGGCTAACATCCATGCCCATCCTCCTCTACTTTATGTGGGATTCCACCACAACATGGCTTGACAAGCGGTGCGACGGTGTTTGCCTGGGATCCGAACCTGTGAACCCGGGGCCGCCGCAGCGGAGTGCGCGCACTAAACCACTGCGCCACCGGGCTGGCCCCAAGCTAAAACAATTTTGAAAAAGAAGAATAAGTGGGAGCAATCAGTCTAGCCAGTTTCACAACTTACTGTACAGCTACAGTAACCAAGACTGTACAGTATTTGCAGAGGGATAGATGCATAGATAAATGGAACAGAAGAAAGAACCCAGAAATAGTCCCAACAATTATGCCCAACTGATTTTTGACAAAAGTGCAACAGTGAGTCAATGGAAGAAAGACAGCCTTTCTAACAGACTACAGCCATTCAAAGCTTATGAGGAAATCATAGGCTAAAAACTAGGAAAGTGGAACCACAAGGAAGGAAGATAATGGTTTGACTGAGGTACTACCAGGTGGCGATGGGAGGGGAGGGATAGTCTGCCCCCACTCAGGAGGAGAGCTGCAAGACCTGAATGACTGTTTATTTCATCTTTTTGAATTTAGCTTCTTCTGACTGACCAGCCCCACAGGCTCTGGTCATTTTTGCATCAGCTCCCACGCTCCGAAATCAGGTCACCCGTAACTGAGCATACAATGATCCAGACTCCATTAGTCTTCCCATTAGCATCTTTCTCAGCCTATATGAGGTGGCAAGATGGCTCTCAGTAGTTTCAAAGGTACATCTTCCCAGGTTCAAGTCTGGCCCAAAAGAGAGCTCTTCTAGACTTAGCAATTGCCATTCAACTCCTAGGATTCAATCTGATTGGACCAACCTAGTAATCCCCCCGTTTGCCCCCCCACCCCACATACACACCCCTGAAGTATATCTGGGGTGATTTGTATGTGATTGCCAGGCCTTGGTAAGATTTCACCCCCAGTGCCAGGCATGCAACCTCACCTGATCCACATGGACTGAAAGGAGAGTTTACTTCTCCAGAATAAACTCCAGCTGTTGTTATAGAAGAAAGGAATATTGGACAGCCAATGCAACAAATGCCACTGTAGTCTCTCAGGAAGAAACTCCACAGTTCTTGTCCAGCTTTTGCTCCCAATATTAATGTTCACAGGGATTATAAACTCCAGTTTCTCTTGTTTTGAATTTGTCAGAGGATGCAGATTAGCTGACAGTGATCTTTCTCTGGCTGGGACCTTGTTCACGACTACCCCAGTGCAGTCACATATTTGGAGGCATCGTGCAGCCTGAGACAGCTAAGCTTGCCGTTTTCAGACTCCACTGCTGTGTCATAAAGTTCCAGCCCCTTGATCAGGAACTTAAAGGGAAGGAGCTAGCCCTGCCTGCTGGAAGCCTTTGGGGTGGCCGCTCAGTGAAAAACTGACCAAAGTCCTCTGAATCGTCAGTTTTTCTGAATCAAACGCTCAGCAAAGAACACAAGGATTTTTTGCTCGTCAATCAACAGAGGTGTATCAATGCATCTGCCTCCACCTTCTTCCAGTCACCCTCAGCCTCACCATCCAGACGTCTGGCATCCTCACCTTCTACTATTTGTTGACACTTATTACCCAGAAACACACATGGAATGTCTACACTGCGAAGCTGGAAGACTATGTTCAATGGTTTGCATTACCCTTTAGGCTGAGGATGAGTCAAAGAAAGTGGTGTATTTCATCTCATCACTACTCCCCCTGGGTCAACTCCCTAACCTCAGGCTTCCACACTGTCATTTCTACCTCGGGTATCAATGAGCTCTTGTTCCTCCATTAAAAACCTTGCAAGTATTTAATATCTGATCTTGACCCAAAATATGTGTACTGGGTTTTTTGTTGTTGTTGTTTGTTAGTTTTGCTTGTGTGTGTGTGTGATTGAAGGTTCTTCAAGTTTGAGTATATCCATCCCCTGGCTCCCAACAGATAATGAAATGGAATATACAAGCACACTCCTTTTCTTATTTATTTAGAAAATGTTTTATAATAAATCCAGTAGAAAATCTATGTTATGAACATCTTGAATACGCATAAAATGAAACATACACATGTGAATGCACCCCAACTTGAGAAATCATTGAGGTGTACTCCTTCCATATTCCCTTTCTTTGCCCTCCAGTGTCCTAGCCCCCGACTCCCCAAAGGTCACAAATAATCTGATTCCTGATTTTCTCCCTCATTCTTCTACTTTTTTGTATAGCAGTTTACCATATATGTATGTTTCTCTAAACATTAGTTTTGCTTGGTTTGAACTTTACAAAAATGTTATATTTTCTTCTTTCACTGAATATTATGTTGCTGAAATTCAGCCAGTGATGCTTGTAACTGATAGCTCTAGTTTATTTTCACTGCTACATAGTTTTCCACACGGTCCTTCCTTCACAACAAGGGCGAATATGTGTGCAAGGCCCATAGCACAGTTCCTGGCTCAGAGACAACACTCAATAAATATTTGTTAAATTGTTGAATGACACTGAACCCCGACTGACTGCAACACTGATACTTGTTTCCCTCGGCTGGATTCTCCGTCCTTCGCCTCACTGCTGAGGATCTTGCCAGCTCTTCTGCCCTGAGCTAATTACAGTTATAAAATTTCCTACCAGCCGTAAGATCCCCGGTAGCCTGCCTACGCACCTAAAACTACAATTCCCAGGAAGCATTGCGGTGCTCTTGCGTCAATTTGTTTACTTTCCTCCTCGGCGAACTTCCGGAGTCTGTGGGCGGGGTCAAATGAGTTCTCCAATGAGCACGTCCGCCGTTGAAGGGGGCGGGGAAATTGTCCAGTGCGCGGCTCGGCTGAGGCGCCAACGAGCGGGCCGGTTGCTGGGCAGCCGCCGTGGGCGGTGTCGCTGAGCCGCGGCGGCGGAGCGGAGTGGCGTGTAGCCTCTCTCTGCTGCCTGCTCCCAGGCTCGCTCCTTCTCCTGGCGTCTGTCGACCCCCTCCATGTCCCCGGTGGGCACAGCACCGCGGAACCTCCACGCCCACGCCCACTAGCCTGTGGAGGCCCTCCTTCACGTCCGGTTCTTGCTCCTCGACCGACGCAGACGACGAGGGCGTGCGCGGCGCCTGCGAGGATGCTTCTGTCTGCAGGAGGTGCCTGCGGCGCGTGGGGTTGGGGGCCGCCTCCGCGGGGGGCTGGGGGCTCGGTGGGAGGCGGGCCTGTGTCTGAGGAACACGCGTGTGCGCCAGGAGGTACCTGTCAAGTCGTGCGACCGCTGTGCAGTGCACGGAGCGGGGGTTCGCTGGTTGAGCTCACGTTTACCTGACCTGTGACGTGTGCCGGGCGCGGTGCCAGCCTGGGGATGCGGTGACCCGGAGTCAGGCGCTGAACCAGCGGACGTGGTCGTGGCTCTTGGAGCTCAAGTCTTGCTGGAAGGACAGACGTGAAGCAACGATTAACGACAGTCTTGGTGGGTTATGAGAAGTGGAGGTCTCCCTCTTTTACAGGCTTGTTGAGGCACCTTCTAGTTTAGTCTTTGAATTTGTCTTTTTCTTCTTTTTTAAAAAAATTGATCAAATCTCACTGTATTTTTGTGCTATGTCCGTTTGTGTCTTAATATTTGGATTTCTAAGTCTAGGTTTTTTTTTTTAAACATCTTCAGATGCTCGTTTGGAATAATTAAATGTAGAGCGTTATGCTATAGTTTTTCTCCATGTTTTTGGAGGAGCAGAGGATAAAATTTTTATTAGCTGAAATGTTATGATTCACTTTTTCTGTTTTCTTCTTACAGAAACTTTGTAGAGAATTTGTTTTTTTTTTCTATTCCTAGGTATTTTATGGACAGGGTTCCTAGTTTGAGAGAGCCCACTTCTGTCAGTATAGTGGAGTGCAGTTTCTTTAATGGATAATGTTATTGAGAAGTGAGAGATAAATTTTGTTTGTCTTTCATTTATGCAAAATCCTTAATATTCCTTTTTTGTTTCCTTCCTTCCTTTTTCCTTCATTGCCATGTCTCTAAGGAGCACCACCTCTTTCCCATATTTCTGATGCCCCCTTGGAAGCAGTACTTCTTCAAGACTGACACCTCCAGAGCCTTTCACTTTCAAACAGCGTGCTCATGGCCAATGCTGAGAACCACCAAGTCCTAGATCTGTGTTGAGTATTTCAGCATTTAGTGATGGACTTCCTCTTTTGAGGATGGTGCTATGTGTTTTATCTGATTCCTCCTTTTATCATGAGCCTCTCCTTTTTATGGAGGCTCTTAAACCTTCTAATCCTCCACTCTCGCAAAGGCTTTCAGCAGTAGTAAGAGCTAGGTTGGAATTTGGTGTTTGTTTATGAACCTACAGGTAATTTGAAGGTTATGGTGTTGTCTTCTTGTAATGCTGCATGCTTGGTTATCTGTAGCTTTGTTTGTTCTCCTTGTCGATTCTATGATTCTTTCTCCCCAAAGAACTTCTTTTAACATTTCTTGCAAAGCAAGTCTACTGGTGACAATTCCCTCGATCCTCAATTTTTGTTTGAGAAATTCTTTATTCCCCTCACTTTTGAAGGATAAGTTCACGGAGTACAGAATTTTAGGTTGGTGGTGTCGGGGGAAGAGGGAGAATCTCCCTCTGCCCTTTCCCTTAAGGTTCTTCTGGCTGGCCAAATAATCAACAAGACAGGTTAGCAGGAGAAAATAATACCAAGTTTAATAACATGTATACATGGGAGAAAACAGGGACACTGCGTTTCTCCACAATAGCAGAAATTCTCGCCTTAAATATCATTTTCAGCCAATGACAAAGGAAGGTTTTGGGGGTGGGGGGAGTCAGTTACAGGAGATTACCACTAAAGCACAGTAAACAAGAGTAAGGTTTATTATACAGCCCCAAGGCCTCATCTTCCACATTGATAAGTTACTAGAAATGAGCTCACCCCCCCTTTTTCTCAATACAGAGAGGGAGATACCTTTACAAATGGAGACTTCCCTTGTAAATGATTGTCTGACAGCTCCTCGCAGGGCCATCCAAAGAATGTGGCCAGAGAGACAGGACTCCCGATAAGATGGGCTTGTTGGTGCCTTTTCTATTGTAACCTCTATCCTAAATTATCTTTTATAGCAGTCATGATAATAACCCCTTCCTAAAACAGATTTTTTGGTTTTAAATTCTTTAGGCAGTTTGGGAGGGGAAACTCAAATATTTTTCCTGAGCTCTCTGAGTCCTTATTGTCTTCAGCTCGAAATAATCCGCATACCAGAGTGGTGCTTCCTGGGGCAGCTTGCCCTGAGCACCATCAGTGGTTTTCTTGTTTCCACACTTCACTCCACTCTCTTGCTTGCAGGATGTTTTGGATTCAGGGAGCCGTCTTTTATCTTCCAGACCCTGAAGGCTCTCCTCGAGTTTTTACAAGTATCTATTTTCCCCTGCCTTTCCAACACATAATATTATTAGCATTTTTTTGTTTTCTCAATGTGATGGTTGAAGATGGTATTCCATTGACAATTTCATTTTTAATTAGTGAATTCTAACATTGTTGCATATTGGTCATCTGTGTATTTCTCAGTAGGTTGTTTATCCATATCTTTTGCCAGTTTATTAGTTAGGTTTTTGGAGCTCCTTCTTCAGTACTGATATTAATCATTTGTCTATTGTGTATTGCTGATGTTTTTTTCTGAGTCTGATTCATCTTTTAACTGTGTTTATAGTATTGTTGCTAAATGGAATAGTGTATATTCTGAGTCTCTGCACATTACTGTAAATCTTTTTGTTTTTTGGTCTTCACTCATGGATAAGAGATTGTCTGGCTATAGAATGCTTGTCTCACAACATTTTACCCCTCATCTCTATCCACACACATTGCTCCATTGTCTTCTAGAATTGCAGATGAACAGTCTAATGCCAATATGACCTTTTTTTCTCTTTCTTCCTAGATGCCTAGAAAATTTTATTTCTTCTCTAAATTCAAAAACTTTCTCAATATGTGTTATGGTAATATTTTTTCTCATTAATTTTTCCTAGTATATGATATGTTCCTTTTTTTGTGTGTGTGTGTGTGAGGAAGATCAGTCCTGAGCTAACATCCATGCCAATCCTCCTCTTTTTGGTGAGGAAGACTGGCTCTGAGCTAACATCTATTGCCAATCCTCCTCCTTTTTTCTCCCCAAAGCCCCAGTAGATGGTTGTATGTCATAGTTGCACATCCTTCTAGTTGCTGTATGTGGGACACGGCCTCAGCGTGGCCGGAGAAGTGGTGCATCGGTGCGTGCCCGGGATCTGAACCCGGGCCACCAGTAGCAGAGTGCGTGCACTTAACCGCTAAGCCACGGGGCCGGCCCCAGATATGTTCCTTTTGATGATTGGGGCCTTCCTTGAGTTCTGGAAAGTTTTTACTCACATGTCTTTAAATATTGTTTTTCCCATTTGCTCTGTTCTCTCCATCAGACATGCCAATGATTCTTATATTGAAAATCTGTGGAATCTTCTGACTCATTATTTTCTCTCTTTTCCTTTATCCTCTTCTTTCTGAAAGAGTTTCTCAAGAATGGCTTCAACATTATTGATTTAATTCCCAGTAGTATAAATTCTGATCTTGATTGTTTCTAAGCTGCAGTTAATCTCAAAGGAAATTTTATTCTTTTCAAAATATTTCCTCTTTATCTATCTCTATCTATTTCTGTCATGCCAGCCTCTCCCTTTACAGCTCAGTCTCTCACCTTATCATATAATTTTTCACTTCTTGTTTCTTAGGGCAAACAGTTTACTGAATTTTATAGAGAACGGAAACACAACAGAAGCTTTCTAAAGTGTGCTTCTGTTTCCTCTGATAGAACTCTTTCGAAGACTCTTATTCTGACTCTTAATAAGGACAGCAGGTGGCTCTGTCTTAGTCCAGGGAGCACTGGCTATCAGAGCCCCTCGCCCTAGCTTCCTCAGTGCACGCTGGCCTGACTTCGAGCTGCCAGCACTTCTCTGCCTGGGGACTTTCCTCACTGCTGGAGACTCCTTGGCCGCCTGTGTGACAGGCTGAAGTGTAGAGACTTGCTGTCCTCAGGAGCATCTTCAGCTAGTACCCCAGCTGCCTCACCCCTTGGGTGGGAGAGCTCTGAGGGGCGTGCTCTGCCCCGGCTGCCAGGGCTCCCTGTGGACAGAGCTCCTGTTGCCCACAGTGGTGGGTGTCCTGAGCGGGGGCCCCCGCAGTGGTGGGCAGCTTGATAGTAGCCATAACTAGCCGCCTTCTCTTCCTTCTCCCGCTTCCCAACCCCCCTTGCCTTTGCCTCCCAGATAAACTGCTTGCTCCAGAATCCTCTCCAGGTCTGCATCTGGCGCCGCACAAGCTGAGGCATCCGTGGCCTAAGCATACACACATGTCAAGCCTTGTCTTGGCTCTGGAAGACCTGCTGGAGACAGTCCCCTGGGCCGTGACTTAACAGGTGTGAGGCTGCTTCTGTGACCTCGCATCTGTTCACTGCAGTTTGGAATGTCATCCTGTTCCTGGTTCTCATCCTTGTGGGCAGGAAACCGGAGGGCTGCGGGCCACTCTCAGCTGCCCGGTGCCCCACCCATGCTGACGCCAGGACCACGTGTACATACAGGCGTCATCCACCCCAGGGTTCTGCCCAGCCCCTCTCTGCCTCTTTTCCCCACATCATTCAGGGCTCCTTCTGCTCTAGGACTGGTGATGATACTCCATAGGGTGCAAGGGCATCCTCTGAATGTGCCATCGTTGGTTTAAGTGGGACTCTGCTGTGTGTTGCTGTTAGTGTGTGAGGTTGGGGCCAGCTTTGTCGTGGGTTCACTCAACAAACGTTCCCCTGGAGCCTGCTCTGCTCAGTGCATGAGGACGCTGGCTCTGGGCCTGCAGATGCGTCATCTACAGATGGCAGCTGCCCTCGCACTGTAGGTCTGCCCTTGAGCAGTCGCCCAGCAGCCTAGCGGCAGGGAGCTCACATTCTCCTATTACACCTTCAGGCAGGCGGTGAGAGAAGCAGCTTTACTGGTCAGCTCCTCTGGGCCAGGCCTGTGCCTTGTCTCCTTACAGCATTCTTGGGGGCTAATTGTTACTATCATTCCCAATCTGCAGATGAGGAAACCAAGGCTCCTACAGGTTGAGTGACTTCTGAGGTGACTTGGGGCTAGGGCTGGGGCTGGGACCTGGAAGGTCTGACTCAGGGTCCGTGCTTGTTCCCTGGCGTGTTGCAGCCTCTCAGACACGGGACATGCCAGAATGATGGGGCTCCTGATTTGCTGCATTGCTGCACCTCAGCCATTTCACAAGGAGCCTCTGTGTTGTCTTGGCACTGGGGACCCTACAGTGAACCTAACAAATCCCTTGTCCTCACGGGGGTTTCCTCCTAACGAGGAAGACAGAGACAGTAAACAGACATCAGGAAGACGGGATCAGGTGGCCCTGAGGGAAGGCTACCAAGTGGGTGATGGAGGAGAGGCTTTGAGGAGGAGTCTGTCTATTGCTGGGTAACAAATGGCCCCAACACTTGGCAGCCCACAGCAGCAAATGGTTATTGTCTTGGCCTCTGTGGGTCAGGAACCCAGGAGCAGCGTGGCTGGGTGGTTCTGACTCAGGGCTCTCTTGAGGTCTCTGTCAGGATGTTGGCTGGGGCCACATCTTCCCAGGGGCTGGGAAATCCACCTGTCAGCTCACATGCATGGCTGCTGGCAGGAGGCATCAGGTCGTCACCATGTGGGTCTCTCCACAGGGCCACTCACAGGCAAGGTAGCTAGCTTCCCAGGGGGAGAGATGGAGATGGAGATAAAGATTGAGATACACACACGTACACGTGCACACACACACACACGTATGCACGCACGCACCGCCCCTGCCTGCTTTCCTTCCGCACGGCTGTGATGAAATGGGAAACAAAACAAGGAACAAGCACCTTCTCCTGCTGCTCCCGGGCCGCCCTTCCTCACCGTCCGTGGCTTGCTTTCCTTCAGGCTTCCTGAGAATGGCCTTGGAGAGTCGTCCAGCTGACAGAGGGCTGTCTGCACCTTCTCCCTGTCCCCCTGGGGCAAGGAGACAGCACAAGTTTCCGTTGGCCATTCTGGTCTTCTGTCACTTGCCCACAGAGGGGCAGTGTGGTGGGCACTGATACCTGCTTGGAATTGCTGGACAGGGAGTCCAGTGTCCTTCTAGAACAAGGGGTTTACGTTCAGGCAGCTGGAACACACATCGCTGGGAACTACCTGCTCGGGGTCTTATTTGCTGCTGGCGAGAGCACGGGGGAGATTGGGTGCTGCCAGGGGAGGCCGGGCAGTCCACCTGTGACAACGGGCCTGGATGTTCGAGGAGCAAAATGGGGTCTCTCTCTCCCTTTTTAAAATAATAATCCATTACTTTGTTGAACCATTGTTCATTTTTTCCATTTTAAAATTGTGACATACACACAAGACACACAAAATACACTTGCATACATATGTATGTGTGTGTGTGTATACAGTTTAAAGATTCATGTGGTATAGACATCTGTCTTCACCACAAAGTCAGTAAGTGGGACATTTCCAGAAGCACTTGTGTCCCTCCTGACAGGAGCCCCTCTCCCTGGGGGACCGATGCCCTGACTTTTGTGACGGTCAAGTCCTTGCTCAGCCTCACAGTCTCACTCTCCGGCAGGCACCTCTCCGCTGAGGCGTTGTGTTTTGCTCGTTTTTCTTCATTCATGTGGATTGTGATGCGTGCCGTCTTGGGAGACTGGCTGCCTGGGTGACTCACTCTGCTGCTGGGGGCAGCCAGGGCGCGTGCGTTCCCGTGGCTGGTTAGTCTCCCTTGTGTGCATGGGCCACATTCATCCATTCTCCTGTTGAGACATGCTGGGCCCATTCCAGCGCGGGGCTCCGGGAGCACACGGCCCCAGGCTGTGTCCCCCACTTCACTGGCCTTTATGAGTAGGAGCAGAACTTCTGGGTCAAGAGGTGCCCTTACCTTTGTGGGCAGTGCTGCTGTCTCTTCCACGGTGGAGCACTTGTGTGTGCCAGGTCCTGTGCTGAGCTCAGGGAGGGGCAGCGTTCTCCCGGGAATCTCAGCAGCAGACTGGCCTGTGCTGTGGCGGAAGGGCAGGCTGCTTAGACAGGGATGAACAGGGAGGGAGGCCTGGCCGAGTGTGTGGAGGGCGGTCAGAGATCCCCCCGCTGCGTTAGAGACACGGTTGCTGAGAGTGACCGATGGTCAGACGTTAACTACGTGGAGTGTTCCAGGCAGGAGGAGTGTGTGCAGAGGCTTTGAGGTGGGGGGTGATCCATCAGCTCGGCTGCCACAAGAAAGTGCCACGGGCTGGGCCGCATGAGCAACAGAATTCATTTTCCCACAGTTCTGGAGGCTGCAAGTCCCAGGTGAACGTCTGGCAGGGCGGCTTCCTGGTGGGACCTCTCTTCCTGGCTGGTGCCTTCTCTCCATGTCCTCACGTAGTGGAGAGAGAGGTCTCATGACTCTTCCTCTTGTGAGGGCACTAGTCCTGCCGAGTCAGGGTCCCACCCTTATGGCCGCATTTAGCCTTTAGCGCCTCCTCACAGACCCCATCTCCAGACACAGCCACACTGGGGGTTAGGGCTTCAACATATGAATTTAGGGGCCCGCAACCATTCAGTCTGTAACGGGGGTGAGGGGAATTTGAAGAACTGGAGCGTGCGTGGACCAAGGGGTCAGGTGGTGGTTTAGGTATTGGTCCTTGTGTAACAAACCACCCCTAAACTTAGTGGTTTTAAAGAGAATCGTCATTTATTTACTCAAGATTTCACAGTTTGGGCAGGGCCCAGGGGGACAGCTCCTGTCTGCCCTATGTGACGTCAGCCGAGGCCTTGCTCACAAGGGCTGGCAAGTTGGTGCTGGCTGACAGCTGGGCGCTCAGCTGGACTGGTGGCCAGGGGCCTTGGTTCTCCTCCACGTGGCTGCGTGGCCTTCCTCACAGCATGGTGGCTGGTTTCTAAGAGTGAGAAAGCAAAAGTTGCCAGTCCTTTTAATGGTTGGTCCTGATCCTGGCAGGAGTGTCATTTCTGCCATCGTAGAAGTCACAGAGTCCAGGTATAGCTACTGGTTCATATCACAGACCTCGTCTTTTTTTTTTTTTTTGAATAAAAATGATATATATTTAAGGCGTACAACATGTTTTGGTATACAGATACATAGTGAAATGGTTGCTACAATAAAGCTAATTAATATGTCTATGTCTTTACATAATTGTCTTTTTTTTGTGGTGCAAGCACCTGAAATCTCTTCTTAGCAGGTTTCCAGTATACGAAACAGCCTTGTTAGCTATAGTCGTCGTGCTGCACATTAGATCTCTAGCCTTATTTATCCTACCTAACTGCAGCTGGGTGCCCTTTGACCGCCCTCTCCCCGTTTCCTCCTGACCTGGCCCCTACTGACCACACAGACCTCGTCTTCTCTCGGCCACATGCTGCAGGAAACATGCCACCTTTTATGTTGGGCATCACCTCCTAGGCTTGAAGCACATATTGGCCAGCTCTTGCCCCAAGACAGCACAACCTCAGATAGTTAAGACACGGAGCAGGAGCACACCAAAGCTGTGAAAGTCAGGGCCAGCTGGAAGAAAAGAGAAAAGTGGATCATTCACCCTGCTCAACAGAGAAGCTTCCCTTGTCCCCCCTTCCACAGCAAACCCTCCTAAACATAGTGGGCAGAGGGGCTGCATTTGATGATTCAGAAAGGCAGTGTCTGGATTTCATTAGCTTGGCTCACTAAGGTACTGGTGGACGCCAGGAGCTGATGGTCTTTGCTAAATGTGAAGGAAATGAACCCTGAGAGTCCCGTCTGTATCCCACCCCCTACCCCGGGGGTCCCTGCTTGCTGAGGTTATTTTTCTTTAGATGCAGCTGGTAGTAGCTGCCACGTTTCTGGTTGGCTGTTTCAACCTCCCGGAGCAGCAGGGAACTGTTTTTACCGGAGAAACCTGTGTGTGAATTCGTGTGCAGTATTTTCCCCGAGGTGAGACATTTGCGAGATCCGATGTATTCATTTTCCACAAGTGAAATTGTTACTGAACCAGAAGTGGGTTCGGTCACCCATCACGCATTAAGCCAATCTCTGACAGCGGGTGTAGTGGAAGAAAGTAGGGCAAAGTGCTGAGCAAGGAGAACGGGCAGCCAACTCCCGAAATCCCTGACAAGCTACAATCAAGGGTTTTTATTTGGGGTTTTAGGTAGGGGAGGGGGAGCATCCATGTGGCCTTGAGGGCGGAAGAAGAGGGCTGGGGATGGGCTAGGAGTCTTGTCACTCCCTGTTCCTGTCCCCCGTTTTGGTTTTCTTCACACTAAGTGGCCCGATGTGTGGTCAGCCAGTGTTGCTCTCCTTGAAATCTCTCTGTGGCTCTCATTCCCTTTAGGGCAAGTCCCAGTTCGTTAGTGGGCTTTCAGGACCCTCTGTGACCTGTCCCCCTGCAGACCTTTTCACTGCCACCCCGTCCTTGCACTGTACTCACACCGAATTGTTCAGTTTCCCACAGATACTCTGCCCATAAGGTTTACTCTCTGGGAAGCCCACAAACTCCATCAGGCTCCCCGAGATGAATCAGACGTAGATCTCGCCTGAAGAGCATGGTCCAGCTGGGAAGACAAGACAGGTACCTAACGATAGTACAGTCACATTCACAACACAGCACACACCCGCTGCTGGCAGTATCAGGACAGCGTCTTGAGGGAGGTGGCGTTTAGCAGGGCCCAATGCATGGCTCTGACCACAAGAGATAGAGAGGAGGCATTCCAGACAGAAGGAAGCTGGAGTGTTAGGCACGTACCAGACAGAGGTGGGGAGCGAGGCTGGGGAGTGGGGAGTGGACCAGCACCCCTTGTTTCTAGGACCACTTCCCACTGGTGCATTTTACTCTGCGTCTCCAAACTTAAATATCCTCCAGCTCACAGCCTGGAAAGCAGTCAGCTCTGATGATAGGACGCTCTCCTATGAGACTCTCTCCTCTTCCGTGAGCTTTGGGCCTTGGCTGCCTGGGCCCGCGGCTGCCTCTGATCTCCTTCATTAGTCGAAGCTCAGTTCCACAGGAAGGGCTTTGGGTTTTGTTCTAAGGAGCAGGGGCTCCATGAGCACGGAGTGACATGATCGACTTCCATTGGAGAAGATGCTTCTGGCTGCATGTACACAGTGGGCTCTGGGGGGAAGAGAATCTGAGTTGGTAATGGAGTCTCACCAGCGATTTGCCAGCACATCTAATGAAAAGCACCCACTGGCCCATGATTTTCAGCTGGTTCCTGAATTACGAATTACTTAATGCAATTTGTCTGATGGACAATTTTTCATAAAACATGAACTCAGGGCGGGGAGTGGTTGGGTGGTGGGAGGAAACATTAAAAGGGGTGTATCAGAGAGGTCCAGGTGGCCCCCAGTCCCATTGTCCACTCCTCAGAGCAGCTGAACACATGACTTTTAGCTGGGCATGTGGCCACCCAAGACTGCAGAGCTCCCAGCCTCCTCTGCAGCTGGGCCGGGTGTGTGACCAAGCTCTCCCTCCAGGATGGGAAGGGAAACAACTTGTGCGGCTTCTAGGATATTTCCTAGGAGAGAGAAGCGGGCCCTTCTTTCTGCTTCACCCTCTGTCCTGCTGCCGGGAGCGTGAGCCCTGAGGCTGGAGCTCCGCCCTGACCCACATTGATGAGGGCAGCTCCTCTGGGATGACAGGGCAGCAGGGAGAGGAGCCTCCTGGAGCAGCCCTGCCAGACCAGCCCTGGACTGTCTGCCTCCAGACTGAGCATGGGGGAGATGCCTGTTCTGTTTGCCACTCTCCTCTGGAGGCCCTTTATTGCAGCAGCTGAACCTTATCCTGACCAGGACAGCAGGCTTGGAGGGGACTTTCTGTGGGGTTCCCTTGGATGAGGCTGCTCCCAGGGCCACAGCTGTCTGAAGTTTTCAGCCCTCCTTTCCGTGTGGTGACAGCCAAGCTCAGCTCCAACCCACTCCCCTCTCCGGGCGCTTCTCTGGAAATCTACGTGAAGGTCGATGCCCCCAAGGAAACAAGTGTGGAGCTGGTATCGCCCAGGGCATCCTCTTGTTCTGTCCTCCCACACTGTGCACCCCCCACTCTCTCCCAAAGATGCAGCTTGTTCTGAAATAGGCTGGACTGACTCTTTCCCTGCTAATATCTGCAGATTCTCATAAATAACTCAGGGAACAGGCCGTCTCACGCATGGTATAACTTGATTATTGTTAGAAAGATGAGTTTGGAACTGACGAGTTCCCTGCTAAACTTTTAAACAAGTTTAAAAGCTGAATTTGAAAAACGAACCAAATTCTAGTCACAGTGTGAGGGCAGAGACTGGGACTCCCATCAAGCCTTGGCCTGAGCCCTCAGTCTGGGGAGACAGATGTTTAGGACTTCCTAGGGGTCTCTTGTCCATGTAATTTCTGATACGCCCTCCACTCTTATGGAGCCTCCAATTTTATGGGGAAAAGGAATTCTAATGTACTAAAAAACTTGTTGAAGATATTGTAAAAGGGTGCACAGTATATTTGTTCTTCATTTGTTTACGCTAAGCGTCTGCAAATTGTCTTTTAGGGCTGGTTTAAAATAGAATGTAGGGCCGGCCCCGTGGCTTGGCAGTTAAGTGCGCCCGCTCCGCTGCTGGCGGCCCGGTTTCGGATCCCAGGCACGCACTGACGCACCGCTTCTCCGGCCGTGCTGAGGCCGCGTCCCACATACAGCAACTAGAAGGATGTGCAGCTATGACATACAACTATCTACTGGGGCTTTGGGGGAAAAAATAAATAAATAAAAATTAAAATAGAATGTATTGGGGTCAGCCCAGTGGCGTAGTGGTTAAGTTTGCACACTCCACTTTGGCAGCCCGAGGTTCACAGGTTCGGATCCCGGTGCAGACCTGTGCACTGCTCGTTAAGCCATGCTGTGCCGGCGTCCCATATAAAGTAGAGGAAGATGAGCACAGACGTTAGCCCAGGGCCAATTTTCCTCAGCAAAAAGAGGAGGATTGGCAACAGATGTTAGCTCAGTGCTAGTCTTCCTCACACACACACAAAAAACCAGAATGTATTAATGAAAAATTTGAGGTTCAGTAAGGCCAACAGATAGGAGACGACACCATTGAGAAGATAGTTTGTTACAGTTCCCAGAGGAGGGGCACGCCGCGCCACACAGGGCCTCACGGGGAAGCACTCAGGTGGTCAGGAGGCAGAGGGAGCGGGGGAACTGTGGGCAGGAGCCTTTACTGTGGGTTCTGCAGGAAGGAGCAGCCGGGCAGGGTAAACAGGCTTAGGACTGGCTGGTCTGAATAATTTCACAGGCTCAGGGGCATAGGGGCTGTCCCAGTTGTCTGGTACCTGCCCTGGGTGATAAGGGCAGGGGGATAGTGGCCCGGAGTATGAGTGTCCGATCGAGGAGGTGGTTGGGGTGTGTGTGGACACTGGATTGGTTGGTTTGTATTTGGGCTCAAGACTGGAGGATTCTTCCTGAGGGTGGGGGGAAGGAGCCACAGGGAGGCAGGAGGCCGAGTCTGGATTCAGAACAAGGAGTGTCCTGCTTATGCACGCGGGACAGATGCTAAAGCATCAGGTTTACAGAAGCTAGAAACATGGTCCAGACGAGGGCTCAGCTCAAATGTCACCTCCTCAGTGGAGCCTTCCCTGCCTACTCCATCTACAGTGACAGACTCCCCACCCTAGTCTCCCTACCATCACCCACTTCATTCCCCTCACAGCGTTCAGGGCCTGGCCCCCTGCTCAGCACCCCACCCTGACTCTCCCCACTCAGAGGAAAACTCCTCACCGGGGCCCCCAGGCCCTGCACCATCTGGGGCCCTCCACCTCTCTCGTCTCCTCCCACTACTGTCCCCCCCAGCCCCTGCATCCTGATCCCCGAGCCCTGCTATTCCTCTGTAGCACTTCTGCCTTCTAACCTGCTGTGCTCTGCTCACTCTTTGTCCCGCTCCGCGTTGTTGGCTCCATGGGGGCAGCGGGGTTTGTTTTCTCGTCTCCTTCACTGCCCTCCGTGCCTGCAGCCTAAGTCAGGGCGGGGCATAGAGCGGGGCTCCACAAACAGCGAATGAGCGAAGAACGCTCAGCACTCCTGGAAATGTGCTTGTTTGTGGTCTGCAGTGTTCACTTGCCCGGCGCACGTCACTGAGGCCCTACTGCGCGCTGGGCCGGCTTCAGACACTGGGCACAGCAGCGGACGAAGCAGGCAGAGGTCTCCATTCTCATACAGCTGACAGCCTAGTGGGGGAGACAGCGAAAAAATAAGTAAAATATGCACAAAGTCAGGCAGTGATATGTACCATGGAGAAAAATAAAGGCAGGAAGGACGTTTGAGCAGATTCCTGAAAGTGTTTAGGGAGCAAGCAATGCAGAGGGTAGAGTGTTCCAGGCTGTGAGACCAGCAAGTGCAAAGGCCCTGAGGCAACAGTGGGCTGCATGTTTGAGAGTCTTAGTTATTAGTGTGGATTCTTAGTTTTTTCTTGAGTCTGTATTTCACTTTTGTTTGTAATCCTTGGTTTCACCTTTCTAACCAATTAACCTGAGTTCAGCAAATTCTATTCTATTCTGTGATTTAAAGTAGAAACGGGTGAATTTGGGTCAAGTCAGTATGCGTTTATTGAATGGCCTCCGTGGGCTCAGCTCTGTTAGGCATCAGGAGGCTGTGAAATCAACATGGCAGTCTCTGCCTTGATGACCCCAGTTAATGAACGTCCTCGACGTCCTCCAGTCCCTTCCACTGTCCCTCTGCCCCATCTCATCTGGGTTTCAAGCTCCAACCCTGACCCTTTGTCGCACCTTCACCCCCACATCTACCTCCTCCTAGACCTCTCTGTCTGGGTGTCCCCTGAGCTTCTTGAAGTCAGCGTGTCGCAAACTGAGTTCAGCCCTTGCCCCACAACTGCCTCCTCTCCATGAAGTCCCACTTGGTGAGGGAGCCACCACCAGCAGGATCCTCAACCCCTGGGCAGGGCTCCTCCCCACCCCGCCCTGCTGATGCATGCCACCCCGTGGATCCACCACCTTGGGAACCCAGTGACCCTCTCTCTCCCGGGTTCAGCCTTGGGCTGCACACCAACCTCCCCCTTTTCACAAACCCCCAAGAGGCTGGTACAGTTACACACGGGGACACAGAGGCGACGCACGCGGTTGTGGCTGGGAATGACAAGCAGTATCCCAGAGCAGAGGGCAGACCAGGGCTCCTGAGTGGCCGGAGCACAGCTGTTGTGGCGGCAAGATGCCAATAAAGGGGGTGAGGCTGTTGCCCCACTGCAGCCCCTCCCCGTGTTCCCCAGGGTGCCCTGTGTTTCATGCCTCGGCTTGGGCTGGCTGCCCCTCCTTGCTCTCTGTTAGGTGGGTGCCTATTCATTCATTCACTCATTCGTTCCTCATGTATTTGGTTCTTGGTCGGTGCCAGACCCTGGCTAGGTGGTGGCTCATCCTTGGAGGCCCAGCTCAGATGTCACCTCCTCCATGAAGCCATTCTTGATCCCTACTCCCTCCTGCAGCCCCCTCTGGCCTCACCTGGGACCACCCCAGTGCTGTGATCACACTCTGGTGACCTCTGCAGCCTGTGAGCTCTGGGCCAGGTACAGAAAGGGGCTCAGAAAAATGTGATGATGGCGAAAACACTGAATAGATGAAAGGATTACACACAGGCCACATAGGGCTCAAGTTCACCGTCTCCCCCTCTCCCTCCAGGACCAGGGCTCCTTCATTATCAGGAGCCTGGGGGACCTTTTCTCACCCTGTGCTCATTTAGACCATTAACAGTCTGGATTTTTTTTCAATTTTAATTTTTTTTAAACTTTGAAGACATGTCATGAGGGTATCCCTCGGTAAGGAGAAACTTAATTATCGTTTCAAGGAAGGGAATCCATCTGTTGTGTCTGAGCCAAGACAGGACAATATGGAAAGCACAGGGTGTTGAGGGGGAGCCGGCTCAGGGGCTGGGCCTCAGGGCAGCAGGAGGAGGGGAGACAGAGAGATGGATGGAGGCCGAGCTGCCAGGGCCACAGGCAAGCCAGGAGGAGGGGGCGTCCAGGGGCTTCCGCCTGTGAGGGAAGTGTCCCCCTCTGTCACATACAAGCATGTTTCTCATGCTGCAGCACACCTCCAGGCCTTTTTATGACTATCAATGCCCTACATAGGTGTTGTGTGAATAAATCACTATTTATTTATCTACCCATTCTCACATATGTGGTCATTTGTCTTGTTTCCAGCCATTTACTGGAAAACTGCTGCTATGAACACATTTGTCCATGCCTCTGGTTCACAGATGCTAAAGTTGCTCTTTGGAATATATCTAGGTGTGGAATTGTTAGATCATGGGATGGGGCATTGTTCAACTTTACAAGAAAATTTAATTTATAAGTTTAAAATTTAGTTAGTAAGTTTAATTTTGCTAAAGCGTTTGTGCCAATTTACATTTCCGCAAGAATCCTAAGGGCAGGTCACCATGGTCTCTGGACACTTGTGATCCCCTTCACTGCCAGTAGGAATGTAACAGATTGGCCCTTTTGATAAAGTAACTTGATATCCAGGGCTGTGAAACTGGTCATACTGTTTGGCTCAGGAATTCCATCTTTGGGTATTCCATCTTTTCTTTCTACAAAGAAAAGAACTCAAAATGCAGGAAAATATTTGGCACACCAAGATGTTCACTGCAGCATTGTTTATAACTGAAAAATGGAGGAGAAACTCAAAATTGAAGAAATGGTTCAGTGAAGTGTAGTAGATTGACAGTCTACTAGGTGTAAAATGTTATCTCATGGTATTGTTTCCATTTCCTTGGTTACTAGTGAAGTTAAATATCTCTTCATATGTTTATTAGCCATTTCTATTCCTTCTTTTTGAAATACCTCTTCATGCCTTTGCCAACTTTTATTGAGTTGTTTGTCTTTTCTAATTGATTTACAGGAGTTCTTAATATATTCTTGATACTGATCCTTTTTTTGTTGTATCAGTTGCAAACATTTTCTCCCACTTTGTAGCTTATCTTTTCACTTTCTTGAAGGTATTTTTGTTGAATACAAGTTTTCATTTTCACATAGTCGAATCAATAAGTCATTTCTTCTTTGGTTAGTGCTTTGGTTGTCTTATCTATTAGATCATTTTCTACCCTGAGGTAGGAAATATATATTCACTTACATTTTCTTCCAACAGTTTTAAAGTTGTGCTTTTGACATTTAAGTTTCTAATCCATCTGTGGTTGATTTATGTATGGTATGAGAAAGGCATCTATTTTATTTTTTCCACATGGGTAGCCAATTTGTTGAACAAGTCTCCTTTCCCCAGTGATCTGTCCTGTCAACTTGGTCAGATATAGAAGTGTGATATATCCATAGATTAATAAGTTTGGGCACTTTCTTCTACTTAGTTGTCACTTGTTTTATCTGTGCTGGTACCAGAGAGCCTTGTCCACGAACCGTTCTCATAAGTCTTGACATCTAGTAGAGCAAGTCTCTCCTTCTCACTCAGCTTCTTTGACATGTTTAACCTATTCTTGGCCCTCTGCTCTTTCATATACATTTAGAGTCAACTTGGCAAGTTCCACACAAAATGTTTGTTAGCATTTTAATTGGGGTTGCATTAAGTCTATAGATCAATTTGGGGAGAATTAACATCTTAATGATATTAAGTTTTTCTATCTTTCCATTTATTTACATCTTCTTTAAAGTTCTGTAGAGTTTTAAGTTTTCTGTGTACATTTCTTACAGATTTTGTATTAGATTTATTGTTAGGTATTGATAGCTTAGTTTTCTCTTTTTCTCAGAATGCATTTTTTAAATTGAGGCATAATTTACATATAATAAAATGCACCTGTGTTAAATGTACAGGTCAGTGACTTCTGACAAATGTGTCTACCTGTGTAACCACCACCACAATCAAGATATGGAACATTTTTATCACCTCTAAAAGTTCCTTGTGCCCCTTTGCCCAGCCCCAAGCCCCAGGCAATTGATAAATTATTTGTTGTCACTATAGAATAATTTTGCCTTTTAAAAAAAATGACTTCATATAAATGGAATCATAAAATGTTAATGTGTGTGTGTGTCTGGTTTCTTTTACTCCATGTAGTGTCTTTGAGAGTCATCCATGTTGTTGCACATCCTCAGTCATTTGTTTCTTTTTCTTTCTGAGTAGTAGCTTTTTCTTAAAACTTTGAGAATCAGAGTTGTTTTTTCTCTTTCCTCTACCCTTGCGTTTTGGCCAGCCCCTCACTTTCTACCTTCAGTGATTCCTGAGCACACAGTATCAGTGTGTTTTTTGGTCTTAAAAACCAAGCCTGTGCCCTCCCTCCTGCATTCAACTATGCTTCCCAGGACCCCTCTAAAGATGGTAGTGGGTGGCCGTCCTTAATCATTTCCTGACAGCTTCCTTCCAGTTAAAAGAGGGAGAACTGACAAATTCACGGCTCCTTGTCCACTGGGGAATTCTGGCCACTTTGGGCTTTGGGGACTGCTGGACTTGCTGTTGAGGAAGCCCCAGCCTCCTGCATGGGGCTCCTCGGGCCCTTCCTGGGCTTTCTTTGTCTTTCGGGACAATCCTGAGAAGACGGCCGCATCAGAACGAGGGGACTTTTACATCACGGGGGACCGAGCCCACCTGGACAAGGATGGCTACTTTTGGTTCATGGGAAGAAACGACGATGTGATCGATTCCGCAAGGTCAAGCTGTCTGCTCTTTTCTTCTCCCTTCGAAGCTTCACGGGGGAGGGGAGGTCACGTGGAGGAGTTTGTTTTCCTCTTCCAGCTACCGGATCAGGCCCGTTGAAGTGGAAAGTGTCCTTGCCGAGCACCCAGATGTCCTGGAGTCTGCTGTGGTCAGCAGCCCAGACCCCATCAGAGGAGAGGTAACCAGTCCAGCCAAGAGCATTGCCTCCTGGTTCTGTGCCTATTAGCACCCAGCAGAATAATCTGGAAGGCCCAGATTCCTCCATATCTTTCCCCTATCCAGGCACCGTAAGAGTCTGAAATGCCACCATCAGACACACATTAGTTTTGGTTGAGCATTGCCCTCATGTCTTTAGAGACGTAAATACTCTCTAGAGGGACACCATGGGAAGATACCAACACTTTGGTGACAACTAGAGACAGAACTGGGTCCAAAAGAGGCTAACTGTCGGCGGGAGATGGTGGTGGTAGGTGCAGGCTTTGTCCTCTATCCTGTCCCATAAAAAGTCCTTTTCCATTTGCAGATGAGGACATAGCAAGTGCCCCAGACATAGTTACTGATGGCTCTAACCTGGGGGGAATAGCCAACTTGAGGGATGACAGAATAAGTATCCAAGGTGACCTTGATCTATCAGAAAGATGTGTCAAATTCAATAAGCTAACTTTTCTCAGGAGAAACGCCAATTCCTTCCCAGGGGTCCCAGAGGAACGGATAGAATGGGAGAAATAAGCTCATAAACTGAACTGTGTACTTTTCAGTGGCTGTAAATCCAACGTAATCCTGAAGTTCTATGTAGCTACTTTATGAAAGTTGGTGTAACATCAAGCTACGTTCTCAGAAGCACTGGGGCCAGAGGAGTGATGCTCAGTCTGGGCCCTGGACTGCTCACAGCTGCATCATCTGGGATTCTTGTTTAAGATGCAGGTTTCTAGACCTCAAGTCAGACTTGCTGAATCCGAGTGACTGGGGATGCAGCCCAAGGAAGTTTCATTTTGACCAGAAACCCCCAGCCAAGTGGTTCTGATGCCCACTAAAATTTGAGGCCACTAATGTAGAATGAGGGAGGTGAGAATCCCATCTACATGCTGGAGAAATGACACCTGGAAAAGTATGCCTAGTTCTGCATGCCGCGAATTAGCTGGGGCTGTGACGAATGGCTGTGTGCTCACAGATAATCCATGTAAAGCATTCAGAACAGAGCCTGGCACGTAGAAAGCGCTCAGTAAATGTTTGGTAGTTTTAGAAAACATAAGAGAAAGCCCTTCCTAAAAGCCAGATCTGTCTGAACATGAAATGGTGGTGAGATGCCCACCTTTGGAAGTATGCAAGGACAGTGAACACCGCTTAACAGGATGTGTTGACAGAGTTGTATGCTTGTATGAGCAAGCAACCTCCTGGCCTTTGGACTCTTCTATTCCTACCAGAAACCATGTTTTCTTGTGCCTGAGTTTGGGACTCTTCCTCCTCCTCGGAGGAAGCAGCCTGCAAAAAAGATGTGGGCAGAGAGAGCCAAGGTGCAGCATGTCCCTCAGGATGCCTGGAATAGAGGCCGTGCAGCAAAATGTTTGCTGATTGCAGACGCTCAGACATGCAGTCTCGGAAAGAGCCTCCTCCCCTTGAAAGTGGTCTGCACTGTTCCCCGATCCTGCGTCTCCAGACATATGCCTAGTTACCTTCCTAGTCAGGAAAACCTGGACATAATGGGATTTAAGGAGTTTGTGAGGCTTCTTTCTCCAAAGTATTTGCACCCTAAGAGAAGCACGTTGGCTCCTAAGGGTGTCACTTCAGGTATGGGGACTAGTTTGGGAAATAGGTAGGAGTCTGAAATCATTCCACAAAAGCCAGTGCTCCCGAGAGTTGGTCCTGGAAAGGCAGACAACAGAAAAAAGTTGGTGTTGTCCATTTCACTGGCTGAGCCCAAGGAATTGTAGAACTTTCTTGTTGGGCTGGTGAAAGTGAGCGCTTATTCACAGGCTAGGTTAAGGAGAAAAGAGTTGTTATACAAGGCCTGATTGGTTTTTTGACAGGTGGTAAAGGCGTTTGTAGTCCTTTCTCCAGCCTACTCCTCTCATGGTTCAGAGGAACTAACCCGGGAGCTCCAGGAGCTCATGAAAAGGGTGACTGCTCCGTACGAGTACCCCAGGAAGGTAAACATCGGGGGTTCTAGGACATGATGAGCTGGGGACTCAGGAGGGCACACGCTACCTGGGCTCCCCCTCCGGGCTCGGCGCTGGGGAGATGAAGGCACAAACAGGCCCAGCAGCTGCTTCTGCCTTTTTTCCCTGTCTGTTCATGGGGCCTCCCCAAAGCACATTCTGTTCCTCCTCTAAGAAGTGACTGTAAATCAGATTCAGGGGGTGATGCTGAAGCACTGTGGGAAAGATCACGTGCTCCAGGCTCTGACTGTTTTGATTGTTGTCATTTGGAGAAAACCATGACTCATGGAGGCTTTCTCACGTAGTGGCCGAGGGTAATGAGTCTTTTCGAGACAACAGTCTTTCTGGGAAACGACGATTTCAAAATGTTTTTGTTTTTGTTTTATGGGCACTAGGTGGCCTTTGTTTCGGAACTGCCCAAGATGGTTTCTGGAAAGATCCAAAGGAGTAAACTGAGAAGCCAAGAGTGGAGGAGACGAGATACAACCCCAGAAGGGCCCCACAGGCCTCTGAAGGTTCTAAGGGGAACTGGTGGGGTCACTGCTTAGTCCGTACTTGGAGCATCATTCCTTCAACCCTGTGACATCAAAGGCTCTCGGCTTCCAAATGGGCATCTGCAGAATCACTGGATGACCCTGGAAGAGAAGAACATCACTGACCCAGAGAGCATGGTCACTGCCCAGTCTAGCAAACGTTTGGTGGCTCGACTTCCCCCTCTGTCTGGAGGCGTCTTCAGCAGCTGCCCACTGGTCTTACTTCCTAAGAGCTTGCAGCTGGCCCTCCGAGGGACGGGTCACCAGAGCGTCAGAGCACTTGTGATCTCTTTCACTGTCGGTGGGAGTGTAACCACTTGAGCCTTTTGATAAAGCCATTTGCTAATCATACCCAAGGCCATAAAAAATCGGTCATACCCGTTAGCTCAGAAATTCCATCTTTGGGAATCACTACAAAAGGAAGGATTCAAGAGATGTTTACTGTAGCATTGTTTAAAACCATCAAAACAAAATAAGGAAAAAAAATCAATATCCAAACAATAGAGTTATGATTAACTAAGTTATAGTAGATTAACTCAATAAGATATCATATGGCCATTAAAAATATGCCTTCGGGAAATCTTGAGCTATCTTAATTTTAAATCAGAACAAAAATAATATGTGAATACTGGAGAGTCACGGCTTTGAAAGATAAAAGAAAAACTGTAGATGGAAAAATGATGGGAAGGAAATACACTAAAATGTTAATAGTAATTTTCCTGGGTATTGAAAATAATGGATGATGTTTTTTTCCTTTCATCTACATTTCTTATTTTCTAGGTTTTCTCAGTAAGTATATATAACTATTTTAATGAAAAAATTATTTTAAAGAAACAATCCCGCCAAACCACCCTCTGCCTTGTGTCTGGTTCTTTCTCCACATCCTAAGTCATTGTGCCCAAATGCGAGTGTTGTATGTCCTACCCAGGAAGGACAGGAGGACCTGAAGTCATGTCCCAGGCCCAGAAACAGAAAGGATGATTCTGGGCAGCTGAGACCAGCCAGGTGGAGAAGCAGCAGATGGAAACTCAGAGTCAACCCAGTGCTGCTTACCCGACCCCAGCACCTCCACTCACACACCAATCATTATTTATTGAGCACCTACTCAGTGCTGGGCTCTGCGAATACGATCATAAGCAATAGCCAGCCCAGTCCCTCCCTGTATGGTTGGCAGCTCGGGCTGCCAACCAGAGTCCCACAGACTGGGGGGCTTTAACAGCAGGGATTTATTTCCTCAGTTCTGGAGGCTGGACGTCCAAGATGAAGGTGTTGGCAGGGTTGATTTCATTCTGAGGCCTCTCTCCTTAGTTTGTAGACGGCTGTCTCCTCCTGTGTCTTCACATGGCCGGTTCTCCGTGCATGTCTGTGTCCTCATCTCCTCTTATAAGAACTACAGTCGCATTGGGTTAGGGCCCACCCTAACGACCTCATTTAACTTACTCACCTCTTTGCAGGCCCCGTCTCTGAATACAGCCACATTCTGCAGTACTGGGGGTTAGGGCTTCAGCATATGAATTTGAGGGGACACAGTTCAGCTATGACACTAGCCTTGTGGAGTTTACGGTCTAGTGGGGACGTTGATCTTATTTGTCAAAGAATAATGCAAATAATGCCTAACTGTGATAAATGCTATGAAGGAAACACTAGAGTTAAAACATAGTTGGGGGCTGATCAAGACTAGAGGGGACCCAGGGTATCAGGAGAGGCTTCCATAAGGAGGTCCCCCCTGAGCTGGGGTTGAAGGAAAGGTGGCAGTAAACCAAGAGACTGGGGCTGAGCTTTCTGAACAGAGGATACCCACGTGCAAAGGCCCTGAGGTGGGCAAGGCGGGTCAGTGTTGCTAAGAACAGCTCACACTCGGCACCAGCTATGTCCAGGCACAGCTTTAAATGTTACCTCTCAGCCATCCTGTTGGACAGGTGCTGATAACATCCTCTTTTTACAGATGGAACAGAGAGGTTAAGCAGTTTGCTGAAGTTCACACGGCTAGTATCTCCAGGGGGTCCAGCTCCAGCGTCCACACATGCTTCGCCTTTCACAACTGATTCACGATGGCCTGGTTTCGGAATTTTGTCTCTCTCCAATGAGTGCCAGGGAAATGACAGAAATGACCCCCTTAAGGTTTCGTAGCCCTTAAAAAGAAAAAAATCGTGCCAAAGTGATTTACTTATTCTTTTTTTTTTTTTTTTTGTGAGGAGATCAGCCCTGAGCTAACATCCGCCAATCCTCCTCTTTTTTTTGCCGAGGAAGATGGCCCTGGGCTAACATCGGTGCCCATCTTCCTCTACTTTATATGGGACGCCGCCACAGCATGGCTTACCAAGCAGTGCGTCGGTGCGCGCCCGGGATCCGAACCAGCGAACCCCGGGCCGCCGCAGCGGAGCGTGTGCACTTAACCGCTTGCGCCACCGGGCCGGCCCCTACTTATTCTTTTTTTTATTGAACAAATCTGACGTAACATTGTGTAAGTTTAAGGTGTACAGTGTGTTACTTTGATACATTCAAATGTTGTAATATGATTGCCGATGTAGCGATATTTATCACCTTACATCATTATGGCACAATATTGTTGTCTATGTTCATTATACTGTGCATTAGATCCCCACGGTCTATTTACTACTCCTTACAAGTTTGTACCCTTAAACGCTAAGACTCTTATCCCGCCTCATCCCTGGGTACCACCATTTTACTCTGTTTTTTACAGGTTTAACTTTTTTAGATTCCACATATAAGTGATATCATACAGTGCTTGTCTTTCTCTTGTTCTTTATGCTGTTTATCTTTATGCATTCCTGGGCTGGGCAAATTCTCATTTTAAAGGTGGAAATTCAGAAAGGGCATTTGCCCCAGGCCGGACAGGATGGGGCGCCAGAGTCTAGGAAAACAGGCAGGTCTGACTCCACATCACTAGTGCTCTTGGGCTGGGGCTTGTCCTCGTGACATGGGGCGCTGCTGGGATTCCTAATGAGCCCCCAGAATGTCAGTTCCCTGAAAGCCGTGGCTTGGGTGGAAATGACGCCTGGGGGAAGCGGCACCTGCGGTCACTGTGCTGTGGTCATAATGCTCCCGTCTCTCAGCCTCAGATGCCTTGTCTGCAGGGCAGATGCTGTCTGGATTCCCCTCCACTCCCCTCTGGGCTGAACCAGTCTGTTCTCCCGCTGCAGTCAGAGCTCTCCACCAGGGGCCTTGGATCAGACTTCAGTCAGGACAAGCCAAGGATGATAAAGGGTGGGGGAGACCCAATCACCCTCCCCCGAGGGGCCCCACTGACACACCTGACTCCCAGCCAGCTCTCCCACGGTCACTTCAGCCCAGCTCAGCTCCAAAAGGAAAAGACAAAACTCCCAGCTGCAGCCACACCACAGGAAGCCAGCACCACCACCCAGCACTTCCCAGCTGCACCCCCAGCCCCAGACGTCATCGGTAGGTAGAGCAGCACGGATGAGTGCTACCGCTATCCTTTACTGTCGGTTTATTCTGTGCCAGGCATCGTGCTGAATGCTCTGCTGAAATCCTCTCAGTTGTTCTTGATCGTCATTCATTCCCATTCTACTCTCACGATTGTAGCTCTATCCACCGACCATCCATGCTATAAATCAGCTCACTTCTAGAAGAAAATATCTTCACCCTAAGAAATAGAACATTCATTAAAGGACACATCTGGAGTTCTGTTCGCGTTTTCCTAATACACATCAAAATAACCACAAACATGAAAACTGCTCGTCTAAAATCACCTTGCAGGTCTTGGCTGTTGTGAATAATGCTGCAGTGAACACAGGGGTGCATGCATCTTTTTGAATGAGTGTTTTCATGTTCTTTGCATAAATACCCATTGGGGAGTAGCTGGATCAAACGGTAGTTCTATTTTCAATTTTTTGAGAAATATCTATATATTTTCCATAGTAGCTGCACCAGTTTGAAGCAACCTAAGTGCCCATCAGTGGATGAATGGATAAAGATGATGTGATACATATACACAATGGAATATATGTACTCAGCCATAAAGAAAGACAAAATCGTGCCATTTGCAACAACATGGATGGACCTTGAAGGTATTATGCTAAGCGAAATACATCAGACAGAGAAAGACAAATACCATATGATTTCACTCGTATGTGGAAGATAAACACACAGATATGGAGAACAGATTAGTAGTTACCAGAGGGGAAGGGTGCTAGGGGAGGGCGAAAGGGGTAAAAGGGTACATGTGTACGGTGATCCATAGAAACTAGAATATTGGTGGTAACACGATGTAGTATATACAGAAGCCGAAAGATAGTGATGTACACCTGAAATTTACACAATGTTATAAACCAGTGTGACCTCAATAAGAAATTAATAAATTAGGGGCTGGCCTGGTGGCATAGTGGTTAAGTTCACACGCTCCGCTTCGGCGGCCCAGGGTTCGCGGGTTCGGATCCTGGGTGCGGACCTACGCACTGCTTATCAAGCCATGCTGTGGCAGCGTCCCATATAAAGTAGAGGATGGTGGGCATGGATGTTAGCCCAGCGCCAATTTTCCTCAGTAAAGAGAGGAGTATTGGCAACAGATGTTAGCTCAGGGCTAATCTCCCTCACCAAAAAAAAAAATAATAATAATAATTAATTAGTTAATTAAATAAAATCACCTTGCAAAACCCACTTTGAGGAAAACTGATCTAACTGAGTTCCCACTTTAATCCTAAGAAGAAAGGAGTATTATCTCCATTGAACAGAGGAGAAGACTGACGTGGTAAACACTTTGACATTTATTTTGCATGAAATTGGGATTCACTGGTGGGTATTGAGCAGAACTGTGACATGATCTGACCTCTGATCTATAGGAGCGAGGTGTGCAATCCTTAGAGTCCTCAAAAGGGAGTATCTGCCAGGTCTCAGTGAGGAGGCCACACTGGGCAAAGGAAACGAGGCCTTTAGCACAACAAAAGTGGGGGTCTGGGGTATCTGGGAGAAGGGCGGTCAAAGGGGAATGGGAGTGGGTGGTGATCAGGGAAGGAGGCCTCTCTTAGGAGATGAGGCCAGAAGAATGAGAAAGAGCCAACCGTGGAAAGAGAAGGAGCAGCAGGAACAAAGACAATCAATATTCCTGCCCAGGAGCTGGTAAGGAAATCTTCACGCCTTGTTCTTTTGGAAAATAGGAGAGTAGGCACAAGTATCGGAGACCTTGAGCATTCTGGCTGCTGCTGCCTAGATAACAGGGAATGGAAATGCAGCCAATTGGCAGAACTCCTGGAATCAAAGGTCATTAGATTTAAATTCTGCAACCCCCATCAAGGTGCACGTGGAGGAACTCAGAGACCAGCCTGCACAGCCTTGGAACTACTTTCCCTGGAGCCAGTGCATGGATGGAAACGATAATTACAACTGTTACAATTTCTACAGTGATTCTCTGTGTTAGGTTCTCTGTGCTAGGTGCTTAGTATTCAAGATGTCTGAGTCAAGGTTCAGTTGAAGGAAATAGAGGCTACTTGTATTAGTCAGCATTTACTGTAGTAACAAACATCCCAACGTCTCAGGAGCTTATAACCATGCATGTTTTTTCCCGTGGGTCTGTGGGTTGGCCGTGGATGTGCTGGGCTCAGGTCAGCTCACATGTGCTATCATTCTTGGACCAGGCTGAAGGTAGGCACCTATCTGGGACATGCTGCTCTCACGACAGAGGGCAGAAATGCAAGAGTTCCTGGCCAACCACACAGTCGCATCCACTCATTGACCAAAGTGTATCCCATGGGCAAGCCAGAGTCAATGAGAGGTGGATATTACTCTTCCCCAGATTGCACTGGGCAAGTCACATGGAAATGAATGGGGACATATATCCTACTACAGGGAACGGGCAAATTGTTGGGAACAACAATTCAGTCTACCACACCACTGTATTTTAAGAACAAAGGGATTTATTGCATGGAATTGGGTGTTCACAAAGCTGTCAGAGGTGCTGGAGATGTAGGATCTAGACAGGGTGTTGTGTTTTTGGAGAGTGGCACACCAGAAGGAAACTGAAATGTGCCAGTTCACTCACAAGCACAACAGATTAATTTCTCGAAGAACCTCGTAAAGCTGGGATGAATCTCCTTAAGCAACTGATGACTATACAGGAAAGACTGACCTCTGTCTCCTGTTTCCTTCATAGGTCTGACCATGCACTGGCTGTGGAGACTCCAGGGGCTTTGTATCCTGTAGGGGCTCAGATGTCCAAGCTCACTGTCTGCATTCATACCAGGCAATTGGCAGCCCTGCAGTGGGGCCACCAGGAAGTCCCTGCCAAGTTCAACTTTGCTAGTAATGTGGTGGATCACGGGGCTGGCGTGGAGAAGGTAGTGGGGTGGGGACGAGGCACAGGGTTGGACAAATTGGCTGAGTTCATTAATCACCCATTCATTCAATAAATATTTATTGAGCACACACATGTCAGGCAGTAGGATGAGCTATGAAGATGTCCACTTTCCAGGAAGGCAGCGTGGGGTGGGAGCAAGAGAGCATGAACTTGGCATAAAGACGAGCCTAAGAGACTGGTGCAGAGTGGAGCGAAAACCCTGGGCAGCTGACACACAGTTTGCCTGCACATGCTGCACGTGCTCTGTTGTGACCTCCCAGAGTCAAACAAGGACTAGTGTGTTGGGGTCATAGAGGAGGTGGCTTTGGGTTTAATAAGAGAAAATCAGCACTGACCAAAGACTGCATCAGTCTTCTCAGAAAGTTATGTGTCCTTGTCATCAAGGTGTGTAAGCAGGATGGCCGCTAGGCAGGGGTTGTCAAAAGGGCTCCAACATGAGAAATCAGAGAAAGAGAGTGATGAGGAAGTTTCTGATTTTCCTTTCCCTCCCTGGAGTTCTAAAATTCCACCCCATTCACTGCTGATCCCGCCCCTGCCTTCGCTTGAAGTTCTGTGTACTTTTATGGAGGGTGGAAGGATTCATCTTGGCTGGGATGGGGAGAGAGGTGGATCTGCCAGCATGGGCTTAAAAGAAGTCATAATCACGGTGTTGTCATGACAAAGCCTTAGTGCGGAAATCGCAAATGCTGGGCCTCTAGGCTGAAGATGGCTCATGGTGCAGAGTGTTCTTAAAAAAATTTGGTCAACATTTTAAAATTGAAAAATTTCAGATAAAAATTTAGATTTCTGGCTTTTCTGTAAAAGTAAGAGCTCCTTGGAATAATGAGGAAGGCCTTTACTACCATGACTCAAAATCCTGATTCCATAAAAGAAGTAATTTAATAAATCTACTACATAAACATCATAAAAACCTCTCCTTTGACAAATAACACTATAGGCAAAATCAAAAAACTAATGACACCCAGGGGAAAAATGTTCAACTCATAGCACAGCAGAAGAGTTAATATCCTTAACACAGAAAGAGCTCCTAGAAGTCAAGAATGAAAAGACACAACCCAATGTAAAAGTGGGCAAAGTAGATGAAAGGACAGTTCACAGAAGAGTGAACTTGAATGGCCCTGAAATGTAAGAAAAAATGCCCCACCTCACTCATGCAAATTAAAACTTCGCTGAAATAAGATTTTTTACGTCTCAGTGCAGTTAAATACAAAAGTTTGACAGTATGCTCTGTGGACAGGGCTATGAGGAAATGGACACTCACACATTACTGGGCAAAGTGCAAAATGGTACAACTCTATGGAGAGGAATTTTGAAATATCTAACCCAATTACCAATACATTTTCTCTTTGACTTTGCATTATTGCTCTCAAACTATGATATGGGGACTGCTGAGGATACCAGAGACTCTGAAATCAAAACTTTACCAAAAGAAAACTAAGACAATTGGAACCCTTGTGCGTCACCAGTGGGAATGTAAAATGGTACAGCTTCCATGGAAAACAATGTGGCACTTCCTCAAAAAATTTAAAATAAATAATTTTAAAAATTAAATAATGACTGTATAATCCAGCAATTCCACTTTTAGGTATGTACCCCAAAGAATCAGAAGCAGGGTCTTGAGATATTTGTACACCCCTGCTCATCATTATTTACAATAGCTGAAAGGTAGGAACAACCCAATGTCCATCAGTGGACGAATGGATAAACAAAATCGGCATATCCATACAAAGGAATATTATTCAACCTTAAAGAAGAATGAAATTCTGATGTATGCTACAACATAGATGAACCTTGAAGACATTATGTTGTGAAATAAACCAGACACAAAAGGACAAGTATTGTGCGATTTCATTTATAAGACGTGCCTAGAGTAGTCAAATTCATAGAGACAGAAGATAGAGTGATGGTTACCAGGCTGGGGGGAGGTGAGACTGGGGAGTTGTTTTGTAATGGGTACAGAGTTTCAGTTTTGGATGATGAAAAAGTTCTGAAGAAGGATGGTGGCGATAGTTGAACAATAATGTGAATGTACTTAATGTCACTGAACTGTACACTTAAAAATAGTTAAAATGGCAAATTTTATGTGTATTTTAACACGATAAAAAAGGAAAACAAAATAAATACACAAATAGAGAAAGGAAGAGAGAAATTAAATAAATAAACAAACAAACAAAAAATACATCAATTTAAGGTAACAGTTGCCTTCTTCACTTTCACTCTCTCACAAGTGCACAGTGGCATTTTCCAGAGGCTACACATGGGTGATCCTGCAACAAAGTAAGTGCAGAAACAGAAAATAAAATCCAACTGTCTTCTATTAAGGAAGACGTTAAAGACATTTGCAAACATGTAAAATGATGCCTCTCTTATTGTTTTTTTTTTTTGTTTGGGAAAGTATACTCACCTCTGTATCAAAATGTATCTTATTTGTGGTAATGTATAATGGTTTTATTACTGTTATTTTTAAAAGCACACATTTATAAAATTTCTCAGTTTTAATTTCTAGTACAGTAAATATTGATAGATAGAATCCATATAAATAAAAATTCTTTAGGGTTTTTAATACTTCCTAAGAACCTATAGGGGTCCTGAGATTAAAAAGCCGACTAAGCATTGGTGGGGCAATCCCAAGACTGGCATTTATTCCATGTGCTCATGTACCAGCCCAGCCTGATCAGTAGGTCTTCTCTTTCTTCAGGCTGGGAAGCGGCCCCCTGGCCCAGCCCTGTGGTGGGTGAGCAGTGATGGGGATGAAGTGATGTGGAACTTCAGCGAACTGTGTTAACTCAGCCAGCAGGTGACCGATGTCCTCTTGGGGGCGTGTGGCCTGCAGCGTGGGGACCGTGTGGTGGTGGTGCTGCCCCGAGTGCCTGAGTGGTGGCTGGTGACCCTGGGCTGCATGCGAGCAGGTTGGTAATTGAGCACCTGGACTGGGCACTGTCTCCCTTATGAAAGAAACTGATGGCAGAGAAGTGCAACCATCACCCCCTCAAAGATGCCCCCTCCCCATAGTGTGCTGTCCTTCCTCGTATGGAAATATTATCCTTCTTCCATTTATTTACGCAAACTGTTTGCCAAGCACTCTGCTAGAGGTTGCTAGTATGGGGTGAACAAAACATGGTCTGTGTACTCATGGGACTTACAGGTCTTTGGAGAAAGATAGCTATTAAACTATTAATTGCACACATAATTATTTAATCACAATTTTAACAAGTGGCATGAGAATTTCATAAGGACCTATTCATAAGGACCTATTCATGTGACCTGTAGGCCACATCCAGGCCACAGCCTGTTTTTGTAAATAAAGTTTTATTGGAACAGGGCCATGCCCTGCTCACAGGTTCTCTGGTTGCCTTTGCACGATAGTGGCAGACTTGAGCAGTTGGGACAGAGAGCGTCTGGCGCACAAAGCCTAAAATATTTACTGTTTGGCCCTTTGCAGAAAAAGTTTGACAATCTTGCTATAAAAGGAGACTCAAACTGACTAATCTGAGGGGGTCACAGAAGGCTCAGTGGAAGTGAAATTTGGGCTGAGATCTGAAGGATGAGTAGGATTTGGCCAGGAGAGGAGGCAGGGAGGAGTGCTCCAAGCAGAGGGAATGCACAGAGGGGAGGGAGGCTTGAAAATGATGAGAGAAGCTGCAAGGACGTCTGTGTGCCTGGAGTCCAGGCAGTGAGGAGGAAGGAGTGGCAGATGGCCCTGGAAAGATGAGTGGGCGCTGAACTACAGACCCTAGGGGCCGTGGTAAGGGTTCTGGCCCTTATCCACTGAGGAATGGGAAACCATGGACGGATTGAATGATGTGATCATTTTCTGTTTGTACAAGGTCACTCTGGTTGGTACGTAGACAATAGGATGAAGGAGGCCAAGAATGGGGGTGAGAAACCCAGATGGGAGACGAGGGATGATGGTGGCTTCAACCCGGATGGGGTGGTGGAGGTGGAGGTGAGTGGATGAATTTAGGAGACAATGAGGAAGAAACTGATAGCAGGATTTTTTGAGGAATGACGTATGGTAGAGGAAGAAAGCCAGGGTGATGGAGAAGTCACAGACACTTAGACAACTGGGTGGATGCGGCTCTCTTTCCCTGGAGTGAGGGGCACAGGGAGAAGCAGGAATGGGGGTGTCAGGAAAGACGACTAGTTCAATTTGTTAACTGTTGTGTTGGGGGTACCCGGGTGATGTTCAAGAAGGGATGAGGAGTTCTAGTTATAAAAATAAGTCCTGGGGATGTAATGCACAGCATGAGGACTGTGGTTAACAATACTGTATCATATATTTGAAAGTTGCTAAGGGAGTAGCTCTTAAAAGTTCTCATCACAAGAAGAAAAATTTGAAATTATGTGTGGTGATGGATGTTAACCTATTGTGGTAATCATTTCACAGTGTATACATACATCAAGTTACAGACATACCTCATTTTATTGTGCCTTGCTTTATTGCGCTTCACAGATGTTGCGTTTTTTACAAGACCCTCCACCAGCACAAAGATTACAAATCACTGAAGGCTCAGATGACGGTTAGCATTTTTTAGCAATAAAGTATTTTTTATGTGGCTCCTGAAGTGTTGCGAGTGGAAAGAAAGTGAGCCAGGGCTAAGAGCTATTTAACAGGAGGAACGTGAAATCAGCTTCATAAAAGGTGAAACATAAGTCTAGTTATTCTCCAAAAGAATAAAACAAAGTCACAAGAGTTTCTTCAAGACAGAAAACAAAAACAAAGAAAGATCAAGAGCACTCTTGCCTAAGAAAATGCATTCAGTGTCCCAGGTTTGGGAAAAAAAGCCGGGACCTAGAGCACTGTGGTGCTGCAGGACCACGGACAGTTCCAGGTGCCTTTCCTTATTTTGGTGACTGTGTGAGTCTGGATACAGGAAACTCCTGCAGGGCATTTTGTGTGTGTTGGGGGCGGGGGGAGGTTGTATTGGCCTTAGACTGTCAATGGTGTAACATTAGGCAAATCAGTTTCTCTCCTTAGACCCCTTACAGCTCTGATAACACAGAGAAATCTGGGTTCAAATCACTCTGATCCTTTGTCCCCTTGTTATTGTTATTCCCCATTGGTCACCACTACCCGACCTCCCCTCCTCCATTTACTCCCCACTGGCTGTTTGCATCGGGCTTCTCTGGGGAAGAAGACAACCCTCCCTTCCAGTTCTCTCTAAGTCATTTGGCTTCTCCAGGCCTCGTCTTCATGCCTGGGACTATCCAGATGAAAGCCAAAGACGTTCTCTATAGGCTACAGCTGTCCAAGGCCAGGGCCATCACAGCTGGGGATGAAGTGACCCAGGCAGTGGACACCGTAGCGCCTGACTGCCCATCTCTGAAAACAAAGCGACTGGTGTCTGAGAAAAGCCGGGATGGGTGGGTGGACTTTCAGACACTAATACAGTGAGTACCTACACGTCTTAGCCCAGGTTTTCACGAAAAGTAGAAAGGGCACCAAGCACTTCTGTGCAGGTGCTTTATTGGGAAAGTCCAGGGAGCAGAGTGTGGGACTGGGGAGAGTGAAGCAGGGAAGAAGAAAAAGCTAATGCAAGAGTTTATTATTGAGTCACTGCAGGGATAAGTGGGGCTTGATCTGCAGGAACCTTCTGAGGAGCACACAGAATGCCTCTCAGGATTGTCCACTAAAGGACTGAATGTTGACCCATCAGAACCTGACCCCCAGTGGTGGAGAGTTGAACTGGGGGGCATTATCTACCCCATGCTTCTGGGCTGCACATGCATGCAGAGCAGGCTCAGAGTCCCGTGCCATGGTGGCAACAGAGAAGCCCTGGGGCACAAAGTGAATCACCTGTGGTCCACACTGCAAGCGACACCATATGTGTTGAAACTTGCCCAGAGTTGTTCACTGCAACCATTGCTGGAATCAGAGGTGAGGCCAAGAGTGTATGAGGCAAAACAGAAGAGCAGGCTGAATACTGAGTTTCCAGAGTCCTCCTCCCACCTTCTCTATCCCTAAGCCAGGCTGCTTCTCAATTCAGAGGACTCTATGTGTCATTCTAGCCGTCAGTAGCAGGACTGGCTGGAAGAATGCATTTCTCTGTCACATATCTGAAATCCTCCCATTAGAGACACCTACCTTAGGAAACCCCTAGGGAGAATGAAAGCTTTTCTAATGTCATGGTCTTTAAGATAACTGTCAGAGAAGTGGACAACATGAGACCAGCTTTGACACTTGAAATCGGGACACTGGAGGAGGGGTTCAGGAGATGTGCGGATGCTTCATGGGAATGGAAGAGGGTGTACTGGGAAAACTCATACTAACTGAGCACCTTCTCCTTACCTGGTGTCATGCTAGGGCTCCAAACAACAATCAGATCAACATTTATTGAGTTCTTGCTGAGCAAGTTGCTCATTTCCTTTGTGTTACAGTTAACTTTCTCGATAACTCAATGAAACAGACAGGTATTGATCCCATTTCACAGATATGGAAAGTGAGACTCAGAGAAGTTAAATAAATGGTCCAACGTTACACAGTTAACTAAGTGCCAAACCCGAGTGGTTTTCAAGCCCAAGTCTGAGTGACTCAGAATCTCATCATCTTAACCTTTCATCAGCCCCCCTCTGAAGTGGGTTGGCTGACTTGCCCTTGCCAGCGTGGGGGAAGGTGGGAAGAGATGAGTCACCAAGACATCTGGTGTCCAGGGCAGATCTGAGAAGGTGACAGTCCGTGTCTCTGTCAGAACCATCCACCCATCACTGTGTGGAGACTGGAAGCCAAGAAGCAGCTGCCATCGACTTCACCAGCGGGACCAGTGGTCTTCCCAAGATGGCACAACACTCCCACTCAAGCCTGGGCATCAAGGCCAGGATGGATGCTGGTTAAGAAGAGCTCTTTCTTTGCAGAGAACTACACGACCAGGCCTTGAGACTTGCCTGAGCACAAATCGAGTTCTACTGGGGTGGGCTACCATCTGATGCTTCTGAGATAGACGGTTGGGAAGGGGGACACGAGGGAGCAGGGCTTAGCAAGCTGGGTATCCAGTGACCTCTGGTGGGACATTTCTGTTTCAGATAACATGGTATCTCAACACCTCTTCAGTGGTTTGAGCCACATGTCTACTAGACTGAATGATGAACGTAAAGTTTATATGCGTTTCTCCCCAGACTGCTCTCTATCTTGTCCTTTGGGGTGCTAGTAATTTGCTTTGATGCTCCGGATTCCGAGAGGGCGTTTGTGTCAGCAGCAAATTGCTTTTCAAATCCATTGACGTAGAAGCTGTAACTGGGTTAGTTAGATGAACTGAGGTCTCAGAATTTCTGGATCTCAGATCTCATAATTCAGAATGTCCTTCCACTCTACACCAACACTGTCAGTGGAATCAGGAAATACTCTGCCAAGATTGTCATGCGATAATAACAAGAGCTCTTCAGGGTCTTTTTCAGTGGATCCTGCTTACCATGTTAATTTTATGATTAAAACTGGAAAAATATTTTAATACAAAAAACCCTCAAAAACTTAAATGTCCCACCTGTGAGCCAGTGGTGCCAGAAAATTAAATTATTTAATAGAAATTATTTCATGGAATAGCTATGGTAAAATGCAGTTTCTAAAAGATGAGAAGATAAATCACTTAAATGTAACTAAGATGTTAAATTCCCAGCCCCTCCAAAATTTGGTCCTAATAGTCTATGACCCAATTTCCCTACGGAGCTGAAAGCATTAATCATCTTCAGGAAGGGACACACACTATGGAGATTCCCTGCCACAAGGAAGTTCTTCATGTCTGGCCTATATCACTTTTGCTTTAAAACAGGGCTGATACCTTTTATTCTGGCCTGAAGAAAGGGAACAAGTTTTGCCCTGTACCAGACCCTCAGCTGTGCTCAGGAAATTCATGATTCTTCAAAGAAAGAGAACCAAAGGTTTACCCAGCCAAACTTGAACTTAGCAAGGCTCTTGTTAGAATATTCACTTAGATGTCTTCCATTAGTAAACGTTTCCTGGATGGTTACCACACGCCAAAACTGTACTACATTCTGGGGATAAAGTGAATGAGACCCAATTACCTGTTAAGTCATGGGAGCTGGGGTCACACCTTCTGAATACTTGCTCTTTCTTGATACAAGGATGTGTGGATAGAAGACCTCTCCTTCCCCCTGCCTGCTCACACTTACACACACTGCTACGAGCATACACAAACACACTCAGGTCCACACAGACCTGTGTACACACACCTACCCCTCCCGACACGTATGCAAACACTCATGCTCTACTCACCCCAGCTTGCAGTCACGTATATGTACGTGTGTTTCCTCCATGTTCTCAGCATGTGGACAGACCTGAAAGCCTCTGACATAATATGGACCATCTGAGACACAGCTTGGATATTGAACCTCTTGGCCTCATTTCTGGAACCCTGGCTGTCAGGAGCATGCACATTGATCCACTCTTACCAAAGTTTGACCCACTGGTCCTTCTAAAGGTAAGAGAGGATCCAGTTTGCACCAAATGGTCAGAGTGAACCCAAGGTTTGCACACTCCAATTTATTGCAGTTTCTTTCAGTTCACCTAATTTTGACTAATCCTTGTCACACAGATGGACAGTGTTCAGTAAGCGAGATGGAAATGGTCCATGCCCTCATAGAGCTCATGGTCCAGGGAAGGAGACAGACCCATATACAGATAAAAGGAATATATTCAGGAGACAGGCATCATGGGTCATTTATTTACTCAACACGCATTTAATGGGCTCTTGCTCTGTTGTCAAGTATCAGATAGATGGTGGTGAACCAAGTGTAAAAGAGAAGAATGGAATATTGGAGGTGGTGCCATCTGTATGTGTATGTGTGTTTGTGCGTGTGTGTGTATAGAGTGCAGTCATCTTCAGTGTACAGGTTGAAAATAATTTACATATGTTAGACACTTTAGTAGTCAGCTCAGGCTCCTATAAAAAAATAGCATAGACTGGCTGGCTTAAACAACAGACATTTATTTCTTACAGTTCTGGAGGCTGGGAGTCTGAGTTCAGGGTGCCAGCATGGTTGGGTTCCTGGTGACAACTGTCTTCTTTGCTTACAGAAGGCTGCCTTTTCCCTGTGTCCCCACATGGTGGAGAGAGTGAGCTCTGGTGTCTCTTCCTCTTCTTATAAGGACGGTAATCCCATCATAGAAGCCCCACTCTCGTGACCTCATCTAAACCTAATTATCGCCCAAAGGCCCCACCTCCAAATATCACATGGGGAGTTGGGCTTCAACATGGATAGCGGGGGACACAACATTCAGTCAATAACAGACACCCATGTAACCCCCACCATCTCAAGACGTAAAACATTCCCACCACTGCAGATAGTGCTCATCCCCCTTCAGGCCATTGTCCACACCTGTTCATAAGTTATTCACTCTTTTGGCCTCTACCACCATAGATTAATTTAGCCTCTTCTTAAACTTCATAGAAGTGGAATCCTACAATATGTAATCTTTTGTGTCTGGCTTCTTTGACTCAACATTCCCTGTGAATACTGTCCATATTGTTGCACATATTAGAAGTTTGGGCTCTTCATTGCTGTATAGTATTCCATTCTGTGGCCCTATCACAATTTCGTTTTCCATCCTATTGTTGATGGACATCAGGGTGACTTCCAATTTGGGGCTATTATCTGTGAGAAGTTTTGAAGAATAAATGTGAGTTTTTCTAGTGGAACTTGATGCGGTAGCCATTAAATGAAATCTATAAACTACGTTACCCTGGGGCAACAAAGCAATGGAAATGGGCTCATTTTGCCTGCGAAGTCATGCCCTACGTTGGACTCTATTTGTGATGGGGAGTTGGGTCACTGGCATCCTGGGGCCTCCAGGTCTCTGTAGCAGTTGATGGCCCACCCCGACTTGTGTTTCGCTGGCAAAAGAGACCCCAGGAGCAAACTGAGGCGTGGATGATATCCTTAAAGGTCAAAAGGTCAGGCTTGGTCTGGGTTCTCTCAGGAGATTCTCTTCAGGTGATTCTGTCATTCTCTGTTTTAAACAAATTCTTACTCTGCCTCCTTCCAAAAAAGGATTTGAAGTGGCTTTCAAGTGTCACAAATAGAAAAAAAAAACATGAAAACAATGTAAAATTATAAAGCCTATTAGGAAAATACAGGGTGGAGATAGGGAAGAGGGGAAACTAAAGACAGTAAGGAGAAGTACAGCAAATAAGTGGATAATTACATGTTGAGCTTCCTGTAAGGCAACGCAGTAAGGGAAATGGGATGATCTTCATAACTTATACCAGTTCATCAAGGGCACTCAGAGGAAACAATTACATCATGCACTAATGTTAATCATTTTTTCTATATATTTTTGCCTAAACCATCTTTGTAATAAATTCTGCCCAAAGCAAAGCATGGATGGAGGTGGTATTGCATAACAGTTGAGAGTACAGGGTGCAAATGCTGGTTCCACTACTTGCTGGTTGTGTGACCTTGGGCAAGTTACTTAACTCTCTGAGTCAGTTTTCCCCTCTTTAAAATGGGAGTGATAATGCGAACTCTGTGAGGTTGTTGTGAGAATTCAGTGAGATAGCACAGGGCCTGGCAAGTATTCAGTACTGGCTATTTTTTAGTAGCACTTCTTCTGAATTGTCTGTAGGCAATTTTAACTTTTCAAAGCACTTTTCTACGTGAATTGTATCCCAAAAATATTTTTGGGAAATAGGGCTGGAATTAATCTATTATAAAGCTAGTCCCAGCAAGTTAAAGACTTAACCAAGACCACATAGCTGATTTGTTACAGTGGCTGATGTCTTTTCCTTGGTGACTGGAGGTTTATGTAATTCTAGAAGTGTGTTTATGGGGGCAAGTCATTACATTGGCAGGAATAGACTGCCAGGATTTGACAAAAATGTTCCAAATTTGTCCTGGACCTTTTCCCTATAATGATAGGTGGTCATTTCTCTGTCATTTTTGGCTTGAGGGTGCATGAGAATTGGGGCTCATGTGGCCTGAAATAGACACAGCAAAGAAGCTAGGATTTAAATCCGGAGCCCACCTCCACAGCTCATGCTCATAACCACTGTGCCTACCAGTTAGTTTGGCATCTGACCTGATGGGCAGTGTCAGCTGGCTCTCTCCTTCCAGGCCCTGCCCAGCTACCCAGTCAACAATGTGGTAGGAGCCCCCATCATTTCCTGGATGTTGGTTCAACAGGATCTTTCCAGGAGATGGGGCTTTAGGGATTGGAAAGAGCCTCTGGTCTATTGGCGCCTCCTCCTGCCTCCCCCACATACACACGTGCTCATCTATCTGGCCCTCTGAGCACGGTTAGCCCCATGAAGCTAACTTCATTGTCAAAGCACCTAGAATCCAGCTCTAGGCAGAGTTTGGTTCCAGGGAGGCTCAGAGGAACAATGACCTCTCTTTTCAGTTACAAGTTCCCACATCTACAGAACTGCTTCAGCAGAGGGGGGACCCTCCTTCCAGACACTCTGGAGCGCTGGAGGGCCCAGACAGGACTGGACATCTGAGAATTCTATGGCCAGACAGAAATGGTACCTGCTCCTAGAACCATGGGCTGGTGAATGTGGTGGGCTTCAAAAGGCTCTTTAATAATAAAAACATGAGCCACCATTTATCATGCACTTATTCAGTGAATATTTATTGGGCACCTACCACGGAATAGGTATTGACAATTCAGCAGAAACAAAACAGGCATAGCTCCTGCTCTCACGGAGATGACATTCTAGCAGGAGTCGGGAGAGAGACATAAGCTACTAAATATATGACATGGCAGATGGTGAGAAGGTCTGTGGAGAGAAGTCAAGCTGGTGAGAAGGGGTGAGGTGGGATGAGGGGCTGCTGTTTCAGATATGGTGGTCAGGAAAGTCCCCTGCAACGGGGTAGCGTTTCTGCAGAGACCTGAGTTTATTGAACATGCAGGCACTGTACTAAGCTGCTCAGATTGAAGTGAGGGGTGGGGAGAGGAACCCACTAGGACCCCACCTCACCTGCTGAGATACCTTCTTGGAACTCTTGGGGCCCTGTGAGCACGATGTGGATTCCCGTCGCTCTACACTATGCCACTTACCCAAACTACCTGGGGAATCCTTCCCCCCAACTCTTTTCCCCAGTGCTGCTTCTTGGGACTCTCAGGACTTCTCGCCTCCTCTCTCCAGTCTTTTACCTTACATCCTTCTATGGCTAATGGGTCCCCTGGCAGAACTCCCGAGAAGGCTCATGGCAGGGCTGTGATGTGGAAGAACTTTGCACATGTGGGGAAGGACAATGGAGTCATGGCAAGGGCTTCCAGCCTTTCAGAGGAGGCCATGTTTAGGGACTGCTCCTTTGGACACCAGCCTCTCTGTAGGATTCATTTCAGGATTCAAGCAGAGCTGGTCCTCTTATGGCAGATAATTTAATCCCATATTATTTTAAAGGACTTTTGGTGTCTGTGGTCACTTGTTAAAGTATGGCTCCTTCTAAAGGGATTATAATGTGGTTTTTAGTTCCTCTTCCCTGGGGAGTGGTCAATCAGATTGCTTTCCACTGTAGGGCAACCCCTAGGATGAGGGTTCCAGTAAAGGGGGAGCCAGGGAAAGGGGAGGGAGGGAGCCACCAAATGAGAGGCCACTTCAGGACTGTGTCAGGACCTGCTCTGCTGAGTCTGTCTTTCTTTTTCTGTGAGCTGTGAGCCTCCTGAGGTTTGCTGATCCACCCACGACTTCCCACAGGGAATCACCTGCAGAGTTTCCAAGACAATGAGAATCAGACCTGGCCACCTGGGACCCGCCATTCCCCATTATGATGTGCAGGTTTGTTAGGGGCACTAAGGAGGGAAGGAAAACACCAATTTTTCAGTAATTTAGTTATTACATTTCTCATTGAGGAAAAATAACAGAAAGTAAAGATATTAAAAGGAGGGAGGGAGAAAGAGAGGAAGGAAGACAGAAAGGAAGAGAAAAGAGAAAATTATTCATATTCTTATCATCCAGAGAAAAGTACTTTGAATAGCCAGCAAATTAGCTAGCTCATTAGTTATATAAATATATACATTTATTTATTTATTTTTATTTATTTATTTTTTTGTGAGGAAGACCAGCCCTGAGCTAACATCCATGCCAATCCTCCTCTTTTTTGCTGAGGAAGACTGGCCCTGGGCTAACATCGTGCCCATCTTCCTCTACTTTATATGGGATGCCGCCATAGCATGGCTTAACAAGTGGCGCGTCGGTGCGAGCACGGGATCTGAACTGGCGAACCCCGGGCTGCCGCAGCAGAGCGCACGCACCCAACTGCTTGCACCACTGGGTCGGACCCCTAAATATATACATTAAAAAAGAAATAGGGGTGAATCTTAACATATCATTTTGTAGCTCACTTTTATCATTGAAGAATCTTGGGTGACCCTCTTTCCGGGTCAGTTAGCACCAATCTACAGCGTGATTTTTCATGACTGCATAGTGGATAGTCTGTCTCTACCGCTCTTTATGCCTTGTGTTGGTCAATAGGTGATTTCCAAATTTTTCGCTAGTAAAAACAACACTATAACCAATATGCTGTAGCTAAAATATTGCTCCTTTCCTCTATTTCTTCAGGCTAAATCCCAAGAAATAGAATGTGTGTATGTGTATCTATGGTTATGTGTATGGGTGTATGTATCTAAAGGGTAACAATTTTTATTCAGTGTTATGTGTAATTGTCTGCTCTCCCACCCTTGACTGTGATAACCATTTACGGAGCCCTTTTTTTAGTATCTTATTTCATTCTCGTACAATCCTGTGAAATAAGCTGTCATTATCTGTCTTATAGAGGAAGGCCCTGAGATGTAGAGTTTAAGTAGCTCAAAGACAACTAACTAGTAAGGCAGCAGAGTCATCATTTGAGTTTTGATCTGTGATGTCCAGGGACGTAGGCCTCAAAGATAATGGGAGGCTATTATATTTCCTGAGCTCCTAAGGCCAGAAGAATCTTCCCAAGCTCCTCTGGTCCAGTCTCAATAAGGGGCTTCTCCTAAACCATCCCAGGCTGGTGGACTGGAAATCTGGGTTTAAAACTCTTGTCTTCCCTTGGTTTCTGGTTCTTGTTTTCAGTGACCACTAGAGTGAGAGGGTCTTCCATTTGACCAACTCAGCCCTTCCATGCTGCCATTCAAGCCATTTCCTGTTACGCAGATCAATCTGCTTCTTCCTCCAGGTCATAGATGACGAGGGCAATGTCCTGCCCCTGGTGCAGAAGGAGACTTGGGCATCAGGGTCAAGCCCATCAGGCCTGTAGGCATCTTCTCTGGCTATGTGGTGAGGAACCCCCTCTCCTCTCTCTGTCCCCTGCTGGGGATAAGGGGTTCTGAGAGGGATGAGAGGGGTCCCAAAGTTATGAACTTCCCAAGAGAGATTGGCAAGACATAGGGACAAGGGGTGTCCAGTGTCCAAGAATGGGCACTTTGCCAAGAGAAAAGATTGGCCATTCATCCCTGTCATCCTTAGCCCATCACTAAGACCCCATTTGAAGAATCATCTTTCTCCAGACACCCCTTTCCACCCCAAGAAGTGCTTCATGCCAGAAAGCTTATTGCCTGTCAACTCTATACAGCAGTGTTTTCCCAAGGGCAGCCCTGCCCCCACCCCCAACGATTGTCCCTGCTCCATGCCATTGATCTCCTTCAAAGCTGTGCTAGATGCCACATTGAAGCCACCACACAGTTGGAGGCACCCCTACCTTCGGACCTTGCAGCGTTAGAAACAGATGATTCTTGAGGCTAACTGGCTCGATTTACAGGTGAGGATGGTGAAGACAGAGATTACAAAACTCATCCAAGCCCGTTATCATTGAAAAATGGACAGGGAGGACCTCAAACACGTTAAATAATAAATTAAATAATAAATCCAGTAATAATCGTTGCTACCATTTATTGAGTGCTTACTATGTGATAAGCCCTGTCTCAAAGCACTTCACGTACGTTAAACACATTGGATCCTCCCAAAGACCCTATGAAGTCCTTGGAGACAAATTGCTTGAGTTCAGAACCCCGCTCCACTACTTACTGTATGATCTTGGGCAAGTTACTGGTCTCTCATGCCTCAGTTTCCTCACCTGTAAAACATGTATCATAATATCTCTCAGCGTTATTATGGATATCGAGAGGCATTAATGTTTGTGAAACACTTAGAACAGTGCTATGTAAGAGTGTGTTAAATAAAAGAATTGCTGTAGACCCACATGATCACTACCACTGTACAGAGGAGGAAAACCGAGCCCCAGAGAAGAGGGCACAGCCGCACTGTGTGCTTCTCCAAGCATTTCCTGTGCGCTGTCCCCTCTATCCTCACGCGCCGGAATTCTCCCCACTCGACAGATGGGAAACAGACTCAGGAGTTGGTGGGTTGACTCAAGGCTGCAGAGTTAACGCCAGCAGGGGCTGCATGGTGACCAGGAGAAAGAGTCAAGCTGGTGGCCAAGAGATTTGGCTTCTGGTCTCAGCTCTGCCAGCTGTGATGGCTGTTTGGCCTCCGACAGGCCTCTTGATCTCTCTGATCTTCAGTACCCCTATTTTCCAAATGAGGAGGCTAGGCTGTGAATTCCCTATTCTGCCTTCTAACCCAGTGACTGAACATCCAACCTGGAGCCCACACCTCAACGCTTGAACAAACACTTGATATAAAGATGCGCTAACAAGGGGCAAACCTCAGACTTTCTCACTGCTCATGAAAAAGTGCCTCAGCTGAATGAGGGGCCCGGCCACTGTAGAAATATGCACAATGCCTGGGGCCCTGGTGGCTTGCTGATGTGTCTCTAGAACTTTCAGATCTAACAGAGGAGCCAAAAAGAATGTCTAATAAACTTTGGTGCCCTTGAACAGGGTCATGGAGTGGAGCTGGGGTTGGGCTGACCATTGAAGGGAAGGCGGAATCGGTCGGGGAAAGTGCCCTAGAGCTTGGGTGAGTGAAGCATCAATATGACCCGTCAGACTGAACCCCGGGGAGCAGGTGAGAGACCCTGGGGGAATAACTGAAATACAGAGGGAAGTCCAGTTCCACCTGGGGTCTGGGGTTGACAGGTTCAGGACAAGCCCACTGTGTTTAGTTGTTCAAGTTGTAAAAGTACAACCTGCCATCTGTTCTTGGCAGCCCTGCGGCAGAGAACATAGGCTTTGCAGGCACAATGACTCTGTCTACTCACTAGGACAATCTTGAGAAGACAGCAGCCAACATTCAAGGAGACTTTTGGCTCCTGGGAGACTGGGGAATCAAGGATGAAGATGGGTATTTCCAGTTCATGGGGCAGGCAGATGGTATCATTAACTCCAGTGGTGATCTTGGCTTCTGGGCTGGAAAGGGTAACCTAGATCTTTATTCTGGCTGGTTCTAGACTTTGGGGCTGGCCTAGAGGTTGTGTCCAGTCTTCTCTGAAGGACAGGTTCTCCTACAGATACCAGATTGGAGCCTCAGAGGTGGAGAGTGCATTGATGGAGCACCCCGCTGTGGTGGAAGAGGCTGTAGTCAGCAGCCCGGACCCCATCCGAGGAGAGGTGATGGGCGAGCAGCAGCTTGCGGGTCTGCAGATTTGGGAGACAAGGGCAGTATAGAATGGTGGTTAAGAGCATGGACTCTGGAGGCTGGGCTGCCTGGGTCCAAATCTTGGCCTTGTTGGTTACCAGCTGTGTGACCGTGGACAAGTTACTTAGCCTCTCTGAGCCTCAGTTTCTCATCTGTAAGATGAGAGGTTGTTGTGATGATTAAATGTGTTAATATTTGCAAAGTGCTTGGAATAAGGCCTGGCACATAGCAAGCACCACATAAGGTCTATTATTACGGGGCTGCAGGGATTCCACTGCTGTCTGTCATTTGAATGAGAATCTGATCCCTGACGAGAGGAATGAGGAGGAATTTGAAGCAAGAGATAGAACCCCTGAGCCATGGGGTCTACAGTGAGAATAGGGGGAAGAAGAAAGACCTCCTATAATGCCAGGGTTATAGGAATAGGCCAGACGGAGTCTAACAGAGCCTGATGTGTGTGTAGGGAAAGGTTAAGGTGCAGACGTGTGGGTCAATGTCCAAGGACATTTCTGTAAGAAGTTAACCATGTCATTCTCTGGCAGGTTAGGGATGTATGGAAATCATGGGAGCCACTAGGCAAATGGGGCCCGAAGGGGATCCTCTACTGAGAAAACCCTGTGTGCCAAGCACTGAGCTAAGCTGTGCTGCATATGACTTCATTTCATTTCCCGTGAAGTGTGACAATTGGGTCTCCATTTTATAGACATGCAAACTGTAGTTTGGAGAGGTTAAACAAGTCATTTAGGCTGATGGTCCCTAGTCTTTATTTTCCTCTCTTCTCCAATATCGAATTTCTCCCCTTCACTCTCTATTGTCCTGGGGATACGAGGTGAGCCTGGTCTCAATCTGCAGTCCTACCTGTGCATCCAATAAGCCGCTTGAGAGAGAGGTGGGATCTTGGCTGTTATTATCCTTAGTTTCTCCCTTTGCCCTGCCCCGGATATCTGGAGGAGTAATTGGGGGATATATAGGTGGTGGCTGTGGTGGAAGTCTTAACACTGATTTTGCACTGTCCCAGGAGATGACGACACACTCTGACCCCTTCTCTCTTGGCCCTCATCCTCGCTGCAGGTAGTGAAGGCATTTGTGGTCCTGGGCCCACGGTTTCTGTCCCATTACCTGGACCAGCTCACCAAGGAGCTGCAGCAGCACGTGAAGTCAGTGATGGCCCCGTACAAGTACCCGAGGAAGGTGAGGCCTCTGGGCTCCCGAACTTGAGGAAGGAGGGATGGTTCTCCTCTTGTATTTCTCTCCTTCAGTCAGAGGATGAAGCCTCTAATTCCAAAGTTCTGCCTGACTATGACCAAGAAAGCCCAACTGTCCAGATTCCTGAAAATTGTCCTTAGCCTTTAAGTCACTCTGAATTGCAAGTCAGTTGCTCCTGTGGGAACAAGTTCTAGCCAATACCTGGCCTACATTCCCACTCTCTGCACTGAGGTCTTGCCATATTATTCAGGATTCTCTCAGTTGTAAGTGACAGAAATCCAACTTGAACTTTATTGCTCAACTGAAAAGTCCAGGGGTGGGTGAAGCTTTAGTCACGGCTGGTAACAGGCGTTCAAATGATGTGGTCAGGGATGTCTCTTTCAACACTTGACTTTCCTTCTTTCTGTATTGGCTTCATTTCTTGAAATTCTCTACCTTAGTAATGGCCCCCAGAAGCTCCAAACATACATTTTTAGCAGCTTAGCAAATCCCAGTAGACAAAGAGCATCTTTGGGGCCGGCCTGGTGGCATAGTGGTCAAGTTTGTGCACTACACTTCGGCAGCCCAGGGTTCGTGGGTTCAGATCCTGGGTGTGGACCTATGCACCACTCATCAAGCCATGCTGCGGCGGCATCTCATGTACAAAATAGAGGAAGATGGGCACAGATGTTAGCTCAGGGCCAATCTTCCTCACCAAAAAAAAAAAAGCATCTTTTTCCTCAAAGGCACCAGCAAAAGTCTTCAAGTTGATTCTGTTTGGACCAATTCAGGTCATGTGTTCATCTTAAACCAATCCCTGCAACCAGGGGATGGGACACTCTGACTGGCCAGTTCTGGGTCATGTGATCACCCCTGGAGCTAGCACAGGAAGGATGGGAGAGAGAGCTGCCCTGAACCCATGACATGGACTGAGCGAGGGAGGGGTGGCTCCCTGCAGGAAAATGGAAGTTCTCCTACCCGAAAAGGCAAAAAGCATAGGCTCTACCGTACCTGTTTTCAACTGTTTTCACTCTGAGGCAGAGAATTAAAGCATGGAGCTTGACACAGAAGGAGGACCTAGTTTTTGGAGCCGGGTACAAAATAGGAGCTTGCCCCAGGGAACGAAGAAAAATTTACTTTTTTGAGTCTGGGGTAGAAGGTGAGAGCAAGCACATTAAGCCTCAAGCCCCTCAGATCCTCATGTAACCCGGATGCTCTCTGATGCTTTGTCAGCACAGGCTGATTGTCACAGGTGGTTTCTGAGAAGCAGACTCTGGGAAGGAGACTATCCTGCAGAGATTTATCAGGGAGTGCTTTGGATCAAGACCTGCAGAAGGAGATGGACGGGAAGGGAGCAGGATTGGGCAGAAGGTGAAGTTGCACTATGACATAGTTTCAGTGGGGGCCTCAGCCGACCCCATGGGGAGGCCTGAAGCTAGGACAACCTTTCAGGGTCTCCTGAGGGGGTGGAGGGGATAAGGGGAGGGCCTTTATAGCCCCGTGTGGTTCAGGCGTGGATGCAGGCTGCCCTGGGAAGGGGGCGTGGCCCTGGGAGAGAGAGCTCTCCTCAGCTGTGCACTCTCCAAAGAGGCCTGGCAGTGGGGGAGTAAGCCTTTTGTTCCCGCAGGGGGATCTGGGCAGCACATTAAAGAGTCCACCATGCAGACTTTCAGCCTGAAACTGATAGAGAGGCAGGATAGCATAGTCTCGGAATCAGACTGTTGCATTCAAAATCCATATCATCACTTACTCAACAATCTCTCTGTGCCTCAGTTTCCTTATCTGTAAAATGGCGATAATGGTGTTACTGTTTCACAGGTTGTTAAGAAGAAGAATTAATATTTGTAAGGCATAAGGCACTTAGAAGAGTGACTGGCACATAATAAGCATTTAATAAGTATTTTAAAAGGAAACTAGAAATCCAATAACACCAAACATATCAAGAATTTAGAATTTGGAATTGAAACTGAGTATTTGGGGAGATTCAGTGGAAGGGTCCTATCACACAGTATAACAGTGTATTACTCAGTAGACGTGTCTCTTTTTACATTCTCTCCTCTAGAATGCCCTGGGCAGCAGGTTCCTTCCACCTCCTCCCTCATTCCAGTGACCATACTCCCTTCTTTTTATTGATTGATTGATCTTCTTGAGGTCATATTAGTTTATAACATTGTGTAGTTTCAGGTGTACATTATTATATATCAGTTTCTGTATAGACTGCATCTTGCTAACCACCAATAGTCTAGTTTTTGTCCGTCACCATACGTATGTGCCCCTTTACCCCTTTTGCCCTCCCCCCACCCCCTTCCCCTCTGGTAACCACTAATCTGTTCTCCTTATCCACATGTTTTTTTATCTTCAATATATGAGTGAAATCATAGAGTGTTTGTCTTTCCCCGTCTGACTTATTTTAACATGATACCCTCAAGGTCCGTCCATGTTGGTGCAAATGGGATGATTTTGTCTTTTTTATGGCTGAGTAGTATTCTATTGTGTGTGTGTGTGTGTGTGTGTGTGTGTATATATGTATATATATATGTATGTATATGTATGTATATATATACATACATATACACACCACGTCTTCTTTATCCATTCATCAGTTGATGGGCTCTTGGGTTGCTTCCACATCTTGGTTATTGTGAATAATGCTACAATGAACATAGGGGTGCATAAACCTCTATGGATTGTTGATTTCATGTTCTTTGTGATATGCAGAGTAGCTTTCGTCTTAGCATTAAACGTGGATCTCCCTTATGGCTTCCTTCTACCTTCTATCTACTCTCCAGGGGCCAAATAGTAAATATTTTAGGTTATACTGTCTTTGTTGCAACTGCTCAATTCTGCCCTTGTAGTGTGAAAGCAGCCAGAGACTATTGTAAATGAATGGGAGTGGCTGTGTTTCAGTAAAACTTTATTTACAAAAACAGGAGGAGGGCTAGATTTTGCCCATAGGGTGTAGTTTGCCAAGCCCTGCTCTACCCCACTGTGATCTTAACAAACTCCTTCCTCAACAAAGTCAGTCTTGCCCTGTGGAAGATTCCCACATCAGCTGCTAAGATAGTTTTTTCGTATCTGTATCCCTATTGTTATTATTTTTATTAAATCCGAGACCATCTGATTCCTAGACTGATGCCCTGGCAAGCTGAACCATGGGAAGCCTCAATGAACTGTCATCATCATCCACATATTAGGATTCAAGAGTGTTAGAGATGGTGAGGTCCTTGATATCAGACCTTCCTTTTCACGGGTGAGAAGAGTGAAATTGGAGAGATTTTATAGTTTTGCCAAGGACACACCAACAGGAAATGACTGAGATGGAATTGAAAACCAGGCTTCCTAACTCTTAGATGTCTGTTCTCTCCAGTCGAGCTTAATAACCACAGCTAATATTTTTGGGTGTTTACCCCATGCTAAGAATTTAGCCTTGGAATCTCATTTAGTCCTCACAACAACTCAACAAATTTGTTGTTATCCTCCGGCTTATTCAGTGGGGAAACCGAGTCTCCTAAAAGCCAGATGACCCGACCAAAGCCAGGCGAGTGGTAGAGGAAAGACTGGAGCCCAGAGAGTCTGGCATCAAAGCTCAGGTGTCTGATGTGTCGTGTTGTGTTCACGTACTGCTTCTCGCCTGGTCTAGAGTATGTCAGAGACCAGCTGACCGACTTTATGTCCAGTTCCAGCCATTCTCCTCTTGTCCTTGTCCCCGAGCACTTTCTGAAGCTTCTTATTGCACAGCGGGCTGCCCTGGGTGTTTTCCAGGCTCAGTCCTCACTCACCTGGAGCCTCCAGCCTCAAGAGCTTCCCTTCACCCTGTAGCAGTTCCTCTGAAATAGCCAACCCCATTGGGGTCATGGACAGCCCACCCTGCACTGATTTTTCCCAACAGATGGAGTTTGTCTTGGACCTGCCCAAGACTGTCACGGGGAAAATCCAGCAACAAGGACTGCAAGAGGTCTGGGCAGGCCGGGGCTCAGTGAGACCTGCAGGGGCCTTTCCTGTGCTTCCTGCCCTTTTCCCCCTTCCATTTCCCTTTGGGTCTTCTGTCTTCCCCTGGGGATATGAGATTCTTTATGGCAAGACATGCGTGTGATTTTTGTCTTTCCTTGGTTATGAGCTCAAAATCTTTCCATGTTGGATATTGAAAGAAGAAAAGGAGGGAATGCGAGAGAGGAAAGGAGAGGGGAACAAAGGAAAAGGAAAGAGAAAAAGAGTGAAACAGCAAGATAGAGCAACTGAGAAAGAAAAGGAGGGAGGGAAGGTAGAATGGAGGGAGAGAGGAAAGACAGAAAGAATTAGAGGGACGGAAAAGAAAGAGAAGGAAAGAAGGAAGGAAGGAAAGAAGGAAGGGAGGAAGGAAGGAAGGATAGAAGGAAGAGAGGAAGGGAGGGAGAAAGGGAGGGAGGAAGGAAGGATGAAAAAGAAAAGAAAGCTGGATAAACAGAGTCAAGCAGAAAACTGTATCCTAGGAAGGAAATGAAAAGCCAGGGCGCCCTTATCACCACTTGGACAAGACCTCCATACAGAGAGGCTTGTGTATGTGGTTGGGACAGTGGCGTCATCCCCATGTCACCCCATACGTTAGGGCATTCATGTCCAGTGGAGGGGAACCACCATGTACTGAGCATTTGCCACATGCCAGTCACTGTCCTAGCCATTTTATAAATCCTGTCACGTTTCATCTCGGTGTGGCATCTGCAGACCTCAGGTCATAGTTGTGAGAACAGTGTGATAAACTGAAACAGGTGTCCCTTCCCCTACAGCTCATGTTTGTGGTGTTGTCTGCTCTTCCTAGAATCAAGTAATAAAATCATTTTTAAATCAAGACCCTCTGGGGAAAACAAAGAAGGAGAGAGTGGCATTGGTGAAAGACAAACCACAGACTCAGTTCCTGGGGCCTCTGGGACCCCAGAGCCAGGAGTCCACGAGAGGGAGGGAGGTGAGGACCATGACGGCTTCACCACAACCCAGAGGCAGAAGGTGAACCTTCCTAGCAGACTCAAGTGAGCTGGAGAAGAAAGCAAAGGATTTCTGAGGCTCCATGACTCTTCTTAAGAATACTGAGTAATAACTACAACGATGGTAATAATAATGTCAAGCACTTGCCAAGTATCAGGCACTGTGCGAAGCAAACACGTATATTAATCCCGCTTAATGTTCACAGTCACCCTTTGATTCAGGTACTATTATTTTTCCCCTTTGACAGAGGAGGAGACTAAGACTTGGAGAGATTAAGTGATATTCCCCGAGGTCACACAGCGTCAGGTTCCCACACAGGCCTGTCTGCATACAATGCTCATGCACCCCTTCAATCTGCTTGCCTGCTCTTCTGGCCCTTGACAAAGCACTTCTCTTACAGTCCTCATTTTCAACATCCAATAGAATGTGGATATACTGTGATATATTCCTCCAGGAGTCCACTAAAATGCATCAGAGTTTTGTTTGGCCTAGTAGAGAAATGCAGTCTGCTAATCAAATAGCAAAACTTTGCTTTTAACCGACAGCTTCCAAGAATTAAAATCTGGCAGATGCTCATCCTGACACTTGCACTGCTATCTTTATCCTATAGCGAGAATGTCTTGGGTCATATCCCTTTACTCAGTGCCCAGTCCACACTCTCCTCACCTCTTCCAGGCTCAGGAATGATTGATGATGGGAACGCACACCTTTAGGGGAAGTCTGTGACCTACCTGAAGAATAGGATCTGGCTCTCCTCCCTCCGCTCCATCCCCTTCTCCAAATGGCTTGTATAAAGCTATCACAGTATTCAGCCGGTACCTTTCAGATTGGCTGAAAGGTGGCTTACTGTGACTACAATGAAATCACCACCTCTTGTCTTTTTCAGGATGAGATAAAGATAGACCACCTCATCCTGCCTGTCCTTGTCTAGTAAAAGCCTTTCTAGTCTAGGGAAAGTCCCAAGCTGGCTGCAATTATCCACAGATAGAAGGAGAAACTTCCACTGGAGAAGGGGGGTCACCTCACTTACATTCAATATTATTTCAACATCAGGTTCAAGTTGTGAAATGACAGAAGGGCTGGCCATTATATCACATGTTAAAGAGTTGAGACTTCATCTGGAGAGTAATGAACTCAGTCAACAATGCATTTCTAAATGATTACCTTGGTAGCTGAGTGGTGAATGTATTAAAGGAGAATTTGAGAAATGCTTGGAAGAATTCCTTTTCCTTGGAACCTGATGACTTGGAACTAAATAAGGCAGATGGGGTTAAGAGTAAGAAGGCACTGAAGGATGATATCTTGGTTTTTTATTAGGTAAACTGGGGTAGGTGGTTATAGTACTTTCTGAGAGGAATGGATTTGGAGGCAGGAACATTGAATTCAGTTGTGGTCATGTTTATCTATGTTATCTATGGAGTATCGAGGTTAGCATATATTTAGTAATCAGTTGGATATTTAAGTTTGAACTCAGGGGAGAGGTCAATATTTTAAATGTGGTTTAGGAAATTATCGAGAGAAATAGAGAGAGAGAGGAGAGAGAGAGAGATGGACAGAGTGCATATGGAATGAGAGGAATTGTTGGCTGAGGATGAGTTCTTGGAGAACAATATTTAAAGAGAAGAAAAAGGAAGAGAATTCCATGGACAATGTTGAGAAAGAAGACTCAGAAAAGGCAGGGTATGAGAACAGAAAGATGAAAGAGAGCGATTCAAGAGTTGGTTATCATTGCCAAGAACGACCAAGAGTCAGAACTGAAAAGGACCCATTGCATTTGGCAGCAAGAACATTAGAGAACTTGCTTCCAAAAACAAAGATTCAATAGAGTAATTAAGAGTAGAAAACTGATGACTGTGGGTTATCAGTGAGGGATGGAAAGAGATGGAGACAGCTAACGTAGTCTATTCTTTTTAATAAGCATTAATTGAAAGGGGAAGGAACAAAAGAAAATATACAGAATCAAGGAAGCAACTTTTGGAGGAGGGAGGAGTTATGTGGCAAACATTGTTTTTCTCCTACTGTCATGGAGTGAATTGTGTCCCCCAAATTTCATATGTTGAAGCTCTAACTCCTAGTACCTCAGAATGTGACTGTATTTGAAGATAGGGCCATTAAAGAGGTGATTAAGTTAAAATGAGGCCATTAGGGTGGGCTCTAATCCAATCTGATGGTGTCCTTATAAGAAGAGATTGGGACACACAGAGAGACACCAGGGGTGTGTGCACAGAGGGACAGTCATATGAAGAAGCAGCAAGAGGATGGCCATCTGCAAGCCAAGAGGAAACCAACCCTGCCAGCACCTTGATCTTGGACTTCCAGCCTCCAGAACTGTGAGAAAGTAAATTTCTGTTGTTTAAGCCACTGGTGTGTGGTATTTTGTTACAGCAGCCTTAGCAGACAAATACACCTACCCAATGGCCATTCCCCACCACCACCTCCACACCACCTTGTTCCTTGCTAAAAGAACCCAGATTTTGTTCAGAATCAGAGTGAGCGCACTGCTAGGACATGAATTATGATTGGATTAACCCAGTCCTTTTCCAGTTCTCTTCAATTAAGTCAATTAGAAAGTTTCAGTTTGCTCCTTCTGTGTCTTCCACTCCTTTGTGGTGGAGTTTATTTGTGACTCAGCAAATATTGACTCTCTGCTCATCCCTCTCCACCCCTACTCAAGGGAGGAATACACTTCTCTGAGCCATGAGGTTGAGCTTGGTGGTGTAGCTTGTCTTGGCCAATGGAATACTAGCAGGCATGATGCAAGCAGAGGTTTTGAGTGTGCTTACCTGGTTTGCCTTGATTTTTGGTGCATCTGCCACCCACCATGAGAAGAGCATGCCCTAGAGAGCCACCAGTCTCAGAAGGAAAGCCTCGTGGGGCAGACATAACCCCACCCCACAGCTGAAGCTGAGCCTCCCAGACCACCTACAGGCTTGTGAGAAATAAATGTGTGTTGGTGTAAACCGTTGAGACTTGAGGATTGTTTGTTAGGCAACTTTGCCATAGCAACAAATAACTGATAAAACCTTAATTCCTCTTTTTAATAAAAAGAGAACAGACTAGTCTCAAATATTTGGCAGGCAACTGTATCCCAATGGGATTTAATAACAATAACAATGTATACTTCCATTGTATTCATTTTTAGTTTCCTCCGTTGTGGCAGATAAAATTAATTTCTTAATGATAGTAGTGATACAGAGTTTCGTTTGGATTGATAAATTTTTTGTGCTTTAAGTTTTTAAGAGAATCAATGTAAAGGAAAATATTGAGTAAATAAGACTAGAGATAATAGCGCATGGTTATAGCACAACAGAAAGAGACAATGGAGGTGAGGCATGAATGACCGAAGTTTGAGAAACATTTGAGTAAGAATGGGCCGGGATTACAGAGGAGAAGAGAACGAACGGGACCAAAATGAAAACTCAAAAGGAAGTGCAAGTAGTGTCATCTTTCCTAAAAGGAAGTAGCCAAGGATGAGTGGGGAATGTAGTTACCTTTTAGAGTTGAAGGTTGTGAGTTTGAGGTCTTGTTCTGTTCGAGGAATGCCCTGTCCACTCTCAGCCTCAGTCTCCTCATCTGATAAATGGGAGGGATCCAACATCACCACAAGGATGCAGTAGAGATTCGTGGAGATCATGCCTGAGGAAGCATCTCACAGGGTTCAGGTAAACCACCGGGCAGGGATTAACGTTTGAGAGGTGCAGGTGCGAGGGGAAGAGACGGGGGCCCAGAGAATGAGTGCTGCCTCAGCAAGCAAGGGTGCAGTCAGGCTGGGCACAGCAGCCCAGCTGCATGAACTCTGATCGGAGGTAACCTCTTATTTAATTTTAGTTACCTTTAACTAAACCCTCAGTCCACCAAGAGAGCCAGTCTGCCCACAGAAGGAGAGAGAGGGGAACGAGTGAGCAGAGAAAGGGCATTTGCTTGGAAGAGCAGGATGTTTATGGAAAAAAGATCCAGCTTTTTGATGGAGTCGTGATTTTTTCGGTCCTTCCAGGGTCCGGGTGCTCTAAAAAGAAGAGAGCGCTGGCATAAGACAAACAGATCCCTGGGGCTGTGAGCTGGATAAAGAGCCCATCCCCGCAATGCTTTGGGAGGTCCAGATATCCCAGCAGGCCCCGCAGAAGATGAGAGAACGCAATATCTGAAAGCTGTCCTGCAGAAAGAGCCCTACAGAGGTGACAGCACCATCCTGAAAGAACCTTTGTTGTTTTCTTCTATCATTTTAATATTACTTACCTTTGCAAATTGGTAATGCCTGAAAGATATTCTGAAAAATCCGGTAAAAACCACCCCCCACTGCCATCACAGTTTTCCTCCCCAGAGGTAAATGATGCCCCTTTTTTGTGAATCCTTCCAATGGTATCTGGGGGGAAATTTGGAGGGAGCCAGACGGTAGAAGCTTAGTTGGTTTTCTCCCTCTTTACTCAGATTGTGCTGTGATTTGCACCCCATTGCAGTTCCCTCTAGCCTCCCCCTACAGGAGAGAACTCACTCTCTCGCAGATCCTTTCTTCATCTCCCCAGCAGTGTGGGTGGAACAGGGAAAGCCCCAGGCACCTCCATCACCGTGGTCCTGCCTTGTGCACGTGGGTCAGCATTTCAGCCAACATTACCCTAGAAGCCGGATGCTGTGCTGGTGTTCAGGGGCTGGTCCTCCTGCCTGGGCATGGTCACTCAGGAGGGCAAAGGCCCAGGGGCATTCCCTTCCCAAGGAGCCTAGATGGGTTCAGAAGAGCCTGGACAGCAAGCTGGTTCTGTGTGGCTCCAGAACCAATCTAGGAATAGGGAGGGTACATGGCATGAAGGCAGATCTCAGCTTGAACAACCTCAGAATTTCCTGAAAATGCAATCTTTCCGCCAGCGCTCTGGGCTGCCTTAGGAAGTAGTGAGTTCCCTCTCACTATAGAGCTTCTTGTTTGCATCAGACTAGCTGATTTCCACGTTCTCCATTTCCTCCTGGGGTTGGCACCAGTGCGATTGAACTTCTTGGGCAGAGCCAGACTTGATAATTGTGGCTCACTTGTCAGGGCAAGGGTGTGGCCTAGTTCTTACCGGCACCATCCTCTGAGATTCCCAGGCACACCAAACCAAGAAGGATGCAAAAGGAAAACAAGAGCTCAGTTGCATGTGGATAACAGCAGGTCTGTCCACCAGGTGGCTCCCAAAGCCTTGCATTCATTTGCTCAACAAATAGCTAGTAAGTGGTTGCTAGTGCTAGTATTTTACCCAGGGAGGATACTGCTTTAAAAGGAAAGTTCCTTCCCTCGTGGAACTCATATCTAGTTGTTGTGGGAGGGGGAAGGGAGAAGCAGACAATAATTAAGATAAATAAGCAAATATGGAAAATAGGGATTAGGATGGGTAGTGGTAATTGGTATGGAGAAAATTAAGCAGGTGAGAATCTAAGAGAGTGATTGCATTTTTTTTCTATTTTTATGGATAGAAAATATCTGGAGTGAAGTAAATAGAGCTTTACTGCTACTTTTGGCAGATTTTTTTTCTGACAGACTTACAACAAAATTCCACCACCATTCCTACCTGCTTGCAGACGGTTGAGTGGGCCACTGGGATGTCACGTCGGGTCATTGAGAGGCACAGAAAGGGGCCCATTTCTTGTCCACCCACACTGACTTATGGAAAGGGGTGTTTCTGTTAGGCTTACTTTCTGGTTTCCTTCATTTTTGCCCAAACAAACCAGTAATGATCCAGAAGTTACCTGACATTCACAACGAATATTCATTAATTGTGAGACATGGGGGAGGAGTGAGCAGAAAAAGAGCATTTGCTTGGAAGAGCAGGCTGTTTATGGAAATGAAGATCCAGCTTTGGATTTTCGGAAGTTTTCTCCTTTTTTTGTTGTGAGTAAGATCAGCCCTGAGCTAACATCCATGCCAATCATCCTCTTTTCGCTGAGGAAGACCGGCTCTGAGCTAACATCTATTGCCAATCCTCCTTTTTTTCCCCAAAGCCCCAGTAGATGTATGTCATGGTTGCACATCCTTCTAGTTGCTGTATGTGGGATGCCACCTCAGCATGGCCAGAGAAGCGGTGCATCGGTGCGCGCTCGGGATCTGAACCAGGGCCGCCAGCAGCGGAGCACGCACTTAACCGCTAAGCCACAGGGCCGGCCCTGGAAGTTTTCTCCTTTTTTTCATCTGCCCACAGTTTTTCTCATTGAGGCTGTTGCCTAGCGTTAAAGAGGTCACGCCCAGCAGAAGTGCATCCTCCCAGGGGGTCACCTTTTTAAAATTCTCACCAGGGCACCATAAGGGCTTAGCAGGGACCTTGCTTGTCAAGTGGGAATTTGTTGTTCTGCTGAGGTTGAAATTTGTCTTGGCCACCAGGCTGGTGCTGGAGTTTTAACAGAAACATCTGGCCTCCCATCCCAGTCTAGGAAGGCAGAGGGTTGAAGGAGATAGTTCAGAGTGAAAGCCAAGTGACTTTCATTGAGAACCTACCATATGCTGGATATTTTGACAAATATTATCTCATTTGATGCTTCAGCGTAAGCCTGCAAGAAGCAGGCATTATTATTAAGTCCATTTTGCTGCTGAGGAAACTGAGGATTGCAGATATTAAATTAAAAAGCTACCCAGTCAGCCATCTGGTAAGTGTTGGAGCAAGGATTCCAATCCAGGTCTATCTCACTCCAAAGCCTGTGATCTTTCACTAAGAACCACTGGAGCCGGAGACAAAAAAAGTGAAGTCTCGAGAAAGCAAGCCACCACTGCTTTTGCTTCCAATGATAAGTAGAGTTCAAAGTTCAAGAAGCCAGGGAAAGTGTTATGGAGTCATCAGATCAATGAAATGGCCTCACCAGCATGGGTAAGACTCCTGGTGGTAGGGCCGAGCTTGTCTGCAGTCTGACCTACTATATGCAACCCCCCCATCTACCATCACTAGCCACACACCTTTCAGTGCCGCTGGCCATTGCCTGTCACCAGGACGACTGTCTGTCTCCTACCTGCTCTCCTTTCCCACTCGCTCACCTCCCCAGAGTATTCCCCACGCGGCAGCCAGGCTGATCCTCTCAAAACATGTATCAACTGATGCTATTCCCCTACCTCCACCTGCCAACGGCTTCCGCTCTCTTAGAATAAATTCCGAACTCTTCTCCATGGCCTTCAAGGTCCTACGTGATTTGGCCTCTACCTGACTCTCTGACTCCTTGTGCTGCCTCTTTCTCCCTTCTGCTTGACACTAGACCACTAACCTTCCTTGATCCTCAAACGGACCTTCTCCTGTCTCAGGGTGCCAGGTGCTCCACTGCTTGGCGTGCTCCTCTCCCCACTTCTTCACCCGGCTGCTGCTTCTTGTCATCTAGGTCTGGGCTCAAATGTCCCTTCCACAAACAGTTCTTCCCTGATCACCCTACGATAGTAGCAGCCCTCGCCCCGTCACTCCCCATTACATCAGCTCTTTCATCTTCTTCATAGCACTTCTCACCAACTAAAAGTATCTTGCCTACTTGTCTCCTTATTTATTCTCTGTATCTCTCTGGTCAGCATGTAGGAAGCACCTACAGTTGCAAGTTTTATGAATAAATGGATGAGAACAAGAGATTCTAAGGTGGCCGATACAGTGATCTCGCTAACCTTCCGAGTTAGATAGGAGGAGTTATGTCAGTGACACAGGTGAGGAAACAAGTGACTTGCCATCAAGTGGCAGAGGATAAGCTTGCAGCTCATCCTTTGTCTCCAAAGCCCAATTCCTTCTAACCACATGGCATTATTGCCTCTGAGTACTCTTCTAGGAAAACTGAAGACATCAACTTGCCAGCCATTAGCAACAAAACCCACCTTACTAAATGTAGTATTAGTATCAATCCCTTATAAAGTATGTTAACCTTCTACTGTGGTATGGTGAGTATCTTTGTCCAAGCTCATCAGTTCATGTAGACATGTGAAGGACAGAGACCAGGTCTTATTCATGCCTGCACCCCTACGGGCCTGCCACCATTCCTGTCAGATAGGACAGGCTCAATACATGTTTGCTGGATGAATGGATGGAGTTTGTAGGCACTTAATGATTTACAAAGTACTTCTACACCCTTCATCTTATGTAACTTCCAAAAAGCCCCGGAACATAAAGGTAAACTGATATCATTAACAGCATTTAACAGATGATGATATGCAGGTCACACCCAAACTGCTGTTGTTTTCTTTCTTTAAGAATTATAATGGGGGGCCAGCCCCATGGCCTAGTGGTTAAGTTTGGCACGCTCCACCTTGGCGGTCTGGTTTCGGTTCCCAGGTGTGGACCTACACCACTCATTGGTGGCCATGCTGTGGTGGCAACCCACATACGAAATAGAGGAAGATTGGCCACAGATGTTAGCTCACAGTGAATCTTCCTCAGCAAGGAAAAAAAAAGAATTATAATGGACTCATATTCCCTGTTGGAGCAGAACCCAGCTGAACTGCACACACTGCTGTTGCCCAGCACACGTCTGCTTAAAAGCCAAGATAGACACTTTTTTTTATTATCTTTCACATCTTACAAAATACATCAAATTCTGAAAAACTCTGTGATAATTAGACAAAAAAAAAGCTGAAGCTGAACCATTCAACCTGGGATAATTATTACATTCTGATTCTTTCCCTTTCTCACCTCCTTTTGGTCTCCATTGTCTATAGCATGGAGTGTTCATTCATCTTCCTCCACAAAGAGACTCCACTTCCGACGGAAATGAATTGTCAGGGTTGTGGGAGCCTTGCTCTCCTTGTTAACCCTCCTGTTGGATTTTACAGCACACAGCTTTGCCTGAATGGCCTCCTCCACTAGTCTCTCCTCTAGCGCTCTGTGGGTTCTTCCCAAAAATGGAGGTCCGGAGATACCAGTTCCTTACACCAGGACCCCTGGCCTTTCCCCCCAAAATACTGCACACATTTCTTAACCTGGTTCTCGGTACCCCAAATCTGTATCTTACTCAGCTGTGCAGCCTTGTCTCCAAGATGTCCTCTCCACGTGCCCTGCATTCTACCAGACCAGAACAGTCAATGATTCCTTGAACAACTTCTCTGCATTTCCCCACACCATTCCCGCTCCATCACCACTACCAGGGATGAAGGCTCCACTTATAAACACCATCCCCATCCTTCACGGGCTTTCCCTTGAAACCTCCCCTAGATCCCTTCAGCAATTCATTCAATAAAATATTTAGTAAGAATCGCCTTTATGCCCAACAAACCCTATCCTCAAGGAGCTTCATATTTACTGAACAAGAGACCCAGCTAACAAACTCAACACAATGAGGGTGCTGTAATGGTGTCGTTGCAAAGCAATGGACCAGCATTGGAAGGAAAGCAAGAGAGTCCATTCCAATGCTCACTGACACTACAATCTAGGCAGAAGGTTAGGAGGGGGAAAACACAGCACCAGACTGGGCTTGAAACAGAAGTCCTGTGGCATGCAGTTCTTCATTCATTCATTCATTCCTTCATTTGACAGACATTTACCAAGCCTGAATATGTGCACAGCACTCTTCCAGGAATGCAGAAATGATGTTATGTGGTTCCTACCTTCAGGAGTTTACAGTCTAGTAGGAGAGACAGAGATATACACACAGGGCTCTACCACAGGTAAGAAGCACTGTACCAAGTGCCAGGGGACCAGAGGAGGGTGGCTGGCTCTGCCTAGCAGAGTCCAAGAAAGCTCCAGAAAAGGATGGTATTTGTCAGGGCTCTAAAAGGGAGTAGAAGTTTACCAGGTGGAGAAGAAGAAAAGAAGGGAAGGGAAAGGAAGAGAAGGGAGGGGGAGGGAAAAAGAACACTGCGTCAGTCGAGTCAGGAGTCAGTTATTATTATTATTATTTTTCTGGGTGAGGAAGATTGGCCCTGAGCTAACATCCATCGCCAAATTTCCTCTTTTTGCTTGAGAAAGATTGGCCGTGAGCCAACGTCTGTGCCAATCTTCTACTTTATATGGGACACTGCCACAGCATGGCTTGATGAACAGTGCACAGGTCCGCGTCAGGGATCCGAACTTGTGAATCCCAGGCCGCTGAAGTGGAGTGTGCAAACTTAACCACTCTGCCACCAGGCCGGCCCAGGAGTCAGTTATTTTAACATAAAAAAGTGTTTAGTTACAAAATCATTAACTAAGTGACTGAGAGATTAAAAGGAACTCTAAGGCATCATGAAGGTAGCAGTTGCAAGCAGCAGCTACAACTCCTATAGCTGAAGAAACAAGGGAGAAAACTTAGAAACTCAGAGGAGGAAGCCCATTGGTGGGCAGATGTGTGAACTCAGATCTCCAAGGAGGGGCACTGCTCAGCTGGGCTGGTGTCTCTGAGCTCAGGGGAGGGGCCCTGTGGGCTGGCCCAGACTTCTGAGGACGGGCACAGGCCAGCTGTGCTAGTGTCTCCTAGTTGAGGCATGACTTGCAGCTGCGTCTGCAAGTGCTGGGACGAGGGCAGCCTGGATTCAGCTGCAGCTACGGGAAGGAATTGCAGGTGCCAAAGGGAAGAAGTGTCTGTACCTAGACTGTAGGTCAGTGGTACTAAACCAGGGTGATTTTGCCCTCTAGGGGACATTGGCAATGTCTGGAGACATTCTTAATTGTCACAACTGGGGAGTTGCTACTGGAATTTAGTAGATGGAGGGCAGGGATGCTGCTAAACATCCTACAATGCACAAGACAGCACCCCCTGCACAAAGAATTACCAAGTCCAAAATGTCAATAATGCCAAAGTTGAGGAACCTGTTCTAGGTTACCACTGATGTCGGTTCCTGCCTTCCTTCCTCCTCTCTCCAGGGTAAGTTTCTCTGGCTTAGTCCAATATTTACTTGAACAACTGGGTTGTCAGCAAAGGCTAGATGTGCTCTTGCAGGCAAGACCTGGAATGTTCCAGTATTTGGAATTCCCATTAGCCCACTGTGTTACTTTAAGTTTTTAGCAGTAAAATTCCAGTTCAGGGAGCTCAGAAGCTGAAAAAACTTAGTATCTTTTTAGAGGAACTTGATTTCACATCAGAGTTTGAGTAGGGGAACTCCAATAGGAAAAGCATTCTGCCAAGGTGGAGCTGTGTGTGTGTGTGTGTGTGTGTGTGTGTAGGTACATATAATGTATGTACAATTATAGTATATTAATGTACATATAATATATATTATATGTTCTGTATATAATATTTTATATATTAAAATATGCATGTGAAAATACATATATTTTATATATATACAGTTATTTATTATCTATATATATATACGGTTCACTGAGGCTCTGTTGATTCTTTTTCAATATTCTTCTCTTACTTCTTCAGACTGGATCCTTTCTTTTGATCTAACTTCAGTTCACTGACTTTCTTCAGTGATCTCCAATCTGCTTTAAAGGCCATTCAGTGAATTTTTAATTTAAAGTAATGTATTTTTCAGTTAGAGATTCTCAATTTAAAAAAATAATTTCTATTTCTCTGCTAAATTTTTTTATTTGTTCATTATGAGTATATTTTACTTTAATCCTTGAGCATGGTTATTAAAGCTATAGCATAGTTATTAAAATCCTCATCTACTAATTCCAATATCTGGGTCATCAGTTTTCTCTATTGATGTCCTTTTTCTCTTGAGAATGGGTCATGTTTTCCTGTTTCTTTGTAAGTCTAGTAATTTTGAATTTTATGCTGAACATTTTCTATAATATGTTTTAGAGATTCTGGACTTTGTTATATTTTTCTGAAGTGTGATTATTTTGTTTGTTTGTTTTAGCGGGGAGTTAACTTGGCCATACCCAAACGCCAAACTCCATCCCCCTGCAGTGTCCACCAACTGAAAACTCTGTTCAGTTCTTTTAGCCTGAAACTGAAAAGATTCTGTGTAGTTCAGGGATCAGCCAGAAATTTGGGCAAAATATATACACAGAATTGGGGCATCTCCTCCTCTGGTTCTCTCTTTCTTGAATTTTCTCCATAAAAATGGGAACTCGTTCGTTTCCTCCAGTCTCCTCCCTCCATTTTCTGACTGCTTTTGGTTGCTTTCTAGTACATTCTGGTATTGTTTTTTATATTGTTTCCAGAGTTTGTAGTTTATATCCGTCAGAAAATTGGTCTTATGGAAGATACTACTCTATACTCGAAGTGTAAGTTCTGTTATTACGTTCGTAGTTGTGAATGATTTGATTAATCTCTTCCTCCCACCCACGCTTATTGTGAGTACATACATTTTAATTCAATTAAAAACGTTAACCACCCCCCCCACAATGCTCTTTATTATAATATGCCTTAGGAGTTCCCAGGACAGTGCAGGGGAGCATTTTGGATTGTAATCAGTATACAAGCTTCAAGCTAAGCTTTGTTCTGCCTCAGGGTGTTTGCAGTTGGAATCAAGAACAGGTTAACTCCAAAAATCAAAGCAAAGCAAAGAACTGTGTGTTCTTTCAGTTAGAAGTTATCCCCAGGATCAACATGGTGAACGAACATGGTGACTAAGAGTCAAAAGATTTAGTGCCAGGTAGATCTAGATTCAAATGCTGTTTCTGCCATTCCTGGCTGTGTGACATGGGGCAAGTAGCTTAAATTCTCTGAGCATCAATATTCTCATTAGTAAAATGGTGGCAATTATAGTACCTACCACATAATGTTTTATCCTCTTGTCTATTTAATTGATATTTTGCTTCTTGTCTTTGCCTCCCTATTATGGCAATGTAAACTGCTTGAGAGCAGTAACCTTGTCTGACATGAACAAAGCTATATTCACACCTAGAGGGTGCTCATTAATTATCTATTGAATGAATGAATGAATGTACTATAGGTTTTTTATAAGATTAAAGAGATTAATGGATGTAAAATAGTCAAATTGACAGGATACTTGACTACACAAAGTCATTCAGAGAACTAGGCTGAGAGAATCCCTGCCATATTTTGATGTTACTATCTCCACACATGGTTTCCCAGACTACTAAGTCAGGGGAAGAGAGAGAACTCCTACCTGTTCTTAAATGCCCTAGACCAGAAGTGACTTGTGTCACTTTCACCTGGAGTTCATTGTCCAGAACTGAAATTTAGTGGCTTCACCCTAACTACAAGAGAGGCTTGGAAATGAAAGAGAAGTGTGTGTGGAATCTTCAGAGAGTCCTACTAGAGACAAGAACACTGAGTACAATGGGATAAGAAACCTGCTCAATGTCACAGAGCTGGTAACTGGTGAAAGCTAGACTGAAACCCAGGCGGCCCGGCCTCAGAGCCTGTCTTCTTGACCACAACACTGGTGTTACAGTTCCATGCGAGAGATCTACTGAGATCCAGAGGGTGTCTCGTGGACTCTTCCTCCTGTCCCCATTCTTTTCTCAAAGTGACTGCCTCTTCTGCTTGAGCAAAAGTGTTTTCTGTACTTTGAGTGTTTTTTTTTTTAATTAATATATTTATTTAGTGTGTTTGTGTGTGTGTGAGGAAGATCAGCCCTGAGCTAACATCCATGCCAATCCTCCTCTTTTTGCTGAGGAAGGCTGGCCCTGGGCTAACACCCCTGCCGATCTTCCTCCACTTTATGTGGGACGCCACCACGGCATGGCCTGACAAGCGGTGCGTCGCTGCACGGCCGGGATCCGAACCCAGGATGCCAGCAGCGGAGCACGCGCACTTATCTGCTGAGCCACAGGGCCGGCCCCGATAATTTGGGTGTTTAATCGTTAGCTTACTGAGGCCAGGCAACTATCCCTTACTCACTGCACTCCATAAAATAAAAGCCTGTCCTGAGCTGAAAGTTTATCTTGAATGAATCAGCCAGGAAGAGCAAGACCCACCCCTCAGAAGCCAGGCTTGCCAACCTCAGTCCTGGCAGGGGTGTTCTAGGTGTCTCCAGCAATCTCTGGTGGTGACTTTGAGCAGAGAGAGGTAAATTTCTCCCTGCTTCCATGGAGGTTGGGAGGGAAAAGGTACTGGGAAAGTTGGGCCAGGATTTTGGAGATTCCCCATCACTCAATGATACCCCCATAAAGGCTCTAGCCATTGTAAAAACTACCAGTACAAGCCACTATCTATGACAGTCTGGGCTTATCCGATGCAACATCAGTATGAACCCAGCATCCACATGCCTGGGCCAGGTACCCTACAGACTTTACATCACGTAATCCTTTCAAAGATCACATGGGACAAATCTTATTAACAACCCCCCACTCCGCCATTTTTCAGATGAGAAGACCAAGGTTAAAAGAAGTAAATGGCTTGCCCATGGGCCATCTTGTAAGTGGCTGAGTCAAGATTTAAGCTCAAGACTTTGGGATTCCAAAGACCCTGCATTTTGCTAGTATACCAAACTTTTTCTTAGAATCCCAAATTAATAAAAACAGCCAAGACTGATTATGCCAAGCACTATGCTATGTGCTTTTCACGAACTGTTTCATCTAATCCTAACAATGACAACAACAACAAAATAACCAAGGAGATAGGTGTCACTATTAACATTCCCATTTTACAAATAAGGAAACTGAAGCTTAGAGAAAGGAGGCCAGTGAAGGTCAAAGAGATGGTAAGTGGCAGACCTGAGGCTGAAACCCAAATCTTTGTGCCTCCAGAGCACAGGCTTTACTACTAAGCCACACTGCCACTTGGCTGTCATTTAAATGAAAACATTGGAGGTAAAGGGCTGGGCAAAGGGAGCAGGTTAGCCACAGAGTACTAGTCCAAGTGCTCCATTTGACTTTATTTGTTCATTCACACTGAAGTCATCCCACAAGAATTGGAGGTAACTTCATATAGTTTGTTTTTCTAACCAATTGGCTTTCCATGGAGCCCTGTAATTACTTTCTGTCCTATCCTACCTGAGTATCTCCTCCTGCTTCTGGAACATCCAATTCCTGCCAATTTCTCCACCCCACCTGGGGCCAGGAGGCAAGTTCTTATGTGTGTACGATCCCAGGAAGTTCTGGTCAGAGAGAACTGAACATGCAAATTCCCCTTTTCTACACCAATCCAAGACCTAAGCCAACTGTTTCCTAGACAGTACCATGTAGAACTGAGGTAAGTGACAGCTTCTTTGAGTTGTGTGTGTGGGTATGTGTGTATGTGTGTTTATCTGCCACAGGGCAGTAAAGGATATACAGAGCCCTGAACTTAAAATCTGAAGACCCTGTTTCAAGTTCTGGCAATGCCGCTTACTGGTTAGCTGACCTTGGGCAAGTCTCTTAACTTCTCTGACACTTTTTTTCCTTAATTGCAAAATGAGGATGGTGATAGTGAGTGAGAGGGAAAAATGAGAATATACGTGTGATATGGCCAGGACAGTGGCTGGCACATAAAAGGTGATTGATTTCATGTTAGGCAGCTTTGAATGTGGCAGGCTGAGGGAGGAGGGTGCAGGGAGGAGCACAAGAGAGCCAGAAGGGAATACTTGAAAGAAAACTCCATTATGCAGAAGTTGGTTCACATTATATAAAGTGAATGCCTTTCACTAAAAAAAAATTTTTTTTGAATATCTAACTGCGAGGGTTTGGCTTCAGAATTTGCTGGGAGTAGAGAGCACCTCAACATTTATTGAGCCCTTACTGTGAATTAGACCCAGGGCTGGCAAAGTGATTTATGTAGATTATCTCACTAATCCTTGTGGAAAGCTGGGCTGTAGGTATTATTATTGTGTCCTCAAGTTCAGAGACATAAACAGTGGCCAAGATCACCAAGCTGGTAGGCGATGGAGCCTAACCTGGCTCTATAACTCTTGGATCCTTTATCACACTAAGTATGTTGCCTCATAAAACAAAGAGCTTTTTCAGTGTGAATTCTTGTGAAATCAGAGCTCTGTTGCAGGAACTCTTCAAGGCACTATGTACCTGGGCACATAGTGGTGAGCCTAGCCACCTCTCAAAGCCACAATGCCAAATTGATTACAAAATGCACTTTAAAGCACTTCAAAAGATTGTTCTTTATTTCATAGGATATCCTTAGACTATAAACTCCAAAAGCATAGAAACGCCTGCAGTCTAATTAATCTCTGATGATCTTAAACCATATTTGGCATATTACTAGGTCCTCAATAAATATCTGATGAAGGAAAAATATATTTTTCTATAATTCTCACATTCTATAGGCACACTGGCTCTTCTCTCCCCAACTTTCATCTTCTAGTTTTCTGAATTATGACCAAAAGGGAAGAATCTAACATTTGGTTGAGTATCTATCATGTGTCAGGTATTGTGAGGAACAGATATAGATACAGATGTAGCTATAAATATAGTTATAAATATCGATATAGTTATATAAAGTGATATACAGATATTGATATAGTTATAAATACAGACGTAGATGTAGTTATAGATATAGTTATAGATACAGTGACAGATATTGATTAGCTATAGATATTGGCATAGTTATAGACAAAGATACAGAAATATAGTTATAAAGATAGATATACATAGGATAGACATATAGATACAGGTATCTCTGACTTTTAGTCCTCTTGACACACTGTGAGATTAGGTTCTTACTTATTAGTGCAGAAGTTGGACCCTGCAGTGTCCATGTTCGGGAATTTATTCCTGATCCTTCTCTTTAGATTCTAATTCCAAGGGTTAAGCAGCCATTTCTTTTTGTGAGGCCTAATTGTTCAATGGCAGTTTCCCCAGAGAGAGTGGTAAGTGACAGTAGCTCCCATTTCTGGAGCACTTATCTGTGCTGTCTGTGCCGAATGCTTTATACAGGATGTCATTCATTCATCACCACAGCTCTAGGAGATAGGTGCTGCCTGTATGTTCGTATTTCAGAGAGAGGTTAGAGAATTGCCCAAAGTTACGTAGGTGGTGACTGGAGGGGCTGGAACTGGGACCTGTGCTGTGTGACTCCCAAGGGCAGGCTCTCAGCTACCACAGTGCTCAGCGGGGCACTGTGTTGGGCCCTCTCATGTGATGGGGGTTAAATTAGAATTGCAAACACATTTGTAAGACGATGCCAAAGTCATTTCTTTTTTATTTGATTAAACCAATGTGACCTCAATAAAATAAATTTTAAAAAGGCGGTGGGTATTAGTTTGCTAGGGCTGCCGTAACAAAATACCACAGACTGGGGGGCTTAAACAACAGAAATTTATTTTCTCACCATTCTGTAGGTGAAAAGTCTGAGATCAAGGTGTCGGCAGGGCTGGTTTCTTCTGAGGCCTCGCTCCTTGGCTTGTGGATAGCTGTCTTCATGTTCACATGGCATTCTCTCTCTGTGGGTGTCTGTGTCCTAATCTTTTCTTATAAAGACACCTGTTATATTGGATTAGGATCCATCTAATGATCTCATTTTAACTTTATCTCTGTAAAGATGCTATCTCCAAATACAGTCACATTCTGAGGTACTGGGGGGTTAGGACTTCAACATATAAATTTTGAAGGAATGTAATTCAGCTCATAATAAAGGATTAATTAATTTCCTCATTATTTCTCCCCTTTTGTTTTGGTCGTTAGCCACTTATTAAGGGGTTGTTTGCACTGTCTTTGGGTATTTTAAGGAAGATCCTGAGGTCATTTATACACCTATGTGTAAAAATGGCAACTGAGGCTGGTATTCTTGCTCTAAATTGCCTCCTGCCTGTAAAGGGAGGTATGTATTGGAAAAAAAATAGCAGAGAAGGTGGGCTTCTAGAAACCAGCCCTGCTACTAAACTTGCCTTGCAACCTTGGAGAAATCCGTTTCTCTCCTGGGATGTTCGCTTGGATCAGGGATTTTAAGTTCAAATGTCCAAAGGAGCTAGACAAGTGTAGTAAGTGGAGAAGCAGACAGGTGTGACAAAATAAGGAGTGGTGGAGGCAGTGTCAAATTGGAGAACATCCCGTTTAAATGAAGCAGAAATTCTCAGCTCCAGCCAGTTGGTACTAGCTTGAACTAAAGGTGCCGTGTTGCTAGACCTCCTAAGTTTTCAAGAGAAACCTTCATTCAAGACTTTTAAATGAAGTCTCCCACATTTTAAATGTTGGCAGTTCAAATTTTATTTCCAAAGACTGAGGGCCAAAAGGAATATGTCCAAGGGCCGGGTCTGGGCCAGCTGATATCTTAGAGTCTTCTTGCCCAAAAGTGCTGACAAAACCAAAGATGGTAGGTACTGTTGATTGATTGACAGGCACTAAAAGAAAAGAGGGCATACTTTAGTTCATGTGGCCCAAGGATCCATGCTGAGAAGCAAACTCTAAGGGGTGAACTTTTCATATATCTGTCCTCTTTTCTGCAGACAGTAACCCAATTGCATATTTAGCATTGCCTCCTCTACCAGAAATACTTAACGAGTTTTTGGGGGCAGCATCCAAATTAGTTGGAGTTAGGTATTATAGGTCTAAACTACCTAAAAATAAATTGATTCAAGTTGATCTTGAATCTATGGGTCTGTTGTCAAACAGGATTATCTTATTGCTGAAACTGAGGAGGAGGGGGTTAATTGTTTGCAGTAATAAAGTACTTGAATCTCAAAGATGTTTGCAAAGTGGCTTTCTTCAGGCAATGTTCTCATGGAAAGATAGTTCTAGCTTGAGGCAATTTGCACAATCAAACTTCAAGAAGGACCCTATAAGGGAGGGTTATAAATGAGGGTTCTGTTCCCATGTTAGGGGCGTTGGGATCTGGAGCGGCACAGAAGCTTCATTTCATGTGTCAGTTCTAATGGATTGGTAATAGCCGCCCGGAAGCTGTCCTGGGGAAGACCCTGAAGCCAGATCCCAGTCCAACGGAGAAGGTGCTGTGATGTTAACCTGGTCTGTCCTGAGTATGGTGGTGTATATTTGTCAACACTCTTATTTATAGTCTCAAGTGACAGAAACCTAATCTCAGGCAGGAAAATTGGTTGGCTTATAGAATCCAGGACAGGATATTAACAAGAGAGGAGTAGAGATGTAGATGGGCCTCAGGAACAATGTGAACCAGTGACTTGAACTCCTCTGAGATACTCTCTGCCCCTCGTCTCCACGTCTCTGCACATCAATTTTCTTCTGTCATGTAGAGTGGATACCTCCACATGACAGAAATAATAACCACAGACAGTTCCCAAAATGTGCATTTTATGGCTTCCACCAGAGAGAGACTGCCTGATAGCCTCTTCGGTAACAAGCACATACACAAAAATTTTGGAGAGGGATTATGATTAGCCCAGTTTGGATTTGAAAATTGTGGGAAATGACTGCTAAACCCTGAACCAATCAACTTTAGACAGGAGTTGGAATCATCTAAAAACATGACAGCTGGGCTGGCCCCGTGGCTTAGCAGTTAAGTGCGCGTGCTCTGGTACTGGCAGCCCAGGTTTGGAACCCCGGGCGCGCACCGACGCACCGCTTCTCCGGCCATGCTGAGGCTGTGTCCCACATACAGCAACTAGAAGGATGTGCAACTATGACATACAACTATCTACTGGGACTTGGGGGACAGGGGAAAGGAGGAGGATTGGCGATAGATGTTAGCTCAGAGCTGGTCTTCCTCAGAAAAAAGAGGAGGATTAGTGTGGATGTTAGCTCAGGGCTGATCTTCCTCACTAAAAAAAAAAAAAAAAAATGACAGCTTCTATGAGAACCATATTTTTGTTGGGCTCAGCGGGAAGACAGGTCTCCAGAGCAAGGATAGCATGGGATATAGGACTTTCAGAATGGTGAGTTTCTACCACAAAGAAGATGTCCACACGGCTGCCATCTTCAGCTTAAATCCCAGGGGGTGAAGGAGAAGACCCTCAGGAACGAGTACCAACCTCATCTAGTATCTACAGCTTCTCCCTGTCATTTTCTGCCCTGTGCTTCCTCAGCTGGGAAGAACATCCCCACCTAAATCAACAAGTTGTGCCCTCCAAATTCCAGTGAGCTGAAACAAAGCCATAACTCTCGCAGTTAACCAGGAACGTGCCTCCTATTTTGTGGAGGAAATTCCTGCTCCATGACCAATCTATTAGCCATCTCTTGCCAAGGCAGATGGTGACCTGAGAATTCTGTGCCTGCTTCCTGAGGACTGCCCACCATGCAGTGGCTGATGAGGTTCCGGGTCCTCTGGGGCATCCACAAATCCTGCCATGGGGGCTTCGTCCCTGCCCCTTGGCACCTGCGCTGCCAACCTTTATCAGGAGGTGAATCCCCAAGATGGAATGACCATGACACACCCGAGGAATTTAACTTTGCAAGTGATATACTGGATTATTGGACTCAAATGGAGAAGGTGAAGAGGCATCTGTGATCGGAGGTGAGAACAGGAGTGGCCTCACTGGCCTTATCTTGCTCCTAGTAGGCTGAGGGGCACAGAACCAAGAATAGCTTCTGCCTCAGCTTACCAGTGTCATAGATGAAACTTATGTTTTGGGGTTCAATTCTCAGCCTAGTGACTTCTTCACTTCTCTGATCCTCAGTGGTTTCATCTGTGAAATGGGGATAATCTCATTTAAGAAACAAGACAGCAGGTACACAGTCAGTGCTCCATAATTGTGAACAAGTACAAAGTTCTAATCACAAGGTCAACAAATTGATGTTAGTGTGAGTCTGTTAGTCTTCAACGAATGGGATTGTGAATCTAACTGGAATTCATCTCATCAAACTTGGGCTTGACTTCAGGCTACACTCAGAGGGAGGGGACAGACCACCTCATTGTGCACATGAGCATCTGACACATGTAGGTAAGTCATGTCATCCATCTTCCTGTGAGGATGGCATGTCCAACTGGCGTCCTCCCTATCAACTACCTATGGGAACATGGCTTTAGGGTATGTCCAGAGAAACCTGTCCCTGTGGCCTCTAAAGTTTACATATCTCTGCAGAAAAACTCAATTTCTTGGTTTGCCTTTTCCCCAGAGACAGACCGGGAGAGCAGCAGTGGTAACACTAGGACTTAGGGTAGACGATGGGTGGTGTTCCGGCTACTAAGTTCCAGCTGGTGATGTCCACCACCCAACACTGTCTTTGTACAGAAGAGAGAATTCGCCTGAGATGGAGTCAGAGATTTGGTATAATTTTTAAGTTTCCTATGAACGTGTTTTCATATGTTAGTACTCAAAGCTTATATGCCTTTCATGGGGGCTTCCTCCCCACCTCCTTTTTTTCCCTTCCTCTGAATTTCTGTAATAACCCCAAGGAAAATAGAGAGCATCTTTTATTTGCCGTGTCAACACTTTACATTTAATACTCTGATTAGATGAGTGCTTTTTTTTTTTTTATTTTTTTTTTATTTTTCCCCCAAAGCCCCAGTAGATAGTTGTATGTCATAACTGCACATCCTTCTAGTTGCTGTATGTGGGATGCGGCCTCAGCATGGCCAGAGAAGCGGTGCGTCGGTTCGCGCCCGGGATCCGAACCCGGGCCCCCAACAGCAGAGCGTGCGCACTTAACCGCTAAGGCACGGGGCCGGCCCAGATGAGTGCTTTTATTACCCCAGTTTCCAGATGAGGAAACTGAGGTTCCTAGGGTTTAAATAGCCTATAGAAATCACATACCTAATAAGTGAAGGAGCAGAATTTGGGTCCAGGCTGTCTGATTCTGTAATCCATTACAATTATGCACTGCATAAGGACATTTTGGTCAATGACAGACCGCATATACAACGGTGGTCCTGTAAGATTAGTACCATATAGCCTAGGGATATAGTGGGCTATACCATCTAGGTTTGTTTAAATATACTCTATGATGTTTGCACAATGATGAAACCGCCTAACGGTGCATTTCTCAGAACTCAGAATAGTATGCTCATCGTTAAGCGATGGATGACTGTTTAACCTAGTCTCACAACTGATTATGCCAAAACATCTCTGCCTTCAGACGATAAACTGAGTTTCATTGCTGCCCAGACCAGAAATCTGGTTAAGACCTTTGGAATCATGGTATAGGCTAGAGAGGGAGAAGGTAGAGAGGAGGAAGTGATGCCATCACTTTTCCCTCATTTATCTTCATAAAGTCCTTATTAGTTAGTTCATGCATCAACCCATTTAGATAACCATCAAGTAAATTCCCCCAGAGAATGCCAGTTTTTGTTGGGTTTTATATCTCATTATCAGTCATGGTCAATTCCTCCATGTATCCAAATTTCTCCCACCCCCAGGATCCCCATCCCAATAATTTTCATTCTCACAACACTTCTGATCTGTCTGCTTCCATTTTTCCAATTGCCTTGATCATGGTCAGTGTCTTGCTAATGATACATGATGCCTGACACCTAGCAGTCCCTTGATAAATGTTTGTAGAATAAATTAATTTTGAAACTTACATTATAAGCACCATAGGTTTTATTGCTGCTCCTATGAAAGACCCCCCAGAGGGCATGCCACCACAGTCCACTCTGGCTTCCTGGACCTCCCCTTACAACTTAATGAACATCACCCAGAAGCTGATCCATGGCTAACACATTACAGCCCAACAACACAGCCCAAACCATAACAGATTGACAGAATTTATTTTGACTCACTTTTCAACACATTTTACCTGTAAAATGTAAGTTAGAAATCCAACATTTTTATGTGAAATCTTCTGATTATTTTTTTAGTGTTTCCAAAGAATTCATTATAAAACAAAAGAAAATGCATTGTAGACTAGACAACATAGGTCCATGGGTGGAATACAGTTGCTCATTCAGGCCACCAATTTATAACCCCTGACTGTCCTTGTAAATTAAACCCTATGTTACTCTGGGTTCCTAGAGGGAAATTAAACCCTATGTTACTCAACTTCAATTGATTCCTGGAGCAGCCTCTCAGATCTATTCAGGAGAGGTCACATTCATGTCCAGATTCATTCATTCTGTCTCCTTGATACTGTATTCATTCATTCAGCTAAGAATTGGTGAGCACCTCACATGTGCCAAGCATTATTGTAGATAATAGGAATAGAAAAGTAAGCAAAACATAGAACTCTTCATTTTCACTCTTTAGATAATGTACTTCCCCACTTCATGTCTTAGGAAAGATGAGTACAGCATCTGTGACACTAACTTCTGTTTGTTTTGGCAAAAAATCATGACATAAGCAAATTCTTCCTGCCAGTCTCTGATGCAATTTAACATTAAACATTGCTCAATAAATATAGTCAAATATGTATTAACCACAAAGATTAAAAAAAAAAAAACAGCTGAATGTCATGACCACATAATGTCTGGCTCTTTGTCCTATAATGTTTGCTCAAGGAAATTAACTTATATGCTGCCACACATTCCAAATGCCTTACTATTCAATATTCGTGTCTGCCTAGATTTCTTTGAGCCAATCAGTCTGTGTTCTGTGGCTCCTGAATTTAATTCTGTAATTTTACGTAAATAATTAGTAACAGTCCTAGGACCTGTACAATTTTAAAGGGTCCTCATATTCCTCTGAAACTATTAGACTTTTGTCCCAACATCCCATAAAGGACTCCTCCATGGTATTCACAAAGAGTCTAAATCTTTTGTAATTCTTATACACATGTAGTGTCATTGGCACTACAATGTAAGCTCCATGAGGTCATGGAACTCTTGCTGTTTTGTTCACTGTTGTATCCCCAGAGTACAGAACATGCCTGGCACATTAACTATATGTTGAAAGAATCTAAATGCATGCAGACCCTGGACAGCAACACAAACAGCACAAGAAACACAACATGGGGGCCTGGCCATGACTTGGTTGTATTTTGGCAAAGGGCTGTTTACTTTCTCATGGATGTATTGTAAACGTGCACGGGAAAATACAGGAAGCTTTGGCACAGGCAGCCCTGATGCAGAGAAGGCAACAGAGTTCAGGAACCAGAATTGGGCTTTGGGGCTTCTTATGTAAAAATCACGTCTCAAAGTGAACATTCATTCCTGTATGGCAGCAGTTGGTAGAGCTAAATGGTTGCTGCCCCCTTGGAAGATGTGTGGCTCTCCAGTTTGCCCCAGAGGAACCTGGCAGGCTTCTCTCATTTATGTTACTTGCCTGGTCCCTGTAGGCTCTGGGTTTCCGACCTCTGGTATAAAAACAATATTATCCCAACTTATCTAAATATTAATGGAATAATACATATTATTTCCCAATTAAACATAATGCAAAAAGTTTTAACTTCCAGACCTTTAGAGTAATCTTCCTTGGTAAATTCTTTTAAAGTCTGGGTATCAGTTAATTACTGGTTCATCCATGTGAGTTGATTCTCCATGACTGTGTCTCCCAGTTTGACATATTATACTACATATTAGTCATTTGGTGAGCCTGTAAGGAGTTCATCCATTTTTTATCAATGGCAATCTACAAAGGAATAGCATGCCATTTATCATTTTAAATTACATTTAAACTACTTTCTTTGTAAGTTAAATTACAATCAATCTTATATGTGGCCATATTTAAAATGAATAGTTTGGTCGTAATCTACATCCAGAAAATTTGATCGCTGCCCAATTTAGAAAAACAAATCATTCCCTTTATCCAAAGAAATAAAAGCCTCATCTCATCTTTAGATTTAATTTAACCCAGAAGTTCCTTATCATTCCTTATTTGTATCCCAGAGTTGTTTTTTATTTATTCATTCAATAAATATTGACCGAACATTTACAGTGTGCCAGGTGCTCTTCTAAGTGCTTTCGTAAAGAATTTAGAAGTTTATTATTATTTTCTTTTGTTGTTGTTTTATTGAGAAATAATTGACATATATCACTTTTCTTAAAAAACCAAAAAACATCAATTTTTCAAGTCAAACTCAACACACTTGTATGCATACCAAAAATTTTAGAAATAAAATCTAGGGTTTTCATTGTAGGAAAGCTTTTAGTAATAGACTTACTTTCTTGAATAGATACAAGGTTATTAAGATTTCAATTCTATCAGATTTGACAAGTTGTATTTTTTTTTAACCATAGTCATCTTATTTTTTTTCATTCTTTTTTTTTCTTTCTTGTGAAATTTTTGTTGTACATCAGTGTTTGTCAGTCACCATATAAATGCATCCCTTCACCCCTTGTGCCCGCCCCCCACCCCATTGCCCCTGGTAACCACCAAGCAGTTCTCTCTGTCTGTGTGTTGGTTTTTCTTCCACTTATGGGAGAAATCATGCGGTGTTTGTCTTTCTCTTTCTGGCTTATTTCGCTTAACAAAATACCCTCCAGGTCCATCCATGTTGTTGCAAATGGGACGATTTTGTCTTTTTTTATGGCTGAGTAGCATTCCACTGTGTGTGTGTGTGTGTGTGTGTGTGTGTGTGTACATATATACATTCATATACCACATCTTCTTTAGCCACTCATCCATTGAAGGACATCTGGGTTGCTTCCATGTTTGGCTATAGTGAATAATGCTGCAATGAACATAGGGGTGGGTAAGCCTCTTAGGATTGTTGATTTCAGATTCGTTGGGTAGATACCCAGCAGTGGGATAACTGGATCGTAAGCTATTTCTATTTTTAATTTTTTGAGGAATCTCCATACTGATTTCCAAAGAGGCTGCACCAGTTTGCATTCCCACCAGCAATGAATTATGGTTCCCATTTCTAAACAGCTTCTCCAGCATTTGTTTTTTTTGTCTCGGTGATTATAGCCATTCTAATGGGTGTCAAGTGATATATTAGCATGGTTTCGATTTACATTTCCCTGATGATTAGTGATGTTGAACATATTTTCATGTGTCTATTGGCCATCTGTATATCTTCTTTGGAGAAGTGTCTGTTCGTTGCCTCTTTCCATTTTTTGATCAGGTTGTTTGTTTTTTTGTTGTTGAGTTGTGTGAGTTCGTTATATATTATGGATATTAGTCCCTTTTTGGATATATAGTTTGCAAATATTTTTTTCCCAGCTGGTAGGCTGCCTATTCATGTTGGTCCTGGTTTCATTTCCCTTGTAGAAGCTCTTTAATCTGATGAAGTCCCACTTGTTTATTTTTTCTTTTGTTTCCCTTGGCCAAGTAGACATGGAATTCGAAAAGATCCCTTTATGACCAATGATGAATAGTGTACTGCCTATATTTTCTTCCAGGAGTTTTATAGTTTCAGGTCTCACTTTCAGGTCTTTGATCCATGTTGAGTTAATTTTTGCATATGGCAAAAGAAGATGGTCTACTTTCATTCTTTTGTAAGTGGCTGTCCAGTTTTCCCAGCACCATTTATTGAAGAGACTTTCCTTTCTCCACTCCTTTGTCGAAGATTAGCTGTCCATAGATGTGAGGTTTTATTTCCGGTCTTTCAATTCTATTCCATTGATCGGTGTATCTGTTTTTGTACCAGTATGATGCTGTTTTAATTACTGTCACTTTCCAGGATGTTTTGAAGTCAGGTATTGTGATGCCTCCAGCTTTGTTCTTTTTTTCTCATGATTGCTTTAGCTATTCGGCGTCTTTTGTTGCCCCATATGAATTTTAGTATTTTTTGTTCTATTTCCGTGAAGAATGTCCTTGGGATTCTGGTTGGGATTGCATTGAATCTGTAGATTGCGTTAGGTAGTATGGGCATTTCAACTATGTTTATTCTTCCAATCCAAGTGCATGGAATATTTTTCCATTTCTTTATGTCATCATTGATTTCACTCAATAATGTCTTATAGTTTTCATTGTACACGTCTTTCACTTCCTTGGTTAAATTTACTCCTAGATATTTTATTCTTTTTGTTGCAATTGTAAATGGGATTGTCTTCTTGAGTTCTCTTTCTGTTAGTTTGTTATTAGAGTATAGAAATGCAACTGATTTCTGTAAGTTGATTTTGTACCCTGCAACTTTGCTGTAGTTGTTGATTATTTCTAATAGGTTTCCAATGGATTCTTTAGGGTTTTCTATATATAATATCATGTCACCTGCAAACAACAAGAGTTTTACTGCTTCGTTGCCTATTTGGATTCCTTTTATTCCTTTTTCTTGCCTAATTGCTCTGGCCAGAAGCTCCAGTACTATGTTGAATAAGAGTGGGGAGAGTGGGCACCCTTGTCTTGTTCCTGTTTTCAGAGAGAGAGCTTTCAGTGTTTCCCCATTGAGTATGATGTTGGCTGTGGGTTTATCATATACAGCCTTTATTATACTAAGGTACTTTCCTTCTATACCCATTTTTTGAGAGTTTTTATCATGAATGGATGTTGGATCTTGTCAAATGTCTTCTCTTCATCTATAGAGATGATCATATGGTTTTTATTCCTTGTTTTGTTAGTGTGGTGTATCACATTGATTGATTTGCAGATGTTGAACCATCCCTGTGTCTGTGGTATCAATCCCACTTGATCATGGTGTATGATGTTTTTAATGTATTACTGTATTTGGTTTGCCAATATTTTGTTGAGGATTCTTTCATCTATGTTCATCAGGGATAATTGTCTGTAGTTTTCCTTCCTAGTATTGTCTTTGTCTGGCTTTGGTATCAGGGTGATGTTGGCCTTGTAGAATGTGTTGGGAAGTGTTCCATCTTCCTCTGTTTTTTGGAATAGTTTGAGAGGAATAGGTATTAAATCTTTGAATTTGGTAAAATTCTCCAGAGAAGCCATCTGGTCCTGGACTTTTATTTTTGGGGAGGTTTTTGATTACTGTTTCAATCTCTTTACTTGTGATTGGTCTATTCAGGTTCTCTATTTCTTTTTGATTCAGTTTTGGGAGGTTGTATGAGTCTAAGAATTTATCTGTTCCTTCTAGATTGTCCAATTTGTTGGCATATGGTTTTTCATAGTATTCTCTTATAATCTTTGATATTTCTGTAGTATCTGTGGTAATTTCTCCTGTTTCATTTCTAATTTTACTTATTTGAGCCTTCTCTTTTTTCTTGGTGAGTCTGGCTAAGGGTTTGTCAATTTTGTTTATCTTCTCAAAGAACCAGCTCTTTGTTTCATTTATCCTTTCTATGGTTTTGGTTTTGATTTCATTTATTTCTGCTCTGATATTTATTATTTCCCTCCTTCTGCTGACTTTGGGCTTTGTTTGTTCTTCTTTTTCTAATTCTCTTAGGTATAGTTTGAGGTTGCTTATTTGAGCTTTCTCTTGTTTGTTAAGGTGGGCATGTATTGCTATGAGTTTCCCTCTCAGGACTGCTTTTGCTGCATCCCATATGAGTTGGTACAATGTATTTTCATTTTCATTTGTCTCCAGATATGATTTTATTTCTCCTTTCATTTCATCAATGATCCATTTGTTGTTCAGTAGCATGTTGTTTAGTCTCCACATCTTTGTCACTTTCCCGGTGTTTTTCTTGTGGTTGATTTCTAGCTTCATGGTGTTATGGTCAGAAAAGATGCTTTTTATGATTTCAATTTTCTTAAATTTATGGAGGCATGCCTTGTTTCCCAGCATGTGGTCTATTCTTGAGAATGTTCCATGTGTGCTTGAGAAGAATGTGTAATCTGCTGTGTTTGGATAGAGTGCTCTATCTACATGTATTAAGTCTATCTCGTCAAGTTTTTCAGTTAAGTCCATCATTTCCTTGTTGACTTTCTGTCTGGATGATCTATCCATCGATGTAAGTGGAGTGTTAAGATCCTCTACTATTATTATGTTGTTATTAGTATCTCCTTTTAGGTTTGTTAATAGTTGCTTTATGTACTTTGGGGCTCCTGTGTTGGGTGCATATATATTTATAAGTGATATGTCTTCTTGGTGGAGTGTCCTCTTTTATCATTATATAGTGCCCCTCTTTGTCTCTCATGACCTGTTTTATCTTAACAGTCAACTTTGTCTGATATAAATATGGCAACACCTGCTCTCTTTTGTTTGCCATTAGCTTGGAGTATTGTCTTCTATTCGTTTACTCTGAGCCTGTATTTGTCTTTAGAGCTGAGATGTGTTTCCTGGAGGCAGCATATGGTTGGATCTTGTTTTTTAATCCACCACACCACTCTATGTCTTTTGACTGGAGAGTTCAGTCCATTTACATTTAGGGTAATTATTGATATATGAAGGCTTAATGTTGCTATTTTATGGCTCATTTTCTGGTTCTTTTGCATTTCCTTTGTTTCTCTCCCCATGTGTTTCAGAATACCAATTCAGTTTTGTAGTTCTCCTAGTTTTCTCTTTATTTATTGTGTGTGACTCTGTTCTGATTATTTGGTTAGTGGTTACCACAAGGTTTGTATAAAAAATCTCATGGATGTGATAGTCCATTTTTTGATGGCTTTTTTTTTCTCTTAGACTAAGTAGATTCAATCCTCTTCCTCGTCCCCTTCTAAGTTATTGTTGTCATGTCTTATTCCATCTTGCGTTGTGAGTTAGTCTTTAAAGTGATGAGATTATAAGTTATTTTTGGTGTCTCCCTTCCCTTGATCCTTGGTTTTGTAATTAACTCTTTGCTAATCTATTCTGATAGAGAGCTGCAATTTTTTTGGTTTTGTTGCCCTATCTTCCTTCTTATTCAAAACTTTGTATCCTCTTTCTCTTTTTTTTCTCAAACATGAGGGCCTTCTTGAGTATTTCTTGTAGTGGGGGTCTTGTGGCAATGAATTCCCTTAGCTTTTGTTTATCAGGGATAGTTTATTATTTCTCCATCATATCTGAAGGATATTTTCTCCTATGTCATTCCACTCTCTCCTAGCCTGTAAAGTTTCTGTTGAGAAATCGTCTGTAAGCCTGATAGGAATTCCTCTGTACGTTATTTATTTGTTTTTTTGTCTAGCTGCCCTTAGTACTTTTTCTTTGTTGTTGACTTTTGCCAGCTTTACTACTATATGCCTTGGAGAGGGTCTTTTCATGTTGATATATTTAGGAGATCTATTGATTTCATTCACTGGTATTTCCAGCTCCTTCCCCAGGTTTGGGAAGTTCTCAGCTATTATTTCTTTGAACAAGCTCTCTGCTCCTTTTTCCCTTTCTTCTCCTTTTGGAATACCTATAATCCTTGTATTGGATTTCCTAATTGAGTCGGATATTTCTTGGGGAGTTTCTTCATTTCCTTTTAGTCTTAGTTCTCTCTCCTCCTCCATCTGGAGCATTTCTGCATTGCTGTCCTCAGTATTGCTAATTCTTTCCTCCTTATTGTCAGCTCTGTTGCTTAAGGCTTCTAGATTTGTGTTTAGCTCCTCTATTGTGTTTTTCATTTCTAAGATTTCTGATTGGTTTTTCTTTATTGTTTTAATCTCTTTTGGGAAGAAATTCCTGATTTCATTGAATTGTCTATCTGTGTTTGATTGTATTTCATTTAGCTTTTTTATGATAGCTGTTTTGAATTCTCTGTCATTAAGGTTATACATTTCTGTGCTTTCAGAGTTGATTTCTGGGTGCTTGTCATTTTCCTTTTGGTCTGGAGATTTAATATATGTTTGCATAGTGCCTGTCAGTATTAACTTATTTTTCCTCATAGTGAAAATATCTGGTTGCAGTTTCCTCTTGTCGCCGCTGGCTGGGGGTTAAGACCTGTGTATTCTGTGCCCAAGTCCATCCATGGATGTTCTGGTTGGCCTGCAGCTGAGCTGGGGCATGGCGGAGCTGGGGCATGGCGGAGCTGGGGCATGGCGGACCTGAAGCATGGCTGAGCTGAAGTGCGGCTGAGCAGAGGCTGCTGGGGCTAGAGTGCAGGAACAACTGGAGTTGAAGTGTGGGAACAGCTGAGACTGGAGCATAGCTAGGCTGAAGCACCTGGGGCTCAGATGTGGGTGTGCTGAAGAAGCTGGAGCTGAAAGGTGGCCCAGCTTCAGTGCGGTTGAGCAGAAGCAGCTGGAGCTGGAGTGCAGGAAATGCTGGAGCTGGGGTGTGGCTGGGTTGATGCAGCTAGAGTTGGAGTATGGCTGGGTTGAGGCAGCTGCAACTGAAGTGCAGCTGGGCCGAAGAAGCAGGAGCTGGAGCACTGCTGGGCTGAACAAGCTGTGACTGGAGTGCAGCTGGGCTGAAGTAGCTGGCACCAAGTCAGCTGGAGCCTGAGCATGGCCACACCAAAGCAGCTGGAGCTGGGGGGTGGTCGAGCTGAAGGAGCTAGGAGCAGGGCATGGTTGAGCTGAAGGAGCTGTGGCCAGGGCGCCATTGAGCCCATGCAGCTGGGGCCATGGTGCAGTTGAGCTGGGGCAGCTGGGGCCTGGGCACAGTCAGGCCTGAGTCACTGGGGCTGGGGCGCCAAGGAGCCAGAGCTGTTGTGGCCGGGGCATAGGCACACTGGAGCCGCTGTGGCCAGGGTGCAGGCGGGCTGCTGCCGTTGGTGCCTGGGCACCAGGGTCCACCACCTCTGGGGCCAGGGCTCTGGGGAGCCACTGCCTCTGGTGCTGGGGACGGGCACCCTGCTGCTGCTGGGGGGACTGGGGCACTGGGTGGTCACCACTGCTAGGGCCGGGGTGTGGGTGTGCCACCGCCACTGGTGCCTGGATGCTGGGGGGCTGCTACCTCTGGGGCTGAGGCACCCGCTAGGGCCAGGGTGCAGGTGCGCCACTGCCACTGGTGCCAGGGCTCCGGGAAGCCACGGCCTCTAGTGCCGGGGTGTGGGAGCACTGGTGCCACTGGTGGCACCAGGGTGCTGGGGGCTTGCTGCTGATATGGCCAGGGCATAGGCGCACCACCACCACTGGTGCCTGGGCACATGGGGACCGCTGCCTCTGGGGTCTGGGTGTGGGCACGCCACCTCCACTGGCACGGGGGCTGGAGTTGAGCTGAAGCTCTGCTGAGCTGAGGCTTCAGGGCCGCTGTGCTGAAGCACCAGGCGGGCAGGGTGGAGGGACGCTTACTTTGCCTCCCCAATCCCAGATGTTTCTCGCTTCACTGTCACTCTCTGCTCTCCTGAAGGGCTAGTTTGTCGAAAGTACCCTCACGACAAGGGGGAAGCAATTCCCCACGGGCTGTGAGGGATCTTGGAGAGCACTGGTTTTCTTGTGGAGGGCTGCCCCTCCCCCCTCCCTGAGAGCTGCGTGGTCTCAGTCTCAGGTTTGCTGTCCTTTGGGAGTGAGGGGAGCTCCTCTTACCTCCTTCCACTTCCTCTGGGGATTCCAGCACCTCAGTCCTCGGGTGTACAGCTGCGTGAGTGCCTCAGACGTCCCTTGTGTTGTGTTAATAACTTCTGTTGGAATGTGAATGTCCTTTTTGTTGTGTCTTAGACAGGGAGAGTTCAATAGGGGAAGCTCACTCAGCCATGATGCCGACATCACTCTTCAAGTTGTATTTTTTTCCTTTGAACAATTTGTCCATTTCATCCAAATTGTCAGATTTAATGACATAAAGTTATTTATAATTTTGTCTTATTGCTGTTTTAATGTCTGTAAGAATTGTAATAATGTATACTTTTCATTCCTGATATTGTTAATATGTTTGTTCCCTATTTTTCTCTTGATATGTCTTTCTAAGAGTTTATCAATTTTATTAATCTTTTCAAAACCAGCTTTTACTGGTATTCTCTATTGTGTATTTGTTTTCCATTTCATTGATGCATGCTCTTATCTTTATTATTTCTTTTCTTCTACTTTCCTTGGATTTGATTTGTTGGTATTTTTTTAGCTTCTCGAGATGGAAGCTTACATGCTTACCCTTCAGCCTTCCTTCTTTTCTAATAGATGCATTTAAAAATTTAAATTTCCCACTAAGCACTTCTTTCAGGTGCATTACACAAATTTTGATGTCATATTTTAGTAACACTCAGTTCAAAATATTTTCGATTTGCCTTTTTGATTCTTCTCTGACCCATAGATTATATAGAAGTATATTGATTAGTTTCCAGACAGTGGGGGTGCATTTCTCGTTGTCTTATTGTTGATGATTTCTAGCTTAATTTCATTATGGTCAGAAAACATACTCTATTTTAATCTTTTGAGATTGGTAAATGTTCCAAATGCAACGGAAAATAATGTGAATTATATCACAGTTGGGGAAAAGTGTTTTATCTATGTCAACTAGGACTTAAATTTTCTCAGTCTGTCATATTCTATCATTAATTTACAGAAATCATGAAATTTCAACTTGTGTTTCATTTTAATTAATACTGAGGCAAACTCTTTCTATAGACAATAAACTCTTGTGTGTTTTAATATTCAGAAAGAATCTTCTCACTCATGAATCACCGAAGTATTTGATAAGCCTTTCAATTTTCCTTTTTCAAAGTATATTTTAGTTAGAGATTAGCAAGGAGTAGCTATGTAGGTTTTTGTTTATTTAAATCAACTATATTGATGTATGACTTACATAGAATAAAATGCACACATTTTAAGTGTAAAGTTTAATGAGTTTTAGAACATTTTATCACCTCAAAAGTTTCGTTTTGTCCTTTCCCAGTCAGTACCCACCCATCCCCACCCCGAGTCTGAGGCAACGACTGATTTGCTGTCACTAGAAATTATATTTCTCTCCCCTGAGTTTCATGGAAATGAAATAACACAGGATGCATCCTTTTGTGTCTGGTTTCTTTTACTCAGAATCTCAGCATAGTGTTTTTGAGATTCATCCACGTTGCTTTGTGTATTAGTTGGTCATTTATTTTTATTGCTGAGTTGCTTACTCAACATTTTATCTTTTAAAATGATTTCTTGATTTTCCTTGGCTTCAAATCTCACTGCATGAAACTTTAAATTTCAAATCCAGTGTAAGGGTTGTATTTTTTCTTCCACCCTTCTCTTAATATCACATTATCAGATTACTCCTTAGCACAAAAGTCCATAACTGCTTAAACAATATCTTCTTTAAGTTGTGAAAGTTAAGGGCTAAAATACTGTCTGAATTTTGAGCAATAACAGTTGTTTTCTACCTTGATATGCCGGCTCTTCCATCATTTTTTAAACTCCTACAGGAACATTCCCTGCTCTGCTCCCCTTATAGAAACAGTGCACACCAGTCATTTACACTTGCTAATATTCTTTAATCTGTTGGGCAAGGATTTTTTTCATAGCACTGATGTTTTCATAGATATGAATACATATATATGTATATACATATATATTAATCTTATCTCAAATGATACTTTCTTTTGTTCCAATCATCTGAGTCAAAGGTAGTAGGGTCATGTTTGTACATATGCAGAAAACATTCCTGGAAGAATATGCACCAAACAGTTTTCAGTGTTAACATTCAGGGAGTGAAGATGTGATGAGAAATTTGAAGAAATTTTTCTGTTTCTAAGAAATTTTCCGCTCATAAGCCTCTGCATTGCCTGAATTTTTACTCTGAACATGTTTTGTTTTGGGAATAAAAAAAAATGAAATCTTTAAAAAAAAAACATGCTCATTATAGAAAATGTGGGGAAAATAAGAAAGTTGATTTAAACAAGAAAACAAAAATTGACCATAAATATTAAAAACCATTTACATATGTGTGTATATGTGTGTCTTGTTCACCATTACATCCTTTTGGTCTAAGAACATGATGGCCTCTAAAAACATTTGGCCTCAGAAATAATGAGAACTTGGAAATGTTTAATGAAGGAATGAATATTACTATATACTTGGATTATAATGTAAATATGGTTTTGCTTTTTTTTCTTTTCTTTTTTGGTGAGGAAGATTGGCCCTGAGCTAACATCCACTGCCAATCTTCCTATATTTGCTGAGGAAGATTAGCCCTGAGCCAACGTCTGTGCCTGTCTTCCTCCACTTTGTGTGTGGGACGCTGCCACAGCATCACCCGATGAACAGTGTGTAGGTCCGCACCCAGGATGATAAACCTGCAAATCCCGGTTCTGCCAAAGTGGAGTGTGCAAACCCAACTACCACGCCACCGGGCCTGCCCTGGTCTTGCTTTTTAAAAATTGATATTATATTCTGGGCGTTTTTTATTGCAGGAACATTTCTGAGAGTTTTTTTTTATGGGTTTTATCATATTCTATCATTTTGTAGACAGCATACAATTTGATCCTGTTCTTTTTATTGATTCTGCCAATATTTGTATTTTGATTGGGAAATTTAGTCCACTTACATTTAAAGTAGTTACTGATAGGGAAGGACTTACTATTGCCATATTATTAATTGTTTTCTTGATGTCATAGCTTTTTTTTGTCTCTTATTCCCTCTTTTACTGCCTTCTTTTGTGCTTGGTTGATTTTTTGTAGTGATATGTTTTGATGCTCTTCTCATTTCCTTTTGTATTGTATATATTACATATAATATCCTAAAGTTATAACAATCTACTTTAAGCTAATAACAACTTAACTTCATCCACATACAAAAATCTATTCCTTTCCAGTTCCATCTCACCTCTCCACTTCATGTTATTGGTGTCACAGATTACATCTTTATATATTGTGTACCCATTAACATAGATTTATAATTATTTTTATGCTTTCATCTTTTAAATTTTGTTACAGAATAAAAACCAGAGTTATGCCTAAAAATTACAATAATAGTGGTTTTTATATTTGTCCATGTTTTTACTTTTATCCAAGAACTTCCTATTTTCACATTTGAGTTACTCTGTACTGTCCTTTCATTTCAACTTGAGGACTCCTTTTAGCATTTCTTACAGAGAAAGTCTAGTGGAAATGAACTCCCTTAATTTGGTTATCTGGGAATGTCCTAATTTCTCCCTTATCTTCAAAGGATAAGTTTGCTGGATATAAAATTCTTGGTTAACAGTTTTTTTCCCCCTCAGCACTTTAAATATATCATCCCACTGCCTTCTGGTCTGCAATCCACTGATAATCTTATTAAGCATTTCTTATACATGACTTTTCTCTTGCTGCTGTCAAGAGCCTCTCTTTGGCTTTGGCTTTTATCATTTGATTATAATGTGTCTCTGTGTGGATCTGTTTGTGTCTTCCTACTTAGAGTTCATTGAGACTCTTGTATGTGTATATCCAGGTCTTTACTCAAATTTGGGAAGGTTTCAGCCATCATTTCTTCAGATAAGCTCTATGTCCCTCTTTCTATCTTTCTTCTTCCTCTTTGACTCTCATAATGTGTATATTTGTCTACTTGCGATTGTTCCGTAAATCCCGTAGGCTCTATTCACTTTTCTTCATTTGTTTTCTTTTTGCTCCTCAGACTCCATAATTTCAAATGACTTGTTTTAAAGTTTACTGATTCTTTCTTCTGCCAATTTGAGTCTGCTGTGGAACCCCTCTAGTAAGGTTTTTTATTTCAGTTACTGTATTTTTCAGCATTTCTGTTTGGTTCTTTTCTGTAATTTCCATCTCTTTGTTCATCATCTCATTTTGTTCATATATCATTTTCCTGATTTGCTTTAGTTCTTTGTTGGTGTTTTCCTTTAGGTCTTTCAGCATATATAAGATGGTCATTTAAAAGTCTTTGTCTAGTAACTGAGGGCTGTGTTTCTTTAGGGTCAGTTTCTAGAGATTTATTTTGTTCCTTTGAATGGGCCATATTTTCATGTTTCTTTGTAGGCCTTGTGATCTTTTGTTGAAAATTGGACGTCTGAAAAAAGGAGCCCCCTCTCTCAGTCTGTGAAGATTGGCTCCATGTGGGGGAAGACCTTCAGTAGTTTTCTCAGTGTGAAAACTTAAGGCCTTCTCAGGTCTTTTCTGGCATGTTTCTTTCCTGGGCCTGTGCGTGTTCTTTTTTCCAATTTTCCCGTACACATGGCTGATCTTATATACCTTAATTTCCATAAAAGTCTCATCCTTGCTTCTTCTTGGGGCCTTAGATGTTCTATTGTATTCCTCTGCCTGCAGTTTGTTGCCCCTAAGTGGCTACAGGTCTACAGTCTTCACACACCATGGCATCTGCCAGTGCTTCCAGAGACCTTCAACCTGATATTCAAACTATGCCACCCTTCCCATCTGAGCACCAAGTCAGACGAGACAGAAACCAGTCCCTCAGGCAGCCCCCAGACAAGCCGGAATGTTGCAAACAAGTTACACAATTTTCCTTCTGTCCCAGGGAGGGGCTTGGAATTGGGTGGCTTCCTCCTGACTGTGCTGTGCCACATCAGAGAGGGGGTGGTGCAAGAGTAGGCAAAAACATCACAAAATGTCCTACCATTTTGAGTATGGCTCTTATTGTTTGGGCATTTGTTGGTTGCTGCAGACCCTCGACTATTTCAAGAGCTCCCATAAAACCATTTTAGTCTGTTGTTTACTTGATGTTTCTCTGAAGGAATGAGGGCCTGGAGCTTCCTAGTCTGCCTTCTTGCTGACTTCACCTCTAGAAGTAATTTATTTAAAAATATTCCCCCAAATATTCAGGAACTAAATGAGCCTATTTTATTTTATTGTGTAGCAATAATAATAATAGTAATATTTATTGAGCACCTACTTGATCCAGGCACTGCTTTGTACACTTTATTCATTTAAATAGCTCATTTAAACTTTACTACCTTCTAGGTAGTATTATTGTTGCCATTTCATAGATGAGAAAACTGAGGCATAGAGGGGAACCCACTGTCTATATGGAACTAAGACAGACACATGGGGGAATGGAGCTTTAAGTCTTCAATAGGAGACATGAAGGTTATTCATGGTTTTATGTGACTTGAGAGGAGGTGGCTACAGTAGGCCAGAAGAACTTGGTTGCATCACACCCACTCCTAACTTCTCTTGGCTCTTTAGTTGCTTTAAAATTGGGTCTCAGTGCTTGAGCTGTGCTCATACTGGAATATGACTATGGCAGTGGATTGGCCAAATAAGTGCCCTTTTCCTTTGAAGCAGGAAGTAACACATGGTGTATGATCTTGACCAGGAGGGCAAGAGAGGTCCAAACCCAGCCCTGTGGTGAGTGAATAACCAAGGGGATGAAGTGAAGTGGAGTTTCAGAGAGATGGCAGACTTAACCCGCCATGCGGCCAACGTCTTCACGCAGACCTGTGGCCTGCAGCAGGGAGACCGTCTAGCCTTGATTCTGCCTCGAGTGCCTGAGTGGTGGCTGGTGACTGTGGGCTGCATCCGAACAGGTCAGTGACTCAGAGAGACCCCAATAGACCTTAGGGCTGGCCTAGAGTCAAGTGGTCCTGGAATATTAGGTGCTTTCTCTTCCCCTACCTTCTTTCTTCTTCACAGTCTTTCTCTTTCTCAGACTCCCTCATGTATTCTTTTGTCCTTTGTCACTCACTCTCCCTCACACTCATCCACTCTCAAACACAATGTCGTAATTCTCTCCCATTCACACACACACACACACACACACACACACACACACACACACACACTTTCTTTTGTACAGTCTCAGACATTACTACTTTCTTTTAAAGATTCATCAATTGTTAACATTTTGTCATATTTAAGCCCCCTTCCTCACTGAATCATGTAAGAATCAGTTGCAGACATTGTGATATCCATAAATACCAGAAAAATACCCATAAGCACTGGAGTATGTATCTGCTAAGGTCCAAGACATTCCCCTCACGTAAACACAACAGAGTTATCACACAAGAAGTTTAACACTGATACAATATAGTTACTGATATACATGCATAGTCAAAATTCCTCAATTGTCCCAGTAATGCCCTTTATAGCCTTTTTTTTCTTTAAATCCAAAATCTAATCAAGGATCATGCATTGCATTTAGTTGTCATGTCTCTTCAGTCTCTAATATAGAATGGTTCCCTAGCCTTTGCTGCATGACAATGACATTTTTGAAATATCTAAGCCAGCTGTTTTACAGAATGTCTCTCAGAATTTGTATTTCTGACTCTTCCTTTATGATTATATTCAGGATAAGCATTTTTAGCAGAAATAGTAGATGGGCAATCTTGTGTCTTTCTCAGTGCATCACATCAGGGGGTATATGAGTTGGTTTGTCCCACCACCAGTGATATCGTTGTATCACTCTGGTAAGGTGGTACCCACTTTTGTAAAGGCAATTTTCCCCTTGCAATTTCCCCTTGCGATTAATAAGTAATCTGTGGTGTAATACTTAGGAGACTGTGTGAATATCTCTTTCCCCAACAGTCTTTCACCCTGTGGTGTGAGTATCCATTGATGATTCTTGACGGAATTGACTATTATTATGGTGGTTTTATATGAGGATTTTCTATTTATATCATTCCCTCTACATTTTTTAGTTAGCATTTTTCTGTCGAGATTTTCTTTCCCCTTTTAAATACCTATCAATTTAGCTATATAATTTGGAATCAGTCTGGGATTCATGGATTTTTTAAATCACTTCGGTTATTCTATGCATGCTCATACAACAATCCATCATGCTCCTGCTCATATTTGTCTCTCTCTCTCTCTCACTCATATTCTCTCACAAATAAAATAGTTGGTTAATCAATCAAGGTCATGTGGAATCAAGAACTTGTAGCAACGACAGAGGGAGCATAGAGAAACCGTGTCATCTGTAGATCTAAGAGAAGGCCCATGGGAAATCCAAGACATGAGCAGAGCACCCTGGGATGTGCAGAATTACAGAGGAGTAGAAGCAAAGGAAGGGAATTCCGTGAATGGGCATCGCACATGCAAAAGCTTAGAGTCAGGCGTAGCCTAGGTGAGAATGGCCATTTTGAAATAGAGATTAGAGTTGTGGGAGAGAAAGGTGGAGAGTGGGCAGCACCTTCAATGTCAGGAAGGAGAGTGTGGTGCTTTCCTGGAGAGAGGGCACAGGTGTTAGTGCAGAGAAGTGTGGTGGGGAAAAGTCAGTGCTCTGTGGAACTTAAGCAGGTAATAATATGAAAGATGGGTGGCTGGAAGATTCAGGACAGGGCATCTGGTGGAGAGATTAGAATCCAATAGGAGCACACAAAGGCTTGACCTAATTGTTGGTGATGGAAGATGGAGAGGAAGAGAGGAAAGTTCAAAGGACAATGAGGTTAAATTTGGATATGAGAAATGAAGGAAAGAGAAGAGATTCAAGATGACAACAGGGAACTGACAGAGAGGGAAGTGAGAGGAGAAAGACGGGGATGGGGATGTGCTAGTCCTGATGTCAGGGACACTGTCCTACTTGCACCTGTATTCCCAGATCCCATGTGAAATTGTGTAAAGTAGGGTCCATCTGTCTACCAGCTGGATCCATCTAGTGTAGGAAAGGTGAGGGCAGCATTTTCACACTTTAATGTGCATGGGAATCACTTGGGCATCTTGTTAAAATGCAGATTCTAATTCAATAGGTTTGAGGTGGGGTGTGAGATTCTGTGTATCAGTTGGTGGTCTGCAGACTGTACTTTGCAAGCAAGAGGTTAGGGGATTTCTATGCAGACAATGCAGACCTGAAGCCCATGGTTGTGAAAGAGAAACTAAGACAAACTTTTCCTTTCTCATCCCCAGGGATTGTCTTCATGCCAGGGACCACCCTACTGAAGGCCAAGGACATTCTCTACCGACTACAAGTGTCTAAAGCCAAGGGCATCGTAACCACTGATACCCTTGCCCCAGAGGTGGACTCTATGGCTTCTGAGTGTCCCACCCTGCAAATCAAGTTCCTGGTGTCTGACCACAGCCGTAAAGGGTGGCTGGACTTCCGATCACTGATTGAGTGAGTTTCTGGTCTGATGAATGTGCTTTCTGAGGAATGGCGGGAGAAGGCCCTCCACTCCCAAGTGCTGGTAGACGAGCAGCCAGTGGTGGGAAGCTCACCAGGTCTAAGGCCAGAAAACTTCTCTTCCCGGCTATGCCACTGCCTTGCTGTGTGACCCTGGGCTGGTTCCTTCTCCTCTCTTGGCTGTGGTTGCTTTATCTGTAATATAAGGAAATTGAACTTCTGTGCTTCTCTCACTAAAGTATAATCACCCTGGGACTGTGCAAAGGAGATGTCTAAAGTCGGATGGTTATTGTGTTACATCTTCCTTGTAGATAGGAAATCTAAAATATTTTTTTATATAAGAAATAAATATATGAAGAAGTTGGATGAAAGATTAAAATGAATTTTTAAGATGAAACTGGAGACTGCAAGGAAAATTGAGGCTGTGGCTGGCAGGAAGCTTTGGGAGCAAACACTCCATCTCCCAGGGGCTGAGTGCCTTTAGGGACATTGCAGGAAAAGTTAGGGAAGTGTTGGCAGTTAGGAAGACTCCCTTCCACCTCCAAAACTCTGATTCTGTGAGCCTTCCGGCACTTTTCATATCACACACACAAACCACACTGGGTCTGCTTTCCTGAGGCAACCCCTCAGTTTTTAAAGCTCTTTACTTCAACTCCCAAAGGCAAACATTACAGTGAATTCACATCTTATTCTAGATTCTGAAGTCAAAGAATTAAATGAAATAGTTAAATAGAGAATACTTTTTGAAAATTCCTTAAATTGACCAGTCAGTATGGTCTTGCCTTCTCAGCAAGACCAGTGGAGCTATTGTTTCCTCCAGCACTGGGATGATTTGCAGTTCTTTGACTGAACACCGTAGGAGGCTGGGATTTACCCTCATAGATGCCCCAAGAGACTCCCAGTCTAGGAGAAGAGCCCGGGAATCCAGGCTGACTGCAGGAACTGCAGGTTCTATCTGTCATCTCAGGCTCATGCCAGGGCAGATGCACAGATGTGTTTCTTTCACTCTCACTCTCCCTCACGTTCTCTTCCCACCCCTCATCACCATGGTTATGGAGTTAAATTTTTTGATTTCTCCTTTGATTTCTTCATTCATTCAATTGTTGTTCAGTAGCATTTTGTTTAATGTCCACATATTTGTGACTTTTCCAGGTTTCTTCTTGTAGTTGATTTTTAGCTTCATACAATTGTGGTAAGAAAAGATGCTTGGTATTATTTCAGTCTTCTTAAATTTATTGAGACTGGTTTTGTGGCCTAGTATGTGATCTATCCTGGAGAATGTTCCATGTGCATTTGAAAAGAATGTGTATCCTGCGGTTTTTGGATGGAATATTCTGTATATATCTACTAAGTCCATCTGGTCTAATGTGTCATTTAAGGCCACTGATTCTTTATTAATCTTCTGTATGGATTATCTATCCATTGATATAAGTGGAGTGTTAAAGTCCCCTACTATTATGTGTTACTGTCTATTTCTCCTTTTATGTCTGTTAATAATTACTTTATATATTTAGGGGCTCCTGTGTTGGTTGCATGGATATTTACAGGTCTTATATCCTATTGTTGGATTGTTCCCTTTATTATTATGTAGTGCCCTTCTTTGTCTCTTGTTACAGTTTTTATTTTAAAGTCTATTTTGTCTGATGTAAGTATCGCTACCCCAGCTTTCTCTTCATTGCCAGTTGCATGGAGTATCTCTTTCCATCCCTTCACTTTCAGTTTGTGAGTGTCTTTAGGTCTGAAGTGAATCTCTTTTATGCAGCATATATATGGGCCTTGTTTTTTTATCCAATCAGCCACCCTATGTCTTTTGATTGGAGCATTTACTCCATTGGCATTTGCAGTAGCTGTTGATAAGTATATACTTATTTCCACTTTGTTACTTTTTTTCTGGGTGTTTTAGTAGTTCTTCTCTGTTCCTTTCTTCTTCTCTTGCTCTCTTTCCTTGTGATTTCATGGCTTTCTTTAGTAATATATTTGGGTTTCTTTCTCTTAATTTTTTTTGTATTTATTATAGGTTTCTGGTTTGTGATCATCGTGAGGTTCGTGTATAATAACCTATGTAAATAGCAATCTATATTAAGTTGATGATCTCTTATATTGGCCTCTTACTAAAAGCCCTATGCTTTTACTCCCTCCTCCCACATTTTATGTTTCTGATATCATATTTCACCTCTTGTGTGTGTGTGTGTGTGTGTATATGTGTGTGTGTAACCTCTTATCATTGGAAATAGATAATTTTAGTACTTTCATCTTTCGACCTTCCTATTAGTTTTATATGATCTGCTACATTTGCTGTGTATTTGCCTTTACCAGTGATTGTTTTTCTTTGATAATTTTCTTATTGCTATTTGTGGTCTTTTCTTTTCCACTTAAATAAGTCCTTTTAACATTTCTTGTAAGGCTGGTTTATTGATGATAACCTTCTTTAGTTTTTGCTTGTCTGGAAAACTCTTTATCTTTCCTTCCATTTTGAATGATAACCTTGCTGGGTAGAGTATTCTTGGCTTTAGGTTTTTTCTTTTCAGCACTTTGAATATATGGTGCCACTCCCTTATAGCCCGTAAGGTTTCTGCTTAGAAGTCAGCTGATAGCCTTATGGGGATTCCTTTGTATGTAACTTGTTGCCTTTCTCTTGCAGCTTTTAGGATTCTCTCTTTATCTTTAATTCTTGATATTTTAATTAAAATGTGTCTTGGTGTGAGCCTCTTTGGGTTCATCTTGTGTGGTGCTCTCTTTACTTCCTGTACCTGGATATCTGTTTCCTTCCTTTGGTTAGGAAAGTTTTCAGCTACTGTTTCTTCAAATAGGTTCTCTGCCCTTTTGTCTCTCTCTTCTCCTTCTGGGACACCTATAATATGGATGTTAGTACACTTGATGTTGTCCCAGAGATCCCTTAGACTGTCCTCATTCTTTTTAATTCTTTTTTTCTGTTCAGCTTGGGTGATTTCATTTATTCTTTCCTCCAGCTCGCTGATCCATTCTTCTGTGTCGTCTGCTCTGCTGTTGACTCCCTCTAGTGAATTTTTCATTTCTATTATTGTATTCTTCAGTTTTGATTAGTTCTTTTTTATATTTTCCAATTCTCTGTTGAAGTTCTCACTGTGTTCACCTATTCTTCCAAAATCAGTGAGCCTCTTTATGACTATTAGTTTGTACTCTTTATCAGGTAGACTGTTTATCTCTGTTTTGTTTAGTTCTTTTTCTGAGGATCTGTCCTGTTCCCTTATTTGGAACATATTCGTTTGTCTCCTCATTTTGCTTACTTCTTTGTGCCTATATCTATGTATTAGGTAGATCAGCTACATCTCCCAATTTTGGATATATGGCCTTGTGTAACAGGTGCCTCATGGGGCCCAGCAATGTGCTTCCCTCTCCTCACCAGTTTCAAATGTTCCAGGAGTGTCACCTGTATGGGCTACATGTTCCCTTCTGTTGTGGCAGGATTGCTCTTGCTGCAGGTGCATAGGTAGGCTAGGCTGACCCCCAGGCCAGCTGGTTGTAAGGCTCAGCTGTGTGCAGCTACTACAGTCACTTTAGTCACTTTATTGGGCACGAGGAACCCCAGCACAGCTGGCTGCAAGGTCTAATAGCACACACCTGCTGCTGATTTGCTGTTAAGTGAGTCAGGCCCCCAATGTGGCTGGTTGCTAGGCTCAGGGGCTCACAATTGCTCTAGGCCTCCAGAATGTGAGCCTGTTGTCAGCTTTCTTGGGGGTGCAGCTGAGTGGGGCTGGCCCCAGGCATGGCAGCATACAATCGTTTCAGGCATTGGAAGGTGGGACAGATTTCCTGTGTGGTTGTGTAAAGAGGCCAGTGGCACAAGTCTGCTGCAGCTTACAAGCCCCACCACCCACCGACCCACACACCTGGCCAATGCAGTCTTGTCCCATGTGCACACCTGTCCCACTGAAGCAGACCCACTTGCTCCGCTGAAGAAGTCCCACACACTCCGCCAACACAGGCCCACCCCTCCTGCATGCACTACCCCACAAAGGCGGACCCACTCACCCCACTGCAGAGGTCCCACACACCCCACCTATGCAGGCCCACAAGTTCTCTGGGCTTGCTGGTGGGTGGGGCCAGTCCCTAGGGCAGACTGCCTGCTCTGGCTGAGCTGGATTAAATCAGAGCTCTAGTGGGTGGGGCAAACCCTTGGGCTAACAGGCCGGGGGAAGAACTCCAATGGCATCTGCCAGCATCTGTGTCAGCATGCCTGTACTAGGTCTCAGCGATGGCTGCCCCCAGTGACTCAGTCCCTGGGGAGGTGGGCCTAGCTGCCTTCTGCCTCTCTGAGACAGCTTTTCAAGTGAGTCTCTGTTACCAAAGGACTATGCACCTTTCTTTCTGATGATTTTTTGTTGGTTTCTGGAACGGATGAATTTGTGTGTGGGCCTTTTAAGGGAAAGCTTTTCTTTCTCTTATGTTTGATAGCTTTTCTGGGGGTATTCCCCATTGGTTTTAATAGCCAGCAAAGCCAGGTATTATGACAGGCATCTCCGTTGTGCTGAATTCAAAGACTGCTTATTGTGGCGTAGCTCTCCTGCACAAACCCCCTGTTCCTCCAGGAAAAGCTTTGTACCTTATGATTGTTCCTGGCTGTGAGGCACTGCAGCTAGAATGGGTTTTTTTCTGCAGCAGAAGGGTATTTCTGCCTCTTCCACTTCTGTCAGTGTTGTCCCTTGTTGTTGGGGTTCTTTTTATCCAGTTTCCAGATCTCTCTCAGAGGTGATTGTTCCACAGGTAGTTGTAAATTTGTTGTGTCCGTGGGACGAGGTGAATTCAGAGTCCTCCTATGCCACCATATTCACAGCAATCCCCTCAGCTAATGTTTTGTCAGAGATTTCCTTGAGTGCCAGGAGCTCAAACAAGCAAACACAAACAGCAACAGCAACGACAACAGAGAACGACCCCTGTGCAGACTGGCTCTGTGTGAGGAACTCCCCACAACTTGGCCAGCCTTGCTCTGAGCCTAGGGATCAGCCTGAGGTGGAAGCTTCAGGTCCTCTCAGGACGTTCTGAGCATGCATTGCCTGGGTGTGTGATGGCTTTCTAAATCCCGCATGTTCATAGCTGTCTTGGATATCTCAATTTCCTGGAAAGTCTACCCTAGCTTCTCCCCCAGACCTTGAGGGTCTACTGTATATCTCCCCCATAGTCTCTCATCTCAGGCGTCTTTAGTTGTAGTCCACCGTGTGGCTTTTACGAGCAGTGCCTGCTGCTCTTCCCGTCTGCATTCTGAGTCGTGTGAAATGAGGGCCTTGCATCAGCCCTTCAGGTGTCCCCAGAGAGGTTAGAACAGATTACACAATAATTTGCAAATAAGATCTGCTCTGCTCCCTCTGGTTGGAGCAGGGGTACTGGGAACCGGGCTGCTGTCTACTCAAGACCAAATCTGCCATGCTGGGGAAAGGTGAGGCAAGGTTCCAATGTTTTTTTCTGGAACCTCTTAAAATCATGTCATGTCCCACAACAGGGAAGATCCCAATGCATTGCTTGGTGGTCAAGTGCATGGGCTGTAGAGCAAAAATGACATGAAATGTGAGTAAAAATGGCATGAAACTTCCCTACCGTTTTGAAGGTGGCTTTTCTTGATTGGGTATTTCCACGGTTGTTGTAGACCTTTGACTCTTCTAGAGCTCCTACAAAGTCAGCTCAGACAGCTCCTGGTAGTTTGTTTGTTTGCTTGTTTGTTTTTGATGTTTTGTAGCGGAACAAGAGCTTACAGCTTTCTAGTAGGCCATTTTCTTTATATCACTCCCTAGTAGCACTTTTGAAAAGCAGTCAAGGTTGAGAACCCACTTGGGTGTCTTTGTGGACTCTGCCCACGTCTGTGTGGTAGATAGGATACTGTGCCCCTACCATTAAGGAGCTTTTCTTTGGCCCTGGGAGCATGATTCCTTCCCTGGATGTGTGAATCCCATCATCCAGGTTCCAGTCTCTGATGATTGTCATCAAGAAAGTTCATTTCCTCCTGGAAGTCGTGTCCACAAGGGTGTGTCAGGCCAACTGTACCAACACACAGTACACTGAGCTGGACAGCAGTTCAAGTGGTGCATGAATGGGGGTGGGACTTTGCTGTACCCCTTGATACAATATTTCCTAAATTTGAGTCATCCATGTCCACATCCACTATTTTTTACCTTATCTGTGTGCACCATCTATATTATCACTTACTTAATTTTTCTCTCTAAATCCACTTATTATTTTACTTTAAAACATTCCCTTTTTAAAAAAGTTGATGTGGTATCACAAGTGGAAAACAGTAGCACTTGCCAAAAGCAAAAGGCAGTTGTAACCATAACTATAATACAAACCAAACAACTTTGTTAAATTTTAGCTACATCCTGTTCCCACTAAAAGCTCTGATCTTGAAACTTACCTTCCTCTTGGTAGTTCCAGAGCTTTTAAAAATATGTCGGAGCCAAATCAGAACAATTGGAAGGGAATCTAAAAAGGAATGTGATCCGATGTTTTTTTCTGGAACCTCTTAAAATCATGTCATGTCCCACAACAGGGAAGATCCCAACACATTGCTTGGTGGTCAAGTGCATGGGCTGTAGAGCAAGAATTAAATTCAAATACCAGCCCTTCCACCAACCAGCTGAGTGGCTTTGAGCAAGTGATTGTGCCTCTCTGAGCATCAGTTTCCTCTTCTGTAACATGGGCTATGAAAAATGCCAGCCTCACACAAAACCTGTGCATGAATATTCATAGTGGCATTATTCCTAATAGCTAAAAACTGGATGGGGCCGGTCCCATGGCATAGTGGTTAAGTTAGGCATGCTCCACTTCGGATTTGCGGGTTTGGATCCCAGGTGCAGACCTACACCACTCATCAGCCATGCTGTGGTGGTGACGCACATACAAAACAGAGGAAGATGGGCACAGATGTTAGCTCAGGGAGAATCTTCCTCAGCAAAACAAAACAAAACAAAACAAAACAAAACTGGAAACAACCCAGATGCCCTTCAATGGGTGAATGGGTAAACAAACTGTGATTCATTCATAACATGAAATACTGTTCCGCAATAAATAGGATTGAACTATTGATGAACACACCAACCTTGATGAATCTTCAGAGAATTACACTGAATTAAAAAATAAAAAGAGCCATTCCCAAATGTTACATTCTATATGATTCCACTTATGTGACATTCTTAAAATGACAAAATTATGAAAATGGAGAATAGATTAGGCATTGCCAAGGGGTTAGGGATGGAGAGGGAGGGAGAGAAGGAGGAGGAGGGAGGTGGACGTGGGTATAAAAGCAACATGAGAGCTCCTGGTAATGACGGGACTGTTCTGTCTCTTGACTGGTGGTTGATATACACATGTGATAAAATTGCATTGTGCTAAATACACTTACACACACACACACACACACACACACACACACACACACACACAAATGAGTACAAGTGAAAAACTGTGGAAATCTGGGTAAGATTGGTGGATTGCATCAATGTCGGTATCCTGGTTGTGATGTTGAACTATATAGTGTTGGAAGATGTTACCGTTGGGAGAAACTGGGTAAAGGGTACATGGGATCTCTTTGTATTATTTCTTACAGTGTGCATGTGAATCTATCATTATCTTAAAATAAGTTTAATTAAAGTAATACCAACCTCACAGGCTTTCTGTGAGGATCAAATGAGGTAGTGTTTTGGGAAGAAAATTCGTTCAGCAAATATTTATTGACACCTCCCATCTGTCCAGTTACTGTGTGAACGCTGAGCTTCTCACAGTGAATCAAATACACGGAGTTCATGGTGTAGGAAATCGTATTCTACTGGAGAGCCACACAAAAGCGAGGTGTTATTTTAAAAAATTATCCTTAAAATTGGTGTAATATTGCCCACTGAATCAGCAGTAGAGTGCATTGAGTGTTTGCATGTAAAGAAAATAGACTTGGAGAGATGACAAAACTTGCCCAGGTGCCAGGTGGAGTGACAAGGAGGATTCGGACCCAGATCTGAGCCCCAGGTTGTGGCTCTTCATCTCTAGACTCGCTGCCTTCTCCACAGAGGGGTGCTGTTCTCTTTACAGGATGACCCGGTGAGGACAGCCGAAGCGGAGTGTGGGGACTTTTACAGCACTGGGGACAGAGCAACCATGGATGCAGAGGGCCACATCTGGTTCCTGGGGAGGGGCGATGATGTCATCAATGCCTCTGTGTAGGTGTGGCTGACCCTGAGCCGGGAGGTGTCACCCTCACACGCCTGGTGGGATCTAGCTGGCCCAGACGTTCCTCCATGCATTGGTCATGGGACCCTCAGCCTAATTCTGAACAGAGCCATGTCTATGGGGCCCTGGCCCGGGGGTGTCTGTGAACCTCCCCCAACCCCTGCATCCAGAAGAAATAGTCAAAATGAAGTTCAGGAAGGTCTGGAAGAACAATCATAATAAGACACCGTGCAATTTAAAGAGGAAGGGAGACCTTGCTTTGATCCCTATTGATGGGAGGAAATTATTCTCTGTGCTCCTCTGATGGGGCACAACATGTCACAGAAAATAATAATAATAATAATAGCTAACCTTTATGGAGTGCTTACTAGGTGAAAGCACTCTCCTTGGTGCTTTGTATAACCCAGTAGATGTTATCATTATGCCCATTTTACTCATGAGAAAACTGAGTCACTGACCAGTGAAGTAAGTTTCCTAAAGTTTCAAAGACAGTACAGGTTGCAGCCCAGATTCAAACCAAGGTGGTGAGGCTCCCAACCCGTTGTCCCTAACCCTTACGTGATTTAGGGGGAAAAAATGACACAAGTAACAAGTTCTCTTGGTTATTTCAGGGAAATTGAGTTTGTTTTATTTTGTAATTTCTAAAACAAATGCTGACGTAGTGGGGAATAGGATGGAGAATTTTCATGAATGTTTAAGATCAAGTTTGGGGCTTCCAAAAGGTTCCATGCTGGAGGAAGCTCCTGAAGCCAGGCCGCAGAGCTCTGGGAGGACAGAGCTCTCTCTCTCCTCCTACCAGAGGCAGTGAGTGAGAAGAGAGCACCTGTGCCTTGTATTTCTTAGCATGGAGCGTCCAGGTCTTCCTGCAGTGGTCCCACTACACAGCCTGTCACAGGCCTCTGACCCCCTGTGACAGTTTCCCTCTGTCAAGTGCCAAGGGAAAATACGATCCTCCAGAACATGAGATCTGAGGGCTTGGTCGCCCCAGCCCTGGTATCTGCTCAGAACCAGAGAAGGAACCTTTGATCCTGCAGGTATCACATCGGGCCGGCAGAGGTGGAAAATGCCCTGGCCGAGCATCCAGCAGTGGCTGAGTCAGCTGTGGTGAGCAGCCCGGACCCGATTCGAGGGGAGGTGAGGAAGAGGACACGGAGGTCATCGTGTCTGTGTGTGGGCACTGGGGAGGCAGGTGCAGGGGAAACTTCGAGGCCATGTCTACCCAGGACCTAGGGTGGAGAGAGGGCGCAGTTGGTGTGTGTGTGCACTTACACGATGGGGTCACCAGGGGACACTGTGGCCTCATCTGTGGCTGAAAATGCTGCTGCTGACATCTAACATTTAATGAGCTCTTATTATGTGCCTGCTCATTTTTCCCCCCAGTAACCTAATGAGTTCAGGACTCTCATTATACCCTTTTATAGATAAGGAAACAGGGGCCTAAAGAAGTTATTAAGTTGCCCAGATGACACAGTGGTGGAGCCAGAACGGGAATCTAAGCAATCTGGCTCCAGAGCATGCATTCATTGATTCAACAGGTGTTTTCTGAGCACCTACTATGTGCAAGGCCCTGTGCAATTAAGTGGAGACATAAATAATAACATAAGAATTATAAATTACCAACAATTATTAAATGCCCAAAGGTTCCAGGCACAGAAGTATACATACAACAATAGTAAAAATGATGAAGATAACGCTGATGATAAGAATAATAATAAAGTTAAACTAGCTTCATGTTTTACATGTATTATCTCGTGAAATCTTTACCTAAACCCAGTGAGGAATGAACCTGTACTGTCCCCGTTTTGCAGGGAAGGAAATTGAGGGTGAGAGAGGTTGAGTAACTTTCCAATCATAGAGTGGAGACTGGAGTATTGGGACTAGAACCTGGTGTGTCCTTTTCCAAAGGCTCAAGTGTCAGCTTGGTGTTTTCGCTCATTAAATAAATATTCACTTTGTAAACTAGACAATTCACTGGCGCTCACCCTGAGCCTCCGCTCTGGTTCTGCACGGCAGGTGGTGAAGGCGTTTATTGTCCTGGCCCCACAGTTTCTGTCCTGGGACAGGGACCAGCTCACCAAGGAGCTGCAGCACGTGAAGTCAGTGACGGCCCCGTACAAGTACCCGAGGAAGGTGAGTGAGGCGAGTGGATGAGGCTGGTTCCCCCCGAGCCGTCCTGGCACTCCGCGGCCCCGAGTCTCGTCGGGTGGCTGGGCTGAAGCTTAAACAGCCAGTAGAACTAGCATTTTTCTCTTCAGAAGAAAGAATTGGGGTAGGGGTAGGGTGGAGCCAACTGAGACGGAACCTGTGGCAGAAACCCAAAAGGAATCCATTGCTGGCACGTTAACCTAAAGAAAAAAAATCAGACAAGTGCCCAAAGATATCCAAGAAGGGTATTTAATATCTTTCAAAATTTGAGAAGGAAATCCAAATCAGCAGCTTCCAAACTGTTTTTAAAAATAATTCATGCTTGGAAATACATTCTATATTGCAACTCAATACATATATACATGCGTAACAAACAAAAATTAACAAAATGATATTTATCCTTATAACATGCCATATATTCCGATATTTTTATTCTACTTCATTTGTTTTAAATGCTGTGTGCAAACTACAAAAATGTCCAACAATAGAGAAATGATTAAGTTGTTCATGAAATGTAATATTATCCTGTATTTTAAAATGATATTGCAGATCTTTTATTTTTAATGTAAAAAGATCACAATATATTATTAAGAGAAAAAGCAGGCAATGAAAGAATGTACATGATATTATCCTATTAGTTTAAAAGCAGAGTTTGAGCGGATACATGTGCCGAAAGTGCGCATTTCCTTCTTTTGTGATAGTGCTTTGCTCCGTCATCTGAGTGCTGACGGTCCATCCAGATAGAAAGCTGCAGAGCTCACGTCTAGTGAACATGCGCCATGTGGGTCGGGCCCTGGACTCAGTGCTGCACACGCGTTACTATTTCATTTCATCGTCCCCACAGCCTGAGATGGTCTCATCACTCTGCTTCATAGAGAGGAGCTGAGGCTCAGAGACTCCCAGTAAATTGCCTGAGATTAGAGTTAATAAAAAGCAGAGCAGGAACTCAAACCCGTGTGTATCTGACAACAGAGTTCCTGCTTCTAACATCAGTCTCTGTGGCCTCACAGAGAGGAGAACAGAGGGCACGTAGCAGGCAGGATGGGCTAGATGTTACTGTGGGTAACAAAGACCCCCCAAAGTCTTAGCGGCTTATAACAAGGAAGGTATCTTCCTTGCTCATGTTACATGTTCACCATGTCCAGGCTCTCCTGGGGCCTCTGCTCCACACCCCCTCATCTCGGGACCAGGATAACGGAGCAGCCACCATACAGGTATCTGCCAGGTGCCGTAAGAGATGGACAGAGCTGGCGGCCAGGCTCACTGGTTCCCAGCTCTTCTGTTAGAGGTGGCACGCTTCACTGCCACTCACATTTCACTGGTCAAAGCCTGTCCCAAGGCTGCATCCAACTTCAGGGGGTCAGGAGGAGAACCTGGCATCCTTGGTGGGCCCCATTAAGGCCACCACATGGTGCCAGCCTGTCTGGGGGACTGTGCAGGGGCAAAGGAGGAGAGGGGGCACTGGTAGGAAGTGACGGTGGGACTAAGTCAGGATGGATTTGCTTTCGCCTCAACCAGGTGGAATTTGTCCCAGAGCTGCCCAAAACCATCACTGGCAAGATTAAAAGGAGTGAACTTCGGAAAAAGGAGTTTGGTCAGATGTGATCGTCAATAAACTCAGAAACCACTGTGTGACTTTGGGTAAATCCCTGGCCACCTCAGTTTCCCCATATGGCGAGGGTGAGGATGGGGGTGTTGAGAGAGTTGATTTGGAAGGATATCAGGAGTGCCAATATTTCAGCATTTTTGTTTCTTTCAGATTAATATCAGTCACTCTTCTTCCTCCGAGTCTCCTCCTCCTTCTGGATTGCCCAGATGAGCACACAGATTGGGGCTGGAGGTAATAAAGTACGAATAGAACATCAACGGTGCCCCTGTGTCGTGCATTAATTCTGTGGATGAACCTGTGCTAAATGTGGTTCCTCCGTAATTCTCCCCAATCCCCACTGGAGAGAGCCCAGGGCCTGATTCTCCCTGCTGGCCCCAGCTTCCTTCGTGGCCCTGTGGACCCGGTAGATGGCCAGGACTCAGAGGCCCAAGAGAGATGCTCCGAGCAGCCCCAGGCACCAGCCTGTCCTAGGTCCCAGCCTAGGTCCCGCATGAGTGAGTGAGGGACCTACTCTCTGGGAACCCAGGAGTCCCGTAGGACTCTTGCAGACCTCTCCAGAGGTACCCGGTCCCTCATTCATACCCAGAGGCTTTCACCCCTCAGCTTTCCCCCACATGAGCCCACCCGCTCATCTCTCCCCAGGGCCCAGGACTCCCCCAGCCCTTTCCCAGGCGCCCAGTGTCCTCGCCACACACCCCTCCCCCACACTCTATTACCCCTTCCTGCTATCCAGAGCCCCCCTGACCCCCTGGTCTCGGGTCCTGTGAACTGATCCTTTACTCCATCTGTCCTTGGGGCCTGAATGGGACCACTGTGGGGAAAACCAGAGGCTGGGAGGAGCAGGGGCAGAGGGGCCGAGCCTGGGGGTGGGAGAAACACATATTTTCTCCTTCTCACCCACCGCTGGGTCACCCTTGAAGAGATCCCCTCTGCGGCTGCCCATTTCTGGGGTTCACAGACACACACATTCACAGAGAAATAAGACACCACAAGCACAGAGACACACAGGCACATAATCACCCCCATCCTCACCTGGGGACTCAGGCATAGGGCTCATGGACAGGCTCACACACAGACCCACACTGCAGACACAGGCAACGACCCCTGAGAACACAGACACACACACTCAGGGCCACATGAGACAGCCCCACAGGGCAGACCCTACACGCAGTGGACATACACATACACACAGAGATACAATCAGGAACACCCAAAGGGGCAGCAAATTCACACACACAACCAACACACGCAGCGATATAAAACACAGACACACACACATGCTCCAGCAGGGACACACATGCCCCGAGACAGATTTGCACAACCAGCATACACTCATTCACAGATATCAGACACAGACACACAAATGCACACAGAGACACACAGAGAGTGCCACACAGTGGAAAACTCACGTCCACGATCAATACTCACACAGAGAAACTCAGACTCGCAGGTCCATAATGCAAAATTACACAACCAAACACACGTGCACACACACACACTCCCAGACCCTCACTTCCCTACCCCAGCCCACAGTGCAAACAGAGAGCTCTGGCACTCAGTGGAGGCCACCACAGGCAGACAGGATGAATAGACCCTGGCATGACCTGCCCCACCTAAGCTGTCAACGAAGGAGGTGTTTTCCTGGTTCCAACCCGAGTGCTTGACATCTGCCCCATGCCAGGGCCTCCTGGAAGGCTATACGTGGGTGCTGAGATGCCAGAGAATGACCAGGGTAGGGTTGCTCTGGGGACAAGGGCCCAGGGTAGGGACAGGGACACTGACAGGGCGCACTTAGAGTGGAGGTGTTGCATGGAGCTTAGCAGATCCCCAGGAGAAGAGAGAGAGAGAGGCGAGCCTCCCCAGGACCCTGCCATGTGTCAGAGTGGGCTTCACCCTCTCCCACAATAACAACCACAATAACACATCAGCAGGACTATCATATGACAATATTATCATCAGCACAGCAATGACTGACCATTGGTCCCACGTCGAGGAGCAAGGGGTGTGACCATGGCTGCCAGGTTTGGCCTCATCTTTAGAGCAGGGCAGACCCCAAGCACAGCTGGGCCCTGGGCAAAGCTTCTCTCTGGCCACTTCTCCCTCTGGAGGCTCCAGGCGTCAGCCTCCCCCTCTCCCAACATCCTCTCCCAGACCCAAGTCACCTCTGACCTTTTTCTCAGCCTGGGTACAGCCCTGTCCCTGACCACTCTGAACCTGACTCCCCATCAGGGGATAGAGATGGTACTGACCTCAGGACCCCATGACATGATGTCTGCATAGTGCTGTGTTTAGCACAGGCCCGTAACAGGAGGGGCCTTTGGTTGTATCATTGTTCCCTTTAATGGCTGCACACCTTCTAAGACACCAGGTCTAGGAGGACAGGTGCCCCTGGGAGATGATGCTGCTGATGTGCTCAGGGGCTCAGCACGTGGCTGCTGCTTGTCCTTGTGACAGTCTTTGGACACAGGCATGGACACTCCCATTTTAATGAAGGAAACCTGCTCAGGGTCACACAGCTGGGAAGCAGCACAGCTGGGCTTTGAGCCCAAGGCTCCTGGCCTGGCCTCGAGTGGCCACGAAGGGCTCCCCGGCATGAGGCTGACACTGGCTTTGGGGAACAAGCGCTTCCTTGGCTACATGAATGACCTGTTCCAGGCCCCCAAGCTCTGTCACTTCTCCTTCTTTCCCTCCTCCCTGCTGGAGCCGTGATCAGGGTGACCCTGGCACCCTTCCTGGAAGCCCCCAGTCCCTGACAGGCTGGGCCTCTCTCCCATTCACTTCTGGGCTAGTCTGACTTCCGCCCCTTCTGTACTGGTCTCTCCTTGTATAACCAGGACAGGCCCCCTCTGGGGCTCTTCAGGCAGGCAACAGCATCTCACCAGAATTTAGTATGCACTGTTGTTTTGTTGTCCTTGTTTTGTTTTTGTTTTGCTTGCTTTTTTTTTAATGGTTTCTTTATATTTATGGTAAAAGACATTGATTTTCCATTACAACAGTGGTAGAATGTTTCCTGTTTAGTATAAATTTACATAATAATAAAAAGTAGTGAGATTTAAAGCAATGATTTTAAGCTACCATGGGCCTGAATGAGTTGGGGAAACACTGTGTGCAGTCATGCAGAACAGCACCTTAGGAAGCTCAGGATGGGGCCCAGGAGAGAGGATCACCAGTGGGGTTTGTCCCAGTCACCTGGGTCCCTGGGCCCCTACCCACTTACTTGGCTCTCCCCGCCCATCACTCCTGGTGCTGCCAAGTGCTCTGGATGTTGTCCCCAGGTCCCCCAGGAGAGAAGATGATGAACTTTTTCTCTTAAAATGCTGACTTGCCTGGAGATCCCGGGAGATTAATCATGAGAGTCAGCTTGGATTTTCCCCACTGAGGTTCATAACGTAAAGCCTGTGCTAACAGGTAGCAGGGTGACATAGATAAGTGACATATTCGCCATTGTTTCAGGTGTGAAAATGTCTGGTTAATTAGGAATGATTTTGAAATCATACAGTCTTGTCACACTAAGTGGAATATCCCGCCTAAAAGAAGAAATATTTTATCACCATTTAATCATGATCCTATCATTCAGTTCAAATGTAGCCTCTTTTCCTTTGGGATTTCTTCTTATACTCAGATTTCATTTATAAAGGTACTTCTCAGTTTCCAAACATATGGGAATTTCTAGTTAGCTTTCTGTCAGTGACTTCTAACACAATTACATTACCAGAAATGTGCTGGGTGTGATTTCATTCCTCTGAAATATAATAAAATTTGCTGTATGGACAAAATAAAAATAGTTAATTTAGTAAATGTATCATATCTTAAATTAATGGGCCCTCAACAGTTGTTTTATGGGTATAGGTGGATATATGGATACATCTACATGATTAAGATGGTTTGCTGTTAAGATCTTCTGCATCTTACAGATGGTCTGTCTGCTTATGGTATGAGTTGCTGAGAGGGGGGTGAGAACCTCCCACTCTGCTTGTGTATCTGATTCTTCTCTCACTTCGCTCATCTTTTGCTTTGTATGCTTTTCACCCAATGGCCATTGGAAACCTTGGGAGGTCAGAAAGGAAGGAGGGAGTGCCAGAAGTGCGGGACAGGGGACGGACCAGAAACCAGAAGATCTGTGAACGTTCCAGAGAGGACCTGTCATTGGGATGGCTCTTGGTTGGGCACCAGTGGGGAAAAGGCATTCAAAAAATGAGGTCACATGGGGTGTCCTCTGTGATGACCCAGGGGTGAAGGCAGGGGATTGGACAAAGGCGAGTATAAAGCATCACGGTTGCTAAGGCAGCGCCCAGACAGGAGAAGACTCGGAGGAAGACGAAGCCCTCGTCCCCTCCAACTGCTCCTGAGAGTCCACTTCACTGCTCCTTGTGTCCTGCTGACCTACTGACCTGTCTGAACCCTCCTCCTTCCCCTCTAGGACTTGATCTGACCCAATCCTTTCCCTGACTCAGGCGTGACACCCCTCTTCTCCTCCCAGGTGCCCAAAACTCCCCTTCCTGCCACACCCCTTCCTGAATCCCACCCCCAATTCCAACCTGTCCCCATGACCCACTCCCCACCTCTCCCCTCACCCCCTTCCTCCCCCACCCCTCCCCTCACGCCTTTTGCATCCCTCCCTCCACACCTCCTTCCTCATGAGCACAGGTCCCCTGAGACGACCAGGACGCAGAGGCGCAGAGGTTGATCTTCTGGCTCCTCCTGCTCGGGTTTCCCGGTTACCCAGACACAAACGTGAGTAAACATGGCATCAGATGTTTCCTCCTTTTTATTGGGCTCTTCCACATGGTGGTTAAAAAACAGCTTTTTCATGGGTTCCTGGATGGGAACTCAGACATTCTTGAAGACTAAGAACCTCAGGCCAGGTTGCTTGACCAGCCTGAATGGGTTCTGGCCACAGCTGTCCACATCAAGTTCTGGGTCCTGTCAGCATTGCTTGGACCAAACACAGCAGGGTCGACAGGATGGAAACCTGAAAATAGTAACTTTATAGTGTCAAGAAGGAAGGATTTGTGAATATACTGAAAGCCATTGAGTTGTAAGTCTTCAATAGGAGAATTGTAAGATATGTGAATTATAGCTCAATAAAGTTGTTTTTAAAAATGTAAGGAACTCTTATTTAATAGGAGTCATGGGAGTTAGACTCCTGGAAGCCTTGTCAAGATCCTGCTTCAAGCTCTGCAGGTGTAGGGTCCATCTTTTGTGTAGTTTGTTTCCCTATAAGTACATGATTCATGTATGTGAAGGCTGGCAGCCCTGGGAACAGTGGTATCTAAGCATTGGTGTTGGTGCTAGTCTGCTAAAAAGTGGAATGTCATTTGTGCTCTGCGCTTTCTGACTTGTTGACTTTTAGCAACTTCTGAGTCGTCCCTTCCTTTCTGCTCTTGGAAGCTGCCCCCAAGAACTCTGTGTCCAACCAGGTTGATGGGAGCCCTGAGAAATCCATCAGAAAATAAGTGGCTGCATCCTGCTGGGATGTTTATAATGGGGAAATCATTAGGAGTGACATGACCAGGAGGTGAATGAGTTATCCTTTCCTTCGTAAAGTGTTCATGTCCAGAGTGTTGATTTACACAAAGCAAAAAGGGTCCTTAATGTCCTTAGGATTGTCCAAATATAAAGAAATTACAGATTCCTTCTGTGAAAGTTTTCCTATTCTCTCATTAAAAAACACCTCTACCCTCAGAGGAGAGAGAGAGAAAGACTCAGAACAGCTCTTCGAGATAAGTAGATTTGTTTTGATTGGCATGCACCAGATTCTTAGGGATCTGGAAAGATCCAGTGGTCAGGAATCATCCCAAAGAATACCTCCCATCAAAGAAGAATCTGTTCTGTTTCCTTTGAGTCTATGAAGGCGGAAATTCCTTGATAGTCTTTGTTGGAATTCCCCCCCGCCCCACTACCTAGGCTGCATTCTCATAGATGAGTTAAGCTCTCTCTCCTACCTCATCTTGGAGCACCTGGATAAACTCACTTGTCTTGCATTTCCCACATCCACCCATGCTCCTCGTCATTGAATATCAGAAACTCAGCTTATGGACCCCATTGGATCGAATCTAGGTAGGAGTGAACTACTGATATCAGCTCCTGACAGTTGCCAGATGTAACAAGAGTGCCCATGACTGAGGATGTTTTACCAGGTAGTGACAAAATGATCTTTGTCTTTTTTGTGCATTTGATCCACATGTCTAACCATTGTGCTGAGCTACTGCTCCCTCAGACAGTGGTGACTTCAAAGACAGTGTATGTTTCCCACGAGCACACATTTGACTGACCCCAGCTGTGAGGGCTGAAGATGAAAATGTTATTGGTTTCAGAGTCCACTTTCTAGGGAGGTTTTATTTGCACAAAACTGAATCTTGGTATATGGATTAGTATGAATTACATCATGAGTTTATTTTCTTCTAAAATACTTACAGATCTAGGTTTTGTAAAACAATGTTTGCCTTTTGTTTCAATGAACATACATCCTAAAAATTTTATATTCCTTTACAAATTAATTTTCATGATTGCTATTGATTGATTTCGGTGCAATATTGTAAAATACGAATGTGAATTCTTTTTATTGGCTAATTGGAAGTGTGTTTTTAACTAACTTCAATTCTCATAGTTTTAATTATAATATGCAAGATCACACTGTTATGCAAATGTTTATGTATTTCAGAAATCTGACATTATGTGCTCTGGTTCAGAATCAAAGTGAACATTGAAAGAAAACCTCAATAGTTTTAGAAACTTGGACTAAACAAAAATCTGGAATGAATTAATTTTTGTGGGAGTAATAATCCCAGTGTTATTATAATAGTAGCTGCCCATGTCTCTCAGTTATGTGCATTTCTATAGACATCTCTCTCTCTATTATTCTCATTTGTATCTTTAACACACATTTTTGATTGTTATTTTTCCCATTCATCCATACATTTCAGTGTATTTTTGGAGGCGTTCCCCAATAATTTTATCCAGGTACTTCATGAATATACAATAGAAGACCTAGGCTTCCCATCCACTCTAAGTTTGATTTTAATTATTTTTCAATTTTAATTGGCTTATAAATTCATAGTCTAAGTTCTGTTAACTGTTTTAAAAAAGATTTGCAATGTGTTTGTCAGCAAAATAAAATCTCTAACAGTATGCGTATTAGATTTTTTTCCTATTGCTTAAGTGTGGTAGTAATTTAAGTATAATAATAATTTGTTGATGTTTCATATATGTATGCAGCAATGAAACCATCACCACATTAAGACAGTAAACACACTCATCACTCCCAAAAGTTTCCTCCTGCTCCTTTTAATCTATCTGTCCTCCCTCTCCTCCAAGGGGAGATATTTGAGGGTATGGGTACCTCCTGGAGGGCTGGTTTAGGGTTTCTAAAGATGACTCTTTGTGACAGATGGATTGCAAATGCCTTTGAGGTTCCTCATGATCTCCAATATTATTTTAGCCAGTCCATATTCTGCCTGACCATTTCCATCTTGGGCCTGATGTTTTTGGAATTCTGTGGAAGTTGACCATTATTATTACTTCTTTGGGAATTTCTGCATTTTTAATTTTCCTCTGGAGAACTGTTCTTGCTGTGAGTATGCTAAAGTACTTTAAGGATAGACTTTTAATCATAAATGAGTATGAATTTTGACAGTCACTGGACCTTTTATTACATGCAGTACTACAAATTTCCCTCTAAGTACTACTTTCACTGCATCCCACAAATTTTAATAAGTCCTATTTTCATTATCATTTAGATTGAATTATTTTTAAATTTCTGTTGAGATGTCTTCTTTGACCCATGTGTTCTTCAGAAGTGTGTTATTTAGTCTCTAAATTTTTTGTAGTTTTCCAGCCATCTTTCTTTTATTGATTTCTAGTTTAAATCCATAATGGTCTGAGAACAGAGTTTCTATGATTTCTAGTAGTTTAAATTTGTTAAGTTGTATTTTTTGGCTCTGTGTCTGGTGTATCTGAATGAATATGTTCTATGTGAACTTGAGAAGAATGTATATTGTGCTGTTGGATGAAGTCTTCTACAGATGTCAATAGATCCAGTTGATTGAAGATGCTGTTCAGTTCAACTGTATTCTTACTGAATTTCTGTAAGCTGGATCTGTCAGTGACTGACAGAAGGTGTTGAAGTCTCCAGCTGTAATAATGGATTCATCTCTTTCTCCTAGGAATTCTACCAGTTTTTGCCTGCTGTATTTTGACACTATTATTAATACATACATATTAGGGATTGCTATGTCTTCTTGGAGAATTGACCCCTTTACCGTTAAAGTTCTTCATTATCCATGACAATTTTCCTTACTCTGTAGTGTTGTTTTGAAGGATAAGTTCACTGGCTTACAGAAACTGGTTGATGGTTCCTTTCTTTCAACATTTTAAATATTTTATTCTACTTTCTTGTTTATTGTACTGTTTCTGAAGAGAAGTCAGATGTATTTCTTATGCTTGTTCCTCTACGGGTAAAATGTTATACCGCCTACCCCTGCCCCACCCTTGGCTTCTTTCAAATCTTTGCTTTGCCTTTGCTTTTCTGTAGTTTGAATATTATGTGTCTAGGTGTACATTTTTTTCTTATTTGGTGTTTATCCTCTTTGGAATTCTTTGAACTGCCTGGATCTATGGTTTGGTGGCTATCATTAATTTTGGAAAATCATCAGTCATTATAGCTTCAAATATTTCTTCCTTTTCTTTCTTCTCCTGATAGTCCCATAATGTATATGTTACATCTTTTGTAATTATCCCACTGGTCTTGGATTTTGTGTGCTGTATTTTGGGTATTTTTCTTTGCATTTCTTTCTGTTTTGGAAGTTTCTACCGGCATTTCTCAAGCTCATTGATTCTTTGCTCAGCTATGTCGAGTCTGTTAATGAAAACATCAAAAGCATTCCTCATTTCTGTTATGGTGTTTTTGATTTCTAGAATTGCTTTTGGATCCTTATAATTTTCATCTCTTCTTATGTTCACCATCTCTTCTTGCATGTTGTCCACTTTTTTCGCTAGAGCCCTTAGCATGTTAATCATCACGGTTTTCGATTCTTAGCCTGATAATTCCATCATCTCTGGCATACTGGGTGTGATTCTATTGCTTGCCCTCTGTGTTCAACCTGTGTGGTTTTTTCTTTTAGTCTGCCTTTTAAGGTTTTTTTGAAAGCTGGATGTCATGTCCTGGTTTAAAAGAACAATTGAGGTAAATAGGCCTGTAGACTGAGGATTTATATTTATCTGGCTAGGGGTTAGGCTGAGTTTACTCTTAGGTGAGACAGGAAGAAGAGAGAGCTCTGGAGTTGGGTATTTCCCTTCACGTAGGTCACTTAGTCTTTGGAAAAACACCAGTAAGTCTCTGCTAAAGTAGTTTCTCTTGTGGGCAGGTCTTTTTAAGAATAACAGAATACTATGAATTTATTTCTAAATGACTATTTTTCCCCTGTCCCTGCCAATAGCATGCGGGGATTTTTCTCCAGTATTTACTGTAAGAGCCTGTTAGGATTCCTGGAGATAAAACTCACACAAGTATGGGAACCCCTCAAGATTGGGCACTCTGGCATTTTTAAGTCTCTTGCTTATCTACAATGAGCCTCCAGGAATTCATCACTTACAGTATAAGTTTTCCTACCATGGCGTTCTTGTTCCCACAGAGATTTCTGACCTTGGGCTTCTGCTCCAATAAGTGGTGACTGTCTGTACCTGCCAGTGTGGTTCTCTAATTCTGCAGGCAAGAGTTGGCCCTCTCACATCAGTTCTCTGATACATCTATGAAGAGTTTTTGACCTTCAGTTTGTTCGCTTTTTTCTTGTTATGTGGACAGGAGTGACAACTTCCAAGCACCTTACAAGCGAAACTTGAATCTAGGAGTCTTGTTGTTTTATTTATTTCCTTTAGATTACTAGCTTGAACATAAAAATGTTTGAAATGGAAGTTAACCTTGTAAAATACTCTAAAAAGAACTCAGTGAGTAAGACAACAATATATTCTTAATGATAAAACATCAATTTATAAACCCTGCCCTTTAAAAAGAAAACATAAATATTAACTATTTTAGGAACCCATCCCTCGTTCCACTTGCCCCTGCTGTTGGGTTGGGTGACAAGGGACAGGGAAGCTCATTGTTTCCTTAGCATCATGTGAAGTTGAAGGAATATCCATGATTTCCATTTGCCCTCCATGGATGCATTGTCCTATAACAACATTATTATGCATGACTTTTGACACTGTAATGATATTCCAATATCTTGGCAAGTTTTTTGGACTGGCCTCAGCATCTGATCATCATTTAAAACTTTTTAAAGGGAAAATATGTTTTAGGGGTCAAGAAAATGAATCTTTCCATGGTATTAAAATGGGATTCTTTTTTTTTTTTTTAAAGAGTTAATTTTTTTTTTTTTTTTTTGTATGTGAGATCAGTCCTGAGCTAACATCCACGCTAATCCTCCTCTTTTTGCTGAGGAAGACCGGCTCTGAGCTAACATCTATTGCCAATGCTCTTCCTTTTTTTATTTCCCCAAAGCCCCAGTAGATAGTTGTATGTCATAGTTGCACATCCTTCTGGTTGCTGTATGTGGGACGTGGCCTCAGCATGGCCGGAGAAGCGGTGTGACGGTGCGTGCCCAGGATCTGAACCCAGGCCGCCAGTAGCAGAGCGCGTGCACTTAACCGCTAAGCCGCCGGGCCGGCCCTGAAATGGGATTCTGTCTGGATTTATTGAGCTATAATTCCACAGGGGATGACTCCTATCTGGGAAGAACTTTTTGCCCTTTCTTGAAATCTTAGCTGTCATTTCTGTTGTTGATTGTGCTTGTTCTCTAGCCATCTCCCACTCCATTTCTCATTTGATGACCCTCTATTTTTAGTGGCCTGAGAAAATCATAGGACCTGATGTGCTGTAATTCTTTTTCAATTCAGCAAATAGCCAACTCTGTAAGATTTCAGAAAAGCTTTCTAGTGAGTGAAAGAGGCATATCTTAGTACAAAGATTTTGCCTCTCTTTTTCATTTGATTTTTTTTGGATGCTTTTAAAACAATCCCAGGTTCTGGACTTCAGTGTGGATATTGGGGTTGACAAAAAAATTCGAGTAAATGATGCATTGGTGTGTGTATAAAAATGCCTACCACGTTCATTATGAAAATGAAATGATCAGTGTTCATTTAGCAGAAGGTAAACAGATCTTTTGATCAACAATAAGTTAGTTGCTTTGTGCTCTTTATCAAGAGCACAAACTTTGTGAAGTTTCATGACTTAAACAGGAAATTATAATTTCTTCTTATTTTTAATCCTATGAATTATTATGCTGAACAAAATGATAATTATAATTTCATTGGGTTATTATTTTGATATTCTATCAGGAACCATACATTTTTACTACTAATAATAGTTTTGACATCAAATTTAATTTTGTTTCTTCTCTTAGATAAAGCCTCAAGTATATCAAGGTAAGATTTTAGGCTTTAGTTTTCTTTGTAACATTTTCTCAGTGCTGGTGTTTGATGTAGATTTAATTCAATTGGGAGTAAATACAGTGACTTCTGATGTCTAATTGACTTTTTAAACCTTGAAAATTTTACTCTTCCCTGGTAGGAGTCTAAATGACAATGTAGAGGGAGTTGCCATCTATTGAGATAAGAGACCAGCAGGAGGAACAGATCATGGGAGTAAGGAGAATAGGATGAGTTTAAGTTTGCATAGAAAGGTTTAGGAAGCAAGTGATGGCATGAGGCTGAAGTTTGCAGTGAGTACGTTGACATGACAAGGCTCTTGGTGAAATGTAGAGATGATGAAACACTATTGGAGCCGATCAAGAAGCTTAATGCTTAGAGAAGAACCAGGTATTGCCAGGCAAAGCATGGGTTATGAGTCTGAAGCGGAGGGAGCCACTCATGCCAGTGGAGAATGGGTGGAAATGAACCTGATGCAAAATAGGGATAAGACATTCTGTACGGGCTTCCCAGACTGTGATGATTAAGTGGTGCTGTCTGTTGAGAGCCAGGGTGGCTGCCTGACACTTAGTAGGCCCTCAGCTGCTGGTGTTTGTCACAGCGAATGCAGCAGTGCTGGTGGTGAGAAGAGTGACCAGGGTATCAGAGCTCTCATGCTGGGCAAATAGAAGATAAGTTTGCACTTTGTGGTCAGGTGAGAGAATTAAATGCCTCTGAGAGGAGTGTGGAATTGTGGGCTATGTTCTGGAGCTTTCCATGTGTTATCCATCTGTTACTGGGTGCTTTACGTGTGCTGTATTCCTGTAATGGTGGATCGTAACATTCTCACCTTGGGGCTGAAGGATATTGTCTTATAGGGATTGTGAGTTATCCAGGTCCTCTAGCGACTAAGTGGTAAAGCCAAGTTGTACCCAAGTGTGTTTGGTTCCAAAGACCTTGTCCTCCTGAGCCTCCCACCCTGGCTCTCATGAAGGGGAATCTGCTGGGCAGCAGGAAGGCGTGAGAGACTTTTCAGTAGCCTGTCCAGTGACATTTAGAGGAATCTCTCTGGGTAATATTAAAGGGTGGGAAAACCAGGAAGAAATCAGGTGTTTTGTATTTTTCTTTCTTTTTCCTTTTGATTTTTGTTTTATAAAGCAGTTGCACTGATCTGTTCATTTGATTTGATATTTGCAGGACAGAATATAAGTACACAGGTTGCTTAAATTTTCTCTATTTCCCCTCTGGTGATGACAGGGCTATTTGAACTGTTCACATTTATAAGAATATTGCCTAACGATGGGATGTTAGGCTAAGACATTGTTTCCCCATCTTTGAAAAAACATTAAATGGGAATCTCATTGAAATAGGGTTCTTCTTTCTAAATTTGTTTCCTGCATTTAAAATGCCACTAACTGAAACTTGCTTTCTTCAGGGATCATAGTCGTGCTAAAAAGTTATTTACGCTCATGGTGCCAATAATGTGCCTTTGCTGTTGACACATTGGGGTAATTTGATTTTATTGGTTTTGGTAATAATCTGAGAAATAGTTTTTTCTCTTTTTAGTTAATTTACATCAAATTTCCGAGAAGATGAGGAATTACTTGAAAGAAAACTCACAACTTGTCAAAACAATATCCATTTGTGAACAGAAGGTATAATCCTCCTTTAATGTTTATTTTCTTGGCTTCACCTTGAAGTACTTCCTCTTTCTTCTAGTTGACTTAGTTTGCTGTCTTTTCTGTCATCCTAGTGTCCCATTTCATTACATTGTGTAACAGTCTAAATTCAAAGCAAGCCTTTTATATATAAAGTACGTCTTTTTTTTATTTCTGTAAGGACTTACTCATGGCAGATATGTTTTGCTATCACTGTAATTAATATTTTTGAATTCTGAATCTTTTATTACATATGCGTAGCTCAAGGAAGCAAAGAAATGTGCTCAAGAAAAAAGAGGCAAAATAGGATAATCTGTGATGAAGCACATAAATTTAAGATAAAAATCCCTTCTTTTTCCTAGTTTACACTCTGAAAACGGAAGTAAAAGTAAGGAGTAAATATTACTAATCTCTATATGTTTTGTTAAAGAATAGCATCAAAAGAGTGGCATCAAAACACTTGAAAGCACTAACGAAATCATTAATAACATTGTTCAAAGTATACAGGTTAAGTTGCAATCCGAGAGAAATCGGAATGTCAAGAACCATGACTGGGTGCAAGTTTTGCTACTAAGTTATTACTGTAATTTGACTTTTGAACCTTTTTGTTCATTGGGTGAATTGAGCCTTGCGTTATTCCCTGCTGTTCCCTGCTTTTTCAACTAGTAATACCACAATGCCATTTTTAATTTAAGGATTTAGGAATATTTTTGTTTTTATACCATGGGTTAATTTTTTATATCATTCAGCACTCCCTCCCCTCCAAGAAATGTAGAACTGAGAAATTGTAGAACAGATTTCTAGCTATGTTGGACAGTCCTGTCCCTCATAGTACAGAGCACAGAATTTCCAAGGTGAATCTGGGGACAATATTTACCGTTCACTAAGAAAAGCTGTTCATTTGAGCTGTTTGGCTTCAAGATTTTAGGTCGTCTTTGCTTTTGCCTTGTCACCCAGTCAGGTATCTCAGTCTTGAATGTAGGAAAGTCAGAGTGCCTATGAAACATTTCTGACTTCAACTATTCTCTTAGTTCCTCATTTCTTTATGTGTTTGACTTTTCTCCTTGGCTCAAACCGGATCTACTGCTTTTAATGATACAGGGGCTGATGTGGGACATGTTTTTTTGGCATTTCTTCTTTTTAGCATGTCGTCCAGTGTTTCTATTGAAATCCAGTACATGTTTTATTTCTATCCTACGTGCAAATATCAGAATAGAAAAATCTACAGAGAACTTAAGAGGTGATATTTCAATGAACACCTCAGGAATTTCAGAAGTAAACTACCTATATTTGCTGCAAGAATTTCATTATACACACCTTATCTTTGGTGGAGAACAAATGTGTGGTGTCTTAGAATATTAAATTTATATGTTATCTATTAGGGATTTTTCTTCTTGAGAACTAAGTCATTAGTGAGAATGTTTTGCTTTACGTTCGAATTCCCCTTAGTGAAGTTCATGTCAATGAAGCAAAGTTGAAGTGTGAAGAACAACATGTAGAGAAGGAAAATGCTCAGCTTAAGATCAAGAGGCGGATCAAATAGCAGAAAGTTACTCCCATAGATTACATAAATCAGAGAACTAAACATCATTACTTCTTTTTTAATTTTCTTGTTTTTAAGTATGGTTAAATACACATAACATAAAATTTACCATTTAACCATCTTTAAGTGTACCTTTTAGTAGTGTTAAGTACATTCACATTGTTGCACAATCATTACTTCTTGAATACCTTTTCTCAAATCTGTCTTAAAGTCAGGAGATATGAGTTGAGGATTCAAGGATTCGAAGCAGAGAGGCTTGACATCTGAAAAATGTAACCTGGAAGGTATGTTGCTTGTTGGGATGAAAACCCCATATGGTAAAAATGTGTTTGCAGTGGGAAGGTAAAAAATGGCTTCTTACCTTCTGGATTCTCTCCTTTCTGCTCTCCCCACCACAACCAAGTTCTTTGGAACACGTGCACACACACAAAGAAAATTGTTTTAAGCTGTACAGAAAGGAGAAAGAAACTAGAAGACAACTGTGAGGCATTGAGATCTGTTAAAGGGGCAAAGGAAGCAGAATTAAAAGTGCTAAAGAAGAACATAGTCATTCTTGATGAAATCTGTGGACAAAGAAGGTGGTCACAGAAGAGTAAGATATTCATGTGTTGATAGTTACAAATACGGTTGTATTAGTGAATGTGTAGATCAATGTAGATAATTATTATTTTTTGAGAATATTGACCACCATTTTTTTGCGATATTCAGTCAGTACAGAATGGTGTTTCTCCTTTCTGCCTTGATTTTTGTAATCTGCATCTTCCTTTCCATTCTAACTGGTTGTTAGAAATTCTTATTTGTAATTAATTTAAGATTGGAGGGCGTACTGGTACCAGCTTTAATCACTTCATTATCTGGAACCCTCTGGGTTCATTTACACTGTACTCTAGGTTTCAATCCCATTGTATTGTCCTGACCTGCCATATGTCTATCATTTCTTACTAAATTCTAGACATTGGGTAGAAAATATTTAGAGAAAAATTGAGGCCTAGTCTGATGTCATCTTGCTGCAGAAAAGATGGGAGTTTACACCTGGCATATGATCAGGGACGCCAGCAGTACTGAATCCTATTAATCCAGTTAGCGACTGAGACCACTCACTGCAGGCTTAGTCCCTCCTAAGGCCATTGTGTTTTCTGTCTGCCTTTATTCTCAGTGTGTAAATCTCCTGGGACCCCACTGAGGCCCGCAGGATTTTCTAGGGTGACCTTCGCTGACTGACCATGAAGTCCAGTTGTTTGACTTCTGTGCCCAGGCATGTGTGCAAATGCAGCTCAGCGTCTTTGCATCTCAGAAGTCTCCTCTGGGATTAGTTGATGAACCTTGGGGAAAGTGGCCCCAAAAGCCAGGCTGATCTTAATCCTGGGCATCCTTCTTCTCCATCTTGGCCTCAGTTTCTTTACTGGCTTGTTAGCAGTCTGGTGTATTCTATCATGAATTTCATATTTTGGCCAATGTTTCCTATGGTTCTCAGGGGGAGATGAGGGACTTCAGACCCACTCATCCATGTTCAAAGGCAAAACTTTTCTTATATTCCCTCAAGAGCCAGGTTTGTGTTCTCCCTGCCCAGGGCTGGGGTAGGGTTGCTCTGTCCTCACTGGCATCTTGTTTGCATTAAACTGTGAGATGTTTTAGGGTGGGGATAGTGCCCTACTTCTCTCTATATCCCCATCACCTTACAATGCACCCACTCTGTTCCAGCCAGTCCAGAAAGCATTTGCTGAAAGATTGGCTGGGTGGCCAGAAACAAATGCGTGAACTTTGTCTCTTTAGTGTTTTTGTCCCTGTTTCCTAGAGCTCTTTTAATTTTGTGTGTGATCCCTAGCAAATCCAATGTCAAGTTGAGAATCTTTTGAATCAGAACCTTGAACAAAGTAGTTTGAAGGCAACACAACACATCTGCCTTAAGCCATTGCCCTTTGCAGCCTTCACTGTCAATGAAATCAAGGTACTTGTTAATGAAATCAATCTACCTGTTATTGATATCCTCAATTTGAAAGTTTTCCATTTTCAGGACATACCCTGATTATGGGGCGATTCAGATAATTTTTCATTCAGCATGGTTTCCATTCTCAACTAGGATCTTTGAAGTAGGTGGCAGGAGTTCCATTCTTGAACTGTAGAAGTGTCTAGTAGTTAATTGTCCGATGTTATGACCCCATGTCCAGCAAGGATCTATGGCTGTGTCATGGCCTCAGGTCTCTCCCTGGGAGAAATCAGACAAGTCATGAACCTCTACTTAATCCTAATGTGCTTACTTGTGATGAGCTGAAAGAAAATGAGCTTATGCTGTCCCAGTGACAAGAGCCTGAGCCTGGGAGGGCACATGGTGCGTCTCAAATGTGCTTTTTATATTTGTTTAGTTCATTTACTAATGACTAGGAACACAGAGCTGTGAAGAGAAGCTCAGAATTGCCAAAGACTTGCCAGCAGGATGGAGTTTGATTTTTCTTTGTGCTCTAATGGGGGGCTTAAATGCTTTCCTCTGATTATGTTTGTCCATCTATGCATTTGTGGGGTAGGATCGGAGGGGACATTTGAATCTTGCCGTTTGGATTTCTGGGAGGGGAGAAAGGCAGAATTTCACATGGACTACGGATAATGCATGTGTCTTTCCTCTCTTAGGAAGCTGAGAATGAAAGACCGTGAGCGGGTGGAAAAGGAGCAGCAGCTGTCAGCGGCAGAGAAGAGACTGAAACTGGCTGCAGAAGAAACGCAGAACTGCAGGTGAGTTCAGCTCCTGAATACCAGCGGCTCGTAAAACCTTTGTTAAATTTTTTTTTTTTAACTTTTGTACAAGGTTTAGACCCAATCCATACACCAATATAAACAAATGTTCAGAAGACATTTATATAGAGATTTCACACAAGAAAGAAAAATGTTAAGTTTTACAAATGTCACATTAAAATATTAACTTAAAAAAAGTAAAAATTGCTAAAAATTTCCTGATCTTCAATGTTGACCAGACTATGTGGAAACAGTGTTCACAAAAGTGTTCCTGGAGTAGGCAAAAAACTGTTGTCAACCTTAGGGAAGCAGTTTGGTGTCAGATGGATCACATCAACAGATATGAGCACTTTTGAAAGGGCTGTGCCTGGGTCCTGATGCCAGACAGTGACCAGGGTAGGGATGCTCTGGGGACAAGGGCCCAGGGTAGGGACAGGGACCCTGACAGGGTGCACTTAGAGTGGAGGTGTTGCGTGGAGCTTAGCAGATCCTGAGGAGAAGAGAGAGAGAGAGGCGAGCCTCCCCAGGACCCTGCCATGTGTCAGAGTGGCTTCACCCTCTCCCACAATAACACCAATAACAATAATACATCAGCAGGACTATCATATGACAATATTATCATCACCACAGCAATGACTGACCATTGGTCCCAGGTCAAGGAGCAAGGGGTGTGACCATGGCCAGCTGGTTTGACCTCATCTTCTGAGCAGGGCACACCCCAAGCAAAGTTGGTCCCTGGGCAAAGCTTCTTTCTGGACCCTTTTCCCTCTGGAGTCTCTTAGCCTCAACCTCCCCTCTCCCAACATCCCCTCCCAGACCCAAGTCCCCTGTGACCCTTTTCTCAGCCTGAGTACACTCTACTTGTGTATTTGATTCTTCTTTTCACTTCACTTGAAAGTCACGCTGTGCTTTGTCTGTTTTTCAGTCAATGGCCATGGGAAACCTTGGGATGTCAGAAAGGAAGAAGGGAGTGCCAGAGTCGGGGAGAGCGGACCTGGGTTGGGAAGGACCAGAAACCAGAAGGTCTGTGAAGGTTCCAGAAAGGACCTGCTGTTGGGGTGGCTCCTGGTGAGGGTGGGGGAGGGGCATTCTAAAAGTGAGGTCACACGGTGTCCACGGTGATGAACCAGGGGTGAAGGCAGGGGATTGGTCAAAGGTGAGTATAAAGCATCGCGGTTGCTAAGGCAGCGCCCAGACAGGAGAAGACCCGGAGGAAGACGAAGCCCTCGTCCCCTCCAACTGCTCCTGAGAGTCCACTTCACTGCTCCTTGTGTCCTGCTGACCTACTGACCTACTGACCTGTCTGAACCCTCCTCCTTCCCCTCTAGGACTTGATCTGACCCAGTACTTTCCCTGACACCCCTCTTCTCCTCCTCCCCGGTGACCAAAACCACCCTTCCTGCCACACCCCCTCCCCAATCCCACCCCCAATTCCAACCTCTCCCCCCAACACACTCCCCACCTCTCCCCTCACTCCCTTCTTCCTCCACCCCTCTCCTCACGCCCTTTGCATCCCTCCCTCCACACCTCCTTCCTCCTGACCACAATCCCCTGAGAGGACCAGGACATGGGGGCACAGAGGTTGATCTTCTGGCTCCTCCTGCTCGGGTTTGCCGGTTACCCAGACACAAACGTGAGTAGACATTGGACATCAGATCTTTCCTCCTTCTTATTGGGCTCTTTCACATGGTGGGTAAATAAATTTTTCATGGGTTCCTGGCTGGGAACTCAGACATTCCTAAGACTGAGGACCTCAGGCCAGGTTGCTTGACCCGCCTGAATGGGTTCTGGCCACAGCTGTCCACATCAAGTTCTGGGTCCTGTCAGCATTGCTTGGACCAAACACAGCAGGGTCGACAGGATGGAAACCTGAAAGTAGTAACTTTATAGCATCAAGAAGGAAGGATTTGTGAATATGTTAAAAGTCATTGAGTTGTAAGTCTTCAATGGGAGAATTGTATGATATATGAATTATATCTCAATAAAGTTGTTTTTAAATATGTAAGGAATTCTTATTTAATGGGAGTCATGAGAGTTAGACAAGCTCCTGGAAGCCTTGTCAAGATCCTGCTTCAAGCTCTGCAGGTGTAGGGTCCATCTCTTGTGTAGTTTGTTTCCCTGTGAGTACGTGATTCATATATGTGAAGGCTGGCAGCCCTGGGAAGAGTGGTATCTAAGCATTGGTGTTGGTGCTAGTTTGTTAAAAAGTGGAATGTCTTTTGTGCTCGGTGCTTTCTGGCTTGTTGACTTTTAGCAACTTCTGAGTCGTCCCTTCCTTTCTGCTCTTGGAAGCTGCCCCCAGGGACTCTGTGTCCAACCAGGTTGATGGGAACCCTGAGAAGTCCATCAGAAAATAAGTGGCTGCATCCTGCTGGGATGTTTATAATGGGGAAATCATTAGGAGTGACATGACCAGAAGGTGAATGAGTTATCCTTTCCTTAGTAAAGTGTTCATGTCCAGAGTGTTGATTTACACAAAGCAAAAAGGACATTAAGGACGTCCTTAATGTCCTTAAGATTGTCCACAGTTAAAGAAATTCCAGATTCCCACTGTGCAAGTTTTCACTCTCTCATTAAAAAACACTTCTACCCTGAGAGGAGAGAGAGAGACTGAGAACAGCCCTTAGAGATAAGTAGATTTGTTTTGACTGGCATGCATCAGATTCTTAGGGATCTGGAAAGGTCCAGTGGTCAGGAACAACCCTCACGTTGAGGCAGAATCATCCCAATGAATACCTCCAACCAAAGGAGAATCTATTCTGTTTCCTTTGAGTCTATGAAGGCAGAAATTTCTTGATAGTCTTTATTAGAATTTTCCCCCTTCTGCTTAGGCTGCATTCTCAGAGATGAGATAACCTCTCTTTCCCTACCTCATCTTTGAGTACCTGGATAAACTCACTTGTCTTGTGTTTCCACCTCCTCCCTTGCCCATGGCCATTGAGTATCAGAACCTCAGGTTTATTGGCCCCATTGGATCGAATCTAGGTAGGATTGAACTACTGATATCAGCTCCCAACAGTTGCCAGATGTAACAAGAGTGCCCATGACTGGGGATGTTTTACCAGGTAGTGACCAGATGGTCTTTGTCTTTTTTGTGCATTTGATCCACATGTTTAACCATTGTGCTGAGCTACTGCTCTCTCAGACGGTGGCGACTCAAAGACAGTGTATGTTTCCCATGAGCACACATTTGACTGACCCCAGCTGTGAGGGCTGAAGATGAAAACATTATAGATTTCAGAGGCCACTTTCTAGAGAAGTTTTATTTGCACAAAACTAAAGCTTGGTATGTAGATTAGTGTGAATTACATTGTGAGTCTATTTTCTTCTAAAATACATATAGGTCTAGTTTTTGTAAAAGGACATTTGCCTTTTGTTTTGATGAACATACATCCTAGAAATTTTGTATTCCTTTACAAATTAATTTTCATGATTGCTATTGATTGATTTAGGTGCAATACTGTAAAATAGGAATGTGAATTCTTTTTATTGGCTATTTGGAAGTGTGTTTTTAACTAACTACAGTTCTCTTAGTTTTAATCATAATATACAAGATTACACTGTTATGAAAATCTTTATGTACTTCAGAAATCTGACATTATGTGCTCTGGTTCAGAATCAAAGTGAACATTGAAAGAAAACCCCAATAGGTTTAGAAATTGGGGCTAAACAAAAATTTGGAATTAATTTTTGTGGGAGTAATAATCCCAGTGTTATTATAATAGCAGCTGCCCATGTCTCTCAGTTATGTACATTTCTATAAACATCTCTCTCTATATTATTCTCATTTGTATCTTTAGCACACATTTTTCATTGTTATTTTTTCCCATTCTTCCATACATTTGGGTATATTTTTGGTGATGTTCCAAATAATTTTATCCAGGTACTTCATGAATATACAACAGAAGACTGAGGCTTCCCATCCACTCTAAGTTTGATTTTACTTATTTTTCAATTTAATTGGTTTATAAGTTCATAGTTCATGTTCTGTTGACTATTTAAAAAATATTTGCAATGTGTTTGTCAGCAAAATAAAATCTCCAAGTGTGCGTATTAGATTTTTTCCTATAGCTTAAGTGCGGTATAATTTTTGTATAATAACAGCACCATTTTAGTGAATACAATTTGTTGATATTTAACATATGTTTGCAGCAATGAAACCATCACCCCATTAAGATAGTAAACACACTCTTCACTCCCAAAAGTTTCCTCCTGCTCCTTTTAATCCATCTGTCTTCCCTCTCCTCCATGAGGAGATATTTGAGAGGTTTGGTTACCTCCTGGAGGCTGGTTTAGGGTTTCTAAAGGTGACTCTTTGTGACAGATGTATTGTAAATGTCTTTGAGGTTCCTCATGATCTCCATTATTATTTCAGCCAGTCCATATTCTGCCTGACCATTTCCGTCTTGGGCCTGATGTTTTTGGAATTCTGTGGAAGTTGACCATTATTATTACTTCTTTGGGAATTTCTGCATTTTTAATTTTCCTCTGGAGAACCGTCCTTGCTGTGAGTATACTAAAGTAATTAATGGATAGACTTTTAATCATCAATAAGTAGGAATTTTGGTAGTCACTGAAACTTTTATTTACATTCAGTACCACAAATTTCCCTCTAAGTACTGCTTTCACTGCATCCCACAAATTTTAATGTCCTATTTTCATTATCATTTAGATTGAATTATTTTTAAATTTCTGTTGAGATGTCTTCTTTGACTCGTGTGTTCTTTAGAAATGTGTTGTTTAGTCTCCAAATTTTTTGTAGTTTTCCAGCTATCTTTCTGTTACTGATTTCTAGTTTGAATCCATTGTGGTCTAAGAACATAGTTTCTATGATTTCTTTTACTTTAAATTTGTTAGGATGTATTTTATGGCCCCGAATATGGTGTATCTGAGTGAATGTTTTATGTGAGCTTGAGAAGAAGGTATATTGTGCTGTTGGATGAAGTCTTCTACAGATGTCAATAGATCCATTTGATTGAAGATGCTGATCAGTTCAACTGTATTCTTATTGAATTTCTGTAAGCTGGATCTGCCAATGATAGAGGGTTTTGAAGTCTCCAGCTATAATAATGGATTCATCTATTTCTCCTAGCAATTCTGTCAGTTTTTGCCTCATGAATTTTGCCGCTTTGTTGTTAATGCACACGTGTTAGGGATTGCTATGTCTTCTTGGAGAATTGACCCTTTACCGTTAAAGTGATGCCCCTCATTATCCCTGATAATTTTCCTTACTCTGTAGTCTTGTTTTGAAGGATAAGTTCACTGGCTACAGAAATCTAGGTTGATGGTTCCTTTCTTTTAATACTTTAAATATTTCATTCTACTTTCTTGTCGATTTCTGAAGAGAAGTTGAATGTACTTCTTATCCTTGTTCCTCTATGGGTAAAACGCTATACCCCCCGCCCCTGCCCTGCCCCTTGCTTCTTTTACAATTTTTTGTCTTTGCTTTTCTGTAGTTTGAATATTATGTGTCTAGATGTACATTTTTTCTTGTTTTGTATTTATCCTGCTTGGAATTCTTTGAGCTTCCTGGATCTATGGTTTCACAACTATCAGTAATTTTGGAAACTTCTCAGTCATTATTGCTTCAAATATTTCCTCCTTTCCTTTATTCTGCTGGTATTCCCATTATGTATATGTTACATCTTTTGTAATCGTCTCACTGGTCTTGGATTTTGTGTGCTGTATTTTGGGTATTTTTTTTTCTTTGCATTTCTGTTTTGAAAGTTTCTACTGACATTTCTTCAAACTGGTTGATTCTTTCCTCAGCTATGTCGAGTCTGTTAATGAATGCATCAAAGGCATTCTTCATTTCTGTTATGGGGATTTTGATTTCTAGAATTTCTTTTGGATCCTTATAATTTTCATCACTGCTTATATTCACCATCTCTTCTTGCATGTTGTCCGCTTTTTTTGCTAGAGCCCTTAGCATGTTAATCATCATGGTTTTCGATTCTTAGCCTGATAATTCCATCCTCTCTGCCATACTGAGTGTGATTCTAATGCTTTCTCGCTGTGTTCAACCTGTGTGGTTTTTTCTTTTAGTTTGCCTTGTAAGGTTTTGTTGAAAGCTGGATGTCGTGTCCTGGTTTAAAGGAACAATTGAGGTAAACAGGCCTTTAGTCTGAGGATTTATATTTATCTGGCTAGTGGTTAGGCTGAGTTTACTCTTAGGTGAGACAGGAAGAAGAGAGAGCTCTGGAATTGGGTATTTCCCTTCACCTAGGTCACTTAGTCTTTGGAAAAACACCAGTAAGTCTCTGCTAAAGTAGTTTCTCTTGTGGGCAAGTCTTTTTAAGAAGAACAGAATACTGTGAGTTTATTTCTAAATAGCTATTTTTCCCCTGTCCCTGCCAATAGCACGAGGGGATTTTTCTCCAGTATTTACTGTGAGAAACTGTTAGGATTCCTGGGGATAAAACTCACACAAGTATGGGAAACCTTCCAGATTGGGCACCCTGGCATTTTTAAATCTCTTGCTTGTCCACACTGAGCATCCAGGAATTCATCAATTACAGTAAATGTTTTCCTACCATGATGTTCTGGTTTCTGCAGAGATTTCTGACCTTGGGCTTCTGCTCCAATAAGGGGTGATTTTCTGTATTGCCCAGTCTGGGTCTCTGATTCTGCAGGCGGCGTTTGTGACATCAGTTCTCTGATAGATCTATGAAGAGTTTTTGACTTTCAATTTGTTCAGCTTGTATCTTGTTATGTGGACAGGAGTGACAGCTTCCAAGCTCCTTACAAGCTGGATCAGAATCCAGGAGTCCAGCTCTCTTATTTCCTTTAGATCACTAACTTAAACACAAATTAACGTTTGAAATGGAAGTTAACTTTGTAAAATATTCTAATCTTTTTAGTAAAGAACTCATTGAGCAAGACAACGATATATTTTCAATGAGAAAACTACAATTTATAAACCCTTCCCTTCAAAAGGAAACCCCGATATTAAGTATTTCTTGAGCCCATCCCACTTCCCACTTGTCCCTGCCTGTGGGGTTGGGTAACAAGGGACAGGGAAGTTCACTGTTTCCTGAGCATCATGTGAAGTTAAAGGAATATCTGAGATTTTCTGTTTGTCCTCCGTGGATGCATTGTCCTATGACATTGTTATTATGACTGGCTTTTGATACTGTAATGATATCCTGGTACCTTGGCATGTTTTTTGGGCTGACCTCAGTGTCTGAGCATCATTTAAAACTCTTGAATGGGAAAATATGTTTTAGGGGTCAAGAAAATGTGTCTTTCCGTGGTATTAAAATGGGGTCCTGCCTGGATTTTATTGAGCTGTAATTCCACAGGGGATGCCTCCGGGCTGGGAAGCACTTTTTGCCCTTTCTTGAAATGTTAGCTGTCATTTCTGTTGTTTATTGTGCTTGTTCTCCAGCCATCTCCCACTCTCTTTCTCATTTGATGACCCTCTGTTTTTAGTGGTCTGGGAAAATCATAGGACCTGATGTGCTGTAATTGTTTATTAATTCAGCAATCAGCCAACTCTGTAAGATTTCAGACAGGCTTTCTATTGATTGAAAGAGGTATATCTTAGTACAAAGATTTTGCCTTTTCTTTTTAAGTTTTTTTGGAGGCTTTTAAAACAATCCCAGGTTCTGGACGTCAGTGTGGATATTGGGTTTGACAAAAAAAATCAGGGAAATGATGCATTAGAGTGTTTATAAAAATGTTTGCCATATCCATTATCAAAATTAAATAGTGTTCACTTAATAGAGCATAAACAGATCTTTTGATCAAAAATAAGTAATTTACTTTTGTGCTCTTTATCAGTGATGGTTGTGAAGTTTTATGACTTAAACAGGAAATTATAATTTTCCCTTATTTTTAATCCTATAATTAATCATTATGCTGAACAAAATGATGATTTTAATTTCATTGGATTATTATTTTGATATTTTGTCAGAATGATAGATTTTCACTAATAATATGTTTTGACATCATATTTAATTTTGTTTCTTCCTCTCCTAGGTAAAGCCTCGAGTATATCAAGGTAAGAGTTTAGGCTTTAGTTTCCTTTGTAATATTTTCTCAGTTCTAGTGTTTGATGTGGGTTTTAATTCAATTGGGAGTAAATACAGTGACTTCTGATGTCTAATTGACTTTTTTGTGTGTGTGTGAGGAAGATGGGCCCTGAGCTAACATCTGCCAGTCCTCCTCTTTTTGGTGAGGAAGATGGGCCCTGGGCTAATATCCATGTCCATCTTCCTCCACTTTTCATGGGACGCCGCCACAGCATGGCTTGACAAGTGGTGCGTCGATGCGCGCCCGGGATCCGAACCGTCGAACCCCGGGGCCGCCGCAGCAGCGCACGCGCACTTAACCTCTTGCGCCACTGGGCCGGCCCCGCTATTTGACTTTTTGACGCTTGAAAATTTTACTCTTCTGGGGTTGGAAACTAAATGACAACATAAGGGGAGTTGCCATCTATTGAGATAAGAGACCCGCAGGAGGAATGGATCATGGGAGTGGGACGATAGGGTGAGTTTAATTTTGCATAGAAATGTTTAGGAAGCAAGTGATGGCATGAGGCTGAAGTTTGGAGTGAATATGTTGACATGACCTGGCTCTTGGTGAAATGTAGAGATGATAAAACACTACTAGAGCCTATCAAGAAGTTTATGGCTGAGAGAAGAACCAGGTATTGCCAGGCAAAGTGTGTGTCACGACCCTGGGTTATGAGTCTGAAGCGGAGGGAGCCACTCATGCCAGTGGAGAATGGGTGGAAATGAACCCAATGCAAAATAGGGATAAGACATTCTGTACGGGCTTCCCAGACTGTGATGATTAAGTGGTGCTGTCTGTTGAGAGCCAGGGTGGCTGCCTGACACTTAGTAGGCCCTCAGCTGCTGGAGTTTGTCACAGCGAATGCAGCAGTGCTGGTGGTGAGAAGAGTGACCAGGGTATCAGAGCTCTCATGCTGGGCAAATAGAAGATAAGTTTGCACTTTGTGGTCAGGTGAGAGAATTAAACACCTCTGAGAGGAGTGTGGAATTGTGGGCTATGTTCTGGAGCTTTCCATGTGTTATCCATCTGTTACTGGGTGCTTTACGTGTGCTGTATTCCTGTAATGGTGGATCGTAACATTCTCACCTTGGGGCTGAAGGATATTGTCTTATAGGGATTGTGAGTTATCCAGGTCCTCTAGCGACTAAGTGGTAAAGCCAAGGTTGTACCCAAGTGTGTTTGATTCCAAAGACCTTGTCCTCCTGAGCCTCCCACCCTGGCTCTCATGAAGGGGAATCTGCTGGGCAGCAGGAAGGCGTGAGAGACTTTTCAGTAGCTGGTCAAGTGACATTTAGAGGAATCTCTCTGGGTAATATTAAAGGGTGGGGAAAACCTGGAAGAAGTCAGGTGTTTTTTTTTTTCTTTTTTCCTTTTGATTTTTGTTTTTTAAAGCAATTGCACTGATCTGTTTATTTTATGTGATAATTGGAGGACAGAATATAAGTACAAGGGTTGCTTGAATTTTCTCTGTTTCCCCTCTGGTGATGACAGGGCTGTGTGAACTGTTCACATTTTCTAAAAATATTGCCTAACGATGGGATGTTAGGCTAAGACATTGTTTCCCCATCTTTGAAAAAAGATTAAATGGGAATCTCATTGAAATAGGGTTCTTCTTTCTATATTTGTTTCCCGCATTTAAAATGCCACTAACTGAAACTTGCTTTCTTCAGGGATCGTAGTCGTGCTAAAAAGTTATTTACTCTCATAGTGCCAATAATGTGCCTTTGCTGTTGACACATTGGGGTAATTCCATTTTATTGGTTTTGGTAATAATCTGAGAAATAATTTTTATCTCTTTTTAGTTAATTTACATCAAATTTCTGAGAAGAAGAAGAATTACTTGAAAGAAAACTCAGAACTGGCCGAAAAAATATCTGTTTGTGAAAAGAAGGTATAATCATCCTTTAATTTTTATTTTCATGGCTTGACCTTGAAGTATACTTCCTCTTTCTTCTAGTTCACTTATTTTGCTGTCTCTTCTTTCATCCTAGTGTCCCATTTCATTACCATGTATAACAGTCTAAATTCAAAACAAGCCTCTTATATGTAAACTACCACTTTTTTTATATCTGTAAGGACTTACCCATGTGAGATAGGTTTCACTATCACTATAATTAATGTTTTTGAATTCTGAATCCATTATTACGTATTTGTATAGATCAATGAAGCAAAGAAATGTGCTCAAGAAAATAAGAGGCAGAACAAGATTCTTGGCGACGAAGCACATAAATTGGAGGTAAAAATCCCTCCTTTTTCCTAGATTACACTCTAAAAACAGAAATAAAAATAATGAATAAATGTTACTAATATCTATATGTTTTGTTTAAGAAAAACATCAAAATGCTTGGAAGCATTAATGACATGATTGAAAGTATATTTGCTGAACTGGCATCTGACGGAGATCGAAACAGCGAGAATCGGGACTTGGTGAGAGTTTGGCTACTAAGTTATTACCATAATTTGACTTTTGAGCCTTTTTTTCACTGGGTTAATTGAGCCCTGCATTCTTCCATGCTGTTCACTGCTGTTTCAAATACTAATACCACAGAGCCTTTTTAAATATAAGGACTTAGGAAGAATTTTTTTCTGTTTTTACAACCTTGAGTAATTTTTTTTATATCATTCAGCACTCCCTCCTCTCCAAGAAAGGTAGAACTGAGAAATTGTACTAGAGATTTCTAGCCATGTTGGACAGTCCTGTCCCTCTTAGTACAGAGCAGAGAATTTTCAAAGTGAATCTGGTGACAATATTTACTTTTCACTAAGAAGAGCTGTTCATTTGAGCTGTTTGGCTTCAAGATTTTAGGCCTTCTTTGCTTTTGCCTTGTCACCCAGTCAAGTATCCCATTGTCTTGAATGTAGGAAAGTCAGAGTGCCCATGAAACATTTCTGACTTCAACTATTCTCTTAGTTCCTCATTTCTTTATGTGTTTGACTTTTCTCCTTGGCTCAAACCGGATCTACCGCTTTTAGTGGTACAGGGGCTGATGTGGGGTATGTTTTGTTGGCATGTCTTCTTTTTAGCATGTCGCCCAGTGTTTCTATTGAAATCCAGTACATGTTTTATTTCTATCCTACGTGCAAATATCAGAAAAGAAAAATCTACAGAAAACTTAAAAGTTGATATTTCAGTGAACAACTCAGGAATTTCAGAAGTAAACTACCTATATTTGCTTCAAGAATTTCATTGTAGACCTTAGCTTTGGTGAAGAACAAATGTGTCATGTCTTAGAATATTAAATTTATATGTTATTGATTTAGGGATTTTTCTTCTTGGGAACTAAGTCATTAGTGAGGATATTTTGCTTTGGGTTTGAATCCCCCTGAATGAAATTCGTGTCAGTGAACTGAAATTGAAGTCTGAAGAACAGCATGTACAGAAGGAAGATGCTCAGCTTAAGATCAAAAAGGAGCAAATAACAAAAAGTTACTCCCATAGATTATATAAATCAGAGAACTAAATATCATTACTTCCTTTTTAATTTTCTTATTTTTAATTGAGACTAAATACACGTAAAATTTACCATCTAACCATTTTTAAGTCTACATTTTAGTAGTGTTAAGTACATTCACATTGTCGTACAATCATTACTTCTTGAATACCTTTTCTCAAACCTCTCTTAAAGTCAGGAGATGTGAGTGGAGAATTCAAGGATTCGAAGCAGACAGCCTCAACGTCTAATAAACGTAATCTGGAAGGTATGTTGCTTGTTGGGAAGAAACCCCATATAATAAAAATGAGGTTGCAGTGAGAAGGTAAAAAATGACTTCTTGCCTTCAGGATTCTCTCCTTTCTTCTCTCCCCATCACAACCAAGTATTTGGAACATGTGCACACACACAAAGAAAATGGTTTTATGCTTTACAGAAAGGAGAAAGAAACTAGAAGACAGCTGTGAGGCACTGAGATCTGTTAAAGAGACAAAGGAAGCCGAATTAGAAATGCTAAAGAAGAACACACGTATGGTTGATGAAATCTGTGGACAAAGAAAGTGGGTCACAGAACAGTAAGCTATTCATGTGTTGATTGTTACAAATACTGTTGTATTAGTGAATGTGTAGACCAATGTAGAGAATTATAATTTTTTTTAGAATATTTATCACCGTATTTTTGCCATATTCAGTCAGTACAGAATTGTTTCTCCTTTCTGCCTTGATTTTTGTAATCTGCATCTTCCTTTCCATTCTAACTGGTTGTCAGAGATTCTTATTTGCAATTAATTTAAGATTGGATGGCGTACAGGTACCAGCTTTAATCACTTCATTATCTGGAACCCTCTGGGTTCATTTACATTGTACTCTAGGTTTCAATCCCATCATATTGTCCTGACCTGCCATATGTCTGTCATTTCCTATTAAATTCTAGACATTGGGTAGATAATATTTAGAGAAAAATTGAGGCCTCGTCTGATGTCATCTTGCTGCAGAAAAGATGGGAGTTTACATCTGGCAGGTGATCAGGGACGCCAGCAGTACTGAATCCTATTAATCCACTTAGTGACTGAGACCACTCACTGCAGGCTTAGTCCCTCCTAAGGCCAGTGTGTTTTCTGTCTGCCTTTATTCTTAGTGTGTAAGTCTCCTGGGACCCAGCTAAGGCCCGCAGGATTTTCTAGGGTGACCTTCGCTGACTGACCATGAAGTCCAGTTGTTTGACTTTTGTGCCCAGGGATGTGTGCAAACGCAGCTCAGCGTCTTTGCATCTCAGAAGTCTCCTCTGGGATTAGTTGATGAACCTTGGGGAAAGTGGCCCCAAATGCCAGGCTGACCTTAATCCTGGGCATCCTTCTTCTCCGTCTTGGCCTCATGTCTCTTTGCTGGTTTGATAGCAATTTGGTGCATTCTATCATGAATTTCATATTTTGGCCAATGTTTCCTATGGTTCTCAGGGGGAGATGAGGGACTTCAGACCCACTCATCCATGTTCAAAGGCAAAACTTTTCTTATATTCCCACAAGTGCCAGGTTTGTGTTCTCCCTGCCCCGGACTGGGGTAGGGTGGCTCTGTCCTCACTGGCATCTTATTTGCATTAAACTATGAGATGTTTTAGGGTGGGGATAGTGCCCTACCTCTCGCTGTATCCCCATCACCTTACAATGCACCCACTCTGTTCCAGCCAGTCCAGAAAGCATTTGCTGAAAGATTGGCTGGGTGGCCAGAAACAAATGCGTGAACTTTGTCTCTTTAGTGTTTTTGTCCCTGTTTCCTAGAGCTCTTTTAATTTTGTGTGTGATCCCTAGCAAATCCAATGTCAAGTTGAGAATCTTTTGAATCAGAACCTTGAACAAAGTAGTTTGAAGGCAACACAACACATCTGCCTTAAGCCATTGCCCTTTGCAGCCTTCACTGTCAATGAAATCAAGGTACTTGTTAATGAAATCAATCTACCTGTTATTGATATCCTCAATTTGAAAGTTTTCCATTTTCAGGACATACCCTGATTATGGGGCGATTCAGATAATTTTTCATTCAGCATGGTTTCCATTCTCCTCAACTAGGATCTTTGAAGTAGGTGGCAGGAGTTCCATTCTCGAACTGTAGAAGTGTCTAGTAGTTAATTGTCCGATGTTATGACCCCATGTCCAGCAAGGATCTATGGCTGTGTCATGGCCTCAGGTCTCTCCCTGGGAGAAATCAGACAAGTCATGAAGCTCTGCTTCATCCTAATGTGCTTACTTGTGATGAGCTGAAAGAAAATGAGCTTGTGCTGTCCCAGTCCCAAGAGCCTGAGCCTGGGAGGGCACATGGTGCGTCTCATATGTGCTTTTTTTGTTTGTTTAGTTCATTTACTAATGACTAGGAACACAGAGCTGTGAAGAGAAGCTCAGAATTGCCAAAGACTTGCCAGCAGGAGGGAGTTTGATTTTTCTTTGTGCTCTAATGGGGGGCTTAAATGCTTTCCTCTGATTAGATTTGTCCATCTATGCATTTGTGGGGTAGGATCGGAGGGGACATTTGAATCTTGCCCTTTAGATTTCTGGGAGGAAAGAAAGGCAGAATTTCACATGGGCTACGGATAATGCATATGTCTTTCCCCTCTTAGGAAGCTGAGAATGAAAGACCGTGAGCGGGGGGAAAAGGAGCAGCAGCTGTCAGCGGCAGAGAAGAGACTGAAACTGGCTGCAGAAGAAACGCAGAACTACAGGTGAGTTCAGCTCCTAAATAACAGCGGCTCATAAAACCTTTGTTGGATTTTTTTTTTAACTTTTGTACAATGTTTAGACCCAATTCATACACCAATATAAGCAAATGTTCAGAAGACATTTATATAGAGATTTCACACAAGAAAGAAAAATGTTAAGTTTCACAAATGTCAAGTTAAAATATTAACTTAAAAAAAGTAGGCGCCAGCCCCGTGGTGCGGCAGTTGGCTGCGCGCGCTCTCCTTCGGCGGCCCGGAGTTCGCAGGTTCGGATCCCGGGCGTGCATCAATGCACCTCTTGTCAGGCCGTGCTGTGGCAGTGTCCCACGGAAGGAGAAGGGGATGGGCACGGATGTTAGCCCAGGGCCAATCTTCCTCAGCAAACAAGAGGAGAATTGGCATCGGATGTTAGCTGGGGTGATCTTCCTCACAAAAAAATAAATAAATAAATAAATTTGCTAAAAACTTCCTGATTCTCAATGTTGACCAGACTATGTCGAAATGTGGTTCACAAAAATGTTCCTGGAGGAGGTAAAAACTGTTGTAAATCTTAGGGAATCAGTTTGGTGTGGGATGAATCACATCAGTAGATACGAGCATGCCATTTTAGAGACCCAGTGTTGTAGCCCTGAGAATATGATCAGGGTGTAAGGAAAAGAAGCAGCGAGCTGTATGATGAAAGACGCTCATTGCAGGATAAATTAGGGAGCTATTGAGAATAGGTAAGGGAATTATATCAACTCAGAAGCTGGCGGGCATTCGATAATAAGGAAACAATGTAGCAATAGCTTTGATCATACTATACTTTTATAATCATGTGAAGTGTGTCTTATAGTATTGGATAATGTGTATAAGGGTACAGTTCAGACAATGGAAACATGGGAAGACTATTTAAAATCATCCTCAATATTGTGCTTTATCTGACGAAAGCAATTGTCACTCATAGGCACCAAATTGATCAAATGCGGCAACAAGTGCAGCAAGCAGAGTTCACCTTCAGACACCAGGTAACCTGCATTCTGCCCAAAGTTCCTGCCTCCTTCAGCACCCAATGCAGAGGGTCATAGCGGCCTTGGAAGCCCTCAACATAGGGTTTATGACGTGTTGGCTTTTTCAGATGGCTGTGTATGAGAAGAATGCTCACGACAATTGGGTACGTTTTGCTTTCTTTCCTTCCCTTTGCGCACAGTCTGCCACAACTGAAGGTGGATGTGTTTTTCTCCCACAGATCAAGGCTCGGATTTGGGAGAGGGAGATAGCAGAGCAGAGCAGGGAAGCCGCCCACTTGAAACACAGGTATGGGATGTTGACATACATTTTTTACGGGTGTTTTTGAGGTATTAAGGCAAAGCTGTTTCGTGCCTAGTAAAGGACTTGGTGTTGTAATTCTTATTGAAGTCCATTCTTTTTCTACGTTCAAGATTGGAGATAATGTCCAAAAAGAGGCTGCCCGAGGGATACAGGCTGCACAAACCAACGTCGGGAAGACCTGGGATGCAGAACCCTCCACAGAGAGGTAGGGAGCACATTGTGAAGTGCAGCCACTTAATTTCTGCTGCAAAACCACTCCGTGTCCTACCTGTTCCTGTGGGGGATCACGTGTTGCCTGGAACCAATCCCAAGCACGACCTAAAGACAACAGGTTATCTCGAGGGGTGACAGGAAGATGTTTTCCTCAGGTGCCCCAGCCAGACTGGCTTTCTGGGCCTGCGCCCTGTGACTGGTGGAGCTCATGCCCCGCCACTGACTGTGGACCCTCTCTGCCCCCAACACCCGCCTCGCGTGCTCTTGGATTGCTCTCAACTGGAGAGACGTGCCTGGAGGGGAAGTGGGTGCATGCTTCCTTCCCAACTGGAGTGAATGCTGAAGACTTGATTTTTCTTTGAGTTGAGAAAAAGGCATTTATTTACTATGCTGGAGGTTCCCTTATTCTTCCTGTTTAACTTTTGCTTGTGGACTTTAGTATTCCATTCATAAATTAAATTTCTATGTAATTTTACTCCTGACATTGTCAGTGTAACGCTACAGCTTTGCTGTTAAATCCCCGTATCTTCCATTTTCTCATTACTATAATATTAGTCTAAGTCCATTTCTGTTCATAAATATTCATATAATGTCGGTCACATGTGGAAGGCAGCTTATGTGTAGAGTGAGAGATTGAAAAGTCCACCTGCGGCCTGAAGAAAAGGACCTGTGCTGTTCATGTTGAGGGGTTGTTGCTATTATCCCATCTGAGGTGATTCTCATTTTAATTTTACTCTATGATGAAATGGTGGTTTCCCCTGATGTGTTTTGGGAAACCCCTGTTTCAGTGTTGATTTCCAGCTAGTTGAGCCCGGACCTGACCACAGGTGGTTGATGAGTTATGAAAACCCCTGAACCAGGGCCCTGTGGTGTCTTCCTCAAGGGCCAGGGGACGGGTCTCCCCTTCTCCTCGGGGGTCACCTGAGGTGTGTGGGGAGCCCTCTGCCATTGGTAAGGGCCCAGAAGTGGGAAAGAATGTCAGATGGTGGAGGAAGGCGCGGAGGGTTTGTTTTCCTTCCTCACAGTCTATGCAAGTCTGACTAAACCCCCATCCCTCCTCTCTGGCCTCTTTCAGATCCGGGACCTGTTTCTGCGGCTGTGAGGAGCAGCAGCTCCGGGGGCAAGGTAAGTGCTGTGGTCATTTTCAGTCGTAACCGTCTCTGGAAACGTTGACGTGTGTGTGCAGCAGCCTCTCTTGGCCTCATGTCTGGTTTGTGTGTTCCGTGGCACGTCTACTGTGTCATTTCCTTCCCTGAAAGCACAGTCTTCCCCAGGAGCCTTTGGGCTTCTCCACTCTCAGCTCTCATCTTTGGTGGCGCCTCCAGAAGCCTTCAGTGCTTCTGGGCTGAGGACTGCAGGGCTCTCACAGTGTGTTTCTGGAAGTAGCACTTGGAGGGTTACCTTAAGCCCACACTGAAGTCTCCTAGCAGAGCCGACTCCTTCCTGAATTCCTTGACATAGGATTGTTGTTGTGGTGGTTCCTTTGCTCCATACCTGGTTTGGGTTTGGTGAGGAGCCTATTGGGAACATCTGCCATCATCCTCATGGGAGAGGAACAGGAGAGGCCGTCCTTCCAACTTCATGTTGGGTGCTTCGTGCGATTTGGAATGTTCTTGGATCCAGCCGATGTCACAGTTCCTCAGGGTCCCCTCTCTGTGGGTCAGTGTACTCTCCGGGATCCCTCAGGTGGTAGCCTAGGTCAGAATAGTCTGAATGATCACAAATGGCCTATTTGCAGTAGGAACTGGGCACGGACACCAAAGGAGTGAAGAGTGAACATCAGAACTGCACTGCAGGACCCATTGCCCCCAGAGGCCATCACTAGTGTTGACATGAGGGGGGTCCTGTGGTGTCCGGTGGTGCCGTTAGAGCCAGGACGTTCCCTCATCCCCCCCGTCACGGGGTTTTACGGCTGGAATCCAAACACGTCTGTGTTCATTCTGTCCTTTAGAATCCCCTCCTCACATTTCCGTTGGACACAAATTAGTCCGCGTCTCACGGAGGGCTTAGAAATCTGCCTTCCCTGTGGGTGACGATAGATAGAGCTGAGCCTAACCGAGTCCTGTCGGTCACACCGTTCCCCTCAGAAAACGCAGGCCCCCGGGGGTGCCCAGCGCCCCAGAGGTCCTGGTGCCCGTGGGCAGACCCCGAGCGGAGGAGAAGACCCCTTTGTCGGGGAGGGAAACTGAGGCGGGGGACGGGCAGGGCAGGGGCCTGCAGGCAGAGCTTTTCCCCAGGAGCAGCTCGGCTTCCAGAGGTGGGGAGCGGGCTTTTCCGTCCCTCTCGGGCGCTGTCTTCTGAATAGAGAGCCAACAAGCTTCTGTGGTGCTGGGGGTGGTGAGGAGGGTGGAGGCCGGTCCTGGACCGTGATGCCGGTCTGCCTGGAGTCGGCTCCTTTCTCAGTCTGGTGTTGCCTCGTCCAGCGCTCTAGGACAGGACCCCTTGCTCTTGTGCTTTCGCAGACACGGGTGGTGACGTGTGGTGACAGTGGTTCATCCCCGTGGTGTTTGTTCCTCCCCAAGCTGGGCGGGCCCCAGTGGTGGGGGTAGAGCGGTCTGGCACGGATGCTGCTCTCTTGGCACCTGGGGGCGGGGAGGGTGCCAAGTGCTTCCCCGGGTTCACTGGGTTTCAGCTTTGGTTGGTGCTGGCGCTTGTGTCTGCCACATCCACCTGACTTTAAACTTCTGTTCCGCAGGTCAATGTTGAGGCAAGAGGGCCTCCTCCTTTTGCAGCACCACCCTGCACAACCAACCCTGTAGGCTCTGGGCCACATCTGTCTCCTCCATCCTGGAGGCCTCTAGGCCCTCACCCACTGCCTCCACGTGTCCCACTCGGTAAGATGATCTGAAGAGTATGAGTTGACTGTAAAGCATATTCATCTCTTTTCCTATGGAGTTTTTGGAGGAAAGGTAGATATGGTACTGAGGGCTTTGCAATGCAAGGGTAAACCTGGCTGAGGACATTGTAACGTTCCTCAAGTTTCTCAGGACATACGTACAATGGGCCGTGAATTGCCCCATCCTGAGCTGGGCAGCAGGTGTCTCATAGAGAAGGAAAGAGGCTGTCTACAGAAAGGCAGAAAGAGCAGTTCTGCAGATGCACATTGTACACAGACCATGTGCCGGGCTCTGTGGGGGATGAGGCGCACCCCTAACTTCAGGGGCTTAAGGTGTCCTATAGCAGAGGGAGATTTCCATTCGAGATCCTGTGATCACATAATGGAAGCAGCAGTGAAGGGACCCAGAGAACAAAAGAGGGCGATGTGAATCTCACCAGAGTGAAGCGGGAGGTTGTGAAGAGAAGGAAAAGTTGAGGAGGTGCCCAGCGGGGGTGGGTTGGGTTCCTTAGATGGAGCTGGAAGGCCATTCCCAGCCGGGCAGGCAGCTTGAGCAGGGAGTGTGAAGGCAGTGCGAGGTCCACGCAGAGCTGCTGCGTGTTTTCAAATCACACAGTGTGGGCATGTGATTATCCTTATCAAAATGTTGCTGTTGCCCTAAAGCCCTTAGTTCATAATCGAAATCAAGATTCTTGTTTCCCTTGGATTTCTGAAAGTTCTGGATCTGTACGATGGAAAAATCTCTGGAGGTTTGGGAATGTAACTTGGCTCTTTGAGGATCCTTTGTCTGCCTGAGTTTATTGTGCCCCAGTGAGACTAAACGTGAAGACAGGGTCTAGATCAGCAGAGCAGAGGCCTTGGCCTTCAGTACGAGTCAGACTCTTCCTGGTATATTCAAGGTTGATCAGGAGCCGCCCCTGCTGGACCCCTCTCACCACATCCCTGCATCCTCTAGTCACCACCCCTAACTGTCAGCTTTGCATCTCCCCAAACTTACCACACAGTATCCCGATTCTTGGCCTGTGTACCTGCTGTCTCGGCCCCTAATACCAACTCTCAGTGGGGCGTACTCAGAGCCTCAGCCCCGTTGTGTGTGTAAGGGGGTGATACTGGTTTCTGAGGTCATTGTGAGGAAGACGAGATTAAGTGCATAATGAAAGTGTCTGCAAAATGGCTGGGACATGTTGGCACTCACCATTCTCACTGTTTAAATGAAAATATCTCCACACAGAAGATTATCAGAAGATAGTCATTGAAGTACATTCCATTAAACTAAGGATGTAAGAGCTCAGGCCTAGAGATTCACAATCCCTGTTTCAAAAGATAAGGAAAAGACCCTCCTTTTTTCTATTGAAATTCAGATCCCACCAGTTAAAGATGGAAAAGATAATTTTGAGAATGTGTGAGTTCAGAGATCTATACCTGAGACCTGAAGACAATTATTTTCCATTCACTATAAACACACAGATGCAGCCACACACTAAAGTGTTCATCAGAAGCCAGAGATATGTTATAGAAGACAAATGTAGATAGGAGGAATAGCCTATCATTGAAATAACCCCAAATCTCTTTGCCTTACAGGACACTCATTTTGAAGGAGGACACTGAGCGGTGATAAACTGGCTGTGGCAAATTATTATGGTTTTTCTTGCCCAATCCTGCCCCCTCCACTTTTATCTTTCCTGTTGTCACCCCTAATACACTCTTTACAGTTCTAACTCAGTATCAGCGTCTGCTTTTTGGAGGACCATCCAACTCACCCCAGGGAGTGTATACAGTGTGATTCTTGTACACACAGTTCAAAAACAGGCAGAAACCACGGGGATGGGGCAGAAGCAAGGTTATTCCTTGGGGGTACTCTTGACTGCAAGGGGCCTGAGAGATCCTTCGGGTGGTGGGCACATCCTACATCTAGATCTGGCCGTGGTTATGTTTATTCAGTCAATAAATACTCAGCACATGGTGCCTGCCAGTCCCAGGGGTGTCTGGTGATCAGAGAGACAGCTCTCTTTCCCCAGGAAGTGGCCAATTTCTGATGGTGGCGAATAGATAAGGGGCCAGGAGTGGCTCCAGGAGGCCAGTGAGGAGGCTCTGCAGTAATCCAGGTTTTGCGCCCTTCACTCAACTTGCCAGCAGGCCCCCAATAGCACCAAGTCCAGGCAGTCTTTGTGGGGGCTGATGGCAGCAGAGTTTTTTGGTAAGTCCCACGAGCTCCCATAATCCTCCCACAGGTTCCTTATTGAAGGATGGGCAAGGCAGAGGTCAATGGCATGGGACCTCCCCCGCCCCCCACACACACACCAAGGAGAAGGTGCTGGGGTGGAAATATCTGGCTCCATCCAGGTCCCCCAATCCAATCCATTCTGCCCTGGCAGCTCCTGGAGCCTGAAGGGCCCTCCCTCCTGCCAAGTCGGGGGAAGCAGCCAGCCCGCCAGCAGCTCTGGGGACACCAAGCTGAAACCGGTAAACAGTTAGCTATTGATGATTAGGTAGCTAGCAACTAAGGTGTTTTTCTTTTTCTGCAGTTACTAATTATAGCGTTTAGTCGTTCACCTACCCATTGTTAACTGTGCTGCTTAGGCAATATACTGACTCCCACTAGGTTCCTATAGATAACATCTCCCTCATGCCTGGGTCACCATGGTAATGGATGTTTGAGCTGTTTCTCAGGAATTAGGAGCCCCTTGTCCAGTTCAGACCAGTTGAGACCACCAACCCATCAACTGGGCCTGTACACATGCCTGATAAGTGACCTTTTGACATCAAGAAGCTAAAACTCCACCCTCAGATCATGCTAATGCCACCATTTTGTGAACATGTGTCCTATGGAGAGGCGTGAAGTGTGACTACACTTGCACAGATCATCAATTACCTCACCTCTCCTTACCTCCAATCATCTATCTATCTACCCCGCTACCCTATAAATATCCTTGAGGCCCTGTTTTTGAGGAGGCAGATCTGAGACTAGTTCTCCTGCTTCGTCACTTGGCTGCCTTGTGATTAAAACACTTTCTCTGCTGCAATCTTGTCATCTCAGTGATTGGCTTTCAGGGCAATGGGCAAAAATGAACCTGGTTTGGTAACGGCACAATCATCACAATGAATTGCTGTTATGAAGGAGTGAAAGGAGCAGGGAAGCGGGTACTGCAGCTCTCAAGAATGAGGCGGGACTTCTGGGGAGAGGAGATGACTGGAGACTGGCAGCCAGCCTGTTAGAATCCACTGTGGGCTGTTGGCGCCTGCTGGGCTAGTCTGGCTGTCCCTAGTGCTGCACACACCTTGGGCTCCAGCACCCCTAAACTCAAGGAGGTCCTGGCTTCTTTGGACCCTGTGTGCCCTGGCACAGACTCTAAAGCTCCTGCTTTTCTTTCTGTTTGCTGCCCATCTTTGCCACTAGAAATGCAGCCCAGCTCTGAAGTGCAGCCTGACTAGTTGGGACTGCCAATCCCTACCCAGTGGACCCCACACCTTCCCCAGGGATCAGACTCAGGCCCTCAGCCTCCAAACCTTGGGCCAGACCTTCTTCTCAAAGGACAGTTAGATGAGGAGCCTCCTGGCCTATTCAGCGGGAGCAAAAATTCTTTCTAACAATATTCAGGGTGATTCCATACACATTTACTTTTTTCTCCTTGAAGAGAAAGAAGCAGGCATCCTCAGAGACTGGCATGTGCCTCTGACACCCTTTTTCTTATAACAACCCACTGAGGCCCCTGCACTCACATAGGAGCAACCCGTACATACACATTCACACAACACTTCCACACTTTGGAAACTAACACAGCTTTACACAGCCTCCAAACAAACATACAACACTTCCACACCCATGAAGCCTGAAACTACACCCTCCACAAATACCAGTGCCAATAAACACCTGAAATAGACACAGATCTCTCAACCCCTGCCCACATGCACACATACACAAACCCTGAACATATACTCTCCACTCTGCTCTTCTATCATTATAAACAAACACTCTTCCATCTCTTAGCCCCAGCACCTCCTCCAGGCCCCTCAGAGAACCTTTTGAAATTGCTGGAAAAATTGGGATTCTGATGTAGGTGACTGTTAAATAGTTGGGCAAGTTTACCATGCATCTCCCACTACCGCTCCCTCACCACGTCATAGCCACACACACACACACACACACACACACACACACACCTCACAATGACCATACACCCTATAACCACATGCAAATACAACACACACACAGATTTTCCAAATGTCTATATACCTTGTGACTACACATAAACACTGATACAAAACACCTACTCTGACCACATATGCACATCCTGACCACACATTCTCAGGTCTTACAATATTAATCCACCTTCTTACCACACACAAACATTGACCACACTTATGTATTTATTTCACATTCATCCAGATCTCACACAACCATAAACTCTCAAACCATAACAAACATCAGTACACACACATACACACACACACACACAGAAATGAATGACTGTATAGCTTCTGATGATAAACTCTAAAAACATGTGCACACACAACCTAGCAACATACCCACCACACACACAGATCACACGATAACTGAAGACGCTCCCTGAATACACACACAGTCACACTAAGAGACCTCTGACTATGTGTGTGTGGACTTTGATCAGAGGACATCTAATACCTCAGCCTCTACACAGATACCCAGGATGAGAGTGGGAGGCATGTGTCAGAGGGACAAAATGCGAGGTGCGTTAGGTTGCACTTAGATAAAGTGCATCAGAGCCTTGGAGATCTGGTTGCTACAAGGACACATGAAACAAGAGAGGAGAGGCAAAGAGGATCTAAAACATAAGAGATGTCTGTTATAAACCTGTCTCCACAAAGAGATTAGAGATATTATAACTAGTCTTGAAGGAGAATGCATCAGGGATTTCATACGATTCATTTTAATGTGATGATGTAGAATTGCTCCTGAAAGACAGTCAATATTTCTGGTAAAATTCCTAAATGTTTCTCTTTGTAAAAATAATATACATCTATTTTTCAGATCAAAACAACAGGGTAAAATCATTCCAGTTTTATCTATGACAGAGTATCTTGTATTAGACAAACTGTCTAAAAACAAACAGCTGTAAAAGCTGAAAAAATACATAAAACCAGAGTGAAGGCAGTGGAGAAAAACCAGCCCAAACAGGGCTTGAAGGGCTGCCCTCCTACCTGGAGGGTATTAGGCTCAGCGAAATAAGCCAGACAGAGAAAGACAAATACCACATGATTTCACCTATATGTGGAAGATAAACTAACACAGGGACAGAGAACAGTTTGGTAGTTAGCAGGGGGAAGGGGGTTAGGGGGTAGGCACAAGGCGTGAAGGGACACATTTATATGGTGACTGACAAACAATAATGGACAACTCAAATTTTCCAATGTTATAAACTATTATGACATGAATTAAAAAAAGAGGAAGATTGGCAACAGATGTTAGCACAGGACAAATCTTCCTCAGCAAAAGAAAAATACATGAGTAAATTAAGATATGGCATTAATATTTTCTTACTGACACTTAAGATCTGCTAGAATAGGTACAACTGGCAATATTCAAATTATCTGCTTATATGTCTACCTCCTCACTCAAGTCCCTAGGAATTCCATATATCTTTAAGCCCAGCCCCTAGTGTTTGACAAGTTCTCATTAGATAATTGTTGAACTGAATTGGTAATTGAAGAATGAAATTGACAACTGAACATTAATTCCATGGCAATTAAATAAACACATACACATGCAGAAAACTTACAGAAGGCAATACAAATATAGAGACTTCATTTCAACCTTAGTGGAAATAAAATTAAATAGGTAGCAAATTTTATAAAAGACGATGTCCAGTGCTACTGAGGTGATGGTGAAACATGACATCCATCACGTCGTGCACAATGACGTGCATTGCGTGCAACGTTACTTCTGCACGGTACACTACATGACAGCACTATCACTTCAGAAGGCAATTTGGTAATCCTATGACTACATAAAGATTAATTTCCTACAAATGTAGTGATTCTAAACTCCAGAGAATTCATCAGAAAAAAATAATACAGACAAGAACGGCTATAATCCTTGAAATGGTGACTGGCCATGTCAAAGTAAAGTGGAGGCCTACATATCCCTCAAAAGGGATAAACCAGCTCAAGCCAGCAGAGGCCAGCTGGAAGACAATAGCGAGTCCAGGTGAACAGAAATGAGAGCTTGAACTAAGGTAACTGGAGGAATGGCCATCGAGAGGCAGACACAAAATCAAAAGACACTAAGGAGGCAGAATTGCCAGATCCTAGTGAGAGCCCGGATATAAAGAACATGGAGGAGAGGGGTGACAGGTGACCCAGTAGGTGTGGTGGCATTCAGTGCACTAGGGCAGGTGTGGGCAACTCCTTCAGTAAGGGCCAGACGGTACACAGCGTAGGCTCTGTGGCCACACAGTCAGTGTTACCACTACTCCATTCTGCTGCTGCAGTGCGGGGCTGGGCGCCAATAACCTTTCTCACAGAACTGGCAGCGGGCCAACGTCAGCCGACCTATAGACTAGAGAATACAGGGAAAGGAGGCCAACTTGAGAATGAAGTTGTTGAGTCAGTTTTAGCAGGACATTTACAGGAGACGTTCAAGACAGAGGTCAACGTAGGGATGAAGAGATGCCAGGGCTGGAGGCATGAAATGGGGAGTCATCAGCCACGAGGTGGTGTTACGGGGCTGAGGTCACCTAGGGGTGTGGTCTGAGAACAGTTGACACTAAGGCCGCTTCCCTGTCCAATACAAGGGCAGATACGGAATGTCACTTCTGATCACGAAGGCCCTGGAAAGGGAGGGACATTATAGCCTAACATCCCTGAACTCAAACTTTGTGAAAAGAGGCTCCCCTTTTAACTTGGGCTTTCATTCCCTTTTCCAAGATAAGTAACTTGAAATTTTCCAATTCACAGATGGAAAAGAAAACTTCCCACTGGCTAGAAAATAAGGCAATTCTAAAATAAAATCTCTATCAACTTTGTTTTATTTTCTTTTTATTATGAAATATTTTACATTCAAAAACATATATTTGCAAAGTATGATGAATCATGATAAAACAAAGAACCCCCATCTCAAGAAGTAGTTTATTACCAAAACACTACTGTCCAGCTGTTCACACCATAAGAATTAGTCTCTAAAGCAGAGGTCAAAGCAGGCAGCCCAAGGCCAGATCAAGCTTGCTGATATCTTTTCTTTGGCCTACACAGTGGATTTTTTTCCTTTTAGCTGACTTAAAATGACAAGAACTTCACACGGAAATCAGCATTCTGGAGTATCACTAAAAATGGGAAGATGTGGCAACACTGTACCCCCAATCACCATGGCAACAAGTGGCTAGAGCTGAGAGCAACTTTCCGCTTTAATGGACAGGGACTCACTGGTTCACCAAAGTCCTCAGCACTCTCTGTTGTCTTATAACCAATCTCCCACTTCACCTCTTAATTTTACCTCTCCTGGCACTTGAGCACCTGTGACCCCTGCTACAGAATATAGCTGTGATTTCCAACTTTTTGGAGTATGGGAAACGTGATTGAAAGCATAAAAATTTCACAAGCTCTCTCTACAGGAACATTACTAAAAGTAAGACAGGTGCACAAGCCCTTATCCACTCTTTTCAAATCTAAAAAATAAGTGTTTTGTAACTCATCAGGCAACAGAACTGGATGTGAACTAACATGAAGCTATTTACAATCCTTATGTATTCCATTTAGCGTGAAATACAGTCCCATATTTTGCTATAGAAATACTAATGTTTGATTAAGGGCTGCTGCCCAGACCCTGCTGGAGATATTATATAATGGCATATGCACAGTACTACTCTTCACAACTCTGAAAAATTCTGAATTCTGAAACTCATCTGACCCCCAAGAGTTTTGGATAAGGGACTGGGTGGCTGTGGTATTTTTAATATCTATGATTAAGAAAATACACACAGACACACACACACACACGTGCACGCACAAAGCAGATAGAAGTGTAATAATATTTTTAAGTGCATTTGTAGTTGATTAATCACTATGGCATCTACTGACATGTGAGAAACAGAAGTAGAATGATATATGCAAAACATCTGTAGTCTGACAAGAGTGTGTGATGCACATACTGATTCTAGGCGTCTGTACCTGAATGTCCACTCCCTGAAGAGTCGGCCATGTCCACACTGGGAACTGCAGCCACAAAGGTAATTCCAGGTTAGAATCACATGCTGCTTTCACATATAAAAAGGACGCTATATGACCACTTCCTTTCAGGGTTCATTTTCACTCATCTATAAATACCCTGTTTGATATTCCAGGACATCACAATATGTCAAGTACATAAAAAAGCCACAGAAGATCAGATCAGAAGAAGCTGCAAAGATATCAGATTTCTTTCCACTCGAGCTCTATGCAGAGGCGGGATGGAATCCACTCAGATTGAAGCAAAGCAGAGCTACCTGCCCTGTCTCAGAAATCCTGTTCAGACTGGTCCTAGAAAAGGCAGAGGAAATGAGTGGGAGGAAAAGGAAACAGCAGAGTAGGTGAGGGATGGAGAATGTCACTGCTGAGAAAGTAAGGAGATGGTTTGTGACGTCAAATAGAGGAAGGGCTGTCTCATGGGAGAGAGACGAGGCACAGCTGCCCCTATTGGAATGGGCTGTCTCGTGAGGTAGTGAGAGTACCGCTCCTGGAGATGGTCGTTAGATTTCTGTGATCAGGGAGGGGTCGGCAAGGAAGGTACGAGTAAGACAAGCCGGGTAGGGACTGGGGGGCACTGGACGGCTGATGCCCCACCCAGATGGGACAGCTGCTGCTCAGCTACTTCTACGTGTACCCGGAAGCAATGCCAGTTATTGCAAGATTACAACATTTTAGAAGCTGGAAATACAGGTTTTCATGTGAAAATTCCTAAATTTTAAATATGGGCTAATGAGTGTAAAAACAATTAAAATAAAATATACATACGTACATACCTAGATACTGAATAGGCCAAATAGAACACATCCTGCCCTGCAGGCAAACAGTGTGGATCTCTGGTTTTGATAATTCACCTACCCAGAACCTGGAAGGTCTAGACCAGGGTTTCTCAACCTCAGCACTCTTGACATTTGGGACCAGATGCTTCTGTGCCGTGAGGCTGTCCTGTGCATTCTAGGATGTTTAGCAGCATCCCTGGAGTCTATCTACTAGAATGCAGTAGCACCCACCACCCCAACCACATCATGACAGTCAAAAACGTCTCCAACATTGACAAGTGTGCCCTGGGAGGCAAAACCATCTCTGGTCAGAGACACTGGACTAGAGCAACATCCAACTCTTCCACTGCAGGATTTGATGAAAACATCACTCATAACTCAAACACAGGGTTCCTCGTATAGGAGGTGCCGCCATGAAGTATGGATTTACAGGGTTTGAATCCACAGCTCCGCCATTTACTAGCTTGATGACCACTCTGAGTTCTGGCTTCCACATCGTTAAATCAGGAATAACTACCATCACCTCTTAGGGTCGCTGTGAGAATGCGGTGAGAGAATACATGCAAAGCACCTAGCCCAGCAGCTTAATAAGCACCAAAGACGTTTCATAAACAGTATCCTTCCCTGGAGAAAAGACAGCCCCGTCTCTGTAGCTGGATGCACATGGGATCCAGAGTCCAAAGCCCTGGACTCAAGTCCTGCCTGGGCCACTTAGTCTGTGTGACCTGGGCAAGCCGTTCTTCCTGCTTTATGAAACAGAAATGATCACTGCCAGGAGGTGAGAACCCTGCCCGGTGGTTTGATACGGCACTTGGTAAACTAAGCCACTACGGAAACGTGGATGGTGATTACTATCAGATCTGTAAAGGAAAGGATGCGCTCTTGAACAGATCCAAAGAACCGAGAATGTAGTACTGTGAGGGGAAGGTACAGGAAAAAAAAAGAGTAACAGAGTCCCTTAACCTGCAGGTCCTTCTAGACAAGCGAGTGCCAACTGGCGACTCACAGAACAAATCTGGCCGCGTATATATTGTGTTGTGTCTCGGGAGTGGTTTAATTGGCGTGAAAGGCCACCGAATTTTCGATAAAACCCGGATTTCAGACTCGCCTGCCCGCGGTCTGCTGGGCCCGCGGCTTCCTGCGGCTGAACCGCTGCTTCCCGGCGGCGGACGGGCCCGCCCGGCGGCTCCTCCACCGCCTCCCGGCCCAGGCGGCGGCGGCTCCCCAGTCCGGCGGCCCCGCCCTCCCGCGTGCCCTCCAGCGCCGCCCGCCGGGCCGCCGGGGCGGCAGCGCAGCCAGGCCCAGGGCGCGGCCCCCCGTCGGTCCCCGAGGAGGACGACCCCCCGGGCCTCGCGGGCCCGGGCCTCGCGGGCCACTAGGACCCCGGTGTCCTTTCCTCATCAATGCTTCCTCCACGGATGTGGAACTCACTTCCCTGACTAGATTCAAACACGTGTTGACGGAAGCAGACACACGGCGTGTCCACGGTGTGACACCCCGTATCACAAGAGCCCCCAAACACATCCAGGGGACCCCTCTCCCTGCAGGGCTGCTCGGGGAGGAGGCGAGGCTGTGGGGAGAGGACCCGGGACCCGCCTGGATGATGGAAACGGTCAGTGTCTTCATCAGGGTCGCGCTTCTGCGCAGGTGTAGACATTTGTCCAAACACAGAACTCATCAGATGGGTGCGGGTCACCGTGTAAATTTTACCTCAGATTATTTTAAGGGGAAAACCAGCAGCTGCAGGACAATACGGACCGTGTGCTCCACTTGGTGACATCAGAGCAATGGGTCCTCTCTTCACAGCGCGGACACGCGCACGGGGGAGGCCGTGTGGGGACGGCCGCCTCCAGAGCGGCTGTCATGGCGGCCGGCGCGAGGTGGCAGGAGGGGCGCTGGCACCGGGGACGTCACTGGGGCAGCGGGAGAAGGGGCCCGACCCCGCGGTGGGAAGTCATCGGGATGAGCGGAGGCCCCGGGTGACAGGGTGGGTGGGGAGGGTGACTGGAGACCCATTGGTGAGGTCCCGGGCCAGGCCCCGGGCTCCAGGCAGCCCCTCCCCCACCCCGGCGGTTGGCGCCCCCACCCCACCCCCACCCCGGAGCCCCGTTGCCTAGGAACCCTCGGCGTGTTTGGACTCTTCGCCTCGCGCAGGCGCCGGTGCCCCACACTTGGCGGGACTGGCCGACTGGGCTGGACGCTTTGCGCCGAGCGGACCAGGTCAGCCCTGCAACCCGCGGCGATGGCCTCCTGGTTTGGTGGCCTAGGCTCTGGCTTAGGCCATTCCCTGGGGCAAGTGGGCGGCAGCGTGGCTTCCCTCACTGGACACATCTCTAACTTCACCAAAGATGTGCTGAGGAAGGGAAGGGAGAAGGCGGAAGAGTCACCGGACTCTGGGAGGACGGAGATGGAGGACGTTCAGGCAATTGTAGCGTCAGAGGAGAGACTGAGAACCCAAGCTTTGAGAAAAGCTGAAATTGTGCAGCAGACCGTGGAGGAGAAAGACACAAGGCTTGCCTCCATGAGAGAAGAAAACAGTCATCTGATAGAAGCCCTGGAACGACTGAGAGGACAGACTGGAACTGCACCTGTGGTTGACCCTAAAACCCTGGACAGGGTGACACGACTAGAATCTGAGGTCTCTCAGGTGATGGTGATAAAAGGTCACCTGGAGGAGGAAGTAAAACATCATCAAAAGATGAGTGAAAAACAAGACCAGAGGAAGACACAGCTCCTTCGAACTTTACAAGAGCAGAGACGGGAAATGGATGAACTTAAATACCAGCGTGAGCAAATGCATATGAAACACACTCAGCTCTTTTCAGCCAAAGATGAGGAAATTAAGAATTTGCAAAACACGATAAAACAACTGAAAACCCACTTGCCTGAAAAAACCCAGCACATGCAGACAAAACATTCGGAGATTTGTCAAGTGGCAAAAGGTCAGAGTCTTAGTATGCAAAACGGAAGTGAAAAGCATGATTTATGTAAAGTTGAAAGTGAAAGATTAGGAAAAGGAAGAAAAGAACAGGAATGGGAGATGAAACTTCGAACTGAAAAGACTGTCCCTTTGAAGGAGCAGATTGATCAGCCATACAAAGATGAGATTGGTCAACTAACTCGGATTATCCAGCAAAAAGAGTTGGAGATACAGCGTCTTCATGCTAGAATAGCTTCAGCTCCCTACATCCAGGCTGTGAGCGACCTTCAGCAGCAATTGCAAGCTTACGCTTTGGAAAGGGAACCAATGTTAGCTGTTTTCAATGAGAAGGTGAGGGAAAACAGCAACCTAAAAAGAGAGTATCACAAAATGATGGACATACTGGTTGCCAAAGAAGCAGACCTCGTGAAACTGCAAGATGAAAATACAAAATGGTCCACGAGATTTGAAAGTAGTGGTCAGGATATGTTTAGAGAAACTGTTCAGAACCTCTCACACATCATTCGAGCGAAAGACGTGGAAATCGATGCCTTGAGTCAGAAATGTCAGACTTTATGGACAATCTTGCAGACATCTGGCACTGGCGGTGAGGTTGGAGGTGTTACTGTGAATCAGTTGGAGGAGCTTCTGCAGGAACGTGACACGTTACAGCAACAGGTCTCCCTAATGGAGGACTGGACACAGCAGGTGATGACTGCGGTGCACAACATGAAGCGAGAGTCAGCCCAGCTTCAGAAAGAACTTCCACAGCTTCAGGCTCGGGTCTTGATGGACATTGATAATAAGTCTCAAATACGGATGGCCTCTACTGACCTGATCCAAAATTGTAAAGAGGATGAAATCCAAGTCACACATTTGGCAAAGAAGTTAGCACAAATGCAGCTCAGCCTAGAGCAGCTGTGCAATGCCAAGGATGTTCTTTTAGGTCCACTTGACCTTACTGCACCACAGCCTCCCACCACATCATCACTCACTTCAGAGTCAGCCGACTCGCTGAAGGCAACTAGATCTGATGCAGCGAGTGAGTCTTCTAAAGCGCTCCCAGAAGAGATAGAAGAGTTAAGGAAATCGATGGAGGAAAAAGAGGCTACCATTCGAAGCCTCCAGGAGGAGAATCAGAGACTGTCTGCTGCGATTGCTGCCACCTCCGAACGAGAAAGAAAACAATGCGAAGAAACAGATTCCGAAATCCAGCAGCTCAGGGAGAAACAGGATGTTTTAGAAAACTTACTTCAGGAAAAAGAGCTCTTAGTCAACGCAAAAAGTGAGGAATTACTTTCTTTGAGTGAAAATTACACAACTGAAGTGAATGAAAATGAACTTTTGAGGCAGGCGGTAACAAACCTGAAGGAGAGAATATTACATTTTGAAGTGGATTTGTATAAAGTAAAACGAGAAAATGAAAAAATACTAGAAAAGTCCATGGAAAAGGAAACAGAAAACCGGGCATTACAAGAGACAAATATGCGGCTTTCTATGATGCTGAGAGAGAAAGAGTTCGAATCTGCTGCAGTGAAGAAGAAGGCTCTTGCTTTGGAGCAACTCCTGAAGGAACAAGAGCAGGGCCAGGCTGGGGAGTTAAACCAGCTTTTACATGCAGTTACGTCCATGCAGGAAAAGACAGTTCTGTTTCAGCAGGAGAGAGATGAAGTCGTGTTGGCACTGAAACAGCAACAAATGGAAAACTGTGCCCTACAGAATGAAGTTTGTCATTTAAGAGAAAACGAATTACGCTTAAGGCAAGAGCTAGAAAGATCTCGTAACCAGGCTTTAGAGTCAGAAGATGCTCATCTCCGTGAAGTGCTGGTTGCAGAAGACAGAGCGGCTCAACTAAGAAAGAGAGTCACAACACTAGAGGAAAAGCTACTTTTATCTTCCCAGGCAACGCAAAAGGCAAGCCATCAAGCCAGGGTACAGGTGGAGTCACTGCAGGAACAACTGAATGTTGTCAGGAAGCAGAAAGCTGAAACCGCATTACAGCTTTCTGTCTCCCAGGAACAAGAAAAGCAGTATGCTCGAGCACTAGCCAACCTGAAGATGGCACTAGCCGAATGGATGGAAAAGGCAGACGATCTAGAAGGAAAACTGATGTCCTTGCAGGGACGACTCGATAAAGCCAATGCCATCTTGGATCTGAAGGAGGAACAAGTTGGAGAATTTAAAAAGCAAAGTGAGGTCCAACAGGAAATGCTGGATGAGGTGCAAAAGAAATGGATGAACTTAGTAAGCAGCATGGAAGGAAAAGTAGACAAAGTCCTAGTGAGAAAGCTCTTCCTGGACTATTTTCAAACACCCAAACGTGAACGTCAGGAAGTGTTACGATTAATGGGAAGCACTCTGGGAATGAAAAGGGAAGAAATGGAGTGGCTCATCCAGGAAGAGCAAAGCGGCCTTACCAGGTGGATGACTGGGTGGCTTGGATCAAGAAGTGTCCCCAGCACACCTCTGACACCAAATCAGCAATCTGAGCTCAATCGTTCTTTTTCAGAACTTTTTGTTAAATTTCTAGAAACTGAGTCTCATGTAGCTTTTCCACCACAAAAGCTCTCTGCTCAGGATAGGAAGCCTCTAGATGCACCCAGAAGGAAGAAACTGGCGAAAAATGTACCAGCACGTCTTAACCACACCCTCGGATCCACACCCAGAAAATCAGATGTGACTGCCTGCTCCACAGCTGTGTCTCTTATTGACCCACCCAGCCCTGGGACTGGGGGGTCTGGGCATCTTCTTTTAAACGCCATTACTGATGTTGTGCCCCCATGTACACCTTTGCTCCTGTCACCTGCCAAGAGTGCGGCAGTTGCCCTGAAAGACCTTTCAAAGCGGTAGAAGATTCCAAGCCATCAAGCCGGAGATGAGATAGCGCTTTAGAAAACCAGGTCACTTTGTGTGTAACCCTATCACAAAATTGTCTTCCAGGAAAAGTCATAGATTTGTTTTTACTTTCACTCTAAGTTTAATATAAATAGTCTTCATAACTGAAAAAAAAGTATCCTTTAAGGTCTTTACCCCACTTAAAGCAGAGGTTACCTCTTGGGAGAGTGGGCCTTGGTGGGCCTCGAGGGTGTGGTCAAAGGACACTTCCAATCCTGTTTGTAGCACTTTCACTTTTTACAAGGAGCGGGTGTTTTTTTAGGTAAACCTTGGGTAATTAGATCAGTAACTGGTGTTAATGCTGAAAAATTATAAAATACACGAGTGCATGCTTCTTGTATAAGAAGAAAGGTGATCAGCGCATAAAAGCAAGATGCATAAAAATTTACAAAGGAAAGTTCAGTTTTCCTGGCTCAGTCCTACTCCTCTTTTGTTGCCTAGGAAACCACTCTGGGGAACCTGGATTCTCTCAGGCCTTTTAGACATATATGTATATTTGTATATATGGGAGGTTATTACTCCCTGACTGACTTTTTAAAAAAGGTCACTACGCCTTAGAGATCTTTCCAAATGTGTATGGATTCCATCTTATTCTTTTTAAAAGCAGCAGGTTGTCGTATGGATGTACCCTAATTGATTTAACTATAGTCTAGTGATTGGCACTGAAGTAATTTCTACCCCAAATCCCATCAAAGGTCCGTGGTCCACTCCCTTGTCCATTTCCTTAAGAGCCACTCCAAGTCTTCATCCCTTTCCACAAGCATGATCATCCTTATATCCTCTTGAAGAGATCAGAGGCCAGCTAGTCAAGAACTCTCCATTTCCCGCACCCCCTTCCTAGATTCCACCATCCCTCTATTTCTCTTAATCTATCTCTACTCTTTCCCTTTTGTTCTACAGGTAAAGGGACCCAGCTTTGCATTTCCAGGGGAACTGCTCCATTGTACCATGGAAACTATCTATTCAGACTTCTTCAAAGACCTCAGTCCCTTAATTTTCCATCTGCTTTCTCCTCAGCTTGTCTCTTTCCCTAAGCAGAGGAGCACTCTCGCATTTCTCCCAGCATCTACTCCTCTCCTTTCTGCTCCTAGAACTACCGCTTCATCTCTCTACCTTTCACGGCTAAGCTTCTGCAAAAATTCTCTACTCCTCGTCATCATCTCATCTCTCCCTGACGTCTTGAAAGCTTCACAAAATCTTGTGTCCGTAATGTCATAGGAATTTTCAAATGCACATTCCTTAGTCCTTTATTACCTATACTCTCTCTGGTGTCTGATGAATTCTGCCCACATGTTCAGTGTTTAAACATTCTCTCTGCCCTTTTTCTTGTTGGGATGCCACTCTCCCCTCAGACCTTTCTTTCTCAGTCTCCTCTGTGGCTTTTTCTTCTGACCGCTTCGTAGGGTTTATGTTCTCTAAGGCATTGTCCTCAGGGAACAGGATCTTCTCACTCTCCCTGTGGTCTCAGGGAAGCTCATCCACTCCCAGGATTGGACTCTCACCTGGTTGCCAATGTCTTCTGAATGCCTATGTCTAACCTCACCCTTCTCCTGACTCCACACTGGTTTATCTCACTGTCTCCTGGACACCTCCATCAGGATGTCCATAGGCTTTTCAAAATCAGCGTGTCCAAAAGGGAACCTGGTATCTTCCCGTACAACCTCCTCCTCCTCCTATGTTCCTTTTATCACCTCATAAATCCTCTGTCCATCTCAAGAGGCCTCAAAACCATGGTTGATCTCTCTGTGTCACCCACTGCATATCCTACAAACTACCAAACAGAGCTTAATTCCTTCCGTTCTTTTCTGTTTCCACTGCTCTTGTCCATCCCTTCCTGTCTCCTGCATTAACTAGCACAGGAGACTCCTTACTGATCTTGCTGGTTGCACTCTTGGTCTCCCTTGAATCCATCCTCCACACTGCTGGGAGGGGGAACTAAGGTGAAAATCTGCTGTTACTGAAACGGTGCCTGGTACCCACAAGGTTGACCCAGGATGCAAAGTAACCAAAGTTTCTGAGCTTGTTTTGCAGAACACCAGGAAGACCACTGATAAGACAACAGCTTGCTGACAACCCCCTGACCCCCGCCTGACTACACATCATGCAGATGCATCGAGAAGCTCAAGTGACCTATGGTGAAATCTGGACGTCACAGACAAAGAACCACTTCATGCAACACATAGAACCCCAGCGAATGCACACGTGACCCAGGAAGAAATATGGAGGACAGTGGCGCCTGAGCAGAGGACTCCTTCAACTTCAGCCCCCAAAGCCCTCCTGCTCCCTCCCCTACCCAAAACCCTAGATAAAAACCCAGCTTTTTTCCTTTGAGGAGGTGGATTTGAGTTTTCTTCCCACCTCCTTCTCTGGCTGCCTTTTGATAATAAACCTCTTTCTTTGCTACAATCCTGATGTTACTGTGATTGGCTTTGCTGCGTATCTGGCAAGCGAACCTGAGTTTGTGCTCCATTTCATTACTTCCATGTTTTAAATTATTTCAGGGTTCCCCATTGCCTGGCATCCAGACTTTAGCAGAAAAGCCAAAGTCTTGCCTCTGCAGCCTTACTTCCTGCTCATCACTCACACACAGGCCACCCTCCAGCCACATGCGACTTTCTGCAAATCCCAAATGGATTCTTACTCACATAACTTCAAACCCATGAGCCTAATCACTGCAGGGTAATTGCTTCAAGAAAGTGCTCACCAGAAGTGTATAATTTGCCTCCTCTTGACCCGGAAGGTAAGGGAGGGATTCCCGTCCACCCTAAAGTGATGGGGATGGCTGAATGCTGAACAGATGAGCTCAACAGCAATTTATTAGTCAGGTAAACAGAGATGTCAGGGGAAGACACCACACACCATGTGGAGCCACATGGCGGTGCTCTTGGGAAGAAAGTAAAGATGCAGGGCTGTAGGGGGCAGACTTAGTAGTAACAAGAGGGTGGAGGGGACCCCTGGTTCCCACAGGAGGGTGTAATTGTCTTGTTTGAATAATTTCACAGGCTGGCTGTGAAGGGGAGCCTGCTACTTGGGGAGCAACTGTGCCTGGTCCCTGTGATAAAGGGGGTTGTTTGGTGAAGAGACCTTAACTATGGGAGCAGAGAGAGAGGGAAACTTGCAGTTAAATCATTGGAGGCCCTCTGATTTGACCAGATGTCAAGGTAAAACTTAATATTGAATCTTTATTTCAGGCCTTATAGTAATTGACTCTTTAATGTCTTGACATCAATTTACACCTTGGTGATGAGTGAGATGTTTAGGGAAGAAGAGAAATGCTTCCCTAGGAAGTCAGGTGGGCACTTGACCAGGAGGGAGAGGTGATCATTGACAATCTCAAGTGTATGAACTCTCACTGAGGTTCACTCAGTTGATTCCAAGGGAATCCCCAGGTAGCCAAGGGGACTAGGGGAGGAGTGACATCCTCCAGCACCATGGCATCTGGCAATGGAGTGATGACAGGGGAAGCCACCTCCACCAGCAGGTAGGACATGCCACAGGGCCCAGGTTTTGCTCTCTCCTGTAGCAAGGAGGCCTTGGTAACTTTCCTGAACTTGTCAGGTGCTGCTTCCATGACCCAAGGAATAATAGGCAGCTGGGTATGGAGGCTCAGGGTCTTGGAGAGACTCTATTTCCAGAAGAGCCTAGGGCATGGCTAGTAATTGCTGCTCTAATAGTGTACAATGCAGGGCCAAGTAGGGCAGTTTCTTGCATCAGAAACCAAACGAGATATTTATACAATGTTATAAACCAATGTTAGGGCAATAACAAAAACAAAAGAAAGGAAAAAAAAAAAAAAAAAAAAGAAAAGAAACCAAGAGACAACTTAGGCACATCGTTTGTGGTGTAGAGACTCCAGGAAGCATGAAGAGATTGCTGAAGCCTCTTTACTGAAGGAGTGTCTGAGGGCTCTAACAGGAGCGCCCACTGATTTTCATTTGGACAGATTCTAAAGCCATCTTTTTGAGGGGACCCTCACTGAAGCTAGGGTAATTTATAAGTAGCAGCATAAATGGGCTCAAGTAACGTTTGTAAACAAGAATTATGTTGCCTCCAGAATCGAAAAAGTACTAAAAGACGTTGGACTTGTATGTCCTTAACAAGTGTGCCAAACAAATGGCCTCAAAAGAAAATGTCATAAAAGTCATGTCATACCTGTACTCCTGGGGAAAGTTGGATGCAGTGAAGGTCCTGCCTGCAAAGACTGTGTGTGAGAGCAGAACGGCCTAGGTACCTGTGGGTAACAAGGTAAAAATGTGTCCCTCAGTGATGACAGCAAGGCTGAGAGGATGTTGAAACAGGCTCTGAACAGAACATATTAGCCTAATCTCTAATAGCAAAACATTCAGCCATGTGTAAACGTAGTGGGATCCCAGGTGATTTAAGGGTACCCTGATTTGTTTTAATCAGGTACAGTCAGACACAAAGATATGGAACTAACAGTCATGAAGGACAAGTTTTCTATCCTCATAGATCCCGAGCAGCAGGAGGCAGGGCACACCATGGAGGGCCACACAGGCCAGCACCAGGGTCGGGCAGGAGGCAGAAGTATGGAGGGGAAAACGTGGGCAAGAGCCTTTCTTGTGGATTCTGTGGGAAGGAAGGAGTGAGGCTGGGTGATCAGGTGTAGGTTTGGCTAGTTTGAATCATTTCAGTGGCCTCAGGACACAATGGTGTCCCTGGTTGTCTGGTCCCTGCCCCTGGGGTCACGAGGGCAGGGGAAGAGTGGCCCAGAGTGGGAGAGCCTGATAGAGGAGGGGGTTGGGCTATGGGCTCTGGATTGGATGGTTTAAACATGAAAGGTGTGCACAGAGGAGTCATTTACTATCTCTAGGAATTAGTTAACTGTGGCAGGGACCGTCCCTCCAAGGTTCCCAAGGCCTCAGATGTCAAAGCATTAAATACAGAAACTAGAAAATGGTTATTACATTATGTATAACCATAATTCAGGCCCTAGTATGAATTCTGTGAAGTTTTGCCAACTGGTGCATTTAGCAGATGTTCAAGTTAGTTTAAAACCTATGTGGTGGAGGCACAAAGGCCAGTCAGCTCCCTTTATCTTTTTGCCATATAAATCATTTTAGTAAATTTTGGATTTCCAATTGGACCAAATTGTGAACCTTTCTTGAATTAATTATTTTGTTTGACTCCCTATGTATCCAGGTTTCTTTCCGTCATTTATCTTTTTATTGGTTTCTTGGTCACTGTATATACTTGGGGGTGGGGGAGTGTGTTTCTCCTCTGCTCATATTTATCAGTTTTTTCCTCCAGAGAGTCCCAGGTCAGGATCATCGGGGTTAGGGCCTCTCTCATGGCAATTGTTGTATGGGTTAAGGACCCTGGGCTGAAGTCAGGTTTGAACTGACACCTTCACTGTGCCACAGGGGTGCTGTGGATCATTGTCCCCATACCCTGAGGATCAGGAGTTTGTGCCACACAGGCATAGACAGCAGGGTGCAGTGGAGGAGCACAGGGCCCGCCCACAATCCAGATGATGAGGGATGGAAGCCATCTTCTGCTGTGACCCCACCTTTCCCCCATCTGGGCTGCTTCCCTTCCCCCGCCTTCTCTCCATACATATGCCCTTAGGATATTTTTGCCTGTAGAGTCACAGCTTTTGTGTTTCTCCATCCAAGCAAATGTGGTGCAGACCTTCTGGGTTGTAACGGGGAAAGGGAAGCAGGTGTTGGGCCTCATAGATGAGTATCCTATCCCTCCAGGGAATGCCAGTCAATATCCCCAGTGTTGAAGTCCACATCCAGTGGGTCATTTTGTCTATGGCCAAGGTGGGTGCCTCAAGCCCCTTGATGACAAGATTCGTCCTTTGGTGTGCTGGTAAGGAACAACGCTAAGCAAAGCCCAAGGGTGCTGATTAGGGGTTTGCCACGGGGAGAGAGGTTGAATACCAAATGCTGCCCCCACACATTTTGTTTTTTTGTCGTCAGTGCCTGGGCCACGAGCTGACGTGCATGCGCATCTCTAAACCCTTAGGGGTCAGGAGAGCACATGACAGCAGCAAGATTAGCAGCAGCACAGGAGATGGGTGAGGTCACTGCCTTTCCCTGAACAACAATGAGTGAGGAAGGAACCAGGGAGTCACTCTGTAATATTCCTGGGGTCTTGGCCTCCTTCCTTTTCTCCAGCTAAAGTTGGAGTCATCCCCAGGACTGTGCTGGGGTGCGCTTTCCCAAACAGTGTATCTGTGACTGCTCCAAGCAGCCACTGATGGTTACCAGGCTAGACACAGTGACCAAGGAGCACTAGCCCGGCATTCAGTAAGGGGAACTCAATCACCCACAAGTTAGGATGTTGTGTTGTCTCTGCCCTAGGTGGGAGCCTCGGAGACCACCTGCCAGACACAGACCATACATGATGGCATCTTACTCCAGGAAATAGTCAATTAAGAATAGTTTTCACCTTGTGGGCAAGAATGAGACATTAGGGTGGGAAGAGATGGCAGCATCCTCTTGAGAGAACAGAACACGTGCTAAAGCCCAGGCTGGCCAGCAATTGGCCCTCACATCCCAGACAGGAACTGCTGCCTATGACCCAGTTCTATGACCCAGTTAGTTAGCAAAGGAGTAGTTAGTGAAAGCTGGCCAGGTGTCCTCAGGTGAGGTTGGGCCATCCTGTTTGTGATGCCAGCTCTTTTAGTTCCCTCTTCTTCACTCCATTGGTGAGAGAGGGATTGCCACCCTAGACTCATGGGAATGGCTGAACACAGGATACTCGATTGTGGACAGTTGTCATGGACAGCAGTTTATTAGTTTTTCACATATACTCACAGCCCAGGGGAGGAGGACCTCATACACCAGGCAGGGACACACAGGATTGCACTTGGAAACAGAATTAACAAGCAGAGGCTTGGGAGGCCGACTTTGTAGTAACAAGAGGGTAAGGTGAGCCCTGGTTCCTGCAGGAGGGTGTTTGAATTATTCTGTGATAGGGAACTGAAGCTTGAACTCAGAAATAAGCAGGCACTGTATCTGCTCCCTGACGAGAAGGTGTGTTTGGCCAGGGACCCTTATCTGTAGGAGAAGATAGAGAAGAGGCGTGGAGAATAGCAGTTAGGCCATTTGAGGCCCCCTTGATTTACCACATGTCAAGATAGCTCATAATATTGAACCTTAATTTCAGGCCTTATACTATGCGAAGTCATTAAAAAGTAATTCTTTGTAGAAGGTATAATTGACTTCAGCAATGTCATAGGATAGAAAATAGATGTATAAAAGTCAGTTGTATTTCTATGTACTAGCAATGAACATGTGGACACCAAAATTAAAAATATACTTATAATCACTAATGAAAATAAAAGACTTAGGTGTAAATCTGAGAAAACACGTCCAGGACTTGTATGCTGAAAACTATACAACATCGATAAAAGAAATCAAAAATCTAAATAAGTGGAGACATATACCATGTTCATGAATTGCAGGACTAAACATAGTAAAGATGTCAATTCTTCCCAAATTGATTTAGAGATTTAATGCAATCAAAATGCAATAAGATTTTTTGGACGTATAGACAAAATAATTGTAAAATTTATGTGGAAAGACAAAGGAACTAAAATAGCTAAAACAATTTTGAAAAACAAGAATAAGTGGAAGCAATCAGTCTACCCAGTTTCAGAACATATTGTACAGCTACATAACCAAGACTGTGTAGTATTGGCAGAGAGATAGACACATAGATCAATGGAACAGAACAGAAAACCCAGAATGGGTGATTTCCCCATTAGCTTCCAGGATCCAAACTCAGGTCACCCCTAACTGAGCATACAGTGATCCAGACTCCATTAGCCTTCCCATTAGCATCATTCTCTGCCTGTATGAGGTGGCAAGATGGCTATCAGTAGCTTCAAAGATACATCCTCCCAGGTTCAAGTCTAGCCAAAAAGACAGCTCATCTAGATTTAGCAACTCCCATTCAACTCCTGGGCTTCATTCTGATTGGACCAATCTGGTCACCATCACCTTCCCACAAACACACATACACACCCCTGAAGTATAGCTGGGGTGATTTGTATACAATTGCCAGGCCTTGGTAAGGTTCCACCCCCAGTGCCAGGCGTGGAACCTCACCTGATCCACATGGACTGAAAGGAGAGTTTAGTTCTCCAGAATAAACTCTAGCTGTTTTTATGGAGGAAAGAAATAATGGATATGCAAGGCAACTAAGTCCAGTCTAGCCTCTAGGGGAGAAATTCCATGGCTAATGCCCTGCTTTTTGCTCTCAATATTAATGTTCACAGGGATTGTAAACTCCACTTTCTCTTGTTTTGACTTGGTCAGAGGATGCAGATTAGCTGGCAGTGACCTTCCTCTGGCTGGGACATTGTTCACGACTACCCCAGTGCAGTCACATATTTGGAGGCATCATGCAGCCTGAGATGGCTATGCTTGCCATTTCCAGACTCCACTGCTATGTCATCAAGTTCCAGCCCCTTGATCAGGAGCTTAAATGCAATGAGCTGGCCCTGCCTGCAGAAAGCCTTTGGGGTGGCCCCTCAATGAATAACTGACTAAAGTCCTCTGAATCACCAGTTTTTCTGAATCAAACACTCAGCAAAGAACAGAAGTATTCTTTGCTCCTCAATCAACAGAGGTGTATCAGTGCATCTGCCTCCACCTTCTTCCAGTCACCCTCAGCCTCACCATCCAGACGTATGGGATCCTCACCTTCTACTACTAGTTGTTGACACATTACCAACTACAATGCATACAGTGTATACGCTGCCAAGCTGGAAGACTATACTTGTTCAGTGGTTTGCATTACCCTCTAGGATGAGGATGAGTCAAAGAAAGTGGTGTATTTCATCTCGTAACCACTCCCCCCTGGCTCAACTCCCTAACCTCAGCCTCCCCCGCTGTCATTTCTGCTTCCGGTAGCAATGAGCTCTTGTTCCTCCATTGACTATTAAGCAAGCTTTTAAACTTTTATTTTATTTTTATATTTTTCCCCCCAAAGCCCCAGTAGATAGTTGTATGTCATAGCTGCACATCCTTCTAGTTGCTGTATGTGGGACGTGGCCTCAGCATGGCCAGACAAGCGGTGCGTCGGTGCGCACCCAGGATCTGAACCTGGGCTGCCAGCAGCGGAGCGCGCGCACTTAACCGCTAAGCCACAGGGCCGGCCCCTAAGCAAGCTTTTAATATCTGGTCTTGCCCCAATATATGTGTGCTGGGTTTTTTGTTGTTGTTTGTTTGTCTGTTTTGCTCTCGTGTGTGTGTGTGATCCAAGGTTCTTAAAGTTTGAGTATATCCATTCTCTGGCTCCTGACAGATAATGAAATGGAATATACAAACACACTTCTTTTCTTATTTATTTAGAAAATGTTTTATAATAAATCTACTACAAAACACATGTTATGAACACCTTGAATATGCATAATAATGAAACAAACATGTGTGAACTCACTCTAACTTGAGAAATTATTGAGGTGTCATTGTATTCCTTTTCCATTCCCTTTCTTTGTCTTCCAACGTGCTGCCCTCCCCACTCCCTGAAGATCACAAATATCTTGATTCTTGTTTTTTCTCCCTTATTCCTTGACTTTTCTGTATAGTATTTTACCATATATCTATGTTTCTCTAAACAACATTAGTTTTGCTTGGTTTAAATTTAAAAATGTTATATTTCCTTCTTTCACTGAATATTATTTTCCTGAAAGTCAGCCATTGATACTTGTAATTGGTAGCTCTAGTTTATTTTCGCTGCTACATAGTTTTCCACTGAATTACTTTCCCACACATTCCTTCCTTCACAACAAAGGCGATTATGTGGGCAAAGCCCATAGCACAGTTCCTGGCGAAGAGCTGGTGCTCAATAAATATTTGTTAAATTGTTAAATGAGACTGTAACACTGACACTTGTTTCCCCCGGCGGGATTCTCAGTCCTTGGCCCCAGTCCCCGGGATACTGCCAGCTCTTCCGTCCTGAGTTAACTACTGTTACAAAGTTTCTTGACTAGCAATAAGAATCCCGGTAGCTTCCAATGACCTACGACTACAATTCCCAGAAAGCATTGCGGTGCTCTTGCGTCAATTAGAGTTTACCTTCCTCCTCAGTGAACTTCCGGGCTGTGTGGGCGGGGCCAAAGGAGTTCTCCAATGAGCACGTCCGCGGGGAAATTGCCCAATGAGCGTATGGGGAGAGGCGCCAATAAGTGGGCAGGTTGCTGGGCCGTCGTCGTGGGCGGCGTCACTGAGCCGCGCCAGCCGAGCCTGGTGGAGTGTAGCTCGTCTGTGCTGCCTTCTGCCAGGCTCGCTCCTTCGCCTGGCGTTTGTCGACTTCGCTCCATGTCCCCGGTGGGCACAGCACCCCGGAACCTCCACGCTCATGGCCGCTAGCCTGAGGAGTCCCTCCTTCACCTCCCATTCTTCCTCCCCGACCGACACAGACGATGAGGGCGTGCGCGGCACTTGCGAAGATGCTTCTATTTGCAAGAGGTACCTGCGGACCGTGGGGTTGGGGGCCGCATCCGCGGGGCGTGGGGTCTCGGTGGGAGGCGGGCCTGTGTCTGAGGAACACGCTTGTGTGCCAATAGGTACCTGTCAAGTCGTGCGACACCTGTGCAGTGCACGGAGCAGGAATTTACTCATTGAACTCACATTTACCTGACTTGCAATGTGTGCCGGGTACGGTGCCAGCCGGTGGATTCGGTCACTGGGAGTCAGGCTCTGAACCAGCGGACGTGGTCGTGGCTTCTTGGAGTTTTGCTGGAAGGACAGACGTGAAAGCAAAGAATAATGACAGTGTCGATGGGTTATGAGGAGAAGTGCAGGTTCTCGCTCTCTTATGGGTTACATTCCATTGGGGGTTGTCGTGATCCCCACTGTGCACCTGAAGCTCAGGCCAGTTCAGGAGGAAGTGGTCTGTCAAGGGCCACACAGTATTTGTGTGCAGCCAGTGCTTTCCAGAGCCCTTGACTGTGTGTACGGGAGTCTACACTATTAGGGGTGCCGTGGGGGCTCTCTGGGGTCGTTGTGAGCACAGATATGTGTCACACACTTGAAAGCATGAGAAAGAAAGCATGAGGCTCGAAGGTACGCCATACATTTATTCCTTCCACAGAAATTATTGAGACTTTACTTTGTTCCAGGCCTTTCCTTTCCTTTCCACTGGTTGGTGGGTTTCAGTGATTGGGACACATGATGAAGAAGATTGACGTGGTGTCTGGCATACTGTACCACATGGCCTAGTTGTAAAGGACAGACAGCAAGCAAATAATTACCCATGAAGTACGCAATTACAATTTTGTGTTGAGGGCTGAGGAATACAGTGTTTCCCGTTCTGGTTTGTAATTTAGGCACTGATGTTTAAGCTGAGAAGAAAAGGCTGGAGAAAAAGAGGCGGGGGGTATGTAGGAGAGTTTTCAGGCAGAGCAAGGAAGGAGGATGGACTGTTAGAGGAACTGAAAGAGTGTCCTAGAAGCTGGGCCCACATAGGGACTGTAGGGTGGGGAAAACAAGTTTTGGATTAAGGCTGGCACTTTCTGTAGGTTCTTGGAGACTAAGCATAGTGATTCAGAATATGGACTCTGGAGCCAGACTCTGTCAAATGATTGTAGCTTTGCCTCTTATGAGCTGTGTGAACTTGGGCAAGTTACTAAACCATTCTGTGTCTCAGTTTCCTGATCTGTAAAATGGGGACGATAATAATGCACACTTCATAGGTGATTGTAAAGGTTAAATATTTCATATCAGTAAAGCACTTAGAGCAGTGTCTGGCATTTAGTAGGTGTTAGTGGTGTTTGCTTAAATAAATGGATAAATACATACATAAGTATTAAAGGCTTAGGGGCTGTCCGTGGTGAAATGTGTGCACTTAGATGGGTTACACCCAACTTTGTTTGTTTTCCAACTTGAAGTTGCTGTTGACCACATCTGTAGCACTGTTGAGTTAGGAATAATATCTCTCATATTGACTGCTATTTCCTAAGAGAAACTGGAGTGCTGTCAAAATTATCAGAGGGAAATAAAATACTTTTTAGTAGCACATGAAGATTATGCTTATTTAATACTTACTGGTAGTATAGGTTTATTTAACATTGGTTGGTAACAGGTTTTGAAAACATGCTTAGTTAAAAAAAGTACATTAGCCATAAAGTAGTTCAGATGCAAAGAAAAGTAGACGTAGTATACCTAGAGCGTGTTTCCTTGACTCTCTGTTGGATAGTTTTTGTAATTTCAGCTCTTCTCTGCCTCAGTTTCCAATGCCCTCTGTGTCTACAGACATCTAAACAGTGTGGGGGGAGTTTGGATTCGGAACTGCAGAGAAGCTAAGGCAGTAGTTCCCAACGCAAACTGCACATCAGCGTAGCATGTGGGGCTCTTTAAAAGAACACAGATGCTCAGGGCCTCCTCTGGACCCACTGACTCAGAATCTTCTGGGATAGGTCCCAGCTATAAAGACCAGACATGTTGGTCATCTGGATGCATTTCATCAAAGGTTTGTTCCACTGGGATTTCCCTCATCTCAAAAGACGTAAAAGAGATTGTGAGAGTACATAAGATAATGTTTTAAGATCTTTTGCAGGACTCAGTGCCTTTCAGGTTCTATGAATTATGATCTGTATCTTCACTGTAATGTATTAAAACCTTTAAATCTTGTGAAAAAGTCATGTTATTACGTAGGAAATCTTTGCATGAATCCTGGGCAAATTACCGTCTCTCTGCCTCAGTCTCCTCACCTTTAAAATGGGGATAATAATGGTAACCTACCTTTTGGATGTGAGGATTAAATGAGATGATGCAAAGCAGTTAGCACAGGATCTGGCACAAAATGAAGCCATCAAGAAATTATTATTATAGTAGTTTTGATTTCCCTCCAGTCTGAATATTATTTGGTTGAAGTTACTGAATATGTTATAGCTGTGGGTTGTGCTGGGCCCTGCTGCCTTGAGTTAAGCCATAAAAATTCCTAAACTAATGTTAAAAATGCCTCTTAGCCTCCCAGGGCTCCTACAACTCTGTTACTTCTGTTTCCGTTTGCTCCCTCCTTTGGTTCAGAGCCTGTCTGGGGATCATAGTGAGGTTGTGTGTCCATGGGTTGTTGTGAGGATTAAATGTGGAGTGCTTCCAGCAGTGCTTGGACACAGTATGTGTTCAAGATGGGTAGTCATTGTTATGACCGCCACCCCCATCGTCATCGTTGTCGTCGTCATCATCATCATCATCGTCTTCATGGACTCATACTGTCCCTCCTCCAGTCCGCTTCACAGTGGATGTACTAGGGTTCAGCGGATATCTATGGAGCACGGACCATGGTAGCTAACTCACTCCACTCCCCATTCTTTCCTGTCCTTATCTTCCCCATCATGCTATAACCCTAGGTCAGTTCTCTACTCTTTTGTTTACCCACTCCCCAACCGTCCCTGTGTCCTCTGAAATTACCACTCCGTAATCAGCAGCCTCCTCTATTTCCTCAGCCTCTCCTTAGCCCTTATGTCCCTCTCTTTGCCTTGACCCTGGTCCTTCCCTAGGAATATCCTTTTCTTGAAGCCCTCTCAAGTGGTGCCTCTGTTTTCTCATACTCTGCAGATCTCAGGATTAGGAGGTTGGAGATGTGTGTCCTTTCTGCTCTTTGTCCCCCAGCCCCGTTTCTTTGAGATCTATGGTCCCCTGCTGGATTACCCTCTCCTCCCACTCATTACTCTTTCCTACTGCTCCTGGCTAGTCCCCTATTTCATTGAAAACTTGGTCACCTGGCCTACAGCCTTCCTCTGCCTCAATTCTTGCCATCATCCCAGTTGACTTCAGTGTGTATGTGGAGGACCGAGCCTCCACACGGGCCACTCATTTTCATCAAAGCGTGGTCTGCAGTGATGACCTCTTCTCATCCACCTGTTCCCGTTCCCACCATGATGCCCTGGATTTCTGTCCTGGTGCCCTCAGCATCTTTTTCCTTAAGACCTCCATGGTGTTCTCTATCCTTTAGATGCTTCCTCAAGGCTGTTACCTCTCACTTGAGCTGGGAGTCCATCCTTCAGGAACTCTCTTAGCAATGCCTTCATCTCTCTTGCCCTTCAGTCCCAGTAAGCCCAAAACTAAACTACCCATTTTCACCTTGAATACTGGTGGTAGGACTCACACAGCAGGGGAGCTGGGTACTACTCTGCATTCATGTCACCAACCTCACCTGTGCCCTTACAGAGCCTGACCATTCTAGTATGATTCTCTGGTCAACTCACTCTCTCATGCTCCAGGATACCTAATTCAGACATTTTCTACCTATCACAAACTTCTGATTTGCTCCACCCTCCCTTCATTCTCAAGATAACAGTGGTGATGTTCTGGGTATTGTTTAACATATAAAATGGATGCTTTCAGATTGGAACTCCATTAACTTCTTCCAGGAAACTTAATCAGCCTTTCCTACTATTACTGTTGTAATGTGCTCTAACAAAGACCACTAGAAACACAGCAGTAGGTAAACAAGTTGGATTCAATTAGTCGTTGTAGTGAGGGAGAACTCACATCATGGGGAAGATGGGGCCTTTCAGGAAGAGGGTGTTAGAAATAACTGATAGGATTTGGGCTTTTGTTGGATAATTTGGGGAGGGTTCAAGGAAGAAGAGATTTGCTCTGGAATGGGTGCTGACAGGAGGCAGGGACAATTCTATCATTGGGGAGCACCATCAGTCTTTTCTAGAAGGAAGTGTGACTAGAGTGAGACAAACGCTGTAATTCATAAAGAGGCCACAGTCACTCGTATCAGGCCGGAGAGAAGGATGTTTGGTATTTTGTGGATGGCATGACGACCTTGTGTGTGTCTTTAGACAAAATGATGAAGTGGTCCTGTTTTGTCTTACATCATACCTGTTGCAATGTGACCTGGTGCTGGTGCCTGTGAGATGTTTATGTCCACTAGGTGAACAGCATGGCTTGTGTGAGCGCCAGGCCAGCTTCTAACAACAAGAAAGCCTGGCTCATGGTACCAGGCCAACTCCTGGATGTCAGCGCTGCTTTTCTTTTTTTTTACAGTGGAGGAGATGAGTCCTAAAAAGATGAATAGGTGTTTGCGAGGCAGAAAAAAACGGCACGTGCTAAACAGCATGGAGACCAAAGCAGAATGGTGTGTTAGGTGAGGTTGACGTTGGGTGGGGGAGGGGGTAGCAAGAAAGAATTCCCATGAGGTTGTCAGAGAATGAAATGTAGAAGGGCCCAAGGCAAGTGGAAGATCCTGAGGGGTTTTAAGTGGAAGAACTGACATGATCTGGTCTGTGTTGTAGAAAAGTACGCAGCAGCTGTGCAGGAGATCGTGTGGCGACAAAGGGAAGGTCTGTGCTCTTTTCATTCCCCACTGTGCCGCAGACCTTGCTCAGGTCTCCTCGCTCACCTGGTCTGTTGCACCATGTCTTTCTTGTACCTGCTTGTGGTCCAGCCCTCTCCCCCATCCCAGTGTTTATGCTGTGGCCGGGGTGATTTTGGAAATCACAAAGCTTGTCCTATAGCTTTGTCACTTAAAACCTTTTAGTGCCCCATCAGCCACAAGGTAAAAACTTACATGACTTTGCATGACACACTACACCTTTCATGATCTGATCATGCCACCCAGATAACCCACTGCCAACTGGAAAGCGCCATTTGGATGTCTCAGAATGATCTCAAATTCATTATTTCCAAAACTGTGCTCCAAATCATCTTCACCTGTTCTCATCCTGGCTGCCCCACCCCCCAACCCAGTGAATGGGACTATTGTTCATTCAGTTCCCAAGTACCAAAGGTAGGAGTCAGCTTGGAACTGCCCTTTCACTTGCCCCCTGATGTGACTAATCACCCAGACCTGTTGATTTTATCTACTGAATGTTTCTGGAATCGACCTCCTTTTCTCCACCTCTACTTCTGCCATCTCAGTCCATGCTAAGGTTACCTGTGGTCTGAACTATGGTACTAGTCTGCTAACTGAGCACACCTAGTCATTCTTCCCTCCTCCAATCTATATCTCTCACAAAGCCAGAGGTCTGTAAGGGCATATTTGATCCTGTCACTCCCTAGTTTAATGGCTTCTTGTGGCTCTTGGAAAAAGACCAAAGTTCCTTACATGGTCTCCACGGCCCTACCTGCTCTGTTCTGCTTCTCCAGCCTCACTTCACAACACCCCTCCCTTCCCTGCGGGATCCTTTCCGTTCTTCAAATATGCCCTGTTCCTGCCCTCCCTTGGGGCCTTTCAGCATGCTGTGCCCTCTGCCTGCAATGCTTTCTCCCACCCTCCCTGCCTAAGCAGTTCCACATCATCTCTCAGATGAAGCCGTCCATTCAACATTCTTTATTCAGTGCCTACTCGGTTTCTGGAGGCACTGTTCTAGTGCAGGCACAGAAGTGAACAAAACAGAGAAAAATGGAGCTCTTATGGGGCATTTATTCCAGGCGGGAGACAGCCAGGCAGCCAATAAGCCAAATATCTGGCATGTTAGGTGGAGGTAGATGCAGTAGGAGTGTTGGAAGGAGTTGTCGTTGGAGATGGGATGACCAGGGAAGGGCCCGCCGAGAAAGTCAATGCTAGGGAAAGACTTGTGAGGGGCGGGGGAGTGAGCCCTGTGGATATCTGGGGAAACAGTGTCTGGGCAGAGAGAACAAAGAGCAGAAAGGCCCTGAGGCAGGAGCTAGCCTCCCCTGTTCCAGGAGCCACAAGGCCAGAGTGAGTGAGGCAGAAGAGTAGCAGATGGAATCTGGGAGGCCGTGGGGACAGACGCTGCAGGCTCTTGTAAGGCCCTAACTTCTCCTCTGAGATGGGAGCCATTGGAGGATTCTGAACTGAGGAATGAGGTGACGTGACGGGGGTTTTCACAGGATCACTTCAGCTTCTCTGTGGAGAACAGACTATAGGGGGCAAGGATGGAAGACGGAGATCAGTTAGGGGTACTGGGATATCCCAAGTCAGAGATGCCCTTGGCTTGGATCAGGATGGCAGCAATCAAGTGCTGAGAATCCATCAGATTCTGGGTCCATTGTGAAGATAGAATGAGCTAATGGAATGTGCTGACAGACTGGATGTTGGGGGAGACAGAGGAATAAATGATGACTGCAAGGTTTTTGGCTTCTCTCAGATGTGGATCCCTCAAGGAGACCTCTCTGACCCCCATAGTCAAGGTCAGCCCCCGTTCTATGTTCTCATGACACTCTGAGCATTGCCTTTGTGGTCATCAGCCCAGTTGTAATTCAGACATATTGTTTCATGTTTGTCTCCTTGACTAGAGTAAGCATGATACAGAGCAAGGACCGTGTCTACCTTATTGCCGTGTGCATTGTAGGCATATAATGGTTTGTCAGATGGCTAAAGTGAAGAGGAACGCAATGCAAGTGCTCAAGATGATGTTTCCCGACGAGGTCTTAAAATTCTGGTTTTTTGTTTTACTAGTTTTGCATGTTTTATATGTTTTAGAAACCAGACCAGGGGCTGTAAGGCTGAAATTCCATTGTGAATATTATAAAAGTTAATCTGATTTCTCAACCGAATCAAAAAATCTCCCCCTTGACACGCAAGCAGGCCGCAGGATCACCTCTGGGGAAAGGCAGCGTTTTCCTGAGGGCCTTTCCAGCACACTGATCACATCTTCACAGCTATGCCCCAGAGAGCAGGGCCGAAATTTTCATCTGAAATATTTTGAAGGCAGGTGCTGCTGCTTTCCGTTCCAGAGAAGACGTGTCACTTGAGAACTGGAACATTCTGTTGAGAATAAATTAGCTGCCAAACTTGACCATCAAGAAAGTCAAATAAATCGTAGATATTTTCCCCCCTTTTTTGTACAAAGGAATGAATTAAATTTTGAAAAATATCTATGAAAGATAATTATCTTAGATCTAGATTGTTAATATCACATTATTTTTTTTCTTTTAACAGCTTAATCTTTTTAATGACAATAGTGAGTACTTTTCCCCCATTCAGTAGCATAATATGAACGTATTGTACGTCTAATTTCACACAGATCCACCTCGTTCTTTTTAATGGCTGCACAGTATTCCACAGTGTGGTTGTATTTTATTTGACCATTCTTCTATTGTTCATCATTTGGGTGGCTATGATTTTGCTATTAAAATAATGCTGAGGGCCGGCCCCGTGACTTAGCGGTTAAGTGCGCGCGCTCCGAGGCTGGCGGCCCGGGTTTGGATCCCGGGCGTGCACCGACGCACCGCTTCTCCGGCCATGCTGAGGCTGCGTCCCACATACAGCAACTGGAGGGATGTGCAGCTATGACATACAACTATCTACTGGGGCTTTGGGGGGAAAATAAATAAATAAATAAAATCTTTAAAAAAAAATGCTGAGATGAGGATTTTTGCACGTGTATTTGAGTTTTCCTGTGAGATGGATTTCAGGGGAGAAGTTTCTGCAAAATGGTTCTCGAAAGAGGTTATATCCGTTTTCATTCCCACCCACAGTGAATGAGATGCTAATCGCAGAATATTCTCCGTCTCTTAAATTGTTTATCAACTGACAGGTGGAAAATAGTACCTCTTTCTAATTTGTATTTCTATAATCACTAGTGAGACTGAGAACTTTTAGTCTGCTTACTGTCATTGATATTTTTTATGTGAGCCCTCTCTCATATCATTTTCCTATTGGATTGTTGTCTTCTTCTTGTTTGCTTATTTGTATTTTTATTATTGACTTGTAAGGACTTTTTATATCAGGGATAGTAGTCTGTTGCTTCTATATTTGTTGCAGCATTTTCTCTCAAAGTGATGTTTATCTTTCAGGTTAGCTTGTATTGTACATTTTGTAATGGAAATTGTGAGTCTTTGTAGTGCAGAATCTGACAATCTAACTATGGCTTGTGGATTTTGGGTGATGCTTTGAAAGACCATTCTCAATCATTGTAACATTTTCTTTTAGCACTTTTATGGTTTTGGCTTTTATGCTTAGATCATTCATCTATCTTGATTATTTTATATGTTATAAAGTAGCAGTCTAACTAAGTTTTGTCTCTGATTATTAGCCAGTTGTCCCTACACCGTCTATTGAATGGTCTCTATTTCCCCATTGATTTGAAACATCACTTGGATTATATACTAAATTCTTATATATACTTTAACACAGCAATGCATTTGTCATCCTTGACTTTCAGTTTGAATTGCTTTTTTTTTCATTTTGATGCTGGAAAAACTTTGATTCGCAAAGTTACTTAGTTGTGAATTGATTCAGAGCTCCCATAGCTTGCTTCGCAGGTTAAGAATAGGTTTGTACCAGGGAATATCAGAATCGTTTTAGTCTGTTTGAGCAGCTGTGCTCCAGGAAGAAAGAAAAGGAAGGGATACTAATGAAAGACATGTGTCTGAGTCTGTCCTTTTTCATCAGGAAAGCAATAACTTTTCGGGAAGCCCTACCCTGTAGACTTCTGCATACTTCTCATTAGCCAGAACTGGGACATGTGGCCCCACCCCTGGCTGCAGGAACGTGTGGAAGGTGAGAATTTCTAAAGGGCAGATTGATACCTCAAACAAAATTGGGGTCCTCTTAGTAAGAAAGAAGAGGTGAGTGGATATTGAAAAGGGAACTTGGAGGGTCACCTACGTCTCTCACCTTCTCTCCCCGCCCCCCCAGAATTTCCCCAGATATTCTTAAGGGAAAGAGAGAGAGAGGAGGAGGGAAGAGGAGGGAGGTGGGAGGGAGGGGGAGAGAGGGAGATAATTTATATAATAAAATGCTCACGTCTCAGTGTTCAGTTTGATAAATGCTGACAATTGTATATATCTGTGTACCACCACCAAAAATGTGATATAAAATATTCCTGAAACTCCAGAAATTTCCCTTGTATCTCTAGTTAATTTCCTTATCCCCAGCTAACAGTCCTTTTCTGATTTCAGCTACCATAGATTAGATTCGCCTATTCTTGAATGTCATATCAGTGGAATCATACATATGTATTCTTTTTGTGTCTTCTTTCACTCAATGTGTTGAGATTCATCTCTGTTGTGCATGTTGTCAAAGATACTAGTTAAAGTGGTAAGAGCAGATTTTCATCAGTAATAACTATTGCAATAAGGAATAGAGTCTAGTGTGAACTAAACAACTTCGATTTGTACAAAGAGTGTTTTAAAGGGAGAATGTGGGAGTAAGGAAGGTGGTGAGTAGAGTCAGAGAAGAGAAAATTTACAGAAAGTGGGAAGGAGGGGTTGGTACATGTGAAACCATCTAGATTTGCTAACTGGGAGTCTGGGGCCCTGTCTTTAAGTGTTGGCTGGAACAGACGGTAAATGCTTTTGCCAGCCTTGAGTTTTTTTAGGCAGGCACTTTAAGGGGGCCCAGAGTCATCCTATGAGCGCGGCTTTGAGCTGTTAGAAACTATGTTAGTGTTTGTTATAGAATAACAGTGTTTGTTATACAAGTCTGTATAGGGGCTGGCCCCATGGCGTAGCGGTTAAGTGCGCGTGCTCCGCTGCTGGCGGCCAGGTTTGGATCCCGGGCGCGCACGAACCCACCGCTTGTCAAGCCATGCTGTGGTGGCGTCCCACATAAAGTGGAGGAAGATGGGCACGGATGTTAGCTCAGGGCCAGTTTTCCTCAGCAAAAAGAGGAGGATTGGCATGGATGTTAGCTCAGGGCTGATCTTCCTCACAAAAAAAACCCAAAAGTCTGTATAGAATAAGTGAAGGTTGAGGCTTCCTAGAGAAGAGGAGCCTGGCTAGAGTTTGCTCAAGGAGAGAATCTTTGTCAGTGTAAAGTAGTTTGCACCTTTTTTTGTTGCGTGAATGTACCCTGATTTGTTCATCCGTTCACCTGGTGATGGACATTTGAGTTGTATCCAGTTTTTGGCCATTGTGAATAGGCTGCAATGAACATTCTTATGTGTCTTTCATTTCTTTTAGATAAATGCCTGGGGGTGGAATTGCTTTGTCATAGGGTGGGTATATATTTAATTGCCAGACTAATTTCCAAAGTAGTTTATCAGTTTACACTTCCCACCAGCTGTGTATCAAAACTTCAGTTGCTTCGTATCTTTGTTAACATTCGGTCTTGTCAATGGGTGTGAAATAGCATCTCATTATGGTTTTAAATTGCATTTCCTTGGTAACTAATGATGTTAAACACCTTTCGGGTGCTTGTTGGCCATTCTACATCTTCTTTTGTGAACTGTCTATTCAAGTCTTTGCCTGTTTTTCTTGATGGTGTTGTTGTTGGTTTTGACTTATTGGAGTTCATTATCTATTTCCCATGGGAATCTTTTGTCAGATAGATGTATTGTAAATATACATACATGTATAGGAAAATGAAATTTTAAAATATCATTTACAATAGCATCAAAAAACAAAATGTCTAGGAATAAGTCTAATGAAAGACATGAAACACCTTTACACAAAAAACTATAAAACATTGCTGAGAGAAATTAAAGAAGACTTAAATAAATGGGAGATATGCTTCGTTCTTATATTAGAAGACTTGATGTTAAGATTTCTCTTCTTTCCAAATGGATCCGTAGAGTCAGTGCAATCCCAATCAAAATCGTAGCCATCTTTTCTAAAGAAATTAACAAGTTGATTCTAAAATGTATATGGAAACACAAAGGATCTAGAAGAGCCAAAAAAATCTTCTAAAGAAGAACAAAGTTGGAGAACTTATACTGCTTACCCTACTTAACTTTAAGACTTACTGTAAAGCTACAGTAAGCAAACCACTGTGGTCTTGGCATAAAGATAGACAGATAGATCAATGAAACAGACTAGAGAGTCCAGAACCAGACCTACATAAGTACTGTCGGTTGATTTTTTTTGCCCAGAGTGCGAAGTCAATTCAGTGGGGGAAAGGAATGTCTTTTTAACTAATAATTGTGGATCAACTGGATATTCAAATGGAAACAAAACAAACCTTGACCCCTCCTCATTCTGTACAGACATATTAATTTGGGATAGATCATAAACCTAAATGTTAAAGCTAGAACCATAAAGCTTCTGTATGAAAACATAAGGAGAATATCTTGGCAACTTTGAAGTTGGCAAATATTTTGTATACAGAACACAAAAAGCACCAACTTCAAAGGGAAAATAGATACACTAAGAAAATGAACAAGCCACACACTGGGAGAAAATATTCAGAATACATGTTCTTAAATGTTTTATTTTTTCCGAAAGTGCTTTAGTATTATTCAGGTCCATGGCATCGTGCTATTATATTCTGTATTAACTGGTTTTTTGTTAAGGTTAGATATGGGACACAGAACCAAGGGAACTTTCTTATGGGATTCTCCTACTTAGTTCCCCCTCTTGTGAATGTTGGTTCTTTTTCCATTTACACTTTGCCCACTATTCAGTGAGTGCTTACAACAGAGACAGTAGGTTTTTGATCATATTGATCCTTGTAAAGTAATGAGATGTTAGATGAAGCCAAAAGGCAATACCAGTAGTCACCTTTGGGAGGAAACTGTAGCCTGTGAGTCTTCTTAGTTTTTGAGGCCCAGTTTTTTAGGTAATTCAACACTTAAGGCCTTGCGGGTCTACTTAGGAAAGCAACATGAAGCTTCCAAGAGCTCACAAGAAGGGAAACAAATCCAAACTCTGTTTTGGTCCACAGTCTGTTGCCCTTAAGACTTTGATTCCTGTCTTCCATTTGTGAACCAAGAATAAAACCAACAGGAAATAAAAACTAAAAAATGAAACTAAAAGATGTAAAAGAACAATATAATTAAAAATTTGAGGTAGAGCAATATCTTAAAGACCACAAGCAGTATGCAGTTAAAATCCCAAACTTGAAAATTAATGCTAGAAATATTCAGTTGATTTTTGCGGTTGCTTTAATATATATGTATATATGCATGTGTACGTATACATACACATATGTATATATACATGCACATGTATGTGTATATGCATGTATATATGCTCGTATATATGCATATGTATGTGTACATATACATATATACATATACACACAAACAGATATACATATACACACTTACAAACAGATACACATCATTTAAGCAACTGAAGTGTTGGGAGAGAGGTCTCAATCCAAGTGGGTAAGTAGGTTTGGAAAGCAATAGAATGAAGTTCCCTGCAAGGTTGCACAGCTTGAGGAAACTACCTTAACCTCTGTCTGTAAAGCAGTGCATTCCTTGTAGGGTTGTTAGGAGGGTTATGTGTTCCTATTTGTCAAGCATTTGGGGTAATGCCTGGCAGGTAGTGAGCACTCAGTGAGTATTGATGAGAAGTAAAATGAACCAGCCCAGCCTTGATCCTCACAGGCTGAGCGAGCAGGGAGGGCCCCTTCCCATTCCCTGAGCCCTGTGATGAAGAGATACCTGCTGGAGGGCTTTTCACACTTTTGCCATGAAATTCCCGTTGTGGCAGCTGACACCCATGCAAATAGGACAAAGTCAGTGAGTGTTTCCTGAATGAATAGGTAGGGGTTGGACTAGGTCAATGTTTCCCACGGGAGGAATGTGAGATGGTTTTAGGTGGTACACAAACTGGTGTTTTAAATTTAAATAATTAGGTATTTATTACAGTATGTGTTAGAAGAAAATATTGGGTAGCATATCAGACCTGAGAATTTAAAAAAATGAGTTGATTTAAAGACATATTAAATTGAAGAGGTGGTATGTGAATATCATGAAAATTTTGAAAGTAGTGGATTGAATGAAGACTGAGAAAATCTTTAAGGTCTTTCCAAATCTGAGATTTTTGATTCTTTGATCTGGGTTTTAAACATGAGGTTAGGATATACAAGTTTTGAAGTATGTTCTCTATGTTTTGGGAACAGAGGGCTAGTGAAAATGGACAGCAAACTAGATGCATAGTGTGGTGGTGTGGCGATAACCACTATTAGCATTTTGGTATCTACTCTGGATGGTCTTTATGTGTATGTATATATTCATTCTAACAAAATTAGGAACATCCTGTATATGTAATTTTGTAGCTTGCTTTGTTCACCTGATACAGTAACTCCAGGTTCAGTGTTCTTGTAGAAAAATCCTTGTGTCCATGCTTACTTCCTTAGGATAAATCCTAGAAGTGGGATTGTTTGGTCATTGTGTACACGTTTTTCTGGCTTTTTGTGCCTGTTGCCATGGTGCCTTGCACATGGCTGTGCCAGTTCATAGTTCTGGCAGCAGTGTTGGGTGCCCTCCTCCTGAGCCCTCTCTAAAACCAGCTTCTATTAAAAAATAGTTCTGTTGCCAATTTGATAGGAGAAATACTGCTCTCTCTTTTTGCTTTCATTTTGCGTTTTTTTTGATAATTGATAAGAGTGAAGTGTGTGTTCATTGATCAGTTGTGTTTCTTCTTTTGTGAATTGCCCATATTTGTCCTTTGTCCATTTTTTTTCTTCTGGGATATTAGGGGTTTTTTTCTTATTGAGTCCTTTATATTGAAAGGATATTAATACTTTGTGACATGATACAGGTATTTTTCTTAGTTTAATAGTTGCCTTTTATGTTTGTTACTGTTTTTCTTGTTGTGAAGCAGTGCTGTATTTGATCTATTCTGTGACACACACATTCTTACCTTTTCACTTCTTTGAAATCAGATGTGATTTATTCTCCATGTGTCCTGCCGTCACTGTCAAGTTGTGTTAGAGTTGTCATTACCTGTGCAATAGGTCCTGGTCACTATTCCTGGTGGCAGGGCTGGACCTCTGCAACTGCAGCCCCTGAGGGCTTTAGTCCGCATAATATTTAAGGGCCATTTGAAGAAGGAGCACAAATCCTGATTGATGTTTGAAAACCATCCATTGATACCTTCTGATGAGATTAAGAAAAAGCCAGTATCAAAACTTACAAAGGGTCAGTGGCTGGAAGAAAATCTCAGAGAAGGATGATGGAGATCTCTTAAGAAATGCAGTGTTGCGGGGCCGGCCCGGTAGTGTAGTAGTTAAGTTCGCACACTCTGCTTGGGCGGCACGGGGTTCGTGGGTTCAGATCCTGGGCGTGGACCTTCGTACCAGCACTGCTGGTCAAGCGGACTTGACAGCACCACTTGTCAAGCCATGCTGTGGTGGCATCCCATATAAAGTAGAGGAAGATGGGCACACATGTTAGCCCAGGGCCAATCTTCCTCAGCAAAAAGAGGATTGGCAATGGATGTTAGCTCAGGGCTAATCTTACTCACAAAAAAAAAAAGAAGAAAAGAAATATAGTGTCACCAATGCCCTCATTGTCACAAAGGTCAGTATTGTGTGGTAACTCACAGACATCCTGAAAGTGAAGATTTAACCAACTTATTTCATTCATCTTTTCCTTTTTATGTGTGTATGAGAGAGAGATGATGATAATCTGTTTAAATAAGTCTAAAAGAGCTTTCTCAATAACCACAAAATTAAAATTCTAAGCGATAGGAAAAACATTGTTAACTAATTGGCAGTATTTTTTCTATCTTACAGTTGATTGTGTTTAGATATAATGAAATATGGCATGTGGTTAGTGTAGGAAATTTTAAAAACATAGATACATTTTAAAAAAATCAGAAATCTCAGAGATAATCATCGTTAATAGTTTGATACCAATCCCCAGTACTTCTCTGTATATACAGACACACGTATATGTATTTGTGGGCACGTATGCTACATATATTTTTGGTCTTGACTTTTTCTCTTAAAAGTGTATCTTGAACATCTTGCCATGTCCAGTTCTTCTAGTTTATATTTTCAAGATTGGTTAATATTTCATTGTATGGATGCAGTGTCATTTATTCAGCTGATTGCTAATCGATGGCCTATGAGTTCTGAAATGTGGTGCTCATCCCCTCAGAACCCCATCGGTGGTGCCCAGCAGCACTCTCTTCCTTACTGTTCCTGACAGTGTGATGTAAATCTTTTTATCTTGGCCACTCTCATAGGCAAATCAGTGAGGTCGTTTTTCCTCGGAGGCATGGAAACCACTGGCAGTCATCTAGATGTGAGGACTGGAAAGAGACACGTGTTAGAAACACTAGGAAGTAGGAATCGTGGGAACTAGGATCAGATTTACTTGTGTTACGTCCTGTTGCATCTCCCCACCTTTCGTGTTGCGCATCACTGGCCAGGTCCAGTGTGCTCTTGACATCAGTCCCAGGCTCCTGCCAGGTCCTGTGTGACCCGAGCCTGCTTCTCTCTCTAGCCTCCTCTCTGGTTTCTCCTGGTCTCCAGCCCCCGTGCCTACTTTCTGCTCCTGGAACATTCCCGGTCCATTCCCACCCAGAGTGTTTCTATCTGCTGTTCTTTCTGTCTGGAATGCCTTTTGCACAGCTGACTTTCTCCAATTCTCTAGGACTCAACTCAGCAGCCCCTTTTTAGAGAGGCCTTCCCTTTCACCTTCTCTAAAGTAGGTCCCTCTATCCTCCATACTATTGAATCTTCATTTGTCCTCATCTCTTATTTATCTTTGTCTCTGTCCCTTCTCTGTCTTATTCACCACTGTGAACAAGACACAGTCCCCAATGCCTGGCACTTAGCAGACACTCAATAAATATTGATTGACTAAATCAATAGTATTAAATCGACTGATGATACAAGCTGAGAGGAATAGAAACTGCTCCTTGTTATCCAAGCGGCAATAATAAGTCCAACAAGGAGCGCTTAGAGGGAGGCAAATTGATCAGCTTTACAGCAGTTGCTTAGCAGTGCTGCTAAGAAGGAGAGTGCCTTCTTTGTGGGGAGTAGTCAGGCAGTGGCTTAGTACTGTTGAAAGGATTCTTGCACTGGGTGGTGGGGTTGACTAGATCATTTCTAAGGCCCTGCCAACCCTTAAACTGTTCAGTGAGTGTTCTCATCACTGGTCTGCCATTCTTGCCTCAACTGCTGATATGGCTTTTACCGCTAGATGGCATCAGATGATGCCTTTGAAATCAGTGTTCATCACATGGCCACCAACAGTGAGAAAACACATTTTTCATTGCACTTACACCCCCAACACACACTTGAAACAAAAGCTTCCTGCAACAGTCTTAACCCTTACAATGTGTGATACATGCTGATATTTTGTTTTACTTCATTTTTTAAAATGCAGATATGTAAACTATTGAACTGATTTTATGATATTGAAACAGCTCACTGTTTGAAAAGCATTATTTTAGATAAGTGAGCAGGTTTAATCTGTAAAACTCACTGGTCTCCTATTTCCCTGTGACAGTCTGGGCTTATAGCAAATCGTGTCCCTTAGTGAGTCTTTGTGTATTTCTGTGCTGAGTTGCTGCACTGAGTAGCTGAACATGTACTTCCTCATGAGTGTCTATGCATGTGCAAATATGGATGCGAGAGACTGTGGGGGACATGTTTGTACAGAATTCAGCACCTATTGCAGTCAAGGCAGCAGTAAGCCTTGTTGGTAGATGTAAAGAAAAGATACAGTATCTGTTTCTGGGAGCTCAGAATCCAGCTGGGAGAAATCCCATACATACACACACACGTATAGATACACACACACACTCACACACGTACACATGTCTTAATTTTCAGCTTACTTAATCAATCAACATGGAAATGAGTGTATTACTCAGGATATCACTTAGGGTGCTTCAGGCTGCATGTAACAGAAGCCTGGCTCAAGTTGGCTCAAGTTGGCTCAAATGGTGAAGATACTTATCATCTCACAAAGTATCTGTTGAGAGGTAGAGCAGGCTCCAGGTCCACAGTGGTGTGGCACTGCCTTAGGGAACCAGGTTCCTTCCATGACTTCTCAGTTGTCCTCAAGCTGGTTCCACTCATGGTTGACAGAAGACTTCCAGTGGTAATCCGGGCTTCAGCTCCCAGGCTTGGAATGCTAAAGCTTTAACTCCTTGTAGTGTACACTGGGGTACAGAGAGTTTAGGCTACCATAGCATTTTCCAGGTTGTAGCTGTTTTGTTTATTTGTTCCTCATTTCCCCGCTGTGACCTCCTTAAGGGACATGAAATGACTAGCACCTAATACAGAGTCAGGAGATATACTTAGGTAGTTATTAGTGATGTTTGCCAGATACTTCTGGTTCTCCTTTCTCTGGACACAGAACTTTTGGTTAGGTAGAGGTATCTGACTAGATCTGGCCTGTGAGTTTGCTAAGTAAATAAGTGGTACAGGTCTTCTATATGAAGTATAGATAAGGTTATTTGCTATTTAGAGTTCTGGGAAAGGAATTAACAATACGAGGAAAGAAAGGTGAGAAATGACCACTGTGGGAAATGTGATGGGCGGTGTACATGAATAAAAAGATGGATAGGTGAGTCTCTTTAAATTTGTGGTGGAGCACTAAATGTGCATTGGTTGCCTTTTTTTTCTTTTTTCTTTTTTTGGTGAGGAAGATTGTCCCTGAGCTAACATCTGTGCCGGTCTTTGTCTATTTTGTATATGGGTTGCCACCACAGCATGGCTTGATGAGCGGTGTGTAGGTCCGTGCCCGGGATCCGAGCCCGTGAACCCTGGGCTGCTGAAGCAGAGCGTGTGAACTTAACCACTACACCACTGGGCAGGCCCCTTCGTTGGCCTTTTGAGGCAGATAATTTTCCTCTGGATCCTTGAGCTGGGAACTTGGCCGTGGACTCTGGCCTGAACCTACTCTCTACTCACCTGCCTCCTTTTTCCTCCCTTTCAGGTTTGCAGTAAGCATTGGCTACTGGCATGACCCTTACATCGAGCATTTTGTGAGACTGTCTAAAGAGAGGAAGGCCCCTGAAATTAACAGAGGCAAGTGACCATCTCCCTCCCCAACATCTCCTCATCAGCTGAGAGGCCTGAGGTTTTAGGGATTCATTCCTATAAAGAGAGTTCCGGTGTGCACTCTCTCCACTAGTAGGTGAAGTGCTTATTTACCAACAGCCTCCCCAACACAATGTATTATGAAACTGTTTAATCTTTGTTAATCCGATGCTTGAAAAATGGTGTCTTAACGGTAATTTTATTTTATATTCCTTTTATTTATGGGTAAGGTTGAAGATCATTTTCATGTGTTTAAAAGCCATTTATCTTCTACGGTGAACTATTTTGTTGCCTTATTAAAGTGTTAGTAACTGTATTAGGCTCTGCAGATAATTTCCATCAAGGAAGTCAAAGAATTTGAGACAGGAGTGTGACAGTCTCAACCAGATTGAGGAACTGACCAGATAATTCTTGTGTGTGCAGGGAATCTTGGCCCGAAAGATGGATTCCTGTAGGTAGGTTCTTTAAGAAAGCAAAGAAATTTTGAAGTGCTGGTTCCTGAGAATAAGGACAATGGTATTTGCTTTGAGCTGAGGGTGAAACCAGGTGTCGGTAAGATTGATCAAGTCCTGGCGAAGAGGCCTTAAGCCTTCCTCCTGTGCTTTTGAGGCAGATTTCCTTCGGAATGCTGCAGAAGCAGGGACCCGCCATGGCAACTGACTCTGTGCCCTGGGCAGCATGTCAGCCCTCCTTCCTTCCTTCTTCCTCTCCCTGGGTTTGCCTCTATACTGGGGACCTGCAGCCCAATAGGAGAATGCTTCCCAAACTGTGTGGGGAGGATCTTTTTTTTCCAAAATCCAATCCATTGTGGATGATATTTCTGCAAAATACAATAAAAATGATTTACTAGAAAAATAAAATGAAAAAGACATGCAAAATACAAGCCCAAATTATTTAATAGTAGATTCAACAGGTATAAGATTCCTCTGTCAAATTGCAATAAAAGTTTCTAAATGATACTCTCAAATTTCGTTCTTAAAATAGTCACACTTAGAGCAGCTGGGCTTTAGAACACAGACAGATTTTATCTTCCTTCTTCCTTCTTTATGTCTCACCTCCTTTGCCTCAGCTCCCCACCCCAGAGCTTAACAAGTCAATTTATTAGGCAACCATTCCCCGCCCAATCTGTGATGCCATGTAATAAACACAGAGGTTCTAACCCGTACAGGGTGGAGATGCAAGGGACACAATAAGAAATATGTCTTTCTTTGCTTTGATATTCATCTGCCCAATTTCCTGACCTAAAATTATTATTTTCCATATGAACTTGCAATTTTGAGTTTTACCAGAGTACTGAATAGCTTTCACTATAGCCATGAAAAAGCACATTTCCAAGAGGAACATTTTAGATCAGATGTTTTGATGTAAAATACTTGTCTTTCATAAGTAAAATTATAGGACATTTTAGTTTTCTTAAGATAGTTAATTCTACCATTAAATAGATTGTACTTAACTTTGATTCAAACGGCTGGGGAAAAAAAAGGAAGAGAATTTGAAAGTTATCTGTTGACCCATCAAGTCAACAGATAATCCGCTGACCCTGAAGAAGGGCAGAAGTGTTCTGTTTTGCTCTCCTGGTGCAGTGGGCTTGGCACTCTGTTGTCAGTGAGTGATAGCTTGTTTCTCTGTCTCTCTCTCAGGATATTTTGCTCGCGTCTATGGAGTCAGGCAGCTTATAAAGGCATTTCTACAGAAGATAGAATGTCAGTGTCAGATTGTAAACCTCGGGGCTGGTATGGACACTGCCTTCTGGACATTAAAGGTAAATAAAAATTCCCCCTCTTTTTTCCCCAATTCTTTAAATTTAATTTTGTGAAGATGTTCACCTTATTCAAAAATTTTAAAAATATATTAAAAGGGATGCAGTGACAAGCCTGTTTCCCACCCCTGTCCCCTGCTGCTTGTATACCCCTCATAGTCCCCATCAGCCCCATACTTTGTCTTATCAGGGCCCTAGTGAAGGATATGTGGGTTGTTTCTCATCTTTTGCTGTTATAATAAAAATCGTTGTGTATATTTGCCTCTGCATATGTGGGAATATATCAGGAAAAAAAGTTCTACTGGTGGAATTGCTGAGATAGTGAGCACATGCATTTGTAATTTTGATGATAACTAAGCTTTTATTGTTGGCACAGTGCCTTAGGTAGTATTTGGAGATTTGCAAGGCTGGGTGATGATAATATGATATGAAGCCCGTTTGTAGCCATTCTCTGATTTGATCCCTTACCTGCTCTGTTAGGGTTCAAGAGCAGGTATAATTAGACTCACTCACAGGATAGGAAACTTGGGTCTAATTAGTGGCAGAACCAGGACTAAAGCACTGGACTTTGACTCCTGAGCTGGAATTTTACCTCTAAACCTTTGCCCTACAAAGATCCCACTGATTGCATTTTCTTGTTGGTAGGTTTGTACAGATTTTTCTAGGGTCTTCTATCAGGTCAGTCATGTGGCAGTAATGGGTACGTGCATTTCCCCAGATTTCTTGCAGACGTACACCAGGATAAATTAGAGCGTATGGACATGACCCGACCTGCTTATCTGTTTTGTCCCTAATCAGCTCATCTGATAAGACAGTCTTTGGTAATCAGAGCCCCCAACCTTTCTCTTACTCAAGTGAGAAATCAGTGGCCTCAACATGGTCTTAGTATACGCGTTTGCCTCTGTATTTTTCATTCAGGATAAGGTAACTAACATTTATGACATGCTTTTACATACATGACCTCATGAATTAACATGAGAGCTCTGTGAGAGGGGAGAGTGTTACACAGTTGGGGAAAGCGGGACTACGAGAGTTTGTGACTCCCCCCAAATTAGATAGCCAGTGGCATGGGAATGTGGAATAGACATTGGACTCGAGCTCATTGAACTCCAGACTCCTTCCTCTTTCTTCTACACACAGCCCTGTGGGTGTCCCAGGGGGTCTTTTCTGTAGGTCGATTGTGCTTCTGTAACACAGTGACCGTGGTGTGGTGGAAGGAACTGGAACAGAATGCAGTGTAAGAGAATGTGCAGTGTCAGTGTTAACAGGGGCCACTGGGAAAGTCCCTCCTTTGGGCCTGACAGCCTTTTGACTTGGTCACATGGTTTGTTTTTTTCTCCTGTCTTGTGAGTTAATAATAAATCTGAGATTTTTATTTCTGAGCAAGGTTCACTGAGGCATATATGCCCCTTCCAAGAAAAAGGTTGTCTATCAGTAGTGAGGAAGGAGAATAGCACAGGGTCTGAAAGTCTTTTGTGGAAGTTTTTTGTTGTATTTGATAATTATATTGGTCTGAAGGGATTTTTTAAAATCTAAAGTGCCTTTAAAAAAAAAAAATACTATGGGGGCCAGCCCCGTGGCGTAGTGGTTAAGTTTGGCACACTCTGGTGGCCTGGGTTCGGTTCCCGGGCACAGAGCTCTACCACTTGTTGGTGGCCAGGCTGTGGTGGCGACCCACATACAAAATAGAGGAAGACTGGCACAGATGTTAGCTCAGGGCGAATCTTCCTCAGCAAAAAAAAATGCTATGCTTGTTTGCTCTTTTAGAGCAGCGGTTGCATGGGCCAAATTCAGCCTGCCACTTATTTTTGTAAATAAAGTTTTATTGGAATGCAGCCAGTCCCATTTATTTACATATCATCTGTGGTGGCTTTAGCACTGACAGCAGAGTTGAACAGTTATGTCAGAGACCATCTAGGCTGCTCAGGCTAAAATACTTACTTTCTGGCTTTTTATAGAAAGTTTGCTAATCCCTGTTTTAGAGATACACATGCTTCTATAAAAGAGTTGGGAAAATCTTGTCCATCAGTCTTGTTGTCTCATGCACCTTGCACGTGGGATGGTCCCCTGGCTGCACCAGCAGAGGCTTAGCTGTGCGTCAAGGCTTTCTGCTGCCACTACTGCATGAGGTAGGTCTATATGATCTCAGGGGCCCAAGACTGGATGGTTGAAGACCCCCATCTTCAGGCAGCGGACAAGAATAGGGCAAGGGAAAGCTTGTATTGTCACAAACAAAGAATAATGAGTGAGTGAAAGCCTTTAAGGGGCCTCAGTTTCTTCATGTCTCTTGAATTCTATTTCTGCACAACCAAAGGGTCCAGTATGTAAGGGAAGCATTGTCAATATTGGCATCCCATGAGGCAGTCAGCCATGTTGGATCTGCTTTGAGTCTGAGGGGTACCCTTCCTCCTGGCTGGTCCTGGCTGCTCTCTGGTACTTATACTCAGTCTTGGGTGTCTTCTCTGCCTCCTTGTGACTTGCGAGCTATTTGGGAGTGGATGGTCAGAAGGACCTAGGGAATCACAGAATAAAAAGTGGAAGCATCACTTGCCACAGCCATTTTGCCCCTTTTTGAAAGCCGAGGAAGAGGATGTCTGTTTCTTAAAAGCTCCAAGTGTGCTTTTTGGAAGCTTTCCTTCCACAGTGCCCTCTTATTCAGAATTGTTATGAGGATCAAGTGAGCTACTGCAGGGAAAGCTCTTTACAAAGTAAGAAGACCCATCCGAGATGTAGGACTCTATGCTGTCCGTCATGCATTTGCTTTTAGTTGTTCTCATTGTCTTCTGGAATTTTAGACTATACTTAACTTTCTATACCCTGTGAGTAAAAGCTCTTGAAAGGTCTGTAGAATTTCCTAGCAAAAGTTAGAAAACCCGTTAAAGGGTTTCTCTAACCCCTTATTATTCTTTGTTGGTGACAATACGGGCTTTCCTTTGCCCTATTCTCGTCTGCTGTCTGAAGATGGGAGTCTTCAACCATCCAAACAGTCTTGGGCCCCTGAGATCATATAGACTGAGCTCACACAGCAGTGGCCCCAGAAAGCCTGTGACTCGCAGCTAAGCCTCTGCTGGTGCAGCCAGGGGACCATCCCAGGTGGAAGGTGCGTGAGACAACAAGACCAATATCCACATATCCTTTAAACACATCCTCCAAGTATCTTCAGATAGCTTTTACATTGCCCTACTCTGCTGACAGGCCGGGGATCCTCTGATATGTCAGTAAACTGTCTTGTTTGTCTGTTTCTCTCTCCCCGCCTACTCCCTCCCTCCCTTCCACCTTCCTTTCCTTCCTCTCTTGTTCCCTTCTCTCTATTTCTCTCTCTCTCTCTTCCCCTCTCCCTCCCTCCCACCCTTTCTTCCTTCCTCCTTCCCCCAGACCAGATTTTCTAGGATTTTAAGCACCACACAGTGTCTGTGTGGGTGGGGGGAGCTACTTGCCCTTAGGGGTCACCTTCCTACTAGGAAATGCTTGCTCATGATTTCTGCCCCCATCATGTCCTCAGGGGGTCTGCTGCCCCTCCATACTTGCTCTTTATCTCTTATTACTGTCTACATAAATGGTTCTCTTACCTGCCCGGTTGCTCAAGGCAGAAACAAGAATGTCATCCTTACCCCTCCTTTTCCTTTATCCCGTCCTATACCATTGAAGCCACCACCAGTTCTGGATATCAGCAACTTTCTTTTTAAATAAGTAATTCTGTATTTCTGGAATATAAATGCAGACGGGAGCAGGGATGTTAAAAGAATACTAGGCCAGAAGCTGGGCAGGTTGGCTGGGTTGTAGAGCACCTTGCTTCTTGCTAAGTCTTAGAGATGTGAAGAGCTGCTGTGTGCAACATGAAGTGTGTTGTAGAAAAAGACCAGAAAGGGGTGTTGTTTTAGTCTGCGCAGTTGGTGATAGAGCTGAGGAGGAGAGGATGCATTCCAGAGTAGTCAGCAGGGCTGAGTGATCGGACAGGGAAGAGATGGAGAGAATACTAGGATGACCAGTGGGTGACTGGGGACGGGGGTGGGTAGCACCAACCAAGCTAGGAAGAGCAGAAGGGGGAAGCAGGGCTCTATGTGTGTGCGTGTATGTGTGTGTGGCTGTCACATTTTTTTTACTGCGGCCCACTGTAAAAAATAAATGTACATCCAAGCCAGCACCCACATCTATGTACCGATGTCTGTAAATAATAAGGGCACACACATGGTGCTTACTAAGTGCAGGCCCTGTTCTGAGTGTCACTCATGTATTTCCTCATTAATCCTCACAACCCCATGAGGTGGTATCATTTTCTCCTCTTTTCAAATGAGGAAACCTTGGCCCTGGGAGTTTAGTGACTTTCCCAAGGCCTCACAGTGAACAAGTGGTGCAGCTGGGATTTGAACCCTGTCCCCCGGGCTCCAGAGTGCCTGTTCTTTACAACCTACTATACTCCCCAGTCACAGAAAAAAGTAAATGTATCACAAAATAGTACCTACTCTCGCCTCATGTGTTGCTTTCTGATATTTGCTATTTTATTCCATTTCATCCAAAAAATGCTGGTCAAAACCCACTACATTGATTTCCTGACCCTCTCTAATTGGTCTCAAGTTGCTTTTTGAAAAATACTGTTATGTTCTACTTCCAAAGCGCCTCCTAACTCCTCCCCACGTCCATCCCAGAGGCCACTCCCCCAGCTCCGGCTCCCCATTACTTCTTACCTGGACCACTACAGTAATCTCTTTTCTTCCTCCATCCATTCTTCATGCTGAGACCAAAGTAATTTGGAAAATACGTTTCTGACCATATCATTCCCTGATTTAAAATCCTTAAATACCCCATTGCTCTGCAGGGCCTGGTACTTGGTCTGTGAAGATGATCAGTAAATGTGTGAGTGAATAAGTAATTATAAAGATTACTATGTGTTTTTTCTCAGGATGAAGATCTTCTCCCAAGTAAATATTTTGAAGTTGACTTTCCAGGGATAGTCACAAGAAAGCTGCACAGCATCAAGTAAGTGTGGCTTTGGCTGGAAGAAAGAGCCTTTTAGAATTCAGAACGAGCCTTCAGTAGATGGCAGGTCTGAGTGGCAGGGACCTCATTTTATTTAGGGTCTTGCTCTCCTCACTTTCTTTCTTGCCCCGAGACCCTCATTCCAATGTGTCGTGCAGTCCTCAAAATGAAACATATCCTCCCCTGTAACTCTTCTATCCATTAACGTAATTTCTCTGAACACTTAAGAAATGACCTGTAGTAGTTTAATAATCTGAATTTTTATATGTATTTTGTTTACTTCTTTATCCCCAGCACACAGAAAATACGTGGTCCTGAGTAGATGTGTAGTAAATATTTTTTGAATGAATGAATGGGTAACTGAAGTTAATCACTTATTGTCTATGAGATATTATGGGGGCCATTCTGAGTCCAGGTTTCAAGGAGTTGGCAAAGTTGTAGGTGACGAGTTTGCTAATCTTTGGTGAGAGCTTTGCTTTGCCTAGCACCATGTTAAATGCCTCGCTTGGGTTGTCTTATTCAATCCTCAGAGCAGACTCATGAATTAAGTGCTATTATTAGCCCGTTTTTACAGATGAGGAAACTGAGGCTCAAAGAAGTTAATTTGCCTAAGGTCACCTAGCTAGGAAGGAGTGGAGCTGAAATTTAAACCCTGACTTCAAGCCCAAGGTCATGGTTTCTCAGTACAGTCATGGGTCGCCTAACAATACATTCTGAGAAATGCGGCCTTGGGTGATTTCAGTGTCATGTGAACATCATGGAATGTACCTTCACAAACCTGGATGGTACACCCTACTACACACCTGGGCTACATGGTACTAATCTTATGGGGGCCACCGTCATATGTGCAGTCCGTTGTTGACTGAAAGGTCATTATGTGGCACATGACTGTGGTTTTAACCTACACTCCTTCTCTCCTTTTTAAATCAGTTATTTAAATAAAATTCTAATTCTTATATTTAAAAAAAATTTTAATAAACATAAAAGTTTCAGCTGGTCCTTTAGAGATGGCTAATCCTCACAAACTAGAAATATTTTTCATACTTTTTTTTTCTAGTTTATCCAATGAAAATAAGTTTTTTACCCTTTCCAAATACAAAATTATATTTTATATTAAATATGCTTTTTAGATGATATGTGGCAATTCTGATGCTCTGGAAACTGCAAAGTATGACTAAGCTTATTAGAACTCTGAGTGAAATAAGAGTAAGTAGGCTCTAAATTAAGGCCGGAGATGGTTTCCTGGGGTGAAAAATGCAGTGGTGTTTGTGTATGGTTGATGGGATATTGATTTTGGCTCTCTGATTTCTGATTTTTTACATATTCTTGATTGAGGGAGTTACCACATAAATGTTGCTGAACTTTAGGTCTGAGTGAAAGTCAATTTTTTTCATTATCTCTGAGAAATAATAGCTATCTTAAAAATTTTGTTTGATTGAGAAGAGGCAAGAAACTTGAGATGACCTGAAAACACTGGAACATTTGGAAAATTCTTGCTAGCCTATCTTTAGCTGTTTCTAAGTATTTCATGATCAGTTTGTGATTTGACATCAAATTCTGAGTGTAATGCTTAGCTGACCTAACCCGAGACCTGTATCCAATGAATTTTTGCTGTAAGTGCCTGGGGTCAAATGTAATTAAACAGAAGGCCTTCTGGAGTGGCCCTTGCTTTGAACAATAGCAGTGTATATGTGCCATTTCTGAGTGGGTGTCTGCATTTTTGCAGTAAATGAGCTACTTGACTCATCTTTATCCTCTTTCCCATCTTCCCATAGATTCAAGTCTGTCCTGTCAAAACCCATTTTAGACTTACATTCAGAGGACACACTTCAAATGGGCAAGTATCCTTAACCTAAGTGATACAGTATGGACTATATAACTGTTTTTGCTTTTTTTCCCCTTTTCTTCTTCAAGATGGTGTGTATGTGTGTGCACAAGATGTCACACAGCATGTACTTCTGCTGATACATTTACACTTTTATTGCAGTTACCATGAAGGAATTTAAAACAATTTCTTGTATGACTCTACTAAAATGTCCATAGGTCCCCAATCTTAAATCTTTGAAAAAAAGTTTAAATTAGTTGCCAACATTTCAGAAATTGAGGATTTTTGATGAAAATCTTGATTTCTAGCTTTCTTTGGAAAAATCAGATCTGGCAGCAGTAGAACCTAACTCCCATGTGGCAGTAATTGAACAGCGGCTGCCTCATTTGGAGGGGTCGTGTGTTCTCCACTTCTGTCCCCATCCCTCTCCCTTGTCTTATTCCCAACCAGCCTCCCTCGTTTCTGTTACCTCCTTAGCCCCTGCAGTCAATTTTTCCCCTGAAGTTTTAATTATGAATGTTTAGCAACACTTTCCTCATTTCTAAGCCTTTCAAGTTACAGTAAACCTCTTCCAGAATTTTCCGTTGTCTTCAGTCTGTGTCTGACAGAGATGTTCGAGGGGCTTGTTAATAATTCAGGTCAGAAAACATGCTCAGGATGGTCTTCTCGGATGGTCGACACGATGACACGGTAAACATCAGACAACTCTATAAGCCTCCTTTTACACACAACCACATTGCTTTAGTCACTCTGTCCTTCTGGTGATCAGATTCCCAGTTAACTTTCCACAGAAAATACCTCTTCCATCCTTTGTTTCCCTCCTATGACTGTAAATAGAACCTATTCAGGCTTTGCCATTTTCTGGCCTGTTTGCTTTTCCACACTTTTGCTATCATAATTTTCTATATATTTGGTTAATATTTGTGTCAGAATGACTATGTGTAACAAAAGACCTAATACTTTGCATTCTTTTTGATGAAACAATGTAGAAATATATGAAATAGAAAGTAAAGACCCTCCATAACCCCACCCTCAGCATAACCAGTGTTGAATGTCTTCTCCTACAGATGAGCAATATACCTGGAGACAGGTAAATATATACACACAGAAATTTAATCCGGGGCCTGGCACATAAAAGTTTCAGTAGACTTCTGTTGAATGAATGTATATACACATTGAATAAATATATGTTCTAGTTCAATATGTATTTGTTGAATGAATGACTCTCTAATTCTATAGATAAATATAGATTTATATGTAATTTTAATAAACAGTGAATAATTTATACATAATGTTTTATAAGTTGCTCTTTTCACACCCAGTAAATCATGGCTGTCTTTTCATGTTAGCATGTGTGGATCTACCTCATATAGGTAGATCACAGGTATAGATCTACCTTTCTAACAGCTTTATAATACTCCTTTGCATGGAAATTCTATTTTATTTAATGTGTTTCCTACTCATGGTCATTTAGATTGCTACCTTTTTAATGTTTTTATGTTAAACAGTGTTGTAGAAAGCATATGATTATGTGCATATTTGCAGGAATTGGTAGCTCAAAGAATTGCCCATTATGAATTTTAGCTATTGCCCAACTGTTCTTCAAGACCCTTTTTACTAATTTATGTTTTCACTAGAGTGGGTGAGGATTTTCTTTCCCTACACCTTCACTTACACTGAGTATTATAATTTTTTAAAATTTCTACCAATCTGATAGGCTGAAATAATATCCTATTATTTTAAAATTTTATATAACTTTGAAAGTTAGTGAGATGGAGTATCTTTTCCTTAATTTTATTGGCTGTTGGGATGACTTTGTAAATTTCCTTTTTATTTCCTTTGCCCTTTTTTGTTTCCAGTTGAATTGCATCCTTTTCTTTTCAATTTATAGGAACCCTGTATAACATAAAGATATGTTCTTTGATGAAGGTCCCTTGTCAACCTTTTTATTGCAGATTTTTTGATTAGTCTTATTTATTTTGTAACTCTGTGTTTGTGTCTTCTGTCGGCAAATTTTTCAATCTCATCCTTTATAGTTTTTGATCTTTCTGTTATGCTGAGAAAGGAAAATTTGAATAAAAATAAATGAAATAGAAGTGTGAATGAAAATTTGAGAAAAGTGATAGGTGATAATTAGACTGACAAAAATTTCATTTAAAAATTACCATATTTCGTCAAACCTCTGAGAGTATGCTTGTAAGAATCACCACTGTTTACCTATCAATAAAGAAGAAAAAGTGCTGACAAATTAAACTGATACTGTAACCAAACTCATTGGGTTCATCTCTTGGTGCGTGCAGAGCTGAAAAGCACAACCAAGGCAGAAGGAGCTGAAGGAAAGGTTTGTTGCTTGCACAAGCAATGGGGAACACTCCAAGCTAAATGCCAGTGAAGACTTTATACACAGGAGAGCAGAGGAGGACAGGTTTATTTGTAACAACTGTGTAACAGCTGTGTTCATTTTGGGCACATGTGTAGCAGGCACACGTGTTACTACATGTATCTCGTGATCTGAAAATGGCTATTTGGACCCTCCTAGAGGAGGAGAATTTAAGATGCTAATGAGCTTAAGGTAACTTTAGGACGCTTGGTGCTGGAACATTTTAAAGGGGTCTTGCTGCAAACGTGTTTCTCTGCAAGATAGCAACATCTGCAAAATCGGGGACATCAGTTTCTGCAAAAAGGGACATCAGTTTCTGCAAAACAGAACTCGTAGTTTCTTCTTGTCTGAAAAACATTTGACAGACCATGTTAGTTGTTGATCGGATCCTCAGTAACCCTTTCTTTGCCTGGTTCCCTGGTCACAATACCTCCTTGACTGGGAGAGGCATCCTGATTCCAGAAATGTTAAAATGTGAAAAACAATCTGCATCTTAGAATTGATAATGTATGTTTTTTTTAAGCTAAAATATGCACAGAGTAAAAAATTAAAAGCGTATAAATGGACATGCAGCAAAAAGTAAGTCAGAATGAGTTCTTAAAAAGTAAATCAGGTTCCATTACTCTCCTTGAAACTTCCTACTGGGTGGGACTCACATGGTTATTCAAGCCTCTCTGTGACTCCTGATTTTGTTTCCAACCACAGTAACTGATAAACCACACTGTCCTGCTGTCCTCTGAGTGTGCCAATCTTGCTCTCATCTTCAAACCTTTTCACTTCCTCTTCCCTCAACCTGGAACTCTTTTTGCCTAATCTTTGCTTGATGAGCTCAGCTCAGCTGCCACCTCCACAGAGAGGCCCTCCCTGACCACCAGGCTAAAGACCCTCTCCCTCCTCCTCTAGTTATACTCTCCTCTCATCACCCTCCTTTAGTTTCTTTATGGCACTTAATACTCTGATGTTATCTTGATTATTCATTTATTTAGTGATTGTCTGTCTCCCTCCTGTAGGGGGTAAGCCTCATGAGATCAGGGACCTCTTCTGTCTTGTTCATCACTGTATCTCCAGCACCTAGAACAGCACCTGGCACACAGAGATTGTTGACTGAATAAATACACACCTGAATGCTAGAATGAATGAGTGTGTTTGTGATCCATCTCAACTCCCTCTTGGAATTAGATGAATATAAAGTACAGTAATGTGCCACATAAGGACATTTCAGTCAACAATGGACTGCATATATGGCGGTGGTTCCATAAGATTAGTACTATATAGTCTAGGTGTGTAGTAGGCTCTACCATCTAGGTTTGTGTAAGTGCATTCTGTGGTGTTCGCACAATGACAAAATCGCCTAGTGATGCATGCAACTGGAGGTGGGGGAGGTGCGCACAGTTCAAGATGAAGCTGAAGGAGGTGTCAGGGGTGCGTCATGCAGGCTCTCGTGGGCCATGCTAAGGATTCTGGACTCTGTTATAAAGGAAGTGGGAAATCTATTATACACGCCCACAAACTACTTTGTAGCACTTCCCACACTTGTCCTTGTTTACTCTTCATCTTCCCTGCTGGATTGTAAACCCCATGGGGGCAGGTACCACATCTTTTTGTACATCTGTTTGTTACCAGAACTTGGCTCAGTGCCCAGGACATAATGCGAGCTCAATAAGTATTAGCTGGGTGGACAGATGAACACGCAAGTCTTCTGTATGGTCTGGAAATCTTCCCGAGGCTGTCTCCATTTTATGACCTCTTTTTTTTTTTTTGTTAACTAAAGTGTTCTAGGAAAATCTATGGGCCTGAAAGAACACCTTGCAATCCTGAATAATAATAGTTAGACTGTCGCTGAAGAGATACAATAAATGAGGTTGATAGGATTCACTGCAGTCAGCAGCATATAGAACACCTCTCTTGAAATGCTCACCTGGAAGTGATGGAAGGGATCACTGCTTGCAAGCACTGTGGATACAGTGTGCGTGTATTTAACTACTGTGTTATATTGTGTGAATCTTCCACTTTCTCATTCCTTTTCTAGGCATGAGCTTAATAAAGCAGATAATTAAAGCCTGTTAGAGCTGTTGCAACAAACCACTGCTGTTTAACAAACCACTGTAAAGCCTGTGGCTTAAAACAACCACCATCTGTTTAGCTCACAATTCTGCAGCTTGGCAATTTGGGTTGGGTTCATCTGGGTGAATTTCTCAGCTGGGCTCATTCAAACACCTGCCTGGATTGACTCATTGGTGGCTTGTCTTCACGGAAGATCCAACTATGTACTAGGCAGTGAGCTGGGCCAAGGGGCTCCCATCTTTCTTGGTTCACTGTGCCCTAAGTTTCTCAGCAATGTTTCCACAGTGCCCCTAGGCAAAAAAAACACATCAATGGTTCTGTTTATTAATGTTTAAGCATTGTAAATATTTGTCCTGACAACTTATTAGTCATTTGAAAAAAACTAATACACATAAGTTGAAAGAACAGATACTCTTTATATTTCATTCTTAAATAACCACAATGGCTTCTAATGGGATGTGTGCCTCTGCTGTGCACTTGGTGACTTAACACTGGAGTCGGATTGAACACCACCACTGTTCCACAGTAACTTCCAGCAGTATTTGCTTTTAATCACAGCCACGTTTGAGAACAGAGCTTCGCAGAGATATGATGTCACTGTAAGGATTGCAGAGAAGTCTAATGTTGAACCTATTGCCTTGAGCTCGTAGTTTGCTTATGGCTAATCCATGTTGAGTATCTCTGTGTTTCCCTCAAACATTTGAAATATCTTGCTATGCCCTTGCGAGTTTGCTGTGCCACCCCAGGGCACCTCGGTACACAGTTTGGGAACCATGGAGCTCAGCGTTTTATCATTGCCTTTAATGCTAATCATAATCATATGAGGTTAGAATTATCCACATTTTATGTTTAAAAGAGAGGTAGCCTTGAGTGGTTATGTAGCTTGCCCACAGGCACGTGATTAGGAACTGGCAGAGTAGAAGTTTGGTATCAAGGCTATTTGAGACTGAAGCCCATGCTGCTGAGATTCACTCCAAAGAGAGTTTTCGTCTTGGGAACTATATCCTGGGTAAAAGCCACAGCATGTTAAGTTTCCCTATCAGAGAATGATTAGGACTGTTTAAGAATTTTTAAAAAATTAATATTGACTAATGATCTTTGAGTTTTTTTGTGTAACTTTATAATGTAAGGTTCTCAACCTCTGCACTGTTGACATTTGGGGCTGGATAATTCTCTGTTGTGGAGGGCTGTCCCACACAATGTGTAATGTTCAGCAGCATCCCTGTCCTCCACCCACTAGATACAGAAGCATCCCCAAGTTGTGACAACCAAAAATGTCTCCAGACATTGCCACATGTTCCCTAGGGACACAGTTACCCTGACTGAGAACCACTCTGCTTTAATGCAATAATGACCAAGCTTGAGTAATAGGATTTTCATAACTGTCTTTTTATTCTGGCCATGCATAAATTGGTTCTTAACTTTTTTAACCGTATTATGGTGTTATATTTTCAGGGCTTCTCCTCCGTCTTGAATCCTCTTAGAAATCAATCCTCTAAAGAAGTATTGATCACAGAAAGAACTACAAGTAGCAACACGGAGGTTTTAAATCAATGTTAATGAACTTTCTGGAATTGAATGACTATGGTCTGTTCCTTTAGAAAATTCTTCTTATATGAGTATGACACAAAATGCTTTCAATCCCTTACATTTTTCTCTTATGAAATAAAATATAGGAAAAAAGGAAGGGATTGTGTCATTTTGGTGAGCAACTTATTTTTAATCACCAGCTCTTAGAAGCATTCCAAATGCACCAAGGATTTTTGGTTGTTCCCGTGGTCTCTTGCCAGTGTTAGATTTTATAAAAATGGCATATTTTCTCAGAATAGTAAACCTCCTTTGAAACTTGCTCTGAGCCTATGTCCTCTCCCAAATTCATATTGTTCCCCACAAAATGAGGGTAAGGCATCCTTCAAGGGTGAATAATGGACCTGCTATTTCTAGATAGCTTGAGTAGCCCCTGACTTCAGAGGGACAACGGAATCATGATGGAGTGTGCGTTATTAGAGCCATCAGATTCTGTCATTAAAAGAGACCTCGGGGCCGTCTCGTCCCATGCTTCCCGTGTAGTATGCCAGCATGCCATGGCATATGGCTGGGCCACTGCCAGATGGTGAGTGTACAAGTCACTGACCCCTTCAGCTCTGCTCTACCTCATGCTCAATCTTTAAGAGTAATTATGACATTGCGTGATTTTTGCTTTATGTGCTACCTTTAGATCCTAATCTCTGAGTAAGATTTGTCTCCCCTGAATTGCATGGGCCTAGGGAACGGCATGCTTCAAAATTCTGGTGTTTTGTTTTGGTCAGGGATGGAAAAACTCATTAATACATGTTATTTGCAAGAAGGCACACTGGGAATTATTATTTGCTTTCACAACAGGGCAGACAAGCGCCTCCATATTCCTTGTATTCTTTTCCTGACCTCGGCATTATGGCACCCCGGGGCTGCCTTTGGGTTTCCCCACTTGCCCTTTAGTGCTTTCCTGACATCTAGCAGGTTCCTAGGAGGTATTGCTTTTAGCTTATGGTGTGTGGCCAAATGTATTTGAATCTGCCAAATGGGGTTCTCAAGATCGTGAAGGAGAACATGCTTACATGCTATTGTTTAGCCTTTTCCACGTTTTTTCGTTGTGGGTTCTCAGAGCCAAGAGAACATGAGTTATTAGCAGTGATACAGAATGGCTGTTGGATGTTCCAGCTCCTTCCGTGGTTTGCACCCTTGAGGAAGCTGAGTGAACAATACTTTGGATAAAAAATCAAGCAGTTTTCTTTCTTTTTTATTATAATCTATTTTTTAAAAAATTTAATTGAAAAAATTTTCAAGCATACATAAAAATATTGTGACTAGATTGATGAACCTCTGTACCCCTCACCTAACTTTAACTATTGCCAATCTCATTTCATCTGTACCATGGTTCCAGAAGTGTAGTTCCAGACCAGCAGCATTAGTACCATCTGGGGTCTTGTTAGAAATGCAGATTTCTACTTCTGAAAGATCTGCTAAATGAGAAACTCAAGGGTGGAGCCTATCAATGTGTGTGATTCTGGTGCCTGCCTAAGCTTGAGAACCACCATATACACCATTCCTTCTAGTCTCTGCTGGAATGTTTTAAAGCAAATGTTATCATTTTATTTGCAAATAGTTTAGTACATAAACTATATTCTTGTAAACATAATATCTCACAAATTGGCACAGCATTTAGAGAGCAGCCTGCTAATCAGTATAACATTTAAATAAGCTTACCCTTTGATCTCCTAATTACACTCATAGTAACCTACTTTTTTAAAATTTAAATATATTTGATATACAACACTGTGTAAATTTAAGGTGTGCAACATGTTAATTTGATACATTTATATATTGTATATATTGTTAATCTGATACATTTATATATTGTAACTCACCATTGTGATAATTAGCACCTCTATCACATTACATAATTATTTCTTTTTAGTGTTTGGGATAATTAAGATCTAGTCTCTTAGCAAGTCTGATGATTATAATATACTGTTGTTGTCTGTATTCACTATACTGTGCATTAGATCTCTAGGACTTATTTACTACTCATTGCAAGTTTGTACCCTTAAATACCATCTCTATCTTAAGGCAGTGCAGTGAGCATCCCTATATACACATCATGAAGCACCTGTCCGGTCATTTCTTTAAGGTAGGTTACTATGCACTTACTTTAAAGAAATAATTAGATGAGTGCTTCCTGAAGTATTTACAAGGATGCTCAGTGCAGTGCCTGAGATAGAGAAACCTTGGAAATACCACATGTCTAATGGTGAGGGGTCAGCTAAGTAAGTTGTTTTATCCACTCAGTGGTACGGCGTGAAATCATGACAGAGAATGATATCTCTGATACTATTGTTAAGTAGGAAAAGCAATTTTCAAAACAAGTATTGGGTGGCCCCATTTTCTTTTTTCTGTGTGGGGGGTGTGTGTGTGTTTCTGAGAGAGAGAAGGATGTATTTGTGTTGTATATATGAGTTTAAACACAGGAAAAAAAGCTGGAATGTTATATACCAAAATGCTAATAGTTATCTTTGGAAGGTGCGATTTTAGTTAATTTTCACCCTCTTCTTATCTTTTTCTTATAATGAGCATATATTTTTATAATGGAGAAAAACAGTGAAATTAATTTTGAAGAAGCCATATCCATTGAAATTATAGTCTCTTCTTGATTAATTTCTGTTGAAATTATCTTTTCTTGCATTTGCAGATGGACACATGTTGGATTCAAAGAGATATGCCATTATTGGAGCAGATCTCCGAGATTTACCTGAACTGGAAGAGAAACTAAAGAAATGTAACATGAATACACAGTGAGATTTTTTTTAACCTCCTATGCATTTGTGATTTCATGCTAATATGGGGTAAATCCAATTGGAAGTACAGTGTGATACCTGTGTCCTATCTTTTATTTTGTAATTTTTATTGTTTCATTGCTACTTAGAGTAGTTTTCTGAAATTTTTTAGAAGGAATGTTTCTCAAGTCTGTTTTCACATTAGAATCACCTGTATTGCTCTTATAAATTTCTGATTCCTAGTATCATAAATAAAGTTTGAGAGAAGATAATTGTATGCATAGAACCATATAATTGTAACATATAAAGAAAGGATTAGCATCCAGAATATATAAAGAACAGCTACTATAAAAAAAATGGCCCATAGAAAAATGGGCAAAGGATAGATGACCAGGCAGCTCAAAGAAGAAACTGAATAGCATATGAAATACATATTGAACCTCGGTAGTAATCAGATGAAATTCTATTTTACTCCCACCAAGTTGGCAAAAATGTAAAAGTCTGACAATATCAAGTGTGGGCAAGGACATAGGGGAAAAGGAATGGTTATACACCAGTGGTGGAAATGAACTTGGTACAACTATTGTGAGGAACAATCTGAAAGTATCTAGTGAAATTCTAAGTGTGTGTACCATAGGATATAGCAATTCCACTTTTGGGTGTGTCCACCCTGAGAAGGTCTGCATGAACGCACGAGGAGGATGTTCATAGAAGCCACCATTTTTAGTAGAAAATTGGAAACAACCTAAATGTCCATTTGGAGGAGAATGGATGAAAAACATGTAAATTGCATGACCTAGATCAACACAGAGAGAACTCAAAAGCTTGAGTTAAAAAAAATCAAGTTGCAGAGTAGTATGTACAGTGTGATACTGTGTAAAATGAAACCCCCAAAATACTATATTTTCATGATTGCATACATACATCACAAAAGTGTTTTAAAAATGGACCAGAAGTGTTCACACCAAATTCTTGAGAGTGGGTAACATTTGGGGAGCAGAGGAGGCAAGTGAGATTTGTGGTTTTAGCACAGAGATGCTGGTCAAAATCAGATTGAAGTTAAAGAGTTAATGGGAGGTGAAGACATGTCTACAAGGTCTACTGTAGGTGAAGATGACACTTGCAAGAATATTTGAGGTGAATAACACAAGGGAAGGTTTGAGGGGAAGGCAGAGTCAAGGGAATGTTATTTTAAAGAACAAATTGAAGGCAAAGAATCAGTGGCAAACCATGAAACAAATTAGGAACTTGGGAAATCATTGCTAGAGGAGAGAGAAGGGAGGATGTAGAGCATGGACTCAGGTTAACTAGCCTTCCAGGAAGGGAAAGACCCCCATTCTTCTGAGAGAGGAGGAAGAAGGGCAAATACAGGTGAGCTTTGGGCCATAGAAAGGAGGGACATGTAGGGAGTTAAAACTTGATCTTTATAACACATCTTTTTCATTAATGAGGCTATGGCTCTTGTGTCTACATTTTGAAGTTCTTGTTTACGAGTTCAGCCTAGAATCATCAGCCAGGTTGTCATTGTTAGGATTTGCGTAGCCACCTGCCTGAATGTTAGGGACGGCTCTAATTGACCCAGTGTTGTCACTCCAGCTTTATTTTCTGAGTCTGATTCACTGAGTGGAGAGCAAGGTCAATATACTATAAAGAGTATTTATGCCTCTTTTGGAGGAACCCCTTATGCAGTTCACAGGTTGCAGTGTGTAGTGTGTTCTTTAAGCAGAAGGGAAGTCTTGATGTTCAAGGACCCCATTGTTTTCTTGGGCATGTTAGTGAGTGAAGGTCAGTAGAGGGTTGGTTAAAGCTGATACTGGTAAGCCTGCAGCTCCCTCTGAATGGGGAGAGCACGAGTCTTGGAATCTTATCCTGGGTGCCAATCTGACCTCTCCTGCTTGTTAGTTATTTCACAGCGGTAGTTCAGAAAAACAAAACAAAACCTCTTTGAGCCTTAGTTTCTTCATTTATGAACTGGGGTAAAAACTACCTCACAACATGGTTATGGAGATTAAATTAAGTAATGCGTGTGAAAACGATTGAACAGAAACTGGTACATAATAGGCACACTCTGTAAGTTGCATCTGAATCCAACTACAGTTACAGGAACTGCTGTTTTGGCAAATGCAGTGAAAGATCAGGGAAATAATCAGTTATAAATCGGGTGTCTCTTGATAGGAAAGTTCGCCTCGCTTTTGAAGATCTGCAAAACAGATGAAAAACAATTGATATAACAAGTATTAGAATTACATATTTAATTCTCCTGTGTGGTTTCATTTGTGTTCTGTATTTTCCTTTATGGGCTATCTTTTCTTTGCTTTTCTGTCACTTACATTTTGAAAAGTATTAATCCTATTTTTAATGTTGCCAATGGCTACCTCATAAAAAATATTTTTAAAAAATTTTTAACTTTTCATTTTCAAAGAATTCAGATCTTCAAAAAAGTTGCAAAAGTAGTACAAAATATTCCTGTATAGCGTTCTTTGCCTGGCTTTCCTACGTTAATATCTTATATGGTAATGGTTAACTTTTGCATTAAAAAGGTTCTTGAAACTGTATTTCTCTAATTATCAACCTATGAGATGAGGTTTTGGAACTTTTTTCCACTCATTCACTATTTCTAATCATTTCTATTGGTATAATCTGGGGTTTTAGACTTAGATTATTGGTAATTTAAAAAAAATATTCTTTTTAATGTTTTTCTTTCTGATTTTCAATTTAGTTTGCGATTCATTTAATTCTCTTTCCTCTGAATGTAGTGCCTTTAGTTTTTTTGTACCATGGTACAGCTGGGTCCAGGGAGCATTTGGATACATATATTTTTAAAACTTAATTTATATAACATTTCATCGTCAAAAAACAATAAGGAAAACCAGATGAGCAAAACGGGCTAGTTGGTACTATCAGGTCAGAGCCAGCATTTACTTGCAGGTGGTGTTTCTCTAATGGCGTAGTGATCATGAGGCCCAGTACTGAGTCCAGCTGAACAGATTTGAATTCTGATGGGAACATACACTAGACTGTGACCTTGGACAACTTACTTCACCTCTGTGTATCTCAGTTTCCTCCTTTGAAATATGAGAATAATAATAGAACCCAACAATAAATGTTAGCAGTTGATGATGTTGATAACTATTAAAAAAAAAAAATCTCTGAGCAATCCCATTCATTTCTGTAGTTTTAGCTATTTGCTCATGGTTCCTAGAAGAGCAGATAAAAATAATTCATAATCCTAATACCCAGAGGTAACCACCCTAATAAATTTTGTCAAAATTTGTAAATATGTATTTTTCTTTAAAACATGATCATGCTATGCATACAATTTTGGAACTTTTAAAAGAATCAAATGTATCTATATCTGTATATATGTATCTTTATATATGTATATGTGTGTACATGTACATATATATTCACTTATTTGTTTATTCATTTATTCACTCATTCATCAAATAGTTGAGAATCTACTATGTATAGATACTTGCATTAGAGCCATGAACAAAACAGCTTACATTATTATGTGAGAAAAAGAGACGTTAAACAGTGAATTACAGTCAACTGGTTAATTAATCTTGTGGTACATGCCTTGAAGAAGCATAGGGGAGCATATAATAGGCCACTTGAGTCTGGAGACCACAGATAGCTTTCATGTCAATAAATACAGTTCTAAAACATCATACTTATGAGCTACCTAGCAGTCCATTGGGTGGATATACCATGTTATTTTCAACTAATTTCTTGTTGCACATTTTATTTCATACAATTTATTTGTTCTAAAATCCTCTGCCGATAAAAACAGACAAAAATAACCCACTTGCCTTGTGGGAGAAATAGCAACCAGCGATGAGGAGCGTAAACATTTAGGGACAGAGAGGACCCAGTGAAGGAGTCCAAGAAGGAGCAGTAAATGAACCAGGAATAAACCAATGGAGTAGAGTTCTGCAGACAGGGAGAAGAAGAGTTTCTCCAGGCTTCACCAGTCCTGTCAGCCCTGACCCTGTCCAGATAGTCGGGTGGTGAAAGGTAAAGAAAATTACTCTCCCTTCCCCAAATCTTGGAGTAAGGTAAAGAATAGTCCAAGCAAGCTGAAAAAAGGAGCGTGCCCACGAGGTACGTCCAGTTGTCTTGAATGATCTGGGGCTGCGAGTGTTCCCGTTCAAAAATGAATGCTTTTAGATGTTTCTATAGGAGCTTGTTGCTTTTCCTGTTTCATAATTTGTTCATTACTTTGGGTCTAGTAAATCAGAATGTATACTAACTAATAATGTAATTTCTTGAAGACTATTCGTATTGTTTTCAATTCTTGATGGTAAAAGCTTATATAAGAAGAATTAGATTCTGTTAAATGAACATCAGTATTTCAGCTCGTTTCAGTCAGCTCTTGACGTGTAGCAAATCCCTCCAAACTCAGTGGTTTAAAACAACTCAATTTAGTTGTTCAGGATTCTGTGCAGTGACAATTTGGGCTGGGCCTAGCTGGGTGGATCTTCTGCTGGGGGCCAGGCTTAGCTGATATCCCCTGGGGTTCACTCATGTGTGGACAGTGGGCAGGTCAGCTGAGGGCTGACTTCAGCTGGGCTGCCTCATTCTCATCCACGGGGCCTCCCCTCCTATAGCAAGCTAGCTTGGGTTCATTCACATGGTGGTTTCAGATTTCCAAGTGGCAAGAGAGCCAAGTGCCAATGTGCAAGTGATTTTCAAGCTTCTGCTTGAATTATGTTTGAATTGTTCCATTGCCAAAGCAAATTACATGACTAACCCAGATTCCAGGGAAAGGGAAATAGACTCTACCTCTTGAATGAGAGAATCTGCAGTTTCCTATTATGGACAGCAGGGGAGAATTTGTAGCCCTTTTTAACAGTCTGCCACACACATTTAACACATTTTCATAAGCCAGACAAATCATTGCTCATTGCTCACCATTCTACAGTATGAAACTTGGGGTCGTGATGGTATTACACTTGTGTTACTGTGTTGATTGACAGTGTCCTGGCCCAGTGCTTCTGGTTTTCCTGGGGTATGAACTGTCCTGTGAGTACTGCAACATGTGTGCAACTAGCAGGTCCTGATTTGATGAACACATGTTTATATGCCTTTTTTTCCTTCTCTGAAGATTGCCGACACTCCTGATAACTGAATGTGTGCTGGTTTACATGACTCCAGAGCAGTCTGCAAACCTTCTCAAGTGGGCAGCCAACAGTTTTGAGACTGCTATGTTCATAAACTACGAACAGGTAAAAGGAATCACAAGAGATTTGCATTCTGCTTAGAACTTCAGTGGTGGCTTTCTCTCTCTGAGCACCCTCGTATATGCTTCCACTTACTCTTTTCCTTCTGCCTCTGGCCACTTACATGACTCCTTTATTAATGGATTCCAGCAAGCCCAGTACCCCTGATTTCTTGACTTCCTGCAAACTTTTAGCCAGAGTTTTTGGAACTTCTATCTGGGCCTTTGTAAAAGTTTTTCGAGTTCTTATTTTATCATTGTATTTACTGTAGAGTTATGGAGCTTGATGGAGGGAATTTTGACTGATGACATGTCATCAGTATAGGGGTCCCTAGCAAACTCAAATGCCTTCAGAGGCAGGCAGGTGATGCAAATGGAGGAAGTTGGCCGGGTGTGGTATACTGTGGAGTGGTGGAGACTATGGTGAACTGGTGCACCCATGTCCCATTTCCTGGGAGCAGCCGCTACTCAGTTCCAGCCAATTGTTACCATGTGGGCCTGTGAACCTAGAGTTGCCAGAACTCCCAGTTTTTCAAAAGTTAGAAATGTAGGATTTTAATGTAAAATTTCCTAATTTATAAAATCACTGAGTTTGGTCCACTGGCTGCCTGTTTGCCTCTTCTGATCTAGTGCAGAAAGGATTATGTTTTAGAGCTTTGAAATTACCCAGCTTGGATCCAAATCCTGGCCCTAGCTTTTATTATTGGCTGTGTGATCTTAGGCAGGATTGCCTAGTGGTTGGGAGTCCATGCTCTGGAGGTAGACTGCTTACTGTGTGACCTGTACAAATTGCATAACTTCTCTGTGCCTTTTTCCTCATCTGAAAAATGAGGGTAATAATAGTCCCTACTTTGTAGGGTGGTGTGAGGCGTAAATGAGTTAATATATGCAAAAGCATTTATAGCATTGCTCAGCTTTAAGTAAGTGTTAGTTATTATTTGGATCTCTCTGAGTCCCATTTCTTTGTTTTTAAAGGGGTAAGAATACCTCGAATACCTCCCTATCTGGATTATTATGGGAATTCATGAGATGTATGGTAGTGGGCACGTGATAAGCACTGAATACAATGTAGCTATTTTTATTGTTTATTTTAGTTTTATTGCGTTTTTTATCTCCTTTTGTTTTATTTTAAAATTTTATTACAGATAAGAGCAGTAAAGGGCCTTGCCCTATGTCACGTAGTTGTGGACAGATCTAGGCTTGACCTTGGTCTCCTGACCTCCTCCCCAGCCCGTGCCCTAGTCCACGTTCCTGTATAGGTGGTTCTTGGTTGGTTGACTTTTCTTCCTTCTTTCTCTTTAGGAAGACGTTCTCTTTGGGGATGTTCCTTAGACTCAGGCTTTAGTCCTTGGTGAATGGATATAATGGTAGCTGGCCTCGGTTTTTTTTTTTTTTTGTGTGAGGAAGATTAGCCCTGAGCTAACATCCAATGCCCATCTTCCTCACCTTTATATGGAACACCACCACAGCATGGCTTGACAAACGGTGCGTCGGTGCGCGCCCAGGATCTGAACCCGCGAACCCCCGGCCGCTGAAGCAGAGTGTGCAAATATAACTGCTACGCCACTGGGCCAGCCCCTGTCTTTTCTTTTTTGATATGAATAAATCCTGGGAACCTGTCTTGGCTTTCCTGATACTATATCTGGGGAAAAGGAATTCTTCTTTTCACGTTTCCACACATTTCGGATGTGTACTGCTTCGTTCACCTTGCTTCATTTGTGTGTTCTTTTATTCAACAAGTGTTTATTCAGCATCATATGGAGATGGTGGATTAAGTGAATTTTGACCACAGACCCTGTCACTTTGGAGCAGGCCTGAGGTTATGCCAATTTTCAATATGCTGTCCCTAAACTGATTCAGATCCCACCCACCACCCTCATTTTGTGAATAATAAACATTTAACTTAATTCAATAATTTTCTAACAAATACGGAATCATCAGCATCTTCATGTGTATTAATTGCTCACGTGCCTTACATTATTTCCTAATTAGTAGTTTAAAATGACAAAACCACATGGATGCTGATAATTTCAATAGTGATAATGATAGCAAATTCTTAGAATTTGATTACTTACGTGGCAGGTGCTATTCTATGAGTTTTAAATGTATTATTTATTTACCACATCAGCCCACAAGGTGGGAACTAATACTGCCTCAGTTTTACAGGTAAGGGAACTGAAGCACAGAGGGGTTAGGCAGCTAGCCCACAGCCTCACAGCTATTACCTGTCAAGTCAGGATTCAAACCCAGGCAATAAAGTGATGGAGTGTGTCTTGAGAAACACCCTTTTCTCTTGAATGAATAGTGTGCAATCTGATCATTAGTGCCAACATAAGCCTTACTCATCAACCAGAAAAGAATAGCATTGGTTCTTGTTTTGCATCATTGTCATATGAACTTTGGGAATTATTATACATATTGTTAGAGTGATGAATTTTTGATACTTTGTATATGACAAAGGAACAATGTATATGCTACACTAGTGTACATAATATTGTTTTGTGACATTTGTGCACATATATAGATTTTTATTCAAAAAATAATGCCACATGTAGGAAAAAAATCAAATAGTATAACAAGGTAGACAAGGAAAAGTAAATCTCTCTCCTACTCTAGCCTCCAGCCTCTAACCTGGGAAGCAACATTGCCATATTCCAGAATTTTTCTATGCATATATAAATGGAGAGAGAGAGAGAGATTTTTTTTTCCCTGAAGGCAGATAGGAGCATACTGTACACATTCCTCTGTACCTTATTTTTCAAGAGTTTGTCTTATAGATCTTTCCCTATCTGTCTATCTATCCATCTTTCTTTCCTGTTTTCATGGCTATACAGTATTTCATTATATGAACATGCCAGAAGTTATTTAACCCCAGATGATGGGTATTTAAATTCTTTCCAGATCCTCCCTATGATACATAATGCTGTAGTAAACATTCTTACATCTTTGCATACTTGTGTGAGTGTATCTGTAGGACAGATTGCTGGCAGTGGAATTGTTGGATCACAGGCTGAGTATTGACAATGGACGTGCACTGCCCAGTTGCCTTCAAGGGGCTGCACCAGTTTACGCTCCCATCAGCACTGCACACAGGGTTCTGTTACCTGCACTGGGTGTTATCAAACGTCAGCCTTGACTGGTTAGAAATAGGATGTTCTTGTTTTATTTTGCATATTTAAGAAACAGAGAAACCCTTATGGCAATGCCCAGCCTTCTCTTTCCCTTCCCAGGTGAACATGGATGATCGGTTTGGGCAGATCATGATTGAAAACCTGCGGAGACGACAGTGTGACCTGGCAGGAGTGGAAACCTGCAAGTCGTTAGAGTCGCAGGTCAGAGATCAGACTGCGACATCCTCTTGTACCTTTAGCCAACCAAGAAAGAGTATCCACCCTTCACAGATAAGAGAGTGAGAGAAGCCCTGTTGAGTGCCTGTCTACACAGGCGGCTGGGGCTCCATGGGGGCTACTAGTTCATCATGCGAGGGAAATCCAAGCCCTGTGCTGCCATCTTGGTATGGAAAATGCAAATTTACATTTCTTACACCCTATTATTTTAACTTGTTATTATGTAGTTTTTCAAACAACATAAAAGTAGAGTGAATAGTAAAGTGAACATCCATGTCCCATCAACCACCTTCAATAATTAATAACATTTTGTTGATATTGTTTTGTTTATCACCCCTGAAGTTTTTTTTGTTGGTGTTGTTGGAGTATCTTAAGGCAAATCCCAGACAGTATATCATTTCCCCCTTAAATACTTCAGTGTGAGTCTCCTATCAGTAAGGAGATTTATTCCCCCAGGATAATGATAACACCATTATCACACCTTCCAAATCAACAGTAACTCCATAGCATCTAATACCCAGTTCGTGTTCAGTTTTCCCCAGTTGTTTAAAACAAGTGTTCTTGGTTGCTGTAGTTGCTGTGTTTGAATCAGGATCCAAACATGGTCCACACTTTGTACTTGATTGATATGTCCCTTAAATCTCTTGGAATCTATAGTAGTCCCCCCTCCCTTTTTAAAAATGTCATTTTTTTGCTGAAGAGACACCTCCCTCCCCTGCCCCCATTGAAAGAGGTTAGTTTTTACATGTCTTATGTCGTCACATTACCACTAGAGTGTTGCTCATAGAAAAGTTTCTTCCTTTATTTCTCTTTAAATGTACTTTAGGGAGTTTTTCCCCATTATAACAGTGCATGTTCAGTATAGAAAATTGGACAATAAAAAGAAGAAAGATGTTAGGGGCCAGAATGGGCTTTTGCAAGAGGAGTCGTCTAAGAAATTCTCGTGGACGTAAAGAGCGTCTCGGATTTGTACGACAGTGCCTTGTAGTTCTCCATTTCTCTCCACCGCATATTTCAGAAAGAACGGCTCCTGTCAAATGGGTGGGAAACAGCATCTGCAGTCGACATGATGGAATTGTACAGCAGATTACCTCGAGCTGAAGTGAGCAGGTATGGGATTAGCAGAGTTAGCGCCGTGGTAATTAACTTGATTAAAGACAGTTGTCTGTATCCTTTAACGTTAAAAAAAAACCTAACTAGACTTATTTTAAAATAAGTTAACCTGCTAATATATGTTAAACATTGATAGCACCTTGAGAGTAACTCATTAGCTATTATCTGAGATAGGGTTTATGCCAAAACAGATTATTTTAGTCAAAATAAGCAATTACACCTGGAAAATTCCCAGAGCAACCTCTGCAGTGGAAATTTTGCATAATTCCTATGTTTTGGAATGGGAGGAAAATGATGTTGCCCAAGGACTTCTAAGGGGAAAAAATCTGCTTGCAGATTTTTAAATGGACTTTTTTTTCTCATTTATCAAAGAAATACATGCTTGTTGTTCTAAAACAATTTTCAAGCCGTGTAAAGTACATGAAGTATAAAGTAGGAGTGCACTCTGGAACTGCACCCGCCAGAGACAGCTGTTGTTAACCAGTTGGGGTGTATTCTTTTCCTATGAGTATATAAAGATAAATATTTATTGATGTGTAGATTTCTGGTTTTTGAATCAGTGGATTCATATTACACATGTTGATCTGTAACCACCTTCCTCTTTTTTAAACTTAATAGATTGTATTTATCTTTACATATCAAAATATTGAGGTTTATCATATCCTGTTTAATGGTGCATAGTATTTACATTGATATGTGGATGTATTATAATGATAATTTTAAAGTAATTAAAAAATAACGTCTAGGGGCCAGCCGGCCTGGTGGGTAAGCGGTTAAGTGTGCGTGCTCCGCTGCGGCGGCCTGGGGTTCGCCGGTTCGGATCCCGGGTGCGCACCAACGCACCACTTGGCAAACCATGCTGGGGCGGCATCCCATATAAAGTGGAGGAAGATGGGCACGGATGTTAGCCCAGGGCCAGTCTTTCTCAGCAAAAAAAGAGGAGGATTGACAGATGTTAGCACAGGGCTGATCTTCCTCACAAAATAAATAAATGGATAGATAGATAGATAGATAGATAGATAGTAACATCTATAGCTGGGCATTTAGTTGTGGCATCTTGTTTTTTATTTTGTTTTATTTTAGTTCTCCTGTTATACATGGTGATGTTCCCTCCAGAGCTGTTTCTATCTCTGGACAGTGTTGGTGCCAGCTTAATTCTTTTTTTATAATTACTTTGTGCTTCCTCTTGCCTTTGGGGACCTAGAGGTAGAGTCTCTTACAAAATAATGAGAAGAATTTTTGGTCTTGCTTCTCCACAGAACTTATTAACTTTTAGAAGTATCACTATTTTTTCCAAGTAACGTATGTCAAAGTCTTGAAGGTTTGTGAAAGTGCTGTCTCCACGTGATCAGGTCAATGCTTCCCGGATTCTTCTCGAGTTTTCCTTTTCCACAGGCTGGTTTTCATTTGCTACATGTCAAGACGAATGTCTTGAGTAGCCCTGGTCTGGCATCTGTAATGGAAATGCTCTAGCAACTCCTCGAGATACCCAGGGAGGAGTCTGTAACTAGCATCGGCCATGAGGGGAGCAACTTGCTTCTAGGCAGTCATTTCTCTCGCGTTGCCATGGCCTTTTGTAGACAGCAACATGTATCTCTAACAGGCGGCTAAAGAGCTGGGATGGGCTTTGGTCTGTCTACCCGAGGCTGAGCAGTCCTTGCAGCTCTGTGCATGCCTCATAGTTTGTCTACATTTACCAAGAGCTTTTGCTGGGTACTGTGTGTAAAGAGAAGTCTAAGGCAGGCCTTTTGAGTCAACAAATACTGAGTGCCTACTGTGTGCTGTGCACCCTAGGCAGAAGGGATACAGCAGTGATCAAAACAGGCCAAAAGACGTGCCTGCCCTTGTGGAGTTCACATTCTAGTGAGCAGCGTCACAACATAGTGTCTCCTGATAGTTGAACTTGGTAATAACCATCCTGGAGCCTTCGTTATGGTGCTGGTTTTTTTGAGAACTTGGTATTAGGGAATCTACCTTGGATGCCTTTTGATTAGTTGGGAAGCAACCACAGTACTTTGTGGATTGTCATTCTCACTTCAGATGTGACCCTTAGGCCTGCGTACCAAGACAGGAATGAATACACAGATACAGAAACGTGCACAGACATGCACGTGTGTACACTCTCCCCCCCCAACACACACACAGGCACACAGCCTGGACAAATGGCAATACCAGAATGTTAGCAATGGCTATTGTGAATAGTGGGAATATGGGTCATTTTTTATTTTCTTTTTACTTTTTGGAAATCTTGAATTTTCCCCCACAATGTGCCCATCTTTCGACAGAAAAAAATTTAAAAGCTATTTCCATATGTTCATGCATGTTTCTCTGTGTGTCTATATATTTAAAAGTTTACATTTAAAATGCTTTTGGAAAAAATCATGTAAGCCCATGATAAAAAAAAAAAAACAGAATAAAGTAGTATAGAGTAAAAACCAAAACCAAAACCCTCCTTCCCACTCACCCTCACTGCCTTCTATCTCAAGAAACAGCTGTCATTACCAGTTTCTTCTGTATTTTCCAAAAGTAATCTATGCATACACAAGCATATGTATCCCCCACTTTTTCTTTACATAGACGGTAGTGTACGATGCGCATTATTTACTAAACAACTTGCTTTTTAAGTTCGATGATGTGTCGTGGAGGCTGTTCCATGTCAATATGTACAGACCTACCCTATTCTGTTATATGGCTGCATAGTATCCTGTTGTATGAGTGTGTTGTAGTTTATCCAACCATCTCTTCTAGTTTACAGTTTCTTACTGTTACTACGTTACACCTATGACGCTGCAGTGAATATTCTTGAACATACATCTTTGTACACATATAGGGTAAATTCTTAAAGCAGAATTGCTGAATGAAATGATGTACATTTTAAACATTGGTAGAGATGATCAAATTAACCTCCAGAGAGGTTGTACTGTTTTGTAATCCTACTAGTAATGCAGGAGAGCACGTTTTTTTTTCTTATTGAAGCGTAACAGCTCTTTATATAGCAGAGAAATCTACCCTTTGTCATTTGTATTGCAAATATTTTTTTCTAGTTTGTCATTTGTCTTTTGACTTCGTTGATGGTATTTTTTCTTCTTTTCAATAAAAATAAATTAAAATGGAACCACACCATACATACTATTTTGTAGCCTGCTTCTTTTCACTTAGTATATCATGAACATCGTTCAATATCCGTAACTATGGGCCGTCATCTTTATTTTTAATTTTATAAATTTATATTGTTCTGTTTTTATTCTCCACAGAATAGAGTCACTTGAATTCCTGGATGAAATGGAGCTTCTTGAGCAGCTCATGCGGCATTACTGCCTTTGTTGGGCAACCAAAGGAGGAAGTGAACTAGGTACATGATTTTACTTTTGTTGATTTGACCTAGAAATGGGGAACTTTTCCTCTCCGAAGAATGTAAGACATAACTGGAACTTTCAGCCCAGAAAGAACTAGAGGATCTTCTACGTCTATCCATGAGTATATCCAGAGAATTAGCTGTTACAGCCTCTGTGTTTTATAGCACAAAAACCAAGAGAAGTGTTTAAATAAGCTACATGTGTCAAAACCAACCAACCAACCAACCAGCTACCCTTTAGCGGTCTGCTGGGGAATTTCCTCAGCTGGAAGAGAAAAGACCTTGAGAGTTTAAAGTGATAGTCTTAAAAGTAACCAATGTTTGTCTTTTTAATCAATGTTTAACCAGGTTTACTAGATGTTCAACACACGGATAGTTATATCTAACAAACCCAAGCACCTGTGGGTTGAGTTTCTCCCTCTTATCTCTTATGATTAAGGAGAAGTCCCCTGGCCTGGCAGAAGGGGCCATGGAGAGAGAGCTTGAATCCTTTTAGTGTTTCTTGTTACCTGGTCTTGATCCAGTTCGTCCTCTACAACCACCCCATGTTGATCTTGTTTCCCCCAGGGGGTTATCTCTTGGGGTCTCGCCAGCAGTGTGGAGACCATTTTAGATTCCAGTGCTGGCCTTTAATGCAGTAGCTGCCCTTCAGGCTTCCTACAGATGTGTCCGAATGACATCCGGCCTCAGGCAGGTAGCTAATACAAAACAAAGAACTTGGCAGAGGCAAGAACTGTCTTCTATGTGAAAATTCCAGGTTGACCCAAGGCTGTTAATCATCTCCTTGGGCTTATCATTCCTCTAGTTTATAAATTTACCCAGCTGTACAATTCAGCCCACAAAATCCTCTTAAATTTGTTTTTGATTTAAAAATCATGTATTAGTATGTTTTTATTTTCTTATCCCCCCCAATTTAAAAAACCATGTAATTTTTAGTAGAGGCTTTGGAAATTTCTGAAAAAGTATGGTGAAGAAGAGAAAAATCACCTGTATGCCTGTCACTCAGTGATAACCTCTAGTAACTTTTCCCTTCTACTCTTTCTAGCTGTTTAGAGATGAATTTATTTTTATGTAGCTTTGTTTCTTGATCTTTTCAACTTAATACTGTAACATAGGTACTTTCCCTTACTATTAAAAACTCTAAACAGGCTATGTCTGAATTTACTTAACTTCCTCACGCTTTTGGAAATGTAGGTTGTTTGTAATACTATTGAGTTAATTCTAGTTTTTATAAAGTAACAATATATGGCATATTTTTATGTCAGGGGCTTCTTTTGTCCCCACTTTCCATGTGGCTGCTTTGTAATACCAGTACTTGTGTGTGCGGTGAAGAACTGTCTGCAAATATTTGGTCAAGGTTCGGCATTTAAGGGATAGACTTTTGGCGTTAACTGCAGAGAGCCCATAAACTTTTAACAGTGCTTTCTTAAACCCTTTAAAATTTCCCATAAAAACAATCTCGTCCAGCCTCTTTCCTTATGAAGTCTCATTTTATAGAGCCGAGGACCAGAGCTGCACTGAGCATGTGTGTGGCCTGTGGTCCAGGAGGGTCGCCTTCTCCTGCCTCTGACTGTTTTCTCTGCCCTGCACTGTGAGCGTCTCTTAGCAGCGTTTGTGTGTTTCCTCCCCTCAGGTTTGAAGGAGATCACTTATTATTAATCTGCTCAAGGCTCATGCTGAGCCAGGAGCTGAAGCCACTGACCCTCCCGGAGCTGATATGCCGCCTTTCCCGAGTGACAGCGAGATCTCGCCTGCCAGTCCCATCCCACACTCGGAGAGACCTCGGTCATTAGGGTTGTCGCACCAGTTCTTGTTCCTGTTGACTTGTCCTTTAAATAAATCTTGGTTGTCAGTTGCCTGTGTGTTGGCCCTCTGCTGCTTGTCTGCTGCCCATCCTTGCTGCCCTGGGTGGGCTCTGGTTCACCTCCACGTCAGCTGAAACCAAAGAGCCTGAATCCTACTTTGGCCTTGGCTCCTCCCTGTGAGTCAGACTTAGCCAGTGCCCTTGCATCCCTTTTGGGATTTACTCCCATGTGCTCTTGTTTGTAGCACCTGACCTTGCACTTAGCACCTTGACCCTTGGCCTCCACCAGAGGCTGGAGCTGTTCTCTGCTCCACACTGCCCTTGCCAGACCAGCCTGCTGAAAGCCTCATTCATCTCGGTCATTGTGGCAGGCTGCATGGTGGCCCTCTCAAATGTCCACTCCTGGGCCCCTGAACCTGTGAATGTGTTACCTTATGTGGCAAAGGGGGCTTTGCAGGTGTGATTAGGTTAAGGATCTGGAGATGGGGAGATTATCCAGGAGTATCTGGGTGGGCCCAATGTAATCACAAGGGTCCTTATAAGCGGAGGCAGGAAAGTCCGAGTCAGAGGGGAAGGAGGTGAGATGCTGGAAGCAGAGATTGGAATGATACGCTTTGAAAATGGAGGAAGGGGAGAAAGCCAAGGAATATAAGCGGCCCTAGGTGTGCTGAAAATAGCAAGAAAACATTCTCAGAGCCTCCAGAAGGAACCAGCTTTGCCAACAGCTTTGCTTGAGCCCAGTGAAACTCATTTCAGGTTTGTGACCTCCAGAACTTTAAGAGAATAAATTTGTGTTGTTTTAAGCCACTAATTTTGTGGTAGTTTGTTACAGCAGCAATAGGAAACTAATACAGTTATGATACAGATGGATAGGGCCCCCAGAGTGCTTACCCCGCAGTTCAGGTAAGGGCTCTCTATGCCTGATGACCTTTTCAGGTATGTGACTGGGCCTGTGAACCTGAACATGCATATTCAGAATGGCAATGAGGAAACCACCCGGGGCCTCTCCTCTCTGGGAGAGATAACAGCCCTTACTTCCACCACGAGGAATCTCTCCATCAGTGTTCCCTAGCGTGTGGGCTGCTTACACCACGCAACAGCATGCCTGTTGATGGGAGCTGATGTGCGGATACAGTGTGAAAGAACACTGAATCGCCCGGGGAGAAAGTGATTTCCTTCTCAGTTATCTTTCAAGTCTTAAGACGTTCAAGGAGATCTCAGGCTGGTGCTAGTGTGTCTTTAACACTTCTGTAATATTCACTAATCCAATGTTTTCGAAATCATGGGACCAAGCCATTAATGGATGGTGAATCCATTTAGTGGATCAAGTCCATTATTTTAGAAAGATATAAAATAGAATAGAATAGAAAATATTATGGCACATTACCAGTAATGTGTAAGGATGAGTATTGTTTTTTGAAATGTGTTTCATTTTCATGTGTGTACATGCACTACGTTAGCATGGTTATGGTTTTGGTTTTGGTTTTGGTTTTGGTTTTGATCACAGGTTAAGGTCAGTGTGTTATCGCACGTCCCTAACTGAAGCAGGAACAGTCTCTGGCTAAAATTTTAAAAACTTTGCTTTGCTTCAGTTATATTTCTGTTTCCCTTTGTATTTCTTTTTATGGATTACTTGCTGTCCAAGGCAAATGATACTCCATTACTATTGACGATTGTATTATAAAATATCCCTTAAAGTGCCTATCAATTTCATTTTAAAAGTGAATCCATTTAAAAAGAATTACTAAGAAAATAATAGAAGCACTACACGGATGTTGCAGAAATCGTGGGGGGTGATACATTTGGAAATACCAAAGTTGAGAAGCACCGCATGAGGGAATGGTTGACCCAGCATCTTACAGTTTTCATGTGAGCGTGGAGGGGTGGCAGGGGCAGAGGATTTCGCCAAGGCTTGGCTTTCATGCCCTTTCTCTGCCACACCTCCTATGCTGAGACATGCATTCTGAAGTGTGCTTTTGGCTTTTTGAATTAGAACTTGAAACTCATTTTCCCTGTGAGTTATTGCCACTCACTGCCTCGTTTGTTCCTCCATCCGCTCATTTCAAGCCCCTTGTAACGATTTCCACACACACTAGTGTACTGACCCTACTCTTTGGAAGGACATCGGTGACATTGAAACCATCACATCCAGTGACCCTTTCTCAGTCCGTGGCTGTCTCAAGTTCTTGGCAACATCTGATGTGGGCCACCATCTCTCACCTTGAAATGTTCTCCCTGCCCCTCCCTCAGCCTCCTAGACACCCCTCCTTCTACCCTCACCTGCCTTTTCCGGTTCCCAGTATCCAGCGCTTCCTCTTCCTGTAATCTCAGGAATTGGTCTTCATGCTTCACCATAGGCTTTCTTTCTGTTTTAAATTTTTTTTTTCTTTTTTATTGTGGTAAAATATAATAAAGTTTACCATATTAACCATTTTTAAGTGTACATCTCAGTGGCATTAAGTACATTCACGTTGTGAACCATCACCACCATCCATCTCCAGAACTTTTTCATCATCCCAAGTTGAAATCCTATACCTGTTAAACACTAACTTCACATTCCCACCCTCAGCCCCTGGTCACCACTACACTACTTTCTGACTCCATGCATTTGATTATTTTAGGAACCTCATGTAGGTGGAATCATACAATATTTGTTTTTTGTATCTGGCTTATTGTACTTAATGTCTTCAAGGTTTATCCATGTAGCCTGTATCAGAATTTCATTCCTTTCTGAGGCTGAATAATAGTTTAGTTACCCATTCATCCATCAGTGGACATTTGAGTGTTTCCAACTTTTGGGTACTGTGAATAGTGCTGCTAAGAACATTGGTGTACAAATATCTGTTTGAGTTCCTACTTTAAATTCTTTTCAGTATATGCCCAAACGTGGAATTGCTGGATCATATGGTAATTCTATTTTTATTTTTTGAGAACTTCCATATTATTTTCCATAGTGGCTGCACCATTTTACATTCCCATCAGTAGTGTACAAGGGTTCCAGTTTCTCCACGTCCTCTCAACACTTGTTATTTTCTGGGTTGTTGGGTTTTTTTTTGAAAGTAGGCATCCTAATGGGTTTGAAGTGGTATCTCATTGTTTTCTGTTTCCCTAATGATTGATGATGTTGGGCGTTTTTTCATATGCTTGTTGGCCATTTATGTATTTGTAGTTTTAGGTCTTACGTTTCGGTCTTCAATCCATTTTGAGTTAATTTTTGTATATGGTATTAGTTAAAGGTCCAATTTCATTCTTTTGCATGTGGATATTCAGTTTTGCCAGCACCATTTGTTGAAGAGGCTTTCCTTATTGAATGGTCTTGGCATTCTTAAAAAAAATCATGTGAGGGTTTATTTCTGGGTTCTCTATTCTATTCCGCTGGTCTATTTGTCTGTCTCTATGCCAGTACCACGTTGTTTTGATTATTGTAGCTGTGTAATAAGTTTCCAAATCAGGAACCGTGAGTCTTCCAATTTTGTTCTTCTTTTTCAAGATTGTTTTGGCTATTTGGGGTTCCTTGACATTCTATATAAATTTTAGGATGAGTTTTTCTATTTATGCAAAAAATGTTATTGTGATTTTGATAGGTATTATATTGAATCTGTAGATTGCTTTGGGTAGTAATGACAACTTGATACTATTAAGCCTTCCAATCCATTAATATGGGATATATTTCTATTTATTTATTAAAGTTTTGGTTAATTTCTTTCAATAATATTTTGTAGTTTTCAGTGTACTTTAGCCTCCTTGGTTAAGTTTATTCCTAAGTATTTTATTCTTTTTGATGCTATTCCATCATAAATAGAATTTTTTAAAATTCCTTTTTGGATTGTTCATTTTTAGTGTATAGAAATGCAATTAATTTGTATCACGTGTATTTTCTTCACTTTTGCTGAATTTGTGTATTCTAAAAGTTGTTTTGGTGGACTATTTCCTACATGTAAGATCATGTTATTTGGAACAGAGATAATTTTCCTCTTCCTTTCCAATTTGAATGCCTTTTCTCTCTTTTTCTTGCCTAATTGCCCTGGCTAGACTTTGTAATACAATGTTGAATAGAAGTGGCAAAAGAGAGCGTCCTTTTCTTTTCTTGATCTTAGAGAAAAAGCTTTGTCTTTCACTGAGTATGATGTTAGCTATGACTTTTTCATATATGGCATTTATTATGTTAAGGTAGTTTATTTCTATTCCTATTTCATGGAGTGTTTTTATCACAAAAAGGTATGAATTTTGTCCAGTACTTTTTCTGCATCAATTGAGATGATGTGGTTTTTCCCTTCATTTTGTTAATGTGGTGTATTACATTTATTGATTTTTGTATGTTGAACCATTCTTTCATTCCAGGAATAACCCTACTTGGTCCTGGTGTATGATCCTTTTAACACGCTGCTGAATTTGGTTTGCCAGTATTTTTTTGAGGACTTTTGCATCAATATTCATAGGGGATATTTGTCTGTGGTTTTCCTGTGGTGTCTCTCTCTGTCCGGCTTTGGTATCAGGGTAATGCTGGCCTCGTAGAATGACTTAGGAAGTGCTCCCACCTCTGTTTTCTCGATGAGTTTGAGAACGATTGGTGTTCTTTAAATGTTTGGTAGAATTCACCGGTGAAGCCATCTGTTCTAGACTTTTCTTTGTCAGGAGGTTTTTCATTACAGATTCAATCTCCTTACCAGTTATAGGTCCATTCAGGTTCTCTGTTTCTTCCTAATTCAGCCATAGTAGGTTGTGTGTTTTTTAGGAATTTGTCAGTTTCATCCAGGTTATCCAATTTGTGGGTATATAGTTGTTCATTGTACTCTCTTATAATCCCTTTTATTTCTGTAAAATCAGTGGTAAAATGTCCCCGTTTTCATTTTTTATTTTAGTAATTTGAGTCTTTTCTCTTGTTTTGTCAGTGTAGCTAACGGTTTGTCAATTTGGTTGATCTTTTTGAAGAATGAGCTTTTGGTTTTGTTGATTTTATCTATTGTTTTTCTATTCTCTATTTGTTTCTGCTCTAATCCTTGTTTCCTTCCTTCTGCTAGCTTTGGGTTTAGTTTGTTCTTTTTCTAGTTCTTTAAGATGTAAATTTAGGTTGTTGATTTGAGGTCTTTCTCTTTTAATGTATGCATTTACAGTTATAAATTTCCCTCTTAGCACTTATTTCACAGCATCCCATAAGTTTTGGTATATTGTGTTTTCATTTTCATTTTTCTCAAGGTATTTTCTGATTTCCTTTTTGATTTCTTCTGTGGTCCATTGGTTAAGAGTGTGTTGTTTAAAATGTATTAAGACTAGTTTTGTGGCCTAACATAAAGTCCATCCTGGAGAATGTTCCACGTGCACGAGAAAAACATGTGTCCTGCTGTTGGTGGCTGGAATGTTCTGTACGTGTCTATTAGGTCCAGTTTGTTTACAGTGGGGTTCAAGTCCTCTGTCTCCTTATTGATCTTCTGTCTGGTTGTTCTCACCATAGCTTTTTACTCCCAAAGCTTATCTCAAATTCTGTGTCTCCTAGGCTGCTTTTTCAGGTGCCTATCCTACATCTCCTCTTAGGTGACTCATTAGCTCCTCAAACTTGATGTTTCTAAAACCAAATACAGGAGTGACGTCAGCATCGTGGCGGAGTGAGCTTTCCCGTGAACTCTTCCCCCGACAAGATACAACAAAAGCAACAGTCACAGACCAACAACGGAATCTCAGACAGTGAAAAGCTAGAGCGGAGGGATCCACACTGCCACACATCTGAGAGCGGAACGTGCTGGGCCCCCGGAGGGAGTGGGGAGAGGTAAGGAGAACTCCTCTCCCTCCCCATCAGATCAGCGATCCCGGTCCGCGCGGCTCCCAGAGAGGGGGCAGGGGCGGCCCTCGGCGGGGAAACCACGGCTCTTCGGACTCTCTCAGCCAGTGGGAAACTCCCGCTCAGATGACTCAGAGGAGCCACAGGGCTACCATCAACATCTGAGCACCCCAGAGAGCGGATAAAGAGGGGCAAACGAGAAGCCTCCCATGTCAGGGACCCAGAGGGCAAAAGAGAGAGCTCCCCCCTCCCCGCAAACCGGACTCTGCAGCTCAACTGACCAGACCAGACCTAGCGATCCGTGGCAGACCAGACCAAGTGATCTGCGACAGACCAGACCAAGGGATCTGCGGCAGACCTGATCAAACGATTGGACCCATGGATCGCAGCGGGGAAAAAAAACAAAACTGCGGATCGCAGCAGAAAAACCGGGGCAGAGCACAGGGGGCTTAGACTACACAGCCCTTTACCACCAGACAGTGGCAGCAGGTGGAAATTGCAACCAGAGATTTCCAGGATGAGGAAAAACAAAACCAACACAGGAACCACAATGCAAAAATATATGAAATCACCAGACCAGAAACAAAATGACAAGCACCCAGAAATCAACCCCGAAGACACAGAAATCCATAAACTAAATGACAGAGATTTCAAAATAGCTATCATAAAAACACTCAAGGAAATACGAGACAACACAGACAAACAATTCAATGAGATTAGGAGTTTCTTCACAAAAGAGATTGAAATCATAAAGAAAAACCAATCAGTGCTGATGGAGATGAAGAACACAATGGAGGAGATAAAGGAGAATCTGGAATCTTTAAAGAACAGAGCTGACAATATGAAGGAAAGAATTAGTACTTTAGAGGATAGAAATACAGATATACTGCAGATGGAAGAGGAGAGAGAACTAAGACTAAAAAGAAATGAAGAAAGACTCCGAGAAATATCTGACTCTATTAGAAAATGTAACATAAGAATTATAGGTATTCCTGAGGGAGAGGAGAGGGAAAGAGGAACAGAGAGCCTATTCAAGGAAATAATAGCTGAGAATTTCCCAAATCTGGGGAAGGAGCAGGAAATACCAGTAAGTGAAGCCAACAGGACACCTATATATATTAACAGACAAAGGCCTTCACCACGACACCTAGTGGTAAGGCTAGCCAGGGTCAACGACAAAGAAACAATATTAAGGGCAGCTAGACAAAAACAAAAAATAACGTACAAAGGAACTCCCATCAGGCTCTCAGCGGATTTCTCAACAGAAACATTACAGGCTAGAAGAGACTGGAATGATATATTCAAAATACTGAAAGACAAAAACTTTCAGCCAAGAATACTCTATCCAGCAAAAATATCCTTCAAATATGATGGAGAAATAGTAACTCTCCCAGATAAACAAAAGCTAAGGGAGTTCATGGCCACGAGACCCCCACTACAAGAAATACTCAAGAAGGCCCTCAGGCCTGAAAAAAAGAAGAGAAAGGGAACACAAAGCTTGGAGGAAGGAGAAAAGTAGGTAGACAAACTCAGAAAAATAGTAGATCTTTACCGGAATAGGTTAGCAACCACTTAAATACTAAATTCAAAGATCAAAGGAAGAAATTCACCAAAAATAAATTTAACCTCATCACTGTAAACACACAGCCACAACACAAGATAGAATAAGGTATAACAAGAACAACTTAGAAGGGGAAGAGGAAAGTGACTGAATTGACTTAGTATAAGGAAATAGGAGGCCATCAGATAATGGACTATCTCATACACAAGATTTTTTGCCCAAACCTCAAGGTAACCACTAAACAAATAATCAAAGCAAAACCATATATGATAAACAAAGAGAAAACTAGAAGAGTCATAAGACAGAACAACGAAATGGAATTGGCAGTCCAAAACAAATGGGACAAGAAACAAAGGAAATGCAAAAGAACGAGAAAATAAGTGACAAAACAGCAACATTAAGCCCTCATATATCAATAATTACCCTAAATGTAAATGGATTGAACTCTCCAATCAAAAGATACAGAGTGGCAGGATGGATTAAAAAGCAAGACCCAACAATATGCTGCCTTCAGGAAACACATCTTAGCACTAAAGACAAGCACAGGCTCAGAGTGAAAGGATGGAAGACAATACTCCAAGCTAATGGCAAACAAAAGAAAGCAGGTGTTGCCATACTCATATCAGACAAAGTAGATTTCAAGATAAAACAGGTTAAGAAAGACAAAGAAGGGAAATATATAATGATAAAAGGGACGCTCCATCACGAAGACATATCACTTATAAATATATATGCACCCAACATAGGAGCACCAATGTACATAAAGCAACTATTAACAAACCTAAAAGGAGAAATCAACAACAACACAATAATAGTAGGGGACCTTAACACCCCACTTACAGCAATGGATAGATCATCCAGACAAAAAGTTAATAAAGAAATAGTGGACTTAAATGAAAAACTGGACGAGATGGACCTAGTAGACATATACAGAGCACTCCATCCAAAAACAGCTGACTACACATTCTTCTCAAGTGCGCATGGAACATTCTCTAGGATAGACCATATGTTGGGAAACAAAGCAAGCCTCAATAAATTTAAGAAGATTGAAATCATAACAAGCATCTTTTCAGACCATAAGGCTATGAAACTGGAAATGAACCATGAAAAAAAAAACTGGGAAAGTGACAAAAATGTGGAGATTAAACAACATGCTACTGAACAACCAATGGATCGTTGATGAAATTAAAGGAGAAATCAAAAACTATCTGGAAACAAACGAAAATGATAACATGCCATATCAAACCATATGGGATGCAGCAAAAGCGGTCCTGAGAGGGAAACCCATAGCGATACAAGCCCACCTTAACAAACAAGAAAAAGCCCTAATCGGCAACCTTAAATTACACCTAACAGAACTAGAAAAAGAAGAACAAACAAAGCCCAAAGCCAGCAGAAGGAGAGAAATAATAAAAATCAGAGCAGAAATAAATGAAATTGAGACCAAAAAAACAGTAGAAAGGATTAATGAAACAAAGAGTTGGTTCTTCGAGAAGATAAACAAAATCGACAAACCCTTAGCCAGGCTTACTAAGAAAAAAAGAGAAAAGGCTCAAGTAAATAAAATTAGAAATGAAAGAGGAGAAATTACAATGGATACCATGGAAATACAGATGATTATAAGAGAATACTATGAGAAATTATATGCCAACAAATTGGACAATCTAGAAGAAATGGATAAATTCTTAGACTTATACAACCTCCCAAAATTGAACCAAGAAGAAATGGAGAATCTGAATAGACCAATCACAAGTAAAGAGATTGAAATAGTAATCAAAAACCTCCCAAAAAATAAAAGTCCAGGACCAGATGGCTTCTCCAGTGAATTTTACCAAACATTCAAAGAAGATCTAATAACCATCCTTCTCAAACTATTCCAAAAAATAGAGGAAGATGGAACGCTTCCTAAATCATTCTACGAGGCCAACATCACCCTGATACCAAAACCAGACAAAGACAATACAAAGAAAAAAAATTACAGGCCAATATCGCTGATGAACATTGATGCAAAAATCCTCAACAAAATATTGGCAAATCAAATACAACAATACATTAAAAAGATCATACACCATGATCAAGTGGGATTTATACCAGGGACGCAGGGATGGTTCAACATCTGCAAATCAATCAACGTGATACATCATATCAACAAAACAAAGAATAAAAACCACATGATCATCTCAATAGATGCAGAGAAGGCATTTGACAAGATACAACATCCATTTATGATAAAAACTCTCAATAAAACCAAATACATCTTTTCCCCCTCCTAAATGCTCTTTATAAACTCTGCTTTCTTTGCCAGTGGACCCCCCACTCCACTCAGAGTTGTCAGAGTCACTGCTCCCTGCTTTTTCTTGTTCTCCTCATCGACTGGGTGGCCATGTTCTGTTGATTTTTTTCAACCAGCATAGCTTCTCATATCCGTCTCTACTATCCTACTGCCAGCCTGATTCAGTCGTCCACTGTCTCACACCTAGTCTTTTTTGTCCTCATTCTCAAACCTCCTGCATTCCTCTATACCACCAAGGGCCTATATTCCCCTGTTGAGCATACCATTCCCATGGTCAAAGACGGTCAGGGCTCCTTCTTGCTTGACAGCTTAACACCAAGCTCTTAGCAAGGCAAGAATGCCCCAGGATGGGGCCTCATCCTACATTTACAGTCTTATTCTCCAGTGGACTGACACTGGGCCTTATCTAAGGCAAGTCCCTCTCCTTGGACTGTGCTTTCCCCAGGTTTCATCCCTGAAGCTCTGCCTACCTTCCAAGTCCATCCCAAGTGCAGGCTTCCCTATCCCTTTCTCCCTTTCTTCATTCTTTTCTTATTATATTCAATACAAGTTGAGCAAGACAGACATGGTTTATGCTCTTAAGGAGCTTCCATTCTTCTAGAGAGGATGGCCAGTTAAATATGCCTTGCCATAAAGCATGGAAAACATTATGTGGGAAAGCCATGGATTCACCTCACAAAAGCAGCTTAGCCATTTTCGGCTGGTCAAGGAAGCTTTCCTGAGGAAATGTCCCGCAAAGAGGTGAGGGAAGAGTGCCCTCGGCTGAGGGGTTAGCATGTGCGAAGGAGCATGCTTGTACTCCACCCATGATCACTAACTGATTATATACGTGTGTTTCTAATTGCTTTACTTGTATTAACTCATCCTGTCCTTATAACAACTCGATGTCATGTTCTGTTTATATCTTTGTTTTAAAGATGAGGAAATAAGGGCACATGGAGATTTTGTAATTTGTCCAAAGTCATAGACCCGATAAATGATGGAACTGAATTTGAAACCAGGCAGCTTAGAACTTGTGCTTTTGACTGCTACATTATATATATGCCCTCTCCCTCTGCCCCAAACAGCACGTAAAAATCCCCCATCATCACCATTGCTTGAGGGTTTGGTTGCCCTGCTGCCTCATTTCCTTATTTCTGATAAATTTCCACATTTATCAGATTGGCTTATTTCCCACTTTGAGGCTGCCCTAGATGACACTGATGAAGAGTGACCCTTTTCTCCAAAATTTTACAGTTCTTAGTGAGGCTTTTGAATATTTAGCAGCAGAAATGGCTTAAAAAAAACCCAAAAACAACAAAGGAGCATTGGGTATCTAGAATGCTTTCAGTTTCAGTAAGAGAATATTGGTTGAAGAATATCATTAAGGACCTGCGTCCGTTTTTTGTGCTGTCTTCCTCAGCATGTTGACTTTTAAACTTATGTTGTTGCCTTATGATCATAAAGTAGCTGCTAGAGTGCCAGGCATCACAACTGCATTCATGGTAGGAAAAAAGGTAGATCTTTTCTTCAGCAGTCTCTATCTTTTTATCCAGAATAAAATTGTTCCCAAATTTGCTCCAATATACTTTCCCCTATATCTCATAGTAAGAACTAGGTAGGATTGCCAGATAAGATACAGGACACCTAGTTAAATTTGAATTTCAGATAAACAATGCAGAATTTTTTTAGTGTAAGTGTGTTCCTTGGTATTTGGGAAGGGTGTCCCCTATTTTTATTTGCTAAATCTGGCAACCCTAGAACTGGGTCTACTTGCAAGAGGGGCTGGGAAATAGAATATCTGGTTTTCCGGCTTTTGTAATGCAAGATGGGCAACAGAGAAAGAAATTGAAAAGCTTTTAGATCATCAGCCCCCCAAAGTGGAGTCATTTTGATTGTATTTGCTCTGCTTCGCAGAGAATTTGTTTAATATCAGAAAATTTATGAAGTTCTAAGCAGAGTCAAACTATATTTTTATCTTAAGAGTTTTTTACTTTCTTTTGGGGGGGAAAACATGGATGGTCATGAATAAAATATGTTATGGGCAGGATATATATTTTTATTTTGGTTTACTTTTTTGTATCCCTCCTTGTTCCACAGAAGGAATTGAAATGGATCATAACTACATCACACTACATCAACACACAAAGGCAAAAATAAATGCTTAGGGGAGCTGAAACATGAGTTAAAAAAAAAGAAAAGGCTCACGGTTGTGCATATTTTATTGTCTCACAGAGGTACTGGAAGTGGGCTACAAATTTGACTCTCCCCAAGTCCTCACAAGGATCAAAACATGATTTAGTTTCCATAAAAACACAAGCCAGCCTCATGCTCAAGAGAAGCACAACTCTTCCTACACAGAGACCCGAGAAGCTTCTGCTGAGCATTCTCAGTGAGATCCCTGTGAATACTGTGGGCCTGGGTTTGTAGCTGCTGCCCCAGGGTCCCGTGATGCAAGCCAGTGATTAATACTGAAGTGAAATTCCATGGGGCCGGAACAACGCAGTCCAATTATTTGGCTCAGGGATACTGGGTTGAATACAAGAGTAGAATTTAGAAAGTCTGGAAAAAATGATAGGACTGCAGAACTGATGTGCCTAAATATGGTTCCTGAAAGTTGGACATTTTATACAAGATTTCATGGCAGTGAGTTTGAGAACCTTTGGCAAAGACCTGGAGGTCAAATTGACCAAGTGCTTGAGATCAAAATGCTTTAAGAGCCAGCCAGTTGGAGGGGCTAAGGTCTTCACATAAAAATGAGCGAGCCAGTGTACCAGAGACAGAGCTTCCTTCTGAGGGAGCTGCTTCAAATATACAATGGACCATTCCACACCCCTCCTTAAAACCCCCAAGGACCCTTCTTCCTCTTGGTATTAAATCTGGCTCCTTCCCATGGTCTACAAGACCCAAGACCCTGTGTGATCTAGTCCCTCCTTACCTCTCCCACCTCATCTTGTGCCTCTGCCCATGACAGTCCTACTTGCCCTGCCTTTCTTTTCCTTAACCTACCAAACAAACTCTGCCTCTGCTGGGCTTTGCACCTGCTGTTCCCTTTCCTGACTCAGCCTTTACCCCTTAAAGCTTAGTTTAAGCATCACCTTCCCAGAAGGGCTCTTCCCCATCACTCTGTAAACTTCCGTAACTCAGCATCCTATTTGTTGCCTTTGTGGTCCTTGCCTGAACTTGTTATCATTTTTATCCATTCCACAAGTACTTATCAGGCACCTTCTAAGTATCAGGCACTGAGAGACAGTGAAGCAAATGAACAAATAAATAAACCAAAATATCTACAGTGCTAATTAAGTGCTCTGATGACTCAAGCTAGTGATGGTGTGAAAGATGATGTAATCCTACCTTTACCAAGACTTTTATAGCTATTCCAGGAAAACATCCTTGGGATTCAGATGTCAGGGACTCAGGTACTGTCATCAATGATGGTCACCCCAGTAGGTTATGGATATGGTGACACAGGTTGGCCTCTTGCATAACATTTGTCAGCTTGAGGATCAGCAAAAGAAGAGAAAAAAAGATGCCTCCAGTAGCAACAACTTGCAATAATGCAGGTACCGTTTAAGTGAGGCACCTCTCAAGGCCGTACAAATGCCTGTTGAACCCCTGGAGGGAAAGGCAGATAGGGAACAAGATCCAAGATCTTCCTGAGCTCAATGCCGGGGAAATCATTTTGCTCTCTCTGCAAAGAGAACTTGCTAAACTCAGTGGTGAAGTGAGTAATGAAGAGACCTGGGAGAGCTCTGGAAACTCAGGTAAGGCCCATTCTGGCTTTACCCACCCATTGTTTCCCAGATGTGGATGAGTTTGAATGCTGGGGGTCTGAAGACTGAGGGTGCATCATGGCTTCCAGAGGGCAGAGGGGAGAGAATTCAGAGAGATAAGGAGATGGGACCCATTAAAGGAGAGGTAGGGGTGGTCCTTGAGGAGTAGGAATCAGGGAATTGGGCCTTAGGAATGATGCTAAAAGGAACATGATAGGAAACCACGTGCAGGAAAAGGAATCACAAAGGGCGGCTTTTGCCTTGGCACCGGTTATGAGGTGTGGTAGATTGCAAGGAATGGCCACAAAGTCTTCCAGAGTCTCTTTCTCCACTCTTTGAATCGAGAGTGGTCATGTTATTTGCCTTGGCCAATGGGATGATAAGAAACAAGACATGAGCAGCAACCTGAGAGGTGCTGTGGGCTGAGGTTTACGTTCTGCTGCTCTCGGGAACTGTGTAGCGACCAAGACGTGAATAAGCCCAGGCTTGCCTGTTGGATGAGAAGACAGCATGGAGCCAAGATGAACTGTTCCAGATAAGGTCCTCCCTAGACCCAGGCCCTGGCCAACTCACCAGCTGACCGCAGATGTACAAGTGAGCCCAGATGTGATCAGCCAAGCCAGCCCCGGCCAGAAGAACTGCCCAGCCAACTCACAGAATTGTGAGCTCAGTGAACCGTTGTTGTTTTAAGCCACTGTGTTTGGGGACAGTTTGTAACCCCTCAGTAGCTAACCAATACAGGTGGGGGTGTGGGTTGAGAGAAAGAAGTCTGTTATTTGTTGATTGGTTCCTTCATTAATGCTTTGTGCCAAGCTGTGTGCTAGGTATAAATATTTAACAATGGACATGGCAGACATGGTTTCTGCACTCACAGAGCACTATCCAGGAGTGGCCCTGGGTAAAGAGCCTGGCCATTTGAGTTTCTTGTGGCAAGTCCAGGAGGGTGCTATAGGAGGTGCTGGGGGAAAGAGAGGTATGTAAGCTGAGACCTGAGGATGTGCCACGTGAGTGGGACCTGAGGTGGGGGTGGCGAAAGAGGGAAGGAAGAGAATTTCTGACTGTAAGACAGTGTGGAATGATTGAGGAGTGGAGAATAGTTCCACTTGGCTGGAGCAATGCGCTTCCAAGGGGCACATTTCCTCTGGGGAGTCGCAAAGACTTCCTAGCGGTTTCACAAGGACGCTTTTAAACCATCCATTCCCCGTGGAGGTGGTATTGCCCCCAAGGGGTCAAAAATTGGGTCTTGGAGGGTTGTTTGTAGCCCTCCAAAGGGCCGCAGTACATAAACAGATACACAATATATCTATGGTATTAAAACTTAATAGAGGGTCATTGCCCTCCTTCCACTTCACAGAAGAACATAATTCTCACTCATCCCAAATCTTCACTGGTGTTTTGCCTTGGGAATTAAAACCTGGGGTCGGGGGTCAGTTAGAAATACTGGGATAGGCATTGAGAAAGTGAATAATAATAATGACCAAGGATCAAATTCTTTTTTAGGTTTGAGGAGTGGTCTTTGCTTTCAACAAAATTGAAGGGGAATATGATAGCATTGTCAGCTTGATTAAAACTTTTTAAAAGAATAGACACTAGGTTATTTTTGGCATATAACTCAAAAGTTGTTCAAAGAAGTGTGTAACATTGCTATAGAAAACCTCTTACAATCCCCTTCTATTTATTTTTGTGAAAGTTCTCTCCATGCCTAAATCTATAAAAAGGAGAAATGGAAATAAAATTCAGGCTGAACCCTGTTTCCTAGAAATAAGCTATAGTCATCTTGGGATATATAAAGTCATTGAATAAATAAGTAAAATCAGTTCTATCCAGCTCATTAAAAGATGCATTTCCAATAAATTTTTTTTGTGTGTTTAATAATTATCATTTGTAGTATATTTGAGTTACATTGATCAATTGTCTATTAATAATAATTGTAATGATAACTGAATCCAGAGGGAATAAAATGAACATTTAGATCCAATGGTCACAGAAAATTTATAAAAGTATTAATTTCTTTATATACATATGCTATAAATAATAAATGTTATATATAATTTTGTTTGGGAGCAGTATGATAGGCTGACCAATAAAAACTTTTGAGCTTAAAAAAATCTAGGGTGGAAAGTTAAGTAGAATGAAAATACAAGTTCAAGGAGTAACAGGAACCATGTAAAATTTCCAACTGCTTAAGATAAGCTTGTTAGTCTATTTTTAAAATAGATGTTGGTTAGATAAAAAGGTCACTAGGGTATTTGCATCCCATTGTATACCATTAAAAAAATGACATGATGGTTTTAAGTTAAAGCTATAACATTTATAATATACTGAAAATTACATTCTTTGCAACTATGACACACACACACACACACACACACACACACAAATATATCCTTTAAAAAATTTATACAAAAGGACTCATGCCCTACACACTATACTTTACCTTGCTTTTTTCACTTACTAAAACATTTACGTTTTCATTTAATAAAAAATTTAATGGTCTTTCCCTATGAGTACATATGGATCTACTTATCAACTGTGTAGTATTTCTTGGTTTAGATGCAGTGGAATATATTTAACTGTTGATGGTCATTTTAGTAATTTCTAGTGTTTTGCTTTTATGTACAATGCTGCAACAGATATCTTTGAACACCTGTTATGGGAAGTTTTTGTGCGTTTATTTGAAGGGTAAGTTTTTAGCAATGGGATTGCTGCATCAGAGGGAGTGTGCATTTTACATTTTGAAAAATGCTCCCGAAATTTTCTCCCAATAAGGCTATACTTTCCATCACTGGGTTTTGAAAGCATCAGTTTTTCACATCTCTATCAGCCAAAAAAGAAAAAAAATAAGATGCCCAATTGGTAAAAAATATCTTGTTTTTATTTGCATTCCTGTAACTATGAGTAAGGTTAAGCCATAATGAATGAGATTGAGAACTTTTCATATGTTCATTAGCCATTCCTTTATCAATGTTCTGCCTGATTAAAAACTGTGTTGCCCTTTTCTTATTAATGTACGAGGACTTTGTCAACTAAAAAATTAATTAGCCTATGTCTGTCATATGTGTGGCAAATATTTTCCTAGTTTAGTCTTTGGCAAATATTTTCCTAGTTTACTCTGTCTTTTGTCTTTGTGTGTGTGTGTATTTGGTCTATACATAGATGTTTTGTATTTTTTTTATGAAATCTGATTTACCTTTTTAAAGTTAAGCCTTTTATTTTGAGATAATTGTAAATTCACACGCAGTTGTGAGAAAAGGTGCAGAGTGAGCCAGTGTACCCTTTACCCAGTTTCCTCCAATGGGTACATCCCACAAACTAGAGTACAGTGTCACAACCGGGATATTGACATTGATACAGTCAACATGCAGAACAGTTCCATCACCCTTTATAACCACACCCATCCTCTTCCCACCCCCACCTCCTCCTTAAACCCTGACAACCACTAAATTTTCTCCATTTCTGAACTTTGTGATTTCAAGAATGTTTTGTAAATAGAATCATACAATAATTAACCTTTTGGGATTTGCTTTTTCTCATTCAGCAAATTCTCTAGAGATTTATTTAAGTTGCGTGTATCAATTGTTTTCATCATATCATATCAAGGGTACATAATATCAACATGACATATCACTGTTGGTGTTGAACTTGATCACCTAGTTTCTCCACTATAAAGTACTCTTTTATACCCCCCTTTCCATACTGTCCTCTTTGGAACGAAGTCACCACGCACAGCCACTTCTAAGGAGTAGGGAGTTATCGTTCCACCTCTTTGAGGGTAGAATTTCTACAAAAATTGCTTGGAATTCTTCTGCATGAGAGATTTGTTTCTTCTCCCTCATTTATTCATTCATTCAGTTATTTATTTATATCGGTATCGATTCATGGATATTTATTTCATACTTTGGATTATCATCCAATACTACTGTATCTATTTTGTCATGTGTAGTTTTTTTAAAAACTGTCAAACTGCCTTCCAGTTTGACAATGGCCTAAACATTCTGATCAGTGATGTATGAGTGATCCAGTTTCTCCACGTTCTTGCCAGCATTTGGTGTTATCACTTTTTTGTTCTTAAACCGTAGCCATTCTGATAGGTATGTAGGGATAACTCATCATGGTTTGAATTTGCATTTCCCTGATGCCTAATGATGTTCAACATCTTTTCATGGGTTTATTTGCCATCTGTGCATTCTCTTGAGTGACTTGTTTCTTCACGTCTCTTGCCCATTTTCTAATTGGTTTGGGTTTTTTTGCTACTCAGTTTTGATAGTTTTTTTATATAGTCTAGACATGGGTGCTTTGTCAGATTTGTGGTTTGAAAATATTTTCTCATAGGCTGTAGCGTGTCATTTCACACTCAACAATATTTTGGAGAGCAAATGTTTTCATTTTGATGAAGTTCAACTTATCAATTTTTATGTTTATGAATCATACTGTTGGTATCAAATCTAAGAACTCTTTGCTTTGCCTAGCCCTAGATCCTAAGATTTTCTTCCATGTTTTTTTCTAAAGTTTTAGAATTTACATTTAAGGCTGTGATCCATTTTGAGTTAATTTTTATTTAAGAGTTAAGACTTTTTTGTTTTCTTTTCCCTTTTTTTTTTTTTTTTGGTGAGGAAGATTGGCCCTGAGCTAACACCTGTTGCCAATCTGCCTCTTTTTGCTTGAGGAAGATTCTTCCTGAGCTAATATCTGTGCCAATGATCTACTTTTCTTTTATTTCCCAAAAAAGTTAGCCTATTGTCCTACTATCCTTTTATTCCCACTGATTTGAAACTCTACTTTTATCATAAACTAAATTCCTAAAAATATTTGGGGCTATTCCTAGGCTCTTTATTCAATTTCAATGGCTTGTCTATCTGTTTCTTCTCTGGTTCTAAACTATGTAATCTATTTTAATTATTGTTATTTGGTACCTGGTAGAACTAGTTCCCTTTAATTCTCTTGTTTCTCAGAACTCTTCTGGATATTCTCACATGTATACTTCTCCTTAGGAAATACCTTGGCAGACTTAGTTACTAACTGCTGTAGATTCACTATCTCCTTCCACAGTGTTGCGGGAGGGGAGGAGGAAGCTGTTGCCCAGTCTGAGACTACATTTCCCAGCCTCCCCTGCATCTAAGATGTGGCCATATGACTAGTTCTCACCCATGGAATGTGAGTGGCCTGATGTGGCTAAGAAGTAGGTCTGCTTCTCTACCTTTTCTGTTCTCTTTCTCTGGCAACCTTGGAAGCCAAATGTTAAAAATCATGAGGACACGAGATAGAAGCAGCTTGTCCCTGAACCACTGCATGGACAGCCCCCTGCTGAACACTCAGGAGTGATAAAAAACCAACCAAAAATACAAATTGCACATTTAATGTGTTTAGCCACTGAGATGAAGGGTTTATGTGTTACAGCAGCTAGTGTTATTTTAATGTATATATTTAATATCATTTTACCAAGTTCTCCCAAACTCCTGTTGTGTCTTACTTAGGGTGGCATTAAATTTATGACTTAAAGAGAGAACTAACATCATTACAATACTGAACCTGATGTCTTTCTATTTAATTAAGCCTTCTTTTACGGCTATCAGTAGAATTTAAAATATATCTTTCATACCATCCAAAGATAGTGACAATTAATATATTGGTAACCATATTTCAGATAGCTCTCTGTGCAGTCACATATTATGTATGTATTTAATTTTACTTAAATTGAATCATCTGATATGTGCTGTTTTATAAACTACCATTTTACTCCAAAATTTTTGCAACAATATGTAGAGATCTACAATAGAGGTTGGTGATTTTTTTTCTTAAAGGGCCAGGTAGTTAATATTTTAGACTTTGTGGGCCAAGAGGATATTATGTAGGTGCTTAATAACCATTTAAGAAACAACCTAAGTGTCCATCAATGGATGAATGAATAAAGAAAAAGTAGTGTGTGTGTGTGTGTGTGTGTATATATATATATACACACACACACACACTGGCATGTTATTCAGCCATAAAAAAGAATGAAATCTTGCCATTTGTGACAACATGGACAGACCTTGAGGGCATTATGCTAAGTGAAATAAGTCAGGCAGAGAAAGACAAATGCCATATGATCTCACTTATACATGGAATCTAAAAAACTCCCAAAACCAAAAAACCAGGCTCATAGATACAGAGAACAGATTGGTGGTTGCCAGGGTGGGTGGGGATGGGGGTGGTGGGAGAAATGGGTGAAAAGGGTCAAAAGGTACACACTCTCAGTTATAAAATAAATAAATCATGGGATGTAATGTACAGCATAGTGACTATAGTTAATAATACTGTACTGCATATTTGAAAGTTGCTGAGAGAGTAGATCTTAAAAGTTCTTATCACAAGAAAAAAATTTTTTGTAACTGTAACTAGACTTAATGAGGCATTTGCAATATATACAAATATTGAATCATTATGTTGTATATCTGAAACTAATATAATGTTATATGTAAATTACACCTCAATTAAAAAAAACTATGACAAAGAATTTAAAAAATTAACCATTTAAAATGTAAAAACTGGGGCTGGCCCGGTGGCACAAGCAGTTAAGTGCGCGCGCTCCTCTGCGGTGGCCCGGGGTTCGCTGGTTTGGATCCTGGGCGCGCACCGACGCGCTGCTTGGCAAGCCATGCTGTGGTGGCATCCCATATAAAGTGGAGGAAGGTGGGCATGGATGTTAGCCCAGGGCCAGTCTTCCTCAGCAAAAAAAAAAAAAAAAAAGAGGAGGATTGGCAGATGTTAGCACAGGGCTGATCTCCTCACAAAAAAATGAAAAAATAAACAAATAAAAATAAAAAAATAAAATGTAAAAACCTTCTTAGCTTTTAGTCAATGAAATAACAGGCAACTAGCCAAAGTTGGTCCATAGTCCATAGTTTGCCAACCTCTAATCCATATCATCATTTAAAATGCTACTTACTTAAGTGGCCTTCCATTAATGTACATTTATGTTGCTTCCATATTAATTTGCTATTATAGTGTGACAATAAACATCCTTCTGTGTAAGTCTTTTCACACTTATCTGTTTACCCCCCAAGGGTAAATCCCTAGAAATAGAATTGTTGGGTCAGAGCATATGATGTTTTACTCTTTGATATGTATTGTCAAAATATTTTCATTTACATTTACATTCTCATCAAGTATTTACAAGAAAGCCTGTTTCACTATACCCTCATCAACACTGAATATAATCCATCTTTTAATTTGTCAGTCCAATAAGTGAAAAAAAATGACATCTCATTGATATTCTTAAACTCATTTCTTTGTTTAGCTACTATGACTATCTTTTCACACATTATTGTGAGTTTATTACTTGTGAATTCCCTGTTGGTGTCTTTTGCCCATTTTTCTTTGTGATTTTCTTCACATTGATTTCTAAGAGCTCTTTACATAGTAGGGATAGTAACACTTTATCATTTGTGTGCAACATTTTTTTCCCAGTTTTTCATTTGTCTTGTTTCTGGAAATCATTTTTCTTTTCTGCTTTAGAAGTCCTATATTTTATCTGGTTTGGGTTGAGAGAACCTTTTCCTATGTAATAGGTGTCTAGTCTTGTCAAACCTCTTCCCTTTCATGATTACAAAAATATTCACTCATGTTTTATTTAATGCTTTTATGGTCTCTCTTTTACATTTTAACCTTTAGTTCATTTAGAATTTATTTTGCGGTACAGAATGAGACAAAGGTTCACCTTTATTTGTTTTTTTTTAATAAGGCTAGCCAGTTTCCCTAACACTATTTAGATATCTTTAACCATGATTTTGAATCCCAATATAAATTTCCATGCATGTATTTGGGTCTAAAAGGACTCATAAAAAAAACCCTACCAGCTGTCAAGAAACTGAGCATTTTGATTCTAGCAAATTATTCACACTCGGCTTTAAATGAAGAATTTCTTGGAAACAGGTACGCCTTTTCTTTAACTGGAAGCTTTTTTACCTGATAGCAATTTGTATATCAAAGATAAAATTCTTACTATTCAGGCTGATAGGTTTGTTTGTATTTTCCCTGAGCAGAAGGGTAAAATTATTTAGAATTGAGAAATATGTATAGCTATGCCAGTGCTGTATGCATCTGCATTCTATCTGTATATGTGTGTACCCATGATTATGAAAATAAAATAGTTTGCAGAGGGAGTTGCCAAACCCAAAGAGTTAAAAAAAAATTGTGAGATGACATTTCACCAAATTTGAAGAATAAAAAGAAGTAAGGCAGCAGCTTTGGAAGCAGCCGGTTGAATTCCAGCTCCACTGTTCACAAGTGTGTGGTTCTGGGCACGGCCCCTCCCCTCTCTGGGCCTCAGCTCCCTCATCTGTAAATGGGTTAATGATTATGACACCTGCCTCACGCTGTGGTTGGGAGGACTAAAGGAAATAAGTGAAGCCAGAATCCACTGCGCCTGGGGTTAGCCATTGACATCCAGGTGCCCTCTGACCAGTGGTCTTCATTTAACCTTCTCCCCATCTCACACTGACTCCTCCAACTGGGTTTCAGTTTCTCTTGTTAAGAAGCCAGCCCTTGACTACACGGTACACTTAGCGAAGCCCTTGACCTTCAGCTTTGTTCCTGTCCACCCCACTCTGTTACTCCTGAGGTGCTGCTCCCGTTTATGTCCCTTGGCTTCCATTCTTGCCCCAGCCCAGACAGCCCTGGCCCACCCGTGGGTGAGACTTTGTAATTCCAACCGGAGGTCACTATGTCTTTTGAACCCTTGACATTGGGCTGCTGGCTGGGGTCCCACCTGGTCCTACCACCTTTCCCTCCCCTTCGAGGATAACTAGGATACTTAATTCTCACCAAGGCATTTGTATTCCCAAAAAAGGATGATTGGGATTTCGTTCCAAAAAGTATGACTACTCTTACTGTTGGAATTTCTGGCATTGTGACAAAGGGGGCAGAGCTGTCCATTGGCCCAGGGTCAGGTCACCCTAGTGGCAGCCATAAACTCCAGGGCAGTTTGCCTGAAGGTGGCTTTTGCCCTCACATTCTGTCTTATGCAACAGTTGTTTATGTGCCTGACACACCTCCCTGGTTTCACTCTAAAGTTCATGAGACATTGTCTCTTACTCATCTCTATTCTGGATAGATAGGTGTGCCACAGGATGACTAAAATGCTGCCCTACCCCCACCCGCGAAACATTGTCTGTGGTCCTGAAACACAGGAAATGTTCGCTTGCTCAAATTTCAGAATTCTGAAATCTGAAAAACACTGTGGAAGAAAAGGGAGTGTATTAAATGGGATTCTTTTTTTTGGCAAGGACAGAAACCCAGCTCCAACTGGCTTAAGAAAGAGAATGATCTAAAAAGATATCTGGGGGCACAATATAGGCGTCATCAATCTTGTTCTCCCTCTGGGCTCTATTTTCCTCTGCATGGCTCCATTCTCGTCCAGCTCATCCCTCATGGTGGCAAAGATGGCCGTGGGCAGCTCCAGGTCTATATCCTCCCCCTTAGCAACCCCAGAGAAGGGACACTTCTCATTCCCAAAAATCTCCAGAAAAAATTCCCAGAATTGCATGTTAATTGCCTGACTTGGATCATATGCCCATCCTTGAACAGTCAGGATGGCCTGAGAGACAGAATGTCTGATTGGCTGGACCTAGGTTGATGCTCAACCTTCACAGGGGTGGGGAGGATAACGTTGGGGGAGCTGAATGATGGGGGAAGGGTGTCAGTTCTACACAAATTGTGTGAACCGAGAGTGGAAGACCTGTGGTTTCCCCAAGGAAAATCAAGATGCTGTTACCCAAGGAAAGAAGGATTGGATCTTGAGTAGACGTTAATGCCAAATATCCAATATGGGGACAGAGCAGGAGAGAGGGCAAGTGAGAGAAAGAGAGACTGTCAGGGAAGCCAACCATTGATGCAGAGATAAAAGAGATTTTGTAATTTTAAGAAAAGAAGTGACTTTTTTTTTTTTAGCAATTGAGAAAGAATTATTACACCAATGTTCATAGCAGCATTATTCACAATAACTGAAAAATAGAAGCAACCCAAATATCCATCAACAGATGAATGGATAAACAAAATGTGGGCATGTATATATTTATATAATGAAATATTATTCAGTCTTTGAAAGGAAGGAAATTCTAACACATGCTACAACATGGATGAACCTTGAGGTCATTACGCTAAGTGAAATAAACCAGACACCAAAGAAGAAATATTGTATGATTCCACCTATATGAGGTACCTGGAGTAGTTAAATTCATGAAGACAGAAAGTCAAATGGGGGTTGCCAGGGGCTGGGAGGAGCGGGGAATGGGGAGTTAGTGTTTAATGAGGACAGAGTTTCAGTTTGAGAAGATGAAAAAATTCTGGAGATGGATGGTGGTGATGGCTGTGCAACAATGTGAATGTACTTAATGCCATTTAACCGTACACTTAAAAATAGTCAAAATGATAAATTTGATGTTATATGCATTTTACAGCAATAAGAAATTAAATTAAAAAAATTACAATTGAGTCTGAGAGGAAGAAAACCTTTTGCCCCATGCCTCCTGACCGTGGACTCATCCTAGACTTTGCCTGGTGCAGTGCTCTGCAAACAGAAGAGGTCACTAAGAATTTACTGGATACATCTATAAAGCAACTTGAGATATTTTGGCCTTATGGCCAAGCTAGCAATAATTTCTGAGCAAACATTAAGATCATCATCCCTCAAATGCCACATCACAGCCCTGAATGTTCGGGTCTGTGCAGACACCTCAGCATTGTCTCCCCAGGGTTTCCTCGTCGCCTTGTGGGTGTCAGACAGAGGAGCTTCCCCAAATAGCGAAAATCCCCTTACGTTCTCAACCAATTTTGCCCCCCAGAGACAGCTGGCAATATCTAGAGACATTTTTTGTTGTCACAACTCGGGGTGGTGGGTGCTTACTGGTGGGTAGAGGCCAGAGATGCTGCGGAACATCCTACAATGCACAGGACAGCCGCCACAACAAAGAATTATCCAGTCCTAAATATCGATAGTGTCGAGGGTAAGCCAGCCTGGGAAGTCCTCTTAGGTCTCCAAAGGCTTGCACATACACACACAAAAGTGCACACACACAAGCACACACACACGCTCCCCCACTCACCTACACCCTCCTAGGTACTTTCCTGGTCTTTGTTAATTTTCAATGAATTCCAAGAAAGTTACAGCATAAAAATACACTTCTAAAACTAGATTCTTGCTCAATATCCTTTAAAACAAAAGGGCCGTGCAATAAAGTTGCCTTGAATTTAATTCTGTGCCTAGGATTCTGCATAATAGGGCAGAGACAGATAGAGGAAGGAAGAGAGTCATTAGGACACAGCTGTGTCATAAACAAGGACCAATTTACTCTCCTTCCCTAATGGGCCCCAGCAGACCACTCTGACCTCCACAGACAGATGTAAATTAGCCAATCAAGCTTGATGTAAAAACAGACTTTCTGGAGGTTGGAGGTGAGGAAGGAAATGTATGTGGTTTGGGAAAATATGTTTAATATGATCATACAGTTTATTTTGAGAAATGAAGAAATATTGTCATTTTTAAGTTTCTTGAAAGGTGGCATCACTTAAAGAGTGTTGCAGTTTGACACTTTTATTAGATTCAGAAGTTAAAATTTCCATTTAACAAAAATCTCTTTTAAAACAAATTCAGAAAAATAAAAGCAAAGAAGTTCCATTACTTGTTCCATTCCTGCTTTTATTTACTTATTCTTTTTTGTTTTGCTTCATTCTTTTTTTTTTTTATTGAGGCATAATTGACATATAACATTATATTCGTTTCAGGTGTACAACATAATGATTCGATATTTATAAACACTGCCAGATGATCACCACAATAAGTCTAGTTACCATCCATCATGGTACAAAGTTACAAAATTTTTTTTTCTTGTGATGAAAACTTTTAAGATTACTCTCTTGGCAACTTCCAAATATGTGCTACAATATTATTGACTATAGTCACCACGTTGTACATTACAAACCATGGCTTATTTATTTTATAACTAGAAATTTGGACCTCTTGACCCCCTTCACGCATTTTGCCCATCCCCCAACTCCCCTCCCCTCTGGCAACCACCATTCTGTGCTCTGTGTCTATGAGTTTGTTTTGTTTTGTCTTTTAGATTCCATATATAAGTGAAATCATACAGTATTTGTCTTTCTCTGTCTAATTTATTTCACTTAGCATAATACCCTTAAGGTCCGCCCATGTTGTTGCGAATGACAAGATTTCATTTTTTTTATGGCTGAGTAGCCGTCCATGGTATCTATACACCACGTCTTTATCCATTCATCCATCAGTGGCCACTCAGGTTGTTTTCATACCCTGTCTATCACAAATAATGCTGAGATGAACATAGGGATGTATATATCTTTTCAAATTAGTGTTTTCATTTTCTTCAGGTAGATACCCTAGAGTGGAATTGCTTGATCATAAGGTAGTTCTATTTTTAATTTTTTGAGGAATCTCCATACTGTTTTCCATGGTGGCTTCGAGGATGTGGAGAAAAGGAAACCCTCGTGCACTGTTGGTGGGAGTGTAAATTGGTGCAGCCACTCCTGCTTTTAAATGTTTTACACCCAACCAACTTCTGTGTGGGTGAGTTAGGCTCAGCAACTTTTTTTTTAGAATTTTCCTTTTTTATTGAGATTTTTAATTCAATATTTTATTGAGATTTTTAATGCAAATTAAAAATCACAATAACATGCCACTATATGCCTATTAGAATGTCTAAAATCCAAAAGACTGGCCATCCCACTGTTGGTGAGACAATGGAGAAACTAGAAGTCTCATATACTGCAGGTGGGGATGTACAACCACTCTGGAAAGCAGTTTGGCAGTTTCTTACAAGTTAAAGGCACACCTACATTTCACTCCAAGATGTTTACTCAAGAGAAAGGAAAGTATATGTCATTACGAAGACTCGGACAAAAATGTTCAGAGCACCTTTATTGGTAACATCCCCAAACTGAAAAACGTCCCTCCTCGGGGAATAGAGAAACAAGTTGTAGTATAATCATGCAATAGAATACTACACAGCAACCAGAAGAAATGAACTTCATACAACATGGATGAAGCTAAAATAAACATGTGGATTAAAAGAAGCCAGATAAGAAAGGGCACATACTGTATGATTCCATTAATATAAAATTCTAGAAAATTCAAACTAATCTATAATGGTAGAAAACAGATTAGCAATAGCCTGAGAACAGGAACAGGGTCACAAGGAACCTTTTGGGGATGATACATATGTCACTATCAGGATTGTGGCAATGGTTTCATGGGTGAATACATATGTCAAAATTTATCAATTGTACACTTTAAATATGTGTAATTTGTGTCTAAAAAGCTGTTTCAGAAATAATAATTTGAAAAACCCCAAGTGAATCTGTCAAAAGATATTATTTCTCGCTTGTGTTTTTAGATAGTTTACCTTTTGTAGAGATATTTTACCTACTAAAAGCATAGGCTCTGGAGTTGTTAGTTAGCAAATTGATTCTGACTCTAACCACCTATGACCTTTAGTGAGTTGCCAGGTCTTTGAACTTCAGTTTCCACATCTGCAAAATGGGAACAATTCCTGCCTCACAGAATGGTCGTGAGGAGTCAGCAGGTCACGCTTATTAAACAAGCTCAGCACATTTAGGCCTGGCATAGGGCTTGCTGATGTTAACGCTTATTGCTATTGATAACAATTTCAATTACTGGAATAATAGAGGGCAGAGTAAAGGCTTCTGATTTTTAAAGGCAATTTCTAAGTGTGTATAATTTTATATTTTATGGAGATAAAATGTTCTAGCCAACAACATAGAGACTGAATTCATGAATACTAACATCTGTTGCCAATCTTCCTCTTTTTTGTTCCTCCCCAGAGCCCCAGTGCATGGTTGTATATTCTAGTTGTAAGTTCTAGTTCTTCTAGTTTTTCTCTGTGAGCCGCCACCACAGCATGGCAACTGACAGACGGGTGGTGTGGTTCCACGTCCGGGAACTGAACCCGGGCTGCTGAAGCGGAGTGCAACGAACTTTAACCGCTAGGCCATCAGGGCTGGCTTTATTTTTAACTTTTTATTGAAGTATAATATACACACAGAAAAGTATACAATCATAACAGCTTGATGAGTTTTCACAAAGTGAACTCACTCGGTAGCCAGCATCCAGATCAAGAGGAGGAAGGTGAACGGTGCCCTGGAAGTTTCCACGTGCTCCGTCCGGTAACCACCTCCTAAAGCTGATCATATGGTCAGCTTTGCTTATTTTGAACTTTATATTGTATGGTATGTGCCCTTTTGTGTCTGGCTTCTTTCGCTTTGTGAGATTCACCCAACTGATAACCAGTGCACACGATTTACACTCTCAGCCATGCTTTCTCTTTTACTTTCTTTAAAAACATTGTCATATCTTTGTTGAGACTTGAAGGGCGAGCAAGGTTTTCCCAGAATTAGGGAGTTGGGTGAAAGAAACAGACTATCCAAAAGCTTGAGGGTGAGTGAAACCATGGAACATTGAGGACAGTGAAGGTAGACATTCATTCTGGAGTAGATATTTCCTGTTTAGTTCAACTGTTTTTATAATTATGACCATGCGTATAGTTCCCAGGTTTTTCTAAAATAAACAATGATGAAATCAATGTCCTTGTACATGTACTGTCACCTGCTGAGTTTTTATTTCTATAGGATAAATTTCCAAACATGACGCTCGCTGGGTGTAGGGGTACGTGAATTTAAATATTTAATAAATATTGCAAGATTGTGCTACAAAATAGTGCAGCAGTTCACACATCCACCAGCAATGAATGAGTTTGCCTGTTTCCTCCATCTTTGTCGGCACTGGATGTTAAATCACTTGAAAAAAATTTCTGTTCTGGGGCCGGCCCCACGGCGTAGTGGTTAAGTTCGGTGCCAGTTTCAGACGTGTGAGAGGTTCTGCTTTAAGTTTCTGCAATTGTCCACAGAGCCCACATCTCAGGATCAGCCTGAATTATCAAGCATTTGCATTACAAATAGTGGCCACTTTCAAGAAGAAATTATTAAACTGAAAGTCCAGTATCTCTGGAACATTGGGAGGGAGTGTACCAGCTGGAAATGTTCTCTCCTGCATCTGATAGAAAACTCAGCTCCCAGCACCTGAAACAGAAGGACATATATTGTTTCTTTCAGGGCCTCCCAAATTTTCTTGGTTCATGGTGTTCCTAGGCCAAGAGCAATACCTAATAGTTATGTTTATTAAGTAGTTAGGTTCAAAAAACTTAGTATTTATGTCCTAACAACTAATTGGCCATTTGAAAAAAAGAATACACATATATTGAAAGGAAAAATATTTTATTTATATTTTCATTTCATTATTAAATAGCTATAATTAAATAACTCAATTTAATTGAGTTTTTAAATAACTTTCATCCTTAAATACTACAGGTACTTATCATGGGATATGTGTACCTTTGGGGCACTGCACAATTTCTCAAACCTTGGAATCAAATTGGACATTGCCACCCTCATTTCCTCTTCCACATTGATTTTCATCCTGTAAAACCAGCTTTGCAAAGGCATGATGTCATTGAAAGGAATGTAAGGCCATTTAATATTAAAACTGTGACTTACCTTGAACTAGTAATTCACAAGGTGTCTGACAGATATTGAGCATCGCTATATTTCCTGTGAAATTTAAAATATCCCACAGCCTCTCTGTGAGTTCATGGCTCCCTGGGGTGCCCTGGTACACAATCTGGGTACTGCAGGTTTATTTAACAAGAAGTCTAGAGTAGTTGGTCTTGGAGTTAGTCTGGTGGCTTGGTGATATCATCAATGATTTACCCTTCTGGCAAGTTGTGCCTCATGGGCTCTAGATAGCTGCCATGGTGCCATCATCACATTCTTGCATTACAGTGCAGCCATCAATGCGAGAAAGGAGGGAAGGGCAGCATGCCAGGATAAAATATGACCTGCTTTTATACTCTCTCTGGACCTGATGGTGGATGGCAGACAGGTACCTCCAGATGCAGAGATGTCTTGAACTGTTGCCATCCAAACAGGGGTAAAAATTCGAGGCCTTGGTTATGTCAACCAGACCTGCGATTGGACGACTGAAAGGTTTGCCAGTCATACAATTTCTCAGGAAGACACTATCTCCCTAGCCCACTGTAATCTAGTGCTTTTTGGAGACCAGTACTTGCAAATGGAGACATCAGGCCCTGCAAAAATTCTTGTGTTGTGGAAATATATTATTTTGCCTGAATGAGATTCAGTCTTTCTCTGGAGACCCACTGGTTTTGGAGCTACTGAGTCCAACCCTGGCTCTAGAGAGGGAGGGGCTGTCTAAAGGACTGATACTAGTTGGCCCAGGAGTCTGAGATTTGAATGAGGAGAAGTTGGCCAAGAGGGAAAAGAGGACTCCAAATAGAGGGAACAGCATGGGCGGAGAGGGGTGAGGGCACATGGCTCATCTGACAAATTGTTTAGGGTTCATGTGGTAGGACCCTCAGCTTGGTGGCTGGCTGTGGGAGTTTGGTTTTGCCCTGAAAGCCAAGGAGGTGCTGAAAGGCTTAAGTCAGGGAAGGATGTGATCAGGTAGACAGTCTGGGGGACAATAACTACCATGTGGCAGAAATTTCTCGGTGCTCATAAAATGCCTTTCTTTTTCCTCCTGGACACAGAGCCATGTGTGAAGCCATGTGACTGAGTTCTAGCCCATCAAATACAGATGAGAGGGATATTTGCCATTTCTAGGCCTAGCCCACAAGACCCTCCTGCACAAATCTCCACATTCTCTCTTTCCACATTTGCTGGTTGGTAGAGAAGATCTGAGGACCTAGAGGGTGAAACTCCAGGAAAGACGTAGCCTGGATCCCTGAGTCGCCATGTGGTGAAGAGCCTGCCATGGACTATTACGTGAGCAATGAATCAATTTTTATTATGTGAAGCCATCGAAATATTGGGGTTATTTGTTACATGGGTTGGCCTACTCTGACAAATACAAAGCATAATAATAGCTAATATTTATTGGGCACATGCTCTGGGCTTGGTGCTGTACTAGGTGCATTGTCTCATTTAATCCACACAAAAACCCTAGAGGGATGGGTACCACCATTAGCCCACTTTTATAGACGAGGAAACTGAGGCAGAGAGAGCAGACGGCAGGCGAAGGCAGAGAAGCCTGATCCCCAAACCTGGACCCAAGTGCCAAACTGTGCCTTGCTGACTCGCAGTATTAAAGGAATCAGTTAAATTTGGGTGAGGCACAGAGACCAGATGGGGAGTTATTATAGTAACACCAGCCAGGACTCCCTGCCCGTGAAATGGGAAAAATCATGGGTTGTTGTAAATATTAATTGAGATAGTATGTGTGAGGTGTTCAGTGCAGGGCCCAGCACCGGGCAGGTGAATAATAAATGACTGATTTTCTTCAAGAGACTAAACAAGAACTAATGAAGGCCTGGGTGAAAACAGGAGAGAAATATGCCCGAAGTAGCACTTGGCAGGACTTGGGCAAAGAATGAGGGAGATGGGGAAGTTGAGGGTTGGACGACTCTCTTATGTTGCCATTTGCAGGGAGATGGGAGGAGGATGTGAGAAACAGCTTGTACAGCATGCTGTGGGTATGGAGCAGGGAGAGAACGGGTCTCAAGATAATCAGCAGGAGAGCAGACGCTAAGCCTTCTGAGACGTGCGGATGTTCAACAGAGGCGCTCATCCTGGGCCTCCCGCTGAAAAGAGCTATGAGCAAACTGTCAAACCTTTGTCCAGACACATCCACTTCTGTCCTGAAGCAGATACTTTTTATCTACACGACCTTGGGCCCGTTCTTTAACTTCTTTATGCCTTGTTTTCATCATCTGAAGATGGGGATGAGAAGTAATAGGACTTACCTCACAGGGTTGTTGTGGACATATGCAGAGGGCTTAGCACAGTGTGAGATACGTAATGAGTAGTCAATAAAGGGTAGAAATTATCATTAAAATTCTCTTATCCCTAACATTATTTCTCTCTCTGTCTCTAGCTATGCAAACATTCAGGTAATAGCTATGAGCACAGAGCAGAATCTTTGCCTGACTTCTTCACTGCTGCATTTACGGCCAGCTTTTATAACAGTGATGGGCTCATGGTAGGTATTTAAATATTCGTTGAATGGATGAATAAGGAAACCCATCTCTCCCTCCTTTCTTCCTTCCTCCCTTCCTTCCATCCTTCTATCTGTCCATCCATCCATCCATCTTAGAAAGGCAGTAGAGTATAGTGGCTTAACCTACAAGTTTTTTTTTTTTTTTCAATTGTGGTCAAATATACGTTAACATGACATTTATCATTTTAACCATTTTAAGTTATAGTTCAGTGGCATTAACTACATTCATATTGTTGTGCAACCACCCGTCTCTGGAACATTTTCATCTTCCCAAACTGAAACTCTGTTCCCACTAAACAAGAACTCCCCATTCTCTCCTCCTCCCAGCCCCTGGCAACCACCATTCTCCTTTCTGTCTCTATGAATTTGACTCCTCTAGGGACCTCATACAAGTGGAATCATACAGGATTTGTCCTTATGTGACTTAGCCCACAAGTTTTGCAATCACAAAAGCTCTGTGATCCTGGGAAACTTAACTTTCCTCCTGAATCTCCGCTTCCTCATCTGTAAAATGGCTGTAATAATAGTACCCACCTCATAGGGTTGTTGTGAGGTTTAAATGAGATAGTGCATATAAGCCACTTAGCCCAGTGCCTGGAATGTAGAAAGTGCTCAATAAATATTAGTTACTCAGAAATGTATGTTCTAAATTAGGAGACACTGGTGTTGTACTGATCACGTGTCTGGCACTGTTGTAAGCCCTAACGCATTTAAACCTCCCAACACCCCTGTGCCATTGGTGCTATCACTGTCAACCACACTTCATAGAGGAGAAAACGAAGGAACAGACAGGGTGAACCGCACACTCAAGGTTGCACAGCCAGTTCCCCGCAGAGCGGGGATTGAAGTCCAGGCAGCCTGTTTCCAAAGTCCGCAGGCTTTACCACGGCCCCACACTGCTTCTGCCGCCTCTGTCAGTGGACGGTCACCCGTCTGCACACTCGTGCGTCAGGCTAGCAGGGAGAGTGAGTGGAGGTGTCGAGACCTCAGACAGGAGGAGGCGTCTGTGGGAATCTGTAGAAAAATCATTGAGGATAAGCTTGCTGTTACTTCCCATGTGCAGTCCCAACCCAGTGGGGCCCTCCTCATGGCCATTTACATGCGAGGGCCTCCTTTGGACATTCAGTGATCTCGGGGAGCAGGGGAGTGGGGGAGCGGGGGAGCCGGGCCCTCCACCTGCTGCTGGGGAGGCCTGGAGCGCTCCCAGGTGACACGGCCGAGCCAGCGCCTTTTCACCTTGTTGGCAGAAAGCTCAGCAATCTTGACCACCCTCTGCCCTGCCCAGTTGAGATAAAAAAAAGGTTTCCTATTCTGGGCCTCAGGGCCACCTCCCACCAAGGCTTTATTGCTTTCTTGGCACTTCAGGGAGCTTCTGCAGCCCTTTAAAAGGGGCAGAGCCTGTAGTGGGATCAGTGGCTCTGGTTCTGGAGATAAAGGTGTCCAGGAGAGCAGGTGCGGGCTTCCCAGCCAGCTCAGGCCAGAGCCAGGGTCCTGTTGTCTCAGGCCTGATGTCTGCAGAGGTGAGCCTGCTGCTGGCCCCTTCCTCTGCAGCCTGGCCGTCCAGGAGGTCGCTGAGACTTAATTCAAGGCTGGGGTGCTGGGGGCTTCTTTCTGGGCTCTCTTCCCGCCCGTGTCCACTCTCTCTTTTCCCTGCTGCAGGCGGCCATGGCTATGTGTGACCCTGAATTTGGCGGTGGCAAGATGAAGGAGACAAGCGTGGGGGGCAGATGGCGTGGGTCCTGGTACGAGCGGTTCGTGCAGCCCTGCCTGGTCGAACTGCTGGGCTCGGCCCTATTCATCTTCATCGGGTGCCTGTCGGTCATCGAGAACGGGGCGGACACTGGGAGGCTGCAGCCGGCCCTGGCCCACGGGCTGGCCCTGGGCCTCGTCATCGCCACGCTGGGGAATATCAGGTGAGGCCAGCTCCGGGCAGTCACCCTGGTGCCAACCTGCGGAGCCAGGGTGGGGAGCAAAGCTGGCGGCAGAGACCCCTGGGCGTATACTGAGGATTCCCAGAGCACTGTGGATAGGCGTGGGGCTGGGAAGTCAGACTGCCGGGTTCAAACCCTAGCTCTGCAGTCCATGAGCTCTGTGGCTTTGGGCAAGTCACTCTCCAAACCCAAACTCCCCCACCTATAAAATGGGAACAATAGAGTATTTCCTAAATTAAATTTCCTAAGCCAACACATATGTAGAGCTAACCATGTGCTGGGCATTATTCTAAGCACTTTACAGGTAGTAACTCATTTAATCCTCGCAACAACCCCGTGGGGAGGCACTGTTATTATCCTCATTTTCCAGTTGTGAAGGAGAAACGCCAGGTAACTCGTCCAAGGTTACATGGCTAGTAAGAGGCAGAGCCGGCAGGCAGGTCAGGCTGTCTGGCTCCAGCGCCCCAACCCAGCGCCTCATGGGGGAGGCACGAAATGGAATGATGTGAAGAGCTTAGTCCATATCAAGGGTACTGTGTCGTTGCCACCAGTAGAATGGGGTTGACTCCAGCCTCGGGGAAAGCGGAGGTATGCGGAGGAATGTGCAGAGGGGTTTCCCACTGGGGTATGCATGCAGACGCAGTGTCCGGACCTGTCGAGTGGTGACCAGAGAGGGCAGGGAGGGCCGAGAGTGCCCCCTGCACAGCACTCGTATGGACGGGAGCTCCTTCAGAGGTCAATGGGATTCCAGAGGAACCCACCGCAATGACGGGCGTCTTGAACGGGCGCCTGGCAGGGTGATCTAGGACATGCTTGGTCTGTACTTAATCTCGCTCAGAAAATAGATCTGAATAAGGAAATTAAAATACTGTTTCCCAGAAAAATAGAATAGAAAGAGAACTTTAACATTTCTCTTTAAATGTCCGGGGGAAGCTGCAGGTGGAATGAAAAACACATTTTCTGTTCTGACGGGTCTGGGGTTGAATGCAATCTTTGTCACTTCTTAGCTAGGTGACCAGGGCAAGTAGCTGAGTCTCTCTGTGTGCAGCAATATAAATGGAGATAATAATAATAGCTGGTATTTACTGAGTACTAACTGTGTATACAATACTATATATGTACACATTAATTCATTATATCTTTGCAACAGCCTCAAGAGGTAGGGATCATTGAGGCACAGAGAAGTTATATAACTTGCCCAAGGTCACACAGCTATTCGGCGGCAGAGCTGGGGTTTGAACTCAGGCCAGCTGGCTGGAGAGACCATATCTTATGCACCGCAGTAGACTGTCTATCTGTAACACCAACCTTTCATTCAATCATTTGCTTTTCAACAAATATTTATTCAGCACCTACTGTGTGCCAGGCACTGACTTTGAGGTTGTGAATGGACCTAAGATAAGGCATATAAAGCACCCAATACAGCACCTGGCACATAGTAGGTGTTCCATAAATACTTGTTGAGTGAACACTGAATGCATTGACTAGAAAGTGTCCTGATTGTTTTACTGTCAACGGATGTGAAGTTAGTCTCAGGAACCTGTGTGGTGTTCCACACAGTCAGCCCTCTCCTGGTTGAGCCATGCTCAGAGTAACAGCTTCTTTCCCGGTTTGGGCCCAGGAGAGGGCTCTAACCCTGCTGTGTCCTGTGGGAGGCTGCCCCACCCCACTTCTCTCTATGCTTTGGCAGAGCCCAGGCTGAACTTGCTCATGGACCCAGATTGAGGCCTGGTAGGCGTGGCCGCGCCTTCTCACCACCTATTGAGTCTGAGCCTCGGCTGGTGCTTCCAAACCAGGCATGAAGCTTACCCGAGGGCCTGCATATAGAGCTGGGACAGACGAGCTGGGGCAGCTGGTCCTGAGATGTCAGTGTGTTGGACAAAGTCCTTTTGTCCAGGGGCAAGGTCCCCTGTCCACTCTCAGCTGAATGCTCTGTCCACTGGGGGTGGGCAGACCCACTGGTGGGCTTTTAATATCTAGGGGGGCACTTTGGCTCTTGTGTGACATGGAGGGTCTTGGGGTCACTTTCCCTTTTGTGGGAGGCGTCCATTTCATGCCCCAGAGGGATTTAATGGGCCAATCTCTGAGGATAATGCCCCCATCTGAATGGGACTGGATGGGATGCTGATGGGGGTAGCAGGGTGCTGGGGGGGCCTCCTGGCTCTGGGACCCAGGCTGGTTGAGCATCTTGGTGAAAAGGAAGGCTCTTTCCCATGACCAGTGGAGGGGCCGGCCAACTTGAACCTGCTCTTTGACCCTAGGTTCAACTTTGTCTAACCTCCTTCACATCCCAAACTCCGGATCCCAATCCCCAACCCCCTCCTGAACCTCACTCCCCATTCCCAATTCCATTTCTATGAACTCCTAATCTCAATTTTACACTCAATGCTAATCACACTTTCAGGCCAAAACCAGGGATTTTATTGGTTTAGCAGTTCAACCAATCAGGAGCTCTTGTTCAGGGCCTGGTTACTTATAAGGGGAGGCCAGGATACCTCTCCTGGGCTACTAATTTGGAGCCTGGGGTCTCCTTCTGACCTGTGGTCACGTCTCCGAAGGACTGAAAGGAGCTCTGAGGGAGCGTGGAAGGAGTTCAGGGATGGTTCCCCATTACGTTCTTCCTTTGGGCCCTCCTGGGGTCTGGGCATAGGGCAGGAACTGGGCTGCTCTCCCCTCCCCGGCTCTCCTCGCTTATCCCTTGCCCCACCATTCAGCACCTCAGGGAAAATGGGTGCTTGCTTTTCACTTAGGCTGGGCCCTTGACTGACTCTGGCCCTACAAGGTCAGGCTGGGAGGCTGGTTGGGGCACATTCCCTTGGGTGACAGCCTGGGCCTTGGCCTCATGACTTCCTTCTGTTTTTGTGGATGACAGTGGTGGACACTTCAACCCTGCGGTGTCCCTGGCGGCCACGCTGATTGGAGGTCTCAACCTGGCGATGCTCCTTCCCTACTGGATCTCGCAGCTCTGCGGGGGGCTGATCGGGGCTGCCTTGGCCAAGGTGGGTGATCCCCAAGGGGCTTTGGCTCTGACAGGGCTGCTGGAGTGTATGTGTGGGGGGGTGGGGAGTGTACAGTTCTTTTCTATTTCCTCCAGTGGGATTGGGTGGGCCCTTTCTACTGGGGAGGGGACCCTCAAAGGGCCTTTGTTTCCCTCCAAACCCACCCTGTTCTGTCCGTGTCTGGACACAGCCCTTCCCTGGACAGACTAGGAAGCAGAATTCAAGACTCGAGGTTTCTCTTTCTGAGTCCATTTCCGGCTTTGGATAGTTCTAATGGTTTTTCATCCATCCATTCATCCATTCATCCATTCATTCATTCACGTGTTCATTCACTCTACAAACATCTCACTAAACACTGACCGAGGGTACGAGATGAATATGATTATTCTCCTTGAGAAACTCCTGAACTGACTTCTCTGTGCGCTCTCCAGCTTGTCTGCCTTTAAACGGAGTTATTATACTTTTGATGGGAGTTAATATTCAATTTATGTTTGGAATCCTTCCATCCCAACAGGAAGACTAGCACTTCCCCTCTGCCACAGAATTCTTAAGCTTTACACTAACTCCATAGATGAACTCCCTTCCTCCCTCTTTGACTGCCTGACTTCCTTTCTTCCTTCTCTTCTCTTTCTCTCTCTTTCCTTCCATTGCCCTTAAGTCTTCAAGAGGCCCCTCAGGATGTAGGCCTTGCTTGCCGTGTGTGTGTGTGGATGTGTGGGGAGGGCAGAGTGTGGGGGTTTGGGGGATGAGTGCAGGGGGGCACCCTGTTAGCCTGGCTGGGGTTTGGTCTATGACTCTAAGTGCTGGCCCATTGCTGACTTTGGTCTCAAATCTCGTTTTGCTGTCTTCCCTGCCCTGGTCTCCCCATGCCCCCATATGAGACCCTGTTCCTCTGTCTGTAGAGTGGACTGGGACCATCCTTCTCTGGTTCTTGATGGAAAGCATGCCCAGGCTCTCCCTCAAGCTGGGCCACATGCAAACTTGTCAAACATGATGGCGAACAGTGCAAGGAAGCAGCTGCCGTCGCTGAGTGCACCCTCCCTGCACTTTACACATCCTCTCTTGTTTAAGCTCCCGACGACTTCCCGAGAAGCTGCAGTCAATCCTTAGAGGACACTCGCTCCCTGAGTTAGGAGCTGTTACTGTCATCCCCACTTTATAGAGCGGGAAACGGAGGCACAGAGAAGTCAGTAATGTGCCCAGGTTCTGATGAGCTGGTGAGCAGCAGAGCGCAGGTTTAGGTCCAGGGTCCTGAAGCTCGTCTGCTCGGCCAGCCTCCCTCTCCACGTGCTGTGACAGCCCCTGAGGCCCATTTCCTGGGAAGCCCGCGGAGGTTAAGCTTCAGGGCTGTCCTTGCACAGGCCCCTTCAAAGGAGCCTTGTTGGGGGCAGGCAGTGGGTTCACCTGGTCATATGTGTTAGCCAAGTTCGTAAAAGTAAGGTATTTTGTACTGTTTTCTTTCTTTCTTTTTTTTTTTTGTGAGGAAGATCTGCCCTGAGTTAACATCTGCCAATCCTCCTCTTTTTGCTGAGGAAGACTGGCCCTGAGCTAACATCGTGCCCATCTTCCTCCACTTTATATGAGACGCTGCCAGAGCATGGCTTGCCAAGCAGTGCGTCGGTGCGCGCCTGGGATCCAAACTGGCAAACCCCGGGCTGCTGCAGTGGAGCGCACGCACTTAACTGCTTGCACCACTGGGCTGGCCCCCTGTACCGTATTCTTTTTCTTAAAGAGGGTCGTCTAAGTTACATAAGCTTCAGCCCCACAACACCTGGAGCCACTGCTGGGTTTTCCCCATTTACAGATGAGCAAAACAAGGCTCAGAGTAGTCCGATAGCTCACACAGAGCCACACAGTAAAAACTGGTGCAGCTGGGATGTGGACCCAGATATGTCTGACTACACATTGGATAGAATCCTTCACTGGCTATAAAGGTTGGGGATGTGCGTTTTTAGGCCCCCCTCCCCTCTGCTCCCAGCTGTCTCTCCACTCGCTATGAGGCTGAGTGACTTCTCTCCACAGGCGGTGAGTCCTCAGGAGAGGTTCTGGAATGCGTCTGGGGCAGCCTTTGTGACAGTCCAAGAGTCGGGACAGCTGGCGGGGGCACTGGGGGCAGAGATCGTCTTGACGACACTGCTGACACTGGCCGTATGCATGGGTGCCATCAACGAGAAAACACGGGGCCCTCTGGCCCCATTCTCCATCGGCTTCTCTGTCACCGTGGATATCCTGGTGGGGTGAGTGCCCCTCAGCAGCGGGACTGCAGCCCAGGCCTGGGCTGAGGCTCAGCTCTGGGCGGGGTGTCAGGCCTGCAGAGCTTACCTGCTGGTCACAGACTCAGTTGCCAATAGAGGCCATGAAGATAATGCAAATTGGGGAAGTGGGCTGGTACCAGGCAGGCAGTAGGGAGTGGTGGGGACTGTGGTATTCAGCTCTGTAGTATTCACTATTCAGCTCTGATAAGTTACTGCTGTGAGAGAATATGGGCTTGGGGTGACTCACCTTCTAATTTCATTCCAGGGAAGTCAGAAGGCTGGATTTTTATGTGAAATTTTCCAATCTTCACAGTGTCAATAAAACATTTATGCAGGCTATGTTCGTCCAGCCAGTAGGCAGTCAGGTTTTAGCTTCAGACCTACAAAGAGCTTCCATACCCATGGTCTCATTTGTGTTGAGCCTCTCAGTAGGTTTGGGAAGGGATTAAGGAGACAACGTTGGGTCAGGGATTATTTCTCCCATTTTATATATCAGGAAACTGAGGCTCAGAGAGGACACAAATGACTTATTTAAGATCATTGGGCAGTAGCAAATTAAGTGACAGGTCTGGGACAAGAGCCCAAATCTGCTCAAGGGGGTGAGGAAGCCCCTTCTTAATGTCCAATTCCTTCCTTTTTCTTGGACACAGAACGGACCTTTGCTTTCCCCGGCTCTAACCTCCAGCTCTGTGCCGTCCTTCGGGAGGCGGAGTCTGGGGAGCTGGGGAATGTGTGCGTAAAGCTGTGGCTATGCTTTGCTGCCCCCTAGTGGCTTTTGGTTCACTTACACGCCTACTGACTCCGTTCTGCTTTGGACACCAGAGGTTGGGTGGGGGACAAGGTCTGCAGGGCCCCAGCTTGAGTGAATGGGGGCAAGGATACAGACACCTGGGGAACAGTGCCCTGTAAGAGATGCTGGGCCCCAAGCTTGTGGTGCAACAAGAGCCTCAACCGGCTCAGCTAGATTAGAGTTAACATTGTACACGAATTATATGCGAGACATGGGCAATATATGTGCGTTTTCTTATTCACTCCTGACAACAGCCAATGAGAGGTACTTTCAACTCAAGTGAAACACAGAGAGGTTAAACAAAGGGCACACAGCTGGAAATAGCTGGGATGGGTTCTGAACCCAGGTTGGCTGGACTCCAAAGTTCACATAGTTGACAACTGCTTGACTTCACTTTATCAACTTTGGAGAGAACCTAGATCCACCCTGTTTTCCTGCCATCACCGAACAGGCACTCCTGCTGGCCATTCTTCTAGAAGGGTGTGTGGGGAGTGGCAGACTTACGCTCAGGGAGGTGGCAAGCCTTTCACTTCCTAGCGTTGATAGCCTCTTGGCTTGTGTCTTCCTTGGAACTCCCCAGAACCCATCATATGGTAGCTTAGAGAGGGTTTCTGTGTGGCGTAAGACGTAGGCCTAGTTGGGGAAGTGAACTTGAGGTGAGTGGGGCCTGGTTGGGATCCTGGTGACCCGTGTGGCTGGGTGTTTGCAGGGGTGCTGTGTCAGGAGCCTGCATGAACCCTGCCCGTGCCTTTGGACCTGCTGTGGTGGCCAACTACTGGAACTTCCACTGGATCTACTGGGTGGGCCCGTTCCTGGCCAGCCTGCTTGTAGGAGTGCTCATCAGGTAGGAACGTGACCGGGGCCACTGGTTTGTCCGAGAGGTACCTGGTGATAGCTCCCAGAGCATCCAGGGCTGGAGGGTGGGGTTCTCACTCATGTTGGAGAAGGAGAGAGAGAGCCTTCTTCAGAGGCAAAGATTATGGCTCTGTGACCCTCGGTCGTGACCGAAATCTACCTCAACAGAGCTTATGTCATAAAGAGGGATTCATAATTGAAAAGGCTCACATAATTGAAAAGTTCACAGCTAGCACAGGTAGGTGCTCAAACAATGCCTTGGGATTTGGTCTTTCTAACAGGCTCTGCAGTCCTCTGTGTAGGCTTCATGCTTAGATAGGTCTCCAATAGTGGGAAAAATGCTCTCTAGGCTTGTATCCTGGCAGCTTAACAACTGCAGAGGAAACAGAACAACAGCTCTAGCAAAAGGCCTGGGTCTCACGCTCACTGGTTTGGACTGGCCCAGCTTGGGTCATGTCTAGGTCTGAATCAGTCACTATAGCCTTGGGGTCAGCACTCTTCTTGGCTATGTCTGGAGCATGAGCCTACCCCTGGAGGGGGCTGAGGTCAGACTTACTTGAACAAGCACACGGCCTGAGAGTAGGGGAGGAGCAGTTCCCCAAAGGGGTGCTGTGCAATTCCAGGGCCCCTATCCACAACGAAAACCATGTAAATGGTGCCCCCAAGAGCATGTATGTCAGGAGATGCCATTCACATAAAACACAATGTGAACAGTGCTCCCTGGAGTTGTGCAATGGATAATAAGGTTGACGTTATCAGAAGGATAATACCTGCTTGACTGTTTCCCCTCGGGCTCTCTTCTCGTGAGTCTGTGGGAGCTCAAGGATTCATAGGGTCCTGTTCTTCCTGCTCCAGGTGGGGCAGGAATTAGGGTCTGAATTTGGCACAAGTTGGACCTATGTTCCACTGTCTTGGAGAGGACAGTCACTGGGCTGGGCGGATCTAGATCATTGCCCATCTGCAGTCCTGGCTTAGCCTTGGCTTAATGAAAAGCATCACCAATAATTCTCTGTCTGTTGCTTTCAGAATGGCAGAGATGTGCATCTTCAGGAAAAGGGCTGGAAACCAAACAGGAAAGAGTTTCTGCCTCTCCCCAAGGGGATCTGGCTCCTGAGGCTGGGAAGGCTCAGGAAGGCATCTGTCTGGAGAGTTCTGGGCTTAGAGACGTTGATGAAGGGCTGCGTCTCTCCCCGACAAGCTCAGAGACCTCACTGGGCCATTTTTTTTGTAGGTTCCTCATTGGAGATGGGAAAACCCGCCTAATCCTAAAGGGACGGTGAAGCTGAGATGGTGGAATTCCTGCCGCTCCAGTTGCCCTCAGTGGACCCCTCCTGGACTGCAGACAGGACAGCTTCTGCCATTTCCTGCTAGGGCAGAGGACCAGAGGAGCAACTGACCTGAGCCTAGCTTCTCGGATAGACAGACTGCCGCTAAGTCCTGAGGATGCTCTAGGCTCTTTGAATTCCTTTGTACTCATCAGAGTCCTCAGCCCAGGGAACGTGTTGCCAGCACTGCCCAGAGGGAGGCAGAAACAGCACAACAGAAGAGTTTTTCTTGACAGGGAAGGTCTAGGAGCAGAAGAGCCGTTGGAAGAGATGGCTGTGTATGTACATCAGCTCATTTCCCCCACCCCGTTTTCTCTCCTTCTCTTGTTTCCTGATTCTGACTATGTATTTCCTTGCTTCCTGAGCTGCCAATCTAGCTTTGCAATAAATAGTCCAGTATTTCCTTCCACACGCTCATTGGCTTGCCTTTCATTTCAGAAATGGGCACTGCTGGAGAGGAAGCAAAAGCCTGGGTTGGGCCTTAGCTGTCCAGAGTCTAGTCAGCTTGAGTTCAGCTCAGAGTCCAGTGCCGAGGCAGCTGCTTAGAGTGCAGGCCAACCCACAGCCTGTCACCCACTCAGCCAGACCACCTTGGAGCTCTGTCTCAAGCTCTGAGTCCATTCTATGGTCCAGTTTGGTCTCTAGTCAGTCTCCAGATCACAGACCTCAGGGCCCTGCTGAGAAGCCCAATGCAGAGTACAGGGTCTGGTGTAGTGCCCAGTACTACCCAGGACATGGATCAGCCCATTCATCGCACTCAGCTGGGGATGAGGGTGGGTGTGGGGGTGGGCCAGAGCTGCAAGAATTTCCCACGGAAATATATAACATGTGCATAATATAGGTCTGGAGAGACAGTGATATTTGGATGGAAGATATGAGTATAATGAATAAGAAAGGACAAAAAGACACATTCTGAACTTCACACTTTACAAGTAGAGTGTGCATCTTCTCTAAGAATTTATGGGTCATTTGTGGAACATGATCATTATAACACCATAAAGAAGTGCTAGGGAAAAAGAATCCTCAACAACAAATGAAAACTCGCCCACTTCTATAAGATGAACAAAACGCTCACCTGAGTAAAAATGAAGAAAATGCACACTAGAGAAAATCACCAGGATAGTCAGAGACTGCCTACTGAGAAAATGGACACTACATCCCCAAATGTCCAAACCATTTTTAGGGAAAAAGAGAATAACAAATAATAATAATAACAATAACAAACCTAAAGAAAAGAAAAAGGGAGGAAATAATATGATAAAATCAGAAACAAGAAAATTAGAACACTCACAAAGAGTGAGAAATGATAAAAGTTACTATTTCCTTGGGTGAAATAAATAATGAAATAAACCTTTGGTAAATCTAGTGAATAAAATAGTTATATATACACACACATATATATACACATACATGCACATGTGGATACCTATGTAGAGCTAAAATTTATTTAGTGTTTATTGTCTGCCTGGCACTGTGCAGAATGCTTTGCGTGCATTATTTCATCTACTCCCCACAACAATCCTACAAGGTAGGTGTAGTGGGTTGAATAGTGTTGCCCCAAATTCTTGTCCGCCTAGAACCTCAAAATGTAACCTTATTTGGAAATAAGGTCTCTGCAGACATAATTAAGAATCAAGATGAGGTCATATCGAATTAGGGTGGACCCAAAATCTAATGAGAGTATCCTTATGAGACAGAAAAGGACACACAGAGACACAGAGAAGGCGGCCATGTGAGGATGGAGGCAGAGACTGGAGTTAGGCTGCTACATGCCAGTACCAGGAGTCACCAAGAGCTAGAAGAGGCAAGGAAGGATTCTCCCTACAGCCTTGGAGGGACCACGGCCCTGCTGACACCTTGATTTCAGACTTCCGGCCTCCAGAACTCTGAGAGAATACATTTCTGCTGTTTTAAGCCATTAAGTTTGTGGTAATTTGTTATGGCAGTCCCAGGAAACTCATATAGTAGATACTCTCACTCTTCTCATTTTCCAGAGGAGCAAATGGAGGTTCCAAGAGGTGACGTTACCCAAAGTCCCATACTTAGTAGGCTGGTGGAGCCAAGATCAGGTATGTTTGATTGCAGCGTTCATGATCTTTGTCATCACACTTTACTGTTTCTGAATAAGGGACAGTATGTCTCCTGCCTTGTCTCCTACTTGCCTGTTAGGTCCCCATTAAGAGGGGGGACAGAAAGACATGCGTTGTAATTCTTCTCATTCCTGACTTGCAACCGGGTTTCAAGTCCTGGTCTTCACATCAATTTCTAGACCATAGCTCTCAAGAGGAAGATCGATGCCAATTCATCTTTGTTAACTCCACATTATTTGGCTTCGTGTTTGCTATATGGAAGGGACTAAGTACTTGTTGAGAGAAAGAATGGCATAGGCTGATCTCAATGACTCCCAAATTCATGCTGACCCTACAGAGTAGAATCCAAAATTGACCCAGATCTCCAAATTTCACCTCCATCCCACCTCGTGTCTTCTCAACAACAAGGAAGTCACAGAATTTTAGGATGTTAGAACTAGACACTCTATGATAGTAGTGAAATGTAGCTGCTACGAGTTTGGATTCTGAGAAAGATCTGAGTTTAAGTCTCAGAACATTCACTGCTTTGCTGTATAACCCTGAAGAAGCTATTGACCTTTTCTCAGCCTCCGCTTCTTTATCTGTAAACTGGAAATATCACCTCAGAATGCTTGTGAGAATAAATATCGTTTGTTAAGCATTAGCACAATGCCTAGTACATAATACGTGGACACTGTGTTAGCTTACATTTATTATCACCGAATCAAAGGTTTTGCAGCTTGCAGGTATCAGAATGATGGCAAGGGGGTGGAGTTCTGGCAAGGAGATTCTGAATGGACTTTGCACATATTTTCTGTCAGCTCAGTCAGCCGCCCTCATATAACCATTTTTGGGCCTCTCAAGGGGAAAAGGTTGGGAACCACTCACGCTGTTCAACCCCCAAACCCAGAAAGGCTAAATCATTTGACTATAATCACACAGTGATCTAGTGGCAGAGCTCAATTAGAATCCAGGATTTTGGACACACAGTCGATTCTTTCTACTGCACTTGGAGGACAAGTACCTATTCATTCCCTTTAGCCAGAAGTGGCTTGAGTCCTCACATGCTGCGTTGTTGGGGAGCCCACTGTTACACTGTTGCGTCTCTCCCTCACGGGACTGTCCAAGAACTCTGAGAGTTTATGCAATCCAAAAGGGAAGTATGCCAAACTTCTCCTCTCATGTCGCAACTTTTTATTATGTGCCTGCTGCTGCATTTGCCTCTCTCCCACGTGGTGCCGCTGTTGGGAGTGGTCCTCAGAGACGGCGTGTGCTGTATAACAGCTAAGTCACACTTGTCCAGGCCAGGGTGGTTTCCTGAAAGAGGGGTTGTTCATTGACAATTCCACAACTCCGTGCCAAGCACACCTGCATGCTCCACGGGCTCTCTGCTCATGCATCCAAGCAACGCTTAAGGACAGAGCCTTGCAGGTCTTCCCCCATCCCCTCCACCCCACACTGCCATCCTCCTCCAGAGTCCTACTGCCTTGGCGTGGGCTTAGGCATTCGCCTTTCTTGGAACCCAAACCCACTGTTTCCCCTCCAAGTCTCTGGACTCATCATGGAGTTTGGGGGTTGTGACCAGCTATGTTCCTCTTAGTGCTTGAAACACAAAGCATTCATCTTCCTCCCTTAAAGTCTAACTGCCTTACCTGGTTTATAGGAAATGAAAACCTGTAGCCTTCAGAGGTTTTCCCCCCTTACAGATTTAAAGTTTCTCATCTAATTTCCAGGCCTGAGTCAGTTCACAGGCCGAAATCTCTGTAAAGACAGGGAAGGTCAGGTAACCTTGTGGAAGAACTCTGATATAGCACTGCACACGAATATTATGAGCCTTTATCTCTGCTTCCTCCAAAAACGTCGTGGCCATTTACTCAAGAAAAATATAGAGAAAATATAGAAAAAAAACACAGGGACTCTTAGGTACTGACTCTGAGCAGTTATAATTCTTGAAAACCTTGGGTATTACTGCAGTCGGCTGCAGAGTAGAGGCTTCTAAAGTCCAGGTGAGAGACAGACTTCGTCTGGAATCCACCTCATGTTTAGGTGAACCGGCTCTTTAAACCCAGCCTAGGGTTTTTCGTACAGTTCCTGAGTATGGTTAGAAATATATCCTGAGCAAGTGGCAAAATCTCTACATTTACTCTACGACCCAGGGAGTTGGAGTTGCTACAGGAAGGACTAAGTGGAAACCCCTGGAACTCTTTAAATCAAATAGTAAATCAAAAGCAACAATGTATCTTTGGGCAAGTGGCAGAGACTTGCTCCCCCATAAAGGCTGTGGGTGAGTGCCTCACCCAGAATACATGCAGTAAGTGCATCCAAGGCTAATTCCACCCTAGAACTAGAGCCAAGCATTATTTGGGACAACGGCAGTGACAACTATCAGAGGCCTGCTGCACAAGAATAGCTGCGGACTCACAGAAGATCCTCGATAGTTGTCAGGGGAGCAGTGAACTGGAAGGAGACTGAAATTCTCTTTAGCTACTAGGATCAGCTTTTATTACCTCTTGGATAAGTTCTCTTTCCCCCTAATAGAAGACATCCTTTAAATTATGGCAAACACCAGTGGGAGTCGTTTATTTTAGACATTTATTTCACATACAAGTTTTCAAGAAGACATCTAAGCGAACATTGATACAAACAATGAATAGACATACATTTATACTCGGAATGCATTCAGACAGAGGCAAAGGCTTAAAGGTACACAAGTCACTCAGACACCGCCTGCACTTGGGGCTTCCCCAGTTCCCTCACAGTTGAGTCTTGTCTGTCACGGGGAACCGGAGCTCACAAAATAGGCTTTCCTCACCACAGCTACCTGCCATTGGCTGCCACGGCGCCTCAGGGGCTGCCTGCTGTTGAACATGGGTGATTTGTCCTGTCTCCTTACTAAGCGAGCTCCTGGACTGCTCACAGCACCCCTCTTCCTAAGTACAAAATGGGTTCCGTATGGCTCGGATGCTGCATGTAGTGGTGAGTTGTTAAGTTCTGTTTTTCTAAGTTTTGAGTTTTCCAGCAGCCAGAACAAAGAGAGAAAAGCAGTAAGTTATAAAAAATCACAGTGTTTGTAAAGTAACTTTTTTTTTTTTGCTTAGGATCAGACCTTTCCCTGGTACAAAAATCTAGAAAAAACCTTTTCCTGTGGATCTTCATAAAGGGAATGTTATGTGATATACGAGACACATTAATCAGAGTGTGGTTATTCTTTTTGACTTTCATGTTCCAGCTGAAAAAAGATAAAAATACAAGTAGCCTTGGTCTAAGATGGTGGGTAGGATTTCTATTTCTTCAGAACAGAGAGAAAGTTCATTAAGTTAATTTAATACTCGTCCAAACAGCCCATTTACAATTAGGAATACAGGTAGGGGAACCCAAATTTCACCTCAGCTTGATCCCAGAGGTACGAGACAACAGAATCAGTTTGTTCCACTGGAGACAGAATGGGTCTTGATCCTTTCCTGCCATTGGGGAAGGTTGAGAGACAGAGGTACACAATACAATTTTATGCAATTTAGTTCCTTTGCAAGTGAAGGTGATTTTCTCATGACTGTTATTGACCTTTTGTAATTGACATGAATCTAACTGGCATTACTTTTTGCTATGATACTTTCTCTATAATATTGCAAGTTCCTTGAGTACAGACACCAGGCCTTTTTTCATTCTCATATCCCTCACTGTGCCTAGAACATAGCCTCACACATATAGTGCTTAATAAATATTTATAAATAAATCATCTACTTTGCTGAATCATGCTTTATATAATTATTAATCCTGCGTACATATTACTAAGTGGTCATTTCTACTAATGTGCATCTTCTCTAGAGTTGGAATTCCAGAATATTTACACAATATAAGCACCCGGCCACTGGCACCACACACATCTTACTGTGCTAGGCACGCTACCAGCAGAAACTCCACCTACCAATAGAAGACTTATAATTCAGATAACACAGAGGAAATCAACCTACTGAGACGTGAATCATCATAACATTTCTAACAAATGTCAATCAGAAACATTTATCAATGTTTACCTGAGTCATCTGCCTTCCACTAGGCCACACCCTATCTACTGGCATCATAAGTTGGGTTGCTCTCTCCACTGCCTACCCTCCTTGGTATTTTGTTGAACAAGTTTCAAAAGATTCAAACATAGTCAAAGGAAAAATATTATCTCCAGATGTTTTCAAATAAGAGAGCATTTGACAAAGGAAAGCAGAGATAAGATCAAAAGAAGAATCTACATACAGCCCTGACTCTGGTTATCTTTCCATTAACCTTACAACTTCTCCCTCCCCAAGCAAAGCCACCCTAGACATCTACATATTAAGGGTATAAATGTCACTGGCCTCATCCTGAAGCAGTCAGCCTTGGATGACCAAATTCCTAGGTTTCATCTGAAATGTTCATAAATGAGTTAACTATCTCCCTATCTGAACTCTTCCTTCAATACTTATTGGGCTAGTGCTAGGGGGTTATCAAAAAGATTTTTCAAACAGGTAAATGAGGAAAACAAAAATGGTGTTCTGGATTGGAAATTTCTGTAAATATTTCCACTTTCACTCAGTGAGCTGCAGAGTTGTATAAATTACTCAGGGCTCTACAGTGAGGTTTACGATCCTCTGAAGAGGGACTAGAAGCCTCAGAAAAGAGCCTGGTATATTTAATAAACAGACGTGGAGGTGTTGGTCTGGACTGAGGTGACTATCTGATCTAAAGCAGGCCTACAGAGTCCAACTGGTCTTAGAAATATTAAATGTTTCCAGTCTCTACCTCACTTCTTCCCTACCCCCTTAAAGTTTTAGAAAACTATTATTATATAATATTATATTGAAGTGTGGGGTTGGGAGGCATAAAATATGCCAGCATATTTTCTAAATAAGAACCAGAGAAGTTATAGGGTAGAACGAGAACGTGTCTGAAATTCTACTTTATTTTAATGAGACACACCATGAGCATGAATCCTATTCAATCTGAGGAGGGCACGGTAGTTCAGAAGAGCCAGACAAGAGCACCCGGAACAATTAAGAGGTAAGTGTAGGACTTAACGAGAAACAGTAAAAGGAAGTGGATTACTTATAGGCTGGAGAAGCAGCAGCCGAGGGGGTTTCAGTCCTCAGGTACAGAAAAGGTTAGCATACAAAGGACGATGGGGGATTCAATGTATCTCACCTCTATGGAGGGCAAGGCATTAGTAACGTGACTTCAATGACAACGCAGGGATTTGACTCTAGCTATTTGGATCAACTTCTTGACACAAAAAAGGTACACTGCAACAGACCTCTGAAGGAAGCTATAAAATCTTCAATCTCCTTTTGTGAGTATCTTCAAAACCAAGATGGATTTGATGTGGTTCTGATCAGACTCCTGAAAGTTCTACCCAAACATGAAACTCGGTGATCAAGTTCAATCCAGGATCTCATGTGGTAGAGAGTGAAAAAAAATTTCAGCATTTTTTTATCTCCTTGAAAACAACTCCCGCCTACACTGAAGGATCTTGAATGTTGCTGGACTTAGTAATCTGACAGCAGCGGCCTCAACATACTGAAGAGAATTTCATTCTGAACTCAGACACTATTATCTTCTCCACTTTGTTAAAGAAGTTGAGACACATAGAAGGAATAGACTGATCAAGTTAGAGGAAGAGGTGAGAACAGGGTCCAAGTCTTTAGTTTATTATATTCTCAAGTTATCTTGGGAATTACACTTTATAGCTAAGAAAAGATTGCTTCCAAGAGTGAGATTAGGGTAAAATGGCTACAGGGACATTTAGGAAGAGAAGAGATCATCATCAAAAAGTTTTCCTGAATTCATCAGCCTTCCCCTTATGTGGGTTCTCCGGGGAATATATCAAGGGAGGGGGTGGCAGAAACTTTTCTCTCGTATGGACTTCCCGATGTTTGGTGAGAACAGAACTCTTACTGAAACGTTTGCCACACAGGGCACATCCGTAGGGCTTCTCTCCAGTGTGTATTCTCCGATGTTCTCGAAATCTTGTACAGTTATTGAAACTCTTTTCACAATCTACACATTTGTAAGGATTCTCGCCAGTGTGGACTCTCCGGTGGGCACTGAAATGAGAACTGTTGGTAAAGCTTTTCCCACACTCTCCACACTGATAGGGCTTCTCTCCAGTGTGGGTTCTCTGGTGTATAATAAGACTTGAGCTCTGACTAAAGCATTTTCCACACTCTCCACATCTGTAGGGCTTCTCCCCTGTGTGGATTCTCTGGTGGGCACCAAAGTTTGAGGAGTCATTAAAGCTTTTCCCACAGTCAAGACATTTAAAAGGTTTTTCTCCTGTGTGGATTCTTTGGTGTCTGATTAGGCTCCTGCTTCTACCAAAGCCCTTCCCACAGACACCACACTTATAAGGATTTTCCTTCTGATGGGTCATCCGGCACATAAGACGAGCACTCTTTCCAAAGCTTTCTCCGTATTTGAGAAGCCTATAGGGTCTCTTCCCCATGAAAGGCCTCTGATGTACTACAACTTTCCCTAAATCTCTAGGCTGAGACGTCAGCTTTCCCTGTCTGATTCCTTGAAGGCTTTCCCATTGTCTTCCTGAGATGCATTCCCTTTTATGATATTTACCCGGATCAGTATTCTGGGAAACTACCCTTTTAGACTTTTCTATTAACGCCCTTTGCTGCTCCGTGTCCTTATATATTACCTGTGTCGCATCCTCCTTGATACTACCTCCAATTTCAAAACCTGAAAAAAAAAGACCATAAAAATTTCAGACCAGGCCCGTATTAACATAAAAAACATGGTCTACAAGGTTTCATATGTTAGGATCCCTGTATACCTCACCAGCCTTGGGTCCTGTTACTCTTCCCTGATTCATCATGCCCTATTTTCATTCAGTTCCGTCAACAGCCTATAATACTCAGCATGCAGTAGGCCTTTGGAAATGTTTTCTGAATTGAATTATAATCCAAGCCATTATTCCCCACGCATATCCTGATTAACATGGGAGCAACTTAGCTTACCCCCCTGAAGTTCCACTCCAATTCATCCTGCTTTCAAATTTCATATCTATACTAAAATACACTATACTACACTAGTGGTTAGAGTATATTCTAGAGATCAAGTCCAAGTTTTTCAATGGACTTCTAAATTCATCAATATCTAATCACATCCTACCCAAGAGTCTTTTTTTCTTCTCCTCAAAAGTTCCTGTCACTTTGCTTTTCTGGCTGTCTCACACAAAAACCATACTAATTCAAATATTAATTCTCACTGTTCCCCAAACTGGAATTATCTTCTCACTCCTTCATCTACATCCCACATTTACTATAAGGTACATCTTGGATTGCAGCTTTTCCAAGAAGTTTTCTGGACAGAGAGTATAATGCGGTGAAGAGACACAGGCTTCAGAGTCAGACAGCTCTGTTCTGATTCCATCCTGGTCACTTATTAACTGTGGTTTTGTATTAACTTTTTATTACGGAAAATTCACACACACAGAAAAGTAGAGAATAGTATGTACAACGAACTTCCATGAATCATTTACCCAGCTGTAACAAGATCTGCTCATCGTCAATCTTGTTTCATCTCCATTCCCACACACTTCCTGCTCCCTCCACCCAGATTATTTTGAAGCAAATTCCAGACGTCATTTTTTCCCATCCATAAATATTTCAGAAGCTGTGTAACTTAGGCCCAATCCAGGTTTGTTTGATTCCCAAGCCTTGTTCTTAATCATTTTTCTATACTGCCTTGTTTCTACTTGCCAGTTTCAACATGACTTTCCTTCCACACACTGAGTTGAAACTGTTGCTCAGTCCCAAGTGGGGCCGCTGTGGCACAGGCTGCGGAGAAGAGGACGGCCATCAATCAATCCATTAACTTACAAGCCCTAACAATGCCATCTTTCATTTAACAGTAGTTCTTTTGAAATGTTCTGATTGGGTCCAACACTGTTCTGGGATTTAGAGGAAGTCACAGCCTAGGAGTTGGTTCAGACAGAGCCTGATAATTTGATGACAGGTCTGAAGCTCATCTTAAAAAACAAGATTCACAAGAGATGGTAGCAAAGGACTTTGTTTCCAGAGCTATCAAACCAGGGTTTCGTAGGACTTAACAGTTTCAGCCTTCGTACTACAAGTTCCCATATAAATACTATCAGCAAGCCTATACATGAACTTCCTTCTCTAACATTTGTTTTGAATAAGTTCAGAGTGCTGGAAGAAAAATATAACAGGTAGTCTAGAAAGAGAAGATGAGCTCAGATTAAGGATGGTCGTGGAATCTTCATACAAGTGTGATGGAGAAAACCACTCTGGAGATTTTTACAATAGTCTAGGCAAGAGATGGAGAAAGACTGAACTAGGGTAGTGGTTGTGGTAACTAAAAGTGCCATCTGCCTGGATGTAAATAATGAGAGAGAAGACATCAAAAATATCTCTAAGTTAGTCTGGATGACCTCTGGGAGGACACAGGGAAGAGCCCTGGTGTGGGAAGGAAGTTTTGAAAATTTTAAGTCTGGGCTGCTGGTGAGATGCCCATGGTGGCATCCAGCAGTCAGTGGGAAATACATAGGTGGAGCTCAGAACCAGAATAAAGTCTCCCTCTCATTTTGTCTCTGCCTATCCTTTTTCTTATGGACATCACACATAATTGAGATATTATCTGTTTTGAGCTTATTGACAACACTTCCTTTATCTGAGTTTTGTTTTCACACATAATTCCAACTTCTTCTTCCCCACAGTATTTCCAAGAGATATAAAACATTGCCTGACCCGTAGAGACAAAAATCGAGTGCTCCTTGAATAGAAGCACCACGAGAACAGGGACTTTTTTTTTTTTTTTTTTTTGGTGAGGAAGATTGGCCCTGATCTAACATCTGTTGCCAATCTTCCTCTTTTTGCTTAAGGAATATTAGCCCTGAGCTAACATCTGTGCCAATCTTCCCCTATTTTGTATGTGGGATGCTGCCACAGCATGGCTTGATGAGCAGTGTGAAGGTCTGCATCTGGGAACTGAACCCACAAACTCCAGGCCACCAAAGCGGAGCATGCGAAATTACCCACTACATCACCAGGTTGGCCCCCAGGGACGTTTTTTAAATTCACTGCTATATCCCTTGTTCCTCAAACAGCAAAGGACACTCAATTATTTGTTTAATGAATAAATATTCATAAGTGATGTGCCATCACTACTGTTTTTCCAGCAAATCACACTTCTTCATCTTTTAGACTACAACTTTTTCATGATCCTTACCACTTGGGCTTTGCAGCAGATCTGGAGGTCCCTGGAATTCTGGCTCTTGTAAAATTTCCTCCTCACTCATTCTCTCACTGCCAGAGTCTTCTAATATTGCCTCCTGTGAGGTCTCCTCAGGTTCCCAGTCTGTAGGTTCCTGGGGTTCAATCTCAATATCCTCTCTTTCTTGCCTTGAGGGTAACAGGACTTCTTCTGGGGTGTTGGTGGAAGGGGCAGATGCCCGGAAGTTAATCAGGGCATCCATCTCCTTGTAGAACGCGCAGGACTCTAGCACGTGACCATTTTTCACTTTGCGGTAACTCTTCTGAAGGCTTTTGAACTTGGTCCGGCACTGCTCTGGTGTCCGCAGGAAGCCACACTCTCGCAGTTGTTCAGCCACAGCCCCATACAACTTGCTCTTCCGATGACAGGCTTGAAGTGCTTCATAAAACCGAGTCTCACGGAGGATATCAAGAAAAGTCTTGGTTTCCTCATAGCCCCAGTGCACTCCTGCCATTCAAGGATAAAATTCAAAGATATAAGAATAGTATATATTTTCTTATATATAACATATAAAGGGTAAAAGAAAACAAATCCCATTCACAGTAGCAACAGAAACTATGATATGTCTGAGAATAAGCTTTGAAAGAAATGAGAAGGTCTGTATAGAAAAATCTATATTTTATTGAAAGACATAAAAGAACTAGAAAAAATGGAGACACACTATGTTTCTGGATATGAAGACTCAAGCTGTATAGATATCAATTCTCAAATGAATCTAGAAAGTCAAAATCCCAATAGCATTTTTTAAATGAAATTGATAAACTGATCTCAAAATTTACTTGGTAGAGTAAAAATGCAGTCCCCCAAATCTTCCATTGCTATGGTGAATAACTAAGGATTCAGCTGTCTTTTCAAAATGGTTAAGAATAACAGCCTAGGACACCCAATAGGAACTTCCCCCACAAAGTTCCTATCGCTTCTTTAACCAGTCTTCCTTAAAGACCAGAACTATGTCCAGAGTGGTCTTTGATGTCCCTGAGTCTTCTCCCTTGAGAGATGAAATGATCTGCAAGACAAGTAGATTTTCTGCTTTTATAGCAGAATAAATCTATTCAGTTTGTTAAACACGCTTTTTCTGTGTTTTGTAATCTGTAGTAGGAAAAAGTCATTTCTATCCTCCATCTCACTGGGTAGTCTCTCCCAGTCCTGTCACTGGATTTTCATATTTGAGACCCCCCCAAGAACCCCATCCTCATGCCTATGGATTTCCAGACTGGTGAATACCTGTATATGCATAACGCATCTTCCCATCTTTTCCCCGAGATGTTTCTTTTGAATAGGTATAATCATGAGTACACTTCCAGCTCTCCCAGTCCGGTTTATTTTTCCATTCTTTCTAAGAACTTATCATCTTTTCACAGAGTGAAGTAGAGAAACATTACTAATAACAGTGATACCAGGCAACGTTTTACTGCATTTTAGCATTTGCAGACTGCCTTCATCTTTATTGTCTCATTTAACACTAACAACAATCCTGGCCTTCTTAGTCATATTTTACAGATGACAAAATTGAAGCTCAAAGTACTTACATGATGCATCTATTGTCACAAGTTATTAACTGGCAGTTTAGTTCTGCATGTCCCAGTCCCCAAATTTCAATACCAGCTTTCTTGTGCATGATATATCTTTTTCTATTCTTTTAATTTCACTGTCTTTGTGTTCTTATATTTAAGATATATCTCTTGTAAGCAACAGATAGTTTTTTTTTTAATGTCTGACAGTCTTAGTCTTTTAAGTTTGCAACTAATGACATATTTGGATTTACATCTACTATCTTACTGCTTTTTTCCGATTTGACTCATCTACTTTGAGTTCCTTTTTCTTTCCTTTCTTGTATTTTTTTTTTTTTCATTTTATTTTATTGAGGTCATATTGGCTTTTAACATTGTATAAGTTTCAGGTGTACATTATTGTATTTCAGTTGCTGTATAGACTGAATTGTGTTCACTACCAATAGTCTAGTTTTTATCCATCACCATACACACGTGCCCCTTTACCCCTTTCTCCCTTCTCCCACCCCCTTTTCCTCTGGTAACCACTAATCTGTTCTCCTTATCTATGTGTTTGAATGACTATAACTAACAGGACAAGAAATAACAAGTGTTGGAGAGGATGTGGAGAAAAGGGAACCTCGTACACTGCTGGTGGGAATGCAAACTGGTGCAGCCACTATGGAAAACAGTATGGAGATTTCTCAAAAAACTAAAAATAGAAATACCATATGATCTAGCTATTCCACTACTGTGTATTTATCCAAAGAAAGATGAAATTAATTCAAAAAGATTTATGCACCCCTATGTTCATTGCAGCATTATTCACAATAGCTAAGACATGGAAGCAACCCAAGTGCCCACCAAATGATGAATAGATAAAGATGTGGTGTGCATATATATATATAGTGGAATACTACTCAGCCATAAAAAAGGATAAAATCATGCCATTTGTGACAACATGGATGAACCTTGAGGGTATTATGCTAAGCGAAATAAGTCAGACAGAGAAAGACAAATACTATATGATTTCCTTTCTTGTATTTTAGAATTTCACTTTTTTCACTCTTTTAACTTTAGTTACACATTTTTTTACGGGTTATCCTAGATAGTATAATAATGTATTCCTGATTTATCACAATCTAATATAACTGACTGCTTTACATCAATTCTCAAAATAGTGTCAGTTCCTTAGAACCCTTTGACTCCACTTATCTTCCTTCCACATGCCCCAAATACTTGAAGCCCATGCTGTGCTCTAACCACGGCCAGTCGGTGCTGGCAATCAGACTGCACGGGGACAGCAACAAACACCTGAGAGTACATTCAGTGATCTGGCCAATCACAGTGATACGTGGCACGGTGTGCCTGACAGCACTCCCCAGGTCTGGTCACTCCTGGACTACTCATCTTTCCATAAGACTACACCATCCATTTTCATACCAGAAAAAAGAGCACAATTCTTACCACTCAGGTTTTGAAACAAGACAGGGGCACCACGAATCTCAGACTTCCGGATAAATTCAACGCCCATTTCATCACCATCAGATTCTTCTGCTGCTTCTTCCTCCTCCACCAAACTGATCTGTTCTTTAGCACTGAGACCAATTCTCTTTAGTCTGGGGAGAGATATAATGTCCCTTGTCTTATCAGTGGATGAAGCATAGGCTGCAGGGTTCAACAAAGCGTCCATGTCCTCAAAGAAGGCACAGGGTTCTAGCACGTGGCCATTTCTCACTTTTCGATAGCTCTTCTGGAGACTTTTGAACTTGGTCCGACACTGTTCTGGTGTTCGGAGGAAGCCACATTCTCGTAACCATTCAGCTACAGCACCATATACCTGGCTATTTCGGGGACAAGCCTGAAGAGTTTCATAAAAGCGAGACTCTTTGAGAATTGCAAGAAAAGTCTTAGTTTCCTCATAGCTCCAATGCACGCCTGCTATTTTTTCATCTTCTAAACCCCACTGTTGCTGCTCTCTCCACGTTTTCCCTGCATTCCTTACAGGGATCTGAATAGCATGAACTGACTTTTCCTTGACATAGTTGTTTCGTAGAATATTCCTTTTATTAGAGGAATGTAGACCTATGGTCCATGGCTCCTTTCTTTGCTCCAACTGGGCTATCTTGTTAGATGTAGACACTGTACTTCCTACAGTAAGAAAAACATATTTCATGCTAGACACAGAGGTCATTACTACATGCCCCAATCTTCTGCTGTAGCGTGCTCTCCTGGACCGCTTGTTCACACCTATTTTTTAAAGGTCTTGTCTAATTCACTTCTCTTCTAGAGCCTTCCTCAACCATGACAGTGCACATTATGGTTATTCTTACATGAGTTCTTTGGCATAATCATCTACTAACTTACACTATCCTTTTACTTCTCACGTACGTATCACCTCTTTCCCAAGCTAGTTCTTAAAGGAAAAGCTTCAAGAGTAAGAAACATATATTTTATTAAGTTTGATTCCCTCTCAGTATCTAACATTGTGTTAGGTTCAGAGTATGCTCCTAACCAGTATCTGTTACTTATAAAATAAAGTGTGCTTATATCTGCTCCCCACCTCCCCCTACCCCCACCCCAACACACACACATATATACACACTGGGGCTATGAGAGACGAGAAGTCAAAAATTTTTGGATAGATCTGCCAAGGTTAACGGGAAACAGATATAAGAATAGGGAAGCAAACTGAGAGTCTATTACCTTTCGATACTGTAGAGATCAACATATCTTAAATTTGAATCCTAGCTCTACCACTTACTAAATCTCTTTGAACCTCAGTTTTCTGGGGAATAACATCATCTATTCAAAGAAGTGCTGGGAATATTAAATAAATGATCTGCAAAGTGTCCAATGCCCAGTCGGTATATAATAAAATTCAGTTTTTTTCTCTAGACAACACACACAGAAGCTTCATGGAATTCTAGAGCAGCAGCATCAAATCAAATTATTCCTGAAAGAACCCTGGGGATGGAGACTTGCTCTTTATTTCTACATGACAGAAATAAGTGTAGAGACAATGAAAGCTCAATTATCAATGTAAACGAGTGAGGCGGCTGGAGTGAGAACAGTTGCAGTTCACATGAGCTCCTTTATTCAGTGGTGGATGATCGCTGCTTACTTAAGAAGGTAGGCCCATGGTGCCTAATGTTTGATTTTTCAAGAGATACTGGAAATCCAGATTTACAAACTAATTTTAAATCAAAACCCTATGCAAGGCCAAAATATGTGTGTAGACTAGATTCAGCCCATGAGCCGTCAATTTACAATCTATGATAAAAGACTGGGTCAGGTGTCTCTGGGCCTGGGTCTTTCCATACATAATTACACATGAAGGGGCTGGGCTATATATGAATTCTCAAAGTAAGGTCCCTATCCTACTCGTGGCAGATTTTACTAAGGACTCTAATTCAGCATTTTATTAGGTCTGGATGCTATGTGATGCCAGGCAACGCTGGGACACATCTATCATATACACAACCAGGCAGACGGCTAGGATGCCTGCTGTTTTGGGATGAGCGCTTTGGTGCTAGTGTGTCATCAGTGTCTTCTTAAGTTGGTCATTCTTTTCAACTGCTTTAATTGCTTTCTAATTATAAACAATGGTTGGTTTATCTTTATTCATTTAGTGTGACATGGCCCATTTTATAATCTCTATACTTTAGCATTTACACATAGCATCATTGTCCAAGAGAACTGTCTGTGATGATGGAAATGTTCTATAACTGTGCTGTCCAATACAGCTACTGAATACCTTAAACATGGCTACCATCATTGAGGCACTCAATTTTTAACTTTAATTAATTTTATAAATTTAAACTTAAATAGTCATGTGCGGTTAGCGGCTACCCTACTGGACAGAACAGGTCTACAGTATCTATAGTGTGTACTAGTGCACTTTTTAGGCCTATAATTTTATTCATAAGTAGTCTCTGACTTGTAGTTCACATATGAAAGAATCGTACTACTCCTACTGCTAAAGCAGATGACATAATCCTTCAAAACTTTGCTTATATATAGAAAACCCTAAAGAATCCATCAGAAAACTATTAGAAAAAATCAACAACTACAGCTAAGTTGCAGGCTACAAAATCAACTTACAAAAATCAGTTGCATTTCTATACTCTAATAACAAACTAACAGAAAGAGAACTCAAGAATACAATTCCATTTACAATCGCAACAAAAAGAATAAAATATCTAGGAATAAATTAAACCAAGGAGGTGAAAGAACTACACAATGAAAACTATAAGTCATTACTGCAAGAAATTGATGATGATATAAAGAAATGGAAAGATAGTCCATGCACATGGATTGGAAGAACAAACATAGTTAAAATGTCCATACTACCTAAAGCCATCTACAGATTCAATGCAATCCTAATCAGAATCCCAACAACATTCTTCACGGAAATAGAACAAAGAATCCTAAAATTCACATAGGGCAACGAAAGACCCCAAATAGCTAAAGCAATCCTGAGAAAAGAGAACAAAGCTGGAGGCATCACAACCCCTGACTTCAAAATATACTACAAAGCTATAGTAATCAAAATAGCATGGTATTGCTGGAAATGAAAAATTCACTAGAGGGACTCAAAAGCAGAGTAGAGGATACAGAAGAACGGATCTGTGAGCTGGACGAAAGACTAGAAGAAATTATCCAAGCTGAACAGGTAAAAGAGAAAAGAATTAAAAAGAGTGAGGACAGTCTAAGGGACCTCTGAGACAACATCAAGCACACTAACATCCGTGTTATAGGTATCCCAGAAGGAGAAGAGCAAGACAAAGGGGCAGAGAATCTATTTCAAGAAATAATAGATGAAAACTTCCCTAACTTAAGGAAGCAAACAGACATCCAGGTACAGGAAGCACAGAGAGGCCCAAACAAGATAAACCCAAAGAGGCCCACACCAAGACACATCATAATCAAAATGTCCAGAATTAAAGATAAAGAGAGAATCCTAAAAGCCACAAGAGAAAGTCAAGTTACATACAAAGGAAACCCCATAGGGCTATCAGCTGACTTCTCAGCAGAAACCTTACAGGCTAGAAGAGAATGGCATGATATATTTAAAGTGCTAAAAGGAAAAAACTTACAGCCAAGAATACTCTACTCAGCAAGGTTATCACTCAAAATGGAAGGAGAGATCAAAAATTTCCCAGACAAGCAAAAATTAAAGGAGTTTGTCACCAAGAAACCAGTGCTACAAGAAATGTTAAAGGGACTGATTTAAGGGGAAAAGAGAAGACCACAAATAGGAAAAATTATCTATTTCCATGATAAGAGGGTAATGGATACAAATGCACAAAAAATAGGTTAGATATGATATCAAAAACATAAAAGGAGGGAGGAGGGGAGTTAAAGAGTAGAGCTTTCAGACAGAGGTCAAACTAAAGAGACCATCAATTCTGTATAGAAGAAAAAGGGAACAGAGAAGGACTACTAAAACACTGAGAAAAAAAAAAGTTAAAAAATGGCAGTAAGTACATACTTATCAATAGCTACTTTAAATGTCAATGGACCAAATGCTCCAATTAAAAGGCACAGGGTGGCTGATTGGATAAAAAAACAAGACCCATATATATGCTGCATATAAGAGACACACTTCAGACCTAAAGACACTCACAAACTGAAAGTGAAGGGATGGAAAAAGATACTCCATGCAAATGGCAATGAAAAGAAAGCTGGGGTAGCAGTACTCATATCAGACAAAATAGACTTTAAAACAAAAACTGTAAAAAGAGACAAAGAAGGGCATTACATAATGATCAAGGGAACAATCCAACAAGAGGATATAACAACTGTAAATATCTATGCACCCAATGTAGGTGCACCTAAATATATAAAGCAATTATTAACAGACATAAAAACAGAAATAGACAGTAACACAATAATAGTAGGGGACTTTAATACTCCACTTACACCAACGGATAGATCATCCAAACAGAAGATTAATAAGGAAACATTGGCCTTAAATGATACACTAGAACAGATGGACCTAGCAGATATATACAGAGCATTCCATCCAAAAGCTGAAGAATACACGTTCTTTTCAAATGCACATGGAACATTCTCCAGGACTGATCACATATTAGGCCAAAAAACAAGTCTCCATAAATTTAAGAAGATTGAAGTAATACCAAGCATCTTTTCTGACCACAACAGTATGAAACTAGAAATCAACTATAGGAAGAAAATCAGAAAATCCACAAATACGTGGAGATTAAACAAAATGCTACTGAACAACGACTGGGTCAATGAAGAAATCAAAGAAGAAATCAAAAAATACCTGGAGACAAATGAAAATGAAAATACGACATGCCAGAATTTATGGGATACAACAAAAGCGGTTCTAAGAGGGAAGTTTATAGCAATACAGGCCTATCTCAACAAATAAGAAAAATATCAAATAAACAATCTAACAATGCACCTAAAGGAATTGGAAAAAGAAGAACAAACAAAATCCAAAATCAGTAGAAGAAGGGAAATAATAAAAATCAGAGCAGAAATAAACGAAATAGAGACCAAAAAAAACAATAGAAAAAATTAATAAAACCAAGAGCTGGTTCTTTGAAAAGATCAACAAAATTGACAAACCTTTAGCTAGACTCACCAAGAAAAAAAGAGAGAAGGCACAAATAAGTAAAATTAGAAATGAAAGAGGAGAAATTACAACAGACACCTCAGAAATACAAAACATTATAAGAGAATACTATGAAAAGCTATATGCCAACCAATTTGACAATCTGGAAGAAATGGATAAATTCTTAGAATCATACAACCTTCTAAAACTGGATCAAGAAGAAGTAGAGAATTTGAATAGACCAATCACCAGTAAGGAGATGGAAACCGTAATAAAAAACCTCCCCAAAAATAAAAGTCCAGGACCAGACGGCTTCCCTGGTGAATTCTACCAAACATTCAAAGAAGACTTAATACCTATCCTTCTCAAACTCTTCCAAAAAATTGAGCCGGGGCGGGGAGCTCCCTAACTCATTCTATGAAGCCGACATTACCCTGATACCAAAACCAGACAAGGACAACACAAAAAAAGAAAATTACAGGCCAATATCACTGATGAACATCGATGCAAAAATCCTCAACAAAACAATAGCAAATCGCATACAACAATACGTTAAAAAGATTATACACCATGATCAAGTGGGATTTATTCCAGGGATGCAGGGATGGTTTAACATTCGCAAATCAATCAACGTGATACACCACATTAATAAAATGAAGAATAAAAATCACATGATCATCTCAATAGATGCAGAGAAAGCATTTGACAAGATACAGCATCCATTTCTGATAAAAACTCTGAATAAAATGGGTATAGAAGGAAAGTACCTCAACATAATAAAGACCATATATGAGAAACCCACAGCTAATATCATCCTCAATGGTGAAAAACTGAAAGCTATCCCTCTAAGAACAGGAACCAGACAAGGATGCCCACTGTCACCACTCCTATTTAACATAGTACTGGAAGTCCTAGCCAGAGCAATCAGGCAAGAGAAAGAAATAAAATGGATCCAAACTGGAAAGGAAGAAGTGAAGAAACTGTCACTATTTGCAGATGACATGATTTTATATATAGAAAACCCTAAAGAATCCACCAGAAAACTTTTAAAAGTAATAAACGAATATGGTAAAGTTGCAGGATACAAAATCAACATACAAAAATCAGTTGCATTTCTATACAGTAACAACGAAGTAGCAGAAAGAGAAATTAAGAATACCATCCCATTTACAATTGCAACAAAAAGAATAAAATACCTAGGAATAAACTTAACCAAAGAGGTGAAAGAGCTGTACACGGAAAACTATAAAACATTGCTGAAAGAAATTGAAGAAGACACAAAGAAATGGAAAGATAGTCCATGCTCTTGGCTTGGAAGAATTAACATAGTTAAGATGTCCATACTTCCTAAAGCCATCTATAGATTCAATGCAATCCCTATCAAAGTTCCAACAACATTTTTCACAGAAATAGAACAAAGAATCCTAAAATTTATTTGGAACAACAAAAGACCCCGAATAAGTAAAGGAATCCTGAGAAAAAAGAACAAAGCTGGAGGTTTCACACTCCCTGATTTCAAAATATACTACAAAGCTATAGTAACCAAAACAGCATGGTACTGGCACAAAAAGAGACACACAGATCAATGGAATAGAATCGAAAGCCCAGAAATAAACCCACACATCTATGGACAGCTAATCTTTGACAAAGGAGCCAAGACCATACAATGGAGAAAAGAAAGGCTCTTCAACAAATGGTGTTGGGAAAACTGGACAGCCACATGCAAAAAAATGAAAGTAGACCCTTACTTTACACCATACACAAAAATTAACCCCAAATGGATTAAAGACTTGAATGTAAGACCTGAAACTATGAAACTTCTAGAAGAAAACATAGGCAGTACGCTCTTCGACATCAGTCTTAGCAACAGATTTTCAAGCACCATGTCTGATCGGGCAAGAGAAACAACAGAAAAAATAAACAAATGGGACTACATCAAACTAAAAAGCTTCTGCACAGCAAAGGAAACCATCAACAAAACGAAAAGACATCCTAACAATTGGGAGAAGATATTTGCAAACCATACATCTGATAAGGGCTTAATCTCCAAAATATACAGAGAACTGATGCATCTCAACAAGAAAAAAACAACCCAATCAAAAAATGGGCAAAAGACCTGAACAGACATTTCTCCAAAGAAGATATACAGATGACCAACAGACACGTGAAAAGATGTTCAAAATCATTAACTATCAGGGAAATGCAAATCAAAACTACAATGAGCTATCACTTCACACCCGTCACAATGGCTATAATTAACAAGACAGGAAACAACATGTGTTGGAGAGGTTGTGGAGAGAAGGGAACTCTCATACACTGCTGGTGGGAGTGCAAACTGGTGCAGCCACTATGGAAAACAGTATGGAGATTCCTCAAAAAATCAAGGATAGGACTACCATATGATCCTGCTATTCCACTGCTGGGTATTTATCCAAAGAACTTGAAAACACCAATGCATAAAGATACATGCACCCCTGTGTTCATTGCAGCGTTATTCACAATAGCCAAGACTTGGAAGCAACCTAAGTGCCCATCAAGGGACGAATGGATAAAGAAGATGTGGTATATATACACAATGGAATACTACTCAGCCATAAGAAACGATGAAATCCAGCCATTTGTGACAACATGGATGGACATTTCGGGTATTATGCAAAGTGAAATAAGTCAGAGGGAGAAGGTCAAATACCGTATGATTTCATTAAGTAGTAGATAATAACAACAATAAACAAACACATAGAGACAGAGATTGGATTGGTGGTTACCAGAGGGGAAGGGGGGAGGGAAGAGGGCGAAAGGGATAATTAGGCACATGTGTGTGGTGATGGGTTGTAATTAGTATTTGGGTGGTGAACATGATGTAATCTATGCAGAAATAGAAGTATAATGATGTACACCTGAAATTTATACAGTGTTATAAACCAACGTTACTGCAATAAACAAAAAATTTAAAAAAAAAAAAGCATGGTTTTGGTACAAAAACAGACACACAGATCAATGGAACAGAATTGAAAGCCCAGAAATAAAACCACAAATATACGGACAGCTAATCTTCAACAAAGGCGCTAAGAATATACAAAGGAGAAAGGAAAGTCTCTTCAACAAATGGTGCTGGGAAAACTGGACAGCCACATGCAAAAGAATGAAGGTAGATCATTATCTTTTGCCATACACAAAAACCAACTCAAAATGGATTGAAAACTTGAAGGTAAGATGTGAAACCATAAAACTCCTAGAAGAAAACATAGGCAGTACACTCTTTGACATTGGTCTTAGAAGGATTTTTTTGAACACCATATCTACTTGGGCAAGGGAAACAAAAGAAAAAATAAACAAATGGGACTTCATCAGATTAAAGAGCTTCTGCAAGGCAAAGGAAACTGTGAACAAAATGAAAAGACAACCCACCAACTGGGAGAAAATATTTGCAACTCATATATCCAATAAGAGGTTAATCTCCAAAATATATAAAGAACTCATACAACTCAATAGCAAAAAAACAAACAACCTGATCGAAAAATGCGTAGAGGATATGAAGAGACATTTTTCCAAAGAAGATATAAGGATGGCCAACAGGCACACGAAAAGATGTTCAACATCACTAATCATCAGAGAAATGCAAATCAAAACTACAATGAGATATCACCATACACTTGTTAGAATGGCTATAATTACCAAGACAAAAAATAACAAATGGAGAGGATGTGGAGAAAAGTGAACCTTCAAACACTGCTGGTGGGAATGCAAACTGGTACAGCCACTACGGAAAGCAATATGGAGATTCCTCAAATAATTAAAATCGAAATACCATACGACCCAGCTATTCCACCACTGGGTATTTATCCAAAGAACCTGAAATCAAACAATTCAGAGAGACTTATGCACCCCTATGTTCACTGCAGCATTATTCACAACAGCCAAGATGCGGAAGCAATCCAAGTGTCCATCAACTGATGAATGGATAAAGAAGATGTGGTGTGTATATATATACATATATATATATACACACACAATGAAATACTCCTCAGCCATAAAAAAAGACAAAATCATCCCATTTGCAACAACATGGATGGAATTGAGGGTATTATGTTAAGTGAAATAAGCCAGACAGAGAAAGACAAACACTGTATGATTTCACTTATATATGGAAGATAAACAAATACATGGACAAAGAGAACAGATAAGTGGTTACCAGAGGGGAAGGGGGTTGGGGAACGGGCATAAGGGGTAAAGGGGCACATATATATGGTGACTGACAAATAATAATGTATAACTGAAATTTCACAATGTTATAAACTATTACGACATGAATAAAAAAATGTGCTTATAAAGTTACACGTCAGTGGTTATGTGTGCTTGTAAATTTGTGCTATTTAAATAATTTACAACATACACTATCAAAGTTATTGTATTGAAATTACTTTTTTTCTTCCATTTATAAGATTTCCATCCATCCAACACATAGTTGCTGGGTACCCACCCATATGTCAGGCTCTGTTCAAAGTGTTGGGGTTACTACAGTTTAACAAAAGCAATTCCTAAAAAGATCTTGTGACTTTATGTAGCTTTTAGTCTAGTGGATGAGTGTAAGTTTATATTTAAATAGTATAAATATGGCAGTCATATACAATGCCTCTCCAATGTTTCAATCACTAAATTATAAGAAAATATACATATATATATCAAACTAGAAGAAAGGAATGAGTGAGGTAAGAGAATGTGGATAAGTGATTACTAGGTTTGGTATACTAGACCACAGAAATGATTAGACAACCCATAGAGGTCCTTTAAGAGGTAACATTTATAGCTATTTTATCATCAGCAGAAATGAATATATTAGAAATCCCCAAATCTTTTATTTGAAAAGGGAAAGAATACTTACCCAGGGAGACCATGTTCCCAACATTCTCCTTCCTAATATCCCAGTAGAGGTCTCTGTGAGCAGGAATCTGATGCACACTCTTTTTGTAGGGAAAACCTCTCGTCATGTGGACATCTTTCACCGGTCCCTGTAATAACACTAACAGCAATGACTACCAAGATAACCACATGGGTCTTTGAAGGATGAACGATCATGGATGAAGCATAGACATAGAATTAAAATCAAGGAACCAAGTGTATGTTATGGGCCAAATGAGGCAGGAGATACTATAAAGAATCATAACAGAGATGATCCAGCAAGGAGTCCCATTACTCAGAAGGCTGAGTTCAGTCTTTTCTGGAAAAGGAACAATGGGAAGAAGTCTCTTGGAGGGAGTATACAAGATTGAGGATAGTGAAGGTGCAGGAAATCTTTGTGACTGAACACCCTAGGAAGGAAGGCCAGAGAGAACAATTACAACTTACCTGGGACCCAACAGGAAGACATGTGGTTGTTACTTCCTGATCTATAGTATTCCATTCATCAGCAGGGGCAGGAACCCAGGGAGAAGGCCGAGCTACAAGAAGAGCAAGAAACAATTTAGTGTTCTGGGAACTGGCCCTTTAATTCACGCTGCTTCTCCTTTTAAGAAATGAACATGTATAAAAAACCAACAAATATAAATTGATCATTTTCTCATTGAGTTCAGAACAATGCCCCAAATCACAGTACCCTAAAGCAGGGCTCACAAACGCAAATGCTTGTAGGGAGTGAGCAGGTAAAGCACAGCATGAAAGGGGCCAGGTAAGGCCTGTGGGGAACTGGAGAGCACATGTCTCACTGAAAGAGCACAGCCAGTGCCCAGCTCCAGCTGATGCTGCACTGTGAGACTATGCCCCTGCTATACCCAGAGCTCCTAAGTTTTTCAAGAGAAGCTAGAAATCTGGATTTTTATGTAAAATATCAAAAGATTTTAAACCTTGAGAACTAAAAAAAAAAACAAATAAAACTCTAAAACCAAAAACTCTTTGTAGGTGAAACAAAACAAGTGTAGCCTGACGTGAGTTACCAGTCTGTGATCTCCAGTGTAAGTTAATTCCCTGTGAGTGAATACTATCCTAAAGAAGTTAGCATACACAGATACACAGTACCGGACACTACAGGCAAATACACGCCTTGAAAGATGGAAGGAAGATATATAAATTTATATACAGCACAATCTGTGGTCTAACTTCCACTCTAGAACTCACTATCTAGGGAAAACTTCAAGAATAAATATTACTGTGACCAAGAACTCAAAAGCTTGCTCCACTACTTTCTACAGAAGCAAATCGAATCACTTCCTTGGAAACATATTATTCCCTGAGGCACATATGGCTGAAATCACAGGTCTTCCTTTAGAATGAATTCATCTTTCTGTGATATCTATACCTCAAATTTTCTGTCTTCCACACCCCAGTAAGTACCTCAACAGAACAAACTTTTCCACTTAAGGAACTCCTTATCACTCCAGGACGGCAAAACCCAAAAATACCATGAATTTATCGGACTAAGCTTATCAGTTAAAGTAACTGAGAGCATCCAATCCTTGTGAACAAGGAAACTTTGATGCTGATGAACACACACTGAATAATTCAGAAACCATTAATATTTGCAATGTATTCTATCATAATATGAACTTGAGGAGGGATAAGGAGGTGGGGTATGGTAGTAGTGAATCTTGCCTCTTGGTGAGGGGTTATGTAAGTTAGACAGATTTGAAGTTTAAAAATAACTGTGCCATTATGGAAGAAAGGAAACTAACGTTTATTGAGCGCTATAATGCACTGGCCCTTTTACATTGCCTCATTTAATCTACACTAACAACCTTATTTTCCTTTTACAGATGAGAAAATGGAAAGTTTGAGAAGTTACATAACCTGACCAAGGCCACACAGATAATGAACGGCAGAGCTAGGTTTCAAACCCAGGCTGTCCGCCTCTAAAGGTTAATCTCTTAACCTCTGTGCATTAATTCTCCTTTTCATATCACTTGCCCAAGATCACATAGAGAGGGGGCAAAGACAGGGTAGAAACCCAGGCCTTTTTACTGTAGATTCAGGATCTTTCTATTCCTCTCTTTAAACCCAACACCAGACTGCAGGGGATGGAGCGATCACAGAGGACTGGGAAGGACAGGGGATTCATTTCCTTGTTTTTGACTTGATTCATTAATGCCTAGGGTAGCTTTGAACACCAATGGTCCTTTCTCTACGAAGTCTTACTGTTTATCCCCCTCATACGCAACTTCTTTTGTGATCTTGAGTTTTTGAAAATAAAAGTCTTATGTTCCTTTCCAAACAGGTTTTTCAAGTTGTTTATAGTCAGCCAAGAACACATACACATATATACATGGCAGGACTAAAAAACATAACCCAATAACACTACAAGACTTCAAGGCCAGCTTGGGCAATCTAAGTTTTCCCAGATTCCATCTTTTAAGATCTTATTTATTTATTTTTTTGTGAGGAAGATCGACTCTGAGCTAACATCCATTGCCAACCTTCCTCTTTTTTTTTTTTTTTTTGCTGAGGAAGATTAGCCCTGAGCTAACATCTGTGCCCATCTTCCTCTATTTTGTATAGGGGACGCCACCACAGCATGGCCTGATGAATGGTGCGTGGGTCCGTGCCTGGGATCCGAACCTGCGAACCCTGGGCTGCTGAAGCAGAGCATGCAAACTTAACCACTATGCCACCAGGCTGGCCCCAAGATCCCTTTTATTTACGTCACATAGTCCCAACTCTTGAAGCCAACAAAGTCTTTCTCCCCAAATAGTTAATTTATTTTTAATATGTATGGCGGTAACCCTACTCTGAGCAAGTCACAGTGTTAGGGCTACAAAATAAACCTGCCATGGTGTCTGCACTGGGCATGCTCTGAGTTCTTCTCCTTACCATTCCTGGGTAAGGGTCGATGCTCTCTCTTTTGGTTCAGTTGCTCCTGGTGTCCTGAGTGGAGGCTTCCAGCTTCCTCTCGAGACACCACTCTGGGCTGGGTCTCCACCTGCTCTGGCTGAAAGTCTGCTACCTCCCATGCTGCTCCGAGTGGGGCTTGCTTCTCTGAACGCACAGGACTGTTAACCTGGGAAATAAACTCAATGCCATAATGGAAAGAGGGAGGAAAAGAGGGCCAGATCAGGGCCAAGTTCCCCCAAGAAAGATATCAAAGAAGGAAAGAAGATGTGAAAAGGAATAAAAATTTCACTCCATTCCCAGTGGAGTCTCTGAGGGTGTTGGGTTAATAGTACTGCCCAGAAATCTGGACATAAGGGAACAAGAGAGTGCTCTTTACTAATATACCTGGAATAAAATCTGTCAAGAGTGAAATACAGAGCCGCAGTTATTAGAATAGTCATTATTTGAGTCATCACAAGTATTAGCTTCACAAAGAACTAAAAGTTATCCGAATACAAATAAATTCACTAGTAAACTGGAAACTTACAAAATGAATCTCCACATCTAGTGTCTATCCCTGATCAACACAGCAACCCGCTGATAGTCAAATTCTGTGCAAATAAATCCAAATTCTGTGCCAGGTGAAACTGCAAATCTTGCAGGATTTCATGAGGTTAATGAAAGGGCTGTTGAAAAACAACTAGAAGAGCACGCAAAGCCACCGACAAATGAAGATCAGCAGTTAAACTGGAGAAGAGTGACAAGGATGATGGCTTTGAGGGCACTTCGGAAGACACGGATTGTAATATTAAAGGATTAGAGAGGGCCCTGGGATAACTGACCAGGTCCTTTCTTTTGGGGGGGGGGGTGGCCAGAATCGCCCTCTTTAGGATCAAGCTGCAGAAGTCAAACCCTGTGAACTATAATTATTGTTTTCTCATAATTTGGGGGGGAAACATTATGCCAACCATTTAAAACAAATACTTAGGTGCATAACGTTTCGTTTCATTTGCAAGATAATATTTCAACCAAAGCTTTTCTTTTTCTATTTAAAAGAAATTCTGATCCCTTTTAAGTGGATTCACTTTAAAGGTCTTTCATTAGTACCATTTATCTTTCCATAATGAACACTTCCCACAATGCATCCCTGCCTCTATGCCTTTCCCACCCTCTTCTTGCTAAATATGAAAATTTGGAAAACCGTCTCTCACCTGCTGTCTCAGTCTTCCAGTCTCTTTCTCCAAATGTATTACCAGGGCCACCGCCTCTTCTCCACTTTCCGGACACTGCTTCTGTGCCCACGCCTGAATCTTCTGGGGTAAAATGGTGAGAAACTGCTCGATCACCAGCAGCTCAAGGATCTGCTCCTTGGAACGCATTTCTGGCTTCAGCCACCGGCAGCAAAGTTCCCAGAGTTTACTGAAAGCTTCATGGGGTCCGGTCACATCCGTATAACAGAACTGCCTGAAGCATTTGCGAAAGGTCTCAGACTCAGAGCTATCCGATCCTTCCAGAATGGGCTCCGATGCCCACTCGGGGTCCTTTTCCACCTTCATTATTAGGCATCCCTCAACCTCCAGGGGCGCGTCGATGTGAGGGTCCAGGGATGCAGCCATGCTCCAACACAGGGCTCAACCTCACGTCTAGCTCAAAGTAGACTCAAACAGACCAAACCTCCGAGAGCCACCTGCTTAACAGTTGTGGAAGTACGGGAAGGTAGACAGGAAAAACGGCAGTGTCAGGAGAACAGGGAACTCCAGGCTGATTAATGTAATCTATCCTAGGCCCTTGAACAAGTGCCTGTGTACCGAGGTCCCCAAACTCGGCCTCTTCTCCAAACAAGATGTGTCTCCGCGATGTGGTTTTCCAGGGCGCATCTCTTTTAGCGCAATGTCGGAAACAGCAAGGGGGAAAATCCCGTGGACTGAGCGAAGGATGGGCGGGGGTGGACAACCGGCCGGGAGGGGGTGTGTCAGATACCCTCGGGTCGGGCTCCCGCGAGGCGAGGCCTCGAGTGGGTGGGGCCGGAAGTGCAGACCCCACCCGGTCCCGGGTTCCAGACTCGAGGCCGGCGGCGCGCCCGGGCCGCCGCGCGTGGCCGATGAGGGCCGGCGGTCTTCGGGGCCAGCGCCAGGCTCTTCCGGGTCCCAGGAAGGCGGCAATAAACCTCCGCACGCCAAGGAAAAGCCGCGAAGCGGTTCCACCCTTGAGAGGAGAGAAGCCGCGGGGACGAAGCAGGGCCTCTCACGGGGAACTGCCGGTTTCTCGCGCGCGGCCGCGGACTGCGCGGGGGGCGCTGGGAGCCGCGGCCACGCATGCGCCGCCCGCAACGGCGCGCCGCGGGTTGGAAGAGAAGCTTTCTAGCCGGCGAGGGGCTGGGAGGAGGGGGTTGTGTCGTGGACTCTCGCGAGAGCGCGCAGCGCAGTGACTTGCAGCTGTGGGACTGTAGGAATGACGAGGAGCGGAGAGGATGTTCCCCGAGGGGGAGGGACGCAGCGGGACCCGAGTAGACATTTTGCCGGAGACAGTGGAACAGTATGAGAAAGGGCAGTGGGAGTCGTCCTCAGCCTGGGGAATCTGGGAGGCGGGGAGACCTCTCTGAGGTGGAGGAGCACTACTGGGGACGCGGCGCAGAGCCCTTTCTTCCGCGGAAGTTGGGGCGGGGAGCGGGGACTCCTTTGCCTGGCGGAGGGACAATGCGGAGGGTCTGTTACTCGAGAGGGACTCAGTCGCGTGCTGGCGGGCATTCTGCAGGCGGCGACCTTCGGCGGGACTCGCTTCTCTGGCAGAGGGACAGGGAGATGGCGCTGATCTTTCCCCTGCGGGAGCACCCGTGAATGGCCCCATCCGTTCCCCGAGAGGCAGAACCCGCCTCTTCGCTTTGCGGGTTCTTACTGCCCCGGGCTCTGGGGCCGTTGGTGCGGCTAAGCGTCACCGGAGGGGATCCCTGGCCCGGAGTCCACCGACCGGGCCCCAGCTGCCTCCCTCCTGGTGGTGCCGGGAGGAGCTGTCCACGTCTGCCAGCCGCTGGGCAACCCCACAACTACTTCGCCCGCCCGCGCATCCGTCCGTCCCTTTGTTGATGAGGTGCCAGGCGGTGTTTTAGGCACTTGGCTACGTCAGTGGGCAAAACAAAAATTCGTGCTCTACGGGGGTGGATGGCCTATTTGAAAACAAAGCTTAGTGAGTTTTTTTCCTCGGGGAAAGTCTTGGTTTAAACTTGACGTGCAAATTCTAGCAGCCCAGAGGCTAGGCTGTGTTTAATACCTGTTTCCATAGCAGGCGTTAGGTGAGGGAGAGTCAGAGAGAATCTGCTGGACTCCTAGGGTATGCCAGGGGTTGTCTTTACACAGCGTACTTTTCTATCTTTCGTTTCTTTTTTCTCTTTAATGTTTTCTGATCACCTATGTTACGCCAGACATGGTGATAGGTGATGAGCAAAAACAGGGTCCACTGCTGAGCTTTTAGTCTGGTGGGAGAGGCAGGCATTAATCAAATAACCCACAAACTAATGTACAGTTGTAACTGCGCGGGTACTACCAAGAAGAGGAACATCGAGCTGAGAATCCATGTGTATTAGAGGGATTTGACCTAGTCAGGGGGTCTGGGAGGGTTTCTTTGAAGAAATAAAGCTAGGAGTGAGATCCAAAGAAGGAGTAAGAGCTGATTAGGCAAAGTTTAGTCCTCACAGAAATCCCATAAAGCAGATGGGAATACCTCGGCTCTAAAGGACATTGAGATCTCAGTGAGATGATGTAACTGCCCAATGTTACTTCAAATTAAGTGGCAATCCAGGGTTCAGATTCAACTAAGAATAGTCTTTTATATGTCCCTAGGGCCATTTGGTGGCTTTAGGAGAGGCAAGTGTCACAAGCAGCTCAGGGACATCAGAGAGCAGGGATCACAAACTCCAAAGCCTGCAGGGCTCAGGCAGATAACATAAATGAGGGAAGTAGGTAGAGTATGAGACAAGAGGGAATGGTGGGGACTGCAGCAAACTGGAGGCCATATTTTCTGTCTAAATGAAACAGCCAGGTAAAATTACCACTCTTAAATAATTGGGAAATACATTTATCCATCTCCCACACTAGTCCTGCTCAATGAAGCAGGACTTTTTTTTTTTTTTAACCATGTTTGCCAATGTTTACCGCAGTGACACACACACAGTAGGCACTCAGCCTCATCTGTTGTCCATAGCCTCTGAGCATTTCCCGTGTATGCACAGTTTCACAGATTTTGAAGCACTATCACATTCATTTTCTCATTTTATCCACCAGCCTCTCTGTTGGCTCCTTATTTGCTTCCGACATGGCTGCTTCGTCAAAAGCCCTTCACAGCCCCCACCCCCAAGGCCATATTTAGGTGTGTCTTCCTTTTGTACCTTTCCACCCTTTTCATATTTTAGCTCATCTCCATCTTAGTGTGCTTGGCATCATGTCTTTTTTCCCTGTACTTACCTAGCCCATTTTATATTTAAACAATGTTTTTTGTTGTTGTTGTTTTGGTTCTGACCTAGACCTTTAGGTATTGACCTTGGGCCCACCATCACAACCAGGCAACCCCTCCCTACACTCAGCCCCAACTCCTGCAACTCCAAGCTGTCCCCAGCTGCTACTTGTCAGGGGAGGTGCATTAAAGATTTCATTTCTTAGAAACTGCTTTCCTGAGACATCTTGGTCCAGAAGAAAGTGACCATCCCTAGATATCTGAACTCTCTATGCCATTACATGGACCTGAGCAAGACAGAATCTCAAATCTGCATGGGACAGTTATAGCTTAGCCTCCTTAAAGCTCTTCTTGGAGCAGAGGGTACTAGAGCTTGCTCTTCATTATCTCTTAGGTGCAGGATCGTAAGATCTTCAGGAATCATTGTTATATTTTGGTGGCTTCTCAGTAGCGCACACACACACGGCTATATGTATATTTCAGTGGAAAAATTTCATACATATAAAAAAATAGAATTGATTCTCATGTTCTCATCCTCCAGCTTTAACAGTTAGCAACTCATGTTCAGTCTTGTCTTTCCCATACCTCTAATGACTCACCTGATCCTGGATTATTTTGAAGCAAATCCCAGACATCATATTATTTCATTTGTAACTATCAGAATGTATTGCTAAAAGACAGGGCCTCCCATTTTAAACATAACTTCAATGTCACCATAAGTCCTTCCCAATAGCATCAACAATTCCTTAGTATCATCTTTTTAAAACAGCTTATTTGTTTGAAAGGTGTTTTGCAAAGGAAAAAAGGGTCATAAGTGCTGGACAGGTAAAAAAGAACAAATGTGCTCCACATTTTCTAGTTAGGTGTTTACATTTAATTCAGCATGAAAAGTTGGCACGTTGGGAACAGAAAGGCAGATTGTCAAAAAAGTAGTGAATTAATATAGGTCAATAAACGAAGCAGATCATGCATGATCTGAGACGTCTTGGAGGAATGACTATTTTCTTAAGACGGTATCCTCTGAGTTGACCCAAATCCAGAGGCACTCTCTTCCCATGATCCCCAGAGAAACAATCACACCAGTCTTTCCTTGGTAGTATGTCTGATATCATCGCTGTCGTTTTACAAGCAGCCTCAGAGCGACTTTTCGCACAATATTCCTCTGTCCATGGTGCTGATCCAACAGTCCTTTAGCCAGCAACCCAAGGAGCTATAACTTGCTTTTGGCAATGGGATTTACTGTAGAGTTACCATGAAAGTGAACATTAAATATACATTAAATAGTTCCAAGAAGTGCTATCTATGCCTATGCTAAGTTAACAAAATCCAAGCTGGAGAATTTCCTAGCACTGCCGTTCACCTCTTAATTTATGTCCTGAAAATCCAATCCATTTCTTTAAAAATTGAAAATTGGAAGTGAAAAGGTTGAGTATGTGTGTATTGGTGTGTCTATTTTGGACATAGTATAAATATTTTCAAATATTATTTCTTAACAAAGCTATAACTAATTGAAATAAATTTCAATTTCACAAATCAGAAATCACCTCTCCCACTGGTTCACTAATGATAGTCAGATAGCTGGCAGAATGACAACCATTAAAATGTTCCAGTTTCTTTCACTCCATTGGGCAGTACAATAATGAAAAATTCTCAACTATTTCTTGATATACATGTATAGTAGTCAACAATTTTTTGCTGCATATCTCTGTAGGAGGCATCGTGCTAGGCACTAGTGGGATAGATAGATACATAAGACATAGCCCTTTTACTCAGAGTATTAACAGTAAAGTGGGGGAAATTAGTCATAGAATTGTCATGTATTAGAATAAATGTGGTAGAGGTATTCATAAAGATCTGTGACAGTACAGAGTAGTTGCCCCTCTGGCTACCAGGAAAAGCTTCATAGAGGGAATCTTGAAGGATGTTTAGCAGAAGTGGAAAGAAAGACATTCCAAAGATAAGTAATAATCATGATCATGAGTGATATTTTCAAGCAATAGTAAGAAGTTGAATGCGCCATGAACTTAGTATGAGGGAAGGAAGTGGTGGAAGATAAAGTTGTGTGCACAGGTTGGAGAGAGAATTTGGACTTTTTATGATGAAGGCAGTGGAAAGTGTGCCCATTGCTGTAGGAAAATGAGGGCATCTTTCTGTTTCTGGGAGAAAGAGTCTCTCTCATATAGACTCCTGGGCTAGAGCCACTATGGAAGTAGTATGTTGAGAGAGTACTTAGCATACAGGGATTTGAGGAAGATGATTTCTAGAGTCTATTCATTTTTCTATTCATCCACCTATCTGTTAAACACATATATAGAAGCTAATTATGTTTCAGGTGAAGCATTGAATACTGAAGACACAGTATTGTGTCTGTCAGTGATGAAAGATAGACTTGATTCCTGCCCTTAAGGAGCTTACATTCTAGTGGAAATTGGAGAAGGAGACAAATAATACACAAGTAAGCATACAAATAAACAGGATAATTCCAGGTTGCAAATACTAATAGGTATTTGGGACAGACAGTATAATGGGCAGAGGTTACTTTAGAAAGTTTGATCAGGGAAAAGTTTCTCTAAGGTTTGATATTTGAGCTGGAGTTTATAGGATGTGCAGGAAACATGTATGTGCAGAGTTTGTGGAAGGGCATTCCTGGAAGGGGAAATAGCAAGTGCATGTCAAGACCCTGGAGTGAGAAATAGTGTGAAGTGTTCTACAAACTGAAAGGAGACCAGTGTGGCTGGGCATAATGAGCAAGGGGAGGGATGAGACCAGAGTAAATCACAGAGGCAGGCAGAGGCCAGGCCATGTTGAAAGAGCCTTGTGGGCCATGGTAAGGGGTTGTAATTGATCCTAAAAATTGGCATTTAAGTGAGTGACATGATCTGATGTATACTTTAACAAAATCACACTGGATGATGTTGAGAGTGAATTGACAGGGGGCAAGAGTAAAGGAAGAGTGACCAGGTCTGGGCCTATGGATTTAGTTCTGGCAAAAGGTGATGACAGCTTGGATTTGGGTGTGACAATAGAGGTGGAGAAAAATGAATGTGTTCTATATATTTTGAATGCAGAACTATCAGGACTTGTAGTAGCTTGGTTGTGGAGCATAAGATAAAGGGAGAGATTGAGGGTGGCTCCTAGGTGCTTTATTTGAGCAACTGGGTTGATGGCACTACAGTTTTTGATATGGGGAGAACTGGTAGGGCCTGTTTGTTGGAGTGGAGTGGTGGTGGGGAAAATCGTTAATTCTGTTTTGGACACAATAATATTGAGATCTCTATTAGATATGTATGTGTCAAGTAGACAGTTGGGTAGACCTCAAGGGAGAGGCCAGGGGTAGAGATATAAATCTGGAGGTCATCAGCATATATTCAAAGCCATCAGACTTGATGAAAATATATAGGGAAAGAGTATAGATAGAAGGGAAGGGAAGGAAGGCCCATGCCCTCGAGAACCCCATCATTGAGCAGACAGTAGAGGAGGAGAATTGTTAGGGGTCAAATTGTGTCCCCCTAAAATCCATATGTTGAAGTCCTAACCCCCAGGACCTCAGAATGTGACCTTATTTGGAAATAGGATTGTTGCAGATGTAATTAGTTAAATTAAGATGAGGTCATACTGGAGTAGGGTCAGCCCCTAATCCAATGTGACCGATGTCATTATAAAAAGCAGAAATTTGGAAATAGACACACACACAGGGAGAACGCCATATGAAGATTGGAGTTATGCTACCACAAGCCAAAGAACTACCAGAAGCTAGGAGAGAGGCCTGGAACAGAACCTTCCCTAGAGCCTTCAGAGGGAGCATGGCTCTGCTGACACCTTGGTTTTGGACTCCTGGCCTCCAGAACCATGAAATGATAAACTTCCATTAGGCCGCTCAGTTTGTAGTATTTTGTTACAGCAGTGCTAGCAAACTAATAGAAGAATCTAGCATGGAAGACTAAGTAGAAGTCACCAGAGAAGTAAAAGGAAAACCACTAGAGTGTGGTGTCATGGCAGCCAAGGAAAGCAAGTGTTTCAAGAAGGGAGTGGCCATTTACATTAAAGGCTGTTGAGATATTAAACAGGAGGATAGAGAAAGGACTATTAGATTAGATTTTGCAATGTATTTGGGGATTCTTGTCCTCCCACCTCTCATATTTGAGATTGACATTTGATATTCACCTATTGATGATGACTTTTGTTTATATCAGCTTTTCTTGAGCTGTTAGAAGAGACTTGGTGTGCTGCCAGGTAGAGTAAGTGGTAGCTTTTCTTCTGGTTTGAATGTTTCCCATCTCATCTCTCCTGGGAGTTGCAAGACACTTTTGGTAATGTTCTGTGTCTTCCTCCTTTGTGTCCATAGTCACTGCTTTATTCTGTAGGTAAAAGTAGTTGCAGCCTACTCCCCAGTGGCTTAAGAGTCTCAATGAATGAGTTGACCACTCAATTGCTCTACACTCAGTTCTCTGATTATTCCATTCACCGTTCACTACCCACTCTTGCTATTCTGAATTTGGATCACCCCCAGAACCACTCCCATCTTCACAGGCAATCTCCTCCTGCAGATATTTTTAGCTCTTTTTCTTCTGTTCAGAATTTATGGCCCATTGCTGCACCTTTTCTTGATTTTCATCAGTTATGTATTTATTATTTAACAATGTCTTTTCTTGGATCATTTCTAAGAATATAACCTGGAAGCAGAGGGAGGTATAGACATATGTTCTGACATCTTAATTGAACGCTCTGATATATTCTTTTTTTGTGGATTAATTGTGATTCCACTAACATGCCATGTCTGTGCTCTAATTGGAATTAACTGGCGAATCTCCTTAGACATTTCTTCCGAGCTGTGCTATTTGAATCAACAGCACGTGGTAATTCCCAATAAATGTAGCCTTTATTTATTGAACAGTAAATTGAAATTGAAATTATTGAAATTATTAAACAAATAATTTGTTAATTATTTACTATGTACATATCACAGTTGGTGATACAGAGAAATACAATATGGGGTCTCTATTCTTGGTGAATTTATGATGTACTTGGGAAAAAGAGGCATCCACATGAAGGATGTTAAATAAAAATGCAAGAATTAAGCAACATGAAGTCTGTATTGACCAAGGCTATTTCAGTTGTGAGTGAAGACCATATTAAGTTAAAAAAGTGTTATCTGATGTATTCTAGTGTCTAGAACAGTGCCTAGCACACAGTAGGTCGTCAATAAATATTTGTTGAATGAATGAATGAAAGGAATTCATTATCTCATATAACTGAAATGTCCAGGGAAAGTTTAGGTTCAGGCTTAGCTGTATCCAGAGATCCAGATTATGTCTTCAGGCATTTCTTTCTTTATTTGGCTTTGCTTTCTTCTGAATTGGCCTTATTTTCAGGAAGTTTCTCTCTATCATATGGTGACTGCTGGGCTTTTGAAAGAGAGTACCCCCTTCCCTTTTTTCTTCAATAGTTTCAGCAAAAGTCCTGGGGCTGATGCTCATAGGGTTGACTTGGGTCTTTTGCTCATTCCTGAACCAATCATGGTGATCAGAGGATAGAATATCTGATTGGTCAGGACTGAGTCACATGTCCATCCCTGGAGCTGAGCCGTCTGAGCTTGGAAGGGCTTTTTTATCTCAAAGAAATAGTGGGTAGATGTTACTACCAGAAGAAGGGATAAAGGATGCTATACAGTTAGAACCAGTGGATGTTCACTCTCCTACAAGGCCCTAGTATAAGAGATGTCATAAGACAGTACATAATTCCACATGATTCTGTCAGGTAATGAGAGCTCAGTTCAAAGGATTTGCAAATGGTCAAAGCAAACTTCAAGGAGGAGATTGAAATTTAGTTAAGCTTGAGGAATGAGCAGTTGATAAAGAAAAAGAATTCTAGAGGTGGGTGGGAATACAGTACGTTTAACACACTGGAGTGACCTGAGAGGATAATTGGTGAAGGAGAGGGAGGTCGGAAATGCCAGAATGTAAAGATGACCTTGACAAGATACCCTGGGCTACAGCAGCTGCAAGCAAGCCTTTTGGTAAAATTTTCTTGAGCCAGCCTGTAGTCTAATCTGTTCCCTCATCTCTGATGCGTGGATAACCCTTCTGGGTTCTAACTAGTCTTTGCCTCCGGAGTGCTGGGAATACCTGTTACTGACCCCAGTGCCTGCTTTGTGATGCTTCTTTCTAGTTATTAGCAAAGTCCGATGTCCATTTATGCCCTTCCGAGACCAAGCCAGCTCACTGCCTGTAATTGACTGTGCCGAGTCTTTTCAGCCTAGGGCAAGAAAAGTGTGCTGCAGACCTTTTTCCGTTTTCAGAGCAAACCAACGGAAGAGCTTGCTGCAACACTGAGAAACAGAAGAAAAATTCCTCCCAATCAGAAAATCAAGTGCAACGAAAACAAGTAGCAGTTTGTAAGGAAATCAAAGCTCCTTGGGTATAAGCCACATCCCTATTGAGTACCCTGACTTTGCCTCTGTGAATCCATAGAGAGACCCAACACTGGTCCTGGGGTACTTACCCAATCAACCATGTAAATGAGGACAAGGGAGTTCCCTGAAGGAAGGGAGTCGAGGTCGCTGCTTGTATAATAGCTAATATGTATTCAGTGTTTATTATGAACCAGGTTCAGGTTTAATTAGTTAATACATATTAACTAATTTCCTTCTCATGCCAATACTGGGGGACAGATGCCATTATTATCCACATTTACCAAAAAGGAAATGGAGGTACGGAGAAGTTAAGTAACATGCCCAAGGTGTTCTACTTACAGAGTGGAGGATCCTGGATTCAAAGCCAGTTGGTCTGAATCCAGAGTCTGTGCTCTCACCTTCACTTTGTGCTGTATCTAATTCTGTTACTTTAACCCACTGACTGGAAAGGTGACCAAGCTCAGCTCATTATAGAAAGGACTTCAGTGCTCCTCATAGCTAGTCAGGAGTGGATTTAGAGTCCAGAGGCTGCTACCAACATTTCCTTTATTTTATGTGCATTACTTTTCAGTCAGGCCAAGTTTGCCTTTCATGGAAACTGGGAAGTCTCCTTTATCTTGATCTCTGTCCCTCCGTTCTTTTCTGACAAGAGCTCTAGGATTCTTGTGCACCTTCTCTTTATATGTCCTGATAAGACCCATTTGCCCTGAATTCTCACATTTTTTAGAGCAGGATACCGAAAGACCATCAAACCCTCCTGGCTAATATTGATAACTTTGATGCGTTATCACACTAAAAGACCCTCTTCATATCAGGGGAGAAGTTGAGGAGGAAGGACAATGGAAACGAAGGGGCAGAAGACCCCATCTTCCCCACTAGTGGGGATAGGGCAGGATAAAGGGGCTAAGTGATTAGGTAGAGCAATGGGTTCTATACCTTCAAGACCAGAACCATTGGCTGGAATATGAGAACTTCTTGTAGGAAATACTGTAAGCTTTCATAGAGACTTGGAAACAGAAAATGGCAAATGATTACCTTGGTCTGATGTACCTGAGTTTGAGTCTGTGCACCACCCACTTTCCACTGTTGGCCCAGGACTGAAATGAACTCATCCTGTGTGAGCATGTGTAGGAAGGGCTGACCAGCTCCTTCCGAGTTGAGCAAAATTCTCTCTCCCTTGTCACTCAGCACATCTGCTTATATGGAAGGTTGGGTCTCAATCCTGGGATTCAGCTCCTGAAGTTGGAACCCTTGATTTCCCCCCTTACAAAGACTTTTGAGTGGGGCCAGCTACCCTTCAAACTGTCTTGTTTGGTTTTGGAGTCAGAAGTCCAGCTGTGTCTTCATGTATGTGGCTGGCTATGTGCATATCTCTGGAGTTTGAGTAGTTCTAAGTGAGTAGGCACTTAACCCTGCCAAAACTGTGCTCTGAGAATGGGCTAATGCGTCATTTCCCAAGTGAGATGCTGTCTACACCAGTTCTCTGTGGTTGCTAAGAAGATAAGATATATGCACGGAGCTGTTGGCTAGTCTACTAGCTTGCCATAAGTAGAGTCTGTCTGAGAATGAGGTCCACACAGAGGAAAGCAGGGCCCAAAAATGGAGAGGGTGCCATAGGGTTCTGAAGTCATTATTTGAGCCCCTAGATCCGATGGCACCTGAAGCCAGAGCCCCTGGTCTTTTTTGTTTTTTGAGCCAATAAATTTCTTGTTTTGCTTAAGCCACTTTGAATTAAATTTCTGTCACTTACAACCCAAACAGTTCTGACTAATGTAATAAATAAGTATTTTACATGTTATCTCAGGTGACTTAGAAATTATCATCGCTATTTTATAGATGTGGAAGTGGAGGTTTGAAGGTCCAGGTAATTTGGAAGGATCTTACACGTAGTCACTGAAAGAGCTAGGATTTGGCACAAGGTTGATCTTGAATGTAAAGAGAATGTACTTTACCCAAAACCTTTGAAAATGTTTTCAGGTTTGGTTTCTCCAAGAAACACAAGCACCTGTGATTCAAAGTCTCCTTTAGAGACTGCCTTCCTGCTGCTTGGTTCCAGAATTTAGTCAGTGAATTATCGGGCTGACTTGAGTTGTTGTTTATACAGTCTGTGAACTTGCAGTTTATGGTATTTTATAATTTTGTTTTCCCTGCTGTTTTTTGCTAATGCAGTTTTGTGAGCAAACATTTCCTGTGATTTAAATCCGCCACAGTAATGAAATGCACGCGCACACACACACATGCACACACACTTCCTCAGAACAGTCCACAGCTCTCTGATGAATCACATGTGGAAAGTACACTGTTTACAGGAAATCAGCGGGTGGCAGTTAGCATCTCGGAAATTATCTGGGAAACACAACTGGAGCTGCCACTTCGGGATGGAAACGTGGCGATAACCAGCAAAGTGACAAACTCCCTCGGTGCTGGGAATGAGTAGGGCTGGGAGCGAGGGCTGCTAGGCACACAGCAGCACATGGGGGCAGCCCAGTGTGGATCACAGCCTGCTTGCCAGCCTGTTCCTTTTCCTCGCAGCAGTCAAGATGCGGTCTTTGGGTAGAGGCATGAAATAGTTGCCTGACAGGCAGCCTCTTAGAGCAACCTTTAAAAAATACTAAAAAAAAAAAATCCAAACAAACTCACACCTCCATCGAGGCACAGGCAGACACTGGCACTACTGTACTATTTGTTAAAATATTGAACTATTTCCATACCAGTTAGTAAACAGCTGCTATCTTGAGCCCGCTGAGTGGCACCTCACTGCTGCTTTTCCGGGAAAACCCTCACCTCTTCAAGATCCAGTGATAAAAAGTTTAAAGCTTAAATCTTGCTCCAGTGTTAAGTCCCGGGTCCATTCTGATTGGTCAGTGCCTGTGCTGTATGGTTGTTAAAATATTTGATTATCACTCCTCGGGAGTTTCAGTGACCACTGCAGAAAGCAGAAACAGAGGATGGGCACAGTGAAGGAGCAAACGAGGAAACAGTGCATGACCCATTTTATACTTGAGATGTTCTTCAACAATCATTGAAAAAAATATATATATCCAATATGTATATCTATGTTTACATCTATATCATCTATATATTTATATATCTGTATCATCTGTGTACGAAGTGGCAGTGTAACTGTGAATTGCAGCCTCTGCTCTTCCATTTGCTAGCAATGTGACCTAACAATTAGAATCAGTGTCAACCATTGGTTCTCAACCCTGGCTGCACATTAGAATCACCTCCGGGGGATTTTACAAAATACAGATGCTTGGACCCCACCCATGGATATTCTGATTCAGTAGATCTGGGTTAAGACCCGATCATCAGAATTCTTTTAAGAAGCTCCTCAGATGATTTTAAGGTGCTGTTGAGCACACTAACTTAAACTTTCTAAGCTTCAACTTCCTCATGTAATGAGTACCAGTGCTCATTTCATGGGATTAAACGTGATAATGTATATAAGGCTTTTAGCACATTGTGGACATAACCCTGTAAATGTTAGTTCTATTAATAATTAACATTTGGTACTTTAAAAAGCAGCTTTTATTATTTGCTTTTAATTGCATAGGTAAAAAGTAAATTTATTCTTCTTATAAACAATTCAAATAACATAAAAATAGAGTAAAAGGTGATGAAAGGTATCCTCGCTCCCTGTGTGCACAGAGGTAAATACTGTTACGTTCCCATGTGTATCTTTCCAGAAATCTACCTTTGCCTTTGTTTGCAAAAATGTGAGTCTTCACTTAAGTTTTTAATAATATAAATAGGACCATTTTCATTGTTCTGTGACTTCCTTCTTTTTACTTAGCAATTAGTCTGTATATCTTGGCGCTCTCTCTGTGTCAGTAAATACAAGTCTACCTTGTTATTTTAACAATTGCCTCTATCATATGAATAATGGATGCACCATAGCTTACTTAATCACTGCCCATACTAGTGGACATTTTAGAGAGTTTCTAAATTTTCCCTCTTGCCAACAGATCTGCAACAAACACTTTTGTACACTTGCGTCTTTGGTCACAGGAGTGAGTTTTCTTTAGGTTATTTCTACAATTGATATCGCTGGGTCAAACGTTATTGCATGTAAAACGATGTTAAATTCTGCCTGATTGCTTTCCAAAAAAGCTGTGCCAATTAGCATTCTTAGCAATGATGAATGAGAGTGTTTGTTTTCCATCCTTTTTATTTCTCACATTTTTTTAGGGGGTATTTTTATTTTAGGAATATACAGCCAGTAGCTGGGTAGCAGGACTTAAAAACAAACGACTTCTGTCTTTTGCATTTCCATGATGACTAATGACATTGAGCACCTTTTCATGTGCTTATCGGCACATGACATTTCTGTTCTGTTCAAGTGTTTTGCCATTTTTAAAAACGGGCTTTGTGCCTTTTGCATTTCGGTCTGTGATCCGTTTCAAATTCACTTTTGTGTGTGGAGTGAGGCAGAAGTGGAGGTTCCTTTATATTTTTTTCCTATGGATATCCAATTGTTCCAGCACCAGATGTTACAAATTCTTGTTTCTTCATTGCATTGACTTGGCATCTTTGTTGAAAATAGGTGGATTGAATATAGGTGGGTCTATTCCTGGACTCTCTTCTGTTCCATTGATCTGTTTGCCTGTCCTTACTTTGAGTCTTTGTCTTTTAATTGGAGATTATTGATGTATTTTGTTGACTCCCTTCTACATATCCTAATTTCTTTAATCAGGCTCAGTCTTTCTTGGTAACAGCAGCAAGGGATAAGAGAAGCAAACAAGGCAGAGAGCTGTCCTATTGCTAGTTAGCCATCAGGAAAAGGAGCCCTGCTTTCACTTGTGTGGGTGTTTCCTTCCACTGATCAGTGATGGTCAGATGGAAGAATTAGGCAGTGAGGATTAACCAACATTTTCTACCTAAGTTATGACCCTGTCAGTGAAAGATAAAGTAGGACTGCAGTAGCCAAGAATTCCCTGAGCTCCCAGCTTCAGCCCATTTCCTCGAATTTACATCCCAAACCCACCTCTCACTCTTATCCTTTGCTAACTGCTCAAAAACCTGCCATACAACTCCCCAGACCTTCTGCCAAAGTGGAACTGGCTAGACCGTATGCTGTTCTGCCTGTAATTACTATTTATTCTATTCACTTTATTTACGTGTGATTTTTCCAATTATTATATGATTATCAAGAAGAGGAGACCCTCTGTATTAGTTTGCTAGGGCTGCCATAACAAACTACCAGAGACTGAGGAGCTTAAACAACAGAAATTTATTTTGTCACTGTCCTAGAGGCTAGAAGTCCGAGACCAAGGTGTCAGCAGGGTTGGTTTCTTCTGAGGCCTCTCTTTTTGACTTGTAGATGGCCATAGTCTTCTCCCTGTGTCTTCACATTGTCTTCTCCCTGGGGGTGTCTGAGTCCAGAGTCCCTCTTTTTGTAGGACACCAGTCATATTGGATTAGGGCCCACTCTAATGACCTCATTTTAACTTTTTACCTCTTTAAAGGCCCTTTCTCCAAATACAGTCACATTCTGAGGTACTAGGGGTTAGGACTTGAACATATGAATTTTGGAGGGGGACACAATTTAGCCCATAACACTCTCTAATGGAATGGTCAGACATGGCCCTGACCCCATTCAGTCACAGTTGGACTCCCTGCTGTACCTGGCTAGACTCTGGAGTGGTTTGGGCTCACCTCACTCCTGTGGCCCCCAGAATATGCAATATGCAACCTTCTTTCTCTCATCTCCTTCTCAACTCTTTTTCTTCTAATGTCCTCCCTGAGTTCACGACTTAATTTTATTTCTATTAACATGACATATATATTATATCCAAATCCTTTGTAAATTTATTTCTTAAATTAATATGTTTCTCTCCTTTAATACAATAGATTTACCTTCCAATTAATTTGCCTTTTTAAGAGTTTTTTAAAATCTTTTTTTCTCATCACAGTTTATGTTTTCCGTTTATCATACTTCCTTGCCCTCTCCCCAACTCTCCTGCATATTGTTACATTGATTGAGTTTCTTTGGTTCATTTTTCCCATATTGGGTTTTAGAAGTTATAGATCCTGTTGTATTCTTCAGTGGTTGCCCTAATATTTTAACACATTAAAAAGTCATTACTAAATTAGAGCACAAATGTGGAAAAAAAAAGCTAAGCAATACAGAAAGGCAAAACATGAAAAGCAAAAGTCTTTCAATTCCAAATTTCCCACCTCTTGTTCCATTCCCCAGAATAATCTACTTTTAAACCCTTTCTCTTTTTAATTATTCTGATTGTTACTTCCATAACAAATACTATTTTTATACTTTTACTTTTTTATTTATCATACACAGATGGTATTTATTAATGCTCTATTTTGAAAGTTAAGGAATAGTCTTACTTAAAATATCACCCCCAAATTTAACTAGCTACTTCATTATTTGTAGTTCTTCTAGCAATTATTCCTATAAAGTCAATATGATCTTTAAACTTTAATTTCTTATTTTGTTATCTTTAGACATTATCACTTAATACTATTGAAGATGTGGTAATTAGTACTCCTACATTTTTTACTTCCCTCTGCCTCCCTACTTCTGTGCACTGTAAGGTTTATAACATTTACATTTTGCTAATAGGTTTAGTACAGAAATTGAAAATGAATAAACACCACTTACAATATTATGATTATATAAATATCTTTTGTTGCTGAGCCAAGTAGTAGGATTGGACTTGTAGAAAACAAAACATGATCTTATGTTGCTTGAAGGTTAGTGTTCCAGGGTATCAAAATGCAATGGATTATCTTTTCTTAGAATCCATCAATTGCTCAGAATCACTCCAGGCTTGAGTTGGCTTCATACCTGGACCCAAATATGGAAAAGAAAGACTTTATAATAAGCATAACTCATATTTTAAGAGTTATTAGATAAGAAATAACATTCACAAAACATTTTGCAGGCTGATATGAAAAAGAACGATTAAGATCTTAAAATAAGCACACTGATATAAAAAACTCAAGATAGATTAAATCATTGAAAAGACACTGTTGAAAATAAAATCTGTGATGGTTTGTCCCAGCATGCAGCATAAAATGACAACAAAGAGGAAAGAAAAGAAATTATGAGAGAAAAGTTAAGAAATATGGAGAATAAATCTAGAAGCCCCAGGAAGACAATTTAATCAGTATTTTCAAATTTTTGAGGCAAAATAAATTTGAACTTAGAATTTTATGATAAGTTATACTAGTATTCAAATGTAAGGTTCTCATCTGTGAACTTTGGGTTTCTTGCTGGTGTATTGGAAAGACCTGTTTTTATACCTGTGGTACCTTTCTTCAGTGCATAGTTGGGCTATACTTGTCTCTCCTCTTTCTCTCTCTTTTTTAAACCAAACAGACCAATCTATAGTCTTTTTATATTTCAGAAATCTAACTCCTCAAAATGTTTGGTTTTTTAAAAAAATTAACAATTCTGAAACTATTTTATGTGTATCCTAGTAAGGAAATATATTGTGGATAATGAGAGACAAGTTTCTCACTGCCAGAACACGGGAAAATATGGGAAAAGGAAAGGCTAAAATAAACCAGTGGTTTTGGATTGGAACTGGACCTATCAGTGTGAATTCATGGTTTTAAATATAGGTAGATAAATACAGAAATAGATGTATGTGTGCATGTCTGTCTGTCTGTCTATCTATCTATCTATCTATCTATCTATCTATCTATCTATCTATATATCTATCTATGTCTGAGATAGCCTGGAAGAAATGACACCCCAGTAACAATGAGCACACCTAGTACCCGTATCTTGGTGTCTAAATACCATTCTCCAATAAATGGAATCAACATTTCTTGGAGAAATGGCTTATTCTAGGCAAGGGCAGGCAAAGTACACATGAGCCTGGAATATCTTGTACTAGAAAGCAAAGAAGTATTCAAGTGATGGGGACATGTGAAAAGGACTCAGGAGCCAGTTTTAAGGGACCCCCACTGACCAAATCTGGGACAGTTTGAACAGCAAAAAAAAATAATGATAGAATAAAATAAGAATCCATGAGTCCATATAGATTTAAGTAACCATATGGATAAATAAATAAATGGGGAGGCTTACAGTAGAATTCCGACTAGTAAATGTAGAAGCAATGAGGGCATTAGAAAATTACCACTTGACGATGACTACAGTAATAATTGTTTCAGGCAAGAATCATCAATGGATGCTAAAACTACTAAGTAAATGTATGATGAGAAACAGGACATTTACATAATCTCAGTGTATTTCCTAAAGGAAATTTATTATTTACAAAAGGAAAAATAGTAACTTTACAGTGGAGAAAACTAGCAGACCTCACCTTAGCCCAATGATCATATGTCTTTTTCTTCTGCACTGTATTGTAAGTCCCACAAGCACAGGGATTCATTTCTGTTTTCTTCACTCCTGTACCATAAGCACCTAGAATAATGTTGGGCACAAAGTAGGTGTCCAATAAACAGTTTTATACTGAATATCCATATTCATGTTTATGCCTATATTTATAAGTTCAACTTCATTGTTTTATTTGTAAACTCTATATCCTTACTTAATTTTATCTACTTGATCTGTCTTGGACTAAGAAAATTGAACGCTTACTGCCATTGTGTTTTTGTGTAATTCTCCTTGTAGTTTCTGCTTTTTTTGCTGTAAGCATTTTGAGGGCATGTTATTTGGTATATAGACCTTTACAATTGGTTAGATCTTCATGTGGGTTATATGTTCATCATGATGAACATAAAACTTTTCTCCTTGCTTAGTACTTAATACTTTCTTCTTTTAGTTAATCTAATCTCACAATAATAATGTGGTTCATGCTTTCTTTTCTTTTTTTTTATTAGCAGTCTAATTCATTGCCTATTCATTTGTTTCAGCCAATAAATTTTCCTAAGACTCTGCCCTCTTTCACTTTGTTATCCACAGCATTCAGAGAGATGTGACTATTTGGGGATGGTGTCTGTTAGTTCTAAGAGGGTGTTTTTCTCTTTACTTCTCCATCTGTCCAACTATCATTTCACCTTGTGAAATGTTCCTCACTTTCTTAGGTATTTAAGTGCATACAATACTTTACACACATACAATACTTTGTGTATTTCTAGATACTTTGTGTGTACATACAATACACATATATAACATATATAAAACCTTTCTGTGTATTTCTAGAATAGCCTTTACCATATTTATCAGATTATATTTAATGATTTCTTTAATAAAGCTGTTTCTCTTTCTGTAGTTTGTACTTCCTGAGTACAAGGATGTTACGACAGTCAGTATCTTGGCTTCTCCCAATGGATCACTTCAGTTTTCACCTTGTGATACAGTTAAAGCAGGACTTGGCATTTCTTTGCATCCCCTAAAAAAGAAAACACACTTCCCTAAGCATTAGCAATGCAGATCTTACTGAAAATTTTGTAGGGAAGTGACGGAGAATTTTACATGACACTCCATACAGCACACAACTTCAAAAAAGGCTTGCCGCAAGGTGTCTCCTAGCCTGAAGCTTCCAGGGTGGCAGGCTCCAGCCACCACCTTCCCTGAGAATCATCCCCTCTTCCCCATCTCAGATTTGGCAAGTTAGGTCTCTCCTGGCTTTTATATTCAAATGTACAAACCACAACCATTTGTCAGTATTGACTTCACGTTTGCCAGAGGCCAGTACAGAAGGATAAAGATAGTTTGCTATCAGCAAACAAAAAAGTCCTTCAGTTACCTCCTTCTTCAGAGTGGGCATCGCAAATGATTATTTTCTTTTTTTTTTGGAGAGGGGCTATGTTTGTCCCTTTGGTGGCATGTCACGGTGTACAGTGTTTACAAGTGAGGTTACATTCCCTGGTTCGTGGACACTTAACAAAATGCTTTGAAGTATCATGAACCTCAAAGAAACCGAAACTGCAAGGTTAAAAGGCAGAACTACAATAGAGGTCTTTTTTTTTTTTTTTGTGAGAAAGACTAGCCCTGAGCTAACATCCAATGCCAATCCTCCCTTTTTTTCTTGAGGAAGAGTGGCCCTAAGCTAACATCCGTGCCCATCTTCCTCTACTTTATATGGGACGCTGCCACAGCATGGCTTACCAAGCAGTGCGTCGGTGCACGCCCGGGATCCGAACCTGCAAACCCCTGGCTGCCGAAGCAGAGCGCACGCACCTAACCACTTGCGCCACCTGGCTGGCCTCACAATGGAGGTCTTTTGAGTTCAGCTTTGGTGCTATTTCTCATCTTTTTAGTGGGCACACGTTTCTCAGGCTACAACACTTCAACGTGCAAACACATCACCTCCTTTTATTTTTATACCCCAGCTTAATTTCTATTTTGAGTCCCACTGTGCTGAAGGTGGGAATGTAATCTTAGTCAGTTCAAGCTAAACTCTCCCAATTCAAGCTTTTCTCAGACAGTTCAGGTTTGTCTCTATCAGTTCCATGTTTTCTCTCTCCCACTTGCGTCTGTGTTCCAGGGGGGCTCACACAATTTCACAGCGTTGATAATCCAGACTCACTCTCATCCTTCCCCTCTGGCATCCACCAAGATGGCCCATGCTTATCGGTTCTCAAGTGTACTTTGTGTCATGCTTGGCTAAACTGCCAGGCCTCCTTGGATCCACCAGCCATTCCTTAGCTACCCATGGATCCTTCCTAGGTGGAGAGGAGAGAGGGAAACTTAAGATGGTCTCCTGAATCCAGTGGGGGTTGAAAGTCCCTGGCCTCCTCGGTCCAGGCTGACCACCTGCCATTTCTCTCTACTGTTACTACGTGAGGCTGATGCTGGTGGTGGGGTGGTGATGGGACTGGGGGTGTGGCCACTGTGGGACATGCTGCTATCCTGGACTTCACCCACAAAGCAGGGACATAGGTGTCTTCTTACTGTTGTTTTCTCACACTGATCTGGGAGTTCTGTCTTCCATCTCCCCTCCTCTCAAGACTCAGCTGGGGCAGATGGGGCAGGAGCAGGCCCCTTTCTCCAGGACAAGAGTTTGCTTTCTCTCAGACTCATTGAGGCCTCTCAGTTCTGAGCTTTATCTCCTCGGAAGGCAGAACTTGATCCCTCACTCATGGTCTATGGCCTAAACCCAATGCCCCGTGTTCTTTAGGGCGTTGGCTCTTGATATCCCAAGCCCAAGCTTTGGAGATTCAGAAACTTTTTCTCTCAAATAATTTCCTCTGCTGTGAGTTTCAGGAGCCTATTTTTAAAGCTTGAAAACTGAGCATCCATGTTCTTCTTTCTGTTTGTATCTTTGCTTTAACAGCTCTACCCTGAGGGCATGGGTATAGAAAGCTTTGCTACTTCCTAAGCGAGGAAGATGGATAGGGGAATAGGAGATACTGAGGAAAGAAGCATACATTAAAATTGGAAAACACTACCCAATGTGTACAGAGTGATATGGGCCCATGGAGTAGGATCCTGGCCTCCCCCCTGCCTCTCCACCCACTGCCAAAAGCTGCAAAGCCTGCATATCTGAAACCAGAGAATCACTTATGGGCCTGTGGTAGTGACTCAGAGCAGGGCAGGAGAGACATGAGAGGTTGGAGTGATGACACTTGGTTGGAGTGATGACAAGTCATCTTGGGTTTTATCCAGGATTTTTATCTTGGATTTTTATCCTGCTTAACATTTGTGTGACTTTGAGCAAGCCATCTACCCATTGTTGCACTGCAGCTGTACTGGAGTGGGGGCTGGAAGATCCTGACTCTTATCCTGGTTTTACCATGCGCTGGCTAATGAGACTGAGTGCAAGTTTCACAACCTCCCGAAGCCTCAGTTCTCTTACCTGCAAAATGGGCTAACAGTGCCTACACAGTTTGCCCCACAGGTTCGCAGAGGATCACATGAGCGAGTGGGTAAATATTTGAGTCCTTTAAAAAGTGTACAATATGGATGGAAAATAAATATATGAAGATTTAGGAGATGTCTTATCCTCCTATCCTGTCTCTTAAGGGCATCCTGTGATGGTCAAACTTACTGAGAAGGAAAACGGGGTGTTCTGATAACTGGTTGTCTGCTTTCTACTGGGACCTTGCTTCTTCAGGTGATACTTGTGGGTGCTAATCCAAAACTTAACAGCAGAGGGTAGCGTGTGCCCAAAAATGGCAGTACTCTCCTGCAGGCTTCAACAGCTCTAAGAATGCGGTGGCCAGGGATTATGATAAAATGCGTGTAGAGTCTGCTATTATTGGAATCTGGGAGTGCAGCTCAGGATTGCTGTTTGTTTTTGCTCTATATATTTTTTCAAAATTATTCTTTTGAAAGGAACACACACACTTGGTAAGAAAAATTAGAAAGTTATGAGAGTCTACAAAAGACTCCTTATATTGGCTCACAAGGCCCTACACAATCTGTCCCCCTGTTCCCTCTCTGACCTCGAATCCTACACTTTCCCCTGGCTCTAGCCCACCCTTGGAAGCTCACCTTTGCCCTTGCAGTTCCCTGTCCCAGGAAGACTCTTCCTGTAGATATCAGTGAGGCTCATTCCATCACCTTCTTCATATTTTTACTCAAATATCACCTTCTCATACAGGTCTTGTCTGGCTTTCTCACTTAACATCACATCCTCTCTCAACACTCCCTATCCTCATTTAAATGGTGCCTGGAACATAGTGTTATACATTATTATTATTTTTCTCCAAAGCACTTATCACTATTGTTCAATGTATTGTACTTAGTAATTTTAAAAATTTCTGTCTCTTACCCCTAGAATGCAAGCATCATGAGGGCAGGAATATTTACATCTTTTTTTTCATTGCTGTATCATCACTACCTAGGACAATCCTATCATGTAACAGTAGGGGCTTAAAAGATTGTTGAGTGAAGCTACATGGTAGCTCTACTTCTGAAAGACACTGACGTTTATGAGAATATGATGAAATGAATTTGCATCTTTTGTTAGCTCATTCTGGGATTCTGGGATTTGGCAGTTTGGTCTGGGCTCAGCTGAGTGATTTTCTGGTATAGGCCAGGTGTGGCTGATCTTGGCTGGGCTCACTCGTGTGTCTGTCCACTCTCTCCACTCAGGTCCACTGAGGCACCTTAATTTTCCTCCATGTGGCATCTCATCCTATAGCAGACTGGCTTGGGCTTATTCACATAGTGGTCTCAGTCTTCCAAGCACAACAAGAAAGGCAATTCTCAATGTAGAAGTGCTATTAAAACCTCTGTGTGTCACATTTGCTATTATCCCTTTGTCCTAAGCAAATCACACGACTAACACATATGCATGGAGGGAGGAGCTGGAAAATCACATTGAAAAGGGGAGTGCACACAGAGAGGTGAAGACTTTCAGGCCATTTTTGCAATCTACCACGATAAGTATGATTCAATCACCCTTTAAAAAGATGATAAAATCCCACCAATATCATGTAAAGGTGCCTATTTCTCTACCCTGTTATGGACTGTGTATTACTAAAGTAAAAAAAAAAAAAAAAAACTTCACTAATCAGATAGGTGAAAAGCAGTATCCTGTTTGCCCAGAGAATTTAAAAGACATGACTGGTAAGAGGCAGAGCCTGACCTCAAAATGCAGGCTCTCACCTGGCTTGCAGTGCCTGCTCACTGTGGGCAGGGTGACAAGCCCTGTCCTTGACTCTGGGTGTGGCCTTGTGACTTGCTTTGACCAATGGGGTATTAGCAGAGGTGATGTAAGCAGAGGCTTCAAATAGGCTCTGCGATTGCTGTCTCTTGTACCTCTCTCATCACCATGAGGACATGCCTGCTAGTGTGCTGGAGAATGAGAGACACTTGGAGCAGAGCAGAGCCCAGTCACCTGGTAGAGGCCAGTCCAGATTAGCTGACAGTCAGCCAACACCCAGACATGTGAGCAAGCCCAGCCAAGATAAGCAGAGCCTTCTGGCTGACGCTGACCCCAGGTGTGTGTGCTAATTGTTCCCATCTCACTGGTCTCTCCAGAGGTTCTATGAATTTAGAGCGGAGAACTATGGGGCCCCACAACCCTAGGTTACTGGTGAGCCTGCTTAGATCCCAGAGTCTTCAGGCCCAGGGGAGCCCCTGTAGCTATGCTTGGACCTGTGGGTTTGGGCACTCTGTTGGGGCATCCTTTATAAAGCTGGTCATCCTTTCCTGGTCTCTTGTAGTTTCCCAGCTCTACAGAGCTTTGATGGTGCAGAGGCTGTTTGGCTCGGTTAGAAAAACCTCATAATTGTCAATAAGCTGGCCATAGCCAAACCCTGACATCTGATGGAAAGGGTCATGAATGGCAGAAAAGGAAGTTGGCCGCTCCTGCGAGCAGCCTGCCTGAGATGATGGATGGGAGGCCTGGCAGGCTGGGAAGGATGGAGATGTTTATGTTTCCAAAGGCAGGGCATTTTCTCCTAGGGCATGGGGCTAGTGGAAACAGGGTTGCAACAGATCACTTCACATTTCTCTCTCTTTTATTTTTTTCTTCTGATGACAAATAACTCCTACTCCCAGGGCATGATAGACTAAGGAAACTGTATCAGAGCTACATGTATTCTCTGAAAAAATTTTTTACCGTGAATTTTAATCTTCTTATGGGACACTGACCTCTCTGAAAATCTGACGAAAGTGATGGACCAATTCCCCAGGAAAAATACTCATAAATACCACATTTTACTTATAATGTCAGGGGATTTAAAGTTTTTCTGAAACCTACTCATGGAACCTAGATTAGGGAATTCTAGAGAGACAGGGAAAGAAAGAGAGGGATGGAGGGAGGAAGAGAAAGAGAGAGAGGAGAGCAAGAGAAGACTGGAAGGGAAAGGAGGAAGAGAGTGATGAGGATGATATCAGAAAGAAATAGGGAGAGTTTGAAAACAGATACATTGAGGAGTTTGAACCAAAGGTTGCTCTGGCCCGCAAAATCTCCCCTCTTTACTCTACACTAGTTCCAGAACTTGCACTTCTAAAAATCACTTCTTTCAGTCAATGATATCATATTTATGCATCATTCTGCAAATTTGCCTTTTTCAATCAAGTCTGTATATTTGAGATCTATCCATGATAGTATATATTGATCTAGTTTATTCATTTTAACTGCTAAATAGTATTTTATAGTATGAATATACCATATTTTATTTATCCATTCCCTGATAACAGACGTTTAAGTAGTTCCCTTTTTTCCTGTTACCAACAGGAAATCTCCTTGTACACAAGTGAGAGAAGTCTCTCTATGGATTATACCTAGAAGTGAAATTCCTGGGTTATAGGGCATGAGCATTTTTAAGATTTATAGATATCATTGCCTTGCTCTCCAGATTCATTGCACCAATTTATAACTCCCATCAGCAATGTCTGAGGGTGTGTCCCCCACATCCTTTCCAGTGCTTATTATTTTCTTTCACATTTTTAAAACTAATATGATGGGTGTAAAATTATATATCTATATAAATTATAGATATATAATTTTAATTTGTATTTTATTTGCATCTTTTTACTTTTTTTTTTTTTTTTTGGCATTTGTGTTCCTCTTCTGCAAATTACCTATTCATATACTTTTGCCCATTTTTTCCTTAGTATATTGAAGGTGAAGTCTTTCTAGGTCTTGTTTCTGGGTTCTTTTAATTTGGCCATAGTCCTGCCTCCTTAAAATTTGGTAAAAAAAAAAAAAAAAAAAAAAAAGAATTAGCATGGTAGAGGAAAAAGTCTGAACCTGGATTTGGGGGATTCAGTTTGAGTCCTGGCTCTGATGCTAACTGGCTGTGTGGATTTGGGCAAGTTTTTTTAATCTCTCTAAGGCTCAGTTTCCTCACTTATAGAATGGAGATCACCATCTCTACTTCACAAAGGCAATGCAAGGCTTAAATACACTAATGTCTGTGAGCAATCAATAGTTAGCTGAGTTGAAGAACCCAGATAAAGTTGTCTCTATGCCCAGATGCCTTCAAATGTAGCTCTGAACCTGCCTATGGCACAGCCTCCATGAAGGAATTCAAATATCTCGTGGGACGCAGCCCTCCTGTAGGGTAGTCCTGCTCTCTGCCAGGTGGTCCCAGAGCTGACATGTGGCTCTGGAGCCCATACTCTGCTCTAGGGAAGCTCCCCTCTTCTCTGCCACTTCCAGAGATGTCTCATGGGGCCATTATTAACCTCCACCTCAGAACAATGGCTCTGGAGTGCCATACCCTCTACCTCTTCACCTAATGCCCTCTAGGGAGGCCAAATCATTTGGAACTAATAATAACAACCACAGCAAAAATAGCTTACTGGATATATGTGTATAAAGCACTTAGAACTTTGCCTAGCACATAGAAAGCACTAATCAAATAATAATAATAATTATTATTATCATTATTACTATGATGATGATAATGAGCTAAGCATAATGGGAATTAATTTGTTTAGTCCTCATAACTGTAAGGATTTTTACTTACTTCTTATAGTGTAAGAAGTGCTGGGAGTGGACCTCGCTCCCCAGCATTTCTCTGAGGGTCGAGTTTGTTGGGAATATCTGTGGGCATAGGAATGTTGTACCAGGAGAAGAAGGATTTTTCCCCTTAGACGATAATAATACCTCATCTAGTGTTTGTTCATCAATGAACAGTTTATAAAGTGCTTTCACATGTGCTTGTTCATTGACTTCTCATAATATCTCTGTGTAGTAGTATCTTATCTCCTGCTTGAAACGGTCCCCTCTCAGCTTCCATGAGCTGCATCTCCTGGTTTCCTTCCTACATCACTGGCCACTTCTCAGTGTTCTTTTGCTGGATTCCCCTCCTTTCCTTAATCTCTAAACATAAGTGTTCCCTAGAAGTTCTGAGGCCTGGGTTCTACTCACAGAGATTCTGATTTAATTGATTTGGTGGTAGGGTCTGGGCAGCAGTGCATTAAAAAAGCCCTTTAGGTAATTTATTGAGCTGCCAGCATCAAGACCCACTGATCTGTATGCTGAAGATGCCTGCTTTCAAACTCTATCCCAGACCTCTCCTTTGGGCTCCAGAGAACCTACTTGGCATTTTCACTTGGTTGTCCCTTAGGAATTTCAATCTTAATATGTCCAACTCTGAAAGCTTGATTTCCCAACTCATCACCTCTGCTTACCCATTTCTCCCATGGTCTTCATCATCTTAGCAAACAGCATCGTTGTTCTTCCAACTGCTCAAGCCAGAGACCTGGGAGTGGTCTTTGATCCCTCCCTTTCCCTTGTCCTCTTTTTTTCAATCCATTAGTAGGTCCTGCTGACTCTACTTCCAAAATTCATCCATACCTTTCCGTTTTCTTGCCGCAGCCTTAGCCAAAGTCACCACCATTATCTCTTTCCTGGATTATTTACTGCAGTGGTCTCCCACCCAGTTTTCTTGCCTTCGTCCTTGCTCCTCTCCAAAGCGTTCTCTACAGAGTGATCTTTCAAAAGTGTGAATCAGACCATTTTATCCCCCTTCACTTGTTTCCCGAGTATAAAACGCCCTATTGTGCCTCTTCAAGGTCCTGCAGGATTCGGCTCCTGTTTCTCTCTCCAAACTCCCTTCAGTCTGTTCTTCTGTTTCGCTCAATTTGCTCCAGCTGTACTGGCCTTCTTTCAGTTCTAGGAACACTCCAGACTCATTCCACCACATAAGAGCCCTTGCTATTTCTTTCACTTTGGTCATTCTTACTTCAGTCTTCGTAAACTCCTTACTCTTCATGTCTCAGCGTGTCAAATATCACCCTGCCAGAGAAGCATTCTCTGACTATCCTACCCTAAGATCATCTCCCATATTCTTTGTTGTAGAACCATTGTTTCTTTATTTTATTTATTATTTTGTTGCTTGAAGACTTTTTGTCTTCTCCTTCAACTCATTAGATTATAAACTCCACGAAGGGACGAACCATGGTTGTGTTGCCAGATTTAGCAAAACAGACAACACAAAAGATCAAACAGGAATTATGTTAAACTTTCATATCAATTTGGGGAGAATTGACATCTTTGCTGTATTGAGTCTTCTGATTCATGAACATGGTATGTTTTTCTGTTTATTTAGATCTTTATTTTGTAGTTTTCTGCATGTAATTCCTGTATGTATTTTGTTAGATTTATACTATAAATCTTTATTAGATTATATAATAAATATTTGATTTTTTGAGCAAGTGTAAATGGTATTGTATTTTTAATTTTAGTTTTCATTGTTAGTATATAGAAATACAATTGATTTTTGTATGTTTATCTTGTATCCTGTGACCTTGCTGAACTCATTTATTAGTTCTAGTTGTTTTCCAGACAGTTCTAGCAGATTCCTTGTGATTTTTTGTGTAGAACATCATGTTATCTGCAAATGTGGATTTCTTCACATCTGTATTTCTTCCTTTTTTGATCAGTATGCCTTTTATTTTCTTTTCTTACCTTATTGCAGTGTCTAGAACTTCCAGCACTATGTTGAATAGCAGCGGTGAGAATGGATATCCTTGCCTTGTTCCTGACTAGCTCATCCTTTTAAACACAGGTTTGCATGATGCTATGGAGAGAGCAAGCATGGGTGTTAAAGTCAATATAATCCATAGTCACAGCAGATCCCACAACATACAATCTATGTGATCTTAGAAAAGTGGCTTTGTCTTTCCCCCTGTTTCCTCATCTCCAAAGTTGAGATAATAACATTTATGCCTTGGCTTTGTTAGAGAGCAGGCAGAGTGCAGAGGTTAGGAGCTAGGTTATCCGGGCTCAGATTCCAGCACTGCTACTCCCAGCTGTGTGACCTTAGGCCAGTTTCTCATCCTCCGTGCCTCCATTTCCCCTTCTGTTAAATGTGCAAAATAAGATTAACCACTTCGTAAAGTTGTTGCAAAGATTCAATGAGTTAATAAGTGTAAAGTGCTTAGTACCTGGCATAGAGTAAGCACTAGAGAAGTGTTTGTTGTTGTTGTGAGGTTTAAATGTAATAATGTATGTGAAATACTTAACACAGAGCAGATGCTCAGGAAAACCTTTTCTGACACTAAGTCCTCATGCTAACTAAAAATAATTAAATAGCACTGAAGGGCTTGTAACGAGAAGTAACAATCTCCTGCTCCACTCTCCTTTCCCATTCTCTGGAGGCAACCATATTTAACTCTTTGAGCTGTTTTTTAAATAATAAGCTCCTTGACCTATTTCTTGATGTATCAACGTTAGATATTATCTGTTTACATCCTGAAATAACGGTTGAGGATTAGCTCTCTTATACTCCCTATCTCCTATCCTTCTAACATAATGATATCACCATTTATAATTATATCACTAGCAAATACTGTTCACCAAAGAGCCAAAAGGTACACTACGATTATATTTCTTTTCTTGAAAGATTTTCTTCTTGCTCTTCCTTTTCTTTCTTTTTATTTACACTGCTTACCTTTCTCACATACAGTGTTTCAAGTGCTTCATCCTGTCAGTTACTGGATCAAATCCACTTTTTTTCCCTGGAGACTGCTAAGTCTTAAAATTAGTCTTTTTCCCTTTCACTTCCATCCTAATCCCTCCCCCTGCCGTCACTGGCAGTCATTACTCCCCTGTGTTCCTCTTTCTCCCTTTTCTTTTCTGTCCGTGCTTTTGGTCTGCTCGCTTCTTTTTCCCTGCCATGTTCTTTCTCTGTCCATCCATTTGGCCTTCTCAACAGTTCACTCATAGTAGTAGTATTATTACTCTGTCAGTTAACTTTTGGCTCGTTATAAATGAGCGTTTTGAAGTGTTCTCATTTGCATAGGGCACCCCAAAGATAACTTGATCCATAGCTGAAAGGGCAATTGTTCTAATGCTTATATGATTAAGGCAAAGCCTTTGCAAAGAATAGCAAGCTAAGGGTGGCTGATTATAATGAAAGGCTTAAGTAAGGCATAAATGCTGCAGGCATGACCAGAACACAGACTGAATGAATTGATGATGCATTTCAGCATAAAAATATCCATCAAAAGAGAAACCCCTCCTAAAGGAGTGCCCAGCCAAGATATGGGCCTTAGAAAAGCTGGATCCATGTTTTAGGAGACAGCAACCCACTTTGTTGACAGGTCATAAGTCAAGAAACAAGTTTAATAAAGAAATCATTGAAAACCACTATTTCAACACCAGGCTATAAAGTTGGCCCCACAAGAGTAGGACCTAAGAAGGTTTTTGAACATATTATTGGTTGATACCAGATGTTGAACTTAAAAGGCTACATCTTAAAATTTCTGGAGCGATGTTCAAGCATCATGACCTTGGACCTACTCCAGAGTCCCATGAATTATCTAAATGAATCCATTCAGACCAACTGTGTACCTACTTGGCTTTCATTGTGCTTTCTCTCCTTGTTAATTCCTGTTGTCTTTGAGTTTGAATACCTCTAGGGATTGACTCTCACACTTTCCCCTTAGCTTTAGCATTACTGTTAAAACAACTGGGTTGTGGACCCTGGAGCCCATGTTGCTTCATGCAATGGATTTAGGCTTCCTATTCACCTTCTCTTGGAATCCTGGTCATTAGTTAGGATTTTACCTCTCTCATCTTAGACCTGTCCTGTGATCTGTGCAGTCTTGAGTGGGAACTGCTGCTGCAACTCCTCTTTGCTAAACCAACTGCCAACACTGGTTCCTTGGCTGGTGCCTGAGCTGAGTCCACCTCAGTCATTCTTTCTCCCAATCCACTCGCCTCTTTCCATGGCACATGTAAGAGGTGATCTGGCAAGTCTTCTCCTTCAATTTCCCTGTGTGTGGTATAATAATTTCTCTTCTCTTTGGTGTATAACCTAAAGGTCATACTCTAAGGCCACTCATCATGAAACTCTATAATGAGGGGCAGGGGAGGGAGAGACTCTATGTAGAAGCACACCCCCAAACTTCGGAAGCGTGCTTTGTTTCCATCTTCACCTCAATCTCAAGAATTGCTGAACTTAATTTCCTTTTTCTTCTCAGTTATTCTACCAAGTAGCAGCAGAGATCAACATGAAAGCGGACACTGGGGAAGGCTGGGCATTAAAATCAACTTGTTGAATACTGGAGCAGAAAAAGATGGGTAGAACAGAGAGGTCTGAGCTAAATGCATTCATAGGTGGGAGCTATGTTCTCAGTCAACATTCATTCTCTACACTTGATGCACAATCTTTTTTAACTCCTCCAGCTCACTAGGTCCACAAACATACTCGGGTCAGCCCTCAAAGAAGCCTTCTGAGGAAGAGAAGCCCCTAAGGAAGGTTTTTCCCAGCCAGGTTCTCCTGAGACATCTGCTATTCTCGCTGCCCAGCATCTATTCCTCCTTCTGGTAACAGAGTCCATAGGGATTCCATTCCTTCTGGCTGTAGTGTTTAGTGATGGCACATGTCCCAAGCTTGTCCAAACAGTTTTGATCACTTTTGTTGGAGTGATTGGAAAAGAGTATCCTCTTTCTGTTAAATTTGTTGGGAGGATAAAACATAAACCTAAAACTGATGACAGCCATCTTGCTTCTATGAAGGGTCAACTTGCTTGATAAAGCAGCCAACACACAGCACAGCAGAGTCAGGAGATGGGAGAAAACTAAACTGAATCCAGTATCTATCATTTGAGCCCCTGGATCCAGTTGTACCTGAAGCTGTAGTAGCGACCCCTTCACTTTACAGATATTTGAACCAATAGCACTCCTTCTTTGAAAAAATTTTTAATTAATTAATTTTATTATTTTTTAACTTAATTTGAGTTTCTGTTAACTACAACCCCAAGAATCCTGACTAGTACAGCCAGTTATTTTATCCAAATCTTGCACTCTGATTTCCACAGACTCTGTGTGTAAGATATTTACTAAGTTTTATAGTGCATTCTCAGATATTTGTGTCCCCAAAGTTCAGTTATCATGTCTTGGGATCTCTCCTCTTCCCTATACTCTTCCTCTCAAAGATTCTTTCCAGCTCAGAGCTTGAACTATGATACTGTGTAGATGACCCATGCTCCTCAGCATCAACAGCCCACTTGGGAGTCAGAAACATACTTTACTCACATTTTCTGAAACAGTTGTCTTTTAGGTGAAAGAATTCGCAATGTATAACTGGAATCCTGCAAAATGTAGGCTGATATGGAGGTTTCTCATCTTACAATATCAGCGGACCTTGGCTTATAAATGAGGCGTACATTTTACCAGGGAAACAGCATTATGCAGGAGGTGATTAGATTCCTAGGCTAGCCCATAAGACTAAATTCACCCATAATGTAGGTGAACAATAGTGCTATCCCTAATTATTCTACAAGATCAGTCACCACATGGGATTATATTGGGATAACTCATTCCAAGTTCTACCTGGAGAGAGGGTAAAAGCTGTTTCTCATCTGCATTCCTATCCATGCGAGTACTCTCTACCATCTCTCACCCTCAATGCAGGATGACACAGCAAGACGTCCGTTAAAATTCCAGGACCTACAACTTCAGCTGGGTCCTCTGCAACTACCATTTATGTGATAAGACTCCTCAGTCTAACACAGATCTTCAGCAAACATCACATCTCTCTGTCTGGTTACTTATGGGCATCTTCATTGGCACATAAAACTCAATATATACAAATTGAACTCACTCCACCCTCCCCAGACTACCACCCATATTCCCTAACTTGATGGTACAGCTATTGACCATCAGGACAGAAACCAAGGAGTCATCTAAGGCATCACATGCCCTCTTAGTTATTTGCTGTTGTCAACCAGTCACTATGTCCTACAGGTTCTCTGTCCCTTTTGCTCCATGCCCATAGTCACAGCCTTCATGAAGCCCTTCCTAAATTCTCGTCTGGATCACAACTTTAGTCTCTGAAGTGGTCTTGCTGCCTTTCCTGGGCCCCCTCATTCCTCATTCTCATTTCCACACTTCAGTCAGAGAGATTGTTCTAAAACACAGATCTGATCAGACCATGCCCTGCTGAGCTCCTTCGTGGGGCTCACAGGACTTAGGCTTAAGTTCAGTCTCCTTATCTTAGTGTCCAGGACTCCTTGTGATCTGGCTCTTGAGAGCCTCCCTTTTGCTTTAGCCATTTTGTGAGCAGCCACATTTGTTCATTCAATAAACATTTATCAACTGCCAGGCATTATCTTTTCTTGGCACTTGGAATATAGAGTGAACAGAGACAAAATCCCTGACCTCATGGAGCCTCACTCTAACTGGGGACACTGATGGAGTCTATCATAAAACACTAAGTACAATGCAGATAAATAAAGCAAAACAGGAGTTGGGAGTGAGAGGGAAGGGCAGTGTAATTTAAAAGAGGGTGTTCAAGGAATACCTCATTGAGGAGGTGATATTGGAATCCAGACTTGAAGGAGGTGAAGGAGCAAGCCATATGGATATCTAGAGGAGGAGACAGTAAGTGCAAGGGCGCTAGGGTGATTTTAGAGATTGTTAAGAAGGCTAGTGTGGCTGGAGCAAAGAGTGGGAGAGAGCGAGGGAGTGGGTTGAGGCAGATCATATAAGGTCTTGTAGACCATTCATGTAACTACTTTGGCTTTTAACCTTAGTGAGATGGAAAACCGTTGGATTGTTCTGATGCTAAGAGTGATGTGCTCTGACTTTACATCTTAAAAGTGAACTACTTGTTCCCTAGAATGTGTCATAACTCCTCCTGCATCCTGGCCATAATCTACATTGTTCTCTTTGCTGACACCAGCCCTCCTCACTTCTTCATTTCTCTGAGTCACCTCTTCAGCAGGACCTTCCCTAACCCCAAGGATCAATTTAGGTACATCTCTGTGCTCTAATAGCACTGTCATTTACAAGTGTTTGTGATCAAGGGAATAAATTAATAAAGATGTAAATATAATTGAAAGTGAAGAATGCCACTTATGCCAGGGGAAAACAGGTAGCAGATGCTACTCTTAATAACTAACATTTTTCAAGTGCTCACTGTCGCTAAGTGCTTTGCATGGGTTATGTTGTTTAGTGCTCAAAACACTCCTCTGATGTTGATGCTGTTTTAAAGCTTATTTCACAGAGGTGGAGATCATGGAGAGGTGAAGTGACTTGTCTAAGGTCCCACAAACAGCGAAGGATGAAAGTGCGACTTGAACCAGTCAGAGTCAGGCAGGACTTCATACCTGGATGAGGGGAAGTAATCCTTTTCCCCATGGGCTTGCTTTCTGGAAAATCACTGACCATATCAATACCATAAAAACTAGGTCTGGGCAAGTGAACTTCTACAAAGGTTAAGGGTGGGCAGTGTATACAGCTTATTCTGAGTGACACCTTCTTACTTCTCTGAGACAGTGTCTACACAGGTCAGGGCAGAAAGAAGTGTTATCACCGTAGGCAGTGGGAGAATTAGGTACAGCCTTTAAGATAAGGACTTCGTGTCAGCAGACCTAGGTATAGTTTCAGCCCTCCCAGTTGTCATCTGTGGGACTTGGGAAAGTTACTAAGATCCTCTGAACTCAACTTCCTCATCTGTAGAATGGGAATATGATTGTTTGTAAAAATTAAATTTGATAAAGCTTATAAAGATCCTCTACTCCCCTGCTCATGTTCCTTCATGTTATTTGGTCCAATTCTCCTATCTTGCAGCAAGACAGCCAGCAGATCCAGTGCCACCAGCCAGCCTTGCTCCTTCCTTTTGAAATGGACACTGGATGAGCATGAAATACTCTGGGTGTTTTTTAAGATCTTTATTTTTAGAGCTTAAGGTCTCAAGTAATAATTAGATCAATATAGAGAGCCAGACACCCACATTTCCTAGGTGGAAGGAACTATCATTTTAATGGAAAGAAACCATTGACTACTGAGGGCCCACTCAGCACCTCACAAAAAAGTGGAGAGGTGGCCTTCCACTACAGTAGAAGGGGAAACTGAGGCACAGTGAGGTTATCTAATGTGCTTCAAGTCACATGGCCAGATTGAGGCAAATCTGAGACTGGGATCCAGGCAGTTGTCTGACCCTGGGATATAACTCTGTTTTGTACTTGTCTAATGGCATTGGATGAAAGAGGTACCTGGTTTGTGGCCTGCTGGACCAAGGAGCGAGGCTTTCCCCGGGAGATATTACTATGTCAAAGAATACTTCTCTTCAGCTTCTTTTGGTGGCAAGTGACAGAAACCTACTTTCAACTGGCCTAAGCTAAAAAAAATTTACTAGGAGGGACAGTGGGATTTTTCACATAAGAAGAAAGTGAACAATTAGAACTTGGGAAGGCTGCAAGCAAAATCTGACAAGCCATTGGGAACCCAGGAAGCTATTTCTTCTCTTGTTCTTGGGTCACATATTTCCACCTCTATTTTTTGGCGAGCATATATGCTTCATACTTTTTCAAGAGACTGGCTCTGTCTGCTTTTACAATCCTTGACTGACCCCGAGCTCCCAAGTTACATGTCCAGTGTTCAAACAGCTTCCCATACTCCCTAGCATCTATCCCTAATATCCCAAGTCCAAATTCCCCAGAGAGAGAGAGAGAGAAAGAAGCGGGAGAGAGAGAGAGAGAGCTTTGTCTCAGCCTGAGCTGTGTCCACATTGACTCAGTCAGCTATGCTGAGAAGTAGGGCCATGTAGGAAAGTCACTCTGGCTGAGGTTCAGTCCCAGGGGAAGCGCAATTCTCAGAGAAAGAGGTAAGTCAGAGGCTCACAGATATCCTCTTAGGTCTTCAAATCCTGGCCAATTACACTGGAAAAAAATTTTTTTAAACAAAATAAATCATAATTAAGGGGACCATGAATATAAACATTTAAAAACATCCAAAAAAATTAGAGCAAAATTTTAAGAAATATGAACACCTAAATATGACTTAGCATTTTTCTTTATATGGTTCAACTGTTCATGATCAACATTTAATTTAATCCTAATTGTACTGGTAGGACTCAGGAGAAGAATGAATTTCAAAACCTGAATTCATAGCCAAATGGGGCTCAGCTTTTGTAATTTGAACTTCAGAGCATCTCTAAAGTCAATAGTCCTTACAGAAGACTGTCTTCTAATTTCACGGGAAGCCTCTAATGACCTGCTCTCGTTTACTGGTGAGAAGGGATTATTTTGCTTTCTAATTTCTTAATTGGTATTAGCGCCTATAGGATCCTGCTCATTTCGCCTTCTCTGAGACTTCTTTCCAAGAAGGAGAGCATCTGATTCCTCACTAAGCAAGTTTTCTTTTTGAGCAGCTGGGCATAAGCTAGAAAAGGATAAGAGGCATGTTCCTATAAGCTTTCTTCTTCTTATAACTCCACTGCGTCCACTCAACACCAAGCATTTACTGAGCACCTCTTGGGTACCAGGCCTTGCAACTTAATCAGGCTCTAGCCGCAGCTCTTTTATTATCTTGCTGCTCTGACAATAGATACTCTTAAAGGATACATTCACATTTTATCAGGCTTTCTAAAGTACATATTAAATATATTTATCAAGGTTATACAGTTATTTCTCCAAATATGGATCTGGAAAGTTCCAAGTGAGTTCGAGAATCCATGCAGGTCCCTCAGCTCTTTTTAAAAAATCATATAGCAGAACTTGTTCAGTCTACATTTTTTCAATGCTTTTGGACTGACTACTTGGTTATACATCAGGTAAAGTGGCAGAAAGTATGTTATTAGCTCTCACAGCTAACTTGTAATCCAACCTTGGCTTAAGTTAACTGTATAGCAAGCTATCATTTCCTGTCCAAATGTTAAAAATGAGTAACACATTCCTTGATCGAGCCTGCTGAGACAATTTTGGTGGAGAGACCTGGTATGGAGTGATTGCTGAGATCTGAGATGTGCCAACTTCCTGTTTGTATATTTGACCCTGAAGCAGCAGGAGAGCCCTCGCATGCTTAGGGAATTCAATCCACATTTGTGCATGAGTTTCTTTCAGCAGAGAAACTCCCATCATGAACTTTCCCACTCTCCTTGCTGAGAGGGGAAGGAGGTTGCAAAAATTAGCCTGCTGCCAAATCCCCTGAAACTGTCTATTTACTGTGCTTCATGAAGAGATGTCTATGATTGAATAACGATGTTTGAGTTCTTGACTGCAATCTGTAGGGGATGCCTCTCTCATTTGCCACCTGAAAAGCTGCAATTACAAAAATTGCTTATAATGCCTCTCCTTTAGGAGTTCATATTAGGAATCACTCCAGAAAGATTCATTCATGCTTTCATGCATGCATTCAGTCATTCATTTCTCTCCTCTTGTGGCTGGGTGAGCAACCCTGTTTTACCCATGCACCACGAACCTGCCTACCAAAAAAGATGACTCACACATTTTGATGGTTAGATCAGTTGATCACTTGAGATAGACTCAGTGGTGTGCTGGGAAATATTCGACAATCAGCTTGCTGAAAAAATTAAAAATCTCTGATTTGTAGTGTTTGCTGATTTCCCTTGTGTAAATACTCCCACTATGGCTGATTTCAAGCTACAATGTGATGTCACTGGAGGTGGGTCTGGAGATAATTGTGTACAACGGCCCTCACAAGTCATATGAGCCAGCTGCATATGCTCTGCACTCAAATCTCCAACCTCTTTCTGATTTCTTTTTTTTTTTTTCCTTTTTTGCTGATTTATTTACCTCAACATTTGCTTTCTTGTCACTTCCTTGTCTGTGTTATGAACTCTTAACTATTCTGAAACCCTGACCTCAGTTCTCACATCTGGCTCCTTTGGATTTGTTATATGTGTTGTTCTTTTCCTGGCTCTTGGGCCTCTACCCCCTCCTACCTGGCTGCTGCTTTGGCACTTGAAATTTCAGGTTTCTTGGATAGAAACTTCTTCCTGAAGCCTCCATTTGGTGAAGAGGAATCACTGCTCTCATTCACAAGGTGGACCAGGTGCAGCTCCCACAAGAGGAGTTGGGGGTTGGGGTGAGGGCAGCCTTCATAACTGAGTGATAGCATAACTATTATTAAGCTCATGGACTGGTGATTGTCATGGACTGGTGATTGTCAAATTGTGCCCAAGTTCAAATCTCAGCTCTGTCGCTTACTATTATATTATCCTGGACATGTTACTTATGTTGCTATTCCTGTCTTCTTACATTTCAGACAAAGGGCCTCATTGGGCTAGTCCGTGATAAAATAGATTTATATTTATAAAATGCTTAAAATAATGCCAATCATGTAGTAGGTGCCATGCAAGTGTTTGTTAAATATATAAGACCCAGTCCACAAATATTTACTGAATAGCTAGTTTGGGCCAAGTGCACGTACTAAGCATTGAGTACCATAGAGACTGAAATACAGAGTCTTCTCTTAGTTGTTTACAGTGTAGTGCAGGGAGGGGAGGTAATGCACAGACACAAATTGCCTTGATATAAACAAGAAATGAAAATAACATTTATTGAGAATTATTTGGCAGATACTGTGATAGGTATGTAATATAAATTATTTTATTTAATATCATTTGGTCATCACTTAAGAGATAATCATCTTTATAAAATTTACATTTAAAAACTTTTAGTAAAACCAAACATTTAGAAACATTTGGCTATTTATATTTCTTTCATGGATTATCAACAGTACCTTTTGATTATCCATTTTTTCTGATATGGCATTCATGTTTTTAAACTAATTTTTCTTTTTGTAATGGAAATTTCAAATGTACACAAAGTAGAGACAATAATATAATGAACCTCTGGGTACCCATCATCCAACTTCAACAATTATCATGGCTAATAATTGTTTTGATTTAGTCATACCCCTGCCCACTCCCCCAACCTATATTATTAAAAGAGAAAATTCCAGACACCATATCATTCCTTCTGCACTATCCTAATTTTACAGATTAGAGAAGTGAAGCTTAGAGAGTTTAAATGATTTGGTGAAGATCACACAGCTAATAAGTGGCAAAGCCAGGGCCTGGACCCCCCTCTGTTTCACTTCAAAGCCTACACTTTTAACCAGAATGCTAAAATTTGGGGGAGGTTACAAGTGCCCCAAGTAAGGGAGGAAAATGGAAACTCAGAAGGGAATCAGGGAGGGCTTTGCAAAAGAATTGGCATTTCAGGCTGTTGAAATGGAGGTAGCGACTTTTAAGAGAAGTGAAAAGCTTGCATTAAGGCACAGAGGAAAGCCATTGTGGGTTGGGCTATGGGTTTGAAGACTATTATTTAAAGCATGGCAAACAGGTTAACTTGATCAGAATCGTTTGTCAGGGGGCTTGTTTAAATGCCGATCACTAAATTGGTCTTCGTGTATGTTTCCTGCTATTCAGCTTTTATGTTGAGTTTTTAGTTTTAGCAACCATTGTTTAAATTTCCAAGAACTCCACTTATTTTTATTCTTGGAAGCCCAATTTTGATTTACGAATGTGATATCTTCTCAAATATCTCTTAGTGTATTAACTATACTTATTTTAGAGTTGTCTTCTGATTCTTGTATTAACTCTACTTCATTTGGTGTTAGTTCTTCTGTTTACTCAGCCTCATACCTCTCTTTCATGCTGTTTGCCTCAACCATTTGGTTGTCTAGATTGGTTAGCGTGGTTCCTTCAGCACAACTGAAAACCACTGTGATTCTGGCAGTGAATGCGGATTATGATTACAGGGGATTTGGTGTGGGGACTATGCAGGACAGTTGAGTTTTCCTTTAAGGAATGCAGAAAGTGCTTACATTCTGGGCCTGGGGACTCCTTGTCTGTTGGGCCAGCTGGGAGAGACTTGGGGACACTGATCTGCTTCTCTCTTAAGCCCCAATCCTGCCTCATGGAATTCTGCTGTGGCAGATCCCCTACTGTATTAAGAGGATTGTTCTTTTGCCAAGATGATCAGTAATGCAAGAATGATTTAATATTAGGTTATATAAATTACCATATTAATAGATCAAAGGAGAAAAACTATATAATTTGGGTAAATGAGAAAACAGATATTCAATAAATTTCAAAGTCCAATGGTGATTTTTAACATTTGGTTACATAACAATAAGTGGACAAGTACTTAACATGACAAAATATGTAAAATTCACACACACAGCAAAAAAAAGCCACTGTTTTGCTTAATAGTAAAATGTTATAAAATTTCTGGTAAAGTGAGGAATAAAATGAGACTTACAATCACCACTATTAATATCTTTTTGTTATATAAGTAATACATGTTATGATATAAAATTTAAACATTTAACATTACATTTAAAAAATATAAACATAATATTACATGTTATGATATACAGTTTAGACAAACATAATGAACATTGAAAGTCTCTATCCCCCCATGATTCCATGCTCTTGAAATAACCAATGTGAGTAGTTTGATGTCTTTTTTCTCAATTTTATTCTCCTAAGTAAATACTAAGATTTATTATGTTTTTTGGATGGATCACAAAATAAGATCAAAGAACCAACCAACACATTTAGACAGGAGTATATAGTAGCATAACAATTTTAATTGAGGACACAAAGTTGTTGTTATTTACAGATGTTTCAGTTGTCTATTGATGTGTAACAAGCTACCCCAAGACTCAGGTCTTTAGACAAGAACGATTTTATTTGCTCATAATTCTTCCAGTTGGGATGGTTCCCCCTCTTCCCCTGCCTGCCCCATACGGCCTTTCCATGTGGTCTTTCCAGAAAGGGAACCAGACTTCTTACAAGGTGGATCCAGGCTCACAAAAGCAGAAAAATAGAATCTTCTAGTCTTTTTTAAAGCTTAGGTACAGTATCGCTTCCACTGCAGTCTGTTAATTAAAAGCAAGTCACAGGCCTAGCCCAGAATCAAGGACAAGGGACAGCACAAGGATGTGAATACCAGAAGGTGTGGTTTATTGGGACCACAGTTTAACAGACTACCACCACAGATGGTATGATTCAAGTTATAGGCAACCCAAGAGAATCAACTGGAAAATGATTAGGAACAATAAGAGAGGTCAGTCAGATGATTGATAACAGAACAGATAAAAACAATTATATACCTACAACAATGTTACAAAGTTTAATAGGATCAAAGATAGTATTTACAATACCAATAATAGTTTATTTCATGAATATTAATTTAGCCACTACCACATAACAAGTATTATGCTAGGCCCTAGATACACAGAGGTACACAGAATAGACACAGGTTGAACCATTGTGAAACTTACAGTCCTAGAGAAGTGAGCATACATTAAACAAAGTCTCTGATGTAGGAAAGAACTAGTGCATTAGTGAGCTATTGCTGTGATGGATGCTGCATAACAAACAATTCCCAAATCTTAATGGCCTAAAACAGCAAGCATCTATTCTGTTCAAGTGTGCACAGGTTGCCTGGGACAACACTACTTTAGTGTATGAAGTGGGCTCCGGTCTGTTCCACTTGTCTCTCAGTCTGGGACCAGCAGCTAATCAGAGTGTGCCTTCTCCTGCCGGGTGGCAGGAGTCCAAGCCAAACCATGTCAGCTCATTTAAAGTCTCTGTTTCCATTGTTTACTTACATTCCGTTGGCCAAAGCAAATCACATTGCTAAGTCCAATATCAATGAGACAAAAATGTATAATTCTGTCACATGGAGGAAGCAAAGAATTAGAGACAATAAGCTAATTAACCACAATCAGTAATTTGAAGAACTGGCATCATTGCGGTGGGGCTTGGGTCTTATGAACAAGAAGGAAAATTGTGGGATATAAGAATGAAGAGAAAGATAGGGGCCAGATCATTTAGGCCCTTTTTGGCCTTGCTAAAGATGTTGAATTGCATCTAAGTGCAATGCACAACCATTGGAGGCTTTTAAGCTTGAGATGATACAATCAATTTACCTTTTAAAAAAGGTGCTGCTGTGTAAAGAATGGATTGGAAGAAGAAAAGAGAGGACATGGAGAGGGTGGTTATGAAGCTATTGCAATAAGTTAAGATAGTCACTTGGCTTGGACCAGGAGGGTCATAGTGTAGATGAAGAGAGGTTGATGGGTTTGAGCCATACTTTAGAGATAGAATGATTAGACTTGGTGATGAGTTGGATGTGAGGTTGGGGAAGGACTCAGGAAAGACTAAGATTCCTAACAGTTGCACCAGGAGAATACAGGTGCCCTAATTGCACTGGGGAGGACCTGGCAAAGGAACAGATTTGAGGAGGTAGGGCAAAAGTTAAGTTTTGGATATCCTGAATTCCATATGCTTGTCAGACAATGCTCATAAAATATCTAGGGGTAAACTTAACAAGCAATGTGAAGGATCTATATGAATAAAACTATAAACCTCTATTGAGGGCCATAAAAGAAGATTTGAATCAATGGAGTGTCAAACCTTTGCACTTGGATAGGACAACTCAAAATTATAAAGATGTCAATTTTCACTAAATAAATCTATAAATTCAATGCAATTTCAATCAAAATTTCAGTATTATTTTTTCTTGGAACTTGGAGAAATTACCAGGAACATTCTCTAAAAGAAGAGTAATGAGAAATAACCTGCTCCATCATGTATTAAAATACATTATAAAACAACAAAATTTATAACAGCAGAATACAGACAGAGGTATAGACTGATAGCTCAATGGCATGGAATAAAGCATAGAAATATAGATCCAAGAATATATGAGGGTTTAGTATATTACAAAGATAGCATATCCAAGTGGTGGGAGAAAAGACACTTTATTCAGTAAAAGGTTTAAAGACAACTGGATATATATTTGGAGGAAAAAAGAAATGAGACAGCATTCACAAAGCTCTGCTCTCTTTTTATCTGCAATATGCTATTCCATAGTTTCACTATAGCATAGTTTAGTAAGTTATATTTATATTCATGTACTTTTAGTTTTTTCTTTTTTTGTTATAAATAATAGTGTGAAAAGAAAATTTTTATATAACATCTTTGGATAAATGTGTGAGTCCTTCTCTAGGGTAGATTCTGAGATATGAAACAGCTGGGTCAGAAAGTATGCACTTCTTTTTTTAAAGTACTGCTAAATTTTCCTTTCAAATCCCAAACGACACTCCAGCAGCAGTGGGCAAGAAAACAAAAACAAAATAAACACAAATCAAACAGATGGGTCAAGTTAATAAAAATAGATCAGAAACAAATGAAACAGAAAAAACAATAGTTGAGATGATCAATAAAACCCAAAGCTGGATTTTCTTGAAAGATTGACAAAAACACACAAACGTTCTGCAAGTATGATCAAGGCAAAGAGACAAGACACAAATGGTATTAGGAATGATGAGGGACATACAGTAAGTATACAGAGGAGATTTGTAAAATTAGGAGACTACTTTGTACAGCATCTTCGCTAAAGTCAGAAGCTGAGGCCAAAACTGCGTATAATGAAAACTGCCGTTGACAATTCCTTTGTATGTTATGCTCATGTTGGAGACAGATATGCTCTTCTAAAAATCTAATGTTTTTCTTCAGCTTTGAATCCCATCACTGCTTCTTTGATTAGTGGCCAACTTATATGAAAAATACACTTAAACTGTAGAATCACCCTTGGAGTGGTGAGATACTCAAATGTAGAAACAGGCTGCGTGAACAGCCGATTCACATCTTGCTCATGTGAGGCATAGTCTCTTTAACTGGAATAACAAGAGGAATTGCCCACATGGTTTAACTTGTTAGGCTCCCTCTTTTCCTTTCTCTTTTCTTTAGAAAAATTAAAAAAAAAATTAATGGAGCATGTATAGTTGAATTCACATATAACAAATGTGTGAATGATATGAGCCAACTATATAACTTTATACCAATCCATTTGAAAACCTAGATGAAATGCACAAAAATGTCAAGGAAAATATAAATTACCAGAAATTGGTCCAAGAAAACCGATAGAAAACACTCATAAAAACATAGAAATCGTAGTTAATCACCCATCTACCAGTCTGCCTCTCCCTCCCTGTCACCCAGGACACAGGCCTTTTGTAGTTATATAGGCGAGTTCTACAAGTCTCAGGAAAGAGCTCACTCCCATCTGATTTCAGAGAAATAATATTCATAGAAATATACGGTGACCCACCAATCTTATTTTGTAAGGCTAGTTTATTCCTGATATCAAGACGAGGAAACATAATTACAGGCTAATCTGTAAAAAAACCTTTAAAAAATACCAGATAATTGAATCTAATGATGTATTAAAAGAATAATATATCTTGATGAAGTAGGATTTATCTGAGAAATTCAAGTTTGGAAATCAATGTAACTATCAATGTAACAGTGTATTTAGAGATTAAAGGAGAAAAATCTTTCAATGGATACCGGGGAGACATTTGCTAAAATGAAACATCCTTTCACGATTAAAAACATTAGAAATAAATATAAAGGGTATCTACCATAAATATACAGTAAATATTACACTTAATAATGAATCTTTAAAAACATTGTCATTAAAGTAAGAAGCAACACGTGGATGTCTGCTTTAGCTACTAATAATTACAATTCTAGTGAGGCCCTAGCCAATGCAAGAAGATGAAATCTGAGAGAAATAAATATTGGACAGGAATATAGAATTTACAGGAATATAGAAGGGTATTAACTGAAACATGAAAACATTGTTTTCTCTGCTTCCCTCGCTGTCAGTCACAGTTAAAAAATCACGCAAAGAGCATACTGTATTTACTCTTCTATAACTCAATTATATGTATGGAATATCTCTATATAAACATGTATACATTAGGTGAATTAATGCAGTTTGTTTAACCAGGTCCCCACTGATGAACTTTGGCTTTCTTTAATTTCTTTGCTATTGTAAACACTTCTTTGCCTTTGGGTCACTGTATTTGAGGGCTAAACTTCCAGATCTTGAATTGCCAGATTAAAAACAACGCAGATGTCCTTCAACAGGTGAATGGTTAAGCAAACTGTGGTTTGCTTTGCATTCCAAACCATGGAATACACCTCAACAATAAGAAGGTATAGACCCTTGGTACACACAACTTGGGTAAATCTAGGGAATTATGTCGAGTGAAAAAAGCCAATCCTAAAAGGTTACACACTGTATCATTCCCTTCATATAACGTTTTTAAGTGACAAATTGGAAATGGAGGACAGATTAGTGATTGCCAGGGGTTAGGGACAGGGTAGGGTAGGGTGGTAGGGTGGTGGAGGGTGAGAGGGAGGTGGGGGTAGTTATAAAAGGGAAAAGGGAATGATGCTGTATTGATGGAACTGTTTAATGTCTTGACTCTGGTGGTGGATATGTGAACTCGAATGTGATAAAATTTTATAGGACTGAATACACACACACGCGCACACACACACACACACAAATACAAATGAGTACAAGCAAAATGGGAATCTGAATAAGATGAATGGATTGTATCAATGTCAATATCTCAATTGTGATATTGTACTATTATTTTATAAAACGTTATCATTGAGGAAACTGGGCAAAGAGTACATGGGATCTCTGTGTATTATTTCTTACAACTGCTTTTGAGTCTACAGTTATCTCAAAATATAAATGAAAAATTTTTAAAAATCACCTCAGGTTAAAAAGGGTATATGTAATTTTCAATTTTTATATTTTTGTCAAGTTGCCCTCTTAAAACGTTACTTCGATGTGTACCTTGCATGACAATAAAGCATATGAAAGTGTCTGCCTTCCTCCAAATTAAAACAAAGAGATACTACTTTTGACCTATCCAATTGGAAAGAATTAAAAGTTACATAAATATGTTGGCCAGGGTGTGAGGAAGTAGGCACTCTCAAATGTTGTGTGTGCTGCAAGTTGCATTCCCCAGGAAGCCGACTCTGAGACAGAGAGTCTGTGGGTAAGAGGCTTATTAGGGAGTACTACTGGAATCAACAACTGTGGAAGGGAGGGGAGGAAGCAGGGTTGGGCAGAGGGAGAGATTGAGCTAAGATGCAATCTCAACAGAGATCTTAGCTACCCTATAGATCGTTTTGAAGCCTGGATGACCCTTCAGAGTTGTCTTCAGTTGGGGGTTGGAGGATGAAGCTTTTGCCCTCATGTAGATCAGTTATTCGGTGTACCCATTGTGCCAGCACTGGGGTGGCTCATGACAGATATTGACCAAAGTTGATTGGCTGAGCATTTTGTCTCCCTAGTTGTATAGTGCTTTGTCCCTAAGGATGCTCTTTAGTGGACAGGAATATATTCACCCTTCATGCCCACTTCCACATACCCATCCACCTTGTCCCTCATGTATCAATCACTCTCCATCCAGGCCAAGCCATTCTCCACTGCCCACTGGGTCTATGTATATTTAAATATCAGATCCCTTCTCTTTCCTCACAAAACAGATAACCAGTTGCACCATTTGTATTTTTTGCTATGCAGACATTTAAAATTTTTTATGAGGTCATTTTATTTATCTTTACTTAATCTTTATTCTTTTATGCTTTCTGGATTTATGCCATAATTGGAAAGATTTACCATTCTAAATTTATTTAAAAAGTCATCTTTTTTTCCAAGTAATTTTTTTACTTAAAATTTTTTTGCCCTTTTGATATTCGTTATGACATAAAAATGAGCTAAGGATCTAGCACTATTCACTCAAAAGGCTAGCCAGCAGTCTCAGTACCATTTATTTAATAATTTATAATTTTACCATCGAATTGAAATGTTACCTTGTCATATACTAAATTTTTTGATGAATTTGATAAATAATTTCTTATAACTTTCTAGATAGATATATAGAGGACAAACACACTATATTAGTCATCTATTGCTGCATGAGAAATTTCCACAAACTTAACAGCTTAAGACACACACATTTTCTCACAGTTTCTGTGGGTCAAGAATCTGGGCATAGCTGGGTCTCCTGCTTAGGGTCTCACAAGGCTGCAATCAAGATGCCAGCCAGGGCTTGGTTCTTACTAGAGGCTCAACCGTGGAAGGAGCTGCTTCCAAGCTTCCTGGGGTTGTTGCCAGAATTCATTTCCTTGTGGCTGTAGATTTATGACAGCTTGCTTCTTCAAACCCAGCAATGGAGAGAGAGGGAGACTCTAGAGCAGGCCAGCGTGTAATTATATTATATAATGTAACATAATCATGGGAGTGGTATCCCATCCCCTTGTCATATCCTATTGGGTAGAAGTAAGTCATAGGTCCCACCCACACTCAATGGGACAGGATCACAAAAGGATCTGAATGCTAGGAAGTGGGGATCATGGGAGCCACCTTAAAGTCTGTATGCCACCTGCACCATGAGTGACAGCACACCCCACCTCTAACCTATAAAATCATTTGAGGAAGAGCTTCCATGACCAAAACCTGAATTTACTGCCAGTAAATAGAGATCCTACTTGAGCCGAAGAAATCTAGTTCACCTGACAAATATTTTCCTTTTAAACTCTCATCTACAAAATAAAAGAAAAAACAATCACCAAACATTTGAGAAAAACCAACATCACAAGAGAGGTGTCAAACTCACCAAACACAAAAGCTAACTCCTGAGAAAGTAGAATTAAAGAGTGAAGGAAGGAAATATTGGCATTAGTATCAATTCCTCAGAGAGATTCAGGAGTCTATCACAACCATAAAAAGCTGTTAGGAAAAATAGGAAATTAGAGGGCCTAAAATTTTAAAGTGTTATTATAGAACACAACTCAGTCAATAAGTGGGCTGAATAGCTGAAGACTGAATTAGAAAATGAGAAGTGAGGGACTCTTTCAGAATGTAGAATAAAAGGACAAAGAGATGTAAAGCATAAGAGGTAGACTAAAAGACAGGGAGGATAGACCTTTAGTTACAAAATTAATTGAATAGATGTTCCAAAAGGAGATAATAGAGAATGAAGGGGAGAGAACAATAACAGAAACAATAGAAGAAAATTTCCTAGAGCTGAAGCCAGATGCACACACTGCTAACCAGTATTAATAACAATAATAATAAACCTCCACTATGACACATTAGGTAAACTCTAGTACCCTAAGGATAAACGAAAATTCTCAAAACTTCCAGAGGGAAGAAATAAAGTTACAAGAAAGAAAACAGAATTAGATTAGTGTCAGACTTCTCAGTAGCAGCACTGTATCCTAGGAGAGAATAGAGTTCAAAACTCTGAGAGAAAATTGTGTTGCACTTAAAATTCTCTATTCAGTCAAACTGTCAGTCAAGTACGAGAAAAATAAAGCCATTTTCATATATACAAGTATTTAGGAATTTTATCGTTCAGAGCCCTTCTCTGAAAGTATTATTTGAAGATGTACTCCAGCAAAATGAAAATGGTAAATCAAAGATAAAGGAAGATCTGGGACCTGAAAAAAGCAGTGATAACACAATAAACCAGTAAATCATATGGTTAAGGGCAAAGAATTTTGCTACATAATACAAAAAAGGATACAATTTGGAATAAAGCCACCAGCTACTTTCAACACAGGAAGTGGGAGTGGGCAGCTGGGGAGAGAAGTGAAAGCAGGCTAAGGGTCTTACTAGAGTTCAGAAGGGACATATAAATATTGATTAACTACCGCTGTGAGGAGAAAAAGAGAATTTAAATTTGTGTCTAAATATATTTGATATCTATCTATCTATCTATGTCTATCTATCTACCTATCTATCTAATATCCAAAACAACTAGAAAAAATTGAACAAGGAAAAAACTTCATTAATTGCACAGAAGTTAGAGAAAGTAAAGGAAAACAAATCAAGAAAGTATAACAATAGAAAACATGAAATATGGTAGCAAATATAAACTCAAGTATTAGTATTCATATTAAACATGAATGAGTTAAACTTCTCTATAAAAAGGCAGAAACTATAGCTACCGTTTAGTGAATATTAGTGATGTTTTAGGCATTGTGCTAAGCACTTTAAATAGATAATTTTATTAGAAACTAACAATAAACTCTGCAAGATGGGTTCTATTTTTACTCTCCTATTAAAGGTGAGGACACTGAAGCTTAAGACAGATTTAGCCATTTGCTTAAAGTGTAGAATCTAGGCTCAAACCCAGGCTCTTTGATGCTTAAGGCCATGCTCTTAATCATTCAATTAAACTGCCATTCAGATTGGTTAAAAAAAAATGTTATTTGCAGGAAATAAGCCAAGGCCAAAAAATATATAAAATCTGAAAATAAAGAGTTAGAAAAAAATATACCTGGCAAATGATAACAAAAATGAAAGGAGGCAGGAGCCATAATATTAATATCTGTGTCATATGATGTGAATAAAGCAACTTTGAGAACAGTGTATACTGTATAATTCTGTTTTATGTTTGAAAAAATTTATGTGTGTGTGTGTGTGTGTGTGTGCATGCTGTGGAATTAGTGGTAACATGAAGGGGTATGTATGTAGATTGTTTGAGTTATTGTATAATGCTGTTTTATTTGTGTAATTAAAAAAATTGTTTTTTTTTTTTTAAATATAGGGAATAAATACCATCCCTGATCTATAGGAGTTTATCAGTTTAGCTGGGGACAGGCAGGTAGGTATTTAACGATAATGCAAACCAAGAGAGAAACTAGGGAGAGAGGCTGTGTACTATGTTGGATGAATACAAAACTCAGCTTTAAAAGTGGTGATAATGGGGGATGCTTTTCAAGAGAGGTGTCACCAAGCACCTTCTCTCATCACACTTTGACAATTCCCCCTTTCGGATGGGATAAGGGGGTATTGAGGGGGAAGAATCAGGAAACAATGTATAAGAATGACAGTGTCAGCCACATGTCTCCTTTTCAAAGCAATGAAATGTTTTCAATCAGAAAGAAAAATGAAAAAAAACCCCAAACTCAACTTTTTTTATTTCGTCTGAACTAGATTGTCTGTCCCTTTGCAGTTGCTATGACAACAGCAGCTCTCCTCCTTCTTCATTTGGATCTATTTCCAAACTGAGAACAATGAATGTAAAAGATCAGAAAATGGGAAAAGCAAGCAGGCATTCAAGACACTAGGATTATTTACCCTGGAGAAGAAAATGCTAAAAGGTGGCAATTATATTGTTCTGGGCTATTAGAAGTTACTACTACAGAAGTAGTTCTCTGCTTGGGCTGGAGATAAAATCAGATTTATTTTAACTGGAGGAAATAGCTTTAGGGAGAAAAAGTCCCTGATAGAAAGTTTTGTGGTACTGCTTTTCCTCTCTCAGGGTAGATTGATGATGAGTCACTGGGATTTTATATCCTATAGTGGTTGTCATCATCCTCTGAAAAGTTGTTGATCAGTGAAACAACATACCATAACAACAACCAACAACAGACACAGTACTTACTCTAAGTGTTTTTATATTTAAATATAAAATACCACTCTAAGTGTTTTATGTGTATTACCTCACTTAAAATCTTTGCAACAGTCCTATGAGGAAGATACCATTACTATGCTCATTTTACGGACAAGAAAGCAGGGTTGGAGAGTTTAGCAACTTGCTCAAGGTCACACAGCTGATGAGTGGCAGAGCTGGGATTTGAACCCAGGAAGTCTGTATTCTTAACCAGTGATAACTTCTTGTAATAGATAATCACTCTCTTGAAATGGTTCCCATGGTGTTGGGGCCTTGGAAGGAATCCTGTATAAAGCCCCAGCAGACATGAGTTCTAGTCATATTTATCCATTCATTGAGTCATTCTTTAACAACTATTTATTGAATGCCTACTCTATGCAATCCCTCGCCAGGCAGTGGGGAAATGGCGGCAAGCTGGATGAGTAAAGTCTTATAGTGCTTATAGCCTAGGAAAGGACTACAGACATGAACACATGAATATGATAATTTCTGGTACTAATAAGTGCTATGAAGGAAATAAAACTGGGCTATGAGAGAATCAGGGATGGGTGGGTGGGTGGAGGATGAGCTGCTTTAGGTAGGATGGTTGGGAAGACCTTTCTGAGGAGGTGGCGATTTGAATTGAGACCTGGATGGTGGGAAGGAGCTGGCCACATGCAGATCTGAGAGAAGAACTTTGCAGGCAGATGAGCAGCAAATGTAAGTTTGGGAACAAGCTTGAAAGCTGACAGTGTGGTTAGAAATAATGAACCAGGGCAGCGTAGGTGTTGGAGGTTGGGGAGTGGCTTCAGATGAGTTTGGAGAGTTTGGATGGAGAGGCAGGGTCACCACTTTGGGGGGCATGCTACTGGTATCAGTGAGATGAGCCCATGGATGCTGCTAAGCCTCTTGCAACGCACCGGACAGCCCCCACCAAAAGGATTGTCCAGCCCCAAATATCCATAGCACCGAGTTTGAGAAACCCTGATCTGTATACAAACCCTGATCTCTAGATCCGAGACTATAGTCTTATAGGCCAAGGTAAGGAGATCAGATTTTATTGTAAATGAAAGAGAATTCATGGGAGTGTCTTTATGGGATTTACATTTCGGAAGATAACTATTACTGTGGAATGGAAAATACATTGTAGCAGATCAAGAATGGAAGCAGAAAGAACAAAAAGTTTTGTTTTTTGAAAATTTTCCTGGTGGTAGCAATAAGTATGCCAGGTGAATGGAGATGGTGGCTTGGTTTAGGGGAGCAGCAGTGGAGATGGAGAGAAATGGAAGGATCTGGGAGGACGGGTGACCAGGCTCGCTGACAGATTGGATATAGGGCCTGGATGAAAGAGGAATCAAGAATGACCCTTAGGTTGTGGCCTAAGCAACTGTTCAGGTGGGCGTTGGGGCTGTATATTTACGTGAGGAGGAAGGAGTCTGGGGATAGTGAGGAGAAACCAAGAGTTCTCTCCTAGACACGGTAGATTTGACAAACCTACATAAGGTGTTGGAAATACACTTGTGCAAGTGACTTCCCCTCGCTGGGCCTTGGTTTCCTCCTACAGAAAATGAGCGATGATCCTAAAATTCTATGATACTCGAGCAATAAAACCTGGAGGTGAGGGGTTGGATTTGACGGACTTCAGCAGTTATCAGTCAATTCTACATCTCGTGGAATTTTCCCCTCAGAACACCGCTATGAAAATAGACAAGAGATGAGGAAATTAGTCTTATTTTGCAGAAACCACAAATTATGCTGCATAAGAGCTGACGTTCCTAAGGAGCCAGAGTGAGTCAGTTGTTGAATAATCTCCTGGGAGCATCCCAAGACCTAGGTCTGGGATCTCCCCAGCAGCTGAGGGAGATTAATAGAAATAAAATCTCACCATACTATGAAAGGGGATGTTTGAATATCCTTGGAAGATTATAATCTATGATTCCCACCAGTTTCTTTCCCAGTGGCCCAGAGGCTCTGCTCTGTATCTCCTCCTAAATTCACAATGGTCTTGTGTTCCTGATAAGGTTTGGAAAGACCTGAAGCAGGTAAAATATCTTGTTTTAAATTTGCAGCTGATTCCTTGGTTTCTATCCTCAAGCTGAAAAAGGGCTCATTCTTTTGAGGTAACTTGGAGCCAAATTAGCTGAAGCAGTTTTTTGAGAAAATGAGATGGCATGAGATGAAAAGAGGAAGACTGGGAGTAAAGTTCGTTTTATTTTTGTATTTTTGAGGGTGGGGTGGGCAGCAGTGGTAACGGGGAACACGCTCATCTTCCACTTGTGGGAGTGACCTTCCCAGCTGAGATGGGGCAATGCCCAAAGAAAATAATCTGACTCCATTACTGGTAATTAAATGGAGAATGTCAAGTCTCCCAGAGAACCATTGCTTATTGGAGAAGCAAAGAGCAATCTTTACGTGCAGCCACTTATTGGTGGAAAAGTAAAATGAGCCCTGTTTTGATGAAGTGTTCTGCAGCTAGTGAAACATTCCCCAAAGGGCATTGTCTCCATGACTTGCTGAATTTATCCTATTCGACCATAGAGCTAAGCCAAAACAGAATCTTGGCAGTTAGATTATAGGAGAGAGAGAATGAGAGAGAGAGAGATATTAACATGGACAAATAATTTTCAAAGGCTTGCCACATGCCAAGCTTGGTGATATGGATGCAATGGCGAAACAAGGGTCTTGGGCAACTATTTTGGGTTTCCGAGCCATGTAGTTTCTGTCACAGCTACTCAACTCGGCTGTCGTACCATGAAAACAGACATAGACATATGTAACTGAATGAGTGTGGCTGTGTCCCAATAAAACTTTCTTTACAAAAACAGATGCCAGGCTGGATTTGGCCCGTGAACCATAGTTTGCCAGTCCCTGGTTTAGAGCATAGTTCTTAAACCTCACTGTATACCAAAGTCATGTGAAAGATTTATAATAATGCTGATCCCCATCTCCAGAAATTCTGAATGTGGTTTGGAGTGGGGCTCTAGGTATCAGTACTTTTAAAAAACTCTTCAGGTAATTTATTGTGCAGCTAGGGATTAGAACCAGTGGGCTTAGAGTTGTGGTTTTCACTTGGGTACACAATAGAATCATCTGTGTGTGTGCATGTGTGTGTGTGTGTTAAGAATACTTATGCCTGGCACCATCCTTGGAGATACCGACTTAATTGGTCTGGATATGGTTTAGGGATGAGAATTTTTTTAGGCTCCTCAAGTGATTCTACTGTAAAGTCAGAGTTGAGAACCACTAGTCTAGAGAGTGAGGCAAACAGGCAATTTCCATGCAGTGTGATAATTGTCTGACAGAAGTAATTTCAGCATTTGAGTTATTTACTTCCTTCTTGAATGAAGACTAACATAGTGCTTGCTATGTGCAAGGCAGGGGTTCTAAGTGTTTATAGATATTACCTCATTTAATTTTCATGACATTCTCTAAGGTAAGTACTATTAATATCCCTATTCTATAGTTGAGGAAACTGAGACATGGAGAACTTAATTGGGAAGAAAAGGGATGAAGGTGTTTTAGGAATGACTTTTAGGAAAAGGTGATGTCTGAGTTGAGACCAGAAGGATTTGTAAAAGAGAGCCAGGAAAATGCTGGTGGAGGTGGGGAGCAGAGTGAGGAGGGCATCCCAGGCATAGCCTGTGCCAACATCTGGAGGTGAGAGACAGAATAGTATCCTCTGGAAACAGCAAGAAGTTACGTAACTGGGGTGTACACTGTGTTCTGTTCTTGTGACGGATATGTCTATTACCTTGATTGTGGTGATGGTTTCACGGGTGTATGCCTATGTCCAAACCCATCAGGTCGTATACATTAACGATGTGCAGTGTTTTGTATGTCAATTACACTTCAACAAAGCAGTTTTTAAAAAAAAAGTATTTTCAGGGAAGTGTTGGGGATGAAATTATTTTTAAGGAGTGAATGAAAGGAGATGAAATGGAAGTTGGGAGTGAAGATAATTCCTGATAGAACCTTGAAGAAGACAAGACATACATGGTGGTAACAAGAAGGAGAGATGGGATTAAGGGCAGCATTAATTTTAAACGGGATAGACTTGAGTAGGCTTAATACTGATAGGCACGGGACAGAGCAAAGGGAGGAGTTGAAGGTAAGGGGAAAAGGAGAGAATGATGGAGCAGGGATCTTGAGAAGACATAGGATCTAGAATATGTGAGGAACTGTTAAGAGGCAGGATCTCCTCCTCCGGGAAGAAAAGGATTGTGTGGAGTGTATATTTTCTAAGCGAGTAGGCAGATAGGTGGAGGAAGTTCTATCTGATGTTTTTGCAGTTATGGGTGTTCTGCTTATTAGGAATGGAGATCTACTCAAGCTTGCTCGAGAGTTTATCACTTAGAATTGCTGCAGAACTCCAACTATAGGCTCTTAGTCCAAGAGAGGTCTTATATTTCTCAAATATCGAGAATCTAGAGGTAGGCAGGTCAGCGATGTTACAGCTACTTAAGGAAATGATAAAGAATTTAAGCTCTTTCTAGCTACTTGATCCACCATCCTCAGTGTGTAGCTTTTGCTCTCATGGCCACATGATGTTTACTCTTCCTCAAGCATCATGCCTGATCTCCAAGCAGGGAGGAATGGCAAAGGTACAAAAGTTGGTTGAGGCTCTCCTTTTTTGTTTTTAAATCCAAAGAATTTTTCTTAGAAGCCCCAGCAGGCATCTACCACTTATATCTCATCGGCCAGATTAGGTCACATGACCATCCCATCTGCAAGAGGGTTTGGGGAGGCAAGTATATTTAATTGGGTGTATTTTCTGGGTTCTGTTATTCAGGGAAAAAAGGAAGGAAACGTGGATAGGCAAATATTAAGGTCTACCATAGAAGAATACACGAAAAATCTCCAAGGAGAGCCAAGCCTTATAGAGTTTGGAACTGGGAACTAAGATTCTCCCTGTCTAGTGGATGGCAGGGAGCTGCTGTCTTCTCCCTGTACCTCTGCTCCTGATTTCCTTTCTCTGCTGACCAGCTTCTTCTGTTTATATTTTGCGTCTACTTGATAATAACTCCTGCTTATGCATGGATCGTACTGGCTGCCCAACTGACTTTCTTTCAGCTGCTTCAGTTTCCCAACTCCAAATTCAGGAAAATATCAGATTGGGTACATTTTTAGCCAGGCTTACAAATTATTGTTTACTGGCTAGCCAATGGCTGATCCAAGCTTGGCTGCACGGTGGATGGGATCATGTGATTTCAGTCTTGGCCATACCAATACTGCAGGAACTGTGAGGAATAGTTTCCCTTTGAAGGAGCTCTGGGAAGGGGAGGTCACGTGGAATTTCTACTTTCTCTGGGAAGTAGAAGGTGAGGTCTTAACCTAAGGGATAGGAGAGAAGAGGTGGATGAGAAAGTTTGGAGACTAAATACCAGAAACAACTATAGAAAAAGGAAACCTAGAAGATATTCAGAGCAGTATTAAGGGCTTAGTTGAGTTTTCAGACCAACATTTTGCAAAGATTCCATTCTTTGTGATGATGTGATTTCTTCCAGAAGAGTTCACAGATAGGTGAAAAAATTAGACATTTGTACAGAAGATTAAAAGATTTTTTTTTTAAAAAAAGCTGATTATCAGCTGTTGCCAAAGAGAAATCTTACAATTTAAGATTTCAGAGGCATGGCATTTCTTACTGAATGACTACCTGGTCTAGGGTATGGTCGTAAGAGAGGATGGCCAAAGAGATGTAGAGGTGAAGGCCATGGAGTAGAGATGGCAAAAGATTTGAAGAGACATGGGTAATGAATGGATTGCTCAAATGAATACTGAAGTCACTTGGGATAGTGGCAGGATTTGGAATGGAGAGGAAGATGGTATACTAGTATATGGAAAGTGAAAGAAGAGGGGAACCATGATGTGAAGGTAGAGAGAGTCAAATATAGGCATCATTTTTTATTCCTTTCTCTTCCTCACTATGCTTACCCAACAAATTAACAGGTCTTGTAAATTCCATCTCATAAAAATGTCTTCTAATTCATGTACTACTTTCTATTTCCACTGCCATCACTGTAATTCAAGTCTCCTTTTTCTCCTACCTTTACCACTATGATAACCAACTAACCTCCACTTTTGACTCTCTTCAAACCATTCTCCATACTGTAGCCACAGTGATATTTTTAAAACTATGATCTTTTCACTGCTAAAGACCCTTCAATGACTTTCCATTGCTTTTAGGGTAAATCTATGTAGGAAATTGTATTAGTGTTCAAAATATTTGACATCCCTCCCTCGCAGAGGATTCTACTTCCCTGCCACCCCGATGTCAAGCTTGGTCATGTGACTTGCAGAGACCCATGTACCCATGCAGGAGGGCTATATGTTCCTACCTTGTTGAACACAAAAGTAGCCACGTGACTTGCTTTGACTAACAGAATGTGGACCAAAGTGATGTGTGTTACTTCTAAGCAGATATGGCTCTTCATTTCTCTTTTCCCTCTTGTATGAGACTGGCATTGGCCCACATAAAGGCTGATCCATCAGGCTTGAAGGCACAGACAAGACCCATGATAGACATATAACATGACTGGGAAATAGAATGCTGTTGTAAGCCATTGGTATTTATTACAACAGAAAAGCTTAATATGATCTGTAAGCCTCTGAAGGATTTAATGATTTGGTCCAACTTCTCCAGTCTTCTCTCTTAAACATTTCCCCCTTTACCTGACTGACTGCTATTTTTCTTCCAAATCCTCGCTTCAATATCAATTCTATAGAAAAGTTTTTTCTAACTCCCCCCCCACAAAAAAAACTCAACTAATTTAGATCACCTATTATTCTACTCATAACACCTTTTTCATTTCCTTCATATCACTAAAACACAGTCTGTAATATTTTTTGAGCACGATTATCTGTTTACCACAGGAGAATGTAAATTCTGAGAGGGCAGAAATTATGTCCATATAGTGCTTCATTGTGTCCCAGTGCCTGGTAACAATAAGCACTCAACTAATATTTTTTGATCAAATGAGAAAATCTGAGTCCAGACCACAGGTGAGCCCTGAAGCTAGGAGCAGACTATGTATCAGATGTGAAGAGGTGGGTGGAAAGCAAGAAATGGATCCAGTGCAAACAGAAACAGGTTGTGGGGAGAGGGGTTGGTGCATGGAGAAATGACTCAAGGCAAAAGTTTGCAGGGGAGGGAGCCTCTTATATGTTGCCAGTTGCCAATTCTATGGGTAGGGAAGTAGCTCTTCAAGGCAAAGAGTAGGCTTAAACACTAAACTACCATCCTGCCTTCTCTCTTGCTTTCCTTCCTTTCTCTCCACCTCTCATTTTGTGATTTCTCACTTCATCAACTTGTTGAACATCTTCTAGATGTTGGGCATTATTAGAGATGTAGTTAATAATGAGTTAATTCTTAGTTTTATGAGCCTACCCAAGTGGGAAAGACAGATACAAACCAAATAATTACAAGAGTGATAGATGAATTCTTCAAAAAAGAAATTCAGAGGCCATGGGAAATTCCATAGAGAAACAAACCTATGTTTGCTGTCTCTGCTTCTTCTACTCCTGTTTGCAAAGTCCTTCTCAATCTTTGCTTGCCCAAATTTTACCCATTCTTCAAGGCGTCCACTCAGGCGATATTTATTTATTTTTATTGAAATATATTGGACATATAACGTTGTGCAAATTTAAAGTGCACAACATGTTGATTTGATACATTTTTATATTATAATATGATTGCCATTATAGTGATAATTAGCACCTTTATCACATTACATAATTATCATTTATTTTTAGTAATTGGAATAGTTAAGATCTATTCTCTCAGTAAGTTTGATGATTATAATACAACATTATTGTCTGTATTCACTATACTGTACATTAGATCTCTAGGACTTGTTTACTACTCCTTGCAAGTTTGTACCCTTAAACAACATCTCTCCCAGCCCCCCACCCCCTAGCCCCTGGTAACTACTTTACTCTGTTTTTACTAATTCGGCTTTTTTAGTTTCCACATATAAGTGATATCATACAGTATTTGTCTTTCTCTGTCTGACTTATCTCTGTTAGCATAACGTCCTCAAGGTCCATTCATGTTGCCACAAATGGTAGGATGTCCTTCTTTCTCACAGATGAATAATATTCCATTGTCTATATATACTACATCTTCTTTATCCATTGATGGGCACTTAGGTTGTTTCCATATCTTGGCTACTATCGTGAATAACACTACAATAAACATTGGCATGCATATATCTCCTCAATATCATGTTTTCATTTCCTTTGGGTATACACCTAGAAGTGGAATTGCTAGATCATAGGGTAGATCTACTTTTAAATTTTTGAGGAACCCCCATATTGTTTTCCATTGTGGCTGAACGAATTTACTTTCCCACCAACAGTATACAAGGATTTCTTTCTCTCCACGTCCTCACCAACACTTGCCTTGTTGATTATAGCCAATCTAACAGATGTGAGGTGATTATTTCATGGTGGTTTTGATTTGCATTTCCTTGATGATTAGTGATGTTGAGCATCTTTTCATGTACCTGTTGGCCATTTGGATGTCTTATTTGGAAAAATGTCTAGTTCCTCTGCCCATTTTTAATTGGATTATTTTTCTGTTATTTAGTTGTATGAATTCTTTATATGGTTTGGATATTAACCCCTTACCTAATATATGGTTTACAAAAATGTTTTCCCATTCTAGGAGGTACTTTATTTAAAAAGACCATAACTTTGTGGTCATAGGGAATTTCTCTATTAACCTGCCAGTAGTCATGTGATATCGTGGTCCAGCGTCACTCAAGATATTGGTATTTCTGTCTAGGTCCTCTTATAGATGTTCTCAGTGGGATGCGGTCAGTATATACTGGGATGTAGAGGGCTGAGGCGGTATGAGTGGGGCACTAACTGCATCATCTTCCTCATTGCCTCATATTAATTCCTTTAGCCAGCCCTTCCTTCTCCTCCCCTCTCCCCCACCGTGTTTTGATGTGCCTTTAGTATATTCTACCTTATCTTGAGTGTTCACGTTATTCTCTTACTTTCCTATAAGTTCCTGGAAGCAGGAACCATGTCTGATTCATCTTATCCTCCCCATGGCTTAGCAGAGGTCCTGTCATAGAGAATCTATTTACTCAACAAGTGTTTGCAGAATTGAATTGTAGGGGATACCGTTGCTCCCAGGGCACTATTAAATCTGGTCCATTCTTTTTTTAACACCATTAAAAGATATTGTCATAACATTGTCATTGATTCAGAGAACCCATTTCCAGAATTTTATCTATTAAAATTAAAACTTTTTTTTTTTTTTTGTGAAGAAGATCAGCCCTCAGCTAACATCCGTGCCAATCCTCCTCTTTATGCTGAGGAAGACCAGCCCTGAGCTAACATCTATTGCCAATCCTCCTCCTTTTTCTCCCTTTTTCTCCCCAAGGCCCCAGTAGATAGTTGTATGTCGTAGTTGCACATCCTTTTAGTTGCTGTATGTGGGACGCCGTCTCAGCATGGCTGGAGAAGCAGTGCGTCGGTGCGCACCCGGGATCCGAACCCGGGCCACCAGTAGCAGAGTGCGCACACTTAACCGCTGAGCCACTGGGCGGGCCCCAAAACTTTTTTTAATCAAAGGAATAGATCTACGTGGTAACAAATCATATAATACAAAAACTCTCACTGAAAAAAAACCAACAGCCTTTCACCCTACCTGCAGTCTTCTCTCCAGAGGCAACTTCTTTTTAACTATTTCTATTTGTTGCCACCAGAACTCTAGATAATATACTTACGCCTCTATCTTTCAGTTTATCTACTTCAGGCACTTTTGATTTTTTCTTTTCTATGACACATGAGGATTTAGTTTGGGTACATGAACACTTTCCCTTCTGTCCTTCTCCTCCCGATAGTTGGTACATTTGTTTTTAGTTCTTTAAAAATTACATTTGTAATTTTATATAATATAGTTTACACGCTATTCCTGTCTTCCTACTTCTTATTTTATCCATGTTATTTTCCCACATTCTTTGTTAAGATGAGGACATTAGTATTTCCTTTCATTTTTCCTTCTGCCTCAATTTACTCTTCTAACTCTACTTTTCTGACTGCTACCTTTTAATTTCATATTGCCAAGATGGTTAACAGCTACGTTCTGTTCTTCAAACACAGTCAAGTTGTCCTTTGACAATAGGTTGACACTAAAAGTTGAATACAAACCAGTGTTCTTATTATTACAATGATGCAATTATCATTCATGCCTGGATCAAAGATTGAGCTAGGATTACATTTTATTTTCTACAAGTGTAAAGTCACAGCCCTTGGATCACTTGAATAAGAAAGTCAAAAGCATCAGGGTTAAAAGATTTTTATAGTCTTACATCAGTTTCATAAATCAAGCCACATTTAATTACTTACATATTTAGACCATCACTTTCTTAAAATTTTTTAAGCCTAAAGTTTCTAATCGTCCCTTGACTTGTTGCCAAAAACATAATGTTCCTTTATCGTGTCTTCAACTTTCCCAGTCTCTCAATTAAATCATTACTGAGTGTATTTCTTTGGTATATCCTCTCTTCTAAGACCTCTTGGAAAGAATGGGATGTGGGAGGATTGGGGGTTCTCTGGCTGCCATGTTGAACCATAAGCTCTTCTCCATTTTTGAAATTTATTTAAAAAAATATAATTTTGCTAAGTGTGATCGTGACCATGAGTTGTTCCAAGTTCTGAATGATTCCCATGCCAGGCCATGTGACCTCTCTGTCTCATATTGGAATTTTCATATTTTCAATTTTGTTATTCTTTGTGCCTTAATTTTCTTATCAATAAAATGAGGATAAGAAGCTCAAACTATGTCATGGGAAAAATGACTAGGAAGTATAATTATTGGCCTTTTTTTGGGAAAAAATCTATATATAAAAGCTACATACAAATTATATACAAGAGCTATATATAAGGTTTTAAAGCTTATTAGAGAATACAAATAACTTAGGAGAAATCTGCCTGTGACTAGCATAGGGATATTGTCAAGTACACATCATTTTTATTTCTGTGGTAGGGACCGTTGATTCATGATCCTCTGTGATGTTCCTTGGATGGGAGTACAGTCTGATATCAGCTTCAGGACCAAGACTTCCCAGTGCCAGAGGGTGAAGGCTGGTGTTGAACCATAGCCTGAAGTTTGGAGGGTGCAAATTCTCTCTCCTTCTCAGGTCTAGCGAAAAGTCCCCTTGCAGGCTTCACATATGGAGAAGAAAAACCTAGGGACTGTTATAGGCTTGCTTCATCTCCAAAGAATCAGAGATCTTATGAAATCTATAGAATCTTGTCCCCTACTCTGAAGCCAACCAGGAAGCTTTGGGTTTCTCAGAAATTAAAATGATTTGGAGGTTACTGCCTACTATCTCTTCTAGTTTAAGCTTAAGGGTCATTTCTTTAGGAAGCTCCCTTCTGACTCCATAGACCAGGTTAAATCCCCTTGCAACACACTCTCTGAACTGGTCAGGACCCTTTCTCTTGCAAGGAGCAGATACCCAAATCTAAGTTGTTTAAGTAGAAAGGAAGTTTCCTGAGTCATGTAATTGAGAAGACCATGTAGCATTCATGGATAGAACCATGGTGGATGCAGGAGACGAATTTATGTTATAAAGTTTGTCTGTTTTTCATCTCTCCTTACCTTTGCCGCTTCTTCCTTCTCCTCCTCCTTCTCCTCTTCCTCCTCCTCATCCTCTTTTTCTTTTTCTTTCCTTCCTTCCTTCCTTCTTCCTTCTTTCCCTCCCTTCCTTTCTCCCTGTCTTAAAGATTTATTTTTAGAATTTTGTATCACTGAAGCTCTGGTTCTAGTTTACAGTAAACTCATAGCCCACAATCATAGAGGCAGCAAGTACATCATTCTCCAAGATCCACGTGTCAAACTCCAGAGAAGACTAACTGGCTTTATCATATAAAGTGCCCATCCCTGAACCAATCGTTGTAACCAAGGGAATGGGCTCTACTTGGATTGGCCACACATTGTCTAGTTCACATATTCACTCCAAATTGCATGGAAGAATGTTTTGTTCTAAAATATTTTGTTAAAATAATAGTATCCATTTCCATCTGACCTTGTACTTGCTGTTTTATCTAGACTGTATACCATGAAGCTAATGAAGCTTAAAGCTTCAAGGCCCCTTACCTGCATGGGCCCTTTGTAAAATTTATAAAAAGTAAAACATTTTAAGTGCAATCCATTAAGATGAATGTCTCTCTCTGCTATGACTTCCCCTTTCCCCTCTCTGCTATGACTTCCCCTTTCCCTCCATTGCATTTCCCTCATGTTGGGTAGCATTGGAGGGTCTGCAGGCAGTGTTTTTGTAAGTAAGTAGAAGTTAAGTTGGGATGCGTTTTAGTTTGAGGTTAGTGAGATATATTTATGTAATTTGCAGTCACTTATGCATATGGTTAAATTATTGCTAGCAATCCCATGATAGATATGGCTTTCAGGTATACTTCTACTGTCTACTGTGCCAACTTATGGGGTGATAAGGCATAGAGAGAGTGCAGGGCCAGGACTTAATCAATATTTGGAATGTTCCTTCAGTACTCGGCGCTAGGAGTATATCGGCAGTGGAAGAGAAGCAAAGTTCGAGTCTTCCAAATCTTATAGTTAGTATATTGCAGCAAATTAATAGAGGCTTTCCAATATAGGACAAAAAATTTAAAACTTTGCTTGACATACCAATAATAGGTTATGAAGCTTAAAGAAACAATAAATTTTAATCAATCATACTAGAAGAAAACCTGCATTATCTTTCTATTCTCTCCATAGAAAATTATGTTACAAAATTGTCATCATGTGAAGAGACAAAGAGCATGCAGTCAAATACATGGGGAAAGAAATATAAATATTATAATATTTTTTCTGTATTTTGTGGTTTGTGGTATTTGTCAGCTTTTAAAAATTTGTAATGTGTTATGATTTGTTTACTCATTCATTTTTTTTTAGGTGTTGCCTATGTGTCTGGCTCTATTCTTTTGTGTGTGTGTTTCCTTTATTCATTCTTAATACATATTTGCTTTTTGCCTTGGAGACAGTAAGGCAATATAACATTTAGTGAGAGCTTACTTCTGTGCCAGACACTGATTTTTGCTTGATTTTAGAATTTATTTTTAAATTTATATGGACTTTTTGTGGTGTCCAGTTCTGTGAGTTGGACAAGTGCATAGATATTTATTTTTGTATATAATTTTGTATTTGTAATTTTGTACTTTTTAAGAGGACGCTCCCCCGACCCTCCAAATTACATAAGCTTTGGCCTCCACAAAACTTGAATGTGCTTCACTCAATTTCCTAGTTTATCGTCTAGCTTTCCTGTTAGACTCTAAGCTTGGTCATCGTCTGTGTTCCTCGTCATTCTTAACCCAGCATCTGGCATGGTGCCTGGCACATAGAAGAAAGTGCTCAATATCTATAGAAGGGAAGCTCTGTGGGAATAGTGGTTCTCAGCAAACTCCTCCATCCTGGGACTTGTGCAGTCCCTTGATGAGGAGCTTAGCCTTGGTTGAGCCACTGTGACATGCGTTCCTGGTAGATATTGGAAGATCTGCCGGTGCCCCCAGGGTCCTCTGTCCTGCTGTGCTTCCTTATTCTCTTCTGTTATTTTTCTATCAGTAGATTTCCAAAATATCAAGTCTTATTTTCACTAGCCCTAGTTTCTAAGATTGGAATTTTACCTTGGTCCTTCTTCCTGAATTTCTGTTCGGGCCTTCTAGGGTCCCAGTTTCCTCTCCAAGTCTGGAGGCCTGACTCTGAATCCTAGCCCCATGGAAGGGTCTCATAATCTTGGGCCAATCTCCTTGGTGTTATCACCTTCCTGCCTTTATTTCTAAGAAGTATTCACTGTGGAGGTCCAGACTAAGGGGACTTGTTGGTACTTCTTACCATTTCTTGGACCCATGAGTAATTAATTCCCTCAGCAAATTTTTATTGTATACTATATGCCCCATATTGTGCTTAGGTGGACAAAGAACGAGCTATCCTTGACTCCACAGACCTTTCAGTCTAGACTGGGTTGGGGGAGGAGAGAGAGAGACAGTGAGAGAAAACAAGTAACCACACAGACAAGGCTATATAAAGACAATAACTATGGGACTGAGATAAAGAATAACTGGGGAAGACGGAGTCACTTGGGATAGTGTGGCCAAAGAGAGCCCCTCTGAAGAGGTAACTGAAGCTGAGACCCAAGAGATGAGAAGACGTCGGCCGTGTGGAGAAAGTGTGTTCTGGATAGAGGGAGCAAATTACATGAAGACCCCAAGGTAGGAAACGGCTTTATGGGTCTGAGGAACTGAATAAGGCCAGTTTGGGGAGAGGATGGTGCTGGAGGGGGATAAGGTTGTAGGTAGGGGCCAGATGGTGCAGGGCATTTAGGTCTTGATAAGGAGTTTGGATTTTCTTTTTTGGCTTTATGGTAAGGCATTTAAGAGTTTGAGTAGGGAAGAGATCTGATAGGATTATGTTTTAAGAAGATCCTTCCTCCTGCTTTGTGGAGAATAGCTGGTGGGACAGGGCTGCCCCAATGCACCATCCCAGGACCTTTAAGGGGTACCATTTATGTAGACTGCAATGTGAATGGTACCCCTGGGGATTGGGTTCTGCCAGTAGTCTTTCTAGAAAGCAAGAGTGGGAGGGGAAGACTATTCTAGACAGAGGTTCTCCACCTGGGCTGCACATTACATTCCCTTGGGGAGTTTCTAAAGAACGCTGATGCCCAGCTGCATCTCCACCCCCAGGCTATTTAAAATCAGAACCTCCAGGAGTGGGGCCCTGGCATCAGTGTACAGACAGCATTGAGAACCACTGCTTGAGGAGGTTGTCACAGCAGCCCAGGCAAGAGCTGATGGCAATCTGGGCTAGGACAGTGGCAATGAAGAGGGGCATTTGAGAAATGTTTTTGAGGTAGAATAGACAGGCTTGGCTGACTGTGGGGAGAAAATGAAAGGAAAGAATCCAGGATTACTCCCAGGTTTCTGACTTGGACAACTTTTAGAGCAATGGTTGGTTCTCAAGCTCCGACATGCTTCAGAGTTATCTAGAAGGCTTGTTAGAACACAGATTGCTGGACCCCACCCCCAGAGTTTCTGAATCAGTATGTCTAGGTGAGACTTTGCATTTCTAATAAGCTCCCAGGTGACGTTGTCAACCAGGGACCACATTTTAGCCCAATAGTCACCAAACTGCTGATTAGAATCCCTGGGAGTACTTTTAAAACTCCTGATCCAGCCACATACCAGTGAATTAAATCAGAATCCTTGGGGGTGGGATCCAGGCATCCGTGTTTTGGAATCACATTTACTGAGCGTCTGCTGGGTGCTGGGGGCTGAGGACTCAAGGACAGAAAGGTCCTCAAGGAGCTCTCAGTTTAAAGAGGAAATGGAAACAAACTTTTGTAATGCAGGGTGATAAAATATGGATAAAATGCTCTAGGAGCATAGCAGGAGAGCCAATAGAAAATTCATAGAGGAAATGACATTTGATCTGGGTTGTGAAGGACACACGAATATTTTGTAGGTGGGGAAGAGAGAGAGGGCTTTCCAGGAAGAGGAACAGCCAGAACAAAGGCACAAGGGCAGAGCTCTGCATCCCTCCTTGTGGTAGGCTTGCAAGAGTTTGTGTGCACCCGGACGTGCAGGGAACTGGGAGCAGGAGCTGGTCGGAGCTGATTTTGAGGAGAAGAGCAGGAAGTATAAGAAGTTTCTCTGAATCTAACCTAGTTTTATGACTACTGTAAATCTTCTGCGTAGCTTCTCAAATACTGCTATTACTGTTACAACAGAACTAGCATTTGTCGCACTCTTACTAGGTCAGGAGCTAAATGTATGTTGGGGATTATCTCATTTGATCTTCACATCTCTATAAGAAGGTTCTCCTATTATCCTTATTTTACAAGTGTTCTCCATATTCTCACAGGATACTCTCTGTTCTTGCTGATATTCCAGGTCCTAAGAGACTCACTTGTCTCTTTGTGACTGGCTTATTCCTGCAGAGTCATATAGTTTTTATTTTTTTTAAATTTTTTTGGAACATCAAAAGCTGTGCTTTGAGGCAAATGGACACCCACATGGTGTCCACTTAAAGCTGTTGCTCTGCCACTGGACATTTTGATCTCACCATTTTGACCCCTCTGTTTCGACTTTAAAGACACTTACTCCTGTTCTTTTCAGCCTGAGAATATTTTGAATTCAAGACTTTTAACTAAAATTATATCAACTCAGATGGACTTTCCATCCAGAAAGTGTTTTCTGGAGTGAATTCCATTAAGCCAATTTAATCCCTTGATCAATTTTCTCCATAACACAGTTAAACCATTTCCAAAAATGTTAACTCTACTGAAATTATTTTCATTTGGATCAATTCTTTTCCATTTAAAATTTGAAACAAAATTTGATATATTGATTAGGTATTGTCCATATCAAATTTTATTGATCCTGGCTTCTACTGTGTGTAATAGTCATTATTTCTATTAAGTCCATTTTTTTTCTGGGTCAAAATGTGCAGATATAAATTTTTAAAAAAATAATATTTGATTCTTCTGTCCATTTGTAGTCAATAACAAGGTTTGTTGTGCGCAGTTTTAGCAATTATTAGTTTTGTTTAGCAATGTTATTTATACCAATAATTTAAAAATCAACCCATCACAAACTGAATTAAAATAATGATACCTTTTATTTGTTTCTCATTCGTGGGAAATTGTGAAAATTTTTGTATGCACTTGTGTGTGTAAAAGAGAAAAAGATGGAGAGGGAGGAAGAGAAGGAGAGAGAGGAAGGAGAGGAATGGAGTAAGAGGGAGAGGAAAGAGACAAAGACAGAGATAGAAATATAGATGTACAGAGAAAGACATAGATGGAAGTGAGACCTAGAGAATAAGGGGAAGCAAAAGAGAGAGAGAGAGAGAGATTGATTGAGAGAGAGAGATTAAGAGAGAGGAATATTGTTTGCCAAGTTCTCAAACGTATGTCAGAGTTTAAATGTCCATAGGGTCTAATGTCAGGATATGAGAACAGTGTTTGTCATCGAGCACTGTTTGAGAGTAAGATTGTCCTGAGCAGAGGCAGGAGCTGAGGTCTTCATTAGCCTTAGGGAGGAGCCTGGAAGCAGGGTCTGAAGCCAGCAAGAGTATCTAGAAAGCAGCATGCAAGGCATTTGACAGTTATGACTCTCCAGATTTACTACAAAAATACGGATTACTAGGCAGTGCCAACCTCATGCATTTCTGTTCACATAACCAATATCATTTGAAGTAACCTGTAGTTGAGGGTCTTGGACTCCTGACATCGTGAGGGTTTTCAAGACAAGAGGCTATTCGTATGGATTTCCATTGTATCTTGTAAATTCAGTAGAAAAGAGGGCTAGTGCCTTCCAGAACCTTCTTTTCAGTGAATATTCATTTCCTATTGGGTTAGTCCTACTTCTTTTAGTGTAGAACACTGGATCCTTCACAGTTTGATTGGTGTCTACCTCTCAAGCCTCCACCCCATATCACTCCACGCCAAAGTGCATTTTACTCAGGCCACTCTGAAAGTCTTACTGTTCACAGAGCGCTTTGATGCCTCTCTGGTCTCCCCATGTCACTTTTACCTGGAATTCCATTTCCTGCTCTTGTGCCTGGAAAACTCATACGCACCCTTCTAAGCCCATCGCAAAGGGGCTCTCTCTTCTGTGAATTATTGGAGGATGCAAGAAACGTGGAGGGAGGGACTGTTAAGGATGTGAAGCACAGGAGAGTGACAGGGGCAAACTGTGTGTGTGTGTGGGGCAGACAGAGAGGGGCTTGGAGGTCATCTGGGACTAGGAGGGGAACTAAGAGAAATAGGCAATTAGAAGGGATTGGGGAGATAGGAAGGTCTGGAAGAGACTGGAGGAGACGTAGACATAGACTTGGAAGATGCTACAGATAATGTGAGGGGAGGAAGGATATGAGGAATTGGATGCAACTAGAGGTAACAGGAAGGCAGTAGAGGCTAGGGTTGGGAAGAGGCAGTTGTGTCCCCCTCTGTTCTCAACAGCACCCCACGGAGACCCTAATGCAGCACTGAACACATTGGGTGCTGAACATTATGTCTCTTGCCCCCTGTAGTCTGTGAGCTCCTCTCTCAGTCCTGGGACATGGTTGGGAGGAGTGTGCAGTGACTGAGCCTCCAATCCCTTGGGATACAGTCTTTGGTAAGAAGGAATGAGCTGGTAGGCAGGGCCCCTCCAGTCTCTTTAGGAGGTACCTGCTCATCTCTCTTCAGGATGATCTCTACCACATCACTAAGCCATGTTGTTAATGCGCCAGAAGGTCACTAATTGTGATTCCAATTTCCCCTAGGGTGGTCTTCCCCGTGGTACCTGTTCACTGGGGAGGACCCAGGTTGTGAGACTGGAGGTCTTTACCTCAATTTTCTTTTGAACATAAGGTCTCATTAGGTTCTCTGCCTGGGCTCTGTCCTGGGCTGGAGGTGGAGATCATTTGCTAAGAGTTATCAGCTCAGTTGAAAGACAAATCTAAGATGAATTCACCTAAAAGGGACGTCAGGAGAACAAAGTGTCTACAATCCTCTTATGAACTCCTGGTATGTGACCTTGTGTGTCCTCAGGTAAGCCATTTGATCTCTCTGAGCCTGAGTTTCTACCTCTTCAAAACGGGGATAAAATAGCTATCTTTTAAGGCTGTTGTAATAAGTTAATGTGTTATGGTACCTTTAGTGTTTATTTTTTCCATTTAAATTTTAATTCCATTTCAATTGATTTTTGTATCTGACATTTAACTTCATTTTTTTCCCAAATGAATAGACAATTGTACCACAGCACCGTTTATTGAATTACCCCCTCTTGCCTTCATCAATGTGAAATTCCATCTTTGTCATACACTGAATTCTGATCTGTTTACTTCTAGACACCCAAATTTTGTTCTATTAATCCATTGGCCTATTCCTGGGCTGGTATCATACTGTTTTATTATTGTAGCTTCATAATGTGTTGTGATACGTGGTCCCTGATCAGTATTCTTCTATTTCAAGATTTTCTTGGCTATTCATGGGCATATTTTTTGTCCCCCAGATGCAAGTTACTAAGTTCCAAAAATATTGAGACTCAATTCCAACTACGTACAGTTCTATAGGGATTCAGGGAATATCTTAGTCAGCTCAGACTGCCAAAACAAAATACCTTAGACTGGGTGGCCTACACAACAGAAATTTATTTCTCATAGTTTTGGAGTCTGGAAGTCTGGGTTCAGGGTGCTGACATGATCAGCTTCTGGTGAAGGGTCTCTTTCCTGGCTTGCAGATGGCCACTCTCTTGCTGTATCCTCACATGGTGGAGAGACAGAGAGTTTCTTCCTCTTTTTGTAAGCGCATTAATTCCATCCTTATGACATTAAGTAATCCTAATTAACTCCCAAAGACCCTACCTCCAAATGCCATCGCATTGGGAATTAGGGCTTCAACGTATGAATTTGGGGAGGTGGGGCACAAACATTCAGTCCATAGCAGGGAGGAATGACATCTTCTTAAAATAGTGACTTTTCCTAATTAGGAGAATGGCATGTATTTCAACTTATTCAGGTTTTCTTTTCATCTTTTGATATTTTCTTTATATAGTTCTTTCACATCTTTAATTAAAAGTTTTCCTGGGTAACATATATTATGAGTGGTATCGCCTTCATTTTGCTTTCCAATGAGAAACTAATCACATTCATGATGAACAGTGATTCTTCCCAGTACCACTTCCCTCTTCATCCACCACACTCAGGTCACATGGTTACTGCAGGAGCTGTCATATGAGGACAACATGACCCTGCTCCCTGGGAGCATTTAATTAGGCCAGGGGAGGATGCCCTTGCAAGGCCAGGAATGACCTTTTTGAGACTGGCAGCATGATGTAGACATCTGGGCTCTTCTAACATGTGAGTCTCAGAAGCGAGGATCACTATGGAAATGGAGTCAGGGAAAAACTAGGCTTTTCATCCCAGGTAAGTTAGGGTGACCTCCAGAAACAAGGGATGAATCTTGTTGCATCTAAGAGGACAGCCTAGCAGAAAACTTCAACTCAGCGACAGCAGTCAAGCACACAAAAGCAACCAGGTGTGGAATGGAACACAGAGAGATTTTCTGTGGCAGCACTACAGAGAGGTGGTATGGAGGAGGGGTTGGTGCCTGCAGCTGTGAGTTCACGTGCCATTAAGGCGAGCAGACAGTTTGCACAACACAGTGGGTAAGTAAGTTACACAGGCAAGATTAGAACTGGCACTTGTCTAACTTCAGATACTGGGTTTTTTCTTCTCTGTCCAGGTGCTCCCCAGATACTGCTGTCCACTCAGTCCCTTAAACACATTTACCCTCTCTTTCCCCCAGACCTTCCTCCACTTCTTGTCCCTCCTCCCTTCATGTCCACACAAGCCCCTACCTCCTCCTTTCGTCCTACCCCCAACTCTCCACTCCCTGTCACACTTTATTTAGGTGGCTTCAGCTGACCAGGAGGCTCCCCAATTTCCTCATAAGACTGAGGAGAAATGACTTCTTCCTCCTTTATCTCACGCCCTTTCCTTGCATCAGATCACACAGCATAAAAGCTTTGAGCCATCTGTAACATCAGATTGTTTCACAAATGACACAAAACATGAAAATAGGCTTTATAACTTGGAATAACAAACAAACATATTCCCTTCCCTCTCATGCGATGTCCTGTATGAGCCGAGTCGTTCCATCTAAATTCAAGCAGATGGGGCAATCTTCCTGTCCTTCCTCATGTCCACAGCTCAGCTCTGGAGATGAGGGTGCTGTCATTTTGGCTGGGCTCTTTGCTTCAAATTGTAATTGTTGAGGTTAGCCTGACACGTGATGGAACATCTGTAATTAACGCCTCACTCAGGTGGCACAAAGGAAAGGGAACACAGAGGGACCTTTTTATTGAAATGGAAATTCAACAATCAATTTAAGCACCCTTTGAGCACCTACTATGCACAAATTACTGCTTAGGACTGGTGCTATGGCGTTGAGCAAATGATCCTTAGCTTAAGGGACACAGCCTTTGCAGAGACAGCAATTGTCAGTGAAGAAAATTGTAACATGGTAAGTGTGATAAGGAGAATGTTCACAAAATGCTCTGGCAATGGGTTGGAGTTAGACAGAGAAAAGATATTTGCAATACATATGACAGACAAAATTGTACAATGAGCTGTCACAAACTGATGAGCAATATACTAACACCCAACAGAAAAATGGATAAAAGCATGAATGGGATCATCTAAGTGGCCAATAAATATATATCAATCAAAATGAGATATCCTTTCACCCCTGGCAGACTGGCAAAAATTAAAAATGAGGGGAAATGCCTAGAGCTGGCAAGGATGCTGGAAGAAATGTGTATTCTCATATATCGCTGGTGGAAATGTGAATCATCGGAGTCATTTTGGGACCATAGTCATGCCATATTTGTTCAACTTAGAAATACACATACTGTTTGTTTTCATCTGCTCCACTTTTGGTCATCTATCCTATACAAATAAATTTATTTATTGAGGCAATAAAACTGAAAAGAACTTAATTGTGCCCCTTCCATATTATGGAATGTTAGATAGCTAATAAAACTTGTAAGTTAGATCTACGACTATTGATCTGAAAGAATGTTTATTATGTATTACTAATGAAAATAGCAAGTTACATAGGAACGTATATAATATGATTTCATTTTGGCAAAAACAATGACAAAAATTGTGTGTGTGTATGCGTGAGTGTATTTATAAATGTTTAAATAAGTATGGAGAAAGGATAAAAGAATATACTCTAGGCTGTTAACACTTATAATTTTAGTGGGAAAGAAGGTAGAAAAAGAGAGAGGATAAGAGAGATTATTTTTTCTTTATAACCTGTTTTCCCTAAAAACGGGTTTCAGATTTTCTGCTTGTGGGAAGATGAAGTAGATGTACTTTTCCCTATTCCTCTTGCTAAGTAAAACTAAAATTCCTGGACATTATATGTAAAACAAACATAGGAAGACTCTGAAAGATGGAGAGAAGAAGGCAGATTGGCTAAGGACCAGGGAACAACATGTTGATGAGTTCACTTGATTTTATTTTCACCTCATATTCTGGACTTAGAGCTGAAGAAGCCAGTAAACCAGAAATGATAATGGAGCAGACAAAAAAAAAAAAATCCCAATAAAAGCCTGATCTCTCTAGCCAGAGCACCAGAAAAAGAGTAACCTAACAAGAGATAAAACTTTAAATAAAAACTATGCTACTGCAGCCAGACACCACAGAAAATTGTGGTCCCATCCCCAGCCACACCAGCAAAGGCCGTGGGGAGCCTAGACTTCCACTTTTATGAGACTTTAGCAAAGTTCCCCAGTTCCTGCAGTGGGTGGTGTCAGAGAAGGCTGATTAGGAAGCCAAGACTTCAACCAATAATGCCAACCAGGCATAAGGTCCCCCATCCTCATCCTGTAGTGTCAACGGAGACCATGTGGAGAGTCTGGACTTCCACCCCTACCTGGTAGTAATGAGGCACCTCTCCCTCTCCCCTCTGGGATTGTGCCAGAGGAGGCACAGAGCTAGACTCTGTCTAACAGAGTCATAACTTTCACAGTTGCTCTGTGGTAATAAGGCCACTCCAAACTTGTTGTCCATGGAAACCACATGGGGAGCAGGAACTCCCATTCCCTATAGTAATGAGGAAACTTCTACTTGGATTTCAACAAAGACCAAGTGGGAAACCTGCATTTCTACCTCCATCTTGCAGGAATGAGGTGGCATGCCCTCTTTTGCTTCTAGAGTGATATCAGAAAAATCCAATTAAAACGGAAGGTTTAAATAAGATCTGAAGTCTCATAACGTAACATGAAAATGTTCAGGTTTCAATTGAAAATTACTCATCAAATCGAGAACCAGGAAATTCTCAAACTGAATGAAAGAGACAATCAATAGATGCCAACACTGAAATGACAAAGATGTTAGAATTATCTGACAAAGATTTTGAAGCAGCTATGAGAAAAACGCTTCAACAAGCAACTGTAAACGTGCTTAAAACAAGTAGAAAAATAGAAAGTCTCAGCAAAGAAACAGAGGACATAGAGAAGAACCAAAAAGAAATAATGGAACTTAAAAATACAATAACTGAAATAAAAAACCTCAGTGAATGGGCTAACAGCAGAATTGAGGGGACAGAAAAAATAATTAGGGAACCGGAAGATAGAACAACAGAAATTACCCAATCTGAACAGAGATAAAGTGGACTAATAAAAGTGAGCAGAGCCTCAGGGACCTGGGGGACTATAAGAAAAGATCTAATATTCATGTCATCAAAGTCTCAAAAGGAGAGGAAAAAGAAGATAGAGCTAAAAAATTAGTTGAAGAAATAATGGCTGAAAGCTCCCCAATTTGGCAAAAGGCATAAACCTACAGAAAAAGGAAGCTGAATGAACTCCCAAAAGGGTAAAACCAAAAAAACCCATGCCAAGACATATCGTAGTTGTACTTCTCACCAGTAAAGACATAGAAAAAATCTCGAAAGCAGCCAGAGGAAAGTGGCACCTTACCCTTAGGGCAAAAAGAATTTGAATGACAGTAGATTTCTAATCAGGAACCGTGGAAGTCAGAGAGAGGTGGCACAATATCTTTCAAGTACTTAAATAAAATAACTGGCAATCCAGAATCCTACACCAGTGAAAATATCCTTCATGACTGAAGGAGAAATCAGGCATTTCCACATGAAGGAAAACTGAGGGAATTTTTCACCAACAGACCTGCCCTAAAATAATGGCTAAAAGAAGTTCTCTAAACAGAAAGGACAGGATAAAAGAAAGAATCTTGGGGCACCAGGAAGGAAGAAAGAACACAATAAGCAAAAATATGGGAAATACCTACATTTTTCTTCTCCTCTTGAGTTTTCTAAATCGTGTTTGACAGTTGAAGCAAAAATTATACCACTGTTGGATGTGGTTCTAAAACACATGTAAAGGAAGTATTTAAAACAATTATAAATTGAGATAGGTAAAGAAACGTAAGTGGAGGTAAGGTTTCTACAATTCACTTGAACTGGCAAAATTATGACACCAGTAGACTGTGGTAAGTTATGTATAAAGTCATATGTGGCATAATGACATTTCAGTCAACAATGGACCACATATATGACAGTGCTCCCATAAGATTAGTACCATATAGCCTAGGTACGTAGTAGGCTATATCATCTAGGTTTGTGTAAGTACACTCTATGATGTTCACACAATAACGAAATCACCTAATGATGCATTTCTCAGAATGTATCCCTGTCGTTAAATGATGCATGACTGTGTAGACTGTAATACCAAGAGTAACCACTAAAAAGCTATACAAAGAGATATACACTCAAAAACACTACATATAAATAAAAGTGGAATTCCAAAATTCTCAGGTAACATACAGGAAGGCGGGAAAAAGAAAACAGAGAAACAAAAACTGAGAGAACAAAGAAGAAACAACAAATAAAGCAGACTTAAGGCCTAACACGTCAATAATTACATTAGATGCAAAAGATCTAAATACATTAACCAAAAGAAAGAGATTGGCAAGGTGGATTAAAAAAATACGACTCAATTATATGTTGCCTGCAAGAACTTCACTTTAAAATAACAATATAAGCAGGTTGAAAGTGAAAGGTTGGAAAAAGCTGTATCATACAAACATTAATCAAGGAAAGCAGGAGAGGCTACATCAATATCAGATAAAGAAAACTTCAGAGCAAAGAAAATTACCAGAGACAAAGAAGGTCATTAGACAATGAAAAAATAATTAATCCACAAGAAGACATAGCAATCTTAAATGTGTAAGACCAAACAACAGAGCTGCAAAATATGTGAAGTAAAAACTGATTGAACCAAAAGGAGCAATAGACAAATTTGCAATTATAGTGGAAATCTTCAATATTCCTCTCTTAACAGTGATTAGAACAACTAGGAAAAAATTAACAAGGATATAGAAAAACTCAAAAACATCATTAGTCAATAGGATCTAAGCAACATTTATAGAACACTCCTTCCAACAACAGCAGACTACACATTCTTTTCAAGTGCCCATGGAATGTATACCAAGATAGAACATATCCTGGGCCATAAAACAATCCTCAATGAATTTAAAAGAATTGAAACAATACAGAGTGTGTTCAATGGAATCAAACCACAATGGAATCAAACTAGAAATCAACATAACGCTGAAAGTTCTAGCCAATGCAGTGGAAAGAAAAGGAAATAAAAGGCATACAGTTTGGAAAGAAAGAAAGAAAACGATTTTTGGAAAGAAAGAAAGAAAACGATTCCTATTTGATGATGACAATGATTGTTTACATAGAAATTCCCAAGGAATCTACAAAAAACAAACAAACAAAACCCCTAAAACTAATAAGTGAATCAGCAAGGTTGCAAGATATAAAATAAACATAAAAAAATTTTGTTTCTATGTACTAGCAATGAACCTGTGGACACTGAATTTAAAATTACTATACTATTTTTAACCTTTCAAAAAATAAAATACTTAGGTGTAAATCTAGTAAAATATGTACAGGGCTTGAATGCTGAATACTACACAATATTGATGAAAGAAATCAAAGAAGATTTAAGTAAATGTAGAGACATACTATGTTCATTGATTGATAGTCTGAACATAGTAAAGATTTACAACATAGTAAAAATGTCAATTCTCCAATATTGACAGGTTTATCACAACAAGATATCCCAGCAAGATATTTTGCAGATAATAGACAAGATTATTCTAAAATTTATATATAAAGGCAAAAGAATTAGAATAACTACAACAATTTTGAAGAAGAATAAAGTGGGAAGAATCACTTTATCTGATTTGAAGACCTATTGCAGAGCCTCAGTAATCAAGACTGTGTGGTATTGACTAAGTCAGGAAAGGAACTTTTAAAAAAATTTCTAATTTGGAAATCACAAGATTTTAAAAAATTCTGGGGGACTGACCCAGTGGCATAGTGGTTAAGTGCGCATACTCCACTGCGGTGGACCGGGGTTCGGATCCCGGGGGCGCACCAATGCACCACTTGTCAAACCATGCTGTGGCGGCGTCCCATATAAAGTGGAGTGTGATGGGCACAGATGTTAGCCCAGGGCCAGTCTTCCTCAGCAAAAAGAGGAGGGTTGGCATGGATGTTAGCTCAGGGCTGATCGTCCTCACACACACACACAAAAATTCTAATTTATCATAAATAGATATTTTGTAAAAATACAATAAAAGTAAATGTTTAGATAATGAAATAAAAAGCAAAGACATACAAAACTTCCCTATATGTTTTTTTATTGTCAGGTTCAGCAGACATAAAATTTCCATAAAAGTTTCTAAATGCTCACTCTCGATTTCTACATTTTGTTGTGTATTGTGGACTGCCAGTTCATGGAGCAACTTCGAGTAGCACTGCTCTGGGATGGGAAGCTTATTACGCAGGGGTGTAAAATACTGTATTAATCAGAGTAGGGTGGGCCAGAGGTTCTCAAAATGTGGAAAACTGATCCCAGGGCATCGCTTGGACCCTTTAAGGGGATCTGCAAGGTCAAAACTATTATCATAATCAAAGTCAAGTCAAAAGCATTTCATAATAAAACTAAAACCACTTCATCATAAAACTGGCATTTAGCGTGAATCAAGGCAGTGGCACCAAACAACATCAGTAGTCACTCTGTTCTTCATTGCTGCACACTTGTATTAAAAAGAAGAATGCCAGTTTCACTTATAAATGTCCCTGATGTAGCAGTAAAAATTACTAATTTTGTTAAATCCTGAGCCTTGAGTACAAGTCTTTTTATTATTCTGTGTGATGAAGTGGGGTGTATGCATAAAGCACTTTTGCTGCAGACCAAGGTGCGATGGTTGTCTTGAGTAAAAGCACACGTGCAATTGAGTTGTAAGCCCAACAATAAAGAGATTTTTCAAAATGTAAAAAAAATCCATTCCTCTTAGTAAATTTTTGTTTTGGAAAATATAGTTATTTTTAATGATGTAGCTGCTATTTTAACGTAACATCATTTTTACTGGAAAGAATGACTGACAGACAAACTGTAGTTATTCAGATATGGATATTTGGCAGAAACTTTCTTGATAATGAATGAAGTGAGCCTATCACTTTAAGGAAAGCAACTGACAGTATTTGTTGCAGATGATAAAGTTCATTTTTCAGGAGAAAATTAGTGTTTTGAAAAACTTGCATATACCACTATGAGCTCGATAGCTTCCCAATTCTTAGAGACATTTCTGATGAAATTGGTGATATTAATTGATGTGATTTTTTAAAATGTATAATGAAATGTGTCAACATTTGGAAGATCTGCATAACTCAGTGAACGAATATTTTCCAAAAGACCACTGTATGATGTTGCAAAATCATGCAGGTAAAAGATCTATCAAACTGTATGATCGACCAACGTATTCTAATATAGCAGAGTATGAAAAGTTCATTGATAGGATTTTATATTTTACATCACAAATAACCTTTAAGAAAATAAGCACTTGTCAAGTTTTGAGATAGTTTCAAAAAGGAATATTCACAATAATCTGAAAACATTATTACAATACTCTTCCCTTTCCAATTGCATGTCTGTGTGAGGCTAGATTTTCTTCATCTACTTCAACCAAAACAATATATCACAACAGATTGAATGCAGAAGCAGATAAGAGAACCCAGCTCTTTCCTATTAAGTTGTATGTTAAAAAGATTTGCAAAAATATATAACACAACACCACTCCTCTCACTAAATTTTTTGTTTTGGAAGAAAACATTCTGTTTATTTGTTTTATTATTATATTCTTCATAAAGATATTTTGTTTATATTACCATGTAATGAGTTAGTTATTATTATTTTCAAATAAAGGAATAGATAAAAATTTTCTGTTTTAATTTCTAATATGGTAAAATTTGTTAGTTCTAATCCACACAAAAAGGTTTCTTTAGGAGTGTAAAGGGATCCTGAGCTCAAAGTTTGAGAACTCCTTGTCTAGGCTGTGCTGTTCTCCGCCAGGCTGTGAGCTGCAGATGGCATAGCTAAAAATATGGAGCAGCTCAGAGAAGAGCCATCCAACTCACATTGGATTGTTATGTAAATGAAAAATGAACCTTCATTGTGTTAAACTCCTGAGATTTGCAGTTTGTTTGTTATGTAGCATAGCCTCACCTCGCCTACCTAACACACACACTCAGATCTGTGTTTTAGGGAGATCATTTTGGCAGCAGTGTGAAGGGTTGGAACTGGGATGGAGATGAGGATTCAGGATGAGACTGCAAACAGGGAAATGAATTCTGAAGCTCTTTCAGTGGTCCAGTTCAGGATCTGAACTGAGGCTATTGTAGAGGGTACAGAGAGGAAGGGCAGATAGATGTTTCAAAGACAGAATTAGCTGTATTTGGTTATCAGTTGTGGGGGGTAAAAGGAAGAGGAGGAGAAGTCTTAAGAGGTTGGGTTTTGGTCCCTGGGGAAATAGGGAAAGTATTTACAAGTAACTCAGTGTGCCTAACAGAAATTTTGTGTTTCAAAGGGAAAGGAAATGAGTTCCATTTTGAATATTTGAGTGTGAGTTGCCTGTGGGCCAACCAGACAGAGATAAGAATATCTAGTACTTATATGGCTCTTAAGATGTGTTTTGCACTATTTTAGGCACCAAAAATACTAACTCATTTAATATACACAGCAATCTTATAACGAAGGTACTCAGAGTATCCATCCTTTATAGTCAGAGAAACCGAGGTATGAGTGTGAAGTGATTTGTCCAAGCGAAGTGGTCACCCAGCTACTAAAGTGACAGATGTGTGATTGAGACCCAATCACTCAGGCTCCAGAGTCCATGCTCTTAGATATTATGTTATTCTGTCTCTTGATGCTCAATAGCCAGTTAATAGTCTGAGTCTGGGTCCAAAGAGAGTTTTGGGTTGTTCCAGACATGAGATTGTAATTTGTAAATTCCACCAGAAAGTCACATATCTCAGTGAGGATGATAATTTTCACCTTTCCCTCTGTCTGGCCACATTGGGAGCCACAGGATTGAGCAAATGCCACTAAAGTGTCCTGGCCTGATGACCCAACTGAAAGTGTGGCAGCTCCTCTTAAAATTCCCCACTTTACAGAGAATCCAATGTACTGCAAGCCTGGCTCACAGAGCTATGCTTTTAAAACAAACAGGAGAATGTCTGTGAAAGGATAGAGTAGCCACCAGGTTTTCCAAAGAACTGCAAGGATCCATTTTTGCTGAGCTGGCTTCTAGACTCTGGATGAAGAACTGCATTGCATTGCACAACTCCAGGGGGCATCACTCACGTTGTATTCTATTTGAATGGTGGACTCAAGTTGCTTCCTGTACTGACATAGCTCATTCTCAACCATTAACATCACTTTCCCATTTTCCTGTAGACTGCTTTCTGAGTCAGTATGTCAGTATTTGGCAACTCTTCTTGTGTTAACTTGATAATGATTAGGTTCTCAAGTCTGCTCTTACCTCATCAAACAGGATTTGGAATCTAACTTATGCTTATATCAAATCACAATGTTTAGACTATGTCACTCCTATTTGAGGCTGCCAGCTCATAGTGTAGGTGCCTGACTCAGTGTCTGCAAGGGGTCAAAGTGAGGAGAAAAGAAGCCTCTCAGATTTTCACATTCCATGTATAGCAGTGTGAGGCTTCTGCAGGTAGCAGGGAGGGAGGGACCCTGATGAGCACTTGTCCTCTCGGTTTAGGAGGCCTTACAGGGGAAGTAAAAAGAACATCTCCAGGAGTTTAGTGTCACTTCATATTCCCTCCCAACCCATCCTGAGAAGGCTCTGTTAGAGCCAGGATGAAATCCATGAGAGATTTGTTTCAAGATGTACCTAGTACCCTTAATTTATGGCCCAATTCAACCATAAGACAGTCAGCTCCTTCAAAGTAAGTGTAAAATGGACAGTTGTGAAGTGCCAGGACATCTCATTGACACAAAAGCTTTATTTATTTCAGATACGGATCCATACGTGTAGCATGCTTCCTCTTCCAGGCCCTTGCATACAATTTTTTTGAAGTAACTATTTGTATTCCAGATGTCAACTGCCTGGGTATTCTTAAGACCTTCAGCATCCGGGGTTCATCTCGTCCGTTGAAATTTACATAAAATTAGCATTAGCCTTGTAGACATCAGAGTTCCAGGGGAAAGAAATAGTATCCTCTCTTTATCAAAATGTGGGCAACATTAAGGAGCCAGCAAGAGTTGGTGAAGATCCAGGAATAGCAACAGTGGGAGCCATTACCACTGTGGGGGAAGAGGAGGGCGGGAGAAGTAGTGTTACCAGAACCTGAAAGCCCTAGAAGTGGGAGAGGGCCAGCTAGCCAGAACCAGCAGCGGTAGGTGGGCCAAACCAGAGCCCAGCTAGGGGCCAGGAATAAATACCCCACCTCTCTCTCCTCCCATACTCTGCGCTCTTGCCGTCACCTCCCATTGACTGCTTCCATCCAAAGGGCAGAGGGTGAAGGACACCTGGTGATTCAATCTGTGAAGGTCGTTACCCTCCCTGGGTACAAAGCAAAGCAGTGAAGAGTGTGGAATGGAACCAGTACCAATCTCAATCCCATATACAGTGGAAAACTCAATTTTTCTAGAAGTTCTTAGAGGACTTATGCTAGAAGCAGGAAAGGAGCCCCAGAAGAAACTAGGTTACACTGCCATAACAACCTGAACCCTTACAGTGGCTTAACCTAGCATTGATTGCTGCCGTGCATGTTGGCAAGTGCTCAGCTCCATATGGTCACTCAGGGGCCCAAGCTAATGGTGTCTGCCTTCTGGTTTTAAAGCGAACATGAAGGCTTCTTGGAGCTGAGAGTGGAAGAGAATTAATAGGTTCCCTCCTCTGGGCACCCCGGGCGATCTCGGGAACCCGGGGCAGAGGCAGGGACTCAACCGGCACCCTGCGGGCCGCGTCGGGATCTACCTACCAAGCTGGGGGAACTTACTGGTGGAGATTCAAGAAGGAGTCTGAAATGAGGGTCTGGACCCAAGTAGTGTGGTGCAACCCAGACAGCGGCCTAGGCAGGGGGAGGGAGCGCTGGAGGACCGAGGAGCAATTGCATCACTCAAGGTTAACTCCAGAAGTCTGCCACCCAGAGCCTTGGTGCGCTCCGGAATTTATTGAGTACAGAAGCTTTCAGGGAGGGAGGGGGAGGAAGGAGTAGGGGAGGGGCTCAAGCAGCAGTGTGAAGTCTTCTTTTGTGGTCAGCTAGATGTTAAGTCTTCTTGGCTCTAATATGTGCTCTTAGCAAAGTAAGCAATATAATGTCCATAAAGTCAGGTCTCTCTGGGTGAAAAAGGGCAAGGAGAATGTCTGAGACCCCTCTGACCTGATCCTGGAGCTCCGGTTCCACATCTGGTGGTCCTTGGTTCTCAGGCCGTCCACTTATGATGCCTTTACAGAGAATTATGCATGTGCTTTTTACTGCTTCATCCTGGAAGTGATAAGCATCATCTCCACTCATATTTTATTGATCATCTCTTATTTTCTAATGTCGGTTCCCTACCCTACTTGAAATCCTTTCCTTTCTCATTTGAATTTCCCCCCCTTCCCATTAGCTGATTTAATGCTAAATTCTAGTTCATTTCTTATTCAAAAATGTTAGTTATCTCTTCTTTTCTCACCTCAGACTAACCTGGTTTTGTTTAGAATTACTGGTTTCATGAACCAAACTACCTACTAAAGTACGTTCTTATGAAAAGATAGGTCAATTTTCTTCTTGAGAGGAATTCTAAGGTCAAATTTTAAAGAAGTTCATTTTTTTCTTGACGTGTGATTTCTCCATTTAAAAATGACAACATTGAGAGTCTGAGAGAGGGAGTGATTTATCCATGGTCACCTAGGATTTGACTCTGATTTTCTAACTCTATGTCCATAGCCCTTTCCTTTATCCTGCACCACCTCCCTCTCTGTATTCTCTTCTTGGAACACCCACTCTTCCCTTAATATTGTCTGCCTGACTTTTCTTTAATCTTGTGCAGTTCAGCTCTGCATATAAAGAAGCCTACACCTTGGTGAGAATCATTAATTTTCAGACGCTTTTATTTCAGTGACTCCAAAGATAATTGCTAAAAATAGGTGCATTGTCTGCAAGACACGGTTAAAACCAACTCATTTTGTGGTCAGTCTTCCCAAAGGCGTGAACGTGTGCTGATAATGCAAGTGCTTTAGCAGCCGTCCATAAGCGTGCTTACTCCATAAGCATGCAGTGAATAATGATTTCTCAGAGGTGGCCTTTGGTTCTCAGAGTTGAGTGAGCGGGTAGAGATTCCTGAAGATGGCCAAGCAGAGCTGGGTTTTCCGAAGAATGCAGGAGTGGAGTGGGAAGAGAGGTTAGTGGGGAAAGCACACTTGAAATCGTTGGCATTTCAAAAGTCCATGAATATGTTCTCTGTGTGCGAAACCTTCAGTTAACAATGGTAATGTCCCTTAGCCTCTGGAAGAGACATCTTAGTATAGGTTCAAGGTCTAAAAGATATTAGCAGCAGATTGTGAGTGAGTGCAGTTCCTATTTCTTTATTCCCCACTTTGGCCCATATAGGAATGGAGTTCTGTTAATGTTTCTGCTTTCTAAGAAGTGTAGGGAGGAAGCTTACGCACCTGGGCAAGGCTTGGCTTACCTCCTCTTTGGGCGTACCAGTGGGCACTCTTACAGTCTTTCCCTTTCTCTGTCCATGGTCTTTCTCCCTCCATCTCTCCTTCTGTCTTCCTCCCTGTCTCTCTCCCTGCTTCCCTCTATCTCTCTCTCTTCCTCTCTTGGACCTATCTGCTCCCAGGTACAACAAAGGTTGGCATTTCTTTCTCCTTGTGGAGACCAGGCAGCCTCTTCTGTGTTTGCTCCAGCTTCTCAGCCTGTAACCACGTGGGTAAATCTGGATCATGCAGGACTCAGAGTGTAAATTTGTAAGGGGAGCCATGTAATGTTCTCCAATTCAGCTTTATAAGTACAACCAATTCTGCTCTTGATGTTCTTCTAGGTCCTTGCATCTTTTCCTCAAATTGATTAGAATCTGCATGGGGAGGAAAGGGCATGACTGACGTCTCTGAGTTTTCAACGCGTAGAAGGTTGGCTGGGAAGTCTTAAAAATTCCACACGAGAACTAGCACTTGAGGAAAAAGAACAAGGTGAGGAGACAGGTGCTATTGATGGGGCCCCAAGGCCAAGCTCAGCTCTTGGAGGCAGATGGTTTTAGCAACTGGAAGACTTTAGTAGGGATGGACACCAGGGGCCTTTAACTGAGTTCTAGCACCTTAGTTTGTAGTCACAGGTGGTTTTAACAGGTGTGGTTCCTATATTTGCAGTTGCAGCAGAACTTCAACTCCTGCACTCAGACTCAGGGCCTAGGGTTAGGGAGAAAAGAGATTCATCCTAGGGGGTCAAGAAGACTGTCCCAGGAATTAAAACAAGCAAAGATTCTTGTCTTGGCTGGAGATATTTATATGTTTCTTGAGGTCAGCCAAGGTTTTCTCAGCGACCTTAGGAGATGCTAAGTTTGAAAAGGCAAGGCCTTATTAGAGCTAGGAGAACTTGCCTCAACACAGGCTTTTCCTCACTCACAGGCACAAGACAAAAGAGCCAGTGCAAGGACTGAGTGGGTGTATCTTGTGCACTCACTCCATTCCCTCTGTCCACCTCTAATTTCAGCTTCAGCGCTGGAGGACAGTTCCGACGGACACTGGCGACATTCTACCTCCAGTACCTGCTGCGTATCTCCACTTTCATACCTCAGAGTATTTTTCTGAAGCCACAGCCTGGAAGAGCAGAGAAGCTAACAAACTCTGAGGTAACCCCCAATGGATAGGGGAGGGTGGCAGTGAACGAAGACCCCAGCTTCCTGACCCTCAGAGGGACAACTCTGAGGTGCAATATTGTTCCTCAAAGGGTCACCCACGGGGTTGAGCCCCAGGTCCCACAGTGTTAACCAGCTCAGAACTACTCTTTAGTGATGGTTACCCTTCCCCTGCCTCACTCTCACCACCCCCTTACTGTTGCTTCCAGAGATTATGGCCCAGATACGCTCCCTGCACCCAAGTCCTCAGATATTGCTTTTGGGGGAACCTGAATTCAGACACTAGGTGACCTCTTGTGTGTCAGATGGTTGGAGCACTAACCACTGGCAAGTGGAAATCTAGCTCATTTCTTTCTCCTCTTATCTTGTTTCTCATTTGGAATTAAGGGACTATGAGTGTCAAGCTCAGAGAAAGTAAGAAAGTAGGTGGTAGAAAGAGATTTTAATGCTACCTTTAGAGTAGCTGGAGGAATTAAAAAGTAGGAAAGGCGAGATTTGGGGCAAAAGCATCTGACAGAGATTATCACTTTTTTTTTTTTTGTGAGGAAGATTGGCCCTGAGCTAACATCTGCCAATCCTCCTCTTTTTGCCGAGGAAGACTGGCCCTGGGCTAACATCCATGACCATCTTCCTCTACTTTATATGGGACGCCGCCACAGCATGGCTTGACAAGCAGTGCGTTGGTGAGCGCCTGGGATCCGAACCGGCGAACCCTGGGCCGCCGCAGCGGAGCGCACGCACTTAACCACTTGCGCCACCTGGCTGGCCCCAGAGATTATCATTTTTATTTTGAATTCTGGAATAAGTGCTAGCAGTAGCAGTACTGGGACTTTGCCAACCATGGGAATTGTTAAATTTTTAGATCTTTGCCAGTCATATGAGGTTAAAAATAATGTTATCATATTTATAGTTTTAGTTCATAGGTCTTTAATAATTGTAGTTGGGGTAGAGCATTTTTCCTTGCATTTATTAATCATTGTTATTTTTTTCTGTAAGCTGGATATTCCACAAATGATTTAACAAATTACTGTGATGATAGATATTTAGGTCAAGTCTTCTTTTTTAACTATTATAAGAAATGCTACAATATGCATATGAAAAAATATTCACTCTTCTTAACTAAAGTACAGCAAATTGAAAGAACGATGTCATTTTTTTCTATACATTTTTATTGTAAACATTGAAATGTTTGGTAATACCCCATGTATACAGTTTTTGCAGGGAAGTTGGCACTGAGATTGACAGTGCCAATTGGTACTCTGTTTTGAAGGACGTTTGAACAATTTCTACCCAAATTTAAGATGTGCCTATCCATCGTTATGTAATTTCAAGAAAATTTGTCCTGCAAATATACTTACATGAGGTCCCAAATATTATGCTTTATTGAGTGTGTGTGTGTGTGTGTGTGTGTGCATGCTAGTCCATGCACAAAGTAAAGACTAGCCAAGATGGAGAATTAACAAAGACTTCCTGAATCTAGTCCTGGAGATGTTGCAGAAGAGAGAGAGGGATTCATGGATCCTAGAATCTAATTAAAACTATGGCAATCATTTGGAGGGAGAGAAAGTGGTTGAGTGTCTGTATGAAGGGGAAAGAGAGATCCAGGTGCCACAGATGGCAGACAGGCAAGGTGAGAACTTTAGAGTTGGCCCCTCTCTGCTGTTGGAGGGCAGGGAAACAGCACTTCAGCCCAGTGCCAGTCTGAGGCAGTTGGAATAATAGCAAGACAGGACTGGAGTTCTGTATGGGGTGGTGAGCTGATGATAAGAACTGCAGGCAAGCTAGCTGGTCCCTAGAAAATCCCAACAGAGGGTGCCAGCCCATGGATAGCAGCATTGCCTGCAGCCTAGAATCTGGTCCATTCTCGGAAGAGGAGAGGGAAAGGGGAACAAAAAGGAAGTGATTGTGAACAAATTGTTACCCAGGATCTCTGACCCATTTTACCAGGAGAAGTACAACCAAGGTCAAGGGTTTTGCACCAACTCGCCCTGCTCTCCGCCTTTACTCGTCACAGCCAAGATATATGATAGTTTCAGAGGAATATGAGTTCACAGGAAAAAATAACAAGACACCAAATTAAATACTCTATGCCATAAGAAGCAGAAATGATGGAATTGACAAAATTTTTAAAAATTAAAATAAGGAAAATCAATATCCTGAGAGAAATAAGCAAAGATCTTAGGAACATAAAATAGGAATAAGATGTTTTGAAAGACCATTTGGAGATTTTTGGGCATGAAAAATATGTTTTAAAAAATGAAAAATATACTGTTAATGGATAAGTTGGGCAGCAGAATGAATACAGCTAAAGAACAAATTAGTGAACTGAAGGATTCAGTCATGAACTCTCCCAGGAAGCATTTGAGAGGGATAAATCTTTGGAAGAAAAGAGAAAAGTTAAGTATTAGAATTCCAGTAGGAGTTTCGGAAGGAGAAAAGGAATAAATGGAGAGGAGGCAGTAATTTGCCAGAACTAAAATGGGAGATGGTGTTTAGGCAAATATTCGGGACCCTCAGAGCCCCAGGTTCCTGGGCTGTCATCAAGAGACTAATCCAGAATGGCACCCAGGCCACAGCGGCGTTCCTCTGTATATTCAAACGTGGTAACTATTATTATTTATTTACAAGAAACAGATTGTCTTTTGACCTTTCTATTCCTGTGGGGCTGTTTCTGAGCTATTGTTGTAAGAGTTTTCAGCACAGAAGAAGAATGCAGAATGTACAGCAATTTCCAACTCGCTGCCTCCTGGTCAGATTTTGATGGATAAAGGGATGCAAATGAGACACAAGACCCTTGTTAAGCACTATTCCCCTTGATTACCCTGTTCAGACACCAAGAATCTGGGCAGCAGCTGCAGACTTTAACTCTTTTGTTCCCCTGTGCAATTTCCTTCTGAGGTTCTTTCCCTCTTTTCCTATCTGCTTTCTTTGCTCTTCTTGATTTTGCCACCTTCTTTCTTCTTTTTTCTTATGACCTTTCTTGCTGCTTTTTTTTCTATATTCTTCTCTTTCATCATTGCCACTTTCTCCTCTTCTTCAATATTTCCAAATTTATTCATTAATTCATCTATATATTCAACAATTATTTTTAGCACCTACCGTGTGCCAGGCACTATTGAAGGCACTGGGAACATAGTGAACAAGACAGAACAAAGGTACCTGAACCTACTCTAGTGAGAAGGACAGATAATAAGCAAATAAATGGACAAAAATAAAAAAGAATAATCTAGATACTAATAAAAGCAATGAAGATAATAGTATGTGTTAGAGAGTGATGTGTGGGGGGCAAGGATGCTTTAGATGGGAAGACAGGTGTCAGGGTAAGTCTTTCTGAGGAAGTGACAGTTGAATTGAGATCTGAATGATAAGGAAGAGTCAACCCTGTGAGATCTGGTGGAAAAACTTTCCAGGTAGGATGAAAAGCGTGTGCAAATGTCCTGAGAGGGGAATGGTACGTTCTTCTACCTTCTCTTCTTTTTATTTTTATTTTTTTCATTTCTCATCTCTAGTAAATTCCAGAATAAATGTCTACACATTTGTTACGTAGGAAGCATGTCCTCACAATCTTAATTCCCAGTGACCCAGTTTCTGCTCCCAGTACTGGCTTGCAACTGTTTTCTTGCTTGCTTGAAATTGTCCTCTTGATGGCCACCAATGAGTCATCCTAGGTGTGACAGTAATCTGAGAATAAATAAAAAGAAACAAAGAGAATGTTAGCTCTTGGGTCCCTTTGTTCACCAGTGGGACATCTGTAGCTCAGCCTCGTTCTGTTTGGGTGTAGGTCTTCACTAGTGTAGGGAGTGCAGGAGAAACCCTTAGGAGATATGAAAGCCCTTGTAGACCCCTGTGAGCTGGATTGGGTGCCCATCGTCTCTGTTTCTCTAGCCCCTATCATAAGCCCCATATCAAGCCTTTGATCTTCACAAGGCTGCCTATTTCTTGTTATTTAGGCTGTGATAGATTGAATTATTGGCCCTATAGTCTCATCTTCCTTGTAATAGTGTTATTTATCCATTTGTCATGGCCTCATGGCGGGTGGAGTGCACTTTTCTGCCTCTTGACCTTGTTTCCCTGGCCATTGGGATGTCAGTGGACATGATGCAGCCAGAGGCTTGGAAGGTGCTTGTGCAGTTGGGCTGGCCCTCTTGTATTCTTGTCATTAGTATAGGATAAAAATGCCCTAGGAGTCTAGTACATCCTGGAAAAAAGAGAGACAAGTTCAGCACACCTGAATCCAACCCAGCCTAGATTAGTCAGAACCCAGCTGACCCGTAGATGTGTGAGCAAGAAATTAATATAAATATAACATAAATATAACTCAATAAGTATTCATTGAACAAATGCTTATGGTTTCTACCATGATTACTTGTTTATAGGTCTGTCTGTGAGCTCTTTGGGGCCAGTGGCGGTAACATTTCTGCACACCAAGGGCCATCTATGATCCAGGTAAGTAGTGGGCACTCTGAATACTTTTTGGAATAGGTCTGAGCTTCTTCAAGAGTCTCTCTAGCAGCCTCAGCTCCCATGTATTTGCTATTCAGCCAGGAATCAAGGCAGACTCCTACTGAATTCCTAAGGATTTCGGAGTTTGATCCCTTGGGTCCTGAGTTTATGGCCTTTTTCTTATTGTCATGAATTCTTAAGTGTATTCTGTGCTTTGAGTGGCCATCAGTGAGGGTTACAAGGCTAGACAATCTCCCAGCGACTAGGTACCCAGGACATGCTACAGAATGATCTGAGGTTTTGCATGGTGATAAGGGGCAATTTGATGTCTACTCACCATGGAGGATGAGAGGGACAGATACATTCCCACTTATCGTCAATGACAACAATAATGCTACCTGATCTACAGGTCCCCAGGGCCTTCCTGTTGTGCATTAAAGTGTCTGTGTCGAACTTTCGTTTGTCTGAGTGTCTCTGCTCTGGCCTTGAAGATTTAAGAGGAATTGATTCACATTGACTTTGTTGGGCAGACAAAGCTTTGGGTGATGATTCTAAAGTAGGATGTCTGTATAGAGAAAGCTAAGACCTACCTGCGTGAGGTGGAAATCTTTTGTTTTTCTGTCCAACATCTTTTCTCTTTTCTCTTGGTAACAGCATCATGTTTTTTTCTTTTCCCCACTGGATACTGTATTGGTGGAACTGTCAAACACGGTACTTGTCTTAATTTGGATTTCCACCCGAATAGACCCTGGGTAAAGGCCTTGAGTGCAGGTAGTTTATTTGGGAGGTGATTATAGAAAGCATGAGCAAGAAAGTGAGACCAGGAAAGGGATGTAAACTGATATGGGGTGTGCTAATGAGTGAGTTGCCACTATGGGCAATGAGGAGCAATACTGCTTGAGGACCCCTTGTAAAAACACTCGGGACATGCCTCTGAATCATCCCACTGGAGCCTGGGAGGTGGGAAATTTATATGCCGAGTTCCATTCCTGTTGTTTGAGAGTAGAAGAGATTCAAGATCCTGAGGTGAGAACCTGTTAGTGTGCTGGCAATTGTTTACCAGAATTACAGGCAAACTCAGGTGAGCAAGAGGATGTGGGACGTCAGCAGCAGCTTCTTCGTACCACGGCCTCCTCTGGCCACAGGGTGGGCACAAGCCCCAGGTTGGTCCACTCAGATGTTCTCTTTCTAGAATCTTGAGAAGAGTATAGGGGATGGGAAATGACGGGAATCTCTTCATCTCTGTGGTGGGGTCCAGAAGAGACTGGTCACTAGTTCTTGACACCCATTTACCTATAGTGACTCCAATTCCCATTCTCTCTGGTTATTCAATTTTTCCTGCAATTCTAGAGGCTTCTCCATAAACCTTTCTAATAAATTCCCTTTTTAATTCATTAGTTAGAGCTGATTTCTGTGGCTTGCGTACAAAACATCCTGACAGATGCTGGGTCTTCTCCATAGGAGGTTGTCAGAAGAAGCAGCATTTTGCATGGCTTGATATGAAGATAGCATGCTTTAGACTATCAGCAGGACATCAGGCCATGGGAAAATCTTTGCTTAAGTGTGCTGAGGACCTCAAGACCCAGCCTGCATCCTCGGCTCTTACTTCAGCTAGCCTGTTTTCCCCAATTCACTCTACTTATCATCTTCAGCTAATCACAAGTCTCTGGTATTGCTTTTGGGTAGACATTTGATATAGTATGGTATGGTGTGGTGTGATGCGGTATGATGTGGTATGGTATGGTATAGTGTGGGATAACATGGTATGATGTGTTATGGTATGGTGTGGTATGACATGGTATGATGCGGTATGGTATGATGTGGTATCACGTTGTATGATGTGGTGTGGTATGACGTGGTATGATGTGGTATGGTATGGTGTGGTATGGTATGGTATGGTATATTATAGTAGAGCATAAGCATGGCATAGTGGCTAAGAGTATGGATGCTGGAGCCAGACTACCCAAGTTCAAATCCCAGCTCTGCCATTTACTGGCTATATGATCCCCAGCAAGTTACTTAATCACTCTGTGACTCAGTTTCTTTAACTGTACATGTGAATAATAATAGTACCTAGATTACAGGATCATTGTAAAGATTAAATGGGTTGACAAAGTACCTGGCACAGGGTAAGCACTATGTAAATTTTAGCTATTATTATGCCTAAAGGCTGTATGCTTATAAGGACCACAGGTCCCTGTGATTTTTGGATTCACAATTGTGCTTCTTTAACCTTGTGAAAAGCATGGTTGGCAAGATCGGCTGCCCTCCCTTGAGCTTGGCTTAGTGTTTGCTTTAGAGAGAAGGGAAAGGCACATTTTATAATCAACTACTATGTGCCAGGCATCATGACAGATATCTCTTTGAAGATCATAACAACATCCCTGAGAGACAGATATTATTATTACCATTTTACAGTGAGAGAGCTAGAGCTCAGACAGGTTAAGTAACTTGACCTAGGTCAGTCAGTTAGTAAGAGGCAGAACTGCCATTCTCCTAGGTCTATCTGATTCCAGAGCCTGTGCTGTTTCCACTGTGTATGTGGCTTCCTCAAAGCCCCAAAGTGAGTGACTCCCCTTCTCTCCATACTGGCCTTGCACAGTTACTGTCTTCACTGTTAGCTTCCAAAGCTGTGGTCTTGACATTAGGGATGCTGGGTGCACCCCTGAGTGCAGTGGGCCTTTATTCCCACTCTTTTTGCTTTGTCACTCATTTGTGAAGCTTTTTTCTCTCTTTCTTTCTTTTTTTTTTTTTTTGCTCAGTCTGTGTAGAAGATCAAAGACAACACTTCATAAGGACAGTTTGGCATCTGACTTGGAGCTGATGAAGGAGGGAGTACAACTTGGTGGTTAAGCCTGTGAGATCTGCGTGGACCACAGGGGTCCAAATTATTGCTTTGCACCTTCCTTGATGTGCATCTTTGGGCATGTTACATTATCTCTCCAAGCCCTAGTCCCCTCATCTGTAAAGGAGGGATGGAAATGATAATAGTTAACTCTTAGAGTGTCTGTACATGTTAAGGAAATTAAGTATTGGGAGAAAAATATTTGAAACATTTTTTTTTAACTTGGATAGAGGATGACTTTCCAATCAAACAAGATTGTAACCCCAGAATACATAAAAAAAAAAGATAAATGCATGTGACTACATTGAAAAACAACAACAACAACAACAACAAATACCAACATATGCCAAATGAACAAAACTAAATCGTAGACTGGGGAATTTTTTTTGCAACACATATGATAGAGAAAGTACTAATATTCCTAATATGCAAAAACCTCCCATAAACTGAGAAGAAACAGATAAACCACTCAATAGAAAAATGGACAAAGGCTGTGAGTGGGCCCCTCACCAAAGAGGGGATCCAAATGGCCCATGGGCGTCCAAAAGGATGCTCAGGGACATGCAAATCAAAGCTAACATGAGATACCATTTTTTTATCCATTAGATTTGGAAAAAAAAACTAAAAAGAGAAAATACCTGAAATTGACAAAAACGTGAGGAAAGAAATCCTCTCATTCACGTCTGGTAGGGATATGAAATGTGACAACAAGTAACACTGGAAACCATTTAAATATCTGTTAAAAATAAACCACACACACTTTTTACCCAGCAACCTTACATTTTAAGAATCATCTTACGTAAATAAAAGTGTCTCTATATTAAGATACGTATTCAAGGATGTTTACTACCTGATTTCTTTGGGGAAAAATTGGAAACCAGCATGAATGTTCCTCAACATAAGACTAGTTGAATAAATTGTTCTAGACTCACTCTGGAATATATTATAATCATTAAAGAGAATAAGTATAAATAAACTGTATGGATGTGGTACATCCATACAATGGAATATTACTCAGCGGTAAAAAAGAGTGGACTATTGATACACACAACAACTTGGTGAATCTCAAAGGCATTATGCTGAGTGAAAGAAGCCAATCTCAAAATGTTAGATACTGTGCGATTTATATAATAGTCTCCAAAAGACAAAACTGTGATGTTGGAAAACACATTTGTGGTTGCCAGGGGTCAGGGGTGGGAGGAGGGTGTAACTACAAAAGAATACGAGGGAACATTTTGATGGAAATGTTGCATATCCTTATTGTGATGGTGGTATTATGAATGTATACATGCACTGAAATTCATAGACCAATATTATCCTAAAAAGTTCAATTTACTGTGTAATAATTTATATTAAAAAATTAACAATAAAAATAAGTTATATCTGGGTTTATTGACCTCGAGGGGTCTCCATGATATATTTAGGGGGGAAAAAGTTGTAAAACAAGACATATGCTATGATTCTATTTTTACAAAAACGAATACCCAAAAGGCCTTTCCTACATACGATTGTATGTTTATGTATGTTTCTATGAGTATGAGGAAGAGGTGGAGAAACACACCAGGCTGTTGATGTTGGTTATCTCAGGAAGGCAAGAATGGAAGGGGAGTTTTAGGAGGCATTTCTTTACACATCTTTGCATTATTTCACTGGTTACATTGAGTAAATACTGCATTTTAAATTAAAACAAGAAAACCAAACAAAAATAATAAAGGAAAATTAAGAAGTAGAAGAAAACCATAAAGAAGGCTAGCAGAAAAGAAGAAGAGAAAGGTTAGACAAAGAACTGGCTGGAAGAAAAATGACTTTGGAACTCAGTGGTCAGGATACCTGTGTGGTACCAAACAGATTCCCAAATCAGAAATGGATGAGTGTTGCTGGACCAGGAAGAGCATTCTGGATCTGGGGCCAGCGGCAAGTGGTCTTTCAAGGGTTAAGACTTGGGCTCATTTCTAGGTCCCAAGCCAGCTTCTTTGGCTCTTCTTTGTTTCTTTCATCTGTCCATTTGTGCATCCATGCATCCATCCACCAACCATCACCATTTGCTAAATGCCTACTGCGTTTTAATTTTTAAAATTTCTTATACTCTATCCCTCCACCAAATCATAATAAAATCCAAAGTATCATCCAAATTTTTTGTGCTTGTCTTTAAAGATTACAATAAATGGAGGCATTGAGATCCTTTTCTCAGCTTTTGTTTCTGAGACTAAGTCTCATGGACCACTCTTCTTGCATATGTGGCCATGACAACTCTACCTAGGGGAAACTAATATCTATTCAGGCTTCTGGTTCTCTGGAATTGGCCTCTGTGAATCTCAGGATTTGGTAATAGACTTTGCAGTGAGTCACTCTCCTACCTTGGGAGCATCTAGGGCATCTTCTTATAATTCCCTGATGTGATAGATTAGAGAGATGTTCCCCACTCTATGATAAAAACAAGGTTCTGGAAACAAACTGCCTGGGTTCAAATCCTAGCTCTGCCACTCACTGACTGGGTGCCTTGGGCAAGTTTGATCACACCTCTAGGGACCTCAGTTTTCTCGTTTATAAACCAAGCATGATGAAAAACGCTTGAAACAGTGTCTGCTCATGGTATGCCTCATCAACAGTATTATTACTGTTGTTGTTGATAATTATGTGGTGTTGGATTGCGTTGATTAGATGAGAAGTCCATTGTATTGTTTTCAATAACATAAGACACTGAACAACATTTAAGACATAATTGCATTTATGTTACAACTATAGGGGTATGTGTGTGTGTGTGTATAGGCATACATGTCCATGTTTATATGTATATATATACATGTATACATGTACATGTATACATGTCCATGTTTATATGCAAATGTGCATATATATATGTATATATGCACATTTGAAAAAGCATGAAGAAAAGTCTGGAAGACCATTTTTCAAACTGTTACCAGTGGTAACCTCTTGGAGAGTGGCTTTGGGAGAGGATTAAAAGGGAACTTTTACTTATTATTTTATATTTTTCTGCGTTATTATTAAACTTACCATCGGCATTATTGCTTTCGTAATTTAAAAATAAAAATAAGCCAAAAGAATCAAGAGACTTTAAAATGGAGATAAGACTGATTAGAGAACCTCTTTCCATCTTCTGTTACAAAAAACATTATTTTTCAGTCATTGGTTGTATGAGATTCACAAAGCCAGCCATAAAAAGCATATATTTTTTTTCTAATATTAAAGCAATTCCTGGGATTGTTGATCCTAATGTGAAGGTGAGATTTGTCTGGTATAGATCCATGAGGTCAGTCTAATAAATCACTCTGCTGGTCGCTGCATTAGAAATTCAAAGGCTGGAGATGCAACTCTCAATGTGTCTATGGCTCCCCAGACACCACTAGTCCTGATCCCCATTGCCCAGAGCCTTGATGGGCTAAGCTTACAGAATTTGGAGCTGGACATTCCTCTCCATTAGTCTCCTTCTTCTGCTTTAGATCGGCTCCTCCATCTTAGTCTGCCTGAGGTGTCCAGAGATAACTTGCTGCAATGGAGAACACAGTCAGAGATTTGCTTTGGTTCTGCTGTAAAAGCTCTAAAACATATATCATTGCGTACTAAGCAAAATGATATAGAAGGCTGGGGTAGCTACAGCGATGGTGGGTGAATTCTCAGGCAAGACCTCAAAGTGACAGAAATTATTTTATTTATTTCCCTAGAATGGGATCCCTTTAGAGACAGGCTTACATTGTCTAGACACACCGAGACTATTTTGCAAACCAAATTTGTATTGACTGTTACAACAAGGGCAGCTAAACCATAGCAATGCTAAGAATTCTCAGGTCTAATCCTTAGGATGCCCTTACAACATGACTTTAGAATGAGACAGCCTCAAGCTCAAATCAGAGCTCCACCATCAGCTATATGACCATAGATATGTTGATAAAACTCTCTGAAGCTCATTTTGTCATCTGGATAATGGAGATAATAGTACTGCTTTAGATTGGATCCTAGGAAACAAACTCTGAGATGGAGAGTCGCAAGCAGAGGCTTACTTGGGAGATACGTACATTTGTAAGGAAGTGAGAATTGAGGACTGGGCAGAGGGGTAAGGTGAACTGCAACGTGGCTGCAACTGAGACCTCTGGAACTCAGATGGGAACTCTGGAGCTGGGATGGCCCTACAGAATTGTCCCAAATTAAGAGAAGCTGAGCCTTTGAACCCTTGAGTCAATCATTGGCCAAACGCCATCCCCTGAGAGGGTGTGTAACCTTGGGTGATGTAGTCCCCTATAACTGAGGGCAGTTTGTAGCGAGAGGTACAGCTGTGAGCCTCCAGCAGCCTGTATGCCCAGCTGGGCTGCACTGGCTTTGAAGAGGGGATCTTGGCGATACTCCCTGGTATCCACTTACAAGTACCTACTCCAGGGTTGTGGGCGATTATGAAGATGCTTAGCATAGTGCCAGCCACACCACAGGGTATCTACAAATATTAGTTCCTTTCCTTTCCTTCCCTCTCAATAAATATTTCTCAATGACTTTGGAAGAGTATGGCAATGTTTTTCCTGTTGCATTCTAAATTGGACCTGTCCAGTGGCCAAAACCCCTGCAACCACCAGAAATATCTCTTTGCCTCGGGAAGTACAAAACAAACACTGACAAAGCATTAATCTCTAATTTACTTCATCTGTCACCAAAGGACCCATAACCTCTTGACAGGCAAGTAACTAGGAGAAGGTTTGCTCTTATTGTCAGTTACATATTGCCATTTTTTGGGGTATTTTTTTCTTGTTGGAGATTTTGGAGACCCCTTCATCCTCTGGGCTGAAGTATTACCCAGGTGGTAGAGGCTGGGTAAAGAAGGATATTTTCAGCAAATGACTAAGGTAATTCATTGGACATTGGGTTTTTTATTGACTTCAGTGGCAGGGGGTCACCTTTTCTTGACTTTGAACTCAAACTTTTCCTTGTCAGACATCCTGTATATTTACTATCCAGACCAAATATGCTTAGGAGGATTTTCCATTCTGGTTTCTTGTTTTGTGTTCTCTCTCTTCTCATAGCACTAAGTAGCATCCAGAATAAGACAGAGGCGGGACTGTAAGGAGAGGTAAGATGGCATCCATCATTATTGCGATTTTTTGGTAGTGTGGGACCATCTGGGGGAGGGAAAAAAGACTTTGGGTTATCCATTGTAAAAATCAGTGTCCAGGTCTCAGGGTCAATGAGTGAAGTGGCTGAAGCAGAATCATCAGAAGAGCCCAGCTTTTTAACTGGAGGAATCCATATAGTGATTTAGATCCTGTTGGTTGAAAAGAAATTAAAACCAACTCAAGATAGTTTAAAGAAGAAAATTTATTTTTAAGATTATAGTGGTGTTTTACAAAACCCAAGGGCATGGGTATAGCCAGTCTCAGAGATGAACTATAGCCAGGAAACCCAAGTAGACCTCTCTGTCATTTACTCACTCCTGTTTCTTTCTGTACGTATGCTCTGTGGTGGTTTTGAAAATATGTTCTCAGCTTCTTTGACAATTCTTTCCTCAAAAGGGGAGCCTAATTCTTCTCCCATTGAGTGTGGGCTGGACTTGGTGACTCACTTTTAATGAGTAGAATGTGGCAGAATGATAGTTTGTGACTTCGGAGATGAGGGCATAGAAGATATTGTGGCTTCCTCCCTGCTCTCTTTCTTGGATCACTTGTTCTGGGGAAGCCGTGTCACGAGGACACTCAGATGGCCCTATGGAGAGGTCCGTATGGTGAGGAACTGAGGCCTCCTGCCAACATCCATATGCATGTGCCAACCTGAAAGTGGATTCTTCAGCCCCAATCAAACCTTCAGATGCAGGCTCAGTCAACATCGTGATTGCAACCTCATGAGAGACCCTGAGCCAAAACCATGCAGGTAAGCCTGAATTCTTGCTCCGTGAGACATGTTTACTGTTTAATTCACTAAGTTTTGGGTGAATATTTTACACAGCAATGGATAACAAATATAGGATGGGAAATAACCACTACAAGTTGCTCTCCTCCATTTAGAAAGCAGTTATCAGAGAGAGGAGTCTTAGTTTTATTTCTAATTTCCAAGAGGGAAGATTCTGATTGACACAGTTGGGTCAAGTGCTCAGATGTGAACCAATAAATTGTGATTATGTGGTGGGCAGCATCATATTAGATTTTCATGGGGACTTCTACTGTAACAGTGTAAATGTGAGGTATTTTGGTAAGGAATACCTGGGATACCCCAAAGCAAATTCCACACTGGGACAGGACTTTATTTCTTTGGTCACCAGAGTGTCTCCTAAGGTAGTTGAAGCTCACTTTGGTTATAAAACAGTGATTTGAACTTAGGTGTCAATGCCATGTATGAAATGCAGGTGTGCCATTGGCTATTAGCTGTATGTTTGCAAAGATTGGTGGGTTACCTGTGCTTTGGCAGCCTACCCCCTGCATTACCTGTGTTTGTGCAGCCCCAGCCCTGCCTTCCTGGCCACTTTTAAGTTGCTGAACATTTTCCAAAATTTTCTTCTGGTAACTGCAGTAAGTCCTTTTCAGAAATCTTCCATACCTCTTATAATATATGGAAAAAAACTAAATTCGCCTGGCTTTTATAGAAATAAAACTGCCAGAATTTCTCCAAATAGGTCTCTAGGAGAAAGTAAACACAGTAAGTCTTTATGTTTTCTGATTCATAAGTCAAATTAAGCCACGTAAAACAAATGATGTTATATAAAGTCAATGAGGTCATAGGGAGTGAGTTAATTATCATAATGCTGATACATACATTGCAACTTCTGGGTGAATAAACTTTTCACATAATAAACATCACAACAAAAAATTTTCCTAAAGGTAAACTTGTGTATAGCCTCAGGGTTGGGGGTTACATTTGGAAGAAGATAACAACCTTTGAAATCATGATGTCCCAGGAGAATTTCTAATAAACAAACTATGCAATTCATGATCATAAGGTATAACACAAGTACAAATCTGCTAAGAAAGGACTTTCACCTCCATCCATTTTATTATTTATATTTTTAGAAGCTCTATGGTAAATGTCTTCTAAGTATTCTCCACATCTAACCCTTTCCTAGCAGTATATAATGGCTAACTCAGTGCTTTGTCTTCTCAACTGTGTGTGCCAGCAGTCTTCCCATTCCTTCCAAATTTCCTCATTTAATTGTTAATTAAGGCTTAGAGCCTCTGTTGTCAGCTTAGAACAGTTGGGGAATCAATCAATTGTGATTTTAAATCCATATTTGTGGGTCTGATACTTATTGGCCAGTTTTCCCTTATAATAATATTAACTTAATTGTCAATCCTAGTTTAGGCGAACTGTGAGTTTTCAAATTTTATTGAGAAGTTTGGATTGAGCTGCTAATATTAATCTAGAAGTCCCTGGTATGAAAGTTTTTAGACTCTTTTGACCCACATATTTCCAGAATATTATGTAATTTCAGAATCAATGTGCCAATTTACACTCCCACAAATAGTTTATAGAAGGACTTATCCATTCCCATGCTGAGTATTGGCTGGTTTAATAGATCTTAGCCATTACTGATTTTTTGGAGAATCAATTACTTAATTAGTAGTTAGATTCTAAAAGTGAAAGATGACTACATCTCCCTAAAATGTCTTTGATTATCAGTGTTATTAAATATTCATATTTATTTACATTTCTTCTTATATAAATTGCCTATTCATAATCTTTGCTTTTTTTTCCATTATAGAATTAGGATGTTTTCTTAATGATTTTTTAAAGTTTCTTATATAGTAAGAATAGTAATCCTATATATTTCTCAGTGATTCTAGCCTTTAAGGATTGATTTTTCAAGTCTCTGAAATAGTTTATGTAACATGGGCAGCTCAAAAGTAAAAAGCATTCCTTATCTTCTTTATTGTAGTTAATCAGTCTGCTCTAACTCTGACTTTATACAGAGACTAAGAAATTTTAATTCAGTGTGGTGTTGTAGAATAAGCTTGCAGTTTGGGGTAAAAAATTCCTGGGTTTAATTTCCAGTTCCATCACTTACCTTTTTTTTTTTTCCTCCTGTTGACATGTGTTTAATTTTTATTAGAGATTTATTTTATTTTATTTTTTTACATTTTTTATTGATGTCTTAATAGTTTGTAACATTGTGAAAATTTGGTTGTACATTTTTGTTTGTCAATCACCATGTGCATGTCTCCCTTCGCCCCTTGTGCCCACCCACACCCCTGTTGCCCCTGGTAACCACAATACAGTTTTCTCTGTCCATGTGTTGGTTTATATTTCACATATGAGTGAGATCATATGGTGTTTGTCTTTCTCTTTCTGGCTCATTTCACTTAACATAATACCCTCCCGGTCCATCCATGTTGTTGCAAATGGGACAATTTTGTCTTTTTTGATGGCTGAGTAGTATTCTGTTGTATATATATATACCGCATCTTCTTGATCCAATCATCAGTTGAGGGACACTTGGGTTGCTTCCATTTCTTGGCTATACATCACTTTCCGTTTTGAGTAAGACATTTAACTCAGCTTTGGTTTTCTTAGATACAAATTGAACGTAATGCTAATGGCTAGATTATTGTAAGGATCAAATTACGTAAGGCACATTAAGATGCTTTATAAACTATGATGCTGATGTATATAACTTGCTCTGAATCTAATCTTGATGGTCAATCCTTGTAAGATTAGCTTCCAGCTGCTAGGATTCATGACACACACGACTTGGATGAGGGTTAAAGAAGTAGAGAAATGGTTTTGAAATGAGTAGAAATTTCAGTAGTTTGTATGTGAGCAATGAAGGAAAAGACGTTTCTTGTTTTCATAAAAACAATAATCTTAAACTCAATGGCTAGAGAAAAAGAGGATAGTCTGAGGATTTAACCTGTATTATGGACTTATTCCAACAGAGAACATGTGATCAGTGATAGCACATAAAAACAGTAAGTATTACAATAAAGTATGTTACTACATTTCTTTCACTTTTCTCAGACAACACTAACTTGTCACTAATGAAGTCTATGCTTTGTTATCACTAATGTCCCAAGAGAGTCACCTTTGATGGGGTTTATTCTCTCTCCTGGTTCATCTCTATAGATCATTTTGGAGGAAAACTGATTCCCAATCAATGAAATGTAAAATCAAAATCCTCCACGTTTAGTCCTGACTCAGCAAGGATTAGTGGGAATGAGCACTAAATTATACGTCTAAAACTTAAAAACATAAGATGTACCCTTTTTAATAGAATTTTAGCTCATCATTTAACCTCTCTGAATCTTAGATTTCTAACCTTCTCTGATAACTTTATAGGTATGCTGTGCTAATTGTTTAAAATAACGTGTGTACAAGTTCTTTGTAAGCTGTAATCACGTCATAAGTATATCAACGATAAACATAACTTTGAACAAAATGAATATTGTTATATAGATAGAAAATACCAGACCTTGATCACCATGTTGAACAATGCACACTAATAGAGTTTGAGAAAATGGGAAAGAAATGTACTCTGTAAATTAAGCCTTTCCACCACTTTTGTTCCTGTAATTTAGATATGCGTCCACAAGGAGGTGATAGTGGGCTATGTTCATGTGATCTGAGTAATAGGGCAATCGTGAGAGAGAAGGTCACTTTATAATTCACTGTGAATCCTAACTTGGTATCCAGGCCCCTCAGAACTAACTCAGACTTCCATCAAACAGGCGAGAATGTCACCAAAGCCTCCCAATAGCCTTCATCAGCTCCCTTCCCAGGTTATTTTTTCTAGGCTGTTCACAGCTTTGAGCACACTAGTGAGATTTCCTCCTCTCACTGCCTGGAACTTTCCTGCTGTGTCAGCAGATCCTTGACACTTGCACTCTCTGTGTTTCCTTCTCTAATTTATTTTCAGAGACCATAAGATCAGAGCTTCCAGGAGAAAGAAAAATACAAGAGCCCCTGCTTATGCAGAACACAGCATAGCCTCCTTCCTGAGATGTCAAAAGCTTTATTTCTTCTCTTTTACCCATCTGAAGAGATTTTTTCCCCTTACTTTACTTGCCTCAGTCTTTGTCCCTACTCCAATCACCTTTTCCAAGGAACTTAGTGTTCATAGAAGAGATCGTTTATACACTGTATATTTCTATGATAGTTTTTCTTAGCAGCAGACTTTAGTCCACATATTATGAGTCTCCCAGTGAGATTTATTTAGAAATACATTTCTTAAAGGAATACAATTCTTTTAGAGACATTTATAGCTGAATTAAACACACACTTTATATAATTTCTGTATCAGTTAGGATTAGGTGTGGCTGCATGTATCAGGAAACTAAAATTAAAACTTACTTTAAAAGAGAAGCTTATTTATCTCCTATGTAAAAGAAGTCTGGAGGCCAACTCTCAAGTCTGGAAAGGCATCTTCATTATTGACCTTGCTCCTTTTATCTTCCTGGTAAATATAAGCTGTTCCAATGCGTGGCTTTTATCGTAGTCAAAGATGCCTGCTGGGTCTCTAATCATCATGCCTGTATTTCAGGCAGAAAGAAGGAGGCAAAGAGGAAGGTAAATGGGCAGATGTTCCATCTGAGGTAGCTTGCTTTAAGCAGCCTCCCTGGAAGCCAACCCAACACTTCCATTTCCATTTCATTGATTAGAACCCAACCATATGGTCACATCTAGCCTCAAAGGATGTGGGCAAAGTAGTCTTTTATGAATGCATTGCCACTCCAAATAAAATCGGATTCTGTTGCTAATGAAGGAAGGGAGAATAGACACTTTTGGGCAGCTAGCAACCTATGCCACAGTTTTATACCACATCCCTTGGCTTGGCTGTTTTTAAGTTAAATCAGCATTCTGGTCATCTTTCCTAGCCTTGCCTATTTTGCATTTCATTTTGCATTTCTCTTCCAACATCCCTCCCTTAATTCCTTCCTAGATGAAGGAGGGATAGAAATCTGATAGGTGAGAGTTTAGGTCATGTTTACAGGTGAGCAGGCTCATTGTACATTAAACTGACAATGCATGACAATTAAATGACAATGCAATGTTATGTTATGATGCCCTCCTGCTTCTTTCTGCCTTCATGTGGTTGGAGAGAAGCTGATCCAAGGGTCTGACTGCTCTTCATTTCTTTGAGTTTCTTACCTTGTGCAAAGGCAGGGAATGGGTAAAATTTCCTGAGGAGAAAAGGAGAACAGAACACCAATGTTTAAAGAAGAGACTGAAGAAGCCTATATATAAAGTAGAAAAGATGAAAAAATATCAGCTTTCCCCAATCTAGTATATAAAATCAAGAATTTAAGATCTTTAAGGTTTGCCCTAGGAAACCTGGTTTACTGATGCCATGGAATCTGGTTAATGGCCTTCTGGAATGCTATAGGATGAGATAAAAAAGAAGACAACTCTAACAAACATTCAAGTTTGCAAACGAGACCCCAACCACATCCACTCTTCAGTCATAGAGTGGTTACTGTGCTGTTTGGGGAAGAGGTGGAACGGGTTGGGAGCTAGGGAAGTTATGACTTTGGCAGTTATGAAATATTTGTGACAGTCTTCCTCTGACACAGGTTTACTCCAGGATTTTTCCTGTCTTCTGTGTTATGGTGTCTACCATATGGCCAATAGACCTATGGCAACAGCCTAGATGGTAGCCTGGTATGGAATGAAGCTGGTTATTTTGAGCACGTCAAAAAGATAGAAAAATTTATATGACAGAAAGGCAGGAAGGTCAGTGATAAACCTAGGGCTTCAGGGGTCTTGACAAGTGTTGAAATAAATTGTGGGATGTGTGCCACCAATACAAATGGTTTTTAGGCAATAATTGAGAATCATAAAGTAAGAAAGACTATATTCCCTTTTCAAATATCTTTTTAAAATTAATTTTTAATTTTTTAAAAATGCAATACACATAAATAATCTAAAAAGTCATATAATATTACATTTTAACAAAGAACAGCAGTCACTGCCCACTTTTACCTCATTTTTGAGTCTAGTTCCTAAGAGGTAACCACTTTAAACTCTCAGTTCTTCCAATATTTAATTTAATATTTATAAATTATACCCTTATATTGCCACTTCTTGATTTTTCTAAGAAGTTTAATTAAAAAATGATCTTTGACTTCCTACCTATGGGACATGAGAATTTAGCTTTCTTACACTATCCAATCCCTACTCCATTGTTTTCCTCTTCCCCTTCTCTCGTTCTTTTATGGTTATATCAAAATTTTATGTTAAATAGTTTTTACCATTATTATGATTATGAAAATACTGTTCTCAGATGAACCATAAGGTGCCCTATGATTATAGTTCCTTTCTTTTTATTTTTCCAGGAGTTAATAATTGCCTCTTTTTTTGTTGTTTATTTGCTTAGTTTTCTATATATTTATTGCTTTCCAAATTATTCAACAAACCCTCATAACTCATTTAGTGTCATTAACTATGTTAGATAAGTTTACAGATTCTTGTGAGTGTGTGATGCCTGGAACTCTCCATCCTCATCCTCCAGTTTTGACTGTCACTACTTAGGTCATCTGTACAGATGTTATCTTGAAACTTCACTATCATCCTGGAAACTTCCTTGACTTCCTCTGCTGGATCCCCTGTTTCCTGGGTTTTCTGTCTTTCTTTTCCTTGGTGTATTCTCTTCAGTAACTTCTGAGACAATGTGAAAGGAAGGTAAATTTTTTGAGATCCCAAATATCTAAAACTAACTTTTATTTACTTTCACAAATAAACTTTTAGTTTGGCTAGAGATTCTGGTTTGAAAATTATTTCTCCTCAGACTTTTAAGGTATTTCTCTAGGGTGTTCTGGCTTCCAGATGTCATTGTAATTTCCACACCTTTATACATAACCTATTTTTCCTCCCTGGAAAATTCTTCTCTTTGTCCATTATTCTGGAATCCCATCAAAATGTGCTTTGATGTGGGTCTTCATTCTTTGTGCTGGGCACCAGAAGGATACTTTTAATCTGAAAATGCAAGTCCCTCAGTTTTCGGGAAATTTATTATTTTTTTGATAATATCCTGCCTTCTGTTTCCTTTTCTGAGAAATGTTGTCAGGTGAAATATGTATTTGATATGCACCCATGCCAAACAATATACAGACACATGCTTTGTACTTCATAAGATCCCAAGAAAGGATCAGAAGGCCTATGAGATAAATTTTGGAGCATATATTGGGCAACGTGCATTTGGAACATCGGGTTAGCCAGGGAATTTTAAAAGCTGAGAAACCCACAGTTTTCAATGAGGACATCCTCCCATCTGCTTTCTAACTTGGACCTGTTTACACTCTCTGGAGGTCCAATAGTCAGTTAAAGCTGGTCCAACAAATTAGCTATTGTGATATCATAAGAAATATATATTTGGTCTTTGTCCCCAGTTCCTGGCACAGGAACCATTGTAATTTCCTGAGTGATAGGAGCATCTTTTGTTATAATATTTGATCATCCTGACACAAGAGCTTCTAAGACCCTTGGAATTGCCAGAGTGTTAAGAGTGTCCTTTTGTACACTAATTAGATGACTGGTGACTTGGTTCCTAGATAGATTCAGGATGGGGGCTATTTGCTGGAAAGTCCAAGGTGTGATTAAAGGATGGCAACTTTCAGTCCCACTCTCTGACCTCTGGGGAGGGGAGAGGGGCTGGAGATTGAGTTAATTACCAGTGGCCAATGATTTAATCAATCATGCTTTTGTAATGAAACCTCCCTTAAAAACCCATAATCTCTGGGGTTCAGAGAGCTTCCACATTAGTGAACACATTCAAATGCTGGGAGGGTGATACACCTCAGCTCCATGGGATGGAAGGTCCTGTGCTCAGGACCCTTCCAGACTTTCATCTGGATGTTCATCTGTATCCTTTATAATAAACTAGTAAATGTAAGTAAAATGCTTTCCTGAATTCTGTGAGCTCTTCTAGAAAACGATTGAACCTGAAAAGGGAATTGTGGGGACTCCCTCAATTTATAGCCATTTGGTCAGAAGACTCGTTTAACTTGCATCTGAAATGGGGGCAGTCTTGTGGGACTGAGCCCTTAACTTGTGGGATCTGATGCTAACTCCAGGTAGTTAGTATCAGCATTGATTTAAATTGTAGGACACCCAGCTGCTGTCTAGAGAGTTGGAGAGTTGGTTGTTGATGTGAGAAAAAAAATCCATGCTTTTGGTGTCAGAAATGCTCTGTGGGCAGAAACAGATCACAGGAGCTATCAACGGGTGGGACCCTATCGGAAGTGGTGATGGCATCGCCATCCTTACTGCTGTGCTTCTGAGTCTCTCACAGTTGGTTTCCTGAGGGCATGCATATTTAAACCTTGGGAACTGACTGGACTTCTAGGTACAGGGGAAATAGGTGGGGCTCAGGGTTAGTGGGTGACAGTTTCCTCCCTGCCCTCACCCTAGGGTAGGATGGATCACTCTTTGAAGCAATGGAAGCATAATTCCTCCTTTCTCACACTCCTGTAAAGGAAAGCCTCTTAGTTGGGGAAAGTTAAGGACGGATCAATTTAATCAGAATCAATTCCTCACCCCCTTCCAACTTTGTAACTTTTTGTCAGAAGTCCTGAACTGCTGTCAATTGACTAAATCAAGCCTGCAAATATGTTTTGTTTGGCCTGTATAACATTCAAAACATTAGTTGCAACATTTAAATACTGGGAGATTTCACACAAAAATTTGGAGTCCTAACTTTTCTTTTGTAAAAACAAATGAACAGATCTGGTAGCAGTGGGTCGACATTCCTGAGGCATGCACTCTCCAGCTGGTCTGCTTCACTCTCCTAAATTACTGCTTGGACTTGATGGGCATTTAGACTTGTGTTCCTGTGTCCCTTGCTTTAATTCATCACAACGTGTTCACAGCTCATCACTGAAGTTGAGTCCTGGCTATCTCAAAGATTTTGCACCTGTGTCCAGGCTTATCTACATAATTCCTGACTCTTCCATGTCCTTGACTTCATCTCTGGTTTATGGTTTTGCTGTCATTCTGTGGATGGGACATTCACAGCTGCTATTTCTGGATTTGACTCTCAGTTCTTTCTAAAGTCACTGGGCTCAATAACTCCTCAGTTTCTCCCCACTCCAGGCCACCTTCAGTAGGTAAAATATTCTGCTCAAATTTAGCTGCTTTGGACTTAACTCCTGGTATTGGTCTGCTAGGTTGCTGTCCAGGTTGGGTCTGCTGTGGTCCACCACAAGGAAAAATTCAGACAAGTTATCTTCTAAGGGAAGACTCATGTAAATCTAGGACCCTACAGTTGTTGGATGTCCCGGGAGAGGCTCCTGAGCTAGGAATCCAAGTGGTTTTTAACATAGCGATGCTAGAAGCCTATCTGGAAAGCTCATCTCAGACGGGGTCATGCTATGTGGTTTTGATAAGGCCAGAGGGGCCTACCGGAGACAAGCAAGTGTGGCAAACAGGGAGTTGGGTAACAAATTGGGCTCCAGCTGGGGCCAGGAAAGAAAAAGTCTTTGTTGGATGATAAGGTTGAAGGTTAGAGTCTGTGTTCAGCAAGGCCAGCTCCCCAATATCTGAATGAAGCCATTTGCTATCATTAAATGGCAGCCTGATACAGGTCGACAGGGGTAATAATATTACAGATCCTTTTCTGTTTTGATGTGTCAAATTTTCATAGACAATTGTCATATTTATGCCAGAAACAGATTCGCAGGAATCTTTGATATCATCTGGTCTAATCCCATAATTTTTTACAGTGTATTTTACGGTATATTCATAGTGTAGTTTGTAAGAGCAATTTATGTAAATTCTATAAAACTTAAAAAACCCCTACTCAGTGATAACTGTAATACCATTTTTATATTCCTTCCTCTCAGTATATTTTCTATGCAAATATATGTATATACATATTTATTTGTTTATTTTACAAAAAAGGAATCACACTGTATTTAGGTTTGTATCCTATTTTTATTCTCATGATGTATTAGCATTTCTCCATGTTATTAAATATTCTTTAAAATGTAAGTTTTAATGGTTATATATTTCATCATCTGGATCTAAAGTAACAGATTTGATCATGACCTTATTGTTAGATATTTGGATTATTTTCCATTTTTTTCACTAATAAAAATAGTGCTTGGATGAGACTCTTTCTATCATAAATCTTTGACTCTGAATATTTCTTTAGATTAAATTCCTGGAAGAAGAATTAATGAACTCTTATGGGTGCTAAGATTTTTTTTAGTTCATTTGCTTGGATTTCCTAGGTAGCTATATCCAAATAATGAGAAATGTTGCCATTTCCTTTTCAACAATTATATCCTTTATTTATTTGTGTTTCTTGTCTTATCGCATTGGCCAGACATTTCAGAGTAATGTTAAATAATTAGAGTCATAGTGGGCATATTCCCTTGTGTCAGTTTTTAATTGAAAAACCTTTAGTGTTGCACTTCCATATTTCACATACTTGTGTTTTATTTAGGAATTTTGCATTTATATTCATAGATGAAATTGGTCTGTGGTTTTCTTTTTCTATGCTTTCTTTGTCAAGTTCTGTGACAAGGTTGTGCTAGTTTTGTGAAATACAATAGGTTTCTCTTCTGCAGAGACATTTCCTGTGTCAGGAAGAGATAGCAATTTCCAACAGGCAAATATGCTGGATATTTGACGTGCCAGTCAGGTGGTTTTCTTTCAAAGATGCAGACAGAAGATACATAATTGAATTCCCACACTCAGCTCAAACTGGTTATCCTGTCAGCAAACTGGCATGTAAAATGATGTGCAATTGCTTCAATTACGAGAATTGAAGCATTTAGACAATTCTCCCTCTTCTGTTTGAGATGCAGGCTCTGCCTCTGAGTTTGAAGCTGTCAGGGGTCCAATTTAGCCAATTCCAGACTCTAGGAGTTTGCTGTGGGCCGTTGCTGCCCTGTTGCTACAACAGTGCTGATGTGTCAACTGTCATCCTGTGTAGAGACCTCGCTCCCCATTATACACTTTTTATGCTGGCCCCTTTGCCAGGAGACTTGTCAGTATGTTTGTGGGAATGATGCTCAACAGTCAAAACTCACCTTTTTGAAGGATTTTCAGAGTTGACTCCAATACCCATCTTCTGGTGGCTCTCCAAAGTTCCAGGTCAGATCTGCATGCCTGAGCTCTACTCATTTGCCCAGTGCAAATACTGGAACAGTAGCAGATGAGAATGTGACCAGTTTAATTCACGAATTTGCTAAGCATTATGAATGCTGTCTCCTAAACATCCCAGGAATCCATCCAATTTTTTCTCATCCTCACTGCCACCTAGAGGCCTCCACCAGCTCTCACATGGATTGTTGCAAATAACACTAATTGGTCTTACTGTTTCTAGTCATTCCCTATTACAGTCCATCCATCCCCAGGCCAGCCACAGTGATATTTCTAAAATATCAGTAAGTCAGTCAGTAACCTGATTTGGTTCCCTCTTTCTTAAAATCTCTGAATGATTCCCCAAGGGATTTCAGATAAAGTTAGAACTTCTTGGTATAGCTTACACAGCAAATCTGCAATATTCCCCTCTACTTTCCTCTCTAGCCTGACTTTCTGCATTACCCCCTTCTGCAATCCAGATTTCCAGTGATTCTTTCTACTTCTCCTCTTCACTGCACTCCTCCCTTGCACACGCTTTCTCTTGCCTGAAAAACTACTACCTGACTAACATCTACTTATAATTTACATCTCTGCTCAGACGTTATTTTCCATGAATGTTTTCCTGACTTTCTGAGTTGAGTTTGGTGACTTTTATTTTTTCTCTCTTAGCGCCTGTATCACAGCATGTATAATTCTGCATTGCACTTGGGGGCTTCCCTAGACATCTTAAAGGCAGAGAGGACAGGCCCATGTCTGCTGTTTCCCCCACACTTAGCATATTTCTCAGCATACAGTAGGTGCTTAATAAATATCTGTTAAATTAATAAATTGTATTCTTGCCTGTTGGGGAGGTCTCTTCAATCATCCATAAAAAACTCAATTTTCTGACTAGGAAGGTGACCCCCTAAGAGAATAAAGTTGAACTCAACTTTCACTTTCAAATCTGAGGGATAACTTAATAGATGTTGAATAAATAAATGGATGAAGAGGTTGTGTATATTGTATTCAATGCCTGGCACAGTGCAATAGAAACTATTCTTCATTTGAAATCAAAAGACTGGGTTGCATCCCCAAACTCTACTTACTACTTATGTGATTTGAGCAAGTGTTATTATTTGCCAGCATCTTAATGTCATCATCTGAAAAAGGGGACCATAACCCCTGCTTGTCTCATAGGTTTACTGAAATAATGCACTTAAATACATTGCGTAAGCAATGTCATCAAGATGGTGATATACATCATTCCTGACTTCAGTCGCCCTCACAAGATCAACTAGCAATGATCCAGAGACAAGCCACCTTTGTGAAAATCCTAGAACCTGAGAGGGAGGCTGAAGCACCTCCTAGACCACAGAGGCCGAGAAGGACCGTGTTAGAAGGCAAGAGGGGCAGCTACACTCTGACCACATCGCCCCTCCCCCACGCCTGCATAGCGCCACACCAAAGGGTCCCTCTGGGCCTATGGTCCTGTGGTTTCTCCAGTGGGAAAAAGAGAGCCCCAGGTGGGCATCCAGTTCCCTCAGTGCTGTGGGACACTTCCCAGGAGGCCCACTTGGGTCTCCCCTCATAGGGATCACTGGGGAAGTCTGCAGAGCTTGACTACTGGAAGTCAGATAGAGCAAGAGAAGGGGGCAGGGCTTCCCGCCCCCCCATCAACCAGCATTGAGATCTTCGTGGACCGTGGGCTGCATTCCTGCTTGCAGCAGACCCTGAGCAGGGCTCCCAGCCAGTGGCTCTGCCCATCTGCAGAGCCAAGCTGATGACCCTTTATGGCCAGGGAGCTCAGGTGGCACTTCTGCCTGATTTGAGCCATACTGGCCATACTGGCTGAGGAGCCCTTTTTATGGCCCCGCCTTGACAGGGAAGCAAATTTGCAGCCTCACCCAAGTGTTGAGTCTAGCCTCCAGTCCCGCCAGACCAGGAAGCCCGGCCAGAGATCCCAGGCAGCCACAGCTGTGCTTAGGCAGGGAGCCAAACCAGAATTCCTGCCCAACTATCCTGCATAACCAGGGAGCCTGAAGAGTGACCTTGGACAGCCTTAAACCCTGCCTGCAGTACCGCCCAGTGGCAGAGCCCAGCTTACAGCCCTGCCCCACGGTGCAGCCCAGTCTGTAACCCTGCCTGTTTGCTGAACACAGCCTGCAGCCTCGCCCATGCAGGGAGCCCAGCCTATGACATGCCCAATCCCGATAAGGGAGCCTAGACAGCAACACTGCTTGACCACAGAGCGGAGTCTCTAGTCCACCCAACTGCAAGATACTAGCTGGAGGCCCCTCCTGACCAGAGGGCAGGGCCAGTGACCTTGCATAACAGCAGATTACCTGATCATGAAGCACAACCTATGGCCTCACCCAACTTAGAGGCATAGCCTGGGGCCCCGCCTGATTGCAGAGCACAGCCTGAGGTCTCATCTGACTGCAAAGCTCTGCCTACAGCCCTGCCTTAACCCAGAGTCCAGCCAGTGGCACCCATTCAGGGAGCACAGATTGAGACTCCACCCAACCAGGAGTGATTGCGGAGCCCAGCCTGCAGCCCTGCCCAGTCGCAACTTTCTATCTCAAGGAACACATTAAGCTCAAAGTTAGCAGAAGGAAAGAAATGATAAAGATTAGATCAGAAACAAATGAACTAGAGAATAGGAAAATGATAAAAAAGATTAACAAAACTAAGAGTTGGTTCTTTGAAAAGATAAACAAAATTGACAAAGCTTTACCTAGACTGACCAAGACAAAAAGAGAGAGGATTCAATAAATAAAATGATAAATGAAAGAGGAGACATTACAAGCAATACCACAGAAATACAAAGGATCAAAAGAGACTACTATGAACAATTATACTCCAACAAATTGGACACCCTTGAAGAAATGGATAGAGTCCTAGAAACATACAGCCTACCAAGACTGAATCATGAAGAAATAGAAAATCTGAACAGACGAATAATGTGTAAGGAGATTGAACCAGGAATCAAAAACCTCCCAACAAAGAAAAGCCCAGAAACCAGACTGCTTTACTGGGAGTTCTACCAAACATTTAAAGAAGAATTAACACAAATCTTTCTCAAACTCTTCCAAAAAATTTAAGAGGAGAGAACACTCCTAAACTCATTGTATGAGGCCAGCATTACCCTGATACCAAAGCTGATAAGGACACTAGAAGAAAATAAAACTATAGGCCAATATCCCTGAAGAACATAGATGCAAAAATTTTCAACAAAATACTATCAAACCAAATTCAACAGCACATTAAAAGGATCATACACCATGATCAAGTAGAATTTATCCTTGGGATGAAAGGATTGTTCAACATATGCAAATTAATAAATGTGATACATTACATTAATAGAATAAAGGATAAAAATCATATGATTATCTCTGTAGATGCAGAAAAAGCATTTGACAAAATTGAACAGGCCTTCATGATAAAAACACTTAACTAATTGGATATAGAAGGAGCATACCTTGATATAACAAAGGCCATATTATGACAGCTAACATCATACTCAATGATGAAAGGTTAAAAGCTTTTCCTCTAAGATCAGGAATGAGATAAGTGTGCCCACTCTCACCACTCCCATTCAACATAATACTGGAAGTCCTAGCCAGAGCAGTTAGGCAAGAAAAAGAAATAAAAGGCATCCAAATCAGGAAGGAAGAAGTAAAATTGTCTCTATTTGCAAATGACATGATCTTATAAATAGAAAACCCTAAAGACTCTACCAAAAAACTCTTAGAACTAATAAGTGAATTCAATAAAGTTGTAGGATACAAAATCAATATACGGAAATCAGTTGCATATACTAACAAGTTATCTGAAAAAGAAATAAAGAAAACAATCCCATTTACAATAGCATCAAAAACAATAAAATCCTTGGGAATAAATTTAACCAAGGAAATGAAAGATCTGTACACTGAAAACTATAAGACATTGACAAAAGAAATTGAAGAAGATATAAATAAATGGAAAGGTAGCTCATGTTCATGGACTGGAAGAATTAATATTGTCAAAATACGCATAGTACCTGAAGTCATCTGTAGATTCAATGCAATCCCCACCAAGGTTCCAATGGCATATTATATAGAAATAGAAAAAAAAAAATCCTAAAATTTGTATGGAACCACAAAAGACCCTGATGAGCCAAAGCAATCCTGAGAAAGAAGAAGAAAACTGGAGGCATCAAACTTCCTGATTTCAAACTATATTACAAGGCTATAGCATCAAAACAGTATGGTACTGGTATAAAAACAGATACATAAACCAATGGAACAGAATCGAGAGCCCGGACATAAACCCATGCATATGAAGTCAACTAATATTTGGTAAGGGACCCAAGAATACTCAATAGAGAAAAAGTAGTCTCTTCAACAAATGGTGTTGGGAAAGCTGAATATTCACGTGCAAAAGAGTGAAATTGGACCCTATCTTACACCATTCACAAAAAATTAACTCAAAATGGATTAAAGGCAAATGTAAGACCTGAAACAATAACACTCCTAAAAGAAAACAGAGGGAAAAACATTCTTGACATGGTCTTGGCAATGATTTTAGGGATATGATAACAGAAACACAAGGAGCAAAAGCAAAAATAAACAAGTAGGACTACATTAAACTAAAAAGCTTCAGCACAGCAAAAGAAGTGATCAAGAAAATGAAAAAAACAACCTATAGAATGGAAGAAAATGTTTTCAAACCACCTATCTGATAAGGGATTAATATCCAAAATATATAAAGAACTCATACAAGTCAATACCAAAAACACAAATAAACAAATTGAACACCGGGCAAAGGACCTGAATAGACAGTTTTCCAAAGAAGATATTCCAATGACCAACAGGTATATGACAAGGTTCTCAACAGCACTAATCATCAGGGAAATGCAAATAAAAACACAATGACATATCACTTCCCACCTGATAGAATGGCTATTATGAAAAAGACAAGAGATAACAACTGTTGGAGAGGCTGTGGAGAAACAGAAACCCTTGTGCACTGTTGGTGGGAGTGTAAATCGGTGCAACTGCTATGGAAAACGGTATGGAGGTTCCTCAAAAAATTAAAAATAGAACTATCATGTTATTCAGCAGAACTATTTCTGGGTATAGTCTGAAAGAAATGAAATTGCTATCTCAAAGAGATATCTGCACCCTCATGTTCATTGCAGCATTATTCACAATGGTCAAGACATGGAAACAACCTAAAGATGAATGGATAAAGGAAATGTGGCACATATACACAATGAACTATTATTCAGCCATAAAAAAGAAGGAAATCTTGCCATTTACAATGTGGATGAGCCTTGAGGGCATTATGCTAAGTCAGACAGGGAAACAAGTCATACAGGGAAAGACAAAACTACATGATCTCACTTATATGTGGAATCTAAAAACCTGAACTCATAGAAACAGAGAGCAGATTGGTGGTTGCTACGGGCAGAAGAAGGTGTGGGAAATGGATGAAGGTGGCCAAGGGGTATAAACTTCTAGTTTTCCAGAATATGAATAAGTTCTGGTGATTATAGTTAAAAATATTGTATTGTATATTTGAAAGTAGCTAAGAGAACTTAAAAGTTCTCACCATAAAAGAAATATTGTAACTTTGTTAGGTGATGGACGTGTTAACTAACCTTATTGTGGTAATCATTTCACAATATATACATATACTAACTCATTACATTATATACAATGTTAAACTTACACAATGTTATATGTCAATTATATCTCAATAAAGCTGGAAAAATAACATTTTACCCATGTGAAATTTGAACCATATGAATATAGTAACTATTAAAAATAAAGGAAATTAGAATTTAAGAAAAAAAATTGAACACAGTGTGTAAAATGTTAATCATGATGCAAAAATGCAGTCTTAATTCATTGAGATGACATGGTATAATAATTCCAGCTATCAATTTTTGAGTGCTTGCTATGTTCGGGAACTTTACAAGCATCGTTTTCTTTTATCTTCCTGATCATCCTGATTAAAATATGTCTTCCTTTTAAAATACGAGATAATTGAGCTTGAGAGAGGTTAAGTAACTTGTCCAAGTTCACACAGCTGGCAAATGCCTGAGCCAAGCTTCAAATTCGTACTGGAATAGTGGCAAGACGGCAACAATTGGTCCCAGAAAACTTGGGTCCAAGTCTTTGTACCTTTATGTACCAGTTCTGCGATTGGGAGGCACATCTCTCAGACTCCTGAGCCTCAATTTTCCCTCTGTCAAAAGGAGATAAAATATCTACCTCATGGAGTTGTTGTGAGGATTATAAATAGTTTTGTACTTCAATGAACTGTACACATTAGCTGTCTACCTCACCTCATTTCTTTCACTAGAAAGAATAATCATCTCAATACTAATAACTTTGATTCTCTCCTTGTTTTTTACTCTCTTTTCTGTTTTGTAGAGAACCTGAGCCTCTTTATCATAGTATAAGACCATGGACTTGGCCCAAGATAGACCCAGGTTCAAGTGCTCGTTCTGCCATTTACTGGCTTGGGGAAATTACCCAACTTCTTTAAGCCTTGGTTTCCTGAGCCTTAAAATGGGGCCAACAATGGGTCCTATGTCCTAGGCTTGCTTGTGAGGATTAGATGACATAAAGCATGTAAATTCTTTATCAGTTCATGGTACATCAGATAGGCTTAACAAATGACAGCAGAAGCAATACCTAGGTAAGAAATAATAATAGCACATTATACATTATGTACATTATAAAGCACTTTAATATGAATGAGACCAATTTTATTCCCAAATTAGCTCTTGACATTGATATTATTAGTTTCTTGTTTTATGAAGGAGGAAACCATCGCTCAGAAAATTTTAGTGATTTTCCGGAGTTGCCCAACCAGGGCTCATTCACACCGAGGAACTCTTACTTTGAGAGAGTGCTTCATCCCCATCAGCACAGCTCTGGAGAATCAAGGAGAATTTAGAGGCTCCCAGGGAAGATGGTAGGAATAAGTGAGGTTCACCTGCAGTCTCCAAGAAATAGGTGAGAGGTCAGACCTTCCTAGAAAGTTCAGTGCAGAGAGCAAGCTGGGGAATATTAGTTTCTTGAGAATGCTCAGAAAATTGTTGAACCGGTGAAGCTGAGAGTACAATAGCCCTATCAAATGACCTTTTCTCTCCTCACATTTGTGTGCTATGACCCAGACACAGTCCAATGGTCTGTGGGTGTCCACATGGCATTTGCAGATACATACCTGGCCATCAACCCTGCTCCGTAAACCCTTGTGACTGGCAAGGTCATACTAGAAATGGAAGAATTTCAAAGACTGCTAAATGACCGTCTGTACATTATTCAAAGCTGCTAAGTCTAGCTTCACATATGGATTTTCTAAGGCATTCTAAGGAGATCTCCACTCCCTGAAAGAGGTCCTGGATCTCCTCAATGTTGCGGGTCTTTGCATATTGTTTGATATCGACAATGAACAAGGTCGAGGTCTTTCATGTATGACAGCTCGGAGAGATTATGTGACTTTCTCAAGGTCTCACCACTACTAAGTGGCAGAGCCGGTGTTTAACTTCTGCCCGCAAATTCACTCTCTCCATAGATGGACGAGCGGGTCTTGATTCTCTCAATCCATTTGCAATGGCTCTGAAAGCTGGAGCCCTTAAGAGGTGGCAGGCACTGGCTTGGGAGTCTGGTTCAAACCCTGACTCTCTACTTTTTGGCTGGGACTTTGGGCAAGTGAATTAACCCTCCAAAGCTTCATCCAAGAAACAGTAGTACCAATTTCATAAGGTTATTTTAAGTATTAAATTTAAAAATGCATCTCATCTGATCTCAATCACTTAGAATCCCATTACTTAAACCATCAAATTAGAAGTCAGGATTCAGACCAGGAAACCCAAGCTGTTTGGCTTGAGTCCTTAATCATCATGAGTGTAAAGGATGAGCATGGTTGGGAAGATTTATCCAGAGACAGGCTGGAGAGACTGGTTATAATGTGCACAGCTATTTAGTACATCAATGGCAAACATTTATTAAACTTTTGCTAAATGCCAAGCACTCTCCTAACTACTTGACTTGTAGTAACTTGTTTCATCTTCACAATAATACTGTGAGGTGGGAACTGTTGTTGACCCTGTTTTTGAGGTGAGAAACCTGAAGCTTGGGGATGTTAAATGACTTTCCCAGTGTCACACAGCTAGTAAGCGGAGTCAAGCAGTGTAGTTAGGAGTCTACTAACTTAACCATCACACTAGACTGCATCTCTAATATTCCTTAGAGCAGAGTTTCTCAACCTCGGCACTATTGACATCTTGGGTCAGATAATTCTTCATTGTGGGGGCTGTCCTGTGCATTGTAGGATGTTTAGTATCATCCCTGGCCTCTACCCATTAGATGGCAGTAGCACTACCCTCCTGCCGATTGTGATAACCAAAAATGTCTCCAAACATTGCCAAATATTCCCTGAGGTGGTGGGGGCGTGTATGTGGCAAAATTGATTTGAAGCTTGGCTCAGCCATTTGCTAGCTGTGTGACCTTGGATAAGTTACTTAACCTCTCTGAGGCTCAGTCACCTTGTATGTAAAAGGAAGACATATTTTAGCCAAGATGATCAGGAGGATAAAATAAAATGTTGCATGTAAATTTCCTGAACATAGTGAGCACTCAACAATGGTAGCTGGAATTATTACACCATGCTGCCTCGATGTATCAACACCTCACTTGGTATCATGATTGACACTTTATACATTTTGTGCTTACACTATTTCAGTAAACCTACGAGACAAGTAGGGTTTATGATCCCCTTTTCAGACCATGACTTTGAGAACCACCAATTAGAGAAGTGAAGCTCACCAACCGGATAAATTACTCCTCCTTCCATGGGAAGGAGTAAGAGGTGTTAAGAGGGGAAGAAATTATTCCTCTAAAACTGTTTCCTTCTGAATGTAGAATGGAAATCCTCTGTCATTTATGGAAACTTGAGCAACATTTCTCACCAATCCCCACCCCAACAATAACAGCAAAGATAGACAACGTTTATTGAAACTTTACCATATACCAGAAACTATGCTTTTTTTTTTTTTTTGGTCATACGTTGTGTTATTTATTCCTTACAAAAATCCTGTAATTATCCTGATAGTGGATTGATTTCAGTAATGGCCCAAATTTATTTATGTCTCATGACCTTTGTATATTTGCCGGGTATTCATGCCCTTTGGTAGCGCCCTCTCACACTGACTCTGGGCTTGGTCATGTGACTGCTTTCACTAATGGGACACTAGCAGACTGGGTGCAAACGGAGGCCTGAAAAGTGCTTATGCATCAGGACTTGTCTTTTTGCTCCTCTTGGAAACCTGAGCTGCGGTGCAAACAAGCCCAGGCCAGCCTGCTGGAGGACGAGACATTCATAGCCCAGTTGCCCCTTGTCCTACCTGACAGCCAGCCAGTCCCTAACAGCGGCAGCTGACACCAGATGCATGAGTGGGCTCCTCTAAGACCAGAAGAATTCGATGAGCTGAACCCCAAGTGCCAACCTATAACCATGAATTAAGAAATGGTTCTTGCTTTAAGCTACTGTGTTCTGGGTTATTTTATTAAGGATACAGAAAAGCTAACTGAAACAATTCCCTTTTACAAATGAGAACACATAGGCTCAAAGTCGAATAAGTTTCTGCAGTCGCACAGCCAGTAAGTGATAGTGTTGGGCAACGAATTACTTCACTCCGGAATCCACACTGCTGCAGCAGAGGTTGGGGAGGCATATCTGGTGGGAGGACAGGAATTAAACCGGGCATGGAGATCACAGTATTTGGAGTACGGTTCACTTAGAGTTGAGGAAAGCCCTGGTGAGTGAGTGCTCAGTTTCATTCTGTTCGTCTTCCACTCTTTTCTCTTAATTATGGGGAAGACCCTTTGAATGAGAGAGGCTTGTGGGGTTGTCTTCATAGAGAGCAAGGAATGCTTCTCGGGTCATGATTCCTCGGGAAGAATAAGGTTTCAGACCTGTGGCAGGAAAAAAGGAAAACCCAGGGGCTACACGATTCCCCCATCATCCTTTCCTGCTAAAACTTTGCCCGTTGCCACCATTTCTTCATTTTCACATTTCCCAATATGTTATCTACCTTAAACTTCTCATTTCCTCAACAACAGAACCTCTTTCACTTCCATCTTTGGGGTACTTTAGGAAATGGAAAGTCTACCCCCAATCTTGTTATTTCCCCTGTGTTCTCCCACCTTCAAAGAAGAGTGGACATAATCATATTCATTAGTGTGCACACATTTGATCAGGGGACTGGTACTAGTGGGTGTGGTCATTCTAAAATGCTATGTGCATGGTGGCGTCCTCTCTTCTCTCTCTTCTGCAATGAAGACTCCAGGCTCCTACTTAGATGGGATGATATCCAACCATTTTTCTCTCTTTATTCTTTATTCTACCCTTGCATCTGGATCTGTTCATAGTAAGTGCTCAATAAATGTTAAGTGCACTCATTTTCTTCTGTATTTGTATATACTTGATTGAAAGATCCAATATTTAGGTTAGAACTTAACGATGAAGTGGAGGCATCTTAGGGGGCTTCTCATTTCAGCATCGTTCCAGGATCCCACCCTGGAAGATAGGCTCATTCTCTATACTTAGTACTGACCTCAATTTTAACTCAATATGCTACACTGTGATGTAATTCTTTGTGTGCCTGTTTCTCTTCCAGACTATTCAGTTCCCTGAGGCTTTAAATTGATATCTCTTTGCTTTTGTATCCCTATTATCTAACCCAGAATCTAGACAGTACAGCATAGATAGATAAGAAATATTTCTTGAATGAAGAAATCTGTGTTCAAATCAGGCCGTCTGCTTTCTGGTTGCACAGTGTTGAGAAGGTAACCTTTCTGAGACTTAATTTTCTCAACTAGAAAATGAAGATAATCATGCCTATCTGACGGAGTTATTGTGAGAATGAAATGAAATAAAATACATGAAAGTCCCGGGGCCTTTCATAAACACTGAAAGAACAGTACTTTTCTTCTTTTCATGTTAACCCATCCGTGAATGGGGGATGAGGGCTGTGCTGCATGGAAGATACCAGATCATTGGGCTGGTTCTTCCGCAATTTTACCCCAGATCTGCCTCATTTACATGCATCTAGCCCTCCAATAAATGACTCTGGGGCCTGGATTTCTCTTTTAGTTATATGGAGCACCAGCCTTCCCCAGGTGGAAGGCCTGTGATTAATGGCTACAGAATTACTAGAGCTGGGGCAGGCTGGCTTTTCTTGGATTATTTTTGAGTTTGTAATCTTCACTGTTATCCCCTTGGCTCTGAAGATTATTAAGCATTCCACAAGGAAAGCCTTCTCTTTAAAATTGTTCTGAAGCAGCCATGATTGAGGAAAGTCACTTACCCTGCATTGCCCTCCTGCCCCCTTGCCTGATAACTAGCCAAGAGTCATCCATGACCTTGGCAAAGAGGAGGCAGCTGGCCTGGTTCCAAGCTCAATTATCAGGAGATAACCTCTGAAAGTTGGTTAAATAGGATTTCTTTTTCCTATTTCTTTTCTTTCTTTTCATTCTTTTTTTTTTTTATTTTAAACTCAGCAGAAAAAGGCTTTCCTGGATACAGCAAGGACAAATATGTACCACGACAGAGGAGCGTTTTCAGTTTTGTTGGGGAAAGAGATTGCATATCACCCGTGGATGTACACACTCCGCCTCTTCAGAGAGAACTTCAAACGCCTCACTCCAGAGATTTGCTCAAAGGCTGCATGGCCTGTTGGTTAGTGTATAATGCAACATTTGCTTTTGTCCTTATAAATATTTTAACTCTTCTTTCACTCTGGATTCCTTGTTTCAAAGCCAAATTTCTTTCATTTTGTTACTAGAATTGCACCTTCTCCCCGGCACCCAAGCAATTTTCCTCCTTCTGCCCAAGGCTCACATTAAGGCAAGTAAAATAAGTCTCCCTCTCTCCGCCTTCTACAGCCTCCTTCCATTGGGCTGCTCACTGTTTGTGCTTTTAGGAAATTCTTCCACCTTAGTGTATGTTTTTATACTCCTCCTCCCACCCCCCGATGCTCAGGTCTCAAGGCCCGTTTTGATTTGAGAGTCATATTTTCTCTTTCTTTTTTTCCTGTTGTGTTTACACTTTCTTAGAAATGTTAATTCAACAAACACTGATTGATGCTTTCTCTGTATCAACCCCTGTGCTAAGAGATGGTGAATACGTAGGAGGCTTTTTCCAGGAAGAACTCATAGTCATGCAAATACAATGTCCTAAAGATTATCTATCTATCTATCATCTATCCATCTAGATCTATAGATATATATCTATCTAGATATTTCTATATATAGATATATCTAGGTAGAAAGATAGAAATAGAAAAATAGATTAGGTGTAGATATAGATATACTGTACAAGGAGGCATAGAGAAAAGTCTAATAGAAACTTAGACTGTGAGTGAAGGGGATCACGGAGGACTTTTATTTAGAGTTTTGATTGATGTTTGAATAAACAATATGTGTTCAACTGTATATGTTGGGGAAAGACACTCTAAGCAGAATAGATAACATACAAAAAGTTGTAGAAACTTGTGGGAATATAGCCTGTAATGTTGGAGAAGGATGAGAACGTGGTGTGGATGAAGACTAGGATTTGTCAGGGGAAATGACGATAAATAAGCTGGAAAGATACCCAGGGTTCATGTTAGTTGGGTATTTTCACATTGAGCTAAAGAATTGTGCTTGGACTTTTCCTTATGGATTGTGGGGGACTACTGGTGGTTTTTAAGCAAATGAGTAACTTGTTCAAATTAGGAAATTATTGTAAGTGACAATGAAGAATAGACTAGTTCAATAAGAAATTGGGGCAGGATATTGCTTATCCTTTTACTTTGCCAAATCCTGACCAAAATTTCTGATAAGTTCTTGAGAACAGGCCAATAGGAAATCAATCAACCCATGTCCTAGAAACTCAAAAATCAAATGCAGACTAAACCTCACATGAAAGGTCAACAACACCTATGCCAATGAGGACTGAAACAAGCACAGAGTTTGAATACCAGGACTATAGGCCTTTGTTCAAGAAAGGCTGTGTTGACACTCTGATTTGGTAGACCACTTGGCATTGTGGTCCTGCTATTATTTAGATGCCACTTCCTCTGATTTACAGTTGCAATTACATCATAGTGATCCTTAATTGGAGAAAATGCTTTCAATTCTTTGTTTTCCAAAATCCTGTGTTGAAGTCCAGTAAACGTTGTTTAGGGTTGTATCCTATCAGCCAGTATTCAGGTTGTTTATGGTGAAGCCTTCAATTCTCCCAGGAAGAGATGGTTCTTTTCTCCTCTGTATACCCATAGCGTTTTAGGCACGTGTAAGTTACAGAATTTACCAGAATGTATTGTGATTATATCTTTAAAGAGTAGTACCGTGTGTTAAGAGCACGGGTCTAGACCCAGAAAGTCTGGCTTTGAATCCTGGCTGTCATTTAGTGGCTGTGTAAACTTAAGTTAATTAACCTTTTTGTTTGTCTCAGCTTCCTTGTCTCATTTTTCTCTCTGAAAAATAAGAATAAATTTCGTAACCTATAGTGTTGTTACGAGGAGAATATGAGGTAATATGTGTAAAGTACTTTGAATGGAAATATATAGTAGGCACTCAAAAAAGTTGTCATTATTTCTCTAATTATCTGACTCCTCCTGTGTTGCCTAATCTTTACTGTGTCATGGTATACATAAAAATGATATGATTTGTATGGCAAATTGGGATAAATGGACGAGGCTGCTTGTGTTTGAGATGACCAAGCTGAGGCGCTTATCCCACTGAAGACCTTCCTGGCTTCCCTGATGCCTGAAGGGCTTAAACTTGCAGCACACTTATAACCCATTAGTGGGGAATTCCATCCTGGCAGACTGTGTTAATAAGGATGGAGCTAATTCTGCCTCTTTGTATCCTATGTGCCCAGCACAATTTTCATCACAGTGCAGTTTCTTAACCAGTAGATGAGTGAATGGAAGGCAGGAAGGTCCTACCTCTCTTTGCCTGGCCAAGGTGATGTGTTCTTCTTGTGGGCAAACAGTGTGCATTAGATGTATCTTTGTTATTCTCTGTCCAAATAATGCATTTTGACATTCTAAAATTACTGTAAATTCTGTAAAATCACTTTGTGGGAAGGGACAAGAGAGGCCTCTGGAAAGATGAGTTGTCACAGAGTACGTGGAAATGTTGGCAGAGCTTCACGCTTGAACCACCAGGAAATGCTTGGTCATTCACGGGCTCAGAATAAGTCTTGCTGGGCAACAATGTTTATTCCTTAATAAGTGGCTATTAGTGGTACATACTTTAAGACGGAGTGAGGAGAGTCATTGTGTTCAGCTGCGTCAAGAAGCCAAAAGTAGGTCAAGATGATTTTGCAATGAAAGTTTTTGTATGGTGCACATGCCTAGAAGTAAGACTAGGTCCCAGATTCTAGTCTAGATAAAAAACTAAATTTCAATAACTGGTGGACTCCACTTTCTAAATTGTGCATTTTGAGAACTACAATTCAAGATAGCTCATATAATTGAAATGGCCAAAGAAATATTTAAAAAGTAGGAGAAAATCTCTATCAGTGAAAGGAATCAAGGGAAAATACTATACACGTGCCAAAATAAGGACTTTCTACCAGATAGAGCAAAGGTTCCCCAAATTTGTACCATATCCATTTAACAAATTTGAAACAACTCACTTTTTTCAGTATTTTAAAAATTTTATTCATTTGAATCTGCTAGAAAAATTGCAAAAACAGGGGCCAGCCTGGTGGCGCAAGCGGTTAAGTGCGTGCGCTCTGCTGCGGCTGCCCGGGTTCGCCGATTCGGATCCCGGGAGCACACCCACACACCATTTGTCAAGCCATGCTGTGGCGGCATCCCATATAAAGTGGAGGAAGATGGGCACGGATGTTAGCCCAGGGCCAGTCTTCCTCAGAAAAAAAGGAGGAGGATTGGCAGGTGTTAGCTCAGGGCTGATCTTCCTCACACACACACACACACACACACACACACACACGCAAAATTGCAAAAGCAGTACAAAAATGCCTATATACTCTTTTTTCAGATTCATCTCTATCTTTGAAAAATAAAGATCACTTATTTTGAACTGTAAATGGTTCAGTTTTGTGTCCTAAGGGTACTTGTTTGTCTTTTGCACAGAACTCTTTGATTCCGGATTCTGCAGTTGGTGGTAAAGAACTGAAACATGCAGGCCTCGGGGCTTCCCTTTGTCAGTAAAACTACAGAAGAAGCTGGCTTGGGAGAACTCAGGTGAGGAAGCTGCTGAGGGAGCCAGAAACCTTGGCATAGACTTTTTCTTTGTGAGTGGAGAAGGCTGGTTCCTAAAGGGGATCCACTGATCTTTCTAAATTCCCAGGGAGTGGAAGTTCCACGAGGCATCGCGATTCATGAGTCAGAAGGATCTGCTCCAACTGCCAGGCGACAGTTATCAATACAAAAGTGCTTCTGAAGATGAGGCCGGAACCCACGTTAATGAAGCCTGATTGCCTCAGAATTATTATGGGATGAATTAGCAGCTTTGCTGGAAGCCCATACGTGCAGGGTCAGTAACAATTTATGGTGAGTCACATTTAAGTTATTTCATTCAATTCCACCAGCATTTACTGACCTACTAAGCACAGAGCCCCGGGCAGGCCCAATGCTAGAAAAGGGACTGAACTGGAAGTCAAATGACAGGGGTTCTAGGCCTACCTCTCCAATAACGTTCTGGGCAGGGAAAAGGGAGAGGGTCAAGGATTTCCATAGAAAAGTCTTAGGGAAGCAAATTTTCACAATGTCTGGCTTCCCAATTCCAAGGGAAGCAAAATGAATTTCAGACCAACACTAGTCAAAATTGATATCCAGATGTCTGTATGAGTCAGTATTTTGGTTAAGCTAGGGTTGACCAGGAAACCATAGTTAAGCTAGTGTTTCTAACTAGCTTAAACATCAACCACAAAGACAAAAACAACGACAAACAAAAATACGACATGTAATGACTTATTTAACTGCAACATTCAACAGGTTGTCTAACATAAGGAATGGCTGGATCCAGGTACTCAAATGATGGCCTTTGGCTTTGTTTTCTTCTATATCTGGTTTATTCCCAGGCATTCATATCATCATAGTTTGGGTTCTCCTACCACCACTACCACCACACAAAGCAGCCTCTGGGGCAGATAGTTTATTTGGGAGATGTAGTGACCATGAAAATGCACCATTGGATCTTATGCTGCAGGAAGCATAATTGACTGACAGCCCTGCCATTACCCTTCTGGATCCACCATCATGTTCATGTGAAAGCCGTGCTTCCCATGGTCTGCTCCCAGTCAATGACTGACCATGAAGAGCCCACTAAGGCAGGCCCATTCCTGGAAGATGTGGGACTCCTCTGACAGGTGGCTTTGACTTGAGACCCCTCATTGGCCTCACCACACTTATTTTGGAACTGTGCTACAGTCCACGAGTCTTCCTGCTCAATTACCCCTCCTTCCCTCTCTCCTTCACAGTATGAGACTTATGTTCTCCAGCTTCTCCTCTTTTGCCTTCACAAATGTTTCTCCCAATAAAGCTCTTGCCTGTCTAATCTCATCTTGGCACCTGTTTATCGGAGGCACCAAATCAACACAGGAGGTAATCTCAGGAAGCACAAGTGAAAAAATGGGGAAGGTGAGACAGAGATGGGAGAAAAGGCAATAAATGTGCACTAATGAACAGGTGACTATTGTGGGCAAGTCATCCTGGTATTTTCTTAGCGACCACGTGAGGCACGATCAGGATCGTCCCACCAGAGGGCAGAGACACTATGGCACTTATCTACTGTTTTCCATTTCCCATTGGCAGAAGGTTGTCCGAGTGTATCAGCCTTCTCACACTTCAAAGTAGCAGAGAAGGGTCCTGGGGTACCAATGAAAGCCTTCAGGCAGAGAAGAAGAGAGATGTAGATGCTTGAGGTTGGAAACAGCCTATTATGGCTGTAGGTAAACTCACGTGGACTAAGGGAATATGGTACAGGGCATCCACAACATCTGCTACACTCATGGTGGGAAAAAAAATAAAGGGCCACTGGTGGCTTACCATATCCCTAAGGATAGCAATTCCAGAGAATGTTTCTTTCCCAAGAATTTCTTGGGAGTGCCTCTGACTGGCCAAACTCATGTCACATGATCATCTCTGAGCCAATCACTGTGCCTGTAGAAATGGAGCATCCTGTCACACTGGGGTGTATGATCCGGCCACCTCTCCAACTCACATCTACTGAGAATGGGGCAGGGATGGCTCCGTGAAAGGCATGCTGCACAGTTGAAAATCCTGTGACCACCACCAGATACGGTCTTAAGATCTTAAGCCTTGGAAGATGGAGGAAGATTCTAGATGGCAGCATTTTTCAGCATCCAGTCAGGAGGTGCATGCAAGCTGGTGCCTAGAGACCTCAGTATTACGTGGATTCTCGGGAGCTGAGTTCATCCTAAAGCACGCTGGATACAATTACCAGATGTCACTTGCTGGTGGGGAAGCAGCCCTTTGCTATCTCCATGCTGAGCTTTCATTAGCAGAGCCTTCATTGGCTGGGTCCTCACTGGCTCAGGACAAGAGGAACTGGAGTCTGCAAACAGAATCTTCTCATTCCTAGACTCTGCTGTTCATTGTCAGCCCTAGAGAAGGGCTGCCAGTCTTGAGGATGCTGTTCTCCAACTGCTTTCCACACACTTTTCTTCAGCCATGGGCACAGGCCACGTTTGTGTTTGATTTGGGAGATGGCCTCTGCCCCAGTGCCCTGTGGTGGGGAAACAGGAGAAGTGTACAATTAGCAATTAACAGCTTTATCTCTACTCACGTGTAAGAGACAGAATTAGCTGGTTCCATCTGTTACTGATACCTGCGGGAGTCAGCCATTCACACCTCTGCCAGATATTACAGTGAGTAGGAGGGCCCAAAAAGGAAACATTTCAAAAATAACTCACGTTTTGTTGTTTCAGACATCCTGGGCCCGTGGAGTCGGTCTCCAACTTTGCTTCCCTCAGGTGTGCACAATTTCCTGTCAATTGGCAAGAAAAGGTGCGAGCTAACGAATATGGAAGCCAATGGTGTGCATGATTTTCCCAGAAGCTGAGCTACAATTTAAAGAGACAAGACTCGGTGTATCTTGTGGCAGTAGCAGGAAGCTGTCCCAACTGGGGCCACATTACAATATACGAGTTGGGCTCAGATACTGGGATGGGAAATATTTTCCAAAGGGAAGTCTGAATTTGGAAGGACCAACTGGAGCCTCTATGGCTTCTAGGATAAGTGATTGGCCCAAGGTCAAAGTCACACAGGCTAGGAAGGAGATAAGCCTGGATTTGCATCTAAGCCTATCTAACTCCAAAGTCCGTTTTCTTAATCATGATGCGTCACTGATATTGGATGAAGTTTTGTGGACATCATGGTCTCATGGGAATTAAGAAAGTCCAGGACAACTTTTATTTTTTTGAGGTCAAAACAGCCATGCAAAAATGAGGTATTTAGAAAGAAATATTTCCACCTGCATAATTAACGCTTTTAATGTAAAAAGGTACAAAGCAATAGAGTTGAGTTAGTCACAAGATAATTACAGGATTCATAAAATATTAATTCACAATACAGTACAAGTGGCAGAGCCTGAATGAGGAACACGTAGTAGACAGTGTCTCAACAGGAAAATGACATACTCAGAGTAAGATTATTCAAGGAGGGCTTATGTACAGCGGGATTATTTACAGATGTGTGGGTGGAGGGGAACCACAAAAGACAGTGCAGTAATCAGGGTTAGTTTAAGCCAACGGTTATCACCTCTAGTCTCCAAGGGACAAGTGGAAGTAGACAGAGCTATGCAGAGCAAGCCACCATGGCTGCAATGCTGACCTGTGAGGGGCAAGAGCTGGCCTAAGGCGACCTCAAAGGGCAGGAACCAGGGGATAAATGATGTGACCTCATTGTCCATCCTCTCTCTGACCTCCTACCAGGAGCCCCCATTGACAGAACCCATTTAGAAAGCTGAGGGCATGGGCAGGACTGGGATTAGGGTGAGGCGAGTGAGGCATCAAGGGATCAACATTCAAGGAGGCTCTCACTCTCAGGGTTGTGAGATTGGGTGCAGGATGGAGTTTGGAGCAGCTCCACAGCCCTGGGAGCAAGGGCCTCACTAAGTTTTGCACCCTCAGTGCCTCACTCACCTTGCCCTAGTCCCAGCCTTGGGCATGGGAGTCTGTAATGAAGTCTATACCACTTAGCCTTTTGCCATCAAAATGAGATGGAAAAGGGAAAAAGGGACCTAGAGGAGCATGTGGAAGAAATGCAGCACAGAAAACAAGTTTAAAATTCCAAGATAAACATTTTTTTCTTTCTGTCATATTCACCTATTTCTGAGACTGTGTATGTTAACCTCATTTGGAGAGAGTCAAAACTGTAATTATGAGACCTTCATGACACCTCATTTTCACCCTGTGATAAGCCTCGATGGACCTCAGTCAGTTGTGGTTATTGGAAACTAAGCCATTTCCCTTTAGGGACGCAGACAACTCAAGATAAAACTGAGCCCACACAAAACACCGCCATGGGGCTTGTATTGCCTCCAGCCAAGCATATTGGCCTCTCCCATTCTTTTACAGCTCTCAGAGCATATTCACCTTCAACTTTCAACCCAGCTCACCCACTGGCTCTTCCACTGGCTTTGGCTCCCACTACTTCAGCCATTCTTTGTCACTGAGCCATGTCTCATCAACCTGTGGAGAGGTATATGGGTTCTAGAGAGTTCTAGACATGCCATGTGAATTTATGTTCTAGTGGAGGGACCCATTCCCTCATCACTTTCCCTTTTTATAAAACAGAGATGTCAGTGGGGGAATAAACAGACTATGAGGTGCTCCAGCTGTTTATAGGGGTTTGTCTGGCAGTGCCAGCTCTCAGTACTTGGAGACATTGGGGCCACGTGAAACTTCACGTACTACAACTGTAGTACTTTCTGCCAGGGTTGGGGGAGATGCCATTTGTCCTGTGGTGCAGCCTCCCCCGCGGGGAGAAGGGGGAAACCAGCTGGTCCCAGTTATCTCTTTGTCCAAGCAATCCAGGGTGAGCTTCTGAGGTCACCTTAAGACAGTTTGGCTCTTTGCATCCCAGTCATAGATTATTTAATGTACACCTGTAATTGACCATTATCTGACAACAGAAAGTATACAGAACAGTGATATTGAAATGCAGCAACTTAAGGAGGAACAAAAATATGATAATAAATCAGCAAATTTACTTCAGACTGACCTTCACCAGATTTGAAAGTTGCATTCATCTGATACAAGTCTTCTATGGTATGCCAAAATTCTTCAAAACTATACTTAAAAATAGAAAATATAGTGACAATTATGTACAATTTGGCTTTTCATTTATTGAGAATAATGACTCTCCACACTTGCAATGTGTTATTTGTAGAGAAGTCCTTGCAAATATCAGCCTGAAACATTTTTCTTGCATCTTATCATTTAGAACAACAATTATATGTTTAAGAAAAATCAGCACGAAATTTAGAATTCCAAACATCAGTTTATAAAAGTGCTCTTTGTCTTTTTTTGATGCTTTGCGACATAGTAAAATTCTGTCCTGAAACGGACTCTTTTTTTTTTCTTTCATAAATAATTCAAAGTAAATCCGCCAGCTTTACATCACATGTTAAATGGGGACAAGTCAAAACTTGTCTTAATATTACGAAGATTGTAACAGGATCTTTAGAGCATACTATTTAATAATATAGTGCTACAATACAACATTTTTTAAAGAAAGAAGTCACTTATTTATCAATGCTGAAATGATTTAAAAATCCCTAAGTGTTTACAGTAGTATATTTACTTATGAGAGGAGTTCATGAGTCAAAAGAGGTTGGAAGAAGCTGGTGTAGTAGGAAAAGCTCCCCCATTTGCTAGCTCTTTGCATTTGGGCAAGTTACTTAACCTTTCTGATCCTCAGTTTTGCTCGTCTTTAAAAATGGGAAAGTGACGCCTACTTTGCAGGTTTGTTTGATAAAATATGTGAAATGCCTGGTACAGAGTAGTTCTCATGAAATGGGCGTTATTATTACTGATTCATTTATTTAACACATTTACTGAGTACCTGCAATGTGTCAGGCATGGGATTACACATCTGCATTAAAAGAATGGACACGATGAAATCTCAACACTAGTGTTAGATTAAAGATTACAACACCGTGTGAAGTATGATAATTGAGCATTGCTTTCTGCCTAATTGATTAGAGAAGTGAGATTTTCCTGATAAACTTGTACTAATAATGGTGACTAATACTTACGGATTGCTTCCTATGCACTTGGCACTGTGTCGAATTCTTTGCTTACATTGTCATTGAATGCTCACAGCAAACCTATAAAATATTTACTATTATTCTCATAATATCCATTCTACAGATAAAGAAACTGAAACCCAGACAGATTAAATAAAATATCAGGGATAGAGCTGAGCACTGAACCCTGAGAGTTTGGCTTCAGAGCCCACACATTTAACCACTATGCATTGGCCTGGGAGTATTTTAAAGGATAAGAAAATCTATACACAGGGTGGGAATTATGGACGTGATTCAAGAACAAGGCTCTAAAGTGTGGAGTGGGGTTGATTTGGCTGGAATAATGGATTAAGAAGTTGACTATGGAAGAGACATGAGGGGAAGATGGGACGAGTTTGAGCAGGGGAAGCAACAACGATGATGACATAATAGTATTTTAGGGGAAAAATAAAGAGAAATTATACTAAGATAGTACAAGTAGGAGGGGCAGAGAGAAAGGAGCTGCTATTTGGAGAGTAATAGCAGAGTAAGCAATGTATTCAACTTAAGTAATATCAGGCAGCACAGGAACTTTTCCAAAACACTGACCTGGGGTATCAGAAATGCAGTCGTGTGTCACTTAACAATGGGGATAGGGGATACGTTCTGAGAAATGAGTCATTCGGCAATTTCATCATTGTGTGAATATCACATAGTGTACTTACACAAACCTAGATGGTATAGCCTACTACACACCTAGGCTATATGGTACTAATCTTATGGGACCACTGTCATATATGTGGTCCATCATTGACTGAAATGTTGGCGCATGACTGTATAATGATACTCCCACTTTGATGTTGAAAATTGGATATACGGTTGGCAGGTACAGGTAAAATTAGAAACGTTTTACCTAGGAGGATATTCCGGCGTTAAAAATTAATTTAGCCTATTCCTCCTAAGGTGAGTCCTATAGAAACCATTGGTTTCTGCAGACATGGTGAATAAAATCTTCCTGAATAAATGAGCTTGTTGTTGGGTCCTGCTGTATTCCTTCCTGTCTAGCACAGGACTGTGGCATCCTGGAATCTCACTCCCAATCATCTGAAGGATTAAGGTGTTGTGTAGTAGGACTGGCCCGGAGTGAAAATGGGGTCACCAACTAGACAAATATGGATGCCTTTTTAAGGAGAGCCATTTTGAAACTCAAAGGCTGAGAGAGACGGCCATGGCAATACGAGCTAGGATGAGCCAGGCTAGACTTGGAGGGCTGTGTCATTAATACGATTATAGGCACTTGGGTCAGGAAATATGGCCTCTTTTCACTCAATGCTTTTCACTCAATGATGTTTTTATAGACATTGGGATAAATGTATACTGGTGAGGAATCTTTCTGTTGTAAGCTACAGAAACACCAGCTCAAACTGATTTAAGTCAAAATAAAGAACTTCTTGACTCACCAGCAAAGTCCTTTGGGTCTACTAGTTTTTAGGCATCGCTAGATCTGGGGGTTTAGACAACATTGTCTGATCTTTTTCTCTCCTTCTCTCCCTCCCTTTCTTCTTCTTCTTTCTTTTTCTCTGTATTGTTTCCATTTCAGGCAGAGTCTTTCTAATTAGCTACAAAAATAGACATGTGTAGCTTCAGAATTATATGGTCCTTAGTTCCTAAGATCTTAGAAGGAAGGAGAGAATATCCCTTTTCCAGCATCCATGTTGGCTCTGATTGGCTACAAGCCCACCTTGGAATAATCACTGTGTTTGGTGAGATAGGATTTGCTCATTGGATGGCCTGGGTCAAGTGAGGCAGGGCTGGTGAGGGAGGGCACCCAGCTTGATAATCCCAATAGTCAGGGAGAGGTAATCCTCAAGAGCAATACAGCAAGGGGCTTGCCAATGTTGGGCAGAAATCTACCCTTGTTTCCTCCAAGCCAGTGTTACTCAACATGTGGTCTGTGGACCACCAGCATCAACATCACCTGGAAAGTTGAAAATTTCTGGGCTCCAACCCAGACTCACTGAGGGTTGGGTGCAGGAATTCTACTTTAACAGCCTTCCAGGTGACTCTATGGATGCTAAAGTTTGAGAACCATTCTTCCATTTGGAGAGTTCCTTTTATGTAAATTCTCTATATCTATTTTCTTGCTTCAATTGTTCTGAGAAATGTGGTCAGAATCCCAGGAAGACTTCACTCATATATACTTGAGTGAGACCTTTGTCCCTGACTGTCACGTCAACAAAGCCCCAGAAGTTCCTAACTCAGAGGGCATTATCCACTCCAGAAGAATCTCTTACTAAATATTTTATTTTTTCATCTTGGTGGCTGAGAAAGAGCAAAATCTTTTAGTATTCTTGTCTGGTAACAAATATTACTTAGAAATCCATTTTGTAATCATTTAAACTGGTTTGCTTTGGGTCTATTTACATAATTCCGTGACAGGCATAGAAAGAGAGGCAGTGTGTTGTTTTTCTGCAGCCAAATACATGGAAAAACCACTTTCTAAGGTAATTACCACTTCCTAAGGTAATTACCACTTCAGTGCTCCCCACATGGTTAGAGGGCACTGTGAAGTGTGCCTTCTGGGTCCAGGGCCACTGAAGCGTGGAAAGAATGTGCTTTCTTCCTGGGAAAGGACAACAACACACTTTGAAGCCTGTTTGCTTATATGCACAATCTGCATGAAGGTTATGGAGCAATGGCTTCTTGTGCATGGTCGGGGTTCATCTTGGAACAAACAAGGCACTTTCAAGACCATTGAGGTGCAGTGTCCTGGAGGAGGGACACCTGATCTGCCTGCAGGACTGGAAATGCAAGTCACTCTTGCTGAGGATCAAATCAGAGAGTATATCTCCCATTGGGTGCCAGCGGGGACTTTTTAATGGGAAAAGTCTACTTCTTCAGGCACCAGATGTGGTGGAGAAATTTGCCTTTAAGTCACATGAAGGCTTGCACATGAGCAAGTGGCACTAAGTTTCCTTAAGGAGTGATGAGCAAATGATTATCCTGAGTGACTCTGTCCTCCACCCCTAGTACTTTGTTTTCTGTATTCATCTAAACTTTAGATCTTCCTCCTCCCTTTTCTTTTATCCCCATCATGCAGATTTTGTCATTTCTCTGGTTGCTTCCAGTTGCCGATGATCCTAACTCTGGTCTTGCATAAATCCCAAGTTCTGGTAATCTGTTCACACCCCACTAGCATCTTGAACAGTGTTTGTATATCTGGTACATTTATTGTGCCCCTATCACATGCCAGGGAATGGTCGGGTAACAGTGACACAAAGATGACTAAGACCATTTACTCTCACTTTACCCTCAAGGAACTCAATGAATAGGTTTATTTTAATGGTCTTGGAACTAATGACTTAGAGGGGTGCTGCATTGCCATGCATCTAAAGCAAGAGTTTGTAACTTGGGGCCCATGGACCCTCAAGGGATCTATGGATAGAATTCAGGTGGACATAAGGATGGGGAAAATTACATCTTTATTGTTACTTCCCTTTTTGTTCTTGTGAACCTTCTTGGTGACCTTGTTTATCTCTGTGGCTTGCATTCCATTTCCAAACAGTGATTCACAATTATACCTATAGATAGGTAAGTGGCCTCCCTGGCCCTGTTTATATTACCTATGGTGCTAGTTGCCATGATCTTGGGCTATTATCAAAATGCCATCCCACCTCACCTCACTTCTCTCTACAACTGCTACCATCCTAGCCCCTTCCTCATGTCTTCTAATCCAATAAATAATTCCAGTTGCCTTTTTTATAATTTTATTTATTTATTTATTTTTCCCCCCAAAGCCCCAGTAGATAGTTGTATGTCATAGCTGCACATCCTTCTAGTTGCTGTATGTGGGACGCGGCTTCAGCATGGCCGGAGAAGTGGTGCGTCGGTGCATGCCTGGGATCCGAACCTGGGCAGCCAGCAGTGGAGCGCGCGTATTTAACCGCTAAGCCACGGGGCTGGCCCCCCAGTTGCTTTTTGATGGTTTATTTTTGCTCATAGTTTGAGGTCAGCTTTGCCCATGAAATGATGAATAACATTTTATCTCAGAAGGCCATTGGCTCAACATCAGCTCATTCTTGTTCCTGGGGCTGTCTACTTGTTCCTCAGATTCATGCCTACTACAATTTTGAGCACAGACCTAAACTTCCCCTTCTGGATTTGCCCCAGCTCACATGCCTGATTTATAGAATCTGTCTTTCCATCTTTGTGCTGTCCCCACAAACCAACTTTTCCTGTGGATCCATGTAGAAGCACACTTGGTTCAAATACTGACTCTGCCTCTTTCTAGCTGTGTAGCATTGGGTTAATTACTTAACTTCTCAAAGTTTCATTTTCCTAATCTGTAAAATGAGGGTAGTAACAGTACCTACCTCATAAGTTAATGGATTAAATGAGATAATGCCCAGCTAGTCTTCACTACATGTTAGTTATAATCATTATGTGTTTTTATTTATAATCATTATTATTAGTCATATGTATCATATGTGTTAGCTATAATCATTATGATTAATGACCTGAGAAGATTGAGTAAAAATATTAGTATACTAGTAACTAGAACTTTGAATAAATGGTTCTAAGTAATACATGAGGTATGTGATAAACAAAGACAAGTTTTGGGAAACACCATATTGTTGCAGATGAGGATGAGTAATGACTTGTGCTTTTTTTTTGGGTCCTAGCAGGCTCAGGCTGCAATGGGCTTTATCTGCAAACCCCAGTGGTAGTGTGGCTAAGGTGGGTGGGTTACTGAGAATTAAGACCCACTTTGGGATGGAGTTTTTGAGTTGTCTTTCACTGCGTTCAAGTATCCAGGGTTTTGAGCCTCTTGCCAAGAACTCTTGAACTTGTATATACTCCTTGTCTGTTGTTGCAATGCTCTAAAATGTTGGAAGCTGACCCACAATAGGTAGTAAAAGATATGTGAAATTGATATTATCGCCACTACTCCCATCATTATCACCAATCAGCATCATCTCCTATTTCTCCTTCTCATCCTCCTCCTCCTTCTTCATCACTATCATTATTGTTGTCATCATTATCATCATCTTCCCCCTCCTCCACCCCCTCTTCCTCCTGCTCATCACCTTCCCCTCCTCTTCTTCCTCCTTCTCCTTCTTCCCTTCTTCTCCATTTCCTCCTCTTCCTCCTTCTTTTAGTCCACTTTTCTTACCGAATGCACCCCATACCCCAATATTAGAAATAAGGATGGACACTTACTAACACTTCATAAATGGTATAGTATCTTTATGGAGCATGGAACTCTAAGAAATTTTATGAAATAACTTTTCACTTTCAAAATCTTTCTGAAGAGGAACATTTGCATCTCAGCTCCCAAACGCCTATTTTCACCAAGAGGTAGACAGAGACGACAGCCTTCATGCTTTCATTTTATCTTTCGACTTGAAGCCAGAAAGGTTTTTCTTAGTAGCAGTAGGTGCAGCTTGCTGTTGCCTTTGGCTATGATTTTTAAATTGTTAATGATAAAAACTACACAAGTAATTTATGAATACGTTTTTCCTGTAAAAGAATTAAATGATCCCGGTGTATATATAATGTGAGTCTTCATTCAAATATCTCCACCTTTAAGTGCCCTCTATTCTCAGAGGCATTGTTAACAGTTTGATGTGGATTCTTCCAGTCCTGTTTTTGAAACACGTGCATACACACACACACACACACAATTTCAATAATCTACATTTTTTAAACAACTTTATCGAGGAATAATTGACCCAATAAATAAATTGTACATATTTAAAATGTGCAATTTGATAAATTTTGACATTTGTATACACCTGTAAATCCATCACCATAGTCAAGATAATGGGCATACCCATCATCCCTCGATGTTTCCATGTGCCGTTTTGCAATCCCTCCCTCTTACCCCTCTCCCTGTCCGCCTCTCCCTAGGTAGCCACTGATATGCTTTCTGCCACTATATATTAGTTTGCATTTCCTAGAATTTATTTACATGGAGTCATACAAGGTATATTATTTTTCATCTGGCTTCTTTTACTCAGCATAATTATTTTGAGATGTCTTCACCTGTATTTGTTGCATGCATCAATAATTCATTATTTTTTATTGCTGAAAAATATTCCATTATGTGAGTATTCCAGAGTTTCTTTATCCATTCACCTATTGATGGACACGTGGGTTGTTTCCAGTTTGGGCCTATTACAAATAAAGCTGCTGTGACGATGTGTGTACAAATCTTTGGAAGAATATATGCTTTCATTTTTCTTCTAAATACCTAGGAGTGGTATGGCTGGAACACATGGTAGATATGTGTTTCACTTTTTAAGAAACTGGCAAATTATTTTCCAAAGTGGTTGTACCATTTTTGTTTCCACCAGTAGTGTCTGAGAGGTCAAGTTCCTCTACATATTCACCAACACTTGATATCTTCAGTCTTTTTAATTTTAGCTATTCTAATAGGTGTGTAATGGTATCTCACTGTGGTTTTAATTTGCATTTCGTTAATGGCTAATGATGTTGAGTATCTTTTCATGTACTTATTTTCCATCTGTATATCTTCTGTGGTGAAGTATCCATTCGAATCTTTTGCCCAGTTTTAAAAATCAAGGTTTTGTTTTGTTTTTTAATTGAGTTTTAAGAATTCTTTATATATTCTGGATACAGTCCTTTATCAGATACTTGATTTGCAAATATTTCTCCCATTCTGTGGCTTGTCTTTTGTTCTCTTGTTTCTTCTGAAAAACAGAAGTTTTTAATTTTGATGAAGTCCAATTTATCAGTGTATTCTTATATGGATCGTGTTTTTGCTGTAGTATTCAAGAAATCTTTGCCTAAATCAAGATCACAAAAGTTTTCACTTAGGATTTTTTTTTTCTGAAAATTTTATAGTTTTATGTTTTATATTTAGGTCTCTAATCATTTTGAGTTAATTTTTGTATATGGTATGAAGTATGGGTCAAAATTTATTTGATTTTATTAATATTAGTTTTTTCATATAGATACCCAATTGTTCCAACACCATTTGTTGAAAAGAGTATCCTCTCTCCACTGAATTGCTCCTGCAGCTTTGCTGAAAATCAGTTGCTAAAATGTGTGTGGATCTGTTTCTGGACTCTCTATTCTGGTCCATTCATCTATTTTTCTTTATTTATGCCAAATCACACTGTCCTAATTATTGTGGCTTTATAATAAGTTTTGAAATTAGGTGTTAGTGTTAGTCCTCTTCCAACTTTAGTTATCTTTTTCAGCGTTGTTCTGGCTATTCTAAGTTCTTTGAATTTCCATATATATCACAGAATCAGTTGGTCAATTCCTACAAGAAAATCTGACTGGGATTTTGAATGAGATTGCATCGCATCTATGGATAAATTTGGGAAGAATTGACATCGTAAGTATATTGAATCTTCTGACTCACAAATACTATATGTCTCTCAGTTTATTTCAGTTTTCTTTAATTTCTCTTCAGAAATGTTTTATAGTTTTAAGTGTATAAGTTTCTCACATATTTTGTTCAGGTTTATCCTTAAGTATTTCATATTTCTTGATGGTATTATAAATGCTATAAATTTCCAATTGTTCACTGCTAGGATATCAAAATATACATGATTTTTGTTATTGATCTTGTGTCCTGCAGTCTAGCTAAACACTCTTATTCTAGTAGCTTTTTTGTAGGTTCTGTCAGATTTCCTACATAGATAATCATGTCATCTGTGAAGAAAGTCAGTTCTAATTCTTCTTTTCCAATCTGAATGTCCTTTATTGCTTTTCTTTGCCTTATTATACTGGCTATAACTCCAGTTCAATGTTGAATAGAAGTGGTGAGTCAACAGTTTGTATTTTTCCTGATCTTAGAATGAAAGCATTTCATCTTTAACCACTATATATGATGTTAGCTGTAGATTTTTTTGTAGATGCCTTTAATAAGGTTAAGGAAGTTCCATTTCATTCCTGGTTTGCTGAAAGTTGTTTTCTTTTTTTAATCAGGAATGGATGTTGGGTTTTGTCAAATGCTTTTTCTGTGTCTATTGAGATGATAACATGTTTTTTTCTTTTTAGTTTGTTGATATTGTGAATTACATAGATTGATATATTTTTTAACATAGATTGATTTTTGAATGTTAAACCAACCTTGTACTCCTGGGAAAAGTCCATTTGATCATGAAATATTATCTTATTTATATATCATTGAATTTAATTTTCTAAAATTTTGTTAAGAATTTTTAGATCTATGTTCATGCAGGCTATTAATGTATATGTTTTCCTTGTAATGTCACTACCTGGTTTTGTTGTCAGGATAATGTTGGTTTCAGAATGAGTTGTGAAGTGTTCCCTCCTCTTTAATTTTCTGGAGCAGTTTGTGTAGACTTGCTACTATTTTTTCCTTACATTTTTGATAGAATTCACCACTGAAGACATTTGGACCTGGCCTTTTCTTTGTGGGAAGGTTTCTAACTACAATTACTTTCTTTCATAGATTTAGGGCTATTTAAATTATCTATTTCTTTTTTAGTAAACTTTGGTAGTTTGTGTTTTTCAAGGAATTTGTCCATTTCATCTAAGTTGCCAAATTTTGGTATGAAGTTGTTCATAGTGTTTCCATAATTATTTTTCTTTTAATATCTGTAGACTCTGTAGCAATTTAACTTCTTTCATTCCTAAAGTTAATTTTTGTCTTCCGTCTTTTTTTCCTGACCACTCTGCCTGGAGATTTATCAATTTTATCTGTCTTTTCAAAGAACAAGGTTTGGTTCCATTGATTTTTTTTTCTATTTTTCTGTTTTCTATTTAATTGATTTTTACTTTGATTTTTATTAGTTCCTTGCTTATGCTGCTTACTTTGGATTTAGTTTGCTCTTCTTTTTCTGCTTTCTTAAGCCGGAAGCTGAGGCCATTGACTAAGACCTTTCTTCTTTTCTAATATAGGCAGTCAGTCTATTTTTTCCTAACTTCTGCTTTAGTCACATCCCACAAATTCTCACCTCTTTTGTTTCCTGTCTCTCAGGTTCACTGTTCTTCACTGCCTGATGTCCAGTGTCTTACACACCACTGTTTCATATATTTTGTCCATTTTTTGATTGTTTCAGGTGGGAGGGTAAATCTGGTCCCTGGTATTCCTCGGCCAGAAATGGAGGTCTATGTATTTTTTTTCACTTTGATTTTTTAAAAAATATGTCTCAAAAGGTCTTTTCATTTCAGTTCTTGTAGATGTACTTTCTTTTTTAATGGCTACATAGCATATCAATACTATACTAATAAAGCCTATTGCTAGTGATGGTTGAGCTCTTACTGTGTGCCAGATACTGTTTAGAGCACTTTACATATGGTAACCCGTTTATAGAGTTGAACTTAGAGTTGGTGTTGTGGCAGTCAGATATCTGTGGATGGCAGGTGCTGCTAGGTAACAGGAGTATCAGGACGCTGACAGCCAGTGCGACAGCTAACTCGTGTATGGATGCCCCATGATTATGTTAAGCATTCCCCTATTGGTGGACACTTAGGTTATTCTCAATGTTTTGCTATTACAAGCCAAGCTAGAGTCAACCTGTTTGTATGTACATCTTTGGGCACATGTGATAAAATATCTGTAAGGTAGTTCCTAGAAATGGAATTTCTGGGTCAAAAGATGTGCACAATTCAAATTTTGATAGATACTGCCAAATTGTCCTATAATTATATTCTGCCAATTTACACTCCAGATAACAATGTATGAGGATTTCTTTTTCTCTAATCTTTACCAACACTGGTTATTATTAGCCTTTTTATTTTTTTCCAATCTGATCGGCAAAAACTGATACCTTGGTGTTTTAATTTGCATTTCATTAATAATGTGTTCATATATTTTTGAGAGATTGTATTTTTTTCTTCTCTTAAATTCCTGTTTGAATCCTTTAGCCATTTTTCACATGGATTGTTTATCTCTTCTTAGTGATTTGTTGGAACTCTTCATATTCTAGATCTTTATCTTTCCTCTGATTTCTCTATTGCAATTATTTTTATTGCAATTATTTTCTAAGGCTCTTGCTTGTATCTTTACCTTGTTTATGCTTTGCTTTGTCTTTAAGAAGTTTAAATTTTTATGCAGTAGTGAAAACAGTAAATCTTTCCTTAAGGGCTTTATGTTTTGCCTAGGAAGTCATTCTGGATTCCAAGATTATAAACATATTCCCCTGATTTTCATTTAGTATCTTAATAGCTTTATTTTTCATGCTGTAGTTTTATCTATCTGGGATCTATATTTATGTGTAGTGTGTGTGTGTGTGTATGTGTGTGTGTACAATGTGATAACAACTTTTTTTTTCTTAAGAGGATACGCAGTTGTCCCAGTACCATGAACTGGGTCATTTAATCATGGATATCATGTGTCACCTTTAACCCATGCTGAATTCCTATATGTACATCGATCCGTTATGAGACACTATTAGAGCTGTATGGTATATTTTGATATTGGGTAGTTTAGTCCTATGTCAATTGACACTCATTGTCTGACTACAACAAATGGCATGTATGAAGGTATAAAAGCACGAAGGAGCATAATGTGATCAAGGTGCTATTAAAGATTGTATTATCACTAAAGTAAAAACTGTGAGGAAGTGAGGCTGGAGAAATAGGTAGATCTTGAAGTAGGTTATTCATCATGCTAAGGAGTTTGGAGAGTCATTGAAGGATGAATCTTGGGGTCAATGTTGTTAACTTGTCTTGTAGACAGATTCTTGGGCAACAATGAGAGATCAGCCTTCAGGTCCTAGAACTTTAGATTTAAATGCAGGGAGGGGGAGAAATGGATTACGAAAAGCCTGGAGAAATCACAGATCAAAACAAGCACAATATTATTGGCTACAGTCTGCCATTCTACACAGCATAATGGTTTCTTCCATATAATAAATAATTATAACTACAACAATAATATAATAAATAATTATAACTACAACAATAAAATAAAAAGACATTGTTCATTAAGCACTAACTATATATCAGAGATGGTGCCAGTACATTATACTCACAATTTCACTAAATCTCTACAATAATATTTTTGAGGCAAGTATTCTATTATTACCCCCATTTCATAAATGATGAAAACTGAGGTTCAAAGAAGTTAGTACAACTAAATTGTGGGATTTGAACCCAGATTTGTCTGATTCTGTCTTTAACTCCTTCACCGTCTTACCATTCAATTAATAAGCAGCCATACACCTGGGCATTTCCCAAACATATATAATAAAGATTTCACCCACTATCCCTTGTGAAAATAATTTTTTATTCTCAGGGGACATAAGTTCAAAATTCCCCTGCCTGAAAGAATATGTATGCTTAAAGTTTTTATGTTCGGCTCATTCTTGTACCTATATCTCCAGGATGGAAAGTAACTTACTAGATTCCACAATCTTTAGTTAAATTAAATCAACCAATGTAATTTTTAAGACTGCAATAGTGCATTTCCTGAGATCTCTTCCCTGAACTCCTGATTTCCTTCTCTCTCCACCCATCCTGCTAACGTGAAAATCTACTATTAGGAAAGTATTTGATATTGGGAACTTAATTTACGGGGTCTGTTTTTCTCCATGAGTCAGAGAAATGCCTGGTAGAAGAGATTAAAATAAGGTTTTCCAATAAATTAAGGAGATCTCAGAGTCTTGGCCAAAAGTGGAAGGGAATTTTCCAAGATTGTCTGTCATTGAGGTATAAAGTTAGAGGTGTAAAGGCTGTCCCGCTCCATATACCCTTTCCCTTGAAAACTTCTGCCCCCACACCACAGAAATGGAATCCGGGCACCATTTTTTTTTTTAATTTTTTGTTTATTGCAGTAACATTGGTTTATAACATTGTAAAAATTTCAGGTGTACATCATTGTACTTCTATTTCTGCATGGACTACATCATGTTCACCACCAAAATACTAATTACAACCCATCACCACACACATGTGCCGAATTATTCCTTTCACCCTCCCCCCTCCCCCCTTCCCCTCTGGTAACCACCAATCCAATCTCTGTCTCTATGTGTTTGTTTATTGTTGTTATTATCTACTACTTAATGAGGGAAATCATACGGTATTTGACCTTCTCCCTCTGACTTATTTCACTTTGCATAATACCCGAAATGTCCTCCATGTTGTCACAAATGGCTGGATTTCATCGTTTCTTATGGCTGAGTAGTATTCCATGGTGTATATATACCACATCTTCTTTATCCATTCGTCCCTTGATGGGCACTTAGGTTGCTTCCAAGTCTTGGCTATTGTGAATAATGCTGCAATGAACACAGGGGTGCATGTATCTTTACGCATTGGTGTTTTCAAGTTCTTTGGATAAATACCCAGCAGTGGAATAGCTGGATCATATGGTAGTTCTATCCTTGATTTTTTGAGGAATCTCCATACTGTTTTCCATAGTGGCTGCACCAGTTTGCACTCCCACCAGCAGTGTATGAGAGTTCCCTTCTCTCCACATCCTCGCCAACACATGTTGTTTCCTGTCTTGTTAATTATAGCCATTCTGACGGGCGTGAGGTGATATCTCATTGTAGTTTTGATTTGCATTTCCCTGATAGTTAATGATTTTGAACATCTTTTCATGTGTCTTTTGGCCATCTGTATATCTTCTTTGGAGAAATGTCTGTTCAGGTCTTTTGCCCATTTTTTAATTGGGTTGGTAGTTTTTTTTGTTGTTGAGATGCATGAGTTCTTTATATATTTTGGAGATTAAGCCCTTATCAGATGTATGGTTTGCAAATATCTTCTCCCAATTGTTAGGTTGTCTTTTCGTTTTGTTGATGGTTTCCTTTGCCGTGCAGAAGCTTTTTAGTTTGATGTAGTCTCATTTGTTTATTTTTTCTATTGTTTCTCTTGCCCGGTCAGACGTGGTGTTTGAAAAGATGTTGCTAAGACCGATGTGGAAGAGCGAACTGCCTATGTTTTCTTCTAGAAGTTTCATAGTTTCAGGTCTTACATTCAAGTCTTTAATCCATTTGGAGTTAATTTTTGTGCATGGTGTAAGGTAATGGTCTACTTTCATTTTTTTGCATGTGGCTATCCAGTTTTCCCAACACCATTTGTTGAAGAGACTTTCTTTTCCCCATTGTATGTTCTTGGCTCCTTTGTCAAAGATTAGCTGTCCATAGATGTGTGGGTTTATTTCTGGGCTTTCGATTCTATTCTATTGATCTGTGTGTCTGTTTTTGTGTGGGCACCATTTTTGAACCATACACTCTTGCCCCCTGGCCACAGCTGATTGAATCAGGGGCGGACACTTGACCCTAAATGAAACAGTGATGTGAAATGGACCAGTGATATTCCTTCTCCCAGGAATTTGGAATTGGATTTAGAAATGTGATTTATTTTCTGCTGGTTATTTTGAAATAAGAATATGCAAATTTGGGAGCTATGAGGCAGCCACATTTGGCCGTTTGCTCTCCAAGTCAGCCAAAGCTAGTCTGAGAGAGGGAATAAAGGGGACACATGGAAGCAGAGATGAAAGGCCATCTGGCCCCAGAAAAGGAGTGAGAAAGGGAGAGAGGAGGAGGGTTGGGAGAGGAGGAGGATGGAGAGAGGGAGACTGCAGGGTTTCTGACCACTTTCCAGCTCCTGCTTTCAGCCCCTTGTTGGGAAGCTTGGCTGTACTCTCTAACCTTCAGTTCCAAGCCATGCTCTATATCATTTTCATTTCCCTTTTTTGGTTCGAAATAACAAAAAGAACCTTGATTAAGACACACTTGCTCTTTGGCACCTTTCCAATTGTGGAATAACAAATAGAGATCAGTGAGTATGGCCGGGGCAGTAGTTGGATATGCACAGTTGGGGGCGACACACAGAAGCTTACCCTAGAACTGCTGAAGTGAGCACATGAAAATGCAGATCAATGTTGTATAAAGAATGTGCTGGGAAGTTCCCTGATCCTCAGCAGAAAGCTGTGGCATCTGTAGATTCAACAGAATTTCAGATAGATGGTCCAGTGAGACAGAGGAGATGGGACTGGCAATATATGCATCCCTTTTTTGGGCGGGGAGGTATCCAGAAGGTCAGCCAAATGGGCAAGGCATGAGGTCAAAGTGGCACAGGGATCTTGAATCACAATTCAGGAAAATGATGACTACCACGTCTGAGCTAAGGAACCTGTTCTAACAGGTGGATCTAAAGTGATGCTTGAAAGCCTACACATTCGTAAGCAGATGGGATTCAGCTGAAATCGCCTATGTTATTGTTTCCAGAGGGATGTTTTATGACGTTTCACAAGAAGTGTCTTGTGTTGTCCAAAGAGAATCCTGGTTTTTAGCCCAGACCCTGTGTAGGAAGTGACTTCTTTTTGGTTCTCCAAAAGGAGTTTTATATGACCACTCTCTACTCAATGTTCACAGAAGAAAGAATTCATCTAGTAAAGTGATCAAGCTCAGAGAGCTTTTATGAGAATTAAATAAGAACTACAAAAACACTCAATAAATTTTAGCCTCTTCTACTATTACTGCTACAGCTAATGTTACTATCTGTGCTGGGAGCATAGCTGGTCCTCAGGCCTACTATTTCCTTTATACAACAAAAGGAAACTCCTGATTTTTTTTGTTCTCTCCTTTAATTCAACCCTTTGCTGCTGACCACATAAAGGTGCTGCCTTTGGTTTTCTGACCACTAGGAATCGTGCCTTTGTGATGTACTCTGTAAAATTCCCCCTTTTGTGGTGTGCCTCTTATAGGGGACACTTGGGGAGACTCCCTGCCACCGACTCATAGAGCTTTAGTTGGAGAGGGTCTTTAGACGTTAGTTCCATTCCAAGAACTAGCCTCTCCTCTAAACTTCTTTGACAGGTATTCATCTCATTTACTACTGATCGCTCCCCAGAATAGAGAACTTTCTCCCTCCCAGGGCTGGCCATTCCGGTGTTGGATGGCTTTGATTATTTCCACTGACTTGAAATATGCTTCACTGGAGTTTGAATTTCCAGCTTCTGGAGGCACATAGAGTAAATATAATCTTCCTCACAACAGAAGCCAGCTCAGGTGTGTTCCATGAGTCTACCTGCTGTAGTTTACCCACTCCGTTCTTTCAACCGTTCCACATCTTACATAGTTTTTAGACTCTAACGTTCTACTCATTCTTCCCGGGGCTTGCTCCAGTGTAACCAGTGTCTCTTATAAAAGATATGTCATTTAAAATTGGACAGCTGCTTCCTGAGCTTCTCAGATAGTGGAGAACAAGTGTGGTTCCATCTTTCCCTTTATCTGGATCCTGTGTTATTTCTATTAATGCAATCTAAGTTTGAATTAGCTTTTTTTTTCCCTTTGAAGTCATGTAACATGCTGGCTCAATGAAAACTCTGAAGTACTTTTCACATAAAATATCATTACATTTTCTTTCATTCCTATGCAGTAGATCTTTTGAACTCATACTCATTAATCTATTTATTTCTATTTTAAATGGATTCCTTTGTGTGTCACCCAATAGTCTATTAAAAGTTTTACACTAACAGATCCAATGTCTCCCTGTTGCTTATAGGATAATACTATAATGCCCTTGAAGTGGGTAGAATTTCTCTCATGACTTGAATTCTGGCATCATGACATAAAGCTCCCTCTTATCCTACGCTTCAGCCATTCTAAACTATAAGCATGTCACCAAACACATACTTTGTCATATCTCCATGTCATTGCACATGCCATTCCTCTGTTTAAAATGTCTCCCCTTGCATACCTGGTAAACACCTAGTCATCCTTAAAAACCCAGTTCAAATGTCATCTCCTTCATAAAGCCTTCCATGATTTCACCCTCTGCTCCTCCCAGGAAGGCGTATAGTGCAGTGGCTTTCCCTTTACCCACACTTAGGATCACAGTCAGGTTCCTGTGTTAAGGAAGGCTATTTTCCTAGATTTATCTATTTCCAGAAATAATGGTATCAGCTAGTACCATTGAGTGCTTTACTCTGTGCGGTCATAGAACTTAGGACTTGACATGCATTACGACTTTTTGACTTCACAATGAAGCATATCCCTGTAGTGGATGCCATTGTTGCTCCACCATATTCCTGTGTCCACAAGGCTTCTTACTGAAAGTATCTGTGACTCTCTTCTTGAGAGTTTTCTCTGGTCTGAGGAGGATGCTCAGCGAATTTTGTTTAGGGCAGGCCTGAAGTGCCAGAGAGTTAACACTCCTGGAGCAGCTCTCAATCAATAATGAATGGCAGTTGGTGAAGATATGCCCAAGCTTCTTACCCCTTGGGTGGGACAACTCTGATGAATGTTCCACTCCATCTCCCAGAGGTCCCAAGAAAGACTGAGCACAAGTTGCTCACAGTGGTAATCTGCTCACTAATGTACCTCACATCTGCTTCTTTCCATCTCTGTTCACTGCCCCACTGTCTTACCAGTGCTTGCTACTGTCACCTCCCAAGTAAACTACTTGCCCTCAAATCCTACTCTCAGAATTTACCTTGGAGGAAACCCAGAGTAAAGTGATTCCATATGGCAGAAGAGGAAACTGAGGCTCATGTGGGTTAAATAACTTATCCAAGTCACCTTTCCAGTAAGTGGCAGAGTCAGAATTAAAGATCAGCCATGTTAAGAGCCCACATCATTATCTCTCCTGAGACCTGAGACGAGAAGTGATCTGGGCAAGTTGGATCTCAGAACTATCTGAGGGAAGAGGTTCAAAGGATTGAATCCTGACAAGACTACCCATTTCTGCCTTTATCCACCATTTGAAAATGAGCCAGCACACAAGCCTCTGAAGGGCAGCAAAGTGACACTGAATAATTGAATTCTGAACAAGCCAGACTAATGCAAATATCTGACAAATTGATTTAATTGCATTCACATACAATAAAGCTGAGCTCTGAAAGGTCAGCTAGAAAATGGGAAAGGACCCCTGGGAGCTTCTGGGGAGAGGCTGAGTTTAATACACATTCATCACATTTTATCATCTAATTAGTCCACACAATGCCAAACTGATAGACGGAGACCTAAACTACTGTATTGATTGATTATTTCCTTGACATCTATCATATCACCTTAAGGCTGTCCCTGACATGGGCAGACAGAAGTTATTTAGTGGCTCAGCAAAAATGGTTGTGCATTTGGAGAAACCGTTTTTCTATAAGGGATTTGAGACTCCAAAAACATTGTACCCAGGCACTGAGGCTGCCTCAGAGCGTTACTATTCAATAGTTTGCTGCCAAGACAGCCACTGGAAACCAACTTTCTCTTGCTTCCTCCCTTCTGCAAAATGAATATTTATAAATTGTGTTGTACAGAAAACCCTTTTAGTCTGTAAAATATTTAATTCAGGTAATTAACTAGTATCAGTGTTGCATGGAAATACCTAGCCAGAGAAAATGTTCTGGAGAAGTTAATGGGAAGCCAATTAGACTCTGCAATTTTATTCCATTGGGAATGAAAGTATGGATTTCAGTTGAACCATTTGCATGGTAGGTTTGGGCTCAGGTGACATGTTGGCTCTGTTTTGCTCTGTACAAGGATGCTGAAACTGAGATTGATCTAGGATTTGAGATGTGGGATTGTGTCTAAGATGCGGTCAAAGTGATGATTTAATTGTTTTCTTTCTTATGTCCTTTTGGAAAGTCAGTTCGTTGTTATCTCTCTGAGCCTTAGTTTCCTCATCAATAAAATAGAGGTGATTCAGTGAAGTGAATTTGAAATGAGATTGTGTATGCAAAAGCCCCATTTAAACTAAATTTCCATATCATTGTGAATTATTATTGCTATAGGGGTACTCTAAAGCTCTGGTACTAACGTATCACTATACAAGAAGTTTCCCTTAAGCTGACCCTATATTCTGTTTCTATATTTATCTTTCTATTTACAGTCAAACTTCTTGCAGAGTTTTCTGTATTTGCCAACCCTACCTTGAAACCTTCCATTCACACCTCAGTCCCCTAATGTCAGCCTTCCGCTTCCACCACTGCCACTGCTCGAGTTATCAATGACTTTCATGTGGGTAAATCCAGTGTCAACCTTTAAGACCTTATCTTACACACACCCTTAGCAGGATCGGGCACCACTAATCATCACCCTTTTGGAACTACTCTTCACCTTTGTGATATCGCTTTGTTTATTTTCCTCTTAGATCTGTAGTATCTGCTTCCCACTTTATTTTGCAGGATCTTCTTTCCCTTTCCATTCCAAAGAGTGGGATTCCAGAGCTGTCTTAGCTCACTTCTTGTCTATGAAATCCCCCCACGTGTTTCCATCCAATTTTATCACTTAAATTGTCATCAATACACTAATGACTCCCAAGCCCTACATCTTGCTTCTACCTTCTTCTTATCTCTCAGCTCATGACCTTTCACAGCCCTGATCGTCTCTCTTTTGTATAAATGCATCAGCTTTCTCAATGGTTTTCCTGTTTCCAGTCTTGAGCCACCTCCTGCTCGCTACATCCTCCCCGCTACCTCATTTTCTACAGTGTTTCTTGCTAAAGCCTAAGTGATCTTTCTAAAATACAAATCTAGGTTCTCTAAAACCTTCTATAAATTAAAAGTGTTTTTATTTAATCTCTTCCCTGAAACCAACTGAAAACAAAAATAAAGAATAGCACTAAATAAAATTCTGTATTCAATAAAACTAGGAAAGATTTGCAGCTCCAAACTATAACCTATAAAAATATCCACAAAATATAGTTTAATTGGGCCAAATCAAGGGAGTACATCTACAGAAGATGTGCCACTACAGATCTCAGGCAGCGTGCAGTTATCCAACTGTTACCTGCAAAGACAGGGAGTCTGGGTGGGCTGTGGGATCATCTGTGAGTCCAATAAAATGCCACACAGTAGTGGGGGTTGATTTGCAAACTGTACAGGTATATAATATTAACGAGAAGCAAGATATTAGTGTGGCAGAGAGGAAGAGAGATGGAACAAGACAGAAGAAAAATAAACATTAAATCATGTGATAAAAACTTGAAACATACATCACTGCAAGCTAAATAGGAAAATCTCCCCCAACACACATATGTAGAAATATCACCGGGCCAGCCCTGTGGCTTAGCAGTTAAGTGCACGTGCTCTGCTACTGGTGGCCCAGGTTCAGATTCTGGGCGCACACCGATGCACCGCTTGTCCTGCCATGCTGAGGCTGCGTCCCACGTACAGCAACTAGAAGGATGTGTAACTATGACACACAACTATCTACTGGGGCTTTGGGGAGAAAAAGGGGAAAAAAAAGGAGGAAGATTGGCAATAGACGTCAGCTCAGGGCTGGTCTTCCTCAACGAAAAAAGAGGAGGATTGGCATGGATGTTATCTCAGGGCTGATATTCCTCTCACACACACACACACACAAAAAGAAATATCACCTAAAAGGAGGAGAAAAATGTTGACAGAAGAGAGAGGAGGCTAAATAACGCAGTTGGTAAGACTACATCTTGAGGAAATAGAATACCTAATTCTGAGTGGCCAGCTGTCCTAGCTCACTCTCCCAGCCTGTCCACCACATCATTTTTAGCTCAGTTTCTCCAGAAGAAGTGAATCCTGTTAAAGGATAAAGAAAATTTAGAAAATAAAATAAAAAGCAAATGTATAATATACCCTAGAAAAATTACGTAGCAGTTCAGGGGAAACTGCTACACTTCTCTATACAAATCTCTATACAAAATACAAACACTTCTCTATAAAATCAAATAAATTAAAGAAAATCAAGTAGGAGATACAGTGGCTCAAAGAAGACATATTAAGACAAGAGAAGAAGGAAAGTAACTTAGCAGAACTTAAGGAAAAAACATAGAGGAGAAAAACAAAACCATAAAGTAAATAAAAGTCATGGTGGAAGCATCAACAAGAAGAGTTAGTGTTACTGAAAACGTAGTTAGCAACGTAGAGGAAATGTTGCAGAAGGTAAATACGAGTAAATAAAAAGAATGAAGAGTTAGAAAGGATTGGAGGGCAAAGGAGTTGCAATGTATGTATAATTGGCAGACCTGAAAAAACGAAAGCAGAACAAATAGATTTTTAAAAATCAACATTATAGAAAAAAACTTTCCTGAGTAAAGGAGTATCTGCATTGGCAAATTAGAAGGTCACCACGTGCACTAGGAAGCATTGATACCAAATGATCAACACACATTCTGGTGAAATTGCTGGACGTCAAGGATGAAGAAAAAAGTCGAAGGACCTTCGAGATGAGAAAAAACCCTAGTAACTGAGAAGGGATGAGCTATTACTATCAGCCTTCTAGCATAAGATATGACAGGAATATTATAGAAACATTCAAGTAGAAAGATGTGGAACTCAAGAATAACATAGTCACCATGTTTGGTGACAAAGCTAGGACTATTTAGAACTCTCACCATACAAGGCTGATTAAAAGGGAAAATATATAAGGAATATGAACATATGATATAGAATAAAAGAACAATAAATAAAAGAAAAGAATGTATTATAAGCCTACTGAAAAAAACAAATAAGTTTTAGAGAGCTTTTGTTTTCTTCATCTAAATGCAAAAATGCTTGCATTCTATGAAACATGAGATTCAAAATAACATGATAAGAATTTAGTATTGGAGAATCTGTGAGAAAGTCAGAAATAAAAAATTCTGCATAAAAGTGAGAAATTGTATGATAGGGTAAATTTAAAAGTAGTGTATTAGAAATAGTAAAGTACAGAATTGATAGAGAGGGAAATTGAATTGAAAATAGAGAGGACAAATTTTAGAAGTTTTCCAGTTAGTGGAAGAAAATGGTAAGGAGTAAGAACTAAAAATAAAATAAAATAGTAATAAAAGAATATTAAATAACAGATGATTACTATGGTGGATAAAGAATATGCTTCTAACTATTAAGTAATTTCCAATCACCAAAGAAAAGATACAAACAAATGCAGTAAAGAAATATTCAAAACTGAATAGAGTACAATCAAGATATAGGATTTGAAAAAGGCTTGTCAGAGACGGGAACACTGGAACCCTCATGCATTGCTAGTGAGGATTGGACCAGCACAGTCATTGAGAACACACCAGTGACACATTGTCAAGTTAAGTCTACAGGTGCCATATGACCCAACATTCTTAGTTCTGGATATTTTTCCAGAGAAGTTATCACACAGGTTTCTGATGTGGCAACTCTGAGAATGTTCATCCAAGTGTTGTTGGTGGCAGTGGAGATTTGAAGACAATCTAGGTTCCACCACTGAAGCATGGATAAGTAAAAGGCGTGGTATGCACAGCGTGTAATACTATTTATAACTAGGAACAACATGTTAAATGTACCCAGAGCAACGTGTTGCTGAGTGTAAAAATGTAAGAAGCAAATGAGGGCCACAGCACAATATCATTTATGTGAATTAAAAATGTGTGCATAAAACAACACTACAAGTTTTACAAGGACACATGGAAATACAACTATTTAACACGTTAGAATGGTTGTCACAGGGAAGGAGAAGGAGAGGAGAGTTGGCAGGATATGAAAATAAAAGGGAATAAACCAACAAACAAAGCAAGAGAAGAGTCTTGCCAAACAAGGAAGGTGTATCATGAAATGAGGACTATGATGAACTCTGTATCTAAACTCCAATAGAAAATATTAAAGTCTCATCAGACACCAAAAAAATAAATAACTCAAATCCTAAAGATAACCTGATAAAATATTTGAACTTCAAAGATAAAGAATACACAAGTATCAAGCAGGAGAGTGAAATAAACCACCTACAAAGTAAGAATATTAAAGCTGGCCTCAGATTAAGTGTCCAAAGGCAATGAAGGATGACCTTAGCAGTCTTTGATAGCTTTCTGTATGACAAGATGTTTTCCAACTTACCTAATGTGTTTCCTGCACCAGATCTAGAATCAGCCATTTCTCCAAAGATCTCGGGTTCTTTTTAGTGGGAAAAGAGACCACAATCAGGGTACCAGGAGTGCTCAGTGCTGCTGAGTTCATTATTTATAGGACTCTTAAGTGGACAGAGCTAGGACGTCTGTATTTTTTAAGATAAAATATATCATGAGTTTTTATCCAATTCAAAATCAGGCCTACAAGGATTTGTCTGACCTCTTCAATCTCATATTTGTATCTCCTTTCAACCAAGCCCAAAATCTCAGTTCTCAGTGACACTGGTGTGATTACTCATTTGTTTTATTGTTGTCTTCAAATACCAATATCAACACTATCACCCATAATGCTATTACTGAAAACCATTTAATCATTTTTTTTTTTACCAATCTTTTTGTCCTTAGGATCTATTCTGTTAGGAATGTAGAGTCACATTACTGTGTTTTAGAGTCACTTGGAAGATTCTTTTTGGGTGAGATTAGGTTAGCAAGTGAGTACATAATTAGGTTCATTTGTTTAAACTTACTTTTGGAGTCTGGAGTTTTTATTTTTCTTTATTTAATTTTCTTTTATAATTATATAGAATATCAACATAGGTTCAAAGGCAGGTCTATAATACAAGGGCTATTCTAAGAAGTCTACTTTCAATTCCTGATTCCTCCAACATATTTCCTCCCTTTCCTAATTTAACCATTTTAAGTGTTAAGGTTTATTCTGTTTTTAACATATATGTGTTAATATAACATATTTAACATGTAATAGCATATAATAATACGGTATAATAATGCCTAATAATATATGCATAACAACAATCATATGTTATTATAACATTATTGTGTGATATCTTTAATATGTTAATTTAACATGTTTCAACACAAAACATATAATACTATATTAACACATTATGTCAATTAGCACAATTTAACATAACATATATGTATTCAATACATATGTTAATTAGATAAGCTATATGTTAATTAGACAGAGTGTGTGTGTGTGTTTCTCCTCTTTTCTTAGACAAGTGGTAGTATGGTGTACACACATTTCTACACCATGCCTTTTCACTTAACAATATATCCTGGAGACCACGTCACATACATAGTTTTGAGGAGAAAATGTTGTAGCTCAAAAGTAAAATTCTTGCTCAAATTTGAAAGCAGTAGAAAGACAATTTCCAGATATGCAAGGCTATGGAAGTATTTTACTAAGAGCAAACCAACAAACAAACTCCACGAAGAATTTCTCTATCTAACATACAGAAGAATTAAAGTAAGTAAGTCCTAGAGAAGGAAATTTGAGGCCTAAAAGGACTGGCAGAAACTGAGGGAATCAATTGAACATAGAATTAAGATATATAATTGTTGTCAACTAACAGCACGCAAATGTGAATAAACCTTGAAAGATTCCCATGATAAAGCAGTAATATTTTGAAAATAAGAACTTGAGTTTAAAATTTCAGATAATAACTAAATGAGAAAAAGAAGAGAGAGTAATAAAAAGAAAGTATGCTATTTTTCTCTTCTACGGACACGTGTATTCTCGATTTTAATAACTGAAGAAATAGATATTCAGTTTTTAAAACTGAACCACGAGCATGCTTTCTAAATGACTAAATAAAGGGTGAGCCACAGAGAGGTTCTTGTGGGAGAACTGGAGGGCTGCAGTGAAGCAGCAGCCATTTTGCAGCTCACAGGTTGTTGCTGATCTGCTGACACATGTCGTCGGCTTGACGCAGTGTCAGGTCGTTCTCTTGGGTCTTCCTCCAGCTTCTCCCACTCCTGGGCTATGTCTGTGTTATTAATCCATGAAGAAGTGCCTCCTTCATCCTCTGTGGAACATCCACACCGCTGAGGTCAGAGGTGACAAGAACAAACGTGGTTTTTGTCTGTCCCTGTGGGATCTAGCTTATTGTTCTTTGTGGACTTCAAGCTCCAGCATTAGACACGAAGAAAATAGTCTTCTAGAAACTGCTTAACTATCTCAGTTGGGTGCAGTCAAATTCCTGTAAAGATTCATATATATTTGTGTATGTGTATGTGTGTTTATTCTAGTGGTTCTACTTCTTTGATTGAACCCCGACAGATAACAACTCCAACACTGATACATGTATACACTATATACTTAGGGATATAAATACATTATGGAAATGCTCTCAACTTGATAGTTAATTCTAGGCTTGGCTCTGCCTTTCACCTTGTGTAATATCGGACAAACCCTATTACTCTGTGAATCTCAGTTTCTTCATCTGTAATATGATGGTACCACTAATCTCTAAATTTTGGGTTTTTTTTTTTGAAGCTATGGTTTGAGATTCACTGACACATTGTGAAATCAATATAGTTTGTAGCAACCAGAATCATAAAAAATTAAATGGAATAGAAAATGTCAAAGTGCATTAGATGTAGTAAGGGTAACATTTTTATTTAAGGTAGATAGAAACGAATATGTGTGTGTGTTGTAATGTATACTGCATTTCTTACTGGGAGTCACATTAGAAAAGCTTGAAAAATATTTCATTCTGTAAGGATCAAAGAGACTATTCCTCAGATCTAGAACTATGTGTTTACTCTAGTCTGGACAATTCCCATAGGGTAGGGATGGAAAACCATAGATTCAATTCTGCAGCCACTGGGTCTGGCTATTCCATTTCCTCTGTTTTTGTTTTCCTCAGCTTTCTAATATTTGGATTCATGCATGAACCACATAACATTTTAAGTTTGAATTACTTATCAACATTGAAACTTTCAGAGATGAATAAAATCTGGGTTTCTGGCTTCTCTTGAAAATTCAGAATGTCTGTAATGTTGGGCAAATTCTTGTTTGGCAAAAATCAGCTGGAAGTGAGTAGGGACTGCTTCCCTGTACATGGGCATGTGTTTTAAAATGCAGGTTTTAGGAGCAAGCCCAGTGCTGTAGTGGTTAACTTCACACGCTCCGCTTCAGCAGCTGGGGGTCTCGGGTTTGGATCCCGAGTGTGGACCTACACACCACTCATCAAGTCATGCTGCAGTGGTGTCCCACATACAAAATAGAGGAAGATTGGGACAGATGTTAGCTCAAGGCCAGTCACCTTCCTCACCAAAAAAATAAATTAATTAATAAAATGAAATGAAATGTAGGTTTTATTTATTTTATTCAGATATACTTAGGCCAACAGATCAGGAGGCAATTGTCATTGAAAAGATAGTTGAGTAGTATTCCATTCTGTATATATACCACATCTTCTTTATCCATTCGTCCCTTGATGGGCACTTAGGTTGCTTCCAAGTCTTGGTTATTGTGAATAACGCTGCAATAAGAAACGATGAAATCCAGCCATTTGTGACAACATGGATGGACATTGAGGGTATTACGCAAAGTGAAATAAGTCAGAGGGAGAAGGTCAAATACCGTATGATTTCCTTCATTAAGCAGTAGATAATAACAACAATAAACAAACACATAGAGACAGAGATTGGATTGGTGGTTACCAGAGGGGAAGGGGGGAGGGAGGAGGGCGAAAGGGATAATTTGGCACATGTGTGTGGTGATGGGTTGTAATTAGTATTTGGGTGGTGAACATGATGTAATCTATGCAGAAATAGAAGTATAATGATGTACACCTGAAATTTATACAATGTTATAAACCAATGTTACTGCAATAAACAACAACAAAAAGAAAAGATAGTTTGTTACTCACAGATGAGGGGACACACTGTGCCACACTATGCCACACCATGCCATGGGGTAGGGGGCACATGGGGAAGCACCATGGTTGGTCAGGAGGCACAGGGAGTGGGGTAATGTGGGCAAGAACTTTTAATGTAGTATCTGCAGGCAAAGGCAAAGAGGGGTGAGCAAGTGTAGAACTGGCTAGCATGAATCATTTCAGTGGGTTCGGGGCACAGCGATGTCCTTCATTGGCTGGTACCTGGCCCTGGGGTGATTAGTGCAGGAGTGTAAGAGCCCCTGGTGAAGGAGCTGGTTTGGGGTGTGAGGTCTGGATTGATTGGTTTGAATATAAAAGGCATGCTAGCAGGCTAGTCCTTTATTAACTCTAAGAATTGGCCAGCCCTTTGAGGGGCAGTCTTTCCAGGGTCAGCAAGACCCCAAGATGTCAAACCATCAGAAATACAGAAAATAAAAAGGCATGGTCCACACAGAATGTGGGCTATAGTTTTCCATAGTCCCCACTCAGCCAAGTTCACTCATTGATTACAAGCATTTGGGTTTAAGAGTCCTAGCTTGGTGTTGATTTTGCACTGGTACAGTGGTGAAGAAAGTTTTTCAGCCTAGGAAATAGCTACATGTTTTTCAGTTAGCCACTGTGCAGAGCAGAGAACATAGCAGTGCAGGGTGGTTGTCCAGCCTGGGAAGCAACACTGCAGAATGTGAAGCAGTGACACTAGCTTGGTGCTCACTGCTCATGGCTGATGGATTCGGGCTGGCGGAGGAGACACTGTGTCTCTATAACCTCTGACTGGCAAACAATCCAGTGCCAATGAGGCAGAATTTTTCTGGCTGGATTATCAATAGGGCTCACATCCCTTTGGGTAACAATTGTCCTTGGTCAATGCCATCCGAAGCATTACTTGGACTCTTGGTTTTTAAGCTTCTAGATTGGGACCAGCACTTGGGATTGTCTCTCCCACCAATATTGGTGCCTTTGGGGACTGGGGATGAAGTCAGCATTTTAGGACTTTGTTCCCCAGGAGGACAATATGCCAAAGAGTCACCCCATCTCATAAAGCCTCACTGCCCTTTACAGTGATTGTCTTAGATCCTGAATAATATAACCAAAATGCTCTTTCCCACCTTGATTCTTATTCTTCATAATGTGGTGATAACAGTCATGTTTCTCAGTAATGCTCACAGGGTCTAGAATCAGAAGGACTTGGGTTCAAATCCCAGCTTCACCACTTCACATTGTGTGATATTTCAATAAGCTTAACTTCTCTTAGTCCATTCTTCATCTATAAAAGTGGGAGGATAATATCTATATATGTTGCTGTGAGAACTGAGTAAGTCAACTCTGGTGGAGCACTTAGAGCCACGCCTGGCATAAAATAAGTGCTCATACTATATTATGACTATTATTTTACTATTAATCATCAAATATGCTATACCGGGCATGGTGCTGGTGCTACAAAGATGATGAGCCATGGTCTCTGTCCTAAGGAAATGCAATCCAGTGTGGTAAATGCTGTAATGTAGAAAGGTACAGAGTTTGCATGAAAAAGGAGCTGTCCTTGGGGAAGAGTTGCAGTAGATCAGGAGGGCACTAAAGAGCAGGGCCAGGAGTGGGGTAGGGTGAATGAGCTACACAGGGCACAGAATTTAAGGAGGCACTTGCATGACCCTAAACGTGAGTGCCTCTAAATTTTGCTTCCTGGCACCTCTCTTGCCTCTCCTTAGTCCTGGCCGTATTATAAAGAAGGTTCTATTAGAAGTAGATCTTGAAGTTTAAGTAGGAGATGTCCAGATGATTATCCTAAGCAAAGAGGAAGGTGTCTGTAAAAGCATAAAGCAAAAAAATAGAATAGCATATTCATGTAGTTCAACATGAATAAAACATAATGTGCCACCAGGAAGTGAGAAATGACACTACTAAGGTAGGTAGGGGTCAGATAATGAAGAACATTTCTAGGCATGCAAAGGAGCTTGGCATTTATCCTTGACAATGGGGAACCTCTGTAAATAACTTAGTAATACACTTAAAAAGAAATGTGCATGGCCTAAACAAACACAAATGTGGAATTTTTCTGAGAAGTATACAGGAAGTCTTGAATGAATGGAGAAACACAGAATTGTCTTCCTGATATCATCAAGACTCAGTGTAAACTCTATTAACTATATGTCCATCCAACTATTCTTAATGTCAGACTCAATATCATCCAAGTACTTCCAACTTGGCCTAAATCAATCAAATCTTAGATGATGTCAATCACTAAAAGGTGATATTTTCCATTTCACACTGTGAATTCTGAACTTGTGTACAACAGCAATGTAGTGAAGGAGCAAGGGCAAAAATGAGGACCTCCTTGGCCTGTCCTCCATCGGTCTGGTGACGCATATGTCCAGGATTTTTATAAAGGACCATGTATGGGAAAGGGAGTCTAGTGTTCAGTAATATTGATTATGTCATCACTTTAGCACTTAGAAACTTGGAGCTGTAATTAATTTGCTTTAAAAAGATAAAGAAATGGAACATTTCTTCATATGTTGTAGAAAAATTCTTCCCTACCACCCACAAAGAATCAAGAATCCTTTTTTTTAAATCCAAATAGGCCCTGTAGTTTATAATCACTGCTTCTCGTGAAGGCAACTGTGTCAGTCAACTATTTGATGCTATAGTTTGCATAACGACCTATCCCATAATGTAGAAGCTTAGAATGCCCAACATTTGTGTCATGCTTGTCCGTGGTTTGGCTGCAATTTGGTTTTGCTAGACTGGACTCCATGCTTTGAGCACCAGCGTGCAAGTGGGGTTCAGGTCTTTTCCTCATTCTTTTTGGACTAGCCACTTCCTGGGGCATGCTCATCTTGTGGTAGGTCACTTGAGTGAAAGAGGATAGTGGGAAAACATGGTACCCCCTCAGGCCTTGGCTTGCAACTGGTACCCACAATTTGTGAGGAAAACCAATAAAATGGCCGAGGCTCAAGTGTACCCTGGCTTAAGGGAGTGTGCTGGACAATAATCTAGTCTCTCACAGTCACATAACAGCGCTATTGGGTTTGCTCAAATGATAAAACCTCCTCAGCTGCATGTTTTTTGTTAAGTCATTTCTAAGAATGGTATCAGTCTACCTTACAGGCTTATTTTGAAACTCCAGTGGGTACAGAAGTGCTCTGTAAAAGCCAAAGCACCTATGTACTCTTCCTAATTGTTACAATGGTGAATGATATAATCAAACTTGTCTATGAGTCCTTAATCCTAGCTTCCTACTTAGACATTAATTTTCTGCAGATGGCTCAAGTGACAGCCTAATGCAGCCCCTGATGGTACCAACAGTGCAGGTGGCACTGTTGTTGCTGACCCCAGAGTTCTAGGACGGCAGAAAGAAGATGACAGGAGTGGGGTGCATGGTCTAAAAATGTATGCTGGGTCTCCTGCACCATTTAATCTTTGCTTAATTCTGATTTTTAACCTGCTCTCCATTGCAATGGAGAAACACTGGAACTTTACATTTTTTTTCCTAGAAAGCCCATTTGTTAGTGCAAAATGAGCATTGTAGGCCAAATATCCTTCTGGCGACTCACATCCTGCAGACAACCCCCACCCCCATTACTGACAGGTGTGCTCTAGTGTCTAGTTCACGTCACCTGCACAGAGGATAGAGATGAATTACCTGCAAATATACAAGAATGAATCTGGGATGGGAAATCAGGATGACTGGCTTTCAGGGCTGGCACTGTCACTTTTCCTTCTGTTTCCTCATCTGTAGAATGAAGATAATAATAAGTGCCCTACTTTCTCACATGGTGGCTGTGAAGACGAAATGAGAAAAGCATGTTGTAAAATAAGAAACACTATTCAAATGCAAGACAATTTTAGATTCTTTGATTCCTCTCTAAGTTAATAATGGCCCCTCATATTTGTACAATGCAAAGCACTTCCACTTGCATTATCTCATTTTGTCTGCACCACAGACCTCAATTTTTCAGAGAGGAAACAGAGGATGGGAAGAGTCCTGTGGCTTGCCTATGGTCATCCAGTCAGTAACAGGGCTGGGAGAGCAGCCAATTTTCCCAATGCCAGTTCCGTACTTTGAACATTAGAATCCACTGCTTAGCTTCTCTGTCAAAGCCCTTGGAAGCCTATCTGGAAAAGTGCTTGTGAGGCCGATGCTGCCTGTAGCCAGGGCAGTTACAGTGTGAAACAACTTCCTCCTGGGAATGTGTGTTTAGGGCTATCAAGAGTAACTCCAGAGCCTGCCCAGTCCTTGGCAATACTGATGGGCCCTGTGGTTTAGGTCCCTGGGTCACTGGCAGGCTCTGGCTCCATCTCATTCCACCAACTTCTTCTTAGGATGATGAAAAGATGACCACCAGGTCAGATACCCAACAGGGTTTTCCTGAATTCCCTACAGTGATGAGGCAAAATCCTCCAGGGTGTAGAACTATCTACTTACTTAAAATGGAAAGAAACTCAGATCTTTCTATTCCAAACTGCTCATTTTATAGATAGAACATATAGGGTCATAGAGGAGTAGAAACTTGCTCTTTGTTAGAGAATGGGTTTTGGGTTCTCACAGATCTGGGGATCCATTCTCAAATCTGCCACTTAATGATTGAGGAGCGAGGTGGTAGAGGAGGACTAAATGAGATAAATGGATTTAACGTACTGAGCACATAGCAAGCACTACAATTATAGCAGAGTCTGATTCAGACAATGTGCTTGGTTGCAAACAACTGAACTAACTCACTTTAGCTAGTGAAAAGGGATCTTTTTGAGTAGCTCCTTCACGGAATCTTCAAGAGGCCTGAGTCAAAGTTGGAGACTATAGAGCCAGGATCAAAGCTCATCCACGTCGTGAGACGGCATCCTACTCTTCAACGCATCCCTAGATATTCTCATCAGAAAATGACCTCCAGACAGAATCTGCTCCTCAGGTTTCTGTCATCCAAACTAAAATCCCATGAGGGCTTATGTGATTGGCAGAGCTCCCGTCACATGGCGGTGCTGCAGTTGCAAGGGAGGCTGGGGGAGAGTTAGTTCTTTAGGCAGCTTAGCGGGGAGACTCTTATAATGTGGACAGTTTTCTCAACATAGGAAGAATTTTCAAAAGGCGATGGAGAGTTTAAGAAACAATCACTAATGTTTCCTGTGCTTCCCTTTGCCCTGTCCCTTTATATGCACTGTCCCTTTATGACTGATGCCAACTTGCCTCTAGGGCTTCAGAATCCCAATCCACTTCCTTATACCACATTGTCACCTCCAGCCTGACCTCTGAACTGGCTCAGGTAAGTTCATTTAAGGCATCTACCACTTTGTGTCTTTCCTGGGATCAGCTGCTCACTTTCACTGCTGTCACACCACATCACCCAACACTATATTGCAAGCATTTTTCCATGTCATTAATTTTTCTTTTGCAACATGATTTTAATAGCTACATAGAATTCCAGAGTGTGGGTGCATCAAAATATATTTAACCAATTCCAAATTGTACATTACAGTTGTGGCCTATTTTTTTCCCCTTGATATTGTGCAAAAATCTCTTTGCATACTTCTGATTATTTCTTTAGGTCAGTTTTGTAGAAATACAAGTACCAAGTCAAATGATCTTTAAAAACTCCTGATAAATATTGCCAAGTTGGCTTCCAGAAATGTGGTATGAGCTTTTATATTCCCAACCACTGTGGCAACACATATATGATCATACCCTTGCAAACACTGGGTGTTATCATTCTTTAATCTTTACTAATTTTATAGGTGAGAAAGGTTTCTCATTATTATTTTAGTGCAAACTTCTTTGATTATTAGTGATATTAAATATTTATTGTAATTGTATTTTTTTACTAGCCGAAGTTTGTAATTTTTATGTAGTCAAATTCATTAAAACTTAAAGCTGATCTCACCATTCTTCCTCTCTCTAACTCTTCTGAAACTTTCCTCCAAACACCGTCTTTATTACATTGGATGCCATCTGACGGTTAGTGTTGATCAGCACAAATCTATTTTAACAGAGTAAGGAGATGTATTAGATAGAATAACAGGAATGTGAAAAGATATTTGGTGAGAGATTTTGTAATGGGTATATATACTTGAGAATATTTTGTATATAATATTTTGTTATTAAAAATAAAATAGTTTGAATCAATAGAGTTAGATGGGTAGAACTTGGTGGCAAAAGAACATGCCATGATCAGCATGATATTTCAGTTTGCAGACATGATGAAGAGGAAGACGTGGTATACTTTTACCATTCCGGTGACCACAACAGGGAGGGAAGAACTGGGATGGGATTTGAGAGACATTTGGGCACAGCATGGTAACAAATCATCTGGGCAAGGGTTGAATATGAATAAAAGGGTATGCATAAAACCCATCTTCCTGCATATGGCACCTGCTTTTTGTTTTGCCTGCTGGATCAAAGATGTAAATATTTTTAGAAAACCATAAATACTAGAAGAAAATAATATAATCTGGAAGCATAGAAGGGATTTCTAATTTTTACATGGCCAATATCTTAAAAAAACAATAAACTTTTATAGGTTTAACTACGTAACAATCAGAAATTTCTGTATGTAAAAAAATGCATAAGTAACATTAAAAACTAAATAGTAATCTGGGGAAAACATTTGCAACATACAGGAAAAATTGTTAAGTTCCTTAATATCTATATCTATGTATGTATGTATGTATGTATGTATGTATCTATCTATCTGTATGTATATAAAGAATGCCCCAAAAAACAAGATTTATACATCTTATATCTATGCGTGTAAAAAACACTTCAAAAATAATAAGAAAAAGACCAAGACTTCAACAGAAATATGAGCATAAGATGTGAATAAAGTATCTAAAATTATCTAAAAGAAATTCAAAGAATCTAAAAGAAATCTAAAAGAAAATTATCTAAAAGAAACTAAGAGATCATAAACATATGAAAAACTGCTCAACTTTGCTAGTATTAAAACAAATGTAAATTTAAGCAATGAGCTAACATTTTAAAGACATAGTATTAACTGTAAAATAACATGATATATAACTTGCATCATTATAAGTTTGTAAAAACAATGAAACAAACACCCATCGTTATATACTGCCTCCCATGTTGATAATGGTTATCCTTGAGTTGTGGGATTACGGGTGATTTACTGCTCTTTCTCTTTTTTATATATTAATTTTTAAATTTTCTACAATGAACACTAATTGCTTTTGAAATAGAAAGATCAGTTATTTATGTATGTACTTACTTTTTCAGTGATAATACCCAGGGCAGGCCTGGTTGTGTGAAAATGGGTATTCTCATCTTCTCACAGGGGGAGTGTAAATAAGTTCACCATTTCTGGAGAATTAATTTTTTATTGTCAGGAGGGAGAGACAGCTTCAAAGTCTGCATATTCTTCAAGCTAACAATTCTGCTTTATTGAATTTATCTTAAAAATATATGAATAGCATAAGATATAGAAACAAGAATATTCATTGTGATGACTTAAATGTTTAAGAAGACAGGACTGGAATATACAGTAATTTGCACTGCTCTGAAGGATGTTATTTGAAGTGCCTCAAAAAAGTGAGTCATGCTCAAATAAATTTGAGAAACATCATGTTAAATAAAGATTTTTTTCCGGTTGTAGAATTTTCAGAGACTTTAGTAGCTGATGTGCGTTACAACAGTTCAAATAGGCAGTGTTTTCCAAATTATTTTACCATGGAGCTTATTTTTTCTCAATGCACCTATTAGAATGTTTTAGAGCAATGTTCAAAGGACATCAGTATTGGAAACATTGCCATATAGAGTCATTCAAATGGTGTTGAAGAAAACTATTCCATTACATGAAAAGGTGTACATGATACATATAAAATGATAAAGCAGGTTACAGAAGAGTGTGCCTAATGTGATCGCTTTAATGGAAGCCTATGTGTGCATTGAAAAGAAACAGGATAAAAACCATTAACAGCAAAGTATTAAAAGTAGTTATGTCTGGGTAATGGAAAATGGGTAATTTTCATTTTTTTCTTTGCTTATGCACACTTAGTAAGATTTCACAATGAACATGTATTACTGGTGAAATAAGGAAAATGATAAAAGTTATAAAAATGATGTAGAAGAATATGCAATATATTGTTCACAATGTGTGGGAAAAGGAGATTACAAAGCAGTTTGTTCATTATTATTTCCTTTTAAAAATACTTACACGTATGGGTAGCTGTGCAGAGAAAAAGAAAATGTACCAAGATATTAACAGTTATAATTTTGGGATTATAGATGGGATTACAGATAATTTTATGTAAAAGCATATCCCGTTCTTGTTGGTCTTTTGCACCTAAGAATGTGGTTTAAACCTCTTGGCCCTCTAAGGCAGTGGGTCTCCAAAGTGGGGTGCAGACATCCCAGGGAGGGTGTGAGATGATATATTGGATGGGAAACATAATAAAGCATATATTTATTTTTCTCATCCTTTAAACGTTTATTTTTATGTGTTTAGTAATGTATATAATATATCAGCATAGCAGTACATGTATGAAATATATAGCTATGTGTATATACATTGGTAGTGCATTCTCCAAAATTTTTTCCACAGAGTTTCATGATCAAAATGTTAATTACACTTTTAGGGCATTGAAACACTGGCAAGTGACATCACTGGCCACATTTCCAGCCATCCAAAAGATACATGAGCATAGGTTCAGTGCCCTAACTGCTCAATCTTTTCGCTGGATTTGATGACCAAGTAGTCTGCAGATCCCAATTTTCTACTATTCCAATTCCCAGGTCCCAATCTCTGTTCTCAGGACGTGGGGAAGGACATTCTATTTATATGGTAGCTATTAATGCTAAGCACTAAGTTTTTCTGGCTCTCCATCTTCTAGAAGCATGATGATTGTTATCCTTGGCCCCATTGGGTGGAGCCATGCGACCAGTTCTAGCCAGTGATATGTGGTTGTAGAGTCATGTGTCACTCCTAGTGCAAGTATTTGATTACTATTGTGAGACCTTCATTTTCACCACCATGAACCACAACGTTTGATATTCTGGGGGCTGCATCAACCTGAATCATAGAGGGAGGGCAATGATGACAGAGAGCAGAGCCCCCAGCTGAGTGAGAAATAAGCCCTTAGTGTCCATCAATGGATGAATGGATAAAGAAAATGCGGTACATGTATATACAGTGGAATATTATTCAGTCATAAAAAAGGAGGAAATATTGACATTTTTGACAACATGAATGAACCTGGAGGACATTATTCTCAGTGGGACAAGCCAGACACAGAAAGACAAACACTGTATGATCTCACTTATATGTAGATTCTAAATAAGTCAAACTCAGAGAACCAGAGAGTAGAATGGTGGTGGCCAGGGGCTGGGGGGCGGCCAGTGGGGGAGGGGAGCATGTGGAATAGGGGGATATTGGTCAAAGGGTACAAACTTTCAGTTATAAGATGAATAAGTTCTAGGGATCTACTATACAATGTGGTGACTATAATTAGTAATACTGTATGGTATACTCGAAATTTGCTAAGAGAGTAGATCTTAAGTGCTCTCATCAAAAAAAAAGAGGCAACTATGTGAAGTGATAGATGAGTTAATATTTTTAATGTGTATTAAATCATCACTTTGTACATCTTAAATATATACAATTTTTGTTTATCAATTATACCTCAATGAAGCTGGAAAAAAGAAATAAGCCCTTATTTGTTTAAGCCCCTAAAGTCTGGGAGATATTTGTTACTACAGCACAACCTAACCTATGCTGATTTTGAGATCAGGGTTCACCAGTTAATCCCAAGAGTGTTCTAGACAGCATCAAACCCATCCAGTATTAAAGTCCTACCCTTGGTTCTTAGGAGTGAATAGCAAATATTTACATAGATTTTTATTTCTTTGTATGATTAAGGGCCACTTACTCGTGACCTTCTAAGGGAAATTATTAAGCATTTGAAAATTTTTGTGTGCAAAAACAGAAGTTCGTAAATTAATAGATTTTTCTGAGGACTTTAATTCGTTATTCTACTAAGAAACCTCCTTTCACTCTCTACTCATTTCCACAATAGACGCCCCCTAGGGTCCTTTCCTAATTCCTCTCTGGTTTTTAAGGGACTATAGTAGAGTCATAGCTTATGCAGGAGTGAGATTTTAAAGTCAGAGAACAGAAAATAATATATAAAAATAGGCGGTTCATTCTCAAAAATCTTTTTCATGGAGTTTTATGAGTTAAAGAAAGTGTTGATTACTGCTCAAAAACATTAAAACCCTTGAAAATTTCTTAAATTACTTTTAAAAAATAGGACACATAATTTTCTGCGTACAAACCTGCACATACACATAAATATTAGTGTATATAGTAATCTAAAATATGAATAAAGGGTATGTAAGCAACTGAATCTGCACACACTAGAACCACACTTAGTGTGGCAAATGTTTGACTATAAGAGGCTCAAGGGAACTGAGACTGTTGGGGGACAGTGGATTAATGTCATCTATCTCACGTTCACTTTTGTATATAAGCTTATGGAGCATGTGGTGGGCAGAATTCCCTGTATTATTTAAACTCGTTCTCTTTTTCCCTTTGGCCACCCCTGCAACATATTTGAATTTTCAGATGTGAAATGCATGACTGTTACGGTTATGCTATGCTTCCTAATTATACCATTTGATTCACTTCTTTCTCTTCTATACATTGTCAATTGACTTTTCCCCTTTATGGAAAGCAAAGCTAATATATATATCCAACCACTGGTGACTGAAGAGGGGATTTCCTATTTTAGCCAAATGGATGCTTGTTCACCCTTGGAATAGTAGATATGTCCTACCCCACATGTCAGCCTCTACTATCTCTTTTCTGACATCTGACTTCTGAAGAGCTGGGCCCCAGGCAGAAGGGGGTGACTGTTGTCGTGCAACCTCGGGGGCTGGCTTCTGAGCTGATCTTCACTTTGCCTCTCCAGATCTCTCTCCACTCTTCTCCACCCTGCTCTGTGCCCTGGGGGCTGCATCACCCAGCCTCCCTCACCTGCAACTTCTGGTTGCGTTAGGCCAGTGAGAAGCACCAGCAGGAGATGGGAAGGTGGGATGACAGAGGTATCCATCCCGCCCCACCCCCAGTAAGTTGCAAATGGGCAGTAGTCGGGCTCCTCTGTGGACACCATGGCCCCCCTCTCGATGTCCTCTCCACAACTCTCACTAGATCTCCTTAAGCATCCCCTCCCCTTGCTCCTTGAGACCCAGGGGTGGTAAAACCTTCTTGCTAATACTAGTCTTAAGGTGCTACACCAGCATCATTAATTTCCCTTGTCTCTGCCCACTATTTAAGTGGTCCTTTCTGTAAATTCTCCTCAGTTACTCCTTTTGAGCATGTTATGCGTTTCCAGCTGGGACCCCAACCCTTACAGACTCGTGGGAACCAGGGTATCACCAGGAAGTTGAAACTACATGAATCTTCCAAGAAACTGGTATCCTTAAGGAAAAAAATGCCTCCGTTTAGGAAAAAAGAAAGATTATTATTATTTAACAATTAAGATGTAAAGGCATGCAAGGAACAATACAATAGTTCCCATGCATCTAAAGAAATAAAAATATCAATATTGGTGAAATTTTGTTTTTTTAATCTTCTCTGAAGTACATCTCCACAGTGTTTTCGAGTTGAGAATCTGGACGAGGACCTACCTTGATCACGGGAGAACAGATTTCACCATGAGTTATGCCTTTTGGGGCATTTCGAGAAGTAGATGTCGACCTCACGAGTAAGTAGGTGTGTGTGGCTGTGAGGGAGATACGTGAAGGAGGCTTTCAGGAATGATATGCTGATCCAGCAGAAATTCTATGTAAGCAATTGCTCTTTCCTGAGTCACTGGATGTGAGTTGAAAGTACACGCTTTGGAATGGGGCAGTCCTGCATCTAAATCTTGACTCTTTTATTCGTTCTCTCTGTGACCTTGAAGGAGATTTTTCAAGGGAGCTGCTTGGAAACAGAGGCCCATTCTCAATGGTAAGACATGCCCAAGATGGCATGGTGTATATGGTGTATAATGGTGTGTAAAAGAGTATTCACTGTACACAGGGCTTATGGTCGAGCAGAGATGAGGTAAGCAGACTGATAAATATAATGCAAGGCTACATACCGTAAAGGTGGTGGAATCTTAAGAGCTAGACCATTAAGGTTGCTGTCAAGGGAATGGAGGAAAGAATCTTAGAACCACATTGCTGGGCTCCCTTATCCTGCAGATGAGGACACAGAAAGGACCACACTCCAAGCTCTAGCTCAGATCTGACTCTTGACTCCCACTTCCATTGTCACCTCTCCACTGTGTTGCCTCTCAGGCCCATTCCAGCTCAAAGTGGCAGTTTAATCTAGGTCAACTACATATCAGCACTGTTTCATTATTTTCGCTTTTCAGAGTTTTGAAGCAGAGCACATTGTAGGGATAAGAAAATCCAGATAAACTAAATCCAGTTTGCAGTTAGCACTGCCGTGTCAAGGCAGTTTTTAGTGTTCTCTCACTTATTGAGTAGAGTAGACAAGAACATGGGATCTGGAATGCTGCTGAAAGACTCTCTTCTCAACATAATTCAAGTCAAGATCTTTTAAGTCCTCTTTTTGACTAGACCTGGACCTTGGGCTCTGCCTTGGCTCAGTTAGTCCAGTTTTAGCAAGAATCTTGCCATATCAGTTTAGTGACAATCCCCCACCTTTGATATCTGATCAAATTCCTCATCCCCCACCCTTGATATCTTATCCTCCTGGCCTGTCTTCAGGAAGAATCTTTTCAAGTTGGTTTAGCCAGAATCCCCTTTATCCCTGATGTTTCTTCTTAAAACTTTTCCATCCACTCCTGCTCCTTGGCTATAAATCTCTACTTGTCCTTGTTATATTCAGAGTTGAGCCCAGTCTCTCTCCCCTACTACAAAACCCTATTGCAGTGGTCTCCCTGAAAAAAGTCTGCTTACCATTTTTAACAAGTGTCATAAATAATTTTTTCTTTAGTACTATTACCTGGGTTCAAATTTTAGGTCCATCATTTACTGCCTGTGTAATAATGGGACCTACCTCATAGGGTGTGCAAGAATTAATAAAGTGATACATAGATATAGATATAGAAGATATAGATATAGATACAGATATAGCTATATCTAGGATAGCGCCTGGGACATGGCAATGCTCAATACTTTTTAGCTGTTACTATTTCTTCCATTAGAATGTAAGGCCCTAAATGTAGAATTTTAGTCTCTTTCACTGCTGAATCTCCAGTGCTTAGGAAAGTGCCAAGCACACAGTAAGCTTTCAATAAATATTTGGTGAATGAATAAATGAATGAGTGAATTTCTTTACTTCACTTTCCCAGAGTTTGGGGGGAATGGTAAAGTTCTCAAACTTGCCCAAGGTCACAGAACAAAGCTTCTTGTTCTTTCCTCCACCTACTCTGTGTAGTAACCAACTAAGGACAGAGAGTACTTTAGGATGTATGCATTCATTCATTCATTCATTCAGTAAATATCTAATGGTCGCAAATGATAGAGATAAAAAGATGAGTAAGACTCTGAGTCAGGGCATAGGAAGATTACATGCCATGTACACGTGATTTCAAGCATCACTTCAATGTTGCTACTGCATCAAGGGCAAAGCATGTGTTGGCAAAAGATGAAGTTGGAGAAGTAGGCAAGGGCCATACCATGGAAGACTTTAAAGGCTGTATCAACCTTTAAAGGTTGAGTGCCACAGCAGCAGTCCCTAAGACCAAGATTTATGTGCAAGTGATTCATTAAGAAGTGCTCCTGGGAAAATCCAGTAAGAGAATGGGAGGAGCGAAATGGAGAAGGGGAAGAAGCCCACTGTGGTAGCCAGTATCCAAGACAGCGTCCAATGATCCCCACTTCCTGGTATCCTTTTTTACAGGCCCCTCCCGCATCATACCAAGACTGATCTGTATGATCAACAGCATATAGCAGAAGTGATGGCATGCTCCTCCTGAGATGAGGTTCTGTTTTATGTGCTCTCTTCCTCACCCGCTAGCTCTCTCCTTCTCTTGGATGATTTGCTTTGGGAGAAGATAGCTGCCATGTCATGTGAGCAGCCCTATAGAGAGGCCCATCTGGCAAAGACTGAAGCCTTCTGCCAAGAGCCATGTGAGTGATCTTGGAAGCTGATTCTCTAACACCATCAGATGACCGCAGCTCCAGCGACAACTTGACTGCAGCCAGGTAAGCTGCTCCCAGATTCCTGACCCTCAGATACTGTATGAGATAATAAATGTTTGTTTGAAGCCATTAAGTTTTGAAGGAATTTGTTGTGCATCAATAGATAAATAATATACCAAGTAAGGGTGCGATTTCAGGCAAACTCCTAGCCTTAACTTGATCCTGCAAAGGAGCTCTGGATCGTAAGTTACATCTCCGAGTTTGTCATTACTTGAGGCAAGGGATCTGTGTCTTCCTATTCTTGTTTTAGTCAGTCAATGGCCTGACCTGACTCTTCTGACTCTGTACCTGTGGACAAAGAGGCTCCATTCATGCAAGGGCAGTCCTCCAGTGAGAGTCTAAGGTGTGTGCCTTTAGAAGCAAAGTATACAGAAGCTAGGAGGGGAGAAGTACCCAGAAATAGTGACAGGGATTCAAAGGGATCTGGACTGAGCGCTGATGGTGTCTGCTAACCAAGACATACCTGGCCTGGACTTTGGCCTGTAGGTGATAGGGAGGCACCATAGAATTTCAAGCAAGGACATGATATAATTTATTTTCTTTTTTGGATACAATCACACTGGCAGCCAAAGAGGAAGATGACATTATAAAACTGTCGTAAAATGATTTAGGCCAGAGATGCCAAAGATGGGAAGAAGTAATGGACATAAGAAACATTTGGAGGCAAAGTCAGAAGGATGATGATGGAGAATTGGGGCAAGGAAGAGGGAGGAATTATGGATGCCGTCTGGGCTCTTAACTTGGGTGAGGGAGTGAGAGAGAGAGAGACAGAGAGAGAGAAGCCTTAAGCTCTTTTGGCTGGTTTCCTCCTTCCCTCCATCTCTTCTTTATGTATCTTTATTAAACATCTACTCCAAGAACCTTGCTAATGCTGTGAAAGTTATAGTTGCAATCTAAATAGTTTTCCTGTCTTGAATTTAAGGCAGGATCAGAGATGTAAACAAATAATTGAAATACTACCTGATAAGGACAATGGTTTTGAAAAATAGTTTTCTTATTTGCGTCGTTTCTCCATTATAAACTACTTTTCTTTCATTATCCCTCTTTTCCCCTCCCTTAGTTTTTCTCTTCCTTCCTGTGCTGCTTCTTCCCTCATCTCCATTTTCTTTCTCCCCATTAATTCCATGGGTCATTTAACATCTTGGCTAAAAGTTTCTGTATACTCTGCTTTGGTTTCTGTATTCCCTGCACTGCCACTATTGCTGTGTTACTTAACTCTGCGGTACCGGTGGAAAGCTTTTCTACTGAATCAAACCGTTCGTGTGTCTGCATTGATGTTTTCTGTGTTGGTTGGATTCCCCTGAGGGCTGGAGCCTGAAATGTAGAATTTGATCTTCAACAATACTGCTTGTGGGGTTCACAGTGTCCTATGTCTCAGGTGTGCAAATGACAAGGTGTTTAGGTTTCAGAGAACTGTCACTCCTTAGCAGACATGCATAGTTCATAGTGTTCGTCATTAACAATTGGATTTTCCAGTTACCAGTCCCTCCGGATCTTTAGGGCTCTGCTTGTGCTCACAGCAGCAAGCCAGATGTTCCTCCTTGTAGTTCTCCTGGGGAAGCAGGCTTATTGCAGGCAATGGGATTGGCAAAAATACTGCTGGAACTAATGGGTTTCCCAGCAGGCTGCCTACCTATAGTCTTGTCACTTAGAGTGGCCTCAAATGTCCCTCTCCATCCTACTTCCTCCTTGCTATTATCCTGTTCCTGTTCAGATCTTCCCACTGTCCTAGCAACTTTATATAAGGTGGTAAGAGAAGACTTGGCAAGATGGAATCCAAGAGGGTCTCGGAGGTGAAGAGGCCTTTAATTTCTAGCCTTTTAATCACCTCCAGCCCTGAAATGACTACTAAAAGTAGCATGGGTAAAACCCAACAACAGCAACTAACTCTGTTCGTGACTTGGTTGCTAATTAGGTCTGGGTCTTAGTTTCTGCCCTTTCCCTTCTCCCCCAGGTCACAAGGGCTTGGTTTACTCTTATGGGTTTGCTAAAGTAAAACTAACCAATTTATCTTCCTGCTACAGGTAGTAAACCAGAATAGACACTACTTTGGACTAAGAATATTCTTGTTAGAAAAGGAATCTTTACAAGCCTTTTAAGGTAGACTCCAGTTTGGGATAGACTTGGCAAACTGGAAGTTTCCTTCCTACATCATCCGCTCTGTTACTCTGCTACCCAGTCTGGGATCAGAGTGTGGCTGAGCATGGCAGACTAAGACCCTCCTGTCAAATATTGTTCTCTAGCTCATAATGTAGGGACACTAACAATTTCTTTGGTTGAGTCATTTTTCAGAGTGAACACAAAGGTGGCATCTGGGCCACTTATTCATTGGTCGATCTAAGTATGTGACACAAGTGAGATGCAGGGGGTGAGGTCAGCTTTTGGTTAGCCTTCAGGCAGGAAAGAAAGTTGTCTGATACTGTTTTCAGCATTAGATGGAGTCACAGTGGGCAAGAAAAACTTGCTTTTAAGTTTGCTGAATTACAAAGCTGTCTAACATATCTTCTTAATCTCCATTTTAACTCACCATTGAGACTTTAATTTCAATGACTATATATTTCCTTGTAATTTCTATGTGGTCCATTTTCAAATATTCTCATACTTTTTCATAGTGCTTTGTTTTTTCCGAAGTTGGCTCCCCAACATGACTGGAAGTTGATGCTCTCCGTTAGGTGCGAGTTTAGCTTGAGTTGGCATCAGACTCAGATTTTAGGATTTCATGCTCTAAATTAGGTCCAGGTGTGGGTGAGGCTCCTTGATGTGGTTCCTCAAGTATGCTTCCTCTTAACCTAACGACTTAGAGAGACAAATCATCTGCTCCTCCACACTCCTAATCTACAATTGTGATTTAAGGATCGAATAACTGCAGTGGACATTCCAGTTCAAAAAGTTGTGTGTGGGAGAGAGATACATATCAGTCACTGGCCCATAGCAATTCTGAAATCTAACCAGGCAAATGGCAGTTGTTGATTTATGCTCACTCTTATGCCTTGAGAGTTGTCCTCCATGGCTCTTGTCTTCACCCTCTGGACTTCTGGTTCTACACTGAGTCATTCTTTCTTTTCATTTTTTTTCCAGCTTTATTGAGATATAATTGACATATAATATTGTGTAATTTTAAGATGTATAATGTAATGATTTGATATACATACTGCATAATGATTATGACAACAAAGTTAGTTAAAACATCCATCACCTCATGTACTTACAATTCATTGCATATGTGGTGAGAACTTTTAAGATTTATTCTTTTAGCAACTTTCAAATATACAACACAGTATTATTAACTATAGTCAGTATATTGTATGTTAAATGCCCAGAACTTATTCATCTTTTTTTTTTTTTAACTATCTTTTTTTTTTTTTTTATTGATGTTTTAATGGTTTCTAACATTGTGAAATTTTGGGTTGTACATTTTTGTTTGTCCATCACCCCATATATGACTCCCTTCACCCCTTGTGCCCACCCCCCACCCCCACTTCCCGGGTAACCACAGTCCAGTTTTCTCTGTCCATGTGTTGGTTTATATTCCACATATGAGTGAGATCATAGAGTGTTTGTCTTTCTCTTTCTGGCTTATTTCACTTAACATAATACGCTCCAGGCCCATCCATGTTGTTGCAAATGGGACGATTTTGTCTTTTTTTATGGCTGAGTAGTATTCCATTGTATATATATACCACATTTTCTTAATCCAATCGTCAGTCGAGGGACACTTAGGTTGCTTCCACCTCTTGGCTATGGTGAATAATGCTGCAATGAACATAGGGGTGCATAAGCCTCTTTGGATTGTTGATTTCAGGTGCGTTGGATAGATTCCCAGTAGTGGGATGGCTGGATCATAGGGCGTCTCTATTTTTAATTCTTTGAGGAATCTCCATACCGTTTTCCATAGAGGCTGCACCAATTTGCATTCCCACCAGCTGTGTATGAGGGTTCCTGTTTCTCCACATCCTCTCCAACATTTGTTGTTTTTTGTCTTGGTGATTATAGCCATTCTAACGGGCGTGAGGTGGTATCTTAGTGTTGTTTTGATTTGCATTTCCCTGATGATTAGTGATGTTGAGCATCTTTTCATGTGCCTATTGGCCATCTGTATATCTTCCTTGGAGAAGTGTCTGTTCATTTCCTCTGCCCATTTTTTGATCGGGTTGTTTGTTTTTTTGTTGTTCAATTGTGTGAGTTCTTTATATATTATGGAGATCAACCCCTTGTCAGATGTATGTTTTGCAAATATTCTCTCCCAGCTGGTTGGTTGTTTGTTCATCTTGATTCTGGTTTCATTTGTCTTATAAAAGCTCTTTAGTCTGATAAAGTCCCACTTGTTTATTTTTTCTTTAGTTTCCCTAGTCTGGGTAGGCATGTCATCCGAAAAGATTCCTTTAAACCCAATGTCAAATAGTGTGTTGCCTATATTTTCTTCTATGAGTTTTATAGTTTCAGGTCTCACCTTCAGGTCTTTGATTCATTTTGAGTTAATTTTTGTGAATGGCGATAGCTCATGGTCCACTTTCATTCTTTTGCATGTGGCTGTCCAGTTTTCCCAACACCATTTATTGAAGAGACTTTCCTTTCTCCATTGCATGTTCTTAGCACCTTTGTCGAAAATTAGCTGTCCGTATATGTGTGGTTTTATTTCTGGGCTTTCAATTCTGTTCCATTGATCTGTGTGTCTGTTTTTGTACCAGTACCATGCTGTTTTGATTACTATTGCTTTGTAGTATGTTTTGAAGTCAGGAATTGTGATGCCTCCTGCTTTGTTCTTTTTCTTTAGGATTTCTTTAGCTATTCGGGGTCTTTTGTTGCCCCATATAAATTTTAGTATTCTTTTTTCTATTTCTGTGAAGAATGTCATTGGGATTCTGATTGGGATTGCATTGAATCTGTAGATTGCTTTAGGTAATATAGACATTTTAACTATGTTTATTCTTCCAATCCACGTGCATGGGATATCTTTCCATTTCTTTATGTCATCGTGGATTTCCCTCAATAATGTCTTGTAGTTCTCGTTGTATAGGTCCTTCACCTCCTTGGTAAGATTTATTCCTAGGTATTTTATTCTTTTTGATGCAATTGTAAATGGTATTATCTTTTTGAGCTCTCTTTCTGTTAGTTCATTATTAGCATATAGAAATGCAACTGATTTTTGTAGATTGATTTTGTACCCTGCAACTTTGCTGTAGTTGTTGATTGTTTCTAACAGTTTTCCAACAGATTCTTTAGGGTTTTCTATATATACAATCATGTCATCTGCAAATAGTGAGAGTTTCACTTCTTCGTTACCTATTTGGATTCCTTTTATTCCTTTTTCTTGCCTAATTGCTCTGGCCAAAACCTCCAGTACTATGTTGAACAGGAGTGGTGAGAGTGGGCAGCCCTGCCTCGTTCCTGTTCTCAGAGGAATGGCTTTCAGTCTTTCCCCATTGAGTATGATGTTAGCTGTGGGTTTGTCATATATGGCCTTTATTATGTTGAGGTACTTTCCTTCTATTCCCATTTTATTGAGAGTTTTTATCATAAATGGATGTTGTATCTTGTCAAATGCCTTCTCTGCATCTACTGAGACGATCATGTGGTTTTTATTCTTTGTTTTGTTGATGTGATGTATCACGTTGATTGATTTGCTGATGTTGAACCATCCCTGCGTCTCTGGTATAAATCCCACTTGATCATGGTGTATGATCTTTTCAATATATTGTTGTATTCGGTTTGCCAATATTTTGTTAAGGATTTTTGCATCAATGTTCATCAGCGATATTGGCCTGTAATTTTCTTTCTTTGTATTGTCTTTGTCTGGTTTTGGTATCAGGGTGATGTTGGCCTCATAGAATGATTCAGGAAGTGTTCCATCTTCCTCTATTTTTTGGAATAGTTTGAGGAGGATGGGTATTAAATCTTCTTTGAATGTTTGGTAAAATTCACTGGAGAAGCCATCTGGTCCTGGACTTTTATTTTTTGGGAGGTTTTTGATTACTATTTCAATCTCTTTACTTGTGATTGGTCTATTCAGATTCTCCATTTCTTCTTGGTTCAATTTTGGGAGGTTGTATAAGTCTAAGAATTTATCCATTTCTTCTAGATTGTCCAATTTGTTGGCATATAATTTCTCATAGTATTCTCTTATAATCCTCTGTATTTCCATGGTATCCGTTGTAATTTCTCCTCTTTCATTTCTAATTTTATTTACTTGAGCCTTTTCTCTTTTTTTCTTAGTTAGCCTGGCTAAGGGTTTGTCTATTTTGTTTATCTTCTCGAAGAACCAACTCTTTGTTTCATTAATCCTTTCTACTATTTTTTGGGTCTCAATATCATTTATTTCTGCTCTGATTTTTATTATTTCTCTCCTTCTGCTGGCTTTGGGCTTTGTTTGTTCTTCTTTTTCTAGTTCTGTTAGGTGTAATTTAAGGTTGCCTATTAGGGCTTTTTCTTGTTTGTTAAGGTGGGCTTGTATCGCTATGAGTTTCCCTCTCAGGACCGCTTTTGCTGCATCCCATATGGTTTGATATGGCATGTTATCATTTTCGTTTGTTTCCAGATAGTTTTTGATTTCTCCTTTAATTTCATCAATGATCCATTGGTTGTTCGGTAGCATGTTGTTTAATCTCCACATTTTTGTCACTTTCCCAGTTTTTTTTTCCTGGTTCATTTCCAGTTTCATAGCCTTATGGTCTGAAAAGATGCTTGTTATGATTTCAATCTTCTTAAATTAATTGAGGCTTGCTTTGTTTCCCAACATATGGTCTATCCTAGAGAATGTTCCATGCGCGCTTGAGAAGAATGTGTAGTCAGCTGTTTTTGGATGGAGTGCTCTGTATATGTCTACTAGGTCCAACTCGTCCAGTTTTTCATTTAAGTCTAATATTTCTTTATTAACTTTTTGTCTGGATGATCTATCCATTGCTGTAAGTGGGGTGTTAAGATCCCCTACTATTATTGTGTTGTTGTTGATTTCTCCTTTTAGGTTTGTTAATAGTTGTTTTATGTACATTGGTGCTCCTATGTTGGGTGCATATATATTTATAAGTGATATGTCTTCTTGATGGAGTGTCCCTTTTATCATTATATATTTCCCTTCTTTGTCTTTCTTAACCTGTTTTATCTTGAAGTCTACTTTGTCTGATATGAGTATGGCAACACCTGCTTTCTTTTGTTTGCCATTAGCTTGGAGTATTGTCTTCCATCCTTTCACTCTGAGCCTGTACTTGTCTTTAGTGCTAAGATGTGTTTCCTGAAGGCAGCATATTGTTGGGTCTTGCTTTTTAATCCATCCTGCCACTCTGTATCTTTTGATTGGAGAGTTCAATCCATTTACATTTAGGGTAATTATTGAAATATGAGGGCTGAATTTTGCTGTTTTGTCACTTATTTTCTGGTTCTTTTGCATTTCCTTTGTTTCTTGTCCCATTTGTTTTGGACTGCCAATTCAGTTTGGTTGTTCTGTCTTATGATTCTTCTAGTTTTCTCTTTGTTTATCATATGTGGTTTTAATTTGATTATTTGTTTAGTGGTTACCTTGAGGTTTGGGCAAAAAATCTTCTGTATGAGATAGTCCATTATCTGATAGCCTCCTATTTCCTTATACTAAGTCAATTCAGTCACTTTCCTCTTCCCCTTCTAAGTTGCTCTTGTTATACCTTATTCTATCTTGTGTTGTGGCTGTGTGTTTACAGTGATGAGGTTAAATTTATTTTTGGTGAATTTCTTCCTTTGATCTTTGAGTTTAGTATTTAAGTGGTTGCTAACCTATTCCGGTAAAGATCTACTATTTCTCTGATTTTGTCTACCTACTTTTCTCCTTACTCCAAGCTTTGTGTTCCCTTTCTCTTCTTGTTTTCAGGCCTGAGGGCCTTCTTGAGTATTTCTTGTAGTGGGGGTCTCATGGCCATGAACTCCCTTAGCTTTTGTTTATCTGGGAGAGTTACTATTTCTCCATCATATTTGAAGGATATTTTTGCTGGATAGAGTATTCTTGGCTGAAAGTTTTTGTCTTTTAGTATTTTGAATATATCATTCCAGTCTCTTCTAGCCTGAAAAGTTTCTGTTGAGAAATCCGCTGAGAGCCTGATGGGAGTTCCTTTGTACGTTATTTTTTGTTTTTGTCTAGCTGCCCTTAATATTGTTTCTTTGTCGTTGACCCTGGCTAGCCTTACCACTAGGTGTCGTGGTGAAGGCCTTTGTCTGTTAATATATATAGGCGTCCTGTTGGCTTCGCTTACTGGTATTTCCTGCTCCTTCCCCAGATTTGGGAAATTTTCAGCTATTATTTCCTTGAATAGGCTCTCTGTTCCTCTTTCCCTCTCCTCTCCCTCAGGAATACCTATAATTCTTATGCTACATTTTCTAATAGAGTCCGATATTTCTTGGAGTCTTTCTTCATTTCTTTTTAGTCTTAGTTCTCTCTCTTCTTCCATCTGGAGTATATCTGTATTCCTATCCTCTAAAGTACTAATTCTTTCCTCCATATTGTCAGCTCTGTTCTTTAAAGATTCCAGATTCTCCTTTATCTCCTCCATTGTGTTCTTCATCTCCATCAGCACTGATAGGTTTTTCTTTATGATTTCAATCTCTTTTGTGAAGAAACTCCTAATCTCATTTAATTGTTTGTCTGTGTTGTCTCGTATTTCGTTGAGTGTTTTTATGATAGCTATTTTGAAATCTCTGTCATTTAGTTTATGGATTTCTGTGTCTTCGGGGTTGATTTCTGGGTGCTTGTCATTTTGTTTCTGGTCTGGTGATTTCATATATTTTTGCATTGTGGTTCCTGTGTTGGTTTTGATTTTCCTCGTCCTGGAAGTCTCTGGTTGCAATTTCCACCTGCCGCCACTATTCTGGTGGTAAAGGGCTGTGTAGTCTAAGCCCCCTGCGCTCTGCCCCAGTTTTTCTGCTGCGATCCGCAGTTTTGTTTTGTTTTGTTTTGTTTTGTTTTCCCCACTGCGATCCACGGGTCCAGTCCAGTTTGTTCAGGTCTGCCTCGGATTGCTAGATCTGGTCGAGCTGCAGACTCCGGGTTGCGGGGAGGGGGGAGCTCTCTCTTTTGCCCTCTGGGTCCCTGACGTGGGAGGCTTCTCGTTTGCCCCTCTTTATCCGCTCTCTGGGGTGCTCAGATGTTGATGGTAGCCCTGTGGCTCCTCTGAGCCCTCTGTGCGGGAGTTTCCCACTGGCTGAGAGAGCCCGAAGAGCTACAGTTTCCCGCCGAGGGCCGCCCCTCGCCCCTCACTGGGAGCCGCGCGGATTGGATCGCTGATCTGATGGGGAGGGAGCGGAGTTCTCCTTACCTCTCCCCACTTCCTCCGGGGGCCCAGCACGTTCTGCTCTCAGATGTGCGGCAGTGTGGATCCCTCTGCTCTAGCTTTTCACTGTCTGGGATTCCGTTGTTGGTCTGTGGCTGTTGCTTTTATTGTATCTTGTGGGGGAAGAATTCACGGGAAAGCTCACTCCGCCATGATGCTGATGTCACTCAGAACTTATTCATCTTAAAACTGAAAGTTTGTACTCTTTGACCACTTTCACCCATTCCCCACCCCTTCCCCTACCCTGGAAACAACCAATCTGTTCTCTGTTCCTATGAGTTTGGGTTTTTTAGATTCCACGTATAAGTGAGATCATATAGTATTTATCTTTCTCTGTCTGACTTATTTCCCCTAGCGTAATACCCTCAAGTTCATCCATGTTATTGCAATGGCAGGATTTCCTTCTTTTTTATGGCTGAATAATATTCCGTTATGTACTGTTATATATATACCACATTTTCTTTATTCATTCATCCATTGATGGACACTTAGGTTGTTTCCATGTCTTGGCTATTATAGATAATTCTGCAATGAATTTGGGTGCAGATATCTCTTTGAGATAGTGATTTCATTTCCTTGAGATACATACCCAGACGTGGAATTGCCGGGTCATACAGCAGTTCTATTTTTAACTTTTTGAGGAACCTCCATACTCTTTTCCATCGTGGCTGCACCAATTTACATTCCCACCAGGAGTGTGCGAGGTTTCACTTTTCTCCACTTTCACGTCAACACTTATTATCTCTTGTCTTTTTGATAATTGCCATTCTAATAAGTGTGAGGTGGTATCTCATCATGGGATTGATTTGCATTTCCCTGATAATGAGTGATACTGAGCACCTTTTCATGTACCTATTGACCATTTAAATGTCTTCTTTGGAAAAATATCTACTCAGGTCCTTTGCCCAGTTTTAATTGAATTATTTGTTTTTCTGTTATGGAGTTGTATGAGTTCTTTATATACTTTGGATATTAACCCCTTATCAGATAGATGGTTTGCAAATATTTTCTCCCATTCTTTGGTTGCCTTTTCATTTTGTTGATTGTTTCTTTTGCTGTGCTGAAGCTTTTTAGTTTGATGTAGCCCCACTTATTTAATTTTGCTTTCATTGCTTGTGCTTTAGCTGTCCTATCCAAAAAATTATTGCCAAGACTCATGTCAAGGATGTTTTTCCCTCTGTTTTCTTCTAGGACTTTTATGCCTTCAGGTCTTACATTTAAGTTTTTAATGCATTTCAAGTTAATTTTTGTGAATGGGGTAAGATAGAGGTCCAGTTTCATTCTTTTGCATGTGAATATCCAGTTTTCCCAGCACCATTTGTTGAAGAGACTATCTTTTCCCCATTGAGTATTTTTGATTCCCTTATCAAATATTAGTTGATCATATATGCATGGATTTATTTCTGAGCTTTGGATTCTGTTCCATTGGTCTATGTATCTGTTTTTATGCCAGTACCACACTGTTTTGATTACTTTATAGCTTTGTAATATATTTGAAATCAGGAAGTGTGATGCCTCCAGCTTCGCTCTTCTTTCTGAGGATCATTCTTCGTTTTCTATAAGAAGTGGCCAATGTTTGCAATTGAGGAACCTACTCAGACCGATTCCTTCCTATAAAAGTTTGGGGGTCCAAAGGCCTCTTTTCATTTCATAACCTCACTGTCCCTTTTAGTTACATCTGACACAATTACTTTAGAAACTTGAAGAGATTCCTATATATCAATTTATAATCTATTCCATAAGCAAAAGGCGTTTGGACAAATCTGTTTAACATAATCCCTTTTCTACTTCTGGCTTCGTTTGAGGCTGTTGTGGGAAAATATCTCTTAGGTTTTTGGAAGTCCCATTGTTTAAAGATTTTTTTTTTATTTGTTTATTTGTTTTCCCCCCAAAGCCCCAGTAGATAGTTGTATGTCATAGCTGCACATCCTTCTAGTTGCTGTACGTGGGACGCGGCCTCAGCATGGCTGGAGAAGCAGTGTGTTGGTGCGCGCCCAGGATCCGAACCCGGGCTGCCAGCAGCGGAGCGCACACACTTAACCGCTAAGCCATGGGGCCGGCCCAGGAAGTCCCATTGTTTAACGGAGATCTCCCAGACATCTTCTTAAGATCCTTGGAAGTTTATTGTCTGTTTGAAAGGGTCTATGAAGCGTCACCTTTGATCTTTCTGATGTCTTAATAAAGGGTCTTACGGTCCCACCTTGGACTTGATCCTTGCCCTGAGATCCTTTTTTACTTTGAGAATCTTTTGCTGAAAGAGATTGGGCACAGGAAATAGTTTTATTTTTGAATATAAAAAGTCTTGGCTCTATTACAATTCCTCTAAATTCTGCTTCAAAACTGAATGGTTTACTCATTAGTTCATCTCCTTCATCTCAGATTTTTCTATAGGTTTTAGATGAAGCCAGAAGGCACCTTCAGCATCCTGTCAAGAACACTCCTTAGCCAGATGACTGAGTTCTCAGGTACATTTCTGATCATCTACATTACCAAAGATGACAGTTTTGCCACATTTAATGACACTACAAAGCAATGGCCTCCTTTCACCAGCTTTCAATGATGTTTTCCTTAACTTTCCTGTAAGTTCTTACCTACAGCCTCCTTGAGGCCCTTCAAACTTCTAATGCTCTGCTGGAAGCTCTTTAGACTTTTACTAATAGTCTCTTCAAGGTTCTTCAAGCTTCCACTTGTCACCCAGTCATAAAGCCTATGCCACATGTTTTAGTTTAGTTTTTTTTAATGGAAGTATCCCACTTCCGGGTATAAAATTTGTGTCCTGTTAGTATTGCTGCATAAAAAATTTGCCTAAGGGCCGGCCAGGTGGCACAAGAGGTTAAGTGTGCACATGCTGCCATGGCAGCCTGGGGTTCGCCGGTTCGGATCCCAGGCGCACCCCAACGCACTGCTTGTTGAACCATGCTGTGGTGGCATCCCTTATAAAGTAGAGGAAAATGGGCATGGATGTTAGCTCAGGGCCAATCTTCCTCAGCAAAAAAAAAAAAAAAAAAGAGGAGGATTGGCATCAGATGTTAGCTCAGGGCTGATCTTCCTCACACACACAAAAAATTAACCTTAACTTTAGAGGCTTAAAACAGCCATTTGAAATATATAATGAACTTCTATAATCCAATAACAAAAGAACAAACCCTGATTTAAAAATGAGAAAAAGATTTGAATAGACAATTCTCCAAAGAAGTTATGCAAATGGCCAACAAGCATATGAAAGGATGCTTAATATCACTACTCATAAGAGAAATGCAAATCAAAACCACAATGAGATATCACCTCATACCTGTTAGGATGGCCACTGTCAAAAGAGCAGAAAATAATAAGTGCTGGCAAAGATGTGGAGAAATTGGAATCCTTGTACACTGAAAGTGGGAATGTAAAATGGTACAGCCACTATGAAAATCAGTATGGAGAGTCCTCAAAAAATTAAAAATAGAATTACCAGATGATCTAGCAATCTCACTTCTGGGCATATATCCAAAAGAATTCAGAGAAGGATCTTGAAGAGATATTTGCACACCCATGTTCATCACAGCATTATTCACAATATCCAAGAGGTGGAAGCAACCCAAATGTCCTCAGACAGATAAATAGATAAAGAAAATATGCCATATACATACAATAGAATATTATGCAGCCTTAAAAAAATAAGGAAAATTTGACACATGCTACAACATAGGTGAACCTCAAGGACATTATACTAAGTGAAATAAGCCAGCCACAAAAGGACAAATCCTCGATGATTCCCCTCACATGAAGTATCTAAAGTCCTCAAAATCATAGAGACAGAAAGTGGAAAGGTGATGGCCAAGGACTTGGAGGGAGGGAGAATTTGTGTTTAATGGGTATAGTTTCAGTTTTGCAAGATGAATAATTCTAGAGATTTTTTTGCTTAATAACATGAACTATACACTTAAAAATGGTTAGGATGGTAAATTTAATGTTATTTTTTTATTACAGTAAATATTATAAAAATATAAAATATATATATTTAAATATATTAAAAAATATAGTAAATCCAGCCATTTACATTTTCTCATGATCTGTGGGTCAAGAATTCTGGTAGGGCCCAGCCGAAGGTTCTCATGAAATTGCAGTCAGATGTTAGCAGGTACTGTAGTGATTTAAAGGCTTAATTGGGCTGGATGTACAAGATTACTTAGCCACATGGCTGGCAAGTGATGCTGGCTGTTAGGAACTCAGGTGGGACGATTGATGACAGTACCGACACAGAGGCCACCCCAAGTGGCTTGAGCTTCCTTGCAACGTGGTGGCCTCAGGTCAGTTAAACTTCTTAAATGGTGGCTCAAGACTCCAATATAAGTGTTCCAGCAAAGAAGATGAAAACTGCACTGCCTTTTTTTTTCAGATGTAGCTTCAAAAATTACACAGCATTACCTCTGACACATTCTATTGATTACACATAAGTTACAAGCCTGCCCAGATTCAAGAGGAGGGGACATAGACCCCACCTCTTGATGGAATGATTGTGTAAGAATATAAATATATATAAACATACATAAAATATAAATAATTTGTGGATATATCTTAAAACTGATATAATATCTAAGCTTTAAACACATTAATTCGTGATACCTCCACCTCAATTACAAGATAGATTATTTCCCCAAAATTTGAGAGACAGTGAGCTATGCAGAAGATAATTCTCAGCTCAAGGACCTAGACATACCTTTCTTTAGATATCCAAAGGACGAGACAAGGGTTGGAAAACTTTTCCAGTAAAGGGCAAGATTGTAAATATTTTAGGCTTTGTGAGCCATCTGGTCTCTGTCGCAACTCCTCAACTCTGCTGTTATAGTACAAAAGCAGCTGTAGACAATATATAAACAAATGATGATGGCTGTGTTTCAATAAAACTTTATTTATAAAATCAGGCAGTGAGCCAAATTTGGCCCACAGGTCATCTTTCACTGTCCATTGGATTAGACTGTTGTTCTTTACTGAGCTCCAGCCTAGCCAGGGAGGAGACAGCTCTCAGTGGTAGATACCTAAAAGTGATGTGAATATTGTCAAGTCTGGCCTCAGGTAGCTTGAGACCCTTTCTCTACTGACCTCTGATGGTGGCTAATTGAGAGTCTGAAGCTACTCCTGATTTTCCTTCATGATCAAAGTACCAGATGGGAGAGTTTATATAAAAATCCCTTTACATAAAAATACTATTTCTTTTGATACATTCAAAGATCTGGCAACGCAGATCCTATATTAAAGCATACTGACTGTTTAGTCTTGGCTGGTGGACAGCAAAAATCAGGTCAATCAGCAGGTCCTTGAAGAATCTTTTGGGGCCGTGCTTAGTGGAGAGGATGGGACAGATTCAAATTACGGCTTTGGTTCCAGGGAGAAGTTGGTCAGATTAGGGTAGTTCCTCCATCTCAAGAGATGGTCTGGGGAGCCAGAAAATTATCAGAACAGCAACATTTAGTGAGGACTAAATTAGAAACCCAGCATTAAGATTTGGGGCTCAATAAAAGCTGATAGGAAGATTAGGCTACCTCATTATCAGAAGAAGAACATCAGAGGGATCAATGATCTCTGACTGAGGACCTAATTCATCACATGTCCCTTTATGGCTGGTGTCATTGCCAGGTCTTGCACTTTCTAGTTAGGAATCTGTGTTAGTACAAAGGGGAGAGAGTGACATTTGACTTAATGTCATGGCCCTTTGTCTGCTCTAGCTGAACTCCCAAGTTAAATCAACTCCAGTTATTTATATGGTCTCTGAGGCTGTGTTTCAAGAGAAAGAGTGTTCACTCTTATTTATAGTTCTAACTCAAAGGCTAAGCTGTAATGTAAAAGAGCTAACATGTCACCCAATAGTCGCACACTGTTATTTTGACACAGTTACATTTTCATTCTCTTTCATGCTTTCAGTCTAGGAACATGTGGAATGGGATTGCTGCTGTGGAAGAAGCCAGTCTTTTTCCTACAGTCCTCTTTGTCTTGCTCCTCTATTCCTTTGTGTCTTGTAACCACTCGGGTTTGACCATACAGAGGTTTGACCATGAATGTGACTGTCTGACATAAATTGACTATTAATATCACTGACACATTTCTAAGGCTCAAAAATATATTGAGCTTCTGAAGATAGGTAGTGACTTCTAGAATGTGGAAGAGAGAAAAGACGCAGTGTTACATAGTGGTGAAGTGCATACATGATCAGTTTTCAAAGTTTGTTCTGCCACTCACTAGTAAGTGTGTGCGGCCTCCATCAATTTGTTTAATCTCTCTGAGACTCAATTTCTTTATCTGTAAAATGGAGGTGATTATGCAAACATAGGGTTTGTATAATCACACCCTACATAGGGTTCTTGTGAAGATTGCATTAATAATATTTATAAAGTGTTTGACGCAGTATTGGGCACAATATATTCCCTCAATTAATGGAAGCTGTGATTGATATAATTAATGTTCTGCATATGTTCATTTCCTTCTCCCACCCTGATCTCCACGGGGTTGTGTACTTGATGCCCTGTTGATGTTGGGCTTTGCCAAATGACTTGTTTGGGCCTGGGGAGTGTAGGTAGAAACGACAGCACATGAATTCTGAGCCTAGGCTTTAAGGGTATCATCTGTTTCTGCTTGCTACTCACGTAGCCACTATTTTTTCTCCTTGAAGCCTGGGGCCCAGAAATGGGAGCAGAACTATTCCAGATGACTTGAGCCAGACCTGAAATCTAGAGCCAAGCCCAGGAGAGTGCAGCTGAAGAGAGCTGAACCCCAGCTGACCTGCAGACACATGGGTGAGAAATAATTACCCATTGGGGTATGCCACTGATATTTTGTAGTTGTTTGTTATGCAGCAACAGCTAACTGATACAGCCAAGAAAAGAGTAATCAAACACACAATGAGCTTTCAGCCCAAGAATGAGGGAGACAAAGGAGTGAAAATCAGTAGTTATCATATTATCTAGTTATCATTCTCACTCTACCAGAAACACGTTGTATGATCTTTGAGCAATACGCTTTGTCTATCTGGCTCTGGTTTCTTCTAATGTGAGGAGATTATACTCATTTTAGATGACCTAATATAGTATCAATTTTAGCTATAAATTTTTATGTATCTATAGAATTATTGTCTTATGAACATAGACTAATCTGTAATATTTGTTCAGAAACAATAAGGCTGAAAGGGGCTATGATTAAAGTCAATAAAATGACAAATGACATGGATAAATTGAACAGGGCTTTGTTTCTAAATTCCTGGCGCAGTATAAAGAAGGACACAGAGATTTGGAAGAATTAGATTTAGGGTCAATGAAAAGAGCTACATTTAGAATTGAAAGAAACTTTTGGAGCTCCTTCTCATAAAGTTATCTCAAAGTGATAATACAAGCCAAATATGTAGACTTCTGGCTTCTAGAAGGTTTAAAGTCCAGGGGTCATGGATGAATTTCATCAGCTAGCACAGTGTTTTTAAAAAATAAGTTACTTGTCAATGTACAAATGGGAGAGTTTAGGGCTGGTCTGGTGGCATAGCAGTAAATTTCGAGCGCTCTGCTTCTGTGGCCCAAGGTTTGCGGGTTCAGATCCAGGGGCGGGCCTACACACTGCCCTTCAAGGTATGCTGTGGTGGTGTCTCATTTGCAAAATAGATGAGGATTGGCACAGATGTTGGCTTAGGAACAATCTTCCTCAAGCAGAAAGAGGAAGATTGGCAACAGGTGTTAGTTCAAGGCCAATCTTCACCAAAAAAAAAAAAAAAAAGGAAGAGTTTACATAAAAACCCATTTTCATGAAAATGCAATTTCTTTTGAAACATTCAAAGATCTGGCAAAGCAGATCCTCTGGTAAAGCACATGAACGGCCCATTGGAGCTAAGTAAGAGCTTTCTCCTTTTGATAGGACTTACACTTGCTAATTCACTCCAATCCCCTCCTGGCCTGCATCACTTGCCTTGCCCAAAAGCCCTTTGAGTTTACAATCCTTGGTTTTGACAAACCCCGGTGACTGATCTTGGGTTGATGTACTGGGGTCCTGAGTATGTGAAAATCAACATTAATAGTTTTAGGTTGTTGTCATGAAAGGTAACTGGATCCTTTCCCAAGGAGCTTTCTGAAGTCTCCGTCATGGAGCAACTCAGAACTCTATTTTTCTATGCACTTTATAGAAAGCAAGATAGCTGAGGGTCTTCTTTCAATGGTTTGAAGTAGGATGGGCAACTTCATGTCAAAAACTGAACCCATCATCTCATCTCCTAACTTGTTCCTTCCCGTTTATTCCACAGTTTAGTTAATGGTACCACCCATTCACTCAGGCTAGAAACCTAAACATCACCTGATTTTCTTCTTTCTTTCCTTCGCTATAGCCAAGCTCACATCCAAATGACCAACTTCTCTGAAATCTCCTTCGTGTCAATCCCTCTTTATTCTGTTCACATGGCTACTGCTTTAGCACAGATTTACATCTGGACTATGTGAAAAAAAAACCCTAATTGATATGTCTGACTTTTCATATATCACTCTCCCCACTCAAACTTCACCTTATAACCAGAAACAAATATCTAAAACATGCATTAATCTATTCATGTTACTCCTTTTAAAAAGTTTTAATAGTCAATTTGCCATTGCGCACAAAGTACGAACTCCTCAATCTAAGAGTTTTCAAAATTTAGCTCTATCTTACTTCTTCAGTCTTATCTCTTGCTACCCTTTTCCACATACCCTATGTCATAGCCACTCTGACACAGTTGTCAAAATAAACTCTTCATGTGTATGACTCTTTATTTTCTTCTGGTCTCCCTGCCTAGAATGTTGCACCTTCCATGGCTGTTCAGAAAACTTTTACTCATATGTGAAGTCTCAGCTCAACGATCACCTTTTTTTTTTGAAGTCTCTTATCGTTCTCAACCACAAGTCTGATTTAACTGTATTCTTCTTCACTGCTCCAATAGCTATTTCCAATTTTATCTTTTGAAGATTTACTCTGATGGGCATAATCAGTTGTTTACATATGTTTTCCTGCCACATTATTGATTTCTGGAAGACAAGATTAGGTTTCATTAGTTGTTATAGTTCCACCATCTCTCACAATGCTGAAAACATTGTAGGTATCAGTAAATGGTTGCTTCAAGAAGGAGTGAATGAATTACACACAGACCTCTCTGTGTTCCCTCAATGAGGTAAGACCAATATGGAGTTCTTAGTAGAAGCTTAGAGAGCACTAATGTTCATTTCTTTCAGTCCCATTAAACAGTCCAGCCAACTCCTATCTGCACGTCTAACCCTCTGTTGCTTTCCCTTTTCCTAGATCTTTAATTCTCTTAAGTTTGCATACCAGTTCCCAATACTCACCTTAGAATGGCCCACTCAGCTTTGGCTGCACATTGGAATCATCTGGGGAGCTTTCAAAATATCAATGACTTGATTTCATCCACAGAGATTTTGATGTAACTGGTCTGGGGGAAACCTGAGTATTGGTATGATTCTAATGTGCAGCCAAGGTTGAGACCTACTGTTCTAGGTCATGAATTGGTACTTCCTTCCAGCTCCATGTAACAAAGCTGTTGACAGGAAGTTATCCTCACTTCTTCAATGGCTCTGTAGGTTCCAGGTTGGTCAGATGAGTACTAACCAACTTCCTTATGTGCAAGGGAAATCAGATATGGGAGTTAAAACAAAAAAAAACTAATATAGGCTCTTCATGATCCTTTAAATATTCATGCTATTTTTCTTGATTTATAAAATAAACCTGACCCCCACAAGAATTTAAGCACCTTTTCAAACACTGTAGTTTTTCCGATCTCTCCTATATTTCGGTTCTGGGACCTGGAAGCTATGGCTTTACTGTCTTTTCTGGCTTTTATCTCAACATTTGCCTTGTTCTATGGAAAACAGTCATCTTTCACTCAGCATCAAAATGTCATGCTAAGAGAGATTTTAGTATCCAACTTGTAAGCCAGGGTGAATTTTGAAATTGGCTCTCTACTGGAATATAATCAGCATGATCCAAGGGTCTCTCTAGCCTCAATCCAGCTGGAACCATCTTTTAGAACAAGCACTGTGAATCTATGCCATATGTTGGGGAGTAAGGGCAGTCATATGGACGTGGAAGAAGGAAGCTAAGTAGTGAGAAGGACTTTCTGGAGGAAAAGAACTTTCCAAGCCTGGCTGGTGCAGCTGATTTAAGAAGCAGGTCATTTCTCCACACCTGGCCTCAGGCCTTTTTATAGGGAGGAAAGATATACTTCACCTCATTCTTGAATCGGATAAATAAAGCCCTTTTCTATAGTAGATAAAACAGTATCTCACAAAGAGAAATACAGAGTGAGTGGAGGGAGGAATTGGCTCACAGGGATGGGCAGAGCAGACACATCTGCATGCCTCTCCTTAATACTTCTGGAAGTGATGGAAGAGCTGTGAAAAAAGAGTAACTCCACAATGGCCTGGAAAAGAAGAAAGAACGCCATCAGTAGACGAGGAAATTGAAGCATGCCTAACATAGAAGCAGATATGATCAGATTTACGGAGAAACAAAATTGGAGGAAACAGCTCACAACATAAGGAGGAGTAGATTGTGGTCCAGTAGATGCAATTTAAGAAAAACTCCAATCCTACAATCAATAACGTGGAAAGAACCTTGGGAATACACACTTAGCTATCTTCAGCTCTTATGGGCATGATACCATATCTCTTTTTCATTTTTATTGGTGATATTTGATCAAGATACATAATCTCTAAATCCTTCATCAGTTGACTACTTCCGTCACGGGTGGAAACATGCAGATGAGTTAGGAAAAATCCTATTATTTATTACTATGAAGACAGGGGTTCTCAGTTTCTAAGCTATGCGATTACCTGTAGAAATTTTTTTAAAATATAGATGCTTGGGCTCCACTCAAAACCTCTTCAATCGGAATCTTTGTGATTCCAAACATCAGCATTTCCAAAAATTCCTAAAGAAGATTCTGATGTGCTCAGGGTCAAGGACTGCTATTATAAACGTTTTCTTCAGGCACTAGTTTAGATTTGGGGTGAGTTGGACTGTACCAAGATAGATTTAACTTGTAATTCAGGACAACAGACAGGATGGAGAGATGGAAATAATTTAATAGATAGCATAAGAAAACTTTCCAGAGCTGAATACAGATATTCTCTAGAGATCAAGAGGCCTTCTGGGTACTGAGGAGGATGAATGAAGAAAAGACTGTACATGGAATCTCTACAGTGAAATTTCAGCATATAGAGGATATTTTGAACACTTGAAGAGCCATCAAATCTTGGGTGTGGCTAAAGTTGTATAATTCAGAGGAAGAGCTATTTCAGAAGCTTCATGTTTATTCTGACTCTTCATGCCTCAGTTTCCTTTCTTCTATAAAATGGGAAAAATATACATTCAGAGAGTTAAATGAGTTAATACACAGAAAATTCTTATAATAGTGACTGAGACATAATAAGTGTTCAGTAAATGTTTATTATTATTATTCCACAATAAGTATACTTATTAAGATTATTCAATACTTTTCTTGTGCAAAATATAGAGGATACTTTAGTGACTTCAGAGAAAGGGATCACAGTGGTAACATTATTATCGTTGTTGTTATTATTGTGGTCATGCTTCTAGAGGTGCATTAGACACAGTGGGAGACTGCATTGGATGCTCCCCAGGATGGTCCTGCCAGCCTGGCCATTTTGAAGATTTTAAAGATGCATCAGGTGGGCCCACATAGGTAAAATAATATACTCGAAGTATAATATACTATTTCCAGCTTTTAGTTATGACCAGAAAATACAAATGAGGAAGCTGAATGCAAGAATGTGACTTCTTGAGGTGCCCAGTTAACACTCATGGAGCATCTGAAACCCCGGAGGAACCTGGCTCAGTTCCACAGAATGAGCCAGAGATCCTAGTCTATGGCACAGAGTCTTTAGCCAAATTGGAGCAGCACTGTGGGAGTTTGGGAACAATCCCAGGAACTTGGCAGCCTGAGCATACTCAGTGACCTTCTTGAAACTGACAGCTCACTCTCGCTCCTCATGCCTCTCTTTTTAGTCTTCTCTCTCTCCTTTGCTTGCAAAGCTGCAAAAGACAGCTTCCAAATTTATTGTCTTGATATAAGACCCTCAGTCGTGCATTCTTATGGTCCCCAACACAAGTGGAGAAAACTATACAAGTATTACTAAAAGTCAAGAGTAATAAAGTCATAAGAGAGATAAAAACCGAAAAAATCCTTTAGTCATCTATTTTTTCACAATCTTCTCAGAAGGGTCAGGTTTGGTAAAACTGGGATACTGATGGAGGGTACTAGAATATGCCACCTCAAAATAGGCCTCTTTGGCATATGGATTGTTTTGAGCTAAAGGCCATTGAGAACCAGCAGTGCAGGAAAAGCTCTAGAAACAAAGCACAAATTTTCCTTTTGTAAAGGAAATTTTCATTTGTAGAGATGGCTCAAATTCTCCTGCCAGGAAAAGAAGGACTCTTAACAACTCATCAATGGAGAAGGTATCACTTAAATCTGCATGACAAACCTTACTAAATAACCCTTGTTTACCATACTTTTCCTGTCACCTTCCCATAAGTTTCCTCATCTCAGAAGCCCCAAACTCCTTTCTTTTCTTTAGCCTAAGATAGTATATTAGCCCAAGTTCTAACCACCCCTTTGATTTACTCATCACTGGGTGCTCCCACGTGTATGCTCGAAGCACATGTTAGTAAACTTCTGTTTGTTTTTCTCTTGTTGATCTGTCTTTTGCCAGTGTAATTTACAAGGCCCCAGCTGGAGAAGCTGAGATGATTAGAGGAAAATTATTTTTTCCTCCTCTACACCAGTCAAGGGTCAGAGCAGCATTTGTGTACCAACAGTGTTCCAGGGCTAAAATGGAAAGTTCTCCATAGAGATTATAGAATACACCAAAGCCAGAGGATGTGGAGAAGCCAAAAGCCATTCAATAGTGTCAAGGTCCAAAATATAAGGTGAGGCATTAGTTAGCAGGTTGCTGTATTCAGCAAGGAGTTCAGGCAAGGAGATGAGAGTGAGTGCAAACAGTTGAGAACCACACTAGACTCTAATCTCCTCTAGAGCAAGATGTTTATTGTTCACCATCTTGTTCCCAGCCCCTTGTGCAGTGCCTGGAAAATACCTACTTATTTTTATAATGACTAACTTAATGATCAAATGGTTTCAAAAGAGAAGGGATTAGAAGTTAAGAGAAACATTATCTACTGGTCATGACTTTTCTATGAGCTGGCTAGAGCTTATTTAGTGGTTGTGTTGACTGTGTTTCATGGACTCGAAGTGGAGCACGGACATTCAATTTTTTATCTCCAACTGGTTTCCAGGTACCATGCAAGACATCAGTGATATAAAAATTAAAAAGAAATAGCGTTTTCCCCTGAGAAGCTCAAAGCATCACAAAATAAATGACATTCTAACTCCCCGTTTAATGGTAAGTAGGAGTTTTCCAGGTAAAATGAAGGAGAAAGGATTCCAAGAAGGTGGAATCTCATATGCTAGGGCCCAGCTGGAAATTTACTAAGGTAGTTGCATGTAATAGAGTATAAAGTGCATGAGAAAGGATGGTGATAATATTCGTCAAGTAGCTAGAATCAGACCAATTAGTAAAAAGGCCTTATCCTTCATATTTAAAATATTGCTACATCAAGTTGTGGGTGATGAATCCACTAAGGATTTTAAGCGGTCTTAGATTTTTGTAAGAATGACTCTGGGTACACATATGGAGAATGGCAGAGTTGACACTGGACGCAGAAAGACAAGTTGTGCAACCATTTTGTTGTCCATGTAAGAAATGATGAGATGCAGAACTAATATCCAGAGTGACAGGGGGTAGTAAATGAGAAGACAAATTTGAGAGCAATTTGGGAGTTAAAATCAAGAAGATTTGGTGGCCATTTAGATGTGGGAGAATTTGAAGATTACCGTGACATTTCTAACTTTGGAACTTAGGTGATGGTGATGCTACTTCTCCAAGACCAGAACACAAGAGGGTGAGTAAGTTATTAAGGTAAGGAGTTCATTTTGATATATCAGTGTCAAAATACCTGTGGACATCTAAATAGATTTGTCCTGTGTGAGTTTGGAACTCAGTGGAAAGGGGCAGACATTGGTGTCCTTGAGACTCTGCCTTTTCCTAAGTAGGTTACATCATGAAGGAGAAAATTCCTTCTGGACTCTCTTCAGCTGCAGGTAAATTGAAGTTTACTCTCCTTCATGAATAGCATCTTAATTTCCTAAATTTATGTCTTTTCTATAAAATGAGATCTGACTGTCAGACCTAAAGTCCAAGTGCTCATTCCCATTGGCCAAACACCATCCAGGGTCTATGATCTTTTTCATACTCTTCACCAAAAGGCAGTGCCTAACTGTATACTACTCAACAGTCATCCACTCCCCAAGTTTGCTCTCTCTCCTTCCTCTCTTCTCAATAACTCCTCAGCTGCTATATTTTGACCCCTTCCCCAGTCACTAAACTTAAACTTTCTAAGGTCACCAAGAACTCCTAACTGCTAAATGTAATAGGATATTATTTATTCTTTCTTGATTGACCTCTCGATAACATTTGAAACTGTTGCTTTTTCCTTATTGAAAAATCTTTTCTTAACTTTCTGAATTGACATCTTTCCCGGGTTTTTTTCCTAACTGGCTATTTCCTTTTAGTTCTTTCTCTTAGCCGAATCCTTATCCTTTGGAAATTTCTTTTTATTATTTTTATCTAGTGAAATTATTTTTCTGATTCTAAAATTGACACATAATTATTGAAAAATTAAAGCAATGCAGACTAGTACAAAGTTGACTGATAAAAATTACCCCAAGATGCATCACTTGTAGATAACTAAGGTCATCATTTTGATGGCTATCTTTTCCCCTCCCAATCTCTCTTTCTCTCTGAAGTGATTCAAAATTGAGTCTAAACAATTTTCTCTTCTTTGATTTTTTTGGAGTTGTTTACCGTGATTACCAGAGGAAGTGTTATTTTGTGTTCAGTTTGAAATACTCAACACCTGTCCATAGTTAGTTGGCCCAGTAGTGAGCATCTTACAGGGAAATCTCTTCTGTCTATAGCCAGCCTTCTGAAGCAAATTAAGATCAAATATGCCTTGCTGAATGGCAGGTAATGGATTCTTTATTATTATAAATATAATATGAGGATGAGAAAAATGGACTACACATTCTAGATTGGGAGATATTAGAGAGAAACCCAGGAGAGATGGACAGTTTTTATTTTACCTCCAAAAACCGCCTATTACAGTGCAATCCATGTGGGATAGAGGAGATTATGTATCTCATAAAGCACATTTTATTGGAATAAAAACTCGAGTTAGGGGCAACATCACAGGAAGATCCTGTCTCACCATCATAAGGTTAAGAAAGAGTGGCCAACGGGGCAAGGCAAAGCCCTGGATGGGGGTTCAAAAGGCATGCCTGATAAGATCACTGCCATGGGCTATCAGGTAAGGAAGATCATAAAAAAAGATCTATAGGTAGCTTATTGATCCTTATAGGGAGTGGTTTCTTCAGAAGAATTCCAAGTCTGGAAAATAATGACCTAGGCTTGCATATCCTTCAAGGCAATTCCTGGCCCCAAACACTTACAATAATAGGGAGCACACTGCCTAGTTGTGACAGTTCCCCTGTTAAGGAAATTGTCTCGAGTTTCCCCCTCACTGGGGTGGTTCTGAAAATCACCAGACAAGGAAGATGTTTTCTTCAGGAAGACTTTAGGATAGCAAAATTTCAGAACAAGAAATTTATTTTCTTACCAGGAGATTTGCTGACCTTATCCCTTCATTGTTACAAACTGTCTGTCTGTCCTAATAGACCTGTGGTTTCCAACTCTCCTGAGTGAAGAGTTGTCCCCAGGGGATACTTGCCAATATCTGGAGACATTTTTGATTGTTACAACTGAGAGGTGGTGCTACTGGAATCTCACCGGTAGAGGCTAGATGTAAACAAGCCCCCCATAACAAAGAATCATCAGGCTCAAAAGGTCAGTAGTGTCAAGGTCAAGAAACCTGGTATTAGAGTATGTCCTCTGGACCAGTGGCCCTGATATAGTTTCTCCTTTACTGTTACTTTTAAATGACAATCTTTATTGTATTTATGCTGTTTTCCTCCATTGTTTTGTATCCAATTTTGTTTTGTTAATATATGACATAGTAAGGATCTGTTGGATATGGTCTTGGAGAATAAATGTACATTGCTCAGAAAGCTGGATCTTGACATCACCTATGCGATAGCTTCTATGTTTCTTGTTTGGGTTTGTTGTTTGTTATGGTTTTGATATGTATGGGAAGAAGTGACTGTTTTTGTTGGGGAGCAAATGGGTAGACTATACTAGATGCCAATTGTTTTATTGGGTTAGTTCTTCCAACCTGGATTTTCTGAGACTTGTACTCATTTTATAGCAACAACACCACATCACCCCCACCCTTGGTTACCACAGGGAGAATAATTTTATAAAATATGACACTCTTATCCAATTAATGATTGATTAAACCAGGGTTGGATGGTTCCCTAGATTGAGTCAATCAGAGTGGATTTTTGACGACTTGTAGTCAAGGCCAAATTATTCCAGTCTAGTTTGGCTGCTGGGTTGAACTAAAGAAATGGAAATTTTGAGTATGATATTGATGACCATGTTTCTGTCATATGGACCAGAAAACAGAAAAGACAGGGCGAACAGAGACTTAATGACGTCTATATACAGAGAGGAAGAGCAGAGAGACTGAAAGAGTGTTACGACAATATGTGCTGCTGGCTCTGGTTGCAATTCTGTTCTTAGAGGCTGTGAGATTTCCTGTCGTTATGGAAAACTCGCCTTTTCTGAATAAACTGGTTTGATTGTAAACATAAAGTTGTATATTTTTAATCAGATGATACAATACTGTAGCTTTGTTTTATATTAAACAATATAATTTAGCCAACTTTCCAGGTCAATAAATACAAATCTACAAGGGCTGTATTTCATTTTTGATGAACATACTATGGTTAATTTAACAAATTCTCCTTACTAATGGGTATTAACAATGAACATCTTTGAACATTTTAAAAAATACTCACACAATTTTCTTCTACCCATAAATTCTCTAAGTTAGATTGCTGGGTCAAAAGACATTTTTATTCAAAATTGTTTACATATTATCATACTTCTCTTCAGAAAAATCACGTTAGTTTATATGTCCACTAACAGTGATTGGGAGATATAGTTTTCCCAAGATGATTACCAGAGCTAGATTTTGTAAATATTTTCAATATTTGCAATCTAGTGGTAAAAGTTCACATTTTAAACTATGAATTTATTTGATCACCAATGATCACACTTTTATTGGTGATTTGTATTTCTTATTTTGTGAGTTGCCCCTTGGTGTCTTTTGACCATTTTACACTTGGGAGTTTATACGCTATCATTGATTTGTAAGGAATCTTTATATATTAGGACATTCCCCTCTATTATTTGCATTGCAACATTTTTCCCTCACTTTATGCTTCATTTTCCTTTGATTTTTGGCCTTGTATGCACATACATTTGAAGAATGTAGGCATTTTTAAAACTTCTGTAGTCAAATTTCTCAACGTTTAATTTTTTTCTGGATTTTCCATTGTTGAAAAGAAAGGCAATAACTTCACCCATATTTTGTTCTGGAATTTTAATTTTTTATTTTTTTCAATATTTGATGCACCATAATTTATTTTGTGGAGTGAGTTGTGATACTCCCCTGGTTTCTGAATTTCTGGATTTCCTATCCACAACCATTTGTTCCTGAAGTTCTTTCAGTTCTATCTTTATAATATCTTTGGAATGTATCCCTCATTTCACCTCCAATTTCCTTACTTTGGCTAAGAATTCACTATTTTTGGCCTATATTATTGCAACAGCCTCCTAAATAGTCTCCCTGCTTCCAATTTAGAACTCTAAAATTCAGTCCCAGATGTTGCTAGTGTGATTTTTTGAAAAGCACTTCTGGGGGACTTCCAGGAAAGGTTTTGATTTGAGTACAGTTATTTAATTTTTCTCTCCAAGATTTCCATGGAAAATACTAGCTTAAGCAGTTTGAACCACTCTACAATATTCAGAGTGCAGATCTGGCAATATTTTTTAATTTTTCAAAATTAAATTAAAATCCTAATAGGACCCTATGCTTCAGAAGGACAAGAGGTTTGGTGTCACCTTTTATTGGATCTTCTGACTTAAGACACAAAGCACTATTGACCATTTAAATAGCCCTCAGAGCAAGAGGAGCTTCTATGAATTTGATAATATTCTGTCTATGATGAAGACTGCCTACTATGTATTTGTGAAATCCTCATTTCCAAGCTTTCTTGCAGTTAGGGTTGAGCCACGAGACTGGTTTTCATCAATGGACTGAGAGCAGATGTGAGGTGTGACATGTCCAAGGAGAAGCTCCAAGAGCCAACATAAGATTAATCTATTTCACTGTTTCTCTCTGCCGTGAGACTGTTATGGTTCAGATAGAGACAGTTTATTCATCCTGTGACCTGTAATGACATGCCCAAGGAGAAGCTCCAAGAGCCAACATAAGATTAATCTATTTCACTGTTTCCCTCTGCCATGAGACTGTTATGGTTCAGATAGAGACAGTTTATTCATCTGGTGACCTGTAATGAAGAAGATGCAGGCCAGAGTTGCAGCCAACCCACAGTAAACTTGAAACAGGAGTAAGGAACAAATCAGTGAGATTTTGGCATCATTTGCTTCTACAGCATAACTCAGCCAGAATCCAAGAGACCAAGGGGGGAGCTGTCAGTCATCTTAAAGACTAGGCTCTGAACTGGCATAATGTCACTTCTACTAAACTCTTGTGATCAAAGAATTCACAGGCCAACTTAGATTCAAAAGAGGGGGCACTGGATGGAGGTTGGTGTCAAAGAATTTGTGGCTATTTTTCATCTGTCACAATTTGCTTCTGGCCACAAATACATTCTTCTCACATGAAAAACAGACTCACTCTTTCCCAAGACCATCAAAGTCTCAGGGTATTATCATCTAAATCAGGTCCTGGTATAGATGAGGCTCTTTGGATGTGGTCCCTTGTGTATGGTTCCTCCTGATCTGAAGACCTATGCATTAAAGAGCTAAGCTATCTATCTCCCAAATATACCCAGCGTGCAATAGAAAGAAAAAGAAAAGGGGGGAAATGAGGTGCACACAACAGTTACCAGTCTATAGCAATTCTGAAATCCAGCCAGGAACACATAGCTTGTTCCTTGTTTTAGGCCCAGGTTTACTGTCCGGTAATGATTTTCCATGGTTCTTGGTTCCACATTCTGAGACGATTTCTTTCCAGAAGAAATAAATCAGGTATGTAACTGAGTAGCCTTCTTAGCCTTCTTTCTTCCCATAGAAAGTTGGAGACCCATAATGTTATGCCATCTGGCCCTTTTAGTAAAGTGCCAGTACTTCTGCCAATTTAATTCTCTTAAATATTATGTGAGTTTCCTATAAATCTTATTAGGCTTCACTCCATTATACAAGTGTATTCATGACAAGCTTTCTCTGGCTTCATTTTAGAGTCAGAGTGCTGTGAGACAACACCATTAAGATGCTTAGAAGCCTTTTTCTCTAGTTGAGAGAGTCCATGAGGCATGCCCATAAATCTTTTCTGAAGTATTAACAAAGGATCTCAGTCTCATCATTGAGATGATCTTTACCCTGAGGCTATTTCTTGTATTGAGATCTCTTTGCTGTCTTGAGAGTCTGGGAATGAGAAATGGTTTTCTTCTTTGAAACTATGGGTCTTGGCTTCCTAATATTTCCTTTAAATTCTTATTGAAATTGAAAACTAAAGAGTTCCTTTTAGCTCATCTTTCTCTGTCAGTACTTTATTATATGTAGCTAAACAAAATTAACTGGCAGTTTTAATGTTCTTCCTTAGAATTTCCTTAGCCAAATCCATGTTTATTCTGTATATTTTCTGTTTTCCACTTTAACACAAGCAACAATGTTGCTAAACTTTTCACCATTAAGGATACATATCCCCTTTATTCCAGTCTCTAATAACAAGTTCCTCACTGAACTTTAAGCTTTCACTAAGACTCCTTGAGGATCTTCCAGCTCTTGTGTGCAACTCAGTCCAAAAAATAATGTCACGTATCTTAGGTTTTTTTTGTTTTTTAATGGCACCCCACTCCAAGTACCAATTTATGTTCTGATCATTTATTGATGCGTTACAAAACTATTTTAAGACTTAAAGGCATAAAGCAACAACCATTTTATTATACTTATAATTATTTGACTATGGGATTCAATTAGGGCAGAACAGGAATTGTTATTATTTGTCTCTGCTCTACAATGGTTGGGATCTCAATTGGAAAGTCTCAACTGGCTGGAGATGGCTAGCATAGCTTGACTGGGGCCATAAGTGGAAGAATGACTTCCATCGTGGGTTCTCTATTTCTTTCTCTTGCCCTGGGACCAACTGCCATGTCATGAGACAGCTCTCAGGAGAAGGAAGCCATGTCAGGAGGACACTCAGGCAGCTTATGGAGAGGTCCACATAACAAGAAACTGAGGCTCACCATAAACCATGTGAGTGATCTTGGTAATGGATCTTTTGAGGCCTGCACACAACCACGAGTGAGTTTGGAAGTAGATTCTCCCTCAGTTGAGCCCTTACATGACCACAGCCCTGGCTCACATTTCATTGTAACTTCGTGAAGGATAATGAACCATAACCACTCAGCTACTCCTGGATTCCTGGTTGACAGAAACTGAGAGAAATATTTGTTGTTTTAAGCTTCTGAGTTTGGGACAATTTGTTATGTAGCAATAGACAATAATATTATTCTACTCTTTTCTCATGATAGTATGTTGGATACGTGTGGGACAGAAAACTTTTCTTTTTAGTTCATAGATTTATGAATTAAGAGGTAATATATCTGGCCCTGATGTAGAAATCTTGGGCTTTGTGCCTAGTGCCATGGTTGAAGGGGACTTTCAGGCTGACTCTCTTAGGGAGAGGAAGAGTATTTTATGAGTGTATACGTAGAAGCGAGAGAAGTGAACATGCATGAAAAGAGGATGGACTGTGGAACATAGCATTATATTGACAATATTTGCTGTTCCTTCCTCAGGAGGAGGGTTGTACTTCTCCACTCCATTGATACCTGATAGACCATGTAACTTTCCTTGGCCAATGAAATATGAGCAGAAGTGAGGTGTGCTATTTTGAGCAGGAGTTTTATAACCACCTTAAGATTCTTTCCTTTTATCTTTTTCCTCTGTCGTGAGAGCAGCATGTCCCAGATAAGGGTTGCTTCCTCAGCCTTGGACCTGGGGTGAAAAATATGTGCAGCAGCTGATTCATAATGACCACATAATGTGAACCAGAAATCAACCTTTGTTGCTGTAAGCCGTTGAAATTTCAGGGTCACTTGTTACTGTAGCATTACTTAACCTAAGCTGATTCATACAGTGACCCTCCAGTTGTGTTTTGCTGCCGCAGCACTCATAGAGGCTGCCTGCCCACCATAAGTCTCTGCCTGACTGTGGGGAGAAGAGCCCACGTAGACCCTCACTGGATTTGTAACAGAAACAGTAAATCAACGTTTTCTCTGTTAAGTTTCTGAGATACGGGAATTATGCTTTTTAAAAAAACTGCAGCAGAAATAAGCCCATTCTGACGAATACATACCTCTTCTCCCTGAGCATTGATTCTCTTTATTTAAAATTTTGATATTTGTTCATTATGGATTCTTGCATTAATTTTGATTATTAAAAATATTGCATTAAAATAATATTAATCTTGATTACTGAGTTTTTGGGAGGGCATCCTTAAATTTTGCACTGATGTGAGTGTCTCACTCGCTTCACCTTAATCCCGGCCCTGCCCTGAGGTGATGCAGATGAATACACTTTTGTTCTTGAAGGCCACATGACTTGACCTTATCGTCTGTTATAACCATAAAGCTTTGAATCCTAAGACTACCTGGCCAGAGTATTATAGCACCATTAGAAGCATAACGTCATGGGGTTTTATAGGTAGAAAGTATCTTAGAGATAAACTATCCCAAATCTTTCTGTTAGAGAGGAGGAAACTAAAACTTAAAGGGATAAAATAATTTGGCCAAAGCCACATAGCCAATAAATTACAGATCTCCAAATATCCAAATATCCAAACTCATTATCTTCTGCCTCAAGTTTAGCATTCATTCTGCTACAATAAAAAAGCCAATTCTAGATCCTTTCCTTCACAAAAAGAAATCATCTCCTTGTTAAATTTCATTTGGGTACTCTGGGAAAAAATGTTGAGAAATAATAAAAATCTGGAGTTCCTTTCCTGTAACTCCAGAGTGTGATTTTATTCCAGTTTAGTCCATAAATTGACATGGATTATGAGGTTGTGTGGTATTTAGCTTTATGATAATTACCTATTTGAATAGCTGATAAGAGTTAATTTATCCTGAAGACAACTAGAAATAAAAGAATAATTGGGTTATAAAATTAAAGCAATAACATCTGTAGTTTCTACTACACTGAACATATTTGATGTAGAGAATATTTCAATTAGGCTGAAAAAAACCTGTGTATGCTTTTTCTTCCTTATATTCTTCCTCAAAAGATAAAAAGGCTTACCACACTCACAAAATAATCAAAACTAGGAATCTTTCCCAGCCTTTTGGTATTTCACATTTGTCTAGAGAAGAGTATACGCCCTTGACCTTAGATGCTTTTATATGATAAGTCAATGCTGATGTGAAATAAGTGGTCACCCTCTGTGAATTTAGTTTAGTAGTATGAATGGGCAGTTTCTGCATGATTAGTGGCCTTACTTAAATCAGGAAGTTATGGATTCCAATGTTGGCATTATTGATAACTCTCTGTGACTTTGGGTAAGTTGCTTCACCTCTCTGGGTCTCAGCTTTCTTACCTACATTCACTCATGACTTATTAATTCAACTAGTGTAAACTGATGGCCTTGTTTGTTTCAGACACCCTGCTGAGCACCAGGGGAATGGAAAAGATGTAGTCCCTGATCTCAAACAGCTTATGATAAAAGAAGCTCCTTATTTTATCCTCCACACAAGACAAAACTTGATAAGTTCTGTATAAGTGGTATAAAAGAAAGCAGAGATGAAAAGGAAGTGAGGAATCGCTTCCATCTGGAAGCAGTAGCACACCAATGTTGGGTTGGGGAAGTGGGGAGAAGTTTGCCTTGAGTGCAGACAATTAAAGGAAACTCAAAAACAACAATAAAAGCAACTCACAATCAGTCTACTTTCTATTATCACTGTATGCTGACTATTCTCAATAAGATCAGTGATAAAATACTCCTCTCCACTGAGGTTGACTATTCCCACCCCTGTTATGCCACTATCTGGAAGGTTGAAGAAAGGATTCAGAAAGGAGGTAGAAGAGAAGCCTGACCTTGAAGCAGAGTTAGGTTTATGGAAGAATTGTTGGAGAACTTCCAAGGCAGATATGGTTTAAAGTTTGGTGGAGGCCAAATTGCAGAAAAATATATATTATACCTCATTGTTTTATTTATTTAAGTCTTACTCTACAATGAGCATAGTATTTTAAATCTAATTATTAATATTTAGAAGGAGTTCATTGTTAGCTCTTTAATGCATGCATATTTATTTTTAAGTGTTATTAACTGGCTAGAAAAAGAAATATGTGTAATGTGATGCATTTAGTGAAGCGTCTTTGAGAATTGTTATGATCACTTTGACTTGAGAAATAGAAATGGAAAATGAAATTGTGAGAAAAAGGAAAACTTTTAGGTTTGGGAGTGCCCTTTTGAGTCAAGAGGCAAATCAAAACCTTATATTCAATATCATCAGCTTCTTTCTTTTCGTATTACTAAAATTTTCTTCATTAACCAAGGTAAAATAGTTGACTCAGTAAGAAATAGTCTCCTACTTCTAATATATTTGACTTAAGAGTTAACAAAACAGTTAGGAGGTGAATTTATATTCTGATATATCAATCTTGGAGTATTTGGACCAATGATGGATACAAGGTGGAGGTTAAAAAAAATGGTGAAAGGCAAAACCTTGGTCATAGGAATGACTTTTTTTTTTTTTTTTGGTGTGTATTATGCTTGTTCAGCTATTGCTTCAGCCCTAGACCTGACTTTTTGGTCTATCTCTTGAAAAAGCTGCTGAGTCAGTCGCAGAGCCGTGGTGAAGCCATGGTCCAAGAGGAATCAAGTAGGGAAAATCTCGTCTGCTGTCAGCTACCACCATCTCATGCTCACCTTCAGCATTCAGACAAGGGATAGGGGAGGGGTTCCACTCCAAATTGCTTCCTTGGTCACTCCTGGGTTTTAAGAGCTTGGGAGTAATGAGTACTTAATTTCTCTCTTTGTGGGAGTGGGTTAGGAAGGATTGGGTAAGCCAATTCGCACTTCCTTATTCCTTAAGCTAACTCAGAGACCATCGGGAACAGATGTCAAGGAAGAGTAGCATATCCTGAAAAGCCTGAATGTTTTGGTATGGCTGAAATACAGAATACTTGTGGTGCAGTAAAAGAATATGAACCCAGAGAGTAAGCGGGAGAGGATGTATGTAGAGGAAAGAGAAGAGGAGCCATATTTATTATTCCAAGGGGTTTTGTTTGAATCCAAAGGCAAAGGGGGCCTTTGGAGCCTATAAACCAGGGGATGATGGAGAATAACAGCAATGTCAACATGTTGAAATATTAGGAATATTTTCCTAATGGTGAGATAGATTACAAAGAGAGTAGGCATGGTTGATATTTTTGAAAATGATAGGCTTTCATCTGATGAGGTTTCACTATGGTATTGCCTGAGGGTTGAGTAATCTACTCTAGTCCTTTGGGAGTACAAGGAAAGATTTCTTATTGCCAAAGATCATGGAATCCTGGAGAAGGCCATTAATTGTTGGCAGATCCATTCCCTTTTTTGTGGATATAATTAGGATGTATTTGGATTCCAAGGGTTGGACTGAATTATTTGTCAATTACTTTTAACTTCATAAAAAATATCCTTCCCTATAATTTCTTCCCATTCAACTCCAATGACTGAATTTACAATTTTCAAGATGTAGAACCCAGTAGTTTCCCTAGACAAAAGCCGAGCTTTCCAATTTCCCAACCATTTATAATATCAAACACTCTTTGCCCTTCATGTCCTCTTTTGAAAGTCCTCATGTGTCCCAGAAAAGGTGTATTCATGGCTGTATTGGTGTGTTTGCTACTTGTGTGTGTTGCCATGTTTTTTCTTCAGCACAAAATCAAATTGGCCAGATAGTTTTATGTCCTTTTGGACAAAGAAGCTTCAGTATCAGATTCATTACATTGTATTTACCTTCAGAGGAGCTATCTTGCCAGCTAATTCCTGAGAGCATACAGTACAGCCCCTGCTGTCTAGTATCTTGCCTGCCTGCTGTGTACACGGAACTTTTCTAAAATGACCTATAAACATATGAGCTATTTCTGCATATGTTGATGTCTCCCTCATCTTTTCCTGCTCCCCAGAGTCTGTGCATGAAGAATACTGTCTTAAAATGTAATAACATTCCATGACACTTTATCACTCTAATAGCTATAAAATTACCAAATACTGCACCTTCTGTTTTTCTCCATAGTAGCTAGGGAGACAAATTCATGTGCTCATCTTTCTTCAGAAAGCAAAACTGACTAAAGGTCAAGTGTTTACCTTCTCATTTCAGCTTGTTGCTATTTCATTTGTGATTTATCCTGTTTTCACTCTCTCCCTTTCTGACCCACAGCATCAAAATATAAAGGTGGTCAAAGCCAGGACTGGAAAAATTCAGATGAATTAAATGGTGTGCAGAAAAGGGTTGATATCCTTTAAATGTCTCCATAGAGAGTTTTAACTTTATTCTCCCTGGAAGGAGGGTTTGGGGATTTACTCATTGTGTAGTTCCATTTTTAACAACTCATGCCATCATGTTGATACCAAACTGAAATTACCAGGATTCGACTTGGCTTAGTCACTTTTAAAAGCCCTTAATGGATCTCCATTGTCTGTGAGCACATCCTGGACTCACTCAGTCTTTTCAGTTTTAGCTTTTTCAACCATGAGCCATTTGACCTCATTACTCCTGGTTACTCATTCTTGTAACACCCCATATGATTTCATATCCATATACCTTTATACCCTCAGTTCCTTCTTTCTGAGATACTTAATCCTTCAGAACTTAGACAATAAACTCTGTAAGGGCAGGGATACCTGTAGTGCCTTACCCAGTGTCTGATGTATAGTAGACACTCAATAAATGTTTACTGACTGCCTCACTCAGCTCAAAATTATCTCTTTATTCCTGAATTATGTCTGTTTATAATTCTTTCTGCAACTGTCCAGGAGGGTCTGCATGCAGGATGTTTTTTTAATCTTTGTATATTTGAAAATGCTTTTATTTTGCCTTTACATTTAGCCACAATGAAATTATAGGTTATGGTTCTTGTCCTCTCAGCACTGTAAAGATCTATTACTCCATCGCCTTCTGGCATCAATTGTTGTCAGTGAGAAGTCTGCTGAAAGTGTAATTAGAAATTTTAACTGGCGCTATAGAGAAAGTCGTTCCTTTGTGGGTAATCTGTATTTTCTTTCTGGTAACTTCAAGATTTCAAGATTTTTTTCTTGTTGTCGCTAAATGTCACTAGGATGTGTCCAGATGTGCATTTATTTTCATTTTTACTACCTGGATTTGGTGCATCTTTCAACAAGTCTGGAAAATTCTCAGCCATTATCTTTTTAAATATTTCTACTCTGCCATTTGCTTTATTCTATGCTTTTAGCATTCCTATTAGACATATTTTGGAGCCTGTCAATTTATTCTCCATGTTTCTTAACTATTGTTCAATAAAAAAATGTTTTTATCTCTCTGTGCTGCATTCTTACTAAATTCTCAGTAGTTTCTTCCAATTCACTAATTCCTGCTTAATATATCCAGTCTGGAGTTTACTGATTTAAAAATTTTAAGGACCATATTTTTCATTTCCAACATTTATAGGAGAGACTTTTTAAATATACATTTTATAACCATTTCTGTCCCCCCATAACTTCTTGTTCTTTTTTTAAAGTAACATTTTTCCAGCCTTTATTTCTTTCAAGGATTTGAAACATTATTTAATTTATTTTTAATTAGATTCCCCCCCCCCCTTTTTTTTTTGGTGAGGAAGACTGGCCCTTAGCTAACATCTGTTGCTAATCCTCTACTTTTTGCTGAGGAAGATTGGCCCTGAGCTAACATCTGTGCCCATCTTCCTCTATTTTGTATGTGGGATGCCTGCCGCAGCATGGTTTGATAAGTGGTGCGTTGGTCCACGCCTGGGATTTGAACCTGCCAATCTCAGGCCACTGAAGTGGAGCACATGAACTTAACCACTACACCACCAGGCTGGCCCTGATTTTCACTTTTTTCTAGCTTTATTGAGATATAATTGACATATAACATTGTGTAAGTTTAAGGTGTGCAACATCTTGATTTGATACATTTATATATTGCAAAATGATTACCACCATACCACTACTAACATCTTCATCACATAATTACTATTTCTGTTTTGTGGTGAGAACATTTAAGATTTACTCCCTTAGCAACTTTCAAGTATATAATACAGTATTATTAACTATAATCAGTATGCTGTACCTCAGATCCCCGAACTTATTCATCTTATAACTGGAATTCATACCTTTTGATCAACATCTCCCCATCCTCCCACCCCTTCCCCAGCCCCTGGTAACCACAATTCTACTCTTTGTGTGTATGAGTTTGGCTTTTTTAGATTCCACATATAAGTGAGATCATACAGTATTTGCCTTGCTCTGTCCAACTTATTTCACTTAGCATAATGCTGTCAAGGTCCATCCAAGTTGTTGCAAATGGCAGGATTTCCTTCCTTCTCATGGATAAATAATATTCCATTTTATATGTATATATACCATATTTTCATTATCCATTCAGTGACACTGTTCCTCTTACCCACTCCAATGCATCCAAACTCACATTTTTTTGCTCCAGTGGTGTGCTGGACCTTCTCTTGAATCCTGGACTTCCACAAAGGCTCTGTCATCTGTGGGTGATTATCTAAGATGGTGTTTTCTCAGATTCTGGCTGAAAGTGGGTGGAGCCAGTTCATGGGCCACTGCAGGGTCCACAGCCAGGACCAAGGTCTGTCTGCCTATTATCCAACACATGGAAGAGGAAGACTCCTCCCAGGTCCCTTGGCATATGGTGCCAGATCCCACAGTTCCCTAAAGGCACTTTTGTCCATGAATGGATGCTGAATTATTGTTATTGAGCATCAGGGGACAAAAATGAGGAACTTCTTATGCCACCATGATTCTGACATCACCCACTGGCACATAATTATTTTAACATTAATTTCAGATTATTCTATTATTTTCATTATTGTTATTTTCATTAATGATCACCCATTTTTTTATTGCTCATTGTTGATTCTATAGGATTTCTTCCTTAGCATTAGATCTCACTGTATATTTTATTATTTTTTATTGTAGGCTCATCTTCAGTGAAAACCTTTGTCCCCATCCTCTTCTTCCCTGTGCTCACTCCTCCCTATTGAACAGTTTTGCAGCTGGCTCTTCAGGACCCCCAGTCCAGAGCCCAGTTTCCTCTTGTTGAATTAAGGCTATTTGGGGTAATATTGAGATAACACAGATGCAGCTACTGAGCCATTGGGCTGCTTATCCAAGTTTTGGAGAGTGGCTGTGTCTACTCCCTCCTGCCTGCCTCACTATCCCATTGTAGTAAGTCTCAGCTTTTTCAGCTTTCGTTCAGAGGTGGGAAAAGATAGTCTAGCTCCTGGGCTCAAGCAGTAATCTTGGCTCTTGTCCCCTTCCCATTTGTGGGGAATGTTTAGTCTCTATTTTCTTGTGGGAGCCAAGCCCCAGGCTCCCTTTTGTCTACTGCAGCAGCTCGTTTACCACCTTGGGTTTCTGATCTACAGATATATTATCCTTGGCTATATATATTTTTGGACTGGTGTGACACGAGACTGGAGGGAAGGACTTTTATTTTGTGGTTAAAGGAGAGGTTAATTTTTCCATCTTACTCTCACAGAATATAAATAAGAAAGCCTGTTGCTCTATTTGCTACAGGAAGTCATCTTACCACTATAAGGAACCATCTTGTGACCATGAAGAAAGTTAATATTAGGGCAATGTGTCAAGTATATGTATATATCTTTTTAATTGTTTTTTATATCTTATATAAACAGGGATTTCTACGTATTACTTTTTATATTTTCTCTTTTGTTGTCATATGTTTGGAATAGCAGTAGGGCTTCAAGATGTATACCTTATAATTCTCCCTTGACCAGAAGTCAAGCTATACATTTTTTTTTAACTTATTTATTTGTTTATTTTTCCCCCAAAGCCCCAGTAGACAGTTGTATGTCATAGCTGCACATCCTTCCAGCTGCTGCATGTGGGACGCGGCCTCAGACTGGCCGGACAAGCTGAGCATCTCTGTGCGCCCAGGACCCGAACCCAGGCCGCCAGCAGTGGAGCTTGCACACTTAACCGCTAAGCCACGGGGCTGGCCCCAAGCTATACATTTTTAACTCCGCTCTCTGGAGTGGATGCAGTGGTGACCTGCCCAGCTTCCCATCCAGACCAAAGCACTCAGTCCCCAGCTTCCAGCAGTGTTGACTGCTGACTGCTCACAGCTGAGTCACTCGGCAGGCATTTTCTTCAGCTGAAGGGAGCTGCCTTGCCCAAGGTTATGGCCTTTCCTTAGGAGCAGCTCAAGTCCAGTGATTGGTCAGGTGGAGACAGAGAGGCCTGACCCCCTTGCTTTAATTCAGGGCAAGGATATAAGGCCATCCCCCATCCAGGCCTCCCTGGGATGAGCTCAGACCTTCGCTGCACTAGCACTATAGTCCAACTTCTTCCTTTTATCAATGTTGCTTCACTCACTGCCTTACAGGTATTAATTCCAAGAGCATCTCTTAAAGACCTCCTGCTCTCAAACATCTAGCTCAGTAGTCTGTGTCCTGGGGAACTTTAAGATACGGCTCTATGGGAGGAGAACACCTAGGTGTCCCCAAGGACCTTGTCCTGCTGCTTCCTCATAGCAGACATTCAGGAATGTCTGTGGAAGGAATACATGAATAAAAATAAAGCTGCCTGAATTTGACCTGCAAGTTTTCCCAAGCTACATAATTTTTCTGATTTTACTAATAAAACTTGGACCTTCCAAGTCTGAGAAATTAATCTCACGCTTAGGTAAGATAACTTTGATTCACTTACTTTGTAAGTTTCTATTTTAATTGAACTTTCATGTTGCCTGGATGAACCTCGCATGTTGACACTTTTGTAATACATTTGAAGATGAATTACTTGCACGCACAGTATTAATGTGGGAGGTGGAGGCAGATAGCAGTATGATCAAGAACTGAGCACGGGCTGTAAATTGAAGTTTGGCAGTAGGAAGGAATGGCAGTGTTGGAGAATGGTAATGACGGTAATTCCTTTTCAAACGTCACTGGGGTTGGGACAGCACGGTAGCTTTACTTCCCAGAAAACTGACTCGAAACCTTTGCTGGGCACTCTTTTTTCAGGATTGGCAATTACGATCCTCCAGGCAACTTTCATCTCAGAGGGCGGAGAAAACTGTGCTTGCTCTCTGTGGGGAGCATAGAGAGAGTGATTGATGGGGAGGCCCGCATCTGGAGAAACAGTGTGGTGTGGTCACGTGAGGTATTTCATAAATGTGTTGTCAGGTGCCGGAAAGTTCTCTAGGAGGATATTTAAATGGTCCATTGCCATGTTGGCATTAATAATAATTAAAACGTCAGCATGTCCTGGATCACTGAGATGACCACCAGTGGTGGACCCTGTTGTGTACCTATCCTGTGTCCTATTTGCCATTCATCTTTTTCAAAGCCCCATCTTTTTTCAGGTATCCCTATTCCTCACTCAGCCCATGTTTTAAAGGCCGAGTCTGGTTTCTTTATGCAAATCATGGTAATCCCATTTCCCTTGCAAGTATTAGTTTCAGAAGCCCAGATTTAAGTAAGTTAGCATTCCCTGCTGACTTAAACGTGTGGGGTAGGCACAAGATTGCCAGAATGACCTTTTATTTTGCGGGGTGGGGAGGGAGGTTTTTTAAAAATGAGAAGCCAGTTTCCCTACTTGCCTCTAGTGATCATGAAGGAAGCCATCTTGTGTACATGCGGGAAGCCATCTTGTGTATATGCAGGAAACCATCTTATGACCATAATGGAAACTAATGTGAGCCCACATACAGAGAAAAGCAGTCGACAAAATCTCAGAGAAATGGAAAGAGTCCTGATTTTACTTACTGTGGGTCCTGCCTAATCCTGACTTAATAATATATGAACTAATGTATTTCCTTGTTGTTTAAATAGATTAAGCTGAGGTTCCCTAGTACTTACAGATGAAAACATCTTATTTGACATATCCTAGTGATCAAGTACTATCTTTGCATGTAGTTTATAATTTCATTGGTACCAAGTAATCATCGGTCCCAATTAAAGGCAGCATTTACCTTTAAAGATCTAGGAAAGCAGATCAGGCTGTCAGTAGATTGGCATTTCCAATACCTAAATAATAATAATGACTTCCGGTCGAAGTTGACTGGCCATGTGAGTTTATTCCCTCTCTATACCGGTACCTCAATAAAATGATAGTATAGGAATGAAAATAATGTTTAAATACTCGATGATAAGAAGATGAAAAGAGAGTCATTGGAAGAAAGAGTTCATCAAATTTCTGGAAGATAGATAAGATATGGAGGATTGAAAACTGGTGAAGCAGAATCAAGGAAGCCACAGAATATGTACAGAAGGAGATTCAAATGAAGAGGGAGCCAGTAAGCCCTTCCATGCCTTTAAGGACCCCTTCCATACTCCTTTAAGGACTATGAAATATCAGGTACAAAACTGGGTAGGATTACAATGTGGTGCAGAAAATAAGGCAATTAATCAAAATTCTATATATAAAACAGTCAAACCCACTTCATCCTGGAGGGCATGGAAGCCTGGCTTCCACGCCAAGACTTTAAAAAAAGAGGTATTCTCTTCCAGAGAAACTGGAAGTCTCCAGAAGAATCGAGACTTTACATTTTATCATTTATGGGCTCACTGGGTAATGATTCACTTGTTTCCCCAAACTGGTCTCACTTAGAGCACATTGGCAAAATCCACAAGTTCTGTCCATGCTACAGTGCTCTTATCAGGTTTAATTGACTTGTTCTTGAGCATAAACAGTCAAAAGTCTCCAAATGGGAGACCTGCAACGTGGAGGAGAGACATCAAAACAAACAGACACAAAACATGATTCTGGAGGAAACAGACATCATGCAAAGAACGGGAGGGAACTTCAACTGTAATGTGTGTTCTCAGAGAGATTTCAGAAAATGTTGCAATATTAAAACAAGCACAGGGCACAGTGAAACAGAATAAACACATACCAAGAAATGCCTCCTAGACAGTAAATATATATTTGTCAGAGTAGAAAATAATTCAACAGAAAAGTTGGAAAATTAGACCTGGGAAATCTCTCAGAAGTAGAACAGGGAAACAAAGAGGTGGAAAATACGAGAAGGAAACCCAGAGGGTCAACGCAGGAACATTCAGCATCTGACCAGGAGACAAATGACGGGGGAAAGTATCAAAGAAGGAATCAGGAAATTTCTCCAGAACTGAAGGACTTAATGTTCAGATTGAAAATGTACACCTAGTGCCCAGCACAATGAATTAAAAAAAAAAGCAGAAAAAAATCCCCTGGAGCACATTACCACAAAATGTCAGAACATCAAGGATAAAAGGAAAATCCTAAAAGCAAAGAAGAGGAAAAAATCCAAAAAGAAAACAAAAAGTCAACATCAGACTACACATCAGGAACTCTAGATATTAGGAGCTTTTGACTTTCTGAGGGAAAATCCTGTCAACTCAGGATTCAATACATAGCTAAAGTTCAATAAATATGATGGGAGAATAAAGACATTATCATAAATGTAAGGTCCGGAAGGGAATCTCCAGGGAAACAAGAGAACTTGACAGAGTACTAAATTTGTAGGAGAGGTTGAACAAAATTAAAAATATGTCTAAAATAATTAGTTCCAAAAAAAATTGAACTCCAGGCAAAAAGTCATACAAGAAATAACATTTAATTATAGCAATGGCTGTGTAGTGAAACACTTTTAAACAGTCATAATAATGAAATCACTATTGACTTTCAATTTTAAGAATCAACCCACTGATAAAGCTCAGAGTACTAATTACCATCAGAGAAGAAAATGTAAGTATTGTACATTTGACATTGTAAAAGTAATAGCACCAAAGTTGGGAAGTAGAACTAGGAGCAGAACTGAAATGGGTACCTATATTCTCACATTAGGAAGTAGGAAGTAAGAATATACTGTTTTGATGGAAGAAAAAATAAAGGTTTGTAAAAATGATTTTTAAAAATTAACAAACAAAATGACACATAATTTCACATCTTCTGTTTCCTTTGTTCATTTAGAATTATTTTGGCAGGAATAAAAACAAAGATTCTTTTTTGCAATCAAAAGATATTTTCATGAAAGAAGACTTGAGCTTCTGATGTTATGAAATCAAGATTTTGATTTGTCGTCATGAAAGCAACAACATATGACTTCAATTCTCACAGGCTAATACAAAAATAAGAGAGGTGAGCATGATATATAAAGGATGCTATTGAATCAAGTGAAGGCCAAGTAACATCATAGGGGCTGTTCCAAAATAAGTTTTGTGGTTAGTTCGTGCTAAAAATTGGAGGGACAATGCTAAAATAAAAAGAAACTTGGCTATGGTAATTTATATCCCATTCACTTAATGGGTGCTGATTTACCACAATATTAACCATATTACCATCATATAAAATTAACGTTACAAGTTTAATTTTATTAATTTTGTGGTTTTGCTTACATTTAATTTGCAATTTTTTTAAGTTGTGTAATAGCTAAAAGCATTTTAACTTCATTTGGAGAACTAAGGAGAGACACATGTGGATGGCACTGGGGCCTCATTTCCTCACCACTGTCCCCTTTGCTAATATAGCAGGGAGTTGGCTCAGCAGGTTGGAGTTTGCTCAGTGGCAGAACAAGCTGAGACCAGAGCTGAGCCTTCCTTCCCAACAAGGTCAGATCTCTAACCAAAGGCTCCACTGTTACAGAGTTGCCTAGATCTTCACTACTCATAATATGATCTGTGGTCTAGCAGCACTGGCATCCCCTGGGGGATTTTAAGAAATGCAGAATCTGGGGCCTCACTCAGACCTACTGAATCAGAATCCGCATATTAACAAATCCCCAGGTGTTTCATGCACATTAAAGTCTGGGAGGCACTGACCCTGCCCTGTCCCTATTACCGTGTCTGAGTACAGGAGCAGCATCCATCTCTGTGGAATCCTCTCCCACGGTGCTACCAGCCCAGCTCTGCCCAGCCTGAGCATCCCTCCTCTGAGGACCATCAGAGCTCAGGGGACCATGTGTGCTCTGACACACCTCTACTTGTGTTTCTTAACAAACTCTCTAGTGGTGAGTGTGGCCCCATTTCCCAATGTTTGTTGCTTTCATTGGCCCAGATTCCTTAGCTGTAAATCAGAATGGTAATAATACTTTTCTCATAGCATATTGTGAGGCTTACATGTCAAAATCCGTATAAAGCGCTCAGCACAGAGTAACATCTCAATAAATGTGGTTATAATTATTAGCTATTATCCAAGAGTCCCGGGTGATAACATTCAGCAGGAAAAGGCTCATATGTTAATGGTCTCCAGCCTCAGCTGTCATCGGGTTTATTTCCCTCATCAATAGCTCATTACTTGATTGTCAAGTCACAGACGCTGTAAGCCACACACCATCACACCGAATAATAGCAATTATTGCAGGTCTCATGTGTAAAGCATTACAGAGCCGGTATCCCTCTCATCCTGAGCGAGGTCTGCTGGAGCTGGTGGTAGTGAGGAGCAAAGCTGTTGCCTGTGTCGGTGGGAAGATTGTCTCTCACCCTCACAGCGCAGTCCAGTTTGTCCCAGGAGTTTCCAAACTCTCCCGCCCTGTGTCCCAATGTTTTACAAAGCCAAAACAGCTCTTTTCCTTGTGTTTTTTTAACTCATTTCTTGATGTTCTGCCTTCTCCTTAGACAGTTAGGCGTATGCCCATAGGCGCTGTGTGGAGCACAAATCTCATATGCTGTGCTGGGAGAGACCTTTTCCCTACTCCCACCTCTCGCCCCCAAATAGAAGCATTGTAACTGAACAAAACCCTTTCCCCTGGGACCCTCTTCCTAAGATGACCTCTTTTCAGATGGAGCTTCAGTCCCTCAAACAGGCTTTCAGAAAGCCCTCTCTATCGTGACTGCAAACATACTTCCTCATCTTGCCTCAATCCCAAGAGTGACTGAGCTTAATGTCCATATGGGGTCCTTTACACTTGAAATGACTGATTCTACAGAGTCTGGAAAAGAGAAGACATGGGGAGATGCGAACATGATCTCTTAATTTTGAAAGACCATAATGTGAAAGTGAGATTTGATATCTGCTCAGAAAGGCATTCCCAGAGCAAATGAACAGGAAATAATAGAAAGAAGAGAAAGTACCACTATGACCATCTTACTTTCCGTGTGGAAGGTACAATATGCTGTCCAATGTTATCATATTTAACGCCCCAAACAAGGATTTGTTTAACAGATGAGACTGGCACAGGCTAAGTAACCAAGCTGGGATCTGAACTCTTCTTTGTTTTACTCCAGAATCCACATCCTTTCCACTACATTATATGGCTTCATTTTATGAAATCAACTGATAGGTCGTAGTAAATTCCCTGTCATGGAGAGCATTCAAGCAGAGGTTGGAGGCCTCTGGAAGGCCTGGCCAACTGTCCCTAGGCTTGGAATGAAGTCAAGGGCTCATGAGGATTGAAGCCTGAGGTAATTCCTAGAGTGACACCATAAAGCAAGTGGTCTAGAAGAAGGTTATCAATTCCAAACAAAGCAAGAGAATAAGGAAGAAACAAAATGTAAGACTAAAAGTACGCAGAAGCACAGTTAGCTGATATATTGTGAGATGCATTGCAGAATAGGTGAAGGAAGATCCAGAGCTAATTTGACAGCCTCTGGGCCAAAATCTGCCCGTAAGCATGTTTTGTTTGGTCTTCAACGATTAATTCCTTTTTAGTTAATTGCCAACATCTAAAAATTGGTAGATTTCACCTACAAATCCGGATTTCAAGACTTCTCTTGAAAAATGGGAAGATCTAGAAATACTGGGCCTACATTTCTGCATGGCAACCTCTGAGTAGTGCTTGATTCTATAGGCAGGGTACATGCACTCTGAGTTTTAGGTTCCCACCACATTGTATGGCCTTACCTCCAGCTGTATTTACTTGTTTACATTATCTATCAGGACTCTGAAAATAACTGAAACAATTTATCTTTTCTGCTGCCATGTAGGAGTGCAGTTTAGAAAGAGACAGGCTGTGTTTGTGGCACATCTCACAGACCCATATTCCCTTCAGGACTGACTTGAGGCTGCAGTATACAGAGAGTCTGAAAGACAAGCCATTAGGATATTGCCCTAATACAAAGCCATTACTAAGTAGCAGGTACAAGCATGTTCCAAACAGTGAGCCAGTCACTGAGGGATGGAGAAGTGGGTTAGTTAAACATGGAAGAAACCAAGATAGGCAAGAACTAGGTCAAACATATTCTTAGGTACTACTGTCTAAGAAATGTGAGAAGACACCAATAGTTATCATTAAAATTGTACTTTAGATATTCCTGATTTTGAGGGTGGGGGTCAAGAGAGAAAAGAAAGAGAAAGAGGGGGTCAAATTGCATGTAATATTTTCTACAGCATGGTTTTCATTATTTTCAACTAGCGGTTTTGTTGTTTTTATCAAATTCTGATATAAAAAAACAAGAACATTCCAGGTTTTGGTAAGATGAGGTGAGAAAGTCAACCTAGTGACCAGATAGACAGACTGAAAAGCAGCTCCAACATCAGTGGAGGTTCTTTGCTTACAAGCAATAAAAACTGACACCAGTAAACAAAAATAAAAGAGGGTTTTATTGGAAATATATTGGGTACTCATGGCTTTGATGGGAAGGCTGGAAAATGGGCTATAGATATGAATAAGCACCCAGGAGTCCGGATGGATAGAAATGTGAGCAATTCTGGGGGTCTAAGAATCAGATTCCCCCTAAGTATCACAAGAGTGCCAAGCTGGAATAGATGAGTCCAGTCATTTTTAGCTATTGTGTCATTCTGTATAAGATCCTAATTTCAGAGAGGGAGCTTGACAATTAGCCTGGCTTAGGAAGGGAAGCTGGTTTGTACATTAGCATGTAAGCGCGATAAAGTCGAAGTGAGATGACATCGAGTATTAATTATCAATCTATGTTTTCAGCACCAAGGCCAGTGTTCGAAACAAAGTAGATGCTCAGTGTTTGTGAAATGAACCAATGCAGGAATGACAAAATGTTTTCATTCTTTGACTAGGGTAAGATAGAGCATCTGGAAGAATAGTCCCTAAGCCCCAAGCCAGCAGGGAAGAGATAATTTTCCAAAAGGAAATCAGGGTAATGTTATCAAGAGAGAATCGGATGGGTGCTGGGCAGCCAATTGAATGGGGCATGTAGAGAGATGTTTTTGATTTCCAAGCAAGGTTTATATCACAAACATGGAAAATGTCAAATCTCTCTTTCACATTTCAACATAGTAACAAGGAATCAGGGTCAGAATGCATCTAATTCCATCCCTGTTTTCCTGCACACACAATGGTAGCCAGATTTGGGGTGCTGTTGACTAGTGACCTGAAGTCCTGTGTCTCCCCTGTTTTGATTCTGATGAGGAAGGCCATATGCTAGTGCCAGCCCTGCCCCGAGTGAGTTCCCTGAGATGCAGGCACATTTCCTCCAAGAACATGCCATATGTACAAGAGGCTGTTCCAAGGAGAAGCAAATTTGCACATCCCACTCAAAGGGGGAATGGCAAGAATGGGTGTGAGGAGCCCCCGGATTTTCTGCTCTTCCTCTGAGGCACTTTAGGAAGGAGCACACGACTCATTTCAAAGAATCAAGGAAAGAACACCACCTGGGAAGTGGGAAATGCTCAAGAAGGCTCTGATAATGAAGCAGCTTTAGTGTTGATAAGCAACGTAGCTTTCTTAAGTTAATCCAACTGACCGTTCTGTTATGGCCCAACCCACTCATTTTGCCAGCTGGTCATGTATAATTTAGCTCTTAATTATAAGGTGTCTTGTGAGGTCCTCAGAATGCCCAGTGTGTGATCCTCATTCCTGTAGCTGGAGCACAGGCTTGGAGAGTCCTTCAGAACACTCCTTTCAACGAAAGCGGGTTTGCTTTCCAGCCTCTGTTTCAGCTGTAAATTAAAGACCTTTGTGTATTTCTATCATTTGGGTTGGAAGCCTGGATGCTAAGGACTGTGGTGACCTTGTTTGAAGAAAAAGGGGGAACAATATGTCAGCAGTCTTGTTACACCTAGAGCAGAGAGATCTGAGGACCCTTGAACCTAATCTGACTATGTACATTTTTTTTCAGCCTGCATAGGGTTAAATTTTTAAAATACTATTTGCAAATTCTGTAAAATTGGGAGGCTTTACATACAAATCTGGGTTTCTAATTTGTCTTGAAGGCACATAAAGTCTTGTGATACTAGGTCTGCTTTCTCACAAGGAAGTAGAAGTGGAGCTGGGCTGAGTAGAGGCGGCTCCCTTTGGACAGGCCTGAGCTCTCCAGTCAGACCCCACTCAGCTTTGGTCGTAACACAAAGAGTGTGTGTGTATGCGTGTGTGGTGAGGGGGCTGTGTAGGTAAATGAGTTTGCCACTCTAGATCTACAACTTTATTCCTAATTGGGTGTGCCCTAGGTCTTAAATTGCTAACAGTCTTTTCTCTGCTTCTTTGATGAGGTGAATGACTATTATGGGATATGTATGGAGGGTGGTTAGTGATTTGGAGCAGACTAGGAAGATGTTGTAACATGGGGCCAATTCTCCATATACCTTGGGGAAAGTTAGTCTACTTTGAGTTCATCTTGACTCCTCTTATATTCTGCTTTCAAGTTTTTAAGCAGGAGTTTGACTTGTAGGTAAAACCCAAGTTACCTTATTATATGATACGCCAGATCATAAAACGCTTTGAATGCCATGCTAAGGGTTTACGTATGGATAATAGGTTTGAAAACTCCAAAGCGCCCCAAGTTCTGCTGCCTAGGGTCATGTCATGCTGCTCCCCGGTGAAGTCCAGCAGAGCCATGTGGAGTGGCTCACAACTCCAGGGATGGGCCATCCACAGAGGGACCTTCATTTTTTAAAAAATTTTTACATTCGTGTCTTTTGACCACTACTCTCCTCTTTTGTGAATCTGTCACAGATATTGGCATATGTGCACCATCACATATGCGCGACCAGTTTGTGGCAATACTTTTAATAACTAGAAACTGCAAACCATCTAAGGGCCTATCAGTAGGGAAGCTGAACTAATTGTGGCATAGCCACACAATTGAATACGTGCAGCTATGAAAGGACTAAGATGTCAATGGCTCATATGGAATGATCTCCAAATCATATTACTTAAAAATCACAAGGTGTTGATTAGTGATTTTACTGTGTTTCCATTCATTTAAAAAATGTGCAGACACTCACTTATGCTTATATCAGGTGGAATAGTTTTAGGAGGTAAACAGCAACTGCTGAGGAGAGAGCCTGAGGCACAAGGGTTGAGAGAGAGATGTACTTCTCATTGCATATCCTTCTGTATTATTTGCTTATTTTACCAGGTTTATGTATGTTTTTTTTTTTCAGTAATAAAAATTGAGATGTGTGGTTGTGTGCACTTAACTTTGAGCTTCATTTCTCCTGGAGACTGCTTCATTCCTTTTAGGCAAATGTCTACATCCCACAATGCAGTTTTCTAGAAGGAATCACCAGTCCTGCCTGGCTGGCAGAACAGAGCAGGTTGTCCTGGGCTCCTGCTGAGAGCAGGGGTTCTTTTCTTGGAATTCTGGGTGAGAACAGCTCTTGGGTACTATGTGGTGCCTTGTGGAGCTGCTTAGTGAGTGGACAAAGAAGATACAGAGCCAGACAGCAATTCTGTGCTGCTTTTCTCATCTCACCTTGCTATGACATCTGCCACCTGACACTGTCACCTTTCGCTTCCTCACATATTGAATGGACATGATACGATTTGTTCTTTCCACTCTGGGAACATTTCAAAAAATAAATGGTAGAGATAAAACTCTGACTATCTAGGAGGACTGTGTCCTCTCTTGCAGCTCCCAGAGGACAGGGGATGATGGATCTCTTGCTCAACACTGATGATATAGGCAGAACAGTGTAGGGTGTGTGGGACCAAGTTTGAGACACACGAAGGACCGGCAAGAGGATCATAGAAGAAAAATTGTTCTGCGAGAAAAAAGGGGAAAGAAATTCTGGGGAAAGGGAAGCAAAGGTACAGGAGCATTCTAGAATCGGGCACATTCTAAGAGCAGGGAGAAGCTCAAAGTGGCTGTGACACAGGCTGAAATGGGAGAAGAGCAAGGGATGTGACTAGAAAATTCTGTAGGGAGTTTAGACTTTATTCTGAAAATTTTTGATTACTAGGAGGGTTTTAAAATAAGAGAATAATGATCTAATTTTATTTGACAAATATAACTAGCAGAAGTATAGGATATAGTTACTAGAACAAATCCCTTTTAACTAGAACAGGGAGAGAAACAGTTGTTGTAATGCTTTCTAGCTCAAAATAGTAAATGTTAAAAGAAGGCAGTGACAGTAGGGATCTAGGGGTGAGGAGATCTGAAAGGGATTTGTGAAATAAAATCGAATAGCTTGGTGAGGGACTAAATGCAGAAGTAAAAACAACGTCAACAATGACTTTGAGTGTTTGGCTTGGAGAGGCCATTGACTTAGATCGAGGAGATAGAGCACACAGCTGGAAGACTACTTTTTGACCTTGAAGTTTTAAATCTTTGTATTTCGCCCGCAATAAGAGTTGTTTGTGAGTGAATGCCCTCTGATGGCATGAATTTACTTCACCAAACATTTATTAAGTCCTCACACTGGGACCTGGAACAAGAGATTGAGTAAGGTGTGAAGGTCAAGAAAGTCTTTGGAATTGAATATTTTAGATCTCTCTCCCTCTCCTCCAACAGAGCAGCAAAGATATTTCCTCCCTTTTAGTAATGAAAGCATCCATAACAAAAAGAAATAACACTATTGTCCTTTGAGGATAAGTGTCACGCCCTGCCACTTCAGGACTTTCCCCGTGTCCCAGTACAATGTCCCTTCTTCCTCAATGGCAATAACTTGGGAGTTACCCAGGAAAGACAGCAAGGAGATGACTAAATTATGAGGAAAATCATTTGTCAAAGACTGCACAAGACTAGCAAGGACCATAGTTGCTGAGTGGGAAAATAGTTTCACTTTGTTGCAAGCAGCTCAGACCCAAGGGGAGCCGGCGAATCTTTAGTACTGCTTGGAGGGGCAAAGTGAGACAATGGGGGATCAATACCCCCGGCAGACTGGCTTCTCTTGCTGCTACGAGTCCTGCTCAATGACACCCTGGCGAGGTGTCTTGGCCCTATTAGGATGTGGTTGTCGCACTATCTTGGGGAGGGCAATTCCTCCTCTTGACAGTTTCCTGGAATCTGCTGGAATTTCTTTTGCCTCAAGCAGGATTTAACAGGCTGGGGAAGATATCACTCTGCTGCTTTTTCTGCAACTCTTTTCTTGTTCAGGTGCCAGCAGGCCCTCGTCCTTCTAGGATTCCAAGCTGTAGCTTCTCAGAAGGCTGATGTAATGGTTCTAAGCCTCAGAATAGAAGACCCACTTTTTTTTTTTTTTTTGTGAGGAAGATCAGCCCTGAGCTAACATCTGTGCTAATCCTCCTCTTTTTTGCTGAGGAAGACCAGCTCTGAGCTAACATCTATTGCCAATCCTTCTCCTTTTTTCCCCCAAAGCCCCCGTAGATAGTTGTAAGTCATAGTTGCACATCCTTCTAGTTGCTGTACGTGGGATGCGGCCTCAGCATGGCTGGAGAAGCGGTACGTCAGTGTACACCCGGGATCCGAACCTGGGCCGCCAGTAGCGGAGCGCGTGCACTTAACCGCTAAGCCACGGGGCCGGCCCGAAGACCCACTTTTTGATATGATCTGTCTGTTGTGTGTTCACCCTGTTGCCTCTTTCTCCTCTCACCGGCCCTTTAAAGACCTATCCGTACCTGTCAACATCTTCCCCATGAGGATCTCTCTTTGGTCCTCCTTTGATCTCTGCCTATTCACTCTCTGCTTGGGCTGCCCCATGAAACTGCATGTTTTCAGCTAATGGATCTGTATAACAAGACTTTGAAACATTCATTTCTAGGCTTATGGTCTGGTCCAGCATTCATTCATTCATTCATTCAGAAAACATTTATTGACCAAGTATGCCCTGCCAGGCTCTGCCCTAGGTACTGGGCATGTAAGAGACAGACATAGTGGGCTCTTGTGGAACCTCCACCTTGGTCTTCCAGCTATCCATTAGACATTTATGCTTGCCTTTGCCTCAAACCTGTCCCAGTCTTAATTTATTATCTTGGCCATCCAACCTGTCCTCTGCCTGGCAGACTTCAGTTAAGGGCATCACAGTCTCCAGGTGTCCGGGGTTGAACCTCATCCTCATTCTGCATTCCTTCCTCTCTTAACCTCCTATCGAATCTGTTGCCCATCTTTATTGATGCTGCCTCCTAACTTCCCATATTTGATTCTTCCCCTCCTTTCCCGTCTCTACTGCCTAATTGATGCTGGCTCAACACAAGGTTGACATAAGGGAAGCCATATTGTAGAAAGAAACCATATTGTAACTTTGAGTGACCTCTGATTAACTAGCCCAGACAAGCTCTGTGGATTTTATGGCCCCTCCCAGCTGCAATAAGTTGATAACTTTGTTCTTTTGAGTTCTTTAGGAATGTGATGATCCCCAGGCAGAGCGTCTATGCTGATAGCCATCATCAATGAGGACTGCAAGATCAGGGTATAGGGCTTTGCTCCAGTCTCTGATGTATGTAAGGTAAAACAAAAGACTGCCAGGAACTAAGACCAGATGTCTGCCCCACCTAGAGATCAGATGGACGCCCCTACTTGGAGACCAGCTGCCTCCCCCACCTGGAGACCAGCTCCCTATATAACTGGCTTGTTATCTTCCCCCTTGCCAGCAAGCTGTAATAAAAAGTTCTTTCTCTCCTACCACCTTGCCTCTTGACCATTGGCATGTCTTGTGGTGGGCAGACGACCCCCTCCTTGGGCGATAATATTAGTTCAGTTTCCATTACCCCTCAGCTGTATAGCTTCTTAACTTTGATAGCTTCTAATCTTTTCTCCCCCTGCACTCAAAATCACGCAAAGATTTTTGTTATATAGATAACCTTTCATGGCCTCCCATCATCTTGAAATAAAACTCCAATCATGGCCTCTCAGATGCATGATCTCCTCTTGGCTTGCCTTTCTGAATGTGTTTGCAAGTAGCCCCCAGCAGAGCTTCCCTGGAAGAAGGGAAAAGAAGAGGAGAGTAGAGGGAGGAGGGAGACAGGAGGAAGAGGAGATTCCAGCACATTGAACTATTTGTCGAGTGCCTACAATGTGCTTGGCACTGTGCTAAAGCCTTTATATACACCAAGCCATTTAATAATCCGCCCCAAGGGGCAGACACTTTTTAAGCTTCCATTGAAATATAAAGAAAGTGAAATTCTTACAGTATGGAGAACTTATCCAAAGTAAATGAGATAATAAATAATAATAGCTAACATCTATTGAGTCAGGCACTGCCAACTGCTTTACCAACATTATCTCCATCATAACCCCATCAGGTAATTGCTCTTAGGATTCCCATTTTACAAATGAAGAAACTGGGACTCAGAGACATGAGTGACACCCTGGGTCCAAGGCCACCCAGCCCCTGTGTGGTATAGCCAAAACAAACTTTCAACCTTCTGTCAAAAAAAAACACAATTTAAATAGATACTGAAATCTTCTCTCTATAGGAGCAGCAAAGGGAATTCCATTGCTGGATATAAAGCGAAGCCTCTTATAATCCCTTCTCTCTGCCCTTCTCCCAAGATTGCACACAGCACAAGCATGGCTGGTACTTACCATTTCTCCCCTGGTCTCCCCCAAACTCTCCCATCGCTATTTCTCTCTCTCCCTCCCCTCCTCCTTGGATCTCAGATCTCTTTTCTCATGGGAGTCGTTCTGTGCCTTTTCTGACGAAAATCTCTCAAACCTTTCTTGGCTTTATCCAGTTCTCTTCTCAATGCCAAATGCCCCAAACCAATGGCCCACAGGCTGTATTCAGCCATCAGATGTGGTTTTGTTCAGCCAACACAATTTTTAAAACAATTCTAGGCAACACTGAAAATTGGTGGCTTTCACACCAATTTCCCAATTTCTGGCTTGCCCTTGCCTGGTTTCCAGAAGATCTAGTAAGAGTGGCTGCCCAGTCACACACACTGTCCAGTCTGTCTCATCCCCACCATTCACCCCCATTGTCTCCCCATCACCAAGGCTTGGTTCCATTCTTGCTTGTGTTGGGGGAAGAGGGAGAATCCCCCTCTGCCCTTTCCCTTAAGGTTCTTATGGCTGGCCAAATCATTAACAAGACAGGTTAGCAGGAGAAAATAATACCAAGTTTATTTATTTATTTATTTATTTTATTTTATTTATTTATTTATTTATTTTTTTCCCCTAAAGCCCCAGTAGATAGTTGTATGTCATAGCTGCACATCCTTCTAGTTGCTGTACGTGGGACGCAGCCTCAGCATGGCCAGAGAAGTGGTGCATCGGTGCGCGCCCAGGATCCGAACCCCGGCCGCTAGCAGCGGAGCGGGCGCACCCAACCACTAAGCCACGGGGCCGGCCCTAATACCAAGTTTAATAACATGTATACTTGGGAGAAACCAGGGACACTGTGTTTCTCAACACAATAGTAGAAATTCTCGTCTTAAATACCATATTCAGCCAATGACAAAGGAGGATGTTGGGGGTGGGGGGAGTTAGTTACAGGAGATTACCACTAAAGCACAGTAAACAAGAGTAAGGTTATTATGCAGATTTAAGGCCTCACCTTCCACATTGATAAGTTTCTAGAAATGAGGTCATCCCCCCTCTTCCCAATACAGAGAGGGAGATACCTTTACAAATGGAGATTTCCCTTATAAATGTAAATGTTTGTCTGGCAACTCCTCACAGGGCCATCCAGAGAATGTGGCCAGAGAGACAGAACTTCTGATAAGATGGGCTTGTTGGTGCCTTTCCTATTGTAACATCTATTTTACATTATATTACAGCCATCAGATAGATCTGTTCCAGGAAGGAGACACCATGTCAAATTCTTCAGGCAGTTAGTGGGGGAGGTCAAATGTCCGTCAGAGAAAACAATCAAGGTAAAGAGATATATTCCAGGGTGGCCAAATCTTGATCTCCCACACTTGTTTCCGGGTCTTAAAGATAGGAAAATGAAAGAAGACACTGCATGTCTCAAGACTCCATATTTCACTCTGTATGCAAACAGTAATCCTCCAACTTTAAAGATTTAAAAAAAAAAAAATCAAGGGTCTTTGAAAAAGGAATACAACCTTGGCTGCTTACTCATTTACATATTCCTGTTGGCACGTGAGTTTGTGAAATCTAGATCAGATTAACAGAACAAAAAGACCCCTTCTCACCCACCCTAAAGTGGAGATCAATAGAACAACAAAAACCCAGTTGATCACACAACACAGAAATCACTTTAGAAGGGGAGGAAGGAAGAGGAGAGGGTAAGTTGTGAATTACGTGTTGATATTTCCTACCATTCTAGTTGCAACCTTCAATCTCCTCTACATAGTAACAAACAACTCCTTCCTAACAGAAATCGCCAGCTGTTAAGTGTTCTAGATGTTATTTGAATTTAAGTAAAACGACTCCTTCGACAAATACCTTGCAGCTGACAGCTTTTACAACGTGTTTTCTGATACAAACTGTTTCACAAAGAGCTTGTATCTTTTTACTACCAAACATCACATTCTGAACAGACAATAAGATTTTCAGCAGAGATTTTAAGAGGATCCATCATACGACTTAACAACAACTGTGATGTATTATTTTTAGTGCAAGAGTAAAGACCTGAGAGAAATAGCATTTTCAATTTGACTTTATGGCACCCCCAAGTTGTGTTAAAGTTAAATGAAAGTTAAAAATTTGGTACTGGGGAAAGAGCAAAGACTTTGGACTCAGACTTGGGTTTGAATTGTACTGTTACTCACTTATGTTAGCTATTGCACTTTGGGCAAGTTGCTTCACTAATTTGTGTCTCAATTGTCTCATCTATTAAAGGGAGTAATCCTACTGTATAGGATTGTTGCAGCAAAGGTTTGTGATACAGGGCCTGATACATAGTAAGATGCCCTAAATACTTTAGGTTATATGTGATAGTAACGCAACTCAAACCAGCTTAAGTAAAAATGAGAATTTCTTGACTTGCCTAACTGAAAATTTCAAGAGTATATCAGCTTTAGGCATAGCTGGATCCAGGGGCTCAAACAATGTCTTCAGGACTCAGTCTTTCTTCATCTTTGGGCTCTGTTTTCTTCTGTGTTTGACTTCATTCTTCATTGAGCCCAGCGGACTAGCTGGCTATTTTTTGGAGCAAGCAGAACAGAGATCTGAAAGAATATAGGCTGAGATGTGGAAAATCTAGATGAGCGCATCCTTGGGCAGGGCAAAACTGGTTTGGGCACCATAGTCCATGTGGGATGTCCTAGCAGGGGTGGTATTCAGGGCCAGCATAAGAGCACAAGACATTTTATCCTCATCAAAGCCACATAGAATAGGCAGTTTAAAATTATCATTTCCATTTGACAGATAAGGAAACTGAAGCTCTGCTATTAGTTTCCCATTGCTGCTGTAACAAATTGCCATAAACTTAGTGGCTTAAAACAACACAAATTTATTATTTTGCAGTTCTACAGGTCAGAAGTCCAAAATGAATCTTACTGGGCTAAAATCAGTGTCAGCAGGGCTGCATTCCTTCTGAAGGCTCTAGAAGAGAATCTATTTCCTTGCCATTTCCAGCTTGTAAAGGCCACCTACATTTCTTGCTCATGGCCCCCTTCCAGCTTCAAAGCCAGCAGCACAACATCTTCAAATCTCTCTGACTCTGACCCTGATCCTTCTTCCTCCCTCTTTCCTTTATAAGGACTTTTGTGATTATATTGAGCCCACCCAGATAATCCCGGAAAATCTCCCCATCTCAAGATCCTTAATTTAATCACATCTACAAAGTCCATTTTGCCATGTAAGGTAACATGTTTATAGGTTCCAGGGATTAGGACAAGAGTATCTTTGCAGAGGCCATTATTCAACCTACCTCAGGCTTCTAAAGGTAGAAGCCCCTTGGTCACTGCTTAAGTTAATAGCTGAGTCACAACTAGAACTGAGGTTAATGGTTCTAAACTAAGACAGTCTGGATAAGAATCCTGGTTCCCCTGCAGAATAGCTCTGTGACCTCACTCAGGCTTCTCTGAGCCTCTGTGTCTCCATCTATAAACTGAGTATAGTGTTATAAGGATTAAATGAGATACTGTTTTAAAGTGTCTAGCACGGTGTCTAATATGGAACAGAAAATTAGTGATGCTAGGCATTCCTGTTATTTTTGTCAGCCTTGAACAAGCAGGTGCCCTTAGACATTTGGCTCAGGGAAAACTGGGGAAGAGACAGTGGCATATTGGGTGGAAAGAGCTTTGGGATTTGAGTCATCCACATGACCATAAAGAACTTGAACTTCACTGAGTTCCTGTTCCTTATTCATAGTGGAAGCAATAGGTCCTTCCCTCACAGAATTAAGCAGAAAATGTCTACTTGGTGCTTGGAACCCTCAGTAAATATACCTCCCTCCCTCACTGGCTTCCTTTCATCTTCCTTCACCTTTTCTTATTTCTTTCTTTCACTTTTTCTGTTCTCCCTCTCTTCCTTTCTATCTTTCTTTCTCCTCTTTTCCCTTCCTCCTTCCTTGGTAGCCTCTCTTCCTCCCTCTGTCCTGCTCTTATTTCCTTCTTTCCTTAGACCTTCCTTCCTCTCTACCTCCCTCCTTTTGTCTCTCTCTCCCTTCCATCGCCCACACTTGAGACCTCCATTTAAGAGCAATTGATCAATTTCAGGGACTTCTGGTGTCTGCTCTGGGTCTCCTCTCTTATGTGTCACAGCAACCAGTACTTTCCACTCATCAGTTTCTTAGTTGTGCAATCTAAATGCTAATGATCCCTGCCTGACCTGCCCCTTCATCCCCCTCTATGGATACACTGAACACACCTTTGTACACACACTGTACAGAGGCAAACAGAATCTACTCTCCCCACCCCCACCCCTTGTCCAGGTTGTGGGCTCGAAATTGTGCCATCTTTGGAAATCTCTAATGGTCCAGTAAAGGCAGGGGGAGTCCTTCATCCAGAGCCCCCCAGAGCTTCTTCCTCCGTGGCAGGACCCTATCTACTGAGCTGGCCGATGCCCACGCTGATGTCCTCATTCCCTTTCATGCGCTGGTAGTTTTCAGTCTGATATTGAAAGTGCAATATGCTTGCCAGTAATGATGTCTTATTGGAGTGTAAAGATTTTCCCATTTCATTGCTTTATCCTGAATTTAAAGTATTTTGAAATTCACTTACATTGGAGAGGACCAGCAGCCAAACATTCGCTGTAAAGAAACTGGTGCTTTCTAAGGTGTTATCTCTGAAATGGGAGATGGGATAGGTTACTGCTCTCGTGCGGGCTGGGCAGAATCAGTCGCCGCACTTTTCCATCACGAGGACCAGGCAGCCTCTTTGCTTCCAAGTGCTGGTCCTAGGCGCGAGGGCACTCTGACCTTGTCTTTTGAATTCAACTAAAGTCTGTCCAAGGTGTTGAGATGGAAGAACACTTAGCTCTTGAGTACCTGCTTGGAAAATCAGAAAATCTTAAAGCTAATTCAGAGACTGACAATAGCAGGGATTCAAGCAGGGGATGGTGGAGGTGGCTATTATATTGCTGTTATTATTACTATTAGCGAATATTTATTGAATGGCCACTGTGCACTAAGTGTTCTGCTAAGTGCTATGCTTGAGTTATGATCTTCATTAAGCCTCTTAACAACCCTGTGAGATTGTTGGGAGGCCACCCAATCTGGCCAGACAAATCTGATCCTCCTGAGAACCTTATTGCTCTCTAGTATCAAGGCCATTGCCAGAGGTGTCCGTGGAAAATAAACCAGGGAGACTTCTCACATAGGTTCCATTAGGTCCTTAGATTTACTATTGTATGACACTGGCCCATTCATGACCAGAGTGGCAAACAGGGATGCCTGAGACTCTTTGGGCCGAAAAGCAGTGTTCTGGGCAGCCACAGTGGTTAAGAGTAGACACACTGGAGTGAATCCTAGCTCAGCTACTTTCTAGCTGTGTGGTCTGGGGCCTATCATTTAATCTCTCTGGGCCTCGGTTCCCTCATCTGTAAAATGCAGATAATAATGGTACGTGCCTCATGGGGTTGTGTGAGGATTACACAAGTCACTGTAGGTGAAGCACTTAGAACAGCACCTGGCATGCGGTAAAGGCTGTATAAGTATTCCTTACCTAAAATCTTTAAAAACTGCCCCCTTCTCAGCCCAGATGATATTCTGTGCCCTCTCCCGCAGGTCTGGGTCAATGGTATGTCCTGGATGATGAGCAGTAGAAAACAGGGCTCTAAAGCCGTCTTTTATTCTTCTCTTTCTTGTCCTTCCTCAAGGACTGGATGTGGGAAGGTTGTGGTAGTATAGGGTGACCCACTCGTCCCTGTTTTTCTGGAAATTTCCAGGTGTTAGCAAGCCCCAAGTTCTGGGAATGCCCTCAGTCTCAGGCAAACCAGGAGGAGCAAGATGAGGTGACATTTGGGTTTTGTGAGGATAAGTGTAGGATTGGAGACAACTAGTTTGCTAGGGCTGCCATAACAAAATACCACAGACTAGGTGGCTGAAACAACAGAAATTTATTTATCACAGTTCTGGAGGCTGGGAGTCCAAAATCAAGGTGCTGGTGGGATTGGTTTCTCTTGAGGCCTCTCTCCTTGTGTGTTGTAAATGGAAGAGTAAGTCCTTCTTGTGGGGTCTTTAAGGATCACTCCAACACAGCCACAGGAATTACACCCAGAGAAGCATATGAAATTAAGGATTTATTATATTTACAGGTCCTAGAAGAAGGAGGCAAGCACACCACACAGGGGACCATATGGGAGGAATGCCAGGGAGCAGGCACACCCAAGACCCCAGTGGTGGGGAACCGAGAGAGAGAAAGAGAACCCACAGGAAGTGCCCTCATTGGGCGTCAGGGTGCAGTACACAAGCAAAAGGCACAAGGAGATTCACTGGTGTGTTTGGATGTTACTGGGTCACAGTCAGGGGAGGGCAAGAAGGGGACTTGTGGCAGGGACCAGTCTTATCACCCTGGTGTACCTCGTCATCTGGGCAGGTGCTCACAGCCTGTTTGTGGGGATGCTGAGCCATTGGGAATGTAAGAAGTCTTAAGGATGTACAATACACCTTGGCTTGCAGATGGTCATCTTCTCGCTGTGTTCTCACATGGCCCTTTTCTCTGTGCACATGCATCCTTGGTGTCTCTCCTTCCTCTTAAAAGGACACCAGTCATATTAAATTAGAGCCCCACCTTTTTGACCTCATTTAATCTTAATTACCTCTTTAAAGGTTCTATCTCCCAATACAGTCACTCTGGGGTTAGGGCTTCAACATATGAAATTGTGGGGAACACAATTCAGTCCATAACAGACACTGTGGGTTTTAATGCAAAGGCTTTTCAGTGCATCCCTTCCTCCATCTGGAACTTAAGGCAACTGAAAGTTCTCTCTGCACATCCTTTCTCTGTTGCTTCCCTGTTGGTGGCATTTATAGCACACACAGTGATCTTTAATTGGAAGACATATCTCAGTACGAAACTGATTTTTGGCCACATAGAATTTTGATAACAACTTCAAATCAACTGGTTCCTAAAGCAAAAATAAGGCCTCCCCCAACCTCTCCTCTGCTCAAAGCCCTGCAACAGCTGCCCACTGCAACCAGAGCAAATCTCAACTCCTCAACTCCTCGAGGAGTGTGCATGTGTCATCAGCCCCATCTCTCTCTGACCCCATCTCTACCAAATTGACAATGTTGCTCATCCACTCCACTAAGTCACACTGGTTTCCTCTTCTTTCCTTCAAAATCCTAAGCTGGTATCTCTCAGGGAACATTTGCATTTGCTGTTGTTTCTGCTTAGAACTTTATTCCCCCCACATCATTTCCTGGCTGTCTCTTTGTTATTAAGGACTCTACCTCTTTTGTGTTCTGCCCACCAAATTCCGATGTTGGGGGGATTCCTCCCACATAGCCAATAAGCAACTCTTTGGGCACCAGCTGGGTGTCCTACAACTCAACTCAATTCTGACACTATCTACCTGGATATAGCATCAAATTCCAGAGGTTAAGGGTTCAGCCTTATAACACTGCCCCCTCCCACTTCAGATGCCTGTTGCAAGCCCAGGTTGTCACGTGTACTTCTGACCGACAGGCTGTAAGTCAGAGGTTCCCATGATCGAACCCAAGGAGGCTTGTGTTCAATTAATTTGCTAGAGGGTCTCACAGAACTCAGAGAAACATTTTACTTACTAGATTACTGGTTTAGTACAAAAGATATAACTCAGAAATACCCAGTTGGAAGAGATGTATAGATATGGGGAAGGGGTACAAAATTTCCATGCTCTCTCTGAGTACACCACTCTCCCCAAATCTCTAGGTGTACACCAACCCCAAAGCTCTCCAAACTCAGTTCTGGGATTTTATGGAGGCTTCATTACATAGGCATTATGGATTGAATCATTGGCCATTGCTGATTGATTCAACCTCTAGCCAGTCTCCCCTCCCAGGAGGTTGGGAGTAGGGGTCTGAAAGTTCCAACCCTTGAATCACATGGTTGGTTCCCCTGGCAACCAGTCCCTGACCTTAGATGTTGTCCAAAAGTCACCTCATTAATGTAACAAAAGACACCTTTATCACTTTCAATACTTAGGAAATTCCAAGAGTTTTGGGAGCTGTGAACCAGGAACCGTGGACAAAGAGCAAATATATATTTGTTTTATAAATCATAATATCATACCACCCAAATACCACCTCCTCTGACAGGCCTCCCTTCAGTATCTTAGCCACATCACTCACCACATTTAACTTCTTCTGTCACTTCTATGTGGTAGGACAGAGTTGGTGGGTTCATTTGTCAGTTAACTATTTATCGGGATCCTCACTATGTACCAGGCAGTGGGGCTTCAATGATAAACAAGACAGATCTCATCTTCCCAAAGGAACTTATATTTTGGAGTGGGGAGGCAGATAATAAACATATAAACATCTAAATACAGTAATTACTGGTTTAGTGAAATACTTTGAAAAAGCAGCCATGTAAAACTATTAGTCCTTCTGGAAAATTGTTGGACTACCCCATATGGCCTCAAAATCCATTTTCAAAATCCTGCTTGAGTATATGTCTAGAATGCTACTCTTGGGTTGGTTTTCAAACTGGCATAGCTGGACAGAACACTTCCTTTCTTTCTGGAGGTTTCAAGTTACTTTAATTTAGGAGTCGCCTTGAGTTGTCAGGCCATTTCTTGGTCTAATATTCAAGCATAGTGTTACTGGTGGTAGGGGAAGAGGGAGGATGGCCTGTTAAGTCTCTCTTCCCTTAGCTTTCCTGGCTTCCAGGCAAGGAATATACCTAAAACAGTCATCAAAAGAAGGTCTGGTCTCGGCAAAGAAGAGAAAGTAAAAGCAACAACGTATTTTGCAAAGAACTAGTTCAAATCCCAGAACGCAGCAACAGGGAAGCAGGCTTATATCTATGATGGCTTGCATCCAACTCTAATAACAATCTCTTGAATCTGCATAGAGCTTTATGTATGTGTGCTTGACTCTGGCTCCATATTCGTGTGCTTGTTTCCTTTGAGCTTGTATAGTTATACGTTATAGTGATCTTGAGAAGGGTGAAGGCAGGAAAGTGTGTGTGTGTACAAGAAAAGAGAGGTCCAGTTTTGATAACACTCTGTTTCTCCCATATCTAACATTGAAGATGGATCCCTCTACATACGAAGAAAATTTTATAACAACTGGCAGAGCCCTCTTTTCCAAAGGACTCCTGGCTCTCAATTAGATATGAGCTTGCTACGGATTGAATGCCTGGGTCTATTTCCCCTCCCTCAATTCACACATTGAAGCCCTAACCCACAATGAGATTGTATTTGGAGGTGGAGCCTTTCAGAGATAATTAGTTCAGATGAGGGTGGGACACTCATGATAGTGCCCTTATAAGAAGAGACATCAGGGAGCTAGATCTCACTCTCTCTTTGCCGTGTGAGGATGCAGTGAGAAGGCAGCTGTCTGCAAGCCAGGAAGAGAGCTCTCCCCAGAACCCAACCATGCTGGCACCCTGATCTGGGACTTCCAGCCTCCAGAAGTGTGAGAAAACATATTTCTGTTGTTTAAGTCCCCCAGTCTATGGTATTGTGATATGGCACCGCAAGCTGGCTAGTCAGGAAATATTTACTATGTCATCAGGCAATATGCCAAGCCCTGGGGACAAGAAAAAAAGGAGATTTGGTCTATGCCTTCAAGAACTCATAGTTTAGTAGTGGAGACTGAAATTTAGATCACGCTATCACACAGAAGATTCTCTCAAGTGACCCCCACTTAAGCTTGTCCAGAAATTCCAGACACTTTCCATTCCTTCTGTAAAACAGTGTAGTGTGCTGAACTGTGTCCTCCGGTACCTATGATGTGACTTGATTTGGAAATCTGGACTTTGTAGATGTAATTAAGTTCAGGATCTTAAAATGTGATCATACTAGATTTAGGGTGGACACTAAATCCAATGACTGGTGTCCTTATAAGAGAAAGGAGAGGGAGATTTGAGACACACAGAGGGGAAAGCCATGAAAAAATGGACGTAGAGATTGGAGTGAGGCATCTGCAAGCCAAGAAACCCAAGGATATCAAGATCCACAGAAAGTAAGAGACAGGGATGGATCATTCTTCCCTGGAGCCTCCAGTGGGAGCGAATCCTGCCAACACCTTGATTTCAAACTTCTGACCTCCAGAACTGTGAGAGAATAAATTTCTGATGTTTTAAGCCACCAACTTGGTGGAAATTTGTTATGGCAGCCTTGCCAAACTAATTCACATGGTGACCGCGGTTCAAACTCAGTGGCTTCACTGAGTTCTACTGGTCAATGTATTACCACCTGGTATGCTCCATACCCTTCTCTCGACTAGTTGGGTTACATGTTTAGTAAGAGGCCTTATATTTGTTCTCACACATAATTAGACCAGTTGTAATTGTTTCTTTTGCAATTAATCAATTTCATTAATATTATTTAAACCAGCAAAATATAAATACTATAAAGGAAGAGTTACTTTATCTTGAAGTCAAATTGAAATGCTCAGATAAAGGTGAATGACTAAAACAAATTTCTTATTGACTTCTGGGTGACAAGACAAACTTTAAACACCGTAGTTTTTTTAAAAGTCTAGTTTTATAAGATTTTGCTTTTAGATTGTTTTTCAAATGTCTGTAAGTTCTCACTCCACTTTAAAGTAACCCAAACTAGGAATCATTGACAATGCCTTATGGGTGTGGTTTATGTCAGAAGATGAGAGGTTCCAGTCAGTGGTTCCACACAGAAAGAAAAGGCTTTTTGACCTACATCAAAATATTGGTGATTGAATATACATTTTCCGGTTAAGTTAAAATAAAATGAGGCAAGTGTATTTTTTAAGTGATTTTAATGGACTTTTTCAATTATCTATCTATTATTGGTCCCAATTGTGTCAAATAGAAGAACCTCTACTGTAATAATAATTGTAATAAGAGTAAAAATAATAGGTAAATCATATTGAATGCTCATTATGTGCCAGGCATAGTTCTAAGTATATTTTATGTTTTCACTCATTTACTATTTACAGCAATCCTATAAGGTAGGTAGTATAATATATACCATTTTATTACCTAACAAGTGGGCAATGAGACTGGGAGGGACCTCCCCTGAGAACATGGATGGCCAGGTTGGGGTTTGAGGAATTCTAAGTGTGGTAAGCAGGCTTCCTGGAGTTTATGGGCTGAGGGTTTATTTCATGTCACCCTGGAACAAACCCGAGAGTGACCTAAACAGAATGGGACCTTGTGTTCCTGAAAATTTGAGGAAAAGTAAGACATTTACCAACTACTGTTATTTGCAGCCTTGCTTTAGTGAAGATTAGAGCAAAGTTAGGTTAACCAAAGAATCACTTGTCACCATTTCTACCAACTGCGTTAGACAGACTTAAATTCCACGAACCTGGTTACAGCTGTGTTATGTTGCCAAGCTGTGAAATTCACTCTCTCGAGGAGAAGAAAGAGCATTGGCTCCAGAGACAACCACCTGGCTTTGAGTTCTGAATCCTGACTCTGCCACATTGTGATCTTGGCCAACTTGCTTAACCTCTTTGTCCCTCTGCTTGCTTATTCTTAAAAGGGGGAAAATAATAGTACTGATCTCCTGGCTGTTGGAAGATTAAATGAGTTAATATTTATAAAGATCCTAGCACAGTGCCAGGCAAATGGTGAGTGCTACATAAGTATTAACTATTAGCATTGAGTGATTCACTCATTCAGCAATTATTTACTGAGCATCACTTTATAACCAACACTGTGCATCTACCTCAGTTTTACATTGAGAGGTTGCAAAGGACTGAATTTGTCTCCCCTCCAAAATTCATATGCTGAAATCTCAGCCCCTGGTGTGATGGTGGGGCCTTTGGGAGGAAATGAGATCATGAGAGTGGAGCCCTCATGAATGGGATTAGTGCCCACATAAAAGGGACTCCAGAGAGCTCCCTTGCCCTCTTTCCACCGTGTGAAGATACAACGAGAAGTCTGTAACCCAGAAGAGGGTTCTCACCAGACCCAACCATGCTGGCACCCTGATCTCAGACATCCAGCCTCCAGAACTGTGAAAAATACATTTCTTTTGTGTATAAGCCACCCAGTATACGAGACTTTGTTACAGCAGCCTGAATTAAGACACAGGTTTTATGTTAGACGTCTTATTGGATAATACCTTGTATGTGAACTACATTGCAAAGCCCTCCAAAGGTACCTTTTGTCTGAAGCAAATGTTTGACATTTATAATGACTCAAAATGTCGTAGAGAATAGAAATGTTAAATGTTTATAAATGCATTTTTTCTATACTATTGGAAAAAACTGAAAATTCCTGAAAAGCAGAAAAGAAAATAAAAAATCATCCATAATTTTATCATCCATGCATAACCACTATTTACATTTTGATGTCTTTTCTTCATGGCTTTTTTTAATGCATAGTTTTTTTTTGTTTTACATAATTATATCCATTCTCTATATCCAATTTTTATCTTGTTTTTTTCAGTGACTATTATATCATAAGGATTTTCCACATTATACAGTCTTTGTGAACATTGCATTTTATGACTCCATAATATTCCATGCTAGGATTATGGTACAGATTATTTAACCAAACACTTAAATTAAAAAATTTTTATTTCACTATTACTTATGCTGTTGTGATGATGGTCTTGTTGCATAAACTCAGCCCCTCACACACCCCAGTGGTCCACCACCAGTGTTTTGGGTTACTTCATTAAACTATGCACTCTAATGTATAATTACTGGATCAAAGAGTGTGACAATTTTAAGGCATTCGATACATGTTTACAAATTACTCTCTTTAAAAAGGCTGTGCCAGTTTACACTCTGATCTGCAATGTAAGAAAATATCCATTTTGCTACACATATTAATATGCGTACTATCATTTTAAAAGACCAGCTAATTTGAAAGGCATGAAATGTTGTTTTTATTTGCATGACTTTGATTAGTAGTGATACTGAAAAATTTTTCCATGTTTGTTAAACAGTAACATTTCCTTTTTGGGGAAATGTCTATTATGTCCTTTCTCCATTCATCCACTGGCGTCTTTGTTTTTCTTAAAGATTTATATTAATTCAAATATATAAATACATTCCGATATATTTGCTTCAAATGTGTTTCTATGTTTGTCATTTTCCTTTTAAGTTTGATTATGTTTTATATGAACAGAAGATTTATATTTTTTGTAATCACATCTGCTCATCTTTTTCTTTGTGATTTTTTAATCTTTTCTAAATCTAGATGCTCCTCTTTCCAGAAGCATGATAAATATTCATTTCTGTTTTCTTATAGTTTGTTTATGCTTTGATTAAAAAAACAACTCTTTGATCTATCTGGAATTTGTTTCAGTGCATTACATTGAAGAGACTTTTCACATGGCTAGCCATTTATTCCAATAAAATTTATTTAATAATCTTGTTTTTTCCTTCTTTATCATATATTAAATTTTCACATGTATTCGAGTATAATCTGAGCTGTCTGTGTGAACCAATGTACCACACTGTTTAAATGACAGTATTTTCAAAGTGTTTAAATATCTATTCACGCTGGTCCTTGGGTCATTCAAGTTTAAGGAGAGACAACTGGAATGAATTACCCTCTCTCCTCTTGTCCTCTTGCCTCATAGCAAGATAGCAGTTTAAAGATAAGCAGTGGTGACTGTGAGACAAGCATAAAGACAAAGAATACCAGCCATCCCAGTAAGCCTTGCGTGCTCCTGAAATGATCTCTGACTCTTTTCATTTTTTTCTTTCAGCTTTATTGAGGCATAATTGATGTACAAAATTGTAAGATATTTAAAGTGTACATCATGATGATCTGATATCCATATACATTGTGAAACGATCCCTCCCATCTAGTTAATTAACACATCCATCACCTCACATACCTATCTTTTTGTTTTCTTTGGTGAGAACATTTAAGTTCTACTCTCTTAGCAAATTTCAATTGCACAGTACAGTGTTATCAACTATGGTCACCATGTCTTGTTACATTAGATCCTCAGACCTTGCTCGTCTTATGGCTGAAAGTTTTTACCCTTTTGCCAACCTCACCCTATTTCCCCCAGCCCCCAGCCTTTGGCAACCACTTTTCTAATCTCTGTTTCTATGAGTTTGACCTTTTTTTTTTTTTTTTTCTTCCAGATTCTACGTATAAGTGATACTGTGCAGTATTTGTCTTTCTCTGTCTGGCTCATTTCACTTAGCATAATGTCATCAAGGTGCATCCAAGTTGTTGCAAATGACAGGATTTCCTTCTTTCTCATGGAGGAATAGTATTCCACTGTGTGTGTGTATATATATATATATATATACATATGTATATACATATATACATATACATATACATATACTGCATCTTCTTTATCCATCCATCCATTGATAGGCACTTAGATTGTTTCTATATCTTGGCTATTGTGAATATTGCTGCAACGAACATCGGAGTGCAGATATCTCTTTGAGATAGTGATCTCATTTCCTTTGGATAAATACCCAGAAGTGAAATAGCTGGATCATAGGATAGTTCTATTTTTAATTTTTTGAGGAATCTCCATACTGTTTTCCACAGTGGCTGCCCAAATCACATTCCCACCAACAGTGCACAAGGATTCCCTTTTCTCCACATCCTCTCCAACATTTAGCTCTTGTTTTTTTGACGACAGCCATACTAGCGGGTGTGAGGTGATATCTTGTTGTGGTTTTGATTTGCATTTCCCTGGTAATTAGCGATGTTGAATACCTTTTCATATACCTGTTTGCCATTTGTATGTCTGATCTCTGACCCTTGATAATGATTTTGTGTCTAGCTTTTCTTCCAGAGTTCACCCTGATTTCTGCTCTTGTTACTTGTTACCCAACTTGAGTAACAAGAGGATGACCCTCCTAGAAGTGAGTTTTATTCTCACCCTCACTATATGCAGTCACTGTAGATCCCTTGGGCAACCAGAGTCTGCCCCTTCAGTAACTTCTCCTCCATTTACCTCTACCTGAATTTCCTCCTTCCCCTCCAGCCTGACAAACACCTTTGCCCTCTGGGCTACTCACTGATTTGCTTTCTTTCTCAAAGGATATCATTTCTTCCTGGTATGTGGCAGATGCCCCTCAAGGTCAAAATCTTATACTTAAATCCTTGGAATACATTTTTATCTACTTCCTTCCACATATGATGATTTTCAGATTTTTGTTGTTTCTAATTTTTCTCATATAATCTCAAGTCCTTTGCTACACACAGCGGGGGATGGGAAGAGCTAAATTAGAAGGATCTAGAATCCATGATAGGAAAGGGATACCTAGGAGCTGTTCCATAATAAAAACTCCCAGGCCATCTGAGTGCAACTCTACTTGTCGCAAAAGTTAAAGGAATGATGTTCAATATACATGCTGCCTTATGTATGGTGATGGATGGAAACTACACTTTTGGTGGTGAACACAATGCAGTATATATAGAAGCCAAAATATAATGATATGCACCTGAAATTCACACAATGTTATAAACCAATGTGACCTCAATAAAATAATTTAGAATATATATATATATACATGCTGCCCACAGCACTCAGGCAGGAACCTCTTGTCAACAGGGCAAACAGACCACAGGAAATTAATACTCCACAATATCTGCAGGCCAGCTCAGACATGTCATCCTCTCATCTAGCTATAGAAGCTGATATTCTCCGTTTAGCACTTTGAAAATGAATTCAGACTTTAGAAGGGCATGCTTTCAAAATCCATCAGAACAAAGTCCATGAAAGATCTGAGCAGATTATATCACTACAGACCAGGTGTCAGCAAAGGTGCCAGATGTAGTCAACATGTCCAGGGCAGGATTCATTCATTCACTTATTTACTCATTCATTCATTCATGTGACAAATACTTATCAAGTTCTTACTCTATGGGAAGCATCCTTCTCATTCTAGGGACTTGGGATTCAGTGGTGAAATCAACCTAGTCTAATGGAGGAGGCATTTTAGCCAAATGAGATGGAGGAGACAGGTGACATAATACACTATTTCTCTTTCTATCTTTTATTTTCCAACCGTTTGCATTAATGCTTATAAATGAAACATGGAAATCAATTCTGGTTGCGGTTTATGGATAATCAGTGGAGAGACCTTCCACACAGGCAACATTGCTGGAAGCTATGTGGTGAATATGTATTGTGGCTCTTTTATAAATCTGTTTCTGCTCATCACTGCCTCTTGAGAAGGAATGGTTTCACACCCACTGGGAATCTGTATCTGAGGTATTGTGCTAATAAAATAACCAAACGACAGATAACTGTCAAACAGTTTTCCCTACATGGGATCAGAGAAGCTGGAGGATTCCAAGGAGATGGCTGAGTCTTCGCTTGTAGATCCGCCCAATATGTCAGCTTGTTTGAAAGCAAAGAAAGATTTTTTTTTCTTTCCCTTACAGGGTTAAAAAAGAAAGGAAAAAAGTAAGCATTTTAACAAGGAGGGTTCGAGATTAGTTACAAATACTTTATGAGTTTAATGGACAGCTGGGAAATTGTTAATTATAAGTTACAATCTCTTGACTTTGTTATTTGATTCAGCAAATTCATACTTAGCCACAGCTTTTTATTGGCCTTGCACAGTGTTCTGCGTAGAGTGGGCCCTAATGACTTTTTTTTTTAATGAGACACTGTGACAGATTCTGGAGATACAAAATACTGCCATTAGCCTTAAGGAAATAATTTAGGATGGCAGACAACTCTGTGAACAGCTAACTCTAATGCAATAATGACTGATAGTTCTTGAGCTCTGGTGTATTCCAGGCACCAGGTTAGATACTTTATGCATATTACCTTCTTTAATTCTGATAACAATCCTGTGAAGTAGGCACTAGTGTCTTCTCAGTTAAGGATGAAGACACAGAGGCTGAGAGAGGTTCACAAAGATATAATGCAGCTGTGACCTGAACCCAGATCTTTGTGATTCAAATGTCCCCATGCTTGAGTATGCAGCTGTGTGTCCTCTCTTGATGTCCCTACTGCCTTGCAGGCATGAATGATGTATCTAGAAAGCAAGACAGGGAAGGTAGCTGGTTCTCCTGGAGAAGGGTTTGGAAAATGTTCACAGGGAAAGTTTATAGAGTAGGAGAACTGGGTTTTGCAGCATGCCATTAATTGAGATAAAAATATGGGAAACAAGTCACCGTATCACATCATTTTTTGAGCTGGTGACCCCTTCCTGGTAACTGCAAGCTCATCCACTTTGTTGGGCTGCCTCAGTCTGTGGGCTGAGAGGAAAACTTGGCCGGGCTTCCAGCTCCTCTTCCCTGATTAGTGACTAAGGCTGCCTCCGTGATTGTCAGACTTTCCTCCCTATCTGGACTTTGGGATGCCCCCTGCCTTGGCCCACTCGATCTCTGTTTCTGTTGTTACTTCATGCTGGGCAGTACTGACTTGGGGCTGAGCCACTCCTTCTGTTACTGACACACCCATACTGGAAAACATACCCAGTCAGCTAGGATCCCTCTCATATTCTGCCAACACTTCCCCTGCAATCCAATGAGGTGGACAGTAGTTCATTTGCCTTCTATCATGCAGATTCCTCACTTCAGGCATTGGCGAAATGGCTACAGCACTGCTCTTGTAGCTGGGCAAGAGGGAGCCCTGTGCTTTGGAGGCCCCGTTCTGGTTCCCCTCTGTACACCTCCCCTCCCCTCCATACACTCACACGTTACGAAAAATTGTAATGCCAAAAGAATACACATCTGGAGACAGTGCCCTCCTAGACTGTGCTCTGCTTACTAGAATCTTGCAATGCCCTGTTCAGACGGCCCCATGCCCACTTCAGGGCCCACTCAGGGGTCTTCTTGTGTCTGTCTTTCAGAGGGTAGACTATGTTGGTGTGTGCCTTCCTAGGCCTGAGGGCCAATCAAGGAGCAGCTGTTTGAGGGGGAGTGTGGACGGAGCTTGGACCTACAGGATAGGGTATCCGCATGCTTATATGTGAGGCTATTGTGGTGGGGAACAGAGCTGAGAGTGGGCCAAGGGCTGAGAGTTGACTTTCCCTCTACCTGGAATGAGTCTGAGAACTCTACATGAAGACCTGCCCTTCTAGGTTGTTATGAAGGTATATTTATCAGAGAAGAAATCTAGAACATATTCTATTCAGGTTTTCATTTTATAACTATTTAACACATGGTATATGAGCCTCCATTGTTACTTTTGCCCAAGGCCTTGCAAATATTAGAGGTGCGTTTGACAACTGTACCCTTATCTTTCATGAATGGAACCAAATCTGGTCAATTTCGTTTTCGACTAGGGAAAGGTGCACCATGGTGTATGTCTTGCCAACATGAGGATGCTAGTGCTGGGCACAGTGACAAGATGCCAGATAGTACCAAGGCACTGATTGCTAACTATTGATGAATTCTACAATTTAAACACTAGAAAATCTTGAACACTTTCCATGTGGCCCAATGGTAGCTCATGGAACGGGGAATAGATTTACGCCTTGTATAAACAGAAAGGACCACACATCAAGTAAGCAGGAAAATCTGCCTCTCAGAGAGCACTCCCACTCACATTATATCACAAATCCCTATCATCATATACCAGCCATTATAGTAAGCTAAACACCTTCGTACATAACTCGTATGAATCATGTTTTTTTTTTTTAAGATTTTATTTATTTATTTTTCCCCCCAAAGCCCCAGTAGATAGTTGTATGTCATAGCTGCACATCCTTCTAGTTGCTGTATGTGGGACGTGGCCTCAGCATGGCCGGAGAAGTGGTGCGTCGGTGCGCGCCCGGGATCCGAACCCGGGCCGCCGGCAGCGGAGCGCGCGCATTTAACTGCTAAGCCACGAGGCCGGCCCTGAATCATGTTTTAGGGACTATTATTGGGTAGCATATTACTCTTTTTTCCTCACTCAGTCTCTTGGAAATAGCCCACATATATGTCATATACTCTTATCACATTGCTTTTGTTGAGAGATATTGTATTAGTTATATACTGCTGTGTAACAAATTGCCCCAAAACTTAGCAGCTTAAAATAGCAGCACTTATTATCTTATTATTTCTGTAAGTCAGGAAACAGAGTATGGCTTAGCTGAGTCCTCTGGCTGAAGATCCCTCATAAGGCTGCAATCAAGATGTGGCCAGGCTGCACCTCCATCCTCAACTTAAGGAAGGGGATCCTCTTCCAACCTCGTTCATCTGGTTGCTGGCAGAATTTGCTTCCTCATGGGCTTTTGAACCGAGACTGCCCTCAGATTCTGCCACATGAGTCTCTCCATAGGGCAGCCCACAACATGGCAACTTGCTTCATCAGAGCAAGCAAGAGCAAAGACCCGGGGAGAGAAAGTGTAAGCAAGCAGAAGTCACAATGTTTTGTAACCTAATCTTGGAAGTGGCTGTGGATACAGAATTCTAAGATGTTCCCCTGGTGTACACATCCTGTATAACCAAGGACTGTGAATATGATGAGATATCATTCCCATGATTATATTACACTATATTGCCAAAAGGATTTTACAAATGTAATTAAGGTCTCAAATCAGTTGACCTAAAGTTAGGGAGATTATCCAGGTGGAACTGACCTAATCGCATGAGCCCTTTAGAAAGCTAGCTACCACATATATATTTAATGAGTCTGGGTCTCAAGGTCAGAGATGTGGGAAGTCAGAGATTCAAAGCACAAGAAGGATTAGACACCCTATGGCTGACTTGAAGATGCAAGGGGCCATGTGGCAATGGATGCAGGTGGCCCCTAGCAGCTGAGAGTGGTCCATAGATGACACCCAGCGAAGGAACAGGAACCTCAGTTCTACAACCACAAGGAACTGAATTCTGGCAACATCAAGAATGACTGGGGGGCCGGCCCCGTGGCTTAGCGGTTAGGTGCGCACGCTCCACTGCCGGCGGCCCGGGTTTGGATCCCGGGTGCGCACCGACACACCACTCCTCCGGCCATGCTGAGGCCGCGTCCCACATACAGCAACTAGAAGGATGTGCAGCTATGACAGACAACTATCTACTGGGACTTTGGGGGAAAAAATAAATAAATAAAATCATAAAAAAAAAAAAAAGAATGACTGGGAAGTGGGTTTTCCCTCAGAGTCTTATAGACAAGAACTCAGCCTGGCCGATACTTTGATATCAGATTTGTGATACTTTGAGCAGAGAATGCAGGTAACCCAGCCCCAGTCTCCTAGCCCACAGAAAGAGTAAGATAATAAATTTGTGCTGTTTTAAGCTACTATGTGTGTGGTAATTTGTTATAGTGTTATAGACTGAATTATGTCTCCCTCCACCCCCAAATTGACATGTTAAAGCCCTAACCCTCAATGTGACTATATTTGGAGATGAGGCCAATAAGGAGGCAATTATGGTTAAAGGAAGTCATAAGGGTGGGGTCTTGATCTGGTAGGATTAGTGTCCTTATAAGAAGAGACATCAGAGAGCTCACTTGCTCTCTCTGTATACGCACTCACCAAGGAAAGGCCATGTAAGGACGCAGGAGAAGGTGGCCATCTGCAAGCCAGGAAGAGAGCTCTCACCAGAAATCAAATTCGCTCAAAACTTGATCTGGGATTTCTAGGCTTCAGAACTGTGGAAAAATACATTTCTGTTGTTTAAGCTACCCACTTGTGGTATTTTCTTATGGCAGCCCGAGCTGACTAATACTTGCAGCAATAGAAAACGTAAACCTTTGATTAAAGGTAAGTCACTGGATCCAGCTTACACTGAAGGGAGGGACTACACAGGGTGTGATACCAGGAGACAGGGATCATTGGGGGCCATCTTATAAGTCTACCTCCCCACAGATGTAGTTAACAAAAATACCATTTAGCACGTACGCCAAACATTAAGCAAGTGAACTGCTCATGGACACTGAGAAGTTTGGGGTAATTCCAGTCCCCAAAACCATTTACTCCTTGTGCTATTCTATTCCCCAAGTGAGGATGGGAAACCTTTGGGCAACTTGCTTCTTTGTTCAACTGAGTGGCGATGTGGCACAGTGATGCTTAGCGAGTGGTAGGCCCAAGTCCCAACTCTCCCCTTTACTAGGTGTGTGATCTTGAGCAAATTACTGATACATCTGAACCTTTGTTTTCTGGCATGTAAAATGAGCATAATAAGAATACTTTCCCCACAGCATCATTAGGAGGATTAAATATACTCATGTATGCAAGATCAGAGCATAGTGCCTAACGTATAGTAAATGCCTCACAAATATTATCCAAGTGAATGAGCAAAATTCAACTGAGTAAATTTCAAAGATCTTATTGGTTTTAGTCAATGATTCATGAATCGGGCAGCATCCAATCTAGCGGACAGAAAACTGTACAAGGCAAGAGATTTTATAGGCAGAGGGGGGCAGGAAGAAGGAAGTTGTACTAAGCAAAAAGTGGATTGATTATAGTAACTTATGTTCTTAGAGGGGTTTATTGGGCAGATTACCTAACGACTGCTGATCAGGTGATTCCTGATTAGCTTGTTTAAGATTCCATTTCTGGCAGGGCTGAAACTGTAACTAAGTTAAGTCTCTGGTGACGTGGAGCTTAGCATAAATAACTTCATTTTGGTCCTGTTATCTTTTCTTTAACATCTATTATTATTATCATTATCAGGAGGTCTCCTGGACTACCTGGAATGCCACAGACAGGTGATGATGTCTGCATTTCATTGGAGTAAGTAGTTCACCTCATTCATATATTTGTTTCATTTAATGTTTGTTTCATTATGTATTTATTTCATTTCATCATCACAGCCTACCCTAAGATATAGGTATTTATTATCCCCAACTTACAAGTAACAAAACTTACTAACCCCCAGGGAGACTACAGGACTCGTATAATATCATACAGCAATTCAGCAACGAAGTCAGGGTTCAAACCCAGCCTCCTGAATCTGAACCCCACTGCTCTCCACTACACTGAGCTGCCTTTGCTGATGTCCTAGATTTCATGTGGCTAGGACTTCTGCACCCCTACCTTGGCACCAGCTTACATAAAAAGAGCTCATTTTCTTTACATGGAGAGTACTTTTGGCCTAAGCAGAGGTTTTCCTTTATCCACGATTCCCAAGCCACCAGGACAACTGAAATTATTTAAATTTTTACTATTCCTCACTTTTCCTTTTGAAATTCTAACACCTCAGACTGGAAAAGCCAGGCCTGTGGTAAGGATTCCACACAGCTCTCTGGGAAAGCATGCGAGAGATTAGAAGGTATCTCCCAACCCAGCCTGTGTTTCATCACCTACAGCCCTGGGACTGACTGTATGTCTGAGGCTGAATGTGGGAGAGGGAGAGTGCCGGGCGTAAATTCCCCTATATCCCATCAGTGCCACTGGGCCTCTGGGGGCACTGTAGAGACGTAGTCCATTAAGGAATTACCTCCACGCTAGTGCTTTCCACCAAGAAGTGCTTTTCTGCTGGAGCTCCCTGAGGGGTAGCTGAAAGTGTTTCATTTCTATTCATTCTATTCTCTGGATTCCTCAATTTAATGAGGTCTTTACTTTTGCCTTTAAAGAGTGCTCTCACCCCTGTGGAGTCTAGCTTTTAGCTGGAGTTTGAATACCCAAGGGAGCAGGGAAAGAAAGGGGGAGAGGGATTAGAAGGTTAACCCCCGACACACTGACAAGGAGCTAGCTATCTCCGGCTCCCCCTCTCTGGCCAGCCCTACCTCTGCCTTTCCTGAAATTCCAAATTTGGTGTCTCAGAGACCTCCCATCTACTGGCTGAACCTGCCCCAGTTCCAGAGCAGAATTCCTCAGGGGCACAGAGTTTATTAATAGTCTCCACCCCCCAACCAGTAAAGATCAGAATAAGTTCACATTCTCAGAAAACAGAACCAACACAATAGCTGGGCCTCTGGCTGCCTCCCCCATACCTGCTCCTTCCCAGGCTCTGTTGCTTGTGATCAGACACCAGTCTTTGGACTCAGAGTTCCAGGAGATCCCTGGATGCCCACATAGTGTTGAAGGCAGCACCTCTGGAATATGGATCTCCACTCAACGTTTATTCCGTTTAAGGGACTGGGCTTCCAGCTTGGCCATGCCATAGTCCTCCCAGCGACACAGCTTAATGCTCTGGACCCACCTTTAGCCTCAAGCTCAAACCCAGCAAAACTGTTTACTTCTGCTACTCTTCAGCCATGATGGGCAGATCTCCCTGTTCTATAACCACAATCTATCAAACTCCTAAATATTCCCCTGCTGACTAGACTTATTGCTACCATGGCCTAAGTGATTGTTTCCCCACCCTTTACACACTAACTTCTGGAAGAACTCAATGCAATAAGCCACTGCAGAAAACTGCCTTGACCCAAGTTGCTGGTAATCAGACACCAGGCATTGGATTCAGAGTTCCAAGCGATCTCTCGATGCCCACATGATCTGAAAGGCAGTGCTTGTGGCATTCAGGGCTCCCTCCAATGCTTATTTTATTCAAGAGACTGAGCCTCCATCTTGATTGGCCCAGTGATCCTACTTAATGATATAGACTCAGCTTTAGCCTCAGCTGAGTCTAACTGTCTGGAACCCTCAGACACACTTAGATCCTCAGAAACTGGGTGAACAGGGAGGAGAAGGAAACTAAGATCAGGCATGATGGAAGACTGAGGCACTACTGTGAAGTCAGGCTAACCCTTGTCCATCCACAGGAGAGTGACAAACTCAGACTTGGGCTTGCCTATCAGCTAATGCTCTAAGTGAGACTGGTGTTGACAATGGAGTTACTGGAGAACAAGTCCTTCTTAATATCACTTGCCATCACCTGAGGCTAAACATGGTCCCCACCCCACTCTGGCTGTACATTGGAATCACTAAGGGAACTTTTAAAATTTAAGGTGCCTGGTCTCCATACCCAGAGATTATGACTTAATTGGTCTTGAGTAGGGGCCTGGGCATTAGCATTTTCAAAAAAGTGCCCAGGTAATTCTAACAGTACTAACAGTAATGAGAACTATTGGCCTAAAAAGAATAGGATTTGGAGCTTGATGGAGGCAGCTAGGTTGAGGGCTCTAGTTCTGGCATGGAACTGGAACATGAGGCAGGAAAAGAAAACATGCCTAATCGTAGTGACCAGGCCAACCTGAATAAGTTTGGTGATTTCTTCTAGATCCACCAGTTGCAGTCTAGTCCAGATTTTTCTTCCCCACCAACTGATAAAGCTGAGGTTCCTGGTGGACCTCTAGGAGAGGGCCCTGGACCTCCAGGAGAGGTTGAGTTTTGGTTGGGACTGGACTGAACTGAGTTGAGGAGTGAAGGGCCCCACTGCCCACACCTGGATGAGTCAGGGGCTGGCATTTTGGCAATATCACTCTTCCCAGTAGAATTACATCCTTAGTACTATTCTCTGACATAAAAGCCTTCCAGGAGTCCTTTTTAAATTGTTACAATTAGAGGAGGCTATAGACCTGGGATTTGGAGAAGATAAAAAGAGCCATTTAAGAGCCTTCCTTTCTGAGTGAAACGGGCCAAGTACATTCTTTTTACAAAGTTAACCAGGAAAGAAAACCATCTGAAAACAAACCCTGCAAATGATGGTGATGTGCAGGGAGGGGGTTGAGTCTGGAACGTGGTGTAGGAGGTAAGCAATGCTAATGGCCAAACAGTGATCAATTAGCATGTGGAGTTGAGCAACTATTGTGTTGGCTACCAACCATATCCAAGTGAGAGCTCTTCAGGGACACCCAATGACTGTCAGTCCTCGGAATAAAGCTGTGTGAGGCTGCTGAGGTCTTTGGCTGCTTTCAACGAGCAGATGTCTTCTAGCACAGCTCAGCCTCATTTCCATACAAGCAGCCCATACTCTGCCCCAGGCAGCCTCTGAGCAAGGGCCTTTGCTTCCCCAGAATTCTCCCTGTGTTAGTTGCAGGTGAGAATGGATGGAGTCTGCAGAGTTTGCTTCTAAAACTGATTTTTTGGTCGGGAATGAATAAACCACTTAATCCTACACTTTTCTCATTGCTAACATGCTGGCCCTCACATCCCTGCTTTTTGCTGGGCCAGTATAAAGAATAGTACTCTTTCGTATAAAATATTTATCAAGTGTCTACCTTGCGTAAAGGGCATTTTTAGGCTTTGAAGACAGAGCAGTGAGCATAACGGACAAGCTTCTGCCCTCAGAGTGCTTATAGTCTAGTGGGAGACAGAAAATAAGCAAGTAGTCCAATAAATAAATAAAATTTAAGTAAGCATAAAAGCTATGAGGAAAACAGTATAGGGTGGCCTGAGTACCAAGAAGAAGTCAGCAAAAGCAATAATAGAAAAAAATAGGTAAGTTGGATTTTATCAAAATTAAAAACTTTTGTGCTGCCATGGAAGTGATGCAGTGAAAATGACAAATAACTCAATTTTTTAAAAAAACATAAAGGGGGCCAAGGATCTGAATAGATATTTTTCCAAAGAAAATATACAAATAACCAATAAAGACATGAAAAGTTGTCCAACATCGTTAGCCATCAGTCAAATACAATTCAAAACTACAATAAGATACCACTACATACCCACTAGGATGGCTATAATAAAAAAGACAGATGATAACAAGTGTAGGCAAGAATGTGGAGAAACTGGAACCCTCATATGCTGCTGTTGAAAATGTAAAATGATGTGGCTACTTTGGAAAATAATCTGGCGGTTTCCAAAAAGTTAAACATAGAGTTACCATATGATCCAGCAGATCCACTCCTATAGATATACTCAAGAGAGATGAAAACATATGTCCACAGAAAAATTTGTATGTGAATGTTCATAGCAGTATTATTCATAGTAATCAAAAAGTGGAAACAACCCAGATGTTCATCAACTGATGAATGAATAAATAAAATATGGTATATCCATACAATGGAATATTATTTGACGATAAAAAGTCATGAAGTTCTGATACATGCTATGATGTGGATGAACCTTGAACACATTATGCCAAGTGAAAGAATCCACTCACAAAAGGCCATTCATTATATGACTTCATTTACATGAAACGTTCAGAAGAGGCAAATCTACTGAAACAGAAAGTAGAGTAGTGGTTGCCTAAGGATAATGGGAGGAGATTGGGGGAAGGGGAGTGATTGCTAATGGGTATGGGTTTTTTTTGAGGGGGTTACAAAAATGTTCTAAATTTGATTGTGGTGATGGTTGCACAATTTTGCAAATATGCTAAAAACATTGAGTTGTATACTTTAAATAGGTGACTTGTATGGTATGTGAGTTATAGCTCAATAAAGATTTTGTTAAAAGAAGAAGGAGGAGGAAAAGAAGAGGAGGAAGAGGAAGAGAGGGAGAAAGAGAAGAAGGAGAAGAACGCAGCAGCGTCTGCTTCCAGCTCTAGAAGGATCAAAGATTTGGGAGAAGCATTCTGTGCAGAGAGAATAGGTAATGTAAGTGCTCTAGGTTTTTTCTTTGATATTTTATGGTATAATAAAAAGAACGTGGGTTTTGGGCCAGGCACATCAGAGTCTGAATACCATCCCCATAATTTATCACAACCAGCTTCCTTTCAAATATGGTTTAAGTTTTCTTTTTTGAGAACTTACTATGTACTAGATATTGTGCTAATAGATTTACATGCATTGATGTAATTTCATCCTTGTCAATGCCTCTGAGGGAGGTGACAGTATACTCTTTTCACAGGACGTTGAGATTCAAAGTGCCTTTAACCACCACAATCTACTGAAAGAATGACCTGGGATAAGCCTATCACCTCCTTGGCTCTCATGTACCTTGTTTATGAAGTGGAGATAATATCTCCACATGATCGTCCTGTAGCTTGAGAACCCATGTGTACCTAGCACTGTGCCTAGAATTGCTTAAAAAGTTTTTTATCTAAGTTTTTATATTTAAAAAATTTTGGAAAGTTGTGTGTGGAATACTACTCAGCCATAAGAAACAATGAAATCCAGCCATTTGTGACAACATGGATGGACGTTGACGGTATTATGCTAAGCGAAATAAGTCAGAGGGAGAAAGTCAAATACCATATGATGTCACTCATAAACAGAAGATAAAAACAACAACAATCACATAGAGATAGAGATTGGCTTGGTGGTTACCAGAGGGGAAGGGGGGAGAAAGGGATGATCAGACACATGTGTGTGGTGATTGATTATAATTAGTCTTTGGGTGGTGAACATGATGTAATCTATACAGAAATCAAAATATAATGATGTACACCTGAAATTTATATAATGTTATAACCCAATGTTATCACAATAAAAAAAATTTTTATATGATTACTGTATATCTCTTATTTCCACATTAGTTTGTGAGCATTTTTTGTTGGTGACAATAATTTACATGTCCTTTTAATTTTAGTCTTACAGCACACAGAACCATATTTGGTACCTGTCGTGGGTTGAATAATGTCTCCCCCTGAAAAGATGTGTCCCAGTTCTAATATTCAGGCCCTGTGGATGTTACTTTATTTGGAAAAAGGATCTTTGCAGATGTCGTTAAATTAAAGATCTTAAGATGAGATCATTCTGGTTTATCCAAGTGGGACCTAAATCCAATGACAAGTATGTCTATTAAAGACAGAAGAGAAGACACAGACACAGAGGAGAAGGCCATGTGAAGACAAAGGCAGAGATTGAGTTATGCATTCACAATCCAAGGAACACTGGAACCACCAGAAACTGGAAGGGGTGAGGAAGGATCATTCCCTAGAACCTTTGGAGTAGGGCCCAACCAACACCTTGATTTCAGACTTCTGGCCTCCAGAACTGTGAGAATAAATTTCTGTTATTTTAAGCCATCCAGTTTGTGGTAATTTATTATGGAAGCCACAGGAAACTAATACAGTACTTAGTATATTATGTATAAATAAATATTGATTAATTGAAGATGTTAACAACAAAGGCCACTAAGAAACAGAAGGAAGAAAAGAAGGCTTGGAATTAGTAATTTTTGAGCATCTACTATACACAGGGCACTGTCTTAAGTACCTTCACAATTATTTCTTTCTACAAAATGGAGCAAATCAAGGTGGTCGATTGCACGGACTTTGAAGTTAGAGTCAGATTCAACTCCTGCTTCCACTATCTATTTTATACATGACATCAGGCAATCAGTGTAATTTGTGTGTATCTTGGTTCCTCCAACTGTAAAATGGGGAAAATCATAGCATCTAAGGTGTTTGTGAAGATTAACGAGAAGTAGAGTCAATATTCAAGACAAGCTATTTCTCTGATAAAACAGACAGTGGGGTCCTGAGGGTTAACTCTTCTGCAGAAAGATGAGCTCTAGACAGACAGTGCTCTCAGGATTTATAGATTTTCAGTAGTTTGATTATGATATACCTAGGAATGGTTTTCTTCATATTTGTTTTGTTCACTGAGCTTCTTGACTCTGTCTTTCGCCAAATCTGGGAAGTTTTCAGCCACTATTTTTTCAAGTCATTTTTTCTACCCTACTCTTTCTGTTCTTTGCTTTAGCAACTCTAATTGTCCATAAATTAAATCTTTTGATTTTCCCACACAGACCCCTGTACATTTTTTTCCAATATTTTTTTCTTTCTCTTGTTCAGCTTGGATAATCTCTATTGATCTCTCTTCAAGTTTATTTTTACTGACTCTTTCCTATGTCATCTCTATTCTGTTATTAACCCATCTAATAAATTTTAAATTTCAGAAACTATATTTTTTTAGTTCTAAAATTTCCAATTGGTCCTTTTTCATATTTTCTATTTCTCTACTGAGATGTCTTATCTTTTCATTCATTACAAGCATATTTTCCTTTACATCGTAGAGCATAGTTATACTGTTTTAAAGTCCTTGTCTGATAATTTTAACATTTGGGACATCTCAATATTGGCCTCTGTTGATTACCTTTTTCTTGAGAATGAGTCACATTTTCTTTATTCTTCATACGTTGAATAGCTTGGGGTTGTATCTTGGGCATTGTGAAAGGTATGTTGTGAATTCTGTTATATTTCTCCAAACAGTGTTGATGTTTATAACCTGCATTAACTTGGTTAGGTGAGTGGCAACTCAAATCTCAGTTTCAATACTTTATATTTAGCTGGGCTGCTTGCAGGCCATGCATATGTGGTCCAGGTATCAGCCAGGGACTTGTACTTGAGGCTGAACTTGTACACAGAATTTAGGATGCTCTTTCTTTGATTCTCCCCTTTTTTTGAGATTTTCTCCTCATTCTTCAGCAGCCATGGTTGCTCCAGGTTCCATCCCCTCATTCCTTAGGCCAGAGAATAGATGGGTTTTCTATAGTTTTAGATTCCCTAAATCATGACTGGAGTATAACATCTGAGCAAAGGCCCCCCTAAATGAGAAACTCATTTTATGGTGATTGCTTCTTCCAAGTTTTGACTCACCTCCAAAATCTCTTGCCTTTTTTCACACTCCAGAGCTCTCAGGTGGTTGTCTTGGGAGTATTTTATCCAGAATTCGTAATTGTTATCCGTTAGAGTCTCCATATATTGAAAGCTTACTCTTCCGTCCTGGAAGTAGAATCTTGCATTTAGCTAGAGGTGGAAAATGTATGAAGTACTTAGATAATGTCTGGCCCAATGTAATCCTCAACAATAATCATTGTTGATTATTCTCATCATAACACTGTGTGAGGTAAGCATTATTATTCTCATTGCCCAGATTAAGTGTGAGGGCTCGGAGAAGTTAAGTAACTTACCCAGCATCTTATAGCTAGTAATTGGAGCTTTATCAAATGGAGTGAGTTTTTATTTGAAGTTTTGGCTAGATATTTTCATTCCTGTTCTCCCTTGAATTTTGAATGACCCTGAATATCTAAGCTTCATTCATTTCCATCTGTAAATGCAGATTCATAGCTGTGCTTCTGAACCCCTGAAGTTGCTTTTCATTAGGAGCAATGGGCTTGAAGAAGCTATTGATGAGTGCCAGGCTCAGGTTCAGCTTGGGAACAGTTACAACAGCCAACAACAATTACTATTTAAGTGGGGATGAGAGAAGGACCCATGAAATCCCAAAAGCCTCTGTTAGGCTACCACAAAGACACTCAGCTCCTCCTCTTCATTGAGTATACGGCATTAAACAGTTATTTCTCCTTTGAGTCTCGGTTTCTTCATCTGCAAATTGGGTATAAGAATTCTTAATCTGAAAACTAGGAGAGAATTCAGTGAGAAAACTCACTTTCACGTGCCTGACTTTGTACTTCACAAAAGGCAGGAAATTGATTTGTTAGCAGAATTGGAATAGTGAGTTCCATATGCAGTCTGAAGAGAGAAGAAACAAAAGTCAGTGGCACAGAGGAGACCAACAAATTTTCCCTTTGTGTTTTTCTGTGATACAATTTTCCTTTTCAGATAGCTGAGATTGAGGCTTCCACTCGCTGGGGAGGCCAGTCCCCAGACAACAGGCCACTGTGCATTCCATCCTCCTTGCTGCCACACACCACTGCTTTCTCCCTAGAGAGGCCTCGGGCTTTGGCAAATGATTAGGCAGCTGACAAGACTGCACACAGTTTCTGAGGAAGTGGCTTCTTCTTATTACTTGATGCTTCATTTTTATTTTTAATTTTCTTATCCTTGTCCTGCCCCAGGGAAGGGTGAATCCTCTCATACGCTGTGGTACTAAGTTCTTGCAATGGAACAAGTCATAAAATGTAGAATTTGTAATTCCTTAGTCTCTCTCTAGATGGGCTTGAATAAACATAACTATTTGTTTGTAATCCTTTGGACTTACATTTGGAAATGTTGGTTCATCGAATGTTTATCACATAGGTTTTATTATTCCCATTGAACACATAAGGAAACTGAGAGTTGGGGACATTGAGACTTGTGTTGAGTCCCACAGCTTCTTAGTGCAGAGCTGGTATTCAATGGCATTAAGATCTATCAAAAGGCGAACTGTAGCTGGATGAACATCATTTCCTTAGACTCTGTCTCCAGCTTTTACCTACAATTTCATAGCCGCAGTCCAGATTAGGGACTTAATGTTATATTTTCTCAGAGATTTTGCCTCAGAGTTTTTTGAATGGGAACTTGGAGAATGGGTACCAAGTGCATACATCCATTTCAATTTGGAGATCACATTTTAAATGTCTGTGGGACTATATGAGAATAGATTTGTACTAAACTGTAAGTTTCATGTCTGTTTATACTTACCATTTTATCTCTGGCACCTAGCTCTTTTTTCTACAGTATTACAGCTGCCTTCTCTCCAGCATAATTGTTTCCTGTCTCCTAAATGCCCAGGAAGCATATAAACAAGTAAGGACATAGAGCAGCACGTGCAGTCAATACCTTTTGAAAGTTTAAGTGAACTCCCCCTGGCTGAAAACCTCAGATCCCCAAATAGGCCCACCTCCTCCCCCACACGGCTCTGCTGAAGAGGAATTTGTCTGAAGGTCCCTGAGTCCATGTCTGTTTGGTGACAGCTGTCCAAATGTAAGAGGTGTTATACATTTGGAGAATGAAATTATTTGGCTGAATTGATGGTGTGTGACCATGTGTGGCAGATGTCTGCTTTTGCGCTGGGCATTAAACCCTCACTTCTCTTGGTTTCCAAAGTGGACACATTGAAGAGAGATGAATTTGAGGCAAACATCGTTTCCCTTTGTAGGAAAAAATAACATTATTCTGAATGTGTTAAGCCCTGCCATGAGGAGTTCTCCACCCCTAAAGCTAGTTCTGCTTTCTGCCTTTCTGAAAGCATAAATAATTTTTCTCCTTGACTTCTTCGTTGGTGGGAAGTCCAGAGGGCCAGTGGGCACTAAAGAATCTCCCTTGCAAGCCACATCTTCTCTGGGCCTTTCATGCTGCATCTGTCTGAAGTGGAAACTTCACTTCAGGGCTTCAGCATCTGCCCTGGCCTGATCCAGGCAGAATGGGTTGTCTGATGAGTTCTTCTAGATGGAGTTGTATACACAAGAGACAGTTGCCAATGGGAATCAAACAGTATTTTAATCTTATTATCAGGGCAAATGCTCTGCACCCATCACACATCTTTCCAACAAGCTGGATTAAAGTATATGGTCAATACTATTGCCTAGAGGGTCTCTCCCTCTCCTATAAAGCCCAAAACTCTCTTCTTGAAGCTTACATTTTCTGACCAATGAGATGAAAATGCCAAGACACACTCAGATGAGGAGAAAAGAGAGTTCAGAATATGCTAGAGAAGGTCAGAGATGCCCGGAGTAAACTTGCTGCTTCGACCTCACAGAAGCATAAAGAAGGCAGAAGGCCATAAACACATGTATGATCTTGATCACGTATGGCCTCTGCTCATTAGAAAACACGATCCAGTCAGTATCCTTGACTTTGACCAGACGTGATCAGTTGGGGGTAGGAGAAGAGAGTGTCTGCCCTCGCTTCCCTACTGAACAAGCATTTAAGCCTCACACTTTGCCCCCTTTTCCCAGGACCTTACTGACATCATCAAAGGAATATAAAAATAAGAGAAAAATCTGCATTAGCGGTAGAACTAGAAGAGAGTGCCATCCGTGGTGAGTTGGTCAAGGAATTTCTCCTGGATAGAGTACAAAAGGAATCCAAGTGAAAGGACACAGTAAGAGCTAGTCCAACTCTCCTCCCTAAATTACAGTAGAAATTAAATAGAAGAGACCTTGCCAGAACTCGACCATTATCGGCTGGTTTGGGAGGGCAATGGCTGGGGGCTGGAAGACATCTGAGAAAAACTGGACTCTGAATTCCTTTTCATTGCTTTTGCACTTTGCAGAGCTGGAAGGCCCCAGAGAGTGAGTAGAGATACAGCCACAGGAAAGGGGCCAGCTGTTACCATGTTGTGTGCATGGGATGAAGACAGGCCAAGTAGAAGATGTCAAATTCTAGGTGACTGCTAGGTTGGGAAGTTGTAGAGGGTATCAGCATGATGGATGGATGATTGGATTACATTACTCTTAGCATGTCTTCCTAACCTGAGAATATTTGATTGTATGAGTTAAACCTAAGTTAATTCACTCTATGTTTAAGCTCTAGATTCTGTTGCTCTGTAGATTTTAATCAACTGCCCCAAGGGAATGACATGGAATATACACCAGAAATATGCTTTCAGAGAGAGTGAGGGACTAATATCAGTTATAATCCAACATATTACATATATTTGAACACTCACTGTATACTAAGTCATGGGACTCCAAAGACAAAGAATAGATCACCAGGGGCCAGCCCAGTGGTGTAGTCATTAAGTTCCCATGCTCTGCTTCAGCAGCCTAGGGTTTGGGGGTTCAGATCTTGGGTGGGGACCTACACACCGCCTCATCAAGCCATGCTGTGGCAGCATTCCATGTGCAAAATAGAGGAAGATTGGCATGGATGTTAGCTCAGGGCCAATCTTCCTCACCAAAAAAAAAAAAAAAAAGAATAGATCACCATATTTTAGAGGAGCTCAAGCTCAGGTAGTGAAGAACAACACTTAACGTAGGGTATGGTGTGATTAAATGCTGTAATAGACCACTGCTTAAAGTGCTTGGATACACAGATGAAGGGTAATTAATCAGCCTCATGGAAAGCTACAGAGAGGAGATGATTTTTCAACTGGGCCTTGAGTGTTAACTCATGGTATTAACTCATCAGACATTATGAGAAGAGAGCAAATAGCCTAGTGTAATCGAAACTTGGGGTGGGTGAAGGGAATGGTCAGTCATCAGAGTGGAAAGGTTGGATGAAGCCAAGTTTGTTTGCCATGCTAACGAATTTGTACTTCATTCTGCAGGAATTGGGGTGCCATTAGATTCATTTCGTAGAAACATCTTTCTGGCAACAGAGTCAGAATGGATTGAAGACTGCTAAGCAAGATAGTAGAGTGAGTACATCAGAGGTCTCCACCCTCCAGTCCAAACAATAAAATGATTTGAAAATATAAAAATATATAGATGTACTACAAATAAGCAAAAATAAACAACAAAAATCCCTCCTTCCTTAATCCCCTTCTAAAATACTTCCATGGACCAATAAGTACATGGGAAGCCCACGGTATTAAGTGGAAGCAATACCACAAGCCTGGGAGGGGACAAAAATATAATTTCCTATAGAAAATGGAGAATAAATGTTTGCCCATGTGGTGGGAGTGGGGATCCTGTCTCCCTGCACCAAACCAGGAGCTGGAACTACGTACCTCACCTGGGAAAAGCAACATAACAGAGAGGGTAAGTGCATGGCCTCTGGGCCAGCCTTCTTGGGGTCCCTAACTATGGGACTTTGGATAAGTTACCTATCCTCTCTATGTTCTCTGTTTCCTCATCTGTAAAATGGGGACAGTGATAGCATCTTCCTTGTAATTCTTTTATGGAGATTATATGAATTAAGTATATAAGGTATTTACACCTCATTGGAACTTAGTAAGTGTTGCCTATTATAAGGAAGAATTTGGTGCGGCTCTGCCAGCCTGTCTAGGGTTGTGTCAAGAAACAATTTGCCTTTGGTGGAGGGAGGCAGTGGAGACCAGAGAACCAGGACTGCACTGCATGCTGTTGGTGGTGTATCCATTCTGGTTCCTAGTGATCACCATCCAAGATTTCAAAGAGCTCAAAAGACATTCAAAATGAATAGGAATAGATCTCCAGAACCTATTCATCTTGTATAACTGGAACCTTGTGCCCTTTGACCAACATCTCCTCATTTAATGTACAGCAATGTGACTATAGTTAACAATACTGTATACCTGAAATTTGTTAAAAGGGTAGATCTTAAGTGTTCGCACCACAAAAAAAAAAAAAGAAACAAAAAATAAAATGGTAACTATGGGAGGTGATGGATATGTTAATTAGCTTGCTTGTGGTAATTATTTCAGTGTGTACGTATGTCAAAACATCAAGTTGTACATCTTAAATCTGTACATACACTTTTTATTTGTCAGTTGTACCTCAATAAAACTAGAAAAGAAACTAATAGGAATAAAAATTATTGACCATTCTCTATTCCCTGCAGATCTAATGAGGATTAATACAACGTTTCATGTTCTGTGCTTTGAAATTCTTATAGCAAAAATGTTATATGATTCTAAGGCAGACTTTCTTAATCATTTTTTGTGTCATGGGCCCCTTTAGGAGTTTGATGAAACCTGTATCCTCCTTCTCAAAATAATGTTTTTAAATGCATGAACTAAAATATATGAAGGAAACTAAGTATACTGAAATACAGTTATCAAGATACAAAAAAATCCTCAAGTCTATAATTTGGTAGTATATGTGCTATTAATTAATACATTAAATAAAAAAAAATCCAGCAGTGGGTCTACTAACTACTTTAATTTCAAAGTGAGGAAGAGCATAAATAATATTTTTATATATCAGCAACAACAGTAAAATGACATGAAAATATCTGATTTTTATTAGTGACAAAGTCATGGCTACAAGTAAGGGACATATTCAGAATTCAAATGTTTACTTTTAGCTTGAGAATCAAGCCCCAGGTAAGGCTTCTGTGAAATCATTTCCAGTGTTGACCCAACAGATTCTGGGCACCTGGTAGTGTTTGGGGATGTCCCGTGAGTATATGAGTACCTGGCACAGAAAAACTGCCCAATAAATATTCATCAATGAATGAATGAGTGAATGAGTGAATGGAGTTGATCTACCTGAGAAACAAGCAAAGGAAAGTATTCTCTTCTGCCCGTGCATTCCCTACCTGTCCTCCTCCTTCTTCCTTACCATCCTCCATTCACTGAACTAATATGTATTGGGCAGCTACTACATGAAAGTCAGTGTGCTGGGATCGATGGATGACACCAAGATGAATGAATAAGACATGAATCTGGCCCTGAAAGAAGACATAGCCTGGGAGGATATGATGGGAACTCAGAAAAAACTCACTTACGTTCAGCATGTGGCCATTTTTTATTGATTGTCTATTTTTTCCTTAAGAGTTTCTATAAAACCTAGGAAACCATCAGGGCGAATTTCAAAGTTGGCAATAATGAAATAGCAGCCAGGTTGCAGTATCTGAAAAAGAAACCTGTCACACACAGGGCTTGTTCAAGCCACGCAATTTGCAAAGCTGAGTTTGGAAGAAGTAGGTCAGTTTGCAGAGTTAGCTGCCATAAGATTCTGCAAACAGCTGCCGTAGCTGGAACCTAGGTTTGCTAGGGAAAAATCACAGATGGGACCTCTTTAAAATATTCCACAGAGTGGTGCTAGCTATTGAATTTTTTAAAGATTGTTTTACGAGATGTTTCCGTACTGACTTATTGAGAAATAGGTCACTTCTCCCACAAAATTTGATAACATCTGATTGAACATGCAAACTTTCTTCTCGGTGTTACCACTAGACTTTCAATAAACCCTACTCTGCTGTTGGCTGAAGAAGACTGCTACATAAATACAGATGTGGTGCTGATTGGTTGTAGGCGAGACCTCTCCTCCTTCCACAGTGGTCAGGTGGCCTGTCAAGTGTATGTCCACAGCAGAACAGAAAATCCTGCCTATTTTCCATTTTCCTGGTGGAGAAGTCCATGATCTAGAATAGAGGTTGGCAAACTACCGCCCAAGGGCCATTGCCTGTTTTTATAAACAAAATTTTATTGGAATACAGCCACATTCATTATTTTATGTATTGTCTATGACTGTTTTCATGCTACAACAGCAGATATGAGTAGTTGTGAGAAAGGGTCTAAGGCCTGCCGAGCCTAAAATATTTATTGTCTCACCTTTTATAGAAGAAGCTTGCCAACCCTTGCTTTAGAAGGCCAACCGTTCAAATGTATCCTCTTGCTCATGGGATGGCTGGGATTTCCAGGACATGCTTAGGAATGGTGGAAAGCAATACTATGGGCTGACTTAATTCAAACTTGCCTCTCCTTTTTTAAATCTTAAACCCTGTAAAGATGCTAGAGGGTATCAAAGTCCAGTCTATCTAAAGAGAAAGTATTTTTATCTTGTTGAAGTATAGGTGAAATAAGATGGGTCCGTAAATAACTAATACAAAGATTAAAGTAGTAAGAGAGATAGCAAGAAAAGTACTTTGGGAGCTCAGTGTATGAAAAACTACTTTAGACTTAGGGGAACAGAAAAAGCTTTACAGAAAAAAAAAAGATATTTAATCCAGGCTTTGAAGCATGAATAGAATCTGAACAAGAACTTTATGAAAAGGGATTAGAATCACAGATCACATATGATCTGCGAGGACGTGGAAAAATCACCCAATGTCTTGGGTGTCTACATCCACTTATCTATGCATCCAATGAAGGTTTATTAATTTTCTACTAAGTCACAGTCATGGCATTATGGAGATCCAAAAACAATGGTCCAACTCTTCTCCTCCCTCTTCTTTCAATTTCCAAGGTCTTGCCTAAAATGAGCCAAGGAATATACAAAGAGATCTGCAAGGAAAAGTAGGGAAGATGGCATACATATGCTACAAACTTCAAGGAATTTCTCTTAGAGTTAGAGAAACTAGGACTAGATTAAAAGAAGTGTGATGGTTAATTTATGTGTCAACTTGACTGAGCTAAGGGATGCCCAGATAGCTGGTAAAACATTATTTCTGGGTGTCTCTGGAAGAGATTAGCATTTGAATCAGTAGACTGAGTAAAGAAGATCCACCCTCACCAATGTGGGTGGGCATCATCCAATCTGTTGAGAGCCCAAGCAGAGCAAAAAGGTGGAGGAAGGGTAAATTCTTTCTCTCTCTTCTTGAGCTAGGACATCCATCTTCACCTGCCCTCAGCCCTTGTATCTCCTGGTTCTCACGTCTTCAGACTCTGGGACTTACACCAGCAGCCCCCCTTCTCAGGCCTTAGTACTATGACTGAACTACACCACCAGCTTTCCTGGTTCTCCAACCTGCAGATTGTACATCATGGAACTTCTCAACCTTCATAATTGCTTGAGCCAACTCCCATAATAAATCTCCTCTTATATATCTATGTATATATCCTATTGGTTCTGTTTCTCAGAGAACCCTGACTAATATCAGAAGGCAGCAAAGGCCACAACAAGACATGTGGAAAGTTGAAAGAACACTGCATTGCTCTTCAAATGTGGAGAGGTGATGTCTAGAGAGAAGGATACATCACGGTATATATGGGAAGTACTATGCATGAATTTCATTCATTAGTCAAGAGGCAGCTGCTTCCAGGGTCAAAGATGGTAACATCCAATAGGAAGCTGGAGAGCAGCAAGTCTTCTCCATGAGGTAGTATGTTTTTCTCTGATAGAGTGGGCAGTATCACTGGGAATGTCAGTAGAGTCATAGTGTCTACTTGAAGCAGAGGTCGAGAATTCTATGAATTATATTATATTCTATTATATTGAATTATATTCATAGAATATAAAATAAAGATAACCGGCGCCCAGCTCAGTAGCTTTACCAAATATAAAGAAAAAACCAGACAGAGACCTCCTATAGCACCTGGATTCCTATCCAACCCAATCCAATTCGTACAGTCTGTTAGATCCTGTAACTGATAATGAAAAACTCATGATGCTATAGAAGCATCCAGGGAGACAGTAGAGGACTTAAGGAGATCCCTCATACTATCTTTCACAAATATTAGGCAAGGATAAAAGCATCTTCAATCAAGGCTAAAAAATAAGAAAAAGGAACAACTTGAGTTCCAGGGAATGATATTTCAACCTGAAAGAGGCAAGAAAATATAGAATTCAAAAGAAGATATCTTAGAAAAAAATAGAAGTACATTTTAGATAACCTGAATTTTCTGTTTTCTATGAAATGAAAGTAGAAATATAGGATGATATCACAGCAGTCTATGATGAAAAGTTGTGGCCTGAGATAAAGGGAAAATATGAGGAAACTAATAATGGTAAGGCAGAATTTTAAATTACATTAGAAAATTAAATCAGTGGTATATGACTCATAAACTTGGAAAGCTCTAGAATGCAGAATACAAGAAAAGACAATGAAAACAAGGAGAGAGAATGTTATGACTTACGTCTAGAGGACAGAGAATAGAGATTTATGATATAGAGAACTGGTCATTGGGAGAAAGAGTGAGGAATAAATGTTATATAATAAACAAAGGCAAAATTTAATACGGCACTTTTGAACTGAAGAAAGAACCAAACCTACTGATGTACAGGGTTCAGCTAGTTGTGGGCATTTTAACAGAAAGAAACAAGCTCTGAGCTATCTTTATATATATATATATATATCATATATATATATATTATATATATTTATATGATATATATATATATTTGTTGTTGTTGTTGTTAATTTAAGGATACAGAAAGAATTCTAAGAGCATAAAGTTTGTATGGAAATAGTTACCTACAAAGGCAGGTCATTAGGCTGACAGTTTTTTTAATGTATTCCTCATGTTCTCTTTCCCTTTCTTCATTCTTGAAAAAAAAGAAATCTGTCCAGGATCAAGAATTCATGAAAATACCACATGAAAACTCTTTTTTCTGTTACTCTTATGGTATGTAAATCACATCCATCCATCCATCTACCCATTCACCCATCCATCCATCCATCCATCCATCCATCCAACAAACATTTATTGAGCACCTACTCTGTGTCAAGTACTGTTCTAGATATTGCAGATATATAAGCAAACAAAAGAGACCATGTTCCTACTGATATGGAACTTATATCCTAGTGGGGGGAGGAAGATAATTAACAAATATGGTACATCGTGTGTGATAAGTGCTACGCAAGAAGAATAACACAGACTAAAGGAACAGAGAGTGGACAAGGGGGCAAAGAACTCTTCTCTAATAAGTTGGCATTGGCACAGAAACCCAAATGAATTGAGGAAACAACCCAGGCAGCTACCTTGGGGAAGAAGGAACTGTAAGTACAAATGACTTGAATGAGAAAGGTGCTTGTTTGGAGTGTTTGAAGAAGACTGAAGCAGCGTGAGGGAGACGAGAGTGGTTAGGACAGGAGCTCAGACACATAAGTAAGTAAAGGTTAGACTGATCACTAGGGCTTTGAGACAATAGTGAGGAGTTAGAATTTTATATCTGAGTGAGATGGGAACAAACTAGTATTTTGAATGGAGTGACATGATCTGACTTACATTTTAAAGGAACCCTTCTGGCTGCTGTGTGGAAGACAGACCGTGGGAGGCAGGCAAGGGGAGGAGCAGGGAGACCATTAGGGAGCCATTGCAAAGGTCCAAGAAGGAGATAATGGTGGGTCAGAGCTGATGAGATCTTCCCAAACCTCCAACTAAAGGGCAGGGTGCATAGCTCCTGCCAAATCCTCAGTTTCTATCAGCTCCTTCCTCATGAACCCCTATCATCTGAAGTGACATCTTCCTCCTGTGCCCACTGCCAGGTTCCACACATCTCTGAACTGAAATTCTACATACAAAGCAGCAATTGCTGTCAAGTGTTGCTACCAGATTCTTACCGTCTTCAACCCTGGTGCTTTTCTCATGGAGACAACACCTCCACAATGGATTTCAAATCTCTGCTCAGATTTGCCTTCTCTGTCTGAATGCGGACATGCATTGAAAGCTGGCTGACCAGTTCTCTGATTGTTACAGCCACCCACGTCTCTGAACCAAAGGAAATACTGGACTGATAAAAACTCATTTTACCCTTTCAGGTGTTCTTGCTTTCATGAATCAACATAAACAGAAACCCAAGGAAGCCTTATTTTTTATTAATCCAGATCCATTTACTCTATAATTGAATTAGATTCTCTCCAGATTTGGGCATTACAAATTTTGTCAGTTTTATTTTTTTGCTGTAAATCTTTATCTTTAGCGTCTTTGCAGTTTTTAGAGAGAAGAAAGGAGAGCCTATATCTGAAGCTGTTAGCCATTCACCATGTTAAAACAGATATTACCAATATTGTACTTAACAGTACAAAGCAAGAAAGTAGAGGCTATCCCACCGCAGTCAGGGACAAGGCAAGAATGGCAGCAAAACCACTGTTACAAGCATTTCCGCAACAGAATGAGTTCTCAAAACAAGAATTATATATGCACGACTAATTAATTAGGGAACATGGTTTATACCATGTGGCCCACTAGATTTCTAACAAAATCTCAATTTTCTGCAAATTTGCAGGGAACAAAGCTGTTGCATATACCAGAGACACACAATTGCTTTGCTTTGCAGGTTGATTGTGTTTTATATGTTGCATTATTTTGTTTATGTTTGGTTGTTATACGTCAGTCAAAACTTCAAACTCAAGATCATGGATGAAAGATGAGCCCAAGAAGTAGCTAAGTAGAATGAAGAACAAATAAGGAAGTGCTTAGGCCTGTTTTTGTTAATTTTGATTTGGCATTTTTAGCTTATAATAACAAAAATACACTCAAAGCATTATTCTTTAAATTCTCGCTGGTTAAAAAATGTTATTATAAATCTAAAACTCTCTAGCTCCATGATTACATTTTCCAGTGAAATTTATGTTGACAATGCATTTTTGAAACTTACAAGGTGTTTAATACAAAATAACTCAGTTACAGCAAAACATGCTGTACATTATTGTAGAGCTTCTTGCCAACATAATAAAACAAGAAAAGAGAAATTGTCAGTATTCATATTGGGAAAGCAGAGACAAAGTTATTATTTTTAAGTGATAGGAAAGTCTACTTCAAAAACCCATGAAAATCTACTTAAAAACTATTAAGGGGGCCGGCCCGGTGGTGTAGTAGTTAAGTTTGTGCACTCTGCTTGGGCAGCCTTGGGTTCGCAGGTTTGGATCCTGGGCGCAGACGGACTCACTGCTTATCAAGCCATGCTGTGGTGGCGTCCCATATAAAGTAGAGGAAGATGGGCATGGTTGTTAGCCTGGGGCCAATCTTCCTCAGCAGAAAGAGGAGGATTGGCAACGGATGTTAGCTCAGGGCTAATCTTCCTCACAAAAAACAAAAACAAAAACAAAAACAAATAACTATTGGGATTAATATGAAAGTTCAATAATGTGGCCAAACACAAGAGAAATATAAAAAAAATTACCCACTTTCATATATGTCTGAAAAAAAACAGTGAGAAAACTGAATGAATTGGAAAGGTGCCATTCATATAATGAGCTAAAAATAAAATGTCTAGGAATAAACTTAACAAATAAGAGTGAATTCCTATGAAATAAAATATAAACTTGACAGGAGGACATAAAGGAAGACTTAAAAATAAACAGAGTCAAATAGTGAAGAGACCTACCAAGTTCTTGGATAGAAAGCTAGAATTTCATAAAGATTTCTATGTAATTTCCTGAAATTAATCTGAAGTTTAGGGATATTCTAACACAAATACAAACATAGTTTTTAGAAGATAGGAGGATGACAAAATAATTTAAAATCTCATTTGTAAGAAAACATTGGATTATAGCCAAGAATATTTTGAAAAAGAAATATAATATAATGTGATACACTGTAGGTATTAAAACATAATATGAAGGCATACGCTATTGAAACTGTGTTGTGCATATAGAGGCCAATAGATCTTTGGAACAGAACAGAAAGCATAGAAATAGATTTAAGCAAAAATAGTATTTATTACACAAGTATGGTAGCATTTTAAATAAGTAAAAAGATGGTAGATTATTCAATAAATGCCTCTGAGGCAAATGGTGAACAATTTGGGAACAAAGCTTAAATTCCTATTTAATACTATGCACCAAAACAAATCCCAGAGAGTGTAAGGAATTAAATGGAAAAAGTTAAAACATAAAACTATATGAAGAAAATGTTGGTAAAGATGTAATATAAAATTTAGCTAGGCATGGCCTTTCTGAGTATAGCACTGTATCAGTATACTATAGCTCCACGCCAGCTGTTAGATATTTTGACTGTCACCTCTAATGGAGATTCACTCATATCTGAGATGGTCGGTGACCTGGTTAGGTTAGGTTTCAGAAAATTATTTATGAGAGACTGAGAAGCTTCCCAGGAAGTGATTCAATCATTAGAAAAATAAGTCAAGTATGATAAACTTGACTCAGGATCTAGGCATAGTGATTGTAGTTAAGCATTGCTTGGGGATCCAGCATGATGGCTACTACCAGATTTTGTCCCTATCTAGCTCTGTGGGCTAATTACTAGGGTCTAAGCAGGGACACCTGTGCATAAAAGAGTGGAGGAATTGTTTCACCAAAACTTACGAAACAATGAGGCACCAGCAGCCCCACTTTGGTACCATTTATAACAGAATGAAACCCACAGTAGATGCATATGGGGGAGATGGATGGATATGTTTTCAGTCAGTCTAGGCTAGAGGAATCTACAATAATAAATGATCTCAAATCTCAGAGACTTACAACAGAAAATGTTTGTTTCTCACTCACATTATATTTCCATCATTGCTCAGCTTCAGCTCTGCAATACTATATCTTCATCCAGGAGCCAGGCTAACAGAGCAGCCTCTATCGGGGTCACTACAGCTCTCATGGTGAAGGGAAAAGAAACGTGGTAAACCACACACTGTCTCTTCCATTTGGAAGTGACACTTCTGCTTACATTTCACTGGCCAGAGTAAGTCATATAACAAAGCCTGATGTCAATGGAATGAGGATCCATTTTCCTAAGGCTACCTTGTTGCTCTGGAATCTACAGGCCCCTAGACATTCCTGGTCCATTTGAAAAATTGTCCTATGACCCCAGACCCAGCAAGACCCAGAGTTTTTCTAGAAGCCGTCTGCTTGCTCTTCCCTTTCTGGGGTGAATGCTCAGCCAGTGGAGCAGCTGTTGGCTGCCAAGGTGATGCCAGATGCCACTGTGATGGACAGCTCCTCTGTTTTGTTTACTCTTTCAGGCAGGGTGATAAATTCTCCTTCTAATCAGGTTCAGTGTTTCTCACTCTCAGATGCACCAACCCTGCTAATGAATGATTCACTGAAGTCAGCGGGTGAGATGTGGCTTGCTGCGCCCCGCTCTGCCTTTGTTATGCAAAGTCATGCCCTCACTATCTCCCAAACACAAAATCGAGTTCCTGAGTATGGCGTGGATAGATGATGGAGTGTACAACAGCCTCGGGTAATTTGTTCACAGTAATTCAGGCCGGTATATTCTGTCAAGTCTGCTACTGAATATATTTGGTTTAACTTGCTGAGGAGAATCGTGCTTGGAGGGAGCCCTCTGAGGTTGATCACTGCAAAGTCTTGAGAGTTCCCAAGCTGTCAGCCCAAGGGACCCGAGAGAGCTAGTGCTCTAAGCCTCACCATTGGGTCCAGAGGATGCTTCAACCAAAGGGGACATCCCAGGAACTAACAAGGGAACCCCATCCCCTGACTGCCACCATCACCACAGCTTGAGAGAAATTAAATTGAACAAAGAACAGAGATTTTCTTTTCTTTTTCAATCTGGTCCATGTATTTTTTTCAAAATTCATATTAAAACCAAAACCAGTCAAAAAGAGATAAAGGAGGAGGATCTCAAACCATCAGACTTTTTACTGGGCCTGTACTTGAAGCTACTTCCTAAGCAGTTGGATATTAAAAATGGAGAAGGCTTGGGGGAAAGACATTCTAGGACCTTAGTCATCGGAGCAGAGAAACGCATCTGGCTCTGTGCCTGATTTTCTTGTGGGTAACAGGGTAATCCAATGTTGTGAATATTCAAAAGGTGTGAGGATGTTGTTTGGGAAAGTGTTGGTACCACAGAGGATGAGAGAGCTCAGCAGTGAAAGTACAGCTAGAAGGTAGAGCTCAAGGTCAATTGGGTGGAAGAGTTGTGGTCACACAACTGATTCCTTTACAACCTGTAACCTGAGAGTTAAGTCACAACCCATCTCACCTGAGAGCAGGCTAAATCAGAGCTCCCATCCTGGCACTCACCTGGAGTCCAGGCATGGCCCTGAACAGTCAGGGGCAACACTGAGGATAAACCGGGGAGGGGGAAGGGAGGGTGGACTCTGTGGACTTTGGCTGCTCAGTCTGCACAACATTCAAGATGTGTCCTTGGGAGAAAATTGATCAAGGTTAAACTTGGTTTTGGTGATGTAAAACACACTAAAGTTAACTAACTTGTACTGGCAAAGAAGCTGCATTTCTAGAACTTTGCTATAAGCACCAAATGAGCCAGAGAGACAAAAATGTATGTTGATATAGGTGTGCTTGGCTGTGACTGATTTACTTTTCCTGTGGACTGTCTTGGTCAAGAATGGCTTGTCAGGACCAGGGAGCCACTTGAGCCGCCTTAAGTAAAGGGAATAGTTATTTTAAGTGCAGCGGGTACAGATTTCAGCCTAAAAACTTGAAAATGCAAGAAATATCTTTCTTTGTTTTCCAAAATCATCTCTCCCCACAAGTCCCTGATCGTGCAATGGCATCAGAAAACTTAACTAATTCTAATTCTTCCTGTAATGCACCCTCTCCTGGGGTATATGGTTTTGATGTTATACTGCATGAAGGCGTCATTGGGATGGATTTTTGGCTTTCAGTTTCTGGTCTTCATGGAGTGTTGTTGAGATGTCCATCATGCCTGCCCATATGGCCCTTTGAATTCAGGGCTCTCTGCTACTTTGTTTTCATGCTCAGAGTGAGGTTGCCCACGGTCTCACCTACCTATTCACACCATGGGGCCTGAAGCAGTCAGGGTTCTCTGGAGAAAAAGAACCAATAGGATATATATAGATATATAGAAAGATATTTATTATGAAGGATTGGCTCACATGGTTATGGAGGCTGGGAAGTAAAATGATGTGCCATCTGCAAGCTGGAGGCCCAGGGAAGCCAGTGGTGTGGTTCTAGTCCAAACCCAAAAGCCTAAGGACCAGGGAAGCCAATGGTGTAAAGTCTCGGTCTGAGTCCAAAGGCCTAAGAACCGAGAGCACAGATGTCTGAGGGCAGGGGAAGATGGATGTCTCAGCTCAAACAGAGAACAAACTCACCCTTCTTCTGCCTTTTTGTTCTATTCAGGCCCTAAACAGATTGAATGATGCCCCACATTGGTGAGGGCAGATCTTCTTTACTTAGTCTACTGATTCAAATGCTAATCTCTTCTGGAAACACTCTCACAGACACACCCAGAAATAATGGTTTACCGGCTATCTGGGCATCCCTTAGCTCAGTCCAGCTGACATGTAAAATTAACTATCATAGAGGCATTTCCTCTCTGGAGTCTAGCTGCTTTCTTGCAGACGTGACAGAGGGAATAGGGTCCCTCTTTTGGGGCCCTAGACAATGCACGCTTATTCTTTCCCTCCCCCGCCACCAGACTAGGGAAATGCTTTGGGTTAAATATTTACTCTTCTTTGCTAAACTTAAGAATACCTGGGACATTGGTTTTTGAAAAGGAAACCCAGGACAAGGAGAGATATTTGATAACTTTTGGTTTTCCCACTCAGATGCTTTCCTCCCTTGAGCTGATGAGCATAGAACCAATCTCTATGAATAAAGGGAAGGGAAGGGAAGATGGAGAGATATGCCTATATACATATTTATATATGTATAGGCCCAAATAATAGACCAGGCACACAAGGAAACAGGACATTTCAGGGAACGCAAAGAACAGATGTACAGCTGAATCTCACAGTGAACCAGAAAGCATGGAAGAACCAAGGAAGCCCCATCTTGTTTCTCTCTAGTTGGAGTCACATGGTTTCTCACCTCTGCTCTTCTTGGTAACTCTGATTCACTCTTTTTTTAAAAGACTGATTTCTTACTATCGCTTAAACATAGTCACCAAGGGCTGTCCCAACATGGCACCCCCAGTTCTGAGATTACATGACCTTTATGTAGAGCACCCATAGTACGCTATCTACAGTTCCTGGCTCCAATTCCAAATTTCTGGGAGAAAGAAAGTTTTCCTACTTGGGACAAGCCTGATTTGCTATAGTTTAAGGAATTGGAGGCGCATGGCCCAAACATGACTCTGGGGACGAATGTGATTATGGTGGGCACAGTTCTTAGGCAGGGAGGCATAGGTTGGACAGCGTATCCACCACAATTTCTCACTGAATAACTTCACATAGATGCTATTACCACAGATATTGCTTCTGTTATAATAGTAGGCTTCAAGGTCTATCTCATCGGCAATGTGAGGAAGATTATGATCTTTGACATTGAGTGACCTAGTTGTGAACATAGCCCTCCTCCCAATAATTGAGCAACCTATTGTTAACTGCAACCTGAGTTTCTTCATATGAAAATGGAAGTGAAATTAAACACCCCGCAGGGCTGTTATGAGAAACAAAGTTATTCAATCCAAAGGTATCTTTAAAGAACATAGAATTTAAAATCAGAGGACACTGGTTTGAGCCTCATCTGCCACTTACTAGCTGTGTGATGGTAAAGTATTTACTAATTCTCTCTGGGTCTCATAGGCAAAATGGTGAAGAAATGGTGAAAATGATGGCAAAGTTGTATAGCACAGAGGCTAAAATAAGAGACTTTTGTGTCAGAATGCTCTGGGTTTAAGTCTGCTTCTACCATACCATAACTCTGTGCCTCATCTGAAGTGGTAGGTTTTAAGCTCATCAGATGATACAATGTGCAGCCAGGTTTGAGAAGCACTGCTTTAACCTCCTCTGTAGCTACAGCCTTGACTTAAATTGAGCTTCCCTTGTCTAAATTGAGCTGCAGAATATCTAAATACTTTCTTATCATAATTACCCATATGCATGTGTGTATATTTAATGCTGAAATATAGAAAATACAAAGCAAAAACTCCCCTTTTTATCTCTCAACCCCCATTCCCACATTCCCATCCCAGAGGTAGACCTTGATATCAGTTTGATGTGCATCCTTCCAATTATTCCCCATATATATGATGTATATGTCTATCTGTATCTGTATCTGTAGCTACAGCTATACCTACACCTGTGTTTACATACATCTACATCCAAATTAATATCTATATATCTACATAAAAAATGTTTGTGTATTCTTTCAAAAATACAGTTTACCTTTGCATTTGTGTGACTTTTTTTCTTTTAACAGAAATAGCATCATACTATATATATTACTGCAACTTACTTTTTCACTTAACAATATGAGTTGAAGGTATTCCCAGATAAACACAAATAAATCTACTTCATTTGTTTAACAGCTGCATAGCATTCTATTGCATAGAGAGTCCAACATTTATTTAACTGTTCTATTACTGCTGTATATTTTGTTCTTCTCCATTTATGTGTACCACTTTATGCCCATGTATTTCTCTAGGATGTCTACCCAGGTTTCTTGATAGAGAGTGAGACGTATTTCTTAAAAAAAAAAAAATTAAGATATCGTTGAATTGCTTTCTACAAAAGTTTTACTGGATTGATCTTCTATCAACAGTGTATGGAAAGGCTCATCAGCATGCATTTAATATTGCCTAACCTTTACTTTTCTATTGGAAAAAAAACCCCATGAAATATCTTTGTTGTTTTATTTTACATTTTCTTGGTTACTAGTAAGATTTCTTTTTTGTGTGCATTGCCTGCTTATATTGTCTGCCCAATTTTCTATTAAGTTTTACTGTTTATATTGTATTGATTTGTGAGAAATCTTGATATATTAGAATATTGATCCTTTGGTTATTTCTTTTCAGGTTTATTGAGATATGATTGACATATAACACTGTGTGAGTTTAAGATGTACAACGTGTTGATTCAATATGCTTATATACAGATATATTGCAAAATGATTATCATCACCACGTTAGCTAACACCTCCATTGCCTATTTCCATATGTTTTCATGTAACTAACTGGCATCCTTTCATTTCAACTTGAAGAACTCCTTTCAGCACTTCTTGTAGGGCAGATCTAGTGGTGATGAATTTCCTCAGCTTTTGTTTGTCTGGGAAAGTCTTTATCTCACCTTCATTTCTGGAGGACAGCTTTGCCAGGTATATTTAGCTTTTTAATTCATCTAGAATTTACTTTTTGAGTATGGGGAAAGGCAAGCATCTAATTTTTTTCTTTCCAAAGGGCTAAATACTCTTTGTTGAATAACTCATTCCTTCTCCACCATTTTGAAAATGCTGCTTTGATAATATACTAAACCTCGTCACCTACATGAGCCTTTTCTGGGCTCTCTATTCTACTCCATTGATCTATTTGGCTATTACCACACCCGAATCACACTGTGATATGTTGTAGCTTTTAAGGGGGCTTTCCTGGAGCTTTGAGGTAATGGAAGGAATATAACTGAGAGAATGACTTACCTCTCTCACACATGCTCAGATCTTTCCTCGAGAACTCTGACCCTGCCCCTTTCCTGCTTCCTGAGAAGAGAGGAAGCCTGTGCTTGCCGCTGGAAGAACTTCAGGTATTTTCATAGCTCAATGATTGGCCCAAATTTACCAACAATCACAGAAAGAAGAGACAAAACTTCCCCTGTCGTCTCAGTCTAGGCCTGCCCCTCAAATCCTCATGTCTTATCCTAGAGTTCAGCTCTTCTCAGGACGACTGATGACAGGAGGAACTGTACACTTCTGGGCTGACTCCACCCTAGGTGAGCAAGCATATGACCTTCTGGGTGGCCCCGACTGGGCAATCACACAATGGTCCAATATCAGTTACTTCAGAGTGTCTGAGTGTCTGGTGTTAAATTATATCACGTGTGATGTCACACTCAGGGAGTTTTAGGATGTGCCATGCCAATCTTATGAAGAGTTGAAAAAAATGAACGTGGAGTCTAGTCTTCCCCAGGATCACACTGCTGTCCATTGATCACTGGACTTTCTATTACAGCTTCTTGTTTCTGAGTCTGCCTCTAACTCTAGACTGTGAGCTCCTTTAAGGCAGAGAGGGCATTTTATGTGCCTTTGAATTTCCTTGTCCTACTTTCCAGTGCTTAGCAGAGTCTGGCACAAAGTAAGTAGGCTATTACAGTAACATTTGTCTCAATGGATTGAATAATTAGCATTGTTACACTTTCCCCCAACATCATCTTAATTACATAAAGCTTTTTTAGCCCCCATCACTCATCCCACAATTTCCACTTACCCCTTTGCCTCCTCACGATGCCATCGTATAATTTCTTTATCTCAGTATTTGCTCAATTGTCTGTGTGACCCTCGTGTCTGTCTCCATTAGTGTCTTTTACATTCAATCAGATATCGGCACCAGTGCAAGAGGCTCTTTGCAGCTTGATCAGTGAGCAACGGATCAGACAGAACGGTTGATTTAATTGACATGAAATAACTAAGCCGTCTGTTCCATGGAGTTCATCTTGTAAGTGTTACTCTCTTGTCTGCTCTGAAATGTCTTGGCCACTTGGAAAGACCACGTGTGTCAGATGGCAGGTCATGAAAAATGGTTGCTTTAAGACAGAGAGCAAGGGTTTAAGGGAAGCTGGAAAATTTCATGGTGCTCTCTATCTTTTATCCTGCTTGATCTTTCTTTAGAGCAGTTATTAGTACCTGCTATATTACATATGCACCTGTTTACCTGTCTCTCCCAGGAGAGGCTAAGTGCCACGAGGGCAGGGACTTTAGCCTTTATGCTTACTGCTGGATGCCAGGGTCTAGAATACATGACCTACCTTGATTTGGGCACCAGTGAGTTCTGCCCAGCTCCTTCTTGGGTTTAATTCTGTTGTGACTTTGTGTTACAAATGTCCAGTGGGAATGCCATGTAGATGGAAAGGGGGTGCAGAGGCAAGCACAAGGAGGAGTCTAAGTCAAATTTGGCATGTTCAATGCCTGTAGCAAACTTGATTTTTATGTAGGGTGGCCTTGTGGTTCAAAGGATCCAATCTTGAGAAAAGGGGAGGGGTGGTACAGCAGTGGTGGGTTGGGACAGGTTGGTGAGGTCGACTTTGGGCAATGTTGATCTTTCTGAACCTAGGTATCCTCATTTGTAAAATGGGGATAGTGTACTTACCACCTTTAAATTATGAGGATTAAATGAAATAATGTACATGAAATAATCGCCAGCACTTATAGCACTTTGTACATACCAGGTAATACTTTAAGCACTTTATGTATACTGAGTCACCACAACTCTCTGGGTTAGGAACCGGGGGCATGGGGTTTGGTATGAGAGGGGATGGAGAGAGGCAACTCATGAACAGCCTTGCAGAGCACATTAAGGAGTGGCCATTGGTTTAGTTCCCAGTTTTCCATCTTGACGGTGTAGGTTACTAGCCTCTTCTAGAAAAAGTGGTGTCGCGTTGTCTGGTCTTTAAACATTACATTCTAGCAGCTGAAAGTCTGCTTTCCCTTTCCAAACTTGGCTTATCCAGTCCAGCTTTAAACGGTGGAGGACAATGCATCTTGCTTGGTTATAGGCACCGATTTTTTCCAGTAGGACTGTAAGTCTGGAAACCTCTAACAGTTCATCCAATTTCTCACAGAAATGTCTTTAAAGACAGTAAGTTAGTTACTCTGTTTAGTATTGAGAATAGAGTTTTGTCAAGGCCTTTTTCAAGAAAGGATGGTAAGAAGGCCTCCTGAGTTTGGGCTAGGTTGCTGTAAGCCCCAATAGGTAGGCCAACTACCAGAAGTTGTGATTGTTATCATTACATGGCTAATATTCCAGCCATGGAATAAACTTATAACTGATGGACATCACCAACCCTGTGGTTTTCGGTCTCCAGATGTCTCTCACCATTAGAACCTACCTATCCTTCAGCATTCCCAGATCCATCAGGTTGAATTGAGAATCAGCCTCCTATGGGAACCCAAGTTGTGGTATGTGTTGAGAGAGATGCTGGATCCAATTCCATTATTCTAGTAGACAAGTGTATAGAAAGAATACACTAAACAGATGCTGCATACAATTCAACCATTCTAGTATACAAATATGTAGAGAACACACACTAAGGACATCCTAGATCTAATTCAACCATTCTAGTAGAAAGATATATATATATATATATGTGTATATATAATATATATACATTATATAAATACAATCTATATTTATATAAGTATTATCTACATCAATATCTACCTATCTACCTACCTATCTATCTATCTATCTATCTATCTATCTATCTATCTATCTGAGAGACCACACTAAGGATCTAACTCAACCATTCTAGTAGACAAATACAGTCATGTGCAGCATAACAACATTTTAGTCAATGATGGACCACATATACCACGGTGTTCTCCTAACATTAGTACCATATAGCCTAGATGTGTAGTAGCCTATACAATCCAGGTTTGTGTAAGTGCACTCTATTATGTTCTCATAACGATGAAATCACCTAATGACACATTTCTCAGAATGTATCCCCATCATTAAGCAATGCATGACTTTATAGAAAGAGATCATAGTGAGATGATGGATCCAATTCAGCCATTCTAGTACACATATATATGTAAAGAGAGCACAATAAGGAGATCCTGGATCATTTCAACCATTGTAACATACAAATGCGGAGAGAGCACACTGCCATGCATTTGCTCTAGAGCCTCCAGTCCCCTTTGCACACAGTAGCTGACTACGCCACAGTCAGACCAGGAGCTCAGGTGAACCCAGCAGTGGCACTTGATCTGTATCTCTTGGGTAGGAGGATCAGAAGATACATGGATCCTACAAACATTTGGGGATCAGATGCTAAGAAATCTGAATTTAGTTGCCAGCTAGGGGCACTGCTGGGAAATGACAGCTTCCATTACCTGGAAATCTTGAGAACTTCTGATCAGGTGAGAATTTGAGGTCAGGCAAATCTCCTTCTATTAGTGGTGACTGGGGCATCATCATTGTCTGACAACCTGAAGAATTTGTCCAGCCTCACTCATCAGGCGATCCTAATTGCTTAAAGCCTTTAAATGGCATCTCCTTCCTCTTGGAAAAAACTCCAAGTCCCTTGCATTGCACACTAGGCTTGGCAAGAGCTGGTTCCTTCTCCTTGTCCACTAGGTTCCAGAAGTACTAGCCTCCTTTCCGTTTCTTCAAAACATCATGCTCCTTCCTGCCTGCAGGCCTTTGCACTTTCTGTGCCCTTTGCCAGAGCTCATAACAGCTTTGGCTTAATTAACTTCTATGGTCCTTTTAGATAACAACTCAAATGTCACTTCTTCTGGGCAACTTGTCCACACCCCTGAAAGAAAAGTTTTCTTTAAGAAAAGTTTTCTTGGGGCCGGCCCCGTGGCTTAGCGGTTAAGTGTGCGTGCTCCGTTGCTGGCAGCCCGGGTTCGGATCCCAGGTGCATACCCATGCACCGCTTCTCCGGCCATGCTGAGGCCGCGTCCCACATACAGCAACTAGAAGGATGTGCAACTATGACATACAACTATCTACTGGGGCTTTGGGGGGAAAAAAAAAAGAGGGGGATTGGCAATAGATGTTAGGTCAGAGCCAGTCTTCCTCAGCAAGAAGAGGAGGATTAGCATGTATGTTAGCTCAGGGCTGATCTTCCTCACAAAAAAAAAAAAAGAAAAGAAAAGTTTTCTTGTTGGTACCCTATAGTTTTTCTTCACAGCACTGAAGTATATTTATCAGTGTTCTCTTGTTTGTTTCTGCTCTGCCTCCACCACTAGCATGTCATCTCCATAAGGGAAGCACCTGTACAGTGTGCTTTCTCTGCTGTGGTACCCTTAGTGTTAAACACGGTACCTGGAATACAAAAGGTACTCAACAAATATTTGCAAAATGTATGAATGAACCTTTAGAACGTGTTTGCTCATGTTAAAACTATTCATCAATGAAACTGGAGAACCTCAGTCCAATTCCACCCATTGCCCGGCCCATAGTCAGGGCTCAATGAACATTTGTTGACCAACTGACAAATGTGGAAGGAGGGAATGAGAGGTGTTGTCCAAACAGGCTTATTGCCCTTGGTATCTCCTTTCCAGTCCACCAACTCAGCCACAGGCATCCCATCAACGTCTTCATCCGCCTGCATCCTATGGGCCTCTGGGATGCCTTCCAAATTCTGCCTCCAGAACCCACTCGCTTTGTTTCACTTCTTCTCTATGGCTGATTATCTACTTTAGTTCCCATTCCTTCTCTTTGTACGCTTGGTGGACCTGATGATTCTATTGCTCTGTTTGTTTGCTCCACACTTGGCCACTGGCCAAATAAACCCACTCTCCTCTGGGAACCTGATATCGGTTCTTTGCTCTGTGTTCTGGAGCCCTAGACTAGTTCCATTTTCTTGCTCGACTGGTCTTTAGAGACCACAGTCAAGACCATAGAGTTGAAACATCACTCAGGAGGGGAAGTCAGATGGTCATTATCTGCTGTGATTAATATTGCTATTTTGGACATTTAACTGGTCATGAATTAACCTATAAAACCAGAAAACAGAGTGGCTTGCTTTATAAGTACACAACTAGGCAGAGCACTGAAGCCAGGCCTGAGCAGATGGGCTATTTGTGGCTCAGTTACTTTGGCCATTGGCCACTCCAGGCATTGGCTGGGTATCATCCTCCAAGTGGCCAAGAGGGAGTTTGGCTTCATTTCCCGACAGGGTCTTGGCTGTGGGAAGAATTGTGAAGTGCCAGGGAAAGCAGTAGTGCTGGCTTCTTGGGACCTGGGAAAGAGTTGGGGCTTCTGCCCCAGATAGCCTCTCAGCATTTCCTCCTGGGCACACGGGCTGCTGTGCAGGCACAACGGCTTCAGGTATATGCAACCCCCATGCCCAGGCATTAGCTGGAATCATCTCTTCTTTTCAAAAAGCACATTCCTATTTCTCCAATTCAGACAAAATACACAGAAGAATTTGATACGAACTTCTAGGACAGTGGTCTTCAACTTTCACTTCATATTAGAACCAGCTGAGAAGTCTTAGAAATTCTGGAGCCCAGCTTCATTCTAGACCAATTAAAAGAGTCTCCAGGCATCAGTATTTTTAAAACTCCTCAAGTGATTTCAGTGCGCACCAAGGTGGAGAACCACTGATCAAGACAGGGCTTCTCAAACTTGAATGTGCATAAGAATCATCTGTAGGACGTATTGAAACAGATTCCCAAGCTCCAGCCCCAGAAATTTGGGTTCAGTATTTCCAGGTCTGGGCCGGAGAATATGCCTTTTTAACAAGCTCCCAGGTGATGCTGTTGCTGCCTGTCCACAGACCATACATTGAGTGGCTCTGTTCTAGAGCTTTGCTACTCAGTGTGTAGTCCATGGAGCAGGGGTCTAGGCATCATCCAGGAGCTCGTTAGACATTAAAAATCTCAAACCCATCCCAGACCCGTTATATCAGCATCCATGTTTGTAAAAGGGCTCTAGGAAATTTGTATGCACACCAAGGATTGAAAGGCACTAACACACAGAGGGTGCAAACGTGCAGCCCCTGGGCCAAATTTAGCTGGCAGATATATATTACCTGGCTTGCACAGTATTTTTGAAAATTTAGAATTAATTACACTTAAAAATTGGGATTTTTGACTCCTCTTGAAAAATTGGAAGATCTAGCAATACTGGGCCTCCATTCTCACCTGGTGACAACTGGAGACAGAACAGACGTGCTCCAAGCTGCCGCGGAACTACTTCATTCACTAGTGATGTCTGCACCGCCTCTGCTGGCATTGAAGTTTGCAGCTCCTAGTTCACATCCTCACCTCTCCACTCCCTCCCCAGCTGAGATTACCACTCCCAAGCATTTTATCAGGAGCCTGCCCATTTTATCTGTTTGTACCTCACTCTATTCATCTGTCAATGGATTGATAATACCTATTCAGGGTTCTGATCAAGGTTAAATGGAGATGGAGATTGTGCTTTAAACTCTATACCACTGTTTTACACACGCGTTGTTCCTATATCTAGAGTTTCTCCAAGTATTGTCCCTGGACCAGCAGCAATAATGTCACCTGGGAACTTGGTAGAAATACAAACTTTCAGACCCCACTCTAGATCTAAATGCTTGATGAATTCCAGGTATTTCAGGGGAGAGTGGAATTTTGCCTGGATTTCGCCAGGATCAAAAGCCCATCATGAACTCCACAATTTACGTGGAGAAAGTTCCATCAAGACTCACGGGTGGCTGAAGTTTTGCAGGTGAGAGAGACCAAGGGAAAATGTTAATATGTGTAGGATGGAGCTTCCACAGCTTCTTTCCTCTGGAATCCCCGACACCCCCACCTGTGGGCTCACCTGTGCTCCCATCCTGAGCCAATGAGCTGGGCTGAGACTTGGTGTCTGGATAACCTACCCTGAGCCTGGGCATTCACAGGCTCATAAGACAGACTGCTTCTACTTTCACTACATTGACCCAATCCAGATAAAGCATCTTCTGCCTCAGTTTCCCTAGCAGGCACTTGAGATCAGATTGGACAGATCCACAGCCAATGCCATTGCCACTTGCCTGTACTGACTTTGGGTCCTGCCTGCTGCCTGGGCTCCCCTGATTTCACCATCTCCACTGGATCGGGCTCCTCAGATCATGATATTTCCTCAACCTAGCCTGAACCTACCGCCCCATTTTAGACATTGTATATTTGGGACGGGACCAGCCCTACAGTGAGGTCAGTTTCCTCAACCCTTGCCTCTCTCCTTGTCTACACTGGCTGAATTCGTGGAGTCCCAAGATGCCTATGACCTGAGTCTGCGTGAGTAACAGCAGAGAATTGGGGTCATATGGCCTTCAGGGGGGAAACTGTGAAGTGACCACACACTATTCTTAAGGCAAGAGAAGTGGCTGTATAGAAAGTTCACACCAAAAACTTCTATTTCTTGATTGAGAATAGAGCACACATAGAAATAGCAGTGTAAGAAAGGCAGAGAAAATATTTTCCTAAAGGTGATGATAGATCTGCATTGGGCTGGATTACAGAAGGATTCCTTAGGAACTGTTGCTCTGATAATTTTTATAGAGTGAGTCAGCAAGAATGACTCAGCCATCTGGGATTCATTAGGTTTAATATTGATGAAAACAGGGTTGGACTATGTAATTTTTCAGAATTACTTCTAAGCAGAGGAATCAGTCAATAATGATAGCAATAATATAATAATAACAGCAGTATCATCTTTTGAGTGACACACTCTTCTAGGTTGTCACTGTACATTATCTCAGGGGTCGGCTAACTTCTGCTGTAAAGGGCCAGATAGTAAATATTTTAGGTTTTGTGGGCTACATGGTCTCAGTCACAAGAACTCAAGTCTGGCCTGGTGGCACAAAAGCAGCCATAGACAATAAGCGAACAAATGTGTGTGCCTGTGTTCTGACAAAACTTTATTTACAAGTACAGATTTGGCACATGAGCTATATTTGCTAACTCCTGCATTATCTCATCCACCCTTATGATACTGTGAAGTAGATGCTATTACTATTCCCCATTATACAGATAAAGAAACTGACTCTCAGAGAGATGAAGTAACTTGCATGAGATCTCCTAGCAGTAAGTGACAGATTCAGGATTCCAGCTCAGGATTTCCTACACTATCGTGTCTGGGTGAATTCTCTCATACCCAGAGGAGTTTCATTGTTCTGGATCCTCATGTCTCAGAATCAGTTCTTCAATTATTTAACAGTTATTGGGCAGCCTCAACAGACCTACCATGGTATATCATCTCATTTAACTATCAGAACAGCTGCAGGAGGTAGGTACTGTTCTCCCCATTTAGAGCCTAAAGTTCACAGAGGATAAAGCAGGATTCTCAAGGTCCAGCCTTAGTGAGAAGCTGAGCTTGGAGTCAGACTGGGGTCTCTCTGAGTCTAAGTTCTGTGATCTTCTCTCCAGATCTGTTGCCTCCAGATTTTAAAAATCTTTCACAATTTTTGAATTATCAAATTGCACGTGCCTATTGTACAGGAATTGGAATGATCATAAAGATAAAGATACTGACAAAGAATCACTCATGATCCACCATCCCCAAATAACCTCTGCTACTACTCTGAGGCTTTTTCCCATCTTGATCCCTGCTCATTCTCCCACACAATTACACACTAAATGAAATATTTTATGTATTTGTTACTTATCACATAAGATTAGGGGCATTTTCTTGAGTTATAAAATTTTAATAAAAACACCATTTTAATGACTGCATATTTTTCCATCATAGGATACAACAATTTTTAACAATTTAGATATGTTCTATTTTTTTAATCAAAAATGCTTTGATTATATTCTTGTACATAAATCTCTGTCTGAATCTCCAATTATTTCCCTAGGATAAATTTCTGGAAGGAGAATTATTGATCCAAAGGGTACTAATCATTTTTAAAGTTCTTTATACATTATTGCAGATTAGATTTTTTAGCAATTTGTGATCATTTCCATTCCCCTCACTAGGTCAGATATACCTAACTCCAAAATAGCAATAAATTTTTTTAATTAGATAATTTTGTGGATTAAAATGTTACGGTTTTACCTTGATTTTTACTAAGTAGTGGGGCTTTGGGGTTTCTTATTGATTTGTCAGAGTTTTTTATATATTAAGGACATTAGTAGTTCTTTCTCTGGCAAATATTACTCCCATGTTTTGATTTGCCTTTAAAATGAAAATAAATTCATCTCTATTTACTCGTCATCTTATTCACAGCAAAGGATACTCAGATCATTAGCATTCAACACATACAGCAGCAAGAGTAGTAGCAACAACAGAGCAGAATTTGCTAAGTGGTTGGAAATCACAAGCAGAGAGGCTTAGCTGCAACTCCCATATCTCTGGTACAGACTGCAAACCTGCTGGGCTGTGCTTTCAAGCATGTGACTCCAGGGTAGAGGTCAGCCCAGACAGGAGGCAGCCAGGAGATACAGAGAGGAGCTTTGAGGGTGATTATAAGCACTGAGCAAGGGGCGGCCTTTTTCTATGAACAGCCACAGGCACTGGATACCTCACCATTCTTTCAAATCAGTACAAGGAGGTGAAAAACAGTGTCATGAAAACTTTATTTAGAAGACTATGAAATTGAAGACTGGCAAGAACTTCATTTTCATACTTTTTGGTAAATTTAGAGGAAAGAAAAAGCTTTGTGGCCTGATATTTTTCTCCCCTCAATGCTCAAGCATATTTCATTTTGAGGAAAAATAATCCTTCACAAAAGGTAAATCCCTTCTTTGGGAACAATAACCTTTCTTTCTATATATTGGAATGGGCTAGGGTAGTGTTTCTCAATTTCAACACTCATGACATTTGGGGCCAGATAATTATTTGTTCTTAGAAACTAAAGAATGAATGAATAAATGAGTGATCCAATAGTTTGTATTTAAATATTTGAAGAATTGTGATATGAGAAATTCACCCCCCCTTCAGTCCATACAGCTGAATTAATTACAGGCAGAAAAATATTGGGATCAGTGTAAGGAATCTTTGTCATAATGAAAACTATGCAACGATGGAATGGTCTAGCTCCAGAAATAATAAGCTCATGTTCACTGGAGGCATTAAAGGAGAGACTGGATTGTTCTTAGGCAGTATGTTGTACAAGACACTCATACAAAAGATGAGAGATTCGAAGTTTAAGGGTATCTTCTACCCCGGAAAATCTATAAATCTGTGTTTCCTGCTGTCTTTCTTTTTTAATATTTCATATTCAGGTAGTATTTTTCCCTAGAGGAACTTATTTCCTTTAAAATAGAAGATAAACTTTTCTAGAGTGCTCAAAAGTCATCACACATACTGCAAAAACTGGCTTCTTGGAGGCTCCACAGAGAAAACATGCTTGAAGAAGTTGAGTTAGGGATTTTCTACAAAAACTATTTCCACTAGCCTAGAGCTGGAAGATTCTTGATGGTCTCTCTCAGATACTGTAGGGTTGAAAATGGGCCATGGAGTCAATTCAGTAGTGGGGAGGGCACAGCAACCGTGTGTGGGGATATTGCACTCCTAGGCAGATTCCATGATTAGTGCTACAGATCTTTGTTGAGATTCCAGGCCTACCCTGAATTGAGATCTAGTTTTCTGGAGCCCTGCGTCTTCTAAAGGGCTGGCTCCTTTTCTTCTTCCCACTAGAAACCATGGGTGACCAGAAGGCATGGCTTTGCAGGAGCTATGGTTCAGCAAAGGACATGGGTCAGCAGAAGACATAAGTCAGCCGGATCCATGGATGAGCAGGAACAAAGGGTCAAGGGAAGCCATGGTCAGAAAGAACTGGGAATCTGTAGAAACCATGAGTCAGCATCAGCCATGAGTCAGCAGAGGCTGCAAGTCAAAAGGAGACATGGTTCAGTAGGAGCTTTTGTTCATCAGGATCCGTGGGTTAGTGGGAACCATTGTAAGCAGAAACCACACATCAGCCAGAGAGAGTCAGCAGTAGGTGGTGGGGGAAGAGGAAAAAAGACACACAGAAAGGGAGGGCAGCACCAGAATTTGAGGTGGCTGATGCCATAAGCAAAAGCTACAGGGTAACAAGAAGCCGAGTGGAGAGCATTTGGAAACAATAGTATCAACAAAATATAGAAAATAAGTCAGGCGCTGTTATAATGGTATAGGGAGCAATGTGTTTCTGACATGGTGGCAAGATAGCCTAGAGTCTATAGGAGCACTGAATCCTGAATGATCTAATCTTGAACAACATTCTAGTCTCTGTGAGAACTGGCAGTTGGGCACTAAGATTCTTGTCTTTCCTAATTTCCCAAGTATCCTTATCATAAAACCCCTACTACTAATTATTTCTTTAGGTTGGATGCCTAAAAAGGAAAAATCTTGAGACATAGTATACAGGCTTATTTTTTTAAGGTTCTTAATATATATTTCTATATTACTTTTCAAAAATTTTGTACCAATTTACTCTTTCCTACCTTCTAATTAAAATACTTAGAAAAACGTATTCTCAAAGGTACAAAATTTTAAGGCAGGCTGAAAGCTATTAGTATTGCTATCTATCAGGAGAAATTTCCAGTACAAAAAGTTCAGATAGATGCTTGATGTATAGAGCAAGAGGGCAAAGGAGATTGATATTGGCCTTTCTGACTGTGTATCTTTACCACGTAAGTCAGAACTCTTTGGAGTTTCAAGGGAAAGAATCCAATTGAATTAAAATTGGCTTAATTCAATAAAATAATTTCTAAGGATATGCAACTTGGAAGTCTAGAAAGTAGTGTGGTAGATTTCAGGTGCAGCTGGATCCAGGAGCTTGGAGATGTTAATCATGACAAACACATTAACTCTTTATCCTCTGCCTGAGCTATGGTAGTTGAAAGCTCTGATTGGCCAGGTCGTGCCCCTGTCCTGTTCCCATTCTTGGAGCCAGATGTTGAGGCAATTACTGACCTCCCATCCCACTCAAGCTACATGACTTCGGAGAGATGGTTTTTGAAGGGAGATAGAGTAGGCAATCAAAAGAGATGTCCACAGACGCATCTTATGGGCATAGGGGCTTCAGGACACCCTTTAACTGTGTAGAAGCTGCTTTTGAAAATGTTCAGAGTGGTTTGGACATTCCCATCAGTTATTTCCATTTCATACATCTTCTAGAATCTAGGCTATGATTTTCAATGTTCCAATGTTACAGGCTGCAGAAAGAGGGGATCTACTTGCCTGTTACATCCATGATGTGGAGTCCACAGAGATAATAGTCTGTGCCTGGAACAGCCATGGGAACAACGTGTGAAAACTTCTTTTAAGCATAATTTTAAGTAACAGCATAATAGTTTGTTACTTTTGTGGGATGTGAAGGTTGATGACATGCCTTCTATGGTGCAACATCCAGGAGCTTTCTGTAGAGAGCACCCTGGGTCCTCTTGGGCAGAGCAAGCACCTCTCAAGGGGCACCAGTTTTGATTGAATTCAGGTCCTCCTAATATCTTGCTAAGCAAAAACAACTGTCCTCAGATGTTTGGGAAATTTGGAGTCATCCCTCCTCCTGACTTGCTCTTCTCCTGTATAAAAACATTTCTAGAATATCACATGCTCCTGGAAATATACTTCCTTGTATGTGAAACCTGCTAACAGTTCCCCCGAGAAGTATTTGAACATGGAATGAGTGCCCAGGCTCTTGGTGTCAGAGCTGTGATGGAGAGCACTCTCCCTAAGGCAGCATTCCCTCCAAGAACTCCCACCAGGAGACCCTGGGGAGCAGTTGGTGTTAACTCCAGGCTGCTATGGCTGGGAAACCACTTTCCATGAAAACTCAATCCTCAATTTCCTCATGGCCCCAAGGCTGGCTCTCAGAATTGAGTCTCTCACAGGCTGCTCAGAGTCTGCCTCCCTCCCCCTCCCAGAGAACTTGTCTCTAAGGAGATCTGAATCTATCCTCATGGGCCACACCATTTGGTGGGGGTCACAGAAGTGTAATTAAGCCATGATGACACTGTTTGAAACGTACCAATTATAAGAATAATCAAAATGCTGGAGAAAAAGAGTGGGAGGAAGAAACTTTGCCCAGGAGATCCAGAAGACATAGCAAAAGAGGAAGCACTTAGTTCGGTCTTGAAAGAATAGGAGTTTGCCAAGTGGAGATGAGAGTGGGTAATAAAAAAAAGCTAACATTTGTTGAGCACTCACTGTGTGCCCATGGCTATTCTAGGGGCTTTACATGTATTGACGTGTATTACATGTATCACGCATACGATATTTACATGTATTGCCTCATTTAATCCCCACAACAATCATATGAAGTAGGTGTTAATATCATCCCCATTTTGCAGATAATGAGGCCCAAGATGTTAAGTTATTTGCCTATGGTCCCACTGAAAGTATGTGGTGGACCTGAGATTCTAACCTAGGCATTTTGACGCTAGAGCCTGTGTTCTTAGCCTCTTTGCTGTACTACCTGCATGAGCATAGGATCAATATGATCAAACACATGGAGGTATTGGGGTGGTTTAAAAATTGGTCCAAATCTTTGATATTTCTTTCTATAAGCGGAGGAGTCTAATTTCCCTCTCCCTGAGTATGAGCTGGACTTAGTAACTTGCATCTAATGAACACAGTAAAGTGGAAGTGACGGCGTGTGGCTTTGAAGACGACGTTATAAAAGCACTGTGGCTTCATCCTCACTCTCCTTCTCAGATCACTCGCTCGGGGATAGCCAGCTGACACGTTGTAGGGACACTCAAGAAACACTATGGAGGGGTCCACATGGTGAGGATCTGAAGCATCTGGCCGACAGCCAGCAAGGAACTGAGGCCTCCTGCCAACAGAAATGTGGGTTTGGAAACAGATTGTCCAGTCCCCATCATGGCTTCAGAGACCTTAGCTGATGTCTTGACTGCGTCCTTGTGAGACACTCTGAGTCTGAACCACTCAACTGAGCTGCTCTGAACTCCTGACCCAGAGACACTGTGAGAAAATCAATATGTGTTGTGTAAGCCACCGAGTATTGGGGTAATTTGCTATACAGCCACAGACAACTAACACTGGCATGAGAATGTTTAGTGTCTTCAAAGTACATAGTCAGTATTTTGGAGCTGAAGCTCAGAATTTATAGAGAACTAGCAAGGAGTGAGGCTTTTAGGATAAATTATAAAGCTCTACAGCCATTCTGCAAGCTCAAGCTCACAGGGCCTTCTTACCAAAAGCAACGCTCTATCTCTCCAATCCTGACCCTCCCACACCACCCAGAAAATGCTTCCGATTCTATAACTCCCCTTCCATGCCAGTACAAGGCTTTTATTACATGAGTCCTTGTTGGGCAGCCATTTGTGAACGAGCCTTCTTTCCTGACTAGATGGCAGGATCCTGGAAGGCTGGGGTCACATTCTGTCCATGTTTCTCCTTGCATACAATCCTTTGGTCACTACGGGAGCCTCGTAAACATCTAGGGGATGAAGGCTGCCCACTCTGAAAGCACAAGGCTGACGGACTGAATTTATTCAATTTCAGCCAACATGCTATTTTCTTGTCTTTGGTTTGGAGTATAATGTCAGTGAGCAGGATAGATTGAGACCCAAGAGGGAAATTAGTTTACAGTACCGGACACTTTCACCAGTGGTGTGAGATGATTCACACCCATGTGGACTCAGGAATGACGATCCTAGAACTCTTATGGTGGGCCAATGGATATTCTTGGGGGTCAGTAAGGCTGCCACCAAGGGTGATGCACATCAATACAAACCATAGTTTCTATATAACATTTGAATTAATTCCTCTTTTCTGCCTTGTCCTCCACTGTCTGCTCAGTTCCTGCACGTAGAATATGCTGGATACATATTTCCTCAAAGAAAGAATGCTGATGTAGAGAATAATTAATATTCATGACACCCAAGTTCTCTAGGCTATTCCTACAGATAAGGAGTTGGGCCTTGTTTAAGAGGATGTTTATGGATAAAGATGGACTCCATCCACTCACAGGAGGCCGAGGGCAGGCACATCCTAGATACATCCTAGCATAAGCAGGCAAGCCAGAGTTATCAGAGCCCCAGGACACTGGGGAGGGGTTCAGGGAAATACAGTAGTCCCCCTGTTATCCACAGGGCATATGTTCCAAGACCCCCAGTGGATGTCTGAAACCATGGATAGTACCGAACCCTACATATACTATGTTTCTTCCTATACATACATATTTGAGGCACAACAGCAAAACTAGCATGAATTTCTTTTTCCTTCTTCATAATTTCAGGGACAGAAGATTCATTCTTACCATAAATCTTAGCAACCACACCATATGATTTTCTTTCTTTCCTTAAGTCAAGAACATTCAACTTTTCACTTAAAGGAAGTACTTTATGGCTTCTCTTTGGCATATCTGAATTGCCAGTATCACTTATCTTGCACTTTGGGGCCGTTATTAAGTAAAATAAGGGTTACTTGAATAAAAGCACTGTGATACTGCCACAATCAAACTGATAACTGAAACAGCTACTGAGTGACTAACAGGCGGGTAGCGTGTACAGATAGGATCTGCTGGGCAAAGGGATGACGCACATCCCAGGCGGGTCAGAGTGGGCTGGTGTGAGATTTCATCATGCTACTCAGAATGGTGCACAATTTAAAACTTTTGGATTGTTCATTTCTGGAATTTTCCATTTAGTATTTTCAGACCACGGTTAACCACAGGTAACTGAAACCGTGGAAAGTGAAATCATGAACAAAAGGTGACCACTGTAGGAGCCAGCCCCATGGCGTAGTGGTTAAGTGTGTGCACTTTGCTGCTGGCGACCCGGGTTCAGATCCCTGGCGCACGCCAACGCACCGCTTGTCAGGCCACGCTGTGGCGGCGTCCCACATAAGGTGGGTGAAGATTGGCATGAATGTTAGCTCAGGGCCGGTCTTCCTCAGCAAAAAGAGGAGGATTGGCATGGATGTTAGCTCAGGGCTGATCTTCCTCATAGAAGAAAAAAAAAAAAAGGTGACCACTGTAAAATACAAATACAAGGAGAACCCCAACCATATTAGTTTATGTAGGAGACATCTGATGCTATTATTATTTTTTTAAGCTATCCACTAGTTTTTCCTTCTTTTAGTAATACTTCTCTGAGTTCCACTGGGGAACCACCCTGTTGCTGAATCTTGGTCCACATGATTTGAATGGCATTAACTCTCTACACTTGGAATCTGGGATGGACACGTAGCCTGGCCTGGCCAATAGAAACTCTGTATTCTCCTGGTGACAGTGTTTCAGGAACGGGCATGTGACCCAGTCAGAGCCCATGTGAGTCAGCAGGACTTTTGCTGCTGCTGCTGGAAGAGAACTTGCCCTCCTTTCTGCTGCACTTGAGCCTAAGAGGAGCTGGCTTCAGAAATGCTGGCCTCCATCTCGCCACCAGGTGGTAGAACTTGAAGCCAACAGAGTGGAAATCAGAGACTGGAAAGAATTATGAAACCGAGTTCTAATGACATAATTTCAGACTCTTGATGAGGCCATATCCCAATATATCTTTGGGCTTTTAAGTGGCATATGCCAAATTCTCTTTTTATCTTAAGCCAGTTTGTATTTAGTTTTCTGTCACTTGCAACTTTGTGAGTCCTGACCAAAGGGACTGCCTTTGGATGCTACACCAGTAGCCAAGGGCCTACGTAGGGTAAACAAAATATCAGGCTCAAGGCAGCAAGACTGAGTCAGTTTCCACCGATTATTAACCTTACTTTTGTAACTTAATAAGAACATTTGCTTCCTTTATATATTCAACTATATAAGTCCAATGTTATGTTCCAAATGGTTAAACTGTTATCTCCAAATTATTATCCCCATGAATGTGAAATGCCACTTTTTATATTCTAAACTTCCATTAATTTTCTTTGATCTAATTCTAGACTCTCTAGTCTGTTCCCTTGATCTGTGTATTCCCATGTGATCAAATTGCTGTTTTATAACACATGTTAGTTTCTATTGAATGCTCATTACCCATTTTTCCTCCCTCAAAACTCTCCCCTTTGTTTCTTGCGTAATATTCTTACAGATGAGAATTAGAAACTTCTCATCAAGGTCTAAAAAAGTCCCATTGGGATTAAGATTGGAGATCATTGAGACTTTCCATTCAGGAATTTGGTGTATATTTTTAATTTATTCAAGTCTTTGCACACCTCTCAGGAAAAGTTTATAACCTCGTCTCATTAAAAAACAAACGCACTATTCTCAAGTCTGGGTCACTCAATTCTGACACCCTATTCTTTCCATATCCCTTTCATCTGATGACATTCTGGACCTTGCCTCTTTATTTATTTAATTCTTGGCACATATTTTTCCTTTCCATCCCAGCCCTTGTCATCATCTGGGCTGGTTTCAATGGCCATGCAATGCATCACAGGCCTATGATTCCCTCACCTCCAGTAACCTTACCCTCCACTCCATCTCAGCCATCCGCTGACCAAAGCTCGCTCCAGCTTGTCATCACTCCCAAACTATCCCACTCAAAATTACTAATTCAAGCATGCAAACCTCCTAAGCTTCCAATTTACTTCCTCAAATATTTTTTATTACTTCTGTTCTTTCACTTCTTAGGTACCACTGGTTCTATATTTCCTGTAGCCCTCAGGGCCCATTCAAGAGAAAGAAATCATACAAGTTATTTGAACAGAAAGAATTTAATACTAAAAAGTGTTAACTGATAATTGAGAACTGAACAGGCAAAACTCGCTAACTTTAAAGGAGGGAGCAACTGCAGGAAGCAGCTAGCACCACTAGAAAGGGGAAAACAAAGGGAAGAAGTTGGGGTTGTTAAATCACAGAAGCGTGAAGGAGGGCCCATGGTCCTGAGTCCCAGACCTCTGAGGAGGGACACTGCGTGGCTGGTGCCGCTGCCTTGGAAAGGGTGCCGTGGGGCTGGTTCTGAGAGTGCTGGAAGAGCTGCAAACTGGAGTCAGCTGCTGCTTCGAGAAGGAAGTGTCGCTGCCAACATGAAGAAGCATTGCGAGGGTGATGGTCGCAGAAACAACAGGCAAACAGCAATGAACATGTCCCTTCTCCACCGCCAGCCTTGCAGTCACCCTCTAGTGTTCTCCCTCTCCTCTCCCTCCCTCCAGCCCCCCCACCCACTCTCTTTTTCCTCTCTCTCTGTCTCCCTCCCTCTCTCTCTCTCTCTTTATTGGGAGAGTCTAACAGGAAGCCAGCTGGCCAAGGGGAAATGTCATTTGCAGGGTACCAATCCCAGCTCCAGGTGAGTTTGAAGCTGGGACAATAGCTTAATAATTGAACCAACTCTTACTTTCCTTCCATCCATCATCCCTGCCTGTCTTCACTTCCTTGTCTGTCCAGCTTGGGATTAATTATCCAGTACTGCAGTTACTCTCTGGCTGATACTATAAACTCATTTGCTTCCAATGAGCAGATTGGTATCACGATTACCAGCCCAATGCTGCCCAGACATCTTGCCACATTTCTCTAGGCAGCTCGTTTCTCCTCACTCTGCAAAGGCTCCTTTAAATCTTCTCCACTCTTGTCAAACTTCCACGTCCTTTTCTCTTTTGCTAGTTTCTGCTTCAAAGATGGAAACTTCCTCTCAACCCTCCTGCTAACAAGCCAACACCTGCATCCACCTTCCCGCCTTGTCTCCTCACAATGAGAAAGGTGGTGTTCGTCTGTGTAAGGGCAGCACCTGCTCCTGTTCACTGAACCCCATTCCCTTCTTTCTGGAAAGCTTGAGATTCATCTTTGCCCACTCGATTCTATATCTTTGCTCTCTCGCTCTTTACCAGATCCTTGCCTTTGGCTTTTCATAAATTTTAACTTTATTCACTAATTTTTGAAAAAAATGACATTCAGCAACATGGTACAGCCACTCTAGAAAACAGTTTGGCAGTTTATTATAAAATTGAACATACAATTATCATATGACTCAGCCATCCCACTCCCGGGTATTTACCCAAGACAGAGAAAACCTTCACACAAAAACCTGCATGTGAATGCTTATTGCAGCTCTCTTCACAATCGTCAAAAACTGGAAATGATACAAATGCCCTTTGGTGAATGGATAAAGAAACTGTGGTACGTCCATAAAAAGGAATGAATCATTGATACACACAACAATGTGGATGAATCCGAAATGCATTTTACCAAGTGAAAGAAGACAGAAAGGGACACACTGTATGATTCCATTTACATGACATTTTGGAAAAGGCACAAGAACAGAAAAAGGACAGCCTTATAAGGACAGCCTTATAAGGACAGAAAAAAGATCAGCCATTGCCTTCAGGAAACCCTTTGAAATTCAAAAAGATAAGCTTCTTCCATTGAAAAAAAAATTCTCACGACAGGCTCTTTTGGATCTTACACTCACCTGCACGCTATTGCCAATATATCTCTGACTTTCATAGAAAATTTTATCAAAAGAGTTTGTCTGCATCCATTTTTTCCACTACCTCTCTTTCCATTCCCCCCGAACCAGCCTCACTGTTGCTTTCACGTTGTCAAATTCATTGAGCATTTCTCTGTATTCATGTCTCTTACCCTTGCTCAGTAGCAGCCCCAAAGAGTTGAAACTCCTCTCTTCATTTAGTTTAGGGAAGAGTCTTCCTGCCTAGACAGTGTAAAGGCAGATTCTATGCTTCAGTCTGCTCTGTCATTGCCCCAGTATCTAACACAGTTCATGTCACAGGCTAAGAAAGACCCAGTGAACATTTCTGGAAAGAAGCTTTAGGACAGGTCTCTAGAAAAGGTGGCGCTATCCCAAGTTTTGAGAGAAATTTAGTATCTCACCTGCTTTGCACTTTATGATGTTTCCTCGTAAAGACCTTTCTACCATTTATTCTCAACCATTGAAGAACAAGACAAAAATGAATTGGAATTGCACAAAAACTAACAAGGACCTCTTATTTATTTAAATTTTGCCCCTCTAAATATACTTCCCAGAAGAATGGACTTCTTCCATTAAACCTTGAAGGAGTCGCCTTTTCTTTCCTGGAACAGATTCAGAGTCTGGATTTATTGCATGTTCTGTGTATCTTCTTTGATTGATTGGTGCTGAACAGCTGAGCAGCAACATTACTAATTATCCTCAGGATGTAATGCAGTTGGAGAGTCATTAAGGACTCTCTAAATTTGGAAAGCAGCCACTGCCAAACAAAGGGACTCTTCTCGCCTCAGCCAGGAGATGCACAGTCAGGTCTCTGGGGCCCTCTTTGACTCAACTTGGGCTTCACTATGTTCTAGCAACTCCACTAAAGCAGGGCATACCCCTAATGTCGCCCAGTGACACAGACAAAGCAGAATTCTGCTGAGAAACCAACAGTTCATTTTATCTTTTCTTTAGTGAGAACTCGGTAGGCTTTTCTTTCTTGTAGGGTACGGGGCTGATATAGGGCAAGAAGATGGAATTGGCTTAATCATGGAGCAGAGCCGATGGGATTTGAGGGAGCTAAATATTTCCCCCATCAGCCTGTCTTTGATGCCTAAAATTCCACTGTTGAATATATAGTAAGTACCTTATGAAATTAAGAAGTTGTGACCTAATAAAAAACTGAGTGGGAGGGAAAAGTGCATTGAACCTGATATACTAACTCAGATCATACATGCAAAGTCCTCAGTGCAGTGTCTGGAGCATAAAAGTCCTCGATAAATAGTAGGTGTTATTTCTGTTACTAATAATTGTTGGAGCATTTACCAAGCAAATGTTAGCTGAACATCTACTTGGTGCTAGGATACCAGGCTAGATGAGAGGGATACAGGGATAAATTGCCACCATCCCTGCTCTCAAAAGGCTTGTGTGATCAGGGCAATAAAGCCCTTAGATAAAGAATTAGAATTCAACCTCATAAGTGCTCTCTGTAGTAGGGGTCCTGAGTGCTATGTGAGAGTGCAGGGGGGAGCAACTAGCTGTGCTTGTGCAGATGGGACACTGTGCAGGAGAGATGGGTCAGGAAGAACACTTAGGCCTCTGCCAGGTAAGAATGAGAGGAAGGGCATTTAGGCTGATAAGACTGCATGGAAAAGGCAAGGTGACATGAAAAAACAAAATCCAGGATAACAGGAGAACAATAATGAGTTCAATGTGTTCAGAGCATAGATTTCATTGAGGAGTATAGAAGAAAATGGGATTGAAAAAATATCCTAAAGGATGAAGTGCTATGTCTGGGTGGATGGACTTCATCCAATAAGAAACATGATCCAAGTGCAGAGTTTTAAGCAGGAATACAATAAAATTTACTGTTTAGAAAGATACAATCATTGATAAGGAAGGACAGGGGTCAGCAAACTGTGGCCTGTGGGCCAAATCCAGTCCCTTGTCGTTTTATTTTATGCCTCATGAGCTAAGGATGATTTTTGCATTTTCAGATGGTTGAAAACAAATCAAAAGAATGATATTTTATGGCACATGAAAATTATACGAAATTTAAATTTTAGTGTCATAAATAAAGTTTTAGTGGAACACAGCCATGCTCATTTGTTTACACCTTATCTATGGCCACTTTTGTGCTAAACAGCAGAGATCATCAAAAATATATACTACCTACCCTTCATAGGAAAAGTTTTCCAGCCCCTGGTTAAAGGATATAGATTAGGGCAGAGAGAAAACAGAAGGCAGGGAAGCCAGTGTAGAGGTTGGAGGGAGAAGACAGTTCACCCGTGTTTCTCAAACCCAAGTAATGTACGAATCCCCTTACAAAACTTCTCCAGGAGTTCTAGTGTCGCTTAAATTATTTTTATTCAAATGCAAATTAAATATTTACAAACAGACATTTTGGTAAAAATTCCTTATTCTTTTAGCTCCTACACAACTCTAAAACCAAAACAAACTTAAAAATTAAATACAAGTGAAACTACAAGGCCAGTCAATTTCACATTAGCATCCTTAATTTAATGTGGGAGATGATGTCTTTCTGCTGCAACCAGATTTCTGCTTCGAGGTCCAAGGCTAGTCCCCAAATTCATCTAAGTGTGAGTGCAGGTGTCTACTACCAGGTCTGGGTGATGACTTAATGATCTCACAACTTTCTCTGGGTGCAGATACTTCAGATAACTTCATTCATATTGAATGGATGTTGGTAACATTTTCTGTAAAGTGTTAGATAATAAATATTTTAGACTTTGCAGGCCCCTGTCACAACCACTCAACTGCCGTTATAGCTCAAAAGCACTCACAGATGATACATAAACAGATGAGCATGGTTGTGTTCCAATAAAACTTTATTGACAAAACAACTAGTTCACAGGCTGTAGTTTTCGACCTTTGTTCTAAAGCATGAACTTCCACCAGGAAAGTGGAAAATTGGTAGGATTTCTGTTCAGCTGTGGACACACACTCGACAGGCCAGGAGACCACTGCGGACTGAGGAGGAGCCATTGCTACAACCAACCATAAAATTTATTTACAAAAACAGTCAATAGGCTGGATTTGGTCCACAAACCTGGATATCAAATAGTGTCAGATAATGTTACCTCTTTACTTAACATCTGTATTCAAACCAGCTCACAGCAAGAATGGTTGTATTGCCACTTTCCTTGGCCCTGAACGTGGTTTCCACCCACAGCCCCTCAACCTCAGGAGGCTCAGAGATGCCTGCAGGTCATAACCACTTGGTTCCTGCTGGGACATCCAGAAGGGCTGGGTAATTATGGACTTTGCACATTAGCCACCAGAGACTAATGCATACTAACAGAGCCTGAGCACCATGATGTTATAGTTCTGAAACTCTAAAATGCAGCGAGAAAGGAGATTTAGGAAAAGTCTTTTTAATTTGGTACCTAACTTTTTACCCACACTGCAAGGCATTTGGGATCAGTTTTGATTCTCTTTATGAAGCCCTTCTATATACAGAATCACATCCTACCTTTAACTTACAGCCTGAGACACCAGAGAATTAATTTTATTACTATTATTATGCTTTAATTTTAGACAAAATACTCATTTTGAAAGAAAGAAGGACCAGGAAATACCATAATTTGGATAAGAAACAGTCTTGTTTATTAGACCCTTATGGGGAAGAAAACTGCCACACATATTCCCTTACCTGGCTACTCTTCTCTTCCCAAGACAGTAAATTCAGGAAAAAAGGAAGGATAAAATCCAGTTCTGGGGTGTGTGTGTGTGTGTGTGTGTGTGCGTGTGTAAACTCATCATCCTGGTGAATGGACAGGGGGCTGTTTACCAACCAGATGAGGAGGGTGAGCTCTCCAGTGGGGCTTTGGGTGTGCTCTCCTGGGTGTTCTTGGACACACTGCATCCCATTGCTCATAACCATCCTTACACGGGCTGGGCTCTATCCCAGGCACCGGTAAACTAGAATGGAAGACAAGAGGGGCTTTGTCCCCAAGGAGATGGCACTGGTGTGGGCACCGCCACAAAGTGTTAGCTTTAATTAAGTGCTTACTGTGTGCCAAGCACTATGCTAAATGCTCTACATACAATTTCTCTGGGAATACTAACGACAACTCCATTTAATAGATATTATTATGTTATCTTTACACATGAGGAAACTGAGACTCATAGAGGTTAAATACCCTGCCCAAGGACAGACAGCTGTTAAGTGGCAGAAGCAGGTTTTGACCCTGTTTGCCCTTGTCTCAGAGCTTCTATACCGCCTCATACAGAAGACGGACACTTAGACAATTCCACGATATTCCATTATGCTACAACATGGGAGAGCTGAAGCAGAGGCTCTGTGAGCAGGTGCTTATAAGAGTGGTGGGGAACCGACCCGGTGGCGCAAGCAGTTAAATGTGCTGCTGTGGAGGCCTGGGGTTCGCAGGTTTGGATCCCGGGCATGCACTGACGCACTGCTTCGTGAGCCATGCTGTGGTGGCATCCCATACAAAGTAGAGGAAGATGGGCACGGATGTTAGCTCAGGGCCACGCTTCCTCAAGAAAAAAAGGGGAGGATTGGCATTGGATGTTAGCTCAGGGCTAGTTCTCCTCACGAAAAAAAAAAAAAAAAAAAAAGAATGGTGGGCTATTTTAGAGTATTCTAGACCAAATTGATTATGACATATGACTCATGGGTGGGATACAAGCAAAACCCACCTTCTGAACCCAGTGGAGCACTTTGCTAAAAATCCCATTTTAGATTACTCTAGACTATTTTGGAGGGAAACAAAACAACAATCAACCAGGCTTTCCTCCTAGAGATCCCCATGGCTAACTCCCTCACCTCTTTCAAATCTTTTCTCTAACATCATCTTCACAATGAAAGCTATTCAACCACCTTATTTAAATTGCAGCCTGCCTCCCTCTCAGCCTCGCTCTGATCACTTTTACACTACCCTCCTTTTTCTTTTGTTCCAGAACTGTTTTCACCTTCCAACATACAGTATTATACAACTTACTTATTCATTATGTTTATTGCTTATTCTTATTGTTTATTACTCGAAACCATTCTTTAGAATATAAAATCAATGACAGGAGAAATTCGTGTCTGTTTTGTTCACCAACATATCCCAAGTCCCTAGAAGAGTGTCTTATATACAGTAGGTGCTCAATAATATATGTTAAATTAATAAATGAGTGAACGAATGCTTGAAAACAAAACTGTGGATGTAAGATTGGGTTGAATGATTTTGGTAGCCCAACCTAGCCCAGGTGTTCTGCTCCCACGTCCAAGAAAATCATCCTTCCATTTGGGATTCAGGAGTATTGGAAAGCAAGTTGTCGCCCGTCTAGATACATGACTTAGGTCTCACTGAGATTGTGCTTTTGAACCTGGATTAAGCCTACATGTTCAATAAACTCTCATCTTTGGTTTCCTGTGCTCATCTTCATTCTAGTCCTGTGCTCTCCTGACACGGGCAGTTAAAGAAGAGAATTTAGTGCACACAGCAAATATTCCCCACATCTCAATGGCAAGGCAGAACAAACTCTGTGATTTGAATTGGAAATATTTTTAAAAATTCATGGGAGTGTCTTTGAGTTTGAATTAACATAATTATAAAATTTACAAGCATCCAGTGTGCTTTTTATAAGGCTTCTATAACAGATGTGTCAAATTTCTAGTTTTGAAAGGACTTCATAATTCAGTTACAATTTCCTCTGGGTTAAATATTGGCGTCTAAGAGTTGTGGAGGGGGGGCACACAAGAGTAATAATACATTTCCTGACATGCCATCTGAATGCAGGATGAAGGCAGTCTGTAATAAAGTCTTCCTGTTTATCTTTTTCTCATTATGTTCAGTCATACCCCCTTATTAGGGTTAGGAACACTCCCCATCTTTAAAGGTTGAAACTGACTTCCAAATTCTTTCCTGAGCGCATTTGGGTTTCTACCAGGCCCAGTTTCTATTTCAATCCCAGGGATGAAAGAGATGGAGAGTACCAAAATTTATTCCTGTGAACTCAATGGTGATCACATCTGGAGCTCTGACTTCACAGTTGGTGTCAAAGAACAAACTTAGTGTCATTTGTTTGTATATTCATTCTTTTTTCATGTGTACCCCTCTGGTTTCCAAAGCCAGAAAAATCTGTGGTTCATTCTTGATTATTCCCCCTGCCCTACCCCTGGCTATCATTTAGTCCTCAAGTTCTATCAATTTACATCTAAATATTTCTTGAATCTGTCCATTTCTCTCCATCTTCACTATGGTTGCCTGGATCATGGCTACCATATTGTTCTTCTGCTGAGGTCCAAAATCTTGAATAAGGCCTGTAAACAGGGTGACCAATTCATCCAGATTTGCCTGGGACTGTCCCAGTTTTAAAACCGAAAGTCTCACATCCCAGGACCCTCCTCCTGAGTCCTGGCCAAACTGGGACTGCTGGTCACCCTACCTCTAAGTCTCTGTAACTTTCTCCTTCTTTGTTCACTCCAGCCCCACTGAGCTTCTTCCAGTGACTAGAACTTTCCTACCTCACGACCTATTCAGGCTGGTTTTCTCCCTGGGTTGCTTCTCCAATCACTCTTTGTCTGGTTAGCTCATCCTCCTTCCCCCCATATTGGCTTAAATGCTACATCTTCAAAATCCTTTCATGATCCAGCACCCAGCCTCAAGTCAATTTTTGACCTTGCTAGAACCTCTCATTGTATTTTTTACTTTGTCTTCACACCTCTCTCAATTAGTAGTTATATTTTATCTGTGTAGTTATCTGTTTAAAGTAGCACTTTCTGGTTTGAAATTCAGCTCATCGAAGGCAGAGGACAGATCTCTTTATATAGTTGTTTTTCCACAATGCCTAGCTCAAGACTTGGCAAGTACTGAGCCCTCTGTAAATACATCTTCAATACATTTACTTTCTATGTGTTTTCCTTTTCCCCTGATTAAACCTGCAAGACCTCTGTCTATCCTCCCTCCATCCCTTCTTCTTGCCCTTCCTGTCTCTTGCCCTCTCTCCTCTCTTGCTCTTTCTTTCTCTTGAAGAAACAACTCTTGGAATTATCTGTTAATGCTACTGATTTTATGATTTTTAAACCAATATTTTCTGCTTTTATCAATATTATTTCCTTCATCTAATTTTCTTGGGTATACTCTGGTTTATTTTCTTGAGCTCTCAGGCCCATTTGTCGGCACTCTCTTCCTCCCACCTGATTTAGCTAGACTGAGTCTTCACTTTTCCTGAAGAGACTGAGTTGTTTCAACTTTGTCCTTCTTTCGGCACACGTTGTTTTCTCTGTGTGATATGCCCTTCGTTTACTAATCTAACAAATATTTAATGGATATCCCCCTACCTTGTCTACTGAACTACTATTTCTTTAAGACCTGGCTCAGCTGTAACTTGTCTGTAATGCTTTCCTGCCTCCACCCCCAGTGAGTTAACCCACTCCTTTGTGCCACAACCATACCTGGAGTAGACATCCACTACAGCACTTATGCTGCACTGTGACTCTTTATTTATAGTCCACCCTCCCCACTGACCTCTGAGCTCCACGAGGACAGTGTCTGACCTCTGTGTCTATTTGGGGAGATGTTTAGATTCTGGAGGAAAGGAACATACATAATTAGTATGGCTCTTTCTACACTCTTATCCCTCTAATAAATAAAGAGACCCTCTAAAAAAATAAGTAGAGTAAGTCAACAGGAAAATGGGCAAGGAGATTAATACACAGAAAAAAAATACTGGGCCATGGAACATGTATATTTTCACCTTTATTAGATAATACCAAGGGGAATTTCTTCATTGGAAGCAAGAAGAAAAAAAAGGAGAGAAAAATACAAATATAAATTTGATGTAGATAAGAGAGATTTTGAGAAAATTCACACTGGAGGGACTTGGTCATCACAAAATATGATTTTGGAGAATTTGGCGGTGGGGATGGAATATGGACCCTGATCAGAGTGGATCAGATGTGAAGTCCTTTAAGAATATGTTATGTAGTCAAGCAGTGAAGCATCGAGGACGTTAGAGCCATCAAAGGGCCAAGCACATAAAAAGCAAATCACTCCTGTGATTTTATTCAGCATTACCTGACATTCCAGATATTGAAGAGGGTAATGAGTGGCACAGCGGAGGATGGGAAGGCAGGGGTAATGGGAGTTCCTGGAGGCGAGGGCATCAGGGATGCTCATGAGAACCAGCAAAGTGGCTGACCATGGGCTAAAACAAGCAAGACCAGAGAGGTGTGAGCATGGAGCTCCTGAGCTAGCCAGACAACAGGTTCCAGGGAAAAACAGATGAAGAGGTGGAAGGAGAAGTCACTGTGACCCCACAGGGGGAGGATTTCAGAATTCACACTAGGTTTAGGGTAGGTCATGATCAGGGTTACATCTTGTCACTGGCAAATACCATGTTTTCATTCCATCCGATGGAAATGAAAGAAAAATTATGAGATACTAAAAGAAGAAAACTGGTTAAGGGGTTTATTAATCCCTTCACTGTTGATCAAATCCAATGCCAAGTACTCTTCAGGTGTTACACCCTCCACTATTCCTGTCCTCTGGCCACTGTTAGGACAGCCCTGGGCCCCAGAGCTGCTATGGTTCATCTGGTGACAGAGCAGGTTTCAGAGTGATTGTCCCGGCTTGCAGGGGAGCCTTTGTTCAGGGACAGCAGGGAGAGAGGGTCCCTCCTCTTTTAATGGTGCTATCCAAACAGAGGCTTCTTTGATCTTGTTTGGAATCCTGAGAGATAAGATCCTCTATACATTTTATAAGAACATAAAAGGCAAACAAGAATGATTTCTAAACACATGGGTCTTTAAGCTGCAGATTTGCAGACACATTTTCCCCTTCTTTGTTGCCTATCTCTATCCTTTCTGGGAGGAAACACACAGATCTTGGTGTTGCTTTCTTTAAAACAAGAGAAAAGAGTCAAAACAGTTAATCTCACATGCTTCCTGTGATAAGGAAAAATCAGCACAAGCTGCTGCAGGAGGAGATCTTGGCAGCAGAGCCGAAGTAGAGGATTTTCCCAATGGATCCCCATAATGATGCTCTTGGAGGAGGAGAGACTCAGAGTAATACAAAGATCCAAGGTGCAGCCAGACCCATGAATAACTCAAGTGGTGTGGAAGTGATGGTCACAGCGCATGAGGAGCTCAAGGAATCACAGCCAGAAGGTTAAGGATAGAGGTGGCCCTGAGGATAATGGCAGGAGAAGAGAGAAGAAGGAAAAAGGTTCAGGGGCCAAAGGTCAAGGTTTGAAACTTTAGCAACTAAGATGATGGTGGTGCCATAAACAGAAAAGAAAGATGCAGAAAGAAAAGAAAACCCACACTGTGAATAAGGAATGGGTGGAACCAATTCCTATAAAGAGGTGGCTTCTTGAACTGCAGGTGGAAGAAGCTGGGGAAATCAGAGGGGGGATGCCCACTTTGACCACCTTCAAATTCCAAATTGACAGACATCCAAGCTCCATCTCCTTCCTAAGACAACAGGCTAGTGTCTCTATTTCCTTAATTGTGCATTTGGAAAATCAGATTCTAAGGCAGCCATCATGGTGGCGGACATGGATGGGCTATAGTAATCACCTGACAACTGTGAGAGCTTTGGTCTTGGGTACCCTCAAAGTCATACTTTCCATTTCTTTCCTCCACCTTTGCACTTCCATTAGCAACATTACCAGTTTGGAAAGATTGTAAATCCCTTCATGTGAGTTACCGCACATGGGCCACGTAGATGCTGAGTGGCCACTTCGTTCACTCACCATCTACCAACTTTGGCTTGCAACTTTGTAGTGTGTGTGAGTTGAGTTCACACCTCAACAAAATTTCACAATTGTTCCATCTCAGAGTCACTTTCAAATAATCTAAATTTTAAGTATTGAATGTGTAAGTGACAAGGGACTGGTGTTTAAAAATATTTGCATGTGAACTAATTGCTAAACCATCCTGTGGGTCTCATGCCATTAGTCAATGTCTCTATAGGCTCTTCAAACATGAATTCATCATATCTTATTGGTTTTTGCTATTACTGTGGCTCCCAAAGAGTTCCATCTGGGAGAAGAGACTTAATCAAGGCTTTGAACTTTGAACTTTTTGGGAAAGAAACTCAAAAAACCCATCTTTCACCAAATTAGTTTCACTTCAGAGAAAGAACAGATCTGGGATTGACTTGTTGGTTCTTAAAGATTAACACAGAGTGGTATTTATATTGAATTTTAGATTAAATGATTTTACTAAAGCCTCTAAAAAGTAGCACTTTTCATCAGGTCAGACACACAGCTTTGCTTCAGCAATGGCAGCACAGCCTCCAGGGTGCAGGGCTCGTGTGCGGCGCCTCTTTTTCTTCTTCCACTTCCACTTCCACGGGGAGAAGCTCTTCAGCGGCCTCAGTTGGGGGGCTACTGTGTGGCCAGTCCTGGGGGCACGATTGACATCTGAGTCTGTCCACGTGACTCTCCACCTCAGTTAGAGCTGCATGGATCACAGAGAAAAGTTGTTCTCAGTTATGTAAATAAATAGATAAACCTCTTCAATAAAGCTTTCTTAGTGTCTTAGGTCGGGTTTCCTAGAAGCCGGGCCTGAGACGGTGATTCTGGTGAAAATGATTTATTGGAGGAGAGCTCTCTGGAGAAGGGTATGAGGGAAGCCGGAGAAGAAAACTAAGCAAAGGTGTGGTCTCAGCTGGAGACAAACTTCAGCCTCATATCCCAGAAAGCTCTGGTCCACCTTGAGGCCAGGCAGCCGGCCTTTTGTACCCCAGTCAATCTCTGGCCACTGACCGTCCCCTGTGGCCAGGGTAACCTCCCAGGCAAGGAAGCTCCATTTTAGCAATCAATGCTCACAGTGACTGAGGAATGAGTGTGCCACCAGTGAAGGGGACTCGAGCAGGGCACCAGCAGCATTCACTACACTTGAGGAAGGAAGGGAAGATTAGAAAAGCAGACAAGGCCTCTCTGAGCAAGCAGCTTATAAGCTGAGCCCAGAAGGATAAGAAAGAGTCAGGATAAGTAAGAGACTTGGAGGAGAAGCAGGGAGAATGGTGTCCCAGGTGAAGGGAACAGCACATGCAATGGCCCTGGGGTAGAGAGGAGAATGTTGGCCACCTTTTCTCTTCATTCAAGGTGCTCTGGCCTCCTGATTATGGGTATGAGGGAAAGAGTGCAGTGGTATTTCCATAAGGCAGATGCAGGGCAGGCAAAGAGTTCTGTACTGTGGGATTCTGCAAAGGACCCAACAGATTTGTGGAAGAAAATATTATGAGTATGTACTGGGCTCTGAAGATGGCTAATATCATGTTTTAATTGCTCTAATCCCTGTACAAAAGTATATTTATCTGCTTTATGGAGATGAGTGAAGCTTCCTGTGCCTGGAAACTTTACAAATGCCCAGCAAGGCCAAGCTCTTGGTCTGCAAGAGTGCAGGGTCTTCTCTTCTCAATGGCGTAACATGGCCATCCTTCCCATGTATGACATCCTATGTACCATCTCCTAACGATTTATGGCACCCAAAACTCAATGAAGATAGAAAGATAGATGATAGACAGATAGAGAGAGAGAGAGAGACAGACAGACAGACAGACAGATAGATAGGAAGAAGATTAGGGAGTTAAAATACATTTTTTTTTTAATTTTTTGTTTATTGCAGTAACATTGGTTTATAACATTGCAAAAATTTCAGGTGTACATCATTGTACTTCTATTTCTGCATGGACTACATCATGTTCACCACCAAAATACTAATTACAACCCATCACCACACACATGTACCGAATTATCCCTTTCACCCTCCTCCCTGACCTGAACAGACATTTCTCCAAAGAAGATATACAGAAGGCCAACAGACACATGAAAAGATGTTCAAAATCACTAACTATCAGGGAAATGCAAATCAAAACTACAATGAGATATCACCTCATGCCCGTCAGAATGGCTATAATTAACAAGACAGGAAACAACATGTGTTGGAGAGGATGTGGAGAGAAGGGAACTCTCATACACTGCTGGTGGGAGTGCAAACTGGTGCAGCCACTATGGAAAACAGTATGGAGATTCCTCAAAAAATCAACGATAGAACTACCATATGATCCAGCTATTCCACTGTTGGGTATTTATCCAAAGAACTTGAAAACACCAATTTGCAAAGGTACATGCACCCCTGTGTTCATTACAGCCTTATTCATGATAGCCAAGACTTGGAAGCAACCTAAGTGCCCATCAAGGGACGAATGGATAAAGAAGCTATGGTATATATACACAATGGAATACTACTCAGCCATAAGAAACGACGAAATCCAGCCATTTGTGACAACATGGATGGACATTGAGGGTATAATGCAAAGTGAAATAAGTCAGAGGGAGAAGGCCAAATACCGTATGATTTCCTTCATTAAGTAGTAGATAATAACAAAAATACATTTTTTAACATATGAATTCTGAGATATCAAACCTCCCTAGGAAGTGAAACACATGAAGTGTCCAGTGAAATGTAAGGCTCTGGGAAGAATTCACCCTTGTGTCCCCTCAGTGTATCAGCAGGAGGTGTTTGGATGCGCTGTACTTAACTCACTGGAACTGAGGAGGCAAGTGGCTGCAAGGGCAACAGGTAGGAGAGAAGGGCCTCAAGTTTGCTTGCAGATAAAAGGTCCTCAATACATATTTATTGAATAGTGACTAAATATCCCACTGAGGCCTCAACTCTCACCAGTCACTCTAAAGACAAGCTGAAAAGAGAAGAAACAAAGAGAAAAAGGATAATGAAAGGAGGATAAGAGAATAAGATGAGCTTAGAGCTCCAAATTTAAACATGAGATACGAGAATTTCAATTAGAGATGGTTAATTGAGAACTGACATATACCAAGGTCCTTAAAAATGTCCAAAAAAAAAAAAAACACTGTATTTTAAAAAGAATGAATCCATAGTAATGCTGGAAAGCTAGAAAGGCAGGTAGCTGGAGGACATTTTGAAGAAATCCTAGAAGAGAGAAAGCAGATGGACCTGATTGATGAGAACAGATCATGGGAAGCTGTAGCCCAAAAGGCTGGAGAAAAGAGAGATCCTTCCCATAGGAGTCTTTTAAGAGCTCCAAGCTCCTAGTCCACAAACATAAAGGACGGGGATGCGATACGGTACAAGCATTAAGGTAACTGATCAATTAGTTACAGGCCAAGTCCTCCCGCATGGTCTGTTTCCCTGACTTTACATACTTCCCTTCCTCTCTCTTTTGCTCACCCTACTCTAGCTTCCTTAACCTTCTTTACGTCCCTTTAATATGAGAAGTATGTTCCCACCTCAATGCCTTTACACTTGCTGTTTCCTCCGTCTGGAAAAATCTATCTCTAGACCTTCACATGGTTGGCTCTTCCTTGTCACTCAGATCTTGGCTCAAGCTTTAGCTTCTCAAAGACTTCTTCCCTGGTTGCAATATCTAAATTAGATCCCAACCCCAGCGAGTCACATCACCCTGCTTCCTTTCCTTCATACCCTGTGTGAATCTCTGAAATTGTCTTATTTCTTTATTTGTTTATCAACGTCTGAGGGCACAGGCCTTATGTACTTTGTTTATTAGAGTGTCCACAGTACATTCTGGAACATTCATACAATTTGGTGTTTGTATCAGTTAGCTTTTGCTGGGTAATAAACTATCCCCAAACTTAGTGGCCTCAAATAACAACTCTTTATTTAGTTCATGATTTGGATCAGCTAGGCAGTTCTTATCTGTGTGAGCTCAGCTCACCTCTGCTGGGCTCTTTGTAGCAACCATGGGTTGGCTGCTGGTTGGATATCTAGGAAAGTCTTTTTCACATGCCATGTGTCTAGCAGGCTGGTGATCAGGGCAACAGAAGCAAATGGGCCACATCCTCTTGTTGTCCTCTTGGGCTTCTTCACAGGACTGTTACTTTCCATAACTCAGAACTCATATGCAAAAAAATGTATTTTTAACTCTCTGGTCTTTTACCTGTCTTCTTTACAAGGGCAGCAAGAGAAAACAAGCCCAGTGTGCAAGTGGTTTTCAAATCTCTCTTTCAAGTCACTTTTCTAGAGTCCCATTGAACAAAGTAAGCCCCATGCCCAAGCCCAGATTCAAGGGGATGGAGAAATAGACTCCACCTCTTGCTAGGAGGAGCTCCAAAGTCACATTGCAAGGGGCATGAATAAGGGTGGACAGAATTTGTAGCCATTTTTGCACTCTTATCAGACTGCTCAATATATATACATATGCTGAATATATTTGATTTAAAGAACTGAATCTGAGACAGTTGGGCTAGTTGGACCCCATCTCTCTTCCCTGCCCTCTCTTCAAATATATACAGCAGATAACAGGGACTTTTGGCCCTCACACAAAAATCCAAGCTGTGCACTCTAAAGAAAGTGACCTGCTTACATGCAGATGCCTCCTCATTTGACTGTAAGACCATGAATGGGAAGCAAAGCAGAGTTTGAGGAAACTCTGGAACACACAGCAGGTACCTAATGAAAAAAGAGGCAACACAGCTTTTCTCAAGAAGAAATACATCAAAATAATCCACTGCTAAAGTCAAGTCCTCCCTTTTTGACTTGCTATCCACAGCCTCCCGGTCCCCACAACTCTGAAATGTAGTTTTACAGTTATCACACACCACCCACCAGTACAGCATCATCCAGGAAGAAGTTTCCTGGCAAACAGATCTACACAAATCCACATGAAACGCTCATTAGTTAACAGCCTAGATCTTTATTGCTAAACATGAACTAACAACTCAGGGTCAAAAAACACGTGAAGACAAGAAATCACATACATGAGTAACATTAAGATTAACAAATAAAATAATTGTGTTTTTAGGAAATAAAGATGATTCAAGAAACAAAACAATTTTTAAAAATTAATAAATGACTCCAGTGACATTGGAAACGTGGCTTATACATAAGTAAGTACAGACTGCTGCTGAAAAAAAGGAGGAATCAGAAAACAAAAATGAGCACCTGGTAATTAAAAATGTGTTTGGCATCAAAAAAATTCAGCGGACAGACTGAAGAAGAGAATGGCTATGGTTAACAACCATGTCAGTGATCTGGTGATAAATTCAATGGAATCTTACAGACCTGAGCCAAAGGCAAAATAATGGCATGTATGAGAGAAATATGAAGCAACATAGATGTCTTCCATTTCTTTTGTTGGGGTTCTGGAGGCAGAGAACAGAGGTAATAAAAGGAAGGAAAAATTCTCTAAATAATAATCTAAATAGATAAATGATCTATTAGAAGATAATTTCCCAGAGACAAACACTAGAGAGGTCTCCCAGGCCTCTTTTGTAAGAGCACTAAACCTATTGATGAGAGCTCTGCCCTCATGACCTAATCACCTCCCAAAGGCCCCACCCCCAATACCATCACATTGGGCATTAGGATTTAACATAGTAATTTTGGGGGGACATAACATTTAGAGCATAGCAATGGGGCCACAGAGAGTGGTGTAATTAATTTTCTTTGGGCATCTGGGAATATAACAAAAAGAAGATGCTATTTTTGTTCCATTTTGAAGGATAAATATGAATTTCCTACTGAGACGCAAGGCATTTCAGGCAATGGGAACAGTATATGAGCAGAAGTAGAAAGGTCTGAAATTACCTAGCCGGTTTGGAGACAGAGATTAATAGTCTAGTATGGTGAGAGTTTGAGATATATGGCAGGAAATGAATACACATGAAGCTGAAAAGACAGGTTGGTGCCAGATTGTAAAGAGCTCACGTGCTATTCTGAGAGGCTTTTATACCTGACACTATGTACAGTTGGAAACCCTTGAAGGATTTTATGCAGCAAAGCGACATAATCACAAACTACTTAGCTCAGAGTCATAATGATGGAAAGCTAGTGCCTTCTGGTGAGCCATTCTCCACACTCACATAGACATAAAAGCTCAAGAGATGGAGAATTTCAATAGCACTAGGAACCAGGAATATTATACAGTGAACGGCTAGAAAACTGGAAGAACTTCCATGAGTTAAACCTTTAAAGCCTACAGGTATAATGGTGGAACCATTCATGGAAAAATGTTTCAAGAAATGTCACAGGCTTAGACTTTCTTTCATCAGAGTGAAGGAATTCACATCTCCCCCAGGATGGGGACTAGTTACTAGAGTCTTCAGAGTCTTTTAACACCCCCATCCAATATCAGATGTGAGCTGAAACCTGCTTTTGGAAGGAAAGGAGCTGCGGAGTGGCCATGGTGAAGCTGTAGGTTTTTAGTCATGACTGCAGAAATAGCCCATCGAGGGATAAATTTTAAATATTGTAGAAATTATGTGACATAAGCATTCTATAGCCAGACAATCTCTCATCCATGAGTGAAGACAAAAAGATTTACACAAATGTGCAAAGACTTGGAAAATACACTATTCCATTTAGCAACAATAATATAAACACAGTTAAAAGATGAATCAGACTCAGAAAAACATTAGCAACACATAAAATAGACAAATGATTAATATCAATACTGAAGAAGGAGCTCCAAAAACCCAATTAATATACTGGCAAAGGTATGAATAAACAATTTACTGAGAAATGAATACAGATGACTAATATGCAGCAATATTAGAATTCGTTAATTAAAAATGAAGATGGCAACAGAATACCATCTTCAACCATCATATTGAGTAATAAATAATGCTGATAATATTATATGTTGGAAAGTCACGTGAAAACAGATACTTGTAAAAACTTTGGGAGAACCTTCAGGGTCTGGAGGATAAAGACAGCTCCTTGAATCCAAATCTCTCCACAATCATACAGTCAACTTCCTCCAAATCATACAATCAACAAGAACAAACAAAGCTACATACAACCAACCCTTCTGTATTACAAGAAGACAAAGAATACCATAACCTTCAAATTACCTGTAAGTTCATAAAGAAACATCAAATTCCAACACAGCTCCTACCACTACTGAAAGCCTTTGGAAGAGTGGGAGATTTGAAGGTTTAAGAGACTCCATAAAAAAGAGAGGGTCATGGAGGAATCAAATAATACACATAAAATCATCCTTAAAAGAGGAAATCCAACACCACATGCTAAAATACTGAACACAGGTCTAGGACTTGGTGGTTCTCAGCATTAGCCAAGAGCAAACTGTTTGAAAGTGAAAGGCTCTGCAGGTGTCAGCCTTGATAAACACTGCTTCCAAGGGAGAATCAGAAATCTGGAAGAGAGGTGGTGCTCCTTATAGATATGGAAACAAATGAAAAAGGAAGGAAGGAAATAAGAAAGGAATATTAAGGATTTTACATAAATAAAAGAGAAACAAAAATATATCTCTTACTTCCCAATAACATTATCCACTAAAGAAACTGCACTTCACTATACTGACAGAAGTGGGCTCTCTCACACTAGGAACCCTGCTTATAAAATATCTAGGAATAGAAAAAAACCCAAATTTCATACAAAGTGACAGTAAGAAGAATACAGAATAAGTGAATCATAACATTTCAGCTAGTAAAAATTTTCTTCTCTACTCCTCCAAAACAGTGAAGGAGAAAAACTATTGCACAACACTCTACATTTAATTATTTCAAAGAAGCATTTGGAGATGTTAAAAAAACACCTAGAATTAGAAATCCAAAAATTAAGAACAGAATTGGACATAGCACAGAAATACAATGAGATTTGATTAAATTTAAGTTAAAAAGTAGAAGAAAAAGACAAAACTATCTCAGAAATGAAGACTAAAATAGAAGATGCCTCAGCAACAATGCATATGAATGTGAAAGTTTAATAAAAACATAGAAAGAAGGCATTAAACCACCAAATAGTTGAGAGGGAAGATAGGCAAAGAAGGTCCAACATACATATAATTGGAGATTCTGAGAGTAGGGGCAGGGGGACAAAGGAATAGAACTAGTATTTAAAATTATAATCCAAGAAATAAAAGAAAACATAAATCTGCTTTTTGAAATACTCATTTGTTCCTGGGGAACATTGACCTGCTAAATTCTAAGCCATCTTTACTAACACTAGTAAAATGATTAAAATTCAAAGACAAAAAAAATCCTCTGGGCTTCCAGCAGAAAATAAAAATAAAATTTATTTATAAGAATAAGAAAATTAGGCTGGCATCAGACTTTTTAAAAGCAACAAACAATTCAAGGGAATAAGGGACTTCAGGGAAAAAAAGTGTTAGCCAAAGATTTTCTGTTCAGCAAGCCCTCCTTCCTGTATCTAGGCTGTAGAATAGCAGTTCTTAACTGAGGCAATTCTTCCCCCACCCCCACAGGACATTTGGGAACGTCTGAAGACATTTTCTGTTGTCATGAGTGGGGGATGGTGTGCTACTGGCATCTAGTGGGTAGTGATCAGGAAAGCTGTGAAACATCCTACTATGTGCAGAGCAGCCTTACATAACAAAGAGTTGCCCAGCCCGTCATGATAACAGTTTTGGGGTTGAGAAACATTTTGCTATAGAAGAAGAGTTTCGAACATGCAAGAATTCAGGGAATATTGTAGACTTGTGCACATCCTGAAGAATGTATTTGTGGATGAACTTCAGCCAACCAAGAGATAACTGGGAAAATTTTGGCAAAAGGGCTAATAGTGAGCATTTAATATATTTAATTGTAGAGGTAAGACTAATACAAGAGAGGAGACGTGTGAAAGAATAGTATATAAATATTGTATGCTCTAATAAAGTAGAAAAATGCAACTAAGAATGTTAATGTTCTACATATTCAAAAATAAAATTTAATCACTGTGATGGGACAAAAACAAAGCCTAAATTGAATGCAGACTGAGACAAATGAACCCACTTGTTTTGTAAATTGAAGACATAATCAGTTGTAGGGGAAAATAACAGTGAAGTAACATTTGAACACGGTACTTGTACTATATAGCATCAGTCTAGGGAACAAAAGAAATGTAAATTAATCTTGAACTTTTCTTAGTAGACACGTTTTTCATAGTATATGGGTGTAACAATCCTAAAACAATTTTCTGTATGACACAGGATTACGCAAATGAGCAGTGTGTTGATGTTTTGGGAGCTAGGGTTCTCACTGGGAAGTGGGGGAAAGCAAGGAAGAAACTTGCAGGGTTAGATTGGAATTTGAGGGGGTATCAGTATAAATTTATAATTTCTAACATACAAATATAAACATTTCATAGCTCTGTCCACTGAAAGAACCTGAAAGCAAAGACATCTCAGTGACAATGAACAAACACATGCCCAGATCCCAGTTTCCAATGCCCACCAAAGAGAGCCAGGAATCCTTGGAGAAAGTACTAACTCCAGGGCTGGGACAGGGAAGGTTAAAGAACTTGGAATATCTTGTTCTGACAAAAGTTAAGTAAGTACTAAAAAAAAAAATACTTGTGGGGACTTATCAAAAGGACACATGAGCCTGCTTAAAAAGAACCTGGAGAAAATTGAGTATTGAAATAAGTAAAGACAGTAATAAATTATAACCCATTGAATCAAATGGTAATCCATTAGTCTATACTGATAGCAAGTAGACAAGTGAATGGATAGATACATGAATGGGTAGACAGACAGATAGATAGATAGCAAAGTAGCTAGCTAGCTAGTTAGCTAGATAAATAGATAGATGAAAAGAAAATGTTCTTCCTTCAGTAAAACGCCACTGAAATGTGGAGGGAGTCATCAAGTTGGAACATCACCGTTTTGAAACCATTATAATAAAGACTTGTTCAGATAATAATTGTCAATGGATGGTATATCTAGGAGATGAAAGTCTGGTCAGGAATAGCTATTTACATGATCTGAAAGTGTCTCCCTTCAGAGAATTTATTAGTTACAAGTAAATAATAATTACATGGAGAAACTAAACCAGACAACACTTTTATCAGATGAGAAAAACTAAAATCACCAATGCGTAAGCAGATGGCCTTCCTGTGCCTCCAGATGTAAGTTTCTGAGAACATATCACTTTCTTGGTGTTCTAGCCAGAAGTGTATACCATGAATCTAATCATGAGGAAACAACAGACCAATCCAAATTGAGGGACATTTTATAAAGTAACCCGCTGTGTTATACAAAGATGTCTAAGTCACGAAAAACAATGAAAAGTTAAAGACTGTTTCCAGATTAAAAGAGACTAAAGAGCCATGACAATTAAATGCAAAACATGATTCTGGACTGGATCCTGTGCTGGTGGGAAAAAGATGTTGTAAAAGACGTTGTTGGGACAACTGACAAAATTGGAATGTACTGTGAAGTAGGTAAAAGTGTTATATCGATGTTAAAATTTCTGAACTTGATGAGTGTATTGTGGTTACATAAAGGAATATCCTTGATTTTAGAAAATACACAATGATATATTGGAGGATGAATTGGTATTATATATACAAACTACTCTGAAATAAGAAAGAACGGAAAAAGAGAGGAGAGAATGATCAAACAAATGTGGCATGGCAAAAATGTTAACAATTGGTAAATTTTGTTAAGGGTATTTGGGAAGTCTATGTACTAATCTTATAAGTGTTACATAAATTTAGCATTTTTTAAAAATAAAAAAAATTAAAAATAACTGGGTGCAAATACGAATTTCCACAGAATTTTAGTTCTTCAAATTATGAAACATATGTGCCAGTTGACACAGCAATTCTACTAATATATATATGTACATATATACATGCAATATGTATGTGTGTATATGTATACTATATATACACAATATATGTGTATATGTGTGTGTGTATATATACACACACACACATATATATACACATACTCCCAAATTGGAAATAAACTGAATGTACAGTAGAATTGTTTAATTGTTTGATATCTTACGGCAAATGAATTTCTATGTAATACTCTGTGATCATTAAAAGGAATAGGGTAGATCTATATAAGAAAAGTCTCCTAAATCTTTGTGACCAAATAAATTTGGTAAATAATATTATTTATTGTATAATCCAATTTTTATTTATCACAGGAGGAAAAAAGACCAGCGCCTATCAAACTATTAACGACTGTTACTTAGGGCAAGTCTATGCTTTGGGACAGATTAGGTTCTGAAAGGATGTTTGTAAATCCATATGTTTTCAAGTCCAAAGTAACTAAGACAGATTTAAAGTTGTGATCCCCATTGCATTTCTGCCTAACAGGAATGTGAATCAATTTCTTTGAAGCTTGAAAAACAAGCTTATTCTTCTCCGTCTTACGTATATATTTTCTAGCAGATTTATTTTCCCCAAATAGATAAATTTTGTCTTCCTTGGAAATCTGTTAAGGCAGGTATCTGTCTCTTCCTGCACAATCTTTGCCAGTGTCATACGTTGTTCCTTAGCAGTTAGAAGTCCACATGTGCTAGTTTGCCACTCAGGTCCCTGGTGTGCTGATTCAGACACGCCTTCAACCCTGGTGTGAATAATCTGTGAGACTAGAGTCATCAGCAGGCCTTTAAGACCTACTTAGTCCTTAAATTCCACATATCAAGTCTTGTCAACAATTAACAGTAAGTGGATGAAAGTCTGACTTCTTTCCCTCACTCAGTCAAATAGCTTTTCTCACTTCGTGATGAACACAGTTGATTTCGTAGGCACGATTCTCTTCTTATCTTGTACAATTCATTCTTACTTCAAAATCATTCACAGTCTCACATAATTCATGCAGTGCACGTGTGCCACATTCTTCATTTTCTTGCCTCTCATTTCCAGAAATCTCTCTCTTTTTTTCCTTTTTAATCATGTGCCCTTTCTTAGTCGCTTTTTCAATATCCTTGCTGCTTTTTCACTTATCAGATGTGACGGTTTCAATAATATTTGTAAAATATCTAAACATTAAGCATAAGCAAAGCAAATACAGTGTAGACTGAGCAGTGGCATGAAGACCAGGGCGAACATGATCACATTATCTGTCAGTGGCAGACTCCATGCACTTCGAATGTGAAAAGTAGCTTTCATTATATCCATGAGAAATTGTAAGTTCGATATTTGTTAATAGAGGAGCTTCCAATTACATCTGTATTCTCAGATTTATTTTTTTCTAAATTTACTACGTGTTCATATTTTATTTTGTAATTACAAAAACAGAAAATAACAGAAAATGAAGATACTTTATAATTGTGTTGTCTACTAACAGGCAGAATTGTATTTCTGTACATTATTATTACCTCATGAAAAACGTTTTTTGTTTGTTTTTTTAGATCTCATCACGGTTTGAGAGAGTCCAGAAAAACAACCAACTCTTGTCTTTTATGTAAAAGCACACTACTTAATTAGGGGCCCTGCCAAGTTCTGGCCCCAGTGGGAAGCTCAAATCCTGTGGAAGGTATGTTCTGAAACACCAAGAGTCAACCCAAAATACCTCCAGTATAGGGATTGTAAAAGGACTGGAATGAAGAATTGAATGAGTTTAATACAGCATGCATTATGGATAAGTGATTATATAAATATAGGTTGAAAACACATGTAAATATAAAAGAAGATATATAATGTTAAAATATTGATTCAGCAATGATAATAAGTCTAAAATTCCAAAGTTTATGCCAGGGATTAGGTGAGGGAAGGGTTGAGAGGAACTGAGAGTAAAAGCTGGATGATGATTTTATGTGGAGGTGTGACGGTTAATTTTACGTTTCAACTTGACGTGGCCGCAAGGTGCCAGGACGTTTGGTCAAACGTTATTCTGGGTGTGCCCATGAGCGTGTTTCTGGTTAAGATTAACATTTGATCAGTAGACTGAGTAAAGCAGATTGCCCTTCTTATTGTGGGTCTCATCCAATCAGTCGAAGGCAGGAATACAGAAGAAGGCTGACCCTCCCTTAGTAAGGCGAATTTTTCCTGCCTTTGGACTTGAACTAGAACATTGGTTCTTCTGGTTCTCAGGCCTTTGGACTTGGACTGGAACTACACCATCATCTCTCCTGGGTCTCCAGCTTCCAGACTCATCCTGCAGATTGTAGGGGAGGAAGAAATATTCCTCACTGCTCTAGGCTCTTATGACTGGTCTAAGAATTAAATTGACACGAGACAGAGTAATAGGAGAAAATCAAACTAATTTAATAACATATATATATGGGAAAAACCCATGAAAACTAGTAATTCACCAAAATGACCAAAGCAACCACCTTAAATACCATCTTCAGCTAAAGATAAAGGAGAGTATTGCAGGTAGTTGTTTGGGACTTCAAAGAGGAGGAAGACAACCCACAGGGAGATGGAAAAGCAAATGTTTGGTAAACAAATGTTTGCTGGGACATCTATAAACAATGCGAGAGAACTTTGATAAAATGGGCCTTGCTAGGTGCCTTCCTGTCTACCACACCCAGAGTTATTTATGGTGATAGCTCCTTCCTGGGACAGGTCTTCTACCTTAAATTCTTTTAGACAGTTAGGAGGAAGGTCAAAGTTTCTTCCTGAGTCTTCTTTTTTTAGCCTTGAGCTAACATCTGTTGACAATCCTCTTTTTGCTGAGGAAGATTGGCCCTCAGCTAACATCTGTGCCTGTCTTCCTCTACTTCATATGTGGGATGCTTTCCACAGCATGGCTTGATAAGTGGTGAGTAGGTCCGCGCCTGGGATCCGAACCCGTGAACCCCGGGCCACCGAAGCGGAGTGCGCAAACTTAACCACTACACCACCGGGCTGGGCCCTCTTCCTGAGTCCTTTGTTCTTAAAAATAATCAAACCAAAAAGACATATTTTGGGGTGACAAATTCTGATCCCCTACAAGATCTTGAGACTTAGTATCTGTAATGGAGTGAGCCAATTCCTTATAATAAATCTCTGTCTCTCTGCATACTCATATACGTATACATTATATATGCATATAATTTTATATATATAAATTTTATGTATATATAATTTATATAAATACATTTAAATAAATAAATATATATATATATGTGTGTGTATATATATATAATCTCCTATTGGTTCTCTGGAGAACCCTGACTAATGCAGGAGGAGTTAATATTCTTTTATTGATGGCATTTAAATTTGATAATTTGAAATTCTTAGTTATGATGCTGTGGGTAGGACTGCTAGCTGTTGGTCCAAATCCTTGCCCTGGGTGCACAGGAAGGCAGTTACCCAGCGACGTGCAGTGAGGTGTGGCATGCGACTATGTTTCAGCCAATGAAATGGGAGTGAAAGTGCTGCGTGTCAATTCTAGGCTGAAACTTTTGAAAAGCAGGTGTATCTTCTCTATGCTCCCTCTTTCTCCTGGTGCAGATTGATTGCAGGCAATGATACAGCCCTCGGGGATGGCAGAGCCAAGAGACGGGTAGTCATGGGTAACTGACACACACTGTAGAGGAGAGCCGCCTGCCCAACACAATACCCACCTTGGCCTGTAAGGTAATCAAAGGTAAATTTCTATTGCATTTGAGTCATTCTTTTTTGGGATCTGCTTGCTATTTTCTTAACTAATATAGAAATATTTCAAATATACAGAAGAGAACATAATATAACCTATATCCATGGTCTCAATACCCAGAATAAAGAGATGTTAAATTTTGCCATATTTGCTTCAGATGTTATATTAGTTTGCTATGGCTGCCATGACAAAATACACGACAGGTAAAATACAAAATGGGGAAATATATTTGCTGTGTATGAGACAAGGGGTCTGTCTACACTGCTGGGACAGTGTAGACTTCTAATCTGTCATTCATCCACCTTTGTGAAAGGGAATTCTAATATTGGCTTACTGAAGTCATTTTGGTCAACAGCAGAGGAAATTAATAATATGCATCTTTTTCATTTTTTGCTAGTGATTTTCAGATTATTTGTGGGAGTTTCTTATATATGTTCTGAATTTTAAGTCATTTTCCTAGGCTATTTTGTTTTTTATTCTCTTTATGGCATCTTTTGATTAAAAGAAATGTAAAATATAGGCAAATGTCTGAATCTTTTCCTTTATGAGGTGTGCTTTTTGCACATCCTTTGACATCCTTTCCTACCTAGATGTCATAATCTCCTGTGTTTTCTCATAAAATTTAAGAAGTTCTTCTTTTCATACTTAGGTCTTTAATCTGCCTATACTTTGTTTTGCGTATGGTGGTGAGAGGGATCTGGTTTTTTCCTTTTTCTATGGATAGCCAATGATTTATTAAATAGCCCATTCTTTCTCCTACTGATTTGTAATGCTTCTTTGTTAATACCCAGTTTTCCACCCATGTGCTTCTGTTTCTGGGATTTCTATTCTCTTCCATTGAATTGTTTACCAATCCCTAGGCCAATAGCGCACTGTTTTCATTATTCTGATTACTATAACTTCATAGTACCTTACAGACTAAGCTGATATTTAAACATCCCAAATAATGTTAAGGTCTTTGTAATATATGTGGAACAAATTCAGTTGAAAAGAGGAAAAAAACAAACAGTGACTTACACAGGGGTATGGGCTAGCAATTCTGATACCACTATATATGTATACTAGCATTGAACAAATAAATAAATAAATTGTGTATAATAGGGACCAGGGTTTTCACTGGCAGAAAAAGAAGTTGCGAATAATCAAGGAAAGGGGCTAAAATGAATCCTCTACTGCTAAATTAGAGCTGGAGATATCAGTATGAACTCTCGTTTACTTTAATATATATACAGAGAGATGAGAGAGATAAATTTGTGTAAATACACAGGATATATATATATTTCCTAGGTCTGTCCACCGAGAGAGCCTAAAAGCAGTGTTGCCCCAGTAGCAATGAGCACACTTAGCACTCACTTATTGATTTCTAAACATCTTTCTCCAATGAAAGGTACCAGGAATTTTTGGAGAAATGGCTGATTTTAGGTCCAGGACAGAAAAATACAAAATGAGCCTGGAGCATCTTGAAGTGGCCAGAAAGATGTAAGGAAGTAAAAAACTGGGGGGGGGGGGGGGAAGCAAGTTAAAGGGATACAAGAGCCAATATGAAAAAACTCCCAATGACCAAAGTTGGAACATTTTCAGCAACAAAATAAATTACAATAGTATAGGATTATACTGATTTATATGGATCAAAGAATAAAATAAATATCCATGAGTCAACACTGATGCAAATAAGCAATTGAATAAACTAACAAATGGAAGAAAAGGGATAAATCTTCCTTACATGGCAATTCCAATTAATACATGTAAAAAAATGAGAGAAATAGAAAATCACGGTTAGACCACACAGTAATAGTTGCTGCAGGTAAGACCTGCTGATGAATGCTAAAATTAGTGGATGGAACTTTAAAGAGAAACAGGATATTTGTATAACCTCAAATATCTTGCTGTAAATACTTATTAATTATTGTACTGGTTTTAACATATGCTCACGTAATCTTTGATAGTCCTCCCTCCAGGAGGTGAAACTTAATTGCTCTCCTTTTGAGTATGAGCTGGACTTAGTCACTCACTTCTAAATATAGAGTGTGGAAAGAGAAAGAAAATAACTTTACAATGGAGATACCTAGCAGACATCACCTTCATCTTGTTTTCAAGGTTAATATCACCAATAAGTCATGTTGATGTCATATGTCCCTGACAGGATGTGAAGAGAAGGGCACTTGTCCTCTGTGGTATTCTTCTCCCAAACCTATAACCCCAATCTAATCATGAGGAAAACATCAGACAAATCCAAACCTGGGGATAACATTCTACACAATACATGTCCAGTGCTCTTCAAAAGTGTCAAGGTCATGGGGCCAGCCCAGGGGCATCGTGGTTAAGTTTGGCACACTCCCCCTCAGCAGCCCACATCCACAGGTTTGGATCCTGGGCGTGGACCTACACCACTCATCAAGTCATGCTGTGGTGGCGTCCCATATACAAAATAGAGGAAGATGGGCACATATGTCAGCTCAGGGCCAATCTTCCTCAAGCAAAAAGATATTAGCTCAGGGACAATCTTTCTCACCAAAAAAAAAAAAAAAAAACCCAAAAAAACTGTCAAAGTCGTGAAAGCATGGAAAGATTGGGAAACTGCCACAGTGTTGGTTTGGTTAGCAACCTCGAGAGTTCCCTGGGTGAAATTCGAAACTGGCGTCCATACATGCAGGGCAAGGAGACTCTGAAGAAAGAGGCAGACCACTTCAGATTGGTAGGTAGCGGGTTTAATAAGCAAGGGAAGTTACATACAAGGCTTGTCTTAGGCAGCTGCAAGATGAGTGAATCTCCGCAGCCGCCCTCCAGAATCTTAAAAGATTATATAGACACCTTAACAGGGTTCAGTCCCGTGTACCATCCAGACGATCTCAACAACACCTTACTCTCTCAAGGTACATCCTTGAAATAGCTCCTACTGTGGGGAGAGTGGGCAGGACTACATTCCAATGACAGGGGAGGGGAGTAAGGAGCCTCCGATTGCCTGGGTCCATCTTGTGGGTCAGCTGGTGGTCATGTCCTCTTGATGATCTCCTCCAACACACAGACTGGAAGAGATTAAGAAGACATGACAACAAAACACAACACAATTGGATACTGGAACAGAAAAATGACATTAGTGGAAAAATCAGTGAAATACAAATAAAGTGTGTGATTTAGTTGACAGTACTGTAGTAAAGTTAATTTCTTAGTTTTGACACATGTACCATGCTTATAGGAGATGTTAGCATTAGGGGAAGCTGGATGAAGAGTATAAAGAAACTCTCTGTGCTATCTTAACAATCACCTGTCATTCTAAAATCATTTCAAAACAAAAAGGTTTTTAAAAAACCCAATGAGTTAATTGTAAATGAGTTCACTGAAATGAATAACCATAACAAATAATCACTACCTCCTCCTAACATTAGTACGTTTTATGACTTCTCATAATTATGGAAAATGTATTTTGCACATTTCAACATTTGTGCACATATAAATATTTACATTTCAGATAGGTAAAGACATACTCTGCTATAAAAACAGCTTCACAACAGAAGACTTCTTTTCTTTTTACACAGAAGGGCAGGAAACTACACTGGGTCAAACCTGTCACTTATGATGGAGATCAGATTATATAGTTACATTTGTTTCTGCTTGCAATATTCCTACTTGTGGACTTCATTTTAGTTTAATATCAACAAACCTGAGCCCCTAGATTAGTTCATAAGTTTGTCAATCCATCTTTCTTAACAGAATATGGGAAGAATTTACATCATAGGACCTGAATAAACAAAGTAATTTTTGGGCTAAGAAATTTACCTTAATATTTTCCTTTAATTAAAATCCCTGGGCCAGCCCCGTGGCTTCGCAGTTAAGTGCGCGCGCTCTGCTGCTGGCAGCCCGGGTTCGGATCCCGGGCGCGCACCGACGCACTGCTTCTCCGGCCATGCTGAGGCCGTGTCCCACACACAGCAACTAGAAGGATGTGCAGCTATGACATACAACTATCTACTGGGGCTTTGGGGGGAAAAAATAAATAAATAAAATCTTTAAAAAAAAAATCCCTTTCCCTTCTTAAAGGGAGACTAGTTTTTCTGATTACAAGTTTTCTTTTCTCAAAGAGGGGTTGATATCGCTTGGTTTCCACACCTCCATGTGAAATTTAGAGTTAACTTATCAAAATATACATAATTCATCTCTACACATTACCCTGTTGGGATTTTGTTTAAAATTATTTGGAATTCATTCATTAACAGTGAGAATTTTATCCTTACAGTACTGAGTTTAATTCATAAATATGATAAATGCATAATTGTGTAGGTTTTGTTTATTTATATATTTTTATGCCTGTTATGAGTTGAAGTGTATCTCCCAAAAAGATACGTTGAAATCCTGACCCCTTCTACTGTGAATGGGAATTTATTTGGAAATAGGGACTCGGTAGATTTAATCAAACAAAGACAAGGTCATCTGGGTGGGCCCTAAGGCAATATAGACTGGTGTCTTTATAAGAAGGGAAAATGCCATGTGAAGGCAGAGACACACAGGGAGAAGGCTATGTGACAACAGAGGCAGAGATTGGAGTGATAGAGCTGTGAGCCAAGGAATGCCAAGGACTGACGGCCACCATCAGAAGCTGAGAAGAAGCAAGGAAGGATTCTACCCAGAGTCTCCGAGGGAGGATGGCCCTGCTGACACCTTGATTTCAGATTTCTAGCCTGCAGTACTGTGAAAGAATAAATTTCTGTGTTAAGCCACACATTTTGTGGCCCTTTGTTATGGCAGCCCTAGGAAACTAATACAATGCCCTCCCAAAAAGTCGTATAATTTTATCTACCAAGGACTTGCTTAATGGATTTTATTGTAGTTCTAAACAGGATCTTCTTTTACAATTATATTTTCTAATTGTATCCTGATTGTATTTAAGAATGCTATTACTCTTTGTATTTTTTGAATTTTATTCGGCAACTTTGCCAAACTCTTTTGTTTTTGTATATTTTCATAGATTTTCTTTTGCGAACAAACATATAGTTTGCAAATAATAATCAGTTGTTTCTTTCTTCCCAACTCTCATGTCCCTTATTATTCTTTCTTGCCTGACTGCATTAACTGGGAACCCCAGTTTAGTGCTGAATAGAAGCTGTGGTGGAAGCCGTGCTTGTCTTGTTCCTGTCTTGAAAGGGTTCAGTTTTAATATTTCGTTATGTTTCATTGTAATGTTTGCTGTGGGTTTTTGGCAGATACGCCTTTTCTCTTAAAGAAGTTACCTTCAATTTAGTTTGCTAAGTGTATTTATAATGAATGGAGTGGGTGAGCTGTTGCACATACTAAAAATAATCTTCTTGCTTTACCTGGCTTAATCCAATTTTCCCTTTATATATGGACTTAAATGTCACTTCCTCTGGGAAGGCTTCTCTCTTGCCTGTAGGCTAGTTAAGATGCTCCAACAGTGTGCCCCATAGCTCTCTGTATTTTCTCTCTTTTAAATGCCTCACTTGATTAAACTTGCTTGGGTGATTGTTTCTGCCTTCACAAGGCAGGGATCTGCTTTCTGTCTCACTAGTTAATCCTCTATGTCTAATCCATGGTCCAGAATATGCTAGTCACTTCAAAATAACAATTGAAAGAACAAATAAATGAATGAAGCAAAAAGAGAGCAAGAAACTTTATGAAATTGAACAAAGCACAAATAGATATCAAAACACTCATCTAGACAAAGGTTTGCACAGAGTTTAAGCCACTAAAATTACAGAAGTCCAATAAGAGATATAAAAGAAGATGGAATTAATGGAGATTTGCTTTCTATATTTCTGGGTGGGAAAACTCCAATGTTACGGGTTTATTATATAACATTTGAGTTTCACACTGTTGAGAAATGACTAAGTGCTAGAAAAATGAAGAAAAATATAAAGTCAGATCCTTGTGTAAAACCGAATAATGAAATAAATTTCAGATGGTTTAAACATTTAAGTGTAGAAAATAAGCCAAAAATGGTCTTGAAGAAAATGTACATTTACACACTTTGGGGACACTGTTTTCCACCAATGGTAAAAACTACAAAGGAAATAATGGAGAGGTTGAGTACATAAAAATGAAAAACGTATGTAATCAAAAACACTAAAAATAATTTACTGATAAAGGCAAACTCATAATTCAATAATTGGAAGATATATGATAAAGAAAAAAATCTGATAGCCTTAATAACATAAGTGGCTTTTATGGATCAGTAAGAAGTAGCAACTAAGTAATAGAAAACTGGTAAAAATGAAAATAAACACCTTTAGGAGTGTGTGCTCACCTTCAACGTGGACATGAGTGGGGCTAAAGGAGTGTTCCCACTGGATAGAGCTCTCTGTTTTCCTGGTGGATCTGGGGAAGAGAGGGTGGGAAGCATGCTGGTATGCATAGGCAATTCTTGCCAGGGGAGGACACTGGTATATGACTATGTTTTTTTTTTTCTTCTTCACCACATTGAAGCTGGGTACCTAAGGATTACTGTAAATATTCCATAAGATTACCTTTGGACCTTGTTCCCAACACAGACATAGATGAAAAGAAGTTAATCTTGTCAATTTGCTGTTTTCTTGTTTAACCTGAGGGGTGACTCAAGGGTCACAAGGATTTTTAAGATTGTTTTACAGAAGAAAAAGAATGCCTTCAAGGATCACCAGAGAACCAGCCCCCAGCTGTCTTTGACGCCCAGAAGTTGGATTGACCAGGGGCTTATCGGGAGTGAAACAAACAGGATTACCTCATTGTTTCTCCGAAACTCCTCCTACCAAGCCCCTTAGCTCCATAAAACCCCCTGCTCTCTTCTCTTGTTAAGGTGGATTTGAGAGAACCTATCCTCCCACCTTCTTGTTTTGGCCAATTCGAATAAACCCTTCTCCATGTCTAAGCACCAGTGTCTCAGTGATTGGCTTACTGCACATAGAGCACATGAACTTGAGATGAAAAGGTTTGGTATCACCTCAACTTTTTATTTTTACCCCCTACTTGATGCAGTGGTCACAAGACCAAGGCTGCAACTACAAGGGCTGGAAGCAGGGATGACTCCTAAGCAAGAAACTGTAACTATGTTTTTAACCTTATGTCAGAATTCCTAAGGGCCTGATGGGGCAGGATGTGCCTTCACCCCATCTGGAAAAATTGGGGCTAACAGTGAATGCATCTATATTGCCTGGTGCTCAAGATAGCCTGCTAGTTCAGCACCTGTGTCACCTCATCCTATGTGAACAGGAGTGGACTGAGGGGAGACACTTGCTAGACTAGTATTGCTGCTACAATCTAGACCAGCACAATGGTCGACCCTCACGTCCCTTCCAAAGATGGGAAAGTTTGGGATATAAATGGGGAAGAAAAATAGTAGCTGAGGGTAAGGGAATGAATAAATGCATTATGTAATGAGGGAAACCAATATTACGTTAACTGCTTGAAAGAGGCTCCAAGCAAGAGCCTCTCTGAGCTTGATTATACCAGATATCTGAAAGGGTGAAACCATGTGTTGCTGAGACCACTCTTGCTTTTGGAACCTGACAAGATTGAATGGAAGCTGCAAATCTGAAGGGCTTCACCCTGGGAGATATTTTCATACGATATGATGATGGACTGGATAATTATTAGGGACTGGATGAGATTCTAGTATGTGCCAGTATCTTTTGACCTTTATGATTGTTTTGCTATAATCGATCTGAGTTAGAGGACCAGGGGGTAGCCTGTGATATTGTGATTTATAATAAGAAACATATATTTGGCCTTTGACCGTATTCCTGGCATAGAGCTTTTAAAACCCTTGGAATTTCCTGTGGTAAGAGCCATAAAGGTGTCTTTTGTTATATTGATGAAGAGACTTTTGGAAAGCCCTTAGGTAAGCTAAGGATGGGGCCTGGTTGTCAGGGGAACCAACCATGTGATTAGAGGGTTGGAACTTTCAGTCCCACTCCCTGACCTTCTGGGAGGGGAGAGAGGCTGGAGGTTGAATCAATTGCCAATGGCCAATGATTCAATCAATCATGACTATGTAATGAAGCCTCCACAAAAACCCAAAAGGACAGAGTTTGGAGAGCTTCCGGGTTGGTGAACACATGGAGGTTGTGCGAGAGTGCTTTGCCTGGAGAGGGCATGGAGGCTTGGTACCATTTCCCCATACTTTGCCCTGTGCATCTCCTCCATCTGGCTGTTCCTGAGTTATATCCTTCTATAATAAACCAGTAATCTAGTAAGTAAGATATTTCTCTGAGTTCTGTGAGCCACTCCAGCAAATTAATCGAACCAGAGGAGGGAGTCTTGGGAACCTCTCACTTACAACCAGTCAATCAGAAACACAGGTGACAACCTGCACTTGCTATTGGCATCTGCAGTGGGAGTAGTCTTGTGGGATGGGACCCTTAACCTGTGGAATCTGATGCTATCTCTGGGTACATAGTGTCAGAATTGAGTTGAATTGTAGGACACCCAGCTGCTGTCCCAAGAATTGCTTGTTGGTGTGGGGAACTCCCCCCATTGTCTTCCTCCCCACCCCACATACATTAGAATTGGTACAAAAACCTACTTACAAACTGTGAAAGATAAATGTGTTAGCTTGGGTTACCATAACAAAATACCATAGAGTGAGTGACTTAAACAACGAAAATTTGTTTTCTCAAAATTCTGGGTTGGAAGTCTGAGATGAGGAAGTCAGCCTGGTTAGTTTCTGGTGAGGGTTCTCCTCCTGGCTTGTGTAAAGTCCCCTTCTCACTGTGTCCTCAGAGGGCAGGTTGTGTGTATGTTTGTGAAGAAACAGAGAGAGATTTCTTTTCAACTTCTTATGAGGCCACAGTCCTATCTGATTAGGGTTCCACCACTATGACCTCATTTTAACCATAATTACTTCCTAAAGACCTTGTCTCCAGATATGGTTGCATTTGGGGTTAGGGCTTCAACATATGAATTTTGGGGAGACAGAATTCAGTCCATAGCAATAAATAAACAGCAAATAAATGTAAACAAAGGCTTGGCATTTATCTTTATCATTTCCTTTCTTCCTGACTTCACTCTCTTGCTCTTTTTCTAGCTTCATAACTTGAACATGTAGCTTATTTGTTTTTTTCTTCTTTTTAGATAAGTATATTGAAGATATATTCTTTCTTATAAGTATTGCTTAATTCCATACACCAAATTTTTCTAAATATTTCCTGAGTTCCATGTGAGATCCCTTTCAAGGCAAGGCCCCATAAGTTCATGGCCATTATTATTATTTTTTTCATCTTTTGCTCCTTTTACAAGTATATCATGATCCTCTTTGTCACCATGTTGATTTTGTCTGGAGCTTTAGCTCCAGAATTCTATAGATAGACTTTTTTATTGACAGGTAAAAGACAAAATGGGGAAATATATTTGCTATATATGAGACAAGTGGTCTGTCTACACTGCTGGGACAGTGTAGACTTCTAATCTGTCATTCATCCACCTCTGTGAAAGAGAATTCTAATATTGGCTTACTGAAGTCATTTTGGTCAACAGCAGAGGAAATTAATAATAGGTATGTTTTCCTCAGTCAGATAGTCCAGGTTGTGTTGTATTCACAACCAGTCCAAATCTCAGGAGCTGAAAACCAAGGTTTATTTCTCAATCATGCTTCACGTCATCAGTGGCTGGCTCTATATTATCCTTGCTCAGTCTGGAGGATTGAGTAGATGGCAGCTAAGAGAGGCTCAATCCAACTTCTTGCACAATTGCCAGGCAGGAAAAACACGTTCCTACTGTCTGCCAAAGCTTCTGCCTGGAAGAGACAACCTCATTTTGCTCAATTTTCATTAGCCAAAGTGTCACAGAGTCACATCTAACTTTAAGGGGCCCAGAAGATATATCCCTTCTGTGGGCCAGAGGAGAGCTGACAATATTTGGTGAATGGCAGTAATGACAACTGTACACTATGCTCGCTCTATTGTGCTTTCCAAAGCCTATGTTTTTTGGGGGGGGGAGGAAGATTAGCCCTGAGCTAACATCCGACACCAATCGTCCTCTTTTTGCTGAGGAAGATTGGCCCTGGGCTAACATCCATGCCCATCTTCCTCTACTTTATATGGGACACCGCCACAGCATGGCTTGACAAGCAGTGCATGGGTCCGTGCCCGGGATCCGAAGCTGCGATCTCCGGGCCGCCGAATCGGAGCACAGGAACTTAACCGCTATGCCACTGGGCCGACCCCTCCAAAGCCTATTTTTGCTTCTTGTTTGTTAATTTTTCAAAAATTCCCTTCAGTTATGTGAGTTACCATAAATCCTTATAGTCAATTTCTTTAATAAGAAAACTGAAATTAGCCAGAGTTAGTTTCTATTGCTTAAAAAAAACTATCGAAGGCATTAGACTTAGCTATATAAATGCTACTGAGTGGCTTAGGAAAGTGAATTTCAGCTTACAGGTTGGGCTGGTTTTGAAGAAAGGGTACACACATAATTTTTCAAGGATAAGGTTTTAATAGGAAAAGAAGCAAGGCATGGCATGAGCCAATATCTAGGTACAAATAATTATTGGTAGCCACCACATGTCAGGCAGGGAGCCAGGTATTTTTGCATATGCTCTCTAAGTCAATTTAATTCTTTATAAAAACAATTTGAAGTGAGTCTTATTATTCATAATTTATATATGCAGAAACTGAGGTTCAGGGAGGTGAAATGACCTGTCCAAAAGTCACTTAGCTAACAAACAATGGCTTTGTTTTAACTCTAACATGTGATCACGCAGAGGTGAAACAGAATAATGCAATGTGTATATCTGGGGAGTGTGTACTCTCTGGTTTGGCAGGACTGTGAGCTACGTGAAAGGTGGGAGGGGCCCTGAGTGCTAAGGTAGAGAGGTTGGAGTCTATTAGGTAGGCAGTGAGAGGAAGGTTTCTGAGTCAGAGAGGGCATTAGTGCAGCCATGCCTCAGAAACATTGATCTATCCTTGTCCAGGATGAATAGAAATGAAGCATGCTGGAGGCCTGGAAACCAGGTGGAGGAATATTGTAAAAACTCAGATAGGCCTGAATGAGCATGGGTGTTCACAATGGAGACAGAACAAATTAGTCTATCTAGTCTCCCGATACCCAGGGAATTGCTGAATGAAGTTGTGAGTTCTCCCTATGTGGGTAGCTCCTACTTTTCATTACAGGTTTCTCAAGAACTTGGTCCAGAAAAAGCCTGGATCGAGTAGAAAAAAACAGGCAAGTGCCCACGTGGGAAGTCTCCAAAGCTCGTCTCCCCAAAATCACCTCCTCGCCATCAGTTGTGGGGCCTAACATTTCACCAGTGGGGCTCTGTTCTTTTGAGCCTCTTATTTAAGTGTGACTATTTGGGGACAAGCGGGAGAAGGGACACCAGGCAGTTTCCTTATTAGCAGCATCCAGGTAAGTAACATAAATGTGTGAGGGCACTCTGGGTGGGCACCATGAAGAACAGGGCACACACGCTCCATGTAAAGGGGGCTTCTCGGTTCTGGTTGAGGGGCCCAAAGTTGCTGGATCTGCTATTTCAACAGAAACCTCATATCCAATTTTGGGGGGAAAGTCTTCAATTTAAAAATATTGCGACCAGTTTAAATTTCTTAATATCACTGCACTGGCCACATTCAGATCTTAGTTTGTCATCAGTTTGCCACCTCTGGGTTAAATTTTAGTACCATTTTATCAGAACCTTTCCAAATTTGAAAGCACATCTTTAGTAAAAGTAGATACAGAGCAGGTTCATTTGGATTGCTGAGAGGGTGGATGGAGAAGTTTGAGAGCTAGGCAGGGACTGCAGGGAGGCCCCTGGACCATATGCTGAGCATCCTGGTGCCTGGGCCTTGAAAGGGAGATGGACCATGGCAATGACGATATTTGCTTCAACTGGGCCCTCCTGGCTGACCACCCAGAGCTGGGCTTGGAGTGCAAGGAGGGATGGGCAAAGCTTGTGTTGCTCTCAACTCCAATTGGCCGCATCCCATTAACATTACAGGAATGCAGCCGTGCAGTGTTTGAAAAAGCATCCCTAGTTACAGGGAATGATTTACAGGACACCAAACTCTGCATTTCAGAGGTCTCCAGTGTACCATAAAAAATGTATTATCAAGGAATAATCTTTATCTGAATTGAAGCTGCAGTGAAGGAAACTCCTGTCCAGCTGAGAGCAGCAGTGAGCTTCTGTTCACTCAGGAAAAAGTCCGTGTTCTTCATCTTATTGGATTAACCTTTTTTTCTCTCTTTGGCACTAGGTATCTAGTTAATATTTAGACTTTATATACATTTTCTTTCAACTGTTGTTCCTATCATGTGATCAAACAAAACCAGAGATGCCAATCACATCAGCCCTCTAGGCACCCAGCTGTGGCTAGCAGGGTAAATGAGACTCACCTGAGCCAGCCTCTGGGAAAGACTGTCCCCAGGAGAGTGCAGGGCCAGCCCTTGTCCCCAGGAAGCAGAGTTTGCTAGACTGCCTCAGTTGATCTTTCTGCCTCTTCCTCCCATTTCCCCTACCTTCCTGAGCAAAAGGAAACAGGAAGCAGTCTAGTTTTGAATGTTCCAAAGCCTTCTGATGTTTACCATTCCCCCCAGGAGAGGGAGGTGAGGAGGGATGAAAATCTCTCTGCAAAGAAAAGACTTTTTTTTTTTTTTATTCAGTGAAGCGAAGCATAGACACCCTGCAACCCAACTTGTTTCTAGTTATAAGGTGTTTAGAGCGATGATAGTCTCAGTCTATTTCAGTCCTGGGAAATCTGAATTCCTTTAGTGGCAATGGCCCCCAAGGGGCGCAGGCGCATCCGTGGTTCAGGGTGTCGAGGAGGGGACAGCCTCTTCTTTTGGAGCAGAAAGCACAGTCAACCGGTAGCGGGACAGAGGCAAAAGCTCTGGGGTAGAGAAACCTGGGGGTTTGTATCGAAGCTACACCAATCAGAAGCTTCAAGACAAGACAGGGAGGCTGGAAAGATAGAAGTTGGGATGGGAAAGCTGTTAAGGAGAAGAAATTACTCCTGGGCCAAAGCCAGGAGGATGTCCAGGGTGAGAGAAGGGCGGGTCAGAGACGGCCGAGTTTGCCTCGAGTCCCATGAGAAAAGGGAAAGCGAGAGCTTGCCACCCTCATGCCCCCAGCTCCCTGGTGCGCGGCATTGGCGGTTGGCTTCGGGCTCCACGTCCCTAAAAGTCTTGGGAGAGGGGCGGAGAACCTGGGGTCCCAGGCTCCCAGGAGAGCGGGAGCACCAGGGTTGGGCGGGAAACCCCTCCAGCGTGTGAGTGTTGAATGGGGTGACACCATCTCCGCTTTGTCGGGTGCCCCAGCTCTAGCGCACGCCTCCGCTCCCGCGTCCCCCTCCGCAGGCGCGCGCGAGGCGCACTCCCCTTCCCTCGGCGGCGCGGGGCGCGCGCCCGGCCCCCTCCGCCTCCCCTCCGCGCCTCTCCTCTCTCCCGGCAGAAAGTTAGCAGCGGGGAAGGAACTCGGGGCTGCAACAGCGCGCGGCGGCGGCGGCAGAGGCTGAAGCAGGAGCCGCGGCGGAGCCGGGGAAGCGGGGGCGCTGCAGACGGAGCAGGTGCAGCCGGCGGGTCCGCGCGCCCCCCTCGGTCCCCTTGCCAGAGGCTGAGGGGGGGTGGCGGGGGACCACCCGGACTCCGCGGGAAGAGTGGGGAGGGGGGCCATGCGGCCGGGCTCTCCCCCGGCGCAGCGGGACAGCGGCCAGGGCTGGGGGCGCAGCGGCGTCGCTTCATGCAGCCGGGGCGGCTGGGCGGCGGCGGCGGCGGCGGCGGCGGCGGCTGAAACCATGTCCGGGCAGCGCCGGGGGCTGCCGCCGCCGCCGCCGCCGCGAGCCGGGAGCCGCGATGGCCCCGTGGCCCGCACCTCCTCCGCCTCCGCCTCCGCCTCCACCTCTCGCCACGCCGCCGCCGCCCGGCGCCTCTGCTAAGGGGCCGCCGGCGCGCAAGCTGCTTTTTATGTGCACCTTGTCCCTGTCCGTCACCTACCTGTGCTACAGCCTCCTGGGCGGCTCGGGCTCTCTGCAATTCCCCCTGGCACTGCAGGAGCCGCCGGGCGCCGCCGCCGAGCCCCCGCCGAGCCCGCCGCCACCCTCTCTGCTGCCTCTCCCCGTGCGCCTCGGCGCCCCCTCGCAGCCGCCCGCGCCGCCACCGCCGGACAACGCGAGTCGCGGGGAGCTGCCCGAGGCCCCCGAGCAGCCCGCCGCCCCCGGGGCCGATGGCTGGGGGCTCGCGAGCGGCGGCGGGGGATCCCGGGACGCCTGGCTCCGGACCCCGCTGGCCCCCAGCGAGATGATCACGGCGCAGAGCGCGCTGCTGGAGAGGGAAGCGCAGGAGTCCAGCACCACCGACGAGGAGCTCGCAGGCCGGAGAGCGGCCAACGGGAGCAGCGAGAGGGGCGGCGCCCTCAGCACCCCCGACTATGGGGAGAAGAAGCTGCCACAGGCGCTCATCATCGGGGTCAAGAAAGGAGGGACCCGCGCGCTGCTGGAGGCGATCCGAGTCCACCCGGACGTGCGGGCGGTGGGCGTAGAGCCGCACTTCTTCGACAGGAACTACGAAAAGGGGCTGGAGTGGTACAGGTAGGACCCTGGGCTCAGGGGGTGGGATAGACGCGTGGAAAAGACCCGGAGGGGAAGCCGGCGCTTCCCATGCCCTTGGACATCCAGGCACCTCCCCGAGAGCCTTTCGCCCCGCGAGGGCTCTGCGAAACCTGGCGGGGCTGCTCAGGGGAAGCGCAGAGAGGGCTAGAGTCTGGCCAAGGATCACTTTATTTCAAGGCGAGAGGAGGAGATGTCACCCTTCCCTGCCTGCCTCAGGCTCCTCGCCCAGGGAGGTGCTTCTGAATCTGCCTAGCTCCAAGCCTGGGAATCCCCAGTCCAGGTGCCCGCGGGGTGTTTCCCAGCCCAGGCTTTTGCGGGGCTCTGCGCTTCTGTGTTGGGGACGCTGAGGCATGAAGCAGGATGACTAGATTAACTAAAAGGCTTTGAGATCCCCTGGAATCCCTCAAAATCGCCCTCAAACGCATTTGCGTGGCTGGAGTCCAACTTGAGTATTTTCAGGTTAGAGCAAAATGAACAGAGAACAGTTAAAAAGATCATGCTGGTGAGTTTTGGCTTTCTAGTAAATACTGAGCAGGTTCCCTGTCTCCAGAACTTTCTATCCGCGTTTGGCTTCATGAAACCTGGGTTGATTTTGTATCAGGGGCATCAGTGTCTGCATGACAAGTGGTGCCCTAAGAGTTGTTACGTCCTGCGCCCCTGCCCTTTCTAACCGGCGCCTCCTTTGCAACAGATTGGAGCTATGTCTTGTGAAATGCTCATCTCCCTCCTTTTCCACCGTCTGCCAGCGGTGAGAGAAAGAGAGAGGAGAGTAGAAAGTTAAGTGCAGGTAAAATAAATTAATAATCCAGCTTTCTTGCCAGCCATAACATTTAAAACAACAGTGGTGCCAATGCCCAAAATGCAAACCTCCTCTGCTTTTTTTTTTTTTTTTCCTCTCTCTCTTTCCGCCGGTTTTATATCTCTCTGGAAAACAGATCTGGATGGCTGCCCCATCTCGGTTGCATCTCAGTAATTAATTGCAATTGTCAAACAGAAACACAGGCTTTGTCAGCTCAAATGATGTTATCATTTTAACAGAGCCAATAGGTAAAATAAGAACTGATTCCTGACAAGTCGCCTTGCTGTTGAAGTGATGTGCTTTCTAAGTTTAAATTACAGCCTGAGAAAGTTTTAGAAATAACTTGACTTCAGAAATACATAATTAATGTGTGTATTGTGATTGATTTCTTCCACTTTTAAAAATATGCCTTATGCTTTCAAAGCTTGAGAGAAGTACACTTAGGCATAAACATTCCAGCACATTAAACCGGAAACAGCAAATGTGTCTGTTAATGTCTTGTCTGTTTCAACAGAGAGAACTAATTGCAATATTTTAGGAGGCTTCAAACGGCCCCTTCCTATCAAAACAGAAAACAGCAAATGCCTAATTCTAATTTAACTGGAAAATCAGTATTTATAACATCACAAGCCACGGCTTCCAGTTTGTGATTATAATTAAAAAGGTGTTAGAATGATTAATGCAACAACAGCAAACTGGAGAAAGAGTATGATGCCTGGGAAGGTTTTGGTTGTTTAGTTGTTGGTTGTAGGAATGTTCTGGTTTCTGCTGTGGGGTAGCTTTGGCCCTATGAGGGTAACTGTGGCTTTTCCAGTTCTAATTTTAAAGCTGTGTATCTTGTGAGAAGTGTCAAATGCCCTTTGGGGGAGAGGGAGGTGTAGAGATCAGATCTTTCAAACGTGTTGTGTTGCTTTGCGGCAGCTGGAAATAGAGAAGGGGGTGTTTTATTCAGGTGACTTAAAATAAAGTTGATGAAGTGTGAGTGGTGGAATGCATGTCAGGAAGTGTGATTGCAGGGTCTGGAGAATTTTCTGAATGAAAGGATAGAAGATGCCAGATTTTCTCATGTTCTTTTATACTGTGGCTAGGAAAAGAAGGTATGTAACTGCCTTGCTGTCATGACACGGCTGCTGAAGATATCATTCCAGCTCTGTGGTACTCTCAGCCATCACTTGTGGTATTCGGGACGTGGTGTCAATATTTGGTAGCCACCCATAGAACTGTTCTGCTGAAGAGATGTGGATAGAACTAGATTCCCTTGATCCTCACTTCAGAGGACCATGTGATATCTCTGTGTTCTCCATCTGCTACCCCAGCGACTGGCCCATGGGAGATCCTTATACTACTCAGTGGTGCTGATTGGAAGGGCTGGAGGAGAATCTGTCTAACATAGAGGGAGTCAATAGCCACCCAAACCTGGCTGTTGAGAAGACTCCCAGAAACCTCTTGGACTCGCAGGAGCTGAGTCTGCTGGGACCGGCCTTGGATAGCTCTCCAGCCTTACAAGAGACAGCAGTGCTTCGGGGGCATTTGTGGGGTTTTAATTAGCTCCATCTCTTCAGGCTCTCCTCTCTCCCATGTAGGAAGAGGGGATGACATCCTCACTGTATTGTAGAGAAGGAAACAGTGGCATTGATTCCAACCAGTCACAGAAACCATTCCTCTTGGTTCCCTGGGGCAAGTCCATCTTTTAAATGGCGGCATCTGTACTTAAATGGTTATACCGCATATGCTACCTGAAATCGCAGTCTACTGTTTGCCTGGTTAGAGATCCACAGGTTAATTAAAGGTTTTGATTCCCCCCCCCATTTATTTGTTTTCTTTTTCTTTTCAGTGTGCTTCCCAATAGCCTACTAATTCTGCCAGTGTTTCTGGTTGTTGAGTTTTCAGCAAGAGGGAGAGCAAGAAGAAATTGAGGCTGTTGTCGGCAGAGCTGGCCTGGGGTTTCCTCATATCCAACTAGGCAGCCCTAGCAGTTTTATTTCGGGTGTCACTCCACTTATGTCTAAATCCGGGTTTTTCTTTCTCCTATGCTGTTGAGCTAATGTGATTTAAAAACACATTTGAGATGAGAACACATGCATCGGATTTTCAGGGCGAGATAGACTGATGGATTAGGATGTGTGTGTTAAAGCTATGGAAAAGCAAGCCTCACTTGGTGGATGGACACAGGCCAGTGATTAATAAGTGGGGATAGATTATCCCTCTACTCCTTCCTCCCTCCACCCCCCAAAATAAAAGGGTGAAGCCATAATGCATCTTTCAGTATGAGCTGGTACACGCTGTCTGGGGAGAGACCTTAAACTCCTCTAAGGGTGAGGGCCTTGTGGAAGGCCAACTGGCTGCCGTGGCAGAACCCATCAGAGTGACAGAGATGACACGAGCTGTGGCCTCCCTCGTGGTTTACAGACTGTACAGTAAGCATGACCACTGCTTTGGAAAGCACTCAGCTCCAGGGTGGTGGGAAGTGACCCGCCATGGTTTCGGGTAGTCTTCACTGGCAACAGTTAATAAACACATCCCATTGGCTGGGGGAAAATAACTCAGGAACATGGCTTCAGTAGTCATGCTCATGCCCCCCAGAGGAAAGTGGTCAGCAGCATTATTCACACGTGGTATCTGGAGAGAATGAAGGAGGATGACGGAAAGGCACTGGTATTTATTGAACGCCTGTGATTGTGGTAATTGGCACTTTGTAGACATGTTATCACATCGGGGTGTCACGGTAAGTTAAATAGCAGCATTGCTGGTCTACAGGTGGCTCCTGGAGGGTAGACCACTTGCTCAAGGCTGCTCAGCTGGTCAGTGGTTGAGCTGACCACATCCGTCCAATTTCAGAGTGCTGGTTTCTTTCCCTATAGCACACTGCCACACATAAAGTGCTAGAAAGTCTCTTCCTTCTTTCATTTTCCTTCAACAAGCATTTAATAATATTTACCACGTGCCCAGTACTGTTTTAGATACTGGGGATAAAGTGGAAAACAAGGCAGATGGAGCACCTGTTCTCCTGGAACTGACATCTTTTAGTAGGGGGGTAGGGGAGACAGCAAACAAACGGGTCCTTCTTTTTACCTTTTCATGTGGCCACTAGAAAACTTAAAATTACACTTGTGACTCCCATTATGTTTCCATTGGGCAGGGCTCCTGTAGAGCAGCGCTTTTTAAACTTTAAATGTGCATAAATCGCCTGGGATGTTGTTAATATGCAGATTCTGATTTATCAGGTCTGGGTTGGGGCCTGAGATTCTGCGTTTCTGATTTCCCCAGATGATGTTGATGCTGCTGACTCCTGAACCTCACTTTGAGAAGCAGGAGTCTAGAGAGTAATAGGTGTGTGTGTGTGTGTGTGTGTGTGTGTGTGCGCGCACACATATGTTATTTTAAATCCAGTGATTAGGGGAAAGCTCTCTGTGGAGGTGATGTAAATGAAGTGAAAGAGTAAGATCCTGCTGTGTGAAGATCTTGGTGGAGACACTTCCAATAGAGGGGACAGCAGGTACAAAGGCCCTGAGGTGGAAACAAGCCTTATGGCTTTACAACGTGTTCTTTCATTATTTCAAAAGCAAAGTGTCTGTAGCTGGACAAAACTGGGTTTTGCAACTTATTAGTTAGATGATCTTGGTTGGATAACTGATTTAACATCACTCAATTTCAATTTATTTATCTGAGAATAATTCCTCCTTGCAGGATTGTTGGGAGGAATAAATGAAATAATACAAGTGAATGTATTTTCTAAGCAAAAAACAAGTATCCTGGAGCAGAAATCCAAATGGACCCAACTGCTGCGTTTTTCCATTTCTCAAATCATTTTGGTCTCATGTGCCTTCTATCACAGCTTTCATAATACTCACTGAAGAGTCTCGTATTGGGGATGTTTTGGGGAAAAATCCAATAATGATTGGCTTTGCAATCTACATCTGCTTAACCTTTTGAACAAAGGGTCACCAATCAGATGCCTTCCAGGCCCACAGAGATCATATAAATAAGTGAAATAGACCAGGTGGGGAGAAACTGGCACGCATATGCTCTGTCTAAAGGGGCAGCCACTACTCTGTTCCAGCTGCTCTTTTCCTTGTGCAAATGTGGCGTCAGGGTTATCAGACCTTCCACTTGGTAAGAGAAACTGGAAATCCAGATTTTGATGTGAAATTGTCTGGTTTTTAATGTTGGCAACAGATGGAAATTTCTTCAAAGCGCAGCGTGGCCCAGCACCGTGGACAAACAAAACCCACCTGTGGGCTGGATGCAGCCAGCTGGCTACCAGTCTGCAACTGTGGTTTAAACTCATTTCAGAAAGTAACTGGCGCACCCATACCCTTTGCGGTTGCCAGGATTGTGGCTTCCATGTGCTATTTTAGTTTAGATTTTTACCCACTTCACAGATTTTGCAACAGCATGGGGGAAATATCTCCCAGATATATTGCAACAACAGAAAAAGGAGCTGGATAGAAGGAGGAACATTGAGGCAGAAAAAGACAATTCACAAATAAATTTCACGTTTGTTTCCAATGAACATTTTCTGGAAGTTGAGAAAATTTTCAGCTGTTTACTCATTAATCAGGAGTGCCCGTATTTGATCCATATAAACTGCACTTATTAAATAGATTCTGGTCAGGTGGATTGAGTAAGACTTGAGAGTTAGAAAAATTGGGTTCTAGGCTTTGCTTTGCCACATAGTAGTTGTATTGGATGCCCAGTTACTTATATTAGTGTTTCTTTCTTTTTCTTTTCTTTTTTTTAAATCTACGTTTCTTATCTGATGAGGCTATATTGTCTCCATAGGGTCCATTCACCCACTAAAATACTTTTGTTCTAGAACAAACTTCTGTTAGACCCTTCAGAGGAAGGAAGAAGGTAGCGTAGAAGCAACGTTGCTTGGAGCCTGTTTTTGTATCTCTGAGTCAGAATCCGCTGCATCCTCCTTGTGTGACATTGGACACGTTACTTAATATCCCCAGGCCTCAACGTCTTTTGTCTGAAGAATGGGCTCAATATTACTTACTTGCGAGGGATTATGCGAGGATGAAATGAAATGGCGTTTAAAGTGCCCCCACACAGAGTTTGTGACAGAGTCAATTTCTCCCTCCCTTCTCTCCTCTCTCTCTGCCAGTTTTCCTTTGCTTTTCTTTTTCATTTTCCTTCAATTCCTTCCTTTTATCCTGCCTATCAGTATGGAAGGCCCTACAGAGAAGGCTATAATGCGTTTTTCATTTGGATATCGTCTTTTATTTCAAGATTCTGTCTGAAGGAGGGATTTCAAACCCTGAAGTGGCTCTTAAGTAGCTCTCCAGAGAATAATCAAAACCAGTTTCCAGAATTTGGTCTGTTGTAACTTGAGCCGAAGGAAGAGGAGAGTCTGATTTCCCAGGGTAACTGCAGCCAGCATTCTCCACTAAGGGGACAGGGTATGGAAGGGGGCAGGCTCTCCGGGCTTTCCTGCGGATGTCTTCTTGAGCCCGCAGTAGGAATGGACCCTGCTTGCCCTGGATAGAGACAGAGGCATTTAGAATGCCTAGGGCATGCTTGCCTTCCGTTTTTCTGCAGAGCCAAAGGCATTTGAGAATGCAGGACTGTTTAAGAAGACCCGGCCAAACTCCCTGCCGTGAGATTTGGCCACTTTCTGTGGTATTTTCCAGGCATCATAACATGATTTATTTATTTTTATTTTTGTAAACCATACCAGGCATTTTTACTTTTGAGTCAGGAGAGAGGCCTTGCGACTTTAGGTGAATGAGAGATTGCTAGGGTTGTACGTTAGAAAGTTTTAAAGGTTTTGGTTTTGCATAATGGATGCTGTCTCTGAAACTGATTGAACCACGGACCTGTTCAAGTCATCTCTTGATTCCATTGGTTTCTGCGGTTTGACAAGCGCTTCTGTAACTGTCTTGGGAATTTCAGTCTGAAATTCTGATTCACTAAGGGAGCTTTTCAGCCCATCTTGCCATTAATTAAAAGCCAGTGGTTGATTTTTTTTTTCTTAACACTCACTAGTTAGAGTTGCCTTCCTTAAAAATTTTTTTTCAACCTTTATTTAAGAATGTATAAGGCATATTTAGAGGGAAGCAAAGCAATACGTGAATTAGGCAATATTTTTTTGGTTGTAAATGATAGAAATTGAACTTTATCATAAACAAAAAAAGATTATTTATTGGCTTATGTAGTTGGGAGGTCTAGTGGGTAATTGGCTTCAGGAAAAGCTGAATCCAGGGGCTCAAATGATATTACAAGGTCTCTGTCTCTTTCCATTCTTTGCCAGGTTTGTCTCTATTTTGGTTCATTCTCAGATAGGTTGTCTGGGCACATTTTAGGCAAGATGGTAAGCAGCACCCTAGACAAAGATTTTATGTTTCCCTAATGCTTTTGGAAATAATTTTCTTTTAAGATCTTCTGTAAGAAATTCCTGGAGATGCCTTTGGTCCAGGTCAGGTCATGTGCCCATTCCTAAAACAATCCTTGTGTAGTAGTACCCTGATCAGGCCTGGCTGATGTAGCCACCCCTTTGGCTTGGGGTGGTGGGGGTGTAGGAAAGCAGGGTTCGTCATGTTGAGACAATAGGGAATAGTTTCTCCATAGAGAATGAGGTGTTCAAGTGTTCTTTTGCTGGAAGAAGTGGGGACCAGTTTAACCACATGTTCATTAAACATAGATCCACTCTGAGACAGGCATATGAGCTCTCTGAGTATTTTAACCCAGGAAGAGGGACAAAGAGTGAGTTTGAGAGGTTCAGTGCACTTTGTTATTTTAGTTATTCATTCATTTATTTATTCATTAAACATGTATTGATTGTCAACTCTGTGCTGGGGGAGATGTGAATCAGTTGTGGCCAGTGATCCGAAAGAGCTCACAGAGTGAAAAAATGGGCAAGTAAATAATTTAATTACAATGTAATAAAAGTCCTGACAAAGTGGGATTTAGTCTAAGAATGGAAGGATGGTTCGATCCTAGGAAATCTTAATAATTTGACTTATTCTTTTTATTTTTTTTAATTTTTTTTTTTTTGTGAGGAGATCAGCCCTGTGCTAACATCCGCCAATCCTCCTCTTTTTTTGCTGAGGAAGATGGCCCTGGGCTAACATCTGTGCCCATCTTCCTCCACTTTATATGGGATGCCGCCACAACATGGCCTGCCAAGCAGTGCGTCGGTGCGCGCCCGGGATCCGAACCAGCGAACCCTGGGCCGCCGCAGCGGAGCACGCGCACTTAACCACTTGCGCCACCGGGGTGGCCCCTTGACTTATTCTTAATAGGGCCAAATGAGAAAAATCCTGTGATTTATTTTATGGATGATAAAAGGTGTCTGATTAAATTAACATCTATTCCTGATTTTTAGAACACCTGCTAATTAAATAGGATCTTACCTGAAGCCAGTATCATCTTTAATGGTGTAACACTGGAAATATTCCCATTACATCCAGAACAAGACCAGAATGCCTATTATCATCACTGTTATTTACCATTGCTCAGGAATTAATAGATAGTGCCATTAGATGTGGAAAAGAATAAGAAAGGTGAGAGTAGAATTATCATCATTTGCCAGTAATTTCATCTCTTTTGGAAAACCTAAGATAATCAATCCCCCCATGAACCTATTAGAAACAATAATAGAATTCATTAAGGGGACTGATAAGGAAATTACTATGCAAAAGCTATAGTTCTCCTATATGCCTACACCAACCATTCTGAAAATATAGTGAGAGAAAATATTCTATTTGTAGAACCAACCAAACAGACAAAGTAACTTGGAATAAATTTAGCAAAAATTGCAAGAGATTTGTAAGAACACAATTTTAATGCTTTGCTGAGGGGCATCAAAGAAAGAGGAGTACAGGGAAAGAGACCTCTATCTCTAGGAGAGTATTTCTTTCTTTTCCTTCCCTCTCCCTCCCCCACCCCTCCCCTTCTCCCTCCCTCCCCCTTGCCTGTCCCTCTCCCTCTTCCTCCTCGTTTTTAGTGGAGTTCTTTGCTGCTAAATTGAGGTCAGGTGTGTTTGAGAGTGGTCTGAAAATATTGTTTATTTGAACATGTCCAAAATGTTCTACTTTCATATATAGAATTCTCTTACTTTCCACATTAAGCACAGGCAGGTAAGACAACTGTTACTTTTCAGATTTATAAACAATGTTATCATTCTTTGGGGGCGGGGTGCTGACTGTCTTAGATCCCAAATTCTGAGGTGATAGGACCATGCCAAGGTGTGGATTACAAGTTGAATTAGTGTAGGGCCGGCCCAGTGGCTTGGCGGTTAAGTGCGCGTGCTCCGCTGCTGGCGGCCCAGGTTCGGATCCCGGGCGCACACCCACGCACCGCTTCTCCGGCCATGCTGAGGCTGCGTCCCACATACAGCAACTAGAAGGATGTGCAACTATGACATACAACTATCTACTGGGGCTTTGGGAAAGAAGAAAAGGAGGAGGATTGGCAATAGATGTTAGCTCAGAGCCAGTCTTCCTCAGCAAAAAAGAGGAGGATTAGCACAGATGTTAGCTCAGGGCTGATCTCCCTCACAAAAAAAAAAAAAAAAAAAAAAAGAATTAGTGTAGATTAGTAAATTTAGATGCACTTCTGTTGTGACAAAGCGAAAATCAAATCAGGGACAAGTGATGGTGATTTTTAATGGAATGGAGATGGAGATTTGGATCAGAGAGAATAAGGGTGGTGGTGGTGGTAACAGTAGTGGTGGTAGACACACGTTGTACTCACGTGTGCCAGGCCCTGCTCCAAGCAGTGGAGTCATTCAGTCTTCACGGGAACCTGGTGACATAGGTACTGTGATTTTACAGGTGAGGGAGCTGACGCACAGAGAGGTCAAGTAACTTGCTCACAATGTGGAGTTGGGATTCAAACACGGGTCTTTGGCCCCCAACATGCACCATTTCCTTTTATTTGTCTCAAATCTCTTTTCCACTGGAGGTATTGTCTTCCAATGTCATGGCAGTGAATAATAATTGCTGGCATTTCCCTGCTAGAAGTCTCTGATTTTCGGTGTGCAGATGGACTGGCCTGCCTACAGGACAGGCTAATTGAGGGGTCTCGCCCTAACAATGAACTGTGGAAGTGGCTTCCATTCTATTCTGGGACCATGCTCATTCCCACTGTTCCCTCTGCCTGGAATACCCTGCCCCACATCCTTAAACTATCCATGTCTCCTTATCTATCCTTCAGGTGTTGGCTCAAATTACAGATCCTCAAAAAGACCTTCCCAACTACCTAATTTAAAGACCCTTTTCCACTTCTGAGCTTGTTATGGTGTTTTATTTTCTTCAAAGGATATATTACTCTCCAAAATCATCCTAGTTACTTAACCTCTCCCTCACTAGAAGGCAGATTACATGAGAGCTGGAGTCTTGTCCATCTTGTTCCTTGCCAGTGCCCAGAACAGTGCTTGGCGCACAGTAGGCACTCAGTCATGGTGGTTTATTCATCACTAATTCTGAATCAGTGAATTAATGAATGAGAGGAGTGCCTACTGTGTGCTAACTTTTCTTGCAAAACTCCAGGCTTCTGAAAAGAAAAGACACTCACATTTCTTGGGAACTCTGGCTAAGAATTGTTCTCAGCTCTTTCACATACTATTTTTGCGAGACTATTTTGGGTGCAAGAAAGAGAAACGCACTCAAACAAGCTGTGTGGGCTCAACAGTCTCCCCAAAAGGTCCCTACCGCACACGAAACCGTCTCCTTTATTCCTCGCAGCAGCCAAGTGAAGTAGATACTTTCTTATGCCAGTGTTACACATGAAGAGAATGAGACCCTGGGAGGGCAAGCGGCTGTCCCAGGGTCACACAGCAGGCTGGCACAAGCCAGCTGTCTTTTCACTGTAACACGTGGCTTTTTGTTTCTGGCCTTTGGTCTGCCGCTGCGGAAGTTTTAGAAGAGCTTGCATTACTCCTGATAGACCATTGTGCTCTAAGAGTGGATTATGTTTCTCTAAATGCATGATCAAAGTTACATAGTTGCCATTTAACAATCAAAACATTACTCTGAGGCCCCTTCTTTGATGTTACTATGTTACTCACTGTAGGTATAGGTGCACCTTTTCCTGCGCCTCCAGGCTAAGCCTCCTGCAGGGGTTACAGGTTTGGGTGTCCCTGGTGCTGAGGAAGTATTTGAGTTAAACTGCCTGAGCGCCTCCATTAGAGGGCAGTTTGACTGTTTGTAGCTATGTGGTATTTGGAAAGGGAAAGCTGAACCTGGAATCAGAATTAAGGATTTGAGTCCGAGTTCTGCCTCCACCTTGCCTTGTGTGCATAGATAAGTATTCAGCCTTTGAGCCTTTGTTTTCTTGTCTCTAAAATGGGAATAACAGCCTCTAATAAATCCATGATGATTTTGCAAGGATAGAATAATGATGATCTGCTGGGATCTGCTTTGTCTACGTACATTAGTTGTTATTAATCCATGCACATTTTCATGAATTCCCTCAGGTAATTGGTTTTCTGAAATACTGCACTCCATGGAGTACCTGAAATACAGGACAAGCATTCTTATCATAAAGTTAGATTAAAAAGTTTAATTTACGGAAACTATTACACACCATGGGTATCAAACATTGTGAGGGCAGACTGCATAAAGATCCTGAGAATTCCTGGAGACCCTCTGTATGCATAGCTCTTTCACCTGATTCATGACCATTAATGCATCATTTTTTTATACTGAAAAAACATACAAAGCGATAGGGCACATTTGCTTCTTAAGATTGCCCTGCAGCTGATGACCTTTCGAAGTGACCAGAAGGGCCTCTCATTTTGCTCTCAGATGACTTATCATCTCTTTTCCTGTGCATCCTGTCTGTTTCCCAGGTTGTCATATTAACTTCCCACCTTCTGGCTGCCTGACTAGCCTACTTTCTAACCTCTGGAAGGCAGAATAATGCGTCCTGCAAAAAAAAAAAAAACCAACAACCACATGCTAATCTCTGGAAACTGTGAACAAGCTAGATTATGTGGCAAAGGGGAATTAAGATTGCAGATGGAATTATGATTGCTAAACAGCTAACCTTGAGGTGGGAGATAATCCTAGATTATCTGGATGGGCCCAATGTAGGCACAAGGGCCCTTTTAAGTGGAGGAGGGAGGCACAGAGCCAGAAGCAGAGGGATGGCAGCATGAGAGGGACTCAGCCTGCTGTTGTTGGCTTTGAAGATAGAGGAAGGGGTCACGAGCCAAGGAATTCAGGCAGCTTCTAGAAGCTAGGGAACAGGGAAGGAAATTGATTATTCCTTAGAGCTTCCAGAGGAATGCAGCCCTGTTGACACTTTGATTTTAGCCCATGGAGACCCATTTCAGACTTCTCACTTCCAGAACTGGTAAGCCCATCAGTGTGCAGTCATTCACTACAGCAGCAATGCGCTCTCCTCGGATATCTCTAGCAGTCACAATCTTGTTTCTTTTCTTCCCTTTGCTTTCTCTCCCTTTCTGGAAAATATCACCTCTGGGGGTCTTTAGGTCTCTTGCCAAACAGCGACAGAGATGTAACCATCCGCTATTTGCAGATGGTCACTGTACTAGTTAGGGTAAAAACAAAGAGACCCCAAGATACAGTGGCTTCAGCAAGATAGATGATGATTTTTCTCCTACATAATGAAAGTTGATATTCAAAGTTTGTAGCAATCAGAGCTGCATGGCGACCAGCCACTCAGAGAGACACAAACTGACCACAGTGAGTTCAGGGGTATATGTTTGAATAGCAGCCATGCGTGAGCACTGCAGCCAGTCTAGTCGGCTGGGGCAGCTCATCTCATTCAGAGACCCAAGTTCTATTCTTTCCATCATATTGCTGTACCGTCCCCCAGGGAGCTTGTTAGAAATGCAGAATCTCAGATCCCATCCCAAACTTTCTGAAGCAGAATTTACATTTTAAGAAGATACTTGGGTAATTATTATGCACAAAGTTTGAGAAACATGGCCTTAGAGTGAGGTTATTCAACTTCAGCGTCGTTGACATTTTGGGCCAGGAAAGTCTTTGTTGTAGGGGGGCTGTCCTCTCTGGCCTCTACCCCCTCCCCTCCAGATGCCAGTAATTAGCCCCATGCCCCCAATTTTAATAACCAAAAATGTCTCCAGACATTGCCAGACATCCCCTGGGGTGCAAAACTGCCTGTGGTTGAGATCCTCTGCCTCAGAGGGGGTTTCTCTGCTGCATGATCAGAGCTGGGACTCTGCCCCATCTACATTCCAGCCACCATAAGGCAGAGAGGGCAGAAATCCAGGAAGCAATTTCCTCTTAAGCAAGTGAGGCAGAAATGACACTCAAAACTTACACTCTCATTCTGTTGGTGAGAATTTCATGACATGGCCACATCCAGCTGCAGAGGAGTCTGGGGAACTTATTGGGTGTCTCTGTGCCCAGAAAGGAGGGGAGAATGAGTCTTGGGACAGTCAGCTGTCTGCTAAAGTAACTAACACAAGGATGTGATCATCCTATATCTCTTCGTTCTCTTCTATCAGAAGTGAATCCGGTTGGAAGAGTGAAATAATGAGGAGGCATAATATTTTTTGCAGTTGAACACAGAACTATTTTAGGAGGTCATGGGATATTTTAGAAGCACACATAAAATTTACATGATTATCTAATAGCATATTTTGATATCAAGAGTTTGGTGTTTTCTAGACTTCAGTCATGAGTATTACTCCTGCAGGTTTCTTTTTTTTTTCTTTTTTTGCAATATAGATGTACTTGCCTATGTTGATTTATTTTACATGAAAAATAATAATTTTCTTCCATATTTGTAAAGACTATATCACTACTATAAATGTGTTGTTGAGGTGGAGATGTACGTACATATACACACACATCTATGTATATATGTAGGTAGCTATCGATAGTCGATTTATCTATGTAGCTATCTGGCTGGCACCACCTGCCTTGGTCCCACCCTCATCCCTTGCCCGGGCTGCTGCAGTAGACTTTTATTTGTTTCTGCTGACATTCATGTCCCTCTGTAGTCTGCTCTTCACACACTCTCATACTTTAAATTTTCCAATGGCTTCTTGTCAGCCCAGAAAAAAATTCTGAGTCCTGACCATGATCTACAAGGCCCTACAGGATCTGACACTGCCTACCTCTTCAACTACCTTCATTTATCACCTTCTCTTTGCTCCTCTGCTTGAGCCACCCTAGCCTCCTTGCTTTATCTGAGAAGCCAAACATGGCCCTGCCTCAGGGCCTTTGCACTTGTTGCTCCCTCTACCTTTAATTCTTTTTCCCTAGATAATTGCATGCCTTGCATTCCTCTTTCATTTGAGCCTCTGCTCAACTGTCCCTCCTCAATACGGCCTTTTTTTGTACTATCTAGAGTCACCTTGTACACTCCTAGTGGTAAGAGCTCCACTCATTGGAAAATGCTGGTAAATACAATGTTGCCGTTAATATTTGCCTACATTCCCTAGTTGCTCCACCCCCACCCAGATTTCTGGTGTCTTAATTTCATGATCCTTAATTCCCCCATTCTGGAGGGAAGATCTAGTTTTGATCTGGTGCCACAAAATGACCTTGATGTTGCTGGGGTCAATTTAAAAGATGTTTATGTGACTCTCAGCTATTCCTGTTATTTAAGTACACTGCCACTAGGTGGTGATGATGTGACATAGGCTGAGTCCAAAGTAAGGTGTTGCCTGAGATAGGAGACGTGAGTAGCTCCTTGCTCCTTCTGACCTAGGTTAGCTGTGCTTGTTTGCCCCTGTTAAATAAGAGGCTTTATGAAAGTTTCACTTTCAGTAGACAATATACAGACATCAAAACCAATATTTAGACTATGTTTAAAACAAACTCAAATATAGCTGAGTATCTTTTTTCTGTACCCCCTTCTTAGCTAGCTTTGTCATTTGTGTTCAGATACAGAAAATATTCCTATAGCTGTCTGAATATGGACAAACAATGAACATACCATGTTACCGTAAATATATGTTAAGACATTTAATATTAGAAGTTATTATTATAACATATGAGGCTGATATTCAATAGGTATGCTACCCATTTAGACTCTGAAAATTGCATGACAATTTCAACCAAGAAACCTCGCCCAGAACCTTTGATTTCCTTATTTAGAATAAAACAGAGAGTTTGTTCTGTATGTACTTATTGGTTCTCATTCGCTTATGAATTGCTGGGTTGAAAGTCCTTTTTTATAGTTTACCTTCAACTCTTAGCCTTGGTACTCCTTGATTTTCTTGGCATTGTGTCTCTTTCCAGTCTCTTTACCTCTGATCCACCAGGAGCCAGAAATTGCCCCAAATCATAATATGTTAGAACACTTTTAAAGAAAATCTTCCCCAGTGGTTTGAAACTTAGCTTTAGCTGCAGAAATCGATTGGCTAGGATTCTTCTGGTCATAATACACAGAAATTCCAGGTAAAATTTGCACTAAGGGTAAATCAAAAAGGAATTTAATGGCTTATGCATCTGAGAAGTCCTGGGAGGGGCTGGCCTAATTAGGGCTTAAACAGTGTCACCAGATCTCTCACTTCTGGATTCTACTGCCTCCGAGGTGGTTGGCTGCTTTCTTAAAACTTGTGGTCGTAAGTGGGTGCCAGCCCAATTTTCTCACCCCAGATGGAGTAGGCAAAGTGCGCCATCTTCGTCCCAGAAGTCTCCAATGAAGTCTCATGGTAGCTCATTGTTTTCTTACAGGGTCACACACACATCCAACAGCCAGTCCTTGTTGCGAGAGGTGGGGTGAGGCTTGAGGCACTGCGTTCCTGGAGCAGAGGTGGGAGTCAATTCCCCTGGGGGCACAGAGGATGAGATGCAGGCGTTTTCCTAAAGCAAAACCAGCATATGGTTATCAAAGAAGGGAAATGGATGCTGGTGCCAACACAACAGATGTCTATTTCGAGACTCTTCTGTCAAATGTGATCTTTCACCGAAGTACAAACGAATAAAGCAGACACACTAAGAGCTCCACTGGCTCGCGTGGAGATAGAGGACCTGAGTCCTCTTCTGTGTCTCTCCCGAGGTGGGCACAAACAGAATGGCCCCACATCTCCTCTCCAGCTCACTGCTGGAAGATTCCGCATCTCTTCTTTAACATGGAAGGAAAGGAAGAAGAGAGAGAGGGAGAGAAAGCAAGAAAGGAAACTTGTCTAGTCTTTGTACCTAAGATGTGTTCAATCCTGAGAAAAATATCCAAAGAACCTGCCCCTCAGAAATCACTAATTATTTACTTAGAATATTTTCTATTTCCATCACTTCCTTAGCAACCCCGAGCAGCTGCCTGGGAAAATGTAAAGGGACTGTGTATTTTATAAGAGAATTCTTCAAATAGCAAGTGAAATGATTTCGTCACATTAAGTCTTCCTGCCCGAATCCCCTTCAAGTGGAGAGGGAGAAGTGATTTGGTGTTTGATCAGTCTTAACATAACAACTAGATAGTCCAGAATTTCTAGAACAGCCTGCTTCTGTGTCATTTTACTCCGTTCATTTACGGTAATGCCTACGATCAAGACTTAAGTGTGATTTAATTTTTTATGCTTTTGTAAGACTTTTTATGGAAATAAATCCACATTTTGGGAAAAAAATTCTTTTATCAAATCTAGCGTCTAGATGTTTTGTTTAAAAATAGGTACCTGGTGTATTGTCTGGGGGATTCTCATTAGCACACAATGATGTTGTCTTCCTCCATGTGTGTGTGTGTGTGTGTGTGTGTGTGTGTGTGTGTGTGTGTGTGTTAAAATTGTACCATGAAGGTCCTTTCTGAAGGTTCCTCAGCAGAGATTCCTTGGAAACTTGTGGACCTTGGGCTTGTGAAGCCCCAGGGTCAGTTGTTAGGTCCAGGTCATTTTCCTGTGTGACCCTTGAACTTTCTGGGGCTCCACTGCTTCAGCATGCAGCCTTCCCTGACACCATCCCCCTTGCCGGAGTGTCCCTCCCCCGTCCTGGCTGTGGAGTGGGAGTCTAGCTCTTTCTTCGTTACCCTAAAAAGAAAACCACAGACCTTTCCCCTTTAAGGGTTTGCTTGATGGAGGTGAAGGAGCTGGAGGCACGAGGAGTAGAACAAAAATACTACTTCTCACTGATCGTCCAGTCTCTGTTAGGCCCATGTATTTGAACGCTGGTTTTCACAAAAAAGAGTGCTCATTCAGATTTCTTGTGGCTTATTTTATGAGTCTGAAGACTTTTTCAAAATTCACTTTTATTTCAGAAAAAGGCAAAATGTAAAAACCAGTCTACTCTGCAGGAAGTTAACTTTTGTGATTTTTACTTTCCAGCAATTGTGCTTTTGCGTTTTCTGCTTTCTTAGTAACAGTAGCTAACTTCCTTTGAGTGCTTATATCATTAAAAGAAAACCTCAGTGCAACCCTGTCCCTCCTTTATCTGACCTAATCCTCAGAGCAAGCCCTATGGAGTTAGAGTACTGTATATTTTGTGGAAACTGAGGCACAGAGAGCGGAAGAAGGATACCCAAAGATTCACAGGTCGTTAGTGACGGGACCTGGATTCGAACATAGGCATCTAGGATGCGTTCTTTTAGCCACAATGCTGTGCTGTTTCTCTGAGAGAGAAGATTCTCGGTGTTATTCCATCCACAGTTACCCAGAGTCCAGCTGTCTCTTGTGCCTATCTGCAGACAGAGTTGTGCTTCTCTGGAAAGCACTTCTGCAGCCGAATTCCACATGTCTACGTCTTAGGGAATAGCTCCCGTCGCTGCATTTTGAGGCTGTTTGGGAAATAAACCCACATCTTCTAAGGCTGTGAAAGACTGTTCATGATGTTTGCCTACTGCCGTTTGGCGTAAAGGTCTCAGCACTTTGGACAACTTCAGAGACAGGCATTGATTTTCCAAGCCCTGCTGTGAGCTGGCTGCTTCAGAGACCCAGTGACTCAGCTACCCCTCTCCACATGGGGCAGCTGAGGCATGAGAATTGCCCTGAGCTGTGTATTTTTAAAAAAATAAAGGGAGAAAAAAATTCCTCCAGCCTAGGTTATTTCAAGGCAGTGTGAGGGATGGAAAGCAACTCTTCTCTGTCACCTTGCCTAGGAATGCTTTGCCTTGGCTGTGTGGTGTCTCTGCAGGGAGGGGCTGGTGGCAGAGACAGTGTTTTGCTCAGTGACATCATGGTCACACTTTGGTTCCTAGTGAAGAATTCCCCCCCGCCCCCGAGGTTGACAACTGCCTTTGGAAAGTGTTATCATGAACAGAACTTTAGCTAAAATTTTAGTAATAACATTACTGCCTTGTTGCAAAGCTCTGTAACACCAAGACTCCTGGTGCAAGGTTTACCTGGCTTGGAATAGAAGAGCTTCTGAAACCTGGGCTCCTCCATAAGCCTGACTTTATTTCTTGTCCCCCTTACTACACCTTGTGAACCGCAACTGTGGAATTTCCTCCTGTCCGGATGACGGACTCCTGCTGTTCCTGGGGCTTTGCCCTTCTTCCCACTTCTAAGAAACATTATGGTCCCATTGACTGAATACTGGTTATGCCAGCCAAGAACTTTTATATACATTACGTCCCTAAATAATAGTCCTCATGACCACCCCGAGAGAGAGATGATGCTTTTTTTTAATAGTTCAATTTGTTTTACTTTTATTGTGTTAAAAAAACCCATAATATAAAATTTACCATCTTAACCATTTTTAAGTATACAGTTCAGTAGTGAGTGTATTCACATTGTTGTGAAATAGATCTCCAGAACTTTTTCATCTTCTAAATCTGAAACTCTGCACCTATTAAATTTTATTTTACTTAATAAATCATAAACATCTTTCCGTAATACCGAGAGAGACTGTTCTTGCCCCCATTTACACATGAGGAAACTGAGTCAGGGAAAGTTAAGTAACTTGCGCAAGGTCACCCTGATCCTAACATGAGTCGGTCTGGATCCCAGAGTCATGTTATCAAATTCTGTATTTTGGTCATAGTCGTGTCCTATTCTTCTTAACTGCCCTGCACTTGGTAGAGCACCTGGGACACAGTAGGATTTCACTTAAATTATTTTTATTTAAGTAATACATATTCAGTGAAGACAATTAGAAAATAGTGAAAGCATAAAAAAAATCCTATGCCTCAAATATAACTATTACTAATAATTTAGTGTATGTTCTTTCATAAATTTTTCAGTACAGTCATGCACCACATAATGACACTTCAGTCAACGATGGACCACATTCATGATGGTGGTCCCATAAGATTAGTACCATATAGCCTGGGTGTGTAGTAGGCTGTACCATCTAGGTTTGTGTAAGTGGACTATATGGTGTTCGCACAACGACACAATAGCCTAATGATGCATTTTTCAGAATGTATCCCTGTCATTAAGTGAAGATTGACTGTACTTACAAAGTATATATTAATATTTTCTTTCAAAAATGCGCATTTAAAAAAATAATTTGCTTCTTTTCACCTAAAAGTGTATCATTAACATCTTCCTATGTCTAAAATCTACTTCTGTAATGTAATTTTAACATTTTTATGAGTGTAAAAATAATATAGACAATGGACTACACTAAAAAGTTAGGACTGGACCACATACTAATTACAGAAATAAACTGCAGATAAAGAATGAAACCGAAGAGGTAGCACAATACAACAATAGCAATAGTAACAACAACAAAAATGATAACGAGTATTAGAAGGTGATATGGATATATCTTAATAATGTTGGGTTGGCAAAGTCCTTTCAAATCAAGATTTTAAAAAAAGGCAACCCAGAATCCATAAAGGGGAAGATTGATGGATTTGCACATAGAAAATATAAAATTCATTTAAAAGAATCAGACTGTATTAGTTTGCTAGCGCTGCCATAGCAAAGTGCCACACACTGAGAGGCTTAAATGATAGAAATTTATTATCTCATACTTCTGGAGGCTAGAAGTCCAAGATCAAGGTGTCAGCAGGGTTGGTTTCTTCTCAGGCCTCTCTCTTTGGCTTTCAGATGGCTGCCTTCTCCCTGTATCTTCACATGGCCTTCTCTTTATGTGTCTGTGTCCAAATTTCCTTTTCTTAGAAGGACACCAGTCATATTGGGTTAGGCCTCACCCTAGTGACCTCAGTTTACCTTAAGTACCTCTTGAAAGACCCTGTCCCCAAATACAGTCACATTTTGAGATACTGGGGGTTAGGGCTTCAACACATGAATTGTGGGGGGACACAATTCAGCCCATAACACAGAACAAAACCAAATGAGGAGTCTGGAGGACACATTTACAAATATGTGTCTAATGGCCAAAATTCCCTCTCCCCTGCGAGCTGCTTTGATGACCCTGTCACCTCTCCTGTTCCTATGCTTCCTAAGCTGCTAGGACTTGGTGACATCCCCACCCCCAGGAAAGAAAGGTGGTCACATCCTTTCTTTAGGTTCCTTACTATTTCCATTCCAGTAACATCAAGTCCTGAGGCTCAGAGTCTCCTTCTGGGAACTTTGCATATTTCTGCTCTCATCCATTAAGATGTGCAATGAAAGTGTAATTCTTAGAGGCCAATCTTGAAAAAAAAAGAAAACTCTATGATAAAAGTAACATGAGCTGGTATTAGAAGGAAAAAACGCTAACAAATAAATGAAAATAAATGAGAGACTTTTCCTCTCTTCATCGCTCACATCCTGCTTCCTGCATTGGCAGCTCCATTCCCAGGAAGGAGCCACTGCCTCCAGTCGGCTGTGTTTCCTTCCCTTTGAGTGATTGACACAGTAGAGTAAAATGTGGTCATTGATACAGTCCAATAACACTGGTGAGATGTTACTAATACTACTAATGCCACCACGATACTGTAGTTAGTTCACACTCCCCTCATGCCAGCTCACCATTAGCTAAGTGCTGTGTGTAATCCTTACAGGACCTTGTATGGTGGTCCTGTTATTACTTGATTTTTCAGATGAGCAAACTCCAGTATAGAGATGTTGAGTAACTTGCTCACAGTCAGAGAGCTGGGAAACACGTAAGCCACACCTGTTGACTTCAGAGCCTGCATTTGTTCTGGTTACTCATCATTAGATTGTGAACAGTTTTCTAGATAGAGGTCAACTCAAGTTCCTTATTTTGTCATCTTGACCTTGTATTTCTGTACACTATAGGGTTGTATCATGATATACTTAACCACTCCCCTCTTGATGAACATCTCTCTGGTTTCCATCCTTTGCTTTTACAAACAAGGCTGCAGAGGATATCGTTGTGCTCTTGAATGCATATGTCTGTAGAGAAAATGAAAGGAATATACACTTTTAAAATTTTGATACACTTTGATATATTTTGATATGTTGTCAGAAGCCAATCTTCTTTCTAAGTTCTTGGGAAAGACCTGCATGTAGTCCCCAAGTAATGCTATAGATTTGTAAAACTCAGCCCCTTTTGTGCCCCCAGGCACCTACTGGCTCTTGATAAAAGCTTTTAATAATGAAGATAGTGATTCTGTGTACAATTACCATGAGATGAAAGAAAATAGCCAGTTTGAGTGTGCTTATCGCTCTTGGATGCTCTTATTTAGAGTTTAGTTTCTATTATCAAAATAATACTCAGTACTCCTTTCTCTTCTGCTTTGAAAGGGGGAGAAAAAGTAATACTTCCTTTCTCTCTTTGAACTGCTGCAGAATCGTTTTTCTGTAGGACCTGAGAATTCACAGTGAGGCCAAAGTTTCCTTTTTTAACTTTTCCCAAGAGAATTTAACTGATGTGACAGGATGGCTTTAGCTCTAAAGCAAGATTAGATTTCTGACGTGGTGGTTAGTGACAGACGGGGAAGCCCTCAGTGTGTCAGGGGCAGCAAAGCCAGAATCCTCCTGTCCATGACCTGCCCAGTGGGGGATTCTGCAGGCAGAAGACTGCTCCGGGGCTCCCTGAGAAGTCCAGCCTGGCACCTGTTAGCCTCTTGTGTCATTCAGAGAGCACATCTCAGGGCAGGCATATGCAAGTGACAACGGGAAGGACTTCTGAAGGCTTCTCTCCCACCATGACAAGGGGAGAGATGAGGGGAATGGGCAAGACCAGAGCTTAACAGTTTCATGGGGAACCTGTAAAGCATGGGCCCATGGATTAGGAAGGCTCACATAGGTGTGGTGGTGGTGGTCTTCTTTAAAATTCAACAGATACATTTATGTGCCTGTTACTGTGACAAGATGAGTTGCTGTGGTTGGTACTTCTGCAGTCTCATTAGTGCCCACATAATCTTTTATGGAGACACTCCTTGACATAAAATACCCAATTTCTATGTAAGAATTTTCCTTTCACTGTCTTGCTGTGAGAGAGACTGCTATTTGTCTCTCAATTTTTGTTGGGCACAGCGTAATCTCAAATAAAGAGTGTGTTTCCCGGCCTTTCTTCTGCTTGATGTGGCTGATGAGTTTGAGTTCAGACCAGTGGGATCTGAGAGTAGATATTGGGTGCGACTTCTGAGAAGTGTCCTTGCGGGAACACTGTTTTCTTTGCAGTTGATGAGATGCGGATATGATAGTTAAATCTTGAACAGTAATTTGACACTATGTGGAGAAAGCCCCATCTTGAGGGTGATGGAGCAACAAGATAGAAGGAGTTTAATGGGAGCCCTCTGGATAAGAGAGAGAGAAATTTCTGTATTGCTTAAGTCATATTATTTTGGGTTTTCAGTTGCTCTTGGCTATACTTAATTGTAATGGATACATCTGCCTTCTGTGTTCCAGGCATGGTGTTTAGGGTTTTAGGTAGATCATCTGATGAACCTTTATTATTGTCCATATTTTACAGATGAGGAAACTGAGACTTAAAGAGGGAAATGATAAGTGACTTGTCCAAGGTGACACACCTTGTATTTCAACTGACCCAAGATTTTAACCTGTTTGACCCCAGAACCTGTAGTTTTAATCTCTATGCCTTCCAGAAATTATTCAGACATTTATTTCTCAATCCATATTGATTGCTTCTCAATGTGCCAGGCACCGTGCTTGGTGCTTGGGATACAAAGGTGAACAAAAGCAGTTGATTCTTGTGGCACTCACCTTCCAGTGGAGAAGAAAGATATAATCAGTCAAGATAAAGTTAGAATTATGAGCATAATGAGTGCTATGAAGGACCAGTACCGGTACTGTAAGAGGATATAAGAGAGGGTGTAATTTGAACGTATAGCAAGAGATCTAACCTATTGGAGGTTTAGAGAGTCTGGGGGGGCTCCCGTGAATAAGTGGCATTTGAGATGATGTCTGAAGGATGAGGAGGAGGTGAAGGGGTGTGTGTGTGTGTGTGTGTGTGTGTGTGTGTGTGTGTGTGTGTGTGTTGGGGGGAAGCAATCCAATAAGAGGAAATGGCACGTGCAAAGACCTCATGACAGGAAGGCGGATGGCATGTTGGAAGAAATAAACGTCCCGAGTGCTGGAGCTCAGTAAGAGAGGGAGGCAGGCTTAGAATGAAGCTGGAGAGGATAGCTATGCAGGGACTTGTAAGACATATTAAAGATTTGTGGCTTTGTCCTCGGAGAGATGGAGAGCTCTTTAATGGTTTTAGCAGACAGATGACATGGTGAGGTTCATACTTTGAAATGATCAGTCTGGTTGCTATGTAGGGAATGGACTGGAAGGACAAGAGAAGTCCGTATAGGAGATTCTTACAGTAGTCCAGGAAAAAAGTTTCTGGTAACTTAGACTAGGGAGATGGCAGTGAAAATGGAAAGAATTGGATGACATTGAATGATATTTGGGAGGCAAAATTGAAAGGATATGGTGTTGGCTTGCCTTTAAGGGATGAGAGGGAGAGAAGTCAGCAGGAACTTCTGGTGGTTGGCTTGTGTAACTGGATGGGAGAATGATGACTTTACTCACCAAGAGAATAACCACAAGGAGAAGAGCAGGCTTGGGGTAGATAGGAGACATCTGTTCAGTTGACCTATCCAGCACACCCTGCTCCCTCTTCCTTTGAAGAACTGTTAATTTAATCATATCACTTTTGGTTAGACTTCCTTTCAGAAAAACCCAGCTTCCCTGGCCTGGGGAGGGTTCAGTGGCAACATGCTTGGGGCAAGCATTGGCTTAGTGATCAAGGCTTGCGCAATGAGATTCCTTTTCGTGGGACACTGGACGTGAAGGCGAAGGGGACTTGCCTTTAGAATCTTGGAGCAGGAAGGATGGAGTGCTGCAGATGTTTCTGGTCCTGTTTCCTATCTATGGAGAACGCTGGTTTGCAGTGGGAGAGTAAAGAGTTGGAGGGATATAAACGGAGATGAGAGATTGAGAGAGAGACCTTATTTTGTTGTTTAAATTCCTGAATGCAGGCATGCCTGAGACCAGCTCTGTCCAAGAGCTTTCTAGTTACTTGAGCCAATACATTTCCTTTACTGTCTTAAGCCAGCTTGAGGCAGGTGTCTGGTACCTTCATCTGGACTCTGATTAGTCAGGGGAAGATAATGAGACCAGTTTCAAAAATGTTGAATTTCAGATGGTTTTGAGACATCTATATATTGATATCAAATAGGTTGTTGGACATATGTCTTTGAGCTCAGAGGAGAGGACAGGGTTAGGAGCTATAAATTTGGGAGTTGTCAACATAAAGGTGGTGATTGAAGCCATGGTCAGTGATGATTTTGCACAGGAAGCAAGTATATGGTGGGAAGAGAAGAAGGCTTAGAATTTGGCTTTGAAATTGGATGGAGAATACATAAACATGAGCTTGTAAAATAAAAAAAGATGTATCAGGACAATAATAAAACAAAATTCAATTTTATGGCACTAAGGGTTTTAAAAAGGAAAGAGAGATCAACTGTTTTGAATGTCCCTAAACGATCTTCTAAATTAAAGTAGGAAAAATGTCCATTTGATTTAGATAAAGCTTGAGAAAGAGTTGACTTTTTAAGATGTGTCATAGCATTCTGAGAGCTGGGAGATGTCAGATCCAACATCAAAGATATCTCTACAGGTTCAGAAAGATGGAAATGGGTCAGCATTGAGTTTTAGTTCTTGGGAACTTGGGGAGGGGAAGTGAGGGAAATGAGTCTCTCATTTAACGGATGTTTAAGGCATCCCATTCTTTGCCAGGTGCTGTATATGCCAGGGAGATCGTAAATAACAAGGCACTTTTATCCTTGTGGAACTCACAGTCTAGGTAGGAAGATAGACAAGCAAATGCCAATCACAATTTAGGTTAATAAGTGCAGAATGTGTCAGTTTGGATGCTTTTGGCTGCAAGCAAGAGAAAACCTAATGAACAGTGACTTTGGAAATTTAGATTTCACTTAGCAAGAAGTCCAGATTGGTGGTTTCAGGCTAGATTCCAGGCTAGATTCAGCAGTTTATCAGTATATGAAGGATTCAGGCTGTTTACATCCTTCCATTCTGCCATGTTAGCCTGTTGGATTTTGAGCTGTAGCTCAAAATGGTTGCATCATGTTCTGAAGATTGCAGCTGCAGCTCTAGGCATCATATCCTTGCATGAGAGGATGCAAAGAAGGAAAAGTGACAAAAAAGCTTGTTCTTCAGGCAGTTCTGCCTTTTATTGGGGAAAAATTCCTTCCAGAAGACCCCAGTGTATTTCTTCTGCACCCCACTGACTGCAAATGGGTCATGTTCATTTATTATATTATCCAATGATTAAAAAACATCTGTTCAGTAACTACTATCTGTCAGGCACTGTTGTAGATATGGAACATATACAGTGAATAAAACAAGGGAAGTCCCAAGGAAAGTGACACTTAAGCTGAGAAGTAAGGGACTGTAGAGGTTAGTCATTTAGGTTAAGAGCCGGTGGTGAAGAGAGAGCATTGGGGCATAAAGAACAGAGTATATGAAGGCTGGGAGGAGAGAGTGGCTGTTGGTAGCGTCCTTGAGCCAATTTCAACTCCTAGTGACCCTGTGTACAGCAGAGTGGAGCCCTGGCCCATCTTTTCGCACCATCCTCTCGCCTTCTGGAGCTACGTCAGACAATATTCTGCGGCTATTCATAGTGTTCATGGCTAATTTTTTCTGAAGTGGGTGGCCAAGTCCTTCTTCCTAGTCTGTCAGCTCTGTCAGGGCTAAAACTTGTCCACCATGGGTGACCCTGCTGGTATTTGAAATACCAGAGGCATAGATTTCAGCATCACAGCAACACGCAGCTGCCACCCAGCAGATGGGTGATGTGGTTCCCCGACTGGGAAACGAACCTATAGTGCGGTGGTGAGAGTGCTGAATCTTAACCACTGGACCGCCAGGGCTGAGTGGAGAGAGAAAGTATGGTACGTAAATGTCCTATGGTGAAATGACATGATTCTTCTCTTTAAATGTGTCTTCAGTGTGGATTATTACTGATAGGGGGTTGGAGGCTGTAACCACAGTCTAACCTTGGGGATCCCTGGGACACACTCACATATTCTGGATTGAGAGTTCCCTTGACGAACTACCTTATGTGGGCTAGGTTTAGTCTTTTACGCCTTTTTTTTTTTCCTAATGACACATGCCTGCATGGCAGTGAGATAGCCTTCTTTCACCCAAAGCAATATTTTTCACAAATCTCATCCAAATGAATTAACATTCCCAGCTCACCTGCCTCCCACGGCAGAAACAAGTTCCTATGCCCACATGTGACCACTGCACAGAAAACAAGACCATCAGTGTATTTTTGCAGAGACGGCTCTTGAGAGGCTGTTGTCGGGCCATCTTCCCCTCCATTTTCGCAGTGACTGTTGAATTATATCTGACATTCTGTGTATCGTGTATATGAAGGATACTGCTCAGTGTGAGAGTAGAAGGGCTTCATGAGGAAATGAGAGGGGCAAAGGCACTTTATATTTTCTACCTAGATATTTATCCTGGAACCTCTTTTTGTTACTGTCGTTTTCTGAAAAATTCTGAGTGAATTTGTTTTATCATTCAAATGCATGTTTATACTGCAAGTTACCTTCTCTTGACAAGAAGCATCAAGCTGGAAGGAAGGCATGGAAGATGTGGGAAAGCTTTTACACGTCCCCTTGTTCATTTGTGGCCAGATTTCTTTAATGCACCCAGTTTTATTCAATTCTAAAAGAGGATTCCTACTGTTTGTTGTCAGCATTACGTTTTGGCAGTGTGTGGCCCATTCAGGAAATTCCAGTTTATTAGATAATGCCTGAGGGATTCTATTGGGAGTAGATTGACATAATCAGACTTTTTGGAGAATAAAACTACTCAACTAATTCTACCCTGAAATTAACCTGCTACCTTGTGCACCTTACAATGCAAATTGTTTTCATTAAAACCTGCAGGCCTCTGTCAGTTTCAGAGAGTACAGAGCCCAGAACCTAGGGTACATCTTTCTTCCTGTCTCTGAGGAGGGTCATCTGGTCTACCAAAGGTACCAGGTAACTGATATATGTTCTCACTTTCCATGCCTTTATTAAAACCATTTTGTTTGTTTACGTCCAGTGCGCAGAGCGCCCCAAGAACCCTCATGTTCCTTCTCTTGTGTTTCATTTTGCTTTGCTTTTCAGGTAGTGAGGAATGAAGCTGGCCTTTTGGGAAATTTCCTTGGTGTCTCAGACAATACTCTGCAAGGGCATATGGATATAGGATGACTTGGGGAAGATCACAGTATTTGAACGAGCTATTTCAAGTGGCTTTGGGGAGAAAGAATGAGGTGCCATCTGCCAAACATTTAGACTGCCTTGGAAATCGGGGGCAGTAACGTGGGCTCTGGAGCCAGCTGCTTGTCTGTGAGTATTGGCTGTGCGACCTGCTGGCTGAGTGGCCTTGAATGAGTTACTGAACTGCACTGTGTCTCAGTTTCCTCATCTGTAAAATGGAAGTATCAATAGTACATACTTTGTAGAATAATTATAAGGATTAAATGAGATACACATGCACAGCTCTGGAAACTAAATACTAATAAATCAAAGTAGATGATGTAGACATTTTTAAAAATGAGAAGTCAGTTATCACAAATATAGAATAGTTGATCCAGGTGCTTTTGGTAGGTTTTTTTTTTTTTTTTAACACCAATTGTGTTTTTTAAGCATGTATGTTTCTTTTCTCAAATCCTCATTGGATTCCACTAAAAAAATCAAACAACTGTATTTATTGAATATTAGATAATTATAACTGTCTCCAGTACTTTGCAAGATGTTAGGAATACACAAATAAATCACGAGACTTGAAAAAGTGGTATAAATTTGACCAGTATACTCTGAAAATCTTATGTGATCAAAGAAGCGGCCATAGTTTGGCCCCAGATTTTCACAGTAACATCCAAAAGGATGGGTTTGTCCGTCTGTCTGGCAATTTTGTACCTCTTGTTCCCAAAATATAACTGGTGAAGTTCAAATGCTTTTCTTCTTCAGCCTGGAAGTGATTTTCCACATTAGCACACTCTTTTCCCATTGTTCTTCATATTTTCTTATTTATGTCTTGTCTGAGTGGCAATAGGAAGGGTAGTTTTAACTTATCACCAATCATTTCCATCAGTCCTCCAATCCAACTCAACCTCTAAAGCACCTACTAGGTAGAAATCCTGCAGCCGCCATTGTCTCCCCAACAGAATATAAACATGTTGAGAACAGGGTCGCATCTATACTTGAGAAAGATTTGGAAGATGAAGGAATGGAATTCATACAGAGAAGCTGCCGTTTCCTTGTGTTAACACTGAGCAGTTTCAACAGCCACCTGCCACCCTGGGGTACCACTGGGATGACGCAGAAGATTAAATTAAAGTCACTAATGCTAATGCCGCCATACGAAAGCTCCCTCCACACTTTTTTTCTTTTTAATGTAACTATTTTTTTCTAACAGTGAAGTCATCACCTGGGCCTGAAGTAGACTAGCTCATAAAATTCCTCAATCCGATTTGAAAAGAGGTCAGGTCATTGGCCACTTCATTAACTCATTATGAATTAAAACAATGAGTTTATTGAGTTCTTGGGCATTTTAAAATTGAATAACCTCAGAAGGATACTTGATGGCTGAAACCTCTAGTCATAATGTGAAAGCTTTGTCAATTTTTTTTTTTTTTTTGCTGCTGTATTTTAAAGACAAGCTTTCTGTTTTTTTTGTTTTGGATATCGCATGTTTTGGGTATGTTCTTTCCTTCTTACTCTTCCCCTCCTTTTTAAACTTTTTCTCTCTTCCTTCCTTTATTTTTTATAGAAACAACAGTCACTTGTGTATACTGTTACGCCATGACACCGAATACTTTTAATTCTGAACTACCACTATTTTATTTCTCATGTGCACCTTCTTATAGGAACATGCTGTTTGCCCCAATGTGTTGGTATGCGGCATTTTTGAAAGATGAGTTTTCATAGGAATGTGTCAGAGGATGGAGTGGTTGCCTGGTCATCTGATTCATTTATTCTGTCACCATTGGCTCACTCTGAGGAGCCATCCTTAGGTTGTAATTTACTTACCACAACCACACTTGAAAAATGGACTTTGTTTTTTTTTTCTTTTTTCCTAATTGTTAACATAATAATTGTTCGTTATAGGAACTTTAGAAAATACCAAAAGCACGTAGGGAAAAATTACATTCTCTCATAATCCTACTATCCAGAGGATGTTTCTTTGCTGTGCACATATATGCATATATATTTGATTATTGGTATTTCCTCATATCTGGGATTATACCATATAATTTTTAACCTATGTTTTTGCAGTTAAACATAGAATGTTGACATATTACCATGCTGCTGAATATTTTATTACCACAGTGGCTTTCAATTTAGTTTTTACTGTATCCTGCAGTAAGAAATATGTTTTATATAATGACCTAGTATAAACATACATGCATTTTACAAAGTTTCATGAAACAGTACTTATCCTTACTATGTGTAATACACTCTGATATTTTCTGTTCTTCTGTTTAAAAAGCAGGCCATGACCCACTACAACTGGTTTCATGGTTCCTTAATGATTTGTGACCCCACAGTTTGAAAACTACTCCTTTATCACATGAATATGATTGGCTGTGTAGTGTTCATTGTATGGTATGGGTGTGTTATAATGTGTTTCACTGATGCCATGCAGGTGGGCATTTACATTGCTGTTAATGTTTCCCTAGTCCTAAAACATTTCAGTGAACAAATGGGTACGGAAAACACACACACACACACACACACACACACGCACTTTCCAGGATAAATTCCTGGGCGTACATGGGCATGTAATTACTGGGTCAAAAGGTAAGCAGTGAGCATGATTTTAAAGCTTTTGGTACACATTGCTAAATTTCCCTCCAGGAAGCTTATATAAATATTTACAGTTGCGCCAGCTGTGTCCTTGGATACCCAGTTCTCCCTGCCCTCACACGTAAAAACCACATTCTTTGAGTTCACTTAGAGTCTCAATCACAGATGAAATTCACGGCTTCACTCAACAGCAAGGAGAGAAACGTTTTTGGCAGAGATTGGTCTGATCTATGACTGAAGATTGCTATTGTGTCTGAATTGTATTATGTTAATGTCCTCTGCGACTTGCTCTGCAGGTGAGGTTTAGCATTTATATTTCTCAAGTATGCCGCGAAAAAGAAATATGTATTTTAAACATTGCACAATGTTTTTTAGATTCTGTCTGTCTTTCCATTGTCTGTGGCCATGGATCCCCTGATTCTCTCAGGAGTATGGATGCAGTAACCATGCATTGCACAATTTTCAGGACAGATTTCATTTCAAATGCTCATGCTCTCCATAGGTGCACTTAGATTTCTTATTAGTGTCTTTACTTTTGAGTTGGAGGGTACCATCTCTGTAAGAACAGGTATGTACCACGTTTAGAGCAGTGCTACCTTACGTTCAGTTTGCAGAAATCCCCGTTGTCTAGCAAAAAGACATATGCAAGTTCTGTTTTATTTTTAATGGCAAAAGATTGGAAACCACCTAAGGATACATCAGTATTAGACAGGTTAAATAAGTTATAGCATGTCCACAGAAGAGATACAATACAGTTATTAAAAAGAATGGGAAAGCACTGTACATCTAGGCATGAAGCGATCTCCTGTGGATAAAAAAACAGGGTACAGAGCGATGTGTGGTGTAAATCCTTTATGTAACCCAGGCCCTCCAGGACCAGTTCAAAATGACCCCATCTTATCAACAGAATAATTAAGAAATTTTCTTTCAGAAAGTTTGCAGTCACGTAGACAGAGCATGCGTAGAAGAAGAAATCTTGACCTGAAATGACCGCAGAAGCAAAGATTCTCCTCCCCACCGAACCAAAGGACTGGGACATGACCGGAACTTAAAAGTCAGGCTCTTATCAGAAGTGAGGGGTCCATCATTCAGGAAGATCCAGAGTTAAAATCTCTCCCCCACCTTACCATAAATGTTTGAAACCTTACCATAAATGTTTAGAACTTTAGCATAAATACTTGAAGCCCACCAATCAAAACCTGTCCTGCCAGTGTTTCCACACGCCAGCCTGTTTTTCTTAATCTCTTAAATTTCACCCCAAATCCTGAATCAGGGAGACAGATCTGAGAGCACATGCCCTCTGTCTCCCTGCAGATCAATCTTGCAGAATAAAGCTGATCTCTTTTCCCAAAGGCTGATGTTGTAATTAATTGGCTTGTTTATGTGCCTTGAGCAAGAGAACCCCAATTTTGTGCAGTAACATTTACACTGTGAACTTGTCTTTTTTAGAAAATTCATGTGAGTGTATTACTTCCATTAAAAATAGATAACGGAAAAAAGTCAAGATTAGTAAATGTCTAAGATATTTTAGAAAAATATCCCTCAGAGAAACACCTCAATTGTCTAAGATTGATACTGCGTTGCTTGTGATTGAGAATTTTGAGCTGAGTTCTCCCAGGGTGGAGGAAATCCTTGGGGATCAAATAGACACTGAGTTAACTGAGTTAAGTTGGACTGAGTTAACTTCACCTCTGAGAATGCCCATCCACTTCCACCCTGTTTACACCCAGGGCGAACCCGCATCGTTCAAATCATACTTGATCCATTTAGAGGGAGCCGTTTCAAAGCTGAGTTATGCCAGTTGATGTATCTCATGACTAGAATTATGATTGGCTTCTAGGGTTGCTGATCATTTAAATGTTTTATGGAAGACTAAAACTGGGAAAAAACACACGCACATACACACACCCATGCACACACTTTAAAATGATGAAGGCAGTATTTATGACTTCAACATTATGGACCTCATGGGAGAGCTAGGGTGGGCTTGAAGGGAGGAGGTTCGGCTTAGTGTGGAGACCCTGGGAATGTGTGTTATACACTTCACACCACTTATCACCTGAATTTAACCCTACTCTTCTATTCTGATTGCATTTTCAGTAGTAGTGTATTCAGGTTTTAGTGTCGTTCTGACACAGGCTCAAATCTCAGGTCTGCTAAATCCTAACTGTGTGACCTTGGGCTAGTTGCTTGGCCTCTCTGAACTTTTTTATTTTTTTTGTCTTGCAAAGTGGAAAATATAATACCTTTGCCATACGGCTGTTGATTGTTTTAAAGGAGATAAATTATATAAAGTTTCTAGCCTGACGGCAGCCCCTTGGTAGATACTGCTTAATTGATAGCTGTTTCTTGTTATGATCATGTTCTGGGAAGAGAGGCTTTCTGTTAGGAAGGTGTTAGTGGGAATTAAAGAAAGTCTCTGCAGGGCTGGGAGGGCCAGAGCAACAACACTTTCAGGAATAAAGAATCAGAGACCCAGGGAGGGAGGTGGCTGTTCAAACCAAGATTCCGAAAGAATCTCCAGCATTTGTTTCTTTGTGTCTTCTTTTTCTCAGTCAGGATAATTAGATTTAAAATCCTTAAAATGTTTTAGTCCTTAAGTTAAAATCCTTAAAATGTGAATTTTTGAGGGAGGCATCAAGGAAGAGTCTGGAGAGATGGGGCCCTACTGAGGAGCCAGGCCGCAAGCAGCAAATCAAGGAATTCAGTAGGGCAAATAGTTCTTTCCTGGGATCTCTCTGAAAAAGAATTGGGACATAGTGCTTGGAAACTATGTGCTTGGACACCTAATGGTGTGAAAATCCTTGGTTTCTTTTACTGGTGACAGCTTCTATATGTATGCATATCAACCCTCCAAAATCCCAGTCTTGCTATAAACTTCATAGCACACCTGCCTCATTCGGATTCAGGAGATGCAGAAAGCATGGAATAGATTCAGGTTCCGTCCCGGTGCCTGGATTCCCATTCCATCCTCTTTTGATGAAGTGTAGTTAGGTTTAACAGTACCACCCGGGCAGACAGGGAGGCAATAGAGAGAAAGTTGCTTTCTGGGATTTCAAACCCAAAGACAAATTAGTGATGCCTTGTATTGTAAGCGACTTGAAGCCTCAGATTCTCACTCATTTCCTTTCCCTTCTTGTTGTCATGGGGACTTCTTTTCCCTGAGTTATTACATCTTGCACTTCAGCAAAAATTTTATTGCTTCGGGACCATCAAGTCTCGTGTGGGACGTTTTTCACTGCTCGTGGTGTAATACACAGAGGTAATTTCTTTCAAATGATTTTTGCTTGAAGTGGTTTTGAATGAATTGAGAAGGGTAAGAGTATGAATGGAGAACTGAGTTTCTAGCGTTGAGTCCAGGCATGGAGCATCTCCCCTCAGCCTTGCCAGAGCCTTAAATGTGGGCTGTTCAATTGCACTGGTGGCATATAAATAGGCAGCTATCCATTTTATTCTCTTCTTTGACCACAAAAAGAGAAAAAAGACATTATGTAATGCAATAATCTGTTTAAGTGTCTTCCAGATCACTTTTGAAAGTTTTATTTTATTTCTGAAACAGGATGTTTTCATCAAAAGGGAATAGCTATTATTTCTCAAAGGTGGAGGTTAGTTGTTGCACCGGGGAAACGGTTAGACAAAGCAATCTCGATGACAGCATGGTGGAGTCTAAAATTATGCCCTGGGTGTTGCACAGGCAACCTCTGATGGTAATCTATTTTCAGTGTCTTTCAAAGCTCTTGTATACATGGTATTTTCTTTCCTCTTGTTACTTTGAGCTCAAATAGTAAGAAATTTGGTATTAGAACAATTCCTTGGGTTGTTTGCTTCTTGTTTCATTTTATTTGTATCCTTTCCCTCCCTTCTTCCCTCCCTCCCTCCTTCCATTCCTTTCTTCCTTCTCTCCCTCCCCATCTGGGTTGGGGTTCTCTAAAACCACCTTCAGGTTCAATGATTTGCTAGAAGGACTCTCAACAGAACTCAGATAAGCTATTATACTCACAGTTATGGTTTATTACAGTGAAAGGATACACATTGAAATCAGCAAAGCAAAAGACATACAGGGAAGAGTCCAGGAGATACCAGACCCAGTCTTCCAGTCGTGTTGTCCCAATGGAGTGGCACAGACAGCGACAGACAGGGCTAATTCTCCCAGCACCAATGTGTGACAAATGTACTGTGTTGCCAACCAGGGGAGCTTGCCGAGGCTTGGTGTCCAGGAATTGTGTTGGGGGTCAGTCGTGTAGGCATGGAGTGCCCACATGACTGACTGTAGCCACGCAGTCTTCAGGTCCTCCACCCTCCAGAGGTCAAGCTGATATGGCATGGCCCAGGGCCCCAGGAAAACAAAAACAGCTTCTCATTATAAATCACATTATTTGCATAAACTATTTGGCATGGTCCAGTGTCTCAAGTCTACAGAGATACTCTTATCAGGCAGGATATTCCAAGAGCTCAGAGTTTATCTCCCAGGACGTGGTCAAGGATCAATCCTTTCTTTGGAATGTGCAGGGTTTGGGCACCCCAAGCCTGCTGAGTGAGCCCTTTAATGCGCACTGCCACACCAACAGGCTCTAGGTCAGGCAAGGCCAGGCTGCTGGGAAAATAAAGATGCTTCCTTCTGTTATATGCAAATCTGAAAACTTACCTGGGGCTAATAGAAGATTTGCTTTTCTCTCTTGGCTGTCCCACAGGGAGCAAACAGTTTTGTTAAGATCTACCTTGGAAGGAGAAACCTTTTCATAATATTTGCAAAGAAGCGGTTTAATCATATTGCTGCATTTCCAGTTGACCTCTCCTGATCCAAGATTGGGGTACAAACATCACAAAACCCTTAAGGGATGTGACTAGAGGTGACCTGCCCTCTCTTAGAATCCAGGGAACACGTTTCAGTCACAGCAACTGGATCGGGCTTTCCGTTTTTCAAACTTATGTCTTTAAAACAAATATTGTAGTTTTTTCCCCCTCCTTTCCTCTTTCTTTCACCCCTTTCCCTGCCCTCCCACACCCTGGGGGCCAAATGAGCATTAGGAAAAATTGCCAGGTAGGCAGCACTTTTGGGAGGCGGTTTACATCAGCTACCTTTTTGTGTTGTATGAGTTCTATTGACACGTCTACTCAAATAATTGATATTCTCGTCCTGGCTAATTCATTTGATGAGCCACGTTGATATGCCATCTCTTAGGCTGACCCTTTGAACTCTGCCACCAAATAATAGGAAATGCATGATTATTTCCATGCTAACAAGCACCAGAGAGCAACAAGTTTTTCCTTTTCTACCTTTTCTCAGTGACACCCACTGACCTTCAGCTGGCATTCTGGGTGTCACAAAGGATGGTCAGAGCCTGAGTGACCCCGTGAAGCTCTTAAGACCCTGAAGAAGCCTCAAGAAATGGCTTTTGGCAATGATCTTGTGCAGTCTTGACTGATTTAACAACAGTAACAACAGCAAAACCTCAAGTGCATCCCGCTACTTGAGTGGCACCAATTAGATTTCTGGAAGGAGGCTGTGCGGCTGGGTTATTGGAAGCCCTGTATTTTAATTGTTGATCTCGCTCCTGCTCCTTTAGCTGTGGGACCTTGGGCATGTCATCTACCCTCTCAGGCTTTCTATATTCTCATCAGTTACATGAGGGTCACAATAGTACCGACTTCCGGGCATGGTGATGCCGATTAGCAGGATAGAGCATGTAAGACTTTCAGCACTGTACTTAGCACATGGTAAAGAGCCATAAAATGGCAACATTACTGTTGTCAACAGTAGTAGTAGTAATAAAAATAATACATTCTGATGCAGCTATTGATCTCCGTACCTAACTTGTAAATTTATGGGTGAAAAGTGCCTTCCCGATAGACAGTCTCTGAGATCCATCCCATGTAGGGGATTTCTAGAACCTTCTGCCTAGGCTTCCTCTTCCTCCAGGATATGGGGAAATGGAGACAGTGGATGATGTATATTAGAGTTTGTCAAGATGGACGCACATGCATCTTATTATTTTAAAAAATTGGTGAGGTGAGGTGAGATACGCTTTTTTATCTTTGGTTATTATTTATCTGAGTTATCTTGACTCTCTCCATCCTGAGCCTGAACTCAGATAACTGGACTTGTTAGATAGTCTCCTCATCATGGTGCACAGTGATGGGAATTCACTGGGAGCCACCTGTCTCCCAGTAGATGCTTTGTATGAGCCGACACTGGACATCCCTCTGTATTTGGGGCTGTTTCCCTGTGTAGCTGAGCATCAAGCCTGGTCATGTGGCATCACATTTGACAAAGTAGTGAGTGAGACTCTCTAAAATGGCTCCATTCTCTTGGTTCAGAAAGAAGCTTTATGAGATTTTAACTCTAGTCTAGGATTAAACATCGTGGTGTCAAAAAAAGAGCAATGGGCTGGAATTCGATTGGCTTGGATTCTGGTTCCTGTCTTGTCCCCAATTTTTTGTATGAATTTGGGGGAAAAAATCATTGCCCACCTCTGGGTCTCAATTTCCCCCTCTGAAAAATGGTGGGGAAGCAGAGGAGATTAGATTAGTTAACAGGTGAGTGCCACAGTTTGGTATGAGTTAGGCTGGATTCTTTGAGCTCAGAAGCACATTGCAGTGGCATGTAATGGGTTCATGCAGGTTGCCTAGTTCTGATCCTAGTTTTTCTGTGAACTGGCTGTGTGATCTTGGACAAATTACTTAACCTTTCTGTGCTTCAGTTTCCTCTCTTTTGAAGTATGCATACTCATAGTATCCATCTCAGAGGGTTGCTCTGAAGACTGAATGGGTTAAACAAATGTAATGTGCTTAGATTTGTAGCTGGCATATGTAATAAATGCTACATGGATAATAGATTGTATTATTAAGTATGTGAAGATTAAGTTCACTCCTACAAAGAAATGTGCTCTCCCTAAAAATTTTTTAAAGCATGGCTCTCTTGATCTGGCTTTATAGACATTTATTTACTAAAAGAAAAGAAATAGGGTCATGTGATCATAAATGGCAGCCAACATTTGGCCCTGGTGCAGGGACTACAATGGGACCATGGAAGCTGGGAGATTTGGGGCCTCACCCAAAGGCGCAGCCCTGATTCCTTTCTGGCCTATTGCTGCCATGTGTACTGTGGGCTCAGTGCTGTCAGAGCTTCCATTTTGCAGGAAAAACCATAGATATGAATTTTTATATGAAATTTCCCAATTTTTTAAATTGCTACAAATGTGTAAAATCACAGGATGGGCCAAACAAACCCATCTGTGCAGAATTCTCTGCTTTCTGGCCTCAGAGGGCCCATCCTTGTTTGTTGGAATGAGGATCAGGCCCCCAGAGGGGTACAGCATGAATGTGAGCATGTAGCCTTGGGGCAGAGCTAAGACCAAAACAGGCCCCTAACTCTCAACCTCAGGGCTGTCTATCATAAACCATTAATCCAACACATGTTGATTGTGTACTTCTGTTCCAGGCACTGTATGCGGTGCTGGGGTACAGTGGGGCCCAAGAAAAGCACAAGTCCTCCCTCTTAAGGAATTTACAGTGTAGTGGAGCCCTCAGCCACAAACAAGAAATCTCAGGCCTTTCTGATTTCCCTAGGAGGCTGCAGCTAGTGTCATGGGCAGACCTGTGTGATCTGGACAAGCGAGCTAGTGAATTCAGGTGACCTTTCCTGTGTGACACAGATGTATTGCAACAGAAGCTTTTGAGAGAGAGAGTGTACTAGAAGCCAAAGGGGTCACCTGATGGTGGGGATTTCAGGCTTTATTATGGGGTTGATGAGGGGACCAATGGCTACATTGGCCCAGTGGAGTTTTCTTGTGCATCTGTGTCATTCCCCCTGGGATACCCGTGCCAGGCTATGGAGGGCTGACTCTACGAAGAGCCTGCCTGCAATGCAATGTGCTTTGTGGATTCTGAACTGGGCTTTGATTTAGAAAATCCTTGGCGATGTAACTGATTCCCTAAGGTATTACAGTGAGTACACTTCTGATATCTGTACCTTGAAGAGCTGGGCCACCAGTCCCTTGAGCCCTTATAGAAGAAATCTCTTTCAAAGCTTGGGTAGGAGGCCAACATGGTCCACCCACCTGAACATTTAGGCTGTCAGCACTACAGGGCATAGTAATATATAGTTTTTGGGTAAGTCAGGACTCTGTCTGTTGCAAGTGACATCACCTTTCCCCACAAAGGAATTTATTTGCTCAACTAACTGAAAAATGTAGCATTGTCCAGAGGTTTCAGGCAAAGCTGCACCCAGGGACTCTAAACCATCAGGGATCTGTCTCTCTCCAGTTCTTTGCTGTGTTCCACATTGGCTTCATTCTCAGGCAGGCATCCCTTATGTGTGGCTGCCGGTAGTTCCAAGCTTACTTTGAAATGGCCTGCCCATAGCAGAGGAAAGGGGAAGCTGCTTTCTCAATAGATTCAGTAGAAGTTCCAAAACTGATTCTCCTTGGCCCCAGTTGGGCTGCTTACCCTTTCTGATCTAATCCCTGTGAGCCTGATGGCATAGGCCTGGGTCTTCTGCCATCCCCGGAGCTAGGGTGGAGGCAGCCTGCCCCAAACCACACAGACCGAGAGGAGGAAGAGATGCTCCCCAAAGGAAAATTGGGGTACTAATTACTGGAAGATTGAAGAATAGTTAGGCAGAGAGGCTCTGATGGGTCAAAATCTTTGCCTAGGATCTTGTAACAGTTTAATTTCTTTAATCACTAAATTCCATCCCACTTTGCCGTGCTCCTCGCAAATCCCCCTCCAGTTCTCCTAGTCTAGGTTTTCATCATTTTATGCCTCAGAGTTGCCTCCAAATGGACCTCTCCATGGTGTCTGAGCAGAAGTCAAAGGATATTTTGCACGGCTCTATTTGTCAGGGTTCTCCCAAGAAACAGAACCAATAGGAGAGAGAGAGAGAAAGATATTGATTTATTCTAAAGAATTGGCTCATGTTATTGTGGAGGCCAGGAAGCTCACAATCTGCCATCTGCAAGCTGGAGAATAGGAAAGCTGGTGGTGTAATTCATCCTGAATCTGACGGCCCAAGAACCAGGAGTGCTGATGTCCGAGGGCAAGAGGAGATGGATGTCCCAGCTCACGCAGAGAGAGCAAATTTGCCCTTCCTCCATTTTTTTGTTCTATTCAAGCCTTCAATGGATTGGTGGCTGCCCACTCACACTGGTGAGGGTGGATCTTCTTTACTCAGTCTACTGATTCAAATGCTAATGTTTTCTGGAAACACGCTCACAGACACACCCAGCAATGTTTTTCTAGCTCTCTGGGCATCCCTTAACCCAGTTGAGTTGACACATAAAGTTAACCATCACAAAGGCATGGAAAGGAAGCTAATTGGAGTGATGATCCAGAACAATGTTGTAAGAACATGACTTTGAGAATGTGACCACTCTTGGTCATAATGTCCTTGCAGAGTGACCTTGGTTCTTTAATTATTGGATGTGATTCATTTGGAGTGAGAAAAGAAACTGTGCTACATGAAGTTACTTATTAACATCCATGAGGTGGAATTCATCATGTGAATTTTGAAAATGTTGCTGTGAGATTAGGTGCTGTGTAGCACATATAAAATTCCTGGCACTCACTGGATGCTCAGTCAGTGTTCTCAGATTTCCTCGAATCTATAGGGTGCACTCTTATTCTTATGATCACTGGGAATAAAGCATTGCTAATTAAACCTTGACAATCCTTTTACCTTTATAATTTTAAAATTTTGAAAGATCATTCTTATGCTTGCACATTTATCTTCTATCACTCTTTTGCTTCATACGTTAGAAAAAGTAAATGAAATAAATGGGTTCCTATATTCCTCAAATTTCCTCTTCAGTGTTTGACTCTCTGAGTCACCCCCAGTTTGCAGTGTCCTTTCCTTGCATCCTCTTCATAGTACTGTTCATAATTCCATCAAGACCATTGCTCTTGCAGCATTTTTAAAAGTGTGCTCCATTGTGGTCCCCAGGATCTTCTTCAGGCTGCCTGAGGTTTTGGTGTGCAGGCTCAGGCAGTGACAATACGTCGTGACGATTCTAAGCACATTTTGATTTCAGATAGGTTGAAATGTGAATAAAAGTATACATTTGAAGATTTCTCTGCTTCTTCCATCTTTGCTAATGGCAGCACCAGGGCAGCAAAATGTACATTGCTTACAGAATTGTATGCCCTTTCCTGATACTGTGCAGAAGGTGTGTAGGTAACTGTGGCTTCTGTGCTCTGCTCATCGTCTGTCTCCTCTAGGAAATCTTCCCAGCTGACAGCCTGCAAACCCAGTGTACGACAGCCAGGCCTTTACGACTGTAAGCTCAACTCTCCTCTTCCCCCATCACTCATTCTATGCCAGATACTCTGACTGTCTCTCTGTTCATTGAACAGCCCAAGCTCGTTTATAACTCAGGGCCTTTGTCTTTGTTCTCTCCTTCATCAGTGGTTCTCAACAAGGGCAGTTATGGTCCTTCCTCTTGGGAAGTGAGAGGGAACATTTTCAGCTGCCCCAATGACTACAGAGGGGACCCTCCATAGAGATATTAGGTGGGTGGCGTCAAGAGATGTTAAATGTCCTGTGATGCTCAGGACAGACTCACACAAGAAAAACAATCCTACTCCAAATGCCAACAGCATCCCCTTCGAGAAAACCTGCACCTCAGTGGCTCTTGCAATTATCTTTTCCTGACTGTCACTCTCTTGTCACTCATTCACAGTGTGAATGGTCTCCTCTAGAAGTGTTCTGAGCACAACCTGCATCTGTGGGCTGCAGCCCGGCTCCCTCTGGCCTGGATCACTCTCTATCATACCACTTAGCTTATTACCATTGTAGCACTTATCGCTGCCTGAAGTTACCTTCTTTATCTGCTTACTCCGTTTTTTTGTTTGTTTGTTTGTGTCCTTCCACTAGTACACATACTCCAGGGGAGCAAGGATCTTGCCTATTTTGTCTACTGCTGTATCTTCGGCATCTAGAACAGAACCTTGCACTTAATAAATATTTATTGAATAAACGAATGAACAAATGATGATATAGACTTGTCTGCTAATTATCTTAAGCCTCTAATTAGACAGGCAGCTATTTGTATCTGCCCTCTTTCCCTGTCTCCTCTTTAGTGAATGACATGCTTAAAAAAACACAAAACAAACAAGTCAAAAGACTCGCCAATAGTTGGCTGTCATAATGACTGTCTGCGATTCCTGTTCTTGTTTTCTAAGGAACAGTGACATTGCTCATCAGTGTCAAAGTGAGTTGGATGGGTGATGTCTTAAGGTGATTGTTTCCTCAAAAGAAGCAAGACTTCCTGGATGCATCTGTCTATTTGGGATAGCAACGCGTGGGGGAGATTATGCGGTTGGTTATTGAAAGATGTCCTTTCCACTTAAGCTTTCTTTGAGACTCCAAGTGGGGGTTCACAGACCTTCTGATCACAGGGAACAATGCTCTTCCAGCACCGGCATCTTCCTGTGGATGAAGTGATTAAAGTAACGGCATCTCTTCAAGGCTTCCTCCAGAAAGGTAGAGCTGAGACACAGGAGAGACTACTTAGCCACTGCTCAGGACTCCTTCTAAACCAAGGACAGTTTCTCTCTGTTCCCTTAGTATAAATATTTGCCTGCTCTGAACAGGTCCAGGCTCTTAGATAGAAGGAGACTCAAAGATCTTAGGTTCCAAGGGACTCCTTTTACGGATGGTGAATTAATTAGGTCAAGGTGGACAAGTAGTTAGAGGCAGAGCCATGATCAGCAACCAGCTTTCTGGTTGTGGCTCCCTTCATGTAGGGGAGTCTTGTTGATTTTGTGGTGGCTGATTTAAATCATGCAAGATGAAAGGAGAATTAAAACAATGATCACTCCTTTGTGGTAAGCACTTTCCATGCCATTTTCTCACTCAATCCCAACAACCTATGAGGACACTACTATGTTATCCCTTATATAGATGAGGAAACTGAGGCTCAGAGAGGAGGAATGACTTGCCCAAGGTCACACAGTGGCAGAGCCAGGGGCTCACATATTCCCTGCCCTTCTAAACCTATATTCTTAACTGCTAGAGTGGATGGGGTTTCCCCCTCCCTCTGTTATCTACCTTTTAATCTCTCTGTTTGCTGAGATCCATGGAAAGAAAGAGTGTGTAAGTAAATATAGTTGAAAGATATGGTGAGAGTTTCTCATTACTGGGCCTATCATAGATTTTTAGTTTCTGTCTCAAATCTGTCACTATTACATTTTTGATTATACTATACGGTTTGTGTGTGTGTGCACTTTACTTTTTCAGAAAGTGTTTGAATTGAAGAGATTCCTATTTTTGAATCATTTGTCTTTTTTCCTTCCCATGCAGGACTTTAGCAAATGTTGCAAAATTCATTATACACAGACCCTTTTCCATTCCATTTTGCATTTGAACATCAGAGATGGATCATAAATTGTTTTTTTTTTATTACTTTAAATGATGTACTCCTCAGTCTTTTTTGTTTTGCTTTGTTTTTGTATAAAGGAAAGCATTTACCTTGCCAAGATTTGATTTTAAGTACCAGCACTACATTTCCTTAAAGGATGCATTCGAGAAAGAAGAGGGGGGGGAAGCAATGGGCCCAGATTGGTAGGACTCTATGTAGCCAAATAAAGTCCTTTGAGGGGACCTCTTCTCAATGAACTTTATTGAACTTCAGATTCAGTAAGTTTTAAAAATAAAGAAAGGCTATTATAGATCTTTGTTTGAAATAATAGTAAAAAATGCTCTGCAGTTCATAACACTCGCTTGCCTATATCATTTCATTTAATTGATTCAGGTTAGTTCAGGGAGGTTCATTTCTACTGTGAATGTGCCTGGCCCTGTGCTAGGTGCTGCCATGTCGGGGGAGCACATTTCTTGCTCTCAAGGAATTTATGATGTAATAGAGAGGCATGGATACATAAAGAGATGCGTGTTGTGATAGAAGTGTCTCTGAAGCATAGTGGTGATATAGTGGCCATCACTCTCAGTGGCAGGTGACAGAAACCAACTAAAAAGGAGAATTTATTTGCCTATGCAACTGAAAAATCCAGAGGGTTTATGTAAATATTCAAATAGCTGGATCTGGGTGTGCAAATGCTCCCTCCACCCCCTCAATCAATCCCTTGGCTTTGTTTTCTTTCATGTTGGTTCATTTATGGACAAGTTCTCCCCATAGTGGCAAAGATGGTCCCAGCAGCTCCATGCATTCATCTTAGTTGCTTAAGTATCCTGGTGGTAAAGAGAAAGTATCTTTCCCAATAATTCCACCAAAAGTTTCAGTGTGGATTTGAATCGGACCCACTTGGGTCTTATGTTCACCCTAAACCGACCGTGGTGATCAGGGGAATAGGCTATGCTTATTGGCCAGGGCTGAAACATGGGCAACCTTGGATTCCAGAAAATGGGGTCAGCCACACCAGGAAAACGTGACAGAGAGGGATGGTTCCCAGAGGAAAATAGGGATACTATTAGAAGAAGAAGGGGGAATAGATTCTGGGCAAATAAAAGCAACAGAGGTCTATCGTGCTTCTCAGTCATTCAGCCTTTTGAAAGGCTCATGTACTATCTTCTGTAGCATTAGGCTGTTTCCATGTTTATCAGCCACTGGCTTCTCTTTCCGCTCTCTGTGTGCAGTGTATGGTTCATGGTTTGAGCCTTAGCATCTGCCTTCCTTGGTCTCTGCTTTCTACCTTCTCAAATGTGAATGCTCCATGGCTTCAGTTGTCACACGTCCAAAGGGTGATTTCAAATTCTTTATCTCTAGCCTTCACCTTTCTGACAAATGTGTGCCTCTGAAATCTAAAGCTTCTGTTGACTACCTTCCAGTTGTGTTACATTCTCATCAAACTTTACATGTCACAAACCCAGGATATCAATGCTTCCACAAAACCAGAATCCCACTGAGCTTCCCCGAAGCCCCAAGTCATGGAAGGCATCAGAGAGGTCCACAATACCCACTTGGCACCTCAGCGTTCTAGACGGTTAACTCTTAAGATCTGCTCCAGTAACAGGGCAGTCATGGGAAACTTGCATGTTTCAGCGAGGAAGAGGGAGTGTAGCTTTCTGGTGATGAATGCATGGGCTCCAAGGGCCAAAACTCTCGTCTTTGAATCTTGGCTTTGCATCCATCCTCTCATCTGTGTGACCTTGGGCAAACTATTTAGCCTTTCTTTTTCAATTAGCTCATCCATAAAAATAGGGATAATAATAGTAACTACTTAAGACTGTTGTGTGAATCAAATGAATTATACATATAAAGCATTCAGAATAGTGTTATCACATAATCACTTTTAAAATGTTAGATATTTATTTTGGGAACAAGATGAGGTGTAAATCAATTAATCAGTGTATTAGGGAAGTCGATATCTGCAAGACAGCTCATTTTTTGGTTTGATGTGTCTTCTTATACTATTGAGTCCCTCTGACTCTCACATCCTGTTCCACTTGCTTCCTCTATAGCTCTGCAGAAGAGTCTTATTGTTCTAGAACATGATGGCTTTCCAAATACTTCCCATGATCTGTATCATCACACCTCAGTGTTGCCTTCTTCAGCTAAGATAGTCTAAATTCTTCAGTTGACATTTTCTAGGCCCTTGATCACTCTCTCTGTTCCGTTCTGGATCACCTCAATTTTGTCAGCATTCTTCTTTAAATGGAGTGTACAGAAATGAATTCAATATTCCCTCTATTGTCTTCAAAGCCTATTAGAAGGGCTCATCTTCTCTGTTCTTTATGTTCTGCCTCCATTAATATAACCTAACATTGAGTTAGCTTTTTTAAATCAGCTATATCACAAAGTTGACTAATATTGAGTCCTGTGGTCAATTAAGATCCGTGGGAGGCACACTTTTTCACTTGTTGTGATTTTTATAGTTGCAAATGTCTTTTATAGTTGCATTTTTTAGTGGGTCTAGAAATTTGCCTGAAGTTTTATTTTGCCACCTAGCACACTGGACAAGAAACCAGCTTTGTGTGAAATGCAAAAGTAATAAGCTGCATATATGAGTTAGGATTAAGCACAGCTGCATATAGCAGAAACATCCCAAATAACAGTGATTTAAAATAAGACAGAAGTTTATTTTTCTCTTCAGTAACAGAAGCCTAGAGTTAGGTGTGATCTAAACATAGCCTATAGTTTCTGCATGGCCACTGGGGGTTAGCTGTTTTTAACAGGTGTTTCTCCATCTTTAATATGTTGCCTCAAGGTTCAAGATGGCTGCTGGTACTCCAGCCATTGCATCCATATTCTAAGTGAGAGGAATAGAGAAGAAACAAAGAAGGGCATGTTCCTTCCTTTAAAGGAGTTTTCATGGAAATCTTGAAAAACACTTCTCCTTGGCCATGACTTAATCTCATGGCCATATCTAGTTGCAAGAGAAGCTGGGAAAATAGAGTCTTTTGGCTGAATAACAGTGTATCCAGATAAATATGAGAGTTCTATTACTAAAGGTGAAGGAGAGAATAAATGGTGAGTTGAGCAATTGGCAGTCTTTGCCACACATATGTTGGTGATAACATTTTGAACAAGATCAAGCATTGGGTCATGGTTGCGCAACTAGAGACCTTCCTGAGTATGACTCTGAGTAGATGATCAATCCATCACCATTTCTGAAATTGTTCTTCTCAGACCATCTGTATCTGATTTGCTAAAGATTCTTATTAAGGATGCAGAAACCTAGGCCATGTCCTATATTTCTATAAACATTAAATACTTTATTACTCCCTTTAAGTCAATTTTATTGAAGTAAAATTTACATTCAATAAAATTCACAAAATTTAAGTGTTAAATTGATTAATTTTGATGAATGTATGCTGTCACGTATACCATCGAGGTGCATAGCACATTTCTATCACCCCAAAAAATTCTTTTGTTCTCTTTTGCAGTCCCCTCCCCCACTCTGGCCCGAAGAAATATACTTTATATCAGTTTTATTTTTGCCTTGTCTAGAATTTTATATAAAAAGAATCAAATAGTGTGTAGTCTTTTGTATACTTTTAAAACTTGAGATTCACTAATCTACATATTTTTGATAAAAATAAACTCTGACTTGTCTTAACCATTGTTTCATTTGGTTTTAATTTCTTCATCTGGTCTCCATAATATCATGAGACAAGTTGTCAGATGTTGTGTTTGGCAAATATTGAAACACAAATTTCCACTGCATACAGCCTTTCCCCTTCATTTTCACCTGATTAAGTCGTTTCTTCATTCTTCCTATCGTGCATCAGGTGCTTATTCCATATGCTACTTTGTTCCGTGGACTTACCTATTGATTCTCGTGGAGGCTTCTCTGCATCTGCTCCATTGGGCTGTGAGTTTCTTAAGGCCAGTGCCTATTCTTTGCTCATCATTGACTCCCCAGTGCCTGTGACAATATCTGGTTCCATGACAGAAAAAATATTTTCCAGTGAGTTAATTGAGCACAAAATGGTGTTACAGGTGTTGTAATGTGATGTAAAAGTGCTATAGGTCAGCTAAGGAATATGGCTGAGGAAATTCAGAGAAAGACTTGTGGAGGTTGTCATCTGGACCTTGAAGGAAATTTGATAGGCAAAGAATGGGATTAGAGCATCTTGAATAAAGCAATCAGTGTGCATAAAAGCGTGGAGAGATGAGTGGATATGAGCTGCTGGAAGAGGAAGAGTTGCAAGTGATTAGAGCATACGGTGTGTAGCAAGCAAAGAGGGGATGAAGCTGTCAGTCAAAAGTTGATGTTAACCATCGCAATTAATCAGAAAGAAGTGAGAGAAATTGATGGCTGACATGGAAAAATACCCTCTGCATTATTCCTTGATACTGGTGTTACTCCTCTTTCCGTAGATTTTTGGCCAGTAGAGGCGGCAGACATGACAGTCACATAGCCAGGAGTGCAATTTCAGGAGGTAGAGACGTGGTTCATTTTCAGCACCATGAGTTCTGGACAACGCCTATGGCATCACCGAGCTTTTGCTGCCTTCTACAGGCTGAGATATTTGGTTCGTCTCCATGTAGGACGTGTGGCAGAACAGGACTCTCAACCTGTGGTGGTAGAGCATCAGTACTTCAGAACCAAAAGGTAACAGGTACCCTCACTGGCACAGGGGTATGCATAGCCTTTGCATTTCCTCATCCAGTCCTCACAGCTCTTCTCAGGCAGATGTCATCTTTGCTTCTCTTTTAGAGGAGGGAAATGAGGCACAGAGAGAAGAGATGAGTGGCAGATCCAGGACTGGAGCCTGGGTCTTCCTGACGCCAATATCTTTACTCTTAGCCACTAGATTTGTCTTCCAGTGGGCACCAACAGACTCTTGTGGAAGTCTTCAACTTCCTTCAGATGCCCAAGCATAGATACTTCCTTAGAGGAGAACCAGCATTGTAGATAATTCATAGTTGGAATCTTGCTACAGCCAGCTCAGTAATACTGGGAGTGGTGAGAGGAGAGAGGACTTTTCCTAGCTCCCTCCCTCCTGAGTTTGAAAGGGTGCTCTGAAATAATCGTGTCAGCTGGCAGGCAGGTGTGTGCATCTGAAATGTTCTAGCAATCGCACCTGTGAAAAGGAAGTTAGTAGAATTCAGGAGTTAAGTCTCTCTCACACCAACAGGAGTCTTTGAAGCTCCAGTAGCAAAAACTCTCAGCTACTTTCTAACTAATTTCGTTTATAATTATACTTCCCTAATGGTTGTCTGGGACTTGGTCAGTGGGAGCTCCATCTCCAAGTCTGTGGGAGAGATGTGTTGAGCTCTCCCCAGAGTTGCTGGTTCCTGGCTGTGCTTGGATGGGCATGCTCACATATGGCGTAAGCATTTCTTTCTTAATGGTTGCATGCCACTCCTCCTCACTTTAAAATGAGCCCATACTGTGCCCCATTAGCTGAAATTGACATGGTGGTTATTTCCAATGCCATTTCTTTAAAGAACTCAGTCTCACTATGCATGGCTGGCTTTTCCCTCTTGCTAAGTGGAATGACGAACCCCTGGGAAAGTGTGGTGGCAGCTTTTCAGAAGCTGCAGAACCCAGCTCCTGCCTTCCTATCTTCACATCTACAGCTCAGAGAGCATCACACCTTATACAAACATTAAGGATTCCTCCCTCAATGCAGAATCCTCTGGAAATCTCAGAATCAAAAAGCTCTGTGATAAAAATGCATGAATCAATGTCCTTATTGGTAAACTTAAATATCCAGCTGAGATACTGCGCATGATAATGCAATTTTCTATGCAAAGAGGGTTTATCTCCATCCAAATATTATTCCAAATCATTATTCATTCTGTAGAAGTGATTGCTGTCCTAGGTTAACTGATTGAACTTTTGGAACCAAAGCTTCAAGCTTATCCTACTGGCTATTGCCTGACTTCTCATAAATTGCCGTTAGATTGGTAGGAATGAATAAATGTACACTCCATTAGGAAATATCAAAGTTTTTTATACTGGTTTAGAATAAAAACAGGATTAAAAGGGGGCATTTCTGAGATTCAGTACAGCATGAAATTGAAATCTTCTTGGCATATGAAATGTACAATATGAATATTCTTCCCATTTTCTGATAGCCAGGGGGATTAGGAAGAGTGGACAAACCACTCTTAAGTTCACCTGTAGGTGTTGAAACAGAAGTAGGAAAAACCCATTTTGGTATTTCCCAAGTCTAAGTCTATTAATTATCAGATTCTTAGCAACAACAATAAAACATTTCTTAAGCTTAAATATGTCAGGCAGTGTCTTTTGTCTGTCTATAGGCAGATTTTTGGAATTGTTAAGAAGCTGGAGGAAGACTGCACTGGTTTCAAATTCATATTCTGCCATGAGTTTTGGCAAGCTGCTCTTCTCTCTGTGCCTCAGTTTCCCCTTTTTAAAAGGGAGAATAACAAATTTCTACCTCATGAGCTTGTTAAGAGAATTAAATTATGTAATAGATGCAAAATGGGTCCTGAAACATAAGAAGCTCTAAATAAATGTTGGTGGTGGTGGTTATTATTGTTATTATTACTATTATGATATTTTGGTGGCTCTTCAAAGACCTCTGTGAGGTAGATATTATTAGTCTTAGTCCCATTTTCCAGATGCTGAAATTAAGGTTTATTATGTTGAAATGGATCATTTCCTGAAGAAGCAGAAGAAACATACTATTCTGGTTTGCTTTTGTGGTGTAACAAACTCACGAAATTTTGTACCATAAAACAACCACTGTTTTACTAGGCTCATGTATTCTTTGAGGAAGGAATCAAACAGTGCACAGCAAGGTTGGTTTGTCTCTGCTCCACAGCTCCTGGGGCCTCAGGTGGGAGAACCTAAATGGCTGGGTGCTGGAATCCTCTGGTGGCTTCTCAATACATATTTCTTGGGCCTGAGCTGGTATGATGTGAAGGCTGGGTTCAGCTGATGGTTGATTAGAGTGCCTCATGTGGCCCCTCCATATGGCTTGGGCTTCCTCATAGCATGGTGACCTTGGGGTGGTCAAACTTCTCACATTGCAGCTCATAGCTCCAAGAGTGAGTGTTCTAGTGACAAACATAGAAGCTGCGTGGTCTTTAATGACCTAGCCTTGGAAGTCACATAGCATCACTTCCTACTCTAGGGGTTCAAAAGTGATAAGCGCGCCTTGCTTCAAGGGAAGGGGACATAGACTTCCATTTTCAGTGGAAGAGGTGTCATAGACTTTGCAGCTGTGTTCTATAGCCACTGCATATGCTGTTGAGACTTGATGTCACCTTTGTGTCTGGATATGGACCACTGTTACTTGCTCCATGTGATATGGTGTAGCTCTTGAAAAGCTCAGAGTATGAAGTGCTTGAGGAACTTTCTCAGTACTTGTGAGCCCAGCCCTTGGCGGTATTGCTGTCTTGGAAGCTAATTTGCATTCACACTTACGCAGTTTCTCTCCTATGTATATTCAGGTTCCCACTCACTTGCCCTGCCCGTGTGTGTGTGTGTGTGTGTGTGTGTGTGTGTGTGTACGCACAGCAGCAGCCTCTCCTGTCTTCGTCATTCCATCATGTTACTTCACCCTCCTTTTCCCTTCTACTTCTTTCCAGTGGATTCAATTAGTTCTCTTTGCTGCCTTAGCAATAAAACAGCTCCCTCCACAGCATTAGAATGAGTCTCTCTCATTATTTCATTTAGATTGTTGTTATGTTTGAAAACTTGAGGGCAGGGCAGGCAGGAGGAAAGGAATGTTAATTTGCAGGGAGGCCCTGTCGTGTGGTGGGAGTGCTGCCGAAGAAGAGCCAAGGAGCTGCCACTTGATGTACTCATGGATACATAAAGAATTGATGATGGATGCTTAAAACCACACAACCCCAGCCTCTGCCCGTGCTGAGACCCACGACCTTGCAGGAGAGGGTGCTGTGTAAGGCCTGGCCAAAGCCCAGTTTGAAATGGCTGATTGCCACAACTCCTTTGTCCCTTTCAGAAGAGTTATTTCCCCCGAACGTGTGTGTGCAGATGTGGGTGGATGTGTGTGTGCTCATGTGTATATGTGTGTGGCTTCATTCAGTTTTCCCCCGTACTCTCCAATTTTGGAAATGCTCTCTCTTTGTGGCCATCGCTGGGAAGATGCAGTAGATGGCAGAGACTGAGCTGAGGATACTAGTAATTTGACTCGCAGAATGTCAGAGAACGCTACACAAAGCAAAGCTCTGTGAGTGCCAGAGTGACATTGATTATGTAGGAATGACATACGAATAATTACAAAGCACTCAGGGTTTTTGTAAGTAGTCTGTGTTTGGAGTCCCCTTTCAGGAGTTTGAACTGTCATCAGGTAGCTGAATGGTGCTAACAGGCCTGCATTGCATTCCTGCTTCACACTGTGCTAAACAGGAATCATGTTTGTTACTAGGCTGAAGAGCATCTCAGTGAAAAACAAAAAAGGATTGGTAGGGAGTAAGCAGGACTAGATTTAAATCTAATTGCCTTTCCTGTTTTCCACTGCTGTTTGGCTTACACGCAGTGGTGGTATTTGTGGGGAGTGAGGATTAGACTATTTGCTGGAAGGGAAAGTGAGAAAGGGCTGGTACTGCCGCCATTGGTAGTGATCTCAGCCGAAGATGGATGAAAGGAAGTCCTGAAGTCATTATGCATTGGATTGCTAAAAAAAAAAACGGATTTCCCACTGTGTTTCCGTGACTCGTAAGTTTTAAATCTACTCTACTGCTTCCGTTTTCTTTTCTCTTCTCTTTTCATCCTAAGATTAAGTCTGGGACTGTTTGAAAGCTTCCAAACCAGGGAATGATGCAGAGCAGCTTTGGAAAGACAGGTAGAGACTGGACTAGGAAGAGCCTTCCCAGTTCCGTTTACTCTCTGAATGAGTATGTCTCAAAAAGAGGAGTTTCATGAAAGACTCTGGGGGTCACAGTCACTAATTATGCCAACTAATTATCAAATCAAGGTGTTGGGCTCTTCTGCAGCGTTGCTCAGCTGCCTCTAGATGTATTTCACAACTGCAAATTGCCGGCCAAATGGGCCAATTGAAAACTATTATTAATAACCTGAAGACATAAAATGAAGATGCTTTAGGGGGTGCAGATATGTGTGCTTGGACAAGAAAAGCCGTTCTGCACATGAAAAATGAGATCTTAAAGTTGTGCAAGAATGAGGGAAAAGTTTAGTCATTAATCACATTGGTCATAATGAGGAGAGGAAATCGACATGATGAAAGGATTTGTCTGAATGGATTACAGGCAAATTTAAAAGAAAGAGAAAAAAAGCAACAAAGGGCATTGCTGGTTTGGGAAGTGGGCTCTTTAAAAATCCTCAATCATTCTCACAATCAATTCTGCATTTCCTCAATAGCCACGTGAAACATGGCTCTCTCTTCATTGTCTTAGATTAACCGCTAACTGAAACCATACATTAAATGAACTATCGAGTATTTGTCTTCCAAAAATACACTTGAATGTTGTTTATTTCCCCAATAGGTCTGCTATGATGCATTTAGGTGCCATATTGCTAAATACGTACTCTACTATAATATCTGCACCAGCTAGTCTCCTACTGCCTTCCTTAGGAAGCAGCTGTGTGGGGGCCCCACAATTACAGATAGAGTTTTTCTCATAAACTGTTTAATTGTTTGCTTCTGGAAACAATTAGACTGACGGTATTATAGAGTGAGTGTCGTATTGCAGCCGGCAATCCTCTTTATGAGTTTTCTTAGCAAAATACCATGTTGACATATGCTGGGCCCGCACAGAAGATTCAGTTATATGGAGGACTGATCTCCAAGGAAATTGTGCTCACTAGAAGTTTCCTGGGGAAATATCCCCGCCAAGGGGAAACCAGTCTGTAAATCAGTGCTGTCCTGGCACGGGTTGCTTCTGATCAGGCTGGCACTGGGTGTGGACATCCTCCCCCCTCTGCTGCTGGGGGAAACCCTGAGTCTGTCTTCAAAGCTGAGTGAATAGCACAGAGTGTGATGCCTCACTCATGACATGTGTCCAGCCCAGGAGGCTTTCACCTGGCCAGTGGCTTGCAAAGCCCCGATACCTAAAGTGCTTTGGGAAGGAGTCAGTGTGCTGATATCTTTGTTTCACAGACCAGGTCTCATAACATCAGTGGTCAACGGGCAGAATTGCCTCACAGCTCCCCAGTGATGGTGCCTTTCAGTTGGGTGTGTAGTTTGTGGCAGACTTCGTGTTTTGCACTTTTCATGCATGATCTTATCTAATCCTCACAAGCACTTGATGAGTTTGTATTGTTATTATTATTTCTGTTGGACAGATGAGGACCCTGAGGCGCTTAGCAAGTTAAGTGGTTTGTCCAAGATCACTTAGCGATGATAAGTGATGAGTCCTAGTCTCAAACCCAGGTCTATCTGGCTCTAAACCCCCCGGGCTCTTAACAACCATAGCATACAGCGTCCTAGAGGAAATCTTAATTAGGACAAGAGAGTTCTTGCTTCCTGTGGTTTTTTTGTGTGTGTGTGGGAGGAAGATTGGCTCTGGACTAACATCTGTGCCAATCTTTATCTACTTTGTATATGGGACGCTGCCACAGCATGGCTTGATGAGCGGTGTGTAGGTCCGCGACCAGGATCCAAACCTGTGAACCCCAGGCCGCCACAGTGGAGCACGCGAACGTAACCACTATACCACCAGGCTGGCCCCCTCCCAGTGTTTTTTTTTGCTTTCGTTTTTGTTTTTTAATGCCGCAAAGGCCAATAAAAGCACCAAAGAAGTGAGTTCCACTCATTCATTTAATTGATTATTTCCTCCTTCAGTAATCAATTTATTAAATTTTTTCATATTTATTCAGCATCTGCAATGTGCCAGACACAATGGTAGGCGTGGGTGTATAGCAATGCCTTCATGAAGCTTTCTAGTGGAGGCGAGTGGGAGGCATAAAATAGACAGGTAAACAGATATATGGACAAAGCAATTTCAGACAGCGAGAACTACTAACAAGCACAATAATGTAATAATTATTGATTTGGTTGTGCTTCTTATGATTGAGATGGTTGAGAAAGGCTTTTCCAAGGAGATTTCATCTGAGTTTAAACCTGAATCATGAGAAGGAGCTAGTCTTAGAAAAAGCTGGGAAAAGAATAAGTTCAAAGTCCCTGATAAAGGAATGAGCTTGATGTGTTCTAGGAATTTAAATAAAGCCAGAGTGTCTGGACCAATTCTTGGCAGCTGTACTTAAGGCCCTGATGAGGAGCTTCCAGTCACACAGTCTGTCCATCCATTCATCCATCTATCCATCCACCCACATATCCAGCATCCATAATCCATCCATCATACATCCATTTATCCATCCAAAAACTATCCATCCATCCATCTAGCATTCATATATCCATACCTTCATATATCCATTTATCCATTCAGAACCTATCCATCCATCCATCCATCCATCCACCCACCCATCCATCCAAAAATATTCATGCAAGGCTGCTACACAAGTCCCATTGCTAGCATTGGAGCCCCAGAGATAAATAAGACATAATTCTTGCCTTTAAGAAGTTCAGGTACTATTAAGAGAGACAGAAATTAATACAAATAATGTAAAAAGTGGGTTCAAATGTGATGTTCAGAGTACTAAAGTTGCCGAAAGAGGCAACGATGAACTCTGCCATGAGAGTCCCAGAAGGCTTCACCGAGGAGGTGACATTCGAGGCATACTTTGGAGGAGAAGGAGCTTTTCCAGGTAGAAAAGGAGGAAGAGGAAACAGCATGCCCAGAGGCCCAGAGGTGGGTAATCCATGACACCCATGGGGGGCATCTAAGAGTGAATGGAGTGAGACAGCGCAGTACTGGGAGGTGAGGATAACCTTTGTGTTCTAGGTCAGAGGTCAGAAAATGGAAGCCACAGGTTACATTTGGCTTGCAACTGTGTATTGTTCAACATGGACTGAGGTTTTAAAGAGTAAACCCAGGGGCCAGCCCGGTGGCATAGTGGTTAAGTTCGCATGCTCTACTTTGGCGGCCCAGGGTTCGTGGGTTCAGATCCGGGGCGCGGACCTATGCACTGCTTATCAAAGCCATGCTGTGGCAGCGTCCCGTACAAAGTAGAGGAGGATGGGCATGATGTTAGCCCAGGGCCAGTCTTCCTCAGCAAAAAGAGGAGGATTGGCAACAGATGTTAGCTCAGGACTAATCTTCCTCAACAACAACAACAAAAAAGTAAATCCATTTCCCAGTTTTTAATTAGGGGATCTCGCACCCAAAAACACAGATTTCCAGCTTCTCTCGGAAAAATTTGGCAACACAGGGCCCACCTACCTACAGGTAACAATGGGCTGGCCGTCCAATCAAGACTGCCCTCTTCAGTTGGGGCGCCTGTTACCCAGGTGGCCCAGTCCTGCCCTCCCCATCTATATCCCCGACACTGAAGCTGAGTATCAGTTTTCCTTTGTCATCACACTTGCATTGTTGTTTGTCTTGGAGTAAAGAGGAAAGTAAAATACTTCCTTTCCTTCTGTCTCTATTAAAAGAAGGCAAACAAAAGCTAGACTGAGAGGTCTGTCTGTTTCAAGAAAAGTGAGAGAGAAAACATATTTCTTTGTGGAAGTGAAGAATATTCCTTCATCTTTAACATGCAAACAAAGTATGTCAGTGTGGGAAGGATACGACTCTAGGTGGCATTATAGAAACGCGTGCGCACGCGTGCACACGCACACACACACACCACCTTCTTTCCTTCATGTACCTGTTTGGCCCTGAAAGACATTTGAGTCTATAAGCCTCACTGCAGGGATGGGGGAATCGGGAAGAATTTTAAGCAGAGGAGTGACACAGGTGTTGTTTGATCGGCGATTTAGTGAAACCACTCTGGTTACAGTGGGGAGGGTTGTTGATGATGGTTTTGCAGTGGGAGGTGGGGGTAGTGGGCAAATTCACAAATAGAAAAGCTGTTACAGTTATGCAGTTGAGGAAAGATGTGAATCTGAATTAAAATGAGATAGTGGCAGGAGTCGTCGAGAGCTAGGGCAAGAGTGGAGATTTAGACAGGACACAAAAGTGATGAATCGTGTGACAGTCATTTGTACCCCTTCTGCCACTCTCATTTCAAACCCAAAGAAGAACCCAGGTCTTCAGATTCAATATTGCCCGCAAACCTTCCTGTGGAGGAAGAGCATCCGCAGCCTCTTGAAACCTACAATATATCCTTGTGGTGAAACGGCTTTGTTCATAAAAATGATCCCTGTGTGAAACAGATGTCACTGTGCTGGTGCAGAAAGATGAGGAAAGATAAAGAATTACCATGGAGTTGAAAACACCGTAAAAAGGAAAAAAAGGACCGAACAGCATAGCACAGCAAAGAAGCAAAACTGCTTTGAAGCTGCGTATCTTTCCTGCACCTGATGGTGAAAGCCTATGAAACTTCATACTTCATTGAAAGAATTGAAGCAAAATTTGTTATAGTAGCTCCCTTCAGCTCTCATCCTATGAGTATGTCTTATCTATTTAATAAGATCAAGAACAACCGGGGGGCAAGCATATGTTTCCTATATTATTTGAATAACCCTTTACTTGTGTTTATAGTTTAATAAAGTCAGTTTCCCATACATTCAGGACTGTCATGTAAGATTGAGCAGGGTGTGCACTGCACAACTCTAGGAGGACGCTATTCACATAGATCTCAATGTGAATGGTGCTCTCTAGATTTATGCCCTGTTCAGCCTGCGCAACTGTACTTACTGGCCCTATTAGATTAAATTAACTCCAGTTGCCACACTGTTTTGATTACTGTAGCTTTGCAGTATGTTTGAACTCAGGGAATGTGAGTCCTCCAGTTTTATTCTAGTATAACTTTTTGAAGCCTGGGTTCAAATCTCAGCTCTAACACTTATAGGCTGTGTGGCCTTGGGCAAGTTATTTAACTGCCTTGAGCCTTATGTTCCTTATCTTTAAACCAGGTAGAGTTACATCCTAGGCTCTGGAACCAGACTGTCAAGGCTTAAACATCTCTTTCTGCGACCTTTTGGCTGAGTGACTTTGAGAAAATTCACTTAAACTCTCTGTGCCTTCATTTATCATCCATAAAATGGGGATAATAGTAGCACGTACCTCAGGGAATCGTTGTGAGGATTAAATAAATTAGTATATGTAAAGTGCTTAGAACAGAACACTGCACACAGTAGGTGTTTAATAAATGCTGGCTCTTACTATGATAAGCACTTGGTACAGTGTCTGGTCTACAATTATAGCTCAAGAAAGATTATGTTTTTAAATCTGTAGGGCCCAGAGACGATCCCAGGGCCTGAGCACACAGTAGGTGTTCCCTTAGTTGCATGACTGCTGTATGCTACATGAGCATTGCTGGTTGGGTTTTGAACAGACTGGAATGAGGGAATGCCAGGTCAAGCAATTGAAGCAGGAGAGTGTAAGGTTTTTCTTTGCTAGGTGGGTCCTACTTTGTATAAAAATAAATATATTTTTGTACTTTTAAATTTTATCTTAATTTGTATTTTATTTTATGACCTTTTATACTTTATAATTTATTGCCATTTTATGCCTCTTCTTTTAATAGACTATTTTTTAGAGCAATTTTAATTTCACAGCAAAATTTAGCAGAAGGTACAGAGATTTCCTGTATACCCTCTGGTCTCACACATGCATAGCCTTCCTCCATTTTCAGCATCCCCCACCAGAGTGGTACATTTGTTACAATTGATGAACCTACATTGACACATCATTATCACCCAAAGTCCATAGTTTACATTAGGGTTCATTCTTGGTGTTGTCCATTCTGTGGTTTTGGACAAATTTATGACTTACATTGACCATTGCAGTGTCATGAAGAGTAGTTTCACTGCCCCCAAAATCCTCTGTTCTCTACTTATTTATCCTCTCTCCCCTCCCAACCCCTGGCAACCACTGATCATTTTACTGTTTTCATAGTTTTGCCTTTTCAAGAACATGGTATAGTTAGAATTATATGGTATGTAGCTTTTTCAGATTGGCTTCTTTCACTTAGTAATGTGCATTTAAGGTTCCTCCATGTCTTTTCATGGCTTGATAGCTCATTTCTTTTTAGCACTGAATAATACTCCATTGTCTGGATGGACCACAGTCTGTTTATCCATTCACCTACTGAAGGACATCTTGGTTGCTTCCAAGTTTTGTCAATTATGAATAAAGCTGCTATAAACACCCATGTGCGGGCTTTCATGTGGAGATAAGTTTGCAGCTCCTTTAGGTAGATACCAAGGAGCAATGATTGCTGGATCAGAAAAGAGTATATTTAGTTTTGTAAGAAACTGCCAGACTGTCTTCCAAAGTAACTGTACCATTGTGCATTCCCACCAGCGCTGAATGCAAGTTCCTGTTGCTGGCCAACGTTTGGTGTTCTCAGTGGTCCAGATTTTGGCCATTCTGGTAGTTGTATAGTGGTATCGTATTGTTGTTTTAATTTACATTTCTCTGATGACATATCATGTGGAGCATCTTTATAATTTACTTTTATACTTTGTATAAAAATAAAAAAATATGTCCACCCGTTACATTCTGGTCATATGTAGTGGAATTCCTATCTCCCTTCCTTTTCTTCTCTTCAGGTGACAAATTTCGGGGCACCCTCAGACTCCTCAGCCTTCCTTCCTAGACACTAAGATGGAGCCTGTCTGGGTGCAGGCATCTATTCAGGTGGGAGCTTCTCGAGAAGCAAAACCTCTGGAAGTCAAGGCCTGAACCTGTCTTGTTCACTGCTCAGTTCCCAGCCCCTTTGATGTCTGGAAGACCAAAGGATCACAATACATGTTTAACATATATGCTCCCGAGTTGGGTCATTGAATGGAAGGTAACTTTTGTTCTACAGAGAAATATTATCTTCCAGCAACACACAGTTCCTGCACACTCTCTCTCCCCTGCCTCTCTCCTGAGTCCCCAGAATAACTTGCAGCCTTTCCAGTGTGTCACAAAAAGATTCTTCTGGCACCCAAGATGGGTTAGTAGAGATGTGTTCCTCCTTGGGTACCCTCTTTACCCCTTTCCTCCAGTTCTCTCCACCCTGAAGGTGGAGAGAGGAAGGAAGGTGAGAAAGGAAGAGGAAGTTCTGAATAGAGCAGCTGCTTCCTGCTTCTTTTTCATTCATTTCAACAATGTCTTTGCTCTAATCACTGTGTCATTCCAATCCGATACCAGCATTGATCGTATCATTGATCTTCTTTTCGGTTATTTCTAATTGGTTACAGATGTTAATCGCAGTCTCTCCCTAACAGATTGTATCTGCTATCAATACCTGTGCTCAAATAACCATCGCCTTGTAGATTTAACCCATTGTCAGGATTCTTTGAGGGCACCCAAACTCGTTGACTCTTATGTTGTCATTGGGCCAAGCCTGCTTCTCTCAGAGTCCTTCCTTCTGTGTGGGGGTAACTGCCAGGGTCCTCAAGAGGGTCGAGACCATCCATGGGCCTGGCCTGTCTCACTTATCCAAACTTCAGAGTGAATAATCCGTTTGCTGGTCCCCCATCCCCCACGAGGCCATAACGACCGCCTCGGCTCCGAGCACTGCAGCCACCTGGGCAGCTCCTTCTTTGCTGTGTGAAGGCAGGTGGAAAGTGGGTGATCTGGACACTAACAGTTGCCTGCAGGCTCCGAATGGTCTAGCCAGAGAGGAAGAGGGGACATCGGTGTAAATGAAGGTGCCAAGAAGGGTCAGCATGACTCAGAGACAGACCAGTTGGGTATAGGAAATGAGATGCTGACTAAAGTCCTCAGGTGACTAGCTTGTGATCAGAGCACTGTTGATGAAGGCCATTCACTAGAGGTGACAACAGCTGGTATTTGGGAAGAGCTTCCTCTGCACTGGGCAGTGTGTTAGTGCTTTGTAGGGATTATCTAAAGAAATCTTCCCAACAGCCTTTTCATTTATTCGTTTAACAGCTTCTGTCGTGTTGTAGGCGCAGTGCTAGGTGCTGAGGATGCTAAGATGAGCAAAAGAAAACATGGACCCTGCCTTGTGGAGGTTACAGTCTGGTGATGCAAACCGATAGCAATGAAATAACCACATGTGGTGACAGGTGCTGGGAAAGAGAGGGCACGGGGCTGCCTGTGCTGGTCCCAGGGGCCATGCACGTGTACCAGGCCCGTTGTGGAGGTCGGGCGTGACTGGTGGGCTGAGATTTGGGAGGTGGCAGGGCCTCAGGGGCTGAGGAGGGGAAGGAGGGACTTCCCTAGTGGAGGAACCAGCCATGGAGCAAGAGCGAGAGGGGGGAGTGTGAGGGTCCGAAACCATAGGAGATGGGAAGTAGGTGTTTCGCTCGTTTGTAAACAGGAAAATCGAGGCTAATCCAGATTCAGAAATCTGCCTAAGGTGACACAGCAAATGGCAGACTGTATTAGTCTGCTCAGGCTGCCATAACAAAATACCACACACTGGGGCTGAAACAACAGACATTTATTTTCTCACGGTTCTGGAGGCTGGAAGTCTGAGATCAAGGTCCCAGCAGGGTTGGTTTCTCTTGAGGCCTCTCTATTGGCTCGCAGACGGCCGTCGTCTCGCTGTGTCCTCACATGGCCATTCCTCTGTGCATGCGCATCTCTGGGGTCTGTGTCTCTGTGTGTCTGAGTCCTAATCTCCTCTTTTTATACAGACACCAGTCGTATTGGACTAGGACCCACCCTAAGGACCTCATTTTAACTTAATTACTTCTTTAAAGGCCCTGTATCCAAATACAGTCCCTTTCTGATTACTGGGGACTAGGGCTTCAACATATGAATTTTGGAAGGACACAGCCCATCGCAGTGACCTTCCCAAAAAGAGGGCTTAGGAGAGTCTGAGGAAGCAGGAGGGGGCAGTAGGGGTAGTGCTGAGTCAGAGACAAGGGGGAAGAAGTGCAGCACCACCCTGATGCAGTGCTCGGAACAGGAGTGTGTGCAAACGCGAAGGCTGAGCCGGGGGAGGGTGGTTGCGGCTTGCCAAGGTGAATGAATGCATGCAGACTGGTCTCCAGATCAGACACCAGAGTCAGAGAGAGCCAGGTCCCGGCCAGGGGTAGCCTGGGGGGAGGTTCAGGTCCTGGGGATACCAGAGTCTGGTCAGGACCCGCCTGGGTGGATTTCCTGCAGCCACAACTTGCTCTTAACTACAAGCAGGTAATCATTGTGCATCATTCCATAACTACCATCTACTCAGATGGCCTGCACCCGCCCCGGTCAATAGAACTTTCTGCGATGATGGAAATATTCTTGTGCCATCCAAAGTGGTTGCCACTTGGGCCGGCCCCGTGGCGTAGTGGTTAAGTGCATGCGCTCTCCTGCTGGTGGCCCGGGTTCGGATCCCGGGTGTGCACCGATGCACTGCTTGTCAGGCCATGTTGTGGCGCCGTCCCACATAAAGTGGAGGAAGATGGGCACGGATGTTAGCTTAGGGCCAGTCTTTCTCAGCAAAAAGAGGAGGATTGGCATGGATGTTAGCTCAGGGCTGATCTTCCTCACAAAAAAAAAAATTAAAAAAAAAAAAGTGGTGGCCACTAGTCACATGTGGGTATTAAGCACTTGAAATGTGTCTAGTGTGTGTGGCACGGAGCTGACTTTCAATTTTATTTAATTTTAATAAATTTAAATTTAAAAAGTCACACGTGGCTAGTGGCTACCATATTGGATAGTGTGGTCCTGGACAGAGTAGCCTCAATCAAACTGATGTTGGATGAGCCAGGAAGGATTTGGGATCTCCATGAACCAGGGCCAGGTGAGCCCCTCTGAGAGTTGAATGCGTTAGGGCAGTTTGTCCACAGCCGCTTGACCTCTGTGTCTGAGAGGAGGAAGGGAACCAGCTCTTGTGAGGGTGTCCTCCCATTTCCCATTCTTAACAAAAGGCAAAGCTCATTCTTTTGTTCAATATTTCTGAAATGCCTACTCTATGCCTCTGTTCTAGCATCCCTGTGGTGCTCCAAGGGCATCATAGTTATTACCTAATTATACTGTTTACTGAGTGGTTGCTGTGTGCCAGCTACATACACTTTATATGTATTAATTTAATCCTCAGAGTGATCCTGGGAGGTAGATATTATCTTCCTCATTTTACAACAAAGGAAAGTGGGGTTCAGAAAGATTGAGTGACTTGCCTGAGTAATTGGAAGAGGCAGGATTTGAACCCAGGTTGGTCTGAATCCAGACTCCACACTCATAATCACTGTGCTCTTCTGGAAGACCCCATTGGAGAGGGGTGCAGGTGAGGGCAGGGGGCCGGGGAGCACATCTTGTTGAGTTTTAGAGATGCTGTCACTTGTGAGACCCCCGTGTGTGAGGAGGACGCCGAGGGCAAGGCGTCCACAGGCATCTGCCAAGGGATTTAACTCAAGCAAAAGCCAGGAGAAAGCTGATTGTGAAAAGGCCAAACCAGAAGGGGCAGGGCGTCCAGACACAGTGAAGGACTAGTCTGTTGGGTCATGAAATGCATACTGGGGATGGGGACAGACACCCAGGTGCCCAGGAGGCAGGGCGGGAGTGTGGAAGTTGAAGAGCTGGTCTCATCTACGTGCTCTGATCACTTCCCGCATCCTTGCCCCTCTGGCCACTGCACCATATCCATCTGAGAGCAGCAGCATGCTCCATTAGCAGGCTGCCTGGTAAGAAGGCTGCTCCGACCTCCAGCAAGGTCATCCGAGGCCCAGGAGTTATGGTAGGAAACCTCAGGTTTCATAGGAGAAACTTGCCTTTGGGGAAGTTGCAACAACTTGTGATTTCTAAGGCTGTTTTGCTTTCTGCTCAGCTGCTTCTCCAGGATGGAAGACAGCCCAGGCAATAGGAAATGCCACCTGATGGCTGGGTCCCAAGTCTCCTCCTAGCAGGCTTCAACCAGATAGTGAGAATGACATTGGCAAACGTAAACCTAACCAAGGCCCTCAGGGTCCAGAGCAGACATTTTCCTGCCACCTCTGGCCAGACCTTTGAGTGTCAAATTATTCACGTATTTACCAAGTATTTCTCAAGTGCTGGGGACTGTGGTGGGTGCTGGGATATGAGCATAGACAGGACAGACACTGTCTGAGTCAAATATCGGAAGGATGAGAAGGTAGCCAGATGAGGGCATGTGGCTGGAGGAGAGCCATAGAGTTTGCAGGCAGAGGGAAGGAATGTGTGCAGAGCTCTGAAGGGTGCATTTCCAGGAGCCAGAAAGAAATTCATTGTGCCTGGATCTTAAAAGCAAGGGAGGAGGAGTAAGAAGCGTGGCTGCAGAGGGATGGAGAACATCAGACAATGAAGGGCTTCCTGAGCCGTGGTACGTAAACAGATGGTCTTTTATGCTGAAGGCAGTGGTGAGCCATGGAAGATTTCTAAGCAAAGGAGTGAGTTGCTCCGATTTGCATGTCTAGAAAAATTGTTCTAGCTGTGTGGGGTTGGAGAATGGATTAGATGGGGGCAAGAAAGGATTCAAGAAGAGCAGTTTGAGAACTAGTATAGGTAATGGCCTGGATTGAATTAGAGGCATGGAGATGTGCACAGATGTGGAGCAGATGTCCACAGATGTGGAGCAGAGGCACATGGAGGCAGGCATGGAGAGAAGTGGATGGGGCCAAGAAATGAGGAAGTAGATTCTAAGGACTTGGCGAAGGAGAGTGCAGCTTCCAGGCTGACTTCTGGCTCAGGCGACTAAGTAGAAGGAGGTCCCAGTCAGGGGTGCAGGGAACACAGAAGGATGAGCGGGTGTGTGGGGGAAGATGGTGGATTCTGTTGGGGACATGTTGGGACATCAAAGGGTGGTGCCCACTTGGAATCAGACCCAGAGGCCTGGAGCTCAGTAGTTGATCTGAGCTGGAGATGATTTGTAGAGCTGTCAGAGGCAGGGAGAGTGAGAAAGGGCTTATTAGTGGCTCCTGCAGAATAGGCACTTCCATCAATGTCTTTCCCTGTAATATTCACAACACAACCCCATTTTACAGATGAGGAAGCAGAGGCACACAAAGGCTAAGGATCATACGTGGCTTCATATCCAAGCTGAGATTTGAACCACACCCTTTGTGTGTTTGTGTGTGTGCACATGTGCACATGTGTGTGTTTTCCCCAGTAGGCAGTCCTGTCATCACTCTTCCCTGTGCCAGCCAGTGTTTGAAAATATCACAGTTGGCTTTGCCAGCTTGGCACATATCATTGGCTTAATTCTATGGGACATCTAGTGTTGACTGGCCCTAGAATAGGGATGGCACATTGGTACTGGAGCTTGAAACTCAAATTAGTGCTAGCTTGATGGATAGGAACATGAAGGGAGAATAATGTAACCATGAGTGGGGAGTGCTAGATTTAGAAGGTTCTTTTTTGCACCATGCCATATGGGCAGCTTCCGTGGCCATGAATGTAGATCTTGGTGAAATCACTTTTCTACTGAAGAACGAGAGATCAGAAGATAATTCCGCTCAGTACTATGTCTGCATGAACTTGCCACGGTATTATTTGAGGCAAGAGTAAGCTTGTGAAAGGCTGCCTTCTGATCCCATCAGCTGTCTCCTTTACCTGGAAAAAAGCTTAGACATAAAAGAAGAGAAATAGCTTAAGGGGAAGAGATGGAAGAGAGGGGAAGAAATAAATAGCCAAGACGGGTAGCACAGCCATGTTTTTGAATGCTCTTGGCTGTTGGAGCATGATGGAGTAGAGTCCACGTGAAACCTTTTGTGAGATAGCAGAGAGCAAGGCCACAGCCACTGGGCTTCCAGAGGCCGTAACCTTATTAAGAGTTATATTTTGATGTTTTGTGTGTGTGTGTGTGAAAAGGAAACAAATCCTGGTATGAAATTCTGTTCCACTGAATTTATTCTGAAAGATGCTCCTGTTCAGTGGGCCAAGGCGTTATGAAAATCCAGAGATGCTGCTGAGAAGCCAATTCTAAGGGATTTGGATTGTCGAGACCTGCGTGCCATTGTTAGAGCTGAGCCGGGGCTGAAAATGCTGGTTCCCCGAATGCCCCTGAAATAAGGGCCAACTCAGGTGGAGCTTAGGGCTAAGATGAGAGCACATGGGCCAGATTCTAAATCAGATCCCAAGACAAGATGGGCTGTCTTTGCTTTGACCAGGGACAGTCAGTGGGTGTTGATTCCACCCTCTGCGAGTAGGACTCAGGACTGGAACATGTCCTTAGCTAAGGGTTGTCACAATCTTCATGTCCCTGTCCTGCATGGGCTCTTGGCTTCTCTGCATCTCTCAGTGAGTTCACTTGGACTAGTTCAGAGAGAGCACCCTTGTTGGCTTAACTAAGTATCATCGCCTCCTAGTGGCCAGAGCCCTCTATAGCAAGCTTCATGGTAATTGTTGGCCAACCTGTGGATGGATCTTCTCTGAGTCAGATGCTCTGTTCTAGCCGAGTCAGTGGCCAACTCAAACAAAGCCATGTTATTTTGCCAAGTGGGCAGTGCTGGGAGGGGGAGTTTTAAATGGCTGGACCATGGCTGACTTGCCTAGTGCACATTCCCTGTATCTGTTGTCATGGGCAAGGGCTTGGCTCAAAGTTAAGTTACGAGACTAGTTAACAGTTGGTGTGTTAATCAGCCACTGTGTTAAAGAGTGGGACCAGCAAGAGCACATGTGTTGAGTAGCAAGTCAAGACTCGCAGAATGATGCAAAGACGCTCCCAGGCTCATCTAGTCTATTCTGTCAGGGATGTGGGCATCTCTGGATTTGGGTCAAAGGGCAAGGTTCAAAAACAGGCACCACCACTTAAGAGCTGTGTGGTCTTGGGAAGCTCCATTAACCGATCAGAGCTTCAGTCTCTTGTGCTGTGAGCTGAACCAACAACAATACCCCCTCCGAGGGTTGTGAGGATGAGGTGAGGAAGGTACCAACTCTAGCTCCTGGCACCCAGGAGACACATAATGACTTAGTTTCCTTATGGTGAAATATCAGGGACCTTTCAGTGTGGAATAAATTGTAGAAGGAGTGTGTCCACCCACGAGCAAGTGAGTGGCATATGACTTGTGTAAAGATTTTAGTTATTGCAACCAAAAGAGCTTGGTGGACTGTGGCCAAACTTTCTACGTCAGTGTCCAGAGAGGAGAGATATAGATGGTGTTAGTGGTGACAGTTCTGCCTGTCTTTCCTGATCACTCACTCATCTATCGCTGTATTCTATCATCTATCTACCTATCTATCTATCTATCTATCTATCTATCTATCTATCTATCTACCTACCTACCTATCATCTATTATCTTTGTATTATCTATTATCTATCTATCTACCTACCTACCTACCTATCATCTATTTTTTGTTCCATCTATTAGTCATCTATATACACACAACTCATTTTTAAATCAATAAATACTTATTGAATGCTAATATCTTCCAGGCACAGGGAGTACAGTGATGAAGAAAACAAACCCCTTGACTTCATAGAGCTTGCATTTTGGGCATGGGTATGCAAAAGATGATACATAAAAACAAACTCATTGCAGACAGTGACAGTCTAATGAGCTTCCGCGTGCATCGCCTCATTTTATCCTTGCAGCATCTCTGTGAAGTAAGAGGGTCTCATCGTCCCATTTTAAAGGTAAGGAAGGTCAGACTCTGGGAGGTGTATCGATTTCACCAGCTCCACACAGCCAGTCTGGAACAGAGCCTCCTGACTCCAAACCTTGCATTCTTTTGACTTCTCCATAATGTAACTTCCTGGGGGAAGGAAGAAGTATGAACTGGCAGAAAAAAAAAGAGAAGGTTTTCAAAATAAGAGTTTGTAAATCAACCTTAAGAAGTTCCATGAATTGCAAGGGGGAAAAAAATAACTCACTCAGTTACTTTTATTTTCATTTCTGGTTTTAAATTCCCATAGCACACTTTCTCTGAGTGGTTCGGGGTACTTGAGCTTCTTGTATTGCCAGGCAAATATTTATCCTTATGGGTAAAGCAATGCCATAGTCATCTTCACGGCCTTATTCAAGAAAGCCTCCCCTCCCTCCGGCATTTTACACTAGTCCAGCATTCTTGGCGATTCCCCTCCTCTCTTTTTGGATTGGTCAAGGGCTGCAAGGCAGATGCCCAGTGGGGCCAGGCAGATGTCACAATGAGTGAAGGGGGCCTGGTGGGAATACTGGTGAACTTCCAGGGGACGGCCGCTTCTCAACTCCATCCAATTCCCATGGGGTTGACGGTGCACCATATTGTCAGTGCTTCTCATTTAAGAGAAACACAGGTCAAGTTTTTATGCATAATATCTTGAAATTAAATTTTAGTTCAATGTCAACAAAATGAAACAAAACCCATAGTGTGGGCCAAACCAAACACGCTGGCAGGCCAGGCTATTTTGGGTCATAGGCTGAGTTTTGGATCTCTGGATTACAACATGCTGGTCATCGAACAATGATGGCTGCTGTCCTCTAAGCGCCTACTATGTGCCCAAATGTTGAGCTATGCCTGGCACATTGCAAATGCTCAATAAATATTTCTCAGTGGAATTGGGAATTCAGAGAGGTTAAGTCACATGCCTGTGGTTGCACAGCTGGTAACTGATGAAGCTTATGCTCAGACTCAACATTGGCTGGTTCTTTTTGGTTTCCTGTGGTGCCCTGGCAGATTAGCTCATTCACAATGTGCTGTGTCCCTGGCACTGAACTCAGCAGTGAGGACGTGGACAAATAGAATCACATCTGTGTTGTTGAGGAGCTCACAGTGGAGGTGAGAAATTTAAAGCTTAAGACCCAACCTTCCCAATTTTTAGGGGAGGAAGCAGAGGCCCAGGGAGATGAAAGGACTAGTCCCATGTCACATACATGGGGTGGAGTAGGATGCAGAGCTAGGTTTTTGAGGCACATGCTTTTTCTAATACCCAAAACTTGTGACTTTCCTGTCTGTCTTTTTTTGCCCATGCTTGTGTCTAAGTCAACATAGTTGAAATCATACTATATATATATAAATCATATATATATATTTGTGGATCATCTTCTTCCAGTGTCATTTACTTTTCTTTTAAAATTGTCACAGCCTTGCTATTTGCTTGAAAGGGGAGCATGTCTCCTGGGGAAGTCAGACTGATCCAGAGCCCCTAGGAGGGCAGCTGTGTTACCCTGCTCTCTCTGTTTCTCTCGTTTCTTGAACAAACACAATGGCCAGAAGACGAGCTACCGGGTGATAGGAATTCAGGGCAGAGATTGCATCAAGCATGGGCAGGTCAGGAGCTGAGAATCCAGAATGCTGCTTGCCGGGGGCACACTGGACATTTTGCAGACCAGATGTGGAGTGGAACAGAGCCTGCCAGTCCTGCGAATGAGCTACATATAGCAACTTTGAGTCTGAAGCCATAAGGCCTGATGGTTTCCCTGTTTCTTGTATTGTAAAAGTTGGCCTGGAAGGGCCACCCAGGTCCTGCTATTCTCGGTGGAGAGAAAGGATGGGTTTACATCAAAGTTCTTATTTGTTAGGCCCAGATAATTTTAAGACAATTTTGAGTCAATGGCTAATATTTTAAAATTGGGAGATTTCACCTAAAAATCTAGGTTTCTGGCTTCTTTAAAAAAAAATTAAAAGATGGAACAACACTGAGTCCACATTCTTACCCAGTCACAGTCCACTGGTGCTGAGTGTGGCAGTTCCTTTAGACAGTTAGGGGCTGTCTTGTTTGCCGCAGTCCCCACCACTCCCTACTGTTGACTTCTGGCCCACTTCATTTACTGATGTGATCTCCTTGACTCCTATAGGCATTTGAGTTTGTGATCCCAGTTTCACGTCTATGTTGGGTCAGAACACGAAAAGGGCATTTCTACTCACCTGGCATCTGTGTGGATTGGCAGCAAGAATCAGAGAGCTGGCTCTCCCCAAGGGGGAGATGACTCCCAGGAGCAAAGTCAGTCCTGCCGGATCTTCCTTGACTCGTTTGCTTTTTACCTGTGCCTGGTGGAAGGTGTGTGTGTGTGTGTGTGTTCACACGAGCGTGCATGCGCACACGCATCTGCATCTATCCTGAGTGTGCATGTCCTGGAGGATTTATCTTTCTCCCGTCTCCTTCCATCTTTCCCCTTACTAAGCAGTTCTCTCTGCCGTCCTCAGCCCTGACTCTCAGGCTTGGGAAGCAATCTCTTGCTAATTGGTGCAGGGAGGACCAGCCGTCTTCACTCTCATGGTGGGGCCCTCTGAGTGGCTGGCTTACCCATTGTTTGCCTCTCACAATCGTTTTCCATTTGCGCTGCTGTAAAATCTGTAGCGGCCTCCTTGAGATACGCGTGTTTGGCAGGTGGGACCACTCAAAGCTTTATCCCTCTATTCTGCCACTGCTGCTCCTTCATGGAAAGGGTTTGAAAAGGAAACCTTGACTTTTAGATTGATTTTTAAATAAGCACTTATTTAGCCGTTGGTGCTTGAAGAGCAGGCTGGATTATATTCTCCCAACAAGCAAACGGTATTCTAATTGATTCTGCTCCTAGATAATGAAGGGGCTGTAGGTGGGTAACTCCTCACGAGCCTGGGGACAAAGCCGACATTTACAGGGTTGTCGACAACAGTGGGAAGTGGGGAGAGGAGAAGACAGTGAATTCAGGCACAGGTGAGTTCTTTCTCTCTCCGCAGTCTTTCCCGCATAGACTCGTCCTGCCCCTTCCTCTCCCTTCTAGTTGATTGCCATATTTTTGGTGGTCATGCCAAGGTTTTTTTTTGCCCCACTCCTAAGTACAAAATGCAGACTAGGAAGTACTGTTTGGTTGCTAACCCAGTGGAGTTTCCAGGAAAGATGATGGACAGAGTGTTTAAAATTGGATCAGAACTTAGAAGCTTCAGGATTCATAGCTGCCTCCCACCCAGTGAATATTTTTCTCTGCTTTTACTAGAGATGTCTGGAATCTAAAGTGCTTTTGCCAAGAGATGAATAAAAGCTTTTGCTCCTCCATCGGGGCTTCCTAGAGTGTGAGAAAGAAAACATATTCTCCTTTCAGTCAAGTCACGATGGCCTTGAAGCTAAGAAGTTAATAGCCAACATCATTGACCACTCCTACATGCCAGGCATTGTGCTGGGTGCTTCACAGGAGCATCTCTCTCATCCTCACAACCCCCTTAGGAGATTGTTTCTGTTATCACCCCCAGGTTACAGATCAAGAGACTAAGGCACAGAGAGGTTAGGTAACCTCTCTCAGACCACACAGCAGGGACGGGGTGGTGCCTGGGTTTGAGCTCAGCCCATTCTCTTAAGTGGAACACACTACAGCCTATGTTGATACGTTTCATCTGGCTACATGTTTCCTGATACTTTTCTCTCCACCATTTAAAACACCAGTGGAGGCTGAATGTTGCAGTTTATGAAGAGTAATTAGTTTGCAGGATATTACTGATCAGCCCTGATAGGATAATAATCCTAAAAGTGAATATTCATTGTTTATGAGGTGGCAGGGACTGTGCTAAGTGCTTTAAATGCATTTTCACTTGGGGCCCTCACAGTGACTCTGAGAGGTGAGTATGAGAGTCACCGACCACGACCCTATATCCAGGATTTGAACCAGGATTGATATGGTTAGAGCTGAACCCACCATCTAGCCCACTGTGTTGCAACTTCATCCTCTGCTATTCCCCCTCCAGTGTCCTGTCTGCTCCAGCCACAGGATGGCTCTGTGCTGTTGGTTTAACATGCTAAATGATCTCCTACCTCAGGGCCTTTGCACAGCCTCACCTCTCTGCTTGGTACACCTTTCCTCGTCTTCTCCCTTCAGCAAACCATACTTTAGCACCCAGTTCAGATGTCACCCTGGGAAGCTTTCCTCATCTTCACTGGAAAGAACTAGTTGCTTCTTCCTGCCTCCTTCCCTGGAAGCCCAGTGTCTTTAGACTCTCTTACTGCCCTCCTTACACTGTGTTGTCATAATTCCTATACCCCGTGGAGTTGTAAATCCTTTGAAGTGGAGATTAGGAGGTATATATCTCACCAGCATATGCAGTTTGTCCCTGTCTCCCCAGCACCTACTCCAATGCCTGTACGTAGTAGGTGCCCAGGCATCAATAAATATTTGTTGAGTGAGTGAGTCTCTCTCGCTGGTGCCTAGCCTGGAGGACAGTAGTTGACCACATACGACAGGGCTTATATTATTCAGAGTTCTCCAGAGAAACAGAACCAAGAGGATATATACAGACATGTATAAGGGGAGATTTATTACAGGAGTTGGCTCACATGGCTGTGGGGGCTGAGAAGTCCCGTGGTCTGCTATCTGCAAGCTGGAGACCCAGGAAAGCTGGTGTTGTAATTCAGTCTGAGTCTGAAGGCCTGAGAAGCAGGAGCTTGGATGTCTGAGGGCAGAAGAAGATGGATGTCCCAGCTCCAGAAGAGAGAGAGAATTCGCCCTTCCTCCACCTTTCTGTTCTGTTTGGGCCCTCCACCCATTGGATGATGCCCGTCCACTTTGGTGAAGGCAGATCTTCTTTACTCCGTCTACTGATTCAGTCTCTTCCAGACACACCCTCACAGACACACCCAGAAATAATGTTTTACCAGCCATCTGGGCATCCCTTAGCCCAGTCAAGTTAACAGAATTAACCATCACGGTACTCAGTACAGTTTTATTGATGGTTTTGCACCATGCTGACCCCCTCCCACCTCTTTGTTATCTTCTGGCTTCAAAGAGCATTTAGTAGATGGTGGAATAATGTTTCTGGCCCAGGGCTTGGCAGACTTTCTGTGAAGGGGCAGAGAGCAAGTATTTTAGGTTTTGCAAGCCATGTGATCTCTGTCAGTTACTCAACTCGGCCATTGTGGCATGAAATAGAGCTTCGTTTACAAGCATGGCAGCAGGGCTAGATGTGGCACACAGGCTGTAGTTTGCTGACCCCTGTTCTAGAATATCCTTCTCATGACAAATACTGAAAGGTGGTAATTGGGCTGCTCTTATCATAGTCAAGATTAGCCTAAGCCACAGTCTTAAACTGGGCCTTGAACAAAGGATTATCTGTTTGATGGCGTGCATAGCATCACTCTGAATGCAACGTTGCTAGCCCATTTAGATGTCATTTTGCTGGAAAGGTATAGTGGAAAGGACCTATGCTTTGGAGTCAACTAATTTGGTTTGAATTCTGCATTTGAGCTGTGTGATCCTGGGTAAGTTACTGAGCCTCTCTGATCCTCACTTTTGTCATCTGTGATACTTACGTCACCATACTTGCAGGGTTTTAATCGACTGAAAATATTTAGTGTGTTTCAGGCACATAATAGGGATTGAGCAAATATTAGTTACTTTGTCCTCTTGCGGGCTTTTACCCAAAATCTCAACCTTTCAGCTGAAACCTGGAAGTGTAAACTGTAAAAGCCAGTGGAGCCTGGGGAGGCCCAATGCCTTTAGAATTCTAGAAAGAGTCTTTGAAAAGTGAGAGACATTTAAGTCTGAAGAATTCGTCCTTTCTAACTGCCTCACCATTCTTTTTGAGACAGAGTGAGAAGAATTTGACATTTCGTTTTCACACCTGTAATGTTACAAGTCTAATGCAAGCCTGGGAATCAAAGGTGGCTGTGACGTCAGGAGATGGGGAAGTGGAGGTTGCAGACCAAGGGCAGAGATGTCCTGTTCAGCTCTGCAAGGCAGGTAGATTTGATACTTACAAAGTATTGAAAGGACCCTTAAGAACACTCTGGGACCAGGAGGAGTAAGTGTTGAGGTGCTCCATTAGGAGAAAGAAGAAATTGGATCAGACCACCGTACATATCTATGCACACCACATACCATAAGTATATACGTTCCACAACTCCTTGCGAATGGTGTAGGGCACTTAAATGTCACACAGAACTGTCTGGTTCCTCGTCTGCCCACACTTCCCAGCTCTGTTCCCAGACAGGGTCTCTGCAGGCATTCAGAAACACCACCCTTCGGTCCAGACTGACTTCCGTGCTCTGCAGCTCCAATATCTTCATGTTTTTACCACTGAACTTTGGTGATTTTTATATCTTATCGCCTGGAAGTGGAGTCTACCATGACCTGACCCCTCCCCAGGCAGATCGAAATGCTCCTTCCCGTCCAGCCCAGTATTTTTGCTCATAATACCACAGACACTTAAAACACAGAATTGACCCTAGTTGTGAGTTTATCTCCCTAATAGATTATAAGCTTTTGAAGACAGGGCTCAGATCTTATTAATCCTTTTAGCTCTGGTACCTAGCATGGTGGCGGGCACTTATTAGAGGCTTGATAAATATTGCTGACTTTGAAAACAGGAAGTTATTTTTAAATCTGGAGATATTTGCAAGTTCACAAACTGAAAATGTCTTGAAATGCTGGCTTTCCAGAAAAAAAGGTTTTGTGCTGACTTTGAAGTTGAGTGGCCCATCCTTTTAAACCAGTCCTGCTAAACCCTCAAGTGAATCTCAGAGCATCTCAGTGACAGAACATCACCCAAAGACCTGCTGTGATTGGCCCTATCGTGGGGTGCAGTGTGTTTCCAGATGGCAGTCTCGTAGGGTTTTCCTGTGGGAGCCCTAGGGAAGGGAGCCACCCCTCGGGATACTCCAGGATCTGGAGGTTTTGACACTGAGAACCAGTCCATGCAGGTACATAAGTTGGAGGTTTGATCCACTATGATTAGAGGGCCGGAAGTGGGTTAAATGAGGCATATTGTGGGAAGTGGTTAATGTTTAGTAAGTGTGAGCTCTTAAAGAAGAGTAAGGAGCCACAGAGAGAGCCCTTTGCATGGCTTCTCAGGTTGGGATTTAGCAAACATCTACTGGCTTTCTATAGTGCGGCAGGTACTCACTTAATTGGCTCAAGACCTTCTGAGAGAGGCACTACCGATATTTCCATTTCACAGTTGGGAAAATCAAGGTTCAAAAGATTAAGCCACTGTCCCAAAGACTTAGAGCTGGAAAGTCGGAATGAGTAGGATTCAAACTCAGGTCCCTGCTCTCAAGAAATGGTCTCTTCCAAAGACTTGCTGTGGCAATGGCGGCTTAGACCTTGAACTCTAAAGCCAGACTGCAAGACTGGGTTTCAGTGCCAACTGTGTTGCTTATCAGATCTGTGACCTTGAACAAGTTACTTAATCTCTCTGTGCTTCAGTTTCCTTATCTGTAAAGTGCAGATAATAATAGTTGCTACCTTGCTGTGAGGATTAAATGGTGTCATATGTATAAAGTGCCAAGAATGGAGTCGGATGTACAGCAGGCACAGCACAAGTGTTTGTTATTATTACGTAGGACCATTTCTTCCACACGTGGTCTTTGGTGTATTTGTTGCATAGTTTTGCATTAATCTTCTTGATGGGCTGGTTGGCTGACAGCAGAGTCTGTTTGCATAGCACAGTGTATTCTTCACCCACTGTCCCTTTCTCAGGCAGCACTGAATTTCCAGGGACACGGAGACCTTTGTTGCATAATGCCCCAGCTTGTAACTTAAAATCTGGTGACTTGATTGTTTTTCTTCTGCAAGATCATGCATCCCAGGGATTTCTCTTGTCGCCTTGACTAAATAGGATGTTATTTATGCAGGGGCCTTGGTCACTGAGCTGCTGTTGCCCCCACCACGTTTATGTGTAGTTTGCAAACTGACAGATTGATCCATCAAGGGTTCCAGGAGCAGAAGCGCATCTCATTCTGTTATTCTGTGAGGCCCTTGGCCACGCTCCCTGTGTGATGTGCTGGAGGTTGGTTTTGCTAAGGGCCCCCAGTGTGAGGCCCATCAATACTGAGGGTTCTAGAGGATGGATCTGGACAATGAGTGTTGCTGGCATGTGTCTGCAGGATGAGCAGCTGTTGCCTGCCTCTTGCCCTCCCATAAAAGAAGGCAGCACATGATTGCAGAATGTTCTGTGGCTGAAGGGACGTGGATTCTGTCATTAAAACATGCCAGAGCTTGTTATATGGTTTAGTGGGAAGAGCCCTCCCTACCCCAGTCCGATCATCTCACCCGCCTGCTTGCAGACCTCCTCTGGCTGTCTGTTAGATACAGAATCAGCTCCAAAGTCCTTAGCATGGGACATAGGCCTTTACAGTCTCAGATGCCCCATCTCCAGCTGTGTACAAAAAGCTGCCTTGTCTCCCCCACATGTACCCATAATGACTTTCCACTGAATTTCTTAACTGGTCTCTGGATAGTTTATACTTGCTCGTAGCTTTTGCCTTTGCATGTACTCTTCCTTTTGTACGGAATGCCCTTCCTCCTCTTCTCCAATGGCAAACTCCTGCTTATCCTTCAAAACCCACCTCTGATAACACTTCCTTTGGAGAAGCCTTCTGCAAGGCACCTAGGCCAAATTACTTGACCTCCTCTAACACTGTCTTCTCTGATATGATGAGTCCACTTACTTTTTGTTAGGTCTCTCCACTGGTCCATATTCCTTGATGGCAGAGGCCATTTATCTCTGAACTCCTGGCAAAGTTCTAGCCCTGGATTTATGATCAGAATGAAACAGGAGTTAGAAGTCCTGGCTCTGAAGGGCCGTGCCTTCTTGGTGAGTCTCAGCCTAGGGTCCAGCCGTGATATCCTGTCAGAGAAGTTAGCGCCCTCCTCCGGGTCCAGAGGTCTGGCCTTTGGTTGAATAGCAGCCTCAGTACTGATGGCCGGTTCTTCAGTAGACTTCCGCGTGCTGCTTCTCTAGGAGTTCTTCAACACCACGATGCAAGGACCTGGGGCAAGAGATAGGACCTCAGTCCTTAGATGCTTGGCTTAGTCACAGTGGCTCTGATCATGCCTGCAAGAGAAAAGATGGTCAGGTACTTTGCTCAGTATATTCTCAGTTGCACACAATGCATTCCCTCTTGTCTAAAGTCCCGTCCCCATGTTCTTCAGCTCTTTCTTGAGGCCACAACTCTCTCGTGGTCATGAGAATGTCTCGACTCTAAAACCCCTCCCTCTGTATCATTCCTAAGTCTCTGCACGTCTTGGTGACCAAGACATGTTCTTGCTGACTAAGTCATGTTTGTCTAGTTCTACTGATTCAATGCATTCTATTTTTAACAACAAAATATAACAAAAAATCCCCAAATATGCATGTCCTCATTACAAGGTGCATTTTTCCTGGGGTCTTGCTTAGTCAACACTTCCTCCTTATTTTAATCCACGTCCCTCCTGATCAGTGCCATCCTATGCCCCTTCCTCTAGTGCTTCCTCTCTGAAGTGCATTAGGTGTCTCTGATGCCCCTCCGGTATGTAGGTGGGGATTCTCTCTGGACTCGAGCACGTGAGCCTGTCTGCATTGACGAGTGAACTCGTGTTGTAACTGACACAACCTTAGAATTAACATTTCCTGTCCCCACTTTGTCTGTTTTGTTTGTTTCTCTAATCTTCTGCATTCCTCAAAACCTGCCAGTATCCTTCATGCTTCCATAGCTTTGCCAGGATTCAGTAATCGCTCATTTTTTTTCCAGAAAATATTTATTGTTTACCTTCTATGTGTCAGGCACAGCTCTAGGCATTGGGGATACAGCAGAAAGCACAGCAATATATAGCTTATACATTGACTGCATAACTAAATGAAATACCATGATGGAAGATGAGAGCACTGTGTAGAAAAATGGAGGTGAAAGAATAAGCCTTGTAGATCTTTGGGGGAAGAGCATTCCTGGAAGAGAAAACAGCAGGTGCAAAGGCCCTGAGGTAGAAGAATGCCTACTGGGTTTGAGGAACATCAAGGAGGCAGATCATGTAGGAAATGGAAGATCATTGTAAAGACTCTGACTTTTATTCTGAGTGAGGTGGGAAGATACAGAGTTTTCAATAGAGAAACAAGATTGACTTCATGTCTTACTAGCATCACTGTGGCTCTTGTTTTGAGAATCAACTGTGTGGGCTAAGGGAGGAAACAGAGAGATCAGTTAGAGAGCACTCCAGTAATCCGCATGAGAGAGTGTGGCGCATCGGACAGTGGTGTTCCAAGTTGGTGAAGACACCCTTCTCTCTCCCATCACCAACACTCTTTCTCCTGTGAAATCCAGGGCTGGGGCATCCTCCTCCTGTAACTCTCCCAGACTTTCTTCCTCTGCCCTCAACACATTCTGTGTAAACTCTTGTAGTGGTGATTACTACATGTTATAGTCATCACTGATTGTTTTTCTTGTGTTTGTTTTACTTCTCTTGGAAATCCTTAAGGCCTTATTCATTTGTGAGTTCCCAGGGGCTACCACAGTTCTGGGACGTGGGAGGGAGGTCTGGAGGGCAGGACGCACATTGCAGAGCTACCTAATGGAAACTCGAACATTTCTTGGCATTATAGAGAAGAGCCAGTACAAGTCTTTTCTCTGACCTTGCCGCCCCCTCGTTCAGCCACACTGGCTAAACAGATGTGCATTCTGAAAAGAAGAGCCCCTAAGAGGGGTGGAAAGATTGTAAGAGGGGACTGATTTTGAGTTGGTAACACTGGGCTCAGTACTGCGTGTATGTTTCCTCATTTCATCCTCACACAACCTTATGGAGCATCGTCTCCATTTTACAGATGAGATAACAGAGGTTCCAAGGGATTAAGTCACCCAGCCAGTACATGGCAGAACAAGGAGTCCAACCCATGGTTGCGGGCTTTGAAGGCCAAGTGCTTTCCCCAAAGATAGACTGTTCCACCGAACCATCAGGAAACAATTCATCATTGCCGATCATCTTAATATAATAAAACCTAGCAAAGAAGGCTGCACCCATTAGTCCTGGGTCTTCATCAAACTGTCCATCAAGGGATACATGAGTTTCCTGAGTCATTTCACTTCCTTAGAAAATAATTTGCTTTTTTTTCACTTTCTGCGTTCTCTTCTCTAAAAATTTCATATAAACAATATAGTATACTATTATGTTGTAATATATAATATTTTATAATACATAATATAAACTATATGAAATGTATATTGAAATATATAAAATATAAATACATATTATGTGATATGTATATAAAATCATCCAGGGGCTACATGGACAAAACCTAAATGTCATTGATGGAGGGAGTTAGGAAATGTGCAGCCCTGAAAAGAAATTGTGTAGACCTACGTTATGCCAATATGGCATGATTTCCTAGGTATAATTTAAGGGAAAATAATTAAAACAAAGCACACTCTGTATAGTGTGTTTCCATTTGTGTAGAAAGAGATACGTACATACACACACTTGAGTGTGCTTGGGATAGTCCTGGAGGGTAAGTAAGACGTGGGAAACAGTGTGTAAGTCTTAGGTGGGGCCAGTGGACTGCAGGTCATGGGTGGGGAGGAGACTTATTTTTCAATAGATTTTTTTAGGCTATTTGATTTTTTAAAAAATATAAGATACACACACATATATACAAACATATAAAAATATATATTTATGTTGTATATAAGTTTAATATATATATAAATATTGACATATATTTTCATAAAATCTAGATGATTTGAAAATCTAGATTGCGTGCGTCTGACATGTCTTGTACACCATTTCAGAACTTCTTGGCTTCACAGACGATCTCCAGGGATGTAGGCCGTGAAGTTTGGGACAGCTCCTCCTGAGGCTGTCAGCTCTGCGTGGGCCGACTGGGTTGCTGAGGTGGAAACTCCCCACTGCCTGGCCTCATGCTTCCCTTTGAGCCTCTTACCTCCCGCCCTGAATCTTCTACCAGCACATCCTTTCAGGCTCAAGTATAGCAGAAAGGAGAGAAGGTCTGCTTCTCTTACAGCTCCAACAAGAGTTGAGATCGAATCTTATTGGCTGTTGTGATGGTTAATTTTGTGTGTCAGCTTGGCTAGGCTACAGTGCCCACTTGTTGGTCAAACACCAGTCTAGATGTTGCTGAGAAGGTATTTTTTTAGATGTGATTAATATTTAAATTAGTAGATTTTGAGTAAAGCAGATTATCCTCTGCAATGTGGGTTGGCCTCATCCAATCAGTTAAATATATCTGTATCTATGTACCTCTCTATATCATCTGTATGTCTATGTCTATATGTATATCTCTGTCTATATATCTCTATATTGTCTATGTCTGTATCTATGTCTGTATCTATCTATCTAGCTATCTATCTAGCTATCATCTATCTATCTATCTTTTTATCTCCCCTTTTGTTCTGTTTCTCTGGAGAACCCTGACTAATATACAGCTGTGATTGGCCCGACTTGAGCCATGGTCCTGCCCCTGATGTGTTGCTTTGTCCATAGGAATGCAACACACTGTTTGGCCTGGGCTAAAGTTATAGTTTACTGCCGGAGCTGTGGGCGGAGTTAGATCCACACAAATGACCATGGTACCCAGGATGGGAGAGGGGTAGGTCACCAAACCAAAATCAGGGTGTTACTGGAAGTAAAATAAATGGAGGCTGGAAGGAAACAAAACAAAACCGAACAGAAATCCATCACTGTAGCTACTATTATCTCCTTTTACAAATGAATTAACAGGATCAAAGAGGTTAAGTGGCTTGGTCAAAGTCACACAGGAAGTTGGCGATTGAGCAGGAGCCAAGCCTAAGTGAGCCTGATCTCAAAGTCTATATTCTTTCCTCTGTACCGATCATTTCATTCATTCATTCATTCATTCATTCCATCAACCAACCAGCTTTAAACTAACATTTACTAGTTGCTCACTATTGACAGGCATGGACTGTGCTGGACGCCAAGGGATCATCTGACCTTAAAAGTGTCCCTCACATGAGAAAAAATATTTCTTGTGCTGCAGACCACTTTTCAGATATTCTGAACAAAACCCACTTTTCTTGAGCTTCTCAGAACAGGCACATTGAAATCTGGATTGGTCTTCAGAGAGGAGCACAGATTCTTTTTCCGCCAAGCTAACTCATTTTCAATTCACTCCGTGAAGTCAGGCAGAGAACCAGGAGGGTAAAACCAATCAGAACGACACCACCACCCACCGCTGTTTACAAGAAGGAGCATTCCTGGTGGGTCAGAGGAAGATGTACGGCGCCTGTGTGCCAGAGCCGGCATGGCATCTTGGCGAGTTGCAAATTTATGGCTCTGGCATCGCCAGAGGAGGAGTCCATTTCCACTGATTTCATTCCGAGGTCCTCGGGTTGGTTATTGCTCTGTTTCTTCTTAACGTGAGTGATGAGAGTGTCCTAGGAGGCAAGTGGGCACACGGGCGCGAGCAGCTGTTTCACGGATTTATTGTGTGTTCTCTACTCGATTCACTTTCCTGGCTGCCCCTGTGAATGAGTTCCTCTGTGAGAGGGCTTCCTGGCCTCTCTGCTGCTAGAACGTGCCACGCTCACTGCTGCCTCTGGGCCTCTGCCTAACATGCCCTCCCTGTTACTGTAGGGCAGTCCCAGCCCCGCCCCTTCTATATGGCCAAGCTATAGTAATAGTATTCATGGTCCCTTTTGACATTCATGTAGCACTTTATAGTTTATAAAGTACTTTCAGAGAGGCAGTGGGTTACACTGGTTCAGAGCATGGTCTGTAGAGCCCAACTGCCTGGGTTCAAATCCCAGTGTAGCTTTCACTCTCTCTACCTCGGTTTCTGCGTCGGTAAAGTGGGGGCAATCATAGGGGGCTCTTGTGGAGAGTAATTTGAGCTTATCCATGTAAATCAGAGGGTAAGCCCTAAATAAATGATAATTATTATTTTTAGTTTATTATTTAAGTCATCCCAAGAGAAGGAGGAGAAGCAAAGAATTGGCATAGTGGCTTGAAATCCCAGCTCTGCCACTAACTTGCATGACCTTGGGCAAGTTATCAGTTTTCTGTCATCTGTAAAATGAGGATGGTGACAGTGCCCACCTCACAGGGTTGTTGTGAAGATTAAATGAGATGTTGCTTGTAAAGTGTTGAGCACAGTCTCTGGGACTCACTAAATTCTCAATGGACACAATCACTTTTAATAATCACTAGGCACCTTAAACATTTAACCACTATGTTAAGTGAGCATGATTTGTGTGATGTAATCCTAAAGTAACTTTGTTTTTGTCTTCTGTTGTCTCTATAGATTTACTCATTGGGGCTGGTTCTGTTGCTGCCTCTGGATGAAAATTGGGGAAGGCCCTACTGACTTTCTGGTACCTATTCAGTAATAGAAGGTCCTACAGCCCCTGTAAATTGCAAAACTCAGTTGCACATCAGTAATTAAAATAGTCAGTCCAGTGCAATTGCCAAAACTTTGAACTTAGCCTCTGGGGTTTGCTACATACAGGGCAGCTTGCTGTCATGGAAGGGAGGAGACCGACTTCTCTCTATCTCCTACCTCACCTACTGACCACAGTTTCTGCCTTCTCCAGGGTTGGAGAGGGCCAAGGGGGAGAGGAAAGGGGACATAGACGTGTTTACTTGACTGGAACTGTCATGAGCTGGTATCAGCACTTTCTGGAATTGGCAGATGTTTCAAGCAGGCTCTTTCGCTCATGGTTGCTTTTGGGGTTTCTTTGGAGATTCCCATACACATTGACATCCTTAATTGCTGGAGTTCTCTCACCAGCAATTCTCTTGACGACAGTAATTGCATCTCTATTTCTGCATTGTCACTTATAGCTTCTTCTCAGCCCTCAGGAAAGCAGGATCTCACTTCCATCTCTTTCTATGGAGATGCTGTTTTTCCTTCCAAGTTGTGCTCTTGGATAGAACCTTCTCTCTCACACATGGCTCACATCTGGTTCATGGAAACATGAGCTTCCCGTGAACTCATTAAATCTTCACCTGCCCTCGTGTGATGGGCACTATCATTATCTGCATCAGCACAGGCAGAATCTGAGACACTAAGGGTATGCATAACATATCCAACATCACACAGCTAGCAAGTGATGAAGTCATGACCATAATCCAGGTCGTCTGACCCCATAGCCAAGGTTTTGACCACCCACATTGTACTCTCAAATTAAAATTGAGCATTATTGTTTTCCTTTGCTGTCTGAGAGAAGATGTGTAAAGATTATGTACAATTCTCTTTCTTCTCTTTTTTGTTTTTTGGGGGGTAATGGGGCTGAAAACATTTTAGTCATCTTTATCTAGTGTTTTCTCCCTTCCTGCTTCTCCCTCCAGAAAAATCCAACCATAAAGAAAAATAGAAACAAACTCAACCACCAAACAGAGACACCGTTGTCTTTTGCTGGTGTCCATTTGCTCAGCATCACAGAACTTGGCTCCTGGGCTCAGTGGCTCAGGGTGCCCTTCCCACGAGATCTCTCTCTGCCTCCTGCCTTTTCTGTGCATTTCACACCAATTCTCTCCAGCTCACACTTAGATTTTCTCCACTGTTGGATCTTAACAGTATAGTTTGGAATTTAATTTATAAGAAAAATATATTACACTTGATCTGGTTACACTGCATACCCTCTGTATCTGTGTACTGACATCTTTGGTGTCTCAAGATTGTTTCAAAGCAAACTTGATTAAACAGTGCTGGATTAGTTAAAGAAGGGTGCACCTTGCAGCTGCCTTGATAGCCCATTGCTCTTTAATAAAAATATTGGATAATCCAATGCAAGCAAATCAGATATCAGCTTGTTTTTGTTAATGTTCTGATCTCATTTAAAATTGAGATTTTATTAAATTAGAAGATCTAGATAGGTTAAAATTGATTCATATATTTTTGCAGACGTGACCGTATGAAATCAAACTACCAGTGTTATTGGGTTCCTAGTTTAAAAATACTTTTCATAGATTTTAGTTCTCTTGTGGTAATAGCCTGTCTGTTTCAATGGTATTGGGTCTCTTGTCAAATGCTTTCGTTGTAATCAGCATTTTCTTTCCTCACTTAGCACAAAGCAAACCTAATCCACCCCCCATTTTGCTGCTTTCTTTGGAAAAAAAGAGAAGGATTGGGAGCTATTTAGCCAATCTGCCTTGCTCCAATTTCTCATATCAGAGGAATCCCATTCTTCTTATTTTTCTTTTTGTAGATGGCAAATATATTTGAAGATGTCATTGTCAGTGAAAGGATTCTTTTCAATTTTCCACTGTGTTTCTTTTCACCAATCTAATTATCTCTTTAACTCAATGCTGCTTTTATTTATAGCTTGTGACTCCTCTTCCAAACCTCCTTACACTTGCCAGAATGGTTCTGTTCTTAAAGCTACGGCTGATTGCCCATATTTCCAGTTTTTGCAGTTAGAACTGTGGGGGTCTGGCTTCCCTGCCCTCTGTTTTAACATCAGCTCCATTGATGGCCATTGTCACCGACAATCACATTTCTGCTCTCCACCAGAGCCTTGGTAATCAAGCCAGTTCTAGTCTTTTTCTGCCCATGGTGTAATGCCAATTTCTTGCTTTCTAGATGCTTGAGCCATTCTGATGCTGCAACCACTGTTGGGGAGAAATTTGTTACATTGGAGGAGAGGGCAAGGTGACAGTGAGAAATATGATTAATAAATAATTTGTGGTAATTCAGACCTTGAGTTTACTTTTTACATTCGGAAGAAAGACATTTATGAACACTTTTTTTTTGTTGTGGTAAAATATACATAACATAAAGTTTACCATTTTAACCATTTTAAGGGTCCAATTTAGGGGCGTTAAGTACATTCACAATGTGGTGCAACCATCACCACTCTCCATTTCCAGAACTTATACAGATTTCAGAGATTTTGAACTACTTGGGTGACCAAATTTGTTAAATACTTTTAAAGCAATTTTGATGTCATTTTATGATTTTATTTGTTCTTTAAGATACATCTTTTCATTTATTTAATGTGTATCTATTGAGTGTTTCTGCTAATTCAGGCATAGTTCTAGGCACAGAGGGCTATAGTATTAGCTAGAAAGACATGAAGCTCATAGCTTAGTGAGTTGGCTGAAGTGATTTATGCATCTTATTTAGTTATTCAACATTTATTTATTGCACACATATATGAATATTTTGTCCTTTTCAGGGCAATAAGGCCAAAGCCCTCTTACTTCGATCTCCACTTCAGGCTTTTTCTCAAACCCCATCCCAATATTATATTTGGATTTTCCAAATCCTAAAACAGACTTTCCACTCCTTTTTCTCTATAGATACGTACTTTGTAATATTGTTTCATGGAGTTTAAATGATATATATTGTACGTGTTGCTGAGCAATTTGCTTTCTTTTTTCCAGTTTTATTAAGATATAATTGACATGCCGCACTGTGTAAGTTTAAGGTATACAGCGTACTGATTTGACTTACATATAGTGTGAAATGATTACAATAAGTTTAGTGAACATCCATCATCTCGTATAGATAGAAGAAAAAGAAAAAGAAAAAAAGTGTTTTTTTCCTTCTGATGAGAACTCTTTGTATCTGCTCTCTTAACAACTTTCAAATATACCATTTGGTGGTGTTAGCTGTAGCCATCATGCTGTACATTACATCCCTAGTACTTGTTAATCTCGTCACTGGAAGTTTGTACCTTTTGACCACCTGCAATTTGCTTTTCTGCACAACAATATTTCTTGGAAATCAATCCATATTGTTGTATTTATAAGTCTCCAACAAATGCTGGTTGACTCCTTACCATGTGGCAGGAGCTGGGAGTTAGATGTCTTCACCTCTCTGCCTCACTTAACCCTAACAACAGCCCGGGAAGGAAGGGGGTGTTGGCACCATCCTTGTTTTATGTATGAGAAAACTGAGAATCAGGGAGTTCAAGTGTTTTGTGCAAGGTCACACAGCAGGTAAGTAGAGTCAGGCTTCGAACTCAGGTTCCTGACCTCGAAGCATGTATGATTACCATTTCATCAAGCTTCCTCTGACTGTTCAATCATTCAGAAAGATTTTGCTTCTAATTAATCCAAATATATGGCCCATTAATCATGTGGTCACACTCATAAGGATCACATTGCAATTGTGGTGAGTGTTTCAAAAGAGAGGTGCATTGCTCTGTGAGAGTGGTTTGACCTAGTCTAACCTGCTCTGTCTCAGCTTCTCTGAGGAAGTGATAATGAGCTGCAATTTGAAGGATGAATAGAAGTTAGCCAGGTGAAGAGGAAAGGAAGAGAATTCTGGGCAGAGGGAACAGCATGCATAGCAGTTGTGATCAGAGGGAGCACAGAGCTTTCAAAAACCTAACGTCCAGTGTGACTGAAGCACAGACAGAGAGGAAGTGGATGAGACAGTGGGGAGAGGTGGGGTCCTAGGCAGGCAGCGCGCAGGGCCTCTCATGCCGCATTATGGATTCCAGTCTTTAGTCTTTATTCAAATGATTTTGAGCAGACAGCGTGGTATTTGCGTTTCTAAAAGATCACTCAGCCATACTGAACGCAAATTGGACACGGACCAGAGCGGAAGGTGGAGGCTATTGCAACATTTGGAGCGATGGTGGGTTGGACAAGGCTGGTGGTGATGGAGATGTAGACATGTGAATTGGTACAATTGCTGTTGAAGAGGGAGAATCAGCAGGTCTTGGAGTTGCGTTGAATTTGGGCAGGGAGGGAGGGGGAATATGAATCAGTGTCCTGGATTTCCAGCTTGAGCAGCTACATGGAAGGTGGCGATAGTCACTGAGCTGGGGAAGACTGGAAAATGGCCAGATTTGGGGGGAAAGATCAGGCACTTGGTATTACTCTGCAGAGTAGAAGGTTGGCTAGCTGATTTCGGAAGGGCCCTCTGACTTAGGGCCCTTTGACTTTATGGGCAGTGAATGATTGAGGGGTTAAGAACATAGTCTCTGGCCTCAGACGTCAACTGGAGTCCGTGCTCTGAAACTTCTGGCAGCTTACAGTCACTCCTCTGAGCCGCAGTCTCCTCTTGGGTCAAAGGATATTATCAGTACCTGCCCTGAAGGGTTGAAAGGATTTAAATAGGAGTGTGCATGAAGCCCTTAGCCCAGTGTCCTGCGGTTAGTAAGTACTCAATCTAGTTACCTAGATCATTATCATTACCACCATTGTTATTATTCTAAAATGATTTGTAGGGGCCGGCCCCATGGTGTAGTGGTTAAGTACACATGCTCCTCTGCGGCGGCTCCGGGTTTGGATCCCAGGCACGCACTGATGCACCGCTTGTCAAGCCATGCTGTGACGGCCTCCCACATAAAGTAGAGGAAGATGGGCACGGATGTTAGCCCAGGGCCAGGCTTCCTCAGCAAAAAGAGGAGGATTGGCAGATGTTAGATCAGGGCTGATCTTCCTCACACACACACACACAAAAAATAAAATAATATAAAATGATTTGTAACTAAAATACTGGAGAACTTCTGGGCGACAGAGTAGATAACTCTTTACCTTTTCAGTATATACTGATTAAACCTTCTTCTTGACTTAACAATGGGCTCCCCTGAACAATGAGATATTGTTCTTCGTAAAGGACATTTTATTACAAGTAAATCAGGCGAACGGTTGCCTTGAATACGTGTTGTACAAGAGCCACAATACATAATTGTAAAGGTCACCAGTGTCAATGTTTAAATTAATTTTTCCCTCTCTTTAATGTTCAGTTCAGATCAAATTCTTGATTATATTAAGTTATCAAAAAAAAATCTGTAATTTCAGAGGCTGGTGTCTGCCTCCAGACTGACAGGCACGTGACTGTGCTGTGAGAGGATGCTCTCAGCAGCATGAATGGAAAAAATTACTTTTACGAACACCAGATTCTCATGGGAGGACCCCGCCTCTGACATGTGTCAAGAAGGACTTGCCAAAGTATTCTCTTCTCCCTACTCACTAAATTAAAAGCAATTCAAACATTGCCGGTTGAGGTTGAAACTTCAAGGCTGTTAAAAATGTCACATAAAATGTGAGTGTACCTATTGGAAAAGTGTAATTTTCCTTCTAGAGATTGCATGGGTAAAGCCGTCTGATTTTCAGAAACTATAATGTAGTTTCACTAAATAAATATATGCCAAAGCTTCAATGCCTTATCTCTATTTGAAAGAAATATCTTTCATAAGAAGAAAAATACTGGGTATTTGGAGAATGGATGTTAGCAACAGTGTAAGTATCACCCGTGTCTTAGATGGAAAAATAGAAGAACATGTGTTCAAAATCAGAGGAGAAGAAGTGGTCCTGCCCAGACTTTATTCATCTTGCAGGTGTGTATGGCCTGCATGGGGATGAAAAAGATATTCCCAGGTAGCCATGCCGAGTGGAGCTGAGTAGCAGCTGCTCATTTTGAACTGGCTTATGCTCACTCTCTTTTGTACCTTTCTGCCTTGCCTGCCCCACCCCGGTAGGTATTTAAGTCTGTGACCTCTTTCCTAGGTCTGTTCTTTTAAACCAGGGATATGCTGCTCCTAGGAGTACACGGTACTGGGCAGGTGGCATAGGTAACTTTAATAATACAACACATCTTCTTGGAGTGTTGGTTTTACATGACAATTTGGAGGAAATATTTTCATATGAAGACAAAATATTATGGAATAGGTTAGAAAATTCACATGATATTCTGTTTTTTAAAAAAATAATATATGAGATTTGAACATCATCTAGAGTTTGCCGTAGCTCAGTAGTCGCTAGCTGGCTGCAATCTCAGATGCGAAGGAGAATTTGAAAGTTCGGGGAAAGACAGTTTCTTCCAGGCTGGATGCATACAACAAGCCCTCCTGACCAAAAGGAGAGTCTTCTGCTGTAAAAACCCAAAGTAACTGATAATTACAAGGGCCTCTCTGCAGTAAAAACACACCAGAATAGTGCTTTAATGGAATGAGTCTTTGGAAACTGGAAAAGAGAAAATGAAGCATCTTTCATTGAAGAGGAAAATTAGGAGGATCTGGTTATTTTCGATAAGCTGCTTAGACTTTAATATATGCTTTTTCCCCACCCCCATATAATGTATTCCTAAAAATATGCCTGGAAAGTAGACATATAATAGAGAATAAATGGACTTAGGTGTACTAAAAAAATTGTATATGAGACTCCAAAGGAACATAAGGCTAGACAGTGGAATGGTTGACTCCTGAGTGTATTGTTCGTTCTTCTTGGCCCATAAGGGACACTTAGTTGGAAAAGTTTGGAATGTGTTGCCTAAGTCATGGACTTAAAGCTGCAAGTGGCCTTGGAAATTTTAACAGTCAGGGCTCTTGGCTGCGAGTGACAGAAACCCAAGTCACTGCCTCAAGCAATGGAGGGAATTATTGGCTTGCGAAATTGAGAAGTCCAAGATTGGGTATGACGGTATTCAAGTTCTCAAAAGTATGTCATCGCAAGTCAGTCTCTATGAGGAATCTATTTATCTCCCTTCTTTCTCTCTCTTTCTATCCATCCATGTATCATTTATGTATTGTCTGTCTATGGCTCCATCTATCATCTCTTGTCTATCTGTATATTTATCTAGCATCATTTCTGCTTTTCTCTATTTTTTTCTTCATTCTCAGGCAAAATCTCACAGTGTGAGAGCAATGCCAAGGATTATGTTCGCTAGTTAGTTATCAATCTCCATGGCAAAGTTGACTGTTCTTGTCAGATCATTCTACCGAAAAGCTGCCCTAAAATCATTAGTCCTGTTTGGGTTACATGCTCATTCTTAATCAGTGAGTGATGTGGCCAGGAGATGGCATGCTCTGATTGGCCAGGCCTGGGTCATGTGGCCTTTGGGGTCAATTCCACTTGAAATTCCTGGTCATGGGTGTTTCCTACCAGAAGAAGTTGAAATGACAGCTACAAAAGATCCTATTTAGTTCTGATTTCTCACTTTACTAATAAAAGAACCCAGGTCCAAACAGATTTTTCTTTTTTATTGTTTCATGAAAAGATAATAATGGGTAGAACTAGATTTTTTAAGTGATTTTTTTTAATGGAAATATAACACATACAGGAATATGCACAAATCCTAAGTGTACTGCATGATGAATTGTCACAAACTGAATATACTAGTGTAACCACTACCTAGATCAAGAAATAGAAGACTACCCAGAAGACCCCGCCTTGTGTCCCTCGCCATCACTACCATCCAATCACTAGGACTATCCTGACTTCTCTTACCACAGATTAATTTTGCCTATTTGAACTTTACATATATAAAATCATAAAGTGTATAGTTTTTGTGTCTGGTTTTGTTAGCCCCACATTATTTGTGAGATCCATCCATGTTGTAGTTCATTCTTTTTCATCACTATATAGTATTCCATTGTATAAGTATCCTGAAAATAATGTATCCATTTTACTATTGAGGACATTTAGAATGATTCTGGGTTTTGGTTATTATAAACAGTGCTACCATGAACATTCTTGAACATTCCTTTGGTGGGGGCATATGTACACATTCCTGTTGAGTACATTCCAAATAGTGGAATTCCTTTGTCATAATGTATATTTACCTTCCAATTTAGGTGATAATTATAAACAGTTTTCTAAAATTTGCCGCTAACCATTTTAATTCCCACCAGCAGTGTTTGAGAGTTCAAGATGCTCCCCATCTTCATCAGCACTTGGTATTGTCAATTGTTTTAATTTTTAGCTTTTTTGGTGGTTGTAATGTATCTTATTATGGTTTTAATTAGCATTTTTCTGATGACTAACAAGATGGAGCACTTTTTAATATGCTAATTGAACCCTTGCCTATACTCTTTTGTGAGGTGCATCTTCAAGTTTTTTGCCCATTGGTTTTAATGGTTTGCTTTTTTTTCTTTACTTATTGATTTATAGGTGTTCTTTACATATTCTGGATAAAAGTCCTTTGTTGGATATATGTATTAAAAATGTCTTCAACCAGTCTGTGACATGCCTTTCTGCTCTCTCCATGTTGTCTTTGTGAATAGGAATTCTTGATTTTTATATAGCCTAGTTTATCAATGTCTTTCATTATAGTAAGTGCTTTTTTCATCCTGCTTAAAAATTAAGACTTTATCTCAGGGTGTTGAAGCTATTCTAAGTCTTATTGTTTTTTTTTTTTTGATGAGGAAGATTGACCCTGAGCTAACATGTTGCCAATCTTTCTCTTTTTGCTTGAGGAAGATTGTCCCTGAGCTAACATCCATGCCAGTCGTCCTCTGTTTTGTGTGTGGGTTGCTGCCACAATATGGCTTGTTGAGTGGTGTGTAGGTCTGTGCCCAGGATCCGAACCCACAAACCCCAGGACACTGAAGTGGAGCATGCGAACTTAACTACTACACCACTGGGCTCGCCCTCTAAGTCTTATTCTTAAAGGTTTATTATTAAGTTTTCAAATTTATATTTTGATTGATTTTTTGGTGAGATGTGAAGTAAAGGTAAAGATTCGTTCTTTTTCTTTTCCTTTTTCTCTGAAAGGGTATCCAAATGACACAGAGCCATTTTTTAAAAAGTCCACTTTCTCCCCACTGCAGTGTAATGTCACTTTGGTCACAAGTAAGTGACTGTATATTTGTGGGTCTATTTCTGTGCTCTCTATTCTGTATTGCTGGACTATTTGTCTATCCTTGAGTCAATTTCACACCATTTTAGTTCTTGTAGCTTTATAATAACTCTTGATATCTGAAAGTCTAAGCCCTTCAGGCTTGCTCTTTTTCTTCATGATTGTCTTGTCTTGGCCCTCTGTGTTTCCATGTATATTTTAGAATCACTGTGTCAGTTTCCACAAAAATAAGTTATTTGATTTTGATTGGAATTACATCAAATCTGTAGCCTAATTTGTGGGAACAGTTGGCATTTTTATTTAATTGATCTTTTAACTTATGAATGTGGTATATCCTTCCATTTATTAAGGTGTTTTAATTTATCTCTATAATGTTTTTTAGTTTTCTGTGTAGAGGTCTTGTACATCTTTTGTTAGATTTAGTCCTAAGTATTTGATGATATTGCAAATGGTATGTTTAAAATTTTTTTACTTTCTAATCATTTGTTACTAGTATATAGAAATACAATAGATTTTTTTGGATATTGTCCAAATCCACTTTCATTCCTAGTAATTTGACTGTATATTCTTTTGAATTTTATGTAGATATATGCCAGTGAGCTGTGAATAATGACAGTTTTATTTCTTCCTTTCTAATCCTCTTATTTCATTTTCTTGTCTTATGGCACTTTATCTCTGATATATTGTTAGGTAACAGTGGGGATAGCAAGCGTCTTTGTCTTGTTCCTTATTTCAGAGGGGAGACATTCAACATTTCAAATTTAATTATGATAATTGCTCTAGGGTTTTTAAGTTGCTCTTTATCAGATAAAGGAAATATTTTATCAAAGTTTGCTTATAAATGATCATGAATGGATATTGTATCTTATCAAATGACTTTTAAACATCTATTGGTATGATTTTTTCTTCTTTTTTTCTGTTAATATCATGAGTTACATTGATTTTTAAAAAATATTGAGATATATTATTATATTAATTGACAAGATACCTTTGGTAATTTTTATTTAGCATATTTACATCCATGTTTATTAGAGAGATTGCTCTGTAATTTTTCTTTCTTGTACTAGTCATGTCAGATTTTGCTTGTTGTTTGCTTGTTGCTTTGTTGTTGTTTTGCTTGTTGTTTAAGGTAATGCTGGCCTCACAGAAGAAGGTAGGAAATATTCTTGTTTTTTTTTTTTTTTTTCTTTTTTTCTCAGGAAGGTTTTGTGTAAGACTGGTGCTTTTTTTTTTTTGGTGAGGAAGACTGGCCCTGGGCTAACATCCGTGCCCATCTTCCTCCACTTTATGTGGGACGCTGCCAAAGCATGGCTTGCCAAGTGGTGTGTTGGTGCGCACCCAGGATCCGAACTGGCGAACCCCAGGCGGCTGCAGCGGAACACACACACTTAACCGCTTGCACCACTGGGCTGGCCCCAGAACTGGTGCTAATTATATTAAGTGTTTGGAAAAATTCACCAATGAAGCTATGAAGGCCTGGAGATGTTTGGAAGTTTTTATTTGCATTTAATTCCCCTAATTGATATGGGACCATTCAGGTTTACCATTTCTTCTACCAGTTTTCTAAATTGTGTCTTTCTAGGAATTTTTCCATTAATCTGAATTTTCAAATGTGTTGCCATAAAGTTGTTCTTACAGTCTCACACTATCTTTTAAATATCTGTAGGATTTGTAATGACGTTGCTCCTTTCACGCTAGGTACTGTCATTTATGCCATTTCTCTTTTTCTTGACCATCTTGCTGGCTGTTTATCAATTTTGCATGTCTTTTCCAAGAACCAACCTCTACTTCTTCGGTTTTCTCTATTTTCAGATTAAATTTGTCCTTATATTTATTATTTCCTTACTTCTCCTTTTTTAGTTTGTCTCTTTTCTTAAGTTTTTGGGCTAGTTTAGCAGATAATTGTTTTCAGCTTTCCTTCTTTTCTAATAGATGCATTTAACGCTATAAATTTCCCTCTGACTACAACTTTAGCTACTTTCTACCAATTGTATTTTTATCAATATTCAGAGGAAAATATTTTCTAACTTACCTGTTAATATATTCTTCCACCCATGGTTATTAACAATTATATTGCTTAGTTTCCAAACATTTTTGATTTCCTAGTTTTTCTTTTGTTATTGATTTGTTGCTGAATTCTAATATAGGTAGTATACTCTGAATGATATTTGCTGGGACTAACTTTATCATCCGGAATATGATAAATTTTAATCAACATCCAAATGCACTTGAAAATTTTGTGTATTATGTCATCGTTAAGGGTAGCATGCTACATATTTCAGTTAGGTAAATACTGCTAATCATGTTAAGACTTAAAAAAAATTCTTTCTGGTATTTTGCTCTGCTTGTTCCACCAGTTATTGTGAGTTACTGGAAGAGTTTGTTAAAGTCTTCTATTATGTTCGTGCATTTGCATATTTCTTTTTTTAGTTATATCCTTTTTTGCTTTATATATTTGATGCTATGCTATTAGTTGCAGACAAATTTAGAATGTTTATGTTTTCTGGGAAGACTGACCATTGAATTAGTATGAAATGTTCTTTATCTTTAGTTATGTGTCTTGCCTTAAAGTCTACCTTGCCTTATATTAGTATAGCTACATCAGTTTTCTTTGGTTTACTGTTTGCAAGGCATAACAATTTTTTCCAACCCTTACTGTCAATCTTTATTTGTTCTTATATTAAAGGTATCTCTCTTATAAGATCAATATATAGTTTTTTATTTTAAGTTAGTCTGATACTTTGGTGCATTTAGCCTATTTATATTTAATTTAATTGCTGATATGTTGCAATTTTATATAACCATTTATTTTTTATTTTCCTACTGTTTTATATTCTCGCTTCCCTCTGTCCCTCTCTCTCTCTCTCTGTTTGCTTTCTTTTTGGTTAGTTCAACATTTTTTTTAATTATTCCATTTCCCCCCTCTGTTGGTTGGTAGATGTTCTTTAGGGGTTCTGTAGAGATTAAAACATAAATCTTTGAATTGTTACAGCCTAATAGTAACCAGTTAACAAATAATGCTAGGAATAAAGAACACTGTAACTTCTTCTACCCTTTTTAGCCTTTTCTTTTATTGTTGTCATGCATTTTAATTCTACATATATTTTATACACTATAAAATATTATCTTTTTTGTACAGTCAATGTTTCATTAAATTCATTCTCATATTTAAACTTTCGTTATTCCTTTCTTCTTTTCCTGTTTCTGTCTGGGATCATTTTCCTCCTTCTTGAATAATTCCTTATAGTATTTCCTTGGCACAGGTCTGCTGGCAATTAATTCTCTTTAGTTTTGTCTGTTTGGAAATGTTTTTATTTCACCTTCGCCAGTGAAGACTGTTTTTTTTTGAGTATAGAATTTTAGATTGGTGGTTATTTTCTTTCTCCACTTTAAAGATGCCATTGCATTGTATTCTGGCATCCACTGTTTTATTGAAAAATCAGCTGCTAGTCTAATTTTTGCTCCTTTGAAGATATGTGTCTTTTTCCCCTTTGGATGCTTTGAAAATTTTCTTTGTCTTTCATTTTCAAGTTTCTGTATGAGGTACTTAGGTGTAATTTTCTTGGTATGTATCCTTCCTGGGAGCTGTATCACATACCTTGATGTCCTTCACCAGGTTTAGAAAATTCTGAGCTGTTATCTATTCAAATATTGATCTGGTTCCATTCTCCCTATTTTTCTCTTGTAGGACTCAAATTCCATGTATGATAAACTTTTTCCAAGGCATTCGTACATCTCATTGATGCTCTTTTCTATACTTTTCGTCTTTTTTTACTTTCTGTGTTTCAATGTGAGTATTTCCATCCATCCATCTTACCACTCTCTTCACTGTTGTCCAGTCTGCTGGAGTGGATAACCTATCTACTGAGTTCTTAATTTCAGTTATTGTAGTTTTCAGTTCTAGAATTTCTATTTTATTCTTTTTTTATACATTTCAGTTGGTTGGTCAAATTCTTTAACTTCTCATCTCTTTTATTGAGCATTTTAATCAAAGTTTAAAATCTGAGTCTTATAACTCTAGTAACTGAGTCACCTGTGGGTCTCTTTTTATTGTTTGTTTCTTTTCCCATTGACATTACTTTTTGGTATGCCTGGTAATTTCAGTTGGATGTTGGACATTATGAGTGTCAAATTGTGGAAGGTCTGCATGGTGCTGTTGCTCTTCAGTGAGAATTCACCCTTTTCTGTGGCAGGCAGCAGGGGACAGATCATCTCATACCATCACAGATATAGCTGAGTTGAGCTTGCATTCTTTGTAAGCTGAGTTGGAGGTAAGGTAAGGCTCAGTCTACCTTTTGTTCAACTTCAGTCCTAGGGTCTCACCCTCTAGGTGTCCCAACTTAGAGCTCATGACATTTCCTAGAACTCTTCCCCTTGGCAGGTCTTCAAATCTAACTAAGTGTTGTCCCTCCAGCACTATGAGACTGTCAAAAATCTTCCTTTTTTTAAATCCCTTTTAGTTTGGCTTCTTATTCTCTGCCCCATGATCTTCATAGATAAATGCCTCAAAAGGAAACCAGTGCTGAATATGTCTCACTTCTCTGTTCTTTCCTTCTGTCTCTGATCTTTGCTTCTCAAGTTATAGCGAACTTGGCAGCCCTGAACCCCAATTTAAATTTACCCCAGCCCCACACTGTTGCCTATATCTCTGCTGGTTTCAATCCTTTGTAACGATTGCCCCTGACTATCCTTTCAGCTTCTTAACCTGTGCCAATAATTGGCAAATATCCTGTGGAAAATATCAGCATGCAGAGAATTGGGCTCACCTCAGTGAGCTCTCCTTCTCTCTGGGGTCTGGATTTTAAATTCTGGCTGCCACAGAAACTCTCTAATGCTTTCAAACAGATGAATTTTTATATGTTCTTGGCTTTTATCATTGCTCTTGGTGGGAGTGTTAGTCTGCTACAAGCTACTCCACTTTAGAAGAAACTGGATGCTCAGAATTTGATATTATACTCAGATTTCCTGCCTGGGGTCTAATAGTGCTTGTCAATATCAGTTCATTGTTGCCATTGAGCAAGTGATTATGGCATTGCAAAAATGAGTTATTATAAATGACAGTTTCTTAGCATTTGGAGTTTATAGTTGTTGTCCCCATCTATTACCACTTTCTGTAATCATTGCAACCCTATAAAATGGGAATCATTATTCTCATTCTATAAATGAGGTAATAGATCTTTGAGGAGTGATTAAGTGGGTTGTTCAAGGTCACACAGTAAAAAGTGCCAGTGTTTGGACTCAAACAAAAACCACTAGACAGTAAGTTTTTCTACTTCATCTGTGTTACTTTTCTTGAAGGAAGATTCTAGATATGGAAGAATTTCCAAATATTTTTATTTACTTGTATTCTAAATCACAAGTAATATGATGATTAGGTGCTTGGACTCTTATGTTAAGAGACCTGCATTCCAATTCAAAATCTTCCATTGAATTATGATATGACCCTATTTAAGTTAACTTTTTAATCTTCTATTTTCTCACCTTTAAAGTACGGATAATAAATTGTACCTTATTCTCAGGTATGTTAGGAATGGCAAAATAATTACTGCATGTGAAGAGCTTAGGACACTGCATGCCATCATATTTAATAATAACGTTGTTGTTGTGTTGTTGCTGTTGTTACTGATGCCTCTTGACCATTCCCAACACTCCCTGTATTTTCATTTCCTTCCAAGACTTCCCCTGTAATATTCAAGTGATAGGTTTGCAGAGGTTCAAAAGTACTGCTCATAAACCATTCAGAAAGCAGATGCTTGCATTTTATTGCCAGTGACAACTCTGCTTTGTCGTCAATGGGTGGAACTATGAGTAACAGCCGGAATCCTGGATTCTTGGAAAACAGTGTTACTCCAACTGTAAGTTTCTTTCTTTTTTTTTTTTTGTGAGGAAGATCAGCCCTGTGCTAACATCTGCCAATACTCCTCTTTTTGCTGAGGAAGACTGGCCCTGGGCTAACATCCGTGCCCAGCTTCCTCCACTTTATATGGGACGCCGCCAAAGCATGGCCTGCCAAGCGGTGCGTGGGTACACGCCCGGGATCCAAACCGGCAAATCCGGGGCCGCCGCAGTGCAGCACATGCAGTTAACTGCTTGCGCCACCGGGCCGGCCCCAAACTGTAAGAGTCTTTATGCAAGGCTTGAGAAACCACGAGCCCTCAAGGATATTGATTAGAGCAAGGGATTTCCTGTTTTGTCATCTTTTGGGGGCTGTCTGAAGGCCTACCTCGTTCTTTGCTGGTGAAACTATCCATTGCTTCTCATATCCTGTCATCACAGGAGTGGCAAAGGCCGTGTGACATCCTGGAAGAAAGGAGAGTTTTGATATAAGTATGTGTTGAGCTTAGGGTAGAAGGAAGGGACAAGGAAATCACTGCTACTCCACTCCATAGAGGGGCCAGTGATTCAAATCATCAAATCCAAAACAGGGTGAAATACTCCCTCAGTTCCGAGAAGGAAGATGCACCCAGGCCAGCTTTTCTATCTCTGAGAATGCAGAGAGTGGTCACAGCTGCTAGGAGGCAGTGATTCTCGGTGTTAAGTGCGTCTCCCAGTATGAAAGCCAGGATACAGTAGTGTATCATTGAGTTTATACTAAGATATGCTGCAGTAACAAATCACTCCAAAGTCATTGGCTTACAACCACAAAGGTTTATTTCTCACATTTCATGTCCATTTTGGGTCAGCTGTAATTATGCTACAAAACTGATTTCCTCTGGGACCAGGCTAATAGAACTGCACCTATCTGGTACAATAATGGTTTTATGGCAGAGAGGAAAGAGAGCATAGCCTAATACCATAAGCATACAGTGACTCTTAAAGCTTCTGATTAGAAGTGTTTACGTGAAACCTTCATTTTTATTTTATTGGCCAAAGAAAGTCACAAGGACAATCTTGATATCAGTGGGGTGGAGAAAAATAGTCTTTCTGTAGGGAGAGGCAGTGAACATTTGGAATAATATGATTTACCACAAGGATGAGTTCATCCACAAAGAAAGGGATTGGCTGCCCTAGGATGGCTTGATTGAAGAAATCTGAATATCAGGTGCTGGCAGTTGGGAAGTGCTGAGCCATATAAGGCTTTACAGCACCCTGGCCCTCCAGATATTTGTCTCCAGTCCTCTCTTGGAGGCTGCAATCCCATTAAGATATATTCTCACCCAGAGACCTTTACTCATCAGGAATGCCCACCTGCCTACTCATGCAAGCACTTCTCTGGACGTTGAGTATAACACAGATATTACATATGTGATCCCTCTAAGGAGCAAATAAAGGCTTTCTTCAAGAGTCCAGCTCTGCAATCATGTTGGTGTCATGTATGAAGCAGGAAGTTCCTATGCAGTTTGAATACCCCAATTGTTGGAATCTCTTCAATGAGGAAAAGCCACATTTTCATTTTCATGGAGCAGACTGGAACTATGAGCTACAGTTTCTCTGAGCTTTACTTGTTCTTTGGTAGCCACAGTCTTGAAGTGGAATGATGGGTGTTATAAGTGGTTTCCATGCCACCCGCTCTCAAATTCTCATTGTTACGTTGAAGTACCATTTCTTTTCAAAGCTCCATGCCTTTCAAAAATTCTCTGCTGGCTGGATTTTGTAAGGCTTGCCCTTATAGTGAGCTTACTCATTCTTTTTTGTTAATATACAAAAAGTATGTCCCCAATTAAATATTTATCACTTACATGGCACAAATCATACATGATCTTTAGAGACAAAAGATGAACCACTAGAAAACAAAATTTAAATTACCTTTAATTCCATGACCCAGAGATAACTATTATTCATGTTTTAGTGTCTAACCTTTCAGAGTTTTCTCTGTGAACCATCACCAACAATTTAAATGATATCACGTGCATAGTGATTACCAGTGTGGACGGTGGAGACAGACAGCCCACTGCTCATAACTTGGTGGTCTTGGGCCAGTTATTGAAACTCTCCAAATGTGTTTCCTCATCTGTAAAATCGTAATTTTACTTTTTCATGTGGTTGTTAGGATTATGTGAATTATTTCTTATAACGTTGTTAGAATACTGCCTAACACACGTGTTAAGTGCTTAATGTTGATAGCTATATTTTTCTTGATAATATATTAGTATATTTCTGTATCAATATATCTACATTCATGCCATCCTTTTTAATGAAATAATTATATTACAATAGCAGTGTATAACATAATTCTTTTTTTGGTGAGGAAGATTAGCCCTGAGCTAAGATCCATTGCCAATCCTCCTCTCTTTGCTGAGGAAGATTGTCCCTGGGCCCACATCCGTGCCCGTCTTCCTCTACTTTATATGTGGGATGCCTGCCACAGCATGGCCTGATGAGCGATGCACAAATTTGTGCCTGGGACCCGAACCTGCAAACCCCAGGCCGCCGAAGCAGAGCGTGCGAACCCAACCACTGTGCCACCGGGCTGGCCGCTATAACGTAATTATTTTAATCAGTTTTTTATTGTAGAATATTTAAGACGTTTTGTTTTTTTTTACTATTATTGAAAAAATATGTCCTCAAATATTTGTCTGGGAGAAATCTCTAGAATTTGGATTACTGAGGCAAATGTATGCCCAGTTTTACACCTTTTGCTATAAATTTACAGTGCTGTCTCTGTAATATTTGCCAGAAGTCTCTAAGAGTCCATCACACTTAACTCCATTCAGTGCTATTATTTTTCTTAGTGCTGTTTATTTGATAAGTGGAAAAAGCTGTCAAATTTTAATACCAATTTCTTTTAATTCTAGTCAAATCGACTGTTTAAAACATATCTTTATTAGGATTTTTTTTGGCCTTTTTATGGAGGTGGCGTCACCCACTTAAATCTCTTGTCCATTTTTCTATTGGCCAGTCACCTTCCTTCTCACCTTCCCTCCCTCCCTCCCTTTCTCTCTCTCCTTCTCTTTCCCTCTTTTCTTTCTCTGTTGGAAATAACTTTCCTTTTCTAATTTCAACTGCAATACATGCCAGCTGGAATATAGAGATGTATAAAGGAGAAATTGAAATTTCCCATGAAACTGTACCCTGAGACAACTTTTGTTTACAGTGTGGTGCCTATCTTTCAAGATTTATCAATGGTTCTCAGACTTTAGTGTGCATTCGAATATCTGGGAGGGCTTGTTAAAACACAGATTTCTGAGTCCCATACCTAACGTTTACGATTCAGTAGGTTTGAGGTGAGGCCTGAGAATTTGCATTTCATACAAGCTCCCAGGTAATGCTGCTGCTGCTGCCTAGGGACCACAGATTGAGAACCACGGTTATATATACACACACAGACAAGACGTCCAAACTGCTCGGTAACTTGCTGTCTTTTGCTAAATTTATTGCAGATATTATTCATGTAGTTCTGACCCGCACTGTATGCAGCATCGTTTGTATTATTCCATTGTGTTGATGTACCTAATTTATTTGATATCAGAGGCGTTTAAGTTGTTGCAGGTTTTTTATTATTATTACAGCAATATATCAAAAATCCTTGCTCCTGTTTGTCTGAGTAGTGTATTTCTGCAGGCCTTTCTGTAAGACAATTTCCTAGAAGCAGAATTGTCGGTAAATGGGCATGCACATATAAAATTTGACACATTTCATTGCTCTCCAGAAAGAGCGTACTAAAATTGACTTCTGCTTACTGGTGTGAGAGTCTGGGTTTCCTTACACTCTGGTCACAGACAGAATATGATCAGACTTCGCCAGTCAGAGGAGAGACAAATTATATCGCACTCTTATTTTAATATACTTTCTTTTGTTTTTTGTGATGTTACACATTTGAAATGTTTATTGACCATTAACATTTTTCTTTTGGACATCATCTTTGCCCATTTTTCATTCTTATTGTTTCGTAAAGGCTGGTTATTTAATCATAGATATTCAGCCTTTATAATACAGCCTGTGAATATTTTTCCAATTTATCATGTACTTTTATTTGCCTTTTTTGATGTAGAGAAAAAATTAATTCACCTTCTATTTTATATGATATATTTTATATATTTTCTTTCATGTTACTTTCCTCTGATTTTATGCTTAGAAAACCTTTTTCCAATCTGATATCATTTGTTTATTCATTTATTCAACAAATATTTTTTGCTTACTACTATGCGCTAGAAGCATTCTAAGGCACTGGGTATAAACAGCTAAAAATCCTGCCCTCCTGGAGCTTGCATTTTTGTGTGAAGAGACAGAGAGTAAGCAAAATAATAAAGAATTGATATAATATTTTAGAAGCTGATGGGCGCTGTGGAGAAAAACAAAGCAGGGAAGGATGATATGACTATTTCCTTAGATTTTCTTCAGTTTATTTTCATAATTTCATTTTTCAATTTTTAATTTATCATTCATTTACAAATTATCTTGGTGTAAGGCCTGAGGTGTGGTTTCAACTTTTCTTTTATCTAAATTTATTTATTGAATATATCGTTCTTTTCCTACATACCTGAAATATCAACTTTAGGGTCCACTCAATACTTATATATTTGAGTCTGTTTTCTTTCCTTTTTATTCTGTTTCATTGATCTACCTCTGTTATGGTCTTAGGAACAATTTTTTTATTGTTCGTGTTATATTTTATTCTCTAATACTGCAACTTCTCCCTCCTTTTCAGTCTTTTTCAAGAGTTTTTGGGCTTTTCTGATCTGCTTATACTTGCTGATGAATTTTAGAATCATGTTGTCAAGTTCCAAATAAAATCACTTAGGGATTTTAGTTAATGATGTTAAATTTGTGGATTAATTTTAAGGTCTTAAAATCGATACAGTATTCTTCTATCTAAGAACTTGGCTTGTATAACAATGTAGTATGTTATCTTTATATTCTCCATCATAGGGTAAATATTTTTCATTTGGGTTGTGTGCATTTCTCTGTAAAGTTATTTCAAGATGTTTTACATTTTTGTTGTTACTGTGAATGTGATAATTGCATATTATGCTTTTTAACTGGATATTATGGCCGTGTAGGGAAGCTAGTGGATTTTAAATTATATACATAATATTTTAATATGTAATATTAATTACATATATATTACACACACACACACATATGGACTGGAGTCCCTACTGAACAATTATAATAAATTTGCAGTGGAATCTCTTGGATTTATAAGTGGTATTGTGTGATCCACAAATAATGATATAGTTGCCTCTTCTTTCCAATTTTTATACAGTATTGCTTCATCTTATATTTTCACATTGCCAAAAATTTCCAGAATGATGTTAAATAAAAACTGAGACAATTTCCATTTCTTGTTTTTGGCTTTAATGAGAATGTCTCCATTGTATCATCAGTAAATAGGATGGGGCCCACATTTCTTGAACACTTAATATTTTCCAGGCAGTGCATTGTGCCAGGCGCTGGAGGTCAGGAGAATTTTATGTGTAGATGTTTTCAGCACTCACTTCCTGTCCTTTGATTCTTTTATGACATGCCCTCCCCACAAGCGAGATTTTCATTTTTATTTTTTAATTCATTCCTTATTTTACTGAGTGTTCTTATGGACTTGTTTTTTTCCCATGAAAGGTAAATGAGGACTTCATTTCCTTGGTCCTTTTCTGTCAGAGAATTTCTTTATTTGCTGCTTTCACAAAAGAGTTTCAACTTGCCTGAATACACAATCGCTGGTTACAGCTGTTTTTCATCAGAACTGCATATTTTGTTTCATTGTTTCTGGCATCTAATGCTGAGGTGGAGGAGATTGCCACCAATTTAATTTTTATTTCTTTGCATTTGACCTGAAACCCTGCCCCTTGGGTAGAACTAAAAGTATCAAGGTGTGTCTAAATGTTGCTCTATTTTCACTTTTTTCTTTTGGTAAAAATGAGCCCTTCTATTTTGTATTTTTTAGTTTCTCTTTCTCTCTCTCTCTCCCTCTCTTTCTTCCTCCCTACCTATCTCTCCCCTCCGGAAAGACTGACTAGCCTCTGGGTGTGAATTCCAGCTCTGCTCCACAGGCTTCATAAGCAAGTTACTAACTTGTCTGGCAAGTAACTGAGCAAGTAACTAACTTAACTTGGCTTCGGTTTCCTCATCTGTAGATTGCATATAAAATATCTGCCTCATGTATGAAGTGAGGATTAAATGTGATAATCCTAGTTGTGGTCATATAGTTTATATTCCATTGATCCTATGTTCTTCCTCAGGGTTTCCAGTTGGCATTTTCCATCACCAGGATCAACATATCTATGGAAGCCGCTATAAAAGTAATTTCTAATTAGTTTTATCTTTTTCCCTTTTTCTTTTGCATTCAGAAGGAGCTTCTTCAATTTGTTTTGCTCAGCAAGGTGTTGAAGTTTCCTGTGTTGTCAATTCTGCTCTTTACTACCTTTAATGTTTTAATTCTATAAATCATTATTTCTTCCTTGAATTAATTTATTAACTCTATCAGCTTTTTTTTTTTTTTTTTTACCAGCAGTAAATTGCCTTACTATTTCCTCTTATTTTACAGGGTCTGTGTTTTCTATGATTTCCTTGAGAGTGAAAAGCAGATGGTATCTAAAATTTCCCAAGCATTTTTTCTTGAAAATATGACCCTTCTCTGCTTGTTTTATGTTACGTTTAAATCCTCCTTCAAAGTGACAAGTTCTATTCACAAGCCTCTTGTGGTGGTGGAGGTGGTGTTTGTTCTCTTTAAATTTATCTTCAAATGTGGACAGACGTATTCCAGCTTATTAGTTGGCCCAGAATTGCACAGCATTTTTCTAGGATTTTGCTGTGTTCACTGTCATGCCGTTGGGATCCTTTTCTTCGATCTTGTAAGATTATTATATGATGAAGTGAGGTAATGTGTTTAATGAGCTTAATCCATTGGCTAATGCTTGGTATTAGCTTTTCATAATTGTTACTATTATTGTTATTACAATATTTTCACAAACTGGAGAGGAGGGTGACCTAGGTTGGTCTCAAAAGGTCAAGGAGACCACAGCCTCAGGAGGGATGCAAAGGGGCTTTGGGGACCAAGGCAGTCCTATAAGCAGCTTCTTCATGTTTGTTAAAACTTGGGTGCCAGTGTTTGGTTGCTTGGTTGCAGAGGGGTGTGGCTGAATTAGGCTCCCTCCTTGATACTACTGGCTACTGATCGGGGCTGTGCCCTCCTTCACCTTCCTATCCTTGCGTCTCTAAGAGGGTCCCTATGGGATGCTGTTCGATTTCCCTCAGATTGCATCTTGCTACCAATACTTTCCAGAAAAGAAGTTATCTGGTAATTCATTTCAGTGTCCCTACATCTGCAGTGTACATGGCCTATGTTTCTCAAAGTATTGACAAGTAGATGGCACTCGTCTCTACATTCAGCACTGAGATGAAGTCCTCCTATTTCAGTTGTTCTAGGGTCGGTTCCCCTGTATGTGTGAGTGCGTGTGTGTGTGTGTGTGTCCACGTCGGAGATAAGACATTAGTCCAATCCTTACAGTTCCATTTTCCCCAAAATCCTCTATTCCTAAAGTGCCAGCTCAATCATCAGTGTTACGTCCACCAAATCCCCATGTCAACAGCACACACTTGTATTATGAGAGTTATCACACTCAATTTTTTGTGTGTGTGAGGAAGACTGGCTCTGAGCTAACATCCATTGCCAAGCCTTCTCTTTTTGGTGAGGAAGATTAGCTCTGAGTTAACATCTGTGCCCATCTTCCTCTATTTTGTATATGGGACTCTGCCACAGCATGGGTTGACAAGCAGTGCGTCTGTCTGCACCTGGGATCCAAACCTGCGAACTCCGGGCCGCCAAAGCGGAGCATGCAAACTTAACCACTACACCACTGGGCCGGCCCCCACACTCAATTTTAATTATTTCTTTAAATATTTGTCCTCTCCAGCAGACCATGAACTTCTATAGAGTAGAGACTGCCCTTACTCATTTTTTTAAATTGAACTTTTTATTTTGAGACAATTATAAATTCACAGACAGTAGTAAGAAATAATACAAAGAGGTCCCACCCATCCCTTACGCAGTTTTCACAATGGCAGCATGGTAGCATCTCATGTACTAAAGTACATATCACAACCAGGATATTGACATTGATACAATCCACTGATCTTGTTCAGATTTCCCCAGTTTTACTAGTACTCAATTGTGTGTGTGAATGTATGTAGGTTGTGTGCTGTGTGTGCATGGGTATTTAGTTCTGTGCAATTTTATCACATGCGTAGGTTGGTGAGTCCTCTGCCACAGTCAAGATATGGAAGAGTTTCCATCACCACAAGGATCCTGCATATGACCTTTTTCAGTGACCCCCACATTCCTCCCAACACCACCCACCACAATCCCTAGTCCCTCGGAACTACTAATCTGTTCTCCATTTCTGTAATTCTGTCATCTCAAGAATGTTATATAAATGGAATCGTGCTGTATGTAACCTTTTGAGGCTGGCTTTTTGCGCTCAACATAATTCCTGGGTGATTCATCCAAGTTGTTGTATGTATCAGTAGTTCATTCCTGTTTAATGCTGAGCAGTATTCCATGGTGTGGACATAGCCCAATTTGTTTAACTGTTCATGTGTTGAAAGACTTCTGGGCCATTTCCAGTTTTGGCTATTAGAAATAAAGCTTCTAGAACATTCATGGTTTTTGTGTGAACATAAGTTTCCATTTCTCGGGGATAAATGCCCAAGAGTGTGATTGCTAGATCATATGACAGTTGCATATTTAATTTTATAAGAAACTGTCAAACTGTTTTCCAGAGTGGTGGTACCATTTTGCATTCCCACCAGCAATGTACGAGTGATCCATGTTCTCTGCATCCTCACCAGCATTGGAGTTGTCACTCTTTTTAATTTTAGCCTTTTGGACAGGTGTGTAGTGATATCTCATTGTAGCTTTAATTTGCATTTCCCTAATGGCTAATGATACTATCTTTTCATTTACTTATTTGCTATTTGTGTATCTTCTTCAGTGAAATATCTGTTCTGTTCTTGTTCATATTTTCCGATTGGATTGTTTGGTTTTTAATGTTGAATTTTGAGAGTTCTTTATATGCTCTAGATACTAATCTTTTGTAGGATATGTGATTTGTAAATATTTTCTTCCAGTCTGTAGCTTGTCTTTTTATCCTCTTAATAGGGCTTTTGCAGAGCAAAAGCTTTTAATTTTGGTGAGGTAAAGTTTATCAAAATTTCCTTGTATGGGTCATGCTTTTGCTGTCAAGTCTAAGGAATTCTTTGTCTAGCCAGGATCTCAAAGATTTTCTCCTGTTTTTATTCTAAAAATGTTATCATTTTACACTTAAGTTCATGGTTCATTTTGAGTTATCTTTCCTATAAGGTTTGAGGTTTTGTTCTATGTTCATTTTCCTGCCTATGCATATTGTCCAATTGCACCAACATCATTTGTTGTAAAGGCTACCTTTCCTCCATTGAATTGCTTTTGCTCTTTTGTCAAAAATCACTTGGGCACATTTGTGTGGGTCTATTTCTGAGCTCTGTATTCTGTTCCATTGATCTGTGTGTCTGTTCCTCCGTCAGAACCCCACTGTCTGATTACTGAAGCTATAGAGAAAGCCTTAAAGTGAGTGATTCCTCTTACTTTTTCTTTTTCAAGATTGTTTTAAATATTATAGGGCCTGTGCCTTGCTATATAAATTTTAGAATACATTTGTCTATTTCTACAAAAACCTTGTGTGGATTTTGATAGGAATTCATTGAATCTATAGATCAACTTGGGGAGACTTGACATCTTTACTATGTTGAGTCTTCCAATTCCTGAACATGATATGTCTCTTCATTTATTTAGATCTTCTTTAATTATTTTTATTTGCATTTTGTAATTTTGATCATACAAATCCTGTACTTGTCTTGTTAAATTTATGACTAAGTATTTTATTTTCTTTGCAGCAGTTGTAAATGATACTGCGTTTTTAATTTTGGTCTATACATATTCGTTGTTAGTATGAACATGCAGTTGGCTTTTGTATGTTGACCTTGTGTCCTGCAACCTTGATGAACACACTTGTTAGTTGCAGAAGTTTTTGGGAGATAGATTCCTTGAGATTTTTGTCAGCGTTCATGTTATTTGCAAATAGGGGTAGTTTTATTTCTTCCTTTCCAGGCTGTATAGCTTTTATTATTTTTCCTTTGCCTTAATGCGGTGGCTAGAACTTCCAGTACTATGTTGAGTAAGAGTGTTAAGAGTGGACCTCCTTGCCTTGTTTCTGATAAGTGAGAAAGCATATAGTCTTTCACCATCAAATATAATGTTAGATGTGGTTTTTGTACATGATCTTTATCAAGTTGATTTAGTTCCTGTCTATTCCTAACTTGCTGAGAGTTTTTTTTTTATCATGAATGATATTAGATTTTGTTAAAAGGTTTTGCTGCATCAGTTTTTTCTTCTTTAGCCTGTTCATATGGTAGATTACATCAATTGATTTTTGAATTGGCCTTGCACACCTGAAATGAATCCCACTTGGTCATGGTGTATAATTCTTTTTATACATTGTTAAATTTGGTAATATTTTGTTAAGGATTTTTGCAACTAAGTTCATGAGAGATATTGATCAGTATTTTCCTTCTTTATATTGTCTTTGTGCTTTTTTTAAACAGGATCATCCAGGCCTCATAAAGTGATTTGAGAAGTGGTCTCTCCTCTTCTATTTTCGAAAAGAGATTGTATGCAATTGGTGTTTATTCTTCTCAAAATGTTTGGTAAAATTCTCTAGTAACACCATCTGGGTCCAGAGATTTTCTTTTTTGGGAGTGTTAAAATCATGAATTCAATTTCTATTCAAACTTTCTGTTTCATCATCATTGAGTTTTGGCAGTTTGTGGTTTTCAAGGAATTGCCCATTTCTTCTAAGTTGTTGAATTTATGAGCGTAAAGTTGTTCATGGTATTTTCTTATTATCTTTTTAATGGCTCCAGCATCTTTAGTGATATCTCCTGTTTCATTTCTGATGTTGATGACTTATGTCTTCTCTCTTTTTATTTTTGTCAGGTTTTTTTGAGTTTTAGCTATTTTATTGACTTTTTTCAAAGAATCAGCTTTTTATTTCATTGATTTCTCTATTGTTTTCCTATTTTCAATTTCATTGATTTCTGCCTTTATTTTGCTTTCTTCTGCTTGCTTTAGGTTTATTTTGTTCTTTTTCTAGTTTCTTGAGGTAGGAACTTAGCTTATTGATTTGAGATCCTTTCTCTTTTCTAAAGTAATCATTTAGTGCTATAAATTTCCCTGTCAGTACTGCTTTAGCTGCATTGCACATATTTTGATATGTTGTATTTTCATTTAGTTCTATATATTTTTATTTCTTTTGAGACTTCCTTTTGGACCCATAAATTATTTATAAATGTGTTGTTCAATTTCCAAATGTTTAGAGGTTTTTCCTGTTGTCTATTATTGCTTTTCCATTTGGTTCCATTGTGGTCAGAGAAAATGGTTTGTATGATTTCAATTCTTTTATGTTTGTTGAGATTTATTTTATGTCCCAGGGTATGATCTCTCTTTTTTTGTGTGTGTGTGAGGAAGATCAGCCCTGAGCTAACATCCATGCCAATCCTCCTCTTTTTGCTGAAGAAGACCGGCCCTGAGCTAAAATCTATTGCCAATCCTCCTTGTTTTTTTTTTCCCTTTTTCTCCCCAAAGCCCCAGTAGATAGTTGTATGTCATAGTTGCACATCCTTCTAGTTCCTGTATGTGGGACACAGCCTCAGCATGGCTGGACAAGCGGTGCGTTGGTGCGTGCCCGGGATGCAAACTCCAGGCCGCCAGTGGTGGAGCACACACACTTAACCGCAAAGTCACAGGGCCGGCCCGGGTATGATCTATCTTGGTGAATGTTCTATGGTGCTTGAAAAAAATGTATATTCTGCTGTTGTTGGGTGGAGTGTTCTGTATACATCAACTGAGTCCTGTTGGCTGATTACGTTCAGATCTTCTATATCTTTTTTGATTTTCTGTCTAGTGGTTTTATCATTTGCTGTGAATGGAATGTTAATGTTCCCAATTCTAACTGCAGACTTTTCTATTTCTCCTTTTATCACTATCACTTTTTGCTTCATGTTTTTCAGGCTCTGTTGTTTGGTGAGTAACACATATAGGATCATTCTCTTATTCATTTTTATATTTCTAATATAGTACCCAGCATATAATATATGCTTTGAGTAAATATTCCCTGAATTACTTAGCAAGTTAAAATTAAATAAGTACATAAGTGAAAGATAGAAAATATTTCATTTTTTCAAGCTGTGATTTTTTCCCCCTGGTTGTATAAATTATGCATCATATAGTTTTCAATTAAATCTTATTAGTTCCTCATTTATGTTTTTTACTGTTGATTCAAAAATTGTTAAGTTTGAGAAGGAGCAAAACTTAGTAGAAAAAGCGTAGACTTTCAAGTGAGATAGATTTGATTTTAAATATGAGCTCTATGGCCAAATAGATAATTTATCCTTTTTACTTTTCAGCTTTTTAGTTGGAAAATGAAAATGATGACACTCTATCAAATGGGAAACTGTTGGTAACAGAACTGCTGGCTTAAATAACAACAAAAAATTGGTTTATTTAACAGAAAATTTTGGAAGTAACTCATTCCAAGTGTGGCTTGATCCTGTCCAGAGCTTCATTTTGTCATCAGCGAATCTAGCTGTATTTCTTAGTGATTCTCCAAATTTATTCTTCCCTCAATGCCAGTTTTATCCTCAGAGTGGCTTCCCTCATAGTAGCTAAAATGACTTTCATTGTTCCAGACCTCACAGGTTCTCACTTTCCCACCACAGTTTACTTGGAAAGGATGAACATCTCTTTGGGCTGTGCCGTGCCTACAGGAGCTTCTTCCCCAGAAGTACCCCAGGCATTTTCTTGCTTCTCATTGGCTTTCACTGGATCACATGTCCTTCCCTGAACCAATCCCCATAACTAATAAGACAGAGGTAAGGGTGGTGTCTGTCCCAGTCAAACCACTTGGCTGAGAATAGGGGTCTTTTGGGTCAAAGTGGGAAATGGATGCAGGGAAGTCAGACAACACATGTCTATTATAGTTGCTAATATTTCAAGATTGATATGAGGATTAGAAATAATATGCAGGGGGTACCCTTTGTAGTGCTTGGCATTATTAGTTATGTATCCAATAACTCTTCATATCATAATGATGTTAATTATTTGTAGAGTTTAGTAATATTAGTAAACGTCTCCAGAAAGTTCTTAGAATATTGTGGAGATGACTGCAAGATAATTTGAGCTTTGAAAGTATTTTTATCAGAAATGATACTAACTTCTGAAGTCCAGGGAGATCTAATGGCAATGGATTCTTTACTGACCTTTCTGCCTGTGGTCTGTCCTCCTTCAGACCATTCTCCATGTTGCCTCCAGGGTGAAATTCCTAACCAATAAATCTGATCAAATCACTCCCCTGCTCAAAAGCTTCAGGTGACTCTCATTGTCTACAGCAGTGCTCTTCAGACTTTATTTACATATGAGTCACATGGAATATTGTTAAAACTCAGATTTTGATTTGATCATTTCTAACAAGCTCCCAGGTGATGTTGATATAGAACAAAAAACAACACTGTATGTGGCAAAGACCCTCAATAATCTGACCTCACCTACATCCTTAGACTCTTCTCGAATCGTACCCCAGCCTGCACCGCACACTGCAGCCGTGCCTAAATGCCACAGGCATTTGCATCCCACTGACCTTTTACAAGGCCTTCTTTCTGTTTGAAAACTGTATCGCCTCTGCCATCTTCCTTTCTAAGTCTTACTATTGCCTAAAAATCTTCCAGTCTTTTTTTCTTGGAAAGATTATTTGACATGCCTTTCCATGATCAATTAAGAGCTCTTCCTGTAAATTCTCATAGCACTGGATTCTTCCTGCCTCTACCTTCTTATACAAATGTTACTTTTTTGATAATAGAAAAAGCTACTTTTTTTTAAGTTGGTCAAAACAACAAAAACAGTGTCTAATGCGCTGGATCCTGGCTTAAAGACTTTCCATGTATTATCACGTTCAGTCTCATTTAATCCTCACATCTACCCTGGGAGGTAGGTATTTCTTAATGTGTTAATCAGGACTCCCACTTGCAAAGGAGAGAGTCTGGACACTCAGTTAGGTTGACCTTTTAAAAAAGAAGACTTTGTTTGTTCCTATCACTGAACACTCCTGGGAGTAGGTATGGTTATGTATATGGTTCAACCCACAGACTGGATAAACATTATTCATAGTACATCTATCTGACAAAGAACTCATGTCCAGAGTTTATAAAGAATGCCTACAAATTTACAATATAAATACACAAGAGCATTAAAACGGGCAAAAGGCTTGAACAGACACCTCATGAAAGAAGATGTACAAATAACCAGTAAGTGGATGAAAAAATGTTCAATATCATTAGTCATCCAGGAATACAAATGAAAACTACAATGAGATACTGTTCCACAGCCACTAGAATGGCAAAAACAAGCAAAACAAAACAAAAAACAAAATTGGCAAAGCAAGTGTTAGGATATGGAGCAGCTGCTGGTACATTACATTGCTTGCTGTGGGGAGGGCATCAAATGGTACAACCATTTTGGAGAACTGCTTGTTAATTTCTTATAAACATCCGTTTACCCAGTGACCTAGAAATTCTACTCCTAGATATTTACCCAAGAGAAATGTAAGCATGTGTCCACAAAAAGACTTGCACAGCAATGCTCACAGCAGCTATATTCACAATAGCCAAAACCTGGAAACAACCCAAATGTCCATCATTGGGTGAAGGGATAGATAAATTGTGGTATATATTAGCAAAGTGGAATATTATACAACAATAAGACAAGTGACTGATGTATATGACAATATTGCTGTAGCTCAAAAACGTTATGTTGTGCAAATGAAGCCAGACATAAAAAGATACTTTTGGACGGTAGTTATCCATTGTGATAGAAATAAGAAGTGGTTGTTTCTAGGGGACAGGGAATTGATCTGAAAGGGGCAAAAAGGAACTATCTGGGGTGATAGAAGTGTTGTATATCTTGTATATCTTGTTTTCAGTGGAGGTTGCTTGGAAGTTTGCAGTTATCAAAACCCATCAAACCGAACGCTTAAGAACTGTGTATTTTATTGTAAGAAAACTATACCTCAATAAAAATAATTATGTAGTACAGTGGAAAATTAAACAAGACAGAGAAAGACTTGCAGGACAAGCAGAAATAGAAGATGCTCCTGCTGTTCTTATGTCCATTTTATAGTACAGATAAATTTGAACTCGGGGACGTCAAATGGCTTGCACAAGTTCACATAGCTAGTAAGCGGTTTGCAAAGACTCCCAATAGCTATACGCTAACCACTCTGTTACCCCATCTTTCTGGCATCTACCACAAGATCTGGTGTGTAGTAGGAGTACAATAAATGATTGTAGAGTGAATGAAAGCATTTGTGATGCCTGCCAGTAGAGTTGTGCCTTATCCAGGTAATGGAGCCACAAATTCAGGAAGGTATGAGAAATATAGAGGTGTGTCCTCATGCTGGGGTTGGTACAAGGACTGGTCTTGATACCTCTGTCCCAGGATTAGTTCCTTTTTTCTGCAAGTGAACTGCGCCTGCAGAAATTAGGTTTGCAGGACTTGCTGGAATGAGCATGTTGGTAGATGGACCACAATGACCGTGCAGTGACGTGTCTGGGTCCATATGTGGCTTGTGCAGAAAGCAAGTCTGAACCACATCGCCTGTTTCACTGCTATGGAATGGGAAATGAGAGAGAAGAACATTTTTCTCCTTGAGGGAGAAGTGCCCAGTGATTTTTCTGCACAAGGGGTTGTGTCACCATTGTTGAAGCAAGAATCCCATCCAAGTAATGATGTCCAAAGTTTGTGGGGCCCTCTGTATACAATTTTGGGGACCCTCTTTAAGCAAAATGGAAATAAAAATATACTTTATTTGAATATATGAACATGCTGTAGGGCTTCTCCCAAGGTCTTGGATTGGCCCCGAGCATGTGAGGGGCTAACTGAAGCTTTCGCTTCATTAGCTTCGTGGTAAAATTGCCTCTGTGCCCAAAGATTTTCGCATAATCTGGTTCCTTCTTATCTCACTCAACTCATCCTTGTACAGCTCTTTTCTCCAGCCCTCCACCCAGCTCCAGCCTCATGGAACTTCCCACTACTCCCTGAATTTACTAGGCTAATTGTTCTCACCATCCATTCGGCCCAGTGTTCCTTTTTTATAACAAATATTTTGGAGGACCTCCTGAAATGAACCTCATACATAATATAACCAATCCACATGCATAATTAAAAGATCAATATGACCTCCTTGTGATGTGAAGAAGAAATAAAAATGAAATAATTATTATAAAATAATATACATACTAATGTGTAGATCCTTGGTCCTGGCTACACCAAAAGGCCTAACACGTGCCCATGGTTTATGAACCCCTCTTTTTCTCCCTCCCCACCCTACCCCCACCCCACAGGGCTTGGTGTCTTTAGTGTTGGGAAGTGTGTACAAGACCATTTCCAACTCTGGTTTTAGTAGACCCTGTACCTTCTCTCTGGACTACCTTTCCCCCCGCCCTGTCTTCTAAAATCCTCCAGAACCAAGGCTCAGACAGTGGCCCTCATCTCAGCCCTTCCAAAAGCTTCCATTGACAGCTTGCTGCTCCAGAGGCGATCAATACCTTTGCCATCTGTACCTCCGACCTCCGTCCAGACTTGTGGTTTGCCCTAGCTGCACCACATCGTTCCTCCTGATGTCTAATCTGATTAATATTATTAATCATTTATGTCCAAAGTTAGAGAGAGTGGTGGGATTATAGGACTTCAGGCACAGATAAGGCTAGAAGAGGCTCTCTTTATGATTCCAGAGGCTGGAACGGAGGGGAAAGAAGACAAGGAGCAAGAGGGGAGTCTCTGTTATGTGGATTTCAGGGGCTGTGTGTCACTGCGTGGGAAAGCTATGTTTGAGTCTCAGCTCCTTCTTGTACCAGCTGTGTGATCTTGGGCACGTTACTTAACCTCCCTGCACCTCAGTTTCCTCATCTGTAAAGCCAGGTTAACAACAGTACCTACCACATAGGGCTGTTGAGAGAATGAAATGAGAGATGCTTGCAAAGTGCTCGCACGGATACTGTTACCAGGGACAGTCTGTCACCCAGTAAGTGCTTGTTTAAGGTGGCTGTGATTTCAGAACATCCATACCTCCAGATTCCTGGATAGACTAGTACGGGAGTTGGCAAACTTTTTCTGTAAAGGGCCGGAGAGTAAATATTTCAGGCTTTGCTGTCATACAGTCTCTGTTGCAACTACTCAAGTTTGCTGTTGTAACATGAAAGGAGTCGTAGAAAATATGTAAATGAATGAGTGTGTCTGTGTTCCAATGAAACTTTATTTACTGAAACAGGCAGCAGGCTGAATTTGGCCCATGGATTGTAGTTTGCCCACTCCTGTACTAGAGGATGAGCTAACAGGACGGTCTGTACGCGGAAGAGAGGCAGCATCACACGGCAGTTAAAAGCCTGGGCTATGGGTATATGTCTGATTTTTCTTTCAAGAAAAATAGGATCATATTTTACAACCTGTTTGTACCTTGTTTTTTTAATTCATAAACATGTAGAGGACACATTTTAGGTGAACAAATGTATTTATGCAAGTTCATTTTTATTGTCTACACTAGTAATTTCTTATATGTGGATGAGCCATCATTTATTTGTTTTGCTTATTGTGGCCTATAATTACATATTTGTGGTGTTATTTACTTAATATTTTTCTCCTGTTAGACTGTTTGGTGCATGAAGGCAGGAATTAGTGTGTACTGCTCAGCACATGCCTAGAACTTGGGAGTCATAGAACCTTCTCCTTGATGCTCACCGCCATCTTGGAGAGGTCAGTTGACTTCTCGCAGCCAAAGTTTCTTCACCAGTAAAATGTGGATCCAGAGTGGCGTGAGGGACACGCAACCTAATGTTTGTAAAAGACTGGAAACTGAGGAGTGAATGCTTTACCAGTCTAAAGTATCACTAGGTTGGCAAGCATCTTTTTTGGCTTAATATGTCGTTTATTTTCCAGTTGGCCAAGGAGAGAATGTGCCCGTTTCCCATGAGAGATGTCCGTTCTATGTCAAGAGACAGGAGTAAACAGTGCTGCTCTAAAGAGCATTGATAAAGAAATGAGAAGTTAGAAAATAAAAGCAAGAGGGAGGAGACACACCTGGGTTTTGGCATTTAACCACCACGTGACACTGTTGAAGCTCCCAGGACCATGTCTGATTGTTCAGTTAAATCTTGATTTCTTTCTCTTTTCCTTCCCACCATCTATTTTTGTCTCTCCCACCCAGAAATGTTCTTAGGAGTGGTGATCCCTGAAGACAGGCCTGTGCTGACATCCTGTGGGGATGTGAAGAGGGGATAGATTTAAAGACAGAGACAGAGAGGATAGAGTCCAACCTTACTGTAGCAGATAACTTCAAAGAACTGTGCAGGGTGTAAGCTTGCCAGGCATGTAGACTGGGTTCTGTGCAGGACTCCAGACTCTACAGGACCTGCATGAGAGGCAGGGAAACTGAGGCAGAAGAAAGGAAGTCAGGAGGGATCAACCCAGGGTGACCCAATTTCTAGCTCTTGGCCAGATGGACTATCATCTTCTCAGAGGGTTTAGCTTAAAAAATATAGTAGGGCTGACCCACTGGTGGGAGCCTCAGAGCCTGCAACCCTACAAGGCTGGAAAGAACCAGAATATGTCCACACCCATACACAGACAATGTGTTATCTCACAAAGAGTTTTCTTTCATTAGCCCACTGTAATCTGGGCCTTCACTCTCATATGACATTGAAGGCAAATTCCCCAGGTGATGTCTCAAAACACAAAGGGCCGTGATTCTACCACAGCCCTGGGTAGTTTCTGTTGACGTATGTCTGGTCTGCAGAGAGGCAGCTTTCTGTAGATGAAATGCATTAAGAGATCACAGATTTCCCCCCTGGAAGTCTTGTGTCCATTCTAATTCCAGCGGGATCGTTGGACTTGCTTCTGCCTGCAAAAATGCGTGGCCCATCTGTTTTGTGCTGGTGATTCTACGGTCATTAATCCACAGAATCTGGCAATCACTCACAGAGCCATGGTCCCAGGTGAAATTTCAACTCCACTAGACATGTGCTCCCGGGGATGCTCTGGAAGGAAGTGATTTGTCATTCATAGCACAAAGACCCTTACTAATGGGAGAGATGTCTTTCATTTACACCATGAATTGGCTTTTTGTAGGAAAAAAGACAGGCCAAGGGATTTGACATTCATTGGAGTGTCTGATCCTGGCCTGGAGACCTGAGGAAATGCCCACTGAGTAAGACGGATTTAAAGTATCTCCCTCCTTCCCCTGAATGTTTAGATCCCTAGAAATGTGTCATTCTCCCGTTCCACCAGCTCGTGACAATTCTCATGTCTTGTGTAGGAGAGGGATGGTCAAGGACCTGAGTATGACCGACTGACAATTGCTTACTGACCACCTGTGTCATCTCTCGCCTATGTATTGTTGACTTGCCTGCACTGGGGCTCTGGAGAAGGCAGATCTGGGTTCAGAAGCCTGGTCTGCTACTTAGCTGCTGAAGGGACTTAGGCAAGTTAGGAAACCTCTTTTTTTTTAACTGATATTTTTTATTCACTTGCCTGATGATTTGCTCAGGACCAATGCAAATGGGTGGAATTACTGAATGAAGGGGTTTACTCATTTTAGGGTTTTGGTACAGATTGTCTTTTTTGCCCTCCAGAAAGCTCCTATCAATGTATGGACTTGCCAGCAGAGTTTGAAAGACATTCTAATTTCTTTTTCTTCTACAAAACTAGGAGTTATAATTATTTTTGTGCTTTCTTCAAAGTGATAGGTGAAAAGTATTTTCTTATCATTAAATTTGTATGTTTTAATTTTTTAGTGATGCTAAATCTGTCATTACATATCTGATTATGACGTTTGCATTTTGGAGGGAGTATGTGACCCATTTTCTAACGTGTTTTCCTCCTATTGATTTATAAGAACTCTTTACATAGTAATACTCTTAGCTGTGCATCTGCCTGGTATGTTGCAAATGGTTTTTCCTCAACAGTCATTTTCTTTTGAAAGCTATGTATTAGTTTAGAGATGTTTTTTATTTTATTTTATTTGGTTTTTTTTTTTTTTTTTTTGGAGAGGGAAGATTGGCCCTGAGCTAACGTCTGTCACCAATCCTCCTCTTTTTGCTTGAGGAAGATTGTCACTGAGCTAACATCTGTGCCAAACTTCCTCTACTTTATATACGGGACGCCACCGCAGCATGGTTGGATTAGTGGTGTGTAGGTCTGCGCCTAGGATCTGAACCTGTGAACCCTGGGCCGCTGAAGCAGTGCACACAAATATAACCACTATGCCACCGGGCCGGCCCCAGGTGTTTTTTATTTGTATGTGATCAATCTATCAGTCTTTTCAATATACTTTCTATTTTTTGTAATTGCCTTTAGAAAGACTTTCACTTCTTGGCAGTGATAGCTCAGGAGTTTTGTATATTTGAGATTTCTTCTCTAGTTTGATGAATCTGATGCCTCATAGACTGGCTTCCTGGATCTGCTTGTCTAGTTTTTTGTCCTCCCCTATATTCCTGGGACATGATCTGTCTAGGTCCAGTTTCTTCCTTGGAGCTTCTGCAGGTCAGAGAGGAACTGTCCTTGGGAAGCCCAGTTACTCCCAGACTTACTTTTTTTTGGGATGGCCTCAAGGCCTTTTGATGATGAAAAGGCTTTCAGCATAAGGTTTCTCAATAGCAAGGCTAGCTTCACGGATGTGCAGCCTGTGTAGTTTCTCAGGTCCCCACGCTTAGAAAGACCCTGTGCTTGGATTAATGCTCTGCTATCACCATGTTAACATTTTTCAACATTGGACCTACGTTTTTATTTTGCTTTGGGCCCTGCAAGTTACGTAGCTGGTCCTGCTCAGCAGTTTCACCACTGACATCTTGGTTCAGATTATTCTTTGTTGGGGGTCGTCCTGTCCGTTGATGGGTGTTTAGCAGCATCCCTGGCCTCTACCTCCTAGATGTCAGAAGCAACATCCCCCTCCCAGTCGTGACAACCAAACATGTCTCCAGACATTGCCAAGTGCCCCGTGGGGGGCAAAGTCACGCCCTATTGAGAACCACTGGGTTAGAGAGATCCCTCCAGTCCCCCCACAGTGTGCGTGTATCTCCAGTACTTGATCCTCCATGTGGGGGAGTGAGAAGTGGGGCTGGTGGTGTCCTCACGATTCTTGCTTTCTACTTTAATAACAACAAGCTACTCTCTTAGGAAGAGACTTGCAATTCAGGCCACAATTTCTTTACATTTAGTCCTACCCCTGCTGTATTTCAAAGGGATCCCTGGATATCTGTGCCAAATGGCCGTAGTTGTGCTGTCAATTCCTTTAGGCCAGGGAGTTCTCTCTATTCAAAGGATGCTCTTGCGCATTGTATTTTCTGCTTCCCATTTCCCTCAGGGCTTATTTTTACGAAACACTTTTCAAAGACAAAAGCAAGAAGAAGACTCCTCATTTCTCTCTGTTTAGCCACCCTTGATAACAACCACTTATCTTTCCAATAGGAGAAAAGGCCACAAATAAAAGGAAATACAGGGATGAAGTGTGTATCTCATTACACAACTCTTCCCCATCTTAATTTTTCTTTGATCATTTGGGATGACTTATTACTTATTGGATTTATAAGACTCTCAGGAAGTTTTCTCCAAGGCCACTATTCTTTATATATTTACTTACTTTTGCATTTTCAGTTTTTATTTAAATCAGAAAATAATCAAATTTATGTACAGTCTAAAAATCAGAAAACTTGAGTAGAGTGGTCTGCAGTCCATTTGGGAGGGGACAGGAGTGGACTGAGCTAGTATTGTACCTGGAAACAGAGGGTGGGCAGCTTGGTGTTGTCTTGGCAGCCTTGGGAGAAGCAGGGCTGAGTGTATAGTGCAACTCACTGACTTTGAGGCTGGGAAAGCCCTTACTAGGTCACATGTCCCTGCAGGGCAGACACAATAACAGAGAGGCCTGCTAATGAGGTGGCCTGGCTCAGACGGACTCAGGATGCTTCCAGAGAGAGCCAGGGCCAGGCCTGGATATTCTGTAAGCAAATCCAAGCTTTCCATGTCCTGTCCATGGCCCCTGTGAGGCAGATGTGGGATACAGCCAGCACATCACCCTTCCCAGGCACCACATAAGGATCTTGTGTGCAGATCAAGCTGTATATGCCCCAGGCCCTAAGGGGCCAGTGGGAGAACATACTGAAGACTTGGATCTGCTCTGGCGTGGAGATGACTGCCAGGCCATACATGGTGCCCAAGCGACTCTGGGCTCTGTATGTGTTCCTTGTGTTTGATGTCTCACACGTGGATGAGTGTTATGGCTTGAATTCTGCCCCAGCAAAAGATATGTTGAAGTGCTAACTCCCAGAATCTGTGAATGTGATCTTATTTGGAAATAAGGTCATCAAGTTATGAGGAGGTCATACTGGATTAGGATGGGTCTTAATTCAATGACTGATGTCCTTATAAATTTGGACACAGACACGCAGAGAGGGGAATGCCATGTGAAGACACAGAGACAGAGGAGACACACAGGGAGAATGCCATGTGACAACGGAGGCAGAGATTGGAGTGGTGTATCATCAAACCGAGGAATGTCAAGTATTGCTGGCAACTTCAAGAAGCTAGGAAGAGGAAAGGAAGGATCCTCCCCTAGAGTCTTCAGAGGAAGCATGGCTCTGCCGACACCTTAATTTCGGACTTCTAGCCTCCAGAACTACGAGAGAACAAATTTCTGTTGTTTTAAGCCACCAAGTTTGTGGTCCTTTGTTACAGCAACCCTAGGAAGCTAATGTAGTGAGGTTCTTATAGTTCCACAGACAATGCAATGGTTTGTGATGGCAGTGGAGTAGACATCACTACTGGATATCTGCAGGACATGGAAGAGTTGAGAGTCTGAGCGTTTCAGATCTTGGTTGTCTGGTAGGAGCCTATGGCTGTACATGTTGCTTTGGGCCACCACCAAGTCCTGCACCCACTGGTTGAGGCTGCTTAATTCCTTCTTCAGTTCCACATTGGTGTTCATGATGTCCCAGACCTTCTGACCTTTAGGGAGCTCTCAAGAACATGTTGTGTGCAGATACCATTGTGAAGAAGGGACTGTCATGGGTGTGAACTGTGTCCACCTTCTTCAGGTTCTGGAGGTCCCAGACGATGATGGTATAGTCTGCAGAGTTGTTCTAGAGTCTGCCCCCTGGATGCAGAGCTCCAGCACGGCGATACCATTGCCTTCCAGTGTATTCTGTTGCCTGTAGATAGTAAATGAGTCCCATACTTTGTTATTTCAGAGAAGCAACTGAAGAGCAGGCCAATCATAGAGTAGATGTAGAGGTAACCACCAAGGTGCCACTTTAAGTACTTTAAGGTTTAAGGTACTTTAGTATTACTAGGCTCTTAGGATCCTAGGATCACCCTGTGTAGGTAGGTGTGGATATGGGATAGTTCGTCCTTCAGCTTGAACATGTCTCACCAAACTCCAAGAGGTCTTTGCAGAACTTGTTTGGGATCCTGTCAAAGATGACAAACTTGAGGTTGAAGTTGTTCTCCAGGTGGCTTATCTTCTTCAGGAGCTTGCCAGCATGGAGCTCAGGAAGGAGATCTCCCTCTCCTCTGGGCCTGACACCATGTACGTCTTGTAGCAATGACCATCTCTCCTGCAAAATCTCCTTCAGGACCTCAAGAACTCCTTAGGGCCTCAAAGCAGTATATCTCCAGGCATGTGTCCAAGTGCCTCTTGCAGATGTGCTGGTTCCTCATTAACCTTCACCTATACTTGCAGTGGAGACACCTAATGAGCCTGTTTACCTTGAAGTAGGCCTCAAAGTACACCTTAAGGAGAGGTGAGCATTTGATGTTGTTGGGAAAGAGCATGGACCACAGCTGCTCTTGTAGTCTTTCCAGGCACTGAGCTTGATGGTGAAGGGGCATTTACATGGCTTGATCTTACATGGCCTGGCAGACATGCCTACAATGGTTGAAGAGCTCCTCAATCTGCTTGGTCATTGTGATGTTCTGCATCACCACCATCAGCTTGGTGTTGTCCTGAGACATATCTCGTATCTTTGACTTTAAAGAACATCACCTACAGAATGTGTGCCTTCAGTGGTGCCCACTGGGTCCTTGAACACACACTCACACGGTTGGCCACACAGCTTCACTGATGGCTGCTCAGCAAGCACCAGAAGCTCCTCCTCCTCCTTGGGCATCAGGGCATGCTGGACTCAGAGTGAAGGGAGTGGACTGAGCTGGCTGTGTCAGAGTAGTACTGATGGATGATAGAGGGCATGCTGTCCTTCTTGTCCAATGGTGAGTAGCTGGAGGAGGAGGGCATCCTTGGTGACATTTGTAAGGGCCGGTCCCCTTGGTTTTTGTGATGATGATGGCTGGGGGCTTGAAGGTTATTTCCATGGTGATGGTATCTGGGCTGGAGGACTGGTGGGGTTCCCTCCTAGAGCAGTAGTTGTAATGGGGGTTCTTGCTCATGTTCATGCACCAGAGTTCATCCTCCCAGCGTGATTGTCCCAGAGCAGAAACTCCCATGTCCCTTCTCCTTGTGCTCCTTCTATGTTGTCTGGAAAAGGACCAGTACTTTATTTTAACAGAGGAAGAATTTTCTTTATGGTGTCAACTTCTGCATGTAAAACACTAGAAGCAATGCCAGCAACCTCACCAATTTTGTGCTAAACAACTTGTTCTGGCCTCTTCATGTGATACTGAATGTGTTTAACCCTCTAGGGGGGGTCTCATCAAGGGCAGTCTACATCAGAGTGTCAGAATTTAGAGATGAAAATAATTATTTTTAAACTTCTTTAAGTATCTACTGGAGAAAAAAACTCTTATTTCTTTTCCCTTATCTGCAAAATCTATGACATACTCTTTTCATATATATGTGTGTGTGTGTATGGGTGTGTGTGTATGTGTCATTCTGATTGAAATTCAACTAGGATTATATATGTCTGTGGTATTCCAGGCGTGAGCTAGACACTTACAAATAACAGTCATAACAGCCATCTAAGGTAGCTGTAATTATGTCCGTTTTATAGTAAGGGAGACTGAAATAACCTGGGAGAGACTTTTTTAATACTGATGGAAATAAGCTGGTTGAGGTAGAGTGATTGAAAATAGAAGAGGGAAGATTCTAAGAAGGCAGGGGGTTGGGGGAAGATAGGAACCAGATCATGAATGGGAAGGAGAGAATAATGGAGAAAAGTATGTGTGGGGTGTGGGTAAGATGGTAGGCGTAGGGGCAGGAAGTTGAAGGAGTTTGCTCCCAATGGCTTTTGTTTGAGTGTGAAGTAAGAGTTAAGATCATCACTGAGTGGGATGGGAGGTGAAGTGGGGGACATGTGGAGATTTGAAGAGATTGGAAAAGATTCAAAAAGATTAGAAATAGTCATTAAAGAGTGTAAATGCAAGTTGCCCAGAGAATTGTAGCAGGATTCCTAGGCAGTGCCAAGAGTCCAGTTGGATTGGCAATCATAAATTTATAGTGAAACCATTCTGCCTGGTTGTGTAGTTTTCTCCAGCAACTCTCAGATGCTCAAGTGCATGCATCGTATTCATTTGCTAGGGCTGCAATAACTAAGTGCCATAGACTGGGTGGCTTAAACAATGGAAATATATTTTCTCATAGTTCTGAAGGCTAGAAGTCCAAGGTCAAAGTGTTGGCAGGGTTGGCTTTTCTCTGAAGGCCTCTCTCCTTGGCTTGTAGATGACCATCTTCTCCTGTGTCCTCACATGGTCTTTCCTTTGTGTGTGTCTGTGTCCTAACTCCTCTTCTTATAAGGACACCAGTCATATTGGATTAGGACCCTCCTCAAGGACTTCACCTTAATTATCTCTCTAAAGACTCTGTCTCCAAATACAGTCACATTCTGAAGTACTGTGGGTTAGAATTTCAACATATGAATTTTGAGGGGGACACAGTTCAGCTCATAACACATAGAAAAGAGGAGGATATGGTTCATTCAGGGCTGGGATTTTGTCCTGGTGGGTGTAGGGAAATGAGGAAGGGGTAGTGGCAAGGATATTATCAAGAAAATTGCAGAAATAAGGGCCATGGACCAAGTACACTTAGAGAGAGAAATGAAGGTGTGGAAGGACACTAAAAGAAAAGGAAGATAGTATAGGAACCAGTGACAAAATGTCTCAGGGAGGTCAAAGAGGGTCATGGAAGGAGTAGTTGAAGAGGTAAGTTGGAGGCATCGGAGACTAGAGTTGAAGAGTGGGGTGATTGTATTAGTGGTTTCAGAGGTGATTTTAATATTGTATATAATTTTCCATGAGATATAATTTTCATGAGCAGTTTATCTCTTTATGAAACACAGACATGCTTGCCCTTTTCAAGCCTTCCAGAATGTGCGATCTTCAATACAGTGATGATCCATAGCATTCCCTCCAACCTCCGTGAAAACTGCATCAGTTGTAATGCCTTTATTTGCAAGTAACAAGAAATCATTCAAACTAGGCTAAGGAGAAATGAAAGAGAGATTTATTATCAGGTTACAAAGATATAAAATGGAACTTAATAAGAAATAGAGCCAGACCTCTCAAGAGGCTAGAATCAGAAATTGGAAACTCGGCAGGAATGAGAGACCAGACTCAAGAATCAGAAAGCCACTGGGATCCAAGGTAGCTACTCTCTCAGTTTCTTTCTTGGAGTCATTAGGTCTTTCTGTGTGTCAGCCACCCAGAAAGCCACATAGTCGTACAGACTGGCTTTCTCCTTGTCCAGCAAGTGCGAGATCAGCCCCACAATAGTCTCAGAGCTTGTATGCCCTCCATTCAAGCAAAAAGCAGAGAGTTCCTATCATCAGTGCCCTGATTGCACACCACAGGTGTCTAGGCCAGATGCAGACATCAGTCAGGTGGAGGAGGGGTGGCCCGTTGGAATAAACTGCGGTTCTCCAAATGCCTTTGAAGATGTTTCTGTCTTTTAAACTCCCTGTTAATTGTCAATGTCAAAAACAAAATGTGCTCCTCACAAAAAGCAGGCTTTTTGCTTCTGTCTTGTTGGAACTCAATTATTTGCTGAAGGAATCAGTTGTATGTAAAGTACTAAAAACAAGTTTTTAGAATAAAAATCCCTAAAAAGGCTACAATGGCATATTCTGATTTCTCCCATATATTTGATAATTTTTAACATTTTAAACTAATCTGTAAGAATCTCTTTCAAGAATAAATCTGGTCTACTGTGTGCCAGATTGAGTTGTGAATTTTATCTCATTTAATCTTCACAATACACTTCTTTGAAATTATTATCCTCTCTTTAACAGGTGAGGAAACTGGTTGCAGCTGCAGAGCTAGCCATCAGCAGAGCTGGCATTTAAATCAAGTTTTGGATTCAGAAGATAGAGATTCAGAGAAGCTTTGTTACTGGTTAGCTTTGTGAACTTGGACAAGTAATTAACCTCATTGCACATTAGTTTTCTCATCTTTAAGGTGGATCATAGAAATGAAAAATAAAGTTGATGTGAAGATTTAATGCATGTCAAAGTGCCTGCTGGGGTCTTCAAGGCAGGGTGGGTGGGCAATAAATAGCATCCTTCCTTTTTGCTTGATTCTGGATAAAGACCAGGGAGTGGCAGATGGAGGCAGTCATGGCACCTCTAGGAAAGGGCAAATGGGGAATATGGCTTAGGGGGAGACAAATGGGTCCATTGGCTGAATCCCAGCATGAGATTGTCATCCACTGTGTCACGGATAACACTTGATTGGGACAAGCCTTTCTTCACAGGGACTTGTCTTTTAAGTGCATGTTTCACTCTACACAATTACATTGCTTTCCTCTTCTCACCTTATCCTCTTCTGTCATCTTGGCTTGTGCACATTTTGTCACGTCAGTGAAGACTCCTTGTTTGAGACATCATACGCTCTGAGTATCGTAAGCTTCTGTTTTGCCATGTTTTCTGTTAATAGCTTCTCTCCTCCTCAGGCAGAGGAGTCACCTGTTCTTCATTCCCCACATTTATATCTCTGGCCCGTCTGACCACTCCGCTGAGTTCAGACTTGAACATCCAAGGACTAACTTGACCTTTACACTCAGAGATCTCATAACATCACCAAGTCGATGTCTCGTTTCCCCAACTTGTTTCTGTCTCTCTTAGTAAATGGGGTCCCCATCCTGACCTGCCGACATCAAAAACACGTGAATTAGTCTTGATTCCTTCTTTCCCTTCGCCTTCCACCTGTAACGCATTAGCAAGTTTTGTCCTCTTTAGCTCTCAAATATATCCCAAATTGGTCCACAGGTATGCGGCCCACTGCGACATCCCTGCAGTCCCTGGTCCAGCCCGCCTCCATCTCTCATCCCGCGCACAGTGCTGGCCTTCCACCGGGCTCCCCCTTACCGCTCTTCAATCCATTCTTCACACCGTGACCTTTCAGAATGTGTCAGTGCCCTGTGTAAGCACTCGGTGGCTTCTGGTGCACTTGAGATGAACTCCAAACTCCACACCGTGGCCTCCAGGACTCCGCCCACTCTGGCCCTTGCTAATTTCTCCAGCCCCCTGTGCTGCCGCTCTCCCACTTGTGCCTCTGCATCAGCCACTGTGCCCTTTCTCGTTCTCATTCCTACTCAGGTCTTGGCGTTTACTGGACCTTGAGCACCTTCTCCCTGATCGTCACATGTTTGGCTACATCTCTTCATTTTAATTTTCCCTCAAATGTCACCTCTTCAGAAAAGTATTCCCTCACCACCCTGCCAAGAGTGCCTCCCATGACAGATACATGACTCCTCACTGCCTGAAATGATCATGCCTACTTGTGTGCTTACTTGTCTAAGCCTCTAGACTATAAATTCCGTGAGGACATGGACCGTCTGTCATGGTCATTGCTCCATTTCCAATGATAGAATCCTATCTGACATATAGGAGGTGCTGAGTAACCATTTGTTGAATGAATAAATGCGTGACATGGAATGAAGAGATGGTTAGGGTTTGTATTAGTGACCCTCGATAGTCACAGGCATCTTCTTTTCCTGGTAGGTCTGGCTCATGGATCACTATAGGAACAGTCTCCGTCAGGGCCTGTTCCTGCTCTATCTGCTCCTTAGTAATCAGGATTGATTTTCACACCTTCAAAAATTATCTTAGCTAAAGGTCCTCATTATTAATCCATAGTAAAGAAAGTTTGTTCTCACATACATCAGGCAGCAAAGTCTAGACCTGATGCCGTGAACACAGAGAGACCCTGGGTTGACTGAGAGGCCAGGGCCCCCACTGGCTAAAAGCATCCACATCAATGCCGCCAGGGAGGGTGTCATCTCGTTTTGATGTAATTGAAAAGCATACAATGGTGGGGACGTTATAGTTCCCTGTAATTTTGCTGACTTTGCCATTTTAGTGAAAAATAATTTATTCTAATGTGATTTGCATTGCATAAAATTATAATAAATGTTTTTAAGAACAAGGTGCTGTATATTTATGAAATCGTTGTGTTTATATGAGGAAGAGGTTTAAAATGTATTGGCATGTATTTTCCACAAACACTTACATGCAAAGCTATATACTCTGCAGCCTTGACATTAACATATATTATTTGCATAAACCATAAACAGTGGGCAATTTCTTTGTCAAACAAAAAGTACTGATTACCTTAGAAAGGATATTAATATCTTTCCTTTATCCATATTTTTAAATTTTGCTGACTGTATTTTGATGATCATTCATCTTGTCTGGTAGCACAATCTGCAGCAAAAACTCTCTCAATATTTCCCAAAACAAAAAAATAAGATACAGGAAAGGCAACAGCTTCTGAATGTGAATGGTCTGTGATAACAGTAGTTTTGACTGGTAGCAGAAAGCCTTTCTTCTGCTGAAGTTCACAGCTATTAGACCTGGGCATACGCCAGGTGGACATCTGATTGACAGAGGGGTGTCGGTAAATATATTTTCAAATTAAATTTCATGTTTATTTTCAGCCCTCCTTAGCAGCTTTCCACTTGAAGTTTTGGTCTGCTGAACCTAGCTAGTTTCCTTTGGGGAAAAAAAAAAGATAGGTTGTTCAAATACTTCTCTGTGTGTTTTCCGTTAATAGCTTGGGCTCCTTGGGACTAATTTCAGCTGAACTGATAGAAACAATGCTGAGATTGCATCCCCGCGAAGTGGGGATTCCACCTTATATGTGAAGATGTGAACTGACATACTGACTCGTTGCAAGAAAGGAAGGAACATTGATCATGGAGTCAATCAGATCTGCATTTGACTAGTGATGACATTATTTAACTGCTCTAACCCGTTACTCATCCATTAAATGGCAAGAATGATAGTACTTATACCATGGCTTGTAATGAGGATTAAATTAATTGATCCATATAGGAAGCCTGATACACAGTAAGCACTCAATAACTTTAGCTGCTGCTATTATTATTACTATATGAGTTGGAGATAATGATACCAGCTAATAGACTTATGTGAAAATTAAATAAGATCCAGTGCCTGGCACATAGTGCTAACCCAGTACATGTGGGTTTACTGCCTCTCCCCCAGTGACAGACCCCCTGAATGCCTATATAATGTGAACACTGGAGGACAGGTAGGACTCGGCTGGTATCAGCTCCATTTTGGTTACGCACAGAGGATTGTTGGACGAAAAGGCAGAGTCTGATATCCAAGGAAATTAATAAGTAGAGTCACCAAGTGTGCCCCTTTCACAGAAGACGTTTCAGTTCTTCCCTCATAGACTGGAATCTTTTCCATCCCCAGGGGCAGGATGCTGTGTGTGAACTTAGACCTGGCCAAGCATTCACCCATTCATAACCAACTTTGCAGTGTGTGCTGAGTGCTAGGTCTGATGAAACTAATAAGATATGAAAAGTTTACTGCCTGATAGGGAAGACTCATTGCAACTTTGAAAAAAATGACAAAGGTGTTTTTCCAGAGTGGATGAGAATTTGGAGAATGGGAACTTGTGTACATTGTCAGTTCAGCTGCTTTAGAAAAGGATTTGGCAATATCTAGCAAAGCTGAAGGTGTTTATACTTTATGAGCCACCACTTCCCCTCTTAAATAGAGCTGAGGGAAGTGGTTCTCCAAGTGTGGCCCCTGGTCCAGCAACATCAGCATCATCTGGGAACTTGTTAAAAGCGCAAGTGCTTGAATCTCATCTCAGACTTACTGAATCAGAAACTCTGGGGGAGGGGCCAGCAATCTTTGTTTTAAGAAGCCCTCCAGGTGAAGCTGGTGGACTCCTAAGACTGAGAACTACTGGCACAAAGGAGATGAATGAGAGAATGTTGGAATTGGAAGTGATCTAAATGTCCATCACCAGTGAATCGTTATGATATATTCCTACAAAATCATACTCTTCGGCACTGAACAAGACTATGCGCACCGATGGCTGGATCTCAAAAACATGATGTTGAGAGAGAAGAAAAGCAAGTTGCATAAGAATATATGCAGGATGCCACCATTTATTTTATAATTTTGAAATTTGCAAAACGTATTATATATATGTGTATATGGCTACATATTATTTAGCGATGAATGTCTGTGTAGAGGAATTAGGAGAGAGGGGAAGGAATGTGGTAGGAGAAGCTACACCAGGAATTTCATCACTATTAGCAAGGTTTTATTTCTTAAGCTGACTGATGAGTATGTCGGTTTTCGTGATATTCTTCTTTATATTTCTTTGAATGTCTAAAATATATCATCATCAACTAATTTTAAAAAGAGAGGCTTTCCTAAAATATGTCTCTTGGTCTCCAGGGCAGCTTCCCTTCCCTTCCCTTTGTTTGAACAGGAAAACTCACAACTACCTGCTAAACATCCCTGACCAGAGGAATCACTGGGCAAACGTTGCCGTGGTGTATGAGCCAGTTCACTTCTGTGCGTGACCCAGAGGGTACCTGATCTATTTTCTCTGGTTTCATGTTCGTAGACTCTATATATCTCAAAGTATTGTCTCACACATTTCATCCTGAAAATAACTCTGTGAGTGAATGTGGATATTATTATTCCCCAATTGACAGATGATGAAAAAAATCAAGTTAGCTCACATTCATTGAGTAGATACCACGTGCCAAATCCTGAGAGAAGTGCTTTACTCACGTGTTCTCATGGAGCCATCACATGATCCCATTTGACAGATGAGGAGACTGAGGTGTAGAGAGGTTAAAGGAACCTGCTCATATCCAGTAAGTGCAGAGTCAGAAGTCAAAATCAGGGCCGGCCCCGTGGCTTGCCAGTTAAGTGCACGCGCTCTGCTGCTGGCGGCCGGGGTTCGGATCCCGGGCACCCACCGACGCACCACTTCCCCAGCCATGCTGAGGCCGCGTCCCACATACAGCAACTAGAAGGATGTGCAGCTGTGACATACAACTATCTACTGGGGCTTTGGGGGAAAAAAAAATAAATAAATAAAATTATAAAAAAAAAAAAGTCAAAATCAGATCTACATGAAGACAAAGACCTTGCTTTAATGACTGTTCTATGCTATCTCTAAAAAAAAAGTGTGATTCCATAACTTGCCTAAGGCTGATTGGGTTTAGAAATAGCTCTACATAATCTTTCTTATGCCAAAGGGTGATCCATTCTGTTTTTCTTTGTTTTTGCTTTAACCTTCCATATAAGTCAGGCTTCCTGACTGCAAGTAACTGAAATTGATACTGGCTCATTTAAGCAGAAGAGAACTTAGTGGGAAAATATCAAGGGGACCAAGAAGTGGAGAGGAAGACTAGAACAAATGGAAATGGACAGAAGGATATTCTGGAGGGCTGGGCAGCAGAAACCACAGCCATGTCCAGACCAGGAAGAAGGAAAAGCTAGTCTCTTCTCTGCTGGGAGATAGTCATCCTGAATTACTCTTCTCCCAAGCCTAAAAAATGGGAGAAAATAATCTCCTCTCTCTCCCCCACCCCCACCCACCTAAAAAAATCAGCATGTTTTTAAGAAGGGCTAGATAGATGCTGGAGAAGCAGTCAGTGTGGCAGACATGTGACAGAAAGTTCACGTCCCAGAGCAGGCAGTCACATTAAACAAGGAAAGAAAAAAATAAATACATCTTTGTTGCCCGGCATTCCCCAATGGGTAATTAAAATGACGCCACTGCTGTTTTTACTACGTTCAAAAGTGTTTTAATTTGTGTTTAGCCAGAGGCTTTCTGGCAACAGGAACATTTTTATAAATTTAACAAATAATTATAAATAAATAAAGTCTCCACTTCTGCTGTTTGGGGGAACGTTTCCTTCAGGTAACACATTTATAAATCCACCTGTTTGACAATATGAAGCTAAAATAACAGTAGAGCTTGAACTGGTTGCTTAAGTGACAGTTGAAATGGTGTATTTGTCAGCATAGAAATGAAAAACAATATCATGCAGGGAGGTAATCTAGTCCCAGAGGCACCATGGACTATAAATGCTAAATTACAATAGACCTAGAATATAACCTTGCATAATTTTTGAATAAAGGATATGAGGAACAGAAAACCCAAGATAGCAAGAATTCAGGTTAAAGGAAGCCCACACAATTGCTAGTTAAGGTGACTTCGAGACTAGTGATACGGTCTCTAGGTGCCCCTAAAAATGTATTTGACAGCCATTCTTCGTCAGTAATACTGGATATAATAACAATGAGAGCATTTAAGGAAGAGTTGTTATGTGGTTATGTGCTCATGTTCCTTCTCAGGTCAGTATGAGTTGATGGTCCATCATGGTTGGTTTTCCAATCTTTAGTTCATGGGTGACTTCAAATGGAGCTTAGGAGATAGCAGATTTCCTTGTTGAGTGTAAGAGCTGACCTTATCTTGGTGACTAGGGCCAGCTAAGATATTTCCACTGCAGAATATAGTTGGGTCAAAAACTTCCCTGGGCGCCATCCAGCTCATTCATGTTCAGATAAAACACATGTGGACCCTGGATATGAAATATGCCCACATCCTGCTTTCCTTTCATTCTGAATAACCAAGACCCTAGGTAGGCGAACTGGGGTTCTGTATGCCCTCAGGAGGGAATAGTTTCTCAACAAGAAATACGTGAAAAAAAATTATGGGGCCTACTTTCCAGACATTTTCTAGGAATTCTTAAGAAATGATGGAATCTTGTTCTTAAAAAAACTGGGGTAGGGACAGCAGAGGAAGGGAGAGCTTATCTCTTGTCAAAGATGCTGAAGTTATAAAAGAACAAATGTCTTTATAGTAGGGGAGGGCTCAGTGCCTACCTCCATCTATCTGAAGGGGCATGTGAGTATTCCAACCAGGATGGCCCATTGCATGGTGTAGGATTCCTTCTATGTGACAGCATCATTGAAGAAATACGTGTAAATCATATTTTCAATGCAATAGTAGATCTCACTCTTTAAAGGAGTCCTGTTATAAATTAAATACTTCTCCTGGAACTTAAATCACCGCTTTTATGGAAGAGAGGCAGCATAGCATGATGGTGAAGAGCAGGGATGCTGGAGCCAGCTGCCTGGGTTAGAATCCCATCTCTGCATCCCATCCCTACCTGGGTAAGTGTGCTTTGGTTTCCCAGAGGCAAAGTGGGGATGCTAATGGAGGTATAAGTTTATATAGTGTATTGTAAGTATTCAGTGGATATCAGATACTACGACTATTACTTAACTGCATCAAGTTTGCTAAAAGCTGTCTTAGCTTTATTGGAAGTATGTTGCAGGCTTCTTATCTTATACAGTCTTCCCAGAAGTACTCATCTGACCTGATCATTTTCTTTATTGCTCTCTCTCTTTCCTTCAACAGTTACCGTGTACCTGCCATTTGTCAGCTACCACAGGTAGCTGGTTGTTAACAAAAGGAAAAGATAATAGTTTCAGCTCTCAGGGAACTCACAGTCTAATGGCAGAAAACCAATGAGTAAGTGATTGTGACTCATATTTGCAGTTCCTTCTTCCATCTCTCTGTTTACTGGTAAAATTTCCTCAGCATGCCATGTGCTCCAGAATCTGGATAATCATCCAGTGTCCTCAGTTGGCTGTTGACAAGCTGTGGTGCCCTATTTGCTCATGCTCCTTCTTTAGAACACCTGTACTGTCTATGTCTTTTCCTAGACTCTCCCACTCTTGAGCACTATACTGAGTTTACGTCTTTCTAGAGAAGCTGGAATAGATCCAGCCCACTGAGATGACCCTTGATCATAAATCACTGGATATCCTCAAAATAAAGCCAGTGCTCAGCCAAGAAATAAGCCCTTTTGGAGTTACTTTTTTCACTAATCCCAATGAGAAATTAAGGATCCCTTGAGGGGTGGGAGGTTCCACCAGAGAATTCTCTTTTGTGATTTGCCATCCCTACCACTAGGTGTCACTGTTCTACATAAATAAAATGGAACCAAATTGGCCTTGGCACTATGAAATTTGGCCTTGGTTAAGCGGGTCTGGCAGGTTTCGGTACCTCCTCGTTTTGACGTTGTCAAGTAACCATCACTGCCGCCTAAAGACTGGTTACAGTACAGGAACCAGCCCTGCATAAAAAGCCTTTGAAGTTAAAGTATCTGACACATGTAAATCCAATATTCTGTAGATATCCTCTTTGGTATTGATCCTTTTAAAATAGGTCTTTAAAGATTAACTTCTTGGAATAAACATAAAGTATTTATGCAATGTATTATTTACGTATCTGTTTGGGAAGAATTATCTGGTTGCATCAAGACATTATATAGAAAACAAAGGAAATCTCACAAAAGAAGACTATTTGCGCTCCTCCCAGTGACCTTCCTCTCTTTGAGAGACAGAGGGAACCATAAACTCACACTGAGATAAAATATGACATTATCCACTTGATCCTCCCTTCTCCCATTTAAAAAGAAATTTTCCAGAATTTTCTACCTTTAGGACAATAAGTTTCTCAGCCATTATGAGGGGTTATCAACAAAATAAAAACACTCCCCACCCACCCACCCCCACATGCACAAATGCACAGAATTATTATTAAATCAATGATCTCTGATACACAGGAGACCCCTTCTTGAGTTATTTGCATGGTCTTTTTTTTTTTTTTCTGACAAGAGGGTATTGTTTTATAGCTCAGTGTTTATTAGAATACAGGGGCCTTTTAAACAACAGTAGTGGTCAGTGAACTGTCGCTCTTCCCTTTGGTCTATGACAAGTTGGTGGAGTGAGGATCTATAACATTAACCATAAGAGGCCCTAGACAGGCTTTTCTTCCCTTGTCATGTCCTTCTTGGAAGAACGCCTAATTTTATTGGCAAAGTAATGATCACAAAAGCCAGTCAGCACTTTGAGCTATGTGGCATTGGGCTTATGGGCTCAATTTTAAGGCAGGTCTAGTGCTTGGTGAGAAAGAAGGCAAACACTACTGGTTAAAAGGAGGAAAGTATAGGCAGAAAAGAAACCAAATTGGAATATTTTCATTAAGAAATACTTGTCTCATAAGACATTAGTTAAGTCCAGAATGATATGGTTGAGTTATACCACCCATGGCGTGTTGATCAACAGAAACCAGAAGGTTCTTTTTGGTTGGCCTGTTCTTACAACAGCATAAGGCATCTTGATCATCTGCACATCCCTTTCATCCTTAAAAGTCACATGAGCATGATGGAGTGTGAGGGAGATGGCTCAGATAAGGTTCCTGTCCAGAATTCCTTAAATCTCTTTCCTAAATAAATAAATGTCCTAAAAAATGTTTCTGGGAAGTCCTATGTTGGAAATAGTGGACAGAGAGCTTTGGTTATTGCAGTAGAAATTTGAGATTGGTCTAGGATTCCTCTGAGCCATTTTGACAAGCAATCTACTACAATCCAGATGTTTCCCCACAGACTATGGATCTGTGAAGTCAGTATGGTATCTTGACTGTTCCACTAGAGAGTATTTTGATAGGTTATATTAAATAACTTTTGTGTTTTATTTTACTCCCAATATCAAATAAATTGTTGGTCATCATGTAACTTGTAGCCTAGCCAGTGCCTCCATGTAAATAGTTCTTAGATGCTATCACATTATAATGATAAAGATAATGTAATGTCAGCTTCCTGGAATAGAAGAGTGATTTTTTTTTCCATAAAGGGCATTTTTAAATGGGTCATTAACTCATTTTATGAGTACCTTAATGTTTTGAGCACTGTGAGGAGATAATCTATCAACCCACTGGGGCCAAAATTGATTCAGAAAAGAATTTCATCACCTACGGAATATCCTCTCATAAGGTATTACACATCCTAATAGCCTGGATCAAATAAACAATGCAGAGTTTTTATTGTTGCAGGCAGCACCATTTAATTATTACACCTGGCTGTTCATCCTGTGGTGCTAAACCCAATCCACAGGCCATCATCCATGGTCAGGTAGGCTTTTTGTCTAAGACAGAAGAGTCTCATAGTTGGCCAAATGAAATCCAGTATTTAATTCTTCTAATATTTTATTCCTTCATATTTAATTCAAAACCAGGGTCAATCCCATGTAGCATCTTGTATCGTTAGATTAACCTTCCCAAGTGGATCTAAATTGTCTTCTAGTCTATGAGTTTCCAATGAAAGTGGCATAATGCAAATTAGGACCTACATCAGTGGGAAGTATTCAGAATATTCATTCAATATGTTTCTCTCATTCTTATAGCTAAAAGTATAGTCTTAAACCCAGAGCTATAATGAAGAGGGTAGGATTATCCATAGCTAAGAGTTCTAAACACATTCTGATAGAGGCTTATAATCAGTACAAATTGTAATGGCCATAGAAGGAGTTGTTCTGCAGATGGCTTTATTCTTGAGTACTCAGTACCATCTGGCACTTTGTGGCTGAGCCCAGCTCCACCGCTATGAGAAACCATATTTGCGATGTCTTGGCATAAATACGGAAGTCAATGGCTCCTTGACATTTTGGACCCTTCATCATATGGCAAGTCCAGCTGCAGAGCATGCCCTTTTCCAGTGGGCAGGAAAGTGGCTCAGATGAGGTTGCTTTTTGCTGAAGAAAAGGTCACCTCTAGGAGTCTTGAAGCTTTGGCTTAAGTTTGGGGATTCCATATGGCACTATGAACCACTTCTTTTAGGTTGAGTGAAATACTTGCAGTATTGATGTAGGAATCAAACAATTTCATTCTAAAATATGTGAGTTTATGTTAAAATAAATTTAGATAATTGATATACTGAAACAATGTAGGCTTTTTCCTATCTGCTTGTAAAATACTTCATGCAGACTTCGATTATTGTATGTATCACCCTGTACTGTGGTTTTTCTTTTCCTCTCTCCCTCCATAAGCTGTGACATTTTGAAGGCAGAAATTATGTCTTTCTCATCTTTTTATTCCCAGAATCTAGGACCTGGCCTGGCACATTTTAGATACCCGCTAAATTAATTGAATTAGCCCCGAAAACTTTCTTTGTGTTTGTTCTTTATTAATCCCATTATGAGGAAGTTGTTGAAATATGGTTTTGCCACCAGAATCCTAGAAATCAGGATCTTCAGGGACCAGCAACTATTTTGAACTCAAGGTTTAGTGCCCGTTTCTAGGTACCTGATCATTTAGGCGCTCTATCAGTATTTCCTGAGACAATAAGTGATGGTGTCAATGTGTTGGCTCCACTGTTTACTAGCTGTGTGATCTTTAACAAGTTATTTTGACTCTCTAAAACCTTAGTTTCTTCATCTGTAAAATGGGACTAATAATAGTATCTACTTCTGAGGTAGTAGATTTCATGAAATTAAGCATTTAAAGGGATGTGCAAGATGAGCAATAAATATAAGCAATTTACTAAGATTTGACAAGAAGCATGGATGCCTTCCTGCACTTCCACAGCATAACTTCCATTCATTCCTCCTATAGAGCCATTATCTTCTTGGAAAATGAATGATTGTTCTGGTTATCTATTGCTACATATGAAAATTACCCCAAAATTTGGTGCATTAGAACAACAATTTATTAGTCTTTCTCACAGTACTGTGGATTAATTTGGCTCAGCTGGGCAGTTCTCATTTGTGCTCTCTGAAGGAGTTCCAGTAAAATAGTAGCTTCTGAGGGCTTGTCTGGGGTCACTCACTCTGCTGGCAGTTGATACTGGCTGTCAGCTGGAAGCTGTCCCCTGGAGCTCTTGTACATGGCCTCTCCATATGACTTGGGATGTTCATGGTGGTCTCAAGGAAGTTACACTTTTACAAGGCAGCTAATTTCCAAGAGGGAGCAATCCTAAGAGCGAGCATTCTAAAAGATCTGGCAGAAGCTGCAAGGCTTCTATGACCTAGCCTTAGGCTTACATCACTTGCACAGTATTCTATTGGCCAAAACTAAATCCTAGGGCCAGCCCAGATTTGAGAGGAGGGAGCTATATCAGGGTGTGAATACTGGAAGGCATGGTTCACTGAGGGATGTAGGGTAGAAGGCTATTTTAAGAGATGAGCTACCAAAGTGACCTTGGCTCCTCTGGCAAAGAATCTGGAAATAAACATGATGGGAGATTTGTCTAATGCTCACCTACGTTTAACAACTGTAATCAACTTCAATCCTTCAGTCATGGCTATTAATGAGTCCTGTTACATATATGGCAACAGCCTGCGGCATCGCATGCAGGATTCTCTGATTATCATGCAAGTCTTGGACTGCATTATCATTTGAAGAATCAGAATTGCTTGATGCCAGGTGATCTGCTATGACACTGCTTAAACTTCATTCTAATGGGTTTTGGATAGCTTCTCCTCTCAAGTTGGCCCAGCCCCCTAAAGTTCGGATCCTGGATTCTTCAAACAGACAGTATTTTGCTCCAGTTTAAGCTTTATGTTGGTATTCCTGAGCTCATCTGCAGATCAGTCAAAGTAGTAATTTCCAACTGCTGAAAACAGACCCCATCCCCACCCTGGTTCATCATTATTCTCCCTAGATGTATCCATTTTCAACACCTTGGTGTTCATCCTCCAAGACTGTTCTCTATGCTTTTGCAAAGATATACAGTCATGCGTCGCTTACCAATGGGGCACGTTCTTAGAAATGCGTCATTAGGTGATTTTGTCGTTGTGCGAACATCACGGAGTATACTTACACAGAACTATGATGGCATAGCCTACTACACACCTAGGCTATATGGTACTAATCTTATGAGACCACCATTGTATATATGGTTCCTTGTTGACTAAAATGTCGTTATGGGTGAATGACTGTATTTATAGTTTTGTTGCTTATTAAATAAAGTTGGGATCATTCATTCAACTAGACATTCATGTTTATTCATTCAGAAATTATTTACTGAGTACCAGTATGTCTGAAATTTTATTTTATTTTAAAACAACCTATCTTGGCCATTCTTCTACATCAGTCCATATAGTTGCCCTCATTCGTTTTAATTGCTGCATGAGATTATTCATTTAGCTTTCCTTTAATGATGCTCGTGTAGTATTTCCACTTTTGTGATATTACAAACAATCCAATAGTGATCCTCCTTGAATGTGTATTGTTGGGCACACACACAACATTTTTTCCTGTAAGATAGAGTCCAAAAAGTAGAAATGCTGAGTCAAAGCGAAGGCCCATTTAAAATTTTGATTAAATGATACTGAAAAATTAACTTTCAAAATGGCTGTGCTAAGGAGTAGCATGAGATAAAGATAGTGATTCTCTGCACTCTGGCAACACTGATATTGTATTTCTCTCTCTCCTTGTAATTTTTGCCAATCTGAAGGCTGAAGAATGCTATCTCACTGTTTAATTTGTCCTTTCTTACAAGTTTATTCTCGTAAGTTTAATGCACATTTGTTTATTTGTTTCTCTTTTCCTCTAAATTACCTGTTCTGACCTTTTCCTGTTTTTCTGTTGGTTTTTTTGTCTTTATCTCAGTGACTCCTATTGTGCCCCTTTTATATTACTGATAGTATTTGGAAGTGTCCCATGCAAGGAACAGGGAACCTGATTAACAATGACTTTAACAAATAAGGGTTTGTTTTTCTTACACAATGAGAAGCCTAGAAGTATGAGGCTGTTGGCATTTGCTCTGTGGCTCAGTCCTGTCAGCACTGGAGTCTCTGTAAGTCTCTTGGCTTTTTCCTCCTGATCACAAAATAGTAGTGCTCTTGGCATTTGCCCTTTTTATCAGAAAGCTACAGCTTTCTTGGAATCTACAAGGAAGTTTGTAATGTCTAGAATGGAGACAGGAATGTCCAAAGAAATTGATGAGGAATTTTGGGTTAACTAACCTACAGTGCCAGCCACTTTTGTATTAACACCTTGTGTTAACTTGCCACTTAAGTTGTCTTTTTCCCCCATTTGTCATCAGTATCTTAATTCAGTTTATAGTATCTTTCAGCTCATGGGAATTTACATTTTGAATGTAGTAAATTCTGTTATTACATTTGTTTATGATTTTAGTTTTCATTCTTTCCCTTCTGAAAATGTTTTTGCTCTTTTCTAACATATTGATAATTTTGATCTTGATGTTTCTTTTTAAAATCAATCTGGAATTTAATTTCATTGATGTTCTAATGTAGGAAAATATTTTTCATCCCCTCTGACCCAGGAAAATGGATAGGTTTTTTTTTTTTTAACAGGTAGGAAGTTTATTTTTCTTATGTAAAAAAAGTCTAGATTATAGTTAGAGGAAGTTTTTTTCCTGCTTTATTGAAGTATAACTAACAAATAAAAATTGTATATATTTAAGGTGTACAATTTGATGCTTTGATGTACGTGTTGTTGTGAAGTAATCACCACAATCAAACTAATTAACATATCCGTCACCTCACAGCCTCACATAGTTATCATTTTCTTTCTTTTTTCTTTTGTGTTGAGAACCCTTAACATCTTCTCTCTTAGCAGATTTCAAGTATACAATACAGTATTGTTAACTGGTCACGTTGCTATACATTAGATCTCCAGATCTTAATCTCTTGCATGATTGAAACTTTGTACCCCTTGACTAACATCTCCCATTTTCTTCTCCCCTGGTCCATGTAATTGAGATCATACAGTATTTGTCTTTCTGTGTCTGGCTTATTTCAGTTAGCATAATGTCCTCTGGTTCATCATGCTGTTGCAAATGGCAGAATTTCATTCTTTTTTAAGACTGAATAATATTTATATATACCACACTTTCTTTATCTATTCATCCCTCAACGGACATTTAGATTGTTTCTATGTCTTGGCTATTGTGAATAACACTGCAGTGGACATGGGAGTGCAGATATCTCTTTGGGATACTGATTTCATTTCCTTTGGATATATATCCAGAAGTGAGATTGCCGGATCATATGGTAGTTCTATTTTTTAATTTTTTGAGGAATCTCTATACTATTTTCCATAATGCTGTATCAGTTTACTCACCAACAATGCACAAGGGTTCTTTTTCTCTGCGTCTTCACCAGCACTTGTTATCTTCTGTCTATTTGATAATAGCCGTCCTAGTAGGTGTGAGGGGTTATCTCATTGTGGTTTTGATTTGCATTTCGCTGATGGTTAGTGATATTGAGCACCTTTCACATAGCTGTTGGCCATTTGTATGTCTTTTTTTGAGAAATGTCTATTCAGATCGTTTGTCCATTTTTTAAATAGGTTATTAGTTTTTTCTGCTATTGAGTTGTATGAATTCCTTATATATTTTGGATACTAACCTTTTGTCAGATATATAGTTTGCAAATATTTTTTCCCATTCGATAGGTTGCCATTTCACTCTGTTGATTGTTTCCTTTGCTGTGCAGACGCTTTTTAGTTTGATGCCGTCTCATTTGTCTATTTTTGCTTTTCTTGCCTGTGCTTTTGGTGTCATATCAAAAAATCATTGCCCCAACCAATGTCAAGGCAATTTTTTCCTATGTTTTCTTCTGGTACTTTTATAGTTTCAAGTCTTATCTCTGAGTCTTTAATCCAATTTGAGTTGATCTTTGTATATGGTGTAAGATAAGGGTCCAGATTCCTTCTTCTGCAATGGATGTCCAGTTCTCCCAAAATCATTTATTGAAGATACTATTCTTTCCCTATTGTGTGTTCTTGGTATCCTTGTCAGAGATCACTTGACAGTGGATGTGTGGCTTTATTTCTGGGGTCTCGATTCTGGTCCCTTGGTCTATATGTCTGTTTTTATGCCAGTACTGTACTATTTTGATTGTTGTAGCTTTGTAGTATATTTTGAAATCGGCAAATGTGATGCCTCCAGCTGTGTTCTTGCTCAAGATTGCTTTGGCTATTCGGGGTTTTTGTGGGTTCATATGAATGATTGCATTGAATCTGTAGATCACTTTAGATAGTATGGACATTTTAACAAAATTAATTCTTCCAGTGCGTGAGCAGGGGATGTCTTTTCATTTATCTGTGTCTTTAATTTCCTCTATCAATATTCTAAAACTTTCAGTGTACAAAAGTTTCACTCTTTGGTTAAGTTTATTCCTATTTTATTTGTTTTGTTGCTACGTGAATAGAATTTTTTCTTACTTTCTTTTATTTGTTGTTTTATAATGTGTTTTCTCCCCCAGCTTTATTGAGGTATAATTGGCATATAACATTGTGTAAGTTTAAGGTGTACAATGTGATGATTTGACACATGTATATATTGCAAAATCTTTATCACAATAAGGTTAGATAACATATCCTTCGCCTCACATAATGACTATTTGTGTTGTTGTTATTGTAAGACCATTTAAGATCTACTCTCTTAGCAATTTTCAAGTATACAACACGACATTATTGACTATAGTCACCGTGCTGTGCATTAGATCCCCGGAACTTACTCCTCTTGTAACTGGAAGTTTGGACTCTTTCGCCAACATCTCCTTATTTCCTCTACCACCCAGCCACTGGCAACCACCAGTCTACTCCCTGTTTTTATGAATTTGCCTTTTTTGTTTTGTAATATAGTTTGAAATCAGGAAGTGTGATGCCTCCAGCTTTGTTCTTTCTCAAGATTGCTTTGGCTATTCAGGGTCTTTTGTGCTTCGTTATGAATTTTTAGGATTGTTTTTTCTATTTCTGTGATAAATGCCATTGGAATTTTGATAGGGATTGCACTGAATCTATAGATGGGATTTAGATAGTATGGACATTTTAACAATATTAACTCTTCATTTTGTGAACATGGGATATCTTTCCATTTCTTTATGTGTCTTCAGTTTCTTTCATCAATGTCTTATAGTTTCAGTGTATAGATTTTTTACTTCCCTGGTTAAATTTATTCCTAAGAAATTTTGCTGTTTTTGATGCTATTGCAAGTGGGATTATTTTCTTTTTCTCTTTTTCAGATAGTTCACTGTTAGTGTATAGAAATGCAACTACTTTTGTACATTGATTTTGTATCCTGTAACTTTACTGAATTTGTTTATTAGTTCTAACAGTTTTTTTGGTGGAGTCTTTAGGATTTTCTGTATATGATATCATACCATCTGCAAACAGAGATAATTTTACTTCTTCCTTGCTGATTTGGATGCCTTTTCTTTCTTTTTCTTACCTAATTGCTCTGTCCAGGACTTCCAGTGCTATGTTGAATAGGAGTGGTGAGAGTGGACACCCTTGTCTTATTCCTAATCTTAGAGGGAAAGCTGTCAACCTTTCACCATTGAGTATAATGTTAGCTGTGGGCTTGTCATATGTGGCCTTTATCATGTTGAGGTATGTTCCTTCTATATCCACTTTGTTGAGAGTTTTTATTATGAAAGATGTTGAATTTTATCAAATACTTTTTCTGCCTCTATGATAGTCTATGAGACTATCATATAATTTTTATCTTTCATTTTACTAATGTGGTGTATCGTATTTATTGATTTGTGGATGTTGAACCATCCTTGCATCTCCCAGGGATAAATCTCACTTGATCATGGTGTATGATCCTTTTAACATGTTGTCGAATTTGGTTTGCTAGTATTTTGTTGAGAATTTTTGCATCTATGTTCTTCATAGATATTGGCCTGTTATTTTCTTTTCTTGTGGTGTCTTTGGCTTTGAGTTCACTGTTTTTTCTTCACTTTTTCCTTCAATAAGTCTGCTTTTGAAGCTATCTATTGCATTTTTAATTTAAATTCATTGTATTCTTCAGCTCCAGAATTTCTATTTGGTTCTTTATCGTGACTTCTATTGCTTTGTTGAACTTCTTGTATTGTTTTCCTGATTTTGTTGAGTTGTCTGTGTTCACTTGTAGCTTGCTGAACATCTTTAAAACAATTATTCTGACTTCTTTGTCAGGCAGATTATAGATCTCCATTTCTTTGGGATCAGTTACTGGAAATATATGTCTTCTTTTGGTGGTGTTATGTTCCCTGATTTTTCATGTACCTTGTAGCTTTGCCTCAGTGTCTGTGCATTTGAATGAGTAGTCACTTCTTTCAGACTTTAGATGGAGAAAGACCTTCACCTACAGACAGGCGCATGGGCACTGACTGGGTAGGATGTGCTGTTGTGCTGGTTCTGGTGGCACAGCTCCGACTCTGGGGTGTGCAGCGGCAGCTCTGGCTCTGGCTTCAGGAGAGGGCAGCAGCATGGACTCCAGGCAGCTCCATTAACTGGGGTCAGTGTTGGTGTTGGCCAAGCCTGCAGGGGTCCTCATCAATGAAGGCTGCAGGCATCTGCAGTGGCAGCAAGGGCTGCTAAAATCCTCAGTGGCGAAGGCTGCTGGAGTCTTCCTGCTCTCCTTTCCTTACGTGGGGAGGAAGTTATGGCCAAGGGGATCCTTCTTGGCCTGAGCTGTGTTAGCTTAGGGGATGAGATGATGCAAGTAAAATGCTTTCTATACTTTTCTCTATGGCCACCTCAGCTTTTGTGCTCCACTGGGCTGCCATGATTTCTTAATTGTAATCCAGAGCTTTTTCAGAGCTATTTTTGTTAATGGGTAGTTGTTACATCATTGTTTTTGTTGGGTGACCTCTTAGTCCACCATCTTGCTAATGTCCCTTTTGGATAATGAGTTTTCTCAATATCAAAATCAAACTTTCCATCTGTTTCAGTATTGTCTGTTCTATTACACTCATTCATCTCTCTACCAAAACCATATTCTTTTAATTGCTAGAGCTTGTTTGTTTATGCTAATGCTGATGTCCAGGGTGGCAAATACCTTTGCCTCTTTCTCCCTCCTCCTAACACCGTTTTGTTTTGTTTTTTTTGACATTCTCTCATGTTTTCTTCTCCAGATAAATTTTATAAGCAGTTATTAAGTTTCATTCAAACATCACATTGGAATTTGTCATGGAATTGCATTGACATAATAGATTAATCAACAAAACAAGTAAAAGAAATAAAATAAAAGATTGATACTTAATCTTTTAAGTATTTTTTAATGTACTTCAGTAAAATTGTGTAATTTTCCTCATATCTTGTGCATTTTTTGTGTGCTTATAACTAGCTATTTCGTACTAACAGGTATCATTATAATTAGGCGCATTTGCCATTGTAAATTCTTATTGGTGTTGAGGAGAGCTACTGATTTTTGTTTGCAATTGACCACCTTCATAACCTTCTTATTAATTAAAAAAATTTATGTCGATTTTAGTGGAGTTTTTTTTTTTGTCAGGAATTAAACACATGCAAGTAATGACAGTTTGTGGTTTTCTTTATCATTTTAACTCTTCTCAGTTTTTTTCTTTTTGATAGTGCAATATCTAAAAATACCCTGAACAATTTTGAATAATAACAGTGATAATAAACTTTTTAATTTAATCCTTTATTTTAATTGGCCTTTAATGTTTCACTCCTAAGTGTGGTGTTTGCAATAGATTTCTGCTAGATACTTTTTTATCAGATGAAATCAAATCTCCTACATCTAACTTACTGTGAATTTTCTTGGGAATTTAGATAAATATTTATTCAAATCACTTGTGTGTATTGAGTTGGTCATATAGGGTTTCTCCTTTATTTTATAAAGGTGGTTAATTTCAGAAATCCTAATTATGAACCATTATAGCATTTCTGAGAAAACTCTGCTTGGTCCTGTTGTATTATTGGTGTAGACACTGCTAGATGAAGACCACTGATCTTGGTTATAATTTTTGGCATTCATATTTCTGTATTCTTGGTTTGTTCTTTTGAGGGTCTTTGTTTCTGGTGAAGTACAGTTTGGTTTTTTTTTTTTATCACTTTTATGTTTGTCTTTGAGAATGACTTGGAAAGCTTTCCATCTTTTGCAATGTTCTAAAGTAGTCACAATAAAGTACAGGTTATTTATTGTGAGAATGTTGGTAGAACTCATCCGTAAAACTATCTGGGTCTGGTATTTGGGAGGGTTAGCTATTTTACTAACTTTTTATTTTTTTAAATTTCTCTTTGCTTTTTTTTTTTTTTTTTTTTTTTGTGAGGAGATCAGCCCTGAGCTAACATCCGCCAATCCTCCTCTTTTTTTGCTGAGGAAGACGGCCCTGGGCTAACATCGGTGCCTATCTTCCTCCACTTTATATGGGACGCCGCCACAGCATGGCTTACCAAGCAGTGCGTCGGTGCGCGCCCGGGATCCGAACCAGCGAACCCCGGGCCGCCGCAGCGGAGCGCGCGCACTTAACCGCTTGCGCCACCGGGCCGGCCCTTCTCTTTGCTTTTTTAAAACCTTCTTGAATTTACTTTGGTAAGTTAAAAATCCTTAATAATAATCTATTTAATTTAGATGTTCAGATTTATTGATATAAATTTATATATAGTATAAAGCTCCCTCACATTTGTAGTTCTGCACCCTTTATCATTCTTAAAATTATTATTTGTTCTCTGTTCCTTGATCGGTCTTGCTAAGAGTTTGTTTATTTTATTGCTTTTTTTTACAGAGCTAGCTTTTAGTTTTATTGCTGCAGTCTCCTATTTTTCTTTCGTTTTCTGTTTCATTTAGTCTTTCTTTATCTTTATTCATTTCTTCTTTTTACTTTCTTCAGCTTTTTTATTGTTGTTTTTGTTGTTCTTTTCCATTTCCTGAGTTGAACATTTAGTTCATTTATTTTCAATCTTCCTTGTTTTCTAACATAAGCATTTAAAGTTATAAATTTTCCTCACAGTCCTGCTACATTCCATAATTTAGATGTGTAGTGTTCTAGTTGTTCACTTCTAAATGGGTTGTAATTTCGGTTTTGAATTTCTATTTAACCCAAGAGTTATTTAGAAGACAGTTTTAAATCTAAAAATTGGCAGTTTTGTGATGTTGTTATTTATTTTCGTTTTTTGGCCATCTAGTTGTTAATAATTTCTAAATTTACCACATTAATTCCTCTATGTACCTTTAAAAATTTTGGCTTTTTTTGAATTCAAGATTTTGTTTATGGCCTAATGAAGACAATGAAATTTGTGGTAAATTTATTTTTAGTGGATGTATGTCCTCTAAAAAAATACATATAAGTGCAGACCTGTATATTTACATACGTATAAGCATACATATGAACATACCTCTGTTTATTCAGACGTTACTTGTCATCATTGATAATCCTGTCTGTGTTTTTATTTTGATCTGTGAATATCCAAGCAGGAAATGTGTTACTCTCTCCTTGAACTTCTGAATGATTTTAATGTATTTATTTTGAAGTTCTGTTGTTTGGTGCATCACCTTTCATGACTTTTATAGCTTCTTAATTAATCATCTTTTACTAATAAAATATCCTCCTCTGTCCCTTATAGTGTCTCTCACCTTTAATTCTACTTTTTTCTGATATTTTAATTACTAATTCCATTCTCTTTTTTTCCCACATTTGACTGACATTTTGCCATTTTATTTTATTTTCAATCTTTTTGAGTTACTTTGTTCCGGGAGTATGTTTCATAATGAGTGTATATATATATATATATATTTTTTTTTTAACTTTCACTTGTAGCATCAAAATTTGAAAATTCTGTATGGGCTGAAAAGTCCCCACATCTTGACTGCCTTGACAAATTCTAGTTAGCCTTGGAGATAAAGTTCAAATATCGTCTCCTATGTGAAATCTTTCCAGGAATTCCTAGCCCTGAAAATAAGTGGGTCTCTGCTCTCTATTTCTAAGTCACTTTATCACATCTAAATTCTAGCTCTTAGCACTTTGTATTATAAGTATCTACCTAACTTACTTTCTCTAGGATTCATGAAAAAGAAAACTAAATTCTTATTTCTTTGCTGCTTTAATCTTCCTGCTCCTATTACCTACCACCAAAACAATTACTACTGCTATTCTTGGTTCTGCAACGCCCTGCAGAGAACTTGGGGTCTCCTGAGTATTCAGAGGTTATGCCTGCTGCGTGCAGAAGGATTTCAAAGTGAATAAAGAGGATGGTATTTCATATAGAGGCACAAAGGCAGGAAAGCACTGGCCCTGTTTAGGACTTTACTAGAAGGTCGTTGTGGCTAGAAACTATTTTCACTAAGGAAGGAGCAGGGGGTGGTGGTAGGTGAGGATGAAAAAGAAATAAATTTTCATGTGTAAATATTCTTTTCCTGCAAGGGGAGACACTGAGTCTATTGGTCCACTACAAAATCTTTGGGACTCAACTTGGACCTTTTACCTAATAATTTCCCATTTCACTCCTAGAGTTTAACAGCTGGGCTCCTAAAGAGTAGAGCTTAACTTGGAGAAATCACTCAAGGAAAAATCTGCAAGAGAACTGAGACGTGGCCAGGATTGTGGCACTGACAATTAATGCAGCATGTTCCTATTTTTCTACCCCATCTCTACTAACACTTGATTCTGTTGGTGTTTATATTATGTGCTTGCTTTTCCCCACGGATGCCTGGAAGGTTGGGCACCATGGTCAGTTTGTTTTACTTTGTGTTATTTGCTCACTGTCTCTGATTCCAAGGAGGAGGGCAAGTTGCAAATGGCTGTCATCATGGTTTCCTGTTGTTCCCATCTCTATGAGCATTAATGCTTATGTGGTATTATAGTGGGCTGTTCGAGTAAAGAGTCTCCCATTTGCCCTCTGCCACAGAGAGCCAGCATCTGTTGTCTCTATTGCATGCCCAGTCCTGCCATCATGTGACCTACTCCTTCTTCCAGAATTATTGCCATCACTGCTCTCTTTTTAGCTACTCTTAAGGCTGCCCACCCCCACCCCCCCAACTCACATTCTAGTGGCCAGAGGTAGCTGAAACACAGTTTCTCCTGAAGGAAAGCTTTGGGGCATAGCTGATGGGACAGTTAGAGGACTTGGACAGACAATCTTTCTTGATTAAATAGAGGGGAGTGGGGTCTAATGGGAGAACTGTGGGGTATGGGCAGGTAGATCAGGAGTTAATGTGTTTGAAATACTCACACTAGACCTAGTAAACAGCCAAGAATTCATCACGCATTGACATTACTTTCAAAAAGTAGCATTCAGTTCGATTTTGAGGGTGAAGCATGATCTCTTGATGAGAAATACCCATCAACACTTTAGAAAAGTTATTATTGGGTCTGGCCATGACATAATAAGAATGGCAGATAGTTAGGGACCATGTGCGACATGTCCTGGCCTGTGCATTTTACACACTCACTCATTAATCATCAGTGGCGGTAGAATCAGGTGGGTTCTATAGTATCTGATTTTATAGATGGAGAAGGTGACATTTAGGGAGGTTAAGGGACTCATCTGAAGTCGAGTGAGTAGGTGGTGGAGCTGGGATTTGAATCAATGTGCTAAAGTTAGATGGCTCCAAAGGAGGAAAGCAGCAGGGCCTCTCGTGACAAATAGACTCTTACTTTCCCTTAGTTGACTTGTTTCTCTTTGAATCCTCTATGTCCATCTTGTTTCTGAATCCTTTTCCTCTGAAAGTCCTTAAGTACTTCTGAAACGCTGGCCTTCACTTTTTTTTTTTCTTTTTTTGCTGAGGAAAATTCACTCTGAGCTAACATTCATGCCAGTCTTCCTCTGTTTTTTAGTATGTGGGCCTCCAGCACAGCATGGCTGCTAACAGAGTGGTGTAGGTCCACACCCGGGAACCTAACCCAGGCCACTGAAGCAGATTGCGCTGAACTTAATTAACTATTAGGCCACCAGGGCTGGCCCTGTCCTTCATTTCTTGTTCTACCAGCTCTCTTTGAAGTACTACTTCTCTGTTCACCTCTCTTTATATGTATTGGCTCTCCTATATTGATATACACAGCCTAGACCTTTCCCCTAACCATGGTGCCACACATATGCTGGGAACCCTTGTTTGGATGACCCACAAAGCCTCAACTCAACATTTTGGTAACTATCTTGATTAATAAAGTCTCTTAGTTAGAAACTTGAAATTCATGCTAGATGCCCCCTACTCCTTATCACCCCAACATATACGCACACATTACAAAGGACAGCGAATTCAGTCTCTACCTGATATCCTCTGTACCCTCTTCCAGTTCATTTTCCACAGCAAAGCCAGAATGAGTTTTATTTTTAAAACTATTAAAGCAGATGTTGCCATTTCCTATTTAAAGCCCTTAAGTGGTCTCCATCACTTTTAAGATAATATCAAGGATTTATATAGGACATATTAATTTGTTGAGCATTGATTCACTGAATGTTCACAACTCTGTGAAGTATATTATTATTCACACTATGCAGATGAAGAAATGGAGACACAGAGAAGTTCAGTTATTTTCCCAGGGTCATAGAGATAGTAAGTAATGGAGCAGAGATTCAAATCCAGACAGTGTGAGTCCAGAGGCCTGTCTTAGCTGTTAGCCTTTGTGGCCAATCTCCTTCTCATGGCACAGCCCACATGACCCTGTTACTGCACAAAGATGGGGTTTTCTGCCCAGTGCACATAAAAAGCCAATTATTACAGCATCAGCTTTTGAGAAAAGAAAAGTCTTTACTGAAAGGTTGATCAGCAAGGAGACAGGAGGCAGAGGTCTCAGATCTGTCTCCCCAGTCCAGGGCTTGGGGTAAAATTTATGGGATAAAAGGGCAGGGCAGTCGGATGTGTGGGGATAGATGACTGGAGGTAAGGAGAAGTGAGGTAATTGATGATCTGTGCAAGTGTAGTCAAGCTTCATAGCTCTTCATAGGATGCATGTTCACAAAATAGTGGTGTTAGCATGATCTGAGGGTGGAGTTTTCAGCCCCCTGACATCAAAAGGTCACCAATCCGGCATTCATACAGGCCCAGTTGATGGGTTGGTGGTCTCAACTGGTCTGAACTGGACGAGGGGACAGCTTCAGTTCCTGAAAAGCAACTCTTACTCTGTTGATAAGGTGTGGTCAGTTCAAACTGGTTCTAGAGGGCCTGTGGTTACAACCCCACTTGAGATATTCAGACTTCTCCCATTTTTATTTGCCAAGGTGACTGGCAGATTGAGTCCTGGAGAGAGGACACATGGGACAGAGCCTCCAGCTAGTCAGCCAGCCAGCCCATGGATATAGAGTAGGAGCAAGAAATAAGTCTCAGTTCTTCAAGGAGTTCATTATTATTTATCAGTGTTGTTATTATTATTATTATTATTATTATTTTGTGAGGAAGATCAGCCCTGAGCTAATATCTGTTGCCAAGCCTCCTCTTTTTGCTGAGGAAAATTGGCCCTGGGCTAACATCTGTGCCTATCTTCCTCTACTTTACATGGGACGCCTGCCACAGCATGGCTTGATAACTGGTGCATAGGTCCATGCCCAGAATCCAAACCTGTGAACCCCAGGCTGCCGCAACAGAGCACGCGAACTTAATTGCTACACCACCAGGCTGGCGCCCAAGGAGTTTATTATTGTTATGATGATGATGATGACTATGATGTCTGTGCTAATATACTGGCACATTTTGTGGCTCAGTGAATTTTGGTGAACAAAGGACCCAAATGGTTCATATTCCACAATATGAAAACCAAGAATGGGCCTACATATTATCCATAAAAATTATATATTGCTTTGGACAGAAATCTCTACTCATTATCAAGGACAGAATCCCTGACAGAAGAAATACACATTACCTGTTATGGGCTAGGTATTTTGCAGTGCAAGAAGAAGAATAACATGATCACTGGGCAATACCAAAGACAATAATTCTGATAGGAATGGAAGGGTCAGATCATTACAAATTTGCTCTTAACAACAGATTCCACATCTGAACTGTATTAATTACATCAAAATAGCTCATTCTCACCATTCCTTTTTTTTAAAAGAAATTCTATGATTTTGTAGGACTGACTATAATCATCACTTGGTGAGGTATATGATGAGTAAACAATATTGCATTAGAGTTCTCAATAGGGGAAAAACTGTCAAATCAAAGGCTATACATGTAAAGCTGGGAATATGTCAAAATCATTTAGTTCTGCTTGGGGCTGATTTTATGAGGCAGAACAACACAGGGTATGATTTTACTCTAAATATTTAGATGGCCCTCCGAACATCAGCCTTTTGCTCTTTGAGTACAGTCTGCAGGTCCGAAAGCACTCTAATTTGTGGCTTCTTTTAATTTTATTTCTTAAATTATCATACAGTAAAAATCACTGTTCTTTTTAGGAAACAGACTATGAATTTTAATACCTGTATAGATTCACATGACTACCACCATGATCAGGATTCAGAACAGTTCCATCCCCCCAAAAAACTCCCTCGTCCTGCCTCTTTATAGTCACACTCTCCCCCAACTCCTACCCCTTGGCAACTACTGATCTGTTCTTCATCATGTTGTTTAGTCTTTTTGAGAATGTCATCTAAATGGAATTATACCATATGTTCCCTTTTGAGACTGGTGTCTTTCATTTAATATAATGTCTTTGAGACCCGTCCAAATTTTTGTGCATATTGAGAGTTCACTCTTTTTGTTGTTGAGTAGTATTATGGGTTGAACTGTGTCCCCCTAAAATTTTTGTTGAAGTCCTATCCACCAGTACCTTTGAACGTGACCTTTTTTGGAAATAGGGTCATTGCAGATGTATTAGTTAAGATGAAGTCATGGTGGAATAGGATGAGTCCTTAATCCCATATGACTGGTGTCCTTCTAAGAAGCATAGAGAGACACAGAGAGGAGAATGCCGTGTGAAGACTCAGAGACACACAGGGAGAAGACAGCCGTCTGAAGAAGGAGGCGGAGATGGAAGTGTTGCTGGCACAAGTCAAGGAACTCCTGGGGCCACTGGAAGCTAGGAAGAGGCAAAGAAGAATTCACCCACTACAGACTTCAGAGGGAACATGGCCCTGGTGACATCCTGATTTAGACTTCTTGCCTCCAGAGTTGTGAAATGCGAATTTCTGTTGTTCTAAGCTATCCAATCTATGGTATTTTGTTAAGGCAGCCCTGGGAAACTAACACAAATACAAACTGTGGCTTTTTGAACTGCTAAAAATTCCTCAAAATTTCTGTCAAGTAAGGTTGTAAGTAACAGAAGATAAGCCTAGAAAAGGTAAGGGCAAATACAGTGGAAAGATATGGGGTAGCTCATGGGATTAAAGGTCACATTGCAAAAAAGGTGGCGGAAGAATGGGAACCCAGCAAGTTCTGAGGCCTGGGTATGGGAACCATCAGCCAGTCTCTTCTTGGTACTGTTAAATTGATTCAGCTCCCACTGGTTGAGATTCGAGTCCATTTTCCTGATCATTAGTAAATTTGAACATTTCTTCAAATATTTATCTACTATTTATATTTCTTCTTTTCTGAATTTTCTATGTATTTTCCCCCATTTTAAAAAAAATGAGTGATCTTTCTTTTTTCTTTTAAAAATCTGTTGTAGGAGTTCTTGAAATATGATGGGTTTCAATCCTATTTCTGTCATGTGTTTTGTAAATGATTTCTCCTAGAACGTTACTAGTCTTTGACTGACCTTGTAACTTTCTTCGCAGATTCTTTTGTCAAACAGATGTTTTAAATTAATCATGAGGTCAAATCAATCAATTTTTTCCCTTTATTGATTCTTTCTTTTGTTTATTGCTTAATATTTCCCCATCCCAAGATTATAAAAGTATTATCCTATATTGTCCTCTCATCTAATTTTTAATGTCCAGATATTTAATTCATCTGGAGTTTAGTTTTGTGTGTGCAATGTGAAGGATGAATATCATTGAAAATTTCCCAAATATATGGTCAGTTATTCCAACCCCAATTTTTGAAGTTCTCCCAGCCTTCTCTGATTTTCAGTGCTACTTCATGGTATACAAACTTTCCTTCAAGTCACGATTCTATTTCTGGACTCTCTTCCGTCCTGCAAATCTATTTATCTGTCCTTACATGAACAAGACACTTGCTAAATGATTTTAGATTCCTAACATTTTTTGATAGCAGATAGAGCACATATCTCTCATTGTTTTTTACAGAATTTTTATGATTTTTAAAAATAGCTTGCTAGTATTGATAAAAATATGGTTGAAAATTTAATTTATAGAGCGCTGAATTTGTAGATACTTTTAGGAGGAGATTTTAAATATTTGCCTTATTTGGTTATTCAGATGTTCTTTAAGATATTGCCATAAACTTATACAATTTTCTTTGTATTTGTCCTGCCTGTTTTTTTCCTGTGTATCTCATTTGTTTGAAGAAGATATATCTTTTCATTAATCCATTTAATTCACTGTTGTTTGTGTACAGGCCAGGAAACAACTTTTGTGTGTTTATAAAGTATCTGACCACCTCACTAGATTAAATTATTAGTTTGAATAGCTTCTCAATTGATTTACTTTGTTTTTCCAGGTAGTCAGTCTTATCTTCCACTAATAAAGACTGTTTCACCTTTTCTTTTTCAATGTTTCATCTCCTTTATGTGTCTTATTGCATTCATTCAAACTCTAGAGTAATGTTATATAGTAAATGTGATATCAGGAGTTTTGTCTTTTCTTGACTTCATTGAGAATATTTTTTATGTTGGCATTTATTTTATATTTTTGGTAGATACGCTTTCTTGAGTTGGAAAGTAGTTTTCATAAAAAAAAAATAAGGGCTAGAACCGGCCACATGGCATACTGGTTAAGTTCGACACTCTCCACTACAGCAGCCTGGGTTCGCAGGTTCAGATCTCGGGTCAGACCTACACCACTTGTCAGCCAGGCTGTGGTGGCAACCCACATATAAAGCAGAGGAAGATTGGCACAGATGTTAGCTCAGGGTAGTCTTCCTCAGCAAAAAAAAAAATAATAGCAATAAGGGCTGAAATTATGAAATGCTTTTCTAGTGTCTACTTGAATAATCAAATAAATTTGTTCTTAATCTGTAATGTAGTAAATTATATGACTAGAAACACTAGTGTTGATCAATGCTTACACTCTTTGTCTTTTAACATGTTTTGTAATTTTTTGTTGAAAGTTGGACATGATGTATTTGGTAATAGGACCTGAGGTAAATAGATCTTTAGTGTGAAGTGTTATGTGAAGCTGGATATGAGCTGGGCTGTGTTTCATATCTGCTGTAGCCATCCGTGCCAGGGAGTGAAGGCATTCCTGGAGTGAGGGAATGCCCTTCCCCCAGGTGGGGTAAAGTTCAGATGCAGTCTCATCTCCTGGAGATTGGTCCTTTGTTAGAGAGAATGCTCTGGGCATATTCTACAATGTTACCTTTTCTCCTGGCCTCCTCCCCCAGAGCCACTGGTGGATCTTCCTCTACTCTTCACTGTGAGAACCAGATAGAGTTCCTGGAGGTAAAACCAATGAAAGTGTGGGGGTCTCCAGTGGTATAATGAAAGATAACTATTTGCTCTTTTGTTCCAAGTTCCTGGCACAGAGCTCCTAAGATCCTTGCAATTTGCTATCTTTTGTATACTAATGAGGTGACCCCTGGCGGGGGACCCCTAGATAGCTTCAGAATGGGGGCTGGTCACCAGAAAGACCAAATCATGATTAGAGGGTTGAAACTTTCAGCCCCGCACCCCAACCTCCAGGGAGAAAAGGAGAGCTGGAGGTTGAGTTCAATCAACAATGACCAGTTGTGCCTATGTAATGAAATCTCCACAAACACCCCTAAACTACAACGGGGTTCAGAGAGCTTTTGGGTTAGTGAACACATTGATGCACTGAGAGGGTGTCGCACCCAGAGAGGGCATGGAAACTCTGCACTACTCCCACCCCCCTTCCTTTGCCCTGCAAGTCTCTTCCGTTTGGCTGTTCCTGAGTTGTATCCTTTATGATAAACTGGTAAACATGTGTAAAGTGTGTTCCTGAGTTCTGTGAGTTGGTCTAGCAAATTATTGAACCTAAGAGGGTGGTCATGGGAACCCCTTTGTAGTCGGCTGGGCGAAAGTGTTGGTAGCCTGGGCACCCATTTCTGGCTGGCATCTGGAAAGGGGCACAGTTTTGTTGGACTGAGGCCCTTAACCTGTGGGGCTGTGCTAACTCTAGGCAGTTAGGGCCAGAATTGAATCGAACCATTGGACACCCAGTTGGTGTCAGAGAATCAGAGATGCCTAAGACTGGGGCCTCTAGAAGTTTCTCACTCTCCCATTAGTCCACACCTGGCTTCTAGCAGTTTGTCGAAATGACCATTTCAGTGTTCCTGCAGTCTATGGCTCTAGGTAAGCAGATCTCAGCTGTAACACTGTGGATTCAACTGTTTGTCCAGATCACAATGTGGAGGTTTGCCCTGTGACTTCAATTCTCTGATCCATCCGAAAAAAGTCATTGATTTGCCATATGTTCAATTTTTTCTTGTTGGAAGGATGGGAGTGATGACTTCCAGGCTCTTGACATGCTGGAACTGAAACCGAAAGTCTCTTTCTATTGTTTGAGTGAGCCCTACTTGGCCAGGATATGTCATTCTTTCGTATACTTCTTGATAGGATTCACTTATAGTTTGCTTCTATGTCTGTGGAGGGACTAGGCTGTAGTTTTTTGTTGGTGTGTGTGTTGTGTTTGTATAGCTTTGCCGTCAGGATTCACAGAACAAGCTGAGAGACTTTCTGCCTTTTTAGTTTTAGGGCTTTTTATTGTATTTTAAAGGTTTGGCAGAACTATCTGTGAAAAGCTTGGGTTGGTGTCTTCTTCATTTATTCATGTTTTTCTTTTTTTACTTTCACTTTTTGCTCTGATGAATGCACATAAAACAAGCACACAGACATACATATGCATACTCAAACATACAGGTATATAATTCTCTGTAAAAGGAATCATAACATGAAAACATTTTGTCATGGAATCTTTACATGTAGTCTTTATTTCTCCTTTTTTGCTAAACTTTTTCCTTTGCTTTGTCTCCACTTTTCTTTCCAACACATTCCCCAAGACTCATTCTGTAACCAAAGCTTATAGCTTGGTACGTAGCTTTCTGTACGCTCATAAAATTATACAAATGCATGCGTACGCATGCACACGCATATATACACACAATCACGCACACACAGGGAATTATTTCGATTTTTATTTTTCAAAACTTATTTTGATTATTGTTTTTCAAAATTGTTTTTCAAAAAATTGTTTTTCAAAAAAAAACTCTGCATCTTGCCTTTTCCCCTATCAACACATTCTGCAGATTGCTCCAAATTAGCTGATAAAAATCTAGCTCATTTTTTTTATAACTACAGAATTTTCCATGGTAGGGCGTTCACGTTGTCACCTGCTTTTTTGCTTCTACACGTGATCCTGCATTAACAATCCTAATGCATATCTTATGTACCGATGCTTTTATTTCCATCTGATGAACTCCCAGGTGAGGGATTTCTGAGTTGAAAGGTATGTGTGTTTTTAATTTTAATAGCTATTTCCAAATTGCTTTCACTGGTACCTCGTTTTGAGTAGTTTTTTGACAGCATTTCCAATTTCTTCAGTGGTTATTGGTCTACTCAAGTTTGCTACCTCTTCTTGAGTCAATTTCAGTAAATTGTATATTTTCTCAAGAAGTCACTCATTTTGTATGGCTTTTCAAGATTGGCGGTATGAGTTTTACATAGTACTCTCATATAATTTAAAAAAATTCTTCCCCATATCTGTAGAGCTTTGAACACTGTGTATGTGTCTTCTCTCTTTTTGTCTAGTGGCTCTCAGTGTAATTCCCCCACGGGGGCTTGCAACTATTTTATTTTAGGTTTGAACTTGTAACCTGTAACCACCCTTTCCTCTGCAGCCCTCATTTCCTGCAATGTAGGGGTTACTCCAAAATTCTCTCCCCACAGATCGGGCACAATTCCTTGCCTTTTTGAACTTATTCTTTAAAAAATATTTTTTGTCATTTCTTGGAATTTTGGAGGGAGAAAGCAGACACTTGTTCTAAAATCACGTAGTAATTCAACGTTCTTTATGTGGACTTCTAATGGACCAGCAGTTTTAATGAAAGTATGTTTGGAAAGACAGAAAGTACAGATGTAGCATGATTCTTGGCCAATCTCTAAAGAGGATAAGTGGCAAAAGAAACTAAACAAGGGCATGCTCTCTCAGGCTGTTTCACATGGATTATCTTATTTAACTTTCACAGCTGTGCTGTAAGTTAACTATATAATCATGTCCATTTTATAGTTGAGAAAACGGAGGCTCAGAGAGGTAGGGAATTCACCTTATAAGCACAGAGTCAGGATTGAAAAATCAGTTTTTCTGATGTGGTCTGCCCAGTGCTTTCCTCTAAACAGCCAAGTTGTTTTATTTCTCTAACCTTTCATCAACCTGCAAAATAACAAGACTGAACTACCTGGTTTCTATTGTGAATATCTCCCTCATGGCTTCCCATAATTTTTTGAGCACTATGTTTTGAGAGTACCCCATGGTATAAATCTTGCCTTTTCCAGGTAGAATTACAAAAACAACACCAAACCAAAAGCCTTCACACACCCACATCCCCAGCCTACCTTACTGTTAGGATGCAGATGTGATTTCAGTGCAGATGTGATTTCAGTGCTGTTATCAGATGCACCTGTGTGAGACATTGATTTGAACTGAACTGGAGCATCGTTCTCTAGTGTGGATTAGAGCAGTAGCAGTGAGGTCCTGGATCTGTCGCTGCAGTGCTGGCTCTTGACTCTGGAGTTCCCTGACGGCAGCAGCTCCATTGGTCATCCAGTTCTGTTGTGTGGCTCCGTGAGCTCAGCTCAGAGTCTGTTTCTTCAGCTATCCCAATACTTCTGTGAGCCGTGTACCATAGTGAGTTCCATTCTGCTTACAGAAACCAGAGTAGATCCTATTATTTACAAAAAAAACCCCTGACCAATAAATAAAGCCTATTTGTATTGTAATGTTTTATGACTTAAATTGTTAGTGTATGTGAAAACTTTTTGTTATTAACATTTTTATTGTAAAATAAAACATACATGAAAAAGTGCACCAAAAAAGGATAATGAATGGTAACAATGCAAGAGTCATATACCCATTACTCAGGTCAGGGAGGTGATATAGCCAGTACCTGAAAAATCCCCTCTGAGCCCCCTCAGCCTGATCAAGATCATGTGTTCGTCCCCTTCTCTTTGGGGAAAAAAACAAAATAAAACAACTATCTAAAGTTATGTTAATTGATTCTTTGCTTTCTTTTAAATTTTACCGCTGTCATCTCCAAACAACAGAATTTTGCATTTTTGAAATTTACTTGAGTGAAATTATACTAGACCTATTAGTTTATGTCTTGCTAATTTCACTCAACATTGTGTTTGTTGAGTCAGAAATTTTTGTGTATAGCTGTAGTTTGTTCATTTTCAGTTTTGCGTATTGTTCCATTGTATAACTATACCACTTAAGTAGACATTTGTGTCATTTCTGGTTTATGACAATTATGAGTGAGATAGCTGAAGAGAAAAGACTCTTATGTTTCTCCTTTGCTTCTCACACAGAATGCTTCTGTGACCAGATGCGTGGGATTCTTCTCACACCAAGTAATTCTCCACTTCTCTGTGGACACCAACTGGCCATCCTATAATTCAATTCAGTTCTGACACTGTCTACCTGGGGTTAGTGTCAGATCCTACAAGTCAAGGGCTCAGTCCCACACGACTGCTCCTCCTTTACACATCAATCACAAGTCCCAGGTTGTCACCTATACTTTGACTGACTTGCTGTAAATCAGAGTTCCCATAATCCCCTCCTTGGATTTGATAATTTGCTAGGACAGCTCTCAGAAATTAGGGAAACACTCACATTTACTGGTTTATTATATAATAAAGGATATGATAAAGGATACAGATGAACAATCACAGATACATGAGGCAAGGTCCAGAGGATTCCGAGCACAGGAGCTTCTGTCTTTGTAGATTTGGGGTACGTTACCCTCCTGGCATGTGGATGTGTTGACCATCCCAGAAGCTCTCTGAGCCCCATAGTTCAGGGATTTTTATAGAGGCTTCATCATGTAGCTATGATCAATTAACTCTGTCTCCAGCCCCTCTCTGCTCCCTGGAGGATGGGAGCTGTACGTTCCAAGCATCATGGATGGCTTCATCTTTCTGGTGACCAGCCCTATAAGGTTCTGGAACCAATTCCAACATGTGTGAGGGGTTTTTCCCACACCAACAAGCAATGCTCTGACACGAGCTGGGTGTCCTACAATTCAACTTGATTCTGACACCATCTACCCAGAGATAGCATCAGACTGCACAGGTGAAGGGCTCAGTCCCACAAGACTGACCTCCATTTCAGATGCCAATTGCAAGTCCAGGTTGTTACCTGTGCTTCTGACCAACAGGCTACAGATTGGAGGTTCCCACCACACCCTCCTTGAGTTCTCTTAATTTACTAGAGTGACTCAGAACTCAGAAAACCCATTTACTCTCTAGATTACTGGTTTATTACAAAGGATGTGAATCAACAGCCAGATGAAGAGACACATAGAGCAAAGTACGGTGGAAGGACCGGGAGCTTCTATGCTCTCTGTGTCACTGTCCCCAAATCTCCACGTGTTTGCCAACCCAGAAGCTCTCTAAATCTTGGCCTTTGAGTTTTTATGGAGGCTTCATTATTACATAAGTGTGATTGATTAAATCATTGGCCAGGGGGCCGGCCCCGTGGCGTAGCAGTTAAGTGCGCGCACTCCGCTGCTGGCGGCCAGGGTTCAGATCCTGGGCGCACACCCACGCACCGCTTGTCAAGCCATGCTGTGGCAGTGTCCCATATACAGTCGAGGAAGATGGGCACGGATGTTAGCTCAGGGCCAGTCTTCCTCGGCAAAAAAAGGAGGATTGGCATGGATGTTAGCTCAGGGCTGATCTTCCTCATACACACACGCACACGCACGCACACACACAAAATAAATAAATAAATATTTAAAATGTCTAAACATAAATAAATAAATAAATAAATAAATAAATAAATAAATAAATCATTGGCTGTTGGAGATTGATTCAACCCCCAGCCCCCCTCCTCTCCTTCCAGGGGTGGGGTTGAAAGTTCTAACCCTCTAATCACAGGATTGGTTTACTTGGCAACCAGCCCCTATCCTTAGGTGGGGTCCAAAAGTCACCTCATTAACATAACAAAAGACACCTTTGTCACTCTCATCACTTAGGGAATTCCAAGGGTTTTAGGAGCTCTGTGCCAGGAACAGGGTTGAGGACCAAATATGTATTTCTTATTATAAATCTCAGTATCACAAGCCCCCATGCAGAAACTATCCAGGAGCCCACCAGCAGTCACCTCATTAGAAAAAAAGATGCTCCTATCACCCAGGAAGTTCCAAGGGATTTAGGAGCTCTCTGTCAGGAACTGGGGTCAAAGACCAGATATTAGAAAAAAAGATGCTCCTAGTACCTTTATCACTGTGGAAATTACAAAGGTTTTAGGAACTCTGGCCAGGAGTCAGGGGTGAAGACAAATAGATATATTTCTTATTATATCACAATAACTGTGAACGTTCTTGTACCTGGATTTGGTGCGTGTGTGCATGAGTTTCTCTTGGGCACCTGTCCAGAAGAAGAAATGTTGGATAATTGGATATTTGTATTTTCAACTTCGATGAATCATGCCAAACTGCTTTACAAAGTGGTTCTACAAGTTTTCCCTCCCACCAGCAGTGTATGAGTTCCTGTTGCTTCGTATTCTCCCTTTTTCTTGATATTGTTTGAGTTTTTCATCTTTACCTAAGACGTGTAGTGGTAACTTATTGCAGTTTTTATTTGTATTTTCCTAATTCTAATGGAATTGGGCATCCTTTCATTCTTTTTGGCTATTTGGATTTCTTCTTTTGTGTTGCATAATCTAGTATTTTACCCATTCTTCTGTTGTGTAGCCCATTTTCTGATTGAATATATATCTTGGATGTGAATCCTTTGTTAGTTTTATGCGTTTGAAGTATATTTTCCACTGTGTGACTTGCATTTCTCTCTCTTCATGATGTTTTATGATCAATAGAACTTTTTAATTTTAATGTAATCAAACTCATTATTCTTTACTTTTATGAATCCAGCTTCTTGGTCTTATTTAAGATTTCTCTGTGCACTACAATGGCCTGGAGGTATTCTCCTATATGATCGTCCAGAAGTCTTATTGTTTTGGCCAATTGGGTTTTTAAAAAAATACTCAATTTTGTTTTAAAAAAATCAAACCATCCGTTGGAATTAAACATTGTTTTGATTTTAAATGGTATATATTTTCTGAAAAAATATATTTAACCTGGATAGTTAGAGGTTTAAAAATCTCTTTCTTTTAAAGTCATCTGAACATAGAAACTTAGTGTGTAAAATTTTCCTTATTTTATCCAAGCTGTCCAGTGTTTGGACTTATGTATTAGTCTGCTCAGGTTGCCATAACAAGATACCACAGATGGGGTGGCTTAAGCAATGGAAATTTATTTTCTCACGGTTCTGGAGGCTGGAAGTCCAAGATCAAGGTGTCCACTGGATTCATTTTATTCTGAGGCCTCTCTCCTTGGCTTGCAGATAGCCACCTTCTTGTTGCCTCTTCATGGGGTCGTCACTATGTGCGCGATGCCCCCGGTGTCTCTCTGAATGTCCTAATCTCTTCTTATAAGGACACCAGTCAAATTGGATCAGGGCTCACCCCATTGGCTTCATTTCAACTTAATCATCTCTTTCAAGGCCCTGTCTCTAATTTTAATCACATTCTGAGGCATTGGGGGTTAGGGCTTCAGCATATGAATTTTGAGGGGACATGATTCAGCCTGTGACAGTGGCTAATGATCCCAGACTTCGTTTGAGTCATCTGTGGGTGTGAGCTCACCTGTACTTCTGAGTAATTCATGGATCTGTCTGAAGGACTGGAGACTTGCCTTGTGCTTAGAGGGCTTATTCTTCTCTATTAAAGATAGCATTTATTGCTGAGGAGGCGCTAAGTTTATTCTTCCACGTACTGGGATCTTGCAGAGGAATTTTAATGGTCAGAACGGCCATTTCATTGGCTTCTCTGAGTCTTATATTCATCCTTTATGAGTATTTAGGGAATCCCAGTCTCCAGGAAGTCTCACTCATCCATGCACATCTATGTGCATAAGAGGAGTGGGCTCAGTCTTTCCAAACCACTGAATCACAGAAAACATATCCAACCCAGGCTGTCTTTTCTTTGATAGAGTTAAAACAAACTTGGAAATAAGATCCATCCTGAAAATCCTGCCATTCACCGAGAGTAAAGAAGACCTGCCAAACCTTAAACCTTATGTCCACCCTGGATCCTAGGGCCAGTGTACAGAGCAATGGCCTGCTTTAGGAAATTCCCCACAGGCTTAAGGAGGCTTCGCAGAGGATAATCATGGGAGAGGGGCAGGGGGAGGAGGGTAATGGGAAGTTAACCACCCCTTGACAGGAGCCGCAAATTCTGCCATTTCTCCTGTGTCGTTGATTTGGCAGAGCTGGAAGGGGAGAAATTAGGTCAACCCTTAGATTTGAATCCCTCCCTAGGAGGAGAATCTGCTGTCCCTATAGCGCCCCCTGCATGACTTTCGGGTCCTCTGCTAGTAAGACTGACATCCTTTAATCTCACGAAACACATTCTGCTGCCGGGCAATCCCTCTGCTTTAGATCTGCATATCATCTGTCTTCACTTTCAATAAACAATCACACACACACACACACACACACACACACACACACACACACAATTGCTCAATGCATACAGGACTGCTAAGGCTTTTTCTGTGGCGGTTTTAATCCCAGGGACTCAGCCAGTATCTCTCTCACTAGCTACAGAGCCTGGGACATATTAGGTGCTTAAATGTAGGTTGAGTGATGCTGAAGTTGTTTACAGTCAAGATGAAACGTTACTAAGTCAGTGGGATCCTGATGAAGAACATTGGGGGCGAAGCTGGGAGAGCTGAGTTAATCTCCACTCATCCATGTGCAAGCAAGTGTTGAACCTCACAGAGCTGACATGTAAAAGGAGCTGAATAAGTATTTCTTGGGCCTCAGTTTACTCAGCTATAAAATACACACAGAAATAGATAGGTAGGTAGATAATAGAAAGGTAGGTAGATAGACACGTGGGTAGATATGTAGATTTAGGTGTATATATGTATATATATATATCCTTCAAAGTGTTCTTTTGAGATATTAGGAAAATAAAGCAAAAAAGATCCTGGGAAAGTTCATATCAGATACATACGTATTGACTGAATCGGAATCTTGACCCACTTCTTTGTCTCGTTGCTCCTACTTCTTCTACCTCTGCCTGCCTCCCACCTGAACAAAGCTGGGTGCTGCCAAGATGGAACAAGCCAGGACCCGACCACTTTCTTTGGAATCCTGTAAAGGGAATGGAACAGACTTAGAACTCTGGCGGGTACAACGACTTCTATGCCAAAAAGCTGATTTTTTTTTAAATTGAAGATTCCTTGTAAGATACTAAATCCGGATGGAACAGCAGGCATCACAACCTGCTTCTCTCTCCTCCTCCTTCCCCCTTCCCTCTGTGGGAGTCCGTGGCCCTGACAACAGATGTCCCTTCTATCAGCCTGCAGCAGACGCCTGGGAGCACCTTGACACAAAGCAACAGCCTGCTAGATTTCAGGGTCGTCTTAACAGAAAAAAAAATGCAACCATTGTTTAAGTTGGAGAAGAAAACATTTCATAAACAGAGACCATTTGGTGAGCCCTCCCTTTGAAAAGGTTCAGAATTCAAACAAACAGAAGAAGAACCTAGCGTTCCATCCGGAGGCTAAACTCCTTGTGAGTAATTTCCTTAAGGAGCAAGTCTAATTCTGATTGTCAGCTTTAAAAACTGGTTCGGAATAAGAGAAATAGAGATTGCCCTTGTCAACTATAGTCACTGCCTACCCCCTGCCATGCTCCTCGCAGGGAAATTGGGGTGAGGTGTTTAATAACACTGCATCTGCCTGTAAGAGAAAACCAGATGAGAGGATCTCTGTTGCAGGCAGGTTCACTGGAGGACGATGCTCCTAGACTTTCTCTGTGTCACAGCCTCTAAGAATCCCTGTGACATCTAAGTGCTTGTGTGTGTGTGTGTGTCTGTGTGTGTGCCTTTGTTTACTTTCTCCACTATACCTTTGGAATTCTGATTTTAATAACTCATTTAATGTAAGAGTAATGGCAGTAATTACTGAAGGTTCCTGGGGTTCCAGAAAGGAGCTAAATGAAAGATGGCTTAAGAGGCTGCCATCTGCTCCTGGAGAGCAGGAGGGGCTTGTATCCGAGTCACGGCCCGAGGGACCAGGCTGGTGACTTGCTCTTCATGGAGAAACAGCACTGACAGTGTGAGTTCACAGATTCCCCTTGAGCATGAGAAAGTCTGGACTGTGAAAGAGTATCAGTCTCTGAGCAAGTGGAGCAGCAGGGGTTGGTCACAGGGGCCTCAGGGATTTGGGAAGGAAGAGATGTTGAAGGTAGACCCTCCCATGGGTTCAGTCCTAGTTTTGTCACTTGTAAATTTTGTGGCTTTGGGAGAGTTATTTGACTTCTTTTTGACTTTTTTTTCTCAGATGCAAAATAAGTGAATATAAACGTCTCATAAGTGGTCACAGAGAGAGCTCAGCAGTTGACTTTCTTATTCCAGGGTAGCTGTGGGACCTTGGGCGCACATCTGACCTCTGCAGAACCCATCATCTTCAACAGCAGAAGCAGCAGCACGGCTAACATTTATGGAGTCGTTATCTGCTCAGACCCCAGTGTCAACTCATTATAATCCTCCCAGAAACTCTATCAGTAGGTGGTGGTGTTAACCCCTTCTTCCACTTGGGGTAAATAGGACACAGAATAACTTGTCCCTGGGAGGAACTAGCATTTATTAAATTCCAGACTCTGTGCTAGGCCCTTTATAGGTGTTATCTTACTTAATTCTTGGAATACTTCTGGTATTATCTTAATATAAACATATTGTTATCTTAGTTTTAGAGATGAAGGAAATAAGGCTCAGAGAGTTTCAGTAACTTGGCCAAGACTACACAGGACCAGGGTTCAGATCTCAGTCTGTCTCGCCCTAAAACTTCAAGTCCAGGTCTTCCTGATGTGTTCATCTCCACCTTTGGGATACTAACAGGTAGAAGTCACAGGCCATCCAATCCTATGTTGTCCTGCTCAACTCAGGGCCTAGAAGGATGAATTAAATTAAATTAAATTAGAGTAGGATGTTTTTAGGGTAAATCAATGGGTTCAATCCCCATGGGCATCAGTTATGTCCTTGCTGATGGAAGTTTGCTTCTCCCTGGTGAGTCTTGTGGCATTTCTAGCACCTAGCAGGCCCTTTCTCATCCCTCCTTTTCCCTTTCCCTTATTCTCTCCTTTTCTCCTTTCCTCCATCCATCCATCCCTCCATCTCTCCCTCCACCTATTCATCTATCCCTCCATCCCTCCATCCATTCATCCCTTCATCCCTTAATCCCTCCATCCCTTTCTTTCATCCTCCCTCTCTCCCTTATGTGCCAGATACTATACTAGGTATTGTGGATACAACAGTGAACAAAAGAGAGGGTGGCATCCTGGACCAAGAGGGGAGTAATGGAGGCGGGGGAAGTAGTCAGGTTCCAGCTGTATTTTAGGGTAGAGGAGATAGGACAAGATGTGGGAGAGAGCTGATTACCTCTTCCAGTTCCTCTCTCTCCTGGTCTGTAGAGAAGGGATACAGATGCTCGAGGTCTTGGAATCGAGTTGTTTGGGAGGATATTGCTCGTGGCAGCAATAAGCAGAGGAAATCAGAGAACATAGCTAAGATATAGTGTCAAAGAGTATGACAGTTTGGGTCCTCCAAGAAACAGAAGCAGATGCCAATACAGGAAGAGCCATATAAGAGATTTTGGGGAGAATATGAAGGAAAAAGGGGAGAAAGATGAGCAGGGAGAGTTTTCAGATTGCAATGCAGGTCTGATGCCTGCAGAGGAGAGGGCAAAGAAAGAATTGGGTAGGAGTTGTCACAGACGCAATTCTAAAAGAATTTTGTCCAGGCCAGTGGAGAGTCCTCAAGCCAGAATTACCCATCAGTTACATTCCCTGCAGCAGCAGACTTGAGAGGTATATTTTCATGGCTGCCCCGAAGAGGGTGCCCAGGGTCTAAATTGGGGAAGGCAAATCCACATCGGCACAAAAATGTCAGAGCCACAGGTCAGGAGCTTGACAGATTGAGGAGTGAGAATAGGATGACAAGAGTAAGGAAGAAGGAAAATAAAAAAAATAATTACATATACTTATATAGTGCTTTCCGTGGTGAGCCAGGTACTTCTGTGTATATGTATTATCTTATTTAATCCTTACAGCAACCTTACAAAGTAGCGACTATTATCAGTCCTATTTTTTAAATAAGAAAACTGAAGCACAGAGAGACTAATTAACACAAATAGTAGATCCTGGATTCCGACTCAGACAGTAGAATCCCAGATTCTGTCCTCTTAACCACTGTGTGAAGAACGAGGGCAGCTGGAGTTCCTCCTTACTGGGTGCTGTCAAGCAGTGTGTGGGTGGATTTTTTGGCTGAGGGCCCAGAATCAGGCCAGACAATTGTCATGAAGCCACTTGCTGCTCCAAACTCTCCTCCTGCTCCAAACTCCATTCCAGCCCCCTACATGATGTGGTCACTTAGCCATGTAGGAATACGACCTCCGTCCATCTTGCCTTCCACTCTATTTGCAGGGCTTAACCCATATTGGTGCTCAATCAATGTTTGTTGAATAAATTATTCGACAATTATAAAGTGATTGAATGAATACGAACATGCAAGCTGTCTCTCAGATTCCAGAGAGTGGTCAGCTCGTGTGCTTTTGCTGATGAGACGTGTTTTTGCTGAAATTAGCCCTCTGTTCCAAGAATTAGGAAACAGAAAGGAGTGGCCTCATCCACGCTAGCCTGTTGGCTCAGTCTGCTCGAGTGGTCATGGCTACTCATGATGCCCTGTTTTTCAGTGATCTTTCAGAGCTTAACACACCACCCCCTAACTTAGTGGCTTAAAATTGTAACCATTTATTATTTCTCATGATTTTGTGGCTGGTTGGGTGGTTCTTCTGGTAATGGGTTGACTCAGCTGATCTCTGCAGTCAGCTGGCAGTTCAGCAGAGGCCGCATGTTCTAGGATTGTCCCATGCATGTCTGACAGTTGACTCTGTGTCAGCTGGGGCAATAGGCATGCCACAGCCATGTGTCTCTCATTATCTAGCAGGCTTAGTTAGCCTGGCAGTTCCCGTAACAGTGGTCACAGTGTTCCCAAAGCAGCAAGAGCGCAAACTCCAGTGTGCAAGTGCCTTTTAGCCTCTGCTTGTATCACATTTGCTAACGTCCCATTGACCAAAGCAAGTCACATGGGCGAGGTCAGATTCAAAGTGTAGATGAATACGTTCCTCTCACGATGAGAGGAGCTGCAACGTCATACTGTAAAGGGTGCATCTGTAAAGATGGGAGACATTGTGCCTGTTTTTGTAACATACCACACCTGTCCCGATGGGTCTAGCTATCCAAAGAGTTCCTCTTGTCAGCATCATCTCCTACAGCCAGGCCCTGTTTTTCATCTTCCACATGTCATCTCAGTTGATGTTTCTGGCTTTATTCCAGATCTGCCCCTGAAGCTCCTGTTCCATTCAGTTTTCAAATATATGGACGTCGGCTCAGAGTGGACTGGGTTTTGCCTCTGGCCTTGGCTTTTGTGGTGTCCTGACCATTCCCATCTAGACCATTGCTTCAGGTTCCTTCCATTCATCTGCCCATCCATCCATATATCCATTTGGTGCAACTGTTTCCTCTTTAAGGGTTGTGTGGACATCTCTCTAAGAGCCATGTTTGACAGGGGATACAAATGCATAGAGTAGTAGCCAACTCAAGTGAAGCAAATGGGAACAGCAAGGAGGAGAGGCTAATTCTACCCTTGTCCAACACACCCCTGGCATTCACAATTCCCTTTTCTCAACACTCATCTGATATATTTTTTTCCCTGCTAAACTAAAATTTCTCTGAATACAAGGACGATATTTGTTTAATTTACTGTTGCATCCTTACCCCCAGCGCAATGTCTACATAAAGGACACATTTAATAAGCGTTTGTTGAATTGAATTGAATTGAAAGCTATAGAAAAGAGATGACGTTTGAACTGGGCTCCAAACAGTAGCGAATAACATTTAATCCATGGCAACTGTGTGAGTAGCTGGGGTTATTCTCATTTTATAAGTAAGGAAACAGGTCCAGGGGGGTTAAGTGATTTGCTCCAGATGACACAGATGGTAAAGGGATGGAGCCAGGCTTCTGGTCTTAGAGCCTGTGTGCATTCCACTGACAAATTACCATCAAATGCAGGAAAAAACCTGAGGAAGAGAGATGCACACCCTCTTTTATTGATGACTCACCCATGATATTCAGCAGATCCTTTCCACATTTCTGAACCCTACCTTGTTATTCACCTAGGCATCAATTCATCCATCCTTCTATCCATCCATTCTTACATTCTTCGGTACATCCATCTATCCATCCATCCAGCAAATGTTTAATGAAATCCTGACTTCTTTTCATTCATTATTGAATCCCCAGCACCTAGAAATGTACCTGGTAGATAGTCGATACTCAGTAAGTACTTGTTGAGTGAATGTCCCAGGCAGTTGGAAGGCAGTATAAGCGTAGTAATAATGAGGACATGGACTCTGGAGCCAATTCATTTTGGGTTCAAATTCTGACTTCACCATATATGAGCTATGTGACCTTGTGCAAGTCATTCACCCTCTGCCCCAGCTTACTCTTCTGTACATGGGTTTAATGATAGTGCCTATCTCATGGGATTATTGAGAGGATCAAACACACTGACACACACACACACTTAGAATACTGCCTGACCATTGTAGTGTTACTGGTTTATTACCATTAAATAAATAGGATGCAGTGTTGATCAAAAAAGACAAAGCCACTGCTGTCATAGAACCTACATTTTAGAGAATTAGATAATTATCAGGCAAACAACCGCATAACCAAGACAAGTCCAGCTTAGCAACTCTCCTATAGCTTCACTTTTATCTGAAATTGTTTCCTTGTCCATGTCATTGCTTCTTGGAACCTGAGTGTCTGGGAGCCTTGCTGTTCTTTTACTGGGCCCCATTTGAGAAGGGAACACACACTGTCCCCTCTGTGTGGCATTGGTCATTCATGGCGCTGCTGAGAATGCTAAGCTGTCTCTTGGTGTCCATGTACCCAGTCCAGTCTGCACGTCCATGCTGACTCTGCAGACCCCATCTCTTTCCCAGACACAGACAGATGTACCTACATGTCCTATGGAGTGGGCAGAATGAATTTCTGGCAATCCTTGGGCAACTCACTCCTCTGTCTCACAACTGCTAAGCCTGATACAAGGCCTGGGGACTGTGTGCACGTTAAGATGTGACTGCAGGCGTCAGCTCTGTTTCTTTCTCTTGTGAATGCTCTGGAGCCCAGAAGTGGAAATTTCTGGCATCCCTTAGTGTGACTGAATTGCAAGTCCCTTGGCCATGGAGGTGTAGCTCATGCGATCTGTGAGGATTACTGCCAAATGTGTGATCAGCACACCCAGGAACCGTGGGTTCCAGGAGCCTGGGCAGTAATTCTCACCCCTGACTCCCTGCTTCCCTGCAGATTGATGGATACAGATAAAATGCCCAACAGCAGGCACATTAAGATCTGAGGCTGTAACTCAGGCAAGGTTGCTACTCTTGGGCTAATGTTCCCTTCCTCCTGCAAAGATTTCTGGAACACAGACTCACTAAACCAAAGAATTTCAGAATTGACAGAGATATAAAACCTCCATGATGAAACCCAAACCAGCTTGACCTAAAGTCCCTTCTAATGAAACCTCCACTTTCTCTGCACTCACTCACCAACCGCACTAAGTTCTCAACCATTTCTAGAAAGCACCCTGCTCTTTTTGCCTCTGTGACTTCTGATATGCCATTTTTGCAACCTGGACTGCTGTTTCAATTAGGAGTCATTTGGTTGTAGATGCCAGGAAATCCAGTTCACACTGGCTTAAGCAAAATAGAATGTATCTATTGACTCGCATATAATGAAGGGTCCATGCGTAGGTCTGGCTTCAGGTACAGTTTGATTCAGGACATAAATAATGCCAACAGGATCCAGCCTTTGGCTGTGCTTCTTGTGAATGGCTCCATTCCCAGGATCTGCTGTTTTTCTTGGCAGCTCCAAAATTTTCCCCTTCAGGTTGTAAGATGGTTCCAGCAGCTGCAAGCCTCACGTTCTTATGGCACCGAATGCAGTAGAATCCATACTTCTCTTTCCTACAACCCCAGCCGCTGTCCCCTTGTCTCTTATTGGCTTTAATTAGACAGGGATGTGGGATATACTGAACCTCCTGAAACCCCTGGAGCTGTGGGGGAGATCATCCTACTCAATGGACAGTGCTGATAATAGAGAAGAAGTGGTTTCGCAAAGGAAATTTTTGTGTTTTTACTAGAAACAGGAAGGATGGAACCTGGGCAGGGGACAACATATTTTTGCCATAATTTTTCTGCCTGGGGAACTCCGATCATCATTGACACCTAAAGTGTCAGTGTTATTCTTCCTTCACCAAAGTTATTCTTCCCTGTCTTTTCTTCAGGTTGAGTTAAGTACTTTAACCTCTGTGCTTCCATAGCCCTTCAGAGCAAACTTCCTTATATTGTATTTTGGTTGTTCCTTTGTGAGTCTGTCTTCCCTATAAGGCTTTGAGATCCACCAAGGGAAGCACTGCTTCTGACTCATGTTGGAAAATCTCAACCACATGACTTCATGCTAGGTGTACAGTCAGGATTAGTAAATGTTTATTGAGTGCAAGGATGATATCCTAGATTGACCTTTAATTTTATTGCCTGAGTCCTCACTGTTAGATTCTAAAACCTCTGCCTGATCATTCCAAGCCATGCTCTGTCTACCTCATAACACAGCTCTTCCTATTCAGTGATTACAGCAGGTTCAATAGTGTCCCCCCAAATTCATGTCCACCCAGAACCTATGAATGTGACCTTATTTAGAAATAGGGTCTTTGCAAATGTAATTGGTTAAGATGAGGTCATATTGGATTAGGCTGTGCTCTAGGAGACACACTCAGAGGGAAGAATGCCATGTGAAGATGGCAGAAATTGGAGTAATGCAACTGGAAGCCATGGAACCCCAAGGATTACCAGCAACAGCCAGAAGCTAGGAAGAGACAAGCAAGGATTCTTCCCTAGAGGCTTCAGAGGGAGCATAACCCTGCTGACACCTTGATTTCACACTTCTTGCCTCCAGAACTGTGACAGAATAAACTCCTGTTCTTTCAGGCCACCTAGTTGTGGTACTTTGTTATGGCAGCCCCAGGAATCGAGTACAGTGATGATGATTCTGACTGTAGAGAGTTGTTCCTTGTGCAACTCTGCAGCTGGTCATTGTGCATTAATTCACTCATCTTCAGCAGATGTTTATTAGATATTTACTATGTGGTAGGCACTGGAGATGTGATGATGACCAAGACAGTGCTCATACTGTCAGAAGCTTCCTCACTAGTGCAAGAGCAGACAGGCACACAGGCATTCCATCCCTTCTGGGGTGTGTCTCCACGGAAGGAATGCCTTCAATGTAGCATATCGCATTGTGGTTACTGTGCTGAATCTGGAGTCATACAGACCTAAACTCGTGTCCTAGATCCACCACTCACCAGATGTGTGATCTTGGGCAAATTATCCTTTAATTTCTGTTAGTCTCAGTTTCTTCTTCTTCAATTGTAGATAACATGGCGTTGTGATAAGGACTGAATGAGTTGTTGCATCCGAAGTATTCAGCCCATTGCCTGGCCTAAATCACCTGCGATTTTTATAGCCTCTTAAGAATTTGGAAATAGCTGTCCTGCCACCCCAAGTCTCCATGTTAATCATTCCCAGTTTCTTCAGCCACAAAGTGTGTGATTTGAAGTCCCCATCACTTCCCTGGTTACATTTATTCGGTGATGCTCAAGAGTTCTAATTATCTATCAGAACTACACCAATATAATGAAAAGCAGAGCAGGACAGAAGTGTCACCTCCCTTGCTCTAGAACTCTACTTCAAGTAATGCAACCAAAAATGATCTCTCTTTGAGAGCCACATTACGCTGTTGACTGGTATTGAGCTTGTAGATAATGAAAACTGGCAAGGTGCGTTCACACCTGCTTCCCCATTAAGGGCTTGTCCAGATGGTGGTGGGGCCCTGGGGGCAGGACCTTGTGTTTGTCTCTGTTACATTTCATGTTGTGTAATTCAGCCTTCCACACCAGCTGGTGGAGGTCTTCTGGGAGCCTGATTCCATTATGTAGTATATTGCCTGCAAGGTAAAGTCCCAACTTTGTATCACACACAGATTTTTATCAACCTTTATTCCAGCCCTTGATAGAAATGTTGACTACTGGGCCAAAGGCTGAGACTGCCCTCCCTGCTGGCTAGCGTGGTGAAGACACTGCTCTGGCAGTATCTTAGGGCCTCTGCTGGCATGCTCTGGAAAGGGCTACCAGAGTCTGCTGTCCTCTGCTTCAGGAAGAAACAGCTCCCAGTGCCTCTCTCTCGGCTGGTACTCTCAGAAAACCCCAGGCAGCCGTGGGAGGATATGAGGATGTCACTGTCTCAAGTGCCTGGCCCAATTCCTTGGGGTCAACTCTAGACACAAATGCACTCATCAGACCTTTGGGGGCCCATTCAATTCTGAAGGATTCCAGAACTTCTTACAGGTTTAGCTGATGTGTCTTTGGATGAGCAGTGAACCCACAATTTAGGAAGCTATTGGAGAATACTAGTCATTGCTACCCCTGCTCACCTTTATTAAGCACTGACTTGGGGGCAGGCGGAACACATTGACTCACTTAATCAGAATTTTGATGTGGACATTATTTGGTAGATGGGGAAACCGAGTCTAGGAAAGGTTAGGAAAGTTGTCTAAGGGCAGGTAGCTAATAACTGGTCGTATGGTTAGTTTCTCAAACCCAGGCCTGTCTTCCTGAGATTCTGGCTTGCACCAGGCTCTCTTAGTGCGAAGCAACCTTTCTGTATATTACTCAGCAGCATGCTTGTGTGACTAATCAATTAATGAAATATATTTACATAATGGCTGTTTCATTCATGAGACTCTCAGTTTCATTTGGTCAGAGACCGTGTCTGCTTGGCTCCTCTTTGTTCCCTCACAGCCTAGAACAGTGCCTGGCACGTGGCTAAGGCTCAATAAATATTTCTTGAATGAACTAAGGGCTCCAGACGCAAATGTAATTTAAACCACTTCTATAGTGGTGAACTTGGTTTAGGGGATTTTTGTTTTGACATGCAACCATCTCTGGGCAGTGGTTTTCAGAGTCCCAAATGGGAGTAACTACTTTCCTCCCAGAGCATTGAGAATTAATTAAGCTTTGTGACACCCTTTAAAGTTCCTTATAATCTATAGCCGCTTTCTTCTGGCTAAGTGCAAGGCAGCATTATGGGGCCATTACTGGGCCTGGTGCTAATGGGCATTTGTCAAACTCCTCCCCGCTCCACAGTGTGTTAGACCTGTGCGTCTCCCAGTAATTGCTAAATAACTCTTGGAGTACTTGGTTGCTAAATTAATAGATGAAATAATAGAGTGAAAATAGGAACAGACGTGTAGAATGAATAGAGACTTCCCAACCCAGAGGTTTTCCCTGCTTGTATGTCTCTTAAATAAAGAGTGTGACTTCAGTTAGGATTGCAGGAATGGATTTTTATAGACTTTGGGATAGTTGAGTGGTTTCATGGGAGGATGTGGTGGCTGTGTTTGATGGGTGGTCTCCTCTAGTTCTGCCTGACGTCCTGTGGGATGAGGGACGTTAGTCTTCTTATACTCTGATATAAGTACGGACGGCTCACCCATCAAAGAGGTAAATGAGAAGAACCAGCTGGCTTCTTGAGCAGGAGCAAAACAGTGACTGGATAATGCCTTTTCTACAATTTACAACAAGTAGGAAATTCACAGAGGGCTAGTCTAGTGGGAAAGATAAATAGGAATAGTTGAAGCCAGCGGACAGCGGAAGCCAGCGGGACCAGCTCATCCCATAAAAGCCCCTTGCAGGCAAATTTATCTAAACCATTTCACTTAATGACCAAGACATGCAATTCCATTTTGAGTGTTTTCACATCCTTTTGTCTCAGTACAAATTAAAATAAATTTTGAAGAAAGGAAATTAACCAAAACTTGACTCTTTAGAGATTCAAAGTTAAAAATAAAGAAATAAACAGAGAAAGAAGCCCCTAAGGATATAGAGCATTCTGAAATGTACTTGAGTTTTTTGTTCAGTGTTTATTTGACATGTATAATTAAGATGAAATTGTCCTTAGACAAATTAGTTTTTTATAAAAATATATTTAGCTGTCTGGCAATAAAGAACACCTGGTGAATGGACAGGTACTCAAAAGGGAATTTAATTTTGAGGGGCGAACTGGGTCCAGGTGAAGTGGTTATTTGGGCGAAATGGACAGGGGGCTGCTTCCTGGGGTCTAGCATCCAGAGAGAAGACTCCTGGGCCTGTGATCAGAGTGGGGCTCTTTTCTGAAAGATTTGATATGATGATAGAGGCTTCTTCATTGTTGGCCTCAGGTCAGTGGCCATCTGGCTTCCTAGGTGATTATCCTAGATTGATGAGGGACTGGCCAGAGTAGGGGACATGAATCAGAGAACGGTGATCCCCAGGGGAGGAGCTGTTAATGCAGCAGGGAAGTCAAGGGCTTTTGGAGGGAGATTCAATTTGAGATTGAATCTAAGCTCTGTGTCTTCTTAGCAGGGAGATTTTGGATAAAGAGCTTCACCTCTTAGTTCTCTAATTTTCTCATCTGCAAAATGGGGCTAAAATAGCACATACTGAAGAATTTATTTTAAATGAAAATGATACTTGATTGTATACGTTAAAAGTTTAGCTCAGTACCTGGAACGTTGTCAGTGATCAATAAGTGATAGCAATGATTGCAATTATTATAATGGGCATTATTAAAATTGTAATATAATAAGAATAGGAATTACAATCACAAAAAGGCCACAGGGTCAGAGCCCCATTGAGGACTTAGGTACCACCCAAAGAAAGGCAGAAGCCCATTTAGATGCTGTCCAGGTGGTACGGATGGGGCAGAAGCAGCTCTTTGGCTTCCCTGGGTGTCCAGGATCAGATTTCAAACACACCAGTTATTTAATGCAGGAATATTTCTTAATATTATTGTTTATAATAACTTTTATTGTTTATCATAGTGTGTAGTGAAGAACTTAACCCTGCCCAAGACATCTGGTCTTTATCCTTGGCTACTGAGAGGTGATCTAACGTCATGCCTGGTGGGAATGTCTTTGCTTGGGACCTTGGATCACACTGGATGGTCTAACGATATGATATAGGGTGGGAGGTGGCCACACATTGGGGTGAGGGTGAGCCATGCCAGAAAGACCAACAATGCAATTTTGGTTGGGGGCTTTGGGTCATGCCTGGAGGGGCAGGGACTGGAGACTGAGATCAGCCACGTGGGCAGTCACTCATGCTTACATAATGGAACTTCCTAAAAAACTCTGACCACTGAAGCTCAAGGAGCATCCTTGGTTGCCAGTACTCCATGCGTGTTGTCACACGTGGGTGCCAGAAAAGTAACGTGTCCTTGCTCCACGGGGAGAAGACAATGGAGACTTCCCTTTTAGTACTTTTCCTAGACTCAGCTCCATGCATCTCTTCCTTTGGCTCATCTTAGTCTGTATCCTTTCCCTGTATAAGCTATAACCATGAACATAACAACTTTCAGCGAGTTCTGTTAGTTTTTCTAGTGAATTATCAAACCTTAGTGTGGTTTTGGGAACCCATCAAACTTGCAGTTGGTGTCAGAAGTGAGGGAAGTCTTGGGGACTGTGCCTTTTAACTTCACAGTTGGCCTGAGCCCTCACACATAGGAAGCTCGGGGAAGGTATAAAGAACATTTAAATTCACCCATAATTACACCATTCAAAGAGAGTCACAGTTTTACTTTGGTGAACCTCTTTATACATATGGTGACATGTAAAATAATTTTAAAATGTTATACCCTAAGCATTTTCCCACATGATTAAATATTCTTCAAAACAGAACATCTAAGGACAAAGTGATATCCCATGGCTCTCCTGTAATTTGGTTAATCATTATCCAGTTGTTGTGTATTTAAGTTATTTACAGTTTTCATTATTATAATTAATTCTGGGATGAACATCCTTGTAGTTAAACCTCCACATACATGCATGATTATTTCTTTAGGATACATTCCTAAAAGTACAATTGTTGAGCTTCCTGTGTTCTGCCAAGCTCTCCTAGACAATGGGGCTGGCCTGGGGGTGGGACTTTGCTATCTACATCCGGACTGGAGCAGCACACACTCCCTGGAACAGTAGAACCTTAGAGGGCAAACTGAGAACTCAGACCTGAGCAGACTCAGTGACCCACAGGGCTTGTTCATATCAAGTACAAGTCATATCAACTATGCACTTGATTTTATTAAAAATTTAAAAAAGCCTTCAGATTCATAGGCTGGGCTCTCACAGCTCTTTGTAGGGGCAGTCTTGATGGAAAGTTCTTCTTTCTGAGCAGTCAGCCAAGTAACCTTTTGCTTCTTGATATTTTGCTTTGGTATCTTCAGATTGTTTTGCTTTTGGAAACCCAAAGACTGAGCCCCTGTGGGGAAACTGAGGCAGTTACCTTCCATCTCTGTCTCTCGTTATTCTAAATGTAAAGAGAGTTGTCATATATTCAGTCAAGCTAGTGGCTATTAGCTTGTGTTCCATCTGCTACAAAGCTCAGAGGGCAGCCCAGGACTAACGCACGGTTCCTGAACTGAATACACCTTGAGAAGTGTCCTCCATCCTTCCTTTGTCAAGTTAGTTGTTAGAGTTCTTGTAAAAGATTTGTAGAGTATGGAGTCTGGAAAGTGAAAGGAATGAGCCTGGGAGACACTGGGTCATAGTGCTCCCTGTCTAACTCTACATTGCGGAAGTTTATGTTCCTGAAATTTCATTTCAGTTCCAGGAGAGAAGGTGAATGGAGAGGGGAAAGCAGGGCTATGCCAGCTTCATGTCAGTCAGTTTTCGGCTGCCTTCTCTCTAGACCATTAGTTTATTGATGGTAGGTTGTCTTTCCAGCAAATCTCTTTTGATTGCAAATGTATAATGAAGGTGTATTTTAGTGTCCTTCTAGCTCCAGGGAGAACTCAAGCTGGTTCCTTTCATTCCCACAGAAGTAGCAATGCTGAGGCTGATTCATCTAGATTTTTAGAGCCATCATTCCATCTTGAGGGCTTATGACTACTCTGAGCCATCGTAAAGGGGATTTGTCTACGTGGGGTAATTCAGATGGTGCTAAGCAAAGTCTTAGGGCACAGACAGGTTTCTCTTTGTCAAAGATGCTGGCTGTTGTCCTTCCCAGATGCCCAGGAGAAGAGCAATTAACATGGTGGTGCACAGAGCTCACCTGATTGGTGGAAGGCAGGCATCAGCTTCGGCCTCTATCCACAAAGCACCTCCAGGTCCAGGGACCCCAACCTCTTTCCCTCATCAACCACACCAGGCTGTCATTCCCACTCTACTGGTGTGACCCTCAGGAGGGTGCTGGAGAACTCTCGAACCCTGTTCACTTTCCTGGTCCCCCTAGGGAAGTGAGAAGAGGTTCCTCTATACCCTTATATCTGTAATTTTATTCTTAGCTCTTATATTCCACTCAACTTGGCCTCACTAGGTGCCCTGACCAGAGTCTAACCCTCATGTTTCTCCTCTGCTGCTTCTCTCCAGCCTGTGAGATTTTTTGTGGCAGGTGAAAACCTCATGCTCACAGATCAATGAGCGTATTCTTCTATGCTTATTGTTTAGTACGGGATTTTGGTCTTTTGAAACTCAAAGGATACAGGCTCTTGAAACTCAAAACGCTTTTTTGCTCGAGACTGTAGTCCTTGCCTTGAATTTCAAAGGCCTGTTTTAAACCTCAAAGGCCAAGCACTGACTCTCTCTTTCTTTGGATGCCTGCTAGAAAAAACCCTACACTGAACTCAGTGGGCGTAGAATGCTCTCGCTATTGAAGGGGTAGCAGGAAATACCTGGAACCAGAAAAAAAAATTACATCAGCTTCTATTTCACAATAACCAATCCCAAATTCCTTCAAACAAGAAGGGACTCAGAATTCAAACTCAGGTCAGCTTCGCGGGGGACTGGGCATCCTTTAGCCTGTATGAACCTAAGTGCCTTCTAGAGTTTGTCCAAGGAAAGCAATAAAATTAGAGCGATGAGTAACCATTGTTGAGTGTTTACCCAAGAAGTAAGCTGAGCGTTTTAGGTAGACCATCATATTTTCACAGCAATCCTATGAAATAAGTGTTATTGTTCTTGTTACCATTTTACAGATAGGAAAACTGAGACTCATAGAGATGAGTGATATGGTTAATTAGTGATGGAACTAGAAGTCGAACCCAGCCCAAAGACACATGTCTAAGTCATGTGAAAAGAAGTAGAGGGAATGTAAGAAGGGTCAATATGAGGAAGGTAAATAAAAAAAGATGTAATTGAAGGAGTCTTTCATCACTTGGCTATTCTACCTGCATCTTCCTTTACCAGGAACACCCTTCTGTCAGATACTGTGAGGCTGAATCCTTTCATTATTCAAGTTTCAGATCAAAATATAGACATCATCACCGACTACCCCAGCTCTCCACCCACCGTGTGCACACACAGGACCTCAGACACATTTTGATGAATCCTGTTTTATTTTTTAAATAACATCGCCTCCTCTGGAATGATCTTTTCGTTTATTGATGTTCATATGTACTTACTGTCTGTCTTCCCTTTCTAGAATGTCTGGAGTATAGGCTTTTGAGGTAGGGTGCTTTCTGGTTCTGGCCTCTTATTTATCCCGTGTTTAGAACAGTGCCTGGCTCCTAAAGCCTTGCTCCATAAATATATTTGACTGAGTTTGATTGAGTGAGAAGGAGCAATCAGACAGGTTAGAAAGAGAAAAGCCCCAACTTGCATATCTCTAAGCCACATTTCAGAATAAAAATGACAAGCTTAACCGCTCATTGCTTTTCAACCTTGACGTCAAAAGCTGCTTAGGAAGGTCGGGCTGGTTTGCTTTAGGGCTGCCTCTTTAAGGGAGGATCAGAAAGCATCTTTAATGTTTAGCTTCATTTGTTTATCAAAGACAGAGGAGCCTTTGTCCCGCATCACAGCTGGAAGGCTGCAAGATGGGAGCTTCCTCTGCCTTGTACTTCAGAGGAGCCAAATGTAGCTAAAACAGTGGTTTTTCAACTCTGAAATAATCTAGGAATATGAAAATTCAGCTTAGACACCCTAAGAGGAGGGGAGCAGGGAAAGTTCAAATTATTATCTGGTTCTAAAGCCGTTTATGAAGCTGGGAAGACCAGCTTGAGCGAGTGTCTCAAGTTCCGCCTCTTCAGAGAATTTGGGAGTACTTGCTTTGGGGCTCTGCCCACTGGGCGCTTCATGGGTATCAAGAAGGAAGGCATCTTAAAGGTAGCCACTCCAGCCCACTATTCTAGTTTGTTTTCCATAAACTTGACTCATTGGAGTAGCACTTTCACGAATTTTTGTCATATCCAAGCACCACCTGTGGTTAATACATGTAGTTATACATATAATATTATAATATATATGTATCACACCTATCACGCATGGATGTATGTATATATGTGTGTTACATACACTTAATATCTTTATTTGGACTCTTTGCATTTAAATGAAAACTTTACATCATTAATATAAATAGAAAAGAAACTAAAGTATCACTGACTTTAAGTAGAAGGGAATTAGAAACGTAACACAATGAGAAGAAAACAATATTATTAATTCTCTGCCTTTTAAAAAGGAGAGATTAGCAAACGTTAGGTGTTAAAGATATCTGAATAACAAAAAATTAGACTTTCTCTTTTTTAAGTTATCAGAAAGAATGAAGGAAAATTGATGAGTGTCTTTCCTCCTGTATATGTTAATATCATCGCCTGCTGTGTTTACCTGAAGACATCTGGCGAAACACCTAACATAATGGTTGTGTTTATCAGGAACTTTGAGAACCACTTCATTATCCAAATCTGGAATCCTGTCTGTAACGTCTGGCCAAATGATGGTCAGGCTTGTCTAGATCATTTGCTCTGCAGGAAGCTCAGTGTTCTGACACAATCCACGCCAAGTCTTCTCTCTTTCAAGTGAGAAAGTCCTGGAACACAGGAGTTTGAGTGGGGTGAGAAGGAAGCAAGTCCTTAGCAGCCTCTGAGAAGACAAGATATTTCAGGCATATGGAACAGCATTTAAAAAGGCAGAAGAAAAGAGACAGCATGGCCTATTTTAGGGGAACTACAATTAGTTAATTCAGTGTGGCTGGATCCACATAAAATGCCAAAGGGAAGGCAGAGAGAGGTGAGAGAGGAGGTGAGAGAGGAGCCAGGTGGGGCCAGACCCTGGAGACCAGCAGGCCGTGCTCCTGACTGCGGACTGCAATTTTGACACCAGCCTGGTGCCCGCTGCTGCCCTTTGCACTGGTCTTTATAGGTGAATCATATTTGGGTGGCAACAGCATTCCCTTCTGGGAGAAATCTATTTTTGCTACATGAATATATTGATAAGTTTCTGAGGTGGGTGGAAGGGGTATGAGAGCTTCTAGGATTTTGTTTTGCTTTATGGGATATGTAGGCTGAGGGAAGAGATGAATTTCTAAGGATCATGAAAGCGGATTTGTAAAAGGTTGGGCGGCCTAAGAAATGAAGGCTGTTAGGGGGAGGAATTTCCATTAGGGGAAAAACGGAGTGTCTGATGGGAAACTTGATGAAATTTCTGCTCTCTAAGCAGAAGCAGACACTGAGACAATGATTGAGCATATGTAGTTTATTTAAGAGGTACAAGGACACCACAAGGGAGTGGGGGTGATACAGGGAAGGGAAGGCAGATGATTAATGGTGCAGTAGTAAGCCAGTTACCACAGCAGGTGCCTAAAACTTAATCCTGGGGGGAGACTTTGGGAACTGGGGTAAAAAAACGTGCCTCAGAATCGTCCTTGCCAAAGGGCAAGTCAGTGGTGAAGGGCTGCGCCCAGGGAGATGTTAATTCCCAGGCACTGCTGGCTTGTCGTGGGCACAGGCAAAGCAGGATTCTGAAACCTGGGACAGCCTTCCTGTGAAGACATAGGCTCTGAAAGTTGAAGTCAGAAACAAGTGCATTGAAGTGGTAAGAGGTCTGAGTGGGTATGTGGAGCCTCACCAGGACCTGCTCGTTTGGTTTGGTATGTTGTATCTACTTTCCCAGGAATCACATGAAATCTTCCATAATCCGCCGACATGTTGTTAATGCATTGCAAAGATGACTGTGATGGGAAGATGTGACTAATTGCCGGGTATGGCCTTAAATTTGGCTCCACAGAGCGCTGGCACAGTCCAAGCAGGCCTGCCTCAATGGGTTATACAGCTATGTGGGAGTCATCAGATCTTTCTTAGTTGCAATGATAAGCATGCAACTCAAGTTGGCTTAAAAACCAGGAAAAACGAAACTTATTGGACCTTAGAACCGAAAAGTCCAGGAGATGGTCTTCAGGTATAGCTTGATTCTAGGAGCTCAAATGGTCTAATCAGATTTTGGGCTCTCTCTCTCCATCTCTTATCTCTGTCTTTCTCTGAGCTGATTTGATTCCTTATTATGATAAAATGGTTTTCAGGAGCTTCAGGCTTGCATCCTGTCTTTCCATCCACCCCAGTAGAAAGATAACTTCTTTTAACAAACAATTATAGTAAATTTCAAGACTGAGTCTCATTGGCTCTGATTGGCCTTACTTGGGTCGCATAGACATCCCTGAAACTCTTGCTGAGGCCCGAGTGGCTGCTCGGCACTGACTGGGCAGGCTGAGTTCACATACCTGCTCTTAGAGCCAGAGGTGGGCTTAATTCAACCCAAATATCATGGACTGAGAAGTAGAAGAGGAACTGTTTCCTGAGATAACATGGGTGCCACTGATTGAAAATGAAGAGTGCATGGATGCTAGGCAAACAAAAACAAGAGATATCCACTACAACCAAGAAAAACCAACAAGATGCTCAGAGACCTGGAAGCTCAGGCCTAGTTTAAAGACCTAGTGCAAAACCAGCATCTTAGGTTACCGTAACCCCACATACCCAATCTTGATAACCGTCCCCCTTCCTGAGCCAGACCTGCAGATTCCTTTCAAAGCTGCTGACTCCAGGTGATGGATGAGGGTCTCAGGGTTTCCAAGGCACTGGATTTCTATTGACTGCTATAACCTTGAGCTACAGGCTTTACTGGCAGTATTTAACACAAATCTGTTTTCTATCCTTGTTAGATCCCACTTCAATATGCACCACAGGAGGAGAAGTCACATGCTAAATTGATTTCTTTAATGGGGAGTGCTCTGCAGCAAATAGCAATCCTTCTGGAGATGCGTTAGTCAGATTACAATTGAATCTTTTCTCGCTGGCTTTTATGGACTCTCCTCTTTGTAGAAGGATGGGACTCCGATATCATCATTTGCCTGACTTTCTTTTTTTTTTTTTTTTGACTGGAGACTAAGAAGGTCAGGGCTCCCACCTCCAGCCTCTAGGTCAGAAGCTGGGTCTTCCGGTCACCAGACATTCAGAGAAGATTGAAATGTCAGAGTTAGCATCTTGAGATTGCCAAGAATGATTAGTGTCAAAGTGTTTCTTAGCAAAGCAACTTGAGTGCAATAAGGGGCTAGAATTGTGTGAATGAACACTTACTTTGGAATCTGGGAGCTGGCATTCTTGCCTCTTTGTGGGAGTTTAGGGACTGTTTATATTGTAGTGTGAGATAATTTGGTGGTTTTTCTAGAATAGAGTGAGAATCTGCTTACTTCTGTTTGGTAAGGATCCATTCCATTTCTGTGTATAATAACAACAATAATGGTCGTGGGAGGGGGGCTTTTATTATGTGCTAGGCTTTCCGCATTATCTCACTTAGTCCTCACAACAAGTCCATGAGGTGGGTGCTGTTATCCCTGCTGTGTTGATGCGGGTATGGAGACTCACAAGGTTACACCACTTGCCCCAGATCATACAACTAAAATCATTGGTAAGTAGCAGGGCCTGTATTTATACCTTCGTTTGACTCCAAAGGTTGTTCTTTTAGCAACCATTATATATTTCCATTCATGAGAAGGCATTGTACACTCATCAAAGATGGATTTGGTATACTATCTCCTAGGATAAGTACCCAGATTTAGAGTATTACATTCTGGAATGTGACACAAAGAGAGAGAGAAAAACTGGAGAGATCTGGCCAATACAGATCTTCTTAGCCACACCCACCATACCAACTCATGAGGAAGGACCATCTTTATTTCCTAATGTGTTGATGATATGAGTTGTATTTTCAAGGTAGAGGAAATCTGGACCAGGGCTGTTGCTTGTTGAGACATGAGGTAGATTCTCTGCCTGGAGAAAAACCCAATGGTTTTTCCATCTTGGAATCCATAACGTATCTTGTCTTCAACCTTCCAAGAGCTGACCTCTCAGTGGACACCGAGGCAGCTTAACACAACTATGTGACCAATAATGACTTATTCTCACTGAGCCTCAGGTTCTCCATCTGTGTAATGGAGTCAATAATACTATTAATTACACAGGATAACTTGTGAGGGTTAAATTCAGTAATGTACATTAGGGGTTTAAGAGATGTCAGCTACTACTATTTTGTTTTATGTTGTTGGGCCTCTATTTTTACATCTCTCCAATGAAGAAGCTGGATTAGCTCCATTTCTGAACCATGACTGAGTCAGCTGAAAATGGATGGACCTGGATGGGAGAGAAATGAGACAGGAAATTGAGGGGTAAGAAACAGCTTCAGAAGTGAGAGCAAGTTCAGTCTAGCTGCTAACACTTGGTGTCACGAGGATTTGGCTACAGACAAGAAGTAGTAATTGAGGGTGGCTGCTGACATCCAGCAAGTCCAACAAGGGATGATGGCGTGACATATCAGGCCAGCAGAATATGATGAACCTGTCATTGGGTGTTAGGGACTGAACCAGATACCCTACAGAGGCAGAGCTCTATAGACTGGATATATACAAGGTTGTAGATGGGGGGTGGTGTTCCAGTTACTAGTTCTGTGTAACAAACCGCTACAAAACCTAGTGGCATAAAATTTTATTAGGCTCATGCATTCACTGGGTCAGGAATTTGGGAGGCCTTGTCTCTGCTCCCTGATGTCTGGGGCCTTGTTTGGAAAGACTTAACAGCTCGGGGTGACTCAATGACTCGAGGCAGGAAACATATGGAGTCATCTCCACTCACATATCTAGTGGTGATGCTGGTTACAGCTGGGACCTCAGCTGGGGTGTCAGGCAGAACACCTACATGTGGTCTATCCATGTGGTCTCTCCACACGGGCTAGTTTGGGCTTCCCAAACTAGTATGGCACTAGGTCTTGAGACTGAGTGTCCCATCAGAGCAAGGCAGAAGGACATAGCACTTTTATTATTAAACCTCAAAGTCACATAGTGTCATGTGCTCTAGATTCAAGAGGAGGGAACATGTGCCTTGCTCCTCAGTGAGAGGGAGGTCAGAGTGACATTGTAAGAAGAGCATGTGGGAAGGGAGATATTGTTGCATCCATCTTTGGGAAATCCAGTCTGCCACAGGTGTTCACAGTCTTACTAAGTTGTAGTGTGAATGTTAATAGCACAGGCTCTGGAGCCAGACTGCCTGGCTTCACATCCTCACTCCACCACTGACTAGTTGTGTGATGTTGGGCAAGTCATTTAAACTCTTCTTGCCTCAGCTTCCTCGTCTATGAAATGGGACTACTAACAGTACCTATCTTTTTGGATCGTTGAGAAGGTTAAATGAACTAAGAACATAGAAAGTACTTGAAACAGAGTTTGGCACATGATAAATGAAAAGCAAATGTTTACTATTATTATCGTCACTAAGAGTGTTTCCAAGGCAGAAACTCGGGCTTAGGGAACCATCCAGGAACAATTCAGAGACCCACACCAAGGAACAAAGTTCAGGCCAACCTATTGGAAAGTAGGGCCTGATGCTGATGTAGAATGTGAGACTAGAGCTGATTAATTGCTTCTCTTTTGAATCAGAACTAATCCCAGAGATGGGGGCCTCTGTTTTAAGAGAAGGCAGGAGATGGGGGCCAGTGGCCCCTGCAGGGGTGAGGTGGGCTCCAGGCAAAGGAAGAATACTGGACCTACTGTAATAAACATCTGATCCCACCACACTTCCTTTCGCCTTTCTCAACATAAGCCCCTCCATGTCTCATTGTGCCTCATCATACTTGCTGGGTAAAACGGCTGGAACTAAGCCATGTTAAATCAGCAGTGAGTGACAGAGGAAGGAGGCCTAAACCACTGTGACCAAGGATTGTCCACATCTGTGTGGGGAATATTCGAGTTGAAATAGAGGAAGAGAACAATAACGTGGGCGGGCTCCACCACGGGCTCTATGAACCCCCTTGGTATAAGTCAGAGTTCTTTGCTTGCAGATGACAGAAACTCAGTTCCAACCCCTTAAGCTAAAAAGGGAATTTATTTGCTAGTTTAACTGAAAAGTCCAGGAGGAGATAGCCTCAGTTGGGTCCATATGCTCAAGTGATGTTGTTAGGAATCCTGTCTTTCAGAACCACTTTCCTTGTTTAGTTATTTTTTAATTTTTGGCCCTATTCTCAGGATAAATCCATTCATTCATTAATTCATCCATCAAGTAGTTATTATGGGCTTATTATGCACTAGGCATGTTTTAGTGAATAAGACAGCAAGTCCTTGATCTCTTGAAATTTATTTACAGAGGGGGAAGATAGAATAAACCAGCAGACAAATGGAAATGTATGTATCATATCAGTTACTAGTGTAATGGAGGCGATAAAGCTGGGTGCAGGGTTACAGAGTGAGAGTAGAGAGAAAAATCACAACAAGTCTCTCCGAGCTGGTGACATGGGAGAAGGCCCACCTGTAGTGAGAGGGAGCCTGCTGTGGGCTGATGAGGGGAAGAGTATTCCAGCAGAAGGAACAGCCCTGCAAAGACGTTGAGGCAAAAATGATCTCGCTGTGTTTGAATAACTAAAAGAAGGTCAATATGGCTGGGGCTTAGGGACCAAAGAGGAAAGTCATGCAAGAACAAGGGAGAGAGGCAGCTGCTATAGGGATTCTGGCCATGATAGGAGTTTAGCTCTTCTTTTAAGTGTAATGAGAAGCCATTGGTGATTTTTAAGTAGGGGAACAATACGATCTTATTTGCCTCTTTAAAAGATCACTTTCAGTTTTGGGGGGAATGTGGTAGCAAAGGTGGACATTCTTGGGTCAAGGCTGACATCCTTCCTGATTGGCAACCCCTCCAGACAAAGTCCCAGAGAGGGATCTCGTTGGTCAGCCTTGAGTTACATGCAAATTCATGGACCAATCACTGTGGCCACAGTGATGGGATATTTTAAATGGCTCACCTGAGGTCACATACCCACTTCTAGCGCTGGGGTATGGGGTTAGCCCCACTCCATCCACTGAGAATGAAAGAGTAATTCTTAAGTGAAAATTGTGGGTACAGTTAACAAATGAAGTGATGGGTGTTGGACAGGCAAAAGTGATAGAAGTCCTCTGTGCCCCTCAGTGACATTCTTGAAGTGTAGACATGTGTCTCTGCTTGAGCACGTTCATTGATGTCCAGGGACTTCCTTCCTCCTTTTCTCCCCTCTCCTCCACTTGCCAGAGCAGCCACTAGGGGATGGCTTGAATGGGGAGGCATTTCTTCCTCTTTTTAAACCAGGGCAATTTCCACCTGTGTGATCCTTGTTCTACCTTCTGAAGCCTGTCAGGTGAGCCCAAATACCACTCCTTAAGGCCCTTTGGAAAAGAGTAGCAACATCTCCCTCAGGTATTTATTCATCTACCCTGAATAACCTCAGTGCATTCCTTTCTCTACCCAGGTACCCAGGTCACAGTTTCTTTGTCATTCTAGTCACTTTCCTTGGAGTGATTTGGACTTCAGCAGATTTTCAAATGCTCTGTCCTGTTCGTGGGGGTGACTCCTAGTTTAACAGAGGTGATTTCTTATTTTAAGCCTGATCTAGGCTGAAATAAAACAGTATGGTATACAAATGAAGTTGTTTCCAGCTCGAGACAAAGAAGTCATCAGTCAATAAATCATTGATGTTGGAGGGAGACACGGGGAGCAGAAAGCACCTTGGAAAGCAGAATGGGAAGTTACCAGGAGGGGGATATACCCGGGGGCCTTTGGGTTTTCTGTAACATTGTGATATCCTGTAGTTTGTAGGCCTCTTTTTTTTATTTACAGGAGGAAAGTTGGTAGGAGTATTCCTCTCATACCGCCCATATTTACCTCCAGTATGGAATTCATCATGTTTCATAGTCATGCGTTTATTCAGCAAGTATATATTGAGTACCTACTGCGTACCAGGTACTGGGCAATAGGGATGTACAGATGAGCAAACAAATCTCCTGGACTCAGTCTGTTATGGGAGACAGATCAGAAAATCAGTAATGGAGGCCGGCCCCGTGGCGTAGTGGTTAAGTTCACACGTTCCGCTTCGGCAGCCCGAGGTTCACTGGTTTGGATCCTGGGCACGGACCTACTCACCGCTCATCAAGCCATGCTGAGGTGGCATCCAAAACTCTACAACTGTGATATACAACTGTGTACTGGGGCTTTGGGGAGAAAAAAGAAAAAGAGGAAGATTGGCAACAGATGTTAACGCAGGGCCAATCCTCCTCAAAAAAAAAAAAAAGAATGTAACTGTCAAATTCAGCTACACTTAAAAAAAAAAAAACGAAAATCAGTAATGGTAAAGAAGTGGGATCAGGGCTATATTAAGAATCTATGCTACTGAGGATCCTTCTAGGAAGTAGCTGAGACTGAGGCTGAGAGGGAAGGATGGATGAGGCAGGGTGTGTGCATGTGTGTGTGTGTGTTCTGGGCAGTGGGAACAGTGTATACAAAGAAAGGCACCAGGGCTTGAAAGAATAGGGTGATGTGAGTTAAAAAAAATACTGGGAGGAAGGATAAATGGGATACAGCCGGATATTAAGCTTGGTTGGTAGACAAGGATCAGACAGGGTAGGTCTGGGCATGGCATATGCGGGCAGCGGGGAATGATTGAGAGTTTCAATCACGGACAGTGACAAGATTGGAGTTGTGTTTTAGAAAGATGACTTTGGTAAATTTGTAGAGGGTGGATGGAAACTGGGGTGGTCAAAGGACTATGACAGGAGCTTGATGAGTGGGCAGTGGACCAGGGAAGGATGTAAACCAGAGCTGAGACAGTGGCTGCCTTTGTCAGTTCAGTCTGCTATAACAGAATGCCGTAGACTGGGGGACCTAGACAATAGAAATTTATTTCTCATTGTTCTGGAGGCTGAAAAGTCCAAGATCAACATCCCAGCAAATTTGGTGTCTGGTGAGAACTCTCTGCCTGGTTTGCAGATGGTTCCTTCTTGCTGTCTCCTCACATGGCAGAGAGAAAGAAAGAGAGAGAGAGATCATCTCTCTCATGTCTCTTATAGGGGCACTAATCCCATTCATGAGGGCTCTACCCTCATGACCTAGTCACCTCCCAAAGGCTCCACCCACCTCCAAATACCATCACATTGGGGATTAGGCTTCACCATATGAATCTGAGGGGGACACAAGCATTCAGTTGATAGCAGTGGCCAAGGGGACAAAGGGACAAGGAAGGAAGGGAGATGGGGTGGGGTAATGTCAGCAGCCCTGGTGAGTGACTTGTTTTAAGGACTGAGAGGTGGTAGCTTAGGCTTTGCACCCACATCCCTCTGGGCCCCACCCCTGACCAACAGAATCTCAGTCTCTTCTGAGGTTCTCCTGGGATTTAAGCCAGTGTAAGCTGACTCCAGGGCCGTGCTACTTATCTAATCTGCCATACACCTAACTATGAAGATACTAAAGGAGGTTGTGACTATGTTAGAGAGAAGTGAAGTGATATGTCTAGGGTGGTTCAACATATTCAAGTCAAAAATAATACTACGGGGTTCTATTAGCCTTCAGTTCCTCATTTCACCCAACCTTTGGGTTTCGTTAAATATTGGCCCACAGGTGCACCCTGGCCAGAACATGGGCTGTGTGTCTGATGTGTTCTTTGGACCCAAGGTTTCGGGTCTTTTTTTAGTTTACATTCAGTTCTTTTCCTGTTTTTTTTTTTTTTTTTTTTTTCCTTTCTCATTTTAGCTGATGAGAACTCTCACTGTGTGTGACAGCTGATATTCTGAAAATGACAAGGCACCTCATTTGAGACAGAACGTGCTTGGGGATTTTCATCTGTGTGTGCACAGTGTTATCTGCCTAAGTCTGTGCACGGGAGCCCTGGCAGGATGTCACAGAGGTCCTGGGACTCAGACAGCTTCGAGCCCCAGCAGAGGGAGAGGAGGCATTCACCCAGGCCTCGGTGACACTGAAACCTTGAAATTCTTCTTCCTAAATATCTCCAGTCTCTCTCGCCATCCTACCGTTCCTAGATTTTGCTTAGCTTATATCAAACTAACAACCTCTTGTCTCATCTCTTGAGTCCAATCTCCCCCTCTTGAACTCACTTTGCCTCCAAGCTGATAATGATATCAGTAGGACTAATAGCACTCCAATAGTTAATATTTATTTTATGTGCCAGGCACGATTCTAAGCTCTTTGCATGTGTTAACTCATGTACTCTTCACAGCAAGTCTTTGTAAAACAGATCTGTTCATCCCTTTCTGCACAAATATGAGTGGCTCCCTACGTAGTGGAATGAGGTTTCCCAAACCTCCCTGGCTTGCACACCACTTTTGTGATTTTATCTCTGTGGATGATCTTCGTGAATTCCGTCGTATTGTATACCACCTATGCCGTTATTTCCTCAAGATTTTACTGTAAATTAACTCACTTTTGAAAAAATTTACATAGATTAAAATAATTCAGGTGCATAGTGTCATTCAAAGGCACAGTGTCATTCAAATGCACAGTGTCAGTTTGTCATCAGTAGAAGGTAAGCAGGAGCATAAATATAATGCAAATAAAATAAAACAACATTATTAAAACCTAATTGAGGGCTGTTGACAAGGCTCTTGGCCTGGGGCTTGCATTCTTTGTTCTAAAAATGGTAAGAGTTAGAGAGATGTTACAGATACACCAACACCAAACCAAGACTTTCTCCTTGATGCAAAACCAAGACATCAACAAGAGTTTACAAGAGAATATCTTCTGATACGTCTCGATGCTCTTTAATATTGTGTTCCTCTGTCTTCTAATATCATCTCATATTCACTAAAAGCAGTCTCTCATTTTGGAAAGTACTGTTTGACAAGCTCAAGCAGTGGAACCCTGATCTGTTTGACTGTCTCAGTCTCTTTCCACTCGCTGGCACAGTTTCTCTCTCCACCTACTCCAGTCTCACCATTCTAATTTACTGTCTTACTCTTTCCCACCTCTCTGCCTTGGCATTGCTGTTCTTTGCGACTGGAAAGCCCTGTCCTGACTCCAGCTGTCACCCTACCGTATGCTTTTTTCAGATGTTGTTCCAATATTGCCTTCTCTGTAAGGTCTTTCCCAAATCTCAAAGTAGGGTAAGTCAGTCCCTCCTCTGTTCCCAATTTAAATGTTCCCCTTCCACCTCAGTTGTCACTGCATGCTGGAAGTTCCTGAGGGAGAAACTGTTAGTTGGCTAACCCAACAGGCATTCCCATCCGTCTTCCCTGGGTAGAAGCTGAAAAGCTCAAGGTGTACTTACCAGCCTCCTCCAAACCTTTGGCTTAGCAGTTAATTGCGCGTGCTCTGCTACTGGCGGCCCGGGTTCGGATCCTGGGCACGCATCGACGCACCGCTTCTCCAGCCATGCTGAGGCCACGTCCCACATACAGCAACTAGAAGGATGTGCAACTATGACATACAACTATCTACTGGGGCTTTGGGAAAAAAAGGAGGGAGATTGGCAATAGATGTTAGCTCAGAGCCGGTCTTCCTCAGCAAATAGAGGAGGATTAGCGTGGATGTTAGCTCAGGGCTGATCTTCCTCACAAAAAAAAAAAAGAAAAGAAAAAACACCTTTGGGGGGAAAGCCTGTACCCCAGTTTTGTCCAATGAGATGTTAGGACAAGTCTGTTGAAGGACTTCTAGAAAGGTGTTTTGCTTCTTGGTGGTAAGGACCAGCATGGGAGAAGACCCCCACTAGAACTGTCTGTTCCTCCTTCTTCCTGTCTAAAGGCAAACATGGTACCTCTTTCAGTGGCAGGCTTATTATGGTCACACAGCAAGGTGCATAAGAATAATGAATCAACATACCAAGGAAGGAGAAGTAGAAAGATACACGTGTCTCATTAGGAGATCGTGAAGCCACCAGACCAACCCTGGGACCAACTACTTTCAAACTTTTTGTTAAATAAATTATAAATGTCCTCATGGTTTTAGCCACTATTAACTAGAAGTTCTGTTACATGCAGTTGAAAGCATTTCTAACATATAGAGAGTTTCTTTACCCATCTCCATCCCTTGCTGGATATTGAGCAATTCTAAGGTGGGAGTAGACTGTTTATCTTTATAATCTCCTCACTTACATAGGGCTTGGTGCATGGTAGTATTTATTATTACTATCAACAAAAGCAGCTGGTACTTATTCAAACTCTGTGTGTGTCTGGCTCCGGAGCCTGGATCTTTCACCACCGTGGTGTAATTCTGGTCATTGATCAAAGTGGAATGAATGAATAAATGAATGAAGAACTTATCAGCACGAGGATTTGCAGAAATCAATTTCCATGCCAATTTGACTTCACAACTTTATTAAGATTTATATTAGGATTTAAAAAATAAGGCTCTGTCATTTGTTCTGTATTTTGTTTTATTTTTTTCTAACTTCCTTTATCTTAACTCGTGAAAATTTACATTCTTGCGCTTTCATGGGGGCATTAAAGGGAGACAATTAGGGTGGATTCAGGTTCTCTGATATGCCAGGTGAGTTAGGTATGTGGATTAATGGAACACGAGGACACTGGAATGTAGCTGTTACCAGGGGAATGATAGAGTTAGAGAGGCTGAATATGATAATGCAGTCCTTTGAGACTCTGGATCCCATGTTCTTCCTACTCTGTCACTGGGAATGCCTGCTTGAGTGCCGCTATGATACCCTGCATTGAAATTTGATCTAAGAGGTCAGGAGAGGGACCCCATGGTGCATCCTTGGAGTGAGTGGGTTGGGTGTGTGCATATGTGGTATAAGGGGAGGCTCTCTGGCTCCCCTGAGCTCATAAGCATTGAATCCTCCGTAGCTACTAGTTACTTTCCCTCCTTCCCTGCAGGTTCCTGGTGAAGATACGTGAGACAAAATTCACCCCTCGCCTGAACACATTTCTCTGTTTCTGCCCCAGGATGTTCACTTAGTAGCTGTGGCTCCATGGGTCCCAGGGCCATGTAAAATTGTCAGAGAGCAGCTCTCAGCATCTGTGGACACTCAGCCAACACCCTGGGATCTGGCAGTGCAATATCCCACGTCCAGCTCCAGGGAGGAATAGGAAATATTCAGCAACCATCCTCAAACGTCTCTTCATTTCTTTCCCCTCCCGTTCTCTGTCTCACACGAAGAGCTGCTCAGCACCTCTCCTTTTATGCTGTACACCCATGTTCTTCAGCCTTTGCTTCCCTCATGCCTGTTCCTGTCCTCTGTCCCTACTCTCATTCTTTTCATTATAAAACTGCCCCCAAAAGCTGTCAGGCAAGGCAGGGCCTTCCTTAGAGTTTTGGGAAAAAATGAGTTCAGCCTGCAGGGATTAGGGGAAGTTTGGAAACACAAGTATATTAGCATTGTTTTATCTTATCATATATATATGTCTACTATCTACTGGGACTGTCACTGTGTCTCTATCTAGATCCACCTCCATACCACCTCTCTATGGTATTTGGATACTAATCTATGTTTCCTTTTTTCTGCATTTCCCTTTTTTCTTCTCTTTCCTACTCCTGCTCCAACCAAGGAGTTACTCATCTCAGTATTCGTTGCTTCAGGGGAGGGATCTGGCAGGAAGATAACTGATGTTGCCTGCCCCACACTTTCTTCCTGGCTTTTGTGTTCAAAAGCTGAAGCCCTAGATGGGGCAAGGATTTTGGATATAGAGTAGTATTATGGGGAGAATGTGGGTCCCCTCCTCACCACTCTGTAAAGAAAGTCACTCCCTTCAACCCTCCCAGCTGGAGAATGAATGAAGAGGGATGAAAGAGAGAGCTCTCTGGGTGCAGAAGAGCGGTGACCCAGGCTACACCTCCTGAATATGTGCAGGAGGGACCAAAAGACTCCACAGGAACATGTCCATGTGGTACTTCTAGGCAAATGGGGTTCCAGGCAGCTTAAAAAAATTTTCCAGGTGCTGAGCATGATGTGGAATCAGAAGAGAGCCTTTGGGGCAGCAGGACAATGTTAAAACAGCTACACTGGCTGGATAGACCACGGGAGTCATTAGCATCTTACCCTCAAATTCCCAGCACCGAGGAGTTGAACCTCAAGGTCAGGAAAGACCTCAGAAGAACGAGGGTTTTTTTTCCCCCATGATAGTCTATGTAATAGAGACTTAGGATCACAACTGAAGTTGCTTTACAGAAAGATGAAGATGATTAATAGACAGACAGGCATAGATATAGATGTGTGTGTATGTATGTATATATTTGCACCCCCATGTTTGAGTGCTGTAATTCATGCTTGATTCCTCATTTCATCATTGACCTACAAGGATATGGATGTAAATATGAATATGGCTATATTAAGTCCCCTCAACTTGGCACAGTCCTTTCTCAGGGCGTCCCTTGTAGATCCACATAGCTACTGACATCCTTTAATTGTTAGAAGCAAAGAGGAGGACTGAGCGTTCTTGCCCACATCTTTAAGTCATCTTTCTCCCTTACTCCTGTTGCTCTGTACTCTAATTTCTGTTCAGCCATGTGAACTCCTTCAGTGCCTCAAGCATGCTGGGCTCTCTCTCTCACACAAACAGCTTGCACACATCTTGTTACTTATGTCTAGAACCGCCTCCATTCCCCCTTATCCATTACGTAACACACACTCATCCACACACTTTTCTGCCTGAATAATTTTTATATATCCTTCAAGTATCAGTTGAGAGGAAAGGTTTTTACATTTTTGGAACATTCCTTTCACCACTCCCTTCCAACTTTGTCATATTTCCAGCTCATAAATATTTCCTAAAATATACTAAGGCTTAATAAATATTTGGTGAATGAAAGAATGAACATGGGGATGAATCAATGAATAGATAAATGAATGGATAGATGAGTGAGTGAATGAATGAGTGAATGGTGTTTGGGATTTCTGGCCTCTCACTCCTTAGTGATATCTGTATTCACTTCTCTTTGACCTTTTTGAGTCCAGCATGCCAATCAAGCATCTTCATGTCCTTCATCTCAGTGTCAAGGAGCTGGAATAACAGGTGGAGGCATATGCTTTTTAAAATCAAATCTTATTTTGAGCTGCCAGAGGTCAGAGCAGTAAACTAGAGGCATAAATCACCCCTTTTGTTTTTATATATTAGCGCTTGGCCATCTGAATAGCGTACTTTCATTGACTTGTGGGAGGAGGTTGCCTGACTTCACAGATCCCCAAGGGCAACAAATGTCATTCATTCATTCGTTCCTGTCTTCATTCATCTCTTCAGTCGGTCTTTCAATATAGCTTGGCAATTAACACAAAGAATTTTGGAATTGAGTTTTGATTTGAATTTGCCACCTACTAGCTGTGCACCTTTGGGGCAGTTATGTAGCTTTTCTGAGCCTCAACTTGCTCGTGTATAAAGTGGGGCTCACTCTTTTTAGCTCTCAGAGTTGTTCTGAGCCTTAAATGAGTTAATAAATGTAAATAAAGCATATTGCACAGTGCCTGGTACAGAGGCAATGCTCAATAAATGTTAGCTCCTATTATAAACTCCCTAATTTATTTATCCCTCCTGTCATCAAACACTTATTGAACTCCTATTGACTAGCAGACCCTGAGCTGAGTAAAATATGCTTCCTCCCTTTTAAGACCTCACAGTCAGTTGAGCTTGACAGATACATGGATCAATAATTAGAAACTCTGACAGATTTAATGGCAGAGTGTGGAAAGTGGCAGGACCGAGAAGGGAATGACTCACCCTCTCTGTGGGGAGATGGTACATGGCTGGGGAAAGCTAAAGAATGCTGGCCTAATTGTGTGGGGAAGGTAATGCTGGGGTTATAAAATGTTTTAAGCTGGAAAGTGATATGATTGGACTCTTCTCCTAAAACTTGCTTAGCAGCGCAGTGAAGGGGGAAATAAAGGCAGATGAGATTGTGGAAAAGTCGACTGAGGGGTGGGTGTTAAACAGGCCAGGTGTTGAAATGAAGCGGGTCTGCATTAAGGAAGTGGGAGGATGCAGAAGAAGGGAAATATTGGGAGCTCTCTAATATTTTGCTTCTTAAAGAGTGGTCCTTGGAGAAGCAGCATCAGCATCACCTGGGAGCTTGTTAGAAATGCAGAATCTCGGGCATCACCCCAGGGTTCTAGGACCCACATGTCAGCAAGATCCCCAGGTGATGTGTAGGTGCGCTAAGGCTTGAGAAGGACTGCAGGTAGACTCAATGGGGACCTCCTGCAATTAGGGTGAAAAGGAGAATAACTAGCAATTTGGGAGTCCACAAAATCAAGCACACATACTGGATTCTGCTCCTTGAGAAACGGGACAGGGTTATATTCCTCATTCATGATATTTTCTCCTTAGTATTGATTTAGAATTAGAGTTATGAAAGAGAGACCCACGGTTTCTCCTTGAGTCCCCTGGGGTGACAGCTCCAGAAAGTTCACTTCCACATCTTTGCACATCGGGGCAGGTTTCATTTCTTTATCACCAAAGCCAAAGCTAAGTGTTTATGGCTAGGTGATAAATCCCCAGAACATGGATTTCTTGCTGGAAGTGCTGACTCAACCTTAACTTTGGCAGTGCATATAGTGCCACAATAAAATGTATATATCAAAGTTGTGGTGACTATAAAGGTCTTTTAAAATCGAGTTGACACTGCAGTATGTTTCCTTGAGATAAGGTGAGGATTTACGTTCATAAATAGAATTGTGAAGCCTGAGAGGCATAATTGCCAATTTGGGGTGTTGAGATTTGGGGATCTTTTGTCCTTGATCCTCACTGAGAACTTCCTTCTCTTTTCGTTGGAGGCAGCCTCAGTTTTTAGCTTTTTATCTGGCTTTGTAATCAGAGACGAAGAAGCAATTCTAAGGACCCCCTTGATAGGTTTCCCCTGAAAAGTGCTTTTGAAGCCAATTGAGTTCAACAAAACATTATTTTTTTGACTCCTACCCTGTGCCAGGCACTTAACTACATATCCAGAATATGAAATGAGAAAGAAATTCTGACTTTAGTGAACTCACAGTCTAGCCTGGGAGGTAGAATTTCATTTATTCCTTCATTCAACAAATATATTTTGAATGCTTATTGTGTGCCAGGCACTAATTCTAGGGTGCTCGGGTTAAGGCAGTAAACATGGCAGAGTCACTATCCTCAAAGAGTTTATATTCCAGTGAAGGAAGACAGATTGTAAAACCAGTAAACAGATAAATATGAAATATAATGTAATACTATGGAATAAATGCTGAAATAGAGGGATCCTGTGGGGATCACAAAAAGGAAACATTTCTATCTGCCTAAGAAAATCAGGAAATGAGGAGGCAGAGACGACACTAGAACTGTGTGTTGATAACTAGTTGTTTACTAAGCAAATGGACAGAGGTGTGAAAATACAAGACATGTTAAGTGCCAGTGTGACTGGTTTCTGGGAAGTGTGTTTGGGGATAGCTCCTGAGGAAGGTAAAATTAGGTAGATTCCTAATGACTGCCAAAAATTTTAGATTTCAAGCATTAGGGAAACATAATAAGATGTCTATCTTAATAAAGGTTACCCTGGCAGTTGCGTGAAAGATGGCAGATGTGGGTGTGATGAGAGGATTAACCAAGATCGTAGTGGAGGGATGGAGAGACTGAGACCGGGGGTTGATCCTAGGCGACTTCAGCAGGGGAGCTTGGTGAGTGAATCGCGATGGGGATGCAGGGAAGCAGGGAGGTGAGTCAAAGATGTCTAGGTGTGGACGTGTTACCTGTTTTCCCAGGTTAGAGGTAACACTGATCTTGACATTCTGGCCATTTCCTTTGGAGCTTATAGTTCTCTCTCTGACCTATTTCTGAAAGGTGTCATCAAACACAGGGAGTAAAGAAAGCTGAAGATTCATCAGTGACCCAAAGCCTTAGCCGCCTGCCATAGCTGGGCAGCACAAGGCATAGGGAGAGAAGTCGAAGGGGCAGCACAGAGAAGGACCTGGCCATCCTCTTATCCCAACAGTCAATATTGACACTCCTCCAAGTGCTTGATTAGGATTGTTGCATCGGCACACCAGCCCTTGGAAACATACACACAGCGCGCATGTTCTGCATTGCAAAGTACGTATTTTTAATATTGATCTCTCAAAATCCAACAGGCTTCATCGATTTTCACAGGACCTGGAAGAAAGACGGTGATAAACCAAAGACGCTTACAGCTTCATCAGCCCGAAGGACGTGACTTATTTTCCTCTTCCTTGAACTTTGCTTGGCTTCCTGAGAAGATAACTTATTTTTATTTCTCTCTTTATTTCTTTATTTTGTATCAGCCTGTATTAAAGTCCTATAAATAACCTTGGAGACACACGAAACAGATTCATTTAATTTTCCTTTAGTTATCCTAAGTCGGAACAGATGTGTGTTTGTGATAGGAAAGAGGAGGGGGAGAATGAATCATAGGTGTGGGGAGAGATAGGAGGAACCTACTGGCATCTGCGTTGGAACATCTGACTGATTTTAGGAGATTGGTAAACAGTGCGGGCTCAGCCTGGCTGGGTGCGCTTGGACCTGACGACATCTGCCTCAGCTGAGTGCTAGGAAGCCGAGATACCAAATAATGGGGCAGGGAGGGGGTCAAATTCAGAGAACGATGTGTTTTCTGGCATCATCTGACTGGTGCTACCCTATTGCTTAGGCCATTAACTGATGTCCTTACTTCCTTTCTTACATGCTTGAGAGATACGGAGGTGAAGGGGGGTGGGAGACCTGAGGTCAGAAATGCAGCTATGGGACTCATAGAGTGTGGAGATCGGTTGGTTGATCAGCAAGCCATGATTAAGTATCTGTTGTATGCCGAGCCCTGTGCTGGAAGCTCGGGCCGTGTCAGGCATATTCCAGATCCTCATGGACAAGGCATCTCACCCTAAGGTCCTTTGCATTGCCCATAAGGAATTACTGAGTGTCACATCTCACAGCCAGGCGTGAGGCTGGCTGGGGCATCATGAACCAGGGTGAGGATAAGCCCTCAAGGTCAAGCGTAGGAGGGCAGCTTATCTTTGTGAGTGTCCAGGGGGCGTATCTTGCCCTGACCTGATATAGTACGATATTCAATGCCAAGAATGTATTGTTGTTGAAGTGTTAGAAATCAGAAGGTGCAGAGGAGATAGGGAAAGGTGTAAAGGGCAAATCCTTAGGAGAGGAGGCCCACAAAAACCAAGGAGGGCATTGAGTCCAGCCGTGTAGTCTTGGGAGACAGAATGGGGTGCCTTTTTTGAAAGGATTAAGAAGAGGAAACCAGGACAGAAGTCCATTTGGCCAACATGGTGAGGCTGTGAAGATGCTGCACTCCAGAGCACTGGCTTAGGCTGATGCATCGCCGTCAGGCTTTCATCAGGGTGAGGATTACCGTAGAGCATCCCAAACCCTAATATGCACTGAGTCACAGGGGCTGTTGTTAACATGCACATCCTGGTTCAATAGGTCTGAGGTGGGCCCGAGATTCTGCGTTTCTAACAAGCTCCCACGTGGTCTGTGGGCTACACTTTGAGAAGCCCTATCAGAGTGGATACAGCTGGGAGGTGTTAGGGCACACAGCCTGCCATCTACAGATGGACATATGTCACCTGAGAAGTAATCACTGGTGAATGTTTAACTGAGACTCAGTTTGTCTTTACCGACCATACCTCATCTAACTCTCTGAACTGCACTGCCACAGAGGTTTAAAATGAGCCCCTTTGAACAACCGTGCAGAATGGGGCAAAGGGACTTGTTTCAGCTAACACAGTCCCTCAGCTGGTGAGGGTCAGTGCCGGTTCAGATCCCAAGAGGCTGTGGAGGCGTCAGTCAGACACAGCCAATGGAACGTCAGCTTGAACCCGGACTCTGCTGTTTAGCAGCTGTGGACTCAGGGCCATCACTTCTGAGCCTTGCTAGTCTCGTCTGTAAAATGGGATCTTATGTGGATTAAAGGACACAAACCATGTAAAGGAGTTTTCACAGGTTTTATACTCTGGAAACGTTAGCTGTTATGCAGGGGTTGGCAATCTTGTTCTGTAAAAGGCCTGATAGTAAATATTTTAGGCTTTGAGTGGTGTAAGATCTCTGTTGCAACTACTCAACTCCGCTGTTTTACCATGAAAGCAGCATTGACAACAAGTAAATGAATGAGTGTGGGTTCCAGTAAAATTATATTTACAGAAACAGGTGGCAGGCCAGAATTGTCCCCAGGCCATATTTTGCCACCCCTGGTATAGAGCATTATTATAATAATATTCTTGCCAAGAATAAGGCACAGCAAGAGGTCCAATGAGAAAGCCCAGGAAGAAGTGTAGATAACGCTCCATGCTCTATATGGAGCTTTGTTTAACTCACACGTGAATCACAAATGATGCCCAGGCTTTGCCCAGTCTGAATGGTTTATCTCAGCAAAATGGATAATAAAATAAAATAATTGTAGGTAACTTAATGCCTGTAATAACTGGCTATTTGATAATGGAGCTGTTAGGGCCAATGAATAGTAACATTGCCGCAGTTTATTGTATTGAGAGATATGAAGACATTCCCTCCGAGGTTCAGGAATTACAAAATGAATCTCTGTGAGGCAGAGTCGACCAGTTAAGTGTTATCAGTCAGGGAAGGCTGCTCCATCCCTGGTGATTCCCATGCCGATGGCACCTTAAAGAATCACAAAATCAGGCCCCCTAGAGAATGCCCTTCTCTTTATTGAGGGGAATGCAAAAACAGGGGTCACCACAGTGGGGACTGGAGGGGATGGGGAAGGTCTGAGTGCCCTGGCTGTGGCTCTGTGGGCGTGGGCATCTTAGGGCAGGCTCGGGTGTGGAGGCCAAGCGAGCCGTGAGGCTTACACGGAAGCTCTCCCCACCCTCGTCCCCAGCCCCTGGCAGAGTCCAGAGATGGACAGGTTTTGGTTTTGTTTTGTTTTCCTTATGTCTGTTTTATTCATCTCGGTGTCCCCAGGACATGGCATGTAGAAGGACTCAATAAATATACTGAATGAGTGAGTGAGTGAGTGAGTGAGTGAATGAATGAGGGACTGATTGCCACTTATCTAAATGCAGCAGGAGACAGGTAAAAGATGGGGTGTGGGAAAAGCAGAATCTAGCCTTCTAGAGAGCCTAGAAAGAAAGCGCATGTAAGAGGGCTGTGGATTCAGAAGGCCTCGAGTCCAGGTGGGAAAGAAAGCACTAGTCAAGCAAGGAGATAAGTCCCATCAGAAGGAGGCCCAAGTGTGTGTAGAAGGATCATAATTAGGAAATCATCCATGCCTGCATGGTAGAAACTCTGTGAACTCACCACACTCTCTATCTTTGGGTCTTCAACTGCTGTGTTGCGTCATCCTGAAAGACTTTTCCCCATTTCTCCTGGCTCACTCCTCTTTACCCTTAACCCGTAAGCTAAAATGTCACTCCTTCAAGGAAGAAGACTAAGCTTGCAGGAGCACTGCGCCACCCCACACATCACACCTTCCCCCACAGCACCCTAAACTTCCTCTCGGATAGCACTCACTGCCTTGTGATTACCTGTTAATTTCTGACCCCCTCCCCAGGATATCAGCCCCAGCAAATGTAGGGACCAGGTGTATTTTCTTCGTCACTGTATCCCCACTGCCAAGCACAGGGGTTGGCAGACAGTAAGCTTTAGTGGGACTTTACAGGATGGGTCTTGGGTCTTCATTCTGAGCACCACTGGATGGGGGTGCTGGAGATGTTATCACACCCCTGTGGCTGGCCCTGGCCCTACACCGGCCTCAGCTGTCTCGAGGAGGACATAGTGTTTCCATCTGGCAGAGATTGGGGAGCATAGATTGATAAACTCTTTATTTGTTTTGCCATAATATATTGGGTGTCTGCTAGGTGGCAGTTCTATTTTGATGCCAGTGATATAAAGATGAATAAAATGTCATTCTTCTCCAGATCAGGGTCACAAAGTGGAGAGAAAGACAGATACACAAACAGACGCTTGCTGTACAGTAAATAATCTGTGAGTAGGGGTCTATTTAGGATGTTCTGGGAGTATAGAGGATGCGGCAGGCAGCTCACACTGTTTACAGTGGTGCTGTTGGACTTCAATTTGCAGATGGAGCATCTGGGATCCTATGGAAAAGCAGATTATGATTCAGTAGATCAGGGTGAGGGCTTGAGATTCTGCTTTTGTAATAAACTCCGCGTGATGCTGATGCTATTGGTCCATGAACCCTACTTTGAGTGTAAGGGTTTTGAGGAAGGTAAAGAAGGTGATGTGATGAAGCCTCGAGGGATGAATCGAGTTTTCCAAGGTGGAGAAGAAAGGAAAGGATTACGAGGCTGAGAGAAAATGATGTGCAAAGGCTCAGGGGTGTGCAGATTCAAGGCTTGTTTGCATGATGGTGGGAAGTCTAGCACGATCGGCTCTTAGAGGGATGGGAGATGAGGAGAAGAAGTCAGCCAGTCCAGGTCCCTGAGATCCTTGCCTGCTGTGCTGAGGGATTCAGACTACCCTGTAAGGGACAGGGAGCCAGGGAAGCTCTTTCAGGAAATAACCTAAAGGAGTATGTTTTAGAAAGACCATTTCATTGGCAGGCTGGATAGTTAGTAGTTTGCTTTTCCAAAGATAAAATTTAAAAAAAAAAAATTCAAAAACAGAAATATTCCCTCTAAAGCAGGGTTTCTCAACCTTGGCACTATTGCCATTATAGCCAGATAATTCTTTCTTGTGGGGGCTGTCCTGTGCATTGTAGGATACTCAGTAGCATCTCCCCGCTAGGTGCCCTGAACATCCTCCTCCCACTTGTGACAACCAAAAATGACTCCAGACATGGCCACGTGTCCACTGGGGTGCAAAATAGCCCGCGGCTGAGAACCGCTGTTCTAAAGCATGACATGCTTCATTCTTCTTTGTATTCCCTTCATGGAAGCCCAGACCCTTCAAATATTCAGTAGCCCCCAAGATTCCTGGAATAGGTTCTGTTGAAGAGCATCACCTCCAAGCCAGATCAATCTGCTTGCTGGTTCTCTGAAGCAGCCGCGAGGAGAGGAGCCTGGTCTGGAGTGAGAAACACAAACACACCTGCTTATAAATTCTGTTTTAAAAATAATAAAATTATTTTCTTCTTCCCTCCATTTCTCGGCCCTTTCCCTCTTCTTGATGCACAAGGAGTTGTTGAGGAAAATACAGTCATGTCATGAAAATTCCGAGTCCTTAACATCTGTGGATGTGTTTGGAGTTCTAAGAATACTTTTAAGGTAAAATAATACCAAAAGTAGACTCCCACAGATGATACTGAACTTCTAGTAATTTCCTGTCTGTCATAATACCAGATCAGGCTGGCTGATTTTTACACAACTGAGCTGATATCTCCCAACCTTTCTACCTTTAAATTTTCCTGGTCATTATACATAAACGTAGAATGCCAGGTTAGGGAATATTATCGTGAAAAACGTGAATGAACAAAAAAAGTATACTTGCTCAATATTTATTGTAGTGTGGTAAGGGAGGCAGTATAGTAGATTGGTTAGATATCTGGGGCTTCAGCTTAAAATAGGCTCAGGTTTGAGTCAGAGTCCTGGCCTTATACTCTCAAGAGTCAGTTCCATGATCTGGAAGAAAGAGTTTGTGAGGATTAAATGAAAATACGGCATGTTAAGGGCTTAACTGGGTGCCTGGCAAGTAAAAAAAAAAAGGGAAAGTTATCAGTATCAATTTTTAGGGTAAACATCATAGTGACCTTTACTTGCTTGAGGAACAGTGAGACTGTCAATCGTTAGGCGTCTATTATAGACCAGACAACCATAGAACACGTGACCGCCTGAGAAATTTAGCAAATCTCTGGCATCACATCACTCATCAGGAGCAGAGGAAGAATTCACATCTAGATCTGACTCCAAAGCTCATGGTCCTTCCACAGTATCCCGCTGTGTGCTGAGGTGTGGCCATGCCGGCTCAAGTAAGAAGTGGTGGCATATTTGACGCTCTGGTGCAACGTACTCTGAAACACCCAGGTGTCTAGTTTACCACCTCCTTGGTTGCTGTTGTGTTGTTCTTTGAATCCATTCTTCAATGCGGGTGCTGCTGCCTTCCACCATTTGCCAATTTTATGACCCTGGGCAAGTTAACCTACTGGAACCTCAGTTTCCACATCTCCAAAAGGGGGTAAGAGTCCCTCTAAGTGGGGGTTAAATGAGTTGTGGTGAGGATTCCTCTCCTAGTTCTGGCACGTTGTAGGGGGTCAATAAGCCTTCATTCTATTATCACTCTTCCCAAACACACCAGGATGTGGCTTGGACAGGGGAACCATAGATACACTATGTAGACTGAATCCATATGGTTTACTGTCACATGTGCATTGGAGGGTCACAGAGGTGATGTTCGCAGGCTTCCAGACAAATGTGAGTGTCGTTTCGCTGCCCATAGCCCCGACCAGCTTTGTGCCTCCTCTCCCCGTCATTGTACAGCTTAGCTTTAACCTTTGCTGTATGTGTGAAGTAGATATTTGACTTCTTTGAGTGAAGACAGACTTTCTATAATCTGCAACTGTTTTCTTTTGCTGTCCAAACCTTCAAGCAATGATCATCACCTTTATTAACAAATTTCAGGCGCCTTTCAAAAAATAAAACTAACAGATAAGAAACAGAAACTTGTTCAGGGCCAAAAAAAAAAAAAAAATCTTTGCCCTAGGCTGTAAATTTATTGATTCACCCCAAACATGCTTACTTTAAGATCTCCAAACCTTATGATCAGCTTGAAGCATCTTTTTGAGACAGATGGGTAGGAGCCTTAACTGGGGACCAGGGAGCTGACACCAACTTTTGTGTTTACCTTTCTGCAGACAAATAATAATAGCAATTCAGTTCCACGCACATCTGTTGGCCAGTAACTTTATACCAAGTGCTGATGATATGAATATGGATAGAAGAGTCTTTCTTTCCTGGAGAATAAAAACATAATTTAATGGTATGCTACCTCCTGGTTTTATTTGGTCTATTAAGCAATACATGCACAAAGAAGGGCAAATATCATTGTCATCATATTACAGAGGAGGAAACTGACCCTCGGTATATTATAAACATTCATTCATTCACTCATTTAACTGATACTTATTATATGCCAGGCACTAGATACCCAGTGATGAACACCGTAGATAATGGACTTATGGAGCCTGTGTGAGGAGAGATGGCACTAAATGGTTAGGCACATATGTGCGCAGAATTAGAAATCGTAGGGCGTGCTATGAAGGAGCATGTGACAAGGGCAGTTTAGATGGGGGCTGGTGATGAGACTAATGGAAGTGACTGAAATCTGCAGGATGAGTAGGGACGACTTGGTAAAGAATGAGAGCTGTTTTCCTGGCAGAGGGAGGTGCTGAGGCAGAAAAGAACCTGGCTGATTTAAGGAATGAAAATAAAGCCACTGTGGATGGATCCTGGAGTTCTCCGTGGGGAGAAAAGAGCAAGAAGAGGCTGGTGTAGGGGTTGCCATCCCAAATGTCTGCAGGGGTTATGTGGGTAATGTGTTTGTGTGCAGTGAGCCAGCTATGGACTTGAAAACTGGAACACATGTGGGCTTGCAAGAGCAGACCTTCACCCTGTGGGAATAGGGGCCCCATGTTAACAGATCTTTCTGTTTTTTCTAAGAACTTCCTTGATTGTTAAAGGTTGGCAACACGTTTTGAAAGTTATCATTATGGAAACTAACTGGAGAAGATGGAACATGTTTAGGGGTAGGAGAAGACATCAAGAATTCTGTTTGGATAGGTTAAGTCTGAGATGCTTATTAGACATGCGAATAGAGTGGGTGAGGAAGCAGTTTATGTATCAGTCTGAGGTCAGGGTATAAGTTACTTTGGGGAGTCACTGGCAATAGCTGGTTTTGCAGGTCATGAGACTTGTGACATCCCTTAGGGAGGTAATGTGAAGTGAGAGGAAAGGCCAGGCCTGAGCCTTGGCAAATTCTAACATGGTAGGAGGAGGAGGAGAACCCAGGTGAGAAGACTGAGAAACAGTGGCCAGATGATTTGGGGGAAAATCAGGAAAGCTGGTGCCACCAAAGCCAAGAGAAGATAGTGTTCACAAAGATAGCATAGCCAAATGTGCCTGAACGCTGCTGGGAAGTGTGACAAGATGGAGCCTTAAATGTGCCTTATGGATTTGGCAATCATTTTAAAGGAGTGATAAGGAGAGAGTCCACATTTGAGGGGGTTAAAGAATGAAAAGGAGGAGAGGAGTTAAATTCAGTATACAAACAAGGCTTCCAAGAAACTTGTATGTACAGGGGACCAGAGAAAAGGCCCAGCTCCTCCCCACCAAGCTATCAGTGAAGCCACGGGCTAAGCATGTGTAAAGGAGAGGGTGTGGATCTAAGTCTTCTGCTTCGTGTATTCTCTGGGATTTGGGCCTCTTTCCACTCTGTTGTCTTTGATTTCCTACCGTGATGTCAGTGTCGATGATATGATTCTTCTCTCCATTGCTCCTCCTTAGTCTCAGCCTCCATCACATCTTGTCCATGACTTAAATAGAGCAGCCAGATGGATCCCACACAGGTAAGTTATCTCGTGCCACATTTTTCCCCAAAGCTAAACTGTGCCTTCCCATTCGGCTCAGTAAAAGCCATGTACTTTATTGTAATGACCTGTGGGGCCCTACATGATTGGCAACCCCCTCCCCTTTTTTTTTTTGTGAGGAAGATCAGCCCTGAGCTAACATCCATGCTAATCCTCCTCTTTTTGCTGAGGAAGACCAGCTCTGAGCTAACATCTGTTGCCAATCCTCCTCCATTTTTTCCCCCAAAGCCCCAGTAGATAGTTGTAAGTCATAGCGGCACACCTTTCTAGTTGCTGTACGTGGGACGCGGCCTCAGCATGGCCAGAGAAGTGGTGCGTCGGTGCACGCCCAGGATCCAAACCCAGGCCGCCAGTAGCGGAGCACGCACACTTAACCGCTAAGCCACGGGGCTGGCCCCGGCAACCCCTTTTTGAAGCCAAACCCTCTTTGGCTTCATCTGCTACCATGCTTGCTTCATTCATTCTTCTTCAGGCACACTGGTCTCCTTGCTGTTCCTCAGACACTCCTGGTGCTCTCTGCCCCAAGGCCACCTTTTGCACCTGCAATGCTCTGCACCTGGAATGTTTGTGCTTCAGATGTCCACAAGACTTGCTCCTTCACTTTCTTCAGGTCTTCGTTTATGCAGTCATGCCTTTCCGGGCTGCCATATCTAAAATTGTACCCCCTACCCCTCTTGTCACTCTATTGCAGGCACTTAACACTACCCGATAATACTAGGCACTTCACCTCCTTATCACATTCCTTGCTCCTCTCCTCCACTGTAACATAATCTCCATAAGAGCAGTTGTCTTTGTCTCTCTTGTTTGCTCTTGTATCCCTGGTACCTAGAACAGTGCCTGGTGCATGGTAGGTACTCAAACAACAATTACAGATTGAATGAACTAATGAATGTGTTCATTACAGAACATTCTCAAAGTTGCCCAAAGTTTAGGGAAGAGATTCAGAATCCACACACATATACACAGTTCTTACTTTATGCCAATCATTACATCTTGCAATTTTATGTCCATTATTCTTGCGAAGGGGCAATCCTCTCTGTTTCACAGATGAGTAAACTAAGATTTGGAGGGTTGAAATGATTGTTTCTTGCTGGCCAAGACATAAATGACAAAGTCAGGTTTTGGATCTAGGTCTCTTGGCCAAAGTCGGGTTGCTATTAGGCGTTTTCTGGCTAGGGGGGGCAGTTCCCTCATCACAGGAGAGAAAGGAAAGTGAGGACACATGGAGAAAGAAGGAGGCAGGAACTGGCATTACCTTCTTTACGAGACTGAAGGATTTTTCAAAAAATAGAACCTCGTAATCTCGTGTGCTTGTCTCCTCATCAGCAGAAGAGATTTTCAGTGCTTATTCTAGCCCTCTGGAAATGCAGCAACTCAGTGAATCTTAGCCTTTGCTTCCACTACCCTGGATACTCCTGATTAATTTCCCTCTTCTCTCTAAGTTTTGACTCACACGTGGCTACTACAAGCTCATGCCTTTGGTTGCCTTATGGCTTTGCTGCCTCATAGCTTCCTCCTACTGCCTTTTCGATTTGTGTCTTTGGGCTTTCTCCTGTCTCCTAACTGGTTGTCTCTAAATATTGCAATTCCTCGAGAGAGGACTATTTATTCAACAAATATTTATTGATCAATTGCTATGGCCTGGCTCTGTTCCTGGCATGTTGGATACCTGAGTGTCCCTGCCATTGCAGAAATAACAGCTGTTAAGCAAAATGCTTGCACCAGTCCTGGGACCAGCAACATCAACATCACCACATGGGGGCTTGTTAGAAATGCAAATTCCTAGGCTGTAGGCTGACCTACTGAATTCCCATCTCTGAGCATGGGTCCCAGAAAACTGCATTTTAACAAGTTTTCCAGGTGATTCTTTTGCACATTAAAATTTAAGAACCGTTGCCACGTACAATAGCTGCCCTTGGGCTGTGCGTCTCACCCTGGTCCACTCAGCTATGGCAGAAGGCCAGGGCCATTGGTCAGTATTCCTCTGAAGGGCCTGTTGAAGTGGTGGCATCTAGAACATAATATAAACTTTTCCAGTAGAAACACAATTGCTTGATGACCATAGCAGCTACCCTTAAAAATTAGGCTTTCTGACTCTACTCCATAAAGTTCACAACCGTGTTTTTATTGCTCTTGGTTCTTCTGTTTTTTTTTGCACAAATCCATACCCTGAAAGAATTTCAAACAAGGCGTTCTAGACTGACTGTCTTCAAACTCCAGTTTTGTCTTCTCTGGAACTTCTTCTGAGGAGGTGGCAGGGTTTCCTGAGAGCTTTTTATTTGGGAGGAAAAGCTGATGCTAACTGGAAGCTATTCACAATACTCAAGGCTGTATTCTACCTTCGTATTCCGCAAAGTTATTAAACATGTCCTCTCAGCCAAGCTTCCTGATTCTTTTCTATTTCCCTAAGTCCAAGCTGGAAAGCTCAGGGCTTGCCTCCTCACGTCCTTTAGGGGCTGCCTGGGGGATTCTGTTGCCTGCAACTCAAAGGCATCTGTCAAAGAGGAAGATATTTTGGTAGAAGAGTAAGGAACAGATTTCTATAACAAAATTAAGTTTCGGGGGTTTTTTGGAGTGAAGCTTCAGACACGTTTTATTTACCTGCAACTTCTGGCTCTACGTTTATTCTCGAAAATTAGAAAAATACATATGAGAAAAACAATATATCTATGAGAGATAGACAAAGAGAATCTAGAATTCAGGAAATAAAAGCTGGTTCCAGGCCATGGTTGTCTCTCACTGCCTCCACAGAAAGATCTGATGTGCAACTCTAGCTTTCAATGCCATTCATGAATTGATTGATTGATTTGCTTATTCAATAAGTAAATATTTATTGAGTTGGGGCTTGAGGCATTGAGTAGGGGAGGCCCTCCAGGTGGGCTGTAGCATCCATCATGCTTAAGTCGATCCCATTGGCTTTCTCTGGGAATGTGACCCTGGACACTCCCTTTGGAGCATCTCATGCATACCCATGGCTTCAGCTTTGCAACAACGATGACTCGAAATGTTTCCTTTTTAGGTCTTTCCTCTGAGCTTCAGACATCAATATCCAGAGGCTTACTTGACATCTTCACTTAGATATTTCAAATTCACCTCACATTCAACCTGCACAGAGACGAAACCCATAACCTTCCCACACAACTTAGTTTTTCTTCTAGTGCTCATTGTGTCAGTTAAATGACATGACCAGCCATCCAGTTGTGCAGTCCAAACTTTGAAAGTCATCTCTGAGCTGCTTGCTTCTTTATTCCACATAGTCGTCTATCACCAAGTTATGTCAATTTTACCTCTCTAACCTCTCAGCTTCTCTCTGTATCCACCAACACCACTCTAGTTAAAGATACTCTTCTCTCTCATTTTTAAGGATGGCAGCAGCCTTCTGTCTGCCTCCTATACCGTCTGAGGCTCTTCACCAATCTATTTTACACCCCACATCCAGGGGACCTTTCAAAATCTGAAAGTGATATTACCTCTGCTAAAAATCCTTCAAGTGCTTATTACCATTACCCTCAGGATAACAGTAACTATCATTTACTAATGGTTACTGGCAGTTGTTTTGTACAAGGTACGGTTCTGTGTTTTACATATTTCAACGCATTTTCCTATATTAACCCATTTAAGCAAAACCAAAATTGTTGCGATGGCCATAAAGCCATGCAAATATGATCCCTACCTGCCTCTCCTGGCTTGTGTTTGTGTTTGTGATTTCCAGCTACAAGCTTTTTCTCTTTTATAAAATGCAGTCCTTCTCAGGTTGAACTTGAAGTGGATCTGCTTCTGGAAACAGTCATGTGAATTTTGCATAGGTGCCCAGACTGATGAGCAACTAACCTCTGCCATCTTGGGTAATGAACATCAGGACCCCTGGTCTGGCAGGACAGAAGGGTTCTGGTGTCAATTTTGCATTGTGATTTGGGCCAGCCACTTTCTGACTCAATTAGGACCCTGTGATTACAAGCGAAAGGAATCCATTTCTGACCTGTTTTAGCAAAATATAGGAATTTACCGGAAGCATACTGAACATCTCATAAATCCCAAAGGCATAATAAAGTGGACCTGGCCTCACAGAGAACTAGACCTGGAAACCAGACAGCAGTCAGGACGGAGGGGAGAGGTCAATTCCATCACTTTCTCCAGACCAGATGTCAATGCTGCAGGACACACACAGCCCCCAATGCTACGTGGGTGCAGGTCCACCGATAATGCAGGCCCAGAAGAATGAACATTCCTCAGCTCAGTTCTAAACCCTGTGGGGAGATCACCTGAATATCCCAGCTGGGACCAAGGATCCAGTCATTGTAGGTTAGGAGGGTGGGGTCAGAGAATATAACCCTGTCTGCTAAGGTGGCGGGGGGACAGCTGGAAGGGAAACTGTGGTCTGGCCCGAAACCCTGGCAGGTGCTGCTCTTGGCCTCAGCTTTCTCATCTTTAAAACCTTTCCAAGAGCCTTGATTTCTCCCAGCCCGCTGCCTGCACAGAGAGCTTGAAGCTCGCTCTCACAGATTACACCGTGGCGCTCTTGAAACATAAACCCAATGCAGCCCAAACTCTAAAGATCTGGGGATTAAGCAGAGAAACCTCTTGTGCCGTTTCCACAAAGAAGCTACAAATCCCCTAAGTACCAGTGAAGGAGAAGCTTCGACTGGGGGAACATCGGAGAAATCAAACACTTTGCTCTGCTCTCATATCGTTTGAGGAGATTTCTGTTTTCAAACAGTGAGCTCAGATTGTTTTTTTTTGGCAAAGCCAACGCTCACCATTAGCACGGGAGACAGAATGTGGAACAGCAGAGGCCAGGTCTTGCTAAGGGTGGGTTAATCCAACTGTGTCCCTGTCCGAGGGAAGCCCCAGGCCCTAGGTGTCATGCTAGATGGAATGCCTCAGCCAGCCTTTTCAACCATCTCTCCTTCCACCTGCCGTGTGGCTGGTTCCTGGGAAGGTAAGTTCTGCTCATTCTCTACCTTTGCTCCTATGCCAGTACCCTCTCTCTTGGGGGGAGATGGAATCCCTCCTCCATGTACAGTGGATCCTGCCCATCCTGCAGGCTTAGCTTAAATGACACCTCCTGTGTGAGCGGTTTTTAATTTTCAGCACTCTATTGAGATATGATTTACACATACAAACAAGTAAAATTCACTTTTTTAAGTGTACAACTCAATGGTTTTTAGCAAATTTACATAGTTACGCAATCATCACCACAGTGCAATTTAAAACATTTCCTCCTCCCCCAAAGGTCTTTCCTGTGCTTTTGTAATCAATCCGCATTCCCACCCTGTACCCCAGCCAACCACTGATCCCCCTGTGTCTGTAGATTTGCCTCTCTATGAACTCTGGACTCCCCCTGGCAGACTCCTTCTGTCCTCTCGGTTCCTCACATGCTTTGTATGTACTTGTACGGTGATCTGGTCATTGTTGTTTGCGCGTGTGTATCTCCAAGTAGAGTGTAAATACCAAGACCACTCTCTTCCCTGGGGTTTAGCAGAACCCTTGCATATGGTAGGGAGACTAGAACAGTCTATGCATGACTGTGCACAGGTGTGAATTCAGTTTATTGTTTGTCTGGGGCAAACTTTCAGAATAGTGTGGCTAGCATTTACTGAGCACCTACTGTGTGCCAGATACTCTGCTAAGTGTTTATGTTAATATTGAAACCTCACAACCCTTATTTAACCTTCATTGCAATCGAAGGAGTGCCTACTATTGTTATTGGCATTTGCAGATATGGAGGCTGAGGCTAAGAGAGGCTAGGAATGTTCAAATAGTGAGTGACAGAGCCAGACCTCAAACCTGGTTCTGTTTAGCTGAGAAATCCATTCTCTTAACCACAGAACTTCAGTGCCTGCCAGCCGCTGACAGCGTGTCCACAAGAGCCACGCCTACTGGGTTTCCTGGGATTGCAATAGGTCTGTGTGCCTTTTAGCCTTCAATTTGTGATTCGGTCAGTGGGTGTCCCCCATTGCTTTTACTTTGGGTTCCCTCTGAAAGGAGTGGGACCATTCAGAATACTTTAAGGTGTTTGATTAATTTAGTGTGAAGTCGTCTGATTTTCCTGATCAGCTCAATCAGCTGCATGCTTTCCTTCCCGACTGATTCCTGGCAGGTACCGGCCCAGTGGAATATGAGGTAGTAATGATGAACTTAGCATTTGTAAAACATTTTAGGAAAAAAAAAAAAAAAAAAAACTGCCTGAGAGCTTACTAGAAAAACTGAACTGGATTCTTTTGAATTTTGAAGGATACGTGTTCCCCATTTTTGAAATGTTGGAAGCAAAGGAAGAGCGAGATGTGGGATGGATTTGTGACATTTTGTCCTCCTGTGGCCCACAGACACCAGCAGAAGTGAGGCCTCAGCTCTCTCGGGAGAGGTGCTTACTGGGGCTAGCAATGTGAGTGATAACCCAGACTCTGGCTGCACTCTCTTCAGGGACTAGAGTAGACTGAACCTGGAAAGTTCTCACAGCAGCTTAGGTCAGCAAACATAAATGCTCAGATACTGGCAGTTAACGCATAGAAATGAAGTGGACCCAGTATGAGACAACAGAGAGTGATGAGGACTGAGGTAAAATGAAGAGAACAGCTCCTGTCTTCAGGGAACAGCTGATAACTCACTCTTTTCCTAATTTTTCTGTTTCCCTAATTTTTCTGATTCTTCAAAAGAAACTAGTAATATGGATATTTATTTAAAAAATCACATGATTCTGTTATCTATTCATCCATTAATTTAGTAAATGTTTATTGAGCACTTACTATGTGGCAGATCCTGCTCTAGGTGCTGAGGCTGTAACTGAGCAGAAAAGACAAGGCCTTTGTCCTGCTTAGTCAGTTAGAAACATGTGGAACAAGCAGATCATATTTGCTGCTCAGATTTGGTCCACGGGACACCAGTTTGCAACCTCTGGCTTTGGCTCTTGAGTGCCCATCCCATGGGATCGCTGGAGCACTAAGTGGCCTTTTCCTTGCTATGTCCTTGAGGGCCATGGATGCTTTCAAGCTGTTTCCTGCTCTCCACGTGGGGTGTTAGGGTCAAGCCACAGATTCCCCTGCACCCTAAGACATCTCCTGCACGTTGGCTGCACCTGCGCACTCGGCGAGTGTGGGTGGGCTCTTTCTCCAACCGTATTCAGAGCTTCACCTGGCTCCACAGCACCCTGAGTCTTGAAAAACTTTGGAGCAGCCCTGTTTCCCACCCCATGCCGGGCTGCCCACTGAGCACAAACCACCAATAATGCATGGGTTCACCTCACAAAACGTGCCTTTTGGCAAACTTCAGCTTGCTCTGTAGAAAAAATTAACCAGCTTCGTAAAGGAATTCCATTCTAATGCTTGAGGAAGGAGCACGTATGCTTAATTTTGCAATTTGTAAACAGGCATCAAAGGACCCAGTTTTCAGATGAAAAGGATTGGTCATACCAGGGCTGGCACAAAAAAAAACCCAAATTACAGACAAAATGAAAACAAAAAAGAGCCTTTATTATAGTGTAGATGCAGAATTCTAAATACGAGACTTTTCCAGTACAGCAAGCACACACCACCCCCCGAAGGATTCATGTGGCCTCCTGTACTTTGCCCCAAGATGGAGCCCTGTAACCTTTATAACCTCAGTATTTTCCCTCAGGCTGCTTCCCCTGATCTCCCATGACGTCTCCTTTTGAACTTGGGTGCGTTAATTGTCCTTCCTCCTACTTTTTTGAGAGGTTCCTGGTCCAGTGTCCCAGGACCCAAACATTATTCCCCAAACCCTCTGCTCTAGCTTCCCCACATAGCCGTGAGCAATGTACCCAGTTGGGGTTCCTCCCCAGGGTGGGCCATGAGCGTTCCTGAGATACAAAAGTCCATCCAGAACAAGGCTCTTCTACTGGAGCCATGAAGGTACCTGAGAAGGTCAAGTGCGAAGGTGATGCTGTGGTGGGGGTGGGGATGGTGGGATGTTTTGTGTTGTGTCTGAGTGTGGTAAAACTCAGAGAGGTGATGAAAGTGGGAAATGCATGTAGAAAAACTAGAAAGGGGGCAGATGGTGACAGCAGCCCTGTTTGGCAGATGACAGGTGAGGAAACTGTCTACGAAGGTTAAAGATCGTCTTCAAGGGTACACAGAAGGAGCCAGGACTATTCCCCAAGCTTCCTGCCTTCTCATCCCAGCCCCCAGCCCACCACTGCAATAGCCCCCGTTCCTGGACCCCTTGACCACGTGAAGACCAAAGATGAGGAGACACGCCCACAAAATGATTGGGCTGTCTCTGAGGCCACAGGTCTCAGGCGACTTGGGCCTAATCCCAAGGAAGCACTGAGAAGCTCAGTTTTTAGCACTAAAATCTTAAAGCCTTGGCCAGGGTGACCACCTAGAAGGTTGACACCAAGGAAGGAGAGAAAAGAAACAGCTGTGCTCAGCTTGTCCAACAAGGAGAAGGCAAGACTATGCCTCTGTTTGCCGACAACTGCAAAGCCACGGGGCAGTGGTTTGATGTCAGTCTTTCTGGATGAGGCCTAGGTGGACCTTTTACTTCCCATAGACCTCTCTGTGTCAACCCTGTCTAAACTCCAGCCCCTCCTATCCTACCCTTTTGCTACAGAAACATTGAAGTGAAATTCACTTCCCAAACATGCTATGAGATTTGCTAAGTCATGGTCTGGGAAATGCTGTTCTCTCTTCACAGAACTTTCTACTTTCTCTTTCTTTGCCTAGTACATTAGAATTCTTTCGTTTGAAAGTGACAGAAACCCATTCAAACTGGCTTAAGCAAAAAAGTGCTCAGTTAACTAAAAAAGTCCAAGGTATAATGATGTCTTCAGGTATGGCTAGATCCAACGTAATTCAGTATGACTGTGGCTAAGAGCATGTCAACAGAAATCTTTCTCCATCTCTTGCCTCTCTTTTCCTATCTGCTGGTTTCATGCTCAGCCTGGTCCTCCCTAACCATTGGTAAAATACATTGGTCACTCCAGGTTTACATCATTCCAATGTCAGAATCCCAGCAAAATGAGATTATCTCCTTTTCGATAGCTCCAGCAAACGTCCAAGTGCTGGCTCTCAGTGGACAACTTGGATCATATGTCCACTCTTGAACCAGTGATTGTGACCGAACTCCCGATGGCCGAGCCTTGATTATAAACCCATCCTTGGATTCATAGAGTGGAGTCAGCCATGCCAAAGCCATATAGGCTGGGTGTAGGTGGTAAATAGGGGAGAATGGATGCTGGTGCAAATAATAGGTTCTACACTCCATGTGAGAATGAATAGTGCCTGGTCTTTCTACCACTGTATTTCCAGCGTTGAGTAAAATGTCAGACACGGAATAGGTGCTCAATAAACATTTGTTGAATAAAGCAATATGCTCCCATAACCCCCTATACATCCTTTATTGTAAGTGCTGGTCAAAGCGTTTTAGACTTGCTCTCCTAGGAGTCTGCCTCCCCTGCTACACTGTGAATCCTCGAGGGCTGTGTCTGAATCGCCATTTACATTCTGGCCACCTAGCACCATGCCTGGCACATGGCAAGCGCTCAGTAAATATTTAATGAAAATGGAAGAAAAAAGAATGAAAGTTCTGGAAGTAATGCCAATAGTGTTCAGACAAATGATTACAGTTTGTGAGGCTGAATGAGCAACGGAGGATAAAGTTTGGGGAAAGTTGGCCCAAGGCCAGAAGCCACCTACTCATGCTCCCTCCAGAGCACTCACTGCAAGCAGGGTCTCCCTCCTGCACTTTGCTGAGGTTTAGGGCCGGGCTTGCTGGTATCTCAGCAATACAGGCTGGTGGACACAGTGGAAGAAGTGAGCTAGCAGTAGCTGTGCCCAAGGAACACTGGCATACTCTGTGAGTACTAAAGCATTGTGGGGTGCACGAAGGAGAGTCATGGTGAGCATACATTGTGTGCTTACTGTGTGCCATGAACTGTGTTGCGCATTTGTACATGTGTCACAGTAACCCCATGAGGCGGGTGCTATTACTATGGGCATCCCCTTTAATAGATGAGGAAATTAAGGCTCAGAGAGATTAGACACTTGCTCAAAGTCACCTTTGAATCTAGACAGGCCAACTCCGCAGCCTGTGCCACTCATCACTAGACTATATGATTTCCTGTGAGGTGGGGAAGAGGAGGTGAAAAGAGAAGAAGCTACGAGAAGCTCTGATACTCAAGTAGACATCGTGAGGCTGCTCACTGGCGTGTACCTTCAGGCAAGTGACTTCTCCAAAACTTAATTTCCTGTTGTACAAAATAGGGATACAAAAATGAGGACCTCCTAACGGAAGAAGGAGGGCTAAAAAAAATTTGGGAGACCTGACCTAATTCTGGCTGTGCTCAGTGGGTGAGAAGCCCAGCGTTGGAGTGGAGAGTTGGGTGGGCGAGGTTACGCCACAATAACAAATAGCGCCCAGATCCCAGTGCTGTGAGACAGCAAAGTGTTATTTCTCGCTTTTGCTCCGTGTCCATCATGGTTCGGCTAGAGCTCTGCTTCGTATCTCCTCACTCTAGGACCCAGCTGATGGGGCAGCCGCCACTGTCTGGAATACTGGTTTTGTCACTGCTGAGGGAAAGTCATGAATTGCACTCTGGCTCTCGAAGCTTCTCCTGGAGGTGATACCCTTCCCTTTTGCTCACACTCTGTGGTCCAAAATGAGTCACAGATCATACCTAACTCCAGAAGGGCAGGGGAGTGTGACTTTTCCATGAGTCTAGTAGGAGAGAGAACCGGAAACGTGGTTTCCATCTAAGATCCAGATTCCCCAGGTGACCTTGAAAAAGCCCCTTTCCATTGCCGGTCCTCAGTTTTCCCTTCTGTAAAATGAGGCTAATCACTTGAAATTCTTGGAGGATTAAATTCACCCATGGAAAAAAAGTCCTTGTGAGATGCAAAGTTGGTGCTAGACTAAGTGATTTTCTTTCTTTTTATTGCGCCCCCATGCATGCTGCATTTTTTTTTCTACCAGCAGTGAAGGCTTTGCTCCTTCTGCTCCCCCAACCCTACAGAAACCAGTTCACAAATATTCCTCCTCTCCCCCAAGCTCGTGGCTCTTACGCACTCGGTAATACACTTTTATTTCCTTGCAGGAACAAGGCCTAAAAATAGATAAAGTGCAGGCCGCAAACGATAACCATTCGATGTGTTGACCCAGTCACGAGTTTATCTTGGTGAAATTCAGATTCGTTCTTTATTCCCGAAAGCAAAAGCACCTTCAATGGGCAGTTACAGAGGCATTACCAGGGCCATTTGGCAATCAAATGTGACTGACTTCATTATGTAGGACCGAGAAAAGAAATAGCTGGTCTTAAATCATGGGGCAGCTGACCAGGATGCATTTGGCACGGGCATATGCAGATGGATTCTGCTTGGTGGGAGACCGTGCTGCAGAAAGGGAGACTGTTATTAAAATGCAGAATTATTTTAAGTTCTTTTGTTTAGCTCTGTGCCAAAAGGTAATTTATGTGGAATATGGAGCAAGCCATATGGTTCTGTCTGGGGGCTGCTAGCACCCTTGGCTGCTGTCGCTCTGCCTTCAAGGCTTTCCGTCTCTGAGAGGTATCGTGGCAGAGGGCCATCCCACCGCTTCCAACGGGTAGATGTGGGGAAACAATTCTATTGGAAGGGAGTTGATCTCCAAAGGCTGTTTCCCTGTAGTGGAGGTTTTTGAAAGGAAAGGAGCGAACCACTGTATTGAAAGTTCATTCCCCTGATTTCTCCTTGCTCCCCGCACCCCTACAAGTTGCAGTGTATGCACTCTGCTCTGTAAAGCAGTTTTCTACCTTATAATTCTTTGCTGATGTCCCATCTGCAGAGAAAGAGAAAGAATAGGAGGCTGCCATCTTTTTGTGCCTGCTTCCTGCTGGGCGTAGTTAAGACCTTCATATTCTGCATCTCGTGTGAACCTAACAGCATCCTCATGTGGGATGTTATTACTCCCATTACCTGGATGAGGAGCCTGAGACGCCCAGTGCTGACAACAGCTGGTAACCATACCTGATATGTCAAATGCCCACTGGGAGCCAGACACTGCTTGATGCTTTAAACACACGATCTCACTTACTGCTCACAAAATCCTTCAGAGGTATGTACTGTTATGATCCCATTTCACGGAAGAGGAAATTGAGGCCTAAGAAGGTGAAGGGACTTATTCAAGACAGAACAGCTTCTAAGTGGCAGAGCTGGCCCTTAAACTTAGTGCAGTCTGGTTTCTAAACCTGTGCTCTTTCCACCATCCATAAAGGGAGAGTGACATGTAGGAGCTGAGTTTTCTCCAAAGATGGGAACAGGGCAGATCTCAGACAATGTGGATCTTTTTCAATGTCTCCTTCCCTCGACTGTCAACAATGGCAGGCAATCCTAGCCTTTCTGTTTATTCAGGGGCCTCTTTCCAGAGTTCTTCATTTCACGTTTTGCGGGAGAGGTTCAGGGTGATTCGCACCTAGTGGCTCGCTCTCACTCAACGCTGCTGTCTGCTCTCCCACACTCAGACACCCAGCTCCCGGGCAGTCTCATTAAACCAGCTTTAATTACTTCTGTGAAGGCGAAGAGCGGCTTCTCCTGCATCCCTCTACCACAGCCTTTATTGATGGGCTGCCGAGAGGTTTCTCTTAGACAGCGGATTAGAAGAGGTTACTTTCCCTAATTCTCTAACACTCTTCCTGGTGCTAATTGGTTCCCAGGTGGAGCATCATCTCAAGCGGAGGCGTCTTGCATTGGTTTTCTACCTTTAGTTGCATTTGAAGTCAGGGTTAGCATCGTTGAAAAATCTGTATTTCTGCTGTGTCTCAGGGCAGAAAACAAATCTTAGATGCCACGGTGAAGCCTGACCCTGCTTTACGAACTCGCTGGCAGCTGCCCCGAGGTCATGTGTTGTCAAAGTTTGCTGTTTCTTCTGCCCACCTCGAGGATGGTAAATCACACCTGGTTGTCACAGTGCCCTGAGATCTTCGCGTTTATCCTAGAAAGGGCCAGGTGATTCCTAGGGTGCCTTCTGGCCTGGAGACTCTTTGATAATTCCTGGCAGGAGGTTCTTGCCTCTCAGGTAGATATCTTTTTGACTTGTTTCTGGGTGTCTGCTCCCTGCTTGGCTCTTCATGCCATTCTGCCCTCTGAATACTGCCAGACATTCATGGGTTAATGAATGAGCAGCCTACCGGTGAGCAGGCTGATAGGTAGGATCTAGAAACCATTACTCATTAAAATGATTGAAGGAACTGAGGTTATTTACGTGGGAAAAGGAAAGACTTACTCTCACCTAGAGGGAGATAGGAGGCAAAGCCCTCAAAACATGGATGCACTGGCATGTGGAAGCAGTGGTCATGATTTCCAGCATGGCTCCAGAGGGCGGGATCTAGTCTAATGGAGAAAGGACAGGGCAGTTTTATCTCCTCATGTGAAAGAACCTTAATGATCAGCTCTGTTAGAAAAGACAGTCAGCTCTGTGGCACTGTGGGCTTCTCGGCGCTGGAATGTTCAGGCTAGGGCTGTTTGTCTCCTATCTGAGCCTTGGTTGAGGTACGTGTATGGGAATCTGGATGTGGTCATCTCCCAAGCCCTTGACAGTCAATGTAGCATATTAGAGAGATACCGAACAGCAGGGTTTGTGAATTCCAATGCTGATGTGGGCCAGGCAGGTAAATGAAGAGGCTGGATGTGGACTGTGGCAAACTGGAGGACATTTTCCCTCATACCGAGCTTCAGCTGATTGCTGCAATTTGGTAACATGGGCCCCAGGGTACCAGCTATTTGGGCTTTCTTAGAAGCCAGAAATTGAGACCTTTGAGTGAAATCTCCCACATAACAAAAAAGCCAACTTAAGTTAAAAAAAAAATGTGGGATCAACAAAGCATGTTGCAACACCAGGATCTCTTCACTTCTGCTGAATAATCTAAGAAACATCTCCATGACACCCTCGTTGATGAGACTGTGATGTATTTAGTTGAAGATGACAACATTATGTGGATTTCCAGCTGGTCGAGCCCTGCAACGTGATGGAGAGTTCTTTTTGCACCTGGGGAGAGATTTCCATTCATGATCTATGGGTCCACTAATGATTCCCGTGTTCAGTTCTGTCCTACCAAACATTTTAACTTTGGTAGGTGATTTGATGAGGACCTAGAAGGCCTACTAATCAAATAGAATAATAGTTATTAAGAGGCGCAGTGAAATCAGGACTCAAAACTATCTGATCAACTTGGAGAGCTTGAGAGACACCAGTAAGTTGAAATTTAGTAGGGGCTAGGCAAAGTCTTGTGTTTAGGTCTAAAATATGAATTGCATTTTCACCCAATGAGAAGAAAAACCAACTTGGAATGTGTGCATGTAAAAGGGGAAAAAAATAAGATCTGGGAGCATTTGTTTGACCACAAGATGAATATAGTCAGCAGTTTGATAAAGATAATAAAAAAGCTGAGGTCAAAAATGTATGGATAGGGCTGGCTCCGTGGCTTAGCGGTTAAGTGCGTGTGCTCTGCTGCTGGCGGCCCGGGTTCGGATCCTGGGCGCACACCGACGCACCACTTCTCCGGCCATGCTGAGGCCGCGTCCCACATACAGCAACTAGAAGGATGTGCAACTATGACATACAACTATCTACTGGGGCTTTGGGGGAAAAAATAAATAAAAATAAATAAAAATAAAAAAATATTAAAGATTAAAAAATGTATGGATAGTCACCCATTCATCAACTCTTACTAAGCATTTCTCTGTGCCAGGAAACGTGCTACCTGCAGGGAATAAAGAGAAGGATAAGTTGGGTCCCTGCTCTTGAGGTACTCCCAGCAACAGACTCAGATACACTGCAGTCTGATGGGATAAATTCTACAGAAGGGATTTCTACAGAGTACTATGCGAGTCTAGAATATACAGTGGCTGCCTTTCTAGCATTATATAATTTCACATAGGAGGCCAAGTGAGTTTGTTTTTTTTTAATTGAGGTGTAATTGACATATAACATTATATTAGTTTCAGGTGTACAACATAATTGTTCGATGTTTGTATACATTGTGAAATGATCACTACAGTAAATCTAGTTAACATTCGTCACCATACATAGTTACAAAAATTTTTTTATTTTTTTTCTTGGATAAGAACTTTTAACAAGATGAGTTTTTGAAGGAAGAATAGGAGTTTTTCATGTGAAAAATGGAGAGCATGGTTGCAGGAGTAGCAGTAGCAGCTATTTGTGCTTTTTGCAGGTGGTGTTTGGCATTTGGTGTTATGACACCATGGGCATCCCTCAGGCCTTGGGCTTTGCATGAAGTTGACTCAGCTCCTGAACCTTGGGGTGGAATGCATGACTGACTCGGGTAGTCAGGGCATCTGTTTTCTGGCCGCCCAACTTGGACCAACTAGGGAGAAGGCGATACCTTTCTGGGACTGTTTTTTGGGTTAATGGGAAAGTTGAACATCTGTCTAACTGGTTGCCAACAAGAGAGAAAGTAGGTGTAGGAATTCCTGTAACTGACTGGGTGGTGAGTTTATAAGGAGTTAGAATGGAATCTATGTCAAGGAAACAGAGAGAAGAAACAAAGCAAGAGAAATTCTGCCCTGCACTAGCATTTGAACCCTGGACCAAGTTGTACTTGAAAGGTTATCCATGGACTATTCAGTTGCACAAACCTGGCCATTCGCTTTTACTTTTTTTATTTCGCTTTGAATTGACTGATCTCTCAGTTTCAAATAATGGGATCCTATGTGATTTTATTTACCCATGAGGTCATAGGACAGAGGACATTCTAGGTGAGGAACAGCATGTGTGAAACACAGAGGCATAGGGAAGCACTGTGTGCTCATGAAATCCGAGTGGCATTTGTCACTGGGTGTGCGGAGGGTACTGGTGGGAGAGGCAGCTGGAGAGAGGGTAGAGGCTAGATTATGATGGGCCTTGAGGACCCTCTGGCTTTACTTGTCCCATGTTGTCTGGTCGGCACTGAGATGCAAATTACAGCTTGTAATTGGGCAAAGCTCTGATGTGTTGTGCGAGGCTTCTATGGATATTGTTCAGAATGCTTCTCCATTCATTTTCTTGTCTGTCCCCAGTGACACAGCGTATCTGTTTTGTAAATACAGAAATAGAAACAGAGAGATTTAGCAATTAGCTCAAGATTACCCAGTAAAGAATCCCAGCTCTGCAGTTTCAAAGGGTCCATTGGTGGGAGCGAGAGGCTGTCTTGCCACAAGGAGGCAGGAGGGGAATCGGAAGGATGGAAGTACAACACCAGTGTGGGCTTCCTGGGGCAGCCAGAATTTGGGAGCAGCCCTGGCTAAGTTTTCCAGTTGCAGGGGTGCTTCTGAGTTCAGATTGCTTTAGCAAGTGTTGAGACTCACCAGGACTGTCCCTTTGGACTTAAAAAACTGTATCCTCTCCCCAAAGTACAGCATTAGCGGTAGTCATCAATGAGGACAGCTGGGCCCAGCTAGACAAGAAGCTCAGAGCAAACAGAAACTAACAGTGTAATTCTGGACACTCAGGAGGCCCAGGGAAGCTCTCAGAAACAGCTGGGAGACAGTTGGAGAGCCTCAGGCCATAATAATTTGCGTATGAAAGAGAGCATAATCTCATTTTGTAGTCACAGGCTGATGAGATTGGGGACTTATGAGTTACATATATTTCATTGTCTTTTTAGGGAAAAAAGAGAAGTGTGCATCTTCTGCCAGGGATTCATGCATTTGTGTGTAAAAACAGGCAGGAGCATGCGCCACCTATCTCTTGCTCAACGATACTGGGTATATTGGAAAGATCGTCGTTGTGATAGGGAGCTAGTACCTGTTCTTAAGAAAAAAAACAGTAATAAAATCCTCCCAAGGTTTTATCTACAGTATTAAAAAGAAAAAGAAAAGGAAAAAGCCATCTTTCAATTCCCAAGATGTGCCAGCCTCCTTCGTGCCTCAAGTCTTGTGCGCCTGGTATTTCCTCATCCTAGAACTCTCCATCCATTTTCCACATCTCCTGTCTACTTCCCCGTGTCCTTGAGGTCTCAGCTTAAATGTCGCTGTGACAGAGGAGGCTTCCCTGATCCCCTTGGAGAAGGCAGATTTTTCTTTTATTTGTTTTAATGATGATCTCTGATTTTTTTTCCCAGAAACACTTCTTACCTTTGCAATTAGTAAGTAAGGCAGATAACTATTTGTTTATGCCCTTTCTCCCCTGCTCAAGTAGAAGTTCTGCCTGGGCGGCTTCTGTCTTCTTGCTCATGACTGTATCCCTGGAGCCTGGTGTGGTATGTCACACCTAGTAAGTGATCAATGATGATTTTTTGGCTGAATGCATAACGTTGGCCCTTCTGACTCCAAATCAGATATGTTTGCAACTGGTAATTGTTTGGCTCGTGAAGGCTACATGCAGAGATCAGAAATACAAATACCTCGTTGGGCCAAGTGGGGACGGTGGCAAATGAGAGCTCATGCCTCGATGCGAGGGTAGCAGACGCTACAGTGCCTCGGCTGTTTGTGGCCTTACAAATGAAGTGGACCCGATATGGGCGGGTCACGCAATTTTATTAAGAAAGTTTTCAAACTTTGATTTTATGGTTACCCTTCCAATTTTTTAATGTTGACAACAATATTTTTAAAAACCAAACACTGTATTGATCGAAGAGTCACAGGTGAGAGCTGGACCTGGCCTGTGGGCTATGGCTGTCCTTCTCTGGAGAGAAGCTCACCACACATACCTCTTTGCACTGCTCAGACTGCACCAGGAGGAGAGAATTCTATCCTCAATACCATGTTAAAAATGCTTTTTGAAAACTAGAGGTGAAAAATAGGGCAGCCAGAATGATGAAAGGTCTGGAAACCATGCCATGGAAGGAGCTGTTGCCCAAAATGCAAATATTTAACATGACATTTCAGCTTTGCTGCCCTGGCTCTCCCAGTTTGGTGCCTAATTTACCAGATAAGATAAGTGGGGTCCAGCACTTTGGACCCCAAAGTGCTGCGTGAGTTATGACCACAAACACACGGGTGGTCAGTGGGTAATGAGGCCGATTATTAACAAAGACGTTGGTTCCTCTGCAGCCACATAGATGCGGTCCTTCTTCCAAGTAGACCCCTGAGGAGGTCATAGCTTTATGCCAATTACATGGCAATTTCTCAGCTATTCTGGGAACTGCTCTTTGGAAATTGCCATCAGAGACTGAACATAATTTTTGAACGTTCTCAATTGTGACAAATTTCCAGGTTTGATTTTTTGAAACAGCCCAGAGTTATCTGGAGCTAAGTCCGGTGAGTTAGTCTGATGATTAAGCTTAACAGTACTGTTTTGGGGCCACTGTGATGTGCAATTAAGCCTTAAAAAGAGCATGGTCAGGACAAGGCGTGCTTTGCCCAGGGCCAATCGAGAGGAGAAAGGACACAGGACCAAGTGGAACCCCACTTAGCTGGGATAGGATATGGCCTTAGGGTGTGCCTACTTGGTTCCAAAATGCCCAAGGTGTCAAATCCAAAAGGGAAAGCAGAATTAGACATGGTTCAGAAGGTCTGCTACCAGCAGGGATTTACAGAATGAACCAGAATCTTGGAGCCACATCCAGCTATGCCATGAGCTGCAAAAGCTCTTCTTTTTTTTTTTTTTTTTTTTTTTGGTGAGGGAGATTGGCCCTGAGCTAATGTCTGTGCCAGTCTTTCTCTATTTTGTATATGGGATGCCACCACAGCATGGCCTGACAAGCGGTGCATAGGTCTGAAACAGCAAACCCTGGGCCGCCAAAGCGGAGCATGCGAAATTAACCACTACGCCACAGGGCTGGCCCCTGAAAGCTCTTCTTTTTAGGCAAGTCTGCAGGCCTCAGTCAGCGGCATGGAGAGCAGAGGCAAGCTCCTCGGGAAGAAGATTTGTAAGAGCTGTATACAAATCGTGTGAACAGGGTTTAGGAGAAAACTCCAGTTTGGTTGGGAGACCGGAGCATGAAGTAGGTTGACCAGATGGACTAAAGTGCTTAGCAAGGCAAAGCTTTGCCGCTAGTGGACACTAAACTCTTTACTAAGTCTTTTACTGCCCGGGTGATGTGCCTCCTTGTCTTTCCGTCTTCATCTCCTACCACTCTCCCCTTTGCTCTCTGAGCTTCAACCAGGAAAGCCAACTGATGGCCTTCTTTCTGTTCTTTCAACACGTCTACTTCATTTCTAGTCTGGACATTTTGCGTTTGCTGTCCCTCTGCCTGGGACACATTTACTTTAGATTTTCACCTGGCTGGTTCTTTCTCATGTAGGTCTCATCTCAGAGATTAACTTCTGAGAGAGGCCTTCCCTGACCATGCAGACCAAAGTAGTTTCCTCCACCTCCAGTTACTTTCACCCAAAACCCTTTTTTGTGTCCTTCATAGCGTATCCAATCTTGCATTGTTGATTGGTTCACTTCTTTATTATCCATCCCTCCACACTAGAATGGATTTCTGTGAGGGCAGGCTCTTTGTTCTCTCATGTATCCTCAGAGCTAGAACGATGCATAACATATGATAGGTGCCCAATCAATGTTTACTGAATGAAGCAACAGATGAATGACAGCTTGGTCCATAAGATGGAGTTAGCCCATTTTGTGTGGGGGTTGAAAGAATTCAAAGGACAAATAGAATCCCTCTGTGTTACTTGGTCCCAGAATTATTTGCCAGCAAGACTGAAGTAGTGGGGGCTGTTCCGATTGATAGGCTTCACAATTCAGTAGTATTATAGATCCTGGGGCCCCAAACTTGGGGACTGGGGGAAGAGAGATAGGAGCTAATAGAGTATCCATCGCAAAATGAACAATATAAAAAGTGGATCCTGAAAAATCTGGCCAATAGCAGAATTCCTGGAAGAAGTGAGTCACCAACAAATAAATGTGTTCTGAATGTTTGCGGGCCAGTTGGTCTTATTCTATTTGCCTCTTCTTGACAGCCTCGGGGAGAAGGGTTATCTGCTATTCCACGTCCTTTCTGGAAGAGTACTGAAAGAGCTTTTCATCACTCCAGGCTGACTTATTCTTTGAAACAATCTGTGTCTTCATTGAATTCTTTCTGTGGAGCCTTTATTTTATATTAAAATTTACCGTAATGTGTAATCTCTGCCCTGTCTCATTTTAAAATGAACACTGTAGTACCTAAAGTGTTTTCCTTCTTTATGTTAAAAATTAAGTAAATAAACCAAGCAGTTCAGAAAACAATCCCTCTCATTAACACAAAATGATAACAATAACCATAACCATAACACTAATGATAAAGTCTGTAAAATGGGGCCCCTGCCAACCACCAGTCATCAACCATATCCTAAGCACTGGGACTTTCTTAAGCACTAGGGGCAGGCTGAAGAATGGAAAACTTTGTACAAAGATCCCTGGAAAGGGATACGGAGGATGAGACTGTGACTCCAACATGAAGAATGGATTAAATACCTTATAGTACATCAAATCTAGGAAATACTGTGCAGTTCTGAAGGCTATGGAGCCATATGAGGAACTGTTTATGACATCAGTGAAAAGTGCAGGTTATAAATACAGCTGCACTGTGTTTACTACCATGTAAAACATGCTAATGAGAAAAGACTGGAAGGGAAGGCAGCAAAATGATAAAAGTGGATTCATTCTTTCATTCATTCAATCATTCATCTAGCAAGTATTGGGTGACATTTTGGGGAAATTGAAAATATGGGTGGCTTTATGTCTATCTACTTTCCCAACTTTTAAATTTGGATATAGTACTTCTATTTAAAAAAGAAAACAACAAAAACAAAAAATCTGACGCTGATTCCTTGTAAAACCAAAATCATTCTTGTAAAGTGCCCACAGTCAGGGCAGATGGCTGAATAGAGCACCAAACTCCATTATGGATTCCATTTTTAGCTCTGTTATCAAACTCTGATGTAAAACCAACTGCGACATAATCATAGTAATAAGCCACATTTGTGTACCATTTTACAATTTTCCAGGGGCATTCGTGAGCAATCTTATTTAATTCTCATAACAAGTTGGTGAGATGGAAGAATTATGAGACTGGGTCAGACCTGTGGTCATTTCTGCTCTGTGGTTTGTTTATCCTTATCTGCTTGGCATTTTCTTGGACCAGGGCTTAAATGTATTTTGTGCATTTTGATATTCAACTATAAATCCCTCTCAGATGGTACGTAAGAACTTGAAATGAGCGCAGAGTCAGCAATGGTGCCTGGGAAGTCTTTCTCTGTCTAAGGGGTGTGGCGATGTCCCTTCTCCTCGTTGCTTGCTTTCTCAACACCCCACCTCCGAGTTGCTGATTCCATAAAGAAACAGCCTCCTTTTCCACATTTGTCAGAAGTTCCTTAATCCTCGGAGGTAGCACAGGGCCCAGAATGTCTGCAGAGAGACCAGCCATCAATAAAAGCCCTCAGACCCACATCTAGGCATCCAGAAACCTCGCTCTCATTCGGAGCGACTCTCCCTTTCTCCTGGCTGCAATTTCAAGTGCAATTTCACTCAACTCACTTCCTTGGATTCTTTGTTACTCGTTCATGCTTTTGAACAACTTGATTTAAAAAACATGTATAATTTCAGTAAAGTCTGACTATTCATTCCTTGTGAAATGAACAGAATATTATAAACAGTGCTAAAGTCTCCACCAGCCCCCATGTCCAGTGCCAGTTCCCACCCCATCCCCAAAGGTGACTACTGTTAACAATTTGGGGTGTAACCTATTGGGTCACCCCACACTAATATATGTCAGCAGAAAATGCACAATACACTATATTGTTATTTTGAATATGTGCATTTAAGCAAATTATAACATGCTAGCTGTGTCATTTGACAACTTGCTCTTTTTCTCTCCACAATATCTCTTGGAAATATTTACATGTTAATGCATTTCTCGTTGTTGCAGAGTATCCCATAGATGCCAACATCAGAGTTTGTTTAATCAGTCCTCCACTACTGGAGAGCTGGGTTGTTCCCAGGCTTTGCTCTGATGAACATATTGTGGTGAACTTCTCATCATACGCCGTTCTTTGCACTTGGATGAGTGCTTCTCTAGGAATATACTGAGAAGAAGAATTGTGAATCACAGTATATATGTGTCTCAGTTTTTAAAAGATAATGTCCAAGTGCCATCTAAGGCCATCAGGCCAATTCCTACTCCCACCGTGTCCTCACCAACTTGATTTTTCTGCTCTCCAAAATTTATTCTCTTTGGTGCCCTTGCAGTTGATTTTTGAATCTTAGTGAATTTAGATCACAGTTCCCAGTACTCGACTTGCCTACTGCTGATTTTCCAGTATCCAGTTTCTCCATGTTGCTTTCATGCCACACTTAACTCATCCCACCTTTATTCACATACTGGCTTCCATCTTATGATCAAAATCATCCTAGTGTATTGATTAATTATTTACTGAATTCATTTATTTATTTCACAAATATTATGTAAATGATGGGATGTCCTTTTCCCCTAGCACAAACACATTCAAAATGAAGTCATCATTTGGCCCTACCCATAGCCTCTTTTATTGCCAGATCCCAGATTCCCAGTCACTCCCAAAGGAAATCCAGGCAGCCTTTGCTTAATACCATGGAGGGACTTAAACAGCACGTTCTGCTGCTAGCCACTGTTCTGTTGTTCGAGAAACTCTCATTTCTTGTGCATCGATTTTGAAGGTGATGGTATAGACAACCTGTCAAGAGAGTTTGCAACATCCAGATGTTTCATCCTCCTTCAATTATGGGAGTCTTTTGGATTGTAAAATTACAGTGCGGAGGTTAGGGATACAGGATGAACATCTGCCGTGTAGATTGACCATATTGCACTGTGTTGAGGTTCTATTTCCTGGTTGGTAATAACAGATTGATAATGCATTCCCGCCACACTGTTGCTTCGTGAGAGATCTGTCTTGGCAGAGTCTCAGAGAAAGCAAGCGGGAGTTGAAAGGGCTGATGGAAGGAAGAAAGATTAGTTCTGTTCTTGGGTGCTTTAGGCAACGAAAATAATCCATTGTCCTCACTGCTATCTGAGCTATCGTCCTACAGCATTCTTTCATGGAACAAATTTTATTGAATACCAGCCATGTATCGGGGACTGTGCTAATGCTGGGAATTCAAAGATAAGGGGGAAAAATGTCCCTGTAGCTGCTTTCAGGAGGTAGACAATTTAGTGGCAGAGATGGACACCGAACAAATTTTATGAACAAATGTGAAATTCCAACTATAATAAGTGAAAGGAAAGAGAAATTCATGGTGCTAAGAGCACATCTAACAGGGGTAGTTGGTTTCCCAGAGAGCTCAGGAAAGGCTTCTAGAAAGAAGTGACAATTAAACTGACAGTTAAGTAGGCAAAGAGTTAGTGAAAGAGCATTTCTAGCAGCAAGAAAATCATGTGCAAAGGTCCTGTGCAGAAAGGAGCCGTGCACATTCAAGGAACTGAAAGAAGGCCACTGTGGTTGGGAGCACAGTACAAGGGGAAGCATGGTACACGATGTGGTTGGGTCACTGAGGAGGGTCCAGACAGAGAACTTTGGATTATGTTCAGGATTTGGGGTTTTATCCTAAGAACAAAGGAAAGCCATTGACAGGTGTTAAGTGAGTGTATGTGTGGTGACGAGTGTATAGTGGTGATGGGGAAGGGAGGTAGTGACTGAATTTGTGTTTTGAAAAAATGACTCTGATTGCAACGTAAGTAATAGAAGTCATATCATTTCATGCCTCTGCATTGAAACATTTGAAGACTCTCCATTGCTATTAGGATGAAATTCAATCTTTAACATTATTATTATTATTGTTGTTATTATTATTATTATTATTATTTTTGTGAGGAAGATTAGCCCTGAGCTGATATCCATTGCCAATCCTCCTCTCTTTTGCTGAGGAAGATTGGCCCTAGGCTAATATCCATGCCCATCTTCCTCTACTTTATATGGGATGCCTGCCACAGCATGGCTTGGTAAGCGGTGTGTAAGTCTGCACCCAGGATCTGAACCTGTGAACCCTGGGCCGCTGAAATGGAGCGTACGAACTTAACCACTATGCCACCGTGCCGTCCCCCAAAATCTTTAGTGTTATTTTCAGTATACTTCCTAATATGGCTAATGTCAACTTTAAATCCTCATCTCGGAAAGTGCTCCCTTATCCACCCCGTGCTCAGTACATTCAAATGAATCAGCTATTGCTATGATAATGCAGTGTAACAGTCCCCAGATCTCAGTGGTTTACAACAATGAGCATTTTTGTTTCTCCTTCCTGAGTCTGTGAGTTGGCTGAGGCAGCTCTGTTTCAGGCTCTGGATTGGGTTCAGGTCTGGTCTACTTGTCTCTCCTTCCGAGACTCATGCAGCTGCCTGAGTCATACTTTATCCATAATAGATCACAAGCATATGAGAGGTCAAGCCAAGCCACAAAAGCACATTCGGTTTCTGCTCAGGTCACTTCTACTAACATTTCATTGGCTAAAGCAAGCCAACATCAGTGCAGTGGGAAGTATAGTCCTCCTTTGAAGAGGAAGGCATGGAAAGAGAGGAGAAGAAAAGAAGGGAGGAAGGATTGTGAGTAAATAATACAGCCAGCCACATTTGTTCTTACTTAATTACAGCATCTAAAGGTGATCAAGTGTAATATTTAAGAATGCAGGTTTTGTGGCTTTGAAACTTCCTAGCTGTGTGAGTCTGGGCGAGTGAGTAACCTTCTTGTACATCAGTTTTCTCATCTGTGCAAAAAAGATCATAATAGTACCTACCTACATCAGAAGGACTGACTTAGTTAAGTGCTTAGAGAAGTACCAGAATATAATGACTGCTGAATAATTATTAGGTGTTATTAATATAGATTCATATCTTCTTATTCAAATCCAGACGTGTTTTCAAATTTAGAATTATTCCTATTTTAGAAATGCAAGGTAGCACATACACCATATAATGCATAACATCCCCAGTGGGTTCTGGGGCAATAACCTGTAATCAAACTCTTCAGTATTCTGCCATGAAATGTGATCATTCACACAAAATGGGAAAATAAAAATTATAAAGGCTTTTGTATCAGATCAGCTCTGGTTTTGTCACAAAAATTATTTATAAAAACATTTTGGTTTTCAGAGCACTTTGGATTTGAGGTTTGTAGATAAAGGATGGGGGCCAGTGTTAGCTTTGAAACATGGTGTGCCAATGAGTCTTCATGGATGCATGCTGCTCTCTCCTCTTGAAATGCCCTCCAGACCCCTCTGCATGTATAAATCCTAGTCGTGGCATGATCTCAAACATCACCTCGTTCTTTGAAGACCCATTATCCCTCGAGCTGGAAATAATTCCTCCTGCTGCTGCACCCTCACAACATTGATCACTCTGTACCCCTTGTTCTAATTACTTGTATTGATTCTTGAGCTTAGGGATTGTGTAAAACTCCAGGCACTCCATAAATGTTCTTTGACTAATGCTGTAGGCCGCCATCACCTAGTCCCTTCTCTCACACCTAGTACCAATGACTATTACTATAGTTACCATTGCTAGTATCTATCGATTACTTGCAATGTGCCAACCACTGTGCAAAGCATTTACACTCATTGCCTGACCCAATCCTCACATCTCTCTGCAGTGGTGCTGTTATTAGGCCTGTTTTACAGACGAGGAAACTGACGCAAGGCAAGAATTAATAGCTTGCCGATTAATAAATGTTGTAGTCTGAGGATGAGCACATTGAATTGACAATCAACCCAAAGTCTTTACATGTGCAGATGGTATTTGTTATTCCCTCTGACTCAGAACCTCTGGGACACACTGCTTTTCAGAGCAGGTATCATCCAGTGAATTGTTTTTGAATGAAGAAATGAATCTTTTCCAAGTGGACTTTCCTTCTACGGCATCCCTGTGTCAGAGAAAACCAGAACCAGGCAGAAATTAAAGCAGAGAAAGCAAATTTTATTCAGGAACTATTGCAATAGGGGAAGAGACCTCAGTATAGAACTGGGCGCCCTTCAAAATACAACAAGGAAGACAGGGGATATATAGCCAAGGATAAGGATGGGGGTCAGTGGATGGCAAATTACCAGGAGGAAACATCAGGGATGAGGGGGGATTCTGGCTAAACTGACTCTGCAGGTTTTTTGCTGAAGATAGGCCAAGGTGATAAGATATTGAGGGTGAGGGTTGAGGAATCTAATCAGATATCAAGGGTGGGGGATTTTAGCTAAACTGACCCAGCAGGATTCTTGCTAGAACTGGCTTAAATGGGCCAAAGACAGAGCCTAACATTGGACATTGTCAAAAATGGGGCTCAGAGAAGCCTGAGCAAAGTTTGGTCAAGGAGAGAATCTTGTCACATGGGGATGGTCGTCAAGGTCTCCTTGGAGACCCCTCAAAAGCCCAATACCTCCTAGTGCATATCCCTTTCCAGGACAGTTCAAATTAAGAATTCTTCTCTACAACTTCACCAGTTACCTTTGTTTTACCAATTTGTGACATCTTTTCACTGACACAAATTCTGATCTCTTGGGAAATGATAGCTTTGGCATCAGTGAGGGCACTGGGCTGGAGGAAAAAGAGATGGAGGTGATCAAGGAACACAGATTCATTCGTGCCCAGGTAGATGACCCATCTGACTCCCTGGCCTTGAGTGGCCCTTTTGCAAAGGTCTTCACTTTTCTTTCTTTCCCCCAACTTGTTCCCACTGACATGCTCAGACACATGACCCCCCTAAAATGTTAAGCCCTGTGAATGGACAGAGACTAGGTCTTACTCCTCTTTGTACTTTCCCTCTCCAAGGCTAGCACAGGGTCTGACTAATAGAGGACACGCAGGCAATATTGATTATATGTTTAAATGAATGAATGATTGATTGGATGGATGGATAGGTGTTTGGATGGATGGGTGGATGGATGACCAGATGAATAAATGAATGAATGAATGATGACTGTGAAATTTCTTGTTTGATATCATATAGATCTGACTACTCTTTGCCTGAAATGTTTATTTTTGAACTAGTTCTGTTGAGTCATTTCAAACGTATCTGGGTCAATGGCTATTGAGCCATTGTAAGCCAAAGGAGGGTAAAGGTCCAGGTTTGACACCTGGGAGCTGCATTCCTGAGCCCAGTAGGTAGGAGGAGAGCATGGACTTTGGAGTCCAACATACTTGCTCAGCATGATGCATTGATTAGCTGAGCTTCAGTTCCTTTATCTGCAAGTAAGTGCAGTAGTCAGCCCTACCTCCTGGAGCTGCCCTGAGGATTAAGTAAAATAACATATGTGATGCCTCTTGACCCAAGCCCAGCATGAGGAAAGGCCCTCCATGATGCCTGCTTTGATCACTCTTCCCATTATTATTGAAAACACAGGCTGTGGATCAACTCCTCTGTCCCCACCCTACTGAGCACTTCTTGTCTTGAGCAGCACATGGACTCCCAGCACAAGCTGTTTCTGTAGGAAGCAGGGATTATATCCAGGGGCATCCCACTGAGTCTTCTAGTTAAGCCCTCCCTCTGTAAAGGTTGACTCCCACCTGCTGCTAGGGCATTGGCCTCCCAGCATCCTTTGGTGCTGGGTAGAACTGGGAGCAGAGAGGGGATTTAGATCAGAGGCTGCAGTTAGCAGTGGGTGTTCCTAGATCAGGCCTGAAGCCATGAATATGCAGCAGACCAGCTTGGAGCCACTGCTGATCTTCCTAGGGGGAGGCTGACTGTGGTTGATGTCTCTGCCCATCCAATGCTGGATCCGCAGTACCTGGAAACTGGAGTCAGGCAACCCTGGGTGTGGATTCCTGCTACAAGCTGGGTGATACTGGGCAAGTCACTTAACCTCTCTGAGTTTTGGTTTCCTTACGTATGAAATGGAGATAATACATTCCTAACCATGTCAGGATGTAGATACAAGGCGGTAAATCACTAGCATGCTAATCACAGGAATTGTCACGTGGTACTACTCACCCAAATGGCAACTTAAAGAAAGTTCAGCCTCCTTAGCAAGGCTTATAGGCCTTTACTATGTGTGCCCTACTTTGCATTCTTGTCTTCAGGTTGCAGGCATCAGTGCTTTAGCCCAAAACTAAACTCCAATTCTCTAACCATTTGCTACTCAATAAAAAAAGCAATGCACTGCCCTTTAGCACCTTTGTAAGTGGGAAGGAAAACCAGGCCGCCTAAATACCAGTTCTGTCCAGATACTTTTCTATATCCTAGACCAGGGGTTGGTACACTATGGCCCATGAGTCAAATCTGCCTGCTGCCTGATTCTGTGTAGCCCACAAGCTAAGAATAGTTTTTACATTTCTAAATGGTTGGAAAAAAAATCAAAAGAAGAATAATATTTTACGGTACATGAAAATCACATAACATCCGACTTCAGTGTCCATAAATAAAGTTTTCTTAGATCACCTCCATGCCCATTTGCTCATGTATTGTCTGTGGCTGCATTTGAGCTACAGTGACAGAATTGAGTAGTGACAGAGACAATGTGGGCAATAAACTGAAAATGTTTATTCTCTGATCCTTTATAGAAAAAGTTTTCTGAGCTCTGTCCTGGGGCAAATTTTGTGTGGGCTATTCAGTATAAGAAATTGTCCTTACTATGGGGAGCTCAGGGTCCAGGACCTTGTAGGGGAGTAGGAAATTTTCCTCTGCCCTTCTAGGTCCTTCTGGCTGGTCTAAGAATTAAATTGACATGAGACAGAATAACAGGAGAAAATCAAACAGAGTTTAATAACATGTATACATGGGAGAAACCTAGGAAAAATGAGTAACTCACCAAAATGGCTGAAACCTCCACCTTAAATACCACCTTCAGCTAAAGACAAAAGAGGATATTGGGGGCAGTGGTTTGGGACTTCAAAGGGGAGGAAGACAATTCACATGGAGATAGAAAAGCAAATGTTTAGTAAATAATAAATGTTTGCCATGCCTGCAGAGACAATGGGACATGGAGAGGACTTTGATCAAATGGGCCTTGCTAGGTTCCTCGCTGTCTACCACACCTAGTTCATATTATACTCTAGTTCTCTATGGTGATAGCTCCTTCCTGGAATAGGCCTTCTGTCTTAAATTCTGTTAGGCAGTTAGGGGGGAGGTCAAGGTTTCTTCCTGAGTCTTTTGTTCTTGAAAATAAGCCAAAGAGACACATTTTGGAGTGGCAAATTCTGCACCCCTACAACCTCAAAAACAGTAACTATTCAGCTGGCTTCTTCCAGGAAAGGAATGGATAAGTCTAAGAGGCTGTGCCTTCTCTGACATTGGTCATTTTTAGATGATGGCCATATGGCTACAGGCAGATCATTCCATTAAAGGGGATTCAAGCATTTGTTTGGCAGTTGGACAAAATGGTCTCCTAAAACCTGGTGTCACTCTTTTCTAGCTTTTTAACCTCTCTCAGTCTCAGTTTCTTCATTTTTAAAATGGAAAGAATAATTGTACTTAACTCAAGGGCTGTTGTGAGGCTTACACTGCATAAACATGAAAGAAACTCAGCCTAGTCCCTGGCACATGAAAAAGAATTAAAATACGTATTATTATTTATTCATATTTTTGTTAATATTATTCTCAGTCTGTCTCTTCCTGGCTGTGTGACTGAGGGCAAGTTATTCCATCTATCAAAGCCTTAGTTTCTTCATCTTTAACATGGCGCCAATAATGAAACTGACCTCGTAGAATGGTTGGGAAGTTTAAATGTCTTCACAGATAGCGTGTTGCTGGATATAGTAAGCATTCAGTGGGTGTGTTCTTAAATCTCCCCCATTTCCCTGCAACACTGGTATTCTGTGAGTCTGCAATGTCTGTAGAGCTCCCCACTGTGGCTTTCACCTCTGCACCACTCATTTGTCATTAGCCATGTGTCATCCCACATCCTTTTAATGCATTTGTCATGCCTCCTTATGAATCATCTAAGTCCTTTGAGGGCTTGGGTCTTGTGTGGCGCTTCTTATTCATCTAAAATTAAGGTGAAGGAAAAGCCAGCTTGAATGATTTTAATATACACTTTACATCCTGGCATGGTTTGATGTAGCTAAGTCCTGGCTTTTCTCCCAGGATTGGAGAGACTAGGCAAGTTACGCTTAGACTGTGTTGGGGAGCAGGTGGGGATGCAGACACCAAGGCATGATGGCTCAAGAGGCTGCCGGGGAGGAGCTTTGTGAAATGCTATTTATGGCTCATCAGGAACCCAAACCCCTGCTCATGGGTCATCAGCCTACTCCACAAGGCTCTGCCTTTCCCATCCCCTAGACGCTGACAAGCTGGCTTATTAGAGCCAGTTTCCCTTTCTTCTTTAGTAATAGAATGCTCTATCTCGCAGGGCATATGACCACTCAGAATAAGAACTACATCTCCCAGCTTCCTTTGCTACTCAATGAAGCCATGTAGGTTCTGGCCAGTGGGGTGTAAGCAGACGTATCCTGTGGAACTCCCCAAAAATATTCTTTAAAGGGAGGAGCCTCACCCTTAACACTTCCACCTTCCTCCTGGCTGGAATGTGGATGAGAGGGTGGAGCATAAATGGCCATCTTAGACCATATGTTAGATTGGGTTCCCCCCGAAGAACAGACTCTGATTCAGAGATTTGAGAGCAAGTTATTTATTTGCCAAGTGATCCCAGGAAGCACTGGTAGGGGGAGCAGGTGAGGGAGATAGGAAGGGAAGGAAGCTACTATAGGATGTGTTCATGAGCAAACTGTGGTGGATCTATCCTGCTGGGAACTCTGGGAAATTGTATGGTACATGCTTCAGAGGTGTTCTACTTGAAAAGCCAAAGAATTGGGGTATTTATACACCAATGCCTGTCTGCTGTTGGTTGAGGGCTGCTCCTGGGGGCATTACTTCCCTGGCACTTCCAGGCTTCCACCTGTGAACCGAACACTCTGCTGGGGCCAAGAATGGGGCAGAGGGTCTCAGGTGCTTGCAGTCAGGAGCTGTTGGCATGTTTGGGACAGGCAAGTACTTATGGAATGTAGAGACACTGGCAACTTCTGCAGACCAACAGATGGAGCATGGCAGAGCAAAACGAAAGAAGGTACCTTGGTCCCTACTGACTGTGGGGCCATTGCACCAGGCCCGGACGGCTTACCTCCAGACTTTATGTCAAAGAAACAAAAATCTATCTTGTTTAAGCCATTGTTGGGTTGTCTGTCACTCACAGCCAAATATAATTCCAAATGATGCATCAAATAATAATGATAATAATAATGGTAATAAAGATAATTAGCATATATTGAACATATGAGACATTTGAATCAGCTTACTTGTTTATTAATTACCCTTCCCCTCTGTACACACACACGTACATGAAGGTAAGCTTTATGACCTTTCTGGCTTGTTCAGTGCCTGGTACCTAGTAAGGTGTCTGATACATGGCAAGATCTCAGAAAACGTTTATTGAATGAATGAATAAATGAGAAAAAAAAATAAAGTAAAAGCCATGATTTAAACCCTGATCTGTCCATTCCCAGCTCCCCACCACTTAACCACTAAGCCATCGTGAAAAGTTTAGCAATCCTATTTTATAAATGATTGAAGGAACCCAGTATAATACCAGGGAGCCTGAATCTTGGCAAAGACAGATAGCTGGGATGGGATGAAGCAGCGAATATGCTTGTGAAATGGTTTTCATAACAAGTCAACGTGAGGAGCTGAGTCAGAGGCTTGTACCAAAGGACAGTAGCATCTCTTCACCTAGAAACTCTGTAAAAGCCAAGGCTTTGAGCCAGGGAATGGGTGGTACCACACAGTGGATCTTGGAACAAGCCATTTCTGAAAGACCTACTACATCCCTCTCTTGCCACTCAAAGCTCCTCTTACTGATCTGCTGAACCTGTGACCACATAACCTTGAGGTCCCCTTGGCCGCTAGCACAGTGACATTTACCCTAAAATTGTTCAAACAGAGGCTAGTTGGCAAATTGGTCAGGGGTGCTCTAGAGGGTTATGGCTCTGGGCTAGAAGACTAGATAAGACAGGCTCTGCAAAGTGTCCTAGAGGTGTAATAAACCTCATCTGTAGCTTTATAGCCTTCAGAATGAGTTTCCAGTCCACAATCGGCAAGCATCTTTTTTCTTAGTGCAAGTTTTCACTCACTGATAGTTTGTCTTCACGAAACCCATACAAGTCTAGAGTTTCAAGCAATTGCCTTTACTGTTAGCATTACAATGCATTTCCCACTAGGAATCTTTACAATGGCTCTGTAAGTAGATGAGTATGCAAATTATATTTATCTCCTGTGTGGGCATCACTCCAGTCTCTCTGCTCTATGAGTTTGACCCTGGGTTGCCTAGTGGTAGCTATGCCCCCAGGGCACTTCTAATGAGATAATGCTGTTCATGTATTTATTCAACAAGCATTTATTGGAGTGGTTAGTATGTTAGGCACTGGGGAGTGGAAGATGATATCAATATGAATAAGACATGGTGCTGTAGCTTGTAGTGTTTGGGGAAAAATAGACTCAATTATATTACAATGGGATATGTGCTTTTTTAAGGTGTTGTACAGAGGAAGGAGTCAAGAAGGTCACCTGGAGCAGTTGGAGAAGCAACAACCTCTCCTATGCTTCCACAGCACTAAACTTCTCACCACTCTGCAGACTCCTCCATGCCTTTGTGCACATTGATTCCTCTGCCTAGACATCTCTTCTTTTTCTCTGTTCTTGGCAGAGTTGGATTCATAGTTTAAGGCTGTGCCAGACCAAGGCTAAAGCAAGGTTTTGTAACCTACCCAAAAATTGCTAGCCTTTCCTCCATGTTTATAGAATCTTGTTTGGGGAAAAATAGCAACATTTCAGGGAGGTCAGGCCCTGGTGATAAACCTTGGTTGATCTAAGCCAAACATGGTGTCCAATTCCCTTTGGCTCATTAATTCATTCTATAACTCATTATATAAGTGTTTTATTAGTAGCAGTGGTAAAGTTTTCATTGCAAAACATACTGCCACTGGGTACTGCCAGTGGTAAAGGTACCATCAAAGATATTTAACCTCTGTTTCCCCTCTACCTTACCTTGTGATGTTGGCTTGTGCCTCATGGCCCTTTGATTGCTGCCTCAAGTCTTAGCATCATATTCTCACACACTTGTGCTCACGGCATGAGGAAGAGGCAGGTCTCCTACTGTTTCTCTTTCTTTCATGGAGTAAAACCCTTCCTAGAACCCAACTAATAAGTCTCACTGGCCAAAACTAGGAGAGTAGGAGAGTAGGTGATGTGAAGAGGAGGAAATGGTTAAGACCATAATATGAAATACTTTGATTTCCTGTGGATGCCTTCCAGAAGCAAGATGATGGTGGGATTAGGATTGTGTCTTTAAAACACAAGGGGAAATCTAATTTAAATATGGGTTTGGTGTTGGATCTGGGTGAAACTGGAGACAAGGAGGCTCTAGCAATATTTCAGTCGAGAGAAGATCAAAGCCCACGTGGGGGTAGTGATGGTGAGGACAGGAGGAGGTTGGAGAATGAGGTCTCTGGAATACTCCGTGGTCAGAGCTGGTCTCTGATTCCTCCTTTGGAGAGAAGCGCTCCTGAGTCTCAGTCACACAGCACATCACTAGCTTGAGCCCCTTTCCCTGCATCCTCTCTAGTGAAAGCCAGGAAAGGAGAATAATTGCACTCGATTCGGAGCAGTGGGCACTGCACTGCAGGGATCTGTTTAATTAAATTTTATCTTTAGCTATGTAGCCTATGAAAAATTCCCGAACCTTCCACTGCTCTCTTAACACAGCACTTTAAATCAAAAAACAACTACATGAAGAAAAGAAGCTCGTCATTTGGCTAAGTTTAGTGTTTTCTGCCCTGTGGTCTAGTGATTAAGATTCTGTGCTCTCACTGCCACAGCCCGGGTTCGTTTCCTGGTCAGGGGACCACACCACCCATCTGTCGGTTGTTATACTCTGGTGGCTGTGTGTTGCTGTAATGCTGAAAGCTATGCAACCAGAATATCAAATACCAGCAGAGTCACCCATGGTGGACAGATTTTAGTGGAGCTTCCAGACTAGACAGACTAGGAAGAATTTCCAAAAAAATTGGCCACGAAAACACTATGAATAGCAGCGGAGCATTGTCTGGTAGAGTGCCAGAAGGTGAAAGGAGAGCACAAAAAGACCAGGCACCATTCTGCTTGGCTGTACACAGGGTCGCTAGAGGTCAGAATCGACTCGACGGCACTAACAACAACAAAGTGTTTTCTGGGAGCCTGCTGTGAATCCTGAGATACAGGTAGTGTGGAGACAGATGGATGGACTCTTTTATCAGGAGGTCTCATTCCAAGGTGCAGCCAGGCAGCGTAACCGCAGGTGTGTGGGCTGCAGGTGAGGCAGAGTGAAGGCCCCCCAAAGTCACAATACACTTCTTTCTGAAAGGACTCTTTGCAGGCGCTGTTCTAGACTCTGGGTACTCCATAGGGACCAAGCCCTAGGGAGTCAAATTAGGGAGAGAGACAAATAATAAGACAATAATGAATGTTCAGAATAATAACTGCTCTGATGGGGCAAAGGCCATGGGAACTGTTGACTACCTTTGCTGCGTAACAAACCACCTTGAAATTTAGTGGCTTAAATGATAGCAATCATATTTTTGTTTATGGTTCTGCAATTTGAGCAGAATGCTCAATTTTTTTTTTTTTTTTGGAAGTTAGGAAGATTTTTTTTTTGATCTATGCAGCATCCACTGAGCCTGCTCTTCAGGGCTGGAGGGTCTTCTTCTAAGATGGTTTCACTCACAAGGCTGGCAAACCCCTGCTGACTTTCAGCTGGAGCTCAGCTGTGGCAGGGCAGTTCTCCTCCACGTGGCTTTGTCTTGTGGCTGGTGTTGGCTTCGCCTAGCACTGTGGGCTCAGAGAAGTCAGACTTCCTGAATGATGGCTGACTTCCTCCAAAGCACAAAAGCAGAAGCTACCAGGCCTCGTTGATGTCTGAACCTAGATGCCCTAGAATGTCACTTCCACTATATTCTATTAGTCAAAGCGGTCACAGGGCCAGGCCTGTGCCAAGGGACAGGTAAATTGACTCCATCTCTTGATAGGGGAGTGACAAGATCATGTTGCAGAAGAGCCTGGGGAACAGGAGCTATTGCTGCTACCATCTTTGGAAATACAGTCTACTACAGGAACCCAGAGAAAGGGCACCTGTCTGGGGAAGGGAAGGCGTGACCTAAAAAAATAGGCATTATGAAGGACAGTGGAAAATATATAACACTCAGATTCAACCCAATGCCTGATGTGATCCTGTGGGATTCGTGGTTACAGTTGTTTCTCAAGTACTACTTTTCTTCTAAATAAAATAAATGGCAGAGTCATTCTCTGGTGAGTCCATAAGGCTATTAGAATAAGCCCCCTGGTCTGCCTTGCCCTGGAAGAACTATGCCTTGAATTGTTTGGGGTTTGAAATCTGAAGGCCCAAGTTGCATGCCTGCGTTGGCTACAAACTTGCCCTGTGATTGTGGCCTCATGATGTTAGAGCCAGGGCCCCCCAGATCTTATAATGGGGACCATTTCAGTAATATTAGCAAAATGCCGAGTTGTCGGGAAGTTGAAAGTGAGATAATAAATGTTAAAAATCAGAGTGAGGTTTTCTTAACTTGCCTTGCCCAGCCCAACACTCCTCCCCATGAGCTCCCGAGGGAAATATGAGTGGAGGGAAATCTGTTCCAGGAAACCCAGGTGACATCAGTGCTAATTGGGCTTAATCCCCAGACTTCCTGCTGAGAATGTGCGAGAATTAAGCTGAAGCGTTTGGCCTGTTCTCTTCTCCTCACCTCACTGCTGCCTCTTCCTGTAGTCCAAAACAGACATATTTTGACACACACAGAAGGACAAGTATGAGAGAATTGGCCTCGGAACAGTCCCTGGGACAGTTTACTGCATCTTCCATCTTCTGCATGGTTGGAAGAAAGAAGAGAACAAGATCCAGTCTCTTGAGCTAATTTGTTAGTATATGCACAGTAAGGACACCCGTTTGCAAATGTGCTCCAGTAGGTATCCTGGAATCTGTCAAAGGCATAGTTATTCCTTCTACAGGGGAGCAAGGGGAGTGTTGAATGGTGGCAAGGAGCAAGCAGAAGGAAGAAGGCTTCTGCTCCCCAACCTAACCCTGACGTGGACATGCTTGTTATGTCTTTGGTGTGTGACCTCTGCCCACTCTGCTTTCCTGGTCACATTATTCCTTCTGTCTCTACTCATGTGGTTTCTACCCATGTGGTTTATTCCTTCATCCCTTTCCAAAACAGTCATTAAACACATATTGTGCCCCGTATTTTTGATAGACAATGGGCCCACAGAGATGAACATGACTTATTTCCTGCCCTTAAAGAATGATAAAAATTAGAATTAATAATAACTACACAGAATATGTTTCTTACCTAGGGGAAAGGGCAATACATCTGTGCCCACTGCTTTTTCACTCCAGCTTACTCTAGTTCAAACCTAGGAGTCTGAAGTATTATTTTACTCAATTGTAAGAGCAACCTGATGAGATAAATTTCTGTTGTTAAGAGGGAGTAAATTGATGCACAGAGAGATTATATGACTTGTTTCTGGTCACACAGTAAATAACTAAGAGAGTTGGACAGAAACATAGTTTTCCCTGACTTAAAAAGTTCATGCCATTAACCTTCTTGCTGCACCACCTCCTAGCTCCCAATTATATGTGTATATTTGCTCTGTAAACTGTGAAGAACAGGTATGTAAGGTATGATGGTACTGTTGACATTTAGAAAATAAAACTCGTTAGGCTTTGAGACAATTTGCAAGGCTGTTGGTGACTGATTCTCTCTGTAGCCAGGTGTGATTGTAGTATGTGATTATAAAAAGAAGGGAATTTCAGACGAATAGTTCCTGAACACACTGAATAGCATCTTCAGTATAATTTCTGGTGTGGGCAGCTCTCCTGTACACCCAGGGAGGACACAAGGTACAAAGTTATGGGTTTCATCCCCAAGTATCCAGGAAAAAGGAGAGATTTCCACCATGGGGCTTACTTTAACTGTTGGAACTGATTCAAGATGAAATCCATCTTGGAAAAGGTGAAGAAGGCCACAAAAAATATGAACAGGGTGAGGAAAAAAAGGAGGAACATAGATTCTAGAGCCTGATTGACCTGGGTTCAATTTCAGCTCTGCCACACACTGGTTTTGTGACCTTGGACACATTACTTAGCTTCTGCCTCAGTATTCTCATCTGTAACCTGGGCATGCCAACAGTATCCATCTGCTTTCATCAGGGTAATTAATTCATGCTAGCTTCCATTAAAAAAACAAAGTGAAACCAAATATCAGTGCCTAACCACAATAAACATTTCTTGCTCATACAAAGTGATGAGGGTCTCCCATCTTTCCTGGATGGCTCTCCTTTAAGCGGTGACTCAGGGATCCTGCTGTGTCCATCATTTGGCTCCACTACTCTGGAATCTTGAGTCTTGAATTCCAGGCTTGAAAACATGGGGGAGGCAAGATGGACACTTAGCCATCTGAGCCTGGAGTGGCACACATTGTTCTGCTCCATTCAGAATAAGATACATGGCCGACCAAACCAAGGCAGGCTGGGAGATGTGGAGGTGTCATTGGTGAGCACTAAGAATCTCTCGGACTATCTCAGGGTTGTTGTGATTAAATGAGTTAACACATATACTAGCACTTAGAGCAATGTCCAGCACATAATAATTACTCAGTACAGAGATGCAGATGAAAGTGTAGTCATATCAAAACAGAGAGAATGCCAGGGATAAGTTCTGGGGCAGCAGTCGCAACAGGAATAAAAATCAAGTCCAGTCTAGAAAGCAAAGGTGGACTTCTGAACAGATGCAAAATCACTTTCTTGATGTCACATTGGCATCACCCCTGTACCCCAAATTTCAAGCAGAGAGATGCAGCAGCCTGAATCTTGAGCTTCCAAAATTTCACTGATGAACCAATACCCTTCCCAGTGCAAGGCTGGAGGTGTTTGCCCCTTCTCTGCCCAACTCCAGTTCTTCATGCTCCTGATTGCTGAACATCCACCTCTGTAGCGATGAACCTTCTACTCCAGCTTCTAGCCTTTCTACCACTCCTTAATTAGTGTCTTAGATTGACTGTCTAAAGTCTTGCCCCTGTGGACAATCTTGACACATATAGCCCTAGAATATTGGGAATATTACCACTGTATTCTGAAAAAAGAAACCTCAGCCAGTTATTGGTACCAACGTGCTCTTCTGACTTCCCATCCTGAGCTGTGTTTACTACCTCTGCCTGGCCTATGACTTTCCCATTCATAGACAGACCAAATATTTTCAAAGATTTTGACACAACTGCATGTACTCCCATAGGGATTTAATCAGCATTTTATTCTTGAAATCATCAAAGACTTTAGTGCTGTAACGCTGGAGGCAAACGTCCTTCCGTTTTAGCTCTACACTCTTGTCCTTTGCAGACCTGAAGGTATTTTGGTTGAGTCAGGACAGCCTTGCTGGGGATCTGCTAATCTTGTGGTGGGAGAGGAGGAGCTGGCAAGGTGATTTGGTATTCTTTGTGAGTAAGACTCAATGAATGCCCTTGAAAGTGGACCATTCAATATAACAAAATTAAAGAACATTAAAAAAAAAATGTCCCAAATCCTCTCATCATGAAAATGTATGCAGCATTGGTTCTTACCATGTGACAGAACTGTTTTAAGTGCTGGACATGTTTCAACTTATAAAATGCTCATGGCAACCCTATGATGGCCCACTTTGCAGAAGAGGAAACTGAGGCATACTTAAATACCTGCCCGAAGTCCCACAGCTAGGAAATGGTAGAGGAGAGTTTTGATCCCAGGTAAAATGGCTTTAGAGCTTAGATTTTTAGTCCCTGTGAGTCCTGCCACTTAGTAAAGCATAATTATTCAGTATAATGCTTCATGTATATTCTTTTTCCAGTTTCAGCCCAGAAAGAAACACTTCCCCATCAATTCAATCAGAGCCTACACAGCACCTTGCCTCCTGTAATTTTATGTAACATTAGCTTATAAACATTATTTCATGTTGCCAGTTATCTTGATGATGATATGTTATAATGATTACATGGTGTTCATATATGTCACTTAAGCATTTATTCCTTTTATTTCATCTATTCCAGAAATATTTAATAAGTAGCTACTATTTACCAGGCAAAAGGCTAAACACTAGGTACATTAAAATGAATCAAGCAGAGTCTCTGTTCTAAAGACATTGGTGATTTCACGGGGGCCATCATAACAGATAAAAGAAGGCGGTGAGTTCAGCTGTAGAGATGTGCACGAGTGTTCTGTGTAATAGGAGCTGGGGAACTAGAAGTGGAGGATCCCTACCCTGCATATCTGGGAGGCTGGCCCCTTTTGGAAGAGGTGCAGCAGAGGTAGTGGGATGTTGACTTCAGCATCCCGGATCCTTTGCAAGGCAAGTCCACTCATGAAGCCATGAGCAGAGGGGTTCTGCTATCTCCAGGGCCAGAATTCCTTCCACACAGTGACGTCCACAGTCAGGACAGGTGAGGCAGTATGAATTCCCAATTTTGGATATTTCATGCCCAAGAAGTAAGTTATTGAGTCCACAGGCTCATGCATTTCCTTCTATGGATAACTCTGACCCTTCTGCCTATGAGCTCTGTTGCTGTCTTCTGCAAAACTCTTCCTTGCAAGTCCTTTCCTTTATATTATGCCTGTATCTTCAAATATCTTGTTAACCAAAACTTTCCTTCTCATTCTCCATGTCATGCTCACCTACCTGTACTGGCTTGAAGCATTTTATTCTTTACTCAAAATCATAATGAACAAAATATTTACAAGTATAATTGACTGCAACATCATGTCTTTTTGCATACAGAACTCTTCACAGATACTTCTCCTGTACATATTATTTAATTTAACAACGTGTCCTTATTTTGAAAAATGGTAGCTAACATTTGTGAGTGCTTCCCATGTGCCATGGCACTATTCTAAATGTATTATACGGAGCAACTCATTGAATCTTCACAGTAATCCATGAAGATGGCAGGATTATTATACTTATTTTACAAGTGAAGAAACTGAGCCCCAGGGAGGTTAAGGGACATGCTCAGGGTCACATGACTAGGACATAATAGAGCTGGGTATTTTGAACTCAAGCAATTCTGACTTCAGTGCCTGTGTGTGTAACCACTATGCTGTATCTGCCTCTCACTGTACGATAATGTTATAATTCTTCCCCATTGGAAGGCTGGTGGGTCCAGTATATTTCTCAGGAATAAGCCCATGAAACCATCCTCTGACTTTTGGCAGGGCCCAATGGAGTGGCTATACCACTTCGAGCATCAAGCCTCCTCCTCCCTTGAAGCCTGTGCCTCATATTCCCACCCACAGGCTTGGACTTGAGGTGCTCTGTGTGTGGCCTGCCCCTGGATTCTTTGTCTTCACAGGTGGCATGAGCTCCTGCAGGTATTGGCCAGCAGCTGGGACAGGTTAGGTTGGACTAGGGAGTGACTGAAGGATGAGTGTCTGAAAGTTATAGTGAAATTACACGTTGAGTAGAGGTGAGAATTACATCACTGTCCTCCATTTCTGCTCTGGGAAGGTGGGTCGCCTGGTGACAGGGAGATGGTCTTGCAACACATGCTTGCCCAGGTCTACCTGAATGTGAGATGTACTGGGGGGCAGGGGAGAGGGGGATATACCTGGAGTGTGTTGCATCGAGCCCTGTAGGAGAAGCTGAATAGGGGCTCTAGTTCTGAGATGAAGTGGCAGGGCAGACACTGGAGGCAGAAGATGCCCTACCTAACTCTGATGGGTATATTCAGAATGCTCCAGAACAGCGGTCCCAGACCTGCAGCATCAGCATTGCCTGGGAACTTGTTAGAGACACAACTCTGGGCTCCTCCCCAGTCCTGCAGATTCAGAAACTCTAGGGGCGGGCTCCAGAATTCAGCTAGAACAAGCCCCCCGGGTGATTCTGGTGCAAGCTCAAGTTTGAGAACCACTTGTCCAGAGCAAGAAATGTATTTTATAGCTCTTATTTTAAAATCAGAAATTTGAAATATTTTATTATTTTATTTATTATGGAACTATTATACAAATCATACAACTTGCTTTTAGGAAAATTAGGAGTGGCAAAAGGAAAAGTTAACAAAATTGCCCACAAATCTTATCTCATAGGAGGAGATAAGTGTTATTAGGGTTTTGGTGTATTTCTTTTTAGACCATTTCCTATGCAAATCATAATAAAGTTATCGCTAGTTTGGCTTAATTTGGATGAGTTAATATGAGAATCACCTCCTAGATTCAGGTGAGAAAAGGAAGAAGATGAGGTTGAGACAACTGGCTCAATGGTGGAGTTGGGCCCCCGGTGGGGGCAGTTTGTGGCTCAGAGCCTCTGTGTCTGCCTTGAGGGAGCCCGGGCGCCTGGGGGTGCTTGCAGAGCTGCCCCAGAGGCCCTTACTCTCAGCCACTCTAATCTGCCTGTGAATACGGTACCCCCTTTATCATTCTTGTTAGATGGGATCAGATTTATGTCAGCTCAGAAATCATTCCAATGATCAAAATATGTGGAGGGCTGTCAGAGGGAAGAGGGATTAATCTCTCTGATTACAGGAGAAGTGGGAGGCTCTTTCAGGGGAGGAAGCGAAGGGGGATGGGTGCTGGATGGGGCAGATTTTAACTTGGGGTCAGAAAGAGCCCTTGCGATCAGAATTAAGTGATGGGGGCAGGACTGCCAAATGAAGCGGAGGGCTCATGGCCTGAGACCTGCTCTCTCTAAGGGTGAGTTGCAAACAGGCAGCCTGCAAGCAAATGTGGCCTGCAGTGTGTCCTGCAGTGCCAGCGCAGTGCTGACATTTAAAATCTAGAAATTTCACTTCAGATCTGAGCATCTGGTGTCTCTGGAAAACCTGAAGCTCTGGAAACACAGGCATCGAGCCATCTTCCCACAAGGCAGCAAGCAGGCAGAGATGAGCAGTGGCTGCCCCCTTAGATGAGGCATGAGTGCTCCAGTTTGCCCCTTTCCCCATCGCCCCCTCCCCTCCATTCACTCTTGCTTCCCTGACACAGGTTGAGTGACAGCTGTTAGTTATTTCTTTCATTCGTGTTTTTGTTTTCCTACTCACAGCCTCCTTCCTGTGTTCATATTAATGATAAGTAGCATAATGAAGTATTTAAGAGTGCAGATTCTAGATCTCAATTGCTTGAGTTCAGATCATGCCTCCGTCCCTCACTGGCTGCGACTTTGGGCTAGTTACTTAACCCCTCTGTTATTGTATTCCCTCAACTTTAAAATTCATAAAACAAGGTTGCTATGAGGAATTAATGGGTTAATACAGGTAAGATACGTAGAGTGGTGTCTGGTAGTTAGCCACTATCCAGCGAAGGCTCTGATGATTACTATTAGTGATCATAGTTACTGCTCCTAGTCATCACTTACATCATATACCGGCCACACCCACATGTGAGTTACTGACTACTGATTTAGTGTTCCTCTAGAGGTTCTCTCACGCTCCCATACCGTGGGCTCAAAGTCTTTGGAACACAGAGCTTGGGGCAGTTTCCCATCTGGAATAGATATTTTTTTCCTTGCGACGGAGTTTTCTGGGATCCTGGCCATATGGAGGATTCTAGCTAAATTCATTCAAAAATAGTGCTATCCTGTTGGGCTGGTGGGGGCCCTGGTGGGGGCCTTTCAGTCTCCCTGAGCAGAACTGGTGGGAGTGGTGGCATGGTCATGTGTGTTGTGTGTGTGCGTGCGCGTGCAAAAGTGCTTTGCCAAGCAGTCAGTGGACATGGCCGTGTTGGGGTGGAGAGTCTAGGCTCTAGAGTGGGGTGGCCTTCATTTCCAGCTCCTCTTCTTCCTGGCTGTGACCTGGGGCAAGTCCCTTCGCCTCTCTGAACATCAGCTTCCTGCTCCGTAACGTGAAGGCCGTGGTAACTCAGCAGCTCACGTCGGCATTGAACGAGGCAGTGTGCGTGTGGGAGGCTGGCACACTGCAGACACAGCAGTTTCATGCCCTTTTCCTTCGGGAAAATGAAGGGCTCACCATAGCATGAACTTGAACTTGAGCTCACCATGTACTGAGAAGGAGCAGATGGTCCCCATCTCAGATCATCTGGGAGCTGGGGAAAGCCAGCTGACTATTCAGTGTGAGCGCCATCACGGTCACATGCTCTGAGTTCAGGTACCTGTGCTGAGCTTTCCCAGGAGCAGAGCTCCATCCCAGCCCCAACCCCAGACAAGCGTGCTGCACCAGTGCCCAGAGCAGTGCCCGCACCGTCAGCTCTGCGGACTGAATGAATACGTGGACAGTACTCTCACTGTCAGCAATAGACCACGGTGAGACTCTCTCCTTCTAAACATGAGCACCCTCCCTCCCCCGACCTGTTCGTTGAGCAGGCATGAATGGTGGGACTGCCTTTTGGAGTCCGAAGAGATGGATTCAGAAGTCTGGCACTCTGTGTAACTCTGGGAAGACCCATTACCAGTCGGAGCCTCAGTTTCCACTTTGCAAAATGGAAATCAGAAAATCAAACTGTTATGGAGATGAAACACGATTTGAGGACAAGGCCTGAAGTATAATAATTGCTCAATTAATATTAGTTTCCTTTTCCCCTTCCAGTTGTTTTAAAGTGAAGGGAGTGTTTTGGCCTTTGAAAAATCATTTTATATATGAATTAGATATTAAAGAAGCTCGTGGTTAAATACGTCCATATGCTAATCATCATAAACTCATTCCATTCATCCAGCCATTGATTCATTTTTTTTCCTTTCATTTATTCATTCAATCATTCCTTTAACAGGGGCCCCATTTATATGACAACATTTCTATGAGCACCTTTTATACAACAAGCCCCTACGAGGTGCTGGGGATATGAAAATTAATAATACCAAATTCTTTACTTGGGGACTTTACATTCTTTTGAGAGAGAAAGAAAATAGTTACCTATCACATAACTTGATAAGATGGGATAGCTGCTGGAAGCCTGCTCCACGCTTGCAGCTGTTGCATAATGCCATCAGTCCTCACCTCATACAGTCTGTTTCCACTCATTGTTCACTCCCCTCCCACCCAGATATTAGACACCAACACTCTTGCAGAGGGTACTTTTTAGTAAAATGCTCTATCTGGGGCTGATGGTTCAATCTGATGACGTTGATAGTAAGATTACCTCTTCTCTTGGCTCCTTCAGGGGTGAGCACCAGCCCCCTTCAGTGAGGGAAGGGAGAAACCATCCATCCATCCATCCATCCATCCATCCATCCATCCATCCATCCATCTACTCCTGTTATTATTATAGCATAGGGATCAAGAGTGAAGATTCTGAAGCCAGACTGCCTGGTTAAAATTCTGGCTCTGCTGCTTACTAACTACATGATTTGTATGAAATTTCTGAACATTCTGGGCCTTGGTTTACTAATCTACAAAATAGGGTTGTAAGAGTACCTGAGTTGTTGTATTAGCTAGCTATTGCTGTGTAACAAATTATCCCAAAACTTAGTAGCTTGAAACAACAATATTTATCATCTCACAGTTTCTGTGGGTCAAGAATTTAGGCATTGCTTCCCTGGGTCCTCTGGTTCTGGGCCTCTCTCAAGGCTGCAATCAAGGGGTTATCCAGGGCTGAAGATATTTTAAGGCTTGAGGTAGGTCAGCTTCCAAGCTCACTCAAGAGGCTGTTGTCAGGATTCAATTCCTTTCAGGTGGTTGGATCTGAGTGACAGGTCTCACTTATACCCAAGCTGTTGGCTGGGAGGGTCCCATGGTCCCTCGCCACATGGATCTCTGCATAAGGCAGCTCACAACGTGTCAGCTTGATCGTCAGACAGAGCAAGTGAGAGGACGAGAGAGAGCCAGCAGGACAGAAGTCCTAGTCTTTTGTTACCTAATCTCAGAAGTGACATCCTGTCACTTTAATGTATTCTCTTCATTAGAAGTAAGTCAGCAGGTCCAGCCCATGCTCAGTGGAGGGGATTATACATGATGTGATGTGAATGCCAGGAGGAGGGGGGATCCTTGGGAGCCATGTCGGAAACTGCCCATCACAGTGGCTATGAGGATGAAGTGAGTTATGTGTGTAAAGCATTTAGAGGAGTGTCAGGGACATAGTTCACATTTAATAACTCTTAGCATATTATTATTAATAATATTATTATGTCATGTTTTTTCATCAAATATTCATTGTTTCCTACTATATCAAAGTCACCATCTTCATTGCTATTGGAAATTACTAGAGGCATAACTGGGAGCAGATGAATTATAAGTGGGTCCTTCCTCAAAGAGCTCCCAGTGCACTGGGGGATGGATGTTCATTTAAAAAAGAAAGACCACAGAGTAGAAAATGATTGTCGTATTGTCAAGAGAGGGCAGAGAGGCAGAGCTGGAGGCCCTGGGTGTGCACAGGGATTAGCAGTTGTTCAATTTGCCTGGAAAGCAGGACACTTGAAGGTTGGAAAATTAGGTTAGTGCCAGATTGTGACAGGAGTTTGGAGTCTATCTCCCACGAAGCAGGAAGCCAGGAAGGACTTTTAAGCTGAGGAATGTTGTAGGCATAGATGTGTGGCCTGGAGCGGAGGGGACAAGACCCGAGGCTCTGAAACTACCTGTTGAAGTTCAGAAAAGAGGTTATCTTTCTTGGTCACGACAATCCAACAGAAGGAAATCCAGTGCAAGAAACCGGACTGTTTCTCCTTCAATTCCCCTCTCCAAGATGTGCCCATAAGAGAACACTATTCTCTCCCTCCCAGTCTGAGTGCTGCTCGGCTACTGGAAACTAATCCCAAGAACTCAGGGCTGATGTTAATGCGTCTGATTCTGGTGCCTAGTTCTGACCTTGAGCATATCATTTAACCCTTTGCACCTCAATTTCCTCATCTGAAAATGGGATGATTTGGCCGACCTTGAATGCTTGGACAGTTACACACACACAAATGCACACACACACACACAAATGCCACTATTTATTGAGTACTTTTTAAGAACTCAACAGTTTTGTAGGCTTTTGTCATCCCTACTTTACAGATAAGGAAACTGAGACTCAGAAAGCCTAATCAACTGACTTGCTAATAATTGGCAGATCACGACGCCAGGCTATTTTGACTTCACAGCCCGTGGGCCTGAACACTCTGCTGTGGTGCCAGTGTCTGAATGCTTAATAAATGGCCCTTCTCTCTCTGCAAACAAGCTATCTGAGACACGGAAAAGTCTCTCTGTCCACCTGAGGATTACACGTACAAGATGGCTTGCTCATAAGGGCAGGGGCCAGGTCAGACCCACCCCAGCTCCTTGCCCAGTTCTGACCAGAAACAAGGTTCTTATCTATACTTGCTCCATGGCTGAAAGAATTTAAAATTTATATGTTCTCCATATTCCTCCATAATCTGTCAGCCTCTCCATAATTCTGAGAAATCACCTTTAAATCTCTCTGAGCTGTATTTATCTAAATACCTTTTTATCAGTCATCAAGGCATTAGTTGTTACTATTTTATCTGACACCAGATTTGGTGAGCCATCAGAGGGCCCTGTGTGGTCTCCAGGACTGTTTGCCTCTGAAGCTATTTTTGACTCCCGCTCTCTGGTGTCTTGGATAGCATTCCAGGGCATGGAGGCACTGAGCTGCTGAGCCGCTTTCCATCACCACGTCCTGGGAAGGCCTCTGTTACAACATGAAAATTATGTTGAAATTGAGGCTCAGAAACTAAATGATGCAAGTTCTTCTAGAGAAGTCCTTTAATTTGGATTTGAGGATGGAAAACATGTCCCGATTGAGAAGCCAGCAAAGGAAGATGCCAGATCCTTAAAGCTCAGGTGACAGAGAATCTCTCCCCTTTGGGGGTCCTTGAGTGACTGAGGACCATAGTCCAAGAACCCAGCATGGAATTTGTTGTCTGCAGGCGAGACATAACAGTAGCTCTCCGTAAAGGGGGCATTACAAAGTTTTATTTTCTTCATATATATATATTTTTTTATTTTCCAAATTTTCTATAATGATTGTAATGTGTTATTTTATGTCTTACAAAAACTTGTAATTAGAAAAATACATCATTTAAAAAAATTACACATTTCTGGTCCTTAAATAACTTGTAATAGGAAATCATTGACATATTCAAAATTATAGAATCACATGAAATTGTCATAATGATAATTTTGGACTTAATGTATCCAAACCAAATGCTTATTTATTTATTTATTCTTTTCTCTTCCCAAACGTCCTCCAACGCTGGCTTCCCCATCTCAGTAAGGAGCCGCTCCCATTCATCCAGTTGCTCAGGTCAGAAGCCCTGGAATCATCCTTGACTTCTCTCACCATTTACATCCAGTAAGACATCAGCGAATCCTGTCATCTCTACTTTTGAAAAAGTATCCAGATGCCTTATTTCCACCATAACCACACTGGTCGAAGTCAATATCATTTCTCACCTAGAACACTGCAGTAGCCTTCTAATCGACGATCTTGCCTCGCCCCCAATTTATTCCTTACCTGGTTGGGAGAGAGATCCTTTTTAAATAAGTCTGAGTATGTCCCTTCTCTGAGAATAAAACTCACCCATTAAATATTCTTCAAAACCATGATTTTAAAACATGGCTACAAGGGCTAAGTAGTGTGATATGCCATAGTCTATTCATTTACCAATTGGTGGAGCCCCCCACCGTGTGTTAATAGTGTGCCATGATGCACCTCAAGTGTGTCTTTCTCTACATCTCAGATGACTTATCTAAGATGGATTTTTAGAGGTGGAATTACTAAATAAAAGGAACTAAATAAATTAAACTTCTCCAGTTTTATCAGAGAAGGAGAGAAGTTGAATAATGCTGCCAGTTTAATTTCTGGAAAGTTCCAGTTTGTATTTCCACCAAATGTGTATAAGAGTGTCTGGAAAACTGTACCCTCAACAGCAGTGAATTTTACAAATTTGTCCTGTATCCCAACCTCATACTTTAAAATATTATATGTGTTGTAATTGCATTTATTTTATTACAAGTGGCTGATATATCCTTTTTTTTTCAAACCATTATTGGTCATTTGTGAATTTGCTGTTGGTGTGCTCTGCCCTTATTTCTCGAGGAATGTCAATTTATTTAGTGACTGTCCACATCACTGAATCTGCAGAAGAGTTTTGGCGCTTCCTGCAAACCCATCTTCGGGAAGGAGTGGTTGATGGGAGGCAGTGTGGGGTCTTATTTAGACATGCAGTGTCTCAAATCACAGTACTAGTTTCTAACCACCGCTCTACTGCTTACCAGCCCTGAAACTTGGCTGGAGAGGGCACTCTTGAAAGTTCTGTTTCCACCAGTAAAATGGGTCTAAGAGGAATGCCTACCTATCTTCTAGGGCCAGATCAGCAAATTCTGTAAGGGACAAGAGACAGTAAATATTTTTGGCTTTGCAGGCCATCCAGTCTCTTGCAACCACTCAACTCTGCCATTGTGGTGCCAGAGCAGCCATAGAGAACACATAAATGAGTGAGCGTGGCTGTGTTCCAATACACTTTTTCAATGACACTGAAATTTGAATTTCGTATAATTTTCACATGTCACAAAATCACCTTTTTTAAAAATTTTTTTTTCAACTACTTAATAATGTAAAACCATCCTTAGCTCACAGGTGGGGTTTGGCCCACGGGCTGCAGTGTGCTGACCCCTCATTCAGGGTCTTGGGCCCGTTGAATGAGAAGATATTTGTAAGTAACTTGGCCTGTTGCTTGACACAGACTAAGTGCTTAGCATATATCATTATTGTTATTATTATACGAATACAATTCTGTAATGTATTATCAGAGTTGTCATTCTTTAAATGAGGGCTAATTCTCACCGTACATACTTGCTGGAGCATGACTAGGATGATCAATCTAATTTGTGTGGACATCCTCGGTACATCACAGACATTTAATGCGTTTGTTTCTCTTGCCCTGTGTAAATGCAAATAATTTGTCTCCCGCCTCGTTCATCGCTGCTCCCTACCTGCATTCTGTGCTCCAATTGACTGAAACCTTTTTAGTTCTGTGAACACGCCATGCTCCTTTCACCTTTAAATTCTCATCACATTCTGTATCCTAATTCTTTAAACATGGCCCAACCGGTTTCCTCTTAATACTGAGACAATAAATAATACTAACAGAGCCCTAGGACCTAAGAGGTCTTTGCACATCCATCATTTATTATCCAGTCCAAAGTCTCTTCCTTTTTACACCGTTTCCCTCACAGAATCGCATCCAAGGTTTCCGAACCCGCCCTTGAATGATTTTGAGAACCCCATCCCCAGACGTTACACTGTTAACACCATAGCAAGTTGCTGGCTTCTTTGGAATTTAAATCCGCAGTCCCATGATACTTGGCCTATAAAAGGAAAGTGGAAGGGCATTGTTTATTCTTTAATTAAAGCAGGAGCAGTTACAGCTGTTGACAGTCTGATTTCAACTCCTCCGTGGAGAGAAGTGGAACTCAAGCACTTCTGGGTGGGCGCCCTGCTGTGTCCACTGGTGTCAGACACAGATGCTGCCCCCAGCCTGGAGCCCTCTGCCAAAGATCTTTCTGGGAGGTCAGCATTTTGTAGTGGAAAAAGCAAAGCTTTTGGAGAGAGTCTGACCCAGGTGTGTAATTGGCCTCACCACTTACTAGCTATGTAATTGTGAGCAAGTACTTTCAAATTTTTGAGCCTCTATTTCTTCATCTGCAAAATGGTGAGAAAAATGTCTACCATGCCAGAATGTGGGAGGAGAGTGAGGCTGCCCTTAATGTGTCTGACACACAGTAGGTGCTCAAGCCTGGTAGCTGCTAACTGGTACTGTGTCAGCCAAAGCTGGCTTTGAATTGAAGACGGGAGAGCGGGTTGCCATATAATGTGCAATAACCTGGGACAATGACACTTTGTTTTCCAGGTTTCAGGAATTCTAGTCATTGGAAGAAAGAACGGAGGTATTTTCTAGAGCGAGGATCAGCAACCGTTTTTATAAAGGGCTCAATAGTAAATATTCTAGGCTTTTCAGGCAATAGTCTCTAACTATTCAACTCTGCTGTTGTAGTATAAAAACAGTCACAGACAATACCCAATATGCATGGCTGTGTTACAATAAAACTTTATTACAAAAACAGCTGGCCACTAGATTTGGCCTGAGGCCGTAGTTCCCCTCAGGGATGGTTAATTTTATGTGTCAACTTGACTGGATCATGAGGTGCCCAGATATTTGATTAAACATTATTCTGGGTGTGTCTGTGAGAGTGTTGCTGAATGAGATTAACCTAGGAATTGGTAGACTCAGGAAAGCAGATTGTCCTCCCCTAATGTGGGTGGGCCTCATCCAGTCCATTGAAGGCAAGAATCGAACAAAAAGTAGAGGAAGAGAGAATTTGCCCTCTCTGCCTCACAGTCTTCTGGCCAGGACATCGGTCCTCTCTTGCCTTGGGACTTGGACTGGAATTTACACCATCGACCCTCCTGGGTCTCAGGTCTTCAGACTGCAGATCTTAGGGCTTCTTAGCCTCCATGATCACATGAGCCAATTCCTTATAATAAATAAATATATATACAGACGGTCCCTGACTTATGATAATAGTTCAACTTACAATTTTTCAACTTTACAAGGGTGCAAAAATGATACATATTCACTAGAAACCATACTTCAAATTTTGAATTTTGATCTTTTCCTGGGCTAGCTATACACAGTATGATACTTTCTTGTGAAAGTGGTAGCAATGGGAACGGAATAGAGGAAGCAGATTCAAGAGAGAGGCTGGAGAGAGGGCGAGGGTCAAGGATACCCCAGGGTTATGATCCTGGGGCCTGAAGTGGTAGCAATGGGAACAGAATGGAGGAAGCAGATTCAAGACTCAGATTCTCCAGGCAGTGACAGCGAGTGCAGCTCCCAGTCCACCACACCATCACGAGGGCGAAGACTGATGCACTTACAACCATTCTGTACCCATACAGCCACTCTGTTTTTCACTTTCAGTACAGTATTCAATAAATTACTTGAGATATTCAACATTTTATTATAAAATAGGCTTTGTGTTAGATGATTTTCCCAACTGTAGGCTAATATAAGTGTTCTGAGCACATTTAAGATAGGCTAGGCTAAGCTATGATGTTTGGTAGGTTAGGTATATTAAATGCATTTTCAACTTATGATATTTTCAACTTATGAAAGGTTTATCAAGACGTAACTCCATTGTAAGTCGAAGAAGATCTGTATATTATATACACACACACACGTATATATAGCTCACATCTCATGTCTTTTGTTGGTCAAGTGGGTGATTCTGACGGAGTCAAACCTCAATTTCCTCACCTGAAACTGAGCACAAAAGTCACTGTTCTCTTTATGAATGTCGTGCCAAAATTCAGATTAAAACAGACAAGTCTCAGCATTCTCATTACATCTTACATGACTGACTTCCTCAGTATTAGAAACAGAAAATGTAGAAAAAAGGAAGAAAAAAACCACAGCAAGGCTCAGGCAAGCAGGGGAAGGAGTCCTGAATGAGATGACTCAGGACCTGGAGACATACATACCAGGTGTTTACCCTGGTGGAGAGAGTTTACAGCTCTGCCCAAATGACGTCTCAGACTTGCTGTCTTTCTTAAGCTCTGGACCCTGCCTGCAGCTTTCCACAGGGTATCTCCTCTTGGACATCCTATAAGACCCTGAAACTGAACTTGGAAACTCCCCCCGCCCCTCACCTGCAACTGGCTTCCCCTCTTCTGTGGATCATTCTTCATTGGATGATGTACCACCTCCCAGAGATGCAGATCATAACCCTGTGTCATCCTTGACCCTCGCCCTCTCTCCGTGCCTCTCTCTTGAATCTGCTTCCTCCATTCCGTTTCCATTGCTACCACTTTAGGCCCCATCACTTCTCCCTTGGACCATCTCACCTGCCTCCTTCCTGGTCTTCCTGCCTCTTGTCCTCCTCTGGTCTGCTCTCCACACAGCAAGTACTTCTAAAACAAAAATCTAGTCTGTCGCTCCTTGCTTAAGACTTCAGTGGCTCCAGGCTGTCCCCAGGAGGAAGTTTAAACCATAAGTGTGATGTTCTAGGCCCTGTGTCCGCTCCAGCCTCATCCATGTCACTCCTCCTGTGCACTTAGCCCAGTAATTCCCTAATATGTCATGCTCTCAGCTCTTGTCCTGGGACACACCCATCCCCACCTTTTCTTGCTTCTCCTGGATAACTTCTCCTTACCCTTTGGAACTCAGTGTGGATGTCATTTCATTTGGGAGATTGTCTCTGATACTCTTTTTCCCCTCTGTGGCTGGATCAAGTTCCCCTCTTCTTGCTCTATGAACACCCCGTACTACCTGACCACAGCATTTATCACAGTGTATTACACAGTGGTTCCATGAAGCCAGCCACTGCTGTACTCTCCAGCATGGTGACCACCTCCTGTGGATCCTGGGAACAAAAGTTCAGTAGAATGGCAGAACCAACAACCAATGTCCAGGCATCGCTGAACTCTCTGCCATCCCATGATAGCTCCCCATTTTGCACATACCTAGCAGTAGGAGAGACTCCTACTGCTTTAAAATGTACCTGTGATTTAACTTTAAAATGCACCTGTGATTTATTTTAATCAGGTACCATAAGACCCACAGACACAGAATTGACTGTCATTAATGAAGAAGTTTTTATCCTCACAGATCCATAGAAATAGGCAGCACAGCACACCACACAGGGCCACATGGGGAAGCACCAGGGTTGGTAAGGAAGCAGAAAGAGCAAGGGGAATACGTGGAAAAGAACCTTTATTTATTTTTATTTTTTATTTTGCAGGGAAGGATTCGCCCTGAGCTAACATCTGTTGCTAATCTTCCTCTCTCTTTTTTTTTCTCCCCAAAGCCCCAGTACATGGTTGTATATCATAGTTGTAAGTCCTTCTAGTTCTCTGTGTGAGCCACCACCACAGTGTGGCAACTGACAGATGGGTGGTGTGGTTCCATGACTAGGAAACGAACCCGGGCTGTGAGGCTGAGAGTGCAGAACTTTAACCACTAGATCATCAGGGTTGGCTCAATAGCTTTTATTGTGGTTTTCCTGGGAAGGAAGGGGTGAAGTAGGGTAAGCAGGCTTAGCAGGTTTGGAATTGGCTAGTTTGAATAATTTAGGCAGGCTCTGGGGCATAGGGACTGTCCCTGGTTGTCTGGTACCTGGCCTTGGAGTGATTAGGGCAGAGGCTTAGTGGCTTGGCATGTAAGAGGTAGTGTGGCAGGGGTAGGGTATGGGCTTCAGATTGGTTGGTTTGCATATGAAAGGCAAGCTTCATGTCAAGTTGTTTGCTAACTCTAGGAATTAGATAACCCCTGGAGGGGCAATCCTTTCCTGTGTCAGCAAGGCCCCAAGATGTCAGTGTCAAAATTAAAAAAACGTGTATACCTACCCACACTTCATACCTGAGCTCAAATTTCTTCCTCAGGCTAGATTATTAATTGTACATAGCACACTATACGTTTTCATCATACAGCTGATATAATTATGGGGTTATTAGAATTAATGTTCGTATCCCACATTGTGGACAGAGTGGACAGAGGCTCTAGGTGTATTTCTCTCCATTGTATTCCCAGCCTGGCATGTAGTAGGCACTCAATAAATACTTGTTAAATGAATATATGAGATTACCAACACTATCATTCTTCTATGAAAATAAAAGTTTATTAAATTTTGCTTCTATCTTTAATAATTCATTTCTTCTGCTTTTATTTAGCCTATTTATATCTATATTCGTTCACATGGAAAAGGTTCTGTAATATATTGTTAGATGCAAAAAGCAGGTTACAAAAGAGCATGTATAGCATGATCTTATTTATGTAAATATATATATATACACACACTTATATAGAGAAATCTATACACATGTACACATACACACATATATGTGTTCTATGTGTGTCTGGAATGGTGTTTAACAAAGTGTTAACAATATTTATCTCTGGGTGGTGAAAATTTAGATGATAAGTAATTTCATATAAACACGTACACACATATATATGTAATATCAGGTCTTTTTAATTTGAATTTTCAACACTGAAGTTTATCAGAATAGAACTGTTGCTTTTACTTTGGGTAAAAGAAATAAAAACTCTCTTAGGAGTTTTTAAAGGCATAGCAAACAGTAGGTGCTCAAAATTATTGGTTCATTCTTCTCTTCAGCCAGCCTTGGGAACTGTCCAGTAGAGCAGAGATTGGCAAACTTTTCTGTAAAGGGCCAAATAGTAAATATTTTAGGCTTTGCTGGCCATACAGTCTCTGTAGCAAATACTCAACTCTGCTACTGTAGCCTGCAAGCAGCTATAGATGGTACATAAATGAATGGGTGTGGCTGTGTTCCAATAAAACTTTATTGACACAAACAGGAGGTGGCCAGATTTGGCCCATGGGCCGTGGTTTGCCAACCCCTGTAGTGGAGGGTTAAGGGTGGCACGCTGGTGGCAATTGCTCAGAGATTACAGGGCCGAGAAGCTGTGTTCCATGACCCGGCCCCTGGCCCACAGAGTGAGCTCAGTAAATGCCAGAGCAGGTGGCCATGCAGCAGAGGCTTTTCACCTGTGGTCTGTCCAGTGTTGCTGTGTAGACAGCACTAAGTCCACAGGCTTCCTCTGCCACCTCATCCTACGAGTGACAGGTAGAGATTTTCATTAAAGAAAGACTGCAATGAAGGGGCCAAGCCCCCAAGGGGAGGCAGTATGTGCTGTTTTTAAGGGCTCGGGCTCTGGAGTAAGGCAGCTCAGCGCTCAATCTGCGCTCGTTCTCCATGCAGCAACTGCCTGGTCTTGGAGCCTCAGTCCCTTATGAACAAAATGGGGATAATGATAATATTACCTCTCTCATAGGTAATAAATGGGATGTGCTCAGCATTCCTGTGGCACGTAGTTAGTGCTCAACAAATGGCCTTTGGTATCATGAACCTCATCAACAGCTGCAGTGATGTCCCCCGGGGAATTTAGGAGATTGTGCATGAGTGCACAGCAGCATGTGAGTGTATATTTACACGCACACACATGCACACACATGCATGGGGTTTCCATCCATGTCCCCATGGCCCTTGTTTGCACCTACACACACCCCACTTTCTGGAAAGCTTCTCCAGAATAATAAAGAGCATCCTGCTTGGCCCAGGACACAGCTGAGGCTGCGGGAGGATGTTAGGGGGAAATGAACTGATGGTTCCGTCTTCTTGGTGTTCTATGCTCTTCCCTCACCCGGCGGGGTTCTGAATTTCTTGATGTTCTTTGACAAACAGCCATCCCTGTGCCTTCCAAAAGCCCCAGGAAAAGAGTTGGACCATGTTTGCTAAAAGGCCTTGAGTTGGAGCAACATCTGGCAGCCTGTGTAGGGTCATCTTGACTCTGTTGCCTCAGCCTCTGTTCTCTTGTCACAAACAGGTGCTTGGCTTTACTCCCTGGGGCCAAATGCCTCCCTAGCCACAGGTCTCTTATTAAAATAAAATTGATCATGGCACTTCTTTGTTTAAAACCTTCAGTCTCTGTTTAAAAACTTGTATCTACAGCTGAAAGTCCTAGTCCTTAGTCTGCAACAATCTCTTATTTATTCTGCAAATATTTATTGAGCGCCAGCTGGGTGGCAGGCACTGTTCTAGGCATTGAGGATGTAAGAGTGAAGAGGACAGGCAACAACCCTGCCCTCGCGGAGTGTACATTCCAGTGAAGGGAGGTCAATGATACCAATAAATGACTATGTATATACGGTGTTGCATGATGGTAAGTGCTAGAAGAAAAATGAGCAGAGGAAGGGAGAGTAACAGGACAGGGGATGAGGCTGCTGTTGCAGTCCCTCCGTCATCAACCCAGCTTCCTGCTTCAGGCTCCCTTTCCACCACCGCCCACCCTGGCCCCTTATGCTCCAGCCCCACCAACCTTTCCACCTTTCCCTAAGCATGTCCAGGCTTCAGAGTGAGGTAGAACTGCTCTCCCTGCTTATGTGACTGTAGGCTTGATCTCAGCTGTAAAAGGAGAAAAATAACAGTACCTCCATCTCGGGATTTTGTGCACAACAAATGGGATGGAGCATGTAAGACCCTTAGGGCGAGGCTTGAGCGGCGGTTTGCACTCAGTACACGTGTGCTCATAATGCACATCCAGTGCCTGGAATCCTCTTCTCTCCTTTTCTGCCTCCTTCAGCAGCCTCCCTCAGCTCCCTTAGGTAGTCACTCCCTTTTATGAGCTCTCTAAATATCCTTTTACTGTTTTCCTGGCCACAATCACCTCTGTGTGTTATAATTCTTGGTGGATGCCGGAGTCCCTGGAGGGCAGACACTTGGTCTTAGTCAGCTCTGACTCCTCAGTCTGTAGCAGAGTCTGATACACATGTAGTCAGGGCTCTATCAAAGGGTGTTGACTGAAAGAATGAAAGTGGGATGTGCGTACTGTGTAACACACACAATTCACTGGCCTGTGTGTCAGGTTTCTGGAAATCCAGAGGAATAGACTCACAGATGGTGCTTTCAGGGCTGGAGGTTCATTAAAGGATGACATGGGGCCATGGGGTTGCATGGCTTCTTTTATCTTCAGCCCTACAGTGACTCAGGATCCTAATGAGACACACAGCATGTTTCATAGAGAACTGGAATAGCAGTTCAGCTTTGGGCCAAGGTGGCAAGGTATGCCAGGCAAATTCTGCTAACCTAACTCCCAGCCTCATTGTTTGAGAAGGAGAGACTCTCTTTTTTTTTTTTGCAGGGGGGTAGGAAGCTTAGCCTTGAGCTAACATCTGTTGCCAATCCTCCTCTTTTTGCTGAGGAAGATTGGCCCTGGGTTAACATCCTTGCTCATCTTCTTCTACTTTATATGGGACGCCTGCCACAGCACGGCTTGATAAGCAGTGTATAGGTCCATGCCCGGGATCGGAACCTGTGAACCCCGGGCCGCCAAAGCGGAGTGCGTGAACTTAACTGCTACATCACTGGGCCGGCCCCGAGAGAGGGAGACTCTTAATCTCAGGGTTGAGGATCTTAGCACCGTGTAGGCGTCATACTGTGGAGGTGGAATGTAGCAGTGAAGAGTGCTGGTGCTGAAATTAGGCTACTGGGTTTACATTCCCGGGCCGCCAATGACCAGTTCTACAACACCAGGCAAGTCACTTGAATGTTCTCTGCTTCAGTTTGCTTGTTTATAAAATGAATATCTCATGCTTCCATGGCAGGGTAGCTGTGGGAACTCTATGAGACGAGACACGTGAAAATACCTACTTAAGTGCCCAACATTCAAGAGTTGCTCAATACAGGTGAATTGAGACAATATGAAGTAAGAGTTTCAGAGAAGCTAGGAGTAGTCAGTGGTTGGGGAAGGTGGTAACTTCAAGGAGAATGGGAAATGCACCAAGACGATTGGTCCAGCGTTGAAATGGTCATTTGTAGTTCTGTAGAGTGATTTTAGTGAAATGGCTGAAGTGTGAAATGCAGTGTGAAAAATATCCCAGAGAGGTGAAGGAATTTGCTTGGGATCACCAGATTGGTAGTGGTGGAGACGGAGCCTGGGGAGAAAGGAGGTCCTCCTACTTCAAGTTCATTTCTCCCGTAGCTTCCATAATACAACGCAGCTCTCCTGTTTCTCCTCATACCCTCTGGCTTTTCTTGCTGTGTCCATTTGTTTCTTCCTTTCCTCTTAGAAGCTACATTTACTAAGGCATAGTTCTCTGTTTTCATTCCTTCCTGTGTTTTCATAAATTTCACCCATCATCTTGGTTTTCTTCTCTGCTCTTAGAGTGAGCCACAAATCCAAATCCTAGCCGCTCATCTCTTTCTTGAAGCTCCACCTTGATTCATCCTCTGCTGAAGAGCTTTTCTTGGGGAGGCAGAGTGTGTAGGGTGAGTAAGTCTGTCTGTCAGTCAGTGGTTCTCCAACTCCAGCATGCACCAGAATCACCGAGAGAGCTTGTTAAATACAGGTGGCTGGCCCCTCCTGCAGAGTTTCTGATGCAGTAGGTGGAGTGGGGCCCAAGGACTTGCATTTCTAACATGTTCCCAGGTAACGCGGATGTTGCCAATCTAGTAACACATTTTGAGAAACACTGTCCTAGAGGGGGATTGACCAGAAAGCATGTGAGAGAAGAGAAACCTACGTTTCCACCGTAGCAGGAGAGAAAGTCTAAATTCACACCGCACTGGACTCCTGGCAGTTATCAGAGATGTGATGTGTTCATGAGGAGGGGAATTGGGAAACAGGGATTGTAGATCTATGAAGATTAGGTCATTGTTGTCACTTTCCAGAAAAGATAGTCTGAAGTCTGGAGAAGTGCATTCAGGAGGTTAGTTAACCATTTTGAGTTTCACAGAAAAGATGACCCAAGGGTAAGTAAGCTCAGGGCAAATACATTCTTACATTCTGTAGTTCAGGGCATTTCAAGAAACAGGTGTTTAAGGCAAATCCAGGAAAGGTCCTTTCTGTGGTCTCAGGTTTATCAAGAAAAGTGGACAGTTTAGGCCTGAGGCATGCAGTGCTTTTATGTGCAATGGTTATATAAAGATCTTAACCCTTTATACTGCCTGAGCCCAAATCTAGCTTTGCCATTTATCAGCTGTGTGATCTGGAGTAAGTTACTTGACCTCTCTGAGCTTCCTTATTTTTAAAATATGGATAGTAAACTTTGTCTTATTCATTCAGTGCATATTGAGTGCCTACTTTGTGCAGGCCTATTGGGGAGCTGGATCAAAAATGGCACACCAACAAGGCACTTAAAATGTGCAACAAAAGAAGGCACCCATAGTTTCTACCCTCGTGGAGTTCAGGGTCCAGGGAGGGAGATAGAAATTAATCAAAGAATCAACAAATAAAATCAGCTCTGGGAAAGATGCTGTGAAGAGATGTATATGGCTTCTGAGAGTCTGTATCAGGCCATTAACCTGGGCAGGGCAGTAGTCAGCTAAAACCGTGCAGAGCTGAGAGCTGGAGCAAAGAGCTCAGAGATGGAATTCATGAGATATAAGGCACAGGGAGGGAGAGAGCATTGTACACACAGGGAGCAACATGTGTAGGGATCTTCAGGCAGGAGGAGGCTAGGGGTTTCTGAGGAACTTAAAGCCACAGTGGCTGACACAGAGAGAGTGGAAGAAAGCCTAGAACAAGTCAGGGATTTTGATCTACATTGTTAAGAGCACTGGGAAATCAATAAAATGTTTTAGCCAACATGGGGGCATAGGGATGGGGGATCAGATTTGAATCTTGAAAAGATCAGATGTGAGGTTTAAATATGATAATATAGGTAAAGGGCCTGTAACCTCTAGTACACGGAAGGTTCTTCACAGTAGCAATTGTTAAATAATAATGGTGATGATAATAATAATAATGATGGTGTCGATGATGGTGATGATGATAGTAGTGCCGAGGTCTGAATGTGTCTCCCCAAAATTCATATATTGAAATCATAACCCCTAAAGGTGATAGTATTAGGAAGTGGGGCCTTTGGGAGGTGATGAGGTCTTGAGGGTGGAGCCCTCATGAATGGGATTAGTGCCCTTATAAAGAAGCCTGAAAGAACTTCCTCACCCCTTCTGCCATATGAGGACACAACGAGAAGTCTGCAACTCAAAAGAGGGCCCTCACCCAACCATGTTGGCACCCTGATCTCGGACTTCCAGCCTCCAGAACTGCGAGAAATAAATTTCCATTGTTGCTGAGTCACCCAGTTTGTGGTATTTTGTTAGAGCAGCCCAGACAGACTAAGACAGTCAGCATCCAGTATCTGTTGAGTGCTTCCTCAGCACCAGGCATTGTAGTGTTAATGGGAGTAGTGGAAGTGAAACTAGTACAAGTAGAACTAGTAACAGCACAAGTTGTGGTACCACCAGCCTGGCCATGTCAGGTGGGATGACTCTGAAGATTATGAGAAGGCATCTATGTTAGTTATCTGTTGCTCTGTAACCAATTATCTTAAAATTTAGTGACTTAAAACAGCATGTATGAATGATCTCGCAGTTTCTCTGGGTCAGAAATCCAGGCACAACTTACCTGAGTCCTCTGTCTCAGAGTCTACAGGCTGCGATCAAGGTGCCAGCTGGGGCTGTGGTCATCTTAGGCTGGAAGTGGGGAGGATCCGCTTTCAAGCTCTCTCCTGTGGTTGTTGGCGGGATTCAGGTCCCTGCAGGCTGTTGGCTGGAGAACCTCAATTCTTTGCTGGTTGTTGGCCGGGGGATTGCCCTCAGTTCCTAGCCATATGGTCATCTCCACAATGTGGCTTTCCTCGAAGTGAGCAAGAGAAAGAGCCAGAGCATGAGCAAGAGGGCAGTGAGAGTCTTGTATCCTCATCTCAGAGGTGACATCTTATCATGTCTGCCATGTTCTGACAGAAGTGAGTCAGGGAGGCAAGTCCACACTCAAGGGGAAGGGATTCCACACGGCATGACCACCACGAGGTGAGAATGACTGGGGCTGTCTTAGAGGCTGCCTGCCATAGCAGCAGACTAATTCCAAAGGTTCACTGTGGGTGGAAACAAGGCTGGTCAAGACTGACCCAGAGGTCAGATGGGGCTGGGACTGCAGAGAAAGGACAAGGGCAGTGACACTCCCTGGGAGAGCTTGGGAAGAGCCCCAAGACACTTGAGAAGTCTCCGGCTTTCTGGCTGTCCTTCTTTTTAAACTGTGTTCTCATAACCCCCTTGAGTTTCTTCCTCGGAGCTATGGGACCTGGGGATAAGTATCTGCCTCCATTTCTACAACCAAGCGTCTGAGCTAATGATCCATGTCATTGTCCTGAGTTAATATTTATTGCATGGCACAGGTCAGCACTTGGCACTCAGTGGACCTCAATACACATTAATAAAGATGAGCAAAGTGCATTCTTCACCACTTAGTGCTACTTGGTGTTTCATCTGTGGGAGAGAAATGAGCAGCATTTGCCAACATTGTGGAGTCGATAGTGGAGAATCTCAGGAAAGATCCTCCCATTGGGGCTGCCCCCATGGTTTGCCGAGTGTGTATGAAACCTGGTGTCAACCCCAATTTCCAACTAGAGAGTGTGGGGGAAGCATCTTTGTGACCTTGAGCCTCAGTTCCTTCATCTTTAAGCAGGCGTGATGATTCTTACCTTATAGGATGTCTTAGTTTGGGTTGTCCCAGAAGCTGACCCTGAGACAAAGACTCAAGTGCAAATAGTATATTTGGAAAGTGATTCCAGGAGACAGCCATAGGAGAGTGGGGAAGAGTGAGAAGCCAGGGACGACATCTAATAATGGGTAAGTTACCACTGTGGGTTCTTAATCCCACTGGGAACTCTGGGATGCAGGGTAGAACTTCATCCTCAAGGTGATCCCACCCAAGAGGCGAGGGAGCTCGGGTATTTGTACATCAACTCCATCAGCCACTGGTTCCGGCTAGTGTGTCCCAGGAGTGAGGACAGGGACTGACAGTGTCTGCTACCTGGAGGCCTCACTCAATACCCTGAACAGGCCTCTATTTGTTCAGTTGTGTCCATTCTTCTCCTTCTCTAGTCTAAGTTTCTTAGGGCCATTTCTTTAATCTCATCCCCCCCGTAAGGAGCCTATAGTCAAGACTACGTACATCTCTTTTGAATGAATTGTGATGATTAGAGATAAGTATTAAATATTTAGTGTCATTTCCAGCGCTTAGAAGGTGCTCCATGAATTTTTTTGCATTTTGTTGCACTTTACTGAACTGTGAAGGAAAGCATGTACTCAGTGATTCATTTGAACTTTGAGCAGGATTCTTAGCCCCTTGCTGACCTACAGAAAGTTTATACCCTTTAGTTAACTGATTCTCCTGATGTACATCCATATAGTGATTGGCAGCTTGCAAATGATTTTCCCAAGCATCATTTCATTTAACTCTCACAAGTGCCCTGTGGTAGGTGGGTGCTGGTGCTTTTCCTCTTGCATGGCATGAACCAGTCCAAGAGGCCTCCACTGTGTTTCCAAGCAGAGTTGATATATCTGTCTGGACAAATTCATTTCCACTCATTCACTTGCCTGGAACAGTAGGTACATTTGCCTGTGTGGATAGAGACAGAGTTAGGGACCAAGGAAAAGGGAGACCAAGGAAAAGGGAAGGGAGGGAGAGCAACTGCTTGTCTTTCTCAAGAAATGAGTCTACCCACTTCACTTTTACACCCAAAGTCCTGGATTTTATTATTTTCTCCAGTTTATATGAGGACACTGAGACTTAGATAGGTGAAAGGACTTTGCAAAGGTCACCCAGCTAGTCAACTGCAGAAGCAGTACCAGAACATGTCCATAATACCATAGATGCTGTGAGCGTCAAGACCCAAGGCTGCTAACCAGGTTATTCTAATTAACGTGATCAGGCACCAAGTACCCTGGACTCTCATGAGTCCTTGGTGCCTTGGGAAAGGTATCTACTGTTGTCCTTAAGGAGTCTATAAGATCTCTGGGGTAATAGAATACATTCTTTGTAATAGGAAAATTACAAAAGGGTTAGGCTGCAGGACTAAAATGTTAAAGAATGTATGTGCATTAAGAATCTTTTAGGTCTGGCCCAGTGGCATAGTGGTTAAGTTCGCGCTCTCCGCTTTGGCGGCCCGGGGTTCACAGGTTTGAATCCTGGGTTCAGACCTATGCACCGCTCATCAAGCCATGTGTGGCAGTGTCCCATATACAAAATGGAGGAATATGGGCACAGATGTTAGCTCAGGGCTAATCTTCCTCAGCAAAAAGGGGAAGATTGACAACAGATGTTAGCTCAGAGCCAATCTTCCTCACACACACACAAGAAGAGTCTTTTATTGCAGGCCACTCAAAATGGCTTCAGGAAAAAAGAATAGATGTATTAGATCATTTATCTGATTCAGCCACGGCTGGATCAAGGAGCTGAAACAATATCATTGGGTATATATCTCCTTTTGTTTTACTCTTGATTCTCATCCAGGCTCTCCTCAACAAGAGAAAAGATGGGCACAGTCATCTCCAGGACTTATACCCCACCTGCTTGGCCACCTCAACAGAAAAATTGTGTCTATTTCCCAATATAGGTTTAACAAACATCCTGAGGTACACTAGTTGGCCCAGGTTGGGTGGTATCTCATTCCTGGAGCCCAGGGTTGGAGGTGAGCATCAGATAAACCACCTGGACTGATAATTTGGAGGTGACGTTTCCCTCAAAAGAAAATTGGAGGTTATTTCCAGAAGAAGAGGTGAGTGACATAGGCAGGCAATAAAACAAAAAGATACACTTTCACAACAGATAGAATATTTGGAGTTTAAGATTAATGCATTCTTCCTATTGTGATCTTTGTTGGCTTCACGGAGGAAGTAGATTTTCCCTTTGGCCTTGATAAACATGGAGGGTGTTGTGTTGAGGAGAGAAACAAGAAAGGTATTTCAGGCAGTGAGCCCCTTCTTCACAAAGACCTAGATGTGGGCAGAGGAACAGTGTGTATAGGCATTAAGGAAAGAATGTGGCCTTACAGAAAGGTTAGGGCTAGTGTCTCTTGATTAAATACCTGCTGTGTGCCCAGAAGTGATCTAGCTCCTCGGAGGGCTGTGAATAGTAGAGATTCATCACACAGTTTCTGGAGGCAGACTGCTTAGTTTAATCATAATTTTCCAGCTGTGTGATGTTTGTCAAAATCTTAACTTTCCAGGGCTCAGTCTCCTGTTCTGCAAAATGGGGATAATAATACCACCTTGCTGTAAGAGTTAAAGCCAGTAATGCCCCAAAAGTGCTTAGCATTGTGCCTGTGTCACATTAATAATAAATGTTTGATATTATTTTTAATCCCGTCAGTGACATGAGGTCAGTTTAATTTCCCCTTTTCAGATGAAGGTAAGTAACACATGTAATATGACTCTCTCTGAATCCAGAGTCCATGGCCTTCCTGTTATCAGAAAGCTCTTTGTTGGAGGGAAATACAATTAGATAGCTAAGGCAGGGTTGAATTGTGTGAGTCTTACCTCGTGCTTCTAATGGAGCTGTGCTCTCACCATCCCAAATCCATGTGATCATGGGATTTTGAGTCAGAAAGACCTGTATTTAGGTCCCATTTGTACCTCTGTACTGGTCTTGTGACTCATAAGCTACTCTTACAGTCCACATTTTAGGATAAGTAACATTCTCCAATATCACACAGTTAAGAAGATTTGAACTTTGGTCTTCCAACTTCAGAAAGGGGAAATCACAATCTACGATTTTTTCTTTTTTTTGTGTGTGAGGAAGATCAGCCCTGAGCCAACATCCATGCCAATCCTCCTCTTTTTGCTGAGGAAGACCGGCCCTTAGCTAACATCTATTGCCAATCCTCCTCCTTTTTTTTCCCCAAAGCCCCAGTAGATAGTTGTATGTCATAGCTGCACATCCTTCTAGTTGCTGTATGTGGGATGCGGCCTCAGCATGGCCAGAGAAGTGGTGCGTCATTGTGCGCCCAGGATCCGAACCCGGGCCGCCAGTAGCGGACCACGCGTACTTAAACGCTAAGCCACGGGGCCGGCCCTGCGATTTTTAACTCTGTAAGAATCTCTAGAAATTCAAGGGCTAACATGACAAGGTAGCATCCTCCCCCATCCCTGAATACCCTCAAGAATTCAGGTAGCTATGAAGACCAAGGCTCCTTCTTGTCTCTCCATACCCTGTGGCCTCATTTAGTCATTGTGCAAAGATCTGAGTGCCTACCACATACTGGACACTGTAGGAGGTACAGGGCACCTGCTGTTAAACAAGTGAGTTAGGACACTGGCCTTCCTGGGGTCAAATGCAGCTTTTCCTACCCACTGCTTCCATCTTAGGGTCACTCTTGATTACAGGATGGGGTGTCAAAAGTCTGCTCAGTCATTTACACACATTAACCCATTGATTTGGGTTGCACAGCTCTGTAGTTTTGAAAGCTCTCTCATACATGTATTTTTATACCATTCTGCTGGTAACGACAATCGCTCGATAAGAGCAATAGCTACCATTTATTGGACGTTTACTGTGTGAGTCTGGTGCTCTGCTCAAGTCCTGATCTGTGTAGACCCACCACTTCCATTTTAAATGTCACCTTCTCAGTATGACCGTCTCTGACCACCCTACTTAAAATTGCCTGCCTCCTCAACACCGCGTTAGCATCTCCAACCTCCTTCTTCTGGTTAATTTTTCTCAGTAACAATTACCTCTCCCTAACATAGCATCCAATGCACTTATTCATTTTCTGTTGTCTGTTTTTTCCCACTAGGATGTAAGTTCCACAAAAACAGTTATTTCTCTTTTGATTACTGCCATGTGCCCAGAACCAAGATTGGAAACTGGCATTGTGGATGAATGAATAAATGAGCTTAATATTCACAATATCTCTATGAGGTCGGTTTTATTATTATCCCCACTTTATAGATGATGAGGCTGAAGTTTGTGGGAAGCGCTTTGTTTTCATTTTTGTTTTTAGTTAATTTGCCCCCAGTGTCACAAAACAGGAGAGGCCAGAGGCATGACCCAAGGCCAGGCTCTCTGGTTCCCAGTCCCCTGCTGTTTGAGCAGCCACACAGAGGGAAACAAGTCAATTCAGTGGTAGTCCTGGTTGAGTCAGCACTGCTGTTTATGCTCACAGTGTCCATAAAAATGTTATTTTAGTCCTGACACTGATGCTTATGAATAAAATTTAGTCCTCATTCAAAAGCACATTAGCCGAAGCCATTTGGCGTCCTGTTACGGCGTTAATTTTTATGGAGAAGAATACACTGGCGAGGAGCACCTCTTCCCCCTTCAAAGAGAACAAGTGCCTCGAAGGCCAGGCCTGGTGGCGCTCGCCTCTGATCAAAAGACATTTGGTATGTTGCTGCCGCTTTACTCATGGGACCCAGGATGTAATTTTCAGATGGCGGTTTGTTTTGCTGCCGCGTTACTTCTCGGACTTGGCAATTACATTTCATTAACAGGGAAACATAAGCCATAAATCATTGATCAGAAACAGGTTGTTAATCGGTCTAGTTAAAGCGGCTGCCGGCTGGCAGGGCGCGGACTGCAAATTGATGGATGCCTGGGCCCAGTACTTGCCCAGGTAGCCCATTAAAGCAATACTGCTAATAATTTTCACTAATATTTATTGAGCTAGATTCCTATGTGCCTGTAAGTGTTTTATCCTCACAGCAACCCTCAAAGGACTATTCCCATATTACAGATGAAGAAATTGAATTCCAAAACGGTTAAATGATTGGCTGCAGTTCATATACTTGGAATGTCGACTCTGAAGCTGGTGCTCTTAATGGCCATGTGCATTCCTCCTTCCTAAACGTCACCATTGGAGGGGGAAAGGGGACCACGTTTGAAGCCACTGGCCAAATGTCTGACTTGGCCACCACTTCCTGTGGTGGCACCTTTCTGGGGAACAGACCTACGGCAGCCTCAAGGAGCTTGTGGGAGAAACGTAGAATCTGCAAGATTGAATTTTAATCTGTGCCTCCAAACTGCTGAAGTTGACCAGCACGGCCAGGCTGCCGGCTAATTCATCTGACTTCGTCTCCACGCCTGTCGGCCGCGAGCAGAGTGGTGGCAGCTGGGCCCGTTCACATCCTATTAACCTTGTCTGTTGGAATGACACCTGGCTGTGCTGAAGCCTTGGTTCCTGTAATTAGGAATGTAAACAACTCCGGCTTCCTCCCATCAGCGCTGGCTCTGTGCCTGCCTCCAGGTCTCCCCACCCCAGGCTGAGCCTCCTGAAACGGGTGCCCTTCGCATGCTGAGGCCACGTGGGACTGTGGGGGCCTTTTAGTGTTGGGTCTAACAGTGACTTATTGATCACCTACCCTAAGCCAGAGGCTTTCTAATGCATGATCTCATTTAAACTCATAGTGAGCTCACCTGGGTTTTTATTCCCACTTTATGGATGAGAACATGGACTTTTGGTGAGATCAAATACATGGTCTAAGGTGACACGCTACTTTATCTCTGGGACAGGTTTTTTTAATCATCAAAAGTTCATAGTATACATTAGTGTTCACTCTCAGTGTTGTACATTCTATGTACAACATAAATTTGGACAAATTTATAAAGACATATACCCACCATCATAGTATCAAACAGAATAGTTTCACTGCTCTAAAAATTCTCTGTTCTCTGCCTATTCATCTCTCTTCCTACCTTCCAACCCTAGCAAACACTGATCTTTTTACTGTCTCCATAGTGTTGCCTTTTCCAGAATGTCCTAGAGTTGGAATCATATAGTATGTAGCCTTTTCAGATTGGCTTCTTTCACTTAGTAATATGCATTTACGTTTCCTCCATGTCTTTTCATGACTTAATAGCTCATTTCTTTTTAGCACTGAATAATATTCCATTGTCTGGATGTACCACAGCTTGTTTATCCATTCACCTACTGAAGGACATCTTGATTGCTTCCAAGTTTTGGCAGTTATGAATAAAGCTGCTATAAACATCCATGTGCAGGTTTCTGTGTGGATGTAAGTTTTCAACTCCTTTGGGTAGATACCAAGGAGCGCAACTGCTGGATCGTATGGTGAAAGTATGTTTAGAGACTGCCAAACTGTCTTCCAAAGTGGCTATACCATTTTGCATTCCCACCAGCAATGGGTGAGAGTTCCTGCTGCTCCTCATCTTCCCAAGCATTTGATGTTGTCAGTGTTCTGGATTTTGGCCATTCTAAACAACTTTTGAACCCAAATGTTTTGCCCTATATCCAGTGAGCCTTCTAGTGGGATAATAATGCCTATCCAATAGGACCAGTGTGAAGATTAAATGACATCACACATGTATTAGGATAATGATAATTTCTAACCTATGGCATGTGCCTGGCACTGTGCTAAGAGACTTAGGTGGACAATAGCTGCATGACTCAGGTGCTATTATAATATCCATTTTGCAGATAAAGAAACAGCAGCTCAGAGAGATGAAATGCCGTGCCCAAGCATATGTAGGGAGTGGTGGAACTAGATCCAAACTCAAACTCCTGCTTGACTCTGGGGCCAGTGCCCTTAACCACTGGGCTATACCTTGCCTCATATATAATAGATGTTCAATAAAAATGTTGTTCTGCCTTAGGCACATAACAGGGTCAGTTTCCATTCATTTCAGCAAAGGATCCGCTCTGCTGGCAGAGACTCCATAAAGTGGCCTGTTGTAGTCTTGTAGCTTTTGTTATAAGACCCTGCAGTCAGCTTGCCCGCACACCGGGGCAGAGCCCTAAGTCCATGCCTGTAGAGAATATGGTAGCCCACAGCATCGCCCTCCTCATTACAGCCTCAGCATGCTCTCTGTATCCTCGTATCATCAATAACATTGATATCAACTAATTTAAACCCACTGAACCAGTGATCTCGGGCTGCAGATGTGTTTATGAGTAGGATACTAAGTAGATATTTTAACTAAGTGGAACATTTCTTGCTTCAATTAATGAAAAGGTAGCAACTCTAAGGAAATATTAGGGGCATTAAGTTTTATATTGGCACCATTTATTATATACGATATTTAACACTTTTAATCACTTTATTTCCGTGTTGACAGCTACTGAGAGAAAAAGAGCTTTCCGTGGTGCATGTGACCCAGGAATTACTGTCAAACCAAGACAGATTATCATTAACCCCTGAGTTGTCATGGTCTTTTGAGGAAATAGTGAGGATTTTATTAGTTTTATTAATGGCAATCAGAGAGATCCAGTTAATGATTAGCAAAGAATGGCTCCCCAAGAAACACATCTCTTGGAAAGGGTAAACAAAGTAGAAGGGAATTAACATTTATTGAGTACCTACTGTGTGCCAAGCATGTGCTGGGCTATCTACATGCTGAATTAAATCTCCAAGCAATCCTATGAGGCTGGCTGCAATGATGTCCATTACACAGAAGAGGAAATGGAAAGCCTGAGATACTTGTTCATTCATTAAAACTTTTGCACCTGCTAGTTCACCATGGGGATTCAATGGTGAATACTATGGTACACTCCTTGCCCTCATGAAGCTTCTATTCTGGTGGGCGAACTAGATATTTATGATTATCTTTTGATTATGAGTATTAGGATTATAATAGTGAGACAAGTGCTTGGACAAGGAAAGAAGGGAGGTGCTTTGGGATCCCGGAAACGGTGAACTTCATTTAGACCTTAGGGTGCGAAGTCAAGGAGGGCTTCCTATAGGAAGTGATGTCTGAGATCTGGATGATGACCAGTGCTAAGCTAGGCAAACAAGGGAGGGGGAAGAGAGGCAGAAGAGTGTTCCAGATAGAGGGAATAGTATGTACCAAGTCACGGCGGTAGGGAAAAGCCACTAACTTGCCATGGATCATGTTTCTAGTATGTGACAAAGCTAATAATTGAATCCAGGTTTATCTGACTCTTTCTATTGAAACCCAACACAAAAGGGAATCTGTGATCTTCTTAGCCACATAATCAAAATATCCAATCTTCAAAGGAAACATCCAAGTAGTTTAAGGTATGCTGGGGGCTCCCAGTTAGGGCCTTGGTGGTCTGACAGTGACACCCGTGGCCCCAGATCAGAGACAGCATCTTGTGGGGCTTTGAGTCTAGGGGTGAGAAGCATCCCTGGTTTCCTTCATGGCTTCTCACATTAGGGATGTAAGACTTCAAGTTGATGTCTCAGTGTGTAATTTTAGGCTGTGAATAAGAGAAGCCCCCAGGCTCGCTGGCTCAAGCACTTGGAAGGTGCAGGGGTAATTTTGCTTTAGGTTTGGCTTGACTGAGGGGAAAGCACTGCCACCCAACGTAGCTGTTCTTTCTCCACTGCTCAGCTCCGTCTTGCACTCTGTATGGCCCATTCCCAGGCAGGCGCTCCCCTTTGTGGTGGAAAGATGGCTCTCGCCGTTGTGATTCTTCATATTGTCTGTTTAAATCCGCTCGATAGACATGGGATGTGGTCGGATGCGGGTGATAATCTAATCCTGTGGGAGCTCAAAGGGAAGCCCTGAAATCTGAGACCTCTGGCTCTGATTGGCCAGCTTCGGTCATCTGCCCGCCCTTGAACCAATCACTATTGTGAAGGGAAAGCAATAAGCTGATTGGCTGAGGCCTGGGTTAGGCCTCCGCCCCCAGTTGCGGAGGAGCTGTGCATGTAGTAGGGATGGTTCCCAAGGGAAAAATGGGGTTGTAATTGACATAATGTGGGATGGATCCTGGGCTCCATCCAGCCTTTAGCTCACACCCTAAGGATATCAATCCAGTCTTGAAATCCCAGTGACACCCACGACAAACACCAGCTTTCGGGAGGCGCTGAGGGGGAGCCCCAGCTGTTTTAGGGGGAGTGTGGAGGGAAACCAGTGTGCTTTAGAAACCCCAACACTGGAGTTCCCATCTAAGCGCCACTTCTACCCACTGTGAGACCTCGGGCACGTCTTTTACCCACTCCGGACCTCGCTTCCTTGTTTGTGAAATAGAAATGTTAATCCTCGGCTTGCAATGCTACTGGGAAGATAAATGAGATACAGAGTGTAAAACACCTAGCGCCTGGCACATACCATGCACTCAATAAATGCCAGGGACCTGCCACAGATCCAGGGAGCTGCCTGGCTCTAGAATCCCTCCACTCCTCTTAGTACATTATTTTATTTAACTCCATTAGCTTTATAATATATTCCTCTTTTTCCTCTTATTACCTTATCACATTTTTATTTTTATTCTATGTAGTCTTGTTTGGTCTTTTTAATCTTTTAGATTTATTTTTTCAATCCTATTATAACTTATTCTCTTTATTTGCCCATTTTATCTTGTTTATATTATCTACATAGCTTACCATTTCATACCATATCGTAAAAAGAACATAATATATAGTGTTTATTTATGAGTCACCATTTTTATCTTTATAAGACTGCCTTTGAGCTAATTTCTTCTATTAGTAAATGCAATTAACTTGATCCTACTTATTTATTTTTTAACCAATATTCATTTCTTTAAATATGTTGTTTTTAATATTGTAATAATGGCACTAGAACTCTAAACAGTACCCAAATACCCCAGCAACATTTAATAATATTACATTATAGCCCTTTGCAATAAAAATAAATAAATAAAAATTCTTTAATAGCCAAGATCTTATTTTTATCTCACAAAAGCTCTGCCAGGAGGAAGAGAATGAATTCAAGTTCAGAGAACTACACTCTCTTGACTAAAATCGCACAGCTGAAGAGCAGAACCAGAATTATCTTTCTGTTCTTTTGACTCAGCCAATTGTTCTTTCCACTTCAACATGCTCTTTTGCCCGAGTACCATGCACCTGTTGAAGAAAGCCAAATCCTTGGGAACTGGACTTCATTGTTTTTTTCAGTACAATTTAAATCTCATTTCCATTGAATTTCCCAGAATGTTCTTCCCTAATCAAAGACGATATAGAGTTCACAGCAGGCTAAGGACGTGTCAGGTATCACAGCAGATTCTTTTGTGAATTATACTATTTTCCTCGAGCTAATAAATAGTGTTTTATCGGGAAACATGGCCTTGTAGAAAGATCATGACCTTTGGAGTCAAGAAGAAAGACATTTATATCTTGGCTTTATCACTTCTTAGGTCTGTGGTGACTCAATTAATCAAGACATTTTCTGTGCAGGGGACAGCAGCCCAATGTAAAGTGATTTAAGTAAATAGAGGAATTTATCAGTCTATGTATCTTCAAAATTCAGGTATGGCTGGATCCAGGGGCTTAAACTATACAATCAAGACTCTGTCTCTTGCTCCAGTTCTTGATTGTGCTTTCCTCTCTTCAGCTCACTTCTCTGGTTGGCTCTGTCCACAGGGCATCCTCTGGCAGCTCTAGGCTTACAGTTTATCAGCTCAGCTACCTGAGTGGAAAGAACTCTTGTTTTTCAACAGTTCCAACAAAATTTTAACATTGATTCTAATAAGACATTAAGTAGTAGATAATAACAACAACAAACAAACACATGGAGACAGAGATTGGATAGGTGGTTACCAGAGGGGAAGCGGGGAGGGAGGAGGGCGAAAGGGATGATTAGGTACATGTATGTGGTGATGGATTATAATTAGTATTTGGGTGGTGAACATGAGAACATGATGTAATCCATGCAGAAATAGAAATATAATGATGTACATCTGAAATTTATACAATGTTAGAAACCAATGTCACTGCAATATACAGAAAATTTTAAAAAAATGATAAATTTTATGTTATGTATCTTTTACCACAATAAAAAAAAAAAAAGACTGACCAGGGTCTCCTGCCTATCTCTGAACCAATCACTGTATCCAGGGAATGAAATAGAGTGGTTGGCTATGCCTCAGCCATGTGCCCATCCGGATGCACAAGGACTGAGAATGGGAGTAGATGGTTTCTGCAAGAGAAATCAGAGTCCTGAAAGGAGAGAACAGACAGGAAGATACATCAGGAAACTTACCACAATGACCTTTAGCAAGTTATTTGACCTTGCCCAGCCTTAGTCTCCTTATTTCTAAGACAGGAATAATGACCCACTTACTTTGCTTGTTTTTTGGATGAGATATCAATATAGTAGGTGAAAGTAAATGTGAGTTTTCTTGCCTCTCTTCTTCTGATGCTTCCACTTCCATGTTCCCCAGACTCTACCGGGACTATTGGAACAGGGACGGTGTGTCACCTTACTAAGAAGCATAGTTGCTTCAGTTGATTTGTTCTTCCTCCTTATAAAAAAAATGGTGTATTTGTAGCTAAGATGGACCAGGAGATAATCAGTATAAATAATGATACAGGAAAATCTTTCCTTGCTGAGAACCAGCAAAGAAATGTGATCAGAGACCAGATAAGATTTGGGATGAAAATGCCTTTAATTGTTGTTTATAGCAATTCTCTGCCGACATTGGTGGTGATAACACTATACTGGGATACCTTCCTAGGTTCTGAGAAGAATCTTTCAGTTGCTATGTGATTGAGTGCTTTGCACCCATCCTCCTCCACCAGAGGGCTGGGATAAGACTGAGGACAACATAAAGTGCTAGAGGAGAATTTTATAGTTATTTTGTATGGTTTAAACATCTAGAGATACGCATATCATTTTAAATTATAACCTAGAATTTTAACTATATTAGTTTTTCTCTACATTTAGATTTTTAATATCTCTAACATTTAATATATAATATAAGGTAATGGATTCTATTTTTTTTTTCCCCTGGATAAAGGGCAGTTGTGCCTGCACTATTTATTAAATAAAACTATGGGTTAGTTACTGGCATTTTTATTGTATACAGTTGAGACCATGCTGTCGGTCTTGGGTAGGTAACCTACTTTTTCTACCTTGGTGTGTGTATTAGTTTTCACTATACATACTATATTATAACCTCAAAAGGTCAGCGGCTTCCAACAACAAATACGTTTTTCTCCCTCATGCTACATGCTGGTGGTCGGGTTCTATGGTTGTGTTCCAGGGTACAGGCTGGGTGCTTTCCTGCTTCCTATGTCTTCCCATTCTGGGGCCCAGGCTGAGGGAGCAGCCCCTATCTGGAACATGGCTTTCTCCTGGAAAAAGGCTCAGGAGCAATAGGGCTGGCAAACACTCTACACGTTTCTGATTGATGGGGTATAAATCAGGTTCATTCACATGTTATTGACCAAGTCTAAACTAATTGAAGCAGGAAAGATACTCTGCCTAAGAAAGGGGGTAGTTAATAATTGGGAGCAATAATACCATCTACTGCAATATTTATAGGACTCTTTCAGTATCGAAGTTCAAAAATTTCACTGAGAAGTATCTAAGTTCAGTATATATTTTAATTTTACCTTGTATCTAGTTAACCTTTGTAGCTTAAAGGTATTTAAGGCAATTTATCTCAAGGTTCATTCCCCCCCCAATCTATTTATTTATGTTAATACCACATTGTTTTTATTATGGCAATTTCAATATATGTTGTAATACTTTGCAAGGCAAGTCATTCCTCACTATTCTCATTCAATAATATTTTTCGTTATTGTGGGAGATTTGTTCTTCTATATGAAAATTACCATCATTTTATAAAATTGAGAAAAAATTTGGTATCCAAATTGAAATTATATTGAATTAATATGGCAATTTTCAAATAGTTGATATTTCACTACATTAAGTAATGCCATCCAAAGACATAATATATCTTCCCACTTATTGATATCTACATTGGTATTTTTAAATACAATTTTATAGATTTCTTCATATAAGTCCCATATCTTTTGGGTTTAATGCATTTCTAAGTAATTCTTAGCTTTTATCATGTTTATGAATATGTTTTTTCCCATTTTTATTTCTAGCTACTGAGTGCTTGATTTAGAAAATGTATTGATTTTTGTGTATTTATCTTACATCCAGACACTTTATCAAATTAAAATGTTTTTTATCTGTAGCCTCTTAGACTTTCTAGATTTATAATCATATCAGCAAAGATAAAAAAAATTTCTCTTCTTTTCCAATAGTTCATCAATTCATCTATTTTTCTTGTCTTATTGTATTTTATAAAACCTCCCAATAAATGCAAAATAATGCTAGTGTGCAGGTCATCCTTGCCTTGTTTTTGATATCAATGAAATTGTTTTTGAGAGTTTAAAGAGAGCAATCATGATCTCCATGTGCCATTTCAATCTCCAAATTAACAATTCCTTTACTCATTTCTCCTATGGCATATTTTTAATGTTGAATTAGCTGGAAATCTTATGGTGGCGAATGGCAGAAACTGAACTCAAACTAGTTAAAGAGCATTTGTAATTCAAATAACCGAAAAGTTCATACTGACTTCAAGAAAGATTGGACCAAGTTTCTCATTAATTACATCAGGAACCTGTCTCTCTCCATCTATGATATTTTCTCCACTGGTTTCATGGTCACAGTGTCCCCTAGTAACCCCAGTCTTATGTCCCCTCAACTCAGCAATCCCAACAGAAAATGAACATTTTCCTAATAGTTCCAAGTGAAGTCCTGACTTGATTTGGTGATCATGAGCCTAAAAACTAATCAGTAACTTTTGTCGGGAGGATAAAACTGTGATTGGGCATGCTAGATTATATACCATGCTCTGGCTGATTTTAAGGCCCAACATGGGCTGAGAATGGGTATGGGGGAGATGCTTCCCTAATGAAATGTTGTTCCCTAAATAATAAGACTACGCAAAACAACAGATGCCACCAAGTGACTTTTCATTATACTAGTCTTCCTCTGGATATGTTCTCTCTCTTTTTAAAAAATTAATATGCCTTTAAAACTGAGTACTATATCATAGTGTACTGACCAGAGCACTGTAGAGGGAGACTGTCATCTTCTTCTTTCTAGATAATATACTTTTGCAATATAACCTAAGATTTCTTCACATTTTTGCTAACCACATCATATTTCTGAGTCCTGTTGAGTTAATGTTGAATAACTGACATCAGAGATGTGACGACTTTCCTGGTCTTAGCTACCAAAGTTTAGTATCATATTCAGTACTTTTAGAATCATCTCCATCACTCCAGATTATCAAAGTATTTTAGATTTCTAGTCTTAGCATTTAGTGATTTTTTCACTCTTTCTGGGCTTGTGCCATTTGATGAATACTTATTTACTCCATATATTCATACATCCAAGACTTTGTCCCTCAGACTCCCATTGTCTGGGATGAGCTTCCATCTCTTGTGCATTTGATGAATCCATAGTCAAACTTTAAGAACTAGCAAAATGCTCTTGCTGAAGTGCCCTGATAAGTTTTTAATATTTCTCTCTGAGTGTTTATCACATCATGCTTTAAAAGAATGCTCTATAACAGATAAAAATGACACAAGACTTTTCTATTTCCTGAAGATTTGACAGAATTCACTTATGAAGTATTTTAGGCATATATTTTTTTCTTGCAAAGTTGAATTGCCTCTGCATCTGAGACTATTTCTCCATTCTTCAATATTGTGAATTTGAATTTTGTTCTTCTTCTCTTGACTAGGTAAGCAGATTTTTTTTTTTTCAGAAAACCATGTTTGAGATTGTATTCATCATTTCAACTACTTTTTTTCTATTCTGTAATCTAGTAATTTCTGCTTTTATCTTTGTAAAGTTCTGCCATCTGTTTTCCTTGAGTTAAGTATAATTTATTTTCATTTATATAATTTAAAATTCATAACATTTAGAACTGTGAATTTTCCTCTGAGAACTCCTTTGATGCATCCTAGGGGTTCTCAGGAATTCATATTGAACTTTCTGTTTAAAATATAATTTTAAATAATCATGTACTTGTATCTTCCACCAGACTACTCATGAGCAAAGTTCAACAGTCTATACAGCGATATGTGAACACAGAATCTAAGAAATGTTGATCTGTTCTGTAGATAAATGTGCACAATGTTGAAGAGTAAGTATATGTATTATTGCCTAGTCTCTTATCATGCTGGGACTTCAGCATCACAGACTAGTATGAAAAAGGGGACCAAGTCAGGTTCTTGCAGTCTGGAAGATATAGACATCCACTTTTAGCTTAAGCAACATAGGAATTTACCCACTCATGCAACTGTAAAGTCCTGGGTAATGAAGGCTTCAGGCATGGTGTGATCAGATGCTTAAATAATGTCATCACATATCTCTGCCTCTCTTTTTCTCTCTCTCACACACTTCAAGTTATAGCTATGTTTTCCCTTATTCTCATGTCTCTCTATATTTAAGATGCCCTTCCTCTACAGATCCATACATGTGCTCCTCATAATTCACAAAGCTCAAAGAAAAGGGTTATGCCCTGAGAGGTCCAGAGAAAGCCCAGGATAGCCCAATTTGTGATATGTGCCCATCCTTGCATTTCTGTAGCAAAGGAGAGGAAGGACCTTGATTGGCCATTCCTGGTCCCTGATGATATCTCTAGAACCACAGAAGTGGCATCTACCCCATGGAAGAAAGGATTGAGCTGCATTAGTAAGGAATTGGGGGAGGTCATTCCCCAAAGGAATGGATATTGGGCAGGCAAACAGATTCTACAATGGCTGGTCCCTGGGTGGTCAGCCAGACAGGGATCGTGGGTAATATCAAAAGGTGGAGTGTGTGGACTCTAGGAAGAGTCAAAATTTAAAGACCTTGAATGCCACATTGAAAATATTTGGGCTTCCTAGACATGTTACCCTAAGAAGGACAGAGTTTTACTTACGTGGTATCCAATCAGGAAATGGTTGATTTGAATCTCATCATGAGGGAACATCAGACAAACCCCAAATGAGGAAATTTCTATTTAAAAGAAAAAAAAAGGACTCTATTCTTCAAAAAATGTCAATTTCATAAAAGATAAAGAAATGTTCCATATTAAAGGAGACCAAAGAGATATAGCAACTAAATGCAATCTGTGATCCTCTACTAGGTTGTGTACTAGAGGCAAGAAAAAAGCAATAAAGGACTTTATTGGGTCAATTGACAATATTGGAATTCAGACGGTAGATTAGATAAAAGTATTGAATCAATGTTAAATTTAGTGAAGAGGATAACTGTACTGTACTGTGGTTGTATCAAAACACCTCTTATTCTTAGAAATACACACTGAACTATTAAAGGTAAAAGACCATGATATATACAATGTACTCTAAAATGGTTCTGAAAAATAATTGTGTGTGTGTGTCTGTGTGAATATTTATATAGAGCAAATGATAAAGCAAAATGTTAACAGTAGGTGAATCTGAGTAAAGCGTATACAGGTATTCCTTGTAATATTTTTATTCTTGCAATTTTCTGTAAGTTTGAAATTATTTCCAAATAAAGAGCTTCAAAAAATATTGGGATTTGTCTTTCTTTAGGCAATAACAAAGTAATTGAAGTTTTTCAACAAGCTTGTGATATAAGAAGATACATTTTTAAATCTGTTTCAAAAGACACTGCAATTAATATGAACTTGTCCCTGATTCAGAACACGATTGATTTTATCCTGTTGGCAGAGATATCACACCACGCTCTGATTGGTTGTTTAAGGGCATTTTAAAGAGAATTCAAGAAAGGGTTTCCTCACTGTTTGTGTCTACTGTGCCCTTTTCTCTAAGGCTCTGAAATGTCTTTTAAAGAGAGATTGCGCTGGTTACAATGGGGAAGGCAGATTAGGATGGAGATGACCTGGAGGTGGGAGGATATTTGGAAGGCTATTGGCAATAGTGCAGCCAAGAAATAATGAGGGGAAGAGAAGAGGACGTCTTTGGAAGATATTTAAGGGAGTGTTGTCAGGACTTGGTAACTAATTGAACATGGAGGATGGGGCAAAGATGATGAAAAAGCCAAGTTATCTGCTGTCGAATCCTGAGTGAATAATAATACCATTAACAGAACTGAAATATAGGTAGAGAAGTAGGTGGATGGAGATTCTGGAGCAGCATGGAAGAGAATGAGATTGTTTTGGTGTTGTTCCTTCTATGGGATTTCCAGTTGCACATATTGAGTAGGAAATTGGAATTATAGCTATGGTGTTCAGAAAAAGAGTCAACACTCCCTGTGAAGTTTGGGGGTCATCAGTGCATAAGTGGTCATTAAAGCCTTGGGAATGGCTGGAATTACTCAGGGAAAGTGGAGGCATAAAAAAGGAGGGGAACTAACTTAGGATCCTGGAAACATTTTTTTTTATGGATCACTCCAGAGCTCCTGGGACCGTAAATATTCACCACACTTGAAATATATCTCATGAAGCCAAGTGGGACAAAGTTGGGCAATGTTCTAGTTTGTTTATTTTAGAGGAAATAAATCAGAAAGCGTGGAAGAGGTTAAGACCTAAATTCCTTGCTGACCAGAAATCTGAGTAGCTGAGAAATCGAGATGAATGGTGGAAAGGTGGATCTAGGTGTTAGGGGGAATCCAGAAATAAGAGCTATTGAACATTTGCACTTTAGAAGCAACACAGGATTTGGCTTATCCAGTATTTCCAGAGAAAGGATTTTAGCTGCCCATAATGCATCCTTAGAATTCCTTACTTGAAAATGATTGACAGGAGAGGGTTTGTAAAGGCATTTTACACAAATAGTGTTTACATGCTTGGCAGGTTCCCATGAGTAAAGATTTCTGGGTAGATTAGACAGTAGACTGGTTAAGTCTCTCTCCCATAGAAGGGACAGAAATCCAACTCCAACTGACTTAAATGAATTTATAGACTCACAGAACTAACAACCAGGGATTATACAATATAATGTTTAAACTTACAGGTTCTGGAACCAGACATCTTGAGTTAGAATCTTTGTTCCACTTCTTACTTAACTTGTCCAGTTTCCTCATCAATAAAACAGAGATACTTATAGTACCTACATCATAGGGTTGCATGAGGTTTAATTGATTTAATATCAGTAAATCTCTTAGAACAGGGTCTGACACAGAGTAACTGCTCGGTAAGCGTTGGCTAATTTTATCCAGGAATAACTGGTTTCAGGCATGGCTGGATCCTGGTATTCAAACAATGTCCCCCACGAATCTGCCTCTCTCAGTTTTTGAACCTGCTCTCCTGTTGACTTAAATCTCAGGCAGGCTCTTCCCTGGGGAAAGGTGACCACGAGAAACTGCAAGCTCGATGCTGCCAGTTTAGGATTCCTAGCAGAAGGAATGTGTCTTTTGCCTAATATTACCAACAAAAGTTCCGAGTGTGACTTTCACTGGAACTAGGTAATATGGCCGTCTCTGAATTGGTCACTATGGGCAATGGAATGAACTAGACTAATGTCCCCTTCTGGAGCCACAGACTGTGTTTGTTTCTCTTTCATGTTGGAGGTATTTTCATCGTGACACTTGAGAGGGCGGGTTGGAGGGGGTGAAGGAGTGGCCTGGCGGTGCAGGCTGACAACAGTAGACTTTCAACCAATCCCGCTGTATTTAGCTTCATGCCACGCGCCCACCTCTTCTGTGGTGCCTGGTACCTCCATGTCCTGGGCCTTCCATGTTCCTTTGCAACAAATTTGCTTGCTTCTTTTGGTGTCTGCCAGTGTGGGTGCTTAGTTCCAGCTTTTTCCATGCTGCCAAGTCAGTTTCCTCGCCTACTCTTGTCCCCTCTCTCGTTCTCTTTGCCCGTGTGTATTTACACTAGTTTAGGTGTATTTACACTATTTTACTTGTATTTACAGTCATATAGTGGTCTTTCTGGAGGGAAAGGAGAAAGATGCACGTGTTCCTTCCACCATGTAATCCTGAGTCCCTACAGAAGGTTTTCTTAAGGCAGCGGTTCTTGCCACCCTGACAAATAATGTTCTTGAGTACAACAGATTCTCATCAATAAGGTGTGTTGGATAAATAGGTGATACTATGGATTATATGTACTTCCCTGAGCAGTAGGTACACTTCTCTCTATACCATTGATCTGCAACACCTCAGAACCAAGCTTTAAGAGCAGCTGGTAAATAAACTGGTTATGAAGTACTTTATAAAGATGCTGTGGTAAGGACAGAATTTGGTAGAGAGATTTACAAGGGCTGAGATCATGTGTCCAGTCCTATTAATCATAAATAAAGCCCTTTATAATATATAGTATAATCATAATAGAGCCCTCAAGTGAAATCTATGGGAAAACTCAACACAAGAAGCAGATGCTTAACTTCTATGGGCACTTCTGGAAGCATGCATTTGATGAGACAGCTCGTGGCCAATATCTCTGTGTTACATATGCACCAGTGTCTTCTACATGTGAACACCCTGCGCTAGGTATGAGATATGAAGGTCAATAAGACTAGCATTCACTGGGGCCTAGTTTCCCACTGAGGAGACTTACATCATTTTGGTAAAATGCAATGGCTGCCAAAATGGTAGAATGTCCAGTGTAGGATGAGACACGTAGCATCTTGTGCAGAATAAATTAAAATACCTTTTCAAAGTGATTTCATGATTACATTTTTTCAGACTCCTCAGTTGTTTATATCTGAACTAGGAAGATATTTCTGGTTTTTTGCCCATAAGCATCGGATCAGTGCCTATGGTTAATGTTCAAAGTTAACCCATTTTTATTATAGTGCCTGTGGTTTTTGTATTTGTTGTTGGCTTTTAATATCCCAGTTCATCTTCCCGTTTAATATCCTCTCTTTCAAGCATAAAATTTCCTCGTCTATGCTGAAATAGCATTTTAAAGAAAAAAGATTCCCATATGAGTGTGTCTTTTTAGGGCTAAAAGCAAAGATCGTGTTAAGGTGAATGCAAAACTCTGCTTTCTAGGTTAGTCTTGGAGCTGGTTAAGTCCCAGAAGGTAGAAGGAAGTACTCAGGCCGGTTTGGGAAATCAATGGGAAAGTGTAAAAGTAGAATTTCTTAATAATACCCCATCCTGGAAACTAAGGTGACTTTGTTTTTACTCAATAATATAATGAGTTTTATTTTGAGTGATGCTGGATTTAATGGCTAAATCAATATGTGTGTTTAGCGTTGGGCTTTATTTCCACACTAAGTGACAGGAGATAAGCAGCCTTAGAGTGTGCTAATTGGTTTGTGTTTAGCATTTATGCTAATCAGCAGTAGCAGAGGTGCCCTGGGCCACTTCAGGCCTGGTAATGGGCTTTATCTAAACCAGGCTTTGTTTACATTATTGACTGAAGTTGAATTGCTCCTGTTTCCTATACACTTGACTATTAAACTGGATTTGCAAGTGTAACTCAAGACCTTCAGCGTTAGTGAGAATTAGCCCAGGTCTGGAACAAGGCAAACCAAAAGAAAAGCAAGTAAATATCATGCCATGCCTGGCATAGGAGAGCTGTGAGGGATAAGAAGGGTTGGAGAAGACTTAGCTGGGTGAAGAAAGCTTTAAACCTGAGATCAGAGCTGGAGGGACCACAGGTTAAACCAGGATTTCTTAAATTTGGCACTCTTGCCACTTGGGGCTGGGTAATTCTTTGTGGTGGGGGCTGTCCTGTGCATGGGAGGATGTTTAGAAGCATCCCTGCCGTCTATCCACCAGAGTAGAGTAGCACTCCTGCTCTCCGTTATGACAAGCAAGTGTCTCCAGACATTACTGAACGTCTCCTGGGGCCAGAATCACACCGGATTGAGGACCCCTGGGCTAAATGAGGCTCAAATACGGCTTCGGTCTGTGCAGAGGTGTGTATGTATGTATGTATTTATATTAGATGCTAGCATTTTAACAGCTTGGAGATTTCACATAATTATCTGCAGTTAGGGATTCTCTTGAAATATGGAGATCTGTCCTCAGTGCCACATGGCATTTACCAATAGGAGCTGGTTACTAGCTGCCCCTTTTCAAAAAGACACAGGTCCTGGGCCCCTCTCTGCTGTGTCCCTCCCAGGCTGCTTCCCACATTTGCCTTGCACAGGCTCCTGGAGTTATTTGCTTTTATAACTCCTGCTTTAACTTCTGTACCGTCGGAAGCTTATCTCTTTGCACCAGGAGGATTCGGGATCAGATGGAACTGGACTGGGGTCTTAGCTTGACCAATTACCAGTTTCGAGACTTCTCTGCATCTCAGCTTCCTTATCTGTTGTATGGTTTAGCCTCTGCAAGCATCTGCAAAATAGGAATGTTAACATATACAATTTAGAGAAGTTAGGGTATTAAAAGGGACCACATCAGAAAACCCTAGAACCTATCAAAGGTTGCTGTGCTGTCCTGTTTTTTTCAAATCCCCCCGGGCTTCTGTTCAGAAGGTGTGCAGACTAACAAGAAGAGGCCGTTCCCTCCCTTTCTAATTTGCACTTTCAGGCAGTGAAGACGGAACCTCTATCCATCAGCTGACAATGTCCTTCAGGGCCGTCACACTTTGTTTTCATGAACTATGAGTGGAAATGGGGGTTTACGAGACAATATCAAGGGAAGCTGCTTCAATGCTGCTTTTCTGTCTTTCCCCTCAAGGACAAACTTCTGGGGACTAAGACTGTTAGATACAGCATCCCCGTTACACAAAAAAAATAGTCAAGCAGGAAGTCAGGAATTCAGTACATGCAGCCACGGATTCAGACTCAACTGGCATCGGTGAATTACCTACTAGGCTCTCTTCACATTGAGATCCTGAGTAATTTCTCTTGGACCGTCTCACTTAGCAGCTTCCATCCTGCTGGTGGTCAGAGAAAGTGGGAAGTTCCGAGCTAGTCTTATTGGAGCTTCATTGGTCTTCATGCAGTTCCTTAAACCCGGGGGGTCTTGTCCTGAGGTCTTTACACATTTCCCTCTCTCTCACATGTTCTTCTCCCCTCCCCCAAACCCTTTATCTAGTTACCCTTTCTCTTCCTTCAGCTCTCCGCTCAATAGTGAAATCCTCGTGGAAGTCTCTTCTATCACCTGATTGTGTTAGTTTATTTCACGGCATCATGTTCCTCCTCTCAAAGCGTCCATCACTGGTGTGCTGCAGTCTTTCTTCAATAAGTATTTGTCTTCCCCAATGGACTTGCACTTCTATCAGGTCAAAGGCCATATCTGATTTTGCATACCATTATATCCTTAGCTCCTAGCATACTGCCTAGAACATATTAGGTGCTCAATAAATACTTGTTAAGTGAATGAGTGAATAGGTTTTTCTGCAGTAAAAATCTCCAGATTCCAGTGGCTTAACATAGCATAGGGGCATTTCCTGTTCAGGCATGCTTCATGCCCATAGCAGTAGGCTCCAGCCTCTGCATAGTGCATACTTCCTCAGATATGTAGGCAGCTGCAGATTCTGCCATCTGGAATGTTGCATAGTCAGTGTGGCCAAAGAGCAAATCTAGTACCAGCTCTTAAATAAGAGTGCCAGCTCTTAAACAGCCTTCTACCAGGAAGTGACGTATTTCACTTCTACTCACGTTGTATGGACTAAAGCAAGTCACATGTTCTTGACTGACCTCCCTAGGGTGGAAAGTACAATTCTTCTGTAAAAACCAGTTCAGCAGTCTCAACTATAAGACCTGTATGAACTGCAGCCACTCACCTTGGGAAATCAGCTCTGCAAAATCAGCCTTTCATTTTAGCTTAATTTACCCTAGCAATATGGGCTACATCTCCTTTGTTCTTAGGAAGCCCACATTATCATTCATTCTTTCATTCATTCAACTAACATTTTCCAAAACTGCATTCTGGGCCAAGCCCGAGTTGAGCAATGAGGCCAAAGATGAGTAAGACATGGTCCCTGCCTCCAAGAGGTCTATAGACTAGTATGGGTGGGAGTTTTCAATATTTTTATAGTCTGAGTGGCTTTACAGTGTGAAAAGTGTAATTTTTAAATATATTTTTGTTTGTTATGGTAGGACTTTTAAAATGAGATTCAAAAAAACCTGAGAATCTATGGATATATTCTTGGATGTCTGTCATTTTCAAGTCGGAGAAATATTGGTCTAGCGGGATGTTTACGTGGAATCAAATAAATGCAGCAAAGTCTGGTAACTTCACAAAGACATGTTATGTATAATGCTGAGGGAATACTTGGGAGGGAATAACTAATTCTGCCTGTGCGAACTCAAAGAAGGCTTCACAGAGGAGGGGTTGTCTGAACTGAGTTTTGAAGAATAAGGCAGAATGACTGAGATAACTTGTTGGAAAAGAAGATATGTTTTGGAACTGATAGCTGATTTCTAATCTGGGATTTGCCATTAGTTAGCTAAATGATATTAAACAGTTTTCTTAATCTCTCTAAACCCGAGTTTCTCTTCTGTAAGATGGGCATGACAATATTCCCTCTCAGGAGAATGGTTAGCACGGTGCCATGTCCATACCATGTTCTCAGCTATGATTACTAGCTTGGGAAAGAAAAAGAGTCCAAGTATGGATAATATGTGTGCAGTGGCATAAAGCTAAGACACAGCTTAGCATGGTTAGGAAATTGGAAGTAGTTCACTGCGGCTAGAGATAGGGATGCAAACTCAAATTCCTCCAGGACCAGGTAAGATAAATAAATGAAACTAGAGAATAAAGATTGGTGGGAACTATGGCAAACTGGAGAGCTCCGGTGTTACCTGAAAGCATTGAAATTTAACTGTTTAAAATATAGAAGTAGGTGTAATAAATCATGACTTCAGGCTAGGTTTGGCTGGTGGACTGCCAGTTACAGCCTGATAACAGGTGTGTGTGTGATCATGAGTGTGTGTGTGTGTGTGTGTGTGTGTGTGTGTGTGTGCATGCAGGAAATGGGGTTGGAATGGAGACCATGTGGGGATTATAATAGAAAGGGAAGTGAAATCTGTGGTTTACTAGTCTCTCAAAAATATTGCAAGGGCTATATGAGGTTGAGATCTGAGTTATAGAAATGAGAATATGAAGTCTACACATTCCAGGCTTTCCTTTCCATGTGTTATTGAAACCAAAATTAATGAAAACCAGGAAGGGATCAAGCAGCCTTGGAGTTTCTGGAAGAGATTGAGAGGGCTGTAAAGTTGGAGAACAGGATAGATTCTACACCTGAATAATCAATTAATGCCTCTTTAATGATTGTGAAGGAGATATATACAAATTCCAAATCAATCTCAAGGATTAATTAGCCAAGGTAACAGAGCCTTGTGTCTCAGTAGATAAGCCAGCAGAGTGTGGTTTTGGGAGACAATCTTATTTTACCTTAAAACAAGAAGACAGATTCACGTCTTACCTCCTCTCATGTGGCATATGGGGAAAGACCTCAGCATTTTCCTGTCAAAGTGTATGAGTTTGAGGACCAGAAAGAGAAGAACTGATATGCAAGAATACCAAAAAGAAAGGAAAGTTTGTTCCTCATCCAATGAGCCAAATCTAATAAGGAAAAAAGATAAAGGGAGAAAAATCAAGATTCAGGCAGCTGAGAAAACCTGGTTAGCAGAATCTCTTCTAAGCACAGCTAAAGATTTCTTGAAATTTGTAATTCTGCTACTGTGGTTTTTTGTTTCTCAGAAGCCACTAATATTTTTTCTATTGTTTATGAAAATGTCCAGATACACTAGCAATAAATTTTATACATCACAACCTCTGCTGACATATCCCTGTTGGGAAGACAAGCTGAAGACACACGAGACAGTTAAATGGCGTTTCGAGGCTTGAAATAGTACATTATGATTTTGCACTTGTCTCTACCCCCACACTCCAGTGTGTATAGAGGCTGGGCCACATTCTTTGTATTCTCAGTGCCTGTTCAAGGGCCAGGAACTTGGCAGGTGTTTGATAAATGCTCATTGAATAAATAAATTTATTAAATAAGAAATTCACAGTAAAAGTCCAAGTGCGTTTTGAGAAGTCAGAAAAAAGAGACCAGATCTTGGATTGGAGCTGCTGTTAAAACGTGCAGTTCAGCAGAGTACTCAGGGGCAAGGTAATTGAGAGCCAACTGCCCAGTCCTATTCCTGGTTTTACCACGTAAAAACTGTGTGAATTTGGGCAATTTACTTAAGACTCTTGCCTCAACTTCCTCATCTGTAAAAATGGTGACGACAACATTATCTACCTCAGGAGGTTGTTGTGAGGATCAAATACGTTCACTAATATAAAATATATGGTAAGCACACAATAGAATTCAATCATTATTATTCCTAGGGATGTTTTCCGGTAACATTCAACACACATTTATGCAGATTTACCTAACAGATGCTTAAATTTTCATTTAAGTGCCAGGTACCGAGCTCCTTAACTTTGTAGCCTTCATTTCATTTAATCCTCAATGACCATGTTTTTCTATACTTCAAATACGCCAAACTTGTTCCTACCTCAGGGCCTTTAATCCTCCTCAGAGAAGTATACTCAAAGGGCTCTATTGAAAAGAACATCCACTCCTACTGTCACCTTCTCTTCCCTTACCTGCTTTATTTTCTTTGTGGCACTTTTCATCATCTGAAGTTGTTTATGATCCATCTCTCCTACTGGAATGTGAACTCCATGAGGGCAGGGACCTCATGTTGTTTGCTCCTACATCCCTGGAGACTAATTCAGTGCCTGGCACATTGTGGACACTCTGTGAATAGTTAATGAATGAAGGAAGAAACGTTCTATCATCACCATTTTACACATGAGGACAGCAAGTCTCAAAAAGGTGAAATGACTTGACCACCAAATATAAACGAAAGGATAGAATTAGGATTTATACTCGTGATTCAGAGGTCTGAGTTATTTCCACCACACCTTTGTGACTTAATGTGTCAGAAACTCCTGACTATTATAATGAATTAAAGCTGTTGAACACAGCCCTTTCCCCAGAGGAGCTATGATGAGCTGCCAGAGAAAAGATTTTTAAGATGAATTTGATGGTTAAAAATAGATGACCCTGTTATACCTGTAGTTAGAGTTAGCCAAACTGGAGGTTAAGGATAGTCTTCTAGATGTCACGTCTGCCCAAGATTTCTTACTCCAGCCACAAGTTCAGGGGTCCTCAGGGCCACTCTCACTTCAGACCAGCTGACTACAAAATTAGGGGTTCCCACGACTACCCTCAGGTGTGATAATTCGCTAGAATGACTCACAGAACTCAGGAAGATGCTATACTTACAATTATTTTTTATTATAGCTAAAAGATACACATCAGAACCAGCCAAAGGAAGACATGCATAAGGTAGAATCAGGTTGGGGGATGGCGAGTAGGGGTTCCAAATGCAAATTTTCTGTCTTGCTCAGAGATGCCTTGTTCTCCCGACATCAAGTGTGGCATTATGCATGTAGTATTGCCAATGCAGGAAGCTCATCCAAGCATTGTTGTCCAGAGTTCTTATTGAGGCTCCATTATTTAGGTATGACTGATTCAGTCATTGCCCATGTGGTTGAACTCCATCTCCAGCCCTCCTCCCCTCCCTGGAGGTCAGGCTGATATTGTGAAGCTCAAAGTCTCTGATCACAGGGCTGGTCATTGTAGTGGTGGCAAGGCCAGCCCCCACCCTGAGTCATTTGGTTAACATAAGCTATCCATGGGCCCATCTTGAGTCACCTCATTAGCATAAACTATTCAGGTGTGGCCCCTCATGAGTAACAAAGACACTCTTATGACTCAGGAAATTCTATGAGTTCAGAGGTTATCTCCCTAGTGAGGACAAAGGTCAGACTTCTCTTTGGAGGCCAAATTCCTTACTCCACAACCTGTCTCTCCAAGTTTTTGCATTTAAATTAAACCAATATTTCTCAACTAGGGTTGCTTGTAACCCCACCCAGGGACATTTAGCCAGGTATAGAGACATTTTTGGTTGTCACAAATGGGATGGGAGATGGTGCTAATAGAATCTAGTGGATGAGGCCAGGGATGCTGCTAAATATTCCACAATGCACAAGACAGCCCACTTGCTCCACAGTAAAGAGTTATCTGGCCCAAAAATCAGTAGTGATGAGATTGAGAAACCTCAGAATAAAGTAAATCCATAAAGGAGCCTAGGTATGCATGGATTATACAGGACAGAATATGAGCAGACAGATTTTATCCTCACACGCTGTCCTGTTCCTGCGAACACAGGAACTCGGACGAGTCTATTCTTTTTTTTTTTTTTTTTTTTTTTTTTTTTTTTTTGTGAGGAGATCAGCCCTGAGCTAACATCCGCCAATCCTCCTCTTTTTTTGCTGAGGAAGACGGCCCTGAGCTAACATCGGTGCCTATCTTCCTCCACTTTATATGGGACGCCGCCACAGCATGGCTTACCAAGCAGTGCGTCGGTGCGCGCCCGGGATCCGAACCAGCGAACCCCGGGCCGCCGCAGCGGAGCGCGCGCACTTAACCGCTTGCGCCACCGGGCCGGCCCCATCGGACGAGTCTATTCTTATGGGTAAAATGTCTAGGAATGTGCCTACAAATGTTGTTGTCAGACCAGGCCCCAAGTATCTGATTCTGTTCACCCAGACATGCTCCAGGTCAGAGGAATTCACAGGTGTAAGTACCACTGGTGTATACAAGGTCATTGTAGAAGCTACATGGACAGGGCATTAAATAACACTGAATCACGTGATTAGGAAGTTACTCACATTTTACTTCTCTTTCTGATTATGCCAGGAAGAGTGTCTCAATTTGGTGCTGGCATAGCTTTTTTTTTTTTTTTTTGTTTATTGCAGTAACATTGGTTTATAACATTGTATAAATTTCAGGTGTACATCATTATACTTCTATTTCTGCATAGATTACATCATGTTCACCACCCAAATACTACTTACAACCCATCACCACACACATGTGCTGAATTATCCCTCCCCCCCCTTCCCCTCTGGTAACCACCAATCCAATCTCTGTCTCTATGTGTTTGTTTATTGTTGTTATTATCTACTACTTAATGAAGGAAATCATACAGTACTTGACCTTCTCCCTCTGACTTATTTCACCTTGCATAATACCCTCAATGTCCATCCATGTTGTCACAAATGGCTGGATTTCATGGTTTCTTATGGCTGAGTAGTATTCCATTGTGTATATATACCACAGCTTCTTTATCCATTCCTCCCTTGATGGGCACTTAGGTTGCTTCCAAGTCTTGGCCATTGTGAATAACGCTGCAATGAACACAGGGGTGCATGTATCTTTACGCATTGGTGTTTTCAAGTTCTTTGGATAAATACCCAGCAGTGGAATAGCTGGATCATTTGGTAGTTCTATCCTTGATTTTTTGAGGAATCTCCATACTGTTTTCCATAGTGGCTGCACCAGTTTGCACTCCCACCAGCAGCGTATGAGTGTTCCCTTCTCTCCACATCCTCTCCAACACATGTTGTTTCCTGTCTTGTTAATTATAGCCATTCTGACAGGCGTGAGGTGACATCTCATTGTAGTTTTGATTTGCATTTCCCTGATAGTTAATGATTTTGAACATCTTTTCATGTGTCTGTTGGCCATCTGTATATCTTCTTTGGAGAAATGTCTGTTCAGGTCTTTTGCCCATTTTTTAAGTGGGTTGTTAGTTTTTTTGTTGTTGAGATGCATCAGTTCTTTATATATTTTGGAGATTAACCCCTTATCAGATGTATGGTTTGCAGATATTTTCTCCCAACTGTTAGGTTGTCTTTTCATTTTGTTGATGGTTTCCTTTGCTGTGCAGAAGCTTTTTAGTTTGATGTAGTCCCATTTGTTTATTTTTTCTATTGTTTCCCTTGCCCAGTCAGACATGGTGCTTGAAAATACATTGCTAAGACCGATGTCGAAGAGCGTACTGCCTATGTTTTCTTCTAGAAGTTTCATAGTTTCAGGTCTTACATTCAACTCTTTAATCCATTAGGAGTTAATTTTTGTGTATGGTGTAAGGTAAGGGTCTACTTTCATTTTTTTGCATATGGCTATCCAGTTTTCCCAACACCATTTGTTGAAGAGACTTTCTTTTCTCCATTGTATGTTCTTGGCTCCTTTGTCAAAGATTAGCTGTCCATAGATGTGTGGGTTTATTTCTGGGCTTTCAATTCTATTCCATTGATCTGTGTGTCTGTTTTTGTGCCAGTACCATGCTGTTTTGGTTACTATAGCTATGTAGTATATTTTGAAATCAGGGAGTGTGATACCTCCAGCTTTGTTCTTTTTTCTCAGGATTCCTTTAGCTATTCGGGGTCTTTTGTTGTTCCATATAAATTTTAGGATTCTTTGTTCTATTTCTGTGAAAAACGTTGTTGAAACTTTGATAGGGATTGCACTGAATCTATAGATTGCTTTAGGAAGTATGGATATCTTAACTATGTTAATTCTTCCAATCAAAGAGCACGGAATATCTTTCCATTTCTTTGTGTCTTCTTCAATTACTTCAAGCAATGTTTTATAGTTTTCGGTGTACAGATCTTTCACCTCTTTGGTTAAGTTTATTCCTAGGTATTTTATTCTTTTTGTTGCAATTGTAAATGGGATTGTATTCTTAATTCTCTTTCTGCTACTTCGTTGTTAGTGTACAGAAATGCAACTGATTTTTGTATGTTGATTTTGTATCCTGCAACTTTGCTGTATTCATTTATTACTTCTAAAAGTTTTCTGGTGGATTCTTTAGGGTTTTCTATGTATAAAATCATGTCATCTGCAAATAGTGACAGTTTAATTTCTTCCTTTCCAATTTGGATCCCTTTTATTTCTTTTTCTTGCCTGATTGCTCTGGCTAGGACTTCCAGTACTATGTTAAATAGGAGTGGTGACAGTGGGCATCCTTGTCTGGTTCCTGTTCTTAGAGGGATATCTTTCAGTTTTTGACCATTGAGGATGATATTAGCTGTGGGTTTGTCATATATAGCCTTTATTATGTTGAGGTACTTTCCTTCTATCCCCATTTTATTCAGAGTTTTTATCATAAATGGATGCTGTATCTTGTCAAATGCTTGCTCTGCATCTATTGAGATGATCATGTGATTTTTATTCTTCATTTTATTAATGTGGTGTACTACATTGATTGATTTGCGAATGTTGAACCATCCCTGCATACCTGGAATAAATCCCACTTGATCATGGTGTATAATCTTTTTAATGTATTGTTGTATGTGATTTGCTAGTATTTTGTTGAGGATTTTTGCATTGATGTTCATCAGTGATATTGGCCTGTAATTTTCTTTTTTTGTGTTGTCCTTGTCTGGTTTTGGTATCAGGGTAATGTCGGCTTCGTAGAGTGAGTTAGGGAGCTTCCCCCCCCCCTCAATTCTTTGGAAGAGTTTGAGAAGGATAGGTATTAAGTCTTCTTTGAATGTTTGGTAGAATTCACCAGGGAAGCCGTCTGGTCCTGGACTTTTATTTTGGGGGAGGTTTTTGGTTACTGTTTCGAACTCCTTACTGGTGATTGGTCTATTCAAATTCTCTACTTCTTCTTGATCCAGTTTTGGAAGGTTGTATGATTCTAAGAATTTATCCATTTCTTCCAGATTGTTGAATTGATTGGCATATAGCTTTTCATAGTATTCTCTTATAATCTTTTGTATTTCTGAGGTGCCTGTTGTAATTTCTCCTCTTTCATTTCTGATTTTACTTATTTGTGCCTTCTCTCTTTTTTTCTTGGTGAGTCTAGCTAAAGGTTTGTCAATTTTGTTGATCTTTTCAAAGAACCAGCTCTTGGTTTTATTAATTTTTTCTATTGTTTTTTTAGTCTCTATATAATTTATTTCTGCTCTGATTTTTATTATTTCCCTTCTTCTACTGATTTGGGGCTTTGTTTCTTCTTCTTTTTCCAGCTCCTTATGGTGCATTGTTAGATTGTTTATTTGAGATTTTTCTTGTTTGCTGAGATAGGCCTGTATTGCTATAAACTTCCCTCTTAGAACCGCTTTTGCTGTATCCCATAAATTCTGGCATGTCCTATTTTCATTTTCATTTGTCTCCAGGTATTTTTTGATTTCTTCTTTGATTTCTTCATTGACCCCGTTGTTGTTCAGTAGCATTTTGTTTAATCTCCACGTATTTGTGGCTTTTCTTCCTATAGTTGATTTCCAGTTTGGTACCGTTGTGGTCAGAAAAGATGCTTGGTATTATTTTCATCTTCTTAAATTTATGGAGCCTTGTTTTGTGGCCTAATATGTGATCAATCCTGGAGAATGTTCCATGTGCATTTGAAAAGAACATGTATTTTTCAGTTTTTGGATTGAATGCTCTGTATATATCTACTAGGTCCATCTGTTCTAGTGTGTCATTTAAGGCCAATGTTTCCTTATTGATCTTCTGTTTGGATGATCTATCCGTTGGTGTAAGTGGAGTGTTAAAGTTTGTGTTCCTGCCTATTTCTCTTTTTATGTCTGTTAATAATTGCGTTATATATTTAGGTGCACCTACATTGGGTGCATAGATATTTACAAGTGTTATATCCTCTTGTTGGATTGTTCCCTTGATCATTATGTAATGCCCTTCTTTGTCTCTTTTTACAGTTTTTGTTTTAAAGTCTATTTTGTCTGATATGAGTACTGCTACCCCAGCTTTCTTTTCATTGCCATTTTCATGGAGTATCTTTTTCCATCCCTTCACTTTCAGTTTGTGAGTGTCTTTAAGTCTGAAGTGTGTCTCTTGTATGCAGCATATATATGGGTCTTGGTGTTTTATCCAATCAGCCACCCTATGCCTTTTAATTGGGGCATTTAGTCCATTGACGCTTAAAGTAGCTATTGATATGTATGTACTTACTGCCACTTTTTCACTTTTTTTCTCAGTGTTTTAGTAGTTCTTCTCTGCTTCTTTCTCCTTCTATACAAAATTGATGGTCTATTTAGTTTGACTTCTGTCTGAAAGCTCTACTCTTTAACTCCCCTCCTCCCTCATTTTATGTTTTTGATATCATATCTAACCTCTTTTTTGTGCATTTGTATCCATTGCCCTCTTATCATGGAAATAGATATTTTTTCCTATTTGTGACCTTCTCTTTTCCCCTTAAATCAGTCCCTTTAACATTTCTTGTAGCACTGGTTTCTTGGTGACAAACTCCTTTAATTTTTGCTTCTCTGGGAAACTTTTGATCTCTCCTTCCATTTTGAATGATAACCTTGCTGGGTAGAGTATTCTTGGCTGTAACTTTTTTCCTTTTAGCACTTTAAATATATCATGCCACTCTCTTCTAGCCTGTAAGGTTTCTGCTGAGGAGTCAGCTGATAGCCTTATGGGGTTTCCTTTGTATGTAACTTGTCTTTCTCTGGTGGCTTTTATGATTCTCTCTTTATCTTTAATTCTAGACATTCTGATTATGATGTGTCTTGGTATGGGCCTCTTTGAGTTTATCCTGTTTGAGGCTCTCTGTGCTTCCTGTACCTGGATGTCTGTTTCCTTCCTTAGGTTAGAGAAGTTTTCATCTATTATTTCTTGAAATAGATTCTCTGCCCCTTTGTCTCGCTCTTCTCCTTCTAGGACACCTATAACATGGATGTTAGGGCACTTGATGTTGTCCCAGAGGTCCCTTAGACTGTCCTCACTCTTTTTAATTCTTTTCTCTTTTACTTGTTCAGCTTGGGTAATTTCTTCTAGTCTTTCGTCCAGCTCACAGATCCGTTCTTCTGTATCCTCTACTCTGCTTTTGAGTCCCTCTAGTGAATTTTTCATTTCCAGTATCGTATTCTTCATTTCTGATTGGTTCTTTTTTATATCTTCCATTTCTTTGTTGACATTCTCACTGAGTTCATCTATTCTTCTCCCCAGATCAGTGAGCATCCTTAACACTCTTAGTTTGAACTGTCAGGTAGGTTGCTCATTCTGTTTCCCTTAGCTCCTTTTCTGGAGTTTTGTCCTGTTCCCTTACTTGGAATGTATTCCTTTGCCTCCTCATTTTGCCTGCTTCCCTGTGCTTGTGACTGCGTATTAGGTAGGTCAGCTACGTCTTCTGCTTTTAGATAGGTGACCTTATACAAGTGATGCCTTAGGAGTCCTGCAGTGTGCTTCCCTCAGTTCTCAATGTTCCAGGGGTGACCCCTATGTGGGCTACGTGTGTCCTTCTGTTGTGGCCTGTTTGCTCTCCCTGTATGCGCCTAGGTAGGCCGAGTTATGCTCCTGGTCAGCTGTGGTAATGCTCAGCTGTTTGTAGTTGTTGTGGGCCCTTCAGTCTCATTATCAGGTGTGGGGAGCCCCAGCACAGTTGGCTGCAAGTTCTAATACCACATTTGTGTTGTAGTATTTCTTTTAAGTGAGTAGGCCCCCACCATGGCAGGTTGTTAGGCTCAGGGGCTTACAATTGCTATAAGCCTCCAGCCTTTAGGTCTCTTGTCAGCTCTCTGAGGATTGCAGCTGGGTGGGGCTGGCGTCAGGCACAGGAGCATCCAATTGTTTCAGACTTTGGATGGTGGGGCAGACCCCCTATGTGGGTCTTTGAGAAGCACAAGTCTTCTGCAGCTGACAAGCCCTGCCGCTCACAGGTCCACACACAGTCAACACAATCCTGCCCCGTGTGCGAGCCCCGACCTCCCGAAGTGGACCCATTCTCTCCACGGCGGGAGCCCCACACACTCCACCACTGCCCCACACCCTCCACCTGCTCCTTGTGCACGCCCAACCGCACTGAAGTCGGCTCAGTTGCCAGGCTGCAGAGAATCCAGTCACCAATCTATGCAGTCCCACAAGTTGCCTGAGGGCTTGTTGTTGGGTGGGGCCAGTCTCTAGAGTGGGCTGCCCGCCCTGGCTGATCTGTATTAAATCGTGCTCTAGTGGGTGGGGCAGACCTGGGCTAGCAGGCCCCAGGGAGAACTCCAATGGCGTCTGTGTCAGCACACCCACACCAGGCCACAACAATGGCCGCCGTCAATGTCCCAGTCCCTGGAGAGGTCTCACCTCTCACCGAGATGCACTCAGGGCCTAACAGGTGAGTCTCTTTTCACCACAGCACTGTGCACCTTTCTTTCTGGTGATTTTAGGATGCTTTCTGAAACGGGTGAGTTTGCCTGCAGGCCTTTTAAGAGCCGGTTTTAATTTCTTTGTGAACCACCTTTTCTGGGAGTACTCCTCAATGTTTTAGTAGCAGGCAAAGTCAGCTATTATGCCACTCGTCTCGATTGTGCTGGGTCCACAAAATGCCTACAGCGGGGGCGCTCCCCGGCTCAGGGTCCTGCTTCTCCAGGGAGGGCTGGGTACCTTTGGGCTGCTCCCGGGCGGCCATGAAGCTGGCGGCTTGTGAAGCCGGCGTTTTTTTCTCTCCAGAAGGGAGTTTCTGCCTCTTCCACCTCAATTAGGATTGTCTTTTGTTGCAGGAGTTCCTCTTATCCAGTTTTCAGTTCTGTCTCAGTGGTAATTTTTCCACGAGTAGTTGTAAATTGGCTCTGTCTGTGGGAGGAGGTGAGTTCAAATTCTGCTTACACCACCATCTTGACTTCTCCCCCTGTGCTGGCATAGCTTTAACGCCTCTTTATCATTAGCTTACCTCTCTCTTTTATAAAGAAAGAGTGTCTTTGGACTTGGACTCTTCATCAATAATATCTACATAAAATTTTAAAGTGCGCTTTGTTTTTGTTTCTGATATATTAGTACTTATCATCTATTTTTGGCAAATGATATTGGTTATCTTTTTATGGTAAGTATATCAAGTTTCCTTCTATATATAATTTCTCTCAAGGAGTATAAGTTCTAACTTAAATGAGAACATTTTATGTAAAAAAGTCATTCAGTTTAAAGAAGATATTAAGTACATGTAGTAGAAACTTCTAGTGCTCACTCATATCTGGTTCTTCCCTCCCTCCTGGGCATCCCAGGGGACTCTGTGTCCCATTTTCCTTGCATTTAGACAGGGCCTTAACATTAGTCCTGGATCAGAGGCAGGCTGAGGCAGAGAAAAGCCTGTGTGATCTCCCCACTCTCTGTTACTCAGCCACAGTCAGCCAAGAAGCCACGTGTTGAGATGTCTGCTTCACTTTCCAGTGGAACCTCTCTGAGGTGGTGCAGAGCACAGCCTCCTGCCAGCCAACATTGGACATGGGGCATGAGCAAAAAATAAGCATTATTTGCATTAAACAATTGACACCTCAAAATTAATTTGTTATTACAGCATAACCTAGCTTTCTCTGCAACTCAGAAATTAGTACCAGGAGTGGGGTGATTTTATAACAAAAACTGAAAATATGTAGCATTAGCTTAGCAATTGGGAAGTGAGGGGCAAGGAAACTGCTATGAGAGGCTACTAACCTGGTTCTCCCTGCTAGGCAGTGGCAAATGTTTGGTCAAATTGTCCCTTGTGATAACTTGGGAGGCAGACCATGCACCTGATTAACTGGTTGCTCTAGGAAGGAGTTGGAAAATAGGACATTAGTAGTGTGTGTTGGTTGATACTGGCTGCATGTGGCAATACATTGCATGAAAGCAATGAGCTAGCAAAACATTGGCCAGTTTGTAGTCAGAAGTGAAAAAAAAGAGAGAGAGGGATTCCAGAAATTGTTTGCATAGTCATAGAACAGAAGGTATGTAGATCTGGCAAAATTGGAAAAGCTTTTATGGCAGTACTGTCCTAAGGCAACACTTCCTGTTGAGGAGTTACTGTTAAATGAGGTTCCCCTGTATAGGAAGACGCTTCTCCAATATCAGTCATTAGCACCTCATTGATTCATCTGAAATCAGAACTATGGGATCTTCAAGTTGGAAAGAGTCTTCAGGGGACTGAATTTAAAGTCCTTTGATGAATAAGGCTAAGATATAGGTTTAGGATGTTTTTCTCAGAAGGGCTGAAGGAGGCAAGAGCCTTAAAAAAAAGAAAAACAAACAATTTGGAAGGAAAGGCGGCCCCCGAGGATGGTACCAGTGGGAGATTTGGGACAGCCAGGATTATGCTGAGAAGGACTGGCAGAGGGAGCAGAGAGGAACTTCTGACATGAATTTTCAGAGGTCAGGTAGCAGCAACAGGATTCTAGAATCCGTTTTCTAAGGTAGAATTATAGATGAGTTAGACAGCTGGGTCAAAAGATAAGCCAAAATGGCTCCTTGCACACATCTCCACTAGAGAGTTGATTGCATTGCATTCCATTTTTATGTTCACTTGTCGTTCGAACTTTCTAGTTTGGATGCTGCTTGAGAGCGGGGCTAATACTGTTGTATCTGTCTATGCCCAGCACCCAGCACAGGACCTAACCCAGAACAAGGGGACCACATTACGATTTCACAAGTGAATGACTAAATGAGTGAAAGTGGATAAAATAAAATATAAATTGAGCAAGCAACAGAATCAGGGACCAGGGTTTATTTCTTGATCAACAGGACGAGGAGTTGGAGGGAGAAGACTGGTTAGAACTGACAGTAAGAAACTGGGAGACTGGATGTTAGGACTCTCATTCCTTCTTTCATTTATTCAGTCATCCAACAAACATTTTCTGTGCACCAGCTACGTGCCAGGCATGCTGCTACACTCTGGGGATAGCATGGTGAGCAAAAGAGACATCATAATTGCCCTCAAAGTGCTCATAGCCTGGACGATTCTATTCTACACTTGAGGAAACTGAGTCCTAGTGAGGCTATGTGATTTTGCTAGGGTGATACAGCCAGCTATTGACAAGATCAGGAAAGGACACAATATCTTGACTCTTTGCTTTGGACACTACACCGAGGACCACAACTAGTGACCCAGGGCCATATATGGTCCTCACCAACATTGTGTTTGGCTCGCATAGTGTTTTGAAAATTGGGAAATTCAGACAAACACCAACTTTTCGACTTTCTCTTGAAAATCAGAAGATCTGACAACGCTGGGCCCATGCTTCCTCGTGGCCAAAAAATGGCAGGAGCTGAATAGCAAGCAGCTGTTTACTTTCAATACAGTCGCCCCATCTCCATTCCCTTTCTTCTGGCCCAATTCACCTGTTTGTGGCACCTGCCTGGCTCCTGTGGTCATGTGACTTTGCAACCCCCTGCTCTACATGGTTACATTTAATTTCCTCATCTTGATGCTAAGGATTCTTCCAGCCTTCTAACAAAGGGTGGAAAACTTCACTTTCTCATCCTGCAAGCGGAAGCTGCCAGCTACTCAACTTTTCTTTCTCATCTGCTCTCCCCTCCATCTTGCCCCTCCATCCTTACTTCTGAACAGTGATAGGAATGTCCGGGGGTCCTAGGACCCAAGTTGCACTGTTCGTCTATGAGGATGGGCACCATCATTTAGTATTTTTATATCCTAATCATTCTGGTCTCTAAGTTCATTCATTATGTATGCAAAAATGGTAATATGCTGGTATTTTAATGCTCTTAAGCATACAATATTCTTATTAATCCCAGTGCCTTTTTTTCATCCATAATTGAATGGTTTACTTTATTATTGCTTTATGGTAACGACTCTGCATTTCCATTTTTCTATAGAGTGCCTAATTTTAACAGGAGGGCACAGAATCAGGAGGGCTGGCTGTACTAATTGCCTTCATTATAAGAGCAGCTAGCATTCTGGCACCAGGGTGATAATATTCCTGGGACTAGAGTGAAAACACACGAGGAGGGCGGTGGATCCCTTTGGCTCCTGGGGATCCACTATGCCACTTCTTATCAAAACAGATCCTGGATCTGCAAAATGTAACCTCTTTTCCTCAGTGGTGACAGTTTGAACATTAACATGGATCGAGGGTTATTTATATCAGTTTGTACATTTAATCAGTTTTTTTGCAGTTTTCGGCAAGATGTGAACTCTATCTCTGTCCAAGGCGTTTGGTTCAAATCAGCTGAGACAGAGAATAATCAAGATTTATGATTCTCATTCTGACTCCCATCACACAGTCACTGCAATTGCTACTCGCCAGCTGCACCCTCCCCGCCGCCATCCCCAGTCTGACTGACACTCATTTCACTTTCTCTCCAGCGAGTGATTTAATGTCCATCTTGAAAACTGTCAAAACACTTCTGGTGCTCCAGATAACAGCTGTGCGGTTTCTCGCTCCCCCGACACCCCGCCTCCAATTACATCAGCTCCCACCAATCTTCCCTTCCAAAGTCTATGAATGCCTGAAGCCCAGGACGTGGGGAACTTCTGAGAAGGGCTGTCAAGCCCAGAGCACACAGTGGCAGTCACCTTTGACAGGTGGTAGTGGAATCAAAAAGGTGACTTGAATCAAACTGGGATAATTTTATCTCACTTGATCTTGGCCTGAGTGGAGGGTAAATGTTCAAAATGGAGAAGGTCTAAGGCCACAGCCCTTGCTTCTATTTAAAGAAGTGCTGCTCTTCATGGGGCACCAGGAATTACAGATACACTAGGAGCCATTGGCACCCTCTGCTGTGTCTCCCCTACCGAAGCAAGAATCAAGGTCCTAAGATAGATGGAAGTCTCACTCTGATTATTCTCACAGCCAAGCCAGGGATGATCTGAAAGGATGGGGCTGTGGGAGCCCTAAGACTGAGGCTTTGCATTTCTAAGAACTTGAGCTTGCATCAGAATCATCTGGAGGGCGGGGTAAACAGATTGCTGGGCCCCGCCTCAAGATTTTCAAGGCTGGGGTGGGACCTGATGAATTGCATTTCTAAGGAGCTCCCAAGGGATGTTGGTGCTGCTGCTCTGGGCATCAGCTTTGAGAATCCCTGGTGTAGTGGTTAAGGGCTTTTGCTACTCTAAGTGTGGTTCATGGACCAGTAGCATCAGCATTGCCTGGGAACGTGTTAGAAATGAACCGCAAGCCCCCTGCCAGCCCTCCTAAACCAGAATCTGCACTTACCTAGATCTTCAGATGATCTAAGTCCACATTAAAGGGTGAGAGTTCTGGCTAAGAACACGAAGTCTGGACCCACAATGCCTAGGTTCAAACCCAATCTCTACACTATGGGTTTTGTCATCTTTGGTGAGTTACTTAACCTATCTATGCCTCAGTTTCCACATCTGTACAATGGTGTTGGTGTAGATGGTCCTTGCCTCATAAAGGAACAGATGTATGAATATATGTAAAGCACTTACAACAGTGCCTAGCATATGGCAAGCACGCGTTAACCATGATTGTTAATATTTATTTGAGTGTCTGGAGCTTTAAAACTTCAAAGTAGACTTTGTATAAGGACCTGAATATCCATCAGGTATTCAAATCTATATCTATCAGGTATACTTCTGAGATCATTGCAAACTCACACATTTATGAATTTAATTTTAGCAGAGTTGGGCAACTGTCGGCATATGGACCTAATTTGTCTGGTAAATTTCTATGGTAAAAAATTGTTCTATGTGGCGATTTAAAGAAAAAGTTGCCAACTTTTAAATATGGAGGGATTTTACCTAAATATCTGGATTTTTAGCTTCCTTAGAAACATTAAAAGATCTGGCCACCGTGAGTCTGCATTCCCACTGAGCAGTGACCAGCTGGGGATGGGTAGCAGCCTCCGTCATTAGATGGATGGGATGGGCATTTTTTCCTGTGTCTTCTTGGGGTTCTTCTCTGGGCTTTGGCACCGGACGTGCCATGGCACCGGACGGTTGTTGACATGTGTTGATTCCATCTCTCCTAACTGGTCCAGGCCCTTATTGTAATCCAGGCACAAAACGGTCTAAACTCTGGATTGGACACAGAAGCCCCGAGCTACGGGCAGGAGGCAGAGTAGCAGAGTATGTAAGGACATGGGTTTTGGCATCAGAGGATCTCATGTTTGAGTCCTGGGACTCCACAAATGTTAACTGTTGGTTGTCGTTTCGTTATTATTCTGATCTTGACATAGTTACTCACTAATTCTGAGAACTTGATCAAATCATTCTTTGCCTTAGAGATTCAGTTTCCTCAGCTGGGACGTGGGCGTGACAATGGTCAGTTCCCAGAATTGTCATGAGGCAAAAATGAGATAAGGGAGGTGACGTTGTAGCTCAGGAGAACTGGGGGCAGGCCTGGCTTCATGGGCATGTGGCCTGCGCAGTTGCAAAGGACCTGGTGCTTAGAAGAGCTCCACGCTTGGTTTAATGATCTGCTGTTGCCATCTTGAAATTCGTAATAATTTTTGAACAGGGGTCCCCACATTTTCATTTTGCACTGGATCCTGCAAAGTATGTAGCTACTCGGCCTGGGAGAACCCTTGGGCCTGTCACAGCACCAATCCCAGGAGAAGAAAGATGTTGGCCTGAAGGAGCTGGCCAGAGAGGGGCTCTTCCTGGTTGGGTGACCACCATTTCCACATCCAGTGTCAAAAGGAGTGAGTGATCTTCTGGCTCATTTTTTAGAAACCAGAATATGTTCTTCCTTACCCCCTCACCTTTGCACATACAGTCCTCTTTGCCAAGAACACTTTTCCTCGGCATGCCTGTCAAGACCAAATTCCTAGTCTTCCACATCTTTTGCTCCTTATGAGAGCAAACTTGTGAGCAGGTAACACAGTCGCATGGCCCTAGGGACATTTGGGCATCCAGGCTTCCTTTAATGTGACATCAGTTTGCATCTCACCTTTATGCAGTCAATGGGTGTGGTGGTGAAGAACTAGACCCGGCACCAGCCAGCCTGGGTTCACGTCCCAGCTCTGCCCCTTCCTAGCTCCATGACTTTGGGAGATTTTCATAAACACTCAATCCCTTAGTCTCCTCGTCTGTAAAAGGAAGTAATACTAAACTTACCTATATTCATAGATCAGTTAGGAGGAGCAAATGAATCAATGCAGATACAGCAGTTGGAGCCATGCCTGTCTCCTACTGCACACTCTTGTGCATAAGTTAGAATTATTGTGCTTTTCCATCCTCTGTAACCTGATTAAATGAAAGACCTTTAGAATCAGTCAGAACCAGTTTGCAACCTCCCCTGGGAACTTGCTAGCTGTGCAAACCCAGGCACAAGCTGTTATATCTTGATCTCACCTCCTCAATCATAGGAATTCTAGGAGTAAGACCTGCTATCAGCTGGAAGTGGTAGGATGTAAGAGAAGGAACATAGGCTCTGGTCTTAGAAACCGTGCTTAAATATCACCTCTTCTCCTTATCATCTATGTGAGATTCCAAGTTATGAAAACTCTCAGAACCTTATTTTTCTCTTTAAAAATGGGGATAACAGTACCATTTAGAGGATGCTCCTCCACTAAAGAACATGAGTTCCATAAGGGGAGGGGTTTAACTGCCTTGTTCTTTGCTGCATCCCTTAGACAGTGCCTAGCACACAGGAAACTCAAAATAAATATTTGTGAGGGAAAGCATTGCTGAGAAGATTAAATAGTATGATTTATGCAAAGTACCTGGCATGGAGACAGTCACCTACAGAGCAGACGCTCAGGAAAGCAATGGCTGTGGATATTTTCATGTCAGGTGGGTGGGAACAGTGTGGGTCCAGCCAAGGGCTCCATTCAGAGCAGGACTGCCTGTCCCTGCTCCTGCCCAGGCATGGTTCTGAGATTCAGAGGAGGGATCTGACACAGCCAGGATGAGCAAAGTTGCTGAAGTGGAAACCCAGGTGCATGGAGCACTCCAGTAGAACCAGGGGAAGGAGATGGCTGTAGATCACTCGGTGGCTTCCAGTTACACAGCAGTAGGAAAAATTCCTGCCCCCGCTCCCCCTGGCAGAGTTGAGGCTCCTGTCTCCCTGATTTCTATCAGAATAAGCTTAGAAAAGTGATAGAGCTTAGCTTGCCCAAGGAAGACGTTTGTGTTCCAGCCAGGGAGGGGGCTGGGAAGGCTGGTACCCACTACAACACACTGCACAAAGGCAAGCTCTCATTATCACTGCATTTATTTTGACTAGGCAAGTGTTAGATCCTAATCAAGCAGAGAGGAGCAAATTGGTCCCAAATTAAAAAACCGAAAGGGAAGAAAGATCATTTAGAAAGCGTGTCAACAAGGGGCATGGCCTGGTTCACCTGCAGCACAGCCCAGCGGAAAGAGTGAGGTGTGGTTTTAATTCTGATTTAGACTCCAGCCCAAAGTATCCTCATAATAAATTAGGAGAAGGTGGCTGTAGCTCAGATGTTCTCTTTACACTCACTGGAGGGTGTATACGAGGTGAGACCCTCTCATGAAGACCTTGAAGAGAGGCTGCGAAGTTGAAGGAAATGAACACAGGCTGTGGAACTGAGCTGGTCTGGATTTGATGCATGCTCCATTGCCCATAAGCTGGACTATCCCAGCATCTCTGAGCCTCAATTTCCTCACCTCTAAACTAAGGTAATAAGAACCCCAGGGTGCAGTGAGAATTATGTGGACATTGCATATAATCTTGTTTAATGAATGTTCTCCCGGTCTCTGCCCCCACAATCTAGAATCCCAGGTTCCATAATCAGATTTCAGCTCTGGCTGATCCCAGGACAGACAATGAGAGCTGCTATAAATGATTGAAAGAGTCTCACCCCTGATTGCCTCTTCTCCAGGATCTTTCTGGAGTCTCTGCTTTCTGACTCAGTTCCACAGGGTGCTGGGAGGAGGGCAGAGCGAGGGAGGGACTGGCTGGAGGCAGGCCCATGGACATGATGATATCAGGGGCAAGACTCTGGTGGGTCCTAAATACAGGTGCCCAGCCCCCCAGACAGCGCTTAAGGGTAATATACACACAGGATGTCTGAATGACATCTTCAGCATCCTCAACTAAGCCTGATCACTGCTCCATACATTCCTCATCTACAGAGTCCTTCAACACACATTGATTGAAGCCTGCTTTGTAACAGGCCTGTGCTGGCCCAAGAACACAAAAGGTATAAGTCATGGATCTTGCTTTTATTCTAGGGACCACATGGAATAAATCTGATAATACTCCCAAGTTACCTTGCTCCCCATCCCGATGGCTCCCAGGCTGTTCTCTGTGCTGGACCCTTGTCCACAGGACATAAACTAGTTCATCCATTTCTGTCCTAATATATAATCCTCCAAACTGGAGATACTCCATGAAATATGGGATGGGAGGTCTCAACAGCACGGAGTACCGGGTTTCAGATTCCAGATGCCTGGTATCTCCATTAGAAGAACCAATAAAAAACAAAATAGAATTAGCCTCATCATCTGCCCAGATCTCTTTGACCATCTCTATGCAAGGCATTGCTATAATTGGGCCATGAAAAATATTTAACAAAGTCAAAATGCCATCTGCAGAAATTAGTAGTGGGGAAGATTGGGTTTAAGTAGGAACAAGTCATGGGTGGGTGCATTGTGAGAGGAGGAAAACCAAGAGCATAAATGTAAGATGGAAAGAGAGAGTTGTCAAAGGGAACACAGAGGGGGCAGTTATTAGGTTGGTCTCTGGCTTGCTCTTTTCCCCTCACTGATATTATGCACATCTTTGGCTTTACACGTGGACTGGCAAGTTAATATCTCCAACCCGGACACATCCTCAGTGTCCATATTTGTGTATCCAACTGCCTCTTAACACTTCCTCTTAGGTGTTTCAAAATATTCCAAACCGAATCTGTGCTCTTCACGACTTCCTTCCTCAAGTCTGGTTTTCTTTCCGATTTCCCTCTATCGGTGAAGTCACCATTATCCATTCACTTGCACAAAGCACCAACTTAGGACTCATTTGTGACATCTCTTTCTCCCTCAATCTCCCATATCCAGTCATCACCAGCCTGTTGATTTTAATTCCTAAAAGTCACTTGAGTCAATCTGCTTCTCTTCCGCCTCCTACCAATATTTTAGTCCAAAGGGCCATCTTCTTTCCTCAAAACCCTCCACAGTCTTCCAGATGGTCTTCTTGCCTGCAGTCTCTTCCTCAGCCTGCAGCCAGAGGGATTTTCCCCAGATGCATATCTGATCACATCATCCTGCCATTGACCCTGTCCTCATAGGTATGTACTAAAACTCTTCAGTGGCAGCTCCTTGCTCGTATGATAAAGATCAGCCCTAAGAGCTGGAGGAAAAGTGAATGCCCCCTGGCTGAGCACAGAAGTGGGAGAGGAGGAAGGGTCCTTTATCAAGGCCAGATGTGAAGCTGTTACAGCACAAGGGGAAGTGGATGCCAGTCAGGTAAAGACAGCAGACATCCACCATAAGGGCAGTCTCTCAAGGAAAAACTTTACAAGGAATTAACAGGGGGCTGAGATACTAATTTCAGCAAGAGACTAAGGGGCTTAGGGAAAAGCTATAGCTAAGTGGAATCAGAGTATGTATAGCAAGTTTATGGCAGCCCCATTAAAATCACACTAGCTGGCGAGGCCAAGCCACCTAACATGCATCCGACTGCTAAAGCATTTCAGTTCTTGTAGCTACACAGGATTGGAGAAGGCTGGGGCTAACAGGAGTCTGGCATGACTTGGTCATAGTGAACCTCTGTTGGCTTCTCCCTGCTCAAAAACCATCTGTTCTATAATGTCTTCTAGAATTGAACCAGGATTTGATATTACACTGCTCAATCTATAATTCCCAGGAGTCAGCCTTGAATCTTTGCTCTTGCCTGAAAATGAGCTCATTTACTCATCTCCAATTTCCCGGTATTTTTCTCACCCACCTACCCTGAATTTTTCTTCTTTCTTTCTTGAAGTTTAACTTATACTTCGTAATGGATGCTTCTGTTTAAGCCACCGTTTGAAGTGCTAGAGGAGAAAGGAAGGTCAGACATAGTTTCTTCCCTTTCCATGTCCCTCTAGAGACATTAAAAAAAAAGCCACTTCTCTGTTTAAAAGCCTCCAATTTTCCGCAGACTAAAGTTCACCTGCTCTAACGTGGCATATGAAATTCTTTGTACCATGGCCTGCATCTTGTAGGGTTTCTTGGTTACAGGCACAGTAACTATCTCTGAACACTGCAAGCCTTGAGAATCTCATGGATTGGAAGGCATAGCTGGTCAAAGAGGCCTAAGAAAGGGTTGGAACCAGAAGACCTCTGATAATCCAGAGAATAGGAATTAAGAGACAACCTCTTCAAGACGCTGTGGTCAGTACAAATGAGCTTCAAGACTTTCTTTCAGCCCCATCATGCATGTTTCAAATTCCTAAGACTTCCCCACGCCATTGTGTGGCTTCTTAGTAGGGACACTAATCAAGGTGTCCCACGTCCCTCGGGTAAAGAGCAGTGACCTAAGCTTAGCCAGCTTGATTGAGGAGGGCAGTACCACTCTTAAGCTCATGGAAGAAACACCCTTGTGCTGGGTCATCCACCCTAGAGGTCTCCACTCTAGTCCTCTCACTGCATGTCTTCCCAGGGGATAAGGAGGCCGTAGGCCAAGCACACTTGCCCACCACAACCTACACTCTCCTCCTGGACCATTCTCTTGGTCACTGAGACCCTGGACTTTCCAGTCCAAGTTGCCTCTTCCCTGGATCTGTCCTCCCGAGGGCAAATTGCATACCAAAGCCAGAGGGGATATAAAGACTGTTGTCCACCCACTTCCAGTCTGCAGGTTATGATGTACTCACACATGTGCAAAAAGCCACTACAGTGATGGACAGAGCTGGGAGTAGGAAGAGAAGTGGGGCCAGGCTGAGGGTAGGGATCCAGGAGCCATAAGCCAGGATCCAGCTCTCCCCATGCTGCCATATTTTGGCAAGAAAATCTGAGAAGTCAGAGGATTCTCAATTTGAACTTGGCCTTCCAGGTCATTATGAAGATAGGAGGATAGTACACATTTTAAATAACACTTTAATAGATTTCTGTATAACTTTAAAATGCCTAGGCATGTCCTGCAATGTTATAGGCAGGTCTGTCAAAGAGAGTTAGGATGCTGCTACTTAAGGAAGAGGCACCGGCGATGTCCACATGCTGCTGAGATTCTGTGTTCCCACACCTGTACGTAATGAGCCCCCACAGACTCAGCCACCCAGGCCCTCAGCAGATCCTGCAAATGCAGGAGCCTCCCAGCTGTCTCCCTGCCTCCATGCTTGCCCCCGGGAGTCTTCTCAGCAGAGCATCCAGAGGGATCTTTTAAAACATCTAATGGATCAATCTACTTCCCAGTTTAAAAGCCTCCAGTGACCCCCGTCTCTCTCAGAGAGACAGTCAAAGTGCTTTTCACATTTCACAAAGCTTTACACGGCATGTCCCAGCCTCTGCCCACTCTCTGACTGTCTGTCCTCTTGCTGACCCACTCCAGCTGCGCTGTCCCCCCAGTTGTCGCTGGGACTGTCAAGCTCAGCCCTGCGTCGGGTCCTCTGCACCTGCTGTCCTTGTGGCTGGGTTGTTCTTCCCCGGATTGTCGCTGTGGCTGGTTCTCTCAGCTCCTTCAGCTCTCTATTCATGACACCTCCTAGCACAACCTTCTCTGGTGACCCCAACTAAGGTAGGGAACCCCGTTCCCACTGCAGCACCTCCTATCCCCCTGCCATGCATTGCTCTCCCCACAGCACTCATCATCACACTGCATCTTGCTTGTTGTATATCGTCTGTCTAGACAGACTAGGATAGAAGCCAACATGTGGGCAGGGACCTTTGTCTGTCTGTTCCCTGCTGTCTCTCCAGCACCTAGAACATTCCTAAACTCAGAGGAGACACTCCACAAATGTTTGTTGAGTGAATAAAGGCATGAATGAATGAAAGCATACACGCCCATGCCTCTAGCCCCTGCACACGGTCCCCTCTCTATCTGGGATGCCACCGTCATCGTCTCCAGGGGCTCATCCTTCAAGGCCTAGCTCAGCGTTACCCTGTCTCTATGGCGGCTCTTCCTCTCCATCCCACCCCAGCAGAATTATTTTTGGTGCCACCATCATACTTTACACACTTCTCTAATAATACTCACCACATTAAATTATGGTCCTGTTTTTTTCTTTTAAAAAATGTACATAGGCAGTACATGAATACATTCATCTTATTAAATATTCAAACAATATAGTAAGTGAATGATCTCCTCTATCCTACTTTAAATCTACCTTTCCTTCCCAGGAGTAATCTTGTCTGGGAATTTACATACACCTATGGGGAGAAAAACGTAAAGTTTGTTTTGAGTGTACATATGTGTGCTTTATTATACCTATGTTCTAATAGTTTCTATGATTTGCACCTTCACCACAGAATACTTTGGATGACTGTCCATTTTGTACCTGTATGTATTTCTCATTTAAAAAAAATACTTCAGCATTAAATTAGATAGAATGGGGGCATGATGATTTAGTCGGCCATTCCCCATCTTATGGGTATTTAGCTGGTTTCCATTAGTGCAGCCATGCCACAGTGAAGGTTCCTACACAGGTCTCTTAGCGTATATGTATTTCTGCAGACTGCATACCTAGAAGGAAAATAGAGGATTTGCAAAGTGTGCAGATTTTAACCTGCCAATTCACCCTTTAAAAAGCCTGTAAAATTTATACTTTTGTGAAAGTGGGATATTTTCAGTATTTTTAATATTTCCATATTTACTGGGAGAAAATGTCTCATTCAAGTTTTGTTTTTCATTTCTCTGATTATTACTGAAGTGAATGTGTTTGTGTATAATTATTAGAATTTAGTTTCTCTTCTTCTGTGACTCGTCAGTCCATATTCTTTGCCTGTTTTCTTTTCTGTTGCTGTCAATATCTTTTTATGTGCCTGCTTGTCTTAGTTGACTGTGAGCTCCTTCAGGTAGTCATCGCATCTTATTTATCTTGGTTTCCCCTTCAAGAGCACACAGATGGTGCTTAATGAATGTATATCCAATTGCATTATTGAAGCCATAGGCATTGCCCTCCATCACAGTTGTCATCATTATCATCATCCTCATCACCACCACTGCCATTTATTTAGTCTCGCTGGATGCTAAGCCTTATCTTGGGAGGTGTGCCTGTATTGTCTCTCATCTTCATAATTCCTCACCCAACAAAGTGACTATCGATAGCTCTGTTTTACAGACAAGGCAACTGAGAATCACAAGTTTCCTGGGCTGCCTCAGGACACTCAGCCATGGGAAGGTGGGATTATGAAGCAGATTCTTTTCAGCCTGGTTCCAAAGCAGATGCAATCTCCCTTACAGCAGTGGTCCTCATCCTGGCCACACATTAAAGTCAGCTGAACAGCCTTTTAAACGATACCTATATCCAGTCCTACCCCAGGCCAATTGATTCAGAATCTCTGGGAATTGATCTGGAGAAGTGGTATCAAAAAAAAAAAAATCCCTAGATGATTCTGATGTACAGAAATGGTTGAAAACCATTCGTCTATGTTGGAAGTGAGTCAGCTTTTTCTGTAAAGGGGCAGATAGTAAATATTTTAGACTTTGCACGGCATGCAGTCTTTGTGGCAACTACCCACCCTTGCCATTATAGGGTGAAAACAGCCAAAGACAAAAATGAATGAACATGCCTGTGTTCCAAATAAAACCTATTTACAAAAACAGGCGGTGGCCAAATTTGGTCCATAGGCTGTAGTTTGCTGACCCCTGGTCTATATAATACTTCAAAGAGCCTGGAATTGAAGATTGTCCCAGTCAAACCTCCACATCTGGTCACATTAATTACCATGTTAAGGCTCAAGAACACTGGCATAAGAATACTTGTCCCATGTCAGGAGATTCTGCTTCAGTAGATGGGGTCTGGGCCTGGGAGTCTGCATTTCAACAAGCAATGCAGATGATTCTGATGTAAGTAGATGTTACGGGTCCATATTGCAAGAATCACTGGTCTACTGAAGCATAATGTTCCTGGCACGTAGCAAACGCTTGGCTGGAGAAGCAGAACTGGCTCTAATCCAAAAATTCTTTAAGATCACGGGCAGACATTTTGTGTGTCCCTGCCTGCCTTATGTTCCAGCATCCTGCCTCTGAGGTTCTGGAAACTTTGATGCTCCAGCATCAAATCCTCCCAGTCTGCATGTTGGCAGAGGAGGACGCCATCCTTCCTCTTCAACTCTGATATTAGTAAGAGACCCAAGTCCTCTTATATTTCAAAACATTGAAGAAGAAAGTGCCTGTTTAACCACCTACGTGATAAAACTGATACTGGCATTTATCAGTCTGTGTGTGCGTGTGTGTGTGTGTGTGTGTGTGTTTTTTAATAGTTCAGTAGTTAGAAAATAGAGCCTCCATTCTCCTGTCATCAGCTTTGAAACTATGTGGTGAGTGAATGCAATCATTTCTGTTTCTGACCTCTTTAACATCCATTATTTCTCTGTTGTCCGCGTCTAATAGTCCCAATCCTTTTAGTTGTTGATGGCTTGACGATTACTGGGGCTACTGCTTTAGGATTACATCCAAATGCATCTGAACAGTGGAATTTACTTACTGCTTCCCTCCTAAAAGCTTTTTAGCATGATCCAGCTGGGATGGTTTCATCAAGAGAACCATTATTTGCGGCTCTCTTTTTTTGAGGGGTAGAAATAAATTTCCCAAAAGATGAAAGTGAACTCTGTTCATTGTAGATCCACAATATTACTTTTTTTCTCTCTCCTTTTTACATTTCATTTTCACAATTTGCCTCAGGAATGACTTCTCTCCGGGGAAACGGAATGTTCTAAGTTGAACAATTGAGTCAAATCAATATTTAGAGAGGTTTGGACTTTCAAGCCTTTTGCTGGATTTTGGCAGTATCATTTTATACTGTAAAACCCTTTTTTCCCAGGTAACCTGTAATATTAATATTGAACATTATTCACAGCTTTCTAACACCCCCTAATGTCACTTAGCTATCAGCTAAGCAAATAGTGCTCAAGAGTTAAAAATATGCTATTCTTCTTCTAAAGCACATGCACTTTTATGTTAAAATGGTATTGCTCTGTGTTCCTAATCTCTATATACATATCTACCTGTGCGTGTAGTAGCTTTCAACACTGTAATTAGACACAGAAACCACACAGTGCAAACACAATGCACGTATACAGGTTTGTAGAGCAGCTGTGACAAATACATAATACGGTAAAACACTTTTTCACTAGCTAGGGCAAATTCTAGAGTATATAAGGAGGGTTTCAAATGACAACTATGTAGAAGAATCTGAACTATTTCATGCAGGAAGATTACACAGATGAAAATATCTAGCTAGGGTGCCTCTCGAGAAGAGTATTTGAGAGGCAGTGTGCAATACTGGAGGGCTGATAGCTCAAGGAGTCCAATCCTCTTGGGTTTAAATTCCAGCCAAGGTGCTGTGTGATCTTGGGCAGGTTGCTTTACCTCTCTGAGGCTCAGTTACTTTGTTACATGAAGAAGATAATAGTAGAACACTTACCTCATGAGGCTCTTGTGACGATTAAGCAAGGTAACAAATGTCAGGCAGCAGACGCAGTTTCCTCATCTGAGGATTGTAACCACAGTATAGCAATGAAAATGAAAGGAGATCCGTCATCATTACAGCAGAACTCTTTAGAATATGTCCCTCCCTGCCACACACACAGCAAATATGAATCTCTTTTATGAACTATCGTGGTTAATAGTAAATGTCCACATTTACTCAGCTACACTAATAAAAAATTTCAGAGCTACACTTGAATGGTTTCTCTCTCATCCTACCTCTCCCCTTCTTCTTGTACCTCATCCCCCATGATCACTTAGTACCAAATTGTGCCATTCGACCTCCTAAATAACTTTCTAATTCTGCCGCCTCATCTTTATCCTCCCTGTCCCTGCCTCAGTTCAGGCCTTTATTATCTTTTGTCTGGACTAATGCAAGAACCTCTTAACCAATTTCACTGTCTTGGGCTTGGTTCCTCCGTGGTCTATTATTAGCCCCATTTTACAGATTAGGAAATTGAGACACAAAAAGCTTCAATCAATAGCTGCAAATCACACAACTAGTAAGTGGTGTTACAGGGATTCCAACCCAGGCAGCCTGGCTCCAGGATCTCTGCGCTTTCCTACCTTGGAGTGTTCTGGGTGCAGTGCATTATTTGGTTGAGGAAACCGGCAGTACCTCCTACGTCTGATAATTGCACCTCAAGTGAGTCCTGTTTCTCCCTCACCAGGTGTTTCTTCAGAGCTGCTCTAATTGTTACATTGTCTCCGCAGGAGCTCCAAGGAGCAGCCAGGCCATTCTACAGGAAGAGAGCAGGGGAAGGAGGAACAGGCAGAAATGTACAAATGAGTTCTGGTGGGAGACTATCAATGCATCCTGGCATGGTGTCCAGAGGCAGACCTGGACCACGCACAAAAAGGAGGAAGCTGAGCTAGGGATGGAGAAAGTAGGGATTCAGATCCATTTTAGCATTTCAGGAGTCTGGCCCAGTGGGTGGGCGCTGGCATGAAGAATTGCCTGGTTGGGGTGATGCTTGGATTTGGGCTGTAGCAGAGGCTGCTAGTTTAGAGCAAGATCTCAGGTAGACGTGATGCTGAGGTACCCTAGGGACAAATCATCCATGTTCCAGTGAAGCCACAACCCCATAGAAACAGAGGCCCAGGCTTTCCCATGCCCTGTGATCATCGGCACTAGGGTGGCAGGAAAAGTGAACTGAGACACTTAAGGTCCAGGGCAGGATTGCTTGCTGACCATTCTGTGGATCTCAATGCTCTCCTGCAAAGTTGACTGTGGTCTCCCCAACCATGATTTTGCAAAAGACACTGCCAGCCTGTGTGAATGCGTAATTTGTATATCAAGCTTCTCTAAAGGCCGTGGGTGTAGCTCTGAGGGCACATCCGTGAGGTCCTGACATATTATGATCCTGGCATTTGCTTGCTCAAGGTCTACTTGGGCATTTCTCAACCGTGTCTGAGAGATGTCAGTAGCTGTTACAAGAGATGAAAAAGACGGGGGGTTGGCATCGTGGTCAAAAGTACTAGAAAAAAATAACCTCTACCCTTTCTGAATTTGAAAATGCAGCATAATATATCACTCCCTTCAAAATTCATAATGCATCTTAGCATTAAAGTTCTTCAGTAAAGAATTTGTTTTTAGTTTGGTTTATCATATTCTTGCCCAAACTTATTTGACGAGAGAACTGTTTTTACACAGACGAGTCAGTAACATTGCAAACAGTGTCCCTCAGGGTTCACTTGGGAAATAACTGATCTAGTGGAACACAGCACTAGAACTTGCAGAACATAAGAAGATGAAGAGTGAGCAGCTCACCAGTGTAGACTGTCCTCACTGGCGGATTTTATCTGATTGCCAGGATTCTCCCACACTAGACAGTGAGTTCCTATGAGCTCTGATAACGCAGGCATTGTATCTAACTTACCACTGCATCTTCCTGTGCCTTTGAATGTTGATTTTTTGTGTTCTGGCCTTTTCTTTAGGAACAACTGTCATTCATGCATTTTCCATCCTCAACATTCTCATCTTTTGTTGCTGTTTCTCTGCACTTTTATAACATCTCAGTTTTTCTCACATTAATGATTATATTTTTGTGCGTTGACAATTACCTTTTCCTTTACCACACCTAATGCATATTTTAATTCTCTTATTTCATTTTTGTTTTCCATACAGTCTAGCTTATTTCAAACAACTCTTTTCATTTCAGTTCATTGTTTTATCATTTCAGCTTTATTTCTTATTTCATTGAGTTTATGTTTTTGAAACTTTATAGAGACCATAAACATATGCTTTCAAAAATCTGCTTTTGTTCCCTATAGTCTATCTTCTTTCTGGGCATATTCTACCTCTGCTGCATCCTTCTTTCTTGCTGTGCAAGCTCTGGCTGCAATTAGAAGATATGTCCTCGTGTAAAGACAAGAAGAGTTCTTTTTCAAGCCGCTGTTTGCCCACTTTAGGCTCTGAGGATTCACCCTTATTTCCCACATGGTACTTCTGGTTGTCGTTAGACTTTCTCTTCTATCAGTGATATTCACCACGCTGAACCAAATTTCTGGCATCTTCAAAGAATTTTGGCCAGTGTGTTTCTTTAAGACTCAGGGGGAATCTGCTGTCTCTGCTTCATGCAGAGAAATTTTTGTGTTTGTGTGTGTACATATGTATATGTTTATATATATGTGTGTATAATATTGTTAAAAGCAAGACAACAGTCTCAAAATGGAGTCACTTATGCTAAGCCCCATGTCACCAAACTGAGACAACTTAATTATAGTTTCAGCTCTCCCAGAAATGGTATCTTAAATCAGTCAATCAGGAAGCACCTAATCAGCACTAGTTAGTTATCAGCACTGCCTGATAGACCCCTGCCATCCCCTATAGGAAAGGAACCTTGCAGTAACTAACCTGCCTTTTTTGCCTAGTATAACTTCCTGTTCCTGCTCCCTTCTGCTTATAAGAGTCTTTCGTTTTGTACAGCTCCTCAGAGCTCCTTTCTTTCTGCCAGGTTGGATGCTGCCCCATTCAAATAGATTTTTGCTCAAATAAATTCTTAAAATTTTTAATATGCCTCAGTTTATCTTTTAACTATATATATAACTATATATATATATATATTTTCATTCCCTCTATTGCCAAAAAAGGCATATGGAAAACTGCAGCTGCTGTGATTTTTCTGTCCCTTTCCTTTCCTACTTAAAAGAAGTGACATGATGGCTGTGTCCCATGATGTGGGCATTGTGGTCCTGCATGTGTACAGAAGGTGATGCACTGATTAGAGGAAGGGAGGATAAAGTATCCATGGGCACCTCCTGAATGAGTTCCCACGGTGGGCAGAGCTCCCTGCCTCTGGTTGGCACAGGGCACTGGGCTCTAAGTCCCTGTGGCTGAGAAGTTGTAGCAGAAGGGCCAGGCCTTATTTTTCTGCATCACGGACCCCTCCCTCCTTTGATTAGTGGAAGTTCTCAAGGACTCGGAAGATTTTAATCAATATTTCTTGTTCCCAGGACTACAGCAACTTTGCATGTATTGGTGTGTGTAATTTAATGAATATTTCAGTCGGAAATTGGTGGAAAGTGAATCCAGTCGTTTGCCAGCTGGTATCTTGCCCTGGAAGTTCCTATTATCTAGTTTAATCCTTCAAACAGCCTCGCAGGGTGCTGTTATTAACCCTGCTTTACAGGTGAGAAACGAAAGCTCAGAGTGCTTCAGAAGTCACTGAGGGTCACACGGCTAGCAAACGACAGAGGCAGGCAGGATCCAAGCCCTTCTCTTGTCTACAAAGCCCTTGTTTTCTCAGCTATTACTCACTTCCTCCAGTCTCCAGGCAGCTCATTTTATTTCGTTTACTTAATTCGATCTTATTGAAGATGCATTTACTGAGCTCCTATTATAGAAGAAAGACTTTCGCACTCCAGAAGCTCATGATGAGAAGAGAAAGATAGGAAGTGGTGGTTCCATGATGGACGATAAGCAGCTTGAGCAAAGGCTGCAGGGTTTGGGCAAAAGCAGAAATTACATTGGTGTAGATGATCGGAAAATATCTCATGCAGAAGGAGGCATTCGAAGTGGTCTTGAAGAGGGGGATGGCTTCTGATTCAACCAGCTGTGACAGAAGCAGGGTGTCGGGAGAGCATGTGAAGTTTGGGAAGCCCTACAGTTTCTGCTTTGACTGTGTATGAGTTTGCTAGGCTTGCGGTAACAAAGTACCACGGACTGGGTGGCTTATACGAAATAAATGTATTTCTCACAGTTCTGGAGTCTAGAAATCTGAGATCAGGTGTCAGCAGGGTTCCTTTCTTCTGAGGCCTCTCTCCTTGGTTTGTGGATGGCCGCCCTCTCCCTGTGTCCTCACGTGATCTTCCCTCGTGCATGTCTGTGTCCTAATTCCTCTTCTTATAAGGACACGAGTCATATTGGATTAGGGCCCACCCTAACGACCTCATTTTAACTTAATTTACCTCTTTAAAGACCCTGTCTCCAGAACACATAAAAGTTAAATATATATATATATATATATATCAGAGTAAAACCAAGAACTAAAATAATTATTCTTTTTGAGAATTCTCTAGTTTTAAAAAATAATTAACTTTATTTTTGATGCTAAAAGTGTAAATGTAAAAAGCATACGCTGAGACATGATCAGCGTGTAAGCCCTTGTAACTATCAGTCAGACAAATGTATAGAACATTTCCATCAATCCAGGAAGTTTCCCATCAAAATATCTCAAAGAGGGAACCTCATTTCTGTTCTGCTACTTCATGGAAATAGAATCACACTGGAGTATCAGAAAGGTACATTAAAATAGATATGTTTTAGGTGTCGAAAAATATTTTTTTTTATAAGCATCTTTTGCTGAACATACTCTTTGGGGGATTATCCATGTTATTGCCTTATCTGTAGTTTGGCTGTTTTTACTGTGGACGGTTAATCCATTATATGAATATACTATGGTTTGTACATCACTTATCCTGTTGATGGACAGTTCGGTTGTATCCAGTTTTTGCCTAGTATAAATGACATTGCTATGAACATTTTTGTAGGGAAAAAAAAAGACCTTGTCTCCAAACAAGTGAGTTTCTGAGGTACTGTGGGTTATGACTTCAATATATGAATTTTGGAGGGACACAATTCAGCTCATAATGGGCTGGAACCAATGGTATGTCCTGGTGGCAATATGAAAAAGGCTGTGGATAAAGACCAGGTCGTATGGCACAGCACTTAGAATGCCATGTGGAAGAGATGGGACTTAATCTTCCTCTAGGTCACCATTCCCTGCACGGAACACATGCCACTGACTGTGTGTGAGCAAACGAACAGACGTGATTGTGTGGGACAAGATTTTAAGTGGTACTAGGATGCCACATTAAATAACATTGAATCCCACAGCAAGATAGTCATTTCCTTTCCATTTTTCTTTCAGTTTTTCAAGGATAAAATCTCAGTTGGTGCTGATATGTCTTTCGCACCTCTCGGACATTGGCTAATGTCCCCTATTGAGCAAAGAGGAAGTCGAGGAGCCTGGGAAGATAATGTTAACTAGCTCACATTTGAGAATACTCTGTTGTTCTCATCTTATTTAATTTTTATGCTTGTCTTTCATTTATGACAGGTGATTCTGGGTTTCCACTTGCAATAATGATATAAAACTTTCTTTTATTACCTAAATGTAGCCAAGTTTTTTGAAAAAAGTGATTCGATTTAAAGAAAATCTGGGAAAAAGAGTAGAATAATTCTTATAAGCCATAGCAAAAATTGTGAAGGTGGAATGCAAAAGCCTGAAGCTTGGGCAATGCTGTTGTGGGCTAAGACAAGGAAAAGGAGGGAGGAAATGGTGCTAACTATTGGGAAAATCATCTGGAGAATGATGTCGTTGTGAGTGTGTGCGTGTGTGTGTGTGCGTGTGTGCGTGTTCTCACACCCTGGAATCATCCCATCAACTGAGAAGAATTAGGAAGATTGGCTCTGGCTTTGTTTTCTCTCTGTAAGTAAAATTGAATACAACCACGTAATGGTTGTATTCTCAATTACATAATGGTATGAATTCTGTTTGTTTCTCTAGAAACTAATAGTTATCAACAAAGAGTTATCGAGCACTTTCCAGGTGCCAGGCCCTGTGCAAGGTGATGTAGCTAGAACAGGGATTAAGACAGACAGGGTCCCAGCTAAAAGATCAGAGACTTGCCTGTGACTCCCAAAAGGACCTCTTACCCACCAGGTGCCCTTGGCCAAGTGATCTGAACTGTTTGAGCCTCCGCTTCCTCACGTGTCGAGTGGGCTGAGACATATCCCCCATATCAGCCCTGGTGATTGTTGGGGGAAGAGGGAAAATCCCCCTCTGCCCCTTCCCTTAAGGTTCTTATGGCTGGCCAAATAATTAACAAGACAGGTTAGCAGGAGAAAATAATACCAAGTTTAATAACATGTATACATGGGAGAAACTCAGAAATGAGCAACTCCTTCCTCTGTCTAAGCTGCTTGCTTAAGTATTGTAGCTAAAGGCGAGGAAGGTGTTGCGGGTGGGTAGTGGTCTGGGACTTCAGAGGGCAAGAAGACAATTCTTTTTGGGGTCATCTATAGATAATGTGGTCAGGGAGAGACAGAGTTTTTGATAAAAGGGGCTTGGTGCCCCTCCCATTGTAACATCTATTTTACATTATCATTACAGCCATCATAATAGAAGATCTGTTCCAGGAAGGAGCTACCATGTCAATTTCTTTAGGCAATTAGTGGGGGAGGTCAAATGTCCCTCAGAGAAAACAATCAAGGTAAAGAGGTATATTTCCGGGTGGCCAAATCTTGATCTCCCACATGATAAATGAGCCAAGGTGTGTGAACACACTCTGCAAATTGTGCGAAGGCATGTGGTCAGCATTATTACCCTGAGCCTTACATTCAGTGTTTCAAAAGTGCCATTCAGAGAATCCTCGCCTTTACAGCCCTAGAAGCGTGCAAAAGATAGACCTTCTATTCCTAATTGCATAACTTGGACAATTTAGCTGGAAATGTTAACAACTCTCTGTAGCAGGGAGCTGGGATGGAGGGGACCACGCAGTTTGGAGATCAGGGCTCTCCTTTTGGGAAGAGAGAGTTTTAAGGAGACCGGCATCTACTGTGTGTTCCTTTGGGAGAGGTATTGTGGGTTAATACAATGCAGCCCCTGAATTTTAATGAGTCCAACAAATGTGCAGGGCTCCAGGGAGAATAATTGAAAGGAAACTATCCAAGTCAGACCTAGTTCGTCCGAGCCTATTTGCAATCTCTCTTCCAGTGGAGGTGGGGGTGGGGAGAAAGCTTCAGGTTAACAAGTTAATGACACCTGCCTACTGTGCCTTTAATTACCCCGCAAACCTCAAGCAGAGACTGACAACTGCAGGAGCCATATGTAGATTTCCTAGGCTCTCTCCACCCTGATAACACAGCTGTCTTCCCAGAAGCTTTCTGACAAGGATGAGCTTCCTTTCTGGAAACACACCTTCACAGGGCAAGTGAGGCTAATCTATGTTCTCATGGGGTTTCTCTTTTAATCTTCAGAGCAAACCCTGCGAGGTCAACACTCTTGTGTTTATTTACCCAGGAGGACGCTGTGGCTTAAAGATATGGAATGACAAGTCCAGGATCACCTATTTGGGAATGGGACAGATGTGAATGGAACTTAGGTCGGTCTGACTGACAAATGATGCTCACTCCAGGGTTCCAGGCAGCTGTGGAGTGCCCCCCCGCCCCCAGTCTCCCCTGCTTCCCTCTGTGCTTCTTTCTCTAGTCTCTTTTTACTACCCCTCTTTCTGTTTTCCCTTCTTTCCTTCCTCCCTTCCTCCCATTAACCCTCCCTCCCTTCCTTCTTTCCATCCTTTCTCCATTTCTTCTCTTCCTCTTTCAAGAAATATAAACGAGATTCCTATCTATGCTAGTCTAAGCGCTGTGGATACAGAAATGAAAAAGATGTCCCACATGCTTCCACGAGTTTACATTGTAACTGGGGCAGACAGATGAGAAATAAACAAAAATAATATCAAGTAAACGAGCATGTACAATAAGTTCAGGGAACGGTAAAGGGGACGGGAGTGATGACGAGCAAGCGTCTTTGACGTGAAGGCCCCTGGAAGGCCTGCCCACCAAGGTGGCAGTTGGTCTGAGATCTGAATGGGGTAAAGAACAAGCTACGTGAAGTCTGCACCGTGAGGTGGAGGTGGAGGTGGAGGAAGCAGCAAGTGTAGAGGTGTCTGTGTTAGTCAGCTCTGCTGCTGTAACAAAAAACCACAGATAAAACCACAGTCTGGATTAAACTACAGACATTTATTTCTCATAGTGCTGGAGGCTGGAAGTCCAAGATCAAGGTGTCGGCCAATTTGGTTCCTGGTGAGGGCTCTTCTTTGCTTGCAGGCTGCTGCCTTCACACTGGAGAGAGGAAGTTCTAGTGTTTCTTCCTCTTCTTATAAGGGAACTAATCCCATCATGAGGCCTCTACCCTCATGACCTCGTCTCAACCTAATTACCTCCCAAACACCCTATCTCCAAATACCATCACATGAGGGGTCAGGGCTTCAACATATGAATTTGGGGGAACACAAACGTTGAGTCCATAACAGTGGCGTGTGGGAATGAGTTTGGTGTGCTTGAGGAACAGCAAGAAGGTTCATGTGGCTGGACCTGAGTGAATGATAGGGAGACTGGTAGGAGATGAGTTCAGAGAGGAGACAGCTGGGAACAGATCCTTTATAGCTTTGTGGTCCAAGGCAGAGAGACCTTGCATGTGTTGGCAAGAGGCTGTTAGAAGACAGGACCTGACGCTTGAGTACCCTGCCCTCTGCTTCTCCTCCTTCTCTTTTTTTTTTTTGTGAGGAAGATCAGCTGTGAGCTAACATCCATCCCAATCCTCCTCTTTTTGCTGAGGAAGACTGGCCCTGAGCTAACATCTATTGCCAATCCTCCTCCTTTTTCTCCCCAAAGCCCCGGTAGATAGTTGTATGTCACAGTTGCACATCCTTCTAGCTACTGTATGTGGGACGCGGCCTCAGCATGGCCGGGGAAGTGGTGCGTCGGTGCGCGCCCGGGATCCGAACCCGGGCCGCCAGTAGCGGAGCGCGAGCACTTAACCGCTAAGCCACGGGGCCGGCCCCTCCTCCCCCTTCCCTTTGCCTTGAACTGGCCCACCCAGCCTTCTTCTGCTTTCCAGATGTTGCAAAAGTTCTCAATTTGTCTTACACAACGCTTTTTTTTGGGAGGACGGGCAACATTTAAAAGTCCGGAGACTGTATATTTTTTTAAAAAACCCAGAAGATCCAGAATTCTGACTTATTCTGAAAAACTCAAAAAATCTGGCAGTGGTGGCACTGTATTCCTCCATGGTGACAGTCAGCTGGAGCATGTCTACAGACCATTTCAAATGGGACATGTGCTTTGCCGTGGTCCCCACCCCTCCCAATGCTTCCTGGACCCTGAGCCAGAACGTATTTCTGTCTTCTTCTCTGCACTCTATGCTACTTTGCCTCCAGGTGGAGATGCTTATCCCTATAGACAATTTCTGGTTTGAGACGGGGACTTCTGATTTACTAAAAATATGCTTTGTCTAGCTTCTTTAACTCTTTCATCTTATGTAACATATGTTGTTAGTTGCCTTCAGATGATTCCATGAAGTTCGTTGGAAAAGGTGGAGCAGACCACAAGACTGGACACCTGGGGTCAAGTCCGAGGACACTAGTTTGCTGTGTTACCTTGGGCAGAGTCTTCCGCCTTTCCAGGCTTCAGTTTCCCCATCTGTAAAAGATGCTCTCTGGGCACCCTGCCAGCTCTGCCATATACATGTATATCTTGACAACATAAAGCACACCCCTCAAAAATCCACATTCCCACATAATTCCATGACAGCATGTTGTCTTTCTATAATGGTCTGTGAGAGCAAGTGGAAGTCTAAGGTCTCTCATTTTATAAAGATCATTTTAAATGCATATCACAGCACTTAGAATAACTAATTAATGTTAGCACTTGTTTCTATTATTATCCGGTCTGAACCTCCAAAGTCATCAAAATATTGTAGAGACAAAAATAAATAGACCTGGTTCCAGAAGATTTAAATAATAGAGTCTTAGGAAAGAAGCAGATCTTACAATGATGTAAAAGGAACATGGATCATTCTTTCCCAGCAAGACCAAAATTGGGCCGTTAGGAAGTGTGGTTCTAATCAACCCGGGACAAGGAGATCTTGATTTTAGGTTTGGGACTACCATGTATGTCCCTGTGCACAATTTCGGTCAAGTATTTACCTCTCTGGACCCAATTTACTTGCCTGGAGACCCAAAAACCCAAGGCTAATGTGTATATCTTATTTTTTTACACAACATATTCATTTATCTGTCTATCTTTCTATCTCTCTTAATTTTCATATGCAATATTATTGTTTTCATTCACTCTAGATGCTTAGGCAAAGATAACAATATAGGTTAGGCTGTGTTGCAGCAACAGTCACAACAAAATCTGAATAATTTAAATGTTTCTTCCTCATTCAGAAAACGTCTGTTGTGCGTCAGCAGGGGTGGAACTGCCCAGCATAGGGGTTCAGGGATCGGGGCTGATGGAGACTCCCTTGTAACACACACTTCTGCTACCACAAAAGCAAAGAGAGTGTGGCAGGAAATGCTCTGGCTCTTAACATTGACACATGTCACTCTTCTCATGTTGCATGGGTCAAAGCAAGTCATAGGGCCATGTCTGAGTTTCAGTAGGTGGAGACACATGATCCCACCATGTGCCCAGGGCAAGAGAAGCTAATGTTTTTGAAAGGCCCTACCTTGGCCACAGAAAGGCCTCTCCTCCCCCGTTCAGCAGAGAATCTTGACTCTCCCTTGTCTCAGACCTGGCCCCTGAAGTCACATGCGTTTCCATGTTCTCCAAGGACTAGATGTTCTCCAAGGACCTGACAAAGATTGGATCTGATTGTTCTATTTTGTTCCTATGAGATTGAATTCAGAGTTACTCAGCCCTGCCACATCCCCGTTATCCTTTCTTAGATCTGATGAGTTGGTCTTTTTGGATCATCCCCAGTTGCTCCTTAATGTGAAGCCTTAACGAGAGGGGCCGGGCTCCCAGCAGGGAGGCAGCCTGCTGAGATCAAAGAGGAAGGCCCAGCCCAGAATCTCAGCTCTGGTGTTGAGAAGATGTGTGGTTTTTGCTAGTGATTTGGCCCCTCTCAGGCTGAATTCTCAGTCGTGACGGTAAAGGAGGTGATACCGTAAAGCGCTGTCCTTTGCCTAGTTCATAGCAGTTGTTCAAGCAATGGTGATGATTTAAGGGAAACTCAGGCACAGTGTCTGAGTCTTCATGTCTAGGGCTGGGGAACACGATGATTTGGTCGGTACGGGGCTATCAGGGAGTGAATCCTCAGGTGTGACTGCTTTGGGACCAATGGCAGCAGCCCTGTTCTTAGTGTTACCCACTGACGGGGCTAAGGCTGCAAAAACATGCCAAAGTTATAGATCCAAAGAAAAATTTCCTGTATAAGAATCCCCAAACTGCTTACTTCAAAATCCTCTGAAGCTAGTCACCGGCCCTTTACTAAATGTCTTCCACTCTGGAGAGCTGTTATATGAGGGTGCATATGGAAGCTCTGTTTCTTTCCTCTCAGGTGTTCTTGGGATGAATAATATCCTAATACATTGTAATTCCCAACAGTTGAATATACATTGACCAGAAAGAAGTGACATGCTAACCATCTGATTGATTTGATTCGTGTAGACAGTGAAGCTTTATGGTTTAGCCGAGAGTTTCAAATGACCTGGCTTGTCTCTCTACATGGTTCAGGCTCACTGGACATTTGATAAAGATCCCCTTGGAGTATAAACACAGTACCATACCTGACAGGTTGGATTTACATCTTAATGAATCCTTGCCTCTGAGAGACAGAGAGAGAGAGAGAGAATCAAGATCCCTTATTTTTCAGAAAGATGCTAACTCTTGTCCATCCACATTAACTTCCCCTCTCAGTTTACCTACCAGTGCAAGGGCTAAATGCCTCTGTCCCATGAATCCTTCTCAATTTCTATCTAGGGGCCAGGAAAGCTGGGCAGTTGAATAATCAGAACTGTGGCCAATGGGCCAGGGTGGGAATTTTTGAGAACTAGTGGTCAGGAAAGAGTCACGCAAGAAGAATGTGTTCACTGAAATAAAATACAAAGGTGAGAACTGCGAGCTGGAGTGGGTCAGCACAAGGTCGTTATTTTAGCGGCAAAAACCCCATCAGAATCCAAAGGCTCAAGAGAGTGCCTGAGCCGTGGGCAGGGAATGTGGCCGTGGGTTCCGTGAATGCATAGTGAGGATCTGAGGCCTCAGAGTTGCTCCGAGGGCCATCTCAGGGGAAGCAAAGCAAGGTGCTCGGGCAGGGTTCTCTGGGATGAGGCTCTTCGTCCAGCTGTGTTCGCCATTTGATGCTCTCAGCCTCTTCTCTTATTTGCTAAATGGAGCTTCTGCCACTGCCCTCCACCCAACCTCCTAAAAATATCACAAAGGGTATCATGCGTTTCCCCCAATAACGAGCCATGACACACAGGCACGTATTTATTTATTGCTTTTTCTTGGTTTTCGTGGTAACACAGATCAACCTTTCAACTTGGCTTTCTCAGTCATGTAAATACCTAGAGATGACAAGTTCAATATATGTATCATTATTAGTGTTATAAGATGTAGTAATATTTATAATTAGCACTAGGCATACTTTATTGAACAGTTCACACTATGTTGTCATATCTGATCTTTACAATGACCTTGTGAAGTTGATATTACCCCCATTTGATAGGTGGGAAAACCAAGGTTCATGGAGATTAAGCAATTTATCCCATGTCGCAGAGGTAGAGTGATCTGAACCTGCATCTGTCCTGTGTGAGGAGGATGCACAGGCCTGGGACCAGGTGAGGGCTCCATCTCATTGTGGAGTCTGTTAGAGGAGTTAGAGGGGGCATCTCACTAGGGGTCCAAGATAGAAAAGCACAGCCCCGCCCAGGAAGTATGAGAGAGAATTAGGATAGTCTGATGGCAATCTGAGCAGTCCTCCCTTTAAGCAGGTCCTGATGGAAGAGGGGGAGTTTAATCATGAAAAGCGGGAGGCAATACACGTCATTGCCAGAAAGTGGCCCTTTAGACCTTTGGATTATAGATGTTCTCTGAGCCACGTAATTGTGGCTGTGTGATTTCTAGCAAGTCACCAAACCTTTCTGAAGCCCGATTTCCCCGTCTGAAGGGGAGGGGGCTAAGCTAGGGGCTGTACCAGTGCCTGTTACTTGAGCATCATCTGGGCATCAGCTCAGAGCAACTCCTGGAGATTTTCCATTTGTCAGAAGAAGAAAAAGAAATCAGGTCCCAAGCGATGGTAATATTGTTAGATTGCATTGCTTCCTGCAGGCGTTTTGGTTGGCTTAAATGTGGGCTTTAGGGTAGGGCGGTGACATGAGTGAGCTAAAGGGGCCAGCATGAGCGGGTTCCTCGACCCTGAAAGCTGGGAGGTGACACGGCTCAGAGCGCAGCAGGAGGTAGACAGCTCTGTGGCAGCTTTGGCTGAAAGGTCTTAATGGATTGTGCTCTCTCCTGCTTCGTGATTACAGGATTCTTTCCTGTCCATCAAGTCTTGACCTCTTAGCAGCACTGAAGAACCGCTGCTCTGCCCTCTCACTCTCTAAGGCAGAATTGAGCCTGCTCAGGGGGACTGGAAATTACTTCTCTTATATCATTTGCCTCTGCTTTCTTTACATGAAAGCAGATAATTCCAGAATCTTAGCTTTGGAGTCATCCTCAGGGAACATCTCACCAGCCCGTTTCCGTACAGGTGGGGAAACTGAGGCCCAAAGAGGGAAGGGGAATGAGTGAATTCATACAACCAGAACTGCCTAACTGGACCCTGGTGTCCTGACGATCGGGTCAAATGAACAAGGGCCAGAGGAACATCATTTGCCTGGCCCCATTCATTGTCCAGGTTGGAAGCTGCAGGATGGGGAGTGGGGAGGGCGGATTCTGGCTGTGAAAGAGTGGGCTGAGGTGGGAGGCGCTGTGGGTCAGACCTTTCTGAAGGAGGTTGAAAGAGTGTGATCCAAAGGATGAGCTCAAGTTGGGATCAGACAGGGAAACAGAGAAGTAATCCTAAACCTCCAGTTCAAAGAATGAGGCAAAGCCAGAAACCTGGAACGTAAAAAGACAGTGGCAGAAGATAATGGAAGCAGTGAGAGACCTGCTCAGAGGGACAGCTTCAGGATGATGAATATTGGGGTATTTGGGCTGTGTCTTTTCTGTCTCTCTTTCTTTTTCTTGAATACTGGCCATAAGATGTGAGATCTGGTTTTCTTACAGAAAACTACCAGGCCAGAAGAGACAGAACTGTTTTCACAAAACCACTATCTTTTATTCCTAACAATAAACTACAAAAGAGAAGGGAAGATGTTTTAGGTACCAATGTTGAAAAAATAGGCAAGGTACTAAATTTGGGTCAGAAAACCTGGCCTAATTAACCAATTCGGTCATTAATTCATTGATTCACAAAATGCCTAATATTTGCTGGGTTGCCAGCTCCATTCTTCACCCTGTGAAGCAGGCAGAACACATAAATACTCTCAGCATGAGCTGTGAAGATGGAGACAATGATCACACCTTGCTGGGATTTTGATAGGATTAAATGAGTTACTCTAGGAGGGTGAACACATTGCATTCTGAAATCTATAAAACTCTATTATTAGTTGTAGTATTTTACTTGTGATTGTGTTGATGTTGTCATAGCCCTGAGTCTGTGCACCATGGGTTTTCCTTATGGCCAATTCAGAGAAATCTCGTCCTGTCTCCCAAAAGAAAGATTAGATGGCTACTCATGCTCCCTAAGAGGTCCAAGAAGCCAGAGACCCTGGGAATTAGGTGCAGCAATTTGAACTTGACCTATGCCCTCCTTTTATCGGAGTCTTAGGGATGTCTGTGGCCAGTCATGTGGGATAAACACCACTGACACATTAGTTGGAACTTTTCCACCAACGTATACCGCACTTCAGCTCTGCAATAGCTGTTGTCTTCCTCCTTTGCTCTGAGAATTTCCTGGTGGCCATTAAGGAGCTGAAGTACACTCCCACTTGAGTACCTTACTTCCTGCTTTCAAATAGCTCACAGTTTGTATAGTCTTCAGACACTCAACGTATTTTCACTGCTGTCTGCTTTTTTTTCCATAGCAGACATTGCTAATCAATCATAACACTGACACTTAACCATGACGGGGGCTGGGACTCTTTCTCAACATAGTTCTCTAATTAGCCACCAGGTGGGAGATAGCCAAGGTATGGCATATTTGTTATCTGAAATCTGGTATAACAACTAACACATATTGAGGGACTGCCCAGTATGTGTTCAGCATGCTACCAAACACTCTATTGAAGAATAAGGCAGCAGTTTCTAGTTCTCTTTGGTCTAGAAATGCCCACGAGAGCAGAGTAGTTTCAAACATCACCCTGCAATTGATCAGCTTGAATTTGTAATTAACTGATCAGTCATTGATTACTGAGTGGCTGGGGATTCTAGTTGGAGTCTCTTTCCCTTCCCTTTGGCTTCTCACTAACTGGAATTCACCATTATCCACGTGTTGGGGTTTTCTACTCTACAACTAATCTGCGGTCTTTTATAAAGATGTTCTGTAAGACAAGTGCTATCTTTGGTCCTTGAGCAACACCATTTATTACATGTCCTCATCCTTTAAGGGACCTGTTTACTTCTCTGTTCTTGGTTTCTGAGCAAATTCTCCATTTATTGTCAAAATGCACACTCATCCCCAGTCCCATGGTGATGCAGTGTTTTGGACAATTTTTGACGTGGAAATTTGTCAAAGGTCTTCTTGTCTTTCTTCTTCTTCTCTTTTTTTTAGTCTCATTAAATTATTTCTAAGATTCCTTTAGCCAGATGCCTATGCCATTTCAAAAGGCTCTAATAAATTAGTTGAGCATGATTACGGAAACTGTGTTGTTTCTCTCTAACAGGAGATTGTTTATTCCACAGCGTGCACTTATTGCTGAATGGTGTGGTACTGGCTTAAAGTGCTATGTTAGGTCATGATAGAGAATATTGGGTCTTACCTAGTTCCAAGTCTCCACACCTCTCTTCTTTCTTCAAGCTCTCCTTGACCTCCACCCACTGTCTTGGCTGCTCACCAGCATCTGGGAACAATTACGACCAGAAGGAGGGTGGATTTAAGAAATCCTGGCCAGATGATTTTTAACTTGGCATACTTGTAACTTTACCTCTTGCCCAGAACTCGGGGAGGACTCTTTCATTGTAAGTGACAGAAAGCCTGACCACAGTGGTCTAAGCAGCTAGAAGCTTATTGGCTCAGGAATATGAAGCAATATGAGTCATTCTAGCTTCCAATGCAGTTTGACTCAGGCTCCAGTGATATCATCCAGGCCCTGTCTCTCAGTTTCTTTCTTCTTCCATCTCAAGGCTCAGATCTCTGTGTTGACTTCATTCTCGGATCAATTCTGACCTATGGTGACAAGATGGAGCCAGCAGCTTTAGCCTCAAATTTTCCCAGGTTCAGGTCCCATGGGAAAAAATAGCTCTTTTTTTCTGTTTTTCCCTCCCAGTAGCTCCTACAAAATTTCTAAGATTCATCCTGATTGGATTGGCTCAGGTCACATGCTCATCCTTGAACAAATCATCATGTGGCTAAGGGGGGGAAATAATCTAATCTACTAGGCTGGGTCGTATGTTCCACATGCTGGAGTTGACAATGAAGTTCTACCTGAAGTATATGGGCTAAAAATGGGAGAAGGAGGTTAATGAATGTTGAGTGGTTAAATGAACATGTAACCACCATCCAATTTCTGTCACAGAGCCAGGTTCCCCAAATCCAAAACCAAGCAAATTTCTCAGATCCCATTCAGAGAAGTTAGAGAAGGGAACATTGGAATAAGAAAGATCTGATTCAACACCTGGTTCGAATACTAGTTTTCAGCTTCATGCCTCTGGGCCTTGGTCTTCTCATCTGTACAATGGAAGTAGTAATAACTTTCTTACAGTGCTGAGCACAGTGACTGGTGCACAATAATCTTTAATAAATGGGAGTCTGGCTTGTTCTTCCCGTCTAGATTTCTGCCTCCTCAGTGCTGTCAGTCAAATGAAGACCTGCTTTCCTCTTGCCTATCTCTTTTTGCCCCCAGTGATCAGATAGTTATACCTGAACTTTGGCTAGCCTGCAGCCCTGCCAGCTGAGTTCTTTGATATGTACCTACCTACTTACCTCATCTCTGAATCATCTTCATTGCCATACATCACACACTGTTGGGATTCCTATACCCTATGCTGATCCTATCCCATGAATAGATCTCTACTTTCCAGAGTTCCTGGTTACTGACTTTCTCTTGTAGCTTAGAGCTGGATCTGTCTCCATCATTCCCAAGATCTTCCCCAACCCTTTCAGTTCATTAAATAGCTCCTGACTATTCCCTGTCTTTCCCATTCATTTTCAGCTAACAAGACCATGCTCAGCCTTGTCATGAGATGTGATGAGATGAGAAACCGAGTGGGTGAGACGCTCACAGAACTGTATTGAGTTGAGTTGGAAAAGATGTTAGAAATCATCTGTTATGACTCCTCTCCTGTGGGAAGAGTCCTAGCTGTGTGAATGGGGCTGGAGATAGAGAGGGCTGTTTGGAAGCCGATTGTGAACCCCCAGGATTCCAACAAAACTGTGGGTAACTAGTCAACTCCAGTAAATTAGAACATTCTTGTTGACAATTAACATCCCATACTTCCTCAGGGAAACAACTAAAACACAATTAAGATATACCTTATGGAGTAAATGGTCTTAAATTAGGTCTTAGGGCTTCAGTTAGATTCACTGCTGAAATGTATAAGAAGCTAGGTGGGTAATGTACATGGGTGAGTGGGACTGGTGTTTACACGTGTGTTGTCTGAGTGGTAGGGACTGTGGTGAACCAGATAATACAGTCCTCTTCTGAAGAAAACAGCCATCATTCAGCTCCTTCCAACAGCAGTCATATAGGAAGGAAAGTCCAGTGTAGCCAAATCATCCACTATTTCAAGAGATGATGGGAATCTGGATTTTTATACTAAACTCAAATTTTAAATGTTGACTATTTTTAATCATTAGCAAAAGAATAGTTTTCAATATCTGTCTTAATGTTTAAGAAGGTCTTGAGCGTATGGAGGAGACAATGGGAGGCAGCCCACGTGTGGGGAGACCATGAGCAGAGGCCCAGAAGCAGGACTTAGCATCATGTACAGGAGCCATCATGAGGCATGTGAATGATCTGGAGGGGTTGAGTACTGGCAGGAAGAACATGGGTACATTCAGCCGGATTAAGGAGAGACTTGAAGTCAGCCAGAGTAGTTTAGATATGATCCATGGGCTGTGAGGAATCCTTGCAGCTTCTCGTGCATCAAGATTTTAGGGAATAAATCTGGTGGAGGGTGTAGGCCAGGACAAAGCAGGGAAAGCCTAGGAGCAGAGATGGCAGCTAGAGATATATTTTTATGTCTCTCGCTATTTACTCTGTGCCCACTGGTAAAGTGAATTTGGGGTTGAATTAAAAATACAGGGCAGTGAAATTGGACATTTAGCATAGACTAAACCACAAAGCAAGAGATAACAAAGGAGGGAAGGGAAAATTGTGCCCATGGATTTCAGTATTTATGAAGACCCCTAGTTTCCAAGCTTTGTACACCAGCCTAGTTACAGGAGACCAAACATAAATGGGAAGCAGACTCCAACTTGAACTACTCACTGTCTGATAGGAAGAAGTCCAGATAGAAGAAAATTAGAGACCAAGTACCACAACTTTGCACTAGCCTCTTAGTTGTGATAGACAGGGGCAAAATAAGACAACACATGACAATCATCTACGTCAATAAAATAAATTTCTGCCCATTTTTATGTTGTGATATCATTTAAAACAGCTGCATGAATCTTCACCAAGGTTGGAAGGTGTGTTTGAGATGATCTTCCTGAATATATGCTATGTGATAACTGGAACTGAGTATTGGGTATGACATGACATATTAAGATCTCACAGGGGGCCAGCCTGGTGGCGTGGTGGTTAAGTTAGCGTGCTCCACTTTGGCAGCCCGGGGTTCACAGGTTCGGATCCTGGGCATGGACCTACACACCACTCATCAAGCCATGTTGTGGTGATGTCCCATATACAAAATAGAGGAAGATAGGCATAGATGTTAGCTGAGGGCCAATCTTCCTCAGCAAAAAAAAAAAAAAAAGATCTGACAAAGAGTGGTCTCCACTATGAACTCTAAAATGCAAGGTACAAGGAAGACCCACTCAATAGGAAACTTGCTTTGCAAGCGAGCTGCTTGTGACATGGACACCTGCACGTGGGGTAACAGCAGAGATGGTGAAATGTTCTCGTGAGCAATGTGAAGGACGTGAGCTAATTGTTAGACAAAGGAAGTTATACATGCCCATCATATAAAACTTGCTTTTTCCCACCCCAAACTTCAAAAAGAATTTGTTAAGGGAGGTGGAGGGAGGGATATTCTTTCTGAGAGAGCTAGTGAACATTTTAGTGGATGGTCCCCATTATGGACTGAATGTTCATATCCTTTCAAAGGTCATTATCTTAAAACGCCAATCCCAGTGTGGTGGTACTAGGAGGTGGGGCCTTTGGGAGGTAATTAGGTCATGAGAGTGGTGCCGTTACGAATGGGATTACTGCCCTTATAAGAAGAGGCCAGAGAGCTAACTTGCTCTCTTTCTGCCATGTAGAGATACAACGGGAAGTTGGCAGTCTGTGGCCAGAAAGAGGGTTCTCACCAGAACCCGGCGAGATTCTGGCAGTCTGGCACCCGGATCTCATATTTCTAGCCTCCAGAACTGTGAGAGATAAATTTCTGTTATTTATAAGGCACTCAGTCTATGGTGCTTTGTTAGAGCAGCCGGGACTGACTAAGACAGTCAGTCCCTTGAGAGAATGAATATTATCACTGTGTCATTTTGTATTATCTATGTTAATTGAAGAAATGAAACATTCTACATCAAAAATGAACAGAGGTGGAATGTTTTCATCTCCTCCTTTGGTCCATTTCGTCTTCTTTCCTTCTCTCCCTCGCTCCCTCTCTCCTTTCCTTCCTCTTTCCTTTCCTTCCTCTTTCCTTCTGCTCGTTTGCTGAGCATCTGCAGGAAACCTGGATGACTCCCAACAGGAACCTATCCCTCAGGTAAGTAGAAATCTAGCTGATATGAGACTCACCACAAGCAACTGTAGTGTTGCGACACGTGAAAGGTTAATTACAGAAAAACAGCGTGCACCTGCAGCAGTGCAGTTGGAGTACAGTGCTGAATTCCTCTTCCCTAATTGGCCTGCAAAATTCCAAATGATTTCTTGCTCCTCACATTGGAATAAGTGTCTCACTCTAGAGTCTTTCTATGACCAAAGGAAGGAGATCCCTTTGCAGTGCATGAAGTTCAGGGACCTCTGTTCCTTAGACATCAGGTCTATAGATGGAATGAATTCCTGTGGGATTGTTTAGGCATCAGCAAATTTTATGTAGCAAATAATCAGCAGCAGGGTCTGTGCCAAGAACCAGGGATGCAGACACGGACAAAGACATATGGGGACTCCAAGGAGTTCGATTGGCTGGAAATGTCCTTGTAAGCACATGAATCTGAGAGGCAGAGGGCATTCAGTAGCATTTTACAGGCTGTAGTGGTTGCCCTGAGGGGTGGCGTGTCCCTCATAATCTCTATTAACAACACTTCCAAGCCACTCCCAAACAAATATGCAATCTAAGTAAAAATCGTGTGCTTCCTGTGCAAACATTCTTTCCAGACTGTCTTAGTCCCTTCGGGTTGCTATAACAAAATGTCATGGAGTGGGTGGCTTATAAACAAGAGAAATTTATTTCTCCCACTTCTGGAGGCTGGGGAGTCCAAGATCAAGGTGCAAGCACATTTGGTTTCTGGTGAGGGACCGTTTCCTAGATAGCTGTCTTTTTGTTGTATGCTGACATAGTGGAAGGGGACAAGAGATCTTTCTCAGGCTTCTTTTATAAGGACACAAAGCCCATTCATAAGGGCTCTACCCTTATGATCTAATCACCTCCCAAAGTCTTCGCCTCCTATAGGATTTCAACATATGAATTTTGGGATGACACAAATATTCAGTCCATTGCACAGACCAAGTCCCCAGTCCCACTTCCAACCAAATTACTGCCTCTGAGCACCTTCTAGAGAAAAATTCTGAGTCAGCATCGAGTGGCTGTCCCCTTCCTTCATATTTAACACAGTAATTCTGAGCACTGAAGCAGTGGAGTCCTTCAAGCTCCCCTCTCTGCTTGTTCCTGTCCCAGGGGAGATGAATGAAGACAATTTGGAGTCAGAGATACCTGGGTTCAACTTCTCTCTGCCACTGACTTTGTAACTCTAAACACTTCCCCCCCCCCACCTCACAGATTCTCAGTTTCTTCTTCAGTAAAATGGGCAGACGATATTGTCTTCCCAGGGCTGATGTGAAAATTATGTGCAATCAGGAAAAATTGCTGCTGGCACTAACCAGTATTTAGGGAGGTTCAGTTTCTTCACTTCTGAAAAGACACCACGCAGGAGCAGATACAGACTGTCCTTCTCTTTCAAATATTCAAACTGTGCACAAGTTGAATGAGCATAGATTGTACGTCTACTTTCCTAAACCTCCCACATGTATGCCAAATGTGAATTTTTCTCCCCCTCCTTTTCCTTATCAAAACTCACATTTATTGAGCGCTTACTGGGGACAGATACTATTCTAATCAGTCAGCATAGATTAACTCAACCCTCTGAGGAAGGCCGTGCTGTATGCACTGAATCTCATTGAATCTAAGATGCCATCAATTAGACGTGTGATACTTTTATGTCTGACTTTCTCATGGCATCGATTGTACGGTGCACCCCAATTTCAGAGACAGTAAGAAGTGAAAAGTGTATCTTAGGATCAATAAAATAAATCAATAAAATATTCTACCCTCATTTTATAGATGAGGGTACTAGGAATCATAAAGGTCAAGCATCTTACCCAAGTTCATGTAACCAGTCAGAGTTGGAGAGAAAGTTTGAACCCAGACAATCTGACTGCAAAGCCCACACTTTCAATCACTTCAGTAAACTGCCTCTCTCCATCAGCTGATGAATGAACATTTCAGGCAATCTCATATCCAGCCTCAATTATATGCCCTTTGGGGCTCAAGTGGTCACTTGACTCTGTTCAGTTTTGAAGGAAGGAAATGAAATTAAGCAACAAGTACAAAATCCTGAAAATACATTGTCAAAAATTGTGTCTAATACATGAGCTATAATTTGGCATTTTATGATATTGTTTTGCTCTCTGGGAGCCAAAAACCTTTTAATAGGTAGGTAGATTGTTTGACATTTGCATGTTCAACTTTTATGTGTGATTTTGGGGGGTATGTTATATATAAAAGTTGGCATCTTGGTATACTGTTTGTAAAAATGACTCCAATTCCCCACTCCTGCCTCTATCCTCATCCTTTGCAATGGGACATTGCAGCCTCTCCCATCAAGAAATGGATCTATTTCCATGCCTTTTGAATCTGGGCTGGACTTGTGCTTTGCTTTTGACAATAGAATGTGGTAGAAGTGATAGCCTGCCAGTTCTGATTCAAGGGTTCAAGATGTCTTCTGAAATTCAGCTTTTTTTGGAACCCTGCACTACCACGAGAGCAAATCTGCGGTAGCCTGCTGGAGGGTTCAAGACTATATGGAACATCTGAGCTGATGCCTTCCTACACTAGCCAGCCCCCAGCTGACCTGCTAGCAGACTGCAGAATCTGGAACAAGCCCAGCTGTAATCAGATGAGCCTGGCGCACATAACCTGAGCCCAGCCCAGAGAAGCAGAACTTCCCAGTCAACCCAAAGACCCACAATAAAAATAAATGGTTGCTGTTTAAAGTCACTATGTTTTTCAGATTATTTGTTATACAGCAATAGCCAACTGATACAGCTTCTGTCTTAGAGCTTTGCCAACCCAACAAAATGATGGGATAACCATTGACGGATGTAAAAATTTCCTGGGTGATCATTCACCCTAGAAGAATGCTTTACATTTACTTTGGCACCGAAAACTTCCCTATTGAAACAACTCCATTTTCTGTATATCCAGTTGCTATGGCAACCTGATACTTTTGTTCTCTGCTCTGGTCTTCCTGATCATATCACTTCGCAGTTAGTCAACATGATGTTGGAACCTTGGTTGTTATGGTAACCTGGGACCATTTTTTAAAAAATGTATTCCATTGACATTGTTTTTGAGGAGACCTGCGATTTAGTCTTGTACTCATCTGGAGAAACTTGTGGTACAGAGCAAAAAGCATTTCAGGAAATGCTCCTCTGGGGAGAAATTCTTCATTAAAGCCTCCTTCCAGAAACCTCAGACATTCTGTGCTTTTATGGATTTTTCCTGTTTAAATGCCTCTCAGAATTTTGGCAAATTGCAAAGTATGTTTTAAAAAGTCCTAAAAGAGCCTGAATTGCTAATAGAAAACATGTGTAGCTGAATTGTCATTAATTATGCATGAAGCCCCATAGGCGCCCCTACACAGAGCTTCACAAACCTTGGAGATGAAATTCTTGGTGATCTAAGGAGGAGGCACATGAAACAGATGAAAGGAAGATCAGGGGGTGTGGATGAGGGGTGAGGGAGAAAAGGGTCAGGCTCAGAAGACCATGGGGAAGGGGCTGCGGGAGAGAAGTTGAGGGGGGCTTGAGGTCGTAAGTGCGGCTTTAGGGGTGAAGAGGGAGGGCAGGGGGTGAGGGACCAAGGAATCTTAAGTCTAAAGCAGATTCCAAAGTGAAGAGAAAGTACTTCTGTGCTTCGAGACGTCTCCATTTCTGAGCAGCCCAGGGCACTTGCATTTATGGAGGCTTTTGCTATGTTAAAAAAATCATGAAATGTTGAAACGGTTATAAAATGGTGACACTTATCAAATGTTTACATTTAATGCTTTTACTAATAAAAATATGACGCAATATAGTCATGCTCCTCACAAGATAATTAGAGGATTTATTTAAAAATATATTCATTAGTAGTAACCACGGGCCAAGGAGAAGGCTCAGGTTTAAAGCTTGGGGTGCACCAGAGCCAGGACTAGGGTGGAGCAAGTGAGGTGCCCAGGGTGCAAAATTCGGGAGGCACTCACTCTCAGGATCGAGCCCTCTCTCAGTTTTGTGCCCTAGGCACTTCACTTTCCTCCCTCTAGTTTTTGCCCTCTTGGAAGCCACCCTTTCTTGTTTCAGTCACGTTACATATCACTATTGCCGAATACATCATCTCGTTCGGAACATTCATCAGGAGTCTCAAATTGAGGCCAGTTGGAAATGTGTGACTTGGGCCAAATGCCCCTGCCACGTTCTCCTCCAATGGGCTCCACCTTTGCTATCTTTGATATTTTTAATAAGATGTACCAATATAAGGCTTTAATAAAGGTAAAGTGGGTAGTACAGCATGATAAAGAAAGCACAGGCAAACGTTAGAATGGTTTAAGACATCCAGAAGCAGTTTCCTGAGTCTTTTCGCAGTTGCTCTGCGCACCTGGGGACCCTAACTCAGTCCCCGTATTCTCCCGTCTTCAGATTACAACCGTACAAGATAACTTCTGTCTCAAGGCACAAGTTCACTATTCCTCACTTGTCACATAGCTAAAGCCAGGTTGTGGAACTGGTTAAACCAGCTGCCAACTGTCAATCTATACAATTTTAATAAACATAAACAATATGTTACAGGATGCCTCCAGGGGAGTCTTAAACTTTGCATAGCACGTCATAAATCACTATTTAGGACATTGCATCCCTGTCTTGGCCAAGGGTCAGTGCCAGACTTCCAGTCATACCTGGAGATAAGCATAAAGCTACCACAGACCAGTTGCAAATTAACCCTATCTTTACATAATAGCAGTTTTTATTTCTTACATTTGCATCTATTTATAAATTCTATTATTTATTATCCATTATTATAGGGCCTGGGAGCAGAAAAGAAATAAAGGCCCCAGGGCTATCTTTGGGTTTTGATGTAACTGAAGGAGAGGAGGATTGTGTGAGAAAGTCAGCAGAGTAATGTAGAAACCTCAGCACCAGAAAGCTTGAGTTCTGGACCCAGAAGGGCCACTTGCTTATTGTTGCTCTTGAGCGAGCTCTTTCCTTTCTGGGCCTCCGTGTTCTCGGCTCTCAGAAAACTTTTGGATGAACTATTTCTTCGGGCCATTCTGACTCAGACTACCTAGGATTCTAAAGGAGGTGCTATTACCTTTCAGAAGAATAAGGCAGTCTAGAAGAGAGATGTTCTGTCTTCTACCTGCCATCTGGAATCTTGCACTCTGGCTGATAAGCTGGTGATACATTTGATATGGAATAAGGGGCATCAGAATTGGTGCTTGACATCAGACCAGTGGTCTCTAGAACCACTGAGATAGTTGGAAGGAATATCTGTGTGATGGTGTCCTCAGTCTTCGAATTTTAAGATGGCACCCAACAGATAGTAACTTCTCTTCTTGTACACGAGAGGCAGTGTAGGATACTGGTTAAGAGCGCGTATGAAATGGGTGAAACACTACCACTTATCTCATAGGCTTAAATGAGTTATTATATACAAAGACTTAGAGTAGTGTCCAGCACATAGTAAAGGTTGTAAGTTCTTACTATTTTGTCCATTTATTTATTGAACAAACATTTATGGAGCACTCATTCTATGCCAGACACTGTGCTGAGCACTTTCTGTGCTCTATTTTATTTCACCTTCACAGCAGCCTTTAGAAAGAGTGCAATCTTATCCTACAGGGAGATTGGGTTCTAATGTCAATGCTAGTGAAATTTGCGTAGAGTCAAATTATTCTCAAAACCTCTTTAGGATTATGCAAATTTAGAGACCTACGATGCTTTCTGATTCTGGAACCTGTATTCTTCACATTTAATACTCATTAAGCATCATACATACTCTAGGTATCATTAAGTTTCTTTGATATTCTATCAAAGAGATAATGTAGTGTTGGGGATGTGGTGCCAAAAGTCCTGGGTTGGAATTTGACTTCTGCAGTTGTTATTTGTGTCTCTAGGGTGGATACCTTATTGCTTACAGTCTTTAATTCTGTTTTCTCTACCTCTGAGGATGTCATAGGACTGAATAAAACACAGCGTAACTATTTATGTTGTAAGCTCTAATGTACTACCTGGATATTATTATGAAAATTATAGAAATTGGTAGACAAGCTCGTGTTTGTACCATCAATAGCATGCATTATCTTTCCAATTTTGATTATTTTTAGGGAAGATTTCTGTAATCCCCTCTCAGCCTTTCAGTTTCCAAACGAAAAGCCCTTCACTTACATAAAATAACATTTCCCTGCTGCCAGCCCCCTCCCCCATCGTTTCTCAGCACCCTCTAAGGGCAGGAAACTTGTGACTTCCCCACCCCTTACAGAAGTGCTTTTGTTCTTCCCAAAGTGAAAATTTTGCTTAAAATCTTACCTCAGGCACAGTTGTTTGACCATTCTCAAACAACTCCTTTTCTACTTTTGTGGCTGGAAAAGCTTCATACCTTTCCAGCCTTCTTTGCAACTAGGTGGGGGGCCTATGGCATGTTCTGGACAATGAGATGTAAATCGACATTTGTTGGGGCCAGTTCCAGGAATGCTTTTGATTTCTTGATAAAGAGGACACTTAGGGCTGGTGCCACCTCCTTCCCCTCTTCCTATTTTGAATGTTGATATGATGCCTGGAGCTGGGGTAGCCATCTGGCCATGATAAGCAGCAAAGACAAAAGGCAACAAGCTGAGAATGATGGAAGGGAAAACAGAAAGAGGCTAGGCTCCTGGAAGACATGGTTTATCAGTGGAATATCCTTTTATCATTCTTAATATACAAATTCTTGAACTTTGACATCAGAAAAAAACTTGACTTCACAGACTTGGCACACAACACAATTTGTGATCTGTCCATTCTTACTTCCTAATTCCTTCTTTTGCCCACTGTCCCTCTACTATCGTGTTCGCCATAACGTTATGCTAGTGTCCTGTCTCTGAGCTTCAAGCAAGCTGTTCATTTTGGGGAATGCCTGTCCCTGTTTTCTTTGTCTGAGTAACTCTTGCTTTAAGACTCAGGGTCTCATGAAGTCCAAGAAATTTCTCCAGACCATCCTTTTTCCCACTCTCTCCCTAAGAATGTGGGCTTGCAGACCTCCTGGGTGATTACTCAGCACCTGCTCGTATCTGCCCCGGTGCTTAGGATATGCTGTTTCAATCACTAACATGCTATCTCCCTATGATTAGATGGTAATTACCTGAGGACAGGGACAGTGTTGTATTTCCAGCACTTGGCATGGTGCCTGATCAATAATAGTTGCTCAACAAACATTTGCAAAAAGAATGAATGAATAACTGAATATTTTCTATTGGAGTTTCTTGTTACCGCTTGTGAATCTAATTGGAGACCTGTATGCCTCATCCCAGGATATGGTCTCATGCAATTTTGTACAAATATTCTGTAGACCTGTGGGAACATGGCACTAACTGGACTGAAGTTCTCAGGAAACAATATAGTATGAGTCTTAGATCCTTTTCTCAACTGGTTGGGATATAAATATGGTTGGAATTCATTTTTCTTAAATACATTGCTTAATACATTCCCAAGGAGCATCCCTGTGCTGTTTTACACATTCTAATTATTGATCCATGGCAGCTTGGTTTTTCACTACTAAAAAGAATGTATTATCTTCAGCAGTGTTGGACATTTCCATTTTTTGAAATGATTTTCAGGATCTTAAACTTGGTTAGTTCCACCCCCCTCCCTGGGATGTCTATGATGCTTGTCACCTAGAAATTTAATAGTTTACCACCAGCCTTTATTTCTGAGTATAATCCATTTCTCCATCAATGCCAAAAAACCTTCCTTCAACCTTCTCTACTAATCAGTCCCAGAATGGCTGGTTTTATGGATTTACTTTAAATTATAGTACCTTCTTAGAAATATTGGTTGTATTAGAGGCTGTGGCTTGAGCCCACAAGCTTTGTTGAAGTGCAGAAGCACTCACAGGTACAGACCAAGGGCAGGGACCAGAGAGCAGCACATGTGCTCGTAGCTGTGTGCGTTTGATGGGGAGGAAGACGAGCATCCCAGGAGCTCAGTAGAAACATGATGTTTGGGTTTACATGGTTAAAACAGTGACTCCGAGTGGTGTTGAGCTGGGCTTGCTATACCTTATACCCGAAAGATCATATTCAAATAGGCTGAAGATGTTGGCATCAGTTGAAGTGTTGGATTGGCAAGGAGCGTCTCAGGCTGCTCACCTGGACCGTGAGATGGCGGCAGTGAAGGCAGTGGGTTTGGAAGAAATTACCCTAGCATTTGAGTTTGGAGGGGAATTAACAGCTAGGAGCCAGGGAAGCATAGTGATTAAAATATGGGCTTTGGAGTTAGAACAACTTTTGGTTCTTCCTCTCACTAGGTGGGTACAAAACTTTTCCTTTCCAAGCAGTTTCTGCATCTCTAAACTGGGAATACTGATATGGTCCACAGAGGACACGGTGGGGATTAAATGAGGTGAGAAGAAAGTACCTCAATCAATAGCAGCTATTGTTATTGGAATATGAAGATGGCAAGAGACAGCAGTGGCCACTGCTTTTATAGGTTCATAGAATTGGAACTTTGCATTCCATAGAAATTATTCAGAATGGTTAAGTATCTCTCACATTTCATCCCAGCCACACCGGCCACTTTGTGGTTCTCTGAACTACCTGCTTTCGCCACTCCCCCGCCCCCACCACTCAGTAGAGTTTGCCTCCGGGCCTTTGCATTGCTATTCCCTCCTCTGGGGATAATCTTTCACCAGTGTTGCAGCTAGCTATTGCTGCATAACAAACCACCCTGAAACTCAATGCCTTACCACAACACTGATTGATTATTTCTCCTGTTTCTGTGGAGTGGCACCTGAGTGGCTCTTCTGCTCCTCTCACCTGGGATCATTCATGCAGCTGCAGTCCTCTGCTAGTTCATGGTGACTTCACCCACTTGTCCAGTCACTGTGCTGGCTGTTCAGTGGGGCACCTCGGTGTCCAGGAGGCTAGACTGGGCTTCTTTGCATCGTGGTGTCTCAGGTCTCCAAGTGGGTGAATGAGGGCAGGGCTGCAGGTATGACTTGCTTTGACCAACGGCGAGCCAAGGTTCAAGGAGGTGGGGACGTAGATTCTGCCTATTGATGGGAGGAGCAGCAACGTCCATGTTGCAGAAGGGGGTGGTCACAGTGAGGCCTGCTTGGTCAGGGGCCATGATGATAACCATCTACATCATCTGGATATCTGCACAGCTCTCTGCCCGTTTCACTCAGCTCCTGGAGGAAGCTGACCACCTTTGTACAATAGGCTGCACTGCTGCCACGTCCCACCCACCACCATCACTCTAGCCCTGTATTCCGCTGTACTTGTTCTGAGCACTTATCGCCACCTGACACATTACACGTTTATTCGTGTTTGCTTGTCTGCCTCATCCATGGGACTGTCAGCTCCAGGAGAGAGGGGCCTTCCTTGGTTTTTTTCACTGCTGTCTGTCCAGCACCCAGACCACTGCCTGGCACATATCAGGGACTCAGTGAATGTTGGTTGCACGCATGACTTGAGTTCATTCAAGTGACATTCATGTGAATGTGTTTGAAGGAATGTTTATCCCAAGCCCTTTCAATAACCCTCAATAATGAACAGCACTTGCGTCATTGGTGGGGGCGCAGGGGTGGGAGACACAGGAATAACAAGTGACTGCATTTCCCTTGAAAAGTTGTTTGTGCTTTAATTTTTTTTAAAAAAGGCCCATGAACGTGGCTCAAATCCGAGAAATGTGTATTTATCCGTTGGCAGCGGCAGATTTTGTGCGTCTTATTAGAAAGGATTGGCTGCTCTGGTTTAGTAATGTGCAAAAGGATTGGGCTTTAGAGGGATTAAAATTATTTTCAGCATTAAACGCGATATATCTGAGCCGATGCATCTAGTCTTGAATATAGATTCCCAGACCAGAAAGATTATAAAACATTAAATCTGTGTAAATTCAACTATTAATTTACGTTTGAACAAATTCAACAGGAGATTTGACTTGGGGGCTTACAGACAAATAGATTTGGTTGGGAAAATGCATATTGTGGTCTGTAACCACCATGTATTCCCCTGGAAAATTCCATGGCTGAGTGAATCTCTAACAGGTCACAGTTGAGAGCCCGAGCAATTATGCCAGAACGTCTTAATAATAAAACAGGGAAACGACTATGTTTGTCTTGTATAAGGATAAAAGCAGCTGTTGGTATCAATTCGGGAACATGATAGTGAAGCAGGCAGCTCTCATGGCTCGTGGTGCCCGGCAGGATGAGAAGAAGGGGCTCTTCTCAGGAACTTCTCAGCCCCGACATTTTCTCAGGCCCCTTTGCGGGTGACGAGAACTGTGGGTGCCGCTGTCGACACTTCACTCGGTGGCGGTGGCTGGCAGATATATTTTACAAAGGCTGCCCTGAGCAGGCGCCTAGGAAGCCCCAGACATAATAAAAGAGCTGCCTCCACACGATAAACGACAGTTGTGACTGAGGGAATAAACAGAATAATCTGGACTTACAGAAGCCACAGGGGGCTTTTGGCAGCATGCAAATTCACAAACTTATCAATGTATCCTTTGAAAATGAAGAGCTCCTTTGAAGCTGGCAGTCAAGGGCAACTAATCAAGCCTGTACTCCTAGATATATATAGGGGCCAATGCTGGCAGAACCGAATGCCGTGTGGCTTCCATAGGTCTGGTGTTAACAGTAATGATAATAATGACAAAAGCAAGCAGTTATCAAGCTCTTACAATTTATCAGGTCCTTTATATGCATTATGCCAAGTAAACATCACAACAACCTTGGTATTGTGGAGTACTATTATTATGCCCATTATACAGATGAGGAAACCGAGGCTCAGAGAGGTTATGTAATTGCCCAAAGTTACCAGTAGCAGAGCTGGAATTTGAACCCAGGCCTACCCATCTGATTCCAGAACCCCCACTACAATAGGCAGAACAATTCATATCCAGGTGGAGGGAAAGGAGCATCTTCTTGGGGTCCATGTATCTAGCTCTGCCACCTGCCTCTGTTTGGGCCTCTATTTCAGATAACAGTTAGAAAGGCTTTAGTGCAGGAGCTGGCTTATCAGAGGAAGCCAATGACGATGATGACAGTCATGGGAGCTACTACTTTCCGAGTACTTTGTGTCAGGTGTGTTTTGGGGGGTTGATATTGATTTGTTTAATCTCCATAATAACTATACCCCCCAAAAGAGGTCCTATTGATAGCGTGTTGTGAAAGATGAGGCCACTGAGGCTCAGAGAATTCAAGCACTTGGTGAGAAATTGGCAGCAGGGAAATTTGAACTTATCTGCCTGGCAGCCTCACTCCTGTGCTTCTCTTCAGAAACGCTCCTCATCCCTAGCTCCATTGCTGCTTGGAGAGCGCTACTCACCACGGCCAAGGCTGGATTCAAGAAGTCAGGGCAGGATAGCTCTTTTCTTCCTTCCTTCCTTCAGCAACCAACATTTTCTGGAGACATGTTTTTGTCTTCTTTTCTGCTAGGAACTGGGAACATGGAAAAAAACTAAAATGAGCCCCTACAAGTACTGACTGTTCTTTTACTACATGCCCACTTGGGGAATGAATGAATGAATGAATGGATGAATATCTAAGGACAGACAGAGCAGATAGCTCAAGTTTTAGGGACCTGACTTAAGTTGACTTTCCCTGAAAGCAGCCTCTGAGACAATGATGGGATTGCAAGCAGTTCATTTAGGTATTCATCCCAGGAAGCACTAGCAGAGGAGCGGAAGGGAGACAGAAGGGAAGAAAGCAAATAGCACATGCACTATCAGGCAGCTCCCCAGTGTGGGCGATGGAAGCACGATCCTGAGGGAAGCTCTGGGAGATGCTGTGGAGAATGTTTTGGGGCTCCTCCAACCAAGGGGTGAGGGAGCTGGGGTACTTATTCACCAACACTCCAGTCACCGGTTGATGGCTGCTCCTGGGGTTGTTACCTTGAAGCCACTTCCAAGCTGCTGCCTGCATGGGCCGAGTGGGCTCCAGCAGCCGGAGAAAGACCTCGAACAAAGAGTCACAGGTGCTGACAGCTGCCATCTGTCAAGCTGGAGTTCATGGGAACAGTGAGATGAGAGAATACAGAAGGAGCATCAATAGCATCTGCTACATCCTTGCTAATCAAAGTGTGTCCACGGACCAGCATCTATTAGTATCACCTAAGAGCTTATTGGAACATACAATCTCCAGCACCACCCCAGCCCTATTAAATCAAAATTTGATTTTAAAATATCCCTAGGTAATAAACATACACATCAAAGTTTGAGAAGCACTAGGCTACAGGATTTTTTCCAAATATAGTCATTCATTCAACAGACGTTTATTGAGAATCTCAAAGATGCCAGGCACTCTGCTAGGTGCTGAGGAGTCAGGATGGATAGGTCCCAGGCTGGGTCCTGGAGGAGTTTATGAGGCATTTCAAATACTGTACAATAGGTCTATTGATAAGGTAAGTGTGCAGTGTCCTGGGAGATTCGGTCTGGGGCACTCAACTCTGCTCAGCTTACCTGAGACGAGATGTCTAAACTGAGTCCTCAAGGATTAGGAGGACTTATCCAAGAGAAGAAATCATAAGGAGGTCTGAGGGAGAGGAAAGAGCATGTACCAAGAGTTGGAGGCCAAGAATAGAACACCAAGCCATTTAGAAACTGCCAGTAGAGGCAGACACCGTTTAATTCAGGGGATGTATTCTTTGAAATGGGAGGGAGGTGGAAACTAACTCAATTGGTATTCCATAGGGTCTTTATAGCATAGTTTTTATGGAGATGTGTTCTGGGCATCCTATTCTGTCAGTCACTTTTATATTCCCTTAAAATTCTCTAAACGTTGACATGACTACATCTGTTCTTCAACTTGGCACACTTTCCAGGCTGCAGTGATGACCATGTGGTCTTCCAGCAATCCTCAATGGCTTGCTGATCTTTACCCTCTGTTTCTTTAACCATTTACTTAAAGGGGCCTTAACTTTTCCCTTCTCTCCTTAAAAGCTCTTGGCCAACCTTTAGGATCACTTTAACCATTTTGGTTAAGGGCACAAGTGGTAGGATTAGATAGACTGGGTTTTGAATCCAGACTCCCTTCTTACTAGTCGTGTGACCTTGAGCAAGTTACCTAACGTTCCTGTACTGTAGTTTCATCATTTGTAAATAACACTATAGTAGACATCACTAACACTCAGCCATTGTTTCCTGTTTCTCCCTCTGGCGCACTTCAAGCCCCCTTGAAGTTAGGCATGGTCACGTGACTTGTTTGGACCAATGAAAAATGGTGCATGCCAGTTCTGCACAGATTTTGAGAGCTGGCACATGATTCTCCATCCTCTCCTCCCCTGCAGCAACAAACCTGGAGCTTCATGTTAAAATAGTGGCTTCATTAGATGGTGGAGCGTCTGTCACCCTAGAGTCCTATGTGCTGACTTCCTGGAGCAATCTACCCCCACCCCCTTCTTGTTACCAATCGTACTGCACACGTTATATGAACAATAAATAAACCTTGGTTGTTTTAAGATGCTGAGATCTGAGGATTGGTTGTCGCTACAGTGTAACCTAACTTACTTTAATTGAAGCATCCAGCTTGGGGTTTATTGTAAGGATTAACTGTGATAAGCCTTTATCCAGTGCTTGGCACAAAGAAAATGCTCAATAAATGGAAGCCACTATTAATAGTATTCAAGGCCAAGGTGAGATGGCATGGATCCAGTGATGTTCTCCCTCATCTGCCTCTGTTCCCTTGTCTGATGTAATTAGCTGCTCCTCTGCCCTCTGACAGCACATTCCACATACATCTGTGGAATGCAGAATTACAGCAATTTATTTGTTAGCCTCTCTCCCACACCAGCTCTTAGAATCTCCAACACCAGAATGATGTCTACTATTTCTATCATTTCTTCCCCAGCTGTAGGCACAGTGCGTGGCACTGGAGTGAGTGTTTGGAAAAATGTGTTGTAGTAAATTGAGTGAACTGCTTTAATTTGAATATTTCTGTAGCTATTGCAGCTAGCCTGAGCATTGTAGACTTTTTCCCCCTTCAAACCTTTATTTCATTCTCTTCATTAATTCTGTCAAATATATCTCCAGCCACTGAGTATTCAGTGCTATCTAGACCAGGGGTTGGCAAACTTTTTCTATAAAGGGCCAGGGAGTAAAGATTAGACTTTGCAGATCATAAGGTCTCTGTCACATGACTCAGCTCTGCTTTGATAAAGTGAAACTGGCCGTAGATGACAGGTCAGTGGATGGATGTTGCTCTGTTCCAATCAAACTGTATTTACAAGAGTAGGTGATGGGCCAGATTTGGTCCATGATCTTGGCTGATCTCTGATCTAGACAGATAGGGGCTTACACTCTTATATTCTAGTGCAGGGAAGATAAAGAACAAATGAGTAAAGAGTTAAATAAAGGCAATAATTTCACATGTGACAAGTGCCCTGAATACGAAAAAACGGTAATTTGATGGTTGGTTGGGGGAAGTTACAGGACTACTTTATTTGGACTGTGAAGTCAGGATGGCCTCTCTGAGGGCGATAACATATGAAATAAGCTTGAAGCAGCCTTGTGGGACCTAGGGGGAGGAGAATTACAGAATCACAGAGGAATGGCATGTGCAAAGGTCCTGCAACAGGAATGGGCATAGTATGGTGAGGAACAGAAAGAGGTGCAGTAGCTCCTGGTGAGATGGCTTCCCTGCCAAATTTGGACTTTGCCCTGATGGTCTCATTTCCCTCGGCTTAGCTTTATTTCCTTTGTTCCTGGCCAGATCTCCACAGGATAACTTCTATAATGCTTGCCTCTCCTGAGCATTTCCTTCCTTCAGATGTCCATGAGTGGTTATTATTTCTCCCCTTGGGCCCTGCTTATCCAAGCTAAACAGACTTAATTTGTTTAATCCCTCCCTGATATTTCAGTGCCTCCAGCTATGGGCTTTCTATGGAGACTTTAGAGGATTTGTCTTCCTCAAGCCACCAGGGCCCTTTAGAAATGATCTCTCCACTGGAGCTCGCTTTCTCTAGCCCTCTTCCTTTTTCTTATCTTTCTGAAGTCAAGTCTCAAAGCTCACATCCCAGCTAATCTCCCATTCCTTTTTCCTGCAAGGTTGTAGGGACTGAAGTATTAAATGCTCCCTAGTCAAAACACTGATCATGCTTCCATCACTGTCTTTGTCTCCTAAGATCCTTATTCTGCCAACCAATGGGTTAGAGTTTGTTATAGTTTCCTTTGTTCTTATAAATCCCTTGAGTCCCTGGTTGCTAATGGCTTTGTGATGCTCCCTGCAGACCCTACTTCTAAATACTGCTCTCATCCACTCAGGGCGTGCCCAGTGGGACATAGCACATGGCCTTCCAGATATGACTCTCTGATGGAAAGCTGTGTCTCTACTGGCTTCTCTCTCATCTGGCATCCTGGAGACTTTCTGGAGAGAGTTCAGTGAGGTGAAATGAGGCTGGGGTTTAGATCCAGAAAAATGAGTCTCAAATCCTGACTCTTCCCTAGCAATTCTGTAATTTTGGGCAAGTTAGTTCACCCTTTTCTGGAAACCTCAACTATCTCATCTCTAATATGGGAACCATATCAATAATACCCATCACATAGGATTGTGTGGAAACTAAGTAAAATAGCACATGTGAAAGTGAGTTCATTCATTTATTCATTCAGCAAATATTTATTGAGTGTCTATTATAGACGAGGCCCTGTGCAGGGAAGCAGTATCACAGGTTGTCAGTGAACACTACGGGCACAGTAATTCCTTTGTGAGGTCTACACTCTTGCCAGAAAGATTAATAATATCCTACCATTTCTTGAATATTATTTTAACCACACATCATGCTAGTACATGAATGATCTCAATCAGTCCTTATGGAAAATGTGTATATTAACCCTACTTTATACTCAGAAAGAGGTTGTGGAACTTGCCCAAAGTCCACAGAGAACAGGAGCACACTTGGGATTTGTGTCTAGGTCCATGTATCTGTCTCTAAAACCAGCGCCCTTCACCAACAAGATTTGCTGTTGAGTTAGAGTAGGAAAAAGGATGGATTCCTAGATGCTGTAACCAATGGCTGTGTACAGGTTAGGGAGGCGGTTTATCCTCACTAAAACCTTGGAAGACATATTTTGAGTATTCAGGACTATGTTTTTATTTTACCTGGTCTTGCTTTTCTGGGGTAGGGACACAATCTTTTGAGTGATTCTTGTAATGACTGTTTAGGGCTTTTAGTTTATGTCTCAGATACTTCTTTTTTCAGTAATTTATGTATACCATATACTGAAGGATCCTTAGGACATCTTAGATTATAGATCATATGTTAACCCTCAAGATGTTTATTAAAATTCCACAGGGTGTCATAGACACCTCTAAAGCCACATAACAATCTTTAATCTCATCCTCCAAAAAGCACACTTTATGGATCTCTTTAAAAACAAATAAATACTTTAATAGTGATTTGGAAAACAAGAAGGGGAGGGATTAATTCTTCTTGGCGGGATCCAGAAAATCTCAATAAGGGGGTGAGATTTGGCATAGGGCCCAAAGAACAAGTCACAGATTTCTAGCCATTGTCACAGCTGTCATTTATTGGACTCAGTTTACAGCTCTGATCTCTGGATGTTCTTCCTCACCGTAGGAGGTAGGTGCATTTTGCAGCAGAGGGAAGTGACTCTCGTAGAGGTTGTATGTGTGAATCAAGTTAGGAATAGGGATCCATCCTCCTCTCCTCGGCGGCCTATGTCTTGTCCATTTTCGTTCTCCATTTTTCCCTTCAGTTAAGACCTGGTTCTTTAAGCAAGGCTTCTCCATGTTTAGTAATTTGAGGAACTGAACTCCTGCGTTGACAGGTGGAAACCTAAATAAAATGTAATAGCAGACACGTAGTTAACTGTAGTTGGGAGAAGAGCTGATTTAAAGTCAGGCCAGTCCAGGTTCAAACCTCAGCTTTGCTAATCCCAAGCTTTTCAACCCCGTACATATGAACTCATCCCTCTGGCCCTCAATGTTCTCATCGGTAAAATGGGTTAATAAAACATACTGGTCGTGAGCAGTAAATGGAATTTATCTGGGAGGCGCCTGGAATGCTAACCCCCCAGTTAATCCCAAGCCTGTTTCCTTGCATCCCTTGGGGTCTCTGCTCACATGTCAGCTCTGCATTGCTCTATTTATGATAGCACATTCCTTCTCTGTGCTCTCTGTTTTATTTTTCTTTATAGTCCTTATAAGTATGTAAGAGTGTATTGTATATTTATTTGCTTATCTTCTATCGTCCAGGGCACCCCCTAGAAAGTCAGCACCGTGAGGGTAGGGATTGCATCTGTTTTCCAAACACCTGGAACAATGCCCGGCACTTAGAAATAGTTGCTGAATGAATGAAGTGCAGAAAGCCCTTTGACCTTAATAAATATCAATTTCTTTCTTCCCTTTTCTCGCTACCAGCTAATCTCCAATTGTATCTTGCATAAATGCACATCTCGGTCTTTTTTTCTGTATTTTCTGATAACCTCACTGTGCTTGAGTTGGGTCTCTGGCATCTGCACGTATGGCCCAGATGCAGAGCAGGCACCACCTGGGGGGTCGCCTCCCTTCCCTTCTCCTCCACCCCCTGCTGTCATTGTTAAGTGAACAATTTCTTTCTCCAGAGCGCCTCAGTTGTGCAAGGATTTTTTTTCAAGCCTTTAATGTGGAACGTGCTGATTAATTGTTCTTTAAGCACTTTAGGGGCTCCAGTTTCTGCATCTGTTTATTTTGTGACACCTGGAAGAGCCGGGTAATTAAGAGCGTGCTGACGTCTCTTTCCCAAGCTCCTGACGGGGCTCGAGTTTATGTAATATGACCATTCAAGTAAGCGCGTTGCTGGCCACGCAAAGTAGGCACCTCCGAGCGGCTCAGATGTATTTACTTACAATGAATAGGATTTCAATCACCTTGACTTGGTTAGAGCAAGCCCCAAGCTGTGCTGGAGAGTAAATAATGAACTGCCGGTTCACCGGGGACCTTTTCTTTCCCATTAAGGGACAAACTGGTACCGGGACTGGGATTCAACCGAACCAAGGCTTCCTAATGGAACCAAGGAAAGCTTGTCATTCTGCTGAGCCAACCACAAACCCAGGACCTGCCTTAACACCTCTGGCTCCCTCACTCCCCCAACATCAAAGCCCTCAGCAGACCCCCTGATTTAAACCTTTAAATAACTCTCAAATCTCTGCACTTGTCACTATCTCCTCCACCCTAGGCCAAGCCGATGGCATCCTTTGCTTGGGTTATTGCAATAGTCTTGACCCCCGCCACCCTCACTTCAATCCATTCCACTCTGGCTGCCTCCGCCCAAACAATGCTCCCCATAGTCGCCAGAGTGAAGATTTAAAAACATAAAATAATTTTGATTATGCCCCTCACATCCTCCATTGCTTAAAGCCCCACAGTGCTTCCCCATTTCTTTCAAGATAAGGATCAAATCCTACATGAGCATGGCCTCCTCCAAGGTCCTGAAAGATTCGGCCTGGGCCTCCGCATTCCTCTCTCTTCTCCAGCCACACTGGCCCTCTCTAGCCATTCACCCCACCCTGCTCCCTCTGGCCACACAATCTGCATGACATGTGTTCCTCCTCCACTAGCTAACGCGTTCATCCTTGATGTATTCAGCTCAACTGCAGCTCTTCTTCATGGAGGCCTTTCCTGTCCCCCTGGCTGGGTCAAATCCCTCAATTACAGGCTTTTACAGTTGACTGAACTTCGTCTCTGCAACACTTGTAACTATTATAATTTAACTTTTATTTAATTATTGGATTTTATGTCTCTCTCATTAGACTTTAAGATCCGTGAGGACAGGGCAGGACCGTATTAATTTTTGCCCATATTTTACCTTCTTTACCAACCAGCAGGGAAGAACCCCATCCTTACAGAGAATAGCACGGAGTAACCCTGAGAGTAGGCAGGGAGACTTCACGGGTCCCAGTGGGACCGTTTCTTACAGCACAGCAAACAGTGGAGCGTCAATGTCATTATGATGGTTCCCCTTGCTCCCAAGTGCCCCGGGTGATGCAGTGGCCCAGAGAGAGTCTGCCCATGCCCTTCCACCACTGAGGACCCTGGGGCCAAGGGCCCAGCACTGTTAGAAGGAAGCATCAATGAAGCTGCCCGCTCTGCTGGGGACGAGCGGGTACATAGTAGCCACACCATGGTTACCCTGACCTCCTAAGTTGCCTGGGTGACCAGCTGTAAAAATGGCTCAGTATCTAAGCATCGGATATGTCTTGTGGTTTGGCACACTCAGCAAGAACAGCAGGGTGACTCGGGACCCATGGCAGCTCCCTCTCCCGGTCCCTACCATGGGGGGCTGCCTCTCCCAGTACATACCATGGGGGGATGCCTTTCCAGGTCCCTACCATCGGGGGCTGCCTTTCCCGGTCCCTACCATCGGGGGCTGCCTCTCCCAGTCCCTACCATGGGGTGCTGCCTCTCCCGGTACCTACCATGGGGCCCAGCACTGGCATGGTGTTGATGAGAGATGTCCCCACCAAGTGAACAGAACTTCCTGGGGGTGGCTATGCCCCAAGGCAGCTTCAAGCCTCCGAGACAAACCCTATCGCTCTTTTAAACAGAACACTCTATGTGGCCTTATGCAAGTCTCTTTAACTCCATGATCCTCTATTTCTTCAACTTAAAAAATTAGATCACATTATTTCCTTTTAGGAATGCTAGGGAGTTAAGTGAAGGAATGCATAGGAAGTTCTTAGCACAGCACCTGGCAATGGGCACCTGTCATTCAGAGTACTTTTGTTTAGTGGATACGTGTTTGGTCTCAAGCCAGAGTGCCTGGGTTCAGTTTCCAAACCTGCCATTTGTGTTGTTGTCTGGTTGGTTGTCGTGGATGGTAGGTTGAGAAAGTGACTTGGATGATAGGTTGAGAAAGTAGGCTGTGGTGATGGTTGGTTGGTTGTTGTGACTGATTGGCTGTAAGGTTGTGTGGTTAGTCGTGGTGGTGGTTGATTTGTGTGTTGATTGCTTGTATTGATTGGTTGTGTTAGCAGCTTGTTGTTTGTGTTAGTTAATTGGTTGTTGTAGTGGCTGGTTGGTTGTGTTGGTTAGTTGGCTGTCATAGTGGCTGGTTGTTTGTGTTGGTTAGTTGGTTGTCGTAGTGGTTGGTTGTGGAGTGAATGGGAGGCCGATGAGCTTACACAACTCTAGCTGAAGGTACAAATTCCCCAAATCTGTCCATGTCAGTCATGCTCAATGATTGAATAAGGGAGGCGCTTGCAGTGTGTGATTGTGTGTGTGAGGGGCTGCACACTGCAAACCCACACCTGTGATTAGGAGCCTCTGCTCGTATGTTAAACCGCAGCTTGTTTCATCCGCCTTGGCATCAGAGCAAGTATGCCTAGTCTCCTCCAATTAGCAATCACACAGGCCTCTCATTTTCCCTCAGTTTCAGCTGCTTTGGAGAAAGACTGCCTTTCTATTTGGAGTCTCCATGAGGATCCCCGATATTAATTTTTCCTTGAGCCATGTAGGCTATATTTTAAGTCAGACCATCCAAAATGTACCCTATAAATTCTGCAAAATCCATCAAGCCATTTTCTTCTGATGTAATAGAGACAAACAATAGCAGAAGCTTAATTGTCCCTGAATGGAAGTCTGCCCAGAGGACATGTCTCCTATTGTTTGTTGTCTGCCCGTGGTTGCAGGGGCTGCAGGGGCTTCATGTCTGTGTGTGTGTGTGTGTTTGTGTGTGCATGCATACACACACATGCACGCACATGCCTAGCAGCAGGAGTTTTTCTGAGCAGGTGTAATGTGATGGTCCCAACCCCACTGTGCTCCTAGAAGGTCTATAGCCAGAACCCCTCAGCACCTCCCAGAGAAGGTGCCTCTGAGGAAGCAACCTAAGGACTCCTAGAAATCAGAATGGGACCATTTGCATCTCTAGATTGAAGGATGATTTCTTCAAGCTGGGAGGTCGAAGGACAGCTCCCATCCTGTGGCAGTGGAGAGCAGAGCAGGGTATGACCTGACAGTCCTGAGAGAGGGTGTAGTCAGCCTGACTTCTGCAGTCTGTTATCAAGCCTGCTTAAGGAGGAGTGTTTGATGCAGGAGCCAGAGCGGTCAGGGTGGTTTGTGAAAACAGACGACATGAAAAGTGTCACTGCAGAGAGTGTCTGAAGAGAAGATAGAAAGACGAGGACACTTGAAGGAAAGAAGAAAGGATTCCCACGTGTGCTGAGTGCTTCCTTCATGCTAGGAATTGGTCTGCTGGATTGACACACGGTCATATTCAATCCCAGAGGCAACATGCTTCAGGAGCAGGCAGACCCTGGATCTGCCGTTTATAATCTGTGTCACTTGATGCCAGTTGTTTTGTCTCTCTTAACTTTAATTTCCACATCCACAGAATTGGAACAATGATACTATGAGATAGTTTAGCACACGTAGGCTTTTGAGCTAGTGAATTGTTAGTTTGAGTCCTGGCTCCCAAATTTTGGACTGTGCCACTTTGAGCAAGTCGCTTAACCTCTCTGTGCTTCAGTCTTCTCCTGTAGAGAAATAGCACTACCCACCTCATAGGGCCCTGTGAACCATGTGAGAAAATGCATAGAAAACAGTTGGTCTGGTACCAGGCTCATAGTAAACAGTACATTTTCACTCTCATCATTATCATTACTAATTCTTAATTTATAGTATTGCTAATAGGTCTCACCTGAAATTATATATATAAAGTATCAGGCACATTGAAGTGCTTAATGTCAGTCCCTTCTTTTCCTTTCCCTTGATTTTCATAGCTCTGCTGTAGGCAATTTTATAGAAATGAAACTGGGACTCAGATTGGTTGAGACACTTTCCCAAGATCAGACAGCTGTAACGACCGGGACTAGAATGGAATCCATTTGCAGGGACAGTGTTTTCCTTGAAAGGAAGAGTTGAGTAAATCACATGAAACCTCCCAGCATTTGGATGTTTATGATCCTTTCATCCACCCTGGAGAGGTCATTAATCACTGAAGCTGTGGCATATTATCCAGAATTCCCAACGGTACATGGGCTGATTGGGGATGATTGTACACAAAGCATTCAGTGCCCCTCCTGGAGAACGCCCATTCCTTTCATTGTGCAGAGGAACATGGAAAGGGTACATCTGATTTCCCCTAGGAATGGGATCATGCTCAAGAACCAATGAATGAGACCCAAAATTCTGAACCCATAAAAGCAACTAGATTTGTAAAGGTGACCTGAGAATCCTCCACTGCCCCCACAGCCCTCCCCGTGGAGCCCCCAGGGGGCCATGTAGAAGATTTGTACCACCATCCAAAGGACATGCAATCAGCAATAGTCATAAGAGATTTTAAGTTGGAGATGCTGAGCCTCCAAGCAACAACAAAGAAAATCAGTAACACTGAGTTATAGGGAGGGGTGGCATGATGCCAGAAAGAGCTGGTAAATCCTCCACCACCCTGGTCCCCCTCACCCTCACCCTGAGAACGTGTCAAGGGACTTATGAGGAGCCCACGGTGGGAAGATGAAGTCATAGCATGGAGTCCCATGTTTACTAGGCTAGGTTCTGAAGTGAGCACGTTGGGCTCACTCAGCATGTAGCGTCAACATGACCCTTGAGAATTCCTTAAATTGCCATAAAGCACAGTCTATGAGATTTTATTTATACAACCCTGTAAAGGTTTTCTTAGGCACACTAAAGTTTGAGAACCACCAAGGTAGACTAAAGAAAGAAGCAAAAGCAACATCTCTGTGGGCAGATGTCTAGACATTTAAACCATTCTGCCTTCTAGACAATCACCCAGTCCTTAATAAAGAAGAGGAATGGATGGGGAATTATGAGGTGTTTCTCCTTACTTGTAATGTTTATCTTGATCTATGATAATATTAAGCCTCTATAACTTTAATACGTGTTATCACATGTGTTGTTGGGTGGATTAATTAACAGACATATTGAAAACATCTAGCATAGGATCTGGCACATAATAGATAATCAATGAAAGCTTATTGGATATAAATCTTGCCTGATCAGATCCATATACACACTTTTTTTCAAGTAGCAGGGAAGAACGTGGCCAGCTGCTTCCTGCCTTTCCAAGGCCCATTGTGGCCCATCTTTCACATCCTTGGGCACTGGTTTCCTGCCACCTTAGATATAGCATGATGCCCAGTCCTTCCACCTCTGCTGCTGGGGACCTCTGTGCAAAGGGCACACTGAAGTAGAGTGCTACTGAGCCACAGATGTAGATACAGAGGGAAGGTACCATACTCTGGAGAGATGCCAAAATGAAGTTAGTAATGGAACATTCAGGTCCCCATTCCAAAAGGCTAGGAATCCCATAAGCTAATCCTGCATTATCATGAACATGTAGGGAGGAAGAGGAGAAGAAATTGGCATTTATTAAATGTCCACTGTGTCCCAAGAACTTTGCCCATAGAGAATTCAAACCAAGGACTCCAAATAAAAGCAGGATTCAGGAAGCAAAAATTTCAAGAATGCATTTTTTCAAGAAATATTCGTTGAGCTCCTGCCGTGTGGCAAGTACTGCTTTAGGTGTGGGAATACAGCCATGAACAAAGAGATGAAAACCCCTGCCCTTCTAGGGCTTAAATTCTACTGGAGGACCACATTATAGAATTAGAAGTGATAAACCAGCAGGAGGTAGGAGGTTTGGGATGAAATCTGCAAATGCCAAGCTGAGGTCCTTGGCGATTATTAACATGCTATGAGCACCATTGCATGGGGCAACTTGAGTCATCTCAAAGGAGCCAGAATGGAGTGGCACAGGAAATGATATTCTGTGACTTTTAGCGCTCTCCTCCTGAGGTCTTGTTCAGGGGCCTGTCTTTGTCACATCCATGACCCCATTCATAGCTGCATTTCCCTACGCAGCAAAAACATGGCAGAGAATTGGCCATAACAGGTTTCTCCACAGACAGTCCCCAGCTCTGTTTGGCTTACACTGAGAGGCAATGTGAATTTGATCAACAGGAATCATGAGAATGTCACTAAGAGACCTGCCACAGCTAAGCAATGTGGCTCCCACTGTTCCATGTCCAGTCACCACTGTCCCAACCTGGCTGGGTAGAAGCTCCAGGTCCTGGCTCTACATCCTGCGATGGAAACATTGGGTTTTCCAGAGAAATAGAACCAAACCCATAGGAGATGATCTATCTGTCTGTCTGTCTGTCTATCTATCTATCTATCTATCTATCTATCTATCTATCTATCTATCATCTTACTTATTGAGAGAGAGAGAGATTGAGTAAGAGAGAGAGATGGAGGGAGGGAGAGACAGATTTATGATAAGGAATTGGTTCATGCCATTATAGAGGCTGAGAAGTCCCAAGATCTGCAGTCAGCAAGCTGGAGACCCAGGAGAGCCAATAATGTAAGTTCCAGCCTGAGTCTGGAGGTCTGAGAACCAGGAGAACAAATGGTGTAAGTTCCAGTCAGAGTCCAAGTCCAAAGGCAGAAAACCAATGTCCCAGCTTGAAGATGGTCAGGCTGAGAGAGAGAGGGAGTCCTTTCTCGCTCAGCCTTTTTGTTCCATTCAGGCCTTCAACCACAATGGGGAGGGCAATCTGCTTTACACAGTCTTCCAATTCAAATTTAATTTCATCCAGAAACACCCTCACAGGCACACCCAGAAATAGTGTTCAACCAAATACCTGGGCACCCTGTGGCCCAGCCGAGTTGACACATGAAATTAAGCATCACACTTATGTACCTCGGGTTCTTTAGAACATGGGATTTGGCACATAGTAAGTGCTTAGTAAATGCTTATTGAATGAATGAACAAATAGATGAATGCTCAGGATAGACACATGAAAGTTTGGATGTGTGGATGATGATGGATGGATATACAGATGGACAAATGGGTGGATAGATTGATGGGTAATAAGGGAGGGTGTTGATACAGAGTGGTTAAATAACTTATCCCAAGTCAGACATCTGATATGTGGCAGGGCTAGGATTTGAACCCAGGCAGTTAGACTCCATTCTGGTACTCAAACCTTGAGATGAAGGACAGTTCTGGGATGAACTAGAGCAAACCTTGTTCTGACAGTCAATGGGGGAATAAAAAAAAAGGAAAGCCAATGTGCATTCAACATCTGTCATCTTCAGACGCCATGAGAAGTTTATTCACTTTCATTTCTTCATCCATCCATTCATCAAATGTTTACTGAGCCAGATACTGGGAACAGAGCAGTGAGTGGGACAGAAAAAATCCCTGCCCTTATGGAACGTACATTCTAGTGGGGAGGCAGACAGTAAATGGATAAGCATATATATGAGTCAACGGTGATAAGTCTTAGGAAGATAAGATGAGGGAGAGTGAAGGATGTAGGGACTAACCTATTTCAGTGGAGAGAAGGGATTCCCTGAGAAGGAGAAAGTGCAGAAACTTTCTGGTGCCAAGTGGTATCTGGGGGGGAAGGGTCTTCCCATCTATTCTGTCATCTCATTCTCACACGAGTGGTGCCTGGAAGGCATTATTATTTCTTGTGTTATGTATGAAGATGTATGATTATTAAATGTTGGGTACTTGCTTCAAGGTCACAGAGTGGCATTGTATTTGGAACAAGCCTGTATACTCTCAGCCACAAATGCAATGGGGGGCCCTCTCAGATCCACCAAATCCATGCTCGTGAGTAGATGTCTTCTCAGTTTCCTGAGGCTTCTAAAGATGACACGCTTAGTTGCCCTAGATTTTTAGGACTGCAGGGCTCATTAGGGTATGTTTGAGTCACTCGTTTGCACTCTCCCTTACACCTGCTCCCATTCCATGGTGCAGCTATACAATAATAAGACAACTTTTCCACTCTGATTTATGAAAATTAGTCCCATTGCATTGTTTTCCTGCTTCGTAAATCTCCCCCAACCAAACTGGAATCATTAGTACAAGCCTAAAAGAAATTTACTTGAACCGCCACCTGGCATCATAGAGAGCCTGTTCTTCCCATAACTCCTTCATTAGTGTTTTCATTATTATCACAGTAGCTCATGTGATCCTCTTAATAGTCTTAATGTTCTTATGAGATAGTTAAGGAAGCTGTTATTATCCCCATTTTGTAGATGGGGCAATGGCACCTCCCTAACTCAGCCAGGGCTAAACGCAGGAGAGGAGGGCTGGGCCTAGCGGTCTTCCAGTTCTGTCAATGGCACCACCAGCTGCCCAGTTACCAATGCCTGAAGCCTGGGAGTCGTCCTTGCTGTCACCATGTCCATCACTGCTCGTATCCAGCCTGTCAGCAGACCCCGCTTACTCCAATATGTGTCTCCAACCCTCTCACTCTTCCTCATCTCCTCTACCAGGCCCCAGGTCAAGCTACCGTCTTTCTCCTTAAATAGTCTCCTCGCCTCCATTCTCAGCCCCTCATATCCAGTCCATTCCCCCCACAGAGCTTGGGTGGACTCTTAAAAATGGATTCACTTCAAGTCATCACTTTACCTAAAGGGCTTTTAATGAAATCCAAATTCCTGTGCCCTACCTGGGCCCAGCCCACTTTTCCAGCCTCATGTCATAACCCTCTCCCTTGCCTGATATGCTGTGGTCAGTCAGCTACTTTTCATTTTCTTGCCTCGGGGCCCAAACACATGCTGCTCCTTATACCTAGAACACTATTGCCTTTGACTTTTCTTGGAGGCAGCTTTCTCCTCCTTCAGGTCTCAGCCTAAATGTCTGTCAGGCAGGTTTCCTGACCACCTCCCTAGTTACAATTTACAACTTATCAGTCCTCTGTTTTGCAGCGTGTTTACATGTGTTAATGGTCTTTACCACCACATCCCCTGTCACCACTGGAATGTAAGTTTCATGGGGGCAGAGAATGTGTCTGTCATCCTAGTGCCCAGGATCCAGCAGGTACTCTGTAAATGCTTGTGGATTAAATGAATGAACTTAAACAAATGGGTGAAATGAAACATTTACGTTGGTTACATATATTAATAATCAGCATGTCCCTCTCTCTTCTTTTCCACAAGATTCCTGATTAATTTTCCTGATATTTTTTGCGTTTATACGAATAGTATCTAGGTATAGAAGGTCCTCAATCAGTGGTTATTGAATGGATGCATGGAAGGATAATGGATGGATGGATGGATGGATGGATGGATGGATGGATGGAAGGATGGATGGATGGATGGATGGAAGGAAGGATGGATGGAAAGATGGATGGATGGAAGGATGGATGGATGGATGGATGGAAGGAAGGATGGATGGAAAGATGGATGGATGCATAGAAGGATGATGGATGGATGGATGGATGAATGGAAGAAAGGATAGATGGATGGATATATGCTTTTTACTTTGTGATCTCACAGATTTTTTCTTTTTTTCTTTCTTATTTTTTTCATAATCAAGTAACCAACCTTATATTTCTTTTGTGATTGCCCTCCACCCTTTCCCTTTTGCAATGTCCTCTCTATATCCTTTCGAAATCTGTTTCAGGGTTGTATTCTGTTAACAGACAAGAAGTTCTTATGTGACCCCAACAGTAAACCCCACTGCAGTAACATGGGTTGTTTTCCCAATGTCTTACATTTCTTTTGGTATTAGTTCCCTTCTTCCAAGGATATAAGAAAAAAAAAAAGTGTGATACAAAAGCATATCCCACCTGCAAGCACTTTTAATTTACAGATACAGAAAGTGGTTCAGTTGAGGGTGGGTAGGTCAATAGAACAATTCTAAAACTGGCCTATGACACTTGAAAGCTTAAAGTCATGCAAAAATCCAGTCTTTGTAAGGTCTTATGGTTCAGTCACAGCGAGGATTTTTCTTATCAAGAAGGCCTCCAAGGTATTTGGCATCATCATCAACCAGAATCCCTAGTTCTGATATTTCCTTCCTGCTGGAGCATTTGTCATTAATCCTTCAGGCTTGCAAAAGGTGGTCCTTTGAATTCTCCATGTTGCTGCAGGGAAAAGCCTCTGGGTTTCTTGTCAGTACCACTGCCATTTCTCTTTCTTTATCCCCCGGTGTTGCCATTTTCTTCCTATCTACTTCCTCATATGGTAACAAATCAAGCAAAGTAAAATACCATTCCTTGAAACAGCTGTCTCTTGGGCAGCATGAGGCTCATTATCCCATTCAAGACCTGGTACATACAAAACAAATACATTCCACCTCCATCCAGCAATAGCCATGCATTATGTCTACCTGCCACCTCTCTTGTATCATGTTAGGTGATTTATCCTCTCTGGGTTTTAGCTCATTTGCTCATGTTCTTTCTTGAGGATAAGGGTGAAAGAAAATAAACATTTATTTAGCACTTACTAGGTGTCAGATTCTGTCTATATCAGTTGCCGCAGGCTAACATAGTAGGAGTTTATTTTTTCCTCACATAAATAGTCAAGGGGGTTGAAGGTTATTGGGCAACGGAGGGAAGGTTAGTGGTCCAGGAGCCCACAGTGATAGAGGCTCTGACATTTTAAACTTCTTGCTTCCAAGACTGTTCTGGATATTAACATCCACCATGTTTATACCCAGAACAGAAGAGGAAAGAAGAAGAGGAAAGAACACGGAGGATCATGTGTGGGAAATTCTTATGGGGCAGACCTGGGAGTGGACACCTCACTTTAGCTCATATTTTGTTGGCTAGAACTCAGTCACATGACTACATCCAACTGCAAGGGAGGCTGGGAAATGTAGTCTAGTTATCTGCCCAGGAGAAGGAGCAAATGGGTTTTGGAGAGTAGCTAGCTTAACTCAGCCACCCAGAGTTGGGTGTTTTTGTATAATTGCCTTATTTAATCTTAACAACAATGGGATAAAGTAGGCATTATTATCACCATCATCAATGAGAAGACTGAAGCCCAAGACATAAAGTAAAATGTAAGAGAATACATCACTGTTACAGCTAATACGTTTTAGGATCTAGATTCGAACTTAGATCCATGTGACTCCAACTCAGTTTTCTTCTCAGTGAATCACAATTCTTCTCTAAGGAAGGAAAAGATCTGACTCTGGAGCTCACAAAATAGCCATGAAAACTGTTGATGGCTGTATGTGTGGAGTAAACTCCCCATTGGCCTCATAGAATGGACATGGTTACCCTGGCCATCTTGGTTAGGAGATACGTATCTACCCACTCCACCTCCTACATTCCCAGGTATCTTCTCTATAAGTACAGTGACTTTATTCCTTCAAATGAATCTGTCTGGCTACTTTACTTGATCCCCATGAATGAGACTTTTGATACATGGTTAATCAAAACATCCCCAGCTTAATTATTCTAACACCATTTTTCCCAGCAATAAATTCACTTAATGACCATATCATTTAAAATTCAATACCCTGAGTGTTTCCCATCCATTTGTGTATCCTATTCTTTTTATCCCTAGAACCAAATTTTAAAGAATAGATTTTTATTAGTGTCACTAAAAACTACTGAAAGTGTTTGAAAGGAGGTAAAATATGACAACACCCACACCAATACAGAGAAAGCCCATCTTTCATAAAATGTGCAAATTTGATAAATACATGTGTGCGTGTACACACACACACTAGAAATACAAAGTTAAATTGGAATGCTTTTAAACATATTGTTTAGACTCTTAAAATGCCATAAAGATGGTTTAAAGAGAAAAAAAAGAACAATACATTTGACTAGATTTAGAACTCCTCAAAAGAAGTGTGAGTTTCATGACCCAACCACTAGGTGGGTTGCTCATTAAGAGAAGTTGGTTTAGATAAACTGGCTTAGTTAAGTCATTTGTAGACCTCAGTATTATCTTGTTTGAAGGTGTCCCTTCCTCTGGTATTACTAACCAGTCACCCTATCGTAGTCTGTCAGGGACCAGACTGCCCTAATGGAAGTTTGAGAATCCAACCCCTCTCCCACCATCCATCCTAGTCTGCACTGTGTCTCCAGGCTTGATGCTCACAGCCTGTGGTGGCCCTGACTGCTGTTTGTGATTGACATGGTTCATAAAGGGCAAGAGGCCAACTAAGTTGGAGTCACATTACATTCAGTCTTGTGATTTTAGTACGTGACCAAAAAATGACCATTCTGTGCTGGTTCTACTTGTTGAAGGATCAGCAGATTCCTTTTTTTGGAAGCTTTATAGTTGAGGCTCACAGAGAGCCCCAGGACTCAGTCCTCAGAATTTTCTCTATTTTCACCCACTCCCTTATGAGCTTACCCAGTTTCATGGCTTTAAACACCACCTCTATGCTGATTTCCAAGTTATAGGTCTCAGTCTAGACCTATTAACTCTAGGTTTATAAATCCAACTGCCTGCTCAACATTCCCACTTGGATGTCTAAGAAGCACCTCAAAATTAACATGTCCAGAAACAAACTCTTCATTTCTCAACTCCCCAGGTCCCAAACTCTGCTTCTCTGTGAGTTTCCCTCTTCTCAGAAAATGTTGGCTCTATTCTTCCCTTTATTTAGAGCAGGAACCTTGGAGCTGTCCCTGGTTCTTTCTTCCTCTCATGCCTTGAATCCATCTACAAGCAAATTCTCTTGTGGCCAACACATCTCATCACACCCCCATCACATTTACCTCCATCCAAGCCTCCACCATGTCTCACTTTGATGATTTCAGTACCCTCCTAATTGGTCTTCTTTCTTAAACACTTACCCCCTAGAATCTCTTCTCCACACAGCAATCAGAATGATCTTTCAGATGTGTAGGCCTGGCCATGTCCTTCCCGTCCTCAAAACCATCTAATGGCTCCCACCTCACTCAAGAAAAAATCCACAGTTCTTACAGTGGCCTGCAAGGCTCTACATTGTCTGGTCCCCGCTACTCTCCTGCTCTCATCTTCTCCCACTCTCCCAGTCACACTTCTTTCTCGTCACACTGCCCTCTCCCTCCCTGATCCTTGGACACGTCAGAAACACTTTCACTGCAGAATTTTGCACCTGCTCTTTCTTCAGCCTTCCTCCATGTGGCTTGCTTTCACATTGCTTCTGTTTCTCTGTTCAGATGTCTCCTTGGACCTGGTCTTCTGGTTAAAAGCTCCCCAGTTTGCACAAGGGGAATCGCCTCTATCCCGCTGTATTTGGTTTGAGACTGCCACTCATTTGGATAATAAACTAGAACAATCAGATGTTTCCCACCAGGAATTTGGATCTTTAGTAGAGTGATACAGAAAAAGAGAAGACGAAGAGAAAGATGAGGAAGAATAAGAGATTAAAGCAAGAAATAAGGAGAAAATGAAGGAGAAAGGAGACAGTTGAATATGACCCCTTCCTATGGTGGTGCCCTAACGAGACTATTGATCAGGTCCTCCAGCCTGTGTTCCCAGAATTTCCCCACTTCCTACCACTCCAGGCCTATTCATAAGCTATTCCTGATGAGTCACTTCATATATCCTTTGAGTAAATTCCTCATTACAATAGTTAGCTGGAAACATTTCTTGTTGCTTGTTGAAAACTGTGTTCTAAATGATGAACTGAAAAGCATGTGTATAACTTGAAGGAAAAGCCAAGAGCTGAACATTGATGGACTGCAGAGTGTGAGGTTTAAATAACTCGAAGGGGCCTCATTCATAGTCGTGTAGCTCAGACCAATGCTCTGATTAGACTAAGGACAGGGAATTGCATGGTCAGCCCCTCCTTGCCTTTGGGCAGCTTTGGGAATATTTAACAATGGGGGCAGATGACCAATGACCTGCTCAGAAACTCATAGAAAATGAGTGAGCAGGAGGGAAGTGAAACCAGAGACCTTTCTTCAGGTGCTGATCCCCTAGCACAGAGGGGAGGGAAGGGAAGATGTCATGGGAACTATCCCCAAGCCCCCTCCTCTTAGCCTTACTGTATCACCTTCCTGCTTAATCTCTTCTCCTCTGCTGAGTGCAGAAGGACTGGTCATACCTTGTGTGTGAGACCTTAGCAAAGCAAAAGCATCAACGACTGATGTTTCACATCAGCATGTGCTGTTCTGTGGCCTCTTGCCATTACAGCCCTTGACTATCGAAAATGTTCTTCTTTGTCTTCACAGTGTAGACCAGCTGCCCCCTCTTCACCCTCTTGGGGTTAGTTATTCCCTCTTCTGGCCTCACAGTGCCTTGAACAGACCTTTGTCTACATCAACTCTCATCACCCTGCAGCATGGAAAGAGTTTGATGTATAGAGTCAGAAAATTCTGGATTCATATCTCAGCCCGGCGGCATGTTATTTGGGTATCCTTGGCGGGGTCACTCTCTGAGCCTAATTTTTCTTGGTAAAATGGGTAAATTCATAGAGCTTATTTTCTAGAATTAGAAATGAAAGGATTTGTTGTCATAGAAATCAGGTAACGCAGATATACATTATAAAGCATCATAAATCTAAATTTAAATCTACATCATAAAGCCTATGTAATAGGTGCTTAATCATAATTAACCATCTTCCCCTTGTTTTTTGCATTTCAAAAGGTAGCACTGAATAAGGGTTAGAGGAGCTGCCTTATTGGAATTCTGCCAGCTGTGTGACCTTGGACAAGTCATTGAACTGCCCTGTGCCTTCAGTTTACTCATCTGTAAAATAGGGATAAAAGTGATTTTCACAATTTCAGGATTATTATAAGGGTTAAATGAGTTTAATCTTGTAAATCACTTGGAACAGTGCCTGACTTACAATAAGATTTCAGTAAATATTAAGAGCGAACATTTGTTGATATGAGTAAGTTTTAGGTGTTATCAGAGATCTCCCAATTAGGCAGTGAACTCCTTGATGACAGGGACAAGTAATATTGCTCTTCATTTTCTAGGACTTGGCAGAATATCTAGTATACAGTGATCAATCAGAAATTGCTTAGTAAATGAATGCATAAATGGCTGGGAGATGAGTATTGGTGCCCAATGAGTCCTAGTCTTGGGGCACTAAGAGGAATCCTGCCTCCCTTCCCATCCCACTGCACCGCTTCAGCCCATCCAGGAGACACAGAATAATTTAGACGTAAACATGTTGAGGACTAAATTAAATGCCATATGAAACCAGGAAGATGACATCACAAATAACCCCTAGAAGAAAAAGAAACTCACACTCTTTCAATGCACTCTCTGGCAAAAGGCTCTGTGATTTACTCCAGCAAATTACCAACTGTAAAATATTTACAACTAATTCTTCTACCTTCCAGGGTGGCAGTGGCAAAGCAAGGCAGGTTGTTTCGGTAGTAAATGCAGGATGCAATTTCCATTTCGGTGGCCCCGTTTCCTGCAGCAACCTCAGGCGACAGCATCATTTATATCTCCCACACAATCTTTTCTGCATGTGCCTGAGTCTCGATTACAGGCAGTTGAGGTTTGTGTGGTAGGCATTATGCATTTATGAGCCAGAGCAAACATTTACTAGTGCTAGTAATTCGTCTAGGGGTGGAGGAAGAGAAAGGTGGGAGCAACGAGGCACAGCACTGGTTCCCTGACAGTGTATCACAGACCTGGGATGCAGAATTGGCACACTGCTGGGGAAGAAACATCCTGTCCATCTGGAGGCATCTGCTCTCCCAGGCTCGTCTCTTGGCATGTCCATCTCCCCATACCTCCCACCCATGAGATCAATGTAGAAGTGGCCCAGGGCTCAGTCCTTGGACCTTTTCTCAACTCTATACACACTCTAGTGTATACTATCTGTATATGTTGTCAAAGTCCAAATATTTCTCCATCCAGATCTCTTCCAGACTTGTATACTCACTGCTTACCTGACATTTCCATCTGGATGTCTACAGGGCATCTCAAGCCTAACATGTCTGAAGGAGAGCTCCTGACCTTCTCCCCACTCCACACCCAAGTCTTCTCTCAAGGTCTTCCTCCAACTCAGTAAATAGTTACGTTTTTCTGCCAATTGCTCAGGCCTATTACCTTGGAGTCACACTGCCACCTCTCTTCCTCTTACACTCCACACATAATCCATCAGCAAATTCTATTAGCTCTTTCTTCCACATATGCCCTGAATCTGCCCACTTCATCACCACCCATCCCGAGCCTGGTCATCTCTCACCTGGACTGCTACAGTTGCTTCCTCATGGGTTTCCCAGCTTCTGCATCCCTGTGCAGCCAATTCCAATGCATCAGGTAAAGTGGTCCTGGAAAATTGTGATTTAGATCATGATACTCAGTCCTCTCTGCTCAAAAATCTCCACAGACTTCCCGTCACTCTCAGAATAAAGTCTCATCATCAGGCCTCCAACTACCTCTCTGATCTCATCTCCTGCCCGTTTCCATCTCTCATCATCTCCAGCCACACTGGCCTCCATCTTGTCTGCATGCACACTGAGAACACTCCTACTTCAGGATCTTTGCACTCACTATTTCCTCTGCTTAGATCAGGCTTCCCCCAGAGAGCCACATAGTTTGTTCCTTCACTTCCTTTATATAAATATATATATATTCTTAGGTACAGAAAGATTTCGTAAACAAGAAACAAAAGTGCTAGCCACAAAATAAAGATTGATACATTAAACTACTTTAACATCGAAACTTCTGACCATGAAAAGACACACAAAGAAGGTGATAAGTTAAGCCATAAACTGGGAGAAGATATTTGCAATCTATACAACAGGGAAAGGAGTAGCACCCAGAATGTACAAAGAACTCCTAAAAATCAAAAAGAAAAAAGACAAACATCTAATAGAAAAATGGGCAAAAGATATAGATGTTCCACTCAGGAGGAAACACAAATCATCAATGAACAAAAAAGATCTCTCAAACTCAGAGAAATTCAAATTAAGATAGTAGCACAAGTTAAGTCACATGAGGAAGAGGAATGTGAACTCTTATGCACAGGTAGAGGAGTGTAACTTGCTACAAGCACTTTGTAAAATAAAGTGTCATCATCTTATAAGGGTGAGTATCGCAGAGCACATGACTCAGCATTTCCATTATTTGGAAAATACCCTCAAGAGATTCTTGCCCTTTTATAGCAGGAGGCATGTACAAGAATTTACATAGCAACATTGCTTATAAAGCAGAAATCTAAAAACAATCCCAATGTCCATCATCAAAAAAAAAGGATAAATAATGCATATTCACACAATGGAATATTATACAGCAGTAAAAATGAATTGACTAACACTAAATGCAGCAGCATGAATAGATTTTTTACAAAGCTGTTGCCTAATTTTTAAAAATTAACATAATAGAGTATTGTGACATTTTTCGAAAACAAAACTAAACAGTGTATTATTTAAAAATGCAACATATGATATATACACACACAGGAGAATGATAAACACAAAATGCAGTAGAGTGGTATTTTACTCTTTAGGGCACTTCTCCAGTAGCTCTCAGCCTTCTTGTTCCCTTTTGGTTAGGTGGATAGGGATCATGTGACTAGTTTTGGTCAATTAGTAGAAAGGATGAGAATCATTTCCAGGATGATCATTTAATTGCCAATGTGATATTTTCCAGAAAGCTCACCTACTTGCTTTTCCTTTCCTTATCTTTTTCCCTTTCTCTCTCATCCATCCCTCTGGCACAACATCTGGCAATGTTTGAGATGGTGAGGAGCTTCACACAGATAGATGAAACAATATCAATAATTTATGGATTCGTGTGTATTTATTTATATATACATTATATATTCCAGGGAAGCTGTACAGGACAAGGCCTTTGGATCAGACAGGCCATGAACAAGAGTTGGCCCAGACAGTGGGCAGGAAAGGAAGGGCATCTTAGGAAGTTAGAACATCATAAGCAAAATCCAAAATACCACAAAATCTAGTGCACCCAGAAAATGGCAAGAAGTTCTAAGAGGCTCACATGCAGACTGGGGGGGGGGGCATGTGGCAGGACTCTGGCCAGAACACAGGGCTCCTCACTCAGGAGCTGAAATGCAGGGGTCAACAGGGCCTGGCTAATATTTATTCTTGCCAGCAGACCCTTCTTTTGAGGTTTGTCCCTCTCCTATTTCTGCTCAGTTGTACCCAACCACATTAATTAATAATTCCACATATAATTATCTTCACATAAATATTTCTCAATGCCAAAAATTCACGTGAAACTCCACCTGTTCCTGGTGCTGCCAGGGGCACAAGAATTCCTGGCAAAGACATGTTGTAGCATCTGGAAAAAGCAGGGGGTTAATCTGGTCCAACTAAGCAAACTCTTCCTGGGAGTCTATTTTGGCCTTTTTCCCAAGGACTTCAGAGTCTAGTGGAGAAGACAAGGAAATACATATGTGCTATATGGTGTGATGGGTCAATCATGGAAATAGAGTGTTATCCACAGGCAGCAGAGACCAGAGCAGGGAAGTGTCCCATCACCCTGGGGAAAGCAGGACACTTGAGTCCTAAAGGATGGTTATTGGCACCAGATGAGTGGAAATTAAGAGGTTCGGTACCATTAAGAGCTGGTGAGGGGACATGGATACTCTCACACATTGTGAGTAGGGGCAGAATTTGACACGACCACCATGGAGGGCAATTCACCAGTCTCCATTAAAGCCTTTAGACACAAACTCCTGTGACCCAACAATCTGACTTCTCTAGGGCGTATTAGGGAAATACTCCAATAAGTGCATGCAGAGGCACGTACCAGGGGGTTCACTTTAGGCTTATTTGTCATAATAGAAAACTGGTTCAAACTAAAGGACACTCTACAGGGGAAGGACTAAATAAATGATAGTTTGCAAATACAGTAGAATGCAACATTCATTTTTAAATAAGATGTGCACTGATATGGAAAGATCTTAAGAGGTATTATTGAGTAGAAAACCCAAATTTTAGCATGCTACATAGGGTATGACACTATTTGTGTCATAACATTTGCACACATGCACATGCGCTCACCCAAAAGAAGACTTGAACTCAGACACAGGGATCTGTGCAGGAGTGGTAAGCTAGGAGACTAATGATGGAGGAGGGCCAGGGATGACTGAAGCAGGTGGGAAGCCCTGGGAGTTGGGGAACATCTCCCCGGAGAGGAGGCAATGGTATTTGTTTTTCTCTGCACTAAGCCAGCCATTTGGACCCGGAAAGGGAAACATTTTATTTCCCTGGAATCAGAGTAGTGTATCTATCTCAACTCAAGGGGCACAGGTTTGAGGCTTATTGAGAACATATCCATGGAGGTTGGCAGGGAAAGAGCAAGCCTGTTTCCCAAGGCAGCACATCAAATGTCTGTTGAGCTCTGGAATGGGACATCTCTCTCTCTCTCTCTCTATATATATATAGATATAGATATAGATATATAAAGAGATATAGATTGATAGATCAATGATTGATTGATATAGATAGATATAGATATAGATATAGATATAGATATAGATATAGATATAGATATAGATATAGATAGATAGATTGATAAAGACAGAGAGGGAGAGAGAAAGATTTATTATAGGAATTGGTTTATGGGATTATGGAAGCCAAGAAGTCTTGTGATCTGCCATCTGCAAGCCGGAGATCCAGCAATGTTGGTGGTGTAATTCAGTCCAAGTTCAAAGGACTGAGAACCAGGACAGGCAATGGTGTAAATCTTCATCTGAGTCCAAAGGCCTGAGAACCAGGAGCATTGATGTCCGAGGGCAGGAGAAGATGGATGTCCCATCACAAACGAAAAGAGCAATTCACTCTTCCTCCACATTTTTGTTCTACTCAGGCCTTCAGTGGGTTGAATGATGCCCACCCACATTGGTGAGGGTGATCTTTGCTCAGTCTACCGATTTAAATGGTAATCTCATCCAGACACAGCATCACAGACACATCCAGAAATAATGTTTTACCAGCTATCTGGGCATTCCTTAGCTCAATCAAGTTGACAAATAAAATTAACCATCTCATCTTTCCCCCAGTCTGTCCATCTATTTATTCATAGAACAACATCAGTCTAATTCTAGCCCTGCCCTGTCTTCTGCAGTTACAGAGATGGAAAAGATGTGCTCACATTTCAAGGAATTTGGTTTAGCGATGTGTTTCTAAATCCTGGCTGCACATGAGGATCCCCTGAAGAGCTTTTAGAAGATACCAATGACCAGGTACTATCACAGACCAATTGAATCAGAATCCCCAGTTGTGAGGCCCAAGGAATTCTAATGTGCCTCCAGAGTTGAGATCACTGGTGTGGTGACTTCAGGGCATCGATCCATTTGCAGCAGAATTGCAGATGGAGAAATTGTTGGAGATATAGGCAGCAAGCCCCACAACTGCACACAAACCAGCAAGTTCAACTTGCTTCTTCTTCAGAGAACGGAGCCTCCAGGATGGTGGTTGGCTTTCAAGAGGGAACAGGCTGAGCCCTGCACTGAACTCCAGTCTCTGTTCTTAATCCTTAAGTTTCTACCTGACCTGCAACGTGACCTGACACATGAACTCTAGCCCTGACCTTCAGTTCAAACTCCAGCCCCAACTCTTCCTCTGCTTTGCCTTTCCAAAGACTGGAGATGGGTGACTCCATATTATACGTGCATTTCATGGTTGAGGTCTCACCTTCTCTAACCAGTTCTACTTTGCCTGCTTCCCTGGCCAGGGACAAGAGTAAGCATAAGCATCGTCACAGGTCAGCCTCAGCCTTCCTACCTTCTCACCACCTGGAGACAAAGAGATGGAGGCTTACCTCCCACCAGATTAGACTCTACTTCACCTCCCTTGTCCTGCTTCTGGCCTCTTGGGGTGTATGAAACAAGCGTATATGTGCGTGAAAATGTGAATGTGCATATCCAGAGGGGTCATTCATTTATTCATTGCTTGTTTATTAAGCACCTATTATGTACCATGCTCTATTATAGATAGATATAATATCTAATGAATAAGAGAAAGTTCTGCCATTGTGGAGCTCAATTCCAGGTAGAGAAGCATCAGAAATCACGTGAACCAATAAGTACATTAGATAATTCCGGATCTTGACCAATGTCACAAATTGTGATGAAGAAGAGAAAGCAGAACAATGGGATAGAGAGTGACTTGGGACAGGCATTGTTTTTGGTGGAATGATCAGGGAAAGCCTCTCTGAGAGATGACATTTAAGTGGTATGTAGATCATAGCAGATGGTCCAGACCAGCATTATCCAGTAGAACATTATATGATGATGGAATATGCTATATCTGCGCCTCTAACACAGTAGCCATTGGCCATTTGTAGCTGTTGAGCACTTGAAATGTGGCTACTATCACTGAGGAACTGAATCTTTAACTTTATTTAATTTTAATTAATTTAAATTTAAATAGTAACATGTGGCTAGTGGCTTCCATATTGGACAGCACAGAGCCAGACATTTAATATAAGACTTGAATGATGAGAAGAAGGCAACTATGCAGAGATCTGGGGAAAGACCATTTCAGGATGAGAAAAGAGCGAATGCAGAAGGGAAGGAATTTGGAGTGTTGGGGGACAGAGAGAAGGCCAGTGTTGCTGGGACTTTGAGGAAATGAGATTGAGTTTAGAGGACACATCATACAGAGCCTTATAGACCATGAAAGGAATGTTAGATTTTTTTTAATATAATGAGAGATTATTGAAAGGTTTTAAGCAGGGGGGTGGTGTAATGATAATGGTAATAATTATAGCCAAAGTTTAGGTAGATTTATTAAGTGGGCTTTATGTATAATTCAATCCTCACTCCTCAATCGTCAATAGTACCAATGAAATTGTTTTGTTTTTGCTGGAAAGGAGTCGTCCTGAGCTAACACCTGTTGCCAATCTTCCTCTCATTTTTTTTCCTCCCCAAAGCCCCAGTACCTAGTTGTATATCCTAGTTGTAAGTCCTTCTAGTTCTTCTGTGTGAGCCACCACCACAGCATGGCTACTGACTGACAAATGGTGTGGCTCTGCACCCGGGAACTGAACCTGGGCCACTGAAGCAGAACGTGCCAAACTTTAACCACTAGGCCATCAGGGCTGGCCCGAAATGTTTTTGTTATCATTGAAGTCTCTATTTTTAGATGAAGAAACTAAGGCACACAGAGGTTAAATAATATGCATTACAGTCTGCAAGTGGCAGAATTAGTATCTGAACCTAGGCAATTGGCTCAAAGTCCACGCTCTTAACCACTATGCTATACCGCCTCCCTCTTAGCTAATGCAAGCTTTCGAAACTCATTCTTGCTCAGTGTGGATAAGGGCATATAAGGGAACAAGACAGAGGAGGCAGTGCTGTGGACTTGAGAAGTAACAGAGGAATGATGGAATGATGGAGAGAAGGGGTTAAATTTAAAATATTTTTAGAAATAGAGGCAACAGACAAGACTTCCTAAGTAATTGGATTGTTATGGGGTAAGTGAGGCAAAGAAGAATCTGTGATGGCTCCTAGGTTTTGAGCTGAGCGACAGGGTGGCTGGTGGTGCCCTTTCCTGAGGTTGGGAAGACTGGGAATGGGTAACAGCTGGGCTGGTGGGGAGGGGGTGATGCTGCCATGTGGTGTGCTAGGAAAGCTGTTAGGCATAATTCTGTGTCTCAATTTGGGCACATTTTCCTTCCTCCCTTCCTTCCTTTATTCTTTCCAACTATGCTCTCCCTTTTTCTTCTTTCCTTTATTTCTTCCATCATTCGGCAAATATTTACTGAGACCTGTTTTGTTGTAGGCACTATGTGAGGTGCTGGAGATACCGCATTATACAAAAGTGCCAAATTGCCTTCCTTCTTTGGAGCATGCTTTTAAGGAGGACGGACAGACTATACACAAGAAAATGAACACAAGATAATTTCAGATAACAATAAGCTCTATGAAGTGAACAAAAGAGGATGGTGTGAAGGAGTGTGCTTTTAGATGGTGCCTGGGGAAGGGGATCCAGCTCTGAGTACATGATATCTGAGCCAACACCTGAACAATGAGAAGGACCAATTATGGGAAGAGCAGAGGGAAGTGTGTGTGTGTGTGTGTGTGTGTGTGTGTGTGTGTGTGTGTATGAGACAGACAGCAGACAGACAGAGACAGACACTCTGTAGGGGATTGGTGTGCATGAATACCTGATAACATAAGAATCTTCCATCTTTGTAGCATAGTTTGTGTGCATGTTTGTGTCTATCTCTCAAGGTGTGCGCTGATCTTCTTTCCTATCTATTTGTCATTTCTCCATCTGTTATATGATCAGATTGATTGGTTTGAAAATCTGTTTAGTGTTTCATTCGCCCCAAGCTGTGAAAGTCATGTCTAAATACAGGCACAGTAGGCTGCACTAATTAATTTATGATTGTAGTTTAACATCATTGAAGCTAGAGATCTTGATTTGGGGATGCAACTTTATGAAGGAAATATCTCAAAGACAACATGGAAGTCTCTTACCTCGTAGAAGAGGCTGTCCTGGCATCCTGGCCAAACATAGGGAAAAGGAGGCTCCCTGGCTGCGTTCTCTCAGCAGAGAGTCCAAGTTTCCTTCAGCACTATATCTCAATTGCAACCCAGCACTGGAGCTGGTGCATGGCAGTGTGACAAAACATTGTTCTTCACAGCACCATTCGCACCTGTCCTTCACATGGATGGATGCTTCCATCTTGACCAACTTATAAGTTTCCATGGCCAGGCATGAGTTGACCCAAGCAACTCTTTCACCAATAAAACATCGAGCAAGCATTATCTGTCTAGCTGACCAGGTTCCTTGGATCACAAGGGAGAAACATGTACAAATTATTTACAAAAGCAAAGTTCGTCTTAATGATGCACGTGAGGTAAAAAATTAAATGACCTCAACATCAGCACAGGTCCTAAAATGGCAGTCTCTGAGAATGCACAATGAAGAAATGGGCCTCATAGGTAAGGGCAGCAATAATTAACACTTGTATTAAGCAGTTAACTCCTTTCAGGCACTGCACTAAGTGCATCTGTCTTAGTCTCTTCGGGCTGCTGTAACAAAAATACCATTAACTGGGTGGCTTAAACAACAAACATTTATTTCTCATGGTTCTAGAACCTGAGAATTCAAGATCAAGGCACTAGCAGATTTGGTGTCTGGTGAGGACCCACTTACTGGTTCAGAGAGGACCGTCTTTTCATCTTCTTGCTGTATCCTCACACGGCAGAAGTGGGAAAGGAGCTTTCTGGGGTCTCTTTTATAAGGGCACTAATCCTATTTATGAGAGCGCCATCCTCATAACCTAATCCCCTCCCAAAACCACACCCCCTAATACCATCACATTAGGCATTAGGATTCAACAAATGAATTTTGGGGGGGCACAAATATCCAGTTTATAGCATCATCATAAGCACCAGCCCTTGCTGTCTTCATAAAACATGCTCTGAGATTGATATTGCCTGTGATCTCCATTGTAGACAATGAGGAAACGGAGGTTTGAGGTGGTTAAATAGGTTTCCCAAAGTCCTTTAGAGTGAGGATGACAGAGCCAGGCTCCCAGGGGCAGCCAGTGAGTGTCTCAGCTGCAGCAGCTTGAAGGACATTACCGAGTGGGCAGGAGGCAGTCCACAAATCGTCCACAAGTGATGCTCTAGGCAAGCAGATGGTGATGGGCCTCCACCATGAGGACATGCGAGTGTCTTGAGAGGCAGGTGAAAGAAAACATAGGGTAATACAAGAAAAGGCAAGACTTGAGTGAGAACCTGGCATATTGGCAGTCATCTTCATGGAGGGCAGCATCTTCATCACTTTGAGGCTGAGGGTTCTTCTGGCGGCCCACACAGTTAGAGGAGGTAGGGCTTAGATGCATAAGGGTGGCCGAGGCAGACTCAGCAAGAGAAAGCAGGACTTGGATCAGCAGCAGGATGCAGGTGAGAAGGAAGCAGGACTGGCAGCATCCCTGAGGCAGTGACGAGGTGACACACAGCTGAGAGCGAAGCGTGAGGTGGAGAGACCTGGAGTGCAGGCTCCCCAAGAGGAGCCCTCTCCTGTCACTGTCTGTTACATCGTGAGCACAAGGTGCCTGTGCAGACATGCTGACACCTCTGTCATCATCCTTTAATTGTGGCACCTGCCCTTTGAAAAGCTGAGCCAGAGGAAAGAAAATACAATAACACTGCTGATCGAAGTTGGTGTGTGAGGTTCTGCAGGGGGGCACTCTTTGAATGTGTATGAATTAAGTGTCAGAGAAGCACACTCTGGGTGAAATCCCCAGTCAGGGGCAGGTGAAGTGTGTTCCATAACCTCATTAATTCAAAATCAGGGAGCGTCCTGTCTGAGGACCTCTGGGATGAGATGGTCCAATAATGAAAGAGAAAGGGTTGGAGGGAGAGTCGATGGTAAGAAGGCACTGAAGGAAGCTGAGGTTGCAGGCAGGCAACAGTTTATATTTTAGAACTGTTACTGTGGGCTTAGGAATTATTGCAAGGGACTTCCACATCCCTACAGATACCAAACATTGGGAATAAATGAAATCAATAAAAATCTCATATAAGTACACACACATGTCAATCTTTCACAAATGTAAATTCAATGGTGATGACTCAATCACAAATTTATTTAAAGGATTATTGACTTCAGAGTTGCTTTCTGTCCATATGTGTGTTCTAAATCCAACCATATGAAGAAGCTAGCTTCTGTCATGTGGTGGTCTACTAATGCTGAAGATGGGTGATCACGCTGGGAAAAGTCAGGGATGATGGGAGAAATGAAAGCAGTGCCTACGATTTGTGCAATGTGAGGCACAGACCCCATAAAGTAGGCAAGCTCTGCTCAGCAATGAGGCTTCCCAAATGCTTGGGCACCTAGGGGTAGCAAGGAGAAAGAGATTTCTAGTAATTCACTGGAATCTGTGCCAAACCGAAGCTGTTTGGTGCTCTATGCGTAGGTTGTATCGATGCCCATCTGAGAGGTGGGTTCTGTGACTCAGAGTTATCATTCGTAGAGGGGTGCATATGTTAGGCAGCCTGTGATAGGCATATAGATTCAGATTTGAGCAGGGCTGTTCTCCTTCATTCACTCAACAAATAGATTAGTTTGCACCTACTGTGTGCTAAATGACTCTAGCAGTAATAACAAGAGAGGACTTTTACTAATATTTGCTCTGTGCCAGGATGCCTAGTACCTTTTCTTCTGAATCAATACATGCTATTATCCCCATTTGATGGATGACAGAACTGAGGATCAAAGATATGAAGTGAGTTGCTCAAAGTAAGTACAGTCCAGAAATGGAACCCTGAAGTCTAACCCTTAGCCACACACCTTGGTCAGGATGAGCATGCACTTACAAGCTTCTGAAGGAGGTGATTGTGGACTGTGGGATCAAGCTGACCCTCAGCCAGTGATTCCCAGCCTAAAACTCATGGACCTCTATGAATCCCAATAGACAAGGGTGGACCTTTCAAACTACTTTCACTATTTCAAAAAATGCAAACTTCTTCATGGCAAGATCTTGTTCTTTGTTTTATCTCCTGATAGGAACACAGTGCCTGGCACACTATAGTTGACAAATTAATGAACAAATGAATAGTTTTCTCTCTTTTTACTTTTGGCTAAAATTCGTTTCAGTGTAGTGATCTTGGTTTTCTCCAGTGAAGAAACACTAAAAGCAATAGTACATAGCTCTGGTGTATAAAATATAAAATAATAAATTTATAATTACTTGTATAAGTGAAGTTGGTTCCAAAACTTAGATCCCATGAAGGGAAACATATATAGTATGAGAGATCAATATGGAAATCAGTTAAGGGCATAGAAGTGAAGGCATCCAACCCTCTATGATAGACTGGCATTCCTCCGCCCTCCAGGGGTAGACACAGCCAGGACACCTAAGCCCTCTTCTGAGCTCCAGAGAAGGTGCTGCAAGCCTTGAATATACCAGACCAATTTCTCTTTGGCGCCTGATCCAAGAACATGGATGTAAGAACCTTAATATTCCATGTGACCAGCCTCTGACTACTCAGGGAGTGAAAACACCATTAGATTGATGAAAAAGAACGAAGTCCTCATTATACTCATCTGGAAAAATAAGAGCTACCTTTGAAAAGCTATGAGCCAACCTGCCATGGAGCTGGAAATGGCCTGAAAGGGGTCTTCCTTTTTTTCCATTTTTATTTGTCTTGTATTGTGTCTCCGGCCACAAAAGAGGACCTAGGATAGGCAATGTCATTACCTTCTGAATTTTTGAGATCTGTTCCATCCCAAGTGGTTCAAGACACTTGGGCGTCCTCAGAAGAGGGTAATAAGCATGATTTTTCCAAATAATTCTCTTCCCAGAGTGGACTATATTCTCATATTCCTCTCTCCCCCTTTCTGGTTGCTGGCATGTACTGATACCCTGCACACTCACCTTATTCATTTGTGATGATATCTTCAGAAATTCATCTGTATTGTTTTTACCTTAGGATCATCAGGAAATATATGAAGAGAATTCAGTTCTTCACATTATGCCCAGAAAGGCAGTCATCCCTTCATTTCCAATGTCTACATAAAGACCTCTAGCGCGTTCTGCTCCCCATTGTCTTCCTGTCCATCAGCTCCCTCCTGAACTTCTCCACTCATCACGTAGTTGAGACATGAATATGGTCCAAGGCTCAAACACTCACAAGCATCCTCAGTTTCCTTACGTCTGTTCATCCTGCCACACCTGCCTGGCACAACCCCTAAATGTACCCCTGGCCTCTGAGTACTGAGAACATTATTGTCAGCTCAAATTATGGTTTCCAACTTCAGCTGGCTACTCAATGTCCACTGATAGATCTCTTGTGTAAAACAGGTGAATTACTCCTTGGCCCTGGGGTTTCAAGAAAATTTTTTTTCCTAATACAAATTAAACCTGGCTTGAAACCCATATAGCTAGTTTGAACAGAAGTCCTTTATTGATCATTATTCAGAGCCACCTGTGACACGTCTTGTGGAGCAGCTCAGGGACATAGGGAATGGCCCCAGTCTTGGGCGTGTGGGATTTGACTCTGTTGGTTCCCCCACTCTCTCTGTGCCAAGCTTGGCTAGAAGGTCAGCACACAGTGCCCATCCACACAAAAGTCTACACAGTCAGTTTCCCCAGATCCAGAGTATTCAGTAATTTCAGATATTCACCATTCCAGGAGTTGGGACACACTCTCCACACTGCTGCAGATTAATTGTCTCAGTGGTATAACACCCACAACAACGACAGCAAACACTTGTGTGGTGCTTATCATGTATCAGGCAATAAAGGCAGCCTATACATGAACTTTAATTTTTAAAACAACCTTCTGAGATATGTACTATTATTATTATTATTATCCCCATTTTATGGATGGGGAAATCGAGGCACAAAAAGGTTAAGTAACTTGTCCAAAGCCCCACATGTAATAAGTGCCCAGACTTAAGCCCAGACAGTTTGGTTAGTGATTTTGACTCCCAAGGCCATTTGGCAATGTCTGTGGACATTTGTGGTTGGCATGACCGGGGGCTGCTACCGAATCTAGGGGGTAGAGGCCAGGATGCTACTCATAGTCCTACAATACACAGGACAGCCCCCACCACCAAAGAATCATCCGTCCCCCAATTCTGACAGTACTGAGATTGAGAAACCCCACGGGAGACCTAGATCTTTGAAACATAATGGCTTCTCAATCAATGGGTTTGTCCAGGGTACCCTGACATTTTTTCAGTCTATAAATGAACTGTTCACCTCCCCTGGGGATAAAAATTAGCCAAGCCTTGGGGATAAAGGACTGGCTACCCTCTGTGGAGACAGGGATGTATGATGGTGGTGGGGTGAGGGTAGTGATGAATTCCCTGCCTTTTTTGCCAAATGAGTCTCCAGAGGCAAAAACATAGGATAATGTCTCAATAGGTCACTATAATCCACAAATTATTAGTATATCATCCAGCTCCATTCTTTTCTCTCTGAGTCCTCTAACCCCACTGCCAAGTCCCTCAAGTTTAGCAAATGACCGTACTCTTCTATCACTGGGAATATCAAAGCCATTGGGCAGGAAATTCCTAAATATTCTTCTCCCTGATCTCACCCACATCCCAACTACCAAATCTCAAGACCTTATCAACTTTCATGTCTGCTGATACCAGGGTTTCTCTCTCAGACTAGGAATGCCTACTGGACCCTCATTTCTCCACCTGAGGTTGCTATCCCATCCCCTCCTTCGTGCTCTAGCTCCACTCTGGACCCTCCTCTCTTTTATCGTATTGAATAGTGTTAAGGAGCACAGGCTCTGCTGGGTTTCCAATCCCAACTCTGCCACATATGAGCTGTGTGATCTTAGACAAGGCACTTAAATTCTCCGAGCCTCAGTTTATTCCTTGATACCAGGAGGAGTGAGTATCTATCTTCTCAGCCGACTTCAATAGGACTAATGCTCCTATGACCTCAGCGAAGTGTCTCTGACAAAGACCACTGTAAACCTTCTCATCCTAAAATATCTGTACCTGCCCGGCCCAAACTTTAAAACAATTAAAACGCCTGAGACCTCGGTTTGCTGTTTTCTCCCACAGTGTGGTCATGTGTCATTTAAAACTGGAATGCTTGCTTCATTCTTTTCCAGTGTCTTAAATTCTTTGTGTATCCTCAGAGCCCAGTTCCATCTTCCCTTTCTCCTCCTCCTTCCCCTTCTTCCTCACTCCTTTCCTCCCTCTTGTCTTTATTTCTCCTTTCCTTTTTAATCTCCTTCAACCTCTGCTTCTCCTCGTCCTCCTTTCCCCTCCTCTGCCCACTCTTTTCTGTCTCCTCCTTCCCTGTCTTGTAGGCACACCTGAATGCAGCTGGGACTTGGCAGATGGGATTTTGTTTGAAAGGAGACGTCTGCCCACCACAGAGATGTCCCATCTGAACCACAGACCACTTTACAAAATGGGATTTTCAGGCCTTTCCTTCAAAGAACTTACAGTCTATTGAAGGGCAGGTCCCCTGCCTGCTTTATCATCAATAAATACCCAGCACCTGGTGCATAATAACCACCAATAAATACTTGACGGGATTAATGAGGGAATTAATGTTAACAGAGCCCTTTCCTTGTACAGGTCCAGAGAGGGAAAGTCCCCGTCCTAAATTCATTCAGCAAGTTAGTTGTTAAGTCAGAGCAATATCTCAAGATCCCTTCTCTCTCAGCTTCAATTTGGCCCATAGCCATATAGCTCCAGGGCATGCCGCTCTTCTTGGGTCTTTATATAAGAAATGTAGTTTCCAAACGGTTTGGCTTTTTGCCTTCAAGGATTCCAGGATTCATGAATTTGGGTTTGAAAAGCACAATGAACTTTCTAACAGAACTGGGCAGGGCCAGGTCCTGGCTGTGTGTCCTTGGATGCGGTTCATTGTCTCTTACTCAGTTTCCACATCTCTATAACAGGTTCAGTGAATCGTGGTACCTGCGAGGTTTAGCCAGGACAACACGTGAAATTGCATTGCTCAACCGGCAGCTGAACAGGTGCTCAGTTGAATTTCTGAGTTTCTTTCTTTTCTTTTTCTTTTTTTTTTTTTGTGAGGAAGATCAGCCCTGAGCTAACATCTGTGCTAATCTTCCTCTTTTTGCTGAGGAAGACTGGCTCTGAGCTAACATCTATTGCCAATCCTCCTCCTTTTTTTTTCCCCCAAAGCCCCAGTAGATAGTTGTATGTCATAGCTGCATATCCTTCTAGTTGCTGTATGTGGGACGCGGCCTCAGCATGGCCGGAGAAGCGGTGCGTCGGTGCGCGCCCAGGATCCGAACCCAGGCTGCCAGCAGCAGAGCGCACGCACTTAACCGCTAAGCCACGGGGCTGGCCTAGTGAGTTTCTTTCTTCAATGCAGAGGAAATGGCCCTACCTCATGCCCTTGTTCGAACCACCATTCTCTTGGGTTACAGTTCATCAGGAGGGCTCAGAAAATATTGCTAATTTATGCGCCATTTGTTCCACTGGATAACGCATTTGGGAAAATGTGAGGTGCCCACGTACCTCTAATTCAGGCAAGCTGTGCCGCTGACCCTTCCAAAGAGAATGGGCACTTAATATCTAACACGGGTGATTGCTTTCTCCCTCGGCATTCATGATGGCATCCATTTGCTTCAGTTGAGGAGGCCCTGGGGAGAGATATCACAAATTGAACGTTGTAGCTTGATCTGGCAAGAATTTCTGGGAATTCTGGCCCGGGTTTCTGTAATTCCCAATAATAAGTCAGTGACAGCCCACCTTTACAACACACATAAAGAGTCTCATTTTAGGATTCAGCTTTGCCACCTACCAGCAGAGTGAACTTGGGCAGGTCGTGTAGCCTTGCCGAGCCTCTGTAGTTTGGTTAAGGATTGCTGGGCAGTAACTAAGAGGTTGGGCTATGAAGCGAGAGGGAGCTGGGATTGAATTTCAACTCCACTTCTTGTGACTTTGGGCAAGTTAATAATTTCACTGGGCCTCAGTTTCCTGATCTCTAAAGTGGGGGTAATAGTAATACCCTTGTAAGAAAGGTCTTTTAAAAATTAACAGCTAATGTATTGAGAAGCCTTCTTTCAGATATTAACTCATTTAATCTTCATAAAATCCCTATGAAATGGGTATTATTAGCATGATGCCTGTTTTCCAGATAACAAAACTGAGGGACACAAATTACTTGGGTTAAGTAATTTGCCCAGAGTCACACAGCCAATAAGTGGATCCAAATTCAGTAAGTCTGGAGTCTATGTTCTCAACCACTAAACTGTGGAGTCCAGTGTCTGAGAGTGCTTAGAGAAGTTGGTCTGGCGTCATAATTTGAACTCGGAACCACAAAACATAGCACAGAGCGAGCACTGAGTAAATGGTGTGTGATAAATACTGTTATGATAACTATTGTTATTGTTGTTTGCTATGAGGCTCCCAGAAGCTGACCTGTATTCAAATGGGACTTGTGCTTAGCAAAGAGCCCCCACTAGTGGAGCGGTGTTGGGGGGAGGGCGAGCGAATTGGATGGTGTCTCATAAACAGTTGGGCCTCTGAGAGCAGCTGTGTGATCTAGCGGAAGGATTCTCGCTTCAGGACTGTGTGTTGACGCTGATGTCACGGCTGCTCTGAGCACCCCAGATACTGTTAACGAGCTGTTCCAAGCCCAGATGTAGTGTTTTCTCACCATATGGTCCACACTGAAGTGCATGGTCTTTCAGACAGGAATGGGGTGGAACTCAGAAACGCTGAACCCCGTGTGGAAAACCCACTTAGAGGAGCCATGCCCCAGCAACGGCTCCAGTTCTCCTGACTACCCGGGGTCATGTTTTCATTTGAATGTCATTTATTTATTCATTCAGCAACCGCAGAGAGTCATGGGGCAGCTACCATGGGGCAGGTTCTGTGTTGGCCCTGGAGATACACAAAGGTGAATAAATCATTGCCTGTGGCTTCGAGGAACTGAGACTAGCCATGAAGGACACGGGAACAAATCATATTGTGACATTATTCTAAGCTCTGTATACAGGTAGTTATCATAGACTCTGAGAATTAAAAGGAGTGAGGGAAATCTTTGTAATTGAATTTTAAAAAATTTCTTTGCACACCAGCATCTAAATACCTTGCCTCCCAAAATAGGCAAAGGTCAGGTCCTTTGAAGAAGGTAAAGAGGGTCAGACATTCCTTCTCCCTACTCCCTGGCAGGGGGACTGTGAACACATGACATAATGTCTGCCTTCAATTTGGGTCTCCCTTGGATTTCAGACTCCTGCATCAAAATGATTACTCAATACCTCCACTTTAGTATGGAATAGGTATATCATATTACAAGTCCAAAGTCAGATTTGGTGCCTTCTCCCCAAACCTGCTTCTTTCCCAGTGTTCTCCACATCAATAACCTGCACTACTGGTTAAGCATTAGCTCAGGCCAACAATCTTGGAGTCATCTATGACTCTCTCTCTCTCTTGCACATACATCCCACCCATCATGAAGGACTGTTGGCCCTAATTCTAAAATGCATCCTGATTCTGAACACCTCTTACCATGTTGCCCTCTACACCTGCGTCCACGCCACCACCATCTCTAACCTGCTGTCCTGAAATGGCCTCTTGGCAGATGGCCATCCTTCCACCCCTGCCACTCTCCTGTCCATTCTCAGCAAAGTACCCAGAAAAAAAATCTCTTAAAATGTAAATCATGTCATATTTTCCTGTTCAATATTCTTCAGTGGCTTCTCATCACATATAGAATAAAACCCAGTGTCTTTTTCATGGCTGCCCTCCACCCATCTGTTCCCTGCCCTGGTCTTATACAGTAGGAGAGCTGCATCCTCTAGTTTTTCAGGAAGAGGGAGACTACCAGAGGTGTAGAAGTAGTTGCTGGATGGAGGGCCCGGGTGAGAAGACTGGCAAGGGGACAAGGGCTGAGAAAAGGTGGATTAGGACAACAAAACCAATCACAACAAAAGCCTCACCTTAGGACAGGAGATTAATGGCTTGTCATCATCCATTCATTCAACAGATATTTATTGAGCACCTGCTGATTACTAGGAACAGGTGTTAGGCACTGACACTGGTATTGAGTTACTTTTGCTTGGCCACTGAGCTTACAAACCAAAGATATATGCATTCAGTGAGGCCTTGAAAAATATCTTTACATTCTGAGCCTGGGTCCTTCTCTATAAAACTGGAATAATAATGATGCCTGTTCTGTTGATTCAGATGATTATTTATGTGATGCTATAAAGAGTTCTACATTTATCAGATGTGGTACTTAGACTGGAAGCTCTATGGAGGAAGGGACCATGTCTGTTTTGTTCACTATTATATTGCCATTTATAGAACAAATGAATGAATGAACATAACTTATTCAGAATCAGTTTTGGGAAGGGGGAACTGCTACTTCATAGATTTTGAGCAGCTAAAGGATGTCTTCTTACTGGCAAAAATCCTGGGTAATTTATGCCATAACAGTTGTATCTTGGCTCCATGAGATGGTCTTACTATGTGTGCCCCAAATGCAGGAACTTTCCTAAATTATATCGTTTAATTCATCTGTAACATGATGATCAAAGCCAGTTAGGCTCTTCTGCTCCCCTTTACCTTCTCCAGTGCCTTCTCCAGCATCCCTCCTCTCATTCCCCTTTGCACCGAGCACTGAGCTAGGCACCCACTTACTCTCTTATACACACTGGCTTATAGGTTGGGTACCATTTCATCCCAGATGCTCCAGATAAAGAACTCAAGATACACAAAGATCCTGACAGAATGTAACAATTAGCTCAAGTGAAGGAGATGAATTTGAACAGGGCTCAATGTAAAGACAAAGACTGAGGTCTAAGAAGTGAATGGCAGAGAACGGATGAGAAGAAAAACCTAGCAGCTGCTCCTGTGCTAATGAAAAATGCAAAAAAAAAAAAATAAACAAGCAAAAATACGTGCGAGGGACTAAAATCTGGAAAGGGCTGTGTAAAAATATCTATCTTCAGGTATTTTTTGCATCAACATTTGTTCAATATTTTCATAATGTGATGTGAGTTTTGTAATAAGAGAATGTATCTCTCCAATTGAAATAAAAGTAGGATATCAGTATATTCTTTCAACTCTGGCTGAACTAACAGTAGCTCCCTCATTGGTCACCAGCCTCCAGATCAGGAAGTGTGGTTGATATTGGCTTGAATCAGAATATACTATTTATCTAGATCAGTTCCTTAGTTCCCATCGTTCGGCTTGTCCATTTGGTCAAATGTAAATATTTTTTCCTTGCTCTTCTCTAAGAATCACTGTGCTAATGATCTTGTGCACCAAGCTTAAGTTAAAAAAAAAAAATTCTGACATTAATTAGGCATTATGCTAAGTGATTTACCTACATTATCACATCTAATCTTCATTACAATCCTATAAGGGAGACTCTTATTAACCCTGTTTTTTAGATGAGAAAATTGAGATTCAAAGTGGGTTAAGTAACCTCATCGAGGTGACATGGTAGTCAGAACTCTTAAATCAGGCACGTGTGGTTCCCAAAGCCTGTGTTCCTTAGCCCTGCCCCTCCAAATGAGACAGTTAAATCTGGTGAGGGCCAAACAGGCTCACAAACATAAAGACATTCAAAGTACTTTGGAGAATATGTTAGTCCAAGACAAGCATGATTACGGCCAAGGCTGTTGCTTTGATCTGAAAACTCCATGCTGCCCAGCTATTATACACTAACGACTTCCAGCTCCATGCGAATTTCTCTACCAGGCAAATTCCTCTTGCCTCATAAAAGTGCTTGCTGAGAAAGCTCAAAACCCAGTAGCAATTAATTATTGACAGAGCATGTGAATTAGAGATAAAAGAAAAGTCATTCTTTTTCCACACACGCGATAGTAAATAAATTTAATTATGGTAGGGGAAGCTAAGTGATGTTCGTCTGTATTAAGTTTTATTAGCTGAGACATTTAAAAGCATGTCATCATAAGAAAGAGATCTTGTGTAATCCTGAATGTACCACTTTGGTGCAAGGCATGGAAGTGAATAGACTTAATGGAGCACATGGTGGCAGATGGCCTGCTGCCCTGACAGGCATTGAACAGGTTTATCGTCAATTAACTTTGGTCTACATATGCCTATAGCAAATTGACTGTATAATAGGATCCCCAGACTCATTTTATCACTGATAGGCCTGCCACATTGGGATTGGGGGACAAAGAGCATCAAACTCCTTTAATATCTTAAAGTTCCCAAATAAGACAAGGCCACTCTGAAGATGAACAAGGATGGAGAGATGGGTTTGGAAATGCAACCTTGGCAAGGAAACCTTGAGACATGAGCCCTGGGGTGGGGTCTGTTACTGGTCACTGGGAAACCTTGCGAGCAAAGAAAGAAGAAATCTCATGTATAGAACCAGACCTATGTTAGATGCTTTCACATTATATGAAATTTTATTCTCACCTGAACTTGAGATAAGTTTTGGGATTTTACAAAGGAAGATAATAAGGCTCGAGGATGCGATTCAATTTGCTGAGGTCACAAAGCCTGTCTGATTCTCTCTCTGGGCTTCAGTTTCCTTATTTGCACAATGATGCCTTTGGACTAGATCAGGGGTCAGAAAACGTTTTCTTCAAGGACCAGGTAGTAAATATGTTTGGCTTTGTGTGTCGTGGTCTCTGTTGTGACTACTTAACTCTGCTGTTCTAGTGCAAAAGCAGCCCTAGACAGTACATAAAGGAATGAGTGTGGCTATGTTCCAATGAAAGTTTATTTATGAGCATTGAAATTTGAATTTCATATAATTTTCATGCATCACAAAGTGTTATTATTATTATTTTGATTTTTTCCCCAACCATTTAAAGATTAAAAATCGTTCTTAGCTGCGAGCTGTACAAAAACAGAAGGAGGGTTTTAGTTTGCCAATCCGTGGACTAGATAATCTCTGAGGTCTTGTTGAGCTCAAACATTTTCTGAAAGCCACTACAACAATAATAATATCCTTGATTTGTTAAGCTCTTACACATGCCAGATTCAGTGCTAAACACTTTACAAGCATTATCTCCCTTAATCCTCATACTACAGTGTGAAGTAGGTGTTATCATTATCTCCATTTCAGAGATTATAAAACTGATCATACAGAAATTAAGAGTATATCTAAGTTAAACATAACTGGTAAGAGGAGGATCAGCAGTTTAAGCCAGGTGTATAAGATTCCCAAGAATGAATGCACAAGCCTTCTGCTGCCTTTTCTGATAATACTGTAGTCAGAACTATGGCGAGACATATAGTTAAAAACAACCTCCAAGTGTTTATCAATGAATTTTATTTGATAGTTCCCCACCAAGCTATTTATCTCACACGTTTCTGACAAAAGTTTAAATATTTCTGGACAGGAATAACTACTCTCTTTCCTTTTCCTCCCTCTTCCAGAAACGTGATGCCTAAGACTTTGGATGGGCAGATAACCATGGAGAAGACGCCAAGTTACTTTGTGACAAATGAGGCTCCCCAGCGCATCCACTCCATGGCCAAGGACATCAAACTCATTGTGGTGGTGAGAGACCCCGTGACCAGGGCCATCTCTGACTACACCCAGACACTGTCAAAGAAACCCGAGATCCCCACCTTCGAGGTGCTGGCCTTCAAAAACCGGACCCTGGGGCTGATCGATGCCTCCTGGAGTGCCATTCGAATCGGGATCTATGCTCTGCACCTGGAAAATTGGCTCCAGTATTTCCCCCTCTCTCAGATCCTCTTTGTCAGTGGTGAGCGACTCATAGTGGACCCTGCTGGGGAAATGGCCAAAGTACAGGATTTTCTAGGCCTCAAGCGTGTTGTGACTGAGAAACATTTCTATTTCAACAAAACCAAGGGCTTCCCCTGCCTAAAGAAGCCGGAAGACAGCAGTGCCCCGAGGTGCTTAGGCAAGAGCAAAGGTCGGACTCATCCCCGCATTGACCCAGATGTGATCCACAGACTGCGGAAATTCTACAAACCCTTCAACATGATGTTTTACCAAATGACTGGTCAAGATTTCCAGTGGGAACAGGAAGAGGGTGACAAATGAGGCTAGAGATATGGAGGGAAGGCTAGTGATAGCTAAGGAGGCTCCTTACCTGAGTCCTGAATCCCCCAGGATCTGCAGCCTAGCCTTTGCTAGAGTGCCAAGTAGATCTCCTCCTTTATCCATTCAGGGATGCTTCCAACGCTGTTGGTTTAGGCAAAGGGATGGATCCCATGGCATCCTCATAGAGGAACCGGCAGCATCTGGTTGACCGGATGGCCACCAGAATCCACTGCTAATTCTTGTCTCCTGCTAGTTAACAGAGTTGAAGACAGAACAAACAGCTGTCCAAGTCAGAGACAGTGCCATGAATGTTTGTTTAAGTGATAAAAAAGAAAGGAAGGTCTACCTTTTGGGGGGGCCTCTCACTTTGCTTTGGGCAGCCTGAGTTCTAGTTCTGTGTCTGGCATAGGCCCCTGCCATATAAACCTCTGCCTGGCATCTCTCCAGAATGTTAATAGTGGCTGAGTGCTTCAGGACTCCTAAGGAGCAAGGTCCTCCCTCTAAGGTGTGTCTAGCCTTCTCCTTAAAGGTCTCATCCCACAACCCTTTGACTTCCTCCCTCTTCACCTTTTGAAGGCAGAGGCATGCACGTTCCTCACCAAAAAAATGTTCCTCACACCCCTGGAAGCCTTCTTTCTAAGAACTCTCTAAGGAGGGTTGGGTCTCTCTCTTCATGAGCATCGTGGGTTGCGGAGAAGCTTAGCGTATGCCCTGGTGTTAGAATCAGGCCCACAAGGCTGCTCTCAGGGCAGTGTGATTGCAGCTGAGTTGAGAGCCCTGAGGTTGGTAAAGATGAGTGCCATACTGGAGAGGGAAAAAAAAAAGCCAGTCCTCTTGGTGGGAGGTTTCCACACCTGAAGACCCTCCTTCAGCACTGTGGTTCTGAGACATGCTTTTGGGGTGGGCTGTGTCCTTTAGGGTCCCCAGAGGGGCAAGGACCAGAAAACTGGCATGTCTTTTGTTATGAATAACCCTTAGCAACACAAGGAGCAGGGGACCAGTCACCTCTCTTCTATTTGCCCCACCATCCCCCACTCACGGTCATCTTACACTTCATTTACTCTATTCAGAGATGGCACATATTGGGGCAGTGACAAAAAGGCTGACTCCATTTGTCAGATCCAGTTTATGGGGGTGGGGGAGGGCAAGGGCTGTCTACGGACACCCCCATCAAGGGCTGTGGAATAAAGTGTCCCTTCCCATTAGATTGATTCCATTAAAATGCAGCATTTGACATAAAGCACTGTTCACAGATCTCCAAACCTGGGAACTGTTCTAGTAAAATTGGAAATATGTATGAGTGGGGGGAGTTAATCTGTTCAGCTGTTATTAAACTGTCATTTCTCCTGCTAAATGAAAACTGTGTTGTTATAAAGCTTAATGCAACCTGATTAATGGGTTTTGATGGTGTGTTTGTGCTGGTCACCTCCATCCTCACCTTTACCCCCAACTTGGAATTCTGGGAGTATCCCTTCTCTGATGTGGCCAGAAAACCCAGATGCGAGAATCTTCCAGGGAATTTTGTCTGCCGGGCAGGATGATTCTTGAAATAGCACAAAGGAAGTAGTTCCTGTAAGGGGTGCTGCTTTCCCTGTCTTAATCTGTCCTGGCAAGCAAAGGACTGACATGCCAGATTCAGGAATAACCTTACAAATAATTTTTTTCCGGATAAGAAAGTGGTTATTGAGCTGGAAGTAACATATATCCATTCACTACCAAACTAAAAGAAGATATAGGTAAAAATACGCATACACACACCTATTTGAAGGAAGAAAATGAATGCTTGTTCAGAAGAGTGTCTTGTGGGCTGGCTGATTGGGGCCTTGTTTTATAAGCAGAGCAAGGAGTAGGTCTAGTTACACATCAGAGTCAGCTGTGTGGTTTTTCAAGCTACAGCTTCCTGAGCTCCATTTCATACTTTTTGGTGAATCAGAATCTCTAGGTGGGGCCCAGGCATCTATCGTTTCAAAAATATGCTTATGGAAGCTGGGACTGAGAACAATTGGAGGAAAGTCTTACCTGTGTATTTCTTTGGCCTCTCATTCTCCCTCCCATCCTCCTTTTATGCTTTTGTGGGGATTACTTCCAACAGAAGAGTCCATCAGGGTCTTTGGCTTCCTTGGAGGAACATGGCCTCTTTTGGAGTTCAGTGGCAACTAGGTAAGGGGTGAGCTTATCACTTAGGAGATCAAAGGAGCATCTGGTTGTTGGAAAGCTTTAAAGATGTTTTTCTATCAGCTAAGAATGACCATTGCTCTAGCCTACCCTCATCTCTTCTCTTATGGATGGACACACATTGATTCAGCCCCTCAGTCATACCTACTCTCCATTTTCCATCTCCCTGGCTGTCTACCTGTCTCCGTAAACCGAGAACATCAAGACCTTAAATGCTGCTGAAAAAGAAACCTAGTAAGTATGTGTCCTCACATGAATATGACAAGCAAATCCATTTTTAATATGGTTAGCCAATGGTTAATAAGCCATTCTCACCTGGGAAATGAAAGTGGAAGATCCCTCTTACAGTATTTATACACTCTTGCATATAACAGTAGACTAAAATTCTCTGGAAAAATAGGGCAGAGGCCTAAGCCTTGAGATCTTCAGGATTTTTATTTTAAGGGTCTGTTTGGCGATATGGTTGAAAGCTCATGGTTCTGAAAAGAAATGCAAACTTGACATGTTTAAGTTCTATTTTCTGCGATGTCTACTCTAGCTTGATCCTTGTGACTCAGAGTGAGCCACTAAGCCATGTCCCCTTCTTCAGTGGGGAAACTTGACAAAAGAATTATTTCCTATCCTGAAATGCTAAGTCAGCCTGCTAAAATAGAGTCAGGTTAATAATACTTCCACCCTATTTAAACATGAGCATTGCAACTCACAGGAGATTGAATTTTGTATTTGATTTCAATTAGTAAAGCATAAATTATATTTAATTTTCTATTCCCCTCCCTTCCCACAAATGGATGATTCACAGCTCTGGAAAGGCTGCTGTGTGTGGTTCAGGGATGGAAAAGGGAGAATGCATCCTTCCAAATGGTGCAGCTGTCATTGTTTCCATATTAATCTCCTTTTGCCAGTGTCATTCTCTACCTGAAAGGTATGAAAGCCTTAACTTTGTACTTAGACCTACCAGCTCAAAACACAACAGCAATAATAACAAAAAACATTCAGCAGCCCCATTTATCTTTGGACTATATATGAAAACCACAACTTCAGAGTAGTAAAGATGTGGCCATTCCCTAGGAATTCCCTGCAACCTTCAGGGGCCTCTCAGATCCAATTTTAAGTTCAGGAGAGTGTGGCCTGTTCAGTCCCATAGTGCTAGGAGTCCTGGTCTGAGCCTCACTTCTTTAAAACCTCAACTCCTTGGTTCTGCCAGTTGCTTGACTTTCCTGCCCCTTCCCATTTTCCACCCTCAACCTCCTTATTCCCCAAAGAATACTTCTGTCTCACTACTGTCAGAGGAAAGGTAGCTTGCCTCCATCTGCGTCTTGGACAAGTACCATTACCCTGATCCTTAGTGTTCATCTCGCTAAAATAGGGATATTTAATCTCTACTGGCTTACCATTCAGAGTTTCTGTAATGACCAAAATGAATTAATAGATAGGAAGACATTTGAAAAGAATAAAGTGCTTAATTTACACAAAGGATAGTGATGATGATGATGGTGATGCTGATGATGATCATGAAGAAGATGAAGAAGGAGGAAGAGAAAGAGAGAAAGGAGGAGGTTACTGATACCCCTTCCAGAACACTGTGTCTTTATAGTGTCCCAAGGCTATATCTTTACTCAAACTGGACAATTATGAAAATGCTAAGAGAAAGTGAACCACCATTGATTTTGCTCAAAGCTAAGATGAGAAAGAAAAGCCCCCTGTAAATAGCACTGAGCTGGCTGGATTTTAGGCATTCAAATGTAAAACCTTCTCCCTACCCAGGTCAAGACCCTCCCCCAACCCCATATACAGACAGGTTCTCACTCTGGCCTTTCCCTCACTCCACACTCAAGGTTTTTTTTAGATACAAAGCACCAAGGCTCATTCACACAGGGCCAAGCAGATCCTCTTGAGATGGAAATAGGGGTGAAGTTTTCAAGCTTCCGGGCTATGAATTCTGTGCCTGGAGTTCTGACTCCTAAAAGTTTACATAGAAGACAAAGAAGGTTGAGAACCAGGGCACATGCTTGGGAGCAGGTATCACATTTTTCTGAAAAGAAAGTGGGGTTGAGAGATCTCCTCAGGTTCTTTGTGTAACAAATTGGAGTGGGGAGAGATGAGTACATACGATTTCTAGCTTTGCAGGGGGAGAAGGATGTGTCATTTTAAGATACAAGACATACATGAAACCCTTTTTTTAATTGTGAAATATCTTAATTTCACAATTAATAATACTATACTAATACTAATAATACTTATATTTCACAAGATAATAATACTATGTCATCCGTCATCAAGGTAGGAAATAAAGGCCAAAAAAATGTATAAAATGTGTGTCCACTGATGGAAGACGGGCAGGAATCTCTTGTGTCCCTGGTATAGGAAAACAGCACTTCTCTAGAGTCAATCATGTTTCATTGAGGCTTTTGTTCCACAAATACATATAGAGTGACCAAGTGGCAATTGAAGGAGACATAGAGAGAGCAAAACTGACTTGCCTGGATCAGGCTCCCAGCCTAGTGAGGAAGAAGGACACAAAAGAAACACATACACTAAAGGTTTACACTGCTATGAGAGGGGGTGCCCAGGGTTCTATGGAAACATGAAACTGGGGTGTGGTGGGGTGATAACTAACTAAGGCAAAGGAGAGACCACCAAGTACTTGTGGCATTAAAGACCATCCTCAGTAGCATTTTGCCTCATCCCAAATCATAAGACTATTCTCATGCTCCAGAGTAAGACTAAAGCACAAAGAGGTAGACAATAACAAAAGGAAAGATATAAAAAGTACAAAACTGGGTAATTAAGAAAGCTATATGGCAGGGATTTGGGGAAAGAAAAAGAAAAGTGTGCATGGGGGACATTGCTATCAAGGACAATCTTTTCTCAGAAGAGAAGCTGCCGTGTCGTTTCTTTAAATGACTGTAACCAAGCATTAATAGGAAACAGAAATCCTTCCAGAGACCCCACCGCCACCTATAGCTTCCTTGGCATTGTCTAAGGCCGAAGTCAAATGACGACCCTCTTCCCTTAGATGTCAGCTACTTGTTGACTCATATAGCAAGAAGGAAACCAAACCAACAGAAATCCAACTTTTCTGAAAATGTGCTAAATCATTAATAGTTCAAACGAAAACATACTTACACACTCACACATCATAAGTTAGATTAGAAGATGATATAGACTTGTCCTCTAGGTCAGGGATGATCAACAAGTGTTACCCCCATATTTTACAGATGGAGACTATGATGGTTTGGGAATTTAAGGGACTTTCCCAAAGTTCCACAGCAATGTAATAGCCAAAGTAAAACCACAAAACACGTTGCTGCCCTGGGGATAGCGGGAGAGAGAAGTATCAGTACAGCCTGCCCTAAATAATAGCAGTAACATGATTTTAAAGCGTATTTTCAGAATCTTTTCTTGAAGCCCAAGAAAAGTCACTTTGAATAGCTCTGATTCCATCTAATCATTCTGGACCACTTGGAAAAGGATGATTTTGAAATAGAATAATGACCAGTGTGGGGATCAACCCTGGGGCCCTAAGTAGACTAGAGCTAGAATAGTCTATTGTATTTAGAGGTCAGAAAGATCTTCATCACGACTTCTTTCCGGCTCTGAGTGGACTCAAAACACCCTATTATGATAATTGTGGGGCATAAATAAGACTGAACGTGAGACATGGAAATGATTTGGGTTAACACTTCTCACTGGCCAGTCTCAAGCATCATGAACTCATTCCCTGGCCCTTTGTCCAAAATAAAGATCTACATTCACACTTAGATCCAGAGCAGTAGATACCTAGCTCATTGGTCACTGGCCACAGGAAATATCCTCCATGGATCCTTCCTGGACAACTTATTTCCCTAATTGATTTCTTGCTCTTTGCTCTTGTCTTCCAGCACCCACATATCTCATTGTGTCTACTGAAAGGAGCCTCCCCTTACAGAGATGCCAGATTATCTATTCCATGTGCCTCAAGAACCTGGGTCCTGTAACATTTCTCCAGGGCAGGCTGTTCTGAGGGAAAAAAAGGCAATGGAAAGTCAGGGAGAACCTCTAGGGGTGCTCTGAAAACTGGAAAAAGTTGATGCAGGAACTCAGATACAGGCCAATAGAATGGGGCTGAGAAATTTGGTGTGAAGAGCCCTCAGAGTTCATGTCTTATGTCTTCATTTGATAGACACAAAGTTTGGAAGCATCCTGTTTTGCTTAAGGTAACACTGAAGAGCCAGGTTTCCAATCTGGATCAACTGACTTCTAGCCCAGTGCACTTTCCACTACCCTCACCTCAAAGATTAAGGAGACAAATCAGGCGTATTTAAAAGTAGCTTTGCCTAACAGATTGATCTCAGAAATGGGATGCTTCTACAAATGCTAACAGGGAGACTTTTTCAGGAAGCAAGGGTTGAGTTTATGCTTAATTCTGAATGTGCCCTAGGTTCGTCTCATCTGAGTGCAGTCCAGCCTTTCCTAATGCTATACCCAAAGTCAGAGGCCCCACCTTACGAGATGCTAACCATGCTGGGCTGAGAGTGTTCCAGAGTTGTGCAAGGAGCACATCTTTGGGTGGACCTAAACCTGTGTGTGTGTTTGATCAGTACACCTACCTTTCCACTGCTCTTTGCTAAGTCTACATTTAGTTTGTCAACCAGGAGAGGGAGCTTTGGATAAGGAGCAAGATGAAGTCTCAAGGAGGTCATTGGGAATCATCTCTATCCAGAATCAACTAAATTAGACACAAGAAGGAAATTATAGGCAGTGATGTTTGTTAAAGCAAATCAAGTGGGCTGTGAAGTCACCACCGTTTATTCCATTCCATCATTTATTTGGCAAGCTTTTATATGTTATATAAATGATATATTATATCATAGCTGTGCTAAGTGTTAGAGAAAGGCTTCTTCTTTAGAAGAAGCCCCATTATCGGTCTTCATGAAGCTTTAATAGGAGAAAGATGCCCATATGCCTAGAAAGGTACAAGAGCAATCCAGCCAGAAAGCAAGAAGGGATAGGATGGCTTCCCAGGGGACATTAAGTTCTGGAATTTGATTATTAAAGGGATCTTGGGCTGTAGAAGATATTGGATATCTCCTTCCTTTAAGTCTCAACTTGAGACAAGAGTTGATATTAAGCTTTTTGAAAATTTGTAACTAACTTCTTAATTTCTTTTTTTAACCTCTCCCTACCTGGAGGAAACAGAAAGCACCTATAAAAAGGGGAATGAGATAAGCTGGAATTGCATGATTGGGCTGGAACCAGGCTGGGAAAATGACAAATTGTGGTTCTTGAAAGGTTGAGAGCCCCTCACTTCATGTCCTGCTTGCCTTGACGGTGGGTCCACAGAGGCAGAGCTGGGACAGTGCACAGTAGCCTTCACACAGCTTTGTGCTGGGTGAAAGGATTTAGTCTTCTTCCCCTAAGAAATTTCAGGAAGCCCCAATCCCCTTGGCAGATCCATCTCTGTCACTTCTTCACTTGCAACTCAATTACACGAGTGTCTCTGTAACAAAGGAACAAAGCACATTTCCTCCTTAAATGAACATGTCTTCAGGGGCTGAGATTTTTGTCAACGGTTTGGTTCTAAGATTATGGGAACAGCCTTGGGATGATAAAAAATCTACAATAAATGGTATAAAGAAAAAAAGTGGTGTGTGTTCTTTCTGATAACTCATGGAAAAAGCAATATTTAGCAATCACTTTGGTTCCTTCCATCCCTAGAGGAAAGAGCAGGTAGCCTTCAAGATGATGGCCGGAGATTCCACTGTGGCTCTGACGATCAAAGGCAAGGCTTTCTGATGGAGCAGGAGATAGCATATTTTCCGTCATTTAAGGAAGAAAAAATTTCTTAGTTCTTATCCCAGTAGAAATGCCTATAAAGGGTGCCAGGGGAGAGGATCTGCTTCTGGGAATGCTTGGGGCAAGGGCCTTCAAAATAAGGGCTTTCATTACCCTGGACATCCTGCTGGGAGGAAAGAAAATGCAAAAAAATAAAATGGGAACTGTTTATGCCAGAGGCAGCACCACGGAGGACTGAGTCTAAATCATGGACTCACAGATCAGTCCTTAAGCCTGGATGAATCCCATCATCCATTCATTCTGCTCTAGTGCTCTTGGCAGAGAATGCCAATTGGGATCTCTATAAATTTCTGGTTTCTAACCTCAACTAGGCCTTCAGTTCTGCTAGCCATTCCTTTTATTTTTCCCTAGGCAGTTCATTTTTCCAGACCCCCTATATTCGTTTCAGAGATTTCCCCCTTTTTTGAGTTTTCTATCCCTACCCATATCCCCTCCCCCTTGTTCTCTTGGTTAGAGGAGTTGGCTTCATGGAGAAAGCCAAGGTTGTCTCTCTCTGCCTCTCATTGAACTTGTGTTCCCTCATCCATCAGATGGAGACAGTGATGGCACCCGCCTCACAGGAGACTGTGAGGGCTAAGTGAGAAGATACATGCAAGGAGCTTAAAAGAGGGGCTGGCAAAAAGAAAGAGCCCAATTTTTGTTGTTAGTGCCATGGAGTCAATTCCAACTCCTAGCAACTCTGTGTACAGCAGAGCGGAACCCTGCCCAGTCTTTTTTTTTTTTTTTAATTTTTATTTATTTATTTTTTTCCCCCAAAGCCCCAGTAGATAGTTGTATGTCATAGCTGCACATCTTTTTAGTTGCTGTTATGTGGGACACAGCCTCAGCGTGGCCGGAGAAGTGGTGCGTCGGTGCGCGCCCGGGATCCAAACCCGGGCCGCCAGCAGTGGAGCGCGCGCACTTAACCACTAAGCCACGGGGCCGGCCCAATCATGCCTAGTCTTTCTGTGCCATCATCTCACCTTCTCCTGCTCTATCAGACAGTGCTCTGCTGCTGTTCATAGGGTTTTCATGGCCAATTTTTTTGGAAGTGGGTGGCAAGGTCCTTCTTCCTAGTCTATGTTAGTCTGGAAGCTCCACTGAAACCTGTCCACCGTGGGTGACACTGCTGGTATGTGAAATACCGGAAGCATAGCTTTCAGCATCACAGCAACACGCGGCTGCCACAGTATGACAATGACAGACGGGTGGTGTGGTTCTCTGACCTCCAGTAGTCTTGCTATTATTATCATTATTGTAAATTTAAAACACTAGCTAATGTATGATCCTTAATTCCTCCACCCATGTCTCATCATTTCCTACTTTGCTTTGGATCCCTAACTCTTAACCTCCAGTTTAATCTGTCACTTTAGCTGGAAGTGACAGACAACACAACTCAAACAGGATTAAGGACTAAAGAGAATTTACTGGCTCATGTAACTGAGATTTCCAAAAGGTGACTGGCTTAAGGTATAGCCACATCCAGGAGTTTACTAATAACAGTAAGTTTGCTCTTTTCCAATCCCCTCTCCTTCACTCCCTCTGTCTTCCAGTGTTTTGCTTCCACTGATTTCTTTTCACATCACAAGAGTCTTATCATTCTGAGAGTCTTTTCACATGATATTAATTATGAATGCCTACAATCCAACACCACTCTCAACAATTCCACAGACAACATATTTTCCTAAGAGCTCCATCGAAAATGGGTCACATGGCCAATCACTGTGGCCAAGGATCTAAAGCACTCTCATAGCCTGGCTTAAGTCACACCTGAGGATGGGGCAGAGCCAGTCCCTGCCTTTATGACTTGGGAAACATAATTATATGAATGGGGGAAAATGATCCAAAAAGAGATGCTGCAAAAACCAATAAAACGTTTTTCATGGTTCCCTATAGGCTACATGATTCCAAATTCCTCAGCGTAGCACATAAGGATTTTTACAATCTGTCTCCAAACTACCCCTCCAACCTCCTCCCTGGAAACTACCACATACTTAATGCTCCTTTCACACTGGTTTGTCATCATCCCCAACACAGCTTTTATGTACCTTGTACTTGTAATACCTTCCCTAGACTGATCCTTCCTTTTCCTGCAAAATAGTACTCATGCTTAAAGACCTGATGGAAATGTTCCTTCCATGATTCCCCAGCTGAATTGGCTGTCTCATCCTCTGCACTTTAAATACTCTACAATGCCACTTAAGACCCTGCAATTCATTTCTCTGAGCCATTGTTTTCCACTAGACTGTGAGCTCATTGTGGGTAGGAATGTCTCATTCATCTCTGTTCCACTGATGCCCAGTCTTAGGACTGATACAGTAAATATTGAACAAAGGGATGAATGAAGGGTTTAGCGAATGAGCAAATACGTTATTTAATGAGGAGAGCACCAGGCAAAGAGTCTACAGTCTTCATTTGAGCCCACTTCCCCACAACTTACTTATCTACTCTTCAACCTCAAATAAGCCCTTTTCCTTCTCTTAATCTGACTTCTCACTTGTTGTCTCTTTACCCACTGAGTGTATTGATCTCTTGTGAAGATCTAACGTGATGGATAAACGAAGGAGAGGAACTGTTCACATTTCCACTGTATGTTTTGCCAGGCTGTGATGGGCATCTGACTTATCATTGGAAAACATAATTAGGGACTTCAAGAGGTAAGGTAGACAGTCCAGGAAAGACAATTTTTATCTCTTCCTGAAACGCTTTGGAGACTCCAGGCCTCAATGCTCCTTTAGCATTTTATCATCATGGATAAGAATTCCGCCTTTATGTCTGACTAAATGCCATCAGTTTGTAGAGCTTTCCCTTTACCATGAGCTAGTGTTTACTGAGCACTTACTAAGTATCAAGTGCCATTCCCTCTATCTGGAGTGTTCTTCTGCCAGATATCCACGTGACTCGTTGCCTCACTCCATCAGGTCTCTGCTCAAATGTCTCCATCTCAGAAAGGCCTTCCCTGACGACCCCATTTAAAATCACAACCCTTCCCCCTGCAGCTCTGTCCCTTTAGCCTGTAATATTTTGGTTCATAGCACTTCTTACTGCCTGTTGTTATGATACAGTATACATCACCTTTATGCGTTCAGTTGCTATCTGTCTCCTTCACTAGAACATAATCCCTGGAGGGCAGACACCCTCTGGCTCTTGCATACCACTTTGCCCTGAGATCCTACAACAGTGCTTCATATACAGTAAGCACTCAATAAATATTTACCAATTAACAAAGAAATATCAAGCACCTTACATAGATTATTTTGCTCAGTTTTACCCAACAACCCTACGATGTAGGCACTAATATTCCATTTTATAGGTGAGGATGCTGAAGCTCAGAGGGGTTAAGAGGTCACCTTAAGGTCACATAGCTAATAAGTGGCAGAGCCAGGACTCCAACCCAGAGTCCAGTCGAGCATCTCCCCCTTTGGGGCATCTCTGGGCTTCACTAGGAAAGCGGAGATGGGATTTTATACTCTTCTCAAGTACATAGTGGTACATTTCCCAGTGTGGTAGCCAGCCATTCTCTGTCACTGTGGGGACCTCAGAGGGAAGAGATTTACTGAGCTATTGCTGGACTAACACAGATGAGCTACGGAACTGACTTCTTAACTTCGCAGGCTGCGGGTTATAAATCGTTTTCCCATCCGTGATGTCACTTGATTCTGAGTTAGGTTATGATTCTGATTCTGCAGAAAAAGAAACAAAAGATAGAGAGGGTTAAGTGATCTGTCCCAGAGGAGGTTTTCTGATACAGTCCAGTCTCCTTTTCCTTACTTGTCTCCCTAGGCGGTGAACAGCTCATAGCTAAGTGGGGAGCATGCAGGAAGAACAGGGACTTATACCAAGGACTTCTGACACCCAGACTGCACAAGGCTATTGGTCCTTTTTGCTAGAATGAAACTTCTTGTAAGGACAGTAAGACCCCTTCCATTCACAGAGTTCCTCCTCCTTTAAAAAGGTCGTTATATCATTGCATTCCATTCAAACAGAGAGGCTACTCCTTATGGCTAGCCAGTGTCACTAAGAATGACCTTGGCAAGAGGCCCCAGATGACATTTCTCTAGCTAACCACTCTATGGATTCTTGATCTTACAGAGTGCTTTGTGGCCAGAGAGAGTGAACAGAGCCTTTTTACCCAAAGGGAGATGATAACATCTTCTCAGAGATGACTTTATTATACCATGGGGAAATGGCCCAAATAATCCGTCACTCAGGAAAATTACTGGACTCCACTAGACACTTAAAAACTTAATTCCCATAATGTTAAAAAGTGAAGTAAAGTAATAAAAGGGATATTGGGGACACATCTTTGTTGAGCAGTCAAAACATTCGTATGGTGTGTAATATTGCACCTCAGAACAAATATAGCTTGCAAAACTATTTTATCTGGCCTGCACAATTCTATTGCTTTAAACAGAATTGGAATGCTTGCAAGCAGCATGTAAGTCACACTTCACTCCAGTCTCCACAAGTCCTTAGAGTCTGACATCAGCCTGCTTTATGATACGTGTCTGCCTCTGGAAGGTTCAAGATTTGACAACACAGAGAGTTCTGATGATGTTACAGGATGAGTTTTCTAGGCCTATACCTCATAACATTTTTGTGATATTTACACTTAATAATATGAAGGGAGACAATAATACCCAGAATCTCTACAGCGTCTTCCAATTTTTTTCCAGAGCATATTCTCACTTGTTATCTCATTTGCTGCTCACAGTATCTCTGTAAGGCATTGGTTCATAAACTCAAGCGTGCATAAGTACCTGAAAACTTATTAAAACACAAATATCTGGTCCATACCCCTAGAGATTCTCTTTCGCTGTTTTGGGTAGGGGCCTGATATTCTGCATTTCTAACAAGCTTCCAAGGATGCTGATGCTACCGGTCCATGGACCACGCTTTACTAATTAGTAGCAAGCAAGGGAAAGATTATCTCACCCAGTTCACAAATGCAGAAACTGGTTATCATCTACAGAAGTTTTGTAAAAGACACTGAAAGCCTCTATCTGTACTGAAAATGACAGCAACTCATTTCCTTATTGGTCAGGAGTGGAGGACTCCAGAAAGAGACACCCAAGCAAATTCTTTAGCAAATCTTTAGTAAAATCTTAAGTAAATTCATTTCTATCACTCCATTTCTCCTTGTAGCTTTGGGCTAGCTGGGTGGAGAGAGGGAGAGATGAGCTAATATGTTGTAATGAATATTTCTACAAGCTCATTAAGGAAAGATATATCTGGCCTAATGAGAAAACAATTTTCTTCTCTACTCTCACTGCTGAGGCTAAGAACTCCCAAGGTCAAAGCTAAACCATCCCCAAGATGCCTTCCAACAACTTTCCCTTGATGTTGATTAAGGATAATTTATTGCAGAATCAAATGGGAGAGTGGGAGGGTAGGGGGTGGGAAACTTAGGCCTACATTCCAATTGATGAAAATAGCTAATCAAACAATTTTTTAAAATGTATTTATCTCTTTAGGGGACCCATGTCGACCTCCATTTTGGGCGATTCCACAGCACATTGTATTGTGGTGCCTGATAAAACCATTAAAAAATTTTTATCCACAACATGAAGAAGTAGTGAACTATAAAATTGCTAATTATTTTCTAGTAAATTTACTTTTAAATAACTTTAGACATCAATTACAGGCACCATTAGGCACCATTAAGCACAGGGTGTGTTTACCAAACAAGGGCAGTGCATTGCTGATTCTTGTCCCATCTGTATGGCTTCGTCATTCAATTTCACCCTCCCCCTCCAGCTCCCCTCCCTGAGCCCTCCTCACAGCCTCCACATTAGTACCAAGAGCTGAAATTAAACTCCATAAATAATGGCAGATTGTTTTCATTTCAAGTGTCATGGCCCAGTCAAGGCCCAGGTGTCTTAAATGAAGGTTAGTTTAGGGGAAGATTTTAATTCTAATTGTCAGTTTCGGGTGCATTTCCGCGCCTCCCCACCTCCTGCCCCCAGCCCTGTTTCTCTGCCATTGCTATATAGGGAAACTAAGAAAAACAAAACAAAACCTTTACGCCAGGGCTCCACTTCAGACCAATTACATTGGTACCTTAAACAAATTTTCTTTTAATTTATCCCAGTTGGTTCTAAAATGCAATCAAGAATAACAACCGCAGCCTCAGCCACCCCCAGCTGCAGGCTCAGGCCTTCCAAACCAAAGAGGTATCCAGCTCATTAACTTCTGCCTCCCTCTTGTCTCGCCTGCCTCTAGTTGGCTGGAGTTGAGGATTAAATAGCAAGCCAGAGCCATGATGCATTGGCTCAGTTGTAATCGTGGGATCTTCTCAGGTGAGTCTCTACCTGCCCATCAGATACACGGCTTGTGGGTCTTTATAACCACTTATTTGCAGCATCTCTTTCATGGTGTAATTGAACATGCTGTGGGTTCAGGCAGGCCTGTCTTCTAGACCCAACATTCTTCGGAATCGTGGGCAAACCTCAAGCTCCTCACCTGACAAACATGGGTAAAGGGCTGGTGCAAGGTTGCATGCATCAGCTCCGGGGCAGAGGTTCAGAGTAGAGGCTCTGATGTGATGCTTTAGGGTTCTCAGCCTGACTCTGCCACCTACCAGCTGTATCATTTGGCTTCACTGTGCCTCATCTCAACTTAGTCACCTCATAAGGTTGTTGGGGAGGATTAAGTAAGTGAATATATGAAAAGATGCCTGGAGCCCTGGAAAAGGCTCCATCCACCATAGCTCTCATGTAAAGCAGAGGACAGTGTCTAATCCACAGAAGGTACATTCCTCCTCATTTTTGTGTTTCCACAGAAAAGGAAGATTTGGTCAATGCTTCTAACCTTTCAAGAAAGGATGTAAGCAGAATTTCCACCCATCTTTCTCGTTCTACCCCAAGAGAGGTAGGGTGGCCAATATAACTGATGAGAACATGAACATGTATTTGGCAACATTTGCCTGTAGGTTTGGACACTGCTCACGTATCCCTTGGACCTTGCTCTCTTGCTCTCTTGGACCTGCCTGTGCTTAGAGAGAAGGACTGGAGGAGGAGATGGCTCTGTTTTCCAGCTTCCTTCCATTGAATTGTGGGTCAGCTCTGGGTCTGCTATAAAGAACATCACCCCAAAGGCATGGGGAGTAGAATTGGGAACCTCTACTCTAATGGTCTCCAGATAGTCTCCCTCTGTGGAGGGAAGGGGTCGAGGGAGACGTTGGGGTATTAATGAAGCTGATGGCTGAGTCCTCACTTTGCTGTCAGTTTATTTTCTTTAGTTAGACTCTGGACAGGGTTGAAGTGGGTCTTAAGTACCAGAATCCATCATAGCAAATTGGTTCCGTTTTCCTCTCCACTCTGTTGGCTCAATCCATAGGATAGAGATTCTTTGTAGGTGCTTCCTGTTAGAATTGATCAATTCCCCTGCCTAAGACACCAGTCCTCTGTTGTTGCATTGGAGCCCACATGGACCCCCATTCATAGGGCGGTTGCCTACTATGGCATCATTTACAAATACCCAAATCACATCATTTCCCAATGGATGAGAGTGGGTGAATTGGTAGACTCGAGAAGAAGTGGATGGATGTTTACTATGCATCTGGCCCCCAGTGTTTGACTATCTCTTGGCTTCCATTGTGCCGTAACTTGGCTGCTGAATTGACTTCCCACACCACTCTGGAATTAGGATTTGGATGTTCCCTCTTAGACATGGTGTCTGGACCACCCACTATGATCTGTGAGTGTCAGATGTTTTGTGTCAAACAACATGTCAACTGTTTTGTCCCTTTACCCAGACCTGCTTTTCTCTCTGTTTATCCTCACCGCAGAAGCCTCACCATTTATTAAATATAACCTTTTTCAGAAAGTGCCTAGAAGTTTTGGTGGGAATTATCTGGGCTGGACTGGATTGGCTCTTTGGTGTAGAGAAGATATCAAGTCTTAGTAATACAATGAAATCATGTGAATTCCTGTATGTAACTATAATATCAAATTGTAAGTGCTTTGGTTGTGAGCTCAGTAGTCTGAGCAAGTGCTTGGGGCCAGCGAGTGGGATGTTGTGGTGAATTCTCCCCAGGAGGGTCTGTATCTCAGGCAAGCAGCTATGAAATGAGAAGCCTAGAATACTATTTGATTATATATATATATATATATATATATATATATATATATATATATATATATAGTGTGTATGTGTGTGTGTGTGTGTGTGGGAGAGAGAGAGAAAGATTAGCTCTGAGCTGACGTCCGTTGCCAATTCTCCTCTTTTTTGCTGAGGAGGATCGACCCTAGGCTAACATCCATGCCCATCTTCCTCTACTTTATACGGGACGCCGCCACAGCATGGTTTGACAAGTTTTGCGTCGGTCTGTGCCTGGGATCTGAACCCGTGAACCCTGAGCCGCCAAAGCAGAGCGTGCAAACTTAACCACTTCGCCACCAGGCCGGCCCTTGATTGATTTTTTTTGTTGTAATTTTTTCTCCCATTAACAATCATAAAATAAATATAATAACAGAATGAGGAATTTGGAAAACAGAAGAAAATAACTTCCTTAAATATCAACCTCTAACACAACCCAAATTTTATTTTCATGTCTTTTCTTTCCCTTTCATCCTCAATATATACGCAAGCTATTTTTACACATTCATCATTATTGCTTTGTTCGGTATATAATTACTGGATTCCTATTATGTGTGTATCTTCTTCTAGGGGGTCAGAGCCAAGGAAGACTTGGTCCCTGGCCTTGAGCAGGTCACAATTTAGCAAGAGAAACAGACATATACACAGATCACTGCAACACGAAGAAGTAACTACACTGACAGAAGTTGAAGCTCATGTCTGAATACAGGTGATGATGATAATGGCCTGATTCTCCCTAATGCCTCAGAATCTATCAGGCAGACCTGGTAAGGTTAGGATCGCATGGCAACATAGTAGAATGCAAAGGCCTCAAACTGGGTCAATTTGTCACAATTCTATAATGGGAGGCTTTTGGGTCAGGGGAGATATAGTGCTTTGGAATATATGGAAAATGGAATTAATTGCTAATATTAAAAAAAATAAATAAATCAGGAGCCTTCATGAAAAGTCTAGATTTCCGGCTTCTATTGAAAAGAAGAAGATCAGGCAACATCAGACTTGCCTTCTCCTTTGGGGACATTTGTAATGAAAGTGGGTGCGGGCTGCCCCATCCGCATGAGGCAGGCACAGCTGTTTGCCACAGTCCCACCCAAGCCACGCTGCTCATGACATTACCTGCCTGGCCCATAGGAGCAACTGAGTCTGTGACTGTGGGCTTTCCTGTGTTTCTCACATTAGAAAGCCAAGTCCTTATGGTGGCTTCCATGACCTATTTCCCTCTCTGTCATCATTCCCTTCCTCTCTTGCTATGAGTAAAGCAAGTGACCTCCTCGCTCTGCCCAAGCATGCCAGTATGCTGTGCCCAAGCATGCCAGTGTGCTGTGCCCAAGCATGCAGGTGTGCTGTGCCCAATTGTGCCAATGTGCTCTGCCCAAGCATGCCAATATCTGTGCCCAAGCATGCCAGTCTACTGTGCCCAAGCATGCCAATATCTGTGCCCAAGCGTGCCGTTGTCTGTGCCCAAGCATGCCAGTGTGCTGTGCTGAAGCATGCAGTGTGTTCTGCCCAAACATGCCAGTGTCTGTGCCCAAGCATGCAGTGTGCTCTGCCCAAGCGTGCCAGTGTCTGTGCCCAAGCACGCTGATAGGCTGTGCCCAAGCGTGCCAGTGTGCTCTGCCCAAGCATGCCAATATCTGTGCCCAAGCATGCCAGTGTGCTCTGCCCAAGCGTGCCAGTGTGCTGTGCCCAAGCGTGCCAGTGTGCTCTGCCTCCAGGTTCACACTCTCTCTTCTCTCCCCCCGGGACACTCTTCTCCCAGATAGCCACAAGCCTCATTCCTCTTCCTCCTTCATATCTGTGCTCAAAGGTCACATTATACTCATTTAAAATTGCAACCATTTTTTCCATTTTAACGTACCTTTTCACTTTTACCACCTTTTAACATATTATCAAGATAAGTTACTTGTTATGTTTATTGTTAATCATCCATCTCCCCCCACTAGAAAGTCAGGGATGGCACTGAATTCTCAGTGCCTAGAAGGCTGCCTGGTGCATAATAGGTGGACAATTCATTTTTTTCCAATTTTTTTTTGTGGTAAAATACATATGGCATAAAATGTACTATCTTAACCATTTTGTAGTGTACAGTTCAGTGGTATTAAATACCTCCATAATGTTGTGCAATCATCATTAGAATCCATCTCCATAGCTCTTTTCATTCTGTAAAACTGAAACTCTGTACCCATTAGACAAGTTTCCCCCTTTTTGCCTCCCACCAGCCCCTGACGACCACCATTCTACTTTCTGTCTCTATGAGTTTGCCTACTCTAGGGACCTCATTCAAGTGGGGATTCATATAGTATTTGTCCTTTTGTGACTGGCTTATTTCATTTGCATAATGTCCTCAAAGTTCATCCATGTTGCAGCATGTGTCAGCATTTCCTTCCTTTTTAAGGCTGAATAATCCATTGTATGCATATACCACGTATTGTTTATCCATTCATCCATCTCTGGACACTTGGGTTGCTTACACATTTCAGCTCAGTTCATTTATGTGGAATACATAAATGACCCTTGATTGGACTGTTGGACTTAGAAGAACTAGTTTCTGATCTCAGCTCTGTCTTGGGAGCTAACAAATCTTGGCAAGTCACCAAACCACTCTAAGTCTCACTTTCCTTATTGGTAAAATTAGTTGGAGGCTTAAGAATCATATATAGTAAAATACATACATATATATATGTTCTGGAAAGATGAAGTCAGTCTGGCCTGGATTTGTCCCTTAGTGACTGGGTGACCTTGGTAAGTTACTAAACTTTTTTTATTCCTTAGTTTCCTCATCTGCAAAATTGGGGCCTACCAGACTGACTCCTCATAGACTAGGTAGGAGCAATACAGGATATGGTGTGTGGAGGGTCCATCCTAGGTCTAATAACTATTAGATATTTCTCCTCTTTCCCTCAATATTGAAGATTCCTCAGGGGATTTAGGGCAGATCCCTGGAGTGCAGCTGCAGGCCTGACCTTTCAAGACCAAGAATCTTTGACCAATGAAAATGTGAAGGAGGATTCTAGGTGGGATGAAGAGTGAGGACTTGTGTTCTTTGGATGAGAACACGCTTAACATGATTTATCGTCTCCAGGGACATGAATGCACAGAGCAGCAGCTCAACGGGCAGCCTGGGATTTGAAGGGTGTGCTGTGTGAGGGAGGGGGACAGGTCCCTGGTCAAGGTTGGCGGTTAGTTCTGTTCAGACGAGCCCATTCGAGTGAGCTAAAAAAGCTTGGGCTTTTGCAGTTTCATCTGGGCCTCCCACAGCTTCAGGGACAGCAAAACCCCCTATCACTCCAGTAAGGATAATAACGATGCTTCCTTCCCAGGGAAGGATGCGAATGTGTGTGAAAACACCCCCAGTCCAGTTTCCTGGTGTTGGCTGTGGTACCTAGCAGTAGATGGTAATATTACCAATTTGATAACCTCTTTTTCTTGCACTTAAAGTTTTCAAGGCTTGAAAATGATCATCAGGATGAGAAAAACCATCACTGCTTAGAGCATTTGCCAGGTCTGAGCACTTTGCTAAGTGCCCTGCACGATTATCTCATGCCATAACAAGCCTAAGAGCTTGGTCCCATTAGTACCACAATTTTGACTGGCCAGTTCTGCAAAATTGATTCTGGTTGGGAGTTGTTAATGGTTAGAAAAGAGGCTGGTTAGGTGGCCAAGGGCTAAAGTATGAAGAAATTCACACCCACATGCCCTTCCCTTCCCACTTGGGAGGGTGACTGGATGTTTACTCTCCAGGCCTCATTTTTCTCACCTTTAAAAGGGAGACCACATGGTCTACCTCCCAGCACTTCTGCAAGGATTGAATGCACGCAGGACGATGTTTAGCTCAAAGTACATTAGCCAGAGAAGCCATTGCTCTTCTCTCTCTCTCCTTCTCTTTCTTAAGGTCTCTGTTATGGGCTGAATTTCCCTCCTCCCTCCCCCAAATTCATAGGTTCAAATCCTAACCCCAGGACCTCAGAATGTGGCTGTATTTGGAGATACAGTCTGTAAGAGGTGATTCAGGTCAGTGAAGCCCTTAAGGTGAGCCCTAATCCAGTGTGACTGGTGTCCTTGTAAGAAGGTGAGATCAGGACACGGACACACAGAGGAACAACTGTCCATGGTATTTGGTTATGGCAGCCCCAGCTGACTATTACAGGCTGCCATAACCAAGTCCCACAGACGGGGCAGCTTAAATGAGCAGGTTTGGTCTCCTCTGAGGCCTGCCTCCTTGGCTTGCAGGTGGCCTCCCTCTCGCCGCCTCTTCACACGGTCGTTTCTCTGTGTGCATGCATCCCTGGTGCCTTTTTCTCTTCTTGCAAGGACAACAGTCATATTGGATTTTACCTTAATCAGCTCTTTAAATATCTCCATATACAGTCACATTCTGAGGTTTACTGGAATTAGGACTTGAACATATGAATTTGGGGAGAACACAATTCAGCCCATAACACAGCCCTAACAAACTATTACAGTCTCTGAGCAACAGGGATTGTTTAAATCAAATCCTGGCGGGGCTCAGGAACAAGATCAGCTTAGGGGTAGAGCCAGTAGACTGCTCAATGGTCATCCTCTAATGGTGAAAGTTCTAGTACCTTAACACGACCTCTCACAGATCCACCAGCCATGCCTGGAATTCCGTTGTCTATGGCTCAGTCAGTCTGCAGTGAAGGCTGGAGGATGCAGGAGAGAGTGGGCAATTCACCTCCTGGATAATCAGCTCTAGGACCTGGGTCCCAGCTGCATAATCATTGGAATGCTGTTATAGACATAATCCATTTAGGCAAAGGAAATGTCTGACCACAGAGATGCTTCTTGAATTCCACACAATTCTTATTAAAAATAAAGATTCCAAGTTCCACTCTAAAATTTTCATTTTCTGGGTCTACAGTCAGACCCAGGGATCTCTCTCTCTCTTTTTTAACAAGCATGTCAGGTGACTCTGCTATGCAGCCTAGGTGTGGGTGGGAAACCAATGGATTTTAGACCCTAAAACCTATAATAAGGGATATAGGGCCAATTCATATGGCTGCACAGGTTGTGCACTGAACAAGGTGTACACAGGGGCCCAGAGCAGAAGCCTTGTGTATTCTACATCATCCATAGGATCACCCTCATGTATTCATCACTTTCAAGTTTGTTTTGCAATTAGTCTGTTTCATTTCATAGCACAGGAATAGCGTGGGTGAGGAAGAAGTAAGGCAAGGTCTGAGTGGAATGATGTTGGAGTGAGAGGCAGATTCAATTTTGGAGACTAGCATTGTGGGGATAGAGGGGTTATATTGGTCAGGAAATAGTTCTGCCTGGATGTAGCTCTAAGCACCAAGAAGCATCCAAAATCAGACACTATGAGATAGGAAGGAAGACGGGAAAAAAATAAGGAAATCAAAATGTGATTCCCTGGGGAAAGGCAGGTAAAAAGTTCTGAAACCAGGGAGATCTGGCTTCATCTCAATCCTGACACTTCATGAGTTTATGACACTAAAGTTGAACTCACGCTGAGCCCCAGTTTTCTCGTTGTCATACCTACTTCATACATTTGTGGAGAAGATTAAGGATTATGTCTAATGCTCTTATCATAGAGCCCAGTATAGAACAAGTGCTTAATAAATGTCCCTTATTAGAGCAATAGTCAGTAGTAAGTAGACTAGGAGAAGAGCTTTGACCATTGGGCTAATCAACTACAGATGGAGAAAGTGACCTAGAAGTCCAGTTACATACAGTGGCCGATATCCTCCACAGGGATCCATGGGAGACACAGTGGGACTGGATTACCCAGCACCAGCCTCAGGAGAGATGTCACATACACGGTGAGATGCTGTGCCTTGAAGGCTGTCCCTATGCTCCCGTCCATAATAATGACTCCAGCTCCCAGATACCAATGATAAATCCCCATACTGGTCAGGTTGCCTGAGATGATCTTGAGCCTGGAGAGGGAGAAGAAATTAGATTCAGTTGGGAGGGACTTTGGAAATCAGGGTCTCAGAAATTGTCTGATCAGTTTCTTTCAAGGGCCCCAAGAGGGAAGTAAAGTTGAGCCCTTGAGCTCTGTCTTCATGGCTTGGGACTGTGAAATCTGTGTACTATTGCAGCAAGAACAAGTTTGGATTTCAGGGGCATGAATCTGCTGCAGGGCCTTTGCTGTTCTCAGTGCTTGGAAATCACCTCCCCCAGATGTTTGGGTGACTCACTCTCACTTCATTCAGGTCTCTGCACAAATGCCTCTCCAGATCTGCCAACCTCCCTCTATAAAATAGAACTCTGTCCTTTATTTTTCATTCCCTTACTCCACTTCATAGACTTATCACTTCCTGACTGCGTGGCTCTGTGTTCTGGATTGGTTGATTGATTGTCTCTCCTGCAAAAAATGTAAGACTTGTGAGGACAAGGACTTCATTTTGTTCAATTTATCCACAATGGCTTGTTAAATGGAATTGGAGGAATGAATGAGTGAGAGCCTGGCTGTTCAAGACCTACTGTCTTCCAGCCACCCACGGATTTATAAAAAGTCTTCCCAAAAAGGATGATGAAGAAAGTTTTGTGTAGTCTTTCAGTATATTTCCATTCATATGGATTTATTTAATTTATAAAGATAGTGTCATATTGCATATACTATTTGGTAGCCTGCTTTTCCACTTACCATTTGTCGTAAACTTTTTCCCTTAGCAATAAATAATATTTTAAAATATAGTCACAGTATATCCATTATCTGGATGCTTCATTTACTTGATCTCTTCTTAATGAACATTTTTATTGTTTCCAATTTCACATTATTATAAATAAAGCTGTGTATTAGTTATCTGTTGCTGTGTAACAAATTACCCCAACATTTAGTGGCTTAAAACAACATTTATTATCTCACAGTTTCTGTGGTCAGGAATCTGGGCATGGTTTAGCTGGGTTCTCTGGCTCTGCATCTCTCAAAGGCTACAGTCAAGGTGTTGGATGGGGCTGTGGTCTCATCTCAAGGTTCTACTGGGAAGGATCCACATCCTAGATCACACATGTGGCTGTTGGCAGGATTCAGTTCTCTGTGGGTTGGTGGTCTGAGTGTTGACTATTGGCTGGAGTCCTCCCTGGGTCCCTTTCTACATGGACCTCTGCATAGGGCAGCTCACAGCCTGGCAGCTTACCTCATCAGAGCGAGCTAGGGGGCAAGAGAAAGAGAAACAATGCCAGCAAGAAAGAAGTCAGTCTTTGGAACCTAATCACAGAAAAAACATCCCATCATTCTGCCATATTCTATTTTTTATAGAAACAAGTCACTAAGTACAGCCCACACACACTGGAGTAACACAAGTGTGTGAATACCAGAAGACACAGTAATTGAGACTCATGTCAGAAGCTGCCTACCACAGGCTGATATGAATATCTCTATCTTTAGCCAAGATATCTACATCCACATACATGTTTGAGTACATCTCTGATTGCTTATTTGGAATCCATTTTCTAGAAGGAGAATCATTGGGTTGGATTACGCTTATGTTTATCACTGGGTCAAGTGTTATGCATGTTTCATAAGGTTTTTGATATATAAAGGTATAATACCTTCAAAACTAAAAAATGTGATAGCAATTTATCCCCTCCCCCTTCCAGTGTTGTGTGAGCATGTCTTTTACTCTACACACTCGTCAACCATGGTTCTTTTATTCTCTCCCAAGTTAACGGGTGAAACATACTTCACAATATTTTTTGTGTGTGTTTTTTTAATTGCTAGGGATTCAACACATTTCATATGTCTATTGAATATGTGGATTGTTTTTTATTCTGTGAACTGCTAGTTTATATCCTTTGCCCATTTTCCTATCAGGGCTTATATAATTTTTTATTGATTTGTAAGAGCTCTGCATATTTTAAATATTCTATTTCTGTTACATAAATAGCAATAAATGAACATAAACATCAAAAATTTAAATACTCTATTTCTGTTACATAGTTTATAAAAAATTTTTCACAGTTTGTAGTTGGCCTTTCAGTTTTTTATGATGTTTTTGATATAAATACTTTATTTAAAAATATTTAAAGTAATCAAACCTATCAATATATTCCTTTATTTTTTTCTTTTGCGTTATGCTAAAAAAGTCTTCCTGTCTGTACCAAGTTTGGTTAGCTAGAGTATCTTTCATTATTTCTACCTTCCTTCCTTCCTCCCTCCCTCCCTTCCTCCTTCCCTTTCTTCCTTCCTTTGCTGATAACATTACAATGTTTTAATCTACCATCTCTCATTTGTTTTACTTTATATATTCACGTAACCATTCAACATCTCCTCCTTTCTGCTTCACTTTTTTCTTCTTCTTACTACTATTATTTTTATAAATGAATAGTGAATTGACCACATATTGAGTGATTCTTCCTTTTCCTACTGATGAGAAATGCCATATTTATCATATTGTACATTTTATGTATGTTGATCTCTTCCTTGGCTATCTATATTTTTCCTTTGATCAAACTATCCATTCTTAAACCAGTTCCCACATTATTTTAAACAAGTATATTAATTTTATTAATATTATAATTTATTTGCATATTATTCATTAGCATACCATTACATTATTAGTAGTAAATTAATCTATTAGTACACTAACATAAATTCTTCTCACTGCTTATTAATATTTTTCTAGTTATTCTGGGATGTTTATTTTTAAAGTTGAAGAATCACTTTGTTAAAATGTAAAAATTATTAGAATTTTGGTTTAAATTGTTTACATCTATAATTTGGGAGAGTTAATATTTTTTAAATATTATTCTTCCAAACAAAAACATAAGTCTCTGTTTTTTCAAGTCTACTTTTATGAATGCTTAGTAAATATTTGTAGCAATTTTTTATCAATCTTGAACATTTTGTGTCCTCCTTTGCAACAGCTATTAACTACTGTTTATATTCCATAGCATTGTAATATTGGGGAAATTACTTCACCTCTCTGAACTTCCTATGTTCATCTTTAAACTGGACATGTTCACTCCTGCCTCTTGTGGATGCTGTGAGGGTTAAATGAGGTGGTAAATTTCCAGCTCCCAGAGCAGTGCACAGCACGGCAGGTATTCAACGTGTGGTGGTAAGAGTTGTTGTTAATTTAAAAGAAATTGTAGAACAACATTAGATAGTCGTGATCATACTAGACCATGACGAAAATTCCTCTTCCACATGACAACTCTCTACGCATGTGGCACAATTAGTCTATAAATCTTTTGAAGTGAGGCAATAAGGAACGAGATAGCAAACAACCCAAGTTGGAATACTGTGGCTTTAACTCTTTTTTTGCTCAGTCCTGCTTCACACTCCTTACCAGATCCATCCAACTACATATCAGACGAAAGCTATTTGATTGCTGGTTGAAGTGGAAGTCCCTATCATGTTCTGCCATTAAATATGATTTGGTGGTGAAGAGTGATTCCTGAATATACAAATCAGGGGTAAACAGATACTATTTACCTCCCCCACTATCTTGTTTCTAGTTATTCTAACTCTGAGATTCTATGTGATGCTTTTATAGGGTAGCTCTCTATGATAGTTCTACATGATAGTTCTATGTGTTGATTCTAGAGAGTGATTCTATATGATGATTCTACATGATGGCCTATAAGCACTCCCCATAACACCATTTTTTAAACCGGTGTGGAATTTCCATTGGGATCTCCTCCAGTGTGTTGTAGAAGATGCACTGTTGGCAGATGAAAAAATGAAAGAGAAGAAATGGAGGGTTGACAGAGGGGTTTGGAGGAAGAGAGAGGAGAATAAGAGTGAATGGTAGAAGGAAGGGAGGTTGGTGGGAAGAAATAGGGATTGCCAGAGGGGTGGGGGTGGTGGGAGAAGAGCTGAGGGACCCGCAGAAGAGAGAGGAGGTGGTTAGAAGGAAAGGGAATAGAATGAGAAGTCTTAGATTATTCAATTTCTGCAAAAGTCATAGTGGAAATGTCCCAAAATGTTGCCAACAATACATTCTGTGACTAAGTCATTATGCAGAGAGATGAGCTGGGGGCTGAAGGACAAAATTAATATAGTAAGTAATTCTATCCCTTCGGCAATGTCTTTCTGCATGAAATAATGATTTTATGTCTCACTTCTCTTCAGCTCACACATTCCTCATAACAAACAGTTCCACGGTGAGTGACTATTTATGTTTCAAGGCAACAGCATTGGCATAATGGACTATCCTCTGAATCTTTTTCTGCAAAGGAATGCCAGGGCTGCCTGGGAAACCTGAGAGAGCTTTCCAGTTGGGAATAATGCTGCTGCTGCTGGCTACAGGAGTTAGAGTTTGGAATTTGGAATCAGACAGATCTTGGTTCAAGCCCTTCCAGTGGCACTTACTGACTTGCCTTCTCTGCATCTCAGTTTTCTTGTTTGAAAATGGGAATGCTCACATCTAGCTCACACGTGAAAGCATACAGCACAATGCCTGGAACACAGACGGGGTTCAATACTGCTTGACTAGGAAAACGTCAAAACTCCTTCCAGCCTCTGTGCTTGGAAGAACACAAAGCTGGATGATAAAATTCCAGCCTGTGAGTACAGATGGAAGAAATGAGTGCATCTCCTAGTCCCCAGACCACCCTATGAAGGCTTGCTTCATTCATTCAGCAATATTTAATACTTCCTTTGTGGCAAACGCTGTGTTGTAGGGATGAGAAGATAAATGGACATGAAACCTGTCTTCGATCATCACTTTTATTGGATTATCTTTGTACATTTACTAGGTGCTATATGCTAAACCAAGCAATGGTATTGCTCAGCATTCTACACGTAATCCATGAGAACACAAGTTGGTTGCTATTGTGCCCATTTCGCAGATTAAAAAGATCTCAAGTTCAGAGACTTAAATAAGTTCCCTGGGGTCATTCTGTGATGTAACCTAGATTTAAACTTAGAGCTGTATGACTGTATCATAGCCTGAATTCTCAACCTCTGGGCTCTATTGCCCTGAACCTCCCTTAAATTTCCCACGGTCCAGCAGTGGAAGCAGACATGCAGATGAATTCAACAGAATGTAGGAGCTCTGAGATTATTGCATAAGGTTCAGTGGGATCACAGACAATGAGTTATTGTCTGAATATCAGTTGAATATAGCTAAATTATCCTGGGGTTTGGAGAATGACTTGACAAAGGGGATAAACATATGATTTGAGTCCTGAAAAATTAGCAGGACTTTGCCACACAGACCTGGCTTTCTAGGTGGAGGAAACAGCCTCTTCAGAGGCGTGGTTACTTGACTATTCATTGAGTATGCAATCAGGAGCTACCAGGGACTTCATGGCTAAAGCAAATGTGCTCCTTCAGAGGAATGGCAGGAGATGGAGTGGGAGGGATCCGAAGGAACTCGATTGTGGGGGGACTTATTGCTTGTCTACAGAGTTTGCACTCTATCCTAAGGGCAACGGAGAGCCACTGAAGCGTTTTATAAGAGGAGTGACATGATCAGATTGGTGTTTTAGAAAGACCACGCCTGCTGAGTGAATGGATGTCTATAGCCTGGTGGCAGATGACACTAGTGGCAGGTAAGCCGAAAGCCTAGGTAAGAAATAGTGGGATCCTGAACTAAGGCAAGGGGCTGAAGAGGTGAGGATGAATTTACAGGAGATTGATGAGGAAGAATCCATAATTGTGAGCTTGTGCATATATGTAGAGGGAGGCAGAGGGAGAGGAAGGAGGGAGAAGTCTAGGATGGTTAAGGAGCTAACCTGGACACTCTGATAATGGTGTCCCCCCCTCCCTCTACCCAACTAGAGACAAGCAAGCCTGACTTGACATTTGTACATATCCTGCCAAATATACCAAAGGTCCTTCACTTTAAAAAGCACAGCAGAAAACTCTGATTATTCCACTTCAATGTCCTTCTGATCCGAAGGCAAATTTCATCAGCCAGGAGACCACAGCAGGGGGGTTAAAGTATGGACCAGCCATTTAGCTTCTTTAACTCACCAAGACAGATTTCTAGACCTAAGTGCCTGAGCCATCCTTCCTCCTTTCCATTCCCAGACTGTCTTCTTCCCAGGGAACTCACATCCTGCAGATCCCAGCATTTTAGGGTATCCAGGGTGAGGATAGAGATTGTGATGGAGCTTCAACCCCATCCCTGTGACCCTGGTGAGATTTTCCTACAACCTGTTAATTCAACAAATGTTTCCTGACCACTAATATGTCCCAAGGACTGTGTTATGTGCTGGGGATATGACAGTGAGCAAAAGAAAGCGACCCAGTTCTTGATTTCATAAATCTAACCTTCCAGTGGGGGGTGGGGAGGGTAGCTGTTACTCATATGGAGATAAAATACAAACTGTTAAGTGCTGAAGAGGAGTGAAACACAGAGCTATGAGATTCCACGCTAATAAAGGAAGCTCCCCTACTGAGCGAGATCAGGGGAGGCAGTCCGGAGAAAGAGACAATTACACTGAAATCTGAGAGATGAAACACTATATTTAGGTAAAGGTGAAAAGAAGAAGGAAGAACACCGCAACATAAGCCCACCCTTCCCAGTTGTCTGAGAAACCTTAAAATATTGCTTTTCTAAGAGGAAACTCTCACTCAAGGATCTAAAGTAACTCCTGGCTGCTAACGGTTCAGGTTGACACTTTGGGGTGTGGTATACCAGATGTCTCCTGTGCACTGGCACCTAGCTGAGGCGTGGCAATGAGGAGCCCCGGGCTTGGGGCCAGGCAGACCCAAGTTGAATCCAGGCCCCATCCTTTTCGAGCTGTGTGACCTTAGGCAAGTTTCATACCCTTCCTGGGCCTCAGTCACCTGGGTGGTAAATCAGACTAAAACCACTCTACTTCCCAATGATTTGTGAGGACTTAATGAGATAACAAAGAGCGCCTGGCAGGGTGCCTGACGCATAGTAAGTACTCAGTAGTTGATGGTTTTTATTGACATGGACTTCTGAATTTGGCTCTAGGTCAATTTATTGAAAATCAGTTTCCCTAAAGGCAATTCTCCTAAAACCAAATTGTAAAAAAAAAATAAATTCTCTGAATAACCGATGTGCCACTGTTACTTGATGCAGACAGGCATCCTAATTGGCACAAAATGGAAATGTAAAAGAAAAAATGTCCTGAATCCACATCTCTCTCTAGCAAACAGCTTTCTCTTGCTTCCTCTTCACAGCAAACAACTCAAAGGAAGAGTCTTAGTAAATTCACTGACTAGAGTTCACCTCCGTTCCTGACCTACCTCTTCCAATCTGGCTCCTGCCTCCAACAATCCCCCAGGTTTCTTTCTGAGGTCACTAATTACTCCGTTTGGCTAGGTACAAGGAGCTCTTTCCATTCCTGACTTTACTTACTGCTTATACCTTAACTGATCTGGACTATTGACCATTTTCTCTTGATGGAAAGTTGTTCTCTCTTTGGCTTATTTCTCACCACACTTCTCTTACTTCTCTGACTCTCCTTGTCAGGTTCCTTAATTGTAATTACTTAGGACAGGATCCCAGGTGCTTTTTCTTCCCCTGCCTCCCTGCCCCCAGGTGATAGCATTCACATCCACAGCTTTAATTGTCATCTATATGCTGATAACTCGGAAGTTTATCATTCTACCCAGACTTTTCTTCTGAGGTCCATTCCCATATGTCTGACTGACAGCTGGAGGTCACCACTTAGATATCTCACGGTCCCACCAGGACAGCCAAGATTGCCCTCATGGTTCCAGGTCCCCCTCAACACCTCCACTTGTCAAACTATCTTCCCCGCAGTGTTCTGACCTCAGTATAGAACATCCCACCCCTCCAGACATTCATGTCTAAAACCTAGGACTCACCTTAGACCTTACCCTCTTTCTCACCACCTACATCCAAAGACTCAACAAAGCTTGCTGATTCTCCTTCCAAATTTTGCCTCAGACATTTCCCTTTTCTAGAGAGAGCTTTTAAAAATGCAAATCTGATCATGTCGCTCCCCTGCTTAGAATGCTTAATTCTCTTAGGATAAAACCCAAATCCTTGACATGGCTTGTAAGGCCCTGTGTAATCACACCATGGCTTTTCTCCTGGCCGTATGTCATGCTATTTCTCTTTTGCTTCCTGATCTCTGGCCACACTGCCTTCTTTTACTTCATTGACAGTACCAGTCTCTGCTGCTGCCTTGTATAAGGTTCTCTCCGAGCGTGGAGTCCTCTTCCGAATCTCGCACCAAGCATCACAGGCTAATTCCCTTTCACCCTTTAGTTGTCGGGATAAATATCACTTTCTCAGACTGTATGAGTTTCCTAATTATGAGCTCACATTTTACTTTCCTGATAATAATTAAACAAGGAAATTAATGAAGAGCAGGTTAAACCTATACATTCCATGAATGCAAGGACCATGTCTGTCTTGTTCACTACTGCATCTTAAGTGTGTTAGACAGTGCCTGGCATAGCCTAGGCACTTGGTGAATATTCTTTGAATAAATAAGTGAATAAATAAACTTGTATTTCTTACAATATGGTTTATGAAAGTGAAATAAGATTAGGAAGTGGAAATGCTGTGCAAACTGTAAAGCATTGCATAAACCCCGCTCATTTTCATTATGAAAGTCTTGAGCAGACAGCTGTAATGCCAGAGCAAGCAGCTATGAAGTCTGAGCTGACAGGAGCAGGGCTCTCGAAGTGATCAAAGATGACAAACTGAATCTGACACATATTTAACGATGTGCAGAACCTGGATTTCGCTGTGTGGGAATCAAGTCCCACTTTCTAATTTCATGAGGTTCCTCGATGATAATCCACACACTTTGGTCTGCCTTCCTCCTCCCCTGTACATCCACCCTGCTGGGTCCTAAAGAAATGGTAAAGGAAGATATCTCTGACCACCTCCTTCCAATCTGGAAGTTAGAGCCTTCCTTTGTGCTGTGATAGCACCCTGTACATCCCTCCAGGGGAGCATGTATCAGACTATCTCCATTGTATATTTACGTCTCAACCTCCTCCCACTGATAATAATAGCTCCATTATGGGAACGAAATATGTGCCATGCTCTAAAAGCTTTACTCCATTATGAGTTAATCTTTACAACAATCTTATATGGGTAGGTATGCCTGTTTGCAGGTGGGGAAACTGAGGCTTAGTGAAGTTAGCTGCCTTGCTCAAGGGTTTCCTATATTAACAGATATAAGAAAACCAGAATTTGAACACAGATAGGTGTGTCTGATTCAGTAGCATGTTCTTAAAGGTTAACAAGAGCTCTTTAGGATGTAAAAACAGTCCTCATTTGCAGAGTTTACCAATTTCTCTGGTGTAAATATTCCCATTGTAGCTGATTTCAAGCTACCAATCCACTCTGCAAACCAGTAGTAGTTGGCTCTAGCACACCGCTGATCTGACAAGAAATCATGTGCTCTTAGTACCAGCATCAGTATCATGTAGGAACATGTTAGATTGCAGATTTCTGGGGCCCACCCCAGAGCTCCTGTATCAGGAAGTCTGAAGTGGGGCTTGACAATCTGAGTTGCAACCAGCCCTGCACGTGACTTTGATGCTTGCTCACCACTGTTTGGCAGAGCCCTAGCATGACACTTGCATAGTTAAATATTTGTTGAACTGAACTGAATGGACAACTGTAAAGAGAACATCAGCTCTAGAGCCAAGCTTAACCCCAGGGGTCTTAGTTCTACCTTGAGGGAACAAGATGAAAATGGTAAAGACCTTTGGGTGGGGTTGATGTTTTCTTTAAAGCCCTCTGAAGATCCCTCCCTGTATATCAAAGCTCTACTTGTGTCCTCAGCTTTCTGGAAACCCCAATTGGAAAATGCTCTCTTTGAATGATTGAGACTTGAGCAGTTCCTTCAAATCACTGCTCCTAGATATAAGATTTCGAGTTCCTGTGTTCTCTCTAGACATCTTTGTCTAGCCCAAGATCACAAAGATTTTTTTCCTGTTTTGTTCTAGAAATTTTATAGTTTTATCTTTTACATTTTGCTTTATGATTCATCTTAAGTTATTTTTGTGTATGGTGTTAGATAAGGGTCAATGTTCATTTTTCTCCATACAGATATCCAGTTGGTTCATCACTGTTTCTTGAAAAAACAATCATTTCCTGATTGAATTGTATTGGCACCTTTGTCAAAAATTGGTTTTCTATATGTGGATTTTCTGTCTGGTTCCATTGATCTGTATGTGTATTATTTTGCCAGTACTGCACTGTCTTACTTATTGTAGTTTTATAGTAAGTCTTAAAATCAGATTGTGTAAGTCCTCTAATTTTGATTTTTTAAATTTTAATTAATTTTTTTTTTTGCAAAATTGGATTGACTATTCTAGTTCCTTCACTTTTCCATATAAATTTTAGAATCAGCTTGACACTTTCTACAAAATGGCTACTGGGATTCTGACTAGGATTTCATTAATTCCGTAGATATATTTGGGGAGAACTGAAATTTTAGCAATATTGAGTCTTTGCATCTATGAACATGGTATATCTCTTCATTTATTTAGATTGTCTTTAATTTCTCTTAGAAATAGTCTATAGTTTTCAGAGAAGAGTCTTGCTTGTCTTTTGCTAAATTTTTTTCTAAGTATTTAAAGTTTTTTGTACTAATATAAGTAGAATTGTTGTTCTAATTTTATTGTCTAATTGTTTCTGCTAGTACCCAAAAATATATTTGATTTTTGTATATTAACTTTTTTTTTTATTGGTTTATAACATTGTAAAAATTTCAGGTGTACATCATTGTACTTCTATTTCTGCATGGACTACATCATGTTCACCACCAAAATTCTAATTACAACCCATCACCACACACATGTACCAAATTATCCCTTTCACCCACCTCCCTCCCCCCTTCCCCTCTGGTAACCACCAATCCAATCTCTGTCCCTATGCGTTTGTTTATTGTTGTTATTATCTACTACTTAATGAAGGAAATCATACGGTATTTGACCTTCTCCCTCTGACTTATTTCACTTTGCATTATACCCTCAATGTCCATCCATGTTGTCACAAATGCCTGGATTTCATCGTTTCTTATGGCTGAGTAGTATTCCATTGTGTATATATACCACAGCTTCTTTATCCATTCGTCCCTTGATGGGCACTTAGGTTGCTTCCAAGTCTTGGCTATTGTGAATAATGCTACAATGAACACAGGGGTGCATGTACCTTTGCAAATTGGTGTTTTCAAGTTCTTTGGATAAATACCCAACAGTGGAATAGCTGGATCATATGGTAGTTCTATCGTTGATTTTTTGAGGAATCTCCATACTGTTTTCCATAGTGGCTGCACCAGTTTGCACTCCCACCAGCAGTGTATGAGAGTTCCCTTTTCTCCACATCCTCTCCAACACATATTGTTTCCTGTCTTGTTAATTATAGCCATTCTGACGGGCGTGAGGTGATATCTCATTGTAGTTTTGATTTGCATTTCCCTGATAGTTAGTGATTTTGAACATCTTTTCATGTGTCTGTTGGCCATCTGTATATCTTCTTTAGAGAAATGTCTGTTCAGGTCTTTTGCCCATTTTTTAATTGGGTTGGTAGTTTTTTTGTTGTTGAGATGCGTGAGTTCTTTATATATTTTGGAGATTAAGCCCTTATCAGATGTATGGTTTGCAAATATCTTCTCCCAATTGTTAGGTTGTCTTTTCGTTTTGTTGATGATTTCCTTTGCTGTGCAGAAGGTTTTTAGTTTGATGTAGTCCCATTTGTTTATTTTTTCTATTGTTTCTCTTGCCTGGTCAGATGTGGTGTTTGAAAAGATGTTGCTAAGACCGATGTGGAAGAGCATACTGCCTATGTTTTCTTCTAGAAGTTTCATAGTTTCAGGTCTTACATTCAAGTCTTTAATCCATTTGGAGTTAATTTTTGTGTATGGTGTAAGGTAAGGGTCTACTTTCATTTTTTTGCATGTGGCTATCCAGTTTTCCCAACACCATTTGTTGAAGAGACTTTCTTTTCCCCATTGTATGTTCTTGGCTCCTTTGTCAAAGATTAGCTGTCCATAGATGTGTGGGTTTATTTCTGGGCTTTCGATTCTATTCCATTGATCTGTGTGTCTGTTTTTGTGCCAGTACCATGCTGTTTTGGTTACTATAGCTTTGTAGTATATTTTGAAATCAGGGAGTGTGATACCTCCAGCTTTGTTCTTTTTTCTCAGGATTCCTTTAGCTATTCGGGGTCTTTTGTTGCTCCATATAAATTTTAGGATTCTTTGTTCTATTTCTGTGAAAAATGTTGTTGGAACTTTGATAGGGATTGCATTGAATCTATAGATGGCTTTAGGAAGTATGGACATCTTAACTATGTTAATTCTTCCAATCCAAGAGCACGGAATATTTTTCCATTTCTTTGTGTCTTCTTCAATTTCTTTCAGAAATGTTTTATAGTTTTCGGTGTACAGATCTTTCACCTCTTTGGTTAAGTTTATTCCTAGGTATTTTATTCTTTTTCTTGCAATTGTAAATGGGATGGTACTCTTAATTTCTCTTTCTGCTACTTCGTTGTTAGTGTACAGAAATGCAACTGATTTTTGTATGTTGATTTTGTATCCTGCAACTTTACCATATTCGTTTATTACTTCTAAAAGTTTTCTGGTGGATTCTTTAGGGTTTTCTATATATAAAATCATGTCATCTGCATGTCTTTTGCTAAATTTTTTTCTGAGTATTTAAAGTTTTTTGTACTAATATAAGTAGAATTGTTGTTCTAATTTTATTGTCTAATTGTTTCTGCTAGTACCCAAAAATATATTTGATTTTTGTATATTAACTTTTATTTTCAACCTTGCTAAATTTAATTTTTAGTTCTAGCAATTGTTTTGTAGATTCCTTAGGATTTTCTACAGCTGACAAATGAGATAGTTTTACTTATTTTTTCCAATATGGATACATCATATGTATTTTTCTTGCCTTATTACACTGGTTCCAGTAGTTTTGAATTGAAGTGGTTTATCCTCGTCTTGTTCCTTACCTCAGGAGAAAAACACAAAGTATTTCAAAATTAAGTATGATGTTGGTGTAGATTTTTCATAGATTCCATGTGTTAGGTTGAGGAAGTTCCTGTCTATTCATAGCTTGTTGGATATTTGTTTTCTTCTTAATCCCAAATGAGTATTGGATTTTATCAAATTATTTTTCTTTATCTATTAAAGTTATTGCATCTTTTTCCTCCTTTTTCTGTTAATATGATGAATTATATTAATTGATTTTAGAAAGTTAAACCAACCTTGCGTTCCTGGAATAAACCCTACTTGGTTATCATGCATTGTCCTTTTTATATACTGTTGTATTTAATCTGTTAATATTTTCTTAAAGATTATTGTGCCTATGTTCGTGAGGAATATTGGTCTGTAATTTTGTTTATTGTAGGTTCTTTATCAGGTTTTAGTATCAGAGTAATTCTGGTTTCAAATAATGTATTGGGAAGTGTTCACTCCTCCATTTTCTGAAAGAATTTGTGTAAGATGGTTGTTATTTCTTTATTTAACCCATATTTTAAGATGATAATGCTCCCTTCTTTGATCAGAGTAGACTCTAGATATTAATGATATAAGCAGGGAGAACTGTTAGGAATCTACTACAGTAATCTAGAAAAGAGGTGATGGCTGTTTATTCTAGAATGGCAGTCAGATTCTATATATATACAGAAGGTAAAGCAAATAGGATCTCCTGGCAGGTGTCATGGGCATATAAATAAAAAGGATGACCTCAAGATTTTTGGCCGTTGGAACTGCAAGTGTGGAGTTGCCTTCACATGAAATGGGGAAGGTTGTGTTTGGAATAGGATTTGGGCAAGTCAAGAGTTCAGGTGTGGACATGATAAATTTCAGATGTCTTTAAGATATTCTAGCAGAAATGCTGATTAAACAGCCTGATTTCTGAGTCTTTAGGAGTGAATTCTGGGTTGGAGATACAAAATTGGGAGTCACTAGGAATAGTCATGAGATTTGAATGAAACACTACTCTATTTCCCTGTATAAATAGAGAAGAGAAGAGGCCCAAGGACTGAGTGCTTGGCACTCCAACATTAAGAGATTAGGGAAAGATGAGGATCTACAGAATAAACTGAGAAAGAGTAACCAGTGAGATGGGAGAAACACCAGCAAAGCCAAGTGAAGAAATGATACATGGGGGAGGGAATAACAACGATGTGAAGTGCTACTGATAGTTCAGGTATAATAAGACCAATAAGTTATCACAGGATTTGGCAACTTGAAGGTCACTACTGATCTGAAATAGTGCAGTTTTTGTGAAACAAGTTTAAGAGAGAAAGGGAAGAGAGGAATTGGAGATAGAAAGTATAGAAAACTATATATTTTACTACTAAAGAGACCAAAGAAATAGGAGAGGAGCTGGCAGGAGAAGGGGCATCAAAACTTTTTTTTTTAATGGGTGAAATAAAAACATACCCAGAAGTAAACACCATTTCCCTACCCCAGTCTTTGAATGGCATTCCTGATGTGTTTCATACCATTTCTTATGGCAGCCCTTTCCTCTTCCAACATTTTTGGAATGAGACATTGTTCAGATTCACTACTCATGGTGTATGGCTGCTGAATCTCTCTCTGGCTTGAACTCAGAAAACATGTGGCTCAAGGCTCCTTTTCTCTGTCCCAAGACCTTAAATTGCAATAAAAGCAGAATGTTCAGCCAAAACTAGTCACCATTCCTTTGTTCCCTTCTTGCAATTGAGTCCATTCTATTCTTTTTGGCTCATTAACACCTGCTTTCAGCACAAGTGTTGTTTCCTTAAAAAAGACCCTCTCTGTCTTCCCTACCTTCCCTACCATTCCCACTAACCTAAGTCAGGTCCTTTGTTCTACTGTTTCCCAGCACCCTCTATCTATTCCTCATAGGACTATTGTCAGTTTGTTGTTAAATATTCACTAGTAGGATGATTTAATTAACTTCTAAATGTAAGTTTCATGTCAATTTTACTTTCTTTCCATAACCCCAATACTCTGGAATTCAATTCAATTCAAACAACCTTTTTCTGTATGCTTACTAAGTGCTGGACCCTTTAGGGCCTCAGAAATAACTGAGATATAGTGCTTGCCCATGAGGCACTCATGGTTTGATGAAAGTGTCACATATAAAAACATAATTATAAAGAATATGTTATAGCATTCAAAGATCCCAGAGACACCCAGGAATGACTCTCCAGGGACATGAGAGAAATGATTTAATTTATTATATCAGAAAAATACATGAATATGACAAAAAAGTATAAAATAATAGGAGAGCCCATAATAAAAAAACAACAATCATTTGTTGAAACTTTTCCCCCATTTTTGCCTCTACTTTTAACCAGTATAATTCTTAGCTCTCTTGGTGGTTACCTCCATATTTTAAAATAATACTCTCGTTCTATTATTTTTTTATTTATCAACTTTACACATTGTTACTGGAATCCTGTTGTATGGATGGTGAGTTAACTTTCTGTGTCACCCCCAACACAAACTTTCCCTCTCCTTCCTTTTATTCCAGTATAGATCTATCACTATTTTTGGTAATTCTACTAGTGTCCCCTGCTTATCAAACAGTATACTTAATACAACTTTCCAAGTTTGATAAACCGTGGGCAGATTGTTAGTTGTTTGAGCTTGGATTTGAAACCAGGGTAGGAGTTTTTGAGGACAGGGATAAGTAGAGTGGCAATAAGGATGGATATTCCAGATGGATGATAAGTCATGTAAAATGATGTTGAGGAGAGGAGTATACAGACCTATGGTACATATGGCACCCACACTACATAGAACCCAAAGTATAATTGCATGTTATCTGGTGAATTATCCAGGATGCTGTGTGAACAGAATAAGACCAGGAAATAAAAAGGAGTAGGCTAGGACAAGTCAACCCTAGACTTGTCACAAAAGCAATTCCTGTCACCCATACAGTCTCATTAGTAAAAACAAACGCCCAAATCATATTGCATTTAAAAATATTTTCCCAGTCAGACGTGAAATATCTAAAAATATCTCAGCCTTTTTAGCTCCTTTCATATTTTGGGAACCAAATAGAAAGAGGTATTTTTCAATTAAGTCCCGTCTGGTGTAAATTTAAAAATAGAAAGGCTGCATGAAAAAATTATATTTTGCCAATCTTTGGTCTGAGAATTTAATTAAAAGAACATCATATTGCTAAAACCTAAACTTTCCTCTTGTATAAGTTGCTACATATCAGGTTAAATTTTAACCAACATATCAGAGCATTACTTAGAACATGTCAGTATGCCCGGGACTTATACATGCCATTGTGCAGTGAAGCCTCAACAAAGCCCTCTAAGTATAATTATTAGTCAGTGTAATAGATGTAGAGAGTGAGGCTGAAAGAGCTTAAGAGGCTTGCTTCATGTCATTTATAAAATAACAGCAACTATTTATGTATTTAGCACTTACTATGTGCCTTGTTCTTTGTCAATTGTTTCCCCAGTATTATCTCATTTAATCCTTACAACATCCCTGATAGACAGGTTTTATTTCCCCATTTTGTAGATGAGGAAATTGAGGTTCACTGAGTTGGAGTACTATAAATTTCCCACACCTCTTGGATAGCTAAGCTAGGAGTTTCATCATAACCCTGCCCTATATCTTAACCAGCAGATGTGGAATCTATAGGACAACCCACTTTGCCAGTGACTAGTCCAGCTCCCCTTTCTATGTACTACCCGGATGCCTAGGGCAAAAGATTGTTAGTGACTAGATCCCTCCTTGATGTAATTATGCCTCCTAAAGTTGGAAAAAATGAATTGCTACAACTGAATTCTTCCTGAGTATGCGTGTAAACTTCTCCTAACTGATGAGAACCTTGATGGGAAAATCCACATCTAAAATCATCACACTGCCCAGGAATCTTAGAGAAAATACTGAAAGAGAAGGAAGGTTAGGAATCCACCCACACGCCGGGCTCTGAGATATCCTAGAAATGGCTCTGCCCAAGCATATTTTATAGAACCAGAATTACAGGTTTTCAGAATAGGAAGAAACCTCAGAGGTCATCTGGTCCATTCCTTTCCTTCCCCACCAAGCCAAGTTCCTCTCTGTGGCCTTTGTGGAGAAAGGTCAATACCTGCTTGACTACCTTCCCAAGGTCCTTGTTGTGTGGATCAGAATCCTGCCACTTGCCTGTAATTGCTACTCATGTGTCCATATTTCTGTCCTCTGAACCCATATAGAAATCTGCTTCCTTTTTGCACATTTTTTATTCATTTAGCCAACTGTATTTGTTGTACTCCTGCTATGTATCTGGTAGACATATGGGAGGAAAAATTATGTAGATAGCTGGACAAACATGCCCCAAAGCCCTAAAGCAGAAGGAAGATCTTATACTACTTAAAAAATGGAAAAGGGTCCAGTGTGACTGGGGAAGAGATTGTCTTAGAGAGAAGTGTAAGATTGGCCAGGCTGGAGCATTTTATGCCTGTAGCAATAACTTGCTTAGAATGATAGGGACATATTGAAAGGACAAGGAGCCAGCTTGAAGTGTCAACCCCTTCAAGCCAAATCAGGGACAATTTGATCATCAAAATAAATAATGATTAGGATTGGATTCTAATCCATCAAATGAAATAAAAATCAGTGAATCAATTATGTCATAAATTGAAGAATAAATGCATAAATAAGCACTGGAGAAAGGGACAGCTCCTTCTTAAAGAAGAATGCCACTAATAAATGTTGAAGGAACGATGGAGTTAGAAAATTGTCCATGGACTATAAAATTAGTAGGTAAAGGTTTTGTGGGGAATGAGGTATTTATTTATCTTCTCACAAGATGCTTATTAATAACAAAAGGGAAAATAGAAACTTTATAGTGGAGAAACTTAGTGATGCCACTTTAACCAGCTGATCCAAGTCAGCATCACAGACATTGGGGCAACCTGACATCATGGGCCTCTTGATGATATGGTGCACTGGAAAGAACACAACATCAGCTCTGTGGAGTTCCTGCCAAAATTCTTAACCTGAAGCCTGTCATGAGGAAACATCAGGCAAACTCAAATTGAGGGATGTTCTACAAAATGACCAGCCTGCACTCTTCAAAAATGTCAAGGTCAAAAAAGGCAAAGAAAGGCATGGAACTATTCTTGATTAAAGGAGACTAAAGGAGACATGACAACTGAATTCTATGCATGATTCTGGATTGGATCCTGGACTGGAAAATAAAAATAGCTTAAAGGGATATTATTAAGACACTTGAAAAATTTTGGATATGGACTGTGGATTACATAATAGTATTGAATCAGTGTTAAAATTTCTGATTTTGATAATTGGCTATGTAAGAGAACGTTCTTGTTCTTAGAAGTACATACTGAAAATACACGTATGTCTTAGGAAAAAAATCTATCAATCTATCTATCTATCCATCTATCTATCTAATCATCTATCTATCTGTCTATCATCTATCTATCTACCTACCTATCTATCTAATCATCCATCTATTTCTCTCTCTCTATCTAATCATCCATCTGTCTTTCTATCTATCTATCTATCTATCTATCTATCTATCTATCTAATCATCCATCTCTCTCTCTATCTAATCATCCATCTACTTAATCATCCATCCATCTATCTATCTATCTATCTATCTATCTATCTATCTATCATCTATTATCTATCTATCTATCTAATCATCCATCTATTTCCCTCTCTCTCTCTATCTAATCATTCATCTAATCATCTATCTATCTATCATCTATCTATTATCTATGTATGTATCTATCTATCTATATCACCTATCTATGTATAGAAAATGATAAATGGAACAAAATGGAAATAATTGATTAATCTGAGTGAGGCAATATGGGAGCTCCATGTATTATTCTTACAACCTTTCTATAAATTTGAAATTATACCAAAATACTCAAATAAAAGGTCACACAATCAAGATTAGCTGGAGACGTAGGCAGAGTTGAAAGCAGACATCGTGCAGGTCCTTGTACCTCATCTTATAGTTTTTGGGTAAGAGCAATTGGAACCTTTTGAAAGATGTTAATCTTGAGTACGTCAAGAAAGGACATAGGAGACCACTAAGTCTGGGCAGGAGGTGATACTGTCTGTCTATGGCAGTGGCATGGGAACTGCCATGTGTGGAGGAATGTAGGAGATTTAAGTGGAGGTAGAACAGGCTGGATGTTATGACTAATTGAGTGTGGGAAGTGAGGAAGAGGAGGGAGTGTGCCTTGAGCAAGTGGGTGGATGGTACCTCTCACTGAGTTGAGTAACAGGCCTGGCAGACTCCTCTGGACCTGTGACAGTTTGGCTCTGCCTTTCACGAAGAGGAGTAACCTGACTTGAATCTACTACTCCATGCTGCGTGTTAAAGTCTGATTCTCAGAGGCTGAGCATCTTTACTTTTCACTCTTAAGGAGCCCACTTCCCTATTTATCCAACTAGCCATTGAATCCCCTTGATGATTCTAAACCCCCTTCCCAAAATCATATAAATCCATACCCTCCTCTGTATCTCCAGCACCACTATTTTAGTCAAAACTATCATAATCTCTCTTCCAGACTTTCTAATTTCTTTATATGTTAACTTTATCTCTTCTCCCTCACATCCATCCTCACACTGGATTCTAATATGACTAAAATGCAAATCTGGTTCTGCTTCTCTTGCCATAGAAGGACCCCCAATTCCTGATAGAACTGGATCCAGACTTCTCATCTTGGCATACAAAGATGTCAACCACACAGCTCCCTCCAACTTCCCACTCATATCTCCTGTTCCTTCTATTCACTATGTCCGTAAAGCACAGTACATAAGAGCACTGGGCTTGAACCCCATCTCCAACTCATAACCACTGTGCACCTTTTTACAAGTTTTGTCTGTACATTTTGAGAATGTTTCATCATTTAGAAAATGGTAATGAGAATATTGCCATGTTTGTAAAATTGTTGTGAAGATTAATTGAGGGGATACTGAATTATCTCATTGCTTGGCACATGGCAGTTGCTGTACTCAAGATGCCTGGAGCTTCTCAATACTCTCCAGGCACCCATCAGTGCTAATTTCCTCCTCTGGATCTGCGATTTCTCTTATCCAACAAATTCTACTCATCTTTAAAGGCTAATATCAAATGCTGTCTCTTTTGGGACACCTTCTGGAATGCCCAGGCTCTGTGTAGATGTCCACAGAGGAGTGGTAGCATAATTATCTCACTACTTCAACAAATATTTATTGGGAGCACACTATGTGCCAGGAACTATTACGACACCAGAGATAGACCAGGGAAAGGAGTTTGTTGTCCCCCTAGAACACGCATTCTAGTGTGGAGAAGCAGAAAACGAAGGAAATCAACAAATGAGTCAACAAAGTAATTGGAGAGAGTGCTAAGTTTCATATAGGGAATTAAACATAAAGATATGGGAGAGAGTGACCTGCAATGGAGGCTACAGTAGAGAAGGCAGTCAAGGAAGAATTCCTTGAGCTCATAAGTCAGCTGAGACCTGAATAAGGAGAGGAAATCATGGAACTAGCAAGAGGAAGAATATTGCTGGCAGATGTAAAGAACTCGAAATGGAACTGAGCTTGTATTGACCCAGAAACCCAATGTGTTGGAGTAACAAGGGGTAGTGATTGAACAAGGGGTAGAGAGGAACAAGGTGAGTTTATAGACTAATTTGTAGTGTAGTCAGGCACTAGATTATGCAGGACCTGGGAGGCATGACTAAGTTTCAGATATACAAAGACTAAATGGTCTGTATGGTCCACCCATAAGAAAATCTCTACTGGGAAAAGTGAAGAGCGATTATGATCTGAGATAGAGAAACTGATGAGGGTTATTTTTCTAAATATATTATTGTTATGGTTAATACCAATAATAGAAATGTAACTAATGAAAGAAAATTTCAGTGAAAGTATATTGAGGAATACATCTTTGTGAGTGTCAAAAGCATTGTCATTTGCTTTATTTGCAATTGGAAATATATACTTTATTTCAAAACAACCTTATTGAAAGTTATGGTGGAACAAATCTTATTTTGCAATTAAGTATCTGAGAGTCATTCAAGGAAAGATAAATAAATTAAAAGAAGAATAGCTTCTGAGATTTATCTTTAAAAATGAAAATATTCCATTGTATGTGTATACAGCAATTTGTTTATCTGTCCATCCATTGATGGACGTTTGGGTTGGTTCCACATTTTGGATATTATGAATAAAGTTACTATAAAAATTTGTGTACAAGTTTCTGTGTGGACATATGTCTTCATTTCTCTTGGGTAGAAGTGTTGGGTCACATAGGAAACCTATGTTTAATGTTTTGAGGAACTGCCAAACTATTGTCTAGTGTCGCTGCACCATTTTATATTCCCACCAGCAATGTACAAATGTTCCTATTTCTCCACGTCCTCAAAAAACTTATTTTCCATTAAAAAAAATTAAAGACATCACAGTGGGTATGAAGTTGTATCTCATTGTGGTTTGATTTGTGTTTCCTTAATAAATGACATTGAACATCTTTTCACGTGCTTATTGACCATTTGTATATCTTTGGAATGTCTATTCAAGTCCTTTGCCCGTTTCTTAAATTGACTTGTTTGTCTTTTTGTTGTTGAGTTTGAGTTCTTTATATATTTTAGATATTAAACCCTTAAGCAAATCCATAGAGAGAAAACAGCTTCAAAGTTACTAGGGAGAGTGGGGAGGGCTGAGTGGGGAGTGATTAATTACTTAATGAGTATGGGATGTTTTTATGAGTGATGAAAATGTTTTAAGTAGAGAGAACTGGTGGTTGTACAACATTGTGAATATGCTATATACTACTGAATTGGACACTTTAAAAAATTAATTGTGTGTTATGTGAATTTCACCTCAATAAAAGATTTCATGTAAAAATGAAAATAAAAACCTTTCAAAGATGGGGGAGGTTGAATAAATAATCAAGGAGATTTACACACAGTGAATTTTATTATATGATGGAATAATTTCTTTTGATAAATGTAGTCATTTTTTTTTCTGTTTTATTAGCCCTCATGCAGAAAAGTTTACTTACTACTTACTGACCACTTATGTAAGCCTTACCTGCAGGGACCACAGATATATAAAGCTTCCTACTCTCCTACCTGGGTCATTCTTTTAGACCTAGCTTAAATCACGCTGGAAAACAGTCTTTGAGTAGCTTCCATAGCTTATTGTATACCTAAACTCTTCAGAATTAAATAAGTTGATTTCAGGTATGAATCAGGTCTAGTAGAAAAATTGATGTTGACTGATGCAACAGAAAAACGTGAAATCTCAGTGGCTCAGCCCAACTAAGGTTTATTACTTGCTCTTTTAAAATCTGATGCAGTTTCAAAAAAAAAGATGGATGATGGATGGATTGAACAATGGGTAGAGGATTGATATGTGATAAAGCAAGTATAATAAGGTATTAATTATAACATCGAGGTCATGGGTATATGAGTGTTCACCATACCATTCTTCCAACTTTTGTGGAAGTATTTGAAGTATTTTTGAAAAATTTCATAATAAATTGTTGGGGAAAATGTGATGTGGGTCAAGTGGCCCTCCACTATTATGTGGCTACACTATGTGTGAAACGTAGACCTCAAATACCCGACAGTAGGGAAAGGGAGGTAATAAGGGTACACACCAACTGTTAACTGCCCTGGCCCCAAATTGACGTACGTCACTTCTGCTCACAATTCATTGGCCTCTGAATGCTAAAGAACCTGCACTGAGTGGCTCTTCAATGTGAATTGGGTCAGATAGAGACTCAGTCAAGTCTTCGATGGTGTATATCCGTGCATCTTCAAATGTTACTGCCTGGTCTTATCCAACTCAGCTGAGCTCCTTTAGGACCAATTAATGTTTGTTAAATTTATAATATATGTCTCTCTGCCTCTATTGGAGCTGGGACATTGGTCTTCTGCCATGGGGAATCAGGGAATCAGGCTCATACTGGGTCTTACACTAGAAGAAGCTCTCCTGCTTCTCAGGCACTGGGACTTGGACTGAAACTATACCATTGGTTCTCCTGGGTGTGGACCTCTCAGCCTTCATAATCATAGGAGCCAATTCCTTGTAATAAATAAATAAAATTTATCTATATCTATCTTCTTTGTATATATATCTCTATATATTATATATGTATACACATATGTATATATAGTATGTATATATTAGTATGTGTATATATATGTGTGTGTGTGTGTGTATATATCTTCTATGTATATATGTATACATATCTTATTGATTCTGTTTCTCTGGAAAACCCTGACTAATACAATTCCTATATATTTCTGTTCCAGGAATCAGGCTTTACATAGATGTTCTTACTGTCCCATGCCCAGATTTTTTGACATAAAAAGTAGTGCCAAGGGTGGATGTGTTTGGAAATTTCTAAAAGGATGTGTCTTTGTGTCTGAGGTGGGAGGAGGTGACTTCATTCTCGATGGAAAAGGCAAATGTTGAGACTGTCCAGGTTTTCTGTGCCTCAGGAGGAAAGAAGGGTGGATTTCACAGGTGGAGGCTTGCGGCTCCTATTTGAGATAAGCTGGGGATGATAAGGTCACGAGAGTCAAAGACCAACAGAGGCAGAGAGCTGGGTGCCTGGTCCTCGAAAGAAGGTTTCACATAGACCATGAATAGGTACACTCCACTGTAACTTATTCAGGTCTTCATTTCACAGCCTCATGGTTCTCAAATTCTCATTATTAGACACTGCCCCTCAAAAAATTTTGGAAAAAAAACATGGTAATTCCGTGGGAGCACTATCTTGTACCCATTCTATAGTTTTGTGGTGGGAATTGGCCTGGCCTGGGTGGAAACAAGGAAGCCTGATGCAGAGTCCTAGCTTTCACATACTAGCTTCATGACCTCAGTTTCTCCTATGCAAGAGGAGGATGTGGCTTATTTTAGCCCTCTATTTTCTTCCACATCTTCATTCAATCACTCATTTATTCATCAAATATTTATTGAGAATGTATATAAGGCACTTTATTACTTGCTAGATATATGGTGATGAGCAAGATACACATAATCCTGTCTCTTTGGAATGTGTGGTCTAGCAGGATAGATGGACAAATTTAAAAGCAATTGTAATGCTATGTAATAAAGACTGTGCTAGGATAAATAGAGTGTATTATGGATGGACAAATAAAACAATCTTTTGAGAGATAGGCTGGGCCAGGAAAGGTCATTTGGGCTGAGTAGAGTTGGTTTTGGAAAAGTCACAGGAGAAGAATATTCCACTATTCCTTGCACAGGGAGAGCAAGGTTTGGAATTAAGGGATGATATGGTGGCTTGAAGAAAGCAAAATGATTTCAGTGTGGCTGGGGCCAGTGATGGTGACAGAACTTGAGGATGAAGAAACAAAGAGGAGCTGAATCATCAAGGGTCTTTATGCCATATTAAAATTCTGCAATATGCAGATCTGCATTTATTGTTGGTCCAACCCTCCTCACTAGTTTTCTAGCCTTCTGAGTGTTCTTATACCCAAGGCATCAGAGATGTAAGTCCATCCCATACTAAAATCCAATGTCTTTCACACCCTCTACTTCCTCCCAAATGTCTCTGGCAATTTCTGTGTCTGGGTTCCATCCAGCTCTCCTGGCAGAACACAGAAACACACACACATCTTCCAGCCTGGGCTCAGAACATGCCTTCTTCCCTTCACAGAGAACTGCTGTTTGAGACATCTAATTTTACAGATCACGGTTTTGAGGAAAAATGTCACCCCAGAAGTGAGTGGGAAATTATTCACTTCTGGAGAGATGGAAATGTCAAGACAGATGGGTCAGGCCCCAAACTGGATTCCTGGGCAGTTCAGCTGGAGAACCAGGAAATCCAGCATCTTCTTCTAGCCAGCCCGTCTCATGGTCGTGCAGATTTGGAAGTTGGCCAACATTCACCTCTGGGATCTTTCTTACCTCTGAGCCATTTCTCATGCCACTTCCTCTGCCTGGCCCTTCTCCCTCAGTCCCCCTGGATAACTCCTACGTGTCCTTCAGCTTAAATGTCACCTCCCTGGAAGCCTTCCCTGAACCCAAGGTTGGCTTAGATAACCCTGCTCTGTGCTTCCAGAGCATATTTTAATACAGCTCTATTGAAATACTCATCGCACTGTTTTATAATGACTGTTCTATTTGCTTTATGTTCTTCTCCTATCAAACCTGGATATTCATGAGGGCAGGGTAAAAATATATCTTATTTCCTATTTTTTCCCAGCACCTAGAATAGCACATGGTAAGTAAACAGTGCTTCATAAGTTTTGTTGATGAATGGTTATATGAATAAATGAGTGAATGAATCTTGAGGGCCTGCAGTCTCCCCTTGTTAAGGCTTTTCCCCTAAATTGCCCTCACTTTTTAAGGCCCTAATGCCTAGAATAATCAAATGCAGGACTAGGAGAGACCTTATAATAATAAGTCACTGATTCCCACGTTTGGTTGGTGGGATGCTTCCTTTGTGAGGAAGAACAAATCTGTATGTGTGTTTAAGGGAGGGCAGAGGGATAATGTGTAGTTTAAATAAGCATAGGCTGTGCTTTCTTGAGTGGGAGAGAGAGAGAGAAATTATAGGTAGTTCCAGAAGAATTAAACATCACCTGCAACCTGTATGCCATGCCAAAGAGGAACTAAGAGATGAGAAATTCTTGTGTCATCTGACCTTCCATTAGGGCTTAAATCTCTAATACAGCATTGCCAACGAACGCCAAGCAGTTTCTGCTTGACTGCCTTTCCTGCTGGGGAGCTCCCTACATTCCAAAACAGCTTCTCACTTAGACCAGAGTTTTTCAGTCTCAGCACCATGGGTATTTTGGGCTGGATGACTCCTTTTTGTTTAGGGTTCTTACTTTTATTTTGTGTTTAGAAAATTCATATCTATACATTTTTATGTTTTTTTTAAAGAACAGTATATATATATATATATATATATATGTATGTGTGTGTGTATATGTATATATATATATGGGAAAAGTAAGTTGCAGAATTATACATACACATATATTCTGCAACTTACTTTTCCCTTTCCTTATTTATTAAATTTATTCTTTTTCAAAATGAGGAAATTAACACTGACGTAATGATATTGTCTAAGTACAAACCTTGGTCAGATTCTGTCAATGATCCTCAAAATGTCTTTATAGTAAGAGAATCTTGGATGATACATTAAATCAAGTCTCCTTTTACCTGGAACAGTTTCTCAGTCTTTCTTCATGTTTCACGTTTCTTTGTGTTTCATGTCATTGATATTTTTGAAGAGTGCTAATCGATTATTACAAAGACTGTCCTTCAATTTTGGTTTGTTTGATGTTTCTTCGTGGTTAGATTTGGGCTTCACACTTTTGGCAGAAATGTTACACGAGGGACATTGTGTTCTTCTCAGTGTATCATGTTCGGAGGCACATGATGTCTATTTGTCTCACTAGTGGTGACGTTAACTTTGATCACTTGGTTAAGGCCGAGTCTGCCAGGTTTGTTCAGCATAAAGTTACTCTTTCCATCCTTTGAAATAATAACTATCTTGTGGAGTGATATTTTTAGTTAATATCCTATTATTCCTCCAACTTGAACTGAGCTGGATAACGCTTTGCTGCAGGAGGCTGTACCATGCATCGTGGGATATTAGCAGCATCCCTGGCCTCTAAATGCTTGTGGTACCCACCTGTCTAGCTTGTGACTACCAAAATTGTCTTCAGACTTTGCCCAGTGTGCCCTGGAGAGGGACAAAATTGCCCTTGGCTGAGAACCTGACTTTGAACCATCCTACCAATAGAATGTGGGCATAATTACAGTGTACATTTATAGATTTTGCTTACCTAGGATCCATTTTCTTTTCTTTAAGTAAAACAAAAAACAAACAAAACATTGCTACTCTGATTTTCTTTGTATGCCTATTTCTCACCCATTCTCCCAGAATATTTTTCAAGTGGGGTTGACTACACCAGTGAGACTCGGTTCTGAGAACTGTCTTTGAAACACTAGGGAACAGAATCCCTCTTTCTGATGGGGGTTCAGAGAAAATGGTAGGTCTAGAGCTACTGGCAACGATCTTGTCAACATGAGGAAAAAGTTCACCTAAAATAGGTCTAATGCAGGGGAAAACAGTGCTGACGCGGTCAGATTCCTGAAGACATCATCTGAGCCTTTGAATTAAACCAGGTCCAAAGCTGAATTAGCCCTGTGCTTTTCAGTTACATGAACAAAGAAAGTCCCTTTTGGCCCCAGTCAGAGTTGGATTTCCATCAGTTGCAACTGGAAAGACTTGACTTTTCCATCTATATTTTTCTATTTCTAGTTCTTCCTCCGAGTAAATAAAATGTGAATCTGCCCTCCTTTTTGCAATCCAACTTTGCTGGTTTTTGAAAGAATTGAAACAAGTGAACTTGCCAAGGTCTGAGCTCCCTGACCCCTGGGCTTCCAACCGTGCGTCTCCATTTGCTATAATTCTCCCAGAATGATCTTTGTAAAGCCTAGAGCTGTTCCTGCCTCTTTTCTGTTTAATAGCCTTTGATGGCTCCCATTATCTATGAGATATGCCCCCACTGCACAGTCTGGTGCTCAGGCTTACTCATGCTTCTGTGGGTAGAGGAGCTGACTTCATGGTGATCATTTTTGTATGGTAATAATTGTGTGTTTATTTTCATATGTTTGAGAAAAAAATATGTAACCAACTTATCAAACCTGTGATTCATGGATCTTGAGCTTAGTATGAGACTAAGAGAGATACAGGACTAAAAAGAAAAAGGTTATTAGAGTAGGAAAAATATAAATGTATTGTAGTAGTTGAGTTTAATGATTAAGAGGCAGGCTCTACCACTTATCTGTCCTGTGACCTTAGAGAAGTAACTTAAACTCTCTGTGCCTCGAGTTTCCTCATTTGAGAAATGGAGATGGTAACACTTACTATATAGAATTGTAGTGAATATGAAATCAGTTAATATATGGTAAGCACTTCGTGGCATTAATATTATTATTTTATTAATATTATAGCACAGATAGTGAATAGTTATGTCAATCTTGCTAGTGGTATGCAAGAAATAACTAAAGTTTGAGAAATACTATGCTATATCCTTACAAGACTTGGGCTGATGAAAAACAGTAAGAATACAAATAATCATGAAGGTAGCTTATGCTCAGAGCATACAAATGGTGGGTGCCCCAACGTTGAAGAAGGTACGTGTTACCCCCTTGAGTACTTAAGGAGTGCCCTCTGGCAGAAAGATGTATTGGCCTCATAAAAGCATACCATTGAAGCATCTCCATGGGGCCCTAGGTGTCTGCAAAGTTGTCTGCATGGAAAACACCTGGCCAAGACCTTCTATGGCTTTTAATCTTTGTTTCCAACAGAGTAGAGCTTTGGCCTCAGACATGGGGTCCTGCTCCGGCTCTAGCCTTGCTGACTTGGTAAGTTACTCACCTTCTATTTACTTCAGTCTTTAGATTTATAAACTGGAATTAACAATTGTACCCACCTCATTGGGTCTAAAAACATCTAGAAAGAACTTATTATTGGACCTAATATATGTCCATAAGTTCCCAAGAAATCTTATTTGTCGTAGATATCATGGATTTTATGCTCATCATCATCATTAGGACAGGGGAAAATAAACTGTAATGAGATAAGGAAACAAAGGGTCTTTCTCAATAGAATCCAAAGAAATCCAATGAATCAACTTTGTGGCTTACCTAATGTATGTGTGTTTGGCATGTCTGTGTGTGTGTGCACAAATAACACACGCATTCACATAGACACACTGTTTATGTATACTAAAATATATTTTATGTAATATAGAGACAGCAATGGAAAGTAATACTGTCCTTTTAGAAAGTAAAGTTAAAAACATATATATATACACATGCATATACACATATACATGCATATACATATATACATACATGCGCACATACATATATATATATATATACATCTACATGTGTCCTCCAAAAAAATTCTCTAGATGTAATTCCATAAAAGAAAAAAATCTATGTGTTCAAAGATTTTCACTACAATGTTATCTGTAATCCTCTTCTCTTCTGGTTCATGAAACCCCTGAGGCCCAGCTGATGACCCCCTTGTGCTAAACCACAGTATGAAAATGCCTCAAAAGAGAACATAAGCTAAATCAGCTGATTTGCCTTGGGACCTCATTTTCCTATGTATTAAATAGAGAGAGATTTTATCTGTGTTCTGAAGATCCCTGACGTTCTCACAGCGCCTGGGAATGCTGTCTCTTGAAGTGACTGGAAATTATTTAGAAACGAATTCCAAGAACTAGTTGGAGATGAGAGAGCTATATTCTGTTCCTCATCCCAGCACCAAATGGCCATATGACCTTGGTCCTTATTTTTCCCATCTGGAAAATGGGCCTTCAGAGCCAGGGTCCTGAGGCACATGTCATGAGCTAACATAAATAACCTGCGAACTAGAAAATCAGGAAAGGATGGAATGGAGATCAGTAGGTTGAAAGGGGCTAAAGGGAGATGATTCAGATGAATTACAAGGGTGGTTTATCAGTTAGAGTAAGGCTAAGCTGCTATAATAGAGAGACTCCAGATGAAAGTGACTTAAACAAATGGGAGTTTTGTTTCTCTCTCACAGAACAGTCCGGGGGTAATGGGGTGGTAGACAGATTGAGCAGACGGCTCTGCCACCCTCAACATGAGGCTTCCTCTTGTGGTTCAAATTAGCTGCCCCATTTCTCTCCTTCTCCCATCTGGGGAGGAGGAGAGAGGAGATGAGAGGAGCCGCTGCCCAATCAGTTTAGTGGGGGCTAGTTTATAGTCACATGACCACACAGAGCTGCAAGGGAGGCTGGGAAATGTGTTGAGTGGAAACTATATTACTAGGACAGAAAGGATAGTGGGGAGCAACCAGCAATCTGTTTCAAATAGAGAGAGGAGGTGACACTGAAAGCTGGGATTCTATGACGTAGGTATGCAAGGTCTATTTAAAGTGGCCAGGAGTGAGAGTCCAGTCATTCACTCAGCACTTAGAGCTGATGCAACCTGGATCAGGTCTTACTCAATGATGACAGCACCCCATCTCCTGCTTGTTATGATGGAAGACCCTACTCATGAGACTTGAGCTCTGGTCCCCGTTCTAGCATTTATGGCTCCCAAGTTTAGATCCAAGCGTAATGAATATCTCTTGCTGTTGTTATTTTCTTGACCTGTGTCTTACCCCCTTTTCTCTGGTAGCCCTAACTTTGCCTCTGGGACTTATTCCTGCTTTATTTTCGGGACATGCTCCACAAATCTTTGGATCCAGAGTTGGGCATGTGGTTTAGGCCGGGCTAATCAGAGCATTTCTCCAGCACAGTGATTGATTCAGGGATGGGCATAAGGCATGAGACAGGCAGGGCAGTGAGACTTAATCCAGATAATTTGATGTCATTGTGAAAGAGATGCTCTCATTCTGCCAGGGTTACTAAGAAGATAAAGTGCAAACTCTGAGTCATTAGTGGCCATTTTTGCCACTCTAGGGGGCAACCCACCTGAGAATGAAGCAGAGCTGAGAGATGAAGAGAGATTGCCGATGACATTATTCAGAGCCTCTGGATCCAGCCATGCCTGAAACCGTTAATCCTGGCATTAGTTTCATGGGTAATGAATCCCTGTTTTGGCTTTTGCCAGTATGAATTAAGAACTTGGAATGAGAATTTAATCCTAGCATGTCACATTCCAAATCCCTTGCTTTTTCTCCCATATCATGGCTCTCAGACTTGGCTGCACAGCAGAATATCTAGGGAGCTTTATAAAAAAATACATATTCTCTAAAAAATTTTAGTTCAACCAGTCTGAGGAGAGGCTAGCAATCTATTTTTTCAAAGCTCTCCAGGAGTTTCTAATAGGCAGCTAGATTTGGAAACCCCTAACTACTCCACGCAGCCTGCCAATGTGATTATTGCTCTGTGACACTGGAAAATTTCTGACCTCTCTGAGTCTCTTTTTTCTTTAGCTACAACAGAAAGAGAGGACCAGATGGTTTTTAAGTGGCCTTCCTGCCTTAAAAGTTTTCCATGATGACAGTCTCTTTGTCATGTCTCTTTCCTCCCTGCTCCAAATTTCACACACACACACACACACACACACACACACACACACACTCCCATTGTGAACACATACAGCCAAGAAATGCACCTCTGAGGCCTTGGCCCACTTTCCATAACACACTCTCGCCTCGAGAGGAAACACTGACAGGTGCGAGCTGAGAAAGATACAGGCCTTGTTTGAAGCATCCTGATAAGAGAAGCTGGGAGACAGGCTGAGGAGAAGAAACAGAAATATTGATCTCAAGAGCTGACAGGTTTTACTGAAAGATCCAATGGTGGGAAAGGGGGAACCCAGAATGAAAAGATTACATTTTTCCCTGTGCAAAATTCGACTGCTGCAGAATCTTAAAACATTTTTTTATGTTCACCGTATCCCAGAAGTCTAGCCTCCCCAGCCTATTTCTGACACTGGCAGTCCTTGAAGTTCAAGAGGCCTGCTGAGCCTTGAGCGTGCAGTGTTCTCTTCTGTCCCTGTGCCATGGCCTGGCCAGCTTTGCTACCTGGGCTCCCTGCTCCCCTTCTGAGTCCCTGAATGCCCCCTTTCAAGACCTGGGTCAAGCAGACTTTCTCCAGGAACCTCACTGGTGCTGCAGGAAGAGTTGTCAGCCCCTCCCTCTGCTGGGCTTCAAAGGCACGGTCTAGATCTAGAGACTTCTACACTCTCTGTTATAATTATTTGTTCACATGTCTCCCCTACCAAGAGAGGGTCAGTGCTTTATGCCCAGGATGAAGTCAGTGCCTGGTAATTTTCATTGAGTGAATGAACAGAAGAACTGAATATAGGCGAAGGAAATAGGAGAGAATCTTTATCATAGTCACTGGATTGTAGACTTAAGAAGTGTGGTGGCAATCTGTTTAAAATTCTTTGTACGTACATAGGCTTCCCAAAGCATAATTTAAGTTTTTGCATAGCCATCATTTTGAACACCCACTAGAACAATGGTTCTGGGTCTTGGGTTTGCATCAGCATTATCTGGAGGCTGGTTAAAACACAGATTCCTGCACCTCCCTTCCCCACACAGAGATTCTAAGTCAGTGGGTCTGGGGAGGCGCCCTAGGTTCTGCATTTCTAGCAAGCTCCCAGGTGATGCTGATGTTGCTGGCCTGGGGACCACACTTTGAGAACCACTGTATTAGATTATAGTACTCTAGTTCGGGGTCTTTGAAATGAGTAGGATTGTTGTCCTTACACCAAATTTCTCTATAGCACTGAGTATTTTCAATGCTCCTGCTGACTTCTTATCATGTTATTGCATTTTTCCTCAATGTTATCAGAAGTGGTGCTTTTTCCGTCCTGCTATGATTCCTTACCATGATGGTACCTTGCATAATGCAGGAATGTAAGGAGCATTGGGCTGCAGTAGGTGGGAATGCTTGCTAGAAGAGAAGAGGCTAGAACAGGCCCTGCCAGGAGTGTGGGAGGACTGACTAGTCAGGGAAACAAGATCAACAGCAGGGACATTAGGAAAACGGTGTGGGAGGCAAGCTGAGAATTAAGAATTTCACTGCAGTGTAGCAAGAGAGATTAAACATTTTGGATGTTCCTTGACCCAGTGGTTCTCATCCACAGCTGCCCAGTAGAATCCCTAGGGGAGCTTTTCCAACAGGCTAATGCCCTGGCTCCACTCTAGACCAACAGCATTAGATCCACTGGGGTCTGGAGCACAAACATTGTTGTGTTTTCAGGTTCCCCAGGTGATTCCAGTAGGAAGCCAGGATTGACAATCTCTGCTGAGATCCCTCTGTTTATCTGCTCCCCTTCCCACTTTTAATCCTTGACTTTGGACGTTGTTTAGTCACGTCTTAGCTGCACCACTTCCACTCTGGTCATTCTTCTCACCATGGATCTAAGTCCAGGAAAACTTACCTTTTCTTGCCTGGGCTGTCTTGCTCCACAGATGGGTCCTAGGTAGGATCCAGAAACATGCAAAGAGCTATCTCCTTGACCCTCTATCCAAAGCAGCCACACCAGCCTCTCCCTTGGTCACCCTCTGCCCCTTAATCATATTTTATCTCCAAAGTAACACTTACTGCACTTTAAAAGTAACTTATGCATCTATGTGTTAACTTGGGAAACGTGGATCTCTCTCCACTGGAGTGTAAAGTCCACAAGGACAGACATTCTGTGCCCTCCACCCACCCCCAGTACCCAGCACAGTGCCTGGCATGGAGCAGGTGCTGAATACCTATCTGTTGAATGGGTAATTCAGTAATCCCAACACTTATTTCCATCACAGAAAGTCTTGTGGGTAACCAGAGACTCAGTTGTTCCAGAGAAAACCAAAAATTAAAGACCCAACTAAAATCTTACCTCTTTCTTCTCCATATTCTCATCAAAATGGATATAGCACAGACTCCTCTGTGTTGAATGATAAAAAGGGAGTCCAACAATGAATACCTTACCTATACCCATGAAGCCTGGTTTCCACAATGTTTTGTCTTGCAAGTGCTTCCTTCTCTCCCACAGAGCAATGATGGGGATGAATATCAGATTTTGAAAGGCTTCTTTTATTTAAGATCCACTTGACAAGCATGAAGGAAAATGTAAAAGGATAAGGAGGTCTAAAAGAATAAGATGTGTGTGTTTGTGCGTTTTCATGTTTGTGCTAGATGTATAAAAAAGAGATTATGTATTAGAAAGAGACAGTGGTTTGTGTAAATGGGAGAATTAATTAAGTCCTGGTTCATTATAGGAACTCAAATTATTATTGAATGCCAGCTACCCAAAGATGCATGAGAGTCTAGCAGACATGGGTCCTGGTGGCCAAGACCATAAGAAACTCTCAGTTAACCCAGAGTCAGAAACTAAATATGATGTTGTTTTAAGCCACTAAGTTTTTCAGTGGCTTTTTACACAGCAAAAGCTAACTGATACATCATCTTAGACCTAGGATCCTCCATGTTATGGATAATGGACCATGAGTATTAGCCTGTTTGTATTAGTTTTCTATTCCTGCATAGCACATTATCAAACATTTAGTCACTAAAAACAACACATATTTGTTATCTTACAGTTCTGTGAGCCAGGCATGGCTTCGCTGTCACCTGGGGCTGCAGTCAGCAAAGGACCTGCCTTTGTTGGAACGTTGCAGTTCCTCATGATTATGAGACTTGCTGGCTATTGGCTGGAGACTACCCTCAGCTCCTAGAGGCCACCTTCAGTTCCTGGACATGTGGGCCTCTCAACATAGGTAGCCCACAACATGGCAACTTGCTTGTTCAAAGCCATCAGGGAGCAAGAGAGAGACTCCAACATGATGAACACTACAATCTTAGTGCATAATCATGTACACATAATCGCGTATATCCCGTCATCTTTACCATATTCTATTGGTTAGCGGCAAGTCACAGGTCCCGCCCACACTCCATGGGAAGAGATTATCCGAAAGTGTGACATCAGGTGGCAGAGGTCATTGAGGGGCATTCCCTACGGTATTAACCTCAACATACTGACCTGCAAGGGACTTCTGCCTCCTTTACTCTTCATTGAACAAACGTTTATTGATGTTTCTACATGGCAGACACTGAGAACACAGCAGTAAAACCAAGTCACAGAGAGGGGATGATGCTGATAATGAACAGCCATACACGTCCTTGTGAGGACTTTGGCTTTTACTCGGAGAAGGAGGAGGAGCCGTTGGAAATTTTTTTTTTTTTTTTTTTTTTTTTTTTTTGTGAGGAGGACCAGCCCTGAGCTAACATCCAATGCCAATCCTCCTCTTTTTTGCTGAGGAAGACTGGCCCTGGGCTAACATCCATGCCCATCTTCCTCTATTTTATATGGGACGCCGCCACAGCATGGCTTAACAAGCGGTGCGTCAGTGCGCACCCGGGATCCGAACCGGCGAACCCCGGGCCACCACAGCGGAACGTGCGCACTTAACCGCTTGCGCCACCGGGCCGGCCCCCGTTGGAGATTTTTGAATAAAGGAAAGGCAGGATCTCACTAATGTTTTAAAACCACTGCAATGGCTGCAATTTTGATGACAGACTTCAGGGAGAACAGTTAGGAGGCTGCTCTAACATCTTAGTGAGAGATGAGGGAAGGTTGGATCAGAAGGTAGCAGTAGAGGTGGAGAGAGGAGCTGAGGAGTGACTTACTTCCCAACCAGGGACTTCAGGCTTTTCCTGGGTCTCTGGCTGGCTTAGTGGAGGATGGACACTCTACTTAACTTCTCGTCAACTCTATCCCTCAGGGGGACTGAATCCTTCAGTGGGTTCTGCTTTGGATGCTTGAGCTGCCTGCAGTGTCTTTATCACCAGCCTTTAGATTTGCTACTCCCTGTTGCTTGGACTCTGTCAACAGTAAAGTGTAGTGGTAAGAGCTCATGGTCTCTGGTGTCAAGAAGATCTGGGATGGAATCTACTAGTTACTGCTTAGATGAGCCTTATTTTCTTGTCTGCACAATGGGAGTAACAGTGCTGAAACTCCAGTTTGATTGTGAACCAAATAAAATAATTCAATCAAATGTCTTCTAGAACAAAATCAGTCTCTCCCTCCTTCCATGCAATGCCTGCCCGATCTTGCCCTATCCATGAGCAATTTTGCCTTGTTCTGAACAGTCTGTCTCGATTCCCTCAATTGGACTGTGATGATGGGAACTTGCGCTAACATAAGGAAACCATTTGGACTGTGGATGCTTTTGAAACGCGTTGGCGGCTTTTCCAGGCTGGGATGACCACTCTCCACTCCCACCACTTCTTCCCCAAGGGCACAGAATGCAAATCCAGCTGCAGCTTGACAGAGCTGCCACTCCGCTCAGAGCCAGTGCTATTGGAGCTTCTCAGAGAGGTCGAGGGGGGACAAGAAAAATTACATAAAGTAACAGAACAAGGGCTGCTCCTGTCATCGGTTTTGGCCGGTGCCGTGGGCACTAGTGGAAATGCCCCAGCAACTGTGTGTGTTCCAGACCAAAATGCTGAGGAAGGGAAATCTCCATACAGACAGGAAAGACGTTAAATGTACAGCGAATTTCTTGAGACCATACTTTCTTACATGCACCTGACACTTGACTGGTTGTCTGACTTTTAAAAAGGTATAGAAGGACATATAAAAAATTTAAATCCAGTTGTCATTGAGAAGTATTTATAGAGCATCTTCTTGGAGTTGCTACTGTGCTAGCAACTTTGTGGTGGGAAAATAAAGATACTAAAAGAACTGGTCCAATCACTGAAATTCTAAGAGAGAGGATGGTACAAAGGCTGCCATATCAATTGCTTGAAGGCAATTATTACAAAGCAGAGGGCTAATAAATTAAACTGTCTGATTTCTGAGCTGTCAATGGAAGCCCAAAGTGGATCGAGTGTCAGGCAGGAAGGGGTTAATTGGAAAAGGTTTTAGCTACCACCTATATTCTGCCAGTGACAGTCAAATCTATATTTTCTTCCTCTAATGATGTTAATTAGGCTCATTACAATCACAAAGCAAAGAGACTTGTAGAGACCTGGGAGTTTATTGTAAGGATGCAAGGGGAGTGTAGGTAACAATACGCCCTAGGTTTGGCTATCTTGTGATTATAAATGAGGGCAAATTAACACCAGTATGTAAATCTCTGTAACTCTAAGCCCTACCTGATATTTGGAAACTCTGCTTTCTACCATGGCTCCCCTACAGAATTCAGGGAATTTGTAGGGTGTCTCAAAGAAACCTGGAATTAAAATATGCTTGTGTTCTAGTTGCTTCCATTTCATTGACATCTTCTCTTCTATTGTCAATGACATGTATGAAAAATGCCAATTTTTTCAGGGGTTTCCTAATCTTCCCCAAAGGGTCCATCCTCGAGTTATTAAAACAGTGTTGGGTTCCACAACAGTTTGGTAAGAATTCTGTCCCTAGTTCTGTGCTAAACTTTGTTGCCTTGGCCAAAAAGGCAGCACTACCTGTGTCCAGTGATTCAGAAAATCCTTCAGCTTTTGGCATAATTTTTCGTTTCACTGATGACTGAAGCCTTACTATGCCCTTTGTTGTTCTCTACACGCTGAAACCATTCTCTTCACCTTTATAAGAACCCTCCTTGGGAATACCAATTTAGGTTAATGAATACTGAGTATTGGAGGGTGCAGTGGGGTATTGTTTCAAGGTACCAGTCAAAAGCATCTGAGCTCCAGTTCAAGCTTAGGCAGAATTTCCTGTGACATTAGGAAATCATTTCAGCAATTGGTTCTCCAGAATGAACAGGAAGACCATTCAGAATTCATCAGCAGCTCTGGGTCTCATTGATCTCTGGAGTAAAATTCCTCCATCTCTGATTGTGCTGTGTCTACTGGGAATCTGTCTGATTCCACTTCTGTCCTCATCGTCTTTCAGCTTTTTTTTATTTCTTCTCTCTGTGGATGTCTAGATTTTTATGCTATCTTCTGTGTTTCCGTCTCTTACGTCAACTTCCCAGGAGAAATAATCTGACTGAGCAATTTAGTTACTCTCCAATATAGTCAATTAGTCACTATGTAATATAGTATGTCCGTATTGGGCAAGATTCCCATATTGGGCCACTTCACTGACTGTAAGTCTGAGATTGGCCAAACCCTGATCCTATCAGCCATAGCCATGGTTCAAAGCATTGACAGCTATGCACAAAAATTTGCTTGTGATTTGGCTGCTCAGAGGGAGCCTATAGATGTAAGAGGCACCCTGAGAATCATGAACTCTTCTCCAACTGAGCCAAGCTTCAGCTGCAGGTATCCAATTCTTTCCTATGCATACCCAGTTGAGCGTCTCAAACTTATCACATCCTAAAATAAACTCTTCAACTTCCTCATCAAAGCCTTATTTTTCTCCTAGATTCCTGCTCTGACTTAGGTCTTCTAGGTCAGAAATCTTGAATTTTTCCCCTTGCTTCATCAAATATATTCAATACTTGTAGTTCATGCCTATTTGTCTCCCACGTACCCGAGTCTCTTGCCCTCTCGTTGTCATTGCTGTAGTTCAGGCCCTCATCATTACACATTTGGTCTATTGCAATAGCATCCGAAGCATCTTGCTGGTTCCAGTCCAGCCCAAAGTATGCACAAGTACCATTATACTTGTGCATAACTTTATTCCTTTGCTATGCTGTTACCTACACCTAGAAGGTCTATCCTTCTTCCATGCTTGACAAACTTCCATTAATTCTTTAGATGTAGCACAAATGTCACCTCTCCCATGAGGAATGCCCTGGCTTTCTCCTATCTCAGCCAATCAGACCCTCACTCCATTGTACTAAATCCGTGTCCTTGTAGAAAGCTCTGTGATAGCACTTATGTACTGAATGATATTGATTTATTTTCATATACAACACCCTCCACTGGGTCACTTTGCTAGAGTTGGATGACATGAGGTTACAGGATGTCTATGAGTTCTATCTCATGGAAACTTAGTGTAAGTAGCTACCAGGCTCTAATCTGAATGCTAGCCCTAATATTAACATGAGCTTGAATCCACATTCCTTCATTGAATCTGTGCCTCTTTTCCTCCATTATGATAGTCTTCTTCGTGGTATGGGAGGCAGTGGGAACTGGTCATATCTGAGGTGTGGAACAAGTCATTCTATCTCTTTCTAAAAGATATGGCAGGGTGAGATAGAGGAAGTGTAGATTTAACAGGAGGAAGAGGCCAAATAAGTATGGAGGGAGTTCACTGAAACAGCCTAGAAACAATGACCAACTCATTGGCAATGAACACCCCTAGTGCTCATATTGTGATCTCTAACTACCATTTCCCACTCACAGCAAGCAAAACTAGTTGGCAAAATAGATGAATCCAGGACCAAGGTAGAAAAACGTGCAAGATGAGCCTGAAGCCTCTTGTCATTCTAGAAAGCAAGAAAGCTTTCAGAGAGTACTAGGGTCAAGTCAAGCACTCACAAACCAACATGAATAAGATCCCCCTGGCCAAAAATGGGACAATTAGAGCATCAGTAAGGATTCTAACTGCAATAGATTAAAATGGGTCAAGTATGTTTAAATTCATGAGACCATGATTATGACTCTAAAAAATAAACAATTTATTGTTTACTGTTGGAAAATGCTGGAGAATCAACTCCTATTTTGAAAACTAGTAAATAAAGAGAAGAATTAAGCATTTATCTTGACTCTCCTATATTAACTGTTTATCCCCCCAATGAAAAAAGAAGAAATAATATCATGCAAGTATTGCCATTTTGCAGCTTCTAATGAATTAATAGATCTAGTCATTGATTACCAATGGCACCACAAAATGGAGACAACCAGAAATTACATACCTTCTAATGGAAGCACACATCTCCCATAATGTAGTCTTGCCAAAAAATTGGACTTGAATCTGATCAAGCCTCTGATTCTACCATCAATATTTAAGAAATACCAGGGATAGAGGAACAATTGGCAAAGTTCAGACTATGGGAAACTCCTCAGAACAAATGAGTCAGTTTTTTTTCTGCTTGTCTATATTTATGTCTATGCCTATGACTATGTCTACATCATTTTTGCATCTATGCCTGGTCTGACTTCGCATCTGTGCTTTCTTATCTATCTATTACAAGAAAAATATATAGAGAGAGGATGCCTGTATATTAAAAGAGACTTAAGAGACATATAAATCAATCACAGTATATGGACTTCATTTGGATTCTGATCAGTCATACTGTATAACCATTTTTAAGACAATCAAGGAAATATAAATACTTATTGGGTGTTTGGTGATATCAAATAGTTATTTTTTTAGCTGTGATAATTGCATCAAGGTTATGTTGTTTTTCTAAATAAGTTCTTATTTTCATAAATATATATGAATGAACTATTTACATGATGTCTGGGGTTAAAAAATATTTATATATATAAAAGAAGGATATATATATATATGTACAGGGACAGGGGAAAGTGGGTGAGGGTATAAATGAAGCCAGATTGTGTTCATAATTGTTGAAGCAAAGTGATCAGTACACGGAGTTTCATTATATTATCTTCTCTACTTTGTATGTATTTGATTTTTTTTTAGATGAGGAGGAAGGAACGTATCATATGGTTCTCCCTTTCCTATTCCCTTTGTTAGCTCCTGTTATTCCTTTAAATCTCAGCTCCACTGTTACTTTCTCAGAGTAGCTGCAATGGATATTTGTCATTCTTTTTTGGCATCTGAAAAAGCCAGATCCTTTTGTTTCCAGAACTTCTTGCAACTAGAAAGGAGACTCGGCTCCACCAAACAAATGTACATTCCCCAGATTTCAAATGGAAAGAATCAGGGACCGTGTAGACTCAAGTCTGTGAGCTAGCCAGCATCCTCTGATTACATTCCTTGTCTATTTAATTTGGCCAGAGGTGGATTCTGTTGCCTGTAATCAAAATCTTTACTTGAAGAAAAGCCTTCCCTGAATCCCAGGTTAGATATAACTCTATATAAAACTATAACGCTTCTGTTACAGTTTTTCATAAAACTCTTTGCTCACCTTGCATAGAACTTGGCACTATTCTAATTTACCTGTATGCTTCTTGGATTAATATATGTGTCCCTAATCATAAAGTAAGCTTCCTGAGTGCAGGGTCACATGTGTTTTGCTTCACCTCTGTATTCCAGTGTCTCAGACAGTGCCCTGGCATATTGCATAAGCTCAGTAAATATCTGTTGAATGAAGGAATAAATGAGCAAGAACAAGAGGAGGGGCATGAGGGTGTTGTGTAGTGCTCAGCAATAAAAAGTTATCACGTCCTTCAGGGTATGCGGAAGGCGGTACTTCTAAACCCTGTTGTGGGTAGGTGGCACCACATGACTAGTTATGTCATCTGGTTTGTGAGCAGCAGGTTCCAGTGTACGTTTCAGTCAAAGGCATTTATTTGCTGTGCTAAACCATCCACTCTCTCTCCTTTCCTGCATCACGGCCCTGTGTTCCCAGTGATGACTACAGGAGGGCAGAGTCTGTCAGCCTGAGTGCCCGAGTGACTGTGTGGAGGAAAGACTCCAAGCTCGACTGTATTGAACACGTAGGTTGAGCAAGAATTAGAAAACCTTCTGTCGTGTTAAGCCACTGAGATTTGAGAGTACTGCCACTTCAGCATAACCTACCCTATCCTGACATATACAACTAGGTGAAGAGAAAGGAAAAGCAACAACGTGGATGGGCCTGGAAGACATTATGCTAGGTGAAATAAGTCAGTCACAGAAGGACAAATACTGCATGAGTCCTCTTATATAAGAATTCTAAAATAGTCCAACTTACAGAATTAGCCAGTGGAATGGTGGTTACCAGGGGGTGGCGGAGGGAAATTGGGGGGCTATTGTTCAAAGGGTGTGAAGTTACAGTTACACAAGATGAGTACATTCCAGAGATCTGCTGTACAACATAGTGCCTATAGTTAACAATAAGGTATTGTGCACTTAAGCATTTTAGCACCCTCCCTTTTGGTGCTCTTACCACCAAAAACAAACAAACAAAAACCCCCAAACAATCAAAAAACAAGAAACACACAGAAAACAATAAAGGGACATAGGAAACTTTTGGAAGGTTTGGGTATATTTATTACCTTGATTGTGGTGATAGTAACATGAGTATATACATATGTCCAAACTCATCAAAATGTATACGTTAATTACGTGCAGCTTTTTATATACTAATTACACCTCAATATGGCTGGAAAAAAAAGAAGAGAAAGCAAAAGCATAGAAAGAGAAAGGGAAAAGACATATTTGTGGACAAAGAGGAAGAAATACAACAACAGAGAATGTAGTCTGCAGTAGAAATTTTCGTGAGCTTGTTGATGGATTTTTTCTTTTTTTGAGGAAGATTAGAGCTGAGCTAACATCTGATGGTAATCCTCTTCTTTTTGCTGAGGAAGATTGGCCCTGGGCTAACACCCATGTCTATCTTCCTCTACTTTATATGGGATGCCACCACAGCATGGCTTGACAAGCGGTGCGTAGGTCCGTGTCCAGGATCCAAACCTGCAAATCCTGGGCCGCCAAAGCGGAGCGCCGCAAGGTAAGTGCTACGCCACCCGGGCTGCCCCCCGTTGATGGATATTTTGAGGGTTGAATCTCAACTCTGCCACTTACTAGCTGTGTGAAATTGGGTTAGTTTCTTAACCTCTTTGAACCCTAGTTCTCTCACCTGAAAAATGGGAGAAAAACTGATACCAAGTTTCTGGGGTTGTTGCGTAGATTAAATTTAAATGAGATCATTTATGCGTAAGCACCTAACCTGGCAGGGTGTGGGTGCTCAACGAATGTTGGTCGACTGGGCGAGTGGATGGAGAGAAGTCACAGGTGGAACCAGGGAGGGGCAGAGGTGGAGGAAGCCGTGGAGTTAGAGGAGGTCCAATTGCTAAGCAGGCCCATGCTCTGAATCTCCCAGGTCTGTCACTGTGCATTGTAATTTAGTAAATCCTTTCGAGCAGTGGGGTGTTTGCTTATTCAATCAAGAAGTGGATTTATGCCTAATTCCAGCGGCTCCTCTGCAAAGTGCTATGAGTTTAGGAGGCTCCCCAGCTCGGGAGCCAGATTGCTGCATGGTGATTTATGTGATCTGGGAGGCTGGCCCCACAGCCATGAGCACGGGGCATAAATCTGAGGCTTTCAGGGGGCCCAGATGCAGCCTGGCACACCCTGGCACAGCACCAGCCTGAGCCCCTTCTCATCCTACTGCAGGGATTGACAGTACCAAGGGTGGGGGCAAGGCCCAGGCTTGGAGGCTGCTGGGTCTCATTTATTCACTCATTTATTCAGCCAATAATTATTGAGCACCTGCTCTGTGCCAGGCCTGTGCTTGGTACTTGGGATATAAGTGGAGAATTTATTGACTCTATTGACACTCATAATCCAGTGGGAGCAATCAACAAGACAGCCGATGCTTGTATTATAGCGTGAGAAGTGTGGTCAGGAGGAAAACACCGGGGGTGGGGAGAGAGGGCGGCATCCAAGCTGGTCCTGAGCATGAGGGTTGGCTTTCCAGAGGAGAGGATCTTTAAGCCGAGACATGAAGGAGACTTCTACGAAGAGGGAATGGCTTTTGCAAAATCAAAGAAATGAGTGAAAGAATAGAAGAGAGAAGATAGAAAATTCTAGAGTGGTTCATCATTCAGTCTGGCTGGAGAGCAGAATTAGTGTAGAGCGGGTGAGTGGAGGGAAAAGATGCTGGAGAGGTAGCAGGGGTCTGATTGTAGAGCCCTTTTCTAGCGAGGATGGAGGTCAGGCTTCACCCAAAGGGCGAAGGGAAGCTGGGGCGCAGTGTGATCAGATTTTCTCTTTACAAGGTTCCCAAGGGCATTTCTATGCAGAATTGACTGGAGGAGCCTGGAAGACCAGGGAGGGGGCAGAGAACTGCAGGTGAGAGATGATGGTGACCCGGGTTAGCATTTGACGGGGAGTTTACATGTTGTACGCAAAGCAGATAATAACAGCTACAAATGAGCCAGGCACTGTCCAAAGCACAGCTTAACTGATTAAATTTTCACAAGTCTATGCTGCAGGTGCTACTAGTATGTCCTTTTTCAAGATGAGAAAAGTGAGGTACAGAGAGGTTAAGTAACTTGCTTAAGGTCACACAGCTTGTAAGTGACAGAGCTGGGATGCAAACCCAGGCAGTTTAATCCCAAATCCATGCATTTAATCCATGTGCTTGGCTGCCTCCTTAGACTATGAGCTTTCCAGAAAGTCAGGGTCCAAGCTCTATATTATTCATAGCACCTGGCACAGAACCTGGCACCTGATAGGTTCTTAATTGCTATCTGTGGGATGAAAGACTGAATTGATGAGTACAGCCTGACCAGCCTGGCTTTGCCTCACTGCCCTGCATTGCCTAGCTTGGACCACTCCAGAAAATCCCCTTACCTTGCCAAGCTTGAGTCCTCTCCTCTCTCACAGAGGTTTAATTAGGAGACGAGGTGGCCACCTCTTGGGGTTTCTTTGCACTTCCAGCCTGATGACAGATGTGAACGCGTTCTGTAAATGACACGGCGCTCTGCCAGTGGTGGTGATTACAATTGTTACGGCACAGGCTGGGACCTCACATTGGAATTCCAGGCGGCATTTTTCTTTTTGTTGAACCCCGCAAGCTTCCTTTCCCTGGAAGACTTCAGCGCAAATTAATTACTGTTATCTGTGTCCGGGGGCTGTGGCCACCTGGCCGTCCCTCTCTCCCTGACAGCTGAGGGTCTGGAGGCTCAGGAGTGGGAACCTCTTTCCTCCTGGTGGCAGCTCCTTTTTTCTCCTATTTACTTCTGCTTTAATCTGCATATTATCATCAGCACAAAGCCCTCAGAATAACATCTGACAAATGACGCCTATTAAAAAAAAACTGTGTGCACTTCTCTTTCACCGCCTTCTAATTTGGAAAAGCATTATAACTATGCACCGCTAGACAAGCAATATTATGTTAAGAACATGATAAAATACCAGCAGCTCTGTAATGGCACCAACCAAATGGTAATTTCTGCTTCAGAAATTGGTCATTTATTTTGCTGGTCTGTTCTTACGTTCAAATTAGATGAAGTTTAATATACTGTAAAATTGAATGTATTCTGTCCTTTTCAACAAATATGGCGTGTGTGAAAATGATTTATGGCTCATGGGAACCTCTAAAATGTTAAATAATCTCTTTTTTTGTGTGTGTTTCTTAAGTAAGTTATGGCCCGAGAGTTTAAACACAGGAAAGGCAAAACTTTATTAAGCTGCCGGCACTAGCTCTCCTGTTGTCTGGCCATGCTGAGACCGGGCGCTGTGGCCCCATACATATTACGTTGGGCTGTAAGAGCAGCCACATTAATTGCTACATTAATTTTCTTCTATTAACTGTAATTGGGAGGAAAGCAAGTCTTCCCCAGTGAGTGTTATAATATGCGACTTAATTTTTAATAAAGCTGTGTTGAGACCGTGGGTGCTTAGCACAGGTCATTTCTTTCAACGGGTGTTTGGCATCCTGCTGCTAGCTGACTGTGAGAATAGCTGCTTGGAATGTGTTGGGGGGGAGGGGAAGAGAGAGAGGAAGATGGGGAGGGAGAGCCGTAAGCTCTCCCAGGGATAAGGGATAAAGGATAACGGGCTCCCTTCTGGAAAATGCCTGACTTTTGCCTTCCTTCCCTGCCTCCCACTCTCCACAGCACTTCTCCAAGCCCAAAGGAAAACCTGAGAAGCCCAGATGAATGGCCAGAGGATGTGGCTAGACGTCCAGGACAGTGGCGGTGCCACAGACCCACTTGATGACCACAGACAAGTCATTTGAACACTCTGAGCATCAGCTTTCTCATCTGTAAGATGGGGAGATTATAACAATGCTAATAACTGACTGTTTATCACACGTACCATGTGTCAGGCACTGTTTTAAGCACTTTACGTAAATTAATTCATTATATTCTCGTGACAATCCTATGTTGGCAGATTATCATCCCATTTTACAGATGAGGAACCTTTGAGACACAGAGACATTATGTAACTTGCTCCAGGTCACTTACTATCCACACAGATAGGAGATGGCGGAGGCAGGGTTTAATCTCAAGTGGTCTGACTCTAGACTCCACGCTTTAAACCTCTAGGCTAAGCTCTCCATGCTTGTAAGGAAACTTGAGGGAGATGGTGGGTGTGACCAGGTTGGCATTTCTTCACTGGGGAGTCTTTCATTCAACAAACACTTATTTGATACCTGCTGTATACCAGACATGGCCCCAGGCACTGCAGGGTGGGGGGTGTCGTCCAGATGGATGAGAGGAAGGTCATGGTCTTTATAACACTTACAATATGTCTGAAAGCACTCTACGAGCACGTAATTCCTGGCAACAGCAGAACTTTCTGCTACTCAGATTTAGTGAGAAGTCCAGCTTCAACCGTTGGAGAAGGGGAGGGAATTAATAATTGTCAGAGCCCTGCCAGACATGTGCCAGGTCATTATTTATTCTATTTGTTTCATTCTCACAGCAGCCTAGCAAGATACACTTCAATATCCCTATTTGACAGATTAAATAACCAGGGGCTTGTCTGCAGTTACAAGACTTACCTATGATCCTACTACAACTTCCTATTTAACCTCCCAACTTCCACCGTTAGGCCAAGCTCACCCCAAAGCAGAGTTACCCCAGTGGATCTTATTAGGAGCGAAAGGTAACAATTAGTGGGGGAGTAAACGTTCCTGGGGAGGTTGTATGGCAGCGAGAGAAAAGTTGGAAATCCAGGCAAGTGGGAGGCTGAGAGCAGAATAGACAAAAATGTGGTCGATAAAGGATCACAGTAGTTACTGATGGAGAGTTCCACCTAGTGAGACCTGGATTTGAAGTCTAGCTCTCTCAGTCCTAGCTAGGTGACCTTGGACAAGTTTCCGAAACTCTTGGACCCTCAGTTTCCTTATTTCTAACAAGCGCATGCTAATAACATTGACTTTCCTAGTGTCGTGGTGAGAATTTAATGAGATGCTGTTGGGGTGAATGATCTTAGCCCAGTGCCCCGCACAAAGTTCCTAATTAATGATTACTGTAATGATATTAAGAATTCTTGTTCAGGAGTCATCTCAAAGAAGAAAATCACAACCAGGGCTGTCCCCAGTACAATTGGGAAACACTCGCCCCCACTCTTTGTTATTGGCTTTCTGCTTAGTCCTTTCCCTTTAGGACTGGGAAAGTGATCAAATATCCAGCAAGCCCCAGCTGACCAGCAAAGAAAGACACAACTGATAACCCACTGTCGCTCCTCCTCTAAATATTCTAATTGTCTTGATCTGGGCTGAGACCTTGGACTTGTATGCTTAATCTTGGGTGATTCTTATGATTGGGCAAATTTGGGAAACCCTGTACCTAGTGGTGGTTCTTAACTTTCATGTATATAACAGTCACCTGGGGATATTTTTACACTGCAGATTTCTGATCCCACACCACATGAAATTGAAATTCAGGGTTTGAGGCCCTAGAATCTGCATCTTGGTTTGGTTTGCTCCTGTTTTCTCATTACTACCTCAATTTTCATCAAACTATCTTATAATTGCTTACATATGTAATCATCTTTGTATCTTCAGTGTTCAGAATGGGATGCGTAATGCTCAACTAATCCTCGTGGATTCATCCATCCACCCGCTCATTTATTCAGCAAATATGGTTTGAGTGCTCAAAATGTTCTGAGAATGATTTCTGGTACTGAATTACAGAGCAAAAGGACTTCTAAAATCAAAGTTCTTCCTTTATAATTTGTCAAATCTTCTGGATTTATTTGGGGGAGAAATGAACCTTATTTCTCATATAAAACTTTTAAACGAAAAGAGGAAAGTTATCTTCTGGCAAACTTGGGCAAGTTACTTATCCTCTTAAGACCTTGGTTTTCTGGTCAGGAAACATGATGATAACACTCACATGGTTTGCTGTTCTAAGGGTGGGCACTGATCCTTGAAGAGCACGTATACAGCAGGTAGACAGCAGGGGCTTTAAAAATGGTGGATATTGGGGCTGGCCCGGTGGCGCAGCAGTTAAGTGCGGGCGCTCCGCTTCGGCGGCCCAGGGTGCACAGGTTTGGATTCCGGGCGCGTGCTGACACACTGCTTGTCAAGCTATGCTGTGTCAGCATCCCATATAAAGTAGAGGAGGATGGGCATGGATGTTAGCCCAGGGCCAATCCTCCTCAGCAAAAAAGAGGAGGATTGGCATCGGATGTTAGCTCAGGGCTAGTCTTCCTCACACACACACAAAATGGTGGATGTTATTCTTCTTAATAGTAAATAGAAAATACTATCCAAATGATAGTGTTAACTGGCGAGGATTTTTTTTCTGATGTCATTTCCCAGGTGAACGGCCAGGTCATAACTCTTAATACAATTATTTCAGAATCCAGTAAGTTCATCTCGTCTACCTTGTGCTCTCTCTCTGATTTTGGAGTATTTTTTCTCCTCCTTATCTGTTCCTTTTCTTCCTTATATTTGGATTGATGGTTTCCATTTTGGTTTTTCCCTTTTTCTTTCTATTACTTCCTTTTTTTTTCCTCATTGTTCTTTTCTTCTCTACTTATTTTCTGACTTTTTCCCCCTCTTCATCTGCTAGCTTTCTGATTCCTTATTACATCCTAATATATGTCTTTTTTTTCCCTCTGATTTTCCATCTTCTCTTTTTCATCTCTCTGCCTCTTTCAGGGGCCCAAACACATTCTTAAATGCTTGCTCATGAAAAAAGTCTGTTTCCTGTTATTAATTTTTAGAGTAGATAAGTTGAACACTTCATATTTCTCTTCAAACCAACAACAAAAAAGGGTGAGCTATCCCTTTATAATTAAATCAAATCATTATTTTCTTTTTATATGTCACCCTCGATGGAAAGGAAGCCCATTCCTGTGGGTCAGTGCCCAGAGCAGTGGTATATTTTCTACAGAATGAAAGAGAAAACACATGTTCAGGATGACCTGGCTTACTCTTCTACAAAATTGGCTTTAAGAGTTTGAGGATCTCATTTGACTTCTCTGGGCCTCACTTTCATGTTTATAGAGTAAGTGGGTTCTTCCAAACATCTCTAAGGCACTTCTAGTACTAAAATTTCCATGAGTCTAATCTCTGATTCATTTCCTATAGAAATGCCATCAAGTGCCAAATTTCATTAGCCTGACAAGCCTCACTAGGCATAAGCAGGAGGTATTTAATTGCAAATAGAGGACAATTGACATTATATTTTTCAATTTTCTCTGGGTCTAATGCACATTGTTAGACTTTGCTTTGTTTTTACCTTTGGAAATGTATTTCTACAAAGTCCCAAAGGGCATAAGCAGGGTGACTTAAGTCATGGGGAGTGTTCTCAGGACCCTCTTTTTCTGTAGACAGAGGATGTCTTTTCCTACTCTTTGAAAATATTTTTTAATGATTTTTAAGATAATTTTTCCAGCTTTATTGAAATATAATTGACAAAATTATATTTAAAGTGTACAATGTGATGATTTGATATGTATATACATGCAATAGCATATTACTCGATCCTGTAGTAGCTGCCATATGGTTTGCTTTTTAGAGCTAAGCAAACTCTTTCCTTCTTTGATTGTTAATAATAATTTCCTTTCATTGAGTATTTAGTGCTGCCAAGGAAAGTCTAAGAAGCAGTGGATGAAATACCTTGCCGCCTGATATACCTCTCAAGCATCTCATCCTCATGATTTCCTTCCCTGTATTTGTTCTAATTTGTCAATTATCCACTTGCAGTGTGACTCTTAGAATTGTCTTCAGTATTCTATTATACTGTATCTCCGGTCTCCGTATTTCTATAATGCTCTGGACATATTCCCAATAATGAACATCTCTATTTGTGGAGCCCAGTCACACTCAAAATGCCCATTTAACTCCTCATTTCTTCTCACAAACATTCTTCTTATATGACCAGTTTCAGATAACCCCACTAAGATCTACTCAGTTGCTCAACTTAGAAATATCCTGATCCACTCTCTACTTCTCCCTTCCCATGGAGGTAGCCATATCCTATCAATTTGACCTCAAAATTATTTCTTCATTCAGAATTCTCTTCTCTGTCTCCACGGCTATCATTTTAGTTTCTAATCTAATATCCCACCTAAATTCCTGCAACTACCTTCTAACTCATCTCTACACTTTTACTCTTGCTACCTTCTTACATTTTCTTTCCAGAGGGAGAATGATATTTCCAACTAGAAAACTCTCAATGGTTCCCCACGACTTCCATGAAGTCAGCACCCCATAGTATGCACACAAAGCCCTTCATAATCCACTTCTTCTCTACTACTTTAATTTTCAAACACTGTTGGGGAAGTGACACTCTCTTTTTGATGGGTGGCTAAGCTGATAAGATGTGAGCTTGGAGCTACTGGTGGACATCTTTGCCATCTTGTGGGGAGAACCTATCTAATAAAAAAGGCCAAAATAGAAGACAACAGGTCTATGACCCAGAGAGAGAGAGAGAGAGAGGAAGAGAGAGAGTGCATAATGCCATCAAGATGACGAGCAGATTGAAGATGTAGATTCAGCCGTGCCCGAGACTACCTTAACTTCTCAGTTGTGCAGCCAATAGGATTTTGGGGGAGGTGTGCTCACATTAATGTTCATTGGGATTTTCCTCATTTGTAACCAAAAAACAACAAGCTAACTTGAATTATTCATCTTTTTCTCCTAAATGTACATAAAAGGACTTGTCTTTCAGTAAGGGCAATAAAATTTTTTTAAGACCCCAAAGTCAGACTACTCTTAGTCTTCCTCTCCTTACCCCAGTGAATCCAGAGAAATTTCTGTTATATTAAGATGTTTAGGTTGCAGGGGATGGCAGTGGAACCACAATATTAATAATAGTTTCTCTTTGTTGAACACCTACTATATATCAGACTCTTTAGATACATTGTATCTAATCATTGTCACAACCCATGTGATACACATTTAACCCTATTTTGCATCTTAAAAAATGAGGGCTTAAGAAGTGAAGTATCATTAAAAATCACATAACCAATGGATGAGGTAACTGAAATTCAAACCCAGGTTGTGTCTGCCTTCCAAATAAATGTGTATTACATCATACCACACTATTCACACTGTGTATTGGAGCTGTGTTCCCAGATGAATGAACAAAATAATATTGATTGAGTACCTACTATGTATCAGACATTGATGTTTTCATAGACATCAACTCATTATATCATCTTACTTCCTTTTTTTTAAATCCTATGAAATAGGCGTTATCAACCAAAATTTATAAGTAATTGAACTGAGTAAGGACCAAGAAGTTCCAGAGTCAAAAAGTGGCTAATATTGGGGTCCAAATTCATGACTATCTGCAGTCAAAGCTCATGTTTTATTTTTCTGATTATTCCTATTAATTCTTTAAGAAAGTTCAAAACCAAATTGGCTAAATAATCAGAGAAATTAGGGTGCCATGAAATTTATGCCTTAATGTAAGGGCATTTAATTTATCAAGGGAAAAGATAACTAAAATGACTATTGATTCATCTTTAAATGAACACTCCTCTCTTTAAAAACTCAAGGCCCCCATTTCTAAAATGTGGGTATGGAACTTAATGACTTGAAAGCTTCCTTCCAGCTCTAAAATTTTACAGTTCTATGACGCATCAACTGGTCCATCATGTAAACTGAATCTCTTAGGATTAAGTTTGGCAGCAAGTAAGAGAAACTAAAAAAATCATAGCTTAAAAAAATAGAAGTTTATATCTCTCATGTAAAATTGAGAGGAAGGCCATCCAAAGCTGTTATGGTGGTTCTGTTTCACAAAATCTTCAGGGGCACAAGCTCCTTCTAGAAAACTGCATCTCCATCATGGATCCAAGATGATGGCTAGGTCTTCACCCAACACATTCATGTTCCAAGCAGCAGATGGATAAGTGAACAAAGACAGAAATGGCAAAGTGTAAATTACGATTGTCTTTTAAGAAGGCATCTACATGACACTTCTAGTCCACATTCCATTGGTTAGAACCTAGTCACATGGCCACATCTAACTTCAAAGGATGCTGGAAAATACAGTTTCCCCCCAGTTGTCATGTTCCCTGTTTCCTAGTGCGTTGTCATCTCCCTGTTACCAGTGAGAGGGGGAGAATAAATAGTGGGGACAACTATTGGGTTTTATACATACACTTGTTTATAAGCAATAAATAATTGAAAATAACCAAGATATTTGCCAAAAACTAATGCTATATAAACGTTAGATCATAACCCAAAGACGTGGAAACTAAATCTCAGTTTTGTAAACAAGTCTTATGAGGAACAAAGAATCCAAAAGTTGCCAATCACTGACCATTCTCTATTCTTTCCAAAGTAAGACAAATTGATTGTCTTATCTTGGGCAAACTATTTCATTAAATGTCATATTCCTTGTCCCTAAAATGAAGATAATAATATCTACCCTCACAGATTTTTGTGAGAATGAGGATGAAAGAACCAATAGGAGATATATACACAGGAGAGAGAGAGAGAAAAAGAGAAAGAGAGAGAGAGAGGTTTATTACAGGAATTGGCTCATGTGGTTATGGAGGCTGAGAAGTCCCGTGATCTGTCATCTGCAAGTGGAGACCCAGGAAATCTGGCAGTGTAAGGCCTGGAATGGGAGGGAGGAGGTGTGTGGGAGGTGAGGACTGATGATGTAAGTCCCCATCTGAGTCTGAAAGCCTGAGAACCAGGAGTACTGACATCCCAAGACAGGAGAAGAGGAGAAGATGGATGTCTCAGCTCAAGTGGAAACAGAGAGAGCAAATTCACCTTCCTCCACTTTTTATTCTATTTGGACCCTCGATGAATTCGATATTGCCTGCCCATATTGGGGAGGGCCATCTGCTTTACTCATGTCACCAATTCAAATGCTACTCTCTTCCAGAAACACCCTCAAAGACACACCCAGAAATAATATTTTACTAGCTCTCTCAGCATCCCTTAGCGCAGTCAAGTTGGCACATAAAATTAACCATTACAGCAACCCAATTTAAGCAAGCTTAATCTTTCTAGAAGGGAAGCTAACTGATTGACTATCATAATGATTTCAGGAACAGCTGGATTCAGTTGTTCAAATTATATTATTAGGGTTTTCTCTTTCTTCTCATCTTTGACTCACTTCCCTCTCTTTTGGTATAATTTTCATCCAAATTCTCCTCTTTTGGTGGTAAAGATTGCTCCTAGGGCACCTATCTTGCCATTTTATTAATTCTAGTTAAAAGAAAGTGCTTCTTTCTCAGTCCATCCTGGAAATGTCATGGGTGTCAATTTCATTGGTTCTATTTGAGGTGTACACTGATATCTGAACCAACCACTGACTCCCCATTAGATAGAATAAGCTTATTAACTGTGTTTGATGCATCAACTATCTGTGGTTTGAGATTGACTTCCCATTTCAGCACCAGCTGCTGTAAGCAGAAGAGATGCTAGACAGATAATGCAACAGGTTGAACATAGAAATTAGTTTCTATACCCTTTTCCCTTTTATAAATTGAAGACTCAGACTCTATAGAAACTACACACATAATCTATTTCTGCCTCTCATTTTATGTATGAGCAGGACTAAAAGGTTAAGTGACTTACCCAGTGGTATAGAGCTGGTTAGTGACAGATGCAGGGTGAAAACCCATTTCTTTTGACTCCAGTTCAGTGATTTTTTCCCGCTATACAACTCTGACTCTTTTTAAAGCATAACTAAACATAATCTGATTTGTGAAAAAGCTGACCAATAGTTTTTTTTCCCTTCTTTAAGCCACTGATACTTTTCTCTGAAGTGATTTTCACTGTTTTTGCTTTGGCTCATCACTTAGGCTGCAAAAACCACAGACCAGGAATCTAGTCCCATGGAAATCTGTGGTGATTTACTGAAACTATCAGCACAATGTGATTGGGATATTCATCTTTATTTCCTCAATCTATGACTTAAAAATTCCTCTGGAAGGGGCCTGCCCAGTGGCACAGTGGTTAGGTTCACAAGCTCTGCTTCAGCAGCCTGAGGTTTGCAGGTTCATATCCTGGGCATGGACCTATGCACCTATGCTGTGGCAGGTGTCCCACATATAAAAAGTAGAGAAAGATGGGCACAGATGTTAGCCCAGGGCCAACCTTCCTCAGCAAAAAGCGGAGGCTTAGCAACAGATATTAGCTCAGGGCTAATCTTCATCACCAAAAAAAAAAAAAAAAAAACCTCTGGAAAAATTTATTATTTGTTCAAATGAGCATAAATTAAAATAATATTTTTCCTCTTAAGAAATGTGAATTTATTGAATAAACAATAGCAAATATAGTGAAGCAAGATAACCTTCATAATTCCACTGCCCAGGAATGATCACTGTTAATATGTTCATGTATAATGATATTATATAACGGACCATGTTACACATATTGCTCTGTAACTTGCTTTTCTTGCTTAACAATACGTTGCAAACATTTTTCAAGTCAGTAGTTACAAATCTACATCATCAACTTGAGTAGTTTTAGAATACTTCATTATTTGAATAAACTCTAAATTATTTAAACTATTCTCATGTAAGATATTTCCTTTTTTTCACTACTATGAACAATACAACGATGAGTATCTTATAATATATTTTTGGATGATGTTTCAGTTGGGATCCCTTAATTTCTTTAAAAAAAAGTCCATCATAGCTAACTTAAAGGGAAGAAGAAAGAATTTATTGGAATGATTGAGGCAACTCACAAATTTGAATCACAAACTGAATAACTAAACATCAGAAAGGAGATGGATCTGGAAGCTCTGAGGATCCAAGTAGCAGAAACTAATGGAAAGTCCACTGAGGACACTACTAGGGACATGAATCAACTTCAACCATTTTCTGACCTTGACCACCTCCACTGAAGTCCAAGGAAGAGGCTCCACGAGGTTTCCTTTACCTCCATGTCCACCATTTGGCCAATAGAACACGTGGCATCTTTACTTACATGCTGCCAAAATCACAAAGAGAAAGACTCATTTCCCGAAGAAAATCCAAGGGTTTCCATTAGAAAAAAGGGACTGGAAGCTCGACAACTGAAAGTGATACCATAATACACTTGTCTGGACATTTCTTTGATGAAATTCCTAGAAATAAAAGTGATTGTTTGCACGATACAAACTCATTTTTTTGTTGTTTGTTTTTATTTTCTTTGTGAGGAAGATTCACCCTGAGCTAACATCTGTTGCCAATCCTCCTCTACTTTATATATAAAAACGTCCCTTTATATATGGGACGCCACTGCGGCATGGCTTGATGAGCGGTGTGTAGGTCCGCACCCGGGATCCAAACCTATGAACCCCGGGCTGCCGAAGCACAGCACATGTACTTAACTACTATGTCACCAGGCTGGCCCCCAAACTCATTTTTAAATCTTCTAAATAATGCAAAAAAAATATTGACAACTGAAAAGCTAATAAAGAGAAGGTTGTTATTCATAATAATAGATTTATTAGGAGGCTGTTAGAAGAACTCCCGGGAGGTTTGTATCAGTCTGCCTTTCATATTATATTTTAGAGTTACCACCAAAGACAGAGAGAACATGGGTGGAGTCTTATGCCAAAACTCATTACTCTGTGCTCTGTGAATTATGTAGCTAGTGCTTAAAGTAAGAAGCCCAAAAGAGAGGTGAATGCATTTATTCCACTGTAAAAAAAAAAAAAAGGAGGGAGAAATAAATGGAATCTTTTGAACTCAGATTCTTATGCTAAGTACGATTATATAAAAATCAGAGAGACAGTTCAGCATAATGGTTTAGAACAAAGGATTTGGGTCTAAACATATCTAGTTTGAGTTCAGGTTCTACCATTTTCTAGCTTCTTCACTTCAAACAAGTATCTTAGTTTCAGTTTCTTCATTGGTAAAATTTGTCTAATAGTAGTACCTATCTTATTGAGTTACTGTGACAATTAAATGAAGTAGTTCTTCTACAGACACTTAGAAGAGTGGCTGGATTATAGTAAGTGCTCAGCTAAGATTAGCTTTTATTTTTACTTGTTACTAGTGGAGTGAAATGTCTTCAGTCCTTCCTAAAGGAATGCAGGATTCTCTCCAATTCCCCACCACTATCTGCAAACATTGGATTTGGAACATTGTTCGAGAGGACTCTCAACTGTGAGGGAGTTGCTGAATGTCTACGTGGGGGTAAAGCTCACCTATTCCGTCTTCTTCTGGTTGATGCTATGAGGGGCATTGCTAAGCCAACCTTCTTTCTTGGCAGGGACTATACAACCATCTTGAGGTTGGTTTGGAAACAGCCTTACCATCTCATAACTGTGCTTCATTCTAAAATTATTTTTTACTTATTAAGTATATCCTTCCATAAAAGTGCATAAAAAGGATATATGTAACATAAAATAATATTTCAACAAATACCTATATGTCTATGACATTAACATCAACTTTGAAAGTCATCCCTGTGCCACTTTCTGATTACCTCCCTTTTCCCTCTTTCTCAGAGGTGAATGCTCTTCAGATTTTGTGTTATTCATTCTTTGCTTTACTTTATAGATTTTCCACAGAGGTATGGATTCCCGAACACCATTTTTGCCTGTTTTGAAAAATATGCAATCATATAGAATGCATTCTTTTATAACTTACTTTTTGTGGTTAAAATTATAATTTGAGATCCATACACGCTGCTTTATAGTTCATTCATTCTCATTATTGTATAACGTTCTTCTGTACAAATGCACCACAATTTATATATACATTCCTTTGAAGAGGGGCATTTGGAATATTTATTTTTTTATTATTACAAATGCTGTTGCTGTAAAAATTTATTGAACATGTCTCCCAAGACACGTACACAAAAATTTCTCTAGAATGTACACCTGTGAGTGGAATTGGTGGGCATTGACAATATGCATGTTGAACTCTATCCTGTAGGGATGGATCATTTCTTAAGTGGGTGTACCAATTTACATGTTCACTAGCTATGAGTGAGAGTCCCTGATGTTCCACATCCTCACCACGCCTGATAATATTAGACTTTTTGTTCCCCAGTATTGCCAGTCTGATGAGGTAGATTGGTGTCTCAATGAATTTTCTTGATTAATAATGATGTTAAAATATTTTAATACATTTTTAGGCTGTCCATGTTTCCTTTCCTTTCCTTTGAAAGTTCATTTTTCTAGTGTGCAGTTTTTTCTGTTTTTTTGTTGATTTGTAGAAGCTCATTACATATTATGGATATGGACTCATCCTTGGTTATTCACATGGCAGATATGTTCTCAGTTTGTGGTTTATCTTTTCACTTTCTTTATTGTGTAGAGCTGGTACCTGCAGAGATGGAGAGAAACCTGGGTATCCAAATAGCTTCTGAGACAGTCTCCTCCTAGGTTGCTATGTGATATGCTTTATCACCTGGGCTCTGCTCTCATCATTCTTGTCTAAGTGCTCTCTCTCTCCCTTTCTATCTCTCTTTTCACAAAGAATGGATCACAATCCTGAATCTTAGCCAACTTACTTGTAACGTTTGACCTAAGGGTTGGGTCCTACTTCCTGTGCTTCAGCCTGGACCTTTTGTGACTGCATTGATAACCTGGAGCCAGGGCTCTACTGTTTGCCTGACTTTGAGTATCACAAGCCCCAAGAGTCTTGCTTGCTGAAATAGAAATGAAAATTTCCATGATCCATACACATGTGTGTGGGCAATTTTGGAAACTTTAAGTTGACCATGAAAAACCTACAGCTTGGACTCATGGCCACCAAGACTTTTTTGACTTGTTTGAAAGATAAGTGAGTAACTCCACATCTCCTGCCGTTGTCTAAGCCTCATCTAATATGCTTCCAAGATATGGTTAAATCTTCACATACGAAATGGATAAAAAATTCAAATAGTTTCTTAACTATTAACTCTATAATAAGCCTATACATACATACATATATTTCTCATTTTATACATGTATATGTATATATATGTGTATATAGATAGATAGGTATAGATATATATGGATATAGATGAATAGATATATTCGTGTAATCTCTGTCCATGTTCCAGAATCAACTGCAATGTGGTAGGAATTACAGAAGATAAGGCCATTAGGGAACTACGAGTGATGGCTTTACTGATTAGGTACCATGTTGCTTCAGGTTGGAGGACTGACCTACAAACAGATCTACAGCTCTGGGTTATCAATGCAGTCACAAGGGGTCCAGGCTACAAACACTTGTGTGCCTAGATGTTGCTTAGAATTGTAGCCAATTTTAATAAAATATCTAAAATCACGAAATGATCTTAGAGCAGAGGGCAAGAGTGAGATCCTCATCTGTGGATCCAAGAGAAGCCTCACCAACTTTAGTTAAGCAATTGGTTACAGACATAAGATTTTTAAGAATTACCAAGCTGGAAGCAACATGGAGCTCTAGCCCAGTATCTGGATTGCGATGCTCACAAAGGAGCTTGGAGAAGAGAAGCTGTTGGCGTTAAGAGGTGGAATTCAAACTCAAGTCTATTTGACCACGAAGCTTTTAACTACTGTGATTTACTATAAAGCTGCTTTTAATATCTGTACCTGCAGGTCAAACTCCTTTATTTCCTCAATTCTGCGCAGAATAAACGCATACCTCGTCCTTTCTTTAGGGCTTCCACTTAATGACCAGCTGTAGTCAGTAGGACATAAATACACAGACCTGGCCTGGGGCTCCTTCCATTTTCTAAGCCTGGACCACATTTCCCTTCACCTATCCCCCTCACCCTCTTCTACTCTCCTTTGAAGCCTCATCTGAAAGCCACTTCCTCATGGAGGCCTTGGCTGGACCCCTTGGCCAGGGAGAGTCACTTGCTTTATGCTCTCTTGGCATCATATATTTGGCCTTTCATAGTCCTCATCACCCTCGTAATCACTAGATTATTGTTTGTCTTTCCTTTGCAGGTAGCAGAGACAAGGTCTATCCTGCACGCTGCTGTAACCCTGGGACCTAGATCAGTGCATTGTACATAGTAGGTGCTGAATTAACATGTGTTGAATGAAAGAATGAGTAAATGAACGCTGAAGAGCTAGTTAGTGCCAGGACTAAATGTAGAAACTAAGTCTCCTGATTTCCCAGATCAGCACATTCTTTTCCATCCAGTGGACTTATTTTAGCACTCCAGGCTCTTCTTAAAAAGATACCATCTTCACCCCTTCCCATGTGAATGTTTGCCCCTCTCACAATGCTTTTCTAGGAGAATTTCCCAAGTATCTGTTGCCTGCATTGGACCATGCCATATGCTTGGACTGAGGAACAAGGGACGTGAACGCCACTCTTGAAGTGCTTTTTGTCTATCTTAAGAGTTAAAACAGAAAGTAAAACACCCGACACTTCCTGATACGTGGAAAGAGCTCAGTAAATGGTAGTTGTCTACAGAAATGGTACCCAAGAAATGGGGATAGTTTTCAACTGCTGGGCAAGTTGGCCCATTGTCAGTTCTTCCTCCATGAAGTAGTCTTCCCTGGAAAACAAGTGCTCTTTCTTGATGTTAAAAGGACATACTCATAACTTCAGCACCAATGCTTGTTGCTATAGGCAACAAAGCTTAGCTTGTTTCCTGTTGATGTAACTTTTCAATAGATTTTTAAATTAGTTGGGCCCCTTACAAAGCTTTTCACTAGGTGTCGTGGGAGAGAGAGTGATGAATCTGACTTCCTTCCTTCAGGTCAATTGAAAGGGAAAAGGGACTCAAATGGATCAAAGGTCAAAAAGACAGTAAAAAAAGAAATATTCTCTCTGGATATTTTATATAAATGGACTCATACAACGTATGCATGTGTGTGCGTATGTGCCTGTGTATTCGTGTGTGTGTCTGGCTTCTTTCACTTAACTTTATGTTTTCAAGTTTTTTCCATGTTGTTGCATGTATCAGTATTGTATTCCTTTTTATTGCTGAATACTACTTTGTTGTATGGATGTACCATGACTCTTGGGGTGGGGATGGAGATGAACTGTAACCAGGCATGAGGAATATTATTGGAGTGATAAAAGTGTTTTAAAATTGGATTATGGTAATGGGAGTTTCACAACTCAGTAAATTTATTAAAAACCATTAAATTATATACTTAACACAGATTAGTTTTATGGTGTGTAAATTATACCTCAATAAAATTGTTAATAAAAAAATTAAATGCAAAGAGAACTCAGTGAGGAAATCATTTCCTGCTTTGGATATTAAGAAAGGCTTCCTGGAGGAGATGTCATGTATGATGAGCTTGATAAATTGCATTGGCACAAGTGCTAAATAATGTCTATGAACACCTGCTACGAGCCCTTCATATGACATCTCACTTAATTCCAAGGAACGCTCCATTTTACAGGTGAGGCAGCCTAGACCTAGATGGTAAATGACTTGCTTAATGTCACCCAACTAGCACGTGGCAGAACAGCCTGGAGCCTACATCTCTCCAGCATCAAAGCCCATGCATTTAACCACTGTAGAATCCTGCCTCCAGTCCCTGCTCCTAAATCTCTGGGGATATGAGGATGCAGTGGTTTCGTGAACAATCTATCATAATCTTGTTTGCTGAAAGATGACCTAATTTGCCACTATCTAACTGAATTCAAATCTCATGGCAAGCCAACACAATAAAAACACCCTCCTAACAGCTCACTGCTTAAGGCAAATGAATTGCTCAGATATGAAATTAGAATTGCACTCTCAAAGTGCACGGAAGCTGGAGGATACATTGTGCTCTAACATTGATTTCAATTACATCTTAACCTTCAGCATGATGATGTGACATTATACCCCTCTGTCACTGACTGCAGATACACTCTTACTTTTATTTCTCTTGTTAAATATAGCTTTGTTGTGCTCCATCGATCTCTGCAAATATTCTGCTGTTTACAACTTTGATGATCTTTGCGTAATCTGCAAGAGTGATTGGAGTCCTACAAATGTGGCTAGATTTTCAACATCACTGAGGTAGAGAAAAAAATGAGGAATCTGACACTGTGAAAGCCTTCCAAATGCAGAAACCTCTTTTGTTCTCTGGTTAAAGTTGACCTTTTCTCTCAGGTTTGAAAGGTTATGTCCTAATAAGTTTGGACACTAACAGAAAGGATGTGGTTCCTTTAAATGAAGCAAGACTGTAAAAGTCACAGCTCTCTGGCCCCTTAGAGTCCGTCACTGCTGTGGCTGGTGATTACCTCATTCAAGAAAATAAGGATGGAGGCCGGCCCCGTGGCTTAGCGGTTAAGTGCGCACGCTCCACTACTGGCGGCCCGGGGTTCGGATCCCGGGGGCGCACCAATGCACCTCTTGTCCAGCCGTGGTGAGGCGGCGTCCCACATACAGCACCTAGCAGGGTGTGCAACTATGACATACAACTATCTACTGGGGCTTTGGGGAGAAAAAGGGAAAAAAAGGAGGAGGATGGGCAATAGATGTTAGCTCAGGGCCAGTCTTCCTCAGCAAAAAGAGGAGGATTGGCATGGATGTTAGCTCAGGGCTGATCTCCCTCACAAAAAAAACAAAACAAAACAAAAAAGAAGAAAATAAGGATGAAGGCAGTCTCATATGTTTAAAAAAAAATTACTCTCTTCTGGGAAAACTCACACACACACACACACACCCCTTGGAACCCACTGTTGATGCTACTTTTATACAATAGCTGTCACTCTTTTCCATCAATAAAGGTACAGGGAAGGCAGAGGGCTTGATGCTGCCTCCTTGCCTTGATTCTGCCACTTGCTAGCTGGGGAAGCTCGGGCAAAGTAATGGCCCTGTGCCTTAGTTTCCCCATGTTGAAAATGGAAGATAATAATAAAATTTACATTATAGAGTTGTATGAGGATATTTTAGTAAATTTGTAAAATTCTTGGAACACGGGTACAGAGTAAGCATTCATGTTTGTTAACTAAACTAAATCAAGGGAGAAATACGACAAGATACTATCTTGCCAAAGTTTAGGTGATGGTGTGGCTCAATATTATTAGGCTTTTCTCAGAAAAGCAGTACCTTGGAAAGAAGGGTGCAACATCAAGGAGGGTGGACTCTGGGCCTGAGTGAGAGAAAGGCTGCAGGGCAGATGAGATCTCATAAGCTACAGCGTCCCTAACAGCCAGGATTCCACCACAAATCCCGACAGCGTCCAACAGCAGTGTTCTGTTGTGAATGGAATATTTTTACTCTTTTTAGAGAGGTGAAGAGAGTTAGCTTATAATTTGTTCTTATTATAGCAATACTTTGTAGTTCAAAAAACACTGTAAAGTTTCAACAATAAGAAATTATTGAAAATAATTAAAATAAATCCACTTAATAGAAGTTATTAAAGCGATAATATAACTGTTCAAGCACTGCTATGGAAAGATGCTAATGGTATATTGTCAGAGTCCAGTTTTGACCCAAAAAAACACAATATATTTGGGAAAAGGTATGGAGGGATACAGGACAAGTTGTAGTTTTATTTGTGTTTTAAGATTATGAGCAATTTTTTTTCTTCACCCCCCCCCACCTTTTAAAATGTATTTCTTGTTTCCCCCATCACTTCTCAATCTTCATGAAAAAGCTCCTGTCTCATTTAAATTCACACCAACTGCTATGCCATCCTCCCCAACCCCAACCCCATTGTCTGATTTAGATGTTCCCTGTGATGAAGAAAGACTTGGCCTCAGTCGTGGTCTTCAGATCCACTCCAGTTACTACCATCATTCTGAGACTAAACGTGTCAAGGAGGCTCCCAGCCACCATCACAGCTTCACAGGTCTTGAATTTCCAGAGCCCATGCGGAAGGCTTCTGAATCCATTCACCTCAGCCAGGTACTCCTACCCAGGGACACTCCCTGCACTGTTGCCACTAGAAACTGCCCCTCTCTGAAATCACTGATTCAACACCCCCATGCTCACTGCCACCTTCTATGTCTCCAGCTATCCTAGGATATATCTGCTTGGATGTCTCACAGATACCTCCAACTCAGAATGGCTGGAACTGAGGGCAATCAGATGTACAGTCTAGATTTAAGCTTGAATTGAATTTGCTGATAGCAGAAGACTGGAGCTCCCTCACCTGTGAGGGGTTTTAGTACTGTGTGAGGTTATGTGGACTCAGGCCAGGCTATGGGACCCAGGAGTCAGCTGTTCTTCCTTGATCTGGGCAGCTTTTAACCTGTGAGATGGTCACATTCCTAAATAGGTGGCTAAGCATGGAATTGTTGTACATTGCCATATGCCATGTTTTGAGGTGATGCGTCTCTTGCTGTTGTTGCAGGCTTCATTGCCCACCAGCTTCAGGATGTACGCTGTCAGGTACTCAAGAATGGCAGTGAGGAAACCAGATGTAGGTGAAGATAAGTGCTGGGCATAGTTTCCCTCCCATGGAAAATGGTCCCTGCAGCTCACAGGGAACTATAGTTCAGCTTTTGCAGAGCAAGTGCTAGTCTGTTTCCTGTGCCTGTAATATGGTAGTTGTGGGTCTTGCTCTGCTCAACCCAGTTCAGTTCTCCAGGTGGCCTGGAACTCTACAGACACCAGTTCTCAGTCCTATCCACTGTATCCCCAAGCTCCAGCCACTGGAGCCAGTGAGCAGCCTCTGTGACACCTAGACTAGTCCTTGGTGCCCGCTTGCTGTGATCAGACCTGGGGCCTAGAAATGTCTGTGGTAGACTCTCCATCACCCTAACAACTGGATCCTATTTTTGAAGTAAGCCTCTCTACTTGGCTTTAACATTGTGGAAATAAATAGGTCTTTCAATGGATGACTTTGCCTTGTCCAGAGCACACCACTCCAGCTTATCTGATCTAGCATTGCATTATCTTTGAGCACTTTTACAACCCTTTTGTAAGCTTTAAATCACTTAGACATGTAGAATATCTTGTTGAGTAGAGGTTCAATTGTCTCCCCTGTCACACTGTAATAAAACCAATTTTTCCTCCATTTACATATTCATTTCAATATTTTTGATCAATATTCCTATCTTATTTTATTTTAATTTTTGATTTTCTTTTGAACTAGTTATAACATCTGCCCATTCCCTCACGAGTTGAGTAGAATATTTTAATACATGTTCATTTGGTATTTGTATGCATGTGATGATTTTGTCCTGTTTGAAAATATCCTTTAACTGTTTTGAAACTCACAGTAATAGCATATCAAATGGATTCACCTGCCAGAGCCAGGTAACTATCATTGACAGAGAAGTGTACCTTTTGCGTGGTTCAAGTCCAGGAGTGTCATTTCTTAGTTCTCCTTAGATGAATCCGCAGCTCCAACAGAACTTTGTTGACTTTCTAATTTTAATTGTCTTCTATACTAATTTTATATTTCTGTTTTGGTTTTGGTACGTTTGTAGCCAATACATCATTTCCAATTGTTGGCAGCAGTGGTTGGAAATTTATTTTTAAGTTCTGACTATCGGAGATATCTGTAAATGGATTAATGGTTTATAGAGATCTTGTCTATGTTAAAAGAGAGACAACAGAGAATCTAGTGTGTCAGTTTTTTTGTTTGTCTTTTTTTGAGATTACACCAATTAAAAATTTCATGCCTTTCAGGAGTAGAACAACTCTTTGATATCTGGACCAGTGAGTTTTTCTGTTTCTGTGTTTACTCTTGATCATGGCTGAAGTCATAGAATTGAAGGTCCCAGCTCTATTTCTCTGTACCACTATGTGTGTGCGTCTAAATTCAGAAGTGCCTTCACCTCTGATTGTGTGAATGAGTAATGTTTTTCTGTATCTGGATAGTAGTAATATATTAGACTGTAAAATATCTTAAAGGAGCTCTTTTATGATTTGCATATGTAGATAAGTAATGCTTCTATAAATTTAATCCTAAAATTCCATGAAGATAAATATATTGAATTACTGACACTTTAAATGTGCTAGATAAAAAATATTCTCCCAGAAACAAACTCAGAACCATTTTAACAATTCAGATTCACATAATTTAGGTAAATCCTTGGAAAACAAGACAAGATTAATCTTTAGACTTTAATGATAAACAACTATGTCTTTTCTGGGTTTATCAAATGTTAAATATATTACAAGTATCATTGTTTTAAAAATGTGTGTATATTTCTCCTAAACTTATACACGTTATACATATATTGATTACACAGACTAGCATTGGTTCTATTTATTGTATAATATCATGAAAAACATAAATTTAGGTTTAACCAAATTGATGAATTTATATTTCCACAGTAATAAGGTTTTTGCTTCATATATTTTGGGCTATGTTGTTAGGTGCATGTATGTCTATAATTGTTATAAATTCTGGATGGATTGACCCTTTTATCAATGTATAATGTCCTTGTTTTTCTCTTGTAACAATTTTTGTCTTAAAGTCTATTTTGCCTGATATTAGTATAGCCATCCCAGCTCTCTTTTGGTTACTGTATACATGGAATATATTTTTTCATCCTTTCAGTTTCCTCCTATTTGTGTCTTTAGATCTAAAGTGAGTCAGCATAGAGTTGGATCATATGGTTTTATTATTATGCATTCTGCCAATCTCTGCCTTTTAATTGGAGATGTTAATCCATTGACATTTAATATAATTACTGATAAGGGGGGACTTGTTTCTGTCATTTTGCTACTTGTTTTCTATAAATCTTATTTTATTTTGTTCCTCAGTTCTTGCATTTCTGTCTTCTTTTGTTATATTTTAACATTGTACCATTTTGATTCCTTTCTCATTTGTTTTACTCTGTGTGTGTGTATATATTTATATATATGTATTTTTCTTAGCCGTTACCCTATGTATTACAATTAATATCTTCATAACAACAAAGTTTGAATTAATACCAATTTACTTTCAATAGTATATAAAAATTCTGCTCCTTTACAGCTCCGCACCATTTATGTTGTTACAATCACAAATTACTACCAACACATATTTATAATTATTGTTTTAAGCATTTGTCTTTTAAATCATATACAGAAAATTTATCTTATTTTTATTATCTTATTATATTATCTTTTCATTATCTACAATAGACTCAACAGGTAATGAAAAGATAATCAAAATTTAAAACTTCTGTTTCTTGAAAAAACATTGAAGAAAATGTGAATAAAATGAAAAAACCGGCCAGAGCAAAAGAAAATATTTTCAGATGACTTATCTAATAAAAGATGTATATCTAGAATATATATTAAAATACATGTTTTTTAAAACTCTTAAAACTCAATGATAAGAAAACAATCTAATAAAAAATAGGCAAAATATTTGAACATTCATTTCACCAAAAAGATATAAAGATGGTATATGAGCACACAAAAAAATTTCTCAAAATCATTAGTCATTAGGAAAATGCAATGAGATGCCACAATGATATCCCACTACACACCTAATAAAATGCCCTCCCCCAAATATGGGAATATTTGTGTTAGTGAAGTGAACAGCATACGGAGCTCTCATATATTGACAGTGGGAAGGCAAAATGGTACAGCCACTTTGCAAAAGAGTTTTAAAGGTTCTTATAAATTTCATCATAAGCTTATTATACAGCTCAGTAGTCCCATTTCTAGGTATTTCCCAAGTGAGATGAAAACTTATGTTCACACACACACAAAAAAGTCTCTGTGAGAATGTTTTCGTGTCTTTCTTTGTAATTGCCCCAAATTGGAAACAGCCCATATATCCTTCAACAAATGAATGGATAAATCAACTATGGTCAATTCCCTCAATGGAATATTACTCGGTAATAAAAAGGAATGAACTACTGATACATGTAACAGCATGGATAAATCTCAAATTTATTATGCCCAGTGAAAGAAACCAAAATCAAAGGCTGCATCATACATAATTCCATTTACATGACACTCTGAAAAATCCAGCTATTTATTTTTACATCAATAGGAAAATCATCCAAGGAGTTACTTCATAGAGCTTAGCATACCAATGTGTTCAGAAAAGTACTGCCATTTCTCCTTCAAGTTCCAGGAACTTTTCATCTCACTTGGGAATTTAACATACCTCCCAATACATAAGGGAGAAATGAACTCTGCATATTGCCAATAGAAGATGAACTGATTGGTGGACTACCTTAGCCTGTTTCCACAAAATTTATATAGATAATAAAATATGTTCATTGTGGAAAATACAGAAAAGTATACAGAATACGAAAATTATCTGTAATCTTACCCCATAGACAGAATGTCTATCAATGTTTAGTATATTTCCTTCTAGTGTCTAGCCATCCTCTCTCTGTCTCTGTCTTTCTCTAGATATAGATAGATTAGATATCTATAAAGAGATATAGATAGATGTTTTACATATCTATATATCAAATCCAGTGTTGTTTTGCAAATCCAGTGTTGTTTTTCAAATCCAATGTTTATAGATATCTATCTATAGGTAGTTTGTCTACTTAGAAGCTGAAATTACATATATATACATACAAACACGCACACTTTTTGCTTTTTACAAAATTAAGATCATAGAATTTACAATATATCCTGGCTTACATTCAGATTATTTTGCTTAATGGAATACCATACCATACAATATTATCTCATGCAACATGGTTTTAATGGCTTCGTAATATTTCATTGCATGGCCACACCATAATTTATTTCACAAATCTCTTATTGTGAATATTTATTTTTTAAAATTTATCACTATTATAAATAGTGTTGTGGTAATATCACATGTGTATTTCTGAGTATTTCCTTTGGATAAATTCCTGGAAGTAGAATTGCTAGGGGAGAGGATATAGACACTTTTTAAAACCTTTTGATATATCTTGCCAAATTACCCTCAAGAAAGGATAAAACAATTTATTCTCTTACCATCAGTGAATGTATTATCTCAGCACACTCTTGACAACAAGAGGCATTCCATATATAGTTTTATTCTTTGTCAATTTGATAAATGAATAATGGCATTTTGTTGTTGTTTTAATTTGCATGTATTTGATTACAGAATAGGCTGATTCTTTTAACCCTATGTTATCCATATGTATTTCTTCATTTGTGAACTGTCAGTTTATGTCTCTTGCTTCTTTTCTATTGGATGTTCTTCTTTTTTTTTCTTTATTGATCCACTAAAGTTATTTAAATAAAAATATATTAGCTTTGGAGGAAAAAAAGTGGTGCTGAGAATGTACATAGAAACCATTCTGGTAGAATAAACCCCAATCCATTAATAATCATTATTTTATCTCTGGGGACTAGGATAAGTGGCAAGAGGGAAGTGCTAGTTATTCTTGGTTTGCCTCCCTAGCCTGACCCATTCTCCAGCCTTTCCTGTTCTACTCTGTGCCTTGGAAGGCTGACTTCTATGCATTGAATTATCAGGGCTCCCTTGCCCTCTATTTTCCAGGTGGTTTTGGCTAACGGGCATCAGCAATCATAGTTCAGAGGGCAGGAGGAGAGAGGCGGTGGGTATTTATGTCCTCTGCCCCACTCCCTGCCTGCCTTGCTGTGGTTCTGGTGGAGCCTGCATCCCTCTGTGGTCACAGCTTCTGTCAGATGGCCCTGCTTCTACGGGTCCAGCTGTTGATCAACTCTTCTGCCGACCACTTTCAACCTCGGGTGTCAAGAGCTTCCTGATGCTGCTGATGCTTAGTACTTCACCATCCAGTCGATTCCCTTCACCCACCTTCGTCTCTGCATATCACACCTTCAGTTAACTCGCTTTGTTTAAGCCCCTTGAGTAGGTCATCTGCTTTCTGCTGGCACCCTTTCTCATACAGGAGATGATTAACTTTTCACTCTAAATATTTCTGTAGTGTTGTTGATTTCACATTTTCAGAATAATCATGTGTTTATTTTGTAAGTAACTAAAAATGCTTTTAAATTTTTTCCTCCTTGGCCACTTGGATTTGCTCTTCTGGAATTTAATAGGCATTGTCCATTTTTCTACTGAGTTATTGGCCTTTTATTGTCAATATGTAAGAGCTCATTGACTATTACAGATTTTTAGCCATTGCATAGCATCTCTATTATAAATGTCCTCCAAATCTCTCATTTATCTTTTGATTTTCTTTAAAATATGTTTGACATATAAACATCATAAAATTACATCCAGTCAAATTGTCTGTATATCCTTCTGTAGTTTCTGTGTATCCTTCCCAATTAACCAGATTTTATTATCCCAAGAATTTGTAGATGTAGTATCTTCGATTATTTTCTAATATTTTAATTTAGGTTTTGTTTATAAGTCTATTGACTCTCCAGGTGATGGAGAACTTTTGGCTATTTTGAATAATGTTGCTAAGAATATTCCTGTGCAAGTCTTTGTATGGATATGGAATTTATTTGTATGTGTTGTGAGGTAGGGGTTCAGACATTCATAGTCATAAAATGAAAATCAATATGATAATAAAAAATCACTTTACCCTCAAGAGTTTGGCAAAAAATAATTAAAAATTATAACGCTTATTCCTGGTGGGCACAAGAGGAAAATTGCTATCTCAAAAGTTACTGGAGGAAGTGTAAATTTTTACAGTCCTTTTGGAAAGTAAAATGGCAACATGCGTAAACTTTAGAGTATATACACTATTCAACCCAGCAATTCCACTTCTGGGAATCCAACCCATAGTAATAAAAACATCAATACATTAGGACACATATACAGAGTGTTTATAGCAGCATTGCTTATAGTAGCAAAAATAAATGCCAATGACAAAGAAAGAGTTGAAAAATCTATATAATAGAATATTTTGCAGTCACTTAAAAGAGTGAATTATAGCTGTAACAGGTAGAAGAATTTCTATGAGGTATTGTTGAGTAAAAAAGAAAGGTAAAGAAATGTGTATTATATGATACTATTTTTATTAAGGTAACAATGACAAAAAAGGCTTGTGTGTGTGTGTGTAAGTTTGCAAATAGTTACATGGAAATGGAGAAAGGCAGAGAACTTACAGCTGTTTTGTTAGCACAGGTTACGTGGTTACGGGATTTGAGAGTGGGGGAAGAAAAACATTGTTATAGAAAAATAAAACTCCCCACTAATGATATAATCCCGTTTTGGTTTGGTACAGATATCTGCATATATTTGCATAAATAAATTAGAAAAAAGACTATATCTGCATCTACTGACTTGTAAAGATGTCCATGACAGGTTGTCAAGCTTGAAGGCCAAGTTGCATAATAATGTGTAAGTGAACAACAAAGAAAACCTCTGTATATGTGTACACATACTGATGTACAGTTGTATAACTTAGAAGAAAAGGAGGACACATTCCAAATTGTTCATACAGGAGGGTAAAAAGGAGAGGGGAGCTAAGGGAAGAGGGATAACAGGGAAATGATGGATTTGCAGACAGTCACGTCCTGCATAACAAGGTTTTGGTCAATGTTGGACTGCATATACAGTGGTGGTCCCGTAAGATTAGTACCATATAGCCTAGGTGTGCAGTAAGCTATGTCATCTAGGTTTGTCTATGATGTTCGCATAATGAAGCAATTGACTAACGACGCATTTCTCAGAATGTATCCCGTCCTTAAGCAATGCGTGACTATATATAAAATTTTATATTGTATTATTTCAATCAAAGTGTTTTTATAATTTTAGAAATACAACATTTTTTAATAGGAAAAAGAAAAAGGAGAAGTAGTACGATAGGGTTATGTCTAAGGGATTTAGGAAGGTAGGTATTAATATTGCCTGGGGGAAACTGGAAAGATCTCATAGAGGAGGCTATCTGAAACAGACCTTGGAAGAAGAGGAGAAATTCCTCAGATAGAGAAGAAAGTAAAAGGCATTCCAGGTAGAGCAAACAGCATGTGCAAAGGCACAAAGATATTAGAAAATTTCTCAAAAATTAAATGAGACTAGAGAGAAAAAAGTAATTTGGGACCATAATCATGGCATACTGAAGAGCGTGGGATTTTACACTACAGCTCAGAGTAGCTCGATCTCAGCACCGTTGACCATTTGGACCAGATAAGTTTTTGTCGTAGGGAACTGTCCTGTGCACTGCAGGACGTTTAGCAGCATCCTTCATCTCTACTCATTAGATGCCAGTAGCAACCCCTTCTCTGTTCCAGTTGTGAAAACCAAAAATATTTCCAGACATTGTTAAATGTTACCTTGGGAATAAAATACCACCCCCCTCCACTCCCTTAAGAACCGCTGCTATAGTTGATAGGGAGTAAACAATTTTTTAAGTAGTTGAGTAAACTGGATCCATACTGATTCTTAGAATGACCTTTCTGATAGAAGGCAGATTGGAGAGGGAGAGATCAGAGGCAGGGAGACAACTGAAGAGGCTGCTACAGGGATTCAGGTAAGAAACAAGAACAGCCTGAATTAGGGCAGTTGCTGCTCAGTGGGAAGATACTTTCTCTCCCAAATTCATCTCAAATCTATGGCCTCCTCTCCATCCCTGCTGCTGTTGTCCTGGTTCAGATCACCCTTGTTATCTCTCACCTTGTCTACCTGCCTCCAGTCTCTCCCCACCCTTCAATCCATTCTCCACATTGCTGCCAGAGGGCACTTTCCTAAAAGCAAACCAAAGCATGTTCATTCTCAGCTTAGGAACCTACAAATGGTCTCTGTCATTGGCAGGATCAAGAACAATCTCATGTGGAAAACAAAGCCCTTCTTGAGCTGGGCCCTGCCGAAGTGCCTTGTTTCCTGTGTGTAAATTTCTAGGTCGCATCTCATGATGAGCTCCTTACAATCTCTTGAATGTATCTAACCTTCTTGAGTGACTTATTCTCAGGCTTTGTTTGTCCCCACCCTTTCATCTGTCAAGACTCACCCCAAATGGAATCTTCTCTGAGAAGCCTTCTCTGCCCAGCCTAGGGTAGAGTTGAAGATTCCTTTTCTGGGTTCCAGTCCTACAGTGCTTATCATGCTGTATCGTAATGCCCTAATAGTCGTCTATCTACTCCACTTGGCTGTGAGTCCTTCAAATTCAAAGTTTGTGTTCTGGCTCATCTTTCAAACTCAGTGCCTGGGACATACTCAGCACATAAATATTTTTTGGAAAAAGAAGGGAAGGAGGAAAGAGAAGGATTCTCTAGAACAGACTAGCTCAGACAGCAATATGGCTATACTAACTAGTAACTGTGTAAGCAATTCAAAAAAAGAGACCTGGAAAGGTAGGATTTCTCAACAATGAAATTAATCAGTAAACTTACAGAAGAGATGCTTCAAGAATAGAGAACAGTCTGTGGTAGAAAGAAAAGAACTCTTGAGTCATAGGAAGTCTTATCTCAGAGATCACAAAATTCTGATTGAATCTAGCCTTTGGTATATATTCTTTGGCACCAAATCATCACTGTATGTTCTTAAAAAGTTAGTAATCATTGTAAACAATTATGAATTGTAAAGTAGAGTTTATAACAACAATGTAAACAAGTGAAAATGAGCGATATCATAAAAATACTGATTTCTGCCTTCTCTTGACATGGATCACATGAATCAACAAGAGTTGACCAGGTCAAGTAGACAGAGGCTAGAAGACTGCAGGTCCATGGGTAGGCAGAGGTCAGACACTTATTCCCAAAATAGTAGTGCAGGGTTTATGGAGACAATTGTAGACACCACTTCCAGGTGGAGATAGGGGTCCTATTGCCTTGAATGCTTGGGTAGCATGGTTGGACATGCAGTTAATTGGGACTGGGGAAGGGAGGGACTGATACTCAAAGAATACCCCCTAAGAACCTGGAGTCACTCCAAAGTTATGGAATCTCTGCACGTCCACGCCAAGGAGCCCATCTTCTCCAGAACTCTGACACACCCAGAGCAGCCTCTGGGACCATGTCATGAGTGAGCCCATGAAGGGTCTGTAGAATGCTGAATGGAAACTGTGCTCTAAGATGGCAAAAATGTTTGCTAAGGTGTCTCACACACAGTTTTATGAATTAAAGAGAAGAGCAATAATGGTACTTTACTGTCAATTCCCTGAGAAATGCTAATCAGCAACCAAACCTGGAATTGATTTTTTTTTTTTTTTTGCTAGTTCAATACTTAATGTTACATGTTAAGCAAGAGGATTTTACAATTCACTAGTCCTTCGCTTACGGGGAATTAAGCAATAAAAATCCATTCTCCTCCCAAATGCCAAGAGCACTCACTATGCACTGAGCGAGTGAGCTGACCGAGTGATTCAGTCAGCACATTGATTTCTTGTTTTTCCAAATACCTGTTTCTTTGCTATATGTCGAGACTCTTTAATAGACTCCAAGAGCTCTTTCTTCTCACCTTCCATAATTCTTTGCCCTCTTTTCCCTTCTCCCCAAGCCTGAGGCTCATGAACCTGCTGGTGTCCATGTTACTAGAACTTTTGGAAACAGTGCAGTGCTGCTGAGATCTCTTATGTCAGGGGATTCCCGAGCAGAGCTTATAAAAATCAAACTTGTAGATGCAAAAGGGAGCTTCATTTGGTCTTCACCACACCCTTGTGAAATATATACTATTATTTCATGATAACATGAGGTCCATGTTTATAGATGAGGAAAATGAGCCACATGGAGGTCGTCATTGTCCTAAGGTCACCAGGTAGCGAGTGGCTGAGCTAGAACTTGAACCAAGTGCTCTGGCTCTGGTCCTTGACCTTAACCTTCACGCTATGCTTCCTCTCTGATAGTTACATAATGTTCTCTAGAAAGATTTGTTGCCTTTGGTTAATTCCCATCCCTCACTACTTATCTATAAAGAAAATGGAACATGGTAGGTGCTCGATGATTGGTTGATGCATGAGTCCATTCAGAGCATTTCAAGGCCCTAATGTGGCCTAACATTCGGCATGTTGTGTGGTGCAGACAGAATGGAACAGATGTGAAGAGTGGGAAATGATGGCCCTCAACAGCCCCCGAGACCACGGTTTATAAACTGCTCGTGTTTTATAGAGCTCTAAAAAGAGCTTATGCATCCTCCAGGACCAAACAAGGAAAGGCTTGCCTTGCGTGAAGGCTCAACAGAGACAGGTCAAGCCACATCTTCACATTCTGCCCAATCCCTAGAAACTCCTCTTCCATGAACCAGGGTCAGGGGCTGGAGTGGAAGGACAATTACCTCATAAATAAGTCCCTTCACGAGGCTCTTAGTCAAGCCGCCCTATCCTAATAGGTCAGGAGAGAGGGAGGGACTGGTTTAAGAGACTTCAGGGTCTTCTTAAGCCAATCATGAAGGCCTCATTTGTCTGCATTATTGGTGTTTAGCTGTGTCAGTGGAGTGCTAGGTGTGCTGCGGAGCTACCTTAGGTGGCCAGGGGATGGGGCCAGGAAAAACATAAGCACTTGGTATTTTCTTACCTGTTAATGAACTTGTATTACATTTATTACTTTGATAATAAACAAAAAATAAAAACGAAACAAACAAAAATACCCAGCTCTGCCATCACCAACCCCAAACCCACCAATATCAACAACTACTTTTTTTTTAAAGAACAATGTGCCAGGCATTGTGCTAAATATTTATAAGCATTATGTCAGTAATCCTCCCAGAACCCTCAAGGGAAGTACAATTTTACCTGTACCATGTTTTAATATATTGACTACACGTCTTTATTTTACTGAGGAATCACCCAAGTTCGCACAGCCAGTAGGTAGTAGAGTCAGGATCTGAACCCAAGTCTATCTGGCTCTCAGCTCTGGAATGTTAGCCACGTTGATACAAGACTGAGACTCCCTGAATGCTGTCCTGCTCCCTCCTGTTGCTTCTTGCCTCCTCCACTCAACTCCAACCTGCACCATGAACAGACTTTGATATGGAATTTGTTTTCTCAGGTTCCAACCATTGTTACATCTATGAGTATAGCTCTGTTGTGTCCTGCATTGCAGCTGCTGAATCGAGGGATGGGGCACAGTTTTCTCTCCACCCACAGCAGAGAGAGTTGAGGCTGGAGAGTTTTTGGAATTAAAGACTACATTTGACTTCCTGGAATATCTTTTTTTCTGTATCCCTCACATGTACATTTGATTAGTTGACTTCTATTTACTATTAAAGACTTCGCCTCCTCCAGAAAGGAATGTAATTCCAACACACACACTTGTGCACACATGTGCACACACATGTATCTAGCACACAGTACAACTCATTAAATAGCTGCTGGATGAGTGAATGAATGAATGAATGAGTGTGCACAGTAAACACACAGATAATTCTTATTGATCATTCCCTATAAAGCACTAACTTTAAGCATTTCAAAAAGGGTAAATTTACAACAAATGAAGTTTGAGCTAGCTTGTAAGAAAATTTATGAGTCTGAGAGGAAAAATATTGACAGAGTAACCTTCATAAAGGCTTTCTCTAGAAAACACAACAAAAACAAAAACAAAAAAGCATATGGAGTGGTAGAATGATTGGCTTACTCTGAGAAGTGGGGCAGAGTAGGCTAGTGCGACAGTTCCCCATCTTGAGTATGCGTGAGATTAAAATGTAGATTTCCAAACACTGCTCCCAGAAATTCTGATATCTTCATAACAATCCTAAAAGGTAAGTGCTCCTATTGTCTTCATATAATGTGCTCAAGGTCATCTAGATTGTAAACGGTGGAACCAGGATTGGACACAGCCAGGAGATGTACCATGGTTGTAATGTGTTATTGTAGGTTTATGGGCCACTGTAGTAGAATACTTATAGAAGTTTCTTCGACTCTGGTTTAAATCAGTCCACAAGCAGAATATTCTACAAAGGAACAAGTTAGTGCTGGGCAAAGATGAATTCTCTCTTTGCATAAAAAGACTCTTGGAAGCCTCCACTATCCTGTGAACACTGACAATTGCTGCATCGTGTGACCATTGCTCATGCGAGCAATGCTTCCTTAATGTGGGTGTCTTGAGGACAGGGACGGCTTTCCATCCATATTTAAATCCACCCATCTTATCACCTTCCCACACTTAGGACTGTGTCTGGCACATAGTAGGTAGTCAATAACTTTTGAATAAATGGACAAATAAATAAATGCATTCATTCTTCATCATAATCTTGTTAAAGAGCTTACCTATTAGATGTCAGCAATGTGCACTGTATTAATTTCCTACTGCTGCTGTAACAAATTACCACAAACTTGGTGGCTTAAAATAGCACAAATTTATTATCTTACAATTCTGGAGGTCAGAAATCCAAAATAGTCTCACTGGACTAAAATCAAGGTGTTGGCAGAGCTGTGTTCCTTTTGGAATCCATTTTAGGAGAGAACCCATTTCTTCGCCTTTCAGCTTCTAGAGGCTGTTGGATTCCTTGGCTGAAGGACCTCTTCCATCGTCCATCTTCAATGCCAACTCTGCTTCCATTCTGTCATCTCCTTCTCTGACTCTGATTCTCCTGCCTCCCTCTTTCACTTATAAGGACCCTTGTGATCACATTGGGCCCACCCAGATAATCCAGGATAATCTCACCACCTTGAAATCCTTAATTTAATCACATCTGCAAAGCCCCTTTTGCCATAGATTGCCCTTTTGTTCTATTTAATTAATTACAGCAGTCCTCCCTTATATGCAATTTGGATTTCTGCAATTTCAGTTACCTGTGGTCAACTGTAGCCTGAAAATATTAAATGGAAAATTCCAGAAATAAACAACTCATGAGTTTTAAATTGCATGCTGTTCTGAGTAGCGTGATGAGATCTTGCACTGTTTTGCTCCATCCCACCTGGGACGTGAATCATCCCTTTGTCATATCCACACTGTGTACACTACCCACCTGTTAGTCACTTAGAAGCCACCTCAGCTATCAGATCGACTATTGCAGTATCGCAGTGCTTGTGTTCAAGTAACCCTTATTTTACTTAATAATGGTCCCAAAGAGCAGGAGTAGTGATGCTGGCAATTCGGATATGCCACATAGAAGTTATTGTTGTTAATCTCTTACTATGCCTAATTTATAAATTAACGTTTTCCTAGGTATGTACGTATAGGAAAATATATAGTATATATAGGGTTCGGTACTATCCACAGTTTCAGGTATGAACTGCGAGACTTAGAACATATTCCCTGTGGATAAGGGGGGACTACTGTAATAATTCACTCACTCAACATGAGTCTTTATAATGAGCTAGAAATATGTACATTTAGGACTGAGTATAGCATGGTCTTTATCTTAAAGAAATCCTGTAAGAATATTGGACATGAATTTAACTCCAGCCATGGAGGAGAAGATAGAAAATTTTCCATTAATTTTACAAGAAAGCAAAACCACTTGCAGCTAAGAGAATACAGAAAGGCTTCATGGAAGAGGTGTCACTGGAGCTGGAACGCAAAGATTGTGTCAAATTTGGGGATGGGAGGGAGTGGGGACAGGAGGAGAAAGGGCATGGAGGAAGGAAAGCCTGATAATAAGAATAGCTAATACACATTGAATATTATCAGATGCAAGACACTGCTAATTATTACTTTACAAGGATTATTACATCTTGTTTTTCAAAACAACAACCCTAAGATATATACAATATTATTTTCCCAACATTATAGGTGAGGAAACTGAGGCACAGATAGCTGAGCAACTTATCCAAAGGAAGTGATAGAATGGGAATTGAAACCCAGCTCCCCACTCACAAGTAAGTAGTTTTATTTGAATGGAGAGTGGAGCGATAAGATGTATAAGATAACGTATACACAAGATGTATATGTAAATGAGAGCGGAGGATAAGATTGAAAAAGGTAGGTAGGGACCACATCATTTAAGAATTTGAGAGCGAGGCCTTGAATTAGTATTTCATTTAAAAGGTTATAAGGACTTACACTTTCAGGAAAATGGAGTAGATGTAATTTCTCCTATTCTTCCCACTATATACAACTAAACTCTAGACAGACTGGCTAGGTACCTTGACTAGATGAAGTCCCAATTTTTATTTTTGTTTTTATGATCATATATCCCAGATTTGAAGCTGAAGAAGCCAACAACCTGGAAACATCAAGGGGTGCAGAAAAAGAAAAGCCCCAACAAAAGCCCTCCCTCTAATCAAAGGACTGAGAAAGGGGCAACCTAGCAAATCAGACAACTTTTAGACAATAACTTCTCTACTTTAGCCAAACTCCACAGGAAAAACTATGGCCCCACACCCATCTAAGCTAGCAAAGGCTGAGTGGGGAGCCTACTTCTGCCCTTACTAGGCTGTCATGAAGGCTCCTCCACTGCTGTGGTGTCAGGGGAGACCACACTGAGAGCCTGGAATTCCACTACCATCCAGGAGCAACGAAGTGCCCCTTACCCTCCCCATGGGGTGCTGTCAGGACTTTCACCATTACCCACCAGTGAGGCTACACCTTGTGGTCTCAGTGGAGGCCATGTGGGAAGCAGCAACAAGGCACACCTGCCTCTCCCAGCCACGAAAATACCAACAGAAGTCTAGTCCATCCCCCACTTGGATATCTATAGAGACTCGGTGAGGAACATGAACTTCTGCCCCCACCTAGCATAATGAGGAGGTGAGCACCTTTCCTGCCAGAGCAGTGTCACAGAAAGCCAGCTAATGCAGAAACTCAAAATAAGATTCCAAGTCTCATAACATAATATCCAAAATGTCCAGGTTTCACTTGAAATCACTCATGATTCCAAGAACCAAGAAACTTTCAACTTGAATGGAAAAAGCTAATCAATCAATGCCAGCAAGAGAGTGACAGAAGGGTTAGAATTGTCTGACAAAGATTTTAAAGTAGTCATCATCAAAAATGCTTCAATGAGCAATTATAAACATGCTAAAAACACACGAAAAGAAACTCTCCATAAAGAAATAGAAGCTCTAAAGAAGAATTAAATGGAGATTTTAGAACTGAAAAATACAGTAATTGACATAAAATCCCAATGAATGGGTTCAACAGCAGAATGGAGAGGACAGAAGAAAGGATCAATGAACTGGAAGGCAGAACAAGAGAAATTACCAAATCTGAGTAACAGAGATAAAACTGACTAAACAAAATCAACAGGTCCTCAAGGGCTTGTGGGGCTTTAACAAAGGATCTAACATATGTCATCAGACTGCCAGAAGGAGAGGACAAAGAGGATGGGGCTGAAAAAGAACTTGAAGAAATAATGGCTGAAAACTTCCTAAATTTGGCAAAAGATATAAACCTATAGATTCAAGAAGCTGAGGGAATCTCAAATAGGATAAATTCAAAGGAATTCACACCAAGAAAAATCAGAGTCATATTTCTGAATAGTGAAAACAAAGAAAAAAAATTGAAAGCAACTAGAGAGAAATATCTTCTTATTCTATAGGGGAAACAATTTGAATCACAAAGGATCACTCATCAGACAGGGAGACCAAAGGAAGTGGCACAATATTTTCTTTCAAGCTGAAAGAAAAGGACTGTCAACTCAGAATCTTCTCTAGTGAAAATACTGGTCAGGAATGAAGGAGAAATCAATATATTCTTAGATGAAGGAAAACTAAGAGAATTTGTTGCCAGAAAATCTACCTAAAAAAAAAAATAGCTAGAGTAAGTTCTCTAAACAGAAAGGAAACTATAAAAGAAAGAACCTTGGAACATCAGGAAGGAAGAAAGAAAGTGGTAAACAAAAATATGGATAAATACAATAGATTTTCCTTCTACTCGAGTTTTCTATATTATATTTGATGGTGGAAGAAAAATTATAACACTAATGTGGTTTTAAATGTATATAAAGGAAATATTTAAGATGATTATAAGTGGGGAGGGTAAAAGGACGTAAAAAGAGTAAGATTTCACTTGAATTGATAAAATAACACCACCAGTAGACTGTGATAATTTATGTATATAAAAGGTAACATCTAGAGCAATCACTAAAAAAGCCACACAAGGAGATACTCTCAAAAACACTACAGATAAATAAAAATGGAATTTTAAAAAATGCTCAAGTAACCACAGAATGTTTTCTGATAGCAAGGGAATCAAGCTGGAAATCAGTGGCAGGAGGATAACAAAAAATTTCCAAACAGTTGGGAAGTAAACAGTACCATTTGAAATCAGCCATGAGTCAAAGAGGAAGTCTCAAGAGAAATAAAAATAAATTGAATGGAATGAAAATGAAAATACAACATATCAAAAATGGTGGGAAACAGCCAAAGCAGTGCTAAGGGGCAAATTTATAGCACTAAATGCATACATTAGAAAAAAGGAAAAGACTCAACTCAATCGTCTAATCTCCCACGTCAAGAATTTAGAAAAAGATAAGTAAAATAAACCTAAGGAGAGCAGAAAAAGGCAATAATAAAGATAAGAGCAGAAACTGATTAAATTAAAAACAGGAAAAAAATAGAGAAAATCAATGAAACAAAGGATTTCATATATAACATTCTTGAAAGGACAACTTTATAAAAATGGAGAACAGATTAGTGGTTGCTGGAGGTTATGGAAGGAGTGGAGGTGGGAAGGCAGTGGATGTGGCTCTGAAAGAGCAGCAGGAGGGATTTTTGTGGTGGTGGAAATGTTTTGTATCTTGACTGTGGCAATGTCAATGTTATTGTGTTTTTGGTTGTATTATTGTATTATAGTTTTGCAAGATGTTTTCACTGGGAGAAACTGGGTCAAGGATATACTGGGTCTTCTTTGTATTATTTCTTACAATGGTATGTGATTCTACAATTATCTCAAAAGTTTAATTAAAGAAAAGAGTATAGGGGGCTGTCCATCATTAATTTGGCTCAGGCCAAATGCTTTGAGGACAGCCAACACTTTTAGGATAAAATAAGCCTGGGTCAGAATCAGAGTCCAGCTTGTTGGATGCCTGACTTTGGATCAGCCAGGAAACTGCAGTGGTCCTCTGTTTTCTCACCTAGAAAACGGGGAGAGTGAATCAAGCTTGACTTAGAGGAGGATTCTAGGGTGTGATGAAGTGAAATAGGCTTTATAGATTGTAAGTCCTGGAACCTGGAAGAAGGAGAGGCCACGGCTTGAATACACTTCAGAGTTGATCTGAACTCGGGCCTAAAGGGCCGTGAAAGTGGCCTTTAGCTTAAGAAGTGGAGGACTGGGGTTAGAGGTACCCAAGGGAGAGCGTTCTTCCTGAGAAGTGATCTTGGCCTCTCTGATTTAGGGGGAAAAGCAGCATTGACTACAGCAGCAGTGCTCTGAGAGAATGTGCCAAGATCAAGGTATTTTCAAGAAGGAAAAAGTTTCGAATGTGAATACCCGTTTAATGGATCACTCCAATTTCCAGTTGAGAAGAAAACGGTAGGTGTGCCCCTGATTGTAAATGACAGAACCCCTTAAATGGATTGCTTTAGCTCAATGAATACAAAGGAGGAGGGGAAATGACTTATTTTCTTCATGAGGGACCACACCCGCTTTGTTTGTCCCTATGTCTGCAGTGATAGCTCAGTATGACTGTACCTGGTATCTATGAACTTGGATCAGGGGCTGATTAGCTGTGTGAAGTTGCATAAGTCTTTTAGCCTTTTTGATCCTCAGGTTTCACTATTGCTCCAAAAGGATGTACATGTGTGCCTGCATCTACATGACACAGAAATGCATGGACTTGGAAATCAGATGGACTTGCACTTTAAGGTCCTGGCTTTGGGACCTTGGGCATATGTGGGAATTTGAGTTCCATGAAGGCAGGACAGTGTTATCTTCCTTTTTGCCTGCTGATCTCTAGCAGCTGGAATAAAACCTACCACTGAGTCAGTGCTCTGTAAACATTTGAATAAACTAATAGCTCTATTCCTTATTTATCCCATCAAGTGTATGCCTGGACCATTCTTCTCCACGCAATACTCCAGGCAGTCCCTCCGCTGATCTTCTCAGCATTAGGAAGCTGGGAGATGATGATGCTGGTTGTGATTCACGTCCCCAGTCCCCCCAGCTGGGCCCTGTTACTGTGGCTGTGCCGAGGTGGGGGAAGAAAAAACACACTATGTGAGTAGGCCTGGTAAAAAAAACAAAATTCAACTGAGTAAATTTGAAGATCTAATTGGGTTTATTTGATGATTCATGAATTGGGCAGCATCCCATCTTAGTAGAGAGAAAGGAACTCTGAGGAGCTGTACAAAATGGAAGACTTTTATAGGCATGAAGGGGGAGGAAAAAGAAGTTTCTAGCAAAGAGTGGATTGTTCCAGGCAAAGTCACCTTCCTCTGGGGGAAGGTGGGGGTCTTTTAGGCAGATTACTTCACTAGTGCTGACCAGGTAATTCTAGATGGACTGATTGAAGGTCACATTCCTGGGAGAGGCTGAAACTGCAATTAGGTTATGTATTAAACCTTGGTTTGCTGATGTGGGGCTTAGCACAAGTGACTCCATTTTGAGCCTGTTGTCTGCTTTTTTTTTTTTTTTTGTGAGGAAGATTAGCCCTGAGCTGGCATCCATTGCCAATCCTCCTCTTTTTGCTGAGGAAGATTGGCCCTGGACTAATATCTGTGCCTATCTTCCTCTACTTTATATGTGGGACGCCACCACAGCATGGCTTGATAAGGGGTGCGTAGGTCCATGCCTGGGGCCCGAACACATGAATCCTGGGCCACTGACGCAGAGTGCTCAGACTTAACCATTATGTCACTGGGCGAGCCCCTGTTGCCTCTTTTTTAACAGCCTTGCTTTCTGGAGTTCCTTGTCAGGAAGGACACTGAGCTGGCACCTTCTCATTTGTGTTCCAGGAATGTTTGTGATACAACTAACCCGAGGACTCATCTGAAGCTAGAGAACCAAATAGTGCATTTGAATCAAGGAGAGCTGAGCTCAACTCCAGTTCTGTTCTTTATCAGCTCTGGTTCCCAAATAGACATTTACTGACCACCTGCTGGGTGCAAGGCACTGTTTTAGGCACAAGGAACCCAGTAGTGAGCCGAAGAGGCGAGGCCTCCATTCTCCTGGATCTAACATTTGGTGCAGGGAGACATATGGTAACAGATGACATATAAATAGTTAAAACAATTCCAGATAATAGCAAATGCTATGAAGGAAACAAGTGGTTCATTTAATGAGTTCATACAATGGATATTTATTGAGCGCCCACCCTGTGTCAGGTGTCGTTCTAGGTGCTTGAGATACAAAGTGTGGGGAAAGTAGACTCTATTCTTATAGAACCGACATTCAGACGGGAAAAGATAGACAATAGAAAATTAACATATATATTGAGTGGTGATAAGAATTATGACAACAAATAAAGCAGATGAGGTGAATGAAAACATGTGCATGCAGGTGTGTGCGTGCGTGTGTGTGTGTGTGAGTGCACTTTATTTAGACAGGGTGGTCAGGAAAAGTCTCTTTGATAAAGTGACAGACATTTGAGCAGTGACATAACTACTCCTAAGGTCAGTTTCTGCTGAATATGTGGAACACGGGATTTAGCTTTTAGGTTGTAGTGGAGATTAAATGAGGTGCTAAATTTGCATGTACCTGACCAGGTGCCCAGAATGTAGAAAACATTTAGGAAATGAAAATATCATTATTATTATTGTTGCTGTTGTTGTTATTGTTATGATTATGGATGGTCACAGGTTGTTATGATGGTCTGTGAAAACTGGGTCAGAATCAGTGCTCCTTCCACTAGCATCTCAAGGTAACATCTCTACATGAAGAGAAGGAAGAGCTCGAGAAAGGAAGAAAATTAGGGCTTTTTATTTTTTTCTGTAGTCATAGTAGCATCTGCTGGAGGCTGAAATCTTAATTAACTCAGAGAGGGGAGCATCCCCATTTCTAGGCTTTTCAACTTGTGATGTTCGCCAAGCCAGCAGGGCCGCTGGCTGTGTGCCCTAGGGTGCCTGAGTGAAGGAACCAGGGACTCCTCCAATTGTGGGGCGCAAGGCTGCAGGATGGGGCAGGCCTTGTGTGCATGGTCTGAGGATGTTCTGGCTGTCTGGTCCTCCCCAAGGGATGGGATGCCTCCACCTTGCTCAGCCACTCTACTCATTCTCCACAACCTGGATCCAGCCCAGCTTATTTCATAACTGGCTCAGCAACCTGGAGAAACCACACAATCAGAAGCTGGTGGTGAAGAGAACACAGACATACGTCACCAAGGCTAATGATGAAAAAATTGGCCCAGGCAGTGGAAAGAGGCTTCTAAGCACAATAGCGGCCCTTAGCGATCACCACTCTGAACAACTTTGTTTTACAACTGGGAAAACAGTGCTATTTATTGCCCTGGCCAAGTCTACACAGTGAATTCATGATGAACTAGGAGTCAAAAGTCAGATCCATGTTTTTCGAACTGAGGCCCAGAAAAATCTCAGTTATGATGATTGTATCAGTCTACGTCTATGCAGGAAGATAGAAACGGCTTCAAGTATTTAAAACAGGAGGAATGTAATGGAGGGAATTATTGATGAGAGAGATGCTGAGCCCAAACAAGTTAATGAGGTAATGCAGAGATCAGCTACACCAGGAAGTTGCTGCAAACTCTAGGCCAGAGTGCTAAAAGAAGAGGTGGTGTTGCCACAGCTCAGGGGCACCTGGCAGAAGCTGGAACCATGATGGATCTGTCTGGGAAGAGCTCAAGTCACAGAGATACACAGCCCCTGCCCCAGAAACCACTGCATGGAGTAGAAGTGGGGGAAATGCCTGCGTCTCCTTTCCCCTTCCTATCCCATATCTCCCCACCGCCTACCTTTGACCACACCCAGTAGGAAGCCAGCTGCCTTAGAAGTGTAGGTATAACCATGGGCCCTCTAGGACCAGTTCAAACTGACCCTATCTTATCAACAGAAGGTTAAAATTGTTTCTCAGGGGCAAGCCAAAAAATGCAAGTCATGTAGCCTGAGCATGCACAGAGGAGAAAATCCTGACGTGAAGTAGCACCCAGAACCAAAGATTCTTCCCCCCATGGAATCAAAGAACCAAGACACGACTGGAACTTGTAAGTCAGACTCTTATCAGAAGCGAGTCGTCCATTGTCTAGGAAGATCTGGTGTTAAGCCCCTTCCACACCTTACCATTAAATGCTTAAAGCCCTCCAATCAAAACCTGCCCTGCCAGCTCTTCCACATACCAGCGTGTTCCTCCTAACCTCTTAAATTTTGCCCCAAGCCCTGGATCGGGGACACAGATTTGAGAGCCTTGCCTCCTGTCTTCTTGCTGGTTGACCTCACAATAAAGCCTTTTCTTTTCTCAAAAGCTGGTGCCGTGGTATCGGCTTCTGTGCACATTGTGTGGCAAGCCCTTGCTCAGTAACATAGGAGAGGAAAAATAATTTTCCCTCTACCCTTCTAGGTTCTTGGCTGAGACATCCCCTATAATAAAAGACAGATTAACAAGAGAAAAACAAACAGAAGTTTAGTAACATGCATACCTCCTGTATACATGGGAGATACCCAAGAAAACTGAGTAACTCTCTGAAGTGGCCCAAGCCACCACCTGAAATACCATCTTCAGCTAAAGACAAAAGATGTTGGGGGGCAGTGGGAGGCCAATTTTGGGAATTTACTAGGAAAAGCACAGTAAACAAAGGTAAGGTAGTAATGCAGATTTAATTTGCTGCCTTCTCAATTGATAAGTGTTTCTAGAGATGTTGTCACCTTTGTCTTCCTGGTACAGAGAGGGAGACACCCTTACAAATAGAGATTTCCCTTATAAATAACTATCTCTTACAAACATGTAACTTTTATTTGGTTTTCAGAGCTTTTCCTATGTCTGCTATTTCTTAAAAATAACCAGCTCAAAGGCCAGCCCGGTGGTGTAGTGGTTGGGGTTGCACGCTCCACTTTGGTAGCCCAGAGTTTGCAGGTTGGGATCCTGGGTATGGACGTATGCACCACTTATCAGGCCATGCTGTGACAGGCGTCCTGCATATAAAGTGGAGGAAGATGGGCACAGATGTTGGCCCAGAGCCAACCTTCCTCAGCAAATAGAGGAGGATTGGCCACAGGTGTTAGCTCAGGGCTGATCTTGCTCACCCAAAAATAAATAAATAAATAAAAATAACCAGCTCAAAATAATTTTTATGCCAGAGAGGCATATTTTGGGATGGCATATTCTGCTTCTCTTCAGAAGCCCAGGACATGCAGCTGCATAGGAGAAGCCCCGCTGAATCGTAGAGCAGAGCAGAAGAAGGGCAAGAAACCAATCTGAGAGTAACCAAGGCCAGAACCAGCAACACAATAATAATCACTGCCTTTTGTTGATCATAGGCTATGTGTTGACATCGCAGAAAGGACAATTGGCACCAAGACCAATGATAGAATTCTTGCAGACAATTGCCCTAGTTATATAAGCACTAGCATCCCCATTTTGCAGCTAGAATACTGAGGCTAAGCAAGGCTAAGTGACTTGCCCACAGGTGGCACTCTTAGATGGCTGGCCAGTATTTGACGTAAGGTCGTTTGGATTCCAAAATTGATGTCTTTAACTTCTTATGGGAAGAAAATAAGAAACCACGGGCATTTTTCCAACAGGGCTAATTATATCTGTTGGTAAATACACTAAAACACTAGTTTTCCAGTAAAATAAATATTAATATATTTATAGAGGAGAATGATCAGTCTCTAAGGCTCATTTTTTCATTTTTTATTAAGGTATAATTTACATACATTAAATTCCACCTCTTAGTGCATAGTTCTGTGAATTTTGACAAACACCTACCTTTGGGTAATTAGCACCACAGCAAGATACAAAACTCCATCACTCCCCCGAATTCCTCTGTGCCCCTTTGTAATCAACCTCTCTCCCTCCCCCCAGCCCCTAGTGACTACTAGTATATCTTCTGTCTCTACAGTTTTGCTGCTTCCTGAGTATTATATAAATGGAATCATTTAGTTTATATATTTTCACTTAGCATAAGGCATAGATTTGTAGATTTAAAAAAATATATAACAAGAGACTTTAGAGATGTTTATTGCTGACTGGGGAGGTATTTGAACACTGACTCGTCTCTATCTTTGGAAGTATTTTGTGGGCAAGTCTTAGAAATCCTCTGTTTCCTTATCTGGAAAATGGGGATAATCCTAGTGGGGATAATAATAATCAAGCCACCTAATAGGTTTGATGGGAAGATTAAATAAGTTAATATAAGTAGTAAAGGACTTAGAACAGTGCCAGGCATAAAGCCACTATATTGATATCACTACGATGATGGTGATTATTATTATTACTATTGTTGTTCTTATTGAATAAATGATTAGGGCAACATCAAGGTTTGTGGGAAATGGCACTTGAGGGTGTGACATTGTCATTTATAATAAGAAATATGTATTTGGTCTTTGTTCCATTTCTGACATAGATCTCCTAAAACTCTTGGAATTTCCTAAGTGATAAGAGAGAGGTGTATTTTGATATTCATAATAAATCCCTTTCAATCACATCTGAGTTTATGTTAATGAGATGACTTTGGAACTCACTTAAGGATGGGGCTGGTTGCCAGGGAAACCAACCACGTGATTAGAGGGTTGGAAATTTCGGCCCCACCCCCAGCCTCTGGGGAGAGGAGAGGGGCTGAAGATTGAGTTCAATCACCAACGGCCAACGGTTTAATCAATCCTGACTGTGTAATGAAGCCTCCACAAAACCCCAAAAGGCAGAGTGTGGGAGTATTCAGGGAGCTTCCAGGTTGGTGAACAGGTGGAGGTGCTGGGAGAGTGGTGCCCTCAGAGAAAGCATGGAAACTCTGTGCCCTTTCCCCATATCTTGCCCTCTGCATCTCTTCCATCCGGCTGTTCTTGAGTGATGTCCTTTTATAATAAACTGGTAATCTAGTAAGTAAAATGTTTTCCTGAGTTCTGTGAGCCACTCTAGCAAATGAATCAAACCCACAGAGGGGTTCATGGGAACCTCAGATCTATAACTGCTTGATCAGAAGCACAGGTGACAACTGGTCTTGTGATTGGCATCTGAAGTGGGGGCAGTCTTGTAGGACTGAGTCCTTAATCTGTGGGATTATCTCTGTGATGCTATCTCCAGGTAGATAGTGTCAGAATTGAGTTAAATTGTAGGACACCCAGTCAGTGTCCACTGAGAATTGCTTGATGTGGAAAAAACTACCACATATTTGGAGTACAGAAGTGTTCAGAGTATTTTGTGTAGTGTAAAGGAAAAAAGTAGAGTTTTCCCTTCACAGAGGGATAGTGTGCAAACCACAGGTTGCAGTTTTGGACCTTGCACTCAGGACTTGGGCCATTTTAGAAAAACTACTTCGTTAATATGAATGTTTCTTCTCTTGTTTTCTACTGTGGATAGCTGTTACTGTCTTTCTGCCCAGTATCCTGCCCTCTTCTTCTAGGGACCCCTTCTTCTGGTACCTGATTTTGTACAACCGTTCCTCACGTGATCTGAAGGACTGTCATACCCCTTCTCCCCTGCCAGACACATGACCCAGCCCTGGCCAATCAGAGCTCTGCATCCCTTTGACCACAGTGATTGGTTCAGGCATGGACACATGACCCAGGCCAGGCCAATGAGGATCCTTCCAGGAATTTCATTAGAGCTATGAGGAATAAGAAGCTTTATTCTGCTGGTTTTCCTAAACTGCTAGTTTATAAGCTGGGAGCTTGTGGTGGCTATCTTTACCATTGTGAGGGGAGACCCCACCTGTGAATAAAATCAATGCCACAGAAAGCAGGCTTGAAATGAGGAGGCGGGGATTTTTTTACAGCACCAGGCACAACTGAAGCCACACGACCTGTATGTGTTCCAAGTACATAAACCAATAAATTCTTTTGTTGTCATCGTTGATCTTGGGCTTAAACCAGTTTCAATTAGATTTCTGTAACTTGCAACCCACAAGTGTCCTGACTTACAGATCTGTGAATTGTGGATAATAATCCCTAAAGGTGAAGATTAAATGGATTACATCTGTGCATGCTGATTTGCAAAACCTAAAACATTTTACAAATCTTAACAAGTGGTAACTACTTGAGACAAGGGAGAAAATTCCTGGGAGTACTTAGAGCAGAGACTGAAGGTGTCTTAGCTATGCTGAAGTCACTAAATGGGTGAGGAGCTGGGGTTACACCTCAGCCTCTCTCCAGTGACCAGATAAGATGCTGTTAGGATTTTTTAAGCGTGTTCAGTATAAATGGACTTCTACATCCTTTCCCCCTCATCATGGCATTAAAAACTCCTTCATGCAACATGAGGCAGTTGGGTGTATTATAAAGAATGTTTGACTCAGTAGATAATGCACGATAGCCAGAGCTGCAATTTACTGTGTGGCTTTAGGTGGTCTCTGCTATTCTCTGAATCTCAGCTTTCTCAGATGTAGCAGAACATGACAATAACTCTTCTGCGTTACTTCAGGATTGTTCTTCGATTAAAGGAGAAAAGAGATGTGAGAGGACTTTGAAAAGAGTAAAACATTGTATTGGGGGGTTAATTATATCTACTGGCAAATACATTAAAATACTAGTTTTCTAGTAAAATAAGTATTAACATATTTATAGAGGAGAGTGATCAGTCTCTAAGCCTTATTTTTTCATTTTTTATTAAAGTATAATTTACATATATTAAATTCAACCTTTATATATGAGTTATTTTCATATATTTGTACTTAAAGATGTATCTTTGGAATACAAATGGAATATAAATATAATCTTTGGAATGTAAATGTCCTGAATGTAAGGATTATGTCCTTTAAAAATTAAAAGTTTTTTTGTAACACCTCGTGGTAGAGTAAAAAAAGAAAAAAGGCCACAAATGCTTCCCTTCCCTGTGTTCATAGCCTGTCAATAGAGGACTTTGAAGTTGTATCCCTTTCCTTATTCTGCGCTGGTCTTGTGACTTGCTTTGGCCAATAGGATGTGGCATAAGCAATATTGTTCCAGTTCTGAGCCTAGGCCAAATGAGACTTTGCAACTTCTTTCCCATTTGGGACTCCACCAGTCACCACTGAAAGCCTAGGTAGCCTGCTGGAGGATGCGATACCATTTGAGATGAACCATCTCAGCTGAGTCCATCCTAGGCCAGCAGCTCTCAGCTCACCCAGTAGCTGACCACAGATGCCCACGTGAGCCCAGGTGAGACCCAAAGAGCCATCTCATTGAGCTCAGCCTGGTTTGCCAATCCTTGGTAACCAAAGACTGCTGTTTTAAGCCACTAAGTTTTAGAAAGTTTTGTCACATAGCAAGAGCTAACTAACACATACCAGGTAGAGTCAGCACGTTGTCATGTCTATCACATCATGTCACTTTACAAGGACAAGGGTTTGAGTGCCAGCTCTGTCATTTATTCTCAAGTGACCTTGGGGAAGTCATTCCTGCTGCTTCCTTCCATCTTTAAAGGAAGACCAATGGTCCAACTTCCCTCTCATGTTTGTGAGGATTGAACAAGAAACAATCAATGCTGGGGGGTGGGGCACAGCCAAGTTAGAGCTGATGACCTTCAAGCTTCCTTGCAAATGTGAGGGTTTACATGGACTGTATAAATGTAGGTTATTAGTATTATCATTATGAATAGAGTAAACACATAATCAATATTGATGACACTATTGGAATAAAATTGCCAAGACCTGAAATGAAAGGAGATCATCTTCCCTGGGGCCCATTCATAGCATTCAGACCTGTATTCTGGAGACATTTAGGAATTGTGAGCAGGTGATAAGGCAGACCCTCCCACACAGGGACACAAGAATGCACATGGTCCTTGAATACTTTTGTGTTCAGAGACTCCCCGGGAGGCAAAGGGAACAAGAAGAAAGCCTGAGGACTGTTTCTCACTCTGCTTCCACACTTCTTCAGAAGGTAAGGAGCAAGGACTGAGAATTGCCCAGGGCAACTCTGAACTGGAGATGTGGGAAATTCATCACCACTTTGTAAATAGTCAAGCCCCAAAGGACCACCCCGGTCATTAATAATGCAACAAGAGTTGCAGGAATTGTAATCCTCCCATCACAAGGTGTTGATTGGCACTAATGAGTCAGTTTGCCATGGTGAGTGTGCCAACCTAGAAAAGTGAAAGGACCCGAGGCCTGGAGACTACTTGGTGCCTGAGTCTCCCCAGGCCACTGTTTTTAATGAAAGTTTCCAGCCCAAGAAAACGTGGCTGAGAATTCAGAAAAGACCATCTGGATCCTAGGACACCCAATCCTCCCTGAGATAATTCATTCATTCGTTCATTCATTACTAATATCAAGATGATTGTGGGTATGAATGTGGATAGTAAACAAGAGCTTGGGCTCTGGAACCAAACTTCTGGAGGCAGAATTCCAGCCCTGCCACTCAGTAGCAGTGTGACTTTGGTCAAGTCAATTAACCACTCTGGGCCTGCTACCTCATCCATAAAATAGGGATAATAATAATAACAACAACAAACAACTCCTTGGGTGATGGTGAGGATTAAATTGTTCAATACGTGAAAACCACTTAGAATCACGCAAGTGTGTAAGGACTCAATTAATGTCAATTATTCTTATTTTTACTATATATTGAGATTTCACTATATGCCAGATTCCATGATAGGAGGTGGACAGGCTGTGAGAAAGTAAGTGTAAAATGACCTTGTCCACAGAAAGTTCTCATTCTATAGGAAAAGAGTGTTTAGTGACCAAGCAAATAATGGGACAAAGGACTTACAGATTTCCATGAGTGCAGTAGAGGAGATAAGTGGGGAGATGTGCTAAAGCAGGACTTGGAGGGCAGACAATCAGGGACAGTCTTTAGCCGAGACCTAAGTGATGAGAAGGAGCCAGTCAGGGAGATGCAGAGAAAGGGGGGTCAAGACAGAGGGAAAATGAATGCAGAGGTCCTGAAGCACCCAGGAGCTGACATCTTCAAAGAAAATGTGAAAACCGTATGAATGAAGTTTAGTGAGAGAGGAGCAGAATAGTAGGGGGTGCCAAGAAGTAGGCAGGGGTATTTGCGACAATGTGGTTGGATCTGGAGGACATGATGCTAAGTGAAATAGGGCAGACACAGAAAGACAAATACTGCATGATCTCACTGATATGAGGAATTTAAAAGAGCAGGGAGTGGAATGGTGGTTGCCAGAGGCTGGGGGCAGGGGGAAATGGGGAGGTGATGGTCAAAGGGTACAAAATTTCAATTATGCAAAATAAATAAGTTCTGGAAATCTATACATCATAGTGCCTATAGCTAACAATACTGTATTGTATAGTTAAAATTTGCTAAGAGGGTAGCAAATGGGTAGATCTTATGCCTAGTGTTTTTACCCAGAAAAAAAAAAGTAACAATAACAATAATAATAATGATAATGATAAAGGAGATGGGAGGAAATGTTGGGAGGAGATGAGTATGTTTATGGCTTTGATGGTTTCATGGGTGTATATTTAGCCCCAAACTTATAAAGTTGTATACATTAAATATGTACGGCTTTTCACATGTCAATCATACATCAATAAAGTGGTTAAAGAAAAAAGAAAAAAGTAGCAGTCAAGGGAATGTTCATGTAGGTTATGGCAAAAATCTAAGAATAAAAATGAGTAAAATGGGAATAGTTTTTTTTAAAAAACATAGGTTTGACATATTCTCTCAATTTACATGTGCTTTTATTTCATTTATTTACGTTATGCTGGGTTTAAAAGCGTTTAAATAACTTTTGCAAAGTCATGTGGTGGTCTGCTCTTTGCTCTTAACTCTGCAGGTTCTGTGGCCACTGTTCAGCTCTGTACGTCATCTCCCAATAATTCCCTTAAGTCTACTGGCTCTTATGGCACATTTTTGGATCTGCACTTCTCATCCGCTGTCATTTCTTCTAGATGATTCCATCTTTGAGCACTAGAAACTGTACACCACAACCGGGAAGAGGTAGTCTTGGAAATACCAACTCCTTCAGCTTCTGTTCCTCTGAAGTTGGTTCCTAGAAGCTTCTACCTATCGGGGCTTTTGGGGTCAAAGAAAGACGTATTTATCACATGAATGAAAGCTCTTCAGGTATAAGGAGAACCTTCCAGTATTCGGAGTTTTATATAAGGGCATAGATAACATGGCTATTGTTCAAGCAAAGGATTAAGCGCGTCCATAAGGAATGAGTGTGTGTACACCACACATGCCTGCATAATGGCAATATCACAGGTGTGGGGAAAACTCGAACAAATTGTGTCAGCTTTCTGAACCTCAGTTCCTCATTTGTGACAAGGAATTGGAGATTACATCCCAATATTCCAGAAACATACTTACTATATGCTCAGTATGTGGCAAGAACTGTTCCACTGTACATTTATGAATCTTTTCTACCTTTATATACATTTTTACCTCTATGTAAACCCAATGAGGCAGTTACTGTTATTAGTCCTATTTCAGAAATGATGATGTTGAAGAATAAGAGAGTCAAATTAACTTAGCCAAAGTCACAAAGTTAGGATGTGGCTAAACTAGAATTCAAACCCAGACTGTCCTGCCCCAGAGCCTCTGTTTGTAATGTATAGAAGTGGGGTTTGGTACCTCTTATGTGCTTAATGTCCTTAGAACCTTTCTTCCCTTTCCAAGGGGAATATGAGTTAGTCATGCAGAATGACTTCTGTGGACAAACTACAAGGATTACAGCTTATTTTTGTCCCCCGCTCCCCACTCCTATGGTTCACTCACCCAGTACTCTTCAAACACTGGAGATATATATAAAGAAATATCACCAACAGTATCATGGAGCCTGGTATGTCTCTCTTCAGATGGATGTGGTTGACCTAGATTCCTCTAGATCATGGCTAGATTGTGCAGGAAGAACAAACAGAATATCGTTGCATCTCAAAGTATTCTCCATAATGCCAATCATGGCATTCACAGATTCTGAACCGGGTTCACGACTTTTGTCCTGCTCTTCCCACTCCATCAGAATAAAATTAGTTTCCTTTTGGCTCTCTCCCTCTGAAATTGTTTCTTTCCATATGGGGATGCTTATCACCCTCTGAGACCCAAACAGAGGAGAAGCAGTCCAATTTTTTTGTTTGTTTGTTTTGCTACTCTATCTTGCTGTGGGAGACTGATTTAATAATCCAGAACTTTATTTCCCTCCGGCTGAGTCCTGCTCACCAGTACAAAGTCATTCTTTGATTCATGATATCCTTTTGGCTAAAACATACTCAGTAACTAAACACTGCCTGTTAGCATGAGCATAGCTTAAGTCATTTCCAAAGAAAGAAGAAACATCTCCAGAGGAAGATTCCTACGAACTTGCTTTGTCTTTCTCATCTCAAAGTTAGATATCATCCACATACTTAGTCCAACAAAATGCTGAAAATGTGTTTAGAGTTGTAGTCAAAAACAAAGTGGTTCTCATAGCCTCCCCCTCCTTTTTACTGAAGTTCTTTAAAAGCATGAAAAGAGATGCAACATTTCAGTGACACTAGAGACTAAAAACATTTTTTATTTATTTATGCTTCCATCTTTTCCATAGAGGATTCCCAGTGACTACCAACTGTATATGCAACAGCACAAAGTAGCACAGATTAAAAGCAGAGTGAAAGTTAATAGACAAACAAGACAGAGGGTGGGCAATAGAACTTGTTATAAGGTTCCAGTGCAGACCATCACGGCCCACATTCCACAAAAGAGTGAGGCCAATATTTGACTTTGAGCTTCCTAAGGAAATAGTGACTGTTTTCCCCTTACTCACAATGCCCATAAAATAAAAACAAGCCAATTTTTTGGGAGGAGTAAAATGCTCTTGGCGCAAAGATCTGATTGGACTACATCTCTGAGATCCTTATAAATAGGATATTTGTGATGTAAAGAATAGCATACTCAACAACACTTTTTTGTTTGTTTCTTTTTAATAATGATTGTCACTAGAGTTTGAAGTTATCCCACCAATGCATAATTCTGGAAAAAACAATTTTGCAGGAATCTATACAACATCATCTAGGTTCCCATCAGTCTAGGGATGTGGCTTTGTTTAGAGATGTATTTTGAAATTTCTAAAATCATAGACTATATCTTTTAAATAACTTTTTGTATCAAGTTTTTCTTAATTGGTGTTCTGGTGAATACTGAGTTGAGTTCAAGGGTATATTCTGTGGCATTTAAAAAAGATAGTGTAGCTCCTTTTGTTACCAGTTGAAATCACAATGCTATGATTTAACAGACCAATGTCTGGGGTGGGAGGGTGGGGGGTAGCATCCTTTTGTGGATGCAGAGATGCAGAGGGACCTAACAAGGACAGAATTCTGACTATAAGGGGGCCCCACTTCTTTCTGTGGTAAACCAAGGGATTACCTAGGGAAAAGGCCAGTATTAATTCCAGAGCTGAAAAACGAGTGATCAGCTTCCCAAATTCTACTCTGCAGAGAGAGAATAAAATAGTGATGACCTTAAATATCATTAAGGCAGATGTTATCTTGATACCAGACTCAGTCAAAATAGAATTTAAAGGCTTCAAAAGGCAGCTCTCTCTGATAAGCTGCTGGTAAAAGTTTCCCTCAAGGTAACTGAATCAGCTAACTAGTTTGTTATTCTGTTATGGATAACATTGAGAAAAGACGTGGTTGGATACAAAGATAAGTGGAAATCATATAAAGAATGATCTAAGAAAGATTTTAAGCTGCAGAGTAGAGAAGGTACAGGGACCTGTGTGAAGGTTTTCTTTGTCTTTACTTTGAAGTAGGGAATGAGGTTCTCCATGGAGCTGAGTGCTGCAGGGAGTGGGGATAAGATGACACTGGGGCTTAGATGGTGTGGGATGATTTGAAAAGTGAAAGATATTTCTTAATGAGATTAAGTGAGGAAAGTGGAATCATAGTGGTTACCCTCTTCAACATTTTCTGATGTTCATAATCAGAAAAGTTTTATGCTCAAAGTGATCCGAGTTTAGGACTGGTTAGGATGTAAAGGGATATCGAAGGACAGGGCTATACAGGACAGTTTGTGACTGTCTGACCACATGATAAAACTAGGAAGGTAGTCACGTGATGAGAGTGGAGATAAAAAGCATTAGGACAGTGGAGAGATCTAAGGATTGAACATCCAGGGACAAAGGATGGAGTGGTGGGAAAAGAGGTTTCAAAGAAGAAAGTCTTACTCAAAATTGATGAGCCATCTTGAGAAATTCAAATGAGTTAACACTAACGAAAATTCACTGTATATAAAACTATATGCATTACAAATTATTATTCATTCTGATAGTATTCAGAATGAAGATGACGAAGATGATGGTGATGATAGTAGTGATAGTGATGATGGTTGTGGAGGTGATGATGGTGATAATGGTGGTGATGGTAGTGGTGGTGGTGATGATGATGATGGTAGTGGTAGTGATGATGATGATGATGGCAGGGGTGGTGACGATGGTGGTGATGACGATGGCGGTGATGGTGGTGATAATGGTGGTGATGATGATGATGGTGGTGGTGATTGTAGTGGTGGTGATGATGGTGATAATGGTTGTGATGGTGATAATGGTGGTGATGGTAGTGGTGGTGGTGATGATGGTGGTGGTGGTGAAGATGGCAGTGGTGGTGGTAGTGGTGAGGATGATGGTGGTAGTGAAGATGGTGGTGGTAGTGGTGGCTGTGGTGTTCCTGGTACAATTATGCTCTTCTTGGTGACTAGGGAGAAGATAAAGTTCCCTCAACTGTTTTCTTGCTTCCGTATTTTTTACATTATTCCCTCTTCCTGGATTCTTCTTGCTCATCCCTGCCTTATTGTTTGTCTGGAAAATGCCTTTCCACCCATTTTCTTCTCTCCATCTTTACTATCATTTCTGAGTCTAATGCACCATAATTTCTCACCTACTATATAAACCACTATAACTACTTCCCAACTGATCTCTCTGCTTCCAATCTTGACTTTTAGCATAGCTTACAAAGCCCTTCATTTTGTGGCTCAGCTCTGCAACCTCATTTTATGCCACTCTGCCCTTTCACCACTAAGCTTTAGCCACACTGTTATCTCTTCAGATCTCTGAACAATCCGAGTGTTATCAGCTCAGGGACCTTTCAAAAAAGCCCTTCTTTCCACTGCTAGAACCCCAGAGCCTGGTGTACCACATGGGCATTGCTAATTATATTATATACATGTATTGAATGAATGTATTGTGTATTATATATATCTATTGAATGAACAAAGTGACAAAGTGAATACTCCTCTTTTCTGTGTCACCACTATGTTTCATAGCCATCTCTATTATTGTATTTATGACACTAGATTGTAATTTCATGTTTTTATATCTGTTTCTCCACTAGAATATTAGCTTCTTTGGGGCTGGGACCATGTCTGATTTATTTCCACTTCCTCAGAACTGAGGACAATGTCAGGCAAATTGTATGTACTCTATACATACCTGAAAAAAATGAATGAAAGCCACTGTAGTTGTGGGATCAATGGCCTGTGAGATCAGGGTGTCACATGAAGGATCAAGTGTGTCATTGTTAAAGTTAATAACAAGTAATGTGACAACTCAGGGTGAAGGCAATGAACTATGGAAATGAATTTGTATTATCAAGTTGATGAATCCACTTGTTTTTACCCCAGATGGCCTTACTATACCCTCTGTCTTCCTTTAAAATATCTTGTGTGTCCCCTTTAGTCTGTTTGAAACTCCCCTTTCCATATTTTCTCTCTGAAACCAAGGGACAGGCAGAGAAATGACATTTTCTTTGCCAAGATCAATTTGAAGTCCTCAGCAGGAGCTCACATTAATCACCTTCTTAGAAGCTCTCCCTTTATGCTGCTCAGAAAGACTATTGTCAAAGGCAAAGGGGCCAGGCACTTCATTGATTCCTTCCACAGTATATGAATAGGTCCCCTTTATTTAACTAAAGAGGTATATTGTCAAATATCCCTGTATTCAACCCCCAGTACTTTGAACTGCATGTGGCTCCCTTGACCCAGGACAACAAAAGTATGCAAATCTTGTCTCCAAGCTCATGGAGATAAAGCCAAGGTCACACATTCATTCCCCTGTATAGGCCAATTAGCTTTCCTCTATTCAATGAGCCAAAGGAGCCCCCATGACTGAGTATCTACTATGGGAAAAGCCTTGTGATAATCACAGGGAATTAAGAGATGAATGCCATGCTCTTTTCCTTGGGAAATGTAACAATATATTGAGGTGGCAGAGAAATTAATACATCATCATAGTAAAAAGTGTTAAGGGCTCTGATAGAAGGAAGATATACAAGGGAATTTGGAATGAAAAAAGGGAGATTATCAACGCTGGAAAAGGTTTTCCAAGGAGAATTAATATTTGTGTCAGGTCAAGAAGCTTAGGTGAAGGTTTTCCAAGTAGCTAGAATAGGAAGAACTTGAAGGGGAAAGGAGTTTATTCTTTGCTGTAAGGGTAGAAAAGGACTTGACCATCCAGAACTCATCTTTCCCAGGGACAGGATTGGTTATGTAGACTCTGTTCAAGTGTCGCTGGAGCAGTGGGGAAGCTGATAAGGGAGGCAAAGAATACTGAAGGTAAGCCTTGTCCATCTACCAACCTGCTGGGGGCATGCCCTTTGGGGATTGATATAGTACCAGCACCAGAGGGAGAGAGCAGGAGTGAAATTTTATTTTTCAGAACTGAACCACCACCCTCCAGCTCAATTTCCTATTCTCAACACAGTTGGCTATTATAGAAAACAAAAGTGGGAAGAATGGCCAAACTTAAAGTCAATGATCCAGGACCTTTTGTTGAGAGTCAGCCTAGAATAATTAACTATTCCCCCTACTACACCCTTAACCCTACTCAATAGATCCAGTAGAAGAGTGTACCCATGATAGAAGCTAGAGAAACAATCTCTAAAATTAAAAAATCTCTCTGGGAGTGAAGAGTTTTAGCATCTGATTGTATATCTGATGTCAGCCCACTATTCAGATTTTTAGAGGTTACCATCAGAATAACTTCAAACATATTGTCTGTAGCTACACAATCTGATTGCCATCAATCCAAATTAAGATACGCTGTAAGTGTAAAATACACAATGAGTTTTAGCCATTGGTAAACAATCACTGCAGCACTAAAAAATAGTCTAGATTAAATTGTCCACAATTTAAATGTCCAGCAAACTGAAATATTAACTCCTTCTCAGAATCATGAGTCCTAGATAATTCTGACACTATACTTTTCTTTGTAAAATGTTCATTCCTGTCCTTGGGTTTCCTCTGATTTCTAGTGATTTCCCGGATGAATTAGATGTTTATGATCTCTCCCTCACTCCACAAGTCCAATCACCATGTTCTGTCTTTGCTCCTTTGATAAATCTTTCCCTGCTTCTCCATTCGAAGCACCAATGTCTTAGTTCGGGCTCTCAGCACTAAGCACTACTCACTTAGACTCACTCACCTGACACATTCACCTGTCGTCCTCTCCAGGTTCCCCAAAGCCCTGGAAAGCATAGCCCACAGTTTTCATTGCAAGTAGTTTAGTGAAGGAAGCGATTCAGGGAGTGTGAAATAGAGAAAGAGAGAAACCAATAGAAGAGGGCACTACTGAGCTGGTCATCGCCATGGGCAACTGCGGCTAGATCCAGTTGGAAACTTCTGAGGAGGTGATTAGAGCATGACAAGGAATTATCCATCCAGGGGATGGAAGAGAGAGTATTTATCCTTTGGTTGGCGTCTTCCATGGGGCATTAGCTTCCATATACTTCCAGGGTGAGCATGCTTGAATCCCAGGCTGGAAGCTGCAGGCTTCCCAGCTTTGGCTACATCAGAGGTGTAGGACAGAAAGTGAGAGGAGTGGGAGAGCTGAGGTGAGGTGCTCTCAGGTTACAGCTGCACAAAAGTGGCTGCCACGCCAAAGCCTCAAGTACGAGGTGGGCTGAGAGGTGTAAGGTGGGGCACAAGAAACATCCAATATACCTCTTAATTAGTCCCCTTGTTTCTACCCTAACCATTGTCACTCTAATACTTTCTCATACAGTTTTCATAAAGATCTTAAAACTCCTAATTACATTACTCTTCTGATTAAAACTTGTGCCAGCTCCTTATTGCTTTGTGGCATACTATCCCAGGCAACTGTTTGCCTGACCATCATCCTTTCCCTCTTTTTACAATATTTTATAGCTTTATTGAAGTAGAAATGACATATAATAAACTGCACATATTTAAAGTATATAATTTGATAAATTTTGACATAGGGATATATCCAAGAAACAATCAAGATAACGAATATACCCATCACCTCAAACATTTTCTCCTGCCCTCTTGTAATTCCTCTTTTCTACTTCTCTTCCCATAGGCAAACAACCACTCATCTTCTTTCTATCACTATAGGTTAGTTTGCGTTTTGTAGAATTTTTTATAGATGGGATCAGGCAGCATGATATGATTTTCTTTTTTTTTTTTTTTTTTTGGTCTGTCTGCTTTCGCACTTATCTAGTTTTTCTTTAGGAGTCCCTTCTTCTCCCGAACTCAATCCATGCCATTTGGGTAGGACCAATCAGATTTCCAGGACACAGGGATAAGACCATGATCCAAGACGACTGATGAGAATATCATATTCCTTGGGCTCCACTGATTGGTTAAAGAGTGGGCAGGTGGCCTAACCTGGGCTACAGATCAAAGCTAAAAAGCATCTGACCCTGGTGTTTTGTTCAAACTGTTGGCAAAGAGGTATTTGTTTCCAATGAGATTCCTCAACCAGGAGGATGTAAGCTTGGGGCTGCTGATGCTCAGCCTTTCTTTCACCTCTGGAAGACAGCTTGTCTGAAAATGGAAACAAGCTGGAAGAAACAGAACCAAGGTATACAGGGAGACAGATTCCTAGACAGATGACATCATTTGAACACCTAGATCTAGTCATGCCTGAATTCAGATATTCTGGATTTTTCAGTTACATGTGCCAATATAATTTCTTTTATGCTTAAACCAATTTTAATTGTATTTCTCCACTTGCAAATGAAAGGGCCCGACAAACACAATCACAATCTAGTCCCCTTCTTTCTTTCCATACTTACCTCTCACCATTCCTCACCATGCAGTTCGTCACTTTATTTGTATCAAAATCTTTGCCTGTTTTGAAACACACCAGGCAGCTTTATGCCTCTGTTCCTTTGCACGCACATTTTTATTTCCTTACACAATTTTTTCTTTCCCACCAGAAATCCGACTCTGTTAGACGAAAAGTATGTCTTTCTAGAGGTTTTAATCCAGTTGTCCATTATAGCATTCATTTAATAACACAGTTGAATGCTTCCTGTGTGCCTGGCACTGTGCTAGGAGATAGAGATCCGTGTTGGACAAGATTGGCTTTCTCTGCCCTTGCGGAAAGTATATTCAATCAAAGAAAATACTCAAATATTCCTGGTTAATAATTTTGTCCATAATATATTTGATTTCATCTTGGAAAGCAATACATGAACACATGGATGAACTTAAAAATCAAATGATTAAATGAAATTAAGATACTATAGAAATAAATAAACTCTCATCATTTCAAATTTATTTTACCAAGGGAGATTGATTTCAGACTCATGTACATGGACAAAGAAGCTGGACTATGCAGCTTGAACCCTCAACTCCTACCCTTTCCCATGAACTCAAGCTCCCCTTGCCTGGCTGAGTAACATTTTGTATCTCTCCGTAAAATGTGGCTGGAAGTTACTATTACAAATCATACAAGGATCCTATGACATAAATCACCACTCCTTTAAAAATACTGGATTTTTTTTGTGTTTATTTTATTTATTTGTTTGATAATCATTATGGTCAATATCTGAGGATTGGCTCCACCAAGAAAAGAGTAATCTAATTCCCCTAATGACAAAAATATAACTGTTCCTTGTTATAGCTGAAATCCTGATTGAATCAGCTATTGATTGTCTGGTATATAACTTGGAACAGTTGATCCAATTGTAGACATTTTCTATAAGGCTCAATGATTCTCTCATGTCAGATACCTCCCAAATCCTTCACTCTTTAAAACCCAGATCCAGAGGCCTGACGGTAAGCCTTTGGCTGAAAGACTAACATGGTATTTAAAAATTAAAAGACTTTGGTCTCCTTTGTCCAACAAAGTTCAAATTTCCCCTACAGCAATAAACACCTTGTCTGAGAAGTATGCAGTACGGGCTGAAGTCTTCAACCATGAAATTATATGACTCTACTCCGACCTCTGGTTTTCTCCAGCGAATCTCACTCCTAGACTACAAACAGCGGCTCTGGGCTGTTTCTCTGATCCGACCAGTGAATTGCGTAAATCTTAAAGAATGCAGACTTCTCTACAAAGGCATCCGGGTAACAGGGACGTCTTTACCTGTCCTCACTTACCCTCAGCATGACTTAGCAGCCCCAGGGGCTCATGCTACATGATGTATGTGTCTGACCACCTTTCTGTCCATGCCTCTAGCAGGCAAGGAAGAGATGGGCTCCCTCCAGATGTGAACACCAAGGCGTCATTGCAGTGATAAGCAGAGGCTGGTAAAACAGTGTGTTGAGGCAGAACCTCCCTCCCGCCTTGATCTGACCACTGACTGTAATTAGAAATAGTTATCAGCTACTCTGTGGACTATATGGTACAATGGCTTGGTACTCAAAGAGTGGTCCATGGACCAGCAGTATTGGAATTACCTGGAGTTTATTAGAGATCTAGAATTTCAAGCCCCATCACAGATTTAATGAATCAGAATCTTCATTTTAACCAATCTCCAGGTGATTTTTGTGTACATTAATGTTTCAGAAGTACTGGTACAATGGATCTGTTATTCCCATCCCCAATCCTCTCACCCTACTTGTGATAATAATACCCTGAATTCATTCCTTTTAGGGAGCCAACCCACTCCACCCTCAGGCCCATGGGTGAAGGAACCAGTGTGTCCCATTCTCTGACCTCAGTGACTAGTTCAGGGATGAGCATGTGATTCATTGGGGCCAGAGGCATTCAGGCCCATAACAATTGTTTGAACTGCTGAGGAGTGAGACGATTTCTTCACTTTTGCACTTGGACATGGAAGGATGCGATCCTGGAGCTGCCAAGGGCCACCTTGTAGAGGCTGATGATGAATCTACGATCATAAATCAGAGCCAAAACTGGGTAAAAATAAATCTTTATGCTATCATTTGAACCCCTGGATCAACTATTGCCTGAAGCCCACCTCTGTATTGTTAGTAGCATAAAACAATAAATTCCTTTAAGGTTTTTGTTACTGTTGATATAGATATAGATATAGATATAGATATAGATATAGATATAGATATAGATATAGATATAGATATAGATATAGATATATAGATATAGATATAGATATAGATATAGATATAGATATAGATATGGATGTATATTCCATAGATATAGATATGGAGAGAGAGAGATTGATTTATATTTATTTGAAGGAATTGGCTTACACAATTATGGGTGCTGGCAAGTCTGAAACCCAGAGGGCAAGCTGGCAGCCTGGACATCTAGGTAAAAGTTGATGTTGCAGTCCTAAGTCCAAAGACTAGAAACTCAGGCAGAATTTCTATGTTGCAGTCTGGAGGCAGAATTGTTTCTTTTCTGAGAAACCTCAGTCTTTGCTCATAAGACCTTCAATTGATTGGATGAGGCCCACCCACATTATGGAAGCTAATCTGCTTTAAAGTCAACTAATTGTAAATGTTAATCACATCTAAAAAATGCCTTTACAGCAACATCTAGACTATTGTTTGACCAAACAACTGGGTACTGTAATCTAGCCAAGTTGACACAAAAAATTAACCACCCCAGTTGGGTTTTCTGAATCTTACAATGGAAGGAGATAGAAAGATATAGTAGAGGGCTAAAAATCCTCAGAGATGACTCTTGTACTCAACCGAACATACATAACTGAATCCTGGCTTTCTGCTTTCTTAAAAAGGGTTGACTTTGTTCAAGAAAATCAGCAAAGCAATTTAAACCTAATTTTGTTCTATGGAATCTAAGGAACTCAGGACAGGGAAAGACTAAGGTCTAATCAGAGTAATCTAAATGTCAATTATTTTCTTAGTACTATAATGATTTTTCCCCATAGACATGATCCATAACATCCAACATCCATGCCTAAATGCATGATTTTTTTCCTTAAATCAGTATGGTTCTTTAATAAGGTAATTTATTTCTAAAAGTAATCTTTATATTACTTCCATAAATATAAATCCCACATTACTTACCTTAAATGTATAAATATATACATAAATAAATACAATGAGAGCAAAGTAATGTTTTAAAAGTCTTGCACGATACTATTACCTGCAAAAGAGTCTTCACCTAAAGATTTATTTCCCTTTAAAAACAAAGGATACAAAGCAAGTGTTAGGTCTTAAAGACAAATGAGATGTTCTCCTTGACAAAATTGGAATAATTGAAAGGAAATTGAAAAGGAATAACCTTTTTACTGCTTGATTTGATGCTATTTAATGGTGCATCTTTGTAATTCTACCATCTAATTGTAGCCCCACCCTTCGGGAAACACTAATTTCAATCTAATACCAGTTGTGTGATTCCATCTACTGTGACCTCAAGACAGTATCCAGACTTTACTTGAAATTTTCCTGGGATGAGAAACTAATTACCAACCAGGACAGAGTTCACCATCGGATATGGATATAAATTAGAAAACTCCGCCTTTGCTGAGCTGAACAACTCCTTGTAGTTTCCACCGACTGAGATCACAGAGCTATCTCTTGGGGACACACAAACTCTGACCCTATCCCTACCCAGATTCCATGTGCCAGCCTTCCAGAGAGCTGAAGACGGCTGCAGTGGGAACTAGAATATTCCCACGGCTGTTCCTTGAGTCCCTTTCCTTACATCTTCTATGTACAAGAATCATGTTAGTCAAGCTCCAAACCTGGCTTCAAGACCCAACATACAGCAGGGACAACTATACTTTGGGAACAGTGAAACAACATTTAGATTCAGGGTGCCCACCTGGTTAATCTTAGCTCACACCTCTCTCTCCCTCATTATGCTCCAGACACACTGGCTTTTTCTCTGTTTTTTTGTTTGTGTGTTTGTGTTTATCATGCAATCTTGTCCCTATTGGGAGATATTTCCACTTTTGCTCCTACTGCCTGGAAGGATACTTCCCAATTCTTTTGCATAGCTTTCTTCTTGTTAGTTACACCCCATTTCAAATGTCATTTCCTTGAAGAAGCTTTCTTTGAATAATCAAAATAAAGACTTTTCAATCCCATAGAGGCTTTCTACCCAATCAACCCTATTTATTTGCTTAGTAACACATAACTCTCCCAAATTATGTTGTTGGTTCACTTGGTTTTATCTAAAATACAAGCCACAAGATGGTGGGGAACTCATTGCTCTCTGACTAATACTTAAAAGAATGCTAGGAATCCCGGAGCCGGCCCCGTGGCGCAAGCGGTTAAGTGAGCGCGCTCCGCTGCGGCGGCCCGGGGTTCTCCGGCCCGGATCCCGGGTGCGCACCGACGCACCACTTGGCAAATCCTGCTGTGGCGGCCTCCCATATAGAGAGGAGGAAGATGGGCATGGATGTTAGCTCAGGGCCAGTCTTCCTCAGCAAAAAGAGGAGGATTGGCAAATGTTAGCTCAGGGCTGATCTTCCTCACAAAAAAAATAAAAATCTTAAAAAAAAAAAAAAAAAGAATGCTGGGAATCCAGCATCTGTTTATATGTATTTGTTCAAGGCATGGATGAAATCAAGATGTAGCATTGCTATTTTCAAATTTTTAAAACTTATTCCCTTAGTCATTTACCTATGCATCCATACACTCATTAATTCAAAGTATTTTTTGAATTGAAAGTAATCTGTGAACTCTTGAGTACTGCACACTGTCTTGCCACTGTCCCCTAAATTTGCTCCAGTTTGTACATTTCACTTTTCAAGTGCTTGGTCAAAACTGAATCTTCTACGTGTGGTCTGACCCCATTTGAGTAAGCATATAGCCTTCCATATTCTGTGTTGTTTACTGCTATTGATAGAGCCTACAACCACATCAGATTCTTTGGCAGCCACATCACTCTAGCGATACTTATACGCTTAATGCAAAAAAAAAAAAAAAAGAAAAAAAGGCTGAGTTTTTAAATGTGTGCTTCTGCTAAGCCACATGTTCTTGGGCCGCTGGCTTTTTAATACAAATTCAGGGCCTTGCATTCATCCTTGTTAAACTTCATCATATCCTCTGGCAGGTATTTGTGTCATATTTGCATCCCCCAATCTGTGACTTTATTTGGGTTCCAGCAGACTGTGTAAAAGGCGATTTGCAGAGTTGCTTCCCTGCAAGCAGAAGTTGAGTGACAACTGAACATACTGAGCTCCCATTTCTCCGCTAATCCAGTGTGGGCCTGAGCCAAGGCAAGGAAAAAATGAAACACCATGGAAATAAATTCTTTAAAAATCCAGGTAATAATAAACATTCGTTTTTTTTTGGTTATCTGTTTCTGTAACAAATCACACCAAAATATAATTGCATAAACAACAACTTATTACTTCCCATAATTCTGTCATCTGACTAGATGGTTCCTCTTCTTCATGTGATGTTGGTGGGGGCACCACAGGAAAGCTAGAGGTTCTAAAATGGCCTTACTCATACGGTGAGTGGTTGGTGTCGGATGCTGTCTGGGAGCTCAGCTGAGCTTAGGATGGAGGCCTCTGTTCTCCACCATGTGGGCCTTTCCACATGGCCTCTTGGCTTCCTCACAGCATGGAACCTGGGTGCCAAGGTCGGGTGTTCCAAGAGATATGGGTGGAAGCTGCAGCCCTCTTCAGGTCCAGCCTTGGAAATTGCCCAGCTCCTTCCCACCACACATCATTGGTTATAAAAGGCCACAGGCCAGCAGATGAGGAAAGAGAGGCTCAGCGACAAGAATTTGCAAATCTGGCCCTTCCGGCCTTTCATTAGAAAGGGGAAGAGCTCTGAAATCCCAGAATCCAGGAGGCATGACACTGTCAGGGTGCCGTGTGTGTATATGTATATATTATTATGAAAAAGTAATAAAAATATACCCCCAAAGATACAGATGTTTGTTTTTAAAAAATGCAAATAAATAAAGATCAAACAAAAATGACTCATCATCCCACTTTAGAGATAATGTTCTTTACATTTGGGGTTTTATCTTTTCAGTTGTTTTTCTATGCTTATGCTTTCTTTTATGCTTTTGCATATATATAATTATATATAAAACAGACTTGTTTTGTACTCTGCCTTTTTTCATTTAAAAATTTTGTCGTGAGCATCATTTGCTCTATGCCACTAAATATTCAACTTTTACATTATTTTAATGCCCTGTGCCACAATTTACCCATCCTCTGATGTTGGACATTTAGGTTGTTTATGATTTGTCACTGTCACAAATATCCTTCAGGATCACATTACAAAAGGGCATGTGGGATGGGAGGCATTTCCTTGGTTATCATTAGAGGCAAGATCCAGTCTGCTCTATGGCTACAGTCTAAGTTCCTCTGGCATGCAAACTATATTCATTTCCTCCCAAGACTACTAATATTCCCATCTTATGATGGCATCAGGCTTAGCTCAAGGTTCAAGACCTTGTCATGTAAATCTAAATGAGGATCCTTGGGTGCAGTTCCTCAGATGCCGTCCCTCAGATGAAGATGCCTCCGAGCCAAAAAGAATCTCTCTACCTCTACACACTCAGCATAAAATAGAGCAAGAAGACAACACAATCGGATGCTCATGGTAGTCACTGGCCCATAGCAATTCTGAAATCCAGTGCATACGTTGCCAATTCTCTCTGCTCTGCAGGCAGAGAATGTATATTGATTAGGGTCCATTTCTGCTTTGGGGACTCATTCTCAGTAGCTCTTGGCTATGCTCTCTGGCCTCTGGAATTTTCCTTCTGAGTAATTTTTTTCTTTTCCATTAAAAATGGCTTATTTTTTACAGCTGAGTTGCTCTTGGCTCACTCTCTATTCATAGAAATTTGGGGGCCCAGAGGTCTTTTTTCATTTTGAAATGTCTCTGTCTCTTTTAGTTCAAGCTGGTGTCACTCCCATTAGTACAATTCTCTTTACAATTTTTTTTTTTTTTTTGGTGAGGGAGATCAGCCCTGAGCTAACATCCATGCCAATCCCCCTCTTTTTGCTGAGGAAGACTGGCCCTGAGCTAATATCAGTGCCAATCTTCCTCCACTTTATGTGGGATGCTACTACAGCATGGCCTGACAAGCAGTGCATCGGTACACGCCCAGGATCTGAACCCAGGCCGCCAGCAGTGGAGCGCGTGCACTTAACCGCTATGCCATGGGGCCAGCCCCCTCTTTACAATTTTGTTGGTTTTATGAATCTTGTTGAAGTTTGCACTACTAGACAAAAGACACGCCCACAGATCCCTATGGAAAGGATGTCTCCCTACTTTGGGGTGTAGTCAAGTGCCTGTAGAACAACATCCTTTGAAGTCCTTTTGCTAGTTATGGGGTTTAGGAGACACATCTTGATATTTTTCTGAGGCCTTAACCTGAATCTTACAGCCATACCCTTCACTTGGTCTTGACCTGAGGCTATGTGTTAGTGACAGTGTTTAGGTTTCATCTTGGCTCAAGTTTTTATTTACTTTGAGACTCTTTTATGCCATGGAGAAGCTGAGAAATAGAAACAACTTTCTTTTCTAAACCTGCAAGTTGAGAATATTTTCTTTAATTTCTGCTTGAATATTGAACATTTCCTCCTTTAGACCATCATTTTTTCCCCATACTTTATCATAGGCAGCTAAAAGAAAAGCCATTTTGGTACTTTCAACGTTATTCTGGAAAACTCTTTAATCAGATCCATAAATTTATTAGGTACACTTTGATCCGTCACCTTACTGTAGGTAAAGTGTTGCCAGATGTGGTGCCATTACATCACACAGGTCTGCTTTTCTCAAACCTCCAATAACAGTTTTCTCACTGCCCTTCCAGCCTCTGTTAACAGTCTCCTCGCTGCCCTTCAGCCTATGCTGTGCCCCAAGACCAAAGCTAGTGACACGTGTTTTAGGATTTTGTTACACAGAACGTGATTTCTGGTACTAATTTCTGCCTGGGTTATCTCTTGTTTTGTAAAATCCACCCTAAATTTTATGTCTTAAAACAATATTAATGTATTATTTTCATGAGTTTGTGGGTTTGCAAGTGGTATTCCTGCTTCACGTGGTGTCAGGTTCTAGGAAAGCTGGAAGGTCCTCCATGACCTCACTTGCGTGGCTGACAATTGGTGTTGGATGCCGTCTGGGAGCTCATCCAGGAATGTGGGCTGCGGCCTTGGTTTTCCTCCTTCAGGCCTCCTCATGGCTGAGTTGGCTTCCTCAAGTATGGAGCCGGGCTCCAAAATGCCGTGTTCCAAGAGATAAAGATGGAAGTTGATCTTTCAAAGCCTGGTCTTGAGATACACAGCTCTCTCCTACCACATTTACTGGTCAAAGCAGGTCACAGGGAAAACCCAGATTTAAGGAATGGAACATGGGCTCCACCTCTTCACGGGGGAGTGGAGAGGTCACATCGTAAAAGAGTGTGTAGAATGAGACCTTGCTGTGGCTGTCTCTGGAAACACAGCCTGCCTCATTCCTGTCGCTCATACCATGTTCTAGGCTCTGTTCTGAGCACTTTCCATGTAATTATAAGTCATTTAATCCTCAACCCTGTGAGACAGATTAACGTTGTCATCTTCATCATACAGCTGAGGAAATGGCAGCACACAGAGGATAATCAATATGGCGAAGCTTCTAGAGTTAGTAAGTTGCAGAGATGGGGATGGAACTCAGGCAAATCTGGTGTCTGAGCCTGTGCACTTAACCTCTACAGCCTCTGTATTAGTCTTCCTGGGCTGCCATAACAAAATAACCCAGATTGAGGGGCTTAAGCAACAGAAATTTATTTTCTCAAAATTCTGGAGGCTGAGAAGTCCCAGATCAAGATGTGGCTGATTTGGTTTCTAGTGAGGGCTCTCTTCCTGGCTTGCAGATAGCTGCCTCCTCACTGTGTCCTCACATGGTGGAGAGAGAGTGAGCTCTCTGGGGTCAGAGCTCCATCCTTATGACTTCATTTAACCTTCATTGCCTCCAAAAAGACCCTATCTCCAAACACAGTCACATTGGGGATTAAGGCTTCAACATGTGAATTCTGGGGATATACATTTCAGTCCGTATTACACTTCTGTCTATCCTGATAGAACAACAGTTCATCCTTAAGTGGGCAGCCCTGCCAGAGGGTGTAGGAAACTATCCTAAGGAGAACAAGCCTCTTATGACACGGTATTGATTTATTCACTTGCTTATTCACCAGGTATTTATTGAAAGTCTGCTAAGTGCCAGGCACTGTTTTAGTCATTGGTAATATAATGATATATAAGTCAGAAATTATTCTTGCTTTCAAGCAATGTATTATATATACTAGGAAAATAGCTATTATGAATTTTAAATAATTATTATTACAGTTTTCTTGTGTACTTGAAAGAAGCAATAAAATGTACTACTACGCGAGCTTTAAGTAATAGGATGCTTTGGGCTTTGGTCCAGGGTCCAAGAAATTTAAACATTTAACATTTAAAGTAGTGATTGAAAAGATTGTACAAATGTCATGCCCTTTCTCCCTCAGCAAATGCCTTCTGCACAAACATCCCACTCTGTTAGTTCCCCAGCCATTGGAGCAATCCGTTGCTTGTCCAGGATGAGCCTCCTCGACAGCGGGCAGAGGTAGTTGTTCCCACCCTCCTGGCCAGGAGTGTCCACTGGCTCTTGGCAGCAAATGAGACTCCCTGTCTTTATCCACTTCTTCTCATGACTTAAGTCTTCGTTTCTTTCTGATTGTCCCTAGTACAAATTGTTTGTGACTGTGCTGACAGGTAGATTGAATTAAGTTTGAGGATCCACAGAAGTCTTCCTTGGGGAAGTGACATTTAAGAAAAAGATCAGAAACTTCATCAATTTACTGGGCATCCATGCGAAAGTACCATGCCAGTTGTCTCTGTTTGGTGCCTATTTTAGTAAATGTGAAAGGAGTAGAGGTGGTTATAATGTAGGCTCTGTTGTCAAAGGCTTGACTTGAATCCTGACCCTGAACACAGTAGCAGTGTGATATTAAATAAACTACTCAACCTCTCTGGGCTTGGTTACATCTTCTGTAAAATAGGAAACAAGTGACACCGTTGAGAACTATTGCGAAGATTGAATAGGATGACATTGAACACAGTGCTTGGCACAAAGACAGAACTCAGTGTCAGTAGCTAATTGCTAGATTATTAGCAATCTTGTTTAGTCAGGAGAAGCGGAGGATTTGGGGGAGAGAAACAAGCCTTTATTTACCAACTCTAATAGGTATTGTGCAGAAAGAGTTAACTGAGCCTGGTTTGCCCAAACCCTTCAGATTCCAAAGATCTTCAGGACTGGCCCTTGACCAGCTCCCAGGAGATGACCTGTGAATATCTTTGGAAGGTCCTGCCTGCTAAGAGTGTCTTCGTATATCTGAGACTTTGAGCCATGCCAGTTCATTTACGCTAACGATGTGATTTATGGCAATTGTTTTTGTATGCCTGGGGCTTTGGGGCATCTGTATCAATTTGACATTGAGTTGTGTGGGGGGGGGCACTCCATGCCTATGTGACTGACCCTGATATAAACCCTGGACACCAAGGCTTGGTTGAGCTTCCTTGGTTGGCGATACTTCACACATGCTGTCACATATCATCGCTGGGAGAATTAAGTGATCTCCACGTGGCTCCATTGGGAGAGCACAACCAGAAGGACTCTGCTCTCTGTGTCTATTTGTTTTGCTGACTTGAATATGTATTCTTTCCCTGTCATAAACCATAACTGTGAGTATGACAGCTTTTCTGAGTTCTTCAAGAGAATCCTGAAGCCTGAGGGTGATCTTGGGGACCTCGAATACAGTCACCATGTGAGGTGATTTATTCACGGCATCTCTTTTAATTTAATCTTCAACACCATCAAGCGATGAAACTGATGACTCAGAGGCTATCTTCCAAGAAGAGGCAGCAGGGCAGGTTCACACACTTAGCAAGTGTTCATCCAGAGTTTGAACCCAGGGCGGCCTGGTTTCAGAGAATTGAGTGTCACTTGGGCTGGTAATTTCCAAATGGACCAAGTGCCTATATGGGACAGTGCACTGTGTCCAGGCACTGATTACACTGCTTCTTCTGGCCTGATTGTATTTTCTTTCTATTAGAAGGAGACACTAGATATGAGAGGGGGGCAGAGAGAAGTGGAGAGAGTGTCAGAAATAAGATAGCATTCCTCGCCTCAGTCACCACCCACTGAATTATCTATAAATACTTCAGGGAAGTAAAGAAGGGGGCACACCAGAAAGCAGGTGTCCCTCACAGGCCAGTGTAGCTAGAAAAAAGAAATAAAAACACACCAAGACTCAAGGAATTCCTTGTTGATTTTTTCCATATTTTTTATTAAAATATTTATTTTGAGGAACAAAGCATATCTATATGCACCAATGTTGAAAAAATATCAGTGGAAAAAAGCAAGGCGAAGAAAGATGTGCAGCACACATTATTTGTGTAAAACAAAGCAAATACACATACATACCCATGCACATATACTTAGTATCTTTTATGTTTTCTATACATGACACATACATTATCTATGTTACCTATGTACCTATGTATCCATCTCTCCCTCTGCGTCTATGTATCTATCACATATATACAGTCATGCATCAGTTAACGTTGGGGATGCATTCTGAGATATTTGTCATTAGGTGATACTGTTGTTGTGTGAAAACCATAGCGTGTAATTACACAAACCTAGATGGTATAGCCTCCTACACACCTAGGGTACATGGTACTAATCTTACAGGACCACCATCACATATACTGTCCATCATTGACTGAACTGTCATTATGCTATGCACGTTGTACTATTTCTGGAAGGAGACAAAAGAACAGGGAGGAGTAATTGCCTCTGAGAATTCAGAGCTTGTATTAATTTCCTACTGCTGCTTTAACAAATTACCACTCACTTAGTAGTTTAAAACAGCACACATTATCTTACAGTTCTGGGTGTCAGAAGTCCTAAAATGGGTCTGTAAGGCCCACATTCCTTCTAGAGGCCCTAGGGGAGAACCCATTTCCCTGCCTTTTCCAACTTTTAAAGGCTGCTCCATTCCTTGGCTCGTGGCCCTGCATCTCCCCCTCTGTTTCTGTCTTCACATCTCTTTCTTTGACTGTGACGGTCACCCTCCTTCTTCTCTCTAAAAAGGCCTTTGTGATTTCACTGGATCCATCTGGATAACACAGGATAATCTTCCCTTCTCAAACTCCTCAGCTTATTCACATCAGCAAAGTCCCTTTTGCCAGGTAAGGTGACCTATTCACAGGTTGGGGGGGGTAGGACATGGACATTATTCTGTTGACCACAAGGGTAGACAGGAAACTTTGTTGTCACTGGATATAGCTGTACTTTTAAAATGCTTTACGATGTGTAGTATTATATTACCTATTCAAATTTTAAAGTTATATTTATATGATAGGAAAATTCCTATATATGATTTTTAAAACATCAGAGATTAATTTTTTTTTAAGGAAGATTGGCCATGCTCTAATATCTGTTGCCAATCTTCCTCTTTTTCTTTTTTTCTCCCCAAAGCCCCAGTACATAGTTATATATCATAGTGGTAGAGTTGTAGCTCTTCTAAGTGGGACACTTCCTCAGCATGGCTTGATGAGTGGTGAGTAGGTCTGTGTCTAGGATCCGAATCTGTGTACCCCGGGCTGCCGAAGTGGAATGGGCTAACTTAACTGCTGTGCCACCGGGCCAGCCCCCAAAAATCAGAGATTATTTTTACACAGATTAAATTAAGTTTCCTTTCCACCTCTGATGTGTCCCAGCTGCTGCTTAGAAGCAGCCATTTTACTTAATGCTTGTGTATCATTCTGCTTTTTTGGAAGAAGAAAAATGGGGGGAGGGGGAGGATGGTGCCTGATGGGAATGGTGGGCGAGCTGCTATAAAGTCTTCTGCCTGGATTGAGACCTCCTTCTGCTTCTCTTTGGGGGTCTACATCTTTTACAAGGCCAGCAAATAGATCTTTTTCCTGACTGTGCCAAGCATCACGTTAGATCCTGGGGTACAAACCAGGTTGTGCCCTCACGTGGCCTCGGACCTGGGGGGGAGGTGGGCAGTAACGATGCAGCCATGGCTAATCAGGAGGATGTGTGGCCTGAGCAGGCATAGTCCCCTCTGCGTCTCAGCCAGGAAGAGCCCCTCCCTGTGCAGCCGGGTGCTGGAGGTGGGATGGAGAAGGCGAGATCTGCTTGGCTGCTAGCCTCAGACACATACTGTCCATCTTCCAGGAGGGCATCGCCTTTCTCCTGTGTACTTATGCCTGGGCTAGTGTTCCATGAAAATCCCATGATCAACCAAAGCATGATTTCCCTGGCAACCAGAGGGGCGTGAGGCCGTCAGCCTGTCTGATATAGGGACCTCCCTGGGCTGTTTTCTAAGCAGCCCACAGCCACAAGGCAGGAAAACACAGGTGATGCATAGCTCTCTGGCTTTCTTTCCCTTCCTCTGGGGAACCTGGGGCCTGGCTGATTCATTGTAGTGCCTACCATCAGGCCCCTGGCCGAGGGCCTCTGAGGGAAGGAGGATTCCCCTAAGGCTGTGAATGCTGGCTGTCAAGAGCGGTTACCCTTGGGCTGGTACCATGTGCTGGGATTTTCAGAGGCTGCCTTTCTCTTTCTTTTATCTGGCTGCAAATTTTGAACCTTTAAAAGCCTCAACTATTTCAGACACCCACACAAGCCGTAAGCCACAAAGGTCAGTAAATTTCAGGCCAAGAAGGAAAACAATGCAGAAAGAGAAGGAAATGCACAGAGACAGAGCAAGATGCTAACACCCAAACGACACATGGCCCCAAGGAACAGCAAAAAAGCTGTGCCTGAGAGACAAAAATGCCGGAGGTGTAGAGACGGATACACACCGAGAGGACTGGATATTGTCAGAAAAAGAAGTACGCAAGAGTCAGAAACCCAGACCCACAGAGGCTCGGCGACACTGTTATCCTCAGGTGTGCTCAGAGACAGACAATCTGAGAGAGGAAATCCTTCTCAAGGACAGAGCCAGATACCCTTAAGGTCCACTCCCACCGTTCTTATTTCCAGTCTGCAGATTCGCTTCTTCCTTGTCCCAGGAAAGACCTTTCCAGAATGGGAGACCCCACCTGCCACATTAATGAGTCAGACTTCCCACTTGCAGACCCCAGCAGGAAAGCAGCTTAACTAAGAACCAAGGACCTCAATATGTTTACAAGAAAGACATATGCACACAGGGAACAGAAGGCTGTGTATTCACAGCATCGATTTTCATGGGAAACTCGTCCTTCCCCCAGTCACTTAGCAAAGGGAAGTGACTCCAGAACTATAATAAAAGAGGCATAAACAAGCAAAGCAAAATCCTCATTTTGTCAAACTCCTTTGTTTAAAAGCTGAGCAAAGTTCAGAAAGGCGAGGTGGCTTACCCGGCATCACATCTCCAGAACAGAGGCCAGAGTGGGAACAGACATCTTTGGCCATGTTTTGGGTCTCAGAATGGTGGGATTTTGCCTCTCCATTGAAATAGTCTCTTACTCTGCTGTGGGGAAAAAAATCTGGATCCTAACTTTATCAGGTATTATGAAGTGAATTGGGAACTATAAATGGCACTTTCAAAGGTAGCCATAATTATTTCCCTCTTTTTGATGGAGCACAAAGGGTGTTCCCGATCTAACATTCCCACAAGATCTTGGCACAAAAGGGATGAATATAGTACAACTTTGGTTCCTTGCTGGCATTTAAAAGCTCTCGTTTGGGAGTAGGATTTATTAAATATTGTAATCAGTTCAGTGTCGCCTGTTGAAACATTTGCTTTAATGGGCTTGTTAAATTTAGATTATGTTAAAAAGAAAAAGAGAGAGAGAGAGAAAGAAAGACATTTCCCTGTCTCTGAACCCTTGGGCTGCTACATCATGATTGGATATGTGTTCGAGAAATAGCTCCCAGCCGTGATAATTACCCCGATGGTGGGAGGAAGAGAAGAGGATGACATTTCGAGATGATTCAAGAGGACATTTTGTTTTGTAAACACAGTCTTCTGATCAAAGCCAGTCCTGACTTTGGAAAGAGCAACCTAAACTCTTCTTCCTTTCTTCTTTTCTTCTTCCCTTCCTTTATTTCCTGAATGATATTTTAAATTGATTTTAATTATACAGGTAATACATGATATTAATAGCTAACATTTATTGATGGCCTACTATATGCTAGGCACCTTTCTAAGCATTTTACTTACATTAATTCTTTAAATCTCCTTAATGCCCCATGAGGCAGATATTATTATCTCATTTTACAGATGAGGAAAGTGGGGCACAGAGAGGTTAAGCAATGTGCCGAAGGTCACACAGCTAGTAAATGGCAAAGACAGGATTCAAATTCAAGTGTCTGACACTAAAGATTATGCCCATACCTAACTGCTATGCTACACTGCATGCATGTTCATTCTCCCGTAACATTCAAGTTTTTTCATATAAAGCTAACATCTCCTTTGATCACCAACTCAATCCCTCTTTTCTCCATACTCAAAGTTAGCAGATACCATCAGCTTAGGAAGTAGTTATTACATGCATGAGATAAAGAATCTCTTTGTGTTTTAAATCAATGTTATCATTCTTGAAATGATTTTTTCAATCAAAAATATTGCATTTCATAGCTCTATAATATTTCATCCTATTTTATTTAACTATTCCCCTCTTAACAGATATTCCTGTTAGGTTAGGTTGTTCTTTAATTTTTCTTTAAAGTAAGTGATGCTGCAAACATCTGCAGGTGTGTCTCTAGGGCAGATAGCAATAATGGAACCACTTTGCCATTTCTGGTTTTAACGGGTATTGCCGATTTACATTCTTCACAGCAGTACCCGAAAGTCACTGTTTTTTCAGAGCCTCACCATTATTTTTCATAACTAAACTTTTTTAAAAAGTGTTTGCTAACCTGAGGGTGAAAATATGAGTGTTTCTCTCTACCCTGCTGTAACAGTAACCACCTTGATTGCATTGCCTTTGTGTCTGCGGTCTTCAGTTCCACCCAGCTGAGCCTACTAAAGGCCAAGGTTAGGTTTTCCTTTGTTCTCAGGAAAATGTAGCAAACATAGCCTGTTAATTTTTGTTCTCCACTTTGGCCTGGGAATCAGGAGCCAAAGTGTAGCTGTTGAGATTTCTAGGAGATGAGACCCCCCAAGATGAAAACCGCGTGCCTGTTTGGAAGCAAAATCACAACCTCCCCTCTTTGATTTATTCATTCATTCCAATATCCAGTTTTTAATTCAACAAATAATTAATGAGAACTTTTTATGTGCAGGCATAGTACAGGGTGCTTCGGACCCCAGGATGAGCAAAATGAATGCTGTCCCCATCCTCATGAGCTTTGTCTACCTGTGCCTGTCCAGTTCATAGGATCAAACCTCCTCTTTGGTCTTCCCGACTTTATATTAACTATTGCCCATCGATCTCCCGAGGACTTCACCTCGAATCCTAGGCCATGTGTTTGGGGCTCTGCTGCTTTGCAAAGCACCCGGTTCCCATCTCGGAGGGTTGGCTGCTGCCTCCAACCTCCATACCTACTGTGGATATTCTGCAAGATATTTAAGAATATTTTGGAAATACTCAAGGTCTGAATTCACTGTTATTATTATTGTGCCAGTTCTGTTTAAATAGTTCAGGATAGATGGGACCTAAACTCTGAAATAGAATATCCACCCTTTCTGTTAAGAGACAATTCTTATTTTTTTAACCACTTCACTGAGGAATTCTTGCCATTTGGGACAACATGCATGAACCTGGAGGACATTATGCTAAGGGAAATAAGCCAGACACAGAAGGACAAATACTACATGATACCATATATGATGAATCTAAAATAGTCAAAGTCATAGAAGCAGAGAGTAGAATGGTGGTTGCCAGTGGCTGAGTGGAGAGGGAAACAGGGAGGTATTAGTCAGAGGAGACAAATCTTCATGAGTCTCTTGCATTTCTGCATGTCTTGAGAGCAAAGGGATGGCTGACTTTGTTCTGGATCATCTTTTCAAGGATGTTTGTATAGTGATCAGCCTTGGAAGACAGAGACAGTGCCTCCTGCTGGAGTGTAGAGTAGGTTTGCTTTCAGCAGGTATGCTTACTGCTTGTTATAAAAGACTCAGGTTCCCTAAACTCAGGGTTACTTTCCTGTAATGCACTCTACTGCATATGCAGATGTCAACTTGCTCTCTCTGCATCGTCCTGTGGAAACTGGGGCTCAGGGAACCATTACACATGCTGATACTCTGGCTAGTGCTATTGCTGTGAGTAATAAACTTTCCTTTGTTTCTGGCCCAGGCATCTTGTGTCTTCTACCAGCATCTATGAAACCATGGCAAGCTAACTTGTTAGTTTGAAAATAGGGAAATATCTCAGACATTTCACAGTTATTGATACCTTTGTTTATCCATTCAATAAAATATTTACTGAATATCTACTATGTGTCAGACATTAGGGATACAGAGATGAACAAGATAGTCAGGTCCCGGCTTTCATGGCGCTTCAATTTAGTGAAGAAGGCATGTAAAATAGAAGCACTTACAGATTGTGAAGTGTGCCAGGAAGGGAATACATAACGTGCAGTAGACACTAATATGAATGCTAGGATAGGGTGGTGAGAGATGAGATGGTGCCTGTCATTCAAATACTCAAGGAAACCCAAGTACAAAGGCACTGAGGTAGGACGGAGCTCAATGCCTTCCACGAACCGACAGGTGATCAGAGCGCCTGAGGGGAGTAAAGCAAATGAGAGAGTGGCATGACGTGAGGTCAGAGAAGGAGCAGAGAAAGCAGAAAATACAGGTCCTTGAGGTCACAGTATGGAGGTTGCATTTTATTCAAAGTGAAAATGAAAATCATAGAAGAGTTGGCATAGCAGGGGAGAGGGTGGGGAAAGATCTGATTTGCATCTTGTAACAATCCTTCTGGCAGCCAGGTAAAGAAAAGAGCAAGAGCGTCTCTCCCAGGACATAGTGTCTGGACCGTCCACGGCCTTCTCTGGGCCCAATCTTAATGTCCCTATGCCCTGTGAGTGTGTTTCTGACCAGTCTCTGCTCTATCTCCCGTTCTTCATTCTCGCTGCCCGTATGTTGCCGAGCAACCCACAATGCCCCTTGCCTCAGTGCACACGGAACAATGGTCTTTCAAGCCTGAGACTTGAGAAGGGTGTGAAGAGTGCATCTAAAACCAGAAATGTGGGCAACCCTTCAGAATGGGCCATTGTTCAATTGGGAACAGAAAAGGATTTGCAACAGACAAAAAGAGAAGATATACCTTTTGTCAGGGAGGGATCACAAAAACATCCATAAAAATACTAGCCCAAAGCATTAAAATCGACATCACAGACATGTTTGATGGAACAAGACAGTGGGACATATCAAAAACAGAATGTGACAAACTAAATGTCTATCAAGAAAAGAATGGTCAGCTAAATGGTGGCATATGCATATTATTATAGGATTTTATGCAGCTAAACATGAAGAATAAGTTGCAAAGTAATGTGTTTAGTATGATCCATTTAAAGCAAACATTGATGATTTAAAAAGTAAATGTGTGTTTATGTGTTTGCATATATGTATAGTCATGGAGACCGGTGTGAAAGATTACCTTCCTCAACGTTGTTGGGAAGTTGGCTCTCAGCTCTGGCTGAATATGAGAATCAACCCGGAAAATTTTTCCCTCACAGCTACCATGAAGTTTAAAACTGGGAAATTAAATATTTTAAATAAACTTTTTATTTTGGAATAATTTTACAGAAAGTTTTCTGCAAAGATACACATAGAATCCTTCATATCCTTTACACTCTTTTCCCTGTGGTTAGTAAAGATGGTACATTTGTCAAAACTAAGGAACCAACATTATTAACTGCATTACTATTACATGTACTAGCAGTACATTACTATTAACTAACTCCAGACTTTATTCATGTTTCACTAGTTGTTTTTTTTCCCCCCACTAATGTCTTGTTTCTGTTCCAGGATCCAATTCAGGATACTGTGTTGCTTTTAGTCATCACATCTCCTTAGTCTCCTCTGGTCTATGTCAGTTTCTCATTCTTTCTTTATTTCTCCTGACCTTGATAATTTGAAGGAGTATTGGTCGGATATTTTGGTAGACATCCCTCAATTTGGGTTTTCTCATGTTTGTCTATGATTAGACTGAGGCTACCGGGGATTAATACCAGGGCTGATGTGCCCTTCTCATCACATCATATTGGGAGTATGTGCTGCCAGCAGTCACTGGCGATGTTAACCTTGCTCACTTGGTGAAGATTGTGTCTGTCAGGTCTCTCCACCGTGAAATTACTGTTTCTCCCTTTCTATACTCTATTCTTTGTAAGTGAGTCACTAAGTCCAGCCCACAGTAGGGAGGGAGGTTTAAGCTCTACCTCTGGGATGGGGAGGGGTATATACATACAGTCACAAGTCACTTAACAAAAGTGATACATTCTGAGAAATGTATTGTTAGGTGATTTAATTGTGCAAACATCATAGAGTGTACTTACACAAACATAGATGGCATAGCCTGCTACACACCCAGGCTATATGGTACTAATCTTATGGGACCACCATCGTATATGCGGTGCATTGTTGACCGAAACGTCCTTATGGGGCACATAACTGTATGTTATTTGGAATTCCTCTGTGAGGAAGATTCGTCTCTTCTCTCCCATTTATTTATGTATTCAATCACTTATTTTTATCAGTATGGACTTGTGTACACTTATTTTATACTTTAGATGATAATCCAATACCACATTATTTTGTTACTGAAATGGTTCCAGCCGTGGCCCTTGGGAGTTCTTTCAAGTTGGCTCCTGGGTCCCTTTGGCATATCTCTATCCTTGTTTTTTAAGTACTTCCTTTCTTTCTGGAACCGTAAGATATTCCAGTCTCATCTTGTATAGTTCCAGCTTCAGCCTTAGAATCAGTCACTTCTCCAAGGAGAGTGATATTTAGAAACGAAGATCTGGGCAGAGATGTTCTCCTGCTACAGGAGTGTCTGGGCCCTTTCAGCAGGCAGAGCTAAGAAATATATGTATATAACCCATGTATACATATATACCTATAATTATTTCTCTTTTCCTCTCTCTCTCTATATAATATATAATATTATATATGCAATATAATAATTATATATATAATTTTAAAAACTAAACACAAGTTTATACTAATGTCTCTGACTCTAGTTCAGTATTCAGGATTCATTCTCCCCTTCTCTCCTTGCTTATTTGTAATTTCTTTCACTGACAGTGAGATATTTGGCCCCCATTATCTGCATTCATTTACTTATTTGTCCAACCCTAGTGCAGAGGCAAAGTACTTTGAGAATTGGTGACCCAGGGTCCTGTGAAAAGCAGGCTTACAAAACAGAGTCCAGTGTTTATTTAAAGTTCTTTGTCTTTAGCCTTATGGTTTCTGACCAAAAGACCATTTTCCAAAGTTACTGGGGTCGGCTTCTTTTTTTTAGTTCCTGGAGAACTTTTAAAAAACCTTGACACCTGTAGCCTAATCCAGACCACTCCAGCTTCCTTGCGGGTGGTTCCCAGCATTACATTTTTAAAAGATCCCTAGATAGTTCTAATATACAATCATTGCTTCAGAAATTGGAAATGAAGGGAGAGAGTTTTAAGTGTTTCTTCATGTACTGTTATTGCTTCACTAGTTAATAAGAACATAAACTCTTTTGTAACATAAAACAGAATAAGAAAACATCTTTTAAAAAATAGGATGAGAATAGCAGTCACAGGAACCAGTCTCTATTCCTGATTCTTCCTATAAATAGCAGTGTGACATTGGGAAAGTAACTTAAACATTCTGAGCCTCTATCTGCTTACCTGTAGATTCGATTCAGTCTAATGGCGTCCATCCTGTCCCTTATATAGCTATCCACAGACCAACCGAGACTATGTATGTAAGCACATTTTGATGACTTTAAAGAACTATTCAAATTGAAGGGATTGTTATTAAATTATGTCAATTGATGATTTGTTTTTGAGATCCTTGAGGACTTACAGGTGGCTCTGTTACCTGCACCATGGGTATGACCATTACCCACACCAATTGACCTGATGAATATAGAAGGGATGGGCCAGCCAGCAGGAGAGCGGAATGGAGCAGAGAGAGAGAGAGAGAGAGAGAAGAGAGAAGTACTGTGAAAGACAGCCAACGAAGACACAGGAATCAAAGAGAGTAGCTGTCTCCTGATTTACTTTGGTTCCTGAATAGCTTTCAAGGTTTGCTTACACTTGACACATCTCCTTGCTACATTACAGAGCTACTAAATTTTTCATATTATTTTCAGCAATCTTGAATAGTGCACTGGGGTTCTCTAATTTGGTAGAGAGTGATAATAATTTTGGATATCGAATCTCACCTGTGCTGATTCAACTGTGATTAATGTAGGTGAAAGCTTACAAACATAATCAAACCCATAGCTGAGAGTTCCCAACCTGGGCATTATTGTAATTTGGGGATGGTTGGTTCTTAGGAGGCTTTCCTGCACATGATGGGATGCTGAGCAACATTTTTGGTGATCCTGCCCCACCAGATGCCAGCAGCACCTCCTCCCCCAGTGTGACAGCCAAAAATGTCCGCAGATATTGCCAAACGTCCCCTGGGGGCAAAATAGTCCCTGACTGAGAACCAGTGCTCTAGTGGGAATGAACATTTTTGTCCTTATTAATAACAATAAAATGTTATATACTAGTTTTATTATTTGAAAAAATTGTGATGAATCTTTAAAAAAAAAAAAAAAACTCATAGTCCTTGCAGTCACTGGATGACCACTAATGGGTCTGATGATGATATAAAGTGAGGAGGTATGGCTCCAGGGAGACTGTTCTGAACTTTTCAAATATTTTAATGATGGATAAAGGAAATTGTCTCTCATCATTATGTAAGACAGCTACCATTGCAAACCATACTCTTATTTGTCTCCCCATGCCTTATTAAGTGGTGAGAAATATCCAAAGAGGGTAGACTTTTCTGCTAGTGTATCAGTTTTTATGTATATTCTTTTTAGGTTTTAGGTCAGTGTCCATACTCTTGTGGAGTATACCGGAGTCACCTTCCAAACACTAACCACTTCAGTGAAGTCTTATTTGATTCCAAGTGAAAGGGCACTCAATCCAAACTGGCTTGAGCAACATTCTAATTAGCTCACATTATAGAAAAATCAACGGTGTTGTCTTCAGGTATAGCTGGATCCAGGGTCTAAGCAATGTATCTAGGATTTGGTTTGTCTCCATCTTTCAGTTTTACTATGATGTTGGTTTCATTCTCAGGCTCAACGACCCAAGTTCTGCCTCAGAAAGAAAGATGAATACAGCTGCTCCTCTTTACATGCTACCAGGTTAAGTCCCAATGGGAAAAGGGGACTTGTTTGTCTACCAGAAGCAAAAGACTCTTTGTTTCTTTGTTTTGTTTTGTTTTACTCTATTTGGGTCACAAGCTTATTCCCATGCCCATCCTTAAACTAATCAGTGGGCCAGGGTATGGGATACATCATTTGATTTAGTTCTAGTTTACATGCTGTGCTGTGAGGGTTAATTTTATGTGTCACCTTGACTGGCCATGGAATGTCCAGATTAAACACTATTTCTGGATGTGTCTGTGAGGGTGTTTCCAGATGAGACTAGCATTTGAATTGGTAGACTCAGTGAAGTAGATTGCCCTCTCTAATGCGAGTGGGCATCATCTGATCCCTTGAGGCCTGAATAGAGCAAAAGGTAGAGGAAAGAGGAATTCACACGTTTTTCCCTCCATCACTGCTTGAGCTGGGATACCTCCTCTCCTGCCCTCAGACTGGGATTTACACCATCGGCTCCCCTGGTTCTCAGGCTTGCAGACTTGCACTGGAATTACACCACTGGCTTTCCTGGGTCTCCAGCCTGCAGGTGGCAGATAGTGGGACTTCTCAGCCTCCATAATCACCTAAGCCAATTTCTTATAATAAATCTCTCTCCCTGTCTCTGTCTCTGTCTCTGTCTCTCTTTCTACATACATATATATATACATATATATATATATGTATATATATATGTATATGTAGGATATATATATATCCTATTGCTTCTGTTTCTCTGGAGAACTCTGACTAATACACCTACCAATTCCTGAAGCTGGGTGAGCGAGTGGGAGAAGAGAAAAATCCTCAAATGAAAACAAAGACTGCTATTGGAGGAACATGGAGGAGCTTCTGGGTAGGCAAACAGCAGAAGTCCATTCCACTAAACTTCTTCCTATAACATAGTTATAGACAAGCCCTTAGAGTCTGGACAGTGGGACAATCCTCATTTTATAAATGAAGGAAACAGATCCCACAACATGGAGACAAAGCAACAACTACAGTTGGTAGCTGGGACCAAACACTATGGCATCAAATTTCCAAGATTCACCAAGAGAGATGAAATTCATTCCAGGCCCAAAGAAAAGTGAAAAATATTTTCTTTATACATTGCTGGGATCACTTTGTTTCACACGCAGTGTTTATCTTGTTTTTAAACCTTACATGATCAAAAAGCGACCTGTGGCACTTGCTAAAAATCTCGATTCTCAGGTTAACCTCTCATTGGTTATAATTTGCAGCCAATGCCTGGGGTATGGCCAAGGAACCCACTATTCTTATTATTGGACAAGTTTGGAGAATGCTGCATATGCCAGTGGTTTTTTCACCCCAGATCAATTAAATCAGAACCTCTGCGGGTGAGAACTGGGCATCACTTTTTTTTTTTTTTTTTAAGTTCCCAGATGATTCCAATGTATAGCCAAGTTTGAGAACCAATGCATTGTATGATAGAGCAGTCATTCTGGAGATCTTGGTAGAAAGACAGAAGCCAAGGTCCTATTCTCCTTTAACAAACCTGAGCTTCTGTGTTCTTTATTTGTGTTCTAGGTGACTCTTATACATACCAAAGTTGAGAAACATTGTAATACAGACTTACTACTCAAAGTGTAGTTGCCAACTAGCACCATCAATATTATTTGGGAGCTTCTTAGAAAGGCAGCATCTCAGCCCCCACCCCAGACCTATTGAATCAGGATCTGCATTAAAACAGTAATCCCTAATGATCTGTATGCATATCAAAGTTTGAGAATCTCTGCTATAGCCCCATTTTTCTCTTCCCCAGCAGCGACTTAAGCTCATCTGGGGAGATCCTATAAATTACTGATGTCCAAGCCTCCCTCCAGTATATTCTAATGAATTGGATGTAACCTTGAGTAGGACCGCTTTATCAGTAATTTTAAAAAGGTCCCCAGGTGATTCCGATGTGCAGCCAGGGTTGAGAACCACTGTTATAGGACAAAGAGTTTGTTATCAGTTGAGCTCAGGTTCAATTCCAGCTGCAACATTTATTAGCTCTATGACTTTGGATAAGTTATTTAACTCCATAGCCTTAGCCTCCTAATCATTAAAATAGACATATATTTAAAATGCTGTTTCTAGGTAAATGGAGCTCCTGACGTCTTTCTTACCTTGTGTCTTAGTTTCCGGGAAGGGCTGTTCTGCATGTTGAAGTTAAAAAACACCTGCAGTCAAAACAAGTGAAGGAAATCAGGAGCTAAAACTCATTTTTTATTAAGTAAAACTCTGGCAAAAAGGATTGCACTTTCTATCCTGGGTCCTGCTTGCTCCCTAGTCTAATAAGCCCAGGTTTCTAAAGGAGAGCCTAGTTAGGCTGCTTCTTTCCTGAGATCCTGCAGCCGTTTAAACACCAACTTTTCCTCCCGTAGGTTAATCAGATGGTGCTTTATGCAACAGCGAACTTAGCTTCCAGTTTGCAGGGAGGTACTGTCCTTCCATGAACTCTTTCTGAATCTTTTTCCTCATTAGGTGTGCACAGCCATGAAGCCAACTTGAGCAGCCTAATAGGCAAGGGAAGCTCTCGGCTTTCAAGCTAGATTGTCAATAGGCACGTTTGATACGGCTGCATTTCTGACCTAATCAGCTACCAGCAGTCTCTCCATTGAGTTCCCTCGGGGCACCAGAGCAAGCTATATTTCACAATCTAACAGTTTAAATCAGCTCCGATCTCAGGGAGCAGAGGCCTGAAGAAAAAAATAACGTTGGAGGAAGCTTGTATATGCAGAGAAGAATCTCTTTGATGATGGTGAGCATGTTTGCACAATATCTGCTCCTCGCCTGAAACCAGACCAGAGCCTCCATCGACAGTGCTGGAGCCGATGTTTGTGAGAACAGGTGCATCTAAATTCAAATTAAATCCTCAGGTCACTCAGCATTCAGTTATTTTCCTGGAGAACTCCCATAGGACAATTTTTGCCAAAGTGTGGCGGGAAACAGAACATTAGCTTATCAGTGTGTGCCTCGGTCACACTTCAGCCTTGGTTAAATATCATCATCCATCTTGAAGATGCTCTGGCTCTGGCTCTATTTAATTTAGGTACTGAAGGGAGCATGTCAAATATTTTTGTATTAGTAAGGATGTTTTCGGGTGCAATTTACTGAAAACCTAAACAAACTGGATTAAATATAGACAGAGTTTATAAGTTCATACAAAAAATGAAATCTAGAGTCACAAGGTCTTAGGCGTTGTTTGATCAGAATTCTTCAAATTCTGTCATTCTCTAGGCTTGCCCTCCTGGCTTTGTCCTCGTGGTAGCCAAATAGCTGAAGTAGGTCTGGTCTTCATATCAGATCCTGAGAGAGCTTCTCTCTTCCCAACCATAAAAAGTCCTGAGTTTCACCCTGGTTGGTATAACTGAGTTTGCCTGCCTAACACTGAGACCACCATATCCAAGGGCAGTGATGTTGTGCTGATTAACCCAAGAGTAGAGTCAATTCCACCCAAACCACATAGCTACTTCTCAATAAGATAAATCGATATTGAGGAGGAAGCCAACATTTCCTATATAGTTACTTTCTTTCATGGCCTTATAGGTTGTTTTTTTTTTTAAATTAGAGACAACTTGAGTAGGTACCAGCTAGATTCCAAAAGTAGTTTAATATTGGCTTTGCCAGTACCTTAGAATCTCTCTCAAAGTGAGGCACATGGAAATCCAGATGAATTCCTGAGGATTATCTCATGCTGGCATGAAGCTATTTTAAAGGGTAGGAGGTTTGATTTTCTGGTCATTGGATGCCTTCTACAGAGTTGAGCTGTGAGAGAGTGTGTATGTGTGTGTGTGAGCATGTGTGTGTGAAAGTGGAGGCAGAGACCCCTTGGATTTCTTTATTCACTGAATATATTAGCTCCTGGCTCACAAACTTTCTTCCCACTCCAACTCCTCTCATCACTCTTTGTAGCCAGAAAATTCATGTGACTAGTCGTTTGGTTCTTTGACCTACTCTCCTCCCCTACCCCACCTCTGGCATCCCTCCAGTGTTCATACCCTAAACTTTGCACCACCAGTAAATTTTACCGCTTCTCCACATTTAAAATATATTTTGAATAACTCAGTCTTAGACTGTCACTTAATATTCTTGTTCTCCTATTTCAGAACCCTTAATGCGGCAATTTTTCCATCTTTACAATCCTTCGGTCCACTGGCCACATCACCTTTCCACTACTCATCAATCCTCACCTGTGTTCTCTTATCTCCTTCTCCAACTTCGATTTCATGATCCGTTTTTATAATTACTCCCTTGAAAACATCGTAACTCCCTTCTTTCTCTCTTCTTTTATCTTGTTCAGAAGGTTAAATTTTCCCTAACTAGCTAAACGTTACTGAGGAAAAATCAAACAGGCAGACCAACTTGTTTCACTTAAAATTCATGACCACAGACCTCACATGAAGGCTTGGTACTGCTCTACCATCCTACAGTGATTCTCCAGGAAGATTACTTCCTATCCTCTAGATGACAATTTCATAATTTCTCTTTTCTCTTCAGACCCATCACTCCTAGTCCTTCTGCCTCTCATTCTCATGTGTTGATATGGCTGCGTATGTATTGGAACAATAGAAGTCAATGGAGGAAATTTTCATTACCTCACCACAAATATACCCATATCTGTTTTCTCTTCTTAGACTTTCCTCTTGCAAAGATGGAGGAAATAGTGGAGAAGAGGGGAAAAGGGAATTATTGCTTAATGAGTACAAAGTTTCAGTTCGGGATGACGAAAAATTTCTGGAGACGGATACTGGTAATGGTTGTGCAACAATGTGAGTGTACTTAGAGCCACTGAACTATATACTTTAAAACACTTAAAATGGTAAATTTTATGCTATATATATATAAGATATGCTATGTGTATATATATATATATTTTTTTTTCCACAATAAAAAATATGTATTAATTACAACAGGAAAAGTAGTAACTTTATACTAGAGAAAACAGGCAGAAACCACCCTCCTCCCAAAAAAGAGGATGGAGAAAATATCCTTCCTCCATTTTTAGACTAATCCTTTACACTCTGGATTTCATTGCCTCTTGTTTTATCAAAGACTTTATGCCTTTAGTTGATCCCTAATGTGCTGATTGTTCTCTGCCTCTGCCCTACATCCATTATCTTACTTTCTCCGTGTGCTGGGAGACCAACATCTACCGAGTGAATCACTTGAAGTCCCTTAGGTTGGCCAACAACCTAAGGACACAAGCAGGAGATCATTGGGTGTGATCAGAAAGATTATGTTCTGAATTGCCTGCCCACAGATCTGGTAATAGCAGTTTTCCTCTATAGACACAATTTCTTTTGAGCAGCCCCCACTTTTGTGACTCCAGCTTTCATTGTCCCCTCCCTTCCCTCTTTAAGGCCCATATACGGTCATACTGTCCCTTCATTGCTATTCTGTGAATGTTTCACCTGCCCTCCCCTTGATAAGTAGTCCTCACCTTTACCTTTGGGTGTACCAAGTGTTTCTTGTCACAGCTCTAAAGAATAGTTCCCTCATTTTTAATCATCATTCTCTTAACCTCCATAGAATCATTCCTTACAGTATATAAACATCTTCTAATAATTTACATTAACAATAAAATTTAAAACAAAAACTTCTTAGGGCTCTACTTATGGATATGATGGATGAACCAGCAACAGAACAAATACTACACTAAGAACAATCAAAAAAGATGAACAAAATACAAAACAAACACACAAATAAAACGCCATTCATTTGAGGACAGGGAAGAGCCATCAAGGAAGCCAAGACCTGACAAGCCAAGGTCCTGGAGAGATGGGAACTCTTTGAGGGAAGGTTAACCTTCTGCACTCAGTCATCCCTGGAGAAATTAGAAGTTTTATAGCAGCACAGGCAAGAGGTGAAGAACCGGAGCAGAAAGTGGCAGATAAACAGACTTCCTGCAGTCTCTTGGGGCTAGAAAAATGAAAACTGGGGTTCTAAGTTACCGAAGCAGCCAAGAATTGAGAGGCCTAGAGGCCGGTGAAAAGTAAGCCTGAAACTCTATGCTCCTTTTCCCCCAGAGACATTTGCCAATTCATAAGCATTGCAGGAGAAGATTAAGAAACTGAGCATAAATTTATATTAAGAGGCTTAGAATATAACCAGAACTTTTGTTTTCAGGGCCTCCAAAACACTCAGGATCCCAGTAGGGACACCTAAGGCGCTATACCCTAGTGTTAAAGGTAAATTAGAGATAAGACCTTACATAGTCTGAAACCCAGCCTTAAATTCATTCAATACTTGATTGGATTAAGGTGATCTATCTCAACCTAACTGCCTTCTAGTAGCTAAAATAAATAAATCATCCATAGACTCAGAATTTTTCGTGTGTGATATCCAACATTCTGTCAAAAATTACTAGGCCTATAAAGAAATGGAACCAAGAAGAACTACAATAGAAATAGACTCATAGATTATTCAGATATTGGGCTTATGAGGCATAGATTTTATGATTCTTTTTATTTATTTATTTATTTATTTATTTATTTATTTATTTATTTATTTATTTATTTTTGTGAGGAGATCAGCCCTGTGCTAACATCTTCCAATCCTCCTTTTTTGCCGAGGAAGACTGGCCCTGGGCTAACATCCATGCCCATCTTCCTCCACTTTATATGGGATGCTGCCACAGCATGGCTTGCCAAGCAGTGCGTCGGTGCGTGCCTGGGATCTGAACCAGCGAACCCTGGGCTGCCGCAGTGGAGCGCGCGCACTTAACCACTTGCGCCGCCGGGCCGGCCCCTAGGCATAGATTTTAAAATAACTCTGATCAATATGTTTAATTGAATGAATGACAAGGTGGAGAATTTTACCAGAGAACAGAAATATGTACTTAAAAAGTATCAAATCAAAAATTGAAAAATAAAAAAGAAAATAAATCAAGTTTAAAACTCAATGGATGGGTTTAATAACAGATTAGAACCAACTGAAGAGAAAATTATTGAACTGGAAAATAGTACTTTATAAAATGTAATACAGACTGTATCAGAAAGAGACAAAAAGACTCAAAATCAAGAAAAGAGCTTAAGAGACATATTGGACAAGATGAAATGATTTAATATTTGTGTGATTGGAGTCTCATAAGGAGAGGAAAGAGAGAGATAAAGATAGAGACAGAGAGAGAAAGAGATACACACAGAGAGAATGGAGTAAAAATAGATTTTTCCAAAATAGATAAAAGCCATAGATTCAAGAATCACTAAAAACTCCAAACATATACAGTTTGAGAACGTGGGAAGTCCAACATCAGGGTGCCAACATGATTGTATTCTTGTAGGGCCCTCTTCCTGGCTGGCAGATGGCTATCTGCTTGTTGTTTCCTCACATGGCTGAGAGAGAAGCAAGCTCTCTCCTGTCTCTTCTTATAAGGGCACTAATCCCCTCATGAGGACTCCATCCTCATGACCTAACTACCTCTCAAAGCCCCCATCTCAATCACCATTACAGTGGGTATTAGGGTTTCAGCGTATGACTGTTGAGGAGACACAAACATACAGTCTATAACAGAAGGCTTCTGAGATGCTAGTAATACTGTTTTAAGATCTGAGTGGTGGGGTTTCACAGATGTGTTCACTTTGTGTAAAATGTTTGATTTGCGCACCTATTATTTATGCCCTCCTCTATATGTCGTACTTCCACATAAATATTTAGTTATAAATCCATGACCTGCTTCCTTTAACATTTTATTACTTTACCTCATGGGAAAACTTCTTGAAAACATTGTTTATTCTTGATAGATCAACTTCCCCGCATCTTATTTTCTTTTCATTTTATTCCTATCTAGTTTCTTTTTCACAACTTCCTTGGCATGATTCAAAATCATCAATCCCCCTCCCCACCACGTTGCCAAATCCAGGGGGCACATGGGTCCCCATCTTACTTTGTGTTTCAGGAGAATTGGACACAGCTTACTTCCTTCTCAAGACACTTTTTTCTCTGAGTTGTTGTAATACCACATTCTTCTGGTTTTCCTCCAATCTCACTGGCTGCTTCTTTTCAGATTCCTTTCTGCACTCACACTCCTCTGATTGACCTCTAAACATTAGAAAACCTCAGAACCCTGTCCAGATACTTGGTCATTTCTAATCCACATCCTCTTCTACATTCGTGTCTCCAAGTCAGACCTGAACGTTGAGTTCTGGACACATATGTTTAATTGTCTATATCAAGAGTCAGCGCATTTCTATGAAGGGCCAGATAGTAAATGTTTTTGACTTTGCAGGCTATATGGTTTCCATCACAAATACTCAAATCTGTCATTGTAGCATGAAAGCAACCATGGACAATACATAAATGAAAGGATGTGACTGTATTTCAATAAAACTTTATCTACCAAAACAGTGGCAGGCAAGATTTAGCTCAGGGGCTATAGTTCACTGATCCCTGGTGCATACGATACTCACACCTCAACCTCTAATAGGCATTTTAATATTAGCAAGCTTGAACAATTCCTCCCTGTGATGGTAAATTTTATGTGTCAACTTGGCTAGGTTGTGGTATCCAGCTATTTGGTTAAACATGATTCTAGATGTTTCTGTGAAGGTATTTTTAGATGAAATTAACATTTAAATCAGTAGACTTTGAGTAAAGCAAATAACCCTCCATAATGTGGGCGGGCCTAATCTAATAAGTTGAAGACCTTGATAGAAAAAAGACTAACCTCCCCAGAGGTGGAGGGAATTCTGTCAGCAGATTGCCTTTGGACTGGAACTGTGACTTTCCCCGGGTCTTCAGCCTGCTGGTCTACCCTGAAGATTTTTGAACTTGACAGCCTCCACAATTGTGTGAGTGAGATAATTCTTTAAAATATCTCTGTGTGTGTGTGTGTGTATAGATATATACTTTTCTCCATCTCTACCATCACTGTGATTCAAGCCACCATTATTTCCCACTTATATAACCTTGATAGCTGACTAATGTCTCCCTTCAATCCCTCCTCCCTCGAGAAGTCAGTGTGAGGTTTGTAAAGATAAGATCATATCCCTCTCCTGATTAAAATAAGTACTCAAAATAAAACTTAGCTGTCCTACCAAGGCCTGCTAGAGTGTGGAGGAGGAAAGTATAGGAAATCAGAGTGTGCTCACTCTCCTAATTGGGACAGCTATTCTTCAGCTCCAAGTCATACAGCAATGTGGGTCCAGGAGTTGCCAGATCATTTCTCCGCTTATTTAAAGAAAAAGCAGACCTCCAGGATTCTTTGGTCTCTATAATTTCCTAAACTTCTCATCAGAGTTTTCAAAGCTCTTTTAGGTTTTGCTTCTCTTTCTATCTTTCCAAACTCCTCTCTCCCCTCACCCCTGTTTGCATTTCATCCTCTAGTCATGGTAATCTAACTCTGATTTTCAACAGGCATCAGGCAGTTCCCTACCTTCAAGTCTTTGCATCTGTGCTCCTTTTGCTCAGACTTCCCTCTACCTCCCACTTCTTTCTTCCTCTTGTTGAGATGGCAGCATACACTTACTCCACCAAGCCTTCTTTGACACCACCGCTTCAAGCCGAGTTGGTTGCCCCTCCATGGGGCTACATGCTTCCCCATGATAGCTAGCTCTTGTCATGCTGCATTTCAATTGTCTGCTAGTAGACTGTGGACTAACAGCTCACGCACATGGACAGCATCTTTGGTTCCTTTATGGTCAGTACAGGAATGGCCATGAAAGCGACTGAGCTCTGCTCCCAGGTTTTGCCTGGTTTACTTCATAGATTTTGCCTCGCCTCCATCGTTGTCCAAGGTTCTGGCCACCTCCCCTTGCCTGCCTCCAGCCAGCCTTCCTTACCAGGGCTAGAGTCTGATCCTCTCCTTCCATTCCCAGTGCCCAGATGAGGCTACCTTCTCATTTGACCTCTATATTACCAGGGTCTACTACGATCTCAGACTGTTGGAATTAATTTATGCTTTAACACCAGGCCTCAGTTGCTTACTTGCACCTCTGAGGTCCGTATCTGCAGCCAGATCAAATTTCTCAGTACCTGCTTTGACCTAAAGGATCTCTTCTGCCTGATTCCAGCCAGTGCACTTTCTCCTTGCTTCCTGAATAAACCATGTGCCAATCCTCACACCTTTCCCCACTTGTCTTGATATATGATCCCTGTTCTCACCCCTGAGAATGTGCAAGAAATAGTCACTCATTTCTTTTCCTGTTGGGAGAAGGTTATTGAATGGGAGAAAGTTCAGGTTAAAGTCACAGACTTGATACTCCCTTAGACTTAAGTTTAAACCCTAGCTTTATCAATGACTAGATATGCAAAGTTAGGCAAGCTACGAATGCCTCTGAATCTTACTTTCCTTACCTATAAAATAGAAATAATAATACAAGTCTTATATTATTATTAAGAAAATTGAAGCTAATGTGTTTAAAAGCATCCAGCACATAAGTTATTTATTATTATTATTATTATTATTTTAATATTAGTAAATAATAGCACAGCAATGGTCTCGCTCATTGTCACTCAAAGACTCAGCCTGGGCTCGGTCTTTCTTTCTCCCTGTGGAGCACTCCCCAGCCTCTCCCACACTCTCCTGACAGATGCTTTTGCTGCTAATAAATCCTGCCTGTGATATCACAGTTCATTGCGGCAGCTGGCTCAGAATCGAGACATCAACACGTGAATCAGACAGGATGAGAGGAGGAGGAGGAGGTTGAAGACAGAGGCTCCAACTACGTTGGTGACAAGGAGCAGAGGAGAGAAAGAACAGGAGATTATAATAAGATTTGGAGGTTTTGCTTTTCTGCCAAAGCGGGGTGAGTTTAAACTTCTCCCTATGTTCACCACCCCCTCGGGGTTAGGCAAATTGCTTCTGGGATGGGCAACCAACTGGGAATTTGGCAACCGAAAGGGAAAAGTTTGCAAATGAGATCTGCCATCTGATGTCCAGGCTGAAGAAGGAAGGAAAGAAGGAACAAAAGAGAACGAAAAAAGGAAGGAAGGAGAGAAGGACGTCCCATTAACCTTTCTGATATGCTTGTCCTGGACACATTTCTAGCATGGTAGAAACAGGCTTCCCAAGACTCGCACAATTTGGAATTAGTTCCATAAAATTTGATGCTCATAAAAATAAGCTCAATTCCACAGTATAACATTCAAGGTCATTCAAAATATGGTCCCTTCTGAACTTTCTCTCTCCATCTCCTGCCACCTCTCCCCAACATGTATGTGGAAAGACAACAACAGAAAAAGTTTATTTAGTGTTTACCAAGTACCAGATTCTCTGCCTGCACCCTCATTTAATCTTCTCAACAACCCTTTGGAGTAGGTCCTATTATTACTCTTATTTTCTAGATGATAAAACTGAGACTTAGCATCATTTAAATTATTTCCTAGGGTCACAGATTTAGCACAAAGTTGAACCAGGCAGCCTGATAACAGAGACCCTGATGATAATTATTCAATGACTTTTTTTTTAAAGAATGAGTTATATTTGAATGCATGCAGGTGTCACCTAACATGTGTCAGGCTCTGCCATAGACACCTGGGATACCGTGGTGAACACTGCAGGCTCAGAGAGATTATACAGCTCCTCAAGATCAAACAAGTAGCAAGCAGCAGAACCAAATCCCCAGCCCTAGTCTTCAGCTCTCAAATTTATTTTTCTATTACACTCAGCTGCTTCCCAATTCACATGTCTTCATATTCAAAGAGGCTATTAACCTACCACATCACCACCACCTGGGGCCTGCAAAGCAAGTGGAGTTAGCATCTTTGTAAATAAGGACCGCTCGGGTTGGAACTCATCAGTCCCAGGGAAATGCCATCCTCTGTCGTTCAAATAGAAGACAAATGACATGGCTGTTCTGCAGGGAGCATGGAGCCGAGGATACGATGACTGAGGGGCCGGCTCTGGCTCTGTGTGATCCTGGCAAGACGGCTTCCCTTCTCGAGTCCTCATCTGTAAATTGAGGGGAATGGATGAGCTGGTTCCAAGGTCCTTTCAGCCTTCGTGGGAAGGGATCTATTTACAATAGTTTCCCCCCAATAGACTTCAAAATTCTTGGAGAGTGGGAGTTCCATGAAAAGAAATTAGGGAGACAAGACTTGGCTAACTGAAGCATAATTTTTAAAAGCTCTTATTCTGCCAATCTGTTAATATACTGGATCTCACTCTCAGGTCTAATTAGCTGCAAGTTTCTCCTAGAGGCTTTAAAATACAGAAACCCAAGCTTTATCAGGAGAGAACTTTCATGGGCAATTATGTGGGTACATTCCTGGGGCTCTATACAAGGGACACATGTACCTAGCAAAGTTGTCCTAAGCTTTCTCTTCTCCATAATCTGGGTATAGAGTAATAATTAAAAGCTTGAACTCAGGAACCAGACAACAAAGATCTGTGTTTAAATCCCATCCTTAAGTTCTCTTACCCTGTTTCTCCCTCTGTAAAATGGGGATAACTACAGTATTTTCCTTCTGGTTGTGATCCAGTGAGTCCATGTAAAGCTTAGAGCCATAACTGGAAGGTAGTGAGCTGCTCAACTGATCAAGAATCAAGCCCACAGGGCCTTAAGTGTGCCCAAGCTCCTAAAAATGTTACCATCCTGGCTTGGGTAGTGGAAGCACAGGGACCTTGTTACTCACAACTAGTGTCATTTACCACTTTGTCTTGGATTCTTTCCAGCTGGTGAGAGAGAGAGCGAAGCGGAGAGCTTTTGGAAAGTTTGCTTGGTTGGAGAGCCAGCCATGCAGTGAGCACTGAGCAAGCCACTGGTTTTCACAACAATTGTTAATAATGGCCTCTTTCTCCCTCTCTCCTGCCTGACCTTCCACTTTGATGAGGGCTGGGTTGTTTATGTAGAAAAATCCTGGCTCTGTGTTAGAAGGCACGCTTACTCCTAAAAGGGCAACGCAGAGAGCCTCGTGATTACAAATCTGGCAGCACAATGCTCCCCTGCCCCACACCCCAGCGTCAAATCTTTGTTTGTTTACAAGCTCAGAGCTCTAGCTGAGACCTGAAACTTGATGCCAGGGACTCTGAGAACCAGCCTGTATCACTTATTTATTACCCCCCAACCATTGTTGAAGGGTATTTAGCAAGCATATTTCCTGAAGGCCATTCTCCTTGTAAGAAACCCCACTGGTGATTTAATTAAGCCTACATAAATGCTAAATGGGATTCAACCAGAATGGGATTTGCTGATTTGTGTGTGTGGAAATAAATTCCTTGTTCTATTCTAATTGAATAGATTGAACGCAGACTGTATTTGTTCTTATCCTGCAGCCACTTTCACAGGAGCGATAAATTGGAAATGTTATCTGGCTTGATATGCCTGTTTTTCTGAGAAAATCACGCTGCCAGGGATGAGGGAATGGAGGAGCTAAAAACATCTCTGTTTTCAAAGTCTTACGTCACAAGCCAAGGAGATTAAAAAAAAATTATGGCCCCTGCCGGTAAGGATATGGTGAAATACATACTTCATGTATGGCCAGTAATGTTGAAAATTAACATAACCCTACTGAAAAAGCAGTTCGGAGATGTTAAAAGAGAACTTAAAGATTACCATAATGCTTCATGCTTCCATCTGGGAATTCCACATATGGGAATCAAATCCAAGGATATAACTACAACCTGGAAAGAAGCTATATGCATGAAGATGTTCATTATGGTGTTAGCTATAGCAGCAAAACCAAAACAAAATCACAAAGAAATTTTGCAACAAACCCAAAATAGAAATGATTAAGTCAATTATGATACTTTCTTAATAGAATATTATGCAGCACTTAACATGAGGATTACAATGATTATATTGAAGATTATTTGAAGTATAATAGTAAGTTAAAAAATAAAACTAGATACACTTACGCACTATGATTGAACTTAGCTTTATAAAAAAATATGCCACTTAGCATGAAATAGGGAAACTTGTGGAGACATACAGATGGATACAGTCAGGCTAACAAAGAAAAAATAGAGAAAACACAAATTACTAACAGAAATGAAAGAGAGGACATCACTACTGAACCCACGGACATTAAAAAGATGGTAAATGAATACTCCGAACATCTCTATGCCCCCAAACTTGAAGAAATAAATCAATTCCTTGAAAGACACAAACTACCAAAGCTCACAGAAGGAGAAATAGATAATCTAAATAGGCCTATATCTATTAAATAAGTTGAATTTATTGTTAATAACCTTCCTAAAAAGAAAGAACCCGGCACAGATGATTTCACTGGTGAATTTCACCAAACATTTAAAGGAAGAAACGGTACCAATTCTCTGTAATGTATTCCAGAAAATAGAAGCAGAGAGAACACCTCCTAACTCATTCTATGAGGCCAGCATATTTTAATACCAAAACTAGATAAAGATGTTATAAAAAAGGAAAATGACACACCAATATCTTTCATGAACGTGGAAGCAAACATTCTCACGACCCATTAGAAAAGAGAATCCAACAATGTGTGAAAATAATTGTACATGAGACTAAGTAGGATTTATTCCAGGCTTATAAGGGTGGTTCAACATTGAAAATCAAGTAATGTAATCCATCATATCAACAGATTAAAGAAGAAAAACTAGGGGCCGATCCGGTGGCACAAGCGGTTGGGTGCATGTGCTCCACTGCGGCGGCCCGGGGTTCGCTGGTTCAGATCCCAGGCACGCACAGATGCACCACTTGTCAAGCCATGCTGTGGCGGCGTCCCATGTAAAGTGGAGGAAGATGGGCATGGATGTTAGCCCAGGGCCAGTCTTCTTGAGCAAAAAGAGGAGGATTGGCAGATGTTAGCTCAGGGCTGATCTTCCTCACAAAAAAAAAAGAAGAAAAAGAAAAACTATACGATCATATCAATAAATGGAGAAAAAACGTTTGACAAAATCCAGCACGCATTCATAATAAAAATTCTCAGAAAACTAGGAAAAGAGAGAAACTTCCACAACTTGATATAAAAAATTATCTATAAAAATCCTGCAGCTAACATCATACTTAATGGTGAGAAACCAGAGGCCTTCTCCCTCAGATCAGGAATGAGGTGATGATGTCTCCTTTCACTACTCCTATTCAACATTGTACTGGAAGTTCTAGCCAATGCAGTAACACAAGAAAGGGAAATAAAGGGTATAGGTAGTGTGAAGGAAGAAGTAAAACTATTTCTGTTTGCAGATGACATGGTTGTCTATGTAGAAAATCCCAAAGAATCAACAAAAAAAACTTCTTGAACTAATAAGCAGTTATAGCAAGGTCATAGATTAACATACAAAAGTCAATTTTTTCCTACATACCTATAATGAACAATTGCAATTGTTTTGTTTTGTTTTGTTTTGTTTTTGGTGAGGAAGATCAACCCTGAGCTAACATCCCTTGCCAATCTTCCTCTTTTTTTTGCTGAGGAAGATTGGCCCTGAGCTAACATCTGTGTCCATCTTTCTCTATTTTGTTTATGGGAGCTGCCACAGCATGACTTGATGAGTGGTGTGTAGGTCCACACCTGGGATCTGAACCTGTGAACCCCAGGCCACCAAAGCAGAGTGCGCGAACTTAACCACTACACCACCAGGCAGGCCCCCGCCGCCTTTTTTTTTTTTTTTTTGTGAGGAGATCAGCCCTGTGCTAACATCTGCCAATCCTCCTCTTTTTTTTGCTGAGGAAGACTGGCCCTGGGCTAACATCCATGCCCATCCTCCTCCACTTTATATGGGACGCCGCCACAGCATGGCTTGCCAAGCAGTGCGTCAGTGCGCGCATGGGATCCGAACTGACGAAACCCGGGCCGCCGCAGCAGAGTGCACGCACTTAACCGCTTGTGCCACCGGGCTGGCCCAGGCCCCCCCATTTTTTAATGAACAATTGCGATTTGAAATTAAAAACAAAATACCGTTTGCATTACACCAACAAAATAAATACCTAGGCATACTTCTATCCAAATATGTATAGGATCTGTATGAGGAAAACTATAATACTGTGATGAAAGAAATCAAGATCTAAATAAATGAAGAGATAGTCCATATTCATAGATAGGGATACTCAATATTGTTAAGATATCAGTTTTTCCAAGTTTAATCTATAGGTTCAATGCAATCGCCATCAAAATCTCACCAAGTTATTTTGTAGATATTGACACACTGATTCGAAAGTTTATATGGAAAGGCAAAAGACACAGAGTAGCCAGCACAATACTGAAGAAGAACAAAGTCAGGGGACTGACACTGTCTGACTTGAAGACTTACTGTAAAGCAGCAATAATCACAGCAGCTTGGTATTGATGAAAGAAGAGGCAAATGATCAACGGAACAGAATAGAGAACTCAGAAATAGACCCACACAAATATAGTCACTGATCTTTGACAAAGGAGCAGGACAATTCAATGGAGAAAGGATAACCTTTTCAACAAATGATGCTGAGCATTTGGACATCTGTATGTTAAAAAAAAAATAATCACAAAAATTTATTCAAAATAGATCTTACATGTAAATTGCAAAACTACAGAATGTCTAGAAGATAAAATGGGAGAAAATCTAGGTGACCTTGGGTTTATTGACGAGTTTTTAGATACAACACCAAGGCACACTCTATAAAAGAAAAAAATTGATAAATTGGAATTTATTAACATTAAAAACTTCTTTCTGAGAAAGACATTCTTAAGAAAATGAAGAGATAAGCCACAGGCTGGAAGAACATATTTGCAAATTTGTATATTTTCAAAATATACAAAGAGTTCTTAGAACACAACGTTACAAAAACTAACAACCCAATTAAAAAATGGGCAAAAGATCTGACACACACCTCTCCACAAAAGATATACAGATGGCAAATAGGCATATGAAGAGATGCTCAACATCACATTCTTTAGGGAATTGCAAATTAAGACAACAATGAGATACTATTACACATCTATTAGAACGACTATAATCCAGAAATAACCTGACAATATCAAATGCTGGCAAGGATGCAGAGCAACAGGAATACGTATTCATTGCTGGTGGGAATGGTAAGTGGTACAGCCACTTTGGAAGACAGAAAGGCAGTTTCCTACAAAGCTAAACATAGCCTTACCATACGATGCAGCAGTTATGCTCCTAGGTATTTACCCGAAATAGTTGAAAACTTATGTACACACAAAAACCTGCACACAAATGTTTATAGCAGCTTTGTTTATAAGAGCCAAAATCTGGAAGAAACACTCTTCAATAAGAGAATGAATAATCTGTGATATAGTTTTACAATAGAATATTATTCAGCAATAAAAAGAAATAGCTATCAAGCCGTGAAAAGACATCAAGGAATCTTAAACGCATTTTGCTCAGTAGAAGAAGCCAGTTTGAGAAACCTACATGCTATGTGATTCTAACTATGACATTTTGGAAAAAGACAAAACTAGAGAAACAGTAAACAGATTGGTGATTGCTAGGTGTTTGGGGGGGGGATAGGTGAAGCACAGGGAATTTTGGGTTGCTGAAACTATTCTATATGATGCCATAATGGTGGGTACATGCCATTATGCATTTGTCAAAACTCGGAGACATGTACCATACAAAGAAAGAACCTTAATGTAAACTAAGGACTTAGGTTAATAATAACGTAAAAGAGTTGTAACAAACGAACCACACGAATACAAGACGTTCATAACAAGAGAAATGGGGTGTTGAGATGGGGCTGGGGTGTGTATATGGAATTCTCTGTACTATCAGCTTAATTTCTCTCTAAAACTATAACTGTACTAAAAAAATGAAACCTATTAATTATTTTTTAAAAGTTTGTCATGAGGTACTCTACACCTTATTCCTAACAGAGGATGCCATAGGTAGGTAGTGACAACGCTACCTTGGAAACTCATTGGTATTTCTTCTCAGAGGTTTCATTTGGTGATTGAATCATCTTTTCATGGCTTTTGTCACCTGGTGAGAAAGAGTTGCAATTGTCATTCTGATCAGTTTGGCAGACAGTATGCCATTTAGATGGGCCACCTTATGGAGTAGCAGTCAAGCCTGCATTTCTGAAGTCAGTGCCTGAGTTCACTCTTGGCTCTGTCACTTGCTAAGCATAGAAGTCTGAGTTTTAACAACTGAAATGGAGAAATCTTAGTGTTTACCTCAAAGATTGTTGTGAGGATTAAATAAACTAATCCCTGATTCCTCGTAAGTGTTCGATATGTGTGAGCTGCTATTTTTATTATTTGTATGTCTTACTCAATGCTCACATCAAATAGGGGAAAGATGAAAGGTTCCAGCTCAAATTATGTCTGGGCTGTCAAAGTACATAAAAGAGAAGCTAAGATAGGATGCTTGGGAGCTGTGGAAACACTGCCCAGAGGAAAACAAGGAGAGAAATACAGGTCAAAAATGGTTTGAAATATCCTCTGCCCTTTACCTAGGTGCTCAATATAGCTCACCCCAAATCCCTTTAATAATCCCCTTCTGTAAACTTGACCCCAACTTTGTGCTTTCCTGGGCAGAAAATGTGATGAAGTCTGAGACCTTCCCTTTAAGTTTCTCAGTGACCCCCGCCCTGGGCCTCCCACCTCTTGAACTATAATCAGGAAGGATCAAAAACCTTAACACAATGCTTGCTTATTGTGTTCTCTTTTGATGTTTATATTTTGCTCGGCATGCCTGGGGCCCATGGCAGGGAGAAAGAACACCTTCAGAAAGTAAACAACATTGCTATCCTATGCTTTGCTTGCTAGAAATTGTTATTGTAACCTGGATTCTTAACTTTGGGAAGCTTAAAGCACAGAAATTGCTTTCCCTCCAGTCTTAACATCATAGGACTCGAAAGGGACCCAAAAGGGCTTTATTCTCACATAGTACCGTGGTCCCCTCCACAGATACATTGCCAGTTTCTCGTCCTCCATGTTGGAGACTTTTTCCTGCTCTCAAGATCCCTGGAGCATCTTTAGCAGCCATGATACGTTGTTAACTCAGGCTGAGTTTCCTGTTACTGTTGCGGAAGTTCTCTTCTCTCTTCTATCCTTGCTTGCTGCTTTTGAGATGAACCCCTGGTCCTTTTCGTTGCATCTTCCCTGAATGAAGGAGAAGAGCTGATCTCTCCAGTCTATGTTATTATTCCTCTTAACACTGGCCGTATTTATTGCTCAATAAACCATAAAAATCCTTTTGTCACCCTCTTTCTTCTTATACCTCTTCCCTCTTTCACTATTGAATTTAAAGCTCATACATTAGTCATGCACTTTATGATATTGGTGCCACCTCCCTAAATTGTAGCACAAAAAGAGAAAAAAGGCATCAGCTCAAATTGACATTCCCATCTCAGCTCACTCATTCGAGAGTGACAGGCTATAATTTGCCAACAGGTTCACATCCAAATGCATAGGTTAGTGCTGACATCATGGGATTTTTCTACTATTGCCATCTCCGGCTCGCACGTGCTCTACAGGAGGCCATGCTTCGGTCAGCAGGTATTGTAGCGAAAAAAAAGAAAACAAGAAAAAAAGCTCTGGCCTTCTCTAAGCTTCTTAATACACCAAACACAATGATATACTTAGGTCTAGTTGGTGGAGCAGGTGGGTGGGTGAGGCCGTGCACCGGAATGCTGCGTTGGTGAGGAAAGCTGGCTTTCTCCTCCTGCTCATTCACTCTGGTGCAAACACACTTAACCTTTGAAGCTGTGAGTAAACAGACTTGGTAGCCAGGGAAACCAGGAACAGCTCCGGACTCCGAAGGCAGAGGGCAGCCAGCTGTCCAATGGAGAGGACACGGAGCTGGACAGGTAGCTCCTCCTGCTTCCCGCGGTCCGCCCCTGTCCATTTGGGAGCATCCCTAGCCAGACCTATGTTAACTTGCTACCTTGTCAGTTGTCTGGCCAAGAAGAGACCATGTTTACTTTACTCTTTTCTTTCCCTTTGCTTGTTTCTTTGCTCTGCATTGCTTCTTGCATCCTTCTCTTTCCACTTGGATTCAATTTTCTTCTTGCTAGGTTATAGCCTTTAGAGGTTCTTTCAGCAAATGTCTCTTTGGTAATAAATTCTCTTAGTCCTTATGTAGTTTTTAATCTAGTTTATTTTGTAGTTTTTGCCTGTGAGCTCACTTTCAGCAGGAGCTGTCATATGTAGGAGTCATCTACACGCCCGGATTTGGGAGGAATGCCACAGTCTGGTTTTACAGTTGCCTCCGCCAGAGATTCCCCAGTTCCTGGATGGCTTTTACGTTAATTTCATGGCTTGGAGTTCCTACTCTGTGTGAGGAGTTAGAACTCAGGCTTACCGTCCACACCCCATGCACAGCCAGGGTTCTAATACTTCATGAATAACTACTTTCTATCAGTGACCTGCACAGACATTGACTTCTGGGCTCTGTCCTGGAGCAGGAAGGTGGTTCATCCTTCTTGGTTACAGACTTAAAATATCTTTCCCAGCACTCTAGTTTATTCAAGAGTCCCCATTCCTGCTTCTTGCAGCCCATAGAGGTCATGTCTTGACTACGTTTTCTCTCAGAGCATTAACATCTCAGCCTCAGAGGTTCAGATCCTGCTCTCCACTGAGTCTGGAAGGTCCCTCATCATCTGTAGATTACCTGAAGGTTACCTTTCCTTGCTTTGGCATCAGATTGTATTTTACTTATTTGAAGTGATTTTTTCTAGGAATGTTGTGGTTTCGAGCATGAAAAAAGAGTTTTGCACAACGTTTTTTGTTTTACCTTGTTCGCTGGGAGACTAGCACCAACTTTTAGCACCTGCTTTCTGCAACTTTTTGTTGTCACTTTTCAGCTTGTGACATCATCTAGGTTTGCATCTGTAGCCATGTATGGATTCTCTTACCAGTCAGGGCTCCAGCCAATCATGGGCTTCAAACCCATATTGCATGGATGTCATGAGACTGAGAGATCCAAAGATATTTTGAGGGACCCTTGTTTGGAGAACCAAGATCTGTGTGCAGCTTATGAGCACGTAATTGAGCTCCGACCTTTACCAGGTCTAGTTCTGGTCCTGCGGCAGCTACTCAAAAGTGAGAGAAAAGAAACAGTGTGAGAGGAGGCTGCACACGGACTGAACGTCCAGCATCATTGGGTTGACCACAGCTAACACGCATTATATTCCTGTGATAGTGCGCTGTTTCCTGTTAAATCCAATGCCCCTCCTTCTTCAAAGACAAGAAGTTTGGTTTTGTCATCATTGTTTTTGGCAACCAAAAGAATGAGTCAGTCCTCCTGGTCCAAAGCGGGAAGAAAACAATATCAGACATCAGAATCAGGGATTAATATCTCAGCAGGCAGCCCAAGGAAAGACTCTTGTGATTAGAAACGCTCTGCATGGTCAGTGGGCATAAAGTTACTGCCTTTGTCCCCTGCTAAATTGATTGGTCCACTTGGGGTATTAATCTGAATGGCTAGTTCAGGTGACATAAGATACACACCACACAAAGCCGGGATGGACAAGGAGGGCTTCTGAAAAGAGGATAGAGCTTGGCAAATAGAAAATGCCTCATTTCTCTGTGAGGTATCCTGTCTGAAGTAGAGAGCCAAACAAAATTCTCTCAAAATCCTTTTTCCCTACAGGAGCCTGCAGCATCCGTGATTCTTGGAGGAGAAAGGACTGAGTGGCGCACTAAGCCCGCCGAACTTCAGCTTCCTCATCTTTCTCCAGGCATCTCCCAGTGTGCGGGGGAACATGTGTTTCCTGAGCGCTTAATCTCTGCCAGGCAGGAGTTTGATCCGTTCTTGACACATATGACAGAGTGCTCTTTTAAAAGTAAAATTAAGGCCGGCCCGTGGCTTAGCGGTTGAGTGTGCGCGCTCCGCTACTGGCGGCCCGGGTTCAGATAGCTGGCGCGCACCGACACACCGCTTCTCCGGCCATGCTGAGGCCGCGTCCCACATACAGCAACTAGAAGGATGTGCAGCTATGACATGCAACTATCTGCTGGGGCTTTGGGGGAAAAAAAAGGAGGAGGATTGGCAATAGATGTTAGCTCAGAGCCTCAGAGCCGGTCTTCTTCAGCAAAAAAAGAGGAGGATTAGCACGGATGTTAGCTCACGGCTGATCTTCCTCACACACACACAAAAAAAAGTAAAGTTAGATCATTCTAGTCTCCTTTAAAGACTATTCAGGTGGTAATTCCTTTGCAAATCCAACTCTTATCCTGACCTACTGGATCTGACCACTGTTTTCCCATCTGTTTCCTAACTTACCACAGCTCCCCTTGCTCACTGCAGTCCATCTTCTTTCTGTTTTTTTTTCCCACATTTTTCATATATATGTGTGGTGGTAGCAACGCTTAGTATGAGATCTACCCATTAGTGAATTTTTAAGTGTGTAATTCAGTATTGTTGACTATAGGCACTATGTTGTCCAGCAGATCTCTAGACCTTATTCATCTCGCAGAAATGTAACTTTACACCTGTTGTTTAGCAAATTCCCATTTCCCCTTCCCCCAGCCCCTGGCAATCACTATTCTGCTCTCTGCTTCTATGAGTTTGAGTGTTTTAGATATGTTGTATAAGTGGAATCATGCAGTATTTGTCCTTCTATGACTGGCTTATTTCACTTAGTGTAATGTCCTTAGCATAATGAACCATAAGTTTCGTTCATATTGTTGCATATGGCAGGATTTCCTCCTTTTTTAAAGCTAATTAATATTCCATCGTATGTGTATAACACATTCCTTTATCCATTCATCTGCCAATGGACAGTTAGGTTGTTTGCACATCTTGGCTACAGTTAAGAGTGCTGCAGTGAACATGAGAATGCTACTGTCTCTTTGAGATCCTTATTTCAATTCTTTTGGATAAATACTTAGAAGTGGAATTGCTGGATCATATGGTATTTCTGTTTTCAATTTTTTAAGAAACTTCATACTGTTTTCCACAGTGGCTGCACCATTTTGCATTCCCACTAACAGTGTACGAGGGTTCCGATTTCTCCACATCCTCGCCAATAGGACTTGAATAGACACTTCTCCAAAGAAGACATAAAACGGCCAATAGGTGCATGAAAAGATGCTCAGCATTATTAATCATCAAGGAAATGCAAATCAAAACCATAATGAGATATCATGCCATGTCTATTAGGACACCTGTTATTCTTTCTGTTTCTTGACATTTCCCAGCTAGTCCCCACCTCGGGGCCTTGGTCTGCTGTTCCTTTTGTCTGGGATGCTTTTCCCCTAAGTCATCATCTGGTGGACTCCTTCTAGTCATTGGAATCTCAACTCAACTCAAATTTTATTTACTCAGAGAAGCAGACCTGAGCCACCCTATCAGAAGTAGCTCTTCCTGGCACTAATGACTTCTGCCTGTTTTATTTTCTTTATGGCCGTCACCACTATGTGCAATTATTATCTTCACTTATTTGTTTACTGTGTCTCTCCCCCTACTGTAATGTAAGCACCTTAAGAACAGGGGTCTCGATTGTCTTACTCACCACTGTATCTCCTGTGCCTAGAGCTATTCTAGTCATTAGTAAGCATAAGGACTAAAAACATGACCTCCATAGCCAGCTGTCCTGGGTTAAAATTCTAGGTCTGTAGTTCACTTGCTGTATGACCTTTCTCCTGTTGCTGAACCTTTCTGTGCCTTAGTTTTCTTATTTGTAAAATGGTCATAATAATAGCAATTCTTACTTCATAGGGTTATTCTAAGGATCGAAAGAGTTAATACAAATAAGTTGCTTTAAACAGCATCTGGTGCACAGTAAGCACCCAACAATTGCTAGTTATTATCATCAGTCACAAATGTGTTTAATGGATGAATGAATGAATCAGATATTTTCCCATCTAGATTTCATTTACTTCTCATGGCAAAAGTGATTATATCCATTTTATGAGTGATGTTAAGAAAATTACCTGGATTTTCACAGCAAGAATGACGTGGAGCAAGGATTCCATCCCAGGTCTACTTGATTCCGAATTTCAGGCACTCTTTCACTACACCAAGCCCACTCTCCTGCCCTCTATTGTCACCAGTCTCCCAGTTGTGTCTTGGCCTTGTGCTGGGGTCAACTGTCCTGAAACCTCTTGTTCCCCACACCTCACTAGCTGGGGGCAGCCTGTGCCTTGATCTTGAATTAATTCCCCATGTGTGTGCCACAGAATATTTGCCACTCAGCCTTGTTAATCCCTGCCCTTTCCCAGCAGTGCCTGATGACCCTCAGCAAGGAGTAACAAGAGGGAATTGTGGAGAAGAATACCTCCTCCTTGATCCTTACACTGTCTCTCGCTATGTAACTTGAAAGAGTGGCTGTGATCCCCCAGTCTTACCATCCTTATTAGCTCTATCTTTATGCTAAATTATTCTGCCCAGTGAGGTGGCAGAAATGGCCCTACTGTTTTTGTAAAGCTGTCTTTCAAATCCACTTATGGTTGACTTCTGCATTCAAGATAAAGTGGGAAAAATAAAAATAAACACTTCTCCAGGAAGAAAAAGGCCTAAGATTTCATATCAGGTTGGAGACCATGGCACACATTTTTAATCTAACCTGGATTCTTTCATTCATGAGCTCCAAATCAGGTCCATATTTCAGCATTTGGTTTGATATGTGCTGTGGAAGAATACTTGACATTCAGACTTCCCTAGAAGTTCTTGAGAAACACCTTGCAAATGTTCCACCATTTCCCCATGCATAGCCTTTACATGCTCCAAACTTTAGTCTATTCATTGTGCAATTCAGCACCTTGAACCTGGCATAGAGTAGATACTGAATAAATAAACTCTAATTGGGAACAATGTTGACCATTCTCTTTCAGCTAAATTCTAGCAATTGCCGATTTTAAATGAAGTGGTCTCTAACACTGAATTCTTCCTGAATGCATTATCAGGATATGAATTATGGATGATAGTGTCCATCATTTGTTCCATTCATTATTCACTCAACAAACACTAACTGAGAGCTTGCTACACACCAGGCCTGTGCTGGACAATGGAGATACAACAGGGAACAAGGTACTTTCCCATAGGGAAATCAGGGTCTGATAAGGAAACCAACTGGTCAAAGCAACTGGAACAAAGCATCCTGGATGTGAAGAGAGTGCAAAGTAGGGGTGACAAGGAGAGTGCCTGAACCACTTTCGGGGGGTTCATGACCCACCTTCGGTCCTCAACATTCTCTTGGGACAAGGGCAAGAAACCCAAGGACTTCCTTGTCTTCACTTTTTGGCTGACAACAAGTTTCTTAGACTCTTCTAGTCCTGGCTTAGGGGCACCCACAGATTCCTGGCTTGTCCTTCTCGTCTATGTCAGCCCTTGGCTACTCCAAGAGTGAGGGTCTCTCACCAGTGCAGCAGGGAAATTCAGGTTGATGCGTCGTGGACACCAAAGCTGCCATTCAGCGGCAAAGGCTTGTTTACCTGGTTTCCATGGCCAGGTGGGTGGTAAAGCAGGGCCCTGTGTCTGCTCTTGTGAGTCCTTGGTGAGTAGCCAACGTCTTGTTTTTCTGAGCCACTCGTCAGGCCCCGCTGGGCAGCTTTGCATTGCTGGAAGCAGAGGGAGATCATGAGCCGCCATGAGTTCCTATAGATTCTGAGGTGTGTCTGGCTGTGCTCTGGAAAGGCGGGAAGTGAATGGAAACCCAGAGGGGAGGGAGGGCAGAGGGATGTGAAGCTGTGAGTGCTTGCAAGGCATCCCTCTGGAAAAAACGACCTCAGGTAGGAGGTGAGTGGAAAGGAGCCCGGGAAAGAGTGTGCTCAGAGACCACAGGGGAGAGGAGCAGGCCAGGGGCCCTTCAGTGGGAGCTGGAGGAGGACACCACAGCACTCTGAGGTGTCAGACAGACAGCTGGAGGCAGATCCTAGAATAGAAGTAACAGGAATAAAAAATGGAAATAAGTCATGCTCAAAAAAAGGGAAGGCGGCAGCTGTGGGATCATCTTCGTGACTCTCATGTTTCTATCCAATACCCACAGACCATGAGATGGCAGCTGTAAATGAATCAGGCCCGAATTGCGCCTTCACAATTCCACCAGGACAACTTCCTGTCAGAGTTCCGCTCTGAACCGTGAGGCCAGTTACGTAGCCGGCATCCCAGCCCGGGCCCTGCTGCCGCATCCTCTGTCTTCCTGTCACTTCACCTCCTCATCACTGCCTTGCCTTCAACCAGGACTTGGACTCCTGCTTCCCAGCCTCCCTCTCCACTCCTAGCCCCACCTTTGTGGTAGGATTAGCCATTCATTCAATATGCTACAGATAAGGGGTCCAGCGCATCCAGGAGCCTCAGAGTTCTCTGCATCTTATGTGAAAGAGTGTGTTTCCCCACAGGGAAAAGCTCTGTATTTTTTACAAGATCATCAAGGAGTTGCAAGATCCCTATCTCCCCTAAAAAATAACCACTCATTGCCTCAGGCCTCACTCCTTCACCCTTCTTCAGTGACATTCACCCCCACTTGACTTTCATCATGGGCTTGCCCCTCATCATCCCCATCTGCCCCGCCCCCCGAAATAGTTGCCTCTAACTTTCTTGACCACAACCTTGGTCCAAACAGCTTTCTCACTTCTTCCCTCTAATTCTGCTTTACCAACTGGTTGAAAGCTTCTAGGCCCCGCCTCTCTCTCTCTCTTCCAGTCTTTCATCCTCCTGACCTGACTTCCTACTGCCTCCAGTCTGGACTCCTAGGTCAGTTACTTAGTTACCGTATCACCAGCATCTTCAGTTCCCCAGGTCCCTTGTCTTGTAGACCTACAAATGTATCGGAGACGGCAGGATGGTGCCCCACCCCCCCAGATTCACAGGGTAAAATCTCACTCCGGCACTCAGAGCATCTCAGTCATTCTGTTATTGACCTTGGCCATCTCTCCTTCTCATTTATTTTGGGAAAACCTTCAAGATTTATCCACCTGTCCTCAAATCCCCTTGCATGATCCTCCAGCCAACCTCTTTCTCAAGGAATGGCCTCATCTCTTACAAGAAAAGAGAGGCCTGTAGGAATAAATTCTCTCAACTTCCCACTTGCTATGCTAATTTCAGTCTTCCTTTGACAGGTAGAAAGTGAGGATCAGAGAAAGAAAATGCTCTTCCCAAGCGCTTTTAGCTAGCTAATGGCTGTGAGAATGTTCTACCTTCTCATGCTGTCTAGAAACGCTTTATTCTCTCTACAGTAGTAGTGGTAGTAGTAGGAAGCCTTTACTATTTATAAAAATGACAAGTATTTGTTGAGTCACTCCTATGAACCACACCTCACATTGTGGTCACACACTGGATAATAAAGCAGGCCTGCAGGTGCTGGCGTAATTGTGCAAGTGTGTAAATCCACAAGCAATAAGTGTGCACAAGCATACATGCACCGTCTGCCTACATGTGCTCTAACATGCTCACATGAACGTGCATACTCGGGTACATGTGTCTGCAGAGGCACAGACCAGCTGCAGATGTGGGTTCATGCACAGATGTGCATGCACATGCTTTTGTCTGGTTTCATCTGTCACCAGTCTTCCAAACACCTCCCACTGATGACCAGTGCACAGCGCCTGTGAATGGAGATACACAATGAACTGTGCTTAATCAGGCACTCGCTTAAGACCGTTACACCACATTATAGCAAATGGCTTCTGGGGGCTCGGGAAGGACTGTATTTACTTTCTGAGAATTACCATTAGCCCTGGATGGGAGGGTGCCAAGAGGCCGCATTAGTGGGCCCTTGGTCAGTGTCTCTGCCCTGTGTAGTGGCAGAATTAGTCTGGGGTTTATTTATGGGCCAGTTATCCTTTCACAGGGTCCCAATTGGCCCCTAGGATAATGAGATGGGTCTTTAGGGACCATCAGTCTCTCCCTCACGGCTGAGGGCGGCTCTGAGGAGCCTGGCCTCTTAAGTGGCTGGTGATGGAGTGGAGATGGGCCCGACTTCAGCACAACCCATTTATTTCTCTAGGAGCCAAAATACCCTGCAGCTGCTCTCTTCTTCTCCCCCGAGGACCCTCCTCAGCTGACATGTTGGCAGGTCAAGCAAGGCTCTGTCTCAGGCAGAGGAGTTTGTGTCACAGCTCTGCAGGACAACCTTAGGCATTGGCCTAACCTTTCTAAGTCCCAGTTCCCTCTCTTGTAAAATGAAGACGTACATTTGATGCAATTTGACACTAACTCAGGACCAACTGTGTGCTCAGCACTGTGCTGGTTTCCAGGCTGGGAGGGGGAAGAATCAGGTAAAGTCTCTGTTCTTGTGAACATTGATTAAAAAAACTCAGTAAATCACCCTAATGAGTGCACAGTTCAGGCTGGGAAGGCAAGAAGCTGGATCAGATGACAAGGGGCCATGTCCTTGTCTAGGGGCTCTGAGGGAGGGACAGTTGAGCTGAGATCTGAAGGATGAGCAGGTGTTAATCACTAAAGGTTGGTGGTTGTGGTGGGGGCAGGAGTCTGCCAGGCAGAGGGAACAGCTTGCGTAAAGGCCTGGTGACTGGAGCGGACACGCTGCATTGCAGGAACTGGCATGCCCGGAAAGAGGGCCAGAAAGGCAGGCAGAAATTGGATCCTCCAAGAATTAGTACCAGGACACCTTGTTCGGGATTTGACATTTATCTTAAGAAAAATAGAAAGCTGTCAAAGGTTGTAAGTGGAGGAAAGACTCACTCATATTTGCCTTTTGAAAGGATCCCTCTGGCTGCAGCATGGGTACTAAATTGGAGGGGAACCAGAGAGGATGTCGAGAGACTGGTTCAAAGGCAATTTGTGCAGAAATGACGGAAGCGTGTCCTAGGGTGGGAGCAGAGGACACAGCGAGATGTGGTGTTATGTGATGCATTGAGCAGCATTTGGGCAGTGAGGAGAGGAAGCTGTCAATAGAGCTGTCAAACTCCTCTATTTCCTGCTCGTCCCTCACAAGGCCACTTCAGGATTAAATGAACTCATGTGTGACAAGCGTCTGGCACACCATAAGTGCCCAATAAATGCCACATCTTGTCCCTCTGTTTCCATAAGCTCTTTGTCATTTGATTCCCACTGACTCTTTCATAGCCGTGGAGGGCTGGGACTCTAATCTGTTTTACCTTATTCTCCTGGAATGTTCTAACCTTATCATTTTCTAATTCAGCATTGCAGCGCCAGCAGGCAGCCTCGGCTTGGCAGCGCTGCCAGGGAGAAGCCAGGCACAGCTTACTGCTGGGAGTAGCTCTGCTGGGATGTTCCTTGGCGGGCCGTCCCTCCTCCTGCTGCTTCGCCAAGACCAGCCAGGTCCCCCTCCCCACTGAGCAGAAGGAGGAGGATACTTGACAGGTGGGCAAGAGAAGGAAACAGAAAACAGAATAACAGAGTGGGAAAAATGATGGGATTTGTGGACAGAAGAAACCGCACCCCCTCAGGTAACTGTGATCGTGGGTGAATCACTTAAACCCCCTGTAGATCCCAGTTTTTTCATCTGTAAAATGAGGTTAATGATTGTTCCCACATTGAAGTTCCATTGTGAGAGTAAATGAGATTCTGCGATGAAAAAAAATGGCTTATAAATTATAACGTGGCAAGGAAACAATTCACGTGTAAGTAGCCTTGTAGGGTGGCTTTGAATTCAGCCAAACTTGGAATCAAACCCAGATTCTACGACTTCTCCCCTGTGTGATGGAGTGGGGAGGGGAGTCACTAACTTCTCTGCACTCTGGTGTCCCCTTCCACAAATAGGTACCATAGTATACAATTCCTGGAACTGTTGTCAGAAGTAAAGGAAAGAACAGTCCGGGTCTCCAACTTCATGAAGCTTCTATTTCTAAAGAGAAAAAAATAAACAAATAAACATATAAGTCAAAGATCATTTTACAGAGTGATTAATACTCTGAAGGAGTAAAACAGTGTTTGAAATAGAGAGACTTCCCTGGATGGGGTGGTCATGGGGGGCCTCCCTGTGGACATGACCCTGAGCCCAGATCTGAGAAGAAAATGATACAGCGATCTAGAAAGATGATTCTCAGTCTGAGCTGCTCACTAGAATCACCTCCAGACCAGCTGAAATTGTATCCTTGGGGCGTGGGGCTTAAACATACGTGTTTTTAATGCCCCAGGTGATTCTCATGCAGAATAAAGGTTGGGAATGACTAAACAGGTACAATATGCAAGATGACATATCTAAGATGATTAATATTTCCCAACATCTAGTAGCATTTTTATTTAGTCTTCTCAGGATGCCTTAACAAAATACCACACACTGGGGGGCTTGAACAATAGATGTTTATTTTCTCACAGTTCTGGAGGCTGGAAGTCTAAGATCAAAGTGTTGGCAGGTTTGGTTCCTCCGGAGGCCTCTCTCCTTGGCTGGCAGAGGGCAGCCTTCTCACTGTGTCCTCACATGGTCCTCTCTTGGTCTGTGTTGTCCATGTCCTAATGGCCTCCTCTTATAATGTCTCTAGTCATATTGGTTATGGTGCACCCATATGACCTCATTTTACCTTAACTATCTAATCAATGGCCCTTTCTCCAAATATAGTCACATTTAAAGTACTGAGGATTAAGATTTCAGTATAGGAATTTTGGAGGGGACACAGTCCAGGCCATAACACACCTAATGGATGCAAGTTTCCTCCTTGACCCTAAGCTTCCTATTGACTTTCTGATCTCCCTGTTTTAACACTCTACACTCCACTCGGTGTGGTCCTGGACACATTCTCCATTATCAAATCATTGGTTTCTAAAAGATTGAACTGAAAAGCTTCCAAATAAAGGTCTTATTTAAAGCCCTTATGTTTCAGGTGGAGACTGAGTGGTTAAAAGGGGAAGAAACTTGCTCGATTCATCACAGATAAATAGCCCAGAAGAAGGTCAACGCCCCCAGTGTTGCTGCCACCGGTTTTGTTCTCCTGCCTTGTACCCCACAAATGCAGAGGGGAAAGGAAAAGTCAGCTACTCTAGCTCTGCACTAGTTTTGTGACTTTGGGAAAGTTAGGCCACGACACTGAGTGGTGTCGTTTGTAAAAAGGAGATAATAAAAGGACGAACATGAGAAATGCATGCTGTAATGGGAAGGCTTCTCACAGTAGGTGACACACAGTGTGTGCTTTATAACTGATGTGATCATCCATACTGTGCCTTGTGATGGGTGCCAAGGCCATCCTGGGAGGGAGAAAGATGCTTCTAACTCCTTAAGGTCTCCAAGTCTAGTGCCCTGGTGCTGTGTGTGAGCCAAGCTCTGTGTTGCAAGGAAGTTACATTCAGGAGAGGATGAGCAGGGTGGAGAGGACCTGACATCAGGTGACCTTGTAGACATCATCTTCCCAAGGACAGAGGCCATCACACTTCTTTACAAATTCTACCTCTGGGCTGTTGTCAGGACCCAATATGAACCACGGGTCATGGGGCATTGTCAAGTGGGATTTACACAGGACCCTGTGGGGTTCTCCCTGGCATCTTGGCTGACCGAGTGGGAGGAGACAGTCTCTGTGGCTCAGTGGAGCTGTGTCATCAGGATTCAGCCATGTCTGCTGGTTCCCCTCCTTTCTGATGCTCAGGTAGCTTAATTATCAGATCAGCAGGCAAAAGAGCTTTCTTTGCTGAAAGGCCCGGGAACAGAGGGCGACCTGCATTTGTAAGCTTTTCTGATGAGATCTTCAGAGGGGAACTTCTGCCGAGCAATGAACTCGCAAATGGTGGCTAGGGTTTTCTGGGAGCCCAGACGAAGAGTAAAGAGACTTGGGATTTTCCAAAAACAGTCTCACTTTCAAGGGGAAAGGAGAGTGAAACTTAACATCAAAAGCAAGAAAAAGGGGCCGGCCCAGTGGTGTATTGGTTAAGTTCACACGCTCCGCTTCCATGGCCCGGGGTTCACAGGTTCAAATCCTGGGTGTGGACCTATGCACCACTTGCCAAGCCATGCTGTGGCAGCGTCCCACAAACAAAATAGAGGAAGATGGGTACAAATGTTAGCTCAGGTTTAATCTTCCTCAGCAGAAAGAGGAAGATTGACAATGGATGTTAGCTCAGAGCCAATCTTCCTCACCAAAAAAAAGAAAAAAAAAGCAAGATAAATGTGTGGCTTTGTGTGTAGGTCCTGTCTCTCTAAGTCCCTCCTCAACATTCACTGATGTCCTTCCCTCCCCCTTGGAGAGTTTATCCAGTTCCTGAGGCAGTTCTGACAAAGACAAGAAGTCTGGCCATAGCCTCAACTCCACAAAGAGGTTGGTCTGGAAAGAGGATTGCTGCTAGAGAACTAGTATTCAGTCTGATAGAGGTATCACCGCTGAATCTCAGCATCCCCTTCACCTTCCTCCAAGCCCATACCAATTGGATCTTGAGTCCAGATTACAAAGCTACTGCCCCAACAATCTCTCTGATGCTTCCAAACCCCTTTATCCTACAGAGGTCTGTATTATACACCTTCCACTTTCAGAATCAATTAGGCTTCCTTGGGCTGCAAGTAACAGACTCAACAACGTGGCTTGAACCATAAAGATGTTTATCCTGTTCTTATATCCAAGTCCAAAGGTCAGCAGTGCCAAGGATAATTCCACATCTCAGACATGCCATCAAGGGCTGGAGCTATTAATCCTTCTGCTCTATCCTTCTTGGAATATTGGATTTTCACCCTTATGAGTGTTTCTTTGCGGTTGTAAAATGGCTGTCACTGCTCCAGCCATTGCCTCTTCACACCACAGCATCAAAGCAGGAAACAAAGGAATGGGCAGCAGGAATAGAGCTCTCTTCTGACAGCCTCCTCTTTTAACTTTAAATATAACTTTCAGTGATGTGTAACATATATAAAAACAGTACATAAATCAAGAGCGTACATTGGATGACTTTTCACAAAGTAAACCCAGGCATGAAAAAGGCACACAAACCATAATACAGAATATCAGCAGCACCCTAGAAGAACCCTTGGCCACCTTCCAATCTCAGCTGGCCCCCAAGAGAAATTACTAACTTGACTTCAAACACCATAGATGAGGTTTACCTTTTTTTTTTTTTTAACTTTATGTAAATAGAATCACACAGCACGTCCCTTAGGCAACTATCTTCTTTGCTTTGTGAAATTCATCTACATAGTTGAGAGTAGGTATGGTTTGTTCATTGTCTTTGCTGTATAGTGTTCTGTTGCATAAATACACCAGAATTTGTTTATCCTATTGTTTATGGTCATGGGAGTTGCTTCTACATGTTGTAGATCATGGATGGTGCTGCTATGACTCCCCATAGGTATATTTTGGTGAATATATGTTATCTGTATGTGTGTTGGGGTGACCTAGGAGTAGGATGGCAGGGTCATAAGGATTGCCTCTCTTCCCATGGGAGAATGATTTTCCCAAAATCCCCTAACTGACTTTCTCTGTCATTTAATCAGCTCATTCCAAGACTACCCTGAAGGATTCCACCAACCACAGATTGCCTTGACTGGCTTAGAGACGTGACTTGTTCCCTGATCTGGGGATGTTACTGCTTGATCAAAATCAGGCTTCTGGAAACAATGAAGAAACAGGAATGGTATCAAGTGGGCACGATTACACTCTGCCAACTCCTCCTGATTATTAGCTCAGGTTCTTCTATGAAATGTGAATTTGTCTGAAATTACATCAGAGCCACTCACCTGGACATCTTTCCACTTACTCTGCCTTGTCTGGAAGTGTGGTCTTTTTCCTATCACCATCTACCTGCCCTGAACCCAGGTTCTATCTCTAGTCATGTACTTTTTTCAGGGGCCATGACTGAGCTCTTCTTTGACAGGTAGGACTGAAGATGCTGTCAGGGGAGAATAATAAATATGGACCAACATTCACTCACATGCACCTTGTCTCAAGTCATCAATCTGCATTTCTACCCCACCAGGCCCTCTTCCGTTAGTGAATTTTCTAAGAGCCTCTATTTAAAGATCCCAATGGGAATTATTTTTTTGAAGAGGCACAATCCTCCCTTGGTATCATCAGATTAAAAATCCTAAACAATCTAAGGCTGATTCTAGGGCAGCTTCAAGTAGGTTAGCATGGAATTTCCCCAGAGTTTCAGTTCAGTGCAGTATTTTAGGAGAATCTTAATACTGCAATAAGGATAGATTGACATTGTGTCAATTTCTAGTCTCATTACAATAAAAGAATCAGGGTGGTATTAGAATTTTACTGCCTGTAATGTTGGGTGAATTACAGGGAGGTCTAATATGATTTCACACACTATGTTCTGTTTAGATTGGCAGGTTTCACTGGGCGTTTCTCAATAGACTGATAAAGCACTAGGCAAGGGATTAGCCCTCTTGGAAGCTAAGAAAGGAGGTTATTGGGGTTGTTTATAGCTTGTGGGGATGGATTCTGATGGAAGAGCCCAGAGGGAGTGAAACTTTCCCAGCATACTCAATACCAAGGACTCAGGAAGCATATTATAGGCTATGGCCCCACTCTGGGGAATAACTCCCTCCTGGGGACCCAGCACAGCAACAACCAGAACAAAGAGACTAATGGATCTCCTCTTGGGACGACATCATGAGGAGAAATAAATCACACCATATGTCTCTCGACGGATCAAGTTTTTTTTTCCTCTGCTGAAGAAAGCCTTCAGATTCAGATTTAACTAACACACATTGGACAGCGCCAACTCTGAGCACTCTCAACACTCATTATCCCATCCCAGACTCCCACAGCCCCATTGAATAAGCTATCACTATTATCCTCACCATCATCAGCATTGTTTTAGATAAGGTTTCCTAGAAACAGACTCTGAGATGGAGAATTGCATGCAGAAGGTTTACTTGGGATTGTTCTCTGGAGATACAGCTGTAAGGAAGCTGGGACGGTAGGATTGGGCAGAGAAGAGAAGCTGACCTGCCATGTGGCTGAAACTGAAGACTCAGAAGCTCCCACAGAGAACTCAAGAGTGGCATGACCTTCAGTGTTATCCCAAACTGACATAAGGGGCTGATCCTTTGTGTTTGCACATCAGCCACTCATTGGCTGGGACCACCATATACAAGGGGTGTAACCTTGGTCAAGGCTATGGAGGGCAGTGCTGTCAACAGCCAATATTCCCAGCATTTGAGGAATGAATGTTAGTCCTGAAGAGGGGATCTAGGCCGAATATCACACCATTCATCAATGAATAATCAATTCAATGATTATCATTGAATTAATCAATTCATTGATTATCAATTGATCATCATCATCTTTATCACTTAGCATAAAAGGCTCAAAAGAATTAAGCAACTTACCCAAGACCATATAACTGGTAAGTGGACCATCAGTTCCTGTGATTGCCAGGTCAGTGTGCTTTCTCTTCCTAGCCCACTGCCTCAGCCTCCCTTCATATCTCGCAGGAGTCCAACTAAGCATGGAGGTAAGGAATGGGAGGCTCCCAATCAAGGAAACAGCAACTCTAGTGGAAAGTGTCTAGGAACACCTTTCATTCAATACACACCAGTGAGCACCTACTATGTGTCAGGCGTATTCTGCATGCCGAGTATATGATGGCAGGAAGACCGAGGCCCCTTTTCTCATGGAGTGCTTATTCTAGTCAAATAGGTTTGTATTCCAGAGAGCCTAGAAATCTTTGATGGAGAAAATCAGGAGTAGCTGAGATTGGTTGAGTGGACATGGGGTCTCATCTGAGAGAACAGGGAAGGTTCTTATTCTCTATATTAATTGGAGCTATATTTTATTTGGCTACAGATAATAGAAAACCCCACTGATAATAAGAAGGTTCCTTAAAAATATGAGTATTTTATTGAACATAAGAGAACATTGAAGTGTGCAAGACTGTATTATATGGTGGGTGTGCAGCTAGACAGATATTTCTGCACCATCATGGATGGTAGACTTCTGTCTTTTTACTTCCACTTCAGACTGGATTTTGGTGTAGTTTGGGTTCAGTTGATGTTTGTTTTAAAATGTTGATGTCTGGTTTCAGATGAGAGAACAGGAAACAGTCTGTTCCGTGTAGCTGCTCTCTAAGGGTAGGGAATATCTCCTCTCATCAGAATCATAATGGCAAGCATAGTTGGAAGTGATGGCTTCTAATTAATGAGATTTAGGCTTGTGCACAGGTTTTCCATGTGGTCCTGCCCTCCTTCAGAAAAGGATTCCCTTCACGATGATTTCCCAAGATCATGAGCACAGATGTAATACAGCCCTTTATTATCCACATGCATCGATTGTGTACTGGATTCACTTCATCAAATGGAAGACAAAAGTATTTACACATATTCCTGAAGAAGAAACTTCCATTCAGTCATCTTTTATATCTTTCGTGTTTTAGAAAAATATTTAATACCGTGGGAAATATTTATGATATTAGATTAAATGAAAGATGAATACAGAATATATATATATATATATATATAAAATACAATCCCAACTTCTAAAAACTGCAGAAAAATAACCTAGAATATTAACAGTCAAGATCTTGGGGTTGCGGGATGAAGGGTGATTTTATTTTCTCGTTTGTACGGCATCTCATTTCCAATACTGTGTGTTGGTTAAGACTATGGGCTTGGAGTTATGTCTTAGTTCTACTACTTACTTGAATGAGTTAAACAACCTCTCTGAGTCTCTCTTCCTTGCATGTCAAATCCAGTTCTCTTTTGATTTGCTTTACCAGAATGTAGTGGAGTAAATCCACATTGGACTTCTGTGCACTTTTCCAGGCTCTGCAGAACATCCGTTCCCACAGACATGTATAAGGGATTCTTGGCTGCCTGAGAGAGAAGATATGAATATTCCATTAATTCTGGTGTCAGCAGGTGGAAGGGAACATCAGAGACCTGTAGATACCACTTAAACTCCTTATGAAGCTAGTGCTCTGTATCTTTTCAGTATAGCAAAAAGTGTGGAGGCAGATGGCAACCCTTAGAACCTCAGCCCAGGGAAGCTGACTTTCAGAGAGTCAACCCAGGAGATTATTGGCTGCCACTGGACAAGTTCACCTTGACATAGAGAAGGGCCTCTCTTTTGTTTTAGGCCTCTGGACCTCTCCTCAAGAAATTCTGAGTCCTCTGATATGTAGCTGTCTTAGTCAGCTTGAGCTGCCATGACAAAATACCATAGACTGGAGAAATTTATTTTCTCACAGTTTTGGGGGCTGGGAGCCCAAGATCAAGATGCCAGTCCATTCGGTTCCTGCTGAGAGCTCTCTTCCTGGCTTAGAGATGGCTGCCTTCTTGCTGTGTCCTCACATAGCAGAGAGAGAGAGAGAGCAAGAAAAAGAGAGAGAGAGAGAGAGAGAGAGAGAGAGAGAGAGAGAGAGCAAGCTCTCTAGTGTCTCTTCTTACAAGGACACTAATCCTCTGGAATCAGGGCCCCACCTTATGACCTCATTTAACCTTAAAGCCCCTATCATCCAATACAGTCACATTGGGAGTTAGGGCTTCAACATGTAAATTTTAGGGGCACACAAAGCAGTCCATAGCAGTAGCACTAAAATTTGTAGGTCTTCTTCCTCTTCAAAGAGGAAGATCTCAAGAGATATTCTTAGAAGTAATCCAGTCCAGCATCTGTGATTTCCAACCCAATAGCCCAACCGGATGTTCAAAGCATTCCTTAAAAATCATGTGTCATTGCTCCAGAGGTTCCAAAGTGCTTTCACTGCTCATTTGGTCTCCATGTCCATGTAGGCTCCTCTACTCATCAGCTAAGAATCCTAAAATCCACCAATAAGGAACCAGCTCCTGCTGTGCACTATTGCTGTCTGTAGATCAGAAAATACAGGATTCCTTTCTTAGTGTTTTAAAAGGCAGGGAGTTGTAACATGGCCAGGGCATCAGCCTTGTGCAATAATTCATTTCCTTAATCCTTAACTGTCGTATCACCAATGGGCTTCTTGGAGTCTACTACTATTTTATAGTCAGACAGGAGACTCACCAGGACCCTTATTATGGCTTCAAAGACTTTAAAGGCTGGTTCTTTATGAAATAAAGCTGTGTTGATCTGCTTTCTGGAACTCACATTAATTTTCCCATTACTGCAAGTGTACCCAATGCATTAACAAGAGTGAACAAATAGTTTCCTAGAACATTACTGAGGTTCAGACGTGAACCTCAACTGTTAGACCTCAACAGTGGGGTTGAGACCATCATCTATAGCCCTGTGGCTAGGGTGCTACAGCTTTGAGAGTGGCTGAACCCCTCTCCCTCCTCTGTTGGCCTGAGAGCACCAAGGAGGCAACGAATGGAAACCAAGTTGAGGGGAAGGTGTTGGTAGAGCCTATATTGGGTCCCAGCCTAAAGGTGAACCACAACATCTGCAGGGCTGTGCCTAATGAGCACCAATCCCAGGACGAAGGATCACCAGTGTGAGGTTGGTTGGGCTCCATGGCATTATTTTCAAGAAAGGGGACCTCCCCTCACTGACCATCACATCCCCAAACTACAGCAAAGCCCTGCTCACTTTCTCTTTAGTAAACTCCTGTGTGAGGTGTCAGCAACTGGCCTATAGTCCCTCACCCCCAAGCCCCCAAGTCCAGCTGGCTAGGCCCACCTCCGGACCTTGTCTAGTCCCATAGGAGCATGGCTGGGGATCAGGAAGGCTTATTATTACCTTATAAAACAGAAGTCTGAAGGCAGGAGTCTTCAGGTTGGTATAGCAGTTCAGAGAATTTATCAGATCACAAGTTCCTTCTATCTTCCAGTCTGTCATTCTCAGCGAGTCAGATTCTCTCCCACATGGTGGCAAAATGACGATAGCTATTTTCTACTAGTTAGGGTACTGTAGTTGCTGTAACAAACAACTCTAAAATTTTGGAGGCAAGAAAAGTTATTCTCAGAAAGAGAATATTTCTCCCTTCTACATCATATTCCAATGAGGGTTGGTGGCAGAAAGTTGGGGAGAGAGCTCTTTTCCTTTCTGTCACTCAAGGGCACAGGCTCCTTCCATCTCATGGCTCTGCTTTCCTCTAAGTCCTCAGAGTTGTCTCCAGCCAGTGGAGAGATAATGAAAGAGCAACAATCATAATGGGATGTGCCAAGCCTGGAAGTGGAGAACATTACTTCTGTTGATGATCTAGAATGTCCTTTTCCAAAGGAGGTTGGAAAATGTAGTATGGGTGTGTTATCTGAGCAGAAGCAAACTCAGATATTAGGGAGCACTGCAGTCTTCCCCACAATTTCCAAGTACCATATCCTTACATGACAGCATTCAAGATCAGGACCAAAGGCAGGATCACAGGGCTGTCCTCATCTATTTCTCTCATTTTATCAGAAAGAGGCATCTTTTTCCAAAGCCCCCCAGAAGATTTTTTGTCAATCTTGCTTTGGCCAGCACTGGGCTACACGGCCACCACTACCTGCAAGGAAGTCTGGGAGAATGAGTCTCTGACATTTTGTTCTCTAAAATGAGAAGTGGGTTCTGCCAGCAAAAAGAGAGCTGAGAATGACTCTTGGTTTTTCCACCAAAGTGTGTCCATGACTTGGAACAGAGTGTTCTAGCCCAGGTGAAAAGGAGAATGTCAGAAATAGGAGAAGATGAGGCCTGGACTTGGGTGAACGACTCAGTCAAGAAGGCCGAGATTTGGGATGGATTTCAGTCCTAGCAAGGAAATGCAGTAGGACGAGCAGAAAACTAGAAGTTAGTTTTCTACAGATAGTTAGACAAGGAAGCTGCTGCTTGTGTCTCACACAGATGGCCAGGGTTAGGTTCATGCCTCACACTCCTCCAGGAGGAACAAGTTACAGTGTAGAGTGAGGACTGTTGGAAGGGGATCAGGGTCAGGGTAACTGCTTCAACAGTATCAGAGGGTGGTGAGGAGGGCAGGCGAGCATTTTAAGGGAAAACATACTTTGACCACTTGGTCTCTGTGTTTCATGGTCTTGCTTGAACACTGCTTTCTCCAGTGACTACTCACCATAGTCTTAGCAATCTTGTCTATATAGTACTTTTAGTGAATACTTAAAAGCCTCCAATTTTAGAAAATGGAGGTAATAACCCATGATCACCCAGTTCTCCTCAAAGCCATGCTTCCCCCACTGGACCACATCCTACTTTCCTCCCCTTCTAAGAAGAGTGGACTTTGGTGAGGTCAGGGTGAGGACCAAGGTTGAACTGCTGATGGATCTCAAGCCCCTTATAAGTGAGAAAGGAGTTTTGCATTGCCCCATGAGTGCAGGTATAATAAGGAGGAAACAATAGCTCTGGCTTCTGTCCATCAAGCAACTCTTTTGTACTTGAACAGTGACTTGACAATACATTGGAATCACCTGCAGTGTTTTAAAAGATTCTAATGTTTATGCTCCAATTAGAATCTCTAGAGGTGGGGTCCAAACGTCGATAAATTTTTAGAAGATCCTCAGTGATTCTGATGTGCAGAGAAGTTTGAGAACCATTGTACCAGACAGGGTTCTAAAAGTTTTATTTATTTATTTATTTTTAATTATTTTTATTTATTTATTTATTTATTTATTTTTGTGAGGAAGATCAGCCCTGAGCTGACATCCATGCTAATCCTCTTCTTTTTGCTGAGGAAGACCGGCTCTCAGCTAACATCTATTGCCAATCCTCCTCGTTTTTTTTTCTCCCCCAAAGCCCCAGTAGATAGTTGTATGTCATAGTTGCACATCCTTCTAGTTGCTGTATGTGGGATGCAGCCTCAGCATGGCCAGAGAAGCAGTGCATCGGTGCACACCCAGGATCCAAACCTGGGCCACCAGTAGCGGAGCGCACGCACTTAACCGCTAAGCCACTGGGCCGGCCCTCTAAAAGCTTTAGATGCATGATCACGTTTAATCCTCATAACCACCCATTAAAGGAAGGTACCAATGGTATCCCATTCACAGATGAATGAACTGAGTTTTGGAGAGATTGAGTGATCAGCTAGGGGTTACATAGCTCATAGGTAACAATGCTGAGATCAAACCTGAGTCTGTCTGACTCCTGGGGCGACACTCCCCACTACCTCCCAAGGCTGCATCCACAGAAAACAGGTTGCTATGTCTGACAGCTGGGGTGAGGCTGCAGTATTCTTCAGCTGACAACACCAAGATCACTCCCAAATGGTGTTCCCCTGGCTTTGTCTGGGGAAATCTAATTGCTGCAGTTGTGTTATAAAATTATCACTTTACACACACAAATGGGCCAGAGCAACCAGTTGTCTATTCCTGTGGTTGTCCCACATTATTAAATGAGCAGCTGCCTCCAAATATGTTTGCAGCCGCCTAATTCAATGGCTACGTGCACTTGCATATTCATGGCTCCCAACCCACAGCCCAGACTTGCAGGACTTCCCCAATGGGGCTCTAAAAGTTAATTTATCTTGACAATTTAAATAAATACACTTCCACTGGCTTTAGAGACTCCTCTAGATTTCGATGAATACCTTGGCAGAAAGGGAAGTCAGGGATGGGGGGGTGGGTCCACTCTGGATCTCAAGGTCAAGTGTAACAGGAGGAACGAACCCTTGAAATAGTGGAAAGAGAACCCTGCGTTGGTAAAAGCACTACTTTGCTGATTTCAAGTTTTGAGACCTTGGGCAAGCTGTTTGATTGATTTAAACCTTGTTGTTCCTCATCTATAAAATGGGAATAACTGGTTCATATTCAGGGTTATAGACAGAATTAGATGAAACAACGCAGTTTCCTAAACTTCTATCAGCCTTGTTTTGCCTTCATCTAACTGTTCCTCCAGGGTTACAGTTTGCTTAATTTTTCCCCTTTAAATTGACTTCCTTCTGTTTTCAATCTGAATTTTATTTATCCATGACCTAATTAAGAGCATCCTGCAAATCTCAATACCATTGTCCCTTTCTAACACACATTAAAAGAGTAGATAATGTTAAAAACTGAATAATTCCTCCACATGCTACCTCAGTGGTACGTGCACCACACTTGGGGATAGTCTGTGTGGAGGAGGGTAAGGCCAGAGCCCAGCACAGCGCATAGGTAATAGTTGGTACCTGACTATTGTTTCATCCTTTTCTTCATTCCGGGCTCACAGATGAGGAAGATCCTAACGTGGCGAAATTGATCGAAGGTGCCTACAAAGTGCCCAGTGTGGAGTGGGTGGGCCAGCCCAGCCACCACAAGGGAACAGAATCAGCCTCTGTGTGGGCGAAGGCCACCCGCTCCCCTGACTCCTTCCCCTCAATGCAGCAGCTGCAGGCTAAAGGCACGGACGGCCTGGGCTCATGCCTCGGCTCTGCCAGCTACTAGCAGAGCAATCCTCTCTGTGCCTCAGTTTCTTCATCTGCAAGACAGAGGGAATGTTGGCTACACCATAGGGTCGTCATGAGGATTGGAAGACATACATACACTTCCAACAGTGCCTGGTACAGAGAAAGTGCCAGTTAAAGGGTTGTTAAGGCTTTAGAGATATATATGTATTTTTAATAATTTTATTTTATTTATTTATTTTCCCCCCAAAGCCCCAGTAGATAGTTGTATGTCATAGCTGCACATCCTTCTAGTTGCTGTATGTGGGACGCGGCCTCAGCATGGCGGGAGAAGTGGTGCGTCAGTGCGCGCCCGGGATCTGAACCCGGGCCGCCAGCAGCGGAGCGCGCGCACTTAACCGCTAAGCCACGGGGCCGGCCCAAGGCTTTAGAGATATTTTTAAACTCCAGCAGATACACGTCGGCTTGTGGTCCAACTTTCCTTCCTTCCCTCCTTCTCCTCCTCGTCCCTCCCTTCCTCCCTTTCTGCCTCCCTCCTCTCTCTTCTTCCTTCTCTCCCTTCCCTCCTCTCTTCTTCTTTCTGTCCCTCCCTTCCTTCCCACCTCCCTTATTTCCTTCCTTCCTCCCTGGGTCCTGTCTTCTTTCCCACGCTCAGAGGGCCTCTTATGCCTCAGGCACTTGTTCAGACACCTATACATGGTATGTCTTATTCTCCCATTTCACAGGTGAAACTGAAGAGGCTGCAGCTTGGAGAAAATAAGTGATCTGCACATGTTCACACACCTAGTGCGGGACTGACTGAGCCTACGTCTTTTCCCTGAATACACAGGAAAAACAATACATACTTGGGAAAACTAAGACGGTTCTTCCACGTGCCTCCTAACGCATTGCTACATCACTCTTGGAGAAAGTCTGGAACCACGTTAAGCAACAAGATCAGGCTCTCGCATTAGAGTCTCTTCTCATGTCTGAAGTGAACGTGAGGGCGCAGACTATAACCTTAGGAGCGTGGCCTCTGGAGTTCGCCTTCTGGTTCCACCCCTTATTGGCCACACGCTGCTGAGCACGTCCCTGCACATTCCTGATCCTCAGTATTTGTATCTGAAATATGGGGATAATAACAGAACTTACCTCCTGAAGTTGTTGTGAGGAATAAATGAGGCAACACACTAGAAGTACTCAGTGCACACCTGCTTAGTGCCAATGAATATTAGTTATTGTTATCACTATTCTGAGCATTATAAGAAACTACAGCGCAAGGTGAGATTTACAGCAGCGGCAGCGTCCAGTACTCTCCTCCAACATGGGGTCTGGATGACCAGACAGCCTGCATTCCAGTCCACCTCCCACGTATAGGCTGTGTGGCCTTGAGTAAGTTCCTAACCTCTCTGAGCCTCAGTTTTCTTCTCTATAAAAGGAGAATAAGAGCAGTGCCTGCCTTAGGGCTGTTGTGAAGTTTAAATGCAGTCACACAAGAGAAGCCCTAAGAACAGAGCCTGACACATGATCCGTAGCAAATAATCATTAAGGTGAGCCGTTATTATCATGCAGAGTTCTGCTCAGTTCAGTTGCATGGATGCCAGGTTTAGGGAACAAACATTACCCATCTTTTAATTTTCTTTTTAAACCACCATCCCTAGACTTACCTATTACGTGATGCTCCCTCTCTCTTTAGGTAAACACACCTGGGGATGTTCCAGGTGTTTGGAGCTGGCAAGATCACCCCCCTCCCAGCAACAGCACCACCAGCTGGGCTCTGCACTTCCGCTGTACTCAGGGAACTGCATTGCTCCAAGGACAACAGGGAGCAGCAGAGGCGTGGGAGGGAGGGTCTGAGTGGGGCAGGAGGAGAGGCAAGACCCACCTCTGAGTGTCTGGCTTGCATCTGCTTTCCCTCAGGAGAATCATAAATTACCTCTTTACTTGTTCACCACTGCTCCTGTGGAAATTAAATTCACAGCCTGTATTTTAAATCCTATATATTGTTTGGCTTAAGCTGGGATTGTTGTTCACTCTGATAAATAGGGCATTTTAATAACATTCACAGCACGACAAAGAGTGGGGAGAAAATACACATGGCTCCCCAGGTGCCGGATTCCCCAGGCACTGCTGAGATGGGATCTTGTCACAGCTCTTTCCTGGAGAGTGACTGATGTTACGTAGGAAGGAGTTTGTGTCTCTGCTCCTCCAGGGACAGAGACGGAGGGAGGGGCTGAGTGTCGGGAGGCAGAACTCCTGGAGGAAGCGCTGGAAGGCCAGGAGGCAGGTGGGGGCGAGAACTAAGGATGCTCCTAAGTGTGCTCCTCCTGGAGGTGTGCAGCCCCCTGGGGGTGGCCCAGACCCAGCGCCAGTCCTTGGAGCTCTTCTGTCTCCATTCTGTCAGGGCTCTGTGTCCCTGCTGCCAGAGATAACAGGGTGATGAAGTGTTCCCAATCCATCACGTGCCTGCACACTCAGGCAAGGGGCTGCTTTTGCTCTATAGTTTTGGTTTTGCCCTCTGATGTCTGCAGAGGTCTTTGACATTAACATGCATGGGTTGGCTCCTGCTCTGTGCTAGGTTCTGTGGGGGATACAGAGATGAAAAAGACACAGCCTCTGCCCTTGAAGAGTTCACATTCCAGCGGGGAAGACAGATGTGAGCTCTAAGAGTAAGAGTGCAATAACAGTGCACACTGGGTGCCTACCTGGAGCCTGGCACTGCACTACGCCTCACTCATTCATTTAATAATTATTACTCAAGTGCCCAGTATGTGCCAAGAACTTTTTGTTTCCGGTGCCTGGAATAAAATAGTGAGCAACACCATGGTCCTCTACCTTCACGGAGTTTGTATACCCTATGGTGGTGCTGAGGAGGAAGATATACAGGAAATAGACAAACAAAGAAGTATATAATATTTCTGGAGGTAATAACTTAAAATGCATAGTGGAGAGGAATAGGAGTGCCATTTTATGGGGAGTACGTCTGGGAATGCCACTCCAGGGATTGAATGAAATAAAAGAGTGAAGGCTAGGGATATCTGGGGGAAGAACCTTCCAGGTTGAGGACACAGCAAGTGAAAAGGCCCTGAGGTGTCTTTGGACTGTCCAAAGAAGACAGCCAAGAAGCCAGCAGGCTGAAGTAGAGAGAGAGGGAGGATAGTGGGAATGAGATCAGAGAAGTCTTATAGGCCAAGGGAAGGATTTTGGATTTAATTCTGAGGACAATGGAAATTTTTTAGAGGATTTCAAAGCAGAGGAGTAGCATTCTGGTTTAAGTTTTCAAAGAGTTAGTGTGGCCGCAGTGTGGGGAATGCACTGAGGGGACAGGAGTAGAAACAGGGGACCAGTTGAGAGGTCCTAAGGGGCAGGCACTATTATTGGTGTTGTGTGGATAGGCAAAGCTGAGGCTTGAAGCTGAAACTTATCCATGGTTGCAACCCTAGCAAGTATAAAAGTGAGAGGATAAAGCCAGGACGTGCTGACTCCAGAATCTCTGCATTAACCCTGTGACCTGCCATCTTCCTGACAACCAGAGTCAAAGGCAGACATGATCTTTACTGAAAGCAATGCAAACGTCTCACCCTGGAGGTTCAGAGGACGGAACAAGCCACTGCCATGGGTGGCAAATCAGGGAAGGCTTCATATTGGAGATGACAGCATGTTGGCCCTTGAAGGAAGGAGTACATTTGGTCAGATAGAGAGAGAAGAGGATGCATCCTAGATATAAAAGATAATGTAAGCAAAGGCCTGGAGTCTAAGGGAGGAATTACGTAGCTCGGGAAGATTAGAACTTTGGGAACCTCTCAAAAAGGTGAGAGACAGGAGGCTGAACAGGTAGCTAGACCATAACGGATGTAAAATGCTAAACTGAAGAGTTGTTGATAAGGAGCCATTGAACATTTTCAGTATGCAAGTGGTGGAAAGAAGTTGATTCATTTCAGAGGTGAGTCTTGGGGAATTTGAGGGTGTCACCTGAGAACTGGATTTCCACAACTCTGTCTCATCAAAACCCCACCAGGACAGGGCTGGGAGATGCTTGGCATGGGTTCCATGGGTACCTGAAAGACTGGAGCAAAGGGGGTGTCACTTGTGGAGGTAGGGAAGACAAAAAGAAAATCGTTGTTTATAAAGAGATGATCCACTTGGTTTTCAACATACTGAAATAAAGGACAGAATTCATTTTCCTAGCCCCCTTACAGCATTTATAATCTACCAGGTCCAATTCTAAGTACTTTACAAATATTGACACATTAAATACTCATAATCCCAGGAGGGAGGTTTTCTATTATTATCCTTGTTTTGCGGACGAGAGAACTGAGGCACACAATGTTTAAACAGCCTGCCTGATGTCACATAGCTAGTAAGCATCAGAGCCTGGATTGACTCTGGAATTTTGGCTCTGGAGTTCATTCTTCAGACACCAAGTTATGACATCATCCTTGTGAATAGCAATATCAAACCAATGAGCTACAAATGACCAAGTCTCCCATATTTCCTTTTTTTAATTCCTTTAGTTGTATTTATTTTTTTTACCTTTTTATTTATTTACTTTTAATAAATTTGACGTTACAATTTGTAAATTTAAGGTGTATAGCATGTTACTTTGATACATTTATATATTGTAACATGATTGCCACTGAAGCAGAATTTATCACATCACAACATTAGAGCACAGTATTATTGACTATATCCATTATACTGTGCTTTAGGTCTCTATGGCTTACTTACTACTCATTACAAGTTTGTACCCTTAAACACCATCAATCTTAACCCCCATCCCCCATGCCCTGGTAACCACCATTTTACTCTGTTTTTTTACAGGACTGACTTTTTTAGATTCTACGTATAAGTGAGATCATACAGTATTTGTCTTTCTCTGTTTGACTTATCTCATTTAGCATAATACCCTCAAGGTCCATCCATATTGCTGCAAATGGCAGGCATTTACAACAACATGGATGGACCTTGAACACATTAGCCCATATTTCTTGAGTTTCACAAAAGAAAATGACTTCTTTTGTTCTCCAAGCTTCTTATTTTAGGGACATGCAGATTTACTTAGATCTATGTACGTACTGCCAAGATATCCAGATTTACTTAGATCTGTATACTGCTAATAACAAAGAAGCTTGAAGAACCTACTAGATCCTCCAGTTGCCATCTTTCACCCATTATGACTGGACTCCATTGCCACTTCCTGTTCACCATTAGATTGCTAGTGTCTATAAAAACACCTGGAACATAATTACTGCTCAAAAATATTTGTTGAGTGCAGTCTCCTGCCAGAGTCAGGTCCGAATTTGCCCTACCTCTCGGATCCTGTCCTCCTGCAGTATAGTATGGTGGTTATAAGCACAGAGTCTGGAGTCTGACTTCCTGAGTTTGAGTCCTGGCTCTGCCACTTGCTAGTTGTGTGACACTGAGCAAGTTATTTAACCTCCCTGTGCTTCAGTTTCCCCATACATCAAATGTGGATGATAATAGTAACTTCCTCATAACACTACTGCAAAGATCAAATGAGTCGATATGTATAAAGCACTTAAAAAGTGTTAGCACATAGTATAAGATGAACAAGTGTTAGCTATTACTACTACTGTGACCACTGTACTACCATCACTACCACTACTGCTATTACCATGAAGTAGAGATGGGCTGCCTCATGGCTATAGAGCCTTCTTCCCAACCAGTCCTCCTCTTGAACTCTCCCTGTTGAGTTCTCAGCCTGCCCAAATCTGAGGCTATCCATTTTCTCTGATTGTAATGCTTATGATGATGAAGTGCCCTCTTGAAACCCATGGCATCCCTGTTCTCCTGTGTCATCCTTATTTCAAACAATGAGCACCATCTTTTGCCTTCTTGCTGGCAAACCTGGAGTTTCAACAGGAATTTGCCTTAGGAAGAAAAGACTCCCTTTGCAGCAGCCTCTGCCCTGCTGGCCCCAAAATCCAATGTGAGGGACAGGGCTGTGTGTCCATCCTCAGCCGCCCTCCACTCTTCAGGGTTGCTCTTACAGAGTCACTACATTGCTGGTCCCCTCAAAGGCTTCTTGAGTTTCCCTGAGCTGCAGCCGCTGTCTTCCAGTCCCTTGTCCTGGACAGAAAGGAGGATGAAGTGCCATGTCACGGTGAACCTACAGAATTTTAATGAAAAGGCCTGGATATCTTAGACACCCCCAGTGATTGGACGCTGTGATGGTTAGTTTTGTTTGTCAACTTGGCTAGCCTACAGTACCCAGTTATTTAATCAAACACTAATCTAGATGTTGCTGTGAAGTTATTTTACAAATGTGATTAACACTTACAATCAATTGACTTTAAGTAAAAGAGATTATCCTCGATCATATGGGTAGATTTCATTTGAAGGTTTTAAGAGCAAAAATCGAGGTTTCCTAGAGAAGAAATTCTGCCTCAAGAGAGCAACATCAGCTCCTGCCTGAGCTCTAGCCTGCTGGCCTTCCATACAGACTTCAGGTTGCCAGCCCCTACCATCCTCTGAGCCACTTCCTTTACATATACCTAGACGTACACACACACACACACACACACACACACACACACCCATTCTCTTTCCCTGGAGAACCTTAACGGAGAGTGATATTCTCCAACCTCCTGATAATACTGAGGTGTCTAAAGCAAGTAGACTCCAGGAGAACAATGAGTCTGACTCATAGTTATCAAATAACAAGAAGAGAAAAGAAGAAAATGAGGAAGGAATGAAAAAAGGAAGAGAGAAAGAGAAGAAAAGAAAAAAAAAGAAGTAGGAAGGAAAGAGGACAGGAAAGAGATAGAGGGAGAGGGGAGGGGAGGGAGGGAAAGATGGAGAGAGGATGGAAATAAACTAGTTTTTAAAAATGTTTTTTAAATCCTAACATCCTACAGACAATATTTTAGAGAGACCAATTCTGTCCCTTTCTGAGTTATACTTTTTAAAAAATTACATGTACATATACATATATATATATATATACGTATATGGAGAAATCAACTGTCAGACTTATAGCCTCTGGGTTGGGCAATCAGCAGGTCTTAGCCTAGAGAACTTGATCTCCACTTTAGTATGATAGACTCAGAACTACCCATGTAACTTGTCTTCTCATAAACGAGGAAACTGGGATCCAAATGAAGCACACAGACAGAAAGTGACTTGGCTAATATCATCCAGGGAGGGAGGGGCAAAACTGCAGGTAGGACCCAGGGTCCTAACTTCCAGTCTTATTCTTTTTCCACATGATGGAGAGAACCAGGAGAGAATCTTTCCCCTCTGCCTCCCTTCAGCCACCTCTGACCTTCTTGTTTACCTCATTCCCAAAAGCCAGAGAGGCAGAGTGTCCCCCCAGCCCTGAGCCATCAAACCTGGATAAGGGAAGCCCCTGCAAGATGGGGGCAGTAGAGGTTGGGTGCATACGGCTGCTCATGGTTCAGAAGTTGACATCAGTTCAGCTGTTTGCATACTGCACTAAATCCCGACATGGATGGACTAAAAATCACCCAATCACTTTGCAGGAACAGCAGTTTAATAAGATGAGGGGAAGTTGAGAACACTTGTTACATCCGAGGCAATGATACGAAAAGCCCAGCACACGGCTGAGAATTTGCAATGAAATTCTGAAATCAACGAGTGGAGGAGATGCATTTTAAAGACATAGGGTTCAAGCCCCTGCCTTTGGCCAGGTCAAGACCAAATTTACCACTCTTAGAAGAAAAGCCGGTTGCCTTTCATATAGAAGACCCTGCTGTCCTTTTTGGAGACTAGTTACAGAAGCACATCATTGTTTATATTAGGAAGTTCTACTCAATGTCACATCGTATAAATAGATCTGGTCTACTGGGCTCTGAGCCCAAAAATATTTAGTGAGACTTGAATTCGAATCAAACAGTGTCATAATATAAATGAATTATGTCAGACAGAAGTTTATTAACTTGCTTCAATGAAAGGAGAAAATAGTAAGGATTTATGCATGATCAGAATTAAGAATGTTACCCAGCTGTGACATGGCCCATTAGGCCATCCCAGGGACTGTGGTCAACTCTGGCTTAGTTAATCAAGCATTGTCATTGTAGATGTCCAACAAGACCATGTTGCTCATGGGAAACAGAAATCTATGTGGCAATGGAAACATTTAGGTGAGAGGGATGTTGCTGTGTTAAAGGAACTGAAAGAATGCTCAAGTATCTAAAGCATAGTGGGACAGAGGGATTGGGTCTAAGGAGAGTCACATAGGGAGGGAAAGGACAGATCCCTCAGAACCTCAAGTTAGGTAAAGGGTTTGAATTTTATCCTAAGAACAATGGGATGTCACTGGAGGGTTTTAGACAAGGAGTGACATGAATCAGTGTATATTTTTAAAAGATCACTAGGGCTGCTAGGTGGAGAATAGATTGCAGGAAGGGTGAGCAAGAATGGAGGCAGGGGACCAGATGGAAAGACATTGCAGTAGTGTGGGATGGAGATGATGTTGGCTTTGACTAGGATGATGGAAGTGGAGATAGAAAGAGATGGATGGATGAATGGTTGGATTGATGGATGGATGGATGGATGGATGGATGGATGGATAGATGGAAGAATGGTTGGTTGGATGGATGGATGGATGGATGGATAATTCAAGGACAAGGCATGCACAATTTGTGCCCTTTGTCCTTGATTTCTTGCTTCTTGAACTCAGAGAGGTATTGATTTTCTGTAAGAAGCTCATTGACTAAGATTTTCTCAGTCAATAGAGCAAGTGAAAAATGATAAGCAATTGGCCATTGGTGTGTATGAAGAACGAATCCTGTACCACTCACAAGTTGCAGAATGAAGAGACTCAGGTCCTCAGGGGAAAGCCGCTGGCCAGGGGACATACAGCCAGGAGAGGCTGGGAGCAGAACTAGAACCCTACTCTGCTGAGCTCAGTTGTAGAGGTCCTTGCTCCACTGCACACGGCTGTCGCCATGCTGTTGTGCACCCTTTCCCACTAAGGAGAGAAGCCGGGGCCATCTGTTACTGCCATCAATTATGGCGACATCTTCGAAAGAGGCTGATGGAAGTCACCACCATGCATTGCCCGCCAAGGGAACAGCTACATTGAGGAAAGAATGACCGAAGCTCCACTCTGGAGCAAAGTGGGGCAGGAATGCAAGGGCTGCCTTCCCACAGGTGTGTGAAGGAGGCTCTGCAAGCAGGAAGAAGGCAAGATAGATGCATGTGTGAATGTATGTATATCTACATCTAGAGACAGAGAGAAAGCAAGGCATTCAGAAAGAGGATTCTAAGTTTGGTCATTGCAGAGGTCTGGGTCTATGTTAAGGAAGGAAGAGAAACAGGGACAGGAAGAGAGTGAATGAATGGCAGATGAGAGTTGCTCCATATGGGCAGAGGGGATGTATGACTATGTGTGTATGTGTGTGTGTTTGTTTGCCTGTATTTGTGTGTAAGCATGGTTGTGTACATTTGTGTTCATTTGTGCTTTTATTTGTGTGTGTATGTGCATGAGAGAAACATTTTGAGAGATATCTCTGATGATTCTCATTTCAGGGGTGCCTGTGCACTTAAGGGAGGGAGGGATGGAGACGTTATTTCCATCATTTTGAAGTTGAGGTCCGTATGGGCTTATCATGATCAGGAGGGAGGAATCAGGAGAAGGGAGAGAGAAAGAGACGGACAGAGAAAGAAATTGAGTCAGAGAAGACAAAGAGGTAGAGAGAAGGGAGGCGCCACCCTGCACAGAGGCTGCCCATGGCTCTTGGTCCACCCCATCCACCAGAGGATCTCTGCTATCCTAGAGTGGTTTTAATCCCCACACGCTGTGATTGCCCTGCCTGTTTTACGGTGTGTCAGTTCTCTACATGGCCAGAAATCGCTTAGGAAAAGACCTCATTTTTTTTTTTCAAACCACTAAAAGCAGCTCTTCTGTTTCTGCTTTCTCTCAAATACAGTCGTGGAGATGTAGGTGGATTCTCTGCAGCCCATCTCAGTTCTGTGGCGAGGTGGCAAGGCCTCCAGATTATCCTGCAGAGGAGGAGTTCAGGGGTGAGGGGAGAGAGATTCCATTAGATCGTGCCCCAGGTTGTCCAAGTGAAAAATGGAGAAAATAATAACAATACCTTTCTTGCCCTCACAGTTGAGTCTGGAAGGGGAGAGTAAATCTCTACTCTCCAGGAGTTCCCTGGAAGGCAGATTTTATAAAAGCTGTGGAGGGGAGCAGGGGAGAGCATGTTCAGGGAGAGGGAGATATTTAGACTGAGAAGTCAGTGAGTGTTTCAAGGAAGCACAGGTAAAAAGCCTTGAGTGAGGGTAGCTGAGCAGTCAGGTTGTGGATTTGGTCTGTTCTTGGTCAGAATCTTCTTGTGGAGTTGAATGCCAATTAGATCAACCTGGCTGGAAAATTGAGCATCCAGTCCTTATACTTTTAATATCATTTACCACAATTTGGGCTTTACTTGAAAAATAGTGCCTTGGTGACGACAGAAAAAGCTGCAAGAAAATGCACTGGGAGCCTCACAAGACCCCATCCCTAGATGGAGGCGAGTGCACTCAACAAACACGGAGGGTTTACAATGTGCTTGGCTCTGGGCTGGGTGCTGGGGCACGGCAGGGAACACTTGGCACACTAGATGCCACTCTCAAGGAGCTTACAGGTAAGTGGGGAAAGGTAGTTCAGAGGTGAACCAATGAATTAGATGATGCAGGAAGGATAAGAGACCTGTAGAAAGTACAGCAATGGATCTGATAAGTAGTGATTCACTGGGGACATTATTTAGACTGGTTGATCGGGAAAGTCCTACTTAGGAGATATTATTTGGGCTGAAATCTGAATGATGAGAAGGGAGATGTGGAAGCTTGAAAGTCACTGTTAAGAGCATAGATTTATTTCTAAGTGCAAGCAGGAGCCATTGAGAGGTTTAGTAGGGAAGTGATAGAATCTGGATGCTGGGTGGAAAATGGATTGAAGGGGGTTTGGCCAGAGAAGAAAGCAAAGGGACCAGTTAGGAGTCCACTGCAGGTGTCCCGGCAACAGATAATGGTGCCCTGGAGTAGGGTGATAGTAATGGAGATGATAAAATGTGGTTATCTCTACACCCCCTAGAATGGCTAAAATTAAAAGAATAATGATACCAAGTGATGGCAAAGAGGTGGAACAGCTGGGGCTCTCATACACTTCTTGTGTGAGAATAAATTGTTATAACAGTTTTAGAATTGCTTGACAGGATCTTCTAAAGTGTAATACACATATATCCTAAGACCCAGGGAGTCAACTCCTAGGAATATGCCCAACAGAAATGAGTGCTCATGTTCACCAAAAGAAATGTTAAAGAATTTATAGCAACTTTATACATAGAAGCCCCAAACTAGAAAACCAAATGTCCATCCACAGGAAAATAGATGAGTAAATAAACTACTGAATCACCCAACAACATACCATGAAACTCACATAGATCATGTTGAGCAAAAGAAGTCCATTTCAAAAGAGTATAGAGTGCATTAAGGTGCAAGTCAAGAAAAGATGATAGAGGTCAGAATAGAGGTTACCTTTAGAAGGGTATTCACTGGAATGGGTCACAGAGGACTCTTCTGGGATGCTGGAAATGTATATCTTAGGGATGTAGCACAGGTGCATTCATATGTAAAAATGAATGGAGCTTAATGCTTAAGATTTGCACACAATGTTGTGTGTAAATTATACCTAAATGATAAAGTTAACAGAAATGGTTTAGTGAGGACGTGTTTTAGAGGTTGGTCTAAAGATCCAATAGAACATACTGCTAGATTCGATGTGAGTTGAGAAGGAAAAAAATGACTCAAGTACTATTTTTGGGTTTCTGGCTTGAGCAATTGGGTGGTTGGTCTCACAATTTGGAGTGCTTGATATCTGGGTGGGCAAGGCGTGTTACCCAAGGATCTTGGTCATCACTTGCCATTTATAGGTAAATGGTGGACACTGGGGTCTAGGGTGAAGGAAGCATCCAGGTCTCTCAGCAGATAGACAGGCACAGTAATAAGGAAGCCAGGCCCATGATCCTTGGGGAACAGAACCTCAACCATTAGTCTGGCATTCAGAACACAGAGCTACAGACCCTGGTGTGGGGAACATGTAAGAACATGACATGGCCTCCATCTTACAAAAACCCTGAGGAAAAACCGGTCACTGGAATAAGAAGCAGAACAGAAGTTCTGTCCTATGGACCAGAGCATGAGACGGGATACAAGGGAAGCTTGTTGTGACAGAGAATGACTTGATGCCCACCAATCCCATGCTCTTGAGCTAGAAACACAGGGAGACCACATTTCCCAGTCTTTCTTGCTATTAGGCTGAGGGCATGTGCTGGTTCTGACCAGTGGAATGTGAGTGAGTGAGATGTATGCCATTTCCAGGCCTGGCCTCTAATCTCTCAGGAGATCCTTGGCTCCTTCTCTTTATTCAGATCATAAGGATCCAGCTTAGGACTGCAAATCCTACGTGGAAGGCAGAGCCTGAAGATGGAAGGAGATTGGATTGCTAAATTACGGCATGTAAGACTGCTGGCCCAACAGCTGGTTGGATTGTGACATATGTAAGAAATAGGCCACCGTGCCAAGCCTGTAAGATACAGGGGTTGTTGCCATAACTGGAGTGAATAACATTGATCCACACACCTGTGTTCAGAATATAAGTAAAGGAGGGCAGGGATACTAGAGAGTACGTGCTGGGACTCTAAAGTCCAGTTAGCTCTGAGGAGCCTGGTGTGGAGTCAGCCAATGTGGAGGAGACAGATGGGACCAAGCCCATCTGATGGAAGTATCAAGGAATGACTGGGCTGTAAAACCTCTGCCTTTGGGAGAAGAGTCTGGGAGTTAGGCTATCTTGTCTGTGGACATTAGGGGACACAGCTGTGGGGGTGTTGCAACCAGGAGATATAGAGAATCTCATTGATTGACTCATCCGTCCATCCATCCATCCAATGCTTCCCAGCACCTGCTATGTGCTGAGCATTGTGGATGCAGAGGACAAATAAATAGACATGGGTTCTGCCTTCTTGGAGCTCAAAGGTTAGTGAGGTGGTGGGGGGTGGGTGGCTAACAACTTATTCTCAGGTCAATTATTCATAGAGAGAAATAGACACCTTGCTGCTTCTTTTACCTGAAAACCTACCTTGGAGACTCTTGGCACAGCCAGGTCAAGTTGCCCTGAGCAGCTAGACAAAGAAGCATGTCTAATCTCAGCAGGCAGGAGGAGAATGCTGGAGCAGCTCAGCCAGAGGGCAAGATCATAGCCTGAGGAGCTGTTCCTGCCTGGGTTTTCCCCAGCTGCCTTAAGGATAGTCCTTAGTCACACCCCTGGGGGCAGATAACATCATATAACATCTGTGATCTTGCTGCGCTTGTGTGAGATGCCTTTGCAGTGTCCATCTGAGCCCAGGTCAGGGAAGGGGCAGCAGTCTCAATGGAAGCAGTTATCAGCCCCTATGGAAACTGCTCCTGGAACAATAAACAAATGGAAATGATGGCAACCCTCTGGGCCAGGCCAGTTTTCTCTTAAGCATTCCCTCCCTGAGCTGCCTGGTGCACAGTCTCACCAGGGCTGTGCCACCCATAGGGCTCACAGTCGCAGAGCCCTATGGGTGAGAACCAGAGGCTACCTCACCCAAATTTGGTACCAGCTTTGTCTTCACTCCATTATAAATAATAATAGTAATGATAAATAGTATTAAAGAAAATAATAAAAGCCATTTATTGAGGCCCTTCTACCACCAGTCACTTTATATTATTTCCTTTAGTCTCATGCTTAGAGATGGCCCTCTCTGAGCTGTTGGCATCATGGAGTGCCAGGAATGAGGACGTCCAAGTAACAACACCTGGGGTTAATTGAGTGCTTGCTGTGTGTCAGGCACCATGCTAACTGCTTTAGCTGGCTTGACTTTACAACACACCTGTTATTTAGGTACAATTGGTATCTCCATTGTGCAAAGTAACTAAGGTCCAGGAAGGTTAAGCAACATGCCACAGGTCACACAGCCAAGAACATAGAGAGCGGGTATTGAGCCCAGCAGCCTGGCTTCAGAGACTATGCAGCTAAACACTACGCTATACTGCCAGGGACATGCTCGTCTAGAACATTCTCCAGAAGGGTTAACAAGCCAACGCCATTTTGTGCAGGAAGGCAGTGCTTTGGTCAGGCCTGGAATTCCAAGGAGAAGTGAAAGTCCACACTGTGTAGATGGGGAGGGTCTTCTGGGTTTCTGGATGTTGCCTGGGGTCTAGTTCTCTGCCTTTCTGGAAGACAGACAGACACGATTACTTGCAAAGTAAGTTTGGTGGTCCGAACCACCTTCCTTGCCTCCCCACACCCACAGGAAATAAGGCTGATTGGCAGCTGGCACAGAGCGGACCGATCCCTGGCTAGCAGGTCAGTCCCAGGAGGGCTGCCCATGACGATGATGTGAGCTTGGTGTAAACCCTGAGAAAGCTACACCTGGTGAATTTCCTTTCTGAAAAGGAACACTACACATTCATTTGTATCTTACAGCATGCAAAGCAAGTTCATATTCATAGGCTCACTGAATTTGAACCTTAAAAAAATAAGTTTGGGCGGGCAAGAAAAGCAGAAACGATCATCCTCAATTTTCGTAGGAGATGTTATTCTCATGCTATAGATGAAGAAAATGAACTTTGGTGAGCTGGGGCACTTGTGAGCTCAAGGTCACACAGCTACATGGCTGGACAATAGTCTCTCTAGTCCAAGGTCCGTGCTGTTAACCCTCAGACTCCCTGGGTCCCAGCAACAAGTGCCTTCCCTTTGTCAGGCCACCTCCACTGCACCCATTTCCCAGCACATCCTCAGGGCTGTCAACATACAAGGCACATAGTAGGAACTCAGTAATTGTTCTTTGAATGAATGAGCGGGTGGGTGGGTAGATTCGCTACCTCAAGGCACAATCATGACTTTTTGACATGACAACAGTGTGGTGGGACCACTTCTACACTCTAACAAGGAACCCTTCAACTGCAGCCCTGAAGTTTGTACAGGTGGCCAGGAGTGTCTAAATGCAGTGACTTCTCTGAAGTTGCTCTAAAATCCTCTCTCCTTCGTTAATAATATTTCTTTTTTCTGAGAACCAGCTATGCACTATCTAACTGAATCCTCATTACAACTACGGTAGACACATAGTATCATCCCCATTTTACAAATGAGACAATATAGGCCCAGAGAGGTTAACTAACTTGCCCAAATTCATACTGTTACTTAGTGGCAGAGCTGAGATTCTAATTATGATCTGTTAGTTTAAAGCCTGTCTCCTAACCAGTACTGGTTTCCTGCCAAGGGTGGTCCTCTAGAGATTGTTCAGCAGAGTCTGAGTTCTTGCAGCTTCAGGGAGCCTGACCATACGTACCTCACCTCTCCTAAATGAACTCTTGCAACTTCTAGCGAATTCCATTTTCCCCCACCCCCAATAAAAGAAGAAGCCAGCAGAGTGATCTGGCTTTGCTCCTCAAGAAGCTCCAGATTAGAAAGCTAGTTAACAATTCGTCTAAAAGAAGCAGAGTATTCCAAGCATATCCAAATTAATATTTATAGAAGGAATGCTTGCTCAGACCCAATTATTCTGACGGCCTGGAAGCCGGGCACAAGTGGTGCGTAGAGCAAAGGGAGGGAGCCAGGCTGCCAGGGGGAGCAGGCCCTGGGGAAGCTTAAGTAAAATTGCCAGCATGCTGTTGGGTGCAAAGCATGGGGGGTCAATGGGGGCAGGGCATATTTTGTGGGGTGAACGGGTAACTCTCCCCAGGCCCTTTTATTTACAGGTGGCGCAGAGCTGCATCACAGCTTCAGTTGTTCTCTTTAGCACAGAGAACTAAAGATGCAGAGCATATCTTTGCAGGGGTCACAGACCCAACGGTTTACAGGGACTGGGCAGTAGCGTAAATTCGTGGATGGGCGAGATGGGGCTCTGGCAAACTGGAGATCAAGCATCACCATTTCCTGCCCCCAATTCATTACTGCCCATGGGGATGGGGCCCCACCCTAGTCCACCAGATTTTTTGTGTAGAAAATTCAAATTTTAATACAAAATCTCCATAGCAACTAATTCACATTTTTGGTTAGTGAGAGGGTCAAACGAAGTGTGTCTGTGTCATTTTTGGCCCGGATGCTGCCTTGTCATGACCTCTGGCCTGGAAGCTGGAGGCTAAGATTATGTCCGGTGGCTTTGATTAAGTCCTGCCGTTTTTGCCTTATAGAATTCTCCCAGCACCGGCTTAAAACGAATCAGTCTGTCATGGCATTTCTCTAGGTTCTAGCAGACCCAGCCCCTTGCAACCCTGGAACCTGAAGTTGCTACTAGAAGTTTCACCCTGCCACTGAGAGGAGCAAGAAATAGTCTTAGTCATATTCCTAAGACCTTAATGTTGCCATCAGAACATTCTCCCTCCAGCCTCCTGCCCAGTGATACTCGTTTCTGGGTCTCTGATCTCTAAATCTCTCCTTTCCGATCATCTTCCACATAGCACCAGTGGGGTCTTTGGAAAATGTGAATTTGACTGTGTCGTTCTTCTGCCCTCCAAAGATTCCCCACTGGCTTCCCGCAAAAGTCAGCAGATCACATTTAAGACCCTATGTGATCTGACCATCACCTGTCTCTCCTGCCTCATGTCCCACTGCCTTTAGCCTCACATTCTTTAACAGTTAGGGATCTTTGTTTAGAAGCAGCAATAAGTGGTTCTGACTAACTGAAGCGGAGTAGGAACAATAGATCACTGTCACCGGACTCCAAGCCACCACTGTCACTTGCCTGGATCTCTGCTTCTCCACTTGCCCAGTTCAGTCTGTTCTCAATATAACAGCCGGAGCGATTGTTCTCACCTTGAATCAGTCCACGTCTCGCCCACGCTTAACACTCTCCAAAGACTTCCCATTTCATTGAGAATCAAAATCAAATCTTTGTCATGATTGCAACAATAAGTAACATTTATTGAGCACTTACATGCTAGGCACATTTCTAAGCACTTGACACGTATTAGCACGTCACAACAATCTTGCGGGGCAGGTTCTTTCATTAGCCCCATTCAACAGACGGGGACACTGAGGAATAGAGAGGTGAGTAGCTTGACCAATGGCACACAGCTGGAAGGTAGTGAATTAGAAACGGACTCCAGGCTGATTCCAGAGTCCATGATGTCATCCATTACAATACACCAAATGGTGCCTGTGGTCTCCTAACTGTGTCTTCCTCGTTCACCCTGCTCTAATCTCACTAAACTCACCACACTCATTCCTACCTCAGGGCCTTTTCTCCTGCTATTTCCCCCGCCTGGAACATCCTCCATCAGAACTCCACCAAGAGGCTTGCCCTGGCCGTCCTGTGTAAACCAGCACCTCTCCTCCTGTCTCATGTTATTTCCCTAGACTGCAAAGCACTAAATCAATAGGAAGGCAGGAGAAAAGGTTTGAAAAGGGCAAGTCCCAGGGAGTTTGGAGAGGTTCTTGTAGCAGGAGCTGATGGGATTGATTGCTTCGTGTCACTGGAGTGGATCAACTCCCACAGGTTTTCCATCCTTGATGCAAAGTCCAAGGAGAACTAGATTCCTGTTGGCATACACTTGGCCATGTGCCTCATTTTCAGCTAAGGGAGAGCAGGGCATCTTGACCGACAGTCAGGGTAGCTGCCAGCCCATTTGGCACCTCAGTGCAAGTTTGGGGAAAATGCCCTTCTTTGAGACACTCACAGCCCTCCATCATTGTGTGTGCGATAAACAGACCCGGGGCTTGATTTCAGCCCCCAATTCAGCCTTAGCCAGGCACCCTTGTGCAGTGCACAACCTTCACAACCACGTGTGGCCACCTATGATTGCTTACAGATGGGGAGAGGAAATTGCCCAAACTAGAATTAAGGACTCTCACTAAAGGAGTGAGGGTGTATGCTGAGTGGTCAAGAATATAAACCCACTAATGTCTACCAGCTACTCTCAGCCAGTAGCTCTCAACTCAGACTGCACATTAGAGTCACCTGATGGGCTTTACAAATATTCAGATTCTAAAATCCTACCCCAAACCAATTAAATCAGTATCTCTGGGAGTGGCACCTGAGCATCAGTATCTTTCAAAGCCTTCTCAGTGATTCCAATTTGCTGCCGAGTTTGGAAACCATTGCTTAAACTCTGCCTCCACCCACTGCTCGAGTTTCTCACCTGGGCCTTCACATGTATTGCTTCCATGCTCTTGTTCCAATAGTTACCCTTTCCTAGGATGCTTACAAACACCACACATACACAGACACACACACACATATGCACACACCTTTGCTGTAATAATTCCTGCTCGCATCCTCAAGGAAACTTAATGGACCTCCACTTGCCCCGCACCTATGCTTCTTGATCACCACACATTCCACAACTCACTGTTTGTCAGCATATCTGTGTGTCCATTCCACTAGACTATGAACTCCCCAAAGACAGGGACCGCACCAGATTCATAATAGACCTAAAATCTAGTGCTAGCGACCTAACCCTAAAATCCAGGGACTTCTGATGGCTGTCTTTATATCTCTTATTGCCTGCTAACACCATATCCCAATCTGGACTGACTCAAGATTTTAGGTGCTCTGTTGGTTATCTCAGTTTCTTTAATCCAGAATCTACATTTCTACTTGATTCTGAAAATCTCTGTTACCCAGAAATCTTGGCAGTCCAGATCCCCTGTGTTTTAGTCAGGGTTGTCCAGAGAAACAAAACCAAAAGGAGTTATATAAATTAGGAGATTCGTTATAGGAATTGGTTCCTATGAGTATGGAAGTCAAGAGGTCCCATGATCTGCTGTGTGCAACCTGAAGAACCAGGAAAGCTGGTGCTGTAATTCAGTCTAAGTCCAAAGGCCTGAGAACCAGGAGAACCAATGTCCAAGGGCAGAAGAAGATGGATGTACGAGCTCCAGACAAAAAAGAACAAATTCACACTTCCTCCATCTTTTTGTTCCATTCGGCCCCAATGGGTTAGATGATGCCCACCCACATTGGGAATGGTGCTCTTCTTTACTCAATTTACTGATTCAAATGCTAATCTCCTCCGGAAACATCCTCACAGACACACCGAGAAATAATGGGTGTGTCTGAGCACCCCTTAGTCCAGGAACGTTGTATAAAACTATCACATCCTGGATATTATTCTGGCCTGCATGGAACTGTTTTATGTTTGTTTGTTTGTTGCCTTTTGCCCTTTGGACTTTGGAAAATAAATTTGTACCAGTGCCTCTTCCTGCCTGTAATAAGTCCATCCACCCACTTGGTCTCAGTTAAAATTCCTGGATCACCTCTTCACTCCTTTTGCTTCTCCAGAGTTCTTCAGCTGTCCCTGCAGCCTAAGCTATATCCTTAAAGAGAAACTCTTCTATTATCTCTGCCTTTCATCCTCCCAAGTCTCAAGGACTTCCGACATCTCCCAGCCTCACCCTGCCTTCCCTGAAGAAAGCAGCCAGGACTTGAATTAGAAGGATGGTCCAAAGAAAGGATTTTGACGGATCTGTGCGTGCCGTTTTCCCTTGATGTGCTGGAGACAGATGAGGATGGAATTTCACAGAAAGCTCCCATCTCTGCTCAGTGTCAGCAGCTGCTCCTAAGTCAGCAGGCAATGGTGTGTGTCCGGGCGGAAGAAAACAGAGGTTGCCTAAATTGTTTTCCATCCTCTCTGAAACCAATAAGTGCTACTCGACTGCTTGGCACAATTGAGTTCCTGAATGGTTCCCCAGTGGAGTGTCAAATCAAATCTTAATCCTGTCAAATCCTGGTTCTGTGAGCTTCCAGGAGTGGGCACAGTGCCAAATGAAGAGAGGTCGGGGCTCCTGATCCAACTAGCCCATGCAGGGGGCCATGGTGATCCACCTCCTTAGTCTTCAGAAGAAAGGCCGTCAGTCTTAGCAAATATCTAGAGTCTTAGAGATGACTTCTGGAAGGTTTAATATGGCCATAAGCAATAGTACATGCCAAGTCTAAGTTAATGATAAAGTTCAACAAGGCAGACAGTTGTCAGTGGGCATGAGGTTGATGAAATTATAGGAGGAGAGGTGGATGGATTTATTTAATCACCAAATAGTTATTGAGGACTATTCTAGACCCCAGAGTGATATTAATGAATAAGACAGAAAAGATCCCTACACTTAAGGGCTGGTATTCTAGACATGGTCTCCCTCCAACTTACAGTAGATAAGCACACGTCTTGAAAGATGAAGAAGAGCTTTCAAGAGATGCCATGGGCCAAAAATATCCCAGTCCCTCAGAGGTCCTAGAGAATTCATCCTTTCTTTCAGACTGCATGTGCTGGCCTAATAAAATTGCCCAGGCGCAGATCAGTTCTATGGATAAGAGGCTACCATGCTAACACCAAGTGAAGCTCTCATTTGTTTTCCCTCTCCATTTGAGCTTACCAGGTTCACAGGCTCCAGGATCTCAGCATTCACTTACTATGGCCTCTTTCACCCTGGAGGTACCCCAGAGGCAATACTCCTCTGACTCAAATCCCATGTGCTTGATGTATGAAGAGGTAGCTAAGATCTCAGACTCTAAAGTCAGATTTTGGACCCCAGCTCTGGCACTTACTAGTATGTGCCCATGGGCATGTCCCATATTCTCTGAGTCTCAATTTCCTCAACTAAAAATGGGATAATATGAATGTTTACTCTTCAGAGTTGAGGTAAGGATTCAACGAGATAATTCAGGTAAGAAGTAAATAAATATTAGCTACTACAGTAATAAAAATTACTTCATTATTACTATCTACATGTTTTTAAATTTTCACTGACATATGATTTATATGCAATACATTGCATAGATTTTACATGTTCAATGTGATGTCACCCATGTAACAACCACCTAAACAACACAGAGAACATTCCTACAGCCTAGAAAGTTCCCTCATGCCCCTTTCTAGTCAGTATTCTCTCCCCAAGAGGCAATCACTTTCTGACTTTTGTCATCATAGGTTAGTTTTCTCTGTTCTTGAAAGCTGTTGAAATGGAATTGTGAAGTGTATTTTTTGAGGGTGTGTTTTTCTTCTTTTCCTCGACATAATGTTTTTGAGATTAGTGAATGTTGGGCTGCAACCATGTTGTATGTCTGTGCAGTTGGTTCCTTTTTACTGCTGAGTAGTTCTCAAGTGCAGTGACTTGACCACAATCTGCTGATCCATTCAGTCTGCCCAGAGTGGTCACACCATTTTACACCCCCACCAGAAATGTGGAGAGTCCCAGTGGCTCACGTCCTTGCCAACATTTGGTGCTTCACTCTTTTTGATTTTGGCTCCATGTTTTATTAGTATTTGGTGCTCTAATTTGCTCATCTTGGGGCTGTTATGGCCCTAGGCAGATGCCACATTTGCAGAATATTTACTGTGTATCCCAAGTACTTTCACCTCTCTCACAGGCTTCAGTTGTTTCAGGACCTTCAAAATTGGGGGAATTAAAGTCATTTTGAAGTTGGTGGTTTCAACACTAGTCACCAGCTGTGGGCAGACTCTTATCTAGGAGTGGTTCCTCTCAAAAGCCACATCTACAGGCTGAAGGCATCGCTAGATCCTAAGCCAGTCCTTCTATGAGCCGGTGGGATAGAGAAGTTACCCCACAGTGGGGTTTGGGGCTCTTCTATCACCAAATCCACCTAGAATTCTATGATGAGCACCATCAGTGGACACCTCTTGACTGAATGTGCCTTGAATCCATTCCCCTCATATTTCTCATGACAGTATCCCAGTTTTCCTTTGTGAACCCCCCAACCTTCAGTCTTTATAGTTAGTATCAGCTTGACCCCACTCTCTGGTTCCATATTTGCACCCATGACATAACCTTGGCAGACCTGAGTCACAGAACACGTTTCAGAGGTGGGTGCATGACCAGTTGCCCAATGCCATGCAGGCCTTTGTTGGAGCTACTGAGAAAGAGACATTCTCCACTGGGGTTGTTAAACAGGTGGAACAGCATGGAAACTTGGAACTGCTGGGCCAAATCTTCCAGACTGTGGGAAGAGCCTGCTTGAGAGGAAAGCACAGGCAAGAGATGGACAGGGTGGCATTGTTTGAAATTTTGTATTTATTTTTACAGCTTTATTAAGGTATAATTTACATATTATAGCAGTACTATGTAAAGTGTACAATTTGATGATTTTTTATAGATGTATATACTAGTGAAACCACCACCAAAATCAAGTTAATGAACACAAACATCATGCCCAAAGTTTCCTTGAGCCATTTTGTAATCCCTCTTGTCACACCTTTCCCATTCCCAAGCAGCCTGCTCTGTCACTATAGATTAATTTACACTTTATATAATTTTATGTAAACAGAATTATGTAGTATGTACTCTACCTTTTACCCTGGCTTCTTTAACTCAGGATAAATAATTTTTATCCATGTTGTTGTGTGTTTTAGTGGTTCCTGCCTTTCTATTGCTGAATAGTACTCCATTGCATGGATATACCACAGTTTTTTTATCCATTCACTCTTGATGGGCATTTGGATTGCTTCCCATCTAGGTCTATTACGAATAAAGCTGCTATAAGTCTTCATGCAAAAGTCTTTTTGTATCATATGCCTTCATTTATCTTGGGAAAATTTCTAGGAATGGAATGTCTGGTCATATGATAAGTAAATGTTTACCTTTTAAATAAACTGGCAAACTGTTTTGCAAAGTGGTTGTGCTTCATATGACTTTACTTTCCCACCATCAGTGTATTAGAATCCTTCTTGCTCTGTATCCTTGCCAACACTTGGTAGAGACAGTCTTTTTAATTTTAGCCATTCCAGTGGTTGTATACCATTATAGCTTTTATTTTAATTTCCATAATGACTAATGATGAGCATACTTTCATGTACTTATTTGCTACCCATCCATCTTCTTTGGTGAAGTGTATGTCAAATCTTTTTCCCATTATTTTGCTAGATTATTTTCTTAGCATTGAGTTATGAGTTCTTTATAGATTCTAGATGCAAGATTTTTGTCAAATATGTATTTTGAAAATATTTCCTTCTGGTTTGTTACTTGGCTTTTGACTTCTGTAAGTTTTTTGAAGAACAAAATTTTTTAATTTTAATAAAATCTGATTTATTTATATCGTTTCTTTTAAAATTTCTGTTTTTTGTATTCTATTTAAGAAATATTTGCCAAACTTAAAGTCAATAAGATTTTTCTCCTGTGTTTTTTTCTAGAAGTTTTATATTTTAGCTCTTACATTTAGATATATAATTCATTTGAGTAAAATTTTGTATGTGATGCAAGTGTCGAGGCTCCTTTTTTGTTTTGTTTTGCTTTGCGTATGGCTAATCGATTATTATTGAAAAGATTATTCTTTCCCTCAGTCAATTGCTTTGGCACTTTAGTGAAAAATCAGTTGACCAAAAATACGTGGGTCTGTTTCTGGACTTTTGAACTCTCTATTTGTTTCCATTGATCTCTATATATCTGTCTTTACACCAATGCCACACTGTCTTGATTCCTCTAGCTTGATAATAAGTCCTAAAATCAGATAGTGCAAGTTCTCCAACTCTGTTCCTCAAAGTTGTTTTGGCTGTTCTAAATCTTTTGCATTTCTGTATAAATTTTAGAATTAGCTTCTATCAATTACTACAAGAGAATAGACTGCTGAGATTTTTATTGGAGTTTAAGGAGAATAGGGATCTTAACAATATTGAGTTTTCTGATCCCTGAACACAGTATAGCTCTGCATTTTTTAGGTCGTCTTTAATTTCTCTTGTCAATTTTTTAATGATTTTTAGTGCACACGTATTATACATCTTTCATCAAAATTATCCCTATGTATTTCATTTCTTAAAAAATTTTAATTGTTCACTACTAATACATAGAAATATAATTGAACTTGTATCCTGCACCTTTATAACAGCGTTTGGAAGCAGTCTGTTTGTCTGGGTCCTCACTGGTCTCTATTTCTTGTTCTGCTCAATTATTCTGTTGAGCACTTGAGTATTTTTATCAATTGGCTTAGTCCAAGTCCCCTCACTAGCCCCTTGTATGGTGTTCTTGGTCCCATTTCTTATGTCCCTGTCATGAATGTCCAGCTCATAATTTAGAGCTTGCTCTGACCACTCAATTATATACTCCTAGGTATTGACTCCTACCCAAGAGACATCCTATCCAAGATTTACCATGCCCTTTCAAGAGGGACAGCTCAGTTGCCACAGTGAAGTTGGTTTAGTTCAACCTCTCCCCATAAACTGATCATTCACCCATTCCCTAGACACTTGGAGTCCACCAGTTTTAAAACCTGGTTCCCAGGATACCCCAGCTAAAATGCATAGTTTGTGAAGCTCTGGATTTTGTCAGAATGAAAGTAACATTGGAAGCACACAATCCTCCGCATTCTCTATGGCGAAGATTCTGGGGAGGGCTTCCTAGTGAAGTGTGAGTTATAGAAGGAACGAATCAAAGATCATTCAATACTAGAAATATCCAGTTAGAAATGAAAGTGGGAGGAGGGGAGGCCCATTCACAATAGTAGTAAAAGCTATAAAATATCTATGAATAAATTTAGCAAGCATGGTACTTATCTGAATAAAACTATAAAATTTTATTGAAAAGAGTAAAACATGATCTGAATTAATGGAGAAACATAGCATGCCCCCAACTGGGATGACTTTGTATCATAAAATATCCACTCTCTCCAAACTAAAAAAACAATTTACCAAATTTTCTATTGGAATTCCCATGTTTTATTTTTTAATTTTTTCTTATTTTTTAAATTACTTCTTAAGGGAGTGCGACAAAATAAGTTAAAGAACAAATTTGGATTTTTTGAAAGAGAAGAATGATGGAGAGCGAATTATTCTACCACATATATCAAAGCATACTCCGAAGATGATCTAATCAAAACAGTATTGGCATAACAACTTATAGTAGAAAGCAATAGAGAATACAGAACAGATCCTGGTATATAAATAAATTTAATATCTGATATAGATGATATTTTAATTCACATGAGAAAATAAAAGTTCACTTAATAAAAGGTTCTGGCATAACAGGTCATCTGTCTGGGAAGAGGCAAAACTTAACCCCTGCACTACACAATGTATAGAAATAAACTCCGGCTGGATGAAAGAGGGAAAAGTGAAAATAATTCATAATAAAATATGAATACACATTCAAGGAAAACATCATTAAGACCTCAGGTTGAAGGAAAACTTCTTGAAAAACACAGAACATTCAAAAACCACTATTGAAAAAATAAATGAAGGCAAAAGATATTGCTATAAAATCAAAGGACAAATAATAGATTGGGGAAAATATAAATTTGAGACATGGCAAATAAAAGATTAGTGTTTGTATACAAGTGATTTGGAAAAGTTAAGGAAAAAAATCAAGCATCTCAAAAAAAAATCATAGACGAATTAATAGAGTATTAGGAAAGACAGTGATAGGTGCTCTATGACCCAGGAATCTCCTTAGATTAATATAATACAAGTTTCTGTATCATGTCCATGAAGACTAGAATGGGTCTTCCTGTGCAGTAGCTGACCATTCATGTGGTTGTTTATAGGCCCATGCTCCTTCCATCTTGTAGCTCTGCCTTACTCTAGGGCCTCAGAGTTCTGTGCATTAGGCTGAGACTTGGGGGAAAAGAATGAAGGATCACACATGGGAGAGTAGGGGGTAACAGGCATGGGAGTGAAGAAGCACATCCACTCACATTCCGTTGGCCAGAACTCAGTCATATGACCACACTGAATTGCGAAGAAGGCTGGGAAGTATGGTCTAGCTGTGTGCTCAAGAAGAAGAGGAAATGGAGTTTGATGATCAGTTGGAAGACTGCCACAACTTGGTAGTTCACAAGAGCAGAAATTAGTGGCCAATAAACGTATGAAAAGATCCTCAAACTTACTAGTATTAGAGAAAAGCAAATAAAAACATCAACTCTCATTCAATAGACTGAAAAGAAATAAAAGTGTTAACACACAAGTATGGCAAAGATGTGAGAGGAATGGATACTTTCCTGTGTTCCTGCTATAGATAAGAAATGCTACAGCCTATTTGGGAAGCTGTCTGGCAACATCTTTTACACTTAAAAAATCATGTATAAGATGGCCAATAGGCACATGAAAAGATGCTCAACATCACTAATCATCAGGGAAATGCAAATCAAAACAACACTAAGATACCACCTCACGCTCGTTAGAATGGCTATAATCACCAAGACAAAAAACAACAAATGTTGGAGAGGATGTGGAGAAACAGGAACACTCATACACAGCTGGTGGGAATGCAAATTGGTGCAGCCTCTATGGAAAACGGTATGGAGATTCCTCAAAGAATTAAAAATAGAGATGCCCTATGATCCAGCCATCCCACTACCGGGAATCTATCCAACGCACCTGAAATCAACAATCCAAAGAGGCTTATGCACCCCTATGTTCATTGCAGCATTATTCACCATAGCCAAGAAGTGGAAGCAACCTAAGTGTCCCTCAACTGACGATTGGATTAAGAAATTGTGGTATATATATACAATGGAATACTACTCAGCCATAAAAAAAGACAAAATCGTCCCATTTGCAACAACATGGATGGGCCTGGAGCGTATTATGTTAGGTGAAATAAGCCAGAAAGAGAAAGACAAACACTGTATGATCTCACTCACATGTGGAATATAAAGCAACACATGGACAGAGAAAACTGGACTGTGGTTACCAGGGCAGTGGGGGTGGGGGGTGGGCACAAGGGGTGAAGGGAGTCATATATGGGGTGATGGACAAACAAAAATGTACAACCCAAAATTTTACAATGTTAGAAACCATTAAAACATCAATAAAAAAAAAAGATATATGAAACAACTTCCTGAAGACTTTATTTGAAAATGACATACATGGGGAATGTGTGTATGTGTGTGTGTGTATCATTTGAAGAGTTGAAATGTTTTTTAGTGGCCTGTTTTTAGCATTACCTTTATGTTATCATGTAATTTTCTTATTGCATTTGAAATAAAGTAAACATGCTAAAAAAATTAAAAAAAAAAAAATCATGTATAGCCTCCAACCCAGAAATCCCACTTCAGGAAATCTACTTCGCAAAAACAAAGGTATGAGTAAATACAAATATGTATGCAGAGATGTTATTGAAGCATGTTTAAAATGACAAAAACCAAAGGCTGGAGATATCCTGGTGTTGACCAATAAAGGAAGAGTTGAATAAATCTCAGTAGATTTATTCTGTGAGATATTATGCAGTTGTAAAAAAAAAAAAAAAAGAGAGTGTATTAGCTTTACACATATTATTCTATACGTATGTTTACAATGTATTGTAAAGGGAGAAAAGCAAGGTGCAAGAACTGATTTGAGTATTGCCTAGTTTTGTAAGGTAAACAATTTTCATAAAACGTTATTTTGTGTGCAGGTTTACATATGATTGTGTAATGGGTATGAACAGTGTGTTGCAGTGGTTGAGGCAGCCAAGAGGCATTTTAAACAAACACACAAAATGATTGTAGAATAAAATAAATATCATGAATTTTATAAGCCTGAGTTAAATCATTCATCCATATATTTATTCTCGTTATCTATTGAGCTGAACACCTTGCTAGGGGATAGAGTGGTAACCTAGACAGATATGACAGATATGATTTATACTTTCAAGGAGCTTGCAATCTAATGTGATATTAGGTGTGATAAATCCTTCAATGGGAAAATTTCAGAAGAGGGGCAGTTAACTTCACCTCCAAGGAAGTGGGAGATCAATATCCATGTTCATATTCGGACACAATAAGTACCTAGATATGTGACCTCGACCATGGTGCATAGAAACGTCTAGACTCAGTTTCCTCATCTTTAACCAGTGCTGAAAATACCTTAACTTACAGGGTTGCAAGGAACGAATGAAATAGAAATAGAAATGTCTATCACAGTGCTTGGAAAATAGTAAGATCCTGGTAAAATAAAGTACTTTTCACTTTCTCTCCTTGAACCACTACCCCGTGCCCTTTCTCCAATATTAGGCAGGCTGCAAGGGTTGAAGGGGAAGCATTTTTCCGAACCTGCATCCACTTCACCTCTCGTGGTTTCACCCTCTGAGAGTAAATGAGATAGCTTCTATTATTGAACAGTATTAACGAATAGATGCGTCCTAATAGACCGAGAGTGCTGTTAGTGTTGTAGAAAGCCTTCATCCCTGATCCCTTGAATACGCTCAGAGTGGTTCTGTGGTGCTTGGATGGTGTTTATTGTGAGTGAGGTTCCAGGAAGTCGTTAACAACCACATCTAAAGATCTCTAAGATCGGACCTGTGATGGCTCTCATTTAATGTCCTACTTTTATTTATTCATAAAAAAATTTTTTAATAACAGAGGTTGTTTACTAAGAATTGTAGTAGAAATCTGTTTTTACAACATCCATTTCCTCCTCTTATTATGACAGTATCCTGATTTTATTTGGAGAAGCCATTTCTTTCCCATTCACCATCTTGTGGTTTCAGTGGGAATGACCACAACCTTAGCTATAGGGATGGTGGACATATAACCAAGGCCTGGTGAGTCAAAGTATTTAATCCACAAGGAAACACTGGTTGGTTGAGAGCCAATGTCTGTTGGACTTTTGCTGGTCCTATTATAAAAGAGAAGGATCCTGTTTACTAGGACCTCCTATAGTTACCAGGGTCCATCATGTGAAGAGGAACTTATTTGGATTTTTATGTTAAATCTCCCAATATTTTAACATTTGCAACTAATTCAATTTTTAAAAAGAAACACTATGTGGTCCAAACAAAACAGTTCTACAGGGTGGTTGCAACCAGTGGATGGTATCTCTGTAATAAACTCTTGCATAAACATTTCAGCAAGGCACGCCTCCACACCAGCCCTGTGAACTATTCATCCAGAGTTTGAGCAGGGCAAATAAAGAGGAAGAGTGAGCATTTTTATCCAGCAATCCTCACAGGATGAGTAAATTATGATAATTTTCTTTCTACTCATTCAACAATAAAAACCAACTGTGTTTGCAACTTTAGGTTTATAGTTGAACGCACCGTATTTGAATCCCATCTCAGCTGCTTACCAGCTCTGTGATGGCGTTAACAACGGTACCTGCCTCCTAAGATTGTTTGTTGTGAGGGTTGGGTGGGATGATTGGTCCTCAGGACTGCCTTGATAGTATCCTTTAAGAGAGAAGGTCACTGCAGAAAGAAGACAGGTTCCCTAGTCTCCGAGCATCCAGGCCATTGTAGCAGACCTATTGATATACTTTTCCTGGAAGCGTCTTCCAAATCACTGTCCCCTTCCCAACTAGTGTGGTGTCTCTTCTTGTGTCTTCTGTACAGACAAGAATTGAAACAGTCTCTCTCTTCCCATGGAACCTCTCTTGGAAAAGAGAGCTCGACTTATCCGACCTTTAAGGTCCCTGGGGTTTAGATTTGTGTTTTTCTATTTTTATCTTTATGTTTTGTTATGTCTATAAGAGGTAATATCTCCTCTTTCTCTCTCTCTCTCTCTCTTTTTTTTTTACCTCTCAATTTATATGTTGATCCTTTGCTTCTCTTTTCTCTTTCACTTCTTTCTCCCCCACCACCTTGCTTTACACATTCTTTCTCTTCACATCTCACCCTTTCTTTCTCCCTATTCCTACATCTGTAAAGTAAGAAAAAATAACTGTATCATCATGACTGTTTTAAGGTTTAGAAAAATACATTTAAGATTGCTAACATTGCCTGGATAGAGGAGGTTCTTAATATATGGAAGATGCTCTTCTCCCTTTTTCTTGTTCCTTTGAATCTGTCCTCTTCTTTTTTCCATACTTAGATAGCTGCTTGGCATCCGTCCTCTGCCTTCCACCCCCACCTTTTTGCTGTCAGGTTCATATCAGCACCTTCTTCACCCCCGCAGCTCAGGGAGGCAGCTGCCTTCATTCAAACCGTTAACAGCCCTTCCTTGACTTTTTATTGTTCCTTCTTCATTTGAGATGCACAATGGTAACTTGTTATATTGTTAAGATGATTGACTATATATCACAAGGGAAAAGAGTCCCATTTCATGAATTTCAGAAATTTTCTCAATAAAGGCATATTTGCTCTATGTACATTTTAATTATCTTTGTTAAAGGATTATTTTAGCTACTAGAGGCAGGATTGCTTGGAAGTCATCAGATAGAGCTTAGCTCATGCCAAGGTGCTGAAGCTTGAACTCACAGGGTGCCTTCACTTAATTCCCTTTGAGAGGGTGGACAGGAGATGCTCATTCACAGATGTGCTTGACAGATACTGCTACAATAGCATCTCACTTTGAAGCTTTTGAATTATGTTACCTGGAATTCATACCTCACTCCTATAATGTCATTTCTTGGCTCAGAAACCTTTAATGATTCTTTCCTACTGCAACGAGCTCTTACAGCTCTGTCTTTGTGACAGCATGAAGTTCTGGCAAAGAGCATGGCTTCTGGAGCCATCCCCCCTCCATCACTAACTAACTGTGTAACCTTGGGAAGATTACTTAACCTCCTTGTGCCTCTGTAAAATGAGAATGAATGGGAATACCAACATACCTACTCCATAAGTTTTGTAAGGTTTAAATGAATTAATGTATATAAAAATGCTTAGAAAAATGCCTGTTATATATTAAGCGCCATATAAGAGCTAGTCAATAAAATCTTTCAAGAACGAATAATATGGGAACAATTTATTTCTCCACTTTAGGTGGATTAGCATAGTGGAATTCACTCTGAACTCAATAATGATAGCTTGCATGAACACCACTGACCATGTACCAGACATTGTGCTAGGTACTGCACATGTGTACCTACAACAACCTTATGGGGTAGATGTAATTATTATCCCCATGTTACAGGTGAGGAAATAAGACACTGAAAGCTTGTATGCTACTTTAGATCATCCAGCTCTAAATATTTTATTAAGAAGGTTGCTTTTAGGTGCAAGTGAGAAAATATAACTAAAACTGTGTTATGCAAAGAAGTGGAGGATTTATTGCCCAGGTAACGGGAAAGTCAGAAGGGGGAATTTCTAGCTTCAGGCACAGTTGAACCAGGTGATTAAGTGATGTTGTCTGGAATCTGTCTATATCTCTTGGCCTCTGTTTATTCTCTGTCGGTCTTATACTGAAATAGGCTTTCCCCACATGGTAGCAAAATAAGAAAAAACATACTTATGATCTTCTTTTTAACTTTTTAACCTGTTGTGTATTTTCCCCTTCATTCATGTGGTTATCTGAAGCTATTTTTCTGTACAATTATTTTATTTTGTAGCTGAGCCTATTTTATTCTTGGAATTTCTATTTAATTCATTAATTTTAAAATGATGTTATTTGGGTTCTCGATTTGTTTTCTGAAATCTGCAGTACCCCCTTTCATCCCATTCTGTTGTTTCATTTTCTCAACTTGGAGCTTTCATATTATCAAAATCTTGTTCTAATTGGTATTTTTTTTTCTATCGCTTAAAGTACTCCTCATGCGATTCTGCAAGCTGTTTTTTTTTTTTCCAACAGGTTTCTTCATCCTTCTTTTGTGAGCTATATTACATGTTTCTCTATTTATTGTCTTTTAATTGCTTCAGTAGATTTTCAGTGTTGCAAAGCTTTTAGAAGCCTTTTGTTCGTACCAATCAAGGGTGCTCTTTCCAAACCTTTTATTTGAAGCAAAAAAAATATGAGTGAATTTGTTTTGCCCTTTTTAGTCTTTATCTGAAAACTGATGATCTTTCTGATGAGCAAAACTTGAGTCTGAATATTGCTTACATGCACTTTGACATACACATAGACATACACATACATAAGAAGAATATCAAGTGTGAGGGGGGCAGAGAGGAAGCTTAGCTGTAGAAATTGTTACATCACCAAGGCTGGCACTCTCTTTCTCTCTCTCTCTCCCTCTCTCTCTCTCCCTCCCTCTTCTTCTCTGTCTCTTTCTTGTTAAATGCCTGAGATCTAGGCTTTCTCCCCTTAGTTGAAGGTGTATTTCAATGACCTGAGAAAATTATTAATTAATTCACACTTTGGATATTATGCCTAATTAGGTCTAGGGGGCTCAAAAAAAGGCAGAGCTTAATGGTTCCACCCGTCTCAGCAAAAAGAATTTTCTGGTAAGTAGCCAAAATTGAAAGCTGTTCTATAACTTTTAATGGACAGCTCCTCAGGCCATATCTCCTTAAAGTAGGAAGTATTGATAAACATTTTATTGACTTACCCCCTTCCCCCAACACCCAATACTATTCTGGTGAATGCAGGCTGGGTTACAAGCTCTTCTACTCTTTCACAGAATATTCTGTTTCTTTTTCTCATTCTCTTTTTCAAGGTTTTTAACATTAAGTTGGACTCCTTTCATTATATGGTTGCTGCTACAAATTTTTGTGGTGTTTACTATTTTTATCAATTTCATGAGTAATGGGGAAATTTAGATGTGTGATTCAACTTGACCATGCAGCCTTTGTCTGGAAGCCCCCATTAACTCCCTTATAAAAAAGTTAGGAAACTGATACTCTGAGAGTTTGGATTTCTCTAAAATACTCAGTAATTAAGTAATAGAGATGAGACTTAGAATCTGTTCTTCTCCTTCCAGTTCTAGTGAGCATTTCCTTTGGCCTACATTCTTTCAGTGGATATTTTCCACTTCTACTGGGAACTGAAACAGAGAAAATGGGCTTAAGCCACAGCATGAGGAAGGAAAGCTCACCTAACTGATGGGACTACTTAATATTTTTAATGCATTCATAGAGTCTTTCATTCGTTCAAATACATGGTGTTACATTGATTGTCTCCTACAAACCAAACACTCTGCTGGGTGTTAGGATATAAGGAGCCAGAGAGAGAAGACCCTTGCTCCTATGGAGCTGCTGATCTAATGGAGGAGGCCGACGATAAACAAGAAAACACATGAAGAGGGTACATTTCAATAAGTTCTACAAAGACACCAAGCAAGTGATGTGATAGAGGGTAACTGGAGTTGAGAGGGGCAAGGATGCTACTTTACATGATGTAGATAGAAAGAGATGATCTTTAGAGGCATTGATGATATGTTGAGATCTGAAGGATGAAAGAGGGACATTCTTGTGAAAAGTGGAAGGGAGAAATGATCCAAAGTCCTGAGGCAGAAATATTTTAGAGATATGGAGGATTGGAATGGAGAACAAGGTGGTTGAAGTGTAGAGATCAAAGGGGCAGATGGTTAGAGATGATGTCAGCACAGTGAGCAGAGGCCAGATGGTGCAAGATGAATGTACCATGGTCAAGGTTTTGACTGATTGTCAAGCAGTCACGTGGCTTCCTGAAGAAGGCTTCTTGTCTGAGGGAATTTTACAAGAGGGAATTTTAGATGCTGGAGGTAGTGCTGCTGATGCTAAATGACCGTTACATTCTCTCTCAGAGGTGGCAACTTTGCAGCACTAAGTGAAGAGACCTCAGTGTACTTATATGTTGTAAAGAGCTCAGAGATGAAAGGCGCTAGATGAAGCCAAGCCTGTGGCAATTCTAACATTTTGAGATGCCCGCCCAAGACTGTAATAGATTCCTCTGGCATTTTCTGCTTTCTGTCTGCACACTGGGTAGGAATCTTCTTTTCATTTCCCCAGTTACATATCACTTGCCTATGTCCTCCCACTCTGTAGGATGGATGTAAAGGTTAATTCCACATCTGTAACTTCAGGAAGGGTTTTCTCCCAGGCTGACAACCTCTTTGATGATCTGTCTTGGCTGTTGTGCAATAGAATGTCACTTCTCTCCACTTACCCTTTGAAAATGGCCTATTTAAAGAAAGATGATTTGGGGTTGGAGTCAATAAAATCAAGTTGTAAGCAATTCTTCAGCATGTTTGGTCCTCAACAGATAGGCTGGGTGGCCGGAGAGCCATTTTTGATAAATGTCTCCTTACAGTGCAAGCCTGGGAGATGCTATGTGGCTCTGCATGCAAAAGGCTTGAAGTGGCTTAAACACGCACCCAAATGAAAACCGAGTCCAGACCATAAGGGCTTGTTTTGTAGCTCTTGTGGGGACTCTCCTGTGAGGTTCTCCTAGAGAAAATGCAGCTCTGTCCAATGTGAGCTCTCTTTCTTCAGGCAAGTAAATCAGCATTCTGAGCCTCAATTTCCCATCTGTAAGTTGGGATAAATATTTCTACCACTCATTGTTATTTGGAGGCTTAAATAAGATATATGAAAGTGACCAGCACAGTGGCAGTACATCTTTGTAGACTCCCCCATCCCTCCTGTCGTTCACCTTCCTTCTCCCCTCCTTTCTGTCTTCCCTATTAGCCATTTGTATCTGATTTTATGATCTCATCAGAGAGTTTGGTGCAGCTGTTAGAGCACAAACCCTAGAGCCAGACAACCCAGGTTTGAGCCCTGGTTCTGCCATTTTACTTGCTATACAACCTGAGGCAAGTTGCCAAAACTCTTTGTGTTTTCATTTCACTACCTATTAAGTGATGATGATAGAATATATCTCACAGGATTATTGTCACGATTAAATCAGTCAGTATGGAAAGTGTTTAGGACAATGCCTGGCATGTGGTTTGTGCTTTGTAAGTGTTAGTTGTTAGCGTTATTATTGTTATTATGTTATTAATATTTATTCTCTCAAGTTTATCTCCCTGGAAGTCAAAGTTACTACCAGAGGTATTTGTCAATTGGTTCACCTCAGAGTACAGAGAAAAGCCACTGGCATAAGTGGGCTCACATGGATCTTTGATCTGTGCTTTTGTCCACAGTCTGCATTTTGAGGTCTGGGCAATAAACTAATATTGGCTAGATTTTGTCTGTAGAGTTGAACACAACATAAATGTGTTTTCCACAGCCTTATTCTTTTTTTTTTTGCTGAGGAAGATTCGCCCTGAGCTAATGTCTGTTGCCAATCTTCCTCTTTTTGTATGTGAGCTGCTGCCACAGCATGGCCACTGACAGACGAGTGGTGTAGGTCCGCACCCAGGAACCAAACCCTGGCCACCAAAGTGAAGCACGCCAAACTTAACCACTAGGCAACCAGGGCTGGCCCCACAGACTCATTCTTAATAATAAAACATTACCTCACATAGGAAGACTAAGAGAAGAAATCATGATGCATAAATAATATGGAATCCTACATACTAATAAAAATATTTTGAAAAATGGTTTGATAATATGAGGTGTATTGTTATATAAAAATTAAAGTGGGCTGCAGAATAATCCCAGGACAAAAACACACAATGTACTAACACATTAATAATAGATAGAAGAGGAAATGTATCAAAATATTAACATTAGTTGCTTCTCAATAGGGGCTTCACACGCCAAAAATTCCTTAAATGCTTAGAGACTAAACTCATATCCTCAAGCAGTAAGAAGCTATAGCCTGAAGTGTCCTATCACATGGAGAAATTTCTTTTTATTATATTTTCTTTAAATACCGCTGCATTAAAGAGTGGTAACTCAACTTATCAGATTCAATATTCAGGCAAAGTTTTTTTGGTGTGTCATTGTTGCAAAAATTTCACAACCTAGGCCCCATAAATGTGTGGATATAAATTTGAAAAAAGTTTTTTCACACATTTCCAGTAAAATTGACTATCCAAGAAATTTTAACATTTTCACTTCATACCTCCCCATCTCCTTCATACTGACTCATGCTCCTCGTAGTACAAATATACCATTTGAGGAGCAAAATCTAACTTTACTAAAAGTCTTAGAATGCAATGTGTCCCAGGCCATACCTCTCTACCTTCTGGCATCCTGGAGGCTCAACTCAAAGATCATCTCCTCCATCAACACTTCCTTCAATAGTGCAAGTAGGATGTGTTTTCTTCTCCTAGGATCTCAGTGTTGAAATAGATGTATGAGTCATTTTGGGAGGTGGAGTCTGGAAAGGAGAGGGCCTTGACTGGCTTGTTTTGAAGACCGTTCTTAAACAAATGGAGTCAGAACGGCTACTTGTATTTTAATTTTTATTAGTTAAGCTTCAAAGGCCCAGTTCTATGCATAGACAGTGGGTGTGTGTTCCAAACTTCTTTGGGAGAGACTCACTTGTTAAATGCAACCCCATCCATCTCCCTCAACCATGTGATATAACATCATGATTAAGAACACAGAGGTTGGTGTCAGACAGACTTGGGTATGAATATTGGCTCTGATATCCTCTGCGTAATACAAGGATAATCACACCAGATTTACTGGCTGCTTGTGGGGATATTCCAAACCCCCAAATTAAGTAACGGTGAAAGCTTTTCGGTGAGAAATGATTCAGTTTGCCTAGAAATACATTTTTAGAAATCCTGCACATGGTATACAAGAAGGGAATCTTTAACAGATAGTAGAGGACACAGAATATTACATAAACAAATGAAACGCATATTGTTTTCTTAGATTATAAGACTAATATCATAAATTGTTAATTCTCTCTAAATTAATCTGTACATTCAATATGATTTTGTTAAAATGTACCAATAGGCTTGTTTTTCAACCAAAGAAACTGGTATTAGAGTTTACAAAAATACAAAAATATCCAAGAAAAAATAAGAGTTTTAATGAGGATTAATGTTATCAGATATACAGGAGTATTGTAAAGCTACAATAATTAAAGTAGTGTGGTTCTAGCACACAAATAAAAACAGATAAATAGAGGAAAGTAGAGAATGTATAAACTGAAGCAAATACAGAGATAAATTTAACAAATGTTAATGGAAATGCATATTAGTAGGGAAAAAGGTGACTTATTCAATAAATCTTATTGAGAAAATTAGAAGCCACTTGGAAATAACCTAGATCCCTACTTCACTCCCTATAATAAATATATTCCAGACAAAGCAAATATTTTAACTTAACAAATCAGGTAATGCAATATTATCCAATGATAGGAGGAAATGAACTACATTGCACTCAATGGTGAAACACTATAAGCTTACCACCCAAGATCAGGAAAAAGACCAGGATGCCTGCTTTCAACACTGTTATTCCAAATTGTACTAGAATTTCTAGCTAGAGAAATTAGGCAAGAAGAATAAATAAAAATCAGCTAAATTAGAAAGAAGTAAAACTATGTCTATTCACAGATGACATGATCCTATACGTAGAAAAATCCAAAGAATACACACACACACACACACAACTACTAGAAGTATAAGTGAATTTACCAAAGTTGCAGTGTACAATATCAATGCACAAAAATCAGTTGTGTTTCTATACATCAGCAACAAACAATCCAAAAAGAAAACTAAGAAAACAACTCAAGTTACAATGGCATCAAAAGGAATAAAATATATAGGAATAAACCTAACCAAGAAGGTGAAAGACTCATACAAGGAACATTATAAAACATTGCTGAAAGAAATTTAAGAAGGCATAAATAAATGCAAAGCTGTCCTTCAGAAATGAAAGAGAAATAAATATATACATATATATACACACACATACACATATATGTGGCCCAACATATATTTGAATTAATTACTTATATATATAGAGAGAGATCTCTTTATATAATTGAACCATGTGTAATTGCCAATATTGATTATTTTGAAATACAAATATAAAAATTTCTTATGAATAAACATACCTTATTTCAAAATAACTCCCATGAGGTGTTATCCTAAATATACAAGTGATAGAATGGAGTTTTAGAAAAGGCAAATAACTTTCCTAAGGAGAGTGTACTAGGAAGTGGTGGGACTGAGGTTTGAACTCAGGTCTCTGATACCAGACTTAAGTTCATAGCTGTTATGATGTATAGTTTTCCATATTTACCCTGTGGGCAAAGGAGAGTCATTGGCTATTTTGAATCAGAAGCATGACATGATCTAACATTGTTTTAAAAATCACCATAAAAAGATTAATGACAAATCTAGGAAACAGCAACAACAGAAAAACAGCACACAACACAAAAAAGTTTTAAATATATCCAGAGCCTCTATATCAATAAGGAAAAAGGACCTGCATTTCCGTAGGAAATAAATGGGCAAAGGATATGAATGCGAGTTCACAGTAGAGAAAATTCAAATGTTTCTAAAAATAGAAAGGATGCAAAATCTCATTCATAAGAGAAATGTTATTTTTTTTTAAAATACACTTTATTGAGGACTAATTTATATATAATAAAATGTGTAGAAGATTGCTGCTTATCTTCCAAAATTTGCTGAAACATCTTATTCATAAACCCTTCTTTGTGACCTCCAGGTTCTCCATAACTCCTGGAAGAAACTCTTGTATTTGGGACCACAATGTACCAAAATGATCAATACACATGTCCACTGAACAAAGGCTTTCCATGGGTCCCCAGTACCTTAGCCTTGTTGATATGGCCCTCTGTGATCTGATTCCAGATCCCCTCTCTAGTCTTCACTCTTACAATGCTTATTCACATACCAGAACCTCCTTGCTATTATTGTCAACTTGGTGGGCTCTTTTGCTCAGTCTGGTGGTCTAGGAGTACTTGCCGCTGCCCATATAATCTATTTGCCTTTATGCCTCTGTGTCTGTTTATTGCATATTTTGTTGCTTCTTCCCAGAAGGTTCTTGCCAACCTGGCCTACATGTTGATCTCCTACTCATCCTTCAAAGCTCAATTCCAATGTTAAAGCTCTGGGAGGACTTTCTTGATTACTACCTCTAGCAAAGTTACTAGCTGCCTCAGCTTATACTCAGCTTTTTCTTGAGCATAACTTTACTCAAAACTTTACACACTCACACACACACACATTCTGTTGTGTGGTTATTAAATTATTATCAGTGTATGCATCTGTCTCCCATACAAAGAGTATGGGAGTAGTGCTACAGTATCATCTCCTTCTCCCCAATGAAGGGATTGTGCCTGAAATATTTATCCTCTACACACTAACAGTGACCTGGCAAAGAGCAGTGTCTGTTGAATAAATGAGTGAAAAGAGGAAGGGAAGCAACGCTCAAGGGAAAGAAACATGGAAAAACGTGGAATGAGAGTTCCAGTTGGTGCCCACATCAGGGTTAAGTAGAGCCTTGTGTTGAAGTCCATGGTTTCCTATAGCATCCTGGTTCTATTGGCTGCATATTTCACTCTAACCTTTAGCTAAATCTCAGGTCAAGTCTGACTCAAGCCTGAACCTACAGGGCAGATGAGTGCCCCCTCAGTAGATCAGACCGAATGCTCTGGGGAAGACAGGGCTTGCCAGGAAATATTGGGGAATATCAAAGTGCGTCAGGGCTATTCCTCCTTCTGCACACATTGTATCACTTTGTAGGAGGGTGGGTGGGAGGAGCAGGGCTAATCTCTCTTCAGCACCAGGGACAGCAGCCTTCGTGCCCAGCCTTGTCTATGCAATGAACTAGGTCAAGAGAAGACCACCCTGTGAAAGAAAATGAGAGGCTTGCCACAAGCATCAGGGAGGCAGGGAGCTGCTAAGTCACCATCTGAGCGTGGGAGGTTCTTTTGATGAAGAAAACAGTATTTACATCTATATTTGGGACAGTGATTGCAAGATAAAGGCACAGAGGTACCAAAATAGCCTGTGATTGATTCTGGGGAAAAGAGACAGCAAGTCGGGGGAAAACTGTTCCTTTGAAGCAGACATCTGCAATAAAAAAGGAATTGGGGCATTTTTTCCCCCAAAATAAGTTGGTACCTGTCATGCTGCAGCTTTATGAAAAACCCAGAGAAAAATCTCAGTTCCAGAGGGAAATTGGGTGATGTTCACTTAGCATTTTTTTTTTTTTTGTGGTCAAATATATCAGATCTTGTTGCTGAAAAATCATAACTTTAGTAGGTCTGTAGGTCACAAGTATATCAGATAGCCTTAGTTTGGGCGTTGGTATGTACCCTAACCCAATAAGTGTTATTCTAGATGTTTCTCAAAAGCTGGTGTGTGTTCCCTCAACCATTTGCCAATGCTTTCATGTCCAAAGAGTCAGTCATTTAAGTTTTTGTTTATTTTGTGTAACTATCGTGTACCGGACACAATACTAGGTGTTTTATTCACTGGTATCTCACTTTACATTTTCAGCCACACTCTAAGGTAGATATCATTGGCCCGTGTTACAAGTAAATAAACTAAAGCTAAGGGACCTTAATGAGATTTGTTCCAAGTTACGTTTTGCTAAATGTACTTCTATCTTCAGAGCCAGCACCTGGCCTCTAAAGGAAAAACATACCACAGTCTTTGTTCTTCTTCAGTTGTACAGTAATAAGTGACAAAGAAGACTAAAAGCTACCCTAGATATATAGGATCCTTTACACAGGCCAGGCATTATGATTTAAACACATGCTCACCCCCACACACACACATGCACATTCATACACACACCTACAAATATAATGCATATATACTCATCTCAGTCAATTTCTTAAAGAGGAGAACACAGAGCTTCACAGAGAACACTGAACTACCCATGCTCATTAAGCCAGTAAGGAGTGAGCTGGATTCAACTCCAGAATCATTTGATGCCCAGGTTCTTTCCAATGTATAGCTCCCAGAGATGGTGGCTGAGTAGGGTCAGACTCTGTTAGTTGTCTGTCCAATGTCTCTTCTTCCATTCTTTCTTATTAGCCAAATCTCTGCAATGGACTAGCTAATTTCCCTTCTATTGGAGCTGCCCCTTCCTTGGATCTCCTTGCCTCTCACTTGGATTACCGCAAATGTCTCCATTGAATATCCCAGGCTCCAGTCATGCCCCTTCCAATCTAGCTAGTTTCCAGGTTTATTCAGATACGTCACAACCGGTGGAAATGTTTTAATGATGACTGGATAAAGTCAAAACTCCTTCACAGACCTTCACAACTGAGTTCCACGCCTTCTTTGCAGTCTCATTCTACTATTCATATAAATAGCATGCTCTGCCTCAGCCAGACTGATCCTCCCCTGTCCTATAAATGGGTCTCAAGCTTTTTAATGTCTTGTCATTTACTTACGCCAGACATGCCCACCACCTTACTTCCCATCTATGCAATCTTATAGCCCTTTAAGATCCAGACTGCAGTATGGCTTAAAGGTTTTTCTCCTTTTTCCAAACCCCAGCACAGATATGACAGATCCGTGGTTCTTTTTTTTTTTTTTTTTTTGTGAGGAAGATCAGCCCTGAGCTAACATCCATGCTAATCCTCCTCCTTTTGCCGAGGACGACCGGCTCTGAGCTAACATCTATTACCAATCCTCCTCCTTCTTTTTTTTTTCCCCCCAAAGCCCCAGTAGATAGCCGCATGTCATAGTTGCACATCCCTCCAGTCGCTGCATGTGGGACTCGGCCTCAGCATGGCCGGAGAAGCGGTGCGTCGGTGCACACCGGGATCCGAACCCGGGCCACCAGCAGCGGAGCGTGCGCACCCAACCGCCAAGCCACAGGGCCGGCCCAGATCCGTGGTTCTTAAACATAGATTGGATTTGCTCTGGTATTTTCATCCATCGATTGGTAAGTCAATTGATTGATTAAATATGTAATATTTATGTTGCACCTACTTTGTGAAAGACATACTTAGGAACTGAGGATCCAGCAGCAAATGGGACAGACAAGTTTGTTGCCTCAAGAAACCTACTGAGAACCATCTCTCTGTGCATCTTTGTCACCTCCCAACTCTTGCACACAAATTAGCTAGAGTGTAAAACATTTAGGAATGGCAACTCTTTGTTTTTGACTAGACTATGAATATTCAAGGGCAGATATATATTACTAGATATCATTATATTATATAATTATGGTATTATTGTATTATATTGTACAATTAATAATTATTGTCACCACTAATATTTACTGATTTATAACTACATGCCACTCCCGATGCTTGATAAGTGCCACACACTTACCCTGTCATGCAATCCTTACAATGACTGTGAATATCACAACTGCTATTTCTCCAATTTTACAGATGAGGAAAATGAGATTAAAATGAGTTTGAATGACTTGCAAGAAGCAAGAAGTAAGCAGTAGACACAAGCTTCAGATTGAGGCAGTATGAAGTCTACCGTCCAGACCCTGAATAACTTCATTGTCCTTACTCCCATATTGCGATATGGACCTAACACTCTGCCAGACACACACTGAGTAGTTGAGTGTTAATTCTTGCGCTACACAGCCTGGGATCGATCACTGAATTTCTCACTCACTGGCTCCATAACCTCACCAGCCCTTAGTTTCCTCATCTGTAAAATGAGAATAATGATAACATCAACCTTATAGAGCTGTTGGCAGGATCAAACAGCTAAATATATATAAGCATTTAGAATAGCACCTGGCAAAAATTTAGCATTACCTTAGGCAATAATAATAGTTATTACTATAGAGGTTCAAGAAGTGCCTGTGAATGAATGAACACCTAGTCCAGTGTCCCATGTAGTTTGAACTTAGTAGCAATAAATAAATCCCCAGCCCAGTTCCCAGAACACAGCAGGGTGCCCAGTAATTGTTTATTGATTGAACAACTGACTCTCAAAAGCTGGGGTGGAGATGGTGCCTGTATGGAGACCCAGCATGTGTTTGCATCATGCTCTGAACATTGATCTGACTCCACAGGGTGATGGGTCCCCAGCCAGGAAGAATCTAATTCCAATATTGTAAATGGTACACACATTCTCTAATCCACCTCCCCTCTGTCCTGCAGCTCCAGACCTCTGAGCTCAGTCATCTCTACAACACAGCTAGCTCTGTGTCTAGACACCAGGGACACTCCCATCTACTTTATCTAATGGCTCTCAAAGCTGCAATTACACCTCCTGAGCAAGGAAGGTTATGAGATTAATTAAAGGATGCCAGTCCCAGGATGACACATAGGACTTCTGTCTGCCGAGGTGGAATAACCCCAAATGCATCTGGAGCTAGTAAGGTGAGAGGTCATCCAGGCCATCCCTCTGCCTCCAAATATGCCTTGTACCTCTCCTTCCCCAGAGAGAAGAGTATCGCAGCTCATCTTCCGACCTTGGAGGAATTGTGCCAGGTACACTTCATTCCACACCTCACTAAAAGAGAAGCAGGACATCCTCTTTGCTGGGGAGGGCTCTGAAGCAGAAAGAGTTGAGATTCCTTGTATATCTAAGTTCTTGGGGGGTATGGCAGGAGAGGGCGGGCGATGCCATCGCATCGTCATTTTCCACCCCTTTCTTCCTTTCCAGAGTCCTCAGACTGCTTACAAATGTGAAGTCCTTAAGGGAAAAAACTGTGTTGGAGGCCAGCTCAGTACCTCATACAACCTTTGTGGTAATGAGGAGATGGTGTTTGGTGTGGTCCTAGGACCTCCAAATGCTCAAATCCCCAGCCAACTCTCTCCTCTGCCATCAGACGAAAAGATGGACATGGGGAAGGGACGCCCTAAGCAAAATCATTCATTTTATTTTTCTAAACATAATGATCCTCAGCTCTAGATGTGTACCACTATCACCCTAGACCCTTTGAAACAAAATTTCTGGGTGTATGACAAATATTCCTATTATTTTAATTCCAGTTAATTCTGAAGATTAATTGAAATTGAGAATCATTTTTATCAGGATTTTGCTCCAAAGGCTACTGCAGACTTTCAGTGAACTGGATATTACATGTAGATCTAAAAGTCCTGCGGCCCAGGCTAGGAAAAACCCAAGCCTACAGCTTTAACCGTGGTTAGGCAGCCACACAGGCCCTCCCACAGCCTATCTCAACCCACAGTATTTACCACTCCAGAGGTGAGGATAGAGAGAGAGTGTTTCTCCATGAAGACTGGAATTGAACTGTTTGAATTGGCTGTGTAGACAGAGAGGATAGCTCTCATCAAGCAGAGGAAAGCATCAGGACCCTCTTGTACTGACCACATGAGAGGTTGGAATTCCAAAATGTCAAAAGAGAGAAGAAGAAAAGATCCTAAGAAAACCCTCAGCTTGGGGATGCAGAGCTTGAATCATATCCCTGGGTCACACTCTTTGTCCAGTGTTGTACCCTAGCACGAGGACTGACCTTCAGGCAGTGTTCTTAAAATGCTCAGTGAATGGATGAACGAGTGAAAGTTCTACAAATGAGTTTATCTGTCTCCTGCCCCCTTTTATCCAATCCTGTTCTGGTTTAGGGTTGATCTGAAGTCACGTTACTCTAAGATACTGCCTAAGCAAAAAGCATCTCACTCTCAAGCTTATGAACTGTTTGGTCTCATAAGAGACGGAAACATGCAGTGGACAGAACACAAATGGGTTGTGGAGACAGACCACTTCGCATTCGTCCCACCACTTACCAGGTGTATGACCCTGGATGAGTCTCCTAAGACAAGGCGGCTACGCCTCAGTTTCATCATCTGCAGGTCAGGGATAATAGCATGTACCCCACAGGGATATTGCAGCTGTTTTTGCTGTTTTCTGCAGTGACCAGCACACGGTAGACACTTTATAAATGGCAGCTGTTAAGAGAGTGTGACTCTGGCTGGTTTTTAAGCCTTTGGGTGAAGGGGAGGGTCATGGCCAGTTTGGTTGGGCGTTTACGATGCTTGATTGCCCCGAGGACTTTGGAGAGCTTTGGTGTCCAGAGCAGTCTTGTTGAGAGTGGATGGACATGGTTGAAAGAAAATGAGAGCTAGAAAGACAGGGTGGGTTTAAATCCCAGCTGATCCACTTACCAGCTGTGAGACTTGCATCATTGTCACTCTTGGTCTCTGTTTCCCTACCTGCAGAAGTCAGGGGTCAAATTAGATGACTTCTCCAGGCCCATCCAAGAGTTTATAATTCTATCTCTGTGTCAGTTGCGTAGCTGGAAGGCCCTTAGGTAGTAAGGGCAATGGATGAGGGCTATTTGGGGCTAGGAGACCATATCTAGGCATTTTAAGAAAAGGGAAACTGAAGTAGAAGTTATAACGTAGCAATAAAATGAACTAGGGTGATAGGGTTGTGGGTGCTTTTGAAATTATTTTGAAATATGTTTAATAATTGCTTTATAGACTTTGTGTCTGTTTTAAAGGTAGAGGTGTGGGCAAAACTCCACAATGTCTGGAGTCCAAGGAGGGGTCTGAGCAAGAGCAGATTCACGGGGATGTGGAGGAGGGTTTGGAAGCACTGTGATCCAAAGTGGAATGCAGGTGGGGTGATGGAAAGAGCATCGCTGATTCAGCCAGTTAATAGGCATCAGGTATAATTCTGAAAGAGACACATTGAAGGGTTGATGGCAGGCCTTACTGCTGTAAAACCGCTGTGTGGCTTTGAACAAGCCACGCTCCCTCTCTGAGGCTCAGATTACTTATGAGCAAAATGACAGGGTGTGGACTAGATCAGAGTCATTTTTCTTCTACATAACAGAATACTTATGCATGTGTGACGCAGCGCCAGGGTGCACCTACATTGTGGTGACATCTCTCCTCCACTGAAGAATTTTCCAGGGAAATAGGGCTACTCATATTAGGACAGCCGCATTTGCTGCCCATGAGCTACTGTAGAAGGAGAGTGGAGGTGAGCAATGGGCAAGACCTACTTTCTTAGCTGCATTCCATTGCTTTCAGTTCTTAACTAAGAAATAAAAATAAAAATAAATAAGGGGAAAGGGACTTACTGTATAATCATAGCTTTGAATCTGTTATACTTTATAGAAAGAGTAAATACATCAAAATCTGTGGCACTTGCCACATCGTTCCCAAAGAGATGGTTACACACCAAGGTGGAGAAGCTCTGGGCAACAGGATCTCCTGAGGTCTATCTAGCAACTAGGGGCCCTGTAGGTGTCCTGTAGGGATGGTGGACCCTCCGGGGTATCTCATAGCTACTATACAGGGGCATTATGGCATCATAGTCAAGAAGGCAGGCCCAGAGTCAGACCGTCTGCCAGTTCTGTGACCTTCAGCAAGCTACTTAACTGCTTTTCTGTGCCTCAGTTTTCTCATCTGTAAAGTGGGGACAATAATAACAAGGAGGATAAAAGGAAATAATGTGTGTATACAGCATGGTATACGATCAGTCTTACTCAGTGAACCTAATGTCCTGCAGATGCTACACTCTCCCCTTTATTTATTCAACAAGAATTTACCCAGTGCTTCCTAGGAGTCAGCCACTGTTTTATGTACTGAGCATATAGCAAGGAGTAAGATACAATTTATGTCCTCCTAAGGCTTATCTTCCAGTGGGGAGAGAGACAAAAAAAAAGAAAAAAAGAAGACGAATAAATAATTCAGATAAATTCATACGGCACAAGTATTCTGATGAAAATAAATGTGGTATGGTGGAAAGAAATAGGGTGAGAGGGTGACGTTACAGCGAGTGACTAAGAAGGGGCAACTTCATGTGCCCCAGTGCTGTCCCCAACCCAACTATCCTCTCCTCGCCACCTCTTTTCCCTGAACCCTTCTCCTGTCACATATTCCCGTAGTGCTGGGCCGGACAAGCTTTGATTCATCAATTTAGGCAGTAACTTGAAATCCACGTGGTTTCACTAGGATTGGGAGTCACATCTGAGACATTTTTGTTGTTCTCTGATGTTCCCTTACTCCTAGGACACTGCTTGGCACAGAGTAGATAGTCAATAGATATTCACGGAATGTAAGAGACCAAAATCAGAGGCATGAATCATCTGCTGCTTCTTCACACAGATGGGAGGAATGCTTGTTGGGCCTCACTCGGTATGGCCCCGTTAGAGCCTGATTAAGAATTGATCTTGATCTTCTATGCCATGTTTGGTTTCTGCATCACTTACTCACACTGGGAGAAAGCATTGATAGTCCAAGAAGCCAGGATCCGATGTTACCTTTGTTGTTAACTACATGAATTTGAAGAAGCCACATAACCATTCTAGACTTCTGTCTTCTCATTAATAAAATGGGAAAGCGAATCCTTGCCTCAGCAGGAATTAAGTCAGATGTCAGATGTGAAAGAAGGAATTGTAAATTTCTACAGAAGGCATGACATTATTATTACTATAACAAGCAATTAGTGGCCACAAAGTAAAACTCTGGATCCCTAAGCAAATGTTTGATAAGGATCATCCCCATAGCCTCCTTCAGGCTCCAAAGCCCTCAGATCCCCTTTATGCCCTCCCACACACTTCTCCTTCTGTCCTTAGCCAAACGTTGTAGGGACTTCTGGGTATGAAAAGAACATTCTGCCTAAAGCTATGATAATAGACTGAAGTTTGCTGCAAACGAAAGAGCTGAAATTTGAGGCATTTAGAAGCTCAGAATAAACAGACTAATTGGAGGAATGAAATATCCATTAGTCTAAATGAATATTTCTATAAAGCTGCATGTTAGACATTGATAAAAAGAAATGATTAAATGCAGAATTAACCAAGATTAATTATTTTAATCAAGAGATTAATCACGATTATATCTTTACATTAGTTTGCTCTGCTGATGTTTGCTCAGCAATCTGGGGGAAAATCTGTTCATTTATCACCTTCGTGTTTGAAAATCGGCCCATATTTTATACAGTCTCCCATCCACCATCATTAACCTCTTTGTAAACAGAAGCTCCTAAACAGATAAACAGCATTTGAGAAGAGCACGCATGGGGCCAAGGACACAGAGCTCCATGCCAGGCATCCAGATTAAAAGCTGAAGCTTTTTTAAAAAAAAAAATTGGGAAACTACAGCTGTTTCTCATTTTAGGTCAGTTGTCTAATTTGGTGGTTTTTCCAGCTGAATTGCCCAAGATACTTGAAGATGGGCTTACAGAGTCAATGGTGGGTGCCTGCTAAGGTTATAGATGGTTTGTAGGTGACCACCTGAGAAAGCACTGCAGCAGGGAGGAATGGAGCAGGTAAGGACTCCAGCTCTCAGAAATTATAGTAGCCCAGTGCCAAACGCGATGTCAAGAAATGTGAAAATGGTTTAGATGATGTAAGTTTGCCCTCCTTGATCTTTTCATACATGTTTCTTCGTCTCCAGCTCTTAACAGCTGAATTTGCTGATGAGGATCCAAAACTAGTTCTCTCTGGGGCTCCATTTTCTCAGCAAAAGTTTCCACTATTCACCCAGTGTTCACTCCAGGAAAGTAGAATAATTTTTAATGTGTTTCTCTTTTTTACTTCCCCAACCAACCAGAATATATATATATATATATATATATATATATATATATATATATATATATATATATGAATAATTACATATATATAATGTTCATACATATTAATCATATATACATAATACATATTATGTGTATATTCATATATACATGATATATACATATTATATATCATATACATATTATTATACATATATGTGAAATATATATATATATATATGCACAGTAAATTGCTCAGTCTTGGATAATAATTCATCCTCTTTGATCATGACTTGCATTTCTCACATGTGCCAGGCTGACTGGATTGAAACCCTGTTACCAATCTCTTCTAAATTAAAATTGAGAAAATTATGCCCCTTGGGCAACTCCTGTACTTCTTTTTCCAACAGGTACTTACAGAATGCCTGTTGTATATCAGGATCTGTGCTTTGACTGGGCTGTGTTCTTGATGGTTATCTTCTGTGACTAAGTTAACTGTCCCCAGGTCTCGTCATGTAAAGTCATATCATTATCCATATTTAGCCAAGGAGAAAACCGAGTCACAGGGAGTTTAAATAATTAGACCAAAGTTATAGATCAATCTAGGGAGAATTGAGGTCTTAACAATATTGAGTCTTCTGATCCATGAACATGGTATATTTTACTATTTATTTAAGTCATCTTTAATATCTCTGTGATATTTTATAGTTTTCAGTGTAAAAGACTTGCATTTATTTCGTTAAATTTACTCCAGAATTTTATTCTTTTTGATGCTATCGTGAGTGGGATTGTTTTCTTCGTTTCATTTGGGATTGTTCTTTGCTGATATAGAGAAATCACAATAGATTTTGTATCTTGATCTTGCATCCTGTGACCTGGCTAAATTTGTTCATTAGCTCTAGAAGTTTTGTGTGTGTGTGTTCCTTAGGATTTCCTACATAGAGGACCTTGTCATCTATGAATAAAAACAATATTATTCTTTTCTTCCGATACGGATGCCTTTATTTCTTTTTCTTGCCTAATTGCATTGCCTAGGACCTCCAGGATAGTATTGAATAAATGTAGTAAGAGTGGATATTCTTACCTTTTAAATAACACCTATGTCAAAGAAGAAGTTAAAAGGAAATTACATGGTATTTTTAAATGAATTAAAATGAAAATTCAACATATGAAAATTTGTGAGATGTCACATTCAAGAAAGCATTCAGCCTTTTACCATGAAGTATGATGATGTTAGCTGTAGATTTTTCATACATGCTCTTTACCAAGTTGAGACAATTCTATTCTTAATTGACTGAAAGTTTTTATTAGGAATGGCTAGTGGTTCGTCAAATGCTTTATCCGCATTTATAGAATGATCATATGCTTTTATTTTTAGTTTGTTAATACGGTGAATTACAATTAATTGCTATTTGTAAGTTAAACCAAACTTACTTTCTTGAGATAAGCATCCAGGAATATGTAATGATCATCATATCATTACATGTCATCCTTATCAAATATTGTTGGAATTAACTTACCAAAATTTGGTTTAAAATATTTTTGTTTATCTTTATGAAGGAAATTGGTCTGTAGTTATCTTCATTTGTAATATCTTTGGTTTTATTATCAGGGTAATGCTTTCCTCATAGAATGAGGTGGGAAGTAGCTCCTCATTTTCAATTTTCTGGAAACATTTGTATAGAATTGATAATAATTCTGCTTTAAATATTTCATAAAATTCACTTTAGAAATTATCTGGGCTTGAGTATTCTTTGTGGGATGGTTTCTAACTAAAAATTCAATGCCTTTAAAAGGCATGGGGTTGGAGAGAAGTCAAGATGGCGGCATAAGCAGACTCTGAACTCGCCTCCTCCCATGGACACAGCCAATTTACAGCTACTTGTGGAAAAATTACCCTTGAGAGAGAACTGAAAACTGGATAAGAGGAACTCCTGCAACAAAGGACGATCGTAATTGAGGTGGAAGAGGCAGAAACTCCCTTCTGGAGAGAAAAAAAAATGCTGCCTTCACAAGCCGCAGCGCCTCACGGCCACCCGGGAGCAGCCCAAAGGTACGCAGCCCTCCCTGGAGGAGCGGGGCCCTGTGCCGGGGAGCACCCCCGCTGTAGGCGTTTTGTGGACCCAGCACAATCAAGACAAGTGTCATAATATCTGACTTTGCCTGCTACTAAAACATTGGGGAGTACCCCAGAAAAGCTGGTTCACAAAGAAATTAAAACCCGCTCTTAAAAGGCCGATGCGCAAACTCACCCGTTTCAGAAAGCAACCTAAAATCACCAGAAAGAAAGGTGCACAGTGCTTTAGTGAAAAGAGACTCACCTGACTGGGTGTGAGTGCACTGCAGTGAGAGGTGAGACCTCTCCAGGGACTGGGACATTGGCAGCGGCCATTGTTGTGGCCTGCTGTGGGCATGCTGGCACAGACGCCATTGGAGTTCTCCCTGAGGCCTGCTAGCCCAGGGTCTGCCCCACCCACTAGAGCACCAATTCAATCCAGCTCAGCCAGAGCAGGCAGCCCACCCTAGGGACTGGCGCCACCAAACAACAAGCCGTCAGGCAACTTGTGGGCCTGCATAGATTGGTGACTAAATTCTCTGCAGCCTGGCAACTAAGCCCACTTCAGTGGGGCAGGGCATGCACAAGGAGCAGGTGGAGAGTGTGGGGCCGTGGTGGAGTGTGTGGGGCTCCTGCCATGGAGAGACTGGGGCCACCTCAGGAGGTCAGGGCACACACATGGGCAGGACTGTGTTGACTGTGTGTGATCTGTGGGCAGCGGGGCTTGTCAGCTGCAGAAGACTTGTGCTTCTCAAAGACCCACATAGGGGGTTTGCCCCACCTTCCAAAGCCTGAAAAAATTGGGTGTTCCCGTGACTGAGGCCAGCCCCACCCAGCTACAATCCTCAGAGAGCTGACAAGAGACCTAAAGGCTGGAGGCTTATAGCAATTGTAAGCCCCTGAGCATAACAACCTGCCACGCTGGGGGCCTACTCACCTAAACGTAATACTGCAACACAAATGTGGTATTAGAACTTGCAGCCAACTGTGCTGGGGTTTCCCACACCCAATAAAGAGACTGAAGGGCCCACAACCACTACAAGCAGCTGAGCATTACAACAGATGGCCAGGAGCATAACTCAGCTGCCCTGGGAACCTACAGGTAGATCAAACATGGCACAACAGAAGACACACGTAGCCCACATAGGGGTCACTCCTGGAACATTGAGAACTGAGGGAAGCACACTGCAGACCTCCTAAGACATCACTTATATAAGGTCACCTATCCAAGAGCAGGAGACGTAGCTGACCTACATAATACACAGACACAAGCATAGGGAAAGAAGCAAAATGAGAAGGCAAAGGAATACATTCCAAGTAAGGGAACAGGACAAAACCCCAGGAAAAGAACTAAGTGAAATAGAAATGAGCAACCTGCTCAACAGAGAGTTCAAACAGAGTGTTAAGGCTGCTCACTGATCTGGGGTGAAGAATAGATGAACTCAGTGAGAATGTCAACAAAGAAATGGAAGATATAAAAAAGAACCAATCAGAAATGAAGAATACAATACTGGAAATGAAAAATTCACTAGAGGGACACAAAAGCAGAGTAGAGGATACAGAAGAACGGATCTGCGAGTTGGATGAAAGACTAGAAGAAATTACCCAAGCTGAACAGGTAAAAAAAAAAAAAAGAATTAAAAAGAGTGAGGACAGTGTAAAGGACCTCTGGGACAACATCAAGCACACTAACATCCGTGTTATAGGTGTCCCAGAAGGAGAAGAGCAAGACAACAGAGCAGAGAATCTATTTGATGAAATAATAGATGAAAACTTCCCTAACCTAAGGAAGGAAACAGACATCCAGGTACAGGAAGCACAGAGAGCACCAAAGAAGATAAACCCAAAGAGGCCCACACCAAGACATATCATAATCAAAATGTCCAGAATTAAAGATAAAGAGAGAATCCTAAAAGCCACAAGAGAAAGATATGTTACATACAAAAGAAACCCCATAAGGCTATCAGCTGACTTCTCAGGAGAAACCTTACAGGCTAGAAGAGAGTGGCACAACATATTTAAACTGCTAAAAGGAAAACACTTACAGCCAAGAATACTCTACCTGGCAAGGTTATCATTCAAAATGGAAGGAGAGATTAAAAGTTTCCCAGACAAGCAAAAATTAAAGGAGTTTGTCACCAAGAAACCAGTGCTACAAGAAATGTTAAAGGGACTGATTTAAGGGGAAAAGAGAAGACCACAAATAGGAAAAATTATCTATTTCCATGATAAGAGAGTAATGGATAGAAATGCAGAAAAAAGAGTTTTGATATGATATCAAAAACATAAAATGAGGGAGGAAGGGAGTTAAAGAGTAGAGCTTTCAGACAGAGGTCAAACTAAAGAGACCATCAGTTCTGTATAGAGGACTACTAAAACACTGAGGAAAAAAAAAGTTAAACCATGGCAGTAAGTACATACATATCAATAGCTAATTTAAACGTCAATGGACTAAATGCTCCAATTAAAAGGCATACGGTGGCTGATTGGATAAAAAACCAAGACCCATATATATGCTGCATACAAGAGATACACTTCAGACCTAAAGACACTCACAAACTGAAAGTGAAGGGATGGAAAAATATACTCCACGCAAATGGCAATGAAAAGAAAGCTGGGGTAGCAATACTCATATCAGACAAAATAGACTTTAAAACAAAAACTGTAAAAAGAGACAAAGAAGGGCATTACATAATGATCAAGGGAACAATCCAACAAGAGGATATAACACTTGTAAATATCTATTCACCCAACGTAGGAGCACCTAAATATATAAAGCAATTATTAACAGACATAAAAAGAGAAATAGGCAGGAACACAAACTTTAACACTCCACTTACACCAACGGATAGATCATCCAAAAAGAAGATCAATAAGGAAACTTGGCCTTAAATGACACACTTGAACAGATAGACCTAGTAGATATATGAAGATCATTCCATCCAAAAATCAAAGAATACACATTCCTTTCAAATGCACATGGAACATTCTCCAGGATTGATCACATTTTAGGCCAGAAAACAAGTCTACATAAGTTTAAGAAGATTGAAATAATACCAAGCATCTTTTCTGACCACAACGGTATGAAACTAGAAATCAACTATAGGAAGAAAATCAGAAAAGCCACAAATACGTTGAGATTAAACAAAATGCTACTGAACAACGATTGAGTCAACAAAGAAATCAAAGGAGAAATCAAAAAATACCTCGAGACAAATGAAAATGAAAATATGACATGCCAGAATTTATGGGATACAGCAAAAGCGGTTCTAAGAGGGAAGTTTATAGCAATACAGGCCTATCTCAACAAACAAGAAAAATCTCAAATAAACAATATAGCAATGCAACTAAAGGAACTGGAAAAGGAAGAATAAACAAAGCCCCAAATCAGTAGAAGGGAAATAATAAAAATCAGAACAAAAATAAATGATATAGAGACTAAAAAAAAAAAAATAGAAACAATTTAAAAAACCAAGAGCTGGTTCTTTGAAAACATAAACAAAATTGACAAACCTTTAGCTAGACTCACCAAGAAAAAAAGAGACAAGGCTCAAATAAGTAAAATCAGAAATGAAAGAGGAGAAATTACAACAGACACCTCAGAAATACAAAAGATTATAAGAGAATACTATGAAAAGCTATATGCCAACAAATTCAACAATCTGGAAGAAATGGATAAATTCTTAGAATCATACAACCTTCCAAAACTGGATCAAGAAGAAGTAGAGAATTTGAATAGACCAATCACCAGTAAGGAGATCGAAACAGTAATCACAAACCTCCCCAAAAATAAAAGTCCAGGACCAGATGGCTTCCCTGGTGAATTCTACCAAACATTCAAAGAAGACTTACTATCTATCCTTCTCAAACTCTTCCAAAAAATTGAGGAGAGGGGGAAGCTCCCTAACTCACTCTACGAAGCCGACATTACCCTGATACCAAAACCAGACAAGGACAACACAAAAAAAGAAAATTACAGGCCAATATCAGTGATGAACATCGATGCAAAAATCCTCAACAAAATACTAGCAAATCACATACAACAATTAAAAAGATTATACCCCATGATCAAGTGTGATTTATTCCAGGTATGCAGGGATGGTTCAACATTCACAAATCAATCAATGTAATACACTACATTAATAAAATGAGAAAGAAAAATCACATGATCATTTCAATAGATGCAGAGAAAGCATTTCACAAGATACAGCAACCATTTATGATAAAAACTCTGAATAAAATGGGTATGGAAGGAAACTACCTCAACATACATGCCATATATGACAAACCTACAGCTAATATCATCCTCAATGGTGAAAAACTGAAAGCTACCCCTCTAAGAACGGGAACCAGACAAGGACGCCCACTCTCACCACTCCTATTTAACATAGTACTGGAAGTCCTAGCCAGAACAGTCAGGCAAGAAAAAGAAATAAAAGGGATCCGAACTGGAAAAGAAGAAGTGAAACTCTCACTATTTGCAGATGACATGATTTTATATATAGAAAACCATAAGGAATCCACCAAAAAACTTTTAGAAGTAATAAACGAATACGGTAAAGTTGCAGGGCATAAAATCAACATACAAAAATCAGTTGCATTTCTATACACTAACAACAAAGTAGCAGAAAGAGAAATTAAGAATACCATCCCATTTACAATTGCAACAAAAAGAATAAAATACCTAGGAATAAACTTAACCAAAGAGTTGAAAGATCTGTACACTGAAAACTATAAAACATTGCTGAGGGCCGGCCCCGTGGCTTAGCAGTTAAGTGCGCGTGCTTCGCTACTAGCAGCCCGGGTTCAGATCCCAGGCGTACACCGACACACCGCTTCTCTGGCCATGGTGAAGCCACGTCCCACATACAGCAACTAGAAAGATGTGCAACTATGACATACAACTATCTACTGGGGCTTATGAGGGAAAAAAAAAAGGAGGAGGATTGGCAATAGATGTTAGCTCAGAGCCGGTCTTCCTCAGCAAGAAGAGGAGGATTAGCATGGATGTTAGCTCAGGGCTGATCTTCCTCACACACACACAAAAAAAAACATTGTTGAAAGAAATTGAAGAAGACACAAAGAAATGGAAAGCTATTCCGTGCTCTTGGATTAGAAGAATTAACATAGTTATGATGTCCATACTTCCTAAAGCAATCTATAGATTCAATGCAATCCCTATCAAAGTTCCAACAACATTTTTTACAGAAATAGAACAAAGAATCCTAAAACTTATATGGAACAACAAAAGACCCAGAATAGCTGAAGGAATCCTGAGAAAAAAGAAAAGCTGGAGGTATCACATTCCTTGATAACAAAATATACTACAAAGCTATAGTAACCAAAACGGCATGGTACTGGCACAAAAACAGACACACGGATCAATGGAATAGAATTGAAATCCCAGAAATAAACCCACACATCTATGGACAGCAAATCTTTGACAAAGGAGCCAAGAACATACGATGGAGAAAAGAAGTCTCTTCAACAAATAGTGTTGGGAAAAGTGGACAGCCACATGCAAAAAAATGAAAATAGACCCTTTTGTGTATGGTGTAAGACCATACACAAAAATTAACTCCAAATGGATTAAAGACTTGAATCTAAGACCTGAAACTATGAAACTTCTAGAAGAAAACATAGGCAGTACGCTCTTCGACATCGGTCTTTAGCAACATATTTTCAAGCACCATGTCTGACCGGGCAAGAGAAACAATAGAAAAAATAAACAAATGGGACTACATCAAACTGAAAAGCTTCTGCACAGCAAAGGAAACCATCAACAAAACGAAAAGACAACCTAACAATTGGGAGAAGATATTTGCAAACCATATATCTGATAATGGGTTAATCTCTGAAATATATAAAAAACAGATACATCTCAACAACAACAAAAAACTAACAACCCAATTAAAAAATGGGCAAAAGACTTGAACAGACATTTCTCCAAAGAAGATAAACAGATGACCAACAGGCACATGAAAAGATGTTCAAAATCATTAACTATCAGGAAAATGCAAATCAAAACTACAATGAGATATCACCTCACGCCCGTCAGAATGGCTATAATTAACAAGACAGGAAACAACAAGTGTTGGAGAGGATGTGGAGAGAAGGGAACTCTCATACACTGCTGGTGGGAGTGCAAACTGGTGCAGCCACTGTGACAACAGTATGGAGATTCCTCAAAAAATCAAGGATAGAACTACCATATGATCCAGCTATTCCACTGTTGGGTATTTATCCAAAGAACTTGAAAACACCAATGCGTAAAGATACATGCACCCCTGTGTTCATTGCAGCATTATTCACAATAGCCAAGACTTGGAAGCAACCTATGTGCCCATCAAGGGACGAATGGATAAAGAAGATGTGGTATATATAGACAATGGAATACTATTCAGCCATAAGAAATGATGAAATCCAGCCATTTGTGACAACACAGATGGACATTGAGGGTACTATGCAAAGTGGAATAAGTCAGAGGGAGAAGGTCAAATACCGTATGATTTCCCTCGTTAAGTAGTAGATAATAACAACAACAAACCAACACATAGAGTAAGAGATTGGATTGTTGGCTACCAGAGGGGAAGGGGGGAGGGGGGAGGGTGAAAGGGGTAATTTGGCACATGTGTGGGGTGATGGGTTGTAATTAGTATTTGTGGGGTGAACATGATGTAATCTATGCAGAAATAGAAGTATAATGATGTACACCTGAAATTTATGCAATGTTAGAAACCAATGTTACTGCAATAAACAAAAAATTATAAAAAACCAAAAATAAATAAATAAAAGGCATAGGGTTAATTCATTGCAGGTATTTTCTCTTCAATGTGATTTGGTAATTTGTGTCTCTCAAGCAATTTGTCCATTTTATCTAAGTTGTCAAATTTATTGGCGTAAAGTTGTTCATAATATTCCATTAATATCCTTTTAATATTTGTAGAATCTCTGATGATAGCATCTCTCTCATTGCTGATATTATTTGTATTCTTAATTTTTTCCCAGCTAGAGGTAAATCAATTGTATTATCTTCTCAAAGAACCAGCTTTTTGTTTTATTGATTTACTCTGTTATTTTCCTGTTTTCTATTGAATTGTTTTCTGTTCTGTTCTTTGTTATGTCCTTCCTTCTTTGTTTTTAATTGGCTCTTCCTTTTCTCATTCTTCCAAGTGGAAGCTTAAGTCATTGATTTGAGACCTTTCTATTTTTCTAATATGAGCATTTAGTGCTAGAAGTTTTTTCCTTTACTTTTGCTTTAGTGGCATCTCACAACTTTTTGTATGTTGAATTTTCATTTTCTTTCATTTCATAATACTTTGTAATTCCCCTTTTAACTTCATCTTTGACATGTGTTACTTAAATGTATGCTGTTTTAGCTTCCAAATATTTGGGGACCTTCCAGAGACCTTTTAGTTACAGATTTCTAATTTAATTCTATTGTGGTCAGAAAACATACTTTGTATAATTTTAGTCCTTTTAAATTTATTGAGATTTGTGTTATGACCCAGAATGTGGTCTATTGTGATAAATATTACATCTACCTTTGAAAAGAATATTCTGCTATTGCTGGATAGTGTGTTGTATAAATATTAATTAGGTCAAATTTCTTCATAGTGTTGTTCAGATTTTCCATATTCTTCCTAATTTCCTCTCTAGTTATTCTATTGATTATTGAGAGAAGAATATTAACATCTCTGATTATAATTTTTTTCTTTGTTCATTTCAACTTGCAGTTCTACTGGGTTTTGCTTCATGTATTTTGAAGCTCCGTTATTAGGTTCACAAAAGTTTGTGATTGTTATGTCCTTTTTACGAATTGGTTCTTTTATCATTAGGAAATGGCCTTTTTTATCCCTGGTAATATTCTTTTCTCGGAAATCTAGTTTGTTTGACATTACTATAACCACTCCAGCTTTCTCTGGACTAGTGTTCACATGGTATATCTTTTCCCATCCTTTAACTTAAACCTATTGTGTCTTTATATTTGAAATGCATTTCTTGTAGGCAGAATATGCTTGGTTCTTGCTTTTTAAGTCTAATCTGACAGTATTTTGCCTTTTAACTTGAGTATTTATACCATTAACATTTAACGTGATTATTGATTTGGTTATACTTAAATCTATCGTATAGCTATTTTTTCTATTTACTCCATCTCTTCTTTGTTTCTTTTTTCCTCTTGATGCCTTCTTTGTTATTAATTGAACTTTCTGTGATTATATTTTATCTCTTATGTTGGCCTATGTCTATAATTGTTTATTTTACTGATTGCTTTATTGTTATCACAGTCTGCCTTTAAATGACATTATACTGTGAGTGGCAGAGTTTGATTTGAACATGTCTCTGTCTCTGAAGCTTATTTTTAAACTCTACCTTTTAGCACCTCTCAGTAAGTTATGTAGTTGATTTTTGTACGAAGTTCTGTAGGAGAGAGTAAAGAAGGAAAGAGACCTCATGTTGCAAAGGTAGGTCTGAGATACATCAGAGGCCTAAACTTTGGAGATGTTACCCTAGTCTAGGTGGAAATAAATGACACATTTTGGAGGTCAGCTTTTTAAAATTTCTGCCACCATTTTTCAAAAAATGTCTTTTTTGACCAGTTGTTTATTCCCCTGATACAAATAGTAAGCATTTGCTGGAGAATATTAGATAACACAAAAACTAATGGGAAAACAAAAAAAAAGTTCTAATGACTATTGTCAACACATTTATGTATAGCTTTCCAGAATTTCCCCTCCAAAAGACATATATTTATATGCAAACATAATAGCTAATATTTACTGAGCTCTCACTATACGTTAGGCAATTTGTTTAGCACTTAACATGGATGATTTCATCCTCACAAATTTGTGTAGTAGGTCCTATTACTATCTACATTTTATAGATGAGGAAACTGATGCACACAGAGATTAACAAATGTCTACAAGTTCTCCCAACTAGCAAGTGATGGTTTTGATATTTGAACCCAGACACTTCAGCCAGAGCTGTCACTCTTAACCTCCATGCTAAATTTCCTATCATATGCACATATTTTTATAGAAATGAAATCATATTTTCCATATTTCATATATATATGTGTGTGTGTGTGTGATTTTTCCATGTGATATTTACACTTTTATACCCATGAATCTTGGCTTAAGATTCCAAGTAGTAAAATTGGCCACTTTGTAGTTCCTTAGTTCTCTCCTCACCCCATCATCCTCTCCTGTTCTTTTCCACCCAGTCTGTTTGGCAGCCATTAATGAGTTCACTTTCCATGGCTAGGTTGTATACAAGGTTTAACAATTTAGAGTAAATTTTCCTAGTCCACGATCAGAATAATAATTTCTGAGGAGTCGTGAGAAGACTGGGACTCTGTTACTCCATGATCACACATTACATTCATGGTGAATAGTATGGGGACTCCCATATTCAAATAAAAGCTTTATTGGCTTATGTGAACTTACAATTAATTTGTTTTCCAGAACCAACAGCGTGGCACATGGTGCCTGTTCATAGTGTTGTGCATTATGGCCAACATTGACACCTGCTGTTAAGCAGTGAAATTGCAGCTCAGCTCTGTTAGCCATTGCAAGTGAGGACCACGATGGGAATTCTCTACTTCTGTCTTTAAGACAAACCCTTAGCTCCTAAGAGCAGCAAAAGCTGAATAAATTGTCTCCAGCTTTCATTTACTCAACCTTTGCTTATCGTAAGCAGCTCCTGACTTAGAAGTATCTGGTGGATTCTATTCATATTTGTGCCTTTCAAAATCTGAAATCTCTCAGTATCTCTCTGAGTTCATCTGCACTCTCAAAACGTCCTCATCCCTTAAGCACCTTCTCTCCACATTTGGATTTTGAGCTTCCAGTCTGCATCCAACAGCTTGGAGCTTGTATTTGAGCTTCCCTCTAGGGACATTCAGGTGGAATATTTAAAGAAGTGACAGGCAATATATTGGCAAAGGGGAAAGATAGAAATTAGCATCCTTGAGAGCTGACTATACACAAGTCACTATGCTAGATGTTTCCACATGGTTTTCCATTCAGTACTCACAGCCATCCTTAATAAGCAACAATTATTATTCCCATTTAACAGATAACAAGTTTTCACATCTAATTTCAATTCTGAGGTTCACACAGCTTAAATAATTTGTCCATGGACAGAAAGTTAGTAAATTAAGGAGATTAGATATGAAACCATGTCTTCATTACAAAGCTTTCTATGCTACCTCTGTAAAAAATTACACTTCACAATACATACTCATGCACGTAACTTTATTTGATAATCCTATAACCTTATCAGTTAGGCATCTTTAGTTCCATTTTACAGATGAGGAAACCAAGGCTTGCACAGAGTCATACAGCTAAGAAATCTCAAAACAGTATGTGAGCTCAAATATTCTGATCTTATCATGAGTCACTTTTGTTCAGTGACTAAGTATGTGGACTCTGGTGTCAGACTGTCTGGGTTCTGCTCTGTGTCCCACCAGTTTCTAAAAGGGTGATCTTAGGCAAGTAGCATGACTCATTTTTTCCTAATCGATAAAGTGGGGATAATTATAGTACTTTCCTGGTGAGGCTGTCTTGAGAATATATATAATGCACATATGGCAGGTAATATGTAGGATGTTATTATGATCAAGAATGGATATATCCTGCCTTAGTTACTGTGTTCCCAGGGAAGAAAATAAAGGCACTTCACAGAAAATTCCAGCATCAGCCACCTATTTTTTTGGAGTGTGTCTGCTTATTTCTCCCCTCCCTCTAATAAGCTTAGGTTTGGAGTTGTAGGAAGCTCTATGTTGGGATCTGGTTCTGCCACCACAACATGAGTTGTGTGAACCTCCAAAGCTTTCCTACTCTCTGAGAACTAAAAGTAGGCTTCCAGGCCGTGGGTATCACCATACTGGTTTGTACTCAAGCATTTCTATTTCAGGTTACTGGGTCTACTGCCTGGGGGAAGGAGTGAGACAGAGAGGAGTTCACATTCTACTAGGCAGGCAGGGGTCCAGATGCTTTTCAATGTCTCCACCAATCAGGAAGCATATCAGAGACAGACCTGGACACTTGGTTCCTGATACATTCACAGAGTTGGAAAACACTTTAGCAATCATTTCTCTGACCCTCTGCTTCCTTATCATTAAAACAGGGTTAACAAGGCTTACCAAGAAGAGTGAATGAAATAATGTAAGTAAGATGCTAAGACTGAATGCCCTCTGTAGGACAGAGCAGTAATGCAAACAGCTCTAGATCGAGAATTAGGACACCTCAGTTTTCATACAGCATTGAATTTTCTGTGTGAGTTGTTTGTCCTCATTGGCTGACAGTTTCTTCATCTTCATAATCAATGGTTTGGATTTTATAAATTCCTAATGTTTCCTCCAGCTTAATCTGCATTAACAAGTTATTCATTCATCCATTACACTTTTATTAAACACCTACCTTATCACCCAAGAACTGATGATACCAGAAGGAATAAGAAATGTTGACCTCTAGAAATCAAGTGCTATAACAGATATGATCCAGGCATTGTGAGAGCAGGGTGAAGGGAAACAATTAATTGCCTCTAGGGTAGCTGGCAATGGCTCAGAGAGCAGGCAATGTCTGAAATGGGCCCTGAAGAATTAGTCTAAGTTTGCCAGATGAGAAGGAGTGGTCCCGAATAAGATGTTTATTATTTCACTTCCCATTCTGCACAGTTTAGATTTTGTTACCTTGGATCCAACCAGAAAAGGAAAGTCCTCAATCCCTGAGGGACATTTCTAAGTGTCATCTCCAGGTAAGATTGGATTTTGCCTCTTAAGTTCCACTACAAAGTGATAGCAGTCATATCATGTGAGTTTGGTGTCTTGATTCTGAGTTTTCTCTCTGATATAGAGCCAGACTCAAGCCAATATCTTAGGGAAAGATGCATAGGTCTAGGGACATGGAGCAAGCAACAAATAAGCATGCTCTCAAGCTCTCAGCCATTGTTCTGGGATTCAAAGAAAGGTCTGGTCTCCTCTGGGAAACCAAAGAGCTAGGCAGGGAAACCCATGCTCATTGGTAGGGTTGGAGAGATTGTAGCTCCAGGACAGCATGGGTCTTGGAACTCCCACCAGGCAGGAGATGAGCCTACACGATGTAAGTCATTCATGTCTGCTGAGAGTGGTGCTGTACAGAGATGATGGTGGTGGTGGTGCTGATGAACACTGCAATTGTCCTAGGGTGTATAAAATTGTTCACATTCCTTGTTTGCCTGTTCCCTATTTTTAGGGTTTTGTGGTTTTGGGGGGGCATTTATGGATCTTCTGCATCATAATTTTTCCTTAGAGAACTACTCTTTCTTTTCTTTTTTTTATTCAGTACATGTAATTCAAGTGGAGCTGATTCCATCTGTGGTCTGGGAATAGTCACGTGATCCAAGCCTGGCCAATCAGAAAATCATATCCCACTTGCTACACTGCTCAGTTCTGGAATGTGCTGCATACCAATAAGAGAAAATGCTAGGAAATCTTGCTGGAGTGACTGGGAGAGGTACCCTATTTTAATAAGAATGATGGGAAGATAGGACTCATGCCAGAGGTGCTAGCTGTCATCTGGCATCAGGAAGGAAAAACTTGCTTGAGAAGGAAACCAACACTGAGAAAACAAAACTTCAAGAAATCATAACACTAATGGTACTGTTTCAGCACTCAGATGCAATTCTGCCTGAAGTTAAACCCTATCTTGGACTTTACAATTATGTGAACCAATAAAGATTCCTTTCTGTTTAAACTAGCTTAAAGTTACTTTTCTGTCACTTGAAAACTGTTTCCTGACTTAAATGACAATGTTCTTGTCCTTGGAGCATGGGGCATGGAGAATGGGAGTTACTTCTGGTATCAGCTTTTCTATTATCTCAAAGAAGTTTTTTCTTCCCAGAATAATGGTCAGGTTCTCAACCCAGACAGACATTTTTCTCCGCAGGACTCCCAATCTATATTCCAGCCTGTAGCTCCGGAGCTCCCTTGTCTATAACATTCTCTTCCCACGACTTTTTAGCTGACTCTTGTTAAAAATAACTCCCATCTGCTGGTCTGCCTCCTGCTCATCCTTATGTTGCTGCATCGTGAGCTTCCCTGGTCCCTGTCCCTGGCACTGAGCAAGCTTTGGAAATACACCTCTCAGACCCATTTCTCCTCCTGTGCTTTCCCTCCGTCCAGTTTTCAGCTCTCCAAATTACATTCTTCTCTTTCCTTGGCTCAACAAATGACCCATCAAAAAGTTTAGCTGCATTTCTGGATTCACGAACCTGAAACTGTTTACATGCCATAAATTCCTGGACGTAACTTCTTGACATCATGAAGACAGATGTTCTCTCTAATCAGAGAGAACTTAGCCTACACAAATTCTAGGAAGAGCTGTCCCATCGTATTGGTTTAGGCTAGGACAAAAATTGAACCAAGTCACTTCAAGTAATAGGAATGGTTAATTCCTAACTACAATAAAGCCAATCCTTACGGAAAATGTATTACGAGTTGTGCATTGTGCCAAGCACCTTTACAGATTTGCGTTTATTTCTCACAATAGCTTGTTAGGTATCACGATTATGTCCATTCTGAAGACGAGAAAACTGAGGGACAGAGAAGTTAAGAAACTTGCTCCAGGTCACACAGCTAATGATAGTTATAGTATTTATCCACAGAGTTCACCCAAATATGCCTGGCTTTCCACTTTCTAGATACAAGGCTTGATTGGACTGCCCTGCTCTTTGGAAGGTGGTCAGCCATGCACCACCTTCCATTGCTTTGGCCAATGAAATGTGAGCAGATATGACATGTGTCACCAAGGGGTGAAAGCTCTAAGGGTCAGTACTCGATTTATCACGCTCAGTTTTTCCATCTGCGGCTACTTCAGCTCCATCAGCCTGGTGAATATGATGTATATGACATAGCATAGAGTCTCCCACTGATGCTCAATGAATATATAAAAACAGCAAGAAATAAAACTTTATTGTTTTAAGCCTTAAAAATTTAAGGCTTTTTTTTATTGTTGACCCATGACCCAGACAATTTAACTGATATGTTAGTAGAGTCATGATTAAAAATCCAGATAATCTGGTTTCAAAGCCAGAATTTTAGCAATTCCATCTTTCTCTGTAAGAATACTTGAGAAAAGAAGGAACCTCAAAAAGACTGGACAGTAACTGGAAGTGTTCAGGGTACAACATCTCTGTAATATCCTAGGCATCTAGTCAACCTCTCAGCAGCAAAATCTTGGTTGTTGTGAGCACAGATCTGAACACTAGCCTCCACTGCTCTCTACTCCAGGGGTCCGCCATTTTGGTAACAGAGCCACTGTGTCTCCAGCTTGTCCTGACTCTCTACTCCCATCTCTATATTAGGGTTCTACCTTCCCGCGGCACCTGCTACCTAGGGTATCTCCTTACTCACCTCTACCCATGCCTTCTCCTTTCTATCCTCTATTTACCTCTTTGCTTTTGCTTCTGCTTCAGATGGTGGCTTCTATAAACTGTCCACTCTTTCTATCTTACACATTAAACTCCTTAAGATTGACTGCCTGCTTGGTTCAGAAAATTTTGGGCCACTTTGTAGGCTGCTTACCATAGATCCATAGATCAGGAGGTCAAGTGGTTACCCTTGTTGCAATCAGCTATGAAGAAGATTGGATCACCTGCTAACAGACCTAGAGGTCCATATAGAAAGTCCCTCCAAAGAAAGTTTGTGGGATATTCTAGAAATCAAGAGACTTTCCATGATGGGGCACAATGGGGCATGATGGTTGTACTACAACCAGCAGGCGTTGTGTTAGACTTGTTGAGAACTTTGACCCTGCAGCCACAAATGGCCTTCTTGCTCTTCCTTAGCTCCTCTTTACATAGTCTACTTCCCTCCCCCGTCAAACAAAGTTTGACTGACCCCTCATCTCTGTCTAAGCCTCTCCTCCACCTCTCTCCACAGTCAATGAATTTCAATCTGTAGGCTCAGCCCCAGCCAGGGACTTGACTGTTCTGAAAACAAGCCTCAGTCTACAGAGTAGAGATTCTGGCTTCCAAATATGTTCTTGAAACAAAGCTGCCCTATATGTTTTCTAAAATTAAAATTTAATTACACAAATTTCATGCGAGTATCTTCTCCTTGTAACAAATGAAAAAAGTAGAGATAATTCTAAAGTTCCTTTTGGCCTAGAGTCTAAAGATTAATCTCAGCCTGTCTTCTTCCCCCTCGTGATAACCAGGTTACCAGTTTTGTGAACATTTTCTCTGTCTTTCTCTCATTATATATATATATGTGTGTGTATATATATACACACATGCATATATATATACACAGTTATTATTTGTGTGTTTTACATAAATAGTATCATACTGCATGCATCATTTTGTAATTTGTTTATTTTTACCAAAAAATAAATCTTTGATGTGTTTCCATGTAATTTTATATTACAGATCTACTTTATTTCCTCAACCAAAGATTATTTTCCATAGTGTAACTATATCACAGTTTATTTAGCCAATTTCCCATCAAGGAACATATAGATTGTTTCTTTTTTTAGGTGATAAACAATGCTGCAATAAATATCCTTTTATCTTCTTTCTTATGCAAATGTGTGAGTGTTTCTTAAGATCTGACACTGAAAAATGGAATTTCTGGGTAATTTAGGTAGACACATTTTAACTTCAGTAGATATCACCAAATATAAGTTCATTTTGGTACCCTACTTTAATATCTGACTCTCTGCCTTCTTGCCTAGATCTGAAAGTGTGCCCAGGTGACAAACCAATTCAAGTAGCAGTAAACCAACATTTACTGCAGGAACTGTGCTAAGGTATATCATACATCTCAGTGATCCTACAGAATCTTCTGAGGTGAAACATACGACCACACTACTGACGAGAAATTTTAGTTTCAAAGAGGTTAAGATATTTCACCCAATTCACTCAACTACTAGGTGGCAAATTCAGGATTTTAATCTAAGACTGTGATTACAAAGGCCACGTCCTTAATAGTGCCATGAATTTGCCTCTCCCAGAATCTCTAAGACCGTGGCTTTGAATCTCCCAAGGAAGAACTATTTCAAAAATCTGTCTGATCTCCAGTCTTGAAGCAGGGATCTTACCCTAGAACAGTGGTTGGCCTCAGTGGCACAGGGTGTGTTGTGAGATGTGGAGAAAGGCTTGGGGTTTTCTCCATCTCAGCAGGCAGTGCAATAGCCTGTTACCCATCTTATCTATGCAGCAGCCTGCACCATAGCAAGATAGGATGGCGAATTTCATGTGTCAAGTTCACTGGGTCAGCGGATGCCCAGATACCTGGTTAAACATAACTTCTGGGTATATTTGTGAGGTTACTTCCGGAAGAGATTAGCATTTGAATTGGTAGACTGAGTAAAGCGGGTGTCCCTCCCCCATGTGAGTGGGCAGCATCCAACCCACTGAGAGCTTGAGTAGAACAAAAAGGCAGAGGAAAGGTGAATTCTCTCTCTCTGCCTGACTGCTTAAGCCTATCCTACGGTTGATTCTCTTAATCTTGTCCTGCCTCCCTGGTTCTCAGGTCTGTGCATTCAGATTGAAGCTTAAACTATCAGCCCTCCTGTTCTCAGGCCTTTGGATGCAGACTGAAGTGCCCCACTGGCTTTCCTGGGTCTCCAGCTGGCAGATGGCAGATCATGGGACTTCTCAACCTCCATACTCACATAAGCCAATTACTCATAATATATCTCTGTCTATCGTCTATCTATTGTCTATCCATCTATTTCCTGTTGGTTCTGTTCCTGTGGAGAACCCTGACTAACACAGGAGAGCTCCTTCACGACAAAATGTGTTTTGCTCATGTGAATGTCATCCATCATGAACGTCCAGGCCAAAAATAAATAGTTTAAAACTCATCTACTAGATAGATTCTTCTGAATACCCATCTGAGAAGCTTGCTCTTTTGATCAAGGCACATCAGTGCTCACACCGAACACCTTCCTGAGCTCTAACTTGCTGAGTCTCCAGATCCTCTGAGTGGCCATTGACTCCTCCCAGGCTGTTAAATCCCACGGTAGGGAAACCATGCATGTCTGCACCTCAACATGCCTCCCTATGGCATTTTCAGCCCCAGCCACATGCCCTGCACTTGCCTGCCGCCAGGCCTTTGCTCACGCTGTTCTCTGTGCCTAGAATGCCTGTCACTGCTCAGGCATTCATCCACATGTTCACAGATGGAACGACTCAAATGTCAAATTTCCCACCAAGCGTTCCCTGATTCTTCCAGCCAAGACTTGTCTCTCCACTCTCTGAACTCTCACAGAATCACCATCCTTCCCTGATCACTCTCTATAATGTAGCTCCGTGATCTCTGTTTGAGTTTTAGGAGGCAAGTGAGTGTAGCAGCGAAGTTGGGGGTGTTTGGAGTCAGACAGTCCTGAATCTGACTCTTCACTCTTCCAGTTAATGCTGTCTGACCTCGTGGCTCTTTGGCACATTATTCTGGATAAGTTTAAAATATTTCATATTTAAAACAACTTTTGGGGGCCAGCCCCGTGGCTTAGCAGTTAAGTGCACACGCTCCATTAGTGCCGACCCGGGTTCGGATCCCGGGCGCGCACTGACGCACCACTTATAGAGCCATGCTGAGACGCGTCCCACATACAGCAACTAGAAGGATGTGCAACTACGACATACAACTATCTACTGGGGCTTTGGGGGAAAAAAGGAGGAGGATTGGCAATAGATGTTAGCTCAGAGCCGGTATTCCTCAGCAAAAAGAGGAGGATTAGCATGGATGTTAGCTCAGGGCTGATCTTCCTCATACAAAAAAATAAATAAAGAAAGAATAAAACAACTTTTGCAAGCCACCAAAGTTTTTTAACTTCCCTGACCTTCAATTTGTAAAATATGGATAAAGAAACCAACCACAGAGGTCCTGTGAGGATTGAATAAGATGATGAAGCACTTGGCCTGGTGCCTGAGACAATAGGTGGTGGCTATCTTTATTAGGCATCTCTGACATTATTTATTAATATGAACTACCATTTATTATTTTCTATTCTGTTTTCATAATACAAATCTCTAAGGAGGCAGAATGCCCCTCCTAGCTGCAAGGCCCGTGGGCCAGTTACTTAACCTCTCTGTGCTACAGTTTCCTCACTGAATCCTTCCTTGATCCATGAGTTCACTGCATATTCATTGAGTGCCTGTTCTGTGCTAAGCCCAGTGTTTAACCCTGGTGAAATAAAGAAGAACAAAATAATAAGTTTCTCTGTCCCCATGGAGTTTGCATTTTAGTTGGGGAAATAGACATAAATGAAAATGCCACATAACAAGATGAAAAGTTATTCCTGTGATGACTACTTGAAAGAGAGAGACACAGCATGTGATAGCGGGATTTGGCCTAAATAGGGAGTTCTGCCAGGAAAATTGAACTGCGTTCTGAAGTATCAGTAAGAGTTAAGTAGAGAAAAGGAGGAAAGAAGCTCAATGAGAGCACAGTGGAGAGCATATGCAAAGGCCCTGGAGTGGTAGGAAGCATGTTGATTAGGAAAGCCGCTGTGGTTGTAAAGCAAGATTGAGGGAGTATGTGCTCTGAGATGAGGCAGAAGAGATAGTTAAACACATTCAGACTTTCCTCCAGGAAGTGTTCCTGGGTTGATGAAACAAAAATAAGAGGTGTCTTTGAGTCTGCCTTAGGGCAGAAGGCAGGGTATAATCTCTTTGTGTCTATGGGCTGGAGAAAAATACCTCTGTGAGTTCCTATATGATGAAAATCATGTTATTCATGGGACTATCTCAAGATGTTATATACAGTAGAACATTAGTAAATATCTGCTGTTGGTCAATGCCTCTCCCCAATCACGTGGAGTTTTATTTTCCTATTAGTGTGAGCACTTATTTTGATTTGTTCACAATAAAAGCTCATGAATTTGGATTGTATCCAGTCAAGAATTTGTGATACTGAAAGAGAAATTGAGTCTTTGTTAAAAAGCACATAAGAAAGTTCTCAAGCCCATTTAGAAGTATTCAATTAGATACAAACAATTACTAGGTTAATTATAAATCATCCCTATCTATTCATTAAAGCAGGTCCAAGATGCTAGTTAAAAGTAATAAACCTGCATCTCTTTGCAAACAGTCTATAATTCAGGATGCTGCTAATTCAAATTAGCCTCCCCCTCAATCAAGTAGATTACTGAAGTGTGTTAGCTTGCTCTTTTTAAAATTAAATGGAATACTCTTTTTTTCTGACTATGTAAGTGCACCTACAATGTAATAAATTTAGAAAATTCAGAACAAAGTAAGGAAAAAAATCACCCATTATGTCTGTTTATAGTCACTGTAAGTACATTCATGTATTCCTTCCAATCTCTTCTTAAATACAAGTTGATAAATGAATGGGTGGATGGTGGCATGGATGGACGAATAGGTGGATGGCCAGACTGATGGTAAATAGACATGCAGATTGATTTTTTTTTTTTTGCTTGAGGACGATTCGCCGTGAGCTAACATCTGTGCCAATCTTCCTCTATTTTGTAGGTGGGTCACCGCCACAGCATGGCTGATGAATGTGCACCTGGGATCCGAAACTGTGAACCCAAGACCACCAAAGTGGAGCATGCTGAACTTAACCACTATGCCATCGGTCCTGCACCCTGCAGATTGATTTTCTAAAAATTGAGATCATGGGGCCTGCCCGGTGGCGTAGCGGTTAAGTGCGTCTGCTCCGCCACGGTGTCCTGGGAATCGTGGGTTTGGATCCGGGTGCACACCAATGCACAGCTTGTCAAGCCATGCTGTGGCGGCATCTCATATAAAATGGAGGAATATGGGTATGGATGTTAGCCCAGGGCCAGTCTTCCTCAGCAAAAAGAGGAGGATTGGTGATGGATGTTAGCTCAGGGTAGTGTTCCTCACACAAAAAATAAATATATAATAAAAAATAAATAAATAAAAATTGAGATCATATTGTGTCAGATAGTGTTCATTCTCACCGACTATTCATATATTTCTCTACATTTCTCTGCCTCCATTAAAGTTAGTTGGGCCATGAGACTGAGTCTGGTCAATAAGATGGGGTGGAAGTGATGCACACAATTTCCAGTCCTGGCGTCAAAACTTCCTGAACAATCAGCCACATGCTATCTCTGCCTCATTTGTCTTAGGATAGAAGCATCATTGAGTCCCTGGGTTACTACTCAAAGGAGAGCCAAACAGGACAGCTGTGTGATCTGCATCTGAATGGAATGAAAGTAAGAAATAAACCTTTGCTGCATTAGGCAATTGAGATTTGAGAGTCCTCTTTATCAATACAGCATTCCCTAGCCCATCCTGACTAACACACTCTGTATACACTGATTCATCTTCTGTTTTTAGTCATTTTACATTTTATCGTATGCAATTTCCTACATCAACACATATTCCTTAAAATTGTAATTTTAATGAGTGTGCAATATTCATTTATTCATTCATTATGTGGCTGCACCAGAATTTTTTTTACCATTTCCCTGTCTGTGGGTTTTTTTCTTTTTTTAGGATAAATTCCTAGAAGATAATTTCAAAACTGGTACATTTTTTTTAAAGTTCTTGATATATTTCTACAATGCTTTCCAGAAAGTTGTGCAAGTTTTACATATTCTATAGTCTAAGGAAGTGCTACTCTGATGGCATTCCTAGCAAAAGCAGGCATTAATATTTAATCTTTGCCAACCTGACAGGTGACCATCATACTTCCTTTAATTCAATGTTTATTACTAATGAGGCTAGTGTATCATATATTTGCCATTTCCTATTGATTTCCTTTGTGAATTACTATTTCTTCTACCTGAAATTTCCTCTGTCTCCATACCCTCTTTATTTAGCTAACTCCCATATACCCTTTTTTTCCCCCAAAGCCCCAGTAGATAGTTGTACATCATAGTTGCACATCCTTCTAGTTGCTGTATGTGGGACGCGGCCTCAGCATGACCAGAGAGGCGGTGCATCAGTGCACGCTGGGGATCGAACCCGGGCCGCCAGCAGCGGAGCACGCGCACTTAACCACCAAGCCATGGGGCCGGCCTCCCATATACCTTTTAAGGTTCAGCTTAAAATCATTTCTTCCCAGAGATTGTCCCTCACTCATCTAGATGAAATTGTCCCCTATGCCTTTTCACAGTACTGATACCATCTGTATAACAACAAGAATGATATTTTCTATGAATATTTGTTTAAATATCTGTTCACTGGCAGACAGGGGTCATTTCTAACCTGTTCACCACTGTCCCTTAAACATTTAATATGGTGCCTGGCCATTTTAGATAGGCAATACATGCGTGTTTAATGAATGAGTTAATCATAAAGGTAATAGTGGTTTTGAACATCTTTTCATGTGTCTGTTGGCCATCTGTACATCTTCTTTGGAGAAATGTCTGTTCAGGTCTTTTGCCCATTTTTTAATTGGGTTGTTTGTTTTTTTGTTGTTGAGATGCATGAGTTCTTTATATATTTTGGAGATTTACCCCTTATCTGATGTATGGTTTGCAAATATCTTCTCCCAATTGTTAGGTTGTCTTTTCGTTTTGTTGATGATTTCCTTTGCTGTGCAGAAGCTTTAACTATCAGGGAAATGCAAATCAAAACTACAATGAGATATCACCTCACGCCCATCAGAATGGCTATAATTAACAAGACAGGAAACAACATGTGTTGGAGAGGATGTGGAGAGAAGGGAACTCTCATACACTGCTGGTGGGAGTGCAAACTGATGCAGCCACTATGGAAAACAGTATGGAGATTCCTCAAAAAATTAAGGATAGAACTACCATATGATCCAGCTATTCTGCTGCTGGGTATTTATCCAAAGAACATGTAAACATGCATGAGTAAATATACATGCACCCCTGTGTTCATTGCAGCGTTATTCACAATATCCAAGACTTGGAAGCAACCTAAGTGTCCATCAAGGGACCAATGGATAAAGAAGATGTGGTATATATACACAATGGAATACTACTCAGCCATAAGAAACGATGAAATCCAGCCATTTGTGACAACATGGATGGACATTGAGGGTATAATGCAAAGTGAAATAAGTCAGAGGGAGAAGGTCAAATACCGTATGATTTCCCTCATTAAGTAGTAGATAATAGCAACAACAAACAAACACATAGAGACAGAGATTGGATTGGTGGTTACCAGAGGCGAAGGGGGGAGGGAGGAGGGCAAAAGGGGTAATTTGACACATGAGTGTGGTGATGGGTTGTAATTAGTGTTTGGGTGGTGAACATGATGTAATCTATGCAGAAATAGAAGTATAATGATGTACACCTGAAACTTATACAATGTTATAAACCAATGTTACTGCAATAAACAAAAAATAAAAAAATAAAAAAAATAAAGGTAATAGTGGTAATGATGATGTTGGTGATAATTCCTTACGCAAAGGATGCAATAATTATGGCTGATTTTAAAGGTGATACTACAAAGACTATGGAGCAATGGTGGAAACAGCTACAGAAGTGATCGTTACATGGGGGAAGGCGTTTATGTTGCTAGTAAAGATGTGATAAGTGTTAATTGCAATGGTGGTCATGTCCTGGTGATGGTGGTGAAGCCCAAGCTGACGAGAGTGATGGATGAGTTGATGGTGATTGTCTCTACCACAACTTTTAGATGCATTTTCTTAGGATAATCTAAATTAGATAGGAAGAATTTGGCTTAATAAAGATTATTGGCAAACATGCCACACCTCGGTCATTGGACGTGATTATGTCTTAGCCTGGACTTGACTCAGTTAGAGAGGTTTTATAAGCTCCAAATTTAAAAAGTCCATGTCAAAGCACTCAATGGGTTTGCCTCAGGATATTTGCTTCCAGCACCCAAGGCAATAGTTTATTCCCTCAAAATAATCCCTTGTCTATCCTTTTCAATCTTAGGCGTGAGTAAGACCTCAGCTTAGAAATAAGACCCTTGAAGACCTGGAACACACTACCTGTTCATTGAAGGCAAGACTAGAAGTGGCAGATGTGTGCCATTCCACAGAACTGCAGAGCTTAGAGTCTCTGAGATTGAAATTATTGGGGCCAGACTGGTGACGTAGTGGTTAAGTTCATGTACTCCACTTCAGTGGCCTGGGGTTCACAGGTTCAGATCCTGGGCACAGACCTATGCACTGCACATCAAGCCATGCTGTGGCGGCATCCCATATAAAGTAAAGGAAGATGGACACAGATGTTAGCTCAAAGCCAATCTTCCTCACACACACACAATTGTTAAAGGTCACTGGCAATGGGAGAAGTTGAGCCAATTGCAAAAGTTTTAGAATTTTAATCCAAAGAACATGAGAAAGAAAGGATGAATGCTGATATTTTAATGATATAGATGACAGAATTTGTGAAGAAACAGAGTGTATTAAGCTAAATAACTACTAAATAACTACTGTGACAGATAAATCCTCAAATCTCAGTAGTTCAGCATAGTAGAAGTTTATTTCTCACTTTTAAAAGGGCTAGGTTGGATGGGTGGAGCTCTGCTCCATCCAGTGACTCAGGGGTCCAGTCTTCTTTCTTTGTTTCTTGCACTTGAACTTGTAGCTTCCAAGATCACCATGGCTTGAGAAGAATGAGCATGACATGGCACATCAGTTCTTTAATGCTTCAACTCATAAGTCACACCTATCTCTTCTGCTCACATTCCCTTATCTAGATCTAGTCATGTGGTCCTGCCTGACTGCCATGTGCTAGGAATCGTAGCTTGTCTGTGTTTCCAAGAAGGAGAACAGAAGCAAAAGTAGGTAAGCACTAGCAGTCTTTTTCCCATTGGGAAATGTCTACATGAAGTCTGGAACAGAGAAAGCCAAGAATTAAATTCTCAACACGACATTTGGACCATAAGAGTGCTTGGGCCAAAATAAAGTGCAACTTCCCTTATCCAAAAGGATTGGCTGTCCTGTGGGATATTTAAACAAGATGACCTTTGAAGACCTTTCTTTCTTTGAGGAGCTAAGATTCAACAAAAGGGCTGTTAGCTGGTAAGTAATATGAGTCTCCACTTTAACCACCATCATCTATGGAAGAATTTACTAATCGATCCCAAAACTCAGGACCCGGACCCAAAATCCTTCTCAATGCATGACCAATCAATTAGGATAGGCAGCTGAGATTAATATATTTTCCTTCTTTATTCTCATTTGTTAAAAAATGTTGGAGGTAATTTCTGCTTTCAGCTGTGACAGAGTAACTGGTAACAGACTTACCTTCCCAATATAACCAACTGTAAAACTAAACAACATAAATGAGGCAACTGCTTAAAGGGATTGGGCATCCCTGAGAGAAGGAGAATTCACAAGATGAGTCCCACAACTGCCCTGGCTCTCTGTCAGGGGATAATTTCCCAAGTGTATAGAATAAGCTGTAGTCCAAGCAGAGTACATCAGTAGTACTGTGCCAAAAGTAGAGAATAGCCTCTGGGGTAGATGAAGAAGCTGGAATCTGTGACACACATAAATAAAAAGGATATATGAAAAGAAAAGTGCCACAGAAGTCTGTGTGAGGGGCTCCCATGACTCCTTAGCTAAAGGCTAGGCAGCACATATGCAGGGTAAGACAACGTGAGGCTTACAAGGAAGTGGCCACTACAGGGATGAAAGTGAAACAGAGAAACTAGCATCAAAATATGAAGGGAATGTTAGAATCCCAGCCTGGACAGAATAGAGACTTCATTCACTAACAATTTGTTACTTATCCTGCCCCAGCCTTTCCGTAGGAGACATCAGAATGGCCATAGCTTAAGAGTGATAATAACACTCTAGGGTAAGGCCTTTCTAGTCTTGCCCTAACAAACTCTATAATGATGTACTAACAGGACTGCAGGGGAGACAGAGTTTGGTGATTATAATCTCATAAGTTGGAGGGGCCTGGAAAACTTGAGCATTCCACAGATCTGCTCTAACAAAACTAAGCCCACACAAGTTCAAGGAAGTAAATCAGTAATTGGATTGTCTAGCAATAAAAAAGCAATAGTCTTTAGAAGAAGACAACATAATCCCAAGTATCTATAACAAGTCATTTATAATTTTCAGCATACAGTCAAAAGTTGCTAGACATGCAAAGAAGAAAAAATGTTGAAGAAAAATGAATAAAGCCCTAGGGACTGTGAAACAATATAGTTAACATACATGTAATTGGAGTCCCAGAAGTAGAAAAAGAGTGAGAATAAGACAAAAAACATAGATAAAGAAATAATGCCAGAAAATTTTCCAAATTTATTAAAAACATTGACTTATACATCCAAGAATTCTGGCAAAACCAAGCAGAAGAAATGCAAAGAAAAGTACGCCTAAGCATATAATAGTCAAACTGCTGACATCCAAGAATAACAAGAAAAACTTGAAAGTAGCCAGAGAAAAATGACATATAAATAGGCTTAAATGTAAGAGTTAACACAATACCATTTTAGAAGGAACACAGAATAAAATCGTTAAGTTCTTGGGTTAGGTGAATATTTCTTAGATATGACAACAAAATCATGGTCTATAAAAGAAAAAAAGAAACGTTTGATCTCATCAGAATTAAACATTTTGCACTTCCAAAGAAAACCACAAATCAATATCCCTCATTAATGTAGACACAAAAATCCTGAACTAAATATTAGCAAAATGGATTCAGTATTTTATAAAAAACAAAACACATGATGACTGCATTAGTCAAGGTTCTCCAGAAAAACAGCACCAATAGGACATATATAGATATATAGAAAGAGATTTATTATGAGGGATTGGTTTATGAAATTATGAAGGCTGATAATTCCCATGATCTGCTGTCTGCTAGTCAGAGGCCCAGGGAAGCCGGTAGTTTAGTTCTAGTCTAAATCTGAAGGCATGAGAATCAGAGAAGCCAATAGAGTAAAGTCGTAATCCAGCTCCTAAGAACCAGGAGCACCAATGTCTATGGGCAGGAGAAGATGGATGTCCCAGCTTAGATAAGAGAGCAAATTCACCCTTCAACTACCTTTGGTTCTATTCAGGCCCTCAATGGATAGGGTGATGGCCATCTGCATCGGTGAGGGAGATCTTCTTTACTTAGTCTACTGGGTCAAGTGCTAATCTCTTCTGGAAACACTGTCACAGACACACCCAGAAATAATATTTTACCAGATATATGGGCTTCCCTTAGCCCAGTAAAGCTGACACATAAAATCAACCACTAAACATTCAAGTGGGGTTTATTCAATGTTGGTTCAACATTCAAATTCAATCAATGTAGTTTACTGTATTAACAGATTAAAAAAACAAAAAACAAAAAAATCTTATGATTATATCCATAGTTACAAAAACAAAAGACATTTGACAAAATTTCACAATCATTCATGATGAAAACCCTCAGCAAATTAGAAATATTAGAAATAAAAGGGAAATTCCTCAACCTTATAAAGAGCATCTACAAAAACAAAACAAACAAACAAAAATCCTACAGATAACATCATAGTTAATGGTGTATGAACAAATGCTTTCCTTTTTAATGTCAGGAACAAAGCAAGTTCTTTTATTCTTACCATTCATATCCAAAATTATAGTGAAGTCCTAGCCAGCATAATAAGACAAGAAAAATAAATAAATCATATACATTGGAAATAAAAAGATAAAATTGTCTCTATCCAAAATTAATGATTGTCTACATAGAATATCTTAAAGAATTTACATAAGAAGTTATTAGAATTAATAAATGAGTTTAGCAAGATTGGAGGGCATCAAGTCAACAGAAAAATCTACTATATTTATATATACTAGAAATGAACAATTGGAAAGTGAAATTTAACAAATGGTTCCACTTACAATAGCAAAAAAAACTACAAAATACTCAGAAACATAACAAAATATGTGCAATATCTATATGCTGAAAACTACAAAACGTGGATGAAAGAAATCAAAGAAGGCCTAAAAACATTGAGAAAAATTCCATGTTTACAGACTGGAAGACATGATATGATCAAGAGGTCAATTCTTCCCAAACTGAGATTCAATGAAATTCAAATCTAATTCCCCAGTAGCATTTTTTTTTTTTGCAGAAATCAACAAGTTGATTCTAAAATTTATGTCATTAGGCAAAAAAAGAATAATCCAAACATTTTCCAAAACTGAACAAAGTTGAAGAACTTGCACTTCCTGAATTTAAAAATAAATGATTAAAAGTAAACTCATAAGTAAAGCTACAGTAATGACAATGTGGGATTAATAAACCAGTGGATCAGAATAAATCAATGGGATAGAATAGAGTGCAGAAATAGATTCACACGTATGTGATCAATTGACTTTCAAAATGGTGCAAAAGCAATTCAACAAAATATGATAGTCTTTAAAAAGCTGTCTTGGAAAAAATGGATATCCATACACAAATAACTAAACCTTGACCCCATATCCCAAACCAAATAAAAATGAACTCAAATGGATTTTAGACCTAGATGCTAATTTTAAAACTATAATACTTTTAGAAGGTGAGATAGGTGAAAATGTTTGCATTCTTGCTTTAGGGAAATGTTGCTTATAAATGACATCAAAAACTCAATTCATAAAAGAAAATTGATAAATTGGACTTCATCATAATTTAAAACTTTTGTGCCTCCAAAGACATTGTTACAAACATGAAAAGGCAAGTCATAGATTGGTAGAAAATATTTATAAAACATGTACTCATCAAAGGATTTGTATCTAAAAAAGGTGAAGAATTCTGACAACTCAGTAATAAGAAGACAGATGCCCCAATTTTCTTTATAAAGGGCAACAGGTTTGAGAGGACATTTCACACAAAAAAGACATATAGATGGAAAAGAAGTACATGAGAAGATATATGACATCATTAGTCATCAGGAAAACTCAAAACCATAATGAGATAATATTACATACCTACTAGAATGCCTAAAATTAAAAAGACTGACTGTGACAAATACTGGTCAAGATAGGAAGCAACGAGACCTCTCATATACATTACTGGTGGGAATGCAAAAATTGTATAACCCCTTTGAAAAACAATATGGTAGTTTCTTAAAAAGTTGATCGTACACTTACCATATGGCCCAACTGTTCCACTCCTAGGTATTTACTCAAGAAAAATGAAAGCGTATGTCCACGCAACTACTTGTAGATAAAAGTTTATAGCAGCATTATTTGTAACAGCCAAAGACTGGAGATAACTCAAATGTCCATCAACAGGTTAATGAATAAACAAATTGTGGTACATCCACACAATGGTATACTATTCAGCAATAACAAGTAACAAAATGTCCATAAGTGTAAAACATAGATGAATCTCAAAATAATTCTGCTGAGTGAAAAAGCCAGACAAAAAGAATACCTACTGTATGATTACATTTATATAAAATTCTGCAGGATGTGAACTAATCTGTAGGGACAGAAAACAGACCAGTGGTTGCCTGAGGATATGTCGGGAGAAGAGAGTGATGAAGGATGTGGTGCAATTACAACGCTCACACTTTGCAAGCACTTTGGAAAAAGATTTGGAGGTTTCTTATAAAGTTAAACGTATAATTCTATATGACCTAGCAATTCATGAGAGAAATAAAATTATATGTTCCCCAAAAGCCTTGTACATCAATATTTTATAGAAACATTTCTCATAATAACCAAAAACTGGAAACAACCAAGTGCCCATCAACAGGTGAATGCATTAAAAAAATTTGATGTGTTTGTACATTGGGTACTTTTTAGCAACATAAAAGAACAAATTACTGACTGAACAAAGAAGTCAGATACAAAAAAACAAAAAACAAACAAGTGTGATTCTATTGATTTGAAGATTAGGCAAAAGTAATCTATAGTGATAGAAATCAGATCAGTGGTTGCCTGGGATGTGAAGTCAGGGGAGATTTACTGCAAAAGCAATCTGGGGTGATAGAAAGATTCTATATCTTTATTGGGATGATGGTTACACAGGTCTATGTATTTGCCAAACTCATAGAACAGTACACTTGAAATACGTGCATTTGATTGTATGTTAATTATGCCTCAGTGATATTGGTTTAAAAATGGAGAGACTATAGGGAGTTTAGAAGGAAAATGAAAGAAAACAAATCCCTGAGGGCATCAGAGCTGTGTTTCCCCAGCCATTTCATGAGAAACAGCAGGTGGCTCTTGCCAATTGAGTTTATTTTTAGGCAAAAGTTTCATTGGTATACCCCTGGGGGTTATTTTCTAGCACAGAATTTCCTTTTGCATTTTCGTCACAGCAAAGAAAACAAAATAGTTGGAAAAGAGCTTCACTGTATAAAATTATAGAGTGCTTTATCCTACGTGGAGTGCATTTGGAAACACAAATTTAATATTATTTTATCTAATTGTGCTGATTAGCACACAGTTACAGATGGCCTCTGTAATTATGGATACAAGAGGAGGAGTCAAGGGCTGGGTATTGGAGGACCTGAATTGTGTTCTCTACACGGCCACTGCGTAGCTCTGTGACCCCAGGCAGGCCACCTGTTTCCCTTCATCTCCTCTTCTGGAAGAAGATGATGAATGGAACTCTGTCAGACAAGACAGTTACTGCAAGACTCAAACAAGAACCTGTGTGAATGCATTTTTTAACTAAAGCATAGGGAAATAATATCTAACTATGTATATTATTAAATGTTTAATTTTAGAGAAGCAACGGATATATAAGGAGACTGCCCATATCTCAAGGTGGTTGTCTTAAGTCACTAGAAATTGTAATGAAGAATGGGCAAAGTAAGGGCCCCTTATAGAATCAAAAGATCTTAGTTTGTACTCTTCAAAACTTAAAATACAAAAAATATGAACTGTTTTATCTTGGGCAAATTACTTAACAGCTCTGGAGCTTTTGTGTCTCTAGCTGTACAGTTTTAATGATTATATAGAGGTTTTGTAAGAACAAATTGAAATAACTTTTGTGAAAACACATAATACAATGCCTGATAAATAGCTAATCTGTTAAATTAAATTTGGAATAGATATAAGAAGAAAAACTTGGAGAATTTCCTCTGAAGTGTAATTATTAGCACTTTAAAAACAGTCCATATAATCATGGAAGACAGAGTGATGTAACAGATCACGTTCTGAAAATAATAATAGTGATGATGATGATGACCATCATTATTATTATAAACATTTATTGAGAACGTACTATGTGCCAGACACTGTAGTAATTGCTTTACCTGTGTATCTCACTCAGTCTTCTCAATAACCCATAAGATAGGCCTATTAATTTATCCTTATCTCACAGATGACAGCGGAAGCTCAGAGAGGTTAAATCTCTTGCCTAAACTCACATAGGTAGTAAGCGCTGAGCAGGGATCGAGTATTCAATTTGTTCCAGGCACCAGTCTAAATGTACTTTACAACTGTGCCATTGAAAAGATGCCACCCTTGCTGCAATTTGCACCCTATGCAGTTCAGTGACAATAAAACCATGCTGTTAGAGATCCCGGAATACTGAAGCCTTACTATCTGTCTCTCAGGGGGAAGTTGTTGTTCAGGTCTTGGGGCTTTTGTCACCACAAAACATTTGTGCATCTCCAATAACACCTGCAGCCAGCTGCTCATTTGGTGACACAATTTGTAAGTTCCAGAGCAGGTGGCTTTCACCCACGGTTTATCAGCAAACACATCCATTGTACAGACGCACCTGCTGTTTCCAAGGCCTCCTACACTGAATCCTTTTTAAAAAAGAAAGAACATTTTGCCAAGCAGAAAATTCTCCTGCCCTCATTTAGAGGCCTCGCAGATTCACATTTTCCTAAACAGGCTTTCACAGGTGAGGAAGAAAGGAGAGTCTGGGACTGGCAACTTCAAAAGATGACTGCAGTCCTCCCAAATAGGAAAGTGGATGTAAAGGAACACGTGAAAATTATTATTGAGCGTTTACTCTATGTCGAGCATCCTGTTGGATGTTTTCTCTTGAATACTTTCATATGGTCCTCAAATCAACACATTATATTGTATATTGGTCAGGATTTTCTAGGTTATGCTGTAATTAACCAATTGACCCTGAAATTTCCGTGGTTTCCCTCAACAACAGTATATGTCTCACTCATGCTAAGTGTCTAGTTTACATCAATGGGTAGTTCTGCTCCACATAGTCACTCAGGGACCCAGGCTGACGGATGCTCATCATGTGGCCTCCACAATTGCTGTGTCAGGGGAAGAAAGAGCTGAAAATGTGCACGTTGGCTTTTCAATGCCTCAGCAGGAAGTGGTACATCACTTCCATTCACAGTTCGTTGGCCAGAATTAGTTACATGGTCCTGCCTGACTGCAAGAAGGCTGGGAAATGGGTGGTGGATGGGAGAACATTAATATTTGACGGTAAATGTTTCTGACACTAGTGGGAATTATGCTCCCCCATTTTACAGAGGAGCAAACTGTGGGTCAAAGAAGTGATGCGGCTTATCTAAGGTCACACAGGTTTTAAACATCAAAATGGGGTGTCAAAAATATGTCTTTTGAGCTCCAAACAGTGATCATTTAACTTCCTTACAATGTTTCCCTGGAATGCCAGATCAAGAATCCTGTATCTTCTGTGGAGAGGTCTTTGGATGCCATTAGGTATTAGTCTGTGAGGAAGCTTGTGTATCAGTTAGGGTTCAGCCAGAGAAGTGGAACCAGTAGAAGACTCTGTGTGTGTGTGTGTGTGTGCATGTGTGCACATATATACATGTGCATGTATGTACATATATGTGTACATACACACATACACATTCTGTTGTGTGGTTATGAAATAATTGTCAGTGTACATATCTGTCTCCCACACTACAATGCTACAGTGTGAGCCCCCAGAGGAAGGAATCATGCCTGATATATTTAAATTTAAGGGATTGTTAGAGAAACGGCTTATGTAATCGTGGGAGGTGGTTAAGTAGACTCTGTAAGCTGCTGGGTCCATGTCTGATGCTGATGCCTGAAGTTCGCAAAGCAGGCAGTCAGGAATGGAAGATAGTGAGCAGGCTGGAACTCATATGCATGAGCTGGAACTCCAAGAGGATGGATTGAAGCCCACATCCATTCCTGTTGCCTCTGTCCTTGGTAATGAGGGTATCCTGAAGAAGCTGGGGCACTTCATCATGACCACGCTGACCACTCTGACCATACTCTAGCCTTGGTCAGAGAAGCTAAAGGTGAATCCAGGTGAAGGTAAAGCTTCTGAGGGCCAGGCTGCTGCTTCACACCAAAGAGGTGAGCCAGTAGATTAACAACAGCATGGATGAACTACAAAAAGTCGGCTCTTCCCTCGGCCATCCAAATCTCCCAAGAATCTTCCTGTGTACCCTCTAATCAGAAACATACAAGAAAGTGAATTCGGAGAAGTGTAGTTCACGGTAGCCAAGTTGATAGAACCATACATACCCCCACTTCTTGTCAACTTGGCTCCCACACACATCTCCTTAAACCTAGTTAATCTCCAAATAATGACAATAAAAACGTTATACTTCTGCCTAATGTGATACAACTATCAAATATATGACAGAAAGCATACTCTCCTTTTCCCCAGAAAAAGGATTCAAACTCTCTTTTTTTGCCCTTAGGATATTTTTTTTTCTCCTAGCTAATTCATATTTCTCCTTTGATATACTCTAATGTAAATACTGAGATGTAAAGTTAACTATTATTAATGCATCTTCAGTTAAAAGATAAAAGGATAATAGAAGAAATGAAACAAAAATGTCTGATGAATGTATATGGTGTGACATAACTTGGAAGCTTTGTGTTCCCCCACAGATACCAGAAGTGTCCAGATTGACAGCCACATATAATTCCTTGCCCAATTGCACACCTCAGTCTGATGACACATGTTACTCTTGCCTTGGTCATGATAAGTGTGGAAAAAGAGTAGTGTGGAGCCTACCACAGAGACCCATCGATGCACCCAGCTGAAGGGGACTGGGGATGGCTGACATCAAAATCAAGGTCAGGATGATATCGGCTTCCTGAGGCTGCACATTCTAATGCTTTGATAATTAGTTGCTTCTGAATATTACTGATCATAAGAATCATAGGAACTATTTATTGAGTGCCTTTGATATGGCCATGATGACTATACTCAGAGCCACCCCCAGACTATCTTCACACATATTATTTATTCCATTGTACACACAAAAGGAATGAGGCTCAGAGGAGTTGGATTGCTGAGGATGCCCAGCTCACGATTGGTGAAGGTGAGATCCTAACCAAGACCTGCTTCATGTTAAAGTCCCTTTGCTTAACTATTGTATTTTAATTACTTCCTGGAAGCTTGCCTGTGGCTTCAGAAACAATTCAAAGGGATCTTTCTCACCTAGCTTCTTGAGGACAAGATTTTGTCCACTGTCCATAAGCCCTCTATCCCCACTTCCATTGATTATCAGGCTGCCTTATCTGCTACAGGACTCAGGGGTCGATGCACAAACTGGTTGTCTAGGGTAAGCATCTCCTGAAACTTTGTTGTGAGAGGTAAAGAGAATTCACACTTTGAGTGCCTACTATGTGCTGGGTACTAACTATGCTCAGTCCCTCCCATGCCTGGTCTTATTTGGTCCTTATAACAACCCCATGGGAGAAGGATGATGATAATATCTATTTTATAAATGAGGTTGTGGTATTTATTTTAACTTATTTATTAAATGCTACCAGAGTGCTTTCACTGTTCTATGTGCTTAACATGGGTTCCTCCTTTGACTTTCACACCAACCTCTCAGGTACCTGCTGTCATTATCCTGATTTTACAGATGAGGAAACCAAGGCACAGAGAGGTTACAATTTCACGAAGCTCACACAAAGGGCAGGTAGAATATCTAGAATTTGACCTTAAGCAATCTGACTCCAGAGGATTTTTTTAAGGAGAAGTGTTGGTATTTGAACCCAAGGAATGTGTTTTTATCCACAGGGACTCTTTTTTGGCCTCAATAAATAGCTACAACCAGAGAAGACCCAGGGCCCTCCTCTGACTACAACGTCCATCTCTAGATCCAGCCTGGGGCCCAGGAAACTCAGAAAACCCAGCAGAGAAAAAATCCACAGGCTGAATCCAGCATCTGTAGCTGTGTCCTGGTAAATAGAAGCCGCCAAAATCTGAGTCTCCCCTTTCCTATAATGGGCACAGTATTCAGTTAAGATTAAGTTTGTCAGCACAGAAGGGAAAAATCCAAATTATCAATAGTTTAGATACAAAAGAGTTTTATCTTTCATATCAAAAAATTTGGATGTAATCGGTGTAGTCTGGGATGATGTCTCCTAAGAGTCATCGAGGAACCGTGTTCTTTCTATGTTTCTACTCTGCCATTCTTGGCATCTGGCTTTCATCTTCTAGGTCATAGTTCAAGATGGCTGCCGGAGCCCCAGGTATAACATCCACATACCTGGAAACTTGAATAGCGAGGAAGGAGGAAGACAAAAAGATTTTACCCTGCTCTCTGCCTCTCTTTCAAGTGGCCTTCCTATAAGTCTCTCTTACCACTTTCCCTCAAATTATTTTCTCTCCAATTGTAGGGATATTTGTATTAGGAATAACTTTATTCATTCATTCAAAATACATGTACTCACCCAGTATGCGCAGAATTCTTACTATGTGTCAAGCACTGTTCTAGGCCTTGAGGGTATGGCAGTGAGAAAGACAAGATCCCTGCTCCTAAATAGGGATAACAGAAAATAAACAAGTAAACGAAGATTTTAAACAAGATAGGTTGATGAGAATTAGCTACAAAAGAAACAAATAGAATGATGTGATAATTTATCTTGAGTCGTTAATCTCAAGGTGATTCATGTTTTCATTTGATCTATGCACCTTATAAAGTGTCCCATTAGATGAGGTTATGGTTTGATTCCTGAGTTCTGAATGCTCCCATAACAGACAACTCAGTGTGTTTTACCAGGGAGGAATCCAGATACTGCTAAATTTTATCAATTTTTTTTTTCTTTCCTGGGGAGATCAGCCCTGAGCTAACATCCATGCTAATCCTCCTCTTTTTGCTGAGGAAGACCGGCTTTGAGCTAACATCTATTGCCAGTCCTCCTCCTTTCCGCGGCCCCCAAAGCCCCAGTAGATAGTTGTATGTCATAGTTGCACATCCTTCTAGTTGCTATATGTGGGACGTGGCCTCAGCATGGCTGGAGAAGCGGTGCGTTGGTGCTCGCCTAGGATCTGAACCCGGGCCGCCAGTAGTGGAGCGTGCGCACTTAACTGCTAGTTGAATTCACTAGTGGTCTGATGAGTCTTAATGTCATTCAAGGGGGAGCATCTCCAAGTACATGGGTTGTTGGTAACACTTCTGGCAGTGCTGTGACATCGAGCATGTTTAATATTTCTCAATTTATACCAGCTTTTAATTTCATTGGTGAATATATAATGACATCCAGTTAAATGGGCTCCACAGATTGAAGACTTCTAAACAAGCCTCTCACTAAAAATGGCTGAAATTATACCTATAAGGATATTGTGGAATCAGTGCAAACACAGTTAGTGTGAATGAAACAGAAACATGTCCCTATCTTCAATCAAATGCCTTCTGCTCCGGTGTTAGGCTTGGGCAATAGTTTTCAACTGGAAGTGATTTTGTCCTCCCGGGGGTATTTTGCAACGTCTGGAGACAGTATTTGGTTTTCACAACTAAGGGCAGGTGTACTACTGGCATCTAGTGAGTAGAGGCCAGGGATGCTGCTAAACATCCAACGATGTTCAGGACAGCCCCCACAGCAAAGAATGATCTGGCCCAAAACATCAATAGTGCCAAACCCTCGGCTAGGGAATATTTGTGTGATTTCTTATGAGACTAGGAGTCCAGGAGACCAACTTGCACATGAAAATCCAAAGTTCTACATAAAACCAAGAAGATTCATCTGTACATTGTCATAGAACAAGAAGCTGTGAATCCATAAATGCCATTGACTGGTCCTTAGGTAGACTGAGAAAGAGTTGTTGCCCAAGAATCACCAACAGACCTCAGAAGCTGACTGAAATCTTCAGAGAGGTTGCTGCTGCATCCTGGTGAGACGCTATGGTCACTTGTTGAGGAGGAGGCATTGCAAAGTCCAGCCAGGAGCTGATTGAAAGATGGAGCTGAATCTGCAAAATCTTAACAGTGCATTTAACAAATGGTATTCTAATCCTTCTCTGTCTTCTCTCTTCTCTTCCACTTCTCTATATTCAGAGGGCTGGGGAGGCTGGGAGAGGATCAAGGTGAATGGTGGGAGGTGGTGAAAGAGAAGGAACAGAATTATTTCATGTTTTGATCCTTGTTCCTTGAGTCTGAATAGGAAGAAAGGTGAGGAGAAGGAAAGGTTTGGAGGGGCATGGTTGAGGGGTAGGATCCTAAGCCTTTGGCTCATGGCCGCTTCTCTTCCACTAAACCCTTTGCTGCATCACAGAATAAAAGAATGCCAGAGATGAGGGAACTTGGATATTATCCTACCCAGTGTTTCCCAAAATATGAGACGAACTACTGGTTGCACAGAGACGAGTTCAGATGATTTGCAGATGCAGCATCAAATGCCATTTTGAGAAAACTATTCGATGGCGGTTGTCTAGGACTTTGCCCTTCTTTTTCCCTTTGCTCAGAATGCTCTTCTGCCAGATCTTTATACTTCTGCCATCTCTCATCTTTCAGGTTTTAGCTCAAAAGCCTCAGAGAGACCTTCCCTGACCACCCGAGCTAAAATGGTATACCACACACAAACTCATACACACCCATCTGGATTTCATTGCCCTGCCTCGTTTTCTTTGTAGCACTTCTCACTGCCTGAAATCTTATTATTCAGTTAGTTATTTTATTGGCCATCTGCTCCTCCCCTGCCCTGTGAGAATCAGGCATGAAGATAGGTACCATCTCTGTTTGCTTAAAGGTGCACCTCCAGGAACCATCATGTGTCTGGGACATAGTAGGTACTCAATATAAATCTGTTGAAATCAATTACCTTCAATCTTCTGATCAAGTCAGAGGGAGTCTCAGTTTGGTGCACTCCTTGCAGCTAAAAAACGAGTTCTTTCTTGAAGGGAGATGGAACTGCACACCTCCAAGGTCACCACACTCAGTTTCCACATTCACAAAGTGAGGGGATTGGCAGAGGGGGTGAAAGGGAAGAGTAAGGGAAGGAAGGTGTAGGAGGCAAGGAGGCAGAGCAGAAGTCAGGGCGGGGGGGCGGGGGGCGCTTCTGACTTTGGGGAACCACCGCCAGCCTGCCCCAGGTGAGAGAGATTTCCTGTTGCAGTGAGCATCCTTGAGTCATTGAGGGTCCTGGCAAGACTAGGCTCCGCTGTTTTGCAAATCTGCCTAATCCTGGGGGCATGGGTGGGTGGAATGCTTGCTAACTGACACTCAATGTCTAATTGCCTCTGTCCTGGATCTAGAGACCTGCAATTTCCACCGACTGTGAGGATGGCTTCCAGAGCCGAGAGGGGATTTTCCAGCAGACACGGCAGTCAGATGAAAAAATAAAGTCCTTTCTCTTTAGGAAATAGACTCCACTAGTACTCAGGGCTATTCACTGATTCAGAAGACAGGACTGGAGGCACAAGAGGCCCAGCGCCTACTACATTCTTTCCCATATGTTGCAGTGGCAACTACCAAATGCCCTTGGGAAGTGAATAAGGGGTTAAACACAGTCATTATAATGAAGACCTACTGGGTGCCAGGTTGTTCACTCATTCACATACACTTATAGCTACATATACATGAATAGATACATGTTAACACATATTTACAAATATATCTTTTTATTTATTGATAGTATTTGTACTCCATCTCATTCCAAAAAGGATTTGAAGTGTCTTATGCAAAAGATACATATAATATGAATAATAAAATAGGAATAAAATGAAGAAATAGTTCTGAGCAGCAGAGAAGTCTCCGCACTAACCATGTGTCCATTCTCCCAGACTAATGTCTTAGTAATAACAAGTGTTGTTCAGAGGAAGCGGTGGGGAGATAACGTCAACTCTGGCATCCTACAAATCTGGTTCAGCTCCAAGCTCTCCAACTCATCTTTATGTAACCTCTTTTAGTATCCTTATCTTTAAACTAGGAATGATTTCACTCACCTCATGGCTCTGAGAATTAAAGGAGTTAATGTAATGAACTGAATAGGCAGTCAATAGTTATAAACCTTCTTTATGCAGTTTTCCTTCTATTTAAAATTTTTTACTATTTTAAAGCATAATAAAACATTAAAGTGCTATATAGTTGACAAAGTTCCTGCTTATAAGGAGGTGAATAGATCTTCTCAACTCGTCAACAGTTGTATGCTGGTCTGTGTGCCCTCCTGGAAGAACTAATGGTCACCGAGCACCTCCAGTGGACGAGGTCCAGAACTTTCCCATGCATCCTCCCACTGGGAGATGTACATTAAAGTGCCATTGCACAGAAAGAAGAGAAAATCGAGACTCAAATTGGGTGAAAAGGCTTGTCTAGGATCCCACAGCTAGTTATGTTGTAGGACAGGGATTTGAACTGACTGATTCTAAATCTCATGTTTCTACTTCCCTTCCCTTGCATTTTACAAGTCTGTCTAAGCCAACTTATCTGCAAATAAGTTCTGCAGTGTTGTTTGCTAAATTTGCATTTTCTGGGTTGAGCCCAGCCCTCAGAGTGACTGAGTCCTCAGCAACTAGTTTTGGAAGATGGAACAGCCTAATCTCTCGCTCCAGACCTGTCCAAGGAAACCTCTACAGCTCCTTCAACAGCTGCAAAGTGCTCATTGGGTGGTCCATCTTCCTTGGTCCCACTCCATTCTACCGCTCAATGAACCTACTCTTGTGGCATTGATGGGTATGTCATAATGGAGTCAGGGTTTCAGAAAGAGTTAAATCCTCAGGTCAGTGTGTCAGAACTCCCCCCCATCGCCTCCACCCCTGTCTGTTAGCTCAACTGTAAGGCAGAGTATTCGTGGTGGTTTTATTTAGGTATCACTCTGGGTAGCAAGATGTTTACACTCCGTGTGGCAGTGAAGACCAATCAAGAGTCACTGATTTGTATGTCCTATTTCATTCTGATTCCAAATATCTGTGTTCACTGAGACAAATCTCAGGTGGAGTCATGAGTATTCTTTACTTTCTCTCTGGTTTCCTATCTTTGTCTCTGTGTCCTTTATCTCTCTGTCTCTCTCTCTCTCCAAACTGTATAGTTGAATTACCGTGCATTGTGTGCATTTCATGTTGGGAAGAGCATATACCTGGCAACACCCCTCTCATTTTGGAATTTGTCCATCTCAATCCACTTTGGGGCTTCCTGTCTTCCACCTGTCCCCGTAAGTACTTTCTGAGAGCATCCTGCTGGATTCCCTGCTTCTCTCATGCTGAGGACTCTGCTTGGGAGGTCTCTATCTTATCTCCAGTTTCACCCTCTTTTATATTCTGATGAGTCTCAGATCTGTGCTTTATCCTGGGATTCTAAGCTGAGGTCAGGACCTATATATCTTGCTATCTATTAGGATGTACCACACACAGTTTAAACACAGAGATCTAACTCGGCACTCATCATCTTTTTCCCAGCCCATCACCCGCAAATGAAGTCTTCGTCCTTCATTTCCATGCATTCGTGCCAGAAAATTGGGAACTACGCTGAGCTCTTTCTTTCCTTCTTTCTGTGCAGCCAATCAAAGCTCCAAGTTCAAGTTCTATAGATTTTGTCTTCTAAAAATCTTTGGTATCCATCTGTCTCAATTCCTAGTTTCCCAAAATTATGATATAATATCTTAAGAGCTAATATAAGAGCTATTTTTATATGACTGAGAATTTTTGGTTCATTGACGTAAAAATCTGACCAATGGATAGCATGATTGTTAAGAGGATTAATATAGGAGACAAAATGGCCCTTGTTTTAATTCCAGCTCTTCCATAGAATAATTGTGTGACATTAGCCAACTTACTCAGCCTCTTTAGGTCTCAGTTTCCTCTACGATAGGGATAACATCACCTAACACGTCTATAGCACTTATCTGTGCCAGACATGTTCTAAGTGCTATGTATGGATGAACCCATTTAACCCTTACAAGAAGCATCTGAGATAAGGACTATTACCCTCATTTTACAGATGAGTCAACTGAGGTTCATAACTGCCTGAGTGCATTCAGCTAGTGAGTGGTAGAGCTGGATTCCAGCCCAGATGCTCCAGAATCCTTGCTTTTAACCAAGTTACAAGCCTTTCTTCAGGGGCTGTTAGGAGGATTAAGTTCATGCATGTAAAATGCTTAGCACAATGCCTGGTACACGGTAAGTGCTTGATAATTAATTAACATACACCAGAAAATGAGCTTACAGTCTTGTAAAGAACACTGGGTTTGGGTGGTACCGTTCCCTAAAGGCAGAGATTCTTAGTAGCTTCGCCTATTGATTTTATTCCTTGGGAAACCGTGGCTGATTAATTGCCGCACATTTCAGACCAATCTCTGAGATTTGATTTTTGCACCTGCTCTTCTGTCTCTTATGATGACCAAGCCCTCTCTTTTTTGGGTAATTGACGGTGCTATTTGGATTCAGCTGCCCTGAACTCTTTCCTCCCCGCCACTGACCTGGAGTGTGGGGAGCCTGTATCAGTTGCATCCTGTGCTCCCTGAGGATAGCCAATATAATGCTGTGTATGAGTGTGTGAGAGTATTCTGGCAATTCCTTGCTTCATTTTTGTATCCATCTATTCACTTACTTATTCATTCAACAAATGTTAGTCTAGGGCTAACTCCATGCTACAGGCTGTTCCCTTGTCCTTTCCACAACCCCCAATGGTCCCTGTGACCTCTGTTTTTATCTCTCCTCTCAAATGCTATTGGAACTTTGTGTCGCTTCTCTGACATCCGGAAGACACATGAAACTCTTTTACTCACGAAATGTATCCCAGTGGCATGTTACTGTTATTTTTTAAAGATCCTGTGGCTCTTAGTTTGAGTTTCTCTTTTAAATTCCTAAATCCTTCTCTTCCCGTTTTCTCTCCCTCTGCCAGCCCAGGAAGGCAATTCCCCGGAGCCAGGGCAGCTTTTCTTCCTCTCCCTCCCTCGCTCTTCCTCTGGTAATTCAGAGTGGAGGCCTGTGATGCACTTTACGAAGGACACAGGATAATAACAAAATCGCTGATAATGCTAAAGATAGCTTTTAATGAATCTTGCTTCTGGGTATTATTGGAAGCATTTTCGCTGCCGAGAGAGAGACCTTTTCAAGCTCCAAGAGTTTCACATTTTGAGATTGTTACAGCATTGGGAGGGTTGTTTCGTATTGGCTTAAAAAAAACATCTCCTTTGACAAGGACTAGATCTAATTTGTTAAACTGGGTGCTTTTGTTTTTCTGGTTTTATTATTTCTTTTAAATCTGTATACTTTCTTGGATGCAAAAATAGCCGAGGTGCATTTCATTTTCTTTCTTTCTTTTTTTTTTTTTTTTCCTCTCCCTTGGCTGTTGACAGCCTGTGCTACTGAGTACAGAAATGAAGCCTGTTTTCTTATGAAAATGTACTGAGTCTCCAAGGTAGGACTGGAGGTTTGCTGGGCACTGTCTCACTTGCAGGGGATTCTAGTCAGAGCCTGCTTCTCCAGCCCTCTGATTGTTACCGAGACAACTCGATAGTCACCCTCGGCTTATGTTTCCTAAGTGCCTGTTGGGTGCCAGCTGCTCTGACATAGTGACCCAGGAGAGGGAGAAATATCGTCATGCCCCCTTTTGTAGATGAAGACACCGAGGATCGCTCATTCTTTTATTCATTTATTCAACAAATATTTGTTGAGGACACACTATGTGCCAGGCATCAGTCTAGGTTCCGGCAATACAGCAGTGAATGAAACAGACAAAAATCTCTGCCCATGAGGAACTTACATTTTAGTGGAGTTAGGCAGAAACCAAGCAATCACTACCTCTTACATCTGATGGTAATCAGTGCTATGGAAAAAAAAAAAAAGGAAAAGAGTGCATAGGGAGACTTGGGGGGTTGCAAGTTTCTGGAGAACGGTCAAGGAAAGCCTCACTGAAATGATACATTTGAATCAAGACTTGAGGGCAGTGAGAGAGTTGGTGGTATCTGGGGAGTGGGGGAGAAGCATTTTTGGCAGAGGACACCGTACTTGCAAATGCCCTGGCGCCAGCACGCTTGGCATATGGAATAGTAGCAAAGAGACCAGAGTGGCTGGAGTGCGGTGAGCAAGGCAGAAGGGGCTGTGCAGCGGGGTAAGGGAGCTGAGCTGGTCATACAGGGCTTTGGAAGCCTCTGTAAGGATTTGGGCTTTTATGCTGAGAGAGTCAGGGAGGCATCAGCGGGTGTTAATAGAGGAGTCATTTGACTTGATCCACACAGGTTGCAACTGGGACTCAGGTCTTTCCACCCTAAAGCCTCTGCACTTTCCCTTGTTCCCATACTGCTTCCTCCTCTTTACATTTCACTGTAATTTTTTTGCGTCTATACCTGTCTGTCCCATGAGACCGTGGCTCCTCAAGGGCAGAGGCTGAAGCTTGATCTTCCGAGTATATGCTCTGGTTCTCACACAATGTAAGCACACAGCAAAGACTTATAGAACAGACTGGTTTCTGTACCTAGGGACAAAGAAGGAACGGCTTTATTAAAAAGAGATTTTAAGATAAATTCTTTTTTACAACGAGGAGAGAAAAACAAGAAATATATTTCTAACCACAAAATAGAAGCACAATTCTTTCCTTTCTACACATTTCCTTTAAGTATTTTTCACCTGCAGATGAAATTCAGATAAACAATAAAACAATAATTCCGGCGTAATCATTTTGTATTTGTCTTTTTAAATTTAATATTGGAACATAAATAGTTCCCTCCATTTCTATGGATCTTTGTACTGAGCTTTTAAACAGTTGATCAATATGATTTTATAAGGATGTGCCGTTATTTACTTTACCAATTCAATTTTTGGCCATTTAGAAGCCTTCCGGGTATACTTATTTTGTTTCTTTCTGTTAATATAGATAATGCAGCAGTGAACATCTTTGTGCATGCAGCTTTTTGATTTTGTTGTCTAATTTTCTCAGGCTACATTCCCAGAAGTGAGATTTGGGGATTAAAGTGTATGGACACCGTTATAGTTACTCTTTACAATTTTTCATTTCATTTTCCAGTGATCACTGCAGTCCTCATTATGTGTCCGTATCCCAATTGCTTTTGTTGTTGTTGTTGTTTTTGTTGTTGTTGTTTTTGTGAGGAAGATCAGCCCTGAGCTAACACTTGTTGCCAATACTCCTCTTTTTTTCTGAGTTAGATTGGCCCTGGGCTAACATCTGTGCCCATCTTCCTCTACTTTACGTGGGACTCCTGCCATAGCATGGCTTGATGAGCAGTGTGTAGGTCTGCACCCAGGATCCGAACCTGCAAACCCCAGGCTGCCAGAAGCAGAGTGCATGAACTTAACCACTACGCCACTGGGCCAGCCCCATGTATCCCACTTCTGACTTTCCACGTCAGGCATGTGACGTTGCCTGGACTCCAGCTATATTCCAGGAATAGTGTCAAGCCTAGAGGATACAGAGAGGATGTGGTAATAGTAAAATCTATCCTTTGTCGAACGTCTACTCTGCATCATTTCTCCTCCAGTCTTTACAATAGCCCTCACTGGCATGGGTTTTTGTTCCTATTTTCAAGGGAGGAAACCAAGCCACACAGAGATCATAGCTTGCCCACGGTTCCCATTGATCAGAAGCAGGTGAGAGATTCAAGCCCAGCTCCGTCAGGCTCTTCCCCACGCCACCCTGCAGCCCATGAGTAAGGCATTGTCTCTCCCTTCAAGGGGCTCCCGATTTAGTGTGGGAGATGCATGTAATTGTAATATAATTATGACAAGTTATGATAGAGATATGCCGAAGAATCAGAGGCAGCACCCAAGAAGGAATAATTAAACCTATCATGGTGGGTCAGAAAAGATTTCACAAAAGAAACGACACTGGAGAATAAGAATTTTCCAAATAGAGAAAATGTGAGAAAGCATTTCAGAAAAGAGAACATTGTATGCAAAATCCCAGAGACATGGAACAATATGACATACATGGAAATGCCCAGAAATGTGGTGAGGAGGGCACAGCGCAGGCAATGGGTAGGATATTAGGCTGGGGGGCTGCACATAGAACAGCAGGAACTGATGATGCCCTCGCAAGCCATCATGAGTGGTTTGGGCTTGGTATTGCAAGGCAGTTTTCTCCATCTTGGCTGCACATCAGGATTGTCAGGGCAGGTTTTAGTTTTATGTTGTGTGGTTTGTTTTTAAACATGAATTCTAGTCCTGTTGGATTACAATCTCTGCAGGTGGGGCCTGAGTGATTCTAATGTGCTGCCAAGGTTGAAAACCACTATTATAAGAGAAATTCACATATTGTCTAATGTAGAGTCAAGTCCACACCCTTTATAAGGCATAGAGGGGACGGAGGGGAATATCAGAATCGAATGAGTGATACAGCCTCTCTGGGAGCTAGTGAGGGTGTACGGGAGATGTACAACCAGGCGTCGGAGTATCAGATGAGAGGATGCTCTGTCTGTGGCTTCATGGAGGGAGGAGTGGTTGCCTGGAACTGTGGTCCCCAAACTTTGTTGTATGTTCTAACATCCAGGGAGACTTGGGAAGTCTCTATACATAGGCCTAGATTTAATTTAATCTGAGGGTGATTTAATTGTCACCCCCAGACCATCAAATAAAATTTTCTGATGGTGGGATGCAGGCATCAATATTTTTAAGGCCCCCAGGTGATCTCAATGTGCAGCCAAGTTTGAGAACCAGTGTTTTAGAACCTTCTAGACCAGCAGCATCAGTACATCCTGAGAGCTTGTTGGAAACGGAGAATCTCAGACCCCAGCCCAGACCTGCTGAATCACAATCTGTCCTGTGACAAGATTCCCAGGTGATTTGCATGCACACTAAAAATCAAGACACACAGTTGTAGAGATATTTTTTAAAACACTTTAACAAGAAGTTAGATAATTTTTACAAAAATTTTCTGTATTTTATGCATATAATAATATGTTAAATTCCCTTTAATTTGCAATTGTATGATTCAGCTGGTCACTACATGTCCGTGTTACTTATTCTTTGTATCCGTGTTACAAATGACTAGTTACATATTTTTTTCACCTTGAGATTGTGCTATGTTGTCTGGGTCATGGCTGTGTGTGGGTGTGTTTAATGGATTCTAATTGTGTGTGTACTTGCCTGTTGTTGTGTTTTTCTCTTCATTTTCCCCAGGTGAGGGCGCTATAGGCATTTTGGATGGGTTGATTCTGGGTGGGGCTGTAATATACAAGTGAATTTACATCATTTGAGCATGGACACTAAAGATTTTAGCACACACAGGCCACATGATAATCAAAATAGATCTCCCCTATTTCCAAATGCCACCCAGGGGTTTGAGAATCACCATGTGAAAGAGAAGTCTGGATTTTTATATCCAAATCTTCTGCAAGTGACTTTGTAGCTGAGCAGATCTCTGTGTACTATGTACTGGGGTAGGAGATGGTAATGACTTGTGCTTCTAGGAAGAACCCTTTGTGTATCTATGGGTGTGTGCCAGTGTGTGTGCACGATAATCACTATGCATGCCTGTGCCTGTGTAGCCGTGAGCTTGGCCCAGATTGTGGTTAATAGACAGCGTTATGGAGTCACTTGTCACACAGTGGGATCACACACAGGATTTCACACTAGAGACCAATGGCCACATGAAGCCGAACGCAGGTGGCCAATCACACGTCCAACGAAATGCACACAAAGTCACACACACACCCCATCATCCTCATCCTTATTCATGCCCATGGTCTCAATCACCATGCACACAGAGCAGAGCATGTATTCGCAAGCAGGTATATGCACACGCAACCCCCTCGGCACGTTCTTTGGAGGCGACCCCCACAGGAACATGAACTACAAACAGATTCTACATAACAATCCTCAAATGGAAGCTTGGATCCTGTTGTGCTGTGGGTGACCTTCAAAATGTTGCTTCTAATCCTCTGTTTGGAAAACTGAAAGGGCTTACTCCAAAGGATGGGACAAAGGGAGGCACCAAAGAGCAGAGATTGTGGGTGTCTGCCACCAGAGAGAACCCGAATCCAGGCTCCTGACGAGAAAACCTCCCCAGTCAAGGAGAACTCCCGTTTCTCTCCCTGCGCCCAGCCGCGCTCCCTTGACACTCTCCAATTATTGCAGTCTACTTTGTGTCACTTCTAACATCTCAAAGTGTATCTTGGGAAACGCAGATGAACCTTGCCTATTGTTTACGGCTCTCCTGAGCTAACACTCGTGTTCTCTGAAGATGGAATGCTAGGAGTGCATTTCTTGATTTTTTTTTCACAAGAAGCTAAAGTACCCAATTATCGTTCCATTTTGATTATTCACAACTGAAAGAATAGATGCTACAAAACAAGAAATAATCTCCATATCTTTTATATTGAGCTTCAAAATAACTTGTCCCCAGTTAGATAGAAAGTCAAATAAACGCTGATCACACGCAAGCACTCAGTCATTCAAAAGCCCAGACTAAGAAGCACATACAGATACTCTCAGAAACACGTTCTCTCAGCCCCACCAACACGAGGACACATCTGGAGACCCCAGCGCACATGCGTAGACATGGCTCAGATGCCCGTGCGCTGCAACAAAACACGTGTAGAAACATATACATCGTCACACCCAGGCGCACTCTGGGCTGTGGACACCTTCATTTCCCTGGGCATCTCAGGCTTTACATTGGACAATGTGGAGTCATAGAATATCTACAGAATGGCCAATCCACTGGTGAGAGCGGACAAGTCATCAGAAGGTCCTCCAAAATGACTGGTAATTTGGAAGCATAAGAAAGTTAAGCTTCAGTCACAATGGCAAGGAAGCAGAGCCATTATCAAAAGAGGGTTTGCAACAAAGAGAGTTACAAGTTTTAAAACTTTTTTTCTCCTTACCTTTAAACAATTATTTGCGAGTCTATTTGACTGAAGGGCTATGTTTTCTTCCAAAGTCTTTGCTGTGGCTATCATTGTTATTAATTTCTGGACACAAAGAGAGGAAAGAGATGCTCAGCAGCGGCAGTAGGTGCCTGGCTCTTGCTGGAAGAGACTCTCAGAGCCTTTTTTCCTGCTGAAAGCTGGGGACTGTGGTTAGCACTGGCTTCATTACACCTTCCCTCAGTTATTTATCAGAGAAGAGTCTGACAGGCCCGAGCTGGGTCCATGAGGGAGGGAAGAGAGAGATGTGTCTTGGTAGGAGACAGAGAGAAAGAGAGAGACAAAAGTGTTGTGCGCCTCCGTTTCCAAACACCCCATAGGGATTTGAGAATTACTGCATATGAAAGAGACAGAGCTTTGGAAAGGAAAAAAAATAGAGGAAAAGGAAAAGGGAAGAAGACGATATGAGAGATGGAAAGAGAGGCAGAGGGACAGAGAAAGTGGGGGGACAGACTGTTCATGAGAATTGCTTATGAGACAAAGACAACATGTTTGTGAAAAAGATCACAATATAAGAAGAGATTGTGTGTGTGTGTTTGCACGTGTGTGCACATACAGGGGCAAGCCTGCCTAAGAATAGAAGAGATGATGATAAAAGAAAGGCAGAAGAGTCGGCCCGGTAGCGTAGTGGTTAACTTTGTGCGCTCTGCTTCGGCAGCCCAGGGTTCCTGGGTTTGGATTCCAGACGCGGACCTACACACCACACATCAAGCCATGCTATGGTAGCATCCCACATGCAAAATAGAGGAAGATGGGCACAGACGTTAGCTCGGGGACAATCTTCCTCAACCAAAAAGAGGAAGATTGTCAATAGATGTTAGCTCAGGGCCAAACTTACTCAACAACAACAACAAAAAAAAAACGGCAGAGAAAGATGTAAAGAAGAGCACATACAAGTGAAGAGAGAAGGCTCTAGAAATTCTGTGTGTATGAGTGTGTCTGTGAAAATGGGAGAGACATAAGTTGTCATTGATATTGTTTGAGTACCTGGATCCAGTCATTCCTGAACCTAATATATTCCTGAATTCTGTCAATTATGAGAATCAAGAAATCTCTTTTTATTTTGGATGTGTCATGTTGTTGTTGTTGTTAAAACTAGTTTAAACTGAGTTTTCTGTCACTTCCAGATAAAATGGACCTGATTAATATTCGTCATGTTCTTTCACACAGCCATGCTTTTTCATACGTTATATTTTTTTTTTACCTAGAGTGTCTTTCCCGCCTTCTCTAATTGATGAACTCTTTTGCATCTTTTAAGTGCCAATTCAAGTGTCAACACTTCAGTTAAGCTTTCCTAGAATCTCTCAGTGAATCACTTCTTCTCTGTCCACCAGCATCTCCCTCAAACCTCTGTGAAAGCACTGATGATGTTGTGGTATGTAAACTGGCGTCATATCTCCCACCACAAATTGGAGCCAAAATTAGTCTCATTTGCCTCTCCAGCTCCTTCAACTAGTGCAGTATCTGTGGGATTGTGAACACAAATGCTTTCTCCTCCTCCTCCTCCTTTTTCTCTTTCTCTTCCTCTTTCTTCTTCTGAATGACTTTACCTGAATCACAGGGTCTAGCTAAGAGTCACTAGAATAGAGGCGGCTTAAGAAAATGTTCGTAATATCTGAACATCTGAGAAGATAGCATATCAGACTAATCGGGGTCCTGGTTTAACTAAAGGAGCACACTCATTAGAAGTTATATGACTCAGAAGTCAGGTTCCCTGAAAGCCCATGAGAAAAAAGAGGGTCTACAGGAAATTCTAACTTGAACCTTCATGAAGCCCTGATTGGCAAACACTCAACACAATGCTCGTCCTGTGAGGAGCTGAGACTTGGAAGCTGAGTCCTCCAGTTCCTGATTCATTTTCTAGGGCAGCATACTCAAACAGATTCCATCAGGATCACTGTCCCAAAACTACTTGTTCCAGTACTTTCAGTAATTGAAGTACAATTACTTCACTTAGGATTCAAATTTTGTCCTTCATCTACTATGCTTTTTAGGATGTGTAATCCATCTAGGCCAGATTTGGTGGTCTAGTGGTTAGGATTCGGCACTCTTACTGCCACATCTGTCGGTTGTCACACTGTGGTGGCTGCGTGTTGCTGTGATGCTGAAAGCTATGCCACTAGTATTTCAAATACCCGCAGAGGTACCCACAGTAGACAGGTTTCAGCAGAGCTTCCAGACTAAGACAGACTGGGAAGAAGGACCCAGCTACCCACTTCCAAAAAAATTGGCCATGAAAACCCTACAAACAGCAGCATAGATAGAACGAGAGAAGGGGAGAAGATGTCACAGAATGACCAGGCAGGGTTCCGTCTAGGACTTGGGCTTTAATTCTTAACCCAAACTGTAGTCATTCCCCTTTCAGGACCTCTGACTTGGTCAATGCCCAACCTGACCCCTACTTCCACATCCCTACATTCTCAGGATGGGAAGTAGAACAGAGAAGCCACTATCCTCAGTGGCCATTGTCTACCTTGTCCATATCCCCTTCTAAGGTAGATTTGGGAATTGAGCTGAGAGGTCATTATGGAGTCAACACACGCAAGAGTGCAGTCAACTATGCCCATCATCCTCAGTGGCCCCAAAGGAGTCAAAGTTAAAGGGACACTCACCATGTGAGTGAATAAACAGAGGAAACCCATCAGTATAGAGAAATTGTCACCATAGGAGACAGAGATGCTTCAGTCCCGACAGCTCCCTTTTTGGAAAGCCTCCTTTGGTTCCTACCATAATTCCCCTGAGCCCCCAGAGCAATCTTGCAGTGAAATACAAGTCATCGTGCATGAGCAATATTGAAAATGTTTCTGCTTTTTAAAACCAAAAGAATCAGAGCTGAAACTGCCAACCACTGGATTTTTTTCAGATATCACTCTTCGATTGGGAAGATAATGGTGATTATGGCAGGCGGGAAGAGCGTGATCTTGGAGACTGGGAGGCCCTATAGACTGGTGCAGAGTAGGATCTGGAGGAGAGGATCAATTTGCAAAGGCCAACTCTGGATTTTCTTCCAGGTTGATGACATATTGTGTCCAAAGGATTCAAGAGTCTCCATCACCATTCTGAAACAGTGACAGGGCACAGTAGCGAAAGAGCTGAGATGTAGCAGTCAGGAAAACAACTGGGTAAAAAGCCCAGAAAACCTTCCCACAGCATGTTTCCAGTCTTGAAGGGGCCAGCAAATGGGAGGCAGTCTAGGGGAAGAGGTATCCAGCCACCATGATAGTAAAATTCACCATGGAAGGGGGAGCTGGACAAGGAGGCAGAGACCAAAGCAGAAAAATGAATCCTACAGTCTGAGCCAAAATTGTTGAGGGTGGGGAGAAAATGTAGGAACAACACAACTGCTCAGTTATTAGGAGGCAGCTGAGTTGCTGTGGGCAATTTAGGAATATTGGGCCAAAGTTGGCCATAAAGAAGATTATGGCAGCAGCACAAAAGATGGTTCCTGAATCACCCAATTCTAGAGTCCAGTCGAGCCAACTTAACTCTAAGACTCTTCCATTCAGAGGCCTCTGGCTCTTACTCCAGAAACTAGGACAAGGATGAGCTTCGAGTGGAGAAGGGAGGTGTTGATACACACTCAGGCTGGCCAGGTAGGTTTTGAAAATTCATAAGCAAGAGAAAATAAAGCTCTATGATCCTCAGCATGCCTTGCCCTTTCTGAAAGATTCTAGCAATTCTACAAGGGCCTCAGCTTTTTGTGATTAAAGAGCCAGCTATCAGAGCAAGAGTGTAGTCAACAATGTCCATCTGCCGCAAGATCCTGCCCTTTCCCATCTGGAAAACAGCATTTCTGAGCCCAGAGTGCAATTGGATGGATTAGTTTAACTTGCTAAACCTTGGGTCATGAGATTGTGCATTTGAATTTTATAATATGGAAAATTAATTTCTTAAGTTATTAGGACAGAAAATTCAATAGAATTAATTCTCTTGGTTCAAAAACAATCAGAGGTCACCATGGCAACGCACATCAGTGGAGCAATACACAATGAATGAAACATTTCCCCATGTTTGGCTGTTTATTCAAGGCCTCTCCCCTTTCTGCCCTGGCGGCATTTGCAAGGGTGGCTGAATCCCTGGGGGGGGGGTCTCAGGTTGGTAATGAGCATGGGTCAGGGTAGTTGTATCCAAGAACCACAAAGATAGGAGGTGAAGTCTGGCTTGGAAGCAGAGTTTCATCTGGCTTATGTCCTCATCCCCAGGGAATTAAAGGTTTGGAGAAAATACCAGCTATTTTTCAAAATTTATGAGGAGGCTGTGGAGATGAAAACAGCAATGGCAGGGATTCAGGTCATTTACTAAATGCCAAATGCAACTCCTTGACAATTAGAGAAAAACAGGCTCAAAACTTACAAAACGGGATTTTCATGGCTGAACAGTTCTAGCTGGCTAATATGAGAAGGCCAAGGGACACTGATCCCCTTTCTCATTTGATTTTGCCTGGATTGAGCCGAGACAAGAGGAGCTTTCTCTGGATCCCAAATTCTATTTTCATGGAAGGCAGTATGGCAGAGCTATTGAGAGCTTTGCCTCTAGAACTAGCCAGTCTGGGTCTGAATGCTGTCTCCACCACCTTCTAGCCTGGGAAAATTTTTTTCTCTGATGCTTGTTCTAATCACCTGTAAAATAGTTGTGTGTGTGTGTGTGTGCGTGTGTGTGTGTGTGTGTGTGTGTGTGTGTGTGTGTGTGTAGGGGAATATCTGTTCAGTTGATATGGTTGTTATGCAGATTCTATTAAATAATGAATGTAAAACATTTAGCATAGTGTCGGACACGTGGTAGGCACTTGCTTCCCCTTCATACAGGAATGTAAACTGAAGGGAACACATGGATTCTCAAACTCCTGACCTAAACAATAGGGATGACCCAGAAAAGGCAACTTGACAGCAGACAGGTAGCTCATGCCTCTTACTCCACATGTAATTTATATCTAAATTAAAGAATGTAAGGACACAATTATAGTATTAGGAAACATGATTTAGGTGTTATTCCCATCTGAAAAAAAAATACCTGGAAATTCTATGTACTCCAAACATACTCTGATCATTAGAGTCATATGGACAGGCTGAGCTCAGAATAAAGAAGAAAACCTGCCATTGCACTTCTCCCTTGCCCCACCTGACCTGGAATCTCATTCTCCTTCTGTGCATAGATCTTCAAAGAGATTTGGAGCATGTGGAGAGAAAGTGGTGAGGCAACGGGAATCCATATCAAATGAAGAGTGGTAGAAGGTGCTGGAACTATATCAATCAACCAATGGGTCTTGTTTGGCATATTTTTTTACGACTCAAAGAACTGTCATGGAGAAAATGTAACATATAAAGGGAGGGGAATTTTAGACTTTTCTCCCTTCGATTGGCTTGCCTCTACACAACTTCTTCCTCGTTCCATCCCCTTGCCCAAAGCAGCAGAAGTTGCTATTCTGGTCAGTCTGTAGGAGCTGGTAGCTGCTGGGCTCTTTATGTTGTTATAGGTACTGCCTATGCTCTTTCTTCTTTTTCTAAATATATAAGCTAAGTCAAAGACCCCTTGGGACCCCATCATTCTCTCTTTCTGACTCAAAATCAGTAAATTGGCAAGTAAATTCAGGGCTACTCTAGAGACTTGGCCATCTCTTTCATATGTAGGCTGTGTGTGACCTATCATGGTCTTGACATAAAGTAGAATTCCACACAGATGGTTCAAATCTTTACTAAAGGGATTATTTGTGGAGGTGGGGCAGAATAAAGGGAATCAACAAGAGATAATGACGTACCAAGGGACTAGCAAAATGGGAAACCAACACTACCACCCAAAGCCAGAAAGTGCAAGATGAGAAAATGTTGTAGAGCTCATCAAGATGTGAAGCCATGGGGAGGGGGACTGCCCAACAGGAGCCATAGGTGTGCTAGGTACAAGCACTAAGGCACCAAAGTAGGGAAGAAGTGAAGGAAAATACCTCAGCCTCTTTCATCTCCTACTCTCTGAGTTCCTGCAAACGTCTTTCATTAGCTGAACTCAACTGGAAGAGAGTCAGCAAGAGAGTCTGGGTGATGCAGTGCGTAGGTCCAGCCTCTTGGAGTACCAGGCATGGAAAGCTGAAGTATGTATGGGGAGGACAGTTCCAGAATAACCAGCAGATAGTCTCACAGGAGGCTGTTTTCCTATTTTTCAGATTTAGAGGAAGAAGGGTGCGATGGTTAATTTTATGTGTCAACTTGACCAGGCTCAGGGATATCCAGATAGCTGGTAAAACATTATTTCTGAGCGTATCTGTGAGGGTGTTTACAGAAGAGATAAGCATCTGAATCAGTAGACTGAGTAAAGAAGATCACCCTCCCCAATGTCCACTCTGAGCATGTCCACTCTGTTATGAGCCTGAATAGAACAAAAAGCAGAGGAGGGAGAATGTGCTCTCTTTGCTGGAGCTTGGACATCCATCTTCCCCTGCCCTAGGGCCTCGGAGATTCGGGTTCCTGGGCCGTGTGACTAGGACTTACACCATCAGCCCTTTGATTCTTAGACCTGGTCTGAATTACACCACTGACTTTCTTGGTTCTCCAGCTTACAGACAGCAGATAAGGGGACTTCTCGACCTCCGTAATCATGTCAGACAATTCCTATAATAAATCTCCCTTTATATATATATCTCTATAGACCTTATTAGTTCTGTTTCTCTGAAGAACCCTGACTAATACAGAAGGACATCGTGTTGGATTTGGAGAACAAGGTCCCTAATAGACCTTAAATATAAGCTTAGTGCTGCAACTCAGACTCTCACTAGAGCTCTGAATTAGGGGGACTGGCTCTTGTGTAAGTGTTAGCAGAATGCTGTTTGGACTACATTTGTGCATCATTTCCTTAACTTAATTGAGAAATTAGAGGGAATACCATGTTTATAGTTGGACATTCCTGGGTCCCTGATCATATGCCATCCAATATCATTAAACTTAAGCTCAGTCCCAACATGATAGTTGGCAAGAACACAAGGCTCATAGTAAAAGACTGGCTTTCCCACTTACCAGCTGGGTGACCCAGGACAGGCCACAAAGGAACCAGAGGCTGCTTAACCTCTTCGTGCCTCAGTTTCCTCATTTGTAAAGTGACGATCTTAATTGACCCCACCTCATATTGCCGCTATGAGAATTCAAATGAAATCATGTGGGCGAGGTCCTAAGACAGTGCCTGACACATAGTGGGTACTTGGTAAATGGTAGGATGACGTGGAAGAGGAGGAGGAGAAGTAGGAACAGGAAAAAAAAGAGAAAGAGAATTGGGTGCTTAATTACATATGGACCAAGGGATAGAAGCAAGACCAATGGATTGAAGCTACAAAAGGCAGGTTTTAGTTCAACGTAAGCAATTGGCTTCCCATTCCTACAAACTGTCTAGGAATGGAAAGGCAATGGGCTTCTTGTCGTTGAAGCAGGTCGAGGCAGAGTAGCTTCTTTGTCAGGGATGTGACGGCAGCAGTTTTTGTACTGGGTGGGAGACTGATTCAGATAACTTCTCGGTTCAGTTCCACTGACATTCTTTCTGCAAAGCATAGAGTACCAGACTGATACCAAATGATTCTGGGGGATTCTGCATACTCCAGGAAAGGCCATTCTCTGAAAAGCCTAAATATTTTTGTTTTGGGAAAAAAAAGTATGTAAAAAAAATCACTTCTCACAGGGCACTTCCCTGGAGTGTTTCAAAGAAGAAACAGTCACTAGGAATGATGCTGTAGTCAGAGGCTGAGGAGTTGGGAGAAAATAAAATGACAGCTCTTCAAGATCTTGATTGGGACTCAGAGAGTCTGGAAGTGGAAGGATGGAGAGAGGATCATCCGGGATGACACACAGAGCACTTCTTCACTCTGTTTGTGAGTGAGGCTCCCTCCCACACACAGCCTATTGTGAGGTTTTGTGGCTCGTGCTTGGAATTAGCTTCCAAGCTTCTCCAAACATTGCTTAGGAAAGGGGCTCAGTGGACATCATGCCTCCACCTTCTCACCCAGGAAGCGGCCCACCCAGAGGTGGAAGGAAGTTACTGGAATTCCCAGTAGAAGTTTGGAGGAGAAGTAACAAAGACTGGACCACAGCTGTGTTCCATTCACCTGAAGAAAGCGAACTTGTTTATTAAAGGGCCACAAACACAAATACAGACACCAGGCAAGCAGCAAAAGGCATCACGGTGTAGTGGTAAAGAGCAAAGATTTGGAGACCAGACTACCTAGGTTCAAATCCCTGCTCCACCATTTGCTGACTGTGTGACTTTTAGCAGATTTCTTAACTGACTCACTGTCCTCATCTGTAAAATGGGTATAATACTAGTAACTCTTTCATATGGTTGTGAAGGTAATTACAGGAGTTAATATTTGCAAAACTCATAGAATAGAAGAGTGCCTGGCACGTAGTAAGTGCTACGTAAGTGTTTGTTAAATAAATGCAAAGAATAAAGTCTACAGAGAGTAAGAGGGATGAAGTATGGAGTCTATGATGAATATTTGGAGGAGATGGATAGGCAACCCCCCACCAGCTCCAGCCAATGATTGCCATGTAGAAATGTGAGTACAGTGCTGCCAAATTTTCAAGGTTTTAAAAGTAGCTGGAAACACAGATATTTTTTTCTGGGATGCAGTTTCTTCATCTGACAAATGGGTTTATTGACTGCTGTATCTCAGCCTACAGTGAAGCTGATGGAAGGTTTGCAGAGTGAAGGGGCCAAGAGCGTAGAGGAACCAGGACACACAGGATGTAGCCTTTGCTCTACTTGTGAGAGAAGGGTAGATTTTCTAGGGGCCACACAGACCTTCTTTCTATTCAAAGGCCATGGAAATTTCTTTCCTGCCTCAGGGTATTGTGAGACAAGATAATTATCACTAGCTACTCTAACAAACATCCCCCAAGAGCTGAATGACTTAACACTATAAGTTTATTCTTTGTTCACTCTCATCTTGGTGCAACGCAGGTTAGTGGGGTGGGGGGGAGCATTCCTTCAGAGGGTGAAGAGCTGACAAAGGCTCTGCCATCTTCAGCTCATGGCTCCCTAGGGCTCGTTGCTGGTGACCAAGGGAGAGCACAGAGGAACACCTGAGAAGTTATAATGAAGGGCCAGGCCTGGAAATAGAGAATATCAATTCCACCCATATGCCATGTGGCCCTGCCCCACCGCAGTGGACTGGAAATGTAGTCCATCCACGTGCCCAGGAAAGAGAAGAGAAACTCAGGGATTGGCAAACACTAGCATTCTCTGCCGCAGCATGTTTGCACTCACCTTTCTCCCCACCTGGAGCCTTCTTCCCCTCATCCTCTCCCTCCTCCTCATCATTCAGCTCTAAACTTCCTCAAACAGACCTTCCCTGACGTTCCTACTTACAGGAGCTCCCCACCCCTCACCCCCACATTCTTTACCACTTCAGTCCATTTCTTCACAGCACTTAGTACATTCTGAAGTCATCTAACATATATGTTCGTTTCTTGCATATCATATGGCTCTGCCTCTTCCTTTCAATCAAGAGAGCAGATACATTGTGTGTCTTGTTTACCAGCACACTTGCAGCATCTACAGCAGTGTTAGCTGAGTTAGTGGATTCAAAGTTCATTCCAATCACAGACAGCCTTCTGGGAAGCCAGAGCTTCTCTGCTACTTCAGCAATCAAAGATTGAACAGGCCTCCTAAATCCCTGCCTGCCATTGTCCGGCGTCCTGTTACAGCCTAGTCTGCATGCTGCAGGCTCACAATGGCAGCCAGTGGTGTCTGCACTACCTGTTTCCTGAAGCCAGGCTTCCAGGATGGATCATTTCATCTGTTTTACAGCATCTGCCGTGCTGTTCTCTTTTACCCACTCTGTCATTTTGAATCTGTACAGAGAGTTTTGAAATGTTTCTTCTATTTCAGGTCTACTTGTTAAGCAGGAGGGAAAACGTCAGTGGAGAAGAACTCTAAGGGATTTGGATGTGTGTGCGCTTTCGTGTGTGTCCACTCACAATTGCTTATTGGAAAATGAGTTATAGGGGTGGATGCAGTGATGAAAGCAAAATAAATCAATTATTTATGGCTATGGAAACAAAGAAGGGCCAAATCTCAATGACTTACAATGGCGAGAGTTTATTTCTGGCTTATGCTGTATGTTGTTGGTTGACGGTCAGCTGTGGCTCTGCTCCACGTGTCTTCACATTGCAGGACTCATGCTGAAGGGACATCTGGGACAAGCCTTTCTCGCGGCAGAAGGAAAGCTCACACAAGAACACATAGGGACAGAGATTGGATTGGTGGTTACCAGAGGGGAAGGGGGAGGCAGGAGGGTGAAAGGGATAATTCGGTACATGTGTGTGGTGATTGGTTGTAATTAGTATTTTGGTGGTGAACATGATGTAATCTATGCAAAAATAGAAGTATAATGATGTACACCTGAAATTTTTACAATGTTATAAACCAATGTTACTGCAATAAACAAAAAATTAAAAAAAAAAAAAAAGAACTCTTAAGGCTCTTGCTTCGTGCCAGTATTTGGCCACTTGTCTGTTTTCATTGGCCAAAACAAGTCATATGACCAAGCCTGATGTCCAATGCATGGGGAAGTAGACACCTTCTTCAGGGAGAATACAAATGGCACGTCAAATGTCAATCAAGTGGTGGAGATGCATTACCCTCTCGCAAGGAGGAAAAGTAAATAGTTGGAAACAGCAATACAATGTACCATGCTCCCCATTCTACAGAAGTCTTAAGGTGGCTGTGTTAGCCAGGGTTGTTTCAGTTGTAACAAACAGAAAATCAGCTCAAATGGCTTTATTATTATTATTATTATTATTATTATTATTATTATTATTATTATTTTGGGGAGGAAGATTGGCCCTGAGCTAACAGCTGTGCCAAGCTTCCTCTATTTTGTATCTGGGTGGCCACCACAGCATGGCTGATGAGTGGTGTAAGTCCATGCCTGGGATCCAGGCCTGCAAACCATGGGCTGTTGGGCTGCCAAAGTGGAGCATGTGAACTTAACCACTACACCACTGGGCCAACACCTCAAACAGCTTAATTTTGAAAGAGGAAATATGCCTGACCTTGGCTATGGTTGGTTGTAAACTTGCACATATTCTTTGAATTCATTCTCTCTGTTTCTTGGGTCTGTGTTTCTTTGTGAAGTGCTATTCTCAGGCTCTCTCTGTGACGTAGCCTGTTGGAACTCCAGTCTTATAGTCCTGTGAAGAGAGGGTGGCTCTCTGCCTAAAGTTCCAGCCCAAGTTCCAGAATTAGATCTCATTGACATGACTGGACCTACACCAATAGCCATGGACAGGGAATAAAGTAGGGGGAGTTGTCGTGGATTGTGTAAGGATTTCTAGGTCCTCGGAGGGATAGCGGTGGTCCTCCCAATCTGAACAAGACGGACTGAGAATGGGGGGGCCAATGGTTCCCCATATAAAACTAACATGCTGATAGTAGAAGACGCGTTGTTGAACAGTTGAAAACAATAGATTTTGTCAGAGTGGCTTTTAACAACTCCATACATAGCTGTGTCTCTGAACCAAGGAAAATATAAATTGAGATAGAAAGCCAAGACCACAGCTAAAAATGTAATACAAATAAGCAGCCCATGAGGACTCATTAACTTGTCCCATTGGTGTTCAAAGTTTGACTATGAACTTCCTTGTGGTCGTAGTAGTTTGACAAAATATACTGTCATCATCCACCTATCTCTGCTACCAAAGCCTTAGCCTAAATTAAGTTATCTAAATCAGGGACATTCAAAACTTTTAGGTTGTGGTTCAGAACATACCCACACCTCCCACAGTTGTGTGTGTGTACATATTTATATCATTACATGTGTGTAGATAGATATAATCTATATTTTTCAAGAAATGATACTTAACCTTGTCTATGAAGTGCACTCTGACATTTTCTATCCTATCCTGATCTAGTCACACCTATCCCATCTTATCCTGTTTCATATTGCTCTTTTTTATTAATGTAACTTGCAACCTATTAAAATGACTCCATCACCTGCTATTAGGTTGCAATGCACATTTTGGAAATCACTGGGCTAGACATGGAAGGGAAAGTATCTACGGCACCTTATAAATATCTATTGAGTAACAGATGATGAATGAATGAAATCAATTCAGCCCAGTCTGTAATTATTATGTTCTCTACTATTATGTATAATTATGTGTACCACGTACTGGGGTTGCAGTTATGAATAAAAGTCAGCCCCTGGCCTTGAGCCCATCTCTCAGTGGGGGAGAAGGAGACCCTCACAGGCAGTGACAGTGGAGTGTGATGACTCTTCCACAGAGGTGAGCCAGGTGCCATGGGTGCACAGACAAAAAAACCACTTGTCCTTCCAGAATGAAAGGTGGAAGAGAGAAAGATATACTGAGGAGGTACCAGAAGAAGGATGTGAAATTCAAAGAGGGCTCCTCTGCCACTCGAGGCTAGGAAACCTTCAGGGAGAAAGCAGGGTTGGGAGAAGGCAGAGTGAGGTCAAGGTTATGGAGGGGATATTTGAGGCTGGGAAGTTGGCGTGAATCAAAGCTTCTCTGGCTCCGCTCAGATTCCACGCTTTGGTTGTTTTGTTTTGGTTTGAGTTTTGTTTTTTCTGTATAACCTCAGGTTCATGTTGATATTAGGCAAGCTCCATGGTGTATGCTGACCAACCAGCTTTCAGAGCAATCACGAGAAGTGGCTGTGTGTGTCTGAGCTGGGGAAGAATTCTAACAGCTTCCTCCAGCCGTAAATATAGAGAGGTTTCCTTTCTTCCTTTTCTTAACCTTTTTTTTTTTTTTTGTCCTTTAAGGGCATCCCTTTTCATATTTTTACTTCCAGCTGTCTAGACGGTATTTCAACCTTTTTTTGTATTTTTCTGTCTTGTGTTTAATGTAGAATTTCTAGGGCACAATGCCCTAGAAATTGTCATCTAATATGAAAAAATCAGATCTCAACCTTCTGCTGTAGGAATGTAGAGGCACAAAGACAAGGGGATTTTTTGAGCACATGGACCTTTGATATATGAAATGAAGATGACTGTGTCCGATTACATCTGTAATGAACACTCATAATTTTAGATTAGGGTTATGTGGACGTCCCAACTAATGGGCAGTAGATTGTGTGGATATAATTCTAGTCTATCATACTTTTTCTTCAATATCAATTACTTCGAATGCTTAAATATCCAATTTCCTGAGATTTTTATTGTTCAATTTTCGTGTTAAGTGACCCTCCCTCCCCCCCAAGTTAGAGTTGCTAAAGCAATGAGGTATGAGATCTGGCAGTCTGAAATGAGCAGTGCTGGGGCGCTCAGGTTCAATCAGGGAATGGTTTATGCTTCCAAATGCCTGGAATATTCCATGACAAATGCCGCCAGAAATTAGAGACTCAGATCTTTTCCCCAGCGCTCAGACAGAATTGGAAAAAGAAAAAATTAAAGACAGGTTTAATTAACCAGCCAAACAGAAGGAAAAAAAAAAAATCACAGGATGTCTCTGTGTGAGATTAAGAACAAATCTAATGATCAAAGAGATCAGAAAGGGGGATGGTTTTAGAAGGCACATTTCATATTCAGTCAACTAATATCGCTGAATCTCCTTAGAATCAAATCATCAAATTATTCCGGCTTTGGGATTGCTGCAGCAGAGAGAACTTCTGCAGGTGGAAGTTGACTGAAATGAAGAGCCAGGGTCACCACGCCTTGCCTGCAGTCCCCACGCAAATGCCCAGGTTGTGGTTACTCTGGTCCTGAGTTTTCCCACAAAATTCTCTCCACCAGTCAGGGGAAACCAGGCAGAGGTGAGGGCTGACAGACAGTAAGAAAGTGGAGGTGAGGCAAAAGGTAAAGAGAATTGCCCAGGCGAAAAGACAGGTATAAGTGCTTGAGTGTGTATGCGTGAGTGTGGTGTGGGTGTGACTTGTGTAGGTCAGAGGTCTTTTAAGTGTAGGTGAGCACATGACTATTGCCTCACCGATACATAATATGCCATTTCCTTGACACTCAGAGAGACTACATTCCCAGCCCTGCTTGGATCTAGGCAGGGCCACATGACTGATTTTATCAGTGGACCGTGAGCAGCAGTGAGGTGTGCCACAGCTGGTCAAGATGGCTAAGAGCCAGTGGACTTTCTCCACGTTGTCTCCATCCTCATCTACTGGGTGATGTAGAGGAGGGCACACAATAGAAGTAGCCTGGATGCCAAACGGCTGTGTGTAGAAGAACCTACCCTATCCACCCACGCTGGACTTGAAATGAGCAAAAAATAACTTTCATGGTGTCTGTACCCTGAAATTTGGGGGGGTGTTTGTTACAGTCTAGCTTAACTAATACAACAACCTTGGAGAGGTGACTTAATCTCTTTGAGCTTTACGAGGATAATAAAAGCCTTGCCTTTATAGGATTGTTGCAAAGATTAAATGAGATACTGAAAATAACGTGCTGAGCACAGTACTTGGCACGTAGAAATCATTTCAGTAAGTATTAGCTAATAGTGATGCAGCAGTAGGCTGCTTTTCTTGAATATCTGGCTTATTTTGTTGTTTATATACTACCGTTATCAACGTCATTGCATTAGTAGTAGTAGTTGTTAAAGTATACTTTTATTCATTATTTAACAAATATTTATTAAACACCTACTATGTGCCAGGCACAGTGCGAGATACTGGGGATGCAGTGGTAAAGAAGACAAATTCTCACATGTATCTAGCAAATGTGGACTTTTATTTTCACCATGTTATCCTAAGGTTTATAATTCATCTTTTGACTCAGATCCTGATTCTCACTCTGCCCCGCAGTCCAGGATCCCTGACCACAGCTGTCCTCACTGAAGCCAGCTCCATTTTCTGTGCGTCAGCAAGTGGAAAGCTGTATCCTAAGTAAAGAGTTTACACATTGTTATTGTCTAACAAAATCCACTACCTTATTCTGGTACTTGTACCCCAATCATCTGGTGGAGAACTGCCCCAGCCTTCCTTTATGACTGTGTCTTTCTGATAGGATTGGCTACATACAGGTTCTAGCTCTTGGGATGAACACATGACCCAAACTGCTAATCAGAACCCTCCACAATCCCTGAGAACAGCATTAGGGAATAGACAAGTGACAGAAGCTGGGATAATAAAATGAAATCTCAGGACTTCCATGAGAATATTGACCAAGAGACGCTCTGTTTGTGCCGGGATTATTAGGCTGACTGGATATAAGCTCAAAGCTCTGGAGTTGCTGGTGGTCATTTTGTGACGACATGGCAAGAACCTGCCTCCACTTAAAGCCCATGTTGGGAAAGGAGTCAAGAGAATAAAGGACACTAGCTCCTGAGGGTCTCATTTGAGCATCTGGATCCAGCTATTCCTGTAATCCTGCCTTTGGACTTTTCAGTTAATTCAGTCAAATGATTTACTGCCTAAGGCCGTGTGACTTGGTGCTTGACTCCTTGGAAGAAATGTATTCCTGAGTAATATCTGGCATTAGCTTTGGGGACTGAATGGTCTGAAGCACTCTTCGCTCACCTAAGAAGAAACATCCCCTGTCCTTCAGACTGTGCTGTCCTCCCCACCACACGGCTCTTGTATGTCACCTTTCAGAAACAAGTTCAAACTCCTAAGTTTACATATGCTATTAAGGACCCTCCTGGGGGTTGTTCCTGTAGCTAGGCCAAATGTCCCAGTCGCTGCCCTGCCTAGCCTCCTGCTTCCTCCTACTTATCAGCCCTACTTATCATGTCCCACCATGTCTTAGGAGACATTTCCCCATTTATGACAAGCTCACCATTTCTGTGTAGAAGATAATATTTTCAAACTTCCTGCTCTGTAAGTCGATAGACTAACCTCTGGGGAAATTTAGGAGGCCTACATCTCCTTTCTGGCAGCCTATTCCCCAAACCTGCATAGAAACACTATTTTCTCCCCAAGACAAGAATCACTTTGGCTTAGTTTTTTTCATTAAAATTCAAATTAATTTAATAAAATGCAGAATTGTAAATTAATGAACCACTTGCAGAATCTACACAATACAAGACTCTCATGTAGCTATGGAATTTCTTCTATTCACAATGTCTGGGGCTCCCTGGGGAACTTAGTTGACTGGAATTACCCTTATCAATTTGGCTGAGTTAACAGCAAGCAGGTGCCTTCAGTCAAATGCAGATTTGTAAACATTTCCTAAGCTTGCACTATGTACCAAATCCTATATGTGGCACCTGCCCATGCATTATCTTCTGAATCCACACAACCACTCTAGATGTAAGTGGTGTGACAGTAGTCTATACAGCTATGGTCCTAACCTTTGCACCAACTCAGCTTACGTGGGAGAGAATACACAGGCCCATTTAGAACCATGGTCACATCACAAGAAAAGGGTAGATTTAAAAGAAACGATAAAATCATGTGACTATGTTGTACCTTCCATTCCCAATTTTTAAAATTTCCATTGTGTGAAATAGTTTGGAGAGAGGTGATAAAGGGGAAAGTAGTTGACTATACCTGGAAGTTAATGTGTAATATGATTTGTTGACTGATATCTGTATGCCAGGCGTCGTTGTTATCAGATCACCGGATCTTCACAACAACCATATCTATTGGAAGTTAGTGTTAACATCCTTCATTTACAGGTTAAAAAACCAAGGCATACAGAGTTTACATAAGCTACCTAAATTCATCCAGTTAGTAAATGGAGAAACAGGGATTTAACCCAAACAGAAATTTTGCTCCAGAGCCTAAAAGTTTAACCACCATGCTGTTATGCCTCATATATATATTATAGGTATTAGTATATCAAGCAGGTCATAAGGAAGCAATGTATTCAGATGATTTATGGTGATGGGAGATGTGGCAAATATTTTTATGAAATTAGGGCAATATTCATTTATTTCTTTGGTGCTTACTTTGTGTCAGCAACTGTGCTAGGAATGATAGACACAATGGTGAACAGGAAAAGTAAATAAGCAAAATGGTATGGACTCTGACTTCATGCAAGAGGATATGCAAAGGCTCTGAGGCATGGTGGAGGACCCCAAAGGACAGATGCACTAGAGCAAAGGAATTAGAGCCAGTTTGCAGTGAGCCAAGGCTGAAGATGGGCAGACGCCAGACTCCTGGGGACTTGTAGCTCATCCAGCATTCTTGTTTTTGTTCTAAGAGCAACGGAAAGTCAATATACTTTTAAGCAGGGGAGTAACATGGGGAACATTATCTTTAGTCACCTCAGCACTCCTAAGCAGATTTGACAGTGTGGTGGCCCTATGGAAACCAGGAAGATGGAATGACAGTTCTAGTACCCCACCTTCCCTGGGAGCATCTCCCTTAGAGAGAGCCTGGTGAGTTGTTTGTCACCATCCAATATGATGGATTCTATTGGGTAGAGTTGCCATCAAGGTCCCTCAAGGGTAAATGGCCTCCATCCTTTCCTCTCATCACTGATTGCCTTTGTCTTAGTAACCAAGAACTAAAACAATTAGCTGTAACCATCACAAGAGGGCTGGTTTAATTCTTGGAGCAAACTCTTGATACTGTAAAGAGCCACCTGAGGTTTCTTTCTTCAGAAGGAAGCTGTAGGCATGGAAGGGACATGAAGTTTCTCACAACCTTCTCCAGATAAACTAGACTGCAAGGAAGAAGTGATGCTTGAGTGAAAATTTAAAAGATTATTTTATTGATGGAGAAGATGAATCAAAGAGGTTCGCTGCCCTGTCCCAAATCATAAAATCCATAGTTAACAGAGTTCAGATGCATACCCAGTCTCCTTTCCAGCTCTCCCACCTGTGTGCCAGACCTAACCCCGAAATTGATCTTGGGGCTGGCCTCCAACCCCATGGAGCTTCCCCCCTTCTCACATCACCAGAATAAGCAGGAAGGTGAACTACATGAGAGCATGAAATCTATCTCTGTTCTGCCCTTGATGTCCAGGACAGTGCCTGCACGTAGTAGGGACCCAGTCAATATTTGCTGAATGAGTGAAAGGAATCCTGTTCATAGAATTCCTGAGGGCTGTCAGCTTCTGCCTATGTACCACAAAGTGAAAATATAATGCAACCTCTTTCATTAATGTTAAATTATTTTTTTATAGAGCAGAAAGAAGTCCTTCTTCATAACTAATGCTCTTAGGAGCTGCACATAACAATTGAAATCCTTCTTTTTCAATATACCCATTCAGATATTTGAAGACATTACTGAGGTATCCTTGGCATCTCCCCAAATATAACATCTTTACTTCCTTAAAATGTCCCTCATATTGTGTGTTTATGTGTGGTTTTGAATTTTCCTACTTTCCTCTGTGGAGAACATCCAGATCTCTCACTTCAACATACCCCCTAATTATGTCATAGTCATCTCTGTGTCCTCATCATCCAGCACAATGTTTGGCACAGAGTAGGTGCTCAATAAATGTTTGTAAAGTGACCTAATGAATAAATGAATAGCCTCCTGAGAATATGCTCCAATTTTTTTCTACTGCACTATTGAACTATACTTGTGGGCTGAAGACAAAATATTCCAAATTAGTCTGATTGTTTAGGGGTGGAACCATCTCCTCCCTGAGTCTAAACACTATGATTCTATTAATGTGATCTAACATACAAATGCATATGTGTATGACTGTATGTGTGTTCATTTCATGTCAATAGCTCAAACTGAGAGATGACGATATTACTGCAAGAACTCAGTCAGGCCCAGGGAATTATGGGCTGCTCAGATCAAGACAGGAGGAACAATTCAAGGTATAGAGTGACGCAGTGGCTCTGTCTAAGCAGTCTTAAAGAGCACAGCCGTGTGGGAACTAGGGACATGCATAGTGTCTGTGTCAGGAAACATACCATAATAGTGGAGTGGCTGTGCAGGGGTGTCCAATGGCGTGAGTGAAGCACAGAGATAAGCAACCAGATGGCAGTGACTCAGGGGTCAGGTGGGTGATCACCACTAATGCTGACAGATCTGAGGAATGAGATTGGTCAGAAACCAAATCCTGAGATTGAGCTCATTTGGGAAAAGGCTAGGAGCACTATATTATGGAAGGTAAGCCTAGGTACCCAGAACTCAATCCTGGAGCTCTGGGTCTTGGGTCTGATTAAATGAAAAAGGAGTCGTTGGAGTAAATGGATCCCAAGACTCTGTGTCAAGAGGGGTGATTTTCTTCCAACCCATATTAATTAGGATATAAGCTAAGCTGCTATAACCAGGGGGCCCCAAAGTAGAGCTGATCAAACAAAATAGAAATTTATTTATTTAGCATGCCACAATCCAGAGGTAAGCTAGTGGTCCAATGCAAGTAGAAACTTCTGCCCCATGAAGTTGTCAAAGGAACCAGGTCCTTCCACCTTGTCATTCCATTCTGATCGGCATGGTCAAAGCTTGCTCAGCAGCATCACGTCTGTACTGTACCCCCTAGAAAGAAAAAGAGGAGGGCAGGCAATTAGCTTTTAAGAAATAAGACAGAAGTTTCATACCTTACTTCCATCACATTCCACAGGCAAGAACTTAGTCACTCGGCTGCATCCAGCTGCAAGGAATGAGAGTCATGTGAATGTTAGCTGAGTGTGTTCACAGGTTGCGTACTCCAAGAGATGATGCTGAGACTGCGTTTGGGGTGCAAGATGACCACTAGGGATCAACACCCGTGGGAAGGAGTAAGAAGCAAGATTAGGCAGAGAGAAGTCAAACTGTAACGCCTTGCCTGACCTGGTGGAAAATTCGGGAGTAAGAATTGCCCATCAGGGTTGACCCACGTTGAGTTAAAATGGCTGGACTTTATACTCCTGCCTCACTCAGTTGCTAGATGCAGGCTACCCCAGGAAGGGCACGGACTTAGGTGAGAACAGGAAGACCTTGAAGGAGCTGATCAATAAAACTTACCAGCTGACTGCCCTCCCCACAGCTGGGCAATAAGCCGCTCCTTGAAAAGGGATCCAGACAGCACCTCTCAATGTCTACCCAAGTGGCATGTGCCTTGAAGGAAACAGGAAGAATGGATATCGGCAGACAATGAACAATCTTTGGTTGGAGTTGGGGCAGGAATTCATTTGTTGAACACTTGGGTTCAGCAGTGGGTTCCAGCAGAACAAGGATGTAAGGCCTCTGATCTTACGGACCTTATAGTTTATTGAGAGAGACAGAAATAAGCAAGTATACAAATAAATAAACTAGGTGATTTCAGATAATGAAAAATACTATGAAGATATTCCAATAGAACAGGGAGTGACTGTGGGAGTTATTTTATATGGATGTTCAGAGAAGGCTTCTCTGAGGAGGTGATGTTTTCACTGAGAACAGAATGAGGATGAGGAACAGCATTCTAGGCAGAGGGAATAGCGTGTGCAAAGGATAGGAACAAACTTGAGTCTTTCAAGGAATAGAAAGAAGCTATCGTGACTTGAGGTTATTTAGGCAGAAAGGAGATGTAAAGCATGTAGTTAGATAGACAAGAGTCAGATCATGTACTATTTAGATGGAGTTCAGAATTCATTCAAGTGTGATTGAAGCCTTCGTGTAAGTACTAAAACAAGCGAATGACTTAACTATTTTACTGAAAAATTCTTGTAAACTTGCTATATTTTCCTGGAGAAATTATTTCTGGAACTAGCTCTTCAAACTTATTTAACTCTTGGATCAATTTTCTATACAATATAGTTAAACTGCTTGTATTTTTTTTCTATTTTCATTTTACTGAAATTGTTTTCATATGGATCAATTTCACAGCAAAGATTTTTACTCTTATTATAGTTCCAAGCTTTGGCTCTGAGAAGAATGACATAAGAACTGAGACACGGCCAGACCAGTCCTTTATCTATAAGCAGGAGATTTATCTTCCTGCCAAAAACCAGCACCCCATAAAAATAGTTCTTCATTCCCTACTATGCCCCGACCCATTTCTTCTTGGACTTCTTTATGCTCTTTTCCTAATCTTTTTGGTTTCTTCTCAGGTTTTATATAAGTCAAGATTCATTATTTTTTAAAGGAAAGGAAGCCAACTCAAAATAGCTTAATAAAAGTTGCAATGCATTAGTTTATAACCAGCTTCAGGTATGACTGGATCCAGGAACATGAATAACATCATGCCCGTTGAGTACTGCCCTCTATTTCTCTGAGATATGCTTTATTCTCTCTTGACCAGTTACTGAAGACCAGAGTCCTCTCCGTGTGGTGGCCCACAGCAGCTCCACAGACGTATATTCTACCACTTAACAACTGCAGAGAGCAAAAGAAGCATCTTCTTTCCATAATTTCTGACAAACACTCCAGAAATGAGTCTAGTTTGGGGTCATATGCTCACACTTAAACCAATTATTTAGCCAAAGGGATGTAAGGCTCTGATTGGCTAGTCCACTCTTTGAGGAAGAGGGTGCAGTCAACGCCTTCTTGTACCATATCAACTTAAAATAGAGAAGTGATTTCCCTATAAGAAAAATCAAGCTATTAATCACAGAATAAAACAGAACGGCTGCTGGGCAGTGACTACCACAGTTCCTGAGCCCACGACACCTTTTCTACTTGCAGCTGCACATTTTCCCTGCCGAGCTGTACTTCTTCAGCTATGGCGTACCCCTGGCCTTTGGGTCATCCCTCTTTCTGGAGCTGTAGTTTACTCATCACTTGGCCCAGCATGGGCTTTGTTCTCTGACCCTAAAGGAGGACCTCATCACTGGATTTACCCGAGACCCAGAAATAGAATCCAGATGGAGCAGACTTAGAGGTGGAGCTGATTGCCAAAATAGCTCCCTGTAAGTCCCTAGTTGGAGGGACAGTTTCTCTCTCTGCATCTCCTGCAGCATCAAGTTGCTGAACCAATGCTTAATTCAAAGGCTAGAATCCATTAAAAGCCAAAGCAAGCAGCAGAAAGAAATCCCCTCATTAAATCTATGTTCAGTGGGGTGTGTGCATAATTCATCCCCACTTCATCAAATATAAATGTCCCAGTGTCAGGGGGAATGGAGCCGGCACCACAAAAATCTGAGCCCACTTAGAAGGAGACGCCGGGAAGAGACAAGCCTTGCAAGGACCTTCTCAGAGCGGTAATGAGATCTGGCACCAAAGTGTTTCCAACAAGGAGCCTAGATGAGGACATGCTCAGCAACAGCGCCTCCCTGCCAGCCTCTCTGTGGGCACCTGCACATGTATAAACTCAGCTCCGGATTCCCTCTGAGCTGGCGCGGGGTTGCCAGAGCTTCTGAAGTGTATAGAGTGAAGGTTCCCTGGGCTGTGGATTAGACTGGTAATTGAGTGCGGGAATTGTCGGCTTCTGTTGTCCCAGCCCCAGCTCTGCTCGACTGCAGAAAGCATCACTCCAACCTGCAACTTCAGCTCCACATAGCTCCAGAGCCAGGACTGACCGTAGTGGGAAGGGCTATTAGGAGCCCCTTTGTTCCCCAATCCCATGGCGCAGAGATGAGGGTCTGACAAGCTCAGGGGAAATTTCCTACCAAGTGGAGCCTTACTATCTACCTCACCAAAATTGTACATAGAAGCCTCTCCTCTGAACAGCAGCACGCATAGCCTGGTCTCTTTCCAGAGAGGTTGCCCTGCGATAATCCATAACCCCCTCCCTCCCCTTCTCCTCCTCCTCCTCCTCATCCTCATCATCATCACCCCATTGCAGCTACTAGTCCTTTAACATTTCTCATATACTGAGCACTGTGTTAAATACTCTAGATGCGTGATTTCATTTAATCCTCAAACACGCTAGTTCTTCCATTTTCAGGGTTCTTGCACAGCTTCCTAGATTGCTCTTTCCCAGCTCTTCGAAAACCTACCTTCTTATCAACATCCTAGCCTCAAGCTAAATACCATTTCTTCAGAAAAGACTTCCCTGATGATTTCAATTTTAGTGGGACACCGTCCAGCCCGGTCACAATCACATTACATTCTTTTATTTCTTTAGTAGTGCTTAGCACTCTACAGCAGGGTCAAGTTATTTATTTGATTAGTTGTTTATATCTGTCTCCCACAGTAGATGTAAGCAACCGGGAGTGGGAAGCAGGAAGCTGTGCTGTCTTGCTCTTGGCTGTATCTTCACGGCCCAGGAGAACACTCTGAACACAGTCAGTGCTCAAAAAATGTTTGTGGAGTGAATGAACAACTCTGATGTTATATTATAGGTGATATTATAATCCCCATTTACTGATAAGGAAACTGAGGCCCACACAGTGTATATAATTAATTAATTTCCCCAAGGTCACATGGAGAAAGGTCTGGGTACCAAACTGGGAAATGGATACTAGTATTCATTGAAGATCTGCTCCAATGGTGGAGCCCAAACCATGATGCTGCCAGAACACTTCTTCCCACTCCTTTCTAATATCGATCCTATCTTGCATCAAGGTCAAGTTCACCAAAACCTACTGGACTGTGACTTAGATAGTAGTTTATTAGAGGTCAGCTATCTCAGACCAAATTTACCTTTCCCTGTTTTCTCATTCCCTCCCAGACCATGTCACCAAGTCATTCATGATCATGTGTTCATTTAAAATACTTTAGACACCTATGATGCATGAGGCTCCGGCCAGATACAACCTCCTGTCTGGATATGTCGATGGCACCAGACTTCCCGATTGGGAAAGATGGGATAGCCAGTTTCCTGGTGGCCACTAAGAATGAAGGATTTAATCGTGTTAGGAAATAGGGGCACTGTGTTTGAGTCCCTGTTATCCCCTCTAGTCCTGAATATTGGTTTGGTTCTCAAAAGCATCGGCGAAATTGAACTGAATAAAGCTTTACCCAGATTCATCCCAGCTGATCTCCTCCCACTCTGCTGGGTTGAGGAGTTTGGGCTACAAGATGTATGGTGTTTATACTGTTGCTAGGAATCAGAAGATCAGGGTAATAAACAGTAAATATTGTGCTTAGTATCTAAGGTGGAGTATAATTAGTCAATTCCATCGTAGGTTACAGAGAGCACGTGTGAGTTTAACTCCAATTTGCAATGTTGTCCTGTGAGAAAGTCCATTCTTATTTCAGAGAGCTGGCCTGCCATGAAACACCAGAGACTGTAATGATCCAGCAGGTCTGTCTCCTAGGATTTAAAGAAGAGACATTCAGAAATCACTTAGCTTGTTGTAAATGGATTTTAAGAATGTACAGGATCATAAAGTGCAAGAGGAATTCATCCATCACACCAGGAATCACACAGTTCCCCAACCTCCCTGGTTCTCTGATGCACAGCAGGCTTCCCAAGGAGCCAGGAAGATTGCCAAATCCTCCTGAGGGCAGTGAGTGACTGAGTCTGGAGACCCCGCCTCCTTCTTTGCGCTCCCTACATTTACACTTCACAAAGGAGGAAGTGATTGGGTGGAGCTGGTACCATTTGGTGTGGAACGTCTCCACTGGGCTGAGTCTACACTGGTACATCCGAGGCTGCTGGGCTCTGCCATAAATGCATGGCTTTAGGTGAGACACTGTGTATTTCCCAAGGCCATTGTGATGATCAATGAGGTAGCATCTGTGAGTGTATTTGATTGCGTTCATAAGAGCCATGCCTTAATGTTGCTAAGAACGTCCGCGGACAGGATCTAGCCCTTGTCCACCTCTTTACCTCTCAGCACTCCCCTCCTGCACCCTACAAGGCATCCACATCAAAAGTATTCCCGCGTCTTGAATACACCATGCTGTTTCTCATTTCTGTATAATTGTGCATGATATTCTTCCTTTCTTGGTCGCTAGCAACTCCTGCACTGTACTCCATGCTCGCTCTCACCTTTCCTGAACAATTCTGTATCTTTTGGGTCTTTCTTTAATGTCCCTCCCTTCAGAGTTGTCCCTGACTTTCCTAGATCTTTCTAGATGCCCCTGCTGTGACTCATTCAAGCCCCATATACGAGCTTAGTGCCTGTCCAGCTGTTCAGTCTTCCTTCTCCCTAGGGTTCCTCTTGAAATTTGGATTGCTAGATTTACCAAACAAAAATTCAGAACACCCAGTTAAATTTGAATTTCAGGTAAACAAGAAATATTCTTTTTGTATAAAATTACTAATCACTAAAAAAACTATTTCTTGTTTACCTGAAATTCAAATTTAACTAGGTAGTCTGTATCTTATCTGGCAACCATACCTGAAATGCTTATTTCACCTTCAAAGGAGCTAGTTGTCTGGTTGCTGGAGATGGAACTCATAAGTCTTAGGAATTCAGGCTGAAATTTTAATGGCAACCACTTCTTGAATTCACCATCACACCCTTGTTGACAACAAAACCAGAGGCCTGGTATTGCCACCTGCTGAAATTTCAGCAATCTAGCAGATAGAACTGGTGCTTCTCTCCAAGATCCAGCCACTCATACTTCCAGAACGCACTTCTGAGGCCCGGTTGGTTCAAGGTTTAAGCAGGACCAGCCCCCTCTTAGCGCTAATCTCAGGTAAACATGATCCACGGCCAAACTGCCCTGAAGACCTTCCCGGATATCAAGCCTGCATTTGAAGGCTGGGTTGAGACAAACGCTGTAGCTAGCACCTTGCAGATACCAAACCACCATGTCGCTTCATGTTGGACAACAGCTTTGCAATTTTTATCTCCAAGGTAATTTTATCTCAAGAGCGCCATTGCCTTCTCCTGCTACTTGGCATTGGTGAGGAACATCTTGACAGGTTTAATTAAATTTGAATTTCAGGAGGAGTATTTGAGTGTTGTGAAATCATTCCTCACTAAAAGACAGATTATTCTTCAAATTTCTCACTTTCTCCCCAACATCCTGAAGCTTTGCATAACAATAGTTCTTTTAAAATTCTCTGTCAATGGATCCCACTACAGATATTTCTTAAATGAATACATAGAATGGGGAAAATGCATATATTGGACATCTACTATGAGGCAATGGCTGAGTGTTTTGTATTTTATCTCATTTAAATTTCACTAAAACAATATTGGGTCAGAGATAATATTCACGTTTTTAGAGGAGGAAACTGAGGCTCAAAGTTTAAATAGATAATCTAAGTTCACATGGGTAGTGTAAGATTCTGGATTTGTTAAAAAGTATTGTAGGAGGAGTATATTTTACCCACTCCATTGATTTGGGACTTGGCTATGTGACTTGCTTTGCCCAAAGAGATATTCAGATATGATGCAAAAAGAGTCCTAGGTATGCTTGTGTGTTTTGGCCTGGTTCTGGTGTTCTGGTGATATGCAAACATGTGGCAAAGATTCTCTACTTGATCAAACTCTACCCAGGGTCCTCTGAACTTTTCACCTAGTCCTCAACTTTTGGACTTCTATATTTGTCTCTATATTGTCCAACTTTAGCAGGAATCCTGCTGTCAGTTTAGCCAGAATCCCCCATCCTTCTTAGCTGATTACCTTCGATATCTAGTTGGTTTCCTCATCCTCCACCATACCCCAGCTGATGTCTGATCACCTGGCTGCCCTCATGCCTAACAGCATGAACCCTGTTAGGTCAGTTTAGCCAGAATCCCCTCACCTACCCTTCATGTTTCCTCTTAGCAGTTTTCCATCCCCTGACCCCTCACCCTGCTTTATGGCTATAAATTCCCACTTGTCCTTATCGTATTCAGAGTTGAGTCCTGTCTCTCTTCCCCACTGCAAGACCTCATTGCAGTGGTCCCTACACCTATCACACGGTTCTCCTTGAGGAAAGTCTGCTGTACCATCTTTCACAAGTGTCATGAACATTTTTTTCTCTGACACATACCTCTGGTGGCTGCTGGTACAAGGAGGACAAGATACATGGAACAGGCTGAACTCAACCCCTACTTGGTAAACTTACAGCTTAAAGCAGAGCTACCCAGCTGAACCCCTCTAGGTTAGCTGTACTGCTATTGGCTTGCAGAATTGTAAGCCGCTGAGATTTTGAGATTGTTTTCAATGCAACAAAAGCTGATTATTGCAGCTAGGATATTACATTTCCCAAATTTCAACCCATAATATTTGAATCCGTGAGTTCATGCCACCCAAGCTCACCCCTGGAGCATGGCAAGCTCCACTTGTCAGATGAGTACTAAGTCTGCAGCCTCCGGATTTCAGAGAGGCTGGAAACTTGCAGAGGAAGTGAGGGCCTCTAGGGAAGCCTTAGAGCATAGCTTTGGAACAGAAAGCGGATTGTCAATATTTATTTCTCTGGAAAAATCAAAGGTCTCTCTTCTCTTCCTCTTTCTCCCCTCCTCCTTCTCCTCCTCTTCCTCTTCTTGACTATTCTCCCCATTTTGTTTTTCAGTTTGATTAATTTCTATCAACCTACATTCAAGGGAACTATTTCCTCTGCTATGCCCATTCTTCTGGTAGGCCTTTTCAAAGAAGACCTACCAGAAGAACAGATAAGCATTCTTATTCATCTCTGATATCATGGTTTTATTTTAATTTCATCTTTTTTATAGTTTCCATCTCTACCGAAATTCCCTATCTGTTCATGCACGTTGTCTTTCACCTAGAGCTTTTAATATATTAATTATAGTTTCAAAGTCCTTGTCTAATAGTTACAATATCTGCACCATCTCTGAGTCTGGTTTTGCTGACTATTTTGTCTTTTGACAATGGGTCTTTTTTTCTGGCTTTTTTGTGTGTTTCATAATATTTTATTGAATGCTGAACACCATATGTAAAAGAACAAGGTAAACTGAAGTAAATTATACTTATATCTGGAAATGGGCATGCCTCTTCTTCTGTCAGGTCTTTAGTTTGGGCGTTGAGTCAATCTGGCCGATAGTCGAACCAGGTCTAATTTTGTTGTTGTCTTGGCTGTAATTAACCTCACTGTAACACAAACCTCAAATTCCTCCAATATGGGACAGCCCCGTGGCTTAGTGGTTAAGTACACGTGCTCCGCTGCTGGTGGCCTGGGTTCAGATCCCAGGCGTGCACCTACGCACCGCTTCTCCGGCCATGTTGAGGTCTCGTCCCACATACCCCACATACAGCAACTAGAGGGACGTGCAGCTATGACATACGACTATCTACTGGGGCTTTGGGGGAAAAATAAATAAATAAATAAATATTCCTCCAGTAGCCATTACCTCATGTTTAATTTGAGGCCTAATGTTCTGAAGGGTTTTCCTCAGTATCCCTCTTACACCCCAGCAGACCTTACACACCTGCCCCAAATTTGTCTATGGTCTTGCCCTATACCCAGCAATTAATTTCTGCTGTTCATATGAGGCTTGTGGTGGGGCACAGAGTTGCTCAGATCTCCCGCTCCAGCCTTTGTCTTGGGTGGATCCCGAGCTTTAGGGGTGGGGCTTTCTCAGTGTTCCTACTCCTCCCCCTCTGACAAACAACCTTTGTCAGGCAGGCTCTAGAGCACAGGCAGGTTTCCTGTCCTCCAACCCTCTACCCCATGGCAGCTGAACTGTGCCTTGTGTAAAGCAGGTTTTCTGATACTCTACCAGCAGCAGAGGGCTGTTGTCTAGTGATGGTGCTGTATGGAGAGAGTCGATTTTCTCTGTCTCCTTTAGAGGATGCAGATATTTTCTGAGTGTTGGGGCAGAACCAGGTGACTGGTGGGTTTATGTCACCCCCAGAGGCACATAACTTGGTCATATGTTCAGAGGAAGGTCGGGACTAGGACACGGGATGGTTCTTGCTCCTTTTTCAGTGGAATATAGCTTTTGCTTTATATCAGGAGAAGGTATATGATACAGGTGGGTTTCATGCCTGTCTCAAGTGGCAGGTGATCACCATTTTGTACTCATTGAGGGCCTGAGGCATAGATGGCTTCTTCAGGTGTTCTGGCTCTACCCTCAGACGTTGGCAGGCCCTGTAGGCCTGAGACACCAAGGGGGTCCTGTGAGAAACCACTGAAGGTCCAAGGAACAAATCCCATGAGTGGGTACAGACTACCCTTAGGTGCTAGGTAGCACCCAAGGATTCTAAACTGTCATGCTTGCCCTGACTTGGCCCCTAAGGATCTTTAAAACTTTGATTGCTTTATTTCTACTCTGTTTTATGATGACCGCCCCTTCCTGCCATGCTCTGCAAAAGATGTGCTATTTGTGGGTCCCATCTCTCCTTAGAGGGGCTCATTGCCTTTTGGAATTCAGTAACTTTTTCAGTATATTTTCCTTATAATCTTAGCTCTCTGTTGTGCTCCAAAAAAATGTGATTATGCAGATTATCTGGCTTTTTCTCATTGTCAGCATAGGAGTGACGTTCTCTTGCAACATTTAACATCCTACAGGGACTATAGAACCAATCATGATATATTCTGAAGCTCACACAAATCTCATCTCACTTCTCCTGAGGTTTTATGTACATTGGCTCTTCGGTGGAGCAGCTTTTCCCCGCCTCTGGTTTGTTCCCAAACCATTAGCCTAGTTGAGTGTACATAAAAGACTTTTCTGAAGGTTTAAGGAGAAGGTAGAAGTTACATTGCAGAAAGACAGATAACGGAAACCCCAGCATTGCCAAACCTGAGTCTAAAGTATTCTCCAGTTACATCACAATTGCCAAGAACTTGTTTCACTGCCACCTTTTAAAATCAAATTCAGAATTCTGCCTTTTTTTTTTGGCATCCAGCGACCTACCGCACCTCCAGACTCTCCTCTAGCTCCCTGCTCTCTCATTTCCTAGATCCTCTAATTTTAGGAATGGTGTCTTAGTCAGGAATATTTGGATCCAAGAAACGGAAACACAACTCCAGCAGTCTTCAATTGAAACAGGAATTTTTTGGTGGCTCAGGAATTGAGTACATCCAAGGGGGGAAGAGTTGGATCCAAAATTTCTGTGTTAACAAGTCTGTTTTGGATTATTGGATCTGCTTCCTTCTCTATTGGCTTTATTCTCAGGTGGGCTCTCTCTTGGTGGAAGCAAAGATAACCACTTGTAACTTTAGACTTAGATTCTCCCAAAAGTAGGAATCACAGGGAAAAGGGATACTTTCATTGCTCATAGCTCAGGCAATGCCTGGGGTTACAGACCTTACAGCCTCGGGGCTCAGTCGTGTGCCCATTCCCAGAACCCAGGAAAGGTTCAGCACCACTGAAATCACCAGCACAGAGAAGAGAGAGGGTTAGTTTCCCAAAAGGGATACATTTAAAGAAGACAAAGCAAGTTTCAGATATTATTGTAATCAGCTTTCCTCTCTACGATGCAGCCAGTGAAAAGCAATCATCATGCGTGAACCATCATGAACAGTTTAAAAAATTATGAATTATTTTAGTGTTGTGCTTACTGCTTTTTTGGACGTAGGAGCAAATCAAAATCTGGGTAGGTCCGTGGGGTTGTATTACACCCGGGAAGGTCATCCGGCAGGTGGTGCCAGAGGCTGAGGCTGTGAAAGCTGAGAAACGCAACCTTGGGGAGTAGGATATTTGCTGGCTGTGAACTCCCCTCCTGGTTGCTAGTCTGGCCCTCTGACCAACCCCCACCCCTGGGCCTCTGGCACAGTGTCCATTCCACCCCTGTCACCTGCGTGGATGCACAGTTTACTGCTGTCGTCCCTACACTCTGGGCCTCCTCCGAGATGACACTCTGGGAAGAAATCCTTCATGCTCTCAGCTAGTGTCTGAACTCTGACTAGGAGCCAAGTGACCTCAATTTCACAAGCTTTGGATGGGATCACGCAAACACTCCTTATTCAGCACAAACAGCCGTTAGTATGGGAATGTTGGGTGGAGGCTGGCAGCATGGTTTGGAAATGCAGAGCAGTAAGGGACCAGCTTTTATGGGTTTGGAAACTCATTCTTAACCGTTTCACAAATCAAAGTTGTCTTTTGAAGCCGTTAAACAGGATGGCCACTCATTTCTCTACTCCGTGAGGTGACTGTGTCCCGTGGAGTTGTGCAACATGGAAGTACTGCATTTAAAGACACCTATGTCTACTCCAGAATTATGATGGGGAGGAAGTGACTCACTAAACACTTCCCCCAAGGAATATGCAAGAAATCAAGGGCAAAAGTAGAGGTCCAGTGGGACAATGAGGTGGGTGATATCACTCAAAGTCAGAAGCTAGAAAGAGTGCTTAGAGGAGCTGGACATCTTTGCCCTGGAGAGAAGAGACCCTGAGTTCAGATAGAAGAAAGATAATTCCAGAAAAGAGCTGTGATATGTTCTGAATGATACCAGGGGCTGGAAATAGGGAGTTGATGGTATAAGGAAGAAGAGTCAGATTTTTATTCAAATGAGCAAGAAGGTTTTAATTATGCAAGGTATCCAGAGGGCCCTGTTGGGCAATGGGTTGCCTATCACACATTCTTTCTGGTCTGTGGGCCTTTGCAAAAGATCTTCTCCCTGCTTTTCAACTCCTGACTCAACTCTCTGCCTTAACCTCTTTGCTTGTTCTTACTTTATTTTTCAAATTCATTTGAGAAAACGTTTCTCCTGGGAAATTCCCACTGAGCATCCTTCTCCCACTCACTACTAAGTTACATGCACCTCCTCTGTGCTATTTCAAGTCCCCTGTGATCCCTTTTGTCTTCACTATTACCATTACCATCATCATCATCTTCATAACAATTTATTATTATTACTATTGTGATTACAATTATTACATTTAATAGTTATTACATAATATAATTATTACAATTATTAATATTAAACCATATTATCATTACAATCATGTGTTGCTTAATGGTGGGAATACGTTCTGAGAAATGCATTGTTAGGCGATTTCATCATTGTGCGAACATCATAGAGTATACTTACATAAACCTAGATGGTATAGCCTACTACATACCTAGGTTATATGGTACTAATCTTATGGAAACACCATCTTATATGTCGTCTCCTCTTGACTGAAACATCATTGTCGGGCGCATGACTGTTTTAAGGCCTTTTCTGTGCCTGCTCCTGGGAGGAGAGCTTTTGCATGCATCATTTCACAACTAGCCTACAAGGTAAGGAGTATCTCCATGTTCCCTCTACCCCACTCTGCCCTGAGTGAGAAAACTGAGATTAGATAAGTGGATTAACTGGCCTAAGGATACCTATTGAGTATGTGGGGAAGGTCAGATTTGAACTCAGCTCTTTCCGACCTGCTTACCATGTGGATTTGTGACTGTGTGTTCCCATGCTGTCCTCCCCTCTCTGCTAGGACCCACCTAGTGGAGGACGAGGCAGAGAGGAGAGACTCTGTAAACCTCAACCAATTTTTGTTGCTGACCGCATATGCTAAATGATCAAGAAGAGGGTGTCATGTTTCCATTGTTTAAGGGCAGGAAGCATTGAGAAGAGGGAGGAGTGGGATGATCCCCAAACTCAGAGTAAAGGGCTCAGGCCCTAATGAGCTTCCAGTGACCACACCAGGGAACAAACCAGTGAACAGATGGCACAGAGCAAGGGCAATGGCCTAGGCCTCTGTGAGCTTCTGGAGACAGTCACTCCCCTGCCCTTGTTGCTTCTGACTTGTCCCTTCACAGCAATAAGAGATGCTATAGTAGTAGGATCAGAAAGAAGAGAGGAAGTCTCAGACCATGACCTTCAGGATGGAAGGGGTGGTAAAGGAACCGGGCAGAGAGCATGCTGGTCGTGGAGCTGGCTGCAAGGGGCAGAGGGGCAGCAGAACCCAGACAGGGTATGCAAGGGTCTGTGCAGGTTCAGTTGTTGGTGGTAAAGAGGACAGACTGAGGAGTCTGACAGATTTAAACTCAAGCCCTGCCACATAAGAGTTTAAACTCAAGCCCTGCCACATAAAACATACAATTCTTCTACTGCTTGAACCTGAGCATCCTCATCCTTGACACAGAGTCATGATATCCCGGCTCACAGAGTCATAAAAGGGGAAAATTAAATGAGTTAATATCATAAAGCCCTTCACTCAGTACATCACGGATGGTGAGCTCTTGCTTCTACCATAACTGCTCCTTCCTTCATAAGAATCAGAGGCTGTGACTCCAGCTGAGGACTCCTGGTAGGGAAGAGGGCACCCACACAGGGGCCAAGGAACCATCAGACAGATTCTGCCAGTTCTAAGGGGTGGGATGGAGGAAAGTGTAAAGCAGGTGGATTTGGGGATCCAAGGGGGAGGAGCTAGGACAGAGAATGGCCGTGACCTTGAGTGAGATGACCACCAGGGTTGCACTCCAGGTGGCAGGCCCAGGTCCTAGCAGAAACCAGAAGCCAGTTTGGGATTCCCCTACTCTGGGGCACAGGTCAAGGTCAGACACCTGAGAGACATTATCAAGTATCTAGCAGCAGAACTGGGCTGGGAGAAGATAGGTCCAAAAAAGGGGGTTGGGGGTTTGAGTGTCAAATCTGAGCTCTTTTGAAAGCTGTGAGTTGCAAGGTGAGAGATTGTGGATGGTGGACAGGGGGCAAGGTGTCCACTCTTGGAGTAATGACGAACTACGTGAAAGCCTAACTGTGCCACTTGCTGGCTGTGTGAGCTTTGGCAAGTTACTTAGCTTCTCTACACTTTGGGATCATCTTTAAAATAGTGATGAATATAATAGCACTAACTAACATTTAAAGTTGTGTGAAAATTCAAGGAGTGAATAAGCTTTTAAGTGTCTGGCACATAGAGGTCAATAAGTGTTAGCTATTGCTATTATTTGATTAATTCTGGCTCTGGGACTTTTAGGATAGGGTTGAAGGGAATACCTGAAGATTCCATTTGCTCATCCCTGCTCACCAGGGTAGGAAAGCAGAGGGCATGGAGAGCAAGGGCCCTAGCTGAGAACCAGGAACATGTAGAGATGGAAGGTGCCTGGAATGGATTGTTAGGTCAGAAAGGCAGTCAGGAGGTAGGTGAGAAACTAGGCTGAGCTGAGAAGGGGGAATCTCCATCCATGCTGTTGCCTGAATCATAGGGAAGAACACTGTAGAAGTCAAGTGTCTCTACACACACGGAGTCCCCAGTCATATTCCAAAATTGCTCATTGATCTTACTTCTTTCAGAAATATCCAGTGTGGGTCTCAATGTGTCAGGCACTGTGTTAGGTACTGTTGGCTGAGAGAGACACCATCTCTACCTCGTGGAACTTATGGTCCAATAGAAGAGAGGGCAAAATAGTCAGCTGATGGAGAAGCCAGTGAGAGGAGGTATGGGGTGGGGAGGTTTGGAGTATCTGGAGAGGAGAGTATGAAACAGGCCAAAGAGACAGCATGTGCAAAGGGCCGGGGGCGTGAGGGAGCATGGCATATTAAAGAGGTGAGGGCACTAGGACAAGAAGATTGACTGAATGCTGAGGTCCAAAAGAGCAAGTATTCATGATACTTACTGATGAGGAAACTGAAGGTCAGAAGTTACGACTGTCCAGGTCAATCATCAAGTAAACAGCAAGGCTGGACTTCAAGCCCAGGTATAACACACTCTGAGCTCCTTCTCTTGTTCACCACTGCCTGAGCTTCCCAGGGATATTCAGGGTAAGCAGTTCCTGCCAGCCTCCCCAGGCTGGCACAGGCAGGGCTTTCCCCCAGCTGCCCACATGGTATTTCTCCTGCCAGGGAGGATATTTGAGTGGGAGACTGGGCAGCCGTGGAGGAACCTCTGTTTTATGGGCCCTTGCCGAAGGCTTTTACCTCCCTCTTGGAAAGTGCGATATTGAAAATCAATAGGGAGAAAGTGTCTGAAAGGGAAACTAAATCAAATATCCCAATATAGAGGAGTTAATCATCTAAAATTAACCTTATAACGTCTAGTATCAAACTGATCTATAAAGAAAATCAATGAGAGCAAATCAAACCCCGAAGCCTTTCACCCCAGCGTGGAGGCTGCTGTGACCAGGAGCAGTGATGGCAAGCTATTACCTGGAAACCACTGCTGGCAGCTGATATATTTAGCCATGGGCTTTCGATGGATAGTTTTCATATACGTTTCTCCTCCTGCATTTGCTTAACTGCCACTCTTAGAGCTTTAAATAAAATGCACTTAGCTGAAAATTGTCCTTCACTGAGGAGACACGCTGTTCCCACTGAGACAGATAATTCTGCATTGTGTATTTTTGTGCTCGGAGGAAAGCAAGATGCTCATCAGAGAGCAGCTATTTCTCGCTTCCAAAGCAGCCCAAGGAGATTTCTGGGCCAGGAGGGTGCACTGAGAGACTGAGTGGGCGGAACATTGGAGAATCTCAAGGGGCGGATCCAGGAAGGTATTTTGACTAATCCAGAAGTGAGGGATGTTGGGGGCATCAGCCTCATGGTTTGGCAGAATGATGGAAGATGCCAGGAGTGGCTTTGGGAGGGGCTGGACACCTGAACCCCAACCTCTCTCTCCAAGCTATTTTTTAATCTGTAAAATGGGAGTGATTTTTCTAGATGAAATTATTATTGTGGGGTTGTTCATTGTCTATCCTTCACACTGGATGTAAGCCTCATAAGAGCAGATGCTTGTCTGTTGTGTTCACTACTAAACTTCTAGAGTCCAGAATGATACCTAGCACAGAGCAAGCATTCTCTATATATGGATGAATTAATGAATGGAAACACTTCAGCAAAGTTCAATTCGTGATTTCTAGTAAAAGCTCATGTATAATAAATGGTGGTAAGATGAAATTGATGATAATAGTATTAATAAGAACGTTTATTAGGTGTTTACAGTATACACTATGCTCATTACCTGGCATGCATTTTCTTACTGGATCTTCATAAGAATATCTTGAGGTAAAATTATCATCATCCCTACTTATAGATCAGGAAGTGAGGCTCCGAGAGGCTCAGTGATGGGCCCAAGTTTACAGAGCTGGTGGTGGAGCAATATTCGAATCCAGATGAGGAGACTAAGTTCTTAACCTCTGTGCTATACAAATGATGACAATGATGGTGATGATGATGATGATGATGATGCTGGTGATAATAATGATGGTGATGGTGGTGATGATAGTGATGATGCTAATGATCATAATGTTGAAGAAGAAAGAGAAAAAAGAAGACATGAACCTACTCCTAAGGCTGGTTCTATCAAAGTAGTTGGGAAACGTGATGTATAGTGTACAAACTTGAGTGTGATTTCTGGCCACAGTTGCCCTCTGGCAAGAAACAAGATGCAGACAAGTTGTAGCTGTAAGCACTCAAGAGGGTATTAGACTGTTCCAATTGGTCATGCCGGCTGTTGCGGGATCCCAGACAGTGATGAGGGTTCAGGGCTCAGGAACCAGCTCCCTAAGGAAGAAAATGTCAAGACCTGGGCAAAGTGTCAGAGCCCCAGCCAAGTCAGCTTCAGGTTATAACAGGGGCATAGACTCAGTGGGCAACTGGAAGCCAAGTAGAGAAACCAAGGCAACTATCCAAGCATAGGCCTTGGTTCAATGAGTGGAAGATTCTAGAAAAGCCACAAGTGAATAGAACTATGGATGTCCACGGCCCCCCATCCTCACCCCAGAGGTAATTTATTTATCCAACAAACATTTATAACATACCTACTATATGTTAATATAGTAGGGGACACTGGGGACACAACGAGGATGAAACAAGCTAGCTCATGTTGTCATGGACCTCACATTCTAGTGGATACAATAGACAGCAGCCAAATAAACAAACAAATAAGCAAGATAATGCTGGATTACGATAAAAGTTATTAAGTAAATAGAAGAGGTCACGTGGAAGAATGGGCAGGGGGCACTGTAGGTGGGGTCATATGCAATGATCTCTTTGAGAATGTGAGAATTTGAGCTGCAACCTGGCACTCAGGATACGGGGTCCAGAGAATTACAACTAATTCCACATGCTTCTGAGTGGTAGCCTGAAGCTATTAGATGCTCCTATGGCCCAAGCCAGGACAGTCCTAGGGAGGTCGGGGAGGTCAGTGTCCCCTGAAGGGAGGAAGTAAGAGAATGGGGCTCATCAGATCCCATGTGCTGCACACATCAGATTTGTAAACTCATTAACCCAGGTTCCCCTGCAGTCCTGTGAGGTAGGCACCATTGCTCTTTTACGTATGAGGACACCAGGTTGCAGAGGGATCACCCTTCTCGCACAACTTTTAAACAGAACTTAAGACCAATGATCCCAACAGTAATTCTATTTCCATTATACCATAGGAAATACAACTCCTCTGGTTGAGTCAAGGGGAGTTGTATTATCAGGCTTTTATGTAGAGAGAAGTTGTTTCCATATCCTCATAGAAGAGAGGTTTGCAGAGCCTCACATTCAAGGAAAAAGTAACGTTAGAGGTATGACTCCAAAGGAACTTTTTACAACTGTCTCAGAGGAGGAAAGGCCATACACAATAGCTGAGAAGTCTGGAAGGTTCTGGAAACTTTGTCAAGGCCCCATATTTGCAAATTTATTTCTCCTTGATGTATAATATGTGGTGATTCACAGTAAAACATTTATGCAGAAGGGGTGGTGGGCTTTTTACAGGGAAGTATGGGAGTAGGGTACAGCCAGGAACTAGGAGACTATTGAGACCAGACCTTGTTCTGCGTTAGGCTGAGGGAGTATCTTAAAGGAGGCGCAGGCTCCCTAGCTGGGCCCAGGGTCTGTGTTATGAAAAGGAAGCTCGGTGACATTACATTACCTAAAAGAGATAAAACAGGGAGGGAAGGCAGTGTTGGAGAGAGGAAGCAGGCAGCGACCTTGGGGTCTGTGAGAGAATAAAAGGAAGAACGGGAAACCAGTGACAATCTGAAAATTATCCGGGACTCTAACAGAGAGGCTGGTGCAGGTGAGAGCACGTTCAGTGTTCTCAGAAATTCCTGCATCCAACTCGCAGGGCTGGGCGTTAGACAACCCAGTAGACAAGGCCTTCGCCTCCTGGTGAGCAAACAGCCTGCTGGGGAAACAGGCTGCTCAGAACATGCCGGGGCACAGTATCCTCACAGGTAAAAGAGGAGTAGCAACCTCCCTCATAGGATCACAAGGGAGCCTGGGTTAATTTGTCAACACATCTGAAATATGCAGCACATGAGGTCTGATGCACCCCACTTGCCTGCCTTCCTTCAGTCTCTTCTTCCAGGGGCCACTCACATCCTGACCTCCCTGAACTGTGCTGGCTTGGGCCATAGGAGCAACTAACAGCTTCAGGCTAACAGTCAGAAGCATCTGGAATTAATCTTAATTCTCTGGCCCCAGTATCTCGAGTGCCAGGGTGCAGCTCAAATTCTCGCTTCCTCAAAGAGATCTTTGCCCATGACCCCACCTGTAATGCCACCTGCCCATTCTTCCACATGACCTCTGTTCTCCTTATGACTTTTGTCACAATCCAGCATTATCTTGCTTATTTGCTTGTCTATTTCACTGTGGTCTACTGCATCTACTAGAATGTGAGGACCATGAAGGCCCATGCTTGGGTCTGCACCAGGGCAGTGTTTCCGTAAGTCTGCGTTCCTACACTGGACCCTTTGTTCTAACTGCTGCCTCCACCTGTGATCCTCTCCAGCCTGATCTTGACACGGCTGAGTCCTTCCCATCACTCAGTCTAAGCAGATCTCACTCTAAGCATCACCTCCTCGGGTGTGCTTTCCTTGGCCACTTGTCTAAAGTAGCCGACCAATCACTCCTCACATATCACTCTATTTTACACCTATACAGAGCCTTCCTCATTATCTAGAGTTTCCTTGTAGATATTTATTGCTGCTCTGTTTGTTTTTGGTCTACCTTTATGCCCCAGAATGTCAGTTCCATGCAATTAAGAATGTACCACGGCACCTAGAACATAGGTCAACACATAGTAGGTACTTAAAAAATAGTTGCAGAATGAATGGATGAGCTCAACAGAATTAAATAAAGCTGCTCAGAGGGACACTCATTTATTTGTGGGGACTAGCACATTACTGCCACTCATCCTCCTGCAAGCTTTGCTTCTCTTTAGGAAGAAGCTATATCATCATAAGAAAGATTTTCCAAGGAGACTGGATATTAAGAGCCCATAGGTAAATCATGTGACTGTGGTTTCAGGATCCGGGTGAGGGAACTGATAAAGCCTCTCCTGCACGGGTGACTACAGACTTAGGAAGAAGAAGGAGGAATTTGAAAATCAGGAGTAAATGGGATATTCAGAGGGAAAATACCTAACACTTAGTCAGTCTTCCAAGTATGTCATAGGTATCACTGCTATTAATTCTTACAAAGCCCTCAGAGATGGCTCCTTTCACTATCCCATTTTCTAAAGATAAGGCAATCCAGTCACGGGAAGGTCAGATAATTTGCCTGAGGCAACACATCTTGGAAATGATGGCACTAGAATTTGAACTCAGGCCTGGGCTCCAGAGTCATTCTCTAACCACTGCCCTGTTCCACCTTTTTAGAGCAAGCTTGGTAAGCAAGGGCTGTGAGATATGGCAGAGATGAATAAAAATGTTCAGAGGAAGAGCGACATCAGCAAAATGGCAGAGTAGGCAGCACTGAGCTCTCGTCCTCCAACACAACAACAAAAAGCAAGCAGAAGCTGTCAGAACCAACTTTGTCCAAACTCTGAAAAATAATCAAAAGTTTGTAGCAACCAAGTGAATGCCGAATCAAGAAAAAGTCAGCTTAAAAATGGTAGGAAAGTTTGGGGTGTTTTCATTTCCTCTTGCCCCACCCCAGTTAAATGATTGTGCCTTGGCCCTACAAAGGTACTTATAGCATCTTTACACACCCACACCCTAATAGTTAAAGTGAGAGCAAAAGAAGAATCGTCCTAATGGGAGGAGGGAGTGGATCTTCCAGCCCTGATCTTTATTCCTTAAGTTCCTCCTTCTTGAGGACCTTGATGATCACCGTTGCTCCCCACCTCCAGGGAGTCCTAGTTTCCCTTTTATCACACGGGTCTAAGCATGGGCATCACCCTTCCCTACAGAGCAGCTGGTATTGGGCTAAACTACATCAGATGGACACTGCATTTACTTTCATCTTACCAAGGAGTAAACCGAGGATCAAAGAGATTAAGAAACTTTTCCATGGGGGCAGGCCCGGTGGCGCAAGCGGTTAAGTGCGCGCGCTCCGCTGCGGCGGCCCAGGGTTCGCTGGTTCGGATCCCGGGCGCGCACCGACGCACTGCTTGGTAAGCCATGCTGTGGCGGCGTCCCATAAAAAGTGGAGGAATATAGGCACCCATGTTAGCCCAGGGCTGTCTTCCTCAGCAAAAAAAGAGGAGGATTGGCGGATGTTAGCTCAGGGCTGATCTCCTCACAAAAAAAAAAAAAAAAAAGAAACTTTTCCATGGTCCCACAGCTACTAAGTGGTGAATCCAGGATTGAAACACAAGGCTGTCTGACTCCAGAGCTAATGTTCTTTACCACAAAGTTTAGTGGCTCCCTTATAAACATTGGGAAACAGTGCTTTGTGCAAATATATTGTGCCTGAATATAAATTGAGCATTTTCTAAGACAATTGAAGCCTATTTAACATGAGAACATTTATTTATTTATAGTGTCAAGAGTGAGACAAAGCCGCATCTCTTACTTCCCTCCACTCATCCTTTGTTCTCCCTGTGGTGGTAAAAAATGATGAAACTTCTACAGAAAAAAGTTTTTAAAAAGTTCCTACAAAATCCGATTTTGTCAAAACAACAGCAACATGAATAATTCCCAGCCCTCTAGACACACAGCGTGGCTGCCCTGTGAGCTGTCCAAGGTTCTGCACGAGGCAGACTTGGGGTCAAACCCCAGCTCCAACACTTCTGAGTCATGGGAAGTTTCTGAAACTTTCAAGGCCTTGGGTTTCTCATCTCACTCACTTATTCACCAAATACTGACTGATGCCAGCCTATTCTGTTCAGTTTTGGTTAAGTGCTGTCATCTGCAGAGTCCTGGGGCTGCATGTGGGGAGTGGAGAAGAGGGAGTCTGAAGGTGAGGCATAGGGGAGGAGGGAGAACATGGAGCAGTGCTCAGGACACTGATTCTGATGCCAACCTTGACCCAGCACGCTGCCTTTATTCATTGCACTCTCTTACCTGCACAGAGAGCAAGTGGGAAAGCCCCAGGTTGACCAGGAAGCATGGTGGATAAATGCATGAACTCTGGGTCAGAATTCCTGGGTCCAAATCCTGGCTCTACCACCAGTGGGCTCTCTGACCCTGGGAAGTTATGTAGCTTCCCTGAGCTTCAAGTCTTACACTGTAAAATGAGGGTGCTGATAATAATAGTTCTTGTCTCAGAGAGTTGTTTTGGAAAAACATAAATGAGTTAATTCACCGCTTAACCTGTCTGTTGATAGTTGACTCAGTCAACTGAGCTAGAACTCTTTACATCCACTGTCGTATTGAATTTCATGATAACCATGTCAAGTAGATTTGTTTCCATTTTATATAGGAGGAAGCTGAATCCCAGAGTGGTGAAATTAAGGGTGTTGAGTGGTAGTAAAAAACTTATTCAAAGTCACAGAACCAGTAGGTGTAGAAACTGAGATTCAGACCCTTGTGTTCCTGCCTCCAAAACCTTAGTCCTTCCCCTGCATCCAATAACTCTCCTAAAAAAGGAATGGGGCCAGTCTTCTTGGATGCCTCACGGTGACCACTGCTTTATTCTGAGTGTTCACTTCCTTTTGTGACCCAATCAAGGAGCATGCCCAAACAATATCAAATTTCCAGGCAACAGTTTGCAAAATTCACTTTTTTCTCTTCTTTTGTCCGTTTTCAGTTTGTTGGCATCTCACTAAGTCCTCATGAGACAAGTAGTAATAGCGACTATTTCTTAGAGTAACTGTAACAGTGATGGATGCCTCAAAGTCTTTCTCAACTCCTTCCCCTCAATCGTTTATGTCCTGGGTGTCCTGTCTCTTAAATAACTCATCCTATTTTCCCCTCTCCCTTCTAAGCCCTTATCGTCTCTTACCTGTAGGTCAACAGTGGGCCCCTGGATGGTCTCCCAACCTCCAGGTTCTCACTCCTGTATGCATCATTCACACCAGCTTCCACATAAACTTCAAAGATGCAGTTATGACTAGTTCTTCCTCTGCTGAGCACCCTTCTCTGCCTTGCCATCATCTCTGGCTATCAGATTCCTTCAATATCTGTCCTATAAGACAAGTCTTGAGATCTGACCTTTGTCCCTCTTTCCAAGAAAGTCTCTTCTCATACCTATAGGGGCTCAAAACACTAGCTGCCAAATGGGCTGTGGGATCTCTAACTCTGACACGTTTAAATGAGCAACTCCTTCTGCCTTGAACAGACAATCCAGTACTATACTTTCACCCAGCTCACTTCTTGAAACTCTAAGTGTACAGCTGAAGGCTCACGTCCTCTAAGACATCTTCCCTGATTACACTGGTTTAGGTGCTGTGGTGCTCTGTGCTACCACCATCCCTTTGCTTATCCCTCCTGTGATAGTTTGAAATATTTTTCAGCAAATAATCACTCTCTTCTCCTCTCCTTGTGTGTGGGGATATAGATCCCTGCCCCACTGATGCTGGCTTGGCCATGTGACATACTTTGGCCAATGGGATGTTAGTGGGCATGATGCAAGCAGAAGCTTAACTGTGCTTGCATGGTTGGGCTTGCACTCTTATGCTCCTATGATCCACTAGAGAAGACAATGCCCTGGATAATTGCTGACCCTTCAGACTGGTTCCAACATGAATACATGGGGAACAGACCTGAACCAAGCCCTCAACTTGGAGCCAAACACAGCCGATTGGCAACCTAAGGCACAGATGACCAACTGATCCCAGCCCTAACTAACAGGCAAGCATGAGAACAAATACTTGTTGTTGTAAACCAGTGGTTTATTACACAGCATTCAGTGGCAATATATGATGAATATTTTTTTACTTGCTTTCTCCCTCTTTGAAACTATGAGCAACTGAAGTGCAGAGATGACCCCTTACATATAAATCTACATCCCCCACATCCAACATATGATTGGGCACATAGGAAATGCCCAATATACATTTGAGGAAAGAAAGAAGGAAGGAAGAAAGGAAAGAAGGAGAGAAAAAAGGCAAGAGGAAGGAAGGAAAGAAGGAAGAAAGAAAAGAAGAATGATGGTTTTTTCAGTAAAACACAAAAGCCTTTGTTAAAACTGCCTTTTATTGGCACCTGAATTTAATGATTAAGCCCCATGCCAACAGAACTGTCAAGAAAGATTCAGAAAGGAAGGAATGAAATGAAAATTTACCAAAATGACTGTCTATCAACCTAAATTCATTTCAGAAAGAACAGAACTAGGATACTTCACCATCTTCAAGGCTGTCCAAGTCCTACAAAGATGAAAGTACTCCTGGCAGTGGCTGGACATTGATTGATACAATGACATCTTCTGAAGGAGATGAAGAAGATGACAGAAAAGACTAGACAAGAGCCATACAGTGGAGCTGGAACTCTTCTGGGTCCACGGACATGAGTTCCTGCTTCCCTGTCACCACCCCTGCTCATTTGGAGATGATCATCACATTGAGCGTCATATGCAAAAGTTAAGTGGACTTTGGTGAAAGGAAATTTATGATGGATGGGTAGCTGTGTTTGAAGTCAGGATTTTACCCACTGATGATTTGGCATGAACTATGTTCCCTAAGCCCTCTGATTTGTAGAAATAATTTTTACTTTTTCTTTTCATCTTTGTTGACACCTCAGAGGGCACCAAGAGAAGTTCAGATTTCAGATCCAAATGTTTTTCTGTTCCCAGGGCTATACTTTCGCCAAGTCAGGAAGGTGAAAAAGTTTTTTAGCCTTCTTTAGAGGTACCATAGCGAATACCAAGAATCCAATGATAATTATCCTGTCTTGAACACTTGGGTCAGGCACTTCACATCAATTATCCCCTTTAATCCTCACAACAACAGTGGGAGCTTGGGGGGATGGGAGGAGGGATAAGTACCACTATTTCACAGATGAAGAAACTGAGGCTCAGAGAGGTAAGCAACTTGCCCTTGGTCGTATAGTTTAGGACAGAAAGAACTAAAATTCAGATGCAGAACTTTTGGAAGCCAACAATCAAGTCAAGTTCATTCCATGACACAAGACCATCTCTCGTCTCTGGCTTCAATCCCTCCTTACCAGGAGAGGCTCTTGCCATTCTGAAGATGACGCTCGCTGACAGAAAACGCTGAAGCAAACAGAGCTGAGAAGTTTAGAATGTTCACTCTCTTACAAAAATTAGCATGTCAAAAAATCTTCCCTTGCCTATGATAACTCCAGTCTCCAGGGAAACAGGGTTATAATGCAATGCCAGAGGCGGTAGAGAAAACAGGTGGATTGCTAAATGCTCAAGCTGGGTGCAGGAGCAAGCGTGCTCTGAGAATGAGGATGTGGGCTTTCTAACCTCAGCTCCACTGTGTGACCTGAGCAAGCTGCTTGGTCTTTCTCACCCTCATTCTGTGTCTTCCTTTGAAAAATGGAAATGAGAATCTTTGCTCTGCATATTCTATAACAGTAAAAGAATTGGAAGCAGCATAAATGCCCAACAGTAGGAGATTGGCTAAATTATGACAAACCCATGCAATGACATATCATGGCCATTCAGAAATGATTTGACGAGGGGCTGGCCTGGTGGCATGGCGGTTAAGTGTGCGCGCTCTGCTTCAGCACCCGGGGTTCGCAGGTTCGGATCCCAGGCGTGGACCGATGCACTGCTTGTCAAGCCATGCTATGGCGGTGTCCCACATAAAATAGGGGAAGATGCGCACAGATGTTAGCCCAGGGCCAATCTTCCTTGGCAAAAAGAGGAGGATTGGCATCGGATGTTAGCTCAGAGCTGATTTTCCTCACAAAAAAAAAAATGATTTGACGAAATACAAATCTATTTAATGTTTAACTATATTTCAGGTACTGTGCTTTACATGTATCAGCTCATTGCATTTTTCCAAAAATCTACAAGGTTTTTATCAAGTCCGCGTTATAGATGACATGAAGTAATTGGCTCGAAGTCACAGCTACTCATAAGAAATCAAAACTAAACCCAGGCAATCTGATCCAGAACTTACTGTTTTTGGTTTTTTTTTTTTTTTTTGGTGAGGAAGATCAGCCCTGAGCTAACATCCATGCTAATCCTCCTCTCTTTGCTGAGGAAGACCAGCTCTGAGCTAACATCTATTGCCAATGCTGCTCTTTTTTTTCCCTTTTTCTCCCCAAAGCCCCAGCAGACAGCTGTATATCATAGTTGCACATCCCTCTAGCCGCTGTATGTGGGATGCAACCACAGCATGGCCAGACAAGTGGTACGCTGGTGCGCACCCAGATCCGAACCAGGGCCACCAACAGCGGAGCCCGTGCACCCAACCGCCACAGGGCCGGCCCCCCAGAACTTACTCTTATCCACAACATAATTACATAGAAATATGGTCTAATTTTAAGCTTTAAAATTGCAAGTTATAAAACGGTATGATTATCAGTTATCTACTACTATGTAATAAACCACCCTAAAATGTATTGGCTTAAAATAGCAACCCTTCTTATTGCAATTTATAGTATGTTTGCAATTCTGCAGTCCAGGCTGGGCTCAGTTGGGTGGTTCTTCTGCAGGTCTTGCTGGCAGTCTTTGCATGAGTGCATTCACAAGGTAGGGCAGGTCGGGGCGGGGCTCAGCGGAGAGGCTGGACAGACTGGACCTCTCTACCCATGAAGTCTCAGAGCCTCTTCCTCCCCATGTGGTTTCTCCAGCAGCATTTGCATACTTCTCGCCTGGCTGCTCAGAGCTCCCAAGAAAGCTTCTTCCAGACTTCTTAAGGCTTAGGCCTGGGATCCACACAGCCTCATTCGGCCACATTCTATTGGTTAAAGCAAGCCAGAGAACCAGCCCAGATGCAAGGGGAGAAGACTAGACTGAGGTATAAATCCCAGAAGCATTCTGCATTGGGGCCACCAATGTAACGTACTACTGCTTACGTGGTAATGGAATCCCAGTTATGGGAAAGTATATTTATAGAATTATCCAAATCGATAGACTTCAGAACATTAACAATGTTTATCTGCACACAGGCAGAGATTATAAGTAGGGTTTTTTTCCTTCTTATATTAGTATATCTGTATTTTCCAAATTGTCTGGAGTTAATATGTACTAGTTTTACATAAGTAAAATAATTAAGGTTACCTTTTGTTTTCAGGAATAAGGAAATAATTTCTGGTCTGTGTGGTCCAACCAAAACTAGTCAATGCTAATCTAACACTCACTGCGTATGTGCTTACACATATTAACTCTTTTAATTCTCCCAGACACTATGAGGTAGGTACTGTTATTATCCCCACTTTACAGATGCACAAACTGAGGTACGGTGAGGCCAGATAACTGCCCAAGACCACAGAGCTGGTATCAGCCAGAGCTGAGAGTCAAGACCAGGTAGTCTGGCTCCAGAGTAAGGCTCAGCATTTAGTTTCCGTGGGTCCTTTGGATGCAGATACCAATATCTGGAGCTTCTTGTCCTGCAATGTTCCCTTCTCTTTGTGTGAACAGTGTGGTTCACTGATCTCTTCCAGGAAACTAAAACCCAGGAACCTCCCCCATCACCCTAGGAAGTCCCCATAATTTCAGCTATTATGGCTGAGTCCAGGGAAATGGTGTGCAAGGGTGGACCTCAAGTTAGAAATCTCTGGACCCTACCTGATGGTTTCTCCCATTTGCTATGAACCATATTAGCCAACACACAAACTGAGAATCCCCACCTCCCTATCACAACACACATCCACAAACATGCATACAGACATGTGTGGGCACACACATGTGGATAGATATGCAGGTATCCATATTCATGCACGTATAAGGACAGTTACATGCCTGAGATGGTTTGCACATCTATGCACACACAGGTCCACATAGGAAGGCATGCACATACAGGTACATACGTGCACATACATCAAAAGTAAACTCAGGCATATACTCCATGCACACACATACAGCCTGTTGTAGAAAGACAAGCGGATATAGTACGTATGCATGCATTCCCACTCTGCATTTATGCACACTCATGCATTCACATTCTGTGTGCACCCATGTGTGTGAAAATACATGCATTTGTACATTCTTGTGCCAGTTATCTCCCAGAGAATCTTTAAGAGAGATGGGCTCTGAAATATTCCTTACCTTCACAGAAAAAAGCAGAAGTCCACACCTATGCCTCCAGAGATGATTTTTATAGATTCTTTCATTCATTCATTTGACGAATATTTATGGAATGCTTATTATGTGCCAGGCATAGTTCTGGGTGTTGGGTATTCAACAGTGAATAAAACATACAAAAAATTCCTTCCGTTATGGGGTTTACATTCTGGGTTCCCAGACAGATGCATGTGGAGCCAAAGAGATTCATCTTAGCTTTTAGAACACAATCCTGTGGGTATTGCCAATGGGAATTTGACTCTCCTAAGACTGGGACAAACTCACCAGGCTGTGTCAATGCCAGATAATGACATCAGAAACCATGGGGAGTTTGGAACCCTCTCCCACGGCCCTGGTGTCATTAATGGGCATAACCCAATATACAGAAGATTTGTCCATCTTGCCACAGGGTGAAGCCTAGGAAAGCTGACAACAGTGGATAAATTTGGGCAGAGATAGAGGCCCAGGCTGAGGGTAGAAAGCAGGTGAACACGGGAAGAGTAGTGAGGCATAATGCCAAAACTGCAGAGAGGGGCAGCAGTGAGATCAAGGGTCTGTGATAGAATAGTGGAAGCAAGATAGAGGCACTCTCTTCCTCTTCCTCCTCCTGTTATATACTATGCACCAGGACCCATGGGAGCAGCTGGGGTAGAAAACAGGAAGAAAAACAAACAGGCAAGCAATGAGAGCTATGGGTGGGGCTGCCTTGATTAACTTCCTGTGACACATCTATACATTTATGCCTCAGACCAAACTCGCTTCACCTTCCTTGAAGGTGCCCTTTCAGATCAGCAGCAGATCTGAAAAACTCTGTGCCTCAAAGAGTCTAGCAGATGCCAGGTATCAGCAAAGATCATTGAACGAATGAATGAAATGAATAATTTAATAACACTAGTTGAGCCCTTATTTTGTACCAGGTATTGTTGAAGTGCTGTATAGAACATTGTATTATTTCATTTAATCTTTACAACTACTCTTGGAAGGTGAAGAAACTAAGACACAGAAAGTTTAAGTACTTTCCTACATTTCTACTAAATAGATGGATAGATGGTGGATGCATGGATGGATGGGTGGGTGGGTGGATGGATGGATGAATGGATGGATAGATGGATGGATGGTTATATGAAGAAATAGTGCATACTAAATGACAGAGATGAACGCTATGAGGAGTTTTATCTAGTTGAGATTGCACATTCCCGCCTGCTCCAGAAATACTGCACTCCCGAGTTCTGAAACACCATTTATTTTAAGATGTGCCATGGATTTATTAATAGCTTTTCAGGGGAAAACAAACAACAAATCAACACACACACACACAAAGCTAATCCATCAAATACATACATCAATTGTTAGATAGGTCCTGATGCAGAAATCTTAATGCATGGAAAAAAGTGTGTCTTTGAATCAAGGAGTTGGGGTATGGACCATCAGAAGCCTAATAATCAAGCAACGTTGACAGGAACGCAGCTGACCCATATCTCTCCATTCCTGCCTCCACACTCAGCCTAGGACCTGACTTGCTCTGTCTGTGCTTGCCTCAAGGTTCACCTCTTGTTTTCTTTGTTTCCAGCTAATTGCCTTAGAATACCCTGCTGATAGCTGAAGGCTCTGTAATTTTGGGCTGGTTACAGTGCCCAGTGGACCAGGGCACAGACTTGAAAAGAGGGAGAAAGGTCATTTCCTTCATCTAGTGAATACAATCTATGCAAGCCGGGATTTCTGATGAGAGGCTGGGATCTTTAAGCAGCCAGGGACCCAGCCTGTTCATTTGTGATGCAAATCAAGGAATGTCAAAAAGATAGGCACTTCTGCACACCTGACCCCAAAATAATTATCAGAAGCTTCTCTAAGCCTTTTGTGCAGAAATGGGAGAGAGGAGGGGATGTTCTAATTCTAGGATATTTAATATCTTGATGAGAGTCACTATTACATGCAAACTTTTCTCCTTTTCTTTATATGAAAGAGCCTTTAGGGTTAAAGGAGAGTGTCTCCTAAATTTCTGAGAACCAATCCAACTCTGATTACTCCAAACAGCCCCAAAGGGCAACCCTACAAGAAAAAGAGGTACTAGCCCCCAGGATACACTTGACAAAGAGTCCTTCCTTGACCAAACTCTACTCAAGCTCCTCTGAAATCTCCTCTCAACTAGGCCCTGGCTTTTGGGCTTCTGTGCTGGTCTCTGCATTGTCTAGTTTTAGCACGAACCCTGCTGAGTCAGTTTAGCCAGAATCCCTCACCCTTGATATCTGATTCGGTCCCTCATCCTCCACCGTCCCCCAGGTGATGCCTGATCACCCAGCTGCCTTCAGCAAGAATCCTGTTAGGTTGCTTTAGCCAGAACCCCCCTCACCCTGATATTCCCTCTTAGTAATTTTCCATCCACTGCCCCCCGCCCCCCCGCTCTTTGGCAGTAAATCCCTACTTTTCCTTGTTGTAATTGGAGTGGAGCTCAATCTCTCCCCCTACTGCAAACCCCACTGCAGTGGTCCCTCCACCTGCTGTGATGGTCTTGAGTAAAGTCTGCCTTATGGTTCTTTAACAAGTGTCATAAATAATTGAACAACTTTTTCTTTAACATGCTCAATATATTCTATGTATGCAACTTCATTTATAGTTTTCTGAGTAGTGGACCAAGAGAATATTGTTTTCTGACATATAAGTCAGGGCACGTAAAATGACACCACTTTTTTTTCCTGATGTGTAAATGGAAATATATGAATTTTTGTTAAAAAGATTTAGAAGTTAAATCACCTTTCTATTCCTGCTCTTTTACCCCAAATAACATTGTATGATGAAAGGTTTCCCAGCCAACGTTGAACAATTACTTGCACGACAGACTTTGGGAACTGTCCCAGTATCACCCTGGATCCATTTGGCATTGCAATAGGACAGTCGTACAGACGTTTTTATGAGCAAGGTTCTGGTCAATGTCATAACCCTGGGTGATCTTAACAGGTGGGTCAGGCTAGGAGGAGGGGTGAGGAGTGTCAGACAGAGGTAAGGAAGCAACCACTTGTAGAGTTGGCCATGAAGAGAGGCCAATGTTGAAAATGCATGCAGGAGCCAGGGCCTTACAAAGGGCATCATGGCCTCAGACTCCTTCCAGTCATCCCCAAGAAGGTTCCTATATCTGTTGCTATAAGTTGTCTTTACTTGGCTAGCATCTAGGCAAGCTGGGAGTTGTGCCCCACCTTTTTAGGGAACCACCCTTCAAATACACTAAGTCTAGCAGTATATGTGGGACTGACCATACCCCTTCCTCCTGGGCTCCAGGGAAGGCCATGCAACTCAGATCTGGCCCAATCAGCCAATTCTACTCCCCTGACTGAGTCCATCCAATGAGATTCAGCCTTTTGTGGGAACAGGGATAGACACTCCATGGGAATGGCTAACCTGGTTTGTTTCATGTAAGCCCAGAGCTACCAAGGGACATTGCATGATAATAAACTAAGAATAAAGTGAATCAGGAGAGAGAGAAGTCAAGATGGTGGCATAAGCAGACTCTGAATTCACCTCCTCCCGTGGACACAGCCAATTTACAACTACTCTGGGAAAAATTACCCCTGAGACAGAACTGAAAACTGGATAAAAGGAACTCCTGCAACAAAGGACAATCCTAATTGAGGTGGAAGGGGCAGAAACTCCTTTCTGGAGAGAAAAAATGCCACCTTCACAAGGCGCCAGCTTCACGGCTGCCAGGGAGCAGCCCAAAGGACTGTAGCCCTCCCTGGAGGCACAGGGCCCTGAGCTGGGGAGCGCCCCCGCTGTAGGCATTTAGTGGACCCAGCACAATCGAGATGAGTGCCATAATATCTGACTTTGCCTGCTACTAAAACATTGGGGAATACCCCCCAGAAAAGCTGGTTCACAAAGAAATTAAAACCGGCTCTTAAAGGGCCCACGCCCAACCTCAACCATTTCAGAAAGCAACCTAAAATCACCAGAAAGAAAGGTGCACAGCCCTTTGGGGAAAAGAGACTCACCTGATAGGCTCTGAGTGCATCTCAGTGAGAGGGGAGACCTCTCCAGGGACTGGGACAATGGCAGCGGCCATTGTTGTGGCCTGGTGTGGACGTGCTGACACAGACACCATCGGACTTCTCCCTGGGGCCTTCTAGCCCAGGGTCTGCCCCACCCACTAGAGCACCAATTTAATCCAGCTCAGCCAGGGCAGGCAGCCCACTCTAGAGACTGGCCCCACCCAACAACAGGGCCTTAGGTAACTTGTGGGCCTGCATAGATAGGTGACTGGATTCTCTGCAGCCTGGCAACTGAGTCCACTTGAGTGGGGCAGGGCATGCACAAGGAGCAGATGGAGAGTGTGGGGTGGTGGTGGAGTGTGAGGGGCTCCCGTCGTGGAAAGACAGGGTCTAATTCAGGAGGTCGGGGCGCACACGTGGGGCAGGACTGTGTTGACTGTGTGTGTGGACCTGTGGGCAGCAGGGCTTGTCAGCTGCAAAAGACTTGTGTTTCTCAAAGACCCACATAGGGGGTTTACCTGACCTTCCAAAGCCTGAAACAATTGGGTGCTTCCGTGCCTGAGGCCAGCCCCATCCAGGTGCAATCCTCAGAGAGCTGACAAGGGACCTAAAGGCTGGAGCTTTATAGGAATTGTAAGGCCCTGAGCCTAACAACCTGCCACGCTGGGGGCCTACTCACTTAAAAGAAATACTGCAACACAAATGTGGTATTAGAACTTGCAGCCAACTGTGCTGGGGCTCCCCACACCCAATAAAGACTGAAGGGCCCACAACAACTACAAGCAGCTGAGCATTACAACAGCTGGCCAGGAGCATAACTCGGCCTACCTGGGCACCTACAGGGAGAGCAAACAAGCCACAAGAGAAGGACACACGTAGCCCACATAGGGGTCACCCCTGGAACATTGAGAACTGAGGGAAGCACACTGCAGGCCTCCTAAGGCATCACTTATATAAGGTCACCTATCCAAGAAGAGGAGACGTAGTTGACCTACCTAATACGTAGACACAAGCACAGGGAAAGAAACAAAATGAGAAGCCAAAGGAATACATTCCAAGTAAGGGAACAGGACAAAACCCCAGAAAAGGAACTAAGGGAAACAGAAATGAGCAACCTACTCGACAGAGAGTTCAAACAAAGAGTGTTAAGGATGCTCACTGATGTGGGGAGAAGAATGGATGAACTCATTGAGAACGTCAATGAAGAAATGGAAGATATAAAAAAGAACCAAGCAGAAATGAAGAATATGATACTGGAAATGAAAAGTTCACTAGAGGGACTCAAAAGCAAAGTAGAGGATACAGAAGAACGGATCAGTGAGCTGGATGAAAGACTAGAAGAAATTACCCAACTAAACAGGTAAAAGAGAAAAGAATTAAAAAGAGTGAGGACAGTCTAAGGGACATCTGGCACAACATCAAGTGCACTAACATCCGTGTTACAGGTGTCCCAGAAGGAGAAGAGCGAGACAATGGGGCAGAGAAACTATTTGATGAAGTAATAGATGAAAACTTCTCTAACCTAAGGAGGGAAACAGTCATCCAGGTACAGGAAGCACAGAGAGCACCAAACAAGATAAACCCAAAGAGGCCCACACCAAGACACATCATAATCAAAATGTCCAGAATTAAAGATAAAGAGAGAATCCTAAAAACCGCAAGAGAAAGACAAGTTACATACAAAGGAAACCTCATAAGGCTATCAGCTGACTTCTCAGCAGAACTCTTACAGGCTAGAAGAGATTGGCACGATATATTTAAAGTGCTAAAAGGAAAAAACTTACTGCCAAGAATACTCTACCCAGCAAGGTTATCATTCAAAATGGAAGGAGAGATCAAAAGTTTCCCAGACAAGCAAAAATTAAAGGAGTTTGTCACCAAGAAACCAGTGCTACAAGAAATGTTAGAGGGACTGATTTAAGGGGAAAAGAGAAGATCACAAATAGGAAAAATTATCTGTTTTCACAATAAGAGGGTAATGGATACAAATGCACAAAAAAGTGGTTAGATATGATATCAAAAACATAAAATGAAGGAGGAAGGGAGTTAAAGAGTACAGCTTTCAGACAGAGGTCAAACTAAAGAGACCATCAATTCTGTATAGAGGACTACTAAAACACTGAGAAAAAAAAAGTTAAAAAATGGCAGTAAGTACATACTTATCAATAGCTACTTTAAATGTCAATGGACTAAATGCTCCAATTAAAAGGCACAGGGTGGCTGATTGGATAAAACAACAAGACCCATATATATGCTGCATACAAGAGACACACTTCATACCTAAAAACACTCACAAAGTTAAAGGGATGGAAAAAGATACTCCACGCAAATGGCAATGAAAAGAAAGCTGGGGTAGCAATACTCATATCAGAAAAAATAGACTTTAAACCAAAAACTGTAAAAGGAGACAAAGAATGGGATTACATAATGATCAAGGGAACAATCCAACAAGAGGATATAACACTTGTAAATATCTACGCACCCAATGTAGGTGCACCTAAATATATAGACCAATTATTAACAGACATAAAAAGAGAAATAGACAGTAACACAATAATAGTAGGGGACTTTAACACTCCACTTACACCAACGGATAGATCATCCACACAGAAGATCAATAACGAAGCATTGGTGTTAAATGACACACTAGAACAGATGGACCTAGTAGATATATACAGAGCATTCCATCCAAAACACAAAGAATACACATTCTTTTCAAATGCACATGACATATTCTCCAGGATTAATCACATATAGGCCACAAACCAAGTCTACATAAATTTAAGAAGATTGAAATAATACCAAGTATCTTTTCTGACCATGGCGGTATGAAACGAGATCTCAACTATAGGAAGAAAATCAGAAAAGCCACAAATACGTGGATATTAAACAAAATGCTACTGAACAACGATTGGGTCAATGAAGAAATCAAAGGAGAAATAAAAAAATACCTGGAGACAAACGAAAATGAAAATACGACATGCCAGAATTTATGGGATGCAGCAAAAGAGGTTCTAAGAGGGAAGTTTATAGCAATACAGGCCTATCTCAACAAACAAGAAAAATCTCAAATAAACAATCTAACAATGCACCTAGAGGAACTGGAAAAAGAGAACAAACAAAGTCCAAAATCAGTAGAAGAAGGGAAATAATAAAAATCAGAGCAGAAATAAATGAAATAGAGACCGAAAAAATTAATAAAACCAAGAGCTGGTTCCTTGAAAAGATAAACAAAATTGACAAACCTTTAGCTAGACTCCCCAAGAGAAAAAGAGACAAGGCTCAAATAAGTAAAACCAGAAATGAAAGAGGAGAAATTAAAACAGACACCTCAGAAATACAAAAGATTATAACAGAATACTATGAAAAGCTATATGCCAACAAATTCGACCATCTGGAAGAAATGGATAAATTCGTAGAATCATACAAGCTTCCAAAACTGGATCAAGAAGAAATAGAGAATTTGAATAGACCAATCACCAGTGAGGAGATCGAAACAGTAATCAAAAACCTCCCCAAAAATAAAAGTCCTGGAATTCTACCAAACATTCAAAGAAAACTTAATACCTATCCTTCGCAAACTCTTCCAAAATATTGAGGAGGAGAGGAAGCTCCCTAATTCATTCTACGAAGCCAACATTACCCTGATACCAAAACCAGACAAGAACAACACAAAAAAAGAAAATTACAGGCCAATATCACTGATGAACATCTATGCAAAAATCTTCAACAAAATACTAGCAAATCGCATACAACAATATATTAAAAAGATTATACACCATGATCAAGTGGGATTTATTCCAGGCGTGTAGGGATGGTTCAACATTTTCAAATCAACCAACCTGATACACCACATTAATAAAATGAAGAATAAAAATCACATGATCATCTCAGTAGATGCAGAGAATGCATTTGACAAGATACAGCATCGATTTATGATAAAAAACTCTGAATAAAATGGGGATAGAAGGAAAGTACCTCAACATATTAAAGGCCATATATGACAAACTCACAGCTAATGTCATCCTCAATGGTGAAAAACTGAAAGCTATCCCTCTAAGAACAGGAACCAGACAAGGATGCCCACTCTCACCACTCCTATTTAATACAGTACTGGAAGTCCTAGCCAGAGCAATCAGGCAAGAAAAAGAAATAAAAGAGATCCAAACTGGAAAGGAAGAAGTGAAACTCTCACTACTTGCAGATGACATGATTTTATATATAGAAAACCCTAAAGAATCCACCAAAAAACTTTTAGAAGTAATAAACTAATACGGTAAAGTCGCAGGATACAAAACTAACATACAAAAATCAGTTGCATTTCTATACACTAACAACGAAGGAGCAGAAAGAGAAATTAACAATACCATCCCATTTACAATTGCAACAAAAAGAATAAAATACCTAGGAATAAACTTAACCAAAGAGGTGAAAGATCTGTACACCAAAAACTATAAAACATTGCTGAAAGAAATTGAAGAAGACACAAAGAAATGGAAAGATATTCCGTGCTCTTGGATTGGAAGAATTAACATAGTTAAGATGTCCATACTTCCTAAAGCAATCTCTAGATTCAATGCAATCCCTATCAAAGTTCCAACATTTTTCACAGAAATAGAACAAAGAATCCTAAAATTTATATGGAACAACAAAAGACCCCGAATAGCTAAAGGAATCCTGAGAAAAAAGAACAAAGCTGGAGGTATCACACTCCCTGATTTCAAAATATACTACAAAGCTATAGTAACCAAAACAGCACAAAAACAGATACACAGATCAATGGGATAGAATCAAAAGCCCAGAAATAAACCCACACATCTATGGACAGCTAATCTTTGACAAAGGAGCCAAGAACATACAATGGAGAAAAGAAAATCTCTTCAACAAATGGTGTTGGGAAAACTGGATAGCCACATGCAAAAAAATGAAAGTAGACCTTTGCCATACACCATACACAAAAATTAACTCAAAATGGATTAAAGACTTAAGTGTAAGACCTGAAACTATGAAACTTCTAGAAGAAAGCATAGGCAGTACGCTCTTCGACATCGGTCTTAGCAACATATTTTCAAGCACCATGTCTGACCAGGCAAGAGAAACAATAGAAAAAATAAACAAATGGGACTACATCAAACTAAAAATCTTCTGCACAGCAAAGGAAACCATCAACAAAGCAAAAACGCAACCCAACAATTGGGAGACGATATTTGCAAACCACACATCTGATAAGGGGTTAATCTCCAAAATATATAAAGAACTCATGCATCTCAACAACAAAAAAACTAACAACCCAATTAAAATATGGACAAAAGACCTGAACAGACATTTCTCCAAAGAAGATATACAGATGGCCAACAGACGCATGAAAAGATGTTCAACATCATTAGCTATCAGGGAAATGCAAATCAAAACTACAATGAGATATCACCTCATGCCTGTCAGAATGGCCATAACTAACAAGACAGGAAACAAGTGTTGGAGAGGATGTGGAGAGAAGGGAACTCTCATACACTGCTGGTGGGAGTGCAAACTGGTGCAGCCACTGTGGGAAACAGTATGGAGATTCCTCAAAAAATTATGGATAGAACTACCATATGATCCAGCTATTCCACTGCTGGGTATTTATCCAAAGAACTTGAAAACACCAATGCGTAAAGATACATGCACCCTTGTGTTCATTGCAGCGTTATTCACAATAGCCAAGACTTGGAAGCAACCTAAGTGCCCATCAAGGGATGAATGGATAAGGAAGATGTGGTATTTATACACAAGGGAATACTACTCAGCCATAAGAAATGATGAAATCCAGCCATTTGTGACAACATGGATGGACATTGAGGATATTATGTAAAGTAAAATACGTCAGAGGGAGAAGGTCAAATACCAAATGATCTCACTCATTAAGTAGTAGATAATAGCAACAACAAACAAACACATAGAGGCAGAGATTGGATTGGTGGTTGCCAGAGGGGAAGGGGGGATGGAGGAGGGCAAAAGGGATAATTTGGCACATGTGTGTAGTGATGGCTTGTAATTAGTATTTGGGTGGTGAACATGATGTAATCTATGCAGAAATAGAAGTATAATGATGTACATCTGAAATTTATACAATGTTATAAACCAATGTTACTGCAATAAACAAAAAATTAAAAAAAAAAAGAATAAAGCCAATCAGAGGAAAGCACAGTAAGACATAGAGATAAATAAAGACCAAGTCCACACTGAATCCAAGTGGCCTGAAGCTGGTATAACCATGCTGCCTCTACTCAATCATGTGCTTATTTGGTAAAGTTTGTCTCCACCAGACCAGGAATTCCCTGAGTATTGTGGTATCTCCAGGGTCCATCACATACAAGTTCTTCATAGATATTTGTTGACTGAATTAATCAATCAATGAAATAATGAAGGAACTACTTAAGACTGTCCCAGAAAATCTGGGTGAAAGCATGCCAGATCAACGTACTACTCACATTTTAGATAACACATGTAAATATCCACCAAAATCAATTGGATGCCCCCAGGTGTAAATGGGAGGAACAAGAAAGCTGGTTCTGCTTAGAAGTCAATATCCTTTTGTTCTCATAGTCTATGTCACTGTAATCATTTTTTCTCCAGAAAACAAGAGAAGGCTGAGACTACATAGAACCCCCTTTAATCCATGTGGTTCATCCTCCAGGAGTTATTATTTAATCCCTCCTGGCTGGCATAATTCCTTAATCCTGTGAAAATGCACCTGCCTACAAAAGTAATTAAGTGGAAAAGCTAATGGTGGATTTTCAAGCAACATGGTCCAAGGGGGTTTTCAGTAGCCCACAGATGACTCCATAAAAGAAACTGTTGAAGCTGCCTCTGCATAAAGCATCCCTGTTGTCAGAGTGTGGGCACCTCGTCTTCCCAAACTCCTCTCCCAGGTATTCTGCAGGTGGAGTTGGATGAAGCCTCTGCTCTACCCTTCCATCCCAGTGGCTGTGGAATTCCAAGAACACGTGGAGGCTCCATATGACCCTGAGGATCAGCCCACTCCAATGTTAGTCCTAGTTGAAGACCCTCTCTTGTTACTCAGCCAGGGCTTCATAAAGAGGGATCAGTTGTTGTAGCCTGTTTCCTGTGAAGGGTCCCTCTTTGCCTAACCTTCCCTTTGCTCTCAGAGCCTTTTGTGAATGTTTCCATTAGAGCAACCATTGCGTTATAATAACGACAGTGATAATCATATTAATAATGGTAGCTCACGCTTACTAAATATTTACATTTTGCTGAGAACTCTTCTTAGTGCTTTATTACATTCATTTCTTTCTCCTTACGCCTATCCTATGAGACAGGGACAATTATTACCATCACCTCCAATGTACAGAAGATAAAACTGAGACACAGAGGCTAAGCACTTTGCATAAGATCATGCAGCTAGTGTCTGGAGGAACTGGGAGGTAAACCTGGTTTCAGGGCTCTTAACCGCTAGGCTAGACAGTCTCTAGAAGACAGTGGCTTTTGCTGTCAGCATTTGCCACTAGGTGGTAAGCCTGTTACAGGTAGGGACAGTGCCTGTAATATAATTTTTTATGGTGCTCTCTTGACCCAGTTTTGGCCCCTGGCTAGGGGCTGGCCTGATCCCATTCTTGATCAGCCAAGTAAGTTCACTCCCCAACCATTTCCCTTATCAGACTATCACACTGGCACCCATCCTAATTGCGCCAGGGCCAGGCACCAGACGACTAGGGGCAACCCTTATGCCCCAGAGCCCCATAAAAGTATTGGCCAATCCACAGGGAGCCCACAAAACCTAGCTAACCCCACCCTACTCGCCACGCTTAAGCTGCCCCCTATGGCTCCAGATTACTGTCACCCTGTCCCTGGTGTGACCCCCGTGTGGCCCTGCCTGGCAGCACTCTCTCATTTGGAGCTATAAATAAGAAAGAGTTCTGCCTTTCATTTCTCCAGGTGTCAGTGTGCTTTGTCCCACCACCAAAAGAATCTTTAAATCATATAAACCAGTGCCTTATTCATCTCCATGAACCTTCTAGCACCACAGACAGGACTTGGTGGGAGAAAGAGAGAGAGGGAGAGAGAACGGGAAGGAAGGAAGAAAGGAAGGAAGGGAGAGAGGGAGGGAGGGAGGGAGGGAGGGAAGGAGGGAAGGAAGGAAGGAAGGAAATGATGAGATTCCGGGAGACACAGAGCCAGTCACAGGCAGCATTGCTGTTGCCTGGCCATCTCTTTGTAGACTGTGACACACAGTCCAGTGTATGTTCACTCTACTGTTGATCAATAAAGTGCTAAAGTCCAGGTGTCCAAATTGGGTTTGGTACACAATTTCCGAGTTCCTGACGGGAAGAATACTATGATGGTTAAAGGTCAAGAACTGGACTCAAAATCCAACTCTACCACCTGCTAGCTTTGTGCCTAAGGACACATTATGTAAACTTCCCTGAACGTCGGCTTTCCTTTATGCGCAATAGGAGATCATAATCCCTACCTCAAAGGGCTTATGGGAACATTTAAAGCTGTGAAGAACGTAAAGCGCTGAGTGTCTGGCACAAATGGCAGGCCCTGGTGTGTCCTCTGGGGAGCCATGTGGGTCTTCCAGGAGAGCAGGAAACCCAGAGAAGTGAAGCACCCCTTCCTGTTCCGGGCTCACGCAGCAAGAAGGCAGAAGCACTTTTGTGCTCCTTGCACCCAACATGTGCTGGGTGTGGTCACATGTTTCCTTTACATCTTCAAGAGGAATTGTGAGTCATTAACTGATAATCAGAGATGTTAAATGACTCCTTTAAAAATCGCAAACCTATTAAGTGGGGGCACCAGGATTCAAACCCAGCATTGTCTCCCTCTGCATCTTTCTGTGAAGTTTTTGATCACCTTCTACTACCCACCTCTGCGTCTGTCCTCCCAGGGGCCATGGGGGATGTCCTCATTGTCTGAGGTGAGCGGGATGAGAGGCAGAAACACATGTCCTATTTGCTGCTCTTGCCAGGGTTTTGTTGATAATCAGTCTCACCAAAGAAGTATTAATGTGCAATCAGGAAACATTTGGCTCCTGGCTGGGCTCCACTTACCTGCCTGATGCAGTCCGATTTGTCCCCCACCCTGGACCCTCACTTAATCCTCACTCTTCATTCACTCGCATCTTGAATTCAACGGCTGCTGCCCGTTGTGTGTAGTTGGAAGGATGAATGGGTGCTTCTGCCCTGGAGCCCCCACCATCCCCTCCCCTGGAATCCCTGAGGGCATTCTCTACCCGGTGGGCGCTGGCCTGAGAAAGGAGTAACAGGTGGGACTTACAATGTCAATTTTCATGACATTGAATCCAGATCATCAGGATTGAATCAAGATCATTAATGTAGCCTCCTACGCCTCTTCCCCTCACTACCCCACCATTGGCTATTTGTTGACCTAATCCGCAAGGATTAGATTAAACCCCTTCTCAGTGTACATGAAGAGGCAGACTAACACAGTAATGGAGATGGATTTGGAGTGAGATGGATATAGGTCTAGCCATGATTCTACCACATACTAGTTTAACCTCTCGGAGCTTTAGTTTCCTCAGCTGTAGAATGGTGATAGTAAGAGTTCCTACCTCGCAAGTTTGTTGTGAGGATTAGATGAGATACTGTATATCTTTAAGGATTATTTTTATCTGAATGTCATAGTGACCTAACAAAAATAGGTGAATTTTTCTCATTAAACAAGAAACACAGAGGTAGGTAGTATATGACACCATCACCATCAAGGCCTAGATTCTTTTGTTTTCCTGCACTGTCATCCTTAGCATGGGTTTCTTTTCCTCTTGATCCCAAGACGGGTGCTGCATCCTGACCATTATATCCACATTCCAGAAAGAAAGTGAGAGAAAGTAAAGGCAAAAGGCCAGTTTTCCTGGAAGCACCATCAAATGGACATCTATCCTTGTCTCATTGGTCAGAACTGTATCACATGGCCACTGTTAGCCACCAAAAATCCTGGGAATGTTTTTTTCTGTGCGCATTGTCATTCTGAACAAAATCACAGACCTGTTAATAAGGCATAAAGAGAGAATGAACATAAGTATGCAATTAGCAGTATCTGACATAGTAGGAGGAGCACTCTACGCAGTTTCTGACATGTGATAAATGCCTAACAAGGGTTAGCCATTATGACAGTGATAATAATTTATGATCTTATACAATCCCAGCTCCTCTTGGGACTGGAGCCTGACCCTGAAGCCACATTTATCCCATTTATATCCAGGCCCTATCATCCTCCTGAGCTCCTGCCAGTATCATCTGACCATAGGTTCTGTTTTCTTTGCCCCGGTTGCTGCTCATAATCAGCCTGTTGTGGTTTTAAGTGTCTCCAAGGACCCCTAGTCCCATCATCTGCTGCCACGCACTGCCTCCTTGTCTAATCTGCCTGGCTTGTATCCTGGGCTATCCAATCACTAGACAGGCACAGAAGTTCTCCTATCAAGTCAATAGAAAGCCTAGATGAGAAACAAGGACCCCTCCCAGCGTCACTTGTTCTTGATACGTCAGGAGTTACATAGAAGCTGGAAGATGCTCTTCTTCGGACACACTCCTGTCCCTGTTCTGGCCACATGCCCCCGTCACCAGGAAACTGACTGAGGGAGCATTGTAGAGAGTGGGTGGAGAGCTCCCCAGGGTCTGTGCTCAGCTGCAGACACTATGGAAGCCACTTGTGCAGCCAGAGCAATCCCCATACAAACATTGCCGCAACAAACATCCATATCTGAGTTTTCTTGTGTAAGAGTTTCTCTAAAGTGCAAACCTAGGAGTGAAATGCATGGCCATTGACTGTGCCCATCTTTGACTTAGACTATATATTTTCAAATTACCAAAGTCGTCGTTCAAATTTACAGTTGCACCAGCTGTGGATAAGATATTCAGTTTCTCAGAATTCTCACTAACACTTAATATTGTTGGACTTTTTAATGTTTTGCAATAAAAATCTGTGAAATAGTGTCTCTTTGATATACTTGGCATTTTCATGATTCCTGAGGGGATGGGCATCTTTTTACATATCTCCACTCATAACCTATAGAATCTCAAAGGCACTATTCATGTTTAACTATGTTTTCCAGAGTATAACTATGGATTTTGATCTGCAGAGGAGAAAATTCCATTTATTTATGAGACCCAGCCCTCCCCAGGTACAGTAAAAATGTAGCAAGTTTGCTGTGAAGAGCCTGTGAATCTGCACTGGGGTTCTTTGAGCTGGGACTCAGGAATCCAGGTCCAGGGAAGGAGAGCTGGTGGGGAGAAAAGAAAACAAAGAAACCAGAATTCCAAACCAGAAGCCATCAGCAGAGCAGCACTCAGATTACTCATATTAGACTCCAGCCAGGGTCCAAACAGGATCCTAGGGGTTCTAAACTGGAGTTGGAATCCGAGCTGGTTTACAAATCAGGTTCCTGACAAAGAGAAAGTTGAGAGCTGGATGGCTGGGCAGCCAGGAGCCAGAGATTCTGTATAAGTTAGTCCAAGCAGGGCAGCATCCCCTAACCATGGAATAATAGCTCATAAAGGAAAGATTGTTGGAACAGGAGAACGGGAGACACATGGCCTGTCTGGAACAGGTCCTGTGGAGGAACGGGCACGTGGAAGGACCAGGTTGGCAAGCACGTGTTGGTTAGTGAGAGGGGGTGCAATGTGGCAGAGACTATTTGCCTACTCCGTATCAATTCTGTCCTCTTCCTTTAAAAGCGATCCCCCATTTTATTTGGGTTAACCACATGCCCAGTGAAAATATTACTTTTCCAAGCCTCCCTTTGCCGCTAGGCTTGGCCAATAAGTTGTTAGCAGAAGTGATTGAGTGAAGCTTCTGGTAGATCTCTTTAAAGGGGCTTACTCAGGAGGAATTGATATTTGCCTCTTGCTCTTTCTCTTCTTGCTTGGAATGTGCCATGAAGGCTGGAGCTCCAGCAGCCATCGTATGACTTTGAGGATTGTAGGCTAGAAAACAGAAGATCCCTAATGACTCAGGGAACTGTCAAACTGACCCTAAAGTACTTATATCTTATTTCTTTTATGAGAAAAAAAAATGCCCCTAATTTGTTTAAGGCACTGTAAATGGGTCTAGTTAGCAGCAAAGCGGAATAAGGTATTTAGAGATTCACTGGAATCTCAGCACACTTGAGGATATATGAGGAGAGGATATGTTAACAAGAGACATAAAGGATGAGTACAAGGTTCTGTTAAACATCTGAAAGATACATGAGCAAAGGCTGCAACTCCTGTTTGGGCTTTGCCTCTTTACGTGTGACACCACGCTGGTCTGGTCAGTAGCAGTCAAGGCTTTCTCAATAGACATATCACTTGGCTTCAGAAATGATTCCGACTTTCCAAATCCAATCTAGAAATTCCAACCTTCTCATTTTACAGATGGGGAAACTGAGTTACAGAGAGAGGATATTATGTGCCCAAGGTTATAGGGCCACACACTAAAGCCAGGTTTCTTGACTGCTTCCAATGCCCTGCCCCTGGTGCCTCAGCATCCCTTCCTCTAAAATAAGAAGATTGGAGTAGAGTGCCTTCCAAACGCTTTATTATCCTGGGAAACCAGGCTTCTAAGTATGGAGCGAACCCTGCGTGCATACTGGGCACTATTTCCATAGACATGACCCTCCCATTGACATAGAAATTCTGGCACTCCTTCAAATTTATTAAAATGGGATTTTTGCTGCATTTACCTTGTGCCTGAGCAATAACCATTTTCACTCTGGGGCATTTGTTCTCAAGGAATTTCCACATCCTATTGTTGGTTGGATGTAATGAGCTGCCCCAAAATGTGGTGCAAAGAGTTTGCTTATGCTGAAAACGAAAAGAGCTTCAAGCTTTTGCCTTGAACTCCTTTGGCCCATACGCCTGCCCTCTCGTCCTTGTAGGCATTGACGCCTACCCTGCTCCCAACCCACCCCAGCTCTGGGAGTGTTCAGGTCACCCTGGCATATGTCCTTCCATGGCCAGTTTGGGGGTGAAGGTCACTGGGACTGGTGGGGAGATGGAGCAGGGACTATGTTGGTTTGGACTTCGCTGGTCAGGTGAGCACTGAGCAGACACCTGCATGTGGTGTGAGAGCTCATTCCAAAGGGAGAAACAGCCTCTGAGTTTATTTTGAAGGCTCTTACTACCACTCAGGGCCTGCCACATCCAGGTCTCTGGGACAGGTCAGACATTCACCCTGGAAGCCAGTTTCCATACTTCCAGGAGGTCTGCTCCTAAACAGAGCTATTTGGAAGAATCAGAGGCGAGGTCAAGAGTGAGGGCAGAGGTACCATGGGATCCCTGTGACCAGCACTGACTCGTCTCTGTTAGTCTTTGTTGACCATCAGCTGCAAGAGGGCTGGAGGAAGGAGGACAGGAGGGATGTGGGCCAAAGTGGGCAGAATATACAATGGATCAGGACTCAGGCCGAACAGACTGAGACCCACATGGATATCTAGAATCAGGCTTGGGGGCCTGGACTCCAGGAAGAACAGCTGTTAGGAGCTCCTTATGGGTGGGAGGAGTCCTGTCCTCTCACAGATCTCAACTCAGATGCCTGGAGCCTGCAGATTGGAAACATAAATGACGGGGAACATAGCTCTATGATGATGGCGACTGTAACAAACTGGAGGATGTGTGCCCCCTCCAACAATGTTCCAATGACCTGTTTGCCGAAACATCAATCTGGCTAGATAAAATGCAGCCACATGCAGACTAAGAAACTGTAACCTCTGATGAAGTGGGTGGATTTTGAGAGGCAGAGAAACTTGCAATTTGGAGGCTACCTCAGTCCCCAGGCTTTGTATCTGGGGTCCTGGATTCAGCATCTGACGAGCGTCACAAGGTCCAAAAGGCAAGACTGATGGCCAACGCCCATTCGGTCACTAATTTATTCAGCACTTATTGATCAGCTGCTCTGTGCCAGACCATGTGCTGGGCACTGGGGACACAGAGACAGACAAGGAGGGACAATGGATGTGGCATCAGGGAGGGTGACTTTATTCCAAGCACCTTTGGGCAGGAACCGAGGCTACTGATGAGGACTGGTTCCAGGACAGGAAGAACAGGAACACAGAGCGCCTCTGTGGAGTCAGCCTTGAGGACCTGAGAAGGACCAAAGCGGGAGCCCCTGCTTGGGAATCCTGCTCTCGAGACAAAACCAGTGCAGAGCTGTGCAGCCGTGATTAGCCAAGTGAGGGAGGCGGATCCAATTAAAGCGGCCTCCGCAGGAATTTAACAAGCACAGGAACGTTTACAGAGACAGCTCCCTATTGGAGAACACGGCCTCATTTCTGAGCTTTGAAACGTTTGATGTTGGACATTTGACTTGGTTCCAAGTTCCCAGCCAGCTCTGCAGAGGCCCTCGTCCCAGGGAGCAGCCTTTGAAGCAGCCAGGGCTGTCAATGGAGTTGTACTAATTAGGCAACGGGAGTGGCCTCAAATGCCTGTCCTCATTTGCAATTCAGTGTGTCTTTAATTTGCCAAAAAAAAAAAATCCTCTCTGTAAAATTATATCCAGGTTGGTGAGAGAGACAATCTCGACTACCGTTTACAAGGCACTTAGTGTACCAGGCAGTGGCTAAACATCCTACACACACATGATGCAGGCAGGCATTATGCCTTTGGTCCCCATTTTACAGATAGGGAAACGGAGGCTCAGGGAAATGAAATACTCACCCAATGGTCGCACAGCAGGTAAGGGACAAAGTCTGGATTTCCGTCACTACCTTTATAGCAGTGCCTTACCTTCCCTTTGGGAAACATCCTCGCCCAGTCACGGTAATGTGATTTGGGTGTGAGTGACCCCACTGCTGATTCCAGGAGTAGACGTGTGACACTGGCTTGGCTAATCAGAATATTCCATCTTCCTGGCTTTATCAATTGGCTCAGGGATGCATATGACCCGCTTTCAGCCAATGAGAATTGATGTGACCTCTTTTGCAGCAATAAATGGGAAAGATGAGCTCTCTTTCTGCTGAACGTGTCGACTGTGAGCTATGAGAATGGCGACCCCATAGAGAAAGTCAGCCGGGAGTCAAGACAATTCACACTAAGCAGAGCTAAGAAGCAGAGAAAGAGGATACAAGAGATCTAGTCCTGGCCATATTGTTTGAACCTCTGGATACAGCCATACCTGAGGCCTGATCTTTTCATTTACGTGAGAGTCCAAGAAATCCTTTATTGTTTAAGTCAGTTGCAATTGAGTTTCTGTTTCTTGGAAACACAGGCAACACAGAGAGGCATAGGTAACACAGAGCAAAAGATCTTTGTCTAAATCAGAGCCTAAGCCAGATCTGGACCAGGACTCTTCTTCACTCTGTCGAGAGCATTTCTTCTCTTTTTATTGAAGTGTAACGTATACTGTATATCTGTACATCTACATTTATGCAGGGAGAGAGGGAAAGAGAGTGCACAAATTGTCAGTGTGCAGCTCAATGAACATCTACAGATTGAACACACTGTGTACCCAGCCCCCAGAGCCCATCTGCCCCTGCTTCCAGTCACCACCCCCCTCCAAGAGTAGCCACTCTCCTCATTTCTAACACCACAGGTTGGTTTTGCCTGTTGTTTGTTGGCTGGTTGGTTGGTTTTATTTTATTTTGTTCACAAATCTGTAGTCTGGGCAGGAGAGGGACAGCTTGTCTCTGCTCTACTCAGTCTCAGTGGGGACAGCTCAGAGGCCGGGGCTGCGGTCAGCTGGAGACTCATCCCATGTGTGAGGCCTGGTCCAGGAAGACTCAGACAGTGGCTGGAACTCTTCTGACGTCTCTCTCTGTCTCTGTGTGGTCTCCCCAGCCCAGCACCCTCAGGGTCGTCCAACTCCTTCCACGGCAGTTCAGGGCTCCAAAGGTGCGTGTCCTAGAGAGAGTGCCAGGCTGAAGCTGGAGCGCATATTTGACCCGCCTAGGAAGTCACGCAGCTTCCCTTCCAGCATAGTCACAGGTCCCCCCAGATTCAGGGAGGCAAACAGGTCCTCACCTGTCAGCGGAGAGGTGTCAATGCCATGCGGCAGGAAGATGTTTTCTGACTGATCTTGAACTTTATATAAATGGAATCAATGTTCTTTTGTGGCTGCCTTCTTTCACACAATACTTTATTTACGAGATTATCTGTTATTGTGGGTTTTTGTATTTCATTCAGTCCCATATGTTACAAACTGAATGTTCATATCCCCCAAAATCCATATGTGGAAATCCTAGCACCCACTGTGAAGGTGTCAGGAGGCAGGGCCTTTGGGAGGTGATTCTGTCCACCGAGGGTGGAGCTCTCGTGAATGGGATTAGTGCCCTTATCAAAGGGACCCCAGAGATCTCTCTAGACCCTTTCACCAGGTAAGGACAGAACGAGAAGACTGCCACCTATGAACCAGGAAACCAGCGCTCACCAGACACCAAATCTGCTGGGTGCTTGATCTTAACTTCCCGGCCTCTATAACCGTGAGAAATAAATGTTTAAGTCACCCAGTCTGTGGTATTTTGCTGATGCAGTTAACTGGCACTACAGAGCAATATATTCCACTGTGTGACTGTCCTGCGTAGTCTTATCCATTGTACTGGGTGGACATTTGGGCCCTTTTCAGTCGGGCATTATGAACAGTGCTACTCTGAACATTCTTGTGTGTGTCTTAGTGCCCATATGTACCCACTTCTATGAAAATGCCCGGTCCTAGGGTGTGTGCATGCTCCCCTTAGGAGACCCTGAGAAGGAGTTTTCTTTAGTGGTTGTTGTACAAATGCACACTCCTTCCAGCAGTGTGAGAGAGTCCTGGCTGCCCCGTGTCCTCACCAACACTTGTATTTTCTTTTTTTTTTCAACCACTCTGGTGGGTGTGAACAGTCTGGTGTTCTTTTAAGTGTACCGATTTTCACCAACCTGAGACCATGCCCCGCATTTTGTAGATATTCAAAAAAGTTTGCAAATAAAAGAGTGATTGAACAGCTGTGAGTTAGGCACCCTGGACTCCTGCAAGAAATATCACCATGAACTTCTAGGCCCCAACTGCAGTCAAAGATTGATGAGTGCTCCCTTATTAGAGGAATATGAGGATGCATCTGTCAACACCTTTTTGGTCTCTGGTTATTATTTTTTGCCCCATGGCCTGTCATTCTTTTAAACTCAGCCCTGGAGACATCAAGAGCCTCAGGGAAGAGTTTTAGAGCAGAAAAAGCAGAAAAAATGCTTTTGGAGTATCAAAAAAAAAAAAAAATACTGGCAAGCCCTGGAGATTTTGGAAGACTATAAGATCCAAATAATCTTTTTTACCCCAAACCTCCAAGAACAGTAGAAGAGTCCAGAACTGAGGAAGAGGGGATAAAGAGGAAAGACTGGGATCGGGGGTGTGGTCGGCAGAAAATAGCCTCCCTCCCCCTTAAGATGTCCATGTCCTAAACCCTGTACTCTGTGAATATGTGACCTTACATGGCAAAAGGGACTTTGCAGATGTGATTAAGTTAAGGATCTGGCGATGGGAGATTATCCTGGACTATCTGGGTGGGCCCAGTGCAATCACAAGGGTCCTAATAAGAGGGAGACAGGAGGGTCAGAGTCAGAGAAGGAGATGTGATGAGGGAAGCAGAAGGCAGAGTGGTGTGACTGCTGGCCTTGAAGATGGAGGAAGGAGCCATGAGCCAAGGAAGAAGGTGGCCTCTAGAGGCTAGAAAAGGCAAGGGAACAGATTCTCCCCTCAAGTCTTCAGAAGGAATGCAGCCCTGTCGACAGCTTGATTTGAGCCCAGGGAGAACTATTTCGGACTTCTAGCCTTCAGAACTGGAAGATAATAAATCTGTACTTGTTTAAGCCAGCAAATTTGTGCTGATTTGTTGCAGCAGCAACAGGAAACTAACTCAGGGCGAGAGGTAAGTAAAGCTCAGGGGAAAACAAAGCAAGACGTGGTGGGTCTCACGGAGAGGGACAGATTCAGCATCCTGTGCCACCAACCTTCTCTCAGAGGAGGGCTGGCCAAGGCCGAGGGGCCAAGTAGGGCTGAGTCACTCCCCAGCTCCAGTGCCCGCTGGTGTGGGCCTCCCTGAGAGCACTGGTCAGGGCAGCGTTCAGTGACCTGCTCACCATCCAGTAGGGTTGGTGTCCATCTGCTCCATTATTCAATCCACACTCAGCTTGGCTCTGTCTGGACAGTCGCCTTTCCCCAACATGCGGGGATCATATGCTTCATCTCTGAGAGCTAGAGGAAGGCTGGCCCTGGCGCCTGCTGGGCAGAGGTTGGACAGAACCCTCCACCCTACCTGTATGTGTGCAGAGTATACAGGCCCAGCTCAACAGAGTCCCCGTGCTGGGACAGTGGCGAGTCACCACCTCATTGCCCCTAGGAGGCCTTGAGACCCAAAAGAGCTACAAGTAAGGTGGGCTTGCAAAACTGTCAGCTGGCTTCCTCCGTCCCTGCCGTTCCAATTGAACATTCTCAACCACGAAACAATAATAGAAACAAACAAACAACAAAAGCAAAGGGAGAAGCTGCGGTGGTCTCCAGAGTGTGTCTGGCCCTGCGCCTTCATCGTATGGATGGGGAACTGAGTCATCCAGGGGATGTGGCCTCTCAGTAGGGGTTGGACGGATGCAGAGTGGAGCCTGGCCACCTAATGTCTGGTCGAGAGTTTTTTCCACTACACTACGCTGCCCAGAATCATATTTTAAACTCACACACTTATTTTGTTGTTGTTGTTGTTACCAAACTACAAGCAATGTAATATGATTATAAATCTCAGAGGCATGGACTGGCATTACTTTCGAGCTTTGTTTTTTCATCTAACTGATTTTAGCAGGCCCACAGTATTTTAATGTGTATTTCACCTTTATTTGATTTCATGGACAATTGGTTCTTTCACACAGCAAAAGAAAATAAAAAAGAGTATTTTCCCCTTCTTCCCAGCATGCACATTTCTAGGGGAAAGGAAGTCCATTAGAGTGTGGGAGGCCAACCTGGGGAGCCCATCTCCCCATCCCTAAGGATATTAACATGCTTGTCACATACTCCAGACACTCTCCCGGATGCAGCCCCGACAGTGAACGCTGAAATTTGGGCACGGGTTGGGGGCCAGCAGATCACCGCTGCCTAGCCTCCGCAGGGCAAGAAAAACCAAGCATTAGGGCTGAACAGATTCTTCTTGACAATATGGGAGAGTTGAAATCAACAGGAAACAGGTTCATTGAAAAAGGTAGGAATGGATTGTGAGAAGCAAGGCAATTCAGCATCATCATTCTCTCCCATGACTGGAGGTTAGAAATTTATACCTGGGTATCGTTCTCAGCATAGCAGAAGGGAGCTTCTTACAGGGTAGCTGGAAGGATCCTCCCCTGAAAACTCAAAAGGAAAGGGCTTTTCCCACCTGGATAGAGTTTAAGCATGAATAATAATAATAATAATAAACACGTCAACTAATGTTTGACAAACACTTACCAGGTTTCAGAGGTTCTACTAAGAATTCTCATGCATTATTTCACCAATCTGCTGCTTAACCACCTTATGAGGTAGGTGCTATCATCGTCCTTACTTTACAGACGTGGAAAGCGAGGCTCCCAGGGGTTAAGACACAGCCAAGATCACCAGCCTTTAGGTGGATGATCCGGGATTTAAGTCCAAGCTGTGTGGCTCTAAAGTCCATGATTTTGACCATGATTCTATACGCCCTCTTTCTTCTACTGGGTTAAGTTGGTATTGTTGTTCCCGTTTTAAAGATGAGGAAACTGAGGCTCAGAATATTTAAGTGAGGGTCAATGGAGGTAGGACCCAACTCGGGACTGGATTATTGCTGGAACTTCTGAGAAAGATATCTTGTCTCCCCACTAGGGTTGCTAAGCTTTGTGTAGGTGAGCCCCAATGTCTTGGGCCATCTTATATAGTCTGAAAATTTAGCCATCTCCTAGGAAAGCGGGGCGAAGAGGTGCCTTGGAATCAGCAATGCCTGCAGCCAGCTCTACTCCCATAAGCTGATGAAATCACTCTTTGGATTAATTCAACGTGAGCTGGCAGGCTGCCTATGTTCTGTTTGCCATCTGGATTCACAGAACTCCTCCCTCCCTCACTGCCCTGGGAGGCTGACCGCTATGGACTTCATCACCAGCTCCCAAGGCTTCTGGCTTCCACTAGGATTTGGCCAACAGGGCACCGTGGCTGGGAATTGGAGGGAGGGGGGAGAGTGAGGCGAGATGTTTGTGCACTGGCTCCCCGACTGCAGAATCATTAAGGGTGGTCTGGATATCCTCACCCAGAGGTAAGAGATAGCCCCCTCCTCACCACCCTCCTCTCTCCTTCTCTCTCTCTTTGGGATCTCGTAATAGCTCCTTTCTCTTGCCACTTCAGGCGGCGGTGTAGTAATGTGCCCCACGGATACTATTCCCTCGAGTGCTGCCCTAACCCTTGTGGTTTCCTTTATAGCTGCTTCACACACGTTTGTAAACAGTTCCTTTATTAAACTCTACTCATATTACCCAAATTGAGTGTTCCATCTGCTTCCAGCTGAGATCCTGACTGATACAGATGGTTTTCTGTCACTTACAACCAATAATCCCAATTATTACTGGAAATAAAATATTTCAAGTGCCTACTTTATGGCGAGCATTGTGTTAAGGCCCTCACTTACATGATTCCATTCACTTCTCACAATAACCTCCTTAGCTTGTCCCACAGGCCTTTATAAAAGGGCTCTGTTTACCTCTCTGGCCCAGTGTTTTTTACACCTGCTAACACTGAATTACTTTTTGGCCTCTTTGCATAGGTGGTTCCTTTTACACATACACTCCCATCTCTACTCACACTGCCTTTCCTGATGCATTGCTAGCCCTTCCTTAAGGCACTGCTCAAAAGTCAACTCCTCTTTGAAGCGCGCCTTGCTATGTAACTCCTCTAAGCAAAGTATGTCTTCCCCTCTCAGTTGCATCACGTGGGTCACCCTTCAACCAGAGAGCTTAAGGAATTCTAAAACAATTTTCTGCTAAAGAAATGATCACTCCCACAAGAATGGGAGCAACTTGAGGGGAGGGAATGCATCTGGTCCTTCTCTCTCTTCCTAATGCTTAACAAAGTGCCTGGCATGTAGCAGCTACATGGTGGCAAGTATGTGAGGCAGGCAGGCAATCAGGAAGAGGGAGAAAGGAAGGGAGAGAGGGAGGGAGAGAAGGAGAGAGGCCTCCAAGTTACTGATGGAAGCCCAGAGTTGATACTAAATTATGGCATAACTTGTGCAAGGAGGTTTTCAGGGTTCCGGAAACAAAAACTTACTTGTAGGGAGTGTAGCCCATTTCTACCACCTTAACTGAATTTAATTTTCTGAGTGCCAGTTCTACATCAAGACGTTATTCCAATAGACTGTGACCAGTTAGCTGTTGAGGCCATGTCTTCTCAGGTCAACACAAAGTCTGGCGCCATCTGTGGGGCGTTGAGGACCCCAAGGTCACCCACCAGAGATTCCCCATCCTGGCCCAGCAACGCTGATCCCACCCTTCCCTTTAAGCCAACAGGAGAGGCGGCTGGAAGAGAGACTTTCTCCCAATACCCTCTCTCCATCCATCAGCTTTGCCACACGCAGAGGCCACTGCCTTCTCTCCACACCACTAAATGCCAAGCCATTGATTGACTACAACACTCAATTTCAACCCAGCAGAGGACCTGGCAGGCCTTTGATCAATATTTTCCACAACAGACCACTTCCCTATGATAAATGCACCAGTGGAGAAGAGGAACAGATTAACCTTTCAACACAAGTGGCAGGCAGCAACTAGGAAAAGATGGCTTAATTCTATGGGGAAAAGAGGATGGGGCCTATTTCCCGAGCTCCCCGTGACCATATTTCAGCCGCGGAGAACCATGAGTGAGAAGAAGGCTCATTCCTAAAGAGTCTTGGAAATTTCTGCCGCCAAAGCAAACCAGGCTGTGCATCTTCTCCATCACCCCCTACCTGTGTTTGGCTCAAAGGAAGCAAGTGAAAAGCAAGGGTAATAGAGAAAGGGGGAAAGATTATATATATATATACACTCAGTGCAGCTGATGGATGGGGCCTGGGAGGAGGGGTGGTGCAGAATGTGTGTGCACAGGGAAGATGAAAGTCTCTGAGAAGAGTCTATCCCCCTCATAAATCCTTCTCGCTGACAAACAGTGCGGGAACAAGGTAATTCGCTACGGTGGTGGAACCGATTGCATCAGAGATTTTACAGCCCGCAGGCAGGAGCAGGGGCACCTGGGAAACAACAGAAAAGATGCCCAGTGATGAAAGCGTTGTGCCAGGAGCTCAGGGAGACAGGAGGTGCAGAGCCGGTGGCCCACAGACAAGTGAGGCACTCCAGGGAGACTCAGATGCAGCACATGGAAATTACAGGAGGCACATTCATTCACTCGTTCATTTAAAAATACTTGGTTTGGTGCTAAGTGTATGTGAGGCCCTGTGGGTAGGGAGAAAATATCGTAAGATTTAGACTCTTGCTTTTAAGTTGCTTAAATAATAATACCAGTTGTAATGACTGACAGCAATTAAGCATCTCCTATAGCCCAAGTACTCAGCTTCTCTGCATTATATCATGTTGTTCTCGTAGCATCCTTATCCTCCTTTTACTGATGAGGAAACCAATGCTTAGAGACATTAATGAACTTTCCCAAGAACACACAGCTAGTGACTGACAGGGCTAGAAGTCAGCAAAAGCAATGTTGCTTTTGTTTTTGTTTTTAACCACGAGGGAAGAGCATTTCTCGTTGGTTAGTGTTGTTTGAACGGAAGCATAAAGTGGAGACCGGTTTACAGGGGAGAGAGGTCACATCTGGCTCAGAGGAGTAAGAAAGCTTCCTGGAGGAGGAGGCGGCCCAGTTCAGTCTTGAAGGACAGGTTGGATTTGAACAGGTGATGATGGAGGTTACCATCCTGCAAACATGTGAATATCAAGGGAAATGTCACTGCCACTCTGACCACCCTCCAGGAACCTGGGTGTGATGGTTAATTTTGTGTGTCAACTTGCCTAGGCCAAGGGGTGCCCAGATTAAACATTATCTCTGAGTGTGTCTGTGAAGGCGTTTCCAGATGAGATTAGCATTTAAATTGGGGGACTCAGTAAAGTAGATTGCCCTCCCCTATGTGTGTAGCATCATCCAATCTGTTGAGGCCAGAATAGAACAAAAGGGGGAGGAAGGAGGAATTTACCCCTTTTGCTTCTTTCCTGTCAGCTTGAGCTGGGACATCAGTCTTCCTCTGTCCTTGGACTGGGACTTATACCATTGGCTCCCCCGGTTCTCAGGCCTTCAGACTTGGACTGAAATTATACCATTAGCATTCCCGGGTCTCCAGCTCACAGATGGCAAATCATGGGACTTCTCAGCCTGCGTAGCCTTGTGAACCAATTTCTCATAATGAATTTCTTGGTATGTATGGGTTCTGTTTCTCTAGAGAACCCTGACTAATACACTGGGCATGGTAGGGTAGTAGGAGGCTTCTATCATGGCTCCCAATGGCCCCTGACTGTGTGATGCCCCCAATTGAGCACAGGTGTACCTAGGAACTTGCTTCTAATGAATAGAATACTACAAAAATGATGGCCTGTCACTTCTAAGATCAGGAAATCATAAGACTGTGACTTCCATCTTGTTTGTGTTCACTCTCTCTAGTTCTTCTTCACTTCATTTGATGAGTCAACCTGTCATGTTGTGAGCTGTCCTATAGAGACACCCACATAGCAAGGAACTGAGGGCAGCCTATAGCTGACAGGCAGCGAGGAGCTGAGGCCCTCGTTCCAGAAGCTCTTAAGGAACTGAATCCCACCAACAACCTCACAGGTGAGCTTGGAAGAGGCTCCTTCACCAGTTGAGCCTTAAGATGACTGCAGCCCTGGCCACACTGTGCTAACAGTCTTATAAGAATCCCAGAGCTAGAAGACCTAGCTAAGTCTTACCCATAGAAACTGGGAGATAGTATATGTTATTGTTTTAGAGCCACTAAGTTTTGGAGTAATTTATTATGCAACAACAGGTAACTGATACACTGGGCCACCAAAAATATTGACCCTTTTCATCCTTAAAATCAGTGCAATAGCCTTGTTATCTTTTCATCTCCCAGCTTTCTCTATATTCCATTAGCTCTCAATTCCTAGCAAACTCAAGCCCACAGGGTCCCCATTATACCCATATCTTTTTTCACGGGAAGGCCTAAATGACTTGAATGGACAGATAAAGCCACACTGTAGGCTCTTTGACACTAAGGCAGCTTCCTCTGTTAGCTGGTGGACCAGGAAGGAAATGGACATAAGGAGTGAGTTTGTCTTAGAGTTAAGGTGGGATCTCAGTGAAATTAAGACAGCATTGAAACAGATGCCTAAACACTGTCCCAAATCACAAACAACTCTCCCATGAGGGCCCTAAGGGAACTGTACGCACAAAGGCTAAAGAAAAATAGGAAGTCCAAGCACGACTTCAGTGTAAATTGGGCATCAACCCAAAATGCCAGAGTGGACCATGTGGATAAACCAGCTGGAGGATGTAGTTTAGGTCTGTCATCTTTAGGATCCCCCTCTCGCCCACAGCCTAAGCCCAAATGATGCCACCAACTGGCCATCCATATGGACAATAGACCTAAGGGGTGAGAGTGGCCATATGCAGAAAAACAGAGAGAGAGCTGGGCAGAGCTTCTCCCATGTAGGATGACACTTTAGGCCTTACTTTCTATGAGAAGTAGAAAGCAGAAACAAGCATCAGAGGTTTGCAGAGATTACCTTTTATCTCACAGTGGCCCACCCACTAACAAACACGGCCCCACCATTCTCCTGGACTAGGACCCCATCAGATTAGAAATTTCTCTGTGTGAGGAGTAAACTCAAATGCAAAGACAAATAGAGTACCACATAAAAGAGGGTGCACGTATTAAACTTTTATTGCTGTAACAAATTACTAAAAATTTAGTGCCTTAAAAAACCACGAATTCGTGAATTACAGTTCTGAACTTCAGAAGTCCGATACAGAAAATCATAGTGTCAGCAGGGCTGTGATCCTTCTGGAGGCTTCAGGGAAGAACCTGTTTCCTTGCCTTTTCCAGCCTCTAGAGGCCACCTGCATTCCTTGGCTTGTGGCCCCGTCCTCCATCTTCAACGTCAGCAACCTCAGGCCAAGTCCTTCTCATGCTGCCACCTTTCTGATTCTTCTGCCTCCCTCTTCCACTTACAAAGACCACTGTAATTACATTGGGCTCACCTGGATATTCCAGGATAATCTCCCATCTCAAGGTTAGATGATTATTAATATTAATTCCATTTTAACTTAATCCTTCTTTGCGTGTAACTTGCATCCACACGTTCTAGGGATTAGGATGTGGGCATCCTTGGGGGGGCCATTATTCTACCTATCACTTTGCCCAACCCACTAAATGGCCATCTTAGCACTTCTGCTCCCTGCCATTCCCTGGGGCCATGATAGGTAAAACAGAGGATCAGGGAAGCTTTCCGAGTATCAAGGTTAATAACTGATATGCCAAAGTCAAAGAAACTGAGTCACTGGAGAGCAAGAACTGGACCCAAGAATTGAATGCCAAGCAAACTTCTTAAAATCCCTAAACCAATATTTATTGCTTCCTGTACAAAGGAGGGACAGCAACAAACCCCACAGAATGGGTGTGAGATTCAAATGAGACAAAAGTGTTTATGAATAAGTTATGAATCCCAGAGCGTGCTTTCCCTCCAGAGTTTCCTCACCATCATCTTGCCTGTTTTCAGCTCTCTGCATAACATCGCTACATTTTCCAGCCATTCTTTTTCATAAGATGCTGGAAGCAAAATAACCACTGCTATCTTTAGTTCCAGAACATTCACTGCCTTGTGTATGCCATGCAGTTTTCCAAATCACAAGCTAATTAAATACTCCAACAAAGGGCTAAAAGTAGATTAAACATTGATGTGGGCATCTATCGATTGGTGCGTTTCCTTGACTCTTGGTGCAATGTATCAATAACAGTAAATAATCTCTTAATAAAATTTCCTCCTCGTGATACCACTCCTCCTCCTTGCTCACTTTTTCAGAAAATGCGATTGTGTAGGAAATAAACATTCTTTCTGAATGGCTGTCAGTAAATGCCAAATAGGATGAGAAGGACAGAGTAAGGCAGAGACCTTAGCTGCACACCGTTTTGTGGCTGTTTGATTGGATTACAATCAAAATAAATTCAGACAAACTAACCCAGACAGCACTAATTTAGGATGCGTGGATGTCTGTGGGTTATATTTTTTGTTTTATTTTGAACAAGACCTTCCTGTTCAGATCAGCAGGAATTCAAAAACATTTACTCAAGGCCTAATTGCAATAGCTAAAATTTATTGAGCAGTACTCCATATCAGGCACTGTGCTAAGTCATGTTGGCACTCACTGTCTTGTATAGTCCTTCTGACAATCCTAGGAAAGGGGTTCTAGCATTTTGCTGTATTATAAGGAAGAAATGGAGGCTTGGAGGAATGCAGAAACGTGTTCATGGTTACGCAGATAGTAACTGGTAGCAGCATGATTTTAATCCAGTTCTGTCTGATTCTGGAGCTGCGTTTCTAACTACCACGCGAAGCTGTCTGCTTTATGCCAGATCCTATGCTGCGAGTCTGAGATGCAACCACAAATAGTAGGAGGTCCTTGCCCCAGGAAAAGCTGAAAACATAACAGGATGACATGGATATTTGTACTTCAAAATATGTATCTTTTTCAATGAGTTACATGGTCCCAAATTTTCAAAATACAAAAGGATATACAGTGAAGAGTAAGACTCTCATTCTTGTTCCAGAGTTCTTACTTATTTACTTTCCCATTAAATGGTAGCAAACTACTCTCTTTGTCCTTTCTAAAACAATAAACACTTTCACAGCACATGGAAGATGTAAACAAGATTGACAGTGGGTGTTGAATGCCCTACCTTCATCATGCTCTGTGATGCTGAGAAGCGAAAGGCCAAGTTGAAAGCCAGCAGCTGAACTACTTGATTAGGCCGAAAGAACACAGAGAAAGCATCAAATCCAAGTCCAACGGCATAGAAGATGAGGTCTATTGGTCAGGGTAGACAACTGCTGTAACAAGCAATTCCAAAATCTTAGCAGCTAAACATGATAGGTTTATTTCTCCCATAACACGTGGGTAGGCAGAGGATCTGCTCCACACGTCATTCAGCGACCCAGGTCTCTTCCATATTGTAGCTCTTTCTTCCTGTAGACCCTTGGAAGCCTCCTCCTTCTATAGTAGGTGGTTTCTCCAGAGTGTGGGTGATGACATGGAAGATTTAATTGGCAGGACAGAGCATGGCATGCATCACTGCTGCCCCCATTCTCTGGAACAGATTTTAGTCTCGTGGCCCTAACTAACCGTAAAGAAGGCTAGAAGGTGGAATCTAGCTGTGTTCCCAGGAGGAAAAGAAAACAGGATAAGCATAGAACTATCTCTGCTACTCCACGGAAATCCTGTGACCGCAAATAGGAGATGACAAGTCTACATAGCCTATCAGTGAGGCTGCAGCCACGGGCAACACAGGCCCCCAACTGAACAGGAGTCAAGAGCTAGACCCCTTGTGGGAAATGAGACTCAGACAAGTGCAGCCTGAGAGATTTCTTCCCCAGGATAACTCCTATTTCACTTTTCTTTCTCTGAGCCCAGAATGCCACAATGACGGACATTTCTTAAATGGACACAGCTCTCCAGCGCATGGATTTAGGGCACACATGAAATCAAACTGTTCCTAAAAATTAGGGAAGTTTTTTGTGTATTTAAAATAAGGCAATGCCATAGAGTAGATAGGTAGATAATGATAGTGATGTATATTGACATAAAGTTTATATATATATATATATAATATATAATGTTATATATAAGTATTATTATATGTAATATATATTATAGTAATGAATGATATAGTATATATAATATATTCTGATCAGATTATTGAAACATCCCTAAGGTCTAAGAGGATAATACTGCATAGTGTACACGAATTGGACTCTCAAGACAGACAAAGATGGGTTCACCACTGAAAAGATGGGTTTCTCTGCTTACTAGCTGTGCTACCTTGGGCAAGTTTCTTGACTTCTCCGTGTGTTAATCCCCTGTAGACTAGCTTAACAGCCTCCTATGAGCCAATTCTATAGATGTTTCACTATTTCCGTTCCTAGCCCTGTGCAGTCCCTTCCCCACACAGCAGCTGCCGTGATATTTTTAAGCGTGAATCTGATCATGTTCGTCTCCCAGGTGGGCACCTTGCTCAATGCTCTCTTACGTTCATACCTGGCTGGTGAACAATGGGACAAGCACTTTGGAAAACAGTTTGGCAATTTCGTATAAATTAAACCTCCACTTACCATATGGCCCAGCAATTCCACTCCTAGGTGCTCACCCAAAAGAAATGAGAACATATGTTCATTGAAAGACCTAACAGGAGTGTTCATAGTAGAATTATTCATAATAGCCCAAAGCTAGAAACAACCCAAATATCTATCAACAGATGAATAGAAACACAAATTATGGTATATCCATATAATGAAATACTCCTTAGCAATAAAAACAGAACAAACCACTGATATATACAACATGGATGAATCTCAAAAACATTATGCTGAGTGAAAGAAACCTGATCCAAAAGACTACTTACTGTATAATTCCATTTATCTGAAGATCTGGAAAATGAAAACTAATCTATGATGACAGAAGCAGATCAGTGGTGCCTGGAGTGGAGGGAGAATTGGCTGCACATGGCAGGAGGGAAATTTTTGGAGTGGTGGAAATATTCTACATTTGACTTGGGAGATAGTTACAGAGGTGTATGCATCTGTCAAAACTCACTGGACGGCATCCTTAAATGAGAGCATTTGATTGTATGCAAATCATGCCTCAATGAAGTTGGCTTTAAATCTCCTCATATGGTTTTCCATCTCCTTGAAAATAAGTTCCCAAGACTTTACTGCAGCCCCAAGGCTCAGATCATTCCTCTCCTGACCATGCACCTCATCCCCTGTGCCCAGACACACTGGCCTCCCTGCTGGTCCTCACACACACACCTCAGTGCTTGTGCATCTCCAATCCCTTCCACGTGGATAGCTCCTTCCCTAGACGTCTTCATGGCTCCTGTCTTCACTTCACCCAGGCCTCTGCTCAAGTCACCTCCCCTGAGAATCCCTCCCTGATCCCCCATTCCCATCAGTCACAATGTCTTTACTCTGTTTTAATCTTCCTCATGGAGCTTATCAGTACCTGAAATTGTGTCCTAATCAATTCAGTGTCTGTTTTCCAGAACCAGAATGGAAGTTTGTGAGGTCAGGGGCTCTGTTTATTCATCTCCATAACCTCTACACCTATTATAGTGCCTGGTACATAACAGATTCTCAACAAACACATGCTTAATTTATAAGAATATAAGTGTGTGCATATACATATGTGTATATACATATATACACATATATGCACGTATACATATTATGTAAAGCACTAAGTGCTCAGAAAGATAAAACATAGAGAGTGACGTGTGCGTAAGGGGGATATTTTGGATGGTATACTCAATAAAAGCATCTCTGACTTTTGTGACTTTTGAACAAAGACATAAATACACTATGGGAGTGAATCATGCAGCCATCTGGATGAGAGCATTCTGAGCAGAGGGCACAGCAAGTGCAAAGGCTCTAATGTCAGCACTTGCTTGAGGCGTTCAGTAACAACAGTGAGGTCAGGGTGGTTAAAACAAAACAAAGTGTACCCCCACACCCCACCCCTGTGCCTATTCCCAACCACCACACCAGGTCCCCTTTCATTGTCACACTTTGATAATTTGAAATTGTGGGTTTATTTAATTGTGTGCATTGCCTGTCTCTTCCACCAGACTGTGAGTTCCACAAAGGAAGACCATGTTCGCTTTACTGAAGAGGACATATCTGCACCGCACAATCCCGGCACGTGGTAGGTGCACTGAAGTGTATGTTGAAAGCACGAATTTTGTTCAATGAAAGAGTGAGAGGCAGAGGAGAGAGGGGCACCAGGCTGGCCCTGGACAAGGAGCTCTTAGCATCAAGTTTCCAAATTGAAACACTGGCAATATCCTGCAGGAAATCCTGTCCCAAGTGGAGGGAGGAATCAAGGAAGCTCCTGGTTTGAGTCAGATGGTTAGATGATAAACAAAATCACTCCCCACCCATCCCAGAAGCATGGCTTCTGTGGACACAGCAGATTCTGCCATTCACCTTATCTTATTTGGTTACACGGGGATGTCTGAGACATTTAAAGTAATGTATTAATCCTGATGCATTTTTCAGGGAGAGAAATATACCACCCTACTCTGACACCTGTCTTCTTAGAACTAGACCTGTCTTACCTAAAGAATTGTTTTTCCTGATGGCCAAAAGGTAACAGTGTTAAAATAAAACACACACACACACACACACACACACACACACACACACACACGTCACCCATAATAGACGAAAAGATAACCACTGTTGATATTTTGTTGTATTCCATTCCAGTCTTTTGGTCTATGGAAATGCATCATTTTATAAACAATATAAACATCACACTATAAATGCTATTTTGTAACTAGTTTAAATATAGCAGATTACCTTAATGATTTCTCTCATCATTGAATAGTCTAAACTCAAATTTTAATGCTACTTCACGGAGGTGCTATAAGTTTATCTAAGTAATGTCCTGCTATTGAGCATTTAGGTTTATTGTTATTGTGCTTACACACTGCTGTGCTGCAAGAGAGATCTCCGCGCGTTTCTCCTCACCATCTGTGACTTTCTCACCTGAGGATAAATTCTGAGCGGTTTCCTGGGAGCAGAGGGAGGCAGCACACACAGCTTGGAGGTGGTTGATGACGGCCATGTCATTCTCCAGAAATGCTGGACCCTTTCTTCCACCAAGAGTACATACATTTCTCTTTTCTCAAACTTTTCCCAAATGTGTTACTGTTTTACATTTTAATTGCTTATACCAGAACCGGTCATTGAATAAGTCATCCTTTGCTTGCTAACCAACATTGTAATTTTTATCAACATGATGCAGGGACAGAAAACAGATCGGAAGAATTAACGACAAAGTAGCAAAGCTCCCAGCCCACTCCTCTGCATCTCAAGGTTAATGACCCGTGGATGCCCTCTGCAATTGTCAGGCTTTTATTTCTTCTGATGATTACCTCCATAACATGGTATGATCCAGACACTTACATTTATTAATATGCCATATTTAGAGAATACTTATTGTCTCCTTGATATTAAATGTTATAATCTAGCTCACTTACACTCCATCATCTTCTTCTTCTACCCCACTCCCTACATTTCACAGTTATATTATTCATGTTATTCTTCTATTGGCTACTCTTTTCGAGATTTTTTCACTGTGAAATGATTCCAAACGACAGAAAAGTTGTAAAATTTAAAGAAAAAACCTCTGTATACCCTTCACAGAGATTCCACAAATAATATTCTCATTGTCTCTAAATATAGAGATATAAACATAAACATATACAGATAAGGATATATATTGCTATTATTGAGTATTAGTTTCTGAACTGTTTGAAAAAAGTTGCAGATAAAACCTCCATTACTTCTGCTTTAGACTGAATGTTTGTGTTCCCCCAAATCTATACATTGAAATCCTAACCCCCAAAATGATGATATTAGGAGGTGGGGCATTTGGGAGGTGATTAGGTCAGGAGGGTGGAGCCCTCGGGAATGGCGTTAGTTATAAAAGAGGGTTGAGAGAGCTCCTTCGTCCCTCCCACCATGTAAGGATACAGAAAGTCTGCAATTTAGAAGAGGGTCTTCACCAGAACCCAGCCATACTGGCACCCTGATCTTGGACTTCCAGTCTCCACAACTGTGAGCAATAAATTTCTGCTGTTTATAAGCCACCCAGTCTACGTCATTTTGTTGTAGAAGCCTGAACAGACAAGGACAACTTCTAAATACTTCAGCATATGTTTCCTGAAAATCAGGACATTTTCTTACACAACCACAGCACAATTGTCAAAATCAAGAAATTACACTGATATAACACTATTATCTAATTTATAGATCTTATTCAAATTTCGCCAATCACGCACTAATGTCCTTTATAGCACAACCAAGGATAATTGGCTGTCTTTTAAACTTTAAATAATAAATATGGATCTCCATCTCTTGTTTCATTTGCTTTATTCAGGTCAACTTTTAGATCCTTTAGTAAATGTAGTGGTTTTCTTCTTGAAGGGCCTGTGCAATGCTAGTAAAGTATATTCCTAGATATTTTAATTTGTTTTCACTGATATTATTGGGAATAGTGTCTATTAATCTTTTATATTGTACCTTACTGAACTCTTATATTAGTTCAAAACATGTTGTACCCAATTTTCTAAGTAGACAGCCATATTACCTGCAAATAATGATAATTGCCTCTCTTCTCTTCCGAAATTTTAACTCATTTCTTTATCTTGTCCTTCTGCACCGGCTACAAAATTCAAGACATGAATTGTTCCAATTAATTTTCTAAGCTTTCCCTTTGGAATAATTATAGATTCATAGAAAGTTACAAAGAAATATACTGGGAGGCCCCCGTGCACCCTTCAATCTACCTCCCTCAAGTTGCCATCTTTCCTAGCTGTAGGATAATAACAAAATCAGGACGCCAGCATTGGTACAATCCACAGATTATACAGATTTCATCATTTATACATTCACTTGTGTGTGTGTGTGTGTGTGTGTGTAGTTCTAACAATTCTCTTATAGGTGTAGCTTCCTGTAACCAACACTATAACCCATTTGCTTTTTTAAATGAGCAAAAGGAAACATAAATTAAGTCTGAGATTCTTTCAGAGATACATAGAAACATTTCATGGAGGTGTCCAATTGGCCCCAGAAATTTACTTGAGTCAAATACATGCAGCGTTTTTGATAAGTGAATTCTGCCCAAATTAATGCTCCATAAACTCATCCAGCCACAGACAAGAAAATAAAATAACACAGTCTTCCCAATCGTATAGATTAGCATTTAGACTTGGATCAATTTTATTGAGTGAGGTTTAAGGAAAGTGAAACAAGACGTAAGGGTCATTGGGAATCGCCTCTCCTGAACCACAGGAGATGAGTCTTACTCCTGCTCCAGCCGTGAGCTTCTCATCACTACTTCTCAGTCTTGTCCACCCTTCTCCTGTCTTTTCCATCCTAATCCTTCACTGCTGTAAGGCTTCACCTATGAAATACTCTAACCTGAATCTGTGTGTGCCTTTAATGCTACCTTCCAGTTTCCAGAAAATACAGGAATACAGGAACAAGTCAAAGACTTCCACAAAGAAACACACAGACACAGCCAAAATGTGGGGCATTCTACAAGATAATAGGAGAGAGGCTATTCAGATTAAAAGGAAAATAAAACCCATATGAGAACTGTCACAGCCAAGAGGAGCCTAAGGAGACATGAGGACTAAATGTAATGTGGTGTCCTGGATAAGACTGTGGGACAGAAAAAGGACTTTATGTAAAATGTGAAAATCTGAATAAACTATAGATTTTAGTTAATAATAATACATCAGTATAGGTTCACTAGTTGTGACGAAAGTACCGTACTAATGCAAGATGTTAATAATAGGGGAAGCTAGATGTGGAATTTATGAGAGCTGTCTCTATTATCTTTCCAGTTTTTCTGTAAATCTAAAACTATTCTACAATTTTAAAAAGTATTTAAAAACAAGTGGAGATGCTTGGGAAAATTTTAGTAGGAACTGGATGTTAAATAATATTAGAGGATAATTATTAATTGTATTAGGTAGGGTAATGGTGTTGAGTTATGAGGATAATGCCCTTACTTTTGGCAACGCATGCTCTAAGTATTTAAAGATAAAGTGGCTTGGCGTCTGAACTTTAAAAGGATTCAGCTCAATTCTTATGGAATGATTGCCAATGACTGTTCAATCTTTTAGGTGAGAAGCTGTTGGGAACTTTATAATGGGTAGATTATATAACTTAACACTGGAATCTACTTAACATCATAAAGAGACAACCAGACTTTATGTCCCTCTGGATGGAACTTCACTAATGCTACTTATGAAACACTCTTGCCAGAAATCAAAATTGAATCTGATCAAGCCTTGATAGAAAACTCCCAGTTTTCAGAAGATAAAAGTGAAGGAAGAAATGTTCAATGGCACCACAGAGCTGACTCCGTAAAATCCAGAATGCAGGAAATTGTACAAGAGAAATGACCCCGATTTTTCAACAAATAAATTACACTGGGGGAAACCAAAACAAAACAAAAAATCATGAAGAGGAAACCCAGAGATTTACATAATTATCAGCCAAATACACTGTGGGGAACTTGTTTGAATCCAAATTCAAAAACAGCAACAGTAAGAACAGAGATGAGAATGAGAGAGGGAGGGAATCAAGTAATTTCCACACTGATAAGGTATCGGGTAATTTCAGAAAGTGTTCATTATTTTAGGTGTGATAGTGACATTGTGATTATATTTTTAAAAGAGACTTTATCTTTCAGAGATATAGACTGAACTATTCACAGATGAAATTATATCATGTCTGAGATTTGCTTCAAAACAATCCAGAATTGGGGTGGGAAAGGCATGGAGTGACTGAGGGAACAGATGAAATGATGTTGTCCACAAACTGAGAACGCTGGGGCTTATGGGACCCATCACGCCGTCTCTCTGCCTTCAGATGGAGTCAATACTTTACAAATCCTTAAGTCACGACTCAGTGATAGAAAGATGAGGCCAAAAACAAAAAACCAAAAAATAGCCAAATGTTAAAAGCTGTTGAATCCAGTTGTAGGTATATAGTATTCAATTGTACTATCCCTTCTAATTGTCTGCATATTTGATCATTTTCGTAATAAAAGATTAAAAATGAATGACCTAATGAGTGAATAAACAGAATAATAACACAAAATTCAGGAAAGCAGAAACCTTGCAGGGAGAAGGGGAGAGACGAGCACACAGAGCTAGTATGGTAGGGAAAAATTCTATTTCTTAAAACAGTGGGGCAGCAGGCACTCACAGATATTCGTCTTATTAATGTCCCTTATAGAGTGTGAATATATGCTCTATTCACTCTTCGCTGTTATGTATGCCACCAAAAAATTTAAAAAGTACTTTTTTCTTTTTCTTCCTTCCTTCCTTCTTTCTTTCCTTCTTTCTTAGATTAGATAGTATTCAAAAACTTCTGAGATCCCCCCTGCAAGAGTTTGCCTCGGCACTGGACTCCTGGGGAGTCTCCACTTATACGTCCTGTCTCAAAGTAGAGCTGGCTTAGGGGACAGGACGTGGGAGCTGCCTTCACATCTCTGCCTTCTTTCCTGGAAGAAGGTGAAAGAGAGTTATTGGTGGTGGGAGTTTAATCAGAACTATTTACCAAGGAAGGGAATAAACGTCACACATAACCTCTCAGGTTTGTGATCCCTTCCTCCCTCCCTCCCTTCCCTCCTTTCTTCCTTCCTCCCTTTATCTTTTTCTCTTTATTCTTTTTTGATGAAGTTACATTTCAAAAAACTCCAACTAACTTTCCATCTTCCTGAGAGGCTTAACTTTTATGAATTTTGAGAGTAATAAGAACAAAGATTTTTTTTATGAATTGTGAAAATACCATGAGAGCAGGCAGCCTCCCTCGGTGTGACTAAGTGGGGAAGATGTGACCCAGAGAATGTGGCCGACAGGAGATTGAAATAGGTCAGTCACAGAGGAGGCAGAGGACAGAGAGCCAGGACCTGGGATGGGCCTCCCAATTCAACAACACGAAAGAGGACCCACCAGAATGACTTACTTATTCTTGCTGTGTGACTTCTGACCAGTCACTGCCCCTCTCTGAGTGCCAATTTTCTCTCCTATAACTTGGAGTAAATCAGGTACTGCCAATGACAGGGGACAGGCAGAGAAAGCAAAGGAGTGAAGTGGGTTGGGGGGATCAAGGTAAACTGGAGAACATGGACCTAATCTAACTGGGCAGTCAGGACTCAGCTCCAGGCTGGAAAGGAGGCCCAGTGTGGCCTGAGCCTTCGTTTTTATCTGAGGAAAATAAAAATCTGACATTTGAAAGCGAAATCTCCCTATTTTCAAATGCTGACAATTAATTCAAAGAGAAAACGCTAACAACAAAAAGAATAAAAAACAAAATACTGTGCAGCTCCAAACTAAATTATCTGTGAGTTGAAGATGCAATTCTGTTTGTAAACCACCCTTTCTTGATCTCTGTATTAGATAATGGATAATATCTAAAGAGCCTCCCAAGTTTTAACAATCTCTGTTAAAACAATTTGACTTAGGGGTTAAGAAGACATGCTTTGGAGTCAGAAATACCTGAGTTCAAGTCTTAGCTCTTCCTCTTCCTGGCTGTGTGACCTTGGGCGAGTCTCTAAACCTCTCTGAGCTTCTGTATCCTCCCCTGATACTACGTACCTACAAGCATGAAATGAGAAAATGTGCACAAAATGCCCCACACAATGCCTCCCACAGAGTATGTGCTCAATAAATGACATTTTAACTCTGCCTTCAACAAGATATGTTAGCTGTGTACTTTTACATCCAGATGACTCTGAACAAATAGACAGTTGAATGAACTTCCGGTTGCGTGGGTTCCCCGGGAAAGCACAGCAGGAGATTCCACTGTGGGAGATCAGCCAGGACACAGATGATGCAGAAAGGCGTCACAGCAGCTACTGCAGTGATGCTGCTCCTGAGTCTATCTCCTGGACCACGGAGTCCAGGGAGCTAGGGGATTTGACGCCTGTGGGTAAAGCACGGAACTGATGCCTACAACTCAACTCAGATCAATTCCATATTTTATTTAAAAATATATTTTCTAAGTACTTTTTTCTTTTGGAGCAATTTTAGACTTACAGAATATTTTTAAAGATAGTACAGAAGATTCCTGTATACTCTCATACAGTTTCCCTCATTGTTAACATCTTACATAACCCTGGTGAATTTGTCACAACTGAAAAGCCAACATTGGTACATTATTATGAACTGAGTTTAGGTTCCATTTTAATGTTGGCTGTTTTTCCATTCATAGCCTATTTCTGTTCCGGTATCCGATCCAGGGGGCCAAGTTGAGTTTAGTTGTCCCGTCTCCCCAGTCTCCTCTGATCTGTCAGTTCTCAGAATTCCCTTGCTTTTCATGACCTCACAGTCCCGAGGAGACCGGCCAGGCGTCTTGTAGAATGTCCTCCGGCCTGAGTTTTCTGATGGATTTCTCATGATCAGACTGGAGTTTGGGGTTTGGGGAAGAAGACCACAGAGGTGAGGTGCCCTCTGTGTCACATCAGATCAGGGGGCACGTGAAAGCCTCACGTCATTCCTGGTGAGGTTAGCCTCCATCGCTTGGTTCAGGTGGTGTTTCCCAGGTTTCTCCACTGTTGAGTTACTATTTTCTCCCTTTCCGTACTTTATTCTTTGGAATCAAGCCCCTAAGTCAAGGCACCGTTGGTAGGGGATCAGGGGAGATGAGGGAGATTAAGCTCCACCTGATGAAGGGGGGAGTATCTACATATATTAAATGGAATTCTTCTATGAGCAACAAACTTTCATCTCGTGTGGCCCTGCACCCCCATTTTACAGAGGCAAAAATGGAGGCCTAGAGAGGTTGAGCACTTCCCCAAGATAACTAAATTTATAGGTAACAAAGCCTGGGTTCAAATCGCGATCTCTCTGACCCCAACACCCATCTTCTTTCCACCGCTCGGGTGCCAGACTCTACCAGCGCTGCCCTGGCCCCTTCTTCTGCCTCAGTTTCCTCCTTGGTAAACCATGAATTCTCGATCAGATAATCTTTGTCATCTCCTTCAGGTCTAAAATGGTTGATTTCTGTCATCTATGAAGTGATTTAAATTACTGATATATTCTGAGTCTTTCTCAGAATTGCTGTGTCCTTGAGGTCACCAAACCTGAGTAAGGCCTGAGTCACACTTGTTCCCCGGTACTGGTGAAATCCTGGAGGGACAGTAGTCATCATTGACTCTGCCATTCAGTACTTACCAAGCCTCTGGCACCCTAGAAAAGAAAATGCACAAGGAAGGATATAAAACATTGTTTTTGTTATTACCTGGAACTTCATGGAAACAGCAGTGTTTTCCTAGACTCTATTTTTCCAGCTGGATCTCATTCACAACTCATTAATCCTCACAATACTCTAAATTTTAGATATTTTGCTGATCAGGACTCTCTTTATTGCAAGGGTCAAAATTCCAACCTAAGTTGACTCTAGCAAAAAATAGAAGCTATCATTCCATCTAACTGAAAAGTCAAGTTATAGTTGTTTCAGGTATGGCTGGATCCAGGAGCTCCAAATAGATTGTCAGAATTCTTTCTACCCATTTTTAATCGTGATTTTTCTGTGTTGGCTTCAGTCTCAGGCAGGCTTTCTCTGATCTGACATGGCATCCTCCAGCTCCCTAGGCTTATATCTTGTCAGCATAACGACATCAGTAGAAAAGCAAATGCCTCTGTGCTAATTGTTCCAGCCAAAGTCACCATCCCGATTCTGATTGGCTGAAATGTGGAATGGACTGTATCAGTTACCTACTGCTACAAAAAGATTGAGCGACAGACAGCCACAAAGCCTCAGTGGCATATAAAAATACATGTGTTCCTCATGCATCTGGGGTCAGTTGGGGTCAGCTGGTGGCTCCGCTGATCTTGGGTGGTCTTGCTCACATATCTGGGGGTTAGTCGGCTACCAGTTGAGGAAACTGGGGTGTTCCACATGTCTCTCCTCCTCCAGCAGGCTAGCCTGGGCATGTTCTGCTGGTGATGGCAGAGGCATAAGAGCAGCAAATGGAAGCACACCAGAGTCACCCCCGCAGTTACTCACCATCACTTCCACCATGTGCAATCGGCCAAGACACATCACAAGCCAGCCCCGACGCCGGGGTGGAGAAATAGACACCCCTACTTGTGGCAAGAAAAATGCAATGGCATGCAGGCAAGGAGGGTGAAGATCAGAGAGGTGACCCTGATCCAATCCCTCTTACTCCACTGGCCCACACTGGACTGGGATGAGCCAGACATGGGCCACACGCCCATCTCTGAGTTGAGATGTGAGAACTGACTTCTTCCAAGAGGAGGAGTCAGATGGAGCTATTTCCCCAGCAGAATATTGAGGTTCAAAACAACAGAAATACACTATAATATCCCTAAACCCACTTTACAGATGGGGAAAGAGACTCAGCCAAGACCTGTGACCTTTGGGGTCACAGCTAGAAGGTGGCCAAGTTGTGTTTGGGGCCCAGACCTGTGTCCCACCAAAGTCCATTCAATGTATGTCCCACCTCCCTTCCTCCTGAGAACCTTTCCTTCCTCCACATGCTTTGACATCTTTTTTTTTTTTTTTTTTTTTGTGAGGACAATCAGCCCTGAGCTAACATCCATGCCAGTCCTCCTCTTTTTGCTGAGGAAGACCGGCACTGAGCTAACATCTGTTGCCAATCCTCCTTCTTTTTTTTTTCCCCTTTTTCTCCCCAAAGCCCCAGTAGATAGTTGTATGTCATAGTTGCACATTCTTCTAGTTGCTGTATGTGGGACGCGGCCTCAGCATGGCTGGAGAAGCCGTGCATTGGTGCTCGCCTGGGATCCAAACCCAGGCCGCCAGTAGCGGAGCACACGCACTTAACCACTAAGCCACGGGGCCGGCCCTGACATCTTTTTACTCCATTTAAGCATCCTAATAAAGTGAATTTTCTTATCGCCTTCTATGAATTATTTCATTTTGTCATTTTTTTCTAATTTTTTAGCTAAAGTTGATGAACACATTATAAATTTTTGCCACTTTGAAAAAAGATAGTCTTTAGCTTAATTTATTTCATCATGTTATCACTCTATAAAACTCTCTTGATTTTAATTAGGAACTATGGAGTCTTGATGTTGGGGAGTTTCAAAGACGAGGACCCTGAATCTGTAAACAAAAGTGACAGCGTCTCCTTCCCCTTGGCAAATTTTGTGCCTGGGCTATTTGGAAGCACTTGGCAAAGATGTGCCTTGTCACTGAATGCCCAGACTTCCTGCAAATCTTCCTTCCATATTCCTGCGAATCAATCCTCCAGCACAGGCAGCGGCTTCCTGAAGCTGGCGAAAGCCTTCTAAAGAGACAACTTGAATTTCATTCTCTTCCTGAGCCCGTGTTTAGATGGGAGCTGACATTGAAGGATTTGGCGGCATCTAATCTCTGCAATAAATTCTCCTAAGAGCTGAAATCTCTCGTCTTGAAGGAAGCTGGCCTTCTTGAATGGCCTATGATGCAGCTGCTGAGAGGAGAGGGGGGAAGACACAGCAGTGAAGACGTGAGGAACCCTCTCCCAGGACCAGGGAGGCAGAGCCAGAACTTTAATGTCATCAGAAGAGTTTCCAAGATAAGCAGTTATGCCCTGGGAAAGCTTCAACCCAAAAAGCAATTCCTTGAGTGGCCTGAGGAGGCCAAGAGCAGCTCTGTCCATACACATCAGGCAGCGAGGAGCTCAGCCTCCCGTTTTGCATGGAATGTTGACCCTGTGCTCTTCTGGGAATTGCAGAACTGATTTTTTTAATTCACTCGACAAATGTTTATTGAGCACCTACAAAGTGTCAAGCACTAGAACACTGCAATGGGCAGGACAGCGAAGACTCCTGCCCACGTGGAGCTGGGGTCTGGTCATTCCCACAAGGAAGAAGCCATGGAGCGTGCCTGGAAGGTCAGGACCAGGAAAGAGAAAGCAAATGATGGAACCTGTGGGTCGCTGGTGAGATCTGCAGCCAGACAAAGGTGTCACGAGCAGCAGGCAAGCCAGTTAGGTGCTGACTGGAAAGATGGAGGGAGCCTGGAAATCAAGGGACGGGGGCCAGGGCAAGTGGTTCTCAGTTGTATGTTCAGAAAATACCTGCTGAGCATCTTTTTTGTACCAAACCTTGCTAGGCGTTGGGAATACACAAGGGACCAGGATGCCCATGGTCATTGCCCTCATTGAGAATACAGTTTAGTGAGGAACAGATAAGGAAATAAGGCAGGGCCCCTGGGACGGCTGAGAAAGCCCGTGGGTTCTGGGAGCAGAGGAGGGGCAGGCTCCTGATGGGCTAGAAGAGGTGGAGGAGGTCAGTGGGTGAGGACAGCTGGGGCCAGTAACGGTGCAGGGAGTGAGGCGGGGAGGGTGTTCCTGGCTGAGGGGCCTCCCCAGAAAAGCCCAAAGCGGAGCAAGCATGGCACGTTGAAAGTCCAGTTCAAAGTCCCATCCAGCTGGATGCAGGATGTATAGCAAAAGATGAGGCTGGAGAATCAAGCTTTTGGAAGCTTTGCAAAGGAGCCTGGACTTCTTTCTGAGGTCAAAGAGAAATGACAGAGAAGGGGGAATTTTAAAGAGGTGTATGACATGGCCAGACATACAGTGTAGAAGGATCCTAATGTCTTTAGCGTGCTGCAGATAAGAGAGGACAAGACCGGAGGCAGGGAGCGGGTTAAGGAGAAGCTATTTTAGAGAGACAGGAGGCCCTCCCGCGGGGAGCGTGCAAGCTGAAATTGCAGATGCTCATGGGCATTGTGTTAGCAACCTGCGAGGCAGTGGTTTTGAACTGGGGCAGTGCAGAGCTCCAGGGAAGAGGCCTCAAGGGTCTTCCCTAAACTATGGGGGCAAATGGCGAGGGTGGTATTTGGAGCTAAGCAGGGAATCCCTTCTACCTGAAGGGCTTTACTTTATCTGTGTGATGTAAAATTTGGTTGGAAAAAAATAGATTCAACTACTAATGAAAAATGCTTTTTGATGCATTTGGACTGCATTGGGGGAGACTCTGAAGGGCCCTGTTGCCTTGATTCTCAGGTTGTGTGAATCAGAATCACTGAGGGAGAGTCTGGCGGGGCTCCCGGAGGCTGCGCAGGGGTGCGAGCTGGGGTCCAGCGGAGAAACCCAGAAGATGAGGTGAGTGAAACACAGGGCCTGGGAGGTGCTGTCAGGGCCCCAGACCTACTCTCAGCCTCCCAGTGATGATAAAAAAATTCACAGGAAAGAGAGAGGACCCTCCAGCAATTGCTTAACGGGCAAACCTCCCAAAGCAACAATACTCACTAACAGCCCAGCTCCTGGTGATGAGGTGGAAATGCCGTATTAGAAAATGGGGCAATCAGAGTTTCCAAGACGCAGGTACATAGGCTGGAGGATTTCTTTGAAGCTGCTCTGAGCAAGGATAGAACGAGAGGAAAAGACACAGGAGGAAGAAAAGCACCGCCCGCTTCCAGCTGCCAGACTCCGCTGGAGTTTAGCGGTACTTGCCGTTTAGCAGTAACTGCCAGCAAGGTAGAGAGAGTCCTATGTGCTTCTCTCTCACTGAATCTACCAGAAACACTGGGAAGTGGGGGTCGTTCTAGGGAGGTGCCATCCCTAGACCCCTGGATACTGTAAGGAGACCCCCCCAGCACTCCCTACGCAAGGCAGTGTAGAATAGCATTTAAAGCCCATCTTTACCCCTTTTGTTGGCAAATTAGCTTAAGATCTGTGTGTCTCAGTTTCTTCAGGTATAAAATGGAGTTCTGATAATAGAACCTATCTTGTAGGATTGATGCAGGATTAAATGAGTCAATACAATGCACGGTGCTCAGAATAGTGCCCAGCACTCAGTGCTAATAATTGGTAGTCCCTATTAAATTGAATGCTAAATGCACTATCTATTGGAAACAGTGGTGCTCTTTATGGTTTGCAGTGGGAGTGTCTCAGGTTTGGAAAGGAAAGAAGGCACATCCTTATCCCTCCAAACAAAAGGGAGACAGGGCCAAAAGAGTCCAGCAGGAACCAGGTTTCCAACATGTGGCCGCGTGGCAAAGCCAGGCTGATTCCCCAAACACAATCTGCCTGCAATTATGTTGCTTTACATACCTAGCAAACGGCCATGTGTTTGTTTTCCTCCCTCTGCAGAAAGAAGATTTTCATTGTCTGGAGAAAAAAAAACCCAATGTGCCAGGCGTACTGACAGAAGCTTTTACGGAAAACAAAACTCCCAAACTTCTCATCAAGGGCTCTTCATCCTGTTTCTAAACACTCACAGGAAGGCCAGGCTGACAATTTACACATGATTGACCAAGAGAGCTACACTCGCCTCTGGGTGTGTGTGTGCGTGTGTGCAGGTGTGTGTGTGTGCATGCCAGCACATGAACATGTGGCCTGTGTGTGCGTACCTGCTGTTGCAGCTCAGCCTAAACAAAGATTCAGACTTGTGTGTGTGTGAATAATGAGCTGGCGGGGCCAGAAGCCCATCCCCTCCAGTGTATTTGCAGAGATCTATTTGCATGTGGCAAGAGGAGTTGGGAAGACAGGATGGAGGGGACAGCCTGGTGTCGATTCCCCGGGACCATGATTGGTTCAGGGGTAGAAGCACGACGGCAGCTGGACAATGCCAGTCCTCCCAGAAACTTTAGTGTATCTGCATGAATGAAGCCCTCTCTCTTCACAGGTCTCCGAAGCCAGCAGGACTTCAGCTGGCTGATGCCAGTGGCCATCGTGGCCACCACTAATTGAGAGTTGGCCAGAGAATGAAGCCAACACAGAGGAAAGATAGAGACAGGCCAATCCTGATGCCATCATGTATTGGATTGACTGGCACCCGCCATGCCTAACTACCTACAAGGTGTGTTAGTTTCATGGCCGACTGATTCCTCCATTGGTGTCAGCTGAGTTAAGACGGGTTATCTGTTACTTGCTGATACTCCACCACAGTTCCCAGATTATCCTAGCGCCTGAGGCATTTCTGATTATATTGGCATCTGTGGGGTATAAAGGAAGCCACATACCCAGATAAAGAAAGTGAGGGACAACTGTAGGACCCACCAGTCACAACCACACCCCAGTCGAGGTTCCTTGGCTGCCAGTCAAATCCAGGAGCCAGGATGCCAGGTGGAGTCCTGCATCATTATGCAGCCCTGAGCATGTTTTTTGTATCTCCTGGGCTGGTCCAGGCCATGGGATGGGCTTCTGCCTAGGTTCCCCCTTACTTCCTCCAACCGATCTCCCTACCTCTGATAATAAGAAATATATGTTTGGTCTTTGTCCTTGGTTCCAGGCACAGATCTCCTAAAACCCTTGGAATTTCTTGAGTGATAGGGGTGAGAAGAGCATCTTTTGTTATTTATAATAAGCCACTTTCAACCATAACTGTTTATGCAAATGAGGTGACTCTTGGAGGATGGGGGCTGTGGTTGCCAGAGGAACCAACCTTATGATTAATGGTCCTCTTCCTCATTTGTGTCACCCTTTGACCCCTGGGCCCCTATGTCTCAGAGTCCCTCCAGCTCTTACACATGGCCCTCAACTCCTCAAGGCTCAGGCCAGACAGGCCAACAAACACCATGTGCTTGCCTTCATCTCTGCATCTTTCTCTGTCTCAGAGACCCTCCCTCCCAACCTCCTCCTTCCCACTTCATTGCCTCCGTTCACATGCCCCAGTCCGCAGTTCCATCAGGGAGCTCAAGGTTCTGAGATCCTGTTGATGTTCATCTGGGAATCTCATTGTCCACACTAATCCACTTCTCTGATCCCTTAGCAACCAACTGACACACATTGATTCAGATGTCTTTGATTCACGGCTTCAAAAACATCCACTCTTCAAAAGCTTCTAGTTAATAACAAATGATTTTTGTTCAACAACTACTATGTGCCAAGCATTTTATCTGCCTAACGTCATTTAAACCTCAAGCGAACTTGCAAAGCAAGTTTTACAACAGATCCTTGGCCCTCATTGAGCTCTTTCTAGTTTTTCATTGTACCATCTAGGTTCATTGGAGCATAATGAACCTATGGAGCATAGATTTCATTTCAAAAAAATGTAAGATTCTGGAAGATGCAAAGTGGTTCCTCACCAAATTGTGAAGCTCAGGGATGAACTTGCTTGTTCCCTCGCCTAAAATACATTTTTGCCTGATTTCCCCATTTGCATAACTTTGTCTTACTCTCTGTGGCTCATCTTAAAGGTAGCTTCCTCAAGAAACCCTACACTTACTCTCCAAACTAGGCCAGTATATATTTTTAGATGACTTGGCTGCACATAACAGAAACCCGACTCAGACTAAGTAATATAAAACAATTTGTAAATTAAGTTACAAAAAAATCCCAGAGATATTGTCAGCTTCAGGTAAAGCTTGATCTAGCATGTACACAATCTAACAAAGACATAGTTCCTGCCTTTCTATTTCTCAGCTTCTCTTCATATTTATTTGTTTCATTTATAGCAGGCTTTCTCTTTGGGTTGTAAGAGGACTTCCAGCAGCTCCCACTGCTAAATATTTCCAGGTTCAAATCCATAAAAATAGACAATTTCCACTTTCTCAGTATTTCAAACAAATATCCCCAAAATGAATCTGGTTGGCCCTTATTGACCAGACTTGCATCATGTGTTCCTCTCTACTCCAATCACTATGGTTAAAGCCAGAAAGAGCTCACTTCTGGAGCTAAGGGAGAGGATCAACACCCCCAAAATCATAAGGCTCCGAAATTCTGGGTACTGTTGGGAAGAAGGAGATGAAATGAATTCTGAGGAGGTGACAAGAATCTATTAGAGTCTCACTCATTGATTATAACTTTCCAAACATTCTGTTCTTTCTGTGCCTCACCTGTGATTCCTTGTTCAATGTAGGAGTCCTCCACCAGAAATTATAACCCATGGAGCCAAGGAATTGTCTCTCTCATCCATTACTCTATCCCTTATACCTAACGCAGGGCCTGGCACATGCTATGTGCTTAATAAACATTTTTCAAATGAATAAATTAGTACGAGTGAGTGAATGAATGAATCTGCCTACCTCCTGTAGGCTATGATGTCTCAGGGCTCATTGCAGGGGTGAGAAGGAGGCAAAGTTGGTAGATCCAGGGGACCCCAAACCCTGCTTAAACCACATTGACACACCTCCTGTCTGTTTTGCATTTTGAGGAAGATCTTCATAAGATTTCATTTGATAAAATGCTTCTACTGCTTTGAATATATATCTTTGAAAACCACTGCTGGAATGGGAAAAATCAAGGCTTTGAAATCATGAAGGCTCAGAGTGAAATCCTGTACTTTAATGTGTTTTATGCCACATAAAACCCAAATTCACTATGGTCTACAAGGATCTGTGGTCTGGCCTCTGCCTTCTTCCAGCCTCATCCCTCATGTCTCTCCTTTGACCCCATTGAACAGCTACATGGACCTTCTTCCAGCCCCTTGGGCTTCCTGAGGTCTTTGCTCCCTGACAGCCTGGGTCCGTGCTGTTCACCCTGCCAGGAACGTCCTCCCCCGATCCCCATTCTTTTTGTGACTTGCTGCCTCTCAATCTTTACTCGTCTGCTCAATCACCTCTCAGAGAGGCCATCTGGGACATTCTGTCTAAAGTAAATCTCCACCTAGTATCCTCCTTCTCAGCCCCATGGGAAGGGCTTCTCAACTTGAACTACTTTAATAAGTTGTCTCATTGCATTTTCAGTCTCCCCGACTAGACTATGTGGCACCACAAGGCTGAGATGGTGTCTGTCTTGGTGGCCACTGTGTTCCTAAGGCCCTGAACACTTCCCGGCATGAAGTGGTTTCTCATCAATATTTGTTGAGTGAGTGAGAATAGTTGTATGACATTGACCGTGACCTACCTGAACCTCAGTTTTCTCATCTCTGCATTGGGGATAGCGCAATCTGCCCCTCAAAAAGTGGCAGAGATTAATGAAATGGGATCCTGTTTGCAACACACCCGGGGCTGGGGGCCACATTAGTGTCGGCCGCCTTCCTGCCAGCCCGCCAACTCTATGCTCAGCAGCCTCAGCCAGGTAAGCCTCACTTGGAACTAAATTACAGTCTAAATCCTGTAGCTCTGAGGCTGACAGGAGCCTGCAATCCAGCCTGTCAACCTTAAGCTGCCACACATCTGAACACACAAACTGAAAAATTCATGTCCCTGGAAGCACTGTCTCCCTTCCCACAGACACCACTGACCTTCTTGGCTGTCTGCACAGCAGTGAGCCTGTGGCCCCTACTTTCTCCGTCTCGGTGCAGCGTCAAGGCTGCAGGGCAGACAGGAGAGAGAAAGAGGCCCACATACTCCTTGCATCTGAGGGCAGCGGCAGGACCTGGTGTCTGGTTGGGAATCTCATTAACGTGGTGTGGGAACCGGAGAGAGAGTCTGGGTGAGAGCAAAGGTCTGGGGATCTCTGCATTCAGAGTTAGAGACCCAACACCCATCCCTGTGAGCACTCAGAGGGCCAGCTCAAGACGGGGCCCAGGGAAGAGTCCTGGGCTGGGCAGGGAGGGGCTTGAGGGGTGGGCAGGGTGAGGAAGAGGAGAGCACTGTTAGACCATGGCTGTCATCTCGAAGATTCTTGGGAGCAGCGGGGTCGTTCATGGCCTTGCATGAAACAAGCAGACAACTTCACTGCCGTTCTGTAAGTACGACGGCAGAGGTGAGCTCAGCATTCTATGATGGACTCTTCCCTTGGCCTGGACCATCCCAGAGACCTAGACTCATCATCTGCTTCCTCCTCTCCTTGTCATCTGGCTACCCAAAGTGTGGTTTGCAGACCAGCAGCATCCGTATCACCCAGGAGCTTGTTAGAAATGCAGACTTTCAGGCTTTACCCAGACTTCCTGACTCAGAATTTACATTTCGACAGGTGACTCCCGTGCACTCTGAAGTTTGAGAGGCTCTGCTGTGAGCTGTGGTGATGGTTAGTTTCGTGTGTCTACTTGACTGGACCACGGGATGCCCAGACAGCTGGTTAAACATTATTTCTGGGTATGGCTGTGAGAGTGTTTCTGGAAGAGATTAACATCTGAATTGGTGGGTTGAGCAAAGCAGAAAGTAAAGATACCCTACATAGGGTCCTCACCTATGTAGGTGGGCATTGTCCCATCCATTGAGGGTCTGAATAGAACAAAAAGGTGGAGGAAGGTTGCATTTTCTCTCTGCCCAACTGTTTGAGCTGGACATCAGTCTTCCCCAGCCCACAGCGCTCCAGGTCCCAGGCCTGCAGACTCAGATCGGAATCTACACCATCAGCTCTCTGCCTCTCAGGCCTCTGAACTGCACCACCAGCATTCCTGGGTCTTCAGCTTGCAGATGACAGATCATGGGATTTCCCAGCCTCCATAATTGTGTCAGCCAATATCTTATAATAAATCTCCTTCTAGAGAGAAAGACAGATAGATTAATAGATAGATATAGATCTATATCTATAAATATAAAGATATATATGTATATATCTCCTATTGGTTCTATTTCTCTGGATAACCCTGACTAATACAGCTGTGTTCTCACAACACACTGGTGTCATCCATTCTGAGGTGTGGTGTGAGAGTGTGCACAGTGCGGTGGTTACAAGTTTGGGATTTAGAGTCGGAAAATGAACGTCTGCATCCCAGCCCTGCCCTGGTCCACCTGGGAAACTCTGACCTCTCTGAACCCTAGCTTCCTCCTCTGCAAACATGGGTAGGGCAAGAGGACCCCTTCCTGGTCTGTGGGGATGAAATGAGCCCACGTGATGACTAAGGCATTCCTCACAGTACCTGCCACACGCAGAGTGCCTAGGACATAACAGCTGGTGTTGTTACTGCTAGTAAGTTGCTTCAAGTAACAAAGCACCCATGTTTGTCAATTATATACTCCCCTCTTTTTTTTCAAAAATAGATAAGCTTGAGCAGATTGAAGTTAACCTTAGGAGAGGCGCACTCTCACCAGCATTGCAAGGAATATTCTCACGGGGGAGCAAGGCTTGGCCACAGAGCAGAGCACCAGGAACTGTGCATGGACCAGGGCTTCCAGGTCTGAGCCGATGTCCAGAAGCCAGTGATTTAATACTGTTACAAAGCTTTGCTTTCTCTTAACTACAGAATTGGAGGAGGATATTGTCAAAATCCGAGCCTCACCATGGGAGTGTGCTGACGGCAGAAAGTCCCGTCATCATATGCGTTGCAGGAAAAACAAAGCTGAGGATCATTGATTTAGTGCAAGCTGACCACCCTGCGAGTGGGGGGGAGGGAGCAGTGGGTCGTTATAGAGCGGCATGAGGGCAGGAGAAGGTGATGGAGAAGAAGGAAAGAGAGAGAGAGCCAGAGGGCACTGCCATGGGGCTGTGGGCGGTGTTAGGGCTCGGTCAGGACTGGGGTTCAGCATGGGCTAGAGCGAGGGCGAGAATTAAGGCTCATTTTGAAACAGTGGTTCTCAGCCTGGGTTACCTTACCATCGTCTGGGGAGATTCTTAAAATGCCGATACCTAGGACTCACCCCCAGAGACTACGAGTCAAGTGGTGGGATTGGGCATGAATATTTTTCAGAAGCATCTGGGGTTGGGAACCCGCGAAGAAGATGTGAAGAGATAAGTGTCACTAGCAAGAGACGGAGGAATCGCCCTGGCCTTTCATCCAGATCCACGTGCGAGTGGTCAGCTTTCAGCCTCTTAATACCAAAGGACCCAGGCCAATTCCCAAATAATGCAGTGGTAAGTGCTCACACCAGGGAGCTGAAGTCCCCTATGATTTCTTTTATCAGTTCAAGAAAAGGGGCAGGGCTGGAGCTGGGTTTTACTCCTAAGAAGCTTCCAGTTGGCGCCAGTTCAGAGAAAGACACAGCCGGGACACAGCCTGTTAGGTGTCAGGCCTGGATGTGAAATTGATTTCTCTCTCTGTGCCTCTTTCTGTCCTGGAGAGCTGTTGTCAGGATGGGCCGGCATCCTTAGAAAGTGCCAACTGGCTTGTTCAGATGGCTTCCCTTCACTTTCGATAGGGAAGTGGCCTTTGGCTTCTCTCTTAGAAGAGATTTTTACCTCCCAAATAGAATAAAATTCCTAAATATTATGTAAACAGACCAAAATAATATATATAATATATATGCATATATACATATGTATGTGTGTGTGTGTATATATACGCATATTATATACATATAGTTTAAAATATGTATATATTTTTTAAACTTTCAAACCATGTTTAATTTTGATGGAAATCCTTGGCAGTGAATGTCTTTAAGAAAACATCCTCTGTTGAGGCTTTAACTATGTTAGTCGCCCTCCTCACCTACACATATAGATAGCTCCAACCAATAAAACAGAAAATCTAAAATTAAAAATAAAAAAAGCAGCATCAGGGGCCATGTGTCACGGGCAAACGTTGCACCATCATGCATCGCCGTTTGAACAGGATTTCCTGGGAGGCCAGTAGGAACAAATAATCCCGTTTTGCGGATGAGCACATTAACGTGTTCAGAGGTGAATCGACTCATTTAAAAGATTCAACAGATCTCGAAGCCTATACAGCATACATCTTGGTTGGAGCAAAGGTTTATTTCAATTCAGGGTACCATAAGAGGAAAGACACGTCTCAGAAAACGTGCCGGTTCCTGGTTTCCCGTGTCAGTTTCTCTCGTGATGGGCACAGGCTGTGGTGAAGCCAGTGCGGGATCAAGACCAAGCAGTGGAAACGTGAGTTGCCTGCCCCCCACCTCAGACATGACCACGAAGCAGGCGGGCGTCTGCCCCCTGGCTCCAAACCCATTTCCATCTTTGCCCAGCCTGGCTGAGTCTGGCCACAGAGTGCGTCATACTGATCTTCCTTAATGATTCACGGGGCACTTACCATGTGCCAGGTGCCACGTGAAGTCCATCATTAATTTATTAATTCATTCATCCAACTAGTATTTATTGACCATCTTCTAGTTGTCAGACACCGTTTTGGGAAACTTTCATGCGTTATTTCATAAAATTTTCTTCTTTTTTTATTGAGGTATAATTGATTTATGATATTAGTTTCAGATGTACAACGTAATAATTTGATATTTGTATACATTGCGAAAAGATCACCACAATAAGTCTAGTTAACATCCGTCACCATAATTACAGAATTTTTTTCTTGTGATGAGTGGAATTTTCATCTTTAAAATATCCTGAGGCAGGGAGTACTACCAGCTCCATTTCACAGGTGGGGAGAAAGATGCTCATGCAGGTTGTGACTTTCATAATGTGGTACCGGAAGGAAGCAGGAATCACACTCAGGTCCACTGTGTCCTAGCCCCCAGACACAACCAATGCCCTTGTGGTCTTGCCCGTCCCTCTCTCCAAGGCCAAGGCTGCCTCCTCAATCCATGGGGTCACCTCACACACAACCAGAGGGTCCTCAGGCTGAGTTGCTCACTGAATAAAGCAGCTCAGGTAACCCCCTGTCGTGGTCAGAGGAAATCCAGAGGCTCCTGTATTTTGTGGGAGGAGAGGCCTGATTAGAATTGTCTAGAATGAGAAAACACTCCCATCCTATGGAGACAGACAATGACAGAGACAGGAGACACTGAGGAGGAGTGAAGGACAAGAGGAGAAGAGAGAGAGATGGAGAACAGGGTAGGAGAGAAAGAAGGAAAGATGAAGAGGAGAGAGGTGAGGAAAGAGGAGAAGAGAGAGAGGGCTGGGGAGAGGAGAGAGAGGAGAGAGAAACACAAGGGGGAGGGCAAGGAAAACAGAAGTAAGAAAGAGGAAATACGGAGAGACAGACAGACTCCGTTAGAAAATCAGCAAGGAGAGAAGAGAGAAGCAAAGGAAAAATGCAGAAGGAAGAAATGTCCCCTGCACACACACGTACACACACATACTCTCCTGTGGTTTGTTTTGTTTTGTGTTGTGTTCCTCTGAAAAGATCCTGGGAGCAGCATTCCCCGAAGTACCACCTGCAGCTGAGCCGGGGCAAAGGAGATGACTATCAGACAGCTGCTCTGTAAAGGAGCTAGTTCCTAAGGTAAAATTGATTTTATATGTTTGTTCTGACCTTGAATTGTCCCCATTGCAACGCCTGAGAAGCAGCATTGGATATACAGGGAGATACGAACGTGTCGGTGCTGTGGCTGGGTAATAGCAGTGCCACGTGCAAAATGCCGCTGGCCTTGAGCCAGTGGTTGACCTGCGGGCCTTGTCCCAGGGGCAGGGTCTGCCTGAGGGATCACAGGCTCAGATGCACCTGCGGCCAGCAGGGTCACAAGCCATGTTCTGAGTCAGGAATAACAATCCAAGGAGGAGGAGATGAGCATCAGAAAAGACAGAAGAGAAATGGGCAAACCAACATGACTAAGAGGCTGAGCCCAGTGGGAGCAATGGTCAAAGGATTCAGGCTCACGTGACATCACCATTATCTCCCTATTTTGACCTCTTACTCAATGCTGGACACTGTACTAAGTGCTTTACTCCTTTAATTCTTAATCATTACCTCAAACCTATGAGGTTGCACAGGTGTTCTTCCCATTCTCCATGTGAGAAAATTGAGGCTCAGAGAGGTCACACAGCTAGTAGACAATACAAGGGGTCTTGAACCCAGATCTTCCTGACTCCCACACTCGTCCTTGCACCAGCTTCGCCTGGCTCCCTCCGGTTCCCCAAATACCCAGTCTGGGGCAGCAGGGCTGCTTCCAGGCAGCAGAGTTTGGCTAAGACATAACGATTATCCACAGCTGCTTGCGTGGGGGTAGTGAGGCCAGGCCTGGGGAGATTCCCAAATTTGGGAAGGCAGAAGGGATATGGTTTGGGGTGGTCAATGAATTCTCAAGAGAACTCCAGACAGTGGTTTTGGAATAGACCTGGGGGCAGAGCTGAAGTCTTAAGGGGGATGGCTCCGTCCAGGCAGGCGTCAGGGCAGCAGATAAGATGGAGAGCTAGGAGGGAAAGAGAGGCACAACCCCAGCTGTGCAAACATGGCAGAGAGGTCGACAGAGGCTGTGATCCTGGGCATACAGAGGCCCTGGGCTCCTAGCAAGATTCTATCTAGTGGCCTGTCTCCAAATGGGGTCCCTTGTCTGGTCAGATTGGCTCAGGAACTGGGCAGCGCTGAGACTGCAGGAGAAGGTCTTGGGGACTACAGCTGGCAGAGGCTGGGGAAGGTAGGGAATAAAAGATCAGAGCCAGTCAGCCCAGAAGGGAAATTACTCCTCTTTGTCCAACATCAAAACCTGTAGGGCCATAACTCCCTTGTATAGTAACAATTATATTTAATATGTCATTATAATCTAACACACTAAGTACCATACGAGATGACCTTGCTAAGAACTGAGAAGACACAGGGGAAAGGACACGTGCTAAGTCTTCACAGAGCTGGGCCCAGCAGGGTAGAGGAGAGGGAAGGCTTGGGGTAGAGGAAGTGGCACGTGTGCACAGGGAGCCCTGGCTGTGTGTGGTGTGTTCAGGGAAGTTGAGTGTAGATGCACCTCAGGGCGAATGAAGGGTAAGAGGGTGAAGTGAGGGAGGATGAAACGGAAAGGAAGGTTGGGCATAGATTATGTAAGCCCACTTATACCATGTGTGGGATCTGCAGGGCTTGTTTCAAATGCTTAGCACTCACGCGCAGCCAGACACATACAAAAGCGCTTGGCATGTGGCATGTTAAAGTCTAGATAGCATTCTCACCCCCCTTTGACCAGGGTAATTGCTGTAATATTCATCCCAGGAGATAATGATGAAATTTAAAGAACTTAAATGTAAAGAAATTTATCATGCCCCTAATTTGTCCCTCTGTTTATAACCTCAAATTCCCACCCTCCATGTCCGTTAGTGATTTCAGTTACTCCTTTGTCTAAGATCCTTTTGAATGCTCCACATTTATCCTGTGTCTAGGTCCAAATGGAGGCAGGATTTAGGAGCAATACATTAGGAATAGGGCCTAGAATCTTGGAGCTTGGAGATGATTTTAAAAAGAGTTTGGAACCTCCCACCACCACTACCACCACCACCACCACCACCAGCAATGTATCCATGGAGCCAGAGATGAGGTATTGGAAAGGAAAGGGCGTCTTCTTTTACATCAGGGTAACCGCCAAGATCCTATCCAGCATTAGGTAGCTCAAAAGATAGTGTGGGGAGGCATTTAAAAGATCTCAGGGCGTTCTCTGAACACACAAAGACAAGAAGCAGATGGTAGGGGAATTCTTAATCTTGTTGTTGTGAGCTTTCTCTCATTGATGACCTCGAGGACATTTGAACTTATATGGGAGGAACAAGGAAGGTGTTAGAGACATTTCCTGCCTCACCATCTCTTGGGACACAGGGATTTGAGGCACTAGATCTAATCTGAAGAAATGCACAAACCAGATAGAGATAAACAGCAGGCCTGGATGGCATCCACCCAAGTGTTTTGAAAGAACTCAAGGGTGAAATTGGGGAAGTGTTGGCCAAAATGAGGAACAGATCTTTACAAGTGGCTGCTCTACCGAGAAGTGGAGCAGGGCCAGCCTGACCCCCACCTGCAAGGCAGCACCTGGGCCTCCCAGGGCAGTGAAGGGAGCCTCACTTCCCTAGCAGCTCATCTGCACACTCTAGGATGGAGAGAGAAATCGACAGAGGAAAAGTTATGTCCATATAGACTACAGTGTTATGAGACTATACCTTCCTGGGTCTCCAAGAGCAGTCCAGCCTGACTCATTCACTCACGCGAAGTGGATTTTCCAAAGGAGAGCTGGATAGCTTCCACCACCAAAGAGCTTGAATCAAGAGAAACTAGTTTGGGGATTAAGGGAAAAGTTTTAACAAGGCTTTAGGACTGGCTTATGGATAAAAAAGAATCTCTACACTTTTATCTCTATAAATAAGAAATTTGCTTTTAAATTAATTGTAAACAGTGGGGTCCCTGCAGTCTATTGGTGGACTCTAGGAAAGTCTAGCCTTCACTTCCTTTTGATCACCTTCCCAGAGCCGGGCATTCTAGCGTGATTCCTCCACCAATGGCTGTCCAAAGCATCTACCAGGTGAAACCCTCCTGTACTGGCTTTTATTTCAAGGTCTTTCTAGAATTTCTCTGTTGGCCCCTAATTTTTTTTCCTATTGAAATTCATCTCTCTTGTCTCATGTCCCCAGTCAGAATCTCTCAGCCAACTGTCTAATCCTCCTCATCAGGCTAGTCCTGAAATGTGTATGGTGGTTCTGGGTGCACATTCTAATATGAAGCACTGACAGAACTGGGCCTTTCAGAAAGGTACAACCAAAGTGAAGTAGAGTTGTAGACCACGAAAGTTGAAGGAAACAGAGAAGTTTGGCCTAGACAAAAGAAAGTGGAATCTCGGGGCCGGCCCCGTGACGTAGCGGTTAAGTGCACGTGCTCCGCTACTGGCGGCCCGGGTTCGGATCCTGGGCGCGCACCATCGCACTGCTTCTCCAGCCATGCTGAGGCCATGTCCCACATACAGCAACTAGAAAGATGTGCAACTATGACATACAACTATCTACTGGGGCTTTGGGGAAAAAAAATGAGGAGGATTGGCAATAGATGTTAGCTCAGAGCCGGTCTTCCTCAGAAAAAAGAGGAGGATTAGCATGGATGTTAGCTCAGGGCTGACCTTCCTCGCAGCAAAAAACAATAATTACTATTACCTATTGTTCCTAGGCAAGTTATGCTAACATCTTTTCCCTTCTTAAATATAGGCTGCATATCTAACAAAGGGAAGAATACTCAATCATCTCTCTACTTTCTGCTAAGTGTCATTTTTTGTTTAAACCAGAATTTCCAGACTGTTCCATGAAAGAATAGTTACAAACATACCCTAGGTGTTCCAAATAAATAAATAAAGATGTGATTGGATGTCAGCATGGTCCCACAATTTCTACCCTGAGGGAAGTAAAGAAAGGGATCGAAATACTTCCGCTCACTCTTTTGGTATGGTCAACTTGTCATGCTCAGCCAGAGAGGCTCAGCTAGAGGTCCTAGGTTACTCTACTGACATTTGTCCCATCAACCAAAGAAATAATGGAATCTAGGACTGGTCATGCAGTTGAAAAACCCACTTTCAAGCAGGAGAACAACTGCAGAGAATAACTTGATACTGCATTTGATAAAGAACAGAGGTAGAATTAAACCCTTTGACCAGTCTTTGTCTCTTAATATCCTGCAGTTTCCGTGTTACTATAATCCCAACTACGGTCTGGTATAGGTGATGGAACAACTCCAACCCTGTTTCTAAGATAAAGACCAGGGGCACACTCAGTGATGATTTTACCAGCGACCTATCCAGAGTGAGATGAATTTTTAAAAATGTTCCCACTGTCTTTAACATCTCATCATGCAAAAACTTACAAATAGAATGTGATTAAAATCACATCTCCTTTGACCCAATTCAAGGAAATCTTCTCCAACGCATGCTGGAATTGTATACTAAGCAAGACTCTCTGGGTGCCAGGAGCAGCTACTGCAAATGTAGCATAAACTTGAGGGTGTCAGGCAGGTGCAGGAACCCCCAAACATTAATTTTAGTCACAGTTGGCTGCACCGTATCAACCTATAAACACCTCTCCACTTTCAATTAACATGACTCTCTCTCCTGTCTCGCCAAATATTATATTTTACTAATTTAAGAGGATTGGTAAAGAGAGTTTTCACACTTCACAGAAAAACATAATGAAATAATTATACCTATACCTACAAAAAGCATGAGAATGTTACACAAGCAGCCTTCAAGTCCTTTCAACTAAAGCCTCTTTCCTGTGTCTTCTGTCTGGGGGTTTGTGCCTGAGCTTTCACTTAGATGTACTCTGTTTTTACATCCTTGTGCTCGTACATGTGTTGCAGAATGTTTGATTACTTCTGGCGATTGTGCTGCTGGTATCTTTTTTGGTCACTGGGTATATTGCCTGAATTATGTACATTAGTGGGATTAGGCACACGGCAGGTTGAGACACCAGCCACATGTGTTGGTGGCAAACAATGGAATTGAGATTGGGGCTGGGAAAAGTAATCCTTAAGGCTGTTCTTAACATAGGCATGGCCTGTGGGACAGTTTAATGTTAGCATCCTAGCCCAGTGTATCAGTCAGCTGTCGATACAATAATGCTGCTAACAAACCACCTCAAAGCTCAATGTCTTACAACAAGCATTTGTTCTCATGCATATGGATGCTGCAGACCAGTGGCGCCTCAGATGACTCTGTCAGGCTGCTTGTTGGCTGGCCTTGGTTCCAGGCTATAGTTTGGGTTCAGGTCTGCTCTGTGTTCTCAGGCCCAGGCTGAAAGGGCGGTGGCTACTCAGTGCGTGTGCTTCTCATGGTTATCACAGGAGCTCCAGAGCCAAGTCAAACCACGCAAGCGCATCAATGCCTCTGCTTATGTCATGCCTGCCAATGTCCCTTTGGCCGAAGAAGTCACATGGCCAGCCTCAAATCTGGGGGCTGAGAAGTATATATCACCCTCACTGGGAGGAGCAAGGTAATAAATATTTGGTGAACAATAATCTGGTCTTTCACAGCCACAAGTCCAGTGGGCAGGGTAAGCAATGGGTAAAGAGATAAAGACTGCTCAAAATCAGGCTGGGCTCTAGGGAGAAAGGCCAGTGAAATAGAGGGCCGTGGTCCCAGCCAATCCAGGTGAGGTCTTAGTATGACTTGGGAGCTGGAGAATTAGGAAAACAGAAAGCAGCCCAGACTCCGAGGCGCAACGCAATGAGCAGATTGTCAAGTCCAAGGTGGCAGGACTAATGCACAGCCCGTGTTGGGTGGAGCTGAGCTGATGAGGTGTTCCCTGCCCTGGTGGCACTACCCCAGGAAGCAGGCTGGGGGAGCCTGCAGGGGAGGCCTTGCTGGCACCATCTGAGTGGAGCTCAAGGAGATGGGAGATAAAACACACTCCGGGCCCACAGCAGCCTTGGAGAGCCTACATGGGATGAAGCAAGATGTTAAGATGGGATATTTTTCCCCCTGGGTTTCTAAGGCCATTTATTAAAAATAAAAATTGTATCTATTTAAGGTGTACAGCATAATGATTTGATGTATGTATACACAGTGAAATGATTACTACAGTGAAGCTAATTAACATATCATCTTGAATCAGTGTTCAGAACAAAGGAATCACAGAAAGCCAAAGAGGAACATGAACCAGGCAGAGAAAGGACAGAGTCACAAACAAACCCAGGCTTGAAGCCTGAAGAGTCCCCAGTTAAAGAATGGTCCCCTGACCTGCATTTCCGTTGCTGAGGGTGTGCTGAAGGTATAGCAGGAGGCATGATGGCTCCGCCTAGCAGAGCCACCAGACAAAGAAGCGACTCCCCCTCCCTCCCTCTGTTTGACACCACTGCACCAAAGACAGTGTGGCCCTGGGAGATCATTCTGACCGACCGGACAATCAGCGCTTAAGGTCAGAGTGTGCAAAGCCATGAAAACAAGAGGCCCTCACACTCACTGTGTGCCGGATGTTGTTCTAATCTTTGCATGTATTCATTCACCTAACCCTACAATAGGCCCAGAAAATTCGAGGAAGATGAAGCTCAGAGGAGTTAATAACTTGCCAAAGCTTTCGCCAGTAGGGAGTAGAGCTGGGATTAGAACCCCGGGCAGTCCAGGCCAGAGGCCCGGCTTCTAACCACCATTCCCTCCTGCCCCCCAGGAAGGAAACTTCAGTGCCCAAGGGAGTGTGTGGCCCGGAATGTGCAAGGAGCTGGAGTGAATTACCACAGTGGAGGAGAAGCAAGAATTACTGTATCCCATACATTCTTTACAGTAGAAAGGTCACATAAACATGCAGACCTTGAAGCTAGCTGTGGAGTATGCTTTGTTCTTCTCCATTTCCAAGTGCCATGTTCAGCCTCACCCCTTTTTTAACTTCTGTACAAAGTCCCTGTTAAAGGATCTTCTTTTTTTATATATAATTTTATTTATTTATTTATTTTCCCCAAAACCCCAGTAGATAGTTGTATGTCATAGTTGCACATCCTTCTAGTTGCTGCATGTGGGACGCGGCCTCAGCATGGCCGGAGAAGCAGTGCGTCGGTTCGCGCCCGGGATCCAGTAGCGGAGCGTACGCACTCAACTGCTAAGCCACGGGGCCAGCCCCTAAAGGATCTTCTTGATAAAGATGAAAAGATAAAAATACCACAGAATCTCTCTCCCTCAATACTAATGAAATCAACAAACAACGGTAAAAATAACCTAAAAGATAATCAGTAATCATAATGATAGTAACAACAAGAAGGAAGGAAAGGAGAAATATGTCATGCCATAATCTTTAAATCCCCTCGCCAAGAAAAGAAAACAAAACTTTTGGGGCAGTAAGACGCCTAACCTCTTGTCTCCACCCCACGCCCCAGATGTGGTCCTGGCGAGGTAAATGAATCCCTGTATTCTCAGTAATGTCTCCAAGTCGATCAGATGCGTGGACAGAGGTGGGGAGCTCTTTTCCTCCTCTGGCTGTGGGACAGTCACATGGGATGCTAGGGAGGGGTGGGTGGCACAGGAGGAGCAACAAGGGGGGACAAATTTGATGGGGGCAAGGCCTCACATCACCCCTTTGAACTGGGGAACGATTGGAAGGCAGAGGGTATCCCCCCAGGGTACATCCTATGTAGTGGGTGGACCCTGGCACAGGGCCATCAACAGTCTCTGGGAGCAGAACGGAGTCTGATTGTTCTAGGACTGTGCTCAACCCCACCTGTCCTCCACCTGCCAGCTCACCTGGACTCAAGCTACAGACAAGTAGCTGGAACACAGAATTCCAGTGCTCAGACTGTTGCTTGGAAGGCAAACAAACAGGTCTGGGAAGAGAATAAGGGAAAATTCAGCCATACTCTGAGAGCAAGTGGAAGCAAGAACAAAAAAGAAAGAAAACGTCCAGCCACAGTGCAAACCTCCTATGGGGGTGGGGAAGAGAAAGGAAGAAATATCAAGTGGAAACTAGAGATGAGGAGCCCTGTGTGGAAGAAAATGCCCCAAGGAACAGGAGGAAACACTGCAAAAGTGCTTCCTGGCAAAGAACCTAATTAGAACATGACATCAACAACACAGGAATTTAAAGACAACGGATTTTCTCAAGGAATGAGGTGGATGGGAAGATTACAGAGCTAAGAAGACAAACTGAGACCAAATAATATTCATGCAGAATTAGTGATTTAGAAGCATCAAAGAATAAAATAGATGGAGCTGAAAAGTAATGTACTGACATAGAAGAAAGTCTCGACATAATTATAGATAAAGTAGAGAAATAAGACCCTGGGGTGAAAGCATGTGGATTGGTAGCAGGTAACTAGTGAGGGCAAAAGTAAGCCAATGTTAAGATCATCGATGTCCCTGCAGTAGAGGACTCAACAAATACAGAAGGAAAAAAAGTTGCAAATATATTAGAGGAAAAATTTCCTGAAATCAGAAGGAGAACCTGAATCTACAGAATGATAGTACGTATTCTCTTCCAGGAAGAGATGGTACAAAGCAAACAACCCCAGGACATATCTTTGCACCTTATTGAACTTCAATAATATAGGCAGAAAAAAACCAAGTTACATACAAGAGGAAAAACCATGGTGGCTTCAGACTTTCCCAACACAGCATTAAACATCGGGAAGAAAATGGAGCAGAGTTCACAGAGGTCTGAGGAGAAGGAACTATAATCTAGAACATTCCTTCATGTCACTCAGCACAAAGGCAACAGGGTAAGCATTCTTTAGGAATGTTTATTTCACATTTAGGATGAAATAAATCAGAAATAATAGCACTCCTCAGCTTTTCAAATAATAAAAATCTTGCCAGTTAACGATAAAGAACTAGGGAATGAGGAGCTTTGGTAAGTAAACTTGTGAGCACTGAGTCCATTTAATTATGGGTTCTAGACTCAGTAGCCTGGGTGTGAATGTTCCAGAACAAAGCATAAGTTAATAAATGGTGATGAAATAAAAGTAAAGACATAATTAACAAAGATCTGCAGGGTTAGGGACATTGGGTAGGATGATGAGAGCTAATGTTTTTTCATCTTTCACATCAGGAGTCACTCAATACCATCCAAAATTAAAATATAAAATTTTTAAAAAGTTGACTTCTACCTCTGTCAATACTTTTTTCTTAACCTGAGAGGGCTCTTATGAAGAATAATATTTATGGTGAAGAATTGCATTTCAGCAAATACTTCAGTTTTAAATTGCTTTTTCTTCTGTTAAATTCAGGAAAATTTAATTTAATAACTTTTATTTAAATAGCAAATATATTATAATTCTATTTATTACAGTATCTCTGTCTGTTTGTCTGTGTGGTAATATGCTAGAGAGCTGTCTGGAATGATACACACTTCATGTTGACAATGGTTATTTTTAGGTATTAAGATTCGGGTGATTTATTTTACTTCCTTCCTCCTACTTTGGCACCATTTGAATTACTTATAATGAGCAGGTATAGTTTTAAAAATGCAGTCATTATTTTAAAAACTAAGAACGCATAGCAACATTGTTATATAAAGATACTTTGCCTGGATAAACAGACAGAGCAAAACCAGGTAAGCGGAACCTTTACCTAATGCCAACATCCCCAGATTTGTTTCTGCCCAGATGTGCTATGCATTCTAGGACGGCAGGGCAGAGAACCCTATCAGGGTCATAAAAGGAAAAGTCCTTCATAATAAAATGGGAACTGAATTGAAAACAGTAAGTAGCTAGAATATATTGAATATATCTTTGAGCCAGGCACCACGCTAAGAACTGTACATTGATTTTCTAATTTAATTATGACCATAATCCTTTTAAATAGATGCTATTAATACTTATAACATTATACATCAGGAAACTGGCTCAGAGATGGTAAGTAACCTGCCCAAGGCCATCTGAGAGGTGACGGGGCTGATATGCTGACTCCAAACGTGGGTTCTTAACCACTCTGTAACTTACTAAATGAAGGCACAGGATCTAGAATGCAGTGAGTTTGACCCATCTGAGCTTCCTGAAGCCTGTTAGTCTCACACAAATGACCACGTGACTTACCTTACATGGGAGCAAGGTCATGTCTGCTCATAAAAGTATCCCCCAGTGGGATGATTTCCAGAAGTTGCCATCAAAGGCTGGTCCAGCCCACTCTCTCCTTTCCTTCAGAGAGCATAATTACCTTGGAAAAAATAACATCCACCCCCGTTGGTCACTGGGTACTGCTAAGGTGCTTTCATTGTCAGGAGGCCTGGCTTTAGATTCTGAGGGGCTCTGTGTCCACAAGTCTGGGCCAGGGCTCTCACCCCATCCCCACAGGCTGCTACGCAAAGCCTCCAAGGGGGAGCGATGACCTATCGTACCAGGAATATTGGGTTGTAATCTTTCCAGACATAATTTCAACAGCCTGGACCAAGAAAAGTGCCCCCGCCCCCAAACCCAGCTAATCAGGCCTTCTGTGAAATTCCCTGTAGTGGTTGGATGGTGCCCCCACAGCCAAAGACATGTCCACCTGGAACCTGCGAATGTGACCTTGTTGGAAAAAAGAGTCTTCGCAGATGTAATGAAGCTGCAGATCTGGAGAAAAGATTGTGCTGGGTTACGGTGGACCCTAAATCCAATGACAGGTGGCCTTAGAAGAGAAGGAGGGGAGAAGACTCAGAGGAGAAAGCAATGTGCAGATTGTGGCAGAGATAAAAATGATGTGTCTACAAGCCAAGGATTGCCGGCTAGGAGAAGAGAGGGGAGAAAGGCGTGGAAAGGATTTTCTCTCAGAGCCTCCAGGAGGAACAAACCTGCCAACACCTTGATTTTGGACTCCTGACCTCCTGAGCTATGAGTGAGTACATTTCTGTTGACTTAAGCCCCCAAGTTTGTGGTGATTTGTTATGGTGGCCCTAGGAAATGAATACATTCCCAAACTAGCTAACTACAAGTATCCATCCCTCCACTCACAGTGTACTTCATGCTCAGGAAGCAGTGGTTAAATTAATCCATGAATTCACACTTGGGTTCAGTGATGTCGACAGTCAGCTTCTGAACTCCATCTAGCAGGTTTTGATGTGGAATGTAAGCTCCGTGGGACAGGGCCACCATGGTCTCCCCCACTGCTGAATTCCCTGCACTGCACAGAGGAGGTGCCCAGTAATGTTTGTCAAGTGAATGATATTGGGGTGAGTAAAGGCCATTTGAGACTCGGTACGGTATGGTAAATAGGCATAAAGCCTGGGGATGTCAACAGCATCCTAGTTTCTGCTCCACTACTTACCTTGCTGGACGACTTTAGGAAAGTGACTTACAATCTCTGGGCCTCGGGTTCCTCATCTTTAGAATGGATATACAAAACCAGCCCTAATTATTTCAGGGCACTGTTGTGAAGATCAAATTAGAGACTAGTATAACGTTTAGAACTAAGACTCATAAGTTTGTGTTTTTAGTGCTATTAATAGAGCAAAGAATCCCAGATTTAAAAAGGAAAATGTTTAAAGCTACTGCAATATTGTGCTTGGGTGGGGAGGTGGGGAGGGGTCTGAGGCAAGGACCGTGAAGTCTGATACAAAGAGAGGGGCCGGAACACTGCCTGGTCTTTGTCTTCCGGGAACTCGGGCTCCGCCGTGGAATCAACACATGGCCCTGGGTTCCGTGCAGTGTGGAGATTTGTCTTCATTAAGGGCAGGCTTGGGAGGAGACCTTTGGAAGCCACTCTTCTATACCCACACCTAGAATTCGTTTCTCTTCCTTTTGATCTTGTTGAACATTTATTGAGAGCTGACTATGTGCCAGGCGTTTTACAGGTATTAGCTCTTTTAATCATTATACCCATTTTACAGATAAGCAAAGTCATGTGTAGACACGTAAATGGTGGAGCTAAGATTTTAGCAGAGGTCTGTCTGCGTCCAGAGCCTGAGCTCCTAACCAGCATGCTTTGCTGCCCTCCCGCCCATCTGCTGAGCACCTTTTCTTGGAATGCCCTGTGAGGGGCTTGCAAAACAGAAATGCAAAAAGCTGTCCCTGCTTCAAGAGAGTCCCAGATATGTGAGGAGGGCAGACATGTCAACAAAGTACCATATAACCTGCTGGATCTAACAGCAAACACATGTACCTAGTGCTATGAAAGTTCCGAGGAAGGTAATGGAGGGTAATGGAAGGATTCACAAAGAAGGTGACTTTGAGTGAGGTCTTGTGGTGTGAATAGGAGTTTGCCATTCTGTATAGAGGGTAAAGGAGCCCAGGGGTATGAAAGAGGGTGATGGGTCTGGGGAACAATGGTCACTTGACTAAAGCTGAAACCCAGGTGTTGTGCGTGTTTGGTGAGGCGGGGGCAGAGGCGGATAGAGCTGGGATGGTGAGTTTGCACAGATGGTGAGATGCCGGAGGCTTTAGCAGGGAGCCTGGGTTTTATCCTCTACACTACAACTTGTAAACTAGGGGCCCCAGGAGCCCAGATTTGGCCTACAGACATGTTTTATTGGCGCATTAGTGTTTAGAATTATTTTAACTGACTCCCAACATTGGAAAGTGAGAAGATTTTGCATAAGTATCAAGATTTCAGTTCTCATTAAAAATTCAAAATCTGGCAACACTTGGTCCATGTTTCTCCCCGGCTACTGAGGAGCTCAGGAACAATGTCCTCTTAGACCCACCTCCTGTTCTTCAGATTGGCACAGCCCCGCCTACCACCCCATCCTCTCTCATTCCCTGCCTGGTGCCTGCAGACATCTGAGTGCTTACCTCTGATGAATGGGAATAAGCTTGGATTTTTAAGCAGGTGAGTGATCTGGTCAGAGCTGAACGGGTCAAAGCTATTCTGGCTGAAGTGTGAAGGACAGACTGGAAGGAGAAAAACTAAAAACGGACAAACCAGTTTGGAGACCGTCTAGGAGATGGGATGGAAGATGAAGGGATTTGGCTTGAGTAATGGAAGTAGGGTGGGAATCTTCACAAGGTTGTTTTATTTTCATTTCAGTTTCTTCCTTACCATCCTATTTAAATTACACCCCACAACATCCCCTGCCTCCCGCTCCTGCTCTGTCTCTGCATTGTAGTTTTCACAGCCTGACATCCCAGATGCTTTACTTATTCATTTGTTAGTTATCTGTCTCCTCCAACTAGAATGTAAGCTGTGTGTGGCCAGGAATTTTGTTTCACGCCCTGCTGTATCCCCAGTGCTTAGAAAATTGCCTGGCACAGAATGTTTTTAGTGAAGAAATGTTTATTTCAGTTAAAAAATGATGTTTTAAATTATTTACCAATTGACGTATTTAAGCATCCATAATCTCAATACTTTGAGGACAGCTGACACGTCAGAAAGATGTGCCATGCTTTCTAGACCTAGTGATGTAGCCCAGAGGCATTCCACAACTGTTGGGATCCCAGTCTGGTTAGTCCGTCCCTACATAGCCAGGCAGTGGCCAGGGCAGGAGAGGTGCCAGGCCCCAGAAAGCCCAGGGCCTGGCCAGGACTCACGCACACCACCACAGCCAGAGCTCTCCAGACACGGGCCACCCTGAGCCCCAGCCCCCTGGGACCTGCACATCCTTTGGAATTAGGACCCGGATTAATTGTCCTTTATCTCCACTGTAATTTCTTCACTGGTTTTCTGAACAAGTGCCAGGGCCGTTAAGAGCCTCCTTTTGATGCTTAATTGCTTAATTATCAGTTTACTCCACCAACTTTAAAAGAGGGAATTGGACCACTTTATAAAAGAGAGGTAGGCTAGAGATTGCCCAGGGGGTAAGGCTCCCCTCTGTGTCTGCGGCAGTTACTTCTGGAGGGTGGGAGGGCTTCCTACAGCCTGAGTTCAGGGGTCTGTCTCCTCCGGTCACCATCCTCTGCACCCCATGCTCCCTCTTCATCAAGCTGAGCCCTCCGGCAATGAGTGCGAGAATATCTGAATCAATGAGCCCATGACCAAATGTACCATTCTTTTCTCTTCAAAAACATCTAAATCTTTTCAAATTCTAATTCTTTTTTATTCTACTGGAACTCATTTATTCATTCCATCTCTCTTTCAAATGATTCATTCACACTGTTTCTACGCCAGGGCCAAGTCAGTCACACGGAACCGGAGAAATGAAAAGACATGGATCTGAAAATAACTACCATCAAAATGGCATGGGTGCCCTGATAGTCTGGGCAGAGTGTGGGGAGGGTCGATCTTATTAAGCTGGTAGTTGGGGGGTCTATGTATGTGGAGGTCAGGACCACCTTCAGGGAAGAAGTAACCCTTCACAGGGCTGAGAAGGGTGAATGGTGCTCAAGATTGTAGCTTTCTTCTTCTCTTCTCCCCCTCCTCCTCCTCCTCCCCTCCCCCTCCTCCACCCCCTCCTCATCCTCTATATTCTCTCTCTCACTCACACACACACAAACACATACACGCACTCACATACACATACACACTGTTAAAAGGTAAACTGAGGCACGGTAAAATTTTTAAGAGTTTATTTGAGCATACATCGATTTGAATCAGGCAGCGCCAAACCTAAGATGGTTAAGAGCATTCCTTGGACAGGAGCTAGGGGTAAGGTTTTTATACAGAAGACACTGAAGCAAAGCAAAGCAATTATTTGATTGGCTATAGCTTGCATGGTTGCCTTATTGGGAAAAATCTAGTTGGCTGTTTGTGCTTGGTTGTTCTGAAGCTTCACTTTCTTGTATTCCAATGCACTGACTCTGGCTTAGGATTTGGTTTGTTTGCATTGACCACCAAGGCAATAGAGTCCCCTCAGTCTAATGTGCTCCTTGTTTAATTACTTTAACAACACTCATACACACACACACCCAGACACTAAAGTGATCAGTCAAATGGGGGTAGAATGGCACATAGGCCCCAGATAAGGTGGGCAGACCCGTCTCAGGGACCTGTGTCTCTACTGGCTGGCTTCACTATGACTCTTCTCTTTAGGAAATTGGTATAGTGAATCCAGTTTCTCAACACACAAGTGCGCTCATACACACTCTGATGGCCCTGTTCAATATGGTTTTCTCATTTGAAAAGAATTACCACTGAGATGCCCTCCAGAAATGAGCTAGCCCTGCATGGACAGCCCTGCAAGGATTTCTCTCACTGTGTAGCCGAGTTGCAGGCTCTGACGGGCTCCTCCCGCTCATATCCCCCCTGAGCTGCAAGAGGCCAACCCTGGTTCCAAACCCCAGGGTGCAGGCCTCTCTATACCCTGTCTGTGGTTTTCTTTTCCTTTCTTTCTTTTTTTGGCCAGTGTTTGGCCAGTGATATACTCAGCAGGGGGGTCTGCGGGACAAAATAAACACAAACACAAGGATGATGGAGAAGGAGGAAGACAACAGGTGATAGCAGAGACAGTGAAATGTGGAGAAGGCACAGACGGGGGACTGCGGGCCACAGCCACGTCCTGTGGATGGGGCCCTAGGCGAAAGAAAGTGTGGGCTACCGATCTTCGTGCTGACTCTCATAGAGAAAAATTTTTGATATTTTTCCCATGTGCTGGGTGAAAAACGATTGCAGCAGAATCAGCCCTAGTCCAAACATGTAAGTGTGCAAGAACCATCATTAACATTATTGCCTTTAAATCAAATTATATCTCACTTATGGCCTCCACCCTTTTTAGAGGGGAGAAATTTACTAGTCTCCCTCTCCCCTATGCTGGATCTTGCAAATGTCCTGGGGTCTCACACAAAGCAAACATTTGGGAGTTTCCTCTCCGATGGTTGGACTACAGTGGGCAGGGAACTCTTTGCTCAGCTGAAATACTGGGGTCTGGATTCAGAACCCCAATGTTGAACACCTCCAAGGGGCACCATGCACATCATAGCCTATGTGGATGGAGCCCTTGTAATATGTGGCATGCATGGTGTCCACGCTAGAGTCCAGCTTCTCTCCACGCACAATTTGGTCATGCCCACCCCATCCCCAGGGGCTCTACAATCTTTCTGGGTACTAAGAGGAAACCAGTCACAGATCTCCAGTGCTTGAGGACCCAGAGGCCTCACCTTTCTTCCCAATCCTGGAGGCTCCAATCCTTTCTCCGCTTGTGCCTCTCAAAGGTGCCCATTTTCTCTCTTCCCTCCTCAATGGGGATGCCTGCCTTGACAGCCTCAATAATCTCACAAGAGCCAGGAAAAGGCTGGCTTCGAGAAGCTTCTGTTTTCTCCTAAAAATGCCTCTAACAACAAGATCAACAAAATCTAATAAGAACCAAGAAACAAAGGAATGTGTCTATCAGTCTCCCTACCAGGCGGTTAACTGCAGTGTCTTGGGGCCAGTTAGTAGAGGGTCCCCTTGAGGATGAATTCACTGCCCACTACTGTGCTAGGCAGTTGGCTATGTAAGGGCCCCAATGCATCATGCATCCGATTATCCATACCCTTGTGTATTCCTCCCACATTGACTCTGGGCTTGGCCTTGTGAGTTGCTTTGGCCAATGGGACACATGCAAACATGGTACAAGCAGAGTTTTGATACGCACTTATGCATTGAGGCTCACTTTCTTGGAACACTGCCCTGACATCACTGTGTAAGGCCTAGTCTAGCCTACTGGAGGACGAGAGGCCATGTGGAGGAGAACCAAGATGCCTCAGCCAACTGCCAACGTGTGACTGGGCAGTCTTGGGTCTTCCAGCCAAGCCAACTCTCCAGCTGAATTCAGCCACATGAGCGAGCTCAGGCAAAAACAGCAGAACAGCCTAAGCAACACACTGAGTTTTGGGGTGGTTTGTTATACAATGGTAGATAACTAAAATTGTCTCTAACTACAAGACTTTGTATGCCAACTGGTGGAGAACTGCTTTTTTTAAAATAGACTTTATTTTTTAGAGAAGTTTTAGGTTCACAGCAAAATTAAGCGGAAGGTACAGAGATTTCCCATATATCCCCTGTCCCCACATGTACATAGCCTTCCCCATTATCAACATCCCACCACCAGAGTGGTACATTTGTCACAATTGATGAACCTACCTTGACACATCATTATCACCTCAAATCCAGAGTTTATATGAGGATTCACGCTTGGTGTTGTACATTCTATGGGTTTAGACAGATGTATAATGATATGTATCCACCATGATAGTATCATACAGAGTAGTTTCATTGCCCTAAAAATCCTCTGTGCTCTGCCTATTCATCCCTTCTTCCTCCTCATTCCTTGGCAACCACTGATCTTTCTGCTGTCTCCATGGTTTGCCTTTTCCAGAATGTCATATAGTTGGAATCATACAGTATGTAGCCTTTTCAGAGTGACTTCATTCACTAAGTAATATGCGTTTAAGTTTCCTCCATGTCTTTTCATGGCCTGATTGCTTATTTCTTTTTAGCACCGAACAATACTCCATTCTCCGGTTGTACCACAGCGTATTTATCCATTCACTTACTTAAGGACATCTTGGTTACTCCCAAGTTTTGGCAGTTATGAATCAAGCTGCTACAAACGTCTGTGTACAGGTTTTTTTACTGACATAGGTACCAAGGAGTATTTGGGTAAATATCAAGGAGTGTGGTTGCTGAATCATATGGTAAGTGTGTCTTTAGCTTTGGAAGAAACCGCCAAACTGGCTTCCAAAGTGGCTGTACCATTTTGCATCCCTACTCAGCAATGAATGAGAGTCCCTGCTGCTCCTCATCCTTGCCAGCATTTGGTGTCACCAGTGTTTGGGATTTTGGCCATTCTAATAGGTGTGTAATAGTGTCTCATTGCTGTTTTAATTTGCACTTTCCTGATGATGTATGATGTGAAGCCTCTCTTTGCGTGTGTGTTTGCCATCTGTATATCTTCTTTGATGAGGTGTCTTTTCCTTTGTCTATTTTTCAATTAGGTTGTTTATTTTCTTACTGTTGAGTTTTAAACAATCTTTGTATATTTTGCATACAAGTCCTTTATCAGATATGTCTTTTGCAAATATTTTATCCCAGAATGTGGCTTGTCTTTTTATTCTCTGGACGGTATCTTTCAGGGAGCAGAAATGTTTAAATTTAATGAAGTCCAGCTTATCAGCTCTTTCAAGAACTTTTTCCTAATTCTAACGACGTGCTAGTTTGGACTCCCATAGGTTTGAACATTTGCTCAATCGGTGCCAAAGTCCACCCAGCCTCCTAAGCACCCTTGTTAAGGCAGTGTCACAACTGAGCTAACCTGCCTTCCAGATCCTTTTCATCTCTGATCCATGTTGCTGATGGGCCTGGCAGAGACTCTTTCTGGAGTGCGCTCTCAGAATCTGGCATACATTACTTGGGTCTGTGACTCACAAGCAGAGGATAACGTAGCTGCAAAACCAGGAGGGAAAACTCCCTATGAGACCCTGAGACCTAATAAGGAGACACTGAAAATCATAATACAGGGGTCTCAAATGCAAAAGGCCATTGAGCCAAAAAGGTAAAGTAAAAGAATGGTATAGGGTAGTGTGTATTTAGTTGCCATCTTACGTTGTATTCTTTCAATGAAAGCCGTGTTTGACTTGCAGATTAAACATTTAGGCTTATTCTTCACTTTCTCGAGAAATCAACCCTGTAGCATTTCTCTTAAACCCATTTCCCCTCTTTGTTCATCCTCCCTTTTGATAAAAACATTATGGATCCAGAAAAGATTTGGTTTTTGCATTCCCTAAAATGCAAAATAAAGGAAACGGCAGGACAAGCACAATAAATGGCAACTGACAGTCAGTCTCAGTGTTAGGGACGGTAGGGAGTAGTGGGGATTGAGGCAAACCTGGAGAATACAGGCTCCATCTAAAGAAGAAAGCAGCTACTCGGCTCCAGCTACTTGAGGCTGTATGAGACCCACAAGCCCAGAGTTGCCGGATATTCTGATTTTTCAGGAAGCCAGAAATCCAAATTTTCACATAAAAAATCTCAATTTTTAAAAGTAAGCAACTAATTTAAAATAATTTGAAATACTACATGGGCTAAACAAACTCATATTCCTAATATCCACTGGTACAAGACAACGCAATGAAAATGCAACCTACAGATTGGGAGAAAATACTTGCAAACCTTATGTCTGATAAGGAGTTAATGTCCAAAAAATATAAGGAACTCATACAGCTCAATAGCAAGAAAACCAAACAGCCCGATTAAAACGTGGGCAAAGGACCTGAATAGACGTTTTTCCAGAGAAGGCATATAAGTGTCCAACAGGTACATGAAAAGATGCTCAGCATCATTAATCATCAGGGAAATACAAATCAAAATCACAATGAGATATCACCTCACACCTGTTAGGATGGCTATTATCAAAGACCACAGATAGCAAGTGTGGACGAGGATGTGGAGAAAAGGGAACCCTTGTACACTATTGGTGGGATTGTAAATTGGTATGGTCATTTTGAGAAACAGTATGGAGTTTCCTCAAAAAGCTAAAAATGGAACTACCATATGATCCCGCAATCCCTCTTCTGGGTATATACTCGAAGGAAATAAAATCAGTATCTCGAAGAGATGTCTGTGTCCCATCCATGTTCACTGCAGCATTATTCACAATAGTCAAGATGTGGAAACAACCTAAGTGTTCATCTACAGATGAATGGATAAAAAAAATTATCATACACACACAAAATGGAATATTATTCAGCCTTAAAAAAAAAGGAGGAGATCCTGCCATTTGCAACAACATGTATAAACTTGGAAGAGATTAGGCTAAATGAAATATGCTAGGCACAGAAAGAAACAAATTGCATGATCTCTCTTATATGTGGAATCTTAACAAGACAAATATATGGAAGCAGAGAGTAGAACCAGGGTTGGGAGGGTGGGAAAATAGGGAAAGGTTGGTCAAAGGGTACAAAGTTGCAGTTATGTAGGGTGAATAAGTCTGGAGATCTAATGTACAGCGTGATAACTATAGTTAATAATCCTGTATTAAATACTGGAAATTTGCTAAGAGAGATTTCAGGTGCTCTCATCACACACACGCACACACTCACAAATGGTACCTATGTTAGGAGATGATGTTTATTAGCTTGACTGTAGTGATCATTTCACTATGTGTATGTATATCAAATCATCATGTTGTACACCTTAAATAGATACAATTTTGATTTAAAAAAATGTATGAGCCAGAAAGCTAGGTTAGGGGCCCAGGAGTTGGATTTGGTTTCTGCAGGGCTGCAGGGTTCTTCCTGAGACCTTCAAGGTCAGAGTTATTCTTATAGGGTCCTTGTTCATGTGGCTTCTTTCCAGGCCTCTGCGATCTGCGACAATGACATACAACCATTCCCTTCACAGAACAGATTCTTCTTTGCACTGTTTATCCCGCCTGGGCTGGCTTCTTTAGTCCAGTGATTCTCAAACTTGAGCATGTACCAGAATCACCTGGAGGACTTGTCAAAACACGTGTTTCTGGGTCCGCCCCAAGAGTTTCTATTTCAGAAGGTCTGGAGTGGGGCCTGAGACTCTGCATTTCTAACAAGTTTCCAGGTGACACTGATGCTGCTGGTGCAGAGACCTCACCTTGAGAACACTGCTCTGGACCAAAGTGAGAGTGTCTTAAATATGGGGAGAGAGGCCTGACTTGCAAAATGCATTGGAATTCCTTAAAGGGAGAGACTTTCTATTACAGTCCTAGGAAGGGGCAAAGGTCCAGCAGATATCTCCTTCAACGTGGAAAACAGGTGGCTCTGGCCACATGGCAATGAGGGGGGTGAGGAGGGCTCAGTTGGAGCCATGACCAGGCAGCGGAAGCCAGACAGAGTTGAGCCTGGCGAAGGTCTCAGCCATGTTGATTGGAACTCCAAGGATCATAAGGAAGCATGAAAGTTTTATGGTTAGTGCATTTTCCTTGTTTATTTCCCCATCCCCTCACACATTTTCAGTGATGTTCTTTGTGGAAATGTCAGCCTGTCTCAGCTCTACTTGAGGGAACAAGGAACAGAGATGCTGTCCCAGACTGGGGCCAAGTGTTCCAGAGGGAGCAGCGCCCCCTGGGGGCCAGCAAGGTGGGGCAAGCAGGAAGAGGGCTGAGCTAGGGAGGGGAGCGCCCCTTCCTTCCACAGGCGTTTACTGAGCACCTTAAGTATGAGGTCCAGGTGAGGAGTGGGAAAAGAGGAGAGTGGAAAGACAGACAAGGGCAGATCATGAAGGACTCAGGACTTCAGGATTTTTTTTTTTTTTTTGGTGAGGAAGATCAGCCCTGTGCTAACATCTGTGCTAATCCTCCTCTTTTTGTTGAGGAAGACCGGCTCTGAGCTAACATCTATTGCCAATCCTCCTCCTTTTTTTCCCCCCAAAGCCCCAGTAGATAGTTGTATGTCATAGCTGCACATCCTTCTAGTTGCTGTATGTGGGATGCGGCCTCAGCGTGGCCGGAGAAGCGGTGCGTCGGTGCACGCCCGGGATCCCAACCCCGGGCCGCCAGTAGCGGAGCGCGCGCACTTAACCACTAAGCCACGGGGCTGGCCCCATGGACTTCAGGATTTTAACGAGTTGGTCTGCTCATTTTACTTCTCACACTTTCTGTTGACTCAAGTCATCAAAATGAAAGAATGTCCAAGTCCAGAGGAATGCGATTTTTAATATTTTGTTTTCTAAAAGAGAATCTCCTTAGAGATGTTATCAGAAGAGGCGGGCATAACGCATTCATCTGATTTCCTTGCCCTGCGAACAGGATCATTAAGGCAGCCAAATTAACTGGGTGTAATCATGAATTAAATCGAGCTCGTTTATAAGAGAAACATAGAGGCATCTTTCATCTTAATATCCTGACACAATTCTCCTGACTTGAAGGTACGATTAGGAGGAAAGTGGAAGAAAAAAAACCAAAGAAACCTCTGTAGCTTAACCCTGAGTGGAATCGGTAATAAAGCGCCAGTTCCCCAATGAACTCTCCGTCTTTCCAGTCCTCCTCAGCCGAGCTCATTATTTTATTTCACTACTTGATAGGTTGAAAAATTGCCAGCAAACTGGTTAATTAGGACTAACAGTGCTTAGTAACTGAGGAGACAATTGCAGTTCGAGAAATTAACGCTGAAATTGTGGGAGCTCATGACTCATCTGTTCAAGTGCATCTAGACGGGGAGTTCCTGTTCCCCCACCCATCTGTCCAGGTGGCCAGGGTAACTGAGCATTTCTCTGTCTGAGTTTGGGGGTGGGGATGGTGGTAAGAAACAGAAATCCATCTGGAGGAATAAGGGAGGTTCATTGTAAGGAGACAAAGACAATTCCACATAGGCCTTCTGGGGGTGGATATGAAACTAAGAAAGTGAGGAACCAGAAGGGTCTCTCTGCCTCTCCTCCCTTCCCTTAGTCGTTCTCTGTGTCTGTCTATATGACCAGGGTCTCCTGTCTCTCTTTCATCCTGGGTACTGGCTCCTTTTCTCTCTCTGCATATACCCATCCTCCATTTAGTAATCGTGTGGTGGACTACCCAACAGCCAGTCATTCTTCTTCCAGATATTCGGGGGTCTTCTCCTTCCCTTTGTCAGTCCAGATGATTTGGTGAAGGTCTCATTGACCAAGCCAGGGGTGCCACTTGTTGCCAGGCCTTAGCCCATCAGCTCATTAGTTTCCCTCTGGTCCCAGAAGTTGGTTCAGGGATGGTGTCATGGTTCAATCAGAGTCAATAAGATGCATCGAGGCTCTTGCTGGGGCATCTTGGAAAGACACTCTCCATCTTCACCATGAGGTTTCAAGATGGGGGATGTAGGTTATGGAGCTTCTGGAGTCATCTTGCGACTACCAAGATAAATCCTATTTGAAAGTGAAGCCAGCACGTGGAGTGGGACAGGGCTCAGCAATGAAGAGAGAAATAGACTGTATGACATCTTCTGAGCCCCTGAATCAAGTAGCACCCGATGCCCACATTACCCTGGATTTTGCGGTTGCCTGAGCCAGCAAATCCCTTTTTTGTGCATTAGATAATTTGTTTTTAATTGTCTGTCATTTGTGATAGAAAGAATTCCTACTGCAACTCATGGCTTTCCTAATCCCCTCCAACTTTGAATGGCAAAGCCCCCAGCTCTGATCCTGATTCCATATGACCTTCCAGCCCAAGTGCTCACCACCATCTGACTATAGTTTCTGTGTATCCTCCTTCATATTCTCAAAAAGACTGATCCAATCATCCCGGTCAAGGATTGTATCTCCTGATCCACCCCCATCTAATCAGCTGCAGCCACAAGGATGATGTCATATAGTACAAACACGGTCACCCTCCAGCTGGGATTGTGGGAGAACAATATCAAAGAAGAGTCCAGATTGTGACTACTACATCCTTCCTGGGTTCACTCAGCCTACAGAAAAGGCAAACGCAATCTCTCCAAATTCAAGGGGGAACCGGTTCATTAACCTGTGTGCTTAGCAAATATTTGCTGAGTCCTGGCGTTTAGGATAGGCAGTGAAAAGAAACTGGAAGGTTTGGGAGTTCATGATTACTTTAGCAGGAACTGGATGTCCTAGGCAAGCTATATAACATCTCTGAGCCTCAGTCTCTTCATCTTGAAAAGGGAAGTGATAATCCTTCTTCTGTCTACCTCAAAATGAGGCTGGTCTCCTGCTTTGGCTGCATGAGTCTCACACCTGGGCAGCCCAGTGGTTATCTCAGATTGGCCTGTGGGCTCTCGCGCCAACACTTCGTGCTTGCCAGGCCTTCAGTGTGCCCCCATGGACCTCCCACTATGCTAAGAGAAGGAATCTTTGATTCTCTCCGCTTAGAGAGTTCCACGTGCCTGAAGAAACTAACCTTTCAGCATCTTTCTATCTTATGCTGGCAAATTTCAACTCCAGGAAATGGCTGCCTGGTGCACAAATACTGGTTATTCTCCTTGGAGCTCTGGCTAGGAGTGAATAAGTAGCATATTTTAAAGCTCCCCCTCATATGTGTCCATTGGGACAAGGGGGAACTGGTTCATTAACCTGTGTGCTTAGCAAATATTTGCTGAGTCCTGGCCTTTAGGATAGGCAGTGAAAAGAAACTGAAAGGTTTGGGAATTCATGATTACTTTAGCAGGAACTGGATGTCCTAGGCAAGCTATGTAAGATCTCTGAGCCTCAGTCTCGTCATCTTGAAAAGGTAAGTGATAATCCTTCTTCTGTCTACCTCAAAATGAGGCTGGTCTCTAGGAGGACCATGCTGCCTGCTGCTCCCTGTGCTGTCAGATGATGGGTTCTGGACTGTGCCTCTAAGACCATCAGCAGAAGCACACGGCTTCCCTGCACATGTGGGCTGAGCAGGTTTGCAGATCCCCCTCAGCACAGATGCTATCCATGCCCCACCTTAACCTCCAGGAGAATATGTAGAGACTCTCCTCGTCTCTGCCTGGCTTTCTCCTGCATCGTGCACCGCAGGATTGGCTGTGGTGCACATCAAGAGGGCTCTGAGGTCAATGGACAGTGGCCCAGCCTCCTCAAGCCACAATGAGATGATGCTGAGGTGGTGCCTCAGAGGGATCTCAGCAGGGTTGAGCCCCAGGTGCCCACAGCAGTGACGTGCTCATGAACACACCCTTTATTGGCTTTCTCCCTCCCCTGTCTCACTTTCTCCATTCCTTCACTTGTGCTTCTTGTGGTCACTTCCCAAATAAACAACTTGAGTCCAAGTCCTGGTCTCAGCATCTATGCTGGAGGCACACACACCAAACCACCACCCTAGGCCCGGCTTCTTCCCCAAGCTTCTTACCTAGAGCCCAGACTCATTCCTTGGAGTTAAACTCATTCCCGGAATTTAACAAATGTTATCAGATTCTCGGGTATCCTTCCAGAGGTATTTTACGCATTTACAAGGAGATGCATATGTAAGATTCACACACAAGCAAACTTCCTTCTTGTATACCGAGGCTTTGGAGCCCTGCCCACGTCCTTCCACACTTCTCCTTCTCCACCTTCTAATTTCCCATCAGTTCACACACCGACCTCCAGTGGAAAGGTGCTATGAAAGGGGAAGTACCAGGTGCAACACGTGGCAAGGGCAGTTAACCGACACTTGGCAAGGCTTCCTAGAGGAAGTGCCGTTTAAGTTGACACCTGAGAATTCAGTAGAAGCTAACCAGTATACACAAAGGCCTGGAAGCGGGAGAGAGACTGGCTTGTTTAAAGAACGGTAAGTGATCTGCATGGATGAACTCTGGGTGTGAGGTTGGGCACGGTGACAGCTGAGGCTGAGAGATGGCCAGAGCCTTTTAGTTCTCCTCGCCCTGGTCTGTTTTTCTCTCCGACCACAGCTGCTTCAGTGCGCGTGTGTAACGTGGCACCTTACCCCAAATGGGGCTCGTGCTTTAGGCTTCTGGGCCACTTTGCACGTTGATCCCAAACTCAGGAATGAGTTTAACTCCAAGAAGGGAGTCTGGGCTCTAGGCAAGATGCTTGGGGAAGAAGCCCAGCCCGGGGTGGTGGTTCAGTTTGTGTTCCTCCAACGCAGACCCTGAGACCAGGCGTGGATGCAGGTAGTTTTCCAGCTTGATAACGTTGTCATTTCAAGAATGTTACACAATGGAATCACACAGTACGTGACCTTTTGAGATTGGCTTTTTTCACTCAGAGTAATGCCCTGAGATCCATCTAAGTTGTTGAGTGCATCAATAGTCCGTTCCTTTTTATTGTTGCAGGATATTCTGCTGTACGGATATATCACAGATTATTTAACCATTCATGTATTGAAGGATATTTTGTGTGTTTCCGGCTTAGGGCTGTTAGTAATATAGCTGCTATGAAGAGTTGTTTACATGTTTTCTGTAGACGTAAATAAACACATATTAAAAATAACTTAACCAGGGGACTTCCACTTCTGGTAAGATGGAGTGGACAGACATACTTTTCCCTATTCATCCTACTAAGTACAGCTAAAACTCTTGGGCATTATATATAAAACAAACACAAGAAGACTCTGAAAAGTGGAGAGACGGCAGACTGTCTGGGGACCTCAAAACCTAGGGAACAACATGGTGGTGAGTTCCCTGAGATTTCTTTTTGCCTCGTATATCCTAGACTGTGTACTGGAGAAACCAGAAATCCAGAAATGCCAATTTCCCATTTCCATCAGCGAAGACTGAGTAGAGAGCCTAGACTTCTACCTTTGCCGGGCTGTAACAGGTGCCCCAACTCCTCTGCTGGGGTGGTGTTGGTGGACACCACATGGGGAGCCTGGGCTTCCACCTCCCCTCAGTGCATGAGATATTCATTCCCCTCCTCACTGGGATAGTGTCAGAGGAGGCCTAACGGACAGTCAGGACTCTCACCACTGCTCAGCATTAACGAGGCCACCCTCTGTGGTATCAGGAGAGGCCACATGGAGAGCAGTAACATGACTCACCTCCCCCTCCCAGGTAGCAAGATATCATCAGACACCCAGTAGGGAGCCTGAACTCCCACTCCTGCCAGCAGTCACAAAAGCCCCTTCCCCACCGAGTGTCAGTGGAGGCCAAGCGGAGAACCTGGCATTCCACTTCCCCATGGCAGTAATGGGGTGGTGTCCCTCCATTCTCTAGTGGGCCAGTGTCAGAGGAGGTCTGCTAAAACACAAAGTGTAAATAAGATCTAGAGTCCTATGACATAATATTCAAAAATATCCAGGTATCAATCAAATATCACTTGTTATATCAACAACCAGGAATAACTCAACTTGAATGAAAAGAAAGCAATCAACAGAATCCAACACCAAGATGACAGAGATGTTAGATGAGGGGAAACTAAGAGAATTTGGCAAAGACATAGATAGACGTCCCTGAAAGAATGACTAAAGGAAGTTATTTATGCAGAAAAGAAACAATGTAAGGAAGGAAACTTGGAACATCAGAAAGGAAAAAAGAACAGGGATAGAGCAAAAATATGGTTAAACACAATATACTCACTTCTCCTCTTGAGTTTTCAAAAATATGTTTTCTAGTTGAAACAAAAAATATAACACTGTTTAATATGGCCTTCAATGTATGTGGAGATAATATGTAAGACAATTATATTATAAATGGTTAAGGGTAAAGGAGTATAAAAGAAAGTAAGATTTCTAGACTTCAATTGAACTGGGAAAATGTTGGTACAAGTAGACTTTGATAAATTATGTATATATAATGTAAGACCTATGGCAACCAGTTAAAAATCTGTACACTCAAAAAATACTAGATAAACCAAAATGTATAGTATATTCAAGTCATTCAAAACTCAAAAGATACAAAAGGGGGGATAGTAAAACACTTCTGCTCACCTCTATCCCCCAGCCATTCAGTTCCTGTTATCATTAAATAAATATCATCTGCCTCTTGTCTCCCCTTTCAGAGATAGTTTATGCAGATACAAATGCATTCTTATACAAAATTTTCTGCTTGTTTTACATAAATGGTAAACTCCTGTACACACTGATTTGGTGCTTTGATTTTTTAGCACTTTCTTTTGACTTTTTATTTTTAAGTAATTATAGAGTCACAGAAGGTTGAAAAGAAATGGACAAGGAAGTCCTGTGCAGCATTCTCCCAGCCTCCCACAATGTTATAAACATTTTATACAACTATAGTACGACACCAAAACCTAGAAATGGACGTGGGTACAATCCACTGGCTCTGCAGGCCTTATTCTGATTTCATCACACACTCGTGTGTGTGTGTGTGTGTGTGTGTGTAGCTCTTTGCAATTATGTCACATCTGTAGCCTTGTGTAACCACTACCACAATGAAGATGCTCAAGTGCACCATCACAAGACTCCCTCATGTTACCCCTTGTAGCCACACTCGTCTCCATCCCTAACCATCTATATAATTAGATTATTTCATGAATGTTACGTGAATGGATGCTTTTTGAAATTTTTTTAAAACTCAGCATAATGAACCCCCTTGAGGTTTCCAAGTTGTTGCGTGTGTTAATAGTTCATTCCCTTTTATTACTGAGTTGTACTCCATGGTATGGAGGTACCACAGTGTGTTGAACAGTTTACCCATTAAAGGACATTTGAGTAGTTTCCAGTTTGGGCCTGTCATGAATAAAGTTTCATTGAATATTTGTGTTCAAGTTCCTGAGTGAAAATAAGCCTTCATTTCTCTGGGATAAATGCCCAAGAGTGCAATTGTTGGTTCATATGGTAAGTCTATTTTTGGTTCTGGAAAGAATTGTCAAACAATTTTCCAGAGTGGTTGTACTATTTACAGTCCCACCAGCAATGCATGCATGACCCAGGTTCTCCACATCCTCATTCGTGAAATTTTATTAACTTTGTTTATTTTTATGATGTAATTCACATACCATAACATTCACCCTTTTAAAATGGACAATTCAGCGGTCTTTAGTACACTCACAAAGTTGTATGCCCACTATCTGATTCCAGAACATTTTCGTCATCCAAAAAAGAAACCTCATACCCATGAGCAGTCCCCGCCCCATCCCATCCTCCTCCCACCCCAGCAGCCATTCCTTATTAACCACTTTTTAAATTTTCCCCCAGCCCTTCAATTTCTAAATACCCTTTCCTACCTTGGAATATAGAATCTAATTGAAAGTAAGTAAAATTATACTCAATAGGATGTAAGCTTTACAATGGTAGGGGCTTTATTTGTTAATTTAGTCTATTTTGTTCAGTGATTAATCCCTCGGTGCCTAGAACAGAGTCTGGCCCACAAGAATTGCTCCATGATCTCTGAGTCTAAGTAAAAGGAGTAAGAAATGCATGCCTGAGTGAATAGATTGCCCAGCGTCGTCAGGTTACACCCCAGTGCTGGTACAGGATGGCGGTTCTATTCTTGTGGAACATCAGCACGACCTGTGGAGCTAGTTAAAGGTGTACCTCCCTAGGCTCCAGCCCAGATCTTCTGAATCAAACCCTCTAGGTACAGGTTTGAGATTATTCGTGTGTAGTCAACACTCCTGGTGGTTCTCGTATAACCAGCCCCACCCCAGCCCACGAGCTAGAATTTCTACATCTAGGTAGGTGTAACAGGGCTGAATAGGTGCTGGGTGCACAATCTAAGCCCTTGCAGGAGCCAGTGGATTTACATATCCTTCTCTCTCAGGGAAAGGAAAAGTAGAGAAGTAATTCTGTCCAAAGGGTGCCTCTGTTAGGGAGGCAGCGTGATACGCTAGACAGTGGATACTTTGAAGCCAAAGAGATAGAAGTTTGAATTCTGACTCAAGTTACTCACTAGCTGAGTTGGACAAATTGTTTGGCCCCTCTGAGCAGTGCCATTCTCTAAAAAATGGGCAGAATAATGGTTTCTAGCCCACATTGCTCTCATGAGGATTAAAAGAGCTAATATATACAACACGTGCACATGCATGTGCAAGCATGCATGCATGAGTGCACTCTCACACACACACCACGCACCACACACCATATTTTTAACATCCAGACTTCCAGTTATGGAATCAGAACCCAAGAATCTCAGCACTAAAATGGTCCTAAGAATAATATCATCTCACCTCGCTCTTACAACAGATACGTCTTCTCCAGCCCTCTCAACAGGTGGCCACTCAGTCTCTATTGAATGCCTCCAATGCTGGGTGCCTCACTACCTCATGAGACAGCCCGATTCTCCAGTTAAATTCTGTTCTTAGGAAGTTCTTCCATAGGATGAACTAAAATCTACCCACCTTTGGCTCCCATTACTTGTTCTCATCTCTGCACTGGATCCCTGAGGAATGAGACAAATCCCTTTCCACCTAACAATCTATCTGATCAACTAACCTCTCACCAGCTAAGCACAGCTGGGCATTATATTATCTGAGGGGTGGAGTATCATGCCATGGAATTCTTTCATTGTGACATCCTGCTTTGCTCCTAGACTTGAGGCAGTAGAGTCACAGTACAAATGCCTTTAGAGGCCAGGCAGGTAATGTAAACAAGTAAGGTCATTTAACTAAGGACTATGGAAAAATGAACATTCAATGCCCTCTAAAACGAGGCAGCCTTGACTCAGCGCCAGCCGGTCTTTCCAGATATTGAAATCTGGCCCAGTATTTTCAGACATGGACTTTTTAAACAGGTATCCGAATTCCATACTTTTTATTTAAAAATCGCCTTGTTAAGGGGCCGGCCCGGTGGCGCAAGCGGTTAAGTGCGCGCGCTCCGCTGCGGCGGCCCAGGGTTCGCTGGTTCGGATCCTGGGCGCGCACCAACGCACTGCTTGGTAAGCCATGCTGTGGCGGCGTCCCATATAAAGTGGAGGAAGATAGGCACAGATGTTAGCCCAGGGCCGTCTTCCTCAGCAAAAAAAGAGGAGGATTGGTGGATGTTAGCTCAGGGCTGATCTCCTCACAAAAAAAAAAAAAAAAATCGCCTTGTTAAAAAATGAGTGCACGTGCAAGCCAATGAAATGTGATAAGTTCTGTAGTTAATAGCATTGTACCAACGTCAATTACCTGATTTTGATACTGTACTGTGGTTACGCAAGATGTCATCATGGGGGGAACTTTTGTACTATTTTTGCAACTTCCTGACTCTAAAAGTATTTCAAAATAAAAAACTAAAAAATAAAAATAAGAAACTACCATTTTTTTATCATTCATTTTTTAAATGTTGGCAAACGAATTTAATTAGAAAGCATCTGTGTATTTGCAGGTAAAATGAAACTTATCTTGGGCCACCATTTTGCAACTTTTGCAGTTTAGCATCATGAGTGAGTTGATGAATTTTTCAGTCAGACTAGAATTTTGGCTCTAGTACTTATTGGCTCTAAGACCATAGCAAGTTTCTGAGTCTCAGTTTCTTCATCTGTAAAACAGGAGATGGTAATGTCTCACTGGGTGGTTGCAGGCATTAATGAGGCAGTGTGTGTTAACATGGTGCCAAGAATATATGTACTGTGCAATAAATGTAGCCATCCTACTATCAGGATGAATTCAGATGGATGGGTGCCCAAATCACCACCACATCAGGCCGGATTCTCTGGCTTCCTCTCTCATTTCTGTTCCAAGCAGGTTTTCTATAACCATCTGATGAAGCAGACTGGTTGGATCCAGAAAGCCAAGAGAAGGGCGCATCCCCCTTCTGCTGCTCAGACCACCTGGAAGCCCACACTCAAGGGATGACGTGGTTTCTCCAGTCAGTGGCTGGCATCTCGTCAAATGAAAGACGCACTGAAATCATCCTCACCGGATCTGTCTGCCCCCAAATCTGCCACTTTGCCTTAGTCCTGCTCTTCCCTGCTCTGCCCTGAGAGAAATCAGGACGGGCATATTAAGCAAGTGGCTGATGTGAGTTTTTCCCTTGCCTGAAATTCTTCACAGAGGTCAAGAAGAAAGTGACAGGTGGAAATGGACCTTGGAGGGAGGGAGCCAGAAGCCTTGGCAAATGCACGTCTGTGCCATTCACATCCAGGCTGGAGGAGAACAGGGGAAAGGGCCTGGCTGGGAGATGTTTGCTGCTGGACCCCAAGGGGCAGGTGACCTGCACCATCCTAGGTCCAGCGTTTCACTCCAGTGAGGCCAAGAGACTTTGGTGGAGAAAACTGGGGCCCAATCCACAGCATTCGAAGATGCCCCTTCTCTGTATATCAGGAGTGAAATGGTGGACTTAAAGCAACTGCTTAATAGGAAGGAAGGAGGGAAGGAAGGGAGGGAGGGAGGGAGGAAGGGAAGAACTCAGCCAGCCTTCACTCCACAAACATTATTTAGGTGGCTCCTCTGGCCAAGCCGCGTGTCTGATGTCAGGGATAGAGTGCTAAACAAGAGTGTGTTCTCTTGAAGCTTACACTGCAGAAGGAAAAGACAGAAAAAAATCAAATCCATAACTTGTCAGGTTGTAAAAAGTGCTGGGACGAAAAACAAAGCAAGGTGGTCTGCTTTTACCAGATGGGCAGGAGGGACCTTTCTGAGTGGGTGACAGTGGAGATGACATGAACACAGTGAAGGAGACGCTGTGCAAAGACTTGAGGAGTGAGCTTTCTGGGCAGAGGGAGAAACAACAGCCACGACCTCGAGGCTGGAGGCTGTTTGGCCTGTTCCAGGAGCAGCCCAGGAAGCACAAGGAGCCAGAGAGGTACAGAGCAGGGGGGCCGAAGCCCGAGAGGTGACAGGACGCAAGACCATGGGGTTTTCTGCAGCCTGAGTGAGAGAAGGAGGACGCGGAGGGTTCTGAACAGAGGAGGGACACGACACCATGTTTTAAACAGGATCCCTCTGGCTGCCAGGTGGAGAAGAGATCCAGGTGGAGAAGGATGGAAGCACACAACTGTCAGGATGCTACTGCAATGGTCCAGATGGACAAATGCACACTCCATCATTCATTAATCCCCCACGCCGTGCAAGGCATCACACAGGACATTTTCCACAAAACCGAGTCACATCCACGCTCCTCGTGTTGTCATCTCCATTTTCCAATGCCTGAGTATGCTTGCCCAGACCACACACACGAGGATCCTAACACCAGTCTCCTAGATTCCAGAAGCTCGTGTCCTCAGCTCCCTCCCACTTACCCAGCCCTGCCTTCCCAGCTCTCCATCCTAGTCCAGAGTCAGGGGGTGATTCTCACACATTCAATTAATTGCACGTGTTTTCTGCAACTGCCGCTAGTCATCACATCGCTGCTGACTTTAATGCAGCCGGAGAGATGTCGTGACAACACGATCAGCGCATATGACCTCCGACATGGGTTTGTTCCGATGCTTCTCTCCCCACTCCACCGTGTGCTCCATGGGCGCAGAAATCGCTTCTGTTTTTCTTGACAGACGTATCCTCAGCACCTAGAAGCGTGCCTGGCACAAAAATATACCACAGTTATGTAAGACGCTAACATCACGGGAAGCTGGGTGAAGGGTACATGAGAACTCTAACTCTGTCTTATCTTTGCAACGTTTCTACAAAGCTAAAATTCTTTCAGATAAAAAAATTAACAATAACGCTGGCGGGCAAAAAAACAAATACCTACCAGTGGATTCCAACAAACGCAAACCTGGCTTGCTCGCTCCTTCTCCTGCTGCTGTCATGCCCAAGCCTCGCCCCCGAAGCTGTGGGCCACCGTCTGAGCCTCTGGAATAAATATCCTGCGATATCTGAGTGTAGGTGACGCCCAGCGCCAGGCGCACGGAGAACTCCCAGACGTCATCCAGCCTTCCCCGCAGGATGCAACCGCCTCGGCAAGGGAATCAAAGGATTTTATTATAAAGACACTTTGCGCAGCTCACTCAAGCCGTCAAAATAATTGTTGGACTTAATGTGAAATCTGGTCTCCGCAGCTGCGTGAGTCTGTCCTCCCCAGGAACTCGGGGCCGGCGGCTGCTGGAGCACATTTCAGCGTCTCGAATTAACAGCAGTTTGGAAGTCTCCCTAATTAGTTACAGCGCGGCTCGAGGTGTCATTTTATTTTATTTTATTTTATTTATTTATTTTTTGTGAGCCAAATAACGTATTGCCGCTTAAGTTTCTGGAAGACAGGGAGCTATAAATAAAATGATAATTTACTTGAAGTCTATCACCCAGATACACCAAGTTCAGAAGTAAGTTTTAATTGGACTAATGAGATGAAACTTGCTCTGCAGAGTGTGGGCTGTGGGCACGAATATCACTCTGTTACACAGAGGGGGGCAGTCCCCAAAAGGCCAGAATGACAGCGCAGCCCGGAGGCAACGAACACAACTTGATCTGCTCCACAGAGGGTGTGCGAAGGGTCCAGGACCACATCTCCGATTCAGATCCCTGACCTGCCTCTTCCTGGCCTGGAGTCCGTGGGCCTCTCCTTCCCCTCCCCAGGCCTCAGTTTCCTCTTATCCAAGGAGGAGGAGGATGCTTCTGCTTCCATCAGAGGCTTCTGTAAATCTGCAAACATCTTATATACGTGAAAACAGCTAATACCAGAGATCTGGCCGTGTGCTACAGTGGTTAAGGGCTTGTTCTCAGAAACCAGACTGCATGAGTTCAAATCCTACCTCCTTTATTAACAGGCTGTGTCAACTCAGGCAAATTACTTAACCTCTCTGTGCCCCACTTTCTTCACCTGTTAAACACTCATTAGGCTTCTTGAATAAATAAATTGATATATATCCAAATTGCTTAGAACTTACAGAGAACATGTGGCAAACTCGATACATCTTATCTAGCGCATGTATTCTCAACAGTTTGTGGGCTTCCAAAGGGCCACAGTACATAAATAGATCCACATGTCTGTGATATTAAAATATGAGAGAAGGGGAATAGGGAACAAGGTTGAGAAACACTAAAACACTTATCTACAGTAATAACTTGTGTGCAAAGTTATTCAGGTACATCCCTTGTCTGACCTCAACTGTTGTGGTGTGAAGTTTTGGGACGCGACATGCCATTATTTAGATCTGGCTTTTCTCCTTATGCTGTGTGATCTTGGCAAGTTACTTCCCGTCTCTGTGCTCGAGTTTTCTTATCTATCTAATGGAGCTAATAGAGTTGTGGTGAGGATGAAATAAAATGATGCACGCTGAGTGTTGGTACGATGCCTGCCGTACAATAAATGCTCAATATACGGCCGCTGTTATTTTCCTCATGATTTCACCAAGCATGTGGAGAGCCTAGCGCACGCCAGGCGCACGATCAGTGATAGCTCCACGGGGCTGACGCTTTCTCGGGCTCTTTCTCACCCTCTCTAGTGTACCAGGGAGATGCTGCTGTTTGCTATGCAAATATTTTGCTGTTAGTCTGCAATCAGAGTATCGCACCACCGAGTGGACTGTGACAAGAGAAACACACGAAGGTCGGATGTTTGCAACTGCTCGTCAGTTCCTGACGGATCCGTGGGAGCCACAGAGGCAGCCGGCCAGCCTATCGCTTCCCCGGGCCCATTTCAGGAGACGATGCCTTATTAGTGCTGCTGGGCACGGAGCGCCTCCCCTTACACAGTCAATTCCCGCTCAGCTGTGACGCCCTAAAGAAAGGGCCACTTTTAAATAATCAATATGGAATTAAAATGACTGAAAAGTGCATGGCGCCACTCCAGGGTTCCCACCAGAGCAGAAAGAATTCCTTGCTTGTGTTCAGGGAAGACAATTGGAGAACGGAGGCCACCCAGGGCATTCCTCTGCACCAGGGGCCAAGGCCTGTGACATGACTCCCTCTCCCACAGGGTCATGTTGGCTGCTTGCAAATCCCCTAGCATTTATGGTCCGGGATGTATCTTTCTCCTGCTTTAAGAGCCTTCCCTAGGTCCAGTCTAAATCCTTCATGTTACAGACAGAATCCATCTCTCCCTGGGTCTTGGGGACTCCTCAGCAGGGCTTCCACTTGGTTACGGAGAGTGGAAATGGGGGCACCACAGGCCAGCAAGCACCCCAGTTTAGCCCCTCTAACCTGTTTACTCAGCCTGCCAAGCACAGGCGTGGAGGGGCTACCTCCCTGGCTGTAGGTCTACAAGGCTCCCTGAGGATGACAAGTGTCCTGAGGCATCATGGGGCAGTGTCTGCATGGACAGAGTCCAGCTTTGGGCTTGGCCTGGAGACAGCTGCTCTGGGCAGTCCACTGGTGTGTGGAGAGTAGAGATTATCCTTGTACGTAGAGAGAAGCCTCATCGGGCTAGCACCCGGCTTCCCATGGGCCGTGTGGCCAGCTGGTCCTGTCATTCATTTACAGGGAATCTATGCTGTGCCAGGTAGATGCCTGGCACCAGCGATAAAACAAAGAGCAAACAAACAAAAACAAAATCAACAACAACAACACACTAGGTCTCTGCCCTTATGGGGCTTACCTTCTGATGAGGATAAGCAATAAAGACGTAAGTGGTGATAAATTCTCTGGAAGAGAATACAGCAGAGTAAAGGGATAGAGAGTGAAAGGAAGGGCTGTTTTAGGCAGAATGGCCAGGGTCAGCATCTCTGGGGAGGAGACATTTAACCAGAGGCCTGACTCAAGGTGGGCAGGGAGCCATGCACCTACCACAAGAGGAAAGCCTAGTGAGATGGAACCTGCTCTGTGGGTTCAAGGAAAAGCAGGATGGCTACGGGGCCAGAGCCAAGAAAGCAGGCAGGAGAGTGATAAGGAGGGAAGAGGGAGCCTGGTGGGCCGGCGGTGGGAGGGAGATTGGACTTCATTCAAAGTGGAATGAGAAGCCACTGGAGCCTTGACAGCAGACGATTTTTGTTTTTACAGGCTGACTCCAGCTGCTGTGTGGGAGATCCTTTAAAGAGAAGTGGAGGCAGGGAGCCGAGTCAGGGGCCAGCACAGCAATCCGGCGGCTTACACCGGGGAGGCAGCAGCGAGAACCAAGAGAAGTACAGTGGATCCTCATTATTCACGGATTCTGTATTTGCAAATCCACCTACTTGCTAAGAATTATTTGTTGCCCCAAAATCAATCCAGCAGCACTTTCCTGGTCATTCACAGGCATTCACTGAGCAGCAAAAATTTTGAGTCACCTGACGTGTGTATTCCCAGACGAGGTGGAACAAGGCAATGATGCTCTGTCTTCTTGATTCAGCTCCCATATGCAAACAAGTGTTCTTTTTGCAGTCTATTTAGTGCCTTGTTTTTCACATTTTTGTGGGTTTTGTTGGTGATTTTAAACTGGGCCTCAAGGGTAGTGTTGAAGTGCTGGCTAGTGTTCCTAAGTTCCAGAAGGCTGTGATGTGCCATATGGAGAAAATCCGTGTGTCAGAAAAGCTTTGTTCAGGCGTGAGTTATAGTGCTCTTGGCTGTGAGTCCAATGTTAATGAATCAACAGTATTTATTAAATAACTTGTATTTAAATAGAAACACACAAAAAAAAGCTATACGCTTATCAATTGATGAGAATGTCATGGCTAGAGGCTCCCGGGAACCTAGCCCTGTATTTCCCCCGGGAGCGATGCATCGTTCAGTATTCACCAACTCGGTGTTTGAGGTGACTTTATAGAAAATGACGACCATGAATGATAAGAATCAATTGCAAATGGATTCAGAATATATTTTGAAGGTAGAGGGGAAGGGAGACACATCATCTGATCCCGGACTTCCACGTGTGTTCCCTCCTCAGCAAACCCAAGCTGTGAGGATTATTCACCCCCTGTTACTGATGAGGAAACTGAGGCCACGAGGTGAAATCACACTGCTAGTAAAGGCAGAATTGAGATGCAAGCCTAGCTCTGAATCCAGTTCTCTCTTTCCCACAGTTCTGGAGGCTGAAGTCCGTGATCAACGTACTGGCAGTTTCAGTTTTTTCTGAAGTCTCTCTCCATGGTTTGCAGACAGCCACCATCTAATTGTGTCCTTACGTGGTCTTTCCTCTGTGCATGCACACCCCTGGTGTCTCTTTGTGCCCAAATTTCCTCTTCTTATGAGGACATCAGTCATATTTGATTAGGGCCCACTCTAAGGGCCTCATTTTAACTTAATCCTCCCCTCCCCCCCCCTTTTTTTTTGCTGAGGAAGATTGGCCCTGAGCTAACATGTGTCACCAATCTTCCTCTTTTTGTTGCTTGAGGAAGATTATCCCTGAGCTAATACCTGTGCCAGTCTTCCTCTGTTTTATATGTGGGTCACCACCACAGCATGGCTGATGAGTGGTGTAGGCCCGCACCCAGGAACTGAACCCCTGAACCTGGGCTGCCGGAGGGGAGCACACCAAACTTAACCACTATGCCATGGGGCTGGCCCTTTAATCACTTTTTTAAACACTCTATCTCCAAATACAGCCACATTGTGAAGTACTGGGATTAGGACTTCAACGTAGAGATTGTGGGGAATGCAATTCGGCCCATAACCCTCAGCAGCAGCTGTACTGTCTCTCGTTCACTCTCACTCTCGCCATCAATTGTAAAATAAGGGCATGTACAGCCCTGTAGGAAGGACTGTCCATTTCTCTATAATGCTGTACGTGCACATGTTTATCCCTATGCTGAGGCAGGAATTGCAGCCCAGAGCAGCCAAGGGGGAAGAAAGAGGAGGGAACAATAAGGCTGTGAAATCATCTTTAGTTCTCCGACCACATAATTCTCTCCATCTCCCCCTGCTGCATTATTCTTTCTGTCATTTAATAAACTGACTCCAAAATTATGAAAGAAAGGAAATCACCACCTCCTGTCCTGGGTGCTCGCTGAGGGATTATGGGACTTTACATAATTAAACAGGAGCCATGTAATTTCCCACCTGCTCCCTCCATTGTATATTGTGTGTTGCCCCTCACTATTTCTCAGCTCCTATTTCAAGCAGAAACATGATTCACTGTGACAAAAATGCGTCTCCCTGGTTCTCTGTATGGCTCCACCTGCTACTGCTGCCCACGTCTTGCTGCCACTCCCCACTTCACAGCCCACCTGACGTGACAGCTGGCCTCTGAGTCCAGCTGGGGTGCACAGGGTCCTTCCACAGGGCTCGGGTTGGGGCCTGGGCAATGGGTAAGTAGGCTACTTGGGCTCAAAGCCTGGCTTGACAAAGTGTCTCATCTCTCCAGGCCTCTGTTGGTTCATCCATAAAATGAGTTTGTACTATTTTCTTGACTGGTTCACATGGAGGTGTAAAGAGCCCTGTTACTGCCCAGGCCTGTAGAGTGCTTTACAAACTGGAAGGTGCTGTACAAATGTTACTATCAATGTGCTTTGGAAAGAACCGGATCCACAGCCACAAGCAGCAGCCGCAACACAGGAACTCTGATGGTGCCAGGGGCACACGGCTTCTCTGCTCAAAGATGCTCTGCTCTCTCCTCGGTATCACTTGGGGCTGCCAGAACATTCCCGACCTGGCAGCCATCCTGTGCAGATGGTGTGGAAGGATATCACAGATGATCGCATCCAGTGTCCTACAGGTTTATGCCTTCAGGGCCCAGGTAGGAAGAGGAAACAGACGAAGCAGGCCAGATGTTTGTAAGAAAATACCGAGTTGAGGGAATGTGGGAATTAGACATTTCTTTCAAATTCCTTGTCTTAAAAACATTGAGCGTGCTAAGTAGTGCACCCGACAGATAGGATCTGACCCAGGGGAGTTCAGTTAAAACTCCGAATTCGGTTTCTGTGCAAGATGCACGTGCTCCTTCACACCCCCTGGGCCTGCCCGGAGGTCGCCTGCAGACGTGTCTCTGCCCCTGAGGACAGTCTCCCGGCAGGGCAGAATGCTCAGCCCACGCCTGGGCCAGGCTGGAGGTGCCTGAGTGTTAACGCCTCTGGAGCAACCCCCAACCCGAGGAACAGGGGCAAGTGGGTCAACAGCCCAGCATCCTCGGCCGCTAAGGGACAACTCTGACATTCTCTCAGAGGGTGCTCAGCAGGACGGAGCCCCGCTCGCCTGCTGCAGTAATTGGCTCTCTGATGCACTCATCATCTGCTTCCTTCCCCGCCCCGTTTCACTTCCTGACTCATACCATGTTTCCTGGGACCCCAGCCAAATGAACTATTGCATCCAAATCCTTATCTCAGGATCTGCTTCTGGGGGAACCCAAACTAAGACAGTGCCTATTCAATGTTCTGCAGGTAGTCTCTCCAATACCCATGACAGCCAAAGGGCCTACTTCAACTTGTATACCTTTAGTCATGGGGAGCTTACCACCTCATGAGTTAGTCCATTCCACTCGTAGACAGCCTTGATCATCACAAATTAAAACTTTAAAACTCTTCCTGATAATGAACAGCAATATCGTTTCTTTCCAGGGCCATTCACCTGTTCTCATGTGATATCACTTGAAATCCCTTCGCCATCGTGGTCCCTCTTGCTGGTCAATCGCTAAACAGTTCTAAATACTCAGAAGCAAATACATGAATGCAAGTGCGGTCTGGCAGCCAAGAGCAGGGCAGCACTGGCAGCGTGGTCTCCTCCCTTCTCCTGGGCATCGTACCTCTGTTTAATGTAACCTGGGGTTCTGCTCCAGTCCCTGTTCACTCTGAGAACACGAATGATCTTAGCTGGAACCCGTCACAGGCTGCCACAGCCAGCCCAGCTCTGAATGCCCAGCACACACGGTACTCTCAGTGGAGGGAAAGGAGGGAAGGAAGTCATGGCCTGGGATGGGGACAAGATGTGACACCAGGACAGAGGAATTGGCCTTAGGGTGGACCAGTAGGCCAAGGTGCAGTGTACTTATCACACTCTCCATTGTATTTGAAGCCCAACTCAAGGTGGCTAGCAATAAAAAGAGCACATTGGCTCATGGCTCTGAGAAACCGATGATTAGACCCCATGCGGGTCCCCAAATGTGTCATAGGGAACACGTCTGTCCTTGTCCCTCTATCTGATTTCCCTGTGTGGACTGTGTTTTCAGGCAGACATCACTCCCCCTGGGTTCCCTTGTGTGGGTCTTATTCTCAGGCAGGCTCTCATCTCCTGGTTGCACAGTTGGTCTCCAAAAGCTACAGGCTTACATCCTCTCGTTTGGCAATGCCAGGGCAAAGAGGAGGCCTCTTTCCCCAGAGAGCTATCGAATGTTGGTTTTGTTCTTATTTGACAAGCCTGGGGCAGCTACGCAGCCTGGAGCTGGGAGCTGGGGTCAGCCTCATCCAACCATCTGCACTAAAAGCAGGGAAAGGCTGGTTCCCCAAAGGAAGGATAAAATCCTATTACCAGAAGGAAGAGGAAAAACCCAGGGTGTCTACTCAGGAAGCCTAGGATTCCCGTAAGACTTCGGACCATCATGAGTATCCAAGAGGTCTGATTCCAAAGGTAGATCAGGGCTGCGGGGTTTCCAGGGTGGCTGCCTGTGACAATGGGTCATCCGTGGCGGCAGAGCCCAGAGCTCCAGAGTCCCTGCTCTTAACAGGACAGGGCCTGTGGGGACATTATGATCTAATTAGACTGCGCATTTACTGTGGGAAAGGCACATGCTTTATAGGGATGATCTCAATTGCCTTCAGGATGCTCCCATGATTGTCATTAGCCCCATTTCACATGTGAGGGAACTGAGGTACCACGAGGTTAATGAACTTGTGTCCAAGGCCACACAGTCGGTGACAGAGCCAGGATTTGAATGCAGGCTGTCTAATCTAGAGCTGCAGTTCTCCACCTTGTCTGGGCCTTACAATTACCTGGAGAAACTATTAAAACCTCTATGCCAGGCTACAACACAAATCTCAATCTCTGGGAGTGGGACCCAGCCACCAATATTTTTTAAAGCTCCCCACTGCCACCACCCACCCCAGGCCAGTGATGCCAACGTGCAACCGTGGCCGAGGACTGCTGGCCTAGAGTCGGCACTTCTAGCCACTCCTCAAGGGGAGCTTCTCATTGGGCAGCGGGCAGGCTGGGTGTGGACCAAGGGTTGGGCGTAATGGCCGTTTCCTTCCCAGTGAATTACCTTCAATTCTCTCTCCTAAGCCAGTCAAGTTGCCAGTCTAGTCTCTTCTCCCAGACAAAATTTCTGACTCTCCAGCAGACTCTAATAGTCCCTCTGTTCATCTTCTCTGGCATCTCAGGAGGAGGGCTCCAAGGTTGGGAGCCCTCTGCCTGTGGGATCTAACACATTTTTCTGAATGTCTCTAATCCAAGGACCAAGGACAAAATCTGGAAAAGCTTTATAAGAGACAAACTTGAGCTCATTTTCATCCATTCCACAGATGGAGAAACTGAGACCTCCTTGCCTCTCCAGCGTTTTCTTGCTGGACAACTCACTGGCAGGCAGTCAAAATGACTGAAAGGCAAAAAGTGAGTCTGTCAGGAAAAAGACCACTGTTATGGACTGAATATTTGTGTCTCTCTCAAAATTCCTATTTTGAAACCCTATTCCAAATGTGATGGTATTAGGAGGTGGGGCCTTTGGAAGATAATCAGGATTAGATGAGGTCTTGAGGGTGGAGCCCTCGTGAATGGGATTAGTGCCCTTATAAGAGTCATCAGAGAGCTTGCTTCCTCCCTCTGATCTATGCCATGTGAAGACACAACAAGAAGTCAGCAGTCTGCAACCCAGAAAGGGTCCTCACCAGACCTCGACCATGCTGCTACCCTGATCTTGGACTTCCAGCCTCCAGAACTATGAGCAATAAATTTCTATTCTGTATAAGCCCCCAAGTCTACCGTATTTTGTTTTAGAGGCCTGAACTGACTAAGATAACAATTAATCCACAATTCCATCTGTCCATCAACACTCACGTCTCCAGAATCCCCCAGATAGACCCAAATTATCTAAATCATCCAGTTTCTCTAATAAGCATATGTTGAGCGCTTAGTGCTTCATCAGGCTGTAAGAATATAAGGAATTAGAGATAGAGGCCCCGCCCTGGAACACCTGCAGCTGTGTGATCGGCATTGTCAGTTGCCTTCCCGAGGACCATTCCTCTCCCCTCTTCTAAGCTGCCTGAACCTGCCTTCAGCAGAAACAACAGCAACTGAAACACAGACACTCACCTTCCTGGCCTCTCTTGCTGCTGGGATTGTGAACACTCTTGCCAATTGGATTCAAGGGGAAATCAGCTGGGGAGTATTGGGGAACATTTTCTTCCTGATAAAAAAGAGAGTGCACTGGGAGAGCTTCCTTCCCTGACTGGCCCTTGCCCCTTCCTGCTTTAGAAGGAGTCTGCATGAAGACCAGGAGGCCTGGAGGCTATGAGAGGAGACGTGGGCGACACACTGAGGACAGGGAGGCCGAGACACAGGAGGAGCTTGATCTGCAGTTGCCCTGTTGAGCTCCTGACCCACTCCTGGGTCCACTACTTCTACTCTTCTGGTTGTGATAGAAAATGAAATCCCTTGTTGTTTAGGCCACTTTTCATTGGGTGTCCCATTCCTTGTGGATAAAAGCATTCTTTTCTGAAACAGAATGATATCAGACAGACTTAGGTCTCTGCCTCTTACTGGTTATGAAATTCTTGGCCAGTTAAGTACCCTCTCTGAGACTTAACTTCACAAAATATAAACAGGAATAATAATGCCTCGTTGTGGGGATTAACTGAGACAGCAAACCTACGTGTATGTGAGGCACAGTTGGTGTTTTACCGATGTTCGTAACTCTTCATTTTCTCACCAAATGCAATACAGCATAGGAGTTATAAGTTCAGGCTTTGGAATCACCCAGATGTAGGCTTGAATCTGGACTCTGACTATTCATTTGTGACCTTGAGTAAGTCACCTTACTGGAACCTCATTTTCCTGATCTGTAGAATGGGTATACTATTAGCACCTGCCTCCCTGGGCTGTTGTAAAGATTAGGGAAGAAATTGCTTGTAAAGATCTTGACAGAGAGGCAATAGATACCAAATGTTCAATATATGTTAACTATTGCTATTATGTTGAATTAATCGTCTGAAGAGGAAATAATAAATTCAACGAAAAATGGTGCTGTAGTTTTACCAACCCCAGCCTCCCTTCCTCCTTTCAAACAGAAGCCTGATTTTGTTTCAGATACCCCTTGGACATAGCCCATCCCCAGCTCAGCTCACCCCAGACTCCATGGTTGGACCAGTCTGCACTAAGGTAATCCCACCACTTTGCCAGTGACCGCAATGTTGAGGAATGAGCATGTGACCTACCTCTCGCCAATGGGGCAAGACTGGCCTGGTGGCTTTCAGTAAAGTTTCCTCTCTCCCAGGACACTCCGCACTGGAAGAGACGCTCTCTCTTCTTGGTCTGGATGTTTTCATGTCTGGCTGTGACAACCAAAACATCTGCCAGCAGCAAAAGAGGAAGCCAGCCTCAAGGATTGCACAGAGACTAGCAGAATGAACATGGGTCTTTGAAGATATGGCTGAGCTGTTGGTCACCAATCCTAAAACCCACCCTACCCAGAAGTCTATACAATACATTTGGGGGCAACACATTTCTGTATTGTTTAAGCCAGTTCGAGTTGATGTTTCTGTTTCCAGTTAGGACCAAAAGCATCCTAACTGATAGAGATGGTCTCTGGCATGTTGCTCCCTTAGTATCCAAGCTCTGGGCCCAGATCAGATATGGAGTCACAGAATCATAGAATGATAGAAGTCAGAGAGCTCATCCTGTCCCCATCACATAAATGAGAAGATGAAGGCCCAGAGATGGGAAGCAACTTGCCCCAGGACACACAGCTAGTAGAAGGCAAAGCCATCATGCACACCCATGTTTTCTGACCCCTGAAACCCTCTCTCCTTGTACCCACTGCCCACTTCTGGCAAGGAGAAAGACTGATATGATCTGGGAAGAAGGAAAGAGGAATGAAAACCAAGAAGCAAAACTTCAAGAAGCAGATCCTACAGGAGATCTGGTAATTCCCCAGGAGCCCCTCAGCACTCCCCCAGCCCCCAGCTCACCAGGGCTCAGATCTACTTAGTGTCTCCACACTGTGACACATGCAATATTAAACACCACATCAGGGCCTGATACACTGTCTTCTGGGACTGATGGCCATCGGGACAGGTTGTAGATCAGGGTGATGACAGGGCACAGATGAAACGCTGACTCTAGTCAGCCCGACTCTTTTGCTTAACTGCACCACTCACAACCCTGAGCGACAGGGCAGTAAGTCTCAGACACAGACAGAGAACTGCATCCAACCACGGTGGGAACCTCGGCTTCAGGCAGACCCAGGAGACATCAGTGCATCTGAATCGGCCACCTTTTCTTCTTTTTGCCAAGTCAAGGCTGAGGAATCATCACACATGCTGGGGCTGACCTTGAATCCAAGAGCACTGATTTTCCCAAGAGCAAACAATCCCACAATGGAGAGAGAATTCCGTGGCAGAGACACCTAGTGCTCACCTATATTTGGGTGTCCTCCTCTTCTGGGCACCTGGGAGGATTCCTTTTCTCCACACACACACTCCAGGAAGGTGGGGCCATGCATTAGTTCTGACCAATTGGTTGTAAGCAGAATGGATGCATATTTCTTCTGGATCAAAGCATTTAATTGCTAGTATAAAATCTTCCAACTTCTCTTCCCTGCCTTGGCAATCACGAAAACATGTGTGCGATGGAAATGCTACAAGACGGAAGCAACCTGGAGCTCTAAATCACTGTGTGAAGACAGCTGCCCAAGAGAGTGCCTCCAATCTGCAGAAAGGAGGAGACTTGTGTTAAGTGGCTGAGATTTCTGTGCTGCTTGTCATTGCACCATGACCTAGCCTAACTGACACAGGAGTCTCGTCAATATTGGTGCTGCCCCCGCCATTCTATAAGCACTTACTGTGTTTCAGGAACTGCTCTAAGAGTTCCATGGACCTTCCGTCATTTAAATCCCACACTAACCCTATGAGAGGAGATTCAGGATTTTCCCAGGGACAAATATCAAAGACAGGGTAAAGCTATGAATTCTCATACCCAGGCTGATCTTACTCCAAAGCCGGATATGCTTTTATTGTTAAACATGGAGGGAAAAAAACCGACAGGGAGAAAAACATTTATAATAATTGAAAAAAATAAGATTGAAAAATCTGTATATTAGATGTCTCCAATTATTTTTACATACACACACAAAGAGATGGGGACAGAGACAGAGAGAGAGAGAGAGAGAGAAAATGGAAGTGAATCCCAATATATACGGTTGAAATCTTTAATGGGTGGTTTTATGGAAGATTTTTATTTTATTTTTACATGCTTCTATAATCTTTTAGGTCTTCTACAATGAATACACATTATTTTATAATCAGAAAACAATGCATTTTTAAACGTAAGATAGTATCCAAAATAGAATGTGAATTACTGATATCCAAAACACTCATGACTCAAGAAGACTCAGGAAGTGATGGAAAACAAATGTTTATTAAGCCTCTACTGTGTGTCTGACATTTCTTATATGTTATGGCATTTAATCATCTCAATTATCTGAGAAATAAGAATTAATTTTCCCAATTTGCAGATAAGAAAGCTGGGATTCAGAGAGGTCAAGTGACTTGCCTAAAGTCACACAGCTATGACATGACAGAACCAAGCTTTTGTACCCCCAACTCATGTTCTTTCCACTATACAGTGCTTGCTGTGATTAGCCCTAGGCGGGAGTTCATAGTTGGCTTTTTTGTTTTTGTGTGTGTGTGTGTATGAGGAAGACTAGCCCTGAGCTAACATCCATTGCCAATCCTCCTGTTTTTGCTGAGGAAGATTGGCCCTGGGCTAATATCTGTGCCCATCTTCCTCTACTTTGTATGGGATGCCGCCACAGCATGGCTTGACAAGTCGTGTATCGGCGTGCGCCCAGGATCCGAACCTGCAAACCCTGGGCCGCCGAAGCAGAGCGCGCACTTAACCGCTGCACCACCGGGCCAGCCCCCATAGTTGGTTTTTAATCTTACATTCCTCCATTTGTATGAATGTAAGGATGTCTGAATTTTACTTCAAACCAGAGAAGCGCCTCCCCATGAGGCTTCCCACAAGAAACAACAGCAAATGCTGATCAAGGTATTAAAGTATTGCTTACCCACATTCGTAATCTTATTCCCCAAAGCGTACATCCCGGGGCTGGTGTTCATGGCTTGTTTAAAGACCTCCGGAGGCATTTCCTCCTGTGTCCCAGTCTTACCTCGAGCCACCCCCTGAGGCCAGTCTAACATGAGCAGAGGAGCAAAGGGGGAGCCAGATGGCTGGGTCTGCCCTAATTATCCAAAACTATACACAAAACACTGATTTCAAACTTTTTATCATGAAAACTCTCAAACTCAAAAGTAGAAATCATAACAAACTCCCAGGTATCCATCACCCAGCTTCCACAGCTATCAACATTTTGCCATATTGTTTCATCTGTACCTTATGTTTTGTTTCATCTCTATCTGATTTATTTTAAAGTAAATCCCAGACATCATGCCATTGGCACCTAAACACTTCAGCAACATCTCATAAATCATGGACATGTTTATACATAACCACAAGGCAATTATCTCACCTCACAAAATTATAGTCTTACGTAATACCCAGTCCCTATTCAAATTTCCCAATTGTCTAAAAAAAGTACATTTTTAAGTTAGTTTTCCCAAATCAAAATTCACACTAGTTTCATTCACTATGTTTGCTGTTAGGTCTCTCAAGCTTCCTCTGATACAATGATGACAAAACTTGTCATCTAAAGGTGTCACCACTTTTAGAAAGATGGTACTATTAATGATATATCAGGACAAAAAGCATCAACCAAGATTGCCCAGGGAAAATCATACGGTGACCCCACCTTTAAGTGCCCCCTTGTTTAGTACAAGACTTAGTGCCTTAGTACAAGACTCTGCCAGTAGTCCTGCAGAAGGATGTTCATTCCAGTTTGGGTGAATTGCTTCCTGTGGGGCTGTTTCATAGGTTCCTTTATCTTGCATTCTTCTTATGGATAAGAAGTCTACAACCCAAAGGTTTGGTTAGACTCAATTGCTGTGTAATTTTTATTTATTTTGTGTGTGTGTGTGAGGAGGATCAGCCTTGAGCCAACATCCACGCTAATCCTCCTCCTTTTTGCGGAGGAAGACCGGCTCTGAGCCAACATCCATTGCCAATCCTCCTTTTTTTTTTCTCCCCAAAGCCCCAGCAGATAGCTGCATGTCATAGTTGTACATCCCTCCAGTTGCGGTATGTGGGACGCGGCCTCAGCATGGCCGGAGAAGTGGTGCATCAGTGCGCACCCGGGATCCAAACCCCGGCCGCCAGCAGCGGAGCGCGCGCACTTAACCTCTAAGCCACGGGGCCGGCCCTGCTGTGTGATTTTTAAATGTGCAGTTGCCCTGCTGTATTAGATTCCTGTTGCTACTGCCACAAATTACCAGGAACGTAGTGGCTTAAAACAACGCAAATTTTTTATCTTATAGTTTTGGAGGTCAGAAGTCTGAAATGCGTGTAACTGGGCTAGAATAAAGATGCCGTCAGGACTTCATTCCTCCTGGAGGCTGGAGGGATCATCTGTTTTCTTGCCTTTTCCAGCTTCTAGAGTCTGCCCACATTCCTTGGTTCATGATCCTCTTCTTCCACCTTCAAAACCAGCAACGACAGGTGAGTCTCATGATGCAGCCTCTCTGGTTCTCTCTCTGCCTCCCTCGTCTCCATTTAAGTCTCCATTTAAGGACCCTTGTGATTACGTCGGATCCACTCAGATAATTCAGGATTATCTCCTTATCTTAAGGTCATCTGATTATCAACCTTAGTTCCATCTGCAACTTTAATTCCTCTTGCCATGTAACCTAACATACTCACCGTTTCCCAGGATTAAGACATGGCCATTATTCTATTGCCGTTGTAGTAACTGTGGTTGAGTCGCATACTAAAATCAGTTGAGCCTTCCCTTCTCTTTGAGGAATGTCACAAGCACAAGCGGTGATAATTACATTGGCCACAATACACAGCCATGAACTCCAGCCCTCTCGCACCTCCTTTCCACCGCCCCCTTCTCTGGCCGTGTCTTGAGTGACCCCCAACATCCCCTTGGGAGACATTAAAGGGATACAGCAGAGTGTTGTCACAGTTAAGGGCACGCATTTTGGGTTCACACTTGTTGGCCACAGGGCTTTGAAAATGTCATTTAAGTTCTCTGGTCCTCAATGTCCTCATCAGTGAAGTGAAGAGCATGATGATCAATTCCAGACAAGTCAGATGAGGTATGACACTGTTTAGAACAGCATCCGGCACATGGAACATTCTCAAGCTCTTTTAGCTGTTATTAGCATAGGACCACAGCGCTTCCCCCTCCACTGCCCTGGCTTCACCTGCTGCAGCTGCAGCTCTCATTCCTTTTTGAGCCAGAGTTGAGAGCTTTGCGTCAACTTCCATGAGAAGTTTAAAAGACAAGAAGATGAAATAGTGCTATAGCTGTAGCTTTAGATATAGATATAGATATAGATATAGACACATAAATACATATTTATATATGTATATAATTATTTCTTTAATTTAGAAGCAGGAGATACATCCAAGGTTAGATGAAGAAGCAACTTATAATCGGTAACTTGTATTTCTTAACTTTTTCAATGTATGCTGAGCACGATGCTAGGCATTTTTCTGACATCATCTCATGGGAGGCCCACTGGGGCTGCAAGCAGGTATTCATGTCCCCACTCCACAGATGGGGAAACCGACACTCAGAAGTTAAGGAGGTTGGCCGAGGACACACAGGTGGTATGCTGACTTTCCAAGTCATGGAATTTAGAACAAAATTAATATCTTCCTGGCAAAAAAGTCAATGTGTTTGCCAGGGTACCACAAAGTAGCTGAATATTCGAAGGAGGCTATTTGACATTTGCATATCTTTAAATCTTGATCTAAATGGTATCATTTCTTTTAAATAGACTAAGCAACTATGAATAATTAGCAATTAATAATTATTATGCCTCATTAACTTAATAAAGGATTATGTCTTTATAGAAAATGCAAAGCTAATTGGAAAAGAAAGTTAACCCATGCTTTTTCAGCTTCCACAGGGAAGATTTGCCCATTTGGAGGAGATGCCCAGAGTCCAGAAAACTCTGCTCACCTGGGGCCAGGTCACCCAGGCTGCCCACCTATGACCAAATGAGAGCTGGAAAGCCGGCCTTGTGAACTTAAACCTATAAAGAGGCCTGTCACTAACCAAACAGAAATCTCTGGAAACAAAACAAAATAAGAAGAACAGTTAACAGCTCTCCAGGGCTGCGTGGCCTGTGACCCAGAAGGCGGGGAATGTGGGCAGCATAGAAATCTCAGCTACAATGTGCAGAACTGCCACTTTCAGAAGATAAATATAGGTCAGGCAGCCCTTTTGCCTAGGGGGAAGGAGGACGGGGATGAAATGTCACCAGAGCACTAGTCCAGGGTCACAAGTTCAGAGAGAGAGATCCACCCACTGCTCTCCATTTTGCAGCCCCTGATCTTGTCCTTGGACCAGGCAGGACAATTGCATCAGCTTCCTAAATGGTCTCCCACCCCCAGTCTTGCTCCCTTGCAATCCTAATGGCAGCTAGAGTGAGTCTGTCAAAAGGAAAATCCGATCTCAATGCTCCTCTGCTTAAAGCTCTTGTGTTGGCTTCCCACTACCCTTGTGATAAAGCCTAGAGGGAGGGAGCCCTGCTTGACACCCCAGGATCTTCTCCTCCTGCTTTCTTCTCTGGATTCTCCTCCAGAGCATCTGCAACAGCACCAGCTCACAGAGACACTCGGAGTGTCTCAGTCGACGGCCGCTCCAGTGTCTGCAGACAGCTGTGTGCACCCCTGTGAGCAGAGCACAGGGTACATTCCGGCCCGGAACAGGGTCTCAGTGAACGTCGGCTGTAAGAAACCTGCTGCGATTGCCAGTCCTCGTGGGCCAGCTTCTTTCCAGGACCCACCCCTACCCGCTTCAGCCCATCTTCTGGGTCATAGCATCGCCTCTGCTGGAGTCTCTGGCTAGGAGCCCTCCCTCTCTTCAATCTGTGCCAGGTCAGGAGTCTCAGCCACACCTCTGGGACTGGACTGGGAGTCTTATCTCCACCACTGGGTGTGAACCCCTCAGGTGTGTCAGCAGAAGATGGGATCGCGGTTCCAAGTGTGCACACTGGACTCAGACCCCACATCTGAATTCCGGCTCTGCCACTTTGTAGCTGTGTGGTTTTGGACGAGTCGTTTACACTCTGTGCTCCTGTTCCCTCATTAGTCACGTGAAGACAACAGCAGCACTACTGTTCTATGGTTTTGTAATGCATGCCAAGCACGCAGAGCCGGTGCATGTGAAATACCCCACATGTGTTAGCTCTCGTTGTTATGGTTTTGGGGTTTTGGTGGAGGTCATGACAAACCTGGACCAGTGACCCAGTACGTCTGCCGTTACCTCCAATGAGGCCACCACTTTGAATGAGCGCTTATAAACCCCTGGGCACAGGCAGAGGAGTGCCATCTTGCTTATCTCGCGACGAGGAACCTGATAACTCAGAGAACGTCAGGAGCTTCTGCCCAAGATCACAAACATGGAGAATGGCAGAGCCAGAAGTCTAACCCACGCTGTCTGACTCTGAAGTCTGTGCTCTTCACTACATGGTCTCGAGCTTTGTCTGTGGTTCATCTTTGATCACAACCTGAGGGAGAGTTCTCTCTCCCTCTCTCTGCAACACCTGCTCCCTTCCCATCGCTAGATAATTCCCACTTGTCCTTCCAGCCTCTGCAAAGAAGTCGCCTCTTTAAGAAGCTTTGCCTGACTTCCTCAGGCTGGTCCCTTGTTCTACTTTTGTGCTTATCCCTGTTCTGCCACATCCGTCAGGACAGGCTATGCAGTAACAAGCAACCCCAAGACCTCAGAGGCTTAAACAGGGCCCAGATGGATGGAGCAGCCTCTACCTAGAACATTTCCAGTTGTCATGGCAGAGGGTAAGAAGGGTCACTGTGACAGGGGCCCGGCGTGGACAAACTTATCAGGCAGACTTGTCCTATCAGCTCACATTTTACTGTCCAAGGCAAGCCACATGGCCAAACCAAACTCCAAGGGGGCAGGAAGCATAGCCTTCCATACAACCCTCCTGCTGGTAAACAACACAGTGTCCACCATCATGGGTCTCGGCACATTATAAAGTGGTGAACCGCTGACTTCTCTGTCTTCCCCACTGTGAGCTTCCCCAGGCATTGGTCTTTATCTTCAAGATATTGCCTCGTACAGTAGCTGCACCAAATAGGCACCCACCATCTGCATTTTGAATAGAAAAATAAAGAAAAGCCTGAATGAAGTCCAGACCAGAGCCCTTTCTCCATCCTGACTCCTCTTACCACCTCCTGCTGCACAGAGATGACTCATTTGCACAACTGCTCCAGCCACACAGGCCTTCTCTTCTTCCAGAAACATGCCTGCTCACCCTCCTGTGCAGGGCCTTTGCACATGCAGTCTCTTTTTCCTGGAACACTCTCCTTGAAATCTGTGTACACCAGAGATGCCTGGTGTACAAGGAAGGCATCTTCCTTGACCACTTCACTTAAAAGAGCTCTCCTGCCACAGCCCTCACCAGCCTCACGTCCTGTTTCATTTTCTCCATAAACATGATTGTTGTATTAAATTACATTGTTGATTTGTTTACTTACTTAGTGTTTGCCTTCCTGATGAAAATGTGGCTCCATGAGGCAGGCCCTTGCCCACTGTGTTTTCTGCTGTACCCCAAGAACTGGAATAGTGTTTGGAATTGGTTAACACTAAATAAATATTTGTTGAATTAATAAGTGAACGAATAAATAAACATGTAAGTACACAATTTATTGCCACTGTATGGAGAGGAAATGACCAAAAAAAAATACTCTCTGCTTACTGCGGAAATAGTATCTAGGGAAGAGTGATGCATGAGCTCAAACTTCCCTGGATTTTTTTTGTGTGTGTGAGGAGATCAGCCCTGTGCTAACATCTGCCAATCCTCCTCTTTTTTTTTTGTTGAGGAAGACTGGCCCCAGGCCAACATCTGTGCCCATCTTCCTCCACTTTATATGGGAAGCCGCCACAGCATGGCTTGCCAAGCAGTGTGTCAGTGCACGCCCGGGATCCGAACCGGCGAACCCCGGGCAGCCGCAGCGGAGTGCGCACACTTAACTGCTTGTGCCACCAGGCTGGCCCCTCTGGATTTGTTTTTTAAGATCCTCAAGCCATCAAAATCAGCCCCGATGCCCTTCTAAAATGTATTATATAAGCAAAATGATGGTGAATTAACTGTTTAATTAATGTTATTGCTAGCATATTAGTTTGCAGTCAAATTTATGACCCGATAGATTTGCCATCTTTAGGAGTGACAGGTTGATGTCACGGCACCAGGGTCTTTGGCAGAAGCAGGAGCTCAGTGCATTTCTGCCATCTTCCAGCTCTGTGTGAGGCAAGCAGCACGGCATAGTGAGAGAGGCCTGAGACCACTCACTCCTTCATTCCCTGAATCCTGATTGAGAACCTACTGCACACCAACCTATGCCAGGCTCTGCAATGAGCAGTCTGCGAGTGAGGGAATACATGCAGGTGTTTATTCATTCAACAAACATTTATTTTTGTCTCTAGCCCATACGAAGTGTTATGTTAGGTGGTGAATAAAACTGATGTGGAAATAGAAAGTGTGGGTCTGGTTCAGACTCTGGAATCTCACGGAAGTTCACAGTCAGTAAGAAAAAGAGACAGATTTGACCCTGCTAACCTACCATCAAGTTTACTGCACTTGCTCATAGGTACCGTTCTCTCCTGGCCTTCATCCCCCCTCATTCCTCACCCCTACATTTAATCCCTCAGCAAGTGCTGACGGCCCCGCCTCCAAAATACACCCTGAATCCATCTACTCATCTCCTACTCTACCTCCCCTGCCCTCGTCTCTCATCTGAATGTCTGCAACTCCCTCCTTCCACTCCTACCCACTCCCAAATAATTCCCCACGCAGCCACCGAGTGAATGTTTAAACCCTCCAGAGGTTCCCCACTGCTCTTAGAATGACATCAATCTCTTATCACAGCCCAGAGATCCTTGCCCAGCTCACCAACCCCGTCCTCATCTTTCCACAGTCTTGGGTTTGGGATCCTTCTCTTCCTCCCCAATAGGAAGTCTGCTTTGGTTTCACTTGTTAAGAGATGGATTCATAAGAATGTCTTCAGCCGCAAACAACACAAAACCCCAATCAAGGAAAAGTAGGTATCTCACCTAAAGGGAAGTCTGGTCATAGGGCCATGCCAGAGGCAACAAAAACCCAAGTTCTTTCTGCATTCTGATTTTCTGGCCTCACATGTGACTTTCTGCAGACTAGCTCCCTCCAAGCATAAGATGGCTGCCATGGTCCTGAGTGTGACACCTTTTCCCTTATATCTCTTTCTATCTGTGAGGAGAACCTTCCCAGAAACCCCTGTATTCTTCCCTTCACATCTCATTGGCCAGAATCATGTCACATGCCCGTTCCTAAACCAATCAATGGCAGTGGGACTAGGATAACCTTGATTACCTTAGATTTATTAGAATTTAGCCCCAAATCATGATGGGGAGAGGTGGACATCCAAACGAAACTGAGGTTCTGCTGAAATGGAAGAAGGGGCTAACTATGTAGGGCGAAAACCAACCTGCCTGTCCCAAGCAGGAGCAGGCTATAGAGCGTGACGCGTTTCAACCCCACTCTGCCACTTCTACACCGTGTGATATTTGTCTAGTCCTTTTGCCTCTCTGTGTCTCAGTTTCCTCAGCTATGAAGTGTGGCTGAGTGCCACGCTGCCACCCTCCTCTGCTACGCGTGGCGCTGGAGTAGGAGAGCAGTGCTGGGGCACCTCGGAGGTGGCCGTCGAGGTTTACATCCTGCAGAAGTACGCAAGGTTGGCGTCATCCAGCTCAAACACCTACTGAAGCAGGCACTGGCCCTGAGCGTGCACCACGGTCTCCTCCTGAGGCCCATCAACTCCAAGGCCAAGGGGGCACCAGCAGCTTCAAATTAGTTTCCAAACACAAAAGGAAACTCCAGTCCAGGAAGACGTCCACCACGGCAGCTCCCAGGAGAGCCGGCGAGGCCAAGGAGAAGGGCCCCAAGAAACCAAGTGAGGCAAAGAAGGACCTCCCCACCCAGGTGAGGTGAAAGGGGACCCAGGAAGCCAGGGGAGGTGAGGACAGCTCCCTCCAAACCAGGTGCAGCCAAGGAGAAGGCCCCCAAGAAAGGCACCAGACCAAGGACCCAGAGGCAAGACTGGGCGAGGCCAGTAAGGCCTTTCCATGCAAGACAAGGCACACAAGCACCTCCCAGTGTCCACAGGCCCAGTAGGAAGTGAAAGCCCAGAGGCAGAAGGAGCAGCCAAGGTGCCAAGGCCCAGAGGAAAACAAAAGCTGGGGTCAGAGTTGAAAACTCACAGTCACCAAGAGTAAGAATGGTGCTGCTTCCCCATGCAAAAAGAAGATGGGCACCGAGGTCCCTAAAGAGGTCATTGGCCAGGAGGCTGGGAGGGGCTGAAAGCCAAAGTCTCTGCTCCTCCTAAGGGCAGTGGGTCCAAGACAGTGCCTGCACCACTGGCCAGAAAAACGGACGCCCCCCAGGGGCCCCCTGGTGCGCTTGCCAAGCCCTCGTCATTCAGCCCTTCTCACTCAGTGAGAAGGCAGAAGCCAAGAGCTGGAAGGTGGGATGGAGAGAGACTGAGATTCTGCTTGAGTTTTCATTCCCCAACAAACCATCACTCTACGTATTTATTTCGTTTTACCTATTTATCAATAAAGACTCCCCCCCACCAAAAAAAATGAACAAACAATATGGTGCTTAAGATATGTTTTGGAAATGAAGGAAGGGATGAACAAATGAATAGCCTTCCATTCTGGGCAGCTTATTTCCTGCTGAAAACAGATCTGATGTGTCAAAATGCTGAACAATATGAAAAATAACTTCCGAAATGGAAACTCTAGAGAGATGGACATTTTAAGTTGGAGGTTTCTTCTTATAAAAATGAACTATGAACAAGACAGATGGAAAAAAAATGTCCAGCCTCAACTTCAAACATAAATAAGCTGTGACAATACAGGCCGTGTATGGCCGTGAATATTTAAGGAGAGAAAGCCAGAGGAGCAGAGAGACTCAAGTTGATAGGCCCCATCAAGGGTCCTGGCATTGGCAGAGGGGGAGGATGGTAAGGTGGTCTCGAGACCACCAAGCACCAAGCACCAAGCACAGTGATGCCCTGAATATTTCTGTTCATTGTTCATGTGGGGACCAAGTCAAATGGGTGCCGCTTGGTGGGAAGGAGAAAGAGAACAGATATATTTGTTTGGCATCGGCTCTGTGGCAGCCCCTGAAAGTAGGTTCTGTCATTTAATCCTCACAACAAGCTGAGAAGCTGGCATTACTACTCCCATTTTACAGATGAGGTAACTGATTCTCTGAGGAGTAAATAACATACTCAAGGGTATCTATCTAATTGTTTAACAAACATTTCTCATGAGCCGGGAGTAACTGCTCTAAGTGCTTTACAAGCATGAACTCATTTATTCCTCACACCACCACTGTGAAGTAGGGGCCATTACTGTGTCCACTTAACAGATGAGGAAACTGAGGCACGGAGAGGTGAAGTAACTTGGCCATGATCATGCTGACGCCCACCTGAATCCAGCTGTCTGGCTCCAGAGTCCATGTTCTTAAGGACTATGCTGTGTAGACGCTCCAGTTAGTAGCAAATCCGGATTCCAACTCATGTCTATCTATTTCCAAAACAAAAACATTGTTCTGCTCCACCACACTCCCTTCCCATATGAAACAATGTAGCTATTAGAGGTGGCAGCATCTAAAAAAAAAATGATTAGACCAGAATTGGAAAAGATTAAATGCCTACAGGGGCCAAGCTAAGGGAAGCAGGCAGACGCACCAGAGACGTGAGTGATGAGAACTGGGGTCAGGGGACAGCGCGTGCCCCATGTGAACGGGGAGCTGTCATTTGGACCCAGCCACTGGGTCATAAGGAATTGGAGACCCAGCATTGCCAGATTTTAAAGCAGATTCTTCCAAATTTTAGAATGCTGAATAGTTAACAGAGTACATCCTGTGTGATTCCATCTACATGGAGTCTAGAAGGAGGGAAAACGAACATGTGCTGTGCAGTGACGAGAGCAGGTCCTCGCAGAGTGGTGACCAGAGGGAGCAGGAATTGCTGTGGCATCCTCCTTCATATGTTCTGCTTACACAGTTGTGTTCACTTTGTGCTAATCCATTGAGCTGTATGCTGGTGCTATGTGCACTTTTCTGTGTCTATATTACCCTTTACAAGAAATTTTGCCTTTTTAAATCATGGAACTAGAAAATAAATAAAACTCTATGTCAAATACATCTCTCAGGTCACTCATCTGCCAGAGTGAGGCACCTGTCTTAAGCCTTTAGGGGATCATTCTTGCATTGAGTTGTTTGGGACTGCAAGCCTATGCTTTTCTGTGCTAGGAATTATATGCAGGGGCAGGTAACGTCACAGGACGCGTAGCATGAGCCTGTCTACAATGGAATGGACTGCTGCTCCTGGAGGTGGTGAGCTCCTCTTCCCTGTAGGAGTTCAAGAAAGAGCTGGACGACTATTGGTCAGGGCTTCTGCAGAGGACTTGGGGGAAGGAGCTGAGCGAGATAACAGGAAAGTTCCTTCCAGTCCCGAGCGCCAAAGAATCCAAGATCATTTATCCAATCATTCATTTAACAAATACTGCTGAGCACTAAGTGCCTCCTCTGTGTCAGGCGTATGCCCAGCACTGGAGATTCAGTGGTGAAAAAAACAGTTAGGGTCTCTTCATTTAAAGACCTTGCAAACCATCGGGGTGGGGGGGAGCATTAAGTCAGTTCAGTGGAGAGGAGAATGGTGAGGGAAGCTGAGGGGGCTCTGCTTTCATCTCTTGGGGGCCCCTTTTAATGTAGGTGAAGGAAAATGCCCCTGTGAGTGAGTAAGTGTTCAGCTAAGACATGATTGATGACATGAACTAGCCAGACAAAGGGGTGGGGGGCTGGCTGAAGGAGGGAAACAGAGGCTTGTTTGAGGAAATGGGGAAAGTTCAACTTAACTGAAACACAGGCAGTGTGGAGGGCAGTTGTGTTCCTGCAGTCTGGCTACCTCTTTATTTCCAGGATTCTAAGAACGTAAAATTCTAAGACCCCATAATTCTGAGCATCTATGATTCAACAGCTCTCTATTATGAAGTTTCTCTGAATTTCGTTTTCCGAGATTCCATGAATACACCTTTCTAAGTCTCTGGTTTTCAGGCACAATGAATTTGCATCCTAATTTTACTGTACCCTGACGGTGCCCTGGATTATTCCTCTGCTAGTGTAGACAAGGCTAAAGAGAAGTATTTGGAAGAAAAACCTCATTCGCATTTGCTCTGCAATCTGCCTCCCAATTAGACCCTGTGTTCTGCCCTGTTCTGGGAAAAGAGACAAAAGAAAATGCAGACGGGGCCCTGCTTAGACTAATGAGTGATCTCCGTGGGCAGAGTTAATGCCAAGCCCTGTTTGGCCGCCAGGCCATCACCAGCATGGGGTGAAGACACAGACTAATTTATGTCTGTGAAAACACATTTTTACATGGTGCCCTGACACCAAGACAGGCGTTTTCTCCCCACAAAACAAGCCCAATTATCATGGCAAGCTCTTTGGCCTTTTCTGCTCTACTGAAGAGTTGCAAATTCTCTTAACCCTTGATAGCTCTGTGAAGAGGAGCAATAAGGAGAATGGTGCAAATGGGGTATCTTGGGAGGAGGAAGGTGAGTCTGAGATGTGGGCCATGCAGCTTGATGCTAAGAGCTTGGGCACTGGAGCCAGGGTGTTTGATGGAGAAAGCTGCTCACCCAGTGGATGCCTCAGTGGCCCCGCCTGTAAAATGGTGGTGAGCACAGTACCTCAGAGGACTGTTGAGCCTATAAATGAATTAATGTAGGTGAAGTGCTCAGGACAGCGCTGACTCACAGTGTTCACTGTTTTTATGAAACAGAGGCCAGAGGATGCTGCACTATATATGCCGTATTAAGGGTTGTGGAATTATCCAATGAATGATGGTTACCAACTGAAAGGTCTTAAGTAGATAATGAGTTAAACAGATAAGAGGGGCCTTGCTGACGTGTGGAGGGTAACTTGGCAGGGGTAAGAGTGAAAGGGCATGGTGCGCTGGGTAAATGGCGAGGCATTTACTACAAAAGAGCATATGGTCCACGTGGCCTGGAGTGCGGCAAAGAATAGCAGATGAAAGTGGAAACGTGGGTTATGGGGTGTCTTAGTCCATTCGGGCTGCTATAACAAAGTGCCATAGACTGGGTGGCTTATAAAGAACAAAAATTAAATTCACAGTTCTGGAGGCTGGAAGTCCAAGACCAGCGTGCCAGCATGGTCCTAGTGAGGGCCCTCTTCCTGGCTGCAGACTGCTGTCTTCTTGTGTCCTCACATGTTGGAATGACAGCAAGAGAGCTCTTTGGGGTCCCTTTTATAAGGGCACTAATCCCATTCGTGAGGGCTCCACCCACATGACCTAATTCCCTCCCTAAGGCCCCACCTCCTAACACCATCACTTTGGGGAACAGGTGTCAACATGTGAATTTTGAGGGGATGCAAACATTCAGTCCATTGCAAGGGAAATCACCAAAGGTTTTTTGAACAAAGTCAGTCATTAATTATACTTTTGTTCCAAGTGTCAGAAACACAACTGAAACTGGCTTAGGCAAAATTTAAGGGCTCATGTAGTTGGAACTTCCTGTGGTGAAGCTAGCCCTAGACTAGATTAGCTCTAGACTAGATTAGCTCTAGACTAGCTAGACTAGAATCAGATGCTGAAATGACTTCTTCAGGACATGGCTCCCTCTATCTCCTAATTCTGCTTTTCTCCAAGTTGGCTTCCTTCAGGACCAAGTGCTCCACAACTGGTGACAAAGATGCCACGAGTGACAAAGATGGCCACCAACAGCTTCGGCCTCACAGCCTATCAGGTAAGCCATGCTGGGCGGAGGGAGCATTTCAGGTCAGGCTTGCATGTCATTGGCCTGCCTTGAGTCTGGTGGGTATCCCTGAACCAGTCACTGAGGCTGAGGTGGGATTCTTTGATCTCTGATTGGTCAGACCGCGTCATGTGCCTATTACTGTAGGTGGATGGTAGGGTTATGGCCTGAGAGCAGGAAAGGGATAGTTCCCCACAGGAAAGGCAGAGGGGTGTGTGTGTGTGTGTGTATTGTTTGTTTTGTTATGATGGTTGTGGTTGTGTTGTTTTGCCAGGAGGAGGATGGATTTGAGGCAAGCAAAAATAACATATGTTCATAGTATATACACATATGTGTTTATTTTGTTTATTTGTGCTTTTGAAAATGAAGTGGATTTGTTTGAAAAAAGACTAGATTAGGGCCATCAAATCTGTAATGCCCTCATATCACTTCACCTTCCCATACTCATGGCAGACATGACTAATTCATTGCTGGTCCACCCAGCCCTCTTTTTTGTTGACCCTAGATAGGTCGCCATCAGTGAATCTGAGTGGGAAACATCTGCCACCCCTGGATTGGGGGGCAGGAGTCTAATTTTTTCCTATTTCTTGGAGGCCATACCTCTCATCTTTTTCAACTAGAAGGAGATAGATGAAGGGAAGATGGGGCTGATGATCTGTCATATCTCCACATGGAAGAAAAGAAAGGGAGAAATGTGTCCAAACCACGGAGCAGGAGTCTGGACTGAGAAGTCCTGAATGAAAGCTAAGGGTGTGTTCCTCCAGCATTAGGAGCCCAGGAATCAGCTGGCTCTGTGTCTAAATCCCTTCATTACTACTTACTAAACCTGTGACCTTCAATAAATTGCTTCATCTCTGTAGACTACTTTCTTCATTTGTAAAATGGAAATAACAACTCCCCCCAGGGTCAGTGTGAGCTCTGAAAGGGTAATGTAGGCAAAGAACTTAGCCCAAGATGTACCTAGTGCTCAAAAAATAGACGTTATCTTTGTAATCATGGTTAGTACAGCTTCCTGCTGTCTTCAAGCTTCCAGGTGCTCATCTTTTATTTTAATCCAGTTGAGGAAGTGAGAAAATTAAGATAACCAAGTGGCTTAGTGACAATGTTATGTAAAATTGTCTCCCTGAGGATCCTTCCAAGCTAAATAGAGAACAGCATTTGAATTTCCAAAAGTAACTCAGTCAACTCTCTCATCACTGGGGAATGAGGAGGCTGGTTAACCAAATACAGAGAAATCAGAGTTAATCAAATACGGAGTAACTATGTTGACCGAGTTGGAGTTAGCTGTAGGAAAAGAATTCGGATGCAGCAGAAATGCAGCCAACAACGCCTCTAGGGCTCCCCATTGCCCACAACATCAAACACCTTAGAACTTGACTCCAGAAGATATTTTTGGCCACTGGGGCCCCCTCTGGCCTCCACTCCTGCTCCTAATCCCTGAGCCCCAGGCCCACACCTGGCTCTCCATGGCTTTGCTTGTGTCACGCCTTTCCCCGTGGAGGACCTCGATGACATCACGTTGCCTTTCCGCGCTACTCTCTCTCCATCTATAAATGGGCAGAATAAGTTCCCATATTTCCTCATGGGAATGTTGGGAGTATGATGAGGGCTGTGTGTGTAAATGTGCCTGGAAGAATGCCTACCGGACCATAGGTGCTCGTGGAGCTTCAGCTGAGACTGGATGTGGGTGCCTCGAAACCCCTGTGACCCAAAAGTGATGATAGATCTGCGGCCCCCAGGTTGGGGAGGGCCTGGGAAGTGTTCTCAATCATCTAGGAAAACCACAGAAATTCCATTATAGTTCAAGACCCTTCTTTGGACCCTACTGTGGACAGTTCCAGACTACTTAGGATATGCCAAGATAAAGCCTGATCACAGTAATCTTAGACTTTATTATTTGTAAGAAGTGAAGAAACTGTGCTGTCTCAAACACCTCATCAAGAAAACATTTGGATACAGGACTACACGAGAGCAGCAGCAATAATCACGGCCATTGACAACTTCTTGTGTACCAGGCACTGTTCTAAGTATTTTTCCCATACTAATTCATTTAATTCTCACACCGTATATTACAGATGAGGAAATGGGGGCACAGAGAGGTTAAGGAATTTTCCCAAGGCCACAAGCTGGTAAGCTGCAGAGCTCAGAATCTTAACTGCTATATAAAACCCACTCTGGCCAGTGTTCAACAGAACTGGAACATTGTGATGCTCCTCTTTTCCTGAGTTGAATAATATGTCTTAATAAGCCAATTCTCAAACTTTTTGACCATTTATATTATGTGACCCATAATATATATAATACCAACAAATGCTCTACAGATCAATATCTGCCTTTATTACAAACAGTGTGCTTTTTTTTGATATTGACCATAATATTCTATTCTATTTTATATCATTTTTAAGTGCTGGTTACCATGCGCTAAATTGATTTCAATATGCGCTAATTAGTTATGATTCACAGTTTGAAAAACGCCACTCTAGACTCTAAGCTATAAAGGGCAGGGGTCCACTCACCAGTAGAAAGCTAGTGCCCAGCACAGCCCTTGGCCATAGGTGGCCTCCATCAATGCTTACCCAGCTGAATGTTTGAACATGAGTAAAGTTCGGAGCAGAGCTTGAGTCTAGCCCATAGAATTATTTTATTTTGCCTGCATAGAGCTTACAGTTTTTGTAAAGGTTGCTGACGTTTAAAAATCACAAGGTTCACAGGAGATCCAGATAGCCAGCTTCTGAAATAATCAGATCTGGCGACTCTGAGTAACTGCTGGGTGGAGAGTGTTCAGCCGCCTTCTTAGAACAGAGCTGTGTGCTCCACTTCAGCTCAGTCCCCAGTCTCCTCACGCCAGCTCATTTTACTCATCTGCTACCTACCTGGGCCCTGTAGGCATTGGGATTGGGTCTGGTTGACGACCTAAAATTTAAAAAGAAAGAGGCAAATTCTACAGGTAAACAATGACCTTTAGAACTCTTTGCCATCCTGCATTCCCTGCTAGGATTTCCACAGTGACCTTGAGGCATAATTGCTAGGATGCGTAGGAACATTTGAATTTGGGCTGCCTTTGGTGGCTTCTGTTTATCTAGTTGTTTAGGACATCCCTGCTATTGCCCCATATCTTTCTCTCCTAAAGCCTTTTATGGTCCTTCTAGGAACACATGCTCCCTTCTGGGAATCTTTAGAAGCGAAGTACCAACCAGATTCCTGGGGATGTTGTCTGCTGTGACTTGCCACAAAGATTGTAGCTCTAGCGAGGATGGGCTCTAGCAAGTACAGGCTTTGGAGCTGAACTGCCGTTTGCCAGCTGTGTGGCATTGGAGCACGTCTTTTAACTCCTCTGTATCTCTGTGTCTTCACCTGTAAAATGGGAATAAGAGTGGCATAGAGCATGCCGGGTTTGGGGAGGATTAAATAAGACAATCCATGTAAAGTGCTTCCCAACTCTGCCCAATAAATATTAATAGTTATTATTCACTGAAAACACTGGGGTATTTTGTCAGCCTGGTTGTGCATGAATACTGTGGTGTGGGGTTCCCTGGACACATGAGAGTCTGTCAAAGACTGTCACCAGCTCTGGAGGAGGAGGCTGAAGGGGAAGGACTTGATTGTGTTTCAAGCCCACCCTTTGTGCTCATCATTCCCCAGGGCTCCCTGGTAACCATGGCAACCCAGCTTACAGGTTGCCAAGTTCAAAACAATATATCTCCATGAAAGAAGTTTTGCTGACATCACCCATCCTGATGAGAAGGGAATGAAGGCTCGTGAGTCCGCACTGCAGTCTGTGCTGCCTGAAGACATGAGAGCCTCTCTTCTGTCTGTTTTCACACGTCTACCAAGTAATGATGTCCAGGTGAAAATAGGCCATTATTATTAAATGGCCAGAGTGATAACCTTGAGCACCACTTACTACACTTAACAGTGTCATGTAGTACACACAATGTAGTGAACTGAGCCTGAGCTTTGAGGTCCTGTGAACTGAGATCCACTCTTGACTCAGCTACATGCTGTGTGACCCTGAACAGGTAACTTAACCTCCCTGTGCTTCAGTTACCTCATGGGTGAAATGGAAATAGCCTAATGCTCCTCAAGTAGTTCTTGTGAAGATCATACAAGTTGGTGTATGTGGAAGCTTACAGCACAGGGCCTGGCACACAGTAGGCCTGAAGCAACTGTCATTTTCCTTCCTCTTCTCCAATTGTGACTTTTCAGGTCTGCTTGTGCACCCCTGATTCTATGCCTTTGCTGTCTCTGACTCCTTTGCCAAGAAAATCCATCATGTCAAGCCGCAACTCCCTATCTATTGAAAACATGCTGAATTTTTTCTGAGGAAACAACTGTGCAAAGATTCATTTACAAAGGTCTTAATCACAACAGCATTTATGATGACAAAAAATTGCAAGCAATATAAATATCCAACAATAGAGGACTGATTAAAGAAAGTAAGATGTATTCATACAACAGAGTATGATTCACCTGTTTAAAATGATAATGCATATCTGAATTTATTGATACAGAATTGATTACTATATTATAAAATAAAAAGTAGATCATAAAAGAATACCCATAGAATGGCCGTGTTTTATAGATAGGTAGGTAGGTAGACAGATAGGTAGATATATAGATGTCAAAATATTAGTAGTTGCTAGGTAATTTTCTTTTTAGTTTGCTCATCTGTGTCTTTGTTTTTTTACCACAAACATGTATGCCTTGTGCAACAAAATATCTCTAACACAACCCTGAAGTTAACACTAACATAAATTAGTGTTAATATCCATTTTCCAAGGTTCAGGTTAAATTCCACTTCCACAACAGGCTTTCTTGGGTACCTCCGGCTCACAGAGAATTTCCTCTTTCCTTCTCCAAAGCCTGTGCAGTACTTTGTGCATCTCTGAAGACACTTAATGCATCTCACTCTGCCCTGTCTCCACTCCCTGCTCGGGAATACGTTCCCCGGGGGGGAAAGGTGGCCTTGCTTAGTCCCTGCAGGCGCCAGTCAGTGAATGCAGGGATGAATGAGGGAACGAATGAATGAGGGAATGAATGCATCCTTCACTCTTCAGAATTCTGGTGTGATGCCTTCTCCTTTATGAGGCCTTTCTGGACTCCTTCCCCCTTCTCTCAACCCTTTGGATGCTGTCCCCTCTAGAACTGGCCACTCTGAGCCAATGCTCTTATTCCCACCCTCTGCATTCCTGCTGTAAGTCTCTCTCTCGTGCTGGTTGTCTGAGGCAGAAGCGGGGGATCCTGGGTGGAAGTGCCGTGGACACAGTCCTGGCTCCAAAGGTGCAGCTGGGGAAATAGCCAACAATAGCCCAGGCATTGGCAAAAGGCTTTCGGGGAGGGGATCACCATCGCCATTCCTTGGTATGACCCTTAGTGTGAATCTTGGAGGCAGAGCAGGGCGAGAGAAGGCAGCATGAATCCATGGGCTGGTCGGCCCCTGTGTTCACATTCTCCAAAAGGGCTACAGTTTTAACAATTTCTTCAAATGCAATATGGTGTCATGATTGTTTAGCGCTACCAAAATTCCATGTCCTCCCTGTATTTCCCAGCCTCGCTTGTGGTTGGATTGGGGCCATGTGGCCAATGTACTTTGAGGAGAAATGACAGGTGTCCCTTCTGTCCTGTGGCCGTTAAGAAGCAGTGTGTCACTTTCTCCATCCTTCTCTTCCCCTCCTGCTGCAACTTGAAGTGCGTGAGTTCCAGGTGGCATAGTGACATGACATAAAAAGGCTGCCTGACCACAACTGAACTTTGCACGACCCATCCGATAACCTTTATTGTGTTAAGTCGACTGAAATGTTAGGGTTTATTTGTTACTCCAGCAAAGCCTGGCCTATCCTGACTAACATGGATCTCACACTTTGCCCAACTCCTGTTCTCATTTTGTAACCTTCACAGGAAGGTGACCTTACATTGTACAGGATTAAATTTTTGGACCCCCACTTATAGAGTGATGTGGGGTTTCAATCCATTGGAGAATAAAATAAATAAATGTTTGTGTATAAAAATGAAGAAGGAAATAAAAGTCTTCACGTCTCCTGGCAAACCCAGCAGCTGCCTCTAAAAGGTAGAAAAGTCTGGCCCCTAATTAAGCATTTTCCCTGTCCTTGAGCTTAGCAAAAGGGGATCCATCCAAACCGAATCCATCACCTTCCAATGATTTCCTCTCGCACGGGGAAAACAGCATCAATTAGGCCCCAGGATGGCTGTAGGTAAAACTTCGCTCCAACAAGGATTCAACCTGTCTTGCTTCTAATTGTCCATTTATTTCTCTCACAAACAATGTCGACAGCCCAGATGCTGCTTTCACGGAGCAATGTCGGCTCCCGGGGGAAGCGGGCTGGGGAAAGAGCTGAGTGTGGCGGGAAGGTTTCCATGGTAATTACGCACCAACCACCAGAAGGCTCTGCCCGGTGAAATCCCTTGTTAGCCGCCAGCCTGCTAATTAGAAGAGGCCTTTAGCACTTGCTGGTGTTCTGGAACATTTCTTCCTGGTGGGTTAGGAATGGACGCTCAAGGCTTTGTCCAGACAAGACCAAATCTCTTTAGCCCCAAGACCCAGGGAGAGTCACGGGCATGAAGAGAGCAGAATTTATTCCATTGGCCCACGGAGCGGCAGACATTCCACAGTCTTTTGTTTGCATCTGGCAAATGCCAAGATGAGTTCATGGCAACCAGCCCAGGGCAGAGGTGTGGGGACCACTAAGGGAAAGAGGGATCACACCATTCCACTCCAAGGAAGATCCAGAGAGTAACTAGGGGTACAGAGGACGAAGCCCTGCCTTTGGGGAGGAGACTGCAGTAGGGACAGAAGTGGGGGTCAGGAAACTTGCTGGGGCCAGGGAAATGTTTCAGGGGCTCACAGGGCCGGCTTCCTGCATACCTTCTTGTGGAGTCACACAGGGCTCCACGCTCAGAAGGATTTACAGCTTGGTTAAATGCTCTCCCATCACTATCTTAAATGTTCAATAGTTTTTTTTTGATTGTACATCATTTATTTATACATCTTTTTATTTTTAGAAGATTTTTCTTTTTTTAATTATTTTATTGAGGTCACATTGGTTTATAACATTGTGTAAATTTCAGGTGTACATCATCGTATTTCGGCTTCTGTGTAGACTGCCTCGTGTTCACCACCAAAAGTCTAGTTTCCATCCATCGCCATACATATGTGCCCCTTTCCCCCTTTTGCCCTCCCTCCACTCCCTTTCCTACTGGTAACCACCAATCAATCTATTCTCCTTATCTATGTGTTTGTTTGCTTATTTTTAAACAAGGTGCCCTGCGTTTTTATTTTTCACTGAGCCCCATAATATTATGCAACTGATCCTGGGTGCTCAGGTGGACAGATTTTCTAAGAAGGTAAACTGAGGCTGCAGGCTATGGATATGGGGAAAGCCCCTATGCACACAGGTAACTGGGGCTCCCCTGGACCGCCAGATACTGGATCCATGATGCTGTGATGAATCTCAGCAAGCTTGGGGACTAAGAGCTCTGGCTGAGTCAGAAAGATGTGGGTCCAAGACCTCACTGTGCCAGTCACCCCTGTGTTCTTGGCACATGACCTAACCCCTCTGCTCCTCAGTGTTCTTATCTGTGCTATGGAGATGCTGGTTAGGAGCTATTTCATAGGGTTACAGTAAATATTGGCACATAATTGTTGCTTAATAACTGTTACCTAATAACCTTACTATCATCATTGATATTTTATGATTATCATTATATTCTCATCCTCATATTGTTACTCAGACACTGCCATCTCTGATAACCCCATGAGATGTCCACACTGCCCCAGAGCTCGGTCTCTCGTGCAGTGGGTGCCCTGAAGGCCAGGCGAGACGGAAACATTGCCCCTTTCCTTCTCAATCCTCCTCTCCTCCCCGCAACTTTCCTCTTGTGCAAATTTTCCCCCATCCCAGCTCCTTAGCTCCACCCTTAAACCTTCAGAATCTATCCTCCCCTCTAATTTTACTAAGGAAACAGGCCCAAAGGTGAGTGACTTGCCCAATGTCACCCCACGAGTCAACAACAGAACCGCGATCTCGTCTTGGTCTCCCAGTGTTTTCCATCCCTCTCTGAGATTTTGTATTTGACTGGCTAACGCTCCTTCATTTCCACCAGCCTCAGAAAAGTACTTCATCGTGCTTTAAGTTTGCAGGCTCTGCTCTCTCCTCATAAATTCACTCAAACCCCCTAGGATACAATTATCTCCAGGAAAATCAAGCACCTCCTGATTGGGGGCTGGTCAGAGCAAGACCCTGGGCTCAATGCATCAGTGGGCAGAAGGAACTGCTTATCTTAAGCAGCAGCAAGCCGGATGGGAGGCTAATTGGCAAACAAAAGGAGAAGAAGAGGCTGTTCAAGCGTGACTGAACTTGGCTTGGCTGCCAGGGAAGGGCAGCCAGTCTGGAGGTTGGAAAAGGAGAGAGGGATTGGGCACCTGGCTCTGCTTGCTCCTAAGAAAGGACAGCTGGTGGGTCCAGCTGTTCAAGTTGTCAGAAGAGCGCAGACTCTGGCATCAAATGGAATTAGGTTGGAATCCCTCCTCTGCCTTAGCTGTGTGACTTTGAGCAGGTTACTCTCCCTCTCTGAACATGTTGTCTGATCTGTAAAACGGGGCTAGTAATGTGTACCTCTCAGGGGTGTGGTAGTGTTTCAATGAAATAATCCATGTAAAGTAGTTGGCACTAGCATCCAATAAATGTTCATCGTCATCATCGTTGTCGTTGTTAATGTTGGCAAAGTGCAGCTAGATCCTTTGATCTGTCCTCGGTCCTTCCCAGTGATTAAGAACTGCAAGGGCATTGAAGGGCAAAACAATACTCATCAGAGCAATAAAAGTAATAATAAAAAAGGGAGAGAGACGTTAACATTTGGGCAGCCTCACTCTGGTCCAGAGAGCGTATTTGGCACTGCCCTGTTCATCTTCTCATCTCATCTTCACAACCTGTGAGGCACGTGTTATGTTCACCCCCATTTTATTGATGAAGAAGCCAAGCTTCGCACAGATGAAGTGCCTTGCCTGGGGGCACCAGCTGGTACCAGACAGAGCCAGGATCGGAGCTCCCGTGCATCTGACCTGGGGGCTCACACTGGGTCCTCTCCAGACCTGGTGGCAGCGAAGGCAGCCAGGAAAGATCTGACACCGAGTCAGAGGCCCCCGGAAATCCCAATTCTCTAGGACAGGGACGAAGAGGACACAGCAAGGGAAAGTGAGTGAACAGTGGCAGGAAAATGAATCGGGGAGTGGGGAGGAGCTGCCTGCCATTAATCATGGTGAAGAATAGGCCCTGGAGAGCTGCCTTTGGCTCCACAGTGATTAATGACCTTTTTAATTTCCCTGTGCATCGTCCTAATTATGCAGGGGCACTGAGGGAGGCCCCACCTTCCCTGGGGAAACAGGGAGGTCTGTGCAAAGGCAGAGGAGGTCTCTGCCTCCTCTCTGGAGTGAGGCAGCGAGGAGGGCTCTGGGGAGACCCCGAGTTGTTTTCCAAAGACCTTGGGCCCGGTGGGCAGGGCTTGGAGGATTTGCAGACCTGATCCCAGAGCTTGGCAGGATACGGGGCCAGGGAAAGACAGCACCAGTCTCTGGAGAGGCTCTTGATGGGCACCATTCTCTGCCCTCAAACTTAGTTGTGAAGAAATAGAATGATTTTTTTTTACAAACTCAACTAAATTTCTACTTTGAGTTCCCATTCTTCCCAAATGTCAGAGTCTTCTTCTTGTTCCTGAGTTGTGTCTGAGTCCTGGATGTCAAGAGGTGGGCTGAGAGTCTGGGGCAACTGACTACTTGAGATTCTTGACCTGGTGGGCAAGCGTCTTCTGATTCACCCATCATCTGGTCCAACCCTCAGCTATCAGTCCATGGAGGCTGCTGCCGCGAAACTTCACATTCCTGTTCATACCCAACGGCTCTCTCTTTGTTATTACTGTGCATCAAGGAGAAATGAGGATCTTGAAAAGGCTGTCTCTGGTCCCAACTACCAAGATGGACGCCCAGACTTTTCTGAGGTCTCCAATCCTCCAAACTGATGCTTTATTGAGAATCAAGGTGCAGGGGCTGCCTCTAAGCCCTGTCCTCCTCTCTCTCATCACTCCTCTCCTCTCCTTGTCCCAGCCCAGGGCAGGGCACCATGCATCAACCACCTTCCCTTGGTCCCCAGATCCTGTCCATACAGCCAATCTTCTAAGTCCTTCCTTCTCCAAAAGTTCTGGCTTTTTGAGCAAAAAAGCCAGAATGAGCAGGTTATTTCCATTTGCCACTCAGAGACATTAAGTACAGTACTGAGTCTCTCTCTCTCTCTCTTTTTCTCTTTTCTTTAATTTTGAGAAATAAAGTGGAGGATGGAAGAGAAATAAGGGAAGAACTAATGGTTAATATCCCATAAATATTATCCTGCCACTCATACAGAATGCAGTGGAGAGACTCAGAAGAAGGAATGAGCACATCCTGTAGAAAAATCAATAAAATTGTTCATGCAAAGAGCAGTGTTTCTTCATTATTAAGAGCACAGGCTTTAGAGTCTGACAGATGCTGGTTCAGTCCCGGACCCCTACTTACTACTGTCTGACCTTGAGCAAGTGGTTTAATCTCCCCCACCCTCAAGGGCTTCATCTGTAAATTGGGGCAGAGCAAACCTGCTGTAGAATCAGCTGGACGGTGTGTGTGAAAGGGCTTTGCCAAATCCTCTATCTGTGCCCATTAGAGGCAGTTTAATTAGTTGGAGATGGAAGGAGAGAGAGTGGGTGAGTGGGTGAGCGAAGGCACCTAAAATTGGGGGAAGAAAAACGCAGAGGAGATAGAGAGATTGAGACCCCATCAGAGGTCAGCAAGAGAAGGCGCAGAGACAGACAGGAAGCCGCAAGATTAGAATAAGTAAGGGAAGAGTGACAACTGGATTTGAATAGTTGCCCCAAGACCCGTGGGCATAGTGGGGTGAGGGAGGGAGGGAGGGAGCCAAAATCACCAAGAGATGCCACGGCTAAGAAGTATCTGAGGAAGAGGAGTGGTGGCTATTTTCTCTCTCTCTCTCTGCCTCTGTCTCTCTGTCTCTCTCTCTCGCTCACATACACACACACACACACACACACACACACACACGCTAGCACATATACCAATACAATGGAAATGAATAAACTTCTTTTACTGACTAAAATCAAACTCAAACTCCTTATAACGTCCTCCAAGGCCCTGAATGATCTAGAGTCTGCCTCCTTTGTCTGTCTCTTCTTGGATCTCTTCCCCCTCCTCACCGTGTTCCAGCCCCTTTCTGTTCCTCCAAGGCAGGGTTTCCCAAACCTTGCTGAACTTTAGAATCACCAGGGAAGTTTTTTAAAATATATAAATTCCCTGGCCAAACTCCAGACCAATGAGATCACCATTCTCGGAGATGGGAACCAGGCACCAGTAAATTCTAAAGCTCCACCAGGAGATTGCAATGTACCACCAAGGCTGGGAATCACAGGTCTGAAGTTCAAGAGTTTTCTGCCCTTGACACCTTGCATCCTCTCCCTCTGCCCCCAGCCCTCAGCACACTGGCTCCTTCTCATCCATCAGAACTCAGCTCAAATAACTCCTTTTCAATGAAGCCTTCTACAAACATCTTATCTAAAGCCATCGCTTGCTTTATTTCCTTCCTAGGACTTATAGCAACCTGCAGTCTCTTATTTATTTATGTGTTTGCTTATTCTCTGTTCCCTTCACCAAAATCTTAGCCCCATGGTCCCAAGAACCCTGTCTGGTTTTATTGCCACCATACCCAGCACTTAACACAGAGCTTGACCCATAGTCAGGGCTGAGCAAATAGCTGATGAATGAAAGAAAGGTAATGTAGACAGCTCAGTGTGAGATGCCCAGTGGTGACTTAGTTTAACACCTGTTCCCTAGAGTCACACTAAGTGAGGAAGATCTGAGCCTTCAGAAGACGTTTCCCAGGTGACCGTATCCCTTTCCTTACTTCCCATTATCTCTCCTTCATCTGTAGTGCCCTCTCTCTGGGGACTCCTCTTCTAAGCCTTCCAGCTCGGTGCCCCCACCCTGCTCTCCTTGGAAGCCACACTTTTCCAAAAATGGGGGGAAAATGTCCTCTCTCAGTGCCTCCACCTTCGTGCATCTTGCACACTTTGGAACTCAGCCACGCATTAAGGTCAACACAAGGCTTCCATCTGCCGGATTTGGTAGCTCCAAATGGGGAGAGATGGTACAGGATCCAAAGAGAAGAGACGGTTATGGGTACTCCAGTTCTCATTTAGTCTCCCTCCCAGTACATATTTCCCCCTAGTTCCCTGAGAAGCACGCACCCTCACCAAAGCCAACATTCATTTCTCGCACAGCAATGCAGTAATAGTTTTATATGAGGAGATTAAATTTCTCCTTTTAGCATAATAAGAACAAATAACAATTACCTTTTCCTTCACTAAGCAATAACCCCTCATTACTGCCCTAAGGACCACTCACCTGTGAGCCAGGCTTACGTTATTAGAGAGGCCATCAGCTGTGCATTGCTCTTTAACTTTCCAGGGAAAGGGGTATGACATCCCCAAATCTCTCACCTGTGGCTTCTCTGTTCATACCTATCCATCCAGTATAGCAGATCTTCTTGAACTTTCCATTTCCTCTTTTTCCCAACGTGAGAAAAATAATATGCTCTGGTGAGATACATTCCCAGCAGAAATGACCAGTTGCTGCACAAGTAAAATCATCTTCAGAGAACGAGCTGTTGGCTATGAAGTCCCTGGCAGTGTACCTGGTCCACTGTAGGTGCTCAGTTAAAAAAAAGAAAAGTGGTGGCTATTTTTACTACTGCTGCTGCTGCTGCTGCAGCCACTGTCACTTGTGTCCCTAGCACCTAGCAAAAGACTTAGTGTACATTAGTGGTTTGATAAATGCTTGGTGGATAAATAAGTGAATGAAGGATAAAGCTGCAATTTCTCTAAAATTATGTCATAGATCTCCCCCATTGCACAGATAGAAACACTGAGTCACTGCTCCAATACCAGGGCATGTCCCAAAACTGTGCTCATGAGCTCTGGGCCCTAGCACTTCACTGGTGTTTCCCCTGCAGATGCCTGCTCAGCCTTTGGAGCCCAGAGATGTAAACATTTAGTCCTATTGCCTGGGAGGACATTTACACAAGCAGTCATTTAAAGAGGGCTCTGAAATTTATGTGCAGAAATCACATTGCTGGCATGGGTAACTAAACGCTGAATCGGGACTTGATATATCCCAAAAGGTCGACTCTCTCAGTGTAGCATTTTTGGAGAATAAAGATAAGGTATACTTGCATTCAAAATTCCACGTGCATTTAGGATGGGGAAGAATCATTCAGTTGCGGCCTGAGTGAAAAAGCAATAGTGTTTACGTTGGAATAAGCTCATGGACAAAAACATTATTTTCTGATTGAATAAAAAAGATAAAATAAATTTGGGGCAAATGCAGAGAATTGGCCCAACTCACCCTCAGAAAAAGAGTTTCCATCTCCTTATTTTTATTCTGGCTTGGAAAGGAAAGTAATGTCAAACTGACAGGGAAAATAAATAATTGCAACCATCAACTGAGTGGTTACCGTGTACCAGGCTCTGTGCCAAAAACATCGCATTGATGATCTCAATTGTTTTAACTTCCTTAGTCTGTTCAGAGAAGTTGAATTGTACGAAGATCCCCCACGGGACCTGAACGCTGGGCTAGAAACTCAGGTTTGTCTGACTCCAATAAGCAGGCTTGGGGCCAGCCCAGTGGCGAGGTGGTTGAGTTCACACGCTCTGCTTTGGCGGCCTAGTGTTCGTGGGTTCGGATCCTGGGCATGGACCTACAGACTGCTCGTCAGGCCGTGCTGTGGCAGCATCCCACACACAAAATAGAGGAAGATGGGCACAGATGTTAGCTGAGGGACAATCTTCCTCAGCAAAAAGAGGAGGGTTGGCAACAGATGTTAGACCAGGGCTAATCTTCCTCACCAAAAAAAAAAAAAAGAAGAAGAAGAAGCCCAGGCTCTCACATCCTTCGTCCTACTGCTTGGAGGAGATGAGCTTTTCTTTTACAGAGAAAACATATTTATTCAAATTACTAACATAGGAAGGTGTTGGCCACTGAGCTCCGGTTTATTGCATCACGTGGTCCATTTCGTCAAATGAGTCTTATCCTGCAACAGTAGCAGGGGGGAAAAAGAAGGAAAAAAAAATTGCAATGCAGCCATTTTCATCTTAAACTATAAATGAGATCAAGAACATTTTGACCAACCCCCAAGTAGTCTATTGTTTACCAAAACTGCAGAAAGCTCCTGTAGAAGTAGAATAAAAATCAAGATTAAGTTAAGTAGAGATTTAAAAACTCCTAAGGATTGATAAGAAAAAAATCTCACGTATCTACTAGGGATTTGCATTTTTCAGTAATTCAACAAAGATTTATTCTTTCCTATTCTGTGCCTACTCTGGTATTTGGGATTTATCTGTAAATAAAACAGACAAAAATTCCTGTCTTTAGGAAACTTACACTCCAGCAGCAGGACATAGACACTAAAAAATTAAAATAAATAAAATTATATACTATGATAAAAGGTGATATATAATACAAAAAAATAGGGAATAAGGAGTGCTGGTGGGGAGGAGGCAATAGTTGAGCAAATATTTGAAGGAGGTGAGGGAGCAAGCCATGCAGATATCTGAGGAAAGAGGGTTCCATTCAGGGGAAACAGAAAGTGCAAGGGCCCTGGGGCAGAAACATGGCCAGATAGAATGAAGAATAACAAGGAGACTCATGTACCTGGAGTAAAGTAAATGAGGTGAAAAGGACAGAAAATGAGGTCCAATGGATGGTGAGGACCAAATCATGCAGGGCCTTGGAAAGCTGTTATGAGCACTTCAACTTCTACTGAGTGAAACGGGGAGCCATTGGTGGGTCTTGAGCAGACGAGTGATCATGATCTGACTTATGTCAACAACTCACGTAGGGAGACCAGTTAGGAGACCGCACAGGTGACCAAGCCATACAGGTGAGAAATGATGGGACTTGGAGCCAGTGTTGTCAGCAGATGTGGTGAGGAGTGGTCAGATTCTGGGTAGATGTTGAAGATGGAACCAGCAGGATTCCTTGATGGTTCATACGTGGGATGTGAGAGAGAGGACAGGATTTTCTCAAGCTTTTGGTCTGAGATGCTGGAGAAATAGATTGCCATTAATGAGATGAAAACAATCATTGGTGGAGTAGTTTTAGAGAGAAAGTCCAGAGGTCTGGGTTGGACATGTGAAGCTTGAGATTCTTATTCAACATCTGAGTGGACAGGTTGAGCATGCATTTAGAGATATGAATCTGAGTTCAGCAGACAGGTCTGAACATACCAGGAATCCAGGGCTCTCCTCTCCTTTTTTCCTGCCCTGTGGCTTTAAATAACATTTATGTGCTATTGATGCCAACATCTATAGCTCTAGTTCAAACCTCTTGTCTGACTCCAGACTCATATATTCAGTGGTGAGTTGACATCTCTATCTGGACACCGTCTGAAGTGGTCAAGGAGAACTCTTGATTATTGCCTTAAATCTAATTCTTTCTTTAGCTTCCCCACCTCCTGGAGTGATACCACCATCCCTCCAGGTTTTTCAAATCTAGAACTGCAGAATCCTCTTCAACTGTCTTTTTCTCTTACTCTTCACATCCAATCCAACAATTTCATCTCATTCTACCTCTAAAATATACACCCAAGTTGTCCTATTTTCTCCATCTCTCTTGCACACCCCTGGTCCAAACAACTATCTCTCACCTAGAATACTTCAGTCACCTCCTGTCTTGTCTACTGTTCTTTTTTCTATTGCATAACCTACAATCCATCCTCCATACAGCCACCACTCTTCTCCTCTAGAAACACAAATCATGCACCCTCACCTCATGCATAAAATCCTTCACTGGCTCCCTAGTGACTTAGAACACATCCAGTCTCCTTACCATGGTCTGAAAAGCCCTACATGACGAGGTCCCTGCTTACCTCTCCAACCTAAATCCAAGTCACCACCCTCCACTGTGATCCAGACACACAGGAGTTCTTTTGCTCCTTGGGGTCTCTGAGCTCCATGCAGTCTTAAGAATTTACATATGTTGTTCCCTCACTCAGGAATATTCTACCCTCAGATCTCTGCTTGACCTTGTTCCTTCTTATTATTCAGGTCTTAGCTCCAAGTCATCTCTTCAGAATGTCTTCTCTATTTGATCCAGTGCTAGTCTACCCTCTTCACGGTGATCTGTCTCATCTTTTCCTTCATAGAATTTATCGCTGTCTCAAAAGAGCTTATTTAATTTTTAACCAGCTTGTACACTATCAGTCCTTCCCCATATGAATGTGAGTTCCATGAGAGCTGTCTTGTTCAGCGCTGCACCCTCAGGTCTTATCAGTGCTTGGCACACATTGGGCATGGTATAAATGCCTAGTCAATGAGTGAACTTTTCTCTAAATGGTGATGTATCAGGCACATAATAAAGGTCTATCCAAATCATGTCATTGTGGAAGAGCTTCTTCTGGGAGGTGAAAGTTCAAGTGATAGGATCATATTCTAAACCACAATCCCTCCATCTCTTCAACTAAGGATAACCTAGATGTCTGCTCCATAAGAACTGTATCCCTGACTGTGTAGAAGCTAACTACACTAGGGGCCGGTGTCAGGAAGGGTCTATCCAAAAATTTGACCTTAAGCAGCTGCTCTAAATTTGGGTTAAAAACGTGATCTTTAAAGTGATGGCAAATACCACCAGACCAAACAGAGCCAGCTCCTAACAAAATTTTGTAATTACACTTTTTGTCTTGAGATAATCATAGATACATGCAGTTGTAAGAGGTAATACAGAGAGATCCTGTGTACCTTTTACTGAGTTTCCTCCAATGTTAACATACTGCAAAACCATAGCACAATTTCACTACCAGGGTATTGACATTGACACAATCCAGGTCCCTAGCAGACTTTGAAATACAGAATGATTCTTCAACTGTTCCTGCTGCCTATTGCAGTATTCCTCTTGTGAGGCCTCACTCTAAGCTCACAAGTAATTGTGACCAAGGCATTAAGGCATTACACTTTTCAAGAATAATTGCATGTTAAGAGAGATTATTGAAGGCCAAAATACAATTAACTATACGAAAATGTGCCCAAATTCGTTATTACTCAGAGAATGCACAGCAAAGCAAGAGAGAGATACCACTTTTCATCAGTCAGATTAACAAAAGCAAGAAAAGACTGGTACTAGCGAGTGCTGGTGTGTGTGGGGAAACAGGCATGCCCGTGTTCCTGTTGGAAGCTGTCACTGCTCTTTGGGGATTAACCTGGCAATAGCTCTTGTAATAAAAATGCATATACCCTTTGATGTAGCAATCTCAATGTAGGATAATCCATTTTACAAAAATAAAAGTAACTACAAGAAAATGAGCATGTTTGAGCATCGTTTGAGGTGTCAAGCACACGCTCACAAATACCCTGAACACACCTTGAATGTCAATCGGTAGGAGAATGGTTGAATTCATGATGCAAATCCAAACTGAAATATTATGCAGCTATTAAAAAATGTGAGTTGATCTAATCATATGTCTTCATGAATTCCTCATGTGATAAGTGAAAAAAAGCAAGATGAAGGGTAGTGTACATAATATGATCCAAGTTTAGCAAAATAAATCTACAAATGTGTATACATATTTGTACATGTTTTATGAGCTTGAAAAAAGTTGTGGCAAGACATAAAACAGCCAGCATTGTTTTTCTCAGGGGTTGGAGGAAGAGTTAGAAGGAGTGAGGGGAGAAATTATTGATTTCTTCTTTAAATGCCTTTGAATTGTTTGTCTAGTTACAACAGGCATGCAATCTTTATTGAGATTTACAAGAAACCTAATAAGTAATAGAGAAGGGGAAGAAAGGAAAGAAGATCAAAGATGGTTGTCAAGCCCAAAGGAATGAATCGCGATGGTAGAATTTCAGATACTGACAGGAGTCTCTGTACCTGGGGAGAGGGCAGGGAGGAGAGGGGAGACCTCACCCTTTGGTCTGGGGCCTGGGAACTTGCCTTCACCTCCCCGAAGCCTGCTGTGTGAGCCAAGGGAGAGTAGCAGACCAACCGCATGTCGATTGGAATTGACGCGAGAGGCAAGCAGCTCATTAAATGAGCCCTGGTAATTGATTTCCAAGGAAGCGGATGCCTTTCTCGCAGGCAACAGCACAGGTGTCCAGGCTGTCTGGGAAACCTGGGCACTGCTGTTGCAAGGAGCACTTTGATGGGCGGCTCCCCCTTGGACCAGGAAGAGGCATCGGGCATCCAGCTTCATTCCCTCCACCAACCCGGGAGAAGCGGAGTCCAGCAAACCAGTGGGGATGTGCTCTGCTGAGCTGGGGTCACTGCCTCTGGGCCGGATTGCATTCTTGGGGATCTCAGGGAAGGATGCTCCAAGTAGTGCCTTGCACAGGAGTTGAGAAAGAAGGGCAGAAGACGCTCTTTAGGTGACAAGACCTTAGGGCAATGCAGCTTTGGAATGTACAGGTATGAATGAGCAGAATAACTCAGCCTCTTCAAAAAAAACACACCCAAGGAATCCGAGAAGCTGAGAGCCCAGCCGGAAATGCCTGCCTACACAGGCAATTAGATGGGATTTATTTCGCACTACAAGTCTGCCCCCAAGAACTGCTCCCACTCAATTCTGCTAAATCAAATGACATGCTTTCTGAGCAGAGGTGTGTTCTTGCCACCCATATGGCTCCTGTGGAGACGCCGTCTACCAAGGAGAGACTTAATCTCCCTATGCCGCAGTTTCCTCATCTACATAATGGGAATAATAATAGCTCCTACCTCATGGGATTCTGGTAAGAAGAAAATGGGTTCATATTTGGGGACCGTGTAGAACTGAGTCTAGCATATAGTAAGCACTCTCTAAATTCTTCTTGCTGTTATTATTATTAAGATGAGATTGCTAATTTCTCTTTCAGAGCAGTTTGTTTCAAGTGAGACGTACCCATGGCCCGTGTGTCTGTGGCATAACATCGCTAGCGGTATTTAATAATCATTGGTGGTGTGTGTTATGCCAGGTACTCTGCTATGTGTTGTACGTACATTACCTGTTTTCATCCTCACACAAGTCTGTGAGATAAGAGCTATGCTCATCTTCTTTTCTTTCTGAGCATCAGAGAATTTAAGTATCTTACTACCCAAGGTTCCCAGCCAGTATGGGGCAAAGCTGAGATTCTTGCCCCCACCTGGCCACCTCCAGATGCTCAGCTCTTACCCACCATGCACTGCTGGAGCAGGTGAGCAGCAGCCCACATACGGAGGTCCTCACACCTGGCTTCCTCAGATGAAGCCCAGAAATATGTATTTTTGACAAGCTCCTTAAGTAACTCCTATGTAGTTAGCCCAGGGCTCAACTTTAAGAGCTATTCCAAAACACAGCTGGGGTTTCTCTTAAACCCACTACTTAATCCCTCTAAAGAAACAAATCCCCTTTCCTAGACTAGATCCTTTCATCTGACATCAGCTGAGTCCAAATCTCTCTAGCAAAAACTTTCTTGAATTCTCCGCCTTACTTTTAATTAAACTTTTTGAGCCCAACTTTCCAGATGCCTGGAAAACCTTTTCTATCCTCCTGCGTTTCCCACTTCAGCATGCAGTCTCCACAGAAGCCTCAGCCAGCCTCATCTATTAAATGACCTACAGTTATGAACAATGGAAAGATAAATCTGTTTCATTCAATGGAAACATTTACCCAATGAGTCTGAGTCATCAAAGCCTCAGAAATTTTGACACATTCATTAATTTTGTTCAACTTTATTTGTTAACCATAAAAACCAGGAGCTATACAAGCTCTCAAGGCTTTGGCTCTTACATGAAGATGTATTCGTTGGAGTAAAGCTGAACTGAGCATTTCCTTCCACACAGGGATTCTTAAAGTAATTACACCAAGCAAAGTAAAAGAAGGGCTTGGATGTATATTATTCCATTAAAGCCATATTTATTGAGCACCTGCCATGTGAAAGGCACTCCCCAGGGTCAAGTTGGAGACATTGAAACAGATGTGGGTTCTGGCCTGAAGAAGCTTTTATCTGCAAGGGGAGATAAGCAGAAATAACTATAACACAGGTAGGATGTGAAACATGTGATAAGGCAGTGAGATGAGCACTATTTTTGCCCCTCTAGAATCTATTTCCCCTTCTTTGGGTAACAGCGCCTGAGTTTTGCTTCACAGAACCACCCATAGCTCGCTATGACTAGTGGGAGTGATTGACCCCACTCTCCAGATTCAGGGTGGGAGCCCGTCACAAGCTTGGCCAATCAGAGTATCCCACTCCTCCGGTCACAGTGATTGGTTCAGGAATGGACACGTGACTCAAGTTGGTCCAGTGAGATTCAACCCCTGGATCTGGTTGGAAGGATATAAAAATAGAAGCTTTCTTTCTCCTGAAGTTGCTGGGCTGGGGAGATATCGACCTGAAGCTGCCAGGTCCGCCCACGGAGAAGAGCTTTCCTAAAAGCGAACAAGCCAACCCAATAGAAAAGACAGAGCCCAGGAGGCATTGTTTGAGCTCCTGGATCCAACTGTTCCTGAAGCATAACAATTCTGTATGCGAAGAATTTTGTGCTTCGGCTACTTGGAGTCCAGTTTCAGTCACTTCAGCTGGGAACCAAATACAGTGAGATGCGGTTGAAGTGTAGCCAAGGTTCAGAGGCTGCATCTGGGGAAGAGCACCAGAGAAACCACTGTTTTCTGAGGCAGTGGCTCCAGACCAGGGACAGAATGGGGCTGGATTTGGGTCTGTGGAGGTGAAGGGCAAGGACGGAACACCAGCCTGTAAACCTTTCGGTGAATATATTGCACCAACGAGCCCTCTCTAGCGGCTGCCCTCCAGAGTCATTTTAACTCAGTGATGGCACATCTTCCAGAGAAGTTTTTGGCAATGGGAATCATCCTTTCCTTTTCCTCCCTTTTCATCAGGCAACTGTGTGCACAGTAGATGTTTAAGGAGTGCTTCCTGAGTTACAGTGTCTTGAGCAACAGGCCAAACTAAATCTCAGAAGACCGGCATCCAGTGGTTACCAAACATAACTTAGGTGATGACAGAATCAAAAAAAAAAAAAAAAAATTCAGACGTGTCTCCAATTTGATCTAGGAAGGCATAGACTCAACTATGTTTCTTATTTCTCTAAAAATGTTTGCTTCAAGGGCCAAAAAATGGTGGTGCCAGTAGCCCCGCCGGACTGCAGTCCTGATGAGCAGTGTCTTCTCCATAACCTCTCTTACGCTTTTATTAATATCATCCCTACCACTGGAAGGCGTGTTCGAAGGCTCTCCAGTTTCATCTGCACCCTCGAGCCATCCTAAATAATGAACGTCTTTCTTCTGTGTGTCTATATGTATGTGTGTTTTCCCAATTAATTTACTGTAGTTTCGTCCAAGCATAAACTTCCGATCAACTCACATGAAAGAGTCTAGCAGAAGTTAGAGTACAATAAATGGAAATTGGGCGGCGAGGCTGATAAAAATCCAATCCTGGGATTACAGAGCAATAAAACATACATGTTGGTGGGTTCATCAAAATCAGATCCTGGGCTTACCAAGCAATAAAATGCATGTGTTACTTTGATCGGCATGGGCTTCTGAGAGCTGGTTTGCCGGCAAGGCTCTGCAGACCTGGACTGGGAGAGGAAATAGGATGAATAGGAGTTTGGGCCTTAACCAAATTATTTTTCTCTTAGGAGAAGCAAATCTTTTCTCACTGAGGAAAGTTCACTGAGCTATGTCCATGCTCATTTGTAGCTAATATCCTCGGAGTAGGTTCCTGGAATACCTACCACCACTGTCACTTCCCTTCCACAGAAGTTTCTCTGATTTTCCTTAGTTTAATATTCAAATTTATCTGGCTTAATTATTTATTGGGTGTTCTAAGAGTGTAGGAAACTTGCCTGTCTAGTTCATCTCTATATCCCCAACACCTAGACTAATGTATGAGATTTGGGTTCAGGACAGAGTAGGTACCCAATAAATGTGTGTTAAATGATTGAATAAATGAATGAGTGATTTATACCATGGAAAGACAATTGGGCTTGGATTTACATTTAAGTGGGTCTTGACTATGACATCCAATCCCCAGGAGGCTTTGGGGGGAAGTAAATTCATATATCTGGCACAATTTCATTACCGATAAAATGAAAGGGTTAGATCATATTTGGCTATCAGTGTGTGTTTCATTTTAGAGCAGCTTAACTCTCTTTTTTTTTTTTTTATTTCTCCCCCAAAGCCCCAGTGGATAGTTGTATGTCATAGCTGCACATCCTTCTAGTTGCTGTATGTGGGACGCGGCCTCAGCATGGTCGGAGAAGCGGTGCGTCGGTGCGCGCCCGGGATCCGAACCCGGGCTGCCAGTAGCGGAGCGCACGCACTTAACTGCTAAGCCACGGGGCCGGCCCGCATCTTAACTCTCTTAATCAACTGAAACCTCATTCAGAATTTGCATGCTTTTGACAAATAGAAAGGGGCAGCTCTATTTGAAGTCCAGAGGTGAGGGGACAACAGGATCCCCTTGGCTCTTAGCCACCTCTGTAAAACTAGAGGGTACCCCAGACCACAGTTTGCAAACCACCATACAAAATGTGAACGTCATGAGATAATGTGGCGTTCTGCTTGCTTAATGATTTGATCATGCTCAAAGTGATGCCAATGAACTACTTTGGGAAAGAGATGGGGTTCATGGAGCAGGAGCAAGTCAGAGACACAGCCAGGGTTTGGTCCAAGGCCCATCTGACTCAAATTCCCATGTGCTTTCCACCCATCAATCTTCCCACCCACCCATCCACCCATCAATCCCTCTATCCATTCATTAGCCCAATCATCTTCCCATCGAATCATCCATCTACCCTCCCATCTATCCATTCATCCGTCCGTCCATGTATGAATTCATTTATCAAGCAACTATTTACTGAGTCCCAAGCACTGGGAGTATAGTGCTGGATAAGTAAGACAAAGTTCTCGTCTTCATCAAGCTTCAGTTCTAGTGGTAAAGTCAAATAAGAGATAGATGATTGATAGATAGATAGATAGATAGATAGATAGATAGATAGATAGATGATAGATAAAATGTCAGCTATGATGAAGTGCTACGAAGAAAAACAAATCAGGATAAGTGGGCTAAGGAGTAACAGGGATGTTATATGAAAGAGGTCAGGACGGCTTCTTGGAGGAGGTGACTTCTGAGCAGAAATCTGAAAGAATGGAGAGTATATCCTATCAATATCTGCAAGAAAAGCATTCCTGTCAGAAAAAACTACAAAGGCCACTAGGTAGGGAGGGTGCTCTAGGATATCTGTCTGCCCCTTCAGATAACAGAGCTTGCTAAATTCAATGATGCTTAGAGCTTATCTGTGAAAAAAGTTTAAGAACTCCTATCTCACAAGACTTTCATGAGGATTAATCGAGGTAATCGTTGCTTATGTGTGTGTAATCTATAACATGTGCTCAAAAAACATTTACTGAATGAGGGGAGATGGGTTTGATTTGGGGTTTCCCAGATTGCTTAGTCAACAAGTAGCTGCTGAGCATCCGTTATGTAGATGCTCTTACGTCAGCCTTCTACATCATTACCTCATTTAGTCATCCGAATTACTCTAAGAGATAAGCCCAACTATCGTGAAGTCCATTTGATAGGTGGGAAAACTGAGGCAGGAAAAAAGTTAAGTAATCAGGCCAGGGTCCCAGGGGTAGAGAAGAGCAGCCAGGCCTTGATCTCAGTAGTCTGATGCCAGAACCCACGGGTTTAACCACTAGGCAATCCTACATTCAATAATGACTAATTGCCTTATGATTAATATTTCCAAGAGTTGAGAGATCCTGCCTAGCTTGTTCACTACTGGATTTCTAGCACCTGGCACAATGCCTGTTCTATACTAGGTGCCCAATTATTATTTACTGAGTGACTGAATGAGTAAATGAAACTCAAAAAGGAAGGATTGAAGAAGGAGAGGAGGGTAAGTCATGGCTATGCCCGGGGAAGGGTAGTTTAGACACATCATTTCCTATAATTCTCACAGTAGCCCCAGGAGGTAGATTTCGTTGTTTTCCATTCTACAAAAGAGAGGTGAAGTGACTCGCCCAAATTACACAGCTAAATAACAGAGCTTGTTTTTTAAACAACTGTGGAAGGGCGCCCAAAGTTCTTGGTAGGAATTCCATCTGTGGCAAAATATTATCATTGGGCCATGGAACAATAGATTCGGAGGACAGGCCAGCCGTCTAGAGGATGGGAACTGGTGGCCCATGGCTGAAATTTGGCCAGTGGATGAGAGTACTTATTTTTCTCAGTGTTTCAAGAAATTTTAGGCTGATATTTAAAAATTTGGAGATTTCTCATAAAATCTAGATTACTGGATTCTCTTGAAAAACCAGGAGCTCTCTGAACTGTGGGCCCACATTCCTGCATGGAAACAATGAGATGGAGCTGAGACAGGGCTGGTCACATTCTTCAGTGGGCCACAGTCCCCTTCTCCAGCAATTCACACAGCATTTACTTATGCACATACAACCAGCCTGCTGTATGTTCTCTCTTTGTTCTCTGTTGGCATCTAAGTTGGCCACCAGGATCCATGATCTAGTTCAACATCTTCAATCTACAGATGGGACATTGAAGCCCAGAGAGGAGAAGTAGCTTGCCTAAAGCCATACACTTAGTGGTAGACTCTGGAATTTTAATTCTCCTTCTCCAGTATGTCCTTTTCATGACTGCATCATGAGCTTGTGCAAGAAGAGCTCCTGGTTCAATATACCACGCCTGTAAATGCCCACAAATTATAATGATTGCTACAGAATCTATTTCCAAGAGGAATGGTTGGCATTTCTTTTTAAGGGTACAGGGTAAAAGGAAAAAGAATTATGGCAACAACAGGAGGTAGCAGCTGATAATTAGGACCCACAAAATCAGTATATGCTCATCACCTCTCCCAACTGGCTCCCAATCCTTCACGCTGCCAGCAGGATACCTGGCTTGGTGTTAGAGCATTAGTGACCCTCCTGCTGCTATAGAATTAGTCATTGCTGGCCAACAGTAGTTTAATTTCCCTCTAAACGCCTCAAAGTACAACTGCTTCTGTGAGATGCCCAACCATTGAGACATTGGGTTCTGCCTCTGTGATGACAAAGCAACCTAAGTGCCCATCAAGGGACGAATGGATAAAGAAGATGTGATATAGATACACAATGGAATACTACTCAGCCATAAGAAACGATGATATCCAGCCATTTGTGACAACATGGATGGACATTGAGGGTATTATGCAAAGTGAAATAAGTCAGAGGGAGAAGGTCAAATACCGTATGATTTCCTTCATTAAATAGTAGATAACAACAACAATAAACAAACACGTAGAGACAGAGATTGGATTGGTGGTTACCAGAGGGGAAGGGGGGAGGGAGGAGGGCGAAAGGGATAATTCAGCACAGCTGTGTGGTGATGGGTTGTAATTAGTATTTGAGTGGTGAACATGATGTAATCCATGCAGAAATAGAAGTATAATGATGTACACCTGAAATTTATAAAATGTTATAAACCAATGTTACTGCAATAAACAAAAAATTAAAAAAAAAAAGAGGCCAAAGACTTTGCATTCAGTGGCTCAATCCCATTTCTGATATGTTGTGCTTGTAGAATCTTCAAACACCAGCATCTTGGAGTTTAGTGGCACTTAGAATTCTAGAATCACATTTTGGAAACTCAAAATCCTAGCCACCTGGATCTATAAGGCACTTCAGAGCCCTTGTAGTCTATTCTCTCAATAAATGCAGCCTCCCTTAGCCAGCAAAATCCCAAATTATGATTAATCTTCATGGACAAGGTTAGCCAACCTCATAAATAAAAGGGAGGGAGAGATAGTAAAAGAAAAGGGAGCTCTTGGAGCTAAGAGCCCTAGTTTCACACGTGGTCTCTGATATCACCCTACTCAATGCGTTGTCTACCAGAGCTGCACCAGAAGCATCAGATGGCAAGAAGCTTTATGTATTGGCACCCCCTGCAGGGTGTGTGTGTGTGTGTGTCTGCGCGTGTGTGTGTGTGTGTGTGTGTCAGTTCCAAAGCACAGTATGATTTCTCAGGCGCAATCGATTCTTATACCACTATATAAACACCCTCATATCCAATAGCATTCCCATCTGTGAAAGGCCAATATGAGGGAAAGTGATTTGTTTATGCTACTGAAAGTAAGTAGAAAACATTATATATTGTTGTCTTAGAGAAAGGGGAACGACAAATAAAATTTTTGAATTGAAAGTCTGCGATTACATTGGCGATGCCCATAGTACAATAAGTACAAACTCGATCATCTCCAGAGACTCATTTTCCTGGCGTTGTGTTTATACTTAAACTGATATTGTGAGTAGAGAGAGGGAGCCCTCCCTCCATGTTATTTATGCTTCCAGAGGTATTTGCTCAGGCTGCATCGGGGTCTATGGTCCAAGCTGTCCAGCCTGGTCTGGTCCCTGCTTTCTTATCTAGCCTCATCCAAAGTCAGTGTTCCTTCCAGCTCTCCCCAGTAACCCACACTATGTCCACACCAACCGCCTCAGAGGGGATGTCATGAGTATCATGACAACCCCAGATACTCTATGCTCACTCACGTCTCTGAACAACACATGCTGTTTCCTCTGCCTGGAATGACTCCACTTAACCACCCATGTTTAAAGTAGATTTATACTTGAGTCTAAGTCAAATGGACCCATAAATCCATCCCCAGACAGAGTTACCCTCTCTTCCTTTTCCTTCCTGGTGTCTTTTGGGTGTCTCCTTCATAATACTTACCTCATCTCATTGGAAGAATCTGTTTATGTATCTTTCACCTGCTCTCATCTGTAAGCATTTCTAGGCTAGGAATAGCTTTTGTATGTCTATATCCCCAGCATCAAATACAGAATATAGGCACACACATAAGCATTCAATAAGTGTCTGTTGAATGAATTAATTAATAAATGACAATAAAATCTCAGACCCTCATATTAGCTTGCTATTCTATTGAGGAAAGTCTCTAATAAAGATGTCGGAGGGACCCATTTTGAAGTGCCTCTTCTAAGAATCACATGCCCCCCTTTTAAAAAGCAAGCCTGGACCCAGTCAGAGAAGTGTATATGCAACCTACAGATAAGGGTGGAGTCCTAAAGGGCTGAAATCTTAGAAGGTGATTGCAGAGGATGCCATCTGAATCAGCCCAGAGTCAGAAGAACCGGAGCTCAAGCCCTCATAGACTGTGTAAAAATGGGGCAAGATGGCCGTGGGGTTGCTGTCCGTGGTATCAAATCTGCACGGTGCTCCTAACAGGGTAATGTCTTCTAAGATTGAGCAGTTTTCTAGTGACTTCTTCCCAAATTCTGCTGGGAATTTGAACAGGAAGTGATGAACAAGAAGAGAACAATCCAAAAAAGGACAGAAGAGATCAGAGAAACAAAGCTTTTGTGACTGCCAGAGAGGAAAATTTTTCCAGGGAGGAAAAATAGGCAGGGGAGTGGGGCTATTGGCATAACAGCAGTTATCAAGTGCATCGGTTAGGAATGTGTTCAGCTCCAAGAAAAAGAAAACCTAACTCCCAATGACGTAAACAAGTAAGGGCTTGAGTTACCTTACACATCAAGAAACCCGGTGAGCACTCGAGGGCTGATACAGACACTCAACGACGTTGAGAACCCAGTGCTCTGTCTTGCTCTTCTGCCGTCCTTGGCACTGAGCTCTTGCCGTATGGCCACAAGGTGGCTGCTGTGCCTCTTGACATCACATCTGCATCACAGCCAGAAAGAAAGATGAAACGTCAAGGATGTGTGGTCAAATCTGTTTCTTTTCTTCAAGAAAGCAAATGCTTTTTTCAGAAGCCCAGCTCAGCAGAATTCCACTTAAGTACTGTTGAGCAGCCCTATTTATACGGCCATCCCTAAGTGGAGAGTGACTAGGAAAATCAAGATTTTTACTTACCAGCCTCTTTAGTTGAAGAAGGCATATGAGAAAGGGCTGGGAACAGGAATAGGAATGAACCCACCTACCGTGTGTGCCACATCAAATATCTCTAAGTTTAGGAGGCATGAGTCTCTCTATGTCCATTATTTTCTCCTCAATATTGAACTTACAGCCAAGTCAAAATCCCTGGAAATAGCGTTGAGTGAGTTTCTGCTATGTACTAGTCACCACGCTAAAAGATGAGGATGCAGTGATGAATAAAACAGAGAGAGTCTTTGTCCTCATGAATCTAATGAGGTTCCATGTGCAGAGATCAGCAAACTAGAGCCTGTGCCACCACCTCCTTTTGTAAATAAAGTTTTATTGGGAAATAGCCACATATGTGCACTTACATGTTATCTATGGCTACTGTACTGCTAAGACAGTAGAGGTGAGTAATTGTGATGAATAATTGTGGTCCACAAAACCAAAAATACTTACTTATCTGGCCCTTTACAGAAAAAGTGTCCTGGCTCCTGGTCTAGTGGGGAATACAGACAAATAATTATACACGTTAATGACCCAGATCATTCCTGAATGTGATAGTTCTACAAATGAGATACAAGGGAATGTAATGGAGAGTAATGAGGGGAGGGGATGGCTACCTTAGGATGGTCAGGAGAGTGTCTCTTAGAAAGTGATATTTTGACTACAACAGTTAGTAAAGAAGATGGACACCCTAGAAGAACAGGGTTCTGTGGAAAGAAAACAGTAAAAAAAAAAAAAAAAAAAGGCCAGGATAAGTATTGGCAAGGATATGGAGAAAAGGGAACACTTGTGCGCTGTTGATGGTACAGCCATTATGGAAAAGAGTATGGAAGTTTCTCAAAAAATTAAAAATAGAACTACCATATGATTCAGCAGTCCCACTTCTGGGTATAGACCAAAAGGAAATGAAATCAGTATCTCAAAGAGCTATCTGCACCACCATGTTCATTACAGAATTTTTTGCAATAGCTAAGATATGGAAACAACCTAAATGTCCATTGACAGATGAATAAATAAAGAAAATATGGTATATATGTATACAATGGAATATTATTCAGCCATAAAAAAAGGAAATCCTGACATTCGCAACAACGTGGATGAACCTAGAGGATACTATGCTAAGTGCAATAAGCCAGACACAGAAAGTCAAATACCGCATGATCTCACTTATACGTGGAATCTGAAAATTCAAACTCACAGAAGCAGAGGTTGCCAGAGGCTAGGAGATGGGGGAAATGAGAGGTTGGTCAAAGGGTACAAACTTTCAGTCATAAGATAAATAAGTTCTAGGGATCTAATGTACCACATGGTGACTATAGTTAAAAATAATGTATCACATCCTTGAAATCTGCTGAAAGCAGATCGTCAGTGTTCTTTCCATAAACACACAAAAAATGGTAACTATGTGAAGTGATGGATGTGTTAATTAGCTTGATTGTGGTAGTCATTCCACAGTGTATACATATATCAAATCATCACATTATAGACCTTAAATATATACTGTTCTTACTTGTCAATTATACTTCAATAAAGCTGGAAATAAATAAAGTATATTAAATTAAAAAAATTCCCTCAGATGGGAAAGAGCCTCAGATGTTGTGTTTCAGGACCGGAATGGAGCTGGAGTGGACGGAGCTGGATGGAGGGGGAGAGGGCACGAGATATGGTCTGAGCCGTAGGCGGTTTCCAGACCATGCAGGGCTTTGTAGGCTTTGGGAAAGAGGTTGGGTCTTATTCTTATTTCAATGAGAAATCCTTGAGGTCGAGAACTGAACTGACCGCTGCAGCTTCAGTACACAGAGAAGATTGCTCTGGGAAAAATGCAAATAATGCAGTCAAGTGATTACATCAAACCTAGATGTGGCAGAGATTGGATATGCATTTGCCAAAACTATTACCTCTTTTGAGGGGAGAGGGGTGGTGGAGGACAGAGAATACAGTAAGAAGGTATTTCCAGACCCTCTCACTGATAAATGTGGCCAGGTGGCTGAGTTTTAACCAAAGAAATGTGAGCATAAATAACACAGCCCCAGCCAGGCCTGACCCGTAAAACCTTCCCAGGCATTCTCCCCCAGGCAGATGTGAACCTCAGAAGCCACATTCCCAGGATAGTGAGGCCACAGCTTGTAGAAGATGAGAACCCTGAATTACCATCTGGAGAAGAGTTGCCCACCTACCAGAGGCACCGATTATCGACTTTACAAGAGGGAGAGATAAATGTTGATAATATATAAGCCATTGCACATGTTTGGGTTCATTTGTTAGAATGTTACCTTGACTGCAGTCATTGGTAGTTTAGAGTAAGGTGATGCTTGTGGAAACTTGTTTTCTCAACAGCTATGGGTGTGGCAAGCTGGCTTAGAGCCCTAGGTGAGGGTGAACGTCTCTCTTATGCATCACAGCCTTACTCAGGAGCTAACCACTGTTGGGCACCTCACTGGCTCTTTCTGGGCTCAGCTAATCCTCCTGGATACCTGCTCATCCCCAGTGCTTCTGGCTCTGTGCTCCCCAGAACTGCCCTGCTCCCCGGGGACTGGCTGCTTGATCCCAGTTGCCTGGGCAGCTCCAACTCCTGCATAATGATGTTCTACACCCCCTGTTTTATTTCTTGGGTTTTCAATCCTTTCATAACAAATGCATGCCAGATGAAAGGTTTTACATACCAAACAGGCCAGAGAATTAGGGCTGCTAGCTTAGTGTTAAAAATATCCATTTTCTTTTTTTTAATTTTTATCACAATTACTCTGAAAGAAATCCCGATTGCTTGATATTAACAAATGTAGGCACCAAAGCAGATGCACACACCCAAAAACACCAGGAGAATTAATTACCTGCATTTAGGTCTGTTTCATCCTTTTATTCCAAGGCAATGCTGCGAAGATGAGAGCTTTCCTGCAGTCCATCGCTGAGCCTCGAGTCTTCTATTTTTGCGCCAGGGCCCACCAGGCAATGGAAAAGACAAGAGACCTTCACAGGAGAGACCCCTGGGCATACCTTTCTGGCCAGACATGTCCTAGAGTAACAGTTAGCTTCTAATTTAACTGGAATCTAAATCTGAAAGAAATCCCAGAGGTGTGAGCTCTGATAGTAAAAATAATAGCACCTCACATGTGGGTAAAGATCTTCACTTACAAAAGGGCTCACATGTCTGTTAGCTCTGATGGCCTCTGCAAGGAGTGAAGAAAGCAGCATCCAAAATTGCTGCCAGGAGAACTCTGGTGTAAGGAACCACACCTACCATGTTTCAGGGTAGGACAGAGCTGGGCTGGGAATAGCAGGAGACAGAACTGGTATCTTGGTGGCAATAATATTAACTATTATTTTTGTGAACTTTATTATGTGCCAATCTCTGTTGTTAGCACTGTACATTCATTAACTCATTTAATATTCATACATCCCAGTGGTCTCATTATCTTCGTATTACAGAGACTGAAGAATGGAGAGATGAAGTAAATCTTACCCAAGGAAACTGGTCCAGTAGTGGTAGAGCTAACATTTGAACTCAGGAAGTCTAGGTACAGAGCCCATCGTCTTAAACATTGTGCTATTTTAGAAAAACCCCTGGGTTTGGAGTTAGGAATATTTAGATTCTAGCCCAAATTCTGCCATGAATAAGTTATTTTAACCTGAGAAAAATAGTTATGCCTGTATTAACAATAGCATCCTCCTTGTTATCAATGTGGTAGATTGTCAATCTATAATCCATCCATGCCTTCTTGCATCTAGGTCACTGGGTTGTCCCCTCCCACACTGACTCTGAGCTTAGTCATGTGATCTGCTTTGGACCGTAGCAAAGATGCTGCAGTCATAAACTTGAAAAGTGCTTGTGCAATGGGAATTGTCCTCTCTTGCTGCTCTTGGGAGCCTGCAGCTGTTATATATAAATTAGTCTGGACTTGCCTGCTGGATGATGAGACACACATATATTACCCCAGCTCCCATGGAGACAACCCCTAGACATGTGAATGAGATAACGCTAGTTCATCTGGTCCCAGTCGAGCCACCAGCCTGTCCAGAGATTAACCAAGCCAATCCAGACCAGAAGAACCACCAAGCAAATCTACAAAATTGTACAAAAAAATAAATGTTTGTTGCTTAAAGCCACTAAGTTTTGGGGTGATTTGTTACACAGCAAAAACTGTCTGATACGATCAGTTAGGATTAGTTTCTGCTGGGAACGACAAGTAATCCAAAATAGCAGTGATTTTAAAAAATAGAAGTTTCGCTCTCAAGCAAGTAAATTCAGGGTCAGGTAAGAAGATATCGTGATCAACAGTGACCCAGGTCCTTTGCTCTTTTGCTTTATCATTCTCAACACACAGCATCTATGTCTTGCCTCGGTTTGACTTTTTCATCTCCAGCCATCACTTCTGCATTCCAATGATCAGGGAGAAGGCAAATAAGAGAACAGGCCTTCTTTTAAAGATGCTTCCTAGAAATAATATTTCTGTAGTAATAATAATTCTTTTATTTGCTTGCTATTGTCTAAGATTCAGCCACAAGACCACACATAGTTGTAGAGGAGGCTTGTTATTGTCTTTATTCTAGGAAGCCATATATGCAGAAAAAAAAATGGAGGGTCTATTAGTAAGAGTTGGGAGACCACCCACAGTGTCAGTTACATCCCCGCACCCACCCGTGGATGGAAGGAATTACTTTCCACTAGTAACTGAAAGTGAATGCAGCAAAGTATAAGGGAAGATGTGAGCCGAGGTGGTTATAGATCTGAAAGACCCTGTGAGTGCAGGATCTGCATGGGAAAAGCCCTGTAGCCAAGGTCTGGACAAGATGGACAGATAGACAGGATTTGGGTAAAATAGATCAGGCAAGCAGAGGTAAGACCTGGTTCGGGCAATTGGCCAGATAAAAGCATCAGGCCCTTCTGGCCTTACCTCTAGCTGAGAGCACCCTTACCTCCAGCCACACTATGTTACTCAGCATTCCCAGACTTGCCAGGCACAGAGGAAGATTATGATCCCAAATGCCTGGAAATTCTCTTGTTCTATATTAATATTACTGAAGTTTAGATATTTTAGTTCCAAAATAGTACCACGATTGAAAAAATATATTTTAGAATATAAAATACATAATTGAACACTTTCAAGTCCGTATTTTACAGTAAGTGCTTCTCACCAAAACTTAGAAACAAATAAGAACTGTCAAAACTTTTGCCTAGCCAGGGTAACCACCACGGTGATAATTCACTCATTCCTATTTGTGGGCCCTGGGCTGCATCATGGGGAATGGGTCACCACAACATCACCCACTTAACATTGGTGACTGTGCAGCCCACACCATGCAAAATAATGAATTTCATATCAATTAAACTTACAGAGTGTGTGTGTATGTAGGTGTGTGTGCACACATGAGGGACGTGTGTTTAGTGCATGGTCACCTTTTAGAATCTCCTGGGAACTCTTTTGTTCTTTGGATGCTTCATATATTTATATTCCAATATGGATGGTCTTCTAATAAAGGTTTAAGCCTGTATGCCCTTGTTCATGCTGTTCTCTCCACCCAAGATGCCTTACTCCTTCTTACCTGAATCTTAAATACCAACTTATTCCTCAAGACTCACTTCAGATTAACCTCTTTCTGAGGTCTTTCCCATCACCGCACCTCCCCCTCACTCCACAGAGACATTTAGTGTCTCTCTTCTTTCTGTTCCCATGGAATCTCTTTCATAAATCTCTCCAGTCATATTTCCCACATCATATTGGAGCATAGTATGTGTAGAGTAGATTCAAAAGAGATGAGCCTGGGAGAAAAGGTTACTCCCACAGACAGGATAGTTTAGGGGTTAAGAGGAGGTGAAATTCCTATTCCACTGATATTCCTGAGTGTATCACTTAACATCTGTAAGACTCAGTTTCCACATTTGTAAAATAGCAATAAAGATAGCATCATCCCAAATTAAATAAGATGTACAAAAAAACTCTTAATACCATGTTTCACTAAATGATAGCACCAAGTTTTATTGTTAATGACCTTGAACAAGTTTAATTTTTTTCTTTATGTAGTCAGAGGATACCCAGTTTTTAAGAAGAGGAGGGAGGAATGAGCATGGTCTGCTCAATCCTGTGATTCAGAAAGATCACCCATGTGCTTTATGTGTACCATATAAGCATAGATGGAAGGATGGAAGATGGATGGATGGATGGATGGATGGATGGATGGGTGGATGGATGGATGGATGGGTGGGTGGGTGGATGGGTGGGTGGATGGATGGATGGATGGATGGATGGATGGATGGATGATGGATGGATGGGAGGGTGGGTAGATGGATGAATGGATGCATGGATTGATCAATCAATCACTGAAATAAATATGGAAGAAAGAAGAGAAAGAAGTTCAAGGAAGGAGACCAGTGCTAAAGCCATTGCAGTAGCTATGGTGGTGAGAATCAGACATGAGAGATATTGAGAGGCTCTAACGACTGAACTTGGCAACACTTGAATATGGAGGGAAAGAGAATCAAGGAAATGACTCCTACTTTTCTGGCTGAGGTGATGGGGCTTGGTGGAATCATTCACTGAAAAAGGAAAACAGGATAAGGAGAATGCTTTTCCTGCACCTTCCATCCACACCAACTGTCTCTTTTACCGCAGTGCCATGACTTGTGCTTGAAGGGAGGAATCTACCCAACTTTCAGGGTCCCTTTCTACTCGTATCCCTCTAGGATCCTTGTTAGCACCCATCCTAGTGCTAGGAATCAAGGGAGTTCCAGAGAATTCTTATTGAACAATACCTCAAGCGTAGGTATGTGTAGTCACAGTTTCACAACAAGGGACATAGAACTCTCTTGGTTGAGTCAAGACAGAGTCCAGTCCACAGGCCGCAAAGGCAGCAGTGATCAACACATGCCCTGCCCAGCTACAACCAGGGCCACATGGCCCAGGGTTCTTCTTAACAACCCAGTGCCCACTCTGAACAAAGTGATAGCAAATCCTCTAGGCCATGAGCATCAATCTTATGTCAGTCCCTTCAGAGAGAGGCAATCCAATTCAGTGGTTCTGAGAGAGAAAAAATACAGAGACTACTGTAAACATGTTTCCATTAGTCCTTGATAATTTTTTTTAAAAAATCAAGACAATACAGATAATTTTAATAAAGTAAGATTTATTAAAACCTTAAAAGAATGATCATTACTCTGAGGTGATGCCCTTCCTCCATATTTTATGTGAAGATGTTCTTTCTATATGAACTAATGATAATAAATGGTATTTCTTGTATCATTTTAATGACCTACTCAACGAAATTAAAAATTGGTAACCTTATGTAGTTTTATTTTTTAAGTTTAATGACAGTGGGTATTGGTTGCTAATCAGATACTGCCCCAAGCACTAAACGTGTAATAACTAATTTAATCTTCATAACAAAGTTACGAAGTGAGTATATTATTATTTCTATCTTCAGATAAGCAAACTGAGACTCAGAGATGTTAGGTGAGTTGGCCAAGGTCACAGAGATCTGGGTTTCAGACTTGGCATTATGGGCCAAGACTTAGCAAGCCCATTCCAGTTTATCCATTCATTCCCTTGTGTCTTCATTCAACTAGTGTTTACTGAACCTACAACGTGCCTGGTACAGTGCTAGCCATTGGAGATGGCACAGCAGAGAAGTCAGAAAAGGTCCCTTCTCTCCTGCAACTTAGAGTGTACCAGGAAAGACACGAACCAATCACTTTGGCTGGGAGCTCCAACAGGGACCAAAGACATTAATGGGGCATGGTGATATGGGGTGGACTTTCTAGTGGGAGGATCAAATAAGTTAAATAAAGGTTCTTTCTTTCAGAGGCTTACTTAAAAAACATCTTTTTTTCCTTTTCTGCTTGTTGGAATTGGCTTTCCGTAAATCTGGAAACTGTGGAGGAGCACCCCACACCAGTGCAAATAAAAAAATTGGTGAAACCAGGACAAGAGGCCAGGGCAGGCTTCTAAGTCTTCCTCTAATCTAAGAAAAAGGAGTTCTTAAGGCTCACACATGAAGAAGGTGGAATGAACACATTTTTCTCCCCGCCTACTACCTCATACCAAGTGGAGGGCCCATCAACTGGATTGAGTCCAATCCTAGGACACTGAATGGACTGTACCCTAGGGAACTGGGTCACAAATGGAGTTCCCAAACTTCAATTGTTCTCGAACTTCACTATGTATCAGAATCACCTGAGGGGGTGGATTGAAAAATACAGATTCTAACTCAGCAGTTCTAAACTGTCTCTCTGACATCTGTATTTTTAGCACTCTCCCAAGGCAATTCTCATGCACACCAAAGTTTGAAAACTAGGGACGTATGTCTCTCTTCTCTCCTGCTTCATGCCTCCATGCTGTGGGCTCTGTCTGTCATCACCTTCCCCCATGAGCATGCCATGGTGCACTCATTTCAAGCTTGGGGGCCAGCTGGTGATCCCACTGTGGTGTGGGTTTACGAGGCAATACAACCCTCACACTTCTTTAGAGTGTGCTACATTCTCTATTATTCCAGCTCTTCCTGAGATCCTTCCATTTGGTATTGGCCACTGGGAGCCATTGGGCCCCCTAAGAAAAAAATGATGCCTTGTTTGCTATTGATATTGTTTTTTGTGTAATGATCCCTCAGGAACCCTATGAGGAGACAACACGATTGTGAGAGCAAGAGCCAGACACCCGGCACCCTAGCTGAATTCTGTCAGAATCTCCAATTTCTTCTAACAGCACTGTCCAGCCTAGTTTGCCAGGTGGCCAGCAGTTGGGCTCTGCGAAATACAGACCATGCCCCTTAGGGAATTAGGGAGGCTGTCATCATCCATAGGAGGCAGCAGACTAGAACTGGCAATTCTGGATCTCTGCCAAGATCACTATCAGGCTAACATCTGGTGTACTTCAGCAGATGGATGGCTTAGATTTGGTCTCAAAGCTGTATCCTAGGCAAAGTCCCTTGAATAAAGAGCTTAGATCCCAATTGGAGGAAGATCTTGTTCACTGCCTGTAATGTGAGCATCTATGTTCCTTTCTAAGGCCAGCCCAGGTTCACTTTAATCCAACCAGGATTATGGATTAGAGCCAGGGATTTGGGATAGAGGATGGAATTCCCTAGCTCAGTTATTCTCCTCCTTATCCTTTTTTGCTTGTATTCACATCTGAGGCACTGACACACTACAAAGCCCTATTCAGGATGGCGGAGTTGGGTGACGCAGGTGATAGGTTCAGGCACATAGGGTGGAAGATTTTATAAATAAACTGATAAATAGGAATGGGAGAGATTGTTTTAGAGAGAATATCTTGTTCTCTTGAGTTGAGCCTCAGTGTTCACATCACAAGGTAGGGCCAATGCTACCCAGCACAAAACACTTGACTCAGAGCTTGGCTCATGACACGCAACAGATGGCACCCTGATATTGTGGTTGTGACTGTTATTAAAGTTTGAGCAGAGTTATCTCAAGCCCAAGGGATGAAGCAAAAATAAAAAGGCAAGTTCTGGTACCACACTGGCTCTAGAAGGCAGGTTTGCCCAGGAACCTGGAGAACTGTAGTTAGCAGGGAAGAGGCTCCAGTGCTGGTAGGCAAACAGAAAACTATGGTTTGGACTTTGAAAGGAGGACTTCTAATGAGTGGGATAGATTTTAAAACAACAACAACAAGATTTTACCCTGTAGCTAGAACAGAAACAGTAGGGAAGAGAAATAAAAGGGAAAGCAGCCGAGGCAGGTCCTAATAGGCTCAAGGAAACAGCCTTAGCCCTGCATGTGGGAGAGGAAATACGGGGCCAATCTGACAGGCAGCTTTTACTTTTAAAATCTGGGCAGGATCCACATGAAGGAAGTAGAGCAATGCCAGAGGGATATTGAAATGGGACGTCAGAGGAAGTAGAGAAAGACCTTGCTGCAGCTCAAAATGTGATGGCTACAAGAGGTGTTTATGCTCACATCTAAGTAGAGAAGGTGTCCCAAGGCCTGAGAAATTCAGAAGCTAAGAGAGATAAAGCTGTAAGGAGAAGCATGGGATAAAGAACCTTGGCTTTCAGGAAATCCAAGGAGGTACCTACTTGGGAAGTATCCCCCAACAGTAGTCTCATTTCCAAAATCTGAGGACTTGGAAGCCAGGACCTTGGACAGAGCTCATACATATAATTTGGCATTGGGATACCACGAGCTCAGGGGACAGAGGGAAATAAGGGCATTTTAAATAAGAAAAATATGCAATAGGAGAAATAGGGGCCAAAAGAAAGATGTGAAATTGGAGACATCCCCTTTGCACATTTCCAAACTTGGCTAGAATAATAACTGACTATAGATAATACTTAACTGAGCATTAACTACCTACCAGGCACCCTTGTAAGCCCTTACATGGATTGTCTCATTTCATCTTTAGGAGGTGCATTTTACATATTTCAGGTAGTGAAAATTTTCTCTGGGATTTGATAAATATGGTGTGACAATCAACCTTTTGATTGGAGGTGTTTACTTGGGTTTTGAGTTCACAAGACTCCATACAACTCTGGACAATTGACCCAAGTGTACTGAAATTAAAATGTCATTTTCTTTTAATTTGCTCTACTTTCCCTATCTGCTTTCTGCCATCAAATTAAAAAAACGAGATTTTTTTTTAATAGTCTGTGGCTAGTAAGAGCAATCAAATGGAAATTGTAAGAAGTGTTTGGAATCTGTCTGTAAGTAACTTTTTTTTTAGGAGGATGTTGTTGTACAAGGAAATTTGTGTTCACCCTATGGTTCTGATAGTTCCAAAACTTTGGAAAGATTAGATATATGAGAGACATGGGTTTTAAAGTATCTAACTTTAAGAGGCTAAAAGAATAATATCAGTTCAAAGGGAAAATAGTAAGATTCCAGCTGCCTAATAAGGCCATCAGAATCTTACTAGATACCAGAGTAAGGCGTCTTAGGCTGTGACAAAGTAGAATAAGAAGGTCATGGGGTAGGAGAAATGACTTTGCATCTTTGATATATCTCTGGAAACAGGACTGTTTTGGAAAAGGAAGCAATGTGTAATATCAGCTTTAGTAAAATAAAGAATTATTGCATGCATTTTATATTGCTAATATCCTATTATAGTTGGGCCATTCTATTATTTCAAGGAAATTGTATAATCCTCTCTAGAGAACTTGCATGGATATATAGCTGAGCATAATTTGACATACTGGACCATTACTATTACCTTGAGATGCAGAGTAGAATCACCTGGAAAACTTCTCCAAAATTAAAAAGAAGGAGTTAAAGCCCAAATAAATTCTAGGGCCCCATGTGGCTCAGTCTTGACATGAGGTCACATTTATATAATAATTGTTGCCATTTGTTGCATGCTTACACTATGCAAGGCAGCATTCTACGTTCATTCATACATTATCTCATTTAATCCTTACAACAACCCTGTGAGATAGCTACTGTTATTAAACCCGGTCCAAACCACTTGTCATCTCTTGCCTGAATTATTGTAGTAGTCTCCTAACTGGACTCCTTGTTTTAACTCATGTCCTCCTACAGTTTTTGACAATGCCTCACTCAGAGGGATCCATTTAAAACACAAGTCATAGCATAGCTGCCCTATGCTCAGAACCCTTCAGTGGATCCTGATTGTGCTCAATATAAAAGAAAAATTCCTTATTTTGGCCTAAAAAATCCCTGTCTGATCAAATGCCCCATTCCCTGTCCAACCTTACCTCTTAATGTCCTCCTCCTTGCTCACCCCACTCCAGCAGCACTAGCTTCCTCATTGTTTCTTGAATATGCTCCCAGCCTAGGGTTACCTGGCTTCCTGGATGACACCCCCCTACTCAAGACAGCCGCATGGCTATCTCACTCCCCTCTTTCAGGTCACTTGTTCAAATTGCACCTTCTTAATGAGGCCTATTTCAATCACTCTATTTTTAAAATTTAATTAACTATTCTAATATTTAAATTTGCATCCCCCCCCCCCACCAGGCCTTCTCATCTCCTTTACCTTGTTCTACTTTGGCATAGAATTTAATTTAGTTATTTATTATATTTTTTACTCATTATATATCTCCCCATATATGTATGTAATTTCCAAAAGAATAGAGATTTGGGTTTGCTTTATTCAGCAGTGTATTCCAAGCACCTAAAACAGTGCCTGGCACATAGAGATATTCAATAATCATTTGTAGAAAGAATGAACTAATTCTGGTTTTAAAATAAACTGTGGGACTACGGCATGGAATGATTCAGGAACTGGCCCAAGATCAAAACCCAGTCTAACCATAGAACCAGTGCATTTATCTCCTCGAAGAAACAAACAATTAACCAAAATGTGAGTTAAAGGTGACTTCTGTAAAAATCCCCTTCACTCCATAACCTATCCCCATAGACTCCTGTCTTGTTTCTCTCTCACATAAATAGGGATCTATGTCTTATATCAAAATATGCAGATAGATAGATAGATAGATAGATAGATAGATAGATAGATAGATAGGCAGATAGATAGATAGATAGATAGATAGATAATGGATATAAATATTGATAGACAGATAAATTCACAAGAGAAATTTGGCTCTTCCGTAATTACCCCGATTTACACAAAAAGGCCCAGACCCACCTTGCGAGAGAGATGGAGTCCGAGAATGAACAAGGAATAATCGATGTCAGAGCACTTAGTGGGGCAGAGAAAAGGCTCTGAATACTAATAAATTTTAGAAGTTTGCTCCTTTTAAACTTAAAATTTTAAAGTTTTGTTCACGTGTGCCCGTCTGCTGATTGAGTAGATCTGGGTTGAGGCATTTTTTTCTTTTTTTTTTAGAAACTTCACGGATGGATCTTGAGTTTACTTGTGGTTAAGAAGCCTGAGAGAGAGAGAGTGGCCCCTTATTCTACTCTATAGTAACTATGGAGTGGCCTTAATTGAACTAATGAACTGGCCCACCTTGAGAGACTCCTTGAGACAGAATCACAAAAGTGCATGAGCGCTCATCTCATGGACATGTATTTAGAGTCAGTTGTTGTAAAGATTGGAGAAGAATCCCACAAAAGAACAGGGAAGACTCTTGTGAGACTCCCTCAGTCTACTCCTCTGAGGGGCAGCCACACACCTGGCTGATCACAGCCCTGGTTGATAAGACCATATTGCTCATAAGAGGAGAGTAAAATATAAGTATAAATTTCCAGCCCTCTTTTCAACCCCATTCCAAGAAGAGAGAGATCCTATGTGGATTAAAGATCCAATTGGATCGTGGTCCAAGAATGTAGAGGGTTCTGGTTAAACATTCTTTCTCCCATGGAGAATGTTCTCTTGAATCTGACTTTCCCCTTTGGTTTGCCTCTCTGTCTTGTCAACATGTCCATCTGCTCTGCTTCTAGGAAGAAAAAGCTCACCTTACTCCCCAACTTTAGAAAGCCAAGCAGGAAGCAGATAGGGCTTGAGAGCAAAGGAAATCTGGGACAAGCCACCTCGGAATCTCAAGACATTTTCCTGGTCTTACAATTTGAGGAGATGGTTCACCCTTATGCTGGGCTCTCTCAGTTCTATGCAGACCAGAATAATTAGGTCTTAACCATGTAGAGTCCAACACATCCAAATGACTTGGTTGCTCCCCAGCTCCACTCAGAAGGAGGGCCTGGGGATCTGCTGATCTTGGAGCTGCCCTGCCTAGTTCCTGAGCCAATTGTGACCAGGGAAAGGACCGTGGAGACAACTTTGCCAGGGAGATGGGGACTAGAATCAGTGTTGTGGTCACAGGTCTGGCATCATTGTACCTGGAGTGGGTCCTGAGCACCAGGAACTTAGCAAGTCATAGCCTCCCTCACCCTGACAACCATATAAACTTGGGAATCCTGAACCCATACTGACCGGCTGAAGCCCCTGACCCAACACACACATACACAGCCTTTGCTGGCCATCTCCTTCCTGCTGGGAGCAGCATTCCCACACTACTAGGCATCAATGGATCTCCTAACCTGAATTGGACTGAAACTCCAGGACAGGATGCTTTCAGCCAGCCTGATATTGAATATCTCACTTTGTGGTCCTCACTCCCAGGACAGAATACTCTGAATATTCATGCCTGCACAGTCAAACCCTAAATCAGATTTCTTCCCACTCATTTATATACAGCCCCTCCTGCAACCTTCTTCCACCTCTTCCAGGTCCCAGCAGTTAAAGCTGAAACCACTCAAATAAAGATGCTCAATTTACCCAGATAGAATACTTTCCCCCTAAGAAAGCTGCAAATCATGTGTTTCTGACCCCTCCAGCCCTCGCTCTTCCTTCTCTTTGTCCCAGGAGCTGGAACCATCTTGCTGCCCAGATGGAAGGTTTCTCCTAGACGCGTCCTGCAGAGTGCAGCCTCGCATGGGGAAGCTGACACAATGTCTTCAAACATTTTTAATTGCCCTGTCAAACTGACAATTATAGAACTAATTATTGAGGAGACAATACCAGATACACTGACTGAATCAAACGTCAACTGAGTTTTTATGTAATTATGCAATTTAATGAATTGAAGGCTGCAGTAATGGACGATTGCTGGTTAATTAGGAACTCCCTTTATGCTAATAATGCCATTTATTTTCAACTCACAGTATTTATTTTCAGCGTCTAAAGCATTGGACACATCTTCCTTTGACACTGGCATGTTGAGTGTTTTTCAAAGGGTTTGGCTGCCAATTGTGCTATTTATAGGCAACAGACTTCTTCCATTCACTGACTGAAGAGCTCCAACTGGTTCCTGTTATATTAGAAGCATATCATTTTAGACCTAGATTTTAACTATCCTGCTGCTGGGTGGGAGGTTTCTGTATCTTCTTTCTCCTGAGATCTGAGAGAGAGAAGTAAGGGACTATGGCAGCTGGTCCTCCAGGAGCCCCCCATCAAGGTCACCTTACGCAGAGGGCAGAGGCATCTTTCTTTTGTCCTTTATCCTTAGCCCCCGGTCCCTCCATATGTCCATGGACCACTTTCCTAGCACATTACATGACTAGAAACCAAAGCATAGAGCAGTGGTTCTCAACGAGGGGCAATTTTGGCCCCCCGGGGGACACTTGACCGTATCTGGAGACAGACACGTTTGGTTGTCACAACTGGGAGCTGGCTACTGGCATCTAGTGGGCAGAGGCCAGGGCTACTGCTGAGCAGCCTACAATGCACCGGACAGCCCCACAACAAAGAATTATCTTGCCCAAAAAGTCAAGGAGGGCTGAGTTCAAGAAACCCACACATAGAGCGTCAGTAATTAAGAAGCAAGGGGGTTTTCACCACCCCAGCTTCATGGAGGAAAACAAATATTTCACAGCATCTAAACCGTGATAGAACTGTCAAAAGTATGTGAAGTTGGCTATGTAAGTTGTGAAAGATGAGTCACAGTAATGTTTGTTCTGCAACAGCGTAAAAACATGGAGATTTTTCTCCCCTTTATGAAATAGAAAAGTGATGAGCACTCTCTCCTGGAAGAAGCCAGGGTCCTTGCCTCACACTTTGGTCTCCAAACACCCATCAACCCAGACTTGTCTGTGAAAAAGTTGCTCATAGTCTGGATCAAAATGAGAAAACAAAAGAGAACGTGGTCAGATTTTCATAATGCTAAATTCAGCCAATTTTTCATTTTAAGATTATGTCTTTCCTACTTTTCAAGAAGACATCTTGTGTTTTTGCCTGGCCAGCACCCTTTTCTTCTCACTTTTTTTTAGAATTCTCTCTCACTCATTTTCAGTCTGTTAGCTTGGATGGTGCTGGACTCACTCCTAGGATCCATGGTGGGTATAAGATCTAGGCCTGGCCTGACTGGTCAGGAAGGCACGAGAGAGCCAGGCGTCAACCCAGGACTTGTGATGGGGTAAACGGGTCCTACTCCTGTCTGCTGGGGTAGAAGGTGGGATGATGAACACCTGGAGCTGACTGAGGCCATCTTCGCCACTCCAAGGATAAAACTTGCCCCAGATATATAGTCAGCACAAGGAAGGTAAAGAAGGATGAGGAGGAAGAGGGAAAAGAGAAGGAGAAGGAACAGAAGGGATAGGAGGAGAAGGAAGAGGAGAAAAGAGAAAGAGAAAATTTGTTATATCATATCATATCATATATAATTTGAGATCCTGGTTGCAGCCATTCCTATAGCCTGACAATTTCCCAGCTTTTCAGTATCACGGATGAATAAATTACCTTCTGGTTTGAGCATCGTCTCCTCCTTCTCCTCTTTTGGCTTATCCAGCTCAGCCAAGCCCCTAAATGCCTTGTTTATCAGGGTTCTGTTGAGGATCCGTTTCCCTTTCCACTCTTCCCCCTCTTCAACGAGGTCCTGTCTTCACCTCTTTCCTCAGCTGCCATCCGTGTGTTGAGACTCTTGATTTCCTATCCTTGGGCTTCATCTCTGTTCAGACATCACCACTCCCCACTAGACATCTCCACCTGGAAGTCCCACCAACACCACAGAGCCCATCTGTTGACAGGTGCACTCCTCATCTTCCCTCCACCCTTTCTTCCCCTGCAATCCTTGTCACATGGGTAGCACTGTCATCCACCAAGGACCCAGCTCAGGAAATGGTCGTCCTTCTCCCTCAAATCTTCCTTTTTTCGTCTCTGATGTCTTGACTCTGCCATCACTTTGCCCTTAACTCCCTCACCTCTACCCCCACTTCCTTCCACATATTGTATTCTTCCTCTACACCAGAAAGGCACATCCTCCCCTCCGTGCTCCCAGTTCTGCTGGAATGCCTTCTTCATCCCCTTCTCCTTGAAGCCTTCCCAGACTCCCCAAAATAGATGAGGTACTCCTCCAACATACTCCCAACGCATATCACTTTTCACTGAAATTATTTGCTTTGATAATAACTACAGTTACTGAGCTTCCTTTACATCAAGCATTTTACCCAAATTATCCTTAACGCTCCTGACTTATCCTCAAAGGAAGATATTATTATGTTCATTCTACACATGAGGGAAATAAATTTAGAGAGCTTAAATCAGTTGCTCAAAGTTGGGAGCCAGGAAAGAGGCAGGACTGAGATCTGATCGAGGCAGGTCTGGCCATAAATCCCGGGTGTTGACCACAACACCACACTGCTGTTCAGCCTCCCAAGTTGAAACATCAGGTTTTGGGGGATGGAGTCTATAACTTTCATCTAGGGTCCCCACCAGCCACGAATGCTAGATCTTGGAGATCATTGAACCAGTCTGGACTGGTCTAATTAATTAAAGACTGAATGAATGAATTTCTACTCCTCTCATTGAACCTAGGTTTTTTTGTTTGTTTTGTTTTGTTTTCTTCTGCAAAAGGCAGGGTTGAGTCACAGTCAATTTTCAGATTCTATGACACTAGAGTTCTAACAAACTCTCTCCAGCTAATAACTTGCAAAAATAAGTGACTCATCTGTTTCTGTCCTTGTATCAGTCATGTTCTATCTAAAAAGAACTTGATCATGTGCAGTTTACATTGTCCAAGGAGAGACGCCAAGTGAGTCAAGATTTTAGAAATCACTTTCTCTGCCTTCATTCCTTTCCACCTCAAAAGTTTCAATCAACAAAACAAATGATACTCAAAGTTGCAAATCACCTTGCCCTCCTCCTCCCAACACCCCCTCCTGCTTAAAAAAAAAAGGCACAGAGTAGGAAAAAAACTTATATCTATAATAAAAGCTAGAGAAAAGTGATGTTTACTTGCTAGATCGGCAGTCTTCCTTTCTAACACCGGATTCAGAGCAGACCTAATTAACTGGGCTCAGACCAAGAAAAAGAATTCTTGCATGGTTTACACCTTCACGGAATTCCATGGCAACCAAACCATCTGGAATGAGGGTGACAATCACGATGTATTTAATGTTAATAATCTTACTGGATCCAGGTGCCGACCATGCTGGGATTTCAGCAGCATGGGCTGATGGGAAGTGAAGGAGCCTGAGGTGGATGGGATGGGAAGTTGCAGAGACAGGAGCAACCCCGTGCTTCTCCCGGGAGATAGACCCATGGTCTCATACACATAACCCAAAGTGCCCTACTGTCTTGGGCTCCACTCTGGCCAGCATCAAAGTCCAAAATTGTCCACAGTAATTAGTGGATAAAGGCAGCAGGAGCCCAGGCGGCAGGTGGCACTTCAAGTCTGGTGTGTGGGAAGATCATAATTTCTGTTCATTCACAGCACAGCTTCAGTAAATGGCTAAGAGAACAGGAAAAAGAGTCCTACACCGTAGGTAGAAGGGGCCTGCAACATCCAGAGAAAACGTTAGAACCAAAGTCAAGGGGATGGAAGGACAGGGCGGAAATCCAGGTTCAGTAGATAAGCAAACACACAGGCAGGGAAATGAGGCAGAGACAACACAGCAAGCACCGAGGAGGCTGGGTGAGGACAGCAAACTCCAGCGCCCGTGTGGACCAGGGAAGCCAACGAGGTGAGTCAGACGGTCCAGCGGGAGCTGGTGACCTGGAAAGCACGTGTCCCGACTAAGGGGGCAGGAGCTACTCAGCCCCAGCCCACTGTCACCAAGTGGGAATACGATTCCCACCAACGCTTCCAGGTCTTTCCATCTCTCGAGAGAAGCCAGAAATCCAGAGTTTGTATGAAAATCCCACACATTTGAAATGTTGGCAACTGGTTTCACATATTTTAAGACAATTTGCAGACCAAACAAAACCGTCTGCAGGCTAAATATGAACACATAGGCTCCCTGTTTGAGAGTTCTGCAGCAAGGGCTTGAGAGCAAAGTGCTCCCCTGGCACACGGGACATGAGCTCCATTGTGACAGCACTAATATCAGCGGTAACACTCCCTGGTAACTAAGAATTCTAATGTCTAGGCTACACTTGGGGAATTGGCGGGAGGGGGCATCTTGAGATGAAACTCTCCAGTGACTTCAGAAATACAAAACTAAGGAAGACAAGGCTCTCACTGAGCCCAAACCCACAGTCAGAGTTAAAGAAAAAGACATTGGGGGACACTGGTACAGTGTGTGCAAAATGAGAGCAAGAGAACTTGCTCATAATTGATGCTCAAAAGAAAAATAACTATAGCAGATTCTGTAGGGCTCCACCCATAGCCCGTCACCACACACACCTGTCACCACTTCTGTGCGTGCACATGGGGCACTAATTCCCCAGGGAGCAGCCTTTCACTAATGGCTGTTGGGAGATGGTGAACAGTTGCTCCACATCCCTTGCCCTTCCGCTGAGATGACTGAGATGGACTCCACAATGTCTCCCAGACTTCTCCTCTGGGATTCAGCGAGGTTGCTCTTGGAAGTAACCTCCTTGATGACACCTTCCTTGACTTCCTTCTCTTCCCCATTTCCCTGTCACTGTTTCTTAGAATGACCTCCCAAATAAACTTTGTGCACCACATCCTTGTCTCAGGGTGTGCTCCCGAACCAGCCTCAGGCAGAAGATATTCGAGTGTGAGGACCCCACCTCCAAGGCAGTGGATTGACTGGGTGACTGGTGTCAATGATTCTAGAGGTTTCAAAGGATGCTTTGGAAACAAGGGACCAGATATAACGCATTTTTCTGGGGATCCTAAGAGTAAACCCTAGGTTTAATGTTGGTTTTCTCTACCCTGAGGAATATTCTTGATTTAAAGATCCTGTCTGGATTATTCTCTCCCTCTCTGAGGAATATCTGAGCCAGTCGTATGTAATACACTGCCTGTAGGTATTTCTGCCTCTGGTTTCTGTGTAAACTTCAGAAGATCCTGCTGAAAAGAACCTGGAGTGATCTCTTCTGTAAAGGGCCAGAGACCCTGGTTGAGCAACGACTCCCTTTCCGTATATTGAGCTTTATATCATCTGTTAGAGGATAAGGTTCGTCTGCTATGAACTGGTCACTGTCACCCATCACTTATCTGAACTCAGCTGACCCACAGAGAGTCAAGAAAAGTCCCCCAGAAAGAGAAAATTCCTGTCACAAGTCCGTCCATTCCCTCAAAGACTGTTTACTCGTGTGTTACACAGAACTCTAACAAACTTGGTCTTCTGATTGCCTTCCAAGCTAATGTGAGGATTTTGGAGGTGGGCTCCTAGAAGCAGGCATGGTGGCAACAGGCGAACGTGAGAGTGGGTAGCCAACAGAAGAGAAGAAAATCCACGTCGAGCAGGTAGAAGACTTCAAAAATCAGAGCTTTTGAGCTATTTAGTGTAAGTTCAAACATCCCTGTACACTTTCCTAGCACAAGTGTGGCAAACTATATAGAGAGTCTGTGAGATTGCTATGCACATACACACATCAAAACACATGCACCACACACACACCACAGACACACACACACATCACAGACACACACACATCACAGACACACACCATACACAGGTCTCACACACACACACACACACACACACACACACACACACACACACACAGGTGTCCCATTGACCCGCACAGTCTCATGGTTCTTACCACACACTGAGAGGATGACAGAGTCAGAGAAGTGCCCTGCCAGCCCCGACACAGCAGGAACTGTTGTCCCTGTGGCAGGAACAACAGGGCTCTGGCGAGCAGTTTACAGGAAAGTGGGTGGAAAACCAAGGGCACAGTTCTGTCACCTTCATGTCGAGGGACCGTAATCAGAGTCCAAATCCTAAAATGTCCGGCAGATCCCGTCAGGCCCAGGACATGCCAAGCAGCGATGGTAGGAGTGTCCTGCCTCTGTTTACACCACCCTTGTCCCAGCCCCCTCCATTGTGGGACAGGAAGTGGCACTGTCTATCACACCTCATTCACCATGTACCCCGGAATCTCACACATCGCCGCACACAGTCCTACTATCTGCCCAATGCTCCATTGCTTTGGGGACACATTCCACGCTCCCTCATCTCCACCAAACAGATGAAAAGCTCTGGAATAAAATCCTTTGCAAAGATTGGAAACAGGTGGCACCGACAGCACCTCATGGAAGGAATTCTTGAGGCAGGGCACAAGACGTGTCTCAATGACAACCTTTCTGGGAGCAGAATCGGAAGGAGAACTTTCTGTTTCCGATTACAGAAGGTAACATGAGAGAAATGCAGGACAGCCTTGCCCATCTGCTTCTGTGTTCAGCCCCCACCTCTGAGGACACCCAAATCTTCAAGAACATACCACATGTTCTCATCTGTCATATCTGCTGTTACCTGAGTAAGCAAGTTTATTTCCAGCAGCAGGATCTAAGCCCTGGATAAGTTCCTCTTCTTCCTCTGCTTCCCTCTTTCCAGAACACTCATCCCTCCATGACGGAGGACAATGCTGAGCGTATCTCACCAGCCTTCTCCTTCATTCTTCTCCTCCTTCTCTCCCTTCCTCACACCACGGCGCAAAGCCAGCGGCAGGGCCACTGTCAGTGGAGGAAGCGGGGCCTGGAGTCTGCGGCATCTGCCTGGCCCAGAAGCAGCAGAAGCTGAACTGATTCTGATGGTCCTCCAGGAATTACATGGGGGACAGGAGAGAACCAGAGGAAATGCTGTAGGCATCGAGAGGGGACAGTCCAGTGCAACACAGGAAGGGGACTCGAGCAGGCAGATGGGAGTGGAATCTTGAGGCAGTGAGATGCTTATCACTGGAATTGTGTGAGCAGAGTCAGAACAATGCCCTGCCAAGGCTGTAGTGAGCGTATCTGCTTTGAGTGCTTCGTTGCTCCAGATCAGAGGTTCTCAAATAGAGCTGTGCCCCAGAACCACCTAGGAAGATAGGATATTTCCAGAAGAATATCTGAGAGTGGGGCCCAAGAGTCATTAGTATTTTATGCTCCTCAAGTAATTCCAATGTCAGTGGTCCATGGACCAGAATCTGAGAATCATTCCCCTAAGTGATTCCTGTTTCCTTCCAATCTGGGTATCTTCTGAGTTGAGTCACTGTGTGACCTTGTATTCAGTTGAACCACGTGAAATGGCTTTTTGTAGGAAAAATGGTCAAATATAGGCAATATTATGTGGTTCCACATAATGTAAGTTTCTAGCCTCTAGCACTGCAATTTCCTCCTTTGTGAAATGAGGGTGTTGGACTGGACCAATGGGTATCAAATACTGTTTTAGGCCTGGAACCCTTTCTTCAACAAAATCGGAGACCTACCATTTCCAGCAAAATTTAACAGATGATAACTTTAAAACTTTTATGGAACAAAAACACCTAGAAATGAGTGATAAATATTATAAACATCCTTTTAAATGCATGGCTAACCTCATGAGAAGGGCACAAGGAGTGCCCCAGGGGCAACAAGAGTTAGGGGAGGAGACCAGACCTGAGCTGGCACTGCAGCTGTCCCCAGGACATGTGGCCTGTGCAATAATCAGGCAAGATAGACTTGATGTGTGTGGGGGACTAGAGATGAGGCTTGGGGCACAGGAAGGAAGGGAATTGGACCATGTGTGCCTAAAACAGGAGAATTCGAAGGGCTGCATCCCAGAGATAACATGAACCAGCATGGTACTGCCCACTGACACAGGGAGGTGACAAGGAATGTTCATGTCTTGTCCCTCAAAGAGTTTTGGGGTTTGAGTTTACCCCAGACTCCTGTGCTCCTGACAATTAACATCAAAACCAGCCCCAGGTCGCTGCCATCCCTGGGTAACTGAAAGGAGTGAAAATAATACTGCTCTGGGAAGACACACCACCACACCAGACCACACGGGATTCCCACAGATAAAGCTCCACTGAAGATTAGTTCTCAATCTAGCAGTCACAATGTGAAAAGCAAACAATGCATCATGAGCACAAGTCAGAAGATACTAGAATCGCAAGATTATGTGCCCAGTCATGAAAATTGGTTCAACCACTATGGAAACCAGTATGGAGGTTCCTAAAAAATTTAAAATAGAACCACCAAATGATCCAGCCCTTCCACTTCTGGGTATATATCCAAAGGATACAAAATCACTGTCTCAAAAAGGTGTCTGCACACCCATGTTCATTGCAGCATTATTTACAATAGCCAAGACATGGAAACAACTTAAGTGTCTATCAACTAATAAATGGATAAAGAAAATGTGGTACGTATATATGCTGGAATATTATTCAGCCATAAAAAAGAAGGAAATCCTGCCATTTGAGACAAAATGGATGGACCTTGAGGGCATTATGCTAAGTGAAATAAGTCAGACAGAGAAAGACAAATACTGTATAATCTCACTTATATGTGGAATCTAAAAAACCCTAACTCATAGATACAGAGAGCAGATTGGCGGTTGCCAGAGGTAGGAGGTGGGGGAAATGTGTGAAGGTGGTCAGAAGATACAAAATTCCAGTTATAAAATAAATAAGCCCTGGGGATGTAATGTACAGCATGGTAACCATAGTTAATAATACTGTCTTGGACATTTGAAAGTTGTTAAGGGAGTAGATCTTAAAAGATCTCATCACAAGAAAAAAATTTGTAACTATGTGAGGTGATGGATGTGAATTAAACTTATTGTAGTAAATATTTCACAATGTATACATATATCAAATCGTTATGTTGTACACCTAAAACTAATACAATGTTATATGGCAATTACATCTCAATAAAACTGGGAAAAAAAAAGTAAAATAAAAGTGAAAAAAAAAAGATAATGTGCGCAGGAACTTTAGATAATATATCTATGCGATAGAAACTACCCGAGATCTGACGAAGCATCCCAGCATCAGATAAAAGTAGAGCTACTTAGGTAAAGAGGAGGAGGTTCCTGAGTGCTCCTCCGAGCACAGGTGGAACGTCACTGGATGGTAAGGGACATAAGGACTGCCATCTCCCACTAGCAGTATAGTCTATAAACATTATCTCCCTCTGGTTCCTTCTCCTTCTCTCTTTTTCTCTCCTGCCTCACAAAGCAGTACTGATTATTGCTAGTCAACCTCGAGACCTCTTTCAACTCCTTCCTCTGCTATTTAGAATCTGTACAACTGGGAGAAAGTCTCCTAAATTCTCTAGCCTCAGTTTCCTCATCTGTAAAGTGGGTATTACTACCCTGGTTTGTTCCTCGGATCACAGAAGGTAATGTGTCAGTGTCCTGCAGAACCTGAGGGCTCCAAAATGGAACAAAGGAGAATCACAACCAGAATGACTCTACTTTTTATGGGTTTATATAAGATTTGGCTTGATAAAGAGCCATTTGCTAAGAATGTATGGACACCAATGAAATTATGTTTGTATAAGTGGAAAACTCAATATACTTCAGTTGAGTCTGAAAGACAGTGACATTTTTCAAGAATGAAAGAATAATGATCACTGTGCTAGTCATTTGCCCGCCACCTGACCCACCCTGGTCCATTTGCTGTACTTCTTTGCACTGCTCCATGTCCCAGGAGGCTGTCTCCTGACTGCATCACCCAGTTCCTTTGTCCTCTGCCTTCTAGTTGGGTTTGGCCAATGGAGGCCACTTGCCAGGGCAGGAGGGGAGTGAGGTAGAGGTTGGCGTGCTCCTTCTCCTCTTCCTCACTGACTCATCCCACTACAAGTACAGCTCCTACTAGGTGGCTCCTCCTTGACTCCAGATCTTTCTGGGCTCCAGTAACACCATTCCCTCCCTTTGTGCCTTCAACACTAAAAGGGCTATGGGCTTCTCCCTGTAGCAAGACCCTGGTTGCCTCAACATCCCTAACCGCCCCCAACACTGCTTACACTCACATTTAAAGTCCCTTCATTCACTTCTCTGCATTTCCCCCAAAATGAACTATGTTTCATGCTCAACCTTGACTGATCTGACCCTTTAGAATGAGGTTAGGTCCCTGTCCTTCTGAGAAAATCAGAGAAATCTGATTGTTAGGAGAAGTGCATTCATTCAGATTATTGTACCTACCTGGTAAAGTCACTTAACCTCACTGGGTCTTAGTTTTTGCATCTGTGAAATGGTCACAAAATCACATCTCTTTTGCTCACAAAGGAAAAATTTGGAGGATTTGAATATCCCTGAATAAGAAACTCAATTAAAAAGAAATGTTTCTTATTGGAAAGGAATTTCAGCTGCCAAAACATGATAATCAGCCCAACTCCAAGTCTTAGTGGTTACTGTCCTGCCCAGTCCTGAGGCCAAAGAAAAGGGAGGAAGAATTTGGAGCTTTTTTTTTAAGAGAATATTTGAGAGACTGAAACTTAATTCTTCATTGTGGAGAGAAAATGGGCCCTAAATTATTTATTGTATTTTAAATGTACTGACAGAAGCAGTTTTAAAAACTTCGCTGTCCTTTTTGAAAATAATTAACCTACTTAAATGTTCTAAATCTTTTAAAATATTTCCTATTAAATGGTAAAATGGGGGTGAAATAATGTTCACTGGAATAGGATGTTAAGAACTGAGTTTAGAGGAATCCATGCCCCCTTTCCTCCAGGACCCTTGGGTGGGTGTTGGGAGGATAGAGGCTCATCCTTGCCTTGACCTCTTTGCTGGGTCAGTCTTATTCAGAACCAGTGGGTAGGGAGGAAGAGATTGTCATTTTTATGGAGTTCAGTGGAAAGAACTAGGACTCCTGAGACCTGGATTCCAAGCGAAGCAACCCTATTTGTTGCAAATAGAAAACCCATCACAAACCAGCGTAAGCAAAAAGGTGATTGATTGATTCATCTACCCAGAATGTCATAGGTAGGTCTGGCTTTAAGAAGCCAATCAGCATATCTTATACCCCTGGCCACAGGGATTAGTTCAGACATGTGTGCACCGCCCAATCGGAGAGAAGGAGATGTAAATACTTTTCCCTCACAACCTGGCTAAGGATGTTTGCTGTCTCCCACTGGGCTTCCTGTAGGGAAAAGGGGTGCAAATTTTGTCCCCAGGGCATACTTCCCCTCCCTTCACCTCTCAGCCCTTCTTCCTCTGGGAAGACCATACCATCATACAAAGATTCCTCTCCCAGTTAAAAGATGTCAGCTTTGCATAGCTTTGTGTTGGTATTAACTTTGTATAGACCCTGCTTTGTGTAGACTCTGGGAAGTGCTTTACCCAGGCCCCCTTGCCCAGTGGTTTCCAGTTGGGTTTGCCCAATAGAAGGCAGTAGAAGGAGAACAGAGGATGAGAGGAGAGAGAAGTCACAGTGTCTCGCCCCCTCCCTGCCTTGGTGCCCTGGAGCTGAGTTAGAGAGGGAAGAGTCTCCTTAATGAGATTCCCAGGAAAAGGCTCATTTGGTCTCATTAGCTCTGATTAGGTCACTTGCACATCTCTGCACCAATCTCCATGGCCAGGAATATTGTGATTGGCTTCTGTTCAGGACACATGCCCCACCCATGAGCCTGGAAGACCTGAAGTTCATGGGCTGACGGTGGTGGAAGGTGTTAATTCAAAGGGAATTTGGGTCAGGCTTTGAAAACAATAGTGCGTGGATACTTGAGGCATTCCCTACAGGAGCTGCCTACACTTCTGCCAGAAGACCTCCACTTTTATCTATTCTATTCTCTGGGGATCTAGGAAAGAGTTTTGTCCTTTTCCCAGCTCAGCTCACCAGAGTAGAGATGAGGGCATAATGTAGGGAAGATGGTTATTATGGTACTCAAGTGTGTGACTGGCTGGACCGTTCCCTGCCCCATTACTCCTGGAGTCCAAATGCCTTTCTTGAAAAGCAGCACAGAGGGGACCAGGGCAACAGTGAGGTTTGAGATAGTGGCCCAAAGCATGTGACACATGCTCCTCCAAAATGAGGACACAACAGTATTTGTGCTTGTGTAGGTATCTGGGGTTGGCTTAAAAGAACGAGACAAGGTAAGCTCTTAGGACCAGAAATATGGAATGCAAAGTCAGCATAGGTGAAGAAGGGAACCCTCCACTTGGGCAAAGAGGGAAATATTAACGTAGAAAGAAGAGAAATGGGAAACAAAACTCTCAGTGGGGATACATGGTAAATTTTGTTTATAAGAAACAAGACAGGACCCCAGTGATTGGAACTGAATCATAAACTCAGAGCAGAGTTAAGAGCCATAAGGCTCACACATACCTTGAATGCTCAGTGGAAATCAGTTTTCTTGAAAAGCCGTGATCTTGGTCTCTGAGCCCATCTGCAACTGTGGGGGCTGGGAGAAGCCTCAGACTCTCCTCCGAGTAACAAACATGGGCTCTGAGTCACCTTACTGCTTGCACAACTCAGTCCAATAAATATTTGTTGATATCAACTACACCTCAAGGACTGTGCCCACTGGGGCAACAGAGAAGAGCATAAGAGTTAACAATAACAAAAATGGCTACTGCTTTCCAGAAGCTGCTTGTGTGCCAGGCATGGTTCTAAGCACTTTGCCTAAATTAATTCATTTAGTCTTCACGATGATGTGAAGATAAATGACTATTATTCCCATTTCACAGATGAGAACACTGAGAAACAGAGAGGTGAAGTAACTCGCCTAAGGTCACACAGCTAGTAAGATGAGGAGCTAAGATTATTACTCTTTAGCATTATGCTGGATGCTGAGTGAGCATAAAACCCAGATTTGAGGGGAAGGGTGGTCATATATGTCTCATTCAAAGTGTCATCTAAGCAGATTCCTTAAGGATGAGGAAAAGTTCCATAAATGAATAAGGGGTAGTGGGGGATGATTATTCCAGCAGAAGGAATGGACCATGAGAAGATCTGGAGAGAGAGAGAGATCCCAGGGGGCGATGGACATCAGTATGGGCGGAGAGCAAAGAACAAAACAGGCAGAGAGAGGAAGGTGCAGGACCAAAGCACTTGCAGGCTGAGTTAATGACCGTGGAGTGTCCTGGACTTGATGAAGAACCTCTGAAGGTATACCAGGCATGAATTTCACTGCACCACAATACTCAGGCACAGGAAATATCACCGTATTTCCTTGTTGTCCCGATGATCAAGTTAAATCTGGCTCTGAATTCTCACCTGGAAGGAAACTCAACCTCAGTTATTATTGGGGCTTCTTGTCCAGCTCCCTGAAGGATTGTACAAAGGTCCCAGGAGCCTTACACAGTCTGGGCTTCTGGGTCACACTTGTCACCTGATATCAGGATCAGCTACACAATTTGTGCAAAAGGAAAATGCAGAATCCTTGTTCAAAGATTATTGAGAATTTTAAGATGGTGACAGAAGAGAATTAAACTAAGCACAGGGCCCTTTCCAGGGAGGGACCCTGTGTAACGCACAGGTAAAGTGCCCACAAGGCTGGCCTTGCCTGATATATGTGGCTTTTGCAATTCTTTATGGCCCCTTGAAGCTGTGTATCCACTGCTTCCCTAACCTTTGGGCATAAGGTCTTTGCCCAGGCTGGTGCCCTGGCATCTGAGCCCAGCGCCCCTAGAGGTACCATGTGGCCGTTCTCTTCCTAAGGCAGCCACTTCCCAAGGGCACTGCAAGGAATCAGGGCTCAGGGTTATGATGTAGCAGAACCCCCAAACTTGTCCTCACCCTAGTCTTTGGGAAATGCTCTCCCAACTCAGGCACCAAGCATCCTTGCAGCTCCCAACTCTTCCCTTGGGCAAAAGAAGCCCCAGATTGCTAAGAATCAGTTGCACATCAACTTGAGGAGAAGGGAGGCAGATAGTTCTCATTTTTCCTTTAACAACAGCAAAAAATAAAACACGTGGTACTAACTCCATACATTATCCTGCAGGGGAGTGACATGGTCAGATTTACGTTCTATGATGATCTCTCTGGCCACAGTGTAGAAAACAGATTATGCAGGGGGAAGGGGGAGTCAAGAGGGAATGTAGAAATACCAAATAGGAAGCTATTTCAGAGTCCAGGAGAGAAATAATAATGGCCTGGGGTGTCAGTGCAGATAGAGGGAAATGGACGCATCCAAATATATTGAGAAGATTGTGGCAGATACCAATAGTTGCCTACTCCAGTACCCAGTCTCTTTATTACTAATAAAATCCCAAATATGTTCTGGTTGGCAAGATGTGTGTTTAAAAATATTCACTTTCTAATCTTCCTTGCAGATAAGGGTGATCATGTAATTCAGTCATGGTCAAAAAAATATAAGAAGACACTGGGTGCGGTTTCTGGGCTTTTAAAAAGGAAACAGATTTGACTGGTTCAATTTTTGCATTTCCCCTTCATGCTTTGCCCTTCATGCTGCCTGGAATCTGAGTGCTATGCTAGGAGGTGTGGTAGCCATCTTGTGGCCATGAGGTAATATGCATAATGCCAAACACCATATGCTAGGAATGTTAGAAACGAAAGTAGAGAGAGCCTGAGACACTGATATCATAGAGCTGCTGAATAAGCCATGGTTTGACTTAAACCAGATTTCTTCTTACTTGTCCTTTGGTCAGTGTGATTGAGCTTCCTGTTACGAGCTTTAAAATGCAATCCCTGGGGCCGGCCCGGTGGCACAAGCGGTTAAGTGCGCGAGCTCCGCTTCGTTGGCCCAGGGTTCGCCGGTTCGGATCCTGGGCACACACCGACGCACCGCTTGGCAAACCATGCTGTGGCGGCTTCCCATATAAAGCAGAGGAAGATGGGCACGGACGTTAGCTCAGGTCCAGTCTTCTTCGGCAAGAAAAGAGGAGGATTGGCAGATGTTAGCTCAGGGCTGATCTTCCTCACAAAAAATAAAAATAAAATAAAATAAATAAATAAATTAAAAAAAAATAAAAAGCAATCCCTAATTAATCCAGATGTAGACCCAACAAGACGGTGGATGGTGGCAGGGGAGTTCAGAAGTGAGCAGCAGTGCCTCTGGAGGACCTCACCCAAACCCACTGCAGAAAGTCCAAACCAACCATAAAGCAACATGAAGCCAAATGTGAAGCTCAAAAATGCTGTAACACTCAACAGAGAGAAATATATTGAGGTCATAAACCTATTTCCTCCAAAATATTAAATCAACAGCAAGAGGACCCTCCACCTCTCTGGGCTGATGTGTTTATGAGCAGAGAGGGGATTATGATCCAAAGCTCTGGCAAAGCAAGGGGATTTCCTAGAAAGCCCCAGGGCTGCATTTCACTGGCTGAGAGCACAGTTTTTGGAGTCATAAATATCTGGGTCCTAATCCCAGCTCCGTCATATATGCTGGAAGTGAAGTGACCTGTCCCTTCACCACTCTGGGGTCAGTTTCCTCATCTGTAAACTGGAGCTTGTAATAGTGACATCTTACAGTGGTGTCTTGAGAATTAAAAGACCTGATGCATATAAAGCAACTAGCTGAACCTCTGGCTCACATAAGTTCTCAAAAAATATAAGATTCCTTCCCCCATTCCTTCTTTCCATTGACTTCTTCTTCCCCCTTTCCTAGATTTCTCCCCCTCCTCACCAGCCACTGAAGATTGAACTACTAAGGCAGAGCTCAAATCCTTCTAGGGATAAAAATGTCATCACCCCATTTTACAGACAAAGAAACAAGACTTGGATGCTTACAAGGAGGACTAGAACCCAGGTCTCCTGCCTTCCAGCCTCGTGCTCTTCCTGCCTCGTAATGCTGCTTCCTTTCACCATCTCCCCACTGAGAGGTCAGACAGCTGGGCCCAGGGAGCAGATGCACGGACAGGACATGAAGAATGCCAGAGAGGACCTGAACCTATTCACAGGGCTCCATACCTGCAGGATGCTGTAACCCCTGGACTCAAGGTATATATATATATCTTTTTGTGTGTGTGAGGAAGATCAGCCCTGAGCTAACATCTGCCAATCCTCCTCTTTTTGCTGAGGAAGACCGGCCCTGGGCTAACATCCATGCCCATCTTCCTCCACTTTATATGGGACGCCGCCACAGCATGGCCTGACAAGTGGTGCATCGGTGCACGCCCGGGATCCGAACCAGCGAATCCAGGGCTGCTGCAGCGGAGCGCGCGCACTTAACCGCTTGCACCACCGGGCCAGCCCCGACTCAAGGCATATTTTCGAGTGCTGATTATATGCCATGACTATTAGAGACTATTGGCTATCCACAAAATCCACTCTACTTTCCTCCGACACACCAGGTGTACTATAATTCCCAGATTCCCTTGCAGTCGGTGTCCATATGATAAGTTGGAGCCAATGGAAAGAGAGCAGAAGTGACATGAGCCACTTCCAGGTCTGGTCCATAAAGCCTCCCATGCTTGCTTCTCCATCCTTTTTTTTATTTTCGTTTCTGCTGGATGCTTAGGAATGTTATAAGACCTTAAGGGAAGGAAGAGCCACAGGACGGAAATAGTCTGAGTCTCTGAATGATTCTGTATGGCAAAGCTGCCCTACGGATATGAACACTCAGTCGAGACTGTTATATACGTGAAAAATACCCATCTAAGGTGTTGATCCATTACATGTTTGGGTCTACCTGTGACTACAATACAGCCTAGTCCGCCCTAACTGACACATATGCCAAAGCCTGTGCTGAAGTAAGATGAAAATGTGAACACGCCCAGGGAAATTCTAATTTGAAGCCTTTTTTTTTTTAACTTTTATGGTTATGATTTTTTCATACTTTAAAAAAATTGGTAATACTTGCATAGAGTAAAATTATCAGAATTACAAGTCAATATGCAGTGAAAACTGGATTTTCTTTCTATACCTAACCCCAGTTCCCCAGTTTCCGCTCCCAGGAACAACCACAATAACTAGGTTCTTGGATACTGTTTTAGAAATAGTCTACATCTACACAGATAGACAGTATAGATACCCCATCTTTTTTGTCTAATATATATTAGGTTGTAAATATTCTTATCTTGTTTGCCATCATTGTAACCATGGATTTTGGAGATCTTACTTCAGCACATAAAGAACTTTTAAACAAATGCACCATAGTCCATTATATCGATATTCTGTTCATTATTTTAACAAGTTTCCTGTTAAGATATATTTATGTTGTGACATTAGCTAGTTTTCCAATATTTTGACATTACAAGCAATGTTGAAGGGATTTCCTGGCAAATATGCCTTTGCATACAAGTCCTTTCAAGAAATTTCTGGGTCAAATCTTCTGAGTATCATTTTTTGTATTGTTTAATGTTTTTATTGGGATCTAATTGGCATACAATGAACTTTACATGCGTGAAGTGTACAAGTTGATGGGTTTGACATATGTCCACACCCGCGAAACAAAGACCAAAATCAAGATAATGAACATAATACTTCCAAAGTTTCCTCATGCCCTTTTATAACCCTCCTGCATCCATCCCCAAACAACCAGATTTGCTTTCTGTTACTGTAAATTAATCTAAACTTTCAACAATTTTATGAAAATGGAATCATGTAGTATGTACTCTTTTTTGCCTGCCTTCTTTCACTCAACACAATTATTTTTATATTTATCTACACCGCTGCATGTATCAATTAGCTCATTCCTTTCTATTGATGAGTAGTATTCCATTTTACGGACATACCACAATTTGTTTATCCGTTCACCCGAGGATGGACATTTGGGTTGTTTCCAATTTATGGCTATAACAAATAAAGGTACTATGAATGTGTGTGCAAAAGCCTTTGTATGGGCATATGCTTTTTGGAAAATACACGAGAATGTAAAGGCTGGGTGGTATGGTATGTTTAACTTTCTAAGAAATTGCCAAACTGTTTTCCAATGTGGTTGTACCACTTAACATTCCCACAGGCAGTGTATGAGCATTCCAATTGCTCTATATCTTTACCAATTTGGCATGATAAATCTTAAGTTTAGGCATTTGATTTTCCCCCAGTGACTAATGATGTGCATCTTTTCATGTGTTTATTTTCCATCTGTCTTCTTTGCTAACATGTGTGCTCATTATTATTGGATTGTTTCTTTTCTTATTTTTGAACTTTGAGAGTTCCATGATTTTTCTAGATCAAGTTCCTTTCAGATGCGTGATTTGCAAGTATTTCCTCCCCATATGTGGCTTGTCTTCTCATTCTCATAACAATGTCTTTCAAAGAGCAGATGTCCCAATTTTTATGAAGTTCCATTATTGATTATTTTCTTTCAAGGATAGTGCTTTTGGTGTTATATCTAAGAAATATTGCCTAATCCAAGATCGCAAATTTTCTTGTATGTTTTCTTTAATAAGTTTTATAGTTTTCAGTTTTACCATTAAGGGTATGATCCATTTTGAGTTAATTTTTGAATAAGATGTATGTTATGTACTGAAATTCATTTTTTACTATGGATATTCAATGGTGTTCCATCACATTTTGTTGAAAAGATAAACATTCTTCCACTGAATTACTGCTTAAAATTCAATTAACTACATGTGTGTCCAGGCAATTCTGGACTCTATTCTGTTTCTTTGACCTATTTGCCCATCTTCATGTCAATATCATGCTGTCTTGATTACTGTAGCTTTATAATAAGCCTTAGAACCTAATAGTGTAAGGCCTCTAACTTTGTTCTTCCTTTTCAAAGCAATTTTGGCTAGGATAGGTGATTTGCATTTCCATATAAATTTTAGAATCAACTTGAACATTTCTATCAAAAAACCCAATTTGCTAGGATTTACTGTGATTGCATTGAATTTATAAGTCAATTGTGGGAAAACTGACACTTTAGAAATATTGAGTTTTTGGATCCTCAAACACCGTGTAGCTCTCCATTTATTTAGATCTTTAATTTCTCTCAGTAAATGTTTGCATTTTTCAGTGTATGGGTCTTTCAAATTTTTTTCAGGTTTATACTGAAGTATTTCATATTTTATGCTATTATACCTGGTATTTTTAAAATTTCTATTTCCAATTGTTTTATTGTGAGTATATGGAAATAAAATTGGTTTTTGTGCATTCATCTTGTATCCTACCACATATTAGTGCTCATAGCTTTCTTGTAGATTCCACAGAATTTTCAACATAGATGTTCATGTCATCTGGAATAGCATTATACATCTTCCTTTTTAACTTTCAGTTGTTTTATTTCTTTTTCTTGCCTTATTGCACTGACTAGAACCCCCAACACAATGTTGAAGAGAAATAGTAGGAGTGGATATCCTTACATTTTCCCTTATTTTAAGAGGAAAACATTCAGTCTTTCACTAGTAAGGATGATGTTAGCTGTATGTTTTCCATTGATGTTCTTTACCATAATGAGGAAGTTCCCTCCTATTCCTGAGAGTTTTTTGAGGAATGGATGGAGGATTTTATCAAATGCTCTTACTACATCTATTTAGGTGAACATACCATCATTTGTATAGATTTTTAATAAGGTAAATTGCATTGAGAAAATTTTGAATATAACCAATCTACCATTCCTGAAATAAACTCAACTAGGTCACAATGGAATACCCTTTTTACGTATTTTTTAAATTCTATTTGTTCTATTTTTGTTAAAAATTTTGCATGAGAGTTCGTGAGATATATTATTCTGTACTTTTTTTTTTTTCATGTAGTGACTTTGTCTGGTTTTGGTATCAGGGTAATTCTGGCCTCATAGAATGAGTTGGAAAGTGTTTCCTCCTATTCTGTTTTCTGGAAGAGTTTGGATAGAATTGGTATTATTTCTCCATTAGATTTTTGGTGGAATTCACCAAAGAAGCTATCTGAGCCTGAATTTTTCTTTGTTTTAAATGAAATTCAATTTTCTTTAAGAGACATAAGATTATTCTGGTTATCTGTTTTTTTCTTAAGCGAGACTTGGTAGTTTGTGTCTTTCAAGAAACTTCCATTTCATCTAAGTTGTCTAACATATTAACCTTACTCATAATATCCCTTTATCATCCTTTCAATGGCTGTAGAATCTATAGTGATTTTATGTCTCTACCTCCTTCATTCTTGATATTGGTAATATGCGTCTTCTCTCACTCTGTCTGTGGGTTCATAATTTTCATCAGATTTGGAAATTTTCTGGCTATTATTTTTTTTTAATTTTTGTTTATTGCAGTAACATTGGTTTATAACATTGCATAAATTTCAGGTGTACATCATTATAATTCTATTTCTGAATAGATTACATCATGTTCACCACCCAAATACTAATTACAACCCATCACCACACACATGTGCCGAATTATCCCTTTTGCCCTCCCCCCTCCCCCCTTCCCCTCTGGTAACCACCAATCCAATCTCTGTCTCTATATGTTTGTTTATTGTTGTTATTATCTACTACTTAATGAAGAAAATCATACAGTATTTGACCTTCTCCTTCTGACTTATTTCACTTTGCATAATACCCTCAGTGTCCATCCATGTTGGCTGGATTTCATCGTTTCTTATGACTGAGTAGTATTCCATTGTGTATATATACCACATTTTCTTTATCCATTCGTCCCTTGATAGGCACTTAGGTTGCTTCCAAGTCTTGGCTATTGTGAATAACGCTGCAATGAACACAGGGGTGCATGTATCTTTATGCACTAGTGTTTTCAAGTTCTTTGGATATTATTTTTGCAAATACTTTTTCATCCTACTTCTTTTGTCCTTTGGGCACTCACTCCAGTTAAACATGTATTAGGCTACTGTTTTTCATTTTTCTCTAGTTTTTTTTCTCTCTGTGTTTCATTTTGGATAGTTTCTATTGCTATGTCTTTAAGTTCATTTATTTTTTTCTTCTACAATGTTTAATCTGATCTTAATTCCATCCAGTGTGTATATACACATAATCATAAATATATATGTTTTTAATCACAATCACTGTATATTTTATCTCTGGAAGTTCAATTTGGGTCATTTGTAGGGTTGTCAGATTCAGCAAATAAGAATACGGGATGCACAGTTACATTTGAATTTCAGATAAATGGTGAATAATTTTTTAGCATATGTATGTTATATGCAATATTTTGGGCATACTTTATTTATTTTTTGTGTGTGTGTGAGGAAGATCAGCCCTGAGCTAACATCCATGCTAATCCTCCTCTTTTTGCTGAGGATGACCAGCTCTGAGCTAACATCTATTGCCAACCATCCTCCTTTTTTTTCCCCCAACGCCCCAGTAGATAGTTGTATGTCATCGCTGCACATCCTTCTAGTTGCTGTATGTGGGAAGCAGGCTCAGCACGGCTGGAGAAGCGGTGCATCGGTGCGCGCTCGGGATCCGAACCCGGGCCGCCGGTAGCAGAGTGCGCACACTTAACCGCTAAGCCATGGTGCCAGCACTGGGGCATACTTTAAAAAATATTCATTGTTTATCTGAAATTCTGTTTACCTGAGCATCTTGCATTTTATCTGGTAACCTGAGTCTTTCTATGTGTTATATGTCTCTACTTAATGCACACAATGTTTCTTCTAGCTTCTTGAATATATGGAATACAATTATAATAACTCGTTTAGCGTCCTTGCCTACTAATTCTACCACGTGTGTCATTTCTCAGTAGGTTCTCATTGGTTGATATTTATTCTCATTATGGGTCATATTTTCCTACTTCTTTGCATTCCCAGTAATTTTTTGTTGAATGCCAGACCATTGTGAATTTTACTTTCTTGGGTGCTGGATATTTTTACATTCCTATAAATATTCTTGAGCTTTGCTCTGGGATGCAGTAAAGTTGTTTGAAAACAGTTTGACTCTTTCAAGCTTCACTTTTAAACTTTCTCAGACAGGACTACTGAGTGCTCCTTCTGAGCGCTCTAGGCAGTGCTCCGTGATTATCTGAGATATTCGGCTCTGGCTGGTGGGAACAGGAACTATGCCCAGCCTGTGGGAACAGTGATTATTCCTCTAATCCTCTCAAGGGGTTCTTTCCTCCATCTCAGGTGGTTTCCTGACTTACACGTGCTGATCATTACTCAGCTGAAGACTTGAGGGGGGTCCTCTGCAAACCTCCAGCTCCCTCTCTCTCTCTCTCTCTTTCTCTCTCTCCCACTCTTCCTCTCTCTCTTTCCCTCCTTCTCTGTCTCTGTCTCTGTCTCTCTGTCTCTCACTCTCTTTCTCCACAGAGCTCTCTTTTTCAGTATCCTGCCCTGTGAACTCGAGCTGCTTCGCTTTGGCCTCCCCAGACGCCTAAATCCATCTTTTCCACTCAGAGAGTCCACCGGCTCTGCCCATCTTCCCCTCCCTGTACTGTGGCCTGGAGTCTCCCTCCAGGCAGTAACCTCTGTCCTCCTGCTCAGCCCTGTCTGCACCAGTCAGCCTATTTGCCATCAATGGGGCCTGTCCTGTAAGTGCACCTTAGGTCTCATCCTATAAGCTTTGGGCAAGGTCTGCCATCCTATAAGCTTAGGGAAGCATCTGGAGTATAAGGGGGTAGCATCTGGGAGGAAGCAGAATGGCAGCCTTTCTCAGAGCTTCACAGGAGAATTAAGGAATTATGGGTCCAAAAAAGAGGTAGAAAGAATAAAAGCTCAGTGTGCTCCAGTCAGATGAGAGTCAACAAACATGAAACAGCTCATCTCTTGCAAAAAAGAGAACAGGAGAGTGGTTGCCAGGAGGCAGAGGGGGATGGACAGGGGCAGAAGCGTGAGGGCGGAGGCTGGGGTCCAGGAGGCTCCAAAACACCATGTGAAATGAAATGCCAATGTCAAGGCTATGAGGGCTCTGACAGGCATTCAATATCCTGCCGAGATGGGAGCACCAGTGTCTCTTTGCCAAAGGCCACAGGAATGGATGGCCAGAGGAGACAGGAAGGGGAGGGAGGAGTCTCAGATGCTGGCCGGGGGGCTGAGAATTCTTGCCCAATGTTTGAGTCCAGCGAGAACCCTGTAGTTTTTCTCTGCCCAACATCCGTCCCTTCACATCTTCTGGAAATACCACCTTGATTTTCCTTTGGGGGCCCCCTCCTCCACTCTCTGTCCATGTGGTTCCGGAAACTCATTGCCAGGCTCTGAATGTGAGCATGTGACTAAAACCAGCTCCATTAGAGCCAAACCAGGGACTTCTGCTGGAGCTATAAGAAAATATGTGTTCTGTTTCTACAGAGGTTGCTAAGTTGGTAGGATATAAGCCTGCCACTGCAGACAGCCAGCTTGGCACTCTGTGGTGAGAGCCTCCCTGATACTGGAGTCAACACACAGGAAAACAGAGGCAAATTCCTGAGGACATTTTTGAGCATCTGGATCCAGCCATACCTGAATCTAGAACCCCTTAAATGTTTTATTTTAGTGAACCAATGAGTTTCCTTTTTCAGATTAAATATGTTTAACTCCTATAAGTGAAGATTGGTGTAGACAATTCTAACATGTACCCCTTCTCAGACTCAGCCCTTGAGTAGGGAACTGGGATTTTTCAGCTGGACACCTCCTCCCCCTTCCCCTCAAGTCTATCCAGAATGAACTCACTCACTCTTGAACGTGGCAAACCATGCAAAGTAGTCTCACCTGCTCAGGCTGGCTTCCACCCGAGGACTCAATAGAGCACATGTCACCGGGCCTGGGTCAGCTACTCACTCGTGATCCCTGGAGGGCTCTTCCCATCACTCTGAGTCTCTGCAGATGTATCTACAGGTTCCATTTCCCCAAATCTTCCCTACAGATATTTTTAATATCGTTGTCTGTATTTAAAAATCAAAATTTTTCCCATGAAAATCTAGGTGTTTTATTTTTCTTAAATCAAAAGAGCTAGAAGGGCTGGCCCAGTGGTGTAGTGGTTAGATGCCTGATTTTTCTTAAATCAAAAGAAGTGGGGCCCGGTGCTGTAGCGAGTAAGTGCACGCTCTCCACTGCTGGTGGCCTGGGTTCGGATCCCGGGTGTGCACCGATGCACCACTTGTCAGGCCATGCTGTGGCGGCGTCCCATATAAAGTGGAGGAAGATGGGCATGGATGTTAGCCCAGGGCCAGTCTTCCTCAGCAAAAAGAGGAGGATTGGCATGGATATTAGCTCAAGGCTGATCTTCCTCACAAAAAAAGTAACAAATAAATCAAATAAAACGCAAACAAACAAACAAAAGAAATAAGTGGGGCTGGCCTGGTGGCGTAGTGGTTGGTTGGTCTCACGTGCTCCGCTTCAGCAGCCTAGGATTCTCAGGTTCGAATCCTGGGCGCGGACCTATGCACTGCTTGTCAAGCCATGCTGTGGCGGCATCCCGCATACAAAGTAGAAGAAGATTGGCAACAGATGTCAGCTCAGAGCCAATCTTCCTCACCTCCCCCCCCAAAAAAAAACTGGAAAATTTGGTTCCCCATGTCTCCATAGAGGTACAAGCAGCTGTGTCTCTTATACAAGTCATATGTGCTCCTTCAAGTTTGCCACACTCCTAACCATTCCCTGTTGTAACACACCCCAGTCTACTTCACTCCCTTTTCTCACTGTCCTGGCACCTGCATAAACTTGAGTCCATGAGACCTTTAGAGTGAGAGGTCTGAGTCCAGGCTGCAGAGGGCAGGGGGCAGTTCACACAGCAGGAAGAAGACAGGAAAAGAACTGCCCTCTGTCAAGTATGCCCTACACGCCAGGCAAAGTGCCCAGCACAGGCAATACTGATCTGAAAAAGACAGAGTCTCTGCTTACAGCCTCGTGGGGGAGAGAGATGTGCAAACCCAGCATCTCATTCTTTCCCACCTAAATGCCTGGAATGACAGAGCAAAACTACCCAATGCCCCCAAGACAGGAGTTCCAGAGAGAAAACTGAAGTCTGCTATGTACATGAGCATCATATTTCTTGCTAGCCCCATGTTTTCACTTTAAAATTAGTGTAACTTTTGCAGTCTACTTCTTAATATTAAAAAAAATGTTTCATAAAATTATAAAATTGAGCCTCTTGCAAAGTGAGCCCTGTTCATCCTAAAACTTCCTGTGTTCTCCTGACACAGGGAGGTGAGTCCTGGAGTATTTGTTCTCCACTTTGAGAATCATACATAAAATGGAAAATAATAGTGAGTGTAGTAAGGATTGTGAAAATTGTGTGTGCCAGACACTCTCCTGCCTCAGGACACTTGCACTGGCTGTTCCCTCTTCCTGGAAGATGCTCACCCCAGATTCCTCCATAGCTCATTCTTAGCTCCTTCAAGTTTTCATGCAAGCGTCGTCTCAGGGAAGCTCCTCGGAACCACCTCACTTAAGTTACAACTGTCCCTTCTTTGCCGCTTTCATAAATCTCTTTACTTGACTGTTTTTTCCATGGCATTCATCACTTTTTATCACATCATGTAATGGTCTTATGTTTTATGTCTATTGCTTATTTCCCTCACCGGAATATAGGCTCCCCAAGAGGAGGCATTTTTGTCTGACTTCTTCACTGTTGTACCCCAGCTCCTCACATAGAAGCTGGCATAGAGGAGATGCTCAGCAAGTATTTGTTAAGGAAACAAATGAAGGGGAGAACAAATGGAGGGTATGTCGTCTCCTGGGGGCCACTCAGCAGATCTGAGGACAGTGCTGTACATCTTCTTTTTTGAAAAACTAAAATATGAAAAACTAAAATATAAAATACATTAGTGCTTTTGAAGCTAAAGGATGAAGGGGATCATGTAGAGCAAAGCGAAAGCTCCCTTTTTTCTCCACCGTCTAAATATTTTGGACGCTAAGACCCATCCAACCGCAGTCCCAGTCTTCTCCCCTTGGTGCTGCCCTGGGCCGGGCCACTTCCTCTCACTCCTGGGCCACTGTCTAGCCCCCTGGCACGCATCCATCATCTATCCTTGCCTGCTCCCTCGAATTCTTTCCCCATCCAGGCACGTTCCAGGACATAGAGCATTTTCTGAATTAGAAAAGAGCGCCCCCTACAGGTGTGTAGCCCACAGGCACAGGACTCAGCGGACAGAAAAATGCTGATGTTGCGTGAACGGGCAAAGTTCACCCTCTCTCGGGGCAGACGCCTGGTGCCCCTCCGCTGGGCGCCCTGTGCAAGACACAGTTGGCATAATTGTTGCTCGGCAGCCCTGCAAACGTCACATAACAGGTTAGAATTTTTCTCCAGCAATTCAGGTGTTCAACAAATGTCACAGTACTTCGTTTAAAATCAAATTAAATCTGACTTTAATCCCCTCGTCCCCTCAGGCTGGAGGAAAATTCAATCTCTGTGTTATTGAAGCTCTCCTCCCATGGTTTGAACAGATTCCTGGAGGGTCTTATGAAATAAAAGGAGCGAGTCCTTCAGAAGGCTTCTATGTGCCTGGGTCTGTGTCAGGCCAAGCTGGGCAGAGGAGGCACAAGAAGAGGAAAGTCCCCAGAAAACTTGGGGGGACCAGAACCACACACACCGTGGAACCAGCATGAGCTCCCCCCAAGGCCAGGGCTGCACTGAGGCTGGAGGAGGGGCCTGATCTCTTGCTCCAGGGCGATGAGTGCATTCTCAAATGTATTCAGGGCCAGCTGTTGGATCATCCATCCATCCATCTATCCATCCAATCGTTCAACAAATATCCATCGGCTTCCCACTCTATGCCAGGCCCCACACGTTGCCAGACCCAGGGGCTCTATTGCTGAAGGAGACAGACACAGCCCCTGTTCAAGCCAAGCATTCAAGTTAGCAGGAAACAGATATAAGTAAACAACCAAGTGCATATATTCTTACAAATGGCGATAAATGCTTTCAAGGAAAGAGCAGCACGCCATGCCAGAGAGTAAATAGGGACGTCAGGGCAGCCTTACTGAGGTGACTGGTGAGCCGACACCTTAGATGTGACTAGAAGCAAGCCAGGCCAGGTGGGCAGGGAGCCCTCCAGGCAGCGGGGCAGCGGGGACAAGGTCCTGCAGCAGGAAAGGGTGTGTCTGCGTTTCCTCGGGGCAGGGGCCATAGCCTTCATTAGGTTCTCAGATTGAAACTTGGCCCCCACAAACTTTAAGAACCACGCACCTAGTCCACCCTTATTCCCTACATATATACACATGCCTGCAAGGGGTAGGCCCGTGTCATGCAGCGAACTCCAGGACTGGAAATCCCGGGGGCACAGTGCTCTCTCTGCAACACCCCCATTTTCTCAAGGTTCTCTTCATCCCTGCTGTCTCCTCCTTCTTCGCTCGCCGCCCTCACCCCTGCAGGTACAGACAGACACACTGCAGGCCCCCGAGGAGCCACAACGTGACTCAGCATGCCGGAGCCACAAGGCAGCAGGACCCCGAGGCAGAGACGCAGCTTATAAACCGTCTCACGGCTCAGGCAGGCGCCTGTGGAATGTTTGACAGCCGAGGAGATGGATCGGCAACACGGCTCGGGCCACACTTCCAGGGCAGAATTGAAGCCATCCTTCCTGGGAACAGCCTCATGGATCAACCGGAACACACTCACCAGCCCAGCCACCGCCACCCACCGCCCAGCCACCCCACCTCCCGCAGCACTCCGCTCCAGGCCTCTGGGCTCTGCTGGGCTCTGTCGTGGCTGGAGGATCCTGTCCTAAACAGCAGACCCAGAGGAAGACCTCAGGCAGAGGAAGTGCCACTGCACAAATCCCAGCAGGACACCTTAGCAAGGATTTCAATACAAGCTTCTCTGGTTTCTTGAAATACAATTAAACTATCATTTTAATAAAATATCTCATAGATTGTTACAAAGACCACACACATCGTGCTTTCCACACACCGGAGACTGTGCTAAATTATCTACGTGCGTTACTCCTTTGAATCCTCACTCCACCCTCTGAGACAGGCATGATCAGCCCAGCTTAGAGGTGAGCACACTGCGGCCAGAGAGGGCGCAGGTCAAGAAGCTAAGAGGCAGCGGAGTGAGGCCGACTCTGTTCCCCGAGAAGCAGGTGCTGAGACAGAGCTGAGGGACGAGGAGTTCACTGGCAGTAACGCCTGTGAAAGGAAAAGGGCGGAGGCCGGTGGGGACTTCAGGAGGCTCTGCAGGCCTCACAGGGGTCTGGAGCCAGGGGACACTGCAGGGCAAAGGGTGCCCATCCGAGGAGTCCCGTGTTGGGTGGAAATTGCCAGGCTCTGGTCCCATCGTCTTGCTCAGGGCTAAGGGCTGCCCCAGAAAACATGATCTCCCATCGAAAGTTGAGGCAGATCCTGAAGGAGCTGACAGCTAGCCACACTGCTCACAGCTCACAGCAAGCCCTTTCTCAAAGGGTGATCTGAGCAGCACCTCTCCTGTCTGCCACGCAGAGATAAGATTGACGCCTGTTCCCTACAGGGCAGGTGGCTAACCGCTATGCTAACCTCGAGTACAAAGCCAGAAATGTAGCAGGGACCTCTGAGCGCATGCTGCCCACCTCCCTCACTGTAGAGATGGGCCAGAGAAGTTAAGTAATAGGCCTGAGGTCACACAGCAAACTAGCAATGGGGCTGTCTCCTTGCTTAGAGGTGGCACACGTCTGGATTCCTGGGCTGTCTTTCTCGGTGTTTGTCCTGGAGTGGGGTCCCCAGGGCTGCAGTGCTGTGACCTGGAAGAGTGTCCATCTGATTCCAGCCCCATCCTCACACGCTCCCAAGGACGCTCTGTCCTGAGAAGCAGATAAATATTAGGCAGAACCACGGTTTTCCCACACTCCCTCTTGGCCAGTTGGAGTAGAAGCATTTGGGTGGCTGAGATGCACAGGCCGGTGGAGGCATAAGACAAGGGTGGTGGGGTCAGAGAGGACCTTCCGGAGGGGGAAACGCTCTAGCTGGGTCTTGAAGAATGAGTGGCAGATGGTGTGGAGGGAAGACAAGCTGAGATGGAGGACAATGTCCGCAGAGCTGGGGCAGGGAGAAAGAGAAGCCCACATTCTGCCAAGGGTTCGTGGTCACACCCGAGCAACAGAAGAGGGCGCTGGAGGGGTAGCCGTGAGCAGATGATAAGAGGACTCCAAGGGAAGGGCAATGGGGAGCCAGTGCCGGTTTCTGTGGGAGGTGGGAACAGAGGTCTTGGTTGAGCAGCGAGGAGAAGGTGAAGATGTGGAGACAGGGAGAGGGGCCGTTCTTTCAAGGTCCAAGCAAAATAGGAGAGCAGCTGGAGGAGGGCGCAGGGGCTTCTTTTTAAAGTCTTTGTGTTTACTTTCTTTTTACGTAAATCTATTTTACACTATGTTACAGAAATGCCTAAAAGCAATTATATGCATGCTTTCTTTTATGGTCTCTTTTTTCCCTTCCCCCGCATCATACCCCCAACTCTAGACCCACGTTAACAACCTCCCGCATATCCTGGCCTATTTTTCTCCACGCCCATGAATTCCTATCAGACATATAACATATAACCCCACAGAGCTGCCCTGGTCACTGAATATTGAAATTGGTCCATACCAGCTGGTAAGCTGCCACTCCCTCAAGCCTCCTAGATTCCCCTCTCCGCTACCCTAGCCACTCACCCAGGACACCAGATGGTGGCTCAACATTGTGACTATCACTCACGTAACTGTGTGTGTGTGTGTGTGTGTGTGTGTGTGTCTCCGCACACGCACGCATGCACATACACATATACACGTGGGTCTGGGGGGACGTTGTTTTGTAAATGTAGGATCATATTATACATACTTTTCTGCCTTTTGACACTCAACCACGCTTCAAGGAAATCGCTCCAAGTCACCTGATGTGTCACTTTCTCTTCGTAACGGCTATATAACAAACCACGCTGTGGGTGTACAATAATGCGTGTAGCCATTCTTCTTCTCCTCCTGAGTGATTTGGCAGTGTTTATAGGCAATGAGCTGGGACCCAGGAGAGAAAGAAAGGAGAGACTAAAGATGCAGAATCGAGAAAGGTGGAGAGGGTGAGGGACCTCTGAGAAGGTGGAAGGAGCGGGGAGACGGACTCACCATTAACAGAAGGGAAGTGCCCTCACACAGTGGGTCGTTGCAGTTCGGATGAGCTGTGTCTCCTCAACTACGCCCCATTCATTCTGGCCGCCATCAATGGACCCTCCCTCCCACAGCCTGGATGAGCTTCATAAAATGACATGATCTGCTCCCTCTGCCCAACAGCTCCATCCAAGGATAATACCCAAATAACTTACCATGGCCCAGCTTTTACTTCACTCTCTAACCTCAGGCTGCACCATCTCACCTTCTCCCTGAGCTCCAGCCTCTGGCTTCCTTTATGCTCTGTAAATGTGCCATGATTCCTCCTGCCCCAGGGCCTTTGCACATGCTGTTCTGACCACCAAGAAGGCTCTTCTATCCTCTGTTTCCCCTTCACCTCGGAGAGTCTTGGAAAAAATCATTAAAACATTGCCCAAGATTCTCTTAAGACCACACTATAATGGTGCCCATGTTAATAAGTTCCGACTTTAAGCTAAATAAAAAAAAAAATTAAACCTCTATTTGCTTCTGAGAAAAAAATTGCATGCCCGTGATGGGGAAGGAGAATTAAGCAGTGGTTGAAGATCTTTTTAGTGACAGACCCTCTTAGTTTCAGCATTATATGTGCTTGTTTTTCTGATGTATGGATAGAGAAATGCCTCCATAAATAAATTAAAGGAAAACCTGTCCATCAACAATACATAGAAGGAAAAGGAAATCTGGGATCAGAAGTCACCATGGGTCCCTCACTCTCTGCCCCAACAAAATGGGATGAAGCATCCCCTCCCCACAACCGTCACTCCTAAATAGGCCCTGGGGACAAATGTCAGGGATGGCCATCTGCATTACTTTTCCCAAAACTACCCGCATTACTGCTGACCCCATCCCAACACACACACACACACACACACACACACACACACACACACACACAGAGGGGCAGGGCAACAGCTAAGCATTACAACTACAAGAAATAAAGGAAAGATAAATCATAAAATATCCTTTCAGGCTTTATGTCTGGTGGTTTCTGATTCATTAGGATCTTACCACTGAAAATTGTCTTGCCTGGAGGTGCTAGCCACCAGGTAGAAGCCCCAGTGTAGCAGAGTCCAAAAGCGCCTGATTGACACCTACTCAGCCTGTGGACCTGGCTCAGCGTCATTTCCTGAGGGACCCCCCCCTCAGCCCTGCTTTTGTCGGGTCTCCCTCTGCACATCCTCGTGGCTCCCAGAACTTCCTGACTCTCACAGTCCTTAATTATACGTTTACAGTGTGATAATGTGATTCATTTCTGCAGAATTTCTCCTCCAAACTATAAGTTATGAGATCCAAGCTTTGCCCATCTCCTTCACAGCTGTGTTCTCAGCACGGATCACAGTATTAGACATCATAGTATGTGCTCAATAAATATTGTGAATAAAAAGAGATGAAAGGAGGGAAGGAGGGAGGGAGGGAGGGAGGGAGGAAGGAAGGAAGGAAGGGAGTCATGGAAATTTCTGGCCCACGGGGCAGACTGTCTTGACCATTTCTGGCCAAATTTTGCAGAGAAGATTCTGCTGCTCTGACCATGCATGTTGGAAGAACCTGGAGAGCTTTTCAAAGACATTATTGCCCAAGCCCCTCGCCCAGAGATTCTGATTCACCCGCCACGGCGAGGCCCAGGCCTCGAGCTCCATCAGTCGTGTCTAAAGGCCCCGGGAGGGATGCTCACGGGTGCCTGTACAGCTGGGACAGGGAAACCACTGCCGTAGAGGCTGCATCAGTTCTCTGCCCCATGCCCGCACCCAAAAGGGAGGGCCGGAGCCTTGGTGGTGGTTCCCCTGCTCTCAATTGGCCCTAAAACTGAAGCTTGGTGGAAAGAGCCTGAGACAGGGGACTGGAGACAAGCACCATGCTAGGAACCTCCCCTGAGTCTCCGTCTTCTTATCTGAGAAACAGTGGGCAGATTTCCTTCTTCCCTTCCTAAACGCCCCCATCAAGTCCTCCACTCTTGTGCCGGTTGCATTGGGAGCAGTGGCTTCCCTAATAAACCGTCCACAGGCCTTCGGCCCCCACAGGGCTTGGAGGGACTCTGGGTACAGTACTCGCTGTGGCCCCGGGCTTCCCCTCATCTCCCTCCCTACCTCCTCCCCCCTCTCCCCCTCCTCCTCCTCCCTGTCCTCCCTCTCCTCCTCCTCTCCCTCCTCCTTTTCCATGCTCGGAGCAGGGGGAGGAAGCATGAGTTGGATAATCCCTAAAATCTTACACGCCTCAGACTCTTAGGTACATCATCGCATTTCTTCCTCTTCCAGGTAGGAGCCATTATCCACCCATTTCACAGATTCAAGACACTGAGGTTCAGAGGTACCTTGACACCTCAGAGGTGCCCAGCCCAGGAGTGGGAGCCAACAGGCTTGGACCACCTGACTCAGAACTATGTGAGACATCCGCGAGTCCACGTGGCCTCCAGAAGCCAGCGTGGCCCATCTCCTCCCCTCCTGCCGGCCCGGGCCGGAGCCCAGAGGGGCTCAGAGCCATGGCCTTTGTGTCAGGCAGAGCTGGGGTCAAACTCCAGCTCCGCCGCTTGCTAACGGACTGACCCCGGACAAGTGCCCTCACATTTCTGACAGCTGTAAGTGTGTTTATCTGAGAGAAACAAAAAGAGCTTTTTTAACTGAAAAAAAAAGCACAGGAAGGGTATTATAATAAAAATACCAATCATTATTACGTCACAGAAAGCAAAGTGAATTTTTAAAAAGTAAATTAGGTCAGTATTCCCGGGCTTGCCATCATACTTCTAATAAAGTCCAAACACCGCAGCATAGCCTACGTGGCCCCAAGCCACGGGCCCCACCCACCTCCTGACCTCACTCCCACCAGGCTCCCCTGCTCTCTCCTTCTGTTCCCCATTCCCACCAGCACTTTGCACTAGCTGATCCTCCCACTTGAGATGCTCTCCCTGCAGCTCTTTCTCTGTCTGGCTCCTACTCATCATTCCCATCTCAGCTCAACTGTCACCTCCTCAAAGGAGCCCTCTCTGACTACCTTATGGAACACTCGCACACAGACACACATTCGTGCTTTATCATACTGATCCATTTTCTCCAGGAACCTCTCTTGCTTATATGTTTATGTGAGCACTCGGTTGCTGTCTTGCTTTCTCCTCTGGCAGATAAAGCTGGGCCGCGCCTGTCTTGTTCAGCATTTCATCCTCAGCACCTAAAATTCTGTTATAGCAGGTACTCACTAACTGTTTGTTGAAAGAATGCTTGAAAGGAGATGAAGTATATAGAATGCTCAACATACAGCAGGCACTCAGCCTAAGACAAGCCCCGGTTGGCCAGAGGATGCTCTGGTCCTTCCTTACTGCCCTGCCACAGGGTCTGGGATTTTGCAGTTATGTTACCAACACAGCCAGAGGCAACACATACACACATGTGCGTGGCTGTGTGCCAATAAAACTTTATTTACAAAAACGGGCTAGGGGCCGATGTGGCCTGCATGTCCTGGTTTTCGGACTCCTGGTCTGGGAGAGCCCCCTCTCGGATACCTCTTGGACAAAATGCAGGTTACAGCCCAGGACCCAGCATTTGCAAAGCAGTTGTGCCTCGCTCAAGGAACCTGAAATGGCCTACGTCAGCAGAACCCTAGGCACTAATTACAGCAGAGGCACAGGCCATAAACTTCATTGTTCAGCAGGACTTTGGCCCCAACATGGCTTTCTGCTGATTTTCCAAAGAGCAGTGGAGGTGGGCCCGGGCTGTGATCACTGATGCATCAGGGGAAGGGAGCCTGCACGTTTAATTAAATGTTATTCGAGAAATAAAATTCAGGCCCTCAGCTGACAACGCAGAATATTAAAGCATCAATTTCCTGAAGGAAACCTGCCTTAATGAGATTCTCCAAATAAATGGAAGGGGGAAAGGCATATTAGTCCCAGCTGCTAATGTCAGGCCCATCAACCTAGCGCAATGTCTTGATCAACAAAGCTGACAATATTGGTTACCGGGAATAGAAGGTGCGTGAGACTCTGTCGAGTCCTCTGGATTCCAGAAGCAGCCAGACCCCTGAAAAGAAGACCCTTCCTTCCCATGAGCCCCTAGAATGAGGAGAAGCCATAATAAGCCGCTAATAATGGATTGGCATCAAGCTGGGAGGTCTGTAGTGGAATGCTACAGTGCTCTGCCCTTGGTCCTGTCCCAGGCTACCCTTTCATCAGAGACTTGGAAGCGTATAAGGGGGGATATTGACCTCATTTGTTGAAAAGCTGAAGCTGGAGTTCAATTAATTTGTGTAAGATACCTGAAATCCTTAGAACAAAATAGATTCCTATCAAATGTGTCCTTCCTTTGTCTAACCCTTCAGTCCCCTCCTTGTCCCAGAAACCAACGTGAATAAGATCTATTTACTCAATTGAAAACATCTTCACGGTTTTTGCCGATCTTTTACTCCCTGTTCTATTATTAACTTAACATATTCTCTTTAATTTGACTCATTCATCATCTCAAGTAAATATATTTTTAAAAGACGCTTGAAATCACTACTGTCAGTGAAAAACTGGTATTACCTGCCACCAGCCCAAAGTGGCCATTAAAACAAATACTATGGAAACTAACCGCCGTTTTTGTGGCTGAACATCATTGCCAGATGAAAGCTGTGAGCCTCAGATTCTCTCCCTCTTTGTTAGTTAGAAGGATGAGCAGTGTTAACGACCTTCCAGAACCAACTCAGACTTCCGTATCACACTATCGGCCACTCAGTGATATTTACTGTCACATCTCTGCACCACGACCTGTGCCTTAAGTCAGCCTGAGTTTGTGTCTGTTGCTTACACTCGAAGACCTCTAATGGATACACAGTTTCTTGAGTATCAGCTCTCCCGGGTATTCCTGGACCTGCCACTTCTGCTTCCAAATGCTACAGAGAAGCTTCATTCTGGGACGTGAAGCAAAACAAGGCTCAGTTCCCAGCCAGTCAACAGTAAGAGGCTGCCGAGGTCTTTCTTGCTTCCAGTCAAATCGGCTGGGGAGCCAGGACAGGGCTGAGCCCTTCCGGACTCATTTGGTACCACCTCCCCAAATGCGGTGCCTGCCACATAGTAGGTGTCAAATCCACAGGTGTTGGATGATGGTTGACTAAATACAGTCTTGCTCTCTTCTGCCGCACAGCCAAAGATGCCTGCTGGTGTTTGGGAAGAAAGCCTCTGTGTACATATTTCCCCATCTAATTCTGCATCTAGAGACTGGAAACATTTCCCAGAAGGACGGGAGAGAATGTCAATCTTTATTATGGATGGGATGAATCTGCTTTGGGCAAGTTTGATTGAATGTCCAAGGGTCACTATTAGTCTTCATTGAATACTAAATATAAATATGAAGTTTCAGAAAAGACAACCAGATTGTGAAAAATCTCCCAAATTTATTTTTGCAGTGCTGTTAAATCCATTTCTGATTAAAATAATTCATCACTTATCTATAGCAAGCAATACTGGATGGTTATCCATATGTGAATCTGTCTTAGAAATACGCCCCAACTTAAAGTGATTTTTAATAAAAATACATTATTTTTAGCCAGCAATTTGGTTCCAAGGGCTGGTTGCTGACAAAGGGAAGGGAGCTGTTCTGTGAGTCAGTGAATGTTTTGCAGAAAATAAATTAAGGAGAAAACAAGAGAGGCAGCTAGCTCCCCATGTGATGTGAATTCATGGTGTTTACCTTTGCCTCAAGTTTCATTCTTCTTAATTTTCGGTGGGGGACGGGGGCAGGTTGCGGCTGTTATTTTGTTTTTGATGAAGTCAGTCAGACAGCTCCTGATAACTCTGGCTGAGTTTGTAGTTTCCTTGAAAGTGTCATGACTTGGAGAAAAATTTGAGGAATGGCCCAGAATACGCCCACACTCAAAAGGTCTTTGGGGTGGCATTCAGGGCCCTTCACAACCTAATCTCCACCCACCATTCCCTGCTGCCCAGGTCCCCCAGACCTATGCTTCAGCTGCATTAAATTCTCATCTTTCTCCAGAATGGTAGGCGTAGTCTGTTCTCTCTGAAATACAAGGGAAGAGAGAAGAAAACATGCATATATGCTTGCATTTGCATACAGCAAGTCTGGAAGGATGCTTAGGAGACAAAAGAAGTGGTTACATGGCAGGGACAGGGAGGAGGGTGGGAAGTGGAAGGGTGCAGGTGAGGATGGGAAGGGAGGGAGATTTGCATTATGCACCCTTTTTGCCTTTAGTTTCAAACTATGTGACTGTATCACCCATTCAGAAATGAAGGTGAAGAAAGGAAGGGGGAGGGCTGGAGAGAAGGAGGGAAAGAGGGAGACAGGGAGGAAGGAAGGAAATCCCCTTATTCCAGGAACACATTTCCAGGCCTTTGCTCCCGCTGTTCCCACTTCCCGGATGACTTGCTCAACCTCTGACCCACACACATCCTTCCATATTTTGCCAGGAAAACTCCTGTGCATGCTTTAGAACCCAATTCACGTGTCACCTCCTGTGTGAATACATCACCCAAGAAGAGTTCCTCTGTGCCCCAAAGCACTCTGGTCAGACTGTAAACTCCCTGTGGATGTCTTGTTCTCTGCTGCAGACCAGACCTCAGCACGGTGCTCAGCTGTGCCAGGTGCTCAATAAACATGCGTTAGCAAATGAATGAGGAGCCTTCTGCCAGAAGGGAAGGAGCAAGCGAAACAGATGGGCAAGTAGGAATCACTCTTGCTGATAACTGGGACCCCAGCAACGCGAGACACCCCAGAGCTGGAAGAGACCAGAAGCAGACCTCAGCTTGCAGCCACCACCTACTGGGGATTCAGACGAGCGAGTGTGGAGCTCCTGTTTGCCCCGCCCGCATGCAGCACTCTGCAGGAGTTGTCACATGTGGCGTTGTCCCCATTTTACAGACGGGAAAACCAAGGACCAAAGAAGTTCCATGACTTGCTCACTATTGCACAGCTATTAAGAGCCAAAGCCAGGACTTCATCAGAGGTCTGCGATTCTAAGACAAGGACTCCTAACCACACCCCAGGTCGCCTTTCATAGGAGCCCCGTGACACAGGCTCACTGATTATTACACCTATTCCTTTAAGTTTAAGGGCTTTAAGCGCTTTAAGTTGCTTGTGCCAACTGGAAATGCAGCATCCCAGGCAAGGGCTCTCCTACAACCTCTTTGGATATCTTCCCAGATGGGGAGCCCACTCCCTAGCTGCCTCTTCCCCTCTAGTTGCCTTTCACCACACTGGTAGGCAAGCCGATGATCCTTGGAGCTTCCCAGATCAGGTGGAGGGTCTCTGCTCCCACCCCAGAGCTCAGCCTGGCATCCACCTTCAGAGGGAAGCCCCAACCCCTCAGGCCCTGGCACAGTGCCAGGCACAACATAATAGTTGCTTGACCTGGCTGTGTCTGGGGTTTTGCCTGGGCAACCAGACCTCTGAAGGAGGGATCCTCCCCTCGGCCCAGGCTGTACCTGATGCATCTGAATATTCCTCCCAACACAACCGTGTTGGTTCCTTCACAACTTACCTCGGGTGGCTGGAGCGCAGACAGCTCTGGGGATGAAAAAGTATTCATCACCCTGATGTGTGAATCCGGTTCTCATTACTCCATTCACCCTTTCTTTCATTAAATATTCACTGTGAATATACTGCGCTGGGCACTGAAAACCTAGACATATACCAGATTGTCCCTGACCTCAGAGAGATTCTCATGGAATCAGGGTCATAGAGATGGAAACAGACCACAAAAATGTCACATGGGAAGGAGAACTGGTCACACTGTAATTAATCAGCACGTTGCATCATTCTTCGTTCAATGCCACCTTGCCCTGCAGACTGCGTGCTCCAGGACAGACCATGTCGGCCTGTGGATCACTGTTTTCCTTGCACAGAGCGAGTGTTCCGTGGGAGCTCAGTGCTGATCTGGTGAATGAATGAACGAATGAACGAATGAATGAATGTCCTAGAGGTTTATACAATGTGTTGTTAGAACACAGAGGCCAGGCGCCAACTCCTTGGGAAAGGGGGTGTTAAGCAGTGAGTTTAACCTCGGAGACCACGTGCCCGCAGTAATGGTACTGGGGATGGGGAGACTGCACCTGAGCAGAAGGAACAGCACAGACAAAGGCAAAGAGACGTGGCAGACTGACATGTTTGGGGAGGTGCAAGTGTTTCAGTGCGGCTGCCGAAAGCACTTCTGTCTGTGCGAACACACTTAATTCTCTAAATTTTGAGCACAGCATTGAGTCTGAAACAGGACCTGCGGCAGTTGTGGCTTGCACGTGGGAAAGGGAAGGGGCTGTGTCCACACCCGTCAGCAGCAAACTCTGCTCCCGTTCCCTCTCCTTCCGTCTAGCCTGGGTCGCCAGACCTGCAGATGTGACCTTGAGCATCTGCCTCCCACGGGATGGAGACTGTCAGTGTCTCCAAAGCAGACAGGCGTACGCTAAAATTCAAGGCACTCTCCAGCGACTGGGCAAGTGACGCGCCCTTTCCTGAGTCTGACAGATCCCTGGGCTGCTCATCGACCAGTGTGCCTACTCCCACACACTGTGATTAGCCAGGGTGTGGTGACAGCTGGCTGACATTAATTATCTGTGAGTTAGAGGCAGCTGAGAGCGCAAACAGAGGGCCTTCAGCAGAGCAAAGCAGCGTCTGATTGTTCCTGTGCTTTGCAGCTGGGACCACGAGCAGGGACATGGCCCTTCAGGTTCAAGGAGGGGTGAGTGAGGCTGCAGCCCTTTCCAGCAGCCTCCAAGGTTGTCCGCAAACACTCTTTGGGTGAATTCACAGGAAGGTCAGGCACCCAGTGGTGAGCAATGCACTACCCATCACCCTGCCCCGAAGCCCCATCCATCACTGCATCCGGACGGTTTGCCTCCTAAATAGTTCTCATGTCTGTCTGCTTCTCTGCGTTCCACCAATGCCAGCCTGGTCTCTCAGCACTGCAATTTCCCCTATCTCGTCCTTCCTCTACTCGGGCCCCCTCTCAGCCTTCTCTGCACACAGCAGCCAGAGTGGGCCTTCAAAGTCCTAGTCGGACCCTGCCACCGTGCTGCTCAGAGGCCAGCGTCCCTGCAAACTCAGCACGTGGCCCCTGACCCCTCCAGCTTCAGCCCCACCCCAGCTCTCTGCTCCCCCATCTCCATGCACTTTCAGTCGGCTTCCCTACTGTGCACCACGGCCTCTCGCTATGTGGCTTTTGCACATGCTGTTCCCTCTGACTGGAATGCCCTCCCCTCCCACCCCCCATGCCCTAGGGTTCCTTAAATCTCACGTCATGTGTCCCTTTCCCCACAAAGCTTCCCTCAACCCCAAACCACAGCAAGTTCCTTTGTCTCATAAGGAGACAGCGCTGTGTAGCGGCCAAAAGCATAGAAACTGGAGTCAACTGGCGTAGGTTCAAGTCCCAGTCCCACCCCTACTGACTGTGTGACTCTGGGCAAGGTACTTAACTTCTCCGAGCCTCAGTTTCCTCCTCTACAAATGGAGGTGATAATAATGCCAATCCCACAGGGTTGTTTTAAGGACTAAATGAGTTAATAGAGGTAAAAGGCGCTTGGAGCAGAGCCTGGCCCATGGGTGCTGTACTAGCATTGGCTGCTGCTTATGCATTTGTTGTCTCTCCGTAACCATATCCTCATTAGTGGGATCATTTGATTGATCCTGTCTTCTTCAATATACTCTAGGCCAACTTCAGCACCATTGACATTTTGGGATGGATAATCCCAAAATGCTGTGCTGTGGGGGCCGTCCTATGCACTGTAGGATGCTCAGCGGCATCCCTCGCCTCTACTCACTAGGTGCCGGAAGCATCCTGGAGGCCTTCCACAAGGACAGGCTGGACAAACTCCCACGTGACAACACAAAGTGTCTCCAGTTGTGACAACACAAAATGTCTCCAGACTTTGCCCAGTGTTCCCTGCGGCAGATCATCCTGGGGGAGACTCCAGCGCTGGTCTCTGGGAAAGCCAGGAGCATAGACGGTCTCCTTCACCATTTCCTCCTGGCTCCTAGCCAGTGGTGGCCCAAGGCAGGTGCTCACTCAGTATATGTTAAATAAACTCATGAATGAGCGAATGAATGAATGCACACCAAGAGACATCTGTAATATAAGGATCTCAGGGGACACAAAGTCAGAAGATCTGGGGTCAAGTCTGGCCTCCACTAGTCCTAGAAAGGGTAACCTGGGGCATATTGCTTCACTCCTCTGAGCCTCCGTATTCCCATCTGGGAAATGGGAGTGGTGATCGCGCTCTCTGTCCCATCACAGGGGGTGTTATAAGGCACAGACAAGCAAATGTATGAAAAAGTGCTTTATAAACTGTTGAGTGCTGTGCACATGAGCAGGGTTGTAGCTGGCCCGTTTGAAACTGATAGAATGACTTCCCTCCTATCATGGTGCCGCAGCCTGCCTTGTCTGGCATCGTCTGGCCGTGACGGGCAGAGGCGTGTAATATATGTTGTACATAAGGAAGATAATATATCCCTTCATCTCCCTTTTAATATTGCTGTAAATATGTCTTATGGGGGAGATAATCGAGATACAGAGCACATGATGGTGATGATGAAGTCAGGCTGATAGGATCTCACACCTGCCACGAGGGCAGTTTCCTGTCACTGCTCCATTATGGATGTTGTCTTGGGTAGATTGTGGTGTCAAGTGTATTTTGAATCATGGCAAGCCCAGAGCACTTAATTACATTGTGTTTCTAATAAGGAGAGGAGAGGAGAGGAGCAGAGTGGTAGCGGATGAGCGCTCTGCTCCAGCATTTTGCCCACCCAAGTTCAAATCCTGGCTGTGGTGCTCCCTGGCTGTGTGAGCTCAGGCACGTCACCTGCCCTCTCTGGGCCCCAGTGACCTTACTATTAAATGGGAGCAGAGATGGATGTCACAGCACACTAAGACATATGAAAAGGACATTCTTTTGGAGAAGGGGCGAGGCTGGGTGGGAAAGCAGGACGACTCTGTCCCCAGTAAATTCCACGTATCTGTCAAATGCATTGACAGGGTTTATTTTCAGGAAATGACCCCACTCAGGGGACTTGGAAACTCGATGATTTGCCTTCTAGAATGAACCAAAGAATATTCTTCAGCTTTCCGCTGGCTCCTTCGGGTAGCACGGCCCAGTGGTTAGGACGTGAAGCCCAACACAAGACACTGGGAATCTGGCTCAGGCACCTCGGTCTCCCTTTTCATATCCCCAAAATGTGAACTGGACATGGTAAGTACTTCTGTCTCGATGGTTGTTGTAATGGTCAGACGGGAAAACTGAGACAATGTGTATCCGTTGCCTAGCTCGATGCCGGGGACATGGAAGGTTCTCAGTCAGTGAAAGACAGGATGCACCAGGTGTGAAGGCTCCTGCATCCCGCAACAGAACTGACCTGTCCTGTCCTCACGGCCCTCAGCCCCTTTCCAACAGAACGAACACACTCAAAATTAAATTTAAGAGCCTTTCTCTTAAAGGCTCAACCTATCCAAGATTTTACCTGTCCACGTCCAGGAGTATCTCGATAATTCAATTCCAGCACCTGGTTGCAGCCTAGAATTAATTCCAGTGCTGACTGCCGGGCTTCCAGATGCTCGAGTCATCTCACTGAAAACCAGATCCCCAAGGGTCCTGCCCTTACTACCCACTCCCCTCCGCTGGCCTGAGACCCTCTGAGCTGCAGCCCACTTACCCGGCTGAATGCCCCAGTGTCCCACCCCCAGGATGGAACACGTGCCCCTCCCTGGACCTGCCTCTTCCCATCTGTGAAAGAAGCTGCTCACCTGGAAGAATTTCTAAATGGCGATTAAGCTCTAAAACAGTATGACTTAAGTCTTTGTTGAGTCCCTTCTACGTGGCTGGCCGTTTACCAGGTGTACTGAAGGATCACACCTTCATGGGACTGAAATCTGATTAGGAATCATGAGGAAATGCTCAAAGGGAGGCTTCCCTGTGGGGCACCCAGACCCTGAGATGGCAGACTCCAGGCAGGCCTTAGGTCTGCTAACTACCCACTTACGGCAGGGACTCCTAGGTCCTGTGCTGGGACCAGAAATTCAGTGTAGAGTAGTGAATAAGAGCCTGGTTCCTGGAGTCAAACAGACCTGGATTCAAATCGTGACTTTGCCTATTATTAAATGTGCAACTACTGTTTCTGTCTTCTTTGCCATTACACCTCCTGCCCTGTAGGGGGCGCACAGTCCCTGTGACAGAGGTACCTACCCCATAGGGTGCTCTAAATATCAAATTCCATGACACATGTGGAGTGCTGTAGCCCAGTGCCTGGCACAATGCTAGTGTCAAAACCTGGGAACAATAATTTTTATAGAACAAGGCGTCCCTGTATGTCAACTCCAGCACATCAGAATCAACTGGAGAGCTTGTTAAAAATAGATTGCTGGAAATGTGCTCACCACAGAAAAGAAATGGTTATTGTGTGATGGGATGGAAGTGTCAGCTACAGCTATGGTGGTAATCATTTAGCAATATAAATGTATCAATCAACACGTTGTACATCTTAAACTTACACAATGTTATATGTCAATTACATCTCAATTAAGCCGGGGAAAAGTGGATCGCTATGGGGAGGGAGAGGGTGGTTCTAAAAGAGTAAGTACAGGGGCCCTTTGGTGTAGGATATCTACACCATCGCTCAGTATCTTGACCGTGGTGATAGATTCATAAACCTACACGCGTGATAGGATTGTACAGAACTAAATACATACAACATGCACACAAATGAGTACACGTAAAACTGAGCAGATCTGAGGGAAATTGGTGGATTGTATCAATGTCAACTTTCTCGTTATGATGTTATTCTGCAGTTTTGCCAAATGTTATCCTTGGGAGAAAACCGGGAAAAGTATACAAAAGATTTCTCTGTATTATTCCTTACAACTGTGTGTGAATTTAGAATTATCTTGAAACAGAAACAGATTGCTGGGCCTCACCCCAGAGTTTCTGATTCAGTAGGTCGAATGAAGTAGAACTTGCCTTTTTTAATCACATGACTTTTTTTCCAGCTTTATTAAGATACAATTGACACATAACTGTGTAAGTTTGTGTACAACGTGATGATTTGATGTATGTTTATATTGTGAAATGATTACAATAAGGTGAGTTAATACATCTAGTGCCTCATATAGCTATCATTTTTTGTGTGTGGTGAGAACATTTAAGATCTACTCTCTCAGTATTTCAAGTATTCAGTACAGTATTATTAATTATAGTCACCATGCTGTACGTTACATCCCCAGGACTTATCCATCTTGTAACCGGCAGTTTGTACCCTTTGACCATCATTCCCATTTCCCCCACCCGCCACCCCTGGCAATCATGGGTTTTTTTTAAGATTCCAAGTATAAGTGAGATCATACAGTATTTGTCTTTCTCTGACTTATTTCACCCAGCATAATGCCCTCAAAGTCCGTCCATGTTGTCACGAGTGGCAGGATTTCCTTCTTTTTTATGGCTGAATAATATTCCATTGCATATTTATACCACATCTCTTTATCCATCCACCATCGATGAGAACTTGCATTTCTAACACATTCCCAGGTGACGCTGCTGATGCTGCTGGTTAGAGCACCAGACTTTGAGAACTACTGGGTTAGGGTAAAGCCTACACTGCTAGATCAAAGAGGCCCCAAAGAAGCTTAAAGAAGACAGAGATTTTGCAGCCCCATGATAATCCCAAGGTGAACAGTCCATGTTGGTTAAGTTCCTGCAAGGATCCGGGTTCTTTCCTTCTGTGGTCTCAGCATCGCTCATCTACATGATCAGACCTGGTCACCGCCATGTCCGCCTTCCAACCCTAGAGAAAGAGGATGAGGGGAATTCCAGATCAAGCAATATCTTTGGAAGCAGATGAGGAGGAAGTTGCCCTCGTCGCCCCCGTTCATATTCCACTGGGGTGGCCACAAAACAGGACCACACCTCACTGCGAGGGAGCCTGGGAAATGCAGTCAGGTGGCCTTGTTCCCAGGAAGAAGGGAGAAAAGATTTGGGGGCCAGGCCACAGTGTGCCATAGTCTCCTTGACCTGGGAAAGAACAGGAACAAGGTAGCGTGCCTCTGAGCTGTGCATCCATCCAGGAGCATCTCAGAGAGGAAGTGAGAGAGCACAGAGGAGGGACGAGGGCTAAGAACTCAGGAATATGCCAACACTTTTGTCACATCCCCACTTTCAGTACTTTGTTACTCTCATCTGTTTTTCCCTTCAGACATGTGGGGAATAACAACCTAAAAAGAAAACGACCGAGGGGTGGTTTCTGGAGCAAATTTTCTTGCAGCCCCACTCTGCCTGGATTCCAGGCAAGCTCGTTCACCTCCTCTCTCCACTGCCTGCCAGCGCCTGGCCCCTCTGCTTCCAGATCCAGCGTCCAGGGGAAGCACGGTCGCTGGACAGCTTCGGTAAAGACTCCTGGGCTGCAGGCTCTGGACCTGGAGCATGACCACTGAAGACCCCCTCCCCAGCCCTCTTCAGCCCCGTTGTTTGAAGGACAGTCAGACCTTTGCCTGGAATTGTGCCGTTTGTATTCCACACGTTGCTGACATATCTCACACACCAAATAAGGTGAGGTCATTAAACTGTGTGGAGAGCTGGCTTCAAGCGTTTTCTCAGAATCTATCACCAACAGAGCCACCCAGGCTGTGCACAATTGCAGGGAGCCCAGAGGAGCACACTGGTGCTGGGCCCCTTGTATTTGCCCTTGGGGGGGTTTTAGTTCAGGGTGCCAGATTCCCCTACATAGGGGTTGATGACAAATGTCTTAATTAAAGTGAGAGTGGTAGATATGGTAGCTTCATCTCTGTCTGGAATGAAGGATGTAAGAAGATGCACAACTGATGTAAATGGGACCTGCTGTCACTGTTGGAAATCATGGAAAAACTAGGTTTTAGTGATGACGGTTAAGATTCTACACTCAGTTCCAATATGTGGGCTTTTTCCCCACCACCACGCAATTCTTCAACACCAGCTGAATGTCCTAAAATTGGACTCAATTCTGACGCTATCTGCCTGGAGATAGCATCAGATTCCACTGGTTAAGGGCTCAGTCCTACAAGACTGCCCCTTTCCCATTTCAGAAACCAACCACAAGTCCAGGTTGTCACCTGGGCTTCTGACCACCAGCTCTATATCAGAGGTTCCAATGCCCCCCAGCCTGGGTTCGATTAATTTGCTAGAACTCAACTAGAACAGAACTGAGAGAAACAGTTTACTTACTAGATGACTGGTTTATTATAAAAGGATATAACTCAGCAACAGCCAGGTGGAAGAAATGCACAGGGCAAGGTATGGGGAAGGGGCATGGAGCCTCGATGCTCTCTCCTAGGGCGCCACTCTCCCAGTACCTCCAGCTGTTCACCAACCTGGAAGCTCCCTGAATGCCCCCCATCCTGCCTTTTGGGTTTTATGGAGGCTTCATTACATAGTCAGGATTGATTGAATCATTGGCCATTGTGATTGAACTCAATCTCCAATCCCTCCCCCCTCCCCAGGGGTCAGGGGGCGGGACTTTCAGTTCCAACCCTCTAATCACGTGGTTGCATCCCTGGCAACCAGCCCCCATCCTTAGGGGAGGTCCAAAAGTCACCTCACTAGCATAACAAAAGCTTTAGCCGTCTCATCACAGGAAATTCCAAGGGTTTTAAGAGTTCTGTGCCAGGAATGGGGATGAAGACCAAATATATATTTATTATTATAAATCGCAATATCACAATGATGATGATGATACATAAAACGATGACGATGATGATAACATTGAGAGTTATAGCATTTATCGGTTACATATTGTACACCAGGCTCTTTATATCATGGGTACCACGTGATACACGTACGATCAATATAAAATGGAGACTCAGAAGTTAAAATCCCCGCAAGGTCTCGCAGCTGGTAGGCAGCGGTCCCTGGACATTCATCCAAGCATTCACTCCATCAACATGTCAGATGTTGCAAACCAGTGTGCAATGCTAAAATCCAGCCTGCAGATATATTTTGTTAGACCTACAAAGTGCTTTAAATCCTTTGAATTGGTAGCCAGTATTTAAATATGGGATTTGAGGGGTCGTTGTTTTTTTTTTTGTTTGTTTGTTTTTTCCATATTACTAAAAGTATCCCAGCTTCTGGCTTCTGGAAAATTCAGAAAATCTGACATCGCCAAGGCCACGATTCCCACATCGTAACCATTGTCCAGGACTGTCCACTTTAGACCCGGCTTGTGTTCACCATTTTGCCAAAGCCCCCACCCGGGGCCATTTCTCTTGTTAGGTCACAAGCTGTCCCCACAGGTATTTGCATTTTCAACATTGCGATTTCTACAAGGGCAGTACAGGCTGGTGTTCAGTCATCTGGCTGGTAGATACTGCTGAATGGTCTTCTGGCGCAAGGGTCAGAGACCGGCTGTGGGCCCCTGCTGGCCTTCCAGATCTCTGGGAGGGCCTGCGGGGGTCTGGTGTGGTGGGCCTGATGGGAGTCCAAGTAACCGGTCCAGAGCTGCCACAGCATTTCCCTTAAAAAGCATGACATGAACTTAGATGAAAAGATGAAATTGGTTTAGGGGGCAGGTCCTGTGCTCCCTGTGCTGCCAATCCGCCTGGCAAGAACACAATCAATGCCAGCTCGGTGAATTCCCCAGAAACTGTGAAATTGCATAAAAGATTTGATCAAAGTCCCCATCAGCCACCAAGCTGTAATGACTTCGGTGATGTTTCTTAACCGGATTTTAATTTTTCTGTTTATTATTTGGGGACTGATGGGGCAGAGGGAGGCCTCAGCCGGGACCCACTCTCACGCTCTCCTGTGAAGCCCTGGAAGAACTTGGAAAAACTCAATTGCAAAAAGAAAGCACTTGGCTCTCAGTGTTTCATGTTTTGTTCCCGCTTCCCGGGCTTGGAGACAGCTCAGGAACTTAATTAAAATCAATAGAGAAAAAGAATTGAATAAATCACAACATGAATATTTCTGAAAGTCTATATCACAGCGCAGTGGCAGGGAGGTGAAAAAAGACGTTCTGTTCCCTCTCTCCCTCTGGAAAGGGGAAAAATTTTAATCATCGCAGAATGCACTTGATCTCTCTCTCTCTCTCTCCTCTGAAAGCAGAAATATGAGGGAAACACTGTCAAGAGTTCAAGGGTATGGATCTGCCCTTTGTTCACAAGAGAGAGGGCCCCAGGACACAGAAAAGACCCCCAGCCATTGTCGAACGCGAGGCACATTACGTGTAGCTTCCTGGAGCAACCCTGTAAAGTCTTGTGCTTAAGCCCCATCTTGCAAATGAGGTTAAGTCATCTTCCCCCAAGTTTACCTGGGCTTCAGGTGGCTCCTAACGCCCATCATTCACCTTGACCTAAGCAAGATCTCCTTCTCAAAATAGCCCAGTGATTCTCCCTAGCACTTGTTGGCAAATAATTATTTCCAGGGGATCTGAATCACACCCAGAAAATGCCAGGAGAGGACCCCCCAGGACCGCCCATCTGACCCCTGCCTCTGGCACAGCTACCCTTAACCATTCTGTCTCCAAGAGAATTGAGCTCTTTCCTTATGGCACCAGAGGAGGCAAGTCTCCTCCAGCCTTGAAAATGCACTGAAGCTGTTAACATCCCTCATTCTCCACAGAGCACTGCTTGCTCAAATCTAATCTGAATCCTTTGGGCTTCAGGCTGGATCATGTCCTTGGGGTACATCTGAAAATGAGTGATGAGCCCTGTTTCTTTCCTCATCCCTCCCTTCCTCCCTCCATCCTCCCCAAATTCTGCCCTCTTGTCTCCTGAAACAGATAAAACACCCAACCCAGCACCTGATGCAAAGCTTGTGTTTATTAAATATTAATTCCCTGCTTTTGTTTCTTCCTTCCACCATGCCTGGGCTCTGGGGCTGCAGAGGTCACTGGCCATCCCTGTCCTTCTCTTGGAGTTGCTCTAGAAAGTCTAGAAAGAAGGACCATGCTTAACCACAGAGCTGCAGTGCAGAGAGATGAGTCTGATAATAGAGCTAAAACTACTGTGGGAGCCCAGCGAGGGACCCATCCTGCCTTTTATGACCCAGTCTCCCTCATGTCACTGTCTGCCCAAAACCTTCCCGCTGCCCTTAAGGACAAAGATGGAATCCCTGGGGCCTGCCTGATGGCCCTGCCTCACAGTGGCCTCCTCTCTCACTCCCTGAGCTCCAGCCACCTTGCCCTCAGGGTCCTCCCCTGCCCCTCCCCCTGCTTCATCTGCCCACATCCTATTTATCTTCCCTACGTCCGCTCAAATGCCACTTTTCCAGGAAGTCCTTTAGCACCCCCCACCCAAAAGCAGATGCAAGTCCCTTGCATGTGCTCAAGCTACGTAATACCAGATAGTTCCCTTTCTTAAACACTCACACATTGAGTGAGACGTCGCTCACCAAGGTCTGTCTGTCCTGATCGCCAGCAAGCATCCTGAGGGCAGGGAAGACTTCATGGAGGAGATGGTATTTTGTTAGGTCCTGATGGTTAGATGGGATGACCAGTGGGGGAGAGGGAAGTCAGGTGAAGCATAAGCATAAAAGATGTTTCGGGGTAGGATTGCTGCCTGTGTATTAGTGAATTATCACCCCAACGATGCTGTTTAACAAACCACCTCAACCTTAGTGGCTCACAGCATAAAGCATTTATTCTCAGACCCCTGGGTCTGCAAGGCAACAGCAGTTCAACTGATCTAGGCTGCGCTTGGCTGGCAGCCCTGCTGCATGCTGGCTGCCCTGTCTCCAGGCTCTGGGTTGGCTCAGGTTTGCTCCATGTGTGCTTATTCTTAGTCCAGACTGAAGGCACTGAAGCCACCTGGGGTACACCCTTCTCGTGGCAGATCACCAGAGCTTCTTACAGCCTTGGCCCAGGACAGGCACTCTGACACACCCCACCGCCATTCCAGGCCAAGACCGAAATGGATGGGGTGGGGAAATGTGCTCTCCCTCCCCTGGGAGGAACAGCAGAGGCACACGGCTAAGAGCACAGATATGTAGTTTAATACTGGGAGGGTATGAACACTGCAAAAATGACTCCATCCCTCACAGCAAGAGAGGGATGAGGAACAAGGGAGACCCAAAGATGGCACCTGGGTTCTTATTTGTGCAAGTCATGGAAACACATGAGCACACAGGAGGGAGAAAACACTCAAGGGGGTTGCTGAGCTCCATTTGAAGCATGTTGAGGGTGTATAGTGCCCAAGACACATCCAAGCAGACAGGTCTGGCCTCCACTGGCTCCACAGGGCTGTGTCTCAGAGGAAAAGTCTCAGCTGAAATTTGGGAGCATCAGTGTAAAGATGGCAATCAAATCTCTGGGGGATGGAGGGGGTGTGCAGAGAGAACGTGGGGGCAGCAGATGTCATTAATGGGCTAGACCCCTCCCCACCACCTTTGCAGCCAGGGGTGGTCATGTGACCCAGTTCCGGCTAATAAGAGGAAAGGAAAGGTTTCCCAGGAGGGCTTTTGAAAGATTTTTGCTCTGCTGACAGATGCATGCAGAGAGGTGCTGGTGTTACTCCTTATCACTGCCCTGGCCTTAAACACAACAGGATGCCCATCACTACAGAATTTTGTTACTATGAGATTGACAAGAGTGAGGAAGAAAAGCTAACAAGCTAGATGTTGAGGGAAAAGTGTAGAAAGAGTCTGAGTCCTTAATGACATCACCAGTCAACCCTAATACCTCCAAGATCATCTCAGGGAAACAATGAGTATGCTTATGGTTTAAGTCACTGTTTGCTCAAGCAATCTGGCATTCACAGCTGAATGTGTTCCTATTTGAAACAAGGGCTGTGAACTAACCTGGGGGAAATAAATTACAGATGTTGAATGGCTGCGCAAAAGAGGATTCAGTAAAATCAAATAAAAGGATGCAGATATCTTGGAATGTGGAGAAGATATCAAAATATAATCAGAGCCAAATTCTGCAGGATATTTCATTAAGATAATGCATGAAAATAATTCACTGAGTTTTACAAGGGAGAATACACTGCCATGGACTGAAAGTTTGTGTCCCTCCAAATTTCTTATGTTGAAATCCTAAACCCCAAAGTGACAATGGGGCCTTTGGGAGGTAATTAGGTCATGAGGGTGGAGCCTCCGTGAATGGGATTAGTGCCTCTATGAAGGAGACTCCACAGAGCTCCCTTACCCCTCCTGCCATGTGAGGACACAGCAAGAAGACAGCCATCTATGAACCAGGAAGAGAGCCCTCTCCAGACACCCAATTTTCTGGCACCTTGATCTTATACTTCCCAGCCTCCAGAACTGTGAGACATAAATTTCTGTTGTTCATAAGCTTCCCAGTCTATAGTATTCTGTGATAGTAGCCCAAACAAAGTAAGGCAACAACTGATGCCCTTAACGAGAGAAAGGATTTGGGGGAGAGAGAAATGGACTAAAATATCACAAGGAATGAGGAGTGTCGTGGACATCTGGGGAGCATCAGAGTACATTCACCCCCTCCTCCCTTTTGGGTAGGACCTCACACCTGACTCCAAGGCTGAGGCGGGTGACCCAGAGCTGGCCATATAGCCCAACAAAATCTCTCTATCTATAGCCATAAGTTCAGAGATTGGCATGTGTGCCAATGTGGGCTAATTAGAGTAAAATCTAGGCCTTGTGGCAGGTGATAGGAAGAGAGGCTCTCTCTATATGTATTTATAATTTGTTACATATTTAATTTAGGAAAGATTGTTACAGTATCAAAGGAGGAAAGTAAGAAAATATATTGTGCCTCATAAAAATGCAGTAAAAGAAAATGATGTCGGCATCATGGTGGAGTGAACTTCCCCCATTGAACTCTCCCCCTCTAAGACACAACAGAAAGGACATTCATTTTCCAACAGAAGCTATTCATACAACACAAGGGACTTCTGAGGCACCCAGGCAGCCGTACACCCGAGGACTGAGGTGCTGGAATCCTCAGAGTGAGTGGAAGGAGTTCCTTTGGCTTGACCACCCCCCCGGCTCCAGCTGCTTCAGCTTGGCCTGTGCTCAGGCTCCAGCTGACTTGGTGCCAGCACCTTCAGCCCAGCCGCACTCTAGTTCCAGCTTTTTCGGCCCAGCGGTGCTCCAGCTGCTGCTTCTTGGGCCCAGCGGCGTTTCAGCTGCAGCTGCCTCAACCCACCCACACTCGAGTCCCAGGTGCTTCGGCCTAGCTGCGCTCCAGCCCCAGCTGTTCCCACAATCCAGCTCCAGCAGCCTCCACTCAGCCGCACTTCAGATCAGCCATGCTTCAGCTCAGCCGTGCCTCAGCCCAGCCAGCGGCCAACCAGAGCGCCTGCAGATCGAGGTAGGCCAGAATACACAACACTTGACCCCCACCCAGTGGCGGAAAGAGGATATTGCGACCATATATTTTCACTATGAGGAAAAATAAGCTAACACTGATAGGCACTATGCAAAAATATATTAAATATCCAGACCAAAAGGAAAATGACAAGCACCCAGAAGTTGACCTGCAAAGCACAGAAATGCATAAACTTAACGACAGAGAATTCAAAATAGCCATCAGAAAAAAGCTTAATAAATACAAGAAAACACATATAGACAATTCAATGAAATCAGGAGTTTCTTCACAAAAGAGATTGAAACTCTAAAGAAAAACCAATCAGAAATCTTAGAGATGAAAAACACAATAGAGGAGATACAGACAAATCTGGAAGCCTTAAGCATCAGGGCTGACAATATGGAGGAAAGAATTAGCAATATTGAGGACAGCAATGCAGAAATGTTCCAGATGGAGGAGGAAAGAGAACTAAGACTAAAAAGAAAGGAAGAAACTCTCTGAGAAACATCTGACTCAATTGGGAAATCCAACATGAAGATTGTAGGTATTCCAGAGGGAGAAGAGAGGGGAAAAGGAGCAGAGAACTTGTTCAAAGAAATAATAGCTGAGAACTTCCCAAACCTGGGGAAGGAGCTGGAAATACCAGTGAATGAAATAAATAGATCTCCTAAATATATCAACACCAAAAGACCCTCTCCAAGGCATATAGTAGTAAAGCTGGCAAAAGTCAATGACAAAGAAAAAATATTAAGGGCAGCTAGACAAAAAAATAATAATAATAATAACATACAAAGGATTTCCTATCAATCAGGCTCTCAGCTGATTTCTCGACAGAAACTTTACAGGCTAGGAGAGAGTGGAACGATATATTCAAAATTCTGAAGGACAAAAACTTTCAGCCAAGAATACTCTATCCAGAAAAATATCTTTCAGATATGATGGAGAAATAATAATTATCCCAGATAAACAAAAGCTAAAGGAGTTCATTGCCACAAGACCCCCACTACAAGAAGTGCTCAAGAACGCCCTCATGCCTGAAGAAAAAAAAAAGAGAAACAGGATTCAAAGTTTTGAACAAGGAGGAAAATAGTTCGACAAAACCAGAAAAATTGCAGTTCTCTATCAGAATAGATTAGCAAACACTTAATTATAAAACCAAAGATCAAGGGAAGGTAAGCACCAAAAATAAATATAACCTCATCATGTTAAACACGAACTCACAACACAAGAAGGAATAAGATGTGACAATAACTTAGAAGGGGAAGAGGAAAGGGATCAAATCAACTTAGCCTAAGGGAATAAGAGGCCATCAAAAAATGGACTATCACATGCACGAGATTTTTTATACAAACCCCATGGTAACCAGTAACCAAATAATCAGAACAGAATCACACACAATAAAGAAAGAGAAGACTAAGATAACTCCTATACAGAACTACCAAACTGAATTGGTAGTCCAAAATACACAGAGAAACAAAAGAAATGCAAAAGAACTGGAAAAAGAGTGATACAATAGCAATGAAAAGCCCTCATATATCAATAATTAGCCTAAATGTAAATGGACTGAACTCTCCAATCAAAAGAGAGAGTGGTAGGATGGATTAAAAAACAAGGCCCAACAATATGCTGCCTCCAAGAAACACATCTCAGCTCTGAAAACAAACACAGGCTCAGAGTGAAAAGATGGAAGAAAATACTCCAAGCTAGTGGCAAACAAAAGAAAGCAGGTGTTGCCATACTTATATCAGACAAAGTTGACTTCAAGATAAAACAGGTAATGAGAGACAAAGAGGGGTAATGTATAATAATAAAAGGGACACTCCATCAAGAAGACATATCACTTTTAAATATATATGCACCCAATACAGGAGCACCAAAGTACATAAAGCAACTATTAACAAACCTAAAAGGAGATATTAACAACAACACAATAATAGTAGGGGAACTTAACATCCCACTTTCATCAATGGATAGATCATCAAGACAGAAAATCCATAGGAAATAATAGACTTAAAGAAAAAACTTGATGAGATGGACTTAATAGATATATATAGAGCACTCCATCCAAACACAGCAGATTACACATTCTTCTCAAGCGTGCATGGAACATTCTCAAGAACAGACCATATGTTGGGAAACAAGGCATGCTTATATAAATTTAAGAAGCTTGAAATCATAACAAGCATCTTTTCTGATCATAAAACCATGAAGCTAGAAATAAACTACAAGAAAAAAACCAGGCAAGTGAAAAACTGTGGAGACTCAACAACATGCTACTAAACAACCAATTGATCATTGATGAAATTAAAGGAGAAATCAAATCATATCTGGAGACAAATGAAAACGAAAATACACCATACTAACTCATATGGGGTGCAGCAAAAGCAGTCCTGAGAGGGAAACTCATAGCACACAGGCCCACCTTAATAAACAAGAAAAATCCCAAATAAGCAACTTCAAACTATGCCTGACATAATTAGAAAAAGAAGAACAAACAAAGCCTAAAGTCAGCAGAAGGAGAGAAATAATAAAAATCAGAGCAGAAATAAATGAAATTGAAATAAAAAAAAAAACAGTAGAAAAGATCAACGAAACAAAGAGCTGGTTCTTTGAGAAGATAGACAAAATTGACAGACCCTTAGCCAAACTCACCAAGAAAAAAAGAGAGGAGGCTCAAACAAATAAAATTATAAATGAAAGAGGAGAAATTACAACAGATACCACATAAATACAAAAGATTATAATAGAATACTATGAAAAACTATATGCCAAAAAATTGGGCAATCTAGAAGAAATGGACAAATTCTTAGACTCATACAACCTTCCAAAACTGAATCAAAAAGAAATAGAGAACCTGGATAGACCAATCACAAGTAAAGAGATTGAAACAGTAATCAAAAACCTCCCAAAAAATAAAAGTCCAGGACCAGATGGCTTCTCTGGAGAATTTTACCAAACATTCAAAGAAGACTTAATACCTATCCTTCTCAAACTATTCCAAAAATAGAGGTAGATGGAACACTTCCCAACACATTCCATGAGGCCAATATCACCCTGATACAAAAACCAGACATAGACAATACTAAGAAGGAAAACTACAGACCAATATCCCTGATGAACATAGATGCAAAAATCCTCAACAAAATATTGGCAAACCGAATACACCCATACACTAAAAAGATCATATACCAAGTGGGATTTATACCAGGGACACAGGGGTGGTTCAACATCTGCAAATCAATCAATGTGATACACTACATTAACAAAACAAGGGATAAAAACCCATATGATCATCTTAATAGATGCATGGAAGGCATTTGACAAGATCCTACATCCATTTATGATAAAAATTCTCAACAAAATTGGTATAGAAGGAAAGTACCTCAACATAATAAAGGCCATATATGACAAACCCACAGCCAACATCATACTCAGTGGGGAAAAACTGAAAGCTATCCCTCTGAAAACAGGAACAAGGGGCCAGCCCAGTGGCACAAGCGGTTAAGTGCACACGCTCCACTGTGGAGACCCGGGGATCGCCAGTTCGGATCCCAGACGTACACCAACACACCGCTTGTTAAGCCATGCTGTGGCGTCATCCCATATAAAGTGGAGGAAGATGAGCATAGTGTTAGCCCAGAGCCAGTCTTCCTCAGGAAAAAAGGGGAGGATTGGCAGATGTTAGTACAGGGCTGATCTTCCTCAAAGAAAAAAAAAACAGGAACAAGACAAGGATGCCCACTCTCGCCACTCTTATTCAACACAGTACTGGAGGTTCTGGCCAGAGCAATTAGGCAAGAAAAAGGAATACAAGGAATTCAAATAGACAACAAAGAAGTGAAACTCTCGCTGTTTGCTGATGACATGATTTTATATAGAAAACCCTAAAGAATCCATCAGAAAACTATTAGAAATAATCAACAACTACAACCAAGTGGCAGGGTACAAAATCAACTTACACAAATCAGTTGCATGTCTATATACCAACAACTAACTAACAGAAAGAGAACTCAAGAAGACAATCCCATTTACAATTGCAACAAAAAGAATAAAATATCTAGGAATAAATTTAACCAAGGAAGTGAAAGACCTATACTATAAGACATTATTGAGTGAAATCAATGATGACATAAAGAAATGGAAAAATATTCCATGCACTTGGATTGGAAGAATAAACATAGTTAAAATGTCCACACTACGTAAAGCAATCTACAGATTCAATGCAATCCCAATCAGAATCCCAAGGACATTCTGCACAAAAATAGAACAAAGAATACTAAAATTCCTATTGGGCAACAAAAGACCCCAAATAGCTAAAGAAATGCTGAGAAAAAAGAACAAAGCTGGAGGCATCACAATCCCTGACTTCAAAACATAGTACAAAGCAATAGTAATTAAAACAGCATGGTGCTGGTGCAAAAAACAGACACACAGATCAAAGGAACAGAATTGAAAGTACAGAAATAAAACCTCAGGTCTACGGGCAGCTAATCTTTGACAAAGGAGCTAAGAACATACAATGGAGAAAGGAAAGTCTCTTCAATAAGTGGTGCTGGGAAAACCGGACAGCCACATGCAAAAGAATCAAAGTAGACCACCTTCTTTTGCCATACACGAAAATTAACTCAAAATAGATCAAAGACCTGAAGGTGAGACCTGAAACTATAAAACTCCTGGAGCAAAATATAGATAGTACACTACTTGTCATCAGCCATAAAGGGATCTTTTCAAATTCCATGTCTACTCAGACAAGGGAAACAAAAGAAAAAATAAACAGGTGGGACTTCATCAGATTAAAGAGCTTCTACAAGGCAAATAAAACCAGGATCAAAATGAATAGGCAACCCACCAGCTGGAAAAAATATTTTCAAACCATATATCCAACAAGAGATTAATCTCCATAATATATAAAGAACTCAAGCAATTGAACAACAAAAAAACAAACAACCTTATCAAAAAATGGGCAGAGGAAATGAACAGACACTTCTCCAAGGAAGATATACAGATGGCCAATAGGCATATGAAAAGATGCTCAACATCACTAGTCATCAGGGAAATGCAAATCAAAATCACACTAAGATATCATCTTACACCCGCTAGAATGGCTATAATCACCAAGACAAAAAACAACAAATGCTGGAGAGGCTGTGAAGAAATGGGAACCCTAATCCGCTGCTGGTGGGAACGCAAACTGGTGCAGCCTCTACAGAAAACAGTATGGAAATTCCTCAAAAAAATAAAAATAGAAATACCTTATGATCCAGCTATCCCACTACTGGGTATCTACCCAGTGAACCTGAAATCAACATTCCAAAGAGGCTTATGCACCCCCTATGTTCATTGCAGCATTATTCACTATAGCCAAGAAGTGGAAGCAACCCAAGTGTCCCTTGACTGATGATTGGATAAAGAAGATGTGGTATGTATATACAATGGAATACTACTCAGCCGTAAAAAAAAGACAAAATCATCCCATTTGCAACAACATGGATGGACTTTGAGGGTATTATCTTAAGCAAAATAAGCCAGAAAGGGAAAGACAAACAGTGCATGATTTCACTCATATGTGGAAGATAAACCAACACACGGACAGAGAGAACTGTTTGGTGGTTACCAGGGGCGGGGGGGGGGATGAATTTATATGGTGACGGACAAACAATAATGTACAACAAAATTTTCACAATAAAAAAAATGGGGAAAAGATAAAGCACAAACAGACCCTCTGTTATGCTGAAATATTGTCATTCTATGATTAACACTCCATGCATCAATCTGGTATTACAGATACTCTCTTTTTTACATTGGACTAAAATTTAGAAGGATGCAAAGATCAAGCCATGTTGCTATCATGTAGGTAGAGACTCTGAAAATGGATCCAACCCAGAAAAAGCAAGAAGGAGGAGAGATCTTGTGACATTATGTGAGCACCTGAATCAAGCCATACCTGAAGCCTGACCATATCTTGGACTTCAGTAACAAATACCCTTACCATTATCTTAGTTCAGGCTAGAGCTTCTGCCACTTGTGTAGAAAGATTCCTGATAAAAGGAGTAAAATGGAGTGGAGGAAGTGGGGATTAGTGACTGTCCCTTTTACTTTAAAATGCTGGCACTAGAAGGCAATGATTAAGTCCCTACTAGCCCTCTCATAGGATTCCCTGTTTGGCCACAATTTTTCAGTCAGCAACTGTCATTTCTGCTTTATGTGCTGGGAAAGGAGGGGAGAGGCTGTCCAGCTCCTTCAATCCCTCTCTGTCTGAGCACGCTGGTGTCTCACAGTCCTTTCCTTCAACTTGAGAAGATGAGCCTCCCACCCGATTTATCACTCCCTGTTTTTATTTGCTTTTGCTTCCATCAGCTTCCAGAAAGATGCTACAATTATCCCCAAAAAGTACATCCAAGAGAAGGCACTGAATTCAGAGTAACCAGAAGTCTCTGTGCTGTGATGCAGTCCCACCAGGATTATCCATGTGGGGCCAGAGCTTTTTGCCAAGAGCTCCTAATAATTCTCTGAACCCGGCCTGCTTCAAGATCTGAATCACAGCAGGGCAGAGGCTGCTGCTGGGGGCTAAGTGGCTGCAGCTGCGAAGGTTAGAGGTTTTCAGGGGCAGGGAGCCAGCAGATCATTACAGTCATAGGGGCACTTAATGTGTCATTGGTACTCCACCCATCACAGCAGGACCCTGCTCAGGAGAGAGGTAGGAAGAGGTAAAGGGACCAGGAGCATACAGGTGCCCTGATGTGAGAACCCTCTGATATGCCCAGTCACCCAGCCCAATTGAGATGAGCCCACAGAGCACAGTCTGATCTGTTTTTAGCTTAGCAAGGGAGATCGAGGACACCAGATACAGATTAGAGAGAGATGGGATACTATATCCTTCATAATGTGGTTTGGAACTAGGAGTCAATTATGAGACCAAATACAAAACAGTCAACCCAGGCAGGGTGAGAGAGGGGAGAGCTGACAGAGTAAGAAAGTAAGAGTCACAAACTCAAATGACTCCAGGGCTAAAGCAAGAACAATAACTGAATGAGCCATGCCGAACTAGAGAGCGTATGTCCCGTCAAGATAAGCACCTGCTATTCAACTCAGACGAGGCAGAAATGAAAGGCAGTGTTGTCCAATAGTTATGCAGTAGCCAACTCTCTGCAGGATTTTTCTGGGGTGGAATCATTTCATTTTTAAATACTGGCTACCAGTTCTGTTCATTTATTTTTTCTTTTTTAAAAACAATAAGGATTTTTGGCTTTTGGTCTGGCATGTATGGAGCTTAGAAGTTGCCACTCAGTTCTAACAAGGAAAAAGCTGAACAAACTGAAAAATCAACAACTCTTCTTAGATTATTCAGGGAAGAGAGGTCACAAGGCTAACAGCTGCCCTCAAAGGTGGAGAGACAGAGAGGCGGATACAGAGAATCACAACTTACTGGATCAGCAACCTCCATGACTCTCCATGGGAACCAGTGCTGGGGTAGGGAAATCTGAACTGGAATTAATGAACTGCTGGAGGCTCAGTGTGGACAAATCTGACAGATGAAACTCCAGGGGGACCCAGTCATGGTTGCGGGGGGTGAGGAAGGTGGGGGAGTACACTTATGTGAGTTTTACCTCCAGGAGCTCCAGAATATTAGAGAAAAATCCCCTCGTACTTTTGGTGGTGGGAGAGGAATTTTGAAATATGCCACAACACTCTGTTCTTCTTAACAAGTTCTGCCCTCAAGAGAAACTATTTTGCCAGAGTTTAACCTGCAAGGGTTTTGTCAGAGCCTAACCAGCCTGGGGGAAGTGAAATACACAACTCCAGCCCCCTCTAGTCATCTTGGCCCACCTAAGGGGATAAAAACGGTGAGAAGCACTGGTGAAGTTCACAGCCCAGGGGCTCAGGCTCGCCAAGAATGAGACCTAATCATAGGACTAGAGAATGCTCCTCCTCCCTCCACCTCCTGAGACTACATGACAAAAGGGATATTTACTGCAGTTCCGTTTACCCCATACATCGTATCTACCTCTCAACAAAATATTACAAGGCATACTACAACGCAAAAAACACAGTTTGAAGAGACTGAATAAACATGGAATTATCAGACCAGGAATTTTTGTTTGAAAACTATGATTATAAGCTAAGGGCTTTAATGGAAAAAATAGACAATATGCAAGAATGGATAGATAATGTAAGCAGAGAGATGGAAATTATAAAAAAGAATAAAACACACTATAACAGAAATGAAGAATGCCTTTTATGGGCTCATTAGTAGACAGGACAAGGCTGAGGAAAGAATCTCTGAGTTTGAGAATATGAGAATATGAGAATAGAAACTTCCGAAACTGAAAAGCAAAGAGAAAAAAGGTTTGGGGGAAAAAAAACAGAACAGACTATCCAAGAACTGTGGCCAATTATAAAAAGTATAACATATGTGTAATGCTAATACCAGAAGGAGAGAAAAAAGAAAAAGACAGAAAAGAACAGAAACAGTATTTGACGCAGTAATAACTGAGAATTTCCCCCAAATTAATGTCAGACACCAAACCACAGATCCAGGAAGCTCAGAGAACACCAAGAAGGATAAATGCAAAAAAAAACAAAAACCAACAAACAAAAACTACACATAGGCATAGCATATTCAAACTTCAGAAAATCAAAGATAAAAAAAATCTTAAAATAAGCCAGAGGAAAAAAATACCTTATCCATAGAAGAGCAATGATAAGAATTACATCTGACTTCTCCTCAGAAACCACGCAAGTAAGAAGAAAGTAGAGTGAAATATTTAAAGTGTGGAGAGAAAACAACCAACCTAGACTTCTGTACTCTGTGAAATTATCTTTCAAAAGTGAAGGAGAAATAAAACTTTCTCAGACAACCAAAAATTAAGGGAATTTGTTGCCAGTAGACCAACTTTGCAAGAAATGTTAAAAGGTCTTCAGAGAGAAGGAAAATAATATATAGGTCAGGAACTCAGATCTACGTAAAGAAAGGAAGAGTATCAGAAAATGAATAAGTGAAGGAAGATAAAATAAAAACCTTTATTTTTCTTATTCTTAATTGATCTAATAATAGCTTCTTCAATAATAATAATAGCAAAAATGTTTTCAATTATGAATTGTTATATATATGTGTGTATATATGTATACATGTATATATGCTTGTTTATAATTATGTATAAGTGAAAGGAATGACAGCAAGGATACAGGGATGAGAGGAAGGAATTAGGATTATTTTGTTATTATAAGATACACACACTATCCATGAAGTGTTAGAGTGTTATTTAAAAGTGAACATGGATTAGTTGTAAATGTATATTGCAAACTCTAGGGAAACTGCTTAAAAAAAACAAGAAGAAGAAGCATAAATAACCAATAGAAAAAAGTAAAAATATGGCAGGTATTAACCCAACTATATCAATAATCACTTTAAACATCAATAGTTTAAATACACCAATTATAAGATGGAGATTGTCGGAGCGAATCAAAAAACAAGACCCAACCGTACATTGTCTACAAGAAACCCATTTTAAATGTAATGACACATATAGGTTAAAAGTAAAGGGATGGAGAAAGATATACCACACCAACACTAATCAAAGGAAAGTGGGAACAGCTATATTAATTTCAGACAGAGAAGACTTTAGAGCAAGGAAAGTTATCAGGGATAAAGAGACGCAATACATAATGATAAAGGAGTCAATGCCCAAAGAAGACATAACAATCTTTAGTAGGTATGCATCCAACAACACTGCCAAAATACATGGGGCAAAAACTTACAGAAATGCAAGGAGAAATAGGTAAATCCACTATTATAGTTAGAGATTTTAACACCCCTTTATCAGAAATGGGCAAATCCAGCAGGCAGAAGATCAGCAAGGACATAGTTGAATTCAACAGCATCATCAATCAAATGGATATAATTGACATCTATAGGCTAATTCATCCAACAATAGCAGATTACACATTTTTCTCAAGCTCACATGGAACATTCACCAACCTATATCATATTCTGGGCTATAAAATACACCTTAACAAATTTAAAAGAATATAATCATACAAAGTCTTCTCTCAGATCACAATGGAATTAAACTAGAAATAAATAACAGAAAGATAGCTGGAAAATCCCGAAATAGCTGGAGATTAAACAAGATACTTCTAAATAATACAGGATAAAGATGAAATTTTGAGAGAAATTAAAAATATTTTGAACTAGATGAAAATGAAAATACAACTTATCAAAATTTGTGGGAGGCATTGAAAGCGGTTCTTACAGGGAAATTTATAGTATTGAATGCTTATATTAGAAACAAGAAAGATCTAAAATCAATAATATAAGTTTCCACCATAGGACTCTAGAAAAAGAAGAGCAAATTAAATCCAAAGTGAGCAGAAGAAAATAAATAATTAAAATTAGAGCAGAAATCACCGAAATCGAGAATCAATAGAGAATATCAACAAAACAAAAAGCTAGTTCTTTGAAAAGATCAATGATATTGGTATGGCTTTAGCCAAGCTAACTAAGAAAAAAAGAGAGAAAACACAAATTACTAATACCATAAATGAAAGAGAGTACATACTACAGATCCCATGGACACTAAGAGGATAATAAAGGAATATTGTAAACAACTCTATGCCCACATATTCCATAACCTAGATGAAATGGACCAGTTCATTGAAAGACACAATTTGCTAACATCACACAAGAAGAAATAATCTGAATAAGCTTACATCTATTAAAGAAATTCAGTCAATAATTAATAATCTTCCAAAACAGAAAGCATCAGACCCTGATGGGTTCACTGGTGAATTCTACCAAACATTTAAGGAAAAAATTGTACCAATTCTCTATAATCTCTTGCAGAAGATAGAAGCCAAGGGAACACTTTCTAACTCATTCTATGAGGCCAGCACTACCCTAATAACCAAATAAGACAAAGACATTACAAGAAAATGAAACTAGAGACCAATAGCTCTTCTAAACATAGATGCAAAAATCCTCAGCAAAATATTAGCAAATCAAATCCACAATGTATAACAATAATTATATACCATGACCAAGTGAGATTTATCCCAGGTATGCAAGACTGGTTCAACATTCAAAAATCAATTAGTGTAATCCATCACATCACTAAAGAAGAAAAATCTCATAATCTTTTAAATAGCTGCAAATAAAAGCATTTGACAAAGTCCAATAGCCATTCATAACAAAAACTCTCATCAAATTAGGAATAGAGGGAACTTAGCTTGATAAAAAACATCTACAAGAAACTTAGAGCTAACATCATACTTAATGGTGAGAAACTCAAAGCTTTCCTACTAAGATCAGGAACAAGGCAAGGGTGTCCCCACTCACCACTGCTTTCAACATCATAATGCAAGTCTTAGCTAATGCAATAAGACAAGAAAAGCAAATAAAAGGTATATAGATTAGGAAGGAAGAAATAAAGCTATCTCTGTTCACAGATGACATGATTGTCTTCATAGAAAATCTGAAAGAATCGACAAAAAACTCCTGGAAATAATAAGCAATTATAGCAAGGTTGCAGGATACAAAGTTAATATATAAAAGTCAGTCATTTTCTTATTTACTAGCAATGACCAAGTGGAACGTGAAATTAAAAACACGTTACCATTTACATTAGCACCCCCAAAAATGAAATACTTAGGTATAATTCTAACAAAATATATGCAAGATCTATATGAGGAAGACTCTGATGAAAGATATCAAAGAAGAACTAAATAAATAGAGAGATATTCCATGTTCACGTATAGGAAGGCTCAATGTCATCAGGATGTTAGTTCTTCCCAACTTGATCTATAGATTCAATGCAATCCCAATCAAAAACCCAACAAATTATTTTTTGTATATCATAAACTGATTCTAAAATTTATATGAAGAGGCAAAAGACCAGAATACCCAACACAATATTGAAGGAGAAGAACAAAGTTGGAAGACTGATATTACCCAATTTCAAGACTTACTATAGAGCTAGAGTGCTCAAGACAGTGTGGTATTTGTAAAAGCATAAACAAATAGATCGAGGGATCAGAAAGGAAACCCAGAAATAGATCCACATAAATCTAGTCAACTAATCTTTGACAAAGGAGCAAAGGCAATACAATGAAGAGAGAGAGTCTTTTCAACAAATGGCGCTGAAACAATTATACATCCACATGCAACAAATGAATCTAGACACAGACTTTACCCCTTCACAAAAATTAACTCAAAATGAATCATAGATCTAAATGTAGCATCCAAAACTATAGAACTTCTAGAACTTCTATAGGAGAAAATCTAATTGACCTTGAGTATGGTGATGACTTTTTTGATACAACACCAAAGATACAATTATGAAAGAAATAATTGATAAGCTGGACTTCATTAAAATTCCAGTACCTATAACCTGTTATGTATCATGAGTGTGCCTTTATCTGGCAAAACTAAACACTTTTGCTCTGTGACAGACAATTTCAAGAGAATGAGAAAACAAGCCACAGACTGTGAGAACATATTTGCAATAGACATATCTGATAAAAGCTAGTATCCAAAATATACACAGAACTCTTAAAATTCAATGATAAGGAAACAACACAATTAAAAAATAATTCAAAGTAACAGACACCTCACCAAAGAAAATATATGTATAGCTAGTAAGCATATGAAAAGATGTTCAACAGCATATATCATTGGGAATTGCAAATTAAAAAACCAATGAGACACCACTGCGCACCAATTAGAATGGCCAAAATTCAAAACACTGGCAACACTAAAATGCTGGTGAGAATGTGGAGCAGCAGAAACTCTCCATCACTGCTGGTGGGAATGAAAAATGGTACAGCCACTTTGGAAGACAGTTTGGCCATTTCTTACAAACTAAACCTACTCTTTCCGTACAATCCACAATGGTGCTTTTTGGTGTTTACCCAAAGCAGTTGAAAACTTATGTGCACACAAAAACCTGCACACGCATGTTTGTAGCAGCTTTATTCATAATTGCCCAAATTTGGAAACAGCCAAGAAGTCCTTCAGTAAGTGAGTGGATACATAAATGGTGGCATATCTAGAAAATGAATATTATTCAGTGCTAAAAAGAAATGAGCTATCAATCCATGAAGACATGGAGGAAACTTAAATGCACATTACAGAGTAAAAGAAGCCAATCTGAAAAGACTACACACCATATGATTCCAACTATATGACACTCTGGAAAAAGGCAAAACTATGGAGACAGTAAAAGGATCGGTGGCTGCCAGGGGTTAGAGGGCAGGAAGGAATGAATAGGCAGAACACAGAGAAATTTTAGGGCAGTGAAATTATTCTATGTGTTACTACAATGGTGGATACATGTCATTGTGCATTTATCTAAACCTATAGAATGTGCAACACTCTGGACTTACGGTGATAATGATGTGTCCATGTAGGTTCATTGATTGTAACAGATGTCCCACTGAGCAGGATGTGATGTTGATGGTGGAGCAGGCTGTGTGTGTGAGGAGACAGGCGTATATGGGAACTCTCTGTACTTTCTGCTCAATTTTGCTAGGAACCTAAAATCTCTCTTAAAAATAAAGTTTATTAATTTAAAAAAAACAACAATATTTCACTCAATCATTTTGGTCTACTGAGTGTCATGTTTAAAGATTGACATGGAGGCAAGCCAAAAACTTCATTATGAGATGATTAGTGGAGAAACTAATCCATCCATCCATCAATCCATCCATCCATCCATCCTTCCACTCATCCATCCATCTATCAGTTCATTTATTTATTCATTAACTTAGTCAACAGCAATGCCACTGAACGTTATCTCAATATTGAACACAGTGTAATTAAACAGCAAGTATTTATGAAGTGCCTGTGATATTCCAAACACTGTTCTAGTATCTGGTGCACAACAGTAACAAAAATCAAAAATCTCTGTCTTATGAAATTCACAATCCAGTAAGGAGACATTGAGTAAACAAACAAGTTTTACAAAATATTTTATAACAAGTTTTAAACAAGTGATCAGTAGGATGGAGTAAGAGCCAATTTCAAACAGAATTGGCAGGGATGGTTTTAGAAGATGATATATACAAAGACTTAAAGGAGGTGAGAGAAAGCCATGAGGATGGTTATGGGAGGAGAACGCTAAGCAGAAGAAACCGGGCAGAATCGCTGAGGCAGAAGAAACATGTACAAGTAACAGCAAGGGGTGCAATGGGAGAGGAGAGCAGAGGGGGAACAGATTACGTTCTCCACAGTGAGGACTTTGGCTTTTATAAGGTGAGCTGAGAAGCCATTGGTTTCGAGCAGAAGAGTGACATGACATGGCTTGTTTTTTTAATGTAATAGATATTAATCTCAGTCCACAAACTCAGAAAGCAAAGAAATATCACTTCATTTCCCTTAAGGCAACCTAATTATGACTTCTCTCACAGGACAGCAATCCCCTCTCCATCATTACTGCATCTCCTTCCTTTGTCTAAAGTCCACTCAAATAAGGGCAGCATACATGAAGACCAGAATGCGAAGGTCTGCCTCTAACTGAATTACATCATGGTCATTGCCAATCTCCTTATTGTCTGATCTGCAAGGGGTCCTGTGTCATGAATGAGGCATTGCTTAAGACCGCTTGCCTAGGATCCTATCTTCCTATGCAGGGTTTGCAAACAATATTTGTTCCAGTAACTCTGGGTATTGCAACAAATAAATCCAAAATTTCAATGGCTTAATGAAATGGGAGATAATTTTTTGCTCATGTGATATTTTAGTGCAGGTGATCCTGGACGTTGGGAAGCTCTTCTCCGTGTGGTGATGTAGAGACCCAAACTTTTTGCATATTGTTCCTCTAAAACCCCCTAGAGAATCAAAGTTCCTCTGTATCCGGGGAGAAGGAGAAAGAAAGAGGGGAATTCTAGCCAGCTTGGCCTAGAATTCACACATGTCGCTTTTACTTACATTCCATTGGGGAGAACTAGTCATATGACCCCACACGGAGACAAGAGAGGGTAGAAGAGGCGACCAGCCAGCACTGAGAGATGATCCAAAGGTAATGAGATTGACCGATGGTGCCCTGATTAGCCGTGTATAGGTTGAGTGTATGAGTTACATTAACGTCAACATACTCAGTAGAACATGGGTTGAATACCAGGTGGGATCTGAAGATAGGCTGCCTGAGTTTGAATTCCCACTTTGTCATTTATTTGCTGAATTCCCTGGGGCGATTCAAACAACCTCTTTGAGCCTCTGTCTCCCTCATGAGATTCAGTGAGATACAAAGCACTTAGTGCAGTGCCTGGTACATAGGAAACCCTCAAGAAATCTAATAGCAATCTAATCTTTTCATGACAAACTGCAGGCACCTGAAATTCGGAACTTCCATCCTATCCAGGGCCTGTATCCATGAGCCCTGACCCCGTTATAGGCTCTGTTCTAGAATTGTGAGATTCTGGTCTCCTTGCAACGCCATGTGTGTGTCGTGTTAATACCCCTCCTGTGTGAGCAGCTTGAGAGGGCCTCTGTTCTGGGGAATCAAATGCTCCCAAACAGCAAAGCAGATCAGACTCAGGTGAGGCAAGGGATTCCTGGAAAGTCGGGGCAGAGAATGCATGTGTGTGTTTTAATCAAGTTTCAGGGAAGGGAGGGAGGGAAGAAGAGAGGGAGGTAAAAAGGATGGATGGAAAGGTGGAAAGGAGGGAGGGAGTGTGTTAGGTGGGAAGTTGGAAAAGAGGAAGAAATAAATTAGAAAAGAAGGAGGGAGGGAGGAAGGACGGAAAGAGGAGGGGATGGGGGAACTGCAAGGAAGGAGAGGTGGGCTCTGAAGCCTCTTTGAGGATCTACAGACTTCTCTGGCGAGAGCCAAGCATCACTATGATCTGAACCTGGTCCCAAGCCCCCTGTGGAGAGCTACCACTAACCAGCCTTGAGTGCAGCGGCAAGCCCACTGTACCCACGGCCTAATAAATGTCATCATTTTATTGTCAAGAGCATGTGCCAATTTTGTCCAGATCAATTAATTCCTTAATCACACTGTGAATGGAGCAGGATGTGAAGCGCCCATGTGGGAGCGATGAATATTAGTCCTATTTAACTGCCAAACGCTTCTGATACCATAAAGCATCCTCGAGGTTGCACAATAAAATCCAGAGTTTAATTGGTAGGTAACAAGGCTCCAGGTAATTGTACCTTATTAATGCTGACAACAGGAATGTGTATGCAAGGCCGTGACAGCCGGCTACTTAGAGCAGTGCCAGCCGCCAGCCCCAGGAACGGAAAGTGATTAGTGTGTGGTCCAATTGCAGAAAGATTTAAGATCTCTGTCACCATTGCATGTTTCTCAAACACCAAGCTGTAAATACATCATCACCTCCACCCAGCTATACCCCAAGGGATGTTTTGGAAAAGGTAGAAAAATTGAGAATAGGGGCTTATGGGTACAGGGAGGCGGACAATGGAGAAAGATCAGGCAGGCAGGTTGGGGCTGCCGCATAAGGTTGTACAAGTTGTGTACTGCACAAGGCTCCCAGTTGAAGGTGGGTGAGTGAGGGCTGAAATTCTGCCCTGAGCTTTGCCCACCAAGCCATGTGCCTTGGCGTGGGGCTATGTCTGCCCTGAGAAGGATAGGTGTTTCTCTAATCCAACCATCCAGATGGCAAGGTGCATAGCTCTTTGAAACTCAATTTCTCCATTTGAAGACACCAGACTAGATGAGAAGGTGCCTTCTGAATGTAACACTGCTTAATCCTATTTTGTTCATTCAGTCATCCAACAGACATATATCAATACCTACCGTCAATTACGTATTAGTCTAGAATCTGGAGATATGGAGATGGCCTCCAGTTTTGGGGGAAAGACAGAGTCCCAGGCAAATAATTACACTAGCAGTATATTGGAAGGTATAGTGAGACCACACCTCAGTTCCAGTATAGAAAATGCCTGAGGCCTTTCTTCCTTTTGTGGCCCCTCTCCGGCAGCCTGCCACAGCCAGGGCAAACAGGAGGATGTTAATAACTCACCATCATTTTGCTTTGCCTTTCTTTCTTACCCATCTGTCACCACTACCAGGCTGGGAGCTCCCTGAAGTCATTACTTAGCCTTATGCATCTCTGGGACCCCAAAATCTAACCTAGCATCTGACACACAGTCCAGGCTGGTCACGATTTAATCTATTTGCTATGTGCTAAAAACTGTTGATAAGCACTTCACACACATTAACTTCTTCATTCCTGGCTTTTGCTCTGCAAGGGGTCATTATCACTTATTCATTGTCTCTCAGACCCCAAAACACTCTCTATACCATACTCCAGGGGGCAGCACACATTTTTTGTAATGGGCCAGATAGTAGATATTTTAGGTTTTGCAGGCCTTACAGTCTGTCACTAAGGCTCAACACTGCCACTGCAGCACAAAAATAACCACAGACAACACATAAACCAGTGAACGTGGCTGGAATTTATGGACACTGAAATTTGAATTTCATATAATTTTCACATGTCACAAAATATTATTCTTCTTTTGATTTTTTCAACCATTTTAAAATGTAAAAACCATTCTTAAATCGGGGGCCACACAGAAAGAGGCAGCAGGTCAGACCGGCCTGGTGGCTATCCTCTGCTGGCCTCTGCTCTGTTCTGTGATGGTGGGCTGGGTGTGGGCACACTACATTTCCCAGAAGTCCTTGAGGCCTGGTTTCCTGTTGGGTTCTCCCAGAAGGAGGCACTGCTCGAAGACTGGCAGGAGGAGGGGACAAGAGACTCACTCCTGTCTAGCTTCTGCCAGCATCCCTCTGACAGCAGAGAACAGCCAAGGCTCTAGCCACTCCAGCGCCAGTCACTTAGTGCCCCCAGAGGTGTCAACACCAGCCACCTGTATCCCCTGAGACATGAGAACCACCTGTGGAGGACTTCCCTTCAAGGTCCAAGTGCCCGCCAACAGCAGATCATCCCATGAGGGCCTATGTTCTGTCACATGACCTCTTCCCTTTGTTCCCCAGCACTGGGGAGTAACTGCTGCTTCCTACATTGCTCATATTAGGTACTTCCACCACCACTTTTTGCTATTTCAGGTCCCTAACACCTGCGTAACCAATTCCCTGTATTAAATCCTCTCCATTTGAAATACCTAGTGTGATTTCTGTTTTCCTGACAAAACCCCAACTAACAGGTCCCCATTTTACAGATGAGAAAACTGAGGCTCTAGAAGTTTAGGTCTTATCTAGGTCAATGCAGAAAGTAAGCCAGGAGTATTTGTCCAATAGCACAGAAGAGGGAAAAGATAGAATTACATGGGAACCCGTGACTGTCTGACCCCGAAGCGTGTAAGCTCTTAGCCAATGCATGGCACAAAAGGAAGAGTTCACTGCTCATGCTGCTGCCAGCAAACCCAGCACAGGCTCAGCACCGTGCAGGCACTGTGTTCTGATGGTTGAATGAGTAAATGAGTGAATGATCTTCTCCTCTCTTTGAGCCTAGTAACGGCCTGGGTACGCGATAAGGTGCAACAGATGAAAAAAAAATAGTTGAAAAAATAGAAGAATTAATGTTTTAGGCCAGTAGTTCTTGATCCTGTCTGCAGGGAACTCTCCTTAAGAACTTCAAAAACATGCCCAAGTCCCACCATAGAGCAAATAACTCGGAATCAGCCGTCTGTATTTTGTGTGTGTGTGTGTGTGTGTGTGTGTGTGTGTGTGTGTTTGTGTGTGTGTGGAAGATTAGCCCTGAGCTAACATCTGATGCCAATCCTCCTCTTTTTGCTGAGGAAGACCAGCCCTGGGCTAACATCTGTGCCCCTTTTCCTTTACTTTATATGGGATGCTGCCACAGCATGGCTTGACAAGTGGTACATTGGTGCACACCTGGGATCCGAGCCTGTGAATCCTGGGCCACCAAAGCAGAGCACACACACTTAACCGCTATGCCACCAGGCCCGCCCCGGAGCATCAGTATTATTTATGAGTCAGCAGGTGATTCTAATATGCAGCCAAGGTTGAGAATTACAGCTTTAGGCAAAGCTTTGCTGGGGCCTGGTCTTCCTGAGACAGCATGAGTCTCCCTGGGGAGGACCACTGGAGTCAGGGGTGCTGTGTCCTCACTAGCAGGCTTCGCCCCACAGCATCCCAGGGAGCACCAGCACATCTGAAGGTGACTGTCTCTCTGTTCATTGAGTATGAGAGTCCTTCCCAAGGTGGCAAATCATATTCAGATTCCGTCATGTTTGCTGAGCACCTACTGTGTGCTAGATGCTATGGGTTAGGTGCTATACTTTTAACATTCATCTTAACAGACACATATGGTACTTATTGAGAGACCGAATATACAAATGGACAATGGTCAGACCATTTATGACAATAAACTCTGACTCACAACCTCTGGGGCAATCGGCCTAGAACAGTAAGGACTTGGTTCACACTTGCCACAGCATGGCTTGATAAGCGGTGCATAAGTCCGCACCCAGGATCTGAACCTGCGAACCCTGGGCTGCCGAAAACAGAGCATGTGAACTTAACCTCTACGCCACTGGGCCGGCCCCAAGAGGTATGTGTTTTTAAAAGCACTTATGTGGCACTTCCTCTGTATGTATCAGGCCCTGTGATAAGTGTTTTACAGGCATTACTTTATTTAATTCTCATAAAAATGCCATGAGTTGGGCACTATTATTATCATCTCCAGTTTATAGATGAGGAAACTGAAGGAAAAGGAAATTCAGTAGCTTGCCCCAAGACCTACAGCTAGGAAAAGGTAGACCTTGTATTAGAGCCTGAGGCGTCAATACACGATTCTGCCTCCTGAATAATGAAGTAAGCAAAACATTTACCTCAGTGCCTGACACATGGTAAGCTCAAAGGTAGGAGCGATGAATAGTAACTGGCTGGTATGACTGCAAAACTGTTTCCAGTACTGACCAATGCCTTCCAGTAAGACAGCATACTATAAAATGATCACTCATGGCAACAGACAGAGAGAGAGAGAGAGAGACCATAGATGACTCTGATTTAAACAAAACTGTTCAAGACTCCAGTAGGAATATGAATAAATTCATGGGGGCAGTTCACAGAAGAAAGAGATCTAAATGGACTTGAAATATATGTAAGTATGCTAAACTTAATCTAATATTCCATCTTCCTACCCCCAACAAAACAAATCTAAATGGATTTTAAATATATATAAGTACACTAAACTTCATCAAATGTTTTCTTAAATTTATTTTTTAAAAATCAAGTACTATTTTTCAGGTTGACAAAGCTCAAAAATTTTGTCAATAAATATTCAGTGGATCACTCCAAGCCTGGGAATAAAGCAGGAATGTCCACTTATACCATTTTTATCCAACATTGTGCAAAGGCCCATAAAAGACACAAAGATTGGAAAAGATGAAGTAAAGCTACCTTATTCAAGTTGGCATGATTGTGTATGTAGAAAATCAAAAGGAATCTGCCCCAAAACTACTGCACTAATGTGAAAATTTAGCAAAATCATAGAATACAAGTTGGCTATTAAAAAAATCAATTAATATCTACATACTACCAAAAACGGAAAATTAAATAAAATAATATTTGCAATAGCATCAAAAAACATAAAAATTTGGGGAATAGATTAAATAAATGCTATACAAGAACTCTGTGCTAAAAAATTACAAAACATCAAAACATTGCTAAGTAAATTAAACAAGACCCAAATAAGTGGAGAGATATACTATGTTCACAGATTGGAAGACTTCATTTGTTAGGAGGAAAGTCTCCCTACATTGATCTACAGATTTGATGAAACTCAATCAGAATCTCAGAAGGCTTTTTTTTTTTTTGTAGAAATTGACAAGCTGATTTGAAAATCTGAGTATAAATGAAGGACCTAATATAGGCAGACAAATCTTGAAAAAGAACAAATTTGGAAGATCTCCACAACCTGCCATCAAAACTTATACTAAAGCTACAATAATCAAGAGAGTATGGCATTGGCGTAAGGATTCCTGCAACAGGAGAGAGAATCCAGAAAAAGATTCACATTTACATGGTCAATTGATTTCTTTTTTAAACTAAAGTGCCTAAGAAATTCAATGGGGAAATGGAAAAGCTTTTTAACAAATATCATTGGAACAACTAAATGAGGACAGGGGAAAAAGAATGAACCTTGACCTCTACCTCACACCATATACAAAAAGTTAATTCAAGATGGACCATAGATATAAATTTGAAAGCTAAAACTATAAAGCTCTAAAAGAAAACGTAGAATAATTTTCACAACTTTGGCAAAGATTTCTTAGGGAAAAAAAGTGCTAACCATAAAAAAAATTCATCAATATTTTAAAATTTTGCTCATCAAGTTATGCCATTAAAAAAATAGGCAAGCCATGGACTGGGAGAAAATATATATCTGACAAAAGAATAGTATCCATAATACATAAAGAACTCCTACAAATCAATACTAGAAGATAATCCACTAAAAATTGTCACAAGTCTTGAACAGACATTTTACCAAAAAAGTATATGAATGGCCAATACGCACATAAAAAAGTGCTCAAGATCATTAGTCATCAGGGAAATACACATTAAAACATATTAAATACTCATTAAAATAATGAGATAAAACCTCATACCCAAGAGAATGTTCAAAATGTAAAAAACCGACAACACCAAATATTAGTGAGCATATGGAGCAACCAGAACTGTCATGCATTGCTATTGGGAGTGTACAATGGTACAGCCACTTTGGAAAACAGTTTGGTACTCTCTTACATAGCTAAACATATACCTACCCTATGATCCAACAATTCTATCCCTGAGCATGTATCCATGAGAAATGAAAACATATGTCCACACAAAGAAATGAAAACATGTGTCATCATATCTTCAAGAATATTATTGACACCTTTACTTATAATAGCCCAAACAGAAAACAACCCAAAATCCATCAAGAGGAGAATAGATAAACAAATCTTTATATAGTCACACGCTGGAAAACTATTCAGCAATGAAAAGGGATGAACACTGATAATAGCATGTATGAGTCTCACAGGCCTTATATCAATCAAAAGAAATCAGACACAAGAGAGTACACACTGTATGATTCCCTTTATATGAAGTTCAAGAATGAAATCTGTGGTGAAAAAAATCACAGCACTGGCTGCTTCTTGGAGCAGAGGTCAAAATTGACTGGAAAGAGGCAGGGGAAAACCTTCTCAAGTGATGGAATTGTTCTCAATCTCGATTGGAGTGTGGGTTACATGGGTTTATGCATCTGTCAAAACCCATTGAACTGTACACTTAAGGTCTGTGCATATTGCAGTTTGTAAATTACACCTCAACTTTTTTAAAGCCCTCACAATGTTTGGCAATAGTTTATTTGTGAGGGTGTGAGAAAAGTCACCAGCATACATTCTTGGTGAGAGTATAAATGTAGCGCAATCTCTCTGGAGGGCAGTGTTGACAATACCTATCAAAATGAGCGGTACAGATACACACTTGACCCTGCCATCTGATTTCTGAGTCATCCTACAGATATACTCATGCATAATGTAGAGACCGTCGATCCTACAGATATACTCATGCATGATGTAGAGACCGTCGTAGAAAGATACTCTTTACAAAATTGTTTGTGGTAGCAAAAGACTGGAAGTAACATGGCAATCCATCCATAAAGGGCAGGTTAAATAAATTACAGTGCTACATTTTAATAGAATACAATGCAGCTGTTATAATAATAAGGGAGATTGCTATGTACTGATATTCAAGATATATGATATATTGATACTCAAAAAAAAAAGGTGTAGAACAGAGTTTATAATGTCTTTCCAACGGTGTAAAAATAAACGTGCACGTGTAATACATCTTGAAAGATACATAAAAACCTGGACAAGGCTGTTGCCTCTGGAAACCGGCTGGGAGAGGGGAGACCGGAGGTTAGACACTGGGAGAGAACTACTTTCACTGTATTACCTTTTATCGTCTGAGTTTTTGTTTTGTGTATTTTGTTTTTACCATATGGGTATTATGTAAATCAATAATTTCTTTAAAAGCAATAAAAGATCAACACTTGTGGGGCCAATCCATTTTCCCTGGCACTTGACCCAGACCCCTTTATTTCCTCTTCCCCGTGAACCCTGGGTCTGTCCTGCCCCCTCCCGTAATAGCTCCGGCATCATTTCTGTCTCCATCAGCTTCCCTCCTCAGGTCTGACCTCAGCCCCACCTACTGCCTCAGCTCAGTGTTCCTACAGGACCACCAGTGCTTACATATCAGGAACTTTCCCACCCAAAACTGCCCTCCAACACTCAGCGTTTAGATTATTGGATTTTCCAGCCTTTTATTTATTCCTGGCTTTTCCCAAGCAAAACAGATCCAACCGTAGCCAGGACTACGTCCAGCCAACCAGATGTATGCCCCAAAATGAGACCATGAAATATCCCTGTAATTTTCAGATGCCTTAAGACAAACGCTCTTAAACACTTAGTAGATTATAAATAACCTAAGCTTTCGTCCAGATTTTAAATGTAACTTGTTAACGAGCCTACACGACAGTTTGCCCCCAGCCTGAATGCAGAGATTATTGTGGCTCTCCTGATGAATGTGAGGGTGGGCACATGGGAATTGCTGTGCCATATTAATGAAGGTGTTCTAGCAGCTTTGTGCCAGATTCGCTGCTCACAGCTTCCTCTCTGATCCTGCAGTTTGTAGCTTGCTGTACAGAGATTTGTGGGGAGAGAATCAAAGAACCTGATCTGAAGCCTGAGTCTGCCGCTGATTTTCTGTGTGGCTTTGAGCACATTGTGTCCCCTCTCTGGGACTCAGGGTCCCTCTCTATTGCCTTAGGTAATCTCTAAGGCCCTTGCAGTGTTTAGCTTGAGACTTCTGAGCATCTGCAATCACACTTATTCGTTAAAATACATTTTACAATAAAAGAGGAGAAATAAGCAAGGATCTTTTTTTAACTTTCAAAATGGATTTAAAAAGAGGCCAGCCTGCAGTGGCATAGTGGTTAAGTTTGCACGCTCCACTCCAGCAGCCTGGATTCACAAGCAAAAGATGTTAACTAAGGGCCAATCTTCCTCACCAAGGAAAAAAGAAAGGGGGCCAGCCTGGAGGTGTAGTGGTTAAGTTCAGCACGCTCTACTTCAGCAGCCCAGGTTCGTGGGTTCAGATCCCGGGAGCAGACCTACACCACTCATCAAGCCATGATGTGGCAGCGACCCACATGCAAAATAGAGGAAGATGGGTAAAGATGTTAGCTTAGGACCAATCTTCCTCACCAAAAAAAAAGGGGGAGTTAAAAAAAGAAGAAATATCACATCTCTTTTAATCCTTGTTGTTCCAGCAGCATTGGCACCACCTGGGAGCTTGTTAGAAATGCAGAATCTCAGGCCTCATTCCAGACCTACTGAATCAGAATCTGAATTTTAATATGATTCCAAAGTAATTTGTTGGCTCTGATCCCCCCAAGGAACATAAAAATGCTCCAGGGGTCTTATGTAAAACTGACACCTTTGGAAAAGGGTTTTCTCTATGTCTTCAGTCCACTCTGGTCACAGCGATGAGCTAGATGTAAAGCAGGTCTCACGGTATCAAATGCCAACAGAGGTCAGGCAAGCAACAGACACTAGCAAAGGAGCCTGGGTGTGATGCAGTAGGGAGGAGTGGGGACTGTGGTTAAGTGGAAAGTGCTTATTTCATCTTAAGTGGCCCGGCCACAACTCAGCATCAGTCAACTGTTGCCATATGGGGAACACAGGTTCTGTGCTACCACAGCTTGTGATTTCTTTTTTTTGAGATTGGGTATTCAGATTTCTATGTGAAATCTCTTAATGAGAAAAACATCATCAGGTCAAACATAACACATTTTAAAGTCAGATGTAATAGTGATTTCAAAAGTCTTGAAACAAGAATAAAGTTGATTAGTTCAAAACATAAAAGGAGGTTAAGGTGGCTGGAATATGATGAGTAACAGGGAAAGCAGAACAAGCCTGGAAGGAGAAGGTAGGCATGCCGGGCGCTGAGACAAGGCAGGAGGCAGAATGACAAGGCATTTGTCATCTATCCTTCCCTTTCCCTCCCTGTGACCTTAAATAAGTTATTTCATGCTTATGCACCTGTTTCCTCATATGTAAAATGGAGTTAATAATTGTATGCACCTCGGAGGGGCAATACAAAAAAGCAATACAATAAGGCACTTGGAATAGTGTCTAAACCCAAGTAAGAACTCACCAATTTCTTATTGTGATGGTTATGACTTGCTTTCTCTCACTAGCACAGCAAATGTCTGTCATGAGCACCTGCTGTGTGCCGACCCCCACACTAGACTTTTTACAATGGGCTTACTATCTCTCTCCTCCAAAATGTCCAAGCAAGGGATGAGCACACAGAGATCTGTAGAGTATCTCTTTCTGCAAGGCCACTCCCCTCAAGATGTCTCAGCCTGCCCTGACCCAGCCCCAGCCACGCTGTTTCGACTTTGTTTTGTAGAGTCTGCTCAATGTTCAAGACTCTCTGCAGTCTGCCCACTTTCAAAGCAAAGCCATTTATTCATTCAACAAACGTGTATCTGGCATTAATAGTGTGTTAGGCGCTAGGACCTAGATCTTAGGGATGCGCTTGTGAACAAGATCCACTACCCTGTGGAATTTTTTTCTAGTGGAGAGGATGGATAACAGCATGTAATACATAAGTAAACAAGACAATATCAGAAAGCAGCAAATTCCATCAAAGTGATGAGATCGAAATATGGGTGACCATTTCAGATAGGGCATTCCTGCTACGCCTCCAGGTAGAATGTTTGGAATTAATTTGCTCTGATGGAAAGTTAAAGCCCTGAGTGCTTTAGCCATGAGTTCATTTGACACTCATTCATTCGTTCAATCATTCATTCTACAATATCTATGGAGGCCAAAGACTTGCCAGGCCTTCTACTAAGCCATGAGGAAACAGAAATGAAAAGACACGGTTCCTACCTTCAGAGGACTTCCCAGTGTGCTTAGGAATGAAGATAACAACTAAAGTCTGAATAAATCTTTTTTTAAAAACAAACTTTTAAGTAAAGAGTTTATTTCATTTTATACAAAGCAAACTTGCCTATGGGTTATTTTTCTTGGAGAAATTCAATTAACTTTAGCTTTCTCAACTTCTTGACTCTCCAAGTCCACCCAGTTCGAATAATAGTCATTCCATCTAGTGAAGACAAGACAAAATGGCAGACACAAGATCCCCTGAGAGATGAGCCCATCTTATCTAGAGGTACTGTCATAAAATTTTAATGCCTGAGTTTATGCTTGTATAAGAATCAACATGGCTCAAAGTTGTGTTTCCTTAACTGGTCCTGGCTAATGAAAATGTACAGAGGTTGACAACAAAAAACATTTTGTGCCAAGCAATGCCTCCTCTCATGCATAATAGTGATAATAATGTCAGACGCTCTACAGGGTTTACTTCTATAAGCTCATTTAATCATAATAGCAACACTGTAATGTATGTATTATCATCCCATTTTGTCCACAGAGATGGACAAAACTTGCCTGTGTTCATAGCTAGTAAATGGTAGAAACATGATTTCAACCCATACATTTTGGCTTCTATAGTCCATAGTCTTAACTATTATGCTGCAGATAAGAAAATTTTGCAGTTGTTAGAATTAAAAAGGAAGATTTTTCCATCACAAAACTGACATAATACGCTCAAGGATCTTTCCTTGAAAACATCAATACCATATTCATGTTGCCAATGAAAAACTATTTCCGCAACTCAATATCATCTGTCACATTTAAATTAATGTCATTAATTTGGATATATGCCAAATGAATTTTAAAGGATAAGTAGGAAATACACAGGCTCCAGGCCTGAGGAGCCATGTGGGCAAATGCAATGAGACAAAAGAGATCATGATACATTCCCGTACCTGCAGATACTTCAGTGTGGCTGGAATGTACGGTGTGAGGTGGGGGATGGCGGGAAATGAGGCTGGAGAGAGATGCGGAGGCCGGAGCCAGGCTTCAGGAATAAACTTTGAGCAAACATTAAGCCTGGACCTGCTCAGAAGGAGGAAGAAGGTGACATCTGGGAAACTGACTTTGGATTCAGCCATCCTTGAGGGAAGTGCCCAAGAATGTGTGGGGGTCATTACCCATTACTGGAACCTGGTGGGCAGATATGCACATAACCAGCATCTCCACTTCACTTGGGAGGGAATAAAAACAAACCAAAACTACAAAAGGGATCTTCTCAAGAACGTGGTAGAGCAGTGGGGTGTCTTCATGGAAACCGGATGTTAAGTCATGGGACTTGAAGGTCAGGAAAGTTGGCCCCTCCACCTAGAAGCAAAGGCTGCTTCCTGCTCTGGTTATCATCTGCGTGTAGAAAATCTTGTCTTTGCCTTCATTAAAGGAGCACTCATCCTGTACCTTTATCTATTGGCATTTTTCTGTAAGTCATCCTATTGTAACAACCATACACATCGTAAAGATCTTGGATTTTAACATTTGTGCTACAGAGAGTCTTTGAAAGGTGGGCTTTAAAGAGAAAAGTTATGATCAGATTTTAGAGAGAGATCACTATGATGACAGTGTGGAGAATGGCTTAAAGGAGGTGAGACCACAGGTGCGAGTAAGAAATCAACCCAAGAGAGAAATCATGAAGACCTGAATTAAGACAGTGATGATGGGGGGTTGGAGAGGAGCAGAGAGACTCGATAAGTATTTAGACTGTAGAATTTTCCAGACCAAATGATTGCATGTGAAGGAGAGAGAGAGAAATAGACTACGATGACTCCCAGGTTTCACGATTGGGTCCCTGATGGTGCCATATAAGGAATGTGGAGTCAAAAAGGAGAATCTGGTTTGGAGAGAAGACATATGAGATGTTCAACAGGTAGTGGAAGAGAAGGATCTGGAGCTCGAAAAATGTTGGGCTAGAAATGGAAGTTACGAAGCCCTCATTATAGAGATGGAAACAATAGATGAACTCACCAAGGGAGGACAGAGAATGAAATGCTGGGAACACAAGATCCAAAAAGTGGTTGAAGGAAGAGAAGCCCATTGAAGAGACTGAAAAGAAACAAATACAGGAGAAGCAACACAGATTGGTATCACGGGGGCCAGAGAAGCCATTGCAAGAAGGAAGGTGGGGTCAATGCGATCGATGTCCCAGGAGTTCAGCTGGAGAAGTAGAAGTGTCAGCTGAGTGTGGATATAGAGGGTTATTGGTGAAATTTTGAAGCAATTTCAGTGAATTGATGGAACGAAGCTGGATGGCAATGGATTGAGGAGTCAGTCGGTGGATGGGAAATGGAGACAGTATCTTGGGCTAATTTAAAATAGATTTTATGTGGCGGGAAGGGCAGCAATAAGACAACAGCAGTGATTTTCAACCCTGGCTGATTATAGAATCACCTGGGGAAGTTTCAAAACATCTTGATTCCTGGCTCACCATCACTGAAGACAACAGTGTTAATTGCTCTGTATATGGCCCAGGAAACTGCCTTTAAAATCTCCTGCCATTTGAGTTGAAGAACCTCTGAGCAGGAGGAAGGTGTGGCATTGAAGGAGTGTTGTTACAAAACTGTTATTCCAAAGTGGAGAGATTCTTGAAATGGTGATGCAAGCAGGAAAAATGCAGAGATACATATATAGGAGAAACGAACAGCAGTCACCAGAGCCGAATCCCCGAGCGGGCAGGAGGAGCTGGTCTCAGGGATACAGGTGGATTCACCTTACAAGCTTTGCCTCTGAAATGAGAAGGGAGGGAGGAGGAAGAAGGTGTGGGTTTCAGGTGGAGAAGAAAAGGAAATGAGGAAATTTTTCCTGCTGACTATAATTTTCTTTGTAAGGCAGAATGATGGTTAGTCTGCTAACAGGAAAGGGGAAATGGTGGCAGGGAGCTTGATAAGAAGAAAGGTTGTGGACCTGCAGGAGGAGGCATCACCAGCTGAGCCTGGAGGACAGGAATTTGTATGTAAGCTCCCCTAGAAGATAAATTCCATGCAGGCAGGGCCCTGCTCTGTGTTGGTCACTGCTGTATCACCAGGGTTTAACTTGGTGCACTTGGTAAATATCGAGATGAATGAATGTGTTGTGACACCAATCTGTGACACTGTATTTCCTCAGTACCGTTTGGGAGGCCGGACATAAAAGCCTCGAAGCAATTCAGTAAAGCTGGGGTTTAGGGTTCAAGATACCCTCTCAAGGCATGAAAGATGGGTCCTGATCACAAAGAACCAGACAGGCCATGCAAGAGACAATGGGTTTTATCTTGAGGGCAAAAGGGAGGGAGACAGGAGAGAGACAAGGTCAGATCTGCATTACCAAAGTGCACCCTGGGCTTTGAGATTATTTGGGGGGAGTGAGAGGCTGTTACAATCATCCCCGCAAGAGAGAATCCAGGAATCAGATAATCCTGGGAGACTCCAAATAGAGCAGAGGGTCAGTTTCAAGAAGGTAAATTCCAAATCATTCTAAGGGACACCTATACAATAGTAAGAACCCCAAATATGGGCTGAGCTGCTTCGAGGGGCCTTTCTATTTTGGGGGGGAGGCTGGGCTGAGATATCTGAGAGCACACTCCATGATCCGTGGAACCCAAACAGCCACCTCCACTGCCCCCCTCCTCGGAAGGCCTGGTGGCCTCAGCTGGATGGGAACCGCCTCCCCTCCTGCTCACCAAATTGCTGTGCTGTATTTAAAAGCCAAAGAGGAAAATAAACCCCAGCCCAAGGAGGAAGTGATTTTGGCATTAAATAAAAGGAATGTTTTTATCCTGCAATGAAAACGCTGTGATGTTGGAACACAATTTGCATAAACAGACAGTTTGGCTATAAACAACCTCACCAGTAACTGGTATTTACATATAGAACAACTCAGTCAAAACCCAATTAAAGGCTCTGATGGATTGGGGATTGTCAAAATATTTAAAAGGCTTCACAGCAGTCAGGCAATTTATATGTCTCCGTTGGACCAGGAGTTCTGATTTCTCCTCCCATCTGCTCTTTGTCCTGCCCCCAGCCTCCTACCAGACCCAGAGAACCCCAGCCAACCCCCTCCCCCACCCCCATCTGGGCCTCCAATGGGAGGGAGAGATCTCTAAGGAGCCCACTGGTACCTTGGGACTTGGGGAAGACTCAGCGGAGAAGGGACCAGGGCCCAGGTCGCTGACTTGCCATGTGGAAAGCAGGGACACGAGTCCCATGTAGAGTTTGGACAGGTGATGCTGTCAAGGTGGTCTGCTCCGATGAGACAGGGCTCCAGGAGGATCCCAGCAACATGGTGCCCGAAGTCCAGCAATCGGCACCACTGTGGTTCCAGGCTCCAAAGCTTCTAAGTAAATGGTTGAGGGGCAAGATAGGAAGTTAGGCCTCTCTGCCCATGGAGAAGAGCTATGCTGCTCAGGGATGGAGGCCAGTCACAGAAACCCAGTCAACATGCTGGGAAAATTGGAGATGGCTTTAATGGGTGGGGGAACCACGGGGCAAGAGTTTCCCCTGTGACATGATGGAGACTGCCAGGCCTAAGGCAGTAGGATTGCTAGGCCGAGCCTCCAAGCACAACTGGGACCAGCTGAGCCTTTAGAAGAGTCCAGCTCTGAGGATCTGGGGAAGCCAAGCCGACAGGACAGAGGCCTGTATCCTAGCATGAGGAAGGGCTGCAGTGACCAACTCTGTCATTGATGCTCCCTAGGGAAGGAGACTCAGTGGCCCTCTTTTATGAAGCAACTGTGCCTGGCATCCTTAGGCCAAGTCATACAGAGCAAGCTTTGACGCACAGATGTATCCAAGGAAGGCCAAAAGAGAGGGATGGAGGGAGGAAGGGAGGAAGGGAGGAAGAGAGGGAGGAAGGGAGGAAGGAAGGAAGGAAGGGAAGAAAAGAACACAGGCAAGTCCCAGAATTTTCCAGGAGTGGCATACTGTGGCCCCACCAAGGCCTCAGAGAGATTACCATGACAGAGTATTGATTTCTGCCCTAGGTGTGGGAAGTGGAGAACAGCAGTCGATAAGCTGCTCTTTGCCGCCTCTGAATAAACTCATCCGTCCTGCTGCTATCTAGCATATTCACCCCCATGGACTTTTGGGCCCTTCATTCCCCAGATTTTAAAAAATTGAGTGAGTACTTACTCTGTGTCAGGCACTACAACAAGCACTTTCCCACTCTTGATCCCCTTACACTGATACATTCACCGTAACCTGGTACACACCCATTAATAGGACGAGGGACCTGATATAACAAAAAACAAACTCCATGACCTCAAGGTGGTCTGTGTGCTGCAACCATCACTGTGGATGTGTCATTTTCATAGAGCAATAAAAAATAATCCTTAACAGTGAAGCGCTCACTCCGTACCCAGCACAATACGAGGTGCCTAACATTCATAATTTCACTTAATTCTCAAAATATTCCTAAGAGGAAAGCACTGTTGTCCCCGTTTACAATGAGGAAATTGAAGCTTAGAGGGTTGAAGTCGTTTGTTCATGTTTATATGGCTGGAAAGCAGTGGAAACAGGAGTCTGTCTGGATCCAAAACCTGCTACATCAGACCAGGTGCTTCTGGCTTCCAACTGTGGGTCATCTTATTTTAAAGTGTCCCGTTTCAACTGGTGATATCCTTGTTTGGAGCAGACAAAGCAAAACTAAAGTGACTTCACCCTATCATTGTATCACCCCTAAGTTCCAGCCTCAACATCGCCTGTCCTCCCCACTCTTGTATCCCAGCTACACCCACTATAGGTTCTACATCCCCATCCACCCGCCAAGACAAACCGTGTGGCCCAGGAGATCAAGGGCATTGGAGGAAGAAAGGGAGATATTTGGATATTCCTCTTTTCCTCGTGTGGGCTCAACTCCACTGCTACTAATGTTGGCTGTCAAGCAATTCAACCTTTATTCCTGTAGACCAGGAATACAAGTTCCCACAATGTACTCATTCCCACCGATTTCTGTTATACAAAAGAACTTGGCATAATAGATTTCATTCAATTGAACAAATATTTATTGAGCCTGTACTGTCAAGGAACTGTAAGATATTAAGGGATTTTTTTTGTTTCACTTTGTTTCTCAAAGTAACACCTCAGTTTCTTCATCTGAGTGTATTGGTGTGGATCAGCAGTAGGCACCCCACAGCCTTAGGGCCACCCCATGCATTTGTAAATACAGTGTTAGTAGAACTCAACCAACGCATTCAATTCTGTGTTGTCTACGGCTGCTTTCACATTACAAGAGCAGAACCGGGTAGATGCAACAGAGACTATACGGCCAGCAAAGCCTATGAGATTTACTATCTGACCCTTTAAGAAAAGGTTCACTGACCCCTGACCTAGATGGTCTGAGGCCCTTTCCCACATGGATGTTTCTGGACTGTGTGTTTTGTTCTGAAGGATGAGTTGAAATTCGCTGGGCATTCCAAAGAGGATTCCAAGGTGGGAGGAATCTGGCCTTTGGTCTCTTCTCTCCGCCTCTCCACACACAAGGCATAATAAAGTCTTTGATTTCCCCTCCCTGACTTGAGTTGGGGTCCACTGAAACTGCCCCCATCTTCACAGCCTTCTTGCAGGAGAGAGCCCTCTCTGGACAGTCTTCTCAGCCTCCTTCAGTTGGATGTTCTGTTTCTTCCTTCCAGGATCCCGTGGATAAGAAGAGGGGGCACTACTTCCAGAGTTTTCTCTGAGAAGCTCAGAGCTGTAGGGGAGGTGAGGAATGGCTTTGTTGTCTCATCAGGTAGTGAGACCCCTGGCCCTGGAAGTGTACAAGCAGATGGGACTGCCATGAAAGGGCCCTCGGACCTCAGCTCTTGGATTTTGCAGCTTCTCAAACACTATACTAACTCAAGTCCCTATGGTCACCGCCCTCGATGAGTTCAGCAGCCCCCTCAGTGCCCTCTCTGCCTCAGGCCTGGCACCCTCTAATCCATCCTCCAGTAGCAGCAAAGGCCAGCTTTGCAAATTTCAAATTTGATCCTGTCACTCTCAGCACTAAATTCCTTCAAAGGCTGTACATCACACCCAGGATAATATCCAAACCCTATGATAGCATTTACTCATCCTTCAGCCCTGCCGAATCCTCTGAGCTTGTCTCCTACACACCCCACCTCCCAGGCTCCAACCAGATCCACCAGCTATGTATTCTCCAAATGCGCCAACCCCGTGTGCCTCTCTACCTTTTCTCAGGCCTTTCCCTCTGCCAGGTATGCACTTCCCTCGCCTCATGCATGAGACGAACCCCTATGTATTCTTCAAAACCCAGCTCAGACGTCCCTCCTCCAGTACAAAACCTTTCCAAGATATCTTCACTTCAGATTAGTTTCTATTTACTTGATCCCTATTAGGTACATCTTGATCACAGCCCTATTCGGAAGTTACCACCTTGTAGTAAAGCGAGTTATTTGCAGGAATATATCCTCCAGTGGATAGAGTCCCTCGAGAGAAGAAACAGTGATTAATTCATCATCATAAGCTTAGTTCAAGTCCTTGAACATAGTAGGTGCTCAATAAATGTTCCATGAATGAATGAACGAATGAATGGGCTTTTACAAAGTCCAAACTCTAGGAGGTCAAGCCAGTTGACCAAACACAGCCTTCTACCCACTTGAGGCTCTCACAGCTGTGTCTTAGGTAGTTCCTGAGGACGCTTTGCCCTTCCTCTTGAAGGCCAGATTTAGGACAGTTTCTTTTTTTTCTTTTTTTTTTTTGTCAGGGAGATCAGCCCTGAGCTAACATCCATGCTAATCCTCCTCTTTTTGCTGAGGAAGACAGGCTCTGAGCTAACATCTATTGCCAATCCTCCTCGTTCTTTTTTCCCCAAAGCCCCAGTAGATAGTTGTATGTCATAGTTGCACATCCTTCTAGTTGCTGTATGTGGGATGCCACCTCAGCATGGCCGGAGAAGCGGTACGTCGGTGAGCGCCAGGGATCCAAACCCGGGCCGCCAGTAGCGGAGCGCGCCCACTTAACCACTAAGCCATGGGGCCGGCCCCTAGGACAGTTTCTTATTCCAGATCTTTTTCCTTCTTTCCATCAATTTCCTGAGATTGTCCCACTACTGCTTTTCTGAATCCCAACGCCCGGGTGCCTCAGTGGAAAGACGAGGTCTGCGGGGTCCAACAGAACTGGTTGTAGACCCAGGTCTGCCGCTGGCCCTGTGTGTGGTCTTGACCAAGGAATCTGCAGCTCCTGAGTGGTAACATGCAGACAGTGGATCAACCCTGCAAGGCTGCAGAGGGACCTCGTGGGGTGACACACATTCAGACGCCAAGCTCCGGGCTCAGAGTCATTGCTTCAGAGATAGACATTCCCTCCATCAAGATTCCTGAAGACAGCTAATCTAGCAACCTACGTGTTGCTTGAATTTGATACCTGGGACAGGTGGCCTTCTAGCTCTCCAAGACACCCAAGCAGTGGGGAATTGTAATAAAAGCAGTAACAGCAGCAGGTTTCTAGACCTTCTCATTTACAAAGCATGGTTGAAATTTCTGATGCCCACCAAAAACTTTGACCCACAAATTAACGTCTCCAAGTGGAGATGTGGCTCTGAGGCCCAGAGAGGTGGAGGGCTGGCCCAAGGTCGCTCAGAGACGAGCTGCTGAGCCAGAACCTGGTCCCAGGTCACTTGCCTTGAGCCCTGGTTCCAGCTGATCAGAATGCAGCTCTTTGTTGTATTGTTTTCTACATGCTTCTCCCTCGCAACATACACAGTGGGAACAGTCTAGAACTTCAGGTCTAAAGGCCCCAAAATCATCACCGTCACCACTGTCTCCATTACCAGTGCTCTAGCTGAGTGACTGTATTGCAAGACTCTTTTGGTTGTAAGTGATAGAAAACACTACTCAAAATGACGTGAGAAAATAGTAATAACAATAATATAGGCTCTTTCTGTTCCATGTAACTGGAAATTACAGATGTAGGCTCTTCAGGAATGGTTAGGTCCAGGCCTAGATCATGTCATTAGATCTCTGTCTCTCTCTTCTCTCTTCCTCTCCATTGGCATCAGTTTGGGGCAGGCTCCTCCCTTCTGGAGGCTCCTAACAGCCCCCGACTTATACACACTACAGCCTTCAAAGTTTCAAGCCCCGTTAGAGAAAGAGCTTCTCTTCCCCAGTCTTTCTAAACAAAGCCCCAGAGCTGAGTGACGCAGCCCTGGCCTGGGTCAGAAGGTGAGTCCATCCATGAAAAGTGACTCCGGTCAGGGGACTAAAATACACCACCAGCCAAACCTGGGTCATATGCCCACCTCTGAAGCTGGAGATGCAATCAATACTACCCAACCTTATGATCTGAGAATGGAGGATGAGTGGTCCCCTAAAAGAAAGTCTGGGCACCATTACCAAAAAAGAGATGGGATGGATGCCAGACAAGCAAAAACAGCAGATGTCCTCTTCAGTGGCTATTTGAAGATTTGGTTTCTACACACGAAAACTACGGTACTAAAAGTATCTACCCCTCAGGGTTCTATCAAGCAGGAAACAGAAATATAAAGGAATGTAAAACTCCTATTATGCTACAATAGCCCTGTGGTTTTCACCCTCTTCAAAGATTCTGCCCTCTGAATCCAGCCCACGGCCTCTGTCCTGGCTCAGGACATTATTGCTCGCCTACACCCTTGCAACTGATCTTAGCCAGGCTTTCTGCCTTCCTTGCTCTCCCCTGGCTGGTGGCACCCCTTCAGTGTCCTAAAGCCAGATTAATCTTCCATTTCAGCAGAGTTCAGGGAGCTACTGAGCCCCGTTGTGTTTAACTTGGCTTGCACTCAGCCTCATGAATTTAAAGGCCGTCTGAGATGGACCATTCATCTGTTCCTTCTCAACTCCCCACAGTGAGTACATTTCCGCACCCTCCTTTGCAATACTCAGCCATCTGAGCTTCTTACATATTTCTTTCTCAAGAAAGCTCAGAGGGAAAAAAGAAAACATTTCCAACCCTGGAATTTGGAACCTTCCTTCTATTATCTCATAAAACATCATGTTCATATCATAATTTCAATCCAGAGAGAGGATTTGCTGTGTGAGCTCTGAGATGCATACAAATTGCCCTTCTAAACCTCTGGCTACAATAAGCAAACTTCAGAAGCTGACAGTTTTCTTGATAAATACCTAATAAAGCTTAAATAATTATTGAAAGCAGACAAATGAAAGAGTAGAATGGCAAGAGGTGTTGTGGTGATAAATCACGGGGAAGAAGACAGAGCCCCAGCATCTCAGGGTGAGGCAGCTTCCAGGAATGGAGGAGAGAATCAGAGGCAGAGATGGGTACCCAAAAGAGTTGTTGATGAGTGAGGGGCTGGAGGAGCCAAGAGGTGTGTGAGATGGGCTTCTCAAGGGGACCATTAAATACTCAATGTGGGACCTTTCTCGACTCTTCTGCAAGAAAGAGAGTCCAGGGAGAATATTAGTCCACCTCATTGTCTCTGACTACCCAGCTGTGGAGGGCTCAGGGCTCCTGATCCCACTCCTCGTTTCTAAGCTTACCCAGCCCCAGTTCCAATCTCAAGGCTGGAAGAATTCAGCTCATTCTAGGGTTCCATTCCCTGAACTTGACCTAGAGTCACCATCCCTGATGGACATACGGAAGTATTCCAAACTCTTCATTCATTCACTTGTTCAATAAATATTAAGCACCAACTATGTGCCATAAATAATTCTCAACAAGCTTTCAGTCTAACCAGGGATGGTTGTGGAGCAGATAAGTAAACAAACAACGGTATACGCTGAAAATAGAAGCTTTGAGAGTTCATAGAAGCTTAACCTGGTCTGAGGAAAGTGTGGGTAAGGTCAGGCTTCACAGAGGAAATAGCACTTAAACCAAAATCTGAAAGGTAGAAGGGGAGAGGGTGTTTCAGGCCACAGGAATAGCAGGTGCAAAGGCCCTGGAGTATGGAGTTTTGTTGAGAGAAGTCCTGAGACCTTAGCTCCCACACTGATGCTAATGTGTGGCAACACCCACTGCCTTAATACCCTCCCCACAGGAGAAGGCTCTGACTCCCAGGTTTCTGAGTCCATTACTGATATGTTGCCATTTACTGAGGTAGGTTTTCTGAAGCCCATTTTGGAGATGAGGACACTGAGTCTCAGGACTGTTACAGGCTGGTCGTCACCTATGCAGTCATAGATCGTGCTTCTGCTTTGGATCCTGTCCTTGAAACACTCAGATCTGCTTTTTTCTCCCTTCTCATTCTTCAGTCCCTAGAAAACTTTCCTAATTATTCAGAATACTTCTAGGAAAGGACGCTTCCCTGTCCTGCCAGATTCCCAGCTGGGGACCAGAACTCTCCTGGAGTCCCGGCTGAGTCTCAGTGATAGGATGCTTCTCTAATGCCTGCCTGGATGTCCAGCTATCACTACACACACACACATACACCATACACACACACACACCATACACACACACCCCACACACAGACCATTTGCCTAGACTTCCACTGGCCCTCCACATACGCTGGGCCTTCCTCTTCCTCCTGTACGCTTGATGTCAACTTCTGCCAGTGCATCCACCCCCACAGCTATACCCCCTGACATGGAAAGAAGGTGAAACCAATTGGGAGCCCTTATTTGGTTGGCATGACAATGCCAAAGACATTCTGCTTGAGAAACACAGAAATGACTCGGGCTCTTATTCATGCATTCTCAAAGCCATTTGAACAAGTCAACAATTCTGCTTGGAGCCACAGTGTTCTCTCCTGTAAAATCAGCATAATTCTGATACATCCTGCCTACTGACAATGTTCTAAACACTTTACAGACCCTCACATTAGGGTAACAATTTACAAAGAACTTTTCAAACATCATCACTAGGGTGATATAAGCAGAGACCTCCTCCTCAGCTGAAGGCTAGTTAGTGACTAACTCCGGTTTTTAAGACTGGATATGACTAAACTAATCTTTCTTCCCAGAGTGATTTCTGTGTAGTAATACAATCCCTATGTTAGAAACTTCTTCTTCCTGTTTTGGGTCTTCTTTCTACGGAAGTATGTGATAGCCACAACCTAAACTAGCTTAAGCAAAAAAGTAATTCATTGCCTCACAGAACTGGGAAGGATACCAAGGTGGTTCCTGTGGTCAAAGACCCACTAAACAGCCTCAGGAGCTCAGCCTTACCCACGTTCTCTCTGCCTACTTCCTCAAATCCTGTGTCTTATCTCCACTTGTTTCTAGTGTTAGTCTAAAAACAAACAAACAAGCAAAAAAGCTCTCTATATTGTGGGGAAGATGGCCACAGATAGCTCCAACTTCACATCTTCCCAGAGTACCAAAATTAGCAGATAGAGAAGTTTCTCTTCCATTATTTGTATATAAATCCCAAGGAAGAACTCTGATTGGTTCTGCTTGGATCATGTGCCCATTCCAAAGAGTACTGTGATTGGTCAGGTCTGGGTCACATGACTACCCTAGTTGCCAGGAGGGCCAGGGACCATGACTAGCAGAAGGGAAATGGGGAGGACTGTTCAGAGAGGCTAAAAACAATAGATGCCCAGCCAGATAAATGTTACTGCTGCATGAGGAGGCAGATACATAAGTGTAGTAGGTGTTTGAGGGTGAGAAAAAATAGGAATATTGATTGATACAATCTTTCTATTGGGAAAATTAAAAATGTTTGCAAAATCCCTTCGATCCAGGAAGCTGGCTTCTATGACTTCTACCACTGAATTTTTATGAGGAAAAAACATAGAAAGATGTGTGTACAAGAATTCTCATGGTAGCATTGTTTTCAGTGATAAAGAAGAAATAACTAAAATGTGCACCATGAAATGAAACATCAAATAAATTATGAGACATTAATTATATGGCATATTATTAATTTTTAATGACCAGGATGGATATCTGTACATATTGACATGGAAAGAAGTTTGTGATATGTTAATAACTTATAAAAATCAGTGTACAAAGAATGTTTAGTCAGATTTTTGGTTTTTAAAACAGAGCATATTTATTCTCATCACAAGAAAAAAGAATTTTGTTACTATGTATGGTGACAGATGTTAACTAGACTTATTGTGGTGATCATTTCACAATATCAACAAATGTCAAATCGTTATGTTGTACACCCAAAACTAATATAATGTTATATGTCAATTATACCTCAATAAAAACAAAATAATAATAATAATAAAACATTTCAATTGCTAAAAAAAAAAAAGAGCATATTTACCTTTGGGGATAACAATTGGAATGGGGAAAAGAGGAAAGTTTCTTGAGTGCAGGAATGTTCTGTTTCTTGATACGCTTGCAAGCTACAAGGGTGTATTCACCTTATGAAAATTCATCAAGGTGTCCATTTATGATAAGTGAACTTTTCTTTATGTATCTTATACATCAGTAAAAATATATCTTGCAAATACGTGTATTTAAATAAAAAGGTTTAGGGTGGTTATCTCTGAATGATGGTGGGTAATTAATAGTGATTTAAACTTTATTCTTCATACAAATATTTATTGTCTGACTGTTTTTATAATAGCATGTATTATTTTTGTAGTCAGTAAAAAAAGAAAAACATTTCCATTGGGGGTAGGAGAATGAAGGATGGGTGAGATCAAAGAACTAGAATTTCAATAGGTGGTGGGACTAGTCCGTTTGTATAGGGCACGAAGATGTAAGCTAGACATGTCTACAAGGAAGCGGCAGGATGGAATAAATTGGGTAGGAATGGCTAAAGTGCTGTAACAAATAGACCCACAAATATAATGGCTCAAACATAATGGAAGTTTCTCCTTCACATTGTCTGTCTAGGGAAGGCGTTTCATATTGACAGAGGCTCTGCTCCACACTGACATTCAGGGCCCCAGGCTGATGGTGACTTTTCCGTCATAAACATTCCCAAGGCCTCTCTGATCGTTATCATTCTAACCACAGGAAGTGAGAAGGAGCATGGAGGCATGCCCACTGGAGGTTGTGTGGGTCAATACTGAATGCGGCTCACATCACATCTGTGTATATTCCATTGCAAAAGAACCTAGTCACGGCCACACCTAATTACAAGGGAGGCTTAGAATTGCAGTCCCCAGCTGGGCATCCATGCCGCTCTGTGATTCTGCTGCTGTGGAAGAAGAGAATGGACTTTAGTGGCCATCACAGTTTATGCCACACTGGGGAATGGGGAGGAGAAGCAGGAAGGAGAGGTAGGGAAGAGACAGAGGAAGTTGACAACCATAATAATCGATTAGTTAAGGTCCACATCAGAGGTCCAGGTTCATGGCTTGTGGCCTCAGTCCATTCCAGGCCACGGTGATGCTCAGAGTTCACAGATAGCGTTGTCCTGTTTCCAGGGAATGCCTGCTTTGGCATGAGCTTGGCAAGGGCTTTGGTCAGAATGCAAAACAGAAGCACAGCCATCTCCCCGGGCAGGAGTTTGAGAGCAAAGGTCCTCCAGCACATACTCCACAGCAGTAAGACTGGCTGCAAGGCCGCCCTTCCCCAGACACCCGTCCCGATAGGCCCAGTTCAGAGTCTGAACAGGGCTCAGCTTCCGAGTGATTCCAGTGATTCCAGCTGGGGTGGAAAGGAACTGACAGGTGAACATCTGATAGACGAACAGACGTGGATGCTATAAATGCCTCCATGCGCCCCTCTGATAAAGAGTAACAATAAAACAAAGTCTGGATTTGATGTTTTAGAAGTCACCAGACTCTACTCTGCTTTTTCTTCCCCAAATAACTGGTGCACAGAAAAGGCCTCCACACCCCCTACCCTCTGCATCATTTAACCCTTTGGGAAGTACGTCTGACGTCATTCCACAAACCCCAGACTCTTTATCTATAGTGAGAACAGTCTCTGCACGGAGAAAGTTTAGGCAGCGCCTCGGGCAATGTGTGGGCTGCAGACATACGAACCACGCATCCAGTGAATATTACCCAGAATGTATTCGCTGATATCACACGCGCCCCAAAATCAATGAGGAAATTATCTCCTCCACACAATTGGCACAAAAGCAAGAAATTATCGGTATCCCTCCAACACAGCCCAGCTATTGTCACCCCTGGCATGCGAGATGATTAATGCGCGAGTAACAACGTGTCCAGATTTCGATTCCTACAGTTATGCACATGGGCCATTTTTTCCCCTTTATGGATCCTTGACACTTAACCTACTCAATGGATTTTATTTGCATTGATCACATTTTATGGTATGATTAAATTTGTGTGGAAGAGAACCAATTAGTTTTGTTTTACACTTATTGAATGCACTTTATAGTCGGACAAATTAACTCTCCACAGTTAGGTTGATTTATCCACTGGCAGGAGGCTTGATGGGCCGTGCAGGGTCTTGTCCCCAGCTGGGAAGAGGATGGCTGTGGTGGATGGGGGCTGGATGAGCTGGCACCTCTGAGATACGGGCTTAATGTACTGACTCTGATGGCCCAGCAGATCACTGCAGAGTCTGGGTGGGATTTCCCTTGGGAGAGTAGATACAAGGCTCGCTGCTCTATGTAAATTTCAGGAGCTGATCAAGGCTTTGTCTGAAGAGGAAACATTTTCTCCTACATAATGGAAAGATCAATGGAGTAGAATTCCGGTCGAGCCCCAGCTCTTTGGCTATGCTGCTGTGAGACTGGGCCAATCATTCAATTTCTTTGAGCCGCTGTGAACAGAGATGATAAGGAGGAGTGGGGTAGGGGGGATGGATGGATGGATGGATGATCTCCCCACATAATTTGCTGTGAGGATCAAATGTGAGAGTAGGTAGGAAAGTAATTTATAAACTGTAAAGTATCACCTTTATGCTGGTTTGCCTTTAAATAAAAACTAAGAGCAGGGCCGGCCCCGTGGCTTAGCGGTTAAGTGCTCACGCTCCGCTGCTGGTGGCCCAGGTTCGGATCCCGGGCGCGCACCGACGCACCACTTCTCCAGCCATGCTGAGGCCGCGTCCCACATACAGCAACTAGAAGGCTGTGCAACTATGACATACGACTATCTACTGGGGCTTTGGGGGAAAATAAATTAATTAATTAATTTAAAAAGTTAAAAAAAAAACATCATGGTCTCATTGAAACCTCACAGCTTTAAAAAAAAAAAAAAAAACTAAGAGCAGCACAGGATTGTGTAACATGAGAGTAATTTGGAATCAAAAGACGTAAGTTTGAATCCCTGTTGCTTCCCAGCTGTGTGGCTTTGTGGAAGTCGTTTAACCTCTCTGAACTTAAGTAGGCTCATCTGTAAAATGGAGATAATTATCATAGGATCTAACGAAATATTTCAGAAAGCAGAGTTTTCCTGACTGCCCTAATAAAATAGGCCCCTCACTCTCCATCTCATTACTCTGCTCTATTTTTCTCCATAGCACTATATTAGTCTGCTCTGGCTGCCAGAACAAAAGACCACAGACTGAGGGGCTTCAACAACAGGAATTTGTTCTCTCACAGTTCTGGAGGCTGGAAGTCAAGATCAAGGTGTCAGCAGGTGTGGTTTCTCCTGAGACCTCTCTCCTCGGCTCATGGATAGCCGCCTTGGAGCTGTGGCCGCACATGGCCTTTCCTCTGTGCTCATGTGCTCCTGATCTCTCCTTGTGAGAGATGTCCTCTTCTTATAAGGATACCAGTCAGATTGGATTAGGGCCTGGCCTAATGGCCTCATTTTCACTTAATCACCTCTTTAAAGGCCCTGTCTCCAAATACTGTCACATTCTGAGGTACTGGGTGTTACAGCTTCAACATGTGAATTTGGGGAGGGACCCAATTCATCCAATAATAGCACCTGACATTATATTACGTATTGATCACAATTGTAAACTCCCTGAGAGAACTTGTTTTCTTCACCACGTGCCTAAGACTGAAAACAGTGCCTGGCATATAATAGGTGCTCAATAAACATTTGTTCAATAACTTAATAATGATAGTTCCAACATACCCTAGGTCCAGTATGTTGACACCCACCGGCAGGTGGGCTGCGATAGATCATCTCTGAAGACGCTTCTTTTTTGTGTGTGAGGAAAATCGGCCCTGAGCTAACATCTGTCAATCCTCCTCATTTTGCTGAGGAACACTGGCCCTGGGCTAATATCCATGCCCATCTTCCTCTACTTTATACGGGACGCCGCCATGGCATGGCTTGACAAGCAGTGCGTCGGTGCGCGCCCAGGATCTGACCCGGTGAACCCAGGGCCGCTGCAGCGGAGCACGTGCACTTAACCGCTTGCGCCACTGGGCTGGCCCCTGAGACCCTTCTAATCACTGGCCCCATGATTAGGTTCTGTTGCACTTGCCCTGTGACCCCAGAATTCGGAGAAAACCCGTGACATGCTTATTTAATACTTTTACTCCCAAAATCATGAAAACCTTGAGCTACAGGGTTGGAAAGGAATTTAGCATCATCGGATTCAATGTAAAAACCAGAGAAGGAAAGCCCTGAATTGCATTCCTTGATACCCTCTCCACTATCAGTTCCAAGAACTGGAAGCCCTTTGCATCTGGAAGCAGCCACTTCCGTGACCAGAGCATGTTATGTTGTGCACACAAAGCAGCATAAACAAAGATGTTCTCTTCAGAACTGGTTATAATAGTGAAAAATGTAAACAAACATCTCTAAGCAGGCAAACAGATGGCGCATTGGTTTATCCATACCGTAGTGGGACTTTTCAGTAATTCAAATAAGTCAGTAGATCCACATGCAACCAAACCAACGTCTCAAAAAAAACAATATTGATATATACAATGTGATACTATACACATACACATATATATTTCATATATGTAAATATTCATTTAAAATGATGTGTATTGTGTGTAGAAAAAGTATAAAAACACACGTGGGAAGGGTACATACCAACCTCAGAGTAGTGGTGGCCTCTGAGAAGGGAGGAAGGAAAGGGTGAGCGAGAGGAGTCTTTATCTCTATCTGTAACATTTCTTTCTTCTTTTTTTTTTTGCTGAGGAAGATACGCCCTGAGCTAACAGCCACTGCCAATCTTCCTCTTTTTGTATGTGAGCCATCGCCACAGCATGGCCACTGACAGACGAGTGGTGTAGGTCCGCGCCCAGGAATCGAACCCTGGCTACCAAAGCAGAGTACACTGAACTTAACCACTAGGCCACTGGGGATGGCCTATCTCTAACATTTATTTCTTTAACAAAGAAGCCTGATGCAAATATGGCAAAATGTTCACATCTGGTGCATCTTGGTGGTAGGTACATGATATAATATCTTTATTTTCTGCACTTCTCTGATGTTTGAAAAATGTCTTCATTTTTTTTAAAAAAAAATGTATTTTAATGAACAAGGGAAAGTGTCATCTCTAACTGAACTGATATTAGGCTCCACATTATTCCAGCTACTGGTCCTAGTTCTGAGCTCTGGAGCCACCCAGAATAAATTTTCTCCCTCTTCCACGCCACCTCCATGGGCTTCCTAGACAGGAGGGAACATGCCAAGTGACCTCACCGCCAGCCTTGTGGCCAGTACTTTGGCTGAATTGCATCTGGACATACAGGCTCCCTCCTCCCCTCTACTTACTGAGTCTATCTAAATGTGTGGAGCACCGGCTGTATGAATACTAATGCTCTACTCCTCAAAGAGCATTGTCTAGTGAGAGAAACGGATACATAACCACATAACTACAGTACAATGTTCTAACTGGAGAGCTTGCACAAAAAGCTTGAAATCAGAGGAATATATGACCAACCTGCCTTATGAGCAAGGGAGCTGGAAGCTTGGAGAAGCTTAGCTAGAAGTAGTAACCCCTAAGTGAGTTCTGAAGGATGACCAGGGCATTCCTGGAGGATGAGGCAGGGAAACTATCCCAGGCAGACACCCAGTGGCATGAAAACGCCTGGATCATTTGACAAATAGAAAGATGTTTGGAATGGCTGTAGCAGAGGGCATGTAATGGGAAAATAGCAGGAGGATGCCTGAAGACTATTTTCTAAGACAGCAATGGCTCAGTGGGCTAACTAATTCCATATCACTCGTGGATGTCTTTATGAGTGACTGTGAGTACGTGTGTTCCATTTGCTGATTCTTGTAAGATTCATTAATAGAAAATGTTATCAATAAGCGATATAAAGGCAGCTGGGGGACTGGGTGTATGAAGGGGTTGACCTCTACAAACACACTTTTTCCTTAAACTTGATGAATCCCAACTCACCTGCCTGTGTCGTTGGAATTGCCTACGTCTATTTCTTTATGCAACAAGTAATTTCTATGTTCTTTGTTGCGTAAAAATTGTATTTTGGTGTGCTTGATTGTTTTTTAAGACTTTGCAGGGGTCAACGGGAAGACAAATAAGAAATAAAATAGGAGATGCAGGAAGGACCAGATAATAAAAGGCTGGAAATACCAGACTAAAGAGCTTTATCCTGTAAGCATCGGTGAAGGTTCTTCAAGCAGAGGAGTGGTTAGCCTCCATTCTTTGGATTATTGCTTCGGAAGCCATGTAGAATAAGATCCAGGGGAAAACCATTGAAGAGGCTACTGAAGATAAAGTGGACTACTCCCAGATCTCGGGCAGTGCAAGTGGATTATTTAGAATAAGGATAACCACTCTAACAAACAACCCCTTAAACTTCAGTAGCCGTCTATACTGGCTGTCTATCAATCCTTCACAAGTGTTCAGGAACTCAGGCTCCTTCCATGTTGTGGCTCTGCCATCTTCAATCTTGCCTTCTGAGGTCCCTGTGCTCATCTGCTTCAAGCTGGCGAAAAGGGAAAGAGCCTGGACCAGCAGGCAGGAGAGGGTTGTAAGGGCCAGGTCTGGAAGTAGCTCACGTCACTTCTGCTCATGTTCCATTGGGCAGAACTGTCACACGGGCACATGCCAGGGAGGCAGAAAAATGTAATGTTCCCAGGAAGAAGAGGAAATGAGTTGGGTACCCAGTTTTCCAGTCTCCACCACAAATACTAAACAGAAAGGGCCAGATTGGAGGGTGTTTTTAAAAACTACTGAGGGCTGGATTTCATCGTTTCTTATGGCTGAGTAGTATTCCATTGTGTATAATCCAGCCATTTGTGACAACATGGATGGACATTGAGGGTGTTATGGGGAGTGAAATAGGTCAGAGGGAGAAGGTCAAATACCGTATGATTTCCTTCATTAAGTAGTAGATAACAACAACAATAAACAAACACATAGAGACAGAGATTGGATTGGTGGTTACCAAAGGGGATAATTCAGCACAGGTGTGTGGTGATGGGTTGTAATTAGTATTTGGGTGGTGAACATGATATAATCTATGCAGAAATAGAAGTATAATGATATACACCTGAAATTTATACAATGTTACTGCAATAAACAAAAAATTAAAAAATAAATAAATAAAAATAAAAACTACTGAGGGCAACCACAAGCACTTTGGATGGAGTTGTCTGCCTATGGCTGGCGATTCCCAGAAGATGAGTTTGACCTTTTCAAGGAAGAAAATTCAGAGGCTGAAGCACAGGAAATCAGGGATGCAGCCCCTTCCCCAGCGAACTATCCCATGAGAAAATAACAGAGACTCAAAGAAGTGAGGAGGGCAGACTGAGGTCCAGAGTGAGACACAGAGGCACACCCATGGGGCTGGTACTCAGAGGAGGGGTACAGAGAGGAGGTAGCCTGCAGGTGCCAGGTCCAAGAATGGTGGTGAGTCAAATAGGCTAATATTCAGGGAGCTGGAGAAACAGGTTCTGAGGAGCAAAAGCAGGCTGAGCATCAAAAGCCAGGAAGTATCTAGTACTTTATCCAAAGGGTAAAAGTTGTTAATATAGAAGACTGCACTCCCAGGGGCCTAACCCTCAACAACCAAGAGGCATCGCCTGCCTGTTAGTGATAATTAACATTTACTGGGCGCTTACTGTGTTCCAGACATGGATCTCAGAGCTCACATGCATTATCTCATTTAATTCTCACAATAACTCCGGAAAATAGACCCTATGGTCAACGAGGTGGGAGAAGTGAGATATTAAAAGTGACTAATTTGGGGCAGGCCTGGTGGCATGGTGGTTAAGTTTGCATGCTTGGCTTTGGTGGCCCAGGGATCGCAGGTTTGGATCCCGGGCATGGACCTATGTGCCGCTCATCAAGCCATGCTGTGGCGACATCCTATGTACAAAATAGAGGAAGATGGGCACAGATGTTAGCTCAGGGCCAATCTTTCTCAGCAAAAAAGAGGAGGATTGGCAACAGATGTTAGCTCAGGGATAATCTTCCAAAAAAAAAAGTGACTAATTTGCTGAAGGTCACAAATTTGGCATCTGGCATTCAAACCCAGAAAGTCTAACTTCAAAACCATATGCTCCCTTGCCTTATCGAAAAAATCTTTGGGAGTAACCCATGCTTTACTTTCTTGTAGTAATTTATACCTGTCAACTCTGACATTTGCCCTCCCGGATTTTGTTGTGCTTTCACATTTTTTAGGGTATCCACACAGCTCTTCTCACCTAACTCACACGACTACCCTAAGGGTTGGTTGTTACAACTCTGCTTCTCTTGCGTGTGATGAAAGTAAAGCCCAGAGATGGCGAGAGATGGCCCCAAGTTACCCAGCTAATTAGCGGCACACTTGGAATGTGGGTCTCTTACTTCCTACATGGGTAGACTCTCAGCCATAACTATGTTTCAAAAAATGTGCTACCCAGGGGCCAGCCTGGTGGCGCAGCAGTTAAGTGCGGGCACTCCACTGTGGCGGCCCGGAATTCGCAGGTTCAGATCCGGGGTGCACACCAACGCACTGCTTGTCAAGCCATGCTGTGGCGGCGTCCCATATAAAGTAGAGGAAAATGGGCACAGATGTTAGCTCAGGGCCAGTCTTCTTCAGCAAAAAAAGAGGAGGATTGATATTGGATGTTTGCTCAGGGCTGGTCTTCCTCACAAAAAAAAAAAATGTGCTACCCCTCCCACGGGTAGAGCATGAGATGACTTAGGGGGCATAGGGATGGAACATTATAATGATATCATTTTAAGATAAAACTTCTCATCCTCCTTTCACAGAAAGCCACGCTGTGGTCCAGGAACTGGTCTCCAAGAAAACCATCCGCCTGGAGAGCTGAAGCACGAGGTTCCTCACGTGCTGCACCAAAGCCTCATGCAGGCTCTGAGGGATAACACTTTGATATGTTAACCAGTGTGTACCTTTTTTTCATTCCTAGCAATGCCTGTTGCCCTGTATGCTTCCTCCATTCATGGAACGTCTAGGGTGGCCGACATCTTTCCTCAGAGGAGGATGCCACAGCTCTGAACACGAAGACCAGAAGAGTCGAAAGACCCCAGGTGAATGAAGAGCAAGGTAAGCATCTCAAAAACATAAAAAGGCCCACTCCCAGACTAGGTGAACATTCACCAGGCTTGGAGGAAGGAGAATAGAAGGTAAGTGTTTGACTTTGGTAAGAGAATGAGAAGGGGTCAAGTGCCCTCCCCCCAAGGCTGAGTTCAGAGTACTGGTTGGGAGAATTGCAGACCTCCAAGATATCTGTGGGGACTCCAGAGAAGAGAGGACCTGTGCTCTCCATCCCAGGATGAAAGTTCCAGAACAGAGCAGGACCCCAGAGCTCCCTGCACCAAGCTGGAGGGGGAGCAGAAAAGCGATATGCGTGCAGTCTATGAAGGAGGCCTGAGGCCCCACCCAGAATGAGAACCACAGAATGTTCCCAGGTGCCCCAGAAGGAGAGAAGGGTGTGAGCTAAAGGAGTCTTGTAACTGGGCTTGAGGGAGGACGCAGCAGTGACCTGTATGGACTGAAGACAGGACCAGATGGGACCACACACAGCACAGGGGGAACCAGCAGAGACAGAGGACACCACCAAGCCCAAACACGCCCTCCTACCCCTCCCACCCATCCCCGTTGGGGTCCTGGCATCTCCAAACTAAAACAAGACCCAGGGGGAGAAGGGGGAATGCTCACCTGACAGAGGTTCAGTTTCTGCCATCTGAGTCAAGCTCCTTTACGTAATTTCTTAAACTCTATTTCTTACCTTCCTGAGATTGTGAGACGAGGTTTGTACCCACCACATGACTGGGACCCCCCATTTTGTTCCCTGAACCTCCAGGACCCAGCTTCCACCTCTCCCAGCTGTGCCAGGCAATCCTCAGGCTGAGCAGGGACTGGGTTTCTGGGGAAACTGATGCTGCAGCCCAGCTCTCACCGCCTGCAGCCGCCGGGGTTCTTCGTCTGCCAGTGACGATAACTAACGGCTCTGTCGGAGCAGGCAGTGAAGGGCTGGAGCACTGGAGGGTCCCGGCAGAGGGACCTTCCACAGCAGAGGTGCGTTGGCCCCCTGGGCCTGCTGTGTCATGGACTGAGGAGGCGAATGCCAATCCTGAGAGGTCACTGCTCTCCCTGGCTGGGTCCCCGGGATCCCCTTCTCCTCTTCCCTAGGCCCCCAGCCTCACCTTCAGCTGGGGAAATTTGCTGCACCTCCCAGGGCCCCTCTGAGCTTGGCTTCAAGTGGGACTTGTGTACTCTACTCCTCCCCTGCTGCCTCCTCCAAGGACAAGCCCAGTGGCCTTTTCCCTAATTTAAGGGCTCCACTATGATCCTTGGGAACAGACAGACAGGGAGCATCGTAGTCACAGTGGAGAAAAGTGAGGCGGCTGTTATCCTCATTATAAAGATGACTAACATTTCCAGCATCTAAGGTCCGCCAGGCCATGTGCTAAGCGCTTTACCTGTGTGATTTTCTTGAACTCTCACTGCACTTCAGGAGATGGATACTCTCACTGGCCACATTTTATACATAAAGAGACCGAGGCTCTGAGAGGCAGGATCACACAGCTTATATGTGATGAAAAGAATATTATTGAAACCCAGGTTTTTCTGACTCAAAACCCATACTAAACCACCATACACCATAGGAAGGCTGCAGTTACAGTTACCTAGGGCTCATCTCAAAAGCAGTCACCTGGCTATGACAGCGAAATGATTCTATATCCCATTAGAAGAGAAGCTTTCTCTTTCCTGGATGGGCCAGGTGATGGGTGAAATAAAACTGGCCCTGAAAACTGCAGGAATCTGCACCTATGGCCAAAAGGATATGGGAACAGTCGAGTCTGGCAAGTCATTCTTCTCTACCTGTGTGTTCCAGCTGCCAAAAATTCTAACGGAGCACCAGGAGTCCTGCTATCCATCAGACTGTCTCGTCTAGGCAGCTGGAAGACTGCAGATGCTTGCCTGGATCCGGGGTTAAGGTGGCTACATCATCACCTGGCTTTTGCACGCTGAAAGAATTATAGGATAGAATTTGCTCTGCATCCTCCTAAATACTTTGCATGAAAGAAACTTAAGTCATAGCTGGAGAGTTAGGCTCTGATCTTCAGAACAGATGATTCAGGTAGCATTTTTTTGAGATAGAAATTGAAGATATAAGAGTGCTGATCTATAGGGAGCAGCTGGACAGGTGGTGATGTGAACCTAGAAAAAAATGAACCAAGTTGTAGAATTGTTGGTATCCCCTCCATCATTTTAATGTCAACAATATGACTAAACCCTTGAAACACCAAGGATTTTAACTCTTTTGTTTGTAAGTTGTAGAAGCCCAGCTCAAACAGGCCAAAATAAAAAAAGGAAGCAAGCAAGGAAGTGAGGGAGGGCGACTTACTAGCTCATGTAACTGAAAAGGCCCATGCAGGTTTCAGGTGTAGCTGGATCCCAGAGAATTAACAATGTCATCAGAACTCTATCTCCCTGACTTTTGCATCTTTTTCTCGTGTATTGTCTTCACTCTCTAGCAGAATCTACTCTCAGGATGGCAAAGTAACTCTGCTGAGGAGGGCAGAATGGAGAACCAGAAATGACTGAGTATCTCTCTAAGCCAGGAGTCGTGTGACAAGCTAACCCACAAAGCCCCACAGCCTCCCCAAGAACATGCTTTCACCTTTCCAACATTTCTGTTGCTGTGGAAACTGAGACTCCAAGATGGAGAATAGTTCGATCTATGCAACATAAGCTCAGGTTCAGACTCACATCTGGCTGATTTCACCAGCAGGGCTCCATCTTCCATGCTGTATCTTGGGTCAGGAAGACAGTTGAGAATCAAAATTAAAAAGGGTCCCAGCTTCAGAAGAAACACTGGTTGAGTTCTTGTGCACAGATTACTATTCTCCTCTGAGCTTTAGCTTCCACAGCTGTAAAATGACAGCGTTGTCCTAAATTAGTGTTGCTAAAAGGTAGCAGTGGGGTCTAGGGGTGACACAGTTTTCAGAAAGCCTATAGGTTATTGTCTCTTTCAGCCAACATGACCAACCCCAAATGTGACATGCAGCTTCCTCTGGATCCAACCACCATGAGCGTCCATCAATGACCTTGGGCATTCAATTTAACAATCACAATGATATAACCCAACGTGGCCCCAGTGCTTCAGGTACATTATCTCATTTAATCTTTTCCTTTTTCTAGTTATGTAGTATGGCAAACATACAGAAAATTATGTGTCAGACACATATGTACTCTTTTCCAAGATTAAACAGATGTTAACATTTCACCATACTGCTTTAAAACTTTATTTAAAGCATCAAAGTGTTACAGACACTGATAGACTTCTCCTTATCAATACCCTTTATTCTTTACTCTACTTCTGTCCCATCCCAGAGGTGACCTTAAGAGTGAATTGCTACAAATGAACCACAAATATGCTTATGGTACTTTACTTTTTGTATATATGCATAAACTATATTACATATACATGTGTGTTTGTATAATACACATACATGTCTGTGTGTGTATATATATTAAAATTTTTTGTGTGTTTTAAAATTTTACATGCAGTATCCTTTCAAAACCTGCTCTCCTCTCAGACATATTTTTCTTAATTCATCTTTACTGATACATGTGGATCTCATTCATTCAATTAAACTGTGATATCATATGCTTTTGTGAATAAACCACAACTTACTTACCATTCCCCAGCTGAGATTCAGTCGTGCATGGTCCTCCTCTATGCACTGACTTTCAATAATTCCAACCACTTTCCTTTTCCTTTAGTCTCAGAATTAGTAGGTAATTCCTGTAGTTGCTGCCTCTGTGATATCTTTGTGTCTTGTGTAGACTCTTATTTACCTAACCAACAATTTTATATTCAGTGTGCAGTTCTTTATATTAAACTCTCTCTGTTAAAACAACTGGTGTGGTTTCTGTCTCTTGACTGGACCCTTACTGACACAGCAACTTCACAGTAAATCTTGACACCAAAGAAGCAAATATTCCCTCTTTATTTTTCTGCTTCAAAATTGTCTTGGATATTCTTGGCTCTTACTTTCCCATATCAGTTTTATAGACCTTCTTTGGAAGTTCAACCAAAATAATAACATTAATATTAAGCATTTGGGTATTTAAATAGCAATTGCATAAATTTATAGCTAAATGTGTGAAGAATTGACATCTTAGCTGAGATTTTCTGGTCCATGAACACAGCATGATTTTCCCATTTCTTTAGGTCTTCTCATGTTTTTCAGTAGGATATTATATTTTTCTCTACAAAGTTTATATACATCCTCTGCTGGATATATTTCTAATTAATTTAGAGGGTTCATTGTTAGGGCACATTGAATTTTTTTTTAAGTACTGTTTTTAATTGTTTCTGGCTGGTGTTTAAGAACACAATTGATTCTTTTCTGTATATTGATCTCGTATCCAGCAACATGCTGAACTCTTGTATTTGTTATTAATACGACTGTACGTTCTATAGACTTTTTCCATGTAATCCTATCAACTGTGAACAATGACAGCCTTGTTTCTTTTTTACAACTCTTATACCTTTTATTTCTTTGTGTGTATGTGTGCAGGTATGTGTGTGCGTGTCTCATTACCCTATCACTGTTCCTTCACTTCAGTACAGAATAGAAGCACTTCCTTTTCTGGCCAAGATGGAGTTCCGGGAGCTGGATGTACCTTCTCACCTGAAACATCAGAAAAATCATTAAAAAGTATACAAAACAATGGTTCTCAAGACATTGGACATTAGGCAAAGAAGACAGTGAAACAGAATAGAGACAGGAAACAAACGAGGTATCTCCATGATTGTCCCAGCTAACTAGCTGGAGAAAGTTTCCAGGCTGCAGCACAGGGAGGGCAACTGCAGGCAGAGTGAGGTCACCTGGCGTAAGGACATGGAGCTGAGAATCCAGGAAGGCCCAGGTGGCTAGAATTCACAGGGCAGAACTCTAGAAAGGAGAAAGCGATTCAGAGAGAGAGATCTTCAGCAATCTGTAGAAAGTCCCCACTGAGTCTTCAACTTGGTGCTGATCCGCTCGTGAATGTGAGAAAACTGCCCGGGGTCAAGTGAAGACCCACCAGAAAGGATTAAGGGGTATAATACTCATGAATCACACAAAGCCAGGAAATAGTGCCTGTTCCCACCAGTCATAGTGGAAAACTCCGTAATTCCCAGAGCATTGGATTGAGTACTAGAAGGATTTTGCCTCAGCAGTGGGGTAAAATTAGCCCTAGACTAACTGCTGCTCTGGTCCCACCCAACAAAGCTTAAATGTAAGACCCAAAAGGATCAAACAAGTTTCAAGTCATGTAATTAAATATAAGAACAAAGCTCAAGTGTAGTCATAGGAATAAAAAATATCTAGCACAAAACAAGGTGAAATTAAAAATCAAAATTGGCATTCAATAAAAAATTATGCATATGAATATGTAATAAAATGCAAGCCACAATGAGGAAAACAATCAATCAATATTGATGCAGAAAAAACACAGTTTATAGAATTAGTAAATAGAAGCTAGAGAAAATATTAAAGGTATTAATTAGACACGTGAAGCAAATAAAAACCACTAAATCAACTTCTACAGATGAAAACTAAAATGTCTGAGATGAAAAATACACTTGATGGAGTGGATTAACAGCAGATAAGGCCTAGCAGAAGAAAAGATTAGTGAAATTGAAGACATGGCAGTCAAAACTATCTAAAATGAAACACAAAGATTTAAAAAAATGAACTGAGAATTGATGAACTGTAGGACAACTTTGAGTTCCTTCGTATATATGAAATTGAAATTCCTGAAGGGGAAGAACAGAGAATAAAAAATGTTTGAAGAAATAATGGCTGAAACTTAAATAATACAAAATATGTGAATAGAAATTTTACCAAAGAAGATATACAGATGGCCAATAAACACATGAAAAGATGTTAAACATCATTAACAATTAAGGAAATCAAATTCAAACCACTATGAGATACTATTTCACACCTACTATAATGGAAATAATCAAAAACACAGATAATAACAAGTATTGGCAAAGATGTGAAGAAATTGGAAATCTCAAACATTGCTGGTAAGAATGCAAAGTGATGCAGCCACTTTCAAAAAAAGTTTGGCAGATCCTCAAAAGTGTAAACATAAATTTAACATAAGATGCCACAATTCCACTCCTAGGTATCTACCCAAGAGAAATAAAAGAATATATCTGGATAAAGACTTGTACGCAAATGTTCATACCAGTATTATTCATAATGGCCAAAAAATTGAAACAATCCAAATATCTGTCAACCGATGAATGGATACCGTTCAGAAATAAAAGGGAATGAATTGTTGATACATGCAACAACATGGATGAACCTTAAGAACACTGGGCTAAGTGAAGGAATCCAGGCCCAAACACCACATATGTGTGACTTCATTTATATGAAGTTTCCAGAAAAGGCAAATCCATAGAGACAGCAAGTAGATTAGCGGTTGCCTGGGGCTAGAGGTGGGAACAGAAGTGCCTACAAATAGGCACAAGGAGTCTTTATTGGTAATGGAATGTTCTAAAATTGGATTGTGGTGGTTATTACACAACTCTGTACACTTAGTAAAAATAATTAAATTCTTTACTCAGAATGGGTAAATTTTGTGATATATAAACTATACCCCAATAAGCTATTAAAAAAGAAACTGTTAAAAGAATGAAAAGACAAGATAAAGAGAAATTTTTTGCAAATCACATACCTGATTTTTTAAAAGAATTGCATCCAGAATACATAATAAGAAAAAATTTTTTAAATCAATATTAGACAAAATATTTGAACTGGATACTTTACCAAAGAAGATATGTGGATGCAAATGAACACGTGAAAAGATGCTCAACATCATTAGTCATTAGGGAAACGCAAAATGAAACCCCAATGAGATACCAGTATACACCTATCAGAATGTCTAAAATTCTAAAAACTGACCACACCAACTGTTGACAAGGATATCATACAATGGGAAATCTCATACACTGTGGGAGATGCGGGAGGGTGAAATGGTCACAAGCAGTTTGGAAAACAATTTGGCAATTCCTAAGGAATTCAACATACACCTAACTTATGACCCTGCCATTCCACTGACAGGTATTTAAGCAAGAAAAATGAAGGCATATGTCTGTACAAGGACTTGATTACCAATATTCACAGCAGCTTTATTTGACGTAGTCAAAAACTGGAAACAGTCCAAATGGCCATCAGCGGATGAATGGATAAACAAACCAGTATACCCATACAATGGAATACTTCTCAACAATAAAAAGGATTGAATTACTGATACAGGATGCAACCTGGATAAATCTTAAAGTAATTATTTTGAGTAAAAGAAGGCAGATGCAAAAGACACATATCGTATTATTTCACTAGTATTAAATTCTAAAAAATGAATAGCAACCTATAGCAACAGAAAGCAGATCAGTGGCTGCCTGTGGATGGGAGCTGCGGCAGGCAAGGAGGGGCAGGAGGGAGAATTACAAAAAGCATGAGGGAAGATTCGTGGGTAACGGACTTGCCCATTGTCTTAATTGGGATGATGGTTTCATGGCTGTTTACGTATGTCAAAACGTATCAAATTGTACATGTTAAATATGTGCAACTACTAAATATCAATTATACTTCAACAAAGCTGTTTTTTAATTTTTTTAATTTTATTTATTTTATTTTTTCCCCCAAAGCCCCAGTAGACAGTTGTATGTCATAGCTGCACATCCTTCTAGTTGCTGCATGTGGGACGCGGCCTCAGCATGGCCGGAGAAGCGGTGCGCGTCCGGGATTTGAACCCCTGGCCGCCAGCAGCAGAGCGCGCGCACTTAACCGCTAAGCTACGGGGCCGGCCCAACAAAGCTGTTTTTTAAAGTAGCAAAAATATGGGATAGAAGAAGAAATGGAGGCATACTTGTTGCCAACTGTAAAGAAAGTGCTGCTTAAATTTCACCCTTGTGTATGTTTACTCTTGGATTCTGATAGATGATACTTTTTCACAAAAAACATTACATTGCATATCCTTCTTTTTTTAAACCACTTGATTGAGTTGTGATAAAAAGTTGTACATATTTAACGTATGCAACTCAATGCGTTTGGGAATAAGTATACACCCATGAAACCATCACCACCTAGCTAACAACACTGTCTTGTATACTCAAAATTTACTAAGAGAGTAGATCTTATGTTAAACGTTCTCACAAAATGATAATAATAATTAAGAGGGCAGGAGGAAACTTTGGGAGATAACAGATATGTCGTAATCTTCTTGATAAAATTCTTTCTGGTCCCCATTTTTCTCTAATGGATATTTTAACCTTTCAGGGCAAACAAGGGATTTCCCATGCTTAACCTTGAAACCAAAAACCCTTTTAACCACTATTGAAAGAAATTTCAGGAAGAAGAAGGAAATGTTTCTTCATTTCCCAAAGAGATGCAGAAAAAAAACAGACAGCATTGCTGCATCATAAAGCTACTTCAAAAGTGAGATGGTGAGAATATTAACAGATTCATCCATCTCACTCTCCTATGGAGTGAGGAGAACGATGTGTAAATAAATAATCCCGTTCTGTTTCCTGTTACAATAAAGCCATACATGGGAATAGTCACACGAAGGAATCTATTAAGTCACCTAGTCATCAGATATCGCTGCCATGCCTGTGAAATATAACCTATAACCCTGAAATGTCTCCAACTCCAGGCAACTGTTCCTGCTTAATAATTTGTTGCACTAGTAGTAAAATTTAAATTGACATCTTCCTGTTTACTGAAAGGTGCAAATCTTAGGAAGTTTCCATGTGATGCAACAGAAGGGCTTTGCAATTTCCTTCTTCACGCATAGAAGCATAGAAGAATAATAAATACCATGACTGTTCATTTCCTCATTCAACCTAAGGACTTGAGAGTCTTTTCTCATTAAAGTAACAGCACGTATTCATCAAGCTAAGGAACTTTCTTCTGTTCTCACTTGCTACAAGTTTGTTTTTTTGTTTGTTTGTTTGTTTGTTTGTTTTTAATTTTTTGTTTATTGCAGTAACATTGGTTTATAACATTGTAAAAATTTCAGGTGTACATCATTGTACTTCTATTTCTGCATGGACTACATCATGTTCACCACCAAAATACTAATTACAACCCATCACCACACACATGTACCGAATTATCCCTTTCACCCTCCTCCCTCCCCCCTTCCCCTCTGGTAACCACCAATCCAATCTCTGTCCCTATGTGTTTGTTTATTGTTGTTATTATCTACTACTTAATGAAGGAAATCATACGGTATTTGACCTTCTCCCTCTGACTTATTTCACTTTGCATTATACCCTCAATGTCCATCCATGTTGTCACAAATGCCTGGATTTGTGTGTGTGTGTGTGTGTGTGTGTGAGGAAGATTAGCCTTGAGCTAACATCAGATGCCCCATCCTCCTCTTTTTGCCGAGAAAGATTGGTCCTAGGCTAACATCCGTGTCCATCTTCCTCTACTTTATATGGGACGCCACCACAGCATGGCTTGACAAGTGGTGCATCAGTGCGCCCCATGGATCCGAACCTGCGAAGCCCCGGCCGCCACAGCAGAGCGCGTGTACTTAACCGCTGCGCCACTGGGCAGGCCCCTAAAAGTTTTTTTTTTTTGATCACAAATATTTCTTGAATTTTATTAAATACATTTTGCTGAATTTATTGGGAGGATCATATGGTTTTTTGCCTTTACTCTCTTAATATTATGAACTATACTAACTGGATTTTTAATTGGTAAACTATTCTTATGTTGCTGGAAATATCCCTACTTGGCCATGATGTATTTTTAAGACAAGTTGCTGGGTTTTGTTTGCTGATATTTCATTTAAGATTTCTGGTTATAAGTATAATTTGAATATTACTTTCCTTTACCATACTATCTTTGTATGATTCTCATTTCTAGTAGAATCTTCTACTAGCCTCATAAAAGGTCCTGGAGAAATATCCTTTTTTTCTTTTTTTGCATTAAATAGAAATTATCTGTTCCTTAAATGTTTGTTAAAACATTTGGGATCTTCTTTTCTACGAGATGAATTTAAGACATAATTTTATCCCTGCTTAGCTGTATCTCATAAGTTTTGACATGAAAGTTTGTCATTCAGCTAGATATATTTTCTAGTTTCCACTGTGATGTTTTCTTCATACATGAATTATCTACACATGTATCGTTGAATTCTAAAATACATATTCTTGATTTCTAATTAAGTCGTTAAAGATGTAGTGTTTATTGGTATTTATTTAGACTTGCTATGAGGCTGGATCATAGTTGGGTTTTATAAACATTACATGAGTTTTGGAAAAGAATTTTTATATTCTCTAAATATTACCTGCAAAATTCTATGTATGTCCATTAGCTCAAAACTTGCTAGTTTTGTTATTTGAATTTTCCATAGCCTTATCTTTTTTTGTCTGTTTCACCTATCAATTACTTTAGAAAGGTGTGTTAAACTCTCCCTTTATGATTGTGGATTTGTGTACTTACCCTTGTAATTCTGTCAATACCTACTTCATATGTTTTGAAGCTGTCTACTTAAGCTATACAATTCCAGAAGTGTTATATCTTCCTGATAAATCACTCCTGTTATCATTCTGTATCAACTCTTTTTATCATTAATAATAAATTTCTCTTTAATAATTTCTCTTTACATTTTCTTTTATGTTAATGTAAATATACAAGATTTCTTTTGATTAGTGTATTTTTTTAACTGATGTTACAAAATAGGGGTCAGCAAACTACGGCCTGAGGGCCAAATCTCGCCACCACTTACTTTTGTGAATCAAGTTTTCTTGGAACACCGACACACTTATTCATTCACACATTGTCTGTGGCCACTTTCAGGCTACAGCAGCAGAGTTGAGTAGTTGCAACAGACACTTTATGGCAGGCAAATCCCTAAAATATTTATCATCTGGCTCTTTACAGAAAAAGTTTCTTGACTACTGTAATACAATATTGAATAGATACAATGAATGTTTATCACATATGGGTGAGACAGGAAGCAATGCCACAGACCACAGTACACACATCACCCAGTTGAAGAAATAGACTATCACTAGCATCTTTGAAGCTATGCATAGGTCCCTCTCTCATTTAAACCATGTCCCTCTGCCTCAGATTCAGCCCCTCCTGCTTATCATTTGTGCTTATCATTCCATTGTTTTTCTTTATAATTTTACCATGTTTGTATCCATCAACAACATATTGTTTAACTTTTCACACGGGTTTTGAACTCTAGATAAATGGAATCACAGTGTATTATTCGCTGACAATTTGCTTTTCTCTCTCAATTTATTATGTTTCTGAGATTCATCCTTGTTTTGGCACGTAGCTGTAGTCCATTATCACTGCTGTTTAGAATCCCATTGTATGTACCAAAATGTATTTTTCCACGCAGAAGCCGATAAGTATTTCCAGTCTTCCCTTCTATTATTAAAAAGTGTTGCTATGTATATTCCCGTATGTGTCTCATGCGGCACAGGGGCAAGCATTTCTCCGGGATATATACCCAGAGTGTCGAGGAATTGACTGGCCATATGTGTAGTTGTCTTCACCTTAACCAAAGAAAGCCAAATTACTTTCCAAAGTGGTTACAAATTTATCCTCCCACCAGAAATGTATAAGATTTGCCATCATGCCATAGCCTCACCAAAATTTGATTTTTTTTTTTTTTGGCCAAGTAGGCGATATGATATGAAATCTCATGCTTGTTTTAATTTTTATGTCTCAGAATATTAATGAAGTTGACTATCTTTTCATATATTTAATACATTTATATTTCCACTTCTCTGACAAGCTTTACAAATTGCCTGTCCATTTTTCAATTTCATTGTTTGTCTTATTCATATGGACATCTAGAAGTTCTCTATTTTGCTGGATACTAAACTTTTACCAGTTTTGTTGTTACAAATATCTTCTCCCACATTGTGGCTTGTATTTTAACTCCCTTTTTTTTTTAACAGAAATTTTTTTTATGCAGTAGATTTATTCATCTTTCCCTTTATGATTTGTACTTCCTGTGTATTGTTTTTAAAATATTGTTCCCTGATGCATAGTCGTAAATATGTACTCCAATATCGTCTTCTAAAAGATTTTATGCTTGCCTTTCACATAAATCTTTCATCCTCCTGGAACTGACTTGGGTGTACAGTATGAGGTGGAGTTACAGCTACTTGGCCATCCCTATGTTACAGGTCTTAATTAGCAGAGCTTTATCGTGATTTTAACCAGTATAGCTTTACATTAGTTCTTAACAGGAGGTAAGGCAAGTTCCCCCTCAGTATTCTTCTATATGGAAATCTTGTTCTTAGCCCTTTACTCTTTCACAAAATTTAGTATTAGCATCAAGTTCCACAAAGAAAAAACATCCTGTTGGAATCTTAATGAGACTAGCATTGACTCTTTACATCAGCTTGGGAAGAACTGACAGCTTTATGAAACGGAGTCTTCTTATCCATGAAAATAAAATATCCTTTTATGTTTCCTTTAACTTCTTTCAATAACATTTTATAATTTTCTCCTTAAAGGTTTCTTACAAATCTTTAGATTTAGATGTCTTTATATGTACTGTTATAAACGGTATATATTTTATTACACTTTCTACCTACTGATGGCTGGTGACTACAAATGCAATTTATTTTGTATATTAAATTTCTGTGCAAGAGTTGTGCTAAAAATTCTCTTATTAATTCTAATAATTTACCTGTAGGTTCTTTTGAGTTTTCTATATATAATCATATCATCTGGGAATATTAAGTTTTTTCCTTCATCTCTAGCTTTACAGCTTTTATTTCTTTTCTCACATTACTGTGCTGGCTAGGACTTCCAGTACAATGTTAAATAAAAGTAGTGACAATAGATACCCACTTTCCTATTCCTGATCTTAAAAGGAATGCTTTCTTCCACTTTCTATCAAATGCAATGTTTGTTAGAGGATTTTTACATCAGTCTAAGGGAAATTCCCTTCTATTCTTCTTTTGCTATGAAATTTCATCAGCTTTGTCTACATATATTGAAATTATTACAAGCTATTTCTCCTTTAACCTGTTAATGGGGTGAATTACTTTAATTGACTTTCTAATGTGATCCAAATTCACAACCTTCGAATAAACCCAAATTGGACCTTATGTGTTATCTGTTTAATGTATTGCTGGATTCTTTTTTGGTAAAACTTTGGGCTTTTCCATCTATGTTCACAAATGAGATTAGCCTGAAATCTTACTTTCTTATACTGTCCAATTTAGCTTTGGATGTCAATGTTTTGTCTCATAAAATGAGTGGGGAATTTTCCCTCTTCTTCCACAGTCAGTAAAAATTTCCAGAAAAGAAAAATCTGAGAGTGGTGTTTTATTTTCTCAGCTTAAGTCTTCTCAATATAAATGTGAATCTCCAATGTCTATGAGGAACAAGAGGCCTGTGGTTATGAAGATGCCAGGGATGTTTTCTACCCAGATATCAGGCAGAAATAGACCAACTTTCTGTCTTATCCCTTTAGTGGCAGGTGAATGTTTTCCTGTTCACTCTTTGCCAGAGGATGCAGCTGTTTTAAGGGTTCTATTTTCCTGTGAGTGGACTCTCAATACCCCGCATTGTGTGGCTAAAACTCCTGTCTCTTGTCCTCAGTGGATATTAAAACCTATTTCCCCGTGTTGCTAAGATTGACACACCAGCCAGGATGGGCAGACTGCTCACTTCAATGCTTATTCTTCTAGTGTTCAGTCAATTAAGAATTCCTTTTCTTCTTTGCAAACTCATTTATACATTTAATATTATAACTAAATATTCTCAGTATTTCTAGACGTTTCTACTGGGAGTGTTTGTAGGTTTCTAAACAGTCACGTTGTCAGTACAAGTACTCCCTCAGTGACTCTTTACTATAAACTTATGATGAGAGGTTATCATCCCAAATTTACAGTTGGGGAAAATAAACCCAAAGAGGTCAATACCTTACCCAAGGTCACGCAACTAGTAAATATCAGAACCAAGATTTGAACCAAAGTATGCCTTGAGCTAAAGTCTGTGTTCCTAACCACAACTCCCAATTTCCATCCTTCGTGAGTTGCTTCTAATCCAAGATTACCCATTCTTTACCCATTTATCGGGAAACTGTGCAAGGGCCACCATTTTGTGATACAGTCCCAACTCTAATCACAGATGTGACCCAAGGAGGAAATTCTTTTTTTTTTCCAATCCTTATACCAACAAATCTGGTCTGCTTACTCATTAACTGGTTAAAAAATAATAATTTTTAAAAAGACTAGCCTTACACAACAAGCAAAATTAATAGACAAAAGACAAACCAGAACATAAAATTGCAACAAATAAGACAAAGTGCTAACATTCAATGTATGAATTACTCATAAAAATCAATAAGATAAAAACCAGCCTAATGGGAAAATAAACAAAACAGATAGGCAGAAAATTCATAAAAGAAAAAATATGAATGTGCAAACTCAGTACTAATTTTATTAAATGTAATAGGTCTAAATGTAAGATCCAAATCTATAAAACTCCTGGAAGAAAACATAGGAGTAAATCTTCCTGACTTTGAGTTAGGTAATGATTTCTTAACTATGACACCAAAAGCACAAAAGACAAAAGAAAAGATGGATAAATTGGACTTCATAAAAATTTAAAACTTTGTGCTGCAAAGGGTATCATCAAGAAAGTGAAAAAACGGGCCTGCCCCGTGGCTTAGCAGTTAAGTGCGCACGCTCTGCTACTGGCGGCCCGGGTTTGGATCCCAGGCTCACACCGACGCACCGTTTCTCTGGCCATGCTGAGGCCGTGTCCCACATACAGCAACTAGAAGGATGTGCAGCTATGACATACAACTATCTACTGGGGCTTTGGGGGAAAAAAATAAATAAATAAAAATTATTAAAAAGAAAGTGAAAAGACAATTCACAATTTGAGAGAAAGTACTTGCAAATCATATATGTGGTAAGGAATTTGTATCCAAAATGTAATGAATTCTTACAACTCAAAAATAAAAAGACAAATTTTAAAAAGATCTGAATATACATTCTCCAAAGAAGATATACAAATGGCCAACAAACACATGAAAAGATGCTCAGTGTTATCAGCCATCAGGTAGATACAAATCAAAACCACAATGGGATACCACTCCATGCTCACTAGAACGACTGTAACCAAAAAGACAGGCAATAAGTGTTGGTGAGGGTGTGGAGAAATGGGAAGCCTAATTCATTGTTGATAGGAATGTAAAATGGTGCAGTTGCCTTGGAAAACAGTCTAATAATTCTTCAAAAAGTTAAATCTATAGAGTTACCATATGACCCAGCAATTCCTCTCTCAGGTATATACTCAAGAGAAATGAAAACATACATCCACAGAAGAATTTGTATATGAAAATTCATGGCAGTGTTATTCATAATAGCCAAAAATTGGAAACAACCCAAATGTTCATCAGCTAATGAATGGATAAACAAAATGTAGTATATCCATTCAATGGAATATTATTCAGTCATAAAAAATAAATAAAGTACTGATACATGCTACAACGTGGATGAAACCTTGAAATGTTAGTGAAAAAAGTCACAAAAGACCACGTATTGTATGATTCCAGAATATATATGAAATGCTCAGAATAGGCAAATATAGAGATACAGAAAATGGATTAGTGTTTGTCTTGTGAGGAGGAGAGAAGCTGAGGGGTGACTCTAACAGGCACAGGGTTTCTTTTTGTGAGGATGAAAATGTTCTCAAATTAGATTACAGTGATGTTTGCACAACCTTGTGGATATACTAAAAACATTGAATTGTACATGTCAAATGGGTGAATTACATGGTGTGTGAATTATATCTCAATAAACCTATTTATAAAAAGAAGCAAAGAAAAATGAGATACTTTTCTTTGGCTATCAAGTTGGCAATAGCTTTTATTTTTTTTTTTTATGAATGATGCTGTTATCATGCCTTGGCAAGGGTGCAAGAAAATAGGTACTAGTGGAAATGCAAATTGATGCATATTTTCTGGAAGACAGTTTTAAACATATATCAAAATCCTGAAAATATGAACAGCCTTTGCTCCAGCAATTCCCCCTCTAGGAAATACAGACTAGGGAAGTATCTAGAGATGTATACAAAGCTTTATATATCACAATGCTAATTGCATTGTTATTTTTAATAACCAAACAAGCAAACTAGATGCATCCTAAATATCCAAGAATGGGGAAATAAAGACATTACATACTAACATATGAAAAAATACTACTCATCCATTAAAAATCATGTTGTAAAAGGCAATAGCAAGGAGAAATCATCGCAGTGTTTCATAATAATGCTACAAAGTAATAGGTAGAGAATAATTATAGTATGGTAAAAAAAAAATACTGAAAATACATACTTTAAAATATTAACAGTGATTTTCTTAATCTGACAGGATAATGGAAGATCATTTTTATTTTCTTCTTTGTCCTATATTATTCTGATCATCCATAGAGAATGTGTACTGGACTTTTAATGACAAGGAAAGTGGAATTTTAATGGGTTTGGGATTTTCTGCTTTCCTGGCTCATCCTCCCCTAAAATGCAGTGATTGATGAGTTGTGAGATTTGAAAGTCAAGGACCTCTGAGTTAGACAATTTCTAAAATGCTTTCCACTCCTAAGACTACAACTCTGATATTCTATGCTTAGGCTATTTCTTTTTACAACCCACCTAAGAAGTTCTCAGAGACAGATTCTTCCCATTTTCTTGGAGCCTTAGTGTTTCCCCACTTTGAGAGAGGGAGAAGCTGCCGTCTTGAAAAATAAAGCCATCAGCAGTCAGGGGAACAGGACGTTGTGAGATGAGGCAGGGAAACCCTGCAGAGACCTGGAAACGATTTTTCTCTCCCAAAATATAATTAATCAATTATGTCCAAAGAAGAGGAATCAATATTTTTATAAATGAGATGTTCGTACGCCAAGAAGGGATTGTTGTGGTGGCCACATAATCTTTCACCTGCTAATCCAATGTAAATTATGGGCTTTTTAGCTGATGTCTGCGGCATCTGCCAACCGAACTTTTTTCCACTTTGGCATTCTGATCACGACTTCCCAGTTCTCTCGTCCAGCCCCCAGCACACGCAATGTGCCAGGGCCTCTTAATCAGCAATACACCACTAATAACAAAACCTCATACTCACTGGCTGCCATCCTGTCACAGGCCTTTGTGATATTGTTGCATTGATATTCCCAGCATCCTCTGGGACACAGGGAAATGATGTGCGATTGGAGACACTGGCAAGGCTTAGATAAATTGCAGCTTGATGGAATCCTTTTAATGCAAGAAACATTTATTAAGTGCCTACTATGCACCGCAACTACTCCAGGCACTAGAGCTACAAAGATAAATCTCATTGTCACTGCCCTCCAGGGCTCACAACTAAAGGGAGGAGACAGGCACAGAAAGAAGTAGTCGCCTTACATCATCAGAGGCTCTGAGCTGTAGAGCAAAGCACGGCATTCTGGGAGGACAGAGGAAGGACAATGAACTCTTCCCGTAGATGAGGCTCAGTTCTCACAATTCTCAAGCAAGAAGAATTGCTCAGGTAAGGGTAAGCAGGTAAGGGTAAGAAGATGTTCTAGCAAAAGAAGGGAAACTGAGGCAAAGAATATCACATTCCAGGAATGAGATGAGGGAAGGTTCCACAGAGGTCAGCCAGGGCCAGGACAGGGCAGGTTTCATTCATGTGCCCTTTTTGTGGACATCAGTTGTTTTACCCACCTTGCAGCCGTCCCCCCACCCCATTCCGGTACAGTACTCCAGCTTGACTGTGGGGCTCCTCCCCTTCCATCTCCCGACTGGTGAGGCTGGTGACACCCGCTCCTGTCATCACTTCAGGGGTTGCTAGGTAATGTGGACCACGCTCACCCTTGTCACAGTGATTGTTTCAGGGATGGGCTCATGACCCAGTTCAGTCCTGGAGAAGTGAATTTTGGACTTTTTTTTTTTTGGTGAGGAAGATTAGCCCTGAGCTAACATTTGTTGCCAATCCTCCTCTTTTTGCTGAGGAAGACTGACCCTGGGCTAATATCCATGGCCATCTTCCTCTACTTTATATGGAACGCCGCCACAGCATGGCTTGATAAGCGGTGCGTAGGTCTGTGACTGGGATCCGAACCTGCAAACCCTGGGCCGCCAAAGCCAAGCGCGCGAACTCAACCACTATGCCACCGGGCCGGCCCAGAATTCTAGAATTTTTCATAGATGGTTGGAAAAAGGGCACTGTCTGTATGTCAATTATATCTCAACAAAACTGGAAAAAAATTTTAAATAAAAATATTTAAAATTAAAAAATAAAAGAAAAAGGCACTCTCTTTCAACTGTGGTCACTAGGCTGGTAGATTGAAAATCCAAAGCTTTCTAGCATCTGGGAAGAGGCTACCCAAGAAGGAAGCCAATGCACAGAAAAGTGAAGCCGAGAAGGGGACGGAAGCTAACTCTAATGACATCATTTTGTGAACCAAAGAAATCCTCTTTTTGCTTCAATCAATTTGATTGTTGTTTAGTAATTACTCTTACTGCTGTGAGAGTATTAGTGAGTTGACACGCCATTCCAGTATTTTGGGAATTAAGGCTGTGGAAAACAAGGCAAGTTATAGTTAAGGAGGGCCTTCAGGATGACTTCGATGGGGAAACTGAGATCCAAAGGTACTAAGGAGTTTACCCCAAATCACACCTAAGTTAGTTGCAGGGCCTGGAAAGAATTATGTCTTGTGACGTGACTCGGGCATATGTGCTCTTTGCTTTACAGCACTGTGTCCTGGAAGATTGATAATAACAACAACAGCAATAATATTACCGAACACCACATGCCAGGCACGGTTATAAGCCCTTTATGTACATTAACTCATTTAATCTGCTGAACTACTCCATAAGGTAGGAATTATTCAAAGAAGTAAGGAATTTGGGCAATATTTCCAACCATTTGAGCTCACTGTCTGAAAGAGCAAGCTGGGACAAGGGCCAGCGGTGAATTCAAGCTCAAACCAGGATGTTCTGGGGTCATCTAGCTAAAAGGAGACTGAAGGGTGATGCTGAGGTTCCGGTGATCAAAGTCTCAACTCTACTAGAGACTTGGGAGTCACATTTTTTGGGAGCAGGAGCCCCCACAAGGAATTTAGAGGTACAGGGAATGGGATCTGTGGAGAAGATCAGGGCTCCAACCAAAATGATTTGGGCTTAAGTCCTAGTTAAGGAAATAAAGGCAGAAATGTAGTCAAGGGTCTGGGACTAACATGTGATCTTAGCCACTGCCAACACATTGCCATGGGTAAGGTTAACTGCTGGTGCCCTGGTCCAGCCCCTGGAAATGAACTGGCTTGCCCACTGCAGTGCCTTGTGAGAGCCCCTAGGAGCCCCACATACATCCAGCTTTAATGTTGATCAGGCTGTCTACATCTTGTCAGCAGCTTCTTCTCCTCAATTAAACCTTCACAGGTTATCACAACAACCCATTCAGCTTTGTGACCCACCTGCTCCCTACCTCTTGACCGAAAACACATTTTAAACTCATAGTTTTGACACTTCAATATTCTCCTTCAGATAGGACTTAGACATTTGCCCATTTGTCCTGTGATGGCCAATAAGTGTATCTCCTTTAAATTCTGAAAGAGTGGCAGACTCAATGAATGTGTAAATGAACCTCCATGGTGCTTACCAAAGTCCTGGTACATAGTGATTCTTCAGAATGTTTGCCATCTTGAATGACTTACTGGACACAGTGGGTGGATAGATGGATGGATGGATGGAAGTATAGATGGATGGATGGATGGATGGATGGATGGATGGATGGATGGATGGATGGATGGATGGATGGTTGGAACAATGAATGAACAGGTAGATGGATGAACGGTTGGATGGATGGATGGATGGATGGATGGATGGATGGATGGATGGATGAGTAGTTGGATGGAAGCATAAATGTGTAGGTGGTGTTTGGATGGATGAAAAGCAACAATCCTTGGCCTTCGTTTTATTCTTTAAGATCCTTGACATAGTGCACCTTTTTTTCCCCCAAGAAATACACTGTCTATCCTCAAGGAGTTTACAGACCAGCAAGAGAGAGAGAAACACTAAATAAATAATTACCCCAATAAGTAATTAATGTCAACTGGATAGGTTCTAAGAGGAACTTCAAGGTGCTAGGGGAACATGTAATAGTAGTCTAGGAAATCAGGTAAACCCCCCCCCTAAAGATCAGGCTGAAAGAATACAAGTGCAAAGGACCAGAGGCATGAAGGAGCATGGCTCAATAGACTAAATGGAAGAACAACAAGGTAGGAAGAGCAGAGTGAACAAAGCTTAAATGTCAAGAGAAGACACTGGAAAGGTAAGTAGGATGCGAGGTCATGAAGCAATTTTAATATTAGATTAAGGATTTTGGACTTCCGCCTGCAATGGTGAGCAACTAAAGGGTCTGGCATGATCAGACCATGAGCATGCCATCTGGAATAGTAATGAAGTTGAGAGAACTGGGTACAAGGTGCTGGCATTCATTGCCACCGACAAGGTGAGCAAAGAAGGCAGATTTCCTTGAACATTTTTATGCTCTGTTTTCATAAGCCTCACAGTGTAGCGGTTTGGCCAAGGTATGGCTGTTGACATAATCTCAGTCCCTTCTTTAAGTAAATGACTGCCCTTGTGTTTGGAAGAGCCTCGTTCTCATTCTCCCCAACATCTACTGAGGCACAGGCATCTGTCAGGAATTATCAGCAATGCCATGAAACACTGCCATTCTGCTTGTTACATCCAACAGGTTTTTGCATAGCCCTGTAGAGCAGATTGACAAGTGTGTTTAAGGCTTCAAGAACTGAGCTGTCCTCTCCATAATAGCAGTTATGGTTTATTCAGTGCTTAATCTATGCTTGGCACTTTCTAAAAGCTTTACATGCATTACCTCATTTAATCCTCCCAACATCCCTATGACAACATTTGACATGTTACCCAATTTATAGATGAGGAAACTGTAGTTGAGAAATGCCATGTCACTTATGCATAGCCACACAGTTAGTAAGCAGTGGACAGAGGATCCAAAGTCAGGTCTACCCTAAAAACTTATGCTCTTTCCAGTAAACTACACTGGCCATGAGTGGCCTTCCTCTCATGCTTTGAACACTGGTCAAGAGGAGCAACTCTACTAGCCACTGTTTTTGCCAGACATTGGGGTCAGAGAGCTGTTCACTAACACGGGAAAACACATGCCCATGGGAACTGCCCCCAGGTTTCTAAAGAGGCCCTGCCTTTACAGGCCTAGCCTGAATTCTTTTGGGCAAATAATATACTCAGCCTGGGCCCTAGACCCTCCCTTGTTGGATCCCACCATTTATTTGGCTGTGGTATTTAATCAAGCCATGGATTCCCTATGCATACTTGCCCCTACTTGGACACAGAGCCTTCTGCTGCAGTGGAGATCCAATATCAGACACCAGGCCTTATCCAAAATAATTTTCACTCACAGATGAGGGTTGGAGCCTCTCTTGCATCCACTGCTCCCATCTTCATATGACTAGGACACGTCCTGCCCTATGTCCAAGTGAAAAAGGTCATCAGGAGGGCTAGCCTCACCCATAGGTTGTGGGCTAACCTGGACATCTTCTCTCAAAACCAACTAGGTAAAGTAGCATAGACCACACCTGAGTTTATCCTGTTTATATATATCAGTCTGATCTGGTACCCAGAGAAGTGGCCTTCTGCTCCTACTACCCCACCACAGGAATGCTGTGGAAAGGACCCACATCTTGTCCTCCTTGAACTCAAGTACCAGCTCTGCCATGTGTCAGTGGAAAGACCTGACACTGCCCTTCTTTAAGCCTTTTAAGTGAGGATGTAAGATGGAACTTTCCTATATTCATCCATTTGTGCCTCGCAAGGTAAGTAGAGAAATTATCAGAATGCCCATTTCAAAGATCTATAAAACATGGCTGTGTATAAGAACGTTTCATCTAACTATATCTACCTCCCTTCTCAGCCTACAAAATTCCCTTAGACCTCATCTGTCCTCCAATAACATTGATTGCTCTTTATACCCTGATGAAACCTGTAGATGACATTGATGTTTGCTTGTCCAGCATCCTCACGACATATCCTCCCTCCCCACTTCCTAAGAGATTTTGTTCAAAGCTCACCTTTTGCACATGAATCCATGGGCCCGCCTGAGAAGCTTACCTCAACTTCAGCTCCAGGATTGGAGTCTAATTCATTCTCAGCCAACCAATTTACACATTCCTATGGTGACTGTGGATACATGACTTGAATTGGCTAACAGACAGAAGGGAATGGCTGTAGTTATCACTGGCAGAGAGGTTTTGCTCTCTTCCGCCAGATATCAATAGGGAAGTATATGGCCCATATGGCCACTGGCAGCCCTGAGATGAAGCCTAAACAGTGGAGAACAGAGAAGAGAAACAGTAAGAATTTGTGTCTCTGATGATGTCATTGAGCTGCAGGATCAATCAAGTCTAGAACCCACCCTACCTCTGGAACTACTGTTGCGTGAGATAAGAAATCTCCTTATTGTTGGTGCCAACTTGGATTGTTTTTTCCGTTACTGGAGCTGCAAGCATGTTACTGATGCTTCTCAAATTTTATCTCTAGCCCAGAACTGCCCCCTGAGTTCCAGATTCTCCATATTGGATCATTCCCATCAGCATAAACATGTTGAAATAGCTCTTGTGTTAACAGAGACTACCTAAGCTGCAGTTCTCAGCTTCCTACAGGAAAACTCCTTGAAAGTGCCATCTGCACTCGTCATTTCTACCTAATTCGTCCTCTTCTACTTCCTACCCAATCATCTCAAGCTTCTCCCACCACCTCCAACTTGCCACATCTGATTCCACTGGTCAGCAAGATTTGACTCAGTCACTCCCTCCTTCTTAAAATACTTTCTTCACTATGCTTCTAGGACATCATTCTTCTGCTTCTTCTCCTGCCCCAGACCTTTGTCTTCTTTGCTGGCCTTGCCTCCTGCTCCCTAATGTCACACACCAGAAAATCCCAGGATTTGCTTCTTGGACCTCTTCTCTCGTTAAGCTTGCTCCCGAGGTGATGTTAACAAACCCTGTGTCTTTACATGTTATCTACAAGCTGTTGATTCCTAACTTCCACTCTGAGTTCCAGACTTCTATATACAATCGCCTGCTCATCTCCACCAGGTTGCTTCATGCTAACATAACCAAAAGGGAGCCTGATTGATTCCCCAAGCCTACTTCTCTGGCAGATTTCCCATCTCAGTAAATGGCCCTTTCACTCTGTGGTTCAGGCAAAAGAGCCAAGACACATCCTTGACTCCTCTCTTCATACCCCACATGCAATACAACAGCAAGTCCTGTTGGCTCTACAGGTAATCTGTATTCTGAATCTGCCTGCTTCCCATCGCCTCCACTGCTGCTTCGAAATCAGCAATAGTCTCCTAATCAGAATCCCTGCTTCCTCTCTCCTCCCCTATCCTGAGTTCTCCAGCCAGCAGCCACAGCAACCTCTTAAGGAGGTAAAAAAGGGGCCAGCCCGTCACGCAGTTAAGTGCGCGTGCTCTGCTTCAGCGGCCCGGGGTTCCTGGGCCCGGATCCCGGGTGCGCACTGATGCGCCACTTGTCACGCCATGCTGTGGTGATGTCCCATATAAAGTAGAGGAAGATGGGCACAGATGTTAGCCCAGGGCCAGTCTTCCTCAGCAAAAAGAGGAGGATCGGCTTTGGATGTTAGCTCAGGGCTGATTTTCCTCACAAAAAAAAAGAAAAGGAGGTAAAAAAATAATAGTATCACCCCTTTATTAAACCATCAATGACTACCCATCACACTCAGAATAAAACTCATGGCCAAGGTGCTCGCTTTGTGCCTTGGTCTCTGTCCACCCCTACAGCCCACGGCCTGCCTCAGTCACACCACACTAGCACAACGGCCTTCCTGCTGTCACTTCCTGCAATCGTTCCAAGCTCCTTTCCATCTTAGTTCTCTTTTCCATGAATCTTCCTTCCCCAGATTGGTGTGGCTGGCTCCCTCCCTTCACAGAAGTCTCCACTCAAATGTCAACGCCTTAACAACAGCTTTGCCAACTCCAGCCCCCTCCCATTCTCCGTCCCCTTACTCTGCCTTAGCTTCCTTCCTAGCACCTGTTACTCCCTGACATTGTGTTATAATTCGCTTGTTGATTATCTGGAGACGCTGCTGGAGTAGGAGTTCCATGAGACGGAGACTTTATCTGTCAGGAGCCTTGTTACCCACAACAGAACTAGGCTCATGGTCCATACTCTATAATAGTGATTGAATGAATAAAGGAATGAATGAATGAACTAATAAATACCCAACTTACTGGGAAGAATCTCCACTTAGGTGACGTATCCCACACGTAACCCAAACTCAATATGTCCCAAACTAAACTCTCCAACTCGCCACATTAATGCTCTGCCCACACCCCTTAGATCCCTTTCCTGGTTTTGTGCACGCCCTCCTCCTTTGGTTTCCACTCCCCACAGCCAGCATCTGCCTTGCTTTGTTGGTGGGCTGCACACAGGCTGTGGAAGTCACTTTTCCTCTATAGGCACAGGGCCAGAAGTGCCTAGAGATTTATGTCCCCACTGGGGGCATTCTTTAACCAATGATTGACAGGTGCGGAAGTATAAATACCCCAGGTCCCGCACCCACGATAGGGACCTACTCTGTCTCCAGGGCTCCCCTGCACGTCTGAGTCACAATTTCCCTGGATTTTGCTCCTTGTCCTATCACTGCTTGGCCTCCTTCCCTGCTTTCCCACTTCTCTACCAGTTTTTCCTGGGATCACTTCCTAATAAAACACTTTGCATGAATCCTCCTCTCAGAAGCAGCCTCTGCTTCCCAAACCTGTTCCTCCCATCTCCCCATCTCAGGGATGAAACCTCTGCACATTCAATGGTCCAAGCAGAGACCCAAACCCATCTTACCCTCCTTGTCTCCACCCACCAGGCCTGTCCTTGTCCTGACCACTGTCAGTTTTAGCCCACTGTTCTCCATCCCTGCTCCCACTGCCCCCCTCAGGCTGGCCTCAAATGTGTTCCTGGCTTATGGAAGCCTGGTGGTCCCCAGAATGTAAATATTCTGCAGACTGTTCTTTCTTACCTCCGCAACCAGAGCAATCACAACATGGCACTTAAAATCGTCCACAAGATCGTGGCCACGAGACAACCTCCTCCCTCCCTCATTACAAGGCTTAACACCAATGAGTCTACTTACAGTTCTTGCAGGTTACTATCATTTGTATTTCGTTACAACAGATTCCTCCGTTGCCTGAGGAGAACCTGTCAACTATCTACATTATCCAGGCACTGTGTGAGGCACTGGAGGAAAGATGATGAGAGGCCCAGCTCTGGACGTCAAGAAGCTCATTGTTGGGGCCGGCCTGGTGGTGTAGTGGTTAACTTTGCATGCTCCGCTTCAGCGGCCCAGGGTTCACAAGTTCGAATCCCGGGCACAGACATATGCACTGCTCTTCAAGCCGTGCTATGGCAGGCGTCTCACATATAAAATAGAGGAAAATGGGCACAGATGTTAGCTCAGGGCTAATCTTCCTCAAAAAAAAAAGATCATTATTTAAGGAAGTAGACAGTCCTGCAAACACAGTGGTTAAAGCACCCCAAGGCGCTGTGACCAGGGTGCCTTAGGAACAGAGAATTAGCAAGAGTGGTTAATTCTGGGGATTCCACACGAGCCTGAACTACATCACATCCATCTTTAAATCCCTAGCACAGTCCTAACACACAGTAGGCTCGTAATAAATGAATGGATTTTTGCCCGGCAAGTCAAGTAGAAATAGTCTCAGAAGTGACATTTCTGCCGGGCTTTGAAAAATGAGAAAAGAGGAAAAGAGCTTGACAGGCAGGTGTCAGAGTATGTGCAAAGACATGCTCTTAGGGGGAAGATGAAAGAATGGGGTGTTTTAAAGAAAGAGAAAGTTGCACAGAATACTTGGAGAATCACATGCATAACAAAACGTAGCTACGATGGGCTGGAACCAACAGTGAGGGGATATAAATAGAAAGTTCATGAGTCTGGACTAGATCTTAAGGCAAAAGGGAGCCGTGGAAAGTTTTTGAGCTCCACCACTGGGTGGGAGCCCAGGGAAGCTGGACCATTAGAGTCTGTACCAGTCTCCAGTTATATAACTGACTCTTGAAAACTCCACTGGTTGCTCATATATTTAACCTAAATATCTGTACCCCTAGTTCTATGTAGGTGCCAAATCTTGCATCCTTTAAAATCCATCATTGGAAGAATAAACATAGTTAAAATGTCTATATTACCTAAAGCAATCTACAGATTCAATGCAATCCCAATCAGAATCCCAATGACATTCTTCACAGAAATAAAAAAAAAGAATACTAAAATTTATATGGGGCAACAAAAGACCCCGAATAGCTAAAGAAATCCTAAAAAAAAAGAACAAAGCAGGAGGCATCACAATCCCTGACTTCAAAACATACTACAAAGCAATAGTAATCAAAACAGCATGGTACTGGTACAAAAACAGACACACAGATCAATGGAACAGAATTGAAAGCCCAGAAATAAAACCACACATATACGGACAGCTAATTTTCGACAAAGGTGCTAAGAACATGCAATGGAGAAAGGAAAGTCTCTTCAATAAATGGTGTTGGGAAAACTGGACAGCCACATGCAAAAGAATGAAAGTGGACCATGTGCTATCGCCATTCACAAAAATTAACTCAAAATGGATCAAAGACCTGAAGGTGAGACCTGAAACTATAAAACTCATAGAAGAAAATATAGGCAACACACTATTTGACATTGGTTTTAAAGGAATCTTTTCAGATGACATGCCTACCCAGACTAGGGAAACTGAAGAAAAATTAAACAAGTGGGACTTTATCAGATTAGAGAGCTTTTATAAGACAAATGAAACCAGAATCAAGATGAACAGACAACCAACCAGCTGGGAGAGAATATTTGCAAAACATACATCTGACAAGGGGTTGATCTCCATAATATATAAAGAACTCACACAACTGAACAACAAAAAAACAAACAACCCGATCAAAAAATGGGCAGAGGAAATGAACAGACACTTCTCCAAGGAAGATATACAGATGGCCAATAGGCACATGAAAAGATGCTCAACATCACTAATCATCAGGGAAATGCAAATCAAAACAACACTAAGATACCACCTCACGCCCGTTAGAATGGCTATAATCACCAAGACAAAAAACAACAAATGTTGGAGAGGATGTGGAGAAACAGGAACCCTCATACACAGCTGGTGGGAATGCAAATTGGTGCAGCCTCTATGGAAAACGGTATGGAGATTCCTCAAAGAATTAAAAATAGAGATGCCCTATGATCCAGCCATTCCACTCCTGGGAATCTATCCAACGCACCTGAAATCAACAATCCAAAGAGGCTTATGCACCCCTATGTTCATTGCAGCATTATTCACCATAGCCAAGAAGTGGAAGCAACCTAAGTGTCCCTCGACTGACGATTGGATTAAGAAAATGTGGTATATATATACAAATGGAATACTACTCAGCCATAAAAAAGACAAAATTGTCCCATTTGCAACAACATGGATGGGCCTGGAGCGTATTATGTTAAGTGAAATAAGCCAGAAAGAGAAAGACAAACACTGTATGATCTCACTCATATGTGGAATATGAACCAACACATGGACAGAGAAAACTGGACTGTGGTTACCAGGGGCAGTGGGGGTGGGGGGTGGGGGGGGGCACAAGGGGTGAAGGGAGTCATATATATGGTGATGGACAAACAAAAATGTACAACCCAAAATTTCACAATGTTAGAAACCATTAAAACATCAATAAAAAAAGAAATGGGCAAAAGACCTGGACAGACATTTCTACAAAGAAGTTATACAGATGGCCAAGAGACACATGAAAAGATGTTCAACATCATTAACCATCAGGGAAATGCAAATCAAAACTACAATGAGATATCATCTCACGCCCATCAGAATGGCTTTAATTAACAAGACAGGAAACAACAAGTGTTGGAGAGGGTGTGGAGAGAAAGGAACTCTCAAACACTGCTGGAGGGAGTGCAAACTGGTGCAGTCACTATGGAAAATAGTATGGAAATTCCTCAAAAAATTAAGGATAGAACTACCATATGATCCAGCTATTCCACTGCTAGGTATTTATCCAAAGTACATGAAAAGACCAATGTGTAAAGTTACATGAACCTTTGTGTTCATTACAGCATTATTCACAACAGCCAAATCTTTGAAGCAACCTAAGTGCACATCAAGGGAAGAATGGATAAAGGAGATTTGGTGTATATACACAACGGAATACTACTCAGCCATAAGAAATCCAGCCATTTGTGACAACATGGATGGAACTTGAGGGTATTATGCTAAGCGACATAAGTCAGAGTGAGAAGGTCAAATACCATATGATCTCACTCATATGTATAAGATAAAAACAACAACAAACAAACACACAGAGACAGAGATTGGATTGGTGGTTACCAGAGGGGAAGGGGGGAGGTAGGAGGGCAAAAGGGATGATTAGGCACATGTGTGGTGATGGACTGTAATTAGTATTTGGATGGTGAACATGATGTAATCCATGCAGAAACAGAAGAATAATGATGTACACCTCATATTTATACAATGTTATAAACCAATGTGACTGCAATAAAATGAAAAAAATTTTAAAAAGCCAAAAAAAAAAAAAATCCATCAGATGAGGCCATTACCAAGGCTGGCGATCACTAAGTGAAGTCACCATTTGGCCAACTCTACTCCAAATGGATGGAAAATAAGTTCTACTATCAGATCAGACCAAACCACAATGCTCAGCCTTGGGAGACAAGTGTGTGCTTCTGTGTGTGCATTTATGTATGCATGTGACTCTGCACTCGGGTCCGTGTGTGAGTCCAAGGACGGATTTGCAGTGTCTGAGTGTACACGTGTGAATTTGCATGTGTGTGCATCTGCCTGGGTGTGTTGCACTTTTGAATGTGTGTGTGTGCTTCTGCATAAATGTTTAGTATGTGTCTGTTTGCAGGTGGACATGTCCGTTTATGTACACGTTTGTGTTTGCGTGTGCATGTGCCCCTGTGGAGGCGCATCTCTGTGTGCCAGTCTCCACATGTTGCGTGCGCATCTTCAACCTGGCACATTTTGTTTGTGAGGTGCCCAGAGCCTGCCCCCTCCCTCCCTGCTGCACGGTTCCCTGTTGCTCATTAACGCAGTCTGCGTTGGTTATGCCTGTGGCAACAGGCCTCTATAGAGAGTGTTAAATATCGCAACTTTTTATTGTTTAATATTTTTCACGCTAATGGCAGGATAATTCACAGGGATTCGGGACAGTGTATAAAACACCTTCTGCTGACTGCTCATTTCATGCCAAGGAAGGACTTGGAAACCAGCAGCCCTGCCCAGGGCCTCTTTGACTCAGGATGCGATGCCACACTGCCCCCAATTTGGTCTTCCCTGAATAAATTTGCAGCCAAGCTGAGTGCAGAGCAAACAGCAGTATTTGCGTTTCTCTTCCAAGTGGGTGGTGGGAATAGGGAAGCTGGAGCTACCCGCTGTGGGGTGAGTGTACTCAGCCCTGGAGAAACTAATCTTAGGAGGGGAAAAAAGAGGTGGTACCAGAAAAGTACCTGGAAATGACCGAGATCAAATCACGTCCATGTTTTGATTGGCCACAAGCCAGTCCACAGCCATCGCAAAGCCTGATTGACAATCGCCAGTGAAAAAGCACGTGCCTCCCACACAGGGAGCCTCCAGCAGGCACCATTCATTTCCTGGGCATTTACTGTTTGCTGGCAGTACACCAAGCTTTGCACAAGAGTTTTCTCATTTCATCCTCAACAATAACTCTTTTAGGCAAATAGCCATGTCTCCATTTCACCGATAAAGAACCTGGAGTTCAGAGAATTTAAATGACACTGGCAATCAGGGCCAATCAGCTAGAAAGTGACAAAATTAGAAGTCAAGCCCTGGGCCATCTGACTCCACACCCCAAGCCCGTTCTAGTATCTGCACTGCAAAGATTGCACATCTGAGCCCAAATCGATCCTATAGATGTGCTTTGTTTGTATCACAGAGTGTTTTTATTTTTAACTTTTTATTAATTGCCAATATTTTAAAATTGGAAGATTACTTATAAAAATCAAGAGTTCCAATCTTTCTTTAAAAATTGAATTATCTGGTGACCCTGAGCTCCCATTCCTGCTTGGTAAGTAATGGTTGGAGCAGTTTCAGCTCCCTCTTCTAGACAGTGTAAGTGTGCCTCAGTTTGCCACACTCCTCACCACTCCCTATTACCACACGCTCAGCTTTTACTTATTTATATTACTGATCCAGCACCTGCCCAACTTTTTCCATCTTTTTTGCTAAGGAAATCTCTCCTTTTTTTTTCAGGGAGGAGGTGAATCTTAGAAATGATTTCTGTAGGTTCATACTGTTGGGTATTTGCTTACAGACTATTCTACGATCAGGGCAGTGTTTCCAACAAGCCAGGTAGTACAACCCAGGAAAGCAGAGCAGTGAAGAGTAACTCTTCAGGGTGCAGAGAGGAGAGTTTCGTGTAGAAAATATGCATATATACACATATGTATGTACGGCTTACAATTTTTCCTGCATTCAAAATGAAAAACATATAATTAAGTCACGTCGATGGGAAGATTTTATAAGGACTTAGATCATCTAGTGATTAAACTGCAAAAATGGCTAACATCTGGGCACATTTGAAAAGCAGCAACGTGGGAATTCTTTATAACCTTTCATTCTGAAAATTGATATTAAGTCCTTCGGGGAAACAAGTAGGTCCTGTGTGACCCCCTGGGTTGGGGCTTGGTTAGAAAACTCCAGCCACGGCATGGCCCTCTCTCAGTCAAGGCTAAAAAATCACTCCATGGCAAGACTATGGATTTCCTGAGCTAGACACTGGATGAGCACCCTGGGAGAAAAGAAGGGCTTCTGTGGCCACAGCCTCTGAGAGTAAGAACATCTCCCAGGGGTCTGTGGCTGGAAGCTGGGAGACCCCAATGCCGACAGAGGCTAACGTAATGGCAGGAGCCACTACTCAGCCCAGTAATTGTCGTTGTTCCAGTAATTGAAATCAGAGAGCCTGTAGCTTCTCAAGAGAAGCCAGAAATTTGCATTTTATATGAAATCCCCAAATGACTAAGTGCTAACAAAGAAAGTACCCCTTGAGGAGTCTCTTTGTACCCTTTGATCTGGAAGAAAATAATAATAGCTGCATACTATGTGCCAGGCATGAGCTAAGCACATAGCATGTGTAATTTAAATATCTCCCACAGTATAGCCCTCACTCTGGGCCAGGCTCTCTTCTAATACCAGCTCATTCAGTCCTCCTAATAACCTTATGCAATAGGCACTATTATTGGAATCCGCTTTTGACAGAGCAGGAAATTGAGGCATGGAGAAGTTAAGTCACATCCTTAGCAAGTGGCGGAGCTGGGATTTGAACCCAAGAGCTCTGGGTCCTAGCTCTGGTTCTCAGTCACTCCACCGCACTGCCCCAGTGAATTTTCCCAACACCTCTTTGAGGTAAGTCTTCTTACCATCCCCATTTCATAGAAGAAGAAACTGAGGACAGAGAGGAACAGCCACTTGCCCAAGGTCACCAACATCCATCTGACACCAGAACTGGGGTCATTCTTAAGAAACCTCTGAGTTCTTGTACGTGGTAAGACGGGGAAGGGGATGGGCTATTAGAGAGGACTGAGAGTAACATTTTCTAAGAGCCCAAATGTCATTTTTTTCTGATAAGAAAAAGGCTACTCTAGCTGTCAGACCATAAACTGCAACTTTTATGTTTACAAAGTAAAAAGGGCAATTAAGTGAGACAAAATAAATCTTCTTGGGCCTCTGTCAATGGGCCTCGCAGGTCTGCGGTCTGAGGGTTGATTGACAGGACACATTACATTCAGAGCAGACTCAGCCTCTGACATTTCTTTGATGCAGCACTGAAGCATGAGGGCCAGTTTCTTAAAGATCCCTTACCCCTTTCTGGGCTGCAGGGATCCCTAAGGTGGAGGAGCGGAGGAAACGGCAGGTGCGATGCTTGGCTGAGATGGAAGGTGATGGCCATATTCGCGGTTGAGGTGACGATCATGATTATGATGACGCCTTGACAATTGGCATGCTTTCACAAGTGAGGGCTCACTAGGTGCTGGGTGCATAGCCACAGCATTGTCAGTAAGGTGGGTCCCTTGTTGGTTGCCATCTGTCAGGGCTTATGAGGAGTTCCACAACGTCGCACAGAATGGCTTTATTGGAAACTTAGACACAAGGACCAGTGACGGGGACAAGGTTCCCCAGTCCTCTCGTCATCCCCAGACAGCCAGGGTGCTCAGCTGGACCTTCCGTGCGAGTATATTCTGGGGAGAGACCCCACCCCACTATTACTCTCCCTTCTCACGGGGTAAGTGTGAGAGCAACCTTGACAGTGGAGACATACAGACTGGCATCAGGAATTCTAGAGTTCTCTAGGAGAGACTCATGGAAAGTCGGGTTTGGGCACAGCTCCTCCTGCTGGGAAGAGAAAGCCACACATTCCATGAGAAAGTGAGCTTGACCCAGCCCCTCCCTCTGGGAGAGGGGAAGCCTGGTCCTCGTTAACTCCTTGTCCAGCATTCATTTTGGACAATCCTCCTTGGATTCTCGGTTATCTCATTTAACCCTCAAGACAGTCCTTCCTGGTGGGCATGACCAGTCATTGATGTCAATGCTGTCCTGCAGATACAGCCTGTTTTCCTTTCACATTCCTATTCCTAATCATGGGCATTAGGGATGTGAGATGTAGTTGCACAGGGGGTGGAATTTGATTCTATTGATTGACTGATCAATTGATCGATTGGTGACTACTTCTGCTTCCATCTGAAGAGGCAGCATAAACCTCAGGCTCAGGGTCAGAGGAACCTGAGCCCACATCCCTGGCTTCTGCATGAATGAGTGTGTGACTCCAAGCAGGCCGCTTAATGTCCTGTGATCAGCTTCCTCCTCTGTAGACTGGGGATAACGCCAGAACCTATTTCATGGGGCTGCAGTGAGAAGCCAATGAGACAAAGTGTGTAAAGTACCGAGCCATGCATGGAGCACGTGGGTGCTGGATAAACGTCAGTTCTTGATATTCCATTTGCTCTTGATGAGGCTGCTGGAGATGGCATTGACGACAAGGATGTTGATGATGACGACATTGAAGTTGATGTCCTCCAGACATCTTGTACCACATTCTCAGAGGAAGGGCTTGAGCTGGGAAGATGCCTGGCACCTGATGTTTTGCATTTTCTCAATAATACAAGACAGTAAGGCCACCTTTGGTTAGTGGGGGCCTCAGGGGTACGGATAGGACTTGAAGACAGTGAGTTGGGAGAGTGTAGGGAGCTGAGCAGGCACCAGCTTCCTTTCATGGTTTCATTTGAGAGCCAGAGTAACTGGAAACAAGACTGAAATCACTCCCTTGGGGCTGTTCCCACATCTGCTGTTGGTGTGGGTTAATGAGGTAACCTGGTACCTGGAACCTGGTACCCTGGACCAGCCTCATTATACCCAGCCCTCTGACTTTCAAATGCTGCAAATATTCATGGTGGTGCTGAAATCCACCTGGTAATGTCCCAGCCACCCCATTATCTCGGGTTTAGAGGCTAGAGGCAATATTTCTACAGTTCAAGAAGATGAACATTCAGGTCCCTAAGTCTGCCTTCTAGCATGTCAATATCCGGGTGTGTTCCCTCTGGCTAAGTCCTAAAGCAGGCCCTACTGGTCATGGAATTGTTAAACAGTAGGAAGGAATGTTGGAAAGCTGGTACTTCTAAATCATGACTGCAGATTCCACGGTGTTCCTCCCTACTGGGAAGGAATAGAGAAATGAATGACAATCTAGCACCACCACGCGGTGTCTGCTCCAAAGAGGCCATTGTGCTTCAGGGGACCAAAACAGAAGTCTGCAGACCTGAGTTTGAATGTCTGCCTCTGCATAACCTCCTGGATGACCTGGAGCAAGTCACTTCCATCCAAACCTCACCTTCTTTGTGCTTGAAATGGGGTCAGGGTCCCAGCTCAGACCCTCTTACTAGGTTGTAGTGAAGATCAAATGAGACAAAGGGTGTGCAAGACCTTTGAAAGGAGTCAAGCACTGTGAGGATGCTGTTTATTAATAGCTGTATGTTCTTTCTGATCGTTACTTAAGGAGGAGAGAGAAAGCCAGTTAACGAGAGGTCCACCCCACCCAGCAGCCAAACACAGTCTTGAAAATCCCTGTAACTGTGCTGAAGTATCCACCCAACATAAAGTAGCACTTGGAGAAACTTCAGGAAAAATATGATAATGGGGCTGGCCCCGTGGCTTAGTGGTTAAGTACGCGTGCTCCGCTGCTGGCGGCCCGGGTTCGGATCCTGGGCGCACACCGACACACCACTTCTCCGGCCATGCTGAGGCCGCGTCCCACGTACAGCAACTAGAAGGATGTGCAGCTATGACATACAACTATCTGCTAGGGCTTTGGGGGAAAAAATAAACAAATAAAAATTTTTAAAAAATATGATGATGCTGAGGAGGAGGAGGATGATAACGAAGAGCACGGGTTGAGGGAACATAACTGTATCACTTAAGACGCTTTCGGTAGCAAGTAATTGACTCAAAATCTCTTAAACAATAAGACGATTTATAATCTCATGAGATTGTATGTCTAGTGGAGGAAGAAGGTGGGCCCCAGGTGTAATATGATCCAGGACTCAACAATACCATCAAAAACCCATGTGTTTTCCATCTTCCCATCCTGTCATCTTCAATGTGTGTGGGCTTTGTGCTGCCTGCCCTCCTCATGGACTCCAGATGGCCTCAGCTGTTCCAGTACATTGTAAGAAAAAAATAATGGAGGAAATATAGGAAACAATGTAGGAAAGAGAAAAAGGGGCCACCTCTTTCTGTGTCCCCTTCTTAAGAGTGAGGAAGACTTTCCCAGGAGGAACTCCAAAACCCTCCTTTATATGTTTCATTGGCCTGAACTGGATCCTTGCTTACCTGGAAGGCAAAGGAAATTCCCAAGATTGATCTGGACCTGCGCTGTCAAATATAGTAGCCACGAGGCACATCGACTAGTTTTTTAAATTGAAATATAATTCACATACCATAAAATTCACCCTTAATTCAGCGGGTTTTCATATATTCACAAGGCTGTGCAACTATCACCACTATCTAATTCCAGAACATTTTCGTCATCCCAAAAGAAACTCTGTACCCATTCCCTCATCCCTTTAGCTTCTGACAACTGCTAATCTACTTTCCATCTCTATGGATTTGCCTATTCTTGACATTTCATATAAATGGAATTATATAATATGTGATCTTTTATGTCTGGCTTCTTTCACTTAGCATAATATTTTTGAGGTTCATCCACATTGTAGCATGTATAAGTACCTCAATTCTTTTTATAGCTGATTAATATTCCATTGTATAGATATACCACATTTTCAATGTACCACATATATCAGTTGATAGCCATTTGGGTTGTTTCCATTTTTTGGCCATTACGAATAATGTTACTGTGAACATTCATGTACAAGTTGTGAATGTATGTTCTCAATTCTCTTGGGTAAATACCTAGGAGTGGAATTGCTGGATCATATGGTACCTCTATGTTTAACTCTTGGGGAAACTGCTAAATTGTTTTCCAAAGTGGCTGCACCATTTTACATTCCTACCAGAAATGTATGAGGATTTCAGTTTCTCCATATCCTTGCCAATACTTGCCCATCTTTTTTATTATAGCCAGCATGTAACTGTTTAATTTTAAATTTATGTTAATTAAAATTAAATAAAATTTAAAATTCAGCTCCTCAATTGGATTAGCCACATTTCAAGTACTCAATAGCCAAATGTGACTACTGGCTACCATATTGGAAAGCACAGAACATATTCATCCTCCCAGAAGTTCTGTTTGATAGCCTTGGTAAAGACCAATCAACATCCTCAACATCTCTAACTGGAGCTGACGATCGAGTCAACTTCCCCTGTTGCACAATTTTGAGGTTTTAGGGAATGAAGAAGAGGGAAATGGATGGCAGAAGAAAACCAATACTGTCTTCTTCATTAATGTTTTACATAGGTCTTCATCATTTATAAAGAACTTCTGCATATCTGTCCCCACTGTCATTCTCACCACCATTTATTATTATTCCCATTTTACAGATGAGGAAACTGGAGTTGAAAGAGATTAAATGCCTTGGACAAGGTCATAGATAGTAAGTGGCAGGACCAGGAAAAGATCTCGTGGCTTCATATGCCGTACAGACAGCCATTGTTATGGAGGTAAAGCCCTTGACTTAGGAAAAATGCATTTAATTCTAGCCTTTCCCACCCCAACACTCACTTCACCTGTCTTCCTCTCAGAGCTAGCAAAGCCCATTCCTAGGGGCTCTCTGAAAGGTGTCCAGTGCTCTTCAGGGACAGAATTAGAGAGGATGGGAATAGGTCACCCAACCCTAAACTCATTTATTTGCCTAAAGATTTGTCATCATTCAAAAACTAGCCCTTGGAGGTGGACATCAACAACATGGCAGACTAGGAAGCTCCAGGCCTCCCTTCTCTCATGAAAATACCAAATAAACAACTACAGACTGATTAAAATAACTTTATAGGAGCTCCGGACCAGTCAAAGATCATAGCAACCAACCAAGTGAGTGCTCAATCAAGAAAAAGCCACATTCAAAATGACAGGAAATTTCATGGAATTTTTACTCACCTTTGACCCAGACCCTCCCCAGTGCATCATGGTGCAGTCTGGAGGAAGGGGCTCATTTCCAGTTTCCCTCAATCAAGCCAGAAATAACAAAGTGGAAATTGTTTGCGACGTTCTGGCCTGTCTGTGGGCTGCCCAAGGGACTGGTTTCTGTCTCTCCTGACTCAGAGCTCAGACAGGAATGATTCTTCAGATCTCAGGATAGAAGCTGCAGAAGGCGGCAGTGGGTGCCACAGCACATGAAAACTGCAGGGGGACTGCAGACCCACAGACATCGGTGGGCAAGAAATTATGAATGGAAGAATACAATAGAATATCTAAGGCCCTGAGAAGAAGCTGGGGTGAAACATTTTGGGAAATTAAAGCATTTAAAGCAACAAGGGGAAATTGGGGGGAAAAAGGACACACACAAATCCAGTTGAACACATGCCCAAAAAAGACCTGAGAACAACTTAAGCCATCACCACAGGCTGATCTCAAGGCTCAGGGAACCACTAATCAGTAAAGATCTTTCATGCCAGTGTGCACAGACTTGGAGAGATAACTTTTTTCAAAAGCCCAAATTTCAACAAAGTTCAGCTTACAAAGAAACATGGAAACATGGCCCATTCAAAGGAAAAAAGTAAATCTCCAGAAACAGTCTCTGAAGAAACACATGCATCACACTTACTAGATAAAAACTCTTAAATAACTTTCTTAAATATGCTTATGCATGATGACCAAGTGGAATTTATTCCTTTAATGCAGGGATGGTTCAGCATTTGAAAATCAATCAATGTAATATACCACATTAACATATGTAGGGAGGAAACTACATGATGATCTCAATTGATGCAGAAGAATATTTGACAAAATTCAATACCTTTTCATGATAAAAACATTCAACAAACTATGAATAGAGGGAAACTACTCAACATAATAAAGGCCATTTACGAAAAACCCACAACCAACAACATACTCAATGGTGGAACACTGAAAGCTTTTCTTCTAAGATCAGGAACAAGACAAGGATGCTCATTTTCACCGTTTCTACTCAACACGGTACTGGAAATCCTAGCCAAAGCAATTAGGTAAGAAAAAGGAATAAAATACATCCAAATTCGAAAGAAAGAGGTAACATTATCTCTGTTTACTGACAACATGCTCCTACATATAGAAAACTCTAAAAAATTTCACAAAAAACACCTCGTTAGAACTAATAAATGAATTCAGTGAAGTTGCAAGATACAAAATCAACATGCAAAAATCAACTGGATTTTTGTACACTAACAATGAATAATCTGAAAATGAAATTAAGAAGACAATTTTATTTATAATATCATCAAAAAGAATAAAATAGTTAGGAATAAACTTAACCAAGGAGGCAAAAGACTGGTACACTGAAAACTGCAAACATTGCTGAAAGAAATTAAAGAAGACACAAATAAATGGGAAGACATCCCATGTTCACAGATTAGAAGACTTAATTGTTAAGATGTCAGTAAAATCCAAAGTAATCTACAGATTCAATGCAATCTTTATCAAAATCCCAACATTTTTTGCAGACATAGAAAAACCCATCTAAAGTTTATATGAAATCTCAAGAGATCCTAAACAGCCAAAATAGTCTTGAAAAATAAGAACAAATTTGGAAGTCTCACACTTCCTTATTTCAAACTTATTACAAAGCCACAGTAATCAAAACAGTGTGCTACTGGCATAAAGACAGACATATATGCCAATAGATTAGAAAAGAGAGCCTGGAAATAAACCCTCACATATATGGTCAAATGATTTTCAACAAGGTTGCCAAGACCATTTAGTGGGTAAAGGATAGTCTTTTCAACAAATGGCATAGGAAAAACTGGATATCCATATGCAAAAAAGAGAAAAAATGAAGTTGGTCCCTTATTTACACCATATATAAAAATTAACTCAAAATGGATCAAAGACTTAAATGTAAAAGCTTAAACTATGAAACTCTTTGAAGAAAACATCAGGGGAAAGCTTTATAGCATTAGATTTGGCAATGATTTCTTGGATATGACACCAAAAGCACAAGCAATGAAAGAAAAAATAGGTAAGTTGAACTTTATCAAAATTGAAAACTTTTGTGCGTCAAAGGACGCTGTCAAGACAGTGAAAAGATAACCCATGGAATGGGATAAAATATTTGCATTTTATATATCTGACCAGGGATTGAGTTCCAGAATATATAATGAATTCCCACAACTCAACAACAACAACGAAACAACCCAATTTTAAAATGGGCAAAAAACTTAAATAGACGTTCTCTAAAGAACACATACAAATGGTCAATGAGCACATGAAAAGGCGCTCAATATCACTAACCATTAGGAAAATGTAAATCAGAACCACAATACCACCTTACACCCATTAGCACAGCTACTATCAAAAAAAAACAGAAAATAGCAAGTATTGGCGAGGATGTGGAGAAATTGAAACTCTTGTGCATTGCTGGTAGGAATGTAAAATGGTGCAGCAACTGTGGAAAATGGTATGGCGATTCCTCAAAAAATTAAATATAGAATTACCATATGATCTAGTAATTCCACTTCTGGGAATGTACCCAGAAGAATTGAAAGCAAAAATTTAAACAGATATTTGTACACCCATGTTCATAGCAACATTATTCACAATAGCCAAAAGGTGGAAGCAATACAAGAGTCCATCAACAGATGAACAGATAAACAAAATATAATATATACAAAAAATGGAGTATTATTCAACCTTAAAAGGAAGGAAATTCTGATACATGCTACAACATGGATGAATTTTGCAGACATCATACTGAGTGAAATAAGGCAGTCACAAAAAGGACAAATAGTGTGTGTTTCCTCTTTTGTGAGATTCCTAGAATAATCAAATTCATAGAGACAGAAAGTAGAATGGTGGTTTCCAAGGGCTAGAGGAAGAAGAGGAGGGGGTGTTAATATTTAATGGGTATGGTGTTTCAGTTGGGGAAGACAAAAAACTTCTGGAAATGGATGGCGGTGATAGTTGCACAACAATGTGAATGTAATTAATGCCACAGAACTGCACACTTAAAAATAGTTAAAACGGTAAATTTTATGTTATATACATACTTGACCCCAATTTTAAAAATCTAGCCCTCTTGGAGTGTTTTTGCATCCATTCAGGCATTCTAAAAAATGCAAATAAAGGTATTCAAAAGCAGATAAAATAGGAGGGAGGAAAAATACCCACAACGATTCAAAATAATCCTACCTTTCAAACAAATATAGAAAAGTTGATACTCAGCAGACAAGAGATGCATTCAGATATATTGGTTTAAAATACCCTTAACATGTTGGAAAATGGTGAACAAAAAGGAAACATGGGCAGATGCAAACATTTCAGAAGCTCTTCCATTTTAGGTCAACTAGTCATTAGGGTAATTGATCATTAGAGAAATCAATGTCCTGTGATAGACTCCACCAAGCCACTGCTGAAGATGCTCCTGTCCAAACGGTGGGGCCACTGGGGAATGTCAGGGGAGGAGGCAGGGTGTGTGCTGTGGCTAAGTCCAGTGGAAACAGCCACAGGAGAAGACAGACCAGGAGTCAGGGATATTACGTTGCTTCCGTCTGGCTCAAGATGAGTTTATTCTCTTCTGGGCCCAACTTCCTCTCCCAAAGTCCCTCTCAGTACCCAGGACGAAAATTCTTTAGGAAGATCCCAGCTGGGCAGGAGCATACCTGGGACCCATCCTGGTTTTGGCTGAGTCTCACCTGCTGGTCGGGAAGAGAGACTATTCCTGCCTCTTTGCTAAGTGAGGATGCTCTGCCAATGATGCTGCTCCATTCATGGAGCACTCAGTATTTTTTAAGCACGTGTTGAGACTAGACCATGCCACAGAAGTGGAGGACGTGTTCAAGGTCAAGGTGAGAGAGGATTTCCAATTTTAGACAGGGTGGTCAGGGAAGGCTTCCCTGCAAAGAGGATATTTGATAAAGACCTAAAAGTAGGGCAGAAGCAAGCCATGTGGCCATGTGAAGGGAGAGCATTCCAGGTAGAGGGAACAGCGAGGGCAATGCCCCAGATGGGAAAGTTTGTGACGTGTTTGAAGAATAGCAGGGGCTCTGGTGTGGCTGGAAAGGAGTGATGAAAGGAAGGCAGTAGAGGATGGGGCTGGACTGTGCAGGGCCATGCAGGCCAACAGAAGGACTCAGCTTTTACCCTGAGTGGAGTGGGGAGCCGTTGAGAGTTCTGAGAAGAGGAGGGGTGAGATCTGACCCAGGTTTACATGGAATTCTTCTGGCTTCTCTGTTGAGACTAGACCATGCTACTGATCAGCAAACAGAAAACCCAAATAGGAGGGTGACTTGTTCAAAATCACACAGGCTGTTAGAAGCAGTGGAAGCAATCCACAGGGAGACAAGCCAGAGGCCACCCAGAGCAGGCCTGCGCCCTTCCAGGCCAGGTGGAGTTTTCTCTCCAGGAGCTCACAGGCTTCCCATTATTGCACTTAGTGACCCTAAACAGGTGTTCGTTGTACCCTCCCCTCTCCTCCACTTCAAGGGAGAGCACACAGCCGCCTCATCTCAGAAACCACCTGTCTCCTCCCTCTGGTGGTGGTACACACTGGCACAAACCAACTCTTAGGAGATATAAATAAATTTGAATTCACTTGTTGAACAAATTCAGGTAGGGAATAGGGTGTAGACTTCCAGCATGAACATCAATCAATAGAGACAAGAAAAGGTTGCATTCGTGAGCAGATGCATACACCAATAGGCACAAACACAAACCTGGTCTCCACCCATCTTCCCCAGCAGCCCGGGCAACCTCTCGTCCCTACTGGGAGAAACTGGTGCAAGACTTGGATTACCCCAGCGGCAATGAAAGGCATGTCATTAAATAAGCCTTGTGTTTGAATCCTGACTCTGCCACCTACTAGCTGGTGATGTTGATCAAGTTACCCAGCCTCTCTATCCATCTCAGCTTACTCATCTGTAAAATGGAGATTTAAAATACCAGCCTCGTAATGTTGCTGTGGGGATTTAACAAGATGATGTAAGTGAAGGTTCAGGAAGCAATGCCTGTTCACTAGCTGTTGCCCCTGCTCAAGGTCAGACCCCCTATCTCAGGTCCCCTGTGCAGATTGCAGTGGCCTCCCTACCTCCCAGCTCCCCCCACCCCAGCACTCTCCGCACTAACTACTTAATATCTGAATATGATTGCCTCTGGGAAAAATATTTTGAGACATTAATTGTTTAGGCTCCTTATATTTTCTTCTTTCTCTCCCCCCACACTATTCAAGCAGGAAGTGGCAGGGCTAAAACCAAAACTTTCCTGCAACCCTCTGTTTTCTGTGTTCTGAGACGCCCAAGCCCTTAGGAAAATGGGACTCACCGTCAAGGTCAAAGTGAGAAATACGAAGGAAAAGGATTTCCACCAGATTAAAAGAGGTAATGAAAGCAGAAAGATTAGTGGATCCTGGAGCATAGGTGACCTGAAGCCTGCTTCCTAACAACACTAACAGAGTGATAGCAAAATCCAAATGAGAAAGATCTGCATGGTATGTCTAGGGGAAGCTTGCAAAAGATTCCCAGGAGCTGCCAGACCTCAAGGGGTCACTCAGGTGGAGATGGTGGATGCCTCATCATCATCATCCTCATGATTGGTCAAGCAGTGGATGGACTGCTTGAATACTAGTGGGCTTACCCAAATTCCTTCACACCATGAAGACCCCAGAACATGAGATAATCTCAGGACCCTCCTGCAGACGCACCCAAAAAATGGGTGAGATTTACCTGCTGCATGATTAGATCCCTACTATGGCTCTGCATTGCCCTAGAATAAACACCAAACTTCTTAGCCCATCATAAAAGTCCCTCAATGGTCTGGCTTTGATTCCCTCCCAGCCTCGTATCTCACCACCCTCAATAGTCAACATACCTGCCAGCCATACAAAAATACTTGTATTCCCCAGAGGTTCATGTCATGCTCTCTCCCACCTCCATGCCTTTGTGTGTGTTCCTTCCTTTGCCTGAATACCCTGACACACTGAGGCCACCCTGAGAATTCCTACCATCATCTTCCAAAGATCAGCTCAAGCATGAGACCAAACGATGACACAGGATGAAATAGAGGCCCCCCCTTGATGTTCCTACAACATTAACACCATTGTCAGATCATATACCAGAGTCCATTGCAATTGTGGACTTAGTCATCTCCACCGCTCCATTATAAGTTTCAGGAGTGCAGATATAATATTCCTTTCATTCTTGCACCCCCAGTGTCCACTACAGGGCCCAGCACCAAATACACTCTTGGTAAATGTTTGATGAAGGAATAAATGAGTAAAACAAATGAAATCTTTGTGTGTGCCTCAATATCCTTATTTGTTAATCTAAGAAAGCAGACTAGATAATAATAGCTCAGACATCCTAAGACTCCATGAATTTGTATTTGGTTGACAGAGCCATTAGCAGGGGTTCAAAATAGATTTTTATTAGCTCTTGTGAGTCAGGTGGGAGGGGAAGGGGATAAAAGGGGACATATCCACGCTTATCTCTTTCAAACAGGATCTTGAGCAAAAAGAAGAGTTATTGACTTGTGTAACTTGAAAGCCCAAGGCTTCTGGGCTAGTTAAGGTAGAACTTAACGCAAGGGCGCAAATGACATGATCTCTCCATCTCTCAGCTTACTTCTGGATGCTACTTAAATTCTTGGGCAGGTTTTCTCTGTGTTAGGGCAAGATGGCAGCCCAAGCGCCAGCTGCAAGCCTTCCCTTGTTTAGCTCAGTGGGAGAGTGTGATCTGCCTCCTGGTAGCTCTTGTTGGCTCTGATTGGCCTGACTTGGCTCTGGTACCCATCCTTGAATCAATCACTGAGGCCAGGGACAAACAATGCACATAGGCCTGGGTCATGTGATTCTCCCCGAGACCTGGAGTGCAGAGCCACCATGGCCTCTGGGGAAGAGAACGAGGAGTCACTCCTCAAACAAAAATCAGGATCTGCTGGTGCAGGAAGAGGAGACCATGTAGACCTTCAAGTCTCTACACCCTCATTCTGGTCCCTGAGCTCTACTCGACCAGGACATGGGGGATAGAACTCCCATCTCCACCAGCAGTTCTGGAATTAACCTTGCTGCTCCAAGTCCATCCCCCAGGAGACGGATGACCCCCGTATACCATAAGATCCCAGAATCTTGAGCTTTTCTGATTGATCCCTACACCCTCCTCCACATATCTGTAGTGTTTAAATCCTGCTCTGAAATCAAACGAGGAGTTTCAGGTCCACCTCCCTGCTACCCCGTCTCACAGTGGCTTAATCTGATCTCTCATGTCAAGGATCTGTCTGCTCAGAATGGACCAGTCACCTAGAACAATGGTGCTGCCACCAGCTGAGTGGGTACCATTGTTTGGATTTACCCCAATGCCCAGCCCAGCTGACTTTTGGACTTTGGTTTTTGAGTGGTGGCCACCACCCTGGAAGCCAGTCAACTGCAGATTCATTTGTCCTAAATAAACCCCGCTGATTCCTATTACCTCCTCCTCCTGACCAGCTGAGCCAGCAGTGTACAAGAATACCTAGGAACCCATCACAGTCTGCAGGGCCAATGGGACATCCTCCAGTTTCTCTTGGCACGCGTTCATCCATTTAACAACATGGCCTGGGGACCTCCCGTGTGCTGACTGCAACAATAAAAAAGACTGACACTGGCTCTGCTTCCCAAGAAGTTGTCAGGTTAGAGAGGGAGGTGGCTATTTACCAAACAGTTATGCAAATGACTATTTAATTTCAACTGTGACCAGTACTCAAAAAGAATGGTACAGGTTGCTATGAGAACCTACGACTCGGCCTGGGAGATCTCCTTGAGGAAATTATATTTAAGCTAGAACCATGAGGTTGAGTGAGACTTAGTCAGGTGAAGAGGGAAGAGGAGTGAGGCAAAGGAAGCAGCACATGTAAAGGCCCTGAGGCTGGACAGAGATGACAAAGAGTCAGCAGCCCAGGGAGCCAGGGGAAGAGGACCAGGCTGGGAGGGATATTTAAGTCAGTATCTTCCAACTGTGAAGTTTTAAAACTTCTACATCTCATTTCATTAGAAATGGAACATCTCTGTAAAGCAGTCAAGACTGATTTTTTTCACCCTTTTTTCCCTATTCTCATACAATTCAGACTTCAAATGGCTATTCCTCACACTGCCTCAGGGCACCTAATCTGCAGCATCCCTGAAACTCTGCCAGTTACAGCAGTCCACTTATTAATTCCTCCGCGGGACAGGGCTTCCTGAAGAAGCCTGGCACCTACGGGAACGGAAGGAGAAGTGTCGCTGTTTCCACACACCCACCTAGCACTGCCAAGCATGGAGTCCAGCAGTGCGATCTTGCCACTCTCCAAGCAGTTAATGCGATGTCTGAACGTCTCTCTCATTTAATAGGGAGAAAAAAAGGTTCTGTCAAAAACAAACAAAAAACAAAAACACACCCTGCCATTCAAACCCTCCCCAAACAGGCTGTCACAGGCTCTGTCCCTGTCTCTGTTGATGCTATTCGAATGCTGTCAACAGGACCCGCCAGATCCCCCACCCCACCTGGCTGCCTCGGCGACCTCCATTATTTATGACAGGGCGTGAAATTGATTGCGGTTGAAAGATCCACACTGGAATCAAATGAACTCCTCAATTATGGCTGCATGAATAAATCTCTGTTCCCAGAGTTCCCTTGGGGAGCAGGCATCTAACCCCAGGTTCAAGGGAATAGATATTTCTAGATGACCAAGTACAGGTGACTCTATTGTAGTGATTGTCAAGTTATAAGATTCCCAGGGTCAAGTGATTCTCTCTCTTCCTCTTGGCAGCCCCTCCTGTAACAATTCTGAAGGAAGCATATTCCAGCAGTCTTCCCATTGGGTGCCCACACAGCCTCTCCCCGGCTGCCGAGTACATGACAGATATTTCCATGCTGTGGACTCTGGTCATTTCCAATCCTTTTTCACAGGAAATATGCAGTGAGTGCTAATGGGGTTACGGAAAGATTAATAGAGCTCTCAGGGTGTTCGGGCTTGGCTGGTATTTCTTCCACAGAAAGCCATCAGCTCAGGAAAATTTAATGATGAGTCTTAACCCATTAAGACAACAAACAGACAACCTCCACCCATCTTGAGCTTAATCTTATTTTCCTTCCTGATAATACGAAGGCTTCCTGGAGAGGGAAGAGAGGCAGAGAGCTCACGGGTGCTGAAGGCTTACTGCATGCCAGGCATTGAGCCCGGTACATTCACAAACATCCGATATCAAAATCCAGTGATCATGGGCTACATTTGGCTCACAGAAGCGTTCTGTTTGGTATGCCCAATGTTTTTGGAAATAAACGTTGGTACATTTCATATACATAATCAGGCTTTCCTTGAAGTAACAGATCTGGCTAGATCACACCTGCATCTCCACATGGTCCCAGTGGGCAGGAACTGAGGAGTCCCATCCCCTTTAGATGGCAAAGGGCAAGTGCCCTTGAATATGCCTTAGTCCCTGCCTACCCCAGTTTGTTAATTTAACTGTCTGGACCCTGTAAGCATTTGAACGTGTAGGCCCCGACACTTCCCATGTCATCGAGTTGTCACCACTACCAAGATCTCCTCTCAGAAGCTGTGACCACATGTTGTATGAGCACAAGATAGAGAAGCCTGAGGTGCATCTGTCCTGGAGTATATAGACCTCATGACAACTTCTGGCTTTATGGGACCAGGACAGACAATGTCTCCAGCCTAGCCTCAAAAGTAAAATAAAATAAAAGGTGACCTTGTTTTTTATTTCCATTGCGACATTTTATAACCCCCTCCCAATTTTAGCCTCTCGTATCAGCCTGACAGGCCCCATCTTACAGAGCTGCTGGGATAGCAAAAACAGGAGAAGAAAGTAAAGGAGATACGTTCTTGAGACTTCGGGCACGTGGGGCTGAACATGTTATCTGGGGAGATGGAAGGCTCAAACCTGTCATTGTGATCTTCACCCCTCAATTCAGAAGTGCCATCCTCACCACTCACATCCAGAAACCTTACCACTTTCTCATAGAATCTTAGCATTCTATGCTGTACTGTAAAGTTTCAAGTTGTCCCCAGGTGATCTTAATTATCAGAGGGCCAAAATTTTCCCTTGCATCCTTCCCTGTGTTTATCATCAATACGTTCAACTAATAACCATATTACATGGGCCACGTGGTTTTATTGTTGCCTTTAAGTCATGCTGGTCATCAGTTTCAGGAACAAGAACATGATGAAATTAGGTCAATTCACATTTCAGAAATAAATCCACCACAAAGCCACGTATAAAATTCATGTGCGAAATTTAAATTGACTAATGGGGAGCAGACAAAGATGTCATTGCCTATCATTTATCTAGCTGCCTTTTTTTCAGCATGTCCCAGTAAGTTTGCTCTTACATAACCCTCTCTGGATCATGTGCTTTAAGTGAGACCAGCTGTCATAGCTCCCCTGGGCTGGACCAAGGACATACACAAGGCGATGGCCATCACACATGGGCTGGGCAGGTGGCTTGGAGAGAGTTCTGTCCAGGAAGGGCATTTCATGATACATGGTGGCATCCTGAGCCAATCAAATCCTCTCTTCTTAGCAGGTTAATGCTGAAAGAGCAAAGAGAAAACATGTCACTAGACCTCAAACTCACCGTAAGTGGCACAGACCTCTTTTGTCTGTTCCTGATGAAACCTATCGTGCAACTAACCATAACAATACCTGGAATCCACGAGAATGGTGCAGCTCAAGGGATGAGATCCCTCCCACTCTACTCTTCCCTTCATTAGCCCAGATGCATCACTTGTACCACCCAGAGAACCTAAGTCCCCCTAAATCTTGGTGCTCTGAGGCCTTATCTGCTTGTCTACAAATGAGTTTGGTCTTTCCCCTGATTTTTCCTTCCCAAATGTCCCTGAGAATTACCAAAGATCCTGCACTTCCCACACATTAATACTGCTCCTATTCTCTACCTGCCAATGAAGCAGGAATCAGATAAGCCCTGGAACCCAGATTCTCCAGCTTCTGACAGCCTACAGAGGCTCGAGCTGGCCCTGATGTCTCAAGAGCCTCTGCTCCTGCCGTCAGGGTGGAGAAGGAAACCTGTCATCTTATGCCAGGGATGCCACTGCGAAGACCTCACCATTGAAGCCCCAGCAGCCACTTCACCAATGGAGGGTTCCAACTAAACTCTCTGGAATGTCTGACTTTGGTGCAACTTACATAAACGCATCCAAGTGAAGATGGATGTACAAACTGAGAGGAATCCACTTTCTACCACCAAGTATAGTCAAGGGGAGTGGGGGTGGGTTCTACACAAATGAAACAAAGTCAACTCCTAATAGAGCACCTCTTTCACTTCACACACACACGGCATCATTTTCCCCAAGGAGAGGCCGTGACCAGCAGCAACATCCAGGCAAAGATGGCCACAAGCCAACCAGTGCTCCAAGAACAAGCAGACCTTTCTGCAAGCTTGCTCTTGTTATTTAATGAGCTATCAGCATGGTTGTGGTGCCAGGTTCTAGCCTCTCATGTTTCCCAGCTTTCTGGAAGGCAATCGCCTACCCAGCAGCCCTCAAAGGAGGCCCCTGGCCAATGACAGCCTTTTCTATAACAATACTATTGTGCCAGGCCCTCTTCTGACACCACAATGCCCACTAGTGGTCACCCTGAGCCCTCAGGGCATGGAAGCTACCCTGCAGAGACAGTGGACAGAGAGTGACCCTCTTCCTACCTCTGGCTCTTGGTCACCTATATCCCCAAGAAGCCCTGCTTGGGCCCACAGCTTCACAAGGTTACACAGGAACACAATTCTTTCACCGTCTTCCCCTGCCTCTCTCAGAGGACCTCACAAACATTTTCAAAGGCCAGGAGAGGGAAAGATATCATATCCCATCTCTACTTCATGATACCCCAAAATCTCCAACTCAAACCCTGCAGTGCCCATGGGTAGCACCGCAGGCACCAAGAAATTACCTGTCCCCAAACAATGAAATGTACAACCCCAAGGGTGCTGGAAGAACTTCCACGACAGAAGGTAATCAACACGCTCTTCTCTTTCCTCCCCTATGGATCAGACTAAAATATATATGGCATATGCATTACGTATTCATATTCCATGGCTTTCTCTCCCAAACCAAGAAGTTCCCACCCTAGCTCCTATCCCACCAGCCACAAGTCTTCCCAGGGGTAGATGGACAACAAAGAGGAGACCCTTCCACTGACTGTCAGACGTTTCTTATGCCTCCCTCCTCACTCCATCCCCCCAACTACTTATGAAGACATAAGCACCAGAGCGCTCTTAGTTATATTTCTTAAGGGTTTTGTTCTGCCCTGGCATTGGGTGCTGTCCCCTTCTTCAAGGTTGATGTTTTTCTTCTTCAATTCGTTTGCCACATTTCAACAAATACTCACCAATTTCTACTCCTTGACAGCCTTGTCAGATTGCTGCCTAGGTACTAACTAGCTGTGTGACTGGGCAAGTTACTTAACCTCTCTGCGCTTAATGACCTCCTGTGTAAAATGGGGATAGAAATAGTAACTACATCAGAAGGTGGTTATGAGTATCAAATACATCATTAGAACAATGCCTGGCACACCTATGGGCACTTGTAAGTGTTTTCATCATCTTGCCCTTTAGAAGCTCCCAGTCAAGTGAGGAAGAGTTAGGGATACAGAAGAAGACAGAGTCAAGGAGACTATGGGAGTCTGAGGAGGCGCTCCCAACACAGCCTTAGAGGGAGGGAGAATGGCAGATCTAGGAAAGAATCCCTATGGAAGTGACACCCAAACCAAAGCCTTAAAAGTGAAAAGTAACTAGTCAGGAGAATGGAGCTAGGAAGTGCATTCCTGGAAGAGGGAAGAGCCTATGCAAAAGCACAGAGGCGGGAAGGGGCATGGAAGCCTATGATGGTTAATTTCACGTGTCAACTTGACTGGCCACAGGGTGCCCAGATTAAAGATTGTTTCTAGGTGTGTCTGTGAGTGTGTTTCTGGATGAGATTAACATTGAATCCGTCAAGTCGGTAAAGTAGATCGCCCTCCCCATGCAGCGGGCAACATCCAATCCATTGAGGGTTGAATAGAACAAAAGGCGGAGGAACGGGGAATTTACCCCTTCTCTTTCTGCATCACTGTTGAGCCAGGATATCTCATCTCATCTTCTCCAGCCCTCAGACTGGGATTTGCGCCATCAATACCCCTGGTTCTTAGACCTTCCGACTTAGGCCCAATTACATCGCCGGCTTTCCTGGGCCTCCAGCTTGCAGACAGCACATCGTGGGACTTTTCGGCCTCCATAGTCATGGGAACCAAGTTCTCATAATAAAGCGTGTATATATATATATATATACATATGTTCGGTCCTATTGGTCCTGTTTCTCTGGAGAGCCCTGACTAATGCAGAGCCCAGCTGGAATTACACAGTGCATCCTGGCAGAGCAGAGCTTCCTGAGGTGAGTCTGGGGGTCCTGTAGGGGCCGGACTGTGATGGGCTTTGGGCACCAGGCTGCACAGCTGAGCTCTTATCCCAAGGGCAAGGGTTGCAGTTGGAGGGATCTAAGATGGGCAGCAAACTGGCCAGGTACTCGTCTCAGAAAGATCACCTGTGGGTAGTGTGTAGAGGCGGCAGGCAGCAAGGCTGAGGCAGGGAGGACATGCATCTTATTGGATGGGCTCCCAGGTAGAGGTGAGAAGGGCTGAGTGATGCAGAAGTGAAGCCTCTGATCAGCTTGCAGGCCTTGTTGGTATTTCTAGGGTTCTGGCAGCTTTGAATCTTGAGGAAATATTCCCTTGTAATTCCTCTTCTGTGGTCAGAAACACTGGAGAAAGGGCTAGAGCACACTTAAAAGCAACGGTTCAGAATCCCCACATGTGACTACATTGATGCCTGCTTTATAGATGGGGAAATTGAGGCACAAAACAATTAAAGTGACTTGCCTGAGCTCACACAGTGGGAGTGTTGAGGGACCATGAGAAGAAATGCCTGGTTATTGGTTGCTGGTCAAGAGTCAGCATTGTGTAAGACATTTCCTCCATCTTTAAGTCCCAGTTAAGTCTGACAACCGTCCTCTGAGGCCTCAACGGTATTTCTATTTCATAGATGGAAACCTGGAGGGCACAAGCACTGGGAATCTCGGTGTGATAATATTCAGGATCACAGCTAGCGGCCATCACCAAGCGTCCACTGTGTGTCAGGCAGAATGCTGCACACTTTACACATGTGAACTTATCTAATTCTCACCAAAACTCTCAGGAAAGAAAACCAAGGACAAAGAAGATAAGTCACTCACCGAGGCCACACAGCAAGAGCCAAAGGTGAGATTTGAACCCAGGCCATCAGACCCCAGAGCCTGTGCTCCTCATGGCTCTGCTAGTCTGGCTTTCCCAGTGTAGTGGAAAGAGTTGGGGCATGAGGGCTGATCCACTTCCCTGCTCAGGTTTTCCAGCTGTGCACACCTGGGGTTTCCATTATCAACTTCATTGGCATGTTTTTGGACAACCAGCCCCAAGTGGTTGCCTTGGGGTACTAGGCACTTCCCTGGAAGACCCCAAAGAGCATTCAGAATTCAAATCAGGAAGCTAGAAATGCCAGCTCAGTCAGTGAAAGCCTGCCTAGCTTACAGATGAAGAGAGAATTTAAAGTTAAAGGGTCAATGTGTCCTATATTTCAAACATGGAACTTGACAGCCAGACATCAATAGGATTCGCTCTGGACTCCCCATCCCCAGACCCATGCACCCTCCTTATGCTCCTCATTCTTATTAGCTCTGGATTTGTGGCAAGCCCATTTCACTCATTTGCCTACACGATTCCAAGCCCTAGCTAGTTTGTCACGCTAGTGAGGCAGTTATTCACACTGTTAACCAATATTTCTGGTTTTCTTCTTCAAAGGACTGAGTACATTGAACTTCCCACCATCTTCCTCTTAAATGGGGTCATGTGACTTCCTTTGTCCAGTGAAACGTGAGCAGAAGTGACTTGTGACTTCCAGGCAGAACCCTTTAAGATCCAGTGTGAAACCCGCCACATTTCCTTCCCCTTTCCCAGTGACTGGCAACAGTCCAGGTGTGGAAAACTCCATCAACCAGCCTAGATGCCAGAATGAGAGGGACATGGAGCCCAGCCTCAACGTGACCCTGATGGACACCTAGTCTGAGCAAGAAATCAACCCTTGTCCTTGTAAGCCACTGAGGGTAAGAGGGGGCTGTGAATGCAGCACAGCCTGGCCCCTCCTGATGGTTAGAGGGGGTGTGATGAGACAAATACAAGATGGCCCTGCCCTCAAGGTAATCACAGTCCAGTGGATAGAAAAATCAGTACACAAATAACAGTAACCCTGGTCTGACTTCAGACGATCTATCCTGATCACTACGCTGTCCTACACAAAAGCCCTCACCCATGTGACATGCACTGCGGGGAACTGGCTGGAGGGGACATGAATGTGTGAGTGCACTTCTCTGAAGAGAAGAACAAGCTCTCCTCCAAATGCTGTTTCCCGAAAGGCTCATCATGAGGATGTGTGGCCCATCTGGAAAAATCATTATTCTCCAGCCAAGAGATATGGTCCTATTTATCCTTGAGTCAGGAATCGCCCTGTGGGCAGCTGTGCAAACTCCAAGGGAAAGGGGATATCGATTTGCAATCTCTTAGATACACACACACACAACGGCCTCCTTAAAGCAGTGGCTTCCAACCTCTTTGTCACCAACACCTTCTTATTCTTTTTCTCCTTAAGACTCCTGTTTGGAAAGACATTTTCCCAAAAACACTTGGTACATAGGAAGTAATAGTTTCTTCCTCCCAACTAGGTAATATCTCCTTTTTTCCAACATCATTCCAGATTTTTAACCCGCAATCATTAGTCGCCAGCTGGTCTTTATTTCACTCTGTGTCAGTGGTTCACAAGATTGGTGTGCTTATAAGAGATTCTGACTCACTATGGCTGAGCTGGAGCCTGGGAAGCTGCATTTCAGCAAAACCACACAGGTTATCCTGGTGCTGGTAGCCAGTGGGTCAGATGGAAGAAATGCTGATTTTAATGTTCCTTTGGAAAGGCATTGTACATCCCCAACTCCAGTGACTGCTGATGGCCTAAAAACGTCCATTCACTGTCCTCAGCCCCACCGCCAAGACTGCGTCCAGATCCCGGTCAACTCTCTGTACCACCACCATTTATGCTCCTAACTGGTCTCCCTGACTTAGCTCCCCACCCCAAGTCCGTCCTCCACATCCAATATGCCTTCCCAGCTGCAAAGCCTCCTTTGAGAGAGAACTCTATTGCCCACAGTAAGCCTTTATTAAGCACTTACTGAATGCTAGGCAGGCATTATACAGAGCACTTTACATCTGATATCCTATTTAATGTCCACAAAATCCCTTTGACAGAAGGCCTATTTTTAGTCCCACCTTACAGAAGAGGAAACTAAGAAGCAGGCAGTTTTAGTAACATGCCTTCCCCTGACATTTATGGGGCCCCTGGCAAGAGGAAGCTGTGAGCCCAAAACCCACATCCCTTCTCTTTCCATCCTGGCTCTATCCCATGCTTTGAGGGGCATCATCAAGCACGTGTGTAGACACCGCAGCCTGCACATCAAAGCTTCATCCACGTCCCCTGAAAACAGCTGCGCCCTGAGCACTGGTTAGAAGTGGGAATGTGCACACCAGTAGCCTGGTACATCTTCAGGGGCTAGACTCGGAAAGGGGTTTGTGCAGGCCCTTGAAGTAGGTTAGAGGATGTTTGGACAGGAATCACAGGTTGCATGGTCTAGAAGAAGGAATCGTGAGTTCTGGGTAAGCACATCCCGTCGACCCCACTGACTCCTCACCCCATGCAGAGGACACAGCCAGAGGAGGGCCAGAGTGGGCCCTCTATGATCCTCTTTGCCAGGACCAAGGGCACTACTGTGAAGGTGTTGCAATGGTGGGGAGAGGATCAGAGCCCAGCTTGACTCCAAACCTCACGACCTCAATTAACACTTCACTCATCTCCCTCCTTCCACGTTCAGACAGCTCGGCACGGAGTCTGCAGTCTGTTCCTGGCTGCTCTTGGCAGCTTCCTGCCTGCATCCTCCCTCCACGCACAGAACCTCCTTCTCTGTTTTAGACTCAAGCTATGATTTGCCAGTTCTGAAACAGGGCATGCTCTCTCGTCTCTCTCTGGTTTTGTAAGCTTTATTGTGTATGTTTGAAATGTCCTTCTCTTTCTTTTTCACCTGGAAACCTTCTATTACTCAAAGCTCAGATCAAATGTCCAGAGCAGGGTTTTTACCCCTCTCTTATGGTCGCCATCACATGGAACCCACATGACAATGGTGTATTGATGAACCTGAGCCCCTCTGTAGCCACAGAACCCAGCACAGGGTCTGGAACATTCAGTGCTGAATAAATGTTTCTTACAAGAATAATGACAAATCACTCTCAGCTGTTCCCAAACTCCAAATATTTTTAAGGAGACAAAGACTTATCTTGCATGGGAAATTCAAAGCATATATATCCTAAGTAGAAAAAGGTGTTCATCATTAGCAAAATAATCGGAAATAACACAAATGACCATCAAGAAGACAATTGGTTAATCAAATTAAGAATGTGGGATATAGGAGGAAGTCAAGATGGCGGCATAGGCAGACTCTGAACTCACCTCATTCCACGACACAGCCAATTTACAACTACTCGTGGAAAAATTACCCCTGAGACAGAACTGAAAACTGGATAAGAGGAACTCCTGCAACAACGGACAATCCTAATTGAGGTAGAAGAGGCAGAAACTCCCTTCTGGAGAGGAAAAACGCTGCCTTCACAAGCCGCCAGCGTCACGGCCACCCGTGAGCAGCCCACAGGTACGCAGGCTCCCTGGAGGAGCAGGGCCCTGAGCTGGGGAGTGCCCCCGCTGTGGGCATTTTGTGGACCTAGCACAATCGAGATGAGTGGCAGAATAGCTGACTTTGCCTGCTACTAAAACATTGGGGAATACCCCCAGAAAAGCTGGTTCACAAAGAAATTAAAACCGGCTCTTAAAGGGCCCATGTGCAAATGCACCTGTTTCAGAAAGCAACCTAAAATCACCAGAAAGAAAGGTGTAAAGTGCTTTGGTGACAAGAGACTCACCTAATAGGCCCTGTGTGCATCTCGCTGAGAGGGGAGACCTCTCCAGGGACTGGGACAGTGGCGGCGGCCATTGTTGTGGCCTGGTGTGGGCGTGCTGACATAGACGCCATTGGAGATCTCCCTGAGGCCTGCTAGCCAGGGTCTCCTCCACCCCCTAGAGTACCGATTTAATCCAGCTCAGCCAGGGCAGGCAGCCCACCCTAGAGACTGGCCCCACCCAACAACAAGCCCTCAGGCAACTTGTGGGACTGCATAGATTGGTGACTGGATTCTCTGCAGCCTGGCAACTGAGCTGACTTCAGTGGGGCAGGACGTGCACAAGGAGCAGGTGAAGAGTGTGGGGAGGTGGTGGAGTGTGTGGGGCTCCCGCTGTGGAGAGACTGGGTCCGCTTCGGGAGGTCGGGGCGCGCACATGGGGCAGGACTGTGTTGACCGTGTGTGTGGAGCTATGGGTGGTGAGGCTTGTCAGCTGCAGAAGACTTGTGCTTCTCAAAGACCCACATAGGGGGTTTGCCCCACCTTCCAAAGCCTGAAACAATTGGGTGCTCCCGTGCCTGAGGCCAGCCCCACCCAGCTGCAATCCTCAGAGAGCTGACAAGAGACCTAAAGGCTGGAGGCTTATAGCAATTGTAAGCCCCAGAGCCTAACAACCTGCCACGCTGGGGGCCTACTCACTTAAAAGAAATACTACAACACAAATGTGGCATTAGAACTTGCAGCCAACTGTGCTGGGGCTCCCCACACCTGATAAAGAGACTGAAGGGCCCACAACAACTACAAGCAGCTGAGCATTACAACAGCTGGCCAGGAGCATAACTCGGCCTCCCTGGGCACCTACAGGGAGAGCAAACAGGCCACAACAGAAGGACACACGTAGCCCACATAGGGCAACCCCTGGAACATTGAGAACTGAGGAAAGCACACAGCAGGCCTCCTAAGCCATCACTTACATAAAGTCACCTATCCAAGAGCAGGAGACGTAGCTGACCTACCTAATACGTAGACACAAGAACAGGGAAAGAGGCAAAATGAGGATGCAAAGGAACACATTCCAAGTAAGGGAACAGGACAAAACCCCAGAAAAGGAACTAAGTGAAACAGAAATGAGCAACCTACCAGACAGAGAGTTCAAACTAAGAGTGTTAAGGATGCTCACTGATGTGGGGAGAAGAATAGATGAACTCAGTGAGAATGTCAACAAAGAAACGGAAGATATAAAAAAGAACCAATCAGAAATGAAGAATACAATACTGGAAATGAAAAATTCACTAGAGGGACTCAAAAGCAGAGTAGAGGATACAGAAGAACGGATCTGTGAGCTGGACAAAAGACTAGAAGAAATTACCCAAGCTGAACAGGTAAAAGAGAAAAGAATTAAAAAGAGTGAGGACAGGCTAAGGGACCTCTAGGACAACATCAAGCACACTAACATCCGTGTTATAGGTGTCCCAGAAGGAGAAGAGTGAGACAAAGGGGCAGAGAATCTATTTCAAGAAATAATAGATGAAAACTTCCCTAATCTAAGGAAGGAAACAGACATCCAGGTACAGGAAGCACAGAGAGCCCCAAACAAGATAAACCCAAAGAGGCCCACACCAAGAAATATCATAATCAAAATGTCCAGAATTAAAGATAAAGAGAGAATCCTAAAAGCCCCAAGAGAAAGTCAAGTTACATACAAAGGAAACCCCATAACGCTATCAGCTGACTTCTCAGCAGAAACCTTACAGGCTAGAAGAGAGTGGCAAGATATATTTAAAGTGCTAAAAGGAAAAAACTTACAGCCAAGAATACTCTACCCAGCAAGGTTATCATTCAAAATGGAAGGAGAGATCAAAAATTTCCCAGAGAAGCAAAACTTAAAGGAGTTTGTCACCAAGAAACCAGTGCTACAAGAAATGTTAAAGACACTGATTTAAGGGGAAAAGAGAAGACCACAAATAGGAAAAATTATCTATTTCCGTGATAAGAGGGTAATGGATACAAATGCACAACAAAGAGGTTAGATATGATATCAAAAACATAAAAGGAGGGAGGAGGGGAGTTAAAGAGTAGAGCTTTCAGACAGCGGTCAAACTAAAGAGACCATCAATTCTGTATAGAAGAAGAAAGGAACAGAGAAGGACTACTAAAACACTGAGAAAAAATAAGTTAAAAAATGGCAGTAAGTACATACTTATCAATAGCTACTTTAAACGTCAATGGACTAAATGCTCCAAGTAAAAGGCATAGGGTGGCTGATTGGATTAAAAAAACAAGACTCATATATATATGCTGCATACAAGAGACACACTTCAGACCTAAAGACACTCACAAAGTGAAAGTGAAGGGATGGAAAAAGATACTTCACCCAAATGGCAATGAAAAGAAAACTGGGGTAGCAGTACTCATATCAGACAAAATAGACTTTAAAATAAAAACTGTAAAAAGAGACAAAGAAGGGCATTACATAATGATCAAGGGAACAATCCAACAAGAGGATATAACACTTGTAAATATCTATGCACCCAATGTAGGTGCACCTAAATATATAAAGCAATTATTAACAGACATAAAAACAGAAATAGACAGTAACACAATAATAGTAGGGGACTTTAACACTCCACTTACACCAATGGATAGATCATCCAAACAGAAGATCAATAAGGAAACATTGGCCTTAAATGATACACTAGAAGAATTGGACCTAGTAGATATATACAGAGCATTCCATCCAAAAACCGAACAATACACGTTCTTTTCAAATGCACATGGAACATTCTCCAGGATTGACCACATATTAGGCCACAAAACAAGTCTCCGTAAATTTAAGATTGAAATAATTCCAAGCATCTTTTCAGACCACAACGGTATGAAACTAGAAATCAACTATAGGAAGAACATCAGAAAAGCCACAAATACGTGGAGATTAAACAAAATGCTACTGAACAATGACTCGGTCAATGAAGAAATCAAAGAAGAAATCAAAAAATACCTGGAGACAAATGAAAATGAAAATATGACATGCCAGAATTTATGGGATACAGCAAAAGCGGTTCTAAGAGGGAAGTTTATAGCAATACAGGCCTATCTCAACAAACAAGAAAAATCTCAAATAAACAATCTAACAATGCACCTTAAGGAACTGGAAAAAGAAGAACAAACAAAGCCCAAAATCAGTAGAAGAAGGGAAATAATAAAAATCAGAGCAGAAATAAATGAAATAGAGACCAAAAAAAAATAGAAAAAATTAATAAAACCAAGAGCTGGTTCTTTGAAAAGATAAACACAATTGACAAACCTTTAGCTAGACTCACCAAGAAAAAAAGAGAGAAGGCACAAATAAGTAAAATCAGAAATGAAAGAGGAGAAATTACAACAGACACCTCAGAAATACAAAAGATTATAAGAGAATACTATGAAAAGCTATATGCCAACCAATTCGACAATCTGGAAGAAATGGATAAATTCTGAGAATCATACAACCTTCCAAAACTGGATCAAGAATAAGTAGAGAATTTGAATAGACCAATCACCAGTAAGGAGATCGAAACAGTAATCAAAAACATCCCCAAAAATAAAAGTCCAGGACCAGATGGCTTCCCTGCTGAATTCTACCAAACATTCAAAGAAGACTTAATACCTATCCTTCTCAAACTCTTCCAAAAAATTGAGGAGCAGGGGAAGCTCCCTATCTCATTCTACGAAGCCAACATTACCCTGATACCAAAACCAGGCAAGGACAACACAAAAAAAGAAAATTACAGGCCAATATCACTGATGAACATCAATGCAAAAATCCTCAACAAAATACTAGCAAATCGAGTACAACAATACGTTAAAAAGATTATACACCATGATCAAGTGGGATTTATTCCAAGGATGCAGGGATGGTTTAACATTCGCAAATCAATCAACGTGATACACCACATTAATAAAATGAAGAATAAAAATCACATGATCATCTCAATAGATGCAGAGAAAGCATTTGACAAGATACCACATCCATTTATGATAAAAACTCTGAATAAAATGGGTATAGAAGGAAAGTACCTCAACATAATAAAGACCATGTATGAGAAACCCATAGCTATTATCATCCTCAATGGTGAAAAATTGAAAGCCATCCCTCTAAGAACAGGAACCAGACAAGGATGCCCACTCTCACCACTCCTATTTAACATAGTACTGGAAGTCCTAGCCAGAGCAATCAGGCAAGAGAAAGAAATAAAAGGGATCCAAATTGGAAAGGAAGAAGTGAAACTCTCACTATTTGCAGATGACATGATTTTATATATAGAAAACGCTAAAGAATCCACCAGAAAACTTTTAGAAGTAATAAACGAATATGGTAAAGTTGCAGGATACAAAACATACAAAAATCAGTTGCATTTCTATACACTAACAACGAAGTAGCAGAAAGAGAAATTAAGAATACGATCCTATTTACAATTGCAACAAAAAGAATAAAATACCTAGGAATAAACTTAACCAAAGAGGTGAAAGATCTGTACACCGAAAACTATAAAACATTGCTGAAAGAAATTGAAGACGACGCAAAGAAATGGAAAAATATTCCGTGCTCTTGGATTGGAAGAATTAACATAGTTAAGATGTCTGTACTTCCTAAAGCCATCTATAGATTCAATGCAATCCCTATCAAAGTTCCAACAACATTTTTCACAGAAATAGAACAAAGAATCCTAAAATTTATATGGAACAACAAAAGACCCCGAATAGCTAAAGGAATCCTGAGAAAAAAGAATAAAGCTGGAGGTATCACACTCCATGATTTCAAAATATACTACAAAGCTATAGTAACCAAAAGAGCATGGTACTGGCACAAAAACAGACACACAGATCAATGGAATAGAATCGAAAGCCCAGAAATAAACCCACACATCTATGGACAGCTAATCTTTGACAAAGGAGCCAAGAACATACAATGGAGAAAAGAAAGTCTCTTCAACAATGGTGTTGGGAAAACTGGATAGCCACATGCAAAAAAAAGAAAGTAGACCCTTACCTTACACCATACACAAAAATTAACTCCAAATGGATTAAAGACTTGAATGTAAGAACTGAAACTATGAAACTTCTAGAAGAAAACATAGGCAGTACGCTCTTCGACATCGGTCTTAACAACATATTTTCAAGCAACATGTCTGACCGGTCAAGAGAAACAATAGAAAAAATAAACAAATGGGATTACCTCAAACTAAAAAGCTTCTGCACAGCAAAGGAAACCATCAACAAAACAAAAAGACAACCTAACATTAGGAGAAGATATTTGCAAACCATACATCTGATAAGGGCTTAATCTCCAAAATATATAAAGAACTCATGCATCTCAGCAACAATAAAACTACCAACCCAATTAAAAAATGGGCAAAAGACCTGAACAGACATTTCTCCAAAGAAGATATACAGATGGCCAACAGACACATGAAAAGATGTTCAAAATCATTAATTATCAAGGAAATGCAAATCAAAACTACAATGAGATATCACCTCACGCCCGTCAGAATGGCTATAATTAACAAGACAGGAAACAGCATGTGTTGGAGAGGATGTGGAGAGAAGGGAACTCTCACACACTGCTGGTGGGAGTGCAAACTGGTGCAGCCACTATGGAAAACAGTATGGAGATTCCTCAAAAAATCAAGGATAGGACTACCTTATGATCCAGCTATTCCACTGCTGGGTATTTATCCAAGGAACTTGAAAACACCAATGCATAAAGATACATGCACCCCTGTGTTCATTGCAGCGTTATTCACAATAGCCAAGACTTGGAAGCAACCTAAGTGCCCATCAAGGGTCGAATGGATAAAGAAGCTGTGGCATATATACACAATGGAATACTACTCAGCCATAAGAAACGATGAAATCCAGCCATTTGTGACAACATGGATGGACATTGAGGATATTATGCAAAGTAAAATAAGTCAGAGGGAGAAGGTCAAATACCGTATGATTTCCTTCATTAAGTAGTAGATAATAAGAACAATAAACAAACACATAGGGACAGAGATTGGATTGGTGGTTACCAGAGGGGAAGGGGGGAGGGAGGAGGGTGAAAGGGATAATTCGGTACATGTGTGTGGTGATGGGTTGTAATTAGTATTTTGGTGGTGAACATGATGTAATCTATGCAGAAATAGAAGTACAATGATGTACACCTGAAACTTTTACAATGTTATAAACCAATGTTACTGCAATAAACAAAAAATTTAAAAAAAAAAAAAAGGAAGAATGTGGGATATAATGGATTGCTATCCAGATGTTAAAAAAGAAAAAAGTACATTTATTCTTACATGAGAAAATGTTAAATGAAAACAGCATATTACAGATCAGAAGAGAATGCTCACATTTAAAATTATATACCTAAAATGTATATTAAATATAGGTGTACTCATGGAACAATGCTTGACATTCTATGTATCAAAATATTAAGTGTCACTCCCTCCCTTGCATGTAGGATTGGGGGATTCATTAATGTCTTGATTTAATGAATTATTAGATTATTTTGTATTAAGAATATTTATTTTATGTTTTAAAAATAAAGATATATTTTTAAAAGAAAGTGGCACAAAATTGGAAACCCCCTAGTAGTGCCAGCTTGGTTGGAAAGTGCAGGCAGCCTCCCGGGGTGAATGCTCCAGAAAGGCAGCTCCTCCTCTGTATGCATCAGCCCTGGGGTGTCTGCCGTTACATCTGATCCCTCCAACTACCCTATAGAATAGATACTAATATCTCCATTTTACAGGTGAGGAAAGTGAGGCTCAGAGAGGTTCATCAGTTTGCCAAACGGCACTTGGCTAGAATGAAACAGCAGATGCTGAAGCCTATTCATTCAACAATTATTTATTGAGGTCCTTCAATGTGCCAAGTATCGCGTACTCAGGAATAACAAAAAAACAAGGTCCCTGCCCGTATGGAGCTCACATTCTAACTCCAGAGCTAAAATATCTCCTCACAGCACTGCTTGGTTAGAGCTTCTGTTGTAGGAGGACAAAGATGAATGCCAAGTCCTAGGAGATCTGCTTCCTCCAAGTTGAGAGAGCTGTTCCCATCTCACCTGCAAAATAGGCCCAGGAAGAACTGTACAGGGTCTTACATACATCAGGTCAGAAAACACAGCCCTCCAAGGCAAAGGCTCTTACAAAGTTGAGGATGAATTCCTGGCAAATATAAAGATAAAGTCACATTGTCAACTAGATTACATGTCTAATAACGTAAATTTTTGCAGCCACTATGGAAAACAGCATGGAAACTCCTCAAAAAATTAAAAATAGAACTACCATATAATCTACCAATTCCAGTTCTGGATATTTATCCAAAGAAAATGAAAACACTAACTTGAAAAGATATTTGCACCCCAATGTCCATTGTAGGATTATTTACAATAGCCAAGATATAGAAATAACCTAAATGTCCATCAATGGATGAATGGATAAAGAAAACATGATACACACACACACACACACACACACACACACACACACACACACAAGAATATTATTCAACCATAAAAAAGAATGAAATCTTGCCATTTTTGACAACATGGAGTGACCTTGAGGGCATTATGCTAGGTGAAATAAGTCAGACAGAGAAAGACAAATACCATATGACTTCACGTATGTGTGAAACAAGTGAAAAAAAAAAAACAAGCTCATAGATACAGAGAACAGATTGGTGGTTGCCAGAGACAGGGGGTGGAGGGTAGGCAAAATGAATGAAAGGAGTCAAAAGGTACAAACTTCCAGTTATAAAATAAATAAGTCATGGGGGTGTAACGTATAGCGTGGTGACTATAGTTAATACTATATTACATATTTGAAAGTTGCTAAGGGAGTAGATCTTAAAAGTTCTCATCACAAGAAGAAAAAGTTCTGTAACTATGTGTCGTGATGTATGCTAACAAGACTTATCACAACATATACAAAAATCAAATCATTATACTGTACACCTGAAACAAACATGAAGTTGTATGTCAATTATAACTCAATAAAAAAATACATAATCTATGCAGAAATATAAGTATAATGATGTACACCTGAAATTTATACAATGTTACCGCAATAAAAAAAAGAGGAAAAAAAATGAAACACACTCATAAAATCAAAAACAAACAAACAAACAAAAATATATATAAGCTTTCATCATTGTTATTTTATTATCCAGCTGTAATCTCGCCAATCTGGAATAGAATGAGATCACGTGTTCTCTGCTTCTCTTAAGGCAAGTGAGAACCATATTTACATTCTTACAAGCACAATGACATCATCATTATTGGCTAATATTGACCTTGTGCTCAATCAGAAACTCTTAAATTCTTTCTAAGCATGAATTGCTGTTTCACCAACCCTCTCCCATCCACTGAGCCACGAATGCTTTGAACCTAAATGTCTGCCCTTATGTTTATACTAGTCAGACCTCATCTTGATGGTTTTAGTGCTGCATTCCATTTTGAACACAGGCTGATCCACCAGGCGGCAGAAGCCCTCAGTGTACACTTTGGAAATTATGCTGGGGAACCTGGACCCTCTCTTCACCCAGAAACAGTCGTAATTCCTCTCTTTCAGTGAGCAACTTATAGTTTGTCAAACACTTACAATCATTTTTTAAAGGTCAGGGGAGAATTCATTTTCCCCATTTTACAGATGAGAAAACTGTTTCACTTAGCACGGTTAGAACACTTGCAAAAACTTACTCAGCTAATGAGTGGCAGAACCTAGATGAATGTTCATGTCTCCTGACCACTAGACTGATGTCTTCTTGACTCAGTGCAGCTCTGCACAGGGGGCAGCTGGGGCCACGTCTAGGAGAGGCAGTAGTGAGTATGTGAGTGACTTACAAATGGCTGGGAATCTCGGACTTTATTCCAAAACCAAATGGGAGTGGATCTCGGGTTGTCCAGAACATCTTCTTATTCTGGTCAGAATGAGAACAACATCACTGCATTCATTCATCGATCACATTTCTTTGCCTCGCCAAGGACCCAGCTGTCTATTATCCCTTTGCACATTGTCACCACAGACAGCTGGTTCCTGGCCCTCCAGTCAACACTGCTTAACAAAACCCACATTTGATCCTCAAAGAAGAGAAAAGAAGGGAACAAGTATTTGAGACTCAAAACATCTGAGATCAATTCTGTAAAGGTGATAGGCCATAATTGTTAGGAGCATGAGCTTGGAGCATGCTGGATCTCACTCTAGTCCTTGCACTTGTCCAGTGACGTGACTCTGGGCTAGTTACTAACCTCTCTGAGCCTTCACACCCACATCTGTAAAGAAGACATAATAATACTATGTCAGAGGGTTGTTGAGAGTATTAGACGATATAAAATATACCAGACATTTGTCTTAGGCTGAGTTCCCCAGAAATAGAACCTGAGATGGGCTTCTGAGATGGGAAGAGCGCTCCAGAGAGGAAAGCGAGGGAAGCAGAATAGGACGCGGGAAGAAAGAAAAGCGAGAATGTTCTTTCAACCCAAGACTGTCTTCAGCCTCGTCCCACAGGGAGCTCTGGAGCACAAAGTGAACCACAGAGCTGTCCCAAATTGAGACAAGGGGGTCATCCTGGTTCAGTCAGCCATTGGCTGCTGGCAGGGGCAGATGAGTTGATTCCTATTCAGCCAGGTGAGGAGGCTCCCATTCAGCCAAGGGGGCAGCTGTGAGCTGTGAGCAGCCAACACCCACAGCAGCTGGAGGTGTTCTTGGCAAGGCACCAAGAGCATCTACTCCAAAACAGAGCCTGGCAAATACGAGTGTTCGTTTGATGAGAGTTATCATTATTATCTTAAATTGTCCTCACAGTTTGCAGGCTGAGCCAGTTTCATGCCCTGTAGCACCCATTACACATCTTGGGCATCTGTTTTCGGCCCCAACACCTGAAGCAGTAAAGACCCGATCTACGGTGATAACGTAATGAGAGGAAGAAAATTTCCCTCCCCTGATGTGGAAACCACATGCCCTGAATTGTCCAACATCAGAAACCTCCGAAAATCCTAACAGGATGTTTTGACATATATAGTTCAGGCTTCAGACAAGTGCATCCCAGTGGAAATATGAACTGTGGAAAGAAAAAGGCAAAGTTTAAGAAGTCAAAATGACAGGACAAATCAATTTGAAAAGCTTAATGTGCAAAGCTTGGTATGCAGAGTGATATGCTGAAATGACAGTTTTTCAAAGCAAATTTTCTGTGCCCTTCTGGGACCAAAGGAAACTGGGGTGTTTTCCCAGAGTTACGAGGAAATGGCCTTGTGCCATCTGTGCCTATCATATCTGGGGCGCAGACTTCAGCAGAGCAAACAGCTGCAGATGCAGGGGAGCTGCAGGCAGGCAAGCAGAGGAGACCCCAGATTTATGCCCTCCACCGCCTCGTGTCCATTCATCTAACACCATCCACATGCTGATGACTCTTAAAGCCCCGGTTAGGACCCCTCCCATGAATTCCAACCTCAGATAGCTAAGAGTCTACTGAACACCTCCACTCAGATGTCTAATAGGCGTCTCAAAGTCAACACGACCAAGTAGAACTCCTGATGTCCCCCTAACTTGTTCTTCCCATCTCTATATAGGGCAACTTAATTTTCTCCACTCCTCTGGTCAAAAACGACATCATCCTCTCCCTCATTCTCTTGTATCACACATCTCTAATCTGTCAGCAAATTCTGCTTGCTCTACCCTCACAATATACCCAGAGTCTGACCACATCTTGCTGTCACCCGGGCCCAAGTTGTCATCATCCCTCCTGGAGTTTCTGCAACAGCCTCCCCTCAGGTCTCCCTTAAGTCTGTTCTCAACACATTGACCACAGGGATGCCTTTAAACTCTAAGCCAGATCGTGTCACTCCTTGGCCCAAAGTCCTTCAGAGGCTCCTCATCTCACTCAGAGTAAAAGCTGACTTCCCACCGGTGCCCCCCAGGACCCTGCACGGTCCTGCCCCTCGTTAGCTCTCTGGTCTTATCTTCTACCTCTCTCCTCCTCGTTCCCACCAACCCAAATGCCCTGGCACCCATGCTCTTCTCTGACCATGCCAGGCATGCTCTGGCCTGAGAGCTTTTGTCCTTGCTGTTCGCTCTGCCAGGAACACCCTTTCTCAGAGACCATGTGGCTAGATGCCCTGGCTCTTCCCCAAATGCCACCTTCTCCATGCAGCATTCCCTGCCCACCTATTTAAAGTGCCCTCCACCCCCCACTTCCACTCCCCCTCTCCTGCTTCACTTATTCTGTAGGACTTACCATCACCTCTAGTACTTTCTATTTTACCTATTGACTTTGTCTGTTTTCTGCCTTCCCTACTAGACTCAAGCTCTCTGAAGGCATAGATGTCTGTCTACTTTTGTTCACAGCTGTACCCCCAGCACCCAAAACAGTGACAGGTAAATAGTCAACATTCAATAAATATTTCCTAAATAAATGGATGAATAAACTCACTTAAACATTTCTTGGTAAATTGATTCCCTTTTTAACATAAGTCAATTTTTTAAAGGAAATATATATCTGGAATGTAAATGAACCAGTATCAACAGTCATACAGAGAAGGTATCCAGAAAAAGAAATACAACGAAAAGAAAATGCTGATCTTAAATCTAGCTGGATATTGTGAACCGCCCAGGTCTCTAAGCCTGCGGCATAATCTCTCTTTTCTAAAAAGGGAGATCAGCAAGTGTTTAAAGACATACTAGCACCAACTGAGACTGTTTCTTAACTAATCAAAAGAGTCAATAAAGAATTGAAAGATAAATAGCCTTCTAACTCTTTGATTCAGTGTTAACTGTTCTTGGGTCTGTGTATCATCTCCTCTACCACCCATAAATATTGAGCATCCCACACTTCTGGAAGCAATGAAATAGATATTAAGCACCTTCAATTTTCTGAGCATCAATCCCTCCCACCATTTCCCCCCTATCTATATAGGGCAACTCAATTTTCTCAATTGCTCAGGTCAAAAACAACATCATCATTTCCTTCATTCTTTTACATAGTACATATCCAATCCATCAGCAAATCCTGTTTGCTCTACCTTCAAAATATACCCAGAATCTGACCACATATTGCTATGTGCAATATCCCTTTTCTAAGTTGATTGGTGAGGAGATACTGAGAGTGGTTGCACATGGATTCTGCCTTGAGGCAACTCACAGTGTGGTTGGGAGATAGAGCACACATGCAATTGACATGCACATGATAGAGGGTAGAAAGTTGTAAACCCTACAAGGAAAGCACTGATCATGTGCTATAGGAGCTGTGGCTCATTAGATTAATGTTCAGCAAATATTCGTTTACACACACACGTACATTCCTCATGAGAAGAATATGCTTCCTTGCACACTGATATCGGGGCTTGGATATGTAACTTGCTTTGTCCAATAAGATGTGAGTGGAAGTGACAGTTTGTGAATTCAGAGTCAAGGACTTAAGAAACATTGCTCATTTCTGCTCTCCCTCTAGGAGTGTCCAATCCCTTTCTGGAGAAGAGCATATGTCAGCTAGCCATTGCCCTTCCAGCCTGAAACATGTGGAGCAGAGCTGCTCCCACCAACCTGCAGATACAAGGGCAAGAAACAAATGCTTATTTTTATATGCCACTGAATTTGGGGGCTGCTTGTTATGCAGCATATCTGTGGTGAGAGCTGATTAAGATAGAAACAGACAGGCCGGGAAGAAGAGGTGACTTTGAGTATAAATCGCTCAAGGACACTTCCTGATCAGGGGTGACATTGCAGGTGGATTTCACATCACACCTACCATGTTCAAAGCAATCTTACTGGGTTGCAAACCAATAGGGTCGGGGTAGAAAATATCTCAGATAAGGCTATGCGAGGGATGTGAAGGCTTCTCTGAAAACTACTTATGGCCTCACAGCCCATAGAGAATAAGGGGCCTGAAAGAAGAAAGGAATGCTGATGAGGTTTTTCCCTGAGTATTTGGTCATTGGTGTTTGCTCTTGGTGTTTTGTCCGTTTGTGTGTTTTTAGGAAAACTCTCTTCTTCCTCTGCCTGCCCCTTAAGCTTTAGTGTGCCCGCTTCTGTTCTCATGCTTCCCATTCTTCCTGGGAAATCTATTGCTGATGAACATTCTCATACATGTTCCCTTTGGAGCTGGAAAGAGTCTGTCCTGATCTGGGTACCCTCAAAGGCAGAGCCTGAGACAAGGACTCAAGCACAGGGAGTTTGAGAGGTTTCTCTGAGAAAGCAGGAGTGAAGGAGTGGGACAGTGAGGAGCAAAGCCAAGTGAAGTACACATTGGAGGTCAGGTGACTGCTGCGGGCAAGTGGGGCTCAGTCCCACTGGGGATCCTCTGAGGAGCCCTGTAGAATGCCCCTTGGAACTGTCCCACCAGAGAATGGGGAGGCCAAAGCATTTACCCACCACTTCTCGTCCCCCTTTGGTTGAGGGTCTCCCCAGCAATGTTAACTCCCCTCCATCACTTCCTGGTTGCACCTGCCCTGAGCTGAAGGACCTCCCACTGGGGAAGCAAAGCAAAGAGATACAGCAGCACAAGCTCCATGGGATGCAGGCCACGGCCATGGAACTGTCCGCCCCTGAGTGCTGAAATCAGATGTGCCTAGGGGCTGAGGCTCAGTGCATCAGCGTTTGCTACAACTTGGAGAGAGGGGGAGCATTTTCAGCACAGGCCTTTCTCCTGAGTGACTGGCTGTCCCACACACACCTCTGATTCAACATGTTCCAAGCTATGTCATCATCCCCTTCTCCCAATCCTGCTCTTTCCCCCAAATTCCTGAGCTCAGAGAATGGCCCACCCACTATCCACTCTATTTTTGAGACTTCAAAGATATCATCCATTTCTCCCTCTCCTTCACCTGTCAGATCAAAATATAGATTCTGAGTCAGAACCAGGTTTTTCTCTGGCCACCTTCACCCCACTCTGACAGTCCCTTTCCCCCATCACCGGCTCTGTTTTCTCATAGCACTGATTACTCTCTGAAACGCGCTTGCTTACTGACTGTTGACGTGTCTGTTGTCTGCCTTCCATGCCTGGAATGTGAGCTCCAGGAAGCAGGACCTTCTCTTCTTGGTTTACTCCTGCATCTCCAGTGCCGAGAACGGCCCCTGGTACGTGGTAGGTGCTCGATAAGTGTCTGCTGAATGAACAGGTATCTCATGGGGTGAGGGTCCCATGGGCTCCTCTGGTGGTCATCAAAGCAAAGGTCAGTCAGCACTCCTCAGTTCACCATCTCTGCGTCTGTCGCTTTCTGGCTGGCCGTACCTGAGATAAAGGCTCACGTGAAGCAAGAAGTCTGAACCAACCCCCTGGACGGGGAGGAAGGCTGCCGGGAAGGGACGTAAACAAGTCCATGTGGAGCATCCAAGTTGAAAAGTCTGTTATGATCACTGAGGTTCAATACACTAGCTGTATTTTTTTTTTTCAGCTGTACAATTTTGCATTTCAGTGAACTGGCAGGGGAATCGCCAAGCATTCAGCAGCCCTAACTTCCAGCCCTGACCTGGTCCCTCACCCACGCTCTCTCCTCTCCAGAGCTGCGGCCTCCCTGCTTTGCCCACCAGCTCCTCAAGGACACTCAACATCAATACTAAACTCGGGGGAACATTGCTCTTGCTGGTGCAGAAGGAATTTCCTCCCTGAGAGGAGAACATAAAGATTAACTAGGTGAGGAAATTTTTCCCTTGGCTCTGAAGCTTGGGACATTTGTCTGATATGGCACATATTCTCCAGGAGACAGGCTAAATTAAAATACTAATGGACTGCTGTATTTAAAATATATTTACCAATGATTAACAGCTTGGTAGGTGATATATGTTTCAATAATTTCTTACTACAACGTGGGGAAACCTTGATAAATATTCTCAGGGTAATTAGCGGGTGTTTATTTAACATTCAGCTGTGTTTTCCTGCACACCCAGCAGGGTGTCATCGTGCCGCCCAGCCCCTCCTGTGTGCAGAGAGGGACCCAGACCCCAGTGGGGACCAGCCTTGGCTTCTCGGCAGGAGAGAGGGCCCAGCCCTCGGGAAATAGCCCTCCCATATACATGTTTGGGTTGGGCCACGGTGTCGTTGAGTAGGGTTTAGGTGATTCCTTGCTTACATTTAAAAAAAAGTGCACATAAAAGTTTGGACTTGCAGCTTCTCTGACATTTCTGAAAATTTGGCAACACCAAGATTTCCCCCAGAGCCACCCTCAGTGGGACCTGAGTGGACAGGCCTCTCTAGCTTGTCGTAGCCCTCCACTGCACCATAGTTTTTATTTAAAGATCAGCCTGGGCCCCACAGATATTTAAGTTTGCAACTCTGACACACTCTGACCAGTTCTACACTGGGCCACCCCCAGGATTATGTCCAAACACTACACAAATGCCACAGGGAGAGATGCTGGCAAAGGGATGTGGGGAGGGACTGCCTCAGAGCAGAAAGGACCACCGCTCAGACTTCCACCATGAGGGAAGGTTGGACCAGGCCACCCAAGGCACCCCCTCTGCCCGGCCACGCCTTGGAGCCTCTCTACCTTTGAACCCCCATGTCAGGAAGTGTAGAGAGCACTGGTTGGTGTACAGTCAATACTCAAAGCCCGGAGTGTCTGGTTCAAGCCCAATGCCCTTAACTTTCACACCTCTATTATCTGGGGCAGCTGTGGTGAGCACAGCTAGGTGCCTACTTCATATCTACACACAGATACAGACATCCACACACATACATACACATATATACACACATACACACACACACATACATACCACACACACACACACCCCAAGCCCAGATTCTGTCCAGGGTAGCAATGTGCTTAGCTAAAACATCTCACTGACTTCTTTGCACATAAGGGTGCCAACATGGCCCAGTTCTGATCAATGGACTCTAGGTGTGAGTCCCTGGAGAGAGCCATCCTTCCCCACAACCAGGCAAAGTCTTCCTAGGATAAAACCCTCTCCCCAAGGAATGTGAGCACCCTGCTGTGTGCCACTTCTCCCACGTGATACTCTCACTCGTTTTGCCCCTCTGAGCTGAGGACCTAGTGGAGTACAGAGCCATACAGTGGGCAGAACATGGGTCCCTGAAAGACTGTATGGAGCAGAGCCCCTGTGCCAGCCCTAGTGGACAGTGATGTGAGTAAGAAATCTTTTTGCTGCATTAAAGCCACTGACATTTGGAGATTGTTTGTTACCGCAATCAGCCTATCCTGTCGAATATACCCATTTATCTCTCTTTAAGAAGCCAGGAGGATAGACAGTTTTTTGAAGACCTTCTCTTTGGCCCTAGTGCTGATCTCCACTGGTTCAGGCTCCCGATGTGGGTAAGCCATCTTCCATCTGCCCCTTGCACGGGGGCTCACCCAAGGACCCACCAAAAGGAGCAATGAAACTACTCTTCCTTAGAAGCATTCACCTCAGGGCAGCCTTCATAGTGGTCCCAGTCCTGCCTAACTCAGGTCAGGACCCTGGGAAGGAAGCAGAAACATTGACCCTGCTTCTCTTAGCCTCAAATTGCAGAGTCTTGATTTCCTTTCTAACCTGAAGGCTTCCCTGAGTCTTCCCTCCTTCGGGGCCTGCTCCTTAACCCCTATTCCTATTGAGGCCTATTCCTCCTCCAGCCAAGGAGGGAATCACCATCAAATTTCAGAAAGGAGGAGCAAAGCTGGCTGCCGCTGCTGTGGACTCCATGAGCAGCAGAAGTCCAGCTGACAATCTGGGTTCTCCTAGCGCTAACAGCTGGGCTTTCTCAACTTCTTGACTCCCAGGGAAATAAATATGATCTGATGCACTTTCCATGACATCAGTATTACCCAAGAGTGAATAATTCTGACTTGGATGAGTAACTTCATCTCTTCTTGTGGAAATCCCTTGAGGTGAACTCCCTTCAGGACAAAAGGTAGGTAGTCCTTCCCATTGAGCCTCCCACTGAGGGCCTCTAAACTAGGGCCAAAGAGAAGGTTTCCAAAGAGCTGGAAATGTCCTGCCGGGGTAGTCCTACCTCTGTACCACCACTGTGTCATCATCCCAACCCAAATGTGACTGCCCGTCCCCTCATGCGTGTAATTCAGCTCTCTGAGCAGTGCCCCAAGGGGGAGCAGAATGAGAGGGAAGCTAAAAGAACTCTGGTTAGTAATGGTGGCCCAGAGAGGAAGCGAAGACTGAGTATCAAGTCCAGGCTGTCATTCCAAGTATGAGGGGAGCCCTGTCCAGGGAACGTCCTAGAATATTCTAGTGGATGAGAGAACAGTGCTGCATCCTCAGTCCACCAATCCTGTCCCACGCCATGGAGCTTCCATCCAGAACTACTTGCCTCGGCCCATGTCAAACTCTACGCCAGTCCCTACCTGTCCCGGCCCTTAGAAAGCGACTCTATAATAATTTTTGTTGGTACCTAACCAGATTCTGTCCTCAGGAAAAAAATGGCCAGTTGTGGCATCATCTTACCCCTCAAATCTGACTTCTGGCCTTATTCTCCAATGCTTCACTGTCTACTTTACCTGTTACCTGCTCTGGAAAATACCCCACCCAATCCGTCCCAGCCCTGGGACCTCATGGTACAGCACAGAGCAGAGCCCAGGAACCAGCAGATGGAAGGCCACCTCCACGGTGAATGAAGAATTCATCAATGCACCAAGGTTATCCCCGGGACCTCAGTCTCTAGTGTCCTCTGAGAAATCAGGTCTCAGAAGAAACAGACATTTCTTTTTTATGTATTTGATTAATAGGACTGTAGAGATTTCTCATCTGAAACTTGGTCAAAGGCCCCCTTTGATGAGACCCTGGACTTGTGAGGTAACTCAAACAACAAAACACCAAAGGGACTCACCTTCCCTTTGATCGCCTTGTGAGGGTTGGCCTCTATGAGAGTTGAAGAGAAACTCCCAGAGAGACAGAGCTTCATGCCATCGGCAAGCAAGAAGTTGGAGACCCAAGCAGAGAAAGAAGGATCCCATGTGAACGGCAGCTGATCCTGGCAGGCTGGTCATTTGAGAAACGGCTTAGCTCTAGAAATAGGTAGGATCTAGACTGTTGGAGGCTCTAACCTCCAGAATGAGGAGTTTTAGACCTTTTTTTCCTAGGGTGCTCAGGAGTCTTTGAAGATATCATAGAGTCTTCTTCCCCTTTTCAAGAAAAGATCTTTCCAGACCTTTCCTTCCCAAGGAATGTGGCTCCTCAAGCCCTATCAGAACCATCCCCAGTGTCTCCTCTCTCTTCCAGCCCTGATTTGCAACCACAGGGTCAGAAGGTTCCTGGAGGGACCATAAACCCAAGGCCCCCAGGTAAGGCATGGCGTGGCCCGTGTCAGTCGCTGTTTCCTGCCCTTTATGTCTGAGGTGTGGAAAGAACAGAGGCTTTGGAGCCAGGTGGGGTCAGGTGAGCCCCAGCTCAGTGACTTCCTGGGGGAGTGACACCTCAGTTCCCAACTTTAAAATAAAGACAGTGATGTATCTAGCCCAGAAGGTTGTCACAAGGGTCAAACAAGAAAATAAATATTTGTAATCAGCAAATATATATATAAACCACCTTGACATAGAAGGCTCTCAATAAATATCAACTCTCATGTCTACTCCCTTTCTGTAGGCATTGTCCCCAAATTCCTGCATCCTGGGTCTCTATTTCCATCTCCCTGTTTCCATCTCTATGCCTCTCTGTTGCCCCTCTCTGGCCTGAACCACATTCTGCTTGTCTCTCTGGATCATTCTTTTATTTTCATGTCACCTCCTTGCCTTCTCCCAAACCTATAGTTTTCTTTCTCTCAAGTTTCGTTTTGGTCCCTAAAAAATGGTCACTTTGTCTATCTGTGTGTCTTCTTCTTCTCTGTCTCTCTCTGTCTCTGTTTCTCTCTGTCTCTGCCTCTGTCTCTCTCTCTGTCTCTGTCTCTCTCTCTCTGTCCCCACTCCCTCCATCTGCCTTTCTCTGACTCTCTGTCTCTGGCTTTCTCTTTGACTCTCTTTATCTTTGTCTCTGTCTGTCTCTCTCCAGCTCTTAGCTCTCCCAAATTTGTCTCTCTCTGTCCTTCTCTCTGTGTGGCTCCCCACTGTGTGGCCTTCATCAGTCCCACCTCCATCTCCGCATCTCTTTGAATATCGCGATTTCTCTAGATCCCTGCACCACCCCTACTCATCCCTCCTTCATCACTCAAAATCTCATCTCTGGAGGAATGAAGGGGAGGAGCCTGGCAGGATAAGATGCCCGAGCAGAAGGCAGTGTTTTATTTCTCTGCAGAAGGACTGTAAATTCCTCCTGCCGCTCTCTGAAGGAAGAGACCTGCTTTTTTGGGTCTTAGTGGCTAGGGATGAGGAATTGTAGGACAAGAGGGCACAGACTTGGGAAAGAGGATGCAGAGTCAGGGGCCTCTCTAGGTCTGTTCACATCTCCTCAGCAACCTCTGCTCAGCTTAGCCCAGCCAGCAATAAACAGTGTCCATGGAGCCTGTGGGGACATATGTGGGTCAGATCATGGACCCCAGCTGCTAATTTCACTTCCAACCATTGGAATGTGGGTTTCTCACCACATTTCTGGGAGTCATTACAATGGTCTCAAGCAGTCATTAGTAGTACTGTTTATAAATCGAAAACCCAATTCCACTGTGCTTTCCCTGCCCTTGATAACTTTGATGGATTTCTCTTCTAGACCCTTCACCGAGTTCTTTATTTTCCCCATTGCCCCTCCCCCACCACAAAACAACTAACCCCCCCTTCTCACTGTATCTCTAACCTCCTTCTCCCCTTAGAAGAAAGAGTTGTGTTGAGTGGGTGTGCTCGGGCCAGGATTTGCCCAAAGGCAACAGTTAATCAAAGGACTTCCTCTCTCCCAGCTCTGTGCCAGGCACAGGGGCCCCCGGAAAAACGAGATAAACTCCCCACCTTTGAGGTGCTGCCATCTACTAGGAGATATGGAAACTCATTAGTCACAAGCAAAGAGATAGGCCAGATTTGGCCAACGGGCATGCCTTACTCAGCCTGCAGTGTTCTTAAATGTTTTTCATTAGTCTCCAACTTTTAAAACTTGGAGAATTCTATATTAACTTTTCAGGGTTCTACTTCAGTGTAGTCAGCCAAGCAGGGAATCTCTCACCCTAAAAAAAGAAAACTCCAAATAATCTACAAAATCATAATTTTTCTTGAACGCATCAGAGAGCTGAGGTCGCCTACCATCCATGTAGCCTGAAATCTGAGGAAAGAGGCCACTCCAAGGAGGGTCGGGACAGGAAGTCTGGCTTAAGAGGAAGGGGCCGCCCTCACCCCGGTAGGACAGAAAGACTCAGCTCAATTTAAAGAGTTGCTCAAGGCCAAATGTGGGCTCTTGACTCTCAAGATTCCCTGGAGCCCCAGATCAAGATGAGTTCAGCCTCACTGGCAGGCTCTTTCCCACCAAGCTCCCAGGAAGAACAGCATACAAGGTGGAAACCAGAGAAAGCAGCCTCACCCCTGGCAGTGCAGGCCTGGGAAGGGGACCCAGTGCCCCGTGAGGAAGGCTAGAAACCCACCCACCATAGTTTCCACCACCTGTGCTCAGACCCTCCTCTCATATGGAGCAAAAGCCTTAAGGCACACGGGGAGGGGCAGCAAACATGGCTGCCTCCTGGGCTCAGGTGAGGACCCATCTCCTCTGTCAGGGAGAGTAGCAAAGGAAAAACCTTCTACCTGAGAGGAATGGGCAGGAAACAGTGCACTGACAGCCAGAATCAGGCCACAGCAAGAACCCCAGTGAGAACGGCTTCCACCTGCAGAATCCCTCTCAAGACCTGGCAGTCACAAAGTACCTGCCCCCACCACTTAGCATATGCCCCCATACAGCATTTCCCAAACCCCAACATTCCACTTTTACTGTACTAATCGCAGGAATACCCACTAACTGCTGCAAGAACCCTAAAATCTCAGGGGGTTAACAATCAAACGTTTGTTTCTTCCTCAATTCCCAGTCTGATGCAGATAAATTACCTTGTTCAAAGTCAAACACCCAGTAAGAGTCAGAGCTGCGACCAACGCAGATGGCCTGGCCCATAGCTCCTGCCCTTAATCGTCACACTAGGATCAACTGCTGGTAAGGTCTTGTTGTGTTTGTTTTGTTTTGCTTGGACAACCAGCTCTACCAGCATACGCAGCCACACGTGACGGGGATGCCCAGTGGTCTCCCAAATGGATGTGTGACGGGAGCCTGGGGCATCCCTACCCCAGGAAGAGGAGATGTCCTATTTTCCCTCAAGCTTTCCATCCACAGAACACAAGTCAAAGCTTTCACAGGCTTGAGAAATAACACAATTTGGACAAGGGCTTTGATCAGAGGGATATGCTAAAGACCAGAGGAAGAAGTCTCAAGTTTGGACATGTTAAAGGCTGTTTGTGTCAGACCAGGAGACCAGGGCCTCAGGTGCAGCTGTCAGGGGCTACAGCACTGCTTCTGTGGAGCCGTTGCCTCACCACCCCATTCTCTCCTCGAGTGAACAAGTATTTTTGAGTGCCTAAGCTAATAGACATGTCAGCCAAGCACATAGGAGGTGCTCAACAAACACTCATGGAAAAAAATTTCACTACTGGAAAAACTAGTAAATAAATGAATAAAGGAACAAGTGAGCAGCATATGGAATCCATAATCTGCCTTTTCTCCTCCGTCAGCTTGCGTTCGAACTGGGCTGAATGAGTCCCCAGCACCAGACACAGCACCATTGGCCCCAATGAACTGTTTCTAGGACATCTTTACTCCCTTGGCACAGTGAGGTGCTCTCAGGGGCTCTAGCAAAATGAAAGAAATCCATCAAATCAGGTAGACAGGAGTGACAGGTCAGCAGTTGTGACAACCACAAGAGCAGGTGACAATAGGCAGCAGAGTGTTTTGGGCAGGTTTGGGTAAGACGGCAAGTTCAGGAAGTAGACACAAGTGTGAATCCTAACTGAGGGCAAGTTACATTCCCCTCTTCCATTTCCTCCTTTGTACAATGGGGGAAACAATGGTGCCGACCTCATGAAGTTGCCATAAGTGTTAGGTGAGTTCATGCTAAATGTGAATTAAGTGTCTAGTACTGTACTGGCTCAGAAAACGTTCTGCAAAAGTGTTTTCTACTATCATCGTTGAGTAACTGTTTTACGCCAGGCACATCACCTACTGTTACTTCTCAGAAACCAAATCCATTTCCTGAATCCCAACAATCAGGAAGCCTGATCAAAGATCTGACTTCAGAAAACCTAAATGAGAACCTGTTTGGTAGTGAAGGGCCATTCATTCATCCGGGGCCACCAGTTGCTTCAGCTTCTGTCTCATCCTCTGCTTTGGGAAGCCAAGGATACAGCCTTGAGAGAGGGCAGGAAAAAACATGGAAATACCAGCTCAAAAATGTCAACTTCTGTGCCGTCTAGACAAATGTCCTGGTCTTACTGGTGCCCAGGAATCTGCTTCCCTGTCTTCATCCCAACAGGCATGAAGGTCCGATCTTGATGCCTTCTGCTGCAGCCCTTCAATTACAGATTCACTTCACGGGTCTTCTGGGACCTCAGAGAGAGCTGCCCTAAAAATATAAACCGCTGAGATCAATGCCTCTTAGGAGTCCCTGGGGAGAGTATTCTGGACTCTCCAGGAGGTCAGTGCCTCTTTCCCATCCACTACGGCGATTCCCTCCCCAACCCCACGCCTTCTCCATTAACCCAGAACCCTGAGCTGGTTAAACAGCTGCGGCTCCTGTGAGACTCAGAGGTGCAGAGGCCATTTGTCCGGCTGCATGGGGCTGGGAATCTGCAAGAAGCAAATGTCAGGCAAGATCAATAAAGCTCTGAATGGATTGGAGAAATGAGCTTTGAGCCTCAGAGTCCATGCTTAGCCGAAGCACTAGAGACCAGGATGGATAACAGGTGATGAATGCTGCAGTCAGCAAACGTGGCAGCCTGGGAGCGAGGGCAAGGAGCCAGGCCAAGAGGGAAGATCTGGAGGCGTGTAGAGAACCTTGCACTGGGAGAAATAAGACCCAAGTTCCAGTCTGAAGACACCACTAATTCGTTGTGCGATGAGCTGCTCTCTGCACAGCATAAAGAGCTCAGGCTCTGGAACCCAACTTCTAGGTACAAATCCTGATTCTACATCTTACCAGTCGTGTGACATTGTAAAAACTACTTAACCTCTCTGATTTTCAGTTTCCTCTTCTGAAAAGTGGGGTCAATCATAGTACTCGCTTCATAAGATTATTGCGAGGATTAAATCAATCAATACATGTAAAGCATTTAGAAGAGTGTTGGGCATAGTAAGCATTACTAACATTACTAGTATCACTAACATTAGCTGCTGTTACTGAAAACAAAGCTAAGGAGGTAAAGAGGATTGTTCTGAGAAAGAGATGGCAAGCGCAGTGGAGGACCATTCCTGTGCATTTTGCTTGTGTGATTCAAGGTAAATATCACAGAATGGCTCCTAATTGCATGTCAATTCTTCCATCCAGTATTCAACAAAGAAACTGTCTTCTGGACCAAAGTTAGGTGAAAAATTGGCTGTGTTGTACATATTGAAGAAAAGCACAGTGTACACAAAATAGCAGGCATTGTATTTCACAAGCAAATTGATCCAAAATCTTGGCTCTCCATTGTTTTCTCCTTACATTCTGACTTGGGGACCTAAGCTCCACTTAGAAGGCAACTGTCCAAGTTTCATTCACTGACAACTCTGGAATGCCATCTACCTGGAATGTTAGGTGGAGGGTGATTTTAATACTCAGTGAGCAGGAGTTCTGAAATCCACTGGCAATGTCTGCCATGGGCAGTAGTGGGACAGGTACCATGTTATGCATCCTTTGTTGAGTTAACCTCCAAGGGGTTTCTACTTCTGAAAATCTAGGAGCTTATGAAACTCACCAGTGGGATGAAGTGTAAAGATGCAGAAGCAGAGAAAGAGCAAACTAAGGGCCTGTTTTTAAGTGGCAAGGTCCATCTGACAGAGCCACCTCTGTGCCCAGGACCTGGTGCCTTCTTCCACAGCCAAAGGGACCTATGAAATAATCTAAACACAGAGAGAGGAGGTGAGAGTTCTGCACTAACATGCTGCATGATCTTGAGAAAGTTCCTTCCTCCCTGAGCCTCAGTTTCCCCATCTGTAAAATGAGGTGGATAGACCTTAAAATTTAAGGAAAGGGTCAAATATTCATACTATTGAGTATGCTTGACCTTGCTTCTGATGACACAGGAGAATGAGCCAGATTGGGGCAACACCTTCCTGAAGTGGGAGTCAAATGTCTGCAGGGGGATGTGAGGACAGGGGACATCACCATCAGCCCCGAGGCCGTAGTCAGCATGTACATGTCCAAGCTCTAGATCTGAATATCCAATTACTTATTTGAATTTTTTGGATTTCTCAGAGGCGTCTACACTATAATAAGTCCAAAATGAAGTTCTTATTCACACCGTCTGTCAAAACTGCTCCTACCACATTAGTAAAGGTAACCATCTTCCACCAAGATGCTCAGTTCAAAAACCTTGGAGGAATCTTTTATCCCTCCCTTTTCTTCACTGCCCTAACAGCAAACCCTCTTGAGTCCACCTCCAAGTATGTCCTGAAACTATCCACTTTGCTTCCTCTCTGCTACCACCATCCTAAGTCAAGCCATTGTCCTCTTTCCCCAGATAACTGCAGTGATCTCCTAATTGATCTCCTGGCCTTCTCTCTTACTTACCTTCCTACAATCCATTCTCCACACAGCACCCGGAATGGTCCTACTTAGGCCATGTCACTCCCCTGTTTAAATCCTCCAGTGAATTCAATTACATTTAGAACAAAATTTAAATCTCTTACTATGGACTACAAAACCGTACATGAGCAGGTGCCAGCCTACCCTCTGTCCTCGCTTCGTCCCACGTTTCCAGGAGCTCTCCAAGCTCCAGCAACATTCATCTTTGTTGCTTGAACAAGCTGTAATAGACTATTACATTGGTGGCTCCCAATGAAGCACACTTCCCAGTATCTAAGCCCCTTGGTGGTCCCCTCCTCACATTCATTCTGAGCTTGGACATGCAACTTGCTTTGGCCAGTGGGACAATGGGATTTCAGCAAGTCTAAAGTTCAATAACCACTTGCACACTGGGCTTGACTTCAGGAAACATTCTCTCTTGGAACATATTTACCATGTTATTAAGAAGCTCATATAGACTCCTGGAGCAAGAGAGGACATGGGTAAGAGAATTGATGCCAACAGCCAGCATAAACCTCCATACATGTGAACAAATCCTTCTTGGATGTCCCAGCCCTATCCAAGCTCCCAGGTGACTGCAGCTCTGTGAGGGGCTCAGACAACATCACGTGGAGTAAACGAACAGCCCAGCTGAGTCCTGCCCAAATTAATGACCTACAGAATCATGAGAAATAGCAAATTGTTATTCTAAACCACTAAGTTTTGAGGTGGTCTGTTGCACAGCAATAGATAACTGAAGCACAGGCCAAACAAGGCTGTGCCTCTGGGCCTTTGCCCTTGCTGTTCATTTTGCCTGGAATACTCCACCCACAGGTCTCTCTTGGCTTACTCTTCATTACACTGGTTCCGGTTGAAATCTCACCTCCTCAGAGAGGCCTTTCCTGATCGCACTGTCTACAGTAGCACCCACACACGAGGCCTCAGAGCACTCTGTGTTAGTGTCTGCAAAACACTATCTAAAGTGATCTTGTTCATTGCTGGCCTCCTGAACTCCGACCCCAAATGGAGGTTCTATGACAGCAGGAATATTTTGGTCTTCTCCATTGCCATCAACAAATATTTGTTGAATAAATAAATGCGACAGGTCCCAGAGCACCCATTTGGGGTCGTAAAATGTTTTCTTGCTCATTCATCCCAAGAGGGAACAAGATTCCCTTTCCTCAGACTGAAATCAGGGTGTTGTCCAGGGTTGATCACTTAAGACTTAGGGGCCAGCGAGAGCTTCTTGCTCCAATGGACTGAGACACTATTAGCCGCCGAGATGAATGGAGGGGCGATTCAGGTCCTCACAGCAGCTGCGGTGGGAGGGCGGAAAAGTGTTACCTCCTCTGGGGAATAGCCAAAGTGCTTGGAGCAAGTGGTTCCCAAGTGTGGTCCTGAGACAGCAGCATCAGCATTACCAGGAATGCAGACTCTCAGGCCCCACCCCAGACCTCCTAAATCAGAAACTCTCAGGTGGAGCCTGGTGATCTTTGTTTTAACAAACTTTTCAGGAGATTCTCAGGCGTGCAAACGTTTGAGAATTGTTGCTGTAGAAGAAACATTGGAATTCGACCCCTCGCCTGGGTTAACATTCCACCTTGGTCTAATTATCAGAGGCATTGGGCACATGGCTTAGTCTCTTAAGCCTCAGTTTCCTCATCTGTATTCAAGGATCACATCCAGGTCCTGGTAACTCCTCCTTGACTTCTCTGTCTATGACAAAGAAAGTCTCTCATAGTACCAGTACCTCTTTCCCAGAACAACTGCAATTTTATGTCTCCGTATGTGATTATTTATTAACCTCTGCCTCCCTCCACTGGACTGCAAATTTTATGAGTCTTTGCTCACCGACAGCCTCCTCTGTGTCGAGCTGAGTGCCTGGCACATGGCAGGTGCTTAACAAATACTTGTTTAGTTAATTAATATGCATATTCTACACTCTTTGCACTAATCTACTTTCAGTTCCACCACAGTCCAACAAACCCCACCACCTGGAACACACTCCTTCCTGTGACACCCTTCTCCTGATTAATGCCAACTCAAGCCCCTCCTGGAACCTTTGTGAAACAGTGGTTAATAAGGTGGACTCTGGATCCAGACTTACCCAGTTCTGTCACTTACTAGGTCTGTGACCTTGAGCGTGTATCTGACTTCACTGTGCCTTAGTTTTGCCATCTGTAAAGTGGGGATAATAATACCAATAGTAGTACCTTCCCCATGGGGTTGTGGTTCAGAGGATGCCATGAATAAACACAGGTAGAGCACTGGTCCTCACACCTGGCTGCACGTTGGAAACATTGGGAAGCTTTTTATAAAGACTGATGTCTGAGTCCCATGCCCGGAGATTCTGATTTAGTTGGTGTGGGGTCAGGCCCAGGCACCGGGATTGTTAATTCTCTCCAGGTGATACTAATACGCAGCAGAGTTTGAGAACCACTAATGTAAAGTGCCTGAAACGGTCCCTGGCACTTAGAAAGCATGAGACAAATATCAGCTACTTGTGTCTTTTAGGTAATGGCAGAAATTTCATTTCCCGCAGGAAGTCTTGCCTGAGTGCCAAGACCACGTTGGTGTTTCTCCTGTGAGCTTCTACCTCCCCATGCCTCCTCCATAGAAATATTCATCCCACTGCATTGAAACTGTCTAGTTACTTGTCCATCTTCCGTGCTAGACATGAGCTGGGTGCCAGCACATGGAACGAGGCTGGGCACAGAGTGATTCTCAAGAAGATGGGCTGAAGAAATCTTCTGACTCCCTAGCTTACCCCAGCCAGTCCAGCAGCTTTCTACACTGTCTATACACCTGACATCCCCAACATTTCCACTGAGCTCAGACTCCAGAACCCAACTGCTTGCTCAGCATCACCACGGCTATTCAGTCGGCATCTCAAACTGAACATGTCCCAAACTAAACTCTATTTTCGTCTCCACATTTGACTTCTCCCTCAGTCTTCCCATCCCAATTAACTGGCACCTTCCCTCCACCAGTTTCCCAAACCAGAAATCTCGGAGTTGTCCTTAACTCCTCTCGCTCTCTGACACCCTATATCCAATCCACGAGCAGATCGCATCAGTTCTACCCGCAAGCCAGGTATCCGGGATCCAACCATTACTACCTCCACCATTACACTGTGGCCCAAGCCACTGTCATCTCTCACCCAAAACAGGGCCATATTCCTGTCTCCACCTTGTCCCCCAATCGTTCATGACAGCACAGCAACCAGAATAATCCTACTATATAACTTAAATAAGACCTGGTAACTCCTCTGCTCAAAACTCTCTGATGTTTCCCACTTGCACTCAAATTAAAATCTGAAGTCCCACCACAGCCTAACATTCCTGCGTGACAGGCCCTGGCTATCTCTCTGACCTCGTCTCCTACCACTGCCCCATTCACTCACTCTGCTATGGCCACACTGGCTCTCTTGCTGCCATTCAAACACCCTAGGCCCACCCATGCTCAGGGCCTTTGCACATGCTGCTCCCTTGCCTGTAACTCTCTTCCTCAAGTATCTGCTTGGCTCATTCCATCATTCCCTTTTGGTCTTCGCCTAAATGTTACAAGGGGGCCTTCGCTGACACCCTTGTCTCAAATAGCCCTCCAATCTCTTTCCCTCGCCATCCCCCTTACTCTGCTGTACTTTGTTTCACAGCCCTTATCACTGTCTGGCAAAACATCTATTCTTTGTGATCTGCCTCTCTATACACCCCACACTAAATGTCGGCTCTATGAGAATAAGAATGTTGTCTACTCGGTCTGCTGCCATGCTCCCAGCACTGAACACAATGGCTGGCACACAGTAGGTGCTCAATAAACATTGAGTGGCATCACCTTCTTGTGAGCCTGGTCAGCTTACATTAATAGGGTGGAAATCCACGCAGCTGGAAGGGGTTTCACCACTAGGGTGCTAACTGCCCTCCTCACTGAGCAGTGTTTAGCTTCTAGGGAAAAACATTTCTCAGGAGAGAAATAGAATCTCTATGGAAGGAAGAAAGGCCTGGCATTCCGTGGCTTTTTCCAAATATTTTCAACAGCAATTTGAAGGATATTTGCTCATCTGGCATTTATCTTCATTTGGCATGGGAAATGGCTGAAAGACATGGAGGGGAGGCATTGCTTATAAACATTGGGTGGTGACAAAAGAGACCTCTTACACGAATCTGTCGTGAAGGGCAGCCATGGCCGCTCGGTTCTATGAAACCTGCCCCCATCCACTTTGAGTCATTCAGCCAGGGTGCTCCGCTAGCTCAATTCATTTTTTTGTGTGTGTGAGGAAGATCAGCCCTGAGCTAACATCCATGCTAATCCTCCTCTTTTTGCTGAGGAAGACCGGCTCTGAGCTAACATCTGTTGCCAATCCTCCTCCTTTCCCCCTACCCCCGCCAAAACCCCAGATAGTTGTATTTCATAGTTGCACATCCTTCTAGTTGCCGTATGTGGGATGCGGCCTCAGCATGGCCGGAGAAGTAGTGCGTCGGTGTGCGCCCGGGATCCGAACCCGGGCCGCCAGTAGCAGAGCGCGCGCACTTAACCGCTAAGCCACAGGGCTGGCCCCTAGCTCAATTCATTTGAAGAATAATTAACAAGACAGGAAACAACATGTGTTGGAGAGGATGTGGAGAGAAGGGAACTCTCATACACTGCTGGTGGGAGTGCAAACTGATGCAGCCACCATGGAAAACAGTATGGAGATTCCTCAAAAAAGCAAGGATAGAACTACCATATGATCCAGCTATTCCACTGTTGGGTATTTATCCAAAGAACTTGAAAACACCAATTTGCAAAGGTACATGCACTCCTGTGTTCATTGCAGCGTTATTCACAATAGCCAACACTTGGAAGCAACCTAAGTGCCCATCAAGGGACGAATGGATAAAGAAGATGTGGTATATATACACAATGGAATACTACTCAGCCATAAGAAACGATGAAATCCAGCCATTTGTGACAACGTGGATGGACATTGAGGGTATAATGCAAAGTGAAATAAGTCAGAGGGAGAAGGTCAAATACCGTACGATTTCCTTCATTAAGTAGTAGATAATAAGAACAATAAACAAACACATAGGGACAGAGATTGGATTGGTGGTTACCAGAGGGGAAGGGGGGAGGGAGGAGGGTGAAAGGGATAATTCGGTACATGTGTGTGGTGATGGGTTGTAATTAGTATTTTGGTGGTGAACATGATGTAATCTATGCAGAAATAGAAGTACAATGATGTACACCTGAAATTTTTACAATGTTATAAACCAATGTTACTGCAATAAACAAAAAATTAAAAAAAAAAAAGAATAATTATCCACTGTGTTGTCAGTGCTGCTCCCTTGTCCCTGGACAGTTGGTGTCAGGGAGGTTAGACTAGTGACAAGTGAGTGTGTCTGATCACTGTTCATGCCCTGGGAGGGGTGGCCGGCTGGGGTCGGGTCACTGGGACCCGGGCATGTGAGTAGGGGTTGGCAGTACTGCCTGTGTCACTGATGGTGGTGCTTCTCAAGCTCCGGCATCTTAAGGTGCAGATTGCCCTTCCAGTCTGGACCTCCCTGAAGTGACATCTTCAAGGGCTGTGCTCACATCAGCACCCAGGGCACAAGCCCACCTGGGCATAGCAAGTCACTGTCACATGGTCTGTGCCCAACACTCTGCTTGTCCCTCCAGATTCCGTGCACCCTTCTCTACCTTCTCTGTGCCCCGGAGGCTAACCTCTGTGGTTTGCATCAGTTAGTTCCTTTCTCTCTACTTCAGGTTGAGTTTGGCTGATGGGAGGAGCCAACAGGAGATCAGAGGGCAGGAGAGGGAGGTCAGAGTATTATTCCCCCTGTTAGGTTGAATTGGAGACTGGAGTGGCTGCGCTTCTACTGAAAACCTGTCCTGTTGGGTGAGCCTCTCTCTTGCCTACAGCTCCCCCTGGATCCTGGTAAGCCTTGCAGGTCTAGGGCTGGTAATTGTTCCCCACAGTTGCTAGTCCCCGAGAACTTCACCGTCTCTTGCTGGTTGCCCTTAACCTTGTTGAGGCCACTGCACATGGTCCCTTCAATAAACTGCCCTCAAGTATCCCTTGCAGTGTGCCACGTGTTTCCAACCAGAACTCTGAATGATCCTGAGCTGTACCTCCACCATCTGTGAATCCTCTGCAGGGAATGCAGGATGACTTAGAATAAGATATTCTTCCAACAAATATGTATCAAGCCATGCCACATACCCAGCACTGTACTGACCTACTGGGATATAATCGGACCTCAGAGAGCATCTTGTCCATAAGAGAGACCAATGAGTAACCAAGGAACCAGGGGCTACAGAGGAGGGCAACTCTGTGGAGTCAGAAGAGACTTCCTGGGGAAGATGACTGCTGGGCAGGAGCTGAAGGATGAATTAGAGTTGCTGGGAAAGGAGGAAAAAGAAGAGTTCCAGGCTGAGGGAGGGCACGGGTGACGCTGGGAGGTGAGAGAGTATGGTCTGTTTGGAAATCTGAAAGTCAGTCAAGTTGCAGAGTGAGGTGGCAAATGGCCATTCCAGACTCTTGGATTCAAGCGACAGCAACTGTACTCAACCTATTTTAAATTGGAAGGGGAAATTTTTGGCTTATGAAACTGGGAAGTTCAATGTAATATTGTCTTCAGGCATAGCTGGATCCAGGGTTTCAAATGAAATTGTTCTCTCTCTCTCTTCCACACCACCACCATCCCCATCTCTGCCCTTTGACCCCCCTCTTTATGTCTGGTCTTGACTTATTCTGGACATTATCTCCTACTATGTCCAGGTTTTCATTATTTGGAAGAGGAGAGAGCGACCACATCCTCTCAACTCCAAGACCCAAAAGGCATGGACCCCTCCTCCTCCTGCTCCAAAAAACAAATGAAAAATCCAAAGAAGGGCTGTAGTGTGTCTCTCTGAGTCATATGCCGATTCCTGAAGCAATCACTATAACCAGAAGAGTGAGGGATTATAATTGGCTGAGCCAGGGTCACAAGACTGCCCCTGTGGTGATGGGGGCAGGATGTTCTAAGGGGCAACCCATTAGAGTCACATAATTGATTTCGGGGTGGGGAGCAGTCCCTCAAAGGAAAGTTCTGGAGAAATAAAAACGACTGCTGTCCATAACAGCCCGAGATGAATTTGGACGGGTCAGCAGAACTGTTCAGGATCCCTGCTCCTTTTGTCCTGGCTGACATGGGCCAACTATGAATCCCCCCACACACACACTGATGCTCACACATGCCCCTCGGAGCCCACCCCCTGCATTGGTCACCATGCTGTGGTCTGTCCACATCCCAATTGTACTTTGGCTTCGTGGGCTAACCTCTGCTGGTCACCAACTTTTGATGCTGCCCTGCCCTTGTCTGGGTTTCCATTCTGCCTCTACCTGCTTGAAACAGGGACCTGGCCTCAGGACCTGGATGAAACCACTGCCTCCTCCTCTCTGTGAGACTGTCACCAAAGCCTGAGGTCAGGAGAAGCAAGGGGTCAACTCCACCAAGAACTAACTGCCTATAGGTGGCAGGTCCTCAGACATCAGGCATGAGTGTGGAGCAAGGCACCATGGCTTGGATAGCAAGGATAGGACAGAGCCCCAAGCTTGGAAACCAAAGCAGAAGCCCAAACATCAGGGATGGACCAATTCAGGAGAGTGGAAGGACAGAGGAAGAGATAAGCTCCAACAACCATCACTGGACATGACAGGTCCTACAAACTATGGGAGTCTTAGAGTTGTGGGTTCACATTAGGCTCCAATGTTTACTTGCTCTGTGGTCTTGGGCAAGTCACTTGACCTATTTGAGCCTGCTCCCGCATCTGTAAATATCAATCTCATAGGAATGTTGAGAGGATTAGATGATACATGCAGAGCTCCCAGTACAATGACTGGCTCTACAGATGCCGTGGTGTTGGTGAAGGTAAAACTAGATGCTATGACAGATATATTGTAAATCTCAGTGACCTAGCACAAAAAAAGTTTCTCTCTCACTCATGCACTGCACTCTCACTGGGTGCAGTGTGGTGCTCCTGGCCAGACAGTCTTCCACATGGTCATTCTGGGACCCAGGCTCCTTTGGGTTTTCCCTTCTCTAGAATTCTCTCCACACTATCGATGACACGGAAAGAGTGGAGAAGGCACACACTTTGACACAGAAGTGACACGCATCACTTCTGCTCACATTCCATTGGCCAGGACTGGCCACATGGTCTTCCTTAGATGCAAAAGAGACTGGGAAATTAAGCCCATCGCTGGGCAGCCTCTTTTCAGCAAGAATTATGCACCATGGGAGGAGGGGAACACAATTCTTTGCTGGGCAGCTGCCTGCCTCTGCCATCACTGTTGTTGTACTCCCTTTTCTCTCGCCTGCCCCAGCAATATTGGCTCACCTGGGAAAAGGGCTAAGGCCAGGGGCTGGGGAGAGTTAAAAGCCTTACATGGCATTGACAAGGAGACGGTGGCTAACCCAGACAGTCCATTCTCCTGTCACAGAGACACTCTGATGAGGAACAGAAAGGAGAGCACCAAAGATAAGCCCCCCACCGAACCCACGATGATGAGCTCGGCAAGCTCCCGCCAGGAAGCCAACACCAGAGGCTGTATTTCTGCAGCTTCCAAAGCAGTGCCTCCTGAGCCATAGAACAATTCAGATAAACAGTTCCCAGGTATTGTCAAATAGTGTGTTTAAAAATGAAACCAATTTGACAACCGCTTTCTTCCCATGGAAGAAATTGGGGAGACAGTTAGATCTGTTCGAAATTCACTTAACTGGTTCTCTTACTGCTTCTTGTGGTGGGTCCTCAAGCTTCCCGCTAAGGTAGGTGTTCTTCTCTCCCCTGTAGGCAGGGTCCCTTCAGGGTCAGGCAGTCAGGCAGCTGAGAGCTCAGTTCCCAGATCAGTCACCTTCCGGATGCATGGCCTTCCATGAGCCACTTCATCTCTCGGGGGCCTGTTTCTCTCCTAGGAGGTAGCAGTAAAGGGTGCCTACTTTTCCAGGCTGTGGCGAGGAATAAGACTTTGCCCTGGCACATGGTAGGAGGATCGTGAATGGTGGCTGTTACTATTCACGATACTTAAGCCACTGAGCCCTAGGTTACACCCTGAGGTCATCTCACTGCTCTGAGTAGGACAGCACCGTGGTTAAGAATACAGGCTCCAGCATCAAACCGACCTGGGTTTCAGCCTAGCTCTGATAATAAATAGCTGTGCAACCTTAGGCAAGTAGTTCAGACTCTCTAAGCCTCAGTTTCCTCATCAGTGTAATGGCGATAATAATAGGACCTGGCTCATAGGGTCGCTGTGAGAACAATGCACAGAAAGCTCTCAGCACTGTGCCTGTAAGCTCTACCAGTGTAGCCACGGTCGTCGTGGCTGCTGTTGGTGTTATTTTATGAGGAATATTGAGGCTTCATCCCTCACCCAGCCTCCCTTCCTGCCAGATCACTGTAATTCTGATTCTTGCTTCTTCACTGAAGCTGTTGACAGGCAGGCTTGGGAGGTGGGTTGGGAGGAAATATTTATTTAAACCAGTGATTCTCAACCCTGGTTGCACATTAGAATCATCCAGGGGGCTTTTTAAATCCCTATAACACCACCAGGCTGCAGCTCTGACCAATAAAATCCGAATGTCCGGAAATGGGACCCAAGCACCAGAGTTTAAGTCCCCAAGGTGTCCCAATGTGCAGTGGGGAATTCCTTAGTAAGCATCATTTCATGCCGGCCAATTTGCACATACAACTCATCAAACTCTCCAACGATTTTTGGAGATAGATGTGAATTTCCTTCCATTTAATCTAGGAGGAAACTGAGGCACAGAGCGGTGAAGGGACAGAACGGTGCAGTTAGTTATCATCATCCCCATTCCAGAAGCAAGGAGACTAAAGCCTGCCTGACCGGTCCCTGCCCACTACAGGGAGAGAAGCACATCATGGCATTTGTGCCGGAATCACGTGGCGGCCAGCATCCAGCAGGCCTGTGGCTTCCCCTTGGTGGCAGCGGCTTCAGTGGAGGAATGTGGCATTGCGAGAGCGCCCAGGGGGTTCTAATGTAGCCCTGGGAGGACAACAGAGAGTCAGGGCTCTAGAGCCACCTTCACACGGGAACCTGAGCCAGGCCCTTCCCCCTCTGCTCCTCGGTGTTGAAATCTAGCAAGCGAAAGGACAAAGGCAAAGTAGGATTCTGGGACAGAAAAAAGAACACGGGTGGGGAAACTGGCAAAATCTAAATAAAGTCTGCAGTTTAGTTAGTGGTATTGTCCCGATGTTAATTCCTGAGTTGTGATCAATGCACATGGTTAGGTAAGACATTAACATGAGAAGAGGCTGAGTGAAGTGTTCAGGAACTCTCTGCACCATCTTCGCAACTCGCCTGTAAAAGCTTAAGACAAATACGTGGCAAGGCTGGCGTTCCAGGGCTACCCCTTTGTCCGACATCTCCAGGAGTCATGTAAGGCAGCAGCCCTGTGCTAACTAGATCTCAGGTCCTTCCAGCCACAGTTGTCCCACTGCTATGACAGGCCCAGAAGAGAGGAAGAGCGAGCCCACATCCACACTCCCACGCTGCGCTTCCCGTCGCGAGCAGCCTGTGAAGTCACACCGGCAAGGTGTTACCAACGCCTAGACCTCTCTTTTTTGGAATTTAGCTGGCGTGTCCCGCATTCCCCACCTCTGGATTTCACTGTAGCGGTTCCTAAATGGTATTCTGGAAGCCATGCCAGGGACCAGGGTTGGGGGGGAAGAAGGCTCAGGATGGACCCTTGCTATGGGCTGAGTTGTGTCTCCACTCCCCAAATTAATATACTGAAATCCCAACCCCCAGTACCACAGAATGTAACTTTATTTGGAAAAAGGGCCTTTAAAGAGGTAATTAAAGTTAAATGAGGTCATATGGGTAGGCCCTAATCCATGGGGATCGATTTTGGAGACAGGGCCTTTAAAGAGCTGGTTCAGTTAAACTGAGGTTGTCTGGGTAGAGCCTAATGCAATCTGCCTGGTGTCTTTATAAGAAGAGGAGAACAGGACAGAGAGAGAGACATCAGGCACATGCACACTCAGAGAACAGGCAAGGCAAGACACAGCCAGAGGGCAGCCACCTGCAAGCCAAGGAGAGAGACCTCACGAGAAACCAACTCTGCCAGCACCTTGATCTTGGACTTCTAGAACTGTGAGAAAATAAATCTCTGTTGTTTAAGCCACTCAGTCTGTGGTATTTTGTTCTGGCAGCCCGAGCAGACTAACACAACTCCCCAGGAATACTCCTGACTGAGAGGGCTCCTGGAGGAGGGGAAGAAAAAGAAGAGGATGAGGAAGGAGGAGGAAGAGAGGGAAGACCCAGAGAAGGAGGAGATGAGAGCAATGGAAGAGAGAGGAGAGGAGGAGAAGGCTTCAGCGGACAAGGAAGAGGAGAGCTGAGTTTGAATCCCACCCAGGAGTGGCTGTACAGGTTGTTAAAACATTGACGACCTTCCCTAATGGTTGGGAAACAGCTGCCCCAAGTCCCCAGACTGCACCCCCCCAGCCAGCCTGTCCCCATCCGAGACCCCCCAGGTCTCCCCCAATCCAAGGGGCCTCCAGACCGTGCCCAGGTCTTAAGCCGTCTTTGTCCTGTTAGGGCAGGGGTGTCTGCACTGGTTATAAATATTGCGACTCTCACCCTGGTCTGACCCCTTATTCATGACTACCTGTGCAACCTCAGGTGGCCTGACTTCCTGGTCCTCTGTTTCCTCGTCTCTAAAATCCTAGAGTTCTGAGCCTTCCGAGAGATTACAAAGGTAGAGGTCTTAGTACAGTGGCTGGGCTGGTGGGAGGGGTCCAATCCATGGGGACTTCATCACTGTGAATGCTGTGGTGGTTGGTTGCAGTTGTGGTTACCAGGGAACAGTTACAGATGGTTGACAGTTAACCTGTGCCTCCTGGCTGCTGTGGTGATAATGCACACACTTGTTATAACCCAGAGGAGCTGGGGTTAGGGAGTGGTCCCTTGGGTTGGTGGACCAGCCCTGCAGTGTGCCTGGGCCCCCAAGGGCATATCCATTGACCCCACCCAGCTCCCCATGAAGTCTCCAGCGATAATCCCCGGGGGTCCTGATGATCAGATGGGGACTAGCCCTGAGAGTCACAGGGCTGGATTTGGGAGGCTGAGGTCAAGCCAGAATTAGGAACACTGCCAGAAAAACCGAGAGAGTGTCTAGGGATGAGGAGACAGATGAGGAGAATACAGACATAGCCATGTTTAGGGGAAGGCAGCCAGAGTTCCCCAGACCCTGGAGATCCAACGTCAGGGCTGCACATGGTGTGCCAGCCTGCCCTCAGGGCAATGACAGTTTACTGAGCACCTACTAAGTGCCAGGTGCTGTGCTGGCTGTTCTACATTCACACCTAACTCAACCACATCTCAGCCTGTTCTTGGCAAAGCACTAAATCACAGCACGTTTTATGGATACGGGAAATTGGGTACAGAGGATAAAGAGTAGCTTGTCCAAGGCCGAGTGAAGGAGCCAAGCTAGACATCCGAGTCTCTCTGACTCCTAAACCCAAGCTGCCCCACAAAATCCTAAAATCTTCCCCATCTGGGGCTAGTCCGGTTCGGGGTGCAGGTGGCCTGGCGGGCAGCTGGATGATCTCCGTTTGGGCAGCTGGGCAGGGCCGGGCAAGGTGGGGCCGATGCCCCTGGTGTCCGTCCTGGTGGCTGGAGGCTGGTTGTCCACTTCTCCAAGCTCCCTAGACCAGGTGGTGGGGAGCAAGGGAAGGGGGCAGGTGAGAAACAGCAGGTAGCCACATGGGGGGTGGCGGCCCCCTACGACAGGTGGGGTAACAAACACCATGACCATGTGACAATGTCAGCAGTAATTGTTTCTGCCACACTGCGTTCCGGGCTGTGACATGACTAACAGGGCTGCAGGTGGCATGACAAGTCGGGAAATTGTTTAAGATTGAAAAGCACAGCGGAGGAAGCGACGGTGTTCTGACGTCATTACCACCCCCCGTGGGAGGAATAAGGGAAGCGGCGCCCACGTGCGGGAGCTGGGACAGGCTGAGCTCATCAGCTCTGCCCACCCTCCTCCACCGCATCGCCCACTCGCCTCCTAAGGCTTCGAGGGGCCCGAGCCCCTGCCATTCTGAGGCTCTTAACATATTAAAAAAGAAGAGAACACACAAACAATCCCACAGTCACGGCTCATCCCCAGTGAGCACGTTAACATTTTAACACCCTCAGGGAAAAAAAGGCAAAGCAATATAATTATACTTTTCGTATGATAATTATGGGAGTTCTAAAATATTATCCATTCTGTGTTCCCTATGGGCAGTGAGTTCCAGGTACAGGATACACATTTAAAGTTTGAGATAAATGACTTCTTTCAATCCTGTTGGTGGATCCCTGAATACAATGGTATAGAAATCCTATTTGGATGTGATGTCAGAAATTTAAATTATATTTCTTTAACAAGAATACGTGTGTGTACATATGTGTGTGTCTACATACATACACACCAGTTTTTATTATGTGCCATAATATTTCATTATAATTATTTAATTAATTAATTATTATTATTATGTGTAGAGCACACGATAGAGCTTTGTAAACAGTAATGCATTTACATCTCATAACAACCTGAGGACTAGGTACTGTCATCACCCTCATTGTCCAGATGAGGAAACCGAGGCAGAAAAGGACCGAATGACTCGCCCAAGGTCACAGCCACTGAGTGGCAGAGCTGGGATTTGAGCTCAGGGCATCTGGCTACAGAGCGTGTGTCTGTAGCCCCCACGATGGGAGCATCTTTAAGTCTTTGGGAAGATGAGGTCTGGGCCACATGGACCTCCTGATCTCCCCCGTCCACCACAAACAAGCCAGAGGCCCTGCAGTCAGGAAGACTCCCCCAAAGAATGGCTGCACCGTTTTGGCATCTCCAACAGCTGCAGACTCGGCAACACCCACCTCCCCCTCTAGACTGAGCACGGCCCAGGCCTTGACCCTGGAGGGAGCGGATGCTAAGCTGCTCCCCGAGGAGGTGGTTTCAGGCTGCCCCACTCTCCTAATAGCTCCTGGCTATTCTGCTTGAGCGGATCCAACAAGCTGAGCCAAGACTAAGCATTCCTGTTCACCCCCAGCTGGGCCCCTGGACCTCAGCGCTGACAAGAACTAATTAGGGCTGTGACAGGCCCGCCCAGAGGCTCTCCACTTTCCCCACCAGCTTCCTTTGCAGACCTAGTTCAAATGTCCTCCCCAGAGGGCTCTTTCTCCCCCTGCCATGCTTATCAGCCTGTTTTATTTTCTTTTTTGTTTTTTTTGTGAGGAAGATCGGCCCTGTGCTAACATCTGCCAATCCTCCTCTTTTTGCTGAGGAAGACTGGCCTTGGGCTAACATCCATGCCCATCTTCCTCCACTTTATATGGGACGCCGCCACAGCGTGGCCTGACAAGCAGTGCATAGGTGCGCGCCCGGGATCTGGGCCAGGAACCCCGGGCCACAGCAGCGGAGCTCGCGCACCTAACCCCTAGGGCCACCAGGCTGGCCCCTGTTTTATTTTCTTCCTAACGCTTGCTGAAATCTAAAATTGCCCTATCTACTTATCTCTTTGGATATTTATTGTCTATCTCTGTCCATCAGAATTTAAGCTCACAAAAACAATGCTACATCCTGAGCACCTAGTAGCTGGCACACAGTAGGTACTCTATAAATATTTGTTGAATGAATGAATGAGTGTTGGGGTCACAGCATCAGCGACATTTCTGGGGAAAAGAAGACATGGTTATTCTATAAATTCACATTCTCCAAAAGAGCCACCTTTCCAAGAAGTTTTAAGGTACTATGTTGACGCGACCGTTGCTAAGATTATGATGAAAAGGCCTTAGAACAGTCAGTATGAAGGCAGAGGGGGTCGTTCAACTAGGGTGAAACCATAAGTGGTCAGACCACGAGAAAGGAGTCAAATAGAATAAACTTCACATTTCCTCACTTCTCACCAAATAACAGCCTGGGCCCTGGGCCCTGGGCCCTCCACACACACTTCCCCCTCCGGCTGGCCCTGCTAGACTTCTGCCCACGTGCCCAGCTGTTGGAAGCCACCAAAGGGGGTGGGGAGGGAAGAGCTCCATTCACGCCGGCCTGGAAGGCGAGGAGGGAGGGAGCTTCTCTCTCCTGAACCCCTGCTGAGTGCCGGGCTCTGGTGGAGAGGTCTGCGCCTTCAGCATCTGGGGTTTGCATCCCCACGGCAACTATAATCTCCACTGTACAGGTGAGAAAAGCAAAAGCACAGAGAAGCTTAAAATTCACTCAATTCACACAGCGAGTGAGGGGAGGGACTCAGGCCCACCTGGTGCCCAAATCTTCATCACACTGAGGCCGGGGTGAGGGCGGGGCGACCTCCCCTCTTCCTACATGACCGTATTCATTTCCTACCCCTGCTGTAGCAATTACCACAAACTTAGTGGCTTAAAACAACACAGTTTTTTATTATTCTATAGTCCTGGATGTCAGCAGTCGTAAAGTGAAGGTGCCTGTGTTTCTAAGGGAGGTTCTAGGAGAGCGTCTGTTCCTTTGCCTTTTGCAGCTTCTACAGGCTGCCTGCCTTCCTTGGCTCGTGGCCTCTTCCTCCAACTTCAAGGACAGCAGCAACAGCTCCAAATCAATGTCTCTCTCTCTCTCACCTCCTCACCTCACATTGCCTTCTCTCCCTCTGGCCCTCCTGTCTCCTCTTATAAGGACCCTTGTGATTAGAGCAGGCCCACCAGATAACCCAGGAAAATCTCCCTTCTCAAGATCCTTAACTTAATCTCACCCACAAAGTCCCTTTTGCCGCATAAGGTCACATGTTCATAGGTCCCCAGGATTGTTCTGTCTACCACAATTACTTTGAACATCCATCAACCTAATCCCCATCACAAAGGGGAGGTGAGAAATGGGGATAAATATGAGAAAAAGTATCCACGCCAAAGAAAGGGTCAGAAGTACTGACTCGGGGCCTGGAGGGAGCCCTAAATAACACAAGAGGCCCCTAGCTAACGTGTGCAATGTGCAAGGCATACTCTAAGATCTCTCTATAGTTAATTCGTTGAACTGTCAAAACTGTGTCAGGTAGGAACTATTGTTATCCCATTTTACAGATGAGGAAACTGAGGCACAGGAGTCAAGGAACTTGCTCATCCCAGCTGGTAAGTGGTGGGGATGAGATTTGAACCCAGGCCAGAGTCTTAACCACTCTGCCCTGGAGCTGGACCCTCACAGAGGTGTCACCCCTCACCTGCATACACTATTTTTATGAAGGCTTTCTCATCATAACTCAGCTTCCGTTTACTGAGGGCTCATCGTGTGCCGGGCTGTGGGGCTGTGCTCAGTTCTTTGTGTGTGTTGTCTCACTTAATCCTCCCACAATCCTGGATACTAGGATCCCCCCCCTTTACAGTGATTGGATAATAGATGACCAGAGGGTGAAATAAGCGATAAAGGCAAAATTGAACACCAGGACTTTAAAATCCAGGCTGTTACCACCACAGTCCCCTGCAACCAAGTAGGTTGAGAGCATCAGGACAGGCCCCCCGGTCTGGCAGATCTATGGACCCCTCCGCCTCCCCCTACAGAGCCCGCTTTGCCCTTCAGCAGTGGTCCAGGGGCAGGGAGGCAGTGTCAATAATGTATGACATCCACGAGATAAAGCGCGTCCGTAAACGCTGCTGGCAGAGGCTCATCAATGTACGTGGGGGTTTTATGTCTCCCAGCTCGGATGAAGGCAGTTCCTGCCTTGCCTTGGGCCAGCATAAAAATGTGACCTGCAAAGGTTACATTTATCTCCAGAGAGAACCCCCCCACCAGCTGATGGGGCTGGAGGACCACAGTGACAGGTAAGCTGCATCCCCCCCATCCCCCTCCCACCCAAGCTCAGCCAAGCCCAGCTCAGTCTCGTGTCAGTTTCCCATCCTGGGTCCTACACCTCCCGGTGATTTAAAACTCTGCTGGTAGAGGCTTCAGACTCTGGGATGAAGCCCCGTGGCTCTGGATTTAGGGGTCACTGGGGGGCTAGGATTTGGGTCCCTCACCTTTCAGAATGTGGGTCCTAACCCAGACCTACCTTTATTCATTCATTCATTCATTCACCAGAAATGCACTGAGCAGCTAGTTGGTGGCAGACCCTGCCGGAGGCGCTGGCGATGAATGGTAACCAAGACAAAGACCTTCTCTTAAAGAACATTCCAGAGATGGGCACACAGCACAAGGACCTTCATGACAATTTTCAGATGCGGACATGTAGGAGCAGAGATGGGGCGCCCCTGTCCAAGTCACACAGTTTACGAATCACAGAGCTGGTCTCAAAACCAAGTTCGCCCTCTATGCCTTTATCTCTGCATCTTTTCTTTTAAAGGTTACTGACTTGCAACTCCTGTAATGGATGAGAGCCAAGTTTGGAAATCAGAAAGTGCCTTAAAAATAAATCTCAGGAGGGAATTATATGTGAAAGGGAAATCTGAACTTAGCACAAGTCCGGGCGTATAGTAGGTGCTCAAAGAAATATACGGAAGGAAGGGAGAAAGGGAGGGAGGGAGAGAGGATGCTTAATTTCAGAGGTGATCGTGTTTCTCCACTGAAAGAGACAGTGAAGCTGACAGTTTTATTGTTCAATTCTTTCATATGGATTTTGAATAAAAAATAAATTGGCTTCTTTTAAAGAGGACAATCCTCAGAGCCTGGGAGACCGGCAGTGAATCATGCGTGCCTGCCCTTGGCTCTCTTCCTCACGATGGGAACTCCCTATTTGCAGCCAACCAGGACTTAGAGCTGGGGGGGTCCAGGGTGGGGGGGCAGTGATGGGGGAGGACCTCCTGACTCCCCCCTACACCAGGCCTCCCCTCTACTCTCTCTCCTGCTCACTGCTTGCAAATACCTTCCCCAAGTGGGGGCCCCTGTTCAGTTCACACCCCTCTGTCTGTGTGATCTGCCCTGAGACCTAGTGCCTGCTGCCTCCTCCTCCCCCTGGGATCTTGGGCAAGTGTCTTCCTCTCATCTGTAAAACAGCATAAGAAAACCTCCCTCCCAGGACTGCTGTGAGAGTTAAATGGGACGTGGCATGTGGAGCGTGCAGCACAGAGCCGGCCTCAAAATCGGTATAGGATCTCTAATACGTGATGTCAAAAGCAGGAATTAAATGGTTCTCAAAGGCATGAAGGCGACCATCTTCACCAAGGAGAGAATAAGAAGGAATAAGGAAAGGAGGAGAACTGAGGACATACCCCAGGATACGTGCTCAGCTTGAAAATGGGTGGAGGGAAGCCTTTCCCATAAAGATCCATGTCTAATTTTTTTTTGAGGGAGAGAGGTCAAAGTAAGCCCCAAGAGAGGGCAGAGGGCAGAGGGCAGAAGGAGAAACCCAGAAGTTAGTCAGGATTCTTTCAGTTGTACTTGAAAGAAACCAACTTAAATGGTTGAATCGATTAAGAGGAATTTATTGGCTCATATAACTTTGAAATCCAGCTTCAAGCATGGCTGTATCCAGATGCCAAAGGACAGTGTCAGGAACCTATGTCTCTATGTTGCTGTCGCACTCAGTCGACTTCTCCCCTCTAAATGTGGCTGGCAGCTACTCCACGGTTTCTTCCTACCTGCTCAGCAACGCCAATGAAAGAGAACCTCTTTTCCAATAGGTCCAGCAAATGTCCCAGCACTGGCTCTCACTGGCCTGCCTCAGGTCACATGCCCATCCCTGAACCAATAGCTGCAGCCAGGATGGGTGGCATGTGCTAACTGGTCAAGTTGGATGCTAATGGCCATGTGCAAGTTGGGTCACTCACCAACTCATGGGATCAGAAGGTAGTGTGAGCCCCACCTGAAACAATAGGATTTAGAGTCAGAAAGGTGATTTCTCAACGGAAAAGTCAGGGTACTGTTTCAGAAGATGGAGAAATGGCTACTGGGCAGGCAAAGATGGCAGAGGTGCACCACACCCCAGACTGCAGAGTGGAGGGTTTGTTTGGCCCTGACTTGGTCCCACCTCTATCTGCTTTCGTTTCATTCTTCAACTCAATACAACACTAGATCCTGACCTGGAGGATCCAAGCCTCTCCCCCACTTCCCACCCACATGAGGAGGAGACGCTCATCACCCTCCCATTCTGTGCCTTGAAGATAAGCCCCCATCGCCCACCACACAGCTGGTGGCCAAAATTAATTAATTCGATGCTGTCACCCTGTCCCTGTTCATCGTCTTGGGCACTCTGCTCAGCTCTGGGATTGTACTTCTCAGAAGCTCTCCTTGCCTTTGTCCTCCACTTCAAACTCACACTGGTTCCCCTGACTTGATGATGTTTGACCTTGACATTCTCTGAATCATGACTTGGACTCCCCTCTCTGGCACTTCCTGACCACTTTGGAAATCACCTCTCCCAGACATGCACTGAGACCCTACATCTACCAGACACAATACCCCCAAAGGAGGATGGGCCCCTGATGACCAGAATCAGTTCAGGGTGTTCTGAGGCCCTAGGAAACAGCGTTACATAGAGCCAGCTCCAAGTCATTACTTTTTTTTTTTTTTGGTGACGAAGATTGGCCCTGAGCTAACATCCATGCCCATCTTCCTATACTTTATATGGGATGTCACCACAGCATAGCCTGATAAGTCGTGCGTAGGTCCACGCCTGGGATCTGAACCTGCAAACCCCGGACAGCCGAAGCAGAGCACATGAACCCAACCACTACGCCACCGGGCAGGCCCCTCAAGTCATTACTTTTGTCTTTCTCCATTTGCTTCTTGAAACATCCTCACCCAATTATAGAAATTTTTCTGATAGGTTATGTATTTGTTAGAATAACACTAGCTGATGGAACAAACACACCCCAAAACTTCAGCAGCTCACTACAACAGAATTTTTTTTCTCCCACATGTAACAGCCTGATGGACGTGTTCCTGGTCTTTGGTGACATTGCATTCAGGGAATCAGCAACCCAGGCTCCCTCCACCTTGTGACTCCTTCCATCTTGTGGATCCACCATCCCCTAGGTCCTAGGAGTCTTCCACGTCCCACTAGACATGGAGAAAGGTGAAATAGAAAACTCAACCTACCTCCTAAAGGTCCCAGCCCAAAAGCGACCATTATCAGGTCCACTCACATTCTGTTGGTGCCTCTAGTCATGTGACCACACCTGGGCTCAAGGGAGACCGGGAAATGAAGCAGCTGCTTCCCAGCGACGATTCCACGCCATTGCAAAGGGGAGGAGGCATTTCTGTGGGTAACTGGCGATCTCTGCTACAGCATAATCTCATCACTTTATCATTAGTCACTAACCACAGGTAAATTGCTTTTTAAATTGATTTATGTTGTGCAGAATCTCCACGTATTAACATCCACCTTTCAGTTCCCCAGTTACGATCACTGTGTTAACCAACAACGTGTGGCCTGCAGCAAATCAGGGCATTGCCCAGTTCTAATTGGTTGAACCCCTGGGGTTCTGTGTGATTGGATCCTGAGGCACAGCCACAGGAAGGGATTCTAGCAGTGAAGTTGGATCACAAGGAATATATTTCACATGGCACACAGAGGTTTCATTGATGTAAGCGTATGTCCAAAATATCCCTTTCAATAAAGATTAAAATTCCCCAAACACAGTCTTCCCCTTAGGAAGTCCAGTAGAAAGTGGCACTTTGAGTGTGTAAATTATAAGGACTATCCTGGGGGAATGAAGCAAGAGCGCGTCCACTGGCAATGACCACACAGCGCCAAGTCTCTCCCGGGCTTCCCCGAAATGTGTAGGCAATGGCGACTGAGGTCTGTGGTCAGCCCGGTTTGGGATGGTCATCTAGAACAGCAGCAGGAGGGCACAGGGGTCAGGAAGCCAAGCTCTGGGGTCCCAGATCTGCCTCTTATGCACTCCGTGACCTTGAACAAAGTTCTCAACGGTGCCGAGCTTCAGGTTCCTCGTCTGAAAAATTGTACTAACTACGTTACCTGCTTCCTAAGGTTGTCGTCTTTATCCACTGCCCATAAAGTGCTTAGCACAGTGCCCGGCACGCAGCATTCAGTGAACATTAGGTGTTATTATTACTAAGGGTTCACCGTAAGAAAAAGTCACATCTGCTGATTTACACCACCTGACTTTGGAACATGTTGGATTTGTATCCATTAAAGCACACGACTTTTGGGAGCACTGGGACACTCAGTTTTGAGGTCCTGGAGTGAGAAAGTCCAAGGCGAGAGCAGACGGAGCTGGCTGCACCCGATTCCAAGAAGTCCAGACACCCAGCGTGGGGATGGCCATCCTGACTGCAGTGAAGCCAGACCAGCCTTTGCATGAGGACAGGGCAGGGACAACGCCCTTCAGGAGCCCAGGCCAAATATTAAGCCAATAGGTCAAACAGGAGAGCACACCATGAGTAACTTATGCCCCTGTCTCTTTTGACCACACACACGAGTGTGCAGGGGCACACACACACACACACACACTGCAAGCACTATTGTAGCACTTCCACCTCTGGAAATTCTTCCACAGGAAATCATTGGATTGGTGTCCAAAGATTTATGAATAAGGGTACTTACAATGCTGGAAAACTGGAAATAACCTAGATATCCAACAACAGGGGATCCATTAAACAATAATGTGAAGCCCATAGCATTATGCACCCATTAAAAAATGATGATTCAGATCTCTATTTATTCATAAGAAAAATGTTCCTGATCCATTTAGTGGAAATCAGATTGAAATAAGCTTCTTTATTAAAAAAGCACTTATATATCATTTACTACATAACAAGAACTATACCAAGGACTTTACACATATTAACTCAATTTAAGTCTCTCACCAACCCCATGACTCAGAAACTGCATGACAATAATGCCTACAAGCAAAAAGCAGAGCCTGGGTCCCTGATGGCATCTTTGAGCTGTGTACTAGCCCAGGATTGCCTATACATTTTTTTTTTTGAGGAAGATTAGCCCTAAGCTAATATCTGTTGCCAATCCTCCTTATTTTTGCTGAGGAAGACTGGCCCTTGGCTAACACCCGTGCCCATCTGCCTCTACTTTATATGGGACGCTGCCACAGCATGGCTTGATAGGTCCGTGCGTAGGTCCGTGCTCGGGATCTGAACCTGCAAACCCCGGGCCGCCGAAGCGGAGCGTGCGAACCTAACTGCTATGCCACTGGGCCAGCCCCACTATACATTTTTTTGTTACAAAAATAAATAAGCAGATAAACCCCAATTTCTTTAAGCCGTGTTAGTGAGGTTCTCTGTTCTCTGCAACCGGACACAATCCTAATTCATTTCATTTGTAAATGGCAAGGATGGGATCTAACCACTCCTGCAAAGGTGGCAGTGCAGAGCTAAAAGCACAGGAGAAGATGCAAGACCAGACTTTTCTCTGGGCTGCATTGGTCCAGGGCACTCTTCTACAGGCATGCAATCTCTTCACTTCTCCAGCAAGAACACCCATCATTGCTGTGTCTTGCTCCAGCTGTGCCAATGGCCTGCCCTCAAGACTAGACCCAAGAGTCTGGGGAAGCCAGGACACTCCCCAGGGTCATGGCTGCCTGAGCTCGTTGCTCAGTCAGGTTCATTGCCAGAAAGACACTTTGCATCTCTTCTGCTCATTGCAATTTCGTCACGTCAGAGCAGCCCACAGGATCTGAATGCAATTTTCTCATTGAATTATGCTAAATCCTTCAGGGAAGGAGGTGAAATTATTTAAAACCTATAAAAACTAAAGCAACATTCCGGCTCTATATTTTAACTTGCTGATCGTTATTTAGAGTTAACCTTTTCTGCCGCTAAATCACAAACCCATTTTGCTGTATATCAGGCAGCATGGGCCATAATGCATGGGAGGGAAGAAAAAAAAAAAAAAACAGCCAGGCAAAGAGTAGACCTGAGGATTGCTCCTTGGGCTCGGGCAGATAATGGAAATCAAGGTGGCATTTTGCTCTCAGAAATCAAAAGTATCAGGAGGTGATTCATTGAAGCAACAGGAAAATGAATTGTAGCTGCGTTGTTATAAACATTAGAGCAATAGATTAGGGGCGAGGTGTGTTTCTGTGGACTAATGCACTGACTGGGAGGATGAGAATTCATGAGTCAGGCGGATGAGGAATTGAATCCTGTGCCTGGGATCTCAGGAAATCATTTATTCCCTCTGAGCCTCAATCTCCCACATATAAAATGAAAAAAATAATAATAACTCATTCAATTAGGAGGTAAATACTATTATTTATCAGCGATTTTTTGTGTGTGTGTGAGGAAGGTCAGCCCTGAGCTAACATCCGATGCCAGTCTTCCTCTTTTTTGCTGAGGAAGATTGGCTCTGAGCTAACACCTGTGCCCATCTTCCTCCACTTTATATGGGACACCACAACAGCATGGCTTGACAAGCAATGTGTTGGTCCACACCCGGGATCCAAACCTGCGAACCCCAGGCCGCCAAAGCAAAGCGTGCCCACTTAACCGCTGCGCCACCGGGCCGGCCTCTATCATCACTTTTTAAGTGGAGAAAACAAGGCACAGAGAAGGTCAATGACTTGCCTCTGCGGTCAGAAATGGCAAAGCTGAAGTCTGACCTCAGGCTGGCGGTTTCTGGGACAGGGTGGCTCTGCAGAGTAAGTAAGATAACAAACATAAAGTGCTTAAGGCAGTGCTTGGCTACAGTAGGTGGTCAATAAATGCCAGATGAATAATTTGTATAAATTTGTATTTATAATCAAATATGTATAATATGTGTAAATAAGTTCTATCAATAATCTTATCAATACACCAGCGTAATTCCTATTCATGATTTTTCCAGAGCAGCCTATACTGAAACCCAAAAATCGGTTGGATGCCCCTTATTTGATGCTCTTAGAGCACCCTCTATTTTCCCTTCCTGGCATTTCAGTGCAATTACTTACTCATGCGATTGCCCATCTCATATGCAGCTTCCACTCCAGCCCTGTGCGGCTGGAGGGAATGGCATGGACTGGGTCTCTCTTGTTCACATCTCCAGCGTCTAGCATGGTGCCTGGTATGAAGGATTCAGCCATTCATCAATGTCGATTGGGTGTGCCTGTGACCCAGGCACTGTTCTAGACTCTGTAAACGAAGCCCCTGCCCTCTTGACTCCAGTGAGGGCATGCAGACAGAAAATAAACTAGTAAGTACTGGTATATCAAATGCTCTCTTCGTCTGTTCGAGCTGCTATCATTTGTTATATATTTTGATACAATCATAGACTGAGTGGCTTAAACAACAAACATTTATTTCTCATAGTTTTGGAGGCTGGGAAGTCCAAGGTCAAGGTACCAACAGATCTGGTATCTGGTGAGAACCATCTGCCTGGGTTGCAGATGGCCGTCTTCTCCTTGTATCTCTCCATGGCAGAGAGCAGAGACATCTTGTGTCTCCTCCTCTTTTTATAACGGCATTAATTAGGTCATGAGGGCCCCCATTCTCTTGACCTAATCACCTCCCAAAGGCCTCAACTCTTAATACCATCACATTGGAGGTTGAATTTCAGCACAAAAATTGTGGGGGGAGGGGGATGCAAACATTTAGTTCATAACAAATGGTGTCAGTGTTTGGAGCACTATATAGCAGAGGATGAGAAAGAGACTGCTGGGGGAGGAGGGTTATTTTGTATAGAGTGGTCATAGATGTTCTCTATTAATAAGATAAATGGGAGGGGTTATGAAAATATCTGTAGAAAGGGCTTTTCAGGCAGAGGCAACAGCACGTGCAAAGGCCCTGAGGTGGAAATATGCTTGGGATGTTCAAAGTCAGTGTTGTTGGAATGGGGTGGGTCTGGCTCAAGGAGTGGAGGAGATGAGGTCAGAAGGGAGACAGGGGCAAATAATAGATAAAAAATTACGTGAAATAACCAAAACGACAGAAACAGTACCTGTGTTCTTCATCTCCACATTCATAGGCAAACATCAAGTGACCTACACAACACAGGGTTGGCCGGCTTTGGAGCACTGACAAGCTCTGAGCAATTAATACAAAATCTCAGAGTCTCTGGCCCGAAGAGGGGGATGGGGGTGTGGCCACAGTCTCCCAGTACCCAAAGGGCTGTCATGGAGAAGATGGGTTGGGAATTGGTTTGGGATCATTCCAACGGCCAGGCTGGGACCAATGGATGGCTCTTACATGAAGGCAGAAGAAAGAGACAAATATTCAAAAGTCGTGGTAGCCAGATTTCCTCTTCCAGGAAGACGCAGTAGACATACTTTCCTCTTTCTGTCCCACTAAGTACAAACAAAAACCCTGGATGATACGTATAAAACAAACCTGAAGTCTTGCCATTTGAAACAATATGGCTGGACCTTGAGGACATTACGCTAAGTGAAATAAGTCAGACAGAGAAAGACAAATATGATAGGATTTCACTTACATGTGGAATCTAAAAAAAAACCAACAACGACAACAAACAAATCAAAACAAAACACATATAAAAAACCAAGCTCATAGACGCAGAGAACAGATTGGTGTTTGCCAGAGGGGTGGGTTGGGGGCTGGGCGAAATGAGTGAAGGGAGTCAAAAGGTACAAACTTCCAGTTACGAAATAAATAAGTCATGAGGATGTAATGTACAGCATGGGGACTGTTGGCAATACTATATTGCATATTTGAAAGTTGCTGAGAGAGCAGATCTTAAAAGTTCTCATCATAAGAAAAAAAATTTGTAACCATGTGTGGTGACGGATGTTAACTAGACTTATTGTGGTGATCATTTCGCAACATATACAAATATCAAATCATTATGTTGTACGCCTGAAACTAATATAATGTTAGAGGTCAATTATACCCCAGTTGTTTTTAAATGGTGTTAATATATATATAAGTGAAAAAGTAAAGCACAGAAAACTCTTCAGCAAATTCTATTCCCTGTAATATCATTGTCTCATTCTTGTGAGTATACTATTTTTCTCAATTTTGTTAGCATCCAATCAAAAAATAGTTGTTTGAATAAAAACTGTGTTTCTAATTCTGTGTTAAAAATTAAGAAGATTCTTTCCTGCAATGAAATTTTTCTATTTTAGAAAAGATAAATAAATCAAACACACCTGAGCAGACTCTAAAAGGTGGGGAGAAGAAGGCAAAGCAGTCAGGGAACTGGCACCTAAGCAGAAACACACGGGCGAGCTCCTGGGGTTTTCTTTCCGCCTCGTGTACCTTAGACTTGGAGCTGGAGACAGCAGCAACCTGGAAAAGCCAACAGTCACAAACAAACGTCAGCGCTAACAGAAGCCTGATCTCTCTAGTCAAAGGCCCAGGAAAGGAACAGCCTAGTCAGACAGAAAACTTTTAGACGGTAACCATGCCATTGCAACAAACACTACAGAAAAAACAACTGTGGCCCCCCACCACTCACACCAGCAAATACCAGGTGGAGAGCCTGTATTTTCACACTGGTGAGGCTGGAACAAGGCTCCCCAGACCCCACAAGGAGGTGATATCAGAGAAGTCGAAATAGGGCGCCCCTAAGCTGCAACTCCAGCCTCAGTAGCCTGTTGATTCTCTAACATATTATTGCTAAAAGTCAGGCACACTCTTAAAGCATAACATTTGGGGCTCAATTACAGTTGCTACAATATAAGCGAGGTGCATCTGCCTGGAGACTGAAGAAAGAAATCTGTTACTAGACAGCAGATGTAAGAAAGTGAACGACCCCAGGGCTCCCAACCAACCAGGTAGCCAAGGGGATTGGGTCAGGGATGTGCACGGGGGCCAAATCGTCCAGGAGCAGCCCCAAGACTTTCACTTAAATGTTGGGCAAGAGCTGTTTTGTGCTGCTCCAAGAAAAGAAAGTCAGTCTGAGGATGGAACCAACACAGAGAAAGCAGAGCTCAGTGACGGAAAGAGACTAAATCTGAACAACATCGTTTGCGATCTGGATCAAGCCATGCCTGAAGCTACTCCTTGTCTCTTCTGTTACATAAGCCCACAAACTCCCTTTAGATTTAAGCACCTCTGGTTTATTTTCTTCCCCTCGCAACCACAAGAGTCGTAAATGACAGAAATGGGTGTTGCATGAGCTCCTCTCTCGCTGTAGGTGTGCAAGCAGAGGTGGAATGGCCGTCTGCGAAGGATGCAATAGCAGGGTTCTGGCCTTAACAGGAGGTTGGACAACACATTCTCTCTAAGGTATTTTCTTGTTCTTAGGGATGACCTTCCATGGCCTTCTGGGTGAGGTTTTAGGATTGTTTATTATGTAGTTAGGAAGAGTGCCAGGACTTCCCAGAAGGATACATCAGCCCAGTGATCATTGGTTTACCTGGGCAGGTGAGTCCTGTCGGGGAGCTCCTTGCTGTGGACTACAACGTCCTGTATGATCTGGCCGCTGCCCACCTCTTGACCTCACCTCCTCTCACTTCCCCCATGCTCCCTCTTCTGTTCATTCCTTAAATAGAACCAGCATGTTCCCAGCCCAGGGCCTTTGCACTTACTCTTCCCTCTGCCTGAAATGCTCCTCCTCCAGACCCTTCCATGGCTGGCTCCTTCACACCTCAGCCCAGAGGTCACCTCCTCAGAGAGCTAAGTTGTCCCTGATTGCCAAATCTGAATTGCCCACCCAGACCCCCATGCCAGGCACTCTCCAGTCCATTACCATGTCTTATTTTCTTCATAACACTGTTACAGTTTGGAATTACCTTAAATTTCACTTGTTAATTTTCTACTTCTCCCCAGTAGACTGTAACCTCCATGAGAGCCAGGACCTCATCTTGTGTTCCGTGCTGTATCCTTGGAGTGCAGAATAGTACCTGGTGGAAGAAAGAAAGAAAGAAAGTAAAGGAGGAAAGGAGGCAGAAGAGAAGCAAGGGACAGAGGCCAAGAGCTAGGGTCAGGAACTGCTGTCCCCACTGGGGTTCCAAGGTCCCTAGTGGTAGTGGGCCTCAGGTGGCACATGGGTATCCAGCTCATTAAAGCACACTTATTGACATAGCTCCTTTCCCTCTCTCATTTCCCTTCTCCCTCAGTTGTGCTTCCTGGAGTCACCTCCTAAATGAAGTAACTGCACCCAAATCTTTGTCTCAGGTGCTGCTTTCAAAGGAACTCACGTTAAGCCAGACTCTTACCCAGATCCACACAAGGACACACGTGAGAATGTTCATCGCAGCCTTGCTCATGGTGACATGGGTGGGAGCTAACCTAGGTGCCCAACATTAGGGGAACAGATTCTAAGAAGGAGTCAGATGTAGTAAAATAAGTGGGCAAAGAGCAGCATGGGAAGATTTCTGATACATAGTGTTGAGGGGAAATACAGCATGTTGCTGATTTTGTAATTAAAAAAGAAAACACACCCACTTGAAAATCAGCATTACATGTTTCTCCAATACTTATTTAAGAGTGCATTTAGGGCCGGCCCCATGGCTTAGCGGTTAAGTGCGCGCGCTCCGCTGCTGGCGGCCCGGGTTCAGATCCCGGGCGTGCACCGACGCACCGCTTCTCCGGCCATGCTGAGGCCGTGTCCCACATACAGCAACTAGAAGGATGTGCAACTACGACATACAACTGTCTACTGGGGCTTTGGGGGGGAAATAAATTAATAAATAAAATCTTTAAAAAAAAAAAAAAGAATACATTTAAAATATATTGAAGTGGCTGCCCCTGGGGGAGCAATGAAATGAGACGAGAGATGGGAGGTAAAGGGAAGATATAGAGGATAGATCAGTGGCCTGGACCACTGGTGTCAGCTAGCCGCAAACTGAGGCGTGTGGTTAACTCACCTCTGTGCAACTGGGGTCCAAAAATAAAACATAATGATAACTCAAACCCATGTTCTCTCCACCTAAACAACTCCCACTCGCCCTTCCCATCTCCGGGCTTGACCCCTGACTCAGACAGCACCCCATCATGTGCCCCTGCAGGGCCAAGCAGCTGTGCTTCACCACAGGGGTCCCAGGAGCAATTTCATACTTGTTCCTGTCACTTCGTGGTCCCTGTCTGTCTCCGCCACTCGACTCTGGCTCCCGGAGGGCAGCAGATACACGTCTCTCTCTTCCTCCCTTCTCCCCTCTCTCCCTGTCCCCCCTCCCCCCTCCCCCAACACCTGATGCAGCGTGTGGCACTCTGGGATTGCTGGCTGCATGGAGAGTGAGTGAGGACACTCAGGAGAAACCCGCTCATCAGAGCCACATACGCACAGGCAAGAGTCACGCAGGCTAATACCACACAAATCACAGCACATGTACACTCAGAAAACATGTCACAGGGCCGTGCCCACACAACACACACTACAGACAGGGAAACACACATTGACCACACCCAGATGCATGCGCACTCAGAGACCTGCCCCACACCAGGGCACCAGACCCAGCGTCCGTTCACTGTCACCTGTCCCCAGCCTGACCCTCGCCCTCCTCCTGGACCTTCCCCAGGGCACCCGCCCACCCCCCTCCCTGGACAAGTATCTCCCACCTTTCAAAGGCAGACTTCACTTCTATCCTGACCAGTTTTTCGCTTTTAAAAATCCCTTTCCCACTCAGGCCCGTGCCCAGGTTTCCTCCACAAGCCCCATCCTTCCCTCCTAGGATGTGCCCACAAAGCTTCCAGCTTAGCTGGAAAATGAAGCAGCCTTCCCACCCCCCCTTCAAAGGCTGGCCTCCTGTACCAACGGGGCTTCAGCAGGATAGACAGATAAAAGGAAGGTTGCTTTGTCCTTTCAGAAAATAAAAACAAAGGGAGCAGGTAAGGAAGGGGAAGCGGATAAAGCTGGAGGCGTTTAGAGAAAGGTTGTCACAAAAGCCATGGTCCCGAGAACTGGAAGCTTCCTTCTCTCACCCCCGGAAAGAGAACGTGTGCAGTTATTAGAGGCTTGTAACCACGGGTTTAATTAGAGCCCACACCCTAAATAGTCAGCACCACGGAAGCAGGATCCTATTTGCTGTGTCCCCTACGCCTTGCACAGTGCCTGGAAACACAAAGGGCGCTCGATAAATATTTGTGTTTTGAGCAACCAGACTCGACGAATTCAGAAGCCTGTGGACATACACACCTTGTCGTCACCATTAAGTAAACGTCAACTATGACAAGGCTTTCACGTTTGTTATCTCATTTAATCTTCACAACTCTGTTGTGAAGGATCAGAGAGGTTTGTTCACTTGCCAGAGGTCACACAGCTAGCAGGCAGCAGGTGCAGGATTGGAAAGCAGATCTTTAATTCATTCATTCGTTCATTCATTCTTCTAGTACTCGCTGAGCATCTACTATGTGCCAGGTTCTGTGTTGGGGCTCACAGAACAAAATATTGAATAAAAAGAGCATTCCCCTGGGATCTGAATGAGGCTGGTGTTTGAAGAATTGGAATTATGTGGAATGATTTACTAAAATTTAGTAGGTAGACTTGATGGAATACGGGGATTGATTGCATATGTAGGGAATATGCATGCAGGGAAAATGGAGAGGGGGAGTTTGAATTGTCATTACTATTATTATTATTATTATTATTATTATTATTATTATTATTATCATTAGCAGATAGACAAGGCTTAGTATGTTTGGGGTGCTGTTCTGTGTTGATTCATTTACTCAGGTAATTTACTCACAGCAAGCCTGAGGCACGTACCATTGTGGTGCCAATACACAGATGTGAAAACTGAGGTGGGATACGGCTGAGTGACCTGCCCAGGGTCACACAGCTGGTAAGGGCTGTGGCTGCACAGCCCACATGCTCAGCCTGTGCGCCATACAGCCACGGGTAAAGCTGCACTCAGAGAACTTGCGCTTTCCCCGTCCTGGATCCCTGTCCACCCCAGATGAACCCATGAGAAGGAGGAGAAAGGAAGGCAGGCTAACAGGAATCGTCCTTGCCTGTTTGCTCTGCTCCAGCAAAGTGTCCGAGAAGTCCTGGATCCAGGAGATCTGGGGTTGACCTTGATCTAGCCTGGATACAGACAGCCTCAGGGGAGATGAAAACCCAAATCCAGTCTTTGCGGTCTGCTTAAGGTGATGGCTGGTTGTGGTCAGGGCCAAGGGGAAGGTCCATGGGGTTAATGTACTCAACTCCTTGGGGAAGCTCGGAGGCACTAACCTAAAATGATAGTCAAGAGTTACAGACAGAAATCATGACCCTGACTTATTCCAACACTGCTTTCTCCAACCCGTACCATCCACACCGATCCTCACTCAAAGAACGGTCCCTGGATCTTGTTAGAAATGCAGAATCTCAGGCCCCACCCCGACCGAGTCAAGCAGAACCTGCATTTTAAACAAGATCCCCAGGTGACTGTCTGCCGGTCAGAGTTTGAGAAGCACTGGCCTAGGCCACGCTTCAGACCTCAGGCTCAGCCCAGGGGTTTTGACACCATCCAAAGAGAAACCCCATCTTATTATCCAACAACCTCATTACACTTGAATATTCAAACTATTTCCCTGTGATACTGTGATTTATAATAAGAAATATGTATTTGGTGTTCATCCCAGATTCTAGCACAGAGTTCCTAAAACCCTTGGGATTTCCTAAGTGATGAGAGCAATAAGTGTTTTTTGTTATGTTAGTGAGGTGACCCTTGGGAAGCCCCTAAGTTACCCAAGGATGGGGACCAGTTGTCAGGGGAACCAACCATGTGATTAAAGAGTTAGAACTGTCAGTATCCCCAACCTCCTGGGAGGAGAGAGGGGTTGGAGCCTGAATCAGTTGTCAATAGCCAAAGATTTACTCAATCATGACTATGTAATGAAGCCTCCATAAAAACCCAAAAGGACAGAGTTTGGAGAGCTTCTGGGTTGGTGAACACGTGGAGGTGCTGGGAGAGTGGTGCACTCCCTGAGAGCATGGGAGCTCCAAGCCCCTTTCTCCATGCCTTGCCCTATGCATCTCTTCCATTCGGCTGTTCCTGAGATGTATCCTTTTATAATAAACCGGTAACCTAGTGAGTAAACGGGTTTTATGAGTTCTGTGAGCTGCTCTAGCAAATTAATCTAACCCAAGGAGGGAGTTGTGGGAACCTCTGACTTATAGGCAGCTGGTCAGAAGCACAGGCGACAACTGAACTCACGATTGGCATCTGAAGTGAAGTAGCAGGGTGGGGGTGGGGGGAGTCTTGTAGGACTTAACCTGTGGGATCTGATGCTATCTCGGGGTAGATAGTGTCAGAATTGAGTTAAATTGTAGGACACCCAGCTAGTGTCTGACCACTGCTTGTTGGTGTGGGGAACTCCACACACACACACACACACACACACACACACACACACATCCACACATTGGAATTGGTGACCAGAACCTTTCATTCCCCAATACACCATTCAAACAAGTAGGCTGAATCATGAATAAAGTGTTTACAACAATCAAGGCCGCTAATGGCCTCTGTAAACCCTCCAGTGGGACATTTCAGAGTTTCCTACGTTTCTTATCGGGGGCACCAAAGGACTTCCTGATGTTCTCCAGGGGGAGAGAGAGAGAGCATTCGAGGAGGGAGTGGCTCTCAGTGACATGAAACAAAGTTCCTGTCAACGCTCAGCTGTGCCCACTGTACTTTTCAACAGAGAGTCATCGATATCTTTGAAAGAGAAACAGGCTGGTGAAGGCAGGAAGAGGACAGACTGGAGGGGGAACAAAACAGAAGGAATGTAGACACCTTTTCCAGAAGTATAAGTGACAGGGCAAAGTTAAAGGGAGAAGCGATGATGGGGCAGTTTGAGGTCTCTTGTTATTGTTTGATGCTTTGTGGGTTTTTTTAAGATGGGAGAGACTTGAGCACGCCTGAGAGTTGACTGAACAACCTCTATGAAGACCAATGTGGCTCTATCCAGAAACATTAGACATGCACATGCCCAGTGACCAAGCAATTCTGCTTCTGGGAATTGATGCCACAGATACACCTGCACATGAGAGAAATGATGTGTATGCACTGCAGCCTCCTTTGAAATTATAAAATACTGGAGAACCCAAATGTGCATCGGTCGGGGACTGTTTACATCAGCTATGGTAGATCCACCCAATGGATTGCCATAAAGCCATAAAAGGGCCGAGGAAGATCTGTGTGTGTTGATACGAAATGATCTCCAAGATACATAAGATGAAGAAAAGGAAGGTACCCAACAGTGTGTGGTGTGACCGTATACATATGGAATTGCTTGTGTGCACAAGATTCTCTGGAGCCATACACAGGAGCTGGCAATTTTGGCAGGGAATTTGGAGGGAAACTGGGTTGCAACGATGGAGTAAGAGGGAGACATACTTTTGAACCTTCTGATAATATCAGTGTATCAGTCAACTATTGCTGTAAAACCAAAGACCACAGAGTCTCGGGCTGGGCTCAGCTGGGCTTGGCTGCAGGCTGCAGGCTGCAGGTTAGATCTGGGTGGTCGGCTGGGTCTGCTCCACATCTCTGTCTCCTTGCTCCCTGGGGTGTGGTGATGGCTGAACAGCAAAAGGAATAAGCAGACATGCAGTTACTCTTGAGACCTATGCCCAGAACTGGCACGCTGTCACTTCTGCCAAGGCAAGTCTCGAAGCCAAAGGACTGAGACGCACGCTCCATCCCTCGTGCAAGGAGCTTCAAAGGCGCCTGGCAAAGGCACGGGTGTAGGAAGAGGTGAAGAATTGGGGCCAACAATTAAACCCACCCAAGGGACCCCAGGAATATATTATCTGTCTAAAAATACACATTAAACAAATGTAAAAAGATAATACATAGGCAAACGCACACACACACACACACACACACACACACACTCTAAAAACTGAGAGGAACCAATAGAGAAGGAGGGAGAGACAGAACATGCCCAAGATATGATCACCCAGGAACAGAGTCCTGGGGAGGCAGAGCGGATGATCCAGAGCCCTGGTGGAGGACTCAGGGAGGGTCAAATGACGCCTCTTCTACTGGGAGAGAAAGAAAGGACAAAGAACGGATACAGGTGCAGGTAACTCATTCTCCACCAGCAGCCAGAGTGGCCGTTTCAAAGCATGAAATAGATCACGTGACTTTCCTGCTCAAAACCCTCCAGTGGCTTCCCAGTGCACTCAGAGAGAACCCACAGTCCTCAGCACAGCCATCAAGGCCCAGCTTGATGCACCCCCGCCCCTCTCTGATCCCTTCTCCCCCACCCTCCCTCTCACTGGCTGTGCCCCAATCACACCGGCCTCCCTTATTCCATCTCAGGGCTCTGCTCGCCCCTCAGAACACCTTTCCTCAGCTGTTGTTCAGGGCTCACTCCAACAGTCACACCCCCTAAATGGCCTTCCCAAGAGTGGCCGCCACCCCCACCCACACACCAGGTGCAGGACATCCTGTTTCTCTGTTGTTGTCTTCCCAGCACTCATCACCACCTGCCTCACCGTGTCGATAGTTCACTTGTTTACTATGGCTCCCTCCCTTCAAATGCAGGCTCCATGGGGACAAGGAAATTGATGTCCATTTACCACTGGACATCAGCATCTCACATAGTGCCTGGCACATAGTTGGTGCTCAATAAAAACATATACGTAAGTACCAATGAATGAAAGGGGATAGGAAGTTGAAAGACTTTTCTCCTGGTAATTTCTATTATCTCTGTGAACTGGGAGATAAGATCATTTGCTAAGAGGGAGGGAGGAAATTGTGGGGCAGGAGTTGAGGAGGGAGGCGATACCTGTTATGAGGAATGGAAGAGTAAAGAGCTGATTAGGGGCATCTAGGAAACACTGAGGGCACAGCTGAGGTTGGAGAAGATGAAACTGTAGCAGCCCCATTCCAAGAGCTTGGGTGGGGTTTACTCTGGCTGCTCGCACAACAGAAAGTCAGAGTAGAACTTGGAGGTCCTGTGGTGGGGGTTTTCCAGGAGGGTACATGGCAGAATGATGGCTGCAATGGCCCCAGTTATTTCTCCTCTCTTTATCCACGCCCTTTGGTAATGTCCTCCCACTGGCTCTAGGATTGATCTTGGACTTGCTTTGGCCAATGGGATTGCAGCAGACCTGACCATGCTGAGGCTTTCAAAAGCGTTTGTGCATTTCTGCATCCTCTCCTGCTGCTCTGCTTCTGCCGTGAGAACGTGTCCAGGTAGCTAAGGCCATGATCAGCCAGCCCCAGCTGACCCACCAGCTGACTGCAGAGCGTGAGCAGCCAAGCCAGCCCAGACCAGCCAAACCACTCAACTGGCCCAGAGATTCATGAGAAACCATAAGGGTGGTTGTTTTAAGTCACTGCCTTTGGAGTGGTTTCTTGTGCAGCACCATCATGACAATAGATCATCAATACAGGGTACAACACGAGGACAAAGACGTTAAGTAACTGACACTATTGACAAATGAGTGGATGACCCTAAGTAATTCTCTTTCCACCGCATCTCTGAGGAAGGGTCACCCAAAGAGTTAGAAAAGACCAGCCCCTGGTGGAAAACTCTAAGAATACTGAGTTCAGCTCCGGCAGCTTTCTCCAACTTTTATCGCCAACCCCCGGGTGTTTGGCTGGTAGGGAGAACAGATAAGAAGAAGAATGTGACTCATGAGGAGAGTTTGAACATTATCCCATCTAATCCTGGCAGCAACCCCAGGGGGTAGATGTTTCATCCCCATTGTACAGATGGGGAAACTGAGGCTCAGCAGGGTGGAGTGGTTGCCGGGAGTCTCACAGCTGGTGAGTGGAGGGCAGGCATTGGTCAGTCCAGGCCAGGCTGACTGCAAAGTCCAGGCTTCTTCCACCACCCAGGATCCTGAGAGAGAGGGTCCATGGAGCAGGTCACCCCCAGCCTTGTCCCTTCTCCAGGCCACCTCCTGGCACCCAGACCCACTCTTCCTTGCCCTAATCGGCCTGCTTAATGTTCAGACCATCTCCCTTGTTTAAAATCTCTTCAGTAGACGAAAGGAAACTTGGCAGTTACCACTGCACACAGCTTTAAGTACACATACCGGCCAATCTCTACAGATTTAATTGTCTATAAAATTACTCTCTGTGCAATTCCCATACGGGTCTTCAGGGCCTTGCATGCTTCTTAGCATGCACCCTCTCCCAGGCTGCGGCACGGCTACTGACTGGGTGCCACCAGCTCTAGAGTCAGCTGGGTGCAGCACAAAACTTGCCAGATGTGTGACTTTGAGCAGGTGACAAACCATCCAGGGCTTCAGTCGCATCATCTGTAAATGGGGATAACCATAGTAACTTGTCACAAGGTTGGGAAAATTAAATCAAACAATGCAGGTAAAACTATTAGTGCTGTGCCTGGCACACACATGGTGCGGTAACTAATATTTTGAGATCTTAACCCATGTTTTTCCCCTCAATTTCCTGGAACTCTGTCTCCTCTCACCCCCCCACCCCCAGCCCTGCTATTTAGTCATATGCTTACTGACTCAGAGGATGGGTGAGTCAGAGGAAGAAATGAGATGCAAGAAATGAGACTTGAAAGCTTCAAAACACTGATCCTTGATGAAGTCAAGGTGTAAAATTCATACCATAGGGAATAGACTAGAAGAAGAAAAGATGAAGAGCCAGTGTATCAGCTAGGAACCCTCCTCCTGCAAGTAACAGAACACCCAACTCAAACTAGCTAAAACAGGTCTTTATTGGTTCATATGACAACAGGTCCAGAGGGAGAGCGGATTTAGAGTTGGTTGACCCAAGAACGCAACCATGTCACCCAAGATGGTCCACCTGTATGGAGGCTGCTCAAACTAAAGCTAGATCCCCTTGTACAGACAAGATGGCTGCCGGATGCTTCCAGAGGCTTCCTCACACAAGGGGGGAGGGGGCATGTGTCTCCAGGTAGCTCCTCCCAGAAACCTCCAGCCAACCTCATCTCTCATCTCATTGGCCCAAAATGGATCACATGTTCATCTCTGAACCAATCGCTGGAGGAATGGGTTGTGCCAATTGGGTAAATCCAAGAAGGGCTCATCCTGGGGCTGTGGGTGCCTCCTCTCCAATCCCTGAGGGGCTAGTGGCGGCAAAAGGGAGCTACTTTAATTAATGAGGTATTCAGGGCATGAAGTTTATGCCACAATGGATAGACTGGAAAGACAATAAATGAAGAGCTTACTATCCATACTAAATTACCCCTTCTCTGACCAATTTTTGTGGGATACACTTAATTCCCTCCATAATTATTTGTTGAGAAGTTCCTGTGGGGCTCTCATAGTCAAAGCAGCTGTCACTATCTCTTTCAGAATATGACACCCAGAAGGCCACAGTTCTCCAAAGAGGTCTGACCAGCACGGAGCCTCAGGGGCTGTCACCTCCAATGAAGATGATAATAATAAATGGGCTAACATTTATTGAGGAGTTACTATCTGCCAAGTTCTGTGCTTAGCATTTCATGTATAACTCTTTTAGTCCTTGTAACAGCCCTGTGAAAGTAGGTCGTCTTCTTATGGCTATTTTACAGATGAGAAAACAAAGGCACAGAAAGTAGAAGTAACGTGCCCAAGATCACGCAGCTAATTGGTGGAAGACTGGGATTTGGATCCATGCAGCTTGCTCAAGCTTAGATGCTATACTGCTTCTCCTTCTGTGGTGCCATGGAAGTTCACACAAGACTTTTGACAGGAGTAGTTATTCATTCACTTGGCAAACATTTATTGACTGTGATATGCCAAACAATCTATAAGGCATTTAATATGCATTCATTCATTTCTTCAACAAGTATTTTTTGAATGCTTACTTTATACCAAACACTGTATTTAGTGCCAGCTGACACAGTGATGAATAATCTTGACCTAATCCCCACCTTCATGAAGTTCACAATCTGCATCTTCTTGCCAGTGGTGCTGAGCACACAGTCAGCTAAAAGCTCAGGGCTATCCTGTACAGTTGTTCAATGTGCACACTGCACAATGGTACCCAACAGATGAGGTAGGTGAGGGCTGAAATCCACCTCTTACTCCCTTCATCAAATCCTGTGCTCTGGCACTTAGCTGGATCTGTCCAAAAAGACACCTGTTCTCTAAGAAAGTTGCTATGTGCTAGCAATGCTGCATCCACCCTGCAGGGGGCACTTGCTCTAGTTTACACAAAAGGCATCCTATAGAATAACCATGACCCTGCAAAAGCTTCTCCCACTCCCACCCCGATCTTACGAGTCAAGGTTTTGGTTTGGTTGATTGGTTCGTTTCTAGAAGAGTTGCTGCTGAACTATGCCTCTTGGGTCCATCATCTGTCCAGTCGAGCATTTTTGACTTGAACTCAAGACTTTTACCCACTGCATTTCGTCTCCAAAGAGCTGGTCCTCTTGCAGAGCGCTGGTTGGGGAACTCTTCTTCGTGAGAGTTTGCATCATAGGGTGTTCATCATTCACCCAGGAGCTTCAGGGGCAGCCGGGAACCCCAGCCTCTTTGGAGGTAAGAAACTCCTCCCCACTGACTAGAGTCAAGAGTCCATCAACCCAGGGAATCCAGCTGTGTCTACCCACCCCCATCACAGGTGGAGTTGGAACGGCAGAGACCCGGTGTTGACGTTGGATGCCAGCATTGCCCAGGGACCCGTGGCTGGTGCTGTCAACCCCCCATGTGCGCCCCTTCAGTCCTGTGTACCATTTTCATGCCACCAGCCCCCGATGTACTTGCATCTCAACAGCCGGCGCCTGCAGCTCTTGCTGGAGGACCGCCTCCAGCCTGCTGGAATCCACGTGGCCTGTGTGCATGAAAAACCAGAAGTGGCTGGAAATTTATACTCCTCCTGCCCCTTGGAAGCTTAACCAATGAATGGTGGCAGGGGAATAAATACTCCCGCTGCCCTTCCCCAGGCCTGGTCCAGTGAGAAGGTGTCACCTACACTGTCTCCAGGGCTGCCATGTGGAACGGAGCCCGAGGTTCACTCTGGGGGGGTTGGCCTTGCCTGACACCCCCCTTTCTGGCCTTCTTCCCTTCCATCTTATTTCTTCACTTTTCTATTGATTTTCCCTGGGGGTGATTTCTAATAAAAATCTTAACATACGAAACTTCGTCTAATGGTCTGATTCAGGGAAATTGAACCTAGAATGGGAACAAAAGGAGGCTGGCCAGGCCGTGCACGCTGGGCACTCCCTCGTCCATGCCCCTTCTAAGACTCCTCCGCAATTTCAGGAGACATATGCCAAGTGCCACCCGGGGCCAGGCCTGAGCCATTTAACTCAATCCATTGGCTCCCTGTGGAATCGATCGCTCACATTTTTTTCCCAGACCTCCATGAAAAATGATTTGCAAAGTCCTCTCTCTCTCTCTCTCTCTCTCTCTCTCTCTCTCTCTCTCTGGTTAAACTTGGGCAATGGTGTTCAAGGACTCCCCGAGATGTTTCTCTAACTGACAGCTTTATGGGGCAATAGCTGCTGATGTTATATGCGTCCTCAGATAGGCAGGTCTTTTTATACTGTGTGTGTCCCCATAAAAATGATTGGTTTTAAGTTGTTATTCTAATATTGCTGTGATTGTAACATTGGAGCCGACAGTCTCCTAAGGAGATGAGTATCGAAGGCTGATGAATAGAAGCGGGGAGGTTCCATGCGTCTGCACGGTAGGAGGATGGGGCTGGTGGGCCACTGTCCGCTGGTGGGTAGGGGCTCAAAGCCTGTCGTTTTTATGTTACTATAAAGGTAACGATTAATAAGTGATAGCATCATAAATAATCAAAACTGCCTCCCAGACTGGATAAAACCAGAACTGGCTCATTGTGGCCTGAGAGGCAAGGAGATGGACAGAGCCCAGAAGAATAAAATGGAAAAACACAGAGACACACAGAGGGACAGACAGAGAGGGGTGTGGGCAGCGGGGAAAAAATGGAGCACTAGGCTCAAAAAGAGACAGGGAGACAGAGACGTGTGACAGACAGTGGTGGGAATAGGGAGATGGAGACAGAGACCCGTGGACACGCAGACAGATCCAGAGACACAGGCAGACAGGGAAACAAGGAACCAACGAGATGTCGAGAGCAAGACCAGACAGACGGAGAGACGGAGGGAGAAATGGAGAGAAGCACAAAAGAGTGACAGGGAGAGGCAGACACACAGAGGACAGGGCGACAGGCCAGAGGCGAACATCACAAGCAAAAAGAGAGCATGGTGGGAAAGACAAGCTGAAAGGAAGAAGTGGGCAGAACATTTCAAAGAAGACAGAAGGAGAGGAGAGAGGAAACAGAATGAAACCAAACCAGGCTGGCAGGCAGGGAACCCCCTACCCCCTAGCCAGATAGAGTGGGGAGAGCCTGGGGTTAACAGTGGGGTCTCAGGAGCCAAACGCCTCGTCCCAAGTCTGGCTCTGCTGCTTGCCAGGACCTAAGTGACCTTGTGCATGCTACTTAGCCTTTCTGCTGTGCCTCGGTTTCCCCATCTGTAACAAGGGACAGATGGATACAGCACCCATTCAGCCTCTCATCTGTGGTCCCCAGCACGTTCTCATGCCTCTGGTGATAAGAAGCCCCTGAAATGGCTCCCAATGACCCCCCCACCTGGTGTTCATGCCCTCCTGTGACACCCTGAGTGTGCGCCAGGCCTAGTGACCGGCTTCTAACAAATAGGACCCAGCGAAACTGATGGGAGGCCACTTCTGAGATCAGGTCACCGGTGTCTGTGACTTCCCTCCTGCTGGCACTATTTCCGCCTCTGGAGCTCCGGCTCTAGGGGGATGGAGTTGCCATGTTGTGGGTTGTCCTAAGGAGAGGTCCACATGGCACCAAACCAAGGCCTCCAGCCAACAGCCAGAGAAGACCTGAGGCCACCAACAGCCATGGCAGTGAGCTCAGAGCATCCTTGAGGTGCAGCCTCGGGAGAGACCCTCTCCTGGAGGACCCAGCTCAGCCACACCCTGATTCCTGACCCACAAACTAAAACAGTGTTTCTTGTTTTACGCCTCCGTGATTGCGGGTAATTTGTTATGCAGCAATTAATACACGATGCAGACTTTGGTACCTGGAAGTGGGGTACTGCTGTCACAAAGATTAACGATGTGGCAGAGGCTTTGGAATGAGGCAAGAGACAGGGGCTGGGCGAGCGTTAAGGAGTGGGTGGGAGAAAGCCTAAACTGCCTTGGACAGACAGTACTGGAGTCTGCTGTGAGGACGCTGAGGGTGAGGGTTCAAAGGGAAATGAGGAGCAGCTATTGAGAAGGGGGTTCTCGTCGTGTAGTGACACAAAGCTCGGCAACATTCTTGCCTTCGTAACACGGAAAGTAGAAATGCACCCACGGACCTGGCAGTGAGTGGAGTGTTAGAAGGCATCTCCTGGTCTCTTCTTGCTGCTTCTGGTAAAATGCAGAGGCCCCTGAGTGCCTCCTTTGTGTCGCCTGGCACGACGGACCCGCCAGTTACGTTAGGATCCTATGGTTGCTGTAACCATTTACCACAAACTTGGTGGCATAAAACAACGCAAGTGTATTATCTTCAGTTCTGGAGGTCAGAAGTCGACACGGGTCTCTGGGCTGATATGCAGGCCTGCATTCTTCTAGAGACTCTGAGGGGAGAATCTGTTTCCTCCAATTCCTGGGCTTTTCCAGTTTCTAGAGGCCACCTGCATTCACTGGTTCATGGTCTGTTCCTCCATCTTCACAGACAGCGGGGCAGCAGCCTCCAGTGTCTCTCTGACCCCTGCCTCCGTCCTCACAGCTCCTTCCCTAACTCTGCCTCTGACCCTGCTGTCTCCCTCCTATAAGGACCGCTGTGATTACCCTGGGTCCACCCGGATACTCCAGGAGAACCTATCTCCCTGTCTCACGATCCGTAGCTGAATCACTCCTGCCTCCTTGCCACATAAGGGAACACATTCGCAGGTTCCAGGGCCTGGAACATGGATGTCTCGGAGGCTGGGATTCCGTGCACTGCCCACTCCCGTAGCCTTTATCCTCCTGTACTTGACGTGTCTCAGCATCTCCTTCCCTGATCGGGCTGTGAGCAATACAAGAGGCCGTCTAACGCAGAGGCTTCGCTCTGGCCCTGAGTCTGGTTTAGAGACATTTGCGCTCAAGGCTTAATACGCTCTTCCTAATGACCCGTCACTTAACTTCTCTAAGCCTCAGCTTTCTCATCTCGAGGCTGGAATTCCCGCCTCCGTGGGCTCTGCATTCTGTCTGTTGTGCTCACCATGGCACCCTCAGCACCAACGAGAGTCTGGAATCCTACCAGGTGCCTAATAAAGATTTATTGAATGAATAAAAAACAGTGCCTACTCCATAAAGCTGTTAGGAGGGTTTAAAGACTAGAAGATACGGAGAGCACAGCACGAGGCCCGGCCCGGGGTGGGCCCTCCACCTGTCAGCTGTGATCCTTATTAGATGGAGATGGGGGACACAGGCAGAGAGGGAGGGAGCCGCTGAGACCAGACATAGAGACAGAGACCACGGGGGACAGGCAGCGACAGGAGAGCGAAACAGGAAGAGAAGCCAAGGGACGGAGATCCGTCCTGAGCCTTGTCTCTCAGATCCGCTCAGCCCAGCATGTACGGGAGCAGCCGGGGTGCCTGCCTGGAGGCAGAGAGGGGAATCTTCCTGCAAGACCCCATCCTAGAGCCCGGAAGAGACAGGGGGAGAGACAAACAGGCCCCCAGCAGGGCCTGAGACAAGAAGAGAGAAGCTGAAAGGGTGTCAGCCAGAGGCAAAAGGAGAGACGCTTCCTAGGTCCTAGCCGGTCACATCTGAATGATCACATGATCTGTGAGCACTTACTTACCATGTGCTAGGCGTGTGCTACATGCCAAATATACAAAATCTCCTCATTCCTCTCCGCAACCCTGTGGGGTAGGGAGTTTTCTTATCACTGTCTTTTACAGATGAGGAAATGGAGGCACAGAGATGGTAAATAACTTGGCCAGGATCACACAGCTAGTAAGTGGTGGAGACAAATTCAATCTCAGGCAGATTTGCTCCAAATTCCTTGCTTGGAGTCACAATGCTGCTCCTCATGAAGTCCGGAAGTTGTTAGCCTGCAGTCCCTAAAAAGCTTTCGGGCGGCCCACAACCTCCTAAAGTTACATATAAAATCGCAGTGACACACAGAGGCCCACATGCACATATGTCTATGTCTGGAGCAATTGTCCATACCTGTATCAAATTCTCTTAGGGGTTTATTGCTCAAAAAAAGGTCACACACCAACCTAGTATAGCTTACTCCTCCTCACACCCATTTTATAGGAGAAACTGATCCACAAAGAGACCATGCCCGGCCCGAGATCACTCAGCAAATGATCCTAGGCCCCGTCCAGGTCTCTGCCTCCTGGGTGAGACAGTGCCCCCAGAGCTCCCCAGGGGAGTGGGAGGGGACCTCTCTGGGCCCTGCTTATTTTCCTGTGATGATGGGTGCAGTGGATCACCATTATCCCCCCCAGAATCCCTATGCTGCCTGTCACCACCAGGACAGTGAACCCACTGAGACTCTTGCCCAGCCACTCCTCCTGGAGAACACCAGCCAAGAAAGTTAGAGGCAGGACGTAAGAGTTACCAGAGTACTGAAATAGAGAGGGTGGGGCCTCCTGGGTACATCCCTCCCACGGCAAGGTGTGGAGAAACTAGCCCAGGGATGGAAGAGGAACTGATCATAACTGACAGCCTTAGCCTCAGTAAGTGACCAGCTGATCCCGCTCAGAGAAATCCCACCCGACCTTCCCCCTCTCTGGGGCCACCTCCTCCTCAGGTCAGCCACTATCTTTAAGCAGTAGTATTGGGGAACAGTAAAATAAAATAAGGTCTTGGAGTTAGCCCATGACCAAATCATGCAGAGTCCTGTAGACCTTGGTGAGGAGTTTGGATTTTATTCTAAGCACCATGGGAAGCTGATTTGACTCATGTAAAAGGCTCACTCTCTCTGTTGGATGGTAAGTAGGCTGTAGGGGGCAGCGGGGGAATCAGGGAGACTAGTTAGAAGGCTAATGCAGTCATCACACGAACCAAGAATGGGAGAGGGAAGGTCCACCTGAAAGATGCTGAGCAGACAAGATCACATATCCACTAATCTTGCCCTCTCTGCATGTATTGGTTAGCTACTGCCATTAAAAGGCTGTGTAACAAAACTCACCTACATCAGTGGCTTAAAACGACCATCACGTCTTCTCTCACTTGCAGGGCTGCTTGTCGGCCAGAGCAGTCCTGCTCCCTGAGTCTCATGCTGAGGCCCAAACTTAAGGGGCAGTGACTGTCTGGGGGAAGCTTTCCCAGGGCATAAGTTAGAAGCTCTCAGAGTGGGGAGCAGAAATCCAGGCTTCTTCTTAAGGCCTGGGCTCAGAGCTCCCATGTTGTCCCGGCAGCCTACATTCCACTGGCCAGAACAAGTCTACAACTAAGCCGACCTCAAGGGATGGGGTGGGAATATTTCCTGAACAACAAGCTAATCCACCACAGCCCCCTGGATGCTCTCATGCTTAGCTACTGTCTCCTGCTCCTCAGTACTCTGCTGCCCCAGTCAGTCCTTCCTGAACCGACCCGTCCCTCCTGCCCAGGGGCAACATAAGTTCACACTTGTTAAGTGGTGGTTCCTACATATTAAGTGCTTTACATACATTATCTCCTTTATCTTCACAATTCCAGAAGGAAAGTACACTTGTTTTTTCTCCATTTTATAGATGAGGAAACTGAGGTTCAGCGAGGTGACACAGTTTATTCAAGACAATCCAGGTAGAGTATCAGAGCTAGGATCTGAACTCTGAAAGGCCAACTCCAGAGTCTGGGATCTACACCAGCGGCACTCTTTTGCCTCCCCAAACCTAGTGCACAATTTGGGGACAGAGTATTTGCTTCTAAGGACTCAGTGTCTACACACTCTAGAGTGGGAAGCCAGGAGACCGCACGGGTTTTAGCTGGGTGAGTTTAGGCAAATTACTTCCCATCTCTGCACCTCAGGTTCCTCACCTGTGAGATGGAGATGCTAACGCTCTCCTTACACAAACATTGTGAAGGTTAAAGATCATGTGTACCATACACCTGGCACCTAGAGAGCTCTCAACAGCGAGCGCCTGGTGCTACTGAAGGTGGAACTAGGAGACAGTGACCCACGGGGAGGATGCGCCAAGGAGGCAAAGGTCTCTTTCCAGGACGGCCATGTTTGTCAACTCCACGCCCTGCTCTCCACCCCCACCGCTCCAAAAAAATCACCGTTGATCCACAGCCAGAGACAATTGTGCCAACAGTCAACAATGTTCATTTTCCGAGTACCGTCATTTGTTACGTTGACAGAGAAACAGCCTGTAGAATGTTCCAAGCCCATTTGGCAAATGCAATTAATTTCTTCAGCATTAATTGTCTTTTCCTAATTGTCCATACAGACACCCAGGCAGAAGGAGAAAGGGACAGAATGAAAAGGCTATTAATTGCACTTCTTTGCCAGTGATGGGGTGTTCAGAGGGTGGATTCAAAGCTGTCCGGCCACGCACTGGAAACCAGACTGGGGTCCACCGACACGCCCCTCAGACTGAGGAAACTCCCCGGAGGCCCCTCACGTGGATGGGCGTGTCCACTGTGGTGCGGTGAGATGCAGGCTTACCTGCCAGGTGTTCTCTGAGCCTCGCACTGCATCCTCGGGGAAGTGTCAGATCCTAGGGCTGGGGCATGTCCCTCCAAGTCTCGGGTCTTCAGGCTGCAGGCATATTTCTGATCAAGGGCCTGAGCCAGTCCTGACCACACTGGCAGTGTCGTCTCACCGGTGGACAGAGCTAGAACGAGTCTTGCTGCCCCGGGAGAGTATCAAACGTGTGTGGAGGAGGCCCTGACAGCTTACATCCACAGAGCCCCCACCTCTCCAAACCCTCGCCTGATCCTCTCTGAGCAGCTGCTTAGGCCTCCCTCCTGCCCCCTCCGCGGCCACTCCCTGACCTTCTCCACATAGCTATGCCCTGAGCCACTCATGGTCCCCAAAACCAGCAAGCCTGGCCCAGCCAACAAAGCTCCACCCTGAAACCTGCCCCTCCACCCACAGCCATGTTGTACCCCATGACCCTGACATGCACACCCACAGGCCAGCTACAGTGGGCCAATAAGACTGTCTCTGTGCACTCACAGAATTTCAATGGCCAGAGATGGACCTCCTGCTCAAACTGGCCTAAGCAAAACGGGAACGTGTAAACTCAGGTAGACAAAAACCCTAGGAGGGAAGAGCCCCAGGCTTAGCTAGATCCCAATGTTCAAACAAACGTTATTGGGACTATGTCTTGACTCTGCTTCCGTCTCTGTTGTCTTTATTCTTCAGTGGCACCGGTGACCTCTAGCAGTTCTAGGCTAACATCCTATCACCTTTGCAACTCAGCGCAAAGAGATTCTATCTCTCCCAAAAGCCACAGGGTGAGGACCTTACCCAGCTCATGCGACCAGCCTTGAAAAAACCGGTGGCCAGAGTCTAGAACATGCTGATGGGCCTGCCAGGATCACAGGTTCATTCCTGGAGCTGGGGGCATGGATGGAGGGGAGGAGTCCTGCCTCGGCTGCAGGGACTCAGTGGCAGGGGGTGGACGGAGGCTTTCCTCAAAGGAAAATCAAAGGACTGCTCCCAGAAGAGGGTGGATGGATGCTGGACAGAGCCCACAGACATCCTGCAAATCTCTGGGGAATTGGGACCCAACACTTGCCAATGCAGGCTTGTCCCAAGGATGGAGATATGGGAACAGAATCTGCACGATTGTGTGCCGTGGTGTGCAAGGAGGCAGAGAGGCCTGTTTGCAGAGAGCATGCAAAAAAAACAGGAAGAACAGAGGAAAGGGACAAGCTACAAAGTTCTCCCCAGATCACTGGACATTTTCATCTCCCCAGTCCCTTGTGAGACCAGACCTTGACGACATTCCCGTTAACTCCAGGAGGGAAGAAATCGTGTCCAGCATGTGTTTTCTGCAGGGAACAACATCCCCATTTCCCTTTGTGGAACCACTTCCTCCTCTCCCGGTTCATGCATTTCAACTGAAGCTGACTCCTCTCTTCCCCATCAAATCCAATGAGGAGCATGTGACCCAAGCCCGGCCAATCAGCTCATTCCAGGCCTCTCCTGGCCAGTGACTGGTTCAGAGACAGGCACATGAACAAAGCAAGGCCAATAAGACTTGATTTCTTGGACCTTTTTTGGAAACTCTGGGACAAAGACCATCTCTTTCCACAGGACAGCTGAAATTAGAGCTGATGTGACCCCAGAGCTGCTGAAAGCCGCAATAGAGCCTGAGGAAGAAGCCAACACAGAGGGAAATAGAGATGACAGATGGAGACATATTCTGAAGACAATGTTTGAGCGTCTATATCCAGCTATGCCTGAAAGCAGACTCTCCCCTGGAGCTTTTGGCTTTGCAAAGCACTAAGTATCCTTTTTTTGCTTAAGTAAGTTAAAGTCGGAGTTCCATCACTTGTAATCCAGAAAGTCCTGATTAATAGACTCTCCTCCCTTCAGTTCCTATTGTTGGCTTAGTCACCCATGAGGAAGCAGATTGAGATCAGAAGAAGGAAGAGTAGGAGCCTGAGGACGGCATCTCTCCCCAGAGAGCCTCAGTACCAGGTCCCAAATGCCACCAGCTATCTCCAAGTCAAGTCTGACTGAGGTGTAACATGACCCAGCAGCTCTGCTCATCTGGTGGGTCTTGGAGTTAAATCTCCCATCCAGGTCCAGGGAGAAGGGCTCCCTTAGCCCGATACCCAGGCTTCCTTCACTACCAATCACAGCACGAATGAGAACACCATTGAGACTTGAGGGCACTGCCTGATCCCTCCTTGTCTCTTTGTAGTGGGTTATAGAAGGACACTAGTCCCAGGTCATCCTCCTGCTGATGCCTCATGCTGTTTTATAGACGACTCAGGTCATGGTCTTCCTGATTAATGGATTCAACAGCCACCTGGATTCTGCTCCAGCTGCATTCCTCCCCCGTGATTGGAGCTCTTGGAACCAAAGTTTGTCGGAACACACCAGCGGTGTTTGTCATGCCCTTTGGGAGACATCAAGGTGCATGTGGAACAAAGAGCACAATCTTTGAAGTCAGACAGATCTGGGACCACAGGCAAGTCACTTAACCTCTCTGGAACTTCGTTCCCTCATTTGTAAAATGGAAAGAATGATGCTTATCTTACAGGAAGATGTAAGGAATAAGTGAGAGGCGAGTGCCCAGCACAGTGCCTGGCACAAAGCAGACGCTGAATAAATATATGTTGCAAGGAAGGAAGGAAGGGCAGAAGAAGGGAGGAAGGGAAGCACCTAGTGTAATATGCATCATATTACAGGTGCTCAGTACTTACTTACTTCCCTCATATCTGCCATTTTGCACCCAGACAACCCAACCACTTTCCGTAGTTTTCCCAGGCTTTGTCCTGCTCAGTCCTGACTCCAACCCCCTCCTCATCAGCCCTTGTCATGATTACTCTGCAGCCACACAGGCCAGCTCGCCTCCCTGAGAAATCCATCTCAGGGGTTTCTCGTCCATCCTGGAAATCCGGAGCAAATCAACAGCATGTGCTCCCCGCACATCCCTCAAGCACCACCCACCTGAGACAGCAGGCAGCAGGAGCAGATGCTTCTGTTTACAGAATACCTGTTTTATTCCAGGTTGCAAACTGGTGCAAACTCAGTCCAGCCCGCACACAACAAAACAGGTGTGTTTGGTTTGGCCTGAGGGGTGCTTAAATATTTGAATAACTTACCAACATTTAAATATCAGAAAACCTCACATCAGAATCTCTTTTCACAATCTACAGATCATAGCCAGGTAGCAACAGCTCCTCTTGACTGGCATGGGCTCCCATTTGCCACAGTTGCCATCAGACTGGCCCCTTCATGCATGGGTGTAGGACTTCCGATATAATAATAATAAATTCCAGCATGCAGAGTAGAAAGGAAGAAATAAAACTGTCCCTATTACAGATGACATGATTATCTATGTAGAAAATTCCGAGGAATCTACACACACATGCACACACACATACACACACACTCTCCTAGAACTAAGCAAGGTCACAGGATACAAGATCAACACACAAAGATCAATTGTGTTTCTATATACCAGCAATGAACAAGTAAAAACTGAAATTAAATACCATTTACCATTGCTCAGAAAAATGAAATACTTAGGAACAAATCCAATAAAATGTTACAGAGATTGTATGCTGAAGGCTACAAAATGCTGATGGAAGAAATCCAAGAAGATCTAAATAAATGGAAAAATATACCGTGTTCATGGACAGGAAGACTCAACACAGTAAAGATGTCAATTCTCTGCAAGTTGATGTTCAGGGTTAGCACAATTCCTGTCAAAATTCCAGCAAGATTTTTTTGTAGGTATAGGCAAGTTTATTGTAAATTTATATGGAAAGGCAAAGAAAGTAGAATTTGAAGAAAAGAAGAATAAAGTGGGAGGAATCATACTTCCCATTTTGAAGACCTACTATAGAGCTGCAGTCATCAAGACAATGTGTCGTCGGCAGATGACCGATGGAACAGAATAGAAAACCCAGATTAGCCACACACAAGTACGGCCAACTGATTTTTGACAAAGGTGCAAAGGCAATTCAATGGAGGAAGGGAAGTTCTTTCAACAAATGGTGCTGCAGTGTTCGGACATTCATAGGAAAAAAATCAATTCTATGAGAGAAAGAATATTACTCTTTTGTTCACAGCTCTACCCCAGGCACCTGGAACAGTAATTGGCACACAACAAGTGCTTAATATTTGTTGAATGTTGAGTAGTTATGAAAGCTACCATGTTTTTAGCACTGTGTCCCACAGATAGGTGTTATTGTCATTGCCATACGATAGAAGGGAAATTCGAAGCACGAAAAAGTCAGAAAAACTGCCCAATACCTCACAGCATATGCAGTGGAGCCAATATAGGCCATACATGATCTAATTGAATCCTCCCAATTGACCCTTTCCTGCCCCCTTGCTTCGATGAAGAAACGAGTTCAGAGAGATTGCATGAATTTTTGAGGCCCCACAGCTAGCAGGAGGCAGAGCCAAAATTCGATCAAGAATCTGACCCCACTGTGTCACCTGCCACTGCTTTCTAAAGCCTTTCTGGGCGCGGGTTCTCAGACTACCACGGGGAGCCGCATCTTCCCTCTCAGCAAACCCTCGCCTCTCTCCTTGTATTTACTCAGAGCCTGTTGGCATATGTGGCTTGAATACCAGGGCTCCCCGCGGGGCGCAGTTCACCGAGCCAGCTCATTTATTCATTAATTTGCTTTCCATATTTCCAAACAGAAAGCGGTCGTTCCAGGCAACGCAAATCAATATTGTGCTCCGCGATTCATCTTCATTCGCACCACATCCCCGGCGCTATCCCCAGTGCTCTTCACCGAGCCTCCTCCTAATGGGTTCCTGGACGCTGACGAATAGGATTCTCAGAGGCAGCCACGCCACGCTAGCAGATTAAATCATTAACATCTGCATCGGCCATTTTTACGAGCCTCCCTTACCCCAAACTCCTCACCACCCTCGTGTTGAGTACACTGTTAGTGATGCTGCAGACACAGTTCAGATGAAATTGACACTTCTGAGGTTTTATTGGCTGCAAGCTTGGAGACATTGATTTTTTTTTTTTTTCGCTTTTCTGAAATCAAGTATCCTGCCCAGAGTTGCAGAAATTATTGAGATGGGGGCTGAATATGGACTTGCTGATTCCACCCGCTCTGTTTGCAAGATGGTTTTCTGGTTTTCCTAGAAAGGGCAGAAAGGTGGTTTCCACACATCATTCTGAAGTTACAATTTAAAATGGAGCACCAACCACTGCTAAGCACTGGACAAGTGACACTCCTTGAGGCCTCCCAGCCACCCAAAGAGGTGGGAATTACCATCAGCTCTTTCACTGAGGATACCAATATTCCAAGATTTCCCCCAGATCACAGGGAACTTGAACTCAGGTGCGTCCAACTCCACAGACTGCCCTGCTGCCCCCATTAGCTCCTAGAGAGGGCACAGTTAGAAAGACAACAGATGTTAGGTGCTATGGATGGAATGTGTGTCCCCCCAAATTCATATGGTGAAGCCCTAAGCCTTAATGTGATGGTATTAGGAAGTGGGGCCTTTGGGAGGTGATTAGGTTTAGATGAGGTTGGGAAGATTGGGCCCCCATGATGAGATTACTGTCCTTATAAGAAGAGGAAGAGACCAGAGCATGCACGCTCTCTCTCTCTCTCTCCACCATGTGAGGACACTGTGAGAAGCTGGCCATCTGCAAGCCAGGAAGAGGGCCCTCACCAAGAACCCACATGCTGGCACCCAATCCTGGACTTCCCAGCTTCCAAAACTACGAGAACAAATGTCTGTTGTTTAAGCCACCCAGTCTATGGTAGTTTGTTATAGCAGCCTGAGCAGACTAAGATATCAGAAGTATCACTATTTCCTGGAGAAGAGTCAGGTCCTCTCAGGGAGGCGGGGATGAGTGGAGCAGGATGCTGGAAATCTGAGCACAACGAGCATTTGCATGTACTTACACCTGCTTTGCCCACAAGCAAGTCCACAGACCTGCACTTCCCTACCCTTCAAAGCAAGAGAGAATTCAATGTATTTCCTCTTAAGTTCCAGAAGGTTTAACTTTATCTGTAAAGGATCAGATAATAAATATTTAAGGCCTCGCAGGCCGTGCAGTCTCTATCACAACTACTCAACTCTGCCATTGTAGCGCACAAGTGGCTGTAGACAATAGGCAGATGAATGGGCATTGCTGCATTCCAATAAAAGTTTATTTAGAAAAACAGATAATGGGCCAGATTTGGCCTGCAGGCCATAACCTCCTGTCCTGGGTCATGGGGCTTCAGGAGCAGGTGTTTGTGATTTCTGGACCTGTGACACTGACCTGTCTTGCACCACTCAGTGGTGCCAAGATGTGGGAAATGTCCATACAGGGAGGGGAGAAGCAAAGTCCACATCAACACGGCCAGGTGAAATGCAAAAACTCTTCCATGGAGTGGAAGCCAAGCTGTAGTCAGCAGGGGTAACACGGCAGAAAAGAAATCTAATAATAATAACAATAGTGAAAGCCCAAATCCTTACAGTGATCTACAAGGCACTCATGATATTCTCCCCACGCACATTGCCTCTCTGATCTCATCTCCTCCCCACGCATGCTGCTCTCAGTCACCCTCCTGGCTCTTCCTCAAAAGTCCAAGCTTGCTCTCACCTCAGGGTCTTTGCACCTGCTGCTCCTTCTGCCTGGACCATACAACCGGGCTAGCCTGCTGGAGGATGAGACCACGTGGAACATAGACAAACTGTCCCAGCCAAGGCCATCCTACACCAGCTAGCCCCTGGCCAATCTGCCAGCCGACCGTGAACGAGTCTGGTCAAGATCAGCCAAGCCTGGTCCAGATCCGCAAAACAACCCAAGAAAACTGAAGAGCCATAAGAAATAATAAATCTTAGTGGTTTTGAGTCACTTCATTTTGGAGATCTTTCTTACGCGGCAGTAGCTAACTGACACGGGAGGCTGTGCCACCAACTTGTGTATAACTCTGATAAAAACATTTACTCTGTCTGGTCTCCAAATTGCTCATCAGGAAAATAAGAGCATCATAAAGATTTTACTCCTGCCTTTGCCTGATGTTTCAGCAATATCCAGCACTGTGGCTCACTCCCTTTTTCTGGAACTCTTTCTTCTCTTGGCTTTTATGGTACCACTATCACATGGTTCTCCCTCTTCCTCTCTCGGTTCCTTCTGCAGAGTCCATCTAGTACCTGGCCATGAAATATAGACGTTACTCAAGACTGGAGGTAGGCCCTCATCTCCCCTCATAACTCTCCCAAAGCAATCTCAGCCACCCCCACAGTGTCACTGGCCATCTCTACGCTTCACTAGCCAGATCCAGGTCAGATGCTTTCCTCTCAGTCAGTCTCTGCAGGAGAACGAGTTGTCCTGTTTGGCTTAAACTAATCGTGGTCCATGACTTGGGTCTACATGAGAAACCCAGCCTGAGCACACTGATCCTCCAAAAATAGGGTTGTGACCTTGAAGGAAAGGGGAGGAATGACTCTTCAGTGGGCAGCTAGCTGTGACTGCCTCAACCAGAAATGCAGACATCATTCTTAGCAGGTCCCTCTCCCTGTAACGAATCCCTTACCCCAGACCTAATCCATTCTCGAGTCTTGCCTGTTTTACTTCCTCAACATTCCTCAAATCCGTTCTCTTGCCTTTTGCTTTATCTCCAGCATCCTATTCCAAGCCAATTTTATTCCTTCCCTGGAGGAAGGCAAAAACCTCCCAACTGGCCCCCCTGGTTAATTTGTGCCATCTCCTATAGTCCCTTCTTCATCCAGTAAACACAGTCCAACCAAGTTATCCTCCTGCTAAAACTCTGACTGCTCATTGCTCTTATGATGAAGACAAGGCCCCACATGTACTGCCTCCTGCTGCCTCCATGGCTCCTCTGTGCTCCTCCTCTCTTACTCCACTGCAACCACACTGCCCTTTCCTCAATTACCAAAGTCGGCCATGCTTCCTCCCACCACAGGGACTTTGCACATGCTTTCTCTTTGTCTTACAATGTTCTATGTCCACTTTCACCTACCTAAATCCTTTTCATTCTGCAGATCTTAGCTCAAACATCACCTCCGCAGGGAAGCCTTCCTTGATCTCCTGACTAGGTCAGGTTCCCGTATAACACACTCTTATAGCCCTACGTAACTTTGTTTCATGAACACACAGCATTATTGTCACCCTAAAGTAATGAGCATGATTCTTTGAGCAGGAATAACAGAGATATGACACTCTGCCAAACACTTATTCCTCAAAACAATCTTACAATATAGGTTCAATTACCCTCAGAGGTGAAAAACTTGCTTAAAACTTACAGCTATAAAAGACTGAGCAGAGATCTGAACCCAGGTCAATCTGACTCCGGAGTTTGAACCCACTCCCTTTCATCAGTGGTTGACTTTCATCATGGATCCCTGGGCTCAGCAGGCATTAAACCTCAGGGAATAAGGGAAAGCTGAGCAGACTCAAGGCCCTGTCATTTTTGCCCATCTCTTTGTCTACATGTGTCCTCCCAAGACAGATGAGCCCTTATTTCCTCTCTTTATCCACAGCCTTCATCCTGAACCATGCACCTCCACTAATCTTGAGCTTGCCTTCCCAACCTTTTCTTGACTTCCCTGGTCTCTGACCCCCTGTTTCCTGTGCATGGCCTCCTCTTTATCCCTTAAATTTGAGACTCTTGGTACCACTTTTCTGTCTGTCCTCTAACTTCCCTCCAAAACTTCCAGCCAGACTCACCAATCAGACAATGCCTCTTCAGACTGATCTGTTCTTCTGACTGACATGGTCCCGGGCTCCTTCCTGACCCAGGACCCAATGGTTGACACACACACTTGGCTCATCCTGCACTGTGAGTGGGACTGGGATACCTGGTGACTTATAATACTCATTAATAACTTTGGCAGCTGATTTAGTCTTCCAGTTCCCCCCAAGTCCCAGGGGACTTTGATGTCACCTCCCTGGCCCTTAACCTCTCATCTCCAGTGGACTTCACTTTCCCTGCGCTTCAACCACCCACATCCATGATCATGACGCGCTCAACTTCTGCTTAAACTTGAATCCCAGCCTCCAACTTACCAACCACAGCCTCCTATCATTTCAATAAGCCCTCCACTTACATTCTTACAACCCCTTCCATCTCTTCTTGAACCACTCTCCATCACTAATCCCCTCTCTTACTTGTATCTTCACCTCTCCCTCTCGCTCATCCTCAACATTCAATCATGACAAATTCTTTTCAGCATGGAAAACACTAAATCCCTTCTGTAGCAGATGCCCCGTCCATATCCCCAGTTTTTACTAGTGGCATCACTTCAATCCAACTTTCAACTGCCACCACCTTTGTCTCTGCCTGAGGACTTTATCTGGCTACCAAAGCCTACTCTCCCATGCACATGGCAGGCCAGACAGCCTGGGAATTAATGCTTCCCCGACACACCAGGAACAGCCCTAAATCAATGACTGGTGGGAATTGGTGGATAAACACCCCAGCTCCCTTGTCCTTCACGGGGAGTAACTGAGGCGCGTGTTCCCTCTCCAGAGTTACCCAGTGAGATTAATCTCCATTTTCCCACAGTGATTACTTGCTGCTGGCACACCCTTTATTGATTTTCTTACCTTTTATGTCTTACTTCCTCACTCCCTTACTGGTGTTTCTGGGGTCATCTCCAAAATGAACTGCTTGCATTAAATCCTGGCTCATGTCTTCTCAATCCAACATCTCTGGGTACAAGTGCCCGATCTCTTGCTTCCCTTTCTTGGACCAGCAGGTATACCTATACCCATCTCTCCTCCATTTGCTCTGCAACCCACTGCAGTCTGGTTGCTATCCCCAATGTCTCGACAAAATTGTTTTTTCCTAAATATGTAGAATGGCCTTCCATTTTGTTTGGCTTCTGTACAGCTTTCAACATGTTGCCACTCCCTCCTCAGAACTCTCTCCTTCCTTGGCTTCATGGCATCACTCTCTCTCTCTGCGTTTCCTCCTACCTCTCTGCCATTCCTCCTCAAGTTTTTTCTCACCTCCTCAAAACTCCAACTGCCCTTTAAATGTTGAGATTCCTAAAGGCTTCACCCACCTCGGCCTTCTTCTCCTCTTACTCTGAGGTTACACACTCCCCTTGGATGATACCTTCCAATTAGGAGTCGCAGTCGGCCTCTCACTGCTCTGTGCACAAAGAGCACAATCCCAAGTGGCAGATCTCAATTCCAGCTGCCAATCAAATCTCTCCAACATGTCCTAAACCCAAATCATTCTTGCCCGTCTCTGATTAATGTCACAACCATCCCCCCAGTCACCTGAGCCACCTGAAGTCATCTTACATTGCTTCCCCTATTCACCCAGGATGTACAACTCACCACTCAATCTTGTCAACTCAGCCTCCCACATATCTCTCCTCTCCAGCCCCACGGTCACGACCCTAGGCGCAGGCCCCCATCATCTCGTGCTCAGATTGCTACAACAGTCTCTTTACCTCAGTTTCTCTGACTCCAGTGACCCCAATCCAACCCATCCTCTACACTGCTGGCAGAGTAATTCCTTTTGAAGTAGAAATATGAGCCCCTCCTTGCCCTGCTTGCAACCCTTCAATGATCTCACTACCTCAAGTAAGGTGCAAGTCCCTTAACAGGTTTCCAGGACCCTTCACGATCCAATCCCTGCCAACCTCTCCAGCCTCACCTCCCACCACTTTGCATGCTTCAGCCCAGGGGCTCTCTGCCCTGGCCGAGTCATTCGCATCACCTGGAGAGCTTTAAGAAAATATCAGTGCCTTGACCTCATCCCCAGAAATTATGATTTACACGGTCAGGGATGAGGCACAGGCATTGGTATTTTTTCAAAAACCTCAAAGTGATTCTAATGTGCAGCCAGAGCTGAGAGGCACTGCCCTAACCAGACTGAATGGCTTGGAGTTCTGCACAGCTCCCACATTCTCCATGCCCCTGTGCCCACCCTCCCCACTCCCACAACACCTTCCTCTCTCCTCGCTTCACGTGGATGACACCTGCTTATCACTTAAAACTTGCCAGTCTGAGCCAGAAGCTTTCCTGTGAGTTCCCTCTGCTTAGCCCTATCAGAGCATTTATCACACTGAGTGTTAACTATCTGTACCACCTTAGATAGTGGTGACCTTCCTAAGGGGTCTTTCGTCACTGCAATACCAGAGCCTTGCACAGTGGCTCCCTCATTAGATGACTCAATACATGTTTGTTGAATGAATGAAGGAAGGAATGATCCCCATTCGCTTCTGGCCATAAGGATAGGAACTTTATTGTCTTTTCACTGCTCCCTCCTCCTCCTCTAGTTCAAAGCCAGTGTACATAGTAGGTGCTCGATAAATATTTGTTGAGGGAATTAATAAACATGAGACACAAGAGACAAGCATCCACCCTTCCTCATTTTTACAGGCGAGCTCTGGGGAGGAGAGACAAATCAAATTGAACTTCCTACAGTTTTGCTAAAATGGAATTTGCCAAAGATGTCGTGAAAAATGGATTTAATTAGGCCCATTAATAGGGGAGTTGTTGGTGGCTAAGATTTAAAGCTGAGGCAGGAAGAGGTATCGGTAATTTTACCATTTTAAATTATATAGGAGGTTATTTCTCAGCCCCACCTTAATTATAAGAGTGCATCTTCATGAAATCTCAGCTTTGGAGGAAAATAAAGCCAAAGGCAGAGGCAAGATCTGATATTTCACTGAAATGGAGCATCAGAGGCAGCGCAGGAGAATGCTAACCGGCTCAGCCCAGGTGTGTGCCACACGGGACAAGGGAGAGCGGCACCGACAGCCAGGTCTCATAACACTAACTGTCAGTACAACCTGATGCGGCTTTTAATTGCAAGAAACTTCCAGGAAATGGAAAGGTGCGGCGTCTCTAATGACAGCATGAAATTCTGCATGGGTTTTCAGAGACTCGTGGATTTCTTGCATTCCATTCTCCCCTTAGGCAGTCCCAGAGATCTGAGTTCTAATTGGTTCCACAATCAGATCCTGGAAGGGACACGCTCTTATCCTTTAGCTCACTGCTTTCAGAAATACTCAGCTGTCCCCAAATCATGGAGCCAAGTAAAAAAAGTTCAGTCTGGGGTTCTAGCTTCCTTCACATACAGAGAGCCTTGAATACCCACCGGAAGACAGTCTCTTCTCCGGGGACTCAGGAAATGAGCCTTGATACAGAATAGGGCATCGTTCATTCTACAAATCTTCATTGACTGTAACCACATGACAGGCACCGCTCCCGGCAGAGCTGGACTAGAGTGAGGCAGAGAGGCACTCGTCTCAGGGGCAAAATTTAAGAGTAACGAACACTCAGGAATCGAGATCATCAATATTTTAATACAATGCTAGTCAAAATAAAAATTAATGCAAAAACATCTATGATGAACAAACTATCAAAATTTTAATAACAGACAGGACCTAAGCCTGCACTTGTGAGACCTGCCTCACCCACCTCACCCCAGTCCCAGCCCTGGCTCTGGGCACTGGGGATACAGCAGTGAACGGGTCAGACCCCTCCTCACGGGAATGCTCGGGCGGGTGGGCGACAAACAATGAACAAGATAATCGAGGCGAGTATACAGGGCCGGTGAAGGGTGTTAGGGAGAGAAAAAACGCAGAGGAGGGGTAATTCCATAACAAACATCAAAACTCCCTCCCCAGCCCAGACTTTCTACTACCTGGCGGGGCAGAAAGAGCAAGCACTCCTAAGTGAGTCCTAGGGACGGGTCCCGGCCCCAGCGTCACCTCACTAGGTCTTAGCGCAAGTCACTGGCTCTCCAGGCTTCGTTCTCACACGCTGTCATCTGGGGAACGGAAAGGCGACAGTTCATAATAACGACAACACTGAGCAGCCACTGTGCATGGAGCCCCTGCTGTGCCCATTGTGTTCACCCCTCACTTAACCCTCACAGCAACGAGGCGACAGTGGGCGTTTCGATCAGGAGGGGAGGCTGACAGTTCATGTTGAGCAGCTTGGCCACAGGACAGTGAGGCTCTGAGGTTCTTCAGGCCGAGTTCCCAGCCATAATGCTAGGCACCTCAAACCCCAGCAGGGTTCGGCCCCTAGGTGACCTTGAGCAAGTCTCTGGATCTTTCTGAGCCTTGTTGTCCCTCAACTGCAGAATGGGGATAATAACGTGGCTCCCGCCTCAGGACTGATGGAGCCAGGCGTCTGGCATGCAGTGGGTGCCCTGTAAATGTGAGTGCCCCTCTTCCTCATGCCCGTGCCCTGGGCAGACGGCAACACGTCTCCAAGGCGAGGGGCAGAATCAACGGGGGAAGTTCAAATGCAGCCCATTTCCTATTTTCCTGACAGCCTATTTCATGGATCACAGAGACCCAAGTATAGCTGCTTACTCAACAGAGGAAAGAATGAATTCATTTTCATTCCATAATACCCAACGTGACCTATTCTCTGTTGAGCTCTCCTTCCCAAGGCTGCAGCCCTTCCCATGGACTTTCAATTTGGCCAGAGAGAGAAAATGTGCAGTAATGACAGAATGTCCTGCCCAGAGAATGCTGGGAGCAGAATCATCGCCGTGCAGTAATAAGTCCAAATGAAAGATATTATGTCACCTCGTTTGAATTAAACAGATGAACTATAGTCCCAGACTATTAAAACGAACCAATCTGCTGGACCGCTTCCAAGCGCTCAGTGTGCTGCACCCCAGAAAGGTGCTCAGCTCCAACAGGGTTTTATATCCTCATTTTCTGCCAATAATTCCTCCTCTCTGCAAACGTGGAGGGATAATTTGTTGAAAAGGCCACTCGCCCTTCAGCGGTGGCCCCTTTCCGAGGGCAGCCCCTGCCGTGCTAACCAGCCAGGGCTCATGGGGGCAGCACCACTGGGGTTTGCGCTAATTGAGAAGCGCCAGGGAGCCACAGCGAGGGCAGCCAGGGCCACCTGCAGACTGGATGATGGTTAACTGCCCCCTGGCAATGTTTTCCCCCCTGGGAGTTGGGGGGAGCTCCCCATCCACACCCCAAAAGCCCAAGGAGGGAGCCGAGTTGACAGCGCTGCCTCCCTTTACAAATGGCGAAACTGAAGCTCTCGAGTCGAGGATGCTTGGGGCCACACATGACATCCTGTGTGTCTGGGTGTGAAGGCCCCTGGGGCCCTCCTGGTCCTCTGTCCACTGTGCTCCCATTCCTGTCTCTCTGAGCATCCAGTTCCTACACACTCTTCACCCCCGCCCTTCTGCGACACGCGTGGCCTCTAGTTCTGCCACTCACTTGCTCCATGTCCCAGGCAGGGCTTCCTCTCTGAGAACCTCTGTCCCCATCTGTAAACCTGTAATTTTCAGTGCCCCCTCAGAGTCAGATGGGACAGGGGGTCAGAAGACAGGGGTTGAATCCCAGCTCTGCTGCTTACATGCAGCTGTAGGAAATCTCTGCTCACTGAGCCTGATTCCTCATCTGTAACCTGGGACGTAATAAGCAAGGACTGTTCTCTGAAGGTTCCTCTGCCCTGACACCCTACCCCACCACCAGAATCCCATCCAACCAGCGTTTAACATCCTTCCGGTGTTAGGACTCGGCCCCCGGGTAAGATATAACTACGCTCTCACTTAATCCACCCCAAAATGAACAAGTCTAGTTTGTCTTATATTGACCATAAAGAGGCAACAACTGACCCTTGCAAAGTTGAGTAGTTTACTATTATTCTGTTTAGAGCCCAAGGGCTGACACACTAGGGCATCTGAGAATGGGCTTCCCATGCCCTTTGGTCTAACTGATGGTTCTCAAGCTTGAGTGTGCTGAGAACGTCTGAGGAGGGGGATCTCTTCACAGAACTGTGGCCTGATGCATGAGGTGGGTTTTCAGGGGCATTTTGACTATGTGTGACTTCAACTCAGGTTAGGATGACCAACTCATCTCAGCCCTGTTCGGTCTTAAAATGGGAAGTCCCATGTCCCAGAAACCCCCCAGTCACACACTGCATAGAGACAGTCACTCCCACAGCAGTTACTGCCCTGCATATTCTGTGCTCAGCGTCCTCTGCTGGCCAGAGAGGGGACCCTCTGGTGGCCTCCTGAGACCCACCCTGGTCAGCTTGTGCGCCACCTGAGGCCCACGAGGCAACAGCCACCTGGCATCCAGCTCTGGGAATTTCAAGGGTTGTGGGCCCTGCAGCTTGAAGCCCCCAGGAATGTGAGACATGTGTTCTCTGCAAGAGCCTTTGGGTCCAAATCGTGGCCCTGCCACCTAGTTTCGTGGCCAGGGTCTATTTACATCATCTCTCGGAGCTTCCATTTCTTCCAGGAGGTCCTACCACAGCCCCGGGGGAGCACGAGGCAGACTCTTGATACTTAGCACTTATTGAGTACTTACTGTATGCCGGGCCCGGCCTCATGGAATCCTCACTACAGCCCGGAGGAACCATCACTGTCCCCATCTGCAGAGGGGGAATTCTAGTAGACCCCGCCGACGCCCCCACCGTGTCCTCCTGACCCCCGCTCTGGCTCGGCCGCAGGTACAGACAAGTGCTGACTCACGGCTTCCCCCGCAAGCACTGCGTCAGCCTCCTCCTGCCTCGGTTGCCGGGTTTTCTCTGGCACCACAGAATCTTGCTCAGCCGAGCTCGAGAAAAACTGGAAATGCAGTAGATGCCTGAATGGGGGATGGGAGCCAGTGGTGAAACATCCAAGCCCCTGAGGTATGGTCCACACAGCCTCTGAGAGGCCCCAGCAGCAGAGCCTGGAGCCGACTTGCCACATCCTCCGTAACACCCCCTTTATTGGCTCTCCTTTCTTCCCTGTCTTGCTGCCCATATCTTCACTGGGTTCTTGGGACCACCTCCCAAATGAGCTATGGGGACCCAAGTCCACGCCTTAAAGCTGCTTTTGAGGAAACCAAACTGAGACAGAAAGGTTAGGTAACTTGCCCGAGAGCACACAGCCAATAAGTGGCAGACCCTGGATTTGAACTCAGACATCCAGCTTCTTATACTCAGTGCTTAGTTACTTCTCTCCACAGTTCTCACACTTGACCTAGGGAATTCTCATCCCTCTCCCCACTCCTCAGGCAGCTTTCTCCTCCTTCCTCCCTTCCTGTCCCCATCCTTCACAACGGAGTCTACAATGAAGAACACGAGACAATTTTTTTGCCACAGATCACAGGAAGCTGCATGACAAGCCCTGAGAGGAGGGGTGCCTCCTTGGTGGCCCTCAGCCCTTAGAGAGGCTCACCCCCTTTCAGCCACCCCAGCCTCCTCCCAGTTCCTGCTCCCCCCAACCCCTCACCTCACCCAAGTGGGTCAACTCTGTGACCTCATCTTCAGCTAAAGCTGAATATTCTGGAATAGCCATGTTGTATGACCAAACAATGTAGGCAACACATCTCCCTGTGACCTCTCGTCCCTAAGCTGACCCTCATGGAAACACTCAGATGGAAGATGAGGCCCAAGGGTTGGGGAGCAGAATCTGCTGCCTATGTTACGTGTAGTTAAAACAAGCTGAAGTTTCCATCATCTGTTTGGGAGGAGCCTTCCCAGAAATCCTCAGGGGAAATGTCATACGAAAGTGACACCTAAAGGAATGTTGATTGCAGGGGAAAAAATGAAAATAACCTAAATGTTCATCAAGAGAATGGATGAATTATGACGTTCCTCAGTAGGATACTCTACAGTAGTGAAAATGAACTTGAGCTACACACAGAAGCTCAGATGAATCTCACAAATGTCATGTTGAACATAATAAGCACACTGTAGAAGGATATAGAAAGAATGCCATTTATATCAAGGTTAATAGCATGCAAAACAATTGTACTTTGGTTTAGGGACATGTCCTTTCATACTTCAAGTATAAAGATGAGCATCAGATTCAGTGATGAGCGTCAGACTCAGGATTGCCATGGGGAGGATTGCCATGGCGAGGGTAAATGGGTTTGGGGTATATCAATAATGTCTTATTTCTTGAGTGACGAGCACATGATGGATGTTCATTCTATTGTTTGGGGGTTTTTTTGTGTGTGTGCCTTAAATAATTTAAAAAAAAAAAATGTGGGGAAAATCCATCATGCGGCCACCAGAGGAGGAATTACCTTTCTCCCTGGACAGATCACCCCTCCGGGCCATGGCTGAGCTGGTTCTCTTTGTCTTGTCCCTGGAGAAGGTACAGACTCCAAGGTCCTGCTGCCAGGGACCCAGGTTCACCCCTAGAGTCCACCGGTTCAAGCTCTGACGCCAAGGGCACCCGACTAGGGAGTTACCCACTGCTCTTGGCCCAAAGGAAAGCCTCTCACCACCCCCATGACCAGCCCTGCCTGGCAGCCCAGTCAGGTAGTAGAATCATGGGCTTTGGGGCAGACAGAGGATGAAATGAGATTAAGTGGCATACACATGCCAGCGTCCGGCACAGGGCCTGACACACAGCTGGCCCTCCATCTACGGTCCCGCTACAGCTCCGGCTCCAAGGCAGGGAGATCCGTGTGCTCCCTTGACGCGCGGGGATCTGTCTCTTAGCAGAGCACTCACCACATCGCCCAGTGAGCACACAGTAGGTGTTCAGGGACGCTCTAAAGTGAACGAATACGGGTCCTCGTCCAGATGGGGCCAAGTGATGGGGCCTCTTGGAAAGAGATAAAGGCATCCCAAGGAGGATCGCAGGGGAGGCTCTCGGATAAGAACACTCTGTGTGGAGAATCTCAGGGGAGAGTGGATGCCCCAGGGGGTGAGGCTCAGGGCCAGAGGGTTTTGTGGTTTACAAAAAAAGTGTGTGTATATATATATGTGTGTGTGTGTGTGTATATATATATGTATACTTATGTATTCATGTAGATATACTTATGTATTCTTATGTATATGCAAATATGTTCTTGTGTGTATTCATATATACTTGTGTATTTGTATATATATTTGTGTATGTACTCACATATACACACATATATACTTAGGTATGTATACATACACATATAGGCTTGTATACATATTCATGTAAATACACATACATACTTGTGTATGTATTCATATATATACACACATATACTTATATACACATGTACTTAGGTATACATGTATATACATATATATATATTCAGGCAGCCCTGTCCTGGGTGTTTCCTGGGAGAGCTTCTCTCCAGGGAGTGGTATTATCCTTGTTGTTGCTCCATGTCCCAGGTAGGGGAGCTGAGGTTCAGAGGTTAATTTGGTCAAACAGTGTCACCCGGATGGTGGACACAGCATTTGAACCACGGCACACCAGAGTCTGAAGCCCTTTCTCTGGCTGGAGCCCCAAGATGGAGAGGGGCAATTACACTATTTATCGAGCACTGTACTGTCTACCATCCCACTCACTCTCTCACCCATCCTGTTTCCCCCCTCAGCACTTCTCGCTGTCTGAAATTTGTTCATGGTCTCTGTCGCCCCGCTCTCGACTACAAGGTCCACGAAGGAGGGACTTGTCTGCCTTCTTCGTGGCTGTCTCTCTAGGGTCTAACAGGGCACTTCACATTTATTTATTCTCAATGAATGTCTGTGGAGCACTTAACCCTCACCTCCTGTTTGTGGTTTGGTTAAGCGAGGTTCCAAAGAGGGGAAGCTGAGGTTCGAACCCACGTCCATCTGACTTCTTAGCCCCTAGGCTCCGCCCCTCCTCTCACCCATTACCAGGGAGGCACCACTCCCCGTGCTCCAGGAGGAGGCTGTGTCATTGCTAGAAGGCCATCCAGCCTCTGACTCTGAGGCTCCTGAACCCCACAGCCGACCCTGACCCCTCCCTGCCTCTCACCCCCACATCCAATCCCCCAGCAAAGCCCGAGCTCCACTTTCAAATACGCCCAGAATCCAACCCCTGCTGTCCACCTCCACTGCCACTCCTGGTCCAGGCCACCCCCATCACTCCCCAGATCACTGCTCCAGCCCCAACTAGCCCCCTGCTCCACGCTCGCCCCCTCCAGACTGTTCTCCACACAGCAGCCTGTTCAAACTCTGGTCATCTGCTGAAAACTTTCCAACGGCTCCCAACTCGCTTGCAGTAAAAAGAGAGCCCCTCTCAGGGCCCAGAAGGTCCTAGTTCCCCTCTGTGACCTCTTCTCCTTGTGCCAGCTTGCTCTGACTGGGACGGTGGCCCACTGTGTTCCCACACATGTACAGACGTGCACACACACACGCAGACATGCTCACACACACACACACGCCATTTTGCCCCGCTTTATTTTCCTCCCAACATTTATCATCACATGACAGATCCTTGTTTACATCTTTCTATCCATCTCTGAGGGCAGGGCTGACATCCTGCCTGACATAGAGCAGTACTCAGTAAGCATTCGTGGGAGGAAAGAAGGAATATGAGTTCAGGAAACATTTGTTGAAGGAATGAATGAAAACATGAAAAACACCTCACTGAGTTAGGAGTGATCATGGGTGTGTCACACTCTGAGAATTGATGCCTAACTTACCCAGGGTTTTCTCCTGGAATATTAGAGGCAAATATTAGGGTTGGAGGCCTGAGGTTGCTGGGCCATTTTCTGGACTGTGAACCTCTCTTGGGTAATGTTCCTTCCCATCCTCATCATATGAGAAAAGTTCCCCATCAGGGGACTTTGATGCTGAGATTCTTAGGGTGGATGTTGAGCAGAAAAGCAGCCCAGAACCCACTGTGGAAACCTTCAGAGATAAAGCTAAGCCAGTGAATGCATTGGCAGTGTCTGGGCACGTGGTGTATCAGTGGGTATAAAGTAGACTCTTGCTGTGGCAACAAATACACCCCTCATCTTGGTGGCTTAGTACAGAAATAACTCACTGCTGGGTGACATCACAGATGCGTTTGGTGGAGGGCGGGGGCTCTTCTCCACACAGTCACTCAGGGACCCAGGCTCTGCCATCTTTGGGGCGTGGCTTCAAAGTTCCCTGCAGAAAGGGAAGAAAGAGAAGGATGCACGGAAGACGTTTATATCCCAGGCCTAGACTGGTGAACATCCCTTCTGCCCACGTTCTCTTGGCCCCACCTGGATGCAAGGGGGTTGAAAGGAGTGATCATGGGCATGAAGCCTTCCCTGGCCTCCCCACGAAGGTCCCTCTACTATTTTCTGTCACTTCCTAGTTTACGGGCCTTGCGGCATTAGCTACAATTTGCAGTTATTTTTATGGATTGATTCCTTACTTACTGCCAATCCCCTCTCTAGAACGTCCACTTCGTGAGGGCAGAGGTTTGGATTCCTTGTTCTCTGCTGTTCCCCCAGTGCCCAGCATAGCGCCTGGCACGTGGCAGATGCTCATTAGACATTTACTGACCGAACGGATACATGGCCTGCTCTGGGGTGTGCGTCACAACCATTGAGGGAGCTTTTAAAAAGCACCTTTGGATTTTCTACGACAGCGGCTCTCTCCCTTGGCTGCACATCAGAATCACCTGAGGATGCACGGGTCCCACTCTCAGAGGTTCTGAGTTAAATGGTCTGGGGTGAGGCTTTGGCATCAGAATTGTAAAAAGCTCTCCAGGTCTCCCAGCGTGCACCCAGCATTGAGAACCGCCATGCTAGGAGGAGAGGCTCGGCTTTATGTGCGTTTTTGTAGGTGATTCTGTGTGCAACCCTCATGAAGCAGTATTGCAGAAGAGAACACTCAGCGTGGCACTTATTGGTAGATACTTCATAGATGTTCATTGAATGACAGAATGAATTAAGAAGTTCATTGACCCCTAAAGGGTTCATAGGTGGGTTTTAAGGACTCTGAGAATTCATTGAAATTGTATGCAGAATTTTCCATGAGCTACATATGTGCTTTTCCCCCCTAAGGAGGGAGTCCTAGCTTTCATCAAATTCTCAGGGGTGTCCATGATCCTCAAAAGATCAAGATGCATAAAGATTCAACGCAACTCTAGCCTTAACATTTGGGAGGCGGTTGGCCCTGGTGCTTAGCCTGACTGCGATGGGTCTGGAGAGGGCTGGCTGTTTGGGACGCAGTGGAGGGAGAAGGCATGCACTCCTTGGAGAGCGAGCCACTCAGCCCCTTGACAGTCATCAGTGCTGTCAGTGCTAATTGTCACTGTCATCTTTATTAGGAATTCTTTTCCCATTGCCTGGGGCCATCCAGCCTCCCTCTGCTGTACACAGAGTCATCACTTTTGCTGTGGAAATTCTGATCCATGTGGGTAGTGAGGGGCATCTCATAGCTGTCTGCCTTCCTGTGCTCACAGCCCTACATTCCCCATTTGAGCAGGGACAGGGAAGGGACAGACAAGGTGGCTTAGTGGTGATGCCAGAGGAAGGGGCGTGGCGGGACCCAACTGTTGTGGGAGGCAGGGACAGGGTCTAGCTCTAGGGGACTAGCAGGGGAGAGGCAGGGTCGGGCACCAGGTGGGTAGGCTGGGGCTCAGGACTGGCTCTGCCCTGCATGAGTACAAAACAGGCAGGGGCCCCAGTGCTGGGGATGAATGAGCCTATTGGGACTCATATTCCCTCCCCTCCCCATCCCACCTGCCCCAGGCGCACTGCACCATGGGCCCGAGGACTGGAGTGAACACCGGGGGGCTTGTCCAGAATAAATGGCAGAGACCACGCAGTGACCAGAGCCCCCTTCCGCTCTAGCACGCATAACCCTGTGGATACAGTGAGGCCACGAGAACAGCCGTGGCTCGGCTTAGCACCGTCCTTCTGAAAGTCTCTCGGTCACTCTGGGGGTCTCGGGAAGGTGTCTCATGTGAGCTCCTGTTCTTTTGATCCAGCCTTCTCGTTCCTGCCTGAGCCTGAGAAGCCACCCCAGGGTGCTGCCTTATCTTGTCCCTGCCCAGGCTGGGTGTCAGAGCAGAGCTGCCCTGCCAGTGCTGTTTCCCGGCGCCCTCCAGAGATGTGGATGCTCAAGGGTCACACGGAGCAGCACCTTCTGAGCTCACGGGCCGGAGCCGCAGCAGGTCGGGCGAGAAGTGGGCGGAAAGTGTTCTCTCCCCCGGGCTCCTTTCGCTTTCTGGAGACCACGTACCAGGCTGCCTTTCCGGTTTCCAATCTCTATTGCTATTTGCCCCCCGAACCCTTCTCTCACTCAAACCCACACTGGAGCTGAAGCTTGAAGGCCAAGGGACCCAGGGAAGAGCATTCCAGGTGGTGGGAACAGCCAGTGCAAAAGCCCTGCAGCAAGTAAGAGCTCAGAACAAGAAAGCGGCCAGAGTGAGAAGGCGGTAGCGTGTGACACGGGACCAGGCTCAGAGAGAGACAGGAGCCTGACCAGGCAGGGCCTTGGAGGCCCAGCAAGGAATTTAGGTTAAGCTCCTGACTGTGATACTCTCTGCAGTCCTTACAACCGCCTCAGTGAGGAGAAGGAGGCCCAGAGGACGAGGTGACATCCTAAAGAAACGCAGCTTGGCTGGGAGGCAGGGCCAGGTCTCTGGAGGTGGCAATGCAGAGGCCACAGACCCCTCAGAAAGTGGATGTCACCCTCTTCTGGCCATGGGCCCCTTTTCTGCGCAACTCTAGCCCCGTCCAGTGATGTAACTGGTGCCAGAACAGCATTGTTCTCCCTCCCTCCCCCACTCCACCTCACAGAACCCATCGGCATGGGAACCGGGCCAGCAAATCAGAACACTCCCTTTAAAGGGACGCCTTATAAATTGAGCCTCCTCTCCCCAGACAGGCCACACCCAACATCCAGAGGCCTCCCAGGACCCCCATCCTCCTGGAGAAACCAATTCAGTTGCCCCCCACTTTCCTCCAGGATAGAAAAGGGGAGTCCTCTGCCTGGAAAGCCCAGAGCCAAGATCCAAGCCTACAGTCACCCGGCTTAGAGCCCCAGTCACTGGCGGGGCCGTGCCATGATGCAGGAGTGACTCAAGAGCCCCCGAGAGTTTCCCCTGATAACCTGGGAAATGTCAGCAGTAGGGACAGCAGTGTGACGAGTTCGCGACACTGCAGCCTGGAGAAATGCAGTAACATCAGCCGGTTGAGCAGCGGGTACGAGGGGGACGAGGAGAACAGCAAGGTCAGCTTGGATGGCAGCCGTCGATTCGTGCGGCTGAAGAGGAGGCTCAACACCCAGGCGGGCGGCGCCCAGACCAGCCAGCTGTGCGCCACCTTCTCTCCCAGCCAGTTCCAGAGCCAGTGGGCCAGCGAGGCTGACAACACCCTGCAGACTGGAGGGGAAAAGTGAGACCAGCCTGCCCAGCAGCTGCGTGGACAGCAGGGCCAGCAGCCTGACTGGCATCAGCTTCATCAGCCTGGGCAGCAGCGCTCTGACCTACCAGGTGAGCAGTGGGCTGGTCAGCTCCGTGGGCAGCCTGCCCTCCAGCCAGCCCAGCAGCTGCCAGAGCATCAAGGTGGACGGCAACGTGCAAAGTGGGCTGAAGAGCAATACCAGTCTTCAGGAGGACGAGGCTGGGGGCAATGTGAAAGCCAGCAACCAGGGCACCAAGGGTGAGCCGCCTGCCCAGATACACGTGCCTTTATGAGAAGACTCACCGGCCACCAAGCCCTCGAAAAATGCAGATGTGAGGACCCAGCAAACCCAGACTTCACCAGGAGTGGTTTGTGCCAAAACAATTAGGAAAGGCCTTTAAAAGTACACACTGTCAAAAACCATCAATGGATAGCTCCATCTGTAGCAACTGGAGTGTCACATGTAGCAAGAACTATTGATGATGGGCACCGTCTACACCGAGAATCGGCGGTCAGAGACGAGACCATCTACATTGAAAACCATCGTTGGGAAGAACAAGATCAAGATCCATCAACGCTGGGTCCACCTGTGTCAAGATCATCAGTGGCAATCACATCAGTCCTGTGAACCCCAGTGACAAGCCATCCCTAACAGGATCCATCAATGGCAGAACCATCTGTATTGAGAACCATCATGGTGGGTTCACCTGCGCCAAAAGCCATCAGTGGGGACAAGTGTTATCAGTGGCCATCTGAAGTTAGAACTTTCCGTGATGAAACCATCCTAAACGATGAACACTGTCAACAACCAACACCAACCATGATGAGCTCAGAAGAAACAACCACCAACCATGTCTGGGACTGTCCAGGTCGAGAGCCAGCTAAAGTGAGCACCATCTGTGGGGAGCCATGTCCCTGGGGAGCTCGGTCCCAACCATGATCTGTAACACCTGCTCCCCACAGAGGTCAGCAGCATCTAGAAAGGACACTCATGACAACTGTGTCCACGAAGCCCCATCATCAAGGGAGCATCCTTGCTCCCTGATGCTCCATTCATGTCTCCATGTGGATCTCAGAGGAGGCAGAGAGACAAGAAAGGAGGCTAGAAATCGTCCTTGGCGGAGATGGTTGGCACAATGCTTCCTATGGCAGGACGACGTCATGATAAATGCCTAATGGTGACAGAGACCAACCCAGCCGAGAATGGCTGCAATGGGAGAGCTCTGGGCCATTTAGTGAACGTCCCCTAAGTGGATGGGAAGGCTAAAGTCTCTGCCCCGCCCCTTCTCAAGACAACAAAGCCCTCCCTGGGCTGACCACACAGACAGGGGAGTGAGCGCGTCCACTGAGGGGTGGAGCCAGAACAGTCACCAAGACACCACTAGGGACCAGAAGGAAAGCTGAGGGGGCACCAAAGACAATAAAAGGTGTCAGGAGAGGCTATAAGTGTGTGCGTCTGTGTGCGCGTCCCTGGCTGAGGTTACAGTGACCGGGGGCCACAAACACACCATAGAACCACGGAGAGAGTAGGACTCAGCTACCAACTCCACCACTTCGAAACTGGTGATCTGGGGCAAAATCCTTAAACTTTCCCAGCCTCAGTTTTCTCATCTGGAAAATGGGAACAATAATCTCTATTGCATACATAGACAGGGTGGTTCTGTGGATTACATGAAAATGGATATGAAGTACCTGGCCAGTAATAGGTGCTAAACGTTTCCTTCCGTTTCCTCATTCATCTGTAAAATGGGCACAGTGGGTTCTGCCTTGCTTCATTCACAGGCACAGAAAGGGTAGTGACTGCTAATATGGAGAAAAGGGTTCCTGACAAAAAAGATGGCACCGCAGCATCTGCTTAGGCGTCAGCGTGGTTCTGCAGATGGTCTTGATAGGTTTGAGGAGAGAGGGAGTGGTTCTGGGTTTGAGGACACCACGTGCCTGGATTGGTGGGTTCCTTCTTCTTGAGCATGAGGTCTCTTTTGAGTACATTCTCCCCTACTTTCCTGCAGGCAAAGTCGCTCAGCAGGGCCTAAGCACCACGACCCAGGCAGACAGGAGAGGAGGCCCTGCCCCTGCCCAAGAGAGCCCCAGTCTGCAGGCAGTCTCCAGGGAAGCTGCTCGGCCCTCCCTTAGGACGGTCCCCTGCTTCCCTGTCTCAGAGAACAGAGGGCACACGGAGGCAGAGCTGTGGGCACAGCTGTATCAGATAGCTGACGCTGGAACCCTCAGTCTGGAGGCCACAGGCTCCTTGGATTAGAATCACCTGGGGGGCATTTAAAAAATACAGATGCCCAGGCGCCCGCAGTGATTGGGCCTGAGCATCGGTAGTGTTTAAAGTTCCCAGGTGACGACAATGCCAGCCGGGACTGGGGGACACACTGCCCTTTACCTCTTCCTCCTCAAGTCCACTTTCAACTGGGGTCAAAAACAGACACACCTACCGGGGCCAGGAAGGGAAGGGAGTGAAGGTGGGGCTTTGGCAAACTGGAGAGCATGCATCCCATCTACAGAGAAGCCAAAATTCCAGAATTCTATGTAAAAACTCCTTATTTTTAAATGTTGGTCACAAATTCAAATTCTTTAAAAAATAGGGGGGTGGCAAATGAAAACATTTCTGAAGGCAGGATCAGGCCCATATACCTAACAGCTTCTGCTTCTAAACGGAGAACAGAGAATCTTTCTGAAACAAAAATCTGCTTATAGTCCTTGACTGCTTAAAAACTTTTGAAGTTTCCCACCATCCAAAGGATTTGACATGGCATTCAAGGCTCTTCACAAACTGACCTAAATATATTTTCCCTACCTCGACTCCTACTTCCATCTAAACGTCTACATAGCATCTCAAACCTGATTCAAGCCTCTGGGCCTTTTCACACGCTGTTCCCTCCACCTGACATAATTCACATGCAGTATAATTCATCCTTTTTAGCGTACAGTTCTATGATTTTTGACAAACACACACATACAGTTGTGTATCCACCACCACCCAGAATACCGAATAGTTCCATCACCCCCCAAAAATCCCCTCATGCCCCTTCGTGGTCAGTCCCTCCTTCCACTCCGGCAATCACAGATCAGTTTTCTGTCCTCACAGTTTTCCAGAATGTCCTATACATGAAATCACACCATACGGAGCCTTTTGAGCCTGGCTGCTCTCACTGAGCGTAATGCACTTGTGACCTGCCCACATTGTTCAGGTTTATTGCTGAGTCGTGTTCCACAGTTATCAGTTCTCTGGTTGAAAGGCATTCGGGTTGTTTCTGGTTTGAGAGATTACGAAGCCACTAAGAAAAAATTACATACAAGTTTTTGTGTGAACATAACTTTTTCATTTCCCTTGGGTGAATAGGAGTGGCATTGTTGGCTGGTATGGTAAGGGTGTTTAAGTTTTTAAGAAACTGCCGATCATTTTCTAAAAGTAGCTTTACTTGACAGTGGCCAGCACTTTGTATTTGTCACAGTTTTGGTTTTTTCATTTTAACTTTCTAACTCCCTGTCCATTTCTTAACAATATGAGGCAGTTTGCATCAGTATCCCATTATTAACTCCATTTTACGTATGGGGAAACTGAGGCACAGAGAGGTTAACTCTGTGCGAGTTAGCCGCAGAGCTGGGATTTGAACCCAGGCAGCCTGGCCCAGAGTCCATGGTCTTGACCATTAACCTCTCCATCCCCTCGTCTCTGCTTTGGGCACTTAGGGCCCCCAGCATACCCAGGCAACAGGCTGCACCCACACGCAGAATCCCCAGCCAGCTGCCTCTTGTCTCGGGCCCCTGAGTGTAGCGCCTCCCACTATAGGTGTCCGCCTCCTGCCCAAGCTCCATCCAGCCCCTCCCCAACCCCTCTGTATTCTCGATGCCCACTGCCATGTCAGCAGCATCAGTGATTGCCAAATGAATGAATGAATGAGTGAGTGCAAGATGAATGGCTGAATCAGAGGAAGAGAGCTGGGTCCTCCAACTGCGCTCCAGCACCACGGCCCACTGTCCAAAACCAAATGTGGCTCAGGATCCAAAAGTTAAATCCCACTCAGTGTGCAGGCCCAACCCCCCAGGAGGGCTCTAGCCTCCTCTCACTGGCCGCCCAGCAGCGATGTCTGGCCCGGCTCTCTCCCACCCGAGCGCTGGGATGCAGCACGCACTTGAAGCAAGGACCATTTTTCAAGCGGGCATGGTGATTTTTCCTTTCCTGTCCACTGGCCCAGCGTTCAGGGTGCAGCGGGGTTAGAATGATCAGTTGGCTGCAGGCGCTGGCTCCTGAATTATTAACTGGGCTGGGGAGAGAGTTGCTTACAAATGCTGTCCGCCCAGCAGACTGCGGCAGCCGGCAGACTTCAAACAGGCCTGGGGCGGGCAGGCAGGAAAGGCTGGTGGGCCCCGCATGCTGACCGAATCGGAGGCCTCTCTTCCCGAGCGCTCCCTTGGCCTCCAGCCACGGCCCGGATGGAGGTCATCTTTCATGTTTCCTTCACACCGCGGTGCCTGTTCTGTTGGATTCAAGCGCCTGACCTCTCCTCTTCTGCCCACTCTAAAGCCAGTGGGCGAGACGGATTGAGTCCGGCGGTGACAGATCTTTCTGAGCCAGGAGCTTGCTGGGTAAGAAAGAGCCGGACTCTCGGTCCGTGGCTCCTCATGGGCAGGGAGGGGGAGTAGGTGTCTGAGGTCGGGTCCGCTAGAAGCAGAGCCTGAGATGGGGGTTCTTGTCAGAGCCGTTGAAGGAGTACTCCAGGGAGGAGCAGAGCGAGGGAAGCAGGACGGGGAAGGGAAGGGGCTGGAGACCAGCCTCAGGCTGAGCCCATGGGGAGCTCTGCCGTGCCAATTGCAACTCAGAGCTAGTCCCACTGTCATCAGTGGAGGCAGGCTCTTTGTGCCCCTACGCCCTGGGTGGGGGGAACATAACCTCCTGGGTGGAACAGCTCCCATCCAAACAAGAGCAATTCTCCAGAGAAGGGACAGCTGTAAGCCAGTAGTGGCAACACTGGGCGGGTAGTCCAGGCTGGTACAGTGACTCTACAGAGTGATCAGGTCCTTCCAAATCTCCATTCTGCCATCCTTAGGATGAGACCCTCTTCCTCATGGTCCAGGATGGCTGCCCAAGCTCCATCCAACACATCAAGGAGAGCAGGAGGCGGGAGGACAGGAAAAAGGCTTGACTCTTTTCGTAAGAGGACTCCTTAAAAGTCCCACACAACATGGCTACATAGAGTTATAAGGGAGGAGAGAGAATTCAGTCTTTATTCTAGGAAGCAATGTGTAGGAATAAAAACTCCTACTAATAATGGAGGAAGGAACAGATATTGAGGTAAATACTGCCCCCAATCCATTCTCCTCTCAGAAGCTAAAGAGACCATTTAACCCTCTAATAAAATCACTCTTTTACTTAAAACCTTTGCAGTAGTTGGCAAAAATGGCCCCAATACTCAGCAACCCCTCCCATTAAGAGCAGGAGTCTGTTCTCCACCCCCTGAATCTGGGCTGATCTTGTGGTTTGCTTTGACCAATAGAAAGTGGCGGAAGTGAAGCTCTGCAGTTCCAGGTCTGGGCCTTAACGGGCCTCACGGCTTCTGCTCACATGCCCTTCACTCTCCACAGCCATCAGGCGAACAAGCCGGGGCCAGCCTGTTACGTGATGAGAGAGCCCCAGCCCCCAGCCGTCCCTGTCAAGGCCATCACAAAGCAGCCAGCCCCACAGGACCACCAGCTGACCACGGGCACATGAACAAGCCCAGACAAGATCAGCTGGGCCCGACCCAGACCAGAGGAGCCCTCAACTGAGCTGAGCCCAAACTGCTGAACTACAGGCTCCTGAGCTAAAGAAGAGGGTTGTTTTAAGCCGTTATCTTTGGGGCTAGTTTGTTACACAGCCAAAGCTGGCTGCTAATACTCTGATGACTTTCCCTTGCCCTCACCATGCTCACCATGACCACCGATGGCTGGCCTTTGTTGACCACTCTGGCCTCTCTATGGTGCCTTCACTTCCTCAGACCCACACACCCGAGCCTTTGCATTAGCAATTCCCCGACCTGGAACATGCTCGCCCCTTTCACCTGGTGACTGCCCACTCTTCCTTCAGAGCTCAGTTCACATGTCACTTCCCTGCAGAAGGCTGGCCTGGCCCCATGACCACATCCAATGCCCCCTGTACACACTCTCGGGCTGCCCCGTCCCTCTCTTCCCCAGCACTTAGTGCTGGTTGTAACTTTACACTTCTTCGTGTGACTCTTTGATTAAAATCTGCCTCGGTCACAAGTCTTTACCTCCGCAAGGGCAGGGACTGGGTCTATTTTGTTCACTGCTGTGTCCCCAGAGCCTAGAAGAGTGCCTTTTCACAGTCGGTGTGTCACTGTGTTCCCAGCCTCTTGACCTATGCCTTACACACAATAGGTGTTCAATACATACTTCTGAATGAATGAACCTGAGCATTGTGAAGGCTATCTGATAGAAACTAGGCAAACTTCGATTGTGATGTTAGTTCTTAAAATATGGCAGGTGATAAAATGAGAGCCTACAGAGGTTGAAAGTGTCACACAGACACAGGCGCACACACACACTCACCAAGTCTGGCGAGGTCATAAAAGTGACTGTTGACAGACTCACCTCTTGGGCTCATATGAGTCCCTAGGGCCACCGGCTCTCCTTAATGGCTTGTCAGTTGTGGTTTGTGAAAACTTGCCTAGAATCCCTTTCTTTCTGATGAAAATCCTTCACTTACATATCACATTAACCAGAGTGAGCACAGGATGGCCTCATTCTAACCCCAGAATTCACAGACAGACTCTGGGTTCAGAATCCCTGGGCACAAGTCTCGGCTCTGCCACACACTAGCCTTGGATCATAACCCTTGACCTTTCTACTCGTCAGTGTCATCACCTATAAAATGGGGATGAAAGTAGCACCCCCTAGGGTTGTTGTGAGGCGTAAACGGAGTCTTGTGTAAAGCACATTTGGCTTAGTGCACATAGTAGGCCCTCAACAAATGGCAGCTATTGTTGCAGTGGACCCTCGAGCTGGTGTGACTCTCCTGGGGGCACCTCAGGGCTCAGTTTACACGTCATCCTAGTGTACACGTCTTTCTGCCCACCACCCCCTCCAGCCCCAGCCCAGCTCCTCAGGGCCTGGCAGGAAGCGGATGGTGATCAATTTTGTTAAATGAAGAAACAAGAACTTGAAGAGGAGTGAAGGAATTCAACTCATTCACTCATTCAGCACTCACTGGGTGCTAAACCCTGTGCCAGACGGCAGAGAACCAGGTCAGAATACACCAGTTCTGCCTTCAAGCTGCTCGTAGCCTGGGCCAGAAGTCAGTTGGAAAGCATCAGCCTGTAGAGACTTCACTTAAAGACCCAGATCACCAGCTGCCTGCGATCTGGCAACACTGGGCCCATTCCCGCCCGGCAACAGCAGCTGGATCTAAGTTCCCTCTACCCACGCGGATTTTTTGCTTGGCCCATAGACCCTTGAGTTTGCAACCCTGGCCTGGAGGGAGAGGTAGAGAGGTAAACAGCGCAGCAAAGGAGGCAGTGGGGCTGGAGGAGGGCAGGAGCCGGGGTGGCGTGGAGGGGTCTCACCCAGCCCGTCACTCAGCCGGGTGGGCAGGGAGGCAGGGAAGGGAGGGGACAGGCTCTGTTCCCACGTGGGACCACTGGGTAGGTAACAACGGGTAGGTGGGTAACAATGGGTAGGTCGGTCCTCTAGTTTACCGCAGAGCTACATGAAGGGGCTCTAGCAGGTCAACAGCTTCTAAGCATTTTTTAAAAGCACTTGAAACCATTCTCCCACCCCAAGTGAAAGCAGATGCACAGACAGATGTAAGCAGAGCTTGCCTGGGAGAAGGTTGGGCAGGGGGCGGGGCCCGAGCCAGTCAAACCCCCAAGCCCCACACCTGTCCCCGTCCTGGAGTGCCAGGCCACAGGGATCTGGGAAGTTCAGTAGAAAAGATGGGTCTGGCCCTCGGGAGTCTGAAACCACATCTCGTCAGTCCTCCAAGGCTCAAACTCAGGGGCTGCAGGCCTGTAGGCACCAGGCCCAGGCAGGTCACAAGAGCAAGTGACCAGTGAGCCAGACTGACTTGTCAAAGCATCTTAGGCTGTACTCTTTCAACCCAGATATATCTGATTTACACATCAAACAATTATTTTTTGTTTCCATCAAGAAATATGTGCTCTCCCATTTGTCTTGAAATATGTGGCCCTCTTGGTCTATCTTTCATTTTTCTGTTTTTTATAAAGATATAGATATCAAGAAACAGTTTACTTTCTTCCTTGCTTGGTAGAAGAAAAATGGTGGTGCGAGGAACATGACAGACAGCGGTTGCTGTCAGCCTCAGGGCAGGGAGGCGATAGGGCATAGTGAGGACTGTGGCGAACTGGAACATGCAGACCCTGACCGGGGCAGCTGCCACTCAGCACCAGCCAATGGCTGCCTTTCAGGAAGGTGGTACCAGTGTTGCCATGTCTGTTATTTGCAGAAAATCAGAAACCCAGACATTTTTATGAGAAATCTCCTGATTTTTAAATATTATTTCCAATTTTTTCCAAACAAAACACTGTTCTCACAAAACACATCCACAGGTCCAGATTTATCCCAGAAGCCACCAGTTTGAGACTTCCACTCTAGTAAGTCAGGCCTGTGAAGCTGGTTCTCCTTGGAGACTGGCTGCCTTCCTGCCCAGAACCTGGCAGGATCAGGTTTGAGCTGACAACTCTGCAAGAGTAGGGTGTCCTTTTCGTGGGGTTCTACACACACTCCCTGCTGCTTCCCACAGAGAATAGATGTAATATATGAACTGAAACGGGAAGGCAGCTTGAGACTGGATGAACTTTACAAACGTGAAGAACGATTTTTTTGAAAAGGCTGACAGGCAATCCGTTTGCCCGGGGTGAGAGAGTTTATACCAACGCCCTGAGGGTTTACACCAGAAAACCTGAACTACCAAGTGCTCCACACAGCAGTCTCAGGATCTTTCTAAAACAAATCCAGTCATGTTTCCAGCACCCTGCCGGTACCTGCAATGGCTCCCCATTGCCCTCAGGGTAAAGTCCAAATGCAAATGCCTTAACTTGACCTTGATGCCATCCAGCCTCCAGCCTCTTATCCAGCCCCTCTGTGCCCCATGGCCCCATGTAGTCCCCGCAAAAGTACCTTGCCTTCTCTCCTGGGGATTTTCACAAATTTTCTCTTTACCTGGAACACCCTCCTTCCTTTCTTTTCCTACCCACCTCTCTCCATAGGACTCAACTCAGGGGTCCCCTCCACCAGAAAGCCTTCCCTGATCACAGCTCGGGCTGAATTTAGGTGTCCATTCTCTGCGCTCTCACTGCCTTCTGCTTCACTCCATCTTTGTCCAACTCACTCTGGATTGTAACTGTCCACTTCTGTGACCGTTTTCTCCCCTGGGGGGACAATATCCCCAGCGCTTAGCACAGAGCAGGCACTCAGCAAATGTGTGCTGAAGAGAGGAAGGAGGGAGGTCTGAAAACAGAATAGATCCCCACCTACAAACGCTTTGGGGTCTAGCTCTCCCTGGGAACAGAGGCCTCAGTGGGTGCTCAAAGTCCCTTCCATCACTTGGATCTCAAAGAATCATAGCAGTTCAAAGATGGCAGGGCTGCTACTCAGAGAGGGACAGAATTTATTAATGGTCGCACAGCAACATGCGGGCCAAACTGTGATGAAAATTCAAATCAGAACTCTGTTGTGTTCTTGGCTCTCATTTACTTCCCCGGGTGCCCCTTCCCCCACCAAGGAGGCAGGAAAAAAAGCCAGGTTACAGGGTGGTAGCAGTGGTGGGGAGGACAGACACAGAAGGTATTTTCTCTTCTAGGCCTTCGCCGGCATTGGCCCCATGAATTATTCATCAGGAAATCTGCTTGAGGTAGTGTCTTAGTCTTAATTTTCAATTCCCCTAATGCTGGCCAATTCTCTGCTGCGAATCTCTCAATTATTAATGTTTCTAAAACAATATTTGTTTTCTCTGCATCTAGCAACAAACCAAGGCCTCATAGCTAGTGATCCTGCCCTGAAATTCCCAGAGAGAGGCTTGACTTGCTGATAAGGCATTTCAAAGGGGTCAGGGATGTGTTAGGTAGGCTGCAGCAACAGCCGGACTGAGACCATTAAGCCTACACAGAGACAGGTACTCAAGGGTTTCCCTGTAATCAGGAACTCCCAGAACAAAAGAAACTGTAATAATAGTAGAAACAATTACCATGTATCGGTCTCTTATGTGCCAAGTGTGAGGCCAAACACTTTGCTTTTACTTATTTAATTCTTACAAAAACTCCAGGAGGTAAGATTTCTTATTCCTATTTTACAGATAAGGAAACTGAGGCTCAGAGAGGCCCGATCTTTGCCGTGGTTCCACAGCTCATCCATGAGAACGGGATTTGGACCCAAGTCTATACGACTCCATGGCCAGTGCATTGTCCACCTTGACACAATGGTGCCACCTGGGATTTTAGTTGCATACAAGGAAGAACTTTCTGGAAGCAAATTGTGTTACTCTCAAAAAGCATTTGGAACAAGCCATTGCTGGAAGGGAGATACGAATGAGAGGAAATTCTGGGGGTGGGGCAGGGAACTGAGGGTCCCCGTGAGGGGCTGCTCGCCTTTATCCTACAAGCTAGACCGCCCCAGGTCTTGCTGGTGCAGGTGGGAGAAGCGGCAGGAGAGAAGGCATCTGAGTGCCACCTTAAACACGCAGACTCAATCACGGACAAAGGGTATGGTGGCAGCGCTGGAACCCGGCAGAACAGAGGACGCAGCTTCAGTCAGACCAGCCTGAGAGGGCGTCCCCGCTGAACCACCCGGAAGCCAGTCCCTTACCCTCTCTGCGCCTCACTTTGCCACGTCCGTGAAATGGGGTAACGCCAGCCCCTCCCTCAGAGGGTCTTGTGCCACACGTCTGAGAGAATGTCCCCTATGAGCCGGGCACACAGTGAGAAACCAATGAATGCCAGCCTCCCTCTCCCTTTCCCTCGGCTGAGTGAGAGGCTGACATTTTCAAAAAGACTTGCTAAAAAAAGGGGGCGCGGGGGGAACAGAAAGGAAACAAAGAAAATACAATTTCTTTTTCAAGGCTCTTTAGTTGCAAAGGAAAATATCCACTCAAAAGAGCTGAAGCAAAAGGAGGAGGTGATGGAGAAAAAGGAGGGGCTTACTGAGGACAGAGTGGCCTCTCACGGGACACAGGACACAGGACCCGGGCCAGGGACCCCGGCCCAACAACCTCCGGGCCAGGACTGCCTCCCTCTCGGCGCCTGCTTCTTCTCCGGACTCCAGTGTCTCGCTTTCCTGTCCCTTCCTGAGTCTGCTCCCCTCCCTCTCTCTGCACCCTGGCTTTGTTGGCTTTTCTGTGGAGGGAGATCCACACCTCGTGGCTATCTGGTTCCTAAGTTCCTTTTCAAGGGCTCAGCAGCCTGATCAGCATCTCTGGTCTCAATTCCAAATTCTGATTGGCCCTGCTTACTGTCAATATGCAGGATGAGCCAATCAGATGTGGCCGATGGGGGAGGGTGTGGCGCTAAACATGGCAGCGGGGGCCTATGTCATCAGAGGATTGTGACTTAAAACCACACTGAGAATCCACTTCACCCCCACCAGGATGGCTGAAATTAAAGGCCTGGCAATACGAAAGGGTGCAGCCATGGGAACTCTCATGTGCTGTAAGGGGGAATGTGAAATGCTACATCCACTTTGGGAAAGTGTTTGGCGGCATCTGCCAAAGCTAAATATAGCCCTACCCTTTAACCCCACAATTCCACTGCTGGGTATATCCCCAAGAGAAATGATTGCTGTGTCCACCAAAAGGAATATACAGAAATGATCATAGCTCCAACAGGGAAATGCTTTTAACTCCAAACTGGAAAAAAAACAAATATCCATCAACAGCAAAATGGATAAATTGTGGCACATTCATACAGTGGAATATTGCTCAGCAGTGGAAAACAATGACCTACTGCCACCCACAACATAGATGAATCTCACAGCTATAACGCTTAGCACAAGAAGCCATACACGAAAGAGTACTTGCTACATGACTGCTTACCAAAACTTTATCATTGGTGAGAAAGACTGTAATCTGGATTATCTTTGGGGAATATCAACTGGGACAGGCACAGGGGAGCCTGCTGGGGTGTTGCAAATGCTCTATGTCTTTTTCTTCCTGGTGACTATATCAAAAAATCATCAGGCTGAACACTTCAGATCTGTGCCCTTTACTGTAGGTATGTAATTCCTCAATAAAAAAAGAGAAAAAAGCACATTGCCATAACACATAGAAATGTAGAATCAACTACGTAACCACCCGTCAACTACACAATCATCTTTGTCTGAAATAGCGATAAGCCTGGAATAGATACACACATATATACATATATATTATACATATAATATATATCTTTATATATATATATGTATTAGAGAGAGAGGGACAGAGAGAGAGAACAAATCTGAATTGTATTTTAGGAATTTGTTCAGTCTCGGAAGAACAGATTGAAGAAAGACCAGGGAAATACTGATGAAATGTCCAAGCAAGAGATGGTGGTGTCTGGACCACTGAGAGTCGAGACGGAGAAATAGATGGATTTGAGGGCAGCCAACAGGACCTGATGAGGACTAGACAATGAGAAGATGAGGGGAGAAGCTGCACCAGGGGTGACTCCCGTATTTCTGGCTTGGACAACTGGGTAGGAGATAATGCCACTCTTGGATGAGGAAGGCCACAGGAGGGGCAGATTTGGGGGAGGCAGGGAGGATGGCAGACTCGGTCTTAGTCAAGTCAAGTATGAATTGCCAGGGGACCACCAAATGGGGAGATCAGAAATCATGGCTCCCCACTCTCCTGGATGGGGTCCCCTGGAAAGAGACTCTGAGACGAGGGTCGTGCGAGGTGTACGGGGAGTGCTCTGGGCAGATGCACCGTAAGGAACTGACGAAGGCAGGGCCTGGCAGAGGGAGGAGCTGGCCTGCAGTGTGGTTGCAAGTGAGGCTGCTGCCAGTCCTACACTGAGCTCTGGAGCCACATGGCTCCCAGAGTTGCCCTGCATTGAGACAAAGAGACCAGGCCTTTGTATGCCCACATCAGCCACTTACTGGCCAGAGCTGCCTCTGGAAGGGGCATTGTCCTTGGGCGAGGCCACGGGTGGTGCCCCGTGAGCAGTGCAGCCATGAACCATCAGCAGCTTTGTAGTCCCAGCCTCTGAGGGCGGCAGCCCTGAAGCAGCGACAGGGTGAAGCCCCCGCCCTGTTTCCAGTTTCTGTCCTGGTGCCGAGGAAGGCTGTGGACTGTGGCTGTGAGGCTCAGACGCTCCCCGGCTCTCATTCTCTCACCCGCTTCTGACAGGCACAGACACCGTGGCACGCTCCTTGCTCCCAGCTCCGCCCGCTGTTCCCACACAGCGGCTCCTTCTCATGTATTTTTTATAAAAAGAACCAGGTTTTCCTTTGATGCAAACACCCGACGCAATTAGAGCCACTTTTTACCACAATTAATGTTTGGTGGCTGATCTCCCGAGCATTGGGAGAGACGTCATCGTCACCTCCGGGGGCACAAAACCCCACGCAGGGGCTTCCAGGGTGAGGGACTGTCTCCCAGGGCTGAACAAGCTCACTGCTGCGAGGGTCTCTCACACCGCACATCTGATTCACTGGCAAACCCTATTGGATCTACCCTCAAAGTATACCTGGGATTCCCTTTCTCACAACCGCTTCTCTCACGCTGGTCCAGGCCCCCAGCATCTCTCCCCGACTCACTGCGGCAGCCTCCTTTGCTCCCACCCCTCTCTAGCTTCTCTACAATGTCTTCTCAGCACAGCAGCCAGACCAAGATGCTAAAAACTGTCAGTTACGTCCCTCCTCTGCTCAAAATCCTACTTTGGCCCACACCTCCCTCTGAGAAAAAGTCCATACACTAGCCTTTCGGAGCTCATTCCACTTCCCTCCTGCTCGCTTGTTGTGCTTTGTCACATTTGCCTCCTTCGAACTCATTGAGCACAGTCCTGCCTCAGGGCCTTTGCACTTGCTATTCCTCCATCCTGGAATTCTTTTGACACTCTCGCCTCCTTCAGCTCTCCACTCAAATATCACCTTCTCAAGGATGCCCTCTCTGACTGCTCTATTTTAAGTTACTGCCTCTCACCAGCTCTCCCATCCCTTAACCCGGATTTGTTTTACGCTAATTATTCATGAATTGACATCTATATCTTCCCCATTTATTTTATCCATTGTCTTTCCCACGAACTCCACAGGGGCAGAGATTTTAGTCTGTTCAGTGTGTTTGTTCAGTGACTAGAATTCTACCTCGTGCTTAGTAAGAGAACTCAATATTTGTTGATTACATGACTTAAGAAATGAATAACAGGTCATGCTTGGCCCTTGTCTTAGTCAGCTCAGGCTGCCGTAACAAAATACCATACACTGGGGGGGTTAAACAATTAAGACCCCACCCTTATGACCTCATCTAACTTTAATTACCTCCCAAAAGCCCTATCTCCAATTATGGTCACATCAGGGGTTAGAGCTTCCACATACGAATTTGAGGGGGACATGATTCAGTCCCTAGCAGCCCTAATCTTTTTCTCCTCACATCAGCCATTGGAGGTGGGTATTATCATCCTCATTTTACAGATCAGAAAACTGAGGACCCAAAAGACCGCCTGACAGACTCAACGGCACACAGCTCAGAAGGGCAGAGGGAAAATTCAAACCAGGCTTGGTCCCCCTCCACCCTGCTGCATTGGCTTGCACCTGCTGTTCCCTCTGTTGGGAACGCTCTTATGGCCAGCTCCTTCTCCAGCTCCATTGTCGCCTCCTCAAAGGGGCCTTCCCTGACCTCTCTATAGGTAACAGCCACCGCCTACTTCTCAGTTACTGTCACTTTGCTCCCTTCGTTTCCCTCCAACCCACTGGACATTCTGAGATTACCTCCTGCCTGCCTGTCCAGGTGCAGGCAAAATGGTGGAGGCCCAGGATGGGTGCTGTTTGGAGGGCAGGGAAGTCCCCGGAGACGACCTCAGGCTCACGGCAACAATGACCTCTCAAGGGACTTTCACAAGTGCATAGAAAATCAATTTGCCAAATGGCCAATTTACCAGGTAATTGATTCACTAAAAACTTGTTTCTATTCTACTCATGAAGCTTCATCAATGTGTGTCACAAAATGGTTTTGGCAGCCTTGGAAGATTTTTCGAAGTCCTATTGTAGCAGAGGGAGGGGATTTCCCTACGTGAGGCCCATCTGCCTCTGCCCTCAGAACAGCTGGGAATGTGCTTCGGAGGCCTCCCCTCATACGGCTGCTGAGGCCACAGCCCTGGGGCGGGGTGGTGGAGGGGCATGGCCTCCTGACCAGCACTCGGGCAGCTGGACTCATCGCAAACACATGCTCCTCAGCCAGAGAGCCACTACCACGCCAGGCTGGGTAGTTTAAAAGGCTGCAGGAACCAGGGCCAGAACTAGAGTGGGGCAAGTGAGGCATTTGCCTCATGTATGATATTTATAAGGCTCAAAAAACCCTCAAATATCAAGATACATATTTTAAAGCAATATTTCTTAAAAAACATCAAAATTAATGCAAACATCCAAGATGAACAAAATTAAAATGTTTTAAGTAAAGACAGGGCCAGTAACAACGCTGTGGCAAGCCATACTGGAGCATAAGGCAAAAGGAAAAGTCAGTAATACTGATTCTGTCTTTATGTAAAATGTTTGAGTTTTGTTCATCCTGGATATTTTTTGCATTAATTTTGATTTTTACAAATATTGCATTGAAATATCATTTATCAATGCACGCTTCCAGGAAGATGAAGGAGGTGTTCTCTTTCCTATTCTTCCTACTCAGTACAACTAAAAAGCCTGGTCATTATATACGAAACCATCCTGAGACTCTGAAAGGTGAATGGAAGGAGGCAGAATGGCTAAGGGCATTGGGACCCAAGGCACCACAAGACCGTGAGTTCCCTGGGTTTTCTTGGGCCTCATATATCCCAGACTTGGAGCTGAAGAAGCCAGCAATCCAGAAACATCATCAGCACAGACCAAAAGCCCCCAAAAGCTGGTTCTTTCTAGCCAAAGGAAGAGGAAACGGCAGCCTAACAAGGCAGAAAATGTGTAGACAATAACCACTCTACTCCAGCCCAATACCACAGAAAAGCACCAGACACTGTCCCCACCCATGCCAGCAAGGCCGAGTGGGGAGCCTAGACTACCACCCTCCCCAGGCTGGAACCGGGCACCCAACGGCTCCCAGGGACAAATAGGGAACTGTATATCCATGGGGTGGTAAAGAGCTCCTCATCACCTTCAGTATCAGTGGAGGCCACATGGAGAACTTGAACTTCCATCAGACAGTAATGAGGCACCTCTCACTGTCCCTATGTCAGAAATTTCACCACTGTCCAGTGATGATGAGGACACCACGCCCATGGTGTCAGTGGAGGCTAAGTGGGCACCAAAAATGAGGCACTCTTCTCCTTCCCATCCAGGGGGCTATCAATGGAGACGTAGTGAGGAGGTGGACTCCCACTCCTGCCCAGCAGTAACAAGGAGCCTCTCCCTTGGGTGTCAACAGAGGTCAAGTGGGGAACCTGGACCTTTCTCCCCACCTGGCAGTAGTGAGGTTGGGACCCCCGCATCCCCTGCTGGAGAAATGTCAGAGGAAGCTAGCTAAAACAGAAGGTTTAAAGAAGATTCAGAGTCTCATAACATAATACAAAAATGTCCAGGTTTCAATTGAAAATCACTCATCATACTAAGAGCCAGGAAGATCTCAACTTGAGTGAAAAAAGACTATCAATAGATGCTAACACCGATATGACAGAGATATTATAATTATCTGACAAAGATTTTAGAGCAGCAATCATAAAAATGCATCCAATGACATCAGCATCATGATGGAGTGCATTGTTCCCTTTGTCTCTCCCCACTAAGTTAGAACGAGGGGGACATCCATTGACCAACAGAGGACTCCTTGCACAGCACACCAGAATGTCTGAGAGATCCAGGCATCTACACATGTGAAGGTAGGTGAACTGGACCTCCAGGAGGCAATGGAACTAGAGGATCCTTCCCTCAGTAGTGGTGATCCAAAATGCAGATGCTCTCAGCAGGGGTGGTGGTGTTCCAACCTAAGGTTTCGAGGAGCACACCAGTGTGTACTGGCAGCCAGAGGCTGCAAGAGCAGACACACCACTCATGGCTTAGCCCCTGCTCTTCCCAGAGGTGGCAAGTGACACACATGACCTCAGGCTTCAGGAAACACAGCAGTGCAGGCAACCCAGCCCCTTCCACTCCTCCAACAGTGGCACTGCTCTTTCCAACAACGGGGACAGCATCCAAAATGTGGATATCCCCAGCAGGGGTGGTGGTGCCCCAACCTGAGCTTTCAAAAAGCACACAGTCGTGCATCAGCAACCAAAGGCTGCAGGAGCAAGCAGCAATGGAACTCGCAGCTTAGCCCCTGCCCCTCCCCCAGCAGTGGCACCTGAGACCTGAGGCTTCAGGAGCCACAGCAGAACCCATGACCCAGCCCCCAGTGGCAGCACCCCTGACACCAGCTCTACCAGCAGCAGGGGCTGCATACAAGAAACCAGGCCCCCAGCAGCAACAGTGACACCTGTTTACCCAGTGCCCCTGGCACTGGAGCTGCCAGCACCCCCAGATAACCCAGAAGCAGCAGTGCAGGTGGTGCACAGGGCAGCAGCACCCAAGCCTACGGAGAGCCTATGGAGAGCCAGTGGGGGAACATGAGACCCAGGTGACCCCAGAAACAGCAGAAGTGCTCACAGCCTGGTGACCTTAGACTGCAGTGACACTCTAAGCTGCAAGGCACCAGCAACCTTGGAGGCACAAGCAGCACAAGGAGGGCACTGATGACGCCTCTAACAGAGGCAGTGGAGGGTGAAAAGTGCAGGCTCTCACATACAACCAGAAGCAGCTCAGAACCAAAGTAACCAAAGACTTACTGAAATAAGAAAGGTGGTCACTACCACAAATGTGCTGGTAGAGGAACAACTCATCAAGCACCATGAAGAACTACAGTAACATGGCAGAACAGAAAGAAAATGACAACTCTCCAGAAACCAAACTTGAAGTCACCTAAGATTGTGGTCTGACAGAGAATTTCAAAATGCCTGTCATGAAGAAACTCAATGAGTTATAAGAAAACTCAGAAAGACAGTTCCATGAGCTCAGGAATAAAATTAATGAACAGAAGGAGTACTTCACCAAAGAGACTGAAACTGTAAAAAAACAAACAGAAGGGGCCGGCCCAGTGGCATAGCGGTTAAATGCACGCGCTCTGCTTCAGTGGCCCAGGGTTCACAGGTTCGGATCCCAGACGCACACCAAAGCACTGTTTGTCAAGCCATGCTGTGGCAGTGGCCCATATAAAGTAGAGGAAGATGGGCATGGATGTTAACCCAGGGCCAATCTTCTTCAGCAAAAAGAGGAGGATTGGCATTGGATGTTAGCTCAGGACTAATCTTCCTCACAAAAAAAGGAAAAAAAACAGAAATTCTGGAGATGAAGAACACATTAGTGACATGAAAAATAAAGAAGAAAGCATTGGAAATAGAGCAGAACATATGGAAGGGAGAATTAGTGAGCTCAAAGATAGAAATCCAGAAATGATTCAGGTTAAGAGGAGAGAGAACTAAGATTTTAAAAAACTGAAGAAATTCTAAGAGAAATATCCAACCCAATTAGGAAAAGCAACAAAACAATGATGGGTATCCCAGAAAGAGAAGATAGAAAGAAAGGAGCAGAGAGCTTATTCAAAGAAGTAATAACTGAGAACTTCCCAAACCTGGAGAAGGAGCTGGATATACAAGTACATGAAGGTAATAGAACTCCTGATTATCACAATGCAAAAAGACTTTCTCCAAGGCACATTATATTAAATCTGTCAAATGTCAATGACAAAAAAAGAATATAAAGTGTGGCCAGAGAGGAGAAAATAACTTGCAAAGGAACCTCATCAGGCTGTCAGCAGATTTCTCAGCAGAAACTCTACAGGCTAGGAGAGAGTGGAATGATAAATTTGAAATCCTGAAATACAAAAACTATTAGCGAAGAATACTGTACCATCAAAGTTATCCTTCAGATATGAAGGAGAAATAAAGGCTTTCCCAGACAAACAAAAGCTAAGGGAGGAAATTGCCACTAGACCTGCCTTACAAGAAATGTTGAAAGCAGCCCTCCTACCTGAAACAAAAAGGCAAAAGTATACAAATCTTTGAGCAAGGCGATAAATAGACAGAATCAGGAAATTGCACAGCTATATCAGAATAGGTTTGTAAACACTTAATTATAACATAAAGGTTAAAGGGAAAGAAAGCATCAAAAATAACTATAATTACTTCAATTTGGTCACAAACTCACAGTACAAAAAAGGATAATTTGTGACAACAAAAACATAGAAGGGTAACAGGAAAAGGATACAACCTGCATAGGCTAATGTAGATAAGATGCTATCAGCAGAAAAAGGACTATCTCATCTATGAGATCTTTTATACAAACCTCATGGTAACCACAAAACGAAAATTCAGAGCAGAGTCACACATCATAAATAAAGAGGAAACTGAGAAAAATGTGACAGAAGACCACCAAACTGAAATGGCACACAGAAATAAAAGGAAAAAGAAACAATGGAAATATAGAACAAACAGAAAACAAAAGATAAAATGGTAGTATTAAGCCTTCATTTATCAATAATCACTCTAAATGTAAATGGATTGAACTCACCAAACAAAAGACACAGAGTGGCTGGATGGATTAAACAACAAGACTCAACAATATGCTGCCTCCAGGAGACCCATCTCAGCTCTAAAGACAAATATAGGTTCAAAGTGAAGGGAAGGCAGATGATACTACAAGAAAATGGAAACCAAAAGAAAGCAGTTGTAGCCATAGTTATATCATAGTTATAGCAAGCCTAAAAAGATAACAAGAGACAAAGATGGACATTATATAATGATAAAATGGATAGTCCAACAAGAAGACATAACACTTATTAATATATACACAACTAACATAGGAGCACCAAAGTATATAAAGCAACTATTAACAGACCTAAAGGGAGAAACTAACAGCAACACAATAACAGAAGGGGAATTTAACATCCCACATATATCAATAGATAGATCATCCAGACAGAAGGTCAACAAGGAAACATTGTCCTTTAATTAAACACTAGACCAGATGGACTTAATAAATATATATAGAACATTCCATCCAAAAGCAGCAGAACACACATTCTTCTCAATGCACATGGAACATTCTCAAAGATAGACCAGATGTTGGGAAACAAAACAAGCTTCAATAAATTTAAGAAGATTGAAATCCTATCAGGCATCTTTTCCAACCACAGTGGTATGAAACTAGAAATCAAAAACAAGAAGAAAGCTGGAAAAGTCACAAATATATGGAGACTAAACAACATGCTACTACTACATCCAACAACTATTGGATCAAAGGGGAAATCAAAAAATACCTGGAGACAAATAAAAATGAAAATACAACATAAAACTTATGGAATGCATCAAAAGCAGTACTAAGAGAAAAGTTTATGGCAATAAAGGCCTACCACAGGAAGCAAGAAAAGTCTCAAATACACAATCTAACACTATAGCTAAAAGAGCTAGAAAAATGAAAACAAACAAAGCCCAGTCAGTAGAAAGAAGGAATAATTAAGAGCAGAAAAAAAATGAAATAGAGGCTAAAAAGGCAATAGAAAAGATCAATGAAACTAAAACCTGGTTCTTTGAAAAGACAAACAAAATTGACAAATCCTTAGCCAGACTCACTAAGAAAAAAAGAGAGAAGACTCGAATAAATAAAATCAGAAATGAAACATGAGAAATTACAATCAATACCACAGAAATACAAAGGATTGTAAAAGAATACTATGAAAAACTATATGCCAACAAATTGGATAACCTAGAAAAAGTGGATAAATTCTTACAATCATATAACCTTCCAAAACTGAATCAATAAGAAATAGAGAATCTGAATAGACCAATCACAAGTAAAGAGATTGAAATAGTAATCCAAAACCTCCCAAAAAAGAAAAGTCCAGGACCAGATGGCTTCTCTTGTGAATTCTACCAAACATTAAAAGATTTAATACCTATCCTTCTCAAACTCTTCCAAAAATTGAAGAGGACAGGACATTTCCTAACTCATTTTACATGGCCAACATTACCCTGACACCAAAACCAGACAAGGACACACAAAAACAGAAAATTCCAGTGCAATAACGCTGATGAACATAGACGCAAAAATCCTCTACAAAATATTAGCAAATCGAATACAACAATGCATTTAAAGAGTCATACATCATGATCAACTAGGATTTATTCCAGGGATGCAGGGATGGTTCAACACCCACAAATCAATCAATGTGACACACCACATTAAAAAAATGAAGAATAAAAATCACATGATCATCTCAATAAACACAGAGAATGCATTGACAAGATTCAGCATCCATTTATGATTTAAAAAACACTCAATAAAATGAGTATAGAAGGAAAGTACCTCAGCATAATAAAGGCCATAGATGACAAACCCACAGCCAACATCATAGTCAATGGTGAAAAACTGAAAGCTATTCCTATAAGGACAGGAATAAGACAAGGATGCCCACTCTTGCCACTCTTATTCAACATAGTATTGGAAGTCCTAGCCAGAGCAATTAGGCAAGAAAAAGAAATAAAAGGGATCCAAATTGGAAAGGAAGATGTAAAACCATCACTATTTGTGGATGACATGATTCTATATATAGAAAACCCTAAAGAATCCACCAAAAAACTGTTAGAAATAATTAACAAATATAGTAAAGTCACAGTGTATAAAATCAACATACAAAAATCAGTTGCATTTCTATGCACTAACAATGAACTAGCAGAAAGAGAAATCAAGAATACAATCCCACTTACAATTGCAAGAAAAAGAATAAAATACCTAGGAGTAAATTTAACCAAGGAGGTGAAAGACCTACACACTCCAAACTGTAAGACATTATTGAAGGAAATTGAAGAAGATATAAAGAAATGGAAAGATATTCTGTGCTTATGGATTGGAAGAATAAACATATTTAAAATGTCCATATTACCTAAAGCAATCTACAAATTCAACACAATCCCAATCAGAATCCCAATGACATTTTTTCATGGAAATAGAACAAAGTATCTAAAATTTATCTAGAACAACAAAACACCCCAAATAGCCAAAACAATCCTGAGAAAAAAGAACAAAGCTGAAGGCATCACACTCCCTGATTTCAAAATATACTACAAAGCAATAGTAATCTAAACAGCATGGTACTAGCAGAAAAACAGACACACAGATCAATGAAACAGAATTGAGAGCCCAGAAATAAAACCACGTAACTATGGAAAGTTAATTTTTGACGAAGGAGCCAAGAACATACAATGGAGAAAGGAAAGTCTATTCAATAAATGGCTTTGGGAAAACTGGACAGCCATGTGCAAAAGAATGATAGTAGACCATTATCTTACACCATACACAAAAATTAACTCAAAATGGATTAAATGTAAGACTCGAAACCAAAAAACTCCTAGAAGAAAACATAGGCAGTACACTCTTTGACATTGGTCTTAGCAGTATCTTTTTGAATATCATATCTCCTCAGGAAGGGAGACAAGAGAAAAAAATAAACAAATGGGACTACATCAAACTAAAAAGCTTCTGCACAGTAAAGGAAACCATCGACAAAATGAAAAGACAATGCATCAACTGGGAGAAAGTAATTGCAAATCATATATCCAACAAGGGGTTAATTTCCAAAATATATGAAGAACTCATACAACTCAACAACAACAAAAAAAAACCTGATCAAAAAATAGGCAGAGGGTATGAACAGACATTTTTCCAAAGATAATACAGGTCGCCAACAGGCAGATGAAAAGACTTTCAACATCACTAATTATTAGGGAAATGAAAATCAAAACTACAATGAGATATCACCTCATACCCATCAGAATGGTTGTAATTAACAAGACAAGAAATAACAAGTGTTGAAGAGGATGTGGAGAAAAGGGAACCCTCATACACTGCTGGTAGGAATGCAAACTGGTACAGCCACTGTGGAAAACAGTATGGAGATTCCTCAAAAATTTAAAAATAGAAATACCATATGATCCAGTTATTCCACTTCTGGGTATTTATCCAAAGAACATGAAAACACTAATTCAAAACAATATGCACCTATATGTTCATGACAGCATTATTCACAAAAGCCAAGGCTTGGAAGCAACCTAAGTGTCCATCAACACTTCGATAAAACATTTGGATAAAACACTTGGATTAAAAAAACACTTGAATGGGTAAAGAAGATTGGAATATATATACATATACATATATACATTGGAATACCACTTAGCCATAAAAAAGATGAAATCATGTCATTTGTGACAACATGGATGGACCTTGAGGGTATAACACTAATGAAAATAAGTCAGACACAGTCAGACCATATGATTTCACTCTTATGTGGAAAATAAAAAAAATACACATAGATATGGAGAACAGATTGGTGGTTACCAGAGGAAAAGGGGGTGAGAGGAGTGCAAAAAGGGTAAAAGGGCACATATATATGGTGACATATGGAAACTAGACTCTTGGTGGTGAATATGATGCAGCAGTCTATACAGAAGCCAAAATATAATGATGTACACTTGAAATTTACAGAATGTTATAAACCAATGTGACCTCAATAAAATAGAATAATTACCAAAAAATGCATCCAAGAGCAATTACAAAGTCACTTTAAAAAATGAATTAATAGAAAGTCTCAGCAAAGAAATAAAATCTCTCAGCAAAGATATAGAAGATACAAAGGAGAACCAATTGGAAATTCTAGAACTTAAAAGTACAATAAATGAAATGAAAGAACTTAAATGGACAGGCTCAACTTCAGAAAGGAGGACACAGAGGAAAGAATCAGCGAACTTGAAGATAAAGCAATAGAAGTTAACCAATCTGAACGACAGAGAGAAAATAGACTTTAAAAAATTAAACAAAGCCTCAAGGACCTCTGGGACTATAACAAAAGATCTAACTTTGGAGGTCCAGAAGAAGAGAAGGAGGGTGGCGCTGAAAAAGTACTCAAAGATTTAAGGGCAGGAAAATTCCCAAATTTGGCAAAGGACATAAACCTGCAGATTCAAGAAGCTCAGCAAATCCTAAACAGAATAAAACCAAAGAAATCCACAACAAAACATATCATATTCAACTTCTGAAAACTAAAGAAAAAAAATCTTGTAAGCAGTGAGAACAACAACACTTTACCTATGGGGAAAAGCAATTTGAATGACCTTGGCTTTCTCATTAGAAGCCACATAGGCTAGAAGGAAGTATCACAACATTTTTCAAGTGCTGTAAGAAAAAAATTGTCCACCCAAAATTTTATATCCAGCAAAAATATCCTTCAGGAATGAAGAGAAATCAAGACATTCTCAGATAAAGGAAAACTAAAAGAATTTGCCACCAGCAAACCTACTTTAAAAGAATGGCTAAAGGAAGGTCTCTAAACAAAAAGAAATTGATAAAAGAAGGAAACTTGGAGCATTTAGAAGGAAAAAAAGGCAACAAAAGAGTAAAGATATGGGTAAATGCTGTATGTTTTCTTCTCCTCTTAAGTTTTCTAAATTATGTTTGATGGTTTATTCAAAAATTGTAACGTTATCTGATGTGTTTCTAAATGTATGTATAAGAAATATTTAAGACTGTTGTACGGTAAAGGGATGTAAAGGGAGAAAAGTTTTCTACACTTTGCTTGAACTGGTGAAATATTGACACCAGTAGAGCATTAAAAATGATGTATATATTGGGGCCAGCCCTGTGGTGTAGTAAAGTGCGCGCGCTCCGCTGCTGGTGGCCCAGGTTCGGATCCCGGGTGCGCACCCACACACCGCTTGTCAGGCCATGCTGTGGCAGTGTCCCACATAAAGTGGAGGAAGATAGGCACAGATGTTAGCTCAGGGCCAGTCTTCCTCAGCAAAAAAAAAAAAAGAGGAGGATTGGCATGGATGTTAGCTCAGGGCTGATCTTCCTCACACACAAAAAAATTGATATATATATAATGTATATCCAGAGAACACTAAAAAAGGCATTTGAAGATATACACTCAAAAACACTGTGGATTAATCAAAATGGAATTCTAAAAATTGTTCAAATAACCCACAGGAAGGCAGGAAAAAGAAAATAGAGAAATGAAAAACAGAGAAAACCATCATAAAATAGCAAACTTAAGCCCCAATATAACAGTAATTACATTAGATATAAGTAGTCTAAATACATCAATTAAAAGGCAGAGATTGGCAGACATGCTGTCTACAAGGAACATCCTTCAAATATAATAATACAGGTACATTAAAAGTAAAAGAATGGAAAGATGTGCATCTTGAAAACCTTAACCAATAAAGTAAGGTATATTAATGGCAGATAAATTGGACTTCAGAGCAAAAATAATTACTAGAGACAGAAAGGAACACCATGTAAAGATAAAAGAGCCCAACTACCAAGAAGACATAGTAATCGTAAATGTGTATGCACCAAACAACAGAGCTATAAAATATGTGCAGCAGAAACTGATAGAACTGAAAGGAGAAATAGACAAATACACAATCACAGTTAGAGACATCAACCCTTCCTCTCAACAACTGATAAAGCAACTAGTCAGAAATCAGCACAGATGTAGAAGAACTCAACAACACTATTGACCAGCAGGATTTGGTTGACATTTATAGAACACTCCACCCAATGTCAGCATAATACATATGCTTTTGAAGTGCCCACAAAACATACACCCAAATAGACCATATCTTAGGCTTTAAAACAAACCTCAATAAATTTAAAAGAATTTAAATCATACAGAATGTGTTCTCTGACTGTAATGGAATCAAACCAGAAATCCATAACAGAAAGAAAACAGTAAAATCTCCGAACATTTAGAGACTAAACAACACACTTCTAAAATAATCCATGAGTCAAAGGAGACATCTCAAGGGAAATTTAAAAATATGTATTGAACTGAGTGAAAATGAAAACACAATATAACAAGATTTATGGGCACAGATAAAGAAATGTTGAGAGAGACTTTATAGCACTAAATGCTTGCATCAAAGAAGAGTAAAATTCTCAAACAATAATCTAAGCTACCATCTCAAGAACCTAGAAAAAAAAATAGCAAAATAAATCCAAAGAAAGATAAAAATAGAAATCAACAAAGTTGAAAACAGAAAAACAATAGAGAAAATCAATGAAACTAAAAGCTGGTTCTTTGAAAAAAAATTGATAAATTTGACAAACTTCTAGGAATACTGACAAAAACAAAAAGAGAGAAAACACAAATTGCCAAAATCAGGAATGAAACAGAGATATCACTACAGACCCTGCAAATATCAAAAAGATAATAATAAAGAAATACTACAAACCACACACACAATCTACACACACAAATTTGATAAAATAAATGAAATGAACCAATTCCTTGAAAAGCACAAACTACCACAACTCACTCACTATGGAATAGGTAATTTGAATAGCCCTATAACTATCAAGAAAAGTGATTTATAATACTAAAACTCCCCCAAAGAAGTCTCCAGGCCCAGATGGTTTCACTAAAGAATTCTATCAAATATTTAAGGAAAAATTAATAAGAATTTTACACATTCTCTTCCAGAAAATAGAAGAGGAAGACACTTCCAATTCATTTTATGAAGCTAGTATTTCACTGACACCAATATCAGGCAAAGACAGTACAACAAAAATGAATCTATGGATCAATATCCCTTGTAAATATAGATGCAAAAAACCTTAATAAAATATTAGCAAATAGAATTCAGCAATATATAAAAAAGGACACACCTTGACCAAGCATAGTTTATTCCAGGGATGCAAGGCTGATTCAACATTGAAAACCAATCAATGTAATTCATCATATTAACAGCATAACAAAGAAAAATCACATGATCATATCAAATGATAGAGAAAAAGCATTTGACAAAATCCAACACTCATTCATGATTAAAAAAAAAAAAAAAAAAAAAAAACCTCTAAAAAGAGAAGGGAACTTCCTCAACGTGATAAAGAGCATCTACAAAAAACTTATGGCTACCGTTATATTTAATGGTGCAAGACCTAACACTTTCTCCCTAGGATCTGGAAAAAGTCAAGGATGTCCACGCTCACCACTCTTATTCAACATAGTGCTGAAATATCTAGCAAGAGCAACTAGGCAAAAAAAAGGAAATAAAAGGCATACAGATAAGAAAGGAAGAAATAAAACTGTCCCTATTTGCAAAAGACATGATTGTCTACACAGAAACTTCCAAGGAATCTACAAAAAAAAAAAAAAACAAAAAAAAAAAAACTCTTAGATAAGTAAGTCTAGGTAGCTTGCAGGCCACAAGATAAACACCCAAAAATCTATGCATTTCTGTATACTAACAATGAACACATGGACACCGAAATTAAACACACCGAAATTAAAAATACAATACTGTTTACAACTGTCCCCTCCACCAAAAAAATGAAATACTTAGTGTAAATCTAACAAAATACATATAGGATTTTTGTGCTGAAAACTACAAAATGCTGATGAAAGAAATCAAAGATCTAAATAAGTGGAGAGAAATACCATTTTCATAGACTGAAAGAACTCAGTGTAGAAATGATATCAGTTCTTCCCAATTTGATAGACAGGTTTAACACAATTCTTATCAAAATCCCAGAAAGAGTTTTTGTAGAGATAGACAAGATTATTCTAAAATTTATGTGGAAAGGCAAAGGAACTAAGGATAGTTAAAACAATTTTGAAAAAGAAGAATAAGGTGGGAGGAAGAGCCTACCAGAATTTCAGCAATCAAGTACAGCAATCAAGACCCTGTGGTATTGATGGAGGAAAGATAGCCTGTCACCAAATGGGGCTGGAGCTGTTTAGACATTCATAGGCAAAAAAATAACTTTGGCATAAAACTCACACCTTCTACAAAAATTAACTCAAAGTGCATCACAGACATAAATGTAAAACATATAACTATAAAAAATTTTAAAGGATGATATAGAAGAAAATCTTCGGGATCTAGGACTAGGCAAAGAGCTCTTAGACTTGATACCAAAAGCACAACCCACAAAAAGGAAACATTTATAAGTTGGACTTCATAAAAATTAAAATCTTTTCCTCTGTGAAAGACTCTATTAAAGGATAAAAAGACAAGCTATAGATTGGGAGAAAGTATTTGCAAATAGTATATGCAACAAAAGACTAAGATCGAAAACATATAAAGGATTATCAAATCCAACAATTAAAAAACCAATCCAATTAGAAAATGGGCAAAAGACGTGAGCAGATATTCCATCAAAGAGGATGTACAGATGGTAAATAAGCACATGAAAAGATGTTCCATATCATTAGCCATTAGGGAAATGTAAATTAAAACCACAAGACTGCATACCTGTTTGAATGGCTAAAATAAAAATTAGTGACAAAACAAAAAGCAGGCGAGGATGTGCAGAAACTGAATCACTCACACACTGCTGGTGGGAATGTAAAATGGTACAGCCAACCTGGAAAACAGTTTGACAGTTTCTTACAAAAATAAACATGCAACGACTAGATGACACAGGAATTGTCCTCCTGGGCATTTATCCTAGAGAAATGGAAACATATGTTCTCACAAAAACCTGTACACAGATGTTCACAGCAGCTTAATTCATAATAGCCAAATAGCCTTCAACAGGTGGATGGTTAAACTGTGGTCCATCCACACCCACCATGGAATACTGCTCAGCAATAAAAAAGAATGTAACAACTTGTTACATGTACAAATACATGTAACAACTTGGATGAATCTCCAAAGAATTACGTTGAGTGAAAAAAACCTCAAAATGCTCCATACTGCATGGCTCCATTTATATAACATTCTTGAAATGTAAAATTATAGAAATGGAGAAAAAATTAGTGGTAGCCAGCAAAAGGGCAATACAAGAGACCCTTGTGGTGATGGAAATGTTCTGTATCTTGACCTTATCAATGTCAATACTCTGGTTGTGATTTGTACACAGTTAAGGAAGATATTACCATGTGGGAACCTGGCTAAAGGGTATACGTATGATCTCTCTGTATTATTTCTTACAGCTGCCTGTGAATCTACAATTATCTCAGAATAAAAGGTTAATTTAATTTTTTAAAATCACATTAAAAAGATTCTAAACTATCCTACCTCACCCTAGTTCTGGCCCTGGCAGGAGTTGTCCTAGACTCAGTTTAAGATCTTTTCCTCAGGATTTTAGCAAATTGACCATTATATGGATGACCGGTTTTTAGTGAATGGTTTTTGATGACTCTGCTTTGGATGAACTGACCTACACTCCAGTTGCTCGGGGGTAGAAGGGAACAGGCTGGGGTGTAAGTTAGGACTGGATACTATCAGGCTTCAGAAACCATTTTAGGGAACCTGGGCACTGTTCTTGGGGAATGGGGAGTATATCAGTCAGCTCGAGCTGCTATAATAGACTGCCACAGACTGGGCAGCTTAAACAACAGAAATTTATTTTCTCGCAGTTCTGGAGGCTAGGAGTCTGAGATCAAGGTGTCAGCAGAGTTGGTTTCTTCTGAGGCCTCTCTCCTTGGCTTTTAGATGGCCGTCTTCTCCCTGTATTCTCATATGGTCTTCCCTCTGTGTGTGTATGTGTTCTAATCTCCTTGTATAAGGACACCAGTCAGACTGGATTAGGGTCCACCCCCAACGACCTTATTTTAACCTAATTACCTCTTTAAAGACAGTATGTCCAAGTACTGTCACATTCTGAGGTACTGGGGGTTAGGAGTTCAATATATGCATTTGGGAGGGAATGCAGTTCAGCCCATAACAAGGAGTTATTAATGGGGTGAAGCAGGGGTTGGTGAGGTGGTTCATATTGTGTTGTTTGGGTTGTCCTCTGGATCCAATGGGAAAAGTGATAGAAGGTAAGAGGTGAGGCAGGGAGACTGGTTAGGAGGCTGTCACCATCATCCAGATAAAAGATGATGGGAGTCTACACTGAGGCAGAAGCACTAGAAGTGAAGAGAAATTTACAAATCCAAAGGTCTCTTAGTCAGGGCTCCCCTAAAAGCAGACAACAAGATAAGGACTTGGATGCAGGTAGTTTATTTGGGAGGTGATCTCGGGAAGAACTGTGAGGAAGTGGGGAAAGTGAGACAGGAAAGGGAGATGAACTGATAAAGGGTATCTCAAGGAGCAAATTATCCCCAGGGGCACCTGGAGCTCAGCCCCACTGGGGACCATCTGAACTGGTCCCACTGGAGACAGATTGGCCGATGGGAGGACAGGGAGCCTGAGGAAGTCCCCTCCTCCATTGGTTGTAGGTAGCCCCTGGGGGTGTTAGCTCCCCTGTACCTCTGCGTAAATATGTACACACACAGCTGAGTGCCCCTTGGAGGCTTTGGAGCAGTGCTGTCTAATAGAACTTTCTGCGATGATGGAAATGTTCTGTATCTGTGCTGTCCCATATGGTAGCCACTAGACACATGTGGCTACTCAGCACTTGAAGTGTGGCCAGCCGGTGTGACTGAGGAATTGAATTTTTAATTTTAATGATCTTAAATTTGTATATTCATATGTGTTGGTGGCTGCCATATTGCAGAGCACAGCTTTGGAGAAAGCAAAGCAGAAACCTCACAGTGCGCTTACAATAAGGGGCGCTGGCAGGAGCAGAGAACTGTCCACCATGGCAGTGCTGAATCGGGCGGGCGGAGTGTGTCTGCCACAATGAGAGACAGAATCAACAGGACTTGGTGTTTAATTAGATGTGGGGGCAGGTGGCTCCAAGTAGGGTCAGCTAGAGATGGCCAAAGGTTATGCAGGTGATGTTTCCGGGGGCTGAGCTAACCAGCGCCATGGGGCACACTTTGGGCCCTTAACTCTGCTGTTAGGAAGGGTCCAGAGCAGCAACAAATGGTTCCCTCTCTACTCTTCCAAACAAGACTAAGCCTCCCTCGCAAACGGCAGAGCAGTCAATTCTATAGAAGGCAGTCTAAGGGGAGAAATATTAGTGCATTTGCGTCTCTCGTTTATTTCGTGGTGCTCTAAAAGTGAACATAATTAAAAACAGCATTTCTTTCAGAAAAGCAAAACAAGGTCCCTACCTAAAGAAAGTGATTTGGGTAGACTGTGCTGATAATAGACTAGGCAGTCGTCTCACGGTGCCTACATGCTGACATGTTATAATTTTTTCTTGATAGTTAGACACACTCTATTGTTATTCAATCCGACTCCTCTGAAACTGTTGCCAATAGCCCAATTAAATAGTTTGCTAAATATATTAGTGGCACATTGCTGTGTATTTGGCCCTAATGAGGTTTATGGGAAACGCGTTTCCAAGACAGCAAGGGTTCCAAAGGTGGAAATTGCTGGTGGCTTGGCTCTCCACGGCCGTAGCCACTGGCCCCAGGCCAGCGATCCCTGAGGAAGGCTGGATATGTCTATAATAAGATAATCCAGTTGATGTCCTTTGCCATGTGGATCATGGTGGGGGGCAGGAGGTTGGGAACCACTGGTCTAGACTAACCAGCTGTGTTGATTTGGGGACACCCTCTCTCAGGACCGAGATGACAGCTTGAGGTCCACCAACCCAAACCTGCCTCTTCACTCAGGCCACAGCCCAGCCTCTAAGGGTGCATCTCAAGTACCAGGGTCTCCACACACCCCATACACGCACATAAACACACACATACACACATATGCCCACATTCTCCCAAGACCCCTGGGTATTTCTGACAGTGCCAGTCAATGGGCAGAGACTGGGATCCTGGCTCAGGCCATCTGGACTCCTTGGGGTGAGGAGCACTTTGTTCTTGCACAGGCTCATTCTACCATTCAGTTACCCATTTTTCTCCCAAATGCACCCCTCCTCTGTGCCAGGCCTTTTGCTTGGCACAGGGGGCCCAGAACGAATGACTACCGCCCAGTGGAATGATTGCTCACAGCCCAGCAGAGCAATCAGTCATGGGAATAAGCAGTGCTGTGTGATGTGGTAGGTGCCAGAGGAGAAGAACAGATACAAGTCTACGTTTCCAGAAGCAAATGCCAGGACTCACAGTCTCACAGGTACAGCCTCACTCATGGGAACATGATCAGGGATGGGAAGACTTTGAGGGATGGAATATGGCCAGTGATGAGGGTGGTTACAGACAAGGGCATGGCTAGATATGGTCAGAGATGGGAATGTGGTCAATTTGAAAGTCTTTAGGGTTGTTCAGATATATTCAGTTTCTCCACTTTCTGGTTATGTGGTAGGATTGCATCTCCTTTACATTAGCTGTGTCCACATGACTTGCATTAGCCATGATGTGTGAGCAGAAGGTATATATGTCACTTATGAGTGGGCAACTTGGGATGCCCCAGACGGTGGAGGATCTGTCCACTGGGGTCCCTGAGTGAGGAGGAACCTATGAGGGACATGAAGCATGAGGGAGGATGAAACCTTTGTGGTTACAAGCCGCTGAGACTGAGATGCAGGGGGATGTTTGTTACTGCAGCATTACACAGTCTGCCCTGACTGATACAGTCAGGGAGGGAGATGGGGACACAACACTGAGCAGGGATACAGAAGGGGAAGGACTGGGATTAGTAAACTGTGCTTCTCTCCTTTGCACCTCCCTCCTCCCCGGCCTGGCCCCACAGAGTCGCTACCTAAGCCACAGCCACAATCCAGGTCCCTGACACTAAGGAAGACAGACAGGAAAAGATGTCAGCTGTCTGCATCTTCATTCCAAGAATTTCACTTGATTTCCCTAGAAGGGGCCTGGGGAGCGCTCTCTCTTTCTCTTTATTACATTCCAAGGATTCCTCACCCCCTCCGTGGAGCCTGCGTTTATCCTGAATTCTATCCGCTCCACTAAGCAGCCATAAACCAGGAGCTGTCAGAAAGAGAATCTGCAGAGAAGAAAGTCAAAGCCAGGTTCCTGGGGCACAGAAGGGGCTTCTGAGAATGGAGCCCCCAGGATGGTGCCAGCTCCTCCTCACCAGCAGGCTCTGCAGGGGGTCCAGGCCCCCCCCCGAGGCAGCTAACAATGGTAGCAAATTTTGCCTCCTGGGATCCACGGGGACCATATTTCAGCAAATCTAAGATGCCATTGATTGTAAGGCACATCTTTATGTACCACTAAGAAAGAAAAAACACTGCCAATTAAACCAAGACACGATGCTTTATTATCACTTGGGATTTTTATTTTATGTGTATTGAAAGGGCTCTCTTAGACTTATTTAAACATAGATTTTTATCATAGATCACTATTGTGCACTATAAAATGGAAAATATCAGCAAAATAAATTAGTCAAGTTATCCTAAAACATCTTCACATTCAGAATTCAACTCTTGTGAATCTCTTGTCAACTCAGAGTCATCGATGTTTGTGTTTTTCACACAATATCATCTTCTGGGACATCAAGAGTGTAGGTCATGCAACATTCCTTACAAGGGTGTTCCACCATTGTCCCTGAGATTTTATTTCAAGTAGATACTCATTCTTCAAATTTTGATGCTGGCACTTTTTTTTTAATCTTGCCAAAGGTTTCAGGCAAAGATGACTGTGTCACACTGCCACCAGGCCAACAAGGATTGTGAGATGCCACTGATTATAAGATGAAACCTGATTCCAGAAATGTTAAAATGTGTGAGTGGATGGGGGGAAACCCGTGTCTCTGAACCAATGGAATCTGCACCCCACTTCCCTGATTCTGCTTCTGATATAATAGATAAGAGGCTTTGGTCAGAAAGACATGGATTCAAATTCCAGCCACTCCACTTCCTAGCTGTGTGGTGTATAAACCAAAGTGGGCTAGGGTCTGCCGCAGTAACAAACAATCCCCAAATCTCAGAGACTCAACACAGTAAAAATCTGTCTTCATGGAAATCTACTCAAGATCAGGCCACTCAGCAGGGATCCGCCCTCCAAGTGCTCACTGCTTAGAACTGCGGTTTCACCACCTCAGCAAACCCACCTGGGTGGGTGGGGGAGAGAGAGCCTCCATAACTACGCAAGGGCTTTCTCTCCCTCAGCCCGGAAATGACGCTCAGTACTTCCATCCACGACTCATCGGCATTGGCCAGAACTAGTCACGTGGCCCCACGGAACTGCAAGGGCTGGGAAATGCACTTTTCTGTGTGCTCAGGTAGGGGAAAAGACAAAAATGTTCATGACAATAGTAAAGTCGAGACAGTGACACCAGGCAATTTGCTAAACCTCCCTGAGCCTTCGTTTCTCGTCAAAAGGAGGGAGATGACTGTGCCCACTCTTGGGCTGTGTGATGGGTGACGCATGGCACACACTCTGCACTGGGCCTGGCACATGGGAAGGGCTCAGTGGACACTGGCTGTGACATCCCATGACCTCCTGAGGTCACGTAGAACACCATTCCTGCCTGGAAACAACTATTCTTGCCCCACTGCCCTCCCCAAGGCCTCTCTTCTCTCAGCTCCCCAGATCCTTCTCATGATTGTCAGACCCTCCCCATTCAGGTCTCTCTCCGAAGAGACTCTCATAAGAACTAACCACTCCTTCTCTATGTCTCTCTTATCTGACAGCACTGAGTCCTGATCCCAGTGTCTCCAAGCACATGCTGTGTGACCCTTGCCAAGTGCATAGCCCTCTCTGGGCCTCAGCTTCCTTATCCATAAAAGAGAGTCTCAGCAGAGCTCCCCACCTCAAATGTGCCCAAGGCCAGAAGTAACATCAGTGAGGAGACAGGGCCAGGAGTCTGAGAACTGAGGGGGCTCACATCCTGTATAACGGAAGGTCACTCCTTGCTTTAGCCCACTGGTGCCAGGTACCGGGGGACCCATGTTGCCATAGCTCTCCATTTTTCAAGAAAGGGTGAAAATCCCCATTTTTGTTTGAAATCTGCCAGTTTTTTAATGCTGACAACTACTTCTTAGGAAAAAAATTAACTCTATGAATGCCAAACAAAACGTTTCGGTAGGGGGTTTGGCAAGTCGACCAGCTCTGGGTACAGCCTGGGTCTGTGAGAAGCTGGAGGTAGGGCCTTCTCCTTTTGAATAAATGTCCCTGGGCCCACAGACCTGACTATTTCCCTTCTCAGGAGAGGAGGAAGCAGTCTCACCCAGAAGGGCCACTGGACAGCTGGAGGGCTGAGCCTGGGGGAAGGCGGATAAGTGGGTTGGATTTGCTGGTGACCATGTCAGCTGGTTTGAGGGAAACCCAGCCCTAAGAGCAGAGACATCAGTGAATAAACCTCTATCAGTGTCTACTCCAGGCCAGGCTTGGGGCCCTCAGAAGAACCCCTCAGGGGTTCCAAGCCTTGCCCTCAGGAAGCTCCCCCACACAGCAGAAGACAGACAGGAAAACAGACCACTGCAACAGTGGATGTGGGTGCAGAGGAGGGGATGCTGGCAAGTGTGGCCAGGGAAGCGGCGTCAGCCCAGGTGCTAAGGTGTTTTCCAGGCATCGGGCAGAGGGGACTGCGTGTGAAAAGGCCTGGAGGTGTGAATGTGCTCGGTTCCTTGAGGGAAAGACGAGCACTGCACGGAGGCTGGAGTCTCAGGGACACTAGGGGAGTGGGAGGAGGGCAAGGTAAGTCCCCACTCCCCTGCATTCCGCTGGCACAGAGCCTGGCACTAATTGGTTTCAATCAAACAAAGTTTTCCCAGTGGCGAGTCTCCATCCCAGCTGCCCATTAGAATCACCTACAGAGTTTTCAATAATTCCAGTGTCTGGGCTCCACCAGGGTTTCTGGAGAGGCCCAAGTAACTGGTATTGTTTTAAAGGCTCCTCTGAGCGATTCTAATGCAGAGTGGGGGAGATGCAGCTCCGTGCAGCCGGCGCTCACTAGGTGCCAAGTCTTGCGCAAGATTCCTCTGTGGACCACAGAGCATGGCTCCATCCTCACAGCAGCCTCGTGAGGCTGGTCCTGATGTCCTCATGGCCCAGATGTGGAAAGGACGATGCAGAAAGTTCACAACTTGCTCAGAGACGCTTGGCTGGTGGTGGAATGTGAAGTTAGTCCGACTCCAGAATCCAGAAGGAAGGAAGAGACGGAGAGATGGATGGGTGGATGGAAGGAAGGAAAAGGAAAGGATGGATGATGGATGGACAGACAGAAGAATAAAAGAGTGGTGGGTGGAGGGGCCGGCCCGGTGGCGCAAGTGGTTAAGTGCGCGCGCTCCGCTGCAGCAGCCCGGGGTTCGCTGGTTCGGATCCCGGGCGCGCACCGACGCACTGCTTGGTAAGCCATGCTGTGGCGGCGTCCCATATAAAGTGGAGGAAGATAGGCACAGATGTTAGCCCAGGGCCGTCTTCCTCAGCAAAAAAAGAGGAGGATTGGCTGATGTTAGCTCAGGGCTGATCTCCTCACAAAAAAAAAAAAAAAGAGTGGTGGGTGGAAAGAATGAGAAGGAAGAAGAAAGGAAGCAGGAAGGGAGGGAAGAAAAGAGGTGTGGGAGTTGAAGGAACGAAGGAAGAAAGGATGGATGAATTAATGAATTACGGGGGAGATGAAAGGAGAGAAAGCGGCGATGAGCTGCTGCCCACGGCGAGCTCTGGTCATAGGGTAGCAGGGGCAGCCAGAGCGGAGGGTCGGGGGAGGCGGGTCCCTGCAGCCGAGAACCCTGCTCCGGTCGCCGCCGCCGCCGGCTTCTCCACCAGCCGCCTCTGCGCGGACGTGGTGGGCATACGCGACGCGGAGCGGGCGCCGGGCATCCGCGGGGCCTTGCTGCGCCCTAGCGGCGGCGCGCGGCACTGCAGCCCGGGGCGGCGGCCGGACCCCGCGCGGCCACCCTCCCCGGGGACCGGCCGTGCGCGCCGCCCGCGCGTTCCCTAGCAACCACGGCCCTCGCTCCCGCCGCGGCGCGCCGACTGCAAACTTGAGCATCTCCAGGTCTGGCGTCCGCCGGAGGGAAGCGAGAGAAGCGTCTCCCGTAGCCTTTGCTGAAAAGATTTTCTCTTCTCTCCTCCGTGAAAAAGGATAACGAGGTGGGGTGGAGAAGGAAATGGCTTAAGTTAATTTAAACTGTGTCTGCCGCAGGCAACAATCCGGGAAAGGTTTTTCCGTTTTTAAGAGTCAGGTTTAAAGCACTGAGAGAAGCTCTTTGCTGCAGCCCAGCGGCCGCTGCTAGACCTTAGGAAGTGGAGGCGGAGGCAAGGCTTAGACAGAGTCTCAGGGAGGGGCGCCACGGCCGTCGTGGAGACCGGTGGAGTAGTCGGGACTCGGTTGAGGACCCTTGACAGGGCGAGGCTAACGTTGACTGAGGGCTTCCTCTTTGCCAGGCGCTTTCCTATGGGGGCTCATTTTATCCACCGGAAACCAAGAGGTTGGTAATCTTCATCCCCACTTCTCGGAAACTGAGGCCCGGAGGAGTTAAGGACAAAGAGCCAGTGAGTGGCAATGCCCAGGCCAGCCATGAAGGCCGATCCAGACCTCACAGGCTAAGGGGCTCCGCCACACCGCTAAAAGTGGCTGCCGTGCCCGTTCCCACCCTACAAATAAAGACTGAGGCCTCGAGAGGCTTATTCAAGGCCACTTGTCTGCAGTCTGCTGCCAAGACACGCCATCCCACTCTCACACCTGAAATTCCCCCTGGACTCCAGGAGCTGACCTCAAAGAGCTGCCACAGCTGGTAGGGAAGTGTTGGGAGCCAGCCTCCAGAGTGGCTTGAGGCTGTGGTCCCTGCTGGGGGTGGGGGGTGGGGGGTGGGGGCGGTGCTGAGCCCACCTGTCTCCTACCTTCCTCCTCTCTGTCCAGAGGCACCACACTGACACATGGGGCTTCGTTTCACCCAACAGCTCATTCATACATTCAACCAGTGTTTACTGAGTGGCTACTGATGCCAGGCTCTGTGCTGGACAGCGAGGGGACAGTGGTGGACAGGGTACTTAATGATGAAGACAGGCAGCATACAAGTCAACCAATGAAGGCACAAGATGATTTTGGATACTAATAAGTGCTGAGAAATAAATGGAACAAGGTGATGCACTGAAAAGGGCTGAGTGGGAGCCACTGTTGTCATCGCTTTTATTTGAACCCACCTTGAGAACTGCACCTGTTGCATTCTGATGTGCGGGCCTCTGTCTGCACCTGTCTCCCCCACCAGGTGTGACAGCTTGAAGGCAGAGTCTGTCCTCCCAGCCCTGAATCCCCACCCCCAGTGCCAAGCAGCATCTCAGGGAAGGGAGCAGAGCTGATCTGGTACTTGCTGAGTAAGGAGCCCAGAGGTGGCTGAGGAGTCTCCCACAAGGCTTTGAGCTTGACACTGGTTTCAGGAAGAGAGATCATGGTGATGGTCAAAGGCTCTGAGCCCTTGCTCTGCTCAGTCATTTGTGTGCCTCATCTCCATCAATCTTTGTTAACAGCCTTCAGATAGATACTATTACTAACCCCATTGTACAGATGAGGAAACCGAGGCCACACCTCTATTGAAGGAGAGCCAAGATTTGAACGAAGACAGCCTGGTCTCCATGCCATGCTTCTCATCATGGCACCCCACAGTCTGCCACCAGCGGGCCTTACACTCAGCAGGAAATGCTTTAGGGAAGAGAAGCCGTGGGTGTTACCATGAGCAGTCTCTTCCTATCCTCTGAGCCTCCATTTCCTCAGGTCTGCACCACACAGGGGAAGCACGGTGCCTACCTTGGCTGGATTGTTCATTTTAGGGATTAAACGAAATAATGCAAGTAACCTGCCCAGCAAGAAGCCTGGAATTCAGGAACAGGTTTGTGTGTGTGTGTGTGTGTGTGTGTGTGTGTGTGTGTGTGTGTGTGTGTGTGTGTCTGAGGAAGATCAGCTGAGCTAACATCTGATGCCAATCCTCCTCTTTTTGCTGAGGAAGACTGGCCCTGGGCCAACATCTGTGCCCGTCTTCCTCTACTTTATATGGGACACTGCCACAGCATGGCTTGACAAGTGGCGCATCGGTGTGCGCCTGGGATCTGAATCTGCAAACCCTCGGGCCGCCGAAGTGGAGCACGCGCACTTAACCGCTGCGCCATTGGGCCGGCCCCCCAGGAATGGGTTTTTGAATTAAAGAATGAATAAATGAATGAATGAGCCTCATAAATTTAGTTCTCTTCCTTGTGCCCCAATTCTATAATAATGAAAAAAAACTAAAAAACTTCTGCAGGGGCTGCTCTGCCCAGATGCCTGCAGGCCACAGATGGCCTTGTGTTTCCCTCAGGCAGCCCCAAACATCGAGCACACGCTGGTGACGTGCTTGCCTGTCTCCAGGGCGGAGCTCACTGAGCAGCACAAGCCCCAGCCTGTGGCTGCAGCGTGAGGCGAGAGACCCCATCCAAGTCCCTCTGCACAGGCTGTTCTTAAATGAGACGGACCCGGGTCCAAATCCACATCTGCCCCTACCTGCTGTGCAATCTTGGGCAGATGTCTTAATCTCTCTGATGTCTGAATTCTTCACTTGTTAAGAAGACACCCGCCACATAGGGTTGTCCTAAGGTTGTCATCCAAATCCCTTTCCCTGTGAAGCGGCGAGGGCGGAGGAAGGGGACAAGTCCAGAGGGTGAAGTTTTCACAGGCACATAGCCGTGAGCTTCCTGAGCTTCAAGTGAGGCTGAGATTGCGTCGTCCATTATTCTCTTCCCCACGCCCCTTTCTCACGTGGCCTTACCCCTCCCCGCGTCCAATCCAACAGCAATTGCTGTCAGTTTCACTGCAAAATATAACCCTGAGCCCACGCTCTTCTCTCCACCCTGGCTGCTCCCTCTCCGGTCCCCACTACCTTTCATCGCCCCCCTGGACAACTAGAACGGACTCCAGACTGCTCTCCCTGCCTGCCCCTCCCCACCCAATCCATTCTCCAGGCAGCGGCCAGAGAGGTCAACACAGTTCCCGATCAGATCACCCCCCAGCTCAAACCCTCCACGGGCTTCCCACTGAACTGAGTAAAATGCACGCTGCTGCCACCGCTGCCACCACTGTGTTGGGTATTCCGTTCGTCCTCCAGTTCACTCCCCATCCTTCTCCACCTTGCTTAGTGCCCCAGAGGCTGACCTGAGGGGACCACATCAGCCTTTGCTCTCTGGCTTCTGGTGGGTTCAGCCAATAGGAGGTGCCAGTAGGAGACTAGGGGGTGGGTGCAGAGGGGGTGGGGGTATTGCTCCCCCAGCTTCCTCCTGGCGTGTCCTGGGTTGGCAGTGGCCGGGTCCCTCTGATGAAAGCCACAGGTGGGCTCCCAGAGCCATCACTCTTTCTGGGTTCCCCTACGGCTCCTCCCTGGTCCCATCAGGACTAGGGGTGGCAAAAAGGGGCCCACAGCAGCTGGTGCCAAGGTGTTTTGTCACTCCTTGTCAGTCTCCTTCAACCCCACACACACCTGGAGAAACAGTTCTTTCATTAAACTTTCTTCAGTTACTCCGAGCGTGTCATCTTTTCCTGCCTGGACAGTGATGGATACCAAGACCCCCTGGCCTAGCCCCTGCCTGGCTCTCCAGCCTCTTCTCTGTTCACTACGCCCTGGCCACACCTGGCTCCTTTCTGTCCCTCCAACACACTAAGCTTGTGGCCTTCTCTGTGCCACCGCACTTGCTGTTCCATCCAGCCTAGGACGCTGTTCCCAGATCTTCACACCGCTGGTTTCAACCCAAATGTCACTCCTCAGAGAGGCTCTCCCTAACCGCCTGTCACACACGCTCTAAACTGTTTTCACTCCCAACACTTTGGGCACCAAGATATGTGGGGTTTTTCCACATCAACAACCAACTCAGCTCTCCAGATGCCAGCTGGTGTCCCACAATTCAATTCAATTCTGACACTAAGCACCCGGGGTTGGCGCAGACCCACCAGGGTAAGGACCTAGTCCCACAAGACCGCACCCACTTCAGACGCCAGTCTCGAGTGATGGGCCTCCGGTACTCTGACAGACCAGCTATAAATCAGGGGTCCCCCGACCCCCACCTCAGGTTTCATAATTTGCTAGAATGACTCACAGAACTCAGGAAAGCACTTTACTTACGATTACTGGTTTATTATAAAGCATACAACTCAGGATCACTGGAATGGAGAGATGCACAGGGCAGGGTGTGGGGTGCACGGAGCTTCCACGCCCTCTCCAGGCACCTCGATGTGCTCACCAACTTCGAAGCTCTCCAAGCCCCATTGCTGAGGGTTTTTATGGAGGCTTCATTACACAGGCACGGTTGATTAAATCACCAGCCATCAGTGATTGCACTCAACCTGCAGCCCCTCTCCTCTCCCTGTGGGTCAGGGACTGGGGCTGAAAGTTCCAACCCTCCAATCTTGCCTTGGTCTTCCTGGTGGCCAGCCCCCATCCTGAAGCCATCTAGGTCCCCCCCACCCCCGGTCATTCGTCAGCATAGAAAATGCACTCATCACTCTGGAGATTCCAAGGGTCTTAGAAGCGCTTGCATCGGGAACCAGGGACTAAAACCAAATATTGTAACAAAAGATGCTCCTATCAATCCCATGACTCAGAAAATTACAAGGATTTCGAGAGCTCTGTGCTAGGAACTGGGGACAAAGACCAAATATATATATTTCTTCTTCTATTACAATATCGCACCCCCTAATCCATTTCCTTTACTGGACTTATACCAGTCCAAAATTAGGCCCCTCATTTATTTGTTGGCTTGGGTTTTGGTCTATTTCCACCTGTAAAACTGTTCGTTCCACACAGGCAAGCTTTCTGCTCACTGCTGTAGCCCCAGAGCCTCATGCCATGCCTGGAACATATGAGGAACTCAGTAAATATTTATGGAATTAATACAAGAGCTGCCTGTTCATTTAGAGGGAGAGACTGAGGACACTCACTCTGGAGCCCTTGAGGGCAGAGGGAGCACTTGGGCATCTTCCAGGACATGATCATGGCTTTGTTGCCTCAAACTTCTCCACGAGTCCGCTCCGGGCCCCAGAACTCCTGCAGTTCAGGAACATTCCCAGGTGTGTTTCTGGAGAAGTTGGTGGATTTTGATGAAAGAGTCTAAACTCAGAAGTCAGACACCTCTGGGTTTAAATCCTGGCTCGGTTATGCCTTTCACTTCTCTGGACCTCAGTTTCACCATCTACTCAAAGGAAATGTAAACAGTACTCAGGCTACCCGGGGCCACGACGAGGAGGAATGAGGTCTGTACGTGAGGCTTCCAGCACCGCCCTGCCCCGGCACCACGACTGGGAAAGAGGGAGAATTGACTGGAAGGGAAGCAAAGGGAATATGATGCTGATGCGTCCCTGAGAGAGGGCCCCTGGGCTGAGCCCCAGCTCTGCGCCCCCACTCCTGGGCAGAGTCCGAGGGCACAGCTGGGTGGGCGTCTAGACCGACACAGCAGAGCAAGACTTACAGAGCCCTCCAGGGTGCAGGCACGGAGTGGAGTGGCAGGATGGGTCCCAGGCACCAGGGCCATAAGGGCACAGTGAAGGGGCTTGGAAAGGCTTAGAGGGGCTCCCTGACTTCCCAGTGGCTTCTCACCGAACTTAGACTGGGGCGCCCCCCTGACCCAGCACACCCAGGAGCTGGCACATAAGGGTAGCAACAAGCATTCCTCAGACTGGGACGGCAGCAGCACACGTGCCAACGCAGCACAGGTACCCTGCCCTTCAAGGACTTGAGGAGAATCTCAGGGGATGATGAGTTTCCCTCCCCAACACCACGACTCCCCACAGAACCTAAAGGCAACTCCAAGGAAAAGAAGAAACCCTAAATTAATTGAGACCTTTTTCCCACCACCCAGAAGAATGTGGCTCAAATCACAAATTATGATGAAGTGAATGAATAAAGAAGGTAGCATCTCTTGCACACCCGAGTCTGGACTGGGACTCATTCCCTCCACACGGCACACTGCCAGGAGCCTCCAAAGGGCATGTGTCTTCTTTGCACCTTGAAAGAGCCAAGCTGGAGAAGAGAAGTCTCGAGAGGTCCTGGGCCTCTGAGGGCTGTCCTGGGTCAGGGACTCTGGGAGGGGAAGCATGAAAATGGCCAGAGGGGAAAGTGTCATCTGATTAATCACAAGAAGAAGCTCCTCATAGACAGAGCTGCCTAGTGACGGAAGGGACCACTTTGAGAGGAAGTGAGCTTCCTGTCCCTGCAGGTATTTATGTAGATACTGTCAGAGGTGTGGAGAGGTGACTCCTTCCTGGGGAGTCAGCCTGACCAAAATAACAGAGACTCCTTTGAAGTTTAACAGACTGTGAGTCTATAAGCCCAGAGTGATGGTGAGTTATCAGAGTAAGAACATTAGTTGAATGCACGGGGAAGTGAGGAAGAGAAGGAAGAGGCACAGAGGGGGAGAGGGAGGAGGAGAAGGAGAAGGAGAAAATAAGGGCCTCACTGGGAAAGTGACGTGACTTTGGAGATTCAATATTGATAAAGAGTTCTTCAAAGACAGTATTTCCCCAAGTGTGGGCCACGTGTGCACAGTCAGAATGGCCTGAGCTGTGCTGTAGTAACAAATAAACCCTGAAATCTGAGTGCCTTAACACAAGTTTCTTCCTCACTCATGCAAAGTCTGGATGTCCCCGTGGCTGTGACCTCCAAGCAGAAGGGAGATGGAGGAAGTACACCAGCACTTTGCCACAGCCCAAAAGTGACAGATGACACTGGCACTCACAGGCCCTTGGCCAGAACTAGTCACATGATCCCAATCATCTGCAAAGACCACTGAGAAATTTCGAACAGTACATGGATATCTGGAGAGCACTGATCTTCTCTACCACAGACACACACCCATAAAGGGACACAAGATAATTTTTGGTGCAAATGGACAGAGCATTAAGTAACACTGAATTGCATAATGTAAAAATAGTTCCCTGTTCCATTATCTCAAAAGCCTTGTAACTATAAGAAAGTCTCAGTTTGGTATTATGTCTTTAACTCCTCCCTGACACTGCTCATCTCTTTCCTCAATAAATCAGGGGCTGGCCTTAGATTCAGAGCCTGTAAGAGAAAAAAAAGGTATCCTCTTTAGTTTACAAAGTTAAGTTTTTCCCGTCACATTCATTTTCGTGATTATCAACTCTATATGGCAAATGACACCAATTTTCCTTTTAGGATGGCAAGTTTCCTTCTCAATAAATCCATCTATTTTTTAAAAATTGAGGCTATTTAAAGAAGAATATTAAGATAATAAGAGGACAGGTGGTACATGAAAATGACAGAAAATGTTGAAGATGGAGTGTGAATGGTTGAAGTTTGGGAAATTCTGTTCCAGGTCAAACTGTGTGGCACATACATTAATATTTACTTTAGAAGAGGTAATACACACTTTAAAATTCAAAAAGTATTCAAGTATCTGTAGCGAAAATTTTCCCCGTCAATCCCATTCCCCAGCCACACAGTTCCCCTTCCTGGAGGTAAGCAGTGTTAATACTTTTTGTGAATCCTTCCAAAGATATCTGAAGGACACACAAGCTAATACATAGATACATTCCCTACCCCACACTCATACCCCTTACACAGCAGCAACTGTATTAGTCAGCGCAGGATATGCCATGCTGCAGAAACAAGCAAATCTCAATAGTTTAACTCATATATTTGCTCACACAAAGCTTGCTGTGAGTTCAAGGACTCCCCAGGCAACTGCCCTCCATGCAGTGACCCAGCGATCCAGGCTGACGGAGGAGCCACCCTCCTGCAGCCAGACCATCTGCAACACAAGACCCCCCTTGGTCAACATGGCAGGGAAGAGGGCACTGACAACCCCCGAGACACCGATCCAGTGACACACAACACACGCACTCCCAGCCCACTGGCCAGACACGCTCCTGTGACTCTCTAACTGAAAAAGAGACAGGGAAGCGCAATCCTCCCATGTTCCCCAGAAGAGGGGAACCAGATATGGATGCCCCCTAGAATCCTGTACCACAGCAGTACAGATATTATTCCCCTGTTATCTCTTGTCTCTTCCACTTAAACAGCATATCTTGGAAATCATTCAACACCCTTACATTTTTCTTTTAGCTGCATACTCTACCAGAATTCATTCGACCACTCCCCTGCTGAAGACATTTAGATTGTTTCCAGGCTTTTGCTCTTGCAAACAACACTGTGATGAGAAACGCTGTGTATACTCCATTCGGCATGCTCATGGGTACCTAAAAGATAAATCTCTAGAAATGAAAATTCTGGTCAGGCATATGCATTTATAATTTTTTTTTGGTGAGGGAGATTAGCCCTGAGCTAACATCTGTTGCCAATTCTCCTCTTTTTACTGAGGAAGACTGGCCCTGGGCTAACATCCGTGCCCATCTTCCTCCACTTTATATGGGACGCCACCACAACATGGCTTGATAAGCGGTGCGTCCGTCCTGCCCAGGATCCGAACCTGTGAACCCCAGGCCGCCAAAGTGGAGCTTGCCAACTTAACCACTACGCCACTGGGCCAGTCCCTACATTTATAATTCTTGTAGCCGGGTTTGGTACATGACTGCTGTGTTAGTAGGACAGGTTTTCAGCAGAGCTCCTACTCAAGGCAATTTGGACCATACACAATTTCATTAGTTTACTCAACAAACATTTGTAAGCACTTGTTCTGGGCTGGGCCTTGTGCTGGGACCAGGGAATAGAAGGATGAAATTGAAGGAGATAGAAGGAAAAATCTATCTCAACCTCAAGAGTCCACTACCTAGTGGCAGGAGACAGACGTACAAGCCAATTGTTCTGGTTTTCTACTGCTGAGTAACATACCACCCCAAAACTTAGAGCACAGCAACTGTTACGCTTATGGATTCTGTTGGTCAGGAATTTGGAAAGGGACACAGCCAGGATGGATCTTCCCTGCTCCCTGATGTCGAGGCCTCATCTGGGGTGACTCGAATGGCTGGGGCAGAGGATCCATTTCCAACTTGGCTTCTTCACTCTCAGCTCAGTTGCCTGGGCTGGGATGATAGAAGGAGAGGCTCAGCTGAGACTGTCAACCAGAGCACCTAACACACGGCCTCTCCAGCAGCGCAGTCACAGGGTAGTGGGGTGTCTTACATGGCAGCTCAGGGCTCCAAGCGCAAGTGTTCTAGTGAGCACAGCAGAAGCTGCACAGCCTTGTATGACTCAGCCTGGGAAGCCACAAATTATCATTTCCACCACAAGCCAGCCATGATTCAAGGAGAGAGATAGAGGAGTGTTTCAAAGTGGCCACTCTGCTAATCATAAGATAACACAGGATACGTGTTGTAGTAGAGACAGGGACAACAGCACAGAGAGCCTAGTACAGGAGTGACAGCTTCATTCCTTCTGAGGTGATAAGAAGAGACTCAGGGAAAGCCACTGAAAGGAGGTGACACTTGAACCGAGTATTGAAAAATAAGAGGGATGTTACCAAATGCTAAAATGGGAGTGAGAGGAGGATAAGAGCATTCCAGGCAAAGGGAACTACATGTGCAATGGCTTAAAAGTGTTTTTAAAAGGAGTGTGCGTGGAAAGGTGAGCAACTTAAAGCCGAGTATAAGAGGCCAGATGTGGAGTCATTGACCAGAGTTGAGATCTTCGCTCTATCACTTGCTATCTGTGTGATAACAAATGAGCCTCAGCTTCCTCACCTATAAAAATCCCAGGGGTCCTGAGGCCCACAGGATGATTGTGAGAAATAAGTGAGATAAAACAAGGCCTGGAATAAAAGTGCTGAAGGCATGTTTGCTATTGAAGTCATTACAAAAGTTTGGCTGCACATTGGAATCACCTAGGGAGCTTTAAAAAACACTGATATAACAAAAGTGCAAATCTCATACTCTAAAAATTACAAAAGACTGTTGAAGGAAATTAAGGAAGACCTAAATAAATGAAGACATGCCATGTTCATAGATCAGAAAACTTAATCGTGTTGCCATCTTGGCAAGGCTTCTCAAATGGATCTACAGCTTCAATGCAGTCCCTATCAATATCCCAGCCGACTCCTTTTCAGAAACTGATAAGCTTATCCTAAAATTCATATGAAAATTCAAGGAACCCAGAATACAATCTTACAGTCTTGAAAAAGAAGAAAATGTTGGAGGACTCACATTTCCCAATTTCAAAACTTACTACAAAACTACAGTAATCAACACAGTGTGGTACTGACACATATATCAATGGAATAGAATTGAGAGTCCAGAAATAAACCCACAGGTCAAATGATTTTTGGCAAGAATCCATTCAATGGGGAAAGAATAGTCTTTTCAACAAGTGGTGCTGGGACAACAAGATAGCCACATGTAAAAGAGTGAATGAAGTTGAATCCCTACCTCACACCACACACAAAAATGACTCAAAATGGATCAAAGGCCTAAATGTAAGAGGTAACTATAAAACTCTGTGAAGAAAACATAAGAGAAAGCTTTTGTGACCTTGGATTTGAATCTTAGATATGACACCAAAATCATAAGCAACAAGAAAAAAACTAAATAAATTCAACTTCATCAAAATTGAAAACTTTGTCCTTCAAAGGACACCAACAAAAAAGTGAAAAGACAACCCACAGAATGGGAGAAACTTTTTGCAAATTATATATCTGACTTGTATCTAGAATATATAAAGAACTTTTACAACTCAATAATAAAAACAAATAACCCAATTTTAAAATGAGCAAAGAATCTGAATAGACATTTCTCCAAAGAAGCTACAAATGGCCAATAAGAATATGAAAATGATGCTCAACATCATTATCCATCAGGGAAATGCAAATCAAACCACAATGAGATACCACTTCACACCCAGCAGGAAGGCTATAATCAAAAAGACAGATAATAACAAGTGTTGGTGAGGATGTGGAGAAATAGGAACCCTCTTACACTGCTGGTGGGGATGTAAAATGGTCCAACCACTTTGGAAAACCATTTGGCAATTCCTCAAAATGTTAAACTTTGCCATGTGATCCAGCAATTCTACTCCTAGGTGTATATATATACCCAAGAGAAATGAAATCGTCCCCACGAATCTTGTACAGGAATGTTTATAGCAGCATTATTTGTAATAGCCAAAAAGTGGAAACAACCCAAGTTTCCATCAGCTGATAAATGGATAAATAAAATGTGGTATAACTATATAATGGAATATTATTGAGCAATAAAAAGAAATTAAGTACTGATACATCCTACAATATGGATGAACCTTGAAAACATTGTAGTTGGTGAAAGAAGCCAGTGACAAAGGACCACATGTTATATGATCCCATTTTTATGAAATGTCCAGAATGGGCAAATCTATACAGACAGAAAGTAGATTACTGGTTGCCTATGCCTAGGGGTGGGGGATGGAGAAAGATAGGGGGATTGGGGAATGACAGCTAAGGGGTGCATGATATCTTCTTAGGGTAATGAAAATACTTTTAAATTGATAATGGTGGTGGATGTACCACTCTGTGAATATACTAAAACACATTGAATTATTTTAAAAAAGAGAGAAATGAAGGAAGAAAAAAAAGAAAAAATGCTGATGGTTGGGCTCCACTCCAGGACAGTCTGCTTTAACTGGCCTGGAAGGCGGCCTGGGCATCCGGATTGTACAAGGTCCCTGGGTGATTCTACTGTCCGGCTGGTTGAGAGCCACTGGTCCAGAGAAATGAGGAGCCGAGAATGGAGAGAGATGAACAGACTGGTCAACAGAGCCTAGCTGTGCACTCACTAAGTTAACAAACAGGCATCAGGTGTTGACCAAGTGGTGGGCGGTATTATGACAAGGGATTCCCTGTGAACATCAAGCACAGCCACTGCATGCAGGCAGCCCTGCAGGTTCCCTCCTACGCTGGAGGACGCGTGGCTGAATCCACCCAGGCTCTGCTCACCAACCCCGGAGCCCACAGGGCTGATCCTCCCAGGCAGCTCCTTTTTCTGACTCTCACAAGGCCCTGCGAGGATGGGTGATGCTCCCGCACTGGCTGAGTCCTGCCCGCACAAAGCTAGCCTCCCACCTCGCGATCCATGAGCCTCTGGTGGGGCTGACCCTCCCTGGTCCAGGAATAAACATATTACCCAAGCCTGGCCAATCAGAGTGCTCCATCCCCTTGGACACAGTGATTGGCTCAAGGATAAGAATGTGACCTAAAATGATCCAATAAGATTCTCTCCCCCAAGAACTTGAATCTCGAAAGAAGTGACACAAGAATGGAAAGTGGTTCCAGGGAATTCACCCTGATGGTGAAGCTGCGAGGAGAGTGCCGCCGGGCCCTGCCTCCCAGACCCCCAGGCCAGCGGTGGGGGTTCAGCAGTTCCTCCAACAGTGAGCCAGCCCACCCTTCCGATAAAGCCTGTGTTTGCTGCGTATGTTGCCTTCTCTTGCTTGCAAACGTGCACCGCACCCTGATGCTCTGTCTGCTCTGCTGTGGGGTCTCCCCAGCCAAACACCCCCAGGCCCAGCCAACTGAAGCTTCCTCTCCACCGCCTAGGACGTGTTTGTCTCTATGCGCTTCTTGGTACAAGGTCAATAGCGCTTTTTAGCAGTAACTCCGCCAACTGGCCGGAAGCACTTCCTGGTCTTCCTCTCCAGAGTCCTGAGGTTGACCTGATCCACAGTGCCTGCCAGGGAACAGACCCCGCCGGGCGCCAGCACTCTAGTGAATTGTGAGATTTGGGGCAAGTCATCACCCCTCTTGGGTCCTCCGTTTCCGAATCAGAAAAATGAGATGCTCGGACTGGACCTCACAGATCCCATTACAGAGACAGAGAGGGGCAGGATGGCAGAGTGGTTAGGAGCTGCAGACTGCCTGCTTAGAATCCCAGCTCTGCCCTCCCTCACTGGGTGGGCCTTGGGCCAGTGACTTCCCCACTCTCTGCTTCAGCATCCTCCTCTGTAAATTAGCAATATGTAGAAATAGGAACCACCTCATTGGGTTGTTCTGAGGATCAAATGATTTAATATTTGTGAAGTCCCTAGAACAGTGACCGGCATGTAGAAGCCTCACCAAATAAGTGCTACTAGCATTACCAGGCACTTTACATTATATTAAGAGCTGTGTGTACATTGTCTATTTCAAATATCACAAAAACCTGGGAGGATGGTTCTATTATTACTATTTTATAGATGAGGAAACAGCTCAGAAACGTTGAATGACTTACCCAAAGTCACACAAGCAAGAAGGGGAGGAATCTGGATTCTTAGAGGGACTGTTTGACTCCAAATCCTGTGACTTTAACCATCATGCCCTTTAAGCTCTGACGTTCTCAGCTACTATTTCCCAACGTGTCGCCACTGATGGGACGCACGATGACTTTAAGTCATATATGAACAGTCTTGCTTTTTAATATTATGCATTATTTTCATGGTGACCTTCTGTACATGGCAAGGGAATATAGGCTTTCCATTTACTGAAATTTATTTAAGTAAAAAATTAAGTCCATTGTTTTAAAAGTAGTGTGATAGACACTATTATTGTTGAAAACATTTGCTGTTCTTCTCTGGGAGGAGTGTACGTTTCTGCCCGTTGACATCAAGCTTGGCCCCGTGACTTGCACTAGCCAATCTAGCCAGTGGAATGTGGGCAGAAGTTTTAAGAGCAGACACATAGTTCACCATATGCTGTCTTCCCTCTTCATCAATGTTCCCGATGGAGGCTGCTCCTTCAGCCTGGGTCCTGGAGTGAAGATGACAGACAGCAGGGCCACAGCCAACCCACGTTGGCCACATAGCTTGGGGAGAAATGTACTCTTTTACTTGTGAGGCACTGAGATTTCAGGATCGTTTGTTACTGCAGCATAACTCGGCCTATCCTGACTGATACAGATAGTAAATAAACCAATGTTCAGGTGGCACGAAGAAATGATGAAAATCATGAAGATGAAACTGAAATGAATGATGGGTGTTTAGGACTCTGGATCTACCAAGTAAGGAGAGTGGAAAGCTGCCATTATCCTGCCCTCACAACAGCCATTCTGCAACCCTCATGACCCACTGCCCCCCCCGGCTAAGGGCTCCTCTGGCCCAGCTTGGGACAGAGAAGAGCAGGATCTCACAGGCATGTCACCCAGGTGTCTGTGTTCAGGTTACTCACTTGGTCCTCTGTCCTCGGGTCCTACATGTCTATGAGGGGGTAGGGAAGGTGGTTCTGGGTCTTTGGGCTTCCAAGGCGGCAGCCATCTTAGACCTTCCGTATTTTGCCCCTTCCTTCATTTGTGCCCATCTCCAAGGGCTGCAGGATGACAGAGTGGGAGTCCTGGAACCCCCCCAACAGCTTTTCTGGAATGATGAGGGAGACTTCTGGAAAGGGGAAGAAGGCTCCAGGAAGCAGTTAGGTTTTCCCATGGAAAGTGTACGAGTTTTGGAGGCAGACAACCTGAGTTTGAAATTCTGGCTCTGCCACTTTCCAGCTGTGTGACCTCGGGCAACTTCAGTTCTCTCATCTGTAACCCTGGGAGACCAACGCCTTCCTGACAAGTGCAACTTGTGTTTTCACTCCTTTCAACTTCATGTGGTGGCAGGCATCTCCCCCTGGCCTGGGTGAAAACTACCCCAGGTCCCGCGGCTCTTCTGCACATCATTGTCCTTCTCCAAGGCGCCAGCACTGGAACGGTGGCCCCACAAGACCAGGCTTCTGCATTCCATTTGCCAATGTAACCCAGCGGTCAACAAGTATTTGTTGAAAGAATAAAATAGAGTCTCAATTCAATAGACAGAGTGTCCAGACCAAAGTCTTCATCAGACTCTGAACTTGATTTGCCACCAAACCTTGAGGTTCTCCCAGGCCAGGCCTGTGTCTGACAGGAGCTCAGCCCTGAGAAAGGAACATGACGGGCTTCTCCTGCCTCCACTCTGCCTGCCCCTCCTGGCACGCCAAGACTTCCCCCTGCTGGGACCAGTGCATGGAGAGGGAGGAGGGCAAGGTGGTAGGAAAGGTGTTTCTGGAACTTCTACTGTGCCAGCTGGCCTTGCCCCCTCTAGACCGGGCTGATGCTTAATACTGGTGCTTCGACAGGGGACTTGTCAGTGCTTTGGAGTTCCCTGCTGGCGCCCCTCCAGCTGAAGTCTCCCTGCACCTGTGTGGACACATCTCTACCACCAGTGGTCTTCCCTTAGCCCCAGGCGTTCACCTCCCTGTTCCAGGAGGCCCTGTCGGATGGGACCCACCATGATCCCATGTCAGGTCTCCCTCCCCTGGCTCGTCCATGGGAAATAGCCACACACTTCTTGTCCTGACAAACTCTGGGAGTGCAGGCTGAACCCAATGGGGCTGTCCTGGTGCCATTGGCTGCTTTAGCTTTCTCAGGGGTAAACAGTCAGGCACTGGTGTCCGTGTCTCCTAACTGCATGGAGTAAACACATTTCAAGCTCTCCTGGAGTGGGTAGTGCTCACCAAATATCTGTGTGCTCCTGTGTTTCCCAGGCTCTCTTGCAGTTGGATTGAAGCCATGTGATAAGTTCTGGCCAATGAAGTGGACAGAATTGCCATGTGTCCCTTCTGGACTGAGGCAGTTAAGAGCTGGGTAGATAGATGGTGCTTCCACCATCTATCTCTCCTGCCTTGAAGGCCATGTTCCAGACAGCACTGCTGTAAGACGAAAGAGGACAGCATGAACTGTGCCAGACTTCAGCCCGAGCAGGACATAAAGCTTCGTGGAATTAAGCCACTGCGATTTATGGGTTTATCTGTTACTGCAGCAAAGCCTGTCCCGTCCTGACTGATACTCCCCACACACCAGTCTTACGGCTGTACTCTGCACACCCGTCTCTAGATGGAAGATGAAGAGGGCAGGCATCATCTACTGCTTAAGACAGGGAGATGATAAGGCTCTCAGGACAGATTTCTGTAAAGATCTCTTCCTCATAAATCCTTTGCCATCCTCTTCACTCTCAATCTTTTTCTATTTCTGAAGTCGGTAAAAGGGGATTGAGAGCTATGGTACATGTTTCCCACTATTTCATCTGAAAGTCTGCATACAGTGAATTGGCACCTCGCTTTGAAATTGCACATCTGTCTTATCTTGGTGCCTAATTGAAACCTCAATTTTAACATCCTGTTACACGAGACCGTTGTGCAGATAACAAGATTGAATAAGATTCATTACCATTCTACAAGTGAAGTTATGCTAAGTAAGGAACATTCGTTATCACATCTAATCCTTACCGCAACTCTTGGAGACAAGCTACTATTGTTATGATCCTCATTTTACAGAAGAGGAAACCGAGGCTTGGTGAGGTAAGTGTCTTGCCCAAAGGCACATACTAGGAAGCAGCACAACAGAGATTTGAACCCGAGTCAGAGGCTAAAACCCTCGCTGTCGTGAAGTTCTTCAGTAACAAAGTCAGGAGACTGAAGTCCCCTGGCGTCAAGTGTCTACCTGATGGTCAGCCGTGGTAATGCAAAACTAGCATTTGTACCCAGGTCCCTGTCACCAAAGCTGGTGACTACCTTGCCTCCGTGTTTGTTAGGCACCTGTACATAGTAGGGACATGATAATGTCAGCACCCCCTTCCATCCACAGGAAAACTAACCTAGTTAATTAGCCAAGTGACTTTCCTTTCCAGAAGTCCCCATCTCCCTGGCAGACCCAGCAGACAGATCCAAGGTTTCTTAGGATTTGCACACACACATACCCATTTCCATGACCGTCCCTTAGGAAGCCCCATCTGTTTCACTCCTCAGTATCCTCAGAAAGACCTCATCCTGCTCTCCCTCCCCCCAGCGCCCAACAGTGCCATCCTCCCTGGGCGCTCACTCCAGACGTATTATTCATGGTGAACTCATTTGTCCTGAACGCAGATGTAAGATGTAATTCCCCAAGAATTCAAATGTAATTTAAAGTTATTTTCCAATATCTAATTTGTCTTTTATTTATTTCAGGCAATATTTCAGCAGGAGCCTCCCAGCCAAAGTGCCAGGGTTTGTTTACAGTGCCAGGCCCAGCCACGGCGGGAAGCCACACGCCCCAGACACAGACGTTACCGATTAAAAAAGTAATTACAACACTGAACACGGCCTTAAATAAAAGCGAAAATGCAGGAGACAGGAGGGGAAGCAAAAACATAAATTGGGAACAATGCCGTTTTCCCCAGACGTTCTGTAATATTTGCAGCCTGCCTGGTACTGGCTCCCAGCCCTGGCTGCTTCAGACGTGAGCAAAGCAACCGGCAGGGAAGGATGGGGTGGCTCTGCCCTGTAAAGAGGTGGAAAGAAGTTCCTAATTATCAGAGATCATCTGTCTGCCTGTTCACCTGTCTGTCTTGTAGTTTAATGTCTTTCTCTAGTGAGAAACTTCTCACACTGGTTGTCAGGGGATGAATTAGTAGACTACATTATGACAAGTGACTGAAACTCAACTCAACTCAAAATGACTTAAAGAGAAAATGGGTATGTTCTGGCTCATAAAAGACCATCAGTAATGTTAGCTTCAGGGACAGTTGGATCCAGGTGCTCAAAATCTTCAAGAATTTCTCTGTCTCTATCTCTTGGCTCTGCTTCCTGCAGAGTTGACTTCATTCTCAGGCTTTCTCCACCTGGTGGTTTAAGATAAAATCCCGGTAGCTTCAAGCTTACATCTTACCAGCTCAGCATTCCCAACAGAAAGAGAGTGCTTCTCTTCCCATAGTTCTAGCAAAAATCTCAGGTCAGGCTGTCATTGGCCCTTCCTGGGTCACATGTAATCCTTGAACCAATCACATAGCCAGGGAGTTTCAGTCCTCTGACAGGCCAGGGCTGAGTCAGATTCCCACCCCTTGAGAACAGAGGTAAGACCAGTCTTGCCCAAACCATATGGACTGAGAGTGGGGGAGGGGTGGGTCCCAAAAAGAAAACGGAGGTTCTGTGAGAGTTGAAGGAGCAACAGGACACTCGGCCGGCAAACACAACAGATGTCCACCACAGATGTGAACAATTTCTGTCTGTTTCCAAGACCTTACTCCTTCCACATTATCTCTAGACCACATTTTCAGATTTGTGAGCATTGCAGGGTACTCTACACTCCATTGTTGGGAGTATAGTAGGACTCTCCTGTAGAATATCAAACTTGTGGATTCCTCCCTCAACTTCACCTAAAGAAGCCATCCCTTACAGCACAGCGTGACTATGAATGGATGACAGCTTGTAATCACCAAGGGTAGTCTACAGTATAAGGACAGGCACAAAGCGAGCAGCCCTTCAAGTGGATTTCCTTTAAGATGGGTATAACAAGAGCGTCGAGGTTTGAATGAGTGAAAGAATTGCTATATAACTGTCCAGTACTTAGGTCACAGGGAGGCAGGAGGTAATAGTTCTATGTAAAGGGCTCCTGGGTCCAGCTTGTACCCCAGGAGTGACCATGAATGTGAACTGACAGAGCTGACCGTAGAGATGTAATCCGGGGGCCAAATGTGTGTAACTCTTGGCCGAGCGAAGCTCTGAAGGAGTCAGATCATCCTCTCTCAACAGACATCCAGAAACTGGATCTGGCAAAGACAGACCAGCATCCACAAGACTGTGCAGAACTTGGCTCCAACGGCAACCCCTTGGGTAACAGGAGGCAGCTGCAGCAGTGGACCAGCCAGACTCCTGTTCCTGCTGTGTCTGCATTGGAGGTGGACAGATTCCCTTTTAAACTAAGAAATCCTTTGGGCTTCAGATCATTCAAGGGAGGGGAGGCCTTGAGGGAAAGAACCTTAAGAGAAAGGTGATGAATGTCCTACTATTAAGGCAGGTGAGAGGTGAGGGTTAAAGCAATTGATCAGAAAACAAAAGTCCTCTGCCTTCCTTATGCCCCAAGGTGGTGGAGAAGTTCTTGCCAATCACACAAGAAATAAATGAGACCAGAGCTAAGTTGCCCTTCCTGGTACAGAGTCAATGCTATTATTATCGTTGCTTGCCGGGTACCATGAGCCTCTCTTACCAAATACTACCTCATTTCATTTAATCCTTTCAGAAGTTCTATGAGGTAGATAGTCTTATTATTATTCATCCTCACATGACAGACGAGAAAATGGAGGTTCAAAGAGATGAGACGATCTCCCCAAGTCACAGCTTGCTGGAGCAGGGGCTAGAACCCAGGTTTCTTGCTTTTCCCTCTAGCACTTTCACTAACAAAAGGCTTTTTGTTTTTGAAGGCAGTGGGCAGAGGGAGATAAGAAATCTGTGTTTACTGAGCACCTATTATGGCCCGGTGCTGTCCTTAGCACCTGCACATAGTCCTGTGGGGAAAAAATAATAACTATGTTATTATTACCCTGCTTTATTATGGAAAATGGGGGCTCAACGAGGTGAGGTGCTTTGTCTGCGTTACTTTACCAGTTTGGGTCTCTGAAGGGATTCAGAATAAGAAGAAACCTAGAAATTCTCCAGGAAGAGAGGAGTCTCATCCCTTCCCCTTCATCCCGAGACACCATGGGGCTGCCCTTCGCTTCCCAGGAAATCGAGTCTATGCACGCTCCAGGGCCCTCTGCTAGCTGGGTCCATCCAAGACGAGAGATGTCTGGGCTAAAATTGTGATGCCGGGGGATTCCGGGGTAAAGAGAGAGACAAAGAGACAGTCAGAGACTGAGAAAACTGACAGCAAGCCTGGAAGGAGAGGAGGACCCGTAGGGAGAGAAGGGGGAAGATAGGAGAGAAAGGAAGGAACGAAGGAAGAGAAAGCGAGGAAAAACGAGAGGTGGGAAAGGAGGTGGCAGAGGAGGAGGGGAAGAGAAGGAGTTTGGGTGTAAACATACATAACTTTTGTAATAAAGGGAAAGTTACAGTTCTTTGCTAAACATATTCAGCCCCTAATCTGTATCTGTGTCTGTACCAAGCATTGCAAAAATAAGGTCCTTACTCTCGAGCGTGTATGTGAAAAATTGTAAAATGGTGCATAATCAATGCTCTGATGTAGAGGAACCAGATTCCCCCAAGACATCAGATAAGTCTTCACTGAGCTGCGGGGGGCGGGGGGAGGTGCCAAGAGCGTGGAATAATTTTCCACATGTATGAAGGGAGGAAAGGCATTCCAGACAAAGGGAACAGTATATGCAAAGACCCAGGAATGTGAGAGAGTGCGTGGAGTCCAGGAACAGCAAGGAGCTAATTAAGGCTGCAGGGAAGAACGGGACAGGGCTAGGAACAAGGCAGGGCCAGATCAGGCTAGAAATGGGATTTGATCTTGAAGACCGCATCTAAAACTGCCATTAAAGGACCCCCAAGAGTTTGCTGATTTACATTTAGGGTTTTATGAGTGTTCAGCAAGAACTTTCAAAATTCTGGTGTGTTCACCAAATACTAGCACGTTCGGGATCGTCTCCCTGACAACCAGCACAGAATGTCAGTGACCATGCAATGCTTTTGTCATATTACTCTGGGGTCTAGTAATAATGTTTTAACTGTCCCGGGACAAGGGGAAAAGAAAAGGGGTAGACTGATACATAAACGATGTGTTTGTGCCAGATAAAAGCCAATTGACGGCTTGCTATGACAATTAAAGTTCTTAGAGAGAAGAGGGTAGGAGAGTCGAGTCTCCACACCACCCAAATAATAAAGGCAGTGGAACCCAAAAGAACCTGCACTAGAACAGCAATCCATTTTTAGTACATGGCAGTTTAGTTTCAGCAAAACATCATCTATCATATTAACTAAATAATATTAATTTGAATTTTATCACTTTTATTTATACTTTGTTTCTAATTTGTTTTAGTCGTATAGTTGTTTATGAACTTCTTTTGTCATTAATTCTAAAACGTAATTTTTGTCATGTTTTGACTCTGAAGTTGGGCTGCATCTTAAAATCTATTGCCTCTTGCAATTACAATTGACAGTATTTTCTCCCTCTTATTGCTACATAAAATAATAATGCATCTTACAAGTGATGGCATTTTAGATTCAATGAAACATAGGATATGCAGAATGAGTTGATACCTAGTTTTGTTTGCAAACAATGAAAAAACATTAAAATAAATAATGTTTAAGTCAATATAGGGTCCATAGAATATTTTCCATAAAAACAGTTTATGTCGTACTCAAGTTGGAGTATTACTGATGCCGATGCAGCAATGAAAAAACTTTTAATCACAGAAGTCAGATTTCCATATTAGAAAGATACTCTAGCGCTACCTTGGATAGAAATAGAGAGACCAGTTTTGCAGTAGATCAACTGAGGAATTATGAGGACCTAAACAGAGGAACTATAAGGGAAGATGAGGACATAGCTTGAAGAGACATGCAGGAGGTGGAACCAACAGGATTCGGTGATTGATTAGATGCGTAAGGGCAAGGATGTGTGGAGAGGGAAAGAGGGAAAAGGAAGACTCAAGGATGATGCTGGGGGGCCGGCCCCATGGCTTAGCAGTTAAGTGCGCGCTCCGCTATTGGCGGCCCGGGTTTGGGTCCTGGGCGCTCACCCAGGCACCGCTTGTCCGGCCATGCTGAGGTGGCGTCCCACATACAGCAACTAGAAGGATGTGCAACTATGATATACAACTATCTACTGGGGCTTTGGGGGAAAAAAGGAGGAGGATTGGCAATAGATGTTAGCTCAGGGCCAGTCTTCCTCAGAAAAAAGAGAAGGATTGGCATGGATGTTAGCTCAGGACTGATCTTCCTCACAAAGAAAAAAAAAAAGAAAAAAGGATGATGCTGGGTTTCTGGATGGGAGGGAGTAACAGCCCCAAGGTACAGAAAGGTAATGAAAGTTGAAATGGTGCGGTTGTGGTAGTAATGATGGTATTGAAGGCTGTGGTGATGAAGGGGTGGTGGTGGTGATAAGGGTGATGATGGAAATGGTGATGACAGAGGTGGTGGTGACAGTGGTTATAGTGTAATGGTGGTGGTGATGGTGATGGTATGTGATGGTGGTGGTAGTGATAGAGATGATAGAAGTGGGGATGACAGAGGTGGTGGTGACAGTGGTTATAGTGTAGTGGTGGTGGTGATGGTGATGGTGGTGATAGAGATGGTGGAAGTGGTGTTGATAGAGGTGGTGATGGTCATGGTGGTGATGGTGTAATGGCAGTGGTGATGGTCATGGTGGTGATGGTGGTGGTGGTAATGACAGAGATGATGGAAGTGATGATGACAGAGGTGGTGGTGGCAGCAGTGATGGTGTGATAGTGGTGGTGATCTTCATGGTGGAGGAGGTGGTGATGGTGGTGGTGATGATAGAGACGATGGAAATGGTCATGACAGAAGCGGTGGTGGTAATAGTGATGACGGAGATGATGGAAACGGTGTGGCGGAGGTGATGGTCACAGTGTGAAGGTGTGACGGTGACAAAAGTGGTTTAAGTAGTGATAATGGTAATCGTGATAGTGGTGGTGGTGTTGGTAGTTATGATGATGATTAATGTAGTAGAATTATAATCATGTTATCACCAGGAGGCCTAGATATAAAAGTGGCCACACTGGGGATTGGCCCCTCCAGTTGCCCCATCTTGATACCAGGCACCTTCTGGGGAAGATCCTGCCTTCTCCAGACCTCATCCATGAAGTGAAAATCACACCTCTCTCCTCCTATCATGACAGTAGGTATCACTCTCGCTCTTTAATCACTCAATGGGAAATAAATTATAAGTGAACACTGGAACCACCGGATTCCCCCCACAGCAGGGAATATCCATTATTTACCCATAAAAATATTTCAAGGGTTATTAGCATGCAAACTGCCATTAATTAAATTCACAACAATTATTCCTGATGCATGCAAATGAAGTGGTTCCTGCTGGGTGAAGTTTCACTCTCTCTGCAGCTGCTAGAGGAGACAACTGGGGTAAGTTACTCAACTCATCTCTTTCTCCAGAAACTTTGGAAAAAATAAAACTATAGGGTCCATCTCAAACACAGTTCAGCCCTGAGCTCTTCTAGACTCATCCTTCTAGGTCAGGTCTACACAGTTAAGAGGATAAGTTTGGATGCTGGTTTTCCTATTTGGGAGTTTATTCACACCCGTGATCCCTGAAGGGGCCTGAAGGTCATAGAGCTTCAAGGAACTAGAAGGGAGAAAATCAGCTCTCTTTTAGTCTACTCTGACTACTGAATCCAGGAAAAGGCCTAGACTAGCTCAAAGTTACATTGACTCCTTTCCAGGGCTTTCTGTATGCAACCCTAAATTCTTACAGGATTTTCATGAGATCAACAAGATCCTGGATTGCCCCCTCAAAGACCGGTGGCCCAGAATCTGTGGCCAGAAGAAAGGGGCAAAGGAAGATAGGGGGCCAGACTGAGCTGCGTGTAGTGACCTGCAGAATTCAAATGGTTTGCCCATCGTCTCTGCCTTTTAAGCCTCCCAAGATCCACCCGGCTGACTCTCTAGGCATTTGATGCCACTACGGGCCCACAAAGGTTTCAATTATCCAAGAACACATCCAGTGGGTCCCCAGTGCCCACCCTGGTGCGGACAGACCTCAGCAAGGGCGGCTCTCCCTGCAGCCTCTCCATGAGTTCAGTCTTCATTTCTCCAACCCCAGCAGTGCCCACCTCTGCACAGTCATTTGCCCCCATCGGGTTGTCTGGAGAAGAAAAGGACTGTGTGTGCCTAGATGGAAGTCCCAGTGAGGTCTGCATCTCAGAGAGGCGCTCTCTCTTACTAGGACCCACCCATACCCAGATGCAGTGAACACAACTGCGGGAGGCCAGACACTCTGTTGTGCATTTTCACATCCAGCCCTGAGGGTGATGGCATTACTCAGCTTTCCCAGATGAGGAAATGGGGTCAGCCATGCCTTGAGGACACCAGCTGTACCAGGTGCGTTGGACAAGATGCGCAAACTCCCCAACACAGGCCACAGTGCCCCACCCTGTGGCCAGCTGCCAACATAACAAGATGAGGCCAGAGTTTCACTCCCCTGCAGGGTACTTCCTTAATTATTGAGGGTGGCCTTTGGCCCAGTGTTCTGGGATCTGATTGTTAATCCTCTGCACCATTTCTCCCAGAAGCCCATGAGACTGTTTTGAGGGGGACAACCTGGAGGTTCTCAGACGCAACTGAATGGGAGAGGCCTTCTGAAGGGATGGACGGAGCCTTGGGTAGGATCAGGACGGGGAGACGGAAAGACTGACACCCGAAGTCAGGACAAGGGAGTCAGGGAGTGCAGAGCCTGGCCCAAAAGGGGTCACAGAGACATGACTGTCCCTAAGTCTGGGGACCTCAAGCAATCTCAACTCATCTCCCACCCAACAGGCCTGAAGAGCAGTGCACCCACATACCGGGAACCTCCGACACCAAGGAACCTGCCAGGGATGGCGTCTGGACAGCTGCAGGGTCTGTGAGGGGGAAGTCTTGACAAGTGAAGGTTTCAGGGGCCCGAGAATAACCACAGAGAGGCCTAATGGTTAACAGAATGGGGAGAAACGAGACAGAACACCAGCAGGAAAACTTTCAAATCTCCTTTGTGTCTAAACCACTCCATGACGCTCTCTCCATGCAGAACGAGCCTGAACAATCCTAGACTCGCATCCCCAGGTGCCTTTTGTCCTTCTGGTGTGCAACCAAGCTCTTTGAAAGACTCCACTTCTGCTATTTCCCCACATCATTCCTGCCAATAGGGTTCTGGACTTCTCTTATGGGAACCCTGCCCTGTTACTTCATAAATAATGTGTAGGTAACCTGGGATCTTCACAAACTCAAGGCTAACATTGCACTTGACTGGGCTGGTGTCATGGATGGTGGTGGTGGTTCCAAAACCTGGTGGGCCATCCAAATCACCTGGGGATATTTTTTTTCTGTTATTAACGAAAAGTTATATGTAAGAGAGATACATGGTCATACATGGAGGCAGTCAGAGGGCATATAGTCAAAAGGTAGTTTTCCCACCTAATTCAGTCACCCTGTCCCCATTTTTGGCCCCCATGGGTGACACTGTAACAATTTTAGGGGTCTCCCTTCTAGAGAGAGTCATGTATAAACAAGCAGACATGAGGCTATCCCTCAACTTCCCCCCTTCAAATGGAGGCATGCCATAAAGATTTTCACCATTTTGCTTTTTTCACTTAGTAAGTTATTGGAGAATATGCCATAGCAATATGTGTAAATCTGTTTCATAATTTTAAACAGCTCTGGATAATCATAATTTATTTAACGGGTGCTTTTCTGATGGGCTTTTAATCAGTTATTAAATGCATCACGTTTAATCCTCACAACCACCTCATGAGGCACAGGGGTTATTCCTACCGAACAATTCAAAGCAATTGAAAGGCCAGGTCTTTGTACCACCTACAATGATTTGAAAAGGAGTCCTGTGATGTTGTGATTTATAAGAAATATACATTTGGTCTTCATCCTCATGAAAAGATTGATAAAGGTGTCTTGATATTCACAACAAACCCCTTTCAACCACACCTGAGTTTATGCTAATGAGGTGACATTTGGAAAGCCTTAGGTCACCTAAAGATGAGGGCTGGCTGCCAGGGGAACCAATCATGTGATTAGAGGGATGGAACTGTCAGTATCAGCCCCAACCTCCTGGGAGGCGAGGAGCTGGAGGTTGGATCAATCCTCCAATGGCCAATGAGTTCATCAGTCGTGCCTATGTAATGAAGCCTCCTTGAAAAACCAAAAGGACGGGGTTCAGAGAGCTTCCAGGTTGGTGGACACGTGGAGGTGCTGGGAGAGGGGTACAGACAGCGTGAAGTTCCACGCCATTCCCCATACCTTGCCCTGTGCATCCCTTCCATCTGGCTGTTCCTGAGTTACATCCTTTTATGGCAAACGAATAATCTAGTGAGTAAATGAGAACTAGTTTCTCTGAGTTCTGTGAGCCACTCTAGCAAATTAATCGAACCCGAGGAGGGCATGGTGGGAACCTCTGACTTGTAGCCAGTCCATCAGAAGCACAGATGACAACTTGGACTTGCTGTTGGTGTCAGAAGTAGGGGCAGTCATGTGGGACTGAGCCCTCAATCTGTGGGATCTGATGCTATATCTGGGGGGCATAGTGTCAGAATTGAGTTGAATTGTGGGACACCCAGATGATGTCGCAGAGTTGCTTGGTGTGGGGGAAAGAACCCACACACTGGAATTGCTGTCAGAATTGTAAATCCCCAATCCTGGCAGCTCCTTAGAATTCCCCAGGGAGCAGACTGCCCCTCACGGGTTCTGGTCCTGCTCCCCACTCTGGCCTCAGCTGCTGGAGTCTGACAGGCCTGGCCAGGTTTTGCGGTGATCAGTCAATCCATTTTTATTTTGTATTAAAGTTGCTATTACTGCCTGCCGCCACTGTCTCCAGGCTATTTCTCAGGACATTAACCTTTATGGCTGTCCTCTGCCACTGTTTCTCAGGGTGCCATTTGACTTCACCCAGGAGACCTGGAGACATAACAGCAACAACAACAGTAACCAGGCAGCTAACACTCCAGGACTCCTGACGGCTGCCCTTCCCAGCTGGGACTGGTGGCCTTTGGTTCAGTCCCCTCAACTGGGATTTGGAACCTGACACAAATGCAGAAAAAGGCACCAAGAGGGTAGAAAGAATGGAGACAGATACCCAGAGAGGCAGAGAGACAGAGAGCTATGCCCTCATCCTCTGCTGTACAAAGATGACTTACATGAATTGGCTCAACAGCATTTTCAACCAGATAAATAAATCAATCATTTATTAAGACACTGCTATCAATAAAAAGAGTTACTATTACTGAATGCCTACTGAATGCCAAAGGTGACAGACATTGTAACTGCGGGACCAGCTCAGACCAGTCCTGCTGCAGCATAACAGGATGACCAGTTGTTTTGCAGATACGACAGAGCCGAAGGTGCAAGTCATGTATCCTGTGTGTTACAGGTTACATACATGTAACCAAGGCGTGTGCAGAGGAGGAAAATCTTAACCTCAGATAACACCTGGAACCAAAGATCTTCCCCCACATGGGACATAAAGGACCAGGACGTGACCAGAGCTCAAAAGACAGACCCTTTTCAGAAGCTAGGTGTCCGTTGTCCAGGAAGATCGGTGTTAAAGCCGATCCACCTTTCCACACCTCACCATCTTGTCTTGTCTGGAGTCCTACCAATCAAAGCCTGTCCCACCAGCGCTTCCACATACCAGCCTGCCCTCCCTAATCACTTAAATTTTACTCTAAACCCTGGGTCAAGGAGAGAGGTTTTAGAGCCTTGCCTCCTGTCTCCTTGCCAGTCGACCTCACAGTAAAGCTCTTTCTTCTCTCAAAAGCCGGTGCAATAGTATTGGCTTCCATGCACATTGCGTAGCGAGCCCTTGCTCCGTAACAACCTCATCTCTGCTTCCGTCTGAAACTCTAGAAGGAGTTATTATTGTGAAGAAGCTACAACCCAGAGAATTAAGTGCCTTAGCCCAAGTTTTTCAGTCAGGTATAGGTAATAAACAACCCCAAAATCTGTGGTCATAAACAATCCCAAAAATCTAAGTGGTATAAAACAACAGAGAGCAGAAGATCAGCTCTTGCTCAAGCTACATGTCCCTGGAGGGTTGACAGTGACTCTGCTCCATGTCACCTTCTTCTATGGACACTGTGCTCCATCATAAAGACAGCCCATGAAGGATGAAGACCTGCTCCCCAGTAACGTGCAGGTAAATGTTTAATAACGGTTGTCTGGGGGAAAATGTATGTGTATATAGAGATACAGGTACAGAGAGAGAGATGGAGATATATAGATATATATAAAGATGCTTATATTGATTATAAATTTTGCTGATATAAAGGATGTGTAGTGTAGAGTTTCTATATAATAATAAAACATCTACTACTCTTTATGGGAAATTCCATACAGCCAAATGATCCTCACACAAGGCTTTCACTGATTTTTACTGAACTCTTATACCCATAGTCCCCCTATAGTTGCCATGCAAGTATGACTTGACAATTTATTCTGCTATTCACAATAGCAGCTACCAATATGACACTTTTTAGATTAATTTGCTTTTTCTCCATCACTGTCTCAAGTCTAGACAATCAACCAAAGAATGAATAAAGCCCTGATGTGTAGTATTTGCCAATTTCTGTGGTATAAATGCTTCCACTGTGGCCAATTTCAAGCTAACGAAGGTCACTGAATGCAGAGGTGGAGACGTGTGACAGCACAATATTGTGTAGCATTTCCCCCATACAGATACAGCCGACATAAGCTCAAGAACTTAGGTAATAGTGAAATGTAGTAAAACCATTAGGAAGTGATGAGTTTTGGGTATTCATTACCTTTGTTTTTAATAAAATGTGTTTAACTATAAGTTTACATAATTTAATTTTTAATGATGACTGTATTTAATAACTGGCTCACAGCATCTCTGAACATTTAATAATCGGCTCTCGCGGGCTGATAGAAGCCAGCTCCAGCCCCACAGCCACTCCCCAGCTGCTGAGAGGGCTGCCCTCAGCTGTCATCCTCCTCCAGGAACTGCTCTCAGCTGAAGAGCTCCGTCTCACCCAAGATCACATCCCCTTCCTGGGGTAACTCACATCCAATGAGTGGTTGACACAGGGGTATGAAATCTCCAACCACTGCTCCTACTTGGGACATCTCTGAAGGACCACCCAGCTTCAGAGCTCTCTGTAGAGCCCAACTTCTCCATCCACCCAATCCTGCTTCCTTCCCTTCACCCTGAGTGCGGATTCTGAGACCACCTGGTGAACTCCATGCATGTTCATCTCCATCTCAGAGTCCATGTCCCAAGGATACCAACCTTCACTCTGGGGTCCAAGTTGATGGGGCAGCACCATCTGGAACATGTGCTGGTCATCATGGCAGAAGGAGAGAGAGGTCTTTGAGGGTCTCACTTCTGCTCACAATCCATTGCTCAGAGCTAGTCACATGATCCTACCCAACCATCCTACCTAGTTCCCCTAAAGTGGGAGATCCAGAACACTTGGCAAACAGCCCTGGTGATTACCACTGCACCATCACACAGCTTTGGGATGGAACTCCAGGTCTCTGACCACAGAGTCTACGCTCTTTGCTCCAGGACATTTGGGAACTGAGACTCCTTGCTAGGTCCTGAAAAGATGAAGATGAATAATATTCGTTCCCCACCCTGAGTCCACTCTGAAGCACCTACAACGCTAAAGCCGATGCACAGATTTGTCAGGTTAGATCTCCACCAGGAGGGGACAATGTCAGTGTGCGAGTGCTGTGGGCATCGTGTTTGCCAGCATCCTGCTGGCCAAAGGCCGTCACACGACCAAGCTCAAATCCAAGGTTTGGAGACTGAGAGTTCCCTTCTCAATGAGAGAAGCGCATTGCATACAGGGATGGGAAGATTGTGCCCGACTTTGTTGCAATCTACCACAGTGGCTGAGTCAAAGAATAGATGAATGAACACAAAGGCAGAAAGGGCCTAACGGAAAGGTTATGTCCAAGTTGAGCAGGTCCACGTGCTTAGCTGAACCTGGGCCTCTGCAGACTCTCCTCCCCAAGGCCCATGCCCCGGCTAGCCCCAGGGAGGAGAGACATGCTGTGTGGTCTTCAGGCCTCTGTGCACCCCCTGGGCTCCCCCTCCCCCAAACCTGCATGCCTGCCCCTTGCCCAAACCATCCCTCTGCCCACCTGAGCATTCTTCCAAACCCCTGTAGTGCCCCTTGTGACGCACAGCACAGGGAGCGTAATTGCTGTAGCGATTGCTTACAGCCATTACATTGAGTTTTTAAACGCTCCCTTCAAATTGAACAATGTTTTTTCAAAGTCAACAGCTGGTTCACAGCTTGAATGCAACCATTAGGATAAATTAAATAAAAAGGGTAATAAAATCACAGTCTAAATTTAATTTCTGAAGAGTGCATAGGCTCGAAAAAAAAAGCATTTAAAAAATGTCTCTAAAATGCAGCCAGGAAAGCAGAAGTTAATTCACTCCCTGATTATGTCAGCTAATGGGCACACTGGTGCAATTAACCACATAATTGCCCTGGTGTGGACAAAGCCCCGAGCTCACTCCCCGGGTTCTGCCGTTCAGACCACAGGCTCCACGTGGGAAAGGGTTATCAAACAGGGGGCTTGTCTATGCAGGTGTCCCCACAAACAGGCTCAGAAAAGGGTCCCTGTCCCTTGAAGCAAAATAACAATGAGGATGATGTCCATGGCAAGCCTCCATCCCAACGCATCTTCCCATTACCTGCAGCTCCCTGGAGCCACCTGCCCTTACCTGTCAGGATGACTGGAGCTTCTTTGCACTTGCTTGTACACAGCTTGCAAAATTCAGCCACCGAAACCCTCTGCCTCTGAAGGGTAGCTGAATACACCGCCCCAAAACATGCCACTTTGGCATAAGGATTATTTTGTACTAAAGGCAACTGAGAAAAAATAGATACGAGAAAAGCTCTCTGCCCTCCCCCTATTTGCCAAAATGCAGGACATCAATTTGTAAAGGTGTCCCCCCTCCCCTCTCTACCAGAAAGGACAGAAGTTAATCACTGGAGACAAGTCTACACCCTTATCCGCAGAGAGAGGCACCAGAATAATCTACATAACAAACCTTACTAACTAGCCCTTATCTTCCATTAATTTCCCCATATAGTTACCTTCCCACAATTCACCCCCTAGAGACAAAAAGTCCTTTTCCTTTGTGAGGTCACTTCTCTAACAATGTATTGTTCTTTTGTTAAGATGCTATGTAAGCCAAGTTCTAACCCCTCTTTGAGTTACTCAGCACTGGGTGCTCCCATGTGTGTACTTGATGCACATGTTAATAAACTTCTGTTTGGTTTTCTCTTGTTAATCCGGGTTTTGTCCGTCTATTCACAGGGGCCCAGCCAATGAATCTAAGATGGATAGAGGGAAAAAGAATTTTTTCCTCTGCTTCTTCTCGAAGGCAACTCACCTTGTGACCCACCTAGAAAGACCTGTCCAACACTTCCCCCGCCTCGAGCCTGGACTCCAATGCCACCTCTGCCGTTTGTTTGCTATGTGACCTTGGACAGTGACCAGCTCATTTCTCGGAGCCTCAATTTCCTCCTCTGTAAAAACGGAACTCATTCACTCTTTCCTAGAGTCAATAGACAGTTACTGAGCACCTAGTCGGAGCCAGGCCCTTCCCAGGTACCCGGGAGACAGTGAGCCAGCCGGACAGAAATCCCTGCCTGAAGGAGCGTACATCCTAGTGGGCGAGACAGACAATGAACATCATCAGGAAGCAGTATGTAAAGAATGGGAGAAGATAATTCGAGTTTGGGGAAAAAGAAAGGAGGGGAAGGAGGGAGGGGGGTTGTAATTTTAAATAAGGGGTTTGGGGAGGGTCCCACTGGGGAAGGCCGATTGGGGTGAAGGCCTGAAGGAGGGCAGAGAGCCAGCCCCGTGGATACTGGGTGAAGAGTGTCTGGGCAGAGGGAAGAGAAATGCAAAGGCCCAGGCCAGAGTGTGCCTGGAGGGATCTGGGAACAGCAGGAAGGCCGGTGTGCCTGGAGCAGAGGCAGCAGGAGAGTTGTGGGAGATGAAGTCAGAGAGCCAGAGGGGAGTGAGAAGATCCTATTCAAAGGACAAGTCATTCTTTCAACTAGCGTTTCCTGAGTGCTTAATACAAGGCAGACAGACCGGATGTTGTGAGGATTAAATCGGATACAGTGAGGGCGGTTCCTGGCACACAGTAAGCTCTCAGTAAATCTCATCTGCTCTTTCTGCAGAGAAGTGGACACCCTGCATGCTGGGCAGGTGGGTTGGAGATACTGTCCAGGAGAACCTGGGTCCTGGCTCTGCGGTGAGGATGTGGCCTCACTGCCAGCGAGGCTGGTTCCAAAACCGTCAGAGTCAGAAGGTGTAAACTGCCCTTTAATGGAGTGCCCAGGTGGTTAGGGCATTTCTTCCCAGCTCTGGGTCCAGCCATGGAAAGTCTGTGTCACAGCAATAACACGGCTGTCCTCTCGGCTCTCGAAGGATGGAAGCTGCATGGAGGGGGCACAGGCAGCTCGGCCCCATGGAGGGAACGGGGGAGGGCATGACAAATAAGCAGAAGGGACTCCTGCTCTGGGGAACCACCCGGTGCAGCCTCAGCTAAAGAAATTGGTCATAGCAAGGTGTGCATGTGCGCATGCATGCACACAGCACACACGCGTGTGGTCTCTCTCCTCCAAATCCGCAGCCCACCTGCAATGCTACAAGGATTTACTCTTTTTTCCGTTGTTACCACTCAGCCTGGGCGCCCCGTTCCAGTCACTACCCAGGTCGGCCACAAGGGGGCACTCAATGCTCTCCTTTCCCCTCCCATCAACTATCAGGCCAAACACACACACACACACACACACACACACACACACACACACACACACACACACACACACACACTCCTCCCACTCCATCCTCTCTCAACTCTCATTCTTGAAAGTCCTGGTCCCAGGGTTGGTATGGTAAGAGGTAACCTGGGGTCTCCTGCTTTTTAAGGACTTGCACGCTGGAAGGCCTGGTGGGTCATGCAGAGCAATTCCACGTCACCACTGGGGCAAATGCTTCCTTGTCCACCACTGCGGCCTAAGGTGGTCTTTCCTCACCTGAGTGGTAAGATCTTAAACAAAGAGCAGCAAGTGCTTCCTGCTTTTAAGACTGGAGATTGGGATAGACGAGGCCCCCAGGTGCCCTGGCCCCCACCTGAGGCTGCGGCACAGAGAAGGCTGTCAGGGAAGCTTCTCAAACACAGGAGCCATCTGGGCGTCTTGTTAAAATGCAGACCCCGACTCAGTAGTTCTGGGGTGGAGCCTGAGAGTCTGCATTTCTAACAAACTCCTGGACATGCTAAGGTAGCCACTCCAAGACCACACAGAGTGGTAAGGGTAGGGGCTTATGTGCAGTGTCCTTCCTTGTGGCTGCCACAGCTTCCCTTTTCTCTCCTTCTCAGGGCAGGTAGCAGGAATCCATTGAAGCACCAATTATAAAAAAACAAAAAACAAAAAATAACAGAATATTTGAAACAACTGCACTATCCACGTATAGGAGACTGGTTGACTAAACCCTGACACAGCCGCACAGTGGGTAGAGTAGTGTGAGCGTTTAACCACCAGCTGTCTGAGAGGGGATGTCCTGACTTATAGAGTCGGCCCATTTCTGTTGTGCAAACACTTCCTCCACAGCCAGTTTCAAGCCACCAACACAACACGAATTGGCTCAGAAAATTTCCGACAGTTTAACAGTCAGTTCTTCAGAGCCAGTACAAGCTGATTCCAGCAACCCCACCACGCAGCTGTAAAAAAATATTAATAATAATGAGGAAGCTCTCTCTGTGCTGATACGGAAAGAGCTCCAGAATAAACTGGAAAGTAGAAAAAAGCAAGAGAGAGAACAGTATGTATAGTTTGCTACCTTTTGTGTAATAGAGGAGGAGTGATAACACACACACACACACACACACACACACACAGACGTGCACGTGATTGCTTATATCTGCATAAAGAACTCCTGCAGGAAGACACAACAAAAGTAATAAATGTGGCCATCTAAGGGGGAGGGAATGCAATGCACAGACAAGGAGTGATGCTTTTTTGTAAATATCTTCTTATATTACATTGATTTGAGAACTATTAAATACAATACAGGGTCTATTCAAATCATTAAGAAAGAAAGCATATCAAAAGTGCAAGCAAGTGACTTTGACACTCTTATTGGGGCCACAGGTATGAACTACTCTACAACTCCTGAGGTGCAAGATATGTCTCATTCTTACACATTTCTAAATCAAGTTATACCCCTATTAGTTAATGTAGATAATAAGTTCAATAGTAGTCAATTTCCAAAGTCTGTCCTCTCTGTGGGTCTTATAAGCATCCCAGGGTTTGGTCCAAAATAATCAGAAAGGATTCAGTCTTCATTTCATGAGCACCAGGACCAAGAATAGACTCTATAGCTTACTGTCTAAATTTAAAAACCAGCTCTGCCTTTCACTGGCTGTGTGACCTCGGACAAGTTGCTAAACCTCTCTGTGCCTCAGTGTCCTCATCTGTAAAATGGGGGTAATAACAAGACCTGTGACTTAGTGTATTTAATACAGTGAGACCAGTGCCTGGCACTAGTGAGCGGCTGATAAATGTTGCTACTGACATTGTCACCATCATGCACAATGCCCCATCAACAACTGCCCTTTGGGGTGGGTGACAGATGCCCCTCGAGGGTCCTCTCCACTGAAGCAGGCCTGTTTTGGGCACCATGGACAACATCCCCAAGGCTTCAGGACTGGGAATCCAGTTTTCACAGGCCTCTTGGACCACTGCCGTTGGAGGCCCCTTGGCAAGGGAGCCCACCCGCAGGGCCTCCACCTTCAGAACCTGCAACAGCATCCCCTCACCCAGTCCCAGATGCCAGAATCCTCCTTCCCCTCCAAGCAGCAGCCCCCTTCCCCTCCGCCCCGCAGGTGAGGCAGCTACATTCCCCCTCAGGAACACCCAACATTCTTACCTCCCACATCAGAGCCCCTGAGGTGCCTGTTAATAATGCAGAATCCCAGGCCCCCTCAGAACCGGGGGCAGGACCCCGGAGTCTGTATTTTCAGCCAGCACCCTGCATGTGCACTTCTGCACTCTGGGGTGGGGAAACCCCCATGTTCTCAGGAAGGTTCTGGGGAAAAGAGAGGAAAGATTTCTTTCATTCCTTTCTAATGAGCCTAAAGCCATGAGAACAAAGGAAAAAAGACACCAATTAATTTTTCAGTAACTCACATTGCTCCTTAGAAATATCTCTGAATCAGCTCTAATTTTGTGAAAGCAAATCCTTCCTCGACCTTGGTACTTTAACTGCTTTTAATGTCAAATGATTATGACCAAACCTCACCTCTGATCACAACCCCACCACAGCCTAGAAGGCCAGGAGCAGGGCATGAACTTTTTATCCTCAGAAAACTTTCTGCCCACCAAATCATGTCCAGAACCCTGACACAACGTGTCCCATTGTATGCAAATTTGCATTATGTGACTTGGAAATTGGGCAATTTAAAAATATTAATAAAGACTCACCGTATGCTCAGATTTTGAAGCAATGCAAATCTTCCTTTACGTTTATCCCTCTGGGAAATTTTGTCCTGAATAATGCATAGCTTCAGGAATGAAACCCTTGCATAAATCTGATAAAAGCGATCTGCTGTGATGGGGGGAGGTGGGGGAGCCCCCCAGTTCATCCTTTCTCCTCCTGCACATGTATCTCACAGGGACTGTGGCCTGGGCCCCCTCGGGGGTTCATTTAGCTTTGTAGCTAAGATTTCTTGAACCGGTCACTCGGCAGAGACCTGCCCACTCACCCACTCCATACAGATCTGTGAGGCACCTACTGTGCGCGCATAGGTAACGTGGGCGTACCATCGTCGTGGAGTTTACACTTGGTCCGGCCCTCCCGACAGCGTGAGAAGCCGGGATTTTTGTTGTTCCTGTTTCAGGACGAGGAAACTGAGGCTCGGCCTGAGGTCACACGATAAGGAAGCTGTGCAGAAGTCACGTTTGAACGCAGGTCGTCTGACTGCAAAACAACCATTCCATCTGCTGGTTGAGGAGGAGGGCGTGTGGGAATCCCAGTGGGAATACCATCTCAGGTCAGCTACATGTCTGCTGGAAGGTCACTGTGACCGTGATCACAGTCATACGAGAGCCCTGGAGAGGAGGGTGACACCCACGTCACACGACCTCCCTCACTGCAAGGGGGAGCACCCTGCCGACTCCCCCCAAGCTTACACACATCAGAGTTCTGACCTCAGAAGGGGGGTGGATACTGGTAGGTAGCCTCGAGTGTCTGCGCAGACAGGAAGCTTGAGGAGGGCGCTGGAAGAATGATAGGAATGTTCCAGTTAGCCAAGGGCGTGGAAAAAGGCAAAAAGCTCCAAGATGTTTAACATTCCGAGGCAGGAGAAGGCATCCATTGTCTTTGGAGACTCAGACGGAAGAGGGGAGGCCGGGGGCAGAGACCAGGAGGGATGACAAGGCTGGGGGCGGCTGCCCTGAGTAAGCATCTCCACTGTCTCCCCTTCCCAGCAGGCAGGACCCCGACTAGAAGGGCCAGGTGCCTTTGCTTCTCCCCACACGTGTATGGACTTCACAGATGGACGGGCCATCCCCATGCGGGGGTGCTATGAGCTCCCAGGAGTTAAGCCTCTTATTTATAAGAGCAGGGAATTTCCTCCCTCAGAAAATGTAGATTCTATGAAACACTACATTTTACTTTGCTTCTGTAAAATCAACCCAAAGTCTTTCTTGTTCTTCTCCCTTTGAATTCTGCATATGTTTAGAGCGGAGTACGCTCCCTTAGATAAAGGAAAATAGCAAGCTACCTGGGATCCTGGTGCCTGGGAGGGTGGGGTGTCTCCGTTCAGGCCTGGTACTCTGCAGGTGCTGAGTACAGGATCTCGGGACCTGCGGTTGCAGGGCCCAAGCGCCTGATTGCAGCAGTGACCGGGATCTACCTGCTTTTACAAGAACTTTTGCCCTCAAGGATCCTATTTTTCCATCAGTGGTATTTATAGGATGACCCAAAGAGTATTCCCGTGTACTCCCAAATAGACCTGAGCCCACTGGGAGTGGCTGCCACCTCGCCAGGCACCAATGTCCCCACCACCCAGACCTCCAGAGGTTGCTGCCGTGTGTTCTGCAGTGGAGAGGGAGAAGGGGGAGAGCAAAAATTGATTTTTTTTTAATTCACTGTTACAACAGCCTCACGTCAGAGCCACTTGGGCCCCGTGTGTTCCAGAATGAAACAGCTCTCTCTCTTTTGACTTATAGCCTCTCCAACCCCGGAGTGAGAGGCGCCCACAGGGTGGGGCCACCAAAAAGATGAGTGGCCTCTTTGGCTTCGGCCGCAGAAATTTTCTTGACTGTGGTCAATCTTTGGGGATATCTGCCCAGCTCACAATGAATTCTCCTTCCCGAGAACTGCCAGCGGGAAGGGACACAGCGAGAATGTGTGCACCATGTAACTCCACTCCCCGGACACAGCGGTGGGACTGGCACGGGCAGCTGACCCATGCGGGGCCATTCAGATGCATTTCTCGCAAGAATTTGGTGCTGGGGCCAGGAGACACGGGGTCTACTGCTGTGAGGGGTGGACCATGCAACCATGGCCCCAAAATGAACAGAAAATATGAGAAACCACACCCGTGTGCATGGACAGAGAGACATAGAGATGAGAGGGAGAAAGAAGGAGCCTGTTGCTGCCTTCCACTTCCCAGCTCCAGGCCTTTACTGCCCTGGACTTCCATGAGGCCTCGTGTGGTCTATGCTCACCCCCCACTATCACAGTTCAGTTAACAAAAGCAGTTCTTTCTTTTTTCCTCTTTTTTTTTTTTTTTTGGTGAGGAATATTGGCCCTGAGCTAACATCTGTGCCTATCTTCCTCTATTTTGTATGTGGGACGCCGCCACAGCATGGCTTGATGAGCCGTGTGTACGTCCGCACCCAGGATCCGAACCTGTGAACCCCAGGCCAGCGAAGCAGAGCACGCAAACAACCACCATGCCACCGGGCCGGCCCCTCAAAGGCATTTGTCAAGCGACATTCATGGAGTCTCCAGAAAAGCCAGAGAATCAAGCTTGGAACAGTCCCCAAATCATGATGCAAAAATATTACAGCAAAGACCACGACCACTCAGGCCACCAGGGCTGGGCCCATGGCACTCCTGCCAGGACCCTCCTCCCATGGTCCTGAGAGCTTGGCCTGCACCCCAGCGGCAAGGGAGACTGCCACACAGCACTCCTGGCTTCTATCTAGGGAGGCAGGGCGACTAAGGCAGACAATTTCCCAAAGGGGTTCAAAAGAAACGCCAGCGCGTGACAAACGTCTGCTACCTCGCTGTAGTAACGTCTGTCTTTTTGCTCCTGTTGGTGGCTGCAGCAAGGTCTTCGGATGGAACTCTGTACTCAGCATCCCAGCCCCGCTCTGACCCTCTTCTCAGAGTCAGGACAAGCAAAGCGCTCAGGATGCAAAATTGAAGGAGGCACTCACTCTCGGGCTTGCGGAGGTGCAGGGCCAGCACCTGAGGATGGGATCCTCCTTAAATTGGGCGTCCTGGGAGTCCTCCCTTGCCTCACTCTAGTCCAGGCCCTGCTCCTTGCTGCTCCTGAGGGATTTGCTCTCCAGATGTCTCTCAGGCCTTAGGCAAACACGGATGGGTGACTCACCCCCCACCGGTGTTCCTGGCACATTTCAACATGTTTGGATCCACTTCGAATCCACTGGAACCCCTAATACATTTGTTTGGTTGACTGACTAATTAATAATAACAGGAAGCACTTACTGCATGCTGACCCTGTGCCAAGCACTTAAGTACTTAATCAGCACCACAGCTCTACAAGGTCGTCACAACGATTATCCCCCTTTTATAACTTCTGAGGCACAGAGAGGTTAAGGGGATTGCTGAAGGTCACACAGCCAGTAAACAGTGGAACCAGGATTTGGACCCAAATCTCTGCACTTCTTCTGTCAAGCCCCCTTGAAGCAGAGCAGCTGCCTGGCTGTGAGAGCCACAGGAGCGGTGGAAATGACCATTTTTAACTCACGCAAGGCATATTAGAATGGCCACGGGGCTATTGAATCCTCGGCCTCTAAATCCGCTAATTATTGTCATAACTAATAGCCCCCGTGTCAGCGCCTGTGCTATTACTATTACCATGACCTTGACTGTGGAGCAATTACTCGGCTTTGGGTGGGTAACCTCGTGCCACCCTCCGCACAAGCAGAAGTACAAGCAGAAGAGGTGTGATTATCCCTGTTTGACAGTTGGGGAAACCGAGGCACAAAAAAGTCCAGTAAGCTGCCCACTACCACATACCTAGGAAGTGTTGGAGCACATCAGAGTACAATGCAGGTGGAGGTACAGGGGCTGGGGGAGGGTGCAGACGGCCAAGAAGAGCTCACCAAGCATATCCGATCCACCAATCACAGGCTCTTACAACGGACTGAAATCTGCCTCCTTCTGACCAGTCGTTTGGGGCCAGACCGACGCCCCGGGCTCGGCGCCTCTTCCCTCTCTGCTGCCTGGATTGGAGGAAAGTTCATTTTCCTCAGAATCCCCAAGCAGTCCTCAAAAGACAACAGGCTTCCAGAGGCCCCACATAACCTTGGCGATGGGAAGTAGATTTCTCTCATCTTCTGCTTTCAGCCAAGTGACGTTTAATTAAGGCTTATAAAGCCCACTTAACATGTGATATTAATGATATCACCGTATTGGGGCTGGGAAGCATTCAAGTCCAGCGTCGAGTTGGTCAGACAGGCACGAAGAGGCCTGGAAAAGGGTGGGGGGGGGGGAAGGTTCTATCTGGTGACCCCCAGAAAGCCAACAAGAAATCTGCGGGTTGGACTGGGCGGGGGGGATGGGGGGAGGGAAAGCTGGAGCTGAGTTCTGGGGCATGTTGTGGATTAGATGCACTCACAAATTTTAAAAGATGCTATTCTTCTCAAAGCAATTATTGAGGCAAGGATAGCAATTAATATGGCATTAACAAGGTTCCACTAATAACTGGTGATGGTAATGATGGTGAACATGAATTATAGTCCTTTATTTAGTCATGTTTACATCTTGACATCTTGGCATTTAACACAAGCTTAAAATACAGGAGAGACTCATAAAATATCTATGACTTATACTGAGTTGTATTGGTGGTGATGAAAATATTGGTGATGGTGGCAATAAAGGCAGTGGTGGAGGAGATGGTGGTGCTGCGGGTGACGGTGGTGGAGGTGGTGGTGATAGTGGTGGAGGTGGTGGTGATAGTGGTGGTGGTGGTAAGGGGATGGTGGTGATGGTGGTGGTGGTAGTGGTGGGGGGATGTGGAGGAGATGGTGGTGGTGGTGATGGTGGTGGTGGAGGAGATGGTGGTGGTGGGGGTGACGGTGGTGGAGGAGATGGTGGTGGTGGTGATGGTGGTGGTGGAGGACATAGTGGGGGGGTGACGGTGGTGGAGGTGGTGGTGATAGTGGTGGTGGTGGTGGAGGAGATGGTGGTGGTGGTAAGGGGATGGTGGTGATGGTAGCGGTGGGGGGGTGGAGGAGATAGTGGTGACAAGGAAAGTCAACTGGTAGTGACAGTAGTGGACTATGGTGAATGATAACAGTGAACAGGCTCACCGAACGGGGGTGGTGATGAGGACAGTGTTGGTGGGATTGATGATGGTGATGGTAGTGGTGGTGATGGTGTCATAATGATGGCAGACATGGTGGCATTGATGGTTTGGTGATGGTTGCAGTGGTCTGGTGAGGGTAGTGTGTGGTGACGATAATAGTCCACAGGCGATGGTCATCACCGTAGTCATAATGTAACAAGGACAGTGGGCCGGTGGTGATAGCAGTGGAGCGTGGTGAACAGGGATGGTTATAATAGGATGGTGGTGCTTATGGAGGCTGTGACAATGGAAAGTGAGGGAAGATAAAGGAGGATGGAGAACGGACGGGAGGGAAGAAGAATCCCAGAGCATTGATGTCATCAGCCTTGCTGACAGGAGCTTAGTTCCATTTCTTACTCTTTGGCCACTGGATGTCATTGTCCCCCAGGCTAGAGAGCTCCTCACCACTGCTTCAGTTGGAATGTACAACCTTGATATCTCCCTGTGGAATACGCTTCCTGAGGGGAAGACTGGCCCAAACCAGGTTCCATGAATGCATAGATGCCCTCCCTGTCCCCAGCCGTTTATTGTCTGTATCACCAAGCATGTTCCCAAGAGAGTAGAGACAGAAGTATGATGTGGCAGTCAAGAATCTGGGCTCCGGAGTTCACTTGGATTTGAATTCTCTGTTGTGCTGTGTGACCTTGGATAAGTTACCCAACTTCTCTGAGCCTTGGTCCCTTTGTATTGAACATGAAGCTCATAACAGTACCTGTCTCCCAGGATTGTTGTGAAGATGATCGGAGACAATGCTGCAAAACATGGCCCAGTGCTTGGTGTCCTGCAGGACTCAACAATGTTAGTTATCAGTATTATTATCCACCCCTGCTGTTAGACAAGCAGAAGAGGCTGCAATAAAGGGTCTGGTCCCCAGGATTCTATGGGGCAGGGAGAGGGAGGTTGGCATCGAGAGGCTCCCTCTCCCAGACTCTGCATGCTTTCCAGGGCCGTCTGTCTGTGGGAACACGCCCACCAGGACAGGAGAGGCATCCTGCTTCCAGAGTAGCCGCTGCACTGGTTACGGCAGGAACCCCATAGGACTGGGTTGCCTCTGGCTGGGGACGGCAGGGAGAGGGTGTCCACCAGAGCCATCTGATGGTGTAATTTAGGTTTTCCTCCTGCCTGTATAGCTTCCCCATCTGGGGGTAGCCCTCTGGAAATTCTGTGATCTCTTGAATCACTTTTTATTCCTCTGCTACTTAAGATTGCTGGAGTGGCCTCTGGTTTGCAAGAAAGAGCCTTGACTGACACAACTGAGCTCCATGGCTTACAGCCCGTCTCCTCCAAGCAGGCACTGCTTGGGCTATGTGGCTTCACCTTGGTCCCCAACCCTCTCCAAGGCACAGCCCGGGGCAGCGTATGCAGAGCCTGCATGCCAAGCCCCAGAGGACTGGGCACCAGCCACCATCTCACTCATTCACCTGTCCACGGTATACTGAGAGCCTGCTATGCATCAAGCATCTCACAGCGCGCTGGAAAAGTGCCGTCATGAAGGGGCGTGGGACCTGTGCTGGGACAGGGGCAGCAGTAAGAATGGGGGTGATAGTATCAGCTAACGTTCCTGCAGCCCTTGCCAGGTAGCACACGTTTTTCTAAGCACTTTGACTCATTTAATTTCCACAAAAACAACACTATGAGATAGATGGTATTATTCTCGTCTTATAGCTGAGGAAATTGGGGTACAGTGAGGTTAAGCCACTTGCCCAAAGTCTCACGGCTTCTAAGTGGCAGGCCAGGACTTAAAGCCCAGCGGCCTGAGTTCAGCTCACAACCACGCCACCATACTGTCCCTCTAAGGTTATTTCAGAGCACATGACAGAGGCACCTGACCTCATCTTGGGGGACACCGGAGGAAGGAACTGCTGCCTGGAATCAATGGTGGCTCCCTTGAGGCCTGGAAGATTAGCAGGAGACAGAGAGGTGAAGGAATGGGGAAAGAATGCTCTTGGCAGAAGGGTTAGAACAGCCTGTGCGAAGGCCTGGAGGTGAGAGGAAGCCTCAAGTAAGCCCCACTCATTTTTCCGAGCTTTTTCAAATTAAAAAAAGCTGTTGTTTGCTTACCGTGTACTAGGCATTGTGTTAGTTAGGATAAGTGGTTAGGATAACTCTGCCTGCGTGAGCGCAAGGAACATCCTCCCAATGGGCCCTCCTGCTTCCCCTCCAGCCCCTCACTGTCCTTTCTCCACCCAGCAGTCAGAGCCTACTGTAAAATGCAGCTCCAATCCAGTTACTGTCCTACTTAACACCCTCTAGTGGCTGCCGCTGTTCTTAATACACCATCCAGAGGCCTTGTCACAGCCACGTTCATCTCCTGCTCATCCCCTGTGACTCCTCAAGCTCTTGCTGGTCCTGCAGCAAGCCAAGCCTGTTCCTACCTCAGGGCCTTTGCACTTGCTGTCCCCTCTGCCTGGGTCATTCTTCCCTGGATATCCACACTTCTTGTGACTTCAAATGCCAGCTGCTCAGAGATGCCCTCCCTAACTCCACGATCTGAAGGTGTCTCACCTCATTCCCTTCAAAGCACTGTCACAGTCTGAAAGTATCTAGTGTATTTGTCTAATTGTTTATTGTCATTCTCCCCCCAGGGGGATGTCAGCTCCAAGAATTCAGGGGCCGCGTTGTTGTTTCTGCTCTCCAAGATGGCGCCTTGCATATTTTATTTCCAGGGTTGAGAATAACCTATAAATACTGGTTGAAGGAATGTTGATAAGGAGGGAGCTTCCATCTTCATCGTCAACCATCTTCCATCTTCAACAACACTTCGAGAAGCATCCCAGCTAGGATGACCCGCTGTCCCAGTTAGCCCAGGGCTGTCCCAGTGTCAGCACTCGAAGTCCCACCTCCCTCCTGGGACGGACCCTCAGTCGCAGGCAAACCAAGACGCCAGTCACCCTAAGCACAGGACAGTGGTTGGGAGCACAGACGCTGACGCCAGGCCACTTGCACGCACTGAATCTCAGCTCTGCCGCTCACCAGCTGTGGGACCTTGAGCCATTTACTTAGTGCTTTGTGCCTCAGTTTCCCCATCTGTAAAATGAAGATAATAGTGCCAACCTCATGGCGTCGTGGTGGGGATTTAATTAACACTTGCAAAGCACTATGGGAAGTGTGAAGTGTCAGCACAGTGTAAACGTCCTGTTGAATAGATAAATGACCTGCTGCGCAGGCCCCACTTCCCCCCTCGTCCCCAGATGAATCACCAGAGTCAGGAGCTTGTAGCCCTTCCTCTCTCTCTGAGAGTAATAGCCCTGAGGTGGCACTGTCTCTTGCTGGTCCTGCAAGGCAGCCTGTTCAAATGCCCACTGCCACGTGTCACCTTAGCTGGGGGAAAGTTGTTTTACCTGGTAACAGCCCAGAAATCATGATGCTTCTCTGTTCTACACGGAAGTACAGGCCGGGGCCATTTGTAAGTTTTGGCACCTGCCAGTCTTGCAGAGCAGATGGCAGAGAGAAAAATCCGGGGCCGGGAGCCGGCCTCTGGTCCACAGCACTTCTTCATGCTGTTTGTAGGCCGAGACGTGGGCGAAATGCTTCAGGCCTTTCCTGCTGCAGACCCGTCTGCTCGCTCAGTTGACGTGCTGGCTCCCCAAAAAGGGCTCAAGGTCAACCCCAGCCCAACCCTAAAGGTCGTCTCCCAATTAGAGACCCTGGACCCCTTCACTCCTTAGTAAGGAGGAGATATTAGTCAGTCCATTCTGATTGAAAGTCAGTGTCATAGAAGGCGGTCTCAAGCCCGGCTGCACAGGAAAATGACCTGGAGACTTTTAGAAAATACCTCTGTTCCAACCTCACCCCCATACAAATGAATAAGAACCTCTTAGGGTAGGGACCTGGCGTGGGGCATTTTTTAAAACTCCCCAGGTGATTCAAATGTCCCGTCATGGGTGAGAACCCCAGATGCAGATTTTAATTCAGATTGAACTAACACGTATTGAGTGCCAGCCCGGGCCAAATGTGTTATCTTATTTTACCCTCACAAATAACCTGGCTAGACAGGGGTCATCATCTTGGTATTACAATGAGCCAAGGCTCACAGAGAAGTGACTTCCCCAATGTCACACGGCTTGAAATGGCAGCAAATGTCTTAACACTGCATTCTTGGGCTCCAAGCCCTGCCTCTGCCCACTGTCCCTCTAATGTAGCTCCCCATTCCTGGATTATGGGGGCCCGGTTGACAATATTCACCTCACTGTTCTCAGGCTTCCAGTCCTATCTCTCCCCTCTCCTTCCATGGGAAGCTGGGTACCACTGTGCTTAGGAGCCAGGAGCCCAGGGATCAAAGTCCAATCCCACTGCTGTGCAACTATGTTAATAACGTCTCCTTCTGGGGTGTAAATGGCATTAATGCACGAAAGAACCAAGGCAGAGGCTGCTTGGAAATCAGCAAATCCCATTTCCACTTTCCCCTGGGTGCATAGACAGACTATCTCCCAGCCTCCCTTGCAGTAAGGTGTGATCACGTGACCGAGTTCTGGCCAGTGAAAGTGAGCAGAAGTGATGTCATCACTTCCAGACCCCGCCCATTAAAGCCCGCCAGGTGAGCTCACCCTCTTCCCCAGCCTGCTGCTGGGGTGGAGTGGAACTGGTTTCCTCACCTATAAAATGGGGTTGACGAGGATGACGGGTCATAATTTAGCGGGCTGCTGCGAGGACTGGAGGATGTAAAGCTTAGAACGATGCATGGCACATGCAGACACTGTGAAGTGTAAGCTACGACTAGTAGTCTCTCCACCTGAGTGAGGAGTCAGGCGCAGGCACTCCCACCTCCCCCCCACCCCCCTGCCCCCTCAGATACATCACCTCTGCAAGGTCAGGGAAGCGTGCGCTAGTGGCTGGCTTGGCTTCACAGGACAGGCAAACGGAGTGGGCAGTGGTTAGGAGCTCAGGCACACAGACCTGGGCCCAAACTCTTATGACCCTGAGCAAATTAACCCTTTTTGTCTTCTTTAAAAAGGAGATGCTAGACTCCACCTAATAAGATGATGAGAACTTATGAAGATGATTCTCTAAAGAGTGGTTCTCCAAGAGTGTTCCCTAGCCAGCAGCATCAGCAGCTGGGAGCTTGTTAGAAAGGCAAAAGTTCTTGGGCTCCATTATAGATCCGCTTACTCAGAAACTCGGGCTGAGCCGAGCAATCCGTGTTTTAACAGGCCTTCCGGGTGATTCTGATGCACACTCAAGTGTGAGAATAGAAAGAGGTCATTACTATGTCTGTCATGTGATAAAGAACAGGATTTTTGTCTTTGGGGGGATAAAAAGGACCCAGTGAGTCTGTGTGGCGGCAGCCTTGCATCTCATCCACAAATTGAGTCGCTCAAGAAATATACCAGTTTTTAAAAATCCTCTGTAACCCACTGAATCTCTGCCTCTTGCCCTCCATTTTGCTGTGCCAGCATAAAAGTAAACGTCTATCCTTCCCTCTCCTTTCTGGGGTTGGGCCTCGGTTCTTGGGTTTCACACAGTGCCGAGATGTTACAGTGGGTTTCAGCGGGGTGTGAGTCGCCTCCACGTCTGCCCGTGGACTGAGATGTCCATCCTTCCCGTCCACATGACCCCTTCTTTTTTTTTTTTTTTGTGAGGAAGATCAGCCCTGAGCTAACATCCGTGCTAATCCTCCTCTTTTTGCTGAGGAAGACCGGCTCTGAGCTAACATCTATTGCCAATCCTCCTCCTTTTTTTTTTCCCCCAAAGCCCCAGTAGACAGCTGTATGTCATAGTTGCACATCCCTCCAGCCTCTGCATGTGGGACGCGGCCCCAGCATGGCCAGAGAAGCGGTGCGTCGGTGTGCGCCAGGGATCCGAACCCCAGGCGGCCAGTAGTGGAGCGCACGCACCCAACCGCCAAGCCACAGGGCCGACCCCACATGACCCCTTCTGAAGCAGAAGCTCTCTGTTGCTTTCGGAACATGCTTGAGACCCAGAAACTTCACTGAAACTGCCTCTGGCACCATCACCCAGAGCTCAAGAACTCAGATGCCCACAGGGGCCAGGCCAGTCAGGGAAAGGAACCAAGTGGATTGGCTGTGACCCAGTAGCAAGAAGTGAGGGCTGTGGGGCAGTAGCAAGTTCATGCCAGGCCCACAGTGGGCAGCCTCATGGGAGGGCACACCCACTGCTGCCAGATCTCTTGTTCAAGCCAAACTGCAAAGCTGGATCCGAATTTTCAAGAGAAATTTGAAATATCTAGTCATCTAATCTCTTAAATGTTGGCAACTAATTAAAAAAAAAATTAAAACACTGCATGGGGCAAACCAAGCATAGCTATGGGCAGGATTCAGCCCAAAGAGGGGCTGAGTTAGGGTCTCTGGCCTTAGAGGCAGCCTCTTCTCTGGACCTTGCTGCCTCCTCAGGGAGGTGCCCGGAAATAGAGCCCAGGCTCACGGGTCAGGCCCCAGCATACCCCCCTCTCCTCGCCCCTGCCCCAGCATGCCCCCATCTCCTCTCCCCTGCCCCAGCATGCCCCCTCTCTGCTCACCCTTGCCCCAACACACCCCCTATCTCCTCTCCCCTGCCCCAGCATGTCCCCTCTCTGCTCACCCCTGCTGCAGCACACCCACTCTCTGCTCTCCCCTGCCCCAACACACCCCCTCTCTCCCTTCCCAGGGAAGGGGAATCTCTCCACAGTCTGGGAGGGGTCCGTTCTCCCCACTGTTGCTCCAAGACGTTCCATGATGCCTTGAATCCCCTGCAGCCTCTTAGTTCTTCCAAGAAGCTCTAAGTTCTCCTAAAAAAGAAGAAAAGCCAGAAAGACTTATGGGCTATTTCTTCCTCCCCTTCTGCTCTATCCCTCCCCTGAGGCAACAGCTGCCTTCTTTGATGAGAAGGAAAAGGGGGAACCGGAGGAAGGAGGAACAACAAAAGAGATAAAGTAATATATCAAAATATGGTGCTGCTTCCTGAACAAAAGCAGATGGGAGGAGGCAGGGGAGAGGCGGGACAGAGCGCAGTCAGGACACAGGGACCCAGCTGGGACTCAGGCCACGCCTCCTCCAGCCATGCCTCTCTGTGGGGCGGGGGGATGGACTGGGTTCCTGGTCTACATGGGGTGGCCAGGGAAGGCCCCTCCGAGGAGGGGACATTTGAACTGACACCTGAAGGATAAAGGAGCCAGTGTGGAACCAACCAGGGAGAAGGCCTTCCAGGAAGAGCAAGCGCAAGGGCTCCCAGCGATGCTCAAAGGAGGCCAGTGTGGCCCAGTGCAGTGAGGGCGGGCAGATAAGCCAGGCCCGTGTGCAGGACCAGGTGGCCGCAGGGAGGAGTCTGGATGTTGGCATAAGCCCCTTTGGGAGAGTGGTCAGCAGGAGACTGGCACCAGCTGACTGACAGTTTTGTGAGCTCACTCTGGCTCCTGTGTGGAGAACAGACCGTAGGGGGCGCAAGAGTAGCAGCTGGACAGGCTAGGAGCTGTTGTAGTTGCCTGGGTGGAGGTGGTGGTGGCTCAGGCCAGGGGACTGATGGAGGAACTGGAGACTGGTGCTCGCACACAAGGCATGTTTTAGAGGAGCTGCGGGTCAGACTTTCTGGTGTTGGGCAAGGGAATAAAACGAGTAGTCTGGGGGCTGGCCCAGTGGCATGGTGGTTCACGTGCCCTGCTTTGGGGGGCCAGGGTTCACCAGCCCAGATTCTGGGTGCAGACTTACACATGGCTCATCAAGCCATGCTGTGGTGGTGTCCCACATAAAAATAGAGGAAGATGTTAGCTCAGGGCCAATCTTCCTCACCAAAAAAAAAAAGAGGAGGAGTCTGGATGGCGCCTTGTTTTTTGCCTTGGGCGTTGTTGAGTGTCAGCTTGGGTCTTTTAATCATCTCTTTATTCAACAACTATTTATTGAACACCTACTGCGTGCCAGGCTCTGGGCAGGGCCCTGGGGAGCTACAGAGATCAAGAATACTTGGGGGGCCAGCCCGGTGGCACAAGCGGTTAAGTGCACGCGCTCCACTGTGGCGGCCCGGGGTTCGCGGGTTCGGATCTCAGGCATGCACTGACGCACCACTTGGCAAGCCATGCTGCGGCGGCGTCCCATATAAAGTGGAGGAAGATGGGCATGGATGTTAGCCCAGGGCCAGTCTTCCTCAGCAAAAAGAGGAGGATTGGCAGATGTTAGCTCAGGGCCGATCTTCCTCACACACAAAAAAAAAGGAATACAGGGTTGGTGTCCCCAGAGAGCCACCCTAAGTGACCTGAGCTTTCTATGACCCATCCCCAAGTTGCAGAGAGGGAGAGTAAAAAGGGGCAATGTGTTCCCCCAAATGAAATCCTTTCATTGAGTCAGCAAATATTTCCTGAGCACCTACTGTGTGCCAAGCACAATTCAGCAGTGAACAAGACAGAGGAGGTCCCTGCCATCATGAAGCTTCTATGGAGTAGACAGAAATAAACGTTAGAAAGGTTGTGAGGGCTCAGGAGAGAATTAAACACGGGAAGAGAGGAGAGGATGCTCGAGTCGCAGAGTTAACTGGCAGGTTCTGAGAAGTGACATGGAGCACGGATTTGAAAGAGGAGAGAGAGCAAGCCCTGCGGAGAGGAGAGGCAGGAGGGCTCCAGGCAGGGGAAGCCGGAGCCTCAGGGGCCCTGAGGAGCGGGAGCACCCAGCACGTTCTAGGAGCAGCAAGGAGCCGGGAGGCTGGAGCAGACCGAGTGGGCTGGCAGAGAGCAGAAGGGGGTGAGGGCAGAGGATCATCAGGGCCCACATCCACAGGGCCTTGAGGACCATGGTAAGGACTTTGGGTTTCACCCTGAGTGAAATGGGGACTCATCAGAGGGTCCAACTCACTGAGGTCCACTCCCTTCAGCTACTCTGCTGCCCTCCCCCACACATCCGTCAGCCCCCTTGAGTCCCAGGGCGAGTCAGACACAGCCACTCACTGTCACAGGATTTTCCGGCTCACCCAGCTCGCCTGCCGTCACTCTGGGGCTGGCAGCGTATGTGATTTACAAGTCCCTCCCCAGGCTTGTGTATCTGGGGACATCTGTTCCGTTTTTATTGCTTCTGGCCAGGGCTTTGGTATTCCTTCACAGATCAAATCCCTGCCTCCCTTCCCCGCTAATTCAAACAGCTGGGTACCGCTCGCCAATTCTCCCTCTCTAATTGCCAAGGGAAGAATTATAAATAAATGTGTACAAGCAAACAGATGCTGTCATTTAAAAAATCGATCCATCTAGCAAAAATGCCCCACTTAGGACTGAAGTGGCATACTGCGGAGCATGTGTCTTGGTGGCGTTTTTGATGAAATCAGAAAAACAACGGCGGAGCTCACTGATAGATTCCAAAGGAGCAAGTAGCCAAGGACGGAGGGAGGGAAGAGGGGGTGTGGACACACTCTGGGGGCTCCAACATCCGGGACTCAGAGCCTTAGAAAAGACGCAGGGCTCCATTGCTGTTCTGTACTTGCTTCTCGCCTTTCTCCTTCTAACCGACCTTCCCCTGCCTCTTCAACCTGCTATGACATCAAGCCAGACTCATTCGTTATTATTTTGTGAGTCTGAGAAGTGGTTGGTGAACCTCACTTTGTGGTTTCTAGGAACCTCAATCCAGGGGGAAGTGTCATCCTCTTTGCCTCTGGGCACACAGCTAGACCATCTCCCAGCCTTCCTTGCAGTCAGGTTTGAGAAGCCGCTCGAACAAGAACAGAAGTGACCACTGTCAGGCCTGGACCATAAAAATCTCCCACACGAGATCCACCACCATCTTTCCCATGCATGGGCTGAAGGAAGAGGCCTTTGAGGGCCCTGCAGAGGGTAGAGCCTCAGCTGGAAGGAGTGTGGGTCTCTGAATGACTGCATGGCGCAGAGCCTCCTGTGCATCTACATTGGGATACAATGGCGGCGAGAAATAAACTTATTGTCTCAGGCCAAAATTCTGGGGTAGTTTGTTACTGTAGGAATCCTACCCTGGCTATAAATAATTAGTCCCAGAAATCACTCATTCATTCATTCACTGAGCACATAATAAAAATAATATCTAATGATCTCCTTCAGATGTCACAACAATCTGGTATAAGAAATGGCATGAGCCCATTTTTCAGATGAAGAAACTGAGGTTCAGAGAGGTTAAGTAACCTGCTAAAGGACACACAGCTGATAATAATAATAAGAGCTATCAGGGGCCAGCCCCCTGGCGTAGCAGTTAAGTGCGCGCTCCGCTGCTGGCAGCCCGGGTTCAGATCCCGGACGCGCACTGATGCACCGCTTGTCAAGCCATGTTGTGGCAGCATCCCATATAAAGTGGAGGAAGATGGGCATGGATGTTAGCCCAGGGCCAGTCTCCCTCAGCAAAAACGAGGAGGATTGGCATTGATGTTAGCTCAGGGCTGATCTTCCTCACAAAAAAAAAAAAGAAAAATCTTTAAAAAATAAAAAATAAAAGCTATCATTTACTGAACACTTACTATGTGCCAACCACTGTGCTAAATGCCTCATATGCAGTATCTTCTCTATTCCTCATAAAAACTCTCATGAGGTATTGTTATTATCCCTATTTTACAGATAAAGAAACTGAGGCTTAGGGAGATCAATCAACTTGCTCAAGAGAGGGAGAAAGGAGGGAAGGAAGGCAGGCAGGAGGGAGGGAAGGAAGGAAAGAGACAAGGAAAGAAGGAAGGAAAGTAGGGATGGAGGAATAAATGAAAGCAGTAGGATTCAAACTGGAAAGCTCATACTGCCTGTTCTTTTAATTCCAAGAAGTCTCTAATAATAAGTCCACACTGTATCTTAAAATACCAGCTTACCTCAAATCAGGCCAGCCCTAGAGATCTGGAGAGCTACACACACACACACACACACACACATGCACTCCATAAAGGTTAAACCATTACATCAAAATAAAACATATGGCCACGCAAATCTGCATTTATTACATCTAATTGGAAGAGACACAGTCAAGTACATGAATATTTTAGCAGTTTCCAACATGCAAATCACTGTGCCAAGACCCAATTACTCACTAATCGGCACATGCCCGGCTTCGGTACTGGGTTGGAATGACACTCCACCCTCTTGGCTGCAGTGTTTGGTGGTCTCTCCTTTTGAGTCAGTTACCATTTGCTTCTGCCTTCAAACGGCTCCCCGTGAGCAGAAAGACTTGAAAAGCTCCCACTCACCAGGTTTATACCCTTGATCAGCATCTGGGGAACACTATAGGCAAAGGCAAGCTATTTGGCTCTGAAATCAAATAGCAAATTCAGATCTTTTCATGTAATCTCTGACTAATTAGCTTCAATGAAGAGATTTTGGTGATTGTTGTTTAAGCCACAAGACATCCAGGAAACAAATGGGAATTAACAGAGATTGACTTTCTGGCCAATTCCAAAAAAGGCCAGAGTACTCATGCAGAGAATAAGATGAGAACACAATGACAGTATTTCCCCAAATGGTAGTCATTTGATCCCTTGCCCTGAGGATTTTCCCCATGTCTGATTATGACCTAGCAAATTATTCACCTAGTATTTTTCTTTGAACCAACTCACTTTTTTAAAAAAAATAAATTTTATATTACTGTGTAACTGAAAATTCAGTATCACTTGCCTATTTAAAAGGCATATTAGGAAAGGCCAGGCAAGGCAGCCATAACAGTTGATCCCAAGAGTTCAAAGGTTTAACACACAAATGTTGCATCTCCAATGTTGGCAGAGGGCTCACTCCATTCAGCCAGTGAGAGTCTCAGGCAGAGGGAGGCAGTGCCATCTTAGAACAGGAGATGAGAGAGCTGGAGGGTCTCTCGACGGCTTTTAAATCTTTCACACACAGCCCATTGGTCAAGGATAGTCATATGGCTCTGCCCAACTGCAGCGGGTCTGGGAAACGTGGGGGAGCCCACACACACTGGTAACAGTAAATGTCTCTGCTGCAGAGGGGAACTGCCTAAGTAAATAAAACAACATGAATAAATTCTACATAGAAGGCTGTGCTGTAAGAATGCTCTGAGCCAGAATGTTAAAAAAAGAAATTAGTGAGTGTTATAAATGTGTTAAAGACATTTATAGCACCAAGCCAAGACTCTCTCCTTGACTCCAACAAAAGGATTAGGAGAGAATTGAGAAGGAAATGGTTATCTTACAATGTGATTCAGTGTTACTTAAAGTGTGTCCCTGTATCAACTAAAACCATCTTCAAGAAAAACCAAACCATGGAAAGAGTTTCTTTGAGGCAAAAGAGAAACCAACAGGGATGAAAGATGTTTTAAGTAAAATAAGAATCCTTGGGTGTGCAACAGCATCACTGATGTGACAGATGGTATTGTCCAAAGATGATGACACAATATATCCCATCTCATAAGCTCTTACAATGTGACAATGACAGACCCCCATCAAGAGGTGAAGGAGTCTATGTTGTCTCCCTTTCATTCTGAGTGGGCCTGTGATTACAGGAGAAGTGAACTCCATGACTTGCAAGACTATGTTTAAAAATGTGACACACCCCGGTAGCAAGGAGAACACCTAGCCCCCAGATCTTGGTTTCTAATACCATTCTCCAATAAAAGGAACCAGTGCTCCTCAGAGAAATGGCTGATTCCAGACTGGGGCAGGAAATAAACATGATGAGTCTGGAACATCTTGTAGTGCCAAAAGGTAAAGAAGTGCCCAAACACACACACACACACACACACACAATGATGGGGGAGTGGAAGGGACACGGAGCCAATCTGAAAGAGCTCCCAAGGGCCAAAGCTGGAAGCTGTCAAGCAACATAATAAATAACATACTAATGGATTATTACCCAAAGTATAAAATAAATAACCATGAGTCAATACCGATATAAACCAATGATTGCATAAATAAATAAATGGAGGAGAACAGACAAATCTCCCATGTAGAAGAATTCCAAATAATTTATATAGAGACTCTACCCTCAAGACAATGGAGCATAACTCTCCACTCCTGAAGTGTGTGGGCTGGGCAGTTAGTGACTTCCTTCCAGAAAATACAGTGTGAGAAAGGGGGCAATAGTAATTTTACAGTGGAGAAACCTAACAAACACCACCTCAGCCAAGTGATCAAGACTGACACCAGCAGTGATCAGTCACGCTGATGGTTTGCACCCTCAGTATGATCTGAGGAGAAGGGCACCTCACCTCTGTGGTCTTCTTCCCCCAAACCCATAACCCCAGCCTAATCAGGACAAAAACATCAGAAAGATCCCAACTGAGGGGCATTCTACAAAATTCCTCAGGAGTACTCCTCAAAATTGTCAAGGTCATTAAAAATAAGGAAGGTATGAGAAACTGTCACAGCCAAGGGGCCCTAAGGAGACACGATGACTCACTGCAATGTGGTCTCCTGGATGGAGTCCTAGGACAGGAAAAGGATGTTAGGTAAAATCCAAGCAAATCTGAATAAAGTATGGGCTCTAGCTATAAAAATGTATCAATACTGGTTCATTAATTGTGACAAATATACCACACGAACCTAAGATGATAAGGAAAACCAGATGTGGGGTACATGGGAACTCTCAATATTATCTTGGCAATTTTTCTATAAATCTAAAACTATTCTAAAATTAAGTTTTTATTTTTTTTAATGTGATACAGCTTCCTCCTGGTACTCTCTTTCTTGGGGCATACACCTTAGGCACCCTGTGCTGACAAATAGAAGTCCAGGTCCCTGACACCACCCTGTTGAAGAGACCATGTAGAGAGACCACATAGAGATAGAGATGCCCAAGGAGTCCCAGCTGTTCAACCCACAGCTGCCTGAGTCTTCCCAGCCCAGGGGCCAGATAGGTATGTGAGGGGCCTTTCAGATGTCTCCAGCCCTGGTCTTCTAGCTGCCCCAGCTGACAAGTGGAACATAGACAGGCCGTCCCCACCAAGCCCTGCTCAAATTGTAGATTCATGTACAAAGTAAACAGTGTCGTCTTAAGTCACTAAATACTGTGGTGGTTTGTTATACAGTGTTAGATAAATGGAACACCTGGTCTGCAAAACTGACTTTGGTGATTGATTGATTGATTTCTTCTACACATATGTATTGACCTCTGCTAGGTGCTGGGCAGCGGAAACAGCGATTCACAAGACCTGGTCCCTGCTCTTGAAGAACTCTCATTTAAACGGAAGAAACTGAGCCCCCTGGGAATCAGAACAAATGATGACAATAGCAGATTCAAGCAAAGGAATGGATGCAGTAGTTTAGAGACAGAGAAGAGAGTGAACGACCCCGGGGGATCCTGGGGATGTGAGAAAAGAGGAGAAAGGTTAGGCATTCACTGAGCACCTAAGATGTTACACTATTCTAAAGGTGTCACAATATCCATATGAATATATCCTTCTAACTAACCCTATGATGTCATTATTATAAGCATTTTACAGACGAGGAAACCAAGGCACAGAGAAGTAAGAGGCAGAGATGGGACTGGCAGGTTCTCTCAGTTTTCCCATTTATAAAATGAGGGCATTAGATAAGATGCACACCAAGGTCCCTTCTGCCTCTGAGGCTTGTGTGATGCATGGGCTTTGCCTGCCAGCATCTGTCTCCCTTCTTCCAGTAACAACGCCCCAATTTTTGTGAGCAGTGCCCAACCTCCACTCTCAATTAAGGGGGAACACAGACCCCATCTTGGCCAATCACGGTATCACATCCACCTTACACAGTGATTGGCTCAGGCATACGCAGGGGGTCTCAAGCCAGGCCAGTGGGAGTATTCTCAGGAACTTTTGCCAGAACTCTTAGGAAAGAGGCACTCTATTTCCCCTGGAGCTGCTAAGCCTAGGATGTAAATTGGGAGCTGCCAGGGACCATCATAAGAAGACAGTCCACCTGGAAATAAAACCAGTTCAAAGGTAAAGAGAGGCCAAGAGATGATGCATCATCTGAGCACCTAGGTCCAGCCTTGCCTGAAGTCAAGTCCATCCCTGGGATTCTCCGTCATATGAGTCAATAAATGTGACAATTCGAGTTGGAGTTCTGTAATTGATAACCAAAAGACGTCTAATAAAATTCAATGACGATGATATGTGACAAGGATTGTGGCCTTATTTTTATTCTCCCTGTTAAATGTTAAGTTCCCTGAGGACATAAAATGTGCCTTTTTCCTCTTTGTAGCTTCACCCCCACCCCCACCAGTGAGGGCTTGGGAAAATATTTGTGGAACTGCACTGATGGGCATCCCTGATCACTTTCACCCCAAACTTCCCTGGCTCCTTCACTAGATGTAAGCTCTGAGGTCTGAGCACCTGAGCTTTGGTCTGATTCCCAAGGAACACGAGGCTCTGAGTAATTAAAGTGGTTTCCTGCAGTTTCTTTAGGCTGCGAGGACTAGAGGGTTGGGGCATGGACAAGACAGTATGTCAACGCAATAGTTTAAGAGCATGGGTTTTGAAATCAAACTTTTCTGGGACCATATCTCTTCCCACATCTTACAAACTGTGTGCCCTTGAGCAGGTTACTGCCTGAGCTTCCGTCTTCCTTATTTGTTTGTTTGTTTATTTATCTATTTATTTAATTTATTATTATTTATTTACTTATAAAATTGGTTTATAACATTGCATAAATTTCAAGTGTACATCATCACACTTCCATTTCTGCTTCTCTTATTTATTTATAACATTGGTTTATAACATTGTATAAATTTCAGGTGTACATCACTATACTTCCATTTCTGCATAGATTATATCATGTTAACCACCCAAAGACTAATGCATCACCACACACACGTGCCTAATCATCCCTTTCACACTCCTCCCTCCCCACTTCCCCTCTGGTAACCACCAATCCAATCTCTGTCTCTATGTGTTTGTTGTTGTTTTCATCTTCCACTTATGAGTGAGGTCATATGGTATTTGACCTTCTCCCTCGGACTTATTTTTCTTCTCATCTTTAAAAGGGAGTTTTACTATCAATGTCTCCAGGACCACAAGCAAAGATAAAATGTGACCATGTATATATATAGCACTTAGTTCACAGTAAACACTCAAGAAATGGTAACTATTTCCACTGTTGAAAACAATGGTAACCATAATACTAACAATGATGATGTTAAAGGCCCCTTCCAGTCCCTGTGGAAAATCTGTCTGCTAAGCTCTTTGTCTATATTCGCCCCCTCACTGATGACGGGGGGTGGACACAGGGCGAGGACAGGACATACTGTTCCACTCTTCCTTCTGCCACATCCTCAGAGGCATTAACACACCAGGCTGGGCTCAGCTCCCAGAAACCTTCTGCAGCTGGGGGACAGCAGAACACAGAGGCAGCCAGGCTGAGCTATCTGGAACACTCTGTGAGGAGCAGAGCCCAGGCTCTTCCCTCTCAAGACAGCTCCGAGTCGCAAGCTTCCTCCCTCCCCTGCTTTCAGTCTGGACTGAAATTCCTGGAGGAAGACAGAGCAGTGGAGGCTCCAAGATCCCAGGCCCATTCAGGTTGTCAGAAGGAGCCTGGTGGGCCCTGGAGACGTGAAAAGCACAGGCCGGGGGTGGAGGTACCGGGACCTGGTTCATGGCGCTTACTGACTGTGGGGCAGTTTGCAAGGACGGCCAACAGGCCTCCCCAGGCAGCGCCTCCCTGCCCTCTTGCACGTGCCCTCTCCCAAGCCGTGCATCTGTGAGTTCTTCCCAAGCATCTCCTATTCGCCGCCCCCCTGGGCAGCTTTTGCCATATTCTGCCAACCCCTGATATTAGTATTGTTTTCTTACCCCTCTTTATTCTAAGATTCTTTCCACACTTAACGTGTGAAGTCAGGATGCGTTTTGCAGACAATGTCATCCTGTAATTACTGTAGACCAGGCAGCAGTTGTGACAAAGATGTCATTGCCTACACACGTGCAAACTGGGTGGCTATTCTTGAAGGAATGACTCCAACAGCAACGCCCCAACATTCGCCCAGCATGGAAGAAGACGCCTCCCCAGGCACCCCTCGTACCACCTGTGGGAGCACCCACACTTTGGGAACTTTGCTCTAAGTCACCCCCGTGGTCTCTCCTGCCCCACCCCCTTGCAGAAGGCTGTGTTCTCTGCCTGGAACACCCCCCTCTCACGGCAAGGTGTCCGAGTTACTCTTCTTCTGGTTATTGGATGCTGAGCTACCATAAAGCTTAGTAGCATACGATAATTCATGATATCATGCTTGCAGATTCTGTGGGGTGGGAAATGGTGTGGTGGAGACAGCTCGTCTGCTTCATGATGTCCACAGGGTTCAGCTGGGAAGACTCATTTGGCCGGGGCTGGAATCTTCTGAAGGCTCATTCACTCAAGTGCCCCGTGCCTGGGCTGGGATGACTTGAGGACCAGGCTTCGGGGTGGTCAGACATCTTACGTGGCAGCTCCAGGCTCCTGAGAGTTCCAGTGAACAAAGCAGAAGCTGCACGACTTTCTAAGGCCCAGCCCCAAGAGTCCCAAAGTGTCACTCCTGCCACATTCTATCGGTCACAGCGGTCAGAGCCTGCCAGAAACAAGAGCTGGGGCACACACTGCACCTCTCCAAGGCAGGAGTGTCAAGGTCTGTGGCCATTTTTAAAAACTGGCAGGGCTGGCCTGGTGCCCTAGTGGTTAAGTTGGGCGTGCTCCACTTCGGCAACCTGGGTTCAGTTCCTGGGTATGGACCTACACCACTCCTCAACAGCCATGCTGTGGTGGTGACCCATATACAAATTAGAGGAAGATTGGCATGGATGTTAGCTCAGTGCAAATCTCCAAGCAAAAAGAGGAAGATTGGCAACAGATGTTAGCTCAGGGCCAATCTTCCTCAGTAAAAAAAAAAAAAACCTGGCACACTCCTCATGTTTGACTTGAATCCGTGCCATGTGCTCGTGGCTCCCTGTGCTTCCCCTACCGTGACTCTCCTCACAGTTATTGCTGTTTATCACTCCTTTAATTGTCTGGCTTCTCCTCCAGGCTGTGAGCAACTAAAACCTCACCCAGATCATATCACTTGGATCACGTCACTCCTCTGCCCAAAACCCTCCAAGGGCTCCTATTTCACTCCCAGTAAAAGCCTAAATCCTCATGACAGCCAGCACTCCGGCCCCCACTTCTCTCTCTGACCTTGGCTATTCCCACTCCCCCACTTCACTCCCTGACTCCAGCCACACCAGCCTCTGTGCTGTTCCTTCTGCCTTGGAACTCTCTTCCTGCAGATGACCACAGGGATTAATCTCTCACTTCTTTCAGGTCTCTGCTCAGATGTCACCTTATCAAAGAAGTCTCCACTGTGTAAAACACCCCACACACATCTGGCACCATAGTTTTTGGGCCAATAGAATGTGACTTGACTTAGCCAATAGAGGTGATCTGTGCCACTTAAGAGCCTAGGCCTCCAGAGCCTGGCAGCTCCTGTACCCTCTCTTGGAATCCTGCCACAGTCCTGTGAACAAGCCTAGGCTAGCCCCTGGGTGATGACTGACTACTAGTCCAATGGTCTCCACTGCCCTGGCCAACAACTAGCTAACCACCAGACACGTGAGCCAGGCCATCTTCACATGAGCGAGCCCCACCAAGATCAACCGAGTCTGACCCAGATAAGCAAATCACCCAGCTGATCTGTAGTCCTATTGTTTTAAGCTATCGAGTTTAGGGCTGGTTTGTGACACAGCATTATTTGCGGTAATAGATAACTGATACAAGCATTGAGCCTAATGCCTGCATGGAATATGTGCTCCTTAAACATTTGCAGTACAAATGAATCAATGAATGAAAAAAAGAAAACAGTTGTCTTGTGGGCCATTAGTACTCCAATACTGAGCACAGTGCTTGACATATATTGTTGAAGGAATGAGTGGAGGGTGACAGGTCCTCTTATCAGGACAAAGCAACCAGACAAGACCCTTTGTCTTCCAACGACTTAAAAGAAAAATCTATTGGGGCACACTGAGGGAGGGAGGGTAGTAGTGTTTAGTCTATGAGGGAGTGATGGGGTTCAGGGCAGGCCACCCCAAGATGTGCCATTCTGGTGTGTGGATTATTTCAAGCCAAAGACAATAAAGGCTCAGAAGACTCTGAAAGAAACTTTGACACCCGCCCCCTGACTGCCTAAAAGGATTTAAGACAGACAGCCTGTGGGGACAGGCCATCACCATAGATATCTCTGGGTATCAACAGACTGGGAGGGTCCTTGCTAAACCCATTCTTATCAAAGTTCTGTTTACCAAACATTTACATTCATAAGGGAAATCTCCATTAGTAAAGGTATCTCCCTCTCTGTACTGGGAAGAGGGGGGGATGACCTCATCTCTCAAAACTTGTCAATGCGGAAGGTGAGGTCTTAAATCGGCATAATAACCCTACTCTTGTTTACTGTGCTTTTCTGGTAATCTCCCATAACTGACTCCCCCCAACCCCAACACCCTCCTTTGTCTTTAGCTGAAGATATTATTTAAGAGGAGAAGCTCTGCCATTTTGTCCAGTTACCCAGTTTTTCCAGGTCTCTCCCACGTATACGTGTAATAAAGCTTTGATTTTCTCCTGTTATTCTGTCTCATGTCAATTTAACTCATATCCCAGCCAGAAAGGACCCAGAGTGGGTCAAGGATAGTCTTCCTCCCCTACAGGATGTAGGTTCTCATACCCATTTCACGGAGGAGAACACTAAGGTAAGGGAGGCAGTAAGTGTCCCAGGCTGCCTGACTTCACACTGGAGACTTTTTGATTCCACTCCAATGGCATCTACTCAACAAAATACTTTGTTTTTTTATTCCCAGTCTTTTAAGGTCATTTTAGGCACACTAGCTCCTTGCTGAGGTGGTGAAAGTCAGACACTGAAGTAGAATGAAGGCACAGAACAGGTAAGTGACCAGCTCTAGGTCACCCAGTGAATCGGTGGAAGACCCAGTATGCGGGAGGTTTTCACACCACCTTTAGGCAATTGGAGTCAATTAAACATCTCTTCTGTGGCCTAGCTAATGTTGTTTTCCAGCTTGCAGTTTTGTTTGTACGTGCCTATTTTAAATAAATGTGATAATTAAGTCACAAATGTTCCCAGCACACTTGGATATATTTAAATTATAGGCTGGTGATCAAATGGAGAAAAATCATAAACACGGACATAAACAATGCCTTTTGTTTGTTTGTTCAGCACCTTTTGCAGCACTCAAATGGGTCTGTCAGCTTAACAGCCAATTCCAAGGCTGCTGGGAACGCAGGGAGGTGGGGAGACTGGCAGTGAGACCACAGGAAGAGAAACCCCATGGCGAAAGACTGTGGTTCTTTTCTTTTATGAAAACATTTCATCTGCGTCTGTAATTCATCTCAACGAGCCAGTTCTGAAAACACAAATGAGCTGGCAAAGAGGGTGTTTGTCTCCGCCTGGCTCGCGGCACTCCCTACTCACTGCAAACGGCCAGAACCCTACTCCTGATCATTGTGGAAGAGAATCAGGGGCTCCTTCTGGAATTAGAGGGTCCTGGGTTCAAATATCCTTTGGCCCCTGCTGTGGGGCCTGTCTGGGCTCCTAGAGGCCAAGTGCCCACCCTACTGTGGTCTCTGCCCATCCACTGTTAACTGAAAAACAAAACCGGACTTCAGGTTTTGTAAGGGGAGACTTTTACTTGAAAGGATGATTGCAAGCGGGGAACGGGACTATTGCAACAGAGAGAACGCTGTGACCATAAGGTCTGCAAGTGTCTTAAGGGCTAGGCAAAAAGAATTTTTCTTTTATAGGGAGAAGAAAACAAGGCTAGAAAGACGAGCGGCCCCATGGCTTAGCGGTTAAGTGCGCGCGCTCCGCTACCAGCAGCCCGGGTTCGGATCCCTGGCGCGCACCGATGCACCGCTTCTCTGGCCATGCTGAGGCCGCGTCCCACATACAGCAACTAGAAGGATGTGCAACTATGACATACAACTATCTACTGGGGCTTTGAGGAGAAAAAGGGAAAAAAAGGAGGAGGATTGGCAATAGATGTTAGCCCAGGGCCAGTCTTCCTCAGCAAAAAGAGGAGGATTGGCATGAATGTTAGCTCAGGGCTGATCTTCCTCACAAAAAAAAAAAAGGCTAGAAATAACTGGAAAGTGGGATGAAAGGGTGGTATCATGGGACAGTAGGTCAGAGAATGTCTTACCCCGAGGCCAGCCTATGCTCAGGAGGGGTTGTCAGCTGGCTCAGGCTGAGGGTGGGCCAAAGTTTAGAGGCCTGGAGGAAGGAGAGAATTTAACCAAAGTTTGGTTAATTTTGCTACAAGTGATCAGCGGGGACAAGCAGTTCAGCTAATTACTTATGAGGCAAACAATGGGAATTTAGGGTCTGTGGCTGGCCTTGTCATAGGTAACAAGGGGGACACACGTGAATCTTATCTAAGTCACATGGGAAAGGGTGTCTCTTTGCAGGAAGCTGATTTCTACAACACAAAAGGGTGAGGGGAGTTCCATTAACCTTCACTGGTAAAACTCAACATTGTCACCACTCAACTGAGGATGATAATCATAATAGATATCTATGATTATCTATGATAATATTTTTCAAGTGCTCTGAAAGTGCCAGGTGTGTAGTAAATGCTCAAAAAATATTTGCTAATCTCATTTACCTGCGAGATCCTTGAGGGCAGGGGTTGAGTTTATCTAGCATGTTTTCTCTGGTGCTAGCCTAGCACCTTGATGTGCTAGGCAGACAGTCCTTTGTCTGTAAATAAGACATAATCATCTCCACCTCACCCGGTTGTTGAGAGAATTAAATAAGACTGAGGAGTCTAAGGAGCCCAGACCATGGCTGACACATCCCTGGTGACCAGGGATCTAGACCCTTTTCTCGACCTACTCTAGTCAGGCTATTCTGAGTCTTCTTTCTGACTAGGCCTTGCCCTTGGGCTCTGTCCTTGGCCTGTTTAGACTAGTTTTAGCAAGAATCCCGCTGGGTCAGTTTAGCAAAAATCCCCCACCCTTGATATCTGATCAAATTCCCTATCCTTCCCCCTTGATATATTATCCCCCTGGCCTGCCTTCAGCAAAAGTCCTGTGAAGTCGGTTGAGCAGAATTCCCCTTACCCCTGATGTTTCCTCTTAATACTCGTCCATCCACTGACCCCCACCCTGCTCCTTGGCTACAGAAATCGTTACTTGTCCTTGTTGTATCCGGAGTTGTGCCCCATTTCTCTCCCCTATCACAAATCCCCACTGCAGCAGCCCCCTGAATAAAGTCTGCCTTTCCGCCTCTAACAAGTGTTCTGAATAATTTTTTCTTTAGTACCAGCAGAGGAATCCCTTCCCTTTGCTACCCAGACTCCAAACATAGTATGAGCAGAACTGCCTCTGTTCGACGCTTCAAAAGCCCTGCGTCCTTGAGGCCATAGGGGGTTTGCTCAAAACTAAGCATCTGGGTAGCGGCGGCAGGAGCGGGGCTCTGGCCTCCGCCTGGAAACCCAGTGCCTTCTCACTCCCACAGGCCGTGGATGCAGCATTTCGGAGAGCAAGTTCAGAATCTGTGACTTCCAGCAGTACGAGCATTTGCCCTCTTTATTTCACTGAGCCTCAGTTTACGCCTCTGTAAAATAGGCACACTAATAATCTTAGTGGGAAGGATTAGATGAAACAGTGGATGCGCAGCCCCCCCACCACACGAAGTTATCGCCGCAGAAGGAATCGTTACCCACGCCGAAACACAAAAAAAGGAAAAAGCTCAGCGCTCGCACGTCGCCTCCTCCCTCAGGCCTTTCAGATGGGCGGGGCGGGGCGCGGCATCGATCACTCGGCGCTCCTCCAGGCCCTCCGTCGTGATCGGACGAGCCGTGAGTGATCGAGACTCCTCGTGCAGGCCTCTGACTGTCACTCGGAGAAGGAGAAAGCTGGAGTGTTCGACCAAAAAGGAACAAGTCGTCGCCATTCCCCGGGCGACTCGACACCGCCCACACGTGACAGGTTAGCTCGAGCAACTCAAGGGGCCACGCCTTCTGGCCCCTTAGAAGCGGCAGGCAGGACAGCGCAGGCGTCGTGTTAAGGCGCGAGGGAAGAAAGGACAGCCTCGCGCGTGCGCCTTGGAAAGCCCGGGGCGGCTCTTCAAAGAAGCAAAACTGAGGGGTGGTGGGGAGGGAGAACGGAGCCAGCGCATGCGCTCTGAAATCGCCCTGTAGCCGCTCTCAACTCTCCTGCGCAGCCAGGGATAGGAGTAGCTCCGCGCGTGCGTAGTGCTCGTCTTGCGCAGTAATTTGTGTTGCGCATGCGTGAGGCCAGGCAGTGGTGCGCCTGCGCAGTTCTTGGTGTCGCCTTGGTGCAATTCTAGTGCGCCTGCGCAGCCCCCACCGCCACCCCCACCGTGAATGAAGTGGCTGGTAGCTGCCGGCTGTCGCTCCCCGGCCAATTGGCTTTTGTTATCGCCGTGGAGCTAGGCCGGCGGGAGACTCTTGAGCCATCGGGTCCCGAATATGGGCCGCGAGAAATGAAGCCCCGGGGAGGGAAAGGGTGTGAGGCCTCGGGGTGGAGGGTTGGTGTGGGTCCGCAGAGCCCGCCGGGCCGCCGGCCCTGAGGGCCCAGCGGGGCCTGTGCGTGGCCGCCTGCAGGAAGAGTTCTGAGTGGATAGGAGTTCCCTCTGAGCACCGCACCGCGGTAGCCCCTCAGGGTCTCTGCCCCTCGGGGTCCGGCCAGGTAAGTCCGCGCTCAGCAGGGTGACCGCCAGCCGAGGTACCGAACCCACACTGGCCCTTAGAAAGCGCAGGGTGCCCGTGCGCCCGCGAAGAAAGCTTCCCGGGAAGTTTCCAGACCTCTGGAAAGTTGCTCAGAGCTCTCTGGAAAGATCTTGTTTTTGTGGACTACTGCTACAATACAGAATACAGGCTTGTCCGGGCAGCCTGTTCCCAGAAAGCCGGAGAAGGGGGATACGCCGTGGAAGCCCCCTGTGGAAGGCGTTCTGGCGACCGGCGGGGCGCTCTGGGGGTCGCGGTGAGGCTCCCAGAAGCCGCTTGGCCCAGCCGGTTTAACGGCTGCTCTGGGAGGTGCTGTAGGTTTCTAAGGATGGTTGAAGAGAATTCGGGGGTGATGGGTGCGTCCTGGACGGTTTTATGTCAGACCGTCTCCTGACGGCCACCCGCGGGCCAGCTTACACAACGTGCTCTCTCTGGAGGGTGACTTATCGGCTCAGGACCCGAGTCCATCCCGCTGTCTCCTCCAGCCTGTGCTGAGCTCCTCTGTGTTCAGTGTCGCCAACAGGAAGCCTTTTAGAAGGTTCACGTTGGCCGGTTTATGAGCCGAGACAAGAGCCGCTCCGAGAGGTTGGCTGCTGCGACCTCTGACTGACCCGCTTTCCAGGAAGATCACTTCCTAGGCCAGCAGACGGGCCTTGATGTGAGCAGCCAAGAGAGTGCCCTGGGAAAAGCTACTTCGTGCGGCCCCGACCTGACCTTCCCCGGGAGTGGTCCCGTGTCGTGAGGTCACTAGCTGTGGCACTCGAGAAGGTCCGCTTACAAAGCCGGGACGCAGCACCTCCACCCTCACTCCCTTCAGGAAAAAGCCTGTGACCAGCAAGAGGTCTTTAGGGCCCGTGCCTGGTCGAGCTCTAGGAGATGGACTTTAAAGTGAGGACAGAAGGCCACTCAGGCTTTTCCACATGGCCTATGATTAGGGTGACCACAGGTCTCCGTTTGCGTGGAATAACCCCAGTTTGTGTCTTGTCCAGTCATAAATGTTAAATATTATGTTATGAAATATTATATATATGTTAGCCCTGAAGGCCGCTAACAGCACTCCCAGTATTCGGTTTGTGCAGAAGTGAAAGTTCCAAACAATGAAACACATAAACGTTGGAGAAAATGATGAGAATAAAGAAACTTAAAAAAGAAAAATAAATGTATACTTTACCAAACAAAAAAAAAAACATAGCCTCTCTGTAGCATCCTAGTTTGTATCATAAACTCGGTAGTTAACCCACCCGTGCCTGACCACCCGAGGGCTGCTTACACAGCCTGCTCATGCCCTTTGGTATGGGGTTCTGGTAGGCCAGTGTAAAGACCAGGCTACAGCGCCCCTCTGAGAGGCTGTTTCACACACTATCCTTGACTCCTTCCTCTGAAAGCCTGTTTGTTTAATACAACGTTTTATGAAAGGCAGTTCAGTGAGGACCTCTGGGAAGCCAGGCCACAAGGCTACTGGGTTTGATGCCTTCCTCTGGAAAAGGAGGCAATTGGAGACGATTATCAGGAAGCCTTTTTATGGGACCAATACGTGGGGAATGCCTGAAGGCTGATATGTAAAGCCAGGACGTGAGACCGTTCAGAAAGGCAGTTGCATGTAGCCTTTTCCTGACCTTCACTGGAAGTCCCTATCGAATGGTAGGCTGTGTGAAGGCGGCTGCTTACAGCCCACGTGAGGCCAGCTTCTCTGGAAGATTGTTTCGTACAGCCAACGAGAAGGTGTTTCACCCGGCCCAGGGAAGGCCCTCTCTCTAAGGCCATTTCACATGGCTAAAAGGAGCTAACGTGAAGCTGCTCTCTGGAGGGTTGGTTGATAGAACAAACAACGCTGTTCTGGCCCTATAAAGAAACCATGGAAGATTGGTTTGTAAATCTCGGACAAAGTCTCAGATTCACCTTCCACTCAGACAAGGGCCCAATATTCAATGTTGTAAGGGAGCCTGCTTTTGAAACAGGTCATAAGGCTACTTTGGAAGACTGTTTCATATAGTAGGGTATGGCGCCTCCCCCAAAGGCTGTTTGATATGGGAACTATTGAAAAGGCCAAATAAGTAAAGGTTCTGGGAAGCCTGTGGAACCAGGCTGTAAGGTTACTCAGATGGATAATGGCCAGCATGCCACCTCACCAGGTAAAGTTGCTTCATGCTGCCAACATAAGACCCTCTGGGAGGCTAGTGTTTTGAGATTCAATCATGAGGTCCTTTGAGAGGCCATTTGAAGGGGCTAATACAGACGCAATCTGAAAAACCCTTTTGAAAATGAACTCAGCTATCCTGAAGCTCCCACCTCTGGAAGACTATGTCATACAGTGTCAACAGAAGTAACTCTGAAGGTGTTTTTGTAAGGCCGTTCACTGAGGAACTCTAGATTAAAAATAAATTACTAAGGGGGGCTGGCCTGGTGGCATAGCGATTAAGTTCGTACACTTTGCTTTGACAGCCCAGGGTTCCCAGGTTCGGATCCTGGGAGCAGACCTATGCACCACTTAGCAAGCCATGCTGTGGCAGTATCCCATATATAGGAGAGGGAGATGGGCACGGATGTTAGCCTAGGGCCAATCTTTGTCAGCAGAAAGAGGAGGATTGGCAACAAGATGGTAGCTCAGGGCTGATCTTCCTCTAAATAAATAAGTAAGTAACCAACTAACTAAGGCTGTTTTATGTGGCCAAGAGAAGACTGTTTTGTACAGCCAACTTGAGGCCCTCTTTCCCAGAAAGCTATCTCACATGGCCATCTGCATGAGGCCCTCTCCAAGGACAGTTTGCAAAGCAGCACATAGGCTGCCTTAGGAGGCTGGTTTATGAAGACCAAACATGAGACCACCTTGGGAGGCCGTTTTGTGAAGCAGCATATGAGGCCACTTGGGAAACCCAGGTTACGGAGCAGCACATGAGGCCACCTTTAGAGGCTGGCTTTCTAAGGCCTTTGTGAGCTCTATGAGGGGCTATTTTGTAGGGTGACCCTGGGACGCCAGTTACAAAGTCCATAATCTGCATCTCTGGAAACTTTTATAGTTTATAGCCCATTTAAAACCCTCTGGAAAGCTGTTTTATAAGGCCACTAAGAGACCAATTTAGAAAGCTGGCACATAAGGCCCCTGTGGAAGCCATTTTTATAGCAAGGCAAATAAGTGGTCTTCTGGGAGGCCTTTTTATAGACCTTGGTGAGAAGCTGGGATATGAGGCCTCTGAGGTCTTTTGGATGCTCAAGATGAGACTTTTCGATGTTGCTTTATAAGACATGTGAGACGCTCTGAGAGGACGAGCCGTGTAGCCACCCAGGGAGGCCGGTTGATGGGTACACATGCTATTTTGTGTGTGTCTAGCGGATAAGGCCAAGCTGGAAGGTTGGGCTGTGAAGCTCTCCAAGAAGGCTGTTAATGAGGCCAACACAAGACATTAGGAGGCTCGAGATAGAAATCATCCTGGCAGGCTAGGGCCAGGACACTCAGGCCCTCTGAGTCCCATCGTTCACTGAGCCAACTAGGAAGGATATCCATAGTGAACCAAAGACTAAGCTAGGATACAATGGTCCAACTAGTTTCTTCATCAGCAAAAGAGGGTGAGGTTGTAGGGAAAATGATCACATACATCTTTATCCATTTCACAATATCGTGAGGAACGAATAGAATTAAACGGAGAGGAATGGTTGGGAAACCATGGTATAGATTGTAGAACAGACAGCAGCTCTAAATTATTGCTATTACTTTAGGACAGGCCTGGAAAGAGGTACTTCAAATATAGTGACAAATGGGAAAGATATGTCCTTTCCTTATGTGAAGTGATAGGGTTTTCTCATCTGTAGAATGGAAACAATAATTCCTTCCTCCGAGTTTTCTGAGAAACAACCTAAATTTCCAGCTTCATCACATGCTAGCTCAAGATCTTGTGGCTCAGTTCCTTCATCTATAAAATGGATTTGAGGGCCTGACTACCTGAGTTTTAAATCTCTGCTCCACCTCTTACTAGCTGAATTGCTTTGGGCAAATCATTTAACTTCTCTACTTTAGCTTCCTTATCTGTAAAATGGAGATGATAATACTTTTAGAGTTTCTGTAAGAATTGAGTGATGCATAAAGTGCTTAGAGCATTCCTGGCTTACAGTAAATGCTTTGTAAATATATTATCAGCTTCCTAGGGTCATTGTGAGGATTAAATGAGGTAATCTATGTAATACTTCCAGTATTCTGACTGCTATTATTGTTATTCCTGAGCGGGGGGGGGGGGGGGGGGGGGGGGGGGGGGGGGCTAAAATGGAGCCCAGAGATAGGGATGAGGTTGTCTAGCCTACTTTCAGAGACTTATTTCTGGCGTTCTTAATATGTCTTTGCTTTCCTATCTACTGCTGACTTCTTCATACACGTTGGAGCTAAAGGAAGCCATGCTTTCTCGTGTTCTTTTGCGTGAGTTATAGTTGAGTCCCAAGGTGTCCAGGAAATCTGGATAGGGGTGTTTATTAGTTATCTTATCTATTACTGCATAACAAATCACCATAAACTTAGTGGCTTAAAACAACACACATTTATTATTTCAGTTTCTGTGGGTCAAGAGTCTTGGTGTGGCTTAGCTGGGTCCTTTGCATCAGGATCTCTCACAAGGCTCCAATTATGGTATCAGTCAGGACCAAGTTCTTATCTGAGGGCTCAACTGGACAAGGGTCTAAATTCCTGTGGCTGTTGGCAGAATTCAGTTCCTGGAGGGCTGTTGGACTGAGGGCCTTAGTTTTTGGCTTACTGTTGGCTCTAAGCCATCCTCAGTTCTGTGCTGTGTGGGCCAAGTTGGCCATTTGCTTCATCAATGCATACAAGCCAAGGGGCAGTAGAGTCTTCTTGTGCCAGGCCCTGAAGATACAGTGGTGACCTCAGACAGGTGGGGGCCCCTGCAGAGTTTATGCCTAGTAGAGAAGACCGTGGTTGAAGAATCGTTACAGATGAGATGTGCGTTACAAAGGACACCTATAGGGAGCTGTGGGAACTTAGAGGGGTCCAAGTCTGTGCATGGTCTCACTCTTTTTTTTTTTTTTTTTTAGGAAAATACTTTATATATGTTTTAAATCTCAGTGGTTGTCGCTGGCCACTGGATGTCATCACAGATCTAGCTTTTCTCCCCCAGTTTTATCTTATAAAAATCTACAATTATATATATTTAGGTGTATAACGTGGTGTTTGGCTATAATTTTTATTTCTTCCCCCACCAGCACCTGTCAGACTGAGCTCACGGTGGGCCTGATGGCAGAAGATATCCACCGAGACCCCCTGGCGGGAACAGGTGCTCTGTGGGAGACCCTCAGGGCACTCCTGCCCCCCACTAAAGAAGAATTGAAGTTGGACCTCGGTGAGAAAGTGGAGAGGAGCGTAGTGATGCTGCTGCAGCAAGCCACCGACCTCTTCTATGGGGACAGAAGGAGCGAGTGTCTGCAGATCAGCGAGGCGGTCATTGACTACTCCTGGGAGAAGCTCAACACAGGGGCATGGCGGGACGTGGACAAAGACTGGCGGCGGGTTTATTCCTTTGGCTGCCTTCTGAAAGCTGTGTGTCTGTGCGAGGCATCTGGGGACGCTACCACTGTGGCCGCAGCCCTGAAAGTCTGTGACATGGGCCTGCTGATGGGGGCAGCCATCCTTGGGGATATCCTCATTAAAGTCGCTGCCATCCTCCAGACTCACCTTCTCTCTAGAAAAAGGCCTGCCCAAGGCCCGACCCAGGAGCAGCCTAGCACAAAGGTATCTGGGTAGGATTGTTACTGACCACACCTGACATAATCTAACGGGCCTGTTTTTCTAGAAGTAACGAGTCAGCTCTCTCCTGAGGTGAGGCCTTGTGGCATGCCAGCCTCTCTGGCTGAAAGTAGCATCTCCATTGATTTGGAAGTGGAACAGCTCAGTCTCTTTTCTCGATTTTTTTTTCCAGTTTCTGCAAAAGCAGTGCCCTTTCAGGAGAGAGGGAGGGTGGAAGCTTTGTGGTTACTGAGAGAAGCAGCTCAAAGAGATTGTGTGGGTGAGAGCTGCTGCAGCTGTAGCGTGCCTCTTTCAGCTTTTTCTTGGTCAGCTGGTTGAAGTATCACCCACTTTTCTGGCTGCCTGTCTCTGTGCTGCTGAGTTCAAATGAGATACTACAACTAGCTCTCTTCTGTTCACTGGGCTGGTCTGTCCACCCTTTAGATCCTCGCATGTGTCCTTACTGGTACTTAAGTGCATGTGCCAAAGAATACCCTTCAGACACTGAGGGTGACACCGAGAAGGCTTCAAATCCCAGAGCTGACTGACGCGCAGACCTCACTTAGAATGCCTCTGGGCCAGTGTTCACGACGAGGAAATGGATCTATTAAACATGCAGGAAAATGTTCAGCCTCACTTCTGGTTTAAAAAAATTGCAAAATCAGTGAAGCAGACATTTTTTGCTATGAAATTATCAAACGAGGTTTTATACAATACCCAGTTTTTCCAAGGGTGCCATGGGGCCAAGGGCATGGTGTGTTGGTTGACCTCTTAGAGGGCAAGGTAGACATGCAGATCAAGGGATAAATACCTGTCCCCTTCGACCCAGGGGTTGCACTGCCCTTTCCCATGTGAAATCTGTCCCAAGGGAATATGGAGGTGGCTTCATGCCCATGGTGGTGCTCATGGTGTGGGTGGTGGTGGGCAGTGTGTAGCTCGGGGTAAGAGCTCGGGCTCTGGAGTCAGCCTGCCTGGGTTCATGTTCCTGCACTGCCACCCACTGCCTGTGAGTCAGGCAAGTGTGTTGGCCCCTCTGTGCCCACTCCATTCCCACTCTCTTCCCTTGCCTGTAAGAGGGGCTTTGCTTGCAGCTTGCAGCTTCACTGAGCACCGGTGGTGCCCAGATGTACAGAGGGCCTGGACCCTGTCCTGGAGCTTACATTCTAGTGAAGCTCTAAAAGAATGTCTTCTCTTGGGTGGTGAGAAAAGCAAGGAGAGGCAGCTTCGTGTAGGGTGGTCAGGGAAGGCCCCTTGGATGAGGGAGTTTGTGAAAGTAAAGGTCTGGCGCATTGCCTGCAGGGAAGTATGTTGGCTGCTGCTGCCACCACTGCTGCAAAGGTTGAGGACTGGTCGGGGTCCAGCAGTGGGGAGCAGAGGGAGCTGACGTGTGCCAGGCAGGAGTCCTGGTACTTCACAAATGACATCTTGTCTCCCAGTAGTTTAACAGTGAGGAAACTGAGGCTCAGAGATAGAAACTTGTTCAGGTCACTCAGGTGGGAGATGGTCAAGTCATTTATGATGCAGACAGTCATAAGACATTGCAAGGAAGAGGGACACTGCTTTAGGTAAATTATTGGATAGATGAGGCAGAGTTGCTTATTCATCGTGAATATTACTACCAGTGGATCAGAGCTATGTATGTGTGAAAGATGGGAAAGAAACACACAGTAGTGAGAAAGAATACTTAGACCTTAGATGGTGGAGTTTGGGATAGTAAGTTTTCCTCTATTGCAGAATTTCTGTGAAAGCAATATATTACTTTTATAATTGAACAAACATTTTAAATGAACTGGTAAAGAAAAAAGCAATATCATGAGGAGTAAATGGTAGTAGTAGCAGCAGTAATAATGATGACAAATATTAACTACTATTATTGTTATTAATGACACCTAAGCTGCACTACCATTGATGCAAATTCCTAGCAGAATGCCTCAAATTTTGACTTTCTGTAGTTGTTACCATTTTGTTTTGTTTTGATTTTAAACAGAAATCAAGGAATGACCATGTTTGGATTCCAGATATGAAGTCAGAAAGAGCAGTCCCCCGGCTTCACTGTCCATCCCTCCAGTATTTCAGGAAGCACTTTTTGGTTCCAGAGAGGCCTGTGATCTTGGAAGGTGTGGCCAACCATTGGCCGTGCATGAAGAAGTGGAGGTGGGTGGCTGCTGAGGGCAATGAGGTTCCTCTTCCCACTTCAGCATCCTCAAAGACTCCCTGAATTCCTCCCCCATCATCCCCAGGTAAACGCAGCCTCACAGACTCTTCACTACCAGCCCCTGGGATGGATTGCCAGGGGTTAAACAAGAATTAAAACTACTATACTCTGAATTTATGGCAAAGGCCCTAAGATTCTCACCTTCTATAGCTTGCTTGCCCTAAGCAATTTTTTAATGATTGCTTAAGTGTCAGTGTAATGTTAAGTCTATTATGCAGTTTTGCAAGATCTTAGGAATTCTGTGGACTTTCTCAGCGGCCCTGAGGCTTAACAGTAGAAATAAGAACCCAAGACACAGCTGCCTGGCCCTCTCCGTGGGGCTCTCTGGGCTCTTGTGTTTGCTCCCTCCTCACGTCTTCCTCCAGTCCTTCCTCAGATTCATGGTGGAGAGATCAGATCAGGCAGCTGGACAGTGGCTGTAATGGCACAGCTGTGCATAATTTTGGACACAAGAAGGTGTATCTAAGGAAGCTTGATCGAGTCAGCTTGTCTTGTGGTGGTAGTTTCATGGAGAGAGTGGTTCCCACTAAGACTTGTGTGAGGAGGAATTCCAACTGCAGGAGCCATCGCCCCAGCAAGCATTCATTGTGTGTTTTACTATGTATCAGGCATATTACATGTTTACTACATACCAGACACCAGGAAAGGCACTTGCCATGTTTTCTCTCTCTCTCTCCCCCCTCCCTCGTTCCCATGAGACAGGAGCTGTCATCATCCCCATTTCCCAAATGGGGAACAAGGGCTCGGAGAGGTTAAGTAACTTGCTAAAGGTCCCCTGGTCTGTAACAGGCAGGGCCTGGAGTCAGTGCCTGGCCACTGGAGTTCAGAACCCAGGCACTTCACTACCTGCTGTGCTGTCCGCCATTTCCTCCAAGAAGGTTTTTCAGCTTAGTGACAAGGTGAGCAAAGAGAGAAGTTGGCAAGCAGGGAACTAGAGCCACCCAGTAAGAACTTTGGCAAAGCAAATTTATTGGGTCTCTCTGCAAAGCTACACAGCGCCAGGTGGGCAAGTAACCTCACCTCTCTGTGCCTGAGTTTCTTCGACAGGGAAGTGGGGGAGAACAGTAGTCTCCATCTCGTGAGGTTGTGAAGATGAAAGGAGACTAGTGCAAAGCACATTTAGCAGAGTGCCCAACAAGTCTTAGCAAAAATGATGATGGTGACGATACCTGTTTTTCTAATAGTTTGGCGTATATCCAAGAAATTGCTGGCTGCCGAACTGTCCCAGTGGAAGTTGGTTCTAGGTACACAGACGAGGAATGGTCCCAGACACTCATGACGGTCAATGAGTTCATCAGCAAATACATCATGAATGAGGTAGGTCATTTGACTCCTTTCCCTAATACACGGGAGAGAACACATGACATTTGGGCAAATAACCTCGATGCATTGCAGTGGGAGGTTTTGGAGGAGTCATTCTTTAGGAGCCTCTGGTCAGTAGGCTGACCAGAGTGAGGAACGCAGGCAGGTGGGCAGGCAGGACGTTAGGGACTCATTTCAGGTCTTTTGTTTTGATACAATTCAGTGGCTTTTTAGTGTATTCATAAGATTGTGCAACCATCACCACTATCTAATTCCGGAACATTTTCATGATTTCCAAAGAAACCCCGTACTCATTAGTAGTCACTTCCCGTTCCCCATTCCCCCTGTCCCCAGGCAACCACTAATTTGCTTTTTGTCTCTGTGGATTTGTCAATTCTGGACATTTCATATAAATGGAATCCTACAAAATGTGACCTTCTGTGTCTGAATTCTTTCACTTAGCATAATGTTTTCAAGGTTCATCCATGTTCATCCATAGCATTTATCAGTCCTATACTTCATTCCTTGTTATGGCTGAATAATATTGCATTGAATGGATATACCACATTTTTTTATCCGTTGGTTGATGGCCATTTGGGCTGTATCCACTTTTTGGCTGGTGTGAAAAATGCTGCTGTGAACATTCCTGTATAAGTTTTTGTGTGGACATATGTTTTCATTTCTCTTAGGTATATACTAGGAGTGGAACTGCTGGGTCATATGGTAACTGTGTAACCTTTTGAGGAACTGCCAGACTGTTTCCAAAGCAGCTGCACCATTTTATCATTTCAGATTCTTAACAGTAGGGACAGTGGGCAGCTTCCTCTTCCTGAGACCAGGGTGACAGAGAATGTAGATTGTCTGCCCTAGAGTGCCTGAACCATTCCTGTGGGCTGGGGGCAAGGGAAGCCTGTAAGTGGGTGCAGAGACCCTTCAGGGGGGACGATGTCCTCCCAGCATCTGTGATCCCAGCCACCTGTTCTGGCCCAGAGAGCAGAGTCCTTCACAAGGTGTGCGAATTGAGCGTCAGTGGTTTGCAGTTCTTCCATGCGCTCCCCAACAACCCACACCCCATGGCAGCCCCAGCTCCAGCCACTGTACAGTTCTGATCAGATTTAATCGTGGATCTGCTGCAGTCAAGGGGTCCAGGTTGGCGACCGTGCTGGCTAACAGTTTCTTCCATTCGCCTTCTCTGTATTGTGACTGTGAACCCCTGAGGGAGCGCCCCACCCCGCATCTCTTTCCTTCCTGAATTTCCAGCCTGCTCCACAGGCACTCAGTGCAGTTCCCCTGGCTGTGGCCTCCTTCGTCAGTGCTCACAGACGTGTTTCCCTTCCTGCTCCTCCTGCGCTGCTCCCCTACCCCCACTTCCACTCAGTTCACTGTCACCTGAAGGCCTGGAAAAGGGAGCCGTGAACTAGAGATGCACCACGTTGCCATGTCCACCTGTGCTTCTGGGAATAAACCCACTGGAGAGGCTTCATGCTGTCTCCCTCGGCTGGCAGAAGCCTGGTTCCCAGAGCAGAGAGGAATAACCAGGGTCTGTTCTCAGAGTCGGCAGGAAGGTGGGCTTTGGATTGAGCGGAGCAGTGTTGGATCCAGCACTGTCGCTTCCTGGCTATGTTGTCTGGGCTGGTTACTTAGCCTTTCGGATCCTCAGTGCCTTGACTTTTGGTTAGTTAGTGTTAGTTGGGGTTGGTTAGAGATTACTAACGCCTATTTCCTGGTGTCATTGTGAGAGTAAAATACATCAAGCTCTAAGCACAGCGTGGCCAGTGCTCAGTTAACGTAAGCAGTTAGTGACCTACGGGCCAGAATATCTGTGAGGGTGGAGATCACATCAGATCTGGCTGTGCCCAGTGTGTAGCACAGGGTCTCGCATTTTGTAAACTCACAGTAACATTTGTCAGAAAGAAGAGGAAATGAAGGAGAGGGATGGAAAGACGGAGAGATTGTCGAGGAATCCTAGGGAGGAACCTTCATCTGCTTCAACACTGTTTTAGCCTCAAAGCCTGTTAGACCGAAGCCGACTCTGCTCTGGCAGAGTTGGAGGGAGTGGTGGCCCGCGTCCTGCCTGCTCCGCCCCCATCTGACCCTTACAAAGGCCCTCAGCCATCTTCAAAGAACCCCTCAAGCGTTGTGGAGCCCAGTCTTTAAAGCACTGGTGTTTTCACCCATCTGATTGGCAAAAATTTTCACAAAATGATAATCTCCAGTGCAAAGATGTAGGAAAATCAGCACTCAGATTAATTGCTGGTAAGAGTATAAATGACTTGACTTTTGGGAAAATAACCTGGCAGAGGCTTTTGAAAGTGCATATACCCCTTGACTCAATTGTTATACTTTTAGAAGCAGATAGATGTAAGGACCAGAATGTTAGGCTGTTTTTTGAAACACTGTGGCAAAACAACCTGAATGTCTACCAGTAGGGCAATAGTTGAATTAATCATGATGTATCCTGTCTATATAACATGTTTCCATCAGAAGAATGAGTCACATATGTATGTATTGATCTCAAGAGATATTCGTGATATATCATTAAATGAAAAAAGTGAATTTCAAAGTAATACCTATAGTATGATGCCATTTTTATTAAAAAAAAAAATCCTCCTGAGTGTGTAGCCCCTTCATTTTTCATTTGAGGAAACAGCCCTGGGGCACGGGGTGACTCACTCAGGGCTACCTCAGTGGCAGAGGCAGCACCAGATCCTTAGTCTCCTTGTCAGCCCAGTTCTGCTCAAGAGGGAGCTAATCGCATTAGCCCCTGGGTCAAAGGAGGGGAACCAAGCAGGACAGAAGGGGGGCCTTCCCGGGTGGCAGCCCAGGGCTGGGGCGGGGGTACACCAGGTGCTGAGAGCCAGCTAAGCAATAGCAGCCCCCAGAGGGTGTCCGCCACCACTAACCGGCCTTTCTGTGTTGCCTCTGGTTTTTCTCCATGCATTAGCCGAAGGACACGGGGTACCTTGCTCAGCACCAGCTCTTTGACCAGGTGAGTCTGCGACCATGCTCCTGTGTCCTTCACCCTCTCACCTTCTCGCATCCCTTCTTGGGCTCTGACCCCCGAGGGCAGGAAAGGGTGGAGCGGCCTGTTTCCTGACCACTGGTGCTGCTCCCTGCAGTGAGCAGGGAGGCGCTCTGTGCGTCGTCCTGTTCCCTCCTCACCAGTGGGCAGCAGGAGGGGGGGCGAGGCCACCGGGCCTGAGAGGCTGGGTGTGCTAAGTCCAGTGTCCCAGGACTGGGGGCGGGGGAACGAGGAGGCCACAGGCATCAGGGTGGCCTCGGGGGATGGAGTCAGAGGTCCTGGTGTGGTCAGGACTGATGAACGGGTCCTGGGGAGCCAGGCGAAGGTGGCAGAGTGAGTCCCTGCCTTCCCTGATGCAGAGTTCTCTGGGCAGGTCCTGGTACCATTCTCAGCACATCTCAGTTGTCCACTTATGAGGCTGTGTCCCCATGCTTGGGCCTATCCACTTCTGGCAGAGGCCAGTTTCAATTTCTCAGGGTACCCAGCCCTGGCTGGCCAGATGGAAGACCCTCAGGACAGACTGGTTGAAGACTGAAAGAGAGGGGGACTCAGGCTGTTGCTGAGAGGAAGAGGGGCCTCTGTGAGGCGGGAGGCAGGAGGACACTCCCAGTGAGCAGCGCCTCACGCACCGAGGCTCAGAGGGCAGAGTGGAACGAGCCCCATGGCAGCCTGGGAGGGTTTGTTCAGAAGAACAGAGCAAGGAGAAGGAGGCGAGGGCCAACTGAGGAGGGCCATGAAGGCCAGGCCAAGAACTCGGATTCATCTGGAAGACGGCAGGGAGCCCTGGGAGGCTTTGAGCAGGAGCGTTCCCAGTAAGAGGTGGTGTTCCCGGAAGAAGCCAGCAGGAGCGCGAGGGTGCTTGCGAGGGAGAGTGCCCGGGGGGCAGGAGGAGAGACGAAGCTGCAGGGAGCAGAAGTGCTGTTCCTGCTCTTTCTCCTTCACAGATCAGCCCCCTAAGAAGAGCCCATCAGAGTGTGGCCCTGGACCAGCACTGGCGGCACTGGGAGCTGTTAGAAATGCAGTCTCAGTCCCAGGCCCCACCCAGACCCACTGCATCAGCGTCATCTGTCACCCAGGGCCCCGGGCTCCACCCATCAAACACGGAGCTCACAGAGGGGTCGTGGCAGCTTGTGGACTGCCTCCCTGGCTTTTGGGAAGTGAGGAAATCAGGATGCGTGACGATATACAGAAAGATCTTAGCACTGTTGAGAAAGGACAGGAGGAGATGCCACAGAAGATTAACAGTGATTGTGGTGGTGGTGAGTTGGGGAGTGATTTCTCCTTTTTTCCTGCAGTTTCCACATCATGTGGAATAAGTATGTATAATCATAATGAGAAAAAATAGGCTATTTTTAAATGCAAACAAAGCAAGAGAACAAAGTGAAGTGTAGCAGGAATCAGGGGGCGTTCTGCATTTTCAAGGCCGTCTAGTTAGGACGCTGAACAGTGAGGGGAGGGCTCATCCTGGGGAGATAATGGAGCAGTGTGGCTTTCTATCCACCCCTCCCCCGGCCCCACTCGCTTCTTCACTCTGTACTCGGGTGGCTGGGGCTGTGACCACGGTGCACGGCGGGAACACTGCCCCCGCGCGTGGGCTTCTTTGTAGGCCCCTCGGCACCAGGCCCTGGGCTCAGCCCTAGGCACAGGGATAAAGAAGACCTCCTCACTCCTCTTCCCCAGTGGACCTGAAAAGCAAACACATCAGACGGTGATGAGGGCCTGAAAGAAAATACAAGAGGCGGCCTTACAGAAGGTGGCTGAGGCAGGCAAGATGGCTCTTTAGATCAAGTGGGCAGGGAAGGTTCCTTGAGGAGGCGACGTATGAGCAGTGGCTAGCCATGAGAGGAGACGAGAGCAGGGGCGTGCCAGCTAGGAGAGCAACACAAGTGAACTGTCACCTTCAAAGGGCAGAACAGTTCAGTGTGGGGTGCATGAAGGGGAGGGAGGTGGCAGATGGGGCTGAGAGGGAGGTGGGGGCTAGATGAGGAAGAACGGTTTTCTTAATGTGATGGGAAACGTTGGAGGGTTGTGTTGCCAGGAAGGTGGTGGCCACTTTCTGGAGATGAACTGAAAGTGGGCAGATGTGGAAGCAGGGGGACCATTAGGAGGTCCAGGGAGAGCTGATGTACATGGACTTGCAGAGGTTTTAAGATGAGTGTGAACTGTTGGCACCTGACACGGGCAGATATGTGGAGGTTGAGGGAGAGGAAGCAATCAAAGAAGACTCGTAGATTTGGCACCCAAACGGCTCGTTAGATGGAGCTGGAGTGTCCAGGGGGACTTTGCTGGTGTGGTCTTGGCCAGGACAGGGACACCCACGGGGAGCTCAGCAGGAATGCCCAGGGAGGGCAGCACTTGGCAGGAGGCCAGGACAGGGGCAGAGTGCGTGCCCTGAACAGCGGAGACCTGGGTGAGTCGGGTCAGGACCACAGCCGCGAGGGGGCTGGGCCCTGTCTCTGCCAGCTCTGCCATCTCTACTGCTGAGGCTGGGGCTTCACTCACTGCCTGTCCCAACGGGGGGACCCAGGTCCAGTTGGGGCTGTACCAACTTCCAGGAGCTGCATGCATGAAGTTAAAGGGGGCTGGGGAAGATGGGGCTGGTGGCTGTGGTCTCCTCCCCAGGCCTCCCTGTAGTAGGACTTGTAGATCCTGCCTCCTGTCCTCCTCTCTTGCTAAGTGAAGAAAAGGGGAATTCTAATTGATCAGTCCCCTACTGTGTGATTCCAAGAGACCAGCCTATCCCCTGATCTCAGCCATGCTGGGCACAGCTTCCCCACCTTGAAGCCACAGGTGAACTTGGCTCCCTGTCCTGGAGCAGCCGTTTTCCATTTTACTCGAACAAGAGGAAGCAGTTTTAGTAGAAGGCAAAGTTCACAATTGTTTTTAAGACGAACCAAGACTTGGAAGACATTTTGTCTATTGGAAGGCCACCTGGGTCTTTATCTCTGGTCCCTAGAGGTATGTTTTCACCTCTGGTTGAGAGTGCCTCAGGGGGCATGTCGGAGCACCCAAGCAGCCAGCAGAGGGGGGAGGCCCGGCAGGCCTCTGCACTGCTCTCTGGGGCCTGGTCTGCCTACACGAAGTTCAGCGGCTCCCAACCAAAACCTCTTGCCCAAAAACCTCTTAGTGGCTCTCCTCCCAGGGCCCCTATGTTTTAGAAGATTTTGGCCACCATGCTAGACCTGCCTTGAATTATCAGTCACATCGTGGGAGCATTTCTTACCTTGGGGTCTCTGAATCCTTGGCCAGTGGCTCTGATTACACCATCTAGTCAACCAGTCACCTTACAGAAATCCCAGTGATTTCATGAGGAGCCAGTCAGCTTCTCAGCACTCCACAGGGCCGGGGTCTGGTGTAATTCCAGTCAGGAGCTGCGTGTGGTGTGACAGTGAGCCTGGTGGTGGAGAAGCAGGAGGTTCCGAAAGGCCTTGTGGGATCTCGCACATAGCTTGAGGGATCCCACAGGACAGGAGACCTCGGATTGTGAACTCTACTTTAGCCCAAAGCAGTGGACACAGCAGCAGTTCTGCGTTTCTCTGTAGGCTGAGACAGAGTCTCCAAATACAGAACAGCAGTATCGGGCGGGGCCCAAGCTCCCTGCAGGAGGGCATTCCAGCTGGTCTTAGTGATCATTGGTTGGTTCCTTAACCAGCAACCTGAACTTAGAGTAGCTACTACTGAAGGAATGGCAGGTCACCTGCAGTGTCCCATCAGCCCTGGGCGTGCTTCCTCTGAAAATACCTGAGTACAGTAGCAGGCAATCCTGTTTTCCTACCTCTCGAGCTTGAAAAATACTGCTGGATTCAGGGATTGTCCAACCAGGAGCTTGTGAGTTCAGGTGCCCTGTGGGTGGGGCTGGAGGCCCGCTCTGGTGGGTTCAGCCCTGGGCCTGCCTTCTGAAGGTCGGTTCAGGAAATGGTTTCAGTCAGGGTGAGCGGTTCTTCAGTGTGAGACGCTGATTCTTTCCAGGTGAGGCTGGACCACCGCAGCCACGCCCAGCCCCAACCTTCAGGATTGCCCACTGTGCTGGCAAGTGGCTTGGAGGCTTTGGGAAATTAAATGGAAACTTCAATTTAGTCCCTAAGAGCCATAAGAATAGATCTGATTGCGAGCATCAGTTGGGCTGCACTTGAAGTGGAAATGTCAGTGAGGTGGTCTCCCCCTCGCTGCACTGTGCACATCTCCAAGCACAAACTCAGGCCCGTGCCTGCTTTCTCATCGGCTGTTTCTTTGCCCAGCCCATTTCTGCCAGCTTGGGAAACAAAGGCTTTATGCCCACGCTCAGCTTTTTAAAGTGGGAAGCCAAGAGCCCACGTCTTGGTTATAAGTTTCCTATATCTTTCCCAGAGGCCAAGATGTCGGAAGGCCTAGCTGTCCAAAAGAGGGTGTGTGGACTGGGACAGAGGTGGGGGATAAGGAAACACCAGCGAGTCACAGCGCTGGCTGTTTTGAGGTACACCTTATCAGACTCGTTCCCTGACGGTGCCGGGGCAAGTGAGCCCACAGCGCCTGCTTTCTCATCAGTCCGTGAGCCCCAACATCACAGCCTCCTCGAGGCCCCAACAGCTCTGACACAGGAGCAGAGCACAAGCTCACTTCCAACAGGGTCTGAGCCTGAGCACGGTTGAAGACTTCCACACGTTGCCCCATTGCTGTCTAGGTAGTTTCACCCCTTGATGCCTCCAGCAGCCCTGCGTGAGGCTGCCCCTTTCACCACAGCCTCACCACCACTGTGCATTATTGTTGTTAGTCTGCTAATTTGATTAGCAGGAAATGATGACACTTAATTTGGATGTCTTTGCTAATGGGACTGAAACCCTTCTGTGTATCTAATTCATTTTTATGTATTGCCTGGTTTTTGTCCTTTAATTATTTGTGTAATTTAAGTGTTGGGATCTTGGTGTTTTCCTTATTATTTTGTATGAACTTTGTACGTTAATCCTCATTTACCACAGTTAGTTCAAGTAAGTTTCCTACTTTATTGGTCTTTATACTAATTTATTTAAAATGTACCAATTGTGATTTCTTTACCCTTAGTAACTTTTGGGAAATCTTCCCCTCCAGAGATGTGATAAATGCTCAATCCCATTTTCTTTTTGTTTTTCTTTAACTTGATTTTCTAAAATATTTAACTCTTTAGAAAATTACAAGCTGGTTTATTTATAAGTACAAAGTAGAGGTATCAGGTTTTTAAAAATGGAAACAAAAAATGCATATGGCATGGAAACAAATCTGAAAATAAAATTATAACTCTTCCCTAGTAATTATATATATTTTTAATTGATTTTTAAACTCCTATACAGTAAAATGTGGATATAGTCATTTTATTACACAAGAAGACAGTGTGTATTTGGCGTTGCTGTCAGATAGTCAGTTGACTTCTAGGCTGGGGTGCCCACAGGCCTGCTCTTGACCTTCCGCGTCTGCTCCGACACCCACAGATCCCAGAGCTGAAGCAGGACATCAGCATCCCTGATTACTGCTGCCTGGGCGACGGGGAGGAAGAAGAGATCACCATTAATGCCTGGTTTGGTCCCCAAGGAACTGTCTCCCCACTTCATCAGGACCCCCAGCAAAACTTCCTAGTCCAGGTTGGAGTTGCTCCAGAACGTCGGCCTTCCCCTTTTCCTGGTCCAGCCCGTGGCCTGGCCACGTTATCCACATGTAAACACCAGAGAAACGAAGCCCTGACGGGCATGTGGACAAAAATGAAAACAGAGAACTGGTGCCGGGCCTCGGGCTGGGGCCCTCTCCCTAGTCGGGGCTGCTTCCAGGAGTCGTTCCTGGATCCTCTGGGATCCCGGCCACCTCACTCGGGCAGAACAGGGCTGGAGCACCATCTTGGGATGGAGAGAGCACCCTCACGGCTGCCTCTCCTCTGTCCTCCCCCTGCCTGCCATTCCTCAAAACCAGGCCAGCTTCTGCCTGCCAGAACCCTCTCTCCAAATAAGGAGAGGTTTCTCAGCCCTTAGACAGTTTTTCTGAGACCCAGACAGAGGAGCATGTGTGTGTTGCAAGAGGTGGGGTTTCTGTTGTAAAACCACCTTATTTTTCATAGGCAGAGGGGTCAACAAATGACAATATTCTTCTAGCCAAGTGGACCAGTCCACAGAGGCAGTAGAGAGGCTGAGAGCTGGGGCTTGGGAGCCGCACTGCCTGGTGTGAACACCAGCTCTGTCACCTAACAGCTTTGTGAACGTGGGCTTAACCTCTCTGTGCCTCAGTTTCTTCATCTGTAAAATGGGGGTGATGACAAACCACCTCAGAGGGTGGTTGTGAGGCTCGGAGTTAATACACACAGAGCAGTTAAACAGTGGTTGCCACAGTCAAGTCCTTAATTATTAACTACAGTAATGAAGTTATTGAGGAGGAACAAGCTTGGCACTCTTAAGCACATGTGTGGTGGGGATGGGGCAGACTGGGTGCAGGGAACAGCATGTGGAAAGGCATGGAGAGGCGAGGGAGGGTGTTGGGTTCAGGGACCTGCAGTCAGTGAGGGTTGCAGGGGGAGGTAAGGGCAGCAGTTGGCTGACGGGGTCACTCTCTTCCCAGGTGATTGGGAGGAAATATATTCGGCTATATTCCCCACGGGCGTCAGAGGCTTTGTATCCGCATGATACGCACCTTCTTCATAACACAAGCCAGGTGGGCATGCAGGGCACAACCCAGTGTGACGTTGCAGATTCTCCCCCACCCTACCCGTCTCGAGACTAGGCAGGTGACTTCCTGTGCTTTTTTCAGGTTGACGTGGAGAATCCTGACTTGGAGAAGTTCCCGAAGTTTGCCGAGGCCCCCTTCCTGTCCTGCGTACTTTCTCCTGGAGAGATCCTGTTTATCCCTGTTAAGTATTGGCATTACGTGCGGGCTCTGGACTTGAGCTTCTCGGTCAGCTTCTGGTGGTCGTAGGCAGGATGGAGGAGGGTAGGGCCTGAAATGCATGCGGCACTCCCGGATTCCCCCAGTCACTGCACTGTGCCCGGCTGCGCTGGGCCTGGAATCCAGAGACGAGCTGACCAAGCCTATGCCCTGAGGAAGCCTTCGCTGAGGCCTGAGCTCGGGCACTAGGCAGACACAGGGCGAGGAGCGCCGGGGCAGGGGCATGCTCCAGGCCAGGTGTGTGTGGTAGAGGCAGGTGGGCAAGACTCCAGAAGGACATTCCAGGCCCACAACCCACATGGAGACTTGTGGGTTGAGGTTGGCTGCCTGGATTCAAACCTGGCCCCATCGCTTAATTGCTGTGTGATTTGGGGCAAGATACTTTACCGCATGTGTCTCCATCTGGAAAACAGGGCAGTGCTAGTCCTCACCACAGAGGGTTCCAGAGGTGGTGCATATGCAGAACTGCTCCCCAGTGTTAGCTGCTGACCCTAATCTTAATAATTATTATGATTTTTACATACTTTTTGTCATGACTGGGCCTGTCAGGACAGCCACCACCTGCAGACTCTGGAGAGAGGGGGACGTGGCCCTGGTCACAAGGGAGGGTCCTTCTCTCCTTGCTCAGTTCAGACCTCTGCTGGGCAGTGGGAGTCTTGGGGAGATTTCTGTTGTCATCATTACTGAAGCATAACCTGCCTTCAGAGAAGTACATGGGTCTTCTAGCTTGATGAATTTGCAGCTGTACCCCCTCCCTGTGACCAGTTCCCTAGTCAACGGAACCACCACCTGCACCTAGAAGCCCCCCTCCTGCCCCTCACTGTCTCCATCCCGCTAGGGGTCACTACTCTCCAGAAGAGGGTTTTAGGCCAGGACAGGCCAGGCTTCAGGCTTTCCATAAACTTGTTTGTTGTGTTTGTATAAAACGTGGTTTGTTTTGTTTGTGTTTGAACACGAAGACTTTTCCCTCGACTGAAGACAGGCAGGCCTACCCCAACAGCTGGCACCGAAAAAGCCCCCTCCCCCACTGGCTGGGAGGATCACAAATTGGTACACATTGTTTTGGTCTTCTCTGGGTTTTGACAACATTCATCACACCAAGTGACCATGAGGTAAAAAAAAAAACTACAATCTTACTCAAAAATAAGCAGGTTAAAACAAAGATAGGCACTAAGTATGCAAAGATATGTAAAACTCGTGCTCGATGTTGAGGAAGGTAGGATGTCCTGATGGTGGGAGTTCAGCTTGGCAGAATTTCTGCAGACATCAGGAACCTTCAACACTCACGCACACCTTTGGGTCTGGTGATCCCACTTCTGGAAGTCCACCCTGAGGGAATGTCAAAAAGGTGGGCACGGTGTGTGTACACAGATGACCGTCATGGCTTTATTTGTAATAGCAAGTGTACAGGAATACTCTGTGGGTTTTCTGTGGGTTTTCTTTATACTACACACAACACTCTGACTACTACTGGCACTTCTGGTCACTGTGTGTGTGTGTGCGCGTGTGTATGTGTGTTCCCCACAGCAAGCAATTGTGCAACTCCGGCTGGGTGTCCCACAATTCAACTCAATTCTGACACTATCTACGTGGAGATGGCGTCTGACCCCACAGGTTAAGGGCTCAGTCCCACAAGACTGTTCTGGGGCAGGCGGCGTACGAGGCACCAGGGAGAGAAGAACAGGATGCCCCCAGTTCTCGGGGAGCAGGCAGTCTCGGCGGGGAGACCCACAGGTCGGCAGTAATCGCCGTACTAGCCGTGGGAAATGCTGCGGGTGGTGGAAGCCATGTGAGATGGTCACACCGAAGAAGGATGGGATCATGGTGGTAGAGGCCAGAGCTGGATCTGGAAGGACACACAGGAATTGCCAAGAAACTGGGAGAGTGGACCTGGAGGCAGAGGGAACAGCTGACTCAGGGACTGCAGGAAGCTGCCATGAGGGAGGTGGTACAGGATGAAATGGATGGTGTGGCAAGCATCTAGGTTGTGCAGGCCTGACCCCCACGTGGGCTGGGACTCACTTGGTTGTGATAGAAACACACCTCACACTAGTTTAAGTGAAAACCAACAACAAAACAGGTATCAGCTCCCTGGCAGGAAAGGCTGCTGAGGGAGGTGGGGAGGGGCGCACAGACCTGCAGGAAGAGCTGCGGGAGGAAGCCGAGGTCAGGCTTTACCCGCCAGGCTTCTGTCCCTCCCCGGCCACTTGTCTCTGCTGGGCTGCCCTGGTTTCCTTCTCTCCCCTCTCGCAGATAGCCTCCCCACCAGGGGAGATGGTGGCCCTGGCCAGCCAACTCCATATTCTCCCAGCACCAGGACCCACAGGCTCAGAAACCCCAAGGAAGATTCTGACTGGCGGGCCTGGGACCCATGCCCAAGGGGTGATCCTTGAGGGGCAGGGGAGATGGCTGCTCTGATTGGTGTGGCCTGGCTCACACACCCACCCTGGGGAACGAGGAGAAGTGGGGATGGGAAAGTATTGAGCGGCTGGAACCAGCTACTCGTGTCCTCTGCAATCAGGCCAAGGAATCTGAACTGTAACACGTAGGTCTTGCAGCTTCAGAGCTGTGAGCCGAGACCGTTAGAATGTGCATTGAGAAAGCTGACGGGAGGCAGGGAGGAGGACAGGCAGACATGACCCCTGCAGGGAGGCTGTGGAACTCATCCAGTGAGTGAGCTCGGGGCGGGCAATGGGTGTGGAGGACAGGGGCAAACACAAGAGGTATTCAGAAAGTGGAATCGAGGGCTCTGTGAGCAACTGCTTGCAAGGAGATTGTTTATTCCCCTATCTGGCATTATTAATAGTTATTTACCTAATTTTTCACATGGAAAATTTACACTAGATATCAATGCTGCTGAAGGTAGTGACGCATAAAATAGGAACGCCACCATGCCTAGCACGCTTGCCATTTATGAGGAATGGCGGCTGCCTAGCTGCAGAAGAGTTATAACTCAGGGGCCCGCGTGCATAACTTACAGCCCTTCCCCAGCTGAGGGATGGCTGTGGCTCCAGCTGCCACCAGCGGCCCCGCCTTTACGATCCCATCTATCCCAGCTGGCAGGTCCCTCCTGCTCTGGCCACTGTTGAAGAAAAGCCGTTCATCCGTAATGTCGTGATTCTGAAGTTAGTTAGGGACTAGAGGAAATGTTCATTAAAACGTGACATCGAGGACTGGCTGCCTCAAGCAAACCTCCCTTGTCAGAAGAGGAGGACAGCAAAAGAGGAAATCTTTATATGCCATCTGGGCAAGGCTCCAGCGTTGCTGGTAATCCTAGCTAGAGGGCTGGCTTTAGCTCTAAGGAATGTGGGCTGAAGTCAGCTTGGAATAAAAGTGTTAACCAGCTGACCACAGAGCCAAGGAGAGGTGCGAGCACGAGGGCCCATCGGAGATGCACAGAGGCCTGTTCAGTGCGCAGCCCTACGCTAGTCACGGCATATCTGAGCCTGATGAGGGCCCTGCAGTCATGTGTCACACTCTCTTCGGGGGCGGTGAGAAGATGGACAATAAAATAAGATGTGCAGACAGTGATGAGTGCTATGAAGGCAACAGAACAGGATAACAGGTCAGAATAGGACAACAGGAGATGGGTTGGTGGGGACATGACTTTTTGATAGTAGACATTTGAATAGAAACCTGAATGACAGGAGTCGAGGTTTGGCCGAGATTTGAGGAAGGAGCTCCCAACAGCAGGCACAACAGCCCTGAGGCAGGAGGGCCTTGGCCTCAGGAGAAAGGAAGGGGCCCATGCGGCTGGAGCAGAGGGAGCCAGGAGAAGGGGCGGAGGCAGGCGGGGTCGGCAGGGGCCTGGACCGCGCCAGTGGTGGGAAGGATCAGGGTGCTAAGCTGTGAAAGGCGAGGTCTGATGGTGCTGCTGCATGAGAAGGGCCTGGAAGGGGAAGACTGGAAGTGGGAAGAGCGGTGAGTGTCACTGGTCCAGTTAGTAATTCTGGAGTGACAGTCGGGCAGCAGTGGGAGAGCAGAGCAGAGGAAGGCTGTGCAGGGACGCGGGCAGCGGGGCACAAAGGCCTTAAGTGCGAGGCAAGGACTTTGGAATTGTGTGTAAGGGTTTTGGTTGGGCCATGCCTAGGAGCCCTCAGGAAGTTCACGGTGGTACCAACACAGGGGAGACTGGTTGCCAGAGGGCCAGTGTCCCCAGCAGCAAGGTGCTGAGCTTCCTGGGTCACAGCTGGGACTCGCCTGCACCTGCACAGTATGAGCCTGCCTCTCCTTGACCACAAACCACTCCCCGGACAGGTGGGAAGCTGGCTGTGTGTAAATTGCAGTGTTCTGGTTTGCTTTTGGCCCCTTGGTATCCCTTCTCCCTTCTTCCGGAACAGTATCTTGGAGCATTGCCTTCCCCCAGGGAGTGCAGTCTTGGAGAGTGTAAATCAGGGCCCCCTTGGTAGAATTGCATCTTGAGAGCGCACTGGGAGGATGAAGGCAACAGCTGGAGTTGATCTCCAGGGCAGCAGCGCACGTTGTGACTGAGGAATGGGACTTTCCATCCAGAACCCCCGAGTCCGAGGTCCGTCTTTTCTAGACTGGTTCTCCTGCCTTTCCGTCATCTCTACAAGCTTCCTCAGACCCTTCCCAGAAGCCCCTTCTCTGGTGAAGCCAGCTGGGGATGGTTTCTTGTGCCTACCTGACACACCACAGACCTTCCCACCCAGCTGGGCGTGCCCACAGGCCTTTATCAGGGGGCCTGCATTTGCCTTCAGAGGCTGGGCCAGGATCCCCGGCTGGCTCCCGGAGGCTTCAGCCAAAGGCCTTCTCACCGCTGAGGAGGTGGGCACAGGGCTTGGGAGCCAGACCTGAGGCTGGAGGGTGAGCCTCCCAGAGCAGGTGTCACTCATTCACCATGCCCTAGGCGTCTGCTCTGCACTGGGTTTGTGGAGGTGAACCAGGCAGAGCAGCCCTGCCTGCACGGGTGGAGGCTACCCCCCCCCCCAATTCGGCACCCACAGGTCAGCCCCCCTCTGCCTGGTAACAGCACCTTCAGTTTGCTTAGGGGAACCCCCCCCCCGAGCCACGCGGCTTGGGAGGGGCTGCCCACCCATGGCTCAGAGGTGAGCCCTGATGAGCCAACGCCAGTTGGACTGTTCCCCTCCCCACCTCCACAAGTATCCAATTGGAGCTGTAAGCCATGAGCATGTTTGCTGGGGCAGGGGGAGCCACTAAATGAAACGTGCCCTCCTCCTCCTGACACTGGGGCATGGGTCTGTGAGGCCTGGAAGTATGGCAGCCATTTTGCTACCATGAAGAAAGTTGCTAAGATGTTTTGGGAGACCATCTTGTAGGCCCCGAGCATTGAGGCCAGCCTGATGGCAACAGAGACAGAAATATGGATGCTTGGTGACATCACGGGAACCACCAGGTCAAGCCTCTCCTAAAGGACCCCCTCTGGCCAAGTCCTTCCTTGTTTAGGCCAGTTGGAGTTGTGTTTTCTGTCATGACTGAAAGGGTCCTGACTCATTGGGGTGGAAGAGAGTCGGGGAGACAGGAAGTTAAAATAGTGGGGCAACTGTGATGATCAAGGAAGTGCGGTGAGGTGGGGGACCGGGAGCCCAAGATCTAAAGTGGGGACAGGTGTTAGCCAGCAGAGGCAGGACACGAGAGGGGGGAGTACGCAGGCAGAGGGAACAATGTGTGCAAAGGCCTAGAGGTGAGGAACAGGACGTCTCGTTCAGGAACTGAAAGAAACGCTGCAGTGCTGACAAGGGGGGCAGCGAGAGGCGGTGAGCCGCGCAGGGGCCTCGCTGTCCGGCCCTCGTGACCCCTACGTGTCCAGACCCGAGCCCTTGTGCAGTGACGGTCACCAGGGTCTTCACAGGGGCTCGCCGTGCTAACTGGCACGGTGGGAAGATCGCTGTGGCAGAAGAGATGGGAGCAGATGGGCAGGTTGGAGCCAGGAGCAGTGGGAGCCGGTGCAGAGGTGGAGGGGGACCTGGCCTAGGGCAGCGGCTCTGGGGCTGAGGGCCATCTGGCAGGTGAGCTGCACAGGATTTGGTGACTGGTGTGATGCAGGAGGGCCAGGGAGGAGGAGGCTTCAGGCTGACTCCCTGGCTCCCGCTGGGGCAGCTGATGGGTGGGGCAGCCAGTCACCAAGACGGGGCAGAAGGGCCTGTGAAGAGAGCACGCCTCCAGCCCAGCCTGCGCCTCCTGCCCGTTCAGGCCAGTGGCATCTTGGGCCAGAGCAGTGTTGGGACTGTGGAGTTGGGGAGGCCAAGGCTCTCACACGTCCAGGCTGGGCTGGCCAGTGCGGGTGGGACAAGTGACCGAGGCTGGGGACTGAAGGCAAGGCGGCCCAGAGCAAGGACAGTGAGCCGCCCTGGGCCAGTGCTGTCAGGAGGAGCTCTGCCCACGTCACCTGCTGGAACCCAAACCAAGGGGCTCCCAGGCACCAGCGAGCTCCGGGAAGGAAGGGAAAGGCCAGGCCGCGAACCACTTGCAGAGGGGCGCATGACACAGACTGAGGCCAGCCACTCCTTGGTGAGCTTTATTCTACACCTGTCGGTAAGTGGACACAGTGCACAACGGAGCGTCACGGGCACCTGGAACACGGACGCCGCTCTTCCCGACAGGGCTGCAGCAGTCGTCCCCCGAAAGCAGTGGCCCTGCACAGCGCGGGCCAGCTAGTGCTGCCGGGACCGCAAGGACTTTTTGTTCGATTTGGAGATGCCAGCCTCCCTCTCCTTGTCAGGGTCGAAGACTTCTGCACACAGAAAAGGCCGAGAAGAGACTGAACGGCAGGTGGTTGCACCCATAACATCAGCCCATCCGTGTGCCGAGGGCCTGTCCCATGTCCAACACTCTGCAGTGGAACCCTCCTCCCCTACCACAAGGAAGGCAGAATTAGCCCCAGTTCACAGATGAACTAACTGAGGGGGCTGTGCACGCTGCTTTCACTTCCCCCTCCTGAGATGGCTGCCAGGGAGACAGCCCCATCTCGACCAGAACCCCGATACTTCGGAATTTCTCCTGGGTTCTAGAGAGCCTTTTAGAACTGTGTAGTGAGGTCAGCCTTCACTTACTGCAGAAGCTGCATCAACTTGTGGGGTTCAGGTCCTGCTGGTGTAGACCTGCACACGTGTGGAGCCCTTGTCTGAGCACTCCCTGTCCGCAAGTGCCCCCTTAGTGCCAGGGCCTGGTACTCAGGGACATGCGCTCAGTCTCGCCAGTCCAGACCCTCCCAGAAGCCAGGAGAGCTCGTGAACGGCTCAGGGACACGCACCTGGTATTTCATGGGGCCAGTAGTCATTACAGTGGGGGCAGCGTGGTTCAGAATTCGACTGGAAATACTTGGCCACGCAAGGTAAGTGCATCCTGATCCCACAGGTGTCGCAGCTTTGACCCTGAAACAAGAAAGGCGACAGCTGTGGAGCCTTGTACACACCTCCATGTTCACAAACCTTCAGGAAATCGCAAGGAATATGGCCAGCAGGCTATATACTTTTGTCTTCTAGGCCCCAGATTGATAATGATAATAATCCCAAAGTCCTCAGTGCAGTGGGTTTTATTAAAGAATTCCGACAAATGAACAGAGGTGGAAGCAGCTCAAGACTCCCAGCAGAGCAGCCAGGCCGTCTCGAGTCTCAGCTCCCTGCTCACGTGGGCCCTCAGATCCTACAGGGAGAGCACGTGGACGGCGACAACTTTTCAGAAGGCGATGTGGATCAAAACCTTTAAAAAACGTGCACACTCTGTCCCAGAAATTCCACTTGCAGGAATTCAACCCAAGGAAATAATCACCAGGTTGCCCAAGGACATCTGTGCAAAGAGGCTCATCCCAGTGTAGCTGACAACTGCAAAAAGATACAACTTAAAGACGAGGGAAAAGACAAGTCCAGCACCGGCCCAACCACTGCAAAGCCTACAAGTACGCAGTGTAAACATGCTGCAGGAAATCAGTGGTCAACACAGAGACCTTCACCACACCACTGCCGACAGTGCGGGCTACGCACAAGGCTGCAGAGAGTCTGTCTGGAGAAAAAGAGAATAAAAAGAACCCATGGACTAAAACAGAGAAACCAGCAAGGAGAAAAGGCAGGCATTCACGTGGTCGTCCCGGACACTTCCGAGGAGGTAAGGGAGTGCCAGAGGCCCGGGCCAAGGGGAGAGTGCTAGGAAGTGCCTGTGGAGCCCGGGGGAGCGGGTGCCCCACTTGGTACCTGGATGAGGAGGCTGTGGCAGATGTTGCAGACCTTCATGGCGTCGGGGTACGTCTCCCGGATGTACTGCTCCATCTCCAGGATGGCCCGGCTGTGCAGGGTGAACTCCCCTTCCTTCTGCAGGACAGAACGGGAGGCGATAAGCTCTCAAGCTACTGGCAGGCCAGGCCCTTTCCGCACTTGCACCTCTGTTCCCTCTGCAGGCCCACAGCCCAAGGCCCAGGGAGATGCAAAGGTGTGGACGCCCCTTGCACTGCAGACTTCACCAACCTCAGCCAAGAGGTGTCCACACTGGCCCCTTAGCAGAGCCTTAAGCAGGGAAAACGCAGGAAAAGAGGGCCGACCCGGTGGCGCAGCGGTTAAGTTCGCGTATTCCGCTTCGGCGGCCTGAGGTTGCCAGTTCGGATCCTGGGCACGGACCTACTCACTGCTCATCAAGCCATACTGAGGCAGCGTCCCACACAGAAGTAGAAAGACCTACAACTAGGATACACAACTATGTACTGGCGGCTCTGGGGAGAAAAAAAGGAAAAGAGGAAGACTGGCAACAGATGTTAGCTTAGGGCCAATCTTCCTCAAAAAAAAAAAAAAAAAAAAAACTTAGGCAAAGACCTAAGAGGAAATCGAGGCTTCTCGCCGCCCTGCATTTTCTCAGCACCTTACTGTGCCTTCACACATGTGGAGGGTGAGTCTGCACAGCAGCCGCATGCACGAGGCACTGTCCCAGCCCTCCTCAGATGAGGCCTCAGGCCAGGGAAGGGAGGCAGTCTCCCCAAAGGGCGAACCCAAGACAACCCCTATCGAGGCGTGCACTCCTTCCACTCTTCCCCCAGCCCACCCCACCCCCAGAAAGCAGCAGATCAAGTGCCCCCCGGCACTGCAGCCTGGAGCCCCTGCAGGGACCATCCGAGATCACTTCTGGTTACATCATTTTACAGACAAAGCTGGAAACGGTTCAGAGGAGGCAGGGACAGGCCCCAAAAAACACCATGGTGGTGTGGGTGATGGGGCCTCCTGGTTTCCACGTCTGGGCATAGTCCACACACCACGTGACCCCAAAACCCTGGGAAAGCCAGGAAGTGCGTCAGCAGCTCAGATGCGAGCACTGACCCTATCGCCAAGTTACGGGAAAGAGGCAGGGTGAGGGAGACCCAGCACAAAAGGCAATGTCACAGAGCCAGGAGTTGATTCATCAAAGTCAACTGATGAATCAGGATGTGAACCTATTAGCCTTTCTGTTACCATTGATGGGAGGAGGGAGGTGCCCTGCCAGGACACTGCAGCCTGCTGAGTCTCCCCGAGTGCTCTTTCCCTTTTCTCTTATCTTCTATCAAATTCCTAGAACAGGCAAGCGCTGTTTTTCCCATTTCTGACAGATATACACCCCCTCCCGCTTTGTTCTTGCCTCCATCCCCACAAGGAGTGTTGAGGCCAACAGTGCTCATGTAACCACGCCAAGGGTCACTCTGGGCCACCATGGCAGGGCCAGGTGACCAGCCGGAGGGAGAGATGGGGCAAATGGGCACGGAGAGTCAGAGAGCCAGGAGAACTGACTGCAGGGGAGGGCAGGCGGGAGGCAGCCCGAGAGTCTCAGAAGTGGAGGGGGGCTGCTGCACGAGGCTCCCAGGCTGTCCTCGGGCCTGTGGCTATTACCTTCTCCAAGGCTCACAAATCCATAATGGCACTCCATCTCCATGGCCACCAGCCTAATCCAACTCACCCCCTCCTAACTGCACTCCAGCCCACTCCTGCCCCTCTGTAACACTCTCCAGCAACCTGGTCTGTGCAAGCCTCAGCACTGTCACTCTGCCTAAATTCTCAGGGCTTCCCACCATTCACAGGCTGAAGAACCAAGTCCCTGACGGACCCACCTCCCAGGCTCACCTGTTCCACTCTCCTTGTGCTCAGGGCGCCCTGGCCTTAGCTCCTTGAGCACACCATGCTCCCTCTAGGCACAGAGGCTTTGCCCAGGCTGCTCCCTCTCCCTTGGGTAATCTTCCCCACTCAATTCCACGTGCCTCCTACACAGCCTCGAGTGTCACTTCCTCAGTTGAGGGCAGTTTCCTTGGTTCGAGTTGTTATAAAATCATGTTTCCTTTCTGTCTGTAATTCTGCTTCAGTGAGATGTCTGACTAATCTGGCTCCTTCACCAGACCATGAGCCCATGAGAGCAACGACCAGGTGTGGCTTTCCTCACTGTTGTGTCTCCAGCACCTGATGTGGGGCCCAGCACTTGGAAATCCTAGAAGCACCTGAGGGAAGATTAAGTAGACCTCGCAGTGATCCCAGGCCCCAGCGAACAAGTTCAAGGTCAGAGTCAGGCTCAAGCTGTATTTACTAAGCATCTACTGTGCCCAGTGCCCAAGCTCTGAGGATCCACACTTTCTCTGAGCCCTCCTCCATTCTAAGGCCTTCTCTCACTGACCTTGGCCACTCTCCACTCCAGGGCCTTCTGACAGACCACGCAGCTGACTCAGCACCTCCATGCCAGGACAGAGTCTTACACAGAGCACAGGAGCAGGGCTCTCCAGGCACTGGAGAGTCTCTCATTATCCTAATGAATCAAGTGCCGTTGGGGTGATATGCCCCCATGCTATTACTTCTGTGGAAAATCCCATTTCTGGGAGGCAAGGATCAGACTCAGATATGGTCCCTCTGATCACGCTGCTGCCCCCAAGGAGGCTGGTCAGGGGGCCAGCCAGCACTTACCCCACAGTCCCTCAGCTGTTCCTCCAAAGTGCCACAGAACTCCCGGCAGCCCTCACCAGGCCGCCCCCTTCAGAAAGCATTTGACCCTCATGAAAAAATACCTGAGGGCAATCAATACCCTCATTCTTCAGATGGGAAACACAGGCTCAGAGACGAGAAGCCACTCGCCAGAGGTAGTGGCAAGGCCAGAGGAGAAACGTGGACGTGTCTCTCACCTCCCGCTCCAGGTATGCTCCTTCATCCCCATGAGGCCAGAGAGGGTCAGTCAACAAGAGGACTCCCACAAGGGCCGCAAGGGCGCCAGAGCTTTGGGAGGCTGGCATGCTCACATCTACAGTGCTCGTCCCCTCGGCCCCCACAGAGCCTGTCTCACTAGAGCTCAGAGCCGCCCCTGAAGAAGGTGGTACCAGCATCCCCATTTTACTGAGGAAAAAGCAGAGGACAGGAGCCTGGACCCGAAGCTCAAGTCCAACAGATCCCAGAGACATGTTCTTTTTCTCTGTTGCCCAGCTTCTCTGGGCAGCAAAGGGCTGAGGCCAGGGGAGAGTCTGACGATAAAGTCAGGTGCACAGCCCTGCTACCGTGACGTGACGGTGCCAGCACAGGCATCGCACGACAACCCTCGAGTCCCAAAGCCTGGGGCAAGGGTGTCCTTAGAGTGGTTGAGTGGTCAGCTCTAGCGGGTGGGTAACAGGTGGCTTCAGCATGTTTCTTTATGACTACTGATACTTCCTAATCTTCCTAGGAGGAGCAAGTATTTCTTATATCACTTTTTTGTAAGCTTTCAATAAATTCTGTTCCTCCAAAACTTGATCCACCTGCCCAGTCATCCATTCAGCAAGCATTCATCGAGTGCCTTACAGGTGGGACAAGTACAGTGATGAAGAGGTTGTAGCCTCTGCCCTTAAAAAGCCTGGCCTGAGGAGAGAGTGTGGTCAGTTATAACCTAAGCTGCCCAAGAACGCTCCATACTGCCAAAGCCTCCCCAGAGAGGAAGAAAAACTGTGACAAAGCAATTGATGGGGAGCTGCAGTCACCCAAACTGGGGCCTGCACATGGCTCTGCCATGTGCCGAGTGCGGGACGTCACCCAGACCACAGCGTTGCAGTCTGTTCAGCTAAAAAAGCAGAGCTAAGGGGCTCTCCGTCGGCGCTGGGAGGGCCCAAGGATGTGATGGGCATCAATGTGCCCAGAGATCCTGGTGCTCACTAGGAGCATCCTGCTGCCCTGCCCTCACCCCGTTGTGACCTCTCCAGCCATCTTCCTCCATCAGGAAAGTACCTCAGGAAGTGAATATTTCTGGTCTGACTGCCAGAGACAGCCCCCCCCCGCAGAGGTCAGTAACTCAGAAGACTGTAACTCTGACTACCAGAGGCAAGCGCTCCCTGAAAAGGAAGTGAAGAACCACGTCAGCCACAAGCAGCAGCCTCCAGCCATGAGTCTGACCACCAAGTGAGGAAATGGAGGGTAGATCTGAGCACGTCCTACACGGACACAGGAACTCAGAGGGGCAGAGCTGTGGTAAACCGGGCAAAAGCTGAGCCGCCTTGGCTCAGGGTTCTTGGAAACAGTGGTGCCTTTTGTGGAAAATGAACTGAAACATCTGTTCGGCTCCAATCAGTAGAACTAGACATGGGGCGTCTAAAAACTTGAATCTGCAATCTGGCCCTTTCACAGATTTTCACAGCTCCTCTCCAAACGTGGGTCTATTCTTCCCCTTTGCTCCTTAAGGGCCACCATCTAAGTGAAAGAACCCAAGAGCTCTGGCCCTGAGTAACACAATGCTGACAATAACCACGACCAGGACAGCAGTTCCTCTGGGCGCCCAGCACGAGGCACCTCACATACGCGAATTCCCACTCACACAGGTGCACCCGTGAGGCGGACACCATTACTCCCCTCGTACAGGAACACAAGGCCACCTGGACTGGGATTCAGGCTCAGGTCTGACACCAGAGCTGTGCTCCTAACCACTGTCCCCACTGCCTCGCAGTCTGTGGACCAGAGGCTCGAATCCTGGAGCCCACAAACCTGGGTGCGACTCCTGGCTCTCCACTTCCGGCTGTAGCTCCCTGGACAGATCCAGGGAGTGAGTGAACAGGAGGTTGCGAACGCCCTCACAGGGTCACTGTGGGCATCCAAGCAGATAAGAGACATGCTCAACAGACATCAGTTGGATACAATATGGTTTTGGAGGAAAAATTGTTAATTCATTCTAAAAAGTGAGGCAAGCAGGGGAAATCCTGGGACAAAGTACCTCAATCAGCCATTTGTGTTGTACAAACTTCTGCAGCACTTGCTCAGCCTCCTTCTTCCTCATCTTCTTGCCTTTAAGTTGATCAACCAGGTTCAAAATATTTGTGGAAGATGCAAAGCCAGTTTCTGAGTCAATAATCAGTTCCAACTGGAAGAAATAGCAGGTACCACGTTCATCTATTAAATCAGCAAAAACAACTTTTAAGCAATAATACCAATTCTGGCAGGGGTGGAGTAAAATTCCTCATATCACAGGCAGAATTGCACACTGGTACGATCCTTCAGGAAAACAATTTCATAATAGGCGTCAAAAGCCATAAACAGATTCAGTTTTGACTCAATGGTCACCCCTGTAACAGCATCCCAAATGGATGATCTTAATGCACCCAAATTAAAAAGGGCCACCTCGCTTCTTGCGCCCCCACCTCCCTGAGATAGAGAAGCTGCGAAATGAATGAAGGAATAGATGAGGCAGCACCCCTCCTACTCAGAGGCGGGCAGGCCGTCAAGGCTGGCCTGAGCGGCAGGCTGCAGCCTGACAGGGCAGGAGGCAGGCGAGCTCAGCAGCCACCGAGGCTCTGTGGGCCGAGGGCCGGGGAAGGCTGACAGGCCAGCTCCCTTGAAACGTCTGCCCACAGCAGGGTGCAGCCACTGGGAAGACGGGCTTCCCACACACACAGCCGCGTGGCTGGCATCTTAGAGCTTGCTTCTCAACCTCGGCTGCTAATCATCCCCAAAGGAGGCTTAGGAAGGAAAGACTCTTAAGACTTCATGCCTGGAGACTTGGACCCGACAGACCTGGAGTGAGGCTGGAATGCCTGAACTGTTTTTACCTCCCTGGTTATTATAATATGCATCCAGGGCTGAGAAGGACTGTCTCAGCCAGGTGAGTGACAAGACGGCTGAGTGAACAGCTCTGGAAGCCAGGTAGGCAGAGCAACACCTCTCAAAAGTGACCATGCAAATGGTTTAGCGGGCACCTTGTTAAAAGGCAGACTCGGATTCAACAGTCTGGGTGGGGACTGGGATTCGGCCTTTCTAGCAAGCTCTCAAGCACTGCTGCTGCTGGTCTGGACCGCATCACAAAGTAATACTTGTTCACCTGCATCGCACATGCATGAGGCCCACTGTTGCTCAGCCAGCTGGGGTTCAAACCTGGACCAGCCCTCCTTTCCCAGGCAGCCATGGCGACCTCCCCAACAATCACTAGGTGGCTGTGAATTCCAAGTGAGGCACTCAGTGACATCCCCCTGCAAAGGGCTTTCTCAGGCAGCACTGGTGACGCTGTACGACTGCAGTTTCCATTCTAATGGTGAAGACAGAAGTTCCCATGAGAAGCCTGGCCGACGGGCAATGGGAGTTACTGTACTTACAGCTTTTCTAAACAGATCCAGTTCATTCTCCGCAAAATCTGAGGCCATTTTGGAAACTGAAGTTGTTGCAAGATTCACCTAAAAAATAAGTCAGCAGGAGGGTCAGGTGTGCCCTTCACTTGTCAGTTAATTCACCTGTTGGCACTCACTGAGCACCTATGCTCAGGTACTGCGGCTGCAGGGATGGATCTGTAACCAGTCCCACATCACAGACTGAAATCTTAAGCTCAGTCGACATGTCTGATTCTCAGACACTTTAGAATTCCAAAGGCTGGGCAGTGTTCTCCAAGCTCAGATAAATTTGAGAAACCTGTCTGCATGCTAATGGAGCTTCAAATGCAAAAGGCACTGAGAGATCAGGCAGTAGAGAAATCTGATCTACCTGTTTAATCCAGCTTTCCACAGTGATATGACTCTATAGCCCTTTCTTCCCAGGAACAGAGTTTGAGAAACCCTGGGCTAGAGCCCCTCTCTGTGCGGGCCTGGCTGGACGGAGCCCGACCTCCTCTGATGGCTTAAAGTGGCTCCCTAGCCCAGGATGCGGAGCCAGTCAGCTCCTCTCCTATATTTCCCCTCATTCCCTAGCATGGAGGGGAAGTCTGAAAACAATAGGAGGCCCCATATGGGTCTCAATCCTTAGTGCCCCCACACGTTTTTTCTTTTCACAGCTTCTATGTCTTGTTCCAAATGAAAAAGCATTTTCTCCCTTTAATCCTAATATTCCATCCATTTGGGGTGACTTCTTGCAGAGAACCATCAACAAACAAAACAGAGCCAAACGCTGCCATGTCTCGGGCAGCGGCTTCGTGTGGGCCAGTGAGGTGAGCACTGAGGGTGAGAGCCCAGGTGCAGGTTCTGGTCTCCACAAACCAGTAACCACAGCGGATACCACAGATACTGCAGGCCACAGAGGCTGCGGCGCACAGAACGGGGCCGGAACGGGGCCGGGTCAGGGCGGCGGGCCTGGCTCAGTGTCTCCTCCCCCATCTCAGAGCCCTTGCTGGGGTGGGGGCACCTTCTTTCTCTCTCCACAAATGAGGGCACTGTGTGGTTGTCTCAGTCCCAGTTCCTCACAAACACCACTAGAGGGCTCTGTCTTGCACTTACCAGGGCATAGATGGGTCTCCCGTCATCTTCTGTGACCCCTTTCTTTATCTCAATATACAAGGACTCCAGGACACTGTTAATGTTGTTGATGAAGTCCTCCAACTTCTCCACAGTAGCATTGCCTGGAAATAAATAGGCAAAGAAAAGGGTGGGGGAGACTTCATGTAAAAAGTGTAGCTTGTTTCAATCATTCCATCAGCCTCAACATGTGACAGCAAAGCCAGAATCACGCGAAGGCCCCGGCCCTCTTGGGTGAATGCCAATACTGTGTGGCTTCTTTCTTCCTGGAGTCTTCAAAGAGACAAAGGGTGCTGTGAGGCAGAAAGGCCCCGGGAGATGGTATCTGAGCCTGCTGTGGTCTTCCTGTCTTTGCTCGCAGCCCCCGCCTGCTTCCCCCTTCACACTCCCTGCCGCCCGATCACCGTTCCACACTCAGCACCCTCGGTGCACTGCTCGAGTGCTCAGTCCCTGCAATGAGCCCCCACTGCACGCACCAGCCCAGCCCAGCCCAACTCCTCCACCTCGTCCCTACTTCCCCACGCAAAGCCTCAGTCCCTGCACATCCTCACACATGAGTCAAGTCTACCTCTACTCCTGTCTCCCTTGATTTGGCATCCAAATGTACTGAACACTTACCTGCTAGGCCCTGTGTGCTGGGCCCTGGGGTGCCACAGTACAAATACCCACAATCAGGGGAGGGCAGCGGCTCACACTGAGCACTCACCCCCAGAGAGGCCCTGGGTGAGCGCTTTTCACACAGCAGTCATCGATCCCGCCAAGAGCCTCCCAGGCAGGCACCAGCATCCTCCCCAGTTTCAGGGGAAGAGGCCAGGATGCAGAGAGGGGTCTGACTCCCCCAGCATTACACCACCAGACACAGTGAGCAGTGGTGAGCCCCCACAGCACGGCTGCAGCCCTGTGCTCTCACCAGCACACTAGCCCACCTCCCCACTGCCCCTGACAACAGGAGGTGCACAGCCCAGAGACACACACTGTCCGGGGCCATCAGTCCATCAGAGGAGGTGGTATGTAAGAGCCCAGGGAGGGGCCACCCAACCTAGTACTGCAGGGAGCCGGGGTGAACGCACCGCCGACTAGCCCGGGAGGGCAGGAGGACCAAGAGGGCCGATGAGGCTGCAGTGTAGGGCGGGAGTCAGACTGCACAGGGCCCTGTCAGCCAGGGGAGTGGTGACCTTTCTCCTGTGAGCAGTGGGGAGCCTTTCAGAGTCGGAAGCAGAGGAGGGCCATGGTCCGCTTTGTCTTGGAATTACCCTCTGTACTGTGATACTGGTTTAAACCAAGAGTATGTATTACTGTGTGCACTTATTAAATAGTTTAAAAAGATTTGTGCCTTAGAAAATCACTGAGAAAAAAAACAGCAGAAAAACAGAAAATATGATACCACTTATGATAAAAGCAGTAAGAAAACAACATTGCAAGAAAAAGGCCTGGAATGTTACCAAGAAGCTGATGACCAAGACCATCACTGGGAGGGGCTCATCCCAGGGCACCTGAACTCTATCTGTCTGATGTCTTACAGAGAAAGGCATTTCTAAGCTCCTGCATACCTACAGATTATTACAGTTGAAAGAATAAAGGATCACACTGGTGGCAGTAAGACACGGCCGCGTAGGCCATGTGAAGGAGATAGTTCCAACACAGGTGCAGAAGCACTATCAAGGGGCTTCTCAGTACTAAGGGGCCCAGAAAAGCTAACGACAAAGATCACAACAGTAATACTAATATGCAAATCACGGGGGATCTAATCTTCCTTTTTAAGTAATGTTCTTTAAGTTAGAAAAAAGCAATTTAAATAAAAATCAGTAATAATAAACTGGTGGTACATGGACATGGAAAAATCGTGATGGTGGTATGACAATGAAATTTGGCCACAACTGCTGAAAAACTGTGATCAGAGGAGCGAGACACGATCGTGTTTCCTGCCCCTGTGCCTCTGCTCACAACTCTTTCGTTTCTGAACTGCCCTCCCTCCCTCTCACTCCCATTTCTGCTTACTAGTTACAAAAGCCAACTCAAATGGCACTTTTTTCCATGAAATGTTCTCTGCTGCCCCCAGTGCAAAGTGCTTTCGTGCTTTCTTCCTCTTCCACACCATGCAAAACATCTCACGGCGGCGCGTGGGCCTGCCCGTTGTGTACAGGCCATGCCCTTGGCTGCCGGAAACCCTTTCTACCCACAGGGTAGAAAACTCGGGGAAACTGGGGCACATGGTAATCAGGCCTCAAGAACCATCTCTCACTGACTGACTGACAGGATTCTTCATGGGCAGGAACCACTCCTGTCCACCCAATATGACACAGTGGCAAGTCCCACCTCCCTCTCAAAGTAATAATTCATAATTTCCACTGAAAAGGCCTCTCCTGGGGTGTCATTCAGAAAAATGTACTCTGTGGGCAGATCAAAAGCATTCTAATACATCGGACTTTCCAGATACCTCGTCCGCATAAAGATGAGCTAATAGCCACTCGGCGCTTTCCCCTCTTCCCACCACCTCTGGTTTGTTGTCCAGTCTCATTTGTCAGAAACATGAATGTTTTCACTGTATTTTCATTCAAGAAAAAACAAACCCACTTCCTACCGCTGTCCTTACTGACTGCAGAAACCAGCCATCTGCTCAGTTGTTCACGTTCTCTTGGGTCGTCCCCTCTCCTACCACACAAGCTTCCTGTCAGGACACATCCACGTCCCTCTCCATTGCTGACTGTCCATGTCTCTCACAGACGCCCCATGCTGTACTGTCTCTATTGTAATCACTACCTGAGAATAAACTTCTCTTCTGTGCAGCAACACCCCCACACACACACACTTAACTTTTTGGTGACAACAGAGGCAGCGTGGGGCCAGCAGCAGGGTTTCGTGGCTCCAGCCCAGTCCTGCCCCACCTCTCTGTGGGACCCCAGGCGAGTCTCCCCTTCTTTCATCTCTGAAGACCACCCAGCACCTTCCCTCCAACTTCACACATGTCTAGAACACTTCCCTCTGACCCTCTCTCTCCCACCACCCCTGGCCCCAACTACCCCACCTCCCCATCTCTGGCGCCCTGGACACATGCCCTCCCGTACAGGCCTTCCCTGACCAGACTAGCTGAGGTTCCTGTGCTGTCCCCCCACAGTTCTCAGGCACTGCCTTCCCCATCAATGACACTTCGTTCCAGTCCCCAAATCTGGCTGCCCCACTGCCAGGGTCATCTGGTCATGTTCGGCTGCCCAGCAGCCATTTCCACCCCTAACCACACCCTAGCTTTAAAAAATATTTTTTTAACTGTCTTTCCCCTATACGTTTGGTTTTGGTGGGAGAATAATTCCCATATCTAGAGAACTAGAGGGCGCGAAGCTGAAGGGGCCAGATCTTAGGTCAGCCAGGAGTGGGCCCAGAACCCGTGCTCACCCTACCAGGCACTCTCAAAGGGACGGCTGGAGGTGGTGGCAGCCCAGCCGCTACAGAGGGAAGGTGGCTTTGGCCATGAGGTGCTGCTGTGCTTCCTGCATCCTGGTGCCCCTTGGTTCCTGCCCATTTCCCAGCCAGGGCCCTAGTTGTCAGTCAGGCCTCGGTGTCCCTTTCCCAATAGCCTCCCCACACGTTCCTTTTCAAGTTGGCCAGCACTGGGGTCTCTTTCTTGCCACCAAGATCCCTGACCTGCCCCTTAAGTGTCAAGGTTACACCAGATTGGTGCTTCCCAGTATCAGGTCTTCAGACAGGTGAATTTTCACAGCTCTGCCCACTCCCTCCGCTGTTCCTGAAGCCCATAGTGAAGAAGCTACACTTGGCAAATCTGTAGGGACAAAATGCACTAAAAGAGTGTCTGAGAATCCGTTTGGCCCCAAGATCCTGAGTCCACGTTCATGATAAAATGCGTGAGACAAAGACTGTATTACACGATGGTTCCACACCTTGAAGGACTTAAGAGAACTAATTAATAACATCACTACTCCCTTCAGAAACCTGAACCAATTGAGAAAAACAGACAAACTTGATGTAAGTATCAAAATACCAGTTTTTTTACAGGTAGAGCTGGATCAGAGGCTGGGTCCCTTGACACCACTGACCTGCAGTCAGCAACACAGGATGAGCAGCTACAAGAAGTGAGGAACGAGGCCCTGGACCAACCACAGCTGCCTCTTCTCAGAGAGCAAAGAGACACCCTCCCAGGACACTTAGCACCATGTTTGAACCAAGCAAGGCTCTATCGATCTTAGGTGCCACCTGTGTTCTTGTAAGCACGGTCTACCTGTGCATTTCTTGTGGGCTGCAGTGAAGCTGCTATTGTTAGGCTGAAAACAGTGGGCCCACAAACGTGTGGCTGGAATTCACCTTAGTATGTGCTGGGCACTATTCATTAGCTTGATTCATCTCATAATTCCGAGAACAATAACTCCATAAGGTGAGTTATTAATATCTCTACGTATAAGAGGCTTGGAGAGGTTAAATAACTTGCCCAGAGTTCCCATAGCTTGGAAATGGAGCCCAGGCCTGCCCGACTCCAGATCCTTAGTGCTCCTGGGCACTAAGCCACATAGCCTCTGTAGAAGAGTGAATGTTCTCTGAGAACATTCCCTATACCAGACCCTACCAGAGCCATATGTCCATCCCTCCTGAACCTGGCACTGTGCCTTCAGCGTCACAAAGAGAGACTCGGCCAATATAAAAAGATGGAAAGTGCTTGGGCAGTGCCTGGTAAAGACGCCAGAGGCGGTGCTGAAGACAGAGGGCTGCTCTCAGAGGACACGTACCGGGATCTGGGCCCGGCCGACATCCATCATTCCCTCGGCAAAGAAAGGAGGTCCAGCCCTGAGCACTGGCCAGGTCACGGGGGTCAGCACACACTACTGCAGGAGGAGCTGAACTAAAGGCCAAAGACCCAGGAGAGGATGGAACGGCTCTTTCTTAAATAGGAAATGCCTTTCCATCGGGGCAATTTAAAAACAGGACTCAGGGCAGTTGACAGGCTAGGCAGCACTGAACAAAACAGGACCCTTCTCCCCTGAGGAGCGGGGGCTTGTTCCGTTCATTTTGAGGGATTGTTTCTCCTGACCACCTCTGTACATATTTATCTCCTTTTGTTTTAAAATTACATTTTAATTTAACCAACAAACCTCTTCTTGCTAATCAGGGTCCCTGCTTCTCAGCAGGATACCAGAACCTGGGGCTCACTGCATACTTGGGACAGCAGGCAATCAGGAAGTCTGCTGCCCTAACTTCTGAACAACAAATAGCTCTGTTCCAAACTAGGCATCACAGATAGGAAATACTATTTTGGGGCAGAGGAAATAACAGCAAAAAATAAGAACCCAGGGGACCAAACCACTTGTGGGCCAACTTGCCCTGTGACCGCCCTCTCATCTGATGGGGCCGCTGGGCGGTCCTCCTGAGTGCAGCGAGGATGGGGCAGCCCAGGCCCTGGCTCGGACACAGGTGCTGGGGCACATCAGGCCTGAGAGAGCAGACTCCTGGGCTGGGAGAGCCTGGCAGGCAGGGACACTGGGCTGGAGAGGTGTGTGTGTGGGGGGGTCACTTCTCTGCCTCCAGCTTCTGCATCAGTTGTCTGGGGAAAATGATTCTCTTGATGTTTAGACAAGGGAGTAGAAAGATGGGAGCTGACAATGGCACTTCCAAAGTATGGCTAGTGAAGAGTGCTGAGAAGAGGAGACACAGAAGGAGAGTTGTCTTTTACGTGGCAAATACATTAGACAAGTGCTTCTCTACATCTGTACATCAATTCACCATGTGCTACAGCTCTGCTCCCTCAGGACCTCTCAGACCCTCATGAACAACCACCAAGGTGGGCAAGGATGTGGTACAGTCTGTTTTTCAAAAGAGGACACCAGGGGTCACGGTTAAGGACGTACCCAGGATCACAGGGCCAGTAAGTGACAAAGTCCAGACCAGAAATCAGACGTCTGGCCTTTAGTCTGGTGCAGTGACAAAAGGATTCAGTATTCATTAAAAAAATAAAAAATTCTTATGGATAAATTCTTAGACTTATACAACCTCCCAAAATTGAACCAAGAAGAAATGGAGAATCTGAATAGACCAATAACAAGTAAAGAGATTGAAATAGTAATCAAAAACCTCCCAAAAAATAAAAGTCCAGGACCAGATGGCTTCTCCAGTGAATTTTACCAAACATTCAAAGAAGATTTAATACCCATCCTTCTCAAACTATTCCAAAAAATAGAGGAAGATGGAACACTTCCTAAATCATTCTACGAGGCCAACATCACCCTGATACCAAACCCAGACAAAGACAATACAAAGAAAGAAAATTACAGGCCAATATCGCTGATGAACATTGATGCAAAAATCCTCAACAAAATATTGGCAAACCGAATACAACAATACATTAAAAAGATCATACACCATGATCAAGTGGGATTTATACCAGGGACGCAGGGATGGTTCAACATCCGCAAATCAATCAACGTGATACATCACATCAACAAAACAAAGAATAAAAACCACACGATCATCTCAATAGACGCAGAGAAGGCATTTGACAAGATACAACATCCATTTATGATAAAAACTCTCAATAAAATGGGAATAGAAGGAAAGTACCTCAACATAATAAAGGCCATATATGACAAACACACAGCCAACATCATACTCAACGGGGAAAGACTGAAAGCCATTCCTCTGAGAACAGGAACGAGGCAGGGCTGCCCACTCTCACCACTCCTGTTCAACATAGTACTGGAGGTTTTGGCCAGAGCAGTTAGGCAAGAAAAAGGAATAAAAGGAATCCAAATAGGTAACAAGAAGTGAAACTCTCACTGTTTGCAGATGACATGATTGTACATATAGAAAACCCTAAAGAATCTGTTGGAAAACTATTAGAACCAATCAACAACTACAGCAAAGTTGCAGGGTACAAAATCAATCTACAAAAATCAGTTGCATTTCTGTATGCTAATAATGAACTAACAGAAAGAGAGCTCAAAAAGATAATACCATTTACAATTGCATCAAAAAGAATAAAATACCTAGGAATAAATCTTACCAAGGAGGTGAAGGACCTATACAATGAGAACTACAAGACATTATTGAAAGAAATCCATGATGACATAAGGAAATGGAAAGATATCCCATGCACATGGATTGGAAGAATAAACATAGTTAAAATGTCTATATTACCTAAAGCAATCTACAGATTCAATGCAATCCCAATCAGAATCCCAATGACATTCTTCACAGAAATTGAAAAAAGAATACTAAAATTTATATGGGGCAACAAAAGACCCCAAATAGCTAAAGAAATCCTAAGAAAAAAGAACAAAGCAGGAGGCATCACAATTCCTGACTTAAAACATACTACAAAGCAATAGTAATCAAAACAGCATGGTACTGGTACAAAAACAGACACACAGATCAGTGGAACAGAATTGAAAGCCCAGAAATAAAACCACACATATACGGACAGCTAATTTTCGACAAAGGTGCTAAGAACATGCAATGGAGAAAGGAAAGTCTCTTCAATAAATGGTGTTGGGAAAACTGGACAGCCACATGCAAAAGAATGAAAGTGGACCATGTGCTATCGCCATTCACAAAAATTAACTCAAAATGGATCAAAGACCTGAAGGTGAGACCTGAAACTATAAAACTCATAGAAGAAAATATAGGCAACACACTATTTGACATTGGTTTTAAAGGAATCTTTTCGGATGACATGCCTACCCAGACTAGGGAAACTAAAGAAAAAATAAACAAGTGGGACTTTATCAGATTAAAGAGCTTTTATAAGACAAATGAAACCAGAATCAAGATGAACAGACAACCAACCAGCTGGGAGAGAATATTTGCAAAACATACATCTGACAAGGGGTTGATCTCCATAATATATAAAGAACTCACACAACTGAACAACAAAAAAAAACAACCCGATCAAAAAATGGGCAGAGAAAATGAAGAGACACTTCTCCAAGGAAGATATACAGATGGCCAATAGGCACATGAAAAGATGCTCAACATCACTAATCATCAGGGAAATGCAAATCAAAACAACACTAAGATACCACCTCACGCCCGTTAGAACGGCTATAATCACCAAGACAAAAAACAACAAATGTTGGAGAGGATGTGGAGAAACAGGAACCCTCATACACAGCTGGTGGGAATGCAAATTGGTGCAGCCTCTATGGAAAACGGTATGGAGATTCCTCAAAGAATTAAAAATAGAGATGCCCTATGATCCAGCCATCCCACTACTGGGAATCTATCCAACGAACCTGAAATCAACAATCCAAAGAGGCTTATGCACCCCTGTGTTCATTGCAGCATTATTCACCATAGCCAAGAAGTGGAAGCAACCTAAGTGTCCCTCGACTGATGATTGGATTAAGAAAATGTGGTATATATATACAATGGAATACTACTCAGCCATAAAAAAAGACAAATTCGTCCCATTTGCAACAACATGGATGGGCCTGGAGCATATTATGTTAAGTGAAATAAGCCAGAAAGAGAAAGACAAACACTGTATGATCTCACTCATATGTGGAATATAAACCAACACATGGACAGAGAAAACTGGACTGTGGTTACCAGGGGCAGTGGGGGTGGGGGGTGGGGGCTGGGGGGTGGGGGGTGGGCACAAGGGGTGAAGGGAGTCATATATATGGTGATGGACAAACAAAAATGTACAACTCAAAATTTCACAATGTTAGAAACCATTTAAACATCAATAAAAAAAAATTCTTACATAGATATGCAATGATGTCTGAGAATTACTTCAAAATAATACAGGGACAAGTAGGTAGGAATACAGGATAAAACAAGATTAGTCCTGAGTTATCATCATTTTAATTGGGCAATGGGTATATGAGGCTTCATTTTATTATTCGCTCTGTTTGACTTTTCCAAAACAAAAGGTTAAAAAATATTTCAATGTTCAACAACAATATAACTTGACTCCTTAACCCTCAGGAGTCTGAATCAAAAAAGAGAAAAATGACAGTGTCCTGTGACAAGGTGGATTAGCTCAGGGCTCTGACGGTACAGGGACAATGGACTTTTAATAACGGACTGTTTTTAAATCTATTGTTCAGAGATCTGTTTCCAAGTACATAAAGATCATTTTTTTAAAAAATCAAGAGATTATTTCAGTTAGAAGGTCTACTCTTTGGCCTTCCTTCAAATGACAGTATAAAACTTATTTTACAGTACTTGGCATAGTTCCCGCATCTCAGCCACATGCGTTAAGCACTCTAATACCCATGATAACATGGCTGGAGTTGTGACAGGGACATACGCCTACTGTCCCCATATGTGCAGTAAACCCACCATCGGCCATTCCCCTTGCCAGAGTTCTACTGGTCAGGACTCCAGTGGAGAACAGAGTGGCGCTGACTCCATCCCGATGGTACTGAGGCAGGGCCAAGTCCTGCATTACAGTGTGAGTCATCACAGAAGACTAGCCCACTTTCAGCAGAACTTCACTGCTGATACTATGCATGTGCATGTCATTTTCATCTCACCCTTTGAAAACAGGTGGTCCATCTATCGTTGAGATGAGTGGCGGCCCCCACTCCTCCTCACGCCAGGGAACCTCAAGGAGCCGATGAAGGTGCTCTGCAGGCGATGGCTGCCTGCCCTCTCTGAAACCAGAGCAGCTCTGCTTTATCCCCGGTGTGTAAGCTTCTCCTCCTTAGATTTCATCTGAGCAAAGCTTGATGAGACTGACAAATCCGATGCCCACAGAGGCCAGGCAGGAAGCACAGATGTGGACAACAGCAGGTGAAGTGGAGGACACGTGTCCCATCGAAAGAGGCAGGGCTACTCTGCTCCAGCCATGTGCCTAATCTTCAGATTTTTATGCAAAATCTCCTGTTTTTTTTTTTTAAACATGGTAATTAATTTTTAAAAATTAAAAGCCCTGTAGGCATGCCTGTAAGCTAGACACCACTGCCATTCCACCAGTTTTCAAACGCTGTTGTGGGCCAGAACCCTGCTGTAACAGGACACAGTGACTAACGAGGCCACTCTGTTCCCTGACCCACCAGATAAGTGGTTGTGGTTTCTCACACAGGCTGTGCTGTGAACAACTCAAAGGAACAGACTGTGTCACACTGTTCTTCTGGAGACTGAATATGCAAATGGACAATGGACGGACCATGTATAGAAACAGGGCTCTGACCCACAATCTGCAGCAACCAGCCCAGGGAACCAACCCATTACCTACAGTAACCAGCCCAGGAAGCCAGCCTGCTCCCTATAAATCAGACTTGTAGCTGGTCAGACACTATCTCTAGCAAACTGTCCAGGAAGCCAAACAATGACCCCTGTAATGATCGGCTCAAAATGACCAAGACTTGATTAATAACTGATAGGTTCTCTAATTTTTGTCCCTGCTGCCAAGTTTGGACCAACTAAAGAAAGCCAAATATGCTTCCCTAACCAATCACAGGGCGTGCTGCCTCTGGTTGGCCCGCCTCCAGCTTCCCCGTGCCGACAGCCTCCAATCAGGGCACACTGGAAGCTTTCCATTGTCTCCCACTCCTCTGCTTGCCGTTGAGTCTCTGCCAAACACAAGTGAAAGTGGCTGACTCCCTTGCTAGAGCAAGCTCTGAATAAATAGCCTTCGCCTGCTCTCATTTGGGTGGTCTTCGCTTATTTCCATACTCCTAGGTGCAGGACTTAGCCTAGGGCCCCGTTCCAGGCAGGGGTTAGGAAGGCAGTTGAACGGTGTGAGCAGGCCTGTGGTGCTGTCGGAAAGATGACTCCAGACACTTTTCTCCAGTTCACTACAGCCCTTTTCTGAGCCCCCTCCACCTCGTTCCTGGAGCATGGAACAGCCTCCTTCGGTCTCCCAGCATCTACTCTAGCCCCTACACCTGTTCCACATGCAGCCAGAGCGGGGCCAGATCTGGCACACACACCACCCCCCCCCCCCCGCCCCTAACAAAGCCACTGGTGGCTCCCATCACCCTTAGCCACACTCCTGCACGCCGCCCTGCTCTACACTCCAACTGCAGTGGCCTTCTCTCTATTGCTCACACGCGCAAAGCTCCTCCCCACCTCAGCACCTGCACTCGTGATTTCCCCCCACTAGGAAATGGTGACCACGATTTCTGGATTTCCTGAGAAAATCCCAGCATGAGAAGTTCAGCCCTATGGTCTACATAATAATTCCTTTCACACTATTTACCTACATTATGAATCTTCTGATAGTCATACCCCCACTCCCAACCCCAGGACCTGGGATTGCGTGACACAGAGAGGGACACAAAAGGAAGGAAGGGGCAGCAAGTAGCACATACTAAACATGTACCAGGAAGGACTCTGTGCCAGGCACTTAATAAGTTGCTTTGTTTAATCCTCACAACTTTTCCATGAGGTAGATAAGATTTCCTTTATAAAACAGAAAGCAGAGACTCGGAAAGTATAAGAACTTTCCCAAGTCCCTCATTTGAACCTGTCTTCAAAAAATGGCTTCACTATTCCTGCCAGTGGTATTTGTAGTAATCCTATTGAATTCTTTCCCAGTCCTCCCACAACCACACATAACCTCCCTCACGCTTGGGATCCAGTACTAAACACATTCCAAAACAAATGGTGTCCACACTCGGGAGAGGGTGGAGCACACAGGAGAACTGGGTTGATAAGTCTGTGTGGGCCTGAAGGGACTGCTGGGGATCAACCCTACCCTGAGTGCCTGTGCCGCACCAAGTCCTCAAGAGCGGGCTGGGATTGGACACATCTCCGCCTTCAAGTGCCAGAGACGCAACAACATTAGTTTCCTCATGGTTCCAGCGCTTCCTGAACCCAAAGATTCCTGTCACAGCTCATAACAACTGCCTGTTGTGAAATTCTGTATGTTGAAAAAGTCATCAAGTCACATTTTAGATGGCACTCTTCATGCTAATTTTATGCCCCTTTTCAGTTATGATCACAGACCTAATCCCCCTTGATTAACTGGAAAGGCAAGCAGGCTCCGACAGGGGTAAGCTTATTAACTCTTCTTCACAGCCACAGGGGAGACATGTACAACGAAATCATTACAGTAGGAGGAAAATTTATTTGGAGCCAGCTTCTAATTATCACTGAGTGCTCCTTGGAAAGAGAAGGTGCTTACAAATATGACTGCAGATACAAGATGGCATACTAAACCCTAATGTCAACACCATAACTGTGACTCACCACTAATGCACGCCGAATAACAACGTGCGGGACTCCCAAAATATACATCGAGACAACAAAGCAAATATAGTCATGCAAATCAGCAAGAGAAAAACCAACCCAGGAGGAAGGCAGACAAAAGGTGTGACAAAAATGGAAAATATCTATCATACCCCAATGTTCCTCTGATACTGTGTTCACGGATCTATTTTTGATACATGCATTTCAGTTAACTGGTTTTTTGCCTGAATACCATATTATTTATTTTGTTCACTGAAAGAATGTCAGATCTTAATTTTTTAATCTAAAATTTTAGATATTTTACCTAATTTGTCCTTAGGACAATAGATAATTTTAAAATCCACTAAAAATGAGCATAAAACATAGTAATATAGCATAATTAATTACAAAATGTTAGTGCTAGAAAGTATAGAATGATACCTCACAGCAATTTGGCAACCATTAAAGAATGAATGAATTTAGGGAAGAAAGACCAATGGATGCAAAATCATGGGTAAAAGTGGGATATTGAACCTTGTCTCCAAGTATTTCTCTGTAAAATACTTATTAATCACATAGGAAAAAGAGTAACTTGTAGTAGAGAAACCTGGCAGACACCACCTCAGTTAACACTGTATACCACCAGATAGGAGGCAGAGAGAACACACCACCATTTCTATATCATTTCTGCAAAAGTAAAAAGTATAACTTGAATCTAATCAGGAGGAAGCATGAGACAAACCTAAACTGCGGGACACTCTACAACTGTGCTGTCCACACAGCAACCACGAGCACACGTGGCAACGGAGTGCTCGCAATGCGGCTAGTCCCAATTAAGATATGCTGTAGGGGTAACACACGGGATTTCAAAGATGTATTATAATAAATGTAAAGTATCCCATTAATAACTTTTTATATTGATTACACGTTCAAATACTATTATTTTGGATATTCCTACCCGTTTCTTTCTACCATTTTTAATGTGGCTACCAGAAAATTTTAATTACATGTGGCCCCCACTATATTTCTATCAGACAGCACTGTTCTACAAAATAATTAGCCTGTGATCTTCAAAAATGCCAGGGTCATAAAAGTCAAGGAGAGACTGAGGAATTACTCTCGACTGAAGGAGCCTCAAGAGACGTATGTAACAACTACAGGCAATACGTGACCCTGGGGTGGACCCTTTGCTTAATAAGACAATGCTGAGCCAACTGGAGAAACTCGAATGGGGTCTGAGGACTGGACGGTAGTAATGTATCAGTGCTAATGTCCTGATTTTAATGGTTATCCTGTGGTTATTTAGGAGAGTGTCCTTGCTAGAAGAAAACGCTTCCTAAAGAATTTACTGGTGATGGAACTTCAAATTGGTAACTTACTCTCAAATGATTCAAGGGGAAAAAAAGTTCTTTGTACTATTCTTACAACTTTCCTTTGAGTTGGGAATTAATTTCAAAATAAAAAATAAATTTAAAAGCAACCCTAAGAGCTTCAGGCAAGGAAGCCACTCAGTGGATCCGGCACTGATTTGGAAGGCAGCACTTGGCAGTGGTGGGGCCCGGAGCCACCGTGAGAAGTGACTGGACAGGGAACCAGCTCCTACGGGCCTCTGCTTCCCAGTTTGTAAGATAAGGAGGCTGGATCCAAGATTCCCTAAAAACCCAACTTGTTCATCCAAAAAAACAGACCAGCCCCCAAACATTTTAACACAGCAAATAACTTTGAGGGAATCATTGCCATGTAACTGTGGACTATGGAAACTTTCTGCTTCTGCTCAGTAAAGCCACATGATAAATGAAATAGGTTCCAACCAAGAATCAGGCTCAGGTTTGGGGCACCTTCAAGCCCCAAGCTGGGCAACACCATTCCCAAACAAAATCATCAGGCTTAAGCATCTACTCCCCAAGGGACCTTGCTTCCATGTTTGTTTTGTTTTTAGGAAACTGAACTAAAGAAACTTTCCATAACTACTTACCAACTCTCTTGTGAGTCAGACTTCAAAGAAGGTGCCTCTCCAGGTAAGCCCTGGATACAGGATAGAAAGCATCCTTTCCTGGACGCTGCATCTATTTTCTCAGAGTCCCACAAGACGACACAGGGCCTTACCAGACCAGGAGAATGAGCTCTATTTTGTAATTCCCCCTACCTTTCACCATTTATTGGGCACTTACAGGCTTGAAGCACAGGCCACACAATTACATTAGCAATCTGTACTAATCACCCTGAGTGGCAGATATCTCCAGTCCCACTTTAAAGCTGGCAAAACTGAAACTCTGAGCTTCAGTGACTTGGCTAAGGTTAGACAGCTACCAGCCAGCCCTGGTGGTTTAGTGGCTAAGATTCAGCGCTCTCAAAGCCGAGGCCCAGTTCGTTTGCTGGTCAGGGAAACACACCACCTGTCTGTCAGGTATCATACTGTGGCGCTGCGTGTTGCTGAGATGCTGAAAGCTATGCCATTGGTATTTCCGATACCAGCTGAAGATGACGGGGAGAGGTTCAGCTCGGCTGTGCACAGGGCCACTAGGAGTTAGAATTGACTCTGTGGCACTAACAACAGGACAGCTACCAAGCAGCAAAGCGGGTTTAAATTCAGGTCTTTTTTTTAAACAGCCTTGTTGAAATATAACTGACATACAATTAACTGTACATATCTAAAGTGCACAATTTAATAAGTTTTGACATATGTATACACTATTGAAACCATCACCACAATCAAGACAATAAACATATCCACTACCCCCAAAAATTTCCTCATGCCTCTTTGTAATCCCCCTCTCTAACCCCTCGAAACTCTCCCTTTCGCCATCCCCAGGCAACTAGTGAACTAGTTTATCTACCACTACAGCCAAGTATGTGTTGTCCAGAACTGTATGTAAACGGAGTCATACAGTACACGCTCTCTTTTGCCTGCTTTCTTCCACTCAGCATAATCATTTTGAGATTCGTTCATACTGGAGCACGAAGCAATAGTTCATTCCTCTTTATTGCTACATAGTATGCCATTGTATGGATAATAACCACAGTTCATTTATTGATTCGCCTGTTGATGGACAACTAAAGTGTTTGCAGTTTGGGGACATTACAAGTGAACCTACTCTGAATACTTATGTACAAGTCGTTGTGTGGACAAATATCTTCCCTTCTCTTGAGCCTAAAAACACATACACGAGAGAGGACCGGCTGTGTCATGAAGCTGCCACACTCTTTTTCAAAATGGCTGGACCATTTTTCATTCCCAACAGCAGAGGAGAGTTCTAGCTCCTCCGTTTTCTCGCCAATACTTGGTATGCACGGTCTTTTTAGTTTTAGCCACTCTAATAGATGTGTAGTGATATCTCACTGTGGTATTAGCCTGCATTCTCTAATGCCTAATGATGTCGAGCATCTTTTCATTTGCTTATTCGCCATCCACATAACTTCTCTAAGTGTCTGTTCAAGTCTTTGCCCATTTTCTAATTGTCAAGTTTTGAGAGTTCTCTATACGTTCTGGATGCAAGTCCTTTACCAGATCAAAGATTTGCAAATATTTTCTAGCATTTGGCTTGTCTTTTCATTCTCTAAATAGCATATTTTAAATAGCATAAGTTTTTAATTTTGAAGTCCAATTTATCTTTTTCTTTCTTTTATGGATATTTTTGGTATTATATCTAAGATATCTTTGCCTAACCCAAGGTCACAAATGTTTTCTCCTATATTTTCTTTTAAAAGTTTCATAGTTTTAGGTGTTACGTTTAGGTCTATGATTCATTTTGAGTTAATTTTTGTATATGGTACAAAGTATGACTCAGGGTTCATTTTTTGTGAATATGGACATCCAATTATTCCAGCATCATTTTTTGAAAAGACTATCTCCACTGAATCGCCTTTGCATTTGTCAAAAATCAGCTGTTCATCTACATGTGGGTCTATTTCTAGACTCTATGCTATTCTATTGATGTTTATCTTTATGCCAATACCACACTGCCTTGTTGTGGTAGCTATAAAATAGGTCTTCAAATCAGGTAGTTAATATTAATTGACCTTAATTAACAGGTAATTAATCAGTGTTAATCCTCCAAATTTGATTGTCTTTTTCAAAGTAGTTTTGGCTCTTCTAGGTCCTTTACATTTCCACGTGAATTTTGGAATCGGCTTGTCAATTTCCACAAAAAGCCCTCCTGGGATTTAATTGAGATTGAGTTAAATTATAGATCAATTTGGGGAGAACTGATATCTTAACAATATTGAGTTTTCCAGCCCGTGAACATGGTATGCCTCCATTTATTTAGATCTTCTTTGATTTCTCTCAGCAATATTCTATAGTTTTCAGCGTATAGGTCCTACAAATTTTTGTCAGATTTATTCCTAAGGTTTTCATATTTTTGATACTATTATAAATGGTGCTTTCTTAAAATTTCAATTTCTAGTGATTCACCACTAGCATACAGAAATACAACTGATTTTTGGATACTGATCTTGTATCCCGCAACTTTACTAAATCCACTTATTATTTCTAGTAGCTTTTTTGAAGATTCCATCAGATTTTCTACACAAATGATCATGCCTGTCAACAGACAGTTTTACCTCTTCCTTTCCAAACTGGATGCCTTTTATTTTTTTCTTGCCTGAGTGTACTGGCTAGAACAGAAATGACTAGAATGCCATTCTTGTCTTGCTCCTGGTATTAGGCGGAAAGTATTCAGTCTTTCACAGTTCAATATGATGTTAGCTGTTTTACATAGATACTCTATATTGGGTTAAGGAAGTTCCCTGCTTTTCGACTTTGCTGAGGGTTTTTATCAGGAATAGACGTTGGATTTTTAACTGTGCAGATAATTGTTGATTCCTCTCCCCTGCTCTAAGCCCCGAGGTCCTGTTTACCTTGCTTATACTCTGCTTCTTAGGATCTCTTTAGTTTTCTGTAACTTTTGCTGCATCATGCCAGGGTAGATATGAGATTTTGTCAAATGCTTTTTCTGCACCTACTGAGATGATCATATGGTTTTTCTTTTTTAGTTTGTTAATATGGTGAATTACATTGATTGATTTTCAAATATTAAACCAACCTTGCATTCTTGGGATAAACCCTACTTGGTCACATCATATCATCCTTTTTATATATTGCTGGATTAGATTTGCTAAAATTGTGTTTAGAATTTTAGCATCTATACTCATGAAGGATCTTGGTCTTTAGTTTTCTCTCTTTGCAATGTCTTTGTCTGGTTTTGGTATCAGGACAATGCAAGCCTCACAGAATGAGCTGGGAAGTGTTCCCCCCCCTTCAATTTTCTGGAAGACTTTGGGTGGAATTGGTATTACTTCATCCTTAAATGTCTGGTAGAATTCACCAGTGAAGCCATTTGGGCCTGGAGCAGGCACTATTCCCAGCCCTGTGTGAACATCCGGCATTGTTTCTCTCTAATCCTTTCAACTGGTTCTTTCCTTCGCCTCAGGTAGCTCCCTTGGTCATCAGTTCTCAGCTGGATCTTTGATGCAGCGTGAAAGAGGTGGTACTAGTTTTCTCTCTGTGTATCTCTATTCTCCACTACTCGATCCTGCAAAGTCTGGCTGCTTTCATCTCCTTGAACTTTCATCTCCATCTCCTCAACTCAGACAGTCTGTCTAGCTCTGGTTGGGTTTCCCCTGTGCCATGGCCTGAAAACTCTCTCAAGGCATTGAGCTGAGGCAATCGTAGTGCTCACCCCACTTTTGCCTGTGGTATAAGAAAGATACTAGGGTCTTTGTCCTCAGTTCCTGGCACAGAGTTCCTAAAACCCTTGGAATTTCCTGAGTGATAAGGGTGATAAGAGTGTTTTTTGTTCTAATGAGGAGACTCTTGGCAGGTCCCTAAATAACTTCAGGATAGGGGCTAGTTGCCAGAAAGACCAAGCCTTGATTAGAAACTTGGAACTTTCAGCCCTATACCCCAACTCTGGGGAGGGGAGTGGGGCTGGAGATTAAGTTAATCACCAATGGCCAATGATTTAATCAATCATGCATATGTAATGAAATGTCCATAAAAACCTTTAAATGGTAGGATCTGGAGAGCTTCTAGGATGGTGAACACATCAAAGTGCTGGGAGGGTGAAGCACCCAGAGAGGGCATGGAAGCTCCATGCCATCCCTGCTCCCCATACCCTGCCCTATGCATCTCTTCCATTTGGCTGTTCCTGAGTTGTATCCTTTCTAATAAGCCAGAAAATGTAAGTCAAGTGTTTTCCTGAGTTCTGTGAGCCATTCTAGCAAATTATTGAACCTGAGGAGGGGGTCATAAGAACCCCTGATGTACAGCTGGCTGGTCAGCAGTAAGGCTGGCCTAGGACTTGTGACTGGCATCTGAAGTGGGGGCAGTCTTGTGGGATCTGATGCTACCTCCAGGTAGAGAGTGTCAGAACTGACTTGAGTTATTGGACACCCAGTTGGTGTCCAGAGAATTGGAGAGGTGGTATTAGAAAAGACAATACATATTTGGTTTCAGGAGGGAAAAAAACCCTCACTGCCTATCTCCCAAGACATCACTGTCCTTCACTGACTAATGTTCAGTGTTTCATATATCTTGTCCATTTTTCAATTGTTTCATACAGGAAGGTAATTGGTCCCTGTTACTCTATCTTAGTCAAAAGTGGAAATCCTCAAATCCAAGTCTAAACCATCACTCCCTAGGCCTCCTATACCTACTTCCACCAAGGGGGCTTATACTTATCTGATTTTGTGTCTGTATGATTCGTGAGACCCAAGGCAAAGCAAAAGCTTTATCTCTGTGTCACTGGTCCCTAGCACAGAGGACTGACCCACATGAGATCTTAGGAAGTTGTGCTGGATGAGCACATACATGGACACAAGCTCTGGCTCAAAATCTAAGGTAATCTAAAAACACAGGTCCCCAGTGCCATTCAGAAAGGCCAGACCCAAGGCTTTACACCAGGACATCAGAACAAAATCAAAACTCTTTGCTAGCCAGGAGAACTGGGGAATTTGTTTTCCCCCTAATGACAGTAAGAAAAGAGCCCAAACCAAAGCCCAGAATAGGAAGTGCTTTAATAAACTGGACCAACACTGTGGGAAACTGCAATTGGAATAACTTGCAGTTTCAATGACTCCTTTGTTTCATAATTCTCTTAGAAGCTAAATATTTTTCCAGTTGGTAAAAGGGGACTTTCCTCGGCATCTTTTCAAAAGATAGGAGATTAATGAAATTGGGTCTTTTAAGTATTTACTTAATTTGAGATAATTTCTTTTCATCATTTCTTGTTTTAAAATCTCTCAAATAACAATAATGCTTGGGAACAAGGTTTTTTTTTTTTTTTTTCTCATTTTAATGAAGGGTAGGGGAAAACAAACTACAGTTCTAACCTGATTACCCTAGCCATACCACATCTTGATGCACAGAAATGGCACATAAAGTGTGAAGAATAAATCAATTCCTAGACACATTCTACAGGACTTTCCTAAATTAGATCATAACAACTTTAAAGGTCAAATAAAGGCAAAAACACTTTCATTTTTAGTATTAAAGCATCATATGGCTCCTTGCAGTGAGCTATGAAACTTCCCCATCAACATTAAAGATCACACTCAGGACTTATACATGAGAAACTAAAAGGGAGAAGGAATGAATTGTCATATAGATAAAAGATTAAGAAAAGCATTCTTATGCCCATCATTGGAGGATACTGAAGGGTAGGTTTCAAGTCCTGTTGTGCTTTTTAAAGAGCAAGAGAAGTTAGCTTAACAGGTATAATACTCCCTTTCCATAAAGGAGGCTCCCACCAAAGACCCCTATCCACCGCAGTGCAGGCAATTCGAGCAAATGTTTTCACCAGAAGGAAAGTTCTCAAACACAGCACCAATTATGTCACTTCCTGTTTCAGATCTTTCTAGAAGTCCGCACTGTCTATGGAATTAACCAAAAAAAAAACACCAACCCACCACTATGGTGTACATACTATGGGTTCTTCATGATCTGTAAACCTACACACCAAAACAACCTATTTTCTTCCCACACATCATATATTCTTGTCTAGGCATATATTCATGCCTTTTCCAAGGCATGTTATTTGTAAGTCAACTAAGTTTGGATACACAGGATTAAACCAAGTTAAACAAATTTCCTTACTGTAGGACCCCTCCAGACCTTTAATTTGTTAACATGCACCATTAAGCTCCCAGAGTCTCCCATGGGATGCTTCAATGGACCAGCCACTTCAAACCCTGCCTCTCCTCTAACATGCCACCCTCTTTCATCTTCCTTCTTCTGCACATCACAAAAGAATATTTGTTTCTGTACTCACTGTCTCCCCCTTCTTACTGCCACTCATCCCTCAGCTCTCTGGGATCTGGCTTCTGCCTCTATCATGCTGCAGACTGAAGCTGTCTACAGGTGGCACCTTTTCTCGTGTCCCCTCACCTGTGTACTTCGCCACCCTCCCATACCTTTCCTCATCCCTCTGGGCTTGGCTCACCTCGATGTTTTTTCCGCTTTTCTTCTGAAAATTAAAAATATATAGAAAAAGACAAAAACATAGAATAAAACCTATATTCTCATTAATCAGAAGTGACAACCATTAGACTATACTAATAATGTCATGTTTGCTTTAAGTCTTTTTTTTTTTAATAAAAGAACAAAACAGGATAAAGTGTCCTTTGATTTCTAGCGAGAAACCAATCTGCCCCTCTTCTCCCCAAAGGCAAGCACCTCACAAGTGTGCTGCGTATCCTTCTGTTCCCATTTACGTGTAAAGGTATGTATTCATGAACAATGAAAATCGTTTTGTACTTTACAAAAAGCTTAACACAATGACATCATACAATAAGTATAACTTATCGACTTTCTTTTTCACTTAATATCTACCCATACTGACACACAACTCAACAAGATCTACCATACTGATTTTACTGATCTATCAACATTGATCCTACTGCTTCTACCACTACCTTCAGTTACTGAAAAACAGTATGTTCCAGATCCTGTCTCTAAGCGTTTCACGTGTACCATCTTATCTACTCCTCCCAACAACCCACCAAGAAGATGCTCCAAATGCCCACAGCTGGCACAGGGCAGGGATGGCACGTTCTCTAGCTTTGGCAGAGTCCAAGGCTATCCCCTTAACCACTATGCAAGCTGCCCTCTTACTATCAATAGCCAGCTGAGCACCTTCCCTGTGCCAGAGGTTGTGTATGTATCATGTCTCCTAATCCTCTGACTCTGTGTGTCAATTTCAATTAATTATCCTCATTTTAGAGACAAGAAGCTCAGGCTGGAGCCTTGGTGTGAACCACAACTATACAGCTCTAGAGCTGTATATGAGCTGAATGTCAGATTTACCCAAAAAAACAAAAAGTCGAAGATGAGAGTAGAAAAACGGGCTGGCGTGAGATTGTGCGAGACTTGAATGCCTAGCTCAGGAGTACTGGTTGACTGATACTATACCAATGTCAGCAGTCTCTGATCACACAGTACCCGAGCATCCTGGGAACAGGGAGACGATACTCACAGTCATGGACCTTATAGCAATGCTTCTGCAGGCGCTTAACATCCCGCTCCTCCAGCACTCCGTGAGTCATCAGCAACTGGAGGAATCGCCGGTGGACATCAGTCATGATGCCCATTCTTCTTGTACTGCCCTGCATGTACGAAGCAACTAAAAAAGGAGTCAATGAAACCTAGTCACCTCTGAGCACACCAAAAGCAATGTTCTAATTTACATGAACACATATTACTTTGTTATGGTTTTTCAAATCAAGTTCAGCGTGCTCAATAGTACAAATGTGAAAAAGACACAGTCAGGGGCTAGGCAAGTCAGTACTCGGCAGTGGTGAGACGTGTAGGTTCTGGAGCCAGCCAGAACGCCTGGATTCACAGCTTGGCTCCACCACTTAGGTGTGTGAAATTGGGACACACCCTCCATCTGCTTCAGTTTCTGATCTGTAAAATGACAGCAATGATTGAAACGTCCTGCAAAGAATTATTACAAGGACTAAACAAGTTAATACATATAAAAGCCTGGTAACATACCACGCACCAAATACGTGTTGGCTGTTTTTACTATTAGACAATTCTGGGTCTGAACCTTGGCTCAGCCAATTACCAGATCTACGGCCTGGATAAATTAAGCTGAGGCCCCATTTTCTCACTATAAAAGTAGAATAACGTTCGTTGCTTAGAGAACCGCTAGTAAGCACTTAGCAAATGCTGGCTTCCTTCTCCTCTCCCAAACCACTAATAAAATAACTGTCATGGTAGGCCTGTAGGGTATTTTTAAATCTCCTGCTCTCTACTAAAACGCTATCTTTCCACAAACCACAAAGATCAGAGCCGATAAAAGTATTACACAAGCCCTGATCAAAAAGCCTGCTCCTGCCACAAGAGGTGGCACAGTGCGGGGGCTAAGAGCGTCAGTTTAGAACGAGACAGGTGGCATTGAGACTAGTGCTTGCCAGAGCTGCCTGATCTGAAGAATCACCCAACCCACGCATGAAAATACAGATTCCCCAGTCTCTTTCCTGGAGGATCTGACTATAGAGGGGCCTGGAATTCTAAGGTTTTGACATTCACTTCAAGTAATGCCATGATCTGACAAGAAATTCACCGTTACCTTAGGCAAATACAGCACAAAAACATTTTTAGCTAACATGTTTAATCTCCCCAAGCCTCAGCTTTTTCATCTATAAAATGGGGATAATAATAACTATCTTAAAGGCATAGGATGAAGTTCTTGGGAAACCAGCGGTTTCCCAAGAACCTGGCACACAGGAGATACATACGGGAGAAAAATGCTGAAAAAACCTGGCACACAGGAAAAAATGCTAGTTACTGTTCTTTTTAAACAGCACCATCAACTGGACCTCAGAGCGGGGAAGATGCACTATCTCATGCCCCGTTTCTCTGCCTGCTAGATAGTCTCGAAAATACCTCACCAAGCATCTCAACCTCAACAAATCCTGAACTGGACTCATCTCCTTTACCCATTCTCAATCCTTTTCTTCCCCAAGTCCTCTTCTCGAATCATCTGGTTTAGGTGATACGGTCCATGCAGTCAAAAAAAACACCGCAGACCTGAGCGTCAAACTCTGATCCTCCTCTCCTTCAACCTCAGACCCAGCCAGTCGTCGAGTCCCGTCAAATTTACTTCCTGTCACTAGGACCAGGTATCTCCGTTCATCTACCTCGTTTTTATGTATAGAGCACCACTTATTTGCCAGTGGTTGTTCTGGGCACAAGGACAGAATGTGCCAGGCTAAGGAATTTGGACTTTTATCCTAGAAACTTTAGAGACTAAGGCTCTCCAAACTAAGGGTCTTTAAGCAGATGACACAGCCAGACTGTTTCAGATAAAAAACTTGTCAAATTGAATAATGAATAAAATGTAGCTATATGATTATAAGAGCTACTTCTAAAACATAAAAACACCAAAAAATTAAAGGGATAGAAAAATATATACTCTGCGGACTAACCAAAATAGAGCTGGTATGGCTATATTAATATGACACAAAACAGACTCTAAGGCAGAAAGCATTACTAGAGATAAAGACAGTCACCACAAAATGATAAAAAGGTTCAATTCCCAAGAAGATATAACAATTCTAAACGTTTATGCACCTAATAACAGAGACTCAAAACAGTTAAAGCAAAAAATGATCAGAACTACAAAGATAAACATACAAATCTGTAACCAGAGTGGGAGTTTTTAACATATCTCTTCCAATGATTGATAAAATGAACAAAACAATCAGTGAGGTCAGAAAAGATTTGTACAACATAGCAAAAAGCTTACTCCGATGAACATGCATAAAACACTGTGCCCAAGAGCTACAAAATACAGAGTCTTCAAGCATATCCAGAACAATTATGCAAATTGCCACATGCTAGCCCAGAAAGCAAGTCTTAGCAAAATTTAAAGGACTGGCCTCATATAGAACATGTTCTCTAACTACAATGCAATAAAGTTGGAAACCCAACACAAAAAGATAACTAGAAAAATTCCATTTAGAATTTCAGAAACACATTTCTAAATAATCCATTATCAAAGAGGAATTATTGGAAATTAGAAAGTATTTTGAACTGAAAATAACAAAATTTTATACACAAAAACTGGTGGGAGACAATTAAAGCAGTTGAGGGAAATTAATAGCCTTAAATATTTATATTTTTTAAAAAAGGGAGATGCGGGCCGGCCCCATGGCTTAGCGGGTAAGTGTGCGTGCTCCGCTACTGGCGACCCGGGTTCGGATCCCGGGCGAGCACCGATGCACCACTCTTCCTGCCATGCTGAGGCCGCGTCCCACATACAGCAACTAGAAGGATGTGCAGCTATGACATACAACTATCTACTGGGGCTTTGGGGGAAAAATAAATAAATTAAAAAATTAAAAAATAAAAAATAAAAATAAAAAGGGGAGATGTGAAAATTAACGAGTTAAGCATCCATCTAAAGAAGCTATAAAAAGAACAGCAAATTAAATCCAAAGAAAGTAAATAATGAAGAGCAGAAATTAATGAAACAGAAAATAAATGCATACTTGAGGAGATTAACAAAATCAAAATTATTCTGTGAATAAAACAATAAAAGTGACAAACCTCTGACAACATTTTCCCAGAGAGAGAAAACTTACACATAAACTATTGGGAAGGAAAAAGGGAAACGAATTGCAGATACAAACTGCAAATTTAAAAAGATATTATAAACAACTTACAACAATCTGAAGTTTTAAATATGTGCAAAGTCATAGGAAATTCATTCAAAACTCACTACAGAATTATTTGAAAACCTAAAAGTTTCTTAACCACTGAAGACATTTTATGGGAAATCCATCTTCCCACAAAGAAAATTTCAGGTCCGGATGGATTTATCAGGAAATCCTACCAAACATTCTAGAAACAAATAATTTCAAATGTTACACAAACTACCCCAGAGCCACAAAAAGAGCAAACCGTCCCCAAATTATCTGATAAGGCTGACACAAGTTGGGCACTAAAACCTAACAAAGACTTCAGAAGAAAGAAAAATAAAAGGCCAATATTTTACACAAACATAGATGAAATCGTCCAAAGCAAAACATTAACAAACCAAAGCTAGGAATGTAAAAACGATGATAAATCATCATCAAGTTGGGTTTATCCCAGCAATAGATTATCATTTTAAAATCATCCAATGTTATATGTCAATAATATCTCATGAAAGCTGGGGGGGATCAATCAATGTGAGTCACCACATTAACAGAATAAAGAAGAAAAAGCATACAATCATCTTAACAGATGCAGCAAATACAGTTGACAAAACCCAACATTTAATTCGTACTAAAAACTCTTAACAAACTTGGAATAGAAGGCAACTTCCATTATCTACTAAATGACATCTACAAAAACCCAGAGCAAACATACTTAAGGATGAAATGTTGAAAGCAATCATTTTAAAATCCAAATTGATCCAATGCAACTGAATCAATGCAATTCCTATCAAAATCCCAACAGGCTTTGTGTGTCTGTTTGTGATTTGACAAGACAATTCTAAAACTTACATGGAAAGTGTAAAGGCAAAACAGCAAAGGCCTTCTTGGAGAAGATAAAGGCAGAGGACTTGTCCTAACTCATTCTAAAGCTAGGGTAACGAATAAAGTCTGGTAATGGTATAGAAATGGACACACAAGACCAATGGAACAGAACAGAGAACTCAGAAATGTATGCATATGTAGATACTTGACATGTTGGAGAAATGGAACTCCATTTCAAAGCAAACTTTTCAATAAAATGTGCCAGAACAACTGATTATCCATATGTGAAAAAAATATATATAAAACTAGACCCTTTCTTTACACTATGCACAAAAATCTATTCTTGAGGATTAAGGTCACAAGAAAGGAAACAGGACAAAACTTTTGGACAACAATATAGGAGAATATCTTTACGATCCCAAGGTAACGAGGGATTTCTTAAAAAGACAAAAAAATTCCAAACCATAAAGGAATATCAGTAAATTCAACTTTGTTAAAATTAAGAACCTCTGTTCACCAAAAATACCAGAGAGTGAGAGAGAGAAGACAAGCTACAAACTGGAAGGTATCTGAAAAACATTTAAGCCACAAAAGATTCATATTCAGAACATATAAAGAACTCCTACAAATCAGTAAGGGGAGGACAACCATAAGAGAAAAATGAGCAGCAGAAATTTCACATACAGGATACACAAATGATTAATAAATACAGAAAAAGATGCTCAATCTCAATTTCATCAGGCAACTGAGTATTCAAACCACAGTGATTAATGTCTTACCCATCACCAGATAGGCAAAAATTCTTGAGAATGGCTGAGCCCGCAACTTTCATCCACTGCTGGTAGAGTATAATCTCTTACAACCACTTGAGACAATTTGATATTACTAGCAAATTTGGATATCCCCAGAAATCCACTACTAGGTATATAACTTAGAGAAACTTTTCCACATTTGCCCCAGGAAATATATTTGTAAAAGCACCATGTAATAGCAAAAATCTGGGAACAGTATAAATGACGATCAACTGAAGAATGCCTACATAAAGCACTTATAGTCATACCATGGAATTCAAAACAGCAACGAAGATGAAGAAGAGCTACTCACATCAACATGGGTGCATCTCATGTACATAACCTTATGTGCAAAAATCAAGTCACACAAAATATATACTAGGATCCTATTTATACAAAATTCAAAACCTAGCAAAACTGTACATTGCACTCATCAGAGATACAGGGCGAGTAAAAACTACAAAGAAAAACAAGGGAATGAGTAACCCAACATGCAGGGCAGAGGCTATCTTCAGCGAGGGGAGACAGGATTCTGTGGGGCTTTGAGGATAGACAATGTTCTATTTCTTAACTTGGTGGTGGGTATATGGGTGTTCATTCTAATTCTTCAAACTTACATTTTCACACATTTTTATCGGCATGTTATGTATCTTGATAAAAAATAAGAAAATGATATAAATATGTTAAGTAACAGCCAAAATAAATGTCAGTAAGAACACCGTATAGAACACTCTAATTTGGGGACAAGAGAAGGGAAATAGCGTGAAAGATACAGATAGGCTTGTTAATGCATAGAAGTCAGTTGTCTTTATGAAGAGGGCCAGGGTAGGAGAGACTGACCATGGACATGTATTGTCTACTCAAATAACCATAAAATAGAAATGTTTATGGAATAAGCAAATCTCAATCATAATCGTTTGAGCTATGTGCTAGATGCAGTGTTAGTGCTTCACATGCACAGTTGCATTTAATCCTCATCAGAACCTTATGAGGAAAGCATTACTGACCCCATTTTACAGACGAGGAAACTGAGGCTGAGAGAGCACAAGGTGACACACAGTTAGTGATGGAAATAGCCAGTGGCCATACAAAAGCAGAGTTCAGGAACCGTGGCACCTCCAGTCCAGAGAAGCGAGAAATACGAGTGAACAGTACAATTATGATCCAGGTCCCTTATCTGCAATTTTCAAATCTAAAAAGGTCTGCAAACCACGTCTTTCAAGTTTGAAAACCTGATCTGACCTAACGTGAGGCTATTTATGGCTGTTCTTTATCCCCTTTCGTGTAAATGTGCACGTATGTAGCTGCGGAAATATTAATGTATTTGATTCCAGGATGCTGCCCTAGACCCCACGGAAGGCATGACATAACGGAGCATATATGCACCATTTTACCTTTCGAAAATTCGAGAAATTTGGGATTCTGCACACATCTAGCCTCAGGGCTTTAAAATAAGAGGCTGTGGACTTGAACAAAGTAATTAAGTTCTGCACACAAAATAGGGGTGAAGCACAGAGGAGGGCGAGAGTAACTGAGAGTGGGGTCAGCGAAGGCCATAGTTACGTACTGTTTTGATAACATTTTGTATTTTGATTTTTCAACTCCGATGATTAAAAGTACTTTTTCACCTAAGATTACGATTTTAAAATGTCTGTGTGCGTGAGGGACTCGGTGCCAGCCCACCTGCCTCTGCCGCCCGTCTTCGGGCCTCAGTTTCCCCACCAGGAAATGCGAAGTCCGGAGCCCCCGGGCCCCAGCGCCACACTCCTGCCCAGCACGCGGCAGGCCCCGGGGCCTGACCCCCGCCTCCGTCCTCCCCTCTCATGCCCGGACAACACTCCCCCTCCCCATCAGCCCCGCGCCCCGGGGTACCCACCGAGGCCCCCAAACGCAGCCCACACGGTCCCAAGCGACGGCAGAAAAGCGGCCTCGGCTCCTCCTTCGGGGCGGGGCGAAGGCGGACGCGGTGCTCCCATTGGTGGCCGTCGCAGGTTCGTCCCGCCCACCAGTGACGCACTTCCTGTTCGCCGGCCCGCGCGGTTGCCATGGTGTCGCAGAGTCTGTTGGTGAGGTCCGGGGTTACGAGCTTTCCGCGCCGCTCTCGGTACCTTACCGGGAAGGGCTTCTCCTTGTCGCCTGCCGCTTCCTGGCCCGCGGTGGCGCCCGGCGACCCGAGAGAAGAAGGGCAGGAGTGCAGCGTGCCCCCCCACCCCGGGCCGCGATCCCACGGGCACAAGCTAGTGCCTCAATTTCCCCATCTGTAGAACTGACAGTGTGACCTCAAGGTCAAGAATGAGGGTCTGTTGTCACACAGCCTGAGCTAGAATCCTGGCTCTGCCACTTGCTAGTTGCCGGAAATTGGGCAATTCCTGAGCTGCGCAGAGCCTCAGTTTCTTCTTCTGTTAAATGCGGATAATCACAATCCCTATGAAGTAGTGTGTTCGTCAGGTTTAAAAGGTAACGCGCGTGGAAATGCTGATTGAATGTTAGCTAGTCTTACCTAGGGATTGTTGTGAGAAGTAACCGAAGTTACCAATAGAAGTGAAGGGACTGTTTTTGAGTCTCCAGGGCACTCCTTTTACAAACATTTGTACTCCAGTCTCGTCTGAGAGCTGGGTATGCAGTCTAGCAGGGGAAATAGGTAGCTAATTATAGGGACAGTAGAAAGTGCAAGTATCTATCTCTGTGATGAAAGTTTCAAACCCCTACTCGGCGGGTTACCACTCCTGTGAGCTTGGACAATTTCTCAACCTCTCTGGACCTCAGTTTCCTCCTCTGCTGATGGGGAAAGCAGTAGAGTGTAAGGGTTAAAGGCTTGAGCTCCTGAGCTGGACCATGTGGATTTGCATCCTGGTGCTTAAACTCAGTATCTCTGAGACCCAGCACAAGGTATTGAAGCTCTCTGCCTCAGTTTGCTCATCTATAAAGCAGAGATAATAATAGCACATTGTTGATAAGATTAAATGAGTTAATACATGCAAACCACTTAGAAGAGTGGCACATAGTAAGCCCTCAATAAGTGTGAGTTACCATTCTAATAAAGTACTTTATAAAATGCCTTAGGGGGCAGGCAAATAAGAGAAGAACATCCCTAAGGAGGACCATCCATGTTTTGTTTGCCCTGCACAGTTTTATAACGTTTTGAATTCATTATCAATATTTAAAGTTGAGGCATTTCACATAAAACCCTAGGGTATTTGACAGCTCTTGAAAAATGAGGCAATCTGGTGACAATCAGCCAGCATTCTCCCACTTGATCAGAGCTTAGTAAAGACTATGCCCCTTTGTAACAAAATGTGTGCTTGCCTACTGTGTAGTGAAATAAAAACTGAGGACCACGAATAGAAAAAGCCGGGACACTGACATGTCAGGATCAAAGGGCCAAGAAAGGAGGTAGAAAGAAAAGAAAGGGATTCAAGATTGGGTGGTATCGGAGGCAAACAGGTAGGAGAGAGTGTTGAGAAGCAGAGTGTGGTCTGAGTTGTCAGTGCTCTGGGGAGGTCAAGAAAGACATGCCACCGATTTGGAATTTGATGGCTGGTAAGAGCCCATAGAGACAGAGGAAGCTAGATCAGCCTCCAAGAGGAGTGAATGCAGGGAAGCCGAGGGAGTGGAGAACGAGTGCTGACTGCTTCTAGGAAGGATGGTTTGGGAAGGCTAGATGTGAAGACTTGGGAACAAAGGGAGTAATCAATAGAATAAAAACAGGAGACAGGAGAGGACGAAGTCGAGGGCATATGGAGACAGGATTACTTTTATCCTAGACAGAAAGAGAGACACTTCTGAAACAGGAGGAAAGGAGGCGAAATGGGATAAAGGCTCACCCCTGATGTTTTCTATTTTCTCTGTAAAGTAGCAAAGTATCATTCTGCTGAATAAAGTGGCCAGGGAGATGCTAGGGGATTTGAAGGGAGTCAAGAGGTTTGGAACAGATGCGAAAGTGAGGTTCTGGCTAAGGCTGAAACCATCAATGTGTAGAGAGGACAGTCGCTCACCTGATCCCCCCACAATCTCCCATCCCCATGCCAGGGGCCTCAGAGCAGAAGCTTGGTGTGGATTCATCCTGGGGTGGGGCTTGGTTGGGCACATGCAGCTGTGGCTAGAAGGCAAAGCAACTGGAGAGCGTTGGTGGGAGGGTCTTTGAAGTGACCCGTGGTGGTATGGGCAGGCAGGGATAGGAAGTAGGGACGGTGCTGAGAAATTAGCATGGAGGGATACAGCAACCAGAGGTCTCAGGGAGGTGGATCGGGCTCAGTAGGAGCAAGTAGTGAGTAAAGACTGGAGTTCATGACTCTACCCTCAGAAGACAGCCCATTCTCTAGTTGGTTCAGTGAGTATCTATTAGGACCTTTGATGTGGCAGATATTGGACTGCCTGCGACAGACAACTTTGACAGTTCAAACGTTCTTCTGAAAGTTGACCCTGAAAGGTACAAGAGCTATGTGGACATAAATTTGTTGTACATAAGGGAGGTGGCTGAGGCCTTGGCTAGAGAGGAAGCCTGAGGCCAAATCATAGGCTAAAGGGGTTGGTCTTTCACCTGAAGACCATAGACGCTATCAGAGAGGAAGTGATGGGATCAGGTTTGTCTTTTAGAAAAAGAACATCAGCACCTACGTTCTTTTCAAACATACTTGAAACATTTACAGAAATTGACTATGTACTGGCCACAAAGGAAGCCTCAGTGAATTCCAAAGAATCTATAGACCACTGTCACGAACCGCAACGAAGTAAAATTAAAAGTCAACAACAAAAAGAGAGCCAAAAGGAAACCCATACAACTCACAGAATACACCTTAAGTTAGTAACTGCAGTTGCTTCTAAGGAGGGGCCAGGAAGACAGTATGATTTGTTTTTTATCATGTACATCTATTACTTATGAAAAATAAAAAAATTAAAAGCATACATTTGAGTCTTATTTCTTAAGCTAGGTGTTCATTATTTTAATTTTAGATCTTTTTTATGTTAAAAGATTTTATAATACATTTTTTTGTGTGTGTGTGTGAGGAGATCAGCCCTGAGCTAACATCCGCCAATCCTCCTCCTTTTTTGCTGAGGAAGACGGCCCTGGGCTAACATCGGTGCCTATCTTCCTCCACTTTATATGGGACGCCGCCACAGCATGGCTTACCAAGCAGTGCCTCGGTGCGCGCCCGGGATCCGAACCAGCGACCCCGGGCCGCCACAGCGGAGCGCGCGCACTTAACCGCTTGCGCCACCGGGCCGGCCCCTATAATACATTTTTAAAAGAAAAAGAACATACCTTTTGGAAACTGAAAAATACGTACGCATGAAAAAGAAAACCAATATAGAAATTACAAAATATTTAGAAATGAATGACAATAAAAGCCTGCCATAACAAAACTTGTGGGATCCAACCAAAACAATAACCAGAGGGGAATTTATAGCCTGAAGTGTACCTATTACAAAATAAGAAAACAAAATTTAAGTGTTCAATTTAAGATGTAGAAAAATAACTAAATAAGCCCAGAGAAAACAGAAGGAAGGAAATAACAATAAAGCAAAAAGCAGAGATAAGTAAAATGAAAAACGAAAGAAAATGGAAACCTAAAGTTGGTGTTCTGTTAAAGACTAATAAAATAGACAAATTTTATTTGATCAAGAAAATGACACAAACAATATTATGAATGACAAAGGAAACATACCAGAATAAAAATGTTAGAAAGCATAAGAGTATACTAGGAACAACTTTATGCCAATACATTTGAAAACCTACATAAAAGGGGTAATTTTTGACAAAAATACATATAAAACTTGGCCCAAGAAGAAAAGTAGACAAATATCCATCAATGAGATTGAAAAGGTAGCAGAACTTCTTCTGCTCCAGCTCCCCAAATGCCTAGGCCAAGACAGTTTTACTGGAGTGATACACACAAAAAATGCAAAACCCAAAAAAACAAAACTATATCATGCAAACTGCACAGGAATATGAACAAGACAGAGAAATCCAACACATTCTGTGAAACTATTCTAATCTTGATACCAAAACGAGAACAGCAGAATTAAAGAAAATGCCAAGTCTGTCTATATCACAAACGGATGCAAAAATTGAGTTTCCCAGGGGATCAAAAGACTGTATCTTCCAGAAGAGGACATTCAAATGGCTAAAAAAATGTGTGGAAAGCTGTTCGACCTCACTGTTAGTTGGAAATAAAAAGAAGACACCAATTTTCCCCATAAGAATGACAAAATGTTGCCAAGGGGGCCGGGAAACCTGTATTCCTACATGTATATGGTGGAGTAGTAACTATTACAGCCGCTCTGGAGAGCATTTTAGTGTTATCAAAATTGAAAAAGCTCATCTAGCAATTCCACTTCTAGGAATTTAACTGGAGAAAACCTTCCTCGTGCTCTTGAGATCTGCTGCAACAGTGTTGGCAATACAGGAAAAAATGAAAACATCCTAAACATCCATTAATAAGGAAATGAAAAAGCAAAATATTCATTTACAATGGACAATCATATAACATTAAAAGGGATGAATTAACTCACAAATATCTACATGGATGAATCTTAAAAGCATAGAGTGGAGTGGAAAAAAGCAAGATACAAATATGATGCAGCAGAATTACCATTTATCCAAAATTGAAGACATGCAAAATAGCAATATTTTATATTTCCAATAGATAAATATATGCACATAGAAGTATTTCCTTTTTAAAGTTGGAAATATTGTCACAAAACTCAAACTCAAGGACCTCTAGAAGGAGGCAGGGGGTTGGAATGGGATCAGAGGGTAAAAAAGTCTTGATGTTTATCTGTGGTGTTCTAATTTTAAATTAAAATAATAAAACTATATGTTTATAGAGTGTGTAATTTTTCAAATATTAACTTTAAAAAAGGGGATAGTGTTAAAATGTTAACAGTGGCTAATGTTGGATGGTGGGAAAATGGATGGCTGTCATCTTTTTCACTTTCATTTTCCTGAATTTTTAAAAATTTTTAATAAGAAGAGTGAAAATATGAAAAAGAATGAAAACCATATTTTTAATTTTTTAAAAAGTATATGGCAATAAATGGAGAAGAGAGTGAAAAGGGGAAGATTCGAGATCAGGTTTTGCCACAGCCCAGGTCAAACCCTTTCCATTTTTTCATAATAGTCCTCTGTGGCATCTATATACTCACACAATTTTTGGATTCATTACAGTTGAAGTTTGATCCGGTGGAGGCGATGGGTATGAGTTGGTGGAGCAGAAAAGGAAAGTGATTCCCCTCTACTCATCCCTCATCTTACAGAGCCCAAAGGTCAACTTTAAAAACGGTTCCTGTTTCAAGTCCGGGGAAGGCTCAGACATGGGACTGAGAAATATGCACACTGCTAGAGGCAGTTTAGACTGTTCAGTCTTTCTCAAGGGCAATTGGCTGTGCTCATCAAGAGCCTAGACATGTCATGTTCTTTGACCTCATAATTCCACTTCTGGTAATCTAGCCGAGGAAATGATCAGAGATGCACACAAAGGTTAATGTACAAAGAAGTGCATCATAGCCTTAATTCTATCAGAGAAAAATGGCAAAAACTTAATGTCTCCAAATAGTTAAAAAGCAGAATGGTTGGAACAAGTAAAAATTCTGCAGAATATTATGTAGCCTAAAACTCATGTTTTCAAAGAATACTTGAGGTCAAAAAAAAACCCAGAATGCAGAATATTTTAAGAGAGAGAGAAAACTAGAGGAATATATACCAAAATATTATCGGTGGATATCCCTGATTGGGGAGATTATAGGTCAATTTTCTTCTTGTCATTTTCTTATATTTTCCACCTTTTCTCCAAAAGCATGTCATTTTATAATCATAAGAAATATTACTTTTCAAAATAAATTGAGTCTGTGTGATCATAAAGATTTTAGATATAATGAAATTGATACTATATAAAATTGAGTTATAGTTACAGCCATATTTATCCAGCATCATCAGAGAATTGTTATACATCAGCGAATTTTCCATTTAACTAGATAATCCCTTTAAGCACCAATATTTTAAAACATTTTTCTATTTTCTGAATAATTCTAAAATATATACTTATCTGCCATCTTAAGCAAACAATGACTTTTCTTGATGAGTACAGGGAGATCTTCGAAGACAAATATTACATCTAGGGCTTTTTGCCTTTAAACAAAACACCCCAAGACTATCTCAAGTTTTTAACTATAGCATCAGCTTTTCATAGTATTTCCATTCTTCCCTCTGTCAAGCTACCAGCAGTCCTAATCTCTTCTTATAATTGCCTTCTTTTAGTGCCTCCTGCCTGTGCAAACAAATGGGGAGCCTTGTTGGAAAAGTGGCAAAAAAAAAAATAAGCTAAAAATCAGTAAAGCACACACGTTTTAGTGTGTAGAATTTGTTACACCTATTTTCACTTCTCAGGCCTCTGTTTTGCCTGCTTCTGTGTACACAACTACTTTCTAAAGAGATAGTGAAGTTACCAGAAAAGTGATTTCCAGATAAGATACAAGGTCATGGTGATTTCCTAACCGACTTAAAGAACACTGATCGAAGGTTGAATTCAGGGCAACTTGATCCAACCCCAACATTCATTGTGGTCCCAAGGAGGCCTTTTAAGAGCTCTTGAATTGCAGTAGCTATTCTTAGCACACAAGGAGCATCCTACACTTGCTCTTCCCAGGGTGGTCCGTGGACTAGCAGCATTGGCATCACCTGGGAGATTGACAGGCCTCTAACAAGATGAGTCTGAGGCCCCACCGTGACCTACTAGAACAGAGTCTGCATTTTAACAAGACCCCCAAGTGAATCACATGCATGTGTAAGCTTGAGAATCACTGACTTAGAACATACTTAAATTTATTCATACATCCCATGTCCCATGCCCTTAAAGGTTATTCCAACAAAAACATTTTCTCTCTCTTTCTCTCATTGGGAGCAGGTTGTAAATCATTTTCACTTCACGTATGTTCCTTTTAAAACAGACAAAAATAGAGAATTCCCTCTTCTCCATGGTTCTTCTTCATTGGTCCAGCAGCTTCCCAGGACACTTTTTTTTCTGATCTGAAAATTATTAATTCCCCTGAGAACAAAAGACAAATAGTTCCAAACTGCAACTTCTCCCTCTGTCTACTATACGATGTTAAATATCAGGATTGGGAGGGCAGTGGGAAGATGACAAAATTAAAACTCTACATGTAGTGTCTGTCACGAATGAAGAGCTCAGTGAATATTATCATTCTGATGTTTCAAAAGTATTTTACTCTTTTGCATTTAATAAAGTTTTTTGAAGTTATGACAACCAATTATATGATTGAAAACATATATACATATATATTTGTATATATATACGTGTATATGATGCCATCATCATAAAAATAGAGGTGCAATCATATTTTTAAATTTCTTTTAATTAAAACTCACTTGAAAATAGCTTTGGAAACCAAGGCAAAACAGCAAGTATCTATTTGACTCATCAAATTTTTCATTTTCATTCCGTTTTTGCATTCATCCTAACCAATAATTACCAAGAGCCTTATAAGTGTGCGGTAGTGTGATAGCAAGCAAAGATGAATCTTAACAGTCCCTAGAGTCAGGCTGCTCTCAGCCGATGAAAAAAGTAAGATAGATGGACATTAGTAAGTGTAATCAAAGAAGAAACTGCTAAGTTCTAAGAATTTATCAGTTATGCTATTTTAGGTGCAAGAAAATGACTCTGGGTAATTTAAGCAAGAAAAAGTTTACAGGTAGGATATTGGGTATATATTATTCAGGATAGGCTCGGTTACGGTGCTGTAACAAACATCCTCCAAATCGTTATTTCTAGGTCATGTGACATATCCCGTGTGGGTCAGCAGAGGCTCTGCTCTGCACTCACTCAGGGACTCAGACTGGCAGAGGGTCCAGGATCTTGTAGCCATGTCACCTGACACATGAAGCCTCCTTGGTGACCAGACAGGGTCTCTAGAGATTGGAGGTTTGCAAGGGGCTTTTTACTGCCTCAGCCTGAAAGTGACATGTGTCATTTCTACTCTAATGTCATCAGTCAGAACTGGTCACATGGTTTGCCCCAACTTCGGGGGGCTGGGAAATGTAAGGGGACAAATGGAATAAGGGGTGAGCTTACCATCTCTGCTACAGGGGGCTTCAGAGATGCAAAGGAAAGGTGAAGCATCAGCTCTTGCTCTGAACAGGGATCAGAGCAGCTTGGGAGACCCGCCCAGCAGGAGCTGATGGAGATGTGGTCAGAGGTCAGCCATTTGCAGAGCCATCTCCCATCTCAGGAGTTGCACTGGAGGGACAGGACAGCTGATTGGCCCAGTCTGGTTTTAGGTCCCACCCAGGTCAGAGGTAAGTGGACAACTTGATTGACAGTTCCACCAAAAGGGAGAGGGACCATTCATCCAAACAAAATTAGTGTGCTGTTACAACAGAAAGGGAGGGAATGCAGGTGGGCAAAGACACAGACCCGCTCCAGAGCTGGGAAAATACCCAAGGATTCAGAGTTGACAGAATGGAGGTTTAGAGAAGAGGTGGCTTTCAAGATGAGTCTTTTTTATTTCTTGAGGAAGATCAGCCCTGAGCTAACATCCATGCTAATCCTCCTCTTTTTGCTGAGGAAGACCGGCTCTGAGCTAACATCTATTGCCAATCCTCCTCCTTTTTTTCCCCAAAGCCCCAGTAGATAGTTGTATGTCATAGCTGCACATCCTTCTAGTTGCTGTATGTGGGATGCAGCCTCAGCATGGCCGGACAAGTGGTGTGTCGGTGCGCACCCGGGATCTGAACCCGGGCCGCCAGTAGTGGAGCACATGCACTTAACCGCTAAGCCACAGGGCCGGCCCCTCAAGATGAGTCTTGAAGGGTGGGATAAATTTGAAGAGAAGGAAAGCTAGTCTAAGCTGAAAGGGCAATATAAGCAAAGTGGGGACACAGAGGAGTCATCTGCAAGGAAGAGAAGACTAGTTGAGTTTGACTGGAAGAAGTAGTTTCAGTTAGTTTTCCCCCGATGTACCCAGCTTGTCTTTGCTCCGCATGGCATCAGCTCAGAGGACACAAGCAGGAGGGGCCAGCTGGAATGGCTCAGCCTGCAGCAGGAGTTGGGGCCTGGGCCGCCGTGCTGGCTGAGATTCTCGCTTCTCCTCCCCTGTGGTTAGCTCACACTTCCTCATGGCACAGGGGCCTTGGCGCGGTTGGACCGCTCACCTCGCGGCTTATGGCTCCTGAGGGTGCAAAAGCCACGTCTGCTGGGTCGTCCTGGCCCAGACTGGCACAGCATCAGCCTGTCTGCATTCTAGGAGTCAGACTACTCCACAGGACCAGTGTGGATTCGGAGTGGGAGGGGGCTGTGCAAGATGATGAATCCTGGAGGACGGGGTTAATTGGGGCCATCTTGGGAGCTCAGCCACCGTGGAGGACATACCTGCACTTGGGCTTCCTACCCACAAGCTCCAGCGAGAGGTATGTGGTGGGCAGTGGGCAATGTTGGAGGAAAGAGAAGTTGAGGGCTATGTTGTACAGCCTAAAGAGTTTAAACTTCTAAAACAGAAAGGAAAATGATGGTAGTGTGTATGGGGGGATGGGCAGAGGTCTTTTGCTTCATGGGCCTCTTTCCAGATTTCCCCCGGATGTCTTACTGGCCAGAACTGAATCACATCAGCACCCCTCCTGCAAAGCAGCCTGGGAAAGTGAGAATCTGTTAAAGGGAATGGGCTTGCTGGCTTCAGTCAATCACGATTCATTCTCCAGGCGTGGGCCACTGCAGCCTGAACGCAGTGGGAGGGCAGAAGGGGTACAATGGTCCTGGGTAGGCTTTAACAGAGGCTGCCACCAGCAACAAAAAGCAGGGAAGGACGTTACTTTAGTTCAGGTGAGAGGGAGTTAGGGCCTAGACTAGGGCAGAAGCAGCAGGGAAAGCAAAATAGGCCAGATGTGAAAATGAATACAGAAGTGGAGTGGACAGACTATGGTGGCTCATGGCCATCTTTCATGAGGGGGGGGGAAAGAAAGAGAGACAGAGAGGGAAACCAAAGATGACAACATCGTTTCCAGCTTGCTTAACTGGATGACATTATTAATGGAGGCTGAGAACACAGAAGGGGAAGCAAGGTGGGAGAAAGATAACGACCTTGGTCTTGGGCATTTGGAGTTTGAGGGGTCTGGGAGATAGCTAGGGGGAAATGGCCACAAGGTGTGGGTCGTGAAACACTAGGACATGGGAGGACCGGCAGGGCCAGTGTGGAGACTGGGAATTATCAACAGTGAGCCGTAGTCAGAACCGTGCTATCGATTTACGTCTCAGCTTGTACAAGGTCTGAAAGAGTGCACATCTAAATACTCAGAGAGGTTCCTTCTGGGAAGAGGGATTGGGCAGAGGAGGTTAGATCCAGGGGAAAATGTTCACTGACTTGACATACTTAAATATTGTTGAAGCTTTGATAATAGACATGTGTCCAATACGGAAAAGGTAATTTATAAATGAGCTGAACAAGAAGGAGAATGCTCCAGGGAAAACAAGAGGACGAGGTGAATGATTCCATTTAGAGGAGGATGAAAGGTAAGAGAAAAGGTGATCAGAGAGTCAGTACTGAATCTTGTAAATCAACGCACGAGAACATCTCATGAAGAATGAGCGGCTGCAGAGGTGGAGGAGACTGGATGAGAACTGGAGAAAAAAGCCTTTGTGTGTATGAAGCTGTCATGTTGACCCTGGAAAGTGCAGTAAGTATGGAGATGAAATATGGTCATAAACACAGAGATATGGTGACAGGAGGAGAGAACACAGCAGCTCATGAAAGCATCGGGGCAGAGATATGGTATTTCTTGGCTCCAGGGGAGCAATCATATCCTTAAAATGTATTATCTGACCACTCCTCACTTTTCAGCTTGTTTCTGACCTGCCATGGGACCAGCAAACAAGAAGTGTGAAGTCTTACATGCACCTGTACAAGGAACACACAGTTATTCCTGCAACATCCTGCACCACCATGGGACCGGTAGTTGTTGTGGTAAAAATATGTTGTGCATGTATCTTTCCCACGAAATTTTTTCTAGCCACAAAATTCACTAGAAACAAGAGAAGCCTAACCCCTGCCCGCCTTTTCTCAGCAACAGAGAGACAGAGCCTCTGATACAAGAGAATGAATAACGTACCACAACTAGGTTAGAAACACCGGGGAAACAAGGTCAAGATGATATGCACTGGTTTCAGACTGAACCCCATGTTGCAGCTTAGATTACAGGATGCCCCAGATTAAGTGAACGAGGCTGTGTGATAAGACCGAGCAAAAACAAAGCCTGAGGATTTTGGATTATTCACTTGTGAGTGATCGCTTCCAGCACTTTCTTGTCGTGTGTTCACTTGCTTTCCTATGGACACACCGAAGAACAGCCCATGAGGCCAATGCACGCACTGGTGGCCAACAAGCATTACCCATCTACGACCTTAGCTGGCAGCCAGCTCTTGTGTTAACGTGAGTCTGGGAGGGAGAGTGAGGGCTGGACAGTAGGGGCGCTCATCAAAAGCCCACTTCCTGGGACTTTGGAGTCCAAGATTTCCATCCTGGCATTGCCACTTTCTTTCAATAGTTACTGAGTATAAATTTTTGTAATAATGTATTCAATGGAGTACTCTCAGCTGCTAATACCAGAATGCCCGACTAAAAGTGGCCTTCATAATAAGGACATTTTATATCTAATTTAACAAAGTGTTCTAAGGTAGGAGGTGCCAGAGTTGGGGCAGCAACTCAACAATGTCATAAAGGCCCCTGACCCTCCCATCTTTCTGCTCTGCCATCTTCAGCATGTTGACGTTCATCCTTAGCTCTGCCCTCATGATCACAACATGGCTGCGAAGCACCACCTCCCTCCATGACAACATCCAAATTCTCTATCTCTCTGTCTTTTTATCAGAGAAAAAAATCTTTCTCAGAAGCCTCTTGCACACTTCCATTCAAGTCCTATTGCCCAAGACTGGGTCACATGCCCATGGCCAGCAAGGCTGTGAAGGTGAGTACTTTGCATTTTCAGACTCTATAGTGGAAAAAAAGAGCTGAGGATGACTGTTGGGTAGACAACCAAACATCCACTGCAAGTAACAATAATGAGAATAAAAAGTAATAATAGCAGATAATATATATATATTTTGTGTGTGTGAGGAAGATTAGCCCTGAGCTAACATCCATGCCAATCTCCTCTTTTTGCTGAGGAAGACTGGCCCTGGGCTAACTTCCGTGCCCATCTTCCTCTACTTTATATGGGACGCCACCACAACATGGCTTGACAAGCGGTGCGTCGGTGCACGCCCAGGATCCAAATCTGCGAACCCCGGACCGCCACAGCGGAGTGTGCACACTTAACCGCTATGCCACCAGGCTGGCCCCCATAGCAGCTAATATTAATTGAGTCATTGGTACGTGTCAGATACTGTTCTAAGGGATTAACATGCATTAGCTTGGTTCATCCTAACCATACTGCTATGAGATTGATATTATCGCTGTCCCCAATTTACAGGCAAGGAAACTGAGGCTCAGAGATGTTTAAAAACTTGCACACAATTAGAAAGCCCACCCTTGGCCTTTTGGACACCAAAGTCAGTAAGATAGTCCTTGGCCTCAAAAACCTCATAGATCAGAGGAAGGCCCAGGCAGAGAAATAAATCACTGCCACGTGGTGAGGTAAGTGCTAATTGATGTGTAGCAGAGTGTGAGTTAGTAAGAAACCGGCTGGCCTTGGCATCCCTTGCCCCCTCCTCTAGGCAAGCGAGACCAACATTGTGTTTCCAAGGAAGCCTCCCAGGGAGGAAGGGACCAGAGAGAAGTGCCCGGGAAGACGGGCAGACGCAGGCGCCTCGGGAGGGGGAGGGTTCCCTAAACTGGAAGGGGGGGTGGGGGTATTTTGGGGTTGTGGGACAATGCCATGCTGCCTCATGGTGCCCAGGGAGGTGACAAGACCCCAGTGGGAATGACTGCGAGATGCTATAAAGGGAGGCTGCACCCAGCCACTGCTCGGTGGTGCCTTTTTTTTTTTTTTTTTTTTTTTGTGAGGAGATCAGCGCTGAGCTAACATCAGCCAATCCTCCTCTTTTTTTGCTGAGGAAGATGGCCCTGGGCTAACATCTGTGCCTATCTTCCTCCACTTTATATGGGACGCCGCCACAGCATGGCTTACCAAGCAGTGCGTCGGTGCACGTCCGGGATCCGAACCAGTGAACCCCGGGCCGCCGCAGCGGAGCGCGCGCACTTAACCACTTGCGCCACCGGGCCGGCCCCTCGGTGGTGCCTTTTGCAGATCAGAGCTTAGAGGGCTCTTCATAAGCGTCTGTACTGCATATGCTCTGTTTCACCCTGGAGGCAGGGAGAGACTCCAGCAACCACTGAGAATAATTTATTATCCTCTGGGGCATGAGGACTTGGCATCAGACTTAATTTTATTTGGAACAACAAATTCCTATGGCATTTCGTACATCCAGAGAGAAAGCCAGCCTGACTTTACAACTGCAGGCACAGATAGGTGGAAATGCAGGTAAAGGAATCACTGCCTCTGTCATAAAAAGAAGCAATCCAGGGAAGTCTCTACAGATGAGGTGCAGCTTAAGCAGGGTACTGAAGGATGAATAGGAGTTCACCAATGGGACAAGAGAGGGAAAAGGTCTATGCAAAGGCAGAGAGGTATGAAAGACACTGCTCCTTCTCAGAACTGTGAGTATCCTGAGCATTGGGTAAATGGCACAGGAGTCAGGAGATGAGGCTGGTAAAGAGGACACTGAGGTTTTATCCTGAGCTCCAAGACCATGGGTAGGTAAGACCCATATGCAGAAATACGTCTGAATTGCAGACTTAAGACTGCAGAAATGAGTCTGAATGAGAGGCTTCCAAACTTGCACTTTTAAGTAGCAGAACATTTCTTATTCATGAACCCCTTTATAATTTGAAATTAACTGTAACTCCAATATATAAATCAGATATAATAGAGATAAGTTTTTCCCGGACCACAGTGGGATGCAGGAAACATGATTTTACTATTAAATTAAATTAAGCCTGACTCTGTGTGCCCAGTGACAAGGCTGGTGGGAAAGCTGATCTCTGCCATAACGGGAGGACCCGCTCCCATCCAGAGTCGAGTGAAAATCCCAGGTATGACCCAGAGGCTCGAGGAGGGCCTGCAGTTTTCACCCACACAGACGATTTCCAGAATGTCAATTGTCCTCTGCTGTCACTCCAAGCTGGCTCCATGATGCCGGACACAGGATTCTTTCCCTAGTCCAGCGCCCCTGGGGACACCAGGCAGCTATTTCCCTCTGGGCTAGGCACAGCTCCAGCTACTCCTCAGAACCTTCCACTAGCCCTGGTCCCAGGGCAGGGAACCCGCCCAGCTCAGCCCACTTCTGGAGGCGCGATCTCCCCAGGCTCTCTTAGTTCAAGTTCAAGTGCCTAACATGGCCTAAAGCGGTGTTTTTTCAAACTGAAGGTCATGGCCCATCAATAGCTTGCATAATCAATCTACTAGGTCATGACCTGTAATGCTTTAATTATTATATTTATGATTTATTATTGCTTAAGACTTGAAGAGCGAAATGATTCATTATTTTTAATTTAATTAATTGTTTGTTTGGGTTATGCCTACATTTATTTATTTTTATCAACCAACCTAACATCTTTTTGATATTTTTTGCCAAACAACTGATTATGAACATGTTCAAACATACCAAAAGGTTGAAAGAATTGTATGGCAAATTCGTATATTCCCACCATCTAGAGTCTACCATTAATATATATTTTTTAATTTTTTAGATTAAGGTATAATTTACATACAGTAAGAGTCACCCTTTTTAGTGCACAGTTCTACGAATTTTGACGAACAGTCAAGTAGCCACTACCACAGCCACAGAACACGATATAGAACAGTTCCTTCAATCCAAAAAGTTCTCCCCTGTGTCTTTGTACTGGCCCTTCTGCCAACCCTGGCTCCTGGCAACCCCTGGTCTATTTTCTCTAGCTATAATTGGTCATGTAAATATGAGTCATACAATATGTTACATTTTGAGTCTGGCTTCTTTCATAATGCACAGGGTATTGGAGATTTTTCCACAGTGTTGTGTGTATCAAAAGATTGTTTCTTTTTGTTGCTGAATAGTATCCCATCTTGTGGAGGTAACAAGGTTTGTTTATCCATTCACCAGCTGAGGGACATCTGGGTTGTTTCTATTTTTGGCAATTACAAATAAAGTCACCGTCAACATTTGCAGACAGACTTTTGCGGGAACCTAAGTGTTCATTTCTCTAGGGTAAATCCTAGGAGTAGAAAAGTGAGTAGTGTGGTAAAACATATGTTTTATGTTTATAAGAAACTGCCAAACTGTTTCCCAAATGACTATATCATGCTTGCACTCTCACCAGCGATCTGTGAGAATTTCTGCTGTTTCCATCCACACCATCACTTGGTATTGTTGGTATATTTTCTAAATTTTAGCCATTCTCATATGTGTGTCGAGGTATCTCATTGTGGTTTTTATTTGCATTTCCCTAATGACTAACAATGTTGGGCATCTTTTCATGTGCTGATTTGCTCTATGTCTATATTGCTGAAATGTCTGTTCAAATCTTTTGCCCATTTTTAAAAATTGATTTGTTTTCTTACTACTGAGTTTTGAGAGTTCTTGATATATTCTGGATACAAGTCCTTTATCAGATATTTAATTTGCAAATATTTCCTCACAGTCTGTGGCTTGTCTTTTTATTTCCTTAATAGTGTCTTTTGAAGAGCAGAAATGTTTAATTTTGGGGAAGTGCAATTTATCATTTTTTTCATTTATATCTACATTAACATTTTTGAACAACTCTATTGAGATATAATTCATAAACCACAAATTCACTCATTTAAAGCGCACAACTCAGGGGCCGGCCTGGTGGCGCAAGCGGTTAAGTGCGCATGCTCCGCTGCGGCGGCCCGGGGTTCACCAGTTCGGATCCCAGGCGCGCACCGACGCACTGCTTGTCAAGCCATGCTGTGGCGGCGTCCCATATAAAGTGAAGGAAGATGGGCACGGATGTTAGCCCAGGGCCAGTCTTCCTCAGCAAAAAAAGAGGAGAATTGGCAGATGTTAGCTCAGGGCAGATCTTCCTCTCACACACACAAAAAAAGTGTACAACTCAGTGACTTTAGTATATTCACAGAGCTGTGCAACCTTCACCACAATCAATTTTAGAATATTTTCATCACTCCAAGAAGAAACCCTGCAGCCCTTGACCGCCAGTCTCCTACTCTCTGTGCCCATTTTCAGCCCTGGGCAACACTAACCTACTTTCTGTCTCTATAGATTTGTCCACTGTGGACATTTCATATCAATAGAATCACACAACATGGGATCCTTTGTGGCTGGCTTCTTTCACTTAGCAGGATGTTTTCAAGGTTCATCCATGGTGTAGCATGTATCAGGACTTCATTCCTTTTTATTCCCAAATAATATTCCCTTGTATGGATATACCCCATTTTATTCCTCCACCATCAGTTGATGGACATTTGGCTCGTTTCCACCTTTTCGCTATGATGAATAATACTGCTATGAACACTGTACAAGTTTTTATATGAACACATTTTCATTTCTCTTGGTTACAGTCATGAGTCATTTAATGACAGGGATACATTCTGAGAAATGTATCATTAGGCGATTTTGTGGTTGTGCAAATATCATAGAGCGTACTTACACAAACCTAGATGGTATAGCCTACTACACATGTAGGCTATATGGTACTAATCTTATGGTACATGATTATGGTATAACTATTGTATATGCGGTCCATCATTGACACAAACGTTATTACGTGGAGCATGACTGTATATACCTAGGAGTGGAATTGCTGGATCATATGGTAACTATGTTTACTCACTTGAGGAACTACCAGACTGTTTCCCAAAGTGGCTGCACCGTTTTATATCCCCACCCACAGTGTATGAGGGTTCTAATTTCTCAACATCCTCACTAACACTTGTATTGTTTGTCTTTTTGGTAATAGCCACCCTAGGGGGTGTGAAGTGGTATCTCAATGATTTGTATTTCTCTGATGATGTTGAGCATCTTTTCACGTGCTTGTTGGCCACTTGTATATCTTCTTTGGAGAAAAATGTCTATTCAGATCCTTTACCTGTTTTAAAATTGGATCATTTGTGTTGTTATAACTGAATTGTAATCATTGTTTACATATTCTAGATACAAGTCTTTTATCAGATATCTGATTTGCAAAAATTTTCTTCCATTCTGTGGATTGTCTTTTCACTTTCTGGATGGTGTCCTTTAAAGTGCAAAAGCTTTTCAATTTGATGATGTCAAGTTTATCTATTTTTTTCTTTTGTTGTTTGTGCTTTGGTGTCATAGCTAAGAAACCATTGCCTAATCCAAGGTCAGGAATATTTACGCCTATGTTTTCTTCTAAGAGTTTTATAGTTTAGCTCTTACATTTAGGTCTTTGATCCATTTTGAGTTATTTTGCATATGGTGTGAGGTAGGGGGTCTAAATTCATTCTTTTGCATGTGGACATCCAGTTATCCCAGCACCATTTATTGAAAAAGGCTGGTCTTTCCTCATTGAATTGTTTTGACATGCATCAACATTTTATTATATTTGCTCTATCACATATCTGTCAATCTTTCCATTCCTCTATCCATCCACCAATCTATCTTATTTTTTGATGCATTTCAAAAAGTGAGGTGCAGACACCAGAATACTTCCTCCTAACACTTCAGCACACATATCATCAACGACCGTTCAATATTCGGCCAAAATTATTTTCTTTTTGATGTAAAATTTACATACAATGAAATGCACAAATCTTAAGTGTGCTATTCGACAAGTTTTGACAAATGCATTCACCTATGCAATGCAAATCCTTTATCAAGATATAGAACATCAACACCACCCCAGCAAGTTCCCTCCCATGGATTTATTTTTATGTATTTATTTTTGACAAATGCATGTGCCCACGTAACCACCGCCCCAGTCAGGATATAGAACATATCCATCTCCCAAGAAAGTTCTCTTTCATTTCTTTGCAGTTAATCTTGCCTCACCCTGTCCACACCCCAGGCAGCCACTGGTCTCATTTCTACCACTATAGATTAGTTAGAATTTCATATAAATGAAATCATATATTTACTATTTTGTGATCAGCTTATTTTGCCCCTGACCAATATTTTAAAAACAAAATAGAACAGAATAGAAAATACCAGACTGAACGGCAAGTGGCAGGGTGAAATACTGCTTTGTTGATCTTTGTTTCAGACATACACGTATAGACGTGTGTGTATGTGTATGTGTGATTGTACCGTGCCAAAATAGAAAATGCTTTTCTTATTGTGCACTGTAACAAAAACCATTTAAAAGCTTCTGTTCTCCTGGATCAGGACCCTGTGTTCCTTTTCTATTTGTTTTCTCACTCCCCTTTTCCCTTCAGCTTCCCTGATCTATATCAATTACCCCAGTGATTCTTCTCACCTTCATCCCTTTGCAAATTCTGTTCCTTCCCTGAGGTCACTCTCCCCACCTCGTCCCACTCACTCTCAAACTGGAGAACTCCTACTCGTCCCTCAGATGCCTGCCTGGTTGGCCCTTCCTCTAGAAAACCTTCTCTGTTCCCATGCTTCCCTCTAAGAACTGGTAGCATGTTGTACCCCAATTACTTGGTCACTCTCTCTTCCAGCTGACCACAAGCTCCTTGGGGACAGATGTCTTGTTCACCTTTGCAGTCTCTAGCTCCTAGGATATGATGACACATAATAGGCATCCATAAACATTCATTGAATGAACCCCAGAGTTCTGGGTGACAGGGTTTTAAATAAACCAGCCTGATTCTTTCCCAAGGCTCCATTCCTGCTTATTTTATTGTCCCAAATGACTCTGATTTCTTAACCATCATGTTTTATAACCTCCTTCAATTGCCCCGAGACCTCAGCCTTCATTCTCCTCTCTCCACACCCAATACTAGTCCTTTCCATTGTTGTTACTTCCTCCCAGACCAGCTGAGGCAAACAACTGTCATTACGAGGCTGACATTAAACCTTATCTCTATGGCCTTTGCCTCCACACCTTCCCCCATCTTGCCAAAGTGACATTAGTTCTGTGACTCTGGATATGGGAGGAGGTGTGTATGACGTGTGTGCACTTGCACATGGAGAGATGTTCACCAAAATGTTACCAGTGGCTACCTCGGAGATTTCAGATGATTTCCACTTAACTCTTTATGCTTTTCTGTATGGTTTCAACTTTCTGATTAAGAACTGCATCAATTGCCTACTGCTGCAGTAGGTGCTGCCACAAGACCTCCGTGGGCTACAACAGTAAGCATTTATTGATTACGCTCAGTGGTTGGCCAGGAAGCTCTGCTGATCTTGGCTGGGCTCTTTCATGTCTGAGCATTGGCTGACCGTTTGCTGACCTAGACTTGCCTCAGCCGGGACAGTTGAGGCATCTCTGCTCCACATTATCTCATCCTGTGGGTGAGCTCAGCCCAGAGACACCCTCGTGGTGATGGCAGACGTGCAAATAAGTCCAATTATGGAAGCTAATTTTAAGCTTCTGCCCCCATCACATCTGCTAACACCCCATTGTCCAAAACAAGTCATGTGGCTGAGCTCAGAGTCCAAGTGACAGACGCTTATAAGTTACATGGCAAGGAGTGTGGATACAGGGAGGGGTAAAGAATCAGGGCCATCACTGCAATCTCCTACAAAATCTCCATCATTGCAATCTCCTATCTTCATATTCAGAAAGAGCAGAAAGGTGGTTTCAAGCAAGCTGGCTACCAGAGCTCAGCCCTATATCCTCCAGGTGGTATAGGTGAGAGACACCTGTAGAAAGGGCAGGCGACTATCTCAGACCTCATTGGCTCTGATGGGTCGCATGCCCATCTCTGACTGAATCACAAGGCCCAGGGACCGCAGTGTTCTGACTGGCCACTTCTGAGTCACCAGCCCACTTTGGGAGCTGGGACGGAGTCAGTTCCACCTGATTTATATGGACCGAGAGCTGGGGAGGGTGGTTCATCCGAGGAATGTCAAGGAAGCTCCCAGAGGGGGCTGACTTAGACCAGACAGTCCCAGAAGTCCCTGGGCCATGTTGTTTACATGTGAGGTGACCCCAGAAGGTGCCGTGAGAATGGGGAAGCGAAAGGGGGAAGGAAGGAAGCCAGCGCAGGTTCACGAGCAGGTTAGTGCTGGGGGCCTGGGGCTCAGTCTCTCTGGACCTCTGGGAGACGGATGAACATGCCTCAGAGTTGTCCCCCCGACATTCTCTGAGAGGAGAGGAGACTGGGGTATTTCTCTGCCGATTCCAATTGTCATTGGCTGAGGGCTGCTCCTGTGGGCAGTAACTCTCTGGCACTTCTGCCTCCCCTCTGCACAGGTTAACCAGGCTCCTGTGGCCAGAGAATGCCTGGGGCAGAGTCGCGGGTGCTTGCAGAAGAAGTTGGGAGCAGTAAATGCTGACAGAATGGGGGGACGGGGGGGAGGGACAGACAGCATCTGCTACAGGGAAAAACAGGTCACAACGCTAAAAAACTGTTAGGACATTGGCTCATTTTGGTCTGGGTCCTGCCCTTGAGGCAAGGAAGCCCAGAAGTGCAGCCTCCAGACAGAAATCCCAGAGAGGAAGTACAGCAGAGTGGGTAAGGGCACAACTGTGGAGTTGGGGAGATACAGGGTGCGGTCCGCTTTTGCCACTTACTAGCAGTGAGACCTCGGGCAAGTTACTTAATCTCTCTGAACCTCAATTTCCTCATCTATAAAATGGGAATATACAGGGTTCTTTGAAGATTAAATGAGACGATTGATATATGGCACTGGGCATGTGGTAAGTTTCTAAGAAAGGAGAGCTACAGGGCTCAGTCCAGTCTGGAGCAATGACAGTTCTCAAGAGGTATGTCCCAGTGTACTGAGACAAGGAGAAGGGAGAACTGAGCCAGGGGTAAACTGAGTTAAAAACCAAAGACTTGGATGGCACTAAAGGACCAGCAAAGGATGTCAGCAAGGACCAGCAGCACTGATGGTGCCAGAGGCTGTGAGAAGACCCAGGAATAAAATCTGGACCCAGGAGGCCACTCCATCTGGGAAATGTACTCTGGGAATGCAGGGCACCTATTGCCATGTCCCTTGTTCAGAGAATCGGGTGCTATACTGCCCGCTGTCTTCCTGCAAGACAGCCAGCAGGCAGGATTAGGGTACCATCCTGTTGACAGCTTTGCCATGGTGCATTCCTACTCCCTTCCATTGGAAATGGAACCAGTACAAATATTTCCTCACCACAGGTTGAGCATGCAGTTCAGCATGGCAAGAGTTAAGATTAAAAATCCAACAAACTGGCTTGAAGAAATAACCAAAATATCCAGGGTAAGATTCTTCTGGCTTCAGGCCTGGCTGGATCCAGGAGCTCAGACAGCGACCTTGGGACCTAGTTTCACTCTCTCTTTCTCCATCTCCTGACTCCACTCTGTGGGTTTCCATTTATAGAAAGGCCATCTCCTGGTGGTGGTATAAGATGGCACCCAACAGTAATGAAGTTAGAATCCCACATCTTCCACACTTAAATCCAGTACAAAAGGGTGTAAGTGCTTTTGTACCAGCAGTCCCACAGAAAGTCTTGAGGTTCACCCTAATTGGACAGGCTGAGGGTGCTTAGGTCACATGCTTGCCCCTGACCAAGCTCTGTGGCCCTCTAGCCACATGGCCAGTGGAACTGAGTGCACTGACTAACTTAGGCCTGGGCCACACGCTCCAATCCTAGGCTGGCATGGAGCCTCATGCAGATATGTGGATGGAGGGATGTGTAGAGTGGGTAGGTCCCCAGAGGCAAAGCAGGGCTGTTGCCTGGCAACAAAGGGACAAGTGTGTGTGGGTGTCAAACCACCCACATCCACTACAAACATATCCACAGTCCCCATAGCTTCGGCCAACTAGCTGAAGAGGCAGAGCCACGCCGGCTGACAGGTGGTATCCTGCGGACAGGAGAGGCTGCTCTGGGAAAACCTCATAGAAAAGCATCCGGCGTGGAGCCTCTTTGTGCCAAGAGCTGGTTTCCATGTTCCTTAACTGTCTAGGCTTCAGCTCCTTCTCGGCCACTTCCTGCTGGACAGTCGTGGGTGACCCACTGAACCTGTCTAGGTCTCAGCCACCTCAACCATCCCACTGTTCATGCAATCATTCATTCATTCATTCACTCACTCGCCAGGCCCTCTGTGGGTGCTGTGGGTACGAGACAGCTGTTCACGGCTATCTCAGTACCTAGCATAGTACCCAACACATAGTAGGTGCTCAATAAACACTGGTTCAAGGAATAAATGCACAGGACAGACAAAGCCACAGCCCGCACAGAGCTCGCTGTCTAAGAGAGAAAACAAGCACAAAATTACAGTGCGCCCATTGCACCCATCCAGGGAGCCTGGATACAGAGGATGGGGCCTGTTTGGGAAGCTCGAGAATTCTCCACTGAGGAGACACCGGGCCTCTCGAAGAAGAGGGTGGTTCCACGGGCTAAGGAAAGGAGGAAGGGCACAGCCAGCCCAGCGAACAGTGTGAACAACAGCACAGAGCTGGAGGGGGAAACTCATGTTATTAATCACTTACCATGGCCGGAAATGTTATATTTACCTTTACTCTCTTGGAGAGGATTGAATTTATCCACAGTGAAATAGGATGCTGCCTCTTGGCGTGCCTAGCATCCTTCTGCCTCTTGCTGTCCCCTCTGCTGGGCTTCTGCTCTCACTTGGATTATTGTGACACCCGCCAGCTGGTCACCAGCTGTGTCTCTCTCAAGTTCACCATCCAAGCAGCTGCCAGAGGGACTGTTCTAAAACCCAACGTTGAGCCTCTCGTGCCTTGGTTTGGAATCCTTCCACGTTCCACATCACTCGAGGCTGGGGTTCAAGACCATTTGTAATATGGCCCCAAGCTGCATCGCTTGCCCCACCCTGGCACTCCCCCAGATATGCTTGTATGCCTCCAACCTTCCTCGTGCTGCTCCTTATGCCTCGGATGCCCGTGTTCCCTTCCGCCTCGTCAGCACGCTGCCCTCCCTTCACCTGCAGCTCCCTCCTCTTCCCGATGCCCTCAGAACCCACTGCAGAGGCCTCCCTCCTTGGTAATCCCCATGCTTCCTGTTTGTATAGTGTTACACCCGGATAACAGTCTGGTTGTGTTCAATTTGACAACTATTTCTTGAGCCCTCACTGCTATGAGCTACAGATCACCCTTGGGGGAAGAGAAATGAGAAAAGTAAGGCTGGGTCTCCACCTTTGGGGAGCCCACTGGCTGGTGGGAGAATCTTCTGAGAGCACTGTGGTCAAATTACCTTTTATAGGTTGGAAGCCTATTTCCTTTAACCCAGTAGTTCTAACCTGGGGGCCATTCCCCCTCAGGGGATACTTGGCAAAGTCTGGAGATATTTTGGTTGTCACACTAGGGAGATGCTTCTAGAATCTAGTGGGTAGAGGCTAAGGATACTGCTAAACATTGTACGGTGCACAAGACAGCACCTCATGACAAAGAATTATCCAGCTCAAAATGTCAATAGTGCTGAGGTTGAAAAACTCTGGTTTAACCTTTAAGCAAGAGAGTCAGCTCTGTGAACTCCGAGAGCCGACTCAGTGGTGGCCTGAAGGAAGGCAGCCCTGGAGACCAGTGCAGTTCAGGACTTTACTTCCTTTCTCCTAGGAAATCAGTGACATAAGCAGGCAGGAGTCTTTTGATCTTCACCTAGAAACACTAAGCGCTGTGTACATTCCTCCCAGATGGCAAATCATACATATCGCAACAAGCAAAGTGAGCGCGTAATGTCTGTTAGGTTCCTGGGTGAAGATTCCTCTCCTGAGAAAGGGTGCTCACTCAGCACTCACCAGCAATGGGATCTTGAGCAAGTTACTTACCCTCTCTGTGCATGTTTCCTCATCTGTAAAATGGACATAGTCACAGTAACTACTTCCTAGAGTTTTTGTAAGGATTAATTAATACATGACAGGAGCCTACAACAGGGTCTGGTACATTGTGCCATACTGCTATGTAAGTGTTAGATCTTAACATCATCCTATTACCACCACCACAACCACCACCATCAGCATCCCCATCATCATCATCATCAACATCATCATCCCTATCACCATCATCATGATCAATATCATCATCCCTACCACCATCATCATCATCACCACCACCACCAACATCATCAACCTCGTTATCCCCACCACCATCATCATCATGACCACCACCACCACCATCAGCAACATCGTTATCTCTACCACCATCATCATTATCAACATCATTACTAGCACCATCGTATCATCATCATCATCATTTCCGTTTAGAGACAGGCTGTTTATTGCACCTGCCTTCCCTGAGGTATGATTGGATGTCATTCTGTGCCAAGGGTGGTAGCAAAAGGGATCGACCCTCAATCCCTTTGACACAGTCTCCTGGCTATGTCCAGAGAGTTTGGCTCAGGGTTGTTGGCAATCCCTCTGTCTTCACCTGCCAAAACCAAGTGCGCCTGCCAATTTGGAGGTCCTAGATGGCGCCAACTCTTGAAATAAGCCCCTGGGTCTGTTCTGTTAAACTGCAAAATAACAAAAAGCCAAGCAACAGAAGCATAAACAGAAGTTAACATTTCTCCTATTCCATGGAGTCTGGAGGTTGGCCCCAGCTGATGTGGTTCAGGTGCTCAAAGACGTCAGGGCTCCCATGTCTGGAAAGTTCTTCTCACCTTACAAGAATTCCAGATGTTGGCTATCACTGGAGTTGGCTCAGTAGTTCACAGATGTCAGGGCTCCCACACCGCAGTTGTCTTGGCCTTCCCTCGTGGGGGCAAGAAGGCCTGTGTTCACAGCAGGAAGACTCCTTCTATCAGGAATGCTCACATCTCCCCAGAAGCACCCACACACAGACTTCCATTTGTGCTTCTCTGGCAGAACTGGGTCTCTCAGCCACCCCCAGAACAAGGGAGGCTGAGCAAGCTGGAATAGGATTGTCATGATTGGCTGAGACAAATCATGATCATCACCTTGCACTGGGAACATTGCTGCCCCAGATGAAGTCTTCCATTGGCAAGGAAGAACACAGGAGGTGAGTATTGTGGGCACACAGCACTTCAAGGTACTGTGGCTGAAAAAAACTATCCCCAGACTTACTGGCATTTATGTTGCTCATGGATCTGTAATCTGGCAGGGCTCAGTGGGGACAGCTTGTCTCTGCTCTGCGTGGCATCAGGTTAAAACAACAGCGACATTTATTTTGCTCATGATTTTGCAATTTGGTCAGAGTTCAGTGGGCTCAACTCTTTCTGTTCCCCTTGATGTCAGCTGGGAGGACTCTGGAGCTGGGGGCTGGAACCATCTGAATGCTCACTCACTCACATCTGGGCCTGGGCTGGAAAGTCTCAAACAGCCAGGGTTCCTTGGGCTTCTCTCTCCATCTCCACGTGGACTCTCAAGGTGCTCTCTCCAGCATGGTGGCTTCAGGGTAGCTGGACTTCTCATATGTCAGCTCGAGGATCCCAAGGTGTGAATGGAGAGAGAGAGAATTCCTGGTGAAAGCTGTATCTCCTTTTTTAATCTAGCCTTAGAAGTCACTGCAGCATTTCTACCACATTCTGTTCATTAGAAGATAGCTACCGAGGCCAGGCCACAATGTAGAAGAGGGGAATTAGACTCCCTCTTTTTGTGGCAGGTAAATAATTGGATGTGTTTTAACAGTTAACTGTGTCTGCCACATCCACCAACCATTGACAGACAGCTAGAAATACAATGGACTGTAAAGCGTTATGTTGGATGGAGAATTAGGGAGTGGTTGAAAAATTACTTGAAATACCTCTCTCTCTTCAGATACTGAAACTTATATCTCTTTGACTTTAGAAGAATCAGGTTTTATTCAGAAAAGGAAGTAATTCATCATTTGAGAGGCAGAACTCCCCTGTCACAGTTAGTTCCCTGCCCATGTTCCATCAGCCTTGCCATCTCCATGCAAATGCCTGACTTCCAACCTCCAGCACCAGCAGCTCTTGGCCTGAGGGCTTGTCTCCTGGGGTTGTTGGAGCCTGCTCTGCTCCCCCTACCAGTCCCTGTTCCCACACAGCCTGCCTGGAGGTGCTGGGATAATAACCACTTCCACTGCAGCAGCCCTGACCAGTGACTGAGAGAAGTAGGTGTATAAATACCCCAGCTCTCTCCCCTTGTGGGATAACTCTCAGGTGCATGTTCTCCACTGTGTCCCAGAGTTCCCCAGCAGAGTTGAGGCCCACTTGACTACAGTAGTTACCTGCTCGATGATGCAAACTGTATTAACTCTTTCCCTTCCTAGTCTTACCTCCCCATACCTCTCCTGGGTTTCCAGGGATTACTGACCAAACAAGCTGCTTGCATTAGAGTCCTAGTCTCAGAGTCTGCTTCTGGGGGAAACCAAACTAAGACAACCAGGTTTAAAACTTGGAAGACAGGGCTTCCAGTATCAGCTCTGACATGTAAAGAGCATGGAACGCATCACTCCCATACTCACAACAAAGGAAAACAACAAGACAAAGCAGCTGTTAGGACCAGACTCAGATATGACATGCATTTGGGATTATCAGATAGGAAATTAAAAATAACTACAATTACCATGTTAAGGGACCTAATGGGAAAAGTAGGCAACATGCAAGCAGAGAAGTTAACTCTAAGAAAAAATCAAAAGGAAATGCTAGGGGAAAATACATCATAACAGGTATGAAGAATGCCTGTGATGGACACATCAGTTGACTGGACACAGCCAAGTGAGCTTGAAGATATGTCAATATGAACTTCCCAGACTGAAATGCAAAGAGAAAAAGAATGAAAAAAAAAAAAAAAAAGGAACAAAATATCCAAGAACCGTGGGACAATTACAAAAGGTGTTGCATATGCATAACGGGAAAAGCAGAAGGAGAAGAAAATGGGAAAGGAACAGAAGAAATATTTGAAGTAATAATGGCTGAGATTTTTCCAAATTAACAACAAACACCAAATAACGGATCCAGGAATCTCAAAGAACATCAAGTAGGATAAATGCCAAAAAAATCAATACCTAGGCATACCATACCATACACCAAAGACAGAAAACCAAAGACAAAGAGAAAATCTTGAAAGGAGTCAGACTGGAAAAAAAAAAACACCTTACCTGTAGAGAAACAGACTTCCTGTCAAAAAACATTCAAGCAAGACAAGAATGGAGTAAAATATTTAAAGCATTGAAAGAAAAAATCACCAACCTAGAATTCTGTATCCAGTGAAACTATCCTTCAAAAGTTAAGAAGAAATAAAGACTTTCTCAGACAAACAAAAACCAAGGGAATCTGTTGCCAATAAACCAGCCTTCCAAGAAATGTTAAAAGAACTTCTTCAGAGAGAAGGAAAATAATGTCAGAAACTCAGATCTACATAAAGAGAAGTGTCAGAGAAGAAATATATTAAGGTAAAATAAAAATTAAACTGTAAAAAATTCTTAACTGGCCTAATAAATAACTGTTTGTTCAAAGTAATAGCAGTATTGGGCGATTATAACATGGAGAGGTGAAATGAATGGCAGCAATGTTATAGGGTGTGGGAGGGAGGAATTGGGACTACTCTGTTATGAGGGACCTGCACTACACATGACACAACACAGTATTAACTGAAACTGGATTTAGATTAGGTTGTCAATATATATTGCAAACTCTATGACAACCCCTAAAACTTTTTTTAAAGAAATATAATTGATATGCTAGAAGAGGAGAGAAAATTGAATCACATAAAGTGCTTAATTAACGCCAGAGAAAGCAGAAAATGACAATTTTTTTAAAAGAAGAAACAGAAAAGCAAGTGCTGTGAATAGAAAACAGTTACCAACATAGTAAATATTAGCCCAATTATATCAATAATCACCTTAAATGTGAATGGTCTAAATACACAAACTAAAAGACACAGACTGTCAGCATGGATTAAAAAAACAAGACCCAACTATATTTTGTTTATGAAAAATCCATTTTAAATACAAAGATGCATTTAGATGAAAAAGGGATGGAGAAAGATATACCATGCTACCACTAATCAAAGGAAAGCTGAAGTAGCTTTATTAATTTCAGATAAAGTAGACATCAGAACAAGGAATATTAGCAGGGATAAAGATGGGCATTACATAATGATAAAGTGTCAGTTCTCCAAGAAGACGTAACTATCCTTAATGTGTATGTGCCTAACAACAGAGTGTCAAAATACATGAGGCAAAAACCAGTATAATTGTAAGGATAAATAGACAAATCTACTATTATTTGTTTAATAATATTATAGGATAATAATAATATTGGAAGTTGGAGACTTCAACACTTCTCTTTCAGTAGCTGACAGATCAAACAAGCAGAAAATCAGTAAGGATATAGTTAAAGTGAACAGCTAACTGAATCTAATTGACACATAGAACACTTCATCAAACAGCAGATTCTTCTCAAGCTCATTTGTAACATTCACCAAGACAGCCCACGTTCAGGGTCACAAAACAAATCTTAACAAATATAAAACATTAGAATACATACAAAGTATGGTCTTAGTCCACAATGGAATTAAACCAGAAATCAATAATAGAAAGACAGCTGGAAAATCCCAAAATATTTGGAGATGAAAAAGCACACTTCTATCTAACACATGAATCAAAGAAGAAATCACAAGAGAAATTTAAAAAATATTTTTAACTAAATGAAAATAAAAACGTAACTCATCAAAATTTGTGAGGTATAGTGAAAGAAGTGGTTAGAGGAAAATTTATAACATTGAATGCAGATATTAGAAAGGAAGAAAGTTCTAAAATCAATCATCTAAGTTTCTGCCTAGGAGATTAGGAAGAGAAAAGCAATATGACCCTAAGATAAGCAGAAGAAAATAAAAAATTATAAAATTAGAGCAGAAATCAATGAAATTGAAACTAGAAAATTAATGAAGCCAAAAGTTAGTTCTTTGAAAAGGTCAATGAAATTGATAAATCTCTACACAGGCTAACGAAGAAAAAACAAGAAAAATAGAGAGGAGACACAAATTAATAATACCAGAAATGAAGCAAGGGTTATTACTACTGATTCTATGCATATAAAAAGGATAATAAAGGAATATTATAAATAATTCTATGCCCACAAATTTGATAACTTAGATGAAATAGACCAATTCCTTTTTTTTTTTTTTTGGGGGGGTGAGGAAGATTGTCCCTGAGCTAACATCTGTGCCAATCTTTCTCTATTTTGTGTATGGGACACTGCCACAGCATGGCTAATGAGCAATGTGTAGGTCCATGCTGGGGATCCGAACTGGTGAACCCTGGGCCACTGAGGCAGAGCGCACGAACTTAACCACTACATCACTGGGCTGGCCCAGACCACTTCTTTGAAAGACACAAACCAACTCTAACAAAGGAGAAATAAAGAATCTGAATATGGTTATATCTATTAAAGAAATTGAATCAATGATTAACAAAAAAAAAAAAAAAAAAAGAAAGTACCAGGTCCAGATGGTTCCAATGATGAAGTCCACCAAATATTTAAGGAAGAAATTATACCAATTTTCTACAATCTCTTCCAGAAAATAGAAGCAGAAGGAATACTTCTTAACTCATTCTATGAGGCCAGTATTACCCTAATACCAAAACCAAATAAAGACATTACAAGAAAAGGAAACTGCACTCATATCTCTCATGAACATAGGTGCAAAAATTCTCAACAAAATATTAGCAAATCAAATCCAATAATGTATGAAAAGAATTATACCCTACAACCAAGCAGAATGTATTCCAGCTATGTAAGGCTGGTTCAACATTCACAAGTTAATTAATGCAATCCATCACATCAACAGGTTAAAGAAGAAAAACCACATCCTCATATCAATAAATGTAGAAAAAGCATTTGACAAAATCCAACATCCACAAAAAACCTACAGCTTACAATATACTTATGGTGAGAAGCTAGATGCTTTCTCCTTAAAGATCAAGAACACGGCAATGATGCCCCCTCTCACCACTCACCCAGTCAACATCGAACTAGATGTCCTAGATAATACAATAAGACAAGGAAAAGAAAATAAAGGATAAACAGATTGAGAAGGAAGAAACAAAACTGTTTTTGTTTGTAGATGACATTATTGTCTATTTAGAAATTCCCAAGGAGTCAACAAAAAAAAATCTGGCACTAAGTGTTTGTAACAAAGTTGCAGCATACAAGGTTAATATAGAAGAGTCAACTGCTTTCTTAAGTACCAGCAATGAACAATTGGAATTTGAAATTAAAAATACAATACTATTGGTGCTGGCTCGGTGGTGTAGTGATTAAGTGCACGCGCTCTGCTGCAGCAGCCTGGGGTTCAGATCCCAGGTGCGCACCAACTCAACTCACTGCTTATCAAGCCATGCTGTGGCGGCGTCCCATGTAAAGTAGAGGAAGATGGGCACAGATGTTAGCCCAGGGCCAATCTTCCTCAGCAAAAAGAGGAGGATTGGCATCGGATGTTAGCTCAGGGCTAATCTTCCTCACCAAAAAAATTAAAAAAACACCACACTATTTACATTAGCACCAAAAAACCCAACGACACTTAAGTATAAATCTAACAAAATATATACAGGATCTACATGAAGAAAACTATTATACTAGGATGAAAGAAACCAAAGATCTAAATAAACAGAAAGATATTCTAGGTTTTCATGAATAGATATACTCAATATTGTTAAGATGCCAATTTTTCCCAACTTGATCTGTAGAGTCAACACAATCCCAATCAAGTCTCAGTAAGTTAATTTGTGAATATCGACAAACTGAAGTTTATATGGAAAGACAAACGACCCAAAATAGCCAACACATTACTGAAGAAGAAGAACAAAGTTGAAGGACTACACCCAACTGCAAGACTTATTATAAAGCTGTAGAGGGCCGGCCCCGTGGCTTAGCGGTTAAGTGCGCGTGCTGCGCTGCTGGCGGCCCAGGTTCGGATCCCAGGCGTGCACCGATGCACCGCTTCTCCGGCCATGCTGAGGCCGCGTCCCACATACAGCAACTAGAAGGATGTGCAGCTATGACATACAACTATCTACTGGGGCTTTGGGGGGAAAAAATAAATAAATAAAATTTTTAAAAAAGCTGTAGTAATCCAGACAGTGTGGTATTGGTGAAAGAATAGACAAATAGATCAATAGAACAGAATAAAGAGCTCAGAAAAAGACTCATAAATATAGTTAAATGATCTTTGACAAAGGAGTAAAGGTAATTCAATGGAGAAAGGATAGTCTTTTCAACAAATGGTGCTAAAACAACTGGACACCCATTTACAAAAAAAAAAAAAAAGAAAGAAAGAAAACAAGAATCTAGACACAGACCTTCTACCTTTCATAAAAAATAAGTCAAAATGGATCACAGACCTAAATGCACAATGCAAAACTATAAAAATTCTAAAAGATACTATAGGAGAAAATCTAGGATCTAGGTTTGGCAATGAGTTTTTAGATACAACCAAAAGCATGATCTATGAAAGAAAAAATTTGATAACTTGCACTTTATTAAAATTAAATACTTATGCTTTGCAAAAAACACTGTCAAGAGAATGAAAAGAAAAGCCACAGACTTGGAGAAAACCTTTGCAAAACACATATCCAATAAAGGACTGGTATCCAAATATACAAAGAATTCTAAAAACTCAACAATAAGAAAACAAAACACCCAATTTAAAAATGGGCAAGATTTCAACAGACAAAAAAGAAGACACACAGATAGCAAATTGGCAGATGAAAAATGCTCAACATAATATGTCTTTAAGGGAATCGCAAATTGAAACAATGAGATACCATTACACATCTACTAGACTGGCTAAGATCCAAAAAACTGACAACACCAAATGCTGGCAAGGATGCAGAGCAACAGAAACTCTCATTCATTGCTGGTGGGAATGCAAAATGGTACAGCCACTTTGGAAGAAAGCTTGGCACCTTCTTACAAAGCTAAATGTAGTCTCACCATGTGATCTAGCAATCATACTTTGCAGTATTTACCAAAGGAGTTGAAAACCTATGTCTACACAAAAACCTGCACACAAGTGTTTATAGCAGCTTTTATTCACAATTGCCAAAACTGAAAGCAACCAGGGAGTCCTTCAATAGGTGAATGGGTAAATAAACTGTGGTACCTCCAAACAATGGAATATTATTCATTGCAAAAAGAAATGAGCTATCATGCCACAAAAAAAACATGGAGGAACCTTAAAAGCATATTACCAAGTGAAAGAAAGCAGTCTTAAGAGGATATATACTGTCTGATTCCAATGAAAAGAAAGAGTGAAACTTAATGTAAACTGTGGACTTTAGTTAACAAGAATGTATTACATACCAGTTCACAAATTGCAACAAATGTACCACATTAATGCAAGATGTTAACAATAGGGGAACTTGTATGCAGGGGAGGGGGGTTTATGGGAGCTCTCTGTACTATCAATTTTTCTGTAAATCTCCAACTGTTCTAAAAATTTTTAAGTAATTTTTATTAATTTTTTCAATCCTGAAAGATAGGCTTGAAAACAAGTAAGTGTGTTGTGAGGTCACGTATGGAGGCAATGCTTGGGAAACCCCTGGGTTGTGAGCCTGAGTTTTATTATTTGAGGGCCTCCAGGTCCCGCCTGGCGCAGAGCAGTTGCCGACAGAGTTTGGACCGCTTGGGCAGGAACTTGAACAGTGGAATGTACACGAGATGACACACTTCACATTTATTACCTCTCTGGGGCCTCAGGACAATGCCCTGTTTTCTTTAACTTTTATGTTGACATAATTTCAGACTTCCAGAAAAGTTGCAAGAAAAGCACATAGAATTCCCGTATTCACTTCCTCCAGATTTCCCAAATGTCCTCACATCTGACCACATCTGCTCTATCCTTTCCTGTCTTCAGCGCTATTTTCAACCCTATTTTACAACTAAGCAAACAGGCTGATGGCCCAGACTCTGACTGGGCTTCTCTCTCATCTTTTTTTTTTTTTAATTTAATTTTATTTATTTTTCCCCTCAAAGCCCCAGTAGATAGTTGTATGTCATAGCTGCACATCCTTCTAGTTGCTGTACGTGGGACGCGGCCCCAGCATGGCCGGAGAAGCGGTGCGTCGGTGTGCGCCCGGGACCCGAACCCGGGCCGCCAGCAGCGGAGCGCGCACACTTAACCGCTAAGCCACGGGGCCGGCCCTGGGCTTCTTTCTCATCTTTGTTCCAGTAAGAACAACAGTGACCATGAACTGAGCGCCTAGCAGGTGTTGTTCCAAGCCCTTTTCGTGGATGTCCTCATTCACCCTCACACGGCCCCACGAGGCGGGGGTCTATCACATCCCCACTTTGCAGATGTGGAGGCTGAGGCACAGTGAGCCAGCCACAGTCAGTAAGTAGCAGAGCTGGTCTGCAGAGGCAGGCGGTCCCGGGGCAAGTGATGAAAGCGTGAAGAATGACTTAAAGATGCAGAAAACAGGGTGGGAGCCCAGTCTGGAGGCCAGGAGGGCAGACAGCCCAGGCCACACATTCCCCAAGCGTGACTTCTGCTGTCATCTCCAGATGAGACTGGGCGCAAACTCAGAGACACCAAGACGGCGCAAAGGAAGGTTTCGTCTTGACAAGGGGAAGCTTGTGGCATTAATTCTAAACTGCCCCGGTTCAAACACCAACTGTGTGTGGGTGTGTGAGGGAGTGTGGGTGTGTGAGGGAGTGGTGCGTGTGCAAGTCGATGAGTTTGAGTCCGTGTGTGTGGTGTGAATGTGTGAGTACATGAGTGTCAATGTGTTTGGGCAGGCGAGGATATGAATATGAGTGAGCGGGTGGATGTGTGTGGGTGAGTGTGAATGTGGGTGAGCTTTTCCAGGCAGGAACAAACCTTTCTTAGCGAAGCAACTCGCTGCAGCCGCCCGGCGTGGTCTTTGTGGAATTCATGTCAAATGCAGAATTCCCATCTGACCTGTTGGAATTCACACCTTGTCTGGACAATTCCTACTCCCTTTTGGAGCCCAAGCTTCTGGGTCCTTCCTGAGGCCTGTCCCCATGTCGGCCTGTGCTCCCTCTCACAGCGTTCATTAGACTCAATTGCTTGTGTCCGTTTACTGTCAGGGCCCCAACCAGACCCCCAGGGCTAGGAAAGCGGGGCCTGGGGCTGTCTGTCTCTCACTCTCTACAGCCCCCGGCTCAGGACCTGGCGCATGGAGGCATAAATAAACAGATGCTGAATAACTGTAGTTTTTCCATCCCCCATGCTACACTGACCTCCAAGTGTTTGCTCACGTTGCCCCCTCCACCGCCTATCCCCTTTTCCCCACTGACCCTTGGAGGCACCGTCAGAGGCCGCCTCCTCCAGGAAGCCATCCCTGACTCCTGGGGACTGAGTCCACGGTACTGTCATGTACTTGAGGGTCGGTGGCTGTCTTGCCCGCTTGGCTGTAAGGTCTCAGAGGGCAGGGCCCATGTCTGTTTCATGTCTTCATATCTCCGTCCTCACCACTGTCACAGGGTTGGGCGCACAGCAGGGCCAAGAAAGAGTGAGTGAGTGAAGAATAATGAAAGGTAATTGAAGTGCTGTGTCCCCTCCACTAGGAAGCCAAGCCTTACCTGCCACAGGCCTGGTTGCTTCCCTGGCTCACCCTCCTCTGCAGCAACACTATTGGGCTGTCCTTGGCTCCTAGGAGTTTGCCTCCACTCTCAGAGGCTCCTCGAGGGCAAGGTGGGGTCAAATTACTCTCCCGGTCCCCAGCACCGCCCAGCCTAAGTCTGCACATCTCCTACCTCATCTCTTTCTGCTCTGCCCTCCTCAAGGCTGTCCAGCCAACCTGGCTGTCAGGCAACGCCTCAAACATGCCAAGTCGGTCCCCATCCCAGGGCCTTTGCCATTTGCTGCTCTCACTCCCTAAACTAGTCTTCTCCCACATCCTCTGCAGATTCTCAGCTCAAATGTCTCTTCGGGGAAACCTTCCAACCACCAGCCCCACTGGCCTAACAGGCCCCTCTCTGTTTCACTCTCTTCTTGGAACCTCTGGTTACCTGAAATACTTTATTCCTTCGGTAGGTTTCCCTACCTTCTGGCTGCATCAAGGGCTTTCATGGTGTCCAGTGGTTAGTGGTCTACGAAGCCTGGGTTCCAATGCCACATCTGCTGCGTGATTCTGAGCAACTTTCCCCCAGAGGTTCTGTGCCTCAGTTTCCCCGTCGGTAAAATGGGCGATAGTAATATAGTTCCCGCAGAGCGGAGTCGTGAGGATTAAATGAGTCAATAGCTGCAGTGCCTTAGAACAGGGCCGTCAGATTGTATTAGTCTTTGGTTGAAGGGTTGCTATCAACATTTTCTGGAGCCTAGCATCGAGTAGGCGCTCAGCAAACACTTGTGGAGGGACCGAGCACACTGGCATTTATCAGCAGCTGGGCTGCTGGGGAACGGGAGAAGGATTAAAGTTGCCAACCCATCAGCCCCAAACGCACCTGGCCCCCGCAGAGCGAGGCCAAGGGCCCGTGGGGCGAGGCGGGGAGGCCGGCCCGAGCGCAGTCGGGGAGGCTCTGTCCGGCGCCGGGCTTTATGCGGAGAGCGAGGGGAACCACTGCGGCCTTCTCCGCGGGGAGCCAGCGAGGCGGGGAGCCGGGGTCGCCCGCAGGACAGGACTGCGCCCGGGCCGCGGAGTGCGCCCGCGGCGGGGGACGGGGCGCGGCGAGGGGCGGCGCATGCAAATCGGGGCGCGGGGCGGGGCGGGCGCAGGAAGCCGGGGCGGGCTGGGCCCCGCGCCCAGGAAAACCCCCGCGCGGCGCGGCTGGGCCTGGCTGCCCGGGGTCCCCACTTCCCGCTCGGGCGCTGGACGGCGAATGGGCCAGGGGCGCGCAGGTAGGATCCGGGGCCGCGCGGATCGGAGGCGGGGGGTCGCCCCGGGCACGCCGCGGGCGCCCGGGGAGGGCTGGGCCCCCGAGGGGACCCCGGGACCGCCCCGACCCGCACGGGGAGCAGCGGCCGGCTCGGGCCGTGTCACCGGCAGGCAACCGGGGCGCGGAGCTGGGAGGCGGGCCCCTGGTGATCAGACCCCCGGCGCGCCCCCGACACTCGTGCCGTGCCGGAGAGATCAGCGGGGACGGCCTCTGAGGGACTTGGGGACGTCGTGAGCGTGGGCAAGGCAGTCTGGGGCCCCCTGTCTGGGCAATCCCCCCTGCCCCGCGCACAGGAAGTTGGTGAGGATTAGGGGGAGAGGAAGGGTGGGGAAAGTTCTGAAAACTGACAAGTTGGATACTCGGTGAAGGCGTCTGGGGAAACAAGACCCTTTCGCCCTTTGGTCTCCTCGTCTGAATATCGGATGGACCCAATAATAGCGATCGATTACTGGGACATATTTTGGGAGGCTCGGTCCTGAAAAACATTGAAGGTATTCTGAGTTAAATCTCAAAATAACCTCTCTGGTCGGTGCTGTGTATGTATTGTGGCCATTTGGCAGACGGGGACGCCGAGGCATAGGCAGCTTAAATAACTGGAAGGTTCGGAGCAGGATTCGAACCCAGGCAGTCTGCTGCCAGAGCCGCTGCCCTCCATCTGTCAACAGTGTTTGTCAAACTCCCCCCATAAACTAATGCTCCAAGGACTTTGATTAAAATGCAGATTCCCAGGCCCCCTTTCGTGAGAGTCAGATTTAATAAACCCAGGAATCTCTTCTTCCCTTTTTTTTAAAAAACAAAATTTATATTTCTTACAATCAGGAGACACTGGGGGCCAGCAAACTCCGTGGCCGCTGCTGGACTCACAGAGTGCCCCGGGCCAGCACTAATCCTGCTTGAGTCCCAGTGTCTGCCCTTCCCCAGCCCTCTGCCAGGTGTGGTCCGCTGCAGCTCCTCCCCTATGGGTGGCCTTTCAGGAGCCAGGTCATTTGCTGGGACATCAGCATCTTTAGTAAAATCCTACAGTCCAGTGGAGAAACTGAGGCTCGAGTGTGCATTTGGCCGGGGTGTCCCGCACAGTCAGGGGATTCCGGAGTCCTGCAGAGAATTCAGCTATCCCCACCTGTGATGTCAGATGAGGATGCGCAGGTGTGGAATAGGAGGTGACTTGCACCGGCCGTTCGTCCACTCAGTGGCCCTCACTGGCTCCTCCTGGGTGCTGCTCCAGTGTTGTTCGGGGCGCTGGTGTTGCCCTCAAGGAGCTCTCCATCCTCGGGGAGTTCTGAGGAGGGAAGAAGCACAATTGGGGGTGATCAGCTCTTCACCGGGCAGCGGGACAGGCTTCACGGAGCTGGCATCTCTGAGCAGCCTTAGGAGTGGAGGAGCCTGGCAGATGGAGAATGGGAGGGAAGTGCATGCTGAGCAGTGGGAACAGCATGGATGAAGGCTGGGAGCTGTGAAAGGGTGCTGCTTGTGGCGCCTGGGGACGGGGGAGAAGCTGGAAAGGTGGGCCTGGAAGGTCTTGAATGCTGTCCTGAGGAGCTGGGCTAGTGTATTTCAACTTTGCCTAAGCCATAAGAATCACAATGCGGATTCCTGGGCCTTACCCTGGACCTCTGGAGGGAGGCTATGGGAAGGCAGCATGGAGGGAAAACCACTGGTGGGTTGGCTTGGTTACAACACACCCAGTTACCAGCACATCTGGGATGACCTGAGAATTTCCAGATTCCAGGCAGTGACTCAGTAACTGGTAGGTTTTGTACGACACAGTCCCAGGTTTGCAGAAAGCCCAGGCCGGGTGGGGAGGCTGTCCTCTAAGGCATTCAGTTTCCTGATGCTCAGATTTAGAAAAGGAGCTGAACCGATGTGTCAGACAAGTGAGAAGAAAGAACCTTTCCTGGACCTCCTCCCCTTCCTATGCCACCCCCCACCCCCAGGATGGAGGAGAGAGTGTGGGATCCAACCACCCACGGCCCTCAGCCGCCCTTGATGGCACCTAGGAGGGGGCAGGAACAGGAGCCCCCGGGTGCTTTGCTTCCTCACGTTGGTAACACTGGGCTTTCTTGAGGGTTAACAACATCATGTTTTGTAAGATACCTAACATAATTTCCACCCCATGGTCTGTCCGCGTTAAATGTTCCTGTCTGTTCTTACCCATGGAGAAATAGAGCTTGGAGGTTAAGAGCATGGGCTCTGGAGCCAGGTCGTCAGGTTAGATGCTGGCTTTGCTACTTACCGTGTAACTAACTTCTCCGGACCTCAGTTTCTCCCTTTGTGAAATTGTAGTGACTGCTTTATACCGTTGTGGTGATGACTGAATGAATTAATGAGTGTCAGGTGTACAGAACAGTTCCTGGTACGGAGTGAGCCCTGTGTTGGTTAAATAAGTAAATGAGCCCCATTGGGTGGGATTTAGTCTCCCCATTTTGCAGGCGAGGAAACGGAGACGCAGAGATGCGTGCAGTGGCCTTGCCTGAGGTCCCACATCTAGGAGTGACAGATGGAGGGATCTGACCCTGCTTTCCTTCCCAGCCTGTGTTCTCCCCACTGTGCCAGTTTGCGGAGGTGACCAACAGGGACGTCTTTCCCAGCATTCCCTGTGGCTGGCTCTGTGGAGACGTGCCCAGTCATGTTCAGCCAGACTTCGCTTGGCTAGGCTGGAAGAGAGGCCCACGGCTTGCCTGGATGTTGTATGAACTTGCCCGTGTAAGAGCGTGGATCGGAGAACTCCAGCGGAGGCTGGAGGGCCCTGCGGGGCCAGGCGGTCCAGCATCAGATGGGCCGGCTCTTCCTGCATCATCAGATGGGCTGTATCCCCGATGCTCTCTGTGGGACTTCCAGCAAGTCATTCTGCTTCTCTGAGCCTGAGGCAGCAAGAAGGGCACAGGCTTGGAGACAGGGGCCCCAGGTTCAAATCTGGGAAAAGCTTGCTGCTTCCTATCTGTGTGATCTGGAGGAAGTTGCTTAACCTCTCTGAGCCTCAGTTTGCTTGTCAGTAAAATGGGTATTGGGGGGCGGTGTTCATGAGATACTTTTTACGGACACCTTGCGCGCGTCTCAGTGATTGCTGTTTCTCTTCTCACTGAGGACAGAGTCACCTCTCCGTACACAGCACCTGGCTGCCTCATCCACTGAGCACCTGTGTGTGCCGGGCACTGCGCCAGGTGCTCTGATGGAGCGTGGAACAAAGTCCTCGCTCCCCTGGAGTTTCGATTGCTGGTTGAGAAGACAGGCAAAGAAGCAAGCAAACAAACATATTCGGCTACGCCCCTTTTCTATAATTTTGAAATCCACAAGCTCTGGAAACCGAAAATGTTTTCCTAACTCAGTTGGAAGGGAGACCTGCTGTGACCGGAATGTGAGGCTCGAACGTGAGGCTCTTTGGAGGCTCTGTCCTCCTCGGCGTGGACGCTCCTGTGTGTCCCCGCAGAGGTGTTCATGTGACAGGCTGCTCTGGACCCGTGGGCGCGGGCTGGTTCTGTCCGGCCGTGTCTTATACAAGATGACCTTTCCTGGACCCCCTCCCCTACCTACGCCCCCCACCCCCACCCCCAGGATGGAGGAGAGAGTGTGGGATCTAACCGCCCACGGCCCTCAGCCGCCCTCGATGGCACCTAGGAGGGGGCAGGGACATGAGCCCCCGGTGCTTTGCTTCCTCACGTTGGTAACACTGGGCTTTCTTGAGGGGTAACGAGAGATTCTGACCCTGAAACCGGCCTGGCCCGGATTTCACACGGGGGGAGGCGGGCCCTCGGGGTCGGGTCGGGTAGGGAGGTGCTGGAGGAGGAGTGGGCGGGGGACGGCCGAGTCGGGGAGCCTCGCTGTGGGGGCGTTTACAAAGACAAGGGGCGGAGGCTGGAAGCGTGTGCCCGTGGAGGGAACTGCAGAGCGTGTGGAGGAGGTCTCGTCCACCCCCAGCCCCACGTCCGGGCCGCCGCTGCTCCCGGCCCTGCGCGCACTGTTCTGTCTAAGTGTGCGCGTCTCCGCCTTCCAAGAAGCCACGCTGCCTCGGAGGTTTCGGGTCTGTCTCCGCCTGACTCGTTCTCACTCTGGGCCCCCACACGGCCTCGTCACGTCCTCGAGGTCGCTGAAATCCAGGGTCTTTGCCAAAGCAGCCCGGGCGCTGGGACTCCGACGCTGGGGACCATCACCAGCTGGGCAGCCTCAGAGGCCCCCCCCTTCCTCCTCCAGCGAGAGAGGGAGGAAGTGGTCGGGGGAGCGAGAGGAGCTTGGCCCTAGAGGGTTTGGTGGAACAGGTTTCCTGAGCGGAGGGGTGTCGTTCTGAGGAGCGCGTTTATAAAGGAATCAACAGAGGCGCACGTCTTGAGTGCCAGCACTGGGCTCACTATTTATACTCACTCAGCAAACATGCCAGGGGCTGGGGGCATGGCAGTGAATAGCACAGAAGAGAGTGTCCTGGTAGAGCTGATGGTCTAGTGGGGGAGGTGCCTCTGAGGAGGTGACTTTTGAGTTAAGACCTGAAGTAAAAAAACATTGGCTATCCGGGAAAGAGTGATCCCAGGAGAGGGAACAGCAAGTGCAAAGGCCCTGAGGTGGGAATGAGCTTGGTGGGTTTGACTCACAACAAGGAAGCTGCTGTGGTTGGATGGAACTGAGCAAGGCGGAGAGGGCCCGGCACAGAGATCAGGGAGGTAAACAGAAGCCAGACACCTGCATTATCTCATTGGACTTGTAGAATAACCCTGCAAAGAAGGAACTACTCGTATTCATGTTTTACCGATGAAGAAACAGGCACAGAAGGTTCTGCCTTTTCAAAAGAGGAAACAGAACTTCTCTGGAGAGGAGAGATGCCAGATCTCTGGGCCTGCAGCCCTCTAAGCCTGCAGAGCCACAGAACTCCTGACAGTTTCCCTCTAATGATGGAGCACAGTCCTTCCAGAAGCCAGATTTCCACACTTGGACAGCTTTAACCTCTTTCCTGCGGTTTAGCCAAATTAGCTTTCCAGGAGCATTTACTTTCTGGCTCCGGGTCTGTCCCTTGGACGTAGTAACCATCTCCTTCCAACTGCAGCCCAATAGTTCTTGCAGTCATTCTTCCTGACTTGGGGAATTGTCAAGAATTCAATCTGGCTTTGGACATGATCCGATTGGTCAGAGTCCCACATAAAACCCATTGCCTCCCCCAGAGCCTGCCTAATCGGAGAGGAGGGAGACTATCATCTCCTTGGATTTGGAGCCAATACCTCTATTGATGAAACCTGCAGTCATATTTCTTAGTGGCCACATCCCACATGAGTCTCATATTGGACTTGTCAACTAAAACCTCCAGATCTCTCTTCTACCTGAGCTGGTGTCAGTCAGAGTTTCTTCCATTCTGAGATTCCTTGTTTGAGGCTAACTATTGTTCTCAGTCTTTCTTGTTTTCTAACAAATCTACTTCAGGGTATAATTTTTTTTATGAGTACTGCTTTGGCTTTATTTCACAGGTCTTGTTACACAATGTCGTTCACTGCTAAAACAGTTTATAATTTCCTTTTTGATTAAAAGTGTTATATGCTTTAAAAAGTTTTTAAGGTGGATGTAATTTTTTAAAGTTATCTTTTTATTGTTGATTTCTAAGTTTATCGCATTGTGGTCAATATTTGTGGCTTCTGTGATATCAACAGTGGAGAATTTGTTGAGATCTTTGTAGGGTTTTCTGGTCAATTTTTCTATATGTGCATCTTGTATTTGAAAAGATGTATATTTTCTGTTGGGTGTAAAGTTCTAGAAATGTATCTATTAGATCAAGCTTGCTAGTTATATCGTTTACCTTCTCTGGTTTTTATGTGTTTTTCTCCATCTGATTGATTTCCTACTATGATGGAGGATCTGTTCGTTTCTCCTTGGCCTTCTCTTCTTTCTTAAAGAGTTTTTGAAGCTGTGTGGTTGGGAGCATGTGAATAGGATGGATGATGAAAAGAAGGGTTCGTGATGTTTATACCTTCTTGGTGAATTGCTCCTTTTATCCGTACAAAGTAGCGACCTGTCTCTCTCTTAATACTTTGATGTCTTGAATTCTATTTTATTCTGTATTAATATCCCTATACCTATTATCTTCCTTTGCATTTTTCTTGACTAATTTTCCAATTCTTTATTTTCTTTTCTTCCACCTAAAATTGTAGGACTTTTCTCTAACCCAGTCTGGTAGCCAGATGAGTTTAAAAAAAACAACAACTCGCATCTCAGTCTCAGTTCTGCAACCCTCTTGTGTGGTAACCTTGAGCAATCATTTTCCCTGTTTGCGCCTCGAATTTCTCATCCATTACATGGGGTTATGACTCGCTTTGCCCTTCTCTGGGGTTTTGTGAAAATAACAATGATAGTGAATATGGAAGGCATTGCAAGCATCCCTGTACGGATGTTAGTCACTGGGTGTACATGTTGGCTCGAATTCCAGGCAGCCAGAATGGCATGTGCAAAGGCCCGGAGGTGGGAAAGCACCCATGATGAGGCGACTGATGACTGCAATTTGACCACCGTTGGTTGGCTGCCTCCTCTGTTCGCAGTGAAACATGAGTAAGACAGAGTCCGTGGCCTGGAGGAACTTTCAGTATGGAAAGGGGGAGAAATGAGAGACGCAGCTCACTATTCCCAAATATGTTGGGACAGAGGGACAGGCAGAGCCGTGAGGGGGGCTGAGGAGGGAGCAGGGCTTGAGCGGGAATATCCGGAGGGGTGGCATAGGAGGAGAGCCCCGAGAGGCAGGGCAGACAGCCCCAGTGAAGTGCGTAAGTGGGGCCTTCTGGCGTGTTTAGGGTCGGCTGGGCGGGGCTGGAGAGTGCAGGGTTTGCAAAGACTGCTTTTGGTCCCCTCGCCCTCCCCCTCTGAGGAGGGAGGCAGTGGGGCTTGCAGAATTCTTGGAGTCCTCACTGGCGCAGGATGCTGCTCAACCACAGGAGCAGGCGACGGGGTGTCTCCAGCCCTGCTCCCTTCTCATCACCGTGACAACCGCATCCCGTCAGGAGCACAAGGGAACGGGGACAGAGGGAGGGAACGGGTGAGAAGCAGCCTTACCCCTTGGGGGTGCTTGGGAGGGTGCAGGGTCTCACCTGTTGCTCCCTTCCTCTTCCTGGTGTCTCCTGGCATCTCAGGTCACCCACCCACCCAGGGGGACACAGCTGGTGATCGTAAGCCCAAGAAGGACCACAAATATGGGATGAGGTTTTAAAAAAACAGAACTGTTTCCCAGCATTTAGAAATCAGGGTGACACGCAGAAACATCTGGATCTCCAAATGATGAAAAGTCAAAAGACCTAGCAAGGCCCAGGCTTTCACTTTCATGTGGCAAAGAGCAGCTGAAGTGGAGTGGCGGCTGCAGGGGCGGGCCGGCGCTCCCCCTCGCCCCTCTCTGCTCACTGAGGGCGCACACCTGAGTTCTCTTGGATGTCTGCGTTGACTCTGCGGAGTGGCCGTGAGGGGCGGCTGTGAGCTGTCCCAGCAGCAGTGGGTGCCCTGTTGCTGGAGGGGGGAGGCAGGGGGTAGATGGCCCCTCGTAAGGGCCCAGGGGACCTGAAGTGTCCTTGCAGTGGACTAAGGGTCTCTGGGGTCCTCCCAGCCCTGAGGATCGATGGTTCTAAGATCTTTGCTGATGCACCCCAACAGCCTAGATTGCTCACTCCACCCTCTGCCTTCCCTCTCATCCATCTTTCTTTTCTTTTCCTTTTTTTTTTAAAACAGTTTTTTTTAATTTATTTATTTTTCTGTGAGGGAGATCAGCCCTGAGCTATCATCCATGCTAATCCTCCTCTTTTTGCTGAGGAAGACCGGCTCTGAGCTAACATCTATTGCCAATCCTCCTCCTTTTTTCCCCCAAAGCCCCAGTAGATAGTTGTATGTCATAGTTGCACATCCTTCTAGTTGCTTCTTTTCCTTTTTATTGCAACATACGTGCAGACAAGTGCACGGCTTCTTGCATTTTCACAAAGTGAACACGTGTATTACCTAATCAGGGCATGACCAGCCCCCCACAAGTTTCCCTCCTGCCCCCGCAAGGACGCTGTCCTGACTTCTAACCCCAGGATCGGTGGGTCTCCTTTTGAACTTTATATGAATGGAATCAGCGTTGTCCTTCTGAGCCCAGCCTCCGTCATTCAGCTTGTCCTGTGGGACCTGTCCGTTCTGTTGTGGCAGCCGTCATGGCCTCAGGATGTCAGAGTGTCTACTTGGAGGTGAACTTTTGCCACCTGCTCTGTCAACTCTGTCCCAGTCTCTTCCACCCAGCGCTGGTCTCTGCCTCCTCACAACCATGCTGAGAGGGAAGGGGTCCTGCCCTCACTTCACAGATGAGGAGACTGAGGCTCTGAGAGGACCCCAGCTTGCCAAGTTCTCCCAGCCGGTCAAGGTGGGGCCCGTACACTGAGGCCCAGAGTTATGCTTCCGTGTCTTAGATGCTCTGGGATCCCTGCCCTCGTGAGTGGCCCACCAGGTCTGTGTGTCCCCGACCGTGCCAGGAATGATGTGGGGTGAGACACAGGCAGAACTGGAGGGAGAGCACCTCCCCCCATGCCTGTCTGCAGAGAGTGAGCAGGCAGCTCTTATCTGTGCTGTTGTGTCCCCGGCTTTGGGTTTGCCCAGAGGGCAAAGTCCTGGTCACTGTTGAGACAAGTTCACTGGTGAGGGCGAGGCAAACAGGGATGGACGCCAAGGTCTAGCTCGATCACTTCCTGCCTCGTCACTGCGGGTGATTTCTGGACCCCTCTGAGCCTCAGTTTCCCCTTTGTGCAGGGGGCGTGTTTGGCCACATTGTCCACACGGGGCTTGCCAGGAGGAACAAACAGAGAGGCATATAAAAGGAGCAAGTTTATGACAACCTCCTCTATGCCAGGTGCTGTACCGCGGACTCCAGAGCCAGAAGTTCCAGATTCAAGTCCTGGCTCCACCAATTACTAGCTGTGCATCCTTGGGCAGGTTCCTGAACCTCTCTGGGCCTCAGTGTCCCCATGTCTCCAATGGGGATGATAATAACTGCACCTGCCGTGTTCCTTGGGTCTCTGTCAGGGTTAAAAGAGTTGGTGAGGGTCAAGTACAAAGCAGAGTCTGGTGCAGCTGAGACTGAGGCTGGTCTGTTTGGGGGCGGGGGTGGTGGGACCCATGGGCAGAAGGGCCCAGGACATGGTTTCTATTGGCTGGAGGAACTGGGGACACGCGGGGGCAATGATGGTGACCTCTGCGGACCTCAGGAAGGAGGCCCACTGAGCCACTGCCGGTCACTAAGACGGCCCAAATCTAATCAGCATTCTGGGGCCAGACGTCATGCGTCTGCTGCTCAGGGCAGAGAGAAGTAATCGTGGTAATGCCCCAATTACCAGTGCTCTGGAGGTCAGCTCCCCGGGGTGGCCGTGGTCGGTGCCTGCATTAGGGTATTTAAGGAGACTCTGAGGCAGAATTGGTCGTTGTTTATCCAGCAGGGAGAGGTGGAAAATTCCAGTTCTTGGGGCTGTATCCCTGCCTCCCTCAGGGGCGGCTGACACAGCCAGGGGGGTTGTTCATTCATTCTTCCATTCGGCAGGTATCTGCGGACCGTGCGCATGTGGCGGGCACTGTGCTAGGCTCTGGGGCTACCGCCGTGGACGGGGTGGACACGGCCTCTGGCCTCGCGGGGGCTGGCGTGCGGGTGGGGCACTGGGACAGCGAGCGGGACCCGTGCGTGTGATGTGCTGCAAGGAGTAAGTGCTGGGCAGAGAAGTAAGACGAGGAGGGCTGCAGAGTGACGGAGGGCGGCAGCTGCTCCTGAGCGGGGGCGTCTGGATGCCGGTCCCTCAGCCTCAGCCTCCTCCTCAGCCTCCTGTCCCTTCCGCAGGTGGGCGTGGCTCCCAGGACCCCAGATGGAGTCGCCTGGGTGCCTCCCCAGGGGCCCCATTGGTCACTTGGACTTAGTGTGTCCAAAGCCAACACAGATGTCCACATTGCCATGAAGTGGCCATTGGCACAAGATGCTAGCCTGTCCCTGCGATGGTGCCCCTCCAGGGCCTCTGGCCCAGCCGTGTCCCGTGAAGGACTCTGGTCCTCTCCTGTCACTCTCAGACAAGGCCTTGTCTTATCTGCACACCCCCTCCGGGCTTCACCCACAGCTGATGACCCTCGAGTCTGTCTGCTGCCTGAGGCTTCCTTCTGAGCGCCTGCCTCCTTGGAGGCCCACGGTGGAGCGCGTGCTCTTCCCCAGCAGGCAGTCTTGTCACAGGGAGGGGCACCACCCAGTGCCCCCGCCCAAGGCCACCTCCCCCCCTCCCAGCTCCCCGCCAAGTCCTGCCACGTCCGCCTCCCAGACAGGGCTGGAGTCTGCCCCTCCAGCTCCAACAGCACCTCTCTTCTTTCCCCCGTGCTGTGCGGTCGCCTCCTGACCCGGCCTCCTCCATCTCATCCCTGCGGTCGCTCTCCCCACAGTTGGAGTGGGCTTTCTGGAAAGCAGCTCCTCTCCTGCTTATTAGCCTTCAGTGGCTCCCCATTGCCCTGGGGACGGAGTCTGAATCGCTTACCATGCCTGGTAGACAGCGTCATCTTGTGGCCCTGCCGGCCTCTCCTCCCCATCGCTGCAGCCAAGGCCTCCCCTTGTGGGGTCAGAGATGGGCTGTGCCGTTCACTCACTCTTCACTCGTCCCTTCCCTGCATCCTCCGTCTCTGAAGATCCTTCAGAGTCTGTAAAGTGGGTTTAGTGATTGTGCTCACCTCACAGGGAGGACTTAAGCATCTAGAACAGTGCGTGGCACTTAGGAAGCACTGTCTAAGTGTGAAAATAAGAAGAGAGGAAAGCACGAGAGATCGTTTATTGAGTGTCCGCGCCGTGCCGGGCGTTCTGGTCACAGAGGATGGGACACGTCCCCTGCCTCTTGGAGCCCTCACCGCCTCCCGTGGGACATTCCTCCTCCCTCTCCACACACTGCCCCTCGCTGCCCGAAGGATTCTCGTTCATCCCCCGGGGAGACTTGACCCTGTAGGACCGCAGTGTGGCTGTTCCCCGCCCCTCGTCACAGACGGCGGCCTCCGCACAGCCTCTTTCAGATCCGAGGATGCTGTTCCCGGGCCCCTCCGCCGCCTCTTCTCACGTGGGCCCCTCACAGTCCGTGCCCTCTTGGTAAATGGCAGCTCCATCTTTCAGTGGCTCAGACCAAAAGCCTGGAGGCCTTCTTGACCCCCTATTCTTTTTCTCTCACCACCCCCCAAAATCCATTCTGCCAGCAAATCCTGTTGGCTCTACCTTCAAAACAGATCTGGAATCCAGCCAGTTCTTCCCGCTCCTTCCCTCCGACCCTGCACGAGCCCCGCACCTGTTGCCTGGACCAGTCCGGGCGCCTCCTCACTGGTCCCTGCTTCTGCCCTTGACCCCATGGGCCAGAGGGATCCTTTGAAAAGTCTCGTTATGTCACTTCTGTGCCCCAAGCCCTCCAGTAACTTCCCTTCTCACTCAAATATCTGTTAAAGGAAGGAAGGAAGGAAGGAATGGCCTTTTTCGCCTCTGCAGTAGCTGGCACATAGTAGGTCCTCAGGAAACACCCGCACCGAGAACACAGGAGCGCATGAGCGAGGGCTGAGCACACAGTAGGTGTACAGGGAGCCTGGTGGGCTGGTTGGCTGCGGGGGCTGATTATTGCTACTGGTGGTGGCAGGACCAGCCTGCGATCACCCACCCCTCCCCTCGCTGAGCTGGGGTGGGGCGGGCAGGCAGCACCCAGGCCATTTTGGGGCCCTGGCCTGGCTGCCTCACCCTTCTGGGCGGGGCTGCTGACGTGGCGGCTGGTTCTGGGAACCCCAGCCTGGCGGCAGTTCTGGGAAAGCTGCCCTCCCGGGGAGAAGAGTGTCCCTGGGCCGCTGCCAGACCGGCCCAGCTGTCTGGAGGAAGCTCCAGGCTGGCTTAAGGTTGGGGAGTTTAGGGGTCAGCGGCTCCCAGGGGAGGCCACCGCAGCCCTTGCCCTTGTGGCTTCCCCTCGTCTCGCCTCTTGTCACGGGATGGGCTGTGTCCTGTCTGCAGATCCAGTCCCCCCGCCCCCTTCCAGGCGGTTTGCCGCCGAGAGAGGGCAGAGGAGCAGGAGGCCCGTGCACCCCGCGGGCTCAGGAGGCCCGCTTCCTCGCTGCCAGACCGCCACTGGCTTCTGACCTTTCCAGACACCCCACTCATCTACCCCAAACAAGAAGAGTGAGTCCCGCGTGTCTCCCCGCCCGCAGGACTGTTTCCCACTCCTAGCGCTTCTGCTCTCTCCCTGCTCCGGCCTTCATCCGCTTTGCCACTTCCGACTCCTGACCGTGGACTTGCCCTTTCTGGGCTTTAATTTTCATCTTTGGCAAGAACACCACATCCCAGGGTGGCGGGCACGGCATCCACGGTGGTTAGGCGTGTGGACTCTGGAGTGAGACTGCCTGGGTTCGAATCTTCTCTCCGTGACCACAAGCAAGTGCTCCGACCTCTCTGAGCCTCAGTCTCCTCATCTGTCAAATGGGGGTTTTAATGGCACCTGCCTCAGAGTTGTTGTGAGAACTGAATTGATTCCCGTGTTGTGAGCACTTAGAAGAATGCCAGGTGCCTGATAATCTCTACATACGTGTAGCAATTATTATGGGCAAAAGCTGGGTACATACTCCATGTTAAAAAATAGATTATTGAATTTGTTATTGTTAAATTTTAGCCAATCATTCATTTAATAGGCATTTATGGAGCAAATATTATGTATGTGTCGGGCGCTGTTAGGCACACGGCAGACATAGAGCTCTGCCTTCCTTGCGTTCTCTTGGGGGAGCGGGGAGAAGATAAACAGTGCATATATAGACAAAGAAACAGTTTAAATGTTACACGTTCTCTTTTACACCCCTGACTTCATGAACCAGCAGCAGTGGGAGTGGCTATTTCATATCTTGCGGACACAGACTACTTCTTTGGCGAACCAATTATGTCCTTTGCCTATTTTTCTTAAAGCAATGTTTTTCTTATTGATTTGTGAGATCTCTTTATATATTAAGGCCATTAACCCTCTGTAATGTAGATTGCTGCCTTTTTCTACCTCTGCCTTTGGCTTGCTTTCTTTTTTTTTTTTTATGGCCTGTTTTGATCTGGGGAAGTTGAAAACATTTCTGCAGTCAAATCTTTCTATCTTTGCCATCTACATCCTGAAATAAAATAAACATTCACACATGTAACCTCAGTGATAAGATTAGAGATGGTGATAAGTATGTGACAGAAATAAACAGGTGCTGTGATAAGTCACAGGGAGCCCTCATTAGATGGCGTTTCCGGGTGTAAAGGCTGTGAGGGAGGAAGGGGCCGGGGTGTGTCAGGGTGCTAAGGGGCCAGTGGGACCCACGGCTTGTGGGGGAGGGAGGGTGAGATGAGTGGCAGAGGCCAGATCATCATGGGGCTTGTTTTTGTTGTTGTTGTTTTGTTTTTTTGCATTTTCTTAAACTTTTAATTTTAAGATAATTGCAGGCTCACATGCAGTTGTAAGAAATAATGGGGAGAGATCCCCTATACCCTCAGTTTCCCCCAAGGGTAACATCTTACAAAACTACAGTACACATCACAACCAGGATATTGACAGTGATACATGCCGCTGGTCCTGTTCCATTGCCTGTGTGGTACTTGGACTTGTGCGTGTGTGTGTGTCCGTGTACTTAGTTCTGTGCAGTTTCATCGCGTGCACAGGTTGTGTCTCCACCACTGCAGACAGACAGAACAGTCCTGTCCTCACAAGGATCCCGTGTTGCCCTTTTATAGCCACACCTCCCTCCCTGCCCACCCCCCTTCTCCCCCGCAACCACTAACCCGTTCTCCATTTCCATAATTTTGTCATTGCAAGAATGTTGCGTAACTAGAGTCACACGGTGTGTGCCCTCTTGGATTGGCTGTTTTATTCGGGGGCTTGGATTTTATTCTGAGTCAGAGATGCTCCTCTCCGATGGGCCGTGAACCCCGGCGATCTCTGGCCCCCCAGTGAAGATGCCTTTCAGGAGCGTGAGCAAGCAGCTCATGGGCTGGATTCCAATTTTTAAATGTCTGGTGCAGCGTGGAGAAGAGATGGGGGGATACGTTTGCAGCGACTGGTAACTGGCCCCCAGGCTCCCTCTCATCCGTCATTCTCTCAGCCCTGGACGGGGTTTTGGAAAATCTTGCCACGACCCTGTTCGGAGACCCTCAAAGACTGCTCATCCCCTGCCTTTGACCTGGAGTCCTTACTTGGGCTTCGGGGGATCTGTGAACCCCAAAAATGGAATGCAAAATTAAATGTGTGCACTTTTCTAGAAAGAGGGTTTGGGGTTTGCATCAGATGTTCAGACAGGTCAGTGACCTCCAGAACATTCAGGACTCTAGCTTCTAGACACACTTGTGGTTAAGAGTCGAGGCCCTGGAGCCTGACTGCACCTGTTCAAATCCCAGGACTGTCACCACTCTGCAGCCTCAGGCAAGTCACTTAACTTTTCTGTGTCTTGGTTCCCTCATCTGAAAGTGGGGAATACAATAGTACATACTTCGTGGGGCTGTTTTGAATATTGAATAAATTAATATATGTGAAATGTTTAGAAGGAGACTTGGCATGTGGCCAATATTGTATGTTTGTTAAGTGAAGGATGAGGATGCAGGATGTAGGAGGGCAGAACCTGTCAGGCAGAGACCTTCTAGGCCCTCTGGGGTTTTGGGGCCTTCTCTGTGTCGGTTGTCATCCTCTCAACAAGCCGCAGATCAGCAGTATTTCTTCCAAAGTGATGCACAGGTGTGGTTGGGCACCGTCACCTCCCTTGTCCTAGCTCTCGCATCCCTGGTAATGCGACTTCAGCTGACTTTTTGGGTTTTTTTAAGCTGCTGCTTCACCTGTGGCTCATGGGGAGTTTGCAGACAGTAAAAAAAGCCCTGGGTCTTTGCTGCTGCTCAGTCAGGCTGTGCAGTCCTGTGTTTGGACAACTGATGTTTGCCATTGACAAGCAGGATGGCCAGCTCTTCCTAGCTCATTTCATTTGAGCTGTCGGGTTCAGTTTGTGGTTCTAGGAGGAGAAGTCGAGGAAGTTGATATATCGGAATGTACCTTGGGCTCAGAAGCCAGCACACCTGCATTCTGACTCCAGCTCTGCCCTCTCGCCAGCTATGGGACCTGATGGTCAGGTTATTTCATCTCTCTGGCCTCTGGGGGGAAACCCCATCGAGAGGGTGTTGGGCAGATTCAGTAAGGTAATGCTTCTAAGGCACGTAGCAAAGTCTCGAGCCCAACGTGAGTAACTGACAAGCAGGATTTTGTTTACGCAGATCCTTGGCTCAACATAAGGAGGCTGTTTTCAGTGGTCAGGCTCTGCTCAACCACGGCCTGGGGGTGAGCGCCCCGTCTGTGGTGGGGTGCAAGCAGAACCTGGATGACAACGTGTCAGAGACGAGATATTTGCAGGGCGTCCCTGTGCCGTTGGAAGTTGAGACAGGCAGGCGACCCCTGAGACCCCTCCCAACTCCAACATGTCAGGAATCCCGTGACTGAGGGTGCGAACCTGAAATGATTTCCTCTTGCCACATGCCTGCCCCTGATCACCTGGGAATTATTCTTTTTCATTCCTCTGCTTGTCTGCACCTTGTCCTCCGTTCCCTGTGATGTTCAGGGAGGCCTTTTCTCTCGCTGTGTCTCTGCCGCGGTTTCCCCTGCAATGCAGCACCCACACACCCCTGTGAAGCCAGCTAGAGTGTCTGTGGGTGTGCGCGTGCACAGATGCACGTCAATGTGCCCTCTGAAACAGATCAAAGATGACATCCCCGACTGCCATGGACGTGATGTTTTAGTATACCCTGTGGGGTTGCTGGACTCGTCCACCCTCCTTTCGAGGACTTTACCACGATAGCCCGTCTGTTCTGTGACCTTGGACATGCATCTTGACCTGTTTCTCTTTGTTCAAAATTGGGGCTAAAGCGACACCTTTGCCTTTTCTGCCACAGGATGCTGTGGGCATCTGTGAACTTGTGAGAGGGAAAGTGACTGGGACTTTGCAGAAGAAACCGACGTCATGGACCCACCAGCCCACGCCCGCCCGTCCTTCCTTGATCTTCACTAGACTTGCAGCGAGGAAGGCGCCTTGGGGCTTCAAGTGGATATTGAGTCTCCTCCTAGGGAGAGCTTTCCAGCCCTGTGCAGGGCCCCACATCACATCCAAAATGACTTTATGCGACAAACGTACTGAGCACGTGGGATGCGCCCGGCGTTGCTGTGGGAACGAGGAACTCGGCCGTGAACAGGACACACACCAGCTCCCAGCCTGACGGACAACTGAGAAGAGCCCACTTCTCCACCATCCTTGCCCTCTGCCCCCGGGGGACTTTTTGAAGAGGACAGGCCAGTTCCTTTAGAGACCACCCCTCAGTTTAGGTTTGTCGACGTTTCCACGTGATTTGGGCATTGGGGGCAGGAACACCAGAGAAGCAGTGTTGTGTTCTTCTCAGGGCATTGGTTTCAGAAAGCCTGTGACCTTGATGTATCCCATTCCTGACGATGTTAACTCTGACCACTTGGTTAAGGAGGGTGTTGGCCAGGTTTCTGTATCATAAAGTTAATTAGTAAGTATTTTGACTCATTAATTAATGGATAATTAATACGAGTTTTGTGGGGATACTCAGAGGCTGCCGTGGTGGAAGGGAGCTGCCCCCCACTTAGCGATCTTTTTCTCTGTAGACTCCTGGACCCCTACTTTAACGGCAAGGGTTACCGTTGGTTACTATAGTATTTGTTGTGATGCTCCAATTTGCCTATTTTGGCTGGAGGGCACCTGTCAGGCTGGTTCCTGTGTCTTTGTGACGTGTTCCCCTCATTCTTGGAGCGCTCCCCTACTTTCTGGCACAACAAGAACTGCAGGCGTCTTTTGTACTTTCCTGCTCCTGGAGTGAGTCATTTCTGCAAGGAGCCCTGCTTCCTTTCAGTGCAGAATTGTGTTTAGAAGCCAAGACCCGGGTGCTGGGGCGGCATGCTAATCAGATGCAGTGCATGGTCCCGGCCTGGATCCTGGACTTATAAGGGCATCATTGAGGCCATCAGCAAAATAGAAGTCGGGTCTGTGGATTAGAAGGCAGTAATGCATCATTGGTAATTTCCTGATTTTGATGATCGTATTGTGGTTACGCAGGAGAGTGTCCTCGTTTTTCTGAAATATACACTGGAATATTAAGGGGTAATTTATCCACGATGAATAAATTAGAGAGAGACTGAGAGAGAGGGAATATGAATGGAAGGACCGCAAGAGGAAAGTCTGGAGGCAGGATGAGTTCGGTGTGTTTGGAGAGCAGCAGGAAGTGAAGATGTGCGGGTGGCAGCGGCTCCGTGCACAGGTGCTGGGCCAGGTGGGGAGGGAGGCAGGCTTGGCTGGGCAGGACCTTCCAGTGGGACGAAGTCACTGGAGAGCTTCCAGCAGGGGTGTGGGCTTCTGACGCGGCATTACGCCCTTACCGCGCTCCGCACACCGTGCAGGGTGCTTTAGGTACCCGCCGCCTGTCCTCCGCGGTGCACCTGTGAGGGCGATCTTGGTGTCATTCCCGCGTTGCAGGTGGAGGAGGCCAAGCAATGAAAGATAGGGTAACTGTCTTACCAGCACTTGGATACTCAGTAGCCAAAGGAGGCCTGGACGCTGCTTTTCTGAATATGACCCCAAGACAGAGACCCCAGCGGGGACAGGGCGAGGGGGGTGCTGTCAGCATTGCCAGGGGTGTATGCCTCGGGACACTGCTTCTTAGAGGGCATTTGGCCTTATATGCCAGGAGTGTGGGGGGAGAGTGGACACTCTCTGACCCCGTGGGAGTCTGCTCCTGAGCATTTTCCTTAATGATAATTACTGGTGACATTACTCGAGTCGTTACTGTGTTCAGGCCACTGTTTGGGGACTCTACGTGTGTTAGCTCAGTTGATCCTCACAACACCCCAGCAAGATGGGGCTGTTAGCCCCACTTTGCAGATTGGGAAACTGAGGCACAGGGGGTGAAGCAGCTTGCTCAGGACTCACAAGGAGTAAGTGGCAGAGCAGGTGTTTAAAGTTAGGGGACAATCAGAGAAATGTGTGGGATGGCTCTCCAAGGACAGGTGCATAAACCGAGCTGTGTGTAATAACAGAGTAATAAAAGTAATAAATCCGGGCTAAAATCCAGTGGTAGGCACACAGTGGAAGACTATTAATTTCATGCTTTGGATCTAAATGGAGTGGCATGGAATGACATTAATGGTATAATAAGTTTAAAATTTAAGTTTTAGTATGGAGAGGGTGCTGCTATTTTGGTAAATAAAATTCGTATTTATCTCCTTATTTTTATGGAAATAAATCTGGAAGAATAGATTCCAGTGTGTAAGTGGGCCTTGATTTTAGGGGGATTTGAATTGTGTTTTCTTTCTGGATGTCTGTACCTTCTAATGTGTATTCCTCAGTCGCATTATGGGATGTCGTTAACACAATAGGAGCAGTGCACGATTCCATTTATAGAAACTGCAAAACAGCAAAGGTAGCCTGTGGGATTAGAAGTCAGGGTGGCGGGGTAATGAGGGAGGGGAACAATAATAACGCCGTGTGACAAACAGCATGAAACCTCAGGGGCGTACAGCAGGTGACACTTATTTCGCTCTAGTTTTGGGGGACAGTTTACCTGGGCTTAGCTGATCTCGCTGGGCTCGCTCCTGCATCTGTGGTCAGCCTCGGGTGGGCCACACAGCCCTGCTGATCTTGCACAAGCTCAGTCACATGATGGGGGTGGGGTGGCTGCCTGCTGCCTGCTGCAGAATGAGGTTGCTGGGGCTGTTGCACGTCCCCATCCTCCAGCAGGCGAGCCCAGTGTTCTCAAGGTGGTGGTCATGCCAAAGCGGGCTCTGCCTGCATCACTTTTGCTAATGTTCTGCTGGCAAAGCTAGTCTCTGTGGCAAAGCTGGTCTCTTGAGCCAGAGACCAGGGGGTTTGGGGGGGGAGGCAGGGAGAATGCCCTGGCCGGAGTGGTGGTGGGGGGGGCACTGCAAGGTTACATGGGTACAAGAGGAGTGAAGAATCAGGGCCATTAATGTGGTAGGTCTAACACACTCAACAGCATCATTTTATACTGCATTGCATAGGTACAGCATCGTTTATTTAACCAGCTCTGTATGGCTGGACCATTAGATTAGCATTTCTGAAGAACATTTCAAGGAATTGTAAATCCTTCCAGGGATTAATTGGGGTTTTGACACACACACACACACAAACTTGAAGGTTGGGTATGGAAATAAATTTGGTAAGCATTGGGTTAAATGAAGAAAAATAAATTTCTTTACTGCAGGACTTATCAGAACCTTTACACACAAATGTGCGTTATGAACTTCCGAAAGTCTGAGGGGTTGCTCACACTTAGCAGACCATGGGATTTTTTTCCAGAAGCATCTCTTGGGACAGGTGTTCTTGGCTCTCACTCTGGGCTTTGAGCATTTGGGTTGTGTTTCGTGGTTATAAACAGCTCTGGGGAACATGGAGGGCTCATTGTTGGCCGGGGGAGGATTGCGTCTGGAGGAGATGAGCCCTACAAGCTGCACTTGGGGTGACGGGGATGGTAGGAACCCTGGGTCCCACTAACTCGGCTCACTTTCTCTTGGCAGGTGCCGTTGGATCTCCCAATGGGGCGGCTCTGCTCTGGGCTCGCGCTCCCCATGAGCTGCCTGCTCCTGGTGTGGGCGGCAGGTAAGCCAGCACCTCTCCTGCCTTCAGTCATTCAGCAAACGTGCGTTGCTTGTGTCCGCACCAGGCTCCCGGGATAATCCGTGAACAAAATGATGGCCCCTGGCCTTGAGGAGATTAGACTCTAATGGGAGGGGACGGCCAATGACAGATGCTCCTAATTATAAGTAAATTCTAAAGACTGTTGGAAGATGATGGAAAAGACCGTGTAGAACCCGGTAGGGAGGAGTGGGGAGGCTGGGTAGAGTGGGAGGATTGCAATCGAAAATACGATGCTCAGGGAAGTCCTCACTGAGTGACAGTTGAGCAAAGACTCGAAGGAAGTGGGGAGCCATGCAGATTTCGGGGTGGGGGGAGGATCTCAGTGGAGGCCCTGGGGCGAGAGGCTGCCTGGAGCGTTCGAGGGACCGAAGGAGGCCGGTGTGGTGGAGGCGGGGAGCAGGAGGAGGAAAGGGATGAAGTCAGAGGAGTAACAGGGTGGCCAAGTCAAGAAGGACTTGGCAGGTTTGAGCAGAGGATCCGTCTGGCGGTGCGCACGAGGGTGGAAACCAGGGGCCAGGGAGGAGGCGCCATGGTGAGCCAGGGGGGCTTGGACCAGCAGAGGAGATGAGAGGGGATGGGCTTCTGCATCCATCTGGAAGGTAGATTTGAAAACACTGGAACGGAGGTGAGAGAGAGGTGTCAAGGATGACTCCTGAGTGACTGGGAAGGAGGTGGTTGTCATTTCTGAGAGGCAAAGGAGCGTGTGTTTTGGGGGCCAGGGAATCGGAGTTAGTTTTGGACATGAGGTGAGTTTAATATATTTATTAAATATCTAAGAGTCTCCTTGATATGGTAGGTCCTGTATCCAGCGACCAAATGCAAATGGATGCCAGTGGTGGTGGGGTCTGGCGCTGAGGTGCGGGTGGCCTGGAGCTAAAACGGCTCTCAGAGGATTTGGCAAACTCAGTATACATCCCGCCCGGTTCCAGTCCTAGCTCTGCCTCTGCCTGGCTGGAAGGAGTACCCCAGCCTCTCATCCCGCCCTTCAATATTGGCCGAACCCAACAGGAAGCCAGAGGACGAGGGGTCAGCATCATGAGCACAGAGAAGGGTGGGGAATAGGTGGGGGCAGGGAGCGGGCAGGTGAATAGCAGCGCCTGCCCCACTCCCACCTCCGCAGGGCAGACACATGTCGTGGAACAGCACCCCTTAGACTGTCACCATTTTTCCTTTCATTTTCCTTTCGTTTGCCTCAGATGAGGGTGCATTTGGTCCATCCCCACTGACGGACCCTGCACCCCAGGGTATTTCTTCAGCCTCAGGAGTCACCCCAGTGCCAGCTGGGGAGCTCCAGGAGCTGCGGGCCCGGCCCCTCTCTGTGAGGGCCGGGGACTGTGGTTTCCTTGTTTACGGTGGGCCCCTTGGTCTTGTCTGGGCTGATTTACCGGCCTCCCAGAAGATGTGGAGAGGTGCCAATTCAGCTCCACCCGTCCTGTCTGTTGTCAAATGCTCAGCTTGGGTGGAAGTCTCCTCATTTCTGAATGAATGGGAGGAAAAAAAAATAAAACTGGCCCAGCCCTCTGTAACTTCTGCCTGGTAATGGTATGCAAATGATGATGCAAGTAATTAGCATTAGTAATTAGAAAAAGTGTTGGAGATACTGACGACCTCTCCCAGAGAAGCCATTCGCATCCCGAGCATCGGAAAGCTTTGTTTCTTTGCGACTGGCTTCCGACGTGTCCCTCTTGCTTGTGGGGCTCCGGCTGCTCAGAGTGCTCCTGTGTCTCCCCAGGGAGCGTTAAGGTCCTGCGTCTGCCCACCTGCTTCTCCGACTACATCCACACCTCCACCTGTGAGTGGGAGATGGACGGTCCCACCAACTGCAGCGCCCAGCTCCGCCTGTCCTACAAGCTGAATGACGAGAACTATGAGTAAGCCTGGGCTGGGGGCGGGGGGCGGGGGTGGGTGTCCGGGGAAACTGTGCCCCGAGGGTTTGCCCCAGGAGTTCCCCTGGTCTGGGTGGCGCCCTGCAGTGCGTGATGCTAATGCAGTTTGCTGGGGCTCCCTGGCACAGGGTCAGAGGCGAGGCGCCCTGGGGCGCTGCGTATGTAGGAGACCACGAGTATGTCACAGTGCCCCGAGCACACTGTCCCCGAGGTGTATGGCATGTGGATGTGGATGGAATATTGCACTAGACCAGCAGTTCTCAAATTTTTGGTTTCAGGACTCTTTTGCATACTTAAAAATTAGTGAGGATCCCAAAAGCTTTTGTCTAGGTAGCTTATATCTATCAATATTTACCCTCTTAGAAATTAAAACAGAAATTTTAAATCGGAACAGCACACAAGCCCGCGTTCAACAAGCCATCAGAGCAGTGACCTTGTCAGGCGTCATGTAGCCTTTGGAAAACTCCGCTGTACTCTTGTGAGAGAGAGAGTGAAATGGCAAATAATGTCTTAGGATTATTTTGAACGTAGTTTGACCTAGCGGCCCCTGGACCACACTTTGAGAACTGCTGGGCCAGACCATTGTTTGGGGGTACAGTGTTAGTGGTGGAGTTCACTGTGATGTGGGCAGACCATGGAACGTGGGGTACATTGTTCCAGGTGGGTCACTGGGATAATCGATGGCACACGAGGTGCTGTTACAGGTGGTGATCGTGGGTACATATTCGGGTACACGAGCGTACACACTGGGATAGACAGCACACCAGAATATAGGGTACACTGACAGAGGTGGCATTCCAGCATATACTAAGGTGGATGGGCTGTGCTTCTGCATGTGGTACATTGGCCTAGACCAAGGATCCCCAAACTATGGCTCTTGGGCCACATCCGGCCCACTACCTGTTTTTATAAATAAAGTTTTATTAGCACACAGCCATGCCCATTCGTTTATGTACTCTCTGTGGCTGGCTGCTTTTGTGCTACATCAGAAGAGTTATGTAGTTGGGACAGAAATGGTATGGCCCTCAAAACCCAAAATATTTACTATCTGTCCCTTTACGGAAAATGTTTGCCAGCCCATGGGACGCAGGGTTGACTGTTTTTGGCGGCGTATTAGGATTATGCTGTGGTGCACAGGGCGTGTGCCTACAGGCAGCGTGCAAGTCATGCCATAGTTTGCTGTACCCTGGGATAAATGTGCCACCCAGAGGTACGCTGGGACAGACACATAGGTCCTGATCAATTCTTTAATGCCACGGGTTCTTCCCTTTCACTGGCTTTCCGGGATGAGCTGAGTCCCGGGAGCAGGGCTGCAGCCCAGGGCGTATAAGAGTCCATGGTGGATGTGGGAGGGGCGTGGCCAGCAGGGAAGGCGGTCCTGGTCCACTGTCCCACCACACCCTGGACACTCTGCCCCCAAGTGTCCAGATCTGGTCCTTGAGGCAGGGTGACCAGGAAGCTGGAAGAGCGTGTGGCTCCTTGAGGCATGTCCCCGGGACCCCTGTGGGTCGCCTGACCAGACTAACACAGCACCTGTCTCGGCAGCAACCTCACGTGTGTCCCCGAGAACAAAGAAGGCGCGGTGTGCATGTGCAGTATGCTGATGGACAGCATAGTCAACGAGGACATCTATCAGCTGGACCTGTGGGCGGGGAAGCAGCCGCTGTGGAGCAGTTCCTTCATGCCGGGCAAGCGTGGTGAGCGGGCAGGGCGGGGCGCAGGTGTTCCCGCAGCCTTCTACCTATTCCCAAACCTGGTGGAGTTCTTGCTGCTTTCTGGGGCGCAGTCCTCTCATCTTTGAAATGGGGTTGGGCTCAGCAGTATATCAGGCTCCCTTCAGTAGACAGTCTGGACCACGGAAGGCTGACATTATCCTGGTACCCAGAGTCCCCACAGGAATTCCCCATGAACTTGCTGGGGTATAGTGACAGGAGTTGAAAACAACGTTTATTGCTGTGTGACCTTGGGCAAGTCACATTACCTCTCTGAGCCTCAGTTTCGAGAAGAGAGTTATTATTCCCGTTTTGCAGTTGAATCAACTGTAGTACAGAGAAGGCAAGTAACCTGCCTAAGGTCACACAGCTCCTAAGTAGCAGGTGCAGTATTCTCGCAGAGCTCACATCTTCGCCCCACCATCAGCAGTTCCTGAAGGGCATACTCATCCCGCTGGTGGTCGGAGCGTTATTTAAATCGACCCACGAACGAATTCATGAATGAAAATAATTTTTACATGTGTATGTTGATTTTAATGCAGATTATGTACCTGTGATCCCAAGGATACGATGGCTTAAAAAGAGACTAAGTTTTAAAACACATGAATCAAAATAAAGAAAAATCCTTAGTAAATAATATAATATACAGGTATGGCCACAAGTGTGAAGGATGAGAGGAAAGAAGCCGGAGTTTGGGTTACTTTGGCTTCTGCATTTTGCATTCACTGAGGAGGGTAGTTAATAATCGCTAACGTGCTTAAGATGAATTTTAGCAACCTAAGTGTCAGTGTTGTGATTGTAATTCTCTGTTATGACTCTAAATCTTTGTGGTACCCATACATGTCCTGTGGATGTGGTGTTGGCTGACAATCCCAATGCCCCGGGGTCTGCAGGCCGGGTGGGCCGCCTCCTCTGCCCAGCCGAGCCCCTCACCAGGCATTGCTTCTCCGCAGTGAAGCCCAGGGCGCCCAGAAACCTCGTGGTTCACGCCAACGTCTCCCATACGTGGCTGCTGACGTGGAGCAACCCATACCCTTTGGAGAATTACCTGTACTCTGAGCTCACCTACCTGGTCAACATCTCCAATGAAGACGACCCCGCGGATGTGAGTGGCTCCCCAGGGGGTTTCTGCACCACCTCTTGGGCCTCCGTCGAGGGAGAGACTCAGCCCTGGGCCAGAGCCCTGGCTTCTACCCTGCCTCTGTGCAGGGCCCTGATTCCCAGTGTGCAGAGAAGGGACGTTATTTCTGGGCCTTGCCCCTCATGTGTAAAGGAGAGTTCTGGGCCAGCTCTGTGTTTCCCTGAGACTTGAGGTGGTACCTCCAACAGCCACTTAAGTCACCAAGTCCCAGAGTGAGACAGTTCTTCCTCGTGGGCTCCCCCTACCCTGACTGGTCATGAGAGGTGTCTCAGCTGAGCTGGTCGGTTTACTAAGCCTGGATGATGTTTAACAGAGAGAGGAGACCGCAGGCTCAGAGCCTCCCCCAGGAAACAAGTTCAGCTGTAATGTAACATCGTTGCTTCGTTCCTGGTTCCTGTTGCATTTACTGTTATGTGATACTCAGGGCACCTGATGCTTACTTTCCAGTCAAAGCAGTGACAGCAGGTTCCTTTTTATTTATTTATTTTTTTAATTTATTTATTTGTTTTTTTGAGGAAGATTAGCCCTGAGCTAACATCTGTTGCCAATCCTCCTCTTTTTGCTGAGGAAGACTGGCCCTGGGCTAACGTCTGTGCCCATCCTCCTCTACTTTATATGGGACGCCGCCACAGCATGGCTTGACAAGTGGTGCGTTGGTCTGCGCCCGGCATCCGAACTCGCGAACCCCGGCCCGCCGAAGCGAAGTGTGCGAACTTAACCATTGCGCCACCAGGCCAGCCCCAGGTTCCTTTTTAAATAAATGTATTGACATTTTAAAAAAGAGTGCTGATTGACAGGAGACTCGCAAGTAAATCATAGCAGGGCAGTCCCTAAGGGCTGGCTTGGCCCCCTCTATTTTAGTTGCAGGTGGGGGTAGAGGTCATTCCCCCCCACCATGTTCTCCCCTCAGACATTCCCGTTGGGGGAACATTGGAACACCGTGTCCCTGTGTGCTACAGAGCTGGGTTCCAGTACGTGCCCTGCCATGTGCCCACTATGTGACCTTGAGCATGTCGCTTAACTTCCTTGTACCTCTGTTTCCTCAGCTGTAACGGGGTAACAGGAGTAGCTGCCCCTCGGGCCTGTTGAGAGCGCAGGGTGTGACAGAGACACGCACCCCTGCCTGGCACAGAGAACGTCGCCAACGTCCTCCTCCTCTCTCCTGAGGCCCGCAGGCCTCAGAAATCCCATCCGCCTCGCCCCCATGCCCTGGTCTGTAACTTGCTCGCTCAGAGTCATCAAGGGCCTACTCTGAGCTGTGTCGTGTCCTGGGACCCAGGCTGCCTGGCCTCGGCCACCGGGGAGCAGGCCCCAGACGTCTTAAGCTCCCACCTCAGCCTCTGTCGCTGCCCCCTCTCTTCCTGGCCACCAGAGGAGGTGTGGGTGTCGATTTACATCTCTCAGGTGTGGTTTCCCCCTGGCGCTGGGCCAGGACGTGGGGTTTGGGACAGGAAGGGGGCAGCCAGGCTGACAGAGTGGAGGCTCGAGGCGGCTGGGGAGAGCAGGGTGGCACAGACGCCAAGGCAAGAGGCAGGTTCGGTTTTGTTGATAAATCTCTCTCCCATGTCAGGGCCCGTGCAGGGCTTGGTTCAGGGGATAGGCTGGAGGGAAGAGAGGGGTATGAGCCGTGGGGTCCAAAGAAGTGGTATTTGTGTGTGTCATGGCTGGATCCAGGTTCCAGGCATCTCCAGCCCTTGGCCCTGCTGTATTCTGTGCTGGCTTCATTTAGGCGGGCTTTTCCCTCAGGTCGTGGCCGATATGCCCACTAGCAGCTCCGGGCCTACATCCCAAAGCCGCAGAGGGAAAAGTTTTTCTTTCCAGGTAGTCCCAGTAAAAGTCCTGGGGCCAGGGCTCAGTTGCTGGCTTGCGTCACGAGCCAGTCTCTGAACTGGTCGCAGGCTGTGGGCAGGGGAGAGGGTGCAGGTGCGGTGCTCTGATTGGCACCTCTAGAGCGGCAGGTGGGGTCAGCTCATCTCAAACCAGATGGGCTGAGAATGAGGGAGGGGGGCTCCCCAGAGGGAACTCTGAGGAAGAGGCGACAGGGACGGGGCTGGGGGAAGCACAGCCAGGTTTAGGACCTAGTGCTGAACTCCAGCCAGTGGATAGCATGGGTCAGTGTGCCCGGGCTGTGGCTCACTGGTCGTGTGGGTGCTCGGGGCTGGCCCAGGCAGAGGGAACTACATGAGCAAAGGCTTGGAGGTATGAAAATTCATGGCATATCTGAGGATTATGGGGATGTGGGAATGTGTGCAGTGAAAAAGCAAAAACTGAGGCCACAAGTCTATTCAGGGTCATGAGTGCCATGCTCCTGATGGTAATGTTTACCATTTCTTGTGTGCCCACTATGTGCCAGGCATGGCATATATTATCACCAGTGGTTGTGAGAGTCCTGCGGGTAGGAAGGTGTTCGTCTCTCCGTTTTAGTGATGAGGACGCTGAGGCTTGGAGAGGTGGAATGCTCGCCCAGGGTCCCACAGCTGAACATGGCAGAGCTGGGATTTGAACTCCAGAGCCTGCGTTGTTTCCTCCCCTGGATCTTTCTCAGCGGTCTCCCGAACACCTGGCCTTTTGGTTAAAAAACAAGCAAACTGAAAGAAGTTCCTGGCAAGCTCTGACTTCTCTTCTTTTCCTTAGTAAAACATTTCCCAGTCTCCTGCTCCAGTCCAGGGTATCTGATTCCTTTGGTGAACTAGGTCCAGCTCTTGCTTCCTGCTTACCCATATTTGGAAAGAAAGGAAGACAGAAAGTGCAAGTGTCCTCTGCCTGCCCTGGTCTCCCCCCGCAGCTCCCGCCCCATCCTCAACTCCGCTGGAAGCCCCAGCTGCCCTCCACTTCTCCAGCAACCTCGTTGTGCAGACCTCCCCTCAGCTCTCTTGACACCATTTCCCCAAACAAGCTTCCAACCCGCAAGCAGAAGCAGAGCTGCCAGGAGCTGGGAAGGGGCCGCTGGGGCCAAAGGAGGAGGGAGGGCTGCACAGGGATGGACCCTGCTGGGAGAGGAGCACCAGGCAGAGGATTCAGGCCAGTCTTACCTTCTGTCAGAATCAATCTGGAACACAAATTTTACTTCATTTTTTATTTTTTAAAGTTTTTTTTTATAAAAGTAATATTGACATACAGTAAAAAATTCAGATGGTACGAAAGGACTTAGATAGGGAATATGTTTCTCCCTCAACCCTAACGTCCAATCCCTCTTCCAGATGTTGACCTCTGCTCCCATCTCTTGCCAGGAGGGAAAGGAAGGCCAGGCTAGAGCAGGCAGAGGCCTTGGAGGCAGGTGTGTCCTTCCAGAGAGTGTGTGCCTATACAAGCAAACGTGTGTTTGTGTTGGTGCTACACAATACAAGATACAATAGAAAAGTAATCACTGTGTTACTTTTCTCTTGCTACATAATAACATTACCACAAACGTAGCTGCTTTGAATGGCACACACTTATTGTCCCACAGTTCCTGGGGGTCAGGAGTGTGGGCACAGTTTAGCTGGGTCCTCTTCTTAGCATCGCACAAGGCTGCAATCAGGAGTCGGCCGGGGCTGCGGTCTCACCTGAGGCTCAACTGGGGAAAGGTCATGTCCAAGCTCTGGTGATGTTGGCAGCATTCAGTTTCTTATGGGCTGTTGGACTGAGAGCCTCAGGTTCTCGCTGGCCTTTGGTGGGAGGCCGCCCTCACTTCCTTCCTGGTGGCCTTCTCAAGGCCAGCAAGAGAGAGAGTCTCTTAGGAAGCTGGAATTACAGTCTGACCTGGAGTCATCACATGTGTGTAATCCCTATGCACTTGTGACCTTTGCCTTGTTCTGTTGCTTAGGAACAAGTCACAGGGCCCGCCCACACTCAATAAGAGGGGTTACACCAGGTGGGGTCACGGGGCCATCTCAGAGTCTGTCTGCCACCGTCACTGCCTGCTCCCTTTTTTTTTTTTTTAAACATAAAAGGCAGCAGACAGCACACGCTAATCTTCATGTTACCTTTTCCACCCAACAACAGATCCTGGAAGTCCCTTGCCCTGGGGACTAGGTTGGATGGGGCTGAGATTCTAGGCCAGCGAGTTTGGGCCTGACTGTGGAGGCTCCAGAGAGCTCATGAAGGAAAGAGAGGGACGCGGTGACCCTATCTGTGCTTCAGAAAGGTCACTCTCGTGCTCCGCACATGCCGGGCCCTGTCCTAGGTGCTCACCTGTATTAGCCCCTTTCATCCTCACAGCAGCCCCGGGAGGTAGGCACTCTTATTATCGCCGTTTTACAGAAAGGACATTGAGGTGCAGAGAGGTTACGTCACTTCCCTAAGGTCACGCAGCCAGAAAGTGGCAGTAGGGTGTCTTATCTTCGTTTTACAGATGAGGAAACTAAAACTCAGAAAGGTTGCTCCGGTCCTGTCACGTGGCTGATCAGTGGGGGAGCCAGAGGGAAGGCTGATCCCCTGCCCCATCTCGCTCAACTCTGGTCACAGTAGTGGAGGCGGCACCATAGGCCTGAGTGGAGGGAATAACCAAATACCCAGGCTGGTGGCTCTTAAACCCTGCGGGGTCAGCTCAGAACGGCAGCCAGGGTGGGAGCTGGTACTCCCCTCCCCCATAGCTGGTGTGCTCATGTCTCCCTTTCCTCTACCAGTTCAAAATCTATGACGTGACCTACCTGGATCCCGTCCTCCGCATCGCAGCCAGCACCCTGAAGTCTGGGGCTACCTACAGCGCACGGGTGAAGGCCTTTGCTCAGAGCTACAACGGCACCTGGAGTGAGTGGACCCCCAGCGTCAAGTGGCGTAACTGTGAGTATCTCTCGGTTAGAATCTCTGCTCCCCATTTTTACTCTGTGGCCAGACACTTCCCAGGGCTGAGCCTCTGGGTTTCCGTATCCTAAGATGCCTCTAACTGCGGGTAACAGAATTACCAGCTGACATGGTGTACCAGTCAGGGTCGGCAGGGTAGGCTATAGTAACAAATAAGCCCACAAGTTCTGTGGCTTAACACTGTAGAAATGTGTTTCCTGCTCCAGTAACAGTCCAACGTGAATGTTGCTGGTTTGTGAGTGGTTTTCCTCCCTGTGGAAATTTGGGCACTGGGGCTCTGTCCATCATGTGGCGCCATCATTCTCTAGGGCAAAGATTCTTAACCTTTTTGTATCCTAGATCCCCTTTGGCAGTCTGGTGAAGCCTCTGGATCCCCATCTCGGAATGTTTTTAAATGCATAAAATAAAATACATAAGATTACAAGGGAACTAATTTTATTGAAATGTGGTTATAAAAATATTTTTAAATATATTTGTTATCTGGGAATATATACTTCTTTATTAACACTAAAAACAAGATCTAGTGGTAGTTCTCATAAATACTATAATTTCAGAGTAGGTGAGCATAAATGCTGTTTCATGATACTGCAGCTGGAATGCAATATGAGAATAGCTGCGATTTCTATTGGGGGCTGAGGGGCTGATGCTATTGCTATGGTTTGCTCCCTGCATTCCTAGTGGGAGGAAATGCAAGGTGGCAGAGGTTAGTGAAAATAAAGTCATTTCTTTCCCATCCAAGTTCCCAGACCCCTGAACTCTCTCTGCAGCCTTGTTGGAGGTCCGTGGACCCCAAATTAAGATCCCTGCTGTAGGGCCCTGCCATCGTCGGCCTCCAGCCAGCAGAAGGGGAGCGAGAGCAGGGAGACCACACCTGCTTCTTAAAAGCCTGAGCCCAGAAGTGACACACATCACTTTCTCTGGAGTTCCATTGGTGAAACTGATAACGTGCAGACACGTGGCTGCAAGGGATTCTGGGACATGTAGTCCCTCTCTTGGTAGCTGCACCCCCCCCAAACAATCTTTACAACTCTATCACACATGGCTTTTACAATAAAAATATTAAATTATCTCACATGACATGATGTCTTACAGGTGGGCCTTCCCAGCTTTACACAGCAGCTCAGTGATGTCACCCAGAGTCTTGTCTTTTTTCTCCACCATCTTTAGCATGGTGGCATTTTATCCTTAGACTTGTCACCTCCTGGCCCCAAGTTGGCTGCTGCACACACCCTCATGCCCCAGGGCCCAAAGGAAAGGAAAGACTGCCACGAGAGAGTGCACCTCCCGAATCTTTCTCTTTTATCATGAAGCAAAAATCTTTCCGGAAGCTTCCCTAGCAGACTTCCCCTTGTGTCTCATTGGCCAGGACTGCCACGTGGCCTCTCCTAATGGCAAGGGAGGCTGGGGACTCAAAAGTCTGGAGAGGGGAATAGGGTAATCATGAGTGGCCAGACCTCGGGGTGGGCACCTTGCTGCCTGGCAAGGAGGAAGGGGAGATGGCTGGTGGGTAGGGGCGGCTGCCCCCATCTGTACGATGGGGAGGAGTAAGGGCTGCCGTGAGCATTCAGTGGAAGAAGGATTCTTCAGGGTGCTGGACACAGTGGCGGTTGGCAGTCACCCTGACCCAGCCTGCGACATGTCCCTCTCAACATTGCTCATTTGTCCCATAGATATCTCTTGACCCGTCTGTCTCCCGCTCTGGGCTGGGGCTCACAGGTAGGATCCACCCTGTCTGCGTCTCCAGTGCCCAGCACAGGGCTGGGCGCACAGCGAGGGCTGGGGAACGTGTTGTTGAACTGATCTGGTTCTACCATTGACCTGGGGAAGGGAAGAGAAGCAGCTTGTATGGAACAGATACCACGTGCTGGACGTGCATTCATTGTCTCCACCATATTTACTGAGCTCCTACTGTGTGCTTAGCCCTGTGCCAGACACTGGGGAATCAGCAGTGAACTAGACGAAAATCTCTCCTCTCATGGAACTGACGTTCTGGAGGGGGAGACAGAAAGTAAACGAGTAAACAAACAAATCAGTCAGTGAGATGGAGATCTGGAAGACAGCCTGGGAATAAAATAGAGCAGGGTCAGGGGATGGAGTGATGAGAGGGGCGACAGTAGAGAGGGTGTGGGGAAAACTTTTTGGACCAGGTGACAGGGAGGTGAATGAGGAGAAGGGGCCAGCTGTGCGAAGATGAGAACAGCAAATGCTTACGGACGTGCGGGCGCTGTCCTGTGTGCAGTGTCTATAAATCGTGTAATCCTCACAGCAGCCCTACGAGATGACCCCATGGTACAGATGAGGAAGCCGGGGCACAGAGAGGCTGAGGGATTTGTCCGGGGTCACCAGCAAGGATATGACAGAGTCGGGCTTAGAACTCAGGTCGCCCAGCTCCAGGGGCCCTGCACATGACCTCTGTGCTTCAGGAGAGAGGGAGCAGCAGGTTCAAGAGCCTCAGGTGGCGCTGAGCTTTGGAGGAGCAAGGGACAAGGAGTATGATGAGGGCTCAGTGCAAGAGGGGGAGAGTAAGAGGGGATGCGGCAGGGGAGCTTGGTGGCCGCCAGACCACGCAGGGTGTCAGAGGACACTCTCCTGAGGCCTCGGTCCCAGCTCTGGGAAATGGAGACCAGTGTACGTAGCCCGATGCAGGCTCACAGCTTCCCTCCTGCTTGCAGACTACCAGCAGCCCTTGGAGCAGCGCCTCCCGCTTGGCGTCAGCATCTCCTGCATTGTCATCCTGGCCGTCTGCCTGTCCTGCTATTTCAGCATCATCAAGTGAGTCCCGGGTTCCGCACGGGATGCCGCCAAGCGAGCCCCTCTGGGGTGTGGGGCGGGCGAGAGTTCTCCTTCTGATCTGTCGGCTTACAGTCCTTTCGTCCAACAAGAAATATTTATTGAGCAGCTACTGTGCACGAGGCACTGAGGCAACAGCTGAGAACAAGACCGACCAGGACCCTGTGCTCCTTGTGGGCAGACAGAGGTGCCAGGCCAACCAATAACGACGACCGTTTTCCATGCTCTGAAGGAGATGTGCCAGGGCGAGGGGAGCTATGTTCTGGGGTGCTGTTTTGGATCGCGAGGCGATATTTGAGCTGAGACCTAGCTGGGGGAATGAGCTGGCCAGGGGAAGAGCTAGGAAAGGACCTTCCTTTGGCGGAAGGACATCCCCCTGGGTGTCCAGGGTACAGTCCAGAGGCTTGGGGGCACATGGCCATAGACAGAGGAATTCTACACTACTGCCCTGATGGAGTCAGGAGTCCTGGGTTCGGATCCTGGTCTTGGTCTGGGTTCGGATCCTGGAGGTCGGTAGCTGTGTGACCGACAGGTTGCTGAACCTCCGTCAGCCGTGGATCCCTCCTTTGCAGGTTGAGAGTAACGGGGAGAACATATCTCGTCAGTCCTAAGAGTCCTAAGAGAGTCCTGGTCACGGTGGGTGGAGGTAGAAGGAGCCTTGCTTCCAGTGAGTTCGAGCACTTGGAATTGTGGAGTCTTAGAGGCTCAGGCCTCCCATCTCTGAAATGGGACTAGCAAGTCCCAGCTCCCCACATGAGGATTGGCGATGGCCGAGGATTGACGTGGGCATGTGTCCCGCACTTTGCCGTGCACACAGTAGGTGTCAGGGAATGAAGTTGCCCTCTCCACGTCTTGTTGCTGATGCCTCTGAGCGACCCTCCTCTGAGCCTCAGTTTCCCCCTCACCTGTCCCTCTCCCACCCCACTCCCTATGTTGCAGCCCTCCAGCCTCCTTGCTGTTCCTTGAATGCACCAAGCAGGTTCTTCCCTCAGAGCTTTTGTGCTTGCTGTGCCCCTGCCTCAGAAGCCCTTTCCCTCCTCCACCACCTTCAGTTGCTGTTCAGAGGTCACCTCCTCCGAGAGGCCTTCCTGGATCACACTCTCCATTCCTCTCTATTCCCTAATCTTCTTTATTTTTATGCGTGATACTTATTGCCATGAATGAATGATGTCATATAAGCATTTCTATATCTGCTTGTCTGTCTCCCTCTTCTAGAAGGTCACATCTGCGAGGGCAGGGTTTTTGTCTGTCTTGTTCACTGTAGTGTCCCTGAGGCCTGGCACAGTGAGTGGTACATTGTAGGTACTCAATAAATGCGTGTCAACTGAGTGGAGCAGGCGGAGGCTCATCCAGAGATGATCGGAGAACCTTTCCTCCCAGCCTGACGCTCTCTGGCTCCAGGCAGACCCAGGGAGAGAGAAGGAAGCTGTTTCCTCCTGGGTTCCCTTAGCTTCTCTGGCCACCCCAGGCCCCTGTCTGGTACCGTGCCCTCCGCTGCTCCAGAGAGAGGGGAATTGACAGGGAAACCCAGAAGTCTCTTTCTGCAGCTTGAGTCTCTCCTAAGTCCCTGGGGCTTGTTCCCACTGAGGACAGAGGTGGCCACGGTAGGAACTCCATTCTGGGCAGCAGAATGCTGGAGCGTGACCCTGGCTCTTCTGCCTGCCAGCTGTCACTTTACCTCTCTGGACCTCAGTCTCCTCATCTGTAGGAGGGGGTTAGCAGTAGAAGCTGCTGTGTGGAGTTAGGGAGACATCCAGAAACAATCAGCATGGTCTGTGACCTCTAATAAGTATTGGCGACCATGATGATTTTTATGGGAGGAGCATCAACCTGTCAATGATTGAAGACCAACACGTTTTCCTTTCCTTTTTCAGGATTAAGAAAGAATGGTGGGACCAGATTCCCAACCCAGCCCACAGCCCCCTCGTGGCTATTGTCATCCAGGATCCTCAGGTAGGAGAGTGGGTGGGTTAGGACGCTTTGGACTGCACGTGTCAGGAAATATGATTCAGACGTCTGAGATGTTCAGGATATTCATTGGCTTTTGGAATTGCGCGTGAGAAGTCAGGACGGTTTCAGGGTAGGTTGATTCAGCAGCTGAATGTCGTCACTGGGAACCCAGAGGCCTTCACTCCCCTCCCCTCCGCTTCCATGGCTATTCTTTCAGCCTGGGGTTCCTCTGGGGTTGGTCTCTTGGTTTTTTTCCCTCCCTTGGGAGGAGGTCATCTCCTGGAGGGAGGCCTGGACCAGAACAGGAGGTCGAAAGGAGAGGGAGAGGGGACAGGCTTCCTGTGTCTTCCTCTTGAGAGCAGGAAACTGTCCAGAAACACCAGCAGATCTCTCCTCAGTTCTCTTTGGTCTGAATTGCTCTACATGCCCTTTTCCCAGACCTATAAAAGAGTGAGAATACGTTGAGACCAGCCAGGTGGTCCCCCCGGAGCTAGGGGTGGGGTCAGCTTCCCCAACTCGATGGCCACGTGGGGTTGCCTGAGTAGTATCAGGGTTCCCTAGGAAGGAGGGAAGGGGAAAACAGGCCCTGTCTAGAACAGAAGGTCTGAGGTCCTCCGTTCTCCAGGGACCCTATGGCAGGCTCTGGAGTCCAGTGGGGCTGGCCCTGAACCCCGGCTCTGCCCCTTACCTGCAGCATGGACTTGAGCAAGTTGCTTAACTTCTCCAAGTCTCAGTTTCCTATGTGGGTTAAAGTAGCGTTTACCTAGCAGGGCTGATGCTGGAATTCACTGAGACAATACGTGTAAAGCGTATATTACAGGGTCCTGCACATGGTAAGTGCTGTTTATGTGTCAGCTAGCTTTGCCGTGTAACAAATCGCCCTGAAATTTAGAGGGTGAAAACCACCATCATTTATGTAGCTCTTGCTGCTGCAGGTCGGCAGTTTGGACTCAGGGTGGTGGTGTGGGTAGAGGGATCCTGGGCTGGGCTGGGCAGACCGTGGCCGGGCCCGTCCCCAGTGGCCTCACTCACAGCTCTGGCAGTTGCTGCCTCTCACCTGGGGCAGTGGAGGTGACTAAGCCACGTGCCTCTCATCCTCCAGCAGGCTGGCCCCGTTGGTGCAGTGTCACTTCCACCACGTTCTGTGGGTCAAAGCCAGTCACGTGGCCAGGCCAGATTCAAGGGTGGGGACCATCAGAGTACTGTGGCCATTTTTGCCGTCAGCCACAGCAACGCAGTATTAGGGCAGTCTCGTTCGTTCTCAGGACACTGAGGCTCGGAGAGCTAAAGTGACCTGATGGGACCTCAGACCTGGTGACGTCAAGGCTCACAGTCTCTCTGCAGCAAACACTGACTGCGCGCTGCTGTCCGCCAGGCTGGGCTAGAGGGCCACCCGGCTCTGTTTCATGGGCTGCCTCTGTGTTCTAGGTGCCACTGTGGGGGAAGCGGACCCGAGGCGAGGAACCAGCCAAGTGCCCGTACGTATATGCACTTAGGTCGTAGCCCACGTGGATTTGGAAGGTGGTGGAACTGGGGCAGCGGGCCCCACCTGGAGTGTGGAGTCAGAAACCCACCTCCACGTCTGCCTTCTCTTTCTTGGCATTCAGCACTTGTCCTGTGATGCTGGGCTTCAAGGGGTGGCAGGAGGAGGGGTGGTCTGGGTAGGTGGGCTGCTGGCTGGGCCCCCTGAGGTTCAGTGCCTGAGCGGGGCTGATAGAGTTTACAACAGCACAGCTGTGCCAGTTGTTAAAATGCTGACGTAATTGCATACTGGTTCGCAAATGGCCACTATCCTCAACCCTTGAGTATCCTACCATCATCCTGGCCTCCTTAACTCCTCCCTCAGGTCCTCCTGGACTACCCACAATCCAGTAACTAAAGGGTCTATTCTCAGCACAGCAGGGGACTCAGGACGCTGCCTCAGCCCTAGGACTCCACAGCCATTCTAATTGGTCATGACTTATGCTGTGGTCTTGATAAGTATTTTAAATATCATCCTTGACAGACTTTTCCTTATTCAATAGACTGAGTTTGTATTAGGTGACAGGTTATGCGCCAGGCTCCAGAAATCCCAAAGTAAGACACAGGCCCTGCCTTCAAGGAGTCCCCACTCCAGTAGTGAAGATAGACTGATAGATTATTGATTATAAAGTCAGGAGACATGTCTGCAGTAGATAGATAGATATCAGTGCAGGGCGATTTCAAGCTGGGCTTTGAAGGATGAATAGGAGTTTTCTAAGTGGAGAAACTGAACCCTGACCAAACTTGTCTTTGCTTTTGCAGACGCTGGAAGACTTGTCTTACCAAGCTCCTGCCCTGTTTACTGGAGCACAGCCTAGAAAAGGATGAGGATTCCTCCAAGGCTGCCAGAAATGGGCCTTTTCAGGGTCCCGGAAAGTCAGCATGGCACCCTGTGGAGATCAGCAAGACGATCCTCTGGCCAGAGAGCATCAGCGTGGTGCGGTGTGTGGAGCTGTTTGAGGCCCAGGTGGCAAGTGAGGAGGAGGACATGGAGGAAGATAGAAGGAGCTTCTGCCCATCGCCTGAGAGCAGCGGGGGCAGCTTTCAGGGGGGCAGGGAGGGCATCACAGCCCGGCTGACAGAGAGCCTGTTTCTGGACCTTCTCGGGGGTGAGAGTGCCGGCTTGGGGGAGTCCCGCCTTCTTCCACCTTCCGGAAGTGCTCAGATACCCCAGGCCGAGTTCTCAAGTGCATCGTCCCAGGGCAAGGAGCAGCCTTCTAACCCGGAGTCGAATCCTCCCGCGACTCTGACCCAGAGCCCAGCCGGCCTGGCTTCCATGGAGGCGTCTGCTGTCACGGCAGACAACCCCGCTTACCGTAGCTTCAGCAACTTCCTGAGCCCGTCCCCCGGTCCTGGAGAGCTTGACTCCCAGCCACAGCTGGCTGAACACCTGGGGGACGTGGACCCCAACACCCCCTCTCCCCCCCAGCCCTCTGAACCACCCCCTGCACTCCAGCCTGAGCCGGAAACCTGGGAGCAGATCCTCCGCCAGAGCGTCCTCCAGCACGGGGCGGCCCCGGCCCCCACCCCGGCCCCCACCGGCGGCTATCGGGAGTTTGTGCAGGCGGTGAAGCGGCGCAGTGGCCAGGATGGCGGGGCGGCGGGCTTCGGCCCTTCTCGAGAAGCTGGGTACAAGGCCTTCTCCGGCCTGCTGGCTGGTGGTGCCGTCTGCCCAGGGGCGTCTGGGGTTGAGGCCAGCAGCGGGGAGGGGGGCTACAGGCCCTTTCAGAGCCTCACTCCTGGCGGCCCTGGGGCCCCTGCCCCAGGCCCCATGCCCCTGTTCACCTTTGGACTGGACGTGGAGCCACCTCCCAGCCCTCAGAACTCACGCCTCCCCAGCAGCTCCCCAGACTGCCCTGGTCTGCAGCCCGTGGGGAAGGGGGAGGACAGACAGAAACCCCCGCTCTCCCCGGAGCAGGCCACAGACTCCCTCAGGGACGACCTGGGCAGTGGCATTGTCTACTCAGCCCTCACCTGCCACCTGTGCGGCCACTTAAAGCAGTGTCACGGCCAGGAGGAGCGTGGCGAGGCCCACGTCGTGGCCAGCCCCTGCTGTGGCTGCTGCTGTGGAGACAGGTCCTCGCCGCCAGTGAGCCCCCTGAGGGCCCTGGACCCCCCGCCAGGTGGGGTTCCCCTGGAGGCCAGCCTTTCTCCGGCCTCCCTGGCACCCTTGGGGGTCTCAGAGGAGCATAAATCCTCACTGTTCTTCCAGCCTGCTCCCAGCAGTGCTCAGAGCTCAAGCCAGAGCCCCGAAATGGCAGCCCTGCTCTCCACAGGGCCCCCGTGCATGAGCACTTCCTAGGTGCGTGCCCCCTGGTTGCTGAGGCCGGCAGGTGAGGACTGGGCCTTACCCATGCCTGCGAAACGCCCCACCCCGGAAGGCAGCGGGCTGCCAGAGAAAGACTCGGAGAACCGTGGTATGAAGCTCTGAGGCTGTCCCACCTGGGGCTGCAGAGACCTGACCCCCCTGCTCCTGACCTTGGCCTGAGCTCACCACTTCCCGCCCGGGTGGAGAGCACCGGGCAGCCACGCCCACAGCAGGCGCCGTGGGGGTCGGGAGGTCCCTGGGCACCTGGGCTTGTGAACGAGCCATTGGCCACTTCATCCGTCCACAGCTTCTCCAACGTGCTGTCCCTGTCGTGCCTGCCCAATGCGCACTTTGTCCACCTTATACTCTGGTACCCATTTCTGGCCCCATCCCAGGATTAGCTGCCGCCGTCTCACTGGATTAGACACTGAGCCTAGAAACTGATCACGCTAACGGGGGAAGGACTCAGGAGGCCTTGGGAAACTGATGGGAAACTGAGGTCCCGGAAGGGTGGCTATTTGCCCAGAGGTGCCCATTCATTCAGCAGAGCTTCATTAGGTTGCACCTAGGAGGCAGGATCTGGGCAGGATCAGGGGTGCTTAACCAAGTGGGGGTAACAGAGAAGGACACGAAACATTGTGATTAGCACGTCATGACAATCTGCTGTCAGGTCCCCACACAACTGTAAGGCTGGGGGCTCCTTTTAGGTATGGGATCCCCAGAGTGAACCTGCCCAGCTACCTTGGGGCTGGTCCGTGCCCCCGGGGACACCGTTGCTGGCAGCCACAGAGACCAGAGGGCGTGGCTCACATCCCGTGACCCGGCTGAGCGGGGCATTCCAGACAGCGGACCAGCACGTTTCGCCGGCACGTTGGCCCAGACCTCAGGTCGAGGAACACTTGTTTGTGTGCGTCTCAAAGATTGTTTTGTCTCCTGGTATTTGTGTTTGCTGAGGAGGGTGGAACGGGAAGGGGTGGAGTTTTGTGTGAATGAAGGTTCTTTCTCTCCTTTTGTTTTTCCATTTATTAAACAAACACACTGCTGGGTTCTGTTGTGGGCACCTCATCTCTGCTAGCTCATGGAAACCTCCCGTCAAGGGAACCAGGACCAGGAGGTTAAGGAACTTGCTGTCTCTGGGTTCCCCTGAGACAGGGAATCAAGTGCAGTTAGTTGATTCGGGAGGTGATCCCAGGAAACCCTGCCTGGGAGCGGGGAAGGGAGGCAGGGAAGGGCGGGAGGCAGTAAAGAGCGTTACCATAGTGCCGGCGTGCACAGCTGACACTCAACCCCCCTAGGAGCTCTGGGACCATGCACAGCGCATGCCTGGAGGTGTCCGCACAGGTGGGGTGCTAGGGTGCTTGTCCACCAGCTCCCCTCTGTCTGGCTGAGGGCTGCTTCCAGGGGCATTAATGCCCTAGCACTTCCCGCTGCTCCAGGAAATAGGCCCTCAGACTGGCAGTTGCAGATGTTGGAGCAGCCTTTGGTGCATGGAGGAGATGCAGCTGTGGCACTGGCAGCAGCTGCTACACTTTGCCGAGCGTCAAGTTAGTTTTCATGCAGCTAGTTCGTGGCAGGCTGGTAGCTGAACCCAGGCAGTGTCTCCATTGCCAGGCTCTCCGTAGGTGATCTGTGCTCGACATCCGGGCAGACAGCGTGATGGAGTGGGCCTGAGACAGGCAGGCAGGAGACCTTAAGGTCTTTGTCTGTGATCACTCTGGTCTCTGAGTAGCTGCCCTGACGGCCACACTTGCAAAATGAGGGGCGTGGCTGTTTGAGGTTCCTCCCTGCTCTGCATTCTCCACAGTGCACTAGAAGTGATGGGGAGCTCACTACCTCACATGCAGCCTGATGTTTGCTAGAAGTGCCTCCTTCGTGCTGAGCCCAAATCTATCCCGTTCACTGCTGGGGTCACCCTCTCCACACGATTTTCAGATGGGGAAACAGCGCTAGATAGGAAGAGGGACTTGCCCAAGGTCACACAGTGAATGGCAGAGTCCGAACTAGCCCTCTGGACTTTTTCCTTCAAGAGCTCTTTATAATAAAATATAATAATTTAAAATAAAAATAACTATTTATCTAGGGCTAAGCAATCTGCTAAGTGCTATACATCCCCTATGTCGTAGCTCTAGTGGGCAGGTTCAGTTATTATCCCAATTGTGCAGATGAGGAAGCAGGCCCAGAGAGCTTGGGGTTTAGCTTAGGACCACACAGCTAGGAAGTCCTGGAGCCAGGATTTGAACCCAGGTCTCCCAGCCACCATGGACAGCACGGCACCTACTAAATGTCAGCTCCAATCCACTTTGGGCATCTCAGAAAATCACATTTTAAAGTTAAGCAACAAACAGAGAAAATACGTTTGTGGGAGGGGTGGAGAGGTGGGTGGGTCGGAAATCCAACACAGAACTGAGGCTGGACTCACTGTTCTGTCCCCAGGCTCTTAGGAGCAAGAGACCCCAGCTGTCAGCCGAGGCTCACGTTACAGCACTGGCTGGGCTTTGGGAGGCTAGAACGGAGGAGGAGGCAGAGACACCTCCCACCTCTCGCCCCAATGTAAACCCACACTCCCAGGTTCAGGGAAGCTGGAGAAAGGCCACTGCTCTTGCTTTCCCAACCCCCTTCTCCAGCTTATCACAGGAAGGAGGAGGCAGAGAGGCAGAAAAGGCAAAGGAAAAGTTGTCGACACTGAAGGGTGCTATGAAGAAAATAGGGGTCTGAGAGTGGGGAGCTAACAGGGAGGTCTTTAAGGAGGTGACATTTGAGCCGAGCCCTCAGTGACTGGAGGAAGCCAGGACAGACAGAGGAAGAGCTTTCTGGGCAGAGGTTAGAGCAAGTGCAAAGGCCCTGAGGCATGAGGAGCTTGGCATGTTCACAGTTCAGAAAGATCAGCTACGGTGCAGTGAGCCAGGGACAGTGGTGGGGAATAAGGTCAGGCAGGATGGGGGCTGGAGTGAGCAATTTACATTTTGGCCTAAATGCACATTAGCCCCAGCCACTGAGAAACACGGTCCAATAGAAACCAGTCTCCCTTCAATCTCCCCAATCCTCAAACCTAAGCCACCCATAAGCAGGAGCCAATGAGAGGAGCCACTGGAAATGTTCCTCCAGTAGGGCTCCCTCCCACCTTGCAGAAGTGGAGGACCAATGTTCCTCCTGCCAACAGTGACTGGGGTGGTTGAAATCCTCACTGTTGGTATTCTCACTCAGGACTGAATCGACTCCCACCAGGAGTGAGCTGATTCCCACGGGGGAATGGCTGGCTGCCAGGGCCTGTCTTGGAATCTCTTGACAAAAAGGACTTTTTAAAATCCCCTGAAAATCTGGTCCTCAGCCTCCCAGGCACTAGCCTCCAAATTAGGCAAGGAATCCCAAGGCTCTTTGGGGCGTGAAGCCCCAGACCCCTTCTCTGTGTCCCCTTTATCCTTAGCTTTCTCAATTGTAAAACAGGAAGGATAATAAAGCCTGCATCGTAGGGTGGTCCTGAAGACAGTCTCCGTTACCATCATCTCCATCATCCCTTGGGTTTCTTCCAGACGGGCTGGGGCACAGATGACAAGAGTGAGAAGGTACACACAGCCCAGGTATCTAGAACTCTCAGCTCGGCCAGTGCTCTGGCTTCCTCCAAACCTCCCTGGTGAGCCTCTGAGGGCTCCTCTGCTGCCGGCTCATCCCCACGGGGAAGCTCCATAGCCCGAGCCTCCCTCAGGCTCTGTGCTCTCTGGCTTACACCACGTTCTCAAAGTGTGGATCAAAGCTGTACTTTAGATTTGCGGGAAGGGAATCAGAAAAAGAAAGAGAGAAACGTTGGTTCAAAGAGCAATTTTAGGACAGGATTTTAAAGCAAGACCAATGTCTAGAACAGCGCTATCCGACAGAACTTTTCTCTGTGATGGCAAGGCTTCACGCCGGCCAATACAGTGGGCCAGTGTGACTGAGGATTTTTAAATTGTATCGACTTGATTAACATTTAAATTTAAACACCCACATGTGACTAGCGCTTACAGTATTGGACAGTGTGGGGCTAGATCATTTTAGTGCAAGGTACCTTTCTCAACTGCCACAGCCTGGAGGGAAAGGAAAAGACCCCGAAAGATGAGAGAGGAGACTAACACACTGCGCCACGTGTTCGTCCCAAGAGCCATGAAGGGGCGGGGGTCTGGCGGATCAGGTGGGCCCAACTCAGGCCCGCCCACTCAAGCTGGAAGTAGGCAGTGGGTGTGGGCGGAGCGAGATGCTGGCGGCGGGAGTTTCCCAGCGCCCCCCGCGGGGCTGGACCAGACAGCAGGAGGGGCGCCCGAGGTAGCAGCGCGGGAGGGGGCTGGGCGTGGCAGACCCCGGCGGCCTCCAGAGACGTTGATTTCGGGGTCCCTCCGCCCCAACCCCGCACGCCCCCAGCCTCAGTTTTGCAAAGATTTTTCCCGGGAGACTGGGTGGTGGTTGCTTCCGTTTTAGTTGTTTTTCTGTTTTTTAACGAAAACCTGTTTATTGCTTTTCTCTGATTACTAAATTGGCACGTGCCGGCCTTCTCCGATTCAGAGAAAACCTGAAGTTATAAGGAGGAAAGTGAAAGCCACCGGAAACCCCATCCCCCGCCCCAGCACCTGGCGCCATGTGGGCAGTCCCAAAATGAATGTTTGTTTTTGAAGGTGTATCTCGTTAACATCCTGTTGAATAACCTTTCTGACATTGTTTTCCCACGAAAGTTATTGATTAAAAAAAAAACCCGAGACGTTTTTGAGCCCCCACTGCAATGGAGACATGACCTCACTGGATCCCACGGCAGCCCTATAACGTGTGGGGCTTCCTGTGGTGCACCCTGGCTCCTCGCCGCACCTGTCCACCGCTTGCCCGTGTTCTCATACCCTTTCACTCTGAGAACCCTGAGGCTCCGAGAAGCAAGGGCTCTGCCCTCCCCCCGCCTCGGTTTGCACCGGCCTTTGCCATTTTGGAGCTGTGTGACTGTGGGCAAGGCACTTGACCCCTCTGGGCCTCAGTGTCCTCCCCCATGAAAGACAGATAAGTACCCAGCAGCCTCCATGGTGGGGTGAGGAGCAGATGTCACGATGGTGAAGGCCAAGCGGTGCCCAGCTGCTCTTGTGATGAACTCGCCTAAGATACCTGACAGTGGCAGGACAGCCCAGTTCTTCCTCAAAATCCCACCCTTTTCCCCGATGTTTATTGACAAGCAGAGGGCAACTGGCCAGCGGAGGGACTGGCTGCCTCAGATTGGCCGGAGGCCAGCTCCTTGGTCCCTGCTGCCCCCTAGGGGCCTGCCCTGGCCCCAGCGCCTGCCTCCCTGGCAGTGGCTCTGGGTCCAGGCCCAGGTCCAGGGCTTGGGAGATCCCCACCCACCTGACCCACCCCACCCCCCGCCCCCCGCTCTGTTTCACCTCTGCATTTCTCCCCCATCCCCTCCAGCACCTGGCCAAAGGGCCTAACCTAACATACGTCAGGACTCAGGGTGCTCCAAGGACCGGCTGTGTTGCTCAGGGCCAGTCCCCTAACTTCTCTGTGCTTGCTTCCTCATCTGTAAAATGGGAATGATGATAGAATGGACCTCATGGAGCTGTCGTTAGAATTAAATCTGTTAACACGTCAGGCTTATGTGTAGCGTGCCTGCATACAGTTAATCTTCTTCCTCTTATACTGAATGGGTCTGTGGATGCTGTGGAGGTGAGGGTATAAAACATAATTAAAGGAAATAATGACCCTCTAAATTTAATGTTACTTTATCGCAAGAAGGACAGACTGGAACAATGAAAATCCAAGACAAAAATGGTCCCAATGGCATGATCCCACCAGCTCATGTTTGCATCTGTCCACGTCACATCTGAATGCTGTCCATATCCGGAGTCAGTGTGTGAAGGTTTGCAGAGGTTTCAGTCATGCATTTCTCACCATATATCCATGTACATTATACATATATTTTCTCCCTCCTGCACCCTTCTGAGGTCCCCTTCTTGAAATTCTTAATTTTATCTCTGAATTTGTGTTTGGTAAGGGAAGTCCAGTGGGACGATGGTGCATGCACCAAGGGCTTGGAGCCTCAGCTCACACGCGGTCCCTCCTCCCACCAGCTGCCTCCCTCCCTGGCGCAGGTTCTTGGCCACCTGCTCCTCCACTCCTGGCACTTTGGACCCAGCTCAGCGTGCCCCTGCCCACCCCCAGCCAGTGGCTGTGCTGCCCGCCGCCCCTGGAGGGAGCCCGGGCGCAGACACGGGGCAGGGGCAAGGTCAGCTGCTCACCCCGTGGGGTCTTGGGCAGGAGTGTGGCATTGGCCGTCCCTTCCCCAGGCATGACTGCCGGGGGCCAGAGGCCACAACTCAGCTGAGTCAGCGGGTCGAGCCTCTTGCCCACTCCCATCTGAGTACCAAGAGTCACCATCTTGAATTCTTTATACTTTTGAACAAGAAGACCTGCATTGTCATTTTGCGCTGAGCCCCTCAAATGATGTTGCTGCTCCTGACTTAGGGTCATTCCTTCTCTCCAAAGCTGAGCCCGTCACTCCCTCTGGACCCCAAAACACCATCACTCCCCTGTGTTTTCAGCTGCCTCCTTCTACGGGCTGCTTCCCAGCACCGTGTCTGTCTGTTCAAGAAGCTCCATCTGCAAACAAGCGAAGGTTGCCACCACCCCACCTCCTACTTCTCCCTCCCTCTCTCTCCTTCCCACCCCGGCCACTGTTCTCGAAAGCTGTCTCCTCTCTCTCTCCACTTCCTCCCTACACACCCACTCCTCAACCCTCTCTGTGCAGAAGCTGCCTGCACTGCTGCCATGAAAGGGCTCTTGGGGACACCAGTCCCCAAGTCGGGTCTGTTTCAGGCTGTATGTGGCTGCAGCCCCAGCCTCTCCGGGTTCTGACACCTCCGCCTCTCCTGGTTCTCCTGCGGCTGCTGCTTGCACCTGCGCAGGCTCCTTTCCTAGGGTCTTCTCCTCGCCCTCCCTTAAATATTGGGGGGCCTCGGGGCCCATCCCCAGCCCTACACACACACACACTCCACGTGCAATCTCATCTGTTTCATCAGAGTTGACTCCAGCCTTTACTGAATCTAGGCGGGAGTTTCATGAGGCAGGGGTGTCGCCCAGCACCCAGTGCAGTGGGTGGCACATCGAGTGTGCTCAATGAATGTTTGTTGAATGAATGAATGATGTCTTCTAAATATATCTCCCCAGCCCCAATCTCTTGCCTGTACTCCAGGCCCATGTATCTATCTCCATCTCCACATCTCCACCCAGACACGTCACATGTCTTAGCTGGTACACATCACTACCTAATGTGACACATATTATGATTTATTGTGTATATTATTAACTCCTTCATTTCTCATCAAATCTCCCACATCTCCCCCTCTAGAAGGTAGGCTCCATGGGGACAGAGATTTTTGGTTAGTTGGGTCACTGCTGTATCCCAGGGCCTTACAACAGTATGTGGTACCCAGTAGGTGCTCAATAAGTACTTTCTGAACAAATGAATGGCTCTCCACATGGATGTCCCCACATCTCAGACTCACTGTATCCAAAACTGAGCGCTTCATCGTCCTCCTCACACCTCCTTCTTGGTCTTGGTCTCAACGCCCTTGGGCTCCCGTTAGCCAAAAATGTAGGACACATACCCCCGGGGTCACCCGGGTGGGGGACACAAACCCCTTGGGGTTCCTAAGGTGATCTGAGGTGGCACACAGGTGTGGTGTAAAAGGGCATTAAACCAAGAAGCAATTCCTTTTTCAATTGTCTTTCTCTTCTTCTGACCAGCCTTCCACAGGCGACAGCGTCTGGCCAGGATTGAGAGCTCGGTTTTGGTTTCACTGTTTTTGTGTTTACAGTTCCCTTCTATTCATGATAAAGGAGGCTGTTTTTTCATTCCTGATGGTGACAATGTTTCTTTTTAAAATAAAGTTACTTAAATAAAACAAGTAAGTCAATATAAAGGAAAAATTTAAGTAAATTAATGATGGAGAAAAAATGTAAATACAGAAGAAACGATTTGTGGCAGTGCGCACGCAGGTGAAAGTTTGGGAGAAGCTGGTCGACGGGCCTGAGTCCAAACCCTTTGCAACCTGGCTCCTGGCTCCCTCCCTGCTCATCTCTTCAGCCCAAACTACTCACTAGACACTGTGACCTGTCACCCCTAGACACCATGACCCGGGCACCCCAAGAATCCATGACCAAGTGTGATATTGTGATTTATAATAAGAAATATATATTTGATCTTCCTCCTTGTTCCTGGCACAGAGCTCTTAAAACCCTTGGGATTTCCTAAGTGATGAGAGCAATAAGCCTCTTTTGTTATGTTAATGAGATGACCTTTGGGAAGCCCCTGGGTCACCTAAGGATGGGGCTGGTTGCCAGGGGAACCAACCTTGTTATTAGAAGGTTGGAACTGCCAGTCCTACCCCTCAACCTCGGGAAGGGAGAAGGGTAGAGGTTCAGTTCAGTCACCAGTGGCCAATGATTTGATCAACATGCCTGTGGAATGAAGCCTCCTGTGGAATGAAGCCTCCGTAAACACCGGAAGGATGGGATTCAGGGAGCTTCCAGGATGGTGAACATTTGGAGGTACTGGGAGAGTGGCTCACCTGGAGAGGGCACAGAAGCTCCGTGCCCCTTCCCCACACCTTGCCCTGTGCGTCTCTTCCATCTGGCTGTTCCTGAGTGATATCCTTTTATAACAAACCAGTAATCTAGTAAGTAAAATGTTTCTCTGAGTTCTGTGAGCTGCTCTAGCAAATTAATCGAACTGAAGGAAGGGGTTGTAGGAACGTCCCATCTATAGCCAGCCAGTTAGAAGCACAGGTGACAGCTTGGACTTGCAAATGGCATCTGAAGTTGGGGGGGGACAGTCTTGTGGGACTGAGCCCTTAACCTGTGGGAGCTGCTGCTGTCTCCAGGAAGATAGCGTCAGGATTGAGGTAACTGCTTGGTGGTGTGGAAAAAAACCCAACCACACGCTTCAGAATAGGTGTCAGAATCATACCTGGGCACCTCTAGCCAGCATGACCTGGCACCCCTCGACACCATGCCCTGTCGCCCCTCGACACCATGCCCTGTCGCCCCTAGCCACCGTGACCTGTCACCCCTAGCCACTGTGACCTGTCACCCCTAGCCACCGTGACCTGGCCACAGTACCCAGACCATACTACGCATCTGCAAACCCCCAAGCCTTTACCGTGGCCTCCCTTCTCCCAAGCGTGCCCTCCCCAACTGCTCCATCAGGCTCCTCCATCCTCCTGCAGAGGGACTCTGCTTCTGCCCGCCCAGCGTCCCCTCCTCCTTCTGATAACAGTACCTGGTCTTCCTTGGGGACAATCTCTCCCTCCTTCTAGTTCAGGTCGTCTCCATGGAACTGATCTCACGCCCCGCTTTCCTGTAGGGCACCCGACTCAGGCTTGGCATTCCTTCCCCAGTCTATATAGTGACTGGTCCAGGGGCAAGCGTGTGATTAAAACTGACCAGTGAGAGCCGCCCATGGCTTAGCGGTTAAGAGCACGCGCTCCGCTGCTGGCGGCCCGGGTTTGGATCCCGGGCGCGCACCAACGCACCGCTTCTCCGGCCATGCTGAGGCCGCGTCCCACATACAGCAACTAGAAGGATGTGCAGCTATGACATACGACTATCTACTGGGGCTTTGGGGAAAAAAAGGAGGAGGATTGGCAATGGATGTTAGCTCAGAGCCGGTCTTCCTCAGCAAAAAGAGGAGGATTAGCACAGATGTTAGCTCAGGGCTGATCTTCCTCACACACACACACACACACACACAAACTGGCCATGAGAGCCTTTCCCAGTATGATCATTGGTACCATTAGAAAAAAGGCCTGTCCTTTCCTTTGTGCTTCCAAAGCTGGTAGGTTATAACCCTGGACTTCTGAGGGCCATTTATTTGTTTATTTATTTTGCTACCAATGAGTCTCACTCAGCCTGTTTGATAATGAAGCCAACACAGAAGAAAGCAGATCCCAGAGGTGGAGCCTTCCAATCCAAAGAATTCCTTTGAGCACCTTGATCCATCCATACCTGAACTATATTCTTGAACTAAGAAAAATTTTTTGATGAGCCAGTAAACCCATTTAAAAAAGCTAGTTTTGTCACTTGCAACCACAAGGTTCCTGGTTGAAACAGCTTATTTTTTTTATTGAGCTAGAATTCATATAACATAAAATTCTCCATTTTCATTTAAAATATACAATTTAATGGGTTTTGGTTTATTCACAATGTTGTACACCTATCACCTCTATCTAATTCTGTTACCAATTTCCCCCTACAGAAAAAACCCTGACACATTACCAGTCACTCCTGATCCCCCCCCAACCCCCATTCCCTGGCAACCACTAATCAAACATCACCTTTCAAGGCCCAGTTACAGTGGGCATTTCTCTGTGAAGCTTTCCCTAAACACAGGGCAGAATTGTTCTCTCTTTTGTGCACATCCTTTTATTATCACTTATTGTAATTGTCCATTTTATTTTTTGTTTCTAATGATGGAATACTTCAAACATACAGAAAATCACCACTCTTGTGTCTCTCCTACTAGACTCCTGGAAGGCAGGGCCTATAATCTATTTCTTCTTGTGTCTCCCAGCCCCCTGCCAAGGACCTGGCTCAGACGAACTATTCAACAAAAAGAAACAAAATAAAACGAAACAAGACAAAAAGTGAGCAAGGGCTCACTCAAACATCCCAGCCCTGGGCCGGGCCAAGACATGAAGATACCGGCAAATGTTTGTTGACTGGCTGATTGACTGACAACAGCTTCCACCAGGACAATAGTCTTGCTTTGCTTCTGTGTGAAGAGGCGTGGGGGAATATGCATTAGCTGAACTGATCACTTCCCACACTCTGACATTTAATTAAACCCAAAACTAAACCTACAGCTGGTTGCTGTGTCTGGGTACCCCCTAAAATTTCCCCAAGCCGCACCCATTTCAGATGCTTAAAGGTGGCATAATGGGGAGGCAGAGTGAACCAGCGATTGTGGGCACGTTGACTGAATTCTCCCAGTCTCGGTTGTCCCATCTGTGTGATGGGTTGAAAACAGCAAGGGTCACCTGAGGATTAAGTGTGAAGACTGGTACAGCACTCAACGTTGCTGGTTCATTCAAGCTCATTGAAGAAGTCCGGTAAACAGGTTGCTTTTTCTGGGCTAACCAAGAAGTGCATGAGATCGCTAACCGTCGCACATGCTATTTCCTCTGCTTAGAAATAGCTGTTTTCTACCCCTTACTCACTGCCTCACTCCATTACATTTTAGCTTAGATGCCACCTCCTCCAGGAAGTCCTCTGGTTCTGCAGGCCTTGGTTAGGTGCCCTCACCCTGGGCTCCTCAGCACCTGTGCTTCCCCATCAGCACAGGCGGCGGTGGTCTGAGACACCTCGGGGTGCCCGGTGTCCAGCACAGGGGGGTGCTGAGTTAATGAAGGCACAATCAGAACATGCATTGAAGGATGAACAGTGTTTTGTTCTCGTCCCTGGCCCTTCTACCTGGGACTCTTGCGCTGCCCTGGGCACCAAGGCTCTGGCTCCGTCCTCTGTGTGTCCCTGGGAAGAGAGGGTCGTGTATCAGTGGGGTGCTGAGGCCGGTCTGCACCAGCTCTGGAGAGCCGACGTGTGCGTCTTTCTCAGCTCTGCGTGCCGTGACATTGCGTTGGTAGCTTGGAATTGGCCGTGGCGGGAGTACTAACACCCAGAAAGCAGCAAACACCACATATAAGTTTTTTGTTTTTTGTTGTTTGATTCTTGGCTTACCAGCACACCACCAGCTGTGATTTGGGGGCCACAAGAATGCTTGTTTTGGTCTGACCGGGGCATGCTTTTCCATCACCAGGTTTTGTGCATGCAGCTCTCTCTGCCTGGACACACCCCACCCCCCACCCCATGCTAACCACAGCTCCCTCATGGCCCGTGGTCTTTTGTAGGACAAGGCTTGAGCTTATTCTTGCCTTTTCCCTGCTGCGCCCAGCCCAGGGTGCAAGCAGCAGCTGTCAGTAAATGCTTGTTGACTGACTGACAGACAGTTCTTGGTAAATATTTTTGTGAGTTTGACCTTTCGCCCATGTGAATGCAGGGAAACCACGGCAGCCTGAACTTTCGGTAAAGAGGAGCCTCTTTGAGGAAGGGAGTCTTTGCAGAAACTCACCACAGCTGCCTGGAAGCCAAGTCATTGTAGCCCTTCCTCCCTGTGCGTGCAGCCTCTTGGAAGACCCAGGTGTCTCTGGGCCCTGGCTCCTTAGAATGCAAGATGGGGGAAGAGGAGGCAGCTGGGGACATCGGGGCAGGGGCTCTTGACGGGGTGGAAAGCCCCGGGAGGCCTGGGGGAGAACTGGGGGGCTTGCACACACACGAGCATACGTGGGAGTGTGCATATGTCTGTAAATGCACGTGGCATGTGTCACTTGGATCGTGGTCTGGGCTCCGGGTTGACGGAGGCTCGGGGACCCTCAGACTACGGGGGTGCTGGAAATGGCACTGATCTCTGTCCCCTGACCCCCGCCCCCGCTAAGACCCAGGCTGTATTCTGAGGCTCCTGCAGATGGGGAGGTGTGTGCCCGTCTGCACGGGGGGACGGTGCTCGCAGGGCCTCTAATGCACGGGCGGGCTCAGCTCGATAACCAGGACCCGTCTGACGGGAGGGACCATTGTCCGTGTGTGTTTCTGCATGCATGTGCCCCGCTAGATTACACGCCCGGGAGCGTGGGAGCTCTCTTCTTCCTCTCTGCCGTATCCCCAGCACAGTGCCTGGCACACAGTGAGTGGCCATGAAGATGTGCTCCTATGCAAGTGTGCACGTGTCCACACACGTGCCGGTGCTTACATGACAACGTGCGTATACCTGTGCTTGTGTGAACTGCGTTGGATGGGGATGCTGCACGCGCTCTATGCAAACGTGTGAACGGGGACGCGCAGGCCCGGGTGGGAACGTGCTTGAAGAGCATGTGTGAGTGAGCGGGGGAGTCCACATGACCACGCGTGATGAGTCTCCTCTACGTGGGGGCCTGTGTCCATGTGCTTGTTGCATGTACACGTGGGGGCATGAGTGAGAGCGTGGCTTCACGTGCACATGTGTGTGCCTGTGATGTGCTCATAAGTACACAGGGGTTTGTGTGGCCATTTGCGGGGAAGATTCTTGTGTAGGGGTCAACAGCTCGGGCTCTGGAGCCAACTGTCCAGGCTCGGATTCCAGTCTCATTTCTTCCCATCTGTGTGGCCGTGGACAAGCTACTTCAACTCTTTGTGCCTCAGTTTCTTTATCTGTAAGGTGGGGATAATCACATCACCCGCCTCCTAGCGCTGTTCTGGGGACTAGATAAGATGCTGGCACCTGACACACAGTGAGTATTTCTATTTGTGTGTTGCACAAGCCTGTATATGCACATCTGTGTCCCAACACGCCCCCACTCCAGCCCTAGGGAGATAAGGAGCCTCTCTGCTGGGCGCCAAGATTTGCCTGTGGGTTATGGGGAGATAATCAGGCTCCTGAGAGTCTGAGATGACTGGGGTTGCAGGTGGGGGAACTGTCTGGACTCGGAGCATCGCAGCCCCATCTCAGCCGTCCCTCCTCCCCCCTCCCGGAGGAGAACTCGGTCTTTCCTGGGTCGCCTGACTCCACCCTCCCACCTGGAGAGGTCATTGTTTGCCAGGCCAGCTCCCTGGGCTCTGGGGGGGTGGGGGTGGGGGTGGGGAGGGTTGGGGGGGGATGCAGAAATGAGACCAGGGGTGAGGGGCTCACTCCCAGGATGTGCCCATGGTGAGTCCATCTGGGGGTGGTTCTGGGTGTGCCCATCAGAGGCCCATTAGGCCAGATTCTTCCACAAATGCCCATAGGACGAGAAGAGCCAGGTGCCTTTGAGGAGTCTGAAAGGAAGGAAACATCGTGCCTCGGAAGAGTCTGAGGAGACTGGCGCCTACCAGGGGGACTGAGGAGGACTAGGGCCTCCCGTCATTCCTGCCCGGGCCCCGGGAGGGGCTGGAGGACAGACAGAAGTGACCACGCAGGCTAATTCAGAGTGTTCGTTCATCCACGTGTTCACTCAAGTCCCATTCCTTGAGTCCCAGCACTGCTGTAGGGCCTGGGGGCTACCAGATGGGTCCCTGCCCTCGTGGAGCTCGAGGTCAGTATACAAACACCAGGAATGCAGCGTGGTTGTGACGGGATGAGGAAGCACGGGCCCAGCGGAGGCACAGCTCACCCAGATTTGGGGCATCAGGGAGAGCTTCCTGTAGGAGGTGACATCTCCACCGAACTCGGAAGGGCCAGAACTAGTGTTCCAGGAGAGGGCAGGGGAAAGAGTGCCCCAGGAGGAGGGCACAGCACATGCAAAGGCCTGGAGGAAACAGCCTGAGCTGGCGGGAGCACGTAACACGAGGGGGTGAAGGGGGACGCGAAGCAGGATGGAGAAGCAGAGCCGCGTGGGCCGCACGTGGCGTTTGAGACTGAAAGGGCCTTGTCCTGTGTGGGCTGGCCTGAGTCGTGCTAACGGGGAGACTGTCTCCTGAGTGGGGTTGGGGGGCGCGGTGGCGCTGACTGTGGAGAGGAGGGATTGAGCTGGCCATCCAGTCACTCAACAGCAGTTGGTGAGCGCTCACTGGGTGCCCGGCGCTGCCCCAGGGCTGGGGCTCTGCAGGGAACAGAACAGACGCACCCCCGCCCCAGGGAAGCTGAGCGTCTAGAGATGTGCACGCAACCCCAGCACAGTGTCGGGCAGCATTGAGTGCTGTGCAGAACAGGCAGGGTGGGCGAGGGACGGAGGGGACAGCGGCTGCAGGAGAGCAGGCTGGGCCTCGCTGAGCAGGGGACGTTTTGAACTCAGCTTTGCGTGAAGTAAGGGAAGGAGCCATGCAGATATCTGGAGAGCCATGCAGATATCTGGGAACGGGGAGCCTCCCAGGAGGAGGGAAGAGCTGGTGCAAAGGCCCTGAGGAGGGGACGGTGTGAGAGAGAAGCCACAGGGAGGCCAGTGTGCCTGGGGCGGAGAGCAAGGGGGCAAGAAGGAGATGAATTCTGAGTGGGGGGCCCAGCATGGAGGGCCTTGCTGGCCACAGGGAGGACACTGGGTTTATTCTACAGATGATGGGAAGGCTTCGGTGGGCTCAGAACATGGAGGTGATGTGATCTGATTGCTGTTTTAAAATGACCACCCTGGCTGCAGGAAGGAGAACGGGATGCTTTTGGCAGAGGAGGCCCGAAGGTAGAAGAGGGAAAACCAAACAGAAGTCGGCTGTAGGGTCCGGGGGGATATGCTGTGGCTCGGGGCAGAAAGAGGTGCTGCTGGCATCTGGTGCGTAGAGGCCGGGATGCAGCTCAACATCCCGCCAGGCAGGGGACAGGCCTGCAGCAGAGGATGATCCAGCCCAAATGTCAACAGTGCCGAGGATGAGGAACCCGGCTCACAGCTCTAAAGCAACATACCTCCACAGCCTCCTCCCAGCCTTCTAGGGCCTTCTCAGAGACCACCTTCAGTAGCCCCTTCCTGAAAGGGAAGTGAGCCGGTGCAGGGGTGGCCGTGGGCAGCCGGCAGCTGCGCTGGCCGCCGGCCCCATGACAGAGGCTGGTTCCTGGAAAACTGAACTTGGCTTCCTTGTGGCTTTTCTTCTCCTTTTCAATCAGCCCAGGCATCTGGGCCCCGGCCCCTCGTCTGCAGACGGTCTCCAAGGGCCCGGCCTGTTCCCAGCCCACTACCCTACTGAGAACCTCCCATGGCTCCCTCCGCCCATGGGTGGGGTCCTGGGCACCATCCTCCCCTCCAGGCTGTGGTCTCCCCACTTCCCTCTTGCTCTCGTGGCCTCCTCTGCCCAGCCCGCCACACCAGGGCCCTCATTCCCCGAACAGGCAGAGCAGCCACACCCCTGTGTCCCTGGCTTACCAACCACCAACGTGGGGCCATGTTGACCCTCTGCAGGGGACACTTCCTTCCTCTTTCAATCTGTTCTTATCAGGATGATTTCCCTTCTTTTACTTTCTTCTGTGTTTATTTTGCTGCTCTTTTTCTAACTTTTTGAGAAGGATGTTCAGAACATTCGTTTTTAGCTTTTCTTCTTTTCTGATTTACAGATTTTAAGGCTACAAATTTTTATCTACGTATCATTTTAGCTGCAGCCCATGAGTTTTGCTGTGTACTTTTCATATACTCAGTTGAAAATGTTTTCTAATTTTTCCAACGTGATTTTCTCCTTGTCCCTTGGGTGATGTAGGAGTGTCTTTCTTGGTTTCCCCACTCAAGTGTTTTGAAAAGTTTTGGAACGGCCTCTCCTTTCTTTTCAACAGGGTGAAGTGCTCTTCATCCTTCGAAGTCCAGTTCAAGCGGCCCCTCCTCCGTGAAGCCTTCCCTGGACACTCCCTCCACACCATTCCAGGTGCATAATTGTAGCTGCCTCCTCTCTGTTCCCACGGCACTTCGTACAGACCATCGTTATAGCATTTTCAGGGCACACAGCAATGTATCTGTGAAGATGCTTTCAGTTTCAACTGAAAGACTAATCTCTGGCTGAAACCAAAAGGGAACTTACCGGCTCATTTCACTAAAATGGCCAGCTTTCAGGTGCAGCTGGATCAAGGGGTCCTGATTCTTGATGACTCAATTCACCTCTGAGGTCGTTTCCTGTATGTTGGCTCCATTCTGAGGCAAGTTCTCAAATTCTGGCCACGAGACATCTGCAGTAGCTGCAGGTAGCACATCCTCTCTGCTCCTGGTCAGGAGCCTTTGCCCCAGTCATCCCATCAAAAGTGTCATGGAGTCTCATTGGTTCTGACTGGGGCACATACTCCAACCAGGTCAATTCATATGGCCTGGGGAATCCAGTGGACTCGCTCAGGACAGGGTCATGCGCTCCCCCAGGGAAAGGAGAGAGAGTGGAGGAGTGGTGACATCCCAGCAAAGATCAGGATGCAATTTCCAGAAGAGAAAATCAGTGCTGGAAAGACAAAAAAAAAAAAAAAAAAAAAAGGGCAATATTACTACTGCTAATAACAACAACTATAAGTCACTCTCACACTCACGCACGCCACTGTCCCAAGTGCTTTACGTTTAGTTCTGTGTGTCCCTTCCCCACTGGACCTGAGACCTTCGAGAGGTAAGAGAAGGTCTGTTCTATTAACAGAAAAACCAGAGGCGGCTGGGGAGGGAGGAGATGGCAATTCCTCCTGGACCCTAGTCAGCCGCCCTCTGCACCTGGAGCCCAGGATCCCTGGGGGGAAGCTGGCAGGGCGCCTGCTCAGGGCGGCTGCTCAGTAACTCTCTGCCTTAGTCAGCCCGGCTGCTGTAACGCAATATACCACAGACCGGGCAGCTTAAACACCAGACACTGACTTCTCACAGTGCTGGAGGCCGAGGGTCCGGGATGAAGGTGCATTTCCTGTGTCCTCACGTGGCCTTCCTTGGTGTGTGTGGAGAGCCAGAGAGCAGGTGCCCCAGTGTCTCTTCTTATAAGGACCCTGATCCGTCCTTAATGGCTTCCTTGGAGGCCCCGTCTCCATATACAGCCACCGTGGGGGTCAGGGCTTCAACATGGGAAGTTTGGGGGGATGTGAACATTCAGTCCGTAACGCTCTCCTTCCAGGGTAAGCCCTCCCACGTCTTTCCAAAAATCAGAGCCGCACAGACACTCAGCATGAAAGGAGCCTTCGTGGCCCTGTGGTCCAACCACACACTCAATCAACCCAACCATGCACCCACATCGGCAGGTGGCCAAGCCTTTGTTTGCATACCACCAGGGACAGGAAGCTCACCTTCTGCTCCAATTAGGCAACCCTGACTGCACTGGTCTGGAGCTAAAGGTCAGCTCCCACGTCTTCCACTCTGAATCTTCTCTTCTTCAAGCTAAATACCTCTGCCTTCTCGTGGTTTTCGGACCCTCTTCACACCCTCTCCTCTCCCCTTCTTAGTTGCCTTTTCTAAATATGCTTCAGTTTGCCAATGCTCTTCAAATGAAGTCCAGAACTAGACATAGACTGCACGTGTGGCCACTGCAGTGAGGCTCACCTCCCTCATTCTGGGCACTATACCTCTATTAATGCAGCCTCAGTGAGCTTCAAGTTTCTCTCGGCCATGACACGCTCTTGACTTTGGGAAAAGTCCCCAAGCACATGTCGCCTCAGTGGTTCTAAGCCTCATACATGTGAAAGAAGTAAAGAACATCACACTTGTCTTTGGTCAGTGTCTTTGGAAGGACCAGCACTCACGTCTCTATAGATTTTTAATGCCCGCCCTTTTGCTGTGCCCTTTCTGCAGCATGCAGGTTCTTTGTGACCTTCTTTTTTTTATTATTTCTAAAATGGAAATAGCTTTATCATTTTTCTCAGATTCTAGAAGGAATATATCACTTAAAAAATCAATAGAGAAAAGTTAAAAATAAAAACAAAAAAACCCTTGGAACTAGACTGCCCAGATTCACATCCTGACCCCACCACTTACTAGCTCTGTGGCCGGGGCAAGTTGCTCAGTCTCCTGCACTGCTGTTTCCTTGTATCTCAAATGGGGACATAAAATGTGGTGGGGATGGCTTAGCACAGTGCCCGCGAGATGGTAACTTCCTTAAAAATATAAACAATTTTGTTATTTTTGTTATTAATAATTATTCAGTCAGGATTCTGTTTCTCTGGAGAACTCTGACTAATACAGATAAATCTGTCTTAGCTGCTCAGGCTGTCATAACAAGATACCACAGACTGGGGGCTTAAACGACGGGAGTGTATTTTCCCGAAGCTCTGGAGGCTGAAAGTCTGAGATCAAGACGTCAGCGTGGTCGTTTTCTGGTGAGGGCTCTCTTCCTGCTTGCAGACGGCCGCCTACTTGCTGTGCGCTCACAGGGCAGAGAGCGAGCTCCGGTGTCTCTTCCTCTTCTTATAAGGCCACAGTCCTGTCAGGTTAGGGCACCACCCTTATGACCTCATTTGGCTTTAATTATCTCCTAAAGGCCTTATCTCCAGGTACAGCCACATTGAGGGTTAGGGCTTTGACATATGAGTTTGAGGTTGGGGGACACAATTCAGTCCATAGCAGTAATATTAGTATAAGTAGCAGCTGCCGTCTTTGTGCAGCATGACCCTGTACCCTCCCTCCCCCCGTTTTGTGATAACCACAGGGATGGGTGGCAGTGACCCAGTCATACCTCACCCCCCTTCCTCTGGCCACAGCGGCTGGTGCAGAGGTTGCCAGGGTGCCCAGGCTGAGCCACCATTGATGCCAGACTGGTGCACAGGTTGGCCTGTGATCCAGTCCAAGCCGATGCAAATAATTCCCCAGGACTTTTCTGGTTGGAGCCTGTGGGAAGAATTCCTTTCCTTTCTGACTGCAGAGCTGGTGAGAGGGGAGTTCAGAGAAAGTCCGCCTGCAGTGGGAGAGGATGTGGCTGGTGCACAGAGAGCTGGAGACCAGAGGCGGGCAGAGACGGACACGGGGGTGTTCGTCGCATTCTGAGCCCCGACGGTGTGCCCGAGCAGCTCCACCCTTTCTGAGCTCCGGCTTTCTGATGCAATAAATTCCCAGTTTTGCTAAGCTTGCTTGACTTGGTTTTCTACAGCTGCAACTGACATGATCGTGTTACTAATGGGCCCTGAATAATAAAATTTGTTTTGCTTTATTTTCTGGGAGATGACAGATTGTTAGCTGCCCACCCAGAGTCAGTTTCTTCCTCTTTCTGGGTAGCAGGCCCTGATAGCCATCTACCCGCCAGTCAGGATTGCATCTACAGCTATATCTTCCTCTGCGTCTGCATCCACATCCGCATCGAAATCTGTATCTGCGAGTATTAGTTCAGTCACAGATAAGGGAAATCCAGGCTGGCAGTGGCTAAAATAAGAGAGGTTCCTCCCCCATGTCACAGTGCGGGGGGAGGTGTCCAGGGCTGAGAATGCCCCACAACGTCACCCAGGGACCCAGTCTCCCTCCGCCTTGCTGCTCTGCCACCCCTAGGCTATTGCCCTTGTCTGCGTTGTCGGAGATGACCACCGCCATGCCCATGTTCCCGGCAGCAGGAGAAAGGAAGAGGGAAGAATGGAAGGTCACGCTCTCTCCCTTTATTTATTTTATTTTGTTATTATTATTTTTGAGTGGCTTTAAACAACCATTTTGTCATGACCACGGATTCTGTGGTCAGGAATTTGGACAGGACAGAGCAGGGCTGGGTTGTCTCTGCTCGGTGTGTCTGGGACCTCAGCTGGGGAGATGTGAAGGCTGGGGTGGCTTCACAGCCAAGGACGGGAATCATCTGAAGGCCCACTCACCTGCATGTCTGGCACCTGGGGCGACAAGGACAAAGACAGCTGACTAGAGAACCTACACGTGACTCTCTGCGTGGCTTGGCTTCCCCACAACGTGGCCGCCTTAGGGGCCTTAGTCTTCTTGCGTGGCGGCTCAGGACTCCCAGCAGAAGTGTTCCAGTCGTCTCTTATTTTTAAAAACTTAAAAAAAAAAGACCAACTAGTCAAATATTTTATCACCTATCTATATTTATTTACTTTATATTTAAAATACAAGGCACCTCTGTATAAAGATATGACTCTGAATTTGCACGTGGCTCTTCCGCTCACATAACCTGACTTTCTCCATTGACATAGTACACCTTTTGGTTTTAAATGATATAGGATATGGATTTCTTTGTTTTTTTGGTGAGGAAGTTTGGCCCCGAGCTAACGTCTGTTGGTGATCTTCTTTTTGCTTGAGGAAGATGGTCTCTGAGCTAACATCCGTGCCAATCTTCCTCTATTTTGTAATTTTATTTATTTATTCTTTTCCCCCAAAGCCCCAGCAGATAGTCGTATGTCATAGTTGCACATCCTTCTAGTTGCTGTATGTGGGACATGGCCTCAGCATGGCCGGAGAAGCGGTGCATCGGTGCGCGCCCGGGATCCGAACCCGGGCTGCCAGCAGCAGAGCGCGCGCACTTAACCGCTAAGCCCCGGGGCCGGCCCTCTTCCTCTGTTTTGTATGTGGGATACTGCTGCAGCATGGCTTGATGAGTGGTGTGTAGGTCTGTGCCCTGGATTCCCCAAACCCGTGAACCCTGGGTTGCCAAAGTGGAGCATGTGAACCTAACCACCATGCCACCAGGCTGGCCCCAGGATATCTATTTCTATATCATCTATGTTTATACACAAATTAATTATCCCTTATTAATATCTGCAGATTATTCAATTTTATGAATGTTTTATAAATTTATTATTAATTTATTAATTCAACCCCTTCTTCATGGTTTGTTTTAACTTCGTCAGTATTTTTATATGTACCTGGCATAATTTGCTTCACCACTTTGGGTATAAGAATAAGCCCCTTTCTCTTTTTGATAGTTATTCAAGCTGCTTGTGTGACTAGAGGTTGCATTTAGATGCTATAACAGACCAACCACAGTGGCTGAAATACTTAAGGGTTTATCCTGTGTAACGTGAAGTCTGGAGGCATGTACCTGCTGACATTGGTTCATGGCCTGTGATATCAGGGCCAAGTTCTCTGTGATTCTCTCGGTCTTTCCCTTTGGTTCCAAACGGCTGCTTGAGCTCCAGCCATCACAAACACTTTAGGCAGGAGAAAGGAGGAAGGGGGAAAGTTGAAGGACCAAAGGATGCTCTCATAAGCTCCATCTGAACACTCCCATCACTAGCTGCAAGGGAGGCTGGGAAGTGGTCTGTTCGCTGGGCGTATCGCTGTCCAGAATTACACTGTGGCTCAGATATGAGGAAGAAGGGCAGGATGGAAGCTGGGAGACAACCACAGGCATATGCCCTGTGGCGGGTGCTGGAGCCTCACCCGTCTCCTCTCAGCTCTACGCACCGAGGCCTTCTTTCTGCGAACACCTGCAGCTCTCCGCCTGAGGGCTTGGTTTGGGCTGCAGGTGCACACATTTGGCCAGCTGGACGTGCCAGAGAGTTACGCCCTGGAAGCGGCCCTCTACTAACGACAGATGGTCTTGGTGAGGAAATACCCTAGCCTCTTTGTTCCTCACCCGGAACAATTTGGAGGGACGTTCTACACAGTCTCCCAGAAGCCCTCAGTGGAACTAAGCTCTGGTTCCCACAGCAGTAACCTGCTCCTTAAAGCACCCCCTTGTTTTCTTTCCATGCCCTGCCTCACTTCCCCTCTCCCCTACAAGTGTTTCCTGGGATCACCTCCCAAATCCACTACTTGAATCTTTGTCGTAGAAATTGCTTCTGGGGGAACTCAACCAAGACTCCCTTCATGCCTCAAACATCAGTCAATGTGACCAATGGCTGGGGGATCTAATCAGCCCAGCAGGAAGCCTGATTTGGGGAAGAGATTTACAAAATTCTAAGACATTCTTATCATCTGCTTGAATGACACACCTATTGGTGCAGAGATGATACAAACCAAGGCGAGTCTTTAAAGCAGGATAATCATATCCCTCCTGTGTTGCTCGTAACTGAAGGTACTATTTACTAGTTTTTCCTTTATATTAAGCCATTGCTCTTGAAATAAATCCACTGTATCAGGGTAACTGAGTGAAAAGGGGGTTCCCAGTCTCAGCCACACGTGTGTGCAACCCAGCCCTCCTGCCATGACCCTCTAGATGTCGCCTTCCTTTGCAGGGAGTTCCCAGTGAAACGCCTCCTGCCCTTCCTTGGCTGTGGTCCTCAGCAAACTCTTTGATCCAGCAGAGGAGGCCCACAATGTTGGATCTCAAAAGGGAGTGGGTGACAAAGGAGGTGTCTGAGAGAAATTTTGAAAGATCTAAACAAATGGGGAAATAGTCCATGTGCATGGATCGAAAGACACACTATTTTTAAGATGGCAAGTCTCTCCTAATTGGTCTATAGATTCAATACAATCCTCGTCAAAATCCCAGCAGGTACTTTTCCAGAAATTAACAAGCTAATCCTAAAATTTATATGGAAATGCGAAGGACCCAGAATAGCCACAACAATTCTGAAAAAGCAGAATAAAGTTGGATGACTTTCTCACTTCCCTTTTGAAAACTTACTTGAAGCTACTCTAATCAAGACAGTGTGGTACTGATTGGAATATGGACAGACATAAAGCCATGGAACAGAATAGAGAGTCCAGAAATAAACCCATACATTTATAGTCAATTAATTTTCAAAATAGGTGCCAAGGTAATTCGGCAGGGAAAGGACAATCTTTTCAACATATTATGATGGGACAATTGGATATCCACACTTAAAAAGATAAATTTAGATCATTATCTCACACCATACACAAAAATTGACTTGAAATGGATCATAGTTCTAAACATAAGAACTAAAATGATAAAACTTTTAGAATAAAACATAAAGGAAATCTCCATTACCTTGGGTTAGGCACAGTGTTCTTAGATATGGCACCAAAAGTGCAATTCACAAATGAAAAAAAATTGGTAAATTGAACTTTGATAAAATTTAAAATATAGGGAACTCCAAGGATTGGTCTGTCCATGGAGGCAACCATTAAGCTGGCAAAAAATGTCAGTATCAACTTTTTTGGAACTATGGAATCTATCAAAACTGTACAGCAACCAGGAGAGTGCTTAATGAAGAAAGAGACTGCTAATCATCAGTAGAAGGTGTTGTGGCAATTTTTCTTATCCGCCTGCCATCTACCATTCCCCAGCTCAGTGGTGGCTGTGGGAACAGTGGCCTGCATTCTTGGTGCAACTTGCTGGTGCCAGAAAGGGCAATACAGACCTTGTCCTCAAAGAACTGTGGTTGTGCATTTTGATCTGTCTGGTAGCTTCTTGACGGACTGGTTAAGGCATTGCCTTTGCTTTGCCCCCCTTGAAACTCTCTCAGGACTGGAGCTGCTTCCTAGGCAGTGTCTGTTGAAATAATGTAAAGACATATACAACCCAACTAGGGCAAAGGATGATGGACAGAGCAAGCAGTTGGCAGGCCAAAAAGCCTGGGAAGGAGGAGGCTGAGGAGGAAGATACAAGGGCTTTGAAAGGTTTCCACATAACAGGGAATCTGGAGTATGATACATATGCCCAGGGCTGACTGCACGCACAGAAAAGATCTGAAAGGAGCCTCGGCTTGCACCTCTGGCTGATCTTCGGGCTCTTCACAAGCAGGCGAAAGCTAAGACAGAGTTGTAGTCAGCCTGGTTAAGCATTGAAGAAGTGTCCCGGCTCAGAGTCAATCTGTAAAGACAGAAAATATTTTTTGTTTTGTTTTCTTTACATTTTGGTTTCACGTGTTTAAGGAAATGTTTATCATATCACCAGCTGACACTGAGAAAATGGAACAGAGACGTCAGCAAACATACATGACAAGAACTACAGTATTTGCAAAAATAGATCAGAAAAATCACTAAACAAATGAATGGCTGCAGCCTACAACAAACAACAAAAGCAAGCCGTGTTGGGGCAGAAGGGCAGGGGAGAATGTGATTTCCAGAGTTATCACATTATAATATTCAAAATGCCCAGTTTTCAACAAAAACTTTTAAGCCATACAAAGAAATAGGAAAGCATGGCCCATTATTAAGGGAAAAAAAAAAGAAACTCTCTGAGGTAGTCCAGACACTGGACTCACTAGACAAAAATTTTTAATTTGTTGTCTTAAATATGCTCAAAGAGCTAAAGGAAACCATGGATTAAGAACTAAGGGAAACCAGAATGATGTATGAGCAAGTAGAGAATATCAAGAAAGACAGAAATTATTAAAAAAAAAAAAACAAATGCAATTCTGGAGCTGAAAAGTAAATACTGAAATAAGAAACTTACCAGAGGGGTTCAACATCAGATTTGAGGCACACAGATGAAAGAATCAGTGACTTGAAGAGGGACAAATTGAAATTATCCAGTTTGAGGTGCATAAAGAAATGAGTGAAGAAAAATGAACAGAGTCTAAGGGACTGTGGGGCACCATTAAGTATATTAACATATGCATTAGGAGAGTCCCAGAAGGACAGGAGAGAAAGAGACAGAAAGAATATTTTAAGAAACAATGGTTTAAAACATCCCAAATTTGATAAAAGATATGAATCTACACATCTAAATAGCTCAGCAAACTTCAACTAGGATAAACGAAAAGAAATCAACATCAGGACACATTATGGGGCTGGCCCAGTGGCATAGTGGTTAAGCTCGCGCTCTCTGCTTTGGCAGCCTGGGGTTCGCAGGTTCGAATCCCGGGTGTGGACCAATGCACCGCACATCAAGCCATACTGTAGCAGCGTCCCACATACAAAACAGAGGAAGATGGGCATGGATGTAGCTCAGAGCCAATCTCCCCCCCCAAAAAAGAGGCATTATACTCAAACTGTTGCAAGACAAAGACAGAATGTTGAAAGCAGAAGAGAGAAGTGACTTATCACATAGAAGGGATCCTCAATAAGATTAACAGCCAATTTCTCATCAGAAGCCATAGAGGCCACAAAGCAGTGGGATGACATAATTAAAGTGCTGAAAAAAAAACTGTCAACCAAGAATTCTCTCTCTGGCAAAACTATCTTTCCAAAATGAAGGGGAAATTAAAACATTCCAAGGTAAGTTAGAGTTGAGGGAGTTCATCACTAGTAGACCTGCCCCACAAGAAATGTTAAATGGAGTGTTTCAGGCTGAAATGAAAGGACACTAGGCGGTAACTTAAAGCCATATGAATAAAGAACTCCACTAAGGTAAATACACAAGGAAATACACAAGCCAGTATTGTATTTTTGGTTTATAACTCATCTTTTTCCCCCACAGTATTTAAAAGATAAATGCATAAATAAATGTTAACGGGCACATAATATATAAAGATGTAACTTGTGACAGTAGCAACGTAAAGGGGTTGAGGGACAGAGCTGTATAGGAACAGAGTTTTTGCGTGATATTGAAGCTAAGTTGATATCAATTCAAACTAGATTATTATAAATTTAGTATTTTACTTGTAATCCCCAGAGTAACCACTAAGAAAATAGCTAAAAATAGACAGAAAAGGAAATGAGGATGGAGTCAAAATGACACACTAGAAAACACCAAACACAAAAGAAGGCAGTAATGGAAGAACTGAGTAATAAAAAAAGATATGACATATACAAAACAAATAGCAAAATGGCAGAAGTAAGTCCTTTCTTATCAATAATCACTTTAAATGTAAACGGATTAAACTCAACAGTTAAAACACAGAGATTGGCAGAATGAATAAAAAGCATAATCCAACTATATGCTGTCACTTTATATTTAAAGAGATTCACTTTATATTCAAAGACACAAATAGGTTGAAAGTGAAAAGATGGAAAAAGATATTCCATGCAAATCATAACCAGAAGAGAGCTGGAGTAGATATAATAATATCAGTAAAATAGGTTTTAAATCAAAATTGTTACAAAAGACAAAGAAGGATATATGTGTTGATAAAAGTGTCAATTCGTCAAGAAAATAATTATAAACATATATGCACTAAACAACACAGCCCCAAAATAATAAATGAAGAGCAAATATTGAGAGAACTGAATGGAGAAATAGACGGTTTTACAATAATAGTTGGAGACTTCAATACTCTACTTTCAATACTGGATAGAACATCTAGATAGGAGACTAATAAGGAAATAGAGGATTTGAACAACACTATAAACCAACTAGAGCTAACAGACCTATATAGAACATGCCACCCAACAACAGCAGTGACTTCCAAGTGCACATGAAACATTCTCCACGATGGACCATATGTTACCCCACAAAACAAGTCTCAGTAAATTTTAAAAGATTGAAATTCTACTAAGTATCTTTCCTGATCACAATGGAATGAAGCTTAATATCAATGACAGAAGGAAAACTGGGAAATTCACAAATATGTGGAAATTAAACACACACTCATAAACAACCAATGAGTAAAGGAAAAAATAACAAGGGAAATTAGAAAATACTTAGAGACAGATGAAAATGAAAACACAGTATATCAAAATGATGGGATGCAGTGAAAGCAGAGCTAAGAGGGCAATCTGTAGTTGTAAATGCCTTCATTAAAAAATAAGAAAGATCACAAATCAGTAACCTAACCATACATCAAAAGAAACTAGAAAAAGAAGAGCACATTAAATCCAACACTAGGAGAAGCAAGGAGATAATAAAGATTAGAGTGGAGACAAATGAACTAAAGACTAGAAAAACAATGGAGAGGATCAACAAAAGAGAGAGTTGTTTCTTTGAAAAGATCAGCAAAATTGACAAACCTTTAGCTGGACTAAGCAAAAAAGAGGGAAAAATGCAACTAAAATCAGAAATGGAAATGAGGACATTACTACCAACCTTACAGAAATAAAAAGAATTATAAGAGAATACTATAAACAATTGTATGCCAGCAAACTAGATAACCTAGATGAAATGGACAAATTCCTAGACAGACAGAAATTACCAAAACTGACTCAAGAAGAAATAGAAAATCTAAACAGACATATAAGAAGTAAAGAGTTGAATCAGTGATCAAAAACCTCCTAACAAAGAACAATCCAGAGTCAGATGGCTTCACTGGTAAATTCTACCAAACATTTAAAGAAGAATTAACATCAATCCTTCTCAAACTCTTCCACAAAATAAAATAGGAGGGAACACTTCCTAAATCATTCAATGATACTAAAGCCAGATAAAGACACCAGAAGAAAGGAAAACTGTGGACCAATATCCTTTATGAATATAGATGTAAAATTCTCAACAAAATACCAGCAAACTGAATCCTAAGGCATCTTAAAAGGATTATACACAATGACCACGTAGGATTTATCCCAGGAATGCAAGGGTGGTTCAGCATAAGAAAATTAATCAATGTAGTACACCACATTAATAAAATGAAGGAAAAAAATACATGATCATCTCAATTGAGTCAGAAAAACCATTTGACAAATTTCAGCACCCTTTCCTGATAGAAACACTCAGCAAACTAGGAATAGAAAGGTAATCCCTTAACATGATAAAGGCCACATACGAAATACCCATGGCTAACATCACACTCAATGGATGAAAGACTGAAAGCTTTCCCCCTAAGATCAGGAACAAGGATGCCCACTTTCACTGCTGCTATTCAACATTGTGCTGAAAGTTTTAGCCAGAGCAATTCAGTAAGAAAAAGAAATAAAAGAAATTGGAAAGGAGGAAGTAAAACTACCTCTATTTATAGTTGACATAATATTATATCTAGAAAATCCTTTAAAAGCCACAAAGAAATTATTAGAGCTAATAAACAAATTAAGCAAAATGACAGGATACAAGATCAACATGCAAAAATGAGTTGTGTTTCTATATGCTAGCAATGAACAATCCAAAAAGGAAATTAAGAAAACAATTCCATATGCAATAACATCAAAAAGAATAAGATACTTAGGAATAGATTTAACCAAGGAGGTGAAAGACTTATACACTGGAAACTGCAAAACACTGCTGAAATAAGTTAAAGATCTAAATAAATGAAAAAACATCCCATGTTCATGTAACTGAAAAGTTAATATTGTTAAGATCGCAATATTCCTCAAAGCAACTTATTGATTCAATCGCATCCCTATCAGAATCCCAATAGCATTTTGTTTTTTAAGAAATAAGAAAAGTTGATCTTAAAATTCATATGGACGTGCAAGGGACTCAGAATAGTCAAAACAATCTTTAAAAAGAACAACAAAGTTGGAGGATTCAAACTCCCAATTTCAAAACTTGCTACAAATCTATAGAAATCAAAACAGTGTGGTACTGGCATAAGGATAGAAATAGAGATCAACGGAATGAAATTGAGAGTCCGTAAATAAGTCCACGTATGTATGGTCAATGATTTTCGACAAGGATGCCAAGACAATTCAATGGGGAAAGAATGGTCTCTTTAACAAATGGTGGGACGACTGGATATCTACATTCAAAAGCATGAACTTAGATCCTTATCTCACCACATATACAAAAATTAATATAAAACGGATCAGAGACCTAAATATAAGAACTAAAGAAATAAAATTCTTAGAAGAAGACATAGGGGTAAATCTTCATGATCTCAGGTTTGGCCATGGATTCTTAGATATGACACAAAAAGCATGAGCAACAAAAGAAAAAAGAGATAAATTGTACTTCATAAAAATTAAAAGCTTTTGTGCATCAAAGGACACTATCAAGAAAGTGAAAAGATGACCCACAGAATGAGAGAAAAGATTTGCAAATCATATATCTGATAAGTGTCTAGTATCCAGAATATATAAAGAACTCTTTCAACTCAATGACAAAATGACAAACAAACTGTGTTAGTCCGTTCAGAGAGCTATAACAAAATACAGCAGACTTAGGTGGTTTATAAACAATGGAAATTTATTTCTCACAATTCTGGAGACTGGGGAGTATAAGATCAAAGCACTGGCAGATTCGATGTCTGGTGAGAACCCACTTACTGGGTCACAGTCCACTGTGTCCTCACATAGTGGAAGGGGCAAGTTATCTCTCTGGGGTCTCTTTTATAAGGGCACCAATCCCATTCATGAAGGTTCTGCTCTGATGACCTCTCAGAGGCCCCACCTCCTAATACCATCACACTGGCAGTTAGGATTTCAACATATGATTTGGGGGCAGGGGGACACAACCATTCAGTCTACAGCACAACCCAATTTAAAAAGGGGCAAAGGACTTGAACAAACATTTCTCCAAAAAAGATATACAAATGACCACCAAGCATATGAAAAGATATTTAACATCGTTTGCCATCAGGGAAATGCAAAGCAAAACCACAATGAGATACCACTTCACAACCACTAGGATGGCTATAGTAAAAAAAAAAAAGGAAAATAACAAGTGTTGACAAGGACGTGGAGAAATTGGAATTCTCATACACTGCTGGTGGTAACGTAACATGGTATAGCCGCTGTGGAAAACAGTTTGTCAGCTCTTCAATAAGTTAAACATAGAATTACCAGATGACTTAGCAGTCCACTCCTGGGTAACTACCCAGAAGATTTGAAAACGCACCTCTGCACAAAGATTTGCATGGAAATGTTCGTAGCAGCGTTATTCATAATAAAGACAAAGTGAGTACAATCCAGAGGTCCGACAGCTGATGAATGGATAGACCAAAAATGGCATATCCATGCAATGGGATATTATGCAGCAGTAAAAATGAATGGAATACAAGCTACCACAAGGATGACCCTCACACACATTATGCTAAGTAAAAGAAATAGACACAAAGACCACATGTTGTATGATTCAGTTTATATGAAATGCCCAGAAAAAGAAAAAGGAAAAGCAGTAGAGACAGAAAGGAGGTTAGCAGGGCAAGGAGTGGGAATGAAATTCACGGCAAACAGGTATGAGGGATATTTTTGGAAATGTTCCCAAACAAGATTGTGGTGATCTCGTAAGTCAGTCTTGAGTCAGTCAGTCAACCTACTCGAAATCATTGAATTGTACGCTCACAATGGCTGAATTTTATGCTATGTAAATTATACCTCAATAAAACTGTTACAATAAAAATAAAAAAGAGGAAATGAGTTGAAGGAGGAGTTGTCTTAATTATTTTTTTTCCCAGTAGGCCCCTTGGCTAAAATGCAAATTTAACCACTTCCCATTGACCAGCTCTGAGTACTGAGGGGTGTTGGGAGGGTGCAGAGAGATCCTATTACACCCTCCTCATGGGACCTTGGGAGCCACACTCATGAGACGTGCACAGACCCAAAGGGCCCCCACAAGGACCCTTCCCTCAACACAGATCTATTCTGAGGGGACTCGCGTTCACCCCAATGGACGTGGCAGCTGTTAACTTCCACCTCCAAAAGCATCTCCTTTCTGCACAGGGGGGCAGGTGGCCCCTGATACGTCCCACCCACCCCCTAAGTCCTGGCCCCAGCACGCTTTTGAAAATGTAAACTGGATTAAGCCACTCCTCTGATGGAGACCTCAGATGACTTCCAGTTTCCCTCGGAACCAAATCTGCCCTCCTCACTGGGTCCGGCGAGGTCCCATGTGCTGTGCACGTTGTGTGCCCTCCCGCCTCCTAGCGTTCCCTCGCTTAGTCGCTCTGTTCCGACACACGTTCCTGGAGCCAGTCACACTCCTTCCCACCTCAAGGCCTTCACCTGCGTTTGCCTAAAATGTTTCCCCTGTGGCTGGGTCCTTCTCATCATCCGGTGTGCCCCTAAATGTCACCACCTTGACCTCTCCTCAGTTTTCGATGACACTTAGTACAATTTGCATCGAGTTTGTCCGTCACATCTTTTTGTCTGTCTCTCCCCGCTAGAATACAGGCTCTATGCGGTCTGCCACTGTGTACGTTTCTGTGGGTAACCCCAGTGCATAGCTGGGGGCCTGCTCAGTATTGGCGGGTAGAGGCAGGAAGGAGAGAATGGATGGGTGGGTGGGTGGGTGGAGAGAGAAGGGGAAGGAGGGAGGAAGGCAGGCAGACGGGAGGGAGGGAGGAGGGGTTGAATGTCCTTGTGTTAACATACATCCAGAAGCAGTGAAGTGAGTAATGGAGAACATAAGCTTAGGAGCCCAAATGATGAGTTCAAATCCCAGTCTGCGACTCACCAGCTGTGTGACCTTGGACAAGTCATGCAACCTCTCTGAGCCTCAGTTTCCTTACCTGTAAAACAGAGATGATGATGATGATGATAATTGTAACTATCTCCTCGGGTTATTCTGAGGTTTAAGTAAAGTGATGCACCTTCAAAGTCTTTAAAACCCTGGCAGAGAGGAAGCGCTCAGCAAATATTAGCTCTTTTTTAGCCCTTTTTTCTCTTGATCTTTCAACCACCACAAATTTCTGATACACAATATCAGGAAATTCACCCTGAAGATCAAGAGAAAGAAGAAGAAACGCTGGCTTCCTGCCAAGATCTGTTCTCCAGAGAACACGAGGTATTTTGATGGTGGGGAAGAGAATCTCTCCACCAGCAAACATCCTTCAAATCAGCCGTAGGGGAATTTGAACCAAGTTCCTCAAAAACAGCCAGAAAAAGAAAAAAAAAATAGAAAAAAAATAAATAAGATGCTTTCTCTTTTTCTCTGGAGCGGTCATGTGGGTTAGCTGCAAATTGTTTCCCAAAAATGAGTCAGCTGGGGAGAGATGGCATGTTTGTCTGAGCCGACCAGTGTCATCAAAACAGCCCCATCTGCCCTGATAACATTTCATCCTGGTTTGGGCCTGTTTCCACAGCCTGGTGCAGGCTTAGGAATCAGGTTCAAATCCCAGCCATGACACTTCTTCCCCCCACGGAGCCTCGGTTTCTCCATCTGTAAACTGGAAATAGTTTTGTCTGCCTCCCAAAATTTGTGGGATAAAATGAGATCCTGTGGCTGCCTAAAATTTGCAGGATAGTCAGTAATAGTAACAGCAGCAACAATTTTCTTGCTCTTCTTTTGAGGCTGCGGGGGGTGATTTTGCTGAATTTTATCCTCTGGCTTCTTAAGCATATGCTAGAGACATTTGACCCTCTCCTGGGCCCCTGACTTGTCTGCAAGATGAAAACTCTCTGGAGGATTTCTTTGCTCTATTTTCTTCCTGAGCTCCCATGTGTTCATGGCTGCCCTCTCCCTCGTGGCCGGTTGTCCCCATTTGAGAGATGGGCAAAGCGAGGCATTCGGAGAGGGGATGGGACATACCCGAGGGACTCTCTTTTCACGGGCATGGAGACGAGGTCTTGCTCCCTGCAGCACGGCAGCAGGAAGCTGGATCCAAAGGAAAGGGGGGCAGAGGAGGCTGGGAGGGGGTCCCAAGCTGAGACCCCGCCTGGGCCAGGCAGGCAGCGTGAATGAGTGAAGCAGGCTAGTTTGCTATGGTGGGCTCACTGCCACTGCCTCTCTGGGGACCTGGGGCAAGGCTCTGGCCCTGGGCCCTCAGGCTTCTCTGGGAGCTGAGAGTTGGACTTGGCCACTGTGGGCCTCCCGGGTCCAGTGATGCCACCTCTGCACCCCTCTGAGCCTCGGTTCCCATGTCTGTGAGAAGCAGCGGCTTAGGGCCACCCTGCCTGCCTCATGGGTCATAACCGTGAGGCCTGTGGGGATGATGTCACCCATCTGCAAGAAGCAGATGTCACCCTGGTAGCCTCAAATGTCTTCCCAGCAGGTGACCTTTGGCAGCGGTGGGCCTGCCAGGGGCCGGGCCCCCTCCCACCTCTTTCTCACTGGCTCCGGGGAGGAGCCAGCTGCTCTGTGGGCGGGGCTGCCTGGAGCCCTCACCACATCCTCCTCTTCCTGCCCACCCTGCACACGCGGCTGGGGCAGGGATGGCAGCCGCCACCTCTCACAGACCCGCCGGCGTCTCTCTGCCCAGTGACCGACAGGCTCGGGGTCTGACTGTCTGCCTGCTTCTCCCTGACTGTGACTGACAGCCACGCGGCTGTCTGCCTGCCTGCCTGTCTGTCTGTCTGTCTGGGTGTCTGCCTGGCTGGCCACCTACCTGTCGTCTGTCTGTCTGCTTGACTGGCCCCCGTCTGCCGTCTGTCCATTGCTGGTGCAGCTGATTGGGCCCGCCCCACAGGCTCTGTCTTCTGTCCGTGTGTGACCTCTCTGGGAGGTGACTGACCGTTGTCTGCGTCCCACTGGCTCCCTCTGTGAAGCCCGCCAGCCCGGAGCCCAACTGCCGACTGTCCAGGTGACAGGTGGTATGCTTGTCTGGTTGGTGACTCAGGGCAGGTGGTAGATTCCCACCCAGACCTCTCCTGTTGTCAGACCCCGTCTCCCACCCCACGCTGAGCCCAGCTGCACCCCTGGGAGCCCACTCGTTTGCCCCGAGCACAAGGAATGGATTTCTGAGGGAGCAGCTGGAACAGCAGGTAACTCGACTCCAGGCACGGTTCTCTGCAGGGGCCAGGGCGCCTTCTCCACTCAGGAGGGCTCATTCCGTGCCCGAGGTGGGGGGACGCAGAGGGGTCCTGCGCCCTCCTCGCAGGGGAGGAAGTGAGACCAGCAGAGTCGGAGCTGGATTCTCTGCTTTTCTGTGGGTCTGCAGAAGGCCTGGGGGCATGGAGGCAGGGGCATGACTGAGCTGCCCCCATGAGCTGTCGGTGGAAACCAGCTTCCAAGAGTCGGCGAGCTGGGAGGGAAAGCTGGTTCCAGACCGAACAAGACACGACAGTCCCCGGGGTTCTGGGCAGCCGAGCAGGTAGGGACGGGCATGGGTGAGACCGTGTGATGCTTCTAGGGGTCCCATTTGCGGGGGAGGGCATCAACTTTGTGCCAGGTTCTGTGTTTTTTCTCCTTTATTTCATCCAATCCTTCAAAACAGGGGCTGGTGTGCCCACTTCACAGATAAGGAACTCACGCTCAGAGAGGTAGAGAGATTTTCCCAGGGTGACTCAGCCAGTACGTGGCAGGGCGGGCGGGTGACTCAGGGGCTGGTCCTGCCCTCCACACACCATCTCCTCATCTTGCTCGTGAAAGCACAGGGGACGGGCCCATGGCGAGAGGCAAGCCGGTTCTGTGTGTCGGTGGAGGAGAGGGAGCGCATGAGATGGGGGGAGGCTGAGCCTTGAAGGATGGGTTGAATTTTGATGTGTGAAAAAGAGGGGACAGGAAGGAACAGGCAGACACATTCCTGGCCGAGGAGCCAGGTGAGTGAACGCCTGGAGGGGGAACTTGTGGAAGGAACAGGCAAGCTGCTGTTCAGCGGGAGCAGAGGACCCAGGCAGGCGGGCGTTACAAGTCAGGGGCTGCTCCTGGGCAGACATCTGCATTCCCCTGAGGGGAAGCTCGGGGGTTTTAGAAGCACATGGCGGAGTGGGGAAAACCTGATGAGTTCAAAACCCAGCCACGAAACCTCTTAGCTGGGCGAGCTTGAGCAAGTCTCTGTGCTTCTTCTCGCCTCGTGGAGCCTTGGTTTTCTCATCTGTAAAATGGGGAAGAAGACAGCTCATCCTCGTGGGGCTGGCTGTGAGGGTTGGAGGGCATGAAAATGTGAAAACTGCTGGCCGGAGGCCTGCCCAGGAAGGGAGTTGGTGTCATGAGGAAGCTTGAGCCCGTGGAGGAGCAGGGCCAGTCTCCAAGAGCGGCAGAAGGTCCAGGGACATGCTCGGGCACCTGCAGCCCTGCCCCCTCAGTCCCCTGGGCTCTGGTCCTCCTGGCACCAGCCTTCAGCATGCTGCAGGCACTTGAGGGTCTCCATGATCCCCCAACACCAGATGAGGCTGGTGGCCCCATTCAGCCCATTGCACAGACGAGGAGACTGAGGCTTAGGGGGGAGGACCTCGCCCCAGACCAACTGTGACTGTAAAATGCCGAGCTGAGGTTGGACCCCCAGTCTGTTTGGTGGCAAGGCCACAGCCTGCTGGACAGGATAACGTAAAAGCCAGACTTCTAGTTGTGGGGCACCTTCTGAGAGGGGACGTTGGATCACCCAGAGGGGCGGCCCTCATCACCTGTTCCCTGTGGTGGGTACAGCAGAAGCCCTGGTCCCGCCCACCTGGCACCTGCCAGGGTGTCTGGATCCTTACAGCCCCGCAGCGGAGGAGACTTAGAGCCCCTATGTCAGGAGGTGGGCAAGATCCGGGGCCAGGAGAGGTGGGGCGAACAAGACATGGCTGAGCCCTGGGCTCTGTGGGCTCCCGCCTGCCCAGCAAGGAAGAGAAGGGGGCCGGAGCCCCTAAGGGGCTTGTGGGCAGTGGGTGGGGGCGTCTTGGGGGAGGAGGCCAGTTCAAGAGAAGATGGGAAGGGGAGAGCAGGCCACCAGCAGCTTGGGGAGGCACCAACTTCTCTGCAGCATCAGGACCGCCCCGGTGCCAGATAAATAGATGAATGACAGGCAGGAAGGGCCTCCCTTTCTTCCATTGCCAGGGAGGGGAGCCAGTGCCTCCAGAATCCCAGCAGGCGGGAACTCAGCAGGCAGGAATGATGGCTCGTCCCTTCTCCACACAGCTGGGTGGTCTCCGTGGTCAGCTGGGGGACGCGGGCCCTGGCTTACCAACACACTACCCGCTGTAATTAGGGGCTTTGGAATCAACCAGACCTGGGTTCAAGTCCCAGCTCCACCAGTTAGTACCTGAGTGATCTCGAGGGAGCCACTTAACCTCTCTGAACTTCAGTTTCCTCATCTGTCATGTGGAAATAAGGATGCCCGTCTCGGGTGTGTTGTGACGTTTTATCCAACCTGTATTTATTGCATCAAGCACTGTCCTAGGTCCTGCGGATTCCGTGGGGCACAGACAGGCAGAGCCCGAGCGACGACGAGGGGAAAAGACCTTAGTGGTGGCTCGCAAGAAATAGAAGCTGTTGTGTTTTACTTTAAATATTGCTGGTAATAATCTTCTTGTTATTAGTTAGAACACCGGCACGGCTTCTGGCGTGGACCAAGCCCTCAATAAATGATAGCTCTCACGAGAATTCTACTCCCCCTTTCACAGAGGGGGAAACCGAGGCTCAGAGAGGGGTAGGGGTTTTCTAGGGTCACCCAGGGAGTCATTTACAAGCAGAGGGAAGGACCCTGTGAAGAGAGGGCACAAACACTTCCTCAAGGAGGAAGGTCTTCCCCCCACCATAGCCCCTTCCCCACGTGCTTGCCCTCAGTGCCCCCAAACCTGAGGGGTGGGGGAGGGGGAGCTGGGTGGAGCCCCACCCGCACCCCACAGCTCACAGGTGCCGCCGCCCCCACTCTTCACCCTGGCGCCTGGCCAAAGGGACTTTTTACGACAGCTCAAATGAGAGCTCTGAGTAAACTTGGAACTTCTGAAACGACCTGAGAATATTCCCCAGGGTGTGGGCAGGGGCCCCATGGAGGGCCCCCGAATGGTCAGGGCACCTGCAGCAGGGACCCAGCCAGCTGGAACTACAGCCCCTGGGGAGAATCTGGCCACCCAAATTGTCCCCGGGGAGGTGGGGCAAGTGTACCAGCCTGGCTCCCTGCTCAGGTCCTGGCCCCTCCTTGCCGTGTGACCACAGGCAAGGCTCTGGGCTTCTCTGGGCCTCTGTCTCCTCATCCGCCAAGAGGGCTTGATGAGGTAGACTGGGATGGGACCTGCAAACTTTCTCCAGTACGAATCAGTAACACTCAGTCTACTTTCAGAGCCAGAGCAGGCTGGTGGGGGCCTGCCGGGCAAAGAGGGGACGAAGGGCAGGTTGTCAGCTCTGCCCCACCCCCCACCTCTTGGCCTCGAGCAGCGGTAGTTTAAAGCATCCTTTCTTTCTCTACCTTACAAACCAGCCAGCCCTGGTCTGGGGGAAATGGAGCTAAAGCGAGGTGTGACTGCAGAAGCTGAGAGAGGCTGCACTGTCTGGGCGAGGTTGACCAGCGTGGTGGAGGTTGCAGGGCAGATAGAGATTGCACAGGAAGGGAGCGGATGCTGGGAGCGGGACGTGCTTCTCAGCTAGGAGAGGTTGCACAGGTTGGGAGAAGTTCTAGTAAGGAAAGGTTGTTCAGGCTAGGACAGGCTGCATGGACAGGTCCATGGCTCTGCTGAGAGGGAGAGACTGAGAGGTTCCATGGGCTCAGAGGTTGCACAGGCTGGGAAGGGTCAGGCCCTTCCCCTCATGTTCAGCTCCCACTGACTAAGCTATAACCCCAGGATCGTGACACACCTGTCCTCAGACACCCGCAACCCCGCCTCACCACTGGCAACTAACACCACCCACATACCTGCAGTGTGCCTAGCACCTGCCTCACGCTCCCTCAGCCAGGGAGGCCACTGCGCCCATTCCACAGATGAGGAAAACTGAGGCTCAGAGAAAGGAAGAGAAGTGCCCAAGGTCCCACCACGAGTTAGTGGCAGAGCCTCCTTTCTGATCCAGGGCCACTGGGCTGGTTCTTCCCCAGCCTGAAAGCTCCGCTTAGGTAAGAACTCGCTGCGTGACCCCGGGCAACCCACCGTCCCTCTCTGAAAGTTCCTTGTTACTAATCTGATGACGGCAGTCACGATCACTCAGACCCTGGGAGCTGAGGGTGCTGCCCAGGGCGGGGGGAAGTTCCTGGGGACAGTGACGGTGCTGGTAGGGAAACCAAGACCTCTCAGGGGCTGCCTCAGGACCCACTCCTGTATGACTGGACACAGCAATTCTGAGCCCCGTTCATTCATTCCCCGTTCTTCCTCAGCTACTTGTTGAGCACCTACTGTGTACCATGGCCTGTTCTATGCACTAGGGGTACTGTGGTGAACAAAACAGGTAAATTTCCCAGCGCCTGGGAGCTTATGCTCCAAGACAGAGACAGGTCACAAACACAAAAACAGGCACATTTACTATAGTAATCCTAATATTACAACTGCTAAGAAGGAGACAAACAAGGGGCTGTGTGGTGCGGGCAACTGCAGAAAGACCCATTTCAGATGGAGTAGATTGCTTCTTTGAGGAGGCAATATTGAAGCTGCAACCCGAGGACAAGGAAGCAAAGAAGCAAGAGAAAAAGTGTTCTAGGCAGAGAGAATGGCATGTGCAAAGGCCCTGCTGTGGGGGGGGGGAGTTGGAGCATTGCAGCTTTTATCCTGATCAAGTACAAAAAGATCCTCAATGCACTGAATTTAAGAAAGAGGAGTCAAAAAGAGTAAGATTTCAGTTTGGAGTGTAGGGTCTACACAGGTTTTACCATTGAGAGTAAGCTTCAAAATCTGTTATGATAGAAAGCGTTCTCTTTCATTTAGTCACTCATGTAACCAATGTTTTGAGTACCTACTGTGTGTCAGGCACTGGTTAGCCACTGGCGATTCAGCAGTAATCAGAAACACACGGCCCCTGCCTAGATATTGCTCAGAATGTTGCTAAAACACCATGAGCAGGGTGCTCTGTGGAGGGATGGACCCCAGAGGAAAGAGTGACTCATGCCCCTTGAAGAGGTCAAAGATTTACAAAGGAGATGACATTTGAGCTGGATTTTGAAGACTGAGTAGGAGGCTGACAGCCAAGGAGGTAGAGAGTTCCGGTGGCTGAAACAGCACGTGTGAAGGTGTAGAAGCCTGAGGAATGGGGATGTGGGTGAAGCCGTTGGGAACCTGGTGTTCCTGGAGTCCAGGATGAATGCCAGGGCAGATCCTGAAAGTTCTTGAATGCTGGGCTGAGGAATTTAGGGTCTTCTCTGAAGGGTAATGGGAGCCGCGGAGAGATATAGATGGAGTGACGACTGGGTTGGAGGGGCCACAGCTGGAGGCGGGGAGACCTGGGAGGGGGCAGTAGGAGGACAGGTGGGCAGGAGTCCTTGAAGACCAGGGATAAACCAGGAGCCGTTTCTTCTGTGTTCCCTCTCGGGAAGTCCCTCAGTCTCGACACTTCTCCTTCTGGCGACTTGTTGGCTCTTGTTTCTGGCATCTCTGGGGAGTCCCTCTGCACCCTCCTCAGTTCTTCTTGGTCCCCGTGGGAAACGGGCCATTTTACTTTCACTACGACCTCGCCTTTCACTTTCAACCCCTCCCCACCTGTCACACTGGAGACGATGACCAACTTGAGGAACTAAGAGGATCCCATTCCTGAATTATCGGTGAGAGAAAAAGCGTGCAGGGAAACCAAAACTTGGGTTCTTTCCAGTTTGGGGAGGTTGTAGACGATGCTGCTCTGAACTCTCCAGCACATGTCTGCTTGTCCACATGTGTACATTTCTCCTCGGTGCAGGACCTAGAAGGGGAATTGTTGGGTCTCCTGTTAAGCAGAAGCTTTCCAAAGTGGTTGCACCGATTTACACTCCTACCAGAGAACTGAGCAGAGATTGAGAGTTTCAGTTACTCCATATCCTTTCCAGCACTTGGAACTGTCTTTTTCATTTTGGCCATTCTGGGTTCATGAGACTACACAACCGCTGTGTAGGGTATCAGGGTGTAAATTTGCATTTCCTTGGTGAGTAATGATTTTGAGCACCTTTTGCTATCTTATTGGCCATTTGGATGTCTTCTTCTGTGAAGTGTCTGTTTAAGCTTTTTGTCCATCTTTTAAAAATTGATTTCCATGTTATTTATTTATTATTGTTTTGTAGGCGTTCTTTATATGTTCTGGATACAGATATATATAAATAATATAATATATATAATTTATAAAAAGTTTATAAATTATATATAATTATATAAAAGAAACTGTTATATATAAATAGATATAGATATAGATAGATATAGATATAATCTCCCATTTCAGTTTCTTTTCCGTTCTCTTAATGGAATATTTTGATGGACAAAACTTCTTAATTTTAATGAGGTCCAATTCATAAGCCTTTTGCTTTATGGCTAGAGCTTTCTATGGGCTGTTTAAAAGGTGTTGTCTGCCCTCAGATCATGAAAATATGATCCCATGTTTTCTTCTAGATGATTTATTGTTTTGTTCTCACATTTAGGTCTATGATCTATCTGGAATTCATTTTTATGAATGATGTGAAGTAGAGGGTCAAGGTTTATTTTTTTCCATACGAATATCCAATTAATCTACCACCATTTTTTTTAAGCATAGTTTCCTCACGGCTTTGCTGTGGTGCCTTTGTTGAAAATCAAGTGGCTATATATGTGAGTCTGTTTCTGGATTCTCTATTCTTTTCCATTGGCCAGTTTGTTTTTCCTTTCAACAATGCCATATTATTCTTCAAGGTTGCCTAAACTATTCTCAGCCCTTTGCATTTCTATATAACTTTTAGAACCAGCTTGTCATTTTCGACCATTTGAACCTTGGCATTGCTTCAAAACTTTAGCTCAATTTGGGGAGAACTGACATCTTTAAAATATTAAGTTTCCCAATCCATGAACATAGTATGTCCCTCCATTTATTTATAGTTTCTTTCATTTATCTTACTACTGTCTTGTCGTTTTCTGTGTAGAGGTCTTGTGCATCTTTCAGGAGAGTTATTCTTGGGTTTTTGATTTTTTATGCTAACATAAATTGTATAATTTTTTAAATGTCATGTTTGTTCTTAGTGTACAGAAACATGATGGATTTTTTCTCACACTTTATTAACTTTGTTAACACACTTTTTCAAGTTGGAGTTCTAGATGTAGGAAGAAACAGCTTCCAAACCCAGCCCACTTCAACTGGCCACCAGTTGGAGACTTCCTATCTTTGTTTTTGTAACATTTGAAGACCTCTTCCTCTGCTAATCCCATCAGAAAGGGTATTGTGGTGTAAAGAGAGCATCCCAGCCTTGGACTTCATAAACCAGTAGATATGTTTTACCTTCTTAACAATTTTTAAGTGTACAGCACAGAACAGAACAGTATTGTTAACTATGTGCACATTGGTGTACAACACGTCTCTAAACTTTTTCATTTTACGTGTTCTATACACATTGAACAACAACTCCCCGTTATCCCTTCCCTCCAGCCCCTGGCAACCATCATTCTACTTTTTTTCTGCTTCTATGAGCTTGATACTTTAGATATGTCATATAAGTAGAATTATGGAGCATTTGTCTTTCAGTGATTGGCTTCTTTCACTTAGCATAATGTTGGAGCATATGACAGGATTTCCTTTTTTTAAGGCTAAATGATATTTCATTGTATGTCTATATGACATTTTCTTTATCCATTCATCAGTCAATGAATTTAGGTTGCTTCCACGTCTTGACAACTGTAAATAATGCTGCAATAAACATGGATGTGCAAACATCTTTTCGAGATCCTATTTTCAATTCTTTTGCATATATACCCAGAAGTGAGACACTGGATTACATGGGAGTTCTATTTTTAATTTTTTGAGGAACTTCTATACTGTTTTTCATAGCATCTGCACCATTTTACATTCCCACCAACTATGCAAGAGATCCAATTTTTCCGCATCCTTGCCAATATAGTAGCCATCCTAACAGGTGTGAAATGATAACTCATTGTGGTTTTGATATGCATTTCCCTGATGATTAGTGATGTTGAGCATCTTTTCATATACCTGTTGGCCATTTGTTTGTCTTCTTTGGAGAAATATCTATTCAAGTCCTTTGCCCATTTTTCAATCATGCTATTTGTTTTGTTTTGTACTGAGTTGTAAAAGTTCTTTATATCTTCTGAATACATCCAATATATGCTTTGCAAATATTTTCTATCATTCCATAGGTTACCTTTTCACTCTGTTGGTTGTTTCCTCTGCTGCACAGAAGTTAATTAATTAATTTAATTAAGTTTGATGTAGTTCTATTTGTCTATGTTTGCTTTTTCTTGTGCTTTAAGTGTCATAGCCAAGAAATAATCTCCAAGGCCAATGTCGTGAAGTTTTCCCCTATGTTTTCTTCTAGTTTTATAGTTTTGGAGCTTACCTTTAGGTCTTTAATTAATTTTGAATCAATTTTTGTGTGTGATGTAAGATAAGAGTCCACCTCGACTTTTCTGCATGTGGACATCCAGTTTTCTCAATACCATTTGTTGAAGAGACTATCCTTTCCCCTTTGCATAGTCTTGGCACCCTTGTCAATGGAACAGTTTATTTCTGGGGTCTCTATTCTATTCCATTGGTCTCAATGCCTGTTTTTATGCCAATACCTACTTTGTCTGTCTTTATGCCAATACCTATAGGTCCGTCTTTATGCCAATACCTACTTTGATTACTGTAGCTTGGTAATATGTTTGAAATCAGTAAGTGTGAGGCCTCCAGCTTTGTTCTTTCTCAAGATTGTTTTGGTTATTTGTGATCCTTTGAGATTCCATATGAATTTTAGGATGGTTTTTTTCCTATTTCTGCAAAAAATGCCATTGGGATTTTGACAAAGATTGCATTGAATCTGTAGATTGCTTTGGACATTTTAACAATATTAAGTCTGCCAATCCATGAACATGAAATTTCTTTCCATTTATTTGTGTCTTTAATTTCTTTCAGCAATGTTTTATAGGTTTCAGTGTACAAGTTTTTTGCCTTCTTGGTTAAATTTATTCCTAGGTATCCTAATCTTTCTAATGCTATTGTAAATGGTATTGTTTTCTTAATTTCCTTTTTGCGTTGCTCGTTGTTAGTATATAGATATGCAACTGATTTTTGAGTGTTAATTTTATATCCTGCTGCTTTGCTGAATTTGTTTATTAGTCTAACAGTTTTTTTGTGTGTGTAGAATCTTTAGAGTTTTCTATATATAAGATCATGTCATCTGTGTACAGAGATAATACTACTTCTTCCTTTCCAATTTGACTGCCTTTTATTTCTTTCTCTTGCTTAATTTCTCTGGCTAGGACTTCCGGTATTGTGTTAAATAAAAGTGGTGAGAGTGGGCATTCTCGCTATGCTCCTGATCTTAGAGGAAAAGATTTCAGTTTCTTGTCATTTAGCTGTGGGCTTTCATATATGTCTTTTATTATGTTGAGGTAATTTCCTTCTATTCCTAGTTTGCTGAATGTCTTTATCGTGAAAAGGTGTTGAATTTTGTCAAATGCTTTTTCTGTGTCAATTGAAATGATATGTGATTTTTGTTCTTTGTTCTGTTATTGTGTTGTATTTTTTGTATGTTGAAACATCCTTGCTTCCCAAGGTTAAATCCCACTAAGTCATGGTGTATAATCCTTTTTAATGTGCTGTTGAATTCAGTTTGCTAGTATTTTGTTGAGTATTTTTGTGCCCATTTTCATCAGAGATATTGGTCTGGAGTTTTCTGTGTCTGGCTTTGGTATTAGGGTAATACTGGCCTCATAAAATGAGTTTGGAAATGTTTTCTTCTCTTCAATTTTTAGGAGAGTTTGAGAAGAACTGGCACTAATTCTTCTTTAAATGTTTGGTAGAATTCTCCAGTGATGTCAATTGGCCCCGAGCTTTTCTTTGTTGGGAGATATTTTATTACTGATTCAATCTGCTTACTAGTTATAGGCCTATTCAGATTTTCTATTTCTTCATAATTCAGCCTTGGTAGGTTATATGTTTTTAGGAATTTATACATTTCCTCTACATTATCAAGTTTGTTGGTGTATAATTATTCACAATAGTCTCTTAAAATCCTTTATATTTCTGTGGCATCAGTCGTAATGTCTCCTCTTTCTTTTCTGATTTTAGTTATTTGAGTCTTCTCTCTTTTTTCTTAGTATAGCTAAAGGTTTGTCAATTTTTTTGATTTTTAGAAATACAATAGATTTTTTATATTGATCTCATATTTGGTGTCCTTGTTTAATAATTATTATTCTAATAGTTTATCTGTCGAGTATCTGGACTTGTCTAAATAGTCAATCGTTATATCATTCCAATCCTTATAGTTTTCTAATCTTTTTAAATTTATTTATTTTTCTTGCCGTATTGCATTGACTAGGACCTCCAGTACAAGACATTCTTGTCTTTTTCCTGCCTTCAAGGAAAAAGTGTTCCAAATTTGGCCATTAGGGATAATATTAGCTGCATATATATTGTGTGTGCGTGCATGTGTGTGTGTGTGTGTGTATTTGTGCTCCTTATCATATTAAGGAAGATTCCTTCTATTCCTGGTTTTCTGAGAGTGTTTAAAAAATCATGAATGGGTGTTGCAATTTATTAAATGTGTTTTCTGAACCTATTAAATCACCATATAAATTTTCTTCATTCTGTTAATGTGATGAAATACGTTACTGATTTTCAAATGTCAAACTAACCTTGCATTTCTGAAATAAACCTTCTGTGATAATGATGTATATCTACTTTTGTATATAGCATTAGGTTTGATTTGTTAATATTTTGTTTAGAATTTTTGTGGGTCTATTTAGGAGAGAGATTGACCTAAAATTTTACTTTTTTTTAATGTCAAGTTTTGATATCAAGGTTATGTCTTTAATTCCAGTATTTAGTTCATTTACGTTTAATGAAAGTACTGATGTGTCTGGGATTAAGTCTGCCATCTTGCTATTTGTTTTCCTTTTGACCCATCTATTCTTTGTTTATTTTTTCTTCTTCTTTGTCCCATTTTTTAGAAGAATAAAGTTTTAAAAATTATTATTTTATATTTCCTGTCTATTAGTTTGTTATTACTCTTTCTCTTATAGTTATTTTAGTGCTTATCTTAGAGATTATAACATGCATACTTGATTACTTTGGAATCTACCTTACATTAGTACTTTTATCGCTTTCCAGACCATACAGTGATCTTTAACTTTATTCACCCCTTCTTACCTTTGGGGGATCGTGGTCATGTATTTTAATTCTTCATATAGTTTAAATTTCATAAGACATTGTTACTATTTTAAGCAATTAATATTCATTTATATTTATAATACTCTCTATTGCTCTTCACACCTTTCTACAGTACTTTGCTTCCCATCTGGGATTATTTTCCTTTTCCCGGAAAAACTCACTTTAGTATATCTTTTGATGCAGGTCTACCAGTGACAATTTCTCTCAGCTTTTTTTTTTTCTGGTCTGAAAAAATACCTTTATTTTGCCTTCACTTAAAAAAATTTGTAATTCAGATCTAATTCACATATCATAAAATTCACTCCTTTAAAGTGTATAGTTAAGTGGGTTTTAGCATATTCACAAAGTTGTGCAACCATCACCACTATCTAACTGCAGAACATTTTCATCACTCCAAAACAACCCCATGCCCAGTAACAGTCACTGCTTATTCCCCCCTCCCTCCAAAGTTCCAGCCCCTGGAACCACTAATCTACATTTTGTCTCTATGAATTTGCCTATTCTGGACATTTCATATAAACAGAATCATAGTCAAATTTCTTGGTCATGTAGTAACACTATGTTAACACTATATTAACTTTTTGAGAAATTGCAAAACTGTTTTCCATAGCAGCTGCACCACTTTACTTTCCTATCAGCAATGTATAAGAGTTCCAATTTTTCTACATCCTCACCCACACTTCTTATTTTCCTTTTTTTAAAATAGCCATCTAGTGGGTGTGCAGCGGTATCACATTGTGGTCTTTATTTGCATTTCCTTAGTGACTAATGATGATGAGCACCTTTTCATGTCTTTATTGGTCATTAGTATATCTTCTTTGGAGAAATGCTTATTCAAATCTTCTGCACATTTTAAAGTTAGGTTGTTTTTTAGATCTTGAGTTGTAAGGGTTCTTTACATATTTTGAATACTAGACCCCTAATACTATGATTTGCATATATTTTTTCCCATTTTGTATATTATCTTTTCACTTTCTCAGTAGTGTCTTTTTTTTTTTTTTTTTTTTATGGAAGACCACCCCTGAGCTAACATCTGATGCCGATCCTCCTCTTTTTTTCTTTTTGCTGAGGAAGACGGGCCCTGGGCTAACATCCGTGCCCATCTTCCTCTAGTTTATATGGGACGTCGCCACAGCATGGCTTAACAAGTGGTGCGTCGGTAAGCGCCTGGCATCCGAACCGGCCAACCCGCGCCGCCACAGTGGAGCACGCGCACTTAACCACTTCCGCCACCGGGCCGGCCCCCTGTCAATAGTGTCTTTTGAAAGACAAAAGTTTTAAAATTTGAATAGTCCAATATATCTATTTTTTCTTTGGTTACTTGTGCTTTTGGTGTCATATCTAAGAAACTATTGTCTAATATAAAGTCACGGAGATTTACACCTGTATTTTATTTTAAGAGTTTAATAGTTCTACCTATTACAGCTAGGTCTTTGGTCCATTTTAAATTAATTTTTGTATGTGGTGTTAGATAGGAGTCCAATTTTATTCTATTGCATGTGGATATCCAGTTGTTCCAGCACCATTTGTTTTAAAGACTATTCTTTTCTCCCATTGAATTATCTTGGCACCCTTGTCAAATATCAATTGAACATAAATGTATGAGCTTCTTCCTGGACTCTCAATTTGATTCCATTCATCTATATGTCTAAAACATATAAGCCAGTATCCCACTGTGTTAACTAGTGTAACTTTGTAGTAAGCTTTGAAATTGAGAAGTCTGTGTCCTCCAACCTCATTCTTCTTTTTCAAGATTTTTTTGTCTTCTCTCGTCCTTTATATCTCCATATGAATTTTAGGATCAGCTTGTCAATTTCTGCAAAAGAGCCAGCTGGGATTTTGATAGAGATTACTTTGAATCTATAGATCATTTTAGGAGTCATCTTAACAATATTAATTCTCCCCATTCATGAGCATGGTATATCTGTCTATTTATTTACATCCTCTATCTTTCTTTCAAACATGTTTTGTAGTATTCAGTGTACAAGTCTTGTATTGCTATTGTTGAATTCCTATTTTATTCTTTTTGATATCGTTGTAAATGAAATTACTTTCTTAATTTCATTTTCAGATTGTTCATTCTTGGCGTATAAAAATACAACTGATTTTGGGGGGCCAGCCCAGTGGCACAAGCGATTGAGTGCGCGCGCTCCACTGAGGCGGCCTGGGGTTTGCCAGTTTGGATCCTGGGCATGCACTGATGCACCACTTGGCAAGCCATGCTGTGGTGGCGTCCCATATAAAGTAGAGGAAGATGGGTATGGACGTTAGCCCAGGGCCAGTCTTCCTCAGCAAAAAAGAGGAGGATTGGCATTGGATGTTAGGTCAGAGCTGGTCTTCCTCACACACACAAAAAAAAAATACAACTTATTTTGTATATTCATCTTGTATCCTGCAATCTTGCTACACTCACTTATTAGTCCTAATAGTTTTTGTTTGTTTGTTTGTTTTGTTTTATTTTGTATCCTTAGGATGTTGTATATATGATATCATATCATCTGCAAACAGAAACACTCTACTTCTTCCTTTCAAATCTGGATGCCTTTTATTTCTTTTTCTTGACGAATTTTCTTGGCTAGAACCTAGTACAATGTTTAACAGAAGTCATGAGAGTGAACATCCTTGTCTTGTTTGTGATATTAGAGGAAAATCTTTCAGTTTTTCATCAAGTATGATGTTAAGTGTGGGATTTTAGTAGACCCTTTTATCATATTGAGTTTACCTTCTTTTTTTGAAGGATATTTTTGCTGGGTATAAAATTCTAAGTTAACTTTTAAGTATATCTTTGTCTTTATAGTTTTAAATAGTTTTTCTATGATGTGCCTAGATGTGGTTTTCTTTGTATTTGTCCTTTTTGAGGTTTGCAGAACTTCTTGAATCTGTGATTTACTGTCTTTTGCTAGTTTTGAAAAATTCTTAACCAGTATCTCTATTGTTGCTTCTGAGTTGTTCTCTCTCCTCTCTTTCTTAACTCCAAATACATGTATTTTGGACATTTTCACAAAGTCTCATCTGCTCTTTTCTGTATTTTTTAAACATTTCTCTCTCCGTGTGCTTCAATCTGGGTATTTCTTCTATAGACCAGCCTTCCAGTTCACCAATCCTCTCTTCTGATGTTTCTTTCTTTTTTTTTTTGTGAGGAAGATCAGCCCTGAGCTAACATCCATGCCAATCCTCCTCTTTTTGCTGAGGAAGACCAGCCCTGAGCTAACATCTATTGCCATTCCTCCTCCTTTTTTCCCCCAAAGCCCCAGTAGATAGTTGTATGTCATAGTTGCACATCCTCCTAGTTGCTGTGTGTGGAACGTGGCCTCAGCATGGCCGGAGAAGCGGTGCATCGGTGCGCCCCCGGGATCTGAACCTGGGCCATGAGTAGTGGAGCACGCACAGTTAACCACTAAGCCACAGGCCAGCCCCTCGTCTGATGTTTCTAATCTGTTGCTAAATCCATCGACTCAGGTCTTATAAATTTCAATTATTGTATTTTTCAGTTCTAGGATTTCCACTTTTAATAATTTTATTTATTTATTATTTTCCCCCAAAGCCCCAGTAGATAGTTGTATGTCATAGCTGCACATCCTTCCAGTTGCTGCATGTGGGACACGGCCCCAGCATGGCCAGAGAAGCGGTGCATCAGTGCGTGCCCGGGACCTGAACCCGGGCCACCAGCAGCGAGTGCGCGCACTCAATCGCTAAGTCACGGGGCCAGCCCCTAGGATTTCTACTTTTAAGTAGATTCCATATTTCTGGTGGAAGCCTTGAACACACTAATCATAGTTATTTTAAATTGTGTCTGATAATGTCATTTTCTGAATCACCTATGTGTCTGTTTCTATTGTCTTTTTTCCTCTTGGTTTTTGGTCAATTGGTACTGTTTCCTGGTTTGCCTTGTCAAGTTAATTGAATGCTGGACATGTGAATGAAAAATATAGAAGCTTTGGATGAAGCTAACTTTTTCCAGATAGATTTTAATTTTCTAGCATAAATGTCTAGCAGATATACAGCATATAGGCAGGTCGCCTCAATGCAGTCAAGGCTGAACTATTTCTGATTTTTCCTTCTTCCCAGGGCATAGCCTTTCCTGTATAACTGGGTATTTACCAGGACCCATCTTTCTTGCCAGGCCTTAAACTCCAATTCTTCCCTTAGCATTGTGAAACTGCCAACATCTCTTCTTAGCCTTTTTAGCCTATCACCTATGCTTTCTGCTAGGTTTCTTGGTATGCAACTCATTTGTAATGACCTGACAAATCATTTGAGGGGAAATTGCATGCAGAATTTCGATGCATTTTCCTTCTCTCTGGCACCTTGGCCTCTCAAGTACCATCTCACTTGATTGGTGTCTCATGCTTGCTAACAGTTTTTTCTTGCTTAGTTAGTAGTTGTTCTCGGTAGGAAGGTTAGTCTGACACCAGCTCCTCCATCATAGCCAGAAGTGAAAGTCCCCCTCCATATTTTATCTTACAAACTTAAGATTCACTTATGCTTAAAATGTTAGGAAATAGTCTGGACATACAAAAAGGTATAAAGAATAATATAATCAACATGTATGGTAACTTCACTCAGTTTTACCAAACTATTGAGACCCTGGAATACCCCCCACCATTACGTCGCCTCCTTTTCTACACTATTCAAAGCTTGATGTTGTTCATCATCCCCTTGAATTTCCCTATACTTTCAGGACACATGTATGTTCATCTAAACAATACATAGAGCTGTTGTACATGGTTTTAAGTGTGACATAGAGGGTGTTATTATGCATATGTTCTTCTCTCATTTTTTTTTCACTGTACATTTTGTTTGTAAGAGTCATTTGCTTTGTTGTGTGAAGCTATGATTCATTTTCACATTGAGTGATTACACCACAATTTGTCTTTCCATTCTCTCACTGGTGGGTATTTAGGTTGTTTCCAGTTTTTCAATATTAAAATCAATGCTGTTATAAACATTTCTGCGTATGCTTCTTGCTCACATGGAGTGTAGTAGTGTACACAGGAGTGAAATTGCTGGGTCTTAGGGCAGGCACTTGCTCAGGCTTCTTAGACCATGCCAGACTATTTTCCAGACCAGTCGTATTAACTTACATTTCCACTAGCTGTGAATGAGAGTTCCCATTACACCACGTCCTCAGCAGCATGTGATGCTGTCAGACTTTTAGTTTTTGCCAATCTGATAAAATTAAAATGGCATGTCATTGTGGTTTTTATTTGCATTTCTCCGTTGACTGTGAGGTGAAGCACTTTATAGTCTCCACGGCGCCTACTTCAATCTGATTTCCTACTCCTAAGCTTCTCCTCTTCCCCAGAACCTCCCGAAATTTTGCCGACTTTTGGTCTGAATTACCACAACCCCAGAAATCATTTCTCAGCACTGGAGCCTGGTGGGTAAACACCACTGCAGGGCTCCATCCATCCAACCCTGTGCTGGAATGCTCCACATGCAATGATGCCTTTAGTGCTCACACAAACCTGCAGCAGAGTCATGAACCCCTTCTTACAGATGAGAAAACAGAGAATCAGAGGGGTCAGGAACTTACCCAGGGACACACAGCTGGGGCCTGACAGACTCCAAGCCAGGCGCTCTTCACTCCTCTGTGCGAGACTGCAGAGGTAGGTGCTGCTGCAGGGGCTCCCATAGCAGGAAGGCCTTTGGGGCACTTCTAGCCTTGGCTCAGGAGGCACAGCTTGTGGTCTGGTGTGCGTCTGGGAAGTAAGTTTCAGTTGCCCTCAAGAGTCAGCCTGAGTGGGGAGACCCATAAACGGGTAGATTCAGGGCAGGGAGGACGGTGGGACAGGGAGGAGTCCCCACTTGGTGTGCGGGAGCACGGAAGACTTTGTTGTTCAAGGATGATGCTTCCTATAATTGAGTGGTTTGTTTTAGATGATAAATATCGTCATCTGTGGAGGTAAGATCCATTCTATGTAGACATTCAGCATCACGGAGCAAAGACTGGGTGGGCCCCCTAGTGAGAGAGCTAGACCCTTTTCAACCTTCTTTCAATCCTCTGATGGTGGAGGAATGAGACTGTTTGGTCCTAGGATGTCTTAAACGCCTCTCTGACACTCTTTGATCCTGCTTTTTAAACAAAGGCAGACCAGGTCCCCAAGTCCTAAGAGTCCCAGGCAGGGGATAATATCTCCCTAAAAGTCAGCTACTGTCTTCTGTTTTCCTTATATTTAGTTTTTACATTTCATTGTATTTAGTTTTATGGCAAGTTGACTGTTTTGCTTAAGAAACACTTATATAACCTCTACTAAACTCCAGACACTGTTCCAAATGCTTTACAAATACTGACTAATTTAATTCTCCAGGGGACCCTGTGAGGTAGACGCTGTTATTATTATCTCCCTTTTACAGAAGAGGACCCTGAGGCCCAGAAAGGTTAAGCGAACTTCCTGAGGTCACACAGCCTGTAAACAGTGGTGCTGGGATTTGAACCGAGGCAGGCTGGCCCCAAGTCTGTTATAACCACGGTGGTACACACTGCCTCTCCATTTCATACTAGCTGTCTGTTGATGGCAGTGATATTATATTTTCTTTTGAGACATGTTATTGGGGCAAAAACTAGGAGATAAGATAAAGATAAATAGCAAGTAGATAGCACCAGTGTAAACCTTGAAGGCAATAAGTGGCAGGAGTTCTAGAACATTCCAGTGTGGCTTCATGGTGCAAGGATAGAGCAGGTGGGTCAAGAAGGCTGAGTTTAGAGTGATGGGAGGGGGAAAAGGTGGTCAAGGAGAAGACTCAGCATGAGAATTTGCCTCACGCAAAAGCAGAGAGGCATGACAGGGCCTGGGGGTCTGGGGGCTGGTGAGTCATTCAGAGCCACTGGCCAGTAATAGCAAGAATCCAGTATCTTCGTGTAGTATTTCACAGTTCACAGAGCACTGTCATCTCTGCTTTCCCACCGACTCTTCTTAACTGCCAGCTGCAGTGGGCACTGTGGTCCCCATTTTAGAGATGATCACTGAGCTCAGAGAGTAGCAGGGCCAGAGAAGAGCTGTTATGTGCTCCAAGATCTTCTGGCTTCAACTTCTGGGCACTTTGTTCTATTTCACTGTATCAGGTATCTTTGGCAGCAAGCAACAGAAACATAGTTCAACACCGTTGAGCAAAATAGGTGTTTTTTGACTTATGTAAATGAAAAGTCTAGGTATGGACATCCAGTATGGCTGGATCCAGGTCCTCAAATGGTCCCATGGGAACTCTGGATCTGTATTTCTCAGTATTGACGTCATTCTCATGCAGGCTCTCTCTAAGAGGTGACAAAGAGAGCTACCCACTTCCAGCAGGCACCCAAAAAAAGTATCTCTTTACTAGAGTTCTAGAAAAACTCCCAGGCTGCTCTCATTGGCTGTGCCTGGGTTGGTGTCCACCTCTGATCCATTCACCGTGGCCAGGCAGGTGGGGTGCATTACTGGCCAGGCCTGGGTCGGGTGCCCGCCCTATGGAGCAGGGGTTCGAGTCAGCTCCATTCAGACCATATAGGGGCAGCTCCAGTTTGAGGAGCTCTTTATATGAAGGCAAGGGATGCCAGGAAGACAGAAGCAGCAGATGCCTCCTCTCCGTCCCCAGGGGCCTGTGAGTCATTTGTGCAGAGCTGAGGAATTTGGAGGGATGAGGAGCCTTGAATCTGGGCAAAGGATTTTGTGCTTTGTTTATCCTGTGGTCGAGATGGACCCGCTGGGGAGGGGTGTGGCCAGAGCTGTGCCAGGCCTTGTGCTGGGGCTGGGATCACAGGGCGGACGCGCTAGGGAGTGGCAGATACGGATGGGAGGCTGAGTCCTCAAAGTGTGATGAAGGGCTCCTGCAGGGCTTGGGGCCAGGCGAGATCAGTGTTCCTTAAAGCAGATTGAAGTGGTCTTTGCCCCATTATTTTATTTTAATAGTGATGTTATTCATTTTAAAGTGTTTTGGGAAAAAAAAATACACAATAATGGATATTATTGCTTAGGACGAGGTTGGAGTTAAATTTTTAAGTGAATTCATTTATAGGGAACCCATTAAATAAATAACAGTACACATGATCTACAAATATGGCCAACATTTAGAAAGGGAGAAATTTTGGGACCTCTTGGCTAGATCACTCTGAGGCCCCTCCATTTCTGATGCTCTGAGTGCATGTCAATCACGGCTGTTTCTTGAGTGTGTACATGTCAGGGGTCATGCTCAGAGCTTTCTGCAAGTCGCTGCCTTGAATTCTCGCAAGAATCCTGGAAGTGGGCTTTACCATCTCTGCAAGGCTCAGAGAGGGGAAGTGATGGGCCCGGAGCCACACGGCTGGTAATCTGAACCTCTCTGTGCCCTTCCCCGCTGCCCGCTTGGTGACTTGTCAGGGAGCTCAGGGGGAGCTCTTGATGGGGCCAGAGCAGGATCTGGGGGAACCCAGGCCTTCCCACGTGGGCTCAGGGATGGTATCTGGAAGAAACCGTGCGTGTGACTTGGTCCTTGGGTGGGTCATCCCACTAGGCTCCAGTTCCAGCTACACCCCTGTCCGTGGGGGTGGTCTGGAGAGTCTCCGGGGCCTGGGCGGGTGGACCCACTGGCCTGTGGTTGGCACCTCCCCAGGCAGCCACAGAGCTGGGGGTGTAGCAGGCAAAGTGCCAGCTAGAGCCTGACTTTGCCACGTGATGGGTTGCTCCTCTGCCCAAGGCACCAAAGTCCACTCACCCCAGATGGGCTCATTCTGTTCTCCAAAGACGTCTCTTCTCCATCTCATCCAGAATCGGCAAGTCCAGGTCACCTTCATTTGTTCGAGCCGGAGTTCCCAGTGTGCTCCCTAGTGGGCTAACCTGGGCTTTGGATTGAGTAGGAAGGCTCATTATTGGGCTAACCTTATCTTAGTCTTCAGTAGGGGTCTCCTTTGTGCGCTGATCTTGAATTTGTTATTCAGTAAGAAGCCAATTTATTGGGCTAACGTCAGCACGAGTATTTCACGGGAAGGAGGACTCAAGATTGCTGCTCGTCAAACACCACTTTCCAAACCAGCTTCCCCTCCCGCCCTCCTCCCCACTCCCTCCTTCTCTTTTAGATGGATAAATGCCCACATTTAATTCCACACACGAAGCTGCTTCAGTAGGCTTGGGAGGGGCAGAGGAGCAGCGAGCTCCTCCCTCTCTGAATTCACCTCTCATTTGTGACTGTTAAGGGTGACAGGAAGAAGGTGGGGGAAGTGGGGAGGGTCCCGAGGGGCAAATCAGCCACGTCTAGGGGCAGGAATCCTTAGGAGTGTCCATGGGCTCCTCAAACTCTTGTTTTTCCGAGACAAATCCAGGAATCTGAGGCAAGTCTTCCAAGGAGGGAGTGGGGACCAGAGGGAGGCTGTCCTTTGGTCCCCAGGCCTGGGCCCACCCCTCGCTGTGCGTCTCTTCCAGGCCCCGGGAGTCAGCATGCTTCGTGTCTGGGCCACCCCTTGGATCCTGCTGATGCTCCAGGGTGGTGAGTAGCTGCCCCACCGTCCACAGATGGGGAGGGGCCGGGCTGGCCTGGGGGCTCCAGGGCACGGCTAGAGGCCACAGGGTGGGGGTCTATGGCGTCTGTCCACTGGAGGCCGACACAGGTTGAGTAGCCAGCTCTCCATTAACCAGAACCCCTCCAACCAGAGAGCTCCATTAGCCAGAGCGCTTCACGCGAGTCTCAAGTGGCCCAGCCCACTGGCCTAGGTCTGCACGGCTCAGCAGCGGGATGAGAGACTTCATCCTTCAGATCCACGGCTCTCTGCCTTGGCTGGTTCCCGACGCTCAGAGTGAGGAAGTCCTGCCTTTGGTCTAACCTCAGTTTGTCCTCGTGGAATGACTCTCCTACACATTTTTCAACAATCCCTGGATCCTCAGCAGGCACTGAGGTTCCTCAGAGGGAGGAGACAGGAGGTGCAGACAAAAGTAGCCAAAACCTGGGAAGGTGGCCCCTGGAGGACCAGATGTTGCAATCAGAGGGAGCGATGTTAGAGACCGAGCTGGGAAAGGCCGGGAGTTAGACTTTGGGGTGCAGCCAGGGCCGGGAGATCCAGGAAGCCTTCCCCAGCAGAGGCTCGAGCCAGGCTGGACCGGGGCAGGGGCCTCGGCCGCCCCTCTGCTGCCTCATCAGCATTTCTCTCCAGTTTTTGCCAAAAGCCCCAGAGCCTCAAATAGCTCCTCCAGGAAACAGATGTCGGGCTCCTTTATTTTCCCTTTCTGAGCGACCAGCATCCCGTCCTGGCTCTGAAGGGCCTTCAGGTCACCCACCATGGTCCGCACTTCGTGGGCACAAATAACAAGCCCCTGCTGTGTCCTGGGCACTGAGCATCATCTATTCCATTCCCCCGACGGCCCCGTGCAGTCCAAGCTGCAGTGACTCCCAGTTCTCATTGAGGAAACCGAGGCTCAGAAAGGATGAGGGACAGGTCCACGGCCACACAGGCGGCCAGTGGCAGAGCTGGGACCCGATTCCCATGGTCTTAACTGCCTTGCTTTGCTGCTGTTGTGGAGTGAGTGCCCCGTGCAGGCAGCGTGGGCCGCATGGGGTGACATCACTCAGCACCCCACACCCTCCGATCTGGACAGTGTCCCCAGCTTACAAACAGGGGCTCCGGGCAGTCGTGAGTTGTGTCCTCTGTTCGTGCCTCTCACTGCCTCCTGCGCTTTGACGTCCCCAGGCAAGGGACGGCCCTGGGGCTCTCGGCCGGGGGATCGGGGTCCTGATCAGGTAACCAGGTTGTTACTCCCTCTGGTCCCTGATGCCGCCTCCATGCTAGTTCAGGGGCTGCTGTCCCCTCCCCAGTGTTTCATTCCAAGTTTGGGACACTTGCTGCCCCTGGTGGCCTTGAGCCTAGCAATGAATGGCAGGTGCTCTCGAGTTCTAGAACCCCGAGAGAATGACCAGGATATGAACTCCGAGAAGACGCAGCCACACGGTGGCTCCTGCAGCCCTGGGTTCAGGTCCTGCCACAACCAGTCCTCTATCCTCCCCAGAGTGTCTGAACTAGCCCCTCTGTGCCCACTGACAGGCCCAGTGTTCCTCCCTGAGGGAAACCTCCTCCTAGAGCAGGGCTCATTTCCGCAACTCAGATTCTTGGTAGTGTCTGCCAGAAGATCTGTGTTGAGAAGGATTCTGAGGCCACACCCAAGGGAGAGAGTGCCACAATCGATTAGCAATGTCTGCCACGTGTGTGCGGATGTGAAGAACAAGCACAGACTAGATTCGCCTTTCCTGGGTGAGGGTCTCAGCAGCCCAGACCACGAGAGACAAGAGATGTGGTGCAGTCTCAGAGCCTTGGGGTTCTCATCTATAAAATGGCAATGACAGTGGACTAAAGGATGTTTCCAGCAGCAGTGATCTTGGCTTCGAATCCAGCTTCTGAGCTAGAGTGAGGCCCAGGAAGGGAACACACCACCACCCCCTGGACCTTCATTAGTCAAGGAAAAATAAGGAAAAGCCACTAAAAACGAATCCACTTAAAAAAGGGAACAAATTTCTGGTAAACACTGGGGGGCGGGGGATAGCAGAGTTGGCACTTTATCTTACAAAACAAGACTAAACTAAAACTTCAATTTATTTTATCAAACACTTAAACAAAATTTAGAGTATGATTGTTCCATTATGTTTTTAGAACAAAGAGGGAAGTGATTAAGGTTGCGGGTGAGGGAGCATTCAACCTTCCAGCAGAACTGCTGGGCGGGCGTCACGCGTGTCACCGGGTGGTTTGGGCAGCGGGATGATACAGACATTTCTGCAAAAGTATTCAGGGCTGCTCCATTTTCTGATGTTTCCCTGCTCCCTGGAAGCGCTCCCGGCTTCACTGAGGTCCACGTCCTGTCTTGGACCAGCTGCCTTGGAGCCGAGGGCCTCTCCTTTCCCATTCCGGGGCATTTTCGGCAGAGCTCTCACTGACTTCGTGAAGCCCGACCTCCTCCCGGGATGTGCGGGTTCGCGCTGCATCGAGGGGGGTCGGGACGCACCACGCTGAGAGGGAGACAGGCCAGGAGGGATGCTGACCTGGCCGCTGGACACGAGGCTGGCGGGGAGAGCGCTGAGCGGAGGACTCACTTAGTTTCTTATGCTTCGTATTGCAAGGGTCTGGTCCCATAGCCAGCCTTGAAACTTTGGGGGCTCAAGCAAGGAATTCTCAGGTGGCAAGGACCCCTTTGCCCCAGGCCCACATCTTAGTGGCCTGTGGTCCCCATATTCATCCTGGGCCCTGGACCCCTGCTTCTACTCATCCTCCACCCCTCGAGGGGGTGAGGGAGTGGGGAGCCCCGGAGCCCCAGGCCAGCCCCTCACCAAGACCTCTGTCTCCCTGACCCTCCAGCCTGGGGCTGCTCGGACCTCGTCTGCTACACCGATTACCTCCAGACGGTCACCTGCATCCTGGAGACACGGACCCCCCACCCCGGCACGCTCATCCTCACCTGGTGAGTGGTGAGGCCTCACCAGCCCTGGGGATGTTACTTGGGGTGGGGTGGGACCGTGGGAGCCCGCAGACTGCATTGGACTTACTGTGTGCCAGGCAGGTGGTTTAGCAATAAAAATAATAGCTGCCACTTCCTGGAGGCTCACTCAGTGATTTCACCAACAGCATTTGGTTTCACCCCAAGAAAGACTGTGAGCTGGCAATCACCGTGCCCTTCTTACGGGACTTGCAGTTGAGAGGCCTCAGGGTAGCTCTGTCCAGCTCCAAAGGCCGTACACTCTCGTCCACACAGGCCTGACTGTGGTTTTGAAACCCCAAGACAGCCAGACTCCCATGTGATTTTTCTGAGTACTTAGTACATGCCAGGCACCCTGCTATGTGACTTCCAGTGCTCACAATTACTACTCTCATTTTACAAATGAGGACACAGGTTAGGAGAAGTTATGCAACTTGTCCAAGGTCACACAGCCAGTGAATGGTGGACCTGGGATTCAAACACAGGCAGCCTGACTCCAAAATCCATGGGCCTGTATTAGTCCATATTATTAAAGAAAAAGTTATTCATGACACTTGTTAGAGAGTGGTGAGGCAGACTTTATTCAGGCCATCATGATAGGTGCAAGGATCACTGCATGGGGTTTTGCAGTTAGGGGAGGGATTGAGATCAACCCCAATTACAACAAGGAAAATTGGGAATTTATAGCCAAGTGGCAGAGTGGGGGTCAGTGGATGGAAAATTACTAGGAGGAAATATCAGGGTGAGGGGGGTTCTGGCTAAAGCAACCTAACAGGATTCTTGCTGAAGGCAGCTGGGTGATCAGGCATCACCTGGGGGCTGGGGGGGGATGAGGGACCCGATCGGATATCGAGGGTGGGGGATTCTGGCTAAACTGACTCAGCAGGGTTCTTGCTAAAATTAGACAATGCAGAGACCAGCATGGAAGCCCAAAAGCCAGGGCCTAGTTGAAAAGAGAGCTCAGAGGAGCCTGCGTGGAGTTTGGTCAAGGAGAGACTCCGTCAACATGCTGCTCAGGATAAAGAGTAGCTGGCTTTCATTCAGTCATCATCAATTCATTCATTCATTCATTCGTTCGTTCAGAACACATTGATTAAGCTCCTACTAGACACTTGTAGTCACTGTGGGCTCAGCAGAGCCCAAGACCGACAAGGTCCCGGATGTCCTGGAGCTGACGTACGGCAGTGGGGAACGGCTGGGATACAGACGATAAACATGTGAACGAACGACAGGATGCTTTCTGATGTGGATGAGTGCTGTAGAGCACCGGATCCTGGACCATGGGTAGAGAGCGAGTGCCAGGGGGAGGGTCTGTCTTAGCCGGGGGGCCAGGGCAGACCTCTCTGCACGAGAAGCAGGCACCAGTGAGCTGGGGAAGGGTGTTCCAGGCAGAGGGCACTGCACGTGCAAAGGTCCCGAGAGGGGAAGAGCTGGTGAGCATGAGGAATAATGAGGAAGTCCGTGTGCCCGGAGCCGAGTGAGTCAGCATGAGGGAGAATAATAAGCGAAGACGGCGGGAGGTCAGCAGGGGCCAGATTTTATCGTGTGGATGGTGAGAATCCACTGGAGGGTTTCAGGCATGGGGGTGACGGGGAGTTTTTAAGGTCCCCCTGGCTGCTGTGCAGGAGGGATAGATGGCAGGGAGGGCAGGCAAGGCAGGGACACCACCAGACAGCCATTACAGCAGTCCAGGCCCGAGGCTTGGAGATCGTTTATTCAGCAGAAGTTTCTAGTCCAGCAAATATTTAGCAGAGAACTGAGTCCACACTCATGTTGGCCCTGGAGGGTGGTCATGTTCAGAGCCTGAAGATGTAGGTAGGGAAATAAATATCTGATGGACTCCTATACATACTTCCAAACCCATTATTTCTGCCCAGTGGGAGTTACAAAGCCAGAGCATACCAGTAGCCTCCTGGGAAGTTCCCCTAGAGCAGGATGAGGTTCATTTGGCTCTTATCTTGGCTCTCAGCACAGGCACTTACTAAGTATTCAGTGAGTGTTAGACAGAAGGAGGGCAGGAAAGAGACCTGAAATGCTCAGCCCACTTCCTCTAGGCCAGTGATCCAGTTGATGAAACTGACAGGGACAGATTTAGTCTCGGTTCAGGCAAGAATGGCCCAAATTTCAAAAGTTGAGAGTTGCTGCCCTAAATGAGGTGGTGAGTTCCTGGTCCCTTGGAGGCATGCAAGCTGAGCCAGGACACAATCCATCAGGGATGCTCCAGGGAGGGCATACCCACCCTGCCTCAAATCCCTCCTGGCCCCATGATTCTGGGCTTCTGCCCTGGCCCTGTGCCCTAAGCCCCTCGGGCCTCCAGCTATGACCGCTGTTCCGTCCCTGAAGGCAAGACCTGTACGGAGAGCTGGAGGACGAGGTCACCTCCTGCAGCCTCCGCCCGTCCACCCACAACGCCACGCACGCCGAGTACACGTGCCACATGGAGGTGTTCCACTTCATGGCCGACGACGTTTTCACCGTCAACACGACAGACCAGTCCGGCAACCACTCCCAGGAGTGTGGCAGCTTTGTCCTGGCGAAGAGCAGTGAGTACCCCGTGGCCCCCAGGGGCTGGGCCCCGTCTCCCTGGGCCACCAGCCCCCCATCAGAGTTGACCCCTCCTCCGCCCTCACGGCTCCTAGAGTTCTGTGCTTCAGATGCTCTGCTGCTCCCGAAGGTGACGGGGTGACAGCTAGGTTTGGCCTTCCCCAGAGAGGCAGCAGAGGTGTGAGAAGAGGCTGGACGGGCACCCAACACCAGTGCCTGCCTGTGACCTCGGACTGGTTCCCTATTTGTAGAGTGAGGGCCCTTTGAACCCTGACCTTCTGGGATTCTGTCTCTGTTACGAGGTGGGTGGGGACAACGAGAGTCACAAGAGAAAAACCTCTCTGAGCTTTCTCCCTTTCCTGAGCTCCAGTGAGGCCCGGAATTTCCCTCCAGGCTGGATGGAGGGGGAGTCCAGGGGCAGGAGGGGCGTGGCTGGTGGAAGCCGTTGTCTCTGGGGGTCCAGAACCAGGGCAGGGTGCAGCCTTTAGTGTGTGTGTGTGTGTGTGTGTGTGTGTATGTGTGTGTGAACCCAAGTGGCGTGTCCAGCGAGGGGGTGAGAGGCCGGTGCCCAGAGGCATGCAAACACAGACTGCAAAGAGAGTCCTGCCCCTGGGAAGGCCCAGCCCTGGAGGTTTGGGAGTTTCTGTCCCTGAGTCCCAGCGGTGGGGCAAGCAGATATGAGAGTGTCTGTCATTCACACTCTGGGGGCGCAGGTTTGCACCCCTTTGCTGAGGGGGTGTTGCACCACAGAGGGTGTGAGTGAAGCTTCACACACACCTATGCACACTCAGACTCTCTCACACACACACACTCATAAATACATCTGCAAATGCATGGATGTCCCATCACCGCCTGGCCTAGATAGCACGGACACTGATGCCCACGTTCTCTCTCACACACCTGCACACGCACACACATGCATGGACACAGGCTCACTCAGCCGTTTGGATCCCAGCGTGGCGAGCTCACGGGGCAGGCAGCACCCTTGCCCTTATCCTGCAGGGAGAGCGCAGGGCAGAGAAGGGGCTGCTCCAAGCCACATTTCTCTCTGGCCCCACCCCCAACCCTCCCTGTCAAGGTCCGAGGCCAGGCCTGTGCCCAGATGGGGCAGGAAGCGGTGTTCTGCTCCCCCAGCCCCACCCGGGCCCTTCCTGCTCCTGGCCCCGGGCCTCCCTGGGCTGCGCAGCCCCCATCCCTGACCTGGGCTCCCCAAACGTCTCCCAAGTTCCTCCCAAATTGGTCCTCACCACCAGCCAAGGCCACACAGGGAAGCGGAGAACCAGGCCTCCAGCGGCCTGGGGAAGAGAGAAGCGCGCTTAGGAACTATCCAGAACAAAAGGACCCATCGCTGAATCAGCAACAATAACACACTGACCAAGGCCCCCACGAACCTCCCCCTTCAGGACACAGTGCAGGGTCGGGAGCAGCTGCAGAGTTCCTTTCTGGAACCCCTGAAAAGTTCATTTGTTGATTTAAAATATTCCTGAGGGCCTACTGTGTGCGGGCTCTGTCCTAGGAGCTACGGGCGCAGCATTGACGGCGGGGGGTGGGGGGGTGGGGACAAAACCTCTGCCGCCGGGACCTAAGATCCCAGAAAGGGGCGATGGTGAAGAGGACCACAGCGGGAGATGCAGAGAACGTGAGATGGAGGCACACAGAGCAGAGAAAACGGGTGGGGTGTGGGGCCTGTGCCTTCTCTCTAATGCTAACACAGCACAGTTATTTGGTTCCCTGAAGTGACCTCCTTCTGCTACTTAGTTTCGTTCCCGGGAATTTTCACCCCACACGATAGGAACGGGGGCCCTTTCCAGGAGAGAGAGTGAAGACTCATAACACGTCGTGTCCTGCTCAAGTTCATAAACAAACTTGGGACGGAGCAGAACAAGCGGTTGTGACCTTTGCCTGGGGGTCCCCAGAGGGCGTGGTGTTGTGGCTCTGGCATTTTCCAGAAGATGTCTGTGAGAGGAGAACCGTAGCACCAACCTCACAGGCCACTGCGGGCTGTCAAACTGCTCAGTGCAGAGTGGCCCAGCTGGCACTCACTCGTGGCGGCTTTCATCATTGGCATTAATTAATGATAAATCATCGGCATGAATGCTAATTAGAGTCTTTTGATGTCTCTGGGAAGCTGGAGTTAAAAAAAAATGATGCCATCATTTAGAACAGAAACAGAGAACAAGTGGGTCTGGTTACACGTTGCTTAGAAAGTTTCTGGATTAGTAGCTGACTTGAACATTTGAGAGATTTCCCACAATAATCTGGATTTCCAGGTTGTCGGTTTTTGGCCCTGGCCGCCCTGCTCTGCGTTCCTGCCCGGCCTGTCTGGCGGTGGCCCCCTTCAGACCGGGAGGGCTCTTTATTTCCTCTGTCCCCAAACCTGCTCACCAGCTTCTGTTACCTGCCTGCCCCTGATTTGCAACCCCAATCTAGTCTAAATCTCTCGTTTCTCGGATGAGTAAACTGAGGCCCGGAGACACGGGATCCTCGCCCAGAGTCACGTGGGGTTACCAATCCTGATCCCATCCACGGTGGGTCGGGTGAAGGGGAACTTCCTGTCACTGCGTCCTTGTCAGCTGCTGCAAAATCTCACCCCGTTTTATCTTTCTGGCTTTTTCCTTTAAGTCAAGCCATCTCCCCCTTTCAACGTGACCGTGACCTTCTCGGGACGTTATAACATCTCCTGGAGCTCCAACTACGATTCCTACGCACTCAAGGGCAAGCTCCAGTATGAGCTGCAGTACCGGAGGCGAGGAGAACCCCGGGCTCTGGTGAGGCACGTGGGGAGCAGACGGGAGGGCAGGAGGGGCCGTGCAGAGCGTCCAGGTTGGGGGGTGGGTCTGAGAGACAGGTGAGCTTGTAATTCACAGCCAAGAATGCAAACCAAGGACACACCAAGATGGAAGCTCTCCCTTACACTAGCCCACTTGGCGCTGCCCTCTCCCCTTTTCTCCATGGGGTAGGAGACCCCTTAAAATTCTTTTCTTCCTGTCCTGTTTCCTCCCGTCAGCATGCCAGAGAGGAAGGGATTGGCACCTCGCCAGATGCCACCTCGAGTCTAGTACAGTCACAATAGAGGAAGTTTCAGAAATGGCCAATCTGGAACCTTCCCACTCTGCTTAGAATGGCCAGCGTTAAAGAGTTCCAGAAGTAAACCAATAACTAAGAAAGTCTGATGTTAGAGGGGCCATTGTTTTAAATATGAAGTCTTCTGGAGGTGTCCTTTGTTTAGAGTGTTGGAGAGTTCCTGAATGCCCCACTATTTAGAACAGTCTCAGCTGAAGAGTTCTAGAATTATCCATCCTTTAGAATGGCTGCAGTTGAAGATTTTATTAAATGCTGTTGTGTAGACTGTCCCCAGTGGAAGACTTCCAGAAACACCCACTATTGAGAATGCCCAGTGGTAAAGAATTCCAGATGTGTCCACTGTCTGGGATGCTGCCAGTTCAAGATTCCCAGGAGTGTCCATTGCTGCTTCTGGGACATTCCCCAGCCCAGCAGGGAGGGTCCCCTGCCAGGACTGTGCGTGGGTGAGCTGGGATGAGAGAGAAACAGAACAGAGCACTCATCATAGACAATGCTGAGGCAGTGCCCATGGCTCTGTGCTGCCCACACTGGGGTGGCCGGAACTCAGGCCTGGGCCTGATTCTTGTGGAGGCAGCAGAGACTTTCAGGAGAAGCTCAGCCCCGTTCATGGGGGCTGGTAAGGGGTGGTCCTGCTGGAGGCGGAGGCTGGCCTGGCTGATCCTGACCCAGGGCATCCTTCCATGTGCGCAGAGTCCAGGGAGAAAGCTGATCTCGGTGGACTCGAGCAGTGTCTCCCTCCTTCCCTTGGAGTTCCAAGAAGACTCGAGCTACGAGCTGCAGGTGCGGGCAGGGCCCCAGCCCGGGTCCTCCTATGAGGGGACCTGGAGTGAATGGAGTGACCCAGTCATCTTTCAGACCCAGCCGGAAGGTAGGTGTGGAGCTGGGGTGGACACCCCACTCCTTGTACCAAATCTTGTCCTAGTCCAGCCGCCCTGAGCCCTGAGATTTCCCGCATGGCTGAAGGTATCCGCTCGGTCCGCATCCCCGGTTGTAGCCATTCCATGACTCCTATGGAGCCCCTGCTGACCAGCCCCTGCGTTGGGTGCCAGGTGCTTCTCCCGGCAGGGCATTGGATCCTCCTGATAACTCTGTGAAGTGGAGATCATTACCCCCATTTTGCAGATGAGAAAACGGAGGCTCAATGAGATGAAGTCGCTTGCCTGGGTGGGGGTGGGAGCAGGATTTGAACCCAGATCCATCTCACTTCAAGGTACCAGCAGCCTTCCTACCCCTGTCCACTCTACCCTAGACCCACTGCCCACCACACCCTCTCCCCGTGGGCTCTAATAGAGGCTGGTTCGACTTGATCCAGTGTTTGCTTCCTTCCCAGAGAGAAAAGGAGGCTGGCGCACTGACCTGCTGTATCTCCTCCTGATCCTCGTGCCTCCCATCCTTGTCTTCTTAGGCCTGAAGATCCACCTGCCTTGGAGGTAAGGCCAGGGATTCAGGGAGGCAGGGAGGGGGTCCGCCTGGGCCACAGCCCCTGTATGACCCACCTAGGGTTGGGGGACACAGCTGTCATCGTGACAGTGATAGTAACAGTGACGGTGATAATAAACAGCTCCCGTTTGCCACGTGCTGGGCACAACGCAGAGCACTCACTTTACCGTCACAGCAGCCCTATGAGCTGGATACACACCAATTACCTCCATTTGACAAATAGGGAAGCTAAGACACAGAGCCGTCGAGGAACTTGCCCAAAGTCACACAGCTGTGAAATGGAGGAGGTGGCTTTGAAGCCTGCGCTCTTAACAACCTCGGCTATGATCGTGTCCAGTGAATTTTAAGCTTTGAGTCCCCAGGGGCACGAGGGGTCCCAGGTGGGGGTGAAGGGGTTGGTGTGATAACCCCCGTTCCTTCTGCTTCAACCGGAGGTTTTGCCTTTATCTGTTTATGTGTTGGGTTTCTCCTTAACATTGCCATTGAGAGAAAGAGCGCTGCTGATTAAAAATAAAACGTGAACTCCCCTGGCCTTCATGAGTGCTGCTGGCTGAGGCCAGAATTGCAGCTCCTGTGTGCTGAGCCCCACTAAGTGGCAGGTGCTGGGCAGGGGCTCTGCATACCTGGCTCATCTCGTTCATCTTTATCCAGAGACTGAGGCAAAGACAGAGAAGCTTGAGGGGCGAGAGAATTGCGCTGATAACAGAGATATTGCGAGCACCCTGGTGTCGGGTGCTGGTTCCCTCCCTGGTCCTGCCCACAGCCCTGTGGAGTCTTTGCCCATCCCCTGTTGTAGAGCAGCAAGTCAAGGCTCAGAAGGGGCAGAATTTGCCCTGCACAGCATAGGCAGCCAAGCCCTTAAACTCCGTGCACCTTTGGGAACCTGTGGGCGAGCCTGGCTGCTCCTATTCTACAGATGTGGAAACTGAGGTCCAGGGCAGGGGGTGGGGTGGAAAGGAGGTGTCTGGGCGTGTCTGGGAGGCGCTGAGTCTCTTGCAGGACAAAGTTGGGGAGCGTCTGAGGGGGAGGCCAGGTTGCCCTCTGGGAGGTGTGGGGGCTCACCTCCGTTCTGCCCTCTCAGGCTGTGGAAGAAGGTGTGGGTGCAGGTGCCCAGCCCAGAGAAGTTCTTCCAGCCCCTGTACATGGGCCACAGCGGAGACTTCAAGGTGAGTACCCCCACTCGGTGACGAGCCCCCCGAGCCTCTTAGCCTCTCCCGGAGCCCACCTCCAGCCTCGCATCAGGACCCCAGCCCCCCTACAGGCCCGAGCACCCAGGTCCCAGCCAGGCCTGCGCCAGCCCTCATTCTCTGTGTCTGCAAAGTGCAGGACATAATCCCCGTGGGGCAGGGTTGGCATAAGAATCAAACAAGATTGTGCAGCATTTCTCAACCTACGGAGCCAGACTGGGAGAGGACGTGAGCCAGGTGGTCCCTCGAGCCACAGACTCGCCTCCTTAGAAGCCCTTGATATGGGGCAGAGAGGGGGTGGGTTCTAGGAAGGATATGGCCCTGCCTGCAAAACACACCAAGCCCCTGCCAAGTCCAACCACCGCCACCACCTGCTGCCACCCACAGGGTTCTCTGTGCCCGACACCCACCCAGGGGCGGGAGGGGCTGCTACAGAGAGGGTGTGGTGACGGCCAGGAGTGGTGGCCCACCTGCTCCAGCCGAGCCTGGAAGTCAGGAAATGTGGACTAGAGCATTGATTGAGCTCCTGCTGTCTGCCTGGCGCTGCGCTGAGCGCCATCTGCCCCTCCACCCCTTCCATCCTCGCAGCAGCCCCTGCGGGCTGGTTGCTCCCTCGTCCCCAGGGTGCCCACGAGGAGATGAGGCTCAGAGCAGGGAAGTGGCTTTAGTGGGGCTGGGGAGGAGCCTGGACTCCAGCCCACACGGGAAGGACCCTTTCCTCTTTCCTCTGCACCTTCCCTGAAGCTCAAATAGCACATCTATTTTGGTTCATTTTACCAATACTCACATGGCATTTGCTGTGTACCAGGCACTCTGCCGGGAGCTTCATAGATATTAACTCATTTAGTTTAAGTACCTGTGGGTACTACTGTGGAGTGGGTACTACTAGCAGGCCCATTTTACAGATGAGGAAACTGAGGCCTGGAGAGGGTAAATAACTGGCTCAAGGCCGCACAGCTAAGTGACTTCAAATCAGTGGTGTTGGCCACTTCAGGGTTCTGAGATGAGCTTGCCAAGGAGGATGGGCCCAAACTGGGCGAGTCTGGTCCTCAGGGATTTTCTCTGCTGATCGGATGGAGCCCCTGTGTAACCCCTGACAGGTGAGGGCACGGGGACCCACTGCCTGGGTCCATCATCCCCCCACATCCCAGGCACGTGGGATGCAGAGGCCTTTCCAGGCGGCTTCCTAATTCATTTCGTTAATAAACATTGACTGGCACCTCCTGTGTGCCAGGCACTGTGGGAGCCTCTGGGGATCCAGGTGTGACCAGGAGAATTGGGCCTCTACCCTGGCCGAGTGTCCCTTCTGGTGGGCACACAAGCAGGAAAATTCTGGGCTTCAAGAAACGTCCTGAAGGAAATAAAACAGGGGATCTGGTGGGGCCTCTGTCACTCAGACCTCAGGCCCTCCTGCCCCCGTGTCCCCACAACTCGGCAGTCTCGGCCCCTGTACCCACACAGACCCCCGGCCATGGAGCCACCCATTGTCTGAGCTGGCAGGCTACTGAGGGCAGTGGCTCCCTGCTACAGGTGGGGAAACTGAGGCCCAGGGAGGAAGGGACAATGGTGGGGACCGTCCCTGATCCCCTCATCTCTTTTTATCTTCTGGCGTCTTTCTCGCTTGCTGTCTCTTTGTCTCGTCTCTCCATCTCTGTCTGTCTGTTGATACCCCGCCTAGCCCCACGCCCAATCCATGACTCTCCCTGTTCTCTCTCACAGAAATGGGTGGGCTCGCCCGTCACTGCCTCCAGCCTGGAGCTGGGACCCTGGAGCCCAGGGGCGTCCTCGTCCCTGGAGGTGCACAGCTGCTGCCCACCGCAGAGTGCCACCAAGGGGCTGCAGCCCACGTCGCTGCCGGAGCTGGCAGACCTGGTGGAAGCCGACGGGGTGCCCGAGCCAGGGTCCTGGGGCCCAGCGCCCTCCATGGCCAGCAGCTTGGGCTGTTCAGTTTACAGCCAGGAGAGGGACCGGCCGTACGGCCTGGTATCCATCGACACGGTCACCGTGGTGGACGCAGAGGGGACATGTGCCTGGCCCTGTACCTGTGGGGATGACGGCTACCCAGCTCTGAACCTGGATGCCAATCTGGAGCCTGGCCCCAGCGCTGAGGACCCGCTCTTGGGCACAGGTGCCACAGTCCTGTCCTGTGGCTGCGTCTCGGCCGGAGGCCCTGCCGGGCTGGGTGGCCCCCTGGGCAGCCTCCTTGACAGGCTAAAGCTGCCCCTTGAAGATGAGGCAGGTTGGGTCCCGGGGCCGCCCTGGGGTGGCGGGCCACCCCAAGAGGTGTCTGACAGCGAGGCGGGCTCGCCCCCAGCCGGCCTGGACATGGACACGTTTGACAGCGGCTTCGCAGGCTCTGACTGCGGCAGCCCTGTGGAGTGTGACTTTGCCAGCCCCAGGGATGAAGGGCCCCCCCGGAGCTACCTCCGCCAGTGGGTGATCATGGCCCCTTCTCCTGCGGGACCCGGATCCCAGGCCAGCTAGTGAGCCGGCTGTGCCACTGTGGGGCCCCTGAGCCTGCTGTTTACCACGTGCAGGTGGGGCTCAGGCGCACACCAGTGTGTCTGCACGTGTGAGCAGCACACGTGCTGGTGGACATGGAGCATGCCCATGGTGATGCCATGTGCCCAAGGCCACCCGTGGGCCTGGCCTGTGAGAGCTACCGTGGCCCGAAGGTGAGCAGCGCATGTGCCTGTGTGCACACGGCGACGGCCTCCCTCCCTTCCAGCCACATGGGTCGCTCCGGGCCACGTGCTGAGAGGCTGGTCCAGCGCTCCCCACAGGGCCTGCTGGGACCTGGGCGCTGCCTGTGACAGACACCAAGCCCAGCCCTCCAGTTCCTGTGCCCCCAGGAGCTGCAAGAAGTCCATGCTGTTCCTTGTCACCTTTCAGGGGGAGGGGAAAGGGATGGAGCAAGCCCACGGTGACCCTAGGGGTGGGAAGATTTGGGGGGCCCCGTGGACCTAGATCTGAATTCTGACTCTGACACCTCCTGGCTGTGCCACCTGGGGTGAGTCGCTTCCCCTCTCTGGGCTGGGACTTCCTGTCCAGACAGTGGGGATGGCCTGACCTACCTCGGGGAGAAGTCGGCGAGGTCGCCCACATACAGTGTGCAGCCCAGAGCAGACCCTCCATAAACGTCAGCTTCCTTCCTTCCTTCCGCGGCCAGGACCGAGGCTCGTGCTGGAGGAGGGCGGGGCGAGAAACCAGCCACAGCCTGGGTGCCCGTGGGCCCTCCCGCCCTGCAGAGGGACACTCAGGGGGTTTCCGGGCTTAAAATCAGTCAGCCTGGTCTCTTAGAGATGGCCCCCACCAACAAGATTTCTTTTTCTGGCTTCTGCTGCCCGTGGTTTAATTCCCTTTCTGCACCCAAGAGATATTTATGAGCACAAACGTGTCGAGCATTGTGCTGGTGCTGCGGACACGGAGGGGAGTGCGACGCCCGTGTGACCCTCCCCTTGGCACCTCTGGGGGTGGGGGGCAGACAGGAGTCTGCAGTAACAGCATAGCCCTCCAGTCCCCCGGCATCTTATCTACACGTCCTGGGGAGTTAGGGGGAAGTCAAGCTCTTGTTGATGATTTCTCAGAAAGCCTGCTGAAACGCAAACTAAGAAGCAGAGAAAATACTTGGTGATGTTCTGAAGGCCCCTTCCTCAACAGCAGTTTTGGACAGGAGCTGGATATAAATGCTACATATTTCAGACAACTCATACTTTTTTTTTTCTTAAGAAAATAGATTGTTTTCCCCCAAAAGGTATTCACCTTTAGAGGCGGCTTTTCCAAGACCACCAAGCAAGGTTAATGTGGCAGACAGCCTGATCTCAGAGCCACCTGGCCCGGAACCGCCCAGAGGCTGGGCTCAGGGCAATGCCTGAAGGAGACAGCTCTGGCTTCTCTCTTCTTTTGCACAGAAGTCAGTCCTGCTGAAGGCTTCTCCGTGACTCCTCTGTAAAATGGATTGGTTGAGAGAGGTCACTGAGAGAACACCTGAGTCCTTGGTGTGGAAAATTCTAGAACATTGATGGTTTTACTAGTGGGACTGTTGACTGGGATCACGGTGTATGAGGCTGCGATGGGAGCACGAGCGTGAAACCACAGCTCTGCACCTGTGAGCAGCCCACCCTCCCCCAGCGTCACCCTGGAGACACTTGGGCCAAGGTGTGCTGTGGTTTTCACACCTTCCTGGGGGCAACAGGTTCCAGGAGCCACCTGGGCCACAGGCTGCCCGGGGAAGCAGTTCAGCTCTCCAGCACACAGAGCTCTGGGGGGGGAGGGACACCTGGGAGACTGACTGACGCCAGGCCTGGGGGTTGGACGGGGCTCTGGCCTGGGCCAGACATGGCTCTTCACAGGCTCAGCTCATAAACGTGGGTGCAAAATGGAGGCAAGCACTGACCCACTAGGGAGGCTGGATGAGGAGGAGGCGGGCAGATGGATGACGGATGGATCAGTGGGTACACTGGTGGGTGGATGGATGGACAAGTGGGTGGATAGACGGATGGTGACAGGTCTGAAGGAAGAAGAGTTGGATGGATGGAGATAAACAGATGCTAGAGATGAAGATGATAGATCGAACATGAGTTCCATGAGGGCAACGACTGCATTTTGTTCACTGCTTTATCCCCAGTCTGACGCAGAGTAGGCACTCAGTAAAGCCTGATTTGTAGTGCTTGCTTATTTCCATGGTGTAAATACTTCCATCATGGCCAGTTTCAAGCTACCAACTTGACTCTAAACACAGAGTTGGGAGGAGATGCACACAATCGACTCCTAGCTGGTAGGAGCCAGCCCCAGCACACCACTGACGGGAGCCCAGAGCGGGCATCAGGAGGGGAACGGAGGGGGTTCCAGGGAGGAGGTGGTGTCTGCTGGACTTTGAAAAATGAATAGGCATTGTTAGGTACACCGGCTATTCAGGCAGAAGGAAGAGCCTGAGCAAAGGCCTGGAGATGTGACCAAGCCCTGAGCACCTAGAGGTGTGACCAAGCCCCCAGCACCTAGAGGTGTGACCAAGCCCTGAGCACCTAGAGGTGTGACAAAGCCCCAAGCACCCAGAGGTGTGACTAAGCCCTGAGCACCTGGAGCTATAACCAAGCCCTGAGCATCTAGAGGTGTGACCAAGCCCTGAGCATCTAGAGGTGTGACCAAACCCCAAGCACCTAGAGGTGTGACCAAGCCCCGAGCAACTAGAGGTGTGACCAAGCCCCAAGCACCCAGAGGTGTGACCAAGCCCTGAGCATGTAGAAGTGTGACCAAGCCCCAAGCACCCATAGGCATGACCAAGCCCTGAGCATCTAGAGGTGTGACCAAGCCCCGAGCACCCAGAGCTGTGACCAAGCCCTGAGCACCTAGAAGTTTGACCAACAAGCCCCAAGCACCGAGAGGTGTGACTAAGCCCTGAGCACCTGGAGGTATAACCAACCCCCGAGCACCCAGAGATGTGACCAAGCCCTGAGCACCTGGAGGTGGGGAAGGTGGTTCCTTGTCACCCAAAGTCCAGGCCAGAACTGCTAATGACCCACTCTTAAGAGGCAGGAGGATTGATAGCAACACCCTTTCCACAGTTGTCACATTCTGCTCCTGGCCCAGCCATTTACCATCTGCAGGCTCTGAAGGGGCAGGGGTGTCCATTCGACAAACGAAGTGAAGATGCGGAATGGGCAGGTGACTTGCCTGAGGTCACATCTTGGATTAAAGGTCAGAGTTAGAACTTGAACTCTGGTCTCCTGATCCCAAGTCCAGCCCTTCCTCACCTTGCTGTGCTGGAAGGGACCTAGGGAAAGAGGTGAGAAACTCCTAGCAAACACATGTGGGTGTCTGTTGCTTCTGCCCGTATGGCATCCTGTAGGAGTGGCTGACCCCAGCTCCAGAAGGGGCTACGTGACGCAGGCATGGCCAACAGAGCATTCCATCCCCCTGCCGCAGTACTGGTTCATGGACAGACGTGTGACCTGAGCTGGTCCATGTGCACTTTTGCTGGGATTGCTCAGCTGTAGGGATGGACTAAGCCTGCAGCTGCTGGGAGGCACCAGGAGAGAAGCGCTTGCTTGTGATGAGGCCAACACACAGGAAAGCAGAGCCAGGAGATGGACACATATTCCTGACAATATCTTCTGAGCTCCTGGATCCAGCCATGCCTGAAACTACATTCCTCCTGGACTTTTGAGGTACATGAGTATGGAAGTCATTATGTTGTTCACCAAATATTTCCAACTCTTGGCCTTCTGGTGAGAAGGCTTTCTGGCAGGATTGTACTTACTTGCCCCTTTGTGGTCAGGTGGGGCCACATGACCTGGACTGGCCAATGAGTTGTGAGCAGCAGTGATGAGTCTCAGTTCTGGACCAGAGCTTCTGACTGACAGTTGTGCTGCCCTCTAGAGCGTTGTTGCTCTCTGCCATGGTGACCAGTGATGTTTGAGATGGTGGCTGCTCCAACAGCCTGGGTCCTCGAGTGAGGAGACGCAGAGCAGTTCACCTGTGATGGACAAGTATCATGAGCAAGAGATAAACCCTTTGTTCTAGCCCGCTAAGGTTAGGGGCTGAGTGTTACCCCAGCACAAGCGCCCATCCCGACTGGATCAGCGAGCTGTGAGCTTCCCTTTGTTGCTTAAGTGGGTTTGAGATGGGTTTCTGTCCCTTGCAGTGGAAAGTGTCCAGCATTATTCTCATCTCGCCCCTGCGTTGAGGACTCTCCTCCCATCCTAAGGAAGGACCACAGGCAGAGGGACTAGAGCACCAGCCTCCATCACTTCTCATGAATGACATTGGGCAAGTGGCTCGCTGTCTCTGAGCCTCAGTTTCCTCTTTTGTGAAGTGGGGCAGGAATCAGCCTCTGGGCTCACCCCGGGAGTGAAAAGACAGGATGAGGACAGGAACATTAGATGTGCGTTTGCTTCTTCCTCTGTCTTCACCTTGACTGGCCTCCAGGTCAGATGAGGGTCCCAGCCCCTCCCCAATCTCCTCCCCAGAGAATTCAGGAGCGCTTCCAACCAGGATGCCCTGAGGCTTACAACGCCCTCTGCCAGGATTTAAAGAACCCGAGAACTCCAGCTTCCCGACCATTCCCCACCAGTTACAGCGAGGTCTGGGCCTGGGTGCTGTCGGGGTGTCCTGGACAATCTACTTTGGGGAGGAGGGAGATGGTGCAGATCAGACCCAGCCCTTCATTTACCCCTGGGAAATGGAGGCCCAGAGGGGAGTGACTTGCCCAGAGTCACCTGGAGTCTGTGCACCCCACGCCACGTCCTGGGCTCCTTTTGGCCTGCTGGAGGGAAAGCCTCTTCCTTCTCTCACCCAGGACCCAGTTTGGCCACTGGCACCAGGGACAGCACATCCCCTCCACAGCCCATCCCGCTGCAGCCGCCCTGGATGCGCCATCAGAAACTCGGGAATGAGCGGTGGCGCAAGCAGTTAAGTGCGCGTGCTCCACTGCGGTGGCCCAGGGTTCGCCGGTTTGGATCCTGGGCGTGCACCGACGCACTGCTTGGCAAGCCACGCTGTGGTGGCATCCCATATAACGTGGAGGAAGATGGGCATGGATGTTAGCCCAGGGCCAGTCTTCCTCAGCAAAAAGAAGAGGATTGGCAGCTGTTAGCTCAGGGCTGATCTTCCTCACAAAAAAAAGAAAAGAAACTCGAGAACCGCCTTCCCCGGGAAGACGCACTTCCCCTCCAGAAGCCCATTCCACCAAGAGTAAAGGAGGCAGGAGTCCAAATTCTCAGCAAGGTGGGAAACGGGAGAGGGTCCACTACAGCCAAAAAATGTCAACACAGGAAGGGAAAACGAGGGTCAGGTCTTTGCTCAAACGTCACCTTCAAGATAGGACCTGTCCTGGCCCCTGCTCACAACTGCAGCCCCCACTCTCCCAGTCTGATTTTGTCCACAGCATTTACTATGCTCTAACACACGTCTCTTACTTGTTTATCGTATTTACTATCCACCCCACCAGCATGGGGATTCTGTCTGCTTTAGTCACCGGGCTGTCTCAGAGCCTGAACAGCGCCCGGCCCCCAGCAGACGCTCAACACACGCAAATGAATTGGTCAGTCATCAATGAATGAACGGATCAATCAGTGGCAGAGTTGTGGCTGACAAAGCAGTGGGCAGAGAGGAGGGAGGAGAGCCATCTGCCCCCCAGACCTGGAAACGCCACAGAAGGGGACATGAAGACAAAGCCAGGGGTCTCCCCTGGAGTCGGTAAATGGCGCAGGAGACCCTGCCCCTGAGGCAGCTAGGGGTCTTCCCCACCCCTACCGGCAATAAACTTGGGTTTTTTTTTTTTTTGAGGAAGATCGGCCCTGAGCTAACATCTGCCAATCCTCCTTTTTTTTGCTGAGGAAGACTGGCCCTCGGCTAACATCCATGGCCATCTTCCTCTACTTTATATGTGGGACGCTGCCACAGCATGGCTTGCCAAGCGGTGCGTTGGTGCGCGCCCGGGATCCGAACTGGCAAACCCCGGGCCGCTGCAGCAGAGCGCACACCTAACCGCTTGCGCCACCTGGCGGGCCCCGGGAGTTTTTCTTTTAAAAATTGATGGCCCCAGAGAAGAAACCTTTGCATTCTGCAATTTAAGGGGTCTCCCAGCATAATGCTGGCTCCCCACCCCAAAGCAAACCCCATCCCTGGAAAGTGGTGTCGAGGGGGAGGGCTCTGAGGTGGACAGCCTGAGGCGGAACGCGAGCAGATCCACTTACTAGCTTCCAACCTGCAGACACTATTTTACTGCCTTGTGCCTCAGTTTCTTCTTGGATGAAATGGGTATACCGGTCAGACATATTTCCTAGGGTTGTTGTGAAACTAGTTCATACGTGTGAAACACCAAGGACAGGGTCTGGCGTGTCGCAAGTGCTCAGAAAATGTTATTACTTGATCATCATTTTCGTGGACAAGTGTCCCTCACCTACGTAAAAGTAAGCTTTTACGACTTCAACCTTACATGAGGATGAACGAGCTACGGACACCTGGAGACGGAGATGAACCAGCAGGAAACATAGATGTTGGGCTGCTGCTGCCACCTGCTGGTGACACTGGAACGTGGCTGAAGAGTCGGCTGAAGGCGGTGCCCCCCATTCTGCTGTCCAGGGGGACTCCCCTTACACCTGCCAGGCACTGTGTCAGGCAGCTTACACAGGCGGCCCTCAACAATCGTCACAGCAACCCTCTGTGGTGGGAACATGGTGATGAGGACACGGGGGTGGGACAGTGGTGACTGGGGGGGCATGTTCCAGACTTAAGTCACAGGCCGTGTTGTCAGATCTCTCCATTTTTCAAGAGTAGAAATCTAGATTTTAGGGGCGGCCCCATGGCTTAGCGGTTAAGTGTGTGCGCTCCGCTGCTGACGGCCTGGGTTCGGATCCCAGGCGTGCACCGACGCACCGCTTCTCCGGCCATGCTGAGGCCGCATCCCACATACAGCAACTAGAAGGTTGTGCAACTATGACATACAACTATCTACTGGGGCTCGGGGGGAAAAAATTAAAAAAAAAAAAAATCTAGATTTAAAAAAAATGTGAAACCACCGGTTTTTAAAAAATGTTGGCAACTAACTAAAAAAAACGAAATATGCATTAAAGAGAACTTCCACGGACCAAATCCATGCCACAGGCCTTGTGACCGTGGCGGCCTGCCGGCCTGGTACGGGCCATGCCGACCGGCCGTAGGCCCAGCACTGAGCTGGGCGCTGCCTGACAGACCTGCGCGAGCGCCTGTGTCAGGCCAGCGGGGGCTGGCTGAGTCCCCGGGGAGGGGCTGTCAAGGCAGAGCAGGCGGGGGGGCTGCACCCGGGCTGGCAGCGCACCGCGCAGCACCTCCCTCTCCTTCAGTTTTACGGGGAACAGCCTTGCCGGCCTGTCCTGCAGCTGAAAACAAGGCATCTCCTTGGGGATCAAAGATTCTTTAGGAAACACACAAAACTAAATGCTTTTTACTTCACTTTAATTAAAAAACAAATAAATACATGCCAGGGAATTTTTTTTTTTTTTTTTAATGAGGAAAGAGGCTGAAAGAACAAAACAAACAAACCCTAAATCTACAGGACTCCTGGTTTCTCGCCAGCAGGAGGGAGCGCCCGTCCCCGCTGGAGGCCTGCCAGGCAGCTTGCCAGGCTAAAAAGGGAACCGGCAGGCTCCACTCTGGGTGGCTCAGTCCCAGCCTCGGGGGTCAGATGTCCCGCCTGGAGAGGAATAAGCCTGTGGGGCCCTTGGTGGTGGGGCACACAGACCCCATTCTGTGACATGTCCCCCACAAGGCCATGCCACTCAGGGGTACTTGGGCTTTCTGGGGAGCCAGGAGTCTGCTGTGGTGGCTGGAATCTGGAATGTGAGGTGTGCACAGATGGGGCAAACCCCAGAGGCCCAGAGCTGGGCCCCTCACTGGCCCACAGACAATGCTGAGGTCCGTACAGAAGGCTGGGGGGCCTGGGCAGGCAGCTCTGTTCCCAAATGGCAGCCACATCTTGGAAGCCTTTAGAGGACAAGCCCATTAGGGCCTCTCAAACGCACCCCAACCCAGGTTCCAGAAAGAACGGCTGGCAGCTCCCCTAAGAGCAGGGAACATGCCTACAGCAACGGCCGAGCGGCCCTGGCAACAAGAGGAGGAGAATGGGTGGGGACCAGAGCCTCCGTGCAGCTGCCCCCCACAACTGCCAGTGTGACGACGCAGGGTCCCCAGGGCCAGCCTGGGAAAAGCCCAGGAGCCGGTGGGCTGGTGGCCCTCTTCCTAGAGTTCTAGGCTCGAAACCACGGTTGCAGCTGGGGGCGCAAACCAGTCCTGTCCCTGGCACCAGGCAGGTGCAGGGCTCTCTGTGCCCGGACCACACCAGGCTGCACACACAGGCAAAAGGCCCACCCCCAGGGCGTGCGCCGGCCACGGGAGCTGGCGGTGGGAAAGGAGGGTCGTGATGACCACGCGCCTCAGAAGTGGACCCACTTGTTCCAGTTAACCTCGTGGGGGAACACGCGGCCCAGCCGGAGGGTGCAGTCCAGCGTGGGCTCGTAGAACACCGTGGGGCTCTCACTCGGGCTGGTGGGCGCCTCTGCCTCTTCAACTGCAGGCTGAGAGAAGAGCGAGACGGCCGCTGGCTTTCTCAGCACGCGCTTTTTAATGCAGCCAAGGAATTCCAGGCCCTGCAGACACCAGAGACACACAGGTTCACAGGTGCGTTTACAGACCACGTCCTCGTACCGGAGCTGCTTCCCAGGGCTAGGAACACCTGGACTAGGCCTTGAGCGGCAAGTAGTTTACTAGGAGGGTTTAGGCAAAAGCCCAGGGCAGGAGAGAGCGGTGTGACCAGCGTTTGTACAGCGGCAGCGTCTAGCAGGGGTCGCAAACTGGCTTCCCACGGGCCAAAACCAGCTTCCAGATGGGGTTGGGTTAGGCCTATCTGTGCTTTCAAGTTCTGGAAATTCCACACTGAACTTTAAGCTTCTGAGAGAAGCTGGAGCCCCCGGGCACACGGGGCGGTGGGAGTGCAGGGCGGCAAGCAGACCGAGCTGGGAGCCGTGGACACATCCCCAGCTCTTCTCGTCACCCACGAGGGCTCGGCACTCATTTGCCAGCCTGCCCCTGTGGGCCTGTGAGCTCACGACCCCTGGTCAAGAGAAACTGTCCGAGACGAGACCCTGGGAAGGCCGGTCTGTAAGCCTGGCAGCAGCACGGGGCTGGTGAAGGATGCAGGGAGGGACAGCCCGGGGCAGGAAGCGAGGGCAGGCTTGACAGCTGCAGGAGGCTGAGGGAGAACAGTGCTGAGAACCAAGGCTGGGGGCCGACCGTGCTAAGGAGCAGAGAGGCCAGAGGCAGGAGGATGGAAAACAGGCGTGGGGCTCATCGGCCGGGTGTAGCTGCCCCAGAGGGCAGTGGGGCAGACCTCTCTGTGCAGGGCTGAGAAGGGAGGTGACATAAGCAATATGGAGAGACACCTGGCTCTTCTGAGGAGCCTCTCTGTGAGGAGGCCAGTGAGCCAATCTCTGTGTCTGCAGCACCCCTGTTGGTCGAGCCTATATGCAGCGGCCATCACCTAGAAATCACCGGTGCACCCACCACCCCCAGCCCTCTGAGACTCAAGCCCCGGGCCCAGAAAGAGGGAGCTGTGGTGGGAGCCGGGGAGCCAGTGTGGAGCCCTCCCCAGCCCAGCCTGGCCGCACCTGGAGCAGCTCGAGCACGGCGACGGGCTGCAGGACACCCTGGTAGTGCTGCAGCAGGCAGCTCTCGGGCACGCCGGGCCTGGTCATGATGTGGTACAGCACAGCCTCCATCATGCCCTTGCACACTGGTGTGTTCAGGTGGCCATCCACGATGCGCCACGGGCGGCCGATGAAGCAGATGCTCTCGCAGGCCCTGCAGGGGAGACAGCTCGCTCACACGCTCCACAGATAGGACACGGAGGCTCGGGGAGGCCCGGTGTGCCCAGCCAAGGTCACAGGGCTGGGGACCATCTGCCTTCTGCTCTTCGACCTCCCCTCTCCGCTCCCACCTGGATAAAGGGGTCTCAACTCCAGGGCCCACGAGCGCCGGCTGAGGAAAGCCACGCCACGGGGACCTGCTCCGATTCAGCCATAACTGAGGCTGTGATAAGCTAACAGCCCCCACGTGCACCCACACTGGCAAGGGAGGGAGAAGGTTGTAACTTCTGGATTTACCCGCTCTATCTGGGACGCTAGGCCAGTGGCTGCCCCTACCCTTGGGCCAAGCTCCCAGAGGTCTCTGCAGAAGCTCTCCTTCTGTGTCATACGTAGGTGTTCCAGACACACTTTCCTTAGAACAAAGGTTTCTGCTAAAAACTAAACCAGCGACTGGTCTGCCACACAGGGCCCAGGCGTGGCCCACGCCCTGGACTAGCTGGACATGGCTCTGACTGCCATGATGGGGCCCTGGGAGGGCTGGATCTGAGCCGGGAGCACACAGCCCCACCAAGTGAGGGCGGTGTCCACACGCGGGAGGCCCTCTCACCAGAAAGGCTCCTGTGAAACCCACTGTCCAGACAGACCTAGGCACCGCAGGGTCTGGCACTTCTGGCCCTCGCCCTCCACATGCAAGGAGCACCTGCCTTGTCCTCACAGTGAGGGGGACAACCGAACAGTCCCACACATTTCCAAGCCCCCTGGCCGAGAACCACTGTGCCGGGCAAACCATCCAACACCGCACCTCTGTGGAAGATCTTCATGTCCTAATTAACCCTGGGTCCCTTCTGGAAACCCTGAGGACAAGCTGCCCACGCTCACCGCCCCCACTCCAGGCCTCCTGCATCTGAACCCCACACTCACCTCTCCCGTGCTGCCTGGGAGAGGCGGCCAGCCACAGAACTCTCGGCAAAACCTGACAGAAGAGGGAAAGGATGTAAGAGACTTGAACAGGTGGGAGCCCACTTCTTCCTCTCCTACTCATTCGACAAGTACTTCTGGGCTCTGGGGATAAAGCAGCGGACAGAAGGACAGCATTCCACTCCTCACGGACCTTCCACCCTCGAGTGGTGGGGTCACGGAGGCCGAAGCCAGCACACCCAGAACAAAACCAAGACAGCGGTGTGCAAGTGCGGGGTGCTTGTTCCAGGGCCCAAGGAACCCCCACACCAGGGGAAGTGAGTGAGCATCTCACCTTCCATCCAGAAGCCCCCACATAGTTGTGCGTGTAAAACTCCTGGGCAAAAACTCCCCAGAGAAAACAAAAACGCCTTTAGAAACCACAGGAGGAGGCACTGCTGAGACCAGAAGGCAGGGTTTACACGGGAGGAGAGGAACATGGCAGGGCTCAGTCAGTGCACGTCTGCCAGTCCTGACACAAGGTGAGCCCCCCATTCCTGCCGCTGCTTCCTTCCGCCGGACACGCCAGCAAACACTGCCCTCCAGGACCACCGCTAGTGTCTGCGCTTGTAATGCACAGATCTGCATAGCAGTGTCTGAAGCCTCCTGCTCTCTAGTGGAAACACTTAATGTAAACTGGCAAGATCCACCCCTCAGGGTTAGGCTATGAAGAGCTGAAGGCCCCTTCTGTGGCCAGGGGCAGGTTCCCAGTCTCAGAGGAAGGTGTGAGGCCCGGGGACAGAGAATGGGCGGGGTGGCGGACAAGGTTCCATACCTCTGGCGTCTTCAGAGCCCTCTGGAAGCTGGGCCTGACAGCTCAGCTGCTCTTGGCCAGGGGAGCTGGGGACTGCGATGCCCTCTTGGTCCTCCTGCCCAGCCTCCGCTGCTCCTGGGGGAGGCTCCCTTGCACCTGTGTCTTCAGGAGCTACCGGGAGAGCAGGTGCCTGGGCTTCTGGCCCCTCTTCTGCTCTGGGCCCGGGGCTAGGGGCCAAGCGCACATCCTGGAGCGTGGGCCTCTTTGCGGGGGGATTCTGGGCACTCTCGGAGTCAGTCTCCCCGCTCTGACTGGCTGCATCAGTGCTGGCCCAGCTGGCACACCTCTTGGTGCTCCGGGGGCCCTGAGGAGGCAGAGCCTGCCTCTCAGCAAGGCCGTCCTTGCTGGAAGGCCCCTCCAGGGGTCTAGCCTGAGGGTCTTCTCTTTGAGCATCAGAGTCCTCCTCCTTGCCTTTTAGCTGCACCGAGTGCAGGAGCCAGGGCTGGGCAGAGGCCATGGTCACCAGGCGAGTGGTGTTGCCGCCGACTTCCAGCACCTGGTTTCGCTCCAAAAGGTCCTAGGAAAAGGAGGAGACACACCGGGTCTGGGCGGGACCACAGGAGTATGCGGGTTTGCTTCCCCTGCCTGATGTGTTTAAGCGTCCTGAGCAACGGGCAAGCCCAGCTCCCTCGACAACTCGAGGATGAGGCCTGGCTTCCAGCCCCGGGTGGGCCACCAGCTAGCCGTGTGGCCCTGGGCAGTCCTGTCCCTCTCTAGCATCAGTTTGCCTACATGGAAAATAAGCCAGATGTATAAACTTCTTGGAACCAGGGCTGCGCCCTCGAAGCTGACATGACTTCATGAGTCTCCTGCCCAGCGAGCATCCCCCCACAGCGCTCAACACTCCACTGCTATCAAGGCCCTCTGCAAACGCCGTCCTTATTCCCACACAAGCTACGACTCCTGCCGTCAGATCCATGCCACACCCTGCTTCCAATGTCCTCGTTCTTTCTTTTTTTTGGTGAAGACTGGCCCTGAGCTAACATCTGTGCCCATCTTCCTCTATTTTGTATGCGGAATGCTGCCACAGCGTGGCTTGATGAGCGATGTGTAGGTCCGTACCCAGGATCTGAACCCATGAACCTCGGGCCACCGAAGCAGAGCACATGAACCCAACCACTATGCCACCGGGCTGGCCCCCCGATGTCCTTGTTCTTATCTAGGAGCCGTGCCAACTCTGGTGGCACATGGGTTCACCATCATTTTCTGTTTATTTTTATATTAAAAAACCCACAAGTCAGGGTTCAAGGAAATTGCCTGGAACCAGGACTCACATCCTGATTGTGTGGTTCTGGGGAGGGTTTGCTGTGGGCACTCGCCCTCTGGGGCTCTGGGCCAGGCACCAGGGAATAGAGGGAGCTGCCGGACCCATCGCCTCTTGACAGTCAGCGGGATCTGCGGCCTGGGCTCCAGCACTGTCCCTCGCTGAGGCTTGGCTCGCCTCCCAGGGCTCCAGCTGCACTGCGAGTTTTACGAACCATCTAACACCACGTGAACGGTAGTCGTCACCCCCAATGACTTCCTGCCCTCCTAAGGACTCGTCTGATAACCACAAACACTGGCCTCCCTTCTCTTTCCTCGTGAACACTGCCAGGCAGCGTCTCCACAACATCACTAACACCTGACGCGCATCCTACTGCCTCTAACTAGAGACACGCAGCACGGGAGGGCAGGCCAGGGCCCCAGGCGCTCGATTTAACAGGTCCGTCTGTTGTTCCATTCTTTAGGTTCTGGGTCGGGGACGCAAATGCCCAAGCAGGTGAAGTGGTGAGTGAAGGGGGCGGGACAGCCCTATTCGGCTCCGGCCCATTGCACTGAAGGAATAGGGCCCAGCGTGGCGAGACCATCTCACATTCAGGAGAAGCTGGGTTTTAGCCAAAACCTTCTATTTTTAAATGTTGACAACGAATTCATTTTTTTTTTTTTTTAATTATACTGTATGTCCCAAACCAAGCCCATCTGCTGTGTGCATCTGGCCTGTGAATTGCAGCTTCTGCTGCAGCCACTGCAGGCAACCTGCGAGCAAGGCTCACCTGGACGTAGTCCGTGAAGGTTCTGCTGCGCTCGCCGTCTGTCCTCTCAAAGGCGGGGAACCGTCTGCGCAGCTCCACCCTGTCCACCCCGAAGCACCCCGCCGCTGCAATGGCGCCCTGGACCTCCAAGGCGGCAGCCACGTCTCCAGGCGTGTACCCAGACAACTCCACCTGGTGGGCAAACTCCTCCAGGCTGCAGGCGCCCTCTCGGCTGCTGATCAGCCTGGTGAAGGTGGTGGGGAGGCAGGAGGCTCCCACTGTCAGCTCCTCTAGAGAAGTGGCTGTGAGGACAAGAGGCCCAGAATCAGCCCTGACAGGAGCCCCCCCGACCAGTGCACTGGTGACCCCGAGGCGGGACATGCTCCAGCGCCAACTCACTGCTCCCCAAACAGCAGGCGGTCACCTTCCGGGTGGACATGGTTGGGCCCCTGACTGCAGCCAACTGGGCTGGATTCCCCAGGGCCAGTATGATTCTCCCACTCAAGACTCAAAGGGAAGGGCTCAGAGGCGGGGCTGGGGTCTGAAAACCGTAACCCCAGAGATCTGGGAGGTCCTCAACTCGGCCTGCCCCGGGCACACCCTTCCTGACGCTCCCGTGTTCACTGCTCCTCAGACCCTGTGAGGCACCCACAAACTCCTGCTTTTGCTTACACTGGCCAGGGCTAGCTTCTGTGGTCCCTGTAATGGCATCTCTGCTCAGACCACAGTCTTAGGTCATCACTACATTCTGCTCGGGTCAAGCGCCAGACAGAGCACAGAACACTAACTGTGGTCACAGCCAAGGACACGCCATCCACTTCGACTTGTAAAGACAGAGGTGATCAGACAGAGGCAGGAAAGGGGTGGGATGGAGGAAGAGAAGTGCAGGGAAGGGAAGGGGCCTGATGTTCTCACTGTATGCAGCGGAGGAGAGACTGCCTAAAACGGAAGGTACGGGAAATGGAGCGTTAGGGAAGTTATAGTTTCAAAGGTGATCAATACAAGAACTAAAAAAAGTGTAAAAATTGAAAGTAAATGAGGTGAGAGAGAATGAATGTAAGCTGAATACTCATCTTTCATAGCAAGAAGTCAAAAGATAATACTTAAAAATGTCATAAAAGGGCATAAATCAGAGTTCGGGAGGAACAGGCATGAAAAGGCTGTCCCCGGAGAGCCGGCAGGGTGTGGGGGCGGCGAGGGCCTGCTGCTTTTCCCTACCCAACCCCACCTGCCTGCCAACACTGCACGGCTGACTGACGAACAGGAAAAGGACGCCGCGGTAAGCTGGACCATGGAGCGCGAGCACGGCAGGGGCCTCCCCAGGCGAGTGGGCACTCGGGAGGCCCCTGGGGATGTGTGTCCTCCAGCTGGCTGCCAAGGAGGGGAGTGTTTTGCCTTGCTTCTGTTTTAGCCCCGGCCAGCTGTGGCTCCTGCGCTCGGCCTGCAGAGCAGGAGGCGAGCATCAGGGTCAGGGCGCAGGGCAGCGGGGCAGACTCACCAGCAGGCCCGAGCCTGGTGGGCGCGGGGCTGCGGCGGAGCCCGAACTTGACCTGGCAGGAGTTGACCACGATGCTGTCGTTGGGGTTGAGGTTGCGGGTGCTCACGATGCCGGGCGCGCAGTAGCCCCTCATCAGCAGGTAGTTGGTGTGGGACGCCTGGCGGGCTTTCACCTCGATGCCCCGGCGCTTGCCCCCTGAGCCTTCGTCCAAGTCTTCCTCTTCGTCCTCGTCCTCTTCCAGGGCCCCGTCCTTCCCCAGGCTAGGAGAGGAAAACTGACTGAGATGACTGAGCACAGGCCGAGCCTCTGTGCTCCACTGTCCCTTCCAGTGCACACCATCTCCCTCAGAGAGGACCCTCTGCGATTCGGCCTGAGCCATGGCCTCCGGTCACTACGGACACTCCCCTGGCACCTGGCTGTGAAGGTCAGCATGGACTGCTGCAGATTCATCTCCTTCATCCACCTTCCACACACCACACTCACCTGTTCACATACCTGTGTCTTTGCACGGGCTGTTCCTTTTGCCTGGAAACCCTTCCTAGTCTCTGTACAAAAAACACCTACGCTTCCACTAAATCCCAGTTCAGCTACTATGCCCTCAAGGAAGTTTGCCACTCCTACCTTCTCTGGTTACCCCTCCTTGCCGCACTGCACCACGTCCTTCTCTTTGGCACAGCCAAGTCACTCCCTCCCCTGCTCCCCCAGCACCGGAGGCACCAGCGGAAGGAATTGTACTGGACACGGTACTGGAATCCCTCGTTCACAGATGTTGAGGGCCCGTCCCAGGAGCTCCCCAAAGGCTCTGCTTACGCCCTGCTGTCTTTGTAAAGCAAATGCCCGCACAGCGCCAGACACAACACCGAGAAACTCAGCACGTGATTGTTGAATGAATAAAGACGAGACGACTGAGTAAATGAAATTACAGCCATTGAGAGGAAACGATGACGTCTGAAGCCCCCAGCTGCACTCAGAGGAGAGTGCTCGGCGTCTGACATGGGAGTGGCTGCTGACGGCTCGGCTCTCACCTCTTAATGACCTCATTCTCCACCATTGAACTGTCCACCACTACGATCTGCTCAGGGATCCTGACATCCACGGAAATAAGGCCCAAAGAGAAGAGGGTCAGGGCGGCTGCACAGTGTCCTCCAGGGCCGTCCAAAGAAAATGCCACCAGGTCACTTGGGGAGTCGTTATTATCCTGGTCTTTGAAGGAAAAATTATCAAGCTGGTCGAACTTGCCGGCAGCCCGGATCCTGTCGAAGAACTGGAATGATTCTGTGCAGACGGTGCTCGGAAATCGCCATGTGAAAATCCTACACAGACAAAGAGAAGGTGAGGGCCTTTCTGAGGACAGGTGTAAGGAGCCTTCATCTGGAGGGGCTACGGACTCCTCAAACCACGACAGTCAAAACTGAACACACCAGCGTCTCCTTCCAGCCCACGTGACAGCGCTGCCCTTCAGCCTCACTGTATGCGTCTTCCCCTCACCCAAGCAGAGGCAAGATCTTGTTATCTAACTCTACGCCTTGCAGGCTCTCACTATAAACAGGTGCTGAATTGGGGAAGATGAATGTCCTTTTTTAATAATAATCTTTACACAAAGCCAGCCCTGAACCCCTACAGAGATGGGAGGACGTGTGTGCTCAATCTCACTGTCTCCATAAGGCAACTGCGAGACTCAAGCCCTCACCTCTGTCTGAAAGTCTAACTTTCCAGGACCCTGCAGCAACAGAGACAGAGGGACCCAAGAGGTCAGAGAGAGGGACCCAAAAGGTCTTCCTCATCTGCTGACCTCCCCCGCGTGGCTCACAGGCGAGGATGCCACAGTCAGAGAAGTGGCTTGAGGTCGAATGGCCTTGTTGGACTTGGACCCATGTCTTCTGCTTCCCAGGCCAGGGCTCTTTTTACTATACCAGCCGCTTCCCAGGAAGGCAAAAGAGACTGAGGGTCACTCGGGATGGGCGTTTAGGAAAGGAGCAAGTGTGCGGAGTCAAGGGCAAAGAGATGGATAAGAGAAACCAAACAATACTCATTCTGTTGTCTCTGTTTCTGAATGCAGCCTCAATGCAGGCCTAAGGGCTGGTAAAGAGGTCAGCATGGAGAACGGGAAGCCGGCCAGGGCGAGGGCTGTCAAGGAGAAACGCCTGGGGATATTATAACAGATCTTCTCCGTGTGGTTAAGGAGGCTGGTGGTACAAAATGCCAGACTTGCAACAAAGACCAGCCACGCCTGCTGCTGGTGTGAGGCCACGCTGCGAGGGGCGTTCCTTTCACGAGGGGCCCCAGGAAGGCGATTCTCAACATTCCAAACCACGCTCAGACTCCCATGTGCTGCAAACTGAGTCTGAAAAATCCGTGACGGCTTCACAAGGACGTGTGTGAGCATGAGCCTGCAAGACAGGCACTTGGTGCAACTCCGAGCTGAGAGGCTGAGGTGGTGCCCAACGGGGAGGGTGCACTTTTAACTGGACCACTTATTAAATTAGAAACCTAGGGCCGGCCCCATGGCTTAGCGGTTAAGTGTGCGCGCTCCGCTACTGGCGGCCCGGGTTCAGATCGCCGGCGCGCACCGACGCACCGCTTCTCCAGCCATGCTGAGGCCGCGTCCCACATACAGCAACTAGAAGGATGTGCAACTATGACGACGTACAAAGATCTACTGGGGCTTTGGGGAGAAAAAAAAAAAAGGAGGAGGATTGGCAATAGACGTTAGCTCAGAGCCGGTCTCCGTCAGCAAAAAAAGAGCAGGATTAGCATGGATGTTAGCTCAGGGCTGATCTTCCTCAAAAAAAAAAAAAAATGTGGAAAAAAAGAAACCTATTTTACCCGATTTGACAGGAAAAGGGAAACAAACTACCTGCAAAAATGGTAAATGCCCCAATGCAGAACACCTCAAGCATTAACCTTATTCCCACATGAGGAAGGACAGGTGTTGACAAGGAAACAAGTTCCCAAAGGCTGCACCTCTCACCCGAGGTCACAGGAGACCCAGCCTTGCACTCTCTGATGACGGATGTCTGGTTCATTCCACTCACGTGTGCCACTCTTCGCAGAGCGGGCCTGGCTCACCCTCTGACCTGGGGTTCCTACCTTTCCCCAGCCCAGGCCCAGGCCTCCTGGGTGGGTGCTCACCTGTAGTAGGTCTGGGACAACTGGTAGGACATTGGCACAAAGGGCAGAGCCCGGTTTTTCTTTGGGCCCAGCATGTGGTTGACCCGGCGCCGGTTGACCAAGCTCCTTTTCTGGTACTCCATGAAGGCCTTCACGAGAATCTGGTCCTTATACTCCTGGTACAAGCGGAAAGTCTGCAACACAGCAAGTTGTGGGTGAGCAAGGTTCTCCAGCTGGCTGGAGGAAACAGCCAGAATGTGTGGCTTCTGAAGCTACAGCTGATCATCTATGGAGGAAGTAACTGATACAGGACGAGGAGTGGGAAGGCCAGAGCAGACACCTGGGGGTCTGATGCGGGAGAGCCTGGAGGAAGCCAGCAATCCCGTCAACCTTCACCCCTACCGTCGCATCACACCTGAGACCACAGGGAAGGACAGGCAACTGGAGGGAAAGGAAGGCTCTGCCCCATGCCTTCGTTTTTGGATGTGAAGACAACAGGAGTCAACGCAGAATCATCTCTGGTACCACTGTCTCTCTCTCTAACCCCTTGCCCAATCCATCACTATGTCTGGTTGGCTCTCCTCCAAATTAAGTTCCCAAATGCATCTGGTTCATGCTGTCTACACTGCCACCATCTAGTCCACACCACCATCGTTTCTCACCGTAGCCTCCAGCTAACTGCTCTCCCTGCTTCTACACTGCCACCTGTCCCCAACCCTTGACCATTCGCCACAGCAGCCAAAGTAATCCTCTTATGCCTAAATCATACCATAAGTTCCTTCCCCACCTCAAAATCCCATGGCTGCCCTCCACAGGGAGAACATTCAGCCCTTACTATGCCCGACAAGGACCCCTGTGAGCAATACCTTGCCCACCACCCTGGCCTCGCCTCCTACAAGTGCACCCTTGGCTCAGCCCGCTCTGGCCTCATTGGCCTTCTCATTTTTCTTTTCTTTTTTTTTTTGGTGAGGAAGATCAGCCCTGAGCTAACATCTGTCGCCAATCCTCCTCTTTTTGCTGAGGAAGACTGGCCCTGGGCTAACATCCACGCCCATCTTCCTCCACTTTATATGGGACACCACCACAGCATGGCTTGGCTACACCACCGGGCGGGCCCCGTTCTCACTTTTCTTGAAAAAGCCACAGCTTTCCTTCCCACCTCCTCGGGGCCTCTGCATATGCCACTCCCATTTCTTGGAAAGCACCTCTCCCAGATCTTTGCAAGGCTGACTCCTTCTCAACATTCAGCTCTCAGCTCAAATATTTCCCCTCAAAAAACAAATCCTTCCCATCCTACTCCTCTGCGGTCAACTGTACACATTATCCTGTTTTATTCTCTCCATAGCGACTGTCTCCACCTGAAATGATCTCATTTGTTTATTCGCTGTCTGTCTCTCCCACAGGAGTGGGAGTCCCATAAGAACAGAACTTTTACTGCTGCCACAGTAAGTACAGCCTGGTACCCAGCCTGGAGCAGGTGTGGAGGGTGGGTCTGGGCCCCCGCCGCAGAGGCTCCTCCTGCTGGCCACGCCACCACGGCTCCATGGCCCATGATTTGGACCTTTCCCAGAGGAAGAGCAGCCCACAGGACTGCAGGACCAGAGGGGTCTCTGTTACTCCAGTTTTCTGAAAAGAGTTGGCTCAACCAACCAACCAACCAACAGTTACTGAATGTCTAGAATACGCCAGCCTCTGAGCAAGTTTCTGCTACACTGTCTCCTCAAAAGCACCGGCCAACAAAAACCACACTCACGGGCTAAGAATTTTAGGCTTAGAAGGTTCTCTGCGACACTGACCCCACGACCTCTGAGTGACAGAGGAGACAGGCTCACAGATGTTAGGTGATCTTCCGAGGCCTCACTGCTGGGCAGGGGTGGGACCAAGAAGAGAACAAGGCCTCGTCCTCCACTGTGCCACTGCAGAGGGACAGGAGGGACTGGGAGCCAAAGCGGTGGTCAGTCAAGGTCCTGGGGCAGCACCATGTTCTCCCAGAGCTGGAGAGGGGGGTCTGGGCACACATTGCGTCTCGTCGGTCCGAGGCCTGCACACCACCCTTGATTTCTCCAGACAGAACTTCTATATCAGTCCTGGGGGCACAGACTATCAGGCCTGACAGGGGAACACTCATGGCACAGACAGAAAGAAGCGGGGAGCAGTCGTATGTCATCATTGCTTCCCCCCAAGTGGAAGTGGAAGCTGGGATCCAGCTTCTTGTGAAACGCCTTCTGTCACCTGCTCTTCTCCTCCACGTGAAGACGGTTACAGGATGGGAATAGCCCCAGACAACTGCTGACGTGCAAGAGGAGTGCCCAGTCCATCCACAGTGAGTGGGGGAACGTGGTCCAGCCCGTCAGATTTCCCAGAGCCTAGGCTGTCACAGACCCAGTGCACCATGGCCGCCTGGGATGCTCATGACTTCCCTGCAGTGTGCTTCTTGGAAGCCTGGGGCTGCAGGGGAGCCTAGGGGGTCCCGAATGACCTCTGATCTCATCCCTAATGGCCTTCCAGTCCTCACTGCCAGACTGGAGGGAGTCACCGAAGAAGCTCCCTGCTTCCTGCTGTGGGCCAGGTGCCCTTGCTGCATGCAACTTCCCACTCCCCTAGGGGACAGGGAGAGTGATGAGCCCTGTGGCACCATCCACCAGAGCCTGGACGCCACGTGGAAATGGAGCTGAAGGAAAAGCAGTGGCATGAGGCAGGGGACAAGGCCCCGGCTGCGACGCAGGGACCTGGCTTTTGTCATTAACTTTGGGCCTGGGATTCCTCGTGTGACGGGTGGTTGAACTGACCCCTGAGGTCCTGTCCAGCTCTAACCCCTGCTGGGCAGGAGAGCTGAAAGGTCTACTCTACAGCCACGTGGAAAGTTGAAAATTTGAATTTTTATGTGCAATGTTGGGAGTAAATTAAAGTTTTTTTTTTCTTTTTAAACAAGCGTGGGCCCAACCAAACATCCAGTGGTCAGACTGTGAGCTGGCTATCCGGGACTTCTGCCCGACTACCCTTGTTCTCTGCCTGTTCAGGCTCAGACAAGGCTTTACTCTTCATCTGTAAACTGCCGGGGTGGCAGAGGGCATGGCACCGTGACCAGCCTCCCTCTCTGAAAGGCATACACTTGAAGAGCGTCAGCGGGTTAAAGTGCTACATGGCAAAGGCGTGTCAAGAACGGATGACGGGACTCTCCGACACAATGCACCTCATGGTGATGAACTAAAACAAGACACGTGGCCCACTTCCATTCTTCTGCATGTGGCTGTCCAGTTTTCCCAGCACCATGTATTGAAGAGACTTTCCCCATTGTATGTTCCTGGCTTCTTTGTTGAAGATCAGCTGTCCATAGACGTGTGGTTTTATTTCTGGGCTCTCGATTCTGTTCCATGGATCTGTGTGTGTTTTCCTGCCAGTACCTAGCTGTTTTGATTACTATAGCTTTGTAGTATATTTTGAAATCAGGGAGTATGACATCTCCAGATTTGTTCTTTTTTTTTGAGTAAGATTAGGCCTGAGCTAACATCTGTGAGGAAGACTGGCCCTAGGCTAACATCCGTGCCCATCTTCCTCTACTTTATACGGGACACCGCCACAGCATGGCTCGATAAGTGGTGTGTAGGTCCACACCCAAGATCCAAACCCGCGAACCCCAGGCAGTTGAAGCGGGGCATGTGAACTTAACCACTATGCCACTGGGCTGGCCCCCAGATTTGTTCTTTTTACTCAGGATTGCTTTGGCTATTTGGAGTCTTTCGTTGTTCCATAAATTTTAGGACTCTTTGTTCTATTTATGTGAAAAATGTCTTTGGGATTCTGATTGGGATTGCATTGAATCTGTAGATTGCTTTAGGTAGTATGGACATTTTAACTATGTTAATTCTTCCAATCCATGAGCATAGAATATCTTTCCATTTCTTCATGTCTTCTTCAATTTCTTTCAATAATGTCTTATAGTTTTCAGTATACAGGTCTTTCACCTCCTTAGTTAAATTTACTCCTAGGTATTTTATTCTTTTTGTTGCCATTGTAAATGGGACTGTATTCTTGATTTCTCTTTTTGATAGTTTGTTGTTGGTGTATAGAAACACAATTGATTTTTGTATGTTGATTTTATACCTCTATGTTCATTGCAGCATATTCACAATAGCCAAGATGTGGAAGCCACCTATGTGCCCATCAGTGGATGAGTGGATAAAGAAGCTGTGGTATACACACACACACACATACACACACACACACAATGGAATACTACTCAGCCATAAAAAAAAAAGATGAAATCTTGTCATTTGTGACAGCATGGATGGACCTTGAGGAAATTATTCTAAGTGAAATAAGTCAGATGGAGAAAGACAATTTCCACATGACTTCACTCGTAGGTGGAAGATAAACAAACACACAGATACAGAGAACAGACTGGTAGTTACCAGAGGGGAAGGGGGCTGAGGGAGGGTAAAAGGGGTGAAGGAGCACATCTGTATGGTGACAGGTGGCAACTAGACTTTTGGTGGTGAACATGATGCAGTCTATACAGAAGTCAAAAAACAATGATGTACAGCTGAAATTTATATAATGTTATAAACCAATGTGACCTCAATAAAAAAAATTTTAAAAAAGTGATAGAGTTAACACTCAGTCTTGGGTTTGCAGAGGCCTGGCCACTGCTGCAAAACCACTTGGCCTAAGGCGATGCTCTGAAGCACTATGTTTAAACCTGGCCACTTGTTATCCTTAAATAGTTTCATTTCGGGGTCAGCCCTGTGGCGTAGCGGTTAACTGCGTGCGCTCTGCTGCTGGCAGCCCAGGTTCAGATCCCGGGCGCACACCGACGCACCGCTTGTCAGGCCATGATGTGGCAGCGTCCGATGTAGAGTGGAGAAAGATGGGCACAGATGTTAGCTCAGGGCCGGTCTTCCTCAGCAAAAAGAGGAGGCTTGGCCTGGATGTTAGCTCAGGGCTGATCTTCCTCACAAAAAATAAAAAATAAAACTTAAAAAAAAAAAAAAAAAAAATAGTTCCATTTCCCCCAGCCCCCCTCAACTCCCCTGTGGCCAAAGTAACAAGTACCCGCCTAGGAAATATTTGTCATACCCAAGCTGAGTCTACACCATTGTTTCCCCAAGGTGGTCCATGGAGCCTTCATCAGAACCCTGGGGATGGGCAGCACGCACTCGTCAGGGTCCCAGGCCCTCTATTCTTGACTGCAATCTCTGGGGGCGGGGCCTGGCATCCACGTGCTAAAGAGCTCTCTAGCTGACTCCCAGGCATCACAAGTAAACAGACCAGTGGGATTAGAAATAACACCAGCCATTGTTTAATTTTTTTTTTCTTACGTTCCAAACTGGGTTGATTTGGCAATGTAAGCCATGGGAGCTAAGTTTTAGGTTTACAGATTAAACACAAAAGCAGAAAGGTTCTACTTGGAATACACTTGTGTGATTTTATACTAAAAACGAGGGGGCTGGCCCCGTGGCTTAGCGGTTAAGTGCGCGTGCTCCACTACTGGCGGCCCGGGTTCAGATCCCAGGTGCACACCGATGCACCGCTTCTCCGGCCATGCTGAGGCCATGTCCCACATACAGCAACTAGAAGCATGTGCAACTATGACATACAACTATCTACTGGGGCTCTGGGCTGGGGGGGGGAATGGAGGAGGATTGGCAATAGATGTTAGCTCAGAGTCGGTCTTCCTCAGCAAAAAAGAGGAGGATTAGCATGGATGTTAGCTCAGAGCTGATCTTCCTCACAAAAAAAAAAAAAAAAAGAAAAATGAGGGAAGCCCTGGCTTGGGGAGCAGGGAGCAGGTCCCTCTTAGGACTTCCCTGCTGGGGCCTTGGAGCCACATGGACTCAGGTTTGATGAATGAGCTGCGTGATCTTGGGCACATGTTTTATCATTTCTTTGAACCTCAAGTTTCCATATTTGTAAGAGTATTAATACCACCCCCTTCTCAGGCTCAAGGTAGAATTAAAGGAGATTTGCCTTCCCGTTTCATCCTCATTCAGCCACAATAGAGCAGCATTGTAGTTCTAATCAGTTCTCAGGAGATAGATAAGACTCATTGCCTGCAGAAGGCAGCTTCCCATGTGGTGATCCCTAACAATCAGAACACTTTGATACTTGTAAGTTAGAACTTGAAAAGTTCTGCTGTATAGCTCAACACAGTCTCAGTTCTTCTGTCACGTCTCAGTTCCTCTTCTGCCTCATTTTCTGCCTTAAACATGAGCCTCAGAACCTCAGCACTGGGAGGGATTTTGGAGGGCCCTGGACCTTGCACCCACACTTCAAAGATGAAAGGAGTGAGGGCCCCCTGACACTCCACAGCTGAGAAGAGATGAGCAAAACCTCACACAGCACCAGGCTCTGAAGGGCCCCAAGTCCCGCAGTGTGACCGCGAAGCTGACGCTGGGTCTCTGACACCCACCTGAAACGACTGGCAGGACTTCATCTGACGGTCCGAGAGGGCCAGCGTGCTCTGCATCAGGTTCTGGAGCACGAGAAAGTGGACGTCGTCCACGCTGGAAGAGAGGGGGTGGGGGAGAGCAACATGAGGCCACGGGCTGCAGGCCGCCGCGCATCTTGGGTAGGTTCAGTTCTCCTTAAAAAAAAGTTTTCAGTCTCACGACAGTGCCATGAGTGCCAAAACTATTCATACACCAAAACAAAATAAACAACGTTTTTTAACTGGTCAATTTTTGTAGGAAAATAGTTACAGTCTAGTGGGTAAGGGTGTCAAAACCTGGACAACAAGTTTTCATAACAACTGACAAATGTGGTTAGTGCTTTTATTTTCTTTTCATCCAATTTTAAACAAGTCTTTCTTCAAAGAGAATCGGCTTCTCACTGAAATAGAGCTAAAATCAAACTGAGTATTGATTATCCAAGATGGAAAAAAAAAAGCTGAGCTTTCCAACCAGAGTTCTGCTAACAAAGCTCATGGGCTGAGTTCCAACCCTCTCCACCACCTTAAGGCTCGGCCAGTGGTATGCAAGGTTAGGGGCCAGCAGACTTTTCCCGTAAAGGGCCAGACAATAAATAATTTAGTCTTCATCGGCTATATGGTCTCTGCGGCAACCACTCAACTCTGACGTTACAGCAAGAGGGCAGCAGAGGTAAGACACAGAACGGACATGGCTGTGTTCCAATAAAACTTTATTTACAAAATCAGGTGGCAGGCTAGATGTGGCCCCAGATGACCCCTGTGCTAGGCTGCAGGCAACTCAATTAAGCAGCTGAGGAAAGCACACCCCGTATGTCAGTACTTGCCTACTAAGTTCATCCTCTTTCCTGAGGTGATCTTTTTCGTCTCCAATCGCCAAAACTCGGTATCTATAGAAGAAACAAAAGAAGAGCATGTCAGTGCAACAAGGCAGACCTTCACTAACCAAGCTGCTGCTTGCCCAAGATGCCATTTACTGGCTAAAATGTTGAAAAAAATGTTAAACTCACTAAAAATTCAAACATGTTGATGTAAATTAAAATGAGAAAATACCATATTCTGCCCATCAAATGCATATGTTAAAAAAAAATGAGGGTTGAAAAAATGAGAAAATGTTCCTTTACTGGACACTTATGAAGCAACAGGGAAATGTGGTAACTGGCAGGGAGCTACTGTTAACTGTTAAGGGGGGAGGACATAAAATTGTGGGCTCATTATGACTAAAAACAAGCACAAGAAAGAAAACTGGAGGAAAACCCCCAAAAGGCAGTAGCTGTGTTAGGTGTTGGGATTGCAGATTACTGCCCCATCTTTTTCTCTGAGCTTCATGTAATGCTGTTTTATTGTGCTCATACAAAGCAAATAAATACAAGAATAAATCGTAGAACTGACTTTTTTTTTTTTAAAGACTTTTATTTATTTATTTTTTTCCCCCCAAAGCCCCAGTAGACAGTTGTGTGTCACAGCTGCACACCCCTCCAGCTGCTGTACGTGGGACGCAGCCTCAGCATGGCCAGAGAAGCAGCGCGCCGGTGCGAGCCCGGGATCCGAACCCGGGTCGCCAGCAGCAGAGCGCGCTCACTTAACCACTAAGCCACGGGGCCGGCCCCGTAGAACTGACTTTTTAAAAAACACGGCCATTTATTTGTAAGACATTGCTTTGGTTTCTATAAAACTAAAGACAAAATTCATCTTTGCAATAGTAAATTCAAAAAAAAGTACCTTTTCAGAGAAACATGTGAACTATTTTTAGTAAACAAGGAAATATTTGGAAACATTTTCTTTTTTGCCTTGCTTGCCAGAATGCTCAAAATCAAATTTAAACTGTTACAACTGAAATTTTTTTCTTCCTTCTAAATGGCTCATGAACTCTCCTCTAAAAATATTTCAACTGTCTTCTTTTAAAACTAAAAGTTGCCCCAGAACTTTACTGAAAATATGTGCAGATGTAAATTACAGACAGGTAAACCAGACCTTTGAAACATTTTTAAGACTGAATGTAAACCATGCCATTTGGGAATTCTGGGGAACAGTTTACTGCAAAACCAAAACCCAAAAAATAGCTAAAGAGTGTCAGATCTGAAAATGACTTCAAATTGCTCCTCAGGCCTGGCACAGCGGGCACTACACAAATTATTTGTTGGATGAATGAAAGAATGAGATCAACTAAAACACAGAGGGCTAACTGCAAAGGTACTGCAGAGGTCACAGATAGAAACTAATCGATGAACGTCATTAGGAAGAATTCAGAAATACGGTGGCTAGAGGGACTTTTTGTTTGTTTGTTTGTTTATTGTGGTAACATTGGTTTATAACATTGTATAAATTTCAGGTGTACATCATTATACTTCTGTTTCTGCATGGATTACATCATGTTCTCATGTTCACCACCCAAATACTAACTACAATCCATCACCACATACATGTGCCTAATTATCTCTCTTTCGCCCTCCTCCCGCCCCTCTTCCCCTCTGGTAACCACCAATCCAATCTCTGTCTCTATGTGTTTGTTTGTTGTTGTTATTATCTACTACTTAATGAGTGAGATCATATGGTATTTGACCTTCTCCTTCTGACTTATTTCACTTTGCATAATACCCTCGATGCCCATCGATGTTGTCCACAGAATGACTTTTTGATGAGGATGGTGAAGAGAAGGGTTTCACGTTTAGATTAAGCAGAGGAAATAGGCCTGGCTTACAGAAATCAAGATTTTAAAATTTTACAAGTTCTGTGCTCAAACCCATGTACATTCTTCAAGACATCGAGTGGCTGAGTTGGAAAGAGCTAGGGCTCTGGAGTCAGACCCACCTATGTTCAAATCGTGGCCTGCTGTCCACAAGCACCGTGACCTTGGGCAAGTTCCTTATATCTTGGAGCTTCCTCATATGTCAAATGAGCAATCTTGGCAAAAGCACACCAGCCACCTGAGAAAGCCTGAACTAAGTCAGCAGCAGGGCCCAATGGGAGAGTGAACACGAGTGCCTGGTGGGTATGGGGATGGCAGTGGCCTCCCCATTTTCAAGCTGCCGTGAGAGGAGATGAGGTGGACCAGAGTCAGGAGGGACAGCAGGGTTAGCTGCAAGGCCAAGTGGAACTGCTGACCAGGGCAGACTTTTCCTCTTGTCACGCAAGGATCACACAGAACCTTCCCAGAAAAACCTTACTTGGCAAACAGCTCCTGGAGTGTGTCTGGGATTTCAAGGTTCGGATTCCTTAGGGCTGAACTGAACTTCTCTTTAAGCTTCTCCACGAATTCTTTAAACTCGTTGGCGCAAACCTTTTAACATGAGAGAATGAGATGTTAAGCTCTTTCTCTCCCCGAAGGGAGGTATCGCTAAGAAACATCAAGACACATCTTGTAACCAGCTCCCGGGGCAGCGAGCTCCCAGGACCTGACTGGGAAGTGCCACCTCCTCTGCCCTCCTGCCTCTGTAGCCCACCAAGTCCATCCGGGAAGGAGACATACGCTCACCGCTCTGCTCAGGGATTTGGAGCACCTGCTGCCAAGCAGGCACCCATACGCCGACGGCCCTCACACCTGCACCGCCAGCTCTCTCTCCAGAGCCCCGGGGGGAGACACAAACATGTCCCACACAGGCCCCAGAATGCCCACCGCACGCCTCCAGTCAGCAGGCCTGGGCTCCCATCACCTCCCTCCTCCCAGGTCTGCTCCTCCCTGGCTCACCCTGTGAGTCCCCCTCCTCCTTCTCCTGCAGGGCCACACTCAACCGTGCACCCCAAATCCTCCCCCTCGTCTACACCCACACTGCGACCCTCCCAGTCCAGACTCAGATCACAGCGCAGCCTCCTCACTTCCCCACTGCCTCCAGTCTCACACCTGCAATTCACCCTCCACAGTGTGGCCAGCAAACCGACCATGTCACCTGGGGTCCAACACAGAATTCTCGCTCCTCCTCTGCTGCACCTCACTACAGCTGCCCATTACTGCGCCCACAGGCCACCTCCCCTTCTTTCACTGCCTTGGCCTCAGCTGGTGCCTCATCTCTGAGTCTGGGTTCAGTGCCGACACCTTTGAAAAGCCCTCAGAAGTAGATGCTGTGGGTCGCCCACTTTCTTCATCCTGGTCTTAGTAGCAGAGCCAGCCCCGACTTGGTTTGGGGGAAGCAGGCCCAGCCCCCCAGGATGAGTCAGGTCGGGTCTAAGCTGATGACGGCAAGCTCAGGGGCTTCTAGGAAAGGCTGTTTCCTCTATGATACAAGGGCCCGGTGGGCCCAGTGGAGGCCCTCTCCCCACTTCTTCCTGCCCTGGGATTCTGCTGTGAAGACCTGAGCTCCAGCAGGCAACTGGCAACCATGAGGTGACTGGCATGAGGATGGACAGGTGACCACCAGGGACTGGGAGTGAAGTGTGACGGTATGAACCTGGGTCCTTGATGACAGCTCTGCTCTGCTGCAATTGCCTGGGACTGCCTAGCTCCAGGCTGCTTGGCATGTGGGAAATGGAAGCCTTAAGCCCCTGTTAAGTTGTTTTTCTGTCACTTGCATCAAAAGCACTCCTGCTTTCCCTTGGTGACCTCCGTGGGCCTACACTTTCCTCTCAGGGTGACCGTGCTGTTCTGAGGTGCCCATTTACTTCTCTGCCCATCCCTCCGCCCACAGCTCCCTGAGGGAAGGGCTGGATCTCCACTTTGATTGGCCTCGCCTGCTGCAAGTCCCGACACACACAGTGCAGACCAGTGTTAGCTCAACGGCAAGGGACGAGCGGACTCTGAGCCAAAGGGAAGAGAAGTCTGGGTCTGAAAGACAGCTTTCTTCCTTGTCAGTTACCGTCCCAGCCCCACCGGGACAGAAGACTCAGAGAAAACACATACCCTATCCATAAGCTTTCCAGGAAGTCTAGTTGTCTGTAACTTCTGAAGAGCTACCCTATTTTCTTAACAAAATAGGCCCAAGGCACAGCAGCACTGCAAATTCTACTCGTCTTTAAAAACTGATGGGGGAGCCACAGAACCGACAAGTTGATTTCCCGAAAGAGCAGGAAGAAAAGTCCATGTTTGTGAGGCTGGCAAAGGCACCATGGGACCCAGGGGACCAGACTAGAACCTAGAAGCCCCTGCCTTCAGAGCAGGCCAAACTCAACAATTGCACGGGGCCTACCTTCGGGTTGTCATAGTCACATTTTCGACTCATGAAATCTCCAACAAGTGCCTTATCTTGGTACACCTCGGCTAGGCAGACCCTGCAGAGAGAGACCAAAAGAAAGGCTGGGAATTGTAATGATGTCTCGTTCAGAACCATCAGAAGGTTTCTGTTCTAACACGTCCGGCTTTGCCTAACCCTGAGGTAGGATTTACTTATATACCTGTTGGGTATAGCTTTTAAAAATGAAGGATTTGGGGTCAGTGAACCTGATCCAAGCCAGGCCTGTCACTGCTCACACTTTACATGCTGGCTTCTCTGAGCTTCTGTCCTCCACGTGTAAACTGAGAACAGTAACGCCCACCTGCCCCTCACAGAGATTTGGTCAGGACCAAACGAGATGACCTATGTGAAAGTAGACTGTAAGTTTAAATATTATCTAGGCACTGGTGTTTATTATTACTGAGAGCTCTAATCTCCTCCAAAGCACTGTTTGTCCACTCCACAACTCCTCATTTCTCTATGACATAAGGAGAGGCTGACCTGGCCAAAAGGACACATAGGGAAAGACAAGTGTTTGCTGGGCTCCTAGGAGCTGGGCACTTCACCCTGCAGAAAGACCTTGCAAGGTAGAGACTGTCATTCCATTTTGTAGCTTGGTGAGAAGAAGGGGACCCTGAGGCCACACACGTGCCGAGGGCCGAGGCAGGTGTGGTTATTATAGGTATTAGCATCCTGTTCACAGGTGAGGAAACAGCCTCCGAGGGGACAGATGCCCTGTCCCAGGTCCCACAGCTCTGAGCTGCACGAAGACGGAGTCCCCGGCCTGTTAACCCCGCAGCCCCATGTTCCCCTCCCTGGCTGCTGCGGGACAAGAGGAGGAGCATCAGGCGGGGCCAGGAAGCCCAGCTTCCAGAGCTCACTTTACTGCCAACTCACTGTCACCTTGACCAACTCGTGGCCTCTTTCTGGCCTGTTTCCACTCTGAGAAAGGAGGAGTTTGGACTAGGTAATCATAGCCCTTTCAGACAGAAAAGTCTAAGATTCTATGCACAGGGGAAAGTGGCTTCACACAGGAAGGCCCCTTGGTATGTGTAACCCAGTGGTTCTCAACTGGGGTGATTGGGCCCCCCAGGGGACTTCTGAAGACATTTTTGATTGTCACAACGAGGGCGGAGTGTGCTACTGGTTAAACATCCTACAGCACACAGGACAGCCCCCACTACAAAGAATTATCCGGCCCCAGATGTCCATAGTGCCCAGGTTGAGAAACTTTGGCTAGAGTCCAGTTTCCTCCACAATCCAAGGCTGGGCCAATTTCTCTCTACAGTCTGGCTGACAGCAGCAGCCCAAGGCTCAGAATCCACCCGGAGCCAACCTCTCCTACGGACCCATGGCGTGAACGATCAGTTGGTGGAGGTGGTTCTTCCCGACCCTGCCATGTGTCCCCTCCCGGCCCCACTCTTATGCTGGCAGCTACGCCTGGGCACCTCCCTACACCATTTGGATGCTCTCTGGTCCTCCCCACTCAAGCCCAAGCCTGTGGAGGAGTTGTAGGAGCCTGACGAGGCTGACAATGGCTTTATGTCCTAGCCCTGCGAGAAGGAGGGGAGTGGAGCAGCCTCGCTGGCAACAGGCAAACCACAAGGGGATGCTCTGCAACTCCCAGCCAGCTGCCATCCCACACAAACAAGGCCGTGGTCAGGAAAAACGTAGGGAACACCCAGCTCTGCTGAGGACACGGCTGAGTGCACTTGGTCCAATGACTGCGGTCCTGTCTAGCTTCTTCCTGGAGGGACCCATGTGACAGGCCACCGACACAGAGATCAAGAGCTGCTCTGGAGGGCTAAACACAATAGTGACACTCAGCAGATGCCTCTGCCTCACCACATGCTACAGATGTGACATCCAGTAAGTCATCTAACCCGTTTAGCCTCCGTTTCTTTATCTGTAACAAAGGATAATAGCATCTACTTCACAAGGCTGTTCTCAAGTCCAAACAATACCCTGCGTGTGAAAGTGCTGGAATCAGGCCCAGACCTCCAAAAACCAAGGACAATCTGACTACCAAACTCCAGCACTTGGACGGACTGTGGGTGTGCCACTGGGCGACTCAGAGTGCCCTCTCTGGATTTACGCTGGGCTCCTAAGTAAACGGGGTGAAAGAAGAGCGAAGAATGAACGAGGAGCACGCAACCACCTTGTCCTGGAGTCACGAAAGTTCAAACAAAGCTTACTTATAGTTCAGATAGGCTTGTGGGTTTTTGACTATGTAGCGAGATCTTCGTCCAACCGAATGCGATGTTTTATCCAAAGACTCTTCAAAGGTCGCGTGCAAAATGTCCCGCACGACCTGCCAGGGGACAAATGGGCCCTTCACCTGGATCAAACAGAGCCAAGACGGACAATCAGTATCCTCAGAGCCCACCTTACGGGTCATTAACATAAAGGAGTGGGGAAAAGACACACTGTGGAGCCTCTTTCCTCAAAGATACTCAAAACTGTCACCTCACACATGTACTCCATCACATTTTCTGGGCACTGACCATGTGCCTGGCACTGAGTGAGATGCTGGGCAGAGAAGAATAAGGCAAATCCTCTAAGCCCCGTGGGAAAAGAGTGCCTTTTGACAAGTCATGGAGGTGCTCGGAGGGTGTCGGGGACTATGGACTGGAAGGGCAATATGATAGGGTAGATTACGAGAATATAAGATGTGTTCAGTTAGAGGGTTTTACAGGCTTCATTATTTTATGTGTGCTCAGAAACATTCTGTGTACTGTCCCTGTAGCTCATACTAATGGAAACAGAATGTACTACATTAGCAGACTCAGGAGAACGTCACAGTCAACACACACAGGAAGGCAGAGTGGAGATAAGGAAGGGGCTTGATGACAAGATTATTTTCTTATAGCCCCAGAACGAGGTGGCCCAAGAATATGGTGTAAGTTCACGTGAGGAGTGGAGGCTCTGCTGACCCTGACCCGTGCGGGACTCTCCTGGCTTCTCCAGCTGCATCAAGGATGGGTGGAGGGAGGCACACCCCTCCCACCATGTTGTGATGAAAAAGCCATTGTAGAGGCAGGGAATGGAAATCGGGGACGGCAACACATCACCTTCAGGTTCTTCTCTGGAGAACGGACTGGGTTGGAATTTAGGAGGGAGTGGAGGGGTGAGAGAATCCGGGAAAATGGTCAAGAAAAGGGATCCAATGAGCCTGCAGGCAAAGAGCATCCGGGGCTCAGGACCTCTAAGTCGGTTTCTCGTGGCTGGTATGGTTGAGAACAGGAAACACAAATGGGGCTCTTAGGAAGCTGCCTCACCGACTCTACTTGGGGTATCACCACCTGGCAGGGGCCCTGGACTGGACGATGGCAGAGCTCATTCTCCTGGGGGCTTCTGTGAACCAGTGTGACTGGACACTTGCCCACCTGGATTGCTCTCCTCATGCCTTGCTGCAAACTGAGACGATCAGAACAGCACAATGTGTGAGAACAGACAGACTAGGAGTCAGTGAGGCTGCTTTGGGAACGTGGTGAGGAGATGAACTCTGGCTTGGGCTGTGGAGCCTTCTTGGATGCAGTGACATCAGAGGAAAGGGGAAGAGTTTGCTAGACAGGAAGCAAGTCCCTCCCCGCTTGCTGGGGATCCAGGGACACAGGCCGGGAGGACACATGAGTATGGGGACGTGTGGCGCAGAAGGCAGGGGAGAGAACCATGAGAAAGCTGGGGAGCCAGGCCAAGGCCACGTCACCGTTCCGCACTGACTCAGTGAATACTGACTGTGTGACCGTTGTGTGGCAGGCACCGTGCTAGGGGCTGCAGCTATGAAAACAAACAAGAGTCTCTTTGCCTTGAGGAGCAGCCACTCCAGTGGGCCAAGAGGTGCCAGAAGCAACAGAAGCAGCATGAAAAGTTTATGTCCAAGGGACGGAGAGAGAACACAGTAATTACTTCCATTTGGCAGGATCAATGAAGCCTTTCCAGAGACAATATGCAGTTACTGAAAGATAAATAGGAGTTTTTCAGGCAGATGAGGGGAGGGGGGGAACAGGAAAGGGTCAGATTCCGGGTGAAGAGAGAGAATGCTCTGAGCTCTTTTGCCTGCAGCTGGCAAAGCTTGAAATGTCGTAGCTGAAGGCTGGAAAGAAATGTACAAAAACGGGAGTGGCCTGTAGGGTCCTGGGAAATGCCTGGGAAGTGAGATGAGCCTCCCTGTGCAGGTGGGACGGGAAAGAGCTCCCCCGAGAGGGACAAGCCGATCCGCTGGCTGGAGGCTGGGGAGGAGCAGGGGCCCGGTGGGCCGAATACCTTGGTGTTGAGGACGTTGCTGGCAATGCGGCAGAGAATGAGCAGCCCGTCCTCCTGCATGGACCAGGTGACGCGCAGCCGGGTCATCCTCTGCAGGGCGCTCTGGTCGGCCTCGTCGTGGTAACGCAGCTTTTTGCTTTTCTCTTCTGGGAGCTCTTCTAAGAACACCGGGGGAGAGGAAAGGGCGCCTCTAACAACTGGTTTGGAGGTGTCACTCTGAAGAGGGGAAGGGTCCCCACCCCGCTGTTAGATGTGACCAAGGGGATCAGTTATCAGAATCTCATTGTGTTGGAAACCATGTGAACTAACCACAGACTCAGCCCTTCCTGACGGACTTTTTTTACCGCTTTCATCATTTCTCTTTGGTCACATTTCATGGTGACAGCCTGAGCAGCCTGAATGCAGTCTCTTGTTAGCTGTCTGCCAATCTCCAATCCTTCCCACGGTGGCGCTCAGCCCTTTGAAGGCGCCTTGCACAGAAGCTTATGGAGAGTGCTCAGGGCACGTTTGCAAATGAGCAGGCCCCCACCATTCCCCTGCTCTGTGACCTCAGAGACACTGTGCAAACTCTGGGGCACCGTGGGGACAACAAGGCCCATCCTACAGGGCTGCCTTGAGGATTGAATGAGACTGGGTATAAAACACCTCGTGCAGTGCCTGGTACAAAGTAGCTACTAAATAAACAGTCGCTAACATTATGGAATATTTACTATGTGCCAAGCACTGGTTTAAGCTTTTTACATGTATTATCTCATAATTAAAATAATACTTTGCAACAACTCTATGAGAAGGATACAGTTATCATGCCCATTTTGTAGTTGAGGAATCTGAAACACGGCGAGATAGAGCACCTTGCCAAAAGTCACACAGCCTAGAAAGCAGCAGACTCAGGATATGAACCCTGAGCTCTTAACCACCGGGTTTTCCGAGGTCTCCTCCCCTCAGGTGAGCTACCGATGGCAGTTTCACAAGGTGGCACCATATGCTATTGCCAATTCCAGAAGACTGTCTGCTTAGCGAGTTTCTCCCAAATTAAGGCAGAAGAAGAGTAGAGCAAGAACACTGGGATTCCAGGTGGCACCATCACCATATTTCACCTTGTAATGAATTCAGGTCTTTGTGAGCCAATTGATCTTACACATATCTGGATGGGCTACACTGAGGGGCCCTTCCAATGACGCAAGGCTATCTGTTGTGAACACCAGCCAAGGGAACCACTGAAAACAGGTTCCAGGGCCGGCCCCGTGGCGTAGCGGTTAAGTGCTCGCACTCTGCTGCTGGCAGCCCGGGTTTCGATCCTGGGCGCGCACCGGTGAACCGCTTGTCAGGCCATGCTGTGGCGGCGTCCCATTTAAAGTGGAGGAAGATGGGCACAGATGTTAGCCCAGGGCCTGTCTTCCTCAGCAAAAAGAGGAGGATTGGCATGGATATTAGCTCAGGGCTGATCTCCCTCACAAAAAAAAAAAAAAAAAAGAACAGGTTCCTCTTGAAACATTCTGTCTTCATCTGAAACAGCTGTAGCCGTCAGATCGTGGTTAAAACACACAGACCACTTAGGGGATATAAAAGTGGTTTAAAACACAGACACTGGTCTCCTCACTGCACTCCTTCACTATAAATACTGCCCAGATGAAGAAGCCAAAATGGCAATCTAACAGGCACCACACCTGAGGGGTTCATGAGATCTGAAGAGATTCTGTAGGCTTAAATGACTCCCGTCTTTCCTCTAATTTAAAAATACAACATAACTTTGAACTTGGGCCTGATTAGCATAAATGCAGATGTTAAAACGTAAACCAAAAAAATAACAGGATTTTGGCTGGTTGTGATGAGGAATTTACTAAGGATTTTTCAGTTGAGATGAAATTAGAAATTTGAACTAGGGAGGGAGTTACTAAGTAAAAAGCCTCTATGGAATACAAAGACAGAGAAAGCAAGGGAAGCACAGAGGAAGTTCAAGGATCTCTCAGTCTGCCAGCTGGATTTGGAGAATAAAACAGCAATCACAAAGTTAGCACCACGAATCAAGGGAAAATGGAACCCCGAGTCTGAGGGCACAGCTCAGGCCTGGCGGCAGGGAGACGGTATATCTCCAAGCTGGACGTGCAAAGAAGGCCTAGCAAATGCCCACGATCGTGACGGAACCTTTTTTCTTTCTCTTGTTCTTCTTTCCAGGGTCCTTCTTCAGCCGTTTCCGCTTCTGGCTTTTCCCACCCCTCACTCTCCGGTTCCTGTCCAGCGTGGGCTCTCGGCCAATCTCAAACTGCTCTTCCCTGCCAGCATAGAGCTCGGATCCTGCTCTGGCTTCTCCCCAGAGATTCAACCGGCCATTGCCTAGAAATAAGCACAGGAGATAAGCGTTTCAAGATGAGCTCTGTAAGGGCCAGAAGCCAGATTAAACGTGGTGGTGTTGGCCCCGAGCTGGGACCAAGTCTATTTCTGGGGTGAACCCCCAGCACACATACCTCCAGCACCAAGTGGCAACGGGCGCTTGGACAGAAACGTCTGGAGCCTCACTGTGAGCCCGTTCTCTGAGGTGCTGTTCTCCTACAAGACAAGTACATCACCGGAAGGAAGCTCCCACAGACCCCCAGGAGCCCAGAGCGACAATGCACCGAGGCGTGCAAGTCTCTGCGGAAGAAGCTGAGGATGGCTGTGCAGTGACCGCCAGGAAGCTGGCCCAGCACGCCTCAGGGGGTGGGGCTCTCCAGTCCTGCCACTCTCTCACTGCACATGCACTCCCTCTTGTATGACCTCTGTCTCGCAGACTTTCTCTCCTTCTTTAACAGGAATACCTGTTCACCTCACAGAATTGACAAATAAATAGGCCAGGCAGATACTGAAGGGGCCTGACACACTTGCAAAGCATATGGAAGTAAACATTTGCGTCTCTGGTCAATTTTGGTTTGACCAATTCAGAAACCACGAGCTGGGAGAGAGAGGAGGAGGAGCAGCGAAGGCGATCCCTCGCAGTGGTGGTCTGGGTGTGGATGCCCACCTTTTTGGCGTCGTTGATGATATAGCTGGTCCAGATCCAGTTGCGCTTTATGTGTCCGTAGAAACTGGAATCGAGCCCAGCAGCTCCCAGCCCATCTCCAGGGATCAAGCCTTCATCCACAACCTCACGGCTGCCCCTGAGAAACGGGAAATAAACAGGAAAAGAGCCTTCCTCGGGAACTGAAAAGAGAGCCCATGGAGTGGGTGGGGGCATTTTTTATAAGTAAATTTTACCTTCCTAGAAAAACACCTGACAGGTAGAAGTGAAGAACTTGTCAAAAGCCCAGATTTTTATGTAAAAATCCCAATTTGTGAATTTTGGCAACTAATTCATTTTTTGTTAACAGTATGTTGGGCTAACTAAAATAGGGCTGGAGCCAGATGTGGCCTGTGGCCACTAATTTGCAGCGTCTGCACCAGAGACTCTGGCCCTCCGGGTCCAACATCCAAGGCACGACACGGAGGAGCTGGAGTCTGGGACGAGGACCCCCACGGCCTTGTACTGGGCCAGCGTGTCAAGGGATGGGAGCACGTGGAGGGACGGGGACGCACGTGGTGTACTGCATCATGGCGCTCTTGCGCTCCAGAGCGTGCTCCAGAGTGTGCTTGTCGATGGCGCTCTCCTGCTCCTTCTGCAGACTGCCCTCCTCATCACTGCCCTGATCGGGGCTGTTCTTTCTGACACGTGGGTAGCGCACCACACCTAGAAAACCAAACACAAGCTGCACTGGTGACGCCTCCCTGCTGCAGTTCTGGCAGGCCACGGTGGGCTGCTGGGTGGCGAGAGAAGAGTGGACTCTGTTCTGTGACTAGACTCCCCCAACCAGAGGAGAGGGTCTGAAACCGGCAGAACCTCTTTGTACAAAATGCCTTTTAACAGGGTGGCTGAGGGAGCAGAAGGAAGAGAGTTAAAACCCTGGTGGGTGAACCCGAGAAGAGTCTGCATGCAGGCTGAACTCTATTAAAGAGGGAAGGCAAGCAGGCACCCGGAGAGCCCAAGAGGCTCGGGGAGTCACGGGCAGAGGAACCTGTGCCTTCCTTCCTGGGGGAAGCCCCATGGAGCTCCCGGGTGCCAGCACAGAGGAGCGCGAAGTGACAATGACTACACTTAGTGGCGGTGGCAGGGGTCAGGGTTGGCAGGGGTCAGAACAGATAGTTCGACACAGCGTCACAGTTTCCCTGGACTCATTAGGCTCCAGAGCAGCCAGATGTTTCCTGAGTGCCCAAGAAGCGTATTAATTTAGCTGAGAAATTATGTTTAGTTATTCCACAATAAAGAAAATTGCATTTCTTGCAAGAAAACATAAAACACTACTAAAACCATTGCTTGAATAAGGCAAAGGAAGGTTATAATTTGCAGACTATCAAAGACCTCCTCAAAACACACTCAGCTGGAGACTTTGGCCTGGGTGGGGGCGAGGGGCAGTGCGGAGAGCTCACGCCCTGTGGCCCTCAGCTGGAACTTACATAAGACATCTGGTTCAAGCTTTGCCTCAGCCCCAGAAGGCAGCGGTGGTGGTGTTTCCAGTTTAGAAATGAAGAAACTGAGGCTCAGAGGTTACAAAGAGTTTGCCCAAGGTCATCCATTTGAGTGGACAATTGAACCTAAGAGGACTTAAGGCAATGCTTCTCATGTGCACCACCAAGCTGACTGCTAGAAATGCAGAATTAACCCGTCCCCAGGTCTGCTGAACCCAGATCTCTGGGCAGGACCCAGGAATCCACATTTATTTCAGCACGCTCCCAGGTGATGCTGTGCACACTCATGTTCCGGGAGCCCCTGCTTTAAAGGATGCTCACGTGTTATTTACACTATGCTTTTCCCTAAGTCCTCGGGGCAGAACCCCTCAAATGTTTGCTGAATGAAGGGACAATCAATGCCTGATTAACAGACTCAATAAGCCTTCCACATTTTTGCTCAGGAACACTAAAAGAGATGGAAATTAGCCAGCTGTCAAGCCTGAAAAACTCTGGTGCAAATAATATACTGGTTCACAAATTTTTATCTAGGTATAAAATGCAGGGGAATTAGGGCACTTTAAAAATCTAAAATGGTAAAAGCCTAGCTCACTACTGAATGCCAGAGGATTCTATGAAACACACTCTTCTAAAATTTGTGTGGACCCATTAAAGGTTCTATACAACTGCTCATTACCCTGTTGGCATTAAACAATTCTAAATATACATGGGACTCTTGCTTTGCAAAAATCGAAGTGTAATTCTGATCTTTCAGCTCTGTGACAGGAGAAAGAGAACAGGATTCCTCTCCCAGGTGCAAATTGAATGCAGCATCCTTTTTCTCCTGGTAGAAGTGGCAAGAAAAGGCCAGATGGAAACTGGCTTAGAGGAAAAAAACACTGGACTGGAGATTCTCTAGTCTTCTACAAACCCTCCATTCATTCGATAAACATTTATGGAGTGTCAACTGTGTACCAGGCACTTTGAGACACCCTGGGGATGGAAGCCAAATTTTCTGTGATCAAGGAAATCACAGAATGAAGTCAGACGACTGTAAAGATTCTGGAAAGGCTTTCTCGAAGAGGTGATGGTTGAAGCAGGAGTGGCCATCAGTGAGGTGAACGTGGGTCAGGGGACATTCCAGAGAGGAAAACGACACAAGCAAGGGCCTTACCCAAAAGCCCAAGTCATCCAACCCACTGGCAGGTCTGGTCGGTTCTTCCTCCAAAATACCTTCCAACCCGCCCCTGTCCTTTACTGTCACCAGAGGACCTCTTCTGCACAGTCACAGCCCTTAACTGGACTCCCTGCTTCCACTCTTGTGCGCCTCAGACCGTTCTCCACATAGCAGCCAGGGTGAGCTTTGAAAGACATAAGTGACCTTGCTACTCCTTGCCCACAACCATCCAATGGCTTCTCGCTGCTCTTAGAACAAACCCAAACTCTACCATGTCCTGCAAGGCCCCCAGAGTCGGACTCCTGCCTGCTTCTCAGTCTCAGCTGCCATCCTCCCTCCCACCCACATCGGCCTCTTCTGTTTCTCCACCACCACTCGGGGCCTTTGCACTTGCTGTTTCCCCGCCTGGAATGTTCCTCCCCAGCTCTGGGCACGGCTGGCTCAGCCTCGTCCATTAGAACTCAGCTCAAATGTCTCCTCCTCAGAAAGGCTGCTCCTGACCACCCATTAAAACATCCTTGACTCATCCCCGGTGTATCTCCTCCACAGCACCTATCACACTCTGGATTTCTCTCTGTGCTGTGTGTCTTCTCCACAAGAATGTCAGTCTCACTGCCGCATGGTCAGGCACAGGAAAGGACACAAGGTGTTCAATAAATACCTACTGAATGAACAAATGAAGAAAGACAGAAGTGGAGCTGCTTGGGCTCACTGGGGTGTGGGCTGGGAGTCCTCCCCATTCCAAGCCCACCCCTCTCCTTTCTAAGGGAGCCCCGAGGACACTCTAGACCCCTGGGGAGCAGTATGAAAACAACAAGGTTGGGCGACTTCTAGTCTCTATATTCCAGTCAACCCCCAGAACGGAGCGAAAACACTGAGGTCCAGCAAAGACAGACGATACCTAGCGGGGTATTGAGGCAGACGCACTGCAGATCAAACCAATAGTTTTCCACATCCTGCATTGAGTTCAGGACATACAGACGCCTTTCAAAGGGCCGGCTGCTGTGGGCAAGGTTGTAATGTGGGTCACAGATGGTGGTGTCAACGATAACGGCATTCTTCTTCAAGAAAATAAAGACCTGCAAGAGAGACGTTGGATGGGGCGAGGCGAGAACCTCAGCATCAGCAGCGGGGTAGCTGGCTGGAAACTCTGCTGAACAGCAGGACCATCTTCATTTGGCCTTGAAAGACGTTACCTGATCTTTATCCTGAAACTTTTCTGTGGGACCAAATTGGAGCAGCCCCATGTAGCACAGCTTCTGAAGGTTTTCCACCACCGAGAAGATGTACCGTCTGCAAAACAGGGGGGAGTGCAGGCTCCAATCACACCACACTCAGCTGCCATTGGGGGTCTGCATCTGGGGCGCAAGGGATGCAACTTGTTCATTCTCCCCTTTCTACCTGCGCGGACCTGGAGGACTGGCTTGGCCTGCTCTGTACTGAGCCCCAGAACCACCTTCTCAGCACCCAATGAGGGCAATGGAGCAGGGATCCTACACCGGGGGTTTGGTTTAGAAAGCAAAAGAAACAAAAGGAAAAAACCACTCCGATACTGTAGTCTTTACCAGCAGATTTTACTTTAAAAGAACCTTGAAATCAAGTACTAAAATGTACCAGCCCACACTTCATTTGCCCCTGAGCTTTATTCAGAAGGCTCACAGGTGGCTGCGTTAATGAAAACCGAGTCTTTACAACCCGGAAGGCAGAAACCTTCCCTCTTCCCGGTGAGCGATTATTCAGAACTCTAACTTTAAGGGGCTTGCTGGGACCCGCGGCCACTCTGCGTCAGTTTCAGGGACCTCACCTCTTGTACAGAAGCTGCTGCCGGATAGGCCTGGGGAGAAAGCGGATGAGCGTGTGCTTCTTCAGAGGGTCATTCAGAAACTCCTCGAGGTTGTCCACCTAAGAGGTGATTTTCAGGTTCAGCTCACCCTCAAGGCCAGGGTGAATTGCAAGAACCGTGAAAAAACACTCACCTCTACTTTCTGAGCTATGGTCTCTCTGAAGCTGCCCATCGGCCCCCTGGTGACAAGGCCCCCTCCTTCCTGCCCCCCTACACTTCCCACATCTCTGCCTTCAGTCTCATCACCCCTCCCTTCTAGCCCACCTGCCACACTGCTGGGTGCAATAAATAGGAGCCCTCATATACTGCTGGTGAACATACAAATTGCTAAAACATTTCTGGGGGACAATATAGGAATATATTTATTTATATTTAAAAAAAAGAAGAATGCTCATTCCCTTTGAAGCCAGTGATTCTACTTCTATCCTTACCTTAAAGAAAAAATTTTGGGGTTTCCCTTAAATATGTCTACCAAAAGGTATTCATCAACATGTCATTTAATACAAGAAATTGGAACCTAACAGAGTACTGGTTAAATAAATTAGGGTATGTGCATAAGAAGAAATACTAGGAATTTACTTAATATCAAGTTAAAATTTGATGTGGAAAATACAATATATCGTTCAGTGGAAAGAAGAGATAAAAAGAGCAAATACAGTATAGCCTCAAATTAGTTTTAACAAAGGGCAGATCTCACATACACACGCATGATGTACACACAAACATGGCACAGGAAAACAGGACCAGAAGAAAATGTACCAAACCACTAGCAGTGATATCTCTCTAAGTGATGAAGTTATGGATAAGTTCTATGATAATTTCTGTTTTCTTCTTTTTCTGTATTTTCCAAATTTCTAAAAACATATTTTACTGTTACACAATAATTATTTGTCTTTCTGTCTATTTGTCTGTCTATTGATTGATCTACCTGGAAGAACAAGTCTTTGAAATATTACCCTTGACCCACCAACCATCCATCCATTCAATGTATTATCTATCTATCTATTCATCTATCCAGAAGAACAAGTCTTTGAAGTATTTTCCCTTGACTGACCATCCATCCATCCATCCATCCATCCATCCATCCATCCATCCATCCTATCCATCATCCATCCATCCTATCCACCCATCCATCCATCCATCCATCCTCCATCCATCCATCCATCCTATCCATCCATCCATCCTATCTATCCATCCATCCATCCATCCTATCTATCCATCCATCCATCCTATCTATTTATGCATCCATCCATCTAAGCAACTGCAAGTCTTGAAGTATTTTCCCTTGACCAGGTGATTGTAGGCCCTCCAGCCTGGAGCTGAAGGACCAGCCCTCATGATAGCCTGGGAGTTGCCAGTACCTTGTAGCTGACTTGCACAATCTGGACAAAGATGGAGAGGGGCAGGCAGAGGAGAAGGTCACTGACGAGAGCCCAGCCGAAGCCAAAGTCCCTGTGGACTGGGAGGGGAGGGATGTAGCGCATCCATGAGGCTTCATCCACGTATACTAGGAGAAAATCAGAGACAGGGGCCCAGTCATGATGGTGATATCATCTCCCAGTAGGTCTTGATTCCCTCTCACCACAAACTCAGGCAACCCTACTTATCAGGCAGGAAGCCCAGAGGTTCAGGAAGTTTGCATTATGTCTTTATTTTGATCAGGGCAGTGTGGGGATTCAGCCAGTTCAGATGATGAGGACAAGGAATCATTGTGATTCTCCCCTGGATCCCACTGTGGCTTGCCTGCCCCGGGGCATCTTACCTGTCTCCGAGGCGAGCTCCACTTCAGCCTCCCGGCTGGCTCCATCTAGGCTGTCCTCGGGTGGGGCGTCGGAGGAGGCCTCCAAGTCACCTGCGGAGCAGGGCTGGGCTCCCACCCTGCTCGGCTCCTGTTTTCCCGTTCTCCTCTCACTGCTGAGGCCCAGCTTCTCCACTGCGTTGCTGGCAGGGTGCCCGTAGATCAGGTACCACAGGAACATGTGGACCCTCCGGAGGCGAGGCATTTTGGGCAGAAACCCTAGAGAACGCCCAAGTCCAGGAACTGAGGCAAGAAAGGGGAAGGATGGTGCTTGAGAAATCCCAGATTCAACCCAGTTCAATTCATTCAAAAACTACTGAGTGCCACTACATCCCAGCTGCCAAGGAGACAGCAAATGTTCTTACTCTCATGGAAGTTACTTTCTAGTGGGAAAGGACAGACAATAACAAAATACCTAAAATAAGACCTTAGAAGGAAGATGCTAGTGCAGAAAATAAAGCAAGGAGGCGGGGAGGAGGGCTGTAATTCCACACAGAGGCCAGGAAAGACCGCACTGGGGAGAGGCCTTGAGTGAAGTCCTCAAGTCGGTGAGGGAGCGGGCCATGCAGATACCTGGGGACGTGCATCCAGGGCAAATGCAAAGTGCTTGAGATGGGTGTGTGCCTGGTACATCTGAGGAAGGGCCAGGAGGCTGGAGTGACGGGGTGCAGGAAGGAAGGAGAGCACAGGAGATGAGCCAGTGTAATGGTGAAGGGAGCCACCATGGAGGGTCTGATAGACCACTGCATAAGGACTCCTGGCTTGATGGGGACTGGGCAAAATATTCCAAAATCTAGGTTCTTTTAAGAAGCTTATTTCTTTGTTGACACCAAGTGTTCCTTGGCTTTCCCAGTGAGGGAGGACAGCTGAGAGACAAAGGAGACATAGGATCAGGGCAGCAAGGACAAGTGACCAGAAGACCCCTCTCCACCATCACGTGGTGCCCATCTGAGGACCACCCTCGCTGCCTTTCATCTACTCAAGAGCATGTGTTGTTCAGCTGCACACACCCATGCCCGTGTTTCTCCTTCAGTCTGTACTTTCTACTGTGAAACCTTGGGAGAAAAGGCCACACTGCGTGACTGGAACCCTTAGAAAGGGCAGTCACAGAAATGACCTCTCCTGCTTGCAAGCCCCGGGTCTGCTGTGTTCCCTACCAGGACATTTTCTGCTTGACAGCGGTCTGTGCCCTGGTGAGTCACCTTTGCCCTCCTCCACCAACATGCACGTTTATGGCCAGGAGAGGAGCAAAGCACCTCGATTAGAAGGCCCTGCCAGCTGCAATTGCCCTGCACAGGTTTACATGAGAGCGGCTTGGTGGGGGATGAGGGAGGAGGCAACGCTCTTAGAGACCTGACTCTGGGAAAATTCTATGAACACTCAAACTTGTCAATGAAGGCTTGAATCATCCCCGTTTTGCAGATGGGGAAATTGATGCTGGCAGAAGTCATGTGACCAGCCCCCCATGACCCAGCCAATAATTCAGACCCGATTCCCTGACTGCAGCCCAGTGCTCAAATGTAGAACAAGTGACTCAAACATGATCACGCAAACAACAAGTGACAACAATCAGACATCGACAAGAAGCTGCCTTTTACCTACAACAGGCTTATAATTTTTAAGCTGGGTTATGCCCATTTTCTTATCAGCTTTTTTCACCCGTCCACTTTCTGGTTTAGAGGAAGCGTTTGGCTGAGAGTCTTCTGATCCACTCGGACCCTCTTTTCCTTGACTTTCTTCTTCAGCCTCCTCCTGAGGCACTGGAGGCTGGGGCACTTTAACTCTGCAGTCCAAACACGAGAGCAATACTACGATGAGAAACCCGAGGGCTGAGAGAAAGGACAGGGTCTGTCCTCATGAGTCAGATGAAGCCTTCCGGCCCCAGCATTTCAAACTCAACTTCCCACGGGGGCCAGGCAGATAATGTAAACAAAAAAAATGTGTCAGGCCACCAAACATCTGAGGATGGTGGGGACTGTGTTGAACTGGAGAGTGCACTCCCACCTACGGGGCAGCTGCTACCTTGTGAGGAGGAGAGCCCACTATGTGAGGTCCTCGGACACTTGCACAAACGCCAGAAATCAGGAATTTGATGTGAAATTAATCGGCAACTGATTCAAAGTATATGTGGCCTTCGCTTGGTAGGCCACACAAACCAACATCTGCAAGTCAGATCCAGCCCTCTGGCCACCATGTGGCACCGCTGGTTTAAACTCAGCTAAGAATTTTCTCCCGGCCCTCAGTTTCCTATCAGTCCATGAGGTGATTTAGGAATAAAATTAGAGAAGACTTCAGAAAGGCAACTAGAATCATTCTGAGCTATTATGAGACTGAGCGAGTTTCATACATCACAGGGCCTATGATTTGGAGCAGTCTGTCCACAATTAGAATAGAATTAAAAATGTTAGGATTTTTTTCTTAAAGAACCCAGAAACTGATCCTTGTACAGAGTAGAGGATTGTGAACCACAACCCCAAACCAGCAAATTCACTGATCTCACACTGTATAAACAAAGGGCTTCTGTGAAAACTGCTTCAGGAGTGAACACGCAGACCCAGGCACTTGCCTGTGGTTCTTATGGGGTGTTGCCACTTGCCTGTTGGCTGTGCTTGAATTGGAGATCCGGAAACGAACCTGCTCGATGGCACTTCTCACGAGAGGGTCGTTCTGGTCCATGGATGGGTGCACTACCAGATCCACCTGCAGAGAGGGGTCAGAGTGTCCCAAAGGGCAGGGGAGGAACTGAGGGAGACTGAGTTCCACAACTTGGTTCCTTGGTAGAACACTCGTTACACCTGTTTTCACTGACATTTCCAAAAGACAGTTCTGAAACTAACATAAAATGTGTTGCTGAACAGTCTGTGGTTAGTTACTGGCATCTGAACCCCTCAAGTAACCGAGCATTAACGCTCTGCCAACAGTAACACGCTACTTTGCCCAGGTGAGGCATTCTGGCCTGGACACAGAGGGTCTGCCCTGCAGTACCCGTGCTGGGCTGTCACAGCCCACAGCTGCTCCCTGGTGGGCCGCTCCCGACGCCCTGTTCCTGCTCTCTGAGAATTTCCCACAGTTGCTCATGAATCCTGAGGGCTTCCATCTGGAAAAGGTGAGCAGTTTTCATTAATCTCCCCTCACTGAGTGCCGTCGTGGGAAACCTGCCAGGCGTGCTTCTGAACAAATGGGCAGAGGATTTAGAGCTGCTTTTGTTGTTTTACCTTTTCCAAGGTACTGAAGCTGAACAGTTAGGGTGGTTACCATTCCAGGAGAGATATCTAGGATGACAAATGGAAATAACTTGGTGGAGGTGAGCAGAACGGGCGTGAGTGTGACAGCTGTGCAGTAGAAGGCAAGGCATGCCAGCCTGGGCCCCTGGAGAGCCAGGCTTCTTTTTTGTCTCTGTTACTGGCAGGACAGAGCAAGGTAAGGTTTTCTAAATGTGTAACTCTGGCCAGCAGGCTTCGTGCCAAAAATGGCCTGAGACAGGCCCAGGGAACAGGGAACAGGCAGCAACGCCTGGACAGGGGCTCCACAAGGCCACACTTGGCTCAGTCTCTTCTGCTCCTCATTTGTCAAATGGGGACCCCTCCTCCCTCCACGCCAACTTTTTTTGTGGTTTTATCAGGCTCAAATGAGATACAGTTAGGTAACACCTCAAAGAATTTAAAAGCACGGTGTAAAGACAAAGCATTCCTATTTCCTCATTTCCCACAGCCAAATGGCCCAGCCAACTTCCCAAAGGCCCAACGGACAGGGCCAGATGCAGGAGCAAAGGCAAAGCCTGTGGGCACAGCAACTCCAGCCAATGTGACTCCAATAGATCAGAAGGCTGCCTGCTGGCAGCACGTGCTCTGGGAGCCAGAGACCATGCTGCCGAGAAACTTAAGCCTGGTCTGGAGGCAGATGTGCACTACTACAGCCCGTGCCGGCTGGACAAATGGGCTGCCGTTCAGCGGTACCGCTGCAGTGGTCCCCTGTGGCACGAGGCCCCAGTCCTGGGCACCTTCAGTTTTGAGGCCGTGTGATCCTCAAGGTTTACCTGCGGCACTTTCTCCCCACCCCCAACCCCTGCCTGCTCCCTCCAGTACAGCCTGCTGGACATGGGGCTAAACAGGAGCGGGGACACAGCAGAGACCTCCGCCAGACTGCCCTCTCCACTCCTAGATTGGAGGAGATCTTGCCCTCAGCGACTGCCCTGAGAAGGCTGCATGCCAGGAAGACCTGCTCTGTGAAGATCAACAGAAACCAGAGGGGTTGCTGCTGATGGGTGGGGGCTTTGTTGTTCAGTGAGAGAGACCAGCACAAGGACCTCACGCCACTGCTCAAGGGGATGGGAGGGGGGCAAGCTCAAGGGCACTCACAGCACATGTAAAATCTGAGGAGAGCTGCCAACTTGGAATAGTAGAAACTGTTTCTTCCTTTTTTTTTCTTTTTTTTTGGTGAGGACGATTGGCCCTGAGCTAACATCTGAGCCAATCTTCCTCTATTTTGTATGTAGGACGCCGCCACAGCACAGCTTGACGAGTGGTGTAGGTCCACACCTGGGATCCAAACCTGTAAAGGAGGGCCGCCAAAGCGGAGCATGCCGAACTTAACCACTATGCCACTGGGCTGGCCCTGAAAATGTGTTTCTTTCTTTTTTTTTTTTTTTTTTTTTTGGTGAGGAAGATCAGCCCTGAGCTAACATCCATGCTAATCCTCCTCTTTTTGCTGAGGAAGACCAGCTCTGAGCTAACATCTATTGCCAATCCTCCTCCTTTTTTTCCCCAAAGCCCCAGGAGATAGTTGTATGTCATAGCTGCACATCCTTCTAGTTGCTGTACGTGGGACGCGGCCTCAGCATGGCCGGAGAAGCGGTGCGTCGGTGTGCGCCCGGGATCCGAACCCAGGCCGCCAGCAGCGGAGCGCGTGCACTTAACCGCTAAGCCATGGGGCCAGCCCCTGAAACTGTGTTTCTTAAGTCGTTTTTTGTACTGCTCTATGTTTTTCAAATTTCAAATGTCTCAAAAAATAAGATAAAGTAAAAAAAAACAGAAATGACCTTGACAGCTTATTAAGAAAACAAAACATCAAAGCAGAGCTTTCTTAAGGCAGAGATTTAAAACATAGAAAAAAACGTCAGGAAATGACAAGTGACTGTCCCCACAGCACCGTTTCCTTTCGGCCCAGTGCTGGCTGGGCTCTCTCAAATTATTCCAACCCTGAAAAATTTATGCCTTAGAATATGTGCTAAGCCGCTGAGCTACAGTTGCTATGGGAATGGCCCCAAACTTTAAATTTTACAGAAACAGATAAATTGAGACAGAAGAGATATATTGTTCCCCATTGGATAACCCCAGCAGCATACTCTAATTGAGTCGCTGCCATCATTTCCTCTGGGATACGTTTCCTCAGCTCTCCACGGAAAATGTTCTTGCTGCTGAGTCTAAATTTTCCACCTTCTAAATGCTGCTTAATTTCTCCCAACACTACTCTGCTGAACTTCAGCATGCCTTCCTCTCTTTCAAGGCTGGCTACAGGGCTGGACACTTGCCTTGAGCTGTACCTGCTGCTCTAAGATCCAAGCAAGTTATTCCCCTTTTCTGTTTCCAGCTTCCACAGAAAGCTGGGATGATCCCTGTTCCCCAAATTAGGAGGCCTAACAGGAAATTCCGAGTTATTGGCAACAAAGGAACAACCAAGATACAACAAGGACACGAGAAGCCAGACCAGAAAACGTCCAGCAGCACGCGGTTGGCTTTGTGGGCGTCACGAGAGCCAAGGTTACCTTCTTCTTGATGCCATCTTGAATAACCGTAGTCCGAAACAGTCTCAACAGACCCTCCTCCGACAGGTTCCGCACCAAGCGGACAATGGACTTCTTACAGCACTTGGTGGACACGCCCTCTTGCTTCTCCTGATCCATGATCATTTTCTGAATCCTGGGGCATCACAAAATAAGCAGTTAATATTCCCAATCTCATCGTGGAAGGCCTTTCTCAACCCAGGCAACCGAGACACGCCTAATGGTATCCAGTAGAAACTAGGGAAGAATTAAAGTGGGTTTCACCACTGAAAGGTTGACTTCCTGAGATATTAAAGATCATCTCTCTTTGTGATAAATGAGTTAGCAAAAGACAAGCCATCATTCACAGCAGCTTCACATTCTGAGCCTTTCACCAGGAACTAAACAGATTACATGATTTGTGACAATGATGACAGGGAAAGTGCGCACCATGATGGAAATCTGTCTTCGCTAAGTCGCCGTGCTAATTTAACATCCAGCTAAAGAATGTTCCAGTGTACCACTGTCAACACCCACAGATCTGAAGCTCTTCTTGATTCCTCTCTTGACACATCTCACTCTCCAGAGAGTACTGAGACACTATGGTGTTGTTTCTAGATCACCAATCATTGAATGGGAGAGCCAGAGGGGACATTAGGAACACCTGGCCAAATCCCTCACTGCCCAGAGGAGGAGACCGAGGCAGCAGTACCTGAAGATGGTCTCCCATCCCCTAGTTAGGGAACTCACATCCCAGGCTCCAAGGTAAGCTCCTTCTAATTGAGTGGCTCTCACACTGGGTGTCTAGGAAGCCTTGAAGATGCTGCCCAGGAGGTGGTGGTAACAATGGGTTAGAAGGACCAAACCAGAGTTTAGAGCCTGTGCTCCACCCCAAACTCAGAAGTTCTACTTGTGTCTCTTGTGTTTTTGCTTTCATATAAGACATTGTTTAACAAAAGGCTCCATAGGGCCGGCCCTGTGGCTTAGTGGTTAAGTGCGTGCGCTCCGCTGCTGGCGGCCCGGGTTCGGATCCCGGGCGCGCACCGATGCACCACTTCTCCGGCCATGCTGAGGCCACGTCCCACATACAGCAACTAGAAGGATGTGCAGCTATGACATACAACTATCTACTTGGGGCTTTGGGGGTAAAAATAAATAAATAAAGTTATAAAAATAAAAAATAACAAAAGGCTCCATAAAGAACCCAAAACAAAGTTTGTAAGTGGATGCTATTATCTGCCTGAGTTTCTTCTCACCTCTTCCTTAGCACCAAGTTTCCAAGGAAGAAGAGAGGCAAATGCACTTTCCCCATGACTTCCATTTCTTGCTCAGTCATTTTCTCCCTGTCTAGTGTACTGATATTCCTCACTGTCTACACTTTCCAAATCACACAAACAAACGGATACTACGAGAATCTATACAGCGGAAGAGAGATTCAAATGCCTCTTGGGCATTTCTGCTGCTTGGGATGACTAACTGGCATGAGATTTAGTCAGTCCAAGACAGAGAGACAGACTACTCCTTACGTGAATAAGCTCTCAATTAAGCGGAGGTTGGTGACAGCTTCTATGATCAGATTCCTGCGTTTCAGCAATCGGTAAGTTTCATGGGGTTTGTCTTGGCCTGGGCCGTGCTTCCCCGTCTTCTGGGAACCGCCACTCTCCTAGAACAGGGACCAAGAGCACATGAACACCATGGGCTCAGCAAGGTTGGGGGTCAGACACCACTCCTTCAGGTGCACTTTCCCTTTTTATGGAATTTCTACACCCATGTTTCAAGAAGTAAAGTCAAGAGGACTATTTCCCCTACTGGATTCCACCACCCCACAATTTCAGTGCTTTGAAATAGCAAAGACATCTGCCAGCAGAGGATCCTAGAACTTTATGAAGATCAGCTGGTTTCAGAACACAAATTAGAGGCATCTACTGCAGCACCTCCTGAAGATGTAGAAAGCCTTCACTCAATCTCCTCTTGGTTCTTCCACAGTGGAAGGGAAGAAACCAACTTACTGAGAGACTACTCCATGCCAGTCACTCTGTTAGGCTTTTTTCATCAAAAACTCTCAAACCACCTTATTATTATGGTTCCCACTTTACAGAAGAGGAAACCAGGGTTCTTGTAGATGATGAACAGGTGAAGTAACTGTCCAGGGTCACAGAGTATGACTGTGCAACAGGATGGGCTTCTGCCTCACGGGCTTCTGCCTCCAAATAGAGGAAGCCCATGGAAGGCTCTCTGGGAATATAAGATAGAAGCAGAGGCAGGCTTCTGAGTTCGGCACAGGTTGTCCCTAGGTAAATGAGGATGAGTGGGGAGAGAAAGACAATGAGAAGAGAAGAGAGATCAACGCTCTCGCTCTTACTCCTGCCAAAATGCCCACTTCTCTCTTCATGGCTCCTTTCTGTCTTCCAGGAGCTTAAAATGAACTTGTCCATCTGCCCTCGGATCAAGTACGTTAAAGCCCAAATGTGCACCCTGAAGGGAAAGGAAATCCTAACTCTAACATATTTCTCGCAAATCACTTGGCACAAATCAGCACCACATGGCAGCCCAGGGCCTGTTTTGCTGGACGCCCTCCTCACTTGGAGCAGTGCTGTCAGGGAAGGAGGCTACTCGGTGCTGGTGTCAGAACTGCCAGACTCCAGATCACCTCCCTGCTGACTGATGAGCTCTAGGGAGGCACAGTTTCTTTCTTGAAGGGGGAAGGGCTCAAGGGGTGAAAGATGCAAAGAATCGAGAAGGGGCCCAGAAGTGGCAGAAAGACCTTTGTGTCCTCTTGCATGTCAGAGCACACATTTTGGAGGAAAACCGTCTGGCTGCTTTCCATAGGGCTGCTGGATAGCAAAGTGCAAACGTGCTTGGCCAAGCACCCTCCAGGTAGTAGCTGATGCCGCTCTTCTCCGCAGGTATTTGAAAAGAAGGGCAAGCTTCTGCCATTACTTTGGGAATAGATTTCTAAGAGGAAGAGAAAGAGCTGACCTAGGAAGCAACTGCAAGGAGCTCACTGCTGGAGACATGTGGACCTGATTAGAAGGTGCAAAGGGGGTGGTGGGCCAGAAAGACAGGTAAAACCCTTGAGAACCTGCTGGGCTCTAGCCGCCAGCAGGCCCAGGTTCTTCAGTTAGAGACAATACCAATCATGACTTGATATGATATGAGTTGCAGCATCCAAAGAAAAAAGGCCCAGAAGGTTCTAGAAAAACCCACAGAAAACCTTCCCCACCCCACGCCCCATCACTCTTGCTGTACGGATAGTACCAAAGCACAGGCCTCCATACCAGAAAGGGAGAAGCAAGGCAGGGTGGGAACTCCACACATGTGGGTTCTAATCCTGGCTTTGTCATTAACTGAGCAGGCAAGTCACTCAGTCCCCAAGGGCCTCACTCTCCTCCACCCCGACCAGAGCTGACATTTACCTTACAGGGCTGCTGTGAAGCCTGAACAAAACAGCAGCGATAGCGTCAAAAGCCACCCCTGACCACAAGTCTGCTCTGTGCTGGGTGCCTCATCCTCTGACTGTGTTTCTCAAGTGCAGGAGGTGCCCCTGGCAGTATCAGAGGCACTTTCAAGTGACAAAGCACAGCATTACTGAACTGAATCATGTAATGAGAAAGGCGTTCCTGTGTCAATTGTCTTCTAATTACACTGATGAAAGAGTACTGATTTGATTCTACTGTGTACATAACACTGTGACATACAACAGAATCTGGCCAGGATGTTTTATTATATCTATTTTATGATTACCTTCTTTTTACGGTAAATGATGTTGGCCTTTCATTTAAAGTAGGGTTCCTCAACCTTGGCACTGTTGACATTTTGGGCTGGATAATGCTCTGTTGTGGGTTGTCCTGCCCATTTTAGGATGCTTAACAGCATCCTTGGCCTCCACCTACTAGATGCCAGTAGCACCCTCTCCCCCGAGTCATGACAAGCAAAAATGTCTCCAGACATGGCCAAATGTTCCCTGGGGGCAAAACTGGCCCAGAGTGAGAACCACTAATCTAAACTAGCCATATAAATTTTTCCTCCAAAATAAATTTATGTAAAAAGAGTAAGTTGTTGGAAAAGAAAATATTGTGTAAATAACGGTGCAGGTGATTTCCGGCAGGGCATGATTCCTGTGTGACGGTGATAGATAAATGAGCACAGTGTTACTTCTCATGAGCATCTAGCCCACTGCCTGGCACGGAGCAAGCACTCAGCAAGTGGCGCTTTGACTGTTACTGATTTTGTTGTTGTTGTGATTCTTAAGCACCGAACTGATAAGGTTGACATCCACCTGCCACAGGCTCCTTATTAGAGAAAGTGCATTCCCACTGTGAGCACTCACCTTTGGGTTTTCAAGCCTGACCTCTTCGATCACAGCTATGTCACCACTCTTATTCTCCATGCGGCAGGAGCCATAGGACACGCTGGGGTCTGTGGAGCTGTTGGTATCCAGGAGGCTGTCCCTGCTGGCAGAGCTCCGGAAGGCTTTCCCCTCAGCAGCTCCTGGGCAGGATGCTGACTGCTTCTTCAATGGGTGTAGGTTTACGACTTTCCACCCACCTGCGGTGGAGGGCAGGAGTAGAATGAATGAACCATGGCCATGTCAAGGGGGAAAGCGACAGGGGCATTTATGCTCGGCAGCCAAACCAGACCCATGCCGGCCGAAGGATTCCATGTGGTCATTTTAAAGACTAGTGTGGTGGGTCAAGCAAGCAGCATGGTGCCCCTCCTCTTAGCGGGATTCCAGATTTGCAAATCTGTCTTTGGTACCATCCTTCACACATTTTTAAAAAGTCTTCTGTAACTAAACTAAAAACCTGCAGGGTTCTTAAATAGATTGTTGGAGGGAAGAGACTAGAGGAATTTTATGGAATTCCACCCCTTTAATAGTAAAAACACAACAAAACAAACAAAACACATTTGCCAAGAATTGACTTGCAAGCAGCCAGGAGACAGACCACATGACTGTCTCCTCAAACTTATGATTATGTGATGCGAGTGACACCAACAGGTCCCAGATTAGGACATACCAAGGAGCTCCTTAGGTGTCTGCTGAACTGAACGGGTGTTTTTACTGAAGATATCCAGGGCAAGGCGGGATCGGCAGCAGCTCAGATTGAGGGCACGCACCCCCTGCCCGCTCTCCCCCAGCCCGCCCCGAGAGCACCGCCTACCCTTGGCTGGGGTGGAGTGATGAGGCCGAGTCCTGAGACTGAGGCTGGAGGAGGACCTCACATTGCCCCTCGGTCCTCTGCCTCTCCTCTTGCTGCTGCTGCAGCCGCCCTCCTCCTCACTGTCCGACTCGGACAGGAAAGTGTCCTCCCCTTCAGGCAGCAGGGACTCCTCCTGCACGGAGGCCAAGCTCACAGTGGTCAGGAGCTCATTCCGGGCCTTCTCCCTCTCGTACTGCCGGCTGAGGTCGCTCTCTTCTGCAAACACGCAGGAGATGTACTTGGTGGTCCGCTGCCGCCCTTCATCTTCCATGAACCCCTGGAGGGATGAGAGGTGTTTAATCACACTCAAGAGGGCGCTGTAACACACAGGCATTCAAGCGACCCCTGGGTCTGCAGGGTCTACTTCCTTATCACTCCTGCGCTGACCTGCGTCTCTTCCCTCTCGCTGCCTGGGCCCCAGGTTAGGCCCATCGATGTTCCGTCATGGGTCTTCCTGTCTGTCATCCCTCAAGTCCCGCTTCCACAGCCATGTGGGAGGTGGTTTTCTAAATTGCAATCCTGACTGTGTGTCTACTTGACAAGACGGTGAGCTCCTTTAGGGCAGGGCCCTCACTTGGTCTTCCACATGTCCCCAGTGCCTGGCACAGCACCAGGCCCATGAGAAATGGTCAGTGAACAGAGTTTTTGCTACGCAGAATTCAACGGTTCATAACTGTTGTCACAGACTGGTGAGTCAGGGCCTGGAGGTCACCAGCTCCATTCAGGCCCTGCCGTGGGGACTGATGACAGGTCATCACCAATCCATGCCCATTCCATCTTCTAGGACAGGGGAAAGGGGCTCTCCCAGGGCCCTTAATGGCCAAGAGTAACACCTTCTATATAGCACCAGACGCCAAGGACAGTGCTAAGGGCTCTGCAATCATTAGCTCGACTATAATACTACCTTTCAGCAAAATGGCCAAATAGTTGACAAGAAGAAAATGACACACAAAGGGCTGAGACGGCAGGTCTGAGTTCCAAAAGGGGAGTGCCAGACATGCATACTTAGCCAACTTGATGTCTCTAGGAGCCAAGCAAGTATATAAATGAGAGGGAGGGCCAAATGGGGACCGTGGAACCCTGGAGAGCCCCCACTTTGTCTCAGAGGTGGTGAGATTTTAGCCAGCTTCAGCTGACTGTCCCCCCATGGCAGTGTGCTCCCCATGCTGCCACGTCTCCTGCTGACTTTTCAATGTGGACAACTCATTCCATTTTTAAATTGTGAAAACCACAGTGAAGGGGAGACTAGCTATGCCCAGGGGCTGCTTTCAGGCCCCGGACAGCCATTTGCCTCCTTGACAGAGACGGGAGGCCATCTGAGACATTCCTTCATAATCACACTGCGTGCAGGTCCAAAGAAAAGAACTGTGCGGGTGACTCACGGCGTTACCTTGACAATTTTGAATCTCTGAAGAAGGCGACACAGCATTCTTGCTTCCAGTTTCCCCACATTCATGGCCACTCGGATTTCAGCTTGGGAAATTCCTTTCGTGCCTCTGCGCTCAACTGTGTGAAACAATGTACTTGAACCCCAAGCTCCGCAAAGGAGCTGCTCTGCATAAGTCAATTCCCACCCACCTTTCTTAAGCACAGACATTTCAACGCAGTGAAACCAACAGAATAAAATATATGCCTCCTCTCTCCCTCCCCTCCCAAGAATCTCTGAACACTGCTACTGATGGCTAATTTTTAAGTGCTCACTGTCTGACTCCTCCATGTTAAAACAGTAAATGTCAAGTGATCAACTGCTGATCTGCTAACATTGTTTCTACTCAGCAGCAGGAAGTTAGCTTTTTCACATGAAAGGACTTTTTCAGATAAATGAAATTGACTCTTTTAAAAAGCATCAAAATAATTTTAAGTTAAGAACTTTTTTCATGTCCCTGTCTTTCTCGGTAGCCTTGAAGGCATTATGGACACTGATTATCGCATTGTCCTGTAACAGCTGTCAGCCAGCAGGGGCTACGGCAGGACACAAGGCTATCTGGCCCCGTACTAAATGACCAGCGGACAACTGTGCTCCACTACGTGCTCTATCTGGTTTGCTGGCTCTCGCCCTGCCACACGCTGTCATTGTTCGGTGCTATTAGCGTATGTGCCTCTAAGAGGCCCTTTTAAATTTATTGGACTGCTCTGGGACTGGGACTCCAGGAAGGAGCCGGGTGGGGTGGGGTGGGGGTTGCAGGGTGTCCCTCCGGTAAAACACACGAACTACAGGGCGGACTTTGTGGCAAGCGTTGCAGCAAAGCCCTTTGATGGGTCAGAAATATTCCCCCCTTTATTTCCTGCTGCATCACACGCTTGAGGCTGCCAGGCAAAACCAAGCTGGATAAAGGCGGTTTTGCTGCCTCGGACATGCAGAAAAGTAAACAACAAAATGAAAAGAGGTGACCAGGATGTGCTCTCATATTGAACTAATAACATGCTAAAAGTGGGGATGAAAGGGTTAAGGGCAGCTTTTCCCAAACTGTGTTCTAAGGAACCCATTCTGAGAGATATTACGAGTTGATAAAGACTGCCACACAGCCCTCCAAAAACGCTGTGCCAATTCACCAGTCTAGTTTTGTACCTATTGGCTGAATCAGACTTGCAGCCACCTCACCTCTACTCTGTCCTCCTCCCCACAGGGACCTGCGGCCACACCATCTAGGGCACTGGGTCACTGCTGTCTTACATAGATGTTAGCAGATCTAGGGGAGCAGGGAGGCAGGGGGAGACAGTTTTTCCCCTCTTCATCACTAGAATTCCCAGCCTGCTCTGACTCCAGACCAATTTTAGAAGACAGTAGGGGACTCAAATCTTTGAGTGACAATACTAACAGCTAATTTTTGTGAGTGCCTTCTAAGTGCCAGGCACTACCCCAACTGTTTTAACCCTGTTCCTCAATTAGCCCTTATCACACGTGAGGGTGGACATTGTCCCCATTTTGCAGATGAGGGAACTGAGGCTCAGAGACCTTGTTAAAGTCACACAGCTGGCAGACAAGGGGCAGAGCCAGGATTCAAACTCAGATCTGACCCAAGCCTAACCCCTCAAGGGAACCAGGTGCTTGCCATTGCACTACATTCACAACAGCAGAGCCTCTTCTAACACGTGGGCAAAACGCTCCTCGACTCAAATGCTCAGGAACCTACTGAGTTCATAGGTCTGCGTGAGCATGTCCCGCTCATACACAACGTCCACCGGAGGCACGGCCTTGGAGATGACCTCCTCATCCTCGTCGTCGTCCTGGTCGTGGTCGTCCTCCACCTTCCGTTTGAATTCCTTCAGCAGCTTGAGACAGCGCACCATGACGTCGGTCCCTAGGACACAAGCACATGTTCCCCAGCCGTGAGAAAACCAGGGCTGTGTGGGAGGAGCTGAGGCTCCTGACACGACACGGCCGACGTCAGCAGAGACACAGACACACAGAAAGGTCACACACAGCAGCGAGTCTGGAACGTTTAAAACTGCACACCTCGAGGCACAAGACCTGAAAATTTTCTCCAAAAAACTGCTTTTTAATATAATGAGTGAACAAAGAAATGCAAATGACGGGAATAATAAGGTGCCCTGTTAGTCCTATTAAATAAACAGCAGCCTTCTGCTTGAGACAAACTCCATGACAACAGGCAACGTGCCTGTCTTTTCACATCGTCTCCCCAGCACTCAGAACAGAGCCCAGTACACGGTAGGCACGCAAGCAGCATTGCTGAAAGAATGCAAAACATCTTTTTCCTTTTAGGCCAATACCCACCACCAATAAGGTGTGGCAGCAGTGTGCAGACATTCCACACCCTTCCAGAGCCTTTCAGGGGCCCTTTAACCCACTGATTCCAAGTGTGGGACTTTATTCCAAGAAAATAGCTCAAAAAGACGTGAAAGCTGCCAGTCTAACAGGCCTATACAGCACTCTTGACAGCACTAGCTTTTACGAATAACATAAAACAATGACGACGGGGACAAAGTGGTGGTACAGCGACAAGCCACCACACTCTGGACTAGCACCTCCTTCAGACAATCACACGCACCTACACTCAACCTACGAAAGCAGGAGGTGGGAAAAAGGACAAGCTGTGCCTACGGCTGGAACCAGAGACAGGCAGAAGAAAGAGCAAACACATCTCGACATGTGATGTGCTAACTCATTTGATCCTGGAGGCATTTTACAGATGAAGAAACCGAGGCACAGAGGGGTTAAATAACTTGCCCAGACTCCCAACAGCTTCTAAGTGACAGGGGCAGAGTTCCTTAAGCAGGGTGACAGGTCCCCAACACGAAAGAGATGATTCTGCAATAAGAAGTCCTATCATATATGACAGTGTGCAGCAGGACGTCTACACCCTACTCCCTAAAACCTACGAATATGTTACCTTCCGTGGTAAAAGGGACTTGTAGGCGTGATTAAGTTAAGGCTTTCTGTTGTGGTGGTGGTAGTCAAGGATTTTGAGATTATCCTGGATTATCTGGGTGGGCCCAGTGTAATATCACAGAGTTCTTAGAAGAGGGACAGAGGTAGGCAAGAGGATCAGAGTGAGAGATTGGAAGATGCTATGTCCCGGCAGTGAAGATAGAGGAAGGCACCACGAGCCAAGGAATGCAGGTGGCCTCTATAAACTGGAAAAGGCCAGGGAATGGATTCTCTCCCAGAGCCTCCAGAAGGAACACAGCCCTGCCAACAGCTTGATTTCAGCCCAGTGAAACCCATTTCAGACTTCTGACCTCCAGAATTATAAAATATTAAATTCGTGTTGTTTTAAATCACTAAGTTTGTAGTAACTGTTACGGTGGGGATACAGACAGTTTCTCCACCAGCTCTCATCAGCAACCGGGGTCAGAATCCTTGGGTACCACCGTAAGGAGGCGTGGCAGTAAAGCTGGTCTCTGCAACTCAGTGCCGCCTGTGCAGGCACTATGGCCACTGAAGGCCTTCCTGTGGGATGAGAAATGCCCACACCAGAGCACCGCAGATCGACGTCCAAGCAAGTTCTGGTCCAAAACCCCAACTCGAACAGGGGATTCTCGTGGGGACAGCACGTGGCCTGCAGGTGACGTTCACAAAAAACAGAGCATCTCAGGGCCCTGAACTCATCAGAGACTTACCCACCAGAGCCCTCCCGGAGGGCAGGCCTGGGGCAACAATCAGCAGAAATGCAGGCAGCCTCGGCAGTCCCCAGGCCCAGCCTGGTGCTGATTCCCTCCATTCCTCACAGCGACAGAAAACCCCCAGTTCATGACTTTTCAACGGAAGAAACAGGAAGCCCGAGGCCCGGCCCAGGCCTCCTCACACCTCGGCTCCCTGCCTGCTGGGGCCTCTCAGCTTCTCCGCAGCTTTGCCCTTTGCCCCTCTCCCTGTTTCTCCCTCCCAGGACGGCAGCCTAAACTTAGCACCCAGGAGGGGGGACATGGGGACGAGGGGACTCTTGGGCCCATCTGTATGCGTGAGAACTATTTCCAGGCTCCAGTGACCAGGACTGGGTTCTCTGTGAGCATTTCCTTCTAGCGGCTGCGGCCAGAGGCACCTGGTGGCCAGCACACCAGCACGCGGCAGAACACTGACCGCCAAGCCGTTCCCCACTGGTCCTCCTCTCTGTCCTCTACTCGAGCCCCCTGCCCCACCCCCCTCAATCCCCATCTTACCCCTAAGCTGGTGCTCACAGAGCAACCTGCTGCTCATAATAACAAAACTACTACCATTCCTCGAACGTGGGCAGGTCCTAGACGCAGATCTAAGCTCTCCACAGCCTTAGGAGGTGGGTGCTACCATCTCCCTTTCACCCTTGAGAACACAAGGAGCTGAGGAATTTGCCCAAACCCCCACCTCTTAGCAAGTGAGGAGCTGGGATTACTGGGATTACTTTGATGACCTATGGCCCCTAATTGAAAGATGTCATGTGACAGAGAACAGTGGGTGACATGGGGCCAGGGACTCTGGCTTCACATGAGTGGTGGCACAATGTAGCACTTAAGGGAGGCAGACTCACAAACTCTTAGCAATAGCCTGACATTACCTCTTCCACTCCTTTTTAACTTCTGTAAGAGGCTAATTAGCCAAGAAAAGATACACAGACAGCCCTCAAAATAAGCACAAGAAGAAGAGGAGAAACGTTACTAGTACACTCCTGGACTCAAAAAGCAACCAAGGAGAAATGCTCTTAGCCTTGGCAGCCTCTGCTCCTCAAGCCTCGGAGATGACTGTTCTCACCTCTACAGCACTTGACGCCTGTCGTCCGCACCCCCCCCCCCCCCCCCCCCCCCCCCCGTCAGAGCCTTCTCCAAATGACAGAGCTGCCTCCTCTGCTGACAGCCAGGACAGACAGACAGTTCAGAGGGAGTGTGGGGATAAAACGGGCTCCAGGGGCAGGCAGAAGTGGGTCAATCTCAGCTCTACAAGTTCCCATTTCTGTGACTTTGGGGAAATGACAGTGTAGCTCTGTTTTCCGCTCAGTAAAATGAGACGACAACGTTCTCTACCTCATGGGTCAGTGTTCAGATGACCCGAAATAACGTCTGTACAGAGGCTGGCACAGAGCAATCATTTGACACCAACACCCAGCACTTGTTGTGGGCCAGGCATTGTGCCAGGGGCGTTACAAGAATACACCCATAAAATCTCACAATCCGAGGCTGGCAGGCCCCTGTAGGCCCCATGGTACAGATGCAGAAGCTGAGGCACAGAGAGGTTACGTGACTTGCTCAAAGTGACAGAGCTATGAAGCGGCAGAGCTAGGATCTGAGCCCAGGCTATCCGAAGCTCTCAATCGGTATAGCAATTATTCTTCCTGGTATCATCAGCACCTAGCACGGTGCAGAGGCCTGACAAACAGCAGTTGAATTAAAGATAGTTGGTCCCTTCTTGCCAGGTAGGAAAGCCTCATAGCTGGCCTAAGGTCGTGGTAGCCTGGCTCCTAGAGATGTGTGAGAACTCGCCCCTGCTCTGGCTCTGAGCACGGGGTCAGGAAGGCTTCTGGACAGGCAGGTTGTTGGCCTGGGGAGACTGGGGATGATGCATGAGGACTGAGCTGCTCCCTGCAATCACAGGGGGCACTGCGAGCCCCAGGACTGACAAGGAACTTGTGAACCAGGGGAGGCGAGTCTCTAGTACACCTTGAGCAAGCAGTGGGTGATCTCAAGCACCTGAGGCTGGGCCTAGTATTAGGCTGTTGTGCTTCCAGAAGGCCCAGCATGACTCACTCAGATGGCTGCTGGTGAGGTTTCGGGCCATGGGGTCTGCAGCTCGGCTGGTCCTAGAGCATAGCTGATTTCTCTGCCATGAATCCCAACTGCATGGACTTTCTTCTGTCTCCAAAAGACAAGGAAACCTGATCATGTACTCAGATTCTGTCTGTGTCTGATTCTCAACATACTGACCATGGAAACATCTCCCTTTCCCCATGTCATACCATACGCACCTTTACTTTGGAAAACCTTGTGTTAGACAGGTGTGCACAGTGGTTACGAATCTGGACTCTCCCGCCAGAGCTGGTATGTGAACCTGGGCGAGCTGGTTGGCCTCCCTCAGTCTCAACTGTTTTGCCTGTAAACTAGGGCTAATGACAATGTGTAGCCTCATGGGGTTATGGGGAGAACTGTAAGAGGTAAGGGAGGTAAAGGATGGAACACAGCGCAGTCTGTGCCTCATGATCCCAAGAGTTTCACTGGCCCTTTATTGCTTTCCCATAGTTCTAGGGTTTTACCAGACTCAGAATTTCAATTTTTATTACTAAAATCCCTTCAGCTCATACTTGCCTTTTTAAAGGAGCCTGATCCAGACCACAAGTCGGCTAAAGCCAAAGCAGAAGGGGCCAGAGGGAGGCCCCCGCACACCCACGCAGGCGAGTGCAGCCTATCACTCCATCCGAGCTGCCTCCTCGGTTACCCGCAATACCCCTGGAGGAACCGGGGGCCTATTACAGCAACCACTGACCGCTGAGTACAGGGCTTTCTTTCCAGGGACAAAAGGCAGGAGAGAGATGACCAGCCAGATCACTGCACAGGCTCTCAAGCACATGGAATTTTAGGCATTTTAAAGACACGGCACATGCTAATGGCAGCAGTTCAACACAAAGGAATCACACAGTTCTTTTGTGTCCGAGATCCAGGACAGGCTCCACCTTATGAAGCAAGAATGGCTTAATTTAGACATTCTGGAGACCCAGAAGAGAAGGGAAGGAGTGAATTCTTACTGAGCACCTTGGATGAGCCAGGCACTGTGTTAGGTATTTTCAGAAGCTATTTTACTTAATCATCGCATGGATTCTGCAAGTTATTATTGCCATTTTAAGAAAAAGGAAGCTGAGGTTCAGAAGGATCGAGGGATCTAACGGATGTCTTAGATCTAAAAAGTGGCCTTTCCTCCACGCTAGGCTACCTGGCTAGGCCAGTTTCAAATTTCTACCGGAAAGCACTGTTCATCATGAAGGAAAACCCAGAGTGGCTGTGAAGTGGAACCAACAGCCTGTGTTTCTCACATTCCCAATGAAAAATCTCATCTGACCTCCTAGCAGAATGGTACTCTCAATTGCGATCAATCTGAGAAAGAACAAAAGCAAGATGGGAATAAACGAGCACCAGAACAGACTTCCTCTTGAAGAGTCACAAACACAGGGCAAGTTCTACTGGTGAGCCAGGCAGATGTCACATAATTCAGTTACTCCCCTCCCCCCACTAACACACACACACACACACACACACACACACACACACACACACTGGGCTGGTCAGCGTTAGGGAGTCATTCAGATGGTCTGGGACTCCGAAATGATAAGCTAGCAAACAGGACAACCTGAGCAGGTTAAGTGCCTCAGTACCTGCAGAGGCCTGAGCAGAGGCTGGAAGCACAGGACTCAGGGCAGCACCCAGAATGATGGAGGTCACCGCAGCCCACGCCCCAGGCCGATGACGTCAGCCCGCCTGGTATGAACCTGCCTCTGCCCCTCCCCAGCTGTATAACCATGGCTGAGACATGACCTCTCTGTGCCTCAGGTTGCTCAGCTGTAAGATGGGGACAGGAACAGTCTCTTCCCCATGGAGTGCTCAGGACAGTGCCTGGCATACAAGTAGCACTCAGGAAGTAGTGCCTGCTACTGCCTGTGCCATCACTACAGCCTTGGAAAAACAGCTCTTGAGGATCAAGTGTCATATCAAGTTGCCCCAGCTGAAAACCTCAGGAGATTGCTTGAGGCCTTTAATTCGGTTTCACAGCCTTGGGGCCACATGAGTAAGACAGGGTCCCTGCCCCTGGAAAGGGTCATGTCTGAGAGAGGCCAGGGAGCGTAGGAGGACGGTGTGCTTAGGCTTCACATGAGCCTGGGTGTGAGTCCTGTCTCCACCATGGGTGACTCCTAACCTCTCTGAGCCCCAGGCTCCTTCTCAATACAACGGAGGCAACCCTAACCGCATGTCCAGTCTGACCCGGGGGTGAGGACTAAATGGTGATGCACGTACAGGGCTCAGCATAATGCCTGAAACAACACTGAATGCTCAGCACACGCCATCTAGCTGGATGCCTACCGAGAAACAAGCTACTACTTCCAGTGCACAGAGCTGGTAAAGGAGAAAGACGCAGGATGGGGCTGGGCAGGGGAAGGTAGTGAGAAGAGGTGACATTTGGGTGGGATATATTCAAGGATACGTAAGAACTGTAACAGCACAAGAGGCCAAGCATTCCAGGCTGAAGGAAGGGCACCAGCAAGGGCACAGAGGTGGGAAAGGCCAGGTCCATTTGGGGAAGTGGGGGTGGGGTGGGGTGAAGAGGAAGGTAGATTGCAGAAGGTTTATATGCCAAGCAAAGGATATTTCCTTTTTTATTTGGTAGGCATGTTTGCCTTTAGTCTATAGGCATGACTCCAAGCTATTTCTGTGCCGGAAACGGAAGATGGCCTGAAGGAGGAGTCCAAATCTTCTCCTACCTCAGGACTCTCCTACCTCAGGAGTGTCCTAGGCTGGCCTCACCTGCAGCCCCCGCCCCTCCCTCAGACCCCAGGCCCTTGCCTACCCTGCTTCCATTTCCTGTTAGTTCAGCCTAGTCTCTGCGGGAGGCTGCGGAGGGGCCTGACTAACAAAGAGGCTCCAGAGTCACACTTCCTGTGCTCAAACCCAGGCGCCAGCACTCCCCAGCTCTGCGACCTCAGGCCAGAGATTTCTGCTTCGGTTTTCTTACCAGTGAAATGAAGAAAAACAGCAGTACCCATGTGATGGGGTGGATAAAAGGATCAGAATCAAAGAACTAGCGCTTGGCACAGCATCTGGCACGTTACCTCCGTGGTTCTTCTACCTCTCCCCCACCCCCCCCCCCAAGACTGACCACAAAATGGGATACAAAATGGTGCAATCTCCTCCAGTTCCTTCCTCTTTTTACGCCCTAAGACAAGCCCTGTTTCCTCCCAGGAGAGAGCCTAGAGGGAAGGAAAGGACTGCTCCTCGCCAAGGGTGCTCCCCTAACATGCCTGCGCCCCTTGGAGAGCTGCCTCAGCCCCTTGTGAAGTCACTCTGGGCCAGGAATCTACGCCATTGCAGATCTGACCCCTTTCTCTACTCTTTTAGGTTCTTGCCTTTAATAGTTTTTGCCTAAATATTAAAATGTCCCTTTCTTTTATTTATCTTAATTATTAATGATAGTAATTACTTCTCATTTTTTAGCTAGTGTCCTTTAGTCACCTCTGTTGCTTTTAACTTAAAGAAATCTTGCTTTTTTGTGAGGAAGATTAGCCCTGAGCAAACACCTGTTGCCAATCCTCCTCCTTTTTCTGAGGAAGATTGGCCCTGGGCTAACATCCATGCCCATCTTCCTCTACTTTATATGTGGGACACCTGCCACAGCACGGCCTGAGAAGTGGTGCATAGGTCCGTGCTCAGGATCCGAACCTGCCAACCCCAGGCTGCCAAAGCGGAGTGCACGAACTTAACCACTACGCCCCCAGGCCGGCCCCTAAATCTTGCTATTTTTAACTGTTTTCCATTTATCACCATTGATTTTCTAGGTTTTAAACTCTTCTGACAATTTTTTTTTATTCTTATGTTTATGCTCACCTTTTACCTTTTTTTTTTTTTCCTGAGCAAGATTTGCCCTGAGTAACATCTGTTGCCAATCTTCCTCTTTTTGCTTGAGGAAGATTTGTCTTAAGCTAACATCTGTGCCGATTTTCCTCTATTTTATATGTGGGTCACCGCCACAGCACGGCCAACAACAAGTGGTGTAGGTCCATGCTCAGGAACCAACCCCAAGCTGCGGAAGCAGAGTGTGCCAAACTTAACCACTAGGCCACAGGGCCAGCCCATCACCCTTTATTTTTTTGTGTTTCTGATTTTCAGTCTTTTTAATTCCAGGTTTCTGGTTTTAAAGCTCTTTTAAACCTTTATATTTACTTTGCATTTTAATCCTTCCTATTGTGGCTCATTTCTCTTTTCTCTTAGCTTGTATACTTTAATCCTACTATAAGTTTTTAAATGTCCCCTTTTGCCATTTCAATGATCTTAATTTAGCTTATTGTACCCTGTTCTGTGTTCCCTGGTTTTATTTTTCATTTTAATTTTTAACAGCTTTATTGAGATATAATTCACATACCATACAATTCACCCATTTAAAGTGTACATGTGAATGGTTTTCTCGTATATTCACAGGTATGGGCACCCATCACCAGTTAATTTTAGAACATCTTCATCCCCTCAAACCCTTTACCAATCAGCCCTCTTTGCCTGCCTCCCAGACCTAAGCACTCTCCAATCTATTTCTAGATTCCCTATTGTGGACCTTCCTATAAATGGAATCCTACAGTAATGGCCTGTTGTGATTGGCTTCTCTCTCCATTGAATGGTCTTGGCACTCAGTGGAAATCAGTTGACCACAGACGAGTTTATTTCTGGACTCTCAGTTCTATTGCATTGATGTCTAAGTCTATCCTGTGCCAGTACCACACAGTCTTGACCACTGTTGCTTTGTAGTAAGTTTTCAAATCGGGAAATGTGAGTCTTCCTACTTGATTCTTCTTTTTCAGGACTGTTTTAGCTTTCTGGGTAGTACCTTGCAATTCCATATGTATTTTGGAATCAGCTTGTCAATTTCCACAAAGAAGTCGGCTGGGACTCCAATAGGGATTGTGTTGAATGTGAAGATTGGTTTGGGGAGTATAGCCATCTTAACAATATCAAGTCTTCTGATCCATGAGCAGGGGATGTTTTCCCATTTACTCAGACCTTAAGTTTCTGTCAACAATGTTTTATCATTTTCAGAGTATATGCTTTGTATTTCTTTTGTTAAATTTATTCCAAAGTACTTTATTCTTTTTGATTCTGTTGTGAACAGAACTGTTTTCTTAATTTCATTTTTGGATTGTTCATTAAAGCGTATAGGAATACAACTGATTTTTGTATACTGATCTTGTGTCTTGCAATCTTGTTGAATTTGTTTTCTATTGTTTAAGAGTCATGGGGCAACCGCTGTGGAAGAGTCCACATCATAAACAGGGAGGTAGAGATGCTAGAACCCCTCATCCTCTTCAGTGCTGGGTGCACCTTGTCACTGAACCTAGAAAACCTGCTCAAATTGAGACTGCCTCAGTCATTAGCCTCAGGGAGCACGACTTCTGTCAACTGCTCCCGCTGGGGTCTTTGTCTGAGGGATTGCAAAGTTAAACTTCTACTTCTCTTCCCTTCTGTTCTCAGCACCATTTAGTTAGCACAGAATGACTGGTAAACACTTGAAGAAAATAATCAAAATTTGCAAAACAGATCAGTTCAGGGTGACTGTTTTCATTACCAAGGTTTTTTTTTTTTTTTTTTTTTTTTTTGCTTTCTGCAAAACAGATCACTGCCGCTTTCTATAACGCATTTGAAATATGCCTAGATCCAAACTCTTTGTTTACAGGCTTTTAGAAGCAACTCATATATCCAGGCACACCTGTAAATTTACACAAAGTAATACATCATCTTTATTTATTATTTAAGCCTTGTCTACTCCATAATGCCTCAGAGGGAAGGTTTTATGTTAATTTTGCAAACTGGGATGACAAAGCTCAAGGCAAAAAAAAGACAAACTGTGCATTCATCCCTTGTCTCCTGCACAAGGAGAGTAACTGAAGGGACACCTAATTAAATTAAATTTGCTAAACATTTACTTAGCACCTACTCTGTTCCAAGCAGACACTGCACAGGCATTAAGGAGAGAAAGTATGAGGTGTGCTGCCACAACCCTTGAGGAGCTCATGACCTAGATGGAAAAAGTCACACGGACAAATAAGGGGGACACCGTGTGACACGGGACATGGACAAGGGAAGCCTAACAATGAGCTTGAGCAGCAGAGGCGGGAACGAGACGAGCCTCCTGAACAGTCAGAATGGGCTCACTGTGTGTGTGTGCAACAATCTAAAAATTCTGATTGTCATCGTCTTGGGTGACAATCCCATAAGGAGCCGATAAGGAGCCCAAGCCTCACTACCCTTAGTACCCAGTCTGTGCTCTGAGTCATCCTGACCCTTCTTGTCAAGAGCTTCTCTTCCCAGCACAGGCCTCAAGAAAACTAGGATGACTCACTGTGTGACATGGACACACCTTCAAGGGTCAGGCAGACGACGTGCCAGGTGAAGCCAGCTGTGCGCTACAGAGCAGGAAGAAGCAGGGTGTCCTTGGTCAATGGGGAAGGTGGGCTCCATAGAAACAGGGCAGCACCTCTCTGCCCAGCCAATTGCTATTAAAGAAATGCAGCTCAATGTTGCCTAATTTCATTTTTACAAGTGGGAAGGCTGACTTTTTAGGTGAAATTTCTGACTTTTTCTTCCCTTTTTTTTTTTGTGAGGAAGATCAGCCCTGACCTAACATCTGTCGCTAATCCTCCTCTTTTTGCTGAGGAAGATTGGCCCTGGGCTAACATCCATACTCATCTTCCTCTTCTTTATATGGGACGCTGCCACAGCATGGCTTGACAAGCGGTGCATGGGTGCATGCCTGGGATCCGAACCCGGGCCACCGCAGCGGAACACGTGCACTTAACCACTACACCACTGGGCCGGCCCCTGAAATTTCTGATTTTTAAATATCAGCAACTGGGCCGGCCCCGTGGCTTAGCAGTTAAGTGGGCGCGCTCCGCTACTGGCGGCCCGGGTTTGGATCCCGGGCACGCACCGACGCACCGCTTCTCCGGCCATGCTGAGGCTGTGTCCCACATACAGCAACTAGAAGGATGTGCAGCTATGACATACAGCTATCTACTGGGGCTTTGGGGGAAAAATAAATAAATAAAATTAAAAAAAAAAATTTAAATATCAGCAACTAATTCAATGAAAACAAACACTGTGAGCTAAATAAAATACGCTCCTGATGTGTCCATCACCAGTGTGTGGCCCTGCTCTGTGCACACTGTCTCCTGAAGCCCCACAACACTCTGCAAAGTTGTATTATTATCCCCAGATAATCCTGAGGAAAACACTGAGGTGTAGAGAGGTCAAAACGTGCTGAAGGTCACCCCAACAGGAAGTGAGAGGACAAGAATTCTAACCCGGGGCTGTCTCATATCCAAGTCCACTCCCGGGGACTGTTAGTGTCAAGTGGCCTCAAGCCTGGGAGGAGCTCTGCTCCATGGCTGCCTGCCCAGCAAGAAGCGTTCTTGAATGGTATTTCCTTCTTAGTTTCTCTTTACTTTAAAAATAAAATTACTCCAGCCTGTTTATTTTTAATGCCTTTCTTCCAATAAATCGGGAAATAAAAATGACTAATAGATCCCCAGGTCATTACTATTTTAAGCATTCAGATAATCATACTTCCAAGTCAAATGCTGGGGAGCCTCTAATAGTCAAGTCCCCAGGACACCCCTCAGTTCCTGGAACCTTTTCTTCCCGCCACAGCACCCAGCAGCCTTTAAGTCGACAGGAAGTTGACTTAACTTGGTTAAGTAAGTAAGCCAAGTTTACCGGCTTCCTGTCGACTTAAAGCCTGATGCCACCCACTCTTTCCCCTGAGGAATTCCAGTCATTCAACCAGTTAACGCACCTACCCAGCACTGAAGGGACTCAAAGACAGGTCACTCTAGGGGGGCGTCCCTACCTCCCAGGTGCTCCCTCCTTTCTTTATACACTTGTCGTATGGTAAGATCTGTGTGTTACCATCTTCTCCACAAGACTTTTCTCAGACACAGGGAAGCCAGACAGGGTGGGCAGTGATTCCATCAGCTAAGTGAGGAAATAAAGTCCCTCAGACCGACGGTTCAGTCACTCAACAAACACAACTGCCCACCTCCTGTGGGCACTGAACTATGTCGTGGGTACAGTGGTCTGTCCTCATTCAGCACACACTCTCCTGAGCTGTGGTAATGAAGCCAGTCTCCACAGGTTACCTGCTATGCCCACAAAGTCAGGCAAACAGGCCCTAAGCTTTTTTTCTTCTACACCTTTTGGTGTCCCTTGGAGTTTATAACTTCATTCTTTTCCATTTGCTTGGTTTTCTACAGATCTATCACTAATTCACACTCAGACTCTCTGCCAAAGTACAACTTTCCCTAGACACATTCACATGCACTAGGCAACTGATGCTTTGCGTGGACTTCCATCCCTCCTGGAGGCCTCTTCCCTACTCCCATCTGGACGGATTGCTCTTGGAGCCTGTCATCATGATCTCTCTCTCCACCGTCATCTGCCCAAGGTTTTCCTTGTCCTCTCTGCTTCCTGGACCCGATGTTTTCCTGCCTCTTGGCTTAGTCTGTCATTTGATGGTGTCCACCCCCCTGTAGCTTCCTAAAAGGGAACATGGGAGATGGGAGATGAACTGTTTCAGAAGAAACTGTCCTTCTTCTCACAGCTGCTAAAGGTGGAAAAAGAATCCCAGACTGAAAGTCCATTCCTTTCAGAATGTTGATGGCGTTGCTCCAAGGTCTTCCAGTGTCAGGTACTATTGGGAAGTCCGATGTCTCCTCTCTTAGCCCCAGATGTCTGGAGTCTCAGGAATTTGGATCTTGATGTGGTTTCTTTACATTGATCATGCTGGGCACTTGATAGGTCTTTTGATCTAGGACTTATGTCTTTCACATCTGGGAAAATTCCTTGTGTCATTTCCCCTCTTCTCCTCCTATTCCTCTGCACACATTCCCTCTCCCCCTGGGGACCCTACCGTGTGGATGTTGGACCTTTTAAGCTCAATCTCTTCCTTTCAACTTAGCTTTCCTATTTTCCATCTCTTTTGAGTTTCTGTTCTTTCTGGGAAATTTTCTCAACTTTATCTTACTATCTTCCCTTCCACTAAATCTTCTCTTGTGATCGTCATATTCCTTTGATTTCTAAGAGCTCTTTTTTATTTTCTGCATGTCCCTCCTGTACAGCCTTTCTCTGATTTCAGGGATACAATATCTTCTCTTCTCTCTTTGAGGATTCTTTTATGTTTTCTTCTGCTTCTCACTTCGTTTCTATTTCCTAAATTCGTTTGTTTCTCTTACATTCATAACAGAGTTCTCAAGTGTTTGGTGAAGCTTTAAAATGCTGCTGCAAAGCCCTGTGTTTTGGCTGTTTTGCAGGGTAGGGACGAGGGAAGGAGAGGCTGCCATTGTGTGGGCTTCTATGAAGGGTGAGCAGGCAGGGGCCAGCTATTGTGTTGGGAAACCCCCAAGTTTCAGTCTCTAGAGGACTTCTCTTGGACTAGTCAGTTTCTGCAGAAAAGAAGCCTCCAGTCTCTGGCCTAGGGAACTGTACGCCTGGCTGCTAGCATTCTAGCAGCCAAACCGAAAATGTAGCGAGGGGACCGTCACCTTTTAGTGTATGGAGATTGTCACATAACCCCCATTTTCAGCTCAGCACCCTGTCCCCAGCTGGATCTCATGTCTGTGAGTCTAGAAACCCTCCAGCGCATAGCTTGAGATAAACCCAGACTTCTGTCTTTGTGCAAAAGGGCTTCTTCCCCGGCTATGCAAAGCAGGGACAGAGACTCAGGGGTGCAACGGTTTTTCACACAGACTATCAAGCAATCCTCTTGTCGCCAGCCCCACCCACACATGTGCTTTCAAAGGTAACTGGAACCTCCAAATTTCTAGTCTATTTCAGGTCTGAGGTGTCAATTCTTAGCTATTGCCCTCACTGGCATTTAGCTTTCCCAGTTTGCTCAGTCAGTTACCATTTGTCCATCCGCCTTTGAGCACCAAATTGTTGCTGACGATGCTCTCTACTGACATTTCCTGTCCTGTTCTCTTTGTACTTGTGGATTTGTTCCTTTTATATCCCTTATCATCACTAAGGAGGAGCTAGGGAAAAGTGCAGACAAATGCACATATTCCATCTATCATCTTTTACTGAAAGCTCTGACCCTCAGCTTTTCAAATGACTTTGGCTAATCACGAGGGGGTAAACAGCATGAGATAAAAATCAAGAATTGAGAAAAACAAAGGACTAAGGAAGGTTTTAAAGTTTCAGTCTATTGCCCTTAGCTTAACTTCTTTTGCAGGGTCAAATCCAACCTCTGCCGCTTACTGATTGCTTAACCTGTGTAAGTCACTTGGCATCTCCTAACTTTAACACTCCTGCGGGTAAAATGGTGACACTACCACCCACCTTGCAGGGCTGGATAAGGAGCTCATACAACATGGTTTAGGGACTTAAGAAATGCTGGCTGAAGACTGAATAGTGGCTTAGCATAAGGAGGAGAAGATGAACTTGTGTTTTGGGATACCATGAATCTGAGATGTTGGCGGGCCATCCACAGAGAGACGTCTGCTGGGAGGTAGCACAGCTTTCGTTCAGCAAACACTTCCTGAGCACTTTTTATACACAAGGTCCTGAGCCAGGCACTGAGGACTAAGGAGTTGACAAAATACGTGAAACCATCCCACTGCAAGGCAGAACGTGATACGGGAGACAGGCTGGAGCTTAGTGGGGAGAAGTGAGGGCCGTCCGTGCAGCCCAGGGACAGAGGCTGAGAGCGCCCTTACCTTTCTTTGTCTTACAAGGTCCACATTCAGGGTGAATCTCCTGTAAGGGAAGAGACACCACCTTTGCTAGGCCAGCATTCAGCATGTACTGGTACAGACGCTTAAACGTTCTCTCGCACAGCCCCTGCCAAACAAAACGTACAGGCTACTGTTAGGTAAGAGCAAGGCATCTGAAACTACTCAAGAGCCATGCAGACGAACACAAGCTCAGGATCCGAGTTCACTGATTATCTTGAATGAGGAAACACTGAAGGTCCTGAGAAGGAAAGACCGCTAAGCTATGCTGTCACGGGAACAAAACAAGGTCCAGAGCAATATATAAACGATCCTGCCTTTTGATTACGAGAGGGGGAAAGAGATTTGCCTAAAAGAGATCCTGAAAGACAGGTGAAAATGAGGCAGATGGGGTACAGACAGAAGGAGACTGCCCTGTACACCTTTTCTGGTTTTTTAACCAAGTAAGAGTATTAATTATTAATACACACACACGCCTCTCCCACAGGCAGTGGCAGAAATAGAAAAAAAATTGAATTAAAAAAATTTTTTAATTTAGTCTATCTGTGAAGTTTCAACAAAATGATGATGGGTACATCCACTCTGTCACTCATATTGCTGCAAGGTGATACAACCACAATGATAATAAGTACGTCCTAACTGCAGGAGTTACCAAAGAGCAGCCTCCAGTGTGGGCCATATTTTTTCACCTACATGTTTTTTTAAAAAGTAATCTACTTGCCAACACTGTAAAGTGAGAGATTTCATATAAAAATCCAGATTCTTGCTTCCCTTGAAAAACAAGATCTGGCAACAAATCCTAGGACTGCAGTTCCTCCTAGCAGCAGTCAGCAGGAGCGAGGACCAGCTGCTCCCTCCAGATAGCACGCCCGTCTCCAGGGTGCATGGCCTTCATGCTCCCATCAGACCCTTGCACATTGAGGCTGAAAGTCAGTGTCCATTTATCACCATTTTTGTGCTGCTTTTCTCCTCTGGTAGTTAAGAGGAAAGTTAAATTATTTCTTGAATCCATACTGATATCAAAAAAATTTTTTTACGCCCGGCCAATGTCACTCATGTATGTCCTGGCCACTGCTGGCCATTGGTTCTGCAGCCCCTGGAAGAGTGAGGCAGTTACTGCTGCCGTAAGTCAGTTATGGCCTGAACAACAGGAGGCACTCAGGACCACGAGTTATTGAGTCCTCTTACACTTTGGGGGAGGGAGAGCGAGTAAATGTCCGTGGGCTGCTGCTGCCACGTATGTGTGATCAGCTCTCAGACTAGCCAGCACTCTAGCCACTGGGCAACAGAACATACGGCTATCATAGAAATACAGATGACTCACTTACTGCACATTCAAACCCACTGGCTTGTAAATAGCATCTATGGTTAATCTAGCCATACCCCAGGATCACGGAAAGACCCTCTGGAAACTCATCCATCAAGCCCCTCAACATATGGTCCTAAGCCCTGGACCAACCTAAGCAGGGGAGGAGGATGTAGTCCTGCCTTCTGGGGGGCTGCCATCAAAGACTCGCACAATCTGCCCAGCAATAAGAGAAAGAAGCAACAGGAGACCCCCTTCCTCAAAAAAGACAGCATCTGTATTCATGGCATCAGTCTCATCTATAGGCTAATTATTCACCAAATCCTGCTCAGTCTCTCCGCTCCTATTTCCAGCTGCCAACTGAACGTCCCAGAAGATCTTCATACTCAATAAATCCTAAAATCAGATTTGTCGTGTGCCTCGTCCTCACCCAGACTTGTTCCTCTTTCTGTACTCTCTCCTTCAGTCAAATATCCATTCACAAATATTGACTGAGCGTCCACCGTGGGCCAGGCACTGTCCTCGTGGTGGGGGTTTGGCAGTGCTTGCTCTCAGGAGCCTGCCCTCAAGCTCAGTCCACTTCAGGGAGGGGCAATCACTCGAGCCAGATGACAAGACCCCTTCTCCTTTCACCTCTACGGCCTGGCTTCAGTCACTCACCAAGTCCTGCCAGTGTCACCTCCAAAAGAGCTCAAACAATTCAAGCCCCGGTGGTCACCTACCCAGCCTGAGGCAGGAGCACCCACCCTGCTGCCCCACCTCCAATCTCTCTCTTCCGTCCACCAGTTCATTTCCTAAACATTCTTCTCTTCTTGTAACTCTGGCTAAAGACTAAAGTCCCAACTCCTCAGCCTAGCACTCAAGACCATTCGTATCTGGCTCACCTTTCTTTGCAGCCACATTTCTTACCACTCCCGCCCAAGCACACTGCCTGCAGGACTACTGCCGACCTGTAAAGCGTCCCACGGACTCCCACGACTCCATGCCTTTGCTCAAGCCATTCTCCTTTGCCTGAAATGCCTTCTCTCCTCTGTCTGCCCCGGGCACACTTACTCTTCAAAGCCCAGCTCAACAGTAACTTGCTCTATAAAGCTTTTCCCAGCTCTCTGAAGAAAGCACCATCTCTCCCTTCATGGAGCTCAGACACATCCTCTAAGTAGCAGTCTAGCCTAAGTGTGTTCACACAAACGTTTGCCCCTCCAATTAGATGGCTCCACGACAGCACTAGACTTGTCACCTTCATTAATTTTTGTCATTGTAGTGCGGAACACAGTTCTGACTCAAACTAGACGCTCATTAAAGTATTTGTTGAATAAATAAACAAAACAGTGTCCTGTAACAGTCAAATCTTATTCCTTAGCTAGTCCACAGTGCTGACATGAGACCAGGCCAGCATGGTGTTCCCACGCCTGAGTGACTCAGTAGGGTGGAGGGTTTCAATCTCCAATGTCTGCATGGGCTTGACAGGCAATATAAGAACAAAGTAGGCAGATATCTGTTTATCTAACATGTAGGAATTTTCTTCATTTCTACTACGGTCTCTCAAGAAGAGGTCGTATCAGCAAATCTTTTATTTTCTACTTTTGATGAAGACTCAGATAAATATTTCTCTTCTACAGCAGTGCCCACGTAATAACAAACGGCACTGACCCTCTGCCTCAGTGTCTGAGAGGTGACAGAAGTAAGGGGTCTGGGGGGAGCTGGCCAGTGCACAGCTATCTCCAGCTAACTGTTGTCATGAGAGACTACAGGCCCAGGCTTGCCAGAGCTTCTGATATTTCAAGGCAAGCTGGAAACCTAGGTTTTTATGCGAATCTCAAATTGTAAAAAATGCTGGGTCAAATTTATTAACAATATACAGGCTAAACCTGACCCAAAAGCCTCGGTTTGTAACCTCTGCTTTAAAGAGACTTGGGCATGCAACGAATCTAGCAATAGGGAAGAGACTCCTTCCCCTCTGCACAACGAAATCAGATGCAGCACAGGGTGAGGGGCAACAAGGATTATTCTGGTGTCTACAATCAGACTCTAAACCACATTCCTTTGGGGACAAATTACTATTATCCAAAACGCTTAACCTTAAATTTTAAGGTTTAATTTCTACTTTAACCTACAGGGCAGTTTTACTTTGCTCCCATTTCCAACGCTGGCTCTCTCCTAACTTCCCCTGAAGACTGTTCAGCTCAGACTGGAAGCAGCGCCACCTCCATGCTTTCTTCCTGTCATGCTCACTGCATCACTGCCCTGTTCCTGGGCCCAAACACGCAGCAGGTCAATAATTGTTTTTCTCTCTATGTTGTCTCACCTCCTTCTCAGTGCAGTCCCTGTCATTTCAGTATAAAACCAGTGGGAACAAAATTACAAGCTCGATTACAAAAGTATTCCACATGAACTTTTATAGCAGGTCCTAGAGCAAACGCCAGAGGACAGTGGAAGGCAGTCAAGAGCAAGAAGGATTTAAATTAAGGACTGAGCACTTTCTCATCCTGTAAAACAAAGGAAAATCCCCCTTGTTTCATGGTTAGGGATAGTCAAGTCCATAAAGGGCTTTCAATCGCAATTAATTTAATCTGCCCTTGACCAAGACCTCCACGCTGTGGTACAGATCAGCTCAGCCCTGCACAGGGGGAGCCCCGGCAGCTCACCAGCTCTTCCCTCAGCTTTCCCAGCGTCTCGATCTGGTTACTCCGCGTGCTCAGCACCACAGAAAGCTTCTCCATGAGGATGTCGTATTTGCTCCTCCTGTGAGAAATACACAAGAGTTCATTTTTTCAAACCTAGTGCAGTCGCCTGTTTTTCAAAGATGACAAGGTAAGACTTAAATGACAACATCAAGCTACAGAACCTTGGTCTTAGGTCTCAGAGATTGTCCAGCCCAACTCCTGCACCTTACCGCCAGAGACACTGAGCCTCTGAGCATTCCATCATACAGCCAAGGGCATCTGACGAGTGGCAGTGTACAGACTAGACTGGCTAAAACTTTAATGATTCTTTAAAATGTCTTACATTTTTACAACACCTTAAAGTTTAGGAAGCACCTTATATATTTCCTTATAAACCACTGGTGAAGAAGGATGGGGACTGTTTCATAAAGTTAATAGGCTTCTCTAAAACTCAGGTCAAGACGTGAACCTGGGTCTTCTGAATCCAGTGCTCTCTTCACTATGTCATGATGCCTCTGCTTCTGAAGCCCTGGTCTCTACTCTGACTTCACTGGTGTGATCAATCCCACCTTCCATCTCATTTTTATTGTGAAATGGATATCATAACAAATGCTTCCAAGCTAATGGCCCCCCAAGGAAGCTACTCAAGAGAGCAAATGGCTCTTGACTGTGTGTGCCTGGGGGAAACTGGGGGAGGGACGCAGGGAGGAGCCTTGTTGCCAGTGCGGCTGGGGAAGGCGAACCTGGCTTTAACTGCGCACAGGCCTAGGGGCAGGGAGGGCATATGTATGGGATCCAGAGACTGCACCCACTTCTTCATTTTTACCACTTCTCCATTTTTACCACCTCTCAACGCATGAAAGAATAAATGAAGGCACAGGTATTTACCGTGTAGGACCTAGTACCAAGTACCAAGCTGTGTCATGGCTATTTATTTATTTATTTATTTAATTTTTTTTAAGTCAAATTTCCTAATTTATTTTATCTATTAGCATTATTTATTTATTTATTTTTTTGGTGAGGAAGATTGGCTCTGAGCTAACATCTGTTGCCTATCCCTCTTTTTTTGCTTGAGGAAGATTGCCCCTGAGCTAACATCTGTGTCAATCCTCCTCTGTTTTGTGTGTGGGACGCTGCCACAGCATGGCTTGATGAGCGGTGTGTAGGTCTGAGCCCAAGATCTCAACCCGCAAACCCCAGGCCACCAAAGCAGAGCACTCAAACTTAACCATTATGCCACCGGGCCGGCCTCTATGGCCTTTTATAGAGGAGGAGACAGCGGTTCAGAAAGGTCAAGTGACTTTGCTCAAGTAAGGGGCAAAAATTTAAATACAGATCTTGACTTGGTCCATTGTTCTCTCTCCTACCCACAGCTGCTACCCTATGTTCTTTGTAGACCACAGGCTACACACCAGTCATGACTTTGGTGATAAAGGTATTTAATCAATCGACAGTATGACTAAATAATTAAAATGCAAATTCTTGAAGCATCATTCTAACGTAGTATTTCTGAAACATAGCTTTGAAGACAAATTTGGAGATTTGACAGGAGTACAGTGACATTTTCACTCCTGGAAATCCTTAGTCAACAGTCAGTCTACACAAGTATATCAAGGACTTTCTTTGGGCTAAGCCCTGTGCTATGTAGTGGGCACCGTAAACTTTAAAACTTACACTTAATCCTGAGTGTTCAGCCCACCTCCCTTTTGGAGGGAGTGCCTGGCCACTGCGTAAAGAGCAAGGCCTCTGTCACTCGACCAGGGGAGAACTGCCAAGCTGTTCCCACTGGTCCAGGGAAAGGGTCTGCTCTCTGCCTCCCAACTCTCCACCTCCACCACATAGCACTGTGGGGCAGGCACTGGGGGCCTCCCAGCTTACTCACCTGAGGGTCATTTATCTTAGGCTCTGCACCAGCTCAACTCTTCCCCACCCTGGTCTCTGCCCCTCCCACAAAGGAGGACATGGGGTGTGAAGTGCAGGCTGAGACCTCTCTGCAGGGTGGTGGGTCATTTCTTTCCCCCATTCCTATGCCAGGTAATTAGTCACTCCCACAGGGAGGATTCGAGTCAGAGACTCACTCCCAGAGATTCCCTGGTCCTCAGAAGGGAATGTGCATATTTCACCACATTGCTATATTGTTTGGACTACAATACACAGCTAAATAGCAACACCATGCACAGTAATCTTTTAGCACAACTTCACCATCTCAACCATATAGATTGATTATGATGGTTACATGTTGGAAACACATGCCAATTTTAAATTGATACAACTCCATCTCAACTCGGTCACCATAAAAAATCAAATTTGACTTATTTACTTTTATTTTCACACTCTTCCTAGTTTTCACCAAAATGTTAACAGTCTCTATTGCTGTGCTGCAGTTATAGGTATTTTTCTTTTCTGTATAATTTCCAGATTTTCTAAATAAGCATGACTTATTTTCATAATCAGAAATAGACAGAAAGTATTTTTTTAAAAAAGCTATAGTCATATTCTGATTTGGCCTCTATGACTTTTAAAGGCATAACACACATGGCTGAAACACAGACGTAATAAAGTGTTCTGATCTCTGCACACTGTACCTGTCCGCATGAAACCGGTTCAGGAGCAGGAGGATGGAGTGCTGCTGTGCCCCGGTGGGTAATCGGATCACGTGTGACTGCATCGTAATGAGCCCGTTTTTGTTCAAAATTTTCCTATGATAGTGGAGCTTCCCAGCATCAACCCTGCAGAAAAGGAAGAGTGGGCTGTCATTTGGCTTTGCTGGTTGCTCTCACCCCACAATGTGAAGAGCCTCTCACCTGGACATAAATACCAGAGACACACACCTCCTATCCAGCCAATCTCAGAGAGCGGTCGCTATGAGACAACAGCCTTGGAAGGAGCAGCCGTGCCTCAGCCTAAGAGCACGCCCCAGGCCTCCAGGAGAGGCAGACGGGGAAATGAGGGAGAGGTACGGGGAAGTGGAGTGGGAAGGGATGGCTTGGGTGGGAGACAACAGGGGTTAAAGAGGAGGTGATCAGATATGGATCTCTAATCCTGCTGTGGCCAATAACCAGGGTGACCATACACCCTGCTTTGCCAGGTGGTCCCGATTTATGCCCATTGCCTCGGCACCCCTTCTGGTCAGCTCCACCTTCCACTCTCAAATGTCTGGTTTGGACAAGAAATGATAGAGGCACCCAAGGGTCTCCTCAAAAAGAAAGCATTGCACTCCCAATCACCATGGATTGTGGCCTCCTAGGCGGCAGGGATGAGAGGAACGGGAAGGCCAAGCCAGCAGACCCCTGTGTCTGCAGGCAGGGCACAATGATCAGGGAGCCCTATCATTTAAAGCAGAGAAGCAAATAATCCCCTTACTTGAAAGCAGTGCTGTGGAGGTCTCGCTGGAGCTCTCCTTGCCACCGGGACCGGCCTAATCGCTCCAAAATGCAGTAGGAGAAGTCAGGGAGCTTCAGGTCGGGGTCGCCCTCCAAGCCTATCAAGGCCCGATACCGCATGTCCTGGGAGGCAACAATGATCAGCTTCTTCCCCCACCTGCAAATCAGAAACAACCACACGAAGAAGAAACTTCAACTGATTTTAAGAAAATAGAAATATGAAAAAGCAGAACCTTGGAGAATCATCATTTTCTGCTGCTTCTGAGAGGTTAAGAGTCCCCCCATTAAGGAGGTTTCAGTCTTAGAACTGCACGGTGCTCAGGGTGAAGAGAGCCCATTTCATCATTTCTTTGCTTAAAGCGCTCCCAGGCCTCGCCAGGCTACTCAGCCCAGAACCCAAACGCCCCAGCAGCGCCTGGAATGTCCTACATACCTTCCAGGACTCTGCCCCCACCCATGACGGCCCTGCTGGTCCTGAGACAAGCTGTTTCCTCTGCCCAGCTGCTCTGCCCCCAGGACTTCAGGTGGCAGATTCCTTCTCATCCTTCAGGTCACTGCTCAGACATCAACTCCTCAGGCCTTCCCACAAATACTAACCAGAGTCCCTTCCCCACCTATGAGCATATTCCTCACAGACGTAGCACTCTCTGAAATGGCCATAATTTTTTGTAGACATTCCTGTCTGTCTCCCCTCTTCAAATACCAGCCCCGTAAGAGGGGGCACATCGTCGACTTGTTCACCAGGACATCCTCAGTGCCTAGAATAATTTTGGTGCACAGTAAGGGCTCTGTAAACATTTGTTAAGTGAATGAACTGGCCTACTGAACTGGACAAATAAACTTCGGAGTCAAAAGCACTGAACTGTGTAATCAGTGGACCTGCAGCCTGTTGAAGACCAGGCCTCGGGCAAATCATTAGTTCCTCCTACTGACTTGGTGTGCGAAAAATAATGCCTGAAAAAGAGGCCAAGGACAGTTCCCAGCAAGGCACTTCAAGACACCCTGGCTGAGAATACTGATCTTCCTGCTGAGGACTAATAGTCTGCACCACTTAAGACTGAGACTCCCCCGCAGTGCCTTGCCTGCTAACTTAAATGGACACCTTGGGCAGATCGGCCCACTCCATTCACACACTCTCAGGGTCCAAGCCTTGCAGCAGAGATCCCACGAGGGTGTGCTGGCAGAGAACCCATCACTCACTCACTCACTCCTTGGCATCGAGATACACCCACTTGGAAGAGCTCCTTTTCTCGGATGAACGAGTTACCCACGGTCCAACCCCTCCCACCTTGAGCCAGCATCTCCTCTTCCCAGCCTGTTGTTTATAGACACCTGGCACGAGGTCTGTCTTCAGTCACAACACTCAGTCGGACTGTTCTCCTTCCTCCTACCCCACTCAGATGTCTTGGCTTCTCCCACCAAATAGGCAAAAAGAAAAAAGAAGAGGTTGTCTTCCTTTTAACTTAACTGCAGCTTCCTTCACATTGTTTTTGACCTATAATTAGTCTTTCGCAGAGTCACAGAAGTGTGTATAAGCCATCTTCAAAAAGAACGTTAGGTTGTGAATACCCGTGAAAGAGAGTCAGTCCACTTTCTGTGTCTGCAGGTCAGAAACTTAGGACCTATGCTCTCCTGTCTCAAAACAGCTCATTAAGTTAAATTGGAAGAGGTCAGTTGGGAAAAGAAAGTTTGAAAAAAGAGGAACTGGTTTGCTGCTTTTTAAATTTACTCAGATTCATTTACTACCTTGTACTATCATAACTCCAAGGTTTCCAATTAGCTGACTCAATGACTCCTGCTAGGCCTAATCTGTTGACCGTGGTCATCAGACAGGTTCTCAAGTACCGATTAAGCACTACACCAAGTATCAGAGATACCAAGATAAATAAAAATGGTGTATACCTTCAAGAAGCTCACGGTCTACCAAAAGAGAAAGACAAGAAAACAAACAATTATGCTGTGGTTCACTAACTGATCTGACAGAGAACAGCTCTGGTGGCCGAGGCTATGAAATGACACATATGAGGAGACCCAATTCAAGCCTATATGTGTGACTAAAGCCTGTGCATAGTAATTAGGGAAAACTCTCATGGGAGGTGATTCTTGAGTTAGCAGTAAGCTGGATGGGAGAAGGGGGGCAGGGCAAGGAGGCAGAACCTGTAAGGTTCCAGGTGCTTGAAGCAGCATGCCTGCTCTGGGAGGCGAGTGGTGTGGCACAGCCAGGAAGTCTGGTGTGTGGTAGCAAACTAGGAAGCAGAAGGAAGAAAAGTCCAAGGGGTCAGGGAGAGCCCACATCCTCAATGGCCTTGTGATGCCATGCTGGGAAGTTTAGACTCCATGACATAGGTTGGGGGTTACAACTGCAAACCCAACAGTACAGTCAACCAGTCAACATGCATTTTTAGGAGCCGACTTTGTGCCAGGAACATTGCAGATCCTAGAGGTACAGCTATGAACAAAACAGACAGAGCTCCTGTCCTCAAGGAGTTTACAGTCTGGTGAGGAAAGAGTGACATAAATAAATACTTAAGATCATTTTTGTACCGAAAAGAGTAATATGATGGTGCCTGGGCAACAGGGGACACTTTTTGAGGAGCCAAGTTGAAGGCTGGATGAAGAGAAGGAGGTGGAGACGTGAAGAGCTGAGGCAGAACATTCTAAGCAGAAGGAAGAGCAGGTGTCATTGCCCTGAGACAGAAACGAGACCAACACGTTCAAGCCAGCGCATAGTGCAGAGTCAGGCAAGTTGAAGGGGCTGAGGCCAGAGAGCTGGGTGGGCAGAGGCAAGGTCCTGAAGAGCCTGAGGGGCCACAGTCAGCAGGGCGGGACATAGCTCATGGCTCCAACCTACATCACCTAGTAAAAATTTGGTCCCAGTGCTGCTAGACCTTGTGATGTTTCAAGAGAAGCTAGAAATCCAGATTTTCAAATAGTAGCAATGACCAAAATTAAAAGCAAACAAAACACCATGCTGGTTAAACAAAGTGTGTCTGTGGGGCAGATATGGTGAGTTTGAAACCTCTGCCCTGAGGGACCAGGGCACCTTCCATCACAATTCCATCTGAGAAAAAAACCCTCCATGTAGCATGGAAAGTTAGAAATAGGAGAGACAGCAAGAAGGGGGGCAGTCAGGAAAGTAATATATTAATTTCAGGCCAAAGGGGGTTTAAGAAAAAGTTAGAAGCTCAAGTCCACAGGACTTGGTGGCCAATTGAACTCAGAAGTCAGGGAGAGAAGGGGCCTAGGAAGAGTCCCAAGTTCATGGCTTTTAGAGCCAGGGGCATGGGAATACCTCTTACCAGATAAAGAAACAAAAGAAGAAAAGAAAAGGAAGAGAAGGCAGGTTTAGGGTGGGAGAGTGACGCTCTAACTTCTGGGCACACTGAATAAGAGCGGGGGAGGTTATTAAAATATCACACATGGCCCTTGGGATGGGGTCTGGGGACTAGACAGAGCCCTTGGGAGCAGCCAACATTTAAGAGGTGGAAGGAAGTGGGGAAGTCCACAAAGGAGCTGGTGAGGATCAGCTAGGAGAACAGAAAAACAAAGCGGGAAGCCATAGGGACAAAAGCTTCAAGAGTCCCTAACAGTGTAGAGGGGTCAAGGAAATGAAGGGCCTAACAGTGTCCACAGGCTTGTTAATAGGGATTGTAGAGGAGGAGACTTTGGTGAATTGATAAAGGCAGAAATTAGGACTGCAGTGGGCAGAGAAGTGGACGGGAGGTGAAGAGGGAGAAAGAGTGAGTATAGCTATTTCTTCCAAGAAGCATGGCTGCAGCAACAGAGAGAAAGCTATAGTTACAGGGGATCCAAGGTCCAGAGAAGGTCCTGTTGTCAGACGGGTGAGTCACACTAACGTGCAGAGGAGAAACCACCAGTAGACAGGCAGAAATTGAAAATAAAGGAGAAAGACGAGCTAACTGACAGGGGTGGGAGCTGGGCTGGGGAGGAGGGGAGAAAAGGAGGAAGAGAAGCATCCAGACCACAGCCCTAGACAGGGCCACTGTTTCTTGTTTCCTCTGCGATGAGGGAGGGGGAAAGAAATGTGGAAAAGTCTGCATGTTGAGGAAGAAGGTGGAAGTCAGGAGAGTTCACTCGGGTAGCTTCTCCCTGCTCTGTAAAGTGGGAATGCAGGTGGGAATGGGGGCAGGGGCTTGAGACCCTCTGGGAAATTGGGACACTGACTGAAGACTCACAAAAGGACTGCTGGGCAGCATAGGGCCCAGCTTGGACAAGAGAACAAAAGGCACCAATCCAAATAACGGCTGCCTGCTCTGCCCCACTGTGCTAGCACTGGACACAAAGGAAAGAGAAAGGCAGGATCCCAAGCAAATCAGCCCCAACAGGAGTGGAGGGAAGAAGGCAGAGGACTGGCTTAGCGCATGGCTGATGCACTCTGACAGACACTGAGGCTGCGGACCAGTCCTGATGCTCTGACTACACCCCTGACTTCAAAGCAGGAAGATACCCATGAGTGTCTGATGGTGCAAATCAGTTACCTGCCAAAGGCTTCCACCATTGTACAACGGGGCTGCAAAGACTTGGTCCTGATGTCACTGGTGATGTTTTTCCTCTCCTTAAAATACCGGCATGAGCCCTGGATACCATCCTTATTCTCTAAGATCATATGAATGGGGTAGACATCCTCCAAAGGGACCGGGTCCCTCCTGGACTCCAAAATTCCAGTTTCCAAATCGATTTCTTCATACCTAAGGGAGAAAGCACAAATATCAAACCACAACTCAGCTTCAGAAATAATGCACGCTTGACGTGTTCTTTTGACAACCTCTGGCGGAGATCAGAGAAAAGGAGTGAGATCACTCAGTCCTGCCTTACAGGTGCAGATCATCTTGACAAGCAGGGTTCCTGCCTCTCCATCCCAGAGAACACAGACCTTTCCAGGATCCCCCAAATCCACCCCAGAAGCTGAATGCTGGAACCAGAACCACTTTACTGGCCCAAGTCATGGCCTTCTGGTTTCCCTCCAAATCTGGTGTCTGCATCTCACCTTTGAATCCTCAGTCCTGTCTTTTTCCCCAAACACCAATCCTATGTCTTCAGTTGTCCACCAAACACCTCAAATTCCATGAGATCAAAACCAAAGTATGACTGCCTCTCCCTACCTCCAATAAAGGCCCTCCTTGTGCTTCCTTGGTACCACATTCTCCCAGTTGCCTCCTATCAACTCCACGGCGACATCTTGGACTTCTGTTTCTTCTTCTATCCAGTCAGCCAAGTTTGTCAAGTTTCCTTACAAATCTTGCTCACATCCTGCTCTAGTCTAGTTGATGATAAATCCCGTATACACTTTTCAACCCCTTTCTTCCTTGTTCTTTCTGTGACCTCTGTACTACTTAACCCTCCATTCTCAAATCACATCTTCCTCCAGCTTCCAGGACACCACTCTGGACTTCTGTCCTCTACCTCTCCAGCCATACCTCCCCGGTCTTCTTTAGAAGGCTCTTGGTTCTCTATCTCGCCTTTACATGTAGGGCCATGTCTAAGGCTTCCAATCACACTACACTCTCAGGGATGATCCTAGCCAACAGCTTTAATTACCAACCATATGGGATGACTCCACATGTCTAGTTCAGTCCCTCACTCTGGCCTGCGTTCTCTTCCATGAAACCAGATGTTTACTAAACAGAATCTCCACTTGCATAACTACAAGGAAACTTGAACTCAGTGTGTCTCAAAGTACATTCAGCGCCTTCCCCAACTCCCCCCAGACTCAACCACCGTGCTGCTCTTGTGTTCCCTACTACAGTGAAGGGCATCAGTATTCACTCAGGTGCCCAAACATGAGGAACCGAAGGGCATCATCCTGGTTCCTACCTTTCCTTATATCCCACATCCAATCAGTCACAAAATCCTCTTGATTCTTCTGCCTCTTGTCTTGATTCCATTTGCTCCTCCTCTTCATTCTTATCCCCACTATGGTAAGCCAAACCATAACTGGTTGGTTGTGACCAGATTACTACAAATCTCTCAACTTCACTCTTTGCCCCCACTCGATGGATTAAAACACCACTGATTACCTCACCAGTCCAATTTGGTTAAGGGCAGGGTGGATTTGTACCTAGACTTCCTGGATTCAAATTCTGGGTTCTGCCCTTGCTAGCTGATGATCTGGAACAAGACAACGTCTGTGCCTCAATTTTCTCTTCAGGAAAATGGGGATAAATGGGGATAATACCCATCTCCTAAGGTCGTCGTAAAAATTAAATAACTTGCTATACGTCAGGATCTTAGAACAGTCCCAGCTCACAATAAGCATATATACAAGCGTCGACTATTATTCGTCATTCTCTACCTCCAATTCTACACTTCAACTAAACTTATTTCTCTTCCTTCAAGCTTTCACATTTGCTGTTCTTTGTCCAGAATACTCTGCCAACTGGCCACCTAAATCCAAACTTTAAGTCTTGTTTTGGACACTGTTACCTCTGGGAACCTCTCCTCTGGAGAGGTTCATCCCAGAGCCACAATATGGCTCCAGATGCTGGAGACAGATGGCCTGGGTTCAAATCAACACTCAGTCACTTACAATCTCTATAACTTTGGACAGTTTACTTAATCTCTCTGTGACTCCGTTTCTTCCTCTGCAAAACGGGGAGGATAACAGCACCCACCTCGTAGGGTGACTGTGAGTGAGGATCAAGTGAGTTCAACCTCCTGAAGCTTCAGAACAGGATCTTAGACTAGTACCAGGCCAATAATAAGCACTCAATAAATGCTAGCTATTACTATTATTGCCAAACTTGCTGTTAGGTAGATCTCCAGTTGCGTTAGGCTCTCTAGTCTGGCACTGAATGAATGCTCCATAAAGGTCTGATGAACTCAACTGTCTCCAGTTTTGATCTCAACTGCCTTCCTGCTCTAATCGTATCCTCTACTTTAAAGGAAATATTCTTTGAAGCGCGAAGACTATCCCCCCAGTCCTGCTCACAACCACCCCAAACACACACACGGACTTAATGTGACATAACCAGATGACCCCCAACTCCATTAGACGCCGGGGCTCTGCCAGGCCAGAGGGACCCCAAATCAGCCTTACACCGCGCCGCCCATCAGACTTCCGGGCCTCCCTCGGCTCCACTCCTTTCCCTGGCCCCTCCCGTCAGAACCTGGTCCCCTCCTCCAGGCTCCACCAGACCCCGGGCGTTGCGCCCGCCCGCCCTCCCGCCCGCAGGGCCGGGCCGCTGACCGGTCCTGGAGCTGGAGGTCGGGTCGCTCCCGAGGCTCCTCATAGAAGCTGATGCCCGGGTGCGTGGCAAGGGCCCGCCACAAAAACTCCTGCGTGTGGGGCTCCAAAGGCAGCGGGAAGGGCGGCACCCGCGTCTCCAGACGGCTCCACAGTGCGGGCAGACACAGGCCATCAAGCCCCTCCAGAGCCACCTCGTCCAACAAAGACTCCAAGGCGTCCATGACCACTTCAGTTGGCGGCGCCCGGAGCGCCTGCGCGCCACGCCGCCCACGGCCCCGGCCCAGCGCGCCTGCGCACAACGATCGGCAGCCCAGGGAGGCGGGTCGGACCCGGAGATTGGAGGAGGAGTTCCAGCGTGCCGGCGTGACGTATCGCCCTTTGGGGGCGGGCTCAGTCCGTGGAGCTCCACAGCCATTGGTCCGGAACCCCGCAGTAACCAGGGGAACTGCAAACAGTGTAGGGGCCGCTTCCGGTTCGAACACCCGGAACCGCCGCCTCTAGGGATGGACGGTGAGTGTCTGTGGGCCCCTCCGGGAGGTCGGGCGGTTATTCTCTCATCCCTCTTGAGGCCCCTCCGGGCAGAATCCTAGGCTACAGACCCCTGGACCACCACTGCCTGACCCGAGGTGGTGTCCAGTCTGAGGGAAAGGGAGCCTTAGTGGTCCACGATAGGGAGAAGAGGCTGGGGGGAGTGGTCAGTGGTTTGGCCACGGTGCCGAGCTGTGGTCGTGTAGGAACCCGGTACTGGCCGGGGGCTCAGTGAAGGTGTTTAGGGTGGGAAAGGAGAGGTAGAGATGTGAGGAGGGTCTTGTGTGTCTTGGGATGTGGCACTGGTGGGATATGGGAGTTGGTATGGGGGTAAGCGTCATCATGGGGAGTGCGGTCATCAGCTACTGGGAAATGGGACTTGGGAAGGGGAGTGGGGGAGACCAGGGAATACTGTCTTTCTGTGCTTTGATGTTAATAATTAGTACTGTTCCGTGCCAGGAACTCTAATGCTGTCAAGCAACACCTCGTTAAGCTTCCTAACAGCCCTTTGAGGACAGTGTTGTTATCCCATTTTACAAATGAGGAAACTGAGGCTCAGAGAAGCTAAGTAACTTGCCCCAAATCAAACAGCCAGCAAGTGGCAGAGTGAGTAAGGAACACAGATACTCTGTCTCTGGAGCTGAATTGTGGAATTTGAGATTTGGAAGAGGTTTTAAGGCCCTTCATTCCAGAGGTTGCAGATCTCTGCAGGGGCAAGTCTAGTGGGCTGGATTGGTCTGTGACTGAAGATCAATTCCCCTTCAGGAAGAGAAGCTTCTCAGTCAGCAATAACCGTTTATTTTCCTGGGGCACTTCTCAAAATACCAAGATGGCCAATCAGTCTGCAGGCCAGATGCAGCCTGTGGGCCACCATTTAGGGGTCCCTGGTTAGAATCATGGAATTGACAATTGGAAGCAATCTAAAAATAGGCTACTCTGACATCTCATTTCCTAGATGGGAAGACTAAATTCTAGAGAGACTGGTAGGGTCTGTGCCAGAATCCAGATCATTTTTCTCATTTCACCACTGTCCCTCACTTCTGGGGAATTTGCTCCTTTGTAATATCCACTGAATGCAGTGTGGAAAAAAATTTTTTTAATTGAACAATCTGTTACTTGCTTAAAAGACATCTTTGCCCTTTGTACTTCAGAGGTACCATAAAATGTCGTTTGCCACTTGGCCCTGTGGAAAGGTCAAGGTAATGGTGCCATAGAGCAACAGTTGTCAAATCTTTTTGGTCTCAGGACGCTTTTATGCTCTTACATCAAAAGAGGTTTGTTTATGTCTATTATAGCTATGCTATTTACCTATCAGAAATTAAAGCTGAGAAAATCGTAAAACATTCATTTATCAATTCATTTAAAAATAAAAATAAACCCATCATTTCTGAACATATATAATACTTTTAATGAAAAACAGTTATATTCCTCCCCCAAAAAAATTAGTAGGAAGAGTGGCTTTGTTTTACATTTTCTCAAATCTCTTCAATATCTGGTTTAATAGAAAATAGCTAGACTCTCATCTCTGCTTCAACAACCAAACTGTTGTATTGTTATTTTGGCTGATATATGTGAAGAAAATTGGGCCTTACACAGATATATAATTGGAACAAGGAGTATTTTAATTGCCTTTTCAGATAACTGTAGACATTCTTCTTTGATACTATACCAAAACTTAGCAAGTGGTAGTTTCTTGAAGGTTAGTCACAATGTGGCATCTGAAACCATATTAGTGAACTTTTGAACTCTGTTACCTTAAAATCCATTGGTCTATCCTGCCCTTTGATTGGATATTTTACCCATGTATGATTTTATAACATTAGGCATTGGTCATTTGGAAAACGTTAGTTCACTGAGTTATGCAATCTATGAAATTGAAAATTTCATTACACAGTATCAAATGGCATGTCATTACACAATATCAGTGAAACCATATTCATTAATATCACCACCTGTCTCATTTTTAAAAAAGAGTTTAAATATTAGAAAGCTATTAAACTCCAGGTAGTGGAAACAAGTAGAAAACGAGTTTTCACTTGAAAGCTTGAATTTTATCATTGGCAACAAATACTGCCAGTTGCTTCCTTGAAGTGAAAGGCTCACTTCTTTCATATTTGAGAAAATGTCTGCCAAATACCGAAGTCTGAATAACTATAGTTTGTCTAATAGTTGTTTATTCAAGTAAAAATGACATTCTGTACAATATGTGGCTAGTTCAGCTGGCAACTCAAAACAATCCCACAGGTGTTTTCTAGGATCACCCATTGTGCTCTGTCTTGTTGCAGAAGTGCTTTAAGTGAACTTCCCATTTTTTCACACAGAGTATTAGGAAGATGCGTACTCATGGGCTGAGATTTAGTAAAATTAATTTTTACTGTTTCATCAGGACCTTCTTAAGTGAAAATGATTTTTTGTTTGTTTTCTTGTGTGTATATGGCAGTAAAGAATATAATGACCACTAGTACAGTTTGGTGCCACTGCCTTGTAGCCACTCAGGCCTACTGTTGCTTTTGCATCATCAGTGCAAATATCAACACGGTGAAAAAGTCTTCGTATTATGATGAAAACGATTTTGTCCTTGGGAACCCTTCTTCCTCCCAGGATCTGTGGAATACACTTTGAGAAACATTGGTATAGACCGTTTTCAAGAAGTCTGCTTGGTCACTTCTAATTGGTATCATCTCAGCACTCCTAGAGCATTGTTATGGCCTAATAGAGGATATCTTTGTTCTCTTTAAGAAAATATTTGCTCTAAGATTAGATTTAGCATTCAAAGGATCCCTTTCTCCATTGCAATTTTTAAAACTGTGATTTATATGCAATTTTATAGGCATATATCTTTTGGGTAAAGTGAAGCATACTTTGATGAATTGTGATTCTAGCCAGCGAGATAAGCCAAGCCTGGCCTTATTAGAAAGGTATTTACTTCCTAAACTCACAAAAGCTTAAATATCTACCAAGTATTGCCGGATTGGATTGTAGTTTGGTTTACTCTGCGTGTCCAAATCACCATAGCTTTTCACAACATATTTCCTGGCCCATTGGCTTTGACTTTGGGCAGGTTCTCTCTGGCTCTGCAATGCAACATGGTGTAATGCTTATGGGTTTGGGGGCCATATAACCCTGGATTTGAATCTCAGCCGTGTGCTCTGACCTTTCTGAGCCTCAGTTTTCCTGTCAATAAAACAGAAATGATAATGAAGCTTACCTTGTTTTGCTTGGTAATCCATTGGTGAATCCATCGTTGTGTATTCAGTGAGACTATGCATGAACACACTTAACACCAAGCCTGGCATATAAAAAGCACTCCTGTATGGTAGCTAATTATCTGCAAATGGACAGACTTCCTCCACATTGTTCCCAGAGAGGGAGGAGGGAATCTGATGAAGCTTTCTACCAAATAATAATCTTGGTAATTAGCTCACTCTTTGTTTAAAAGGAAACCCAACGTTTGACATTTTTATTTACGCGAAGGTAAATTGGCAATGTGAGAGTCTTCTGCCTATGAAAATGTTCACCTTTAGCTTAAAGTCGAATTTCCTCCAGTGCTTTTAAAATATTTCTACTCAGTTTTCGAGGAACATAATAATTAGACAAAAGTTCAGCACGTCAATATAATTAGAAAGGATTTTAAAGCTGTTCATTTGCTTTTGCTCCCCCCAGAGCAAATATTCAACATTTCCCCTGTATATACTGTTCATTTGCTTAACAAACTTTCTCAAAGAATTAATAATGCCAAGATGAAATTTAGCCTAGCTTGTCTAAATAGTCCCAAACTGCGAAACGGGTGACAGTTTGTAAGTTGAATTTGCTGAAAGTACACTGTCAGCATGGCTGGTCTCTTCTGTTCTTGTCTGGCATTTACCTGGGATCCTGGTGATTGGTCTTTTTAAGCCAAGCGAAAAATAACAATAAAGTAAAACAAAGCAAGCATTCAGCAGGCAAGATAAATGTGTGGTCCATATAGTCTCTGTATTGGTTCTGTTTTCCTTCCTTCTTTGCTCCCATCCTTCTCTCAGATTCATTTCTTTTCTCTCATTATTTTTCAGCACTCATTCCACCATGTCATTTTAGCTTACAAGAATTTGTCACACTGTGTTTTGCTTATTTTTCCTTAGGGCATTCATTCAGTGACTCCACAACATTTCAGTGCCTTCTGTGCCCTGAAGTCCAGAGATATCAAGATGAATTAGATTGAATCCAGGTGAATGGCAAATGGGAGTTCATTGTACTATTCTCAAAACTTTTCTATAAAGTTGATTTTTTTTTTTTTTTTTTGCTGGGGAAGATTCGCCCTGAGCTAACATCTGTAGCCAATCTTTCTCTTTTCTTTTTTTTCTCCCCCAAGTCCCAGTACATAGTTGTGTATCCTAGTTGTAAGTCCTTTTAGTTCTTCTATGTGAGCCACCACCACAGCATGGCTACTGACAGACGAGTAGTGTGGTTCTGCATCCAGGAAACGAACCCTGGGCCGCCGAAGAGGTGAGAGGGCTGAACTGTAACCACTAGGCCATCAGGGCTGGCTCTAAAGTTGATTTTTTTTTTTTAACATGTAAGTTAATTTTTTCTAACCTTAAAAAATAGAGATGTAGCAAATTTGAAAAAGAATTCTTTTTATCAGAGGTTACAAATCAGGAGCCTCTGGCCAAATCGGCCCACAGACATGTGTATTTGACCCATAATGTTTTGTTTTTTAAATTTTTGAATTAGTTGTCAACATTTAAAAATTGGGAGATTTCTCATAAATATCTGATTATGGTATTTTCTTAAAAATATCCGTAAAGTCTGTTAACGTTGAATCACAATTCTGCATGGCAGCAGTTCCCTCACAGCTGGTGCTGAGTGGAGAGGCCCCCTTTGGAAGGGAAGTGCACTTTCCAATTCGCCACAGCACCTACCTCACTGGCTACGCTCATTGTATCTGGTACTGCTGGGCCCCATGGCATTTGAAGTTACAATCCTGCTCTGGTATTAACTTGGACCATTTTGAAAATCCCTGTGGACTTCATTGTGTGCCATACTGTGCTATACTTGTTCTTTTAGTTTTTGGTTTTTTTTTTAATTTTTATTTATTTATTTCTTCCCGCCAAAGCCCCAGTAGATAGTTGTATGTCATTGCTGCACATCCTTCTAGTTGCTGTGTGTGGGACGCGGCCTCCGCGTGGCCGGAGGAGCGGTGCGTCTGTGCGCGCCCAGGATCTGAACCCGGGGGCCACCAGCAGCGGAGCGCGCGCACCCAACCGCTAAGCCACGGGGCGGGCCCATTGTTCTTTTAGTTTTAATCTGAAAAAAAAAAGAGGGAATATATTCTCTGCCCTTAAGAATGTCACGGTCTGGTGAGAAAGCCAGACATAAACAGATCTAAAATCCAACATGGGAGTCCCCAGAAGATCACATTTGTAAAGGTCTTCCCCTTCCTTTTCTGCCCTCTGCCTGCTATTGTAAATAAAGTTTTATTGGAACACAGCGATGCGTATTTGAATACGAATGCATACAAACAGTCTCAGGCTGTTTTCGTGCTTTGGTGGCAGAGTTGACTAGTTGTGACAGAGACCATATGGCCCACAAAGCCAAGGATGTTTACTATCTGGCCCTTCACAGGAAAAGTTTGCTGACTCCTACCGTAGAGGATCCAGTTTGGTTCTTCACACGGCTCAATATGATAATTACTATAATTGTGTCCATTTTACACCACACAGCTAGTAGGTAGCAGAAACAGGACTCAGCCGAATAAAGTCCACACTCTAGTATGTCATCAAAGACTTGTCTCCACCCTGTCCCTGCCAGTGTGGCCAGCTTCTTGCGCCTGGGGAGTGAGTCTGGGGCGAGGCCTGCCCATTAGGCCGCTGGAAGAATAAACACAGTTTAAAAGACACTGCCCTTGACTACTTTCTCAGCTCCCTCGGGATCTGACCCTGTGGCCGCTCCTCTGTTTCCACGGAGAAGAGGGCTTACAAAGAGCAATATGGTTGGTTGGAAGGAGCTTGGAGCTGTTTACAGAGCACTTTCTATAAGAATAAGAAAGTATCAGTTGTTCTCAGGGCCACTGGACTGACTACTGATGCCCCATGGGATTTTGAACAGCCTGACACTTGTAGACTTAACAATTGCCCTGTAGATATAGCAACTTTGGTTGGAGAATTTCCCTGGGGAAGCAGCTTCCCTCCCCTGCCCCATCCCTCGGTGAGTCTGCTGGTCTCCAGCCTCATCTTTAGACACTCACCCACCCACTCTCATGCCCAGAGGTTTTATACTTGGCTGAATTGGGTCCGTATTATAGTGATTTCCCAGGGTCAAGCCCGATGGCGTAGTGGTTAAGTTCACATGCTCCACTTCGGCGGCCCGGGGTTCGAAGTTTCGGGTCCCAGGCACGGACCTATGCACTGCTTATCAAGCCATGCTGTGGCGGCGTCCCACATATAAAGTAGAGGAAGATAGGCACAGATGTTAACCCAGGGCCAATCTTCTCAGCAAAAAGAGGAGGATTGGCAACAGATATTAGCTCTGGGCTAATCTTCCTCATACACACAAAAAAATGTAATTTTCCATAAAAACTTGGACTTTTCAGTCTCTTGATAAAAGGGTGCTTTAGCCTGACTGGGCCTGCCTTCCTACACAGCCCTGGTCCTCTAGCACTGAACAGTGGCCACCCCCTTGACCTTGGACATGTGATGATGATTTGACCGAATCTTCTGGCTGTTGGTGCCAGTCATCAAGTGCTCACTTCTTGCATTGAGAATACTGGCCTGACCCTCAGGCATCTGAGATTTCAACGCAGCCCAATCCACACCGGAAAGCTGGCCATCTCTCCAACACACCATATTCTTTCCCACCTCCCTGCCTTGCCCTTGCTGTGTTCCCTGCCAGCTGTGCCTTTCTTTCAAGTCACCTCCACACTGTAGATTACAGTGACTGCCGTCACCTGCACAGTTAACTCCTCTGCATCACAGGATCCCATAGCCCCTCATGCTTGGTGCAATATCACAGGTTTTGGGCTCCATGCCTTTCTCTCTCTTTGGAGGTAGAGAACCACTCTTGTTCCTTTGTATGCCCAATGCTTGGCCCAAGGACTGGCACAGGGAGATGCCCATGAGTGTTTGCTGGGTTGACTTTGTAACCAGGAAAGAGATGAACTGATTTGTGCCTTGGTGAATTGCTGGCTGGTCTCCATAAAGCAGACAGAGAAAAGAAAGGCCCTTGTAGGTGAGCCTCCAGGCCAGCCTTCCAGAGACCTCGGCTGGTTTCTCTTTCTCTAGTGGACAAGGATGGTTCCCCCAGACACTGTACTTTGGAGTGGTTCATCCCAGTCCTAGTAACACACCCTGGCCTAGCTACCTTTACTATACCCCACAGCCTCTGTTTTTCTTCTGTTCTCTCTCTACTTTCAGTTAGCATTCCCATCCTCCCCTCATTGCCAATCCCAGTGAAGTCCCTGTCACTCCCACCTCTCCTCATTCTGGAGCCCGATGATGCCTTGACCACCCTTAGCTGGTGGATTCTCTGGTGACAGCCGTGACTTAATCTGTCCTTGACTTAATCTGTCCTTCGGGGACAGGCAAGTTACGGATGAATGCAACACCCAGCAGGACGTTGGAGCACCACAGGTGTCTGGTCACTGACCCCAGGACCCCTTCAGGGACCACAACGCTTTTCTAAACTCTGAGTGAACTTGCAGTGCATTGTGTGTGTGTGTGTGTGTGTGTGTGTGTGTGTGTGTGTGTGTGTTCCTCTTCAAGGAATCCTAGATGAATTAGATACATTTTATGAACCCACCTAAAATCACTGAAGGTTAGAGCTGGAAGGGACTTGACAGATCTAGTCTAGGGTCCCATTTTGGGGACCCTGATATATCTCAGAACTCTGAGGATCCTGTGCAGGGGTCATAAGTTTAGAAGCCTGCCGGGACCAGGGACCATTATGTATAAATGGCTGCAGTGGCCAGGGTTTATTTCATTATGCTGTTTTGTGTCGGGTTCTTTCAACACCTAAATACACTTTGCATACCTGGGAATTTCATAAAGAAATCTGTTATCTACTACTTTCTTGAAGCATGTGGCCTCCTCCATATCTCTGTCGTCTATAAAATAGAGATAATAAATATATTCATCTCCTAGGGTGGTTGTGAGAATTAAATGCATTAATAGACGCACATACGTACATATGTAAGTATGTTACCGCACCAGGTCTGTTTTTGCCCGCTGCCCAGAAAGCCAGTCACCGAGACGACGAGATTGCAGAGAGAGAGGGTTTCATCACAAGGCAGCCCAGTGAGGGAAACGGGAGAACAAGTCTCAAATCCGCCTCGCCTCTCTGAAAATAGGGACTCAGGGATATTTATGGAGAAGGTGTTCTGAAATGATTGGAGGTGAGGAGAGATGAGGTAATTGATGATCTGCGCAAGCGTAGTCAGCCTTCAGGCCTCTTTGTAGGACACACGTTCACAGAATGGCGGCATTAGCATGCCCTGAGGGTGGAGTTCCAACCTCTTGCCATCAAAAGGGCCCAGTTGGTGGCCTCAATCCGGCCTGAAGAGGACAAGGGGTTCAGTTCCTGAAGAAGTAGCTCAAACACCCATTACCATGGTGACCCAGGCTCCAGGGAGATGTCATCTGTAGGAACCTAGTGGGAGTCAGATAGCATATTGCCCAAACAGCACAGTTAACAATGAGTAAGTTTATCATGCAGATTTAAGTCCTCGCCTTCCATTCTGATAAGTTTCTAGGTGAGGCCATCCCCCACTTCTTCCTGGTACAGGGAAGAAGATACCTTTACAAATGGAGATTTTCTTTACAAATGTAAATGTATCCTATAAAGGGTAGCAAGAACTAAGAATGGGCTTAGCCAGACCCACCCAGGTACCCGGAGATATCTATAGTAATGGCCTTTTCTGGGGACAGGCCTCCCATCCCAAACTCCTTTGGTCAGTTAGTGGGGGTGGGGGTCAAAATGTCATTCAGGCAGAGACATGTTTTGAGTTCGCAAATTCCAATCCCCCATAGTTACTAGCTGTTTAATCATCAATGGCTGTTTGCCGGTTTCAAGTACTTACCATGATGATGATGATTCTCACTTTTGCTGGAGTTGTGGACACATGAACCTTCACTTTCATCTTTGCTATGGGCAAAGATCTCTCAGAACTGCTGATAAATGGCAACTTGGACTTGACCTCAGTGGCAGGGAGACAACTGGGGGTAGGGAACCAGAGGGCACCATACCATTTGGCAGGCCACTGCCCTCAGCTCCTGACACCTGTTGCCAGGCGGGAATGCAGGCGCTGTGTTGCCACATCTTTCAGTTTTTCAAAAGAATTCAGAATTCAGGATTTTTAAATGTGAAATCTCTCAAGCTTTAAATGTTGGCTGAAAAAAACCTTTTTTTTTAACATTCGGGAGACCAGACAAACATCTGTGGGCTGGATTCAGCCAGTGAGTGACTTAGGATCTAGTCTGATCACTGTCCTGTATCAGATGTGGAGGCCAAGGCATGGGGAGATAAGCGTCCCTGATGGGCAATCCCGGGGTGGGAGAAGAAGGCCCAGCTCCCTTTCAGTCCAGCACCGCCCCTTCCCCCCACCACCACAAAGCTCCCTCCTAAGGAGCCCAAGCAGTGGGAAGTTCTGCCTCTTGCCTCCTTTGAGATGGAGATTTCATTTTAAGCCTGCAGATGGGATCCGTGAAAAACCAGGGCAAAGGATTAGACTTTTGTTTGCTCCTTGTCTTTGTGTTGGTGCTCACATTGGGAGCCTTCCCCATTCTGGAGAGGAGGGGAAGGAGCAGGGCTTGTGGAGTGGACGAAGGGGTTTGAATTCTGAAGGCTCCTCCTACCAGCTGGGTGACCTCAGGGGAAAGAGTTACTTCATCTCAGTGCCTAGACTCTTACACGGTAAAATGGAGATGAATAGTAGGACCTTCCCGTAGGGCTGCTGTGAGAATCAGATGAATTCATCCTTCTAAAGCCCTCAGAATGTTGCCCAATACTTAATAGGTTCTCAGTAAAAATTAGCTATCAGAGGCAGAAACACATTTTGTCTTTAGGATTCCTGGGGATTGTAGACACCATTTCCCAGGTTTTCCAAGGTAGTTTGGCAAATCATTTTTTAAGGGAGAGGCAAATACTCAAAAGAGTATTTGGATACATACATGCAGACACACGTTTTCACAAATGCACTGTCCTCACTTGTATTCTGTGGGGAGTTGGGATGGGAGGGTGGGGCTGGGTTGGGGTATGGATGGAAATGGTTCTGGAGCTTGTGTGAGGGATACAGAGGTAGACCAAAGTACATTTTAGCCTGGGAAGCATGTTGTCACCCAAGCCACTGATTAGATTACAGAAATGTGGCATTTACTTATCTTCACTATTTCAAATGAAAAAAAAATCAATATTTTCCAGTTGTCTCCAATGGTGTATTAAACTTACTTTGTCATATTTCGTTTCACCATCCCAGAAGGAGCTGGGGGAAGGGGTCAGGAAAGCACATTGTGAGAGAAGATGAAGTCCTTGCAGCAGTTTGTAATCATGCCTCCTGTCCCTTCCAGCATTGTCCATTCAGAAATTTGGTCATTCACTCATTCTTCAATTCCAACATGTCTACTGGTGCCTAGTTCACTCCAGGTACTGCTCCAGGTGTGGAAAATTCCGTGGTAAAAAAGCCAGACAGCAGCCTCTGATTTCATGAAACTGAGATTTAGTGGGCGAGACAGACCACAAACATATCATCAAGAAAAAGTGCTCTGCAGAAGAGTAAAGTAGGGAGGATGGGGGCTAGTCCACTCTGAGGAGGTAGGTCCTTTTAAGCTGAGATCTGATTGATAAGAAGGATCCTGCCTGAGAAGACCAAGGGGATGTGTGAAAGGCATCCAAGGCAGGAAGGAATGTGAGTCCAAGGAGCAGAAGGAAGACTGGGGGGCCGCAAGGGTGTGAGCATGAGCAGGGGGAGAGGGAAACACACTGGCAGGCCAAGCAGGCAAGTGATATAGTCTTCATTTTAGATGGCTGCTGTGGGAAAGGCCCAGTAATAGTGGAGGCAGGAGACCTACCAGGTGCCTATCGAAAAGATGACAAAGATGACAGGGCTCACAGAGGGATGATGCAGGGGAAGGGACAGGTTCCGGATGTTTGGGCACCTGAGTTCAATGGAACTCGCTGAGATCCACGAATAGTCAGCTGTTTCTGGGGGAGGGACCCACTAACTGCTAAGTACCTACTATGGGCAGGGCACTGTTCTAATTGTTTTCCATATACTAACTTAACCCTGACAATTGACTGAAATAGCAGTGGGACTATTAGGATTCCCAAACTGGTAATGAGTGGCTGAGCCAGACCGGCTGACCCAGAACCTACCCTCTTAGCCACTGCACAGTGTGGGAGATCAAGATTTGGCCACCCTGAAATCTCTCTCTTTACCTTGATTGTTTTCTCTGAGGGACATTTGACCTCCCCCACTACCTGCCTAAAGAATTTGACATAGTAACTCCTTCCTGGAACAGATCTTCTATCTGATGGCTGTAATATAATGTAAAATAGATGTTACAATAGAAAAGGCATCAACAAGCCCATCTTATATCTCTCTGGCCACATTCTCTGGATGGCCCTGCAAGGAGTTGCCGGAAGATCATTTATATTTATAAGGGAAATCTCCATTTGTAAAGGTATCTCCCTCTCTGTATAGGGAAGAGGGGGGATGACCTCATTTCTAGAAACTTATCAATGTGGAAGGTGAGGCCTTAAATCTGCATAATAACATTACTCTTGTTTATAGTGCTTTAGTGGTAATCTCCTGTAACTGACACCTCCACCCCCAAATCCTCCTTTGTCTTTAGCTGAACATGGTATTTAAGACGAGAATTTCTGCTATTGTGTTGAGAAACGCAGTGTCCCTACTTTCTCCCATGTATACATGTTATTAAACTTGGTATTATTTTCTCCTGCTAACCTGTCTTGTTAATTATTTGGCCAGCCATAAGAACCTTAAAGAAAAGGGCGGAGGGAGATTCTGCCTCTCTCCCAACAACAGCATTGACCCCAGGCTCTCATTTAATTATGAAGCTGCCAAAGGAATGCATGGCTAAGCATTTGTAAACCAAGCAAATGCTCGTAACAGTGTGCAAGTTATAAATAACCATTTCTAGCTGCCATCTGCTGTTTAGGTTTGGAAAGGAAAAGAGGATCTTAGCATGACTTGTTTATGTCAGGTAATTTGGCAGTAAACTGGGCCCCGGGAATTTGAGTTACATAGAAAATGCAAAGGAAGAGTGACAGGGACATTGTTTCGGGCTTTCAAAAGACAGACTGACTTAAAGGCCCAGAACCAACCTGGAGGCGCATATGGGGAATTGGAACAGGAAAGTGCGTCCCAGCGCCAACCTGGCTTCCAAACAGTCATGCTCTTTGTCTAATAAATTTCTGTTATTATGATGAGATTTCCTTAAAGAGGTCATACCCCCACCCCCAAAAGGGGTCCATGGTGTAGCGATAAAGACATAATGAGAGGAGCGTGAGATTCTGCAGTCTTCTGCTTAGTTACCTATTAGGTTGGAAACTAGAAGCCTGTTTTGTTGGGCCTGTACAGAGCTTTTAAAAAATCTCTTGGGGGCCAACCCAGTGGTGTAGAGGTTAAGGTAGCGTGCTCCACTTCAGTGGCCTGGGGTTCACGGGTTGGGATCCCGGGCATGGACCCATTCACTGCTCATCAAGCCATGCTGTGGTGGTGTTCCATACATAAAGTGGAGGAAGATTAGCACAGATGTTAACTCAGGGACAATCTTCCTCAAGCAAAAAAAGGAAGATTGGCAACAGATGTTAGCTCAGGGACAATCTTCCTCACCAAAAACCACCAAGCAAACAAACAAAAAGCAACACTTAGTTACTTATCAACATTTAAAAATTAGAAGCGTCTCATAAAACTGGACTTCTCTGGGGGCCGGCCCAGTGGTACAAGCGGTAAGTGCGTGCCCTCCACTGCGGCGGCCCGGGGTTCACCGGTTCGGATTCTGGGCGCGCACCAACGCACCTGCTTGGCAAGCCATGCTGTGGCAGCGTCCCATATAAAATGGAGGAAGATGGGCATGGATGTTAGTCCAGGGCCAGTCTTCTTCAGCAAAAAGAGGATGATTGGCAGATGTTAGCTCAGGGCTGATCTTCCTCACAAAAAAAAAAAGCAAAACTGGACTTCTCTGGAAAAATCTAATCCAACAAAACTGAGGTCACCTTCCTGCGTGGAAACCAGCGGCTAGAGCCACATCGTGATTCTCCGTTAGGGTGGCGGGTGCTCTCTAGGCTGCCCTGCCCCACCCTGCCACCTTATTCTGCCTCATGTGTCTTTGCAAAGGCTGTAGGTGGAAGCCAGGATCAAGGTTCAGGAAGCTGGGATGCGGCTGAAGGTGTGTGGGGGTGGGGGTCGTGATGACAGTGGGCTGGGGTGCTCCCATCCCTGGACTTGATGAAGGGCGTGCAGGCAGGCAGGCAGCAGGGTGTAGTGAACACTGGATTAGCAGCCAGACTGGCTGGTTGCTAACCCAAACTCTTCTCCTTCCTTGCTCTGTGTCCTTGGGCAAGTTACTTTGCTTCTCTGAGCCATGTGGCTTTGTTGTTGCACATGATAATGGATCCCAAGAGCTCTGCCCTTGGGAAGAACCTGACAGTGGTAGGTGCTCGGTAAGCAGTAGGAAACCACAATTTCCAGACAACCCATCTGGACAAGTTTCAACTTTCCTTTCCTTTCTCATCTTGTCTAGCCATTTCATAAAAACTTTGCCCTCAAATAAATGAACAGGTCACCAATAGCCTATTGCCTTAGCTAAGAAACTGTCGTTTCAATTTCCAGAAACTATATTTTGTCATCATTTCATTCTTATCTCTCACACATTACACATTGATCTCTTAAAAGAAGGCAGTTTGTCCTCCAAAAATATTGTGTTCTCTTTCTGGCAAGCTTAGGGGTCCCGAGGTTCATGGAGGCTGCTCCATCTCCCTGCAACAGACCATCCCTTCTTGGAACTCCGATGGGAAAGTCTACAGCTTTTCTCATTATATTATATTTTTTAAAAATTTGAATCAGCCTTTTGGACATTTAATGTTTTAAGTTTATTTTAGTTTCTTGAATGGGAAATAGATCCAAATAAATCATTCAAAAATAAAAATGATGTAAAAAGTGTAAATTGAGAAGTCACTCTTATGCGTGTGCCTCTGGCTGGTTAGAACCCAATATGAGTGTATAGAACATAGAACCAATGTGAGTATATATTCTTATGTTTTCTCTTTCTTAGAGAAAAGATTGCATACTACATGTACTTTGTGCCCCTTGACTTTTTTACTTAACGCATGGCTGTCTTATAAGGATAGATAAGCAGCTTGCCCATTCTTTCTTCCAGCTTCATAGTATTCCATTCCATTGTGTGGGTTCACTGTATTTATTCAGCCAGTGCCTACTGATAGACTTATGGGTTATTTATAATATTAGATATTGCAAATTACGATACAGTGAATACCTTGTGCATGCGTTTGTTTCCTGTTTGTGGAGGTGTTGCTTCATGGTAGATTCCAACAAGTGATAGTGCTAGCCCAAAGGGAAAATACATTTGTACTTTTGATGATATTGCCAAAATACCTTCCAAAGGGGCTGTGTCATTTTGTCCTCCTCCCAGGAATGCTCAAAAGTGCCTGCTTCCCCGCTCTTGCCAACAGTATACTGTCAGACCTCTGGATTTTTGCGAGTCTGATAGGTGAGATTAAGTGGTAGCTCAACGGGGTATTTGTCATTTAAATTAAATTACGTAGATAATAAAATGAGAGCGAGCCCTCGTGTTTGGACAACAGAAGAAGTAAGCTCATTTTAGTCACCTAGTGGAAGCACCATCACCCAGTGGGGAGAAACACGTTCTTTGTTCAAAAGTCCTTTGTGGGGCCGGCCCCGTCGCTTAGCGGTTAAGTGCGCGCGCTCCGCTGCTGGCGCCCCGGGTTCGGATCCCAGTCGCGCACCGACGCACCGCTTCTCCGGCCATGCTGAGGCCGCATCCCACATACAGCAACTAGAAGGATGTGCAGCTATGACATACAACTATCTACTGGGGCTTTGAGGGGGTGGGGAAGGAGGAGGATTGGCAATCTCAGAGCCGGTCTTCCTCAGCAAAAAGAGGAGGATTAGCACGAATGTTAGCTCAGGGCTGATCTTCCTCACACACACACAAAAAAAAGTCCTTTGTGATGGGGAGGTCCCTGCACAGGCCCTCTTTGCCTGCAGGATTTCCACTGAGTCACTTTTGTTCCCCAAAGTCCAACCCTGCCTGCCAAGGCTGAGCATTTTACCCGAGGAGATGGCAGTGAGTGTCCAATGCCGAGTCTGCCTTTCCACATTTGGCATTGTATGGCGTTTATCCAGCTAGGAGGGAGCTCCATTTTCCTTGACTCTTGAGGAATTATTTTCTTCTAATTCCCTCCTTAATTGCTCTAGGAGTCCAAACTACATTAAAAAGCTACATCACAGAAAGAATTCTTTAAATCAAACTCCCTCTCCAGCACATTCTGGCCTCTTGTCTTTAACTACCTGACTGAGGGGCGGTGTAGCCTAGTGGTTAGGAATGCAGGCTCTGGAGCCAAACTGCCCAGATTCCAATCAAGGCTCTTCTACTTGCTAGCTGTGTGATATTGGGCAAATTTCCTAACCTCTGAGTCTCAGTGCCCTCCTCTGACAAGTGGGATAATAACAGTACCTGTTTTGTGACTAAATGAGTTGATAATTGTGTAGTTGGCCTGGAGCTCAGTGACTGGCACCATCACGCTAATGGTGATGACGATAATGATGGTGGTGGTGATGGTGATGATGATGATGGTGGTGGTGGTGAAGACAGCGATGCTGATGCTGGTGATGGTGATGATTATAATGATGGTGGTGGTGAGGACGGTGATGATGCTGGTGATGGTGATGATGATGGTGGTGGTGATGATGATGATGATGATAATGATGGTGGTGGTGAGGACAGCTATGCTGGTGATGGTGATAATGATAGTGATGATGGTGATTAGGAGCACACTGAGCCCTACCACTTACAAGCTACATTTTTGTGACCTTGAGCAAGCAACTCAATCACTCACCCTGTTTGTTTCTCGTTTCTTCATTGGTTTGTACCAATGAGAATAGTACTATCCATCTAAAGCAAATGTCAGCAAAGTACATCCTGCGGGCCTAATCTGGCCTGCTGCCTGTTTGTTTTTGTGAATAAAGTTTAATTGGAACACAGCCACACCCATTTATTTACATATTGTCTGTGGCTGCTTTCACGCTACAATGGCAGAGTTGAGTAGTTTGACCAGAGACCTTATGGTCTTTTTTTTCTTTTTTTCTCTTTTTGGTGAGGAAGAGTTGCCCTGAGCTAACATCTGTTGCCAATCTTCCTCTTTTTGCTTGAGGAAGATTGTCGCTGAGCTAACATCTGTGCCCATCTTCCTCTGTTTTGCATGTGGGATGCTGCCACAGCATGCCTTGATGAGCGGTGCGTAGGTCCAAGCCCAGGATCCGAACCTGCGAACCCCAGGCCACCGAAGTGGAGTGCGCCAACTTAACCACTATGCCACGAGGCTGGCCCCGACATTATGGTCTTGTGACCTTATGAACTATAAAGTAAAAAATATTTACTATCGGCCCCTTTACAGAAAAAGTTTACTGACCCCTAATCTAAAGGAGTGGTTGTGAGGATGCAGGAGATGAAGCCTGTGCACAGAACTTGGCACATAGGAGGTGTCCAGTACAGTGAAGTTGTATCAACCAAGCATCTAACTTTCGTGAAGTTGGTCCCCGGCTCTTGCCCCCACCCCCATCACTCTCCTCCTACCCCAAGAGGAAAAATAGAGTAATTACAATATGAATAGTTTAATTAGAAATACCATAAAATTATGTTTTGCATATGTATTTTTATCGTCTACCATACATTTCCATATGCACCGAGTATTACACATGCATATTAGTCTACAGCAATGGATATAAAAAGCTGTGTCCTATAGACTGTACTTTACAGGCGGTTTAAGACTCTTTTTCAAGGGTAATTTTAACACTGATTTTCCCTTCTCTGATGACTTCAGAAGCTAACATCCAAGGAAGATGCAACTCCCTCCTAAATGATAGCGATGAATATTATTATCTGCATCTAGAGCAAAGTAAAAGTGAAGTGTCAGAATCTTCTAACCGTTGAAAATAAATCCCAAGTACAGATAAAATCTCTCTGAAATCATAAGTGGGAGAATAGTATTATATTTGCAAAAAGTCAGTGCATTCACTTTTTTTTTTCTTTTCCCCAGGCACACATCTGTTTTACAAAGTGAAGTACACACGAATCATTTACATTTGGCCTTATTTATTGTTTCATGGCTGAAGCTGGCAGGTCACCTTGCAAAATGCAGAGGAACACCCCCTTAATTTTGCAAGCAGCGTATATTGATATTAATGTTACCTTCCTCCACCTCCCCGAGTTGTTGTGAGAATAAAATGAGGTGTAGGTGGGAAGATACTCAGAGATGCTAAGTGCAGTAGACAGGCGCAGTGTAATCTGGTTCCTTCCGTCCTTGGCGAGAAGGAGCTGTCTCCACATCGAGCTACCTGGAGGAGAGAGGGCCTCAGTGGTGTGAGGACGGGGGCGTTGATAACAAAGCACATAATTAGAGCGAATTATCTTCTTTGGGAAATAAGCAAATTATTTTCCAATTTAATGAATAAGAAGCTTCTAATTAACTCCAGTAGGGAGATTTGCTTTCATATTTTAATAGTTTAGCTCTGTGTTCTTTGTATTAATATTTTGTTTTTATGTCCCACTCTTATGTGTTCTTTTTTACTGTTCTTTATTGGTGTAACAGAATTTTAGAGATGAAAAGCAAACCCAGAGGTGATTCAGCCTAACTCTCATAAAGAAAAAAAATAGGAAGAAAATATGGCGCGGAGAGATCCTGTTGGATCCTGTGACTTATCCAAGGTCCTACAGCGGGTCAGCTGTCCATTGGACCGAATCCCCAGGGGTTGTCTGACCAGCACAGGGAGGGCCTCAGCCAGACGCGGGTCTGCCATGTTCACCCCTGACTAGCCCTGCTTCCCTCCTGCTCCTGCCCTTGCCCTGAGCCCTGCTGGGCCCTGCTGGCATCTTACTTGCCTCAGTGCTGCTTCCACTTCTAGAACACCGTGGTCTGTCAGCACCTCTGGCCTCCAACCTGCTCTGTCCCCTTCCTGCCCCAGGCCCATCTCCTAGCTCCCGTCTCTGCGTTACATGGCCTCCTACCTGGCATGTCATCCTCTCCGGCTGGCCTTTAGAGCCAATTCTCAGTCCCTCGACTGACAGCCAGAGCAGGTGTGGACAAGGGTTTGTGGGAGCCGTCCACCTTAGCTCCTGCCCGAGAGCATCAGGGGGCAGGAGGTCGGGATAAAATTGGCCCAACAATCCAGATCACCTGATCCCTAAATCCTGGGCTCTTTTTTTTTTTAATTAGTAAACTTTATTTTTTAGAGCCCTTTTAGGTTTATAGCAAAATTGAGTAGAAGGTACAGAGAGTTCTCATGTGCCCCCTGTCCCCACACATATACAGCCTCCCCCACCGTCAACATCCTGCACCATGGTGGTACATTTTCCTGGGCTTTTTTTCACCGTTAAATCCTAACTTCTTTGTCTAAAGGCAAAAAAAAAAAAGAAAGAAAACACACACACACACATATGCAGTAGTCTGTCTAAGTGGGTGTCTGTGGAACACAAAGATAGGCCTGCAGCCAGTTTCAGATCAGTTTATTCTGTCTTGACATTCTCTGTTAGTCTGTCCCCAAGGCAGATGGCTGGTGGCTGCTCACAGCATCAGAGCTCACACAGGGAGACAGCCCTGCTCTGGACCTCTATCCTCTCTGTCTCTCAGAATCAGTTCCAAGTTCCTGGGGCTGGGATGCTGACTGGTTGTGGTTGGGTCAGGGGCCCATCCCCAGTGCAGCATACTGAGGTTTGGGGTATGGGGTCATGTACAGTCATGGCTGCCAGGGGACCCATCCTGGGGAAGGGGAGGAAAGAAAGAGAGAAAGGGGCAGTTTAGGGTGTCATTACGAGCTGAGCAGATAACCCAAAAGAGGTTTACAATACCATGATACTGTATAATCCAGGTCTCCTACAAATTCTCCAGCTGCCTCTTTTCTAAATCCTTTTATGTATTGGCCCCACAGTTTGGCCGTTGCCAGAGGTTCATCTTTGGGCCTTTGCTCTTCCCCTTATTCTCACTTTCTTGGAAAGAGCATCATCCCTTGACTTAAGCTTTATCACCAGCTGTGGGCCCCCTGCACCCCACTCATGTATAGACCCAGTGGAAGCAACCACATCCAGAGACAAATCTCTTTCCTCTGAAACTCGGTCCCCATCCCTTTCTTGCCTATCAAGAAGTCGTCACTAAGCCTTGTTTCTCCTGCTTTCAGAGTGCTCTTGGCTGATGGAACATGAGGTTGTGGCATTCTCACGATTGCCACCTGAGGGTGAAGTCCGACAGTTTGTGAGACACATTGATAGTGTTCAGGGACTCACATTTTATATTTTAAAACCAAGGCAATCCATTAATTTTCCATCAAAGAATCCTTTTATAATGGACATTTCCATAAAAGTTGTGAAAACTCTATTTGGAACAGCATATTTAAACGTTATGATGTCGATCTGTTGAATTTATACATACCTTCAAATGTTAGTCTTCTAGTTTTCCGAAAAAAGCAACAATTCTCTCTGAAACTGCCCATTATGTGAAATGCGAGTGATTACCACTAATTCACATCTGTACCATCACCTGTGTGGCAAGTTTGGGGTTTGATGCAACGCACTGGTATGCACTCATCAAAGGTTATGTGTATGCGCACGGTGGAAGTCATTTTTGTGGAAGGCATTTTATATAATTCCAAACAATTTAATAAAAATGTAGTTCGACTGGGAAAACTACAGTCTGTCAGCCCTTGCAGAGTGCAGATAATGTTCCAGATTAAAGAGCTGAGGCTTGCTTCATTATAGTCAAATAACGTGAGTGTGTGAATTACCATTTTCTTGCCATTGGTCTATTTCAAGAGTATGCCATTTTCCTATTATACTAATAGGCTACGTTTTCTTAAAATCATTTGATTATGATGAGTCCCATCTATTCGGTTTGCAAATAAAAAGCTTTTGCGGTGATGAACTAGCTGTTTTAAAACAGCCTTAATCTCTGATTCTGCTTTTGAACTGCTACAGGTCAGACTCTGCGAAAGGCTGAGAGGAGCCGGTCTTGCTCACGGGACAAATATGAGGTAAATGTGTCACTGGTGAGGGCTGGTGGGAGGCAACTCTATTTGAAGGGACCCCGAGGGAGCAGGCTGGTGAGTCAGTCTTCCTGGATCTCCTGCTCTTTTCTCTCTGAGTCCCAAGCTTGAATCCCTGACCAAATGATAGCTGGCAACTAGGGTTATCAACCCACTGTCACTGGTAGTAATAATCACTTACTGAGTGTATCAGTCAGTTTTGTCTGTGTAACAAATCACCCTGAATTTTAGTGACTTAAAATAACAACCACGCGTTTCACTCATGATTTTGTGGGTCAGCAGTTTGGTCCAGGTTTCCCTGGGCAGCTCTGCTGATGGGCCAGGCTCTGCGGATCTCAGCTGGCCTTCACTTATGTGTTTGCAGGTAACTGCTGTGTCACCTAGGGACCGGCTGAGTATCAGTTAGAGTGCTTTAGTTCTCCTCCAGTGTTCTCCCATCCTCTAGTAAGCCAGCTAGTCTTATTCCCATGGTGGTTCAGGGGTTCAAGAGTATGAGAGTGGAAGCTGCAGGACCTCTTGAGCCTTAGGCTCAGAACTGGCATGGGGTCACTTCTGCCACTTTCTTTTTCTTTTTTTTTTTTTTGTGAGGAAGACCAGCCCTGAGCTAATATCCGATGCCAATCTTCCTCTTGTTGTTGAGGAAGACTGGCCCTGGGCTAACATCCGTGCCTATCTTCCTCTACTTTATATGGGACGCTGGCACAGCATGGCTTGACAAGCAGTGCGTTGGTGCGCACCTGGGATCCGAACCTGTGAACCCTGGGCCACCAAAGCAGAGCAGGCAAACTTAACTGCTGTGCCACCGGGCCAGCCCCTGCCATTTTCTATTCTTCAAAGCAAGTCACAAAGTCAGCCCAGACTCAAGGGGTGGGAAATAGGCCTCACCTCTTGATGGGAAATCTACAAAATATTGTGGCCATTCTTGAAACCTACCACACTGAACCCATCTGCTATCTGTGCCAGGTACCAGGGCCAGGACTAAGGGACCAGTGAGGCACAGTCCTGATCTCAGGGTATGCACAGGATAGTTGGAGGGATGTGCAACAAGATTATTACAATACAGTGTGAGAAGTGCCAATACAGTGTGAGAAGGACAAAGAAAGTAGAATTTCAGTAGAGAAAAGGGGGCACCTGACTCTGCCAGTGGTATCAAGAAAGGCTTTGCAGAAAAGCTGACGTGCAGGCTGCCTCTAGAAGGCTGAGTAGGAGTTTTCCAGGCCAAGTAAACAGCATGGTCAAAGTCAGAGAGACATGAATAAGGGAACCTGCAAGATCATCGAGCCTGAGGTGGGAAGGGGTAGCAAGGACCCACAGGTTACTGCAGGGAGGTCTCAAGCTCATGAGAGTTTAAATCTGAGTCTTATTTAGTGGCAGATGGGTGCAAGGGTGTGAAGGTGTGTAGTTCATCATGAATATCAGCCAATCCTGAAATTCATCAACACTTCTATACTAACACTCTTGATTGTAAAGTGACATAGTTCTAGTGAGGAAAGGGAATTAGCTGGGTCCAGGGGCTCAAAAATGGCCACAAGACTTGGTCTTTCTCTTTCCATCTTTGGCTCTGCTTCCTCTGTGTTGGCCTCTCCTGCAGCAAGCTCTGAGGGGTTAGGTGGGGGCTGGACTGCAAAGGGCCTCGTGTGCTTTGCTGTGACTTTCGTCCTCTCCCCTGTTGTCTCCTTTCTCAGTTGTAGCCACAACAGCCACTGTGGGTTTTCTTCTTATTCGTCGACTTACCTGGGATGAGGGCTGGAGATGACTTAGGAACTTTGATGCTGCTGAAAGGATCTAAATGTCAGCCCCAGTGGGCAATCTAGAAGCTGAGCTCGGGTGGGTTTTCCCATTCCTTTCTGGCAGGGACATTTTTCTAGAGGCAGCAGCAGGTGTGCCTGTTTCCCCACAAAGTCCTTCCCGAGACCTGGGGCGGAGGAGCCAGAAGGGGAGTGAGCACAGGCCTGCAGGTGCCTGGCCTCCCTCGATCAAGTGACCAAGCGTGGAGACCAGCCCCCCTAAGCCAGGAATGAGCTGTTTAAACATAATCGAGACCTTTGGTCACAGACTAACAGCATCCCCCTGGTCCACATGAAGAAATTGGGAATCTATGGAGCAGGGAGGCAGGTAACTGGTTGAGATCCTTTCCTTCTCTCTCTCTCTCCTTGGCAACCTGGCTCCCCTAACTGCTGCCTTCCTGGCTACTGCCATCATGCCAGTCGCCTGAGAACATTTCAGATCACTCCTCTTCTGAAAAGTGCTTGAAGTGAGAAAAAACAGAGTGGGCTTGTTTATTACAATATCCAAGGTTAACCCTGAAAGATGTTTAAGATGGTTTCAGGCCCTCTGAAAAAGAGGGTGCTGACTCTCTTAACAGGGCTTTTGTTTGGTTAGAAAAACAAGAGACAGAAACTAATAGCAAGCTGCCAGGTTGCTCATCTTGATGTATTATAACGTGCCTCTTCCGTGTACCTCCTCTTTCTGCCTCCCTCCCCACCTCGCCTGCGAAATCTGTGCTTCCTAACACCCTGTGCCTTACACAGGATGCCAGGTATAGATCAAGCTGTATCCCTATGTCCCCATGAAAGGCAAGGAAAAGACAAGCTGGTTAGAACAAAGAGATGGGGACACGCATCATGTTCGTGGTTATGTGGGCCAGCTCACAACTTGGCAGGTGCGTGGTTTCCAACCTGGGTTGGGATTAGGTACTTTGTGTGGCCGTGGGCCCACACGGCAAAGGGAGGAGGGGAGGCTGTTCTCAATGAGCTTGCCAGGCCACATTCAGCCCAAAGCTGTGTTTTATTTGGCCCATAGCCTATTACAATTTTTAAAAATTAGGTGTCCACATTTAAAAATTGAGAGATTCCACATAAAAATGCAGACTTCTGGCTTTATTGGAAAAAATGGACAATGACAACACCAAGTGCTCATTCCTATTAGGCAACAATGGGCACTGGCTGTTGTGGAGGATGGCTGTCCCCTTCCGATGGGGCCTCCAGTCTGCCATCCCTGCCCCCCCAACAGCGCACAGGTGTTGGCCACTGGGCTGTATTGGGCCCTGTGCCGAGTGCTTTATGTCCGTGGTTCACAGACGTTGCTGCACATTAGAATCACCTGGGAGCTTTTAAATACCCCCGATGGCCAGGCCTCTTTCCCAGCCAGTTAAATCAGAATCTCTGGGGATGTGACCCAGGCATCAGAATTTTTTGATCTCCCGAGGGGTTCCAACGTGCAGCCACAGACGACAACCAGTTCTTTACACGTATTAAAGTGGCTCTCCACCCCCGTGCTTCCCTGCACACTACATGCCCGTCCAGCCCCAAGGACGCCTCCATTCTCAAGCCCTCTCACAGACACAAACAGGCACAAATCACGGGAGAGAATGACGGGCTTCATAGAGGAGACCCAGATACAGCCCCCGGGGGGCCAGAAGATGGAGAGAAGACTTCCTGGAAGAGGCTGCTTGAAACAGGGCTTTGGAAGGGTTATCACTTCTGAAAAATGTGTCTTGGATGGTTGGCTTGAAGTTGGTAGACACTTTTGGTTTAGCTGGTAAAAAACGTTCTCAGTCTCATCTCTAACAAATATTCATGGTTCCTGCCTGTGGAGGTTATATAGTGTTTATGGGCCTTGGTCATGAATTATTAATAATTTTGAAATTGTGGTCATTGTAGTTTACTCAAAAATCATTAGGAAGTAAATTTATCATACAGTGTTTAAAAAAAAAGGCAACCACCCAGACTAGGGAAACTAAAGAAAAAATAAACAAGTGGGACTTTATCAGATTAAAGAGCTTCTACAAGGGGCCGGCCCCGTGGCTTAGCGGTTAAGTGTGCGCGCTCCGCTGCTGGCGGCCAGGGTTCGGACCCCGGGCGCGCACCGGCGCACCGCTTCTCTGGCCATGCTGAGGCCGCATCCCACATACAGCAACTAGAAGGATGTGCAGCTATGACATACAACTATCTACTGGGGCTTTGGGGGGAAAATAAATAAATAAATAAATCTTAAAAAAAAAAAAAAGAGCTTCCAGAAGACAAACGAAACCAGAATCAAGATGAACAGACAACCCACCAGCTGGGAGAGTATATTTGCAAAACATACATCTGACAAGGGGTTGATCTCCATAATATATAAAGAACTCATACAACTGAACAACAAAAAAACAAACAACCCGGTCAAAAAATGGGCAGAGGAAATGAACAGACACTTCTCCAAAGAAGATATACAGATGGCCAATAGGCACATGAAAAGATGTTCAACATCATTAATCATCAGAGAAATGCAAATCAAAACAACACTAAGATATCACCTCACGCCTGTTAGAAAATGGCTATAATCACCAAGACTAAAAACAACAAATGTTGGAGAGGATATGGAGAAACAGGAACCCTCATACACAGCTGGTAGGAATGCAAACTGGTGCAGCCTCTATGGAAAACGGTATGGAGATTCCTCAAAGAATTAAAAATAGAGATGCCCTATGATCCAGCCATCCCACTACTGGGAATCTATCCAATGAACCTGAAATCAACAATCCAAAGAGCCTTATGCACCCCTTTGTTCATTGCAGCATTATTCACTATAGCCAAGAAGTGGAAGCAACCTAAGTGTCCCTTGACTGACGACTGGATCAAGAAAATGTGGTTTATATATATAATGGAATACTACTCAGCCATAAAAAAAGACAAAATCGTCCCATTTGCAACAACATGGATGGGCGGAGGGTATTATGTTAAGTGAAGTAAGCCAGAAAGAGAAAGACAAACACTGTATGATCTCACTCATATGTGGAATATAAACCAACACATGGACAGAGAAAACTGTATTGTGGTTACCAGGGGCAATGAGGGTGGGGGGTGGGCACAAGGGGTGAAGGGAGTCATATATATGGTGATGGACGAACAAAAATGTACAACCCAAAATTTCACAATGTTAAAAACTATTAAAACATCAAAAAAAAAAAAAGGGCAACCACAGAGGAGGAAGAAATCTTTATTCATCACGGCCCCCCGCAGCACCCAGACTGGTGCCCACGGGGCTGTAGGGCTCACGGGGATGGCGCTGGTCACGTGTCCTCCTACTGCACAGACACAGAGGCCCCAGGCTACTCCGTGAATTAGTACCCGCAGTGTGCTTCTGCCTCAAATCCCAGTCGTGTGACCGTGGACGAGTCTCTTGACCCCCCTCACCTCGTTTGATATTACCCACTTTGGAGACCTGGTGTACGGAATACAGGCAGTAATGTATTACCTAGCATAGTGCTTGGCCCATAGTAAGCTTTCCATAAATGTTAGTTGTGACATGATTCCTTAGAGTGTCTAGCGTTTAACAGGGATAGTCATGCCCCTGGACGGAAAAGGAGCACTATTGCACTTCTTACTGAAGGGGTCTCCCTTGCTCCCGCTGGACTTTAGGCTGATTCCAGCCTTCCAGTGTCCTGGCTGTGTGCCCCTGGCAAGGGGGCCCCAGGCCGGCTAGCTCCAGGGCCCCCACTGTAAACTGCTCTGAGAGCCTCCTATTGTAATGGACTGCCTTCTTTTACAGCTAATTGGAGATCTGAAAAATGCTGGTGACAGCACGCTCATCTACTGAGCTCGCTTTGTAAAGGACTGCAAAAGTCCTTTAACTCAAGCACCCAGAAAGTGTTAAGCCTTCCCTTTGCATGCACGCATAAGCACACACGTGCACACACACGCAAACACTGTCTGCTATTAAGCAGAGCCTTTTGGTGCAAGGACTAGAGACTCCTTCTGTCTTTGCCAAGCAAAGGAGGAGCCTGGGATCTCAGGGGAACCCAGCAAAGGAGGGAGTCCAGGATCGAGGGTGCCTCCAGGGACAAGGATAGCTGGACAGTCCTCTCTGTGTGCCACCATGCTCTTCTGCTCCGTTCTGGTCTCCTCACCTTGTTGTTGTCTTCATGCTCCTCTCTACCAGCTGTTCCTTCTCTCAGTTCAGAGGTCAGAGAGAGAGTCTGGTCGACCTGGCTAATCAATACTAAAGGGCATTTAGAGGGCTGGCCCCGTGGCTTAGTGGTTAAGTGCGCGCGCTCCGCTGCTGGCGGCCCGGGTTCGGATCCCGGGCGCGCACCGATGCACTGCTTCTCCGGCCATGCTGAGGCCGCGTCCCACATACAGCAACTAGAAGGATGTGCAGCTATGACATACAACTATCTACTGGGGCTTTGGGGGAAAAGTAAATAAATAAATAAAATTATAAAGGGCATTTAGAGGATACAGTGCCTCTGACATCAGCACCCCCCCCGTTGCCCTCTCAAGAGGCAACTGCTGTAATCAGTTGCTTGTGTGTCCTTCCAGAAATATCCTATGCAGAGCATATCTATCCTTCTCTGCCCCTCCCCCTCCCCCCATTTTTTTAACACAATGATAGCATGCAATATATGTTGTTTTGTTCCTGGATTTTTTTTTCCATTTAATAACATGTCTTGGAGAGCTTTCCAGAGCAGGACGTATGCACAGACCTCATTCATTCTTTTTTTCCAGTTTGTCTCTTAACAGTGCATGAGAGGGGCAGAGCTTTCTGTTCCAGGCCTCCTTGTAGAGTACTGGCCAGATTCAAGTGTGGCTGCCCTTGGCTGCAGTACCCACACCAGAGTTTCCTACTCCATTTTTCTCAGCAGGGAGTGGGAGCAGGGCAGTTGTCCTGAGATGGACCTGGGGGCATGTCCAGCACCTCGATTTCTGAAAGCTCTCTCTCCTGGGCCCTTAGCTCTGAGCACCTGTCTTGGCTAATGCAGGAGGCCAGTGGGTGACTCTTAGCAGGAGTTTCAGACTCGAGCAGCATGCAAACAGCAGACCCTTCCCTTTCCTCATTTCAGTTCCCAAGGTTTTTGCAAGTTCAGCCTTGGGGAGATACCCCTTCCATATTTACAGATCTCAACTGCTTTGTTTAAAAATTTAAAAAATAACAAAAAAAGGAAGAGAGAGAGAGAGAAAAAAGACAATGCAAGCTGATGGTGCCGCATTACAAGAGCCTGCCTGATATGACAGCTGACATTCCAAATCTGCACTTTTCCCAGAATGAAGCCTTTCAGTTCACACTTCTGGGCAGAGAAGAACTGAATCCATTTTACTTCCAACTGCCAAATGCATTCCCAGTTGTGAAGTTATCGTTGTCAGTCCTGCTGCTGCTTGAGGTCTTGGTCTCTGTAGCTTTGAGAACTTGCAGAGTGGGGCCCCTGGTGACACTGACGACTTCTGATTTCTGCAGGGCAAATAAGTCACATGGCAGGATTAATTAGAAGCAGCTTAGCAAAGTAGTTGAGCCTGTGAAGCCGGGAACTAAACAGCCTGGATTCCTAGGCTGGCGCCATCACTCAGACGAGTTACCTATGCTGTCCGTGACTTGACTGCCTCTTCTGAAGAGTAGGGATGATATTGAACCTGCATCATAGGGTTGTGGTAAGGATTCAGTGAGTTACTACACATAACGTGCTAAGAACAGTGCCTGGCATATACTGGGAGCTCAATAAATGTGGAGTATTATAATTTAGGACTGGCAGTGGCAAAATAGCCTGTTTAAAAAGCTAATCCCTTCGGAGTCAGAGGCAGATAAAAAGTCTTGCCAAGGAAAAGCTGGACATGGATTGGGCCAGAGTTCCTCACTCCTTTGGTGCGATGGAACGGCACCTAATCCCTCGCATCAGAATTACCTTGCACCTGGGCCAGCCCCGTGGCTTAGCGGTTAAGTGCGTGCACTCCACTGCTGGCGGCCCGAGTTCGGATCCCAGGCGCGCATCTACGCACCGCTTCTCCGGCCATGCTGGGGCCGAGTCCCACATACAGCAACTAGAAGGATGTGCGGCTATGACATACAACTATCTACTGAGGCTTTGGGGGGAAAAATAAATAAATAAAATTATTAAAAAAAAAAAAATTACCTTGCACCTGAGTCACCAGCCTACTCCGAGACCCCTGCACTCGGGCTGGGAGCTGCAGGAAGCGGGTCCTCAGATGCAGCACCCGTAACCCAAGTTGAACAACAGCAAGGCCAAGACTCGCGCCTCGAAAAGCAGAGAGAATCAATTTCTGATAAAATGCCAGGAAAGAGATTGACATATCTAAAACCTTCCTGGTATCAGCTTAGCGTCCAGCACAAGATTAAACTCTAGGAGAAACCCATCAGAGAGCTGCAATTTGTGACCAGAAAGAGATAGTATTGACAGCTTCCCTTTCCCGAGTCTGTTTTGGATAAGCAGTGTGCCCTTCAACGGAGCATCATCAAAATTTTCTATATCCTCAGATCTTAGACATGAAATTGCCTTGAAAGTGTCTCCCTTTATGTCCCCACCCCCTAAATCACTTTATAGAATACAGAATATGGTTAGAAAAAAGAAGGATACTAAGAGAAGGAGGTTCCTGTGAGTTACTCAGGAAAGGTGTGTCTCCTGTGGAAAACAGGCCCGTGAGCACTGTCCCTCGGTCTGGGGACACCACTGGAGGAGCAGGGCGAGGGCCATGCAAGTGCCAGGCCATGTGGGCTCCAGTCCTGGGTCACCACTGCTGATTGTAGGCACACTCACTCTCCCCTCTCTGGGCCTCCGTTTCCTCTGTGGTCCCCCAGGTCTGACAAGGGCCAACGGTGCTGTGACTTCATTAGGGTCCACAAGCCATGTCTCTCAGACTGTTCAAGTGACAGAAGCCCTTCTCAAACCAGCTTCAGCAAAAAGGAAATTTGTTGCCTCACCTAGCTGAAAAGTTCAGGGGTGGTCCACACCAGGCATGGCTGCATCCAGGCACTCTGACTCAGTTTCTCTCAACTCTGCCTTCTTCCGTGAAGGGGCTACCGTTCCCTCTCAGTGCCAGCTGGCCGCCAGCAGCCCCAGGCTTGCTGCATAGAAGCTGGATAGCCTGTGCAGGGGAAGCACAGGCAGTGGAGCCGGACGGCCTGGGGCTGAATCCTGGCTCATCACCTACCCAAGTGCTTAACCGCCTCTGAGCCTCAGTTTCTGCATGTGTAGAGTGGGGATAATAGCGGCACCTACCTCATCGGGTCGTCAGGTGCTCTGAACATTGCCTGACATGTAGTAAGCCCCAAGTAAGTGACAGGTGCTGCTTCTTTTTCTTCTCCTTCTCCTTCCTGTCATCATGATAATTCTCTCAGTGACTCCAGCAAAATTGAGCAGCTCCGTGACCACAGTTCAGCCGAGGGTCCAGATTGAGATTCATGGCCGGCCCAGGGTTGTGCACCCACCCTGGAGATGAGGCTAGGGTGAGGTGGCCCCGTGTTAAGCACATGATGAGGAAGGGGTGTTTTCCCAAAGGAACATCAGGATCTTCTTAGCAAAAGAAGTGGGAAAGGACAGTGGGCAGGCAAAAACAACAGCTGTCCACCACCGGGCCATTTTGTGTCAGGAATGGTAAAACTGACAAATAGCGCAATTGTTAAACATTGCTTTCACATGCATCCTCACAGTACCCCAGTACCCCATGAGGTAAGCAATACTATCCTCCTCCTGCACATGAGGGAAGTTCGGCGGAGACCCATGAGGCGACTGCCCCAGTTAACACAGCAAGCGCAGGGCCCAGCTGATATTCCATGCTGTGTGCACTGCGGCAAGGTGGTAAGAGCGTAGATCTCTTTTGGAGGCCGGGGGCCCTTAGGCAAGTTCCTTAACCATTCCGAGGGTCACTTTCTTCATCTGTAAAATGGGCGTTATCAGTCGTTCCTCCCCAGGTATCTGAGGACTCAGTGAGGTTGAGGAGATAAGCACGTGAAGCCCAGCCCCACTTGGGACACCGCTGGCTCTCATACAGGCCCCTTTCCCTCTTCTCCCACGGGCCCTGCTGCCAGTTCTGAGCTAGACAGGAGGACCTCGTCCTCCTGGGACCACAGGGCTGGGCAGATGAATAGGAAGGCAGGGACAGCGACTGCCAGATCAGTGGAAGGCTCAGTTTCCTCGCCTGACAAGCCAAGATAGTGTGATACTCACCTCCCCCAGCTAAGTGTAGTTAATGATGCGTGGATTTCATTAGAGGCCACTGAAGAGATTACGCCCCCCACAATGTAATTCAGAACAAAAACTGAAATAAATGTAAAGAGGTTCAACAAAGTTCTGAATTTCTTTTCCCACGATGACTACTTTGAAGCCCCCTCCCCTTTTTTTAAAATATAGAAACCCAAACTCTTTCAAAACATATTCTTTGGGCTGCTTATGCTTTGTTGATGCCCTGGGAGATGGCTTGGCACCTGAGAGATGGAATGGCAGAGTGGTCAAGGGCAGGGGTCTGGGTCGGACTGCCTGGGTTTGCATCCTGGCTCTACCACTTAATAGCTGTGTGGCCTTTGGCAAATTACATAACCTTTCTGTGCCTCAGTTTCCTCATCTGCAGAATGGAAGTAAATATATAGTACCAGCTCATGGGGTTGTTGAGAGAATTAAAGAATAATACATGTGAAGTACTTAGAACCACGCCTGGAAGTGCTGTTTCAGTGTATGCTGTTATTATTCAAGCTCCACCACTGGGTCCTGTCCACCTCATGTCCCATCAGCTGGGGTAGCTGGGGAGGCAGGGCTGGTATAATTGACACCTGCAGGCACCCATCTCCATGTGGCCTGTGTTAGACATTTTTAACCTCTTTCTGATTCCAGAATTAATGCATGCTGATTGCAGAGAAATTAGAAAATACAGCAAAGTACAAAAATAGTCATTATCCTACCACCTAGGTAATCATTATTACTTGTTTTTATGCTTCCTTCTAGTTTTTTTCTATGCAACTACATATATTTCAGAATTAGGATCATACTAACCAATAATTAAAAATACCTACCTTCCATTATTCTTTTTTAGTTTTTTATTTATTGAGGTATAACTTACATACAATAAAGTGGACAATCCTAAGTGCACAGTTTTACAAATTTTTATATATGAATACACCTGTGTTAGCACTACCCACATCAAAAGAGGACATTCCTAGCATCCCATGAGGCATCTTCATGCCACCTCCCAGTTAACACACTTCTCCACGGGTAACCACTATCTTGACTCTAACAGCATAGATTCGTTTTGCCAGTATTTGAACTTCATATAAATGGAATCACAGAGTAAGTACTTTTTGTATCTTTTTTAAAACATATCTGTGAGATTTGTCCATGTTTTTAAGTGTATTAGTAGTTCACATTTTATCACTGTGGTGTAGACCTTCAATTATTCTTTTATTAGAAAAATTAAATTGCAAAATAATTTGAGTTCATTGTCATTATTTAAAAAATTCCAAGTTTGTGCATTAAGTAAAAATTCCCCTTCAAATTTACCCTAATCTCATTCCCCTCCCTATAAGTAACCAGTTATTAATTGGATGTTCATCTTTCTAGACTTTTTCTATTTATACAGTTCTGTTCATTGTTTCAGGTGGGAGTGCATTGGGCTGCAAATAACAGAGAACCCAACTAACAATGGCCTCAACCAAGGGTCAGGAAGCTTTTTCTGTAGAGGGCCAGATAATACATATTTTAGGCTTTGTGGTCCACATTGTCTCTGTCACAACTACTCAACTCTGTCACTGTAGCATGAAAGCGGCCATAATCAATACGTAAATGAGTGAGTGTGGCTGTGTTTCAATAAAACTTTATTTATAAAAATAGGCAGTAGGCCAGATTTGGCCTCCGGGCTGTAATTTGCTGACCCTTGGTTTAACAATAGGGGTTTGTTTGGCTCACATGGCAAGAAATCTGGAAATAGCCTCATAAGAAAAACCTAGTAATTTACACTCCTATCGAAAATATTTGAGGATGCCTGATTGCCTAAAACCTTGCCAATAGTGGATGTTAACAGCTGTTTGTATTTTTGCCAGGACTCTTTGTCTTTATGCCTGTGTTCTGAATAAATGCCTTTGCTTGCTCTTCCAGCTCACCCATTTTCTCTATATCTGTATCTGTTCTGCTCTTTAGTATCTTTTGATTTTTCTATTTTGATGATTAAATTGTTTATTTGTGATTTCTAATTAATTCTTTCCCATAAGAGGCTGTTCTTGTTTGATGGAGTCAATGTCCTCTCCTATCCCTCTGAGAATATTAAATATATTTTATTTATTTATTTTTCTTTTTGTTTTTTGTGAGGAAGATCGGCCCTGAGCTAACAGCCGTGCCCATCTTCCTCCACTTTATATGGGAAGCCGCCACAGCAGGGCCTGACAAGCAGTGCGTCGGTGCGCGCCCGGGATCCGAACTAGTGAACCCCTGGCTGCCGCAGCAGAGTGCGCGCACTTAACCGCTTGCGCCACCGGGCTGGCCCTTAAATATATTTTAAATGTCTCTGCATGCATTGTTATCTCTGTTTCTCTGGTTGTTAGTTCTTCTGTTTGTTGAGTTGGCCCCTCTCTTTCATGATGGTAGTTTTCCTGGAGTGTTTGCTGATTTGTGAGTATGTACTCTTCTCTGTACTATGATCTCCTGTTTTCTCCTCTGAGGATGCTGTTTCTTTTTACTCTAGTTTGCTGCCAGTGATTGTGGGCAGATGGACAGAACTTGTTGCCAGAAGTGTGGTGCTAATAGTTTCTTTTCTGAACACAGGATCTTCCTTTTCCTTCTGGATATGTCCTGCCTTTCTGTCCCAGGGACCTACAGTCACAGCTCCTGCCATCTGGGTGGCTCCAAGGGTCACCTCCTGGTATCCCCACAGGAGTTCTCAATCAGTCTCTTTGACCTTTGCCCTTGGGCCCTCGCCTCTCCCTGGAGAATGTGTTGCCTCTAGGTTTGGAACAGCCGAGGACCACCTTCACCTTTCACAGCAGTCCTTCCTAGCTTCTTATTTGGCCTGTGTTTCTTTTCATTCATTCAATTCTGTCTGCTGTCCATTTCTCAGGGATTTCTCAACATTTTTAACCTGCCCATGGCACCCCGCCTTATTTCCCTGTGCTGTTATAGATTTTACATGGTGTCATTTCTGTGGACTTGTGTAGGAGAGGCTGATGTGTGTACTTGCTCTTGGTCTTCCCAACTTGATCCAGTCTCAGGGTGACTTCTTGTTAGAGTTTTCACCTTCTTGTTCACCTTCATCTGACTAGATCATCTTTCTCTAAAAATCCACTATCTCAGAACCAAACTGAATATTCCAACTATGAACTAGTCAATGTAGAATATAGGGATGGAGTGTACTTTCTAATGAGAACCGGCTCAAATAACTCTGCTCTCAACTGCATTGGTCAAGTCTCTTCACTTCTCTAAGCCTTCACTTCCTCACCTGTCCAATGGGAATAATAATTATAAGACCTATCTCATAGCTTAACGAGAGTGTCAATTGAAATAGTGTGTCAAGTGTTTAACATGGGGCCTGGCACACAGTAGGTACTAAAACACGTTAGTTCCCTTCTTCTCTCTCGTTCTGACAAAATTTCTAACACATTCATTGTGTGTGCTGTGGTGGTGGTAGTTTTTGGCAGCCACACCACACTGTTAGCTCATACTGAGCACATTAGCTAACAGCCCTGTCTTTGTCTCATGAACTTTTCTCAAGCCAAACTTTCCTCCCAGTGCCTCTCCTTGCAGAGGACCTTTACCTTGACTGTGATGCATTTTATCAGGCTATTCTTGATCGATCTGTAGCCTGTAGAAATTGATCTGAACCCAGATTTCGTCATCCAGTTTATTCTGTGTGCCTCCCGTGTGAATGTCATCCGCAGACTTAATAAACAGCTTTCAACAGCCAAATCCAGCCATTGATAAAATTATGACCTGGGATAGGACCGAGGACAGAACCTCATGGCGTGCTACCCTTAGATGACTGGGCAATATGATTAATTTGTCTAGTTCCTGTAATAGTATGTCCTTGTAGCTTGATTATAGTAATAATATTAGCAACCATGTACTGGGTGTTGTTTACCATGGGCCAGGCACTAAGGTAAGCGTTTTTCATATATTACTTTTATTTCTTATAACAAGTCTGCAAGATAAATACTTTGTTACTTAGGACTTAGTTAAAAAAAAATAAACTCAATCTAACTTTAGCAGAAGGGAGACTATGTTACTTCGTTACAAGGATCTAAAGAGTGGGTACTTCACAGAAGCCAAGGGCAAGGATGCATCTGGTTGTCAAGATGTCAAGAATAGTGTCAAGGATGGTGAACCGGTGCCCTCTAGGGTCCCAGAAAATCCCCTCTCTCTGGCTCGTGTCTTTATGTCTGTGGGCATCTGTGTCATTCTTCTCACTTGGTGCAAACTAGCTTTCTCTGTTTCTCAGTTCACTTGGCAGAAAATAGTCCCACCAGCAACTCCTGAGTTGACTTTCCCCTTTTCAAGAGAGCAGCCAGATCTTCCTTGAACCTTTTAGTCCAAATTCCCCAGGATTATTGGCCCTGCTTATGTCGGGTGCCTGCTCCTGGGCCAGCCACCTGTGGCCAGCGGTGGAGTCACACTGTCTGGGCATGGCCTCCAGGAGTCTCATTGCTGTAACCCTGTGGCCATGGGGCAGGGCAATGTCCAGAGTCCAGCAGCATGTTTTATAAGTGAAAGGGAGGCCCAAAGTCACACAGCTAGTAAGTAGAGGACCCAGGACTTGATCCAGATTTTGTCTGATGCTGCAGCTCATGTTGTAAATGCTCTGCTCCTTGGGCTGGGCCACATTGTCCCAGGGTGGTTCAGTGGTAGTGTCAGTGAGGGCTGGCCAGTGTCTTAGGCCCGGGAGCTCAAAGACCCACCTTGTGCCATCACCATGACCAGGGCTCTGAGATCCTCGGTTGGTTGATTTGCTTGTTTCTTTGGTGACTCAGCAGATGCCTCAGCCCTGGCCACCACAGAACCCACAACTTCGTGGAGGGACCTGATACATAAGAGCATAAACACAGACTTTGGGGTCCAGTAGAGGTAGGTTCCAATTCCAGCCCTGTCGTCTTTTCACGGGCGACTCTCTGTGCCTCAGTTTCCATACCATAAAATGGAGATAATAATAACAACCACTTTACTGTTGTTGTGATGATTCAATGAGATAAAACACGTAAACCACATGTGGCCAGCATAGAGAAATCGATTCTGTAAATGGCAGCAGTTTATTAACTCTGGAACAGTGGGAAAAGTACAGGAGTCCAGAGGAGAAAGCCTTTTACTCACCCACAGGGAGTGGGAGGTGAATCAGCCAGGGTCTCAAGGAGGAAATAACATTGAAGCATGAGTAATGGAGGAGAGGACTGGAGTAAGGGCAAGGCAGAGAACAGGCTCAGACACCTGAGTACACAGGAGTTTGGGGGACCAGTGTGTAGTTCATTGCGATAGAAGCAAAGAATAAGGATTGGGAGCAAATGGGGGTTGCTGAGGCTGGTAATGCAGACTGGGGCCTGCTGGGGAAAGCTTTGTTTGCTCATTCATGCACGCACTTAGCAAATATTTAGCAAGCACCTGCTGTGTGCCAGGCACCGCCCTGGGCCTGTAGATTCCACCGTGAACAGAACAAATCCACACACATCCACGCCCTCGTGGAGCTTATGTCCTAATGGTTAGAGGCGGACACAAAGCAGATAGATAAGATATAAAGGGTGTCAGAGAAAAAAATAAAGCAAGGAAGGGGGTAGGAGTGCGGGGAGGGTTGTTGTGTTCAGTAGAGTCCTCAGGAAGGCCTCCCTGGAAGGAGCAGCTGCTGAAGGAAGTGAGAGGGAAGAGAGCACTTCCGCAGAGGGACAGCAAGGACAGGAGTGCTGAGGGTAGAGCCCTTGTGGCTGGATCAGGGGGAATGCGGGGCAGTGAGGTAGGTGGTGAGAGGACCGGGGGATGATGGCCAGGTTATGTAGGGCCTTGTGACCATTTGTAAGGACTTGAGCTTTTGTCTGAGGGAGGCGGGAGCCACAGGAGCATTTTGAGCGGAAGAGGGCAGGACATGCTCTCCAGCTGTGTGCGGAGAATAAACTGTGGGGCAAGGGCAGAAGTGGGAGACCAGTCGGGGCTATGGCAGAGTCCCTGTGATGATGGTGGCTCAGATCGGGGGGCAGCAGTGGAGGTGCAGGGAAGGCACCGGATTCTGAGCATCGTGAAGGGAGAGCCAACTGGATTTGTCTTGGGATTGGATACAGGCCAGAGAGAAAGAGAGGAATCAAGAAGCACTTTAAGTTTTGGTCTAAGCAACCAGAAAGAGAGATTGGTCATCTCCTGAGATGAGAAAGAGAGTGGGAGCAGGTTTTAGGGAGAAGATCAGGAATTAAGCTTAAAACCTGTCAAGACCTCTGGGAATCTGGTATTCAAGAGGAAAGCCACGTCAAGCTGTGTCTGTCTGGCATGTGGAACCATTGATTTTTTTTCTTTTTTGAAAAGGGTTGTAGGGTGGGTGGAGGTTATTAGTCATATAAGCAATACATGAAAACAGCTTCCTTGAGAAAATTGTTTTTTAGCCTTCTAGATAAGGCTAAAATCCCTTTTGCCAATTCCCACCCCTCCCTAATCCCCAGTCTTCCCCTCCTGGAGTAACTGTTGTCGTGAGCTTGGCATGCCTCCTTCCAGACCTTATTCTGCATTTATATACCAGAGTGTATCCATAAAATATATGTGGTGTCTTTTTGTGTACGTATTTTAACATAAATGATGTCATAATGAATATGTTCTGCAGCGTGCTTTTGTAACTTGTAACTTGCCTATCCTCCGTGAACTCTATGTCTTGGAGATCCATCCTTGGTGTTACAAATAAATCTAGTTCTCTATTAAAAAAACGTGTTACAATATGGTATGGACTTTGCAAGTTATTTAGCTGTTTTCCAGCTGGAGGGCGTTAGCGTTTTGTACATTCCTCCTCAGGCACCTGTGTGAGTCTTTCTGGTAGATTCCAAGGAGTGAAATGGCTGGGTGAGTAGATTGAAGCTATGCGGGGTTTTGTTTTGTCTTGTTTTAGTGTTACTGCCACATTGCTCCCCAAAATGTCTCGGTCACCTTACTTACCAGCTGTTGCAGGTTTTTAATGAGGGCAGCTCGGAGGTCTGTGTCTTGAGAGCAAAGCACAGCGGCGGGCTGTGGGTTGGAAGAGACCATGGAATTTGCGGGCTGCTGTTCTGCTCTTAAGAATTCACCTTCAGAGAGGACACAGGTTTCTTTAGGGGCTGCAAGAGACTCTCCCAGTCCCTTCCTTTCCTCTTGAAAATAGAGCAGCACAAATGAATGCTGTCTCTTCTGCAGCCTGCATGCCTGGCTTCTTCCCTGTCAGCCGGCTTCTATTCCTAGACCTCCTCACCATCCTGAAGTCATCCCCTTTTGACAAACACCAGTTGAGACATTATGAAAACGCTATTATTAGAGCAGACCAACTCGTCTGTCACCAGGCCCTTATTCTGCCACCAGCCTGATAACATTCTTTGCTTGCCACCCGCGACAGCACGTTCAAGGGTTGGTGCACAACCGAGATTGTGATTGTCACCAGCCCGGCGCCTGTTCGGAAGGTGTGATAGCAGCCCCTCTCTGGAGGCAGACAAATCCTACTCCCAGCTGCTCTCCCCAGAAACACTCTAGCACAGCCGCTTCCTACATGGGCAAAAGGAAGTTGCAGCCTCAAAAAAGTTATGTCATCTCTTCTTTGCATGAATTTCAAGTTGGCTTTAACTTTATGGTATAAGATGCCTTCAAGATTAACTCAGGGAGCTGGGTCTGGGATCAACTATGAGTTCAGATTTTGTATCATCATAGTTAAAAACTTGTAAATGTTTCTAATCAGCATCATCTTAGTTGCTAACATTTATCAAGCGTGTATTATACACCAGGTAGTATTCTAAGCATTTTTTGTTTATATGGTGGATGCTTTTAATCATCACCCCAATTTTTTTACATTTTTTAATTAGATATAATTCAGGTAACAAATTTTTTTAAAGTGTACAATTCAGCGGTGTTAGTATATTCACAACACTCTGAACCATCACCACTATCTAATTCCAAAACATATCACCCCAAATAGAAACCCTGTACCTGTTAGCAGTAACTCCCAATTCCTCCCTTCCCCCATTCCCCGGCAACCACTACTCTACTGTCCATCTTTGTGGACTTGCCTCTTCTGGACATTTCCTATAATTGGAGTCGTACAATACCTAGCCTTTGTGTCTGGCTTCTTTCACTTAGCATAATGTTTCCAAGGGTCACCCCTGTTGTGACATGTGTCAGTGCTTCATTCCTTCCTATGACCAAACAACATTCCATTATATGGACATGCCACACCCTGCTTATCCATGCATCTGTTGATGGACAGTTGTGTTGCTTCCACTTTTTGGCTATTATGAACAGTGCCGCTAGGACATCATCCCAGTTTGACAGCTGAGGACACTCAGGCACGAGTGCCATTTCCCACTCACACAAGTGGAGTTCTTACCCAGGCGTCTGGCTCCACAGCCGAGCCCTGACCAACCTATTCTGCTGCTCAGCTGTTGAATCAAGACACAGGAATTGAGAGCGTGTGTCACATATCTCCATGGCAACCATATTTCGGAATTAAAAATTGGGCCCTGTGGTTCGAGGAGTTCCTTGTACTTTTGGGACTTGAGTCTGTCCTGTTTGAATTCAGGACCATTGTGGAAAGTCATGGCTGAGTCAGGATTGTACATTCAGTTCAAAATGCATTTATCAGTAGTCTTTAGAGTAACAATACTCAGCCCTGCCCTGGGAGCTCATGGTCCGGGAGGAAAGACGTGCTGTCTTAGGACCCCAGGAAGCAGACTCTGGGATGCAGATGTGCGTGCAGGAGTTTGTGGGGAAAGCTCTCAGGAACAGCACCTGTGAGGGGTGAGGGGGGCAGAGGGAGGAGATGAACTGCGATGCAGGTCTCAGTGATCTCCCGGGAGCTCTGGGCATGGGTGGCCCTTCAGTGATGTTCCAGTTGAGGCAAGGAGCCTGAGTCTTTGTACCCTTGGCATCAACCAGTATCAGAGAGTGGGCATAATCTGGGGCAAGCACAGGCTTCTTCCTGGGAAGGGACACAGCTGTGAGCGGCCAGCCATCAGTGCTCCCGGCAGCTGGGGTGTGAGTGAGTGATCTAGGCCCGTAGCATAGCATCCATTACACGCGCCTCGGCCCCTGTCCGTGGGTGCTTGGGTAAGTGCTCCGACAGAGAGCGGTCTGTGGGAATGCTTCAGGGACACATCTGAGGGATGGGGGTGAGCAGAGAGGAAGGGGCATCATACCTGTGCCATGAAGCCTTGAACCCCAAACCTGTACATCCAGGAACTGTGTCGTGGGTGCCTCAAAGACTCCTCAGCCCAACTGCCCCAAACCAAACTCAGCCCAGCTCCTCCTCCAGGCTTCATCTCTGCAAGGATCGCGCCGCCGTCCCTCTAGTTACACAGGCCAGAGACTGCGGACCCATCCCCAGTACCTCCTTTTCCCAGCCCATCACTAAGTCATACACCATGGCCTTGAGAATATCTTCTCCCTGCCTCTTCCGTGTCGCTGACACCTCTGGTCTGAACACCCGCAGCACCTGCCCCCCAGCGCCCACTCCTAGCCACCTCCAACCTCGTATTCCAACGTCTGCTTCCTACCCCAGTAACCCACTGTGGCTTCCCCTTGGTCCGGAAGGGCGAAACTCCCTGCTGTGGCTTTGGTGGTCTGGACTGCTCAGTCCCCTGTCATCCTCTGCTCCCCTTGCCCCCCGGCTCCAGCCCCTCTGCCATTCCCTGTCCCTCCTACTCTCTGCTCACTCTCGCCATGTGGCCTTCCCATGTGTGTCCACTTTGCTTAGAGCACACTCCCCTCTCCGCCCCTAAATTCACTTGTTCGTCCCTCAGATTTTGGTTTTTTTGTTACCTTTCACGAAGCTTCGCCTGACCTCCCTGCTGAAGCCACGCTTCCCTGTGGAAGCTGCTCAAGGTGCCACACACCCACCTCCAGAGCACTTGAAATGATTGACGACGTACATTTGGTGGTGGGGTTATTTGTGAAAATTGGCCCCTGTCACTAGACTGTCAGCTCCATAAGGCAAGGGAGCTTGTCCTGGTGTGGAATAGGAAGTGCTCCGTGAACCCGAGAGAAGGCAGGAAGGAAGGGAGAGGGGAAGAGGGAGGGAGGAAAGGATCTGAGTCCCGCATGGTCAGGGAGGGGAGGAGGTGAGAGGGAACTAGCATGAACTGTCTCCTTTATCGTCCTAGATCTATGTGACCTCGTATGGCAAAAATCTTGACTGTAGAGTGTGAGAGAACATCAAATTTGGGACCCCTGAACCCCCTGCACGGCCGTAGACTTGAGCGTGAGGTTTCACTCCCTACCTAGGGTTTCCCTGCCTCTCAGCACCTGTCACTGGCACAAACAGGCTTTGCCCCTCATTGGGCTTAAAGCAGGCCTGGAATGTTGGAAGCCAGGTCCCTCTGGCTGTCCCCTGGGATCAACCAACGTGCTCTGACGACTCTCCATCCCAGCCCCAAGACAGGCTCCTGGGGTCTCCTTGCATTGTGTTTTTGTGCACACTGTTCCCTGCCTGGATGCCCTTCCTGTCCCTCCCCTGCCGACCCCACTCCACCCGGTGAGCTGCTTTATGGTTCAGCACCATGACCTCTCCCCTGTAGAGCCTGCCCAACCCCCGAGCGATGCCAGGCACCTGTCCTCTCTACCCACCGCTCCTGGCACTGGTGCTTCCCCCGATGGCATCTACCTCCTGGCACTGGAGCAACTGTCTTTCAGTGGCCGCCTCACTGAGTTCCTCGAGGACAAGGATCTTGACTTCCTGCCTTCCTTTCCTCCTTTTCCTCCTTATTCCTTCCTTTCCACAAATGATTTGTAAGCTTCTCGTGTGTGCCAGGCTCTGGTCTGGGGCTGGGAGATACAAACAGTGAGAGTGGGCACTGGCCCTGCCCTAATGGGTCTGGCATCCCAATGGGGGAACCACAAGGAGGAAAGAGAGAGTTTCCGAGAGGAGAAGTGCTGCCACTCTGTGGAGGTCCAGGAAGCCTGGGGTCATCGGGAGAGGCCTCTGGAAGGGCTGCACATGCCCGCAAGCAAGGAGGAAACCTTCTAGGCAGGGGAAACAGCAAGTGCCCCGGCCCTGAGGAGGAAGGGGCCTGGCTTCTCTGAGAAAGAGCTAGTACGGCTAAGTGGCTATTGGGCTGAGGGATTGGGGGAAGGTGGGAATGAGGTCAGGGAGGGTAGTGGAGCCAAATTACATTCATCTCTGTCTGTCTTTAGCCCTTAACTCAGTGCCCAAGCCAGAGGAGAAGCTCAAGGAATATTTGTGGAACAAATAGGAAGAGGCCCCTGCCTGTTCTCCCCTCTTCAGGGGTCTGGAGCAGCCCCTGGGGGGTGAGCGTCTGTTCAGGCAGCCCTGCTGGACAGGTTCGGTCCAGGTGACAGATGTGCTCTGTGGGAGCTTCCTTCCCTTAGAAGGAAAAGTTTGGGGAAGCAGAGATTAGTGGAGGGAAAAGTCCACCTCTCCCCCTCTCTCCTCCTGTCAGGCCAAGTGGCTGGTCCTGCAGGGTTGGGAGGCTCTGACAGGGAACAGTCGCCCTCAGTCAGTCTAGCACCCGCCTGGGAGTGCGGAATTGGCTGTGCCTCTTTTCCTCCTTAATAGTCAGAGGCTATTTAAGCTGCAGACCATGCTTCCAGGGGGCCTTGCCGGCCTCAGTCCCCTCCAAGCTCTCCTCAGGGAGAAGGGCAGCGAGGTGAGGAGGGTGGGGGCAGCCTTAGCCCATCTTGACTCACTTAAAACCTAGGGGAAATGATGTCAGCTCTGCTCAAAACCCTCCCTCAGCTTCCTGGCCGCCTCAGAGGAAGACCCGAGTCCTTCCCGTGGCCTCTGGCCCCTGTCCCACCGTTTCACCTGCTTCCCTGCCTTGCTCTCTCTGCTCCGGCCACACCGGCCTCTGTGCTCTCCTCAGACATGCCAGGCACGCTCCCACCTCCCAGCCTTTGCACTGCCCTTCCTGCCACCTGGAAACCTCCTTGGTCCAGATTCCCGATGGGTTCTCCTTCACTTCCTTCAGTCCTCACTTGAATGTCATCTCACAGTCCTTCTCTGCCCCCTCTGAAATAGCCTCCCCCCCAACACTCCCTCTGCCTTCTCTGCCTTCTAGTCTCTGTGGCACTTAGCACCACCTAACAGACTTCCTATCCTGATTTTTTATCGCCTGTCTTCTCTCACTAGGATGTGAGCTCTTTGATAGCAGAGACTTTGATGTGCTCCCTGTGTGTCTCCAGAGGAGGTGTTCAATAAATATCGAGTGAACGAATGAATTTGTAACACGAGGTCAGCACCACCCACTTCGCAGTGTTGTGCGGACAGGAAGTTCCAGCACCGAGTTGCCCAGTGTGTGGTTTGCATACTTCTATGGCGCTGTAGGTGGCACGTAAACGTTTACTATTTCAGTAGGTGTGTATTTATGTTTGCAACTACCTTCTATTTATGGCAGGTGATAATGATTTTCCATTTATGGTATTAATATAAAGTTTCCTTTTTAAAGTAAACTCATTCAAGATTAAAAAAAGAGAAAATCTGTATTTGCCGGCCTAAAAGCTATAATACACATCGCAATCTTACAAGAAAACTTCTCTGAGAATAAAAGGAAATGCTAATTATTTTCTATCAGATGTGTATTAAAATGTTTTTTTAGATAGCTGTGTAAGAAAAACATTTTCATAAAGATACAGCAATTGTGTCCCAGAGTCCAGGAGGAAATCTTAGATTTTGGATCTGCATCAATATTCTACAGACCCTGAAACTAAGTATAAAATCTCAAGGTATGTATTGATAGCAGTAAATAAAGGTACATAGCAGGGTTGGGTAGTAATAAATGTAAATCTGAGATATTTGAAAAGTAACCCAAACTCTCCCTTTGATTATCCATCTAATGTGTGCATAGCATGTGATGTTGTTAGCACGTCTACCCCAGGGCATGAGAGACTCATTTTTGCTGCATTGTTTGTTTTGCGTTGCTTCGTTCCACCTCTAGGGGGTAGTATTAGCCATTGCTCTAGGCCTTTGTTGCTTGGCTTCTGTTTGCACTGTGGGCGCTCTGAATGCAGAGTATTTGTTGTTCCTGGTTTGAGGATGGGTGTACATCTGATAAGTCAGCAAATGCGGTAAAAGGCAATCTCAGAACTATACTTTTTCATTCAACTAATATGCACAGGACTTACTACTCAGCACTGGGACACAAAGGCAGAATCACTGGGAGAACAGAGCAGTTGGCGCTTGGTGTGGGTTTTGAAGGGAGAGTAGGAGTCTTGTACTATACGATACATTTGGATAGTCTCTTAATGTGGGTTTAGGGCCATCATTAAGAACATTCATTAAGGTATCATTTTAAACTTCACCTAGGGCCGGCCCCGTGGCTTAGCGGTTAAGTGCACGCACTCCACTGCTGGCGGCCCGGTTCGGATCCTGGGCACGCACTGACGCACCGCTTCTCCAGCCATGCTGAGGCCGCGTCCCACATACAGCAGCTGGAAGGATGTGCAACTATGACATACAACTATCTACTGGGGCTTTGGGGGGGAAAAAATAAATAAATAAATTGTTAAAAAAAAAACTTCAGGGGCCGGCCCCGTGGCTTAGCGGTTAAGTGCGCGCGCTCCGCTGCTGGCGGCCCGGGTTCGGATCCCGGGCGCGCACCGACGCATTGCTTCTCCGGCCATGCTGAGGCCGCGTCCCACATACAGCAACTAGAAGGATGTGAAACTATGATGTACAACTACCTACTGGGGCTTTAGGGGAAAATAAAATAAAAAATTAAAAAAAAAATTATAAAAAAAAAAAAAAACTTCAACTAAATGCTTCTCTGAGCCCTAGGACATGGCACAGTCCTCGGATTCAGACACCCTTAAGTATTAGCTCTACCACTGTACCACCCAGAACTCACTGAGGCGTGGATCTCACACACATACACACACACACAATTCAAGCTGGCTTGAGTAAAGAAAGGAATGTATTAGCTCTTGTGACTCAAATGTCCAGGATAGTGCTGGCTTCAGGCATGGCTGGATACGAGGGTTAAACAGGGTTAAGAGGATCTAATTTCTGTCTCTTCTGTCTCTCTCTGTCCTCAATTCTGCTGCCTCTGTGTTGGCTTCACACTTGGGCAGATCTCTCCATGGAGCATACAATGATGCTCACATTGGTGAACCTAATCAATTGATAAGAAAGGACTTCTTTCTTTGCGGTGGCCCTAGCAGCTCGGCTCATATCAGCTCGTAGTTCCAGGGGAAGAGGGATAGGAACTTTCTCAGCAGCTTCCACCAACCCCCGGGTTGAGTCTGCTACCCTGGCTTGGGGTCCATGCCTGACCCTGAACCAGTCACATGGTCAGGGAGCGAATACCCCGATTGGCCAGGCCTGGGTCATTGCCCCCCTTGCAGTGTGGGAGTGTTATTTCCACCCACACCACACGGACTGAGAGTGGAGGAGGGGTGGTTTACCAAAGGAAAATCAGGTGATGTCACCAGGAGAAAATGAACAGATGCCAAGCCGACAGAAACAACAAATGTGGCCTTCAGGCAATTTGCTTCAGCTTTCAAAGCCTCAGTTTCCTCCTCTGTAAAATGGGGATCATGATCCTAGAGCATAGAATTATTGCAGGAAGTAAAGCAGCACCCACAGAGAACATAATCAATGGCAGTTGAGGTGGCCTGAAGAGCTGGGCCCCAGTGACCTGGAGCATTTCACTCGTCACGCATACGTTGTCCCTCATTTAAGATGTGGAGCTTGGGGGGAGGTAACTTAGGTGTGTGCAGGTGCTCTGTGAACTCTGCAGTGCCCCCAACACGGTGTTTTCCCGGTCTCATTATTAAACTCTTTAAAGGTCCTATTCTTCTCTGCTGGGCCCTGACACCTACAAGGTTAGATGCCCAATGTTCTCAAGCCCTGGAAACCATCACTGTGGCTCTCAGCTGCTCGTTAATGCAGGCCAGGCTCTGGCACTCTAAATCAGCCCTGTTTAGGAGAATTCCAATATTCTGGCCTCAGAGGAGTACGTGATCCCTGAAATATAGACTCTGTCGAGCTCCTTTAAGCATAACTGGTTCTTGGCGTTTCCTTCCCATTCCATTTTTTCCCCCAGGGAGAATTAATAATATGGCCATTGATAAAATTCACCATCTCTGGGGCCAGCATTAGGATAAAGATGATAAGGACAACAGAAATAGTGATGTGACTTTGCTTTCATGTCACATCCAAATTCCGTAGACCCTTTGCCGTGCTTAACTTGCACCTCCTCGGGACCTGTCACTTGGTACCCGTCACTCTAGGCAAACCCAGCATCTGCTCAGTCTGTGAACGTCTCAAGCTTTCTCAGGCCCCCAAACCTTTGCCCATGCTGATCCTGCTGCCTGGAATGCCCTTCTCTTTTCTTGTGGCCTAGCAAAGCTTTCGGCTTTCAAATCCCAACCCAAATGTCTCTTTATTTATTCATTCACTCAACTAGTATTTAGTGAGGGCCCACCGTGTGCCAGGCGCGTCCTAGCCTCCAGGACGCTAGGAATACACAGGTGATCAAAACAGACACAGTCCCTGCCTTCATGGAATTTCCATTCCAGTGCAGGGGACAGCCCAATAAATAAGAGGCATAATGAATAAGGTGAAGTAGGTATTATGTTAGTGGGGGATTGGGAGTGGGGGTGTGTGTGCACAGCTTGCAATTTTAGGTAGGGTGGCCGGGGAGGACGTCACTGAGAAGGTTAGATCTGAAGCAAGCCTTGAAGGAGGTGAGGAATCTGGGCATTTACCAGGAGAAGAGAACTCTGGGCAGAAAGGAATGGTGGGTCACAGGCCCTGAGGTGGGAGCGTGCTGGGTGTGGAGGGTATTGGAGTGAGGATGACAAGTGGGGGGCGGGGGTCAGAGACAGTGAGTGGAGGCCCAGTGTGCAGGGCCTGGTGACCCCTGAGGGTTTTGTCCTTTTCCCTGACTGCGACAGGAGCCCAATCAACATGATTCGACTTACCTTTCATCCGGACCTCTGGCTGCAGTGGGGAGAACAGATTGCAGGGGGGAGGGCAGGAGCAGGAGCCAGTGAGGGGCCTGGACCAGGGTGGTAGGGGGAGGAGGGGAGAAGTGGTCAGATTCTGGATACACAGGCGTTTTCACGTGGAGCTGATGGATTGGATGTGGAGTGGGAGAGGGGCGAGGCTTCGAAGACCATCCCAAGGGTTGGGACCTGGCCTTGCCTGTGGAGGCCTTCCCAGGTCCCTCATTCAGATCCTTGGCATCGCATTTTATTATATCATTTGTCTCCTTTTTTTAGTCTCAGATGCCTTTGGTAATCTGATGAAAGTTATGGACTCTCTTCTCAGAAAAATACCCTTGTGCATTCAATGGAATGGGTATTTCCAGAACCCCCTGCAGGCTATCCCCCTTGTCAGGGATGCCACCCAGTGTGTGTTTCCTTGACTGGATGCACAACAGCTGGGGGCGCCACTAACACCACATACAACATGAACGGGGCCAGAGTCATGCAGAGTGGCCCCTGACTGGCAGTTGAGTAGAGCCTACAGACAACTTGGTATCCGAGTATACACTGGGTCAGAGCTTTTGTTCAGCCCTCACGGTAGGGCTGAAGCCCTCAATGTAGCAGCCACACAGTGAGCACTTGATAAATGTTTGCTGAAAAACAATGATAATAAACTTGGCGCTTGACACAGGATCTCACACCTTTGTGGGTGCCTTCAGTATTAATGCCTCTATTTTATAGACAGGCAAATAAAGCCTCAGCAAAGTGAAGTGTGCTAGGCACAGAGAGGCAGTGCCTCGGGTCTGACCAGGGCTGTGGCGAGGGTTAACTGGGTTAGTTCTTAGTTAACTTGAGCAGTTATCATCAGAGAGCTGGATGGCGGTGAAGCTGAGACCGGAGCCCAGGACTCCAGGCTCGCCATGTGGTGTTCCCCCTGCTGCCCGATGGTTCTGCCCTCCAGGAATTGATAATCCAGCTGGGGAATCAAGAAGAAAGAAAAAGATCCTAAATTTCCACTTTTCTCCTTTAATCCTTAGAGCAGCCCTGTGAGGTAGACCTTATTAATATTCCCTTGGGGCCGGCCCGGTGGCGCAAACAGTTAAGTGCGCGCGCTCGCTGCGGCGGCCCGGGATTCGTGGGTTCGGATCCCTGCGCGCACCGACGCACTGCTTGGCAAGCCATGCTGTGGCGGCATCCCATATAAAGTGGAGGAAGATGGGCACGGATGTTAGCCCAGGGCCAGTCTTCCTCAGCAAAAAAAAAGGAGGATTCGCAGATGTTAGCAAAGGGCTGATCTCCTCACAAAAAAAAAAAAATTCCCTTTTTACAGATGAGGAAACTGAGGCTCAGGGAAGGTAAGGAGCAGAGTTCAGGGCTCACCCCCAAGTCTCCAAATCCCCAGATAATTAGTGAGCAATATATCTAGTTAAATGCTAACAACTTAGCACTTAATTATATACTATTTCACACTGTATTGTGTATAATTTAATACTAATTGCAGGGTTTCAGAATGAGCTGAAGTGAGCCGTGGGGGTGGTGAGAATGGCAAGGGAAGGCTTCATGGAGACTTTGGGAACTGAGCTGGGCCTTGGAGAGGATTTGGAGGCTGGAGGGGGATGGAGTGGATTTCAGGTAAAGGGAATAGAATGATCAAGGCATCAGGGTAGGAGTGAGCATGGTGGGGTGGGGAGGGGCTGGGCTAGTGCTAGTGTTTAAATAACGGAGTGCTATGAATGCAAACGTAACGTTCTTTGAGAACTTTGTAAGTGCCAGGTCCTGTGCTAAGTCCCCTCCACTGTTATTGTATCCCATCCACATCTAACCCGGGAGGGAAAGGAGAATGCGACCAGACAGTGCTGTGGTCACCTCTCTTCTACAGATAAGGAAACTGATGGCAGTGTTGTGACCTGGAGCCAGGCCTGGACTCCGGCGCTCATGTTCTTCCCAGCTGGAGTTCAGGGACCATCTGATTAGAGTGGGCGTGGTGTGAGTAGTGCAGAATAAAGTGGGCGGGTTTAGGGCCTTGCTACTCAAGGAGTGGCCCACAGGCACTGCCTGGGAGCTTGTTAGAAATGCAGATTTGGGGCCCTCCCCAGTCCTACTGAGTCAGAACCTGCATTTCAACACAATGCTCAGGTGATTTGTGTGCACATTAGCATTTGAGAGGCACCGGGCTGGCGAGAAGTTTGGCTGGATATATGCCTGTGCTCTTCAAGTGTTTCTGATGACATCTCTCCCCTGGCAGAGGAGAATAAATGCGTTCCTGGAGGAATTTGAGGTGAAAGCCCAGAGCAGCCCACCACAAGCTGAGATCTCTTTGAAGTCTCATATTTCATCTAAAAATGTCATTGAGTGTTTCATTCCATACCATAATATATCAGTGGTCATTTTAATACTTCAAAATGGTTATGTAAATTGCCACAGAGCAGGATCCGTGTTCCCGGAAGATGCATGGGATGGGTTTCCTTGTATCTTAAATGGGGTAATAATAACCACTTCAAGGGCTGCTGTGAAGATCAAAGGAGGATCATGTATATGGAAATGCTGCGTAAACTGCATGATACACGTTCTGTTATTCTGGAAGGAACTGAGAATCCTGCCCAGACCCAGTGTCCTGCAACCTGCTCCTGAGAGCTGAGGTTGCACATGCCTTTCTCGTGCTCAGGGTGAGGCAGGGCTCCATTCCGGGGGGGGACAGTTCCCTCTCTGGGTGTCTCAGGAAGCCGGGGAAATAAGAGAATAAGGACAGATATTGCTAGTTTGTTTAAATTTCTTATAATTTCATAATATCACCCTTTCTCATTATTCCCCACTTCCTGATTGGCCAGATTAGCTAGTGGGAAAACCCCAGTAAAACTTGCAGGTTTCAGAGATATTAGGATAGGAAAGAAGATGGGAGTACTGCATTCTGTCCCCAAGTGGGCCTAGAAAGAGGGGAACCTGGGAGGAAAAGTGGAGGTGACAGGGAAAGAGGTAAGCAGATGGCAACAACTTGGAGTCCTACCGGAAGAAGGAAGAGGAAGGAGGCGTGGGCTGTCAGCCTTGGAGTAGGAATGACTGTCTATGTTCCCCATCAGAGGGGCCGTTTCCTTGTGATGGGAAGTAAAGACAGAGGGAGAGAGACCCAGAGAGGTGAGATGGACAGAGACAATGATCATCCACATCTGAAGCCAAAGGAGGAAGGGTAGCCAGAGAAGGCACAGGCAGACAGCTGCGAGGGAAGGGAGGCTCACTCAGAACTGCAGAAGCTGATGGAGGAGAATTTGGGGAGGGATGGGGGGTCAGCAGCTCCGCATGGCCCGGAGCAATGGAAAAGAATGAAGACAGGAAGAGCTATTATATTTGGTTAAGGAGGTTCTGAGTCACCCTTGGACAGGGTGCTGGTAGGATAATGGAGTTAAAGCCAGATTTGAGAAGTTAAGAAAAGAGTGATGGAGGGGCCGGCCTGGTGGCACAAGCAGTTAAGTGCGCAAGCTCCGCTACGGCAGCCTTGGGTTTGCCGGTTCGGATTCCGGGCGCACACCAACGCACTGCTTGTGGAGCCATGCTGTGGCGGCATACCATATAAAGTAGAGGAAGATGGGCATGGATGTTAGCTCAAGGCCAGTCTTCCTCAGAAAAAAAAAAAAAGAGGATTGGCATCGGATGTTAGCTCAGGGCTGATCTTCCTCACAAAAAAAAAAAAAAAGAAGAGAATGATGGGGATTCTTTTTTTTTTTCTCTTTTCTCCATGATGATCATTAGGATTTTCACACAAATTGCATTTCTATTACAAATGTCTTACTCGCCATTTAAAACTTAATCCCTGTAATTTGTGACTAGAACCAGGTTGATACTGTCTCTTTAATCCTTTCCTTGGCAAAAAGTTAAGAAACATAGAAAATTACAAAGCATTGTTTATAGTATGATCCTATTTTTGTTTAAAGGAATGTGTTTGTGTGTTTATTTATAAATATGTATATATGTATATTATAAACAAAGAAAAATATTTAAAGGAATATATATCAAATTATAATGGGGGTTTTACTGGCATATACATAGGTCATTTTAAATATATGTAGTTTATTATACATTAATTATCCCTCCATAAAGCTGTAAACAATTTTAATAGAGGTTATCTCTAATGGTTAGATTATGGTATATGACTTATAATTCTTTCGGCTGCAAATGATAGAAATTCAGCTGAAACCTCTAAAGCAGTAGCTAAATCATCCAGATACTCCTTCAGGCATGAGTGGATCCAGGGGCTCAAATGCTGTCGTTAGGAGTCCCTCTCCATCTCTCGGATCTGCTGTCTTCCTTACTGCCCTCGTTCTCAGGCAGTTCCGGGCCTGCATCTCAGCAGCTTAGCACCCCAGTGGAAAGAGAACAGCTTTTTCCCAGAGTATCAGCAAGGTCCCAGGGCCGACTTCAAGGGCCCGGCATGGGTCACGGCTGTCCCTGGACCAGTGAATCTTTGTGGCTGGTGAAGCGCTCTGTTGATTGGCAAGGCCAAGGCCGAGGTCATGTGACCCAAGCGGAGAACAAAGGATCTTTCAAGGGCATCTGAGGAAGCTAGGGAACTGAAAGGAGGAGCTGAATGGTTCCCCAAAGGAAATCCAGAGCCCTGCTGCTGGAAGAGGAGGTGCAAAGCTGCAAATGTCTGCTCTAAATGGGCCTTCAGTCTCTGTGTGATGTATTTTTGAAAGGACTGAATTGTTTATAAAAAGCATGCATTTCTCTTGCAATGGCAAGAGAAAAATGAGATCCCTCTTAAACAACTGATTTGAGTTGCATCTGGTTATCATAGTTGAGATAACTAAATAATGAGTGTGGGGAAAACAGGAAGCCCAAATCTGGTTAAAGCCCTTGATTTTATAGGGTGTGGGAGGAACAAATAGTGGTGCGACTGGGGAACGACCTTCTCCTTTTCGTAGATTGTTAGTTGTGTATGATTAAGACCCACTGGGCCGTCAGACAATCTCTGGGGCTCTGGGTCGCCAGAGTGATGGGCCTGGGGAGCCGGGCCTTTGTCAAAATCAGCCTCTGCCTCTCGGCCTCCTGCGCGCTGTGTGCCGTGCCCCGGCCTCAGTAAGTGCTTCCCTGCATTCCGATATCACACTGCTCTGTTTCTTCATTTCAGGCTTACACTAAGGACATGGTGACAGACTTTGATGAGAAACATGATGAGTATTTAATATTGCTTCAGCAGAGGAACCGGTAAGATGAAGCCGCTTGACAGCAGCCCTTAATATTAGCCAAATAAAAATCCTATTTAGATTTATTAACAGCATGCAGACTCTGTTTCACATAGGAATGGGAGGCAGTCTCCCTCCACTCGGAGGCTTGGATATTATCTGCAATCCCAGCTGCTATTTCTCCATTCACTGATTTAATTGCACCTTTTGATTGAGCTGTAGCAAACCGTTCGACGTGTAAATGCCGCCTCTTGCCTCCCTGTGTCTGTTCTGGGAGAAGGTGGGTTTGTCATGAAAAGCTAGAATTTGGCAGGGCCTGTGCATGAGTCACCTGGATAGCCCGGTCTGTGATCTTCCAGGCTATGCCGGTCCCTTGAAATCGGAGCCTGTCATCATGCCTCGTTACGTAAAGGTGGAGTCGTTTTACATTTGTGTTTGAAGTTGGTCGATATGTCATTTAAAGTTTAGTACCGATTTTGACTCTGGAGTGCTGGTTCTTGAAAAAGCCTGCAGTAGATGCAGTGTTTAGTGACCAAGGTCAAAGCAACACGGTCTGGTTTGAAAGAGGCGTCATCTCCTCAGCGCCTTTGCAGGGCTGCGGAAGGTCATTTTCAGCTCACTGTGGTTTGCCTGCAGGCCCGGAACCTTGCAGGAAGCTGGGTGTGCAAACTCAAATGCTAGGTGGGGCCAGACAGTGAGTGAAGCTGGCTCAGTGGGGCCAATGGGCACCTGCAATCCTCATGTCCAAGCTGCTCAACTCAGGCCAGTTGTCGTTTGTGGGAACACGGGCCCAGGCGTCCGTGTCCTCCTAGGTTGCCGGAGAAACTAGAAATCTGGATTTGTGTTGTGAAATCTCCTGAGTTTTAAAATGTTGGTAATTAATTCAAATTAAGGCACAAAACAAATGGAAGAACGCTGCAGGCCCCTAAAACAGACCTGCAGGAGGGGGAAGGAGGGGGGCACTAATTTGGGCTTTTATGTTATGGGAATGAGCTTATAGTCTTGCAGGCAAGAGAGTCTGGAGGTTGTTATCCTGCCTGTGGATTCAGCCCTTGTCTGACTGGCAGGACTCCAGGTGGTTGTCGACTGGGGCCCTGGTGGCACGTTGCGTGGGGCAAGTTTTTATGATGCGGGATTGTCCTCCGTGTTGTAGGAGTTTAGCATCCCTGCCTCCTGGCCCCTTTACTGAATTCCACTAAGACCCCTGGTATCTATGACAACACCACTCACCCGCATTCCAGATGTGCCCTAGTGAGGTGGTTCCACCCCAGTGAAGAACCTCTGAGTAGACTAACTCTCCAGGACCAGCCGGAAATGCTGGGTGGTGTCCTCTGTGCCCAGCTGCTCTGCGCTCATCTCTCTCCATCCCAGGGGCGACCTCAAACTAGCATAGTGGAAGGCCTATGCTGATTAGACCAACGTGGGTTTTTATCATCATTAATGCCACAGAGAAGGGTTGTTTTCATTCAGTTTCTGGCAGGCTGGATGGTGCCACCAAACACCTGGGTGATCGTTTAATCATATACAAGTGACTTGTCTGGGAGGAGAATGTCAGAGTTCCTTGTGAGCAAATTGCTTCTCATTAATCAAGGGATCAATAAATGTGTGATCAAAGAGGTACAGCAGATAGCGTATATGAGAATATCCAGAGACAAGGTTGCAGCACAAAGGCAATTAAAACATATATCAAAACTGAGTTGCCATAAAATTTGGGAGACGTGTTCTCACCGAGAGGGAGCTGGCTTGATGACAGATGTGAGAAGGTAGAGCTAGAAAGAAACACCTCCAAATGGAGACATATGAAGAGTGGGAGTGTCCCTGAGCTATCATCAGGTCGAGCCTTAAAGGCACCTTTTCTGGCATGCCAGCCACGTGCCAGGCGCCTCACTCCCATTGATTCATTTTATCCACACATGACCCAATGAGGCGACAGTTACTGCACCCACTTTACACACAGGGAAGTGGAGACCCAGAGCAGTGGGCAATTTTCCCAAGGTCACACAGCCAGGACGTGGTGGAGCTGGGCTGTCCTTTCTTTTTTATGTTTTGTCTGACATTGTCCTACGTGATCAAGAGGAGAGAAACCTGCCAGGGTTGCCAGTGGCTCTAAGTTCACGAAGGAGGGATTTGTGGGAATGAACTGCAGTTTACCTGGAGATCTAGTTATATGACCGGGTAGAAAACCAGCCCTGAACTGTGCACTGGGCAGGAGAAAGGAGGGAGATGAAAACCAGGCTGCTTATCTGAGTTGCCTTATAACCTGAGAAGGGGGTGTTCAATCCCTGGGGCGAGTTCTTAGGGGAGATCTGCCCGGAACACAGCTGCCCACAAGGTGCTGGGTGAAGTTATTCTTTTATTCATTAGCAGGATTTCACTGAGTGCCTTCTCAGTGCCTAGCGTTACCACTAGTGTGAAGGAGAACATTGGGATGAGGAAAGCACAAGCTGTATTAGTTAGTGCTCCTTTGGTTGTAAGGGGCAGAAACCCAAGGTAAATGGATTTTAAGCAACAAGGAAACTTATTGGCTCATGAAATTAAGAAATCTAGGATGATACTCTGGCTTCAGGCATAGCTGGATCCTGGTGCTCACATTATGTCACTGAAATCAGTCATTCTTCATCTCCAAGCTGTTTTCCCATGTTGGATTCATCTCAGGCAGGGACTTCCCTCACAGTGGCCATGGCAGCCACTGGAAACCCCACATTTACATCCTACCTCAAAGGGAAGACTGCACTTCTTTCCTAATAGTTCTAGCAAAAGCACTGAGGAGGGCTCCCAGCGGCCTGGCTGGGCCCCATTCCTGTCCCTGAGCCCGTCGCCCCCTGTGCCCGGGGAGGGGGCGTGGTCTGACTGGCCGCTCCTCGGCCACCCCATGAAGCTGTGTTTGGAAGATGGGGGAGAGTTGCTGGGCAGACAAAAAGAACAGGGGTCCACCACACAGCCCTTGCCCCTGAGGAGCTCTCCGACAGTGGCAGGTGAGCACAGGCCACCTGTGACTATGCCAGAAGCAGCAGAGAGTGATCCTGTGCTCCAGGGGAGGACCTGGAAAGGGCAGGGGGAGGCTCTGGCGATGTAGCAGCCCTGGTTCACCCCTGTACAAACCCTCCCAGAGGATGCTTGGTGATTCCGGTCAGTCAGCTTCATGAATGATGTAATCATGGCCGACAGGACTCATGAAAGAGCGACCAGAGTGGTCAAAGGGCTGAGATATGAGGATCGACTGAACAGATTAGGGCCCTGCGTCTGAAGAGCTGTCGGCCGAGAGTGGCTGTAATACACCCCTCCAGATTGTGGAGGGTGGACCAGATCCAAGAATCCAACAATGGTATTATTTGTTTTTTGAAAAAGGTCATTTGAGAGAAACTTAAAGAAAAAGGTGCCCATAAGAGAGGTGAATCCACTGCCCTAAGAGGAGATTCAGGCAGACAGAAGGAAGGGGAGAACCAGCATGCAGTGGGGGCCTCGTCTGGGCCGGCCTCTGAGCTGGAGCTTCAGCCTGGTACCCCATTCCGTCCTCATGACAACCCATGGAGATGTGGGCGTTCCTGGTCTCGTTTTGCAGAAGAGGAAACAGGCTCCGAGAGGTTTAGGGACTTGCACAAGGTCGTGCAAGCAGGGGAAATGGCAGAGCCTCCAGGATGGAGCTGCGTACTCCATACTATGTCACCTCCACTCGCACGGATGGGGGGTGGTGACATCCTAGAGGACAAATGCCAGATCCCCTGGGCCACCCAGGTTCCAGGAGGAATGGCAGGCTTTTTGCACCACTGCCCTCCGCCTCTCCATCCTTCGAGGCTGGACGCAAATGCCACCACCTCCTCTGAGCTCTCCTTGCTGAGAGCCTTGTGGTGTGATACCTGGGGAGGAGATGAGAAACAACAGACTGGAGCGGCTGGGAGGCAGGCTCCTGGAATTTAAATCCTGGCTGCTTCCTTGGCTCTCTGACCTTGGGCAAGTTCCTCTACAGAACAAGCCGACGGGAGGACCTAAATCTCAGGGCCACTGAAGGGTTAAGTGAGACAGACACTTGAAGGTCCATAGTAAGCCCACCACCCAAGTCCGCTTTCTTCTTCCTCATCGTCATCATTTTAATGCTAAACGTGCCTTCTCCCTGAGCTGACGTCCAGATAACCTTGAATGCCTGACACTTAGAGAGCCCTTCAATTGACCTTGGGGTGGCTGAGGTCCAGAGGAGCCGTGTGCCTAGCCCACAGTCACACAGCACCCACAGCACTCACACACCGAGACAGTTCAGCCGTAAACCCAGTCACTGTTAGGCCCATGAGAACGCGGCTGAGTCCTCCCACCACCTGGGTCCCTGCTTGTGCCCCCACCACCCGGCTCTCAAGTGTGTCATGTCCCTCATCACACTTCCTGATGATGCCCTGTGCTCCAACTCACAGTGCCCCCACTTCCTCTTCTGTGCGAAAGAGCTCTCTGTACAAGTGACCACAAAGGCCAATACGGGATAAAACAGAAATGATGCCTGCGATGTGCATTAGACACATGATAGCTGCATTAGGATGCACATCCGTGTCTTCTCTCCCCTGCTAGACCTTGAGTTCCTTGGGGCCACTTGTTCCAGAAGTAGGTATGAAGAGCATTCCTCACTGTTCCTCGCACTCAGCATGGACCCCATGCCCAGGGGCTCCGATTCCGGTGGGGAGGGACGGAGAGTAAACAGAGAACAGATACTAGACTGTAGTGTGAGGCAGTGAGACACGTGCTGTGAAACAGACGAAACGAGAGAACAGAGTGTGACAGGGCAGCAGGTGTGCAGGGCTCCGTTTTCAACAGGGCAGGGACTGAATCTGATTTTTCTGAATCCCCTACACCTAGGGCAGCTTTTTATGCAAAGTAGGCTATCAATTAAAAAAAAAAAACCCACTTTGATGCCACGTGAATTTACTGATGTGCTCAGCTGCAGTAGGGAAGTTCCTTTAGCGATTCCTTTCACAGTCTGAATAATTATCTCCTCATTTATCAATTTCATAAATCCACATTTTCATAAATCATGCTGCTTAAAGAGCGGCACACGTGGAGTGCCGGCCCCGGATCCTGGTAAGGGGATGCCTCCGTAAGGTAGCATCAGGAGATAGGACGGTCTCCGGAGGGAGGCTGAGGCCGGCAGTCTCTGCCTGGGCGGTCAGATTTTCCACTCCTCCACCTACCGCCTGTCTCGGGGCCCCCTGGGGTCTGGGCTCCCTGCTGTCTCCCCGGAGACTGCCGGGCCTGCTTCGCTCTCTGATTGTTTTCTCCAGCGAGTGCAGCTATTGCCATGTTTGGAAATCGTCTCTTAGTTACTTGTGTTTTCCTTCTGTTTTGTGCTGTGGCCCAACAATCAGGCATCTCCCAGGCTTCCGAGGCTGGCGAGAGATAAGCAGTCTGTAATAAATGTTCCTGCCACGATTGTTGAAAAGATGGCTGTATCAGTAGCTAAAGAAACATTTAAAAAGCAAACAAAGAAATCACCCATAATGCCAGCACCCTACCTCAACAGCTGATTTAATTTCCACATTTATCACCTTCCACACTGGGTCCATAAACACGCTTTGTTCCCACTTTGTACTTACCACATATGTACCATTTTTATTCTGCCCTTTTCACCCCTACCGAACAGATCACAAACAATCCCTGTGTTTCAACACTCTTCATAATTATTATGGCTGCTTGAGATCCCAGGTTCTGCTTCCCAGGTGGTGGGCACTGGATTGCTTTCAGGGTTTGTTATGACTGAACACTGACCATTGTTCCTGATCAGGAATGTGCTTACTAGGCAAAGACCAAGCATATGGCATTGTCTACGTTTTTATATTTCTTCTGAGAAAGCCCTGTACGTTACCAGCAATGTCTGAGTTTGCCAATTTCAGCATCATCTCGCTGGCTTTAGAAGTTGTCTTTGTTGTGGTGAAGGCTCTGGAGCCCAATTGCTTAAGTTTGCATCCTAGCCCTGCTACCATACTAGCTGTGTGACCTTGGGCAAGTTACTTAACCTCTCTGTGCCTCGTTTTCCTTATCTATTAAATGGGGATAATAAAAGGAATTACCCCATAGGGTTGTTGCAAAGAGTAACGTCTCAATACAGTCAATCCTTGTTACTCACAGATTCCGTATTTGCAAATTCACCTAGTCACTAAAATTCATTTGTACCTCCAAAATCAATACTTGCAATGCTTTGCTGATCATTCAAAGACGTGTGCATAGTGGCAAAAAATTTTGGTTGCCTGACACACACGTTCCCCGCTGCGGTGAACAAAGGGATGCTCTGCCTTCTTGTTTCAGCTCTCACACAGTAAACAAGTGTCCTCCTCGCGGTCTACTTAGTGCCACGTTGTTCGTGTTTTTGTGCTTTCTGTTGGTGGTTTTGCTGTTGAAACTGGCCCCCAGGCATAGCGCTGAAGTGCTGTCTAGTATTCCTAAGCTCAAGAAGGCTGCGATGTCCCTCATGGAGAAAATGCATGTGTTAGGTAAGCTTCATTCAGGTGTGAGTTCAAGTGCTGCTGGCCGTGATTCAGTGTTCATGTATCAACTACGTACTAAGTAAAAAGTGCCTCTACACGGAAACACACACAAAGCAAGGCTATGTATTGATCAGTTGATGAAAATGTTGTGACCACAGGCTCACAAGAACCAAATCCCGTATTTTCCCCTAGCAACAATGGCTCAGTATTCACTAGTTCAGTGTTTGTGGCAACTTTATAGACTATAACTACCACGAATAACAAGAATCGACTATATGTAAAGCATTTAGAACAGAGTTTGGCACACTATACACACCCTTTATGTGATTACTATTAATTACTATTATTTTAAAAAATTTACATTATGCTAACTTGGTAGGAACTTATTTAATCCCTGAAGGGGATGCATGCTTGTGGCCATGGTGGTTGGTTCTATTTCTTCTTGTGCGGAAATAAATCTGGTTGAGGTGGGGTGTGGAAGGGTGTTTATAAAGACACTGAAGGGCTTGGTGTCAGATGGGAGCAGTTCTGAGGGGCCGAAGAAGACACTGTGCACTGTCTATGGCAACGCAGTTTCAGGAGTGGGGCGAGGACCAGGCCAGGTATGAGGCTGGGCCTTAGAGAAGGCTGATCTAGAGGCCCCGCATGCTCAGACTAAGACCTTTTCAGCCAAAGGGTGTGATAATCATATCATTAATCTTGAACAAATCTTGCATTAATGTGTTTTTCAACCTATCAATAAAAGCATTGGAAGATAAAATGATGGTGTTTGAGATGTCAGGGGTGAGAGTTTGAGAACACATCTATTTACTGAAGCAAAGAATCAGTCTGCCTGGTCAGAAGAAGCGGGTTTTCTGATTTGCAGATGTGTTACATGAGACCTCTCTCACAAAGGCTGAGACCCTATACCACGCTGCGTTCCACATTGAACAAAGTGCCACCATCACACAAAGTAGAAGTGCATGAAATCAGGGCTGTCCCCGGAAATCCAGGCCGTGTGGCAGCAGTGCACACGCATGCCAGCTGTCTGTCTCAGTCACCGTGGGGCGAGGGTGGGGGCCTACGTTTTGCTAACGTGCGTTTGAGCCTCCGAAGGAGAGCAGAAAGACCCCACAGGGCCCCCAGCAGTCTCCCTCGCTGCTCCTCCAGGTGTGTAATGGGCCTCTTGGAGGCTGTTTGTAGGCGAACAGCTGGGCACCCGCCTCCGGCCTCTGGTCGTCAGAGCCGCGGTTCTCTCTCCTTGGGGGTGGGGTGGGGTGGCGGCGGCGCAGGCTCGTATAATGAGGAGAAAGCGGTCATTTCTCTTGCAGGATATTAAAGCATTTGAAAACCAAGGACCCTGTGCAGCTGAGACTGCAGCACTTGGAACAAGGGTTCTCTGTCTACGTCAACGGGGCCAATTCGGAACCGAAGACGTCGCCTCGGAAAGCCGTCCACTGCCCCTTCTCCAGAAGCGCCTCCCACGCTGAGGGGACACACGGTGAGCACAGGCCCTGCCGGGCCCCCCAGCAGCTCTGTTCGTTAATTACGGACAGTGGAGCCACATCCTGTGCACATAAACTCACCAGCAGATAGCTAGTTAACCTATACAAGTTAACTGTACCCACTTGGCCAGAAAGAAGGAGCATGAGAGTGAGCAAGACAGAGAAATCCTTATTTATTCCTTGTTAAACTAGTCTCGGCCTCCACTACCCCAGGGCAGACCTGGCCAGAGCAGTAATTCCTGGCTTTTACATTTCCTAGGTCTCAAGTGCCAGTAATTTAAGGAAATGTCCAGGATAATTTTGATATACCTGTTGTCTTAACTTCAGTCCCTAACCCTGTGTGATATTTGATTCCACTGTTCGTTTCTGAATTCAGTTAATCCAGACTCTGCCTACTTTAGACGGATTTCATGTGTCCTGTAATAAAAGCACAGAAAATCTGTGAAGTGTAATAGAAAGCGCCCAATCCAGTGGCTGGCCCGATATAGGCACCAAAAATGATCTGGTGGTTGACAATGAAATGGCAGAGCTCATGGAGTCAGGTCCCAGTTTGGCAGTGTTACTTTGGGGAAGCCATTTTGTCTCTCTGTGCCTCTGTCGCCTCATCTTTAAAATGGGACTGATGAGGGTACCTATCTCCAGGGTGCCAGAGTGCCCTTCAAGGCAGGCCACTTTGTCTGAGAGGCCAGTGTGCTACCACATTACAAAAAGAGGATTTGGAACAAGGCAGAGCTGAGTTTGAACTCTGTTCTGCCACTTTCTAACTTGAGACCTCTGCCAGTTGGGTCCTCTCTGACCCTCAGTTTCCTCTTCTGTAAAATGGGAATAATTATGCCCACCTTGCCAGCTTTCCAGGAAGATTAAATGATGTAAGAAATGTAAAGTGTCTGGCACACAGTAATCTCTATTTGTGTTGTTCTGATTCATTGCTTCACAGGCATGGTAAGATCCCAAGCCATTAACAGACACTAAATGTCAAAATAACAACAGGGGAATAAAAGGAGAAAGTGATGTCCCAAAACCTTCCTCCAGGAGAGTCACTGCAGTTCAGCTTGGAGTTTAGCATGAGCTTCCCAGCCCCCAGGGCAAAGAGGGAAATGGGATGACTGTTCTAGCTTTCTTGGAGGAGGAGTTGGCCAGATCTGCTGCTAGTTAGGAGAAGCAGGCCTTTGCTGGTCCTGGTTTCAGGGAGGGGCAGATAACAGGAGTCTCAGTACTTGGGCCACCAGCAGTACATTTATTCATTCAACAAACATCTCTCCACTCTCCTGGCTTTTACACATATGCTGGCCTATCGTACACACTGGCCTGTTCCCTGTTTCTGCACCTCGGAGATTATTCCTTTCATAGATAGACCTGCCCGATTCAGCTGTGCATTATTACACCTATTATTGCATAGCATGGAGTTATTCCCCATGCCCTTTTGGCTGGGCATTGTGCTTGTTTTCTAATGCCTTGCTGCTACAAATGGTGCCACAGTGAATAGCTTCACATACAAGACTTCAGACACAGCGACGTGCGTTTTAGATGTAAGTTACAAAACTACCCTCCGTGTGAGCTTGTCGCCGGTGCCTCACCAGGTCTCCTCCCTCATCTCTGCTGCAGATTGCGGACGAAGAACCCTGTTTCGAGAAGCTGAAGAAGCTTTAAGACGAAGTTCACGGACAGCCCCCGGCCAAGTCCAGCGCCGGGGATGGCACCAGGTCTGGAAACCCTGGGCAGGGTCAAGACGATGGCCCAGCTCATGCTTTAGAATAAGGAGTGGGGTTATTGTGGGAACAGAAACATAATCAGAGCATTCAGAATCCCCGTGGGCAGGGCGTGGGTCTGGCTGGGCACCGCAGCGGTGCCCTCTCTGTGTGGTGCTGGCCTCTGGAGAGCGGAGGAGCCCTCAGCACCCTCCAGCCCTCTCCACAGCATGGCCCTCCCTTCTCGATGTGTAGGCGTGTCCACGGTCAGACTCGCAGCCCCGTCGTGATGACTCATTCATACAGCACCTACTGTGTGCCAGGCATGCACTGGGTGAGTAAGAGGAAGCCCCTGCCCCACAGACCTGAGATGCCACTTTGGGTCACTGCTGATGCTGCCCATGCCAGCAGCTTGTACCTTTGAGCACATCCCGGGCACCAGGCATGGGCTAAGCTCCCCCGTGACCCCTCTCCTCCGCCCTCACAGCAGACCTGCAGGGTAAGTTCCAGTGTCCTCCCTCTTATAAGGGCACTGAGGAGATGGATGCTCAGAAAAGTTAAGTGCGCTTTTCAAGGTCAACAGCTAAGAGGCAGAATCCAGTCTCAAACCCACATCTTTCGCTGCAAGCTCGGTGTTCTTGCCCATATAGTCCTTGTACGTTCCCTTGCAGTCCCTCATTCCTTACCTGGGACCAGTGTGTCTCAGCCCCACTGCACATTCGAATCGCCTGGGAGGCTTTAAAATACCGATGGTCAGGCCCACCCCCAGAGAACGTGACTCGCTTGGTCTAAGGTGAGGCTTAAGCAGTGGTGTATATATACTGCTTCATACTGTGGTCCCCAGGACTGGGGCGTAGTGCCTCCTAACACGTTGTGCTGTACCAGATGTGTAGATCCACAGTAAATACTTTCACACGCTCTATCAGCCCATCTTTGCAAAAGCCCTGTAGGTCTGTAAATATCCTCATTGTGCCGCTGGGGAAATGGAGGCCCAGAAAGTTAAGACAACTTGCTCAGCGTCACATAGCTACTAAGGGAGGCGTGTAGGCTGAGATTTGAACCCTGGACCTGTGACTCCAAACCCAGTGGTCTTTCGGTTCTCTGCACGGGCATTTATGGGTCTTGGATTACGTGGGGAAGGGTGTTCCTGCCTGCTAACTCCCAAAGCCTTCTCTCAGTGCTGATGAGCCAGGGCTGCAGGGCAAACAGCCTGGAGGCTCCTTTTGTCCCAGCAATGAATGTTAATTTCTCATTAATGAGGCCCTTCTCCACTTTCTCACTTCAGACAGTCCTAGTTGTTTCGAGTGCCTTCTATTATCAGGAGCCATATTTGTGTCTTAGACTGTGACATAATGGCTGGCCCCAGAGTCTGTGCAATTTAAAAGACTTGGCGTAAGATTAATTAGCATCCCTCCATAGTCTCTCCCTGTGGTCCCACACTTCACAGGGCCTAATCATGGCTAATTTCCTGGCTTCCTGATGCCATGAAGGCTGTAATTGTCCTTCTGCACCATATCAGTCAGGGGTCAGTCAGCGCCTAACAATAGAGACCTCTCAGGCTATTTTAATCAGAAAGAAAGTAATGCAGGGAATCAGGGGCTTATCAAATCCTTGGGCCAGTGAGAGGATGGGCTCTGAGCTGGGCCTCCAGGAGTGGCGCCCAGCATCCTAGCATGGGCCTGCCGGGAAAGCCGTTACCTAGGACACGGAGAGGAAGGCAGGAGATCAGTATCGGGAATGCATCACCTTAGCTGCAGTCCAGGTTCAGGAAGCCACTGCTACAAGGATTGGCCTCAGAGTGACGCTGTGCCTGCTAGGGCCAACGCTATGAAGAAAGACCCTGCCTGTAGCTTGTCCAGTCTGGGTGGGACATTGTTGAAAAACCCACTGTGCTCAGCACAGAAACAGCCAACCTGTGTCCCCTCCTCTCCTCTCCTCACTTCTGCTTTCCTTGTCCATGAGGCCATCTGATGGGCAGCACCTAAGTTGCCTCCAGAACCCCAGCTGAAGGGGAGTCTGGGAAATGCAGTGTCTGGCTTTCCGGCCTGTGCAGAAAGGCACCCTAGGGAAAGAGTGGAGTGGGTGCTGGGGGCCAACCATCCCCCACCACTACCACATCAACTCTGCTCCACCCACGTGCGGTCCCTTGGGGACCACCCCTCAGAGATGTAGACAAGCCGGGGAGCGTTCAGAAATGGTGAATGGACTAGAAGCCACGTCATGAAAGAAATCATCCATTCATCTAACACACGTTTATTACCATGGGCCAGGCACGGTGTGAGGCTGGGGTTACAAACAGAGAAATTGAGTAAGGCTCGGTTCCTGCCCTGGCAGATCCTGCTGTGATGACATGGATGCTGCTTAACCTGGGAGGAGGAGCCACAACTGTTTTCAAACACGAGGGGGACCAGCCTGGTGGAGTCCAAAAGTTAACAACTTGAAGCCTGTGGGCCGAACTTGTACCCCAAATAATGTTTTTTGGACATTTTGGACTCAGGGTTAAAGCCTGAGTCACTTGCTAAAATTGAAATTCAAAAGATTTTACATATTAAAAAAAAAAAATCTAGATTCCTACCTCACTGGAAAGATGGAAAGATCCGGCCCCCACACTGGGCTGCCCTCCCAGGAGGCAGCCAGTAGCAGAAGCCCAGGAGCGGTTGCCCACTTTAGACAGGGCACAAGCCCTCCTGTTTGCCACAGTCCCCACCACTCCCTTTAGAGCCCCAGAGCTGAGGCCGAGTGGCAGCTGCAGTTTGTTACCATGCTCGGGCTACTGTTTCTCTTACACCAGGTGGCTTCCCACCTTTCCATTTCCCTACGGGCTCATTGGGGCATTTGAACCTGAGGCCCCTGGAGAGTGGAAGGGAATGAGCTTTGGAGTCAGACAAACTGCTTAAGAGCTGTGTGCCCTGGAGCTGGCAATGTGACCTCTGAGCTCTGGGTTCATCATCAGTAAAACCTCCCAGGGCTGCTGGGAAGGAATGTGTGCACAGTGTGTGTCACAGATGGTCCATCAGCAGGGGCTGTCTGCTTCTTCAGGTTGGAGGACCTGGCGGCAGGTGACAGAGAAGTCCTGAGAAATGGCTAAGAGCACAGACTCCAGAACCCAGCGGCCCGGGTTCAAAGCCTCAACTCCACCACTCACTAGCTGTGCGGTCTTGTATAAGCTGCTGAACCTCTCGGTGCCCATTTTCTCGTCTGTAAAGTGGGGTTGATAATGGTACCTGCCTGATAGGGTAGTTACTGAGGATCCAATGAGCCAGTGTCTGTAGAGCGTTTCAAGCAGTGCCCAGCACAGAAGAAGCAGTTGGTAAATGGTTGTAACCACAGTTATTGGTGGAGGGCAGATGCAGAGGGCTGCCTGGCCTGGAGACCCCGGGCTCTTCACTCTAGTGTGCTCCTTCACTCATTCCGTCCCTCGGTCGCTCTGTGACCATGGACTGAGCACCTACTAAGTTCTGGACACCTACAGGTGCTGGGGTCAGAGCCCTGCTCTCCTGGAGCTCACGTTTCCGGGGCATGGGCGGGGAGGCAAAGGACCAGAAGCGAGCAGGCAAGTAAGTAAACAAGTGGTCTGAGGGAGAGAAAAGAGCGAAAGGAGATGGACAGTGTCTGGGGAAGAGTTATCTGGAGAGGGTAGGCAGCAAAGTCTCCCCAGGGGCCGCCTCTGAGCTGACACCTGGAGATGAGACGGAGCCAGCCCCGAGAAGATCTGGTGGGAGCATCTCCCAGTGGGGGGCACAGCGAGGGCAACAGGAAGCGGGATCAGGCTGAAAGGAGGCTGGGGTGGCCGTGCACAGTGGTGGAGAGGGTGGGCGTGGGGGTCAGGGGTCACAAGTCGGAGGGGCCGATCACACAGAGCCTAGAAGACCCCAGGAAGGAGTTTGGATTTCATTTTAAGTGTGAGGAATCTCCTGGAGGGTTTTCAACAGGAGAGTTACATGTTTGGGTTCCTGTTTTGGAAAAATTCCCCAGCTCCTGTGTGCAGAGGGCTGCCTACAGGGCCGAGTGGCTGCAGGAGGCCAGATGGAGGCTTTGAAGCCCGGGTGTGGCAGGGCTCCCTGGAAGCCTGCTCAGTGTTTTTCTCTCTGCCAGCCATCCCCAGCGCCCACCTCCGCACCTCCCTTCCCTCCCCCAGCTTCCGCTTACTCCGGGGCCCTGCCGCCTCATAGCTGCGGCTTTCCCCAGCCTTCTCCATGTCACAGTTTTTCACTCCCTCCGTATTCGTCTGTTGAAATTTTCCAAGAGAGACCATGTGACTCTCTCAGCTTGTCTTTGTTACTCGGGTCAAGGCCTGGACTCCTGCCCCAGTGGACTGTGACTGCGGGTGGGGCCCGGTCAGCAGATTCAAAGCTGCCTGCCCCGAGCTGCACCCTGAGCAGGGACTGGGTCCCCTAGCTTCTGTCGAGGAGGCTGGAGGCAGGATAGTAAATAGACTCCATGTGCCAACTGCACTATTGTTATTGTCAGGAGGAAGAGAGACTGGACTGGTTTCCTTTGTCCCCAGGAGCTGGAGTTAAGGAGACAGTTTCTCCATGGTAGAAAGCAGGTGGGGACAGATTTGGGGTCCATGGGTTAGAGAGGAAGGCAGTCTATCCTTACCTTTTTTGGATGGGCTCCACCTTCTTTGGAGGCAGCAGGGGTAGGCAGAGTGGTCAAGGCAGCAGAGTCCCCAGTGGCTGGTGGTGGCCAGTTGGGCCCTGTGGTGGCCCATCAGGGACCACAGCCCCATCCCAGCCCTGGGGTTTCTCCCATATGGCCGTGCCCAGCAGGAGGGACAGCTGGGGCCACGCAGTCACCCGGTGCATTCGCGCTGGCCCTGGCCAGGTCGGCAGGAGATGCAGCGGTCACAGTGCGCGGTAAGCCCTGTTGTCACAGCCTACTCCCCACAGGCGCCACTTCCTCTGCGTCGCCTCTCTGCACTCTGACTTTTCCTGCCGGTTTTCCTCACCATACCCCTAAACTCTCCCGAGTCGCACATCCCCTCCCTGCTGACCAAACCCAATACCTTTGCCTCGTCCAGTAGAACAGATTTCCGTTTGTAGGGTCTGGCCCAGCACCTAGGAAGCACTTTTGGGTAGAGCCGCGCGCGACGGAAGGGGATCCTGAGGCCCACAGGCCCGAGGATCCCTGGGCCAGAAGGTCACAGAGTCATCCAACTGCTGGCCGAGAGGCTGACAGCTCCACCTGTGAAACCCCTCCTGGGACTCGCCAGTGCTGGGGGGACCAGGGAGGTGCATGGCGATGGCTGGGTCGGGCTTCCAAGCAGCCGCCCGCTCTGTGGAGTGGGCTGGCGCTGATAAATGGGCTCTGGTTGGTCCTGTCCTTTCTCCCCCCACTTCTCGGCCTTAGATCTTTCTGCTGCTATCAGTGGATTAAGATTTATGGCTTCCTCAGCCTTGTAATACTTGGGTGGACAGCGGCCTAATCAACAGAGCCGTCGTTTACCAAAATGCTGTCAGATTTGATGAACGTCATCAGCTCTTAGCATTAAATTGGTAGTGAAGGGATTGGCCTTCCAGCAATTTACTGTGGGGTGGGCTTTCCTTAAAGGCCTGGAAGCAAGTGCATTGCAATTATTAAAGCAGAGGCTTTGCTCCCGCTCAGCGGCTGTATCCGGTTTCCTATTGAGGGCGAGGCAGCCTCAGCACCTCCAGGAAAGCTTGCAGTGAAAATGGGGAGGAGGGGGCCCTCTCCTTTGTTCTCCTCTTGTAAATTTCCAGAACCCCTGCAGTGAGGACAGTAAATGAAACAACCCATAAAGCATCGGCCTTTACGGTGACCTTGCACGATGCAGACTGTCAGTGTCGAGTGCTGTTATTTGTATGAGATCAGACAAATCCGGGAAGAACATGTCAAATAAGGTAGATTTACTCCACACCCCAAACCCGCCTGTCAGGGTTTTCAGAGCTCTCCCACCTCCAGAGGGAGCCATTTACATACCATACAACCTGTGCAACCATCCAGGGCAGCCCCCTGCCTTGCTCTTTTTTTGTAAATGACAATAAGCTTTAATGCACACCTCTTAGAACGCTTGCTAAGAGGGGTGGCAGATCCATACAAATAACTCTGGGCATGACACTGGGCTGAGTACAAAAGAAGCTGGCCTTGGGCTGGCAAACTGGAACACAGGTGTTTGGGTGTCGGGGCTTTTAAATCCTGTCCCGGTGTATGGTGATACTACGAGGATCTACTCAGGTCTGGGCGCTGCGAGCAGGCGGGAGAGAGCAGCCGCTTAGAAACGCCCACTCCAGGCAAAACAGCATGCCAAATGGGGAGCCAGCCAGGAGCTCGGGCATCATCCTTGCAAGGGCGTGAAGGTGGGAGGCCGGGAGCGGGCGCGGCTGGGGGCTGGGTTGGAACCTGCCAGCCTTGCGCTTCTCCTGGGGAAGTGGGCGTTCTTGTGTGGGCAGGGCTGCTTGCCTCTCCTCCCAGTAGTGTTAGAGGCGCCTCCCTGGGGCTGGGGCGGGGGAGCAGGCCAGATGGAGGGACTATTTATTCCCCTCTCTGGCACCCACTCAGCATTTAGAAACTTTCTGGACCACATTAATTTTGTCACATGTTGCTTCATAAACACATTCTTCCGTTATGTGTGGTGTATGAACTCCTTGAGGCCAGAGTGTTGGTTTTTAAATGTTTTATGTCTTGACATTTTTCCAGAATCTTGTATGCAGTCAGTACTCGCTAAGGACTTGCTGATTAAGTGCCTTAACGCCTGCTGCAAACTGTCTACTGACATCTTGGTGAGGGGAGCAGTTGTGCTAAGCTCCTAGGAAGGGAGAGGGATACTTCCGAGGAAAGGGAGGGTGGGAAAGATGCAGAAGAGGGAGACACACGTGGGCTCTCCTCCTTGAATGCTGGAGCTCTTTCTCATGTTTATAATTCGAGTCAGAGGCCAAGAGAGCTGTATTAATCCCAACTCTCTTACTTGCCAGTGAGAAATTCCCAATTCAGGCATGGCTGGATCCAGGTGCTCAGACAATGTAACAGAGCTCATTCTCCATCACTCAATTCTGCTTTTCTCCATATTGCTCTATGTGGTACCAAGAAGGCCACTAGCAGCTTCCAACTTACATTCTGTCACCGTGCTGTTGCATCTCTCTGGCTCCCCTGAACCAATCACTCGGTCACTGTGGGCATGATCTAGTGCTCAGATTGGCCAGGTCTGGGTCATATGCTCCACCCACCCCTGGACTCAGTTCCACGTGAACACTAGGATTGCGGGTGGGGAGGGGGAGAATTTTCCAAAAGAAAGCCAGGGTGCTTTTACCAGAAGGCAGAGGGATGCCTGCTGGATAGGCAGAAACAACAGCACCCACCACAAAACCTCACAGATCTCCTGATCTTGTGCTACTCAAACTTTAATGTGCATATAAGTCACCTGGGGTCTTGTTAAAATGTGGATTCTGGTCTGAGGCTGAGGTGGGGCTTGAAATTCTGCGTTTCTCACCAATTCCCAGGAGAAGCCAATGCTGCTGGTCCATGGAGCGCACCTGGAGTAGCAAGGCCCTAGTCTAAGCCTCTGTTTCTAGATAAAGGGATAGAGACCCGTGAGGGGCCAGGCTGCACCCCAGGCCTGGGCCCCCTCGCCCCCGCCCTCCTCCTCTCCTGCACTCTCAGTGTTTGGCGGTTATTGCATGGTTCCCGGGGAGGCTGGAGGTGCACGCTCTCCTGGAGGTATCGTGGAAGTCCATCTCTGATGAAGTCAGGGCCTTCACACCTTCATCCTGGCCTGAGGCAGAAAAGCCCCCAGGAGTCTCCTGGCCCAGAAGCCCAGGTTTTCTGTATTCTGAATAGTGCTTGCCCTCCACACACCCCGCTGCTGACACTAAGAAATGCTCTGAGGGCGAGTTGACGAAGCCTGGGAGGCAGCGAGGCCACACTTGGAGCTGGGGCCCAGGGCAGCGAGGCCGATGGTCCAGAGGAAGGCGGAGCAGACGTGGGGTTCTAGAAACAGCAGGGTGCGCTCCGAGTCTGGGGCGCATCGCCAAGTGCTGGGGTCTCCTCTGGGAGGAAGATGTCCCATGGCGCCTTCCTTCTGCACCTCCTCCTCCTCCCTGTTCTCCTACCGGGGGTACCCTAGCTGCCTTTTTCAGCCCCTTACTCTCTCTCTCCAAGATCTTTTCCTCAAATGATCTGTAGCCCAGCCCTGCCTCCTTTTTTTGAGTGTTAATGTCAGGAAATTCTCTAATTTCCCTCTGTTCTCGCCAAAGGCTACCATAGCCCAGGCTGGACACATTTATCTTCACATGCCTGTGGGGGGCAATGTAGCATGGTGGTTTAGAACCGGGGTCAGTCAGCAAACTACAGGCTTGGGCCAGATCCGGCCATGGCCTATTTTTGTAAATAAAGTGTTTTGGGAACCCAGCCATGCCTGTTTATTTAGGGTTATCCATGGCTGCTTTCGAGCTACGATGGGACAGTTGAATATTGTGGCACAGAGCGTGTGCTCACAAAGCCTGAAACATTTCCTCTTTACAGGAAACGTTGGCCCATCCCTGGTTTAGAGTAAGGCCTCTGGAGCCACCCTGCTGGGGTTCAGATCTCAGCTCTGCGGCTTCCCAGCTTGTGATCCTGGGCAAGTGGCTTACAGCCGTGTGCCTTGGTTTCCCCCGGGGTTCCCGTGAGGACTAAATGAGCAAACACACCTGAAGCACTTGGAGCTGTGCTCGCTCTGCGTTAAGTGACGTGCCACCTGGTGTGAGGGGCTGATGGGGGTGGGGCGGTGTGGACAAGGGTGAGAAAGGGGTTCTGTCCTGACTCGGCGAGTCCCGCAGGGCAATAGGCTCCGCATCTGGTTCACCATCAGGATAATAGCTCCGTTCACCAAGCTCTGGGGTAGCTGAGTCTTACTGGGTGAAGGTTCTGACGTGGGGCCTGGGGGTAATATGTGATCTAAATCACTGTCCCTCCGCGGGTCATCGATTCACACACACGGCTTGTGGGCCTCTTCCTTCTCTTGGTGACAGGGCCCTGGGATGAGGCCCTCATGCTCAGACTGGCACACATGCAGGGCACTGGAGAGGGGCACCTCCTTAAACATTGCTCCCTGGGCGTCTGCTTGCGCCACCTGGTCCCAGCCCTGCCCTCCAAGTCCAGCACTGGAACAGGTGGCAGTTTCCTTGCTTGACCATGTGACACCCTGGGTGTGCTTCTAGGGGCCCCGGGGATGAAACGTACACCTGGGGGGAGTCTGGCCCCTGTGTAGGGTTGATGCCACATAAGGTGGACAGTACAGCCCCCCCGTGCTGTGTGTCGCAGCCCCATGCCAAGGGCTCAGCCCGCGTCACTGTGGGTCCTCCTCACGGCAGTTCTGCAACGGAGGTGTCATTAGTGCCGCTTTAACACGTGGAAAGTGGTCCTCAGGGAGGTTATGTGACTTGCCCAGGGTTGCACAGGGAATAAGCATCAGAGTTCCAGGAAGTGAGCTGGTCTGCCTGAGTTTAGAACGCAGGTCCTTCTACACACACAAGCAGCTCTAATACAACCGCAAACCATGGCAAGTGCCCGAAGGTTACACGCACTTCAGCTGCGTGTGACAGACACTGGACCCCTGGAGCTTAAAGACTCCCACTGTTCTTCTCTCACATAAACAAGGCATTTGGGGGGCAGCCAGGCAGCCAGGCTGGTGGGACGGGTGGCGGATGCTTCCAGGGACCCGGGCTCCTTCTGTTTTTCCACTCGGCCGTCCTAAGCATGTAGCTTTCTTCCTTATTCTCACGAGATGGCTGCTCTGCTTCCAAACATCACATCCACTTTCCGTCAGGAAGGGGTAGAAAGATAAAGGGCAAAATCCCGTGTCACTGAGTGAGTCTGGTTAGCAGGAAAACAGCGGCTTCCTCAGGAGCTCCGCCCGAACACTTCCCGCCACTCACACCTGGCTCACGCGGCCATCCCTAGCTGCGAGGGCCTCCGACGATGTGACCATCCTAAGGGGGCACATTACCACCTCAGTGGAGTCAGGGCTCTGTTCGTAAGGGTGGAGAGGGCAGTGGATAGCTATTGGGCAGGCAGAGTGTCTCCAAAGCTTAGGTGGCATTTGGATATATGGGGAAGATTTGGGAGAATGGCAGTAAGGTTGGTAGAACAGCATGAGCAAAGGCACAGAGAGGAGAGAGTTTAGGGCACAGACAAAGGTCAGGATTCTGTCACAACACAAATCTTATTCACATTGGCTTAAGTGAGAAAAAGAAAGTTTTAACGGTATCTTGCTTCAGGTGTGGCTGGATCCAGGGGTTCTGAACAAATCCATCAGGACTCTGCTTCAGTCTCTCAGCTCTCTTTGTCTCTGTGTTAGGGGCAGGATGGTCCCCAGCATCTCTTAGCGTACCTCCCTTTAGTCTGGCACCCCTGCAGGAAGAGGGCACCTCCTCCCCACAGCTCTGGCAGGAATCCTAGGGCTACTCTCATTGCTGTCTTAGGTCATTCCCATCCCTGAACCAGCTGGCCAGGGTGTGTTGTGAGGGGTGGAGTGGGCTGATTGGCCAGGCCTGAGTCACGTTCCCGCCTGGGGCCACAGGTGGACTGAGAGTCGGGGAGGGAGATGGGGCCCGGAGGAAAATGAGGGAGATGTTTCCTGAAGGACTGGGAATGGACGCTGGACTGACAAACCTGCAGATACTCGGTACCGGAAGCAGTTCTGCTTGGCCCACTTGTCGGGTATGTGACCGGATGCACAGGAATCAGTGTAGGAGAAACGGGTGGGGCCAGATGGTAGAGAACTGCGCATGCCAGGTGTACTGTGTAGGGTACAGGTTTGGCTGCTAAAGCAGGGAGACCCAAATAACAGTGGCTTGAACAACATGCAAGCTGACGTCTCTCTGACACAGCAGTTCCGCGGTGCGCAGTCACCTGCTCCAAGAGGTCACGGAGGAACCCAGGCATTAACTCTTGTTCTCCACCGTCTAGATGTTGCCTCCTTCCCACAGTCCTTGGCAGCTCACCACCACCTCCGCCCGAAAGGGAAAGGGGGGCTCTCCGTTTCCCTTTATGGGCGCAGCCTCAAAAATGCACACACCCCTCCCTCCCACCCACTCCGTCTGGCCAGAACATGTTCATGGGATCCCTCCCAGCTACAGGGGAAGCTGGGAGCGCCAGGTGCAAATCTGGAAACGGGATACAGGAGAGGAAGGGAAATGAACACTGGGGGACAGCCTGTATTCTGCCACACCAGGCCAAGGAGTGGGTTCCCCAAAGAATGATCCAAGGAATGCTGGGAGGTAGAGAGGCACCCCCGCATACCATTTCCATGGCCTCAAAAGTTTGGGAAATGTTTCATGCTGTGTTTTATTTTAGGATATCCACAGTGTCGGGGGGCGGGGTTGGGGGAGCATATTAAAAGCCTTGAAAAGTCCTGAAGAAAAAAACCCCAGGGTTTCCTAAACTTATTTTATCGCAAAGTCCATTTTGGGAAGTTTAACACCTACTAAAATTCTACTGATAAGTCCTTTCAAACCAAAAAGTTACTAAAAAATTCTACTGAACACACTTTGGAGAGTAGGAAGCGGTAAAGACTTGAATGAGGTGGTGTGACCCGTCCAGGCTGGCCTGCGTGAAAGGATGGCGGGCAGCGTGTGTCGTGACACCACCGCTGTCGTTCACAGAGGTGCCACCTTGCAGGCCGCCCCTAAAGTGCTCGCTCCTCAGAGGAATCGTATCTGAAACGCTCTGAATCTTTGTGTACAGAAGTCTGTGCAGATCAGAACGGAAGCGGGCCCGCGGCTCCACATTGAACCTCCTCTGGACTATTCTGAAGACTTTGAGATGTGTGGGGACGTGACTGTCAAGGCAAAGGATGCTTCTGGAGATCGTCCACAGGTAGGACAGGCCTCAGCTCAGGGCTACAGCGGCTCTTGGGGGCGCTGTCTAGCAGTTACTTATCTCTTCCCTTACTCACGCCCCTGCCCTCTTTCAGTCTCGCATTCATTTCCCACACTTGAAGGAGCACACAGACCACATGCTAGACGCTCTGCTAGGCACCTGGTCAGTAAGGCTGGTGTCTGACCCGAGAGAGGCCACAGCATACCATCCCTCTACCGCCAGAGGGAGCTGAGAGGTGGGGCAAGGTGTGGCGGGACCGGGAGGGAGAGTATCCAGAAAGGCTTCCTGGAGGGAGTGACATTTGCCTGGGTCCTAAAAGCTGGGTGAGAGTGTGAGGGCAAGGAGGTGAGGGTAAGCAGGCAGAGCTGATACTCAGCCTGTCTGCACCTGTATGCACGCACCTGTTCTTAATTTTTTTTTTTTTGGTGAGGAAGATTTGCCCTAAGCTAACATCTGTTGCCAATCTTCCTCTGCTTTGTATGTGGGATGCCTCCACAGCATGGCTGATGAGTAGAGTAGGTCTGCGGCCGGGATCCAAACCCGCAAACCCGGGCCGCGGAAGCAGAGCACGCGGAACTTTAATAACCTCTCAACCATGGGGCTGGCCCCTGTTGTTAAATATTTTGAGTTTCACCCCTGGGGCAGCAGAAGCCACACATGGCAACACCCAGAAGCCCTGTGTAGCCGTAGCTCGGAGTGCATAGCCCTGCCGCAGCTGACGATGCTGACGACCGGGGCGTTTCACTCCCCTTCCGCAAACATCATTTCCTTTCTGAAATCCTGGGAACTGTAGTGGTACACCCCAGTCTTCCCTTTGACCAGCATTTGCCAGGCGCCTACTTTTGAGCGTCAGGCCCTGTCCTAGGCACCAGAGACACAGAAATGAACAAAACTGACGAGGGGCCTATTCCTCAGCAACTTAACGTTCCGGGAGGGAAACGGACAATAAAGAATAAAAAGATAAAGAATAAAACCAAGAAATGAATAATGAGATAATTTCAGGTATTGATACGTGTTCTGTAAAGAAAACAGAAGAGGGAGATGGGACAGCAGGTGGTGTGGGAGAGAGGGCAACATTAGACAGGGTAGAGAGGGAAGGAACGCTTCTCTCGGGTATGACAGTTCGGCTGAAACCTGACGGATAAGAAGGAGCCTGCCTGGCAGCGAGCAGTGGGAAAAGTATTCCAGGCAGAGGGAACAGCAAGGACAGATGACGTGAGGCTGGGCTTGTTCAAGGAGCACAGTGCAGGCACCGCGTGAGCGAGGGGGAGTGTAGAGTGAGGTGAGGCTGGAGAGGTGGGGGCAGACCCCCCACAGGCAGTGCGCAGTGACCTGGGCGCAGGCAGGGGTGGGGGCGGATGGTTGGATCTTATTCCAAGGGCATCATTTTTATACGTAGAATGAATGAGTAGGTCATCTTTGTGGTACGTACGAGCAAAATTATCGAGAGGTGGCTGGTCAAAGCCAGTGCTAAGCCAGTCCCTGCCCCGTTTGCCAGAATGCATTTGTTCAGCTGTGGTCCCAGGCTGCAGATTTGATAGCCTCACCAGAAGAACGGAATCTTGCTTCCGCATGTCTCTTCTGTACCAAAAACCTGCTCTCAGGAAATGAAAATCACGCATAAAGGCGATGGGAATGTTGTCCAGGAAACGTTCCTCTGATCAGTGTTGCATGCTGCTGTTTCCGTCTTTGCTCAGAGAGGAAGGACAGTTAAGGAGCAAGGGATCGCTTTATTTCACATCCCGCCTGCAAAAACTCTGAAAGTTAATTGGAAATGTTTGCCTTCCTGGAAAAAAAAAAGTCCTTTTCTATGGAATGACCCAATGACCTTGTTTCCTAAACAGTCCATAGAAATGGGATTTTACATAAGCAAAATTGTGGACTTGATTGCCTTTAACACATTGCCTCCCACATAAGACACACACACACACACACACACACACACACACTTGCCTTTGAATCAACCACACCGTCCCCTGCTCAGGATCAGTCAGTGTAAAGAGCCTTCAGTTTCTCTTGGTTTGGGAGGCTGGTTTTTAGCCCAGTTCAGTCTGTTCCAGTCCCAGCCCTGCCCCATGTCACAGGCTGTGTACTACCCTTCAAGCAGGAGGCGTGGTCCTTCCCTCTTCCCCTTTGGCCCAGCATTTGGCACCTCCTGTTAAAAGAACATCTCTTCCTTCCTTTGCAAGCCCCCAAGCTCCCTGCAACAAAAGGCAGCCTGTTCCTCACCAGCTATTAGGCTCCATTAGCATTCCTGTGTGCACGTGCTCCGAATCAGCATCGCCGTGCTCCGCCAGCACTTAATTTTCTCCACTATGAGTGCTTGATTGTATTTCTTTCTTTCCCTTTTTTCCCCATCTTGAGGGGGCACTCCTTACGGCTTCACAGTCAATTTCCCCTTGGAGTTATTTTCCTGCTAAGTGAAAGAGTAAAATAGCATCATCGCCAGTTTTCGGCAAAGGCAGAAGCCTTAAGAGATACAATCTGAACAGGGAAAGAAAAAAGTGCGCAGCTAAATATACTCGGCCACCTCGCCCTGTTTGCAAGTGCAGCCTGAAATGGAGCAAAAGGAAATGCTTGTCTGCGTGTGTACTTTTCATCTGACCTTCGCTGTTGAAACACACCAGCCTTTTCGCCTTCAATCATATCCTTAGTGAACTTCAATTTCTTGGCGGCTCTGGGTTCACAGACCGGCACACTGCAGACATGTTCTCTTGGCCTCCACCCTGTTGACTTGCACAGTGCTTTTAAAAGATGTGAATTACTAGCTGATATTTAAGAATCAGGAGACTCCATGTCAAAATCTGAATTTGGGGCTTCTCTTGAAAAATCGGAAGATTTGGGAACCACATTCTTACACAGCAGCAATGACTAGAGCTGAGGAGCAGCCGTACCCTTAGACAAGTATGTGCACTCCAATGTGCCATAGTCCCTACCAGGGGTCCCGGGCAGTGTTCTAGACACTGCAGATAGAACAGACAATAAACAAGTATATAATACACCCACAGGTGATAGGGCTTATAAGAGAACTAGAGCAGAGTAAGGGGCTGGAGAGAGATAGGCAGGGATGGGGCTCATATTATATGGGAGGGCAGAGCTTCCCCTTTTTGGGGCTACGTGAGCAGAGGCCTCGAGGAAGCCAGGGAGTGAGCCACATGGAGAAGAGCAACCCAGGCACAGGGAGCAGCAGGTGTGGAGGCCCTGAGGCGGGCGGACGGCAGGGAGGCCAGTGTGGCAGGAGCTGAGTGAGCGAGGGGAGGAGGAAGAGGAGGTGAGGCCAGAGAAGTAACCAAGGCTGAGATGGCAGAGGGCTTTGAGGGCCATGGTAAGGGGAGGGATTCTACTTGGAGTCAGAGGAGAAGCCATCGTGGGGTTTTGAGCAGCTGAGCGACTCCAGGGAGAGGAGGGCACCTCTGTCCAGAGAGTTCTGCCAAAGTGCCAGGTCTTAGTCCTGTTGGCTGTGCTTGGGCTCTGTGCTGCAATGGATGATAAAGCTCCATTTAAATGCTCTCACTGCATTTAAGTATCAGGACTTAAACAAAGTGTACATTTTTTTCTATTATTAAGATACCTTTTTTCCCTGATGATGCTCCATCAATATAAAAAATTCAAATGATATAAAGAAAACAAAAGTCCTTTCATAATCCCATTGCCCAGAGATCGTTACTGAAAATAGATGGGAATATAAGCATCCAGACTAAAAATTGCATATATTTATTCTATTTATTGTATGTATATATTAATTATATCCAAGAGGAGATAGTCTGGAATGTTCTGGTCCTGGCCTGTTCCCAGTGGGTGGTATTTCCTGAATTTAGTTATCTTATCAGTCCCTGAGAGCGTGACGGGTGATGGGAAGACTTGACCACCCCAACATCTTCTAGAATGCCGTCTCTGTGGTTTTCTTTCCATTGTGTGGATCCTGGAGTGGGGTGAATTGGATATTTGCCCACAATTACAATTCAGTGTTTTAAAGCATTGTTACTTGCTGACACATGTAAACAACTAAAGACTTGTCACAACCCGTGTGCCATCGGCAGATGTGCCACGTGTAGACTCTGCCGTGGCCCGGGACAGCTCGCTCACCCATCGCTACTGTGTAGATTAGGCGGTTGTGCCATCCAGGCCAAGCATCCCCCAGTGGAACACCCCGCCCCACCCTGTCCCAGGCAGGGCTCCTCAGCAGATCCACTCATTTGCCCTTCATTCATTTCAATGGCAAGACTTGAAAAATGAGGGATCATTTTAAGGCATTTCCATTGTCTGGGTACTTCTGCTGTTTTGGATTACCATATAAATAACCTTTGAGTGAGTGCCTTTTTCTTCTTTATTTTTTATTGTTATTTTCACATAAATGGGATGATACCATCTACAGTATTTGGTAATCCCACCTTTTTTACCCAGCAACGTGCCATGGCCATCTCTCCACACTGGTGCTCACTCAGCCATCTGAACTCGGTGGCTCAGAGCACTGTTGAGGCTGTTGGTGGCCTCGGTTGAGTCCTGGTCCTCTTACTGGCTGTGTTCATGCAATGGTGTTGGTAAAGCAGGGATGAGTTTGATCGGATCAGTGCTGGGAGCGAGAGCAGAGAATGACTTAGTGAGGAGAGACACGGGAGGCATGGAGACCAGTAGAGAGATCAAGGACCCAGCACATCTTCAGGGACAGAAGTTGCTTTTACCACGCCCAGTTCTCTCTGCTTGTCCCTAGGAGACCAGATCTCCCAGCAGCACAGCACCCTGTGATTCTAATTTCTCCCTTCTGAATGCACACGGACGCCCTGACCCTCCAAGCAGTACGGACAAAGAAAGGATCCTCTTAACTATTCAGGATATAATGGTAAGATCGATTTTCCTCATCCTAACTGTGAAGGGCCAGGGTCTTTTCTGTAGCCAAGCAGCTGGGCCATAGGCTAGGTGCCACAAGAGGTTCTTCATTTAGACCTAGGAAAATGACACAAATAACAACAGGATTTGGCTTTAACAAGAAGCCTTTGCCCACTCACCAGAAGGTTTAAAACAACACAAGAGAGATTCAACTGAATGAGATTATTTTGTTTTGATGATAATGAAAGCTCACGTTAAATGAACACTTACTGAGTGCCGAGCACTGTGTGGAGTGTGTAACATCCATCTCTGCATTGATCCTGTGAGTTAGATGCCTGGTATTTTTGTTCCCATTTTATAGTTTGAGGAATAGAAAAACGATGTTGCTCGCCCAGGCCTCAGAGAAACCCGGATTGGAAACCCAGACCCCATGACTCCTTGTTCCTCAGAATTAACAATCACAGGTTGGGACCTGTGCTGACCTGTTTTTGCTTCCCAAAGCGCCCAGCTCTCTGTAGGGGCACAGTCTGTTGTGAGTATTATTGATGTTCTGCCTGGGAGCAAGGTGTTCAGAGGTGGCCATCCATCAGTTATGCTTAACTGTTTTAAACAATGATCAAGAAGATCTCTCCTCTGCCAAATATCTCCCCAATGACCCCATAGCTGGGAAGGTTGATGAAAAATGTTTTTCAAAAATGAAATCCAATAAGGAAACAACCAGACAAAGCCAAATTGAGGTACAGTCTACAAAACAACTAGCCTGGAGTCTTCAAAAGTGTCAGTGGCCTGTGAGACAGAGAAAGCCTGTTCCAGATTAAAGGAGGCTAGAGAGATGCCACAATAATGTGATATGAGACCCTTGGGGAGGGGGGTTGCTATAAATTTAAGGATGGTTTTGGGAAATAAAATTTGAATATTAACTATTTTAGATAATAATATCATATTGATGTTAAATTTCCTGACTTTGACAATTATATTGTGGTTTTGTAAGAGAAGGTTGTTGTTCTCAGGTTTTCTGAGAATCAGTGAGGAATTGGTGAATGTAGGTGAAGGGTATTTTGGAGTTCATTATACCCTTCTATTATACTATTTTGATAAATTTTCTGTGGGTTTTACATTTTTTTCAAAATAAAAAGTTTTTAAAAAGAAGGATTAGATAAGCTGCTTCAATAGAGCTAAGCATCAGCAAAGGAAGAAATACAGAAAAGTAAAAAAGGAGACTTGGTTTAAAAAGCTTAATGGGATTGTATTCGTGTCAGTTTCCTGACTGTGCTATTGTGCTACAGTTGTGCAAGATGTTACCATCAGAGGAAACTGGATGAAGGTTGCCTGGTATCTCCCTGTATTATTTCTTATACACGGCATGTGAAATCTACAATTAGCTCAAAAAAAAGAGTGAAAAACTAAATAAATAAACACAAATGCCCAGGTCCTGCCACCCAGAGGTCCTGATTCTGATCCTGGGTTTGGGCTCAGGCATGGGTCTTTTTTTAAACCCGTGACTGTAATTTGCAGCAATGTTAGAGAACGACATAAGGAACCACATAAGGAAAAGATAGAACTGTGGATCTCAAAATTTGATATGCACGAGAATCACTAAGGATATTTGTTTAAAATGCATACTTTGGGTCTAACTTTTCAGCTGACAGAGTTTATACATAAGAGGTATAGGGGGAGTTTTTAACAGAAGAACTCCTGGTGATTCTCACTCAGAAGGTCTGAAGCTTAGTCTACCTCAAGTGGAAGGAGAGTCTTGGAAATAATTTGGACTTTGTGATTTGGATTTGGGGACTATAGAAGAAAGAAATTTAAAAATTCTAAGTTAAAATCTCTTCTACGTCACACAAAATTAAGATAACAGTCAAGTAAAAAATAAAATAAAACAACAACAAGAATCCACAGAGAATCACAAAAGCCAGAAGGGGATGGAAGGGGGCTCTGACCTTGTCTTCAAAACCATATCCTGCACTTCTGGAAACTCAGGTGGAAGGGGATGTCACTTAAAATAATAAACGAGGGCCGGCCCCGTGGCTTAGCGGTTAAGTGCGCGTACTCCGCTACTGGCGTCCCGGGCGCGCACGGATGCACCGCTTCTCCGGCCATGCTGAGGCCACGTCCCACGTACAACAACTAGAAGGATGTGCAACTATGACGTACAACTATCTACTGGGGCTTTGGGGGGAAAAAAAGGAGGAAGATTGGCAATAGATGTTAGCTCAAAGCTGGTCTTCCTCAGCAAAAAAAGAGGAGGATTAGCACGGATGTTAGCTCAGGGCTGATCTTCCTCACAAAAAAAAAAATAAATAAATAAACAAACGATAGGGAAGTACAATAGCTCCTGACAACATCTCCTGTGTCACAGATTGATTCCTATCCAGAATATTGACCATTAGTATCAAGAAAAGACTAAATTAGGGCCAGTCCCCGTGGCCTAGTGGTTGAGTTCAGTGCGCTGCGCTTTGGTGGCCCCGGTTTGGTTCCTGGGCGTGGACCTACACCACTCGTCTGTCAGTGGCCATACTGTGGTGGCAGCTCACATATGAAAACAGGAAGATTGGCAACGGATGTTAGCTCAGGGCGAATCTTCCTCAGCAAAAAAAAAAAAAAAGAAGAAGAAGAAAAGACTAAATTATATTCTACATACTTTTTTAGGAAGACAAGAAATCTTAATATATTTTAGAAATATTTTTATATAAAATTATTTTATTTAGGTTTTTGAATATTTAAAGAGGTGAATTTTAGATAAATAGAAAATTGATTTTGTATTAAGAATGAATATACACCCCTCATATTTGGTTTTTCTCACTTTGGTCACATTCAGAATATGTCTTAAACTTGAGAAAAAACAATCCAAAGAAAATAGGGATGTCTTAAACTTGAGAAAAAACAATCCAAAGAAAATAGGGGCGTGTAGGAGAGTTAGTTATGACTTGAAAAAATTATGCTCAAATTCAAGATAAGGGTAGGAACATAGTAAAGAATGGTAGAGGGTATACCTAAAGGGGAGGGCCTGGACCCATGACAGCAAGGACCAACTTTAGCTCACAGATGTGTTTTGTTGGCTGGCCTGATGTTGTGCTGTGGTTGTCATTGTTGCTGTCCTATTTTGAATTAAAAACTTTTATTCTGAGTGTGCACCCTCCAGTTTGCCCTGGTCCCCACCACTCCCTGTTGTGTGACAGAGACTCACATGGCCACTTTACACTACATTGCATCTTCTGAAGATGCTGGAGTTTGTGACTTCTGTTTTAGGGAGTAGAAAGAGCAAGTGACTGAGACCCAGCAAGCCTGGAGAGGGTAGTTTGGGCTTTTCCATAAACTCTATGGGGCCTTGGCTAAGTCACACTCTTTTGGAGCCCCCATTTCCTCCCCTACGACAAGAACGGTTAGATTAGGTATTTCCTGTGCCTGTCGGCTCTGAAATCATAAATCCTAGGTGGAGTTTATAGGTGTTCCCATACAGCCATACCTCAGAGATATGCGGGTTTGGTTCCAGACCACCGCAATAAAGCGAATATCACGATACAGCAAATATCACGATAAAGCGAGTCACACGAATTTTTTGGTTTCCCAGTGCATATAAAAGTTATGTTTACACTGTACTATAATCTATTAGTATGCAATAGCATTATGTCTAAAAAAACAATGTACGTACCTTAATTTAAAAATATTTTATTGCTAAAAAATGCTAACCATCATCTGAGCCTGCAGCAAGTCATAATCTTTTTGCTGGTGGAGGGTCGTGCGCCTTGGTGTTGATGGCTGCTGACTGATCAGGGTGGTGGTTGCTGAAGGTTGGGGTGGCTGTGTGATAAGATTCTTAAAATAAGACAATAATGAAGTTTGCTGCATCAATTGATGTTCCTTTCACAGATGATTTCTCTGTAGCATGCAATGCTATTTGACAGCGTTTTACCCACAGAACTTCTTTCAAAATTGGAGTCAGTCCTCTCAGACCCTGCCAATGCTTCATCAACTAAGTTTATGTAATACTCTAAATCCTTTCTTGTCATTTCAACAATCTTCATAGCGTCTTCACCAGGAGTAGAATCCATCTCAAGAAACCACTTTCTTTTCTCATCCAGAGGAAATAACTCCTCATCTGTTAGTTTTATCATGAGATTGTAGCAATTCAGTCACCTCTTCAGGCTCCACTTCTAATTCTAGTTCTCTTGCTGTTTCCACCACATCTGCAGTTACTTCCCCCACTGAAATCTTGAACCTCTCAAAGTCATCCATGAGAGCTGGAATCAACTTCTTCCAAACTCCTGTTAATGTTGATATTTTGACCTCTTCCCATGAATCACAAAAGTTCTTAATGTCATCTAGAATGGTGACTCCTTTCCAGGTTTTCAATTTACTTTGCCCAGATTCATCAGAGAAATCACTATCTATAGCAGCTATAGCCTTATGAAATGTATTTCTTAAATAATAAGACTTGAAAGTTGAAATTACTCCTTAATCCATGGGCTTCAGAATGGGTGTTGTGTTAGCAGGCATGAAAACAACATTAATCTCATTGTACCTCTCCATCAGAGCTCTTGGGTGACCAGGTACATTGTCAATGAGCAGTAATATTTTGAAAGGAATGTTTTTCTGAGCAGTAGGTCTCAACGGGGAGCTTAAAATATTCAGTAAACGTGTTGTAAACATGTGTAAACAGATGTGCTGTCATCCAGGCTTTGCTGCTCCATTTATAGAGCACAGGCAGAGTGGAGTTAGCACAATTCTTGAGGGCCCTAAGATTTTTGGAATGGTAAAAGGAGCATTGGCTTCAACTTAAAGTCACCAGCTGCATTAGCCTCTAACAAGAGAGTCAGCCTGTCCTTTGAAGCCTTGAAGCCAGGCATTGACTTCTCCTCTCCAGCTATGAAAGTCCTAGATGGCATCTTCTTCCAATATAAGGCTGTGCCATCTACACTGAAAGTCTGTTGTTTAGTGCAGACACCTGCATTAATCATCTTAGCTAGATCTTCTAGATAACTTGCTGCAGCTTCTACATCAGCGCTTGCTGCTTCATCTTGCACTTTTATGTTATGGAGATGGCTTCTTTCCTTAAACCTCACGAACCAACCTCTTCTGGCTTCAGACTTCTGTTCTGCAGCTTCCTCACCTCTCTCAGCCTGCAGAGAATTGAAGAGAATTAGAGCCTTGCTCTGGGTTAGACTGTGGTTTAAGGGAACCTTGTGGCTGGTTTGGGGATCTTCTGTCCAGACCACTAAAACTTTCTCTATATCAGCAATAAGGCTGTTTCACTTTCCTATCAGTTGTGTGTTCACTAAAGTAGCACTTTTAATTTCCTTCAAGAACTTTTCCTCTCATTCACAACTTGGCTAACTCTTTGGCACAAGAGGCTTAGCTTTCGGCCTATCTCAGCCTTCAATGTGCCTTTCTCACTAAGTTAATCATTTCTAGCTTTTGATTTAAAGTGAGAGATGTGCACCTTGAACATTTGTAGGCCATTGTAGGGTTATTAATTGGCCTAATTTCAATGTTGTTGTGTGTCAGGGAGTAGGGAGGCCTGAGGAGAGGGAGAGAGACAGGGGAGTGGTTGGTTGGTGGAGCAGAAGGAACACACACAATATTTATCGAGTTTGCTGTCTCATATGGACATGGTTCATGGCACCCTGAAACAATTACAGTAGCAACATCAAAGATCACTGATGACGGATCACCATGACAAATATAATAATAATGAAAAAGTTTGAAATATTGCGAGAATTACCAAAATGTGAGAGACACGAATGAGCAAATGCTGTTGGAAAAATGGCGCCAATAGACTTGCTCAATGCAGGGTTGCCACAAACCTTCAATTTGTAAAAAATGCAATTATCTGTAAAGCAAAATAAAGCAAAGCACAATAAAACGAGGTATGCCTGTATGGCAAAATCCACAGGAGTAGAGGATACATGATAGTTCATGGAGCCCCCACTCATCCAAGGACTATTTCTGTAGGTCATTTGCAAGTTACATATTTAGGGCTTGAAATACCCTTCCTCCACCCCAGACCAGATCTAAGCTTCATGATGGCAGAGATGTGCACTATCTCATTTCTTGCTGTGTCTCCGGTCCCTAGAAAAGTGCTTGGCATAGAGTTAGTTTGCAAATAAATCTTTGTTAAGCAAGTGAATTGAAGAATTGATTGACTCATTGAGGGAGGGAGTGGTGTAGATGTTGCTAGGCACCCTGGCCAGCCCACACAGCTGAGTTCAGTCATCACATCGCTGAGTTATAATTACAGTGACAGTATTTTCCAAACTATGAATCAGGACACATAATCTGACAAAGAATTTTTGTGCTGCTTGAGGTAGAAGAGTCAAGTTGGGAGATGTAGTTTGGATCCTGAAATACTGGATTTCTGGCATGCAGTGCTAATTAAAACGAGTGTTGTAAGTGACATGAGTGAGGCAGATGGGGTCACAAGCACAGCACTTGACCTGGGTGTCAGGGCAGGGCAGGGACTGGTCGGGATGTAGGGAACTGTCTCTGCACAGCTCGGCTGACTGTCATCCTGTGGAAGTAGGGGCCCAGTGGTATCAGGCTTTCTAGTTTTAAAAGAAGCCAAGTATATCTGGGTTCATATTCAATTTCTGCCAATTTTTTTACGTTGGTAACTAATTCACGATTTTCTATGGACCAAACAAAATATGCCTGCTGGCCAGGTTTGGTCTTCAGATCACCAGCTTGCAACTTCTGGCTTAGACAATGAAAGCTTTGTCAGTTCCTGACAAGAGAGGAGGAAGAGGTCTTTCTCCTTCCCAGTGGTGCTTGAATTAGCCCCTCTGGTACCCAGAACCATCAGGGGCATGGTGTCCTGAATGCACCCAGCGATGCCCAGCTGGACAGCTCAGACCAAAGGACCACCTGGCTGATGGCATGAGGCAGGGCCCTGGCAGGTGAGTCAGACAGCACAAGGGCAGCTGAGCAGGAATAATTCAGTGACGAGCGTGAATGATTCATGTGGAATGATGCTGAGCAAGCACTAAATGCCCATGAAATGCAGGTCCAGAAGTGAGGGATGCAGTGATCCTTTCACCCAATAGAGCACTTCTGTAAGTGAAGACACTGGATGGCATCTGACTTTCTAAAGCATCTTTTGCAATTTTAATGAAAATAAAGAATGACTTCTGAATCAATATTAGAATAAGTAATCTTTTTTAAGTAATCTTTTTTATTTCTTGCATTTATAGCCTACTTAGAATTTCTTTGGCGTTTTCACATTTTTTGTATCATTTTATATACTATCTAATGCATGAGTGCTTTCTCATCAGGAAAGATTTGAACAATTAAGAAGTAAACTGAGTAAAATATGAAAAGCTCTCTACCACCCAGCCAAACCATGCCCAGCTTTTAGTTCTATTGAGCATTTGTACTTTATTTTGTCATGCATTCATTCATTGTTTTCTATTCTGTTCATTTGTACTTTTATCTTGATCCTTCCCTAAACTTTTTGGTTTAATTTATCGCTTTGTTTCTCCCTCACCCCCACCCCATAACCTGGCTTCTGAAGTTAATTGTTTAATTCATTTATTATCAGTCTTGTTTTCTGATATTTCAATTTTAAGGCTATAAAATTTCCTCTGAATACTGCTTTGTCCTTATCTCAGAAATTTTGCTTTGTATGCAGTGTTTTCGTTGTCATTTATTTCTGTTGGTTTGTGATTTTAGGGATTTTTTTCTCTCTTTTTTTTATTTAGAAGAGTTTTTACAAATGTTCCACATAAAGAAGGTTTTTGTTTTGGTCTGTTTTGGAGGTTTTTCTGCTATCTCTCTATGTTAATTTTTTTTTTTTCCGCTGAGGAAGATTCAGGCTAAGCTAACATCTGCTGCCAGTCTTCCTCTTTTCGTATGTGAGCTGTGGCCATAGCATGGCCACTGAGAGGCAAGTGGTGTGGCTCCACGCCTGGGAACCGAACCTGGGCCACTGAAGCAGAGCATGCCGAACTCAACCACTAGGCCACTGGGGCTGGCCTGCTCTGTGTTAATTTTTAATTTTACTACATTATGATTAGAGATTGGACTATTTGATTTCTGTTTTTTGGAAGTTTTTGAGGTTTTGTTTGTGGCTTACCAGATCATTTTTATGAATGCTCCATGGTATTTCAAAAGGATAATCATTCTCTTTTTGGTATAAAGTTCTCAATATATCTATTAAACCAAGCTATTAATTGTGCTATTTAACCTGGTGATTGTGTATGTCCCAGTATGGTTCCAGGCCACCTATATCAGAATCACCTGGGCTTCTATTAAAATGTAAGTTCTCACACCCCCTCAAAGATACAGATGTGGGTTTGGAGGGGGTGTAATCTGCATTTTTAGTAAGCCTCCCAGGAAATTCTTATGCTTATTAGCAAACCACTGCAGTAGATCGATCCCTACTTAACTTTTGTCTATTTAATCTGGTTGATTTCTGTGAACTTGTTGATTTTCCCTTATGTTTCTCTGTTTTTGCTTCACATGTTTCAAATCTGTCATTGTGTGCATATAGAGTCCAAATGTTTTCTGATAGAGTGTACCTTTTATCCATATGAATATATCAGTATCATTATCTTTGTCACATTTAAAGTACTGGCTGGGCCTTTTCAGTCTAAAGGCTTGTCTCTTCTTTTAGCACTAGAGAATGTTCATTTATTATTGTTATTATTATTTTCCATTGTTTCTGTTCTGTCCTCTGGAGCTTCTGTTGGACAAATGTCGGCTAAGGTCTATCCTTCAAGTCTCTTAATTTTTCTTTCATATTTTTCTTTTTGTCTTTTTATACTATGTTCTTGTAAGATTGCTTGGCTTGAATTTCTAGCACGCTTAATTAGTCACTTTTTAGTTCTTTCTGCTATTTAGTTTATCTTTTTAAAAATGTTAATGGTAAAATTAAAACTTTTAAGATTTCTAGTTGTTTCTTTTTCATAGATGAAATGTCCTCTTAAATTTCTCCTGAGATATTAATTTTCAGTATTCTAAAGTCTTCCTTTATTTATCCTATTAACTCTCTTTCATTAGATGTTAGCTCTTTTGTTAATTAAGTTTGGTGCCGATCTTTCAGAGTTGATTTTCCACAAATGTTTGGTCATTCTTGGTTGTCTGCTCCTCTTTGTATGTGAGAATCCCTCTTCCTCTGCCTGCTCTATTTGATGTAACCTGACCCTGGTGATTGTGGGGTTGGGGCCCAAAATGCTCCTGGAAGCTGTGCACCTCAGCTTGTCTTCCAGGTATTGGATTTCCTAGCCTGTCTTGGGGATATTGACCTCGTGGGGCGTTGCCCGGCCTTCCTGCCCCAGTGCCCACACTCTGGGCTTCAGCCTGTGGGTGAGCACCTCTGTACTTAACACAGCTGGGGAGGTGCTGGTAGCCTAAGAGCAGCCCCCAACGAATGCCCCAGGGCTTCCTCTTACTCCACCTTGACTCTGGACTCAGCTATACACATACACGCTGTTCTTCCCATGGAAAATTTTACTGCCCATGTCTTTGATCTGTAGTTTCTTCTACTTTTACTTCTTCACAGATGTGATCTCTGCTCTCTGTCTTTCAGGAATTCCTCAAAATGCCTAGTCATCTGGCAGCGTTCTTTGCCGTTCGGTCTCTATCCCACCGTCCCTGTCCAATTTCCCTCTGTTGGTCCTTCAGCCAGCCCCCTGCTCTGGGCAGGCTCAGGTGAGGCAGCCACGGCACGCTGATGCCGAGGGGTTTGCTCGTGGCCTCACTGCCAGGAAATGGCTGGGCAGGCTCCAGTGCCCTTCTGCTTCCTGAGTCCGTGCTCTTTCTCTTCCGTTTCCTCTTCCATCCCTGAGACAAGGATGGCTTTTTTGTTCATAATAATGGACATTAAAGACTGAATTCTGAGGTACTTCACAAGTAAATTTAGCTTTGAATGAAAATTAATAATAAAAAATCCAAGGTTGAATGGGGGAAGTAAGAAAGTATCAGAAAACTAAAAATATTGCACAGGTATTTAAAGCTTAGGTATAACTCGAATTTTCTTAGCCATAGTTTTCATCAGAATTGATGTAGGGGAATGTGATTTTAAAAATACACAGTGTGAGGGGCTGGCCTGGTGGTGTAGTGGTTAAGTTCGCACGCTATGCTTCAGCAGCCTGGGGTTTGCAAGTTCAGATCCCAGGCGCAGACCTACACGCCACTTATCAAAGCAGAGGAAGATGGGCACAAATGTTAGCCCAGGGCTAGTCTTCCTCAGCAAAAAGAGGCAACAGATGTTAGCTCAGGACTAATCTTCCTCATCCAAAAAAAAAAAAAAAAATACACAGCATGACCCCTAAAGTTAGGGCTCAGATCACTTTATTTTGGGAAGTTTGTGATCTAGGAGCCACCAGGCTTGAGGCATGGGCTGGTAAGCCTTAGGTTTGGTTTCTTGACACTCTTTACACTTGTAATTTCTTATGGAATGGCTGTCTTTGTTGCCAGATTATAAATTCCATGAGAAAAGGGACTCTGTCTTATTCATCACTCTATCCCTAGCACTTAGCAACAGACCTGCTTGTGGGGACAAATATATTCAACAATAAATATTTGTTGAATAAGTGAATGAATGAAAAGAAGAACAATTAGTCAATTAACCCCTCAATGCAGGGTAAAAATCCTTTCTGGGCCAGGCAGGTTACTTTCAATGTGTAAAATGGCTCATATAAGGCGATAGGAGTTAGTGGGAATTATTGCAACTAACAGTGCATGCCAGACTAAAGGCATTCAAATCCCAATTTTATAAAACTGCCAACCAAATGAGAGCCATTATTGGGGGTTGGCGGGAAGGAGGGGACTTGGCTGCACATCAGTGACCTCTACCGCAGAGATTGCTGCTTCCTCTTGGGGACTATCTTAAAGTATCCATTGTGGCTCCGTGGTCTAAACATCTGATCTTCTTGTAGACAAAATCACTAGAGTCTGAGAAATAATGAAGAATATGCTGTCATCTGAATTTTAAATTTTCTGTAAAAACAAGACCCCTTAAAGCAATCACGAAACACTAATTCATAGCTATTATCTCATTGCATCTGTTCAACAACCTTGTCAAGTTGTCAGGGCACATTTTCCCACATTAGAGCTGGGGGCTTGAGGCTCAGAGACTTGCTTGGGGACACAGGGCGGCTGGAGTTGGGCCCAGAGCCCAGGCCCAGAATTTAGACCAGGCTGTTCCCCTTTCTAAGTGTAGTTAGAGGTTTAATGCTTCATCCACTAACACTTAACACACACTGTAACACGTTTAGTGGCCTCAAGGCAGCTTTGTGTTGAAAGCTCTTAAGGGCAGGTTTCATCAGTTCCATGCAGGCCAGTGGACAGTCGCTGAGCACCTGACTTTCATCCTGCTGTAGAGACCACTTACTTCCAAAGCACTGGTGCCAGGCAGGGAATAAACCTGGGCACATGGCGAAGAGCTTGGTCTTTGGAGTCAGACAGTCCTTCATCCAAACTGGCTCTGCTAGCCGTGTTGCTAGCCGTGTGACCTTGGGCTGGTCCTTAGGTGCCCTGAGCCTATAAGACAAGGATACCTACCAGGGTGGTGGGAGGCTGCAATGAGATAAGGTGCATAGAGAGGTTAGCTTGGTGCCCGATAGACAGCAAAAGCTTCGTAATTGGAGGCTGCTACTGCTGTTGTTATAGTTCTTGTTCCTATTATTGCACACATCTCATGTTTTGTGGTCTCTGGTTTCGCTCTTTTCCTAGCCCAGCAGAAAGAGACAGATCAGGCATGTAAGGCACTGATAGACTGACCCTCAACCTGCTGCTGCGTCTTAGTCAGTGGTCCGGCATCCGTCCCTCCCTCCACTCCTCCCCGGCTCTTCAGCAAGGATGCTCATTTGTGTTCAGTCCCATCATCAGTTCTTCACCTGCAGTGTTTGCAGCTTGGCCTCCATGCACAGGGCTTTCCGTGGAAAGGGCTTGGACTTAACATTTGAACACTGAACGTTGAAATTGCAGATAACAAGGATTAAAGCAAAGTTATAAAGGAAGTTTTCACAGAGACATTTCTGGGTGACAGCTTCAAAGCAACTGGTAGACCCCCCAGCGTGGCTTCTCTTTGAAGCATCGGCAAGTTGGCTTTCAAAGCTACCAACCCAAGGTCCTCGTCTTTCCAGACAGAAAGGTTTTGAATGGCTTTCTCGAGGGAGCATTGCTGCTTAGTTCACCTCCCTTTGCCCCTGGAACAGATGGTTTTAGATCACGTGGGCATTACAAGGGCCTGGGTTCCTAAAGTTTGCTCACCCGGTGTGAGCAAATGTATTATTTTCCTTTGTGAAGAAGATACCAGCCAGGCAGAATGTAGGCTTCCCTTTTATATATATTTTGTAAATACAATTATGGCATTTAAATTTGCATTAATTTGACAGAAGACAAACCAAATCGAAACAGGAGGAATTATTGAAATTCAAATTTCTTTATCACAAGCAATGTTATTTCTTAAAATATCTCATCAGTTTAATAAATAATGAAAAAAATATCAAAAGGTCAGAGTTGCCATTTTGTAAACGTGTTTTCATTTAGGATGGATTTGAATTGACTGTCTGCTATGGAGGATGAGGCCAGGGGGGCACCCACACTGCCTGCCCTCTTCTGGTTTCTGTCAGCTTAGCTAAGGGCTTAGGTTTAGAACATTACATTCTGGCCCATGACTGGAATGGGCACAATTGTCTAGTATTTATTCCGTCTCTAAGTGGCTGCAGTCTTCACCGTTAGACTTTTACTGGCTTCTCCGGGTCTGTGTTCTTTATTTGGATTTCACTATTCATTGTTTGAGTTTTGTCCTCTGGGAGGGTTTTTCTGAGAAGGGATCATGGGTGCTCTATTCCCTGAGTTTCTTGCTATTGAGATTGGTGGCCTGTTTTTTCAAATCTGGACCACGTGATCAGATACGCTAAGTTCAACAGATGCTGCTCCATCATCTTCCAGCATCAAGCTGCTGTTCGCCACTTTCTGAGTCACTCTTTTGGGGACAGGATGTATTCCAGGGCTAGAGATCAGTGATTTTCAGACAACTGGCTGTCCAGGGTCCTCCACACCACTATCCCTACCACTCCTGTGTGGAATTTATTTATTTGCAGGAGGGACAGGATTTAAACATAAATGTAAATATATCATTTTTTTCTAATTACAAAGTTGGAAACATGCTTATAATAAAAAAATAAGTGAAGCAAAGCGGAAAAGAAAGTCCCCATAGTGCTACCTCCAGAGAGAACATTGTTAATAGTTTGGTGTTTATTTTTCCAGGCTTTCTGTATGTATATGTGCATACATACATACATACATACATAGAAACTAATAATTATTTTTAAAATTGGGTTTATACTATATGTACATTTTTTGATGTGCTTCTTTTTACTTAAACATATACTTGCTATCTTTCTGAGTAAGTGCAGACGATCTTCCTCATTCTCTGTAAGGCTGCCTGAGGCTCCGTTGACTCCTGTTCTGTTAGTAAGTTAATCCATCTCTTATTGGTGAGCGTTTGGATCATTCTATGTTATAAAAGATGCCTCAATGGTCTTTGTATACCTAAGACTGGAGGATAAATTCCTGGCGGGCTGGGTTGGAGGGTATGCATATTGTTAATTTCTAGTCAGCCGTTTCTGTCATCTCAGCCTCCAAATACGTCTCAGAATACATCTCCCATCCCCACCTCTGCTGCCACCCTCATCTTTCACCTGCTACTGCAGCTGCAACTGTTTGCCCTGTTTCCACTCTGGCCCCACCTCTCAAAATCCACTTGGTATCCAAAAGCCATAGTGATCTTTACAAACAGAGATGAGTGGGGCCGGCCCGGTGGTGTAGCAGTTAAGTCACGTGCTCCACTTTTGGGGCCGGCCCGGTGGTGTAGCAGTTAAGTCACGTGCTCCACTTTTGCGGCCCGGGCTTCACAGGTTCACGGGTTCGGATCCTGGGCGTGGACCTACACCACTCATCAAGCCATGCTGTGGTGGCATCCCATGTACAAAAAAGAGAAAGATTGGCACAGATGTTAGCTCAGCGACAATCTTCCTCAAGCAAAAAGAGGAAGATTGGCAATAAATGTTAGCTCAGGGCCGATCTTCCTCACCAAAAAAACTCCCCCAAAACAGAGATGAGATAATGTTGTGTCTGTTGTTTCTCTGCACCCTTCAGTGACCTCTCATTGTGTATAAAGCAAAATCCAGACTCTGCCCTGAGGCCTACAAGCCCTGCCCGTGTGTCCCTCCTTGCTCCCTGCCCTCCCCTCATTTGGTGCGCACTGCCCTGCAGCCATTGCTGCCTCCTGGCCTTTGCCTCCGCTGTTCCTCCTGCCTGACTCACTGGTGCCACAGACACTCACTGGGCGGTTCTTCCTCACTCAGCCTTCCCTCACCAGCTTTCCTCGGGGGCTCCTTCAGCCTGGTCACTGTCTGTCCCCTCATCCAGGCAGGCTCTTGCCTTCACAGTCCTGGCCACATCTGAAATGCCCCGTTTCTTTTCCTTTGTGCATCGATTGGCTGAGGCCTTGCTATCTGTTCCCCACCCTTACGTCAGCCCTTAGCACAGTGCCCTTAGCACGCCTGCATGTATGAATAAGTTAACAGTAGTAGTTGCTGTATCATCCTCCCTGTTGGTTGGACCATGGCAGAATGCAAGAAAGTCTGTTTTACACTCGAATAATCTAGAAGCAGTGGCTGAGGGCAACAAGTCATGGCTCTGCCACTTAATCACTATGACAAGTTGAACCAGCTTAAAGGCTCTAAGCCTCAGTTCTCCAATTTTGGGGGACTCCCCAAATTCAGTCACTTAAAATGTGGGGTGGCAACATTGTGAAGGTAATGAAGAGGCTGGAGGGAGCCTGCCCAGCTGACCATGGTCTCAAGAATCCTAATGCCCCATCCAAATCCTTCCTGGAGCTGGCTGTGCTTGGTGGCTCCACTCTGCCTTGGACATCAGTGGGGATGATTCTGGGCCCCAGAACTGACTGGGATTTCCTGGACAGTGACAGTGGTCTCCCAGCTAGAAATCTCTCAGCTAACTGGCACCCATTTTATCATTCTGATCCACAATGAATGGGCAAGAACACTGGGGATGCAGAGAGAGGGATTCTCCCACCATCTTCCCACCTAGCCTTGCCTCCTCCTCTGCAGAACTTAAGAGCTAAAGCTGACCCCATTGGAGAGTGGGTGTTGGGCTGAGAGCAGGAGCCGATAGCCTATCCTGTTTTAATGGAGTTCGTGTTATCACCGGTTTTCACTCTACCCCTCTATCTTGCAGGGTTATTGTGAGGATCAAGGGAGAGAAGGAGTTGAAAATATTTTGTGAAGTATAGAGCAATATTCCACTGTAAAGGATTACTAGTTTTACAGTCATTGAAATTGCTGTTAAACAGCAGGCCACCCGGGAACTCCTGTCTCCCTGTGGAGGAGCAGTAAATCTGTTGACCCTTCAACTGCCCACCACAGTCTGATTTTGAAGACATGAGCCGTGACCTCAGGCTGGCTTCCATGGAGGTTGTATGGACCATCTCAATACCCTCAGTTAGAAGACCTTGTTGTTATCGTTTTTATATGCCATTGGTGAATACGTACTCACTCTAATACAGGGTTTCTCAACCTCACCCCTATTGACTTTTGACCAGATGATTCTTTCTTGTAAGGAGCTGTCCTGCACATTCTAGCATGTTTAGCAGCATCCCTGGCCTTTACCTACGAGATGCCACTAGCACCCTCTTCCCCCAGTTGTGACCAAAAACATCTCCAGTTATTGCCAAATATCCCCTGGGGGGCAAAATCCTCCCCAGTTCAGACCACTACTTTAATAAAACAATCTTTGAGGCAGGGACTTCTTAGCGCATTTTTATGGATGTCAAAATGCAGATCAGAGGAGTTAGGTAACTTGCTAAAAGTCACATCACTCATACCATCTCCAAGGCATGTGGGTGCTCTCCACTCCTGGTTACAGCCACTACTCAGCCACTGACATGATTTAGTCATTCAGCAAATATTGTCAAGCACCTACTATGTTCCAGGCAGTGTTCTAGTTGCTCAGTAAATACTCCATACTTGGTATTGGGCAGAGTGGGAGGGAGAGAGGGTAAAAGATAGACAGCTGTATTAGTTTCCTTTTGCTGCTGTAACAACTTACCACAAACCTAATGGTTTATCTTACAGTCCTGGAGGTCAGAAATCCAAATTCAGTCTCACTGGTCTAAAATCAAGATGTCAGCAGACCTGTGTTCCTTCTGGAGGCTCTAGAGGAGAAGCCGTTCCTTGCCGTTTCCAGCTTCTAGAGTCCACCTACATTCCTTGGCTTGTGGCCCTTTCCTCCGTCTTCAAAGCCAGCAGTGTAGCATCTTGTCTCCTCCCTGACCTCTGCTTCCATCCTTATAGCTTCTCTTTCTGACTCTGATCTTCCTGCCTCCCTCTTACCAGAAACCTTGTGATTACAGTAGGCCCACGTGGATAATCCAGGATAATCTCCCTATCTCAAGATCTTTAACTTAAACACATCTGTAAAGTCGCTTTGCCATATAGGATAACATATTCACAGGTCCCAGAGATTAGAATGTGGACATCTTCAGGGGGCTACTTATTCAGCCTATAAGAGTCTGCCCTCTGGTCCCCAAAGATGCATGTCCATCCCACATGCAAAATACATCCATCCCATCCTAAGTTTTCCAGAAGTCTCAACCCATTACGGTATCGACTCAAGTCCAAAATATGATCTAAGTCTCCTCTGCTCAAAACTCCCAAATCTCATCATCCATATCATCTAAATTAGGTATGGGTGAGAATCTGGGTATAACCCATCTTGGGGCAAAATTCCTCTCCATCTGTGGACTTTTGAAACTAAAAAACAAGTTATCTGCCCCCAAATACAATGATGGGTCCAGCACAGGATACCAGTTGTAGATAGTCCCATTAAAATAGGGAGAAAATGCAAGGAAAGAAGGAGTCACCAAACCCAAGCAACTTTGAAATTCAACTGGGCAAACTCCATTCGTTTTCAAGGCTTGGGAATAATTCTGTGGCTCAGGGCTCTACCCTCTGGGTCCATGTCTCCAGCCTTGGAGCCATCCTTTCTCTTTCTTGAAGAGTAGCAAGTGTTTACAGCTGAGTAGTTTTATCAGCCTGTTTCTTAACTGTAGAGTTCTGGGAGTCTGACAACTTTCTTTTAATTTGCCCTTTCTCTCTCCCATTCAGTCTGAGCTGGCAGTGTTTCTGCTGATATATCATTCTCAAAAACCATGTGGGTCTTCTGTGTATGTCTCTAGGATTCAATCCATTAGACAAGAGGCTTGTCCACACATCTTTTCTGGGTAATCCCATCTCTATTCCTGGCTTCTGCTGAGATGTCTCAGGGGACCCATGAGTCACACGTCTGATCTCTTCAAAGGGCCCTCAGTGGGATTGAATACTCTAAACTTTGGGTCCTTCTGAGGTACTAGCAAAAGATTGTCCAGCCACACCCTTGATTCTCTCTCCAGAGCATGCTTTTCTGACAGCAAATCTCCTAATTTTAGCGTCTTTTGCAACCTGGATAGGCTGAGAGTTTCCCAAATCATCAGATCTCAGTTTCTTTTTACTTAACAGTTCTCCCCTCAGTCTATCTCTTTCCTCTCACATTTAACTCTAAGCAGCAAGAAGAAACCAGACTGCATCTTCAACACTTTGCTTGGAAATCTCTTCAGCTAAATATCCAACTTCATCATTTACAAGTTCCACTAACCACATAACTGTAGGATACAGTTCAGCTAAGATTCTGCCACTACGTAACAGGGTTCCCTCTCCTCCAGTTTCCAATAACATGTTCCTTATTTTCTGAGCCCTCCCCAGCAGCGTCTTTAATGTCTATATTTCTATCATCGTTTTTTTTAGAATGATTTCTCTAAGATGATCAAAGCTTTCTGTATAGTGCTTCTCACTTCTTGATGAGCCCTCACTGATTCACAGGGTCTAGGGGTTAGAACTTGGACATCTTTGGGGAGTCATTATTAAGCCTCCCACAACAACTATTAAGTTTATTGGTCAACCACCAAACCTTTACTGATTGCTTCTCATTTTCTCAGAACGATGTTAGATACTACGAGGGCTACAGGGGTAGTGTAGCTAGGCTGACCAAACATACTGGTTGGCCCAGACAGTCCACTTTACACTATATCCCAAGGTAAATGTAGTAGTACCCTTTTCCCCTTTCAGAAGTACCCTGGCTTCGGTGATAAATTTTCTGGTCACTCTAAGTATAGATCCTCACGCTTGGCCTTAAAATTGGAAATCTACAATCTCATGGAGACAGAGCACATATGACAAAATTATCAAGCAGTTGTAGTAAGGGCTAAATATTATGACATTTAGGTGCTTCTAAACATCCTTCAGTACACAGGACAGCCCCCCACAAGTAGCTGCCAGACATTTTATTACCTGGGATTTCAGGATCGTTTGGGATTTCATATTCAAAGTGTGGTCCCTGGACCAGCGGCCTCAGCATCGCTTTGTTAGAACTGCAGATTCTCCGGCCCCGTTCAGAACCCACTGAATCAGAAACTCTGGGGGTGGGACCCCACAATCTGTTTTAACCAGCCCCAGACCAAAACATCTGTTACATACACACACACAGACACGCGCGTGCGCGCGCGCACACACACACACATACACAGTGTGGCATCCCAGGCATGTGAACACCACAATTAACACTGTAAACACTGCTCTGTCTGGAAGTTGCTCGTTTGTCTGTGCCCTTTGTTGTCTCATCTTCAAAGAGATGACAACACGTGGGCTGAGATGATTTTGTAAATGTTAGTTTGGTGGGAATAGTTCTTTGGTTCTAATGATCTATTTTCACGTGAGGTTTTTCTCAAAGTAACATATTTCATTTTTCACTTCTCTTCCTGACTCTTGGCAGGAGCTAAGAAAAAGCCTGGAATGTAGTATAAATCTACAAAGGACACAGAAGGACAGTTCCAGTGACGAGTATGACTCTATCGAAGAAGATGTACTCTCTGAGCCCGAGCCCGAGGACCAGGCGCTGGTGGGCCATCCCAGAGGTGACCCCCCTCTTTCCAGCGTGGACTTGGCACAGAAGGATGTTCCCGAGGACCGGGAGGCAGAAGGACGCCCTCCCCAGGGCCCAGACGCCCTTGTGGTGCTGGAATTTAACCCAGCTTCCAAAAGTGAGCTCTGTCTTATGTGGCATTTCTTTGCCTGTGATGTCTCTGAATCTAATAGTAGGACTTAAATTTCCAGCAGTACTTTGAATTCAGCTTTGGGTAGACTGTCTCACAGGCCGCGGAGGTGTATCAGTCAGGTCTCTGCTGATTGCAAGAGGCAAAGGCTCCCAAAGGCCTGCAAATGACGGGGAGACTCCAGACGAGCAAGGTCTAACAGGTAGTTTGGGGGCTGTCCTGTGTGTTGTGGGCTGTTCAGCAGCATCTGCGTGCCAACTGGCCAATGCAGCTGGCCTAAGCCAAAGGGGCCGTTTACTGGCGTGCGTAACCCAGGAGTCCAGGGCCGCAGCAGGACTCGTTTCTCTGCTCTCCTCTTCCCTTCCTTCCCTTCTCCTCCCTTTCTTCCCTCTCATCTCTGCTTCTCTTTGTCTTGGTACCTTGTCTGAGGTAGGCTCTCCACTTGCAGACGCAGAATTGAGACACTGGCTTTGCAATCCCTTCAGAAAGTGGATTTCTCTTCCTAAAAGCTCTAGCAAAAGTGCCAGGCCTGGCTCTTGAACCCACATTGGGTCACATCTCTGAACTAGTCACTGTGGCTCTGACTGGCCAGGTCCAACCAATAGGACTATGGGTGTGGCTGTTGTCATCCAAACCACGTGGAGCGATAGTGCTTTCCAAAGGAGAATCAAGGTGAATCTGAAGAAGGAGGAGAGCATGCTGGGTAGGCGGAAACAGAAGCTGTCCACCAGAGGAGGTTTTTCAGAAAAGACCCTGGAAAGTAGAGTAAATGAAACAACTGGTGGGGGGCATGGAGGGCACTGCCTGCTGCAGTCCTCGTCCCCTGGTCCCGAGCTTTGCCTCAGACTGGCTTGGCCTGTCCTTGTGCCTCCCTCTCCATTCTGAGCGCATTCTTCTCAAAGTTAGGTGTGCCGTATTTTCTGAACCAAATGTCAAGACTGGCCAGCTGGGAAGCATGAGTGAACCTAAGGAGAGAGACATGAGAGAGGGCTTGAAATCAGGCAGTTTCAGTCTACTTGGGCTATGAATGCAGACCGGTGCCACAGAGTGGGGGTGGCTTAAAAAGACAACAGACATCTGTTGTCTCCAAGTTCTGGAGGCTAGAAGGCCAATCAGGGTCTGCAGGGTTGGTTACTTCAGAGGCCTCTCTCCTTGCTTGTCCATGGCTGTGTTCCCTGTGTCCTCACGTGGTCCTCCCTCTGTGTGTGTCCCTGTGTCCTCGTTTCCTCTTCTTGTGAGGACACCAGTCTAACTGGATGAGGGCCTACCCTAACAGCCTCATTTTACCTTACCTGCCTCTTTAAAGACCTGTCTCCAAATACAGTCACATTCTGAGGTACTGGGCTGAGGACTTGAACATATGAATTTTGGGGGACGTAATAACAGGCAGCCTGGAAAATCCACACCCAGTGGTTGATATCTCCAGGGAAGAGAACATTTGACCCTCAAACCTGCTCTCACTGTGTTCTCTCTCACCTCCAAACCCTTGCTCGGGCTGTTCCCTCAGCCTGGATCACCGCGTTTCCTTTCCTCTCTACTCTGAACCCTGAAATCTGCCTCCCTGCTTTCTCCTCAAGACTGAGCTTAGAGGCTGCTTCCTCTGAGAAGCCTTCTTTGTGCTCCCAGCACAGCCAGGTAGGTGGGTGCCTCATCTGCTCCCGTAGCGTCATCGTGGCGCTGGTCTTGCTGACCCCAGTTGTCCTTCTTCCCGCCCCAGCCTGTGAGCTCTCCAGGGCACAGGCGAGCTCTTAGCCTCCACCGCATCCCCAGCATGCAGCACTCCCCTGGCACGTTTGAGCCACTCCGGGTATCTTTGTCAAATAAATGAAGGAGTTATGCCACCGGCTGCAGCGTCGTGGTCAGGGATATGTTAATATGCTTTTGTGGGCTTCCAGTGGATTGTGTTTTCTCCCAGAGGTGGGGAGGGAGGGGGAGGACTGAGGAGCTTGGCGGAGGAGCCCCTGCCCTGGAAACAGGGGGGTGGTCGGGGGGCATGCCAGTCACTTCCAGGTGTGAGGGACCAGGCCACAGAAGGAGAGCACTTGGACCCCAGGCACAGTTTGAGAGTGATACTGGAGCATAGAGTGAAAAGAGAGAACTTCACTTTCTTGACAGTTTACATTTTTAACAATTAGATAGCTTGGCAGGCCCTGCATGGACCGTGGTGATGTGCACCGCGAGCAGGGGCTACCCCATCCGCAAGTGAGCACAGAGAGGGGCAGCGCGTGCCTCCTGCTGCCGCTCTCATCTGCCCCCTTTCATCTCCAGCCTCTGGCCGCCTTCTTTAGCCCCAGCAGGAGACAGACTCCCTCTGCAGAGCAGGTGGGAGGCCCAGGGCCTGTTGTAAGGTCTCCCCAGACCCCAGCGTGGGATTGGAGTTCTGAACTAATCCTGAGCATTTACTTAAGAGCCGTCAGCAGTAATTGAAAAGATGTGCTTGGTTCTGGGCTCTCCATTCATTCATTCACTAGGCACGTATCATGCCCCAGGCGCTGTGCTGGGACAAGATGGGCCTGTCCCTTCCCCTACACTTAATCCTAGCAGGGAGAACAGCACATAAACACATAGATGGTAATGATTGCCAACATTTATTGAGCTTTTATTAACATGTGCCAAGCTCTATTCCAAGGGCTTTATGTATAGTCCCTCATTTAATCCTCACCACAACCCCAAGAGAGTCCTATCATTGTACTTGTTTTACTGATGGAGAAACTGAAGCACAGAGAGGTCAGAAACTTGCCCAAAGTCACACAGCTAGGAAGGAGCAGAGTGGGATCGAATCTCCAGCAGTCTGAGCCCAGAGCATGAGCTCTTAATCCCTAGCTAAATAAATAAACCAGATAAAGTTACAAAGGGATAGTTGGGCTGTGAGAAGCCAGTAAGTAACCCCACCTCCCCGATTTTCCCTTCTAAGTTGTAAAACAAATGAGAGATAGGCATGAGACTCTGATAGAAGGAGAGCAGATTATCACCTTTCCAACTGATAAGAGCTGGATTGGTGACTGTTCAGTACTGCCGCTCTGAAGTAGACAGACCTGGACCGCTGATGGCATCAGCATAATGGAAGGGGGCTGTGTGCCCTGAGGGCAAGCCCGCTGGAGGAGAGAGGGGGAGGGCTGGGGTCAGCCCTGATGGCCTCCTGCCCCCACTCTCCCCCATCCCATTTGCCCTCCTGTGAATAAGGGGCAGTGAGTGAGTGGCACAGAGAAAGGCAGAAGTTACTTTTCCAGTAGCTGGAAAAGGAGAAGGCCAGGTCATCAGCCAGGTTAGGAATTCAGGGAGGAGGAGAGAATGAGGCCCCTGCTGGTTTTAAAAGTCGTGAAGATTATAAAACAGGACACTTGTAGGCTTTGGGGGTCAGGGCCACTTAGCTGGAATGGTCAGGGAAGCCTTCTCAGAGGAGGTGATGCTTAGGCTGGACAGGAATGAAGAAGCAGCAGCAGCTATGGGAACAGCATTCCAGGTGCAGGGAACAGCAAGCACAAAGGGCTCGAAGAGGGAAGGAGCTTGGTGTCCCCAAGGACAAAGAGAGGTCCAGTGTGACCGGAGGCGAGTGAGCAAGGGGGAGCGCGGTACGAGACGAGGCCGGTGGTGACCCAGCCCACTTTCCATGAAGACCTGAGGGCTCTGGGGTTGCACCAAGAATCTGGGTCCTTTGGGGCCCGAGAAATATCCTTGCATAGACTTTGGATGGTCAAGGCAGACCTCCTGGCCACGGTTTTTGGAAGGCCGTCTTCTGGAGGGGAGGGGGCCAGTAGACAGGGAGTAAAGTGGTTGAGGGCAGGCCTCCGGCCAGACAGGCCTGGTCAGGTCCCAACTCCATCTCTTCCTGGCTCTGTGACCTTGGACGAACGACTTGAACCTCAGAGCCCTACTCTGTGATAGTATGTATTTGTTTCCTATTGCTGCTGTAACATGACCACAAACTTGGCGGCTTACAACAGCACAAATGTATTATCTTGTGGTGCTGTGGGTCAGAAGTTTGACATGAGTCTCACCAGGCTAAAATCACCGTGTCAGCAGGGCTGCGTTCCTTCTGGAGGCTCTAGGGGAGAATCTGATTCCTTGCCCTGTCCAGCTTTTAGGGGCTGCCGCGTCCCTTGGCTCGTGGCCCTTCTTCTGTCTTCAAACCCAGAGACGTTGCATCTCTCTGTACCTTCCTTCCATAGTCACTTCTCCCTCTGACCCTCCTATTCTGTGTGTGTGTGTGTGTGTGTGTGTGTGTGTGTGCGTGTGTGTGTGTGTGTGTTTCACTGTGGTAAAATATACAGAACATAGAATTGACCATTGTCACCATTCTTAAGAGCACAATTTAGTATTATTAAGTACATTCACATTGTTGTGTAACCACCACTACTATCTGTCCTAGATGTTTTTCATCATCCCAAACTGAAACTCTGTCCACTTTTAAGGACCCTTGTAATTACATTGGGTCCACGCGGATAATCTGAGATAATCTCCCCAGTTTAAGGACAGCTGATTAGCACGGTTAATTCCCCTTTGCCTTGTAACCTAACATATTCACAGGTGCCAGGGATTAGGATGTGGCCATCCTTGGGGGGCCTTATTCTGCGTACCCTAGGCTGGGTGGGGGAGTAAATGAGACAAGGGTGCCTAGGCACGCAGGGGGCTGAGCCGAATCCATGCTGGCTGTCACTCTTACCAGCCTCAGTGTGTTTTCAGCACTTGGGGAGCCAATTTGCCCCTCTCCATTCTTTGTCTTGTCCAGTTGGACATACTGGGTCCTCTCTCACACGCTGGTCTGCTCTTGGGTCCCGGATGTTAGGCCAACCAGGGAGCAGCTACGTCAGAAAGTGTAGAGAAACACGTGTCCTTCTTGAAGTCAAGACGGGATGGTGGAGAGGTTAGTGAGTCATACAGACCCCATACGAATCCCCAACGTCTACCACGCGCTCCCAAGAGCCCCATGGGGCCCTTGATCCTGGGACACCCGCTCTTTGGGCCACCACGGGCCCCAGGTTTTCCTCTGCATGTCACACTGCGCTTCAGCAGGCACTTCTGGGTTTTCTCCCTTCCGGGCCGGGAGGTCCCAGTCAGGGGCCTAACTGTTCTCCCTGCTTGTTCTCTACTCCCTTTAGCCTCCCGCCTCGTTGCCTACAGGCTACTCCTCTGCCTGGTGGTCCTGAACATGTCGTTCTCGTGCCCTGAAACCTTTGCTGGCTCTGAAGCCCTGGAGCCGTTTCCTCTGAGCCATTTGCAAACCTTCTTCACAATTTTTTGCCACCTCCACAAATCACTCGTACTATTTTTTTTTTTAATTTTATTTATTTATTTTTCCCCCAAAGCCCCAGTAGATAGTTGTATGTCATCCTTCTAGCTGCCGTATGTGGGACTTGGCCTCAGCATGGCCGGAGAAGCGGTGCGTTGGTGCGTGCCCGGGATCCGAACCCGGGCCGCCAGTAGCGGAGCGCACGCACTTAACCGCTAAGCCACGGAGCCGGCCCTCACTCGTACTATTTTGTAGCTATTATTTAAACCAGCACCTTTCTTTCTTTCCTCCTTTCCTTTTTTCTCTCTCTCTCCCCACCCCTTCCTTTGTTTTTCTTTTCTTTCATAATTCTAGGATTGTGCCAAGCAATAATATTCGTGAAATCAAGGGTTTGGTATGCTGGTTACATATTTTTTCCATACACATTAAGATACATAGTTGCTTAAAAAACATTTGCCCATGTAGCATCTGGCGTCATCTCCTGTTCCATCAGTGGTCCAGGCGCCCCACTTCGGGAAACATTGACTCTAAAGCCTGGCCTCCAGCCCTCACTGTCTGGCTCTGCTCACCAGCCCAGGCCCCAGCTGCTCGCCTGCCACATACCTGCCAGCTGTCAAGCCTGCACACATGCTGTTCCCTGTGTCTGGAATGCCCCCAGCTCCAAGCCCCTGGTAACATGCTCGTCACCTGTAAGGGCCCTCTTCACTGCTACACACCCGCCAGCTGTGTCCCCCAGGCTGCGTACTCCTCCGTGACCTGGTACCAGAACCCTTCTGTCCCAGCCCTACTCTCTTATCCATTCAACCGTCCTTTTCCTCGGCTAGGAAAAAGTGCCTCGAGGGCAGCAAATGTGCTTTACTGTGCTCTCTCCAGTCCAGTGTCCTTGGTTGCTGCACCATTATTTTATGTACCACGTTGCCAATTAAACCCAACACCTCATCGATTGTGAGACTTGTCTCTATTCAGAAATGTTAAAATTTGAAAACCTGGGTGTGTCCTAGAATATTTCATTTATTTGCCAAAATGTGGTACACATTGGTACACAATGGCTGTTAGCAAACTTGTTTTGTTGTCTGCGTTGTTCACATTTCTAATCCCAGGCTGGCATGGCGCCTGGCGCAGAGTAGGGGTTCAATAAATATTTGTTGAGTAAATATGTGAACGAACAAATAAACAGATAAACCTGAGCAGAGTGTCCCAACTCTGCTCACACTCAGTGTTTGACATATAAACAATTGTTTTCCTACAGGTAATAAAAAGGAAAGGAATTTGTCTGCTAAGCGGAAGGACAACGCTGAGGTCTTCATTCCCAGCAAACCTGAGCCAACCCTGAATCCCCAGCCCCCCACTGTGTTCCCCAACCAGGAGAGGGCATGCTCGAGTAAGATTCTGGGGCCCTGAGCAGGGCGGGGACAGCCTGGCTCACTCTCAGTGGGGTGCCGTGATGAAGGAGTCCTTGCTTCCTTACCCTACTCCCCGAGGCCTGAGCTGCCTTTTTTTTTAGCAAATGTATTGTTAGTCAAGGTCTCCAGAGAAACAGAACCAATAGGATGTATGTATAGAGGGAGAACGAGAGGAAGAAATTTATTATGAGGAATTGACTCATGTAATTATGGAGGCTGGCAAGTCCCATCTGCAGGCTGAATCAACAGGCTGGAGACCTAGGAAAAGCCAGTGTTCTAGTTGAAGGCCGTCAGGCAGGAAGGGCCAGTGTAGCAGATGAAGTCCAAAGGCAGTCTGCTGGAGAATTCTCTCTCCAGGGGAGGGTCAGTCTTTTTGTTTGTGTTTGTTTTTGAAAATCTATTCAGGCCTTCAACTGATTGGATGAGGCCCACCCACATTATGGAGGGCAATCTGCTTTATTCTACCAATTAAAATATTCTCATCCGAAAACACCCTCTCAGAAACATCCAGAATAGTGTTTGACCAAATATCTGGACTCCCTGTGGCCCAGTCAAGTGGACACATAAAATTAACCATCATAGCTACTTTCTGGTTCTACAGCCACCATTGTAAACTTTTACTTCTTATAATTTACATATATATTATATAATTTACATATATATTAACTCTATATGTAATTTAAATATATAAGTAAATTATAATTCTTATAACTAGCCTTTGAGGTGGGTTTTGCGATTGTCCCCATTTCACAGATGAGGAACTGAGGCAGAGAGCAGGTGTTTGCACAGCTGGGAAGCGGCAGATGTGGGCCATGTCCCTGACCAGCAGACTGCACACAGCCTCATGCCCTGGGTCGAATCCAGTGGCTGGAGTGACTCTGGGAGGGGCTACTTGCTTCTGATTTCTGTGACCCAAAGGACCTCAGAGAGCTCGAGGCATCCTGGTGTCTCGAGAATTTGGGACCCTGGGGTGCCCTAGGCAAAGTCCAGCCCCAGCCAGCCCGCCTTGTTAGACAGGCAATTGGTCTGAGCCACGATCACTAGATTTTCCATATCTGATTAGTGACATGAGGGGTCAGCACTTATAGAGCACTGAACCAGGTCCCAGCCTGTGATTTGTACCACATACGTAATCTGGCGTTTAATCATCCAAACAACTCTGTGCAGTAGTTACTGCTATTATCAAAACCATTGTACAGAGGAAACCAAGGTGCAGAGAGGTTAAGGAATCTGTCCAAGGTCACACAGCCAGTAAGTGGTGAAGCCAGTGTTTGAAAACCTGGCTGCAGAGTCTCTGCTCTTAACCATTCCACTGCATGGCCCTGCGTTTGCCAACTAAAATGTTATCTGCTTACTACATACCCACATCAGCCTAGTGCAGAGCTATAACATGCCTAAAAATCACAGGTTTGAGTTACTTGTTCTATGTTTTCCAATGTTCATTAATATAAATATATAACTTAATATTTTTAAAGTTAAACCATGTATCAACTAAAATCATGTTGAGTACTGTATTCGTTTCCTAGGGCTGCTGTAACAAAGTACCACAATCTGATTGGCTTAAACAACAAAAATGTATTGTCTCACAGTTCTGGAGGCCAGAAGTCCAAGATTAAGGTCTCGGCAGGGCCATGTTCCCTCTGAAGTCACTGGGGAAGGTTCTGTTCTAGGCCTCTCTCCTAGCTTCCAGTAGTTCCTTGGCTCGTGGCAGCGTAACTCCATCCTTCATGGGGCACACTCCTGTGTGCACGTCTACCTCTGTGGCCAAGTTTCCCCTTTTTATAAGGAGACCAGTCATGGTGGATTGAGGCCCACCCCAGTGACCTCATCTTAACTGGATCATCTGCAAAGACCCTTTTTCCAAATAAGGTCACATTTGGTACTAGGGGTTAGGTCTTCAACGTCTTCTGGGGGGACACAATTCACCCCATAATATCACACCTTCGTGTACAGCATTTTGAGAAGTAGAACTTAATTAATTAATGAGTTAATTCATAATCTGCCTTCCTCCAAAAAGTTATGACTTGTTCTAACAAATTACGTAGCGCAAGACTTTAACAAATGTGAGGAAATGAGGGTGAAGAGAAAACGAGAGTAGCAAGGTAAGAGATTTCAGGGGGCAAACAGAGGAATGCCCAAGGGGGTCACAGCTGTGACTCTGAGCTCCTGGCCACCATGGCAGAGAAGCACGCATTCATGTGAAAATACGGGTCACTGGGGCCATCTGATAAGAATCAGATTACTAGCTGTCCCTGCTACTTGGTTCTTAGAGCTATTTGTCCCATCAGTTCACTTAGAGAGGACACTGTTTGAGGTGGTGGAATTTTCATTTTGAACAAGTTTGGAACTCAGCCTTTATCTGTTAAATATACCTGGCCGCTACGTAAGACAAGTTGGAAGAAAGGAACCTTAGAAACCACGGCATTGTCACTGCCCTCACGCTGAAATGGGATTACAGTGGAGCCATATGTTACCAGGGGATTAGTTTCCAAAGGTCACAAAAAGTTCAGGTGGGCAAAGCTACTCTTGAAAATCCCTCAAACTGGTGATTAAGTGCAGCATAGATGGCTCTGTATAGACAAGCCCATACAGACAGATCATCTCTCTGTACACCCGTGAGAGTGGTCTCTCCTCCAGAGTGGGGGCAGTCAGAGCTTTGTGGCTGAGCCCCAGATGAAGCAGTTGACTTTGTTTAGGGTCTGGGTTGTAGGGAAAATGTGTGTTCTTAAACACTTGCATTATGCTGAGGGTTCTGGAAGGTTGACACCTCCAGAGGAACCTGAGACTTCCTGAGGGGACAGGGGAATCACAAACCAGCTCCCCTCTTCTGAGGGGGCTGTCTTTTGGGGGGCATACAAAAACCAGCCTTCTTATATCTTCCTAGTGAATTGAACTTTTTATCCCCATGTGTTGTGTCTCATTTGTTCTAGTAATGCTTTTTGCCTCAAAGCCTACCAGCTTTCTTTTGGTTAGTGTTTATGTGGTGTATCTTTTTTTTTTTCCTTCCACTTTTAAACTTTCTGCATCCTTACGTTGAGGTTTGTCTCTTGTAAGCAGCATGTAATTGGTTTTTATTTTTATCCTCTAACAATCTTTGTGTTTTAATGGGCACATTTAGTCCATTTACATTTAATGTAATGGCTGATCTATTTGAGTTTAAATCTACTATCTTATTGTCTGCTTTTCATTTGTTCCGCCTGTTTTATATCCCTCTTTCTCTGCTTTCTTGCCCTCTTTTGAACTAATTACTTTATATTATTCCTCTTTTTTCCTCTCTATTAGCTTGTTAGTTATATATTCTCTTATTATTCTTTTAGTCATTACCAGAGATTGCAACATGCATTCTTGACTTATTAGAGTCTACTTTAAATTAGCAAGTTTACCACTTCTCATTCAGTGAGGACCTTACGTCTCCATAATTCCATTTACTCCCCTCCCAATTTAAATGCTATTATTGGCATGCATTTTAATTCTCTTTAGGTTTTAAACCTCACTAGACATGGTCATCATCATTATTATTATTACTGTTATTTAAACAGCCAGTAGTAATTTGGATTTGCTCACATTGTTACCCTTCCTGTACCCTCCAGTCCTGGCTCTTTCCAGGTCACCCTGACTCTGTCTGTAGCCCCGAGTCTGTCGCCAGCTCCGCTCAGCTTCCCAGCCTCACAATAGCTCTTACCAGCATCAGCAGCACCTCGAGGGGAAACGCTTGCTGGGTGCTGGTTCACCTCTCTGAGTTTCCTTCTGCCTGTAATTCTTCACAGCCCTGTTCACTCTCCCTGCCTTCAGGCAGATTTTCATGATATTTGGTCACGGTGTCTAATTGCGCTCCAGGGAAGGGTTGGCCTGGATTAGCTAGCCTGCCATTACATAGTGTAACCTGTGGCCTGCACTCTTTAAAGTTATTTCTCCCCTTGCCCCTTTTTCTTTCACCAAGCCCATAAAATTGAATCTGAGTCAAGTAAATGCGCGTGTGGTGCGACTCCATGAGAGCCTCATTCCTCTCTATCACTGTAATTGTCCCTGGTTCTAATGAAGGGTCCTCGTGTGCTCTGTTACTCCGGTCTCTATCCATAAGCCTTCCAAGAAACTTCCAGAGATGAAATTTCTGTTGTCTTCTTGAGGGTGAAAGAACATTAGTCTTTAATGCAGAAAGTTTACTGTCCAAGTTGTCAGAGTGGTCTAAGGCAGTGATATATCTGAACCACTTTCCCCAGACAAGCTGCCAACCACAGAAATAAAGTAACACCCCTCGGCATGAGTGAATTAGAGGACCCTGACTGCCCTGCAGTTAGCATTTCACTCAGAAAAACTTGCAGCAGAAAGACCATTCTGCCCAAGTCCAGGGTCTCATAGCATATTAGTCAGTGTTTGTTATTAACAGCAAGTGGCATAAATTCAAACTGGCTGAAGCAACAAAGGAAAATGTATTGCTCACAGACCTGGAAAGTCCAGGAGTATAGATTTGGCCTCAGGCATGGTAGGATCCAGGTGCTCAGATGATATCACCAGGAAGCTGTTTCTTCATCATTTAGCTCTACCTGCCTCTATTCCAGTGGATCTCAAACTTGAAGTGTATCAGAATTACTTGCAAAGCAAATTAAAACACAGATTGTTTGGGCCCCAGCCCCAGTTTCTAATTCAGTGCATCTAGGGTGGAGCCTAAGTATTTTAATTCCTGACAAGTTCCCAGGTGAATACTGATGTCACTGGTCCAGGGACCACACTTTGAGAACCACATCTGTAGTCTCAGGCATGGCCCAGAGATGGCCCAGTGCTTCATGCTCCCTTTTACCTCAGCAACCCCAGGGGAAGGAGACTGCTCCTTTCCTCATAGTTCCAGCAGAGTCCAAGAACCAGCTCTCCCCTGAACCACTCTCCAGTCTCCGTGGTCAGGGATAGGCAGTTCTCTCATTGGCCCAGGCTGGGCCAGGAGTGGGGTCAGATCCATCCCCACCGTGTAGACTGAGAACAGTGGGGAAGGGGTGTTTCCCCGAAGGAGAACGTGGGTGCTGGGAAGATGAAAGCAACATCCATTCACTTCATATAAAAATTAACTACACAAACATTTTGCTATAAATTCCTCAGAGGCAGCATATAGAGCAAAGGACTGTAATAGCCAAGAGGAAAGAGCAGAAGTCATTTAGTCGGGGTGGCAGGAGGATCCCTGATTGCCTTCTGTGAAAATCATGTGCCTTCCTGGGCTGAAGAAGAGACAGCAGCAGCAGGATGACTGTTGAGTTACAGACACCTGCACCTGCCCATCCAGGGGCTCCAAGAGAAGCTTTGGAGATGAGAAGAACACGCCTTGACAAGCCATGTGTATCAGCTGTTTATTGCTGCCTGACAATCTACTCCAAAATGTAGTGGCTTACAACAACCCTTTTATTATTGCGCAGGAGTCTGCAGGTGGGCTGGGCCATTCTGTGGTGAGCTAGTGGGCACTGGGCTGGGTCGTCTCAGACAGCCTCACTTACGTGTCTGGCAGGCCAGTTGGTCCAAGGACCTCAGCTGGGACGACTCGTCTCTGCTCCATGTGGTCTCATTATCTAGCACTTGGTGGTCTCGGGGCAGCAAGAGAAGACACGCCCCGATGTGTAAGTGCTGCTTTAAGACTCCGCTTGGTCGTGATTGCCAACGAGCTGCTAGCCAAAGAAGGTCACCAGGCCAAGCCCAGCTGGAGAAACAGACTCCACTCTTGATGGGAGACGCTGCGACATCACAGTGCAAAATGGCACACATCGAGGGGCGGGATTTGTGGCCATTTGTCGTGGTCTCTCACACCGTGGGCAGCTTGTGGCCTGATGAGGCTGAGCCATCTTGAGATGGTGGAGGCACTGGAGTACTCAGGTGTAGACCATTAGCCCAGTTGGCTTTCAGAGGCGAGTGTGGGCATCTCAAGACAAAACAGGGCTAAGTCAGCTGTTTCCCTGGACCTTTGGCCACACAAACTGTGTACAGTTTCCATGCTGACAGGCACATGACAACTGAGGGGCGGGGTGCACTGTGACTAGAGGGCTTATGCCCCAGCTAAAGGGGGCCTCTACCCAGCTCCAGCCTATGATTGCCTCATGGGAATGCCAGTCCAGGGTTGCCAGATTGTATGATTTTTCAAGAGACGTCAGGAATCCCAACTTTCAGGTGGATTTTCTCTTTTTTTAAAGCTTCAAATCTATTTCCAATTTGAAAAAAAGTAAAAGTCACACAACACAAACTTTAGGCTGGTTTTGGCCTGTGGACTGCTGGCTTATGATCTCGACAATAGACCCTCGTTATTCCCAGACTTCATATTTGCCATTTCAGTGGATTCCCAAGTAACTTCAAAGGCCCCTTGCATATGGTAAGGGGTAATTTTGCTGAGAGTCTGAATTTGAGCTTTTCGTGTCACAGCTGGTGGGTGAGAACAAGTCACCTGCTGGTGAGCCGACCAGCAGCCCCATGTCCTTCTGTCGTCTCTGTAACATGTGTTGCATTCATGGTAAATCACTTGAATTGATACGCTCTTTGTTTCTCTGTAAGAGAGAGAAAAGCCGAGTTCTGATGAAGCGAAGATAAAGTGAAGTTAACAGAAGAGGGATGGTTTTCAACCAGAAAAGAGCAGTTTGGGATAAATTAAAATGTGCAATTTGGCTTTTGCTGGTGGCACAAATTTATTGCGTGAATAAACCCACCATTCTCTAGATCTGTGATGAGAATAAATCCACCCTCAATGTGTGGTGTTCAGGCCAGCGCAAAAGTGGCTCCCCCCAGTGAGCAATGAGGATGTCACAAAGAGTTAAAAGGTGGTTACCTCATGTGTTGTGAGGAAATACGCAAACAGGCCGGTCAGCAGAAATGTGATTCAGGAGAACGTGGGCACTCTGTACAGACATTTCTGGGAAAGCTCTGGTAGTGGAGCTGCTGAGTTGGCCTTCACTCCGAGAAAGGGCAACTTAATTTTTGAAACATCTTCTTAGCATGACATGACTCAAAGGGCACAGGAAGCGCCTGATGACCATGTTGCCGGTGGAGCATTCCTTCCCAAGTGAAAGACGCTTGGGGCAGAAGGGTTTGTGCAGACAAAATTGGACCGCGCCGGAAGAAAATGCCTTCCTTGATATCTTTTTCCAAGAAGAGGCAAGCATGGGATTGCAGCGGCCAAGGACGGGTAATTATCTCAGGCCCACTGTCCTGCCCCAGCCCAGACCAGTGAGGCATGAGAGGACGGGCCTCTTGCCCGCGGATTGGCAGTAGAAAGGCAGGGGTCACCACACAGCTGTTTGTAGACTGACGTTAGTAAGTGCTCTGTGCAGGAAATGGAGAAGGAGCTCGTGAATTCCAGGTTGGGCTTGTCCTGGCACTGCCCAAGCCTTCCACCAGCGCGGGGGTTTGCACCCCCGGTGTCAGTGCTGGCGCATTTGTCCAGCTTGATGCACGATCTTAGTCCCTTGTTTATAGGATCACCTCTAGGATCTGAAGGGGCTTGAATTTTCCAGCTCTGCTTTACTGCAGATGGTGGAGGAAACAATATACTTTAGTGATATTCACAAATACCCAAACTGACAAGGTTTAGGGTTGAAATCATTTTCCATCCATTCATTTGACAAAATCCATAATGGCGGGTGCCAGAGATGTAATTGTAAACAAGAGGGGCATGGCGTCCTCATGGAGCAGGAGGGCTTGCGTGGCCTTGGGCCCCACGAGAACTGAATCTGAGCCTCTTCACCCTCGCTGCCCACCACGCTTCCCTGCGCTCCCCCTTTCCAGCCCCCCTTGCCGTTCCTCAGCATGCCAAGCCCGCCCACCTGCTGTTCCTTGGCCTGGAACAGCCTCCCATTATGGGGTGTTCACAAGGCTCACTGCCTTCGGGTCTCTACTCACATGTCACCTTCCCTGACCGAGTGTCTCAAATAGTGACCTTCCCCTCCCGCCATCTATAGCCTTTAGCCTGCCTTGTATTTCTTCCTAGCACTCGTCACCACCGCCCGTATGTCCCATGTGCACCCGCCTGATCCGTGTCTCTGCCCCATGACTGTGAGGTCTGTGGGACGGGGGTGCCTGCTCCACCCTCCTCTGTACCCCACACCCAGAGCAGCGTCTTAGTCCAGAGAGTGGGGAGGTCGAGAGCCGTGTCATTACTGCCTGTGCCGTGCCGGGAACCCGCTTCTGCGTCAGCTCCCTTGGGGCGAGCGTGTGTTTGCGCTTCAGGATTTTTCAGTTGCAGCTCCCCTGTAGCTCGAGACCACATCCTTCGCTTCCTTTCACTCCTTTTTGCTGTCCTCCCAGCTGCTTCAGGGACCTGACCCCTGTTTACACTGAGTGAGAACGATCCCAGTGTGACCCTCACCACCCCTTTACCCATGGCGTTTCTAGAACAATAAGGGTCCCCACCTCCATGAGCTTGTTAAACAGGCTCATTCCAACTCGCACGTTCTCTGCCCCGTGTTGGCTTTACCTTCTCATCCCTCCAGCTGCAGAGCAGGCCAAGTAGCTGCTACGCGGGGCCAACAAGGCAGGCTCAAGCAGCCTTGACGGCTGAGCGGGATCTCGGGTCATGTTGCCAGCAGCTCCTGACTTTTCTGTCCCCAGGAGCACCAGTGGGGCCGTGACAAGAGTCTATCAAAGTCGGAAAATGTCCCGTTGCTGTTTATCACCCAGGCCAGCCATCTGTAGGCACACCAGGGTTCCTTTGGGTGCCCTTGACCCTCCTGGGGGAGCAGCCTAGACGTGCCTGTATCAGACCAGCCCTTGGGTTCTGTTGGCTTTCACGTTTCTTAGAAACTGGAATAAGTCATGAACAAATAAAACTCAGGGGACTTCACATAAATTTCAGATGCTAGCTTTTCTTGAAAAAGAAATTGGCAACAGTGGGAGCACAGCCCGTGTGGCAGGTGTCGTCTGGAGCCAGGCGGTGGCTCGGCCCCCGCCTGCCCCCGACATTCAGTCTCGCTCACCTCTAAGGCACTCTGTGCCTGTCCCTGGTCCCTGGGCGTTCGCAGTCACGGCCCCTCTCCCGGATGCCTGGTAGAAATTGGTGTCCCCTCGTTTTAGCTTAGCTTTTCCGTAGAAACCCATAGTGCCCATCAACCAGTGCCATTCTTCATGTTGTTCCTTGAACTCTCATCCAGACACAACATTCTAACAGAACATGCAGGAGGGTCAGGTGCTCCAACAGGAATCTAATAATCGACGGTGATGGTTTACTGAGGTCACGAGGATGGAAGGATGCTGTTTTTCAACAAGTGTTGCACCAGGCCATATGTATATATAACACCCGAGAGGTCATACCTGTACATTCCCAATTGGTTTGTTATAGACCATTAGTGTCAGTCTTTGATATTTTTGTGAAATGATGCAGTCCAGTTGATGAATTCACATTCCAGCCTAGACCTCCCTCCCAAACTCCAGGCTCGTGCGTGTACGTGCCGACATGACAGCTCCACTCTGATGCCAGAATCATATCTTGGACCCAACCCATCCAAACCTGAGCCCCTGTGCTTCGCTTCCAAACCTGCTCCACCCACAGCCCTCCCCAGCTCAGCTGAAAGCAACTCCATCGTCCGCTTCCTCAGGCCAAAACCTTGGAGTCATCCTTGGCTCCTCTCTTTCTCTCCTAGCCACATCTACTCTGGCACCTTTCACCCTCACATCCCTTCAGTCTGCACCTTGGTCAGGTAGTCATCCCCTGCTCTGACTCCTTTCGTGGCTCCCCATTTCCCTCAGAATAACGGCCTTACTGTGTCCTCCAAGGCCCTGCGTCGCCCAGCCCCTGTCAGCCCCCTCTCAACCTGTCCCCCTCTGCCCCGGCTCCCGGCACCTAGTGCTCGAGAACGCACCACAGGCCATCACTTTGTGCTGGTGCCTGGACCGCGCTTCCATGGTGCTCCCTGAGGCCCTCCCTGCCGCCCCACCCTCCCCATCTCCCCTCCCCTGCTCTGCTTTCCTTGTTCTTCCGTGTCATTTTCTGTTGTCCGACACCCTCTGCTCTATTGTTTCTCTGGCTATTGTCTCTCTCCATAAGGGCGGGGGTCTTGCTTTGTCTGGTCACTGCTGTGTTCCCAGTGCTAAGAACAGAGTCTGGCAGAGTGGCACTTAATATTTGCCAAGGGGATGAAATTCAGTAGGTAAAAGCCTCTTTAACCATCCCAATAGAAACATTTTGAGCAGTTCTATTTTTAAACAGATTTTTTTTAACATAGAATCCAAACATCAGTAATTGAGGGGATGTTGTAGTGGGACCCCGTGTATCCATTACCCAGCCTTGGCAATAGTCAGTTGCTGGCCAGTTTCATTTCATCTACACCCCCGCCCACTGTACACATGATTATGAAGCAAATTCAAGTCTTTATATCATTTTATCTGTGGCTATTTTAGTATGCTTTTCTTTTGACAGCTGCAAAGTATTCCATTGGGAGGATATACCATAATATATTTTATTCAACTAGTCTTATTGGGTGCTTTTTTCATATCACTTTATATTGTACAAAACCAGTTTTTCTTCCAGAATCGACTGTAGCTTTGCAATACTTTTTTTCTTAAGTTGAGGAGTAATTTCTTTGTAATTCTTGTGACCCATGCAAAACCAAAACAAAATAAAGCAAAAATATTCCAAAATACCCATCCTCCTCCATGATATTATATATTATTCTTATAAGTACTTTGTTAGAGGGTTAATGTTTTAATAACTCTTTATTTTGATACAGTTTCATACTTAAAGGAAAATTGCAAAGATAGTACAAATGACCTCCCATATGCCCTTCACTCGGGGTCACCAGCTGTTAACATTTTGCCCCAATTGCTTTATATTTGCATGTGTGTGTATGTGTGTGTGTGTATGTATTTAAATCATTTGAGATTAAGTTGCAGACCTCACTCCTCTCTACACCTAAACACTGCAGTGTGTCTCTCCTAAGAACAAGGGCGTTCGTTTGACATTGCCACAGTGCACTTGTGCTGGGAAATGCAGGATATTTAGCATTAACACAGTACTGTTATCTAAGCCGCAGATTATGGATTTCACCACTTGCTACAATAATGTTCTTTACAGCAATGCTTTCCTACCCAATATCTGGTCCCAGGATCGCCACTGCGTTCACCTGCCACGTCTGCCCAGTCTCCTTTAACCTGGAACGGCTCTCCAGGCTTTCTTTGTCTTTCATGACTTTGACATTTTTGGAGAGTACAGGCCAGTTGTTTTATAAAATGTTCCTCAGTTTGGGTCTAATAGATTCTATGCTGCACTCTGAGAATGCAATCTGAAGGAGTGTCCCCTGTTTTCTGCCCCCAGGACCCGGAAGCCGACGAGAGAGACCCCTGTCAGCCACCCGAAAACCCGTGCGTGAGGCTGAGGACCGAGAGGAAGATGCCTCGGCCGTGCTCAGGGCCATCCAGGTGGAGAATGAAGCCCTGCAGAGGGCGATCCTCAGCAGAAAGGCCGAGCCCTCCGCCAGCCCACCGCAGGTGCAGGTGCGTTCACGGGCCGGGGAAGGACCCAGGAGGACTTGGGCTGCGTGGGGACCAGGCGGTGTCTGAGCAGCACTTGGAAAGAGCATGTGGTGAGGAGGGAGACCTAGGCATTCCTGACCTCAGACTGATCTGCACGTCCACTGCTTGATGTAGTCGCACACTGGCCTGCCAGAGGCCCCATTTCCTCCACATTCTGTTTTATGTTTACTTCAGGAAGCCTAAGCTGGAGGCTAATATGCCCCTAGTCCTTGCTGATTTCTCTGCAAACCCTGGATACCTTAGGCCAGGATTGCAAACTGGTGGGTCAGAGAAAGCATGGAGTAAACAACAAGCTCTGGCTTCTCTGGAAAGATCTCATTCCCCAGAGCATGAGCCCTTCAGGCTTCCCCAGTCCTCACCGCTCCCTATTATCCTGCCCTTGGCCCACTTCACCTGTCTAGGCCCTACAGATGTTTGAGTTCGTGCCACTGCCTTCGGCTTTGAGCAACAAACAGGAGGATAAATGGTGGGATGGAGTAGGGCCCTGGGGAGCTGGAGGCCTTGGACGTCCCTCAATGTACACATTCTCTCTCAGAAGCATGTTCCTTGACTCAGCTGTTGAAACCCTTCATCTTAGCTCGTCCCACTTGATGCCACAGCAACCCGGAAACAAGCAGGGCTGGTTTCATTGCCCCGTTTTGTCGATGTGGCTGATGGCCCCCAGAGAAGCAAGGTGGCCTACTCGGGTCACGTCTCTGGCAGTGGCCAAGATCAGCCTGGCTGCAAGCCCAGGCCCCGTCCACACCACCAGTTGTTCCCCAGGCTCAATTGCGGGCCTGCTCTTTGGGGTATTCATCGAGCAGCACCTGTTTTGTTTTCCTGGCGCTCAGTCATTTGCCCCTGATGTTTGCATCTATGAGATCTCGAGACGGCCCCTACGCCTCTGTGCTCTCGTCTGTCAGTGAAGAGTATGCAGTGGATGGCTTTATTCTGACCTCAGACCATGTCATTACATCATTCCAGGACACGGAGGTACCGCTGGCAAAATCGTGGACCAGTCTGCTGAAGGAGAAGGAAGAGACCCCTGAGGTCAGTGGAGGCCTGAGAGGACCCACAGAGCCCCATGCCCACAGCACCTGACGGCGCCCAGAGGGCTGTGCTCACACAGTCCCCCCCGGGTCCTGCCTGTGGTTGTTCTGCTCATTTCCCAGATGGGGAGACTTGGGCTGAGTGGCTTGTCCACAGTTACAGGCAGAAGCCAGCACTCACTCAGGCCTGCTGACTCCACTCCTTGTTACGTTTCTGCTTCCTGACAAGACGGCACAAACACGGATCTTAGTATCCTGAGCAAATAAATGATATCTGTATATGCCTAGGTCAGTTAGGCCTATTTCAGCAGAGAGGGCTCAGCAAATACGGACGTGCATTAATAAAACTCCCAGGAATGTCCCTGTTAGACTGTGCACAGGTCCAGTCCGTGTGCTCAGCATACAGAGGTGGCTGTGTCGGGTCAGATTAGCCCCTGGCCTCATGCAGCTTGCAGCCAACAAGCAAATACAGCCATAAATAAACGAGGTGACTTCAGAGAGAGATGACAATCAGAGCTGCTAATGAGCGAGAGAGTGTTGGGTTGTGGGATGGTGGCTACCTCCGACAAGAGGCCCCTCGGAGGGCGTCCCATTTGAGCTGAGACCTGCCAGTTACGAAGGAGCCCGCCAGCAGCAGGGAACAGCGTTCCAGGTGGAGGAGCAGGGGAGAAGCTTTGAAGTGGAAATGAGCCTGGCTTCATCCGGGAGCAGGAAGCAGCCTGACTCTCCCTGGGGCAGGGGAGGGGGCGAGGGAGGGGGTGGGCAGAGGAGAGAGTGCCCGTGGGGTAGAGTGGTGGGCAGGATAGCACCCCAGAACACTGTAGTGGTTTTCTTTTTGTATCCCTCCTACTGGCTCTGTTATTTCCCACTCATCTTAAACTATCACCAGCCCATATTTCTGACAGGCCTGCAACCCTGCCCACCATGATCTGGAATTCCGGGATGACCTGACCCCGACCCACAGAGCCTAAAATCATTTGCGGATAGAGAGCTGAGCACGTTTCTAGTTTAGATGATAAATGAAAAAGAGGAGAAACAGGCTTGGAGGATTAAAAATGAAAGAGCCTAATGGTGTCACTGGAATTCTCCATGGAGTCCAGTTAGTTTGTAGCAAACAGAAGACAGGCTCAGTTGAGATGGAGAGAGGTTGTCAGCAGCCACAGCACCCTGAACGCGCCCCATCTCGTCTGATCTCGGAAGCGAAGGAGGGTCAGGCCTGGTTAGTGCTTGGATGAGAGATGGGGAAAGGTTTGGATGAGAGAAATTTCTCACTACCTCGTTGAAGCAGATGGTTTCCTGGGACCCCCCAGATCATAAGAAACAGATCTCTGTCTTTTGGCAGAGGTTGAGTAAGGGGATTCTAGATCTAAATAACCCTAGGCAGATACTGTTACTCTCATTCCTGTTCTCTGCTTCCTGCAACGGGACCGATGGCCGGCGAAGTACGTCCCTTTGACCGTGGCTCTGGGGTGGCTTGGGCCGGGTGCGTGGCCGCAGACATCTGTTTAATGAGCTTGTCCATCCTCAGCTGCTCCCCATCACCGTGGCGACCAGCGCGCAGGAGCCGTCCAGAGCAGCAGGGGGAGCCAGAGCCGTCAGCGAAGCCATAGACAGAGTCGGCCTTTTGGGAAGCAGGTACTTATCAAGAGGGCTGCAAAACAAAAACAAGAAGCCCATAGCGAGGCAGCCATGAGGACCTTATTAACTGAGGTGTTTCTTTGCTTTTCCTTTGTTATTCCAGACCATTTAAAACTGCTCCCTTAGACTGTACCCTCCCTCTCCCTCCCCTCAGCCCTGAAGCACAAAATTGACTTGATTTCTTTCAGGCACATGCCCCTTTGCTCGTTCAGCTCTGTCCAACCTGTGTAAAACTGCAGCCTCCTCAAAGGTCTCCGCCAAAGTTCCCCACGCTGCACAGTGGAGAAATTGTTCCCAGCTGGCCTGGGGGTGGGGAGGGGGACCCAAGCAGTGTCCTTTGAACCTTCTTTTCTTAAAAGTTCGTTCAAATGCAACATTCTGTTCCATTAACCTGTAGCATCAGTTATTAGAACTGTCAAGTTTTATTATAAAATAAAGGCTTTCCTCTAGTCTTCAGGCAAAACTGGTCTTCAGAAAGATGCGCCAGGTCGAGCCTATAGTTTGAAGCATGCCCTGGCACACAGCCATGCTCCCTGGGCCACCGCGGGGAGCTGTGTGCACTGTGGACTGTGCAAAATGCCTGTGCCTGGCTGAGGGGCAAGAAAGGGCTGAAGTCCAGCCTGCGGGCTGGTCACTAAGCTGAGGTCCTGGCCTGGAACTGTGTCAGCCCAGAAAGGGGGTGGGGTCTTTTTCTCTGTATGAAGGAGGAACTTCCTAGCCAAGCTTTGCACTCTCCAGGTCTGTGTCCACCCAGAGGGAGCTTCCTTTTTATAATCTGTAGGAAAACTCTGAATAGGCTGAAGGCAGTGCAAGCCATCCCTCTCAGAGTCTGCAGACCCCAGACTGGAAGCCATGGCTCTGTACCATCATGGCCATAAATAAGAACCCAGGGTTTCCCCTGCGTGCGAAAGTGCTGGGCCTTGAGGCTACTTTTACATCTGATAGAGTTTTATTTATAGGCAGCACACATCACCAAATGCTTCCTTCTTCATCATCGAGATCCTTGGTGCCTCAGGGTCTTGGGGTGGTACTCAGCCTTCAACAGCACATGTGAGATGCATTTGCAAATGACACTCTGCTGGGTTTGGAATGCCTATGTCTTCAGAAACAGGAGATGCAGAGCAGGTATCTAGACCAGGAGTCAACAAATTTTACAGTAAAGGGCCAGATAGTAAATACTTTAGATTTTGCATTTTCGGTTGGCTTGTTTGTTGTAACAACTCTTTGAAAACGCATAAAAACCATTCTTAGCTTGCAGGCCACACAGAAACAGGCCCCGGGCTGCGTTTGACCTGCGGGCTGTGCTTTGCGGACCCCTGCTCTAGACTCTTACAAGTTGTCAGTCAGCTTAAGGAGGTCGGCTGACCATCTTGCCCTAAGCACTTTCTTTCACTTGGCTCTGCTTTCATCACTTATTGTACAGATATTTCTAAAGGGAGAAAAACAGCCTGGGTGCGCCTTTGAACTGCATGTGGGGTGCATACTTTCTTCTCACCTTGTTACGTCTCTCTGAAATAGAAAGGTAATTGTGGTACCCTTGATGGGGATGGTCTCTTTTGAGGATCATTTGTTACTACCTGTTTGCTAAAACAAAATCACCTTTCAGACAACAGCAGAGGCTTCTGAAAGTCCTCCAGGCCATCGAAAGTGACTCTGCCCATGTCGGCCAGGTTGTTTCACCAACTGAGGAGCAGGTGCCTAACCCGGAGGTGAGAACCTCGACTTACGGGGATTTCCAAACGCGTTCAGTGTCTTGCCTGACAGCTGAGGCTGGAAGGGCCCCTTAGTATGATCATTTCTAGTCAGTGGGGATTGCTCTGACAGCGGGAAACTTAGCATCTTTCTGCCCAAGTCTCCAGCTCCCCTCCTCCTCAGCACATAGACGTACATGTGATGGAGCAAGAAGTTTCAGCAGAGAGAAGCCTGTCCACATGAAAGGAAATATAAATAGCATGTAAGGCCATAGGAAATGTCCAACATCGCTGGTAATCAAGAAATGCAAATTAGAGCAACCTTAATGTCCCACTTGATATCTGAGTTAACAAATTATTTTTGATAACTTCTAGTATTGGCAAGGTTTCAGTAAAACTGGCAGTCTTACCCTGCTGGCAGCATAAATGGGTGGAACTCTCTTGAAAAGCAGAAAGGCCAGACTTAGGAAGAGCCTTAGAAATACTTGTATCTTCCAGCCCACCACTCCCACTTCCTTACCCGAAGGGAATCACTCAGCAGAAATAAAAAGCTGTAGGCACAAAGATATCTGTTGCAGACTACTGAAGAAGAGAAAAATGAGGGAAAAAAAACGGCAGGCAGAAATAGCATAAATGTCTCATAATAATGGAGTTAATCAGGAGAGTATGATATATCAGCACAGTGTAGTAGTATAAAAGGACGGAAATGGTCGTTATGGAGATTATGCAGATAGAAAATATTAGGGATGTAAAGTTAACTGCAAAAGGTGATGTTACTCTTTGTTGAGTCCAATATGATTGCAACAACTATGCTAGCGTGCTGATGGAACTGAGGCATAAACTACAAAAGGAGGAGGGGGCACCAAGGTGTAGGATGACAGGTGATGATTTTTTCTTTTGTGTCGAAAGGTATGTGTCTGGCACATCCCTCGCACCCCTTCCTTTACCCAAGCCTTTCTTAGGATTATTTGGTACAGTGGTCACCAATGTTATAATTGGCCAATGAGGGCTTAACATGAAGCCCTCCCAAAGCCACATGTAAAACTCACATACAACAGAAGGAGCCCCAGCCAGGCTAGACTGGAGTTCCAGCTTTGAGTCTGGCACCATCATTTAGAGGTCATGTGACCTCAGACAAGCCTCTTCAGCTCTCTGGTCCTGGGAATATGTGGCTGTCAAATTGGGTAAGTAACCCACACCCCATGGCCCGCTGTGAGGTTGGAACAGGAAAGGCCTGTGAGGGCGGGCAGCTCAATGCCTGGTATGGGGCAAGGAGGAACCAGTAAATATCAGTTGAAGGTTTGCCGTCTAGAAAAATCTAGAAAAATCACAGCTTTGTTCCACCTTGCATGGAATAGTTGCTTTCTTAGCTGTGAAGATCCTAAGTGTGGTAAAACTTCAGCCACATTAAAAAGAGCCTGGGTTGATCAAGTCTCTTTATATTATAGGAGACAGAAAACCCAGGGGAAACTGACTTACATAACAAGGAGAAGAAAAAGGACAGACTCTTGTAATAAATGCCACAGTTGGGACCAGGTGGGGCTTGATCCAGCAGCTCAAGTGTCTCCTCAGTGTGAGCTCCATCCCCACCCCAGTGCTCAGGCCCAGCTCTGCTCTCTCCCTGCAACCCCTCGGGAGCTGGAGTGGTTCCCCGCTCTCGCCTCACGCCCTCAGGCCCCACAGTCAGGAGAGAAGAGCGGTTCCTCCACATGCGGATCTGAGGTTGGGTCACATGCCCATCACTGAGCCGCTCCCTCCCGGTGGCCCAAGGGACAGACACACTGGTTCTGTGGACTAGTCAGGCTCCTCCTTGGAGTGGGAAAGAGTCCATCCCCCTGTACCCTATGGCTGAGAAGGGGTGACTCCCCCAAATGAAAAGGAGGTGTTCTCTGTGGAAGAGGGGCTGGGACCAGGAGCTTCCCAGCCAGCGTTTGCCTCGGGGCCCTGTGAAGCATTCTAGATCAGGCAGCTCCGAGGCAGGAGGGGCCCTCAAGGTGCAATGCTGACAAGTTGTGACACTTCCTTGTTAATAGACCCTTCAGCTCCTTCATTTGGAAGCGTCACCGCAGGAATTTGCACATTTTAGATTGCATTGGGCGTGAGAACCAGCAGCCCCTCTGCTCCCATCTGGCCCTCCTCCCTCCTGCCAACAGCCAAGGTGAACAGTGCGGCTTCCGCACCCTCCCACACCGCTCCCCGAGCAGGACCGCTCCTCACAAGCCCAAGCTCGTTAACCTCCCAGTCCCCCCGCGTGAGCCAGGCCAGTTTAGGTTTATCACCATCCTGCAAGCCTGGGACTCAGGCCCAGGGCAGCTGAGGGCTTGGCCACTGCCCGCACAGCAGAGGAGGAGGAAGCTGTGGGGTGTGCAGGCCGAGCTAATAAAAACAGGCCCTGGGTTCCTTCTGGGAGCTATGAGCTGACCTCCCTTCCTCCCCATCCCCATCCCCATCGTGTGACAATCAAGGCTGGTCCAAACACATGCTGAGAGCGATAGCACGTCTCGCTGGCTATTAATTAAAAAAATAAGTAGGGAACAGTTGCTGTTCATTTGCTCAGCTCCCTGCTCACAGAACCATTGCAGATTATGAGTGCTAATTAACAGAGGGCATGTGCGCGTGGGGAATGCACCATTTTATGAGCGACTGATCCGTGGCGACCAGCACTGCAATCCGGGCCCAAAGGGGCCTCAGGAAGCCATTCCGCAGTGTGGCCGTTTATTGATGGCATTCACGCAGACTCGCAGACCAGACAGCCTACCCATGAAGGAGGCAGGCATTAAAATCAGTGAAGGAGAGAAATGGGAGGAAATGGACACGTCCAGAGCGCACACAAGCCGGGACTTGTGACAGGGTCTTCTCCATGTTGGTATCTCACTTCATCTCCGTGACAGGGTTGTCAGGTAGGTGGTGTCATCTCTTGTTCCCCAGCTAGGCTGAGGGATGTCCAGTGACTTGTCCAGGGTCCTGTGTTACCTACTGTATTCGCTTGCTGGAGCTGCCATAAGAAAATACCGCAGACTGAGTGGCTTAAACAACAGAGATTTATTTTCTCCCAGTTCTGGAGGCTGGACGTCCAAGATCAAGGCTTTGGCAGGGTTGGTTTCTCCTGGGGCCTCTCTTCTTGGCTTGCAGATGGCTGTCCTCTCGCTGTGTCCTCACATGGCCTTTTCTCTGTGCCTGCACAGCCCTGACATCTCTCCAGGCGTCCAAATGTCCTCTTCTTATGAGGGCAGTGGTCAGATTGGATTAGGGCCCACCCTAAGGGCCTCATTTTAACTTAATCACCTCTTTAAAGACCCTCTCTCCAAATACTGTCACATTTTCAGGTACTGGCGTTCCGGCTTCAGCATTTGAATTTTGGGAGGGGCGCAGTTCAGCCCCTGACACCTGCTCAATTCAGCAGAAGTTGTGACATGCCTGTAGGACATGAACACTTGGTAGTGAGGGAGAGAAGTGCACATTCAGGCAGAATCTGATGCCTTTTAAACGTTTTTGTTATTTGCAAACTCTTATAGAAAATATTAAGTGCCAGGGCTCACCGTAACTGTTTTAAATGCTTTACAAATATGAGCTCATTTAATCTTCATAATACCCATATGCAAGGCGTGCTTTTCTTATGCTTATTGTATGGATGAGGAAACTGAGGCACTGAGAGGTTAAGTACCTTGTTTAGTGATAGCGCTGAGTTCAGCCTGTCGTATTTTAATCCTTTGGCATTATTTTTCTCTTCGTTAAGGACAAATCGAGAATGAAAGCAGAAGAGATCAAAGATGCCGTCTACGTGACGATGGAAATCCTGTCCAACTGGGGCAACGCCTCGTGGGTGGGTCTCACAGAAGTCGAGTTCTTTGACCTGAACAACACAAAGCTTTACGTGTCCCCTCATGACGTGGATATCCGGAACACGGACACGCCCGGGGACCTGGGCCACCTGGTCAATAGGAATTTCGTTGTAAGTGGAGGCGGCACTGGAGTGAGGCTTGGCCTCGTGGTGGGATGCATTTGCTCTGCCCACGATAAGTCCCTGATAAGGGGGTGGGAGTGGGGAAGGGAAGAATGGGGAATGTAATCTTCCACTGTCATTCATTTGGGCACAGTGCGGGGAGGCTGAGGGGAAGGTGCAGGTAGAGGCCTCCACACTGTTGTCGTGTCCCCCCCAACCCACCCTGAGCCCTCTCACAGATCCCTGCTCTGTGGGTTTTTCTTGGGGGATGGCAAGGAGGAGCCAATTCACCCCCTTTTATCCACCTTGCAGTTTACCACACTCACCACCAAACATGGGACCTCAGGGGTCATTGAGGTCAATGCCCCCATCTTGTAGATGAAGCAACTAAGGCTTGGAGAAGGGCATTGACTTGGCCAAGGTCACACAGCTGGAAGGTGGTGGGGCCAAGTTCATATCCTGCAGCCTGGCCCAGAGCCCATGCCCACACCCTTTCAGAGTCCTGCCTCCCTAGGGCATGGAATATGCACCCCACAAACATGGAACGCTCCTTTCCTTTAAATAGCTAGCAGTTTAAAAAAAAAAAAAAGCACTGACATTCTTTTCCTGCCACTTGTAAGCTGGACACAAGAGACTCTGAGCTAACTGAGACAGACCGCCCAGCAGCGTCCTCTTGACTGTGCTGGGCTTTGCAGCCTGGGAAACCGGGAACACAGGTGGCCTCTGGGCCACAGACCTGGGTGGCAAAGGGACAGCGCGATAGGAAGACTTCCCCTCGGGTACTCTTTTGCACCTTTTAAATTTCCTGCCATGTACATGTATTCTCTATTCCACAGAACAGATTGTTAACTTTTTAAAAAGTATTGAAAATGAAAACCACATGTTTATTCTTGCCTTGTGCACGGTGCTCAGTGCTTCATCCGTATCATCATATTTATCCCTAACAGTGCACACCCTCGAGAAGCTGAAAGCCTGGGTTCACGGCTTACCACTTACAGCTTCGTGACCACAGGCAACTCACCTAACCTCTACTTTAGTCTCTTCCTCTGTAAAATGGGGATAGTAATAGTCCTTACCTTGATGCGGTGTTGTAAGGATCCAATGTAAACATAAAAAGCCTGCCACCACGCCTGGCTCTTCCTAAGGCTCTGAAACATCAGCTATTGTTTTCATTATTATTATTATTATTAAAAGTATTAATACCACTGAGAAGTAGATATTATTCCCATTTAAAGAAGAGGAAACAAGAAACAGGGGCTTTGAAATCCTCACTTCCAGAGACCCCGGTTCTGGCCTTGAGTCTGTAGCCTTGGGCAACTTACCTGCCTTCTCTGAGAGGGGGTTTTTCTGCCATCTGTAGAATGGGAGTAGAGGGCGTGGATAATCCATATGATTCTTATTTTGGCAGCAAAAGAAACAGTCTGGTTCACTTGAGCAAATTTGTTAAAAGGAAATTTGTTGTAAGTCTTTGGAGCAGCTGGTGAATTCACTGTCACTTGGGCCGGAAGAGGACAAGCCCCCGTGGTCGTGTTGGGGTTCTAGGTAGCATCCCGGGATGCAGGAGCACTGAGGGTTTGGTGTTTTTTGGGGGGTGGGGGGCAGGCAGCGTGCGTTGGTTGATTGGTTGGTTCGTTGGTTTGTCATCCTGTCGCTCTGCTGGAGATGTCCAGTCCCAGGAGAGGAGGGCTGATGGACCAACCTGGCTGGCAGGGCTGGGCACTGTGATGCCAGTTCCATCAAGATGCCCCAGCGGAACAGGGAGGGACTTCTTGAAGAAATTCAGGTTGTTACTGAAAGAAAGGCAGAATAGATGCTAGACAGCCGAGAAACACCACTTGTCTGCAGAGTTGGACCGGGTGGTGTCTGAGTCCTCATGAAGATCAGCAGCTCTGTGATCTTGAAAGAAACAGGTTCCATAGGCCACGGCTGCTTGGATGCTCTGGTCTTGTGTTCACTGCTCTGTGTCCTGCTCCGAGTCTGTGGGCTCCCGTGTGTGCTGCTGGGGCTTGGACCAGCCCTTGCCGCCCCCTCCCATCCCCCTTGTGCACAAAGCAGTGGCATCTTGGAAGCCTGCCGCACAGAACAGAGCATACCAGGGTGATAAAAAGCATCACTAGATTTGATGGGGACCAATTCTGATGATGACTCTCCCTTGTCCTCTGTTTAGCAGAGGCTGGTGCGCTTTGCCATGGGGTAGCAATGAAGACTTTGGGTTTTGGTGGGTTTGGGGTTATTTTTTGGCCCTGAGGTTAGGACATGAGGCGGCCATCTCACCCTGGGCTGCTGAATCTCTGGGTCCAGCTGTGGTGGGCTGGATTCCCCCTGCTGCCCTGGCGTGGGGTCCCCCTGATAGTTCTCCTGTGTGCCAGGTCTGGGGCTCCCAGGACACTCTGCCTCTCAGAACCGTCCAGTTTCACTGGGATTTATTAAAGACCCACGGTGTGCCAGCCAGGGCCTCAGACATCCCTCATTTAATCCTCGCATGAACCTTGGGATTACTCTCCACATGTGATAAACGAAAAAACCAAGTCTCAGGGAGCGTAAGTGACTTGCCCCAGGCCACACTCCATGGAGTGGTGGAGCTCGCTGAAAGCTGAACACGAGGTACCTAAAAGTGGAGTCTGGGTTTGAGAGAGAAGTTGCTTCAATGGAGGTGAATTAAGGGCATGCCGGAAGATGTGGGAGTGCCCCCTGCTCAGTGCAAACCCTCCTGCCTTCTGTACCCACGCCATCTCTCTTACTGGCCTCGCCCAGGCCTGTGGCTTCAAGATGACTCCAAATTTATACACCCAGCCCTGTCTGCTTCTCTGAGGTCCTGACTTGAATGTCAGCTTCTTGCTTGACATCTCTTCTTGGATGTCTACTGGACATCTCAGACTTCAGAGATCTAAAACCTAAGTTTTGATTCCCCTGCCCATGCCCACGTCTCTTCCTCCTCCAATATTCCTTTACTCCGGAAATGGCATCACTGTCTGCTCAGCTGCCAAGCCCACCACTTAAGAGTCTTGCTTGATTGCCCCACCCCCTCTCCGCCGCCTTCCAGCACACCAGCAAGTCCTGTTGATTCTACCTCCAACAGAGAGCCTGGATCTGCTTTTCCACTGGTCCCTCCCAAGTCCGATCAGCGGTCTTCTCTCCCTGGCACTATTAAATGGCCTCGTAGCTCGTTTCCTTCTTTCATTCTTGCCTCATCCACTCTTTTTCCACTCAGTATCCAAAGTGATCTTTTACAAGTATTGGCTTGCACCCCTCTCCTACTTAAAACCCCTGCCATGACTTCCCATTACACTTAGAAATAAAATCAGATGCCTCACTGTGGCCTGGGAGGCTCTCTGTGAACAGGCCTCCAGCTCCCTCTCTGCCTGCTTCTTACAGCCCCTACCTCCCACACAGGGCTCCAGCAGCCACAGGGCTTCCTCCTGCTCCTCTGACCTGCCAAGCTCATTCCCACCTCGGGGTTCTGCCCTTGCTGCCCACTCTGCCCAGAACATCCCTCCTCCAGCTTTTCATGTGGCTGCCTCTTTTTCCTCAGTCAGATTTCAGCCCAGATATCACGTTCTCAGCAAGACCTTCCCTGACTCTACATACTGGAGGAGTCCTGTCCCCTCCCCAGCCCAGTCTCTATCACATCATTGTTTTTGATTTTCTTCAGACCACTTCTCACTATAAAAAATGATCTTGGGGGGCTGGCCCCATGGCCTAGCGGTTGAGTTCAGCGCACTGTGCTCCAACAGCCCAGGTTTGTGGGTTCAGATCCCGGGCATGGACCTACACCACTCATCAGCCAGGCTGTGGCAGCAACCTATGTACAAAATAGAGGAAGATTGGAGAGAGATGTTAGCTCAGGGCAAATCTTCCTCAGCGAGAAAGAAAAATGATCTTGTTCACTTGTTTATTGTCTGTCTCTCCCCCATTAATCTAAGTTCTTATCTGTCCTATTCACAGTATATCCCCAGCACATAAAAGTGCACAATACATTTCTTGAACTTTTTATTTGGAAATAATTATAGATTCACTGAAGTTGTAAAAAAAATTTTGCAGAGAAGAGAAGAACAATAGAGAAAAATCAATGAAGCCAGAAGTTGTTTTTTTGAAAGGATCAACAAAATTAACACACCTTAGTAGGCTAAGTAAGAAAAAAAGGGAAAAGATCCAAATTACTAAAATCAGGCATGAAAGGGGATATTACTACCAACCTTACAGAAATAAAAAGGATTACAAGGGAACATTATGAACAATTTTATGCCAGCAAATTAGATATCCTAGATGAAATGGACAAGTTCTTAGAAAGACGCAAGTTACCAAAACTGACTCAAGAAGAAATGGAAAATCTGAATAGACTTATAGCAAGTACAGAGATCGAATTAGTAATCAAAAAAACTTCCCACAAAGAAAAGCCCAGGACCAGATGGCTTCACTGGTGAATACTACCAAATATTTAAGGGGTTAACACCAATCATTCCAAAATCTTCTAAACCGTAGAAGAAGAGAAAACAGTTCCCAACTCATTCTGTGAGGCCGGTGATACCAAACCCAAAGACATCACAAGAAAAGAAAACTACAGACCAATATCCTTTATGAATGTAGGCGTAAAAATCCTCAACAAAATGTTAGCGAATTGAATTTAGCAGTTTATAAAAAGATTTGTACATCAAGATCTAATGGAGTTTATCCCGGGAATGCAAGGGTTGTTCAACATGTGAAAATCAATCAATATAATACAACATATTAATAGAAGAAAGGGGAAAATAACCACATGATGTCTTAGTAGACACAGAAAAAGCATTTGACAAAATTCAACACCCTTTCATGATAAAAACAATCAATAAACCAAGAATAGAAGGAAGCATCCTCAACCTGATAAAGGGCATCTGTGAAAACCCACAGCTAACATCATACTTAACAGTAAAAGACTGAAAGCCTTCCCCTTCAGATCAGGAACAAGACAAGAATGCCTGCTTTCACCACTGCTATTCAATATTGTCCTGGAGATTCTACCCAGGGCAGTTAAGCAACAAAATGAAGCAAAATGTTGGAAAGGAAGAATTAGAACTGAACTTGCAGGTGATACGATCTTATATATAGAAAATCCTAAAGAATCTACAAAAATTACTGGTAAAGCTAAAATCAAGTTCAGTAAGTTTACAGGATAAAAGATTAATATACAAAAATTGGTTATATTACTATACACTAACAATGAACAATCTAAAAAGGAAATTTAGGGGCAAGTCCCGTGACGTAGAGGTTAAGTGCTCACGCTCCTCTTCGGCGGCCCAGGGTTCGCAGGTTCGGATCCCGGGCGCGCACCGACGCATCGCTTGTCAAGCCATGTGTGGCGGCATCCCATATAAAGTAGAGGAAGATGAGCACGGGTGTTAGCCCAGGGCCAGTCTTCCTCAGCACAAAGAGGAGGACTGGCAACGGATGTTAGCTCAGAGCTAATCTTCCTCACAAAAAAAAATAAATAGAGAGGAAATTGAAAAATAGTTCTGTTATAATAGCATCAAAAAGAATAAAATACTTAAGAGTAAATTTCACCAGAGAAGTGGAAGACTTGTACACTGAGAAGGACAAAATATTGTGGAAAGAATTAAAGAAGACCTAAATAAATGAAAAGATATCTGTGTTCATGGATTGGAAGAGTTAATACTGTTACTATGTCAGTGTTCCCCAGATTATCCACAGATTCAGTGCATTCCTATCACAATTCCAACTGCCTTTTTTGTGGAAATTGACAAGCTGATTCTAAAACATTATATGTAAGTTCACAGGACCCAAATAGCAAAACAGTGTTGGAAAAGAAGAACAAAGTTGGAGAACTCACATTTCCCAATTTCAAAACTTACTACCAAGCTATAGTGATCAAGCCTGTGTGGTACTGGCATAGGGACAGACATATAGATCAATGGAATAGAATTGAGAATCCAGAAATAGACCCATACATCTATAGTCAATTGATATTCAACAAGGATGCCAATACCATTCAATGGGGAAAGAATTGTTTTTTTCAACAATTGGTATTGAGACAACTGGATTTCCACATGCAAGAGAATGAAGTTGGACTCCTACCTCACACCATATACAAAAACTAACTCAGTGGATCAAAGATCTTAAAACTTATATAGTTTTAACACTATAAAATGCTTAAAAGAAAACATAGGTGTAAATCTTTATAGCCTTGAATTTGCCAAGAGAATTGAAAATATACATTCACACAAAAACTTAGTTTTAGTCTTAGTTATGATACCCAAAGCACAAGCAACAAAAGAAAAAATAAGTAAATTAGACTTCATCAAAATTAAAAACATTTTTGCTTCAAAGGACATTATCAAGAAAGTGAAAAGGCAACCTACAAAATAGGAGAAAATATTTGCAAATCATATATGTTATAAGGATCTAGTATCCAGAATATGTAAAGAAAAGAACTCTTAAACTCAACGACAAAAAGACAACCCACTGAAAATATGGCCAAAGTACTTTGAATAGACATTTCTCCAAAGAAGATATACAAATGGCCAACAAGCACATGAAAAGATGCTCGACATCATTAGTCATTAGGGAAATGCAAATCAAAACCACGAAGACATATCACTTCACCCAACAGGACGTTATAATTTTTTTAAAAAGGGAAAAAGTATTGGTGAGCATGTGGAAAAACTGGAACCCTCACACCTTGCTGGTGGGAATGTAAAAGTAAAATGGTATTGCAATTGTGGCAAACAGTTTGGCAGTTCCTCAAAAACCCTCATATGTAGAGTTACCATATGACTTAGCAATTCCACTCCTAGGTATACACCCAAGAGAATTGAAAATACATGTTCACACAAAAACTTGTACACAAGTGTTCATAGCAGCATTATTCGTAATAGTCAAAAGGTAGAAACAACCCAAATGTCCATCAACTGATGAATGGATAAAGAAAATGCGATATATCCATACGGTGGAGTGTTATTCACCCATAAAAAGAAATGAAGTACTGATACATGCTACAACATGGATAAACTTTGAAAACATTATGCAAAGTAAAAGAAGCCAGACACAGAAGGCAACGTATTGTATGATTCCATTTATATGAAATGTCCAGAATAGGCAAATACATAGAGTCAGAAAGTAGATTAGTGGATGCCAGGGGCTGGGGGAAGGTGAGAACAGGGAGTGACCGCTAAAGGGTACAGGGTTTCTTTTGGGGGTGATAAAAATATGCTGGAAAAAGATAATGGTGATGATTGCACAACTTTTTGAATATATTAAAAAACCACTGAATTGTACACTATAAAATGATGATTTTATATACATGAATTATATCTCACTTAAAAAAAAAAGTACAGAAAGGTCTCATGTGCCCTTGCTCAGCTTCCCCCAATGGTAACATCCTGTATAACCATAGTACATTATTAAAACCAGGAAATGGACATTAGTATACTGTGCAGACTTTTGTGCACTCGTTTGTGTGTATAAGTTCTGTGCAATTTTATCACATGTGTAGATTTGTGTAACCACCACCACATCAAGATACAGAACAATCTTATCACTGCAAAAGAATTCCTCTTTTAACCCTTTATAGCCACACCCATCCCTAAGATTGGTAACCATTGATCTGTTCTCTATACTTTTTGTCATTTCGAGAATGCTGTATAAGTGGAATCATAGTGTATGTAACCTTTTTGAGATTGACTTTTTTCACTCAGTATAATGCCTTTGACATCCATTTAAAGTGTTGTGTGTATCAATAGTTTGTTCCTTTTTTTTTTTTTTTTTTTGGTGAGGAAGCCAGCCCTGAGCTAACATCTTGTCAATCCTCCTCTTTTTGCTGAGGAAGATTGGCCCTGGGCTAACATCCGTGCCCATCTTCCTCTACTTTATAGGTGGGACGCCTGCCACAGCGTGGTTTAATAAGCGGTGCGTAGGTCCACGCCCAAGATCTGAACTTGTGAACCCCAGGCCACTGAAGCAGAGCACGGGAACTTAACCACTATGCCACTGGGCCGGCCCCCTAGTTTGTTCCTTTTTAATGTGATAATTTATTAAATTGGGGCTACTTCTGAGGGCAGTCCAGCATCTGCCTGGGGGTGAGTTAGTCGGTGTTAGGCGGATGCTGGAAGAGGACATCACCTTTGTTAGAAGTTAGAAAGTTCCCTCCTGAGAGGGGCCTTCTCTGACCATCCATTCTAAAGTTGTCCTTCCATTGGCCATTAATAATTCTCTCTTATTTTCTTCATCGAATTTATCCCTGCTTGATTTTTTCCTTGGCAGTTTTGCTTGCTTGCCTTCCCTACTACCACAAAGCTGGGACCTGGGGGGCCAGACTCCCCCGCCATTCCTGCGTCTAGCTCCACACCTGCCCCACGGGAGGGACTCAGTATTTGTTGGGCAAGTGGGTAGTAGATGCTGTCGGTGCCCCCCTAGCCCCTTGCCCTTCCCACTTCAGTGCATGCTGGCTGCTCTCCCCACTGCCAGCACCCGTCTTTCTCCGATGGAGGATTTTATTTCTGGCCTCCAGGGCCCACTTTGCCTCCCCCGCAGCAGGCCGTAACTGGTGGGGGAACTGAGCCCCCAGGAGCAGCCCACAACCTAGGCTGATGGGAATTGGGGTAGGAATACCCCAGATCCCTTGTCCCGCGGGTGGAGTCCCTCTGAGGCATGTTCCACACTGGCTGCCAGATTCCCTGGTGGCATTGCGCTCCAGGCGCCCACAGGAGGGTCAAGCTTGGTAACACACTCTTTATAGCATGCCTCTCCTCCCCTCACTTCCCCGTGCTCCAACTGGAGTTTCCTTCGCTGTCTAAATCAACTCCTTATGCTCGAATCCTTCCCTGGGGTCTGCTTCTGGGGGGATCCAAACTAAGACAGAATGAATTAATGAATTACAAACCTAGGTTTAAATTCTCACTCTGCTGCTGGGGCAAACCACACCCTTGCTGAGCTCTGGTCTTCCTTCCGTGACATGTTACAGCAATACTCACCCCCCAGGGCCGTGAGAGAACCAAGTGCAGTGCGGAGGTGTCCTGATTCTCCTTCTGCCATCTTTGTTACCACCTGCGATGGGCAGGCACAGCAGGTGCTCTGCCTGCTGGCATGGCACCTGGGGGTTTGCCCAGCATGCCCTGGGTCAGCCGTCGGCGGTTTCCCGTCGGCCTTTCTCTCAGAGACTCTCTGTGTGAAGGAAACATCAGAAGCTCGGTTGCTAATGAGGCACTGAGTTGCCTGCAGGTTGACGTTCTTTGACTTGGAACACCACGATTCCCACTTAGCCCTCCTGTTACCCCTCCTGCTGACAGAAATGTGGTGGGAAATCAATTACAGCCTCCTCTCCTGCGTCCAAGGGTCAGCTTTCAGTCTCTTCCTTTGTCAAGCAGCCACAGTGACCTATTTTAGGCCCCAACTTGGGGAAGGAACGAGACTCCCCCGCTGGATTCTGAGATGTGGTATCCTGACCCCTGGCAGCTGCCCAGAGCACTAAAAGTTCTTGCAGAGCTTGAGAAAGTTGCCAGGATAAGTCAGAACCCCTTGAACTCATCTCTCCCCCTTAACAAAAGCCACCTCCTCCCTCCTGAAAGGCGCCGTTGTCACTGGAACAAGCCATCTTTGTTCTCCCTCGCAGCTGGAGCCTGGGCCTTGAGTCTCCTGGGGGCCGGCAAAACCCCGTCAGCCAATCTCCTCCTTCCCTGGCTCTGTCCAGTAGCAGGCACAGTCCGGTGGCAGGAGTCTGTTGAGATTTGAGCATCTCAAATACAGGGAGATGCTCCTTTTAGATAAAAGGACAACTTCAGCCAGTGTCAGAGGTGCGGTGGTTGCTTATTGGCAGGTGGAACTTGCTGCAACTGTTCAGCCTCTAAGCAGGGACCCTAAACTCAAATGCCTGCAGGGGCCAGGCAGAGGCATAACCAGGGAAGTAAAGGGGGTGTAAAACAGTAGGGAATGGGGCACTGGAGAGCACGCGCCATGGCCACGGCAGTGGTGCACTCAGCTCCAGCCAACAGCTGTCAGGGACCCCATGTTGCCACGTCTTCTAAGTCTACAGACAAGACGGAAATCTAGCTCTGGAGGGGGAGGGGAAAGCTCCCCATCTTTAAGTGTTGGCAATGAAATTTTTTTTTTTTTTTGGTGAGGAGATCAGCCCTGTGCTAACATCTGCCAATCCTCCTCTTTTTTCGCTGAGGAAGACTGGCCCTGAGCTAACATCCATGCCCATCCTCCTCCACTTTATATGGGACGCCGCCACAGCATGGGCTAACAAGCGGTGCCTTGGTGCACGCCCGGGATCCAAACTGGTGAACCCCGGGCCACCTCAGCGGAGCGTGCACACTTAACTGCTTGCACCACTGGGCCAGCCCGTGAATTATTTTTTTTTTAACGGCACCTTGTGAGCCAAACAAAATAGCTCTGCGGGCCGGATCAGTTTACAGTCTCTCCTCTAAAGTTTCAATGAGAGAACAGATGTTAGGAGGCAAATTTCATTTATCCATTCATTTACTCCTTCGACAAAGATTCTTTGGCATTTACCATGTGCCTAGGAGCTGTGCTGAATGCTAAGGGTTCTGGAATGAATTAGACATGGCCGCTTCCCTTAAAGAGCTACAACTGAGTGGGGGGTGACATGGACGTGAAAACAGGTAATCGTGGGACACTGAGTAGAGGCTAACGTCAGGTGGTGCAGGGAACCGTGGGCGCCTGGAGGAGAGAGTATGTCGAGGGAAGGGGTGACAGTGGGGTGACAGCACGTTTGGGCTGAATTTCCCAGGGTAAGAAGGGCAGGAAGAATATTGCACACAGAGGCCCACCCCTGCAAAGGCACAGAGGCCAAGCCAGCCTGGAGATGTTTGGGAGCAGCTGGGAGCTTTGTCCAGACAGAGGAGAAGGGGTAACCGAAGAGACAGGAGAGAAGGCGACTAGAGCTGAAAAAAGTCCCCTGATTTGGCTTTTCCATCTGCATCCAAAGCACTCACTGCCTGAAATTTTCTTGGTGCAAATGAAAATGACAGCGAGGCTTCCCTGCGCCTCTGACCCTCTGGCCTTGAGCGGGCCCTGGCAGCCTTGCCAGCGGGCGGAAACTGCACACTGGGGTCCTGAGGCTTGGAAACCCTGAAAGGGAGCGGAATCAATCCCGAGGCTCAGTGCCATGGCCCTGTCCCAATGAACGCCTGAGCCAGTTTCTTTCTTTTCTATTTTTAAATTTTTAAAATTCTACAGGGCTTTACAAAAGAAAATCGAAGCCTCTGTTTGCCGGGTTAATCCAATAGCGCAAGTGGCGGCTCTTTCCCCGTGCTTCCCTCCAGTCCCTCCCCACCCCAGTGCTCTCCTCAAAGCCGATTAAGTTGATCAAAAGAAAGCCCACTGCATTTTAAATTCAGTCTCGATGGCAGAGCAGAGGGGCACAAGGGGCAAATTTGTGCCAAGGACGAGAGTCAGTGCCTGCTGCAAAGTGCAGTCCAGGCCGGTGAGGTCTAGGACCCCGCCCCGATTGTGTCGAGAAGGCGGCCTGACTCCCGCCCTCGGCCGTGGCCTGGTTGTCCTAGTCACTGCCCGTTGACTTGGGGGAGAGGCAGGAACGTGCCGACACCTTCCTTCTCTTGCTGGCGTTTCAGAGCAAGAAAGACGCTTCCTTGTGGACGTGCCCCTTCCACCCGCCGCTCCAGCTCTTCTTTGTTCTTCGCAACACGAGGCAGCTGCGTGACTTTGGTCTGGCCGAGATCACGGTTTGGAATTACTGGACGGCTGACGGCGTAAGTAAGGGGCTCTGAGTCCTCGCCGGGCGTTTGGTTGATGGAAGCACTTAGCGCTGTCTGATAGCCTGATTCCTGAAGTTGCGAAAAGGGTGCAAGGAGGCGCTGCTGCCCTTCCTCATGGAGTAGCAGGTGCCCGCCGGGGGACTTCACACTGCACTGTCGGAGCCTCCAGGGGCACAGCCTCTGCTGGAGAGGCTGGGAAGTGAAGTCAGGCCACCCTTTGGGGGACCTGGAAAAACAGGAACTGAGACTCAGTTTTAACCTATAAGGAAACACACACACAGAGAGTTTATGTAACGAGCCCCAAGTCACACAGCCAGTAAGCATCAGAGTGAGAATCTGAAACCGTGCAGTCAGATTCCAGGTCCATTCGCTTAGCCAGCACTTCTCAAACTTTAATCCGTGACAACGCACCTGGGATCTTGCTAAAATGCAGGTTCTAATACAGCAGGTCTAGGGCAGGGCCCATGATTCTGCGTGTCTAACCAACTCCCACGTGTGCCAGCGCTCCTGGTGTGTGGAGCCCGCTCTCAACAGTCTTAACCTGCGTGCTGGTCTGCCCCTCTCATGTCAGAAGCCCTCTCCTCCTTTCTCCTCTCACACCACTTCCTACACCCAGGCCCGCATCCTTTCTTTCTTCTCTGGACTATTGCATTTTTTACTGCATTCAGCATTTAGTATTGAGCACGTACTAGGTGCCACCAGGCTTCATGATCAGTTCTGAGGGTGCTGATGTAAAAGGCACAGTCCATGTTCTGGAGGTACTCCTCGTCTAAGAGCTGGCAGACAAGGAAACGTAGAAATAGAATGCAGTGTGATGAAGGCCTTGATAAAAGTGAGCCCAGAGCGCCAAGGGTTTCAGACGGAAGCCCCAGGGACTCAGCAGGGAACTCAGTGGATGAGGCAGGACAGGACTTCCTCAGCCCGTCTTGTTTTCCCTCTTGTGATAGACGTGGGGATGAGAACGGTTCTATCTACTTTCGAATCCGCCATAAGGGAAGGGGGTGTACGAACGAGAGGAGACATGGGAACTGGTCCTCAGCCTCAGTCTTGTTAGAGAGACGCTAGGGTGTGCTGGGGACTGTGGCAGAATGGCAAGCACATGCCCCAGGTAAAGGGAAGGCCCCTTTTCCGCTTCAACTAATGGTTGCTCTGTAGGAATGCTCGTCAGTGCCGCTAGATCTGAACATTCCCAGGGAGCTGGGAATCTGGATTTTGCTCTGAGCCTTTCTGGTTTGTAAATGTTAATGGCTAAGTTAAATTCTTTTCAAACCACCATACAGTTCAAACCGAACTCGTCTTTGGGCTGGAGCTGGCCTGCCCCAGACTGCAACCACTGGAGCGTGGAGGAGAGAGCCTGCCTCAGGCTGGGAGAGGTCAGAGAGGGTCCTTGAAGGAGCATACGCCTGAGCTGTAGTGGAAAGAGACTGTAGCACTGAGCAGAGGCAGAAAAGGAGGAAGGGCATCCCAGGTGGAGGGAACTGCATGTGCAAAGGCACAGAGGTGTGGAAGAGTACTGCCTCTTAATTGCTCTCCCTGACCCTAGGCCCAGGCCTCCAGTCTGTCTCCATCAGCCACTGGGGGGGGTCTGATCATGATTCTCTGCTGCTTCAAACCCTCGGAGGCTCCCCTTGATCCAGAGAATCCGGGTCAGACCCCTGAGTGTGGCATCAGAGGCCCTGACTCCCTGCGCCCCAGGGCCAGCCTCTCTCTCGTCAGCACCCGCGCCTTGCTCACACCACCCTCCAGAGTGCCAGCTGCCTGTGGCTCTCCACCACCCTCCATGGTAGTCACACCTTTGGTCCCTGGCCCCTCCCATCTCGCGCAATTCAAAATGTCGGCCTCGGCCTCAAATTCCTGGAAACCCCAGATATGGCTTTCTCCAGGAAGCCAGCCCTGACCCTTGCACTGACTCTGGACCTCTGAATATGTTCCGTCACCCCTGTACCGGGAATGACACTTGCCTCCCCCACAGCACAGTGGGCCTCTTAGGAGCAGGGCCTGAGTCGTCTCCACCATTGCCCTATTCAAAGCAGAGAGACATGGTTGTCAAATGAATGAGTTCCTTCCTTCCCCAAGAACCTATAAGCAGTTGTCTTATCCTCTCTCCAGCCGAGAGACTAAGAGAGGTGAGGGCGCTCACAGCTCATCCGGCAGGTTAAAGGCAGACCGGGAATCGACCGGGAGAGTCCATGCCCCCTCCCTGCTTCCCATCCTCCCTTCCTGTGCTTCTCCCACCCACCCACCTAGCCATCTAGCTACCTAGTAAACATCTCTAGGCTCTGCGGATCTGGAGGCTAATGTGGCAGACACGGTCCTGGCCAGCTCTGCTCATGGACGATGCTGCCTCAGAGAAGTAACAAAAACTGTCTCTGATTTCTGTTTTTTGAGATTTTTTAAACAAATGCCTAAAGTTTAAATTTGAGAAAAAGTCCAAACCGCTGGAATAAGTGAGGAAGTTTCTGTGGGCGTGCCAGCCTCCCCTCCCCATTGCCGGCCCTGGCCCCTGTGTGCTCAGGGCTGGCCCCCGGGCCCGGAAGCAGCCCTGGGCAGCCGCAGTGCACTCCCGGTGTGCAGGGCTATGTCCTCTCCTTCCTGAGTCCACCCGGCCCTTCCTGGCAGGTAGTCATCAGCATCTTCTGGAATGGGTGAGGAAACAGTGCTGGCTGCCCGAGCCCGTGCCCTGTAGCTCGGCCCTGTCATTGAATATATCTCAGGCCGGGAAAAGCGGATTTGATGTGCTGGATTACAAAGAAGATAAACTTCAGCTCTTTAGCCAAGACCCTCCTTTAACCTGCACCCAGCCTTGTGTGTGTGCTGAGAATAAAAGAGGAGGAGGAAGGCAGGGTGTCGTTGCAGGTGCCGTGGGAGCCTTTGGCTGCAGGGACTAGAGACTCGAGGTCTTTCTACACTCAGAGCGGAGGGTGGAGGGCTGCAGTCCCGGACGGGGGCACGCTTATGTCGCGCACACCCATCTGTTGCCAGAATTTACCCGGGGCAGAAGGCGCACACAAATGCAGCTGCAGGTCGGTGTGATTTAAGAGTCTCCAGAGAATGCTACTACTGTGTGTTTTAGAGGAGATAAAATGAGAGTTTATAGGAAATATAGCTCAGCCTGGTAGACACGGCTTGTTAATACAGTGTTTTGTGTATGGGAATCCGAGGAAGAAAAGTTAAATGTGGGCAGCTAATCCAACCACAGCTTATTTAGAACAGAAGAAAAGAAGGTGCCAGAAAAAGAGGAGTCTCTTTTATTGGAAAATATGCTGGCTGTTAAATCCTCAGTCTAACTTTTATGGGCTCCTTTCCCCCTCATTAGGTGATGTGGTGAGTGGGAGCCGGCCCAGAGGAGAGGGACAGCAGGGGGAAGTAAGGACACACAGGCACACGGAAGGCAGCAGGCAGATGTCTGTCCTTGTCACAGCCGCCATTTATCCAGTGCTGCGTGTATCAGGCTGACGTGAGGCACCCAGTAAATGTAACTGAACAAATGAGTCATCTCAATTAACCCCCTAGCCATCCTACAAGGTGGGTGGTATCAGTCCTCACCTCGTAGATGAAGAAGCTAGGGATTAGAACAGCAAGATCCTATGGGGCAGATAGACTGCGTCTCTTTTGCCAACTCTGCTTGGAAATGGCTGCCTGGAGTGCTGTCTTAGAAGGATCTGGAAGCTTCCTTCTGGTTCATCAAGAAAAGGGTGTGTGATTGATCAGTGATGTCTGCCTTGGGCTCAGGAGGAGGACATGATAATATGTTTGTCACATTTTTTGATGTTCCCCGGATTAAATGACTTGCCCAGCTAGCAAGCTGTAAGGGACAGAGCTGGGAAAGGAATGTGAATTCTGTTGGTTTTTCTCAGCCCTACTTTCCCCTGCAGAGCGATATCTGTTGAGAGGAAGGAACCAGTAGTCTCATTCTATAGTGGGTAATAACCCGTCCAAAAGCGGACTTGCTGCAGCTCCCCAGGGTCCATCTGTTTTCCTGTGTAAGACGCGTATTACTTATCTGCTATGTGGTACCACCCTTCAGTAAAAACAGGCACACCATTACCATCTTACCCAGAACATCACCATGCAGATGCCACCCCCAGCCTGGTCACAAAAGCCAGCGAAGCAGGACAGGCACTGAGGGGCATAGTTTGTACACGGAAATGGTGCTCATTAAGTAGTTTTTGAATGAATGAATGAATGATTGAATGAATGAATGTTAGATTTCCGCGGTGGTGTATTTCTGACATGCCATGGCAATCTAGGCCAACACTGCCCAATAGAGCTTTCTGTGATGATATTAGTGTGCTATATCTGCCCGGTCCAGTACAGTAGCAACTAGGCACAGGTGGCTATTAAGAACGTGAAATGTGGCTAGCACAGCTGAGAAACGGCATTTTATTTTATTTATTTATTTTTAATTGAGATACATAACATTGTATTAGTTTTAGATGTACAATGTGATGATTTGATATATGTATATACTGCAGGTGATGACCACAGTAAGTTTAGTAAACATTCATCACCAAACAGTTGCAAGTTTTTTTTCTTGTGATGAGAACTACTCTCTTAGCAACTTTCAAATATGCAATACAGTATTACTGCCAACTATAGTCACCATGCTGTACGTTACAGCCCCAGGACTTAGTTATCTTATTACTGGAAGTTTGTACTTTTTGTCCCACTTCCCACCTCTGGCAACCACCAGTCTGTTCTCTGTATCTGTGAGTTCAGGTTTTTTAGGTTCCACATATATGTGATACCATACAGTATTTGTCTTTCTCTGTCTGACTTATCTCACTTAGCATAATGCCCTCAAGGTCCATCCATGTTGTCACAAATGGCAGGATTTCCTTCTCTTTTATGGCCGAGTAACATTCCATTGTATATACACCACATTTTCTTTACCCATTCGTTTATCAATGGACCCTTAGGTTGCTTCCATGTCTTAGCTATTGTAAATAATGCTGCAGTGAACATGGGGTGTGGATATCTTTTCAGTATAGTTATTTAGTTTCCTTCAGATAAATACCCAGGTGTGGAATTGCTGGATCATATAGTAGTTCTATTGCTAATTTTCTGAGGAACCTCCATACTATTTTCCATAGTGGGTGCACCAATTTACACTCCCACCAACAGTGCACGAGGGTTCCCTTTTCTCCACATCCTCACAAACACTTATTTATTGTGAGAAAGTATGTTTTAAATTTTATTTCATTTTAATTTTAACGTAGGTAGCCCCATGGAGCTGGTAACTAGGTGCTGGACCGCCCAGGTCTTGGTGCGCAGGGTACTGTGGTGAACAAATAGACAAGGGCCTGTCCACACAGCCCTGTCCCTTCTCCTGGGGAAGGGACAGTAAACCAGGCCGCAAAGGAATCACATAATTTCACGTAATGCTAAGTATTCTGAAGATGACAAAATCGAGTAATGGGGGAAGGAGGCGGGGCTGTGTTGAACAAGGTGGTCAGAGGCCTTCCCTCAGGTGAATATAGAGAAGGAGCTGCCCCGGAGATAGCTGTGGGAAGAGCATTTGGCAGGGGGCGGGTGGGGGGGGGGGGTCACAGCAAGAGCAAAGGCCCCGGGGCAGGAACATGCTCAGGGCTTCCAGGCAGTAGTTTAGGCATTGGCGGGACCTGGGGAACAAAGGAGAGTGTAAGGGCTTCCAGAGGTAGGCGGGAGCCAGGTCACGTGGGCCTCGCTGGTTTGAATCTTATTCTGAGAAAGGCAGAATAGAGGGATGGTCAGAGCAAGGGCGTCAGAGCCAGCCCACCTGGCTCCTCCTCTTCCTAGCTGTGTGACCTTGGACATGTTACTCCACATCTTTCTGCCTCAGTTTCCCCGTCTGTAAAATGGGGTAATTATTGTTCTGGCTGTTGTGAGCTCTGTATAAGTGTCAGCTGTTAGTGTCATTGTTGGAGGGTTTTGAGCAGGGGGTGATATAATATGATTGAGGAATTTAAGAGATCATTCTGGCTACTGTTTGGAGAATGGATCAGAGGGAAGGGGGACCCTGAGAGGAGGCTCTTAGCATAGCTAAGGGTGATGGTGGCATGGATGAGGGTCATGGTGCTTGTGGGGTGCACCATGGGTAGACTCCATTCATCCCAGGACAATATTTGCATTTTCAGCAACGCCTTTTTTGGAGGGGAAATATTTGAACAAATGCAAAAGTGAAGAGAGTAGTTCAATAACGACCCGGGTACCCCTCACCAGCTTCAACAGTTATTAACACTCTACCTTTCTTGTTTCCTCTCTCTCCATAACGTATAAAAATAAACGGTAGCTATTATACCATTTTACTCATAAACTCTTCAGTGTGTATCTCTAACAGATAAGGAGTTTGTTTTTATAAGACCCCAATGCCGCTATCATATCTGACAATAACTTTTATGCTCTAATACTTAGTCCATATTCAAATATCCCTAATTGTCTCAAAATTGTTTTTTATAGTTGGTTTGTTTGGATCAGAATACAAATTAAGACCAAACATGGCAATGGCTTGAAGTCAAAGGTGTGACCTTCATTTGGCCAGCTGGGTCAGTGTGGCCTGACAGCTCTGCCCTGTGGTGGGGTCTGGGCTGCCCTCAGGCCTAGGAAGCATGATGGCATCTTAGCAGGGCGGCTGGTGGGGGTGGACTGACCCAGGGGCATGAGAGCTTTCCTGAGGTGTTGACCTCCGGAGAGTGCTGCCTGTTGGGTGTGCTGCAGCTACTGAGCTCTGTGGGTGGAGTCCATGCCCTGGAATATACAGCATGGGAGCCTCGAGGGTCCCAGGAGGCTCAGGTTTGAAGCAGGCCCCCAGCCAGCAGGGCAAGGGGAGGTGAGCAAGATTTCAGCCTTTGGAGAGAGGGCCCAACGAGGCCTTCAGGCCCCAACCCGAAGGCTGGGGTTCAGAGCCAGACTCTACTCCCAGCAGGAATAGAGCACAGGTGCAGAACCAGGAAGGAAGCTGAGGCCCCTGTCCTGTGCTGTGCAGACGGGGGACGGGCTGCAGCTGGGGCTGGACAGATGTCTGAGCAGGAAGGCCTGATCACCCCTATGCAGGTGCCAGCCTAGGGCAGCAAGATACATCCCAGACCCCCTAGGAGCTGGGGCTTCCCCTCTCCCACCTCTTGCCCACCTTGGCCAGCACTGCTTCAGTAACTAAATCTATTGCTTGAAGTTCTCGGTCCCAGGGCTAGTGTATCATCCAGGATTCTCTTGGTAGCTAAGGACAGAAAACCCAATTAAAACTGGCTTCGGCACAAAAGGGAGTTCTTTGGCTCGTGTAACTGGAGAGTATGGGGTAGCTAGCTTCAGGCATGGCAGTATCCAGGAGTTCACATGACGTCATCAGGAGTCTGCTTCCCTCCATCATGTATCTTTGCTTTCCTCTGTGTTGGCTTCATCCTCAGGTTCCAAGTGGTGGTCCCTGATGTCATCAGACTCACTCTTTATTTCAGCAGTCCTTGCAGAAAGGACTGTCCTCCTGAAAGCCCTAGGTCTAGGAGCTACAGGCCAGGCCTGGGTTGCAACCTGAGGTGGGGCCCACATTATGCCCATGCAGTGAGGTTAAGGGAAGGGTAGATTCCTCGAGGAAGATTGAGGTGCTATCTCTAAAAGAAGGAAAGATCACTGGGGAAAGTAGAAAATGATACCTGAACTAGGTTCTTTTCTTTTTCTCTAAGAACACAGAAGTCACGTGGTGTTGAATTTATTCATCAGCTCCCAAATCTAAACCCCCAAGGCTTAACTTCTAAACCAAGCATCAGTCCTGGCCGTCAGATACTTTCCTTTGGCATTTGCGCCCGGCAGTGCACTGACCCTCCAACTCAGCATAACCAAACCCAGCCCCTCTGCCCCACGCACTCCAGGCCCCCATATGTTCTTGCTGTCTGCAGCAGCGCCTGACTCCCGCCGTGGAATCCTCTCTCCTCGCTTTGCCCCTCACTGCCAGTCATCTCTAAGTCTACCTGTCTCCATCCAAACCCAGCTCCTCGTTCCCCTTCTGCCTGCCACCTCGCTTGGGACTCATCACTGTGAGCACCAGCTTCATCCCTCTCCCCACTCCACTCACTCATCTGCTCAGTCCCTCCGTCTCATCAGCAGAAGCTTATCGATCGCCCCACACTCAGGCATTGTGCTGGGCCAGGAATCAGACACGCTGTCTGCCTCCGTGAGCTCACGCCCTGGCAGGAGGGCCCGGGGGATCAACAGCAAACCACGGTTCAGTGGGGCCACTGCAGTGATGGGGGATGAGCCGAGAGCCTCGAAGCTGCAGAATGCCTCAGGGGAGCAGCCACAGTCCACTGCCAGTCTACATGTTTCCTGGTGCATCCTGGGAAGAAGGCCGTGATGTAGAGGCTATACCTGTCTGTGACCAAAGGCAGCTCACAGACACATTTCAGCTGGCTCACATTTTCAGAATTCTTTGAATTAATTGCCAACATTTAAAAATTGAGAAGTTTTCAATATGGATTTTGGGAGGTTTGAAAATATGAATTTTTGACTTTTATTGAGAAACTGGAAGATCTGGCAACACCGGGCCGCATCCACACCTGGGAGCTTTAGTGCAGCTGAATCACGGTGCCGCAGTCCCCACCACTCCCGCTCGTCTCCCCGCCACAGTGGTACAGTTGTCCTTGCACCACATCACCTCTCCCATTTGCGATCCTCACCTGGACCCTGCCTGCATGTGTGTGGGTTACCTCCTCCACTCTTGGACCCCAAAACTGGCTCTCTGGCTCTTCCATCCATATGCAACTTTTATCTTCCTCTGCCTCCTGTAAATCTCTTCTCTCCTCTGTGCCTTCGCGCCTGCCATTCCCAGCACATGAAATGCCCCACCTGTCTTATTACACACTTGTCTTTTGAAAGGTCAAGGTTCTGCTTATGTCTGTTTACACGCACACGCCTCCTGCACACCCCTAGCCTGCCCCAGGCCCCTTCTGGTGGCTTCCAGCCTCACCCTTCTGGGCACCAAGTCACAGGCTTCCCTAGAGTGTTCCAAAGTTTCCTGAGCCTCTGATGTCCCAAACTGGTGGCCCTGGCCAAATCCATCCTGCAGATGTGCTGTTTGGCCCTCACAGTGGTGTGCAGCTTGTGAAACATTTGACCGCATGTGAAAGTTGGCTTCTGATGAGATGGTAACATTCCCTACGTGGTGTCCGCCAGCTGGAGCCGAGTGGCCCCTGCCCTCTGGATGTGCGGGCGTGCATCCTCCAGCTCACCACAGTCCCCCCCAGCACCCCCAAGACTGTGGTGCCACAAGCGTTTGAGTTTGTGACCCCTTAATATACAGGCTTTCATGAACTCCTCAAGGAGAGGAGCCTTGCTTTCTTCTCTTACATCCCACACAGGCCAGGACCCTGCAAGGCCCCAACGTGGGCAGTGTTGGATTGAAGAAAATTGCAAGAATTTCATGCTGGGGCCTCAGCCCAGATCTGGGGGAGTCCTGACCTAAGTCAGCGAGAGTAATGCTAGGCCCCACCCTAGAATGGATGGCGTTCCTCCTGTGCCTGTGCCAGCCTCTGCCGGGAACAGGGGGATCACTGCCCTGGGTCCTAAGGGGGCAGGGAGTCTGCAAGCCACGCTAGCCCTGAGCAGCCAGCCTTGGCAGGTACACACGTCCAGGCAGTGGATTGGGTGCAAGACAATGGTGGTAGCTCATGTTTCTTGAGCACGTGTTACGTGCCGGGCAGTATTCAAAGGCCTTTACATATACCAGCTTGTTTATTCCACACAGCAGTCCTATGATGGGTACTGCCATGATCAGCTCCATCCTACAGATGGGGAAACTGAGGCACAGAAAAGTGGAGCACTTTGCTGTGGTCACTTGACTACCAGGCAGTCTGGCGCCCACCCCATGTCCTGCGTTTTAGTAGAGAGAGACTGTGGTCACTGGAGGGCGGAGCCCTGCCTCGGGCCACCATCACTCGGCACTTCGGCACTGGCTCTGTCATGCCAGATGGCCTAAACTTTCAAGAGAGGCGAGAAATGCACATTATTACGTGAAAGCTCCCAATTCTTAGATATTGTCAGCTAGTTCTGAAAATTTTAACTGCTCTGTGGGCCAAACCAGCACAGATTCGGCTGTAGGGCTGCCAGCTAGTGACCCAGTCTGTCAGGTCCCATTCGCATCTCTCGTCCTCTGAGTCTGAGATGTTGGGGGATTGGAAGTGGTTGGCTCACAGCCCAGCATGTAGTAGGTTAAATGTAGCTTGTTGAATGTCACGGTGTCCCACCATCTTCTTCAAGATTCTACATCACAAAGAATGGTTTTCCTTGATATTCCTCCCAAGGGATGTGTAAAAGGCCATTGAGGTCTCCTCCCTGATAAAACGTTCAAGGTCAGGTGCTCCAGGGAAGGAGCGAGTTTAGTTCCCAGAGCTGGGCCTCAAGATAGATAGGAATACGCCCGTCCCCCATCCTTGAAGGTCTCCGTGTGGGCGAGGACAGGTGTGCACATGTGGGCAGTCCCTGGGTCATGGGTGCAGGGATCTGGTTGCAAGCCCAGCCCTGAGAGCCCAGAGGAGGACCCTCGACTCAACCTGAGGAGGGGACCAGGTAGATGGGGAGGGCCAGGGGCTTCCTAGTCTGCTCCTGAGCCGGGTCCCAGAGCCCGCATGGTAGCTCTCTGGGCAGCAGCAGCTCCCTCCCCCAAAGTCCCCCAGGCCCTGACAACCTACAGTCAGGGTAAGCGCCCTCCCAGTCAGCCCACAGCCCCAGGTCCCTCCTGTTCTGGAGCCAGCACTTCTGAGCAAAGAGCGACGAAGGACAGTGGCTCGTGTTCTCCCCGTGTAGCGGGGCCAGGTGGACTCCCAGTCGGTGACAGGGCCACGAGAGTGCGGACACCTGCAGTGTGGCCCGCAGGCTGTGCGTGAATGAGGTCCGTGGTGTGCATCTGGGCCGCCTCCGGCTGTGCACCCACGCTGAGGAAGGGTTTGCCTTCATGGACACTCCCCGGCGTTCGGCATCGCGGCCTAGCAATGCTTTGCTCCCAATGTTTTTCTTCGCGAGTTGTCGGCTGTGCTTAAGGCAGGTATTCATCTCCAGGGAAGGCGCCTTGTGAGTGCGAAAGCCCACACCTCTGCTTGGGTGGTTGTCACAATGGAACCGCCACCATCAGTCTTTGCTGAGCAGTTCACGTGTTCATTGGAAGAGACGTGTCTTTCGATGCCGGGGCCAGGGAGGAAAGTGGCCTTGCCAGGTCAATTAAATTACTCAGCTCAAAATAACCTTAACGTTGTTGTATTAAAAATGCATTACAGTCTCAGCGTGGCTGGTTCTCACTGGCTGTAAAGAAGGATAAAGTCAGGATATGGACCAGGACAGATGTTCCCATCAGCTACGGGCCAGCCACAGAGCTTCAGAGGGTCCTTTTCAAATCCCTTGCAAAAGGGGTTTGAGGCAGCAACAACAAAAGGCATAACAGTAACTCTAGGTAAACAAGGAAGAGAATATTAGCACCGAGGAAACCACAAGGGCACACATGCACGCACGCACACCCGCACACACACACGCACTCACACACGCACGGGTGCACATACACACACACACGCAGTTCTAAAGAAAGGTTAAGGGGTCGGCGGTGGAGCTTTACCCTGGACCTCTTGGGCACCAGGGCAAAGGTGGCAGCAGGCGGGACTAAGGCCCTGCTGCCTGGGAGGGAGGCAGTGGGCTGTTCTTCAGGAGCGACAGGAATCTCCTCTGGGTCCATTCCCAAAAACGTCCTTATACAGAGCTTTACTGAGGGGACACCGAGGAATACAGACCTGCAAAATCCTCAGCCCTGTTTTCTCCACGGTGCACGTGTGCATCTCACACGGCTTCTAACGCACCCGTGAGGTGTGAGACTGTTCCGTCAATATTTACATAAATACGTAGGAAAAGTCTGGAAGGACACGTGTGTGCACCCTCCTCACCAGTGCCCGCCGTGATTGCCTCTGGGGAGTGAGGGGGGAGCCAGGATGGGGGTAGGACAGAGCTGGCCCACAGGGACTTATTAAAAAGTAGAGGTGGGCTCAGAGTTCCACCTGGTGCAGGTGGTCTGCCAGTGGTCCGGCTAGCATGGGCCGAGACTGAGGCCTTCTCTGGGTCTAGCTTGACCTGAAGGGAGACGGCAGTAAGACCTCGGGCGTGCCAGCTGGAGTGGCTCACCGTGCACCAGCTGTGTGACTCGGGGAAGGCTGACCTCAGTTGTTTCGTCTGTAAGATGGATGCTAATACCCACGTGGCGGAGTTGTTCCAAGGACTGCATGGGTCAATGCAGCCTTTTATTTGTCACATTTGGAATCCCAGAGAAGTGACTACTCCTTGTTCCCCGCCAGGGATCCCACTCTGGTGATCCTTGGGCCAGATCCACCCACGGATATGACTTGTGTGGCCGGCAGAGTGTTGGAAACTTTTCAGATTTGAGCACCAACAGGCAGGGCCTGAGCCTCGCAGCTCCCCGGGCCCCCACCACTCCCTGCGGTTTCCACCCTAGCCCGCTTCTCTCTCCTACCTGTCTGGCCCCTTTGGGGGTTGGAGGGTGCACCCCTGCCTCAGCCTGCTTCCCTCACTCTGTCCGCTCAGCCACACGTCTTGGAGAGAGCCGGGCAGCAGACAGCTAGAGGTCAGATGGTGCTCCAGAGCATTCATGGAAGGTGGACGAACACATTTTGGAAGCCAGACATCTCATTATGCAAGCGAGGATGCCCACCTCATGACTGTGCTGGACTGGGAGGCCTCCCCACCACCTCTTTAAATGAGAGTGTTTCTGTCTCGCCAGATGTTTCTATGGCAGTAATTTTGCGGAACCAGCCATTGGAAGCTGCCCAAGCTGTCCTTCTCGAATAGCTATTGCCTGATTAATTCACAGCGCGCACTTGCTCTGTGCCTCTGCTAAACAGAGAACACATCCATATAAACATGTAAAAGAGTGCTTTGAGAATCGACTTTTCTGACAGTCGGCAAATAGTAGCCTGCCATCCTGCAATTGGATGATTGAAGCTGAGTTCCTGTGGTGTAACACAGGCTTGATGGTTCTCATTCTAAATTGCTACGGAAACATCCGTAGCAATAACTTGGCGAACTAGAAATTTAGTTAGAGCTTACTCACTCAGCTTCAGGAAGGCTCAGTCTAGATGGACACCTCTGGGGTCTCAGATCCATATCCCAAGAGCAGATCAGAAGCCAAAGCAAGATGGAAAATGACCTGGGGGTGAAACCAACAGGCTACCATGTTTCTGATGAGGTTTGTTCTCAGAACATTGTTAGAGAGCAGTGCTGTGCTGGGCGAAAAATACCTGTGTTTATTCCCTTATCACTCCAGAGTCATTGTTGAGTATCAACTATGTGCCAGCACCTGCTGGGCCCTTGGATAAGATTGGTAGGGCCTCTGCTGTCCTGGAGCTTAACTTTGAGTGGGGAGACAATAACTAAGTTGAAAAGCTGATAAACAAGGCTTTTTCAGAGACCAGAAGGAAATAAAACAGAGCAATGGGATAGAGAAGGGACTGGATGGGACGGGGGCTGCTCTAGAGAGAGTGGCCAGGAGGATCTCTCTGAAAACAAGAAGGAGCCAAGCTTGCAGGCATCTGGGGCAGAGCATTCCAGGCAAGAGCACAGGTCTCAAGGTGGGAATAAACTTGACAGGGTCACGGAGCAGCAATCAGACCAGCGGGTGGGGAGCGGGGGGAGGAGGGGCTGTGAGGTCAGAGGGACCAGATCCCATAGGCCTCACTGGCCACTAAAGGGAGCCGGAATTGATTCTCAGTGTAGTAGGAAATCACTGGGCAGTTTTAAGCAAGGGACCACCGTGATCTGATAAGTTGTTTTGAAAAAAAGACTGGCTGCTATGTAGAAGATGAAGTGTGTATGCGTCGGGTGGGAGTGCAGGGACCGTGTGGAGTGGAAGCAGAGAGACCAATTAGGAGCCTACGGTGGTTGTTTCAGGGAGAGATGACGGTGGCTGGGCCAGGAGGCAGCAGTGCATTCAGGGAGAAGAGATCAGATTTGGGATGGGTTTTGGAGGGAGAGCTGTGGGACTTCTGATTGAATGGATATGTGAGAGAGAGAGCAAGAGGAATCAAGGACTCCTAGGTTTGGGGCAGCTGATTGAATGATGGAACTGTTTTTAAGAGGAGAAAAGACTAGGTGTGGAAAGTGAATTAAGAGTTCTGTACGGGGCATTTGGAGGTTGAGACGCCTATTAGATATCCAAGAAGAGAAGTCACTTGGACGCTTGGGGCTTCGTGGAGAGTCAGGGTTGGGGATTAAAACAATCGGAGTCATCAACACAAGGATGCTATTTAGAGCCTTGGGCCTGGATGAGACCACCTAGTGAGAGAGCGCAGGAAAATCAGGAGGCCCAGGATGGAGCCCTGGGCAGCCTAGCCGTTACAGGCCCAGCTGAAGAGGAGGAGCCGCAAAGGAGCCTGGGCAGGGCAGCGGCCAGAGCAGGGAGGCAGGAGGAAACCAGCAAGGGCAGAGCCCAGTGGCGGGGGACGTAAATCTGCTGAGGAGGTGTGGCCGACTGTACAGACACTGCTGAGCCGCTGCCCTGCCCGCAGAGTGTGAATTTCCAGGCCAGGATGCTGGAGAGTGGAAGAAGGGATCTATGAACGATGACCGGGACAACAGGAGTAATCAGGGTCGTCCCAGACAAACAAGGGCGTTCCATCACCCCAGTATGGGCGCCGTTGGCAGAGTGGGTTCCGTCTGGGGGGGGCATGGGTAAAGGCCCGACGGGTGGGGCAGGCAAGGGAGAAGGAGGGGACGCAGGGTGACAGTGACACTCAGAGTCTGCTATAAGGGTAGACAGACAGACAGACTGTGGGGCACCCCACAGTGGGCTGCTCCTCAGCCATCGAAAGGAATGAAACTATTAATTTACACGACATGGATGAATCTCTAAGTAATTACGCTGAGTGAAAGAAGCCAGGCCAAAAAGAGTTCATAGCGCATGATTCCTTTTACATAAAAATTCTAGAAAATGCAAAGTAACCTGTAGTGACAGAGAGCTGATGGGTGGTTGTCTAGGGATGGGGGAAGGAGGGGAGGGAGGGGTGTCAAAGGGGGACGAGGGAACTTTGGGGGTGATGGATGTGTTCATTTTCTTGATTGTGGAGATGATTTCATGTGTGTGTACATGTGTTAGAACTCATCACATCGTACACTTAGAATACGTACAGTTGACTGTGTGAGGTATGTATTGTATTCCTCGATGAAACTGTTCTTAAGAGTTGTGCTGTAAAGAGGAATGGACGGCTAGGGCAGTAGCAGGTGTGATTTTAATTTAATTTGATTGGATTTGATTTTAAGCCTGACTGAAGGAGCATTGAATACCTGTATGACATAGGGCACGTGTGTTGGGAGGAGAAGGAGACAGCAGGCTAGCCAGGGACCCTCTCGTGAAGGTTCCGGCGTGTCATGCCTGAGGGGTTTGGAGTTCATCCTCTCGGCCTGAGGGTCTCCACCCTGTGTGCAGAGGAATCATCTGGAGAAGCCGTTACAAGTGCAGGGCCACACCACATCCCCTCGGCTCCCTCTGATGGCCACTGCAGCTGAGGTGGCACAGCCAGGCCTGCTGACAGGGCGCCACCTCCAGGGCTCCTAGGCTCTCTGCCTGAAGCCACCAGGGCCTCAGCTTGTACATGCGGTCGGGAGCCCATGCCCCCAGGGGCGTGCTTCAACAGGGGGGAAGGGAGTTAGGGGATAAACGCCTCAGCCTCCCGCCTTCAGAGGGACACTTCTGAGGTGTTCTGCAGGTCCCTCAGAGTGCCCCAGTGGCCTGGAGCCCCAGCTGCCCACAGCAAGGACCAACTCAAAACCCTTTTGGGATTTTCTCCTGCCCTATCTGACTCTCCCCACTCCCTCTTGGGAGCACCTGTCAACAAGGTCACGTCCTTGTCTCAAGCTCTGCTTTCAGGGCACCCAGATTGTGACACCCGTGGAAGCCAGGGAGTCTGCATTTTCTGTGCATGCCGAGCTTTTCTGGCGCAGAAGGCCCGAGAACCACACTTCAAAGAACGCGGCTGTAGGCAGTGAAACAACATGAAGGATTTCACAAAGGGAGGTGGCTGGGCCAGATCTGCTCTTGTAGAGAATTAACTGTGGTGGCAATGTGAAGTTGAGGTTGAAGTAGCAAGAGACAGGAGGCAGGGAGACCAATTAGCAGGCTATTACCAACGTCCCAGAAGGAGGTAATGATGACGAAGGCAGCAGCGAGGCCGTCTCTTTGTGAAAGTCCTCTGATTTATAGAGTATGTAACGCTTCGCATAGAAATGAGATTGAGCCTTATTTAACATCCCCAGTGCTGTAGTTTTCTAAAGCTCATGTTTCTACGGGTCCACATTTCTCTTTTTTATCTTCTGCTTCCAAAATTTGATACATCGGTCTGACGCCACGTGTCTTCATTTTGTTAAATTTTGTGTTTTCAGGACCTTGACATTGGTGCCAAGAACGTGAAGATTTATGTCAACAAAAACCTCATCTTTGATGGCAAATTAGACAGAGGAAGTGGAGAGGGCCCAGCTGACCAGAGCATCCTGCTTGGCCTGAAAAATGAGAAGAATGAGAGAATGGAAAACACTGTGAATGCCCAGCCAGAAGAAAGCAAGGATGCCCACACAATGGCTGGCACGGATGGGGACAAGGAGCCCAGAGTCGGTTACTCGCCATCAGCTGCAGCAGTGGTGGATGTGAAGGTTTCTTCACGAGGAAATCAACTTGGTGAAGGGATGAACTCTCCTGATTGTGTGAACGACAATTTGTCCAAATCAGAGGAAGATTTCAGCTTGTCGGCAGCCCCAGCCTCGATGGTAGGCGTGCCCAGTGCCCCTCCCCTGTCCCCACCTGGAGGGTGCCCTTCTCTGGACCAGGAGCTCTCGCTGATCCAACAGCTGGAAAACCTCACGGGCAGAAAGGTCTCTGAGCCGCCAGGGAAAACCCCGTCCTGGTTACAACCTTCTCCCACAGGGAAAGGCAGGAATCAGGGGGGCAGGAAGCCAAAACCCCTCTGGCTGAGTCCTGAGAAGCCTCTGGACTGGAGAGGCAGGCTTTCATTGGATGACGTCATTGGTGAGGGTCCTGGAGAGATGGAGGCCGGGGACAAAGGCCCCAGGCGTGAGCAGAGGAGAGCGAGCAGCTGGAATGTCATCACCGACGGGAGAGCCCAGAGAGGGACCCCCAAACTGTGCGATGAGGACTTCGACATCTTTAACCAGCCCTCCGGCAGGGAGCGCCCTGCCAGCGGGAGGAGGGGCCTGAGGAAGGACGCCCTCAGCAGCAGTCATGGTGATGGCCAGCGGGCCAGCAGAGGTAAGCTCGAAAGGCAGTCTGGCTCAGGTGCCATCATCCCTGCACAAGGGCCACTGATGGGCACGAGGCCATTTTGCTCCCTGGACCTTAATTTCCTCATCTGCAAAATAAGGGGGTTCTTCTCAACCAGGGGTCACAAATTCACTGTCTCAGGGGCCACAGAGGTGACATCAGTGAGTGAAATGGGCAAGACACACTTTGCATGTTAAATTCATAGATATATTTGTCATTGCCACCAGGATATGTCCCTTTGCCCATTTTTCTTGCAAGACATGGCTTTTCCAATCTAGACTTGTTATTCCACCTCTGGTAGAGACATCAATCTCTAGTTACTTCACTTTATTCTTAACTGTACCTATAGAAAAATAACACAAGTGTGATGATAAATGGCAATTGACCCTTGCCTGGGTGTTGGAAGGACTATAGAGAGTAGTGAGGACTGTGGCAACCTGGAGAGCACAGGCCCATCTAAAGGGGGCAGCTGCTACTCCACTCAAGCTGCTTTTTGGCATTCAGGAATGCAAGGCCAATGTGCCAGATCTCCCTTTTCCTTTTATCAAGAGAAATCAGAAATGTAGAATCTTCTTATTTTTCAACATTGGCAACTGATTGAGATTATTTTTAAACCAGTGCGTGGGTCAGAAAAAAAATACACGTCTGCTGGCAAGACTCACCTGCTTCGTGAACTTTGCAGTAGATTATCTCTAAGGGCTCTGAAAGGAGGATGCCAAAGGCTGGGTTTCTGAATGTTTGCACTCAGATTTGGCTCCTGGGAAGGAGTGTAGCATAGCAACTAGGAGTCATGCCATTTGAATCCAAACTCTGCTACTTATAGATCTGAGACCTCTAGCCGGGCACTTCTACTTTCTGAACCTCACTTCATCTGTAAAATGGGAATGTAGCCCCACTTCTCAGTGTTGCAGGGAATGACTGAGACGACGGCTTCAAAATAGTAACCAGAGCCTGGCGAGTGGAAAGTGCGCCACGAGCGGCGGCCATTATTTCAACACTCGCTTGTATGTCCTTTATCGTCCACAAAGCACGTGGACCTTCCAAGGCAGGGCTCACTCCTAGATCCTCTGAATTTAACCCCAACCCGCACCACCCAGGAGCATAAGCCCTGGAGTGAAACTGCCAGGACATGTATCCGAGTTCCCCACTGCCAGCCTACACTGGGGGTGAGTTCTGAAATCCCTCTGAGCCTCAGTTTCCTCATCTGTAAAATGGTGCCGGTAATACCCATCTCGTGGGGTACGGGGAGGATCAAATGAGATCATACATGAGCAGCGTTTGGCACAGTTCCTGGCACGCAGGGGCACCCAACAGATGTTAGCTGCTGCTATTTATTGTTATTCTTGTCATTATCATCATCATGACTACCGCCACTCTGTGACTCTGCCTCTTGGGTTTGATCTGCGTGTGAAGTCAACGTATGTATTTTTTAGTGACTCAAATCAGCATCTACTCTATTATTGTCTAGTAGACAGACCCTGGCGGGGCCACTTAGAAATGTGGAGGGTTCGTGGCCTCTTTCAGACCCCTGTTATGTCACCTAGGACGCCAGAGCAAGTCCCTCAGACTCTGAGTGCCTTCCCATGGTGAGCGACTGGCTCCCTTCTCCCAGGCAGAGCTGCCCCTGCTGGCTCCCAGCCTTACAGACTTCTGCCCACTCCTGCCAGGACTTCACCCTGAGCCTGGGGGTCAGGGAGGAGAGCAGAGTGGAAGAGAACAACCAGGAAGCTCTTCGAGGGCAGGGACTGTGTCCTATCTGTGCTGGGACCCCCAGGACCCAGCTGCCTGGCTCATGGTGGGTCCTCTGCAGGGTGGGAGGAATGACGGTAAGAAGGGACTGCAGTGGCTAGATGGCGGCATGTTTGCTGTGAGCCAGGCTCTCATCCAGGCGCGTTACTCAGACGAGCTCAGTTAATTAAGCCTCATGTCAGCCCCATTATACAGATAAAGAAGGTGTGAGGTTTAAGTCACTTTCCTCAGGTCACACATCCAGTGAGGGTTAGAGCAGGATTTGAAGCCAGGTGGTCCTGCTCCAGCATCCGTGATTGGAGCCACTAACTTACAGCGCCCTGTTTCCACAGCTGTCCTCGCCACCCGCCCTGGGAGAGCCAGGCAGCTCTGAGCTTTCCTGTAAACAGACCCACAGAGCCTCCGGGAGCTCCAAGGTGACAGGCATTATTCTAACTTGTCCACGTTCAGAAGACTTTGTCTCATTTTAATTTCTTTCCAGACATTTCTTCTGCTTGGCTCCACGACACGTTAAGAACCGAGCCCTTGAGATTTAATGCTCGTTAAGCCAGTCATGCTAAAAAGGAAAGTTGCTTAGAAATTTTAAATTACCCGTTACATAGAACCAAATCCCATAGCCGTGCCCTTCAGGAAGGGTGCAGGCTGAGCCCCCCAATGATGCTTGTAGAATGCATGGCTGTGCAAGCTCCTCCCCAGCACTGGAATCGTGTTGTCACCATAAGACAGAGCCTGGTAATCCTCTTGTCCAACAGAGCATCTCATGGTAATGACGCCTGCATTTTGGAAGTGTCTTGGCTACAGGTGAATGAAACCTCATCAGCCCAGTGTGAGCAGTAAAGGGTGTGATTTGGAGAATGCTCGAGATGCTCCTGGACCCCCGAAGGCAGGAAGTGTCGCTGCTCATCACAGGGGTTGGGAGGAGGAACCAGCAAGCCGGCAGGCACCACAGAAGCTTCTCTCTGTCTCTCCAGGGTGCTGGGCCTGCCTCTGCCTCTCTGCAGGCCCACTTTCCCTCACTCTTCCCCGTGAGACCAGCTGTCTCTACTCTGTGCTCACAGCGGGAAGTGGCCTCCCAGCCCTAACGTGACACAGTTTCTCGGCTCTAGCTCCAAAGTCTCAAGGGAGAAGCTGATTGGCTGGCTTGGGTCAGGTGTCCACTCCTTGTCTAATCAGCTATGGGTGAAGGGCAGTTCACTGAGAAGAAACATGGCTCTGTTATATCTCACTGTGTACTTTTCCATTTCCTATTTTAGTAGCAATTAGCACATCCTCGTGGTGGTGCCGTTGATTTTTATAAACTCAAGTTCAGAACTTCATAGTTCACATTAGTCTCCACTGATGAGGAGTTTTGCATCTTTGATCCCATTGTCTTGTATCAGCGGTCCCTCCCAGACTGTGTTCACTGCAGATTGAAGCAGCAGCTTTCTGTGGTCCATTCAGATTTGTGGGTAGGAATGTTGACAAAGACAGGACAGAGCACCCCAGCAGCTCCCCCACTCCCAAGGACTAGTGAGAGGCGTGTTCTCCTGCAGACAGAGGGAGACGTGCGCCTCCAGCCTGCTGTCACATCTGGGAGGTCCAGGAAAAAGTCCACACCTCTCTGCTTTTAAAACTCAGCATGTACATCTCGGGGAGAACAGGTCAGAAAGCAGGCGCAGAATGCAAGCACAGTCCTGCCTCCCTTGCACACACCCAGGCAGAAGGACACAGGCTAAGTCCCTGACACATGACGTTTGAGGCTGTCTTCTCAGTGCACTCGCAGACCAACCCAGGCCATCCATTTCAGCCAGTGGGAATCACGTCACAGTAAACTGAAGTCACGATGACCCATATAGGAGGTTCCTTCTGCCAGATGCTAAACCTCACACCTGGGGGGAAGGATGGAAGAAGGTCCTGGTGCCTTTTTTAATGGCAGAAGAGGAGAGGAGGGGAAGGAGAGATGCGGGAGCGCGGACATGGAGGGGCTGGCCCGGAGCCTCCAGGCCTAAACATGGGTGTGTAGTGATGCCAACCAGCCATCTATTTACTGGCAAACATTTATGGAGCACATCCATGCACCAGGTTCTGTGCCAGGCGCAGGACACAGCAGGGAACAGGGCAGAGAAGTCCTCTCCAAGAAGGAGGGTGACAAGAAGAGCCAGCTACATGGGGATCTGGGGAAGAGCATTCCTGGCAGAGGGCACAGCAAGGACAAAGGCTCTGAAGCAGGCAGAGACTTGGTGTGTCCGTGGGACAGAAAGGCGGCTGTGGCTGGAGCAGGATGATGGTGGGGAGAACGGTGTGAGGTGAGGTTGGAGAAGGGGGCGGGGCCGCACTCAGGGCCCTGTGGGCATGGTGAGGAGTTGGATTTTCTTCCTTCTCAGCGTAGCAGAGACAATGCCAATTAGAGGGGTTGATGACAAACTCCATTTTAGGCACACAGAGTTTGAAGAGACAGCGTGGACATGTCTGGACCTTCCAAGGGGTCGTTGGAATCGGAAGATGGTGCCTGGGGAAAGACGCCAGAACTTGGCGTATAAAATCGGGCGGTGCCTGCGTAGGAGCCAGGAGCCGCGTGAGGGCAAAGAGGGGTGGCGGTGTTGGGAGAGGACTGGGTGGAGCTGAGGCCCTGGACGCTCCCAGACGTGGGGTGTGGGGAGGAGTGGAGGCCAGTGTGATACAAAGGGAGGAGCTTCGGTGGTGGGGGAAGTGGAGAACCAGAAAGATGTAATATCTCGTAAACCGCTGGGGGAGGGAAAGCCAGGTGGATGAGCCCCGCCTAGGACGTCAGACATGAGGACTGGGAAAAGATTGTGTACTTGGAGAAAGTCGTCGCAGTGGAGAGTTATGGGAATTGTAGGACTCAGAGAGCCACCAGGGATTTGCCTTCAGGCGCGGCTGGATCCAGGGGCTCAAATGATGTCATCAAGACTCTCCGTCTCTCCACTCACATTCCCTAGGTTGGCTTCATTCTCAGGCAGACTCCCCCGCCCCACAGAGTAGCAAAATGGCCACCAGCAACTCCACACGTACTCCTGCCAGCTTAGCAGTGCCAGTTTAAAGAGAGCCCCTCTCTCCTGTAGTTCCTTTCGTGAGCCCAGCTTGGAAGGATGCTGTCAGCGTTCACCTCCTCTGGGTGGCCTGAACGTGGGGGATCCCCGCAGGAACATCAGGGTGTTGTTCTAGGAGAAGGGGACATGGAGTTTGGGTGGACAAAATAATAGCTCTGTCAAGAGGAACCAGGTGGCAGGGGGTTGAACAGGTGGTGGTGAGGAGGATGCAGAGTGTCTGCGGTGAAAGGCGGTTGGAGGGAGCCACAAGATTGGGTCGGCTTCCTTTTCCTTTCAGGTAGGAGAGATTTATGCGTGTCTGCAGGCAGAGAGAGGGGAAGGTGCCAGTGGGGAAGGAGTGATTGAAGATTCTGGAGAGAGGAGATAATTGATGGAGCCAGGCCCCCTAGGAGACAGGCAGAAAATGGAGTGCAGGGCACAGTGTGATATGAAAGGAGAAAAAACAGAATGTCAGTGTCATCAGCTGCTGTTTTTCCAGAATGACACCCTTAGATGGCAGTTAGCCATGGCGTGGCTAGGAGGACAGGCCGCTGCTTGATGAGCACGCCGGGCTTTTATATTCTGCAGGGAGGGGAGTGGGGCCTTCAGAGGCACCCCTCCGAGAGCCGGGCCCCTGTTCTCCGCATGCTCGGGCTGCAGCTTCAGCCCTGGGAGCCCGTTAGCCACATGTAGAAGTTGATTCTTTACCTTGTAACATACCTGGGTTCTTTGGCTTTTTAAATAGCATTTTCCCTGATTATAAAAATAATACATGTAGGGAACTTAGAAGATAAGGTGACAAAGAAGAAAATAAAAGTCCTTCCTATGCACCACCCAGAAACGATCATGTGAACACGATGGTGCATACTGCCCATGCTAGGATACGCCGCATCTAAAATGGCTTATCTGGCTTTTCTCCATGTAGCATTCTTTTATGAGCCTTCCACCTGCCATCAGGCAGTCTTTGACAACACCGTTAGAGTCAAGTGACTGTGACAGTCTCCAGAGCAGACCCTGGGGCTGCTGACAGACACACAGGCAGCAGTGTTGCCTGGGTCTTGTGAGTCTCAGAAGTGTAGAGAATGACTTCTGGCCAAGGTTCTAACACAAGGTTCTTCCCTTGATTTGCATGGTAGTTGCATTCTTAGAAAATTCAAAGTACCTTGAAAAATACTTGGCTTTTTGTAAAACAACTGAGTTCCAGATTTAGGTAACCATAAACAATTTCTTTCCAACCTGAATGTGGCGTGAGACAGGAGACCATGCTCTGTGCCTGGACCATCCCAGGCAGTGCAGGATATTAACATCCCTAGTCCCACCCATCAGGTGCCAGTGGGGCCAACAGGCATTGAGACAGCCAAGAGCAACCCCACAGGTTTCTAGAATGTCCCCCTGAGGGCAAGCCCACCCAGCTGAAAGCCACTGGATGAGACAATCTCTAAGGGTCCCCACTTCTACATGAGCCACTAATGGGGCTTGACCCCTCCCGTGTCCTCTCTTCCAGAAGATGCCTGGTCCACCAGGATGCCGCCACGGTCGCGGTGGTGCAGCGAGCAGGAACACACGCTGCATGAGTCGTGGAACTCCCTCAGCGCCTTCGACCGCTCCCACCGGGGACGCATCTCCAACGTTGAGTTCCAGGGGGACATCCTGGACGAGTTCCTGCAGCAGCAGCAGAGCAGCCGGCACAGCGAGCAGCCACCGCTCTGGAAGGAGGAGAAGCCAGAGCCTGTGAAAGGGCAGGACAGCTGCTTCCTAGAGACTGATGATGCGAGCGACTTTAAAATCCCCGTCTTGCCTTATGGACAGCGCTTGGTCATCGACATCAAGTCTACGTGGGGGGACAGGCACTATGTTGGCCTTAACGGAATAGAAATATTCAGTTCCAAGGGAGAGCCAGTGCGAATTGTGAACATTCAGGCAGACCCCCCCGACATCAACATTTTACCAGCCTATGGGAGAGACCCCCGTGTGGTCACCAACCTCATCGACGGGGTGAACAGGACCCAGGACGACATGCACGTCTGGCTGGCGCCCTTCACGCCAGGCAAGTCCCACTCCATCTCCATAGACTTCACGCACCCTTGCCAAGTCGCCCTGATCAGGATCTGGAATTACAATAAATCACGGATACATTCCTTCCGCGGCGTGAAGGACATCACCATGCTGTTAGACGCGCAGTGCATCTTTAAAGGAGAAATTGCCAAAGCCTCCGGAACCCTGACAGGAGGTACCGTATGTCCGTAAGAATGTTCTCGAAGCCCCTGTCTGCTCCTTGCTGAGGCTCTGAGGAAAAGCTAAACCCACTTGTGAGCCAGCGACAGATAGGTCTCTCCTGTTCCAGAGACCGGGCCCCCTCCTCACCTTTTACAGCACGAGTGTGCAAGAGCTGACTTCATTTAAACTCCTCCCCTGGGCACCAGCCTTCTCAGCTTCCCTAGGGCCTGAGCCTGAGCAGGGGGTTCTCCGGCAGGGGTCTGGTTGAGCAGTGCCCTCAGGAGAGCCTGGAGGGCAGGGAGGGGGCAGGACATGGCAGGGGGAGAAGCTGGGCAAGGATATGGTCCGGGGGAAGCGGGGCCTGATCCAGAGGGGAGCTCTGGAGCATAAACTGCAGGGTCTGCCCTGCCCTTGGGCAAAGCTGCAGGGCTTTGGCACCCTGCAGGCTCCCCGGGTTGGGGTGTAACTCCCCCGCCCTTTCAGGCAAGGCCCCCAGTAAAAAGGATCAGCAGGGACCTGGGTGGGGCACCCACAGCGCCTGCTCCGGGGCCTCACCCATGCCTGAGAAACCTCACCTATTTCCTGACAGAGCACAGTGATTCTCCTCAGGTTAGGCCCCGTCATTAGACCTTGCAGTTCGTACTGTATGTGAATTCTGTTGGCAGATATGTGAAGAATAATAAGGCTCGCGTACACAAATCCAGACCTGTTAGTAGTTTGGGATTTGATAGCACAAAGGCTGATGGGTTTAGGTTCCTGGTCTACAGATCATTGGGATTTGCCATGAGCAGACTCTTCTGTCTTCTGGTAACCCCTTCAGCCCCAGAGCACTTCGGAGACACGATCTTGTTCACGACCGACGACGACATTCTCGAGGCCATATTCTGCTCTGACGAGACGTTTGACGTGGACGTGGAGAGCCTCTGCAGCCTGCGGGGCGACGAGGCACCGAGGAGGCCCAGCACTGCCGACAGCGACGGGGAGGAGAGACCCTACACCCAGGCCGGCTCGTGGGCTGATGACCGGGTAGGACTGGAGGGGGGTGGGGGCACCCCTGGAGAGATTTATTCTCCTCACTCAGAGCAGAGTGGGGAGAATGAAGATGGATTTCCTTTAAGCTGCTTGTGCTAGTGTTTTGACATTTCCCATTTTTCTCCTTCATTTTTGGTCCCATACGTCATATTTCATTCTCTAATTATTTTTATTTTTTTTAACCAAAGTGAAGAAAGTATTCAAATTTTAATCAAAGCGAGGAGAAATCAGTTCTGTCTCATCTCTCTAATTTACAAGTTGGCAGTCTCAGGGGAGTTTTCGCTTTCAGTTGCGTTTTGATCACTCGCTGCTGTTTTTGGTGGAAGGACTAGAAATGCTTTTAATAGGCAGACTTAGAATTAAAGTAATGACATGCCCGGCCATCGTCTCTTGCTCCCATGTGGAGCACTGTGTGACCGTGTGATCATGTTTAACCCTCTTGACACCCTGGGAGCAGAGACCATTAATACCCCCATTCAGGACACCAAGGTTCAGACAGGCCTGGTGACTCAGCCAAGGACACATAGTGGGAGAGTAACAAGGCTAAAACTTGAAAGCAGGACTCCAAAGTCTGTGCTTTTAATTGACAGGCAAATTTTTGAAAAATGAAAGATGACCTTCAGGGCAAGGGTCAGTCCAAGTTGAAGACCAATAATCAAGGTGAAGAGACCTCAGCGTCTCCAGGGATGTTCTTGAGGCCAAAAGGAGAAAGAGGAGATGGTTCAAGAGGGTGGGGGAGGGGAGTGGGACCAGTAGAAGCCAAAGGACAGAAGGTTCGGCCGTGGGATGGTTGTAACCAAGGCAGTGCAGCCACATGGGCTGTCAGTCCCATGGTGGTCACCAGGGTTGCAACTCACAGGGGCTGGGCAGACCATCGTGCAGGGTGGAGGGAGAATGAGGCCCAGTCAGCTGGTGGGGGGGCCCTCCCACTTCTAAGGAGAGCAGCTGCCACTCCGCCCAGACCGAGCAGGCTAGCCCGTGGCGATAGTTGTCCTGATTTTTTTAAATGAAGCCAGAAATCTGGATTTTTATATAAAATCGACCAATTAAAAACTGTTGGCGGGGCCGGCCCTGTGGCATGGTGGTTAAGTTCACACGTTCCGCTTCGGGTGGCCCGGGGTTTGCAGGTTCGGACCCCAGACACAGAATTATGCACCGCTCATCCAGCCATACTATGGAGGCGTCCCACATACAAAATAGAGGAAGATGGGCACAGATGTTAGCCCAGGGCCAGTCTTCCTCACAGAAACAAAACAAAACAAAACAAAAAACTGTTGGCAACTAATTTAAAGTGTTTTTAAGCCTTCTGTGGGCCACAAAACATGTCTGTGGTCTGGATTTGATCCATGGCCTCCAGGTGGGAGTTGACCTTGAGGCTTTCATTTGCCCAGCGTTTTCCACATGATGACGTCCCTCCTAAGGGACTCTGGTCAGATCCAGCCCTGTGAGGGGCAGGGAGGGATCGCTCTCTCCGTCTTGGGGACGAGGAACCTGAGCTCAGGGAGGCCAGTGTCATGTCAGGGTCGCACCCCTAGTGAGGGGCAGGATGAAGCTGCAACCTGCTCATCTGGGTGTCCAGGTCAGTGCATCCACCAGGGGCGCCCCAGGAGGCTCAGGGAGGGCAGGGTGCCAGGGAGGGTGAGACAAGGCACGTGGGCGCAAGGGCAGCACCATGTTCCCTGATGGCCCGAGGCTGCCCAGCAGCTGGGGTGCTTCTGGCAGGCCACCGTCCTCCCCCTCCTCCCCATAGCTGGCCAGGGGCCTGGAGAGGCTGTCCCGAGGGGCTGGGCCATGGGGTTCATCAGGTCATCACTGGGACTGAAACACCATCCCCACCAAGACTCTAGGATCCAGACAAGTGACTTCACTTCTTTCTACATCTCAGCTCTCCTATCTGTAAAGGCACTTGGACCCCACCTTACGGTGCAGAGATCTAATGAGCAAAGTTTACACGTGAGACCCGAGGAGCAGGGGGTGGCAGCCCACTCTGGCTGTCTGTAGACCAAGTGTTCTTTATCCTGGCTACCGTGGGAATCACCGGGGGAAGCTTTAAAATGCAGATTCCCAGGCCCCCGGGTTGAGAATCACTCTCTGTGGTTTGAGTTCTCCCTTCCTCCCTCTTTTTTCTCTCCCTCCTTCCCTCTCTCTCCCCTCCCTTCCTTCCTTCCTCCTGCTCACTAGATAAACGTGTATTGGGTCCTTCCCTGTTCCAGAAAATCAGAGCTTAGCTGGTAGTGTCAACTCCTGCCCTACCAATGAGAGCTGCTGGCAAGGACTCAGACTCATGTAGATTTCTGGGCCTGCCCATATCACCAGTCACAAGGCCTCCACAAGGACGGGAAACACAAGGAAAGACACAGGGCTTCCCTGGGCACAGACTGGCAGCAAGAGCTAGAAACACGGCCAGCCAGCTGTGTGGGTATACCCACCAACATCACCCCCTCTCCCTCTGCTTCTCCCCCAACCTGTGTCCAGGTCCCGGAGCTAGAGCTGCCACCCAGTCCCCCTGTCCCCGACGTCACCACTCCAGAGCCGGGCGTCTACCACGGGATCTGTGAGTACCTCTCCTGGGGCAGTGTCAGTGGAAGGAGGACCTTCAGGGGTCGGGGGAAGTCGTGGCCACTGGGACAGGGTTTCCTTGGACAGTCGGGCAGGTTGTACACTGCACAGAGAGGCCAGGTCATGGGGTGAGTGGCAGCTGAAACCAGCCTGTGCTCGGCCACCAGCCCTGGCAGGGCTGCATTACTTCCGAGCAGGGGCCCCTCTGCCGTTTGCCCTCCCGGAGGGGCACATGTACGTGCAGACGCCTCATGTGTTAGCTACGGCCCTGACCCGGGAGGCTGCCGCTGGAGCCCAGGAAGTGTAGAACAAGAAGACACAGGAGCCAGAAGAGACCTGAGGCATCTGTCAGCCCAGTGGTTCGAGCTGTCCCTTCAGACTGGACCGCAGAACAGACCATGAGCAAAGAAACCTGCGTCCTCCCTGCTCCAGGTGGGGCAGGGCGGAGGAGTACTGGCTAGGGTGCCAGGTCTTCTGAGAAGTCAGAAATGCAGATTTTTATGTGAAATCTCCAGATTTTGATGACTAATTTTGTAATATTTTAAAACACCATATGAGCCAAAACAAAACACGTGTATTCGGCCAGCTGGCTGCCAGTTTATGGCCTCTGAGCAGATCCCATCTGGGTGTCACTGTGTCTTGTCTTCTCTTTTCCTGTTTTCCCTTCCAGCCAGTTCCTCTCTTAGTCCGTGCATGTGCCCGCCAGCACCTGTGCGCGCGTCCTGGGGAATCTCCAGGCCCGAGGTCACGCTGACTGTGATCTCCTCCCTCCCGTTCCCTGTTAACAAGGCTCTGTCGCTCACTTGCTCCTGGCAGCCTCACCTCCTGCTCTTTCTTGCCCCCTGTGCATGTCATCCGCTTCCAGTTACCTTCTGACAACAAGGGATGTGCCGCGCTGTCACGTCCCTCTCCCCGTCTTCCCGCCGTCTTCCCGCCATCGTCCCCAGAAGGAAGCCTGAACGTCCCAGTTCAGCCTCATCCTTGCTCCTCTCCCCACACCACCTCCTGCGCCACCTGCAGGCTTCTCTGCCAGCCACACCCGCGGCCTGGTGTGCCCTCCCTCCATCCCTGCCTGTGAAGGGATGGCACTGGTCCCTGATTGGGTTCCCAGGAAGCAGCCTCTGAGAAGGCGTGCTCTTGGGGGAGGGCAGGAGGCAGGCCTGGAGGAGGGAGAAGCTGGGCCTCGTGCAGTCGCATCAAGGCCTCCGCCAGCTCCGCAGGGAGCTCTGGGGCTGTGCCGCCCCGTGGAGTTGTCCTGAGTTGAGTGAGGAGGCCAGGCCTTTATAGGCCTGTCTCGACATGTCCCTGGATACGGGCTGCCCCTGGGGAGGAGCATCGCCAAGGGCAGTCACAAGTGGGGACTCAGCTGTGAGCTGTGAGCACTCCCAGGCCCAGAGGAATGAGTCTTTCAGTCCTGGGGTGGGAGGTGGGATCTGGGCAGTGCCCCACAGCATCCTCCTCCCTAGGAAGCCTTCCCTGTTGTGCCCGGTGAGAATTCCTCTCTCCCTCACTCACTCCACAGAGACAAGTTATCGCTCAGAAAAGAGCAAGATGCCTTCCTTTGAATCCTCACAACCCCTTATATTCTAGGACACTCTGTCAATCACTTCAGTGCAACAGAGAATTTTAAAAACCAACTTAATGTAAGCCAGTGCCTGGTTTAGGGCTCGGTCTCGTCTACCATTCAGGTGCTGTGCAGGGACTTTCCCTGCCTTATCTCACTGAATACTCTCAGCTCTTATTCTCTCCGTTTTCCAGATTAGATTAGGAAACAGGCTCAGAGAGATTGACTAACCTGCCCAAGGTCACACAGCTAGTACAGAAGCCGAGAATGGAACCACGCATGTCTGAATTTAGAGCCCCTCTCCTCACCACACTGCCTTAGGGCTCTCACTAAGAGGCTGCCTCCCATCAGAGGTGTTTGTGAAGAGTCAGCATCCTGCACGGAGCTGTGAGGTCCTGGGAGACAGCAGTCATTTCTTGTTCAGTCTGGCCTCCCCTATATTGGTCAGGATTTATGTGTGTGTGTGTGTGTGAACAATGGAAATTGAATTCAAACTGAGTTAAGTGAAAAAGGGAATTGGTTGGCTTATGCAACTAGAAAGGTCAGGAGTTGCTGGTTTCCCAGACAGCTGGATCCAGGTGTGCACATGACGTCGTCAGGCCGCGGGGTCTCCCTCCGTCTCTCTGCCCTGTTTCGTGCTCTCTCGTGCTTCTCCCCTTCAGACTGTCCACCTGAGAGCTCCTGGAAGCTCTGGGTTTACATCCACCTCCTGCCTGGCAATCCGAGATAAAAGAGAACTTCTGTATCCCAGTGAGTCCGACAGTCCTCCCAGAATTGAGTCTCTTCAGCCTGGGTCATGTGCCCGTCCTTAAACCAGTTGCTGTGGCTCACTGTGGCAGGGAGGGAGTGGGGGTGTGAGAAGGAAAACACGGAGTAGCCAGCCTGGGTCAGAGGCCACCGCTGGAGCCAAGGGTGAGGGGTCAGCCACCCAAACAGTGTTCCGGAGGAGGTCAGAGTGCCGTAACCAGAAGGAAGGATGGAAGGCTGGCCAGAAGCAGCCACTGTCCCCTTCATCTGATGATTTCCCCAAAGACGCCGTCTGCAAATGTCTTTCCCACTGAACCGGCTTCTGACGTTTCTCAGAAATGTTATTTCAGTGCCTTTGGGAGTATTTCCCTGGAGTAGAGCTCAGACACCTTTTTGCTGCTAGAAAAGTATAATTTCTATGCTTCTCTAGTCAGTAGGAAGGCAGAAGAACCTTCTGGCCGAGCACCCTCTGCATGTCTTGAAGCCTTCGATTCCTGGATCTCTCTTCGCTGAACCTTTGGCTTTTCCCTCACTGTATCCAAGATCCTAGACCCACTTTACCAGCCTGTGCAAATGGAGAGAGCTTTGAAAAAGTGACCCAGGGGATGCGGTGGGGTTGGTAAATAAGGCCAATCCTATTAATGTTTTGAAAGGGGATATATGACTTGCTAATTTGCAGATGACACTAATTTTGGAAGTTTTGCAAATATCAGCAGTGATGAATAGGAAAGGAGCTGAGAGAGTTTGAAACATGGGAGAGAAATAACAAAATTAATTTCCATTTATATAAATACTAATTGATACACCAGAGGAAAATGAATATGGAACATGGATATTAGCTCAAAAAGGAGAGTAATTGTTTTCAGAGCAGCCCCAAATTAGATGGCATCCCAGTGCATCTTGCCAGGCAAACAAAGGATGGCACAGGCTTGGGAGAGGCTGGGGTGCTGTCTCTTGTTTTCCCAGGGGGAGGTGGTATTACTCGCTCATGGTGATCCCTCTCACCCAGATCTTCTCCCTCCTCTGCCCCCCCGGCCTTCTCTCCATCTCAGCAGCGGTATCCACAGCCACTCTGCCACTGGGGCAAAACGTCTTCTCTTTCCCTTATTCCATACAGGCCACTGAGGATCCTGGCAGTGCTGTCTCCAAAGCAGATGCTGACTCTGTCCACTTCTCCCCCATTTTCACTGCTACCACCCTTGTCCAGGCCCTCACTATTGCAACAGCCTCCTCCCTCATCTCCCACCAGAGTCCAACCCGAGAGTGCTTTCCAAGATGCAGATAAGATCATGTCACTCCCCTGCTTCGAAATCTAACCATCCGTAGCTCCCCACGGCAGAGAAGAAAATCCAGACCTCATGACGTGATCTAGCCCCTGCCCAACCCTCTGAGCTCATTTTCCTCCACCTTCCCCCTCCATCACTTGGTTCCAACCACAGGTCAAATTTGTTCCCAGCCCAGCGCCTTTGCCCTTACTGTCCTCTCAGCCTAGAATGTTCTTCTTCCAGAAATGCTGAAGAACGGTGGCCTCCTTCTCATCAGCCAGGTCTCAGCTCCAATTCACCTCCTCAGAGAGGCCCCCCTGCAGCCCTTACTCCTGCTCGGTCCCCACCTATCCCATCTCTTTTATTTTTTTGGTGATATTCATGACTGTGGAGCCATCGTGTTTATTCATTATGTGTTCACTGTTTGTCTTACTACAATAGAAGCTCCTAGAGTTCAGGGGTTTTGCTGTGTGTTTACCCCTATCTCCAGTGCCCAGAACAGGGCTTGGTACATAGTGGGTGACCAATTAATATTTGTCTACCATTGACTATGAATTTGGTGAAACTCAGTGGTTTCATTTTGGTTCCTTTAGCTGCAGGTATCTACTGACCACCTACTCTTCAACCCATCATTTATTTAAAAAAAGGGCCGGCCCCGTGGCTTAGCGGTTAAGTGCGCGCACTCCGCTCCTCGTGGCCCAGGTTTGGATCCCGGGCGCGCACCGACGCACCACTTGTCTGGCCATGCTGAGGTGGCGTCCCACATACAGCAACTAGAAGGATGTGCAACTATGACGTACAACTATCTACTGAGGCTTTGGGGAGAAAAAGGGGAAAAAAGGAGGAGGATTGGCAATAGATGTTAGCTCAGGGCCAGTCTTCCTCAGCAAAAAGAGGAAGATTGGCATGGCTGTTAGCTCAGGGCTGATCTTCCTCACAAAAAAAAAAAAAATACTTTGATTGACCATCTGTTTTTCAGGCACTGTTCTAGGCTCTGGGGATACAGCAGAGAACACAGCTCACAGTGTCCCTGCCCTCAGCGAGTTTCCATCTTAGTGGGGAAGATGATGAAAACAAATAAGCAAATGAGCATAGAGCACGTTGTCAGGTGGTAATAAGTGTTATGACAAAAAATGAAGCAGAATAAGTGTTTAGAAAATGATGGGGGTGCTATTTGAGCTTGGTTGGTTAGGGAAGGCCTCTCTGAGCACAGACTCATGATGAGAAGGAGCGTAGCAGTTAGCTTTTACTGCTGAACAAATCAATCCAAAATTTAGTGGCTTAACGACCACCATTTATTTGTGATTGGCTCATAATTTCAGCGGCTTGGCTGAGTAGTTCTCACCTGAGCTGGCTTGGCAGGCCTATCCTGGGCCTGCTCGTGTGTCTGGTCAGCTGGCAGATGGGCTGGCAGCTGAGTGTTCTAGGATGTCTTCACCTGCATGTGGGGAGATGATGGGGCGTGGGAGAAGAAGCCAAGCTCCAGGGAGGTTGCATGGCATGGCCTCACTTCCTAGCCACAGGGACGTCCTGCGACCTCCCTGGGCTTCCACCCCCTCCTCTGAGCTGAAATGGGTGGGGCCACACGACATCCAGTCTTCGTCCTCTCAGCACCCCAGGGCTGGCATTCTGTGAAAGTTGCAAAGATTGTGAATCTTTCAACACAGCCACCCAAAAGGGTGATAAAATTGGCTCCAAATTCTGCGAGGGTAGAAGAGTTCACTGGGCTTGGTCTTGCTTGAGTGGGAAACCATGAAGGAGAGAGACGTTCCAGCCAAATGTCTGATGGGGCCTGACGAGCAGATTCATGCAGTTTCTGGGCAAATGGATGACTCACCTGGGCTGTTTTGCCCCAGGATCACAGAAGATCACTTCTCAATGGTCTCTGATGGAGCAGGGGTGGGGCAGGGGCAAAAAGATGGAGGTGCCACCATAGGTCACTTCCTCTACCCTGAATCCACGTGAATCCTCACAATAGTGGCCAATTTGCACAAAATGTCCATTTGTGATGTGGCTTCCTGACGTAACTGCCTCCGTTAGTTACTTGTTTCATCATTCCATCTGCACTGAGCTCCTACCACGTGCCAGGCACTGTGCCAGCCTTTGGGGACAGGATGGTCTAACAAAACAGATGAGGTTTCTGCCCTCAGGGAGTTAGCTGTCTGGCAGGACCGACAGTTATTTACCGAATGATCACAGGATCACAGTGGGGACCCGGGCATGGAAGGCGAGGTTCATGGCAGGCTATGAATGGAGGTCTGATGTGGTCCAAGAAGGCAGGAAGGCTTCTCTCAGGAAGTGAGCTGAGATCTGAAGGATGAGCACAAGTTAACCAGGCCATGTGAGTGCCAGAGAGTGAGAACAGCATGTGCAAAGGCCCTGTAATGGGAGAGAGGAATGTAAATATGAGTGACCAAAAGATAATCTGAGTGGAGCTGGGGATGAGCTGAGAGAAATAGGTAGAAGCCAGATGGGTAAGACCTGTTGGCCAAGCAGCACTGAAAGCCACACTAGGGTGGTAAGCATGGGGTGAGGAGACATGATGGGTAAGCGGAGAAAGGATCCAGGGCTGTGTGCAGGTTTAAAGGACACTGGTGTGTTCATCCTACAGACATCAGCAGTGTCCCCAGCCCAAGGGCCACCAAGAGGAAACGTGCAGAGCCCACCCTGAAGGCACTTTCCTTTGAGTCTGGGTTTTCAAGTTGGTAAAATGCAGAGGCTGAAGGTCATTCCTCTTCCCGCCTCCATCTCAGGTTCCTCCTCTGGAACCTCTGCGGTTCACGGGCCGCTGGTCTTCCTGTTGCAGGCCTCCAGCTGAACTTCACTGCCTCCTGGGGAGACCTGCACTACCTGGGGCTCACGGGCCTGGAAGTGGTGGGCAAGGACGGCCAGGCACTGCCCATCCACCTGCACCAGATCTCCGCCTCCCCCAGAGACTTAAATGACCTCCCCGAGTACAGCGATGACTCCCGGACCCTGGACAAGTAAGTGTTTGTCAGCAGCTGCCTCTCAGAACAGCAGGGGCTCGAGGACCTGTTCTGCATCTTAAGACTTCAGACTCAAATATCAAATAGCATCTCCCATTCCCCCTTCTCCCAGCCACCCCGTGAGGTCTGTGGTCTTCCCATCTTATAGTCAAGGGAAATTGAGTCTCAGGAGAGGAAGGGTGACCCTCCCAGAGCCACACAGCTGGGGGTGGGAGACAGGATTCGAAACCAGGTTCTCCTGCTTCCAGACGTGGTTGTGCTTTGTTTTCTCCACATGCTTCACGTAGGGCCTTGAACACAGTGGCTGCTCGGTAAGCCTTTGCGGTGATGGCCTCTGTGTTTAAGCCTGAGGGACTGCATCTCTCAGGGCTGAAAGCTTTCTCCTCCTTGAGGTCGGAGGTGATTGCCGAGAAGTCTCCACAGGTGGCTGGGGCTGCACTGTCCTCTGCGTTTGTCGGATTTCATAAGCCCGGGTGGAGTCAAGTCAGTAAGTGGACCAGCCCAAGATATAGCATCGATCCCACACTCTGCAGATGGGCGCTCGGCCCCGCTGCTCAAGACAGCTGTTGGGCCTAGGCCCTGCCTGGTGGTGTGAACAAGAGGAGTCTAGGGGAGTCAGAGGGATGAGAGTTCAAATCCCAGCTCTGCCCCTTGCCAGCTAGTAAGTAAGTTTCTTAATGTCTCCAATAATAATAGTAATGAAAATAATAACTGAAATTAGAGCTGCCAGTTTTTCAGCACTTATTAAATGCCAGATGCTGGGCTATGTTAAACAGATTACAGATATTCATCCATTGAAACATTCAACAGCCCTAAGAGGCCCCCACTTTACAGGTGAGGAAACTGAGGTAGAGAGAGGTTAAGAACTAGCCAGAGGTCACCCAGACTGGTTGAGTGGCAGAGCCGTGATTGGAATGCAGGCCCACAGGAGATCAGCATCCATGCACTTAACCACTAAGTTAGATTGTCTTCCCCTGCCTCAGTCTCCTTATCAGTAGAAGGGGGACAATAAATCCCATGGCTGGGGGCAGGAAGGGGATTGTCACATCACAGCTGTACCCGCTGCCTGGCCCAGAGCACTTGTGGGGTCAGTGGTTGACTCCTCCCTGCTCTCCTGTAAGGCGCCCCTCCCCCGCAGCCCTCAGGCCCTGCGGTCATTGCCGCTCACGGCCACTCTGCTCACGGCCACTCTGCGCTCCGAGCCGTGGCCGGTCCCACTCCTGCACACTTATTCCTGGGGCCCAGAACCCAGCTACTGGCTGCGAAAGAGATCAGCTCGTGCTGCCTGGCGTGTTCATCCAAACCCCCACAGCTGCCTCTCCGCCCGGGTTATGTCATGGCAAATCCTGAGCCTGGTGGCGCTCCATCTCTGCATATTTGAGTGTATACTCTAAACAATGAGACTCTAAAAAGAAAACATAATCTCGGTACCACTATTACAACCAAAAAAATTAATGCTGATTCCTTAAATGACTGGATGCCCAGCCTGTTCCTGTTTCCCTGCCAGCCCCCGACCCCTTTTTAAACAGTTTGTTCCTTGACTTGAGATCCAGATAAAGTCCATACGTTGTGATTGGTTGATATGTCTCTTAAGCTTCCTGTAATCTCTAGATTCCCTTCCATCGTTTTTTTGTTTTTTCTTGTAAATTATGTGTGGAAGAAACCAGGTTTTTGCCCTGAAGAGTCTGGATCTTACTAGTTGCCTCTCTATGGTGTTATTTAACCTGTTCCTCAGGCCCCTGTATTTCTTGCAAACTGTTCACTGGATCTAGAGGCGTGATCAGATGGAGGTTTGACCGTTAGGACAAGATATGACTGCTGGGGCGTGGATGTCACTGTGTATTCCCTTCAGGATGTATAAAATGTCTGGTTATCAGGCTTTTGGTGATGTTGGCGGCGAATGATGCTCAGTGGCTAGATCCATTAATTTATTAGGGGTTGCAAAATGGTGATACACTGATCCTATCATTCTTTTTTCCATCAATAAAGAGAAAATTTCACTCGATTATTTGGTTACTCTAAGGTACAATTCAAACAGGAAAGGCAGTCTAGATGCTGATTCTTTTCCTTTATTTTTCAGTTTTCAAATTAATTGTTTCTCTAGCATCCTTTAAGATATTTATTTGTTTTTGACTATCATAAACTTATGGATTGAAACATACTGTGTTTGAAGAGTTTCAACGTATTGCAGTTTTTATCCTATTGATGCTCAAATTGTCCCCCTCAGATACTGGGAGCTTCCGAATCCTTTTTTTTTTTTTTGGTGAGGAAGATTGGCCCTGAACTAACGTCTGTCCCCAGTCTTCCTCTTTTTTGCTTGAGGAAGATTCGCCCTGAGCTAACATCTATGCCAGTCTTCCTCTATTTTGTATGTGGGTCACCACCACAGCATGGCTTGAGGAGTGGTGTAGGTCCACACCCAGGATCTGAACCCGCGAACCTGGGGCCACTGAAGCTTAGCGCGCTGAACTTAACCACTACACCACCGGGCCAGCAGCCCGAATCCTTTTTTAGTCGTCTTTGGCAGCTTCCCTGCTTTCTGATATGACAAGATATTCCAGGCTCATCTTGTATATTTCTCGTCCCAGTCGTGGAATCGGCCATTTCTCCAAGAAGCCCTGGTTCCTTCTAGTGGGAAATGGTGTTTAGAGACCATAATATAGCCACAAGGGATGCTCATTGCTACTGGGTCGGTCGTCGTTTCTAGGCTTTCCTGTGGACAGAGCTAGAAAATATCACCTTGGTATTCTTGAGGGGGGTCTGTAGGGACCTCCCTTCACCATCGGCTGTAAACACTTCAACCATTCTCTCCACTCTCAGAATTGGGCAACAGTTTTGCTATGGAGGCAGCCCCAGTACTAGGACAGAGAGGTAATTGCTTTTGGCAGGAAATAGAAGATTCTCTAGTGGTAGCCCCCAGCTTAATTCCACGAACACCCCTGTGTTAAATTGCTGAATTTCCTCAGTTTCAAGGTGCCAGCAATTGTAAGACACACCATCCATCAATTTAATAACAGCCTTTTAGAGGAAAAAAGAAACATTACCTCCTTGGATGAACACTTAGATTGTAAGATTTATTCCAAATCCAAAACTTTAAAATGTAAAAGGAAAAAATAAAGTTTATTTTAAAATCTAGGAAACGTGGCAGTAGCCTGAGTTTCTCCCAGTGCAGCAGCTTCAAAGTCACCAGGGAATGGGAGCGAGAGGGGAGGGGTTGCCCAAGTGGCTGAGAGTTGGGCCCTTGTCCCCAGGGCAAGGCCTCTCAGTGGCAGTGCCAGACACACGGGCCAGAGCCTTGAGGATAGGTCTGGGGTGTGGGCAGAGGCAGGCTGAGCAGTCCAGGGCAGTCTGTGGCAGGATGGTCTGGGACAAACACAGGCAGAGTTGAGGGGATGAGGCAGGATGTCTGAGCAGGAGAGCCAGAAACTGGCCAGGGTGGGCGTGCAGCGTGGGCAAGGTGACAGGTTCATTCAGAAGAGCGGCCGAGAAGAACACCAGGGTGCTGGGGGCTCCCTCCCAATGGTACGGGCTGCACCAGGAGACCCACGCTGTGTGGTTACAGGCCAGGCCAGCTCCCCCAACGGGCACCTGCCCCTTCTTGTACTTGTCCCCCGCCAGGAGCTGCCAAGTTCACCCGGGGGGCTCTTCTCTCTCTCCCCCAGCATGAGAAAGAAGAGATAGAATTCTTTCAAAATGTACCATCAAGTCAATACAGCATTTTACAGAAAGTTTGGAAAGTAGAGAAAAATAGTCACGTCCCATACCCTCTGACACAAATGTGGTTTTTACTTTTGCATAATCGCTCTGCTCCCTGTCCTCATTTGATAGCATTGAATCAGTGCCTCTGCCACCCCATAGCCTGCCTTTTCCTTGTCACTGCGTCTTCCTTGGGATTATCATTTTCACAACTGTACACATTTACTTAACCTTTTCCCTATTTTGAGGCCTTTTAGGTTATCCTTCTTTCTTTCTTTTTTTGCTAATATAAGTAATGAATATCTTTGTGCAGATAGCCTTTCCAACATGTTGAATAAATTTTCCTTAGGGGGAAAAAATTCCAGAAATGGGATCGCTGGGTTAAAGGGTCCTGAAAAATGGCACATTTTCCCCTTTTTTTTAAACCTTGTTGATTTCTTCACCGCACCTTTAACAGCATAGACTGTTATTTTTTCTCGTATTTTCTTATTTTGTCTAAGTTCACAGATGAGAGATGGCCCCTCGCTGTCGCTCTCATTAGTCTCGCCTCCCTGGATGCTCCTGATCCAGCCAGGCTCGTGCAGGCAGGGCCGCCGCGGGGAGATGAGTGGGGGCGGACCCTGTGCTGTCATTTCTCCCGAAGGACTGGGCCACCCCCATCTCACTGCTCCTTCCCCGCTGCGTGCAGGTTAATCGATGGCGCCAACATCACGACGGAGGATGAGCACATGTGGCTGATCCCCTTCTTGCCGGGGCTGGACCACGTGGTCACGATCTGCTTTGACAGAGCCGAAAACATCGCAGGCCTGCGCTTCTGGAACTACAACAAATCTCCCGAGGACACCTATCGAGGGGTAAGCCGGGGAACAGTGGCCCCGCTCAGTCCCCTGTCAGGGAGACGGCACCTTGATGAATGGCTGGCATGGCTGCCGGAGAGGAGCATAAATCCTCCAGAACTTTCCAAATGGAGCTGGGGGGCTACAGCCAGGGAGAGAGTGCGCTGCTGTTCCCTTCTGCAAACAGCAAATGCAGACTAAAGAGCAGGGCAGACTTGGGAAACCACAGCACCTTGTTCCTTCTGGGGGCCCAGGGGTCCTGAGCAGGCCCAGCCCCCAACTCAGAGTGGTCAGTTGTGGTCCTGTTCTTGGAGCACTTTGGGGGCCTGGCCCTGGGCTGAGGGCTTCACATGCATTTTGTCATTTCACTGGACTCTGGTCCCAGCCTCTGGGGTAGGTATTATTACCCCCATCTTTCAGGGTATTAAAAACTGAGGTTCAGAAAGGTCCAGTCACTGCTCCAAGGTCACAGAGCTGGAGCCCCACCCACATCTGCTGGGCTTGGAGTCCACACTTTAATTTCCACGTTGCGCTCTTCTTCTGCTGGGTGTGAAAAAGCGGGGGCCTCTTTTGCATCAGAGTGCCCCTTTCCTTGGGCTTTCCTGTCCTCACGTGACTGCGAAGTGTGAAACATCTGTCCCCTCCCACTACGTAGAAGGGATGATGATAAGGTCGTCTGAAGCACAGTGGTGCAGTTAGGGCCCTAAGACACAGGGCCCTGCATCTGAATCTCAGCTCTGACCCTAACCAGCTGCGTGACCTTGGCAAGTGGCCTGCTTTCCCTGGGCCTCAGTTTCCTCATCTGTAAAATGAGGAGGAGGAGGATGCCTGCCTCGGGGGGGTGGTCTTACCCTCTGCCACACGAAGTTGACAAAGCCAGACTCGGCCTTGGGACATGTGAGCCCCCGTCTGGGCACCCTTCATACATGCCAGAATCCTTCTGTGGGGCCTGTGGGGCCATCAGAACCGTGCTGGGTACCTTGGCGGAGTCGCAGCCCCCAGCACCCCAGGCCCCCTCCTCCAGAGCACCAGCTTCTCTGAGTGCGGTTTACAAACCCTCCCCAGGCTGCCCTGGTGTCTTTGTAAGTTGCTCTCAGTTTCAGCAGGTTTAAGAAGTCAGATATATTGGCGTTAAAAAAACATTCTTCTGCCTCAGCTCATGCCTCCGGGCCTTTACATTCCCTTGAGCCAATCAGTCTTTCCAGTTGAGCTTCCATGCCCTGGATTAACTGCCTGGAAATGTTGGGCTCAGAGCCCCTGCTTCCCAGGTCCACCCCCACCAGCCTTGGTGCCAGTGACGATGGCCGCCGTGGGATGAGGGAGATGGGGAGAGGGGCTCCACCTGAGAGGGCAGATCCCAGGGGGCAGTGTGATGGAAACTATGGCCCCTCCCCAGGAAGACGCATCGCGTGCCTACCCCGCAAGGCCCTGCTGGGCACCGTGGGGCCCCTGGCATGTGGTTAGAGCCAGGCCTTACACTCTAGGAGACGGGGCTTCAAATCCCTCCAGTGTGTCCTTGGGCAAATTGCTTAGCCTTTCTGAACTCCAGTTTCCTTAGCTACAAGATGGAGGTGATAATAGAAGCCCCCTCCGGGGGAACGAACAGAGGCCTGGGGTAGTCAAGGATGCTTCCTGGAGGAAGTGGTGGCGCTGACGAGGGACAAGGACTTCCTGGGCCTCTGCTTTGCTCTGTTGCCAGCTTCCCTTCAGTTGGCTTTCTCCACAGGGCAAACCTGGCAGCTGTAGGCTTACATCCTGCGTGCCCCAAAGTGGAAAAGAACTCCTCTTTCAAGGCGAGCCCGCAGAACCCAGGAGTCATGCTGATTGTTCTGGTCGAGTTCCATGACCCTGAACCAGTCACACGGCCCGTGGGTTACAGTTGTCAGTTTGGTCCGGTCTGGGTCACAGGTCCAGCCCTGGGGCTGGGCTAGGAATTCACCTAGGGGAACAGAGTGAAGATGTAGGGACAAGCTTTAGGTCCCCATATCCAGTCGTGCCTGAAGCCAGTCACCCTGAACTGTTAGGTTTATGTGTCCTGTGACTAACCGACTGACACAGAGGGGCTCCCTAAATGCTGCAGGAATGAAGGCCCCGGGGCCACATTAGTTGTCCATGAGACCCAAGGCAAGGCCCGTCTCTTTCTGCACAGAGGAGCCCCCTGCATCGCCCAGAGCTGATAGCCCACTTGGTCAGCCCCAGTCAGCAGCTGGGCCCGTGTTGCTACCACAAAGATGGGGTAAGGTGCGAGGAACCCTGATTCCAAAACATGTAGTCGGAGAGAGGGTGCTGGCTCGTCAGAGCCCCTCTCTGCTCCCCTACCCCTGCCCAGGGAGACAGAGCTGAGCTAACTCAGACCTGCCATTAAGGCTTTGAGATGTACTGGTAGGTCCTGGCCATCCGGCTGGTGAAATCTGGCCTAGAACAGGGGGACATGCTGACCCAAATCCCGCTGATTCAGCAAGCTCTTGGTAAGCACGTGCTGTGTGCCAGCCCTGAGGCCCATACAGCGACGGTCCAGCTGGGGTCCCTGTCACCGAGGGAGACCCAGAAACCACTGAGGACACTGCTAGGGAGTCCATGCCCTAAAAGGACGAGCTAAGGGCTATGAGAAGGAAAATCAGGAAGGGGCTCGTTCTGTCCTGGAGGAAAGTGCTAGGAGAGGTGGTGATGTGTGATCTGGGGTCTGAAGAAGGATCAGGACAGGCTAACACTTACCGAGTGCGTAGTCTGTGCCAGGCACTGTTCTGTTCTAGATACTTTATATAAGTCAACTCATCATTGAGCCCATTTAACAGATGAGGAAACTGAGGCTTAGGGAGCTTAAGTAACTTGCACAACCACTAATGGTGGATGTCAGAGCAGCTGAGTCCATGCCCTTGACCACCGTGTCATACCACCGCAGGCCCCTGCTGCTGAGTGGACCAGAGAATGTCTGTGTGTCCACTGTGGCAGGGCCTCACCTGCCTTGTCCCCTGCTTTCTGCCCAGCGGGCAGCAGAGCGCCTGACACAGAGTAGGGATGACCCTGGAAAGTGGGCTGGGCCAGGTGGTTCCGGTCTGGGAGAAAGGCCAGACCAAGCTCTCTCCCAAGCCTGGGGACCCTGTGAAGGCTCTCCATCGTAAATGCCAGCTGCCAGCAGCACCGGCCATGTCAGCACACATGGCTCTCCTCCACGCTGGCTCCTTTCCTCAGGCATATTTTTTCTTTTGTTTGCTAGGCCAAAATCGTCCACGTCTCCCTGGACGGCTTGTGCATCTCCCCTCCAGAGGGCTTCCTCATCCGGAAGGGGCCGGGCAACTGCCACTTTGATTTTGCTCAAGAAATCCTCTTTGTGGACTACCTCCAGGCTCGCCTGCCGCCCCAGCCGTCCCAGAGGTGAGGGGGCGCCGTGAACGACCCTCCCCGCCCGCGGCGCCGGCTTTGCGCGGTGCTCTGAAGTGTACACCGAAAGGGTTTTGAAATGATGATCAAACGCACTGCTTTTCAACTTGGCCGTTTTCAAGCTCAGTGGAGCCTCTCCGGAAGCCTGGGGGATGTACCCACCTTGTCTGGGGATGTTTGGGTTTCTCACAGTCTGGAGTGCTTGAGATTTTAAATGCTTCGTTGTGCTTCCTGCTAGGAAAAGAGGCTCCGGCCTGCCTTGATTCCAGAAATGCCTGCCAGCCGATTCGGGGAAGGCCTTCCTTCTCTGGTTTCTATGTTCCTGATTTAGAAAGATTCAAGGAGACAAATAGAGCCTCGCGTTTCGTGGATTCACTGGGATTTCTCGGCCCCAGTCTCCGCTGCATTAAGTTCATAACAATTTGTAAATGCCACGTTAAGTTTACTCATTTAAACCCCCGATGTCCAAACGCCAGAGGCCAAGCTCTCGAAACAAAATGAGTTTCCCTCCACTGACTGGGATCGCTTCTCGGGCCAGTCATGGGAACAGTCACTTAATTATAACATTGCCCCTGAAATTGAAGGGAACCAGGCCGGAGCAGGGGCCACCGGCTGTGGACCAGAGAGAGCAGCCCCGTGGGGAGGAGCGTGGAGGGGAGCTCTCCTCCCAGTGCTCCCTGGTGCCAGATGCCTTGTATTCACCCTTCAGGGAATCCTTCCACCTGCCTTTGGAAGTAGGCATTATTATGCCCATTTTGGAGATGAGGGAACCGAGGCCCCGGCTAGTGAAGCCGCTTGCTCAGGATCACGAAGCCAAAGCCTTCAGGGCACCCCCCACCTTCCAGCCTCCTCTCCCTGCCCTCCTCCCATCCCACCCTGCGCTCCAGCCCCTGGCTGCTTTCTGGACGAACACCAACCGCCCAGCCCCTTCCCACCTCAGGGCCTTTGCTCCGGCTGCTCCTGTGCTTGGAAAGCCCAGCTCTGGCTCTTCCCACGGCTGCCTCCCTGCCCACCCCAGGTAGCCTGCCCTGGCCCAGCACTCCACCCTGTCACCCCGTCATGGGTCTTGCTCGGCTCTCAGCAGTGTGGACTTGCCTTATTCATGAAGGGGCAGTGGAGTGGAGTGGTTAGGAGAGTGGACTCTGGAACCAGACAACCTTGGGTCACATCTCAGTTCTGCTACCTACCAGCTGTGTGACCTTGAGCAAGTGACTTCACTTCTCTGTGCTCCCGTCTCCTCATCCACAGCCTAGGGATAGAAGAGTACCCACCTCCTAGGGTTGTTTGGGGGTCACAGAAGAGTCCGTATCGGTGAAGCCCGAGAATGCCCTGTGCCGGCACTGGCGGTGACGGGGCCTCCCCCAGTAGCATGGGCGCTCCCTGCGCAGGGCCCCCCAGGGAACGGGAAACACCACGTCTGCAGTCTGTCGCCTGGGGAGCCACTGGCCAGCGATTCTGGCCTGTTGTGATCTTCTGCTTCTGTTACCAAACCAAACGTGCGTCCCTTCTTGGGAGTTAAATCAAACTGCACCAGTAGTTGTTTCACAGAGTAGAATTTTTATTTGCGGCATGCAGCAAAGGAAAACGGAGACCATAGGGAATAATTTCACAAAGCTATGGCCCCCCGAGCACAGGGAGGTGGGTAGAGAATGAATATTCAAGGGGAAGTTGCGTCAGCGCGTGTGGAGGTGGGCATAAGCTTGCAGGTGCGTGGTTTGAAATCACGCTTCTACATACATCGCATGAGCTAAAAATGGCTGCTGCGCCCCGCCCAGGGGAGGGGAATTTAGGATGTTAGTGAGGGCAGGTTGCTGAGTACAGCTCTCTACCTGTCTGCACTGGTGTCCGTCTTGCGGTTACGGTCTGGGCTAGGCTGGGCTGGTTCAGAGCGCCTGGGTCCAGGGCGGCTGTCGCTTAGAGCTTCTTCCTGGATCAGCTGAAAACCACGTGAGCTCAGGGTCCCAAGGTGTTAGATAAAGGAACACCTGCACCTTTCCAGAAGACAAGAGAATGAGGTCAAAGACAAAGGTCAGAGTTTAGGCAGGACAGGAGAAGCGGGTCAGGTGCGTGTCCGCTGACACCCCCTGGTGCTGTTTTGTGTCTCTTCAGGCTGGACGTGAGAAGCCTGGAGCGGGCGAGCATGGACTACGAGGCACCGCTGATGCCGTGCGGCTGTATCCTTCCGGCCGCAGCACACCCCGGGCCCTCGGGGGCCGGGCCGGGACCCAGCGGGAGGGCGAGGCCCTTGCCGGCGCCTTGCCAGCCCTGAGGCGAGGTCCAGACCTCAGCTGCTGGCCAGGGTTTCAGGCAGGCCCCAGCCGAGGTCGCTGGGGCGCCGTGCAGGGAACCTGAGGAGAGGAGGGGAGGACTCGCAGGCCCTCGGGCAGCTGAGTGCTGCTGGGACAGGCAGGGGCAGCAACACCGGGTCAGATCCCGCCCCCTGGCGGGCTGAGGGTGCAGGAGGGGCCCGAGAAGCAGGAATGGACCCGGGACTAGACTGGGGGCTCTCCTGGGAGCTGGGCAGGGAGGGGGTGAGGAGAGAAGGACTAATCGCTCAAATTTACGGGACCCTTGCCGCGGCCGGCACCGTTCGCAGTGGGTTGCCTGTACTAGCTCAGTCCTCACCACAGCCCCATGAGGTGGGCCCGGCCGGCACCCGCATTTCACAGCTGAGAAAACTGAGGCACAGAGGGGCTGAGTAACCTGCCCACGGCCACACAGCTGGGCAGGAGCGGGGCCGGGTTAGCGAACACAGGCAGCCTGGCTCTCCCACTAGCCCATTCTGGAAGCACCGCCTCTGGCTGTGCCATCGCCTGGGAGCCACCGTGCTGCTTCTCAGGCTTCCTGCCCTGCCTGGGGACGCCAGGAGCGAATGGGGACAGGGCTGAGGAAGGGTTGATGCCTGGGTGTGTGTGTTTGACTGAGGTAGCAATGGCGGGTCACCCTGCCACGACCCATCCCTCCTGGTGCTGCCAAGCTCATGCGTTCCCGCTCTTAACCCCTGCACACTTGAAATGAATGGAGGAGGGAACAGGTGCTCTGTTCTTATCATTCTAAGCCAGGGAAACTGAGGCATGAGATAGCTTGAGGCCTAGTCAACTTCAGCACCATACAATGAGTTTGTGACACAAATCTTTCCCCTGCCAGCTCCCTGGAGGGCACCCTCCCCTCCCCTCCTGTCCTGTCTCCCAGAGAAAGGTTTTGAAAGGTTCTTAAAGCACACAGAGAAATACGCAGTTGAAATTAAAGAAAATCTGATGCCACGTATGTTTTCATAGGCTTCGGTCTTAGTGAGAGGAAAACATGGTTTATTTCTCTCGTTCATCTCTATAAACCAAAACAATAGATATCTGCGTGCTCTCTTTGTCACTGTTTGACTTTGTTCTCGGAGAATTAAGCCTGTGTTTCCTGAATGGCGTGTCCCAGTCATCTTCCAGTTTCAGCTTCTGACCAGCTGGGGTGACCCCTATTACGTCGGTCTCACCGGCCTGGAGCTGTATGACGAGCGCGGAGAGAAAATCCCCCTGTCGGAAAACAGTATCCTTTCTGGGCAGAAAGGGGCTCCGCTCCGACTGCGGGAGCATAGAAGGGTCAGGGGAGGGAGCCCTGGATGTAGAGGGAGACGTCCCTGTGGGACCCAGACCCCGGATGAAAAATGCCGGTGGGTTCTGCTGACAGTCAGATGCTGGCCCTCGTGATGGGCACAGCCGTGAGCAGCTCCCAGCCACACCTGCCAGGGCACCCGTGACAGGAGTTCCACAAAACCAGGAGTCCTGTGGTGCAGGGAAGCAGGAGAGGCTACAGCTGCAGCCCCTCCCGGAAAACCACAGGCACTTTGGCGTTCTAGAGGCTCTGACAAGGCCTGCAGGGAGCACCCTGTTGCACTGCGTTCAACTCACTGCGTCCTGAATTTATTGACCATGGAGCCCTTTGCTCATGGAATGCCCACACCAAAATGTGGGAACTGTTAGCCCCGTGAGTTCTTAAATATTTTAAATTAGTTGCTAATATTTTTTAAAAATCGGGAGGTTTCATATGAAAACCCTGAGAAATTGGCAGTGTGAGGCCACAGTCAGTGCAGCGACGAAGGCTGGACCGAGTGTCCACTGGCCTTTGAGTTGATCTCAGTCCTCACTCATCGTTGTCTACTAGGCCCCGAAACACCCTGTTAATATTTACCAAGGGCTCACTCTGTGCCAGGGCCGTTGCAGGGTACCATCTGCCCTCATTGTGCAGGGAGTGCTGTTACCCCATTTTACAGATGAGGAACCGAGACAGAGAGGCTGGGTGACTTGCCCAAGGTCACACTGGTTCCAGAGACCAGGCTCGTGACCACTGAGCTGTCCTGCCTCTCTTCTGTTAACCTGCCTGACCCCTCCGGGCTCTTGATGGTGATCCCTGACCCACTACAGTTAGGGGACTGTCAGAACGGGTCAAACCCCAAAGCCTTCCTGGCATCGATTTGGGGTCCCTGGTTTCGTTTTCTGCCTTCTGCCGGTGACACTATCCTCCTCAGCCGGGATAAAGGATTCTTGGTGTTTTTGATGGTTCTTAGTGATTCCTGGGGTGGATAAGACTTTGTTGATTTTAACAAGAGCGCCTGCATCTGGTGTCCTCAGAGATCCTTCATCAATTCTGGGGCATAGGATGCTTCTACTCATTTCACAGATGAGGGAGCGGGCCCAGAGATGTCACAGGAGTGGCAGAGCCAGGGCTGGAGCCCGGCTCGCTGGATCCACAGCAATGCCCGTCAGTTGAGTAGCTGGGTCAGGCTGTCCTGCTCACATGCTGAGGCAGAACCCAGCTGTGACCCCGTCCCCTTGCAAAAGAAACAAGCCCTTGCAGAGTTTGCCCTGCGTTCGCCAGAGCAGCAGCAACATTTTTGTCCCTGCCCCCAGCAGTCCCATGAAACTCCCCTTTTTCAGCCAGCTCTCTGCATGGCTTCCGCCCCTCTCCGTGAAACTGGCCACCCCTCCACACACACCCCCCCACCCCCCTCAGCCTCCGTGCTTTCATTTTCCCCAAAACGTCTAATTCGGCTGTCACTTCTCCGGCGGCCCAGAGCAGCAGACGGCCGCTCTGCCCGCCAGGTCCACCAGCCCCGGCGTCCCCCGAGCCACGCCGTCAGCGTCATGGAGGCTGGCGGCCGCCAGTGGCACGTGGTGCCGGCCAAGCACACTGCTTCGGGTTATGACAGCTTAGAGGCCTCTCAGATATCGCAGCCTTCCCTGACAGCGTGAACTCCCTGGAGGGCGTGTGCGGGGACGTGCGGACCCCTGACAAGCTCATCGACCAAGTGAACGACACCAGCGATGGCAGGCACATGTGGCTGGCTCCCATCCTGCCGGGCCTGGTGGGTTCCGGAGCTCCCAGCCCTGGGGTGGGCAGGGGACTTTCTGTCCCTGGTCTCAGTGCCACATGTTTCTTCCAGGCCAAGTTAAGCTTGAACAAGTCAAAATGCCCGGGGGCTGTCAGGAAGGCTCAGGCCTTCACTAATGGGGCTGGCTCTTCCAGGCCACCGTTCTTTCTCTTTGCTCCAGGCATGGTTATTATATGGGGACACCGGGGAGATAAAGGGCCACGTGGGACTCTGAAGCCAGGAGCCCCAGTGCAGCAGGCCTGGGGGCTCGGGCATCCGTCGGTCCCTGCGGCCAGCCCTCTCTGGTTCTCTTTTCTGCCTCTGCTTCTCTGCAGTCCACCCCGTCCTCTCCACATTCGCTGTTTCTGCTCCTTCCTTGTGTCACAGCCGACCCTGCCCTCTCTCTGGCCTCACATCTGTCTGCTCAGCTCTTCCGGCCAACTGACTCAGTTTCCCAGATCTCGGACCCTGCAGTTGGTCCTGCTTATCTTTTTGCTCCATGGCCTGATGGTGAGCCTAGGGGCGGGCCTTCGCCCACCTGGGCCTGGTCAATGGTGGTCAAGAGGGAGAGGGGCCAGGAGATGGGACAGGTGGGTTTAGCACTGGCCAGCTCTCAAGACGCCTGGGGAGAGATGTGCAGCAGGGTCTGGGGCATCTGGGTGACCACTGGAGTGTCCCCTTGTCCACTCCATGTGATTGGACAGGAGGATAAGGGGGTCCATTTTCCTCTCAAAACACAGGAAGGGGCAGCATCAGCAGTTCTGTGACAGAAGTTTCCATAACCCACCCAAATTCCCCCCCACTGAGTGTCCGTCAGCCTCCCTTGAGCAGAGGCCAGCCCCTCAGTCCCCGTCCCACCACTGCAAAGGGGAAACTCAGAGCTCTATCAGCCCTCAGACCCGGGGCCGCAAACCTGTGGCCCCCTAGCCAGTCTAGCCGCTGCCATCTCAATCTTGGCCAGCCGGCGTTCATTGTCTCTTGTGTGAAGGCCGTTTGGTGCGGGGCAGATTCTCCAGCTGTCATTCTCCCAGCTAGACTCAAACATTTGTATCTGCAAGAGCCCCCTGGGCAACTGAGTTTGAGGACTGCCATCTAGACCTTTATTATTTCCATGGTACAATCAGAAGGCGGACCCTCCCCTAGCCGCACCCCCTCCCCACCTTGGGGCATTGTGAGGATGACCACAGGCCGAGACCCGGGGCCTGGGGCAGAACAAAGACTGCAGCCTGTGGCCAACGCTGAACACTTAGTGCTTTATCCTGTCTTGCGAGGGGCCCCTAATATCAGAGAGTCTTTGTTGGGTGAGGGAGGAGCTGTTGGAGGCTGCTGAGTCTCACTTTACCTGCTGATTCTGCCTGGGAAGCCCCCTCCCCACTCCCCAGCGAGGCTCACAGACCCGTGCTGGAGATTACCCAGCCGCTCCCTCAGGCCTGTCTGCTGCACTTTTCAGTCCTGACTGGGGAAGGACAAACAGGGGTCAGGGCTGAGCTGATTGCCGGGGGTGGTGCTCCTTGACTCTGGAGTTGGGGCCTGTCCCCTTGGCCCATGGAGCCCCAGCCTGTGTTTCTGGCCTGACCTGGGGAAGGGAAGGACGCACCCAGTTCTCCTGGGGTATTTAAATGAGGGCCACACCAGGCCCTCCAAGAGCCAGCTCAGCGGTTTGTTGCAAACGCAGCCACACGTGACCGGACTCAAGATGGGCTTTGAGGAGCTGAAAGGCGGCGGGAACACCACACACCGCGGCCTGAGCAGCCCAGGCTGGCGAGTCTGGGCCGGCGCTGCATCGGGGCACCCACCAGGCTCTCTCCGTGCCCACGCCCGGCACCCCCGGCCCAGCCCAGCGCCTCTGTTTCCAAACATGCCTGTTTTAATTAGTTCTTCTCTCTGACAGGTGAACCGGGTTTATGTGATTTTCGATCTGCCTACCACGGTGTCAATGATCAAACTGTGGAATTATGCGAAAACACCCCATCGAGGGGTGAAGGAGTTTGGCGTAAGTACTTATTAGCTGGGTTTTTTGAGATAATTATGCTCGTTGGTAATTAGGCCGCCGGCAATTATCATTTGTCGCAGTTTGATTTACTTCTCTCTGTTGCAACCTCAGACACAAACGCCTGGTCCTCGGATGCGGGGAAATTTGCCATCCAACTGTGAATCTAAACCTCCTCCCCCGAAAAAAGAGAAAGTGGCTTTTCTTTCATCTTTTCTTCCCAAAGCATACCGATTTAGGGAGTTCTTCATGCCGGGAGGCGAGTCTGGGGTGAGGAGAGCAGAGACCGTGGGGCTGAGACCCGAGTTTGCCTCCCAGCTCTGCCCCGTGTGCTGAAGGTGCTTAGGTCCTTTGAGCCTCAGTGTCCTCATCTGCAGCATGGGCTAATGGCATCACCTTTCTCGTGCTGTGAAGATTGGAATCAAAACGAAGGCCCGGCTCACACACGCCAGGCTCTGAGCAGGAACGCCCTTTGCCCGAGGTCACATGAGGTCACATGAGGGGGGCCCGTGGGCCACGCGCTGCAGCCCCTCCTTTGTGTCTGTCCAGCTGCTCGTGGATGACTTGCTTGTGTACAACGGGATCCTGGCCATGGTGGGCCACCTGGTTGGGGGCATCCTGCCCACGTGCGAGCCCACGGTGCCCTACCACACCATCCTCTTCACCGAGGACACGGACATCTGTCACCAGGAGAAACACACCACCATCAGGTGCGCCCGAGCCCGCTCACAGCCTCCCCCGCCAGCCCTAACAAGGACAGATGGTGAGGACACGCCCTTGGAGCCTGATCGAATCTTCCGTCTTCTCCCTCCCCACAGGAATCAGGTGGGGGATCAGGACGTGCAGATGATGAATGAAAACCAAGTCATTACCACCTCGAAAAGGAAGCAGAGTGCGGTGGACCCAGGTCAGTGTCCGTTCTCTGCCCAGAGTGTCCCCCGCTGCCTGCTCCTTCTCTGTTCAGACCAAACTCTCATCACACCTCCTCCCTCGCCCCTGTCTGCCCTCAGACGCCTCTTCTCCACCCAGGAGCCTGCCTGGGGGCTGAGGAGGGGCTGATGGGGGCAGAACCCCGGGAGCAACGTGCCGCCTTCTCCCTGCAGGCACCTCCTCCCTGCAGGCACCTCGTAGCATGATGCGGCTTCCTGAAAGCCAGGCCTTGCGGCTACAGAGGGAAAAGGCCGTTAGGGGCAGAAGTGCTATATCAAAGGGGCTGCCCTGTGCCATGGAAAGCCAGTAGAGGACACCCGAGGCGAGGGCTTCCCAGAGGAGGTGGTGTTTGGGCTGGATCCTAAAAGATGCACGGAGTTGGCCAGCAGAGGGAACAGCATGGGCAAAGGCCTAAAGGAGTGGCGTGGCAGAGCCTGCTTCAGGCAGAGGGCATGGGTCAGTGTGCCAGGAGTGCTGAGCTCAGAGGCTGCTGGGAGCTGCAGGCAGTGGCCAGGTCTCCAGGGGCCTTGGATGGCAACCCAGGCAGTTTGGATTCCACCCAGAGGGCATGGGACAGCCCTCAGGAACTGAGGCTGGCTAATGTTGATTCTTCTGTGCTCTCCCTCGACAGCCTTACGCCCCAAAACCTGCATAAGCGAGAAGGAGACGGCAAGACGGTGGCGGTGCTGACTGGCGGAGGAGGGAGAGCTGGTCCTCTCAGCCAGTGTGGGGCCCTGTCGCTGGCCCCCGCTCAGCACGCGTGTCCCCTGCCCTGTCCTCAGTGTCGGCCAGCCAGGACCCCAGGGCCTGAAAGACAGCTGCAGCCTGGAGGGGAGGCTGCTGGGGAGAAGGGGCTCAAGGGGTGGACGGCCCTAGAAAAGGCAGGAGTTATGACAGGAGGAGGAAGGGGCTGCTGCTGCAAGGTGTGGTGTGGCCTTCCCCTCCCCTGCAGCTCTGGGGCCCACTGCAGGGACCCCAGGATGCCTGGCTTGGTGCCTCCCCTGTAAGATCCAGCAGAGCAGGGCCCATGTCCACTCAGGCCTGTCATGGGATGCCGGGGCTGGGCCTGACTCGGGCCAGGACAGTGAGGTGGACCGGGGAGACCTCCTATCCAGCCTTCTCAGGGCCCAGAGAATGGCTGAGCAGGGCAGGGGGGCCCAGGCCTCAAACGCCAACACCAACACGTGCGGGTCTGCCTTCAGAGGCCCAAGCTGAGGCGCCAACAACCCTCTGCCGCACACCCCGGCTTCATTTGGGGGCTAGTGGAGCAGCTGAGAGGGTGGAATTGTTCTCTGAACTCCAGAACCATCTAGCCAGGACTGCTGTAACCCCTCAGTCATCCCCGTCCCGCCCAGGCCCTGTTGAGAAGGAGGGATCCCCTCGGGGAGCTGGTCCTGCAGGGGCCTCGGACCTCTTGTCAGACCTGAGAGGATTGGTGAGGGCATGCGTCCTGCTGAGGAAAGGCGGGGAGCTGTCCCCCCACCACCCAGATGCCCTCTGGACACACAGCAGGGGAGGCAGAGGCCCAGTGCCGCAACCCACCCTCGGGCCCCTGAGGCCACCTCCCTCCCCCTTGAGCTGTGTCAGAGGGCGGTGGCTGCTCCCTTGTTACCTGATGGCGGCTTTTCTTGCTCACTTTCTTCCTCTCTGGCCGCGCCCCGTGCCCTGGGAGTCGGGCAGTGAGGTTCTTGTTTGGGCCCCCCGACCTCCACCCGCTTCCAGCAGCTTACCAGCAAGTTGGAAATGTGCCTCGCACCCCCAGCTGAGTGAAGACCAGAACGCATCTATTTCCATCGATGTAACAAGCTCGGATCAGGGACCTAATTGGTTTCCCAGTGGTGGGTAATTTCTCGTTCCCAATATTAATCCGTTGTTTTCCTGGCGCCCAGCCCGGCCCGCCGCGGTACTGTACTCGAAGTACGTTCCTATGCAACCGAGAGCCCCAGCAAACACTTGATGAGCTTTGCAGCTTCGGCCAGAGCAGCTATGCAAATGCGCTTTTCATTTGGAGCCCTGGGCTGATGTGGAGATAAGGCATTGTTGCTCCGGAGATCCATCGTTTCTGTGGCTTCCAAGCCTCCGGCTTCTCTGCCCATCTCCCAGATGTGGGGAGCGCCGCGGGCCTCCGGGCTCCCAGGAGAGCTGACGCCTGGGGGAGCCGGGGGCTGATCAAACCAGCTCTTAGTGCCCAAAACCGGTGCCACTGCTTTAAAGGGAGCCCAGCCCTCCTTTCCTGCCCGAGGCTCGGGCACAGGTCAGGCTTGTCAGGAGATTGCACGAACACCACACACTCGCTCCAGAATCTCAGTTGATGTTCATAATAATTGTGTGTACCATGCAATTTAGGAGGGAAGAAAGGCTCCACAGGCATTAACTCTAAAATAAATTTCTATTTTTTTCTCTTGAGAAGTCAGTGAAGGATGTTATTAAGAATATAGTCTGATGCACTGGATCTGGGGTCAGACAGAGGGAGCACATACTACCTCCAAGAACTGAGTCAGTCTGCTGGAGGCCGGCTGAGTGACACGGGACAAGTCCCCTCTCTGAGCTTCCCTTTCCCCGCTTGCAAATGAGATCATAATCGTAAAACGGTTAATAGAAGCCCTTACGTATACAGTGGTTATTACGTGCCTGACTCGAACTCATTTAATCCACATAACACCCTAAGGAGTAGGCACTATTATTATCATCTTCATTTTACAGATAGGGGAACTGAGGCACAGAGAGGTTGAGTATTTTGCCTAAGACATAGCTTTGGAAGCTACTAGTCAATACACAAATTCTGAGATAACTGCAGGAGAGCTGAGGTGGGGTGCAACCCCTTGGGTCTTCCTTCAGCGTGCGTGCATCCTGGAAGCTGACACCCAGAGGCCTGGCTCCTGGCCTCGTCCCATGGTTCCCTACCCCGCTGCTTCCTTCCAGGGTGAGTGTTGGCAGCTCTTGGTGGCTGGATAAAGCAGCCCTCAGTGAGAAGGAGATTCAGTTGAAAGGGATCTGAACCGCAGCTCAGGCGCCAGCAGTGGCCTTGGTGCTGGGTAAGAGGGCCCTTTGGGTAATCCCGCCTCCCTCCCTGTACCAGGGACTGGGGAGAGTCCGTCTGTCCAGCCGGCCTGTGGGGAAAAGGGCAGGGCCTCTGGCAGCCCGCCCTGCCGCCTGCCTCCCTCTGAGTTCCTGTGAATGCAGGGGCCCTGCTCTGTCCCGCCTCCCTGGGGTTGCCCATGGTTTATCTCTGGGCCAGCCCCGGAGACCCTTGAGGGCAGGCGGGCCCGTTCAGCGGTCCCTCTGTGGGTCTAGAGGACAGGCGGGGCATCCCTGCTTCTCAGCCTCTTATTCAGGGCCAGGCAAGTGACATCAGGGAGCAAGCTGGCCCGCAAGGACCTGGTCAACAGGGCACACAGGCTTTCCTTGGGCGCAGCTGCAGCTCAGTGCCAGCGGTCCGGCAAAGTCCATGATTTTCAAGAGAAGCCAGAAAGCCAGGTGTTTTATTTATTTTTAATATGAAATCTAACTTTTAAATGTTGGCTCGACTTAAAGAATCAGACACCCAGTGAGCCAAACCAAGCCTGTCTGCAGGTAGCCTCTGGCCGGTTACAAGTCCTGGGAACCGACCCTCTGCCCCAGCTGCCACCCGCCTTAGCAGGACACCAGCCCCCTCCCGTGCTGCCGCCCCAAAGCTGCAGTCCCCAACCTGTGGCTTCATGAATGTCCCAGGGCTGGTTCCTCCCAGCCCTCTTTGCCTCTTCTGGGAGGAAAAGGAGGGAGGGGACCATTCCTGGACCCTCGGCTCCCATCCCTCAGCCCCCCATGGGCAGAAAGGCAGGGGTCAGTCGGGTGACCTTGGCATGCTGGAGGTGGCAGGCCCCAGCCTCAGCCTTGGTGGGACAGCAGAGGCCTCCTCTCCCTCCACACCCTGCTTCCCATCCCCTCCATCCCCCAGCCCACCCCATAAGCACCGAGGTGTAAATTAGCCCAAAGCTGCAGCTGTCAGGGCCCGGGGCTTGATGGCACCCAGGTGTGGGTGACTGGGACTGAATCTTGGCCACAGCGGACAAGAGGGTTCAGGAAGAGCAGGCACGGGCTCCCAGAGGAGTCTCCCCATCAGGCCTCTGTCCCCTTGGGGACCTGCACTCTGTCCAGCAGCGGGGGACCTGCCTCTGTTGGTTCAGGGTGGGTGGTTTGGCTCCAGACACCTCGGCACTGGCACCACAACCTCGAAGGGCCCCAGCGGTTCCCCAGCTCCTGCCAGGGCCGGTTCTGCAGCCAGACAGGTGGCAGGTGCCCCACGCCCAGGCACATTTGCCGAGACGCCCTGAGTCCCTCCCCAGGCCTCAGCTGCCACCCCACCTGGGCTGAGTGACACAGCAGGTCACAATATGGTAGCTCAGGCCACTCAGGTTTGGCTGCCTGTGCTGATCTGGACAACTCCCTGCTTCTCCCGAAAATTGGAAGACCTGGCAGCTCGGGGCCCATGTTACTCGAAGGCCTGGGGCCCGGGCAGGTGCTCCTCAGATCCCGGTCCCCACAGCCCCTCCGTCTCACGCTTGCATCACCGTCACAGGCCCACAGCCATTGGAGTTTGCACCCCTGAGATCGAGGCGGGTGATGGGCGTGCAGGAGCAGGAGGGGACAGGGTGACAGTGCTGTGGGGCCCGGGGGTGGGGAATCAGGTCCCACCCGCCCAGTGTGCGGAGGGCTCTCCCAGGGCCCTGGGACTCGAGCCTCTGGCGTCCAGTCAGGCAACAGGCAGGCAATTGGCTTCTGTCCAATAGGTCGTGTGTCCCTACGTGCCCACGGGGCTGCCTGGATGTACAGGCATGTCCCTAGACCCCTGTGTGACGTGTGGCATGCATGACACCACTTCCAGGCTCCCAGCCTCTGGGAAACTGCTCCACTCACAGCCCTTGTGGAGGGGGCAGCCTTCATCAGTCATATTTTGTGATAAAAACAACAAAAACACTAACACCAATACACACTAAGCCCTCGTCCCGCACTGGAGGCTCTGTGGGTTTCATCACTGAAGGTGCGTGTCCTAGACTCTGAGCCCAGACACCACGGGAACCCTTTCCCCAGCACGTTGGTGATGAGGAGCAACGGCCCTGGGGCCGGCCGGCCAGGTTCAAGTCCAGGCTCCACTGCTCCCAGCTGTGCGGCCTGGACTAGTGACTTTACACCCTGTGCTCCCCCGGCTTCCTCTCCAGGCGGCAGGGATGCTCTGGGATGGAGACATCCTCGCTGTTCCCCATCACCCTCGTGTTATAGGTGTGCAAACTGAGGCTCTCCCCGTGAGAGAGGGACCTGGGGCTGAGATGTGACTCCAGGCTGCCCGGCTCCAGAGCACCGGCTCCACACCAGAACTACACGGTACCACCTTCCACCCGGACTCCGGAATTTCAGGGGCGCTCTCCCAGCCCCAGCTGGGTGCTCTGAGAAGGCAGGGGCCTTAGAGCAGCTGAGCCCAGGCTGGGCGGAGACTGACGTCTCCTCCTCGGCCAACACTTGCCCCTGCTCCGCTGATTCACCTCATCCCCTGCCTCCTCTCCCTAGCCCACCCGCCCGCACCCCCCACCCCTGCCCACACAGGCTCACCCTGGAAGTTCCCTCCTGCCACGGAGCTTGTCCCATGCAGAGGCCCCTTCCCACTCCCCCTGGAATCCCAGGGTCCCCCATCCTAGCCATCGTGGCAGCTGCCCACTCCCCTGCCAAGCCTCCGGCCATCAGCCCAGCCACTGGCCTCCCCGAAGGCAGAGGCTCAGACGGTATTGGTCCAGGATGAAATGCGGCCCCAGAAGCAATTACTAGGGTAGCGTGGGCTGGGCCTCCCTGGAGACGGGGTGGAGGTCCCACGCCATGATTTCCTGTCTGTCGCTGCAGTAAATCCCCACGCAGAGGAGGTTGGCTCTTCCTCATGACTGATGGTCCCCGCTGGGCTGCGTCTGTGCTCAGTCCCATGGCAGGGCCATCCACTGGCACGGTGATCCATCTGTCACTGCCCCACAGCCCCTGGGTGACGAGCAGAGTGGGGCTGAGCTCCAGCCCCCCAGCTGTGTGCTCTCGAGGTTTGGGGACACGAGCTTGTCTGCCTCATTCACTCAGAGGACACCCTTCCCTGATGTCCACCAAGGCCCCGTGTGGCCCACAGTGTCCCTGCCCGGACAGCACCAAAGCCCAAAGAGGAGCCTCAGGGAAAGGCCAGCCAGTGCGGCAACCCCTCCCTCGCTCCCTCCCCGCTTGACAAGCCACACTGGAGCCGCTCCTCTCCAGCCCTGGTGCCAGCGCAGCCCAGGCCCCCGCAATCTCCCTCCAGGACCCGCTACAGCCCCCTCTCTGGTCTCCCTGCCTCTGCCCTGCACCCTGTGTCCCAGGCCTTCCCCACACACAGCCAGGATGATCTTCCCCAATGCAGAGCTGATCGTGTCTGCCTCTTAGAACCCTCCTGTCAACAGCTCCCTGTGGCCTTCAAGGGGAAGCCCAAACTCCTTGTTGTAACTCACAAGGCCCCACACACTCTGACCCCTGTCCACTGCTCAGCAGCAGACCTCGTGCCCTTGCCCCAAGCTCCAAGCTCTGTCCTGTCATAGGGCTGCACGCAACCACACGGTATTCCTCTCCACGCCAGGGCCTTTGCACATGCTGTGACTTCTGCCCACACTTCCTCGCTGCCTCCTCTTCATCCTTTAGTCCCTGCTGCGATGGCCCTCATCCCTCCTGGGTAAGTCGGTTTTTCCTCAGCTCGCCTACATAGCACTTCTCACAGGCTGAGGCGATACTTTCATCGCTAGGATTATCTGAGCCATCTCTGTCTCTGCGCTGGAATACACACTCCCTGAGGGCGAAGCTGGTGTGTCTGACCCACCGTGGCAGTCCCGGGGGGTGGCTCAGAGCCAGGCACACAGAAGCGCCTAGCAAATCGTTCTTGGATGCGGATGCCTCCGGCCCGGCGCAGGTCCGCGGTGGTCTCGGGATTTGAATCAACTCCGCAGCCCCAGGGGCTTTCCTCCGTCCCCACTTCGTCCCAAGCAAGGGGTCCGGCCCCGGCAGCCGCAGCTCTTCGCAGGGATGAGCCTCCCCCAGCTGGCCTCTCCTCAGGCCTGGCTGCCCGACGGACACCATGAATCAAGGTGACGTTTCCATTACCCACGGGAGACGCGCAAACACGTGCAGGGCTGTTGTGTGTCCTGGGCCAGCACCTGCACAGGCGAGCGTGGCGGGGCCGGCGGGAGCACGCAGGCGTGGCTGAGTGCCGGGCACGCGGTCAGCACACGTGCACACGCGGGCGCCAACTCAGCTGTGCGCTGTCCACACGAGGGCAGGTGGATACAGGCACGCTGGGCGCAGGTGCCTGGCAGCGAGGCTGTGGGGAACTCCTCGGGGCTGTGGGTCAGGCCAGCCTGCAGGCCCAAGACCGAAAGCCCGCCCCCAAAGCCACAGCCATTCCAACCGTCAGTGCAGGGGAGGGAGCTGGGATAGCCAACTGCAGGGGCAGGAGGAGCTGCCTTTGCTTCCCCACCTAGGCCTCTGTGTTCCCCCAGGCACCCCTGCCTGCAAACCAGGTGGTCCTCCCTCCTCCCAGACTTGGGCAGACAGCGGCGTTTGCTCCCCACATGAAGACAACCCTCCCAGTAATTCTCAGTAGTGACCCATTGGGATCACTCACCAGGCCTGCCTGGAAGTGCTTCCTTTTTTCTGACCAGCAGCCTTCCTGCTGCAGGCTCCGCGAGACTGAAAGACAGCTAATTCTCAGCCCCTGTCGGGGAGGTGCCCAGGAGGAGACAGGAGGAGACAGGAAGCCTCCTACCTCCTTCCCTTCCCCTCCTGGCCTGTGCAGGGGGTAAGAATGGCCCATGTTTGAGCCGTCCACATACCATAATCACATACCAGTTGCGTGACTATTTATTTAATATTTTTCTTTAAGTCGACTCTTTCTTTCTACTTAAATGCCTACTTTGGTTTCATCCTAAGCAACGATGTCCATGAAATCATGGCACTCATGTATACATTTTTTTCCTAATACACATTTACATAAACACAACTATTAAAATAGATTAAAATTTTGCCCGTGTGTCAGCTGAAATCATCCCCTGGACCTCTGTGGTCCTCTTGCCAACTTCAGAAGGACCCGGGTGAGAATAAAGAGATGCCCGGTGCCCCAGGCGGGATTCCTGCTGGATACGTCCCTGCCTGGCCCCACATCTGTGTGGTTTCTTCCCGCCCAGGAGCCAAAGCCCGAACTCCTCGCCCTGACATTCAAGGCCTTGGTAACTAGGTCCCCATCTCTCTCCCAGACCTGTCTCCTGCCCCACACAGTAGGTCACAATATTTACTGAATGAATGGGAAATGGATTAATGAATCACTCACTCGATTGATCAATGCATGAATGAATGAATGAGCACGCACCTCCACCCGGGTGTCCCCCGGGCACCTGAGACTCAAGACCTCTGGCCCTGCCCCACCCAAGCCTACAGCCTGAGAGTCACGGCCAACTCCCCCCCGACACATCTGTCCACCCTCGCCCGCTGACTCTCCCTCCTGAGCAGCTCCCGAGTCTGCTCTCATTGTCCTGCCCCGGGGCCCTTTGCTGACCCAGACCACCTCTTCTCTCCCTTCAAGTGTGGTAAAGATGAGGAAGGGGGCCATGCCGCCCACTCTCTTCTCTGCCCACCTGCCTAGAAAGTACAGCTGGGGGCTTCCCCTCTGCCACTGGCCCAGGGACCAAGTCTAGGCATCTCAAGGAGGCTTCAAGTCCCTCTGGCCTGGCTCCCCCACCCTCCCAGCCTGGTTTCCCACCACTCTCCTCTCCACTCCTGCCATCTGTACTATTTCAAAGTTCTTATAATGTCCCCAACCTTCCTCTCCCTCTACACTCTTGCCTGCCTGACATCTAGATGACCTTCATGTCTTGGCTTAAATGTCATTTTCCCAAAGGAGCCTTCCCTGACCACCACTACCCCCACCCGGCAGGCCTCTGGGCTCCCCCAGCCCCCGACTTCCCCTCACTGAGGAAGAGCAAACACCAACAAGCATTTACTATGTGCCAGGCTCCGTTCTAAGTGTTTCACGTACATTAGCTCATTTAACCCTCAGACGAGCTGTAAGAGGTAGGTATGATGATTATCCCCATGTGCCCATGGGGACGAGGCACAGAGAGGTCAGGTAACTTGCCCAAGGTCTCAACTAGAGGAGCTGGAATCTGAAGGCAGGCTGCCTGGCCCCGGCACCGGGCACCACAGCACTTCACACGCTCTACCATACACTGCACTATATACACACACTGCACTGTAATCGTCTGTCCAGTTGCTGGCCCTGCCCATCTGTGAGCTCTGTGAGCAGAGGCACCCTCTCTGGATAGTTCAGTATCCTAGCTCAAGTGCCTACCACAGCGCTTGGCACATAGTAGGGGCACAATGATATATCATTGCAGAGATGGAAACAGATGTGTGGTTGATAATGAGGATGGGTGATGCATGAAAGAATGATGGATGGAGGGATGGATGGATGGACGGATGGAGGGATGAATGGATGATGGAGGGAGGGATGGATGGATGGACGGATGGATGGACGGATGGAGGGACGAATGGATGGATGGAGGGATGGATGGACGGATGGAGGGATGAATGGATGGATGGAGGGATGGAGGGATGGATGGACGGATGGAGGGATGAATGGATGGATGGAGGGATGGAGGGATGGATGGACGGATGGAGGGATGAATGGATGGATGGAGGGATGGATGATGGAGGATGGATGATGGATGAATGATGGATGGATGATGGATTTATGGAAGAGTGAAGAACATTCTCTACTTGAGGGAAAGCTCTAGAAATCCTTCTGGGAAGGGATGAGGCCTCTTGGAGTCAGGAGTCCTGGTTCAAACCCCAATTCTGCCATTTGCTGGCTCTGTGATCTTGGGCAAGTCACATCACCTCTGTGACCCTAAGTTCCCTCGTCTGTATAATAGGAATCTGAGCCCTAGGGGTTGATGTAAAGGTGGCTCTAGACAGAGAGTAAGGGTCCCCGTGGGGGTCAGGGTGGCTTAGGGCCTGGGTTTGAGGGCTTGTTTCTTGCCCACCTCACAGGTCCCTCCTGCCTGGCCCCCACCCTGCCCACCCTCTGGAACCCAAGGCAGCCTGGCCGCCTAGCCCCATCCTGACCCCGCGCCCCAGGCCCAGCCTCGGCTCTAGGCTCCCTCCCTCGCACACCCCCATCCGGCCCTGACTGACCCAGCACCCTCAGGGCTGTCTCACCTTCAGGCTCCTTGAGGACCAGATCGGGTGGTGCCAGAGGGGACGGCCACAGCCCAGACAGCAACTGGCCTCCACACACAGCAAGAAACCAGGTTCCACAAGCATTTATTGAGCCCCTGCTGTGTGCCTGCTGTGGGACCCCCGTGGTGCCAGCGCCCCTGCCCCTCCTTCAGGAAGACCCCCACCGGCCCCTGCAGGGCTCTCCACCGCTGGCCGCCTCCTGAGCCTCCTGCTGGCTCGTTGGTCCCCAGGCTTTCAGTGACCGACGTCCGTGTCTTTCCTGGCGTACCGGCTGCCCCCAGCAGGGCTCTGCATATGATCACGGTGGCAAGGGTTAGGAGTGGCTGTCCCCAAGTCGCTCTGTGCAGCCCTGTGCATTCCCTCAGGCCACCCCGGCCCCATTTCCAGGGCCCTGAGACCCAGGCAGCGCTGGGCAGGGCGGGCCTGGGGTCTCCCACGCAGGCTGGCGGAGTCCACAGCACATGGGCCAGGTTTCCAGGGGTGCCAAGCCAGTGGTCATGAGGCAGGGGGCTGGTGCCAACAACGGCCTGAGGTCAGGGGGCCAGGCTGGGTCTCTGTCACACCCAGTGGCCCAGGACCCAGCACTGGCGGTTCAGCTCTGGTGCCTCCTGTGCAGAGCTCCGGGGCCAGGAATCTCCCATGTGTGGCTGGTGTCCTGCCAAGAGACGAGCGGGTCAGCACTGACAGCGGCCGTCCTCCACCCCCGCCCCCTCTGCCCACCACCCCACCGGCTCACCGTCCACCCGCCGCACACCCACATCCCACCCCTGGTTGCCAGGCCTACCACCCACCCTCTAACACTCCTGCCCACTCATCTGCCAACCCACACCCCGCTATCTCCCCACTGTCCCCTCTCCAGCTCACCATCCGTCTGCTCTCCACCCCATCCCGTGCCCCATCCTCCACTCGTCACCCACCAGTCCCCCATCATCTCCCATCACCCACCAGTGCCCCTATCATCCACCTGTCACCCACCAGTCCCCCTATCATCCACCTGTCACCCACCAGTCCCCCTATCATGGACCCATCCATCACCCACCAGTCCACCAACACATCTGTAACCTAGTCATACATTTCCCAGTATCTGCTGTCATCCACCTGCCAACCCACCAATATACCTGCCACTCCACTCACACACTCTTCCCACCCACAACCCCCCCACAGCCCTTAAACCCACTCATGCACCTCCCACCAGTCCACACACCAGCACTCCCATCATTGCACCATCCATCCTCCTACCCTCCATTAACATACCCACCAGGCCAGTTCCCACATACACACCTACCTACAACCCAAAACGTCCACATATCTATCCAGCCATCCACCCTCCAACTCACCTGCCTACTGGTCTACTTCCCAGCCTGCTGACACATCCACTAACTCACCTTTTCCACCCCCATGCGCCCACCCAACCCTCCATCCTCCTGCCCCCTGCCCCCTAACTACCCATCCAACAATCCCCACCGTACCCACCGACTCTGCACACCCACTGCCCACACGTTCACCCGCCCCACATCAGGCCATCCATCTGCCCCGTCAGGCCTCCCTGAGCTCCGCCGTGTGCTGCCACGGCTCAGGGAGCTGTGGGAGGGTTAGAAGAACAAGTGTGACAACTCCTGGCCCCAGGCTTTACTTGACCCCAGGGAAAAGTGAGCGAGCACGTGGGTGTGCTCCAAACTGTGAGTAGCTCTGTGGGCCAAGGCAGTGGGCAAAGACTCTGCGCCCTCCTCACTGCCCACCACTCTTGATGGCCTGGGCCAAGCGTAAGGGCTAGGAGGCTCGTCCTGATCCAACATGCTCACTCTTGTGTTTTCCCCGATTCTCGGAAGCTCACTCCCTGCCTTCGAGCAAGAGCCTCCTTAACATCTTTCTAACACACCAGAGCCGTCTCCATCTCCATCCCGTGGCCTGCCTAAAATCCTTGTACCTACTGTGCATCGAACCCTCCAGGCCCAGCTCAAGTCTCCCCTCCTGCAGGAAAGCCCCTACAGCCTCTCCCCAGCCCTCGGGGGTCTCGCTCATCTTGGAGCACCCACCCTGAGTGGCACTCCCCAGCTTTGCCCCCATTAGACCGTGAGCCCAGGAAAGCGATGGCTCAACCCATGGAGGATGCTCCACGATGGATGGATGGAGGTGGAACGCAGAGAGGAAAACAGAGGAAGGAGGGCCTGGCGTGGTGGGTGGGCTGGTGGGCTGGAGGGTGAGGAAGAAAAGTAACAGTCTATACACCCTACTAGATTCTAGTCCCATAAGCCTGTGAGGTCGCTGCCTCCCACTTTACAGAGGAGGTAACCGAGACTCAGCAAGGATAAGCGGCCACCTCAGGATTCACAGCCACGATGGAGCTGGATTGAATCAATTTCTTCCTGATGCCACACTTCCGCATTAAAAGAAATTTGTTCCACGTTGCTTTGTTTTCCTACTTGGAGCTCTAACAGATGCTCAGACATTCTTTTCATCTTTTAGCGTCAGACAGGCCCCATGAGGTGGGAATTCCTGCTGAAGCCAAGCTCCTGCTTGCACACCTCCAAGAACAGACAGCTCATTACTATTCCTTCACCCCAAAGCGGCTCTGACTGTTAGAAGATTCTTCCTAATAACAAAGGCTGGAAGGCAACAGGCAACGATGAAGAAGGTTGAGCCAACAGTGGGGGGCATGTATGCATATATTTTTTTTTGCTTTGGCTTTTTTTCTGTTTTAATATTCTTTTTTTGTTTTGTTTTGTTTTGTTTTTTCCCCCAAAGCCCCAGTAGATAGTTGTATGTCATAGCTGAACATCCTTCTAGTTGCTGCATGTGGGACGTGGCCTCAGCATGGCCAGAGAAGCAGTGCGTTGGTTGGCGCCTGGGATATGAACCAGGGCCGCCAGCAGCGGAGTGCGTTCACCTAACCACTAAGCCACGGGGCCGGCCTGTTTTAATATTCTTTAATGTTGGCGCTTTGCTAGTTTTACTATATTTTAAAAAGTAAAAAGTGGGAAACATTTGGCAAACATTCTGGAATCATTTGGCCTCAGGAAAAACATTTGTTTTGGCCCCAGTCACTGAAACAGTGGCACTCTTTGCAAGTGCTTGCTGCCAAGACATAGGTGTTTGAATTTTTTTTAATCTAGAATAAATATTTGGTGCACAGAAAGGTTTGATTGTTTTTCTAAATGAGTGTTTAGAAGTGATTGTAGCTGCTCTCGCTGTTGCCAACAGGCAGAACCTTGGAGAGTTCATTGGAACAGAGAGACAATGGTCGTGTATTTTTAAGGAAAAAGAAAGGCCATCATCCCTCCCCTTCCTTGAGTTAAAACCAGCACCTTGTCCCCTGGGTCTGGAGGTCAAGCCACAGAGGACCGGGCCCTCCTCCCCTCTCCAGCCCCCCGGGAGGGGCCCTAGGCCGTTTACAGTGAGGAGGGGGGCGCTCTGTCCTCCCCACACCTGAGAAGCACCCCGCAGCCCACCACGACTCCCCACTCACTTCCCTCCACCAAGTCTCTTTACTTTTGGGCTATCACCAGCAAGAAAAAAAAAAGCTGTCTGCTGTAGATTGGAGAATCCCACCTCAAAAAGCCTACTGCCCAAGCAAATGACATAAAGGGGTGAAGGGGCCAGAAGCAGCCATTCCTCAGCTCTGGCCAATTGTCACCATGGGGAACGTGAGCTCAGATCTTCCAAAAAGCTAACAGAAACTGAAAATCAGGATTTCGAAATAAAATCTCCTGGTTTTAAATGATGACAACTAAGGTTTTTAAAACATCATCCGTGGGCCAAGTAGCGTCTCTCAGGCTGGACTCAGCCCACAGGAGGCCATTTTTCTGACCTCTGACTGTTTCCAGGACTGCATCTCTGTTCCATGACTCTGTGCTGTGGCCTTGCACATTCTGGTCCCTCGGCCAGGTGCCCTTCCCTGCTGTTCTCTGGCTACTGAGTCCCCCACTCCTCTTTCAAGTGCTCCCTCCTCTGGGAAGCACTGCGTGACCTCACAGGCAGAAGCCTCGCTCCCTCCTCTGTGCCCCCACAACACGCTGCATATCCCTCTCTCCCTGCGCTGGTCGAGACAACAACTTTGTGTTGCCAAGGTCTCCCCAACTAACCTGGGGACTCAACGGGTCCCCAGGGACTGGGGTCCAAAGGGTCTGGATCTGCTTCATCCTGGAGCCCTCGGCCCCCAGCACCCGGCCGGGCACAGAGCAGGTCCCAAGCTGACTTTTTATAACCAATGAAGAAACCGTGCAGGAGGATGGAGTGATTTCTAGGCTTAAGAGATGAGCTCTGCCCTCCTGTCCTATTATGAGATTCTGTATATTACGAAAGGCTCTTTGCTCAGCATCTCCTCCTTTGAATACAGGCTCAGGGGGCAAAAACTGTACTTGGAGTCCAACAGTCAAAGGTTCAAGTCCATGCTCTACCGCTGACAAGCTGTGTGAACTTTTTTTTTTAAAGCTGTGTGACTTTTGACGAGTAACTTCACCTCAGAGCCTGCAAAAGGATGTGAGTTACAAAGGAGTCAGCAGGCCCAGCAGGCCCCCTGCTGCAAGTCCTCCATTGTCTGACCTCAGACAGACGTGAAAATAACAAAATACCAGTACTAGGAGCAGGTGGGTCCAGCCACCTCTCTTCACAGATGGGCAAGCTGAGGCCCATCGGTGGAAGAGATTTGTCCAAGGTCCCACTCAGAGGGCTGGTAGCAAGTACTGTGTTTCAATTCCCCCAGAACATCCCAGGCTTAGCAGAGTATTCAGCCCATAGGAGGTTCTCAGAAGACGTGATTTTTCTTCCCTTTTTATTCCAAATGGCAAAACATGAACATATTTAACATCCAGTCCCTTCCAGTCCGCACTTCCCAATCCTCCTGTGGGAAATCACTGTCTTAAACTCTCTCCAGGGCACCAAGGTCCCGGGGGATCAGCTCTTAGCTCTGCTGAATTGAATGAAATCACACCCACGGATCCAAAATGGATTCACTGGGTTGGAAGGGCCCTTCAGGACGAAGAATGCCGATGCCACCACAAGTGTGCAGATGGGGGAACCAGAGCACTTACAGGGGAAGTGATGTGTCCAGATGCTCTGAAGCTGGCAGAGGAATAGTCAGCGTGGGCAGGCCCCAGGGGTGGGCAGGTGGGTGGTATTGGTGCCTCTGACCCCATAGCAGCCCAGTCGGGCATGGGAAGAGCCGGACTCCTTTATGAAGAGCACCTTCTGGCCACTCACCCTCCCACTGTCCGAGGTGCTGAAGGCCTCTCTCTAGGACTCCCGGGCCCATCCAGCGCCTCCTGTCCAGCTGCCTAATCTTGAACTCTCACCTCTAGAAAGAGATGGGATGTGGGGAGCCATGGAGAAATGAATCAAGGTTGGCACAGAGATGGCTTTGGAGACCCTTCAGCTAGTGACACCGTCATCCCTCTTCTGTTGTAACAACCTTGGTGAGGGCACCCTGGCTGCCTCTCCAAGTTGACCTTGCTCTGTAAGTCTGCACTGTCAGGGGCTTCAGAGGCTCCATCGCATCTGGTACCATCCGTTTACTGGTTTCCTCGCAGTCTCCCCTACTAGGCTGTATGTGGACACAGAGTAGCTCTGCTTTTATTCATCACTGTGTCCCCAGTACCCAGCACAATTCCAGACACAGTATTGATAGTACAGATCTGTTGAATGAATAAACAATGGAAGATTCAGGAAGAAGAGCAGGTTTGTGTGGGATCCACATGGAGGGGAAGTTTGGGTTTCTGGTCTACCCTGGGGGCAGGTTGTCTTAGAGATCGAATGGGGGGCCCATCCTTCTCTTCACTGGAGTCCATCTTCTGGGACCTCATGTTTCTGGGCCATAACATTCTCTTCATCTCTTTTCCACACTCGGGACCAGGCTGAGTCCACTTAACTGGACACCTCTTCCCAGAGCCATTGAGTCCTTCCTTCTCTTATGAAACATTTGTTGAGCACCTACTGTGTGTCAGCTTCCATACTGGGTGCTGGGTCTACAGACAAGAGTGAGATGCAGACAGGCCCTCTGGGTGCTCACAGTCTGGTGGGGGACACAGACACCCAGGAAAGGATGATAGGAGCGAGCACGCCGACAGCTCTTACTGTCTGCCAGGAGCCACTCACTGCACCTCGTGTTCATTGGCTCATTTAATCTTCAGAAATATGAGTTAGGTGCCACCACCACGCCCATTTTACAGATGAGGAAACTGAGGCCTAGATAGGTTAAGTCATTTGTCCAAGGTCTCACCACTTGGATTTGAACCCGGGCAGCCTCACTCCAAAGGCTGGGCTCGTAACCACCATAAAATTCTGCCTTAAGGATGCGAGCGCCAGGACAGGGAAATGCAGAGATAAACGTGACCACCTCCGCCAGAGGATGAGGAGAGGGTTGGTTGCCATTCCCAGACACTTGAGCCAGACTTTGACAGCACTGCGAAGCACACAATTCCACTGGTAGGGCTTGTTTTTTGCCAAATGGAGGAAGGAAGCGGGTCATTTCAGGCAGAAGGAACAGGGTGTGAAATAGGTTCTTGGCAGGAAAATGAGGTTTTCAGGAGGTGTGAAAAACCCAGCAATGTTCGTGGCTGGGGGAAAGCAAGAAAAGTCCGTGTGGCTGGAAAGCAGGAACACGGGGCTGGAGGGGCGAGGGGTGGGGAGTCGTGGTTGCAAAAGTTGCCAGGTGCCAGGTGTAAAAAGCCAGCTGGCCCCTTGGGGGTACAGGGTTCACCCCGTAACTGGAGTTTCTGCCCTGTCATCAGACTTACCTGATGCAGACTCAGGGCCCTGTCACAAACCAAGCAATTAGAATCTCCAGGGAAAACTGGATTTTAACAACTGCCCCTAAGTGTTTCTTAGGATCATGTGTGACCGGAGGAGCACCGCCTTGGGCAAAAACTGGCGTGGAGAAGAAGAATGGCAAAGCTTTAGCTTGGAGCCTCATAGAGCTGTGACCCACGACAAAGGATCTTGCTTCTTGGAACCCAAGTATCTTCACCTGTAAGATGGAAACACCCCTCCGAGCAACTACCGCGTGAGGACTCAGTGAGCTAAAGCATTCACCGGAAGTGTGCTGACGGCTGACTAGTGCTAGGCACTTGGGCTGCCACGTGAATGTGGCGACATGTCCCTGTCCCCATGACCTTTCCACTCTGGTGGGGAGACAGTTGGCAAAGAAAGATTCCGAGAGCGATGAGTGGCTGAAAGGACTCTGTGGGGGTGTCAGAGGGGCTGGTGCAGCGCCTGACCCCATCCGGGATGCTTCATGGGGGGTTCTGGAGCTGGGAGGGGGCAGGGGCGACGAGATCAAGCTTGTGTCTCAGGAGGATGGATCGGCGGGGAACTGGCCCCAGAAGCAGCAGTCTCCATCCAGAAGCTGCTGGACAGACAAAATGCAGAGCTGCTCCTGGCGGCAGCTTCAGAGGGACAGGGGCCCAGGGCCGAGTGCTGCTCAGAATCTGGTCTGTGGAGCCACAGAAGCAGCACCACAGGAACTTGTTAGAAATGCAGACTCCCAGGCCCCTCCCTGACCTCCCAGCCAGACACTCAGGGGTGGGGCCTGGCAATCCGCGTTTTAAGGAGCCCACGAGGGGATTCTACGCTAATGTTGGCTTGGGTCTCTCAAGCCCCAGAGCCAGGGTCTCGCACATCTCTAAGCCACGTGCCTGTCTGTGCACCCAGCGAGTTGGCATTGATATTTATTTCAGAAATATGGTCTGTTTCCATTTTAATAAAGGAAGCAGACTCGAGCAGTAGTAGATTGGATTTGACTTTTATCTAATAAAAATGCCAAGTTGCTCTGAGCCCAGAAAAGTCTTCCTTGAAATTCCCTCTGCTATTGCGAGGGCAGCAGCGGCAGAGACCCGTCTAGACGGAGCTCCCAGAAGCCACCTCTGTACCCGGCGCGCAACAGGCTCTCGCCCGGCCCAGGCTTACAGACATACCTGGCAAAATCAGAAGCCCGTCTCGGGCATTGAACCTGACAGCTGCAATCAGCTGCAAACCCCAGCTGCCCCTGAAAGGAAGATGCAGACACCCGGACCGTACGGCGGCATCGCCTCCATCAGATGTCACACCTGATGTGCTCCTGAGCCAGCTGGTGGCACTGCAAAGCCCAGAAGGTAGGTTTCAAAAGCAAACTCTTTCCTCAGGAAAAATTGTGGCAGAATCCATATCACAGTAGCCCAAGAAAAAATAGCAACTTTTGGAGCAGTTAGGATAGCCAAAAGTGCATGTAACCGCGTGTGTACAAGTGGCTGCTCAGGTGGGAAACGGGGAGAAACTTGGAGGTTTAGAGCCAGCCATCGAGCACTGACTATGTGCCACTGTGCCAGGCTCTCGGGACACAGAAGTGGACAAACGAGACAGGCGCCTGCTCTCATGGAACCCAGTGGAGAGAGGCAACAAAATGAAACCAAGGATACAAAAATAAAAGATAATTTCGGAGAGGGACAGAGGCTATGAAGAAAGAAAACATGGTGGTGTGAGGGTGACCAGGGAATTGGCCTTGCACCTGAGACTTAAAGAGGAGACAAAGCCAGCCATGCAGAGATTCAGAGGGAGAGAATTCCAGGCAGAGAGAACAGCAAGTGCAAGGACTCTGTGAAGGGAAAGGTTTTGCATGTTCAAGAAGGAGACAGGCCAGCGTGGCTGAAGCAGAACGAGGGAGGGGAGAGAGGGAGGCGACGAGGTCAAAGGTTAGGGGCCGCAGCAGGACCGGCCTCATTCCCAGGGTAAGGGGACAGATCTACATGCGAAGCTGGGTTGTACCTGCCAGAGACCAGAGATCTCAGCAAAGTCAGTTTGCCTTTCAGATCCTTAGTTTCTCCGTCTACACATAAGAATAATCATCCCCCCTTCCCAGGGCTGGGCAGCCATCAGATGAGCTGGCCATGGAGTGCTTAGCAGAGACCCGCGCACAGTAAGCGTTTAATAATGCGAGCTCCCTGACTTTCCTCCTCCCGGTTCCTCCTGCCGGCAAGTCAGCCCACCACAAGATCTGAGCAGCTGCTCGGTGCAGAAATATTGCAAAACTCACCCAGGCATTTCCAAAATATTTTCTTGGCCAAAACCCCACTAGCAGCTAAGAGGCTGCGTTGGGAGATGGTGTCATTTCCCTAGACGGTCTGATCAGACTGCTTTCCTAAGCCCGTGGGCCCCGTGAGGACCGAGTCCCCGTGTGGCCCAGCCCTGCATCCTGGTGCCTGCCCAGGGTCTGACACATGGGGTATGCCCAGCCCTGGAGCCACAAACGGCAGCTCCCACTGGGGGCTCAGGGCTTGGAGCCAGACGGGATGGGTGCGAATGCCAGCTCTGCTACTTCCTGGCACAGCCATAACCTCCCTGGGCCTCGCTTTCCCTGTCTGTAAAATGGGGCTGTATTTAGGATTAAATGAGCGATGGAAGTAAAATCCTCAGAACATAGGCGGGGGTGACGTATTATCATCAGACCTGGTGGGATGAGCTCTTCCCATGACTTTTTTCATAACCCAGTCCAGGTGTCATGACTATAGCTATAGGATTCTCCCAGTTGGTTCACCCCTGGCTAAGTCTCCCACCCCCTGAGCTGGGGGAGGCACCGTGCCTCTGCTGTGACAGTGCCGCCCTGACCCCAGTATAGCTCCCCAGTCCAGGAACATGCCTTATTCATCTGCATGTCCCAGACCCAGGACGGGGTCCAGCCCAGAGAAGCATCGTTAGTAAAGATTTTTGAATAAATGAATGAATAAACGACTTTCATGTGGCCGCAGGAGAGCCTACTTCAGGTTAATTAAAGTGACTGGAGCTGTCATGCTGGCTTTCCAGCCCACAGGGGGCTGACTCCCCCCGGCCTCTGACAGCAGAGGCGTCTTTTTCTTCCCCATTGTCTTAACTCTGAGTCTCTAGCGCCTCCGCTGCCCCCCCAGGGAAAGACGGCCATCCCTGCCCACTGGGCCACCTATGAAAGGGCCACCCAGCAGAGGGGCTGTGGGGTCTGAGCTTCCTTTCTTGACCAGGAAGCCAGGATTTGGAAAACTCTGGAAGCAGTTAACAGCTCTCCACCACCCCTTCCCCGACTTCTCTGCGAGCCCCGGGGTGTCAGGATCTCTCTCCCCCCACCCCACACATTCTCCCAAATGACCTCGGCGGTCCCCTGGCTTCAAGTATCTCCATTCCCAACCCTACACAACCCTCAAACTCAACACAGACAGAGCATCATCGCGCCCTAACAACTTGTCCCCTCCATATCCATCGGTTGGTGATACCAGCCCTTGATTGCTGGAGCAAAACGTCTGTGCATATCCCAGGTTCCTCCCTCGAATCAGACAAGCCGAGGCCATGGGCGCCCCCGTGGTGGAGCAGCACGCTGACCTCCGAGGGCGCCAGGCTTTCTCCACTCCTCCCCCCTGCCCAGCAGCCCTCAGACAAGGACTGAGGAGAGTGACTGTCACATCTGGGACATGACTCAGCCGCGTGTGCTCTGCAATGGCTGCCCCGGAGGGGCCCCCGGCGGTTATCACCCTGATAACAAGCTTTTCTTGCTTACTCTGCTCCCCTGCTCCCACCTGCGTTTTCTGGGATCACCCAAATAAGGGACTTGCTATTGAATCCTTATCTCAGGATCTGCTTCTGGGAGAACCCAGACTGAGACACTCTGACAATTCTTCCAGCAAAGAACTCTTGAATCCACCCCCTTTATCTCCACAGCTCAGGCCACATCGTCCCCCCACCCCCTCCCCGGGAATGACTGGCAACACATCTGAGCTGTCTGCTGGCCTCTCGTCTTCCTCCCCTGGACACTTTCCCCACATTGCAGGTGGACGGATGGATATGGATATAGATGAACATATAGATATAGCTTTAGGTATACATAAAGATACAGATAGTCTGGGTAGGTCTCTTCCCTGCGCAAAATGCCCCTGGGCTCCCCACTGCGTAGCCCATACCTCCCCACGGTCCTCCCTTCTGTGCCCCTCCAGCCCATCTCCTCCCACTCTCCCCCTTGCTCTCCCGGCCCCAGCCACACTGGCCTCCCGTCCCAGCTGTTCCTGCTTCGGGGACTTGGACTCGCCGGCCTCTCTGCCCGGTAGGCTCTTTATTTGCTGACTCCATCTCATCCGTTAGGTCTCAGCTCCACGGCTCCGCAGAGAGCCCCCCGTGACCCTTTCCTCCATCCTCAGGCCCCAGGGAATTGGCCTGTCCTCCCCCAGCTCCCCAGCTGCCCCCAAGACAAGCCCCACAGCCTCCTTCCATCCGTGGTTTCCTGCCCACTCTGCAGGGAGCCTGGGGAGGCTCAGGCACAGGCAGGGGAGCCGGTGGTGCTCTGGAACACGCCAGGGCTCTCGGCCTTCATCCCCTCCATGTGCTTCCCCAGCCCTCGGGTGGATTTCTGCTCCCCTGTTATCCCTGAGGTGGGCACTGGCCCCCAACCCCCCCACACGCCATGCTTCCTGACACCTTCCTGCAGGAAGCCCCCCACCCTAGCACAGACGTCTGGCATGAAACCCCGGCATGTGAGCCCACGGTGTGTGAGCCCAGTGTCCACATCAGGGCCACCATGGTTCCTCAGGCAGGTCACTAGCATTCGGGCCATCTTCCTGGGCTGGTGCCTCCTGTGGGAGCTTCTTCCCTCCGAGTGAAGACATCACCCTCTCCTCTTCTCCACCCAGGCCTCCTCCCGGGCTCCTCACACACCTCCACCTTCTCCTTTCCCGCAGAGCCATCTCTCACTCAGTGACAGGATCGGAGTCAGAGACACCTGAGGTTATACCTCCTCTGCCTTAGTCCGGGGGTCCCCAGATGCAGACCCTCAGGTAGGAATTGGAGTGTAGGGAGGTCGTGGAGGTGCACGAAATGGGGCAGAGAGGGAAAGCAGCACCCAGAAGGGAAGGCAGCCAAGCCAGGGCCGCTGCGAACCCAACCCCACAGGGGGCTGTGCAAAACGCACGCCTCGGGGTCCTCCCACTCCAGGGCCAGGGAGCTTCCCCTGCATTTCTCACATTCTGTGGGCGCAAGTGGGGGAAGCTCCCAGGCCCAGAGATGCGGATAGTGGCAGGTGGAAGGCACTGGAGCTTCCTGAGAGGTCTGAGAGATGGGGGCAGGGCACTGACAGTGTCTGCGCTAACTGCTCTGCCACTGCCCAGTTAAGCTGTGTGACCTTGGGCCAGTTACTCCACCTCTCTGAGCCTTAATTTCCTCAGCTGCAAAATGTGGATAGCAATCCCAGCTGTAGGGGTTGGGGGTCAGCAAGAATATGAGATCAGGCACGAAAAGCCCTTAGTATGGGGTGGGGTGGGGAGGGAGCACGTGGGGGCATTCAGCAGGCTCAGCTGAGATTTTGCCATTTTAACTTTAATCCCACATCAACGCTTTCCTCTTCTGCCTGGAGCAAGGCCCCTTCTCTCTCTCCTTTTACCTCCCCTTTGCTTCCTGGTCTAGACATTTGTTTTCCTGATGGGCGCCCTGGGCTCTGTCTGTGGGGTCCCCCACAGCGGGGCATGTGAAGTCAATGCAGTCTAAGCCTCCAGGAGCGTCCACGGATCAAACAAACCTGTCCACTGTCACCTCCCTGGCCTGGCTACTTCAACCCTCATGCTGCTCTCCTTCAGCTTAATGGCTAACCCTGGCCTAGACTTGAGCTGTGGTCCGCCGGCCTGCCTGTAAGCACTCCAGTGTCCCTCTTGCTTTCTTAGCATCCAACCCCCACCGTGAGGGCTGTGGCCGCTGTGTGCAGAGGACTTGCTACGCTAAGACACCAGCCTCAGTTTCCCCATCTGTAGCGTGTGTCTGTGGGAGAACGCAGGGGTGCAGGGAGAGGTTGGCCGGGCTCATCTCCACAGTGCCTTCTCCTTGGGCGACCCACGAATATGTAGCGCAGGCTCCCGCAGATGAGGCCACTTACGGGCGGGGTATCTCTCGTGGCGGCAAGCTAAGCGGAGGTCCTCCTCCTCGGTTCCATCCCTCTTCTCGATCCTGGAAAGAAAAGAAGCCAAAAGCCTGTGTAAGAAAGAGCAGGCTGAGCTGGCAGAGACCCAGGACCTGAAAAAGTGCAGCCCTTCTCCTCTGGAGAATGTTTTGCAAAGCAACTTGGCCCCACTGCCCCATGGGGTCCTTAGCACAACCCTGTGAGGTGGGTGTCATTATCTCCACTTACTGATGGGGAAACTGACGCACTGGGAGGTGATGTGACCCATCAGGTGCCACACAGCTAATAAATAGAGGCAGAACAGGGATGCAAACCCATGTGCTCTCACAAAAAGTTATCCAATTCTGTGCAAATGGTATATTACAAAAGAATGTGTACAGCTTGATTTGTTTAAAAAACTACACACTGATATGCACAAAAATTTATTTGGCTGAATATTACCACAAGGCTAATGGTGATTAATGCTAGATAATGAGACTATGGGGGATTAAATCTGGAGCCTTCTTTTGAATTTACTTCTACTTTCTGATTTGGGGGCAACAGACATTGATTCGCTGTATCACTTTTCTTAACTAAATTAAAACACTTGCTAAAGACATTTCTACCTATAAACAAATCCCTGGTCCTCTGACTTCCCGCACAGTGCTCTCTCCCTCCAGCAACGGTGAGAATTCCTCCTGTGTGGCTTCCTTCTCTGGCATCTCAAGGTCACCGAACTTCTGGTAGGGGGCCTGCCTCTCCTGGCGTGGGCGGGGATGACAAGCACGGAGCAGAGGCTGATGAGGGTCAAGAGTGGAGGCAGCTGCAGATTCTCTGACACTGCTCCTCCCTCCCATCCCACCGATGACTGGGCCAGAGCGGGCGCGGCCGTAGTCCCACATCACACTCATCCATTTGTAACCCAGATAAATTCCAGTGCTCCACATGGTCCAGTCCAGCCATGCATCAGCTTTAGAGACACGCAATGAGTGCCCTGAAGTAGAAACAACTCACTCATTACTGAGTCTCCTCCAGAACACCGGAAGGACCCCCAGCTCCCTATCTGCAGCCCTACATCGTGGCATCTCTCCTCCATTCCTCTCTTTGCCTTTTCCCTGCCTTGCAGCTGACCTCTCACCCCGTCTCACGTTCAGTGCTTCCCCCACACTCTTCCAGTGCCCTCAGCACAGCGTCTTCCCTTCTCTCCACCCTCCTGTTCTGTCGACCGCTGTCCTCTTTCCTCCCACGCAAGAAGTCCCAATCCTTTCCAAAGCACATGCCCAGCCCTGTTTCCTGATTCTTCCCAGCGTATCTTATTCCCAGTTGCACAGCTGCGTCCAGAGGCTCGGGGCTGGGGAAGGAGACACGGGGAAGGTTGTGAACGACGAGGAAGCAACGCCAGACGTGGTCCCAGTGGAAGGGAGAGAAATGCTCATGCACTGATCATTTTGGTCCCCTAAGACTGTTCGTTCATTCATTCAACAGAAATTTCCTGAGGACCTGCTCCATACAGTTTGCACCAGATGCTGTGAGCAGGACAGAAAGGTCTACTTCATATCTCTGCCCTCAGAAAGCTTCCAGTCTAGGAGGAAGACGAGCTTGCACACAAGTTAGAAAGTGACAGACATTGAATAATGCCACCCAGACATTGCCCACGCCGTATGTGCCCAGGGGCTGGGCCTGTGCTTCCCAGGGGACAAATTCTGAACACGGTCCCTATTTAGAGATATCTTCTGTGGCCTGGGGGCCCAGACAGCAGAACAGAGGCCTGAGTGTTGATGCCACAGGAAGGCAGAGATCCTATAGACAGTCGGTGCTGGGGGAGGTTCACTATAAAGGAAGATGACCTTTCTTTCTTTCTTTCTTTTTTGTCTTTTAGTGGAAATATTTTTGTTATTTTCCTGATAGCACAGGCTTGCTCTAAAAAAACAAAAAGTCTAACTCCATAGAGAGAGCAGAAGTCCCCTATAATTACACCTCCATGTGGTGGGATCACCCCTGTTAGTAGTTTAGTGTTTATCTTTTCAGAATTAACTCTTTTTTTTTTTAACATAAATAGTCTCAAATTAAACACACTTTTTTGTAACCTGATTTTTTCACTTACCCATAAATTTCCAGCATCTTTTTATATCAGTACACATAAATCTCACTCATCTTTTTTTCCTCATAGTTGTATGTGAAATAATTATTAATATTCGATACCCTATTGATAGACATTCAGGTGTTTTCCATTTTTTTCACTCTTTCAAGTAATGTTGGCTGTGTATCTAGCAAATGGGGGGTGCTCCCCATCCCCAGGGGTGCTCAAGGCTGGAGTACTGCCAGTCATGAAGGTGCAACTGTATTCAAACACCGGATGGGAGGCTGGGCCAGGTAACTGAGCCCATCCTCATCCTGGAGCACCACTTGGTCATGTCCAGCGCCTCTGGGTGCTGCCACGTGGGGGACCTCCCACACCCTCCTGCATTCCAGAGCCTTAACCTTGAACCAAGTCCTGGACCCACCCCAGGCCCCCACTTCTCATGGCTTCTTATCCTGGGATCCTCTTCCTCCAGGCCTCACTCTGGGCACCTCCTTGGGCTCTGTTGGGAGCCTCAGCGCTAGGTAGAGGGGCCAGTGGGCACAGGAGCTGATGTTGAAGGAGAGAACCAGCCCGCCTGCCATGGCCCCTCCCCTCCCTGTCACCCAAACCCTGCTGCTGAGAAGCCCGAAGTTCAACAGTTAACATGTCAAAAAACACGGGCCAATTAGTGAGCATCTACTGTGGGCCAGGACTTGTGTTGCTCGGGGGGCCACAGGGACGACGCAGAGAAGCCCTTGCCCTTGAGAAGCTCACACCCGCTGTACACAGAAACAATCACAACTTAACGTGCCAAGTTTTGAGCTAGAAGGATGTTAAGAAGGTTAAGTGTGACTGACTGTCCAGTCTGGCAGTTGACAAACTTTTTCTGTAAAAATCTAGATGGTAAATATGTGAGGCTTTGGGGCCAATATCATCTCTGTCACAGCTACTCAATTGCCCCCGTAGTCCGCAAGCAGCCGCAGACAATACCAACAAGTGGGCGGGGTTCAGTAGACATTTATGTACAGCACGTGCTGGGCCCACTTGGCTCGCGGGACAGAGTGCATGAGCCTCCGGTCTAGCCAGTGGTTCTCAGCGTGGAGGCCCCCTGAAGTCCCCAGGGAGCTTAAATTAGCCGGGGATTGGGATGTGCAGCCCGGGTGGAAAACCACTTGTGTGGGGTCCAGCAGAGGCTTCAAGGAGGAAGGGAGGCCCCAGGACCGCTGGCTTCTCAGATAGGGAGCTGGGATCACGTCCGGAGGCCTTTCTGAGGGCTGTGCTGCCATTCGGGAAAGAGCTGGTTTCCTTGCACAGATGCAGCCCCCTCCACCAGATTCGCCAGTGAAAATGACAGATCTGCAGGAGCTTGGCAGCCGTCTGGTGAGTGGCTGCAGCTTGGCAGTGGTTAAGGCAAGGGCTGATGACCTTCCTGTGGCCCACGGGGCTTCCTGGCAGGAAACCCATGAGGACGAGGGGATGTTTGGGCGTGGCTGAGACCTCGAGCCCTGCAGAGAGGACGGATGGTGGCCGAGTGCAGCCCTGTGCAGCTCACCTGACCTCTCTGAAACCCTGTGATCCAGAGTTTTCTCTGGGGCAGTGGGCACGATAGTGGTGGCAGGAATGACAGGAAGGACAACCACCACGGCCCCACTGTTTGTTGCGAGGACTGACGCCCAGGACCGGCCCAGAGCCAGGGCTCAGAACAGGTTCCCCACTACTAGGTTTAAACTTGTTTAATCATTGGTCTTCTGGAACATTCTAGACTCAGAGAGAAGAGGATGGAGTTGATCTTATTCCCCACTTGTGGCCTCGGGGTCTAGCACAGCGCTTGGCCCAGAGTGTCCTGAGGAATGAGGACTGTTAGGAAGGAAGGGAGGGAGGGAGGCGGAGGGGACGAGGACGTGATGACCAGCAGCCTGAGGCTAAGCACGGCCCACTGGGGTCTTCCAGGGCGGCTGAGCTTCATGCAGAAAAAGAAGGAAGCACTGCAAATGTCACCAGGTGACAATTTCCTTTATCTGAACTGTAATTTCCTGCAGGAACTATTTTGTGCTGTCTGAAGACAAGCTTTTTTTTTTTTTGATGGTGGTGTGAGAAATTACCTACAAATCTAAATAAGTGTCTTGAAGGGTTAATGGGGGATGTTTGGGGGGAAACGCGGCTCAGAAGGGGCAGCGGGTGGACCCCGTGCTCTCGCTGTGTCGCTTCCCTCTCCAGGTCTCAGGCGGCTCCTCTGTGAGGGGTTTGAGTCTGGACGCGTCCTGTCATCTCCGAGTCTTGACTTCCTCATCTGATAAATGGGCATGATCAAGTGCCTCCCTCTTAGTGTGGTGGTGGGGACTAAATGGATGAATGAATGTACAGCTCGTCTGTCTAGAGTTCTGGAGCACCGTCATTACATTATCGCCATCGTCGCCATCCTCCTCCTCACGGCGGCCTTTATGGTCTGCCAGTCTGTGACTCCACCTCACGGTTTCCGACATGGAAGGATATTATTTTAACATATTAACCAACACTCCTTCCCCCCAACACACACACGCACCCCCTCCTTCCACTCCATCGTTTAGACCTGAGCCCCTCGTTGCCTCACGAAAGGGGTGTTTTGGAAGAAGCAAAGACAAGGCTTCAAAGTACCAAACATCTCTGGCTTTAGGGCAGAGGGAGGCCACAGGGGTCGCAGCACAGCCCTCCTTCCAGAAGAGACGGCGTCTCCCCAAATTGGGGACAAGGACAGTCAGAGCAGAAGCTGGGAATGAGTTGATGCTGTGGTGCCTCGAAGCGAATGAGCTGCAGCGAATGGCAACAACAGAGGAACCCGCTCAGACTTCTAAGTGAGAAACAAATACATTTGTAAATTGTTTAAATCCTCGTTATTCTGGGTCTCTCGACACCCATTCAAACCTGCGTGCCAACCACAGAGGCACCACCGTCATCATCATGGTGACTATCATCCCCATTTTACATGTGAAAATTAAAGCTAAGAGAGACTAGTAACTTGGCCAAAGTTTAGTGGTGTGCTGGTAATGTTAACGACTGGCTCTCCAGTGGAAAGAAAGAGCTTTGTAGTATTTGTGGACCTTATGGGGCAAATATGCCCAGCACGGCCGATCTGAAACTATCAATGTGACGTCACTGAGCGGGGAGCCACCGGGCAGACCTTCACACACTTCCCTCTCATGAGCCGACACAGATCTGCTCCACCCCTGCAGCTGGTTGCTGGCAGGTCCGGGATTTGAACTCCCGTTTACGGGTCCCTGGAGCTCAAGCATGTTTCCAGCATGTCCTGCAGATTCCCGGCTGGCAGGGGATTCTCAACAGACCCCCCCACCCCGGTACACTTGTGTTGTGAGGTCCTGGTGGAAGGGGGGGCTGGGAACCATCCCACTCTGGCTGTCCCAGAACTGCCAGCAGATGTGCAAACAGCTGTGTGGGGTGTGACTGCACTGTCACATCATCATCGTCCCTGTGACCCAGGGGAATCTGGCAGAGGCTGGGTTTGCTCTTCTTGAGAGAAGAGAAGGATGAGGCAAGGGACGGAAGCAGGGAGGCTCTGAGGATCTGAGGGTTTGAAGGTGGACCAGAACCAATGCCTCATCTCCTCCTCAGGAGGACCCCCAGTCCCTGCCCACCTAATTCCAGGGCCAACGTGGCCATGGCAGGTAGGGGCACTGGCGCCCACTAGGTCTTAGCTCTGCTGTGACAGGAGCCCCAGGGCCTCCCAGCAGTGTTCCCACCCCAGCATGCTCTCCACCCACTGGCCCTGTCTGCGCCACCCTCAAAGCCAGCCCCTCTCTCGCGGACCCCAGGCCAGCTTCTGTTTCCCAAATCTCCAGCCACGTCCTGATACAAATTAACAGTCCACATGCTGTGCTTCTCAAACCAGCTGATACAGGACTAGGTATCTCACCCTAATTTTCAATCTACCTTGGACCAGTTTTTTTAATAAAATACAACAACGAGTTGCTAGAAAATGAAATGGATAAAAACCACATACAAAAGGCAAGCTTGGGTATACCAGCAACATCACCTGCTGTGAAAGTTTCCAAATACACATCTCAATTTCTGTCCTTATGTCACTGTGCATGTTTGCACATGGGCACTGGTCCCGGGGTGACACTTTGAGCAGCACTGGTCTGTAGGACCTTTCTTTGTCCACTGGCCTCTGCCGGCCACGTCCACCTCCCGACCCCTGAGCAGGGCTGCACCTGCTCTGTCCTCCAGCCTGACGCTTCCCAAACTTAACGGTACCCACAGATCACCGGAAGAGCTTGTTAGAATGCAGTAGGTCTGGGGTTCTGCATTCCAACAGCTCCCAGGGGAGGTCGATGCTGATGGGCCCCGGACCACATCTGAGGAGCCAGGCACTGGACCCTTGGCTTTGGGCGTGTGGGGCTCTGCTCAGCTTCGGCACAGTCGTCCTCCATGTTCTAGGCTGTCGTCCAGCAGACCCAGGCCTCCAGTGTCCTGCCCAGAGTCCTGGCTACAAATCGGCATCACCCAAGAACGAGCAGTAGTGAAGGCGGGGCAGGGGGCGCCCCGAGCGCTCCCCGCCGGCTCCCTCCGCCTCTCGTTTCCCCTCCAGCTGGCTGATATTTAAGAGAAAAAGTGGGAGTTCAGGGAGCTGCCATTTTCCCAGATGTCTGTCCCACTTCCCTCTGATGGTTTTCCACTTCAAGGACCATTCTGCACATTCGCTTCCCTTTCATGGGGGTTGGTGAGCGATCTCATCCTGGGAGCCCGGCGAGGGCCCTGCGATCTCCACGGTGCCGTCTCTAATTTCTGGGAGGGGCGGCGACTGTACACGTCTACAGGGTTAAATCTCGAGGGAACCGTCACGGAGGACATAGGACACACTGATTTTTATATGATCCATTTGCAATCGAATAAAGGATGGAATTAAAAGGAACTTTGGCAAATAGATGACCACAAGTAGGAAATTAAGATTCCATAACGTCACATCAGAAGTGCCATTCTAAGATGGGGGAAACAAATGGGTTTTTAAAATGATTCCTTTTTTTTTTCTTTTCCCATTTTATGGGTCATATCATCATGATACAAAACCTTGGGAAGATACAGAGAAGACGAAGCTGTCCACGGTGCCAATGCCTCCCTGAATCTTTGTACACACAGAGATCTTTCACAGTTTCGTCTCCCGTTTCTCCAATGCTGGGTTTTAGAGAGAAACCTCTAGTTATTACTACCTTGAGACTATTTTCAGAACCGCATGGGTTAGATATCATTACTTTGAAAAGCGATCCCTGGCATTAGCGGAGTCCCCCCAACTCCACAGCCTCTTAGGGAGCTCTGAGGGCCCACGATGAAGTGGAAATCTCTAGGCTGGGTTTACCTCGAAAGCTGCTTCCTCTGCCCAGCCATGGCTCTGAGGAAAGAGAACAGGGGGCAAAGTCGCCGAGGTGGGCATGCCTGAGGCGACGTGCTGTCTGGCATGGCTGGGGAAACAGTGGGGAGAAGGCCATGCAAGCAAGACCACGGGCAGCTCCCAGAGGGCAAAGGTCACCTTGGCCTCCTAGACTGACCAGTGACACCCCACGAGGCCCCTTCCCGGAGGCCTTCCTCTCTGCTCTTTGTCCCTCTCTCCATCCATCTATTAGGAAATCAAGGTGAGTGGACGTGTGTCCCTGTCCCGTGGAGCTGGCTCAAGTCACTGCCGGGTTAGGGCTGTGACGTGTGCCGTCGGGGAGGGTCCACGGGGACATGTCCCAGGGGAGTCGATACTTGAGGTGCGGTCTGAAGGCCCAGCACCAACAAGGCAAAGAATGAGGGTGCACTGCAGGCAGGGAGGACAGCAGTCCAGAGGCGACACGGAGGCAGGCGAATGACCCGTCTGGGGAACTGTGGAGGTCCTGGGGGCGCTCTGTGCGGGTGGAGGGAGTCCGGGGTCCATGGTAAGGATAGGTGGTGGCCGCGCCCCATAAGTCATGGTGAGACGCTGGGTCTTTGTCCTGGAGCTGTGGGGTCACTGCAGTGTTTTAGGCAGAAAGATGGAGGTAGAGGGACCCTGATCATATGAGCACAGTGAAGGGGCACCTGTCTGCTGGAGGAGGACAGACGAGAGGGAGAAAGTCAGGTGTGGGATGTACATCTTCCCTCCACATCGGAGATGAGAGCGGACGAAGCCTTGGACTAGAAGGACGGGAGTGGACACGGAGAGACCTGAACTCACGGAAGGGGAAATGCACCGTCCTGGTGTGAACTGGATACGTGGGTGTGAGGACTTGCAGCTGTCGGCTCGCACAAGCAGGACCACGGGGGGGATGGATGTGGAAATAGGCCTGGGTTGGGGGAGACTATGATGAGTGAGTCCCGGCCATGCTCGTGTCTGGTGCCTTTGAGAATCCAAAGTGGAAACGCCAAAGAGGCAGCTGGCTGTGGAGTCAGGCGTTGGAGCAGACTAAGAATGTGGGAGTCCTGGCACGTGTGTGGCCACGGAGGCTAACATCAAATGAGGAGAGAAGAGGACCTAGAACTGACCCTGGGAGCATCGCCATTTAACAGAACGGAGGTGGGAGGGGGTTGGAGGGGGCACAAAGCCCAGGGGAATGGCTGGTGGGAGCACAGGGAAGAGGGTGTATGTGGAGTGTCAGGTCTGCTGGGAGCTGTTTTAGGGAGTAGGGGCTGGAGGGCAGATTGCAGGGGTCGAGTCGTGAGTGGGAGGTGAGGAAGTGGTGACAAACCTTTCTAAAAGTTTCCCTACAATGGACAGGAGAGAGAGCAGAGCTGGGGGGAGTGGGGTCCATGCGCCCCTCTGCACCAGTCACGGAGATGTGTAAAGGGGGGATCGGCCCCTCCACTGTGTGGGGATGACCTATGTCCATGCCCATCTCCCGGGGTCAGGGTCTAGCTGCTCTGTATCTGCAGGAGCCTGGTGAGGGCTGGCGCCAGAGGGAGGCTTGGGGAGGGTTCTCGCTCCACCTTTGCAGGGGTAGAATGAGAGATAAGAGATCCAGGTCCAACCCCCACCCCACCCTGCTCTTGAATCACACCAAACTGCTTTGAGTTTCCTAAATACACTTGTTTGATACCGTCCTGGCCTTTGCTCATGCTGTCGCCTGTGCCTGAGGACGCCTTCTCACGCCCACTGCCCAGCTGGTATGAGTGCTGCGCGTATCTCTACAAACTCGGCTCCAGGGTCTCGTCTGTGAAGGCTTTTTTACCCTCTACCAACCCCTGGGGCCTGAGCCCTCTGCCTCCAGGAGACCTCACAGGCACCAGCGCTCACTAGACAGAGCCGGGTGGGCGGGTCATGGAAGGACTGCACGGCGCTCCTCGCTCCAGCCCACTGTCACCATGCAGGACCCCGGCCCAGAGTGGCCAGGCCCCTGGCTTTCCCATGAGAAGCCGAAAAACTTGATAAAACCATGAAATCTCCCGATTTTTAAAACTCAGCCAAAATTTAAGAATTTTAAAACCACCACAGGGGCCCAACAAAGCACATCTTCAGGCGGGATTCTCCAAGGGCTACCACATTGCAGCATGCACTGGGCCCCTCTCCCAGGCAGAGCGTGTGTCTTACTTGCCCTGCATAGAGGGAAGTTTCTGGCAGGGGTGGGGGTAGGGGGAGAGGGACCCTCCCCAGCTTTGTGCCAGGGACTTAATTGCATCATCTCACGTAATCCTCAAAACAAAACTCTGAGGAAGGTGTGGGACCATTTTCCAGCCAGGAAAACTGAGGCTCAGAGAGGTGAAGTAACTTGCCTAGGGACTCACAGCTAGCAAACTGCAGAGTTAATTTCAACCCCTGTCTATTTCTTCCTGTCTTCCACAGGGCACACAGGCACCGCCCTCAAACAGCGCCTGCAGCAGGAAGCACTGTACAACTTTTGAATATGATTAACAGTATAATTATTATGGATAGTTAATAATGAACTTAGCGAGCCCCTACAGTTATGGTGCCGAGACCGAGTGGAAACCAAGAAAGATGAGCTCCCCGCTCTCTTGCGTGGTGTGCACATGGGAAGGAGGGAGACACAACAAGAAAGGCAATGAATTAACAAGGAAGTTCAGAGTGTGACAGCCCGGCAGAGCAAGGGGAGGTGACCAAGTCGGGGGGAGGCCGTCGGAGGAGTAGGAGCTGCCCCCGCTGGAAGCTCTGGGCCTTTTGCTCCCTGCTTTCCCCCTGTGGCTTTCCCGCAGGAGGGGGGATGTTTGTTCAGTCTGGCTGAATCCCCCTGGGGTCCAATCCAACAGGTCTCATTTTCCTCCACACGTTGTCAAGCCAGATCTGAACATCAAGCATTCAAGAAAGCCCCAATCTGCAAATATTTACCTTTCATTGAGCAGCCTCAGACCCTCCCCTCAGGAGACCCCATTAAGACCCCCTCCAAGGAACCACAGGCAGGGTGACGCTGGGAGAGTTTAATTCCAGACGTTTCTCCGAGCAGGTGAGGCTGCTCAGTCAGGGGGTGTAGGCTCCCCGCAACCAAACCCAACACGCGTGCGCACACACACTTTCTTCCACACCCCACCACATCTCAAAACCCCTGAAACCTGTTCAGAATCTGTCTGACTGCAGCTCAGACCTGCACTGGGCTCCTGCAGAGAACAGTCCAACTGGACACGGTGGGCCAGGTGGGGCGGCAGCTCTGTCTCCTCCTGCTCCATCAGCCCCGACGGGGCACCGTCGTGTCCCCAGTCAAGAGGACAGCAGGAGGGGCCTGGACGAAGCGGGATCCACAAATGACTCTCAGGGGGCGGCTGGAGACCCTACACCCTCTCCCAGGGCATGTGTCCCCCACACTCTCCTGCACGCACGGCCTGTCTCACACCTCGCCCGCCCTCAGATGGGCCTCTGCAGGCAGAACCTACAGATCAGTCCTGAGAGGCCTCACAGCAGTGACTGACTGTGACCTGGTTCAAATCCCAGCTCTGGCACTCATCCGCTGTGTGACCTTGGACAAGTCACTTCACCTCTCTGTGCCTCGCTCTTGCATCTATAAAATGGGGATACAATACTATCTATTACCTCACAGAGGTATTGTGGAATTAACTGAGTCACCTCTAGAGTACTTAGAGGAGTATCTGGCACAGGGCAAGTACCATGCAAGTGTTAGCTGCGGTTATTACCATGACTACTAGATTCCTAATATCTAAACTCCATCTCCATTTCCATCCTAAGCTAATCATTGCAAAGCCTACACTTCGCATTAGTAGCAGAAGGGACAGGAACTCACACACAAACGCCCTCCATATGTCAGGCACTGTGCCAGCACGTCACTGGGTTATCAAATTTGAGCCTTCCCAGGACGCCGAGGGCTCTGGCGTCTTTCATCTCTCCCACTGTGGGTCAGGCGAAACTGGCCCAGAGGGGCCCGGCGTCTTGCCCAAGTCACACAGCAGCGAAAGGACAGAACCGGAGACCTCATTCAGGGTGGGGGGCCTCCAGACCCCTGCTCTTTCCACAGCACCCGCTGTCCCCCAAGGAGTAGGAGACGGGGACAGGCGGGGCCTGGATCCCTGCCCTCAGGTCCCTGGCTGCGGTTTCAGGGATGCCGGCCACTGCAGGATTTCAGCCCTGCCGCTGGGCCACCTGCAAACCTGTGCAGAGATCTGCCCACGTGCTCTGAGCTCTTTGTAGGGAAGGCACCAAAAAAAAAAAAAAATTAGAACAGCCCAGCTAAGCTGAAATGCTCTCCTCAGAGAGGAAGGGAAATAAAATTTGATGAACCTCTGCATAATGTTCCAGTTATGAATGTGTACAGTGATATTCTGCACATATGCTGGGGAGCATTCTCGTCTCCCACATCGTCGGGGCCTGAGCCGTTAGGGCCCATCTGAACTGGGGCATCAGCCAGTGGCAGCTTCTTGCTGCTGAGACATGAAGCGGTCCCGTCTCCTGCCTCAGCAAAACAAGCTTGCCCACGGCTGCCCTGGGAGGTGGCTCTCTCGCAGCGGAGGGGACGACTGACACACTGCGAATGGGGTGGCTTTAGACATCAGGCTGTTTATATGGCAGCTATAAACATTTCCTGAGTGCCTACTATGGGCCCTGTGCTATGCCTTTCATCGCCACCTGCCTAGTGACCGTGCTCTGTCCACGGCCGTGGGCGAGGCAGGCCTGTGTGCCAGCCTGACCTCTCTGGCCACAGCTGACTGGCCCGGGACTGGACACTTGACCTGGGATTTGATGTGGGGGGCGCTGGGCTGCTGAATCTGCCCCAATGATGGTGGCGCTTGAGCTGAAAGGAGGCAGTCAGGACGGAAGTCTCCAAAGAGAAGAATTCAGGTGATCACCAAACAAACCCACAGAACATTTCGTGAGCATCTGCTAGGTGCCTGGCCCAGTTCTAGGTGCTCGGCGTACAGTGGGAAACAAGACAGCTCCTTCTATCACGGCTCACAGTCTACACACTATCGAACAGACAAACAAATAGAATAACGTCAGATTATGTCAGCTGCCATGAAAAAGTAGCAATGGGATAAACAGTGACTAGGACAGAGTGTATGGCATGTGCAAATTTAGACCAAGTGATTAAGGAAGGCCTCACTGAGCAGGTGACACCTGAGCTGAGACCTGAGAGAGCAACCAGGTGAGTATTCTACAGCATGTGCAAAGGCCTCAAGGTGGGGATGAACTTGCAGTATTCAGTGGACAGAAAGGAGGCCCATATGGCAGAGGAGAGATGATGGGGTCTGTAACAGTCAGAGGTCCCTGTGTGGCCCCCACCATGCACCTCCTCAGCTTGAAATCCTTCCACATGCCCCATGGAGAGTCCAACTCTTCTACACTGCCTGGCTCTGCAGCAAGTTCCCCCTTGTCCTCCTCAGACTCTGTCCTTGGTCCTGAGAACCTTTCAGTTCCTTGCCACTGAAAGGCATTACTGCATGTCCAATCAGCTCCCCCAGAAGCAGACTCCATGATAAGGATTTGAGTTCAGGTAGTTTATTTAGGAATTGATTCCAAGAAATATGCTATCCATCCATCCAACCATATATCCATCCATGCATCCATGTGTCCATCCAACCATCCATTCATCCATCCATCCATCCATCCGCCCATCCACCCATCCACCCAACCATCCATCCATCCATCCACCCAACCATCCATCCATCCATCCAACCATCCATTCATCCATCCACCCATCCATCCATCCATCCACCCACCCACCCATCCATCCATCCACCCACCCACCCAACCATCCATCCATCCATCCACCCAACCATCCATCCACCCAACCATCCATCCATCCATCCATCCATCCACCCATCCATCCATCCATGCATCCATGCATCCATCCACCCAACCATCCATCCATCCATCCATCCATCCATACGTACATACATACATACATACACACACACATACATAAGTACACCCACCAGTTATTATCACCTTCTCCATTCCCAGCTGGACTCTGAGGACCCAGCTGATCAGGTGTGGTCCCTGACTTTGAGGAGCCCTCCTCCTCTAGCAGCCATCACCAATCCCACTGCTGGGTCCTCTTTTCACTCAGTTCTGTGACAAAGGCCAAGAAGGAAACCTTGGTTCGGCCTCTGGAGGCGCCTACCTTGGTTCTAAGAAGCATGAGGCCAAATGCCAACACTCATACTCGGTTTCTCAAGCTCTGATCACATAAGCCCAGGGCAACCTCATGCCCCATGAAACATTAAAATGCCCCAGAAATTCCAGAAGAATGGGGTCCAAACTCTGCCTCACCCAGCCTGCCCTTTCTACCCCACCACCCCTCAGAACACTTTCGTCAGACCACTCACTCCAGTTTTTGAGTGGAGACCTGTGGCCACTGGGGCCAGCCCCTGGGCTTCAGATCCCCAGTGGTGGCAGAGGTGACCCACGTGCACTGACCTCTCCCGGAAGTACTTGATGGCCTCAGGGTCTATGAAGGTCGGCTCCTCGCGGTAGCCCTGCTCAAAGACCTTGCGCTTGTGCCGGAACTCAATGACCGTCTTGGTGTAGGAGTTGAGCGTGGTGACAGAGGCTGCCATGCAGCAGGTAAAGGAGCCCCACGCCAGGCTGCCAAGAGATCAGGAGAGAGGTGCACGGTGAGGGCGAGCAGGGGACAGGAAACCCCACCCACAGACATTCATTCCCCTGCACGGCTGCCTCCTCTGGGCCAGACCTAAGCAGGTGTTGCTGTAGAGAAGAACAAGACTCGGTCCCTGCCCCACTCACAGTCTGGTCTGGGAGACAGCATTATCTGCACATTGTGATGCAGACACGACAGAGCTCATTACTGGGAGGCAAGAAGACAGCAAGTTGTTCCATCCAAGGGGGCCCGCATCAGGGAAGGTTACCAGAAGACAACAAGCTCGCAGTGCATCTTGGAGGATGAGCGAGAGTTTGCCAGGGGAAAGAGTGTTCCAGGAGGGGAAGAGTGTGTGCAAAGGCACGGAGGCGGGAGGCAATAGGGAATGTTCTACAAACTGTAGAAGGTTTGGAATGCTGGAGTGAGGATGCGTGAGGAGGTTAGCGGGAGCTGGTGATGGAGTGGTAGATGGGGGCCAGATACCCTAAAAGCTGGTTTCCATGAGAGTTAAATGACCTTTGTTCATGGGCGACCTTGGGCGAGATGCTTCAGCTCTCTGCCTCATACTCCTCATGTCCATTTTAACGGACAGAACAACAGCACCACCTCACAAAGCTGTTGCAAGGTTGAAAGGAGATGATCCATTGAAAACATCTTGGAACAGTGCCTGGCACATAGTAGGCACTTAAGAAAGGTCTGCTCTCATTCCTATCATTAACATTCTTACTATACACTGCTGGCTGACATGGTTTCCAAGCTCTCCCTCTGAGAGCTTGTTATAATGACCTGCGTGGCTCTCTGCTCCACACTTTCCCCATGCACAGCTGGGGGCTCCTGGCTGCGCTCACCTGATGTGTATGCTGAGCCAGCCCAGAGCTGGAGAATCTGTCCTGTCCATGTCTGGAAAGAAGGGAAGGATCGTTTGTGGCTAGGAGGCTCAGCTGGCCAGGATGCTGGTCTTCCCTGACCCACTGCCCCTTCTAGAAATGGCCATGGGCCTGATTCCTCTGACCAAGACCATGCGGTAACACTTAGAACCAGGAGTGGGGTACCCGCCTTGCTCCAGTCACATCTGATCTGGTTTCCGGGTCCCTGTTCCCCAGTCTCTGCCTTGATGACTGGTTTCTTCCACATCAAGGGCTCAGTTTTGTTGTTCCCAACCTCGTATTGTCTCAGAGCCTCCGGCCTCCCCTTCCACCAGCTATGCGTCGGGTCTCAACACCACCATCCCTGCATTCCTCAGGGTCAGTGCAGCCCACCTCCCACACCCACTGCTCTTCTCTTTGTCAGCCTCAGAGCACCCAGACGGAAAGCAAGGGAAATCCGAGGATTCAGTCTTTCAGGGATCCCCAATCATTATCTACTCCTATTGCCAAACCCATGAATGGATTCCCATATTCTTTTGATAAGGAGCTAATTGGATCTCCCAGAAGCTCTGCATATCCATAATAGACAGCTGTGAGGTGCCAGTCTGGCCCCTCTAAGAACCGCCCTGTCCATCAAAGGGTCCAGTAGGTGACCCCACCCTCCTGTTCATAGATGATTGGATGAGGGCTGAACATCTGACCAAAGCTGGTCCAGTCAGACACTCTCTCCTCCGAGCAATGATCCGGGAGTCTGCTTGAACTAGAGGCATGGGAGTTGAGAGCGAGGATGGAGCATGAAGAAGCAGGCTTTTCCTGGGATTCCGTGAGTATACACACGTCGGCTTTGCCTGACCAGCATCCATCTGTTAAGGGATTGCCCCTTCCCTCCTCTCGGGCCATGTGGTTTGCGTGGGGCTGGCCTCACCCCCAACCCTTCGGGGTGAGCCCACGACCTAGGCCTGGCCGATGAGAGTGTCGCTTCCCTCTGGCCTCAGTCACCGGTTCAGGGATGGGCATGTGATACCCAAGTCAGGCTAATGAGACTCAATCCCAGGACTTGCGCTGGAGCCATCGGGAAACAGGGCCCATCTTTCTTCTGGAGGCCAAGCTGGTGGGATTTGAGCCAGGACTGCTGGGGGCCGTCTTGCCACCATGCAACCTGAGGGTGAAGCTGAAGTAAAAGAAAGGAGAGCCACGAACAGGAGCCACGTCCCTGAGCTGACGCCAGTACCCCTGGACTTCTCAAGTTACGGGAGCCCAAATTCCTTTTCCAGATGTGTTTTCCCTTAAGCCGGTTTGAATTGGGTTTCCGTCATTGGCAACCAAAGTTCTTACACAACTGCTTTCTATAAATTCCTTTCTTTTGCATAAGTTAGTTTTACAGTGAATGTCTAGTCTTTCCAACCAGGGGTCTTAACTCTGCCCAGGCCCGACTCCCAACTCTGGTGACTCAACCAGAGGAGGAGCGTCACTCTCCATCTCACACTCCTGTTTAATCTCACCACAGCCCTCGTCACACCCTGTAATCCTCCTGCAGACTTTTTTCCTATTATTTATTTTTCTTTGTTTTTAAATTAAACTCTTTATTTTGAGATAATTATAGATTCACATGCGGTTGTAAGAAAATACAGAGAGATCGGTGTACCCTTGACTCAGTTTGCCCCAAGGGTAACATCTTGCAACTATAGCGCACAACCAGGATATTGACACTGATACAGTCAAGATGCAGAATGTTTCCATAAGTCACCACAGTGATCCCTTTTGTTGCCATCTTATAGCCACACCCACTTCCTTCCCAACCTCTGGCAACCACTAATCAGTTCTTCATTTCTATAATTTCGTCATTTCAGGGATGTTATATAAATGGAATCACACAGTATGTATGTTTGGGATTGGCTTTTTTTCACTCAGCATAATTCTCTGGAGAGTCATCCACGTTGTTGGGTGTATCAACACTCTGTCTTTTATGTTGCCGAATAGGATTCCTACCAGCAATGTGTGAGTTTCTCCACATTCTCACCAGCACTTGGTGTTGTCACTATTTTTTTTTATTTTAGGTATTCTGATAGACATGTAGTAATATCTCCTTGTGGCTTTCATTTGCATTTCCCTAGTGGCTAAGGGTGCTGAACATTTTCTCATTTGCTTATTTGCCATCGGTGTGTCCTCTTCAGCAAAATGTCTGTTCATGTTTTTTGCCCACTTTCTAATTGGTTTGTTTTGCTGTTGCTGTTGTTTACTGTTGAGCTTTGAGTGTTTTAATCCTAGATACTAGTCCTTTGTCAGACACGAGGTTTACAAATATTTTCTCTCACTCCGTAGCTTGTCTTTCCAATGTCTCATCAAGATTTTTCACAGGGTGAAAATGTTTAATTTTGATGAAATCCAATTTATCAAGTTTTCCTTTTATGCTTTTGATGTCAAGTCTAAGAACTCTTTGCCTAGGTCTGGATCCCAAAGATTTTTCTCCTAAAAATTTAATAGTTTTACATTTTATATTTAGGCTCATGATCCATTTGAGTTAATATGTATATAAGGTATAGAGTTTAGATCAAGACTGATTTTTCTGCTTATGAAAGCCCAGTAGCTCCATCACCATTGTTGAAAAGGCTATTCCCCCTCCCCTGAATGGATTTGCACCTTTGTCAAAAATCGGTTGGGCATTTTTGTGTGGCCTATTTCTGGGTTCTTTGTTCTGTTCCATGGATCTGTGTCTATCCCTCCAACAATACCACACAGTCTTGGTTACCATAGCTGTATAATAAGTCTTGAAATTGGGTAGACTGATTCCTCCCACTTTATTCTTCTTTTTGAAAATTTTTTTTAGCTCTTCTAATTCCTTTGCCTTTCCTTATAAATTTTAGAATAATCCTGTCTATATATGTAAGAAATCTGGCTGAGCTTTTGATAGGAATTGCATTAAACCTGTATACCAACTTGAGGAGAACTGACCTCTTTACTATGAATGTGATCTATCTCTCCATTTATCTAGATCTTCTTTGATTTCATTCACTGGCTTTTTGTGGTTTTCAGCATAAAAGTCCTATAAATGTTTTGTTATATTTATGCCTATGTATTTCACTTTTTTTAGTGTAGATGGTATTGTATTTTTAATTTTGTTGTCCAAGTGTTCATTGCTAGTTAATAGAAATATAATTAATTTTTGTATTTTTATCTTGTATCCTGAGACTATACTGAACTCATTTATTAGGTCTAGGCATTTTTTTTCATAGATTTCTTAGATTTTTCTACATAGATAATCATGTTATCTGCAAATAGGTGTAGCGTATTTCTTCCTTTCCAATCTGCATGCCTTTTATTTATTTTTCATGCTTTATTGCACTAGCAAGAACTTCCAGCACCATGTTGAGTGAGACTGGTGTTCCCAATCTTAGGGAGAAAGCATTCAATCTTTTACCATCAAGTATAATGTTAGCTGCAGGTATTTTGTAGATGCTCTTTATGAAGTTGAGGAAGTTCGCGTCTATTCTTAGTTTTCTGAGAGTTTCTTTTTTTAAAAAAAATTGTGAGGGGCCAGCCCGGTGGCACAAGTGGTTAAGTGCACACACTCCGCTGCAGCGGCCCGGGGTTCACAGGTTCGGATCCCAGGCGCGCACTGACGCACTGCTTGTCAAGCCATGCTGTGGCGGCATCCCATATAAAGTGGAGGAAGATGGGCATGGATGTTAGCTCAGGGCCAGTCTTCCTCAGCAAAAGAAGAGGAGGATTGGCAACAGATGTTAGCTCAGGGATAATCTTCCTCACACATACACAAAAAAAATCATGAATGGATACTGAATTTTGTCAAACATTTTTTCAGCATTGATTGATATCATCATGTGATTTTCCCTTTATATCCCTTTATCTTCCCCCATTAATAATATAACTGCCTTAAATATTTCCTCTGTGTACATTTAGAACTGCATCAGACCATGTTATAATTTTTGCTTCAACCATCAAGCATGGTTCAGAAAACTCAAGAGGAAAAGTAAATTTTTTCTTTTTTCCTTCCTGATGTTTCAAGAGTCCTTCAAAAAAATTTTTTTTCTGCTTAGAGAACTTCCTTTAGCCATTCTCTTAGGGTAGGTTGACTGGCAACAAATGTTCTTAGTTTTTCTTCATCTGAAAATGTCTTGATATTCCCTTCCCTTTCCTGAAGGATATTTTTGCTAGAAATAGAATTCTGAATTGACAGCTCTTTTCTTTCAGCACCTGAAACACTCTGTGCCTCTTCCCTCTAGCCTCTGTGGTTTCTGATGCAAAATCCACTGTCATTTAAATTGGTTTTCCCCATCATTAAGGTATTGTTTCTCTTTTTCTGCTTTCAATATTTTTTTCTTTGACTTCAGTTTTTAAAAGTTTGACTATGGTGTGTCATGGTGTGGATTTCTTTGGGTTTATCCTGTTTGGAGATTCATTCAGCTTCTTAACTCTGTAAGTTTATGTCTTTTACAAAATTTGGGGAGTTTTCAGCCATTATTTCTTTGAGTACTTTTTCAGCCCCACTCTCTCTCTCTTCTCCTTCTGGGACTCCAATGTTAGATCTTTTGTTATAGTCCCAGAGGTCTTTGAGGCTCTGTTCCTTTTTTTTTTTAAAGTCTATTTTCTCTCTGTTGTTCAGATTGGGTAATTTCTATTGTTCCATCTTCCGGGTTACTGATTCTTTCCTCTGTCCCTTCCATTCTGCTATTAAGCCCCCCCACTGAGTTTTTTTTTTTTAGTTATTGTATTTTTCCAGTTCTAAATTTTCACTTGTTTCTTCTTTATATCTTCTATTTCTTTCCTGAGACTTTCTATTTTTTATTTGTTTCAAGGGTGTTCATAATTGCTTGTTGAAGCATTTTTATGATGATTGCTCTGGAATCTATCAGATAATTCTAACATCTCTGTCATCTCAACATTGGGATCTATTGATTGTCTTTTTTCACTGAAGTTGAGATCTTCCTCATTCTTGGTATGGTGAGTGACTTTCAGTTGCAAACTTGACATTTTGGGTATTTTTGATTAGATTCTGGATCTTGTTTAAACCTTCTTCTTTAGCTGGTTTTCTTTGACACCATTCTGGCAAGGGAAGGGGGAGCGTCCCATTGTTACTTCCAGGTAGGAGTAGAAGTCCAGGTTTCCCCATGGGTCACCACTGACATTTGAGGTGGAAAGATTCCTGGTTACCGTGGGGCAGGGGTGAGAGTTCTGGTTGCCTCAGGCCTCTGTGGACACCACCCTGACTGGGAGGGGCAGGAGTGCCTCATTGCTGCTCTCCAAGTCGCCTCCATCGACACTATGGAGAGGGAGACGGCCTCATCACCACTGGGTAGTGGTAAAGATCCTGACTCTCCCCTACTTGTCCTCTGACACCACCCAGCAGGGAGGGGGAGGAGCACCTTGTTACTGCCTGCAGGCGGTGGGGGTCCAGACTCCCATGGGGTCTCCCCTGACACTGAGGACTGGGTGGGGCCTGTTACTGTCCGGCAGGGTGAGCGAAAGTCCCAGCTCCCTACTCTGGCACCAGCCCAGCAGGCGGGGCTGGGTTGGGTGCCTCATTACAGCCTGGCGAGGTAAAATCTAAGCTTGGCAATGGGGTGGGGGTGCGGGGGACAAACCACAGGGGATTTTTTTCTGCAATGTAAGACTGTCTAGAGCAGTTTAGCTAAAAGTTTTCTGTCTTGGTAGGCTGTCCGTTTTCCTGGTCTTTTGGGTAGAGAAAGCAGACTTTTGGTGGCGCTTTTTTTTTCTTGTTGTCTGTGCCTTTGGCATTTCTGAGTTGCTGACTTCTTCATCTCCAAATCTGGGATATATGAGACAAAACGTACTCACCAATGTGTTGTCCCTCTGTCCCTAGCCAGCCCACGGTTTCCTCTCCACCTTTCAGCGTCTTCCTCTGCTTGTTTTATGCATAATGTCCAGGGGTTTTAGTTGTACTTAGCGGGAGGAAGAGGGGGACGTCTGTCACTCCGTCTCCCCAGAAGTGGTCGTCTTTATTTGTTTCTGGATTGCCTTCCTGCACACACCAGAATGTCAGCTCCATGAAGACAGGAGCTTTGTTTTGCTCACTGCTGCATCCTAGCACCTAGAACAGTGCCTGGCACACAGTAGGTGCTCAATAAATATTTGTAGCGTGAATAAATACAGATAAATAAGAACAGATTGAAAACTACAGATATAAAAACACTGTTCTGGCTTTAGCATGGGCCAGGGGCTCGGGGCTGCATCGTGAGTCTTCCTCCTTCCTGCTCCCCTCACAGGCAGACCCCCCCATCCAGGCCCCCACGAAGGGCACAGTTTGAAAACATTGGGGCTGGAACACCTGCCGGGGGTTGCCGCTTGCACTTCTGAGCTGGTGCAGTGAGGGATGTGGGTGGCTGGCCTGGTTTTGGTGCCAAGAGCAGGGTGGACACGGGTGAGGAAAAGGGAGGGTAACAGGGGTGGGGGAGTAGCTGTCCACTCCTCTCTGTCCTCTGGGAGCTGCAGGGCGGGGCAGGGGGACACTGGGGGCACAGATTCAGAGATGCACGGATGCCACCTTGAAATCTACCCCGGGGCCCTGGGAAGACTGTAACTGATCACTGAAGGAGGCAGCCCTAGGCCACCTTTGGGCCAGACGGGCACAGAGTCACTGTGCGGGGCAGGACGCCAATGCTCGGTCCAGGCCACCCTCAGTGCCTGAGTGCCGATGGGACCAGGAGCTGACAATGGCAGGCTCTGGGGGCCCAGCCAGTCCATCCATGGCCAGCAGGACACCCTTGGGCAGCCACGTCTCTCTTTCCCCTCCCTGGCCTTAGAAAAAAGGAGGCCAGAGCCACCTGTGCCAGGGGGAGATGAGAAAGAGCGAGAGCTTTCTGCTGACTACACGCCTCTCAGTGGTGGCACCAGCAAACACACCCTCTCTAGTGGCTCTTTGGGGCCAAGGCTCTTCTAAGGTCACAGCAGCAGAACCGCCCCCCTCCCCCAACACACACACACACACAAGGGATCAATCTGCTGATATGTCAGCTAAGCCCTGCAGAGAGGGCAGGGCGGCTGGGGTTCCCAGAGAGGGATGAGGCTAGCATGCTATTTCCACAAAGTTGTGAAGACTGGGAAGGGGGGGAGGGGAAGAGAGTAGGGTAGCAGTGAGGCTACCACACTCCACACAGATGGGGCCTCAGAAGCAAACAAAGAGGCACCATCCTCCTGGGACCTGGCCCAACTTGCTCCTCTTGCTGTGTGACCTGGGCCAAACTGCTTAGCCTCTCTGGGCTTCTAGCTCTCATAAGCTACAACTCCACAATATTCTACTACCTCAGTCTGCAGAGTGAATGCTCAGGATTGGTGTTTCACGGTGTGTTGCAGTAGGAGGGTCACTTTTTCCATCCCTCTCCCTTTTGATCAAATGCAAAATAGGAGAACAAAGTGCCTAGCTTTCCACTCTCCCGCCATCACCAGGAAAACCGACATGTTGACATTCCAAGCAAGGCTCACAAACTCAAATTCCTGCAGGGTCAGATGGATGACTAAGCGAGGAAAGTGCGGGTAAGTGTAAGGCTGTAGGGGGCGGTGGGGACTGGGGTGAACTAGAGCATATGCCCCATCTAAAGGCGGCAGCTTCTGCTCAGATTTAACTGCCCACTGCCACGTGGCAATGCAAGTTAGGCACGGACATATCTTCTAGCGCTCAAGAGAAGCCAGGAACCTGGATTTTTTATGTAACATTTTTACCTTTTAAGATGTTAAAAAAAATATACAAACTTTTAAATAACACTGTGGCAGGCCAAACAAAGCATCTACAGGATGGGTTTGGCCCTGGGCTGCATGCAGTTTGCAGCCTCTGAGGCTAATTATGTGATTCGGGCCTTTGTCCTTTCTGAGGTCTTGTCCTAGTCCCCGAATTGGGCACGGTAACTCCTCCGTGGGACGAGACAGCTCAGGGCTTGTAAAGTGCACAAAGTAGGTGGCGACCAACATTATTAGTCTTATCTCCCCCCTTCCCCCTTCCCCGGGGCCTGCCTTGGCGTTGTCACAGGCAAACAAACCTGGAGAGAGCTGAGCCACAAGGCTGAAAAGAGGAGCAGCAGGAGGGCTGGGGGGCCTGGGGCTCAGGTTGAGGATAGGCTTCCGCAGCTTAGTCAAGGCCAAAGTGGGGAGTCAGGGAATAGGGGGAGGGCACGGCCAGGGCTAAACTCTAAGAAATACTAACTTCCTGGGAAGTCCAGTGGGGGTGGAGACTGGGGAAAACAGAAAGCAAGGGGCTGCCTGTGTACCCACCGAACGACATCCTCTAGGACGTTTGGGGACGTGCCTCCCAACAAGTGAGAGCAGCATTACCAAAGGCTCATTGTCACCATTTATAATCACTGCCACTTAAGGAGCACTTATTGTATCCCAAGCACTTTAAGAGATTGGTCTCACCCAGTCCTTACAACCACTCTATTAATCAGGCATTACTACTGTCTGTACTCTGGACAGGAAGAAGCTGAGAGGTCGGGTTGCTCGCCTTCAGTGGCAGCATCCGTCGAGCACGTTCTCTGCGCTGAGTGCCGCCCGTGCGTGATCTCACACGGTCCTCATGGCAGCTCGTCTCCAGCGATGGCCCCCCACGAGCCACACCTCCTGGGGTCTGTGCAGCCCCTTCCCCTTGAATCCAGCCCCATCCCCTGCTCTTGGCCGCCAGAAAGCAGCAGAAGTGACTGTGTGACTCTGAGGCAGGGTCATAACATAAACTTGCAGCTTCCGCTTGGATCTCTTGGAACGCCCGCTCCCCAGGGAGACCCAGCCCCCGGGCTCGAGAAGCCGCTCCTGCTGACAGTCTAGCTGAGCTCCAGCCACCAGCCAGCACCGACTGCCAGCGCTGTGCGGGGCCACCTTGGATGCCCAGCTGGCCGTGCCCCAGATGCCTCCAGCCCCAGCCAACATCCGACTGAAGCGTCGTGGAAGACCCTAAGCCAGGACCACCCGGCTGAGTGCAGTCAACCCGCTGAACCACAGACATAATCAGAAATTTTTATTTTAAGCCATTAAATTTGGGAGGGATGTGTTATCCATCAACAGAGCACTGGAATAGCACTCACAAAACCCGTGAGGTAGAAACTCAGGCTGCCCCATTTGACAGCTGAGGAGACGGAGGCACAGGGAGGGTAGTGACTTGGCCGAGGTCCACAGCTGGTGAGGGACAGAGTGAGGACATGCTCCCGAGCTGTCTGACTCCAGGGGCCGCCCCTCAACTAGCCCTCCACACCGCGTACAGCCCCCCAGCAGTGCGCGTCAGGGTGAGGTTTGGACTGGGCTGGCGGACTCCTAACCTCAGAACCTTCCCCTTCCTGTGCAGGTGTCCCCCCTGGAAGCTGGTGCCTGGCATCAGTGGAGCCCCTCAGAAGCCCTGATCCCCTGAACTCCCCAGCCTGTCCTTCCCCGCTGGGCTGGGAGACAGAGCTGGCACTGTCTTGCCTCGGAGCTGGTCTCCTCCCCAGGGCCTCGGGTGGGGGCAGGGGAGGCTCTGGGGCCAGAACGTTGACAAATGGCCTCACACACATTAAACAAGAGAGATGACACTGCACAGCCCTGGCGAGGCCCCAGATGCGAGGGATGAGAAATGGGGCTGATCCATCTTGCAGGCCTCAGTGACAAGGAGAAATGGATCAGCCCTAATAGGGGCTGCACATGGGACCCTGGCCTTAAATAAGTCAAATGGGAATTTGATGCCCCGAGGGAGGCCAGCCCTGAGGGGGCAGGGGAGCCTGCGGCTGACACCAGCAGGCTCTAGACGCCGAGTGCAGGGTGGAGAGCCAGCTGCTTCTGGAGAGAGAGGTCTGTGGGAGGAGGGTGTTCGGAATCCTGAGCAAGTGATCTAAACTTTCCGAGCCTCATTTTCCACGAATGTAACACGGCATTATTGTACGTGTTAAGTTTCATGTCACTAATGGTAACAGTAGCAAAGCTGGTGTTTACCGAGCACGTCCATGTGTCACAGTGTGCCGAGCACACGCGACCTGTCTTACCATTACCCCATCATCTCACAGAGGCGGAATACAGAGGTTGAGAGCATGGGCCTGGAGCCAGACTGCCTGGGTCCAAATCCCAACTCTGCCACTCACAGGCCGGATTACCCTGGACAGGCTACTAAAGTGCTCTGTGCCTCAGTTTCCCCTCCACGAAGTGCCCACCTCATAGCACTGTTGTGATGATGTCACACCAGTGCTCAATACATGAGAGATTATCACACACGTGATCAACACTCAAAAATGTTCGTTCCCTTCCTTTGTCTCCTCTAGCTCAGGGTGACGACCTTGACGCTCTCAGGCAGGAACCACTGGGCTGGGGGAAGCGTTGGGTCAAAGGGGGTCAGAGCCTCAGCTGGTTTCCCTGGGATGGTTCTACTTAAAAGGATCAGGGATGGTGTTGATGGGTCAAGGGCCCTTTAAGGCACATGCCTCTAAGGCAGCAGAGCCAAGCAGAGGTGGGAAGGGGCGGAAATGGTGTGAAATGGGGTCTTTCACAGTCAGAGCCCTTCCTGCTCCATTCTGACCACCTTTCCCCCAGATGTTCTCTCACTGCCAAGTCTTTGCACCTGCGGTTCCCCCTGCCCAGCAGACTAAACTATTCCCTCCTCCGCCAGTTTGCCTGACCCAATTCTTTCCTGAGGACCGCCCCCAGGGAAGCTGGGTCGTGACCCCTCCTCTGTGCTCCCACAGCTGTCTGTGAGCTCTCCACTCCACATCACAGCACAGTTCAGAGCATCTCTTGTTCAGTTGTCTCAACCTCGTTACAACGCTGTCTTGGCCTCTGCTGTGCCCCCGGCACCTAGAGACTGGCTGTCCCTGAGTAAGTGGCTCAGTAAATATGTGTTAAATGATGGAGTGGATAAACGGTCCCCTGCCACCAGAACCAGACCTGCAAACCCTGCGTAACGGACAACCGTGGTCATTATCTTTCTGGCACACAGTCCTTCTTCTGGATAACAGCCCCCTCCACGCCCCCATCCCCAGTTTTCCACTGGGGGACCTCTCCTCCTCCTCTCTCTGTCCAAGGGTTTGGGTGGGGCCAACCCCACCTTCTGGACCATGTGACTCAGGCCAGACCAATTAGAGCAGTCCAGCCACCAGGGTCTAAATCACTGGTAGAGGGATGCTCACATGACTTAAGCTAATCCAATGAAAGTCATAACCAGGATTTTGGCTGGAAATATTAGAAAGAAGCCCCATCTCTGCTGGTATTGCTACATTTGTAAGATGTAAGCCTAGAGCTGGGCATGGTGACCATTTTTGCTACCACTTGGGGAGAAGCTGCTTGTGAATGAAGCCAACACAAAGGGAACAGAGACAGGAAAGAGGGAGAGAATGACTGAGTTCCTGATGAATCACCTGATCACCTGGATCCAGCTGTGCCTGAAGCAGACTAGCTCACCCAGCAGCCATTCCACCCACTGATCCTTTGAGAGTTTTTGGCTCATTCCTCGCCCCAAAGGTAGGCCTGGTCAAATTGAACCAATGAGCTCATGACATTCCCCCAGCCGTGATGATGATTCAGGAGAGAGAAAATGACCTAAGCTGGGCTCATCAGAGAGAGGCTTGGGACTTTAGTCAACGTTGGGAAAAGAGAAGCCCTTTCTCCTCCTGTATGTGACGGAAGAAGTGCCAGTCTCAGGAGGAGCTTTCTCACCATAGGAGGGAAGCCTGACCAGGGACAGGGTTAACATGTGAAGGGGGCAATGCTCAGCTGATGACAGAGGAAGAGAACTCAGCCCTGTTGACATCAGTGACCCTGGATCAAGCGTATCCTGAAGGCCATGCCAGAGCTGCACTTTCCATTTACAGGAACAATGTATTTTCCTTATTGCTTGGACTGATGTGGGTGGATTTTTCTGCTATAACCCAAGGCACCCTAGTGATCAGCCTGGACTTCCCAGTTACCTGAACCAACACACAGCCCTTGTTTACTTAAGCTTGGGATTCTATTGCTCACAAGCAAAAGAATCCTGACTCATTCTGCCTTTCTTTTGCACACCATGCTCTGAGGTGCTGACTCCTGTTCCCTGTATCCAGGGCCCTTCCCTGGCATCCTCCTAACCCATCGGACCGCCCAGAGCCCTCCATGGCTCGCCTGCCTTCAGGTCGCGCCAGCTTCCGTCTCCACCTGCCATGCAGCCTCTAAGGCAGAGGTCGGCAAACCTTCTCCACACAGGGCCAGATGGTAAATATTTTAGGCTTTCTAGGCCATTCTGACTCTGTGGCAACCGCTCAGCTCTGCTGTTGCAGCGTGAAAGCAGCCGTAGACAATATGGAAACGATGAGCATGGCTGCGTCCCAACAAAACTTTATTTATGGACACTGGAATTTGAATTTCACATAATTTTCACATCACAAAATATTATTCTTCTTTTGATTTATTTTCAAGCATTTAAAAATGTAAAAACCATCCTTAGCTTGAAAGCTGCATAAAAACAGGTGGCAGGCGAAATTTGGCCCATCGGCCGTAGTGTGCCAACCCCTGCTCTGGGGTCTCAAAGCTCTTTGGACTCTGGGCTACCCCTGCCTTCCCCTGTCCCCCATCTGGGCTGAGCTGCTGAAGTCCCAGCATGCCTCTGGGCTCTGGGGTCCAAAAGTCAAAAGCCACTTACCAGAAGGACCACCCGTAGTCCCAGGAGTGAGGTCTCCAGTCTTCAGGGCCGAGGCTCACGGTGACCTGGAACACCTGCGTGTACATCATGTGGGCTACCATCCCCAGGAGGCCTGTGGGGGAGCAGAACAAGGCGTCAGGAAGCTAGGTGGGCCTCCCAACCACCCGCCGGCTGTTTGTGCATGGACCCCCGGGGAAGGGAGGTCAGTGGGATCAGAGCACGGGAGGCCAGAGGGTGGTGGCTTTCAACACCAGCCAAGGAGTTTGAGTTGGAGCCAGAGGGCAAAGGGCAGCCAAGGAGCCATAGACGATATGTGAATGGATGAGCATGGCCGAGTGCCAATAAAACTTTATTTACAAAAGCAGGCATTGCGTTGGATTTAGCCCTGCTGATATGTGTTAGAAGGTCATTTGGGAGAGGCAGCCTACAGAGTGTTTTTCAAATTGCAGATAAGGAAATCAACTTCACTGCGTTAAAAAAACAACAAGAATAGAATAGAAATATCTGATACCATGAAATGTTTCAAGAGTAAATATTGTTCAGGGAAACTTTTCAGTTCTATACAGGTGTACGTGCGTGTAGCGATTGTAATATGAAATGTTTTTCTCTCGTTCATGGTCAAAAATCTTGGTGCCCATTGGCTGGGAGAACTTTGATTCCGAGGGATCTGAGTCAGAACCCTCTTCCACCACATTTTCACCTTGTGGCCCTGGGCAAGGCGCTTCACTCTCTGAGCCTCACATCTTTCAAGCCTAGATGAGGATTATGACAGGTAAGGCAGAGAGTGAACGAAATGAGGCAAGGCCGACTCACTGTCTGGTGCCCCGTGGACATGCAATCATTACAGTCACCAGGATTATTACAAACTGGGGGCACTTCTCTGTGTGGACTGTGGAGCCCTTGTGGGGCTAACTGGCACGGACCTAACTTTAAGATGGAGTGATGCAGTATTGATGAGGAGGGAAGGGGTGGATGACAAGAAGAAAGGAAATCAATAATGCTTGTGCACCTACTGTGTGCCAAGCACTCTGTCAGACTCCTTCCCCTCCATTATTATCTCTTTCAATTGTCGTAACAACCCTCTGAAGTAAGTACGATGCTCAGGGCCGTGTACCGTCGTTCAGGTTGCCCACTGCACATCTCCATAGGCTCCATTCACATCATAGTCTGTGTGCATGCCACTCCCTGGAGCTGAGCAGAACCACACCTGCAAGGCTGAATATGGGAGCCTGACTATGATTATTCTCATTCCACAGGTGAGAAAATAGAAGTGTGGCGTGGGCAAGTCCGTCCAAGGCCACACAGGGAGTAGACGGCTTAGTTGTGACTGGGAGGCAGATCCATATGTCCCTAAATCCAGGGCTGTTCCCATGCTGCCTAGAGTGCGCCTGTCCTCCCCTTGTTGCCCCAGTCACCCTTTCCCTTATTCTTGAAGAGGAGACAAGGGAAAAGACGGAGGTAAGGAGAGGAGGGGTGGAGATAAGAAAAGACCGCAGTAAAGGCGTGAGGCTCTGTGACCTGGAGCTCAGCCTTGTGGGGTGGGGGTGGGAAGGGGGACATCCTGTGTTCCCATTATGTGAAGGAGAATGTTCAACAACTGGTTCTCTGAGAAAAAAAGCCCTGATTTGTAGCGTCTGCCAATTTCCGTGGTGTAAAAATTCCCACCATGGCCAGTTTCAAGCTGCCCACGCAGTGTCACTGAGCGCAGAGCAGAGGAGAGGTGTGCACAAGGGCGCCTGTGAGCTGAGCCGGTGGGCTCCAGCGCCCCTCTGTGCCTCCTTCCAGTCACCTGACCCGCGGCACCGCAGAGACGGAGGGCTCAGAGGTGGCTGTCTGTGTGTCTGGGCCGGGGTCCGCCTCTCGTGGACACCGCTCACTGCTCTCTGACCCCAGATGGGGTACTCTCCAGGGCTGGTGGGAGCACTTGAGTCAGGAAATCAGGGAGAGGGTGACCATGACAGGCGCTCTCAGCCTGCTCCAGGTTTCCCCCAGGCCTGAGTACAGCCTAGACCTCCCCCCCGCCCCACTCAATGGCGCCCTGGCAGGTGGTGCCAAATGCCTCTGGTCCTCTCTGCCTTGGCTCAGTCTGCCAGGAGGAGGAGAGGAGGGGTGAGCCACACGGGCATCTTATTTCTCTTTACTTGACACAATTCTTGGTGAACTTGCCAAGAGGACATAGCAGGTAGCCCTTACTCTTTGGAACTGATGCAGAGGTTTCCTTGATAATGATTTATCCAATCAACTGATGGTATTTAAGTTGTTTCCAGATTTTTGCCCTATAAGAAATGCTGCAATGAACACCATTCTACAAGTCTCTTTGTGCACACAAGCAAGTATTTCTCCAGGATAAAGAACAAGAATCGCTGGGTCATAAAGTGTGTGCATTTTAAATTTGAGTCAATGTCGGTGAATGGTTCTCCTGAGCGGCAGTACCGTTTTGTACTTCTGCCAGCTGTCTGCGAGTTACCCACCCAAATCCTCACCAATACTGGATATTATAAAACATTATAAATTTTGCCCATTGCATGGTGAAAAATGACACCTCAACATTGTTTTAAATTTTATATTTCCCTTATTCCTAGTGAGCTTGGGCATTTTTCATGTATTTATTAACCATTTCTAATTCTCCTCTATGAATATGCCTGTCTGTGTCCTTTGTCAATTTTCCTTTTTTTTTTTCCCCATCACTTTCCTTATCAATTGGTAGGAATTCTTTATGTGTTCTGGATACTAGTCTTGCCTGTTGTGCAGACTACAAACAGTTTACTATTTTTTTTTCCATGTAGAGAACATCTTTTTTTTAATTAGTCTAATTAATAGACTATTTTTTAGAGCAGTTTTAGGTTTACAGAAAAATTGAGCAGAAATTACTGAGAGCTCCCATATGCCCCTCTCTCCGCCCCCATGGTTTCTCCTATGATTAACATCCTCCATTAGTGGGATACATTTGTTACAATTGATAAACCAACATTGATACATTATTATTAACTCAATCCATAGTTTACATTAGGGCTTACTCTTCGTGTTGTATATTCTTTGGATTTTGACAAATGTGTAGAGACAGGTATCCACCATTACTGTGTCAACGGTTTCATGGCCCTAAAAATGTCCTGTGCTCCATCTATTCATCCCTCCCTCCCCACCCACGAAACCTCTGGCAACCACTGATCTTTTTACTGTCTCCATCGTTTTGCCTTTTCCAGAATGTCATATAGTTGGAATCATATAGTATGTAACCTTTTTAGATTGGCTTCTCTCACTTAGCAATACGCATTTAAGGTTCCTCCATGTCTTTTCATGCTTGATAGCTCATTTCTTTTTATTGTTGAATAATATTCCATTGTCTGGATGTACCACAGGTCATTCACCTACGGTCCATTCAGCTGCTGAAAGACATCTTGGTTGCTTTCAAGTTTTGGCAATTATGACTAAAGCTGCTTTTGTCATACATTTTGATATTTGATATAGTCAAATTTATCAGTCTTTTCCTTTTTGGTTTTTGCTTCCTGTGTCTACTTTAAGAAGATTAACACCATAAACACATTCTCCTATATTTTTCTAGCATACTTACAGATGTTCATGATAATTCATCTGGAATTTATCTTAGTGAATGGTGTGTGGTAAGGACTTAACAATTTTTTTTAATGAGTAGCTAATTGCTTTGAACTCTTATAGAATGGCCCGTCCTTTCCCCTGATTTTAAATTACACCTTTGTACATAGTCCAAGCCCCACATATACATGAGTCCATTTCCTAACGTCATCTGTTTCACTGATCTCTCTCTGTTCCTGTGTCAATGCCACGCTGTTTCAGTCACTGTAACTTACAGTAGAGTCTGTTAGCTGGACAGACTATTCGCCCCTCCTACGGCCCAGCACTAATTCCCTCTAGAAATGCTGCCCCACCCAGGAGCCTTGCCCCTTCCGTGGCCCCCCGCCGGTCCTTGCTCTCCAAACTCTCGGCTGTTGCACCTTCTTCAGTTTCTGTGTCAGTCCAGATGCTCTCTGAGCTATCTGATCTCTCAGGGCCTTGGTTTTCTCATCTATAAAATGGGGATACTAGTAGACACAGGCAATTCCAATGAACACCCACTAAAGAAGGAAAACATTCATGAGAACGACCACTCCTTATATTAGGACAGTGGGGACTTAGCATTTTAATATAAAAACTCCCAGCTAGACCCAGAAGCCAGACCCAGCCTGTTGGCAGAATAATTAGTTTTCTGAATTGTTAGTTTAGAAAAGCATTGATTTCTCAATTGAATTGCATTTATTCCCAAATATGAAAGGCCATCCTTTAAGAAAATTCAATAAGTTGAAATTACAATTCACTCAAAGATAGGGTGGTGCGAGTCTCTGATTGCATCTTAAAGATTCTGCTTCAAACATCTGACCCTCGAGGGCCCGTGTTTCTGGAAGCACGTTGTTCTAAAGCGGCCAGCAGCATCTGTCATACAAACCTGCAGCAGAAGGAGTTGTTTCCAACTCCTCTGAATTAAGAAGCGACTTTCGGCTGAGCTGCCCCACCTCCTAGATCAGCAGCGACTAAATGAACGAGGCTTTCCTGCCGCCGCTGCGGGAGCCATACCAGGAAACTCACAGCTGTAAATCCCTCCTTGTGTGGTTTCCGGAATCTTCCAACTCCTGCCACCATAAATAGAACTCCCAATCCGTGTGGTGAGGCAGGCCGGGCTCCTCCTGCCCCCAGGGGACCTTGGGGAGCACTGGGGATAGGGGATGTTGGCCAAGGGCTCAGAGCCTCCTGGGTGTGGTGCCACCTGGAACCCAGAACAGGAAGGGCTGGTGACTCCCAGCCCCGCCCTCGGCTGCTCCCCCTGGGAAGCTAAATTCTGTTGTCAGGTCCAGAGGGGCTGGCGTGGGGCAGAATTCAGAGACAACATCAGAAGGGGAGCCTGGAGTAAAGCAGGAGCGAAGCAAAGTGAGAGGGAGGGTCCAGCTCTGTCACTTACCAGCTGTGTGACCTTGGGGAAGTTACTTCATCTTTCTGTGCCTCAGTTTCCTCAACTGTAATATGGGGTTAATAATAGTATCTACCTCATACATTACCCATGAGGGTTAACCACCTTGTCCTTGCAAAGCACTTGGAACAGTGCTGGGCACACAGTAAGCCCTGTAGAAGTCTTTCTTCAATGAATGAATGAACGAATGAACGAATGCCTGAGACTCCCTGAACAGGCGTGCTGGACTTCACACTAGTCTGGGACCAGGTCTGTTTTGCTCTGCAGTGAATCCCCAGCACCCAGCCCAGGGCCTGGCCCACAGTAAATATTCCATATGTGTTTGCTGAATAAATCGATGGCCACTGATTGCAGGTGCTCGGGTGTTAGGCTGGCTGGTGTGAGGGTCTCGGGTCTGGGATACGGGAATGAGCTAGGACAGGGCCAGACTGGAAACCTTTGGAGAGCAAATTGTCTACATGAGCAAATGTCAGAGTCATCATTCATTCATTCATCATTCATTAATTCAATCAGTCAATGAATATTTATTGAATGCTTTTCATAGGCCAGACACTTTCCGGGGGTGGTGGGGGAGACCGGAACAGACGACAGACAGATGCCCTGCTCTCAAGGGTCTCAGGTCCTAGTGGGGAGAACCAGACAATGAACACACAGGTTAAGAAGATGTCAGGGAGTACAAAGTGCCACCATGCTGAGAATAAAATCGGGCAGAGGGACAGAGAGTGCCTGGGGCCCTTCAGACTGGGGAGTCGGGAGGGCCTCTCTGAGGAGGTGACTTGTAAGCAGAGGCTTGAATGGGGAGCTGGAGGCTGCCACTCTGAGGTCTGGGGAAGGCCGTTCCAGACACAGGGCGTGGCCGGAGCAAGGGCTTGCCAGCAGGACGGAGCCTGACCTATTGGGGGCGGGGAGAGAAGGTTCCGGCAGAGTGAGAAAGGGGAGGGTGTTTGGAGGCGGGTCTGGAACGCCAGCAGGGGCCAGGTCATCCGGGCCATGGAGGTCACAGGGAGGAGTTTGGCTTTGGCACTAAAAGCAGTGGGAAGACAGGAGGCGATTTAAACAGGGGCCTGATTTACGTTTTAAGGTCCTTCTGGTCACCGTGAAGACAGATGCCGGGGGTGCAGTTGAGAGGCCGTTCCAGGCAGATCTGTGGTGGTCTGGACTGGAGTTGTCGGCAGCTCCGGGGCAGGTTTTGAAGGTGGAGTCAACAGACCTGCTGATGGGCTGGGCGTGGGGGTCTTGGATGACCTCAAGGCTTTGGTTTGAGCAGTCGGGCAGATGAGGGCGCCATTTAGTAAAGTGAAGAAGACAGAGGGAAGAAGATGTTTGGGTGGGTGGAACCCCATTTGAGCCACATTTATGTGAAGTGTCTATTTTATATCCAGGCAGGGACATCAAGCAAGCAGCTACACAACAGCAAACCTTGTACAAGTTTAAGGGCTGGGAGACAGTCGGAGTTAGACATTCAAATGCGTGAGTCTTGGGCATCCGGACGTGGGCCTAGGAGAGACCACCTGGGAGAGATGTAGGGAGAGCAGAGAAGGGCCCCAGGTGGAGCCGACGTCCAGGGCTGAGCAGAGCTGGAGGAGCCTGCAGAGGAGGCCGAGGAGGAGAGGGCGGGCAGCGGGAGGAAAACCAGAGCGTGGCATCGCCAAGGCCAGACAGCGAAGCAGGTCAAGGAGGAGGGGGCAGCCGTTAGGTCAAAGATGAAGGCACGGAAGTGACCACTGGATTTGCCAACATGCGGGCCTTTGGGGACAGATGCTCTACTGGAAGAGGCTGAGAAGAGGAGGAGAGAAAACAGCCAAATAATGACACAGAAATCATCAAGACTTGTTGCTGCCTGGAGAAGCAGAAAAATGGGGTGATGGCTGGAGAGGGCCTGGGGTTCCGGGACAGATCTTAAAGTGGGGAGATGTAGAATGTTCCTGTGCTTACCCAGGTGATCAAGTGGACAGGGAGAGACTGATGGCACAGAGGAGCCAGAGGGCAATTGTAGAAGCAAGAGAGAAGGCGAGAAGGGTGGGGAGGTTCTAGAAGACAAAGGGGCTGGCTTTGATGGGAGCTGGGACGCCAGGCCCAAGGGAACGGGGAAGGAGAGAATGTGAGTACAGATCCCAGTGCGGGCAGCGTTGCTTCTTCCTCTCTACCCAGCGAGGCCAGGCCACCAGCTAAGAGTGAGACAGCCATGTGCATGTGGGAGGGGAGCTTTGAGGAGGGAGGAGAAGGGGTGAAATAGTCTTTTCTAGGAGAGTGGGAAAGCACTGACAAACAGGGGCAGTGCCATGTGCATGTGAGGTCTGTGCTCATGAACATCAAGTGAGACCAGACGACGTGGCAGTGGGGTCAGGTGGAGGATAGGAGAGAGAGTGCCACCTGAGTCTGGAGGCCACGCAGGAGTGCCAACCCACGCTGCCTCCCTGGGGGCAAGGGTGCTGGTTCCTGAGCGTGCTTCTGGGTGTGGTGGACCCCGGCCCAGGCGACTCCTCCGAGGAAACAGTCCCCGGCCTGGAGATGCCACCTGAGTAAGCACATGGAGCAATGATGCCCAGCTGAATTTCAGGACTCCTCCGGCTTCTGGCTGCCCCTCTGCAGGGTTTGGACGTATTATGTTAATGGCATGCTCCATTTAATTGAGATATCAGGGAGGTAGCTGACTAATTAACTTATAATAGAGTTTATTATTAAAGACGCTGTCTAACTTATTACTCAGAACACTCGGGGAGCATGCATGTCTAAATAAATACTCTTGTGTCCAGGGGCACCAATCTGGACTTGCCAACATCCCACGCGTGTCAAGTCAGGGACAGAAGACAGAGGGGCCGGTGGGGCCCTGGAGGAAGCTGAGACCCGATGCGATAGGGCAGAGTGGTAGCAAAGGGAAACCCTGCTAGGGCGGCCTGGCCTTCAGTTAATTAGTCACAGAGCACATATTGAGCACCTGCTGTGCGCGAGGCTTTCTCCTAGCTGGGGGAATACACTGGGAGCAAGTGACCTGGCCTCCCACTGCTCTCTGGGACGGGAGAGACAGACAAACTGGGACGACCGCGCATGAGGGCAGCCAACAGGGGAAGGCCAGGGTCCCGTGGGAACCCTAGCGGGGCTCCAGGCCAGGCTTGGGTGGGAAGGCCAGGAAAGGCTCCTAGAGAAAGTGACATCCCAGCTGGGAGCTGAAGGGTCAGAGGCAGCAGGAGGGCGGCTGGGCAGGGTACCAGCTCCCACAGAGCCTGCAAGCAGAGAGGTCTGGTGGGGCTGTAATGGGCCGTGAGGCAGGGCGCGTGGGTGGTGAGCGCCGCTGCTGGAGGGATAAACAAGACACAGCCCGGAAAGTTCTGAAGCCATCTAGGCAGTCTGGGCTGTATCCCGAGGGCAATGGGCAGGAATTGCATAATATAATTGTAAGCAAGGGGGCGAAGTCAGAGCGCTCTTTTGAAGCCCTCTCTGGTTGCTGCGTGGAGAAGAAGGTGGGAGGCCAGGAGTCGGGGAGGGGCATCTGCAGCCCTCCAGGGCAGAGAGGCCGGCCAGGCCACGGTCTGAGATTAGGAGGTGGGTGGGCAGGTCGCGGGGGAGCCACAGAGAGCCTGGCGCCGCTGAGATGGATGAGTTCCCAGCAAACCCACAGGCACAGGAGAGCCTGACTCAGGAATGGGGAGGGACTGGGGGGAACTGGTGGGACTGACCCAGTTAGCACCAGCCCTGGAATAGCCTCCCACAGAAAGAAAACTTAGAGATTGGAAAGGCTGGTGTTCCAGGACACCAATCAGCTGGGGGCAGACAGAAACACAAATCCCTTATCCCTGCATATCTAAAACATCCCTGCGTTTGTCTCCAGAGACCAAAGGCTGACCCTCCAGCCTGCCTTTCGGCCTGGGGAGGACCCCATATGGCGGTCCGCCTGTATTTAACATCATCCCCAGAAGCCCAGCTGATGCTATGTTTAACACATGCCCAGATCTATTTTTAAAGAACAGGCTATTTTTAGACACTCTCCCGAGAACCCGCAGCCTCTCTTGGTAGCATATTTCAGGGTTTATAAAGTTCCTCCTTACACATAACCTAAATCTTTCCAGCTCCAATTTAAGCTAATTTCTTGCTCTGCCCTCTGAGGACGTGGGGGGTGAGCAGGTTGCCATCTTCCTGAGAGGAAGCTTTCTGGAGCTTGGCAATTACCGAGTCGCCCCTCAACCTTGTCTTCTGGGCACTAGATCATTCCAATTACTCCGCCCTTCTCCAAAGGTCTCCTTTCAGACCTCTGGACGCATTAGCCTCACTCTTGTTTGGATTTTGCCTGTTTCTCTATTTGCCTTTTAAAGTGAAGTGGCCCAAATAGGAGGCGGCATTTAACAGGGGACCTTCCCATTTCAGGCAATAGGTTACTGAACCCCACCAGCCTTGTCCATCTAGCCCTGAGGCAATGAAGGGGCTCAGACCCTCCCCCCAGGTGGGGGTCTAGAATGAGTCCCGAGGCCATGGCCCCAGTTCCTGGTGAGTCTTGGGGTAGCCCAGGGCAATTTGCTGGTGGGATGGTTTTTGATATTAATGGAGATGCCCCCCCAACCCCCAGCATTCCCTGTTACCCTGTTATCCTCCTGCATTTGGGTAACTAGTTGTAAGACCTCCATGGCCTCGGGGCAGAGCTGTCAGATGATAGAAAACAGGAGTCAAAGTCCTGGCTTTGGGGATTTCAAAAGCCTACATGCAGGTGTTCCAGGAAAAGGTTTGGAAGAATATAGGATAAAGCAGAGGCAGTCTCTCTCCCCCTCCACCTGGAGACCAGGTAAAGTTGCCTGCCTGGGGGGAGGGGGAGGAAGGGGAGGAGGAGGAGGAGAGGACGGTGGGTCCCAGGAGAGAATGAATTCAACTCTGCAGACATGAGTGGGGCAGCCCCGAATATCATTTATTGCCCAAACCAGGACACTTCTGAGATGAAGGGAGGTGCAATTAAGAATTATCCTGGGACAACAGGAGTACGGGCACTCGATGACGACGGCAGAATAAATGAATGAGGGGATGAGCCCCAACTCTCTCACGGGACCCCTTCCACCTGGGGATGGCCCCTAACATTTACCAAGGGCTTCCCCTCTGCCCGGTCTGTTTACACCCGCTGTCTCTTTGATGCGCACAGCCGTCCTATTAGTGTGTCCATTTCACAGGTGAGAAATGGAGGAGAGCTCAAGTGCCTGAGGACAGTGGGAATCCAGGGGCAGAATCCATGTCTCTTTTGGGCCCAACCTTCATTCATTCGTTCCATTCATTCACACAACCTTCACTCATTCGTTCTACACGTAACTACTGAGCATCTGCAAGAGCCAGGCCCTGTGCTAAGAGCTGGAGAGAGAGAGGAATGGACAGATGTGGCCCCTGCTTGAAGCTCTAGGGGGAAATGGACACAAGCAGAAAACAGCTGCCAAGGTTCAGAGCGGAGACGGGAGGTGCAAGGGCTCCCGGAGCCAACGCCTGGAGTCCTCTGTTCTGGGGGACAGGGAAGGCCTCCCTGGGGAGGGGTGTTTGAGCTGAGCCTGAAGGATGAGGAGCAGCGAACCAGGTCAGAGCTGCCCAAGTATGGGGCACACCTCCCCGGGGTGCTCAAGCTTCCTTCAGACCAGTTCTAACCCTCAGCACTACTGACCTCGGGGGCCAGATAACCTTTGTTGTGGCGCGGGCTGTGCTGCGCATTGCAGGATGTTGAGCAGCATCCCTGGCCTCCATCTCTTAGAAGCCAGGAACATTCACCTCTCCCCTCCCCAAGTGTGACACCCAAAAATGTCTCCGGATATTACCAAATGTCCCTGGGGTGGGGGTGGGGGGCTGAGAGGGCAAAATCGTCCCGGGGTGAGACCACCGTTTTAGAGGCTACATAAACAGTTTTACAATGGTAGTGTTTTCATTTTTACAGTTTTACAGTTCCTTCTATTTATTGGAAGTGATACTGGCTTTTCATTTCCGGTAGTGATCTGAAGCTTCCTTTCTGAATAAAGATAAGTCTCAAAAAAAGTGAGTGATTTAGAGAACAACGCTAAGTCAATAAGGGCACGTGGATGTGGCAAAGCCGCGGAGGGAGAAAGCACAAGACAGAGGGTGAGCAACGCCGAGTCAGGGAAGAGCGGGGAGTGAGGCGCCCAAAGGGGCTGCAGGCTGTGGCAGGTCCCATCAGCACATGCGGGCAGGCGCTAAAAGTGTGACATGCCCGGAAATCCCTCAGGGGGTGCCATCTTGGAAAGCTCGCCTTTCCCTCTGAAGTTCAAGGTCAGCCCTCCTCCAGCTGGGCAACGGATCGTGTCTCTTGGGTTGGGCACCAGAGAAAGGAATTGGTTTAACTTCAGGGCCCATGTGGCAGGAAAGCTAAGAACCTTTAAACACTGGAAGCACGCTCTTTGAGGCAAGATGCTCGCATAATGAAAGGCACTGGGGGCTCTCAAATCAATGGGGGTGGGGGCCGCACACCGGGCAGTCCCACCTCATGTCCTTCTGGGGCCTGTGCTCATAGGGGCCCTGGGCAGACCCCTCCCTGTGGTTTTTTTCTCTTTCTACCTCTGGCTCTGTCTCGCTCTGTCTCTCTGTTTCCTTCTGTCTCTGCCTTTGACTCTCACTTGCCGCCTGTTTCTCTCTCTCTCTCTCTCTCCTTCTCCCAGGAATATCTAATTACACGCACCCGAGTGGCAAGTAGAAATAGTCACTGTATTCAGGGCTCACACAGTGGGCCTCCCCGTCACCCCCATTTGGCCCACAAGGGCCCCTGGCCTGCACAGAGAAACCGTGATGGGTTTGGGGCTGAAGTCTCAGGCCCCCCTCCCGCCCCTGTCAGCTGGCTCCTTCTGCCTCGCAGAGCTGAGCCCTTCATAAGCAGCCTTGAGAACATTCCTCTCAGAGCCACCCTTCCACCCCTCCTGTCACATTAGCTGAAATGCAAATCCTACTCTTCTGGCTGGTTAGGTTGTAAGTGCTCTGAGCTTCCCCACTTCCCTGCAGTGATGCTGTGATACTATCCAATTAGTTTCACTGCCCAAGAAGCTGCTTGCACACTGGGAAAATGAGATGAGCGGCCACCTTGCCACAAAACCTCCAGACAGCCCTTCCCTGCCCTGGGCACTTTACAGTTTGCAAAGCACTCGACTATCCCACATCTCACATAATCCCCGCCTTATCCCAGGAAGGCTAGGTTTGGTGACACACTACCTGACAAAGGAGAAAGTGAAGCTCAGAGAGGTAAAGTAATCCACCCAAGGTAACACAGTATGTTTGAGTCCAGGTCCACCCAACTCCAAGTCCAGATGTTTTACCACTCCATCACAGCCTCCTCCATTCATTCATTCATTCAAGTATTATTAAGCACTTACTGTACGCCAGGCTCTCTTTGTGGTTCAGGAAATAAAGGAGTATATAAGACAAACAGGGTCCCTGCCTCATGGTGCTGATACTCTTATGAAGGAAGATAGAAGCTAAACACACCAAGTTAAAATTCAGAGTTTAATAAATGCTATGAAGGAAAAGAGGGCGATGAGGAAGAGTGTCTGGGTAGCCAGTGTGGCCAAGGAAGGCGGGGCAGGACTTTCTGTGAAGGTGATAAATTCAAGCAGAGGCCTGAAATTGTGAAGATCTGGGGGAAGAGAGGCCCAGGCAGAGAGACGGGCGAGCACGGAGGCCATGAGGTGGGAAGGAAGCCGCCTGTTCTTGGTTTCGGGGCGGGAAGAGGCAGGAGGCTGAGGGACGCAGGGCCTCCTCACGGGGCCCCTCACATGCGGGGTGGTGGGAAGGTGGGCCGTGAGGAGCCTCTGCAGGGTCTTGGGGGGGTGCAGGGGGACTGTCAGCCTTGTGTCCGTCAGAGGCACATCGGGCTCTGCCAGGCTGTCCGCAGGCCCTGCCCTTTTCCTGACCTCTGGCCCAGGGTGCTCACAGAGGAGCCCAGATGCCAACGGACTGCAGGCCCCCCCGGCCCACCTCTGTCCTGGGACAGGGGCCAAGATGGAAGCCTTCAGAATGGGGACCCAGGCCACACATGGGCTGGCAGACGGGAGGACAACGCTGGAGTGAGGCAGGCAGCGAGGTCTGGAGTTGGTGTCGAGGCGCTGTCCCCTGTCACGCCCTGGCCGGCGCTGAGAGCTCGCTCAGGGTCAGCAGCTGGAGTGCCTGGGCCTGAGCAGGACGCGGGCAAGGGGGCGCTCGTGCAGGACGGCGAGGTAGGGCCCCCGGGAGCCCGGGCTGTCTCCCGTGCATCACTGCCCGGCCTGGACGTGGCTGCCTTTGCTCCTGTGGGCCCTGGCGTCCCTGCCTGAGACCCTCAGCTCTCCTCGTCTATACCCTCCTGGGCGGGAGTGGGTTTCCCTGCCCTCTCCTGAGGAGGGCCTGTGCTCAGACCACGAGGAATCAAGGCGCAGCTGGGTTTGCGAGCTGCTGAGGAGCAGAGGCAAGTGAGGGGGGCTCTGGGCAGGCCCTGGGGGCAGCCTGAGGCTGGGGCTCCCCCAGTCGGCCCCTGCCTGCCCCAGCAAGGCTCAGCCGTGCAGCCACAGAGACTCCTGCTCAGGCTCAGCTGCCCTGCTCCTGGCCCTGGCCTCCCGGAGATGGGGTCTGCGTGAGTCCCACTTCCCTAGGCCTAGTCTGATAGTGGCCCTAAGATGACACCCACCCCACCCCGCCCCTAAGATGACAGAGGCCATCCCCAACCAAACTGCCAAGTTCCCCTCCTGACTGCTGGCTGTCCTCTAGGGCCCCAGGAAAGACCCCGCCCCACTGCACCCCCCCCCCACCCGCATCCCAGATTAGCCATCTCCCCCATCCCCATTTGCCAGCTGGGCCTCTTCCCTCAGCCAGCAGACCACTCAGACACTGTCATGGGAGGTGGGACAGCTGTGGATTCCGGAGTCAGACTGCCTCCAACACTTACTGGCCGTGTGACCGGGGCAATTTTGTTAAATGCTTCGTGCTTCAGTTTTCCCATCTAGTTATGGGAATGAGCCACAAGTGTGTAGAACAGTGCCTGGGGCATAGTCACTGCCCTACAAGTGTTGGTGCTATGCTGGTCATGGTCCACGCTCCCTCCCTCCCTGCCTGACTCCCAGGCTCCTGTTGCAGTGCTCCTCCTGCCAGCCCGGACCTCCTCAGATGCTGACACATCCTGGGCAGTCTGAGTTCTTCCCATCCCACTGGACCACGCTATCCCACTCCTGCTAGTTCCCCCAACACCCCCCGACCCCACCCCACCACTCTCAGCTTCCTCCTCTACCCCATCAGACCAAAGAGCAGAGGCCCCTCTGTGTCCAAGGTCAACTTACAATACACTTACTGATGTCTCTGCTTGGCCACGACTTGTCCCAGCAAAGGGGATTCTGGAATGATGTGTGTGTCCTCATGGAGAGGGATGGAGTGATTTGGAAGTGTGGTGGGCAACTTGAGAGATGATGCAGAGGGAGCTCTGAGAGAATGCAAAGTGGGGCACCCAAGGAGGACGGCCACGCAGGGTGGCGCCTGGGCTACATGGTGACTAATCTGAAGCTGCTGTTATGGAGGACTCGACTGTGTGCACCAGGCAGGAATTCTGCATGCACCCTCTCATTGATTCTGCATGGGGACTTTATGAGGGGGGAGCTACTGTTATCTCTCTTTAATAAGGAGATGAGGAGACCGAGGCTCAGAAAGGTTGAGGATGTATGTGGAGGGCCAGGTAGGCTAGCTCCAAAGTGGGCCCTTGATCGATTCTCTGCTGCCCCTTGAAGGGCTGGATTCTCCAGGTAATGACGCCATCGATGCCGTCCCACACAACCTGAACCTCAGGAGAAGAGGTAAGACTAAGCAAGATGACAAGAAAAATGGAAATCTGGCTGGGGGAGGGGGAGGGACTGAGAGCCATCAGAGGCCCCTCAGGCTGCAGGGGACGGAAGCCCAGGAGACCTGAGATCAGGAGGCTCAGGGCAAATGTGGGGCACAGGGGTGGCAGTGGGTGGTGACCCAGACCTGGCCTGTCTTGTCACTGGTTGACTGTTACATGGTCTCCACCTCAGTGGGTCTCAGAGCCCCCAAGCCTCCTCCTCTATCCAGAGGGAGGAGAACGAGGAGGCAGCAGCTCCTCACTCCAGCCTGCTCCCTGGATCCCCAGACCCACTGGCCTTCAAGTTTCAAACACTGGCCTGACACCTGCCCGTCATCTCTGGACAGCCAGCAAATGTCTGTCTGGCCATCCAGCAGGGAAGAGACTGCTGAGTTGGAGTCAGACACATCTGGGTTTGAATCTCAATTCTGCAACTTCCCAGCTGTGTGTCCATGGACAAGCCACTTAACATCTCTGAGGCCCCATTTCCTCATCTAGAAAGTGGGGATAATGCCTAGTCACATCCACTCATACAACCAATATTCCTTGAGCACCTCTTGTGTGCCAGATATTTTAGAAAGTCTTGGGGACACAGTGGAGAGCAAGACAGAGTACCTGTCCTCATGGAGCTGACATTCAAGTGGGGGAGATAGACAATAAACACGTGATTTCAAGGATGAAACAGTGAGGATACAGAGTGCCTGGGGAAGCTACTTCAGAATGGATCGTAGGGAGGGCCTCTGAGAAGGGGCTTCAAGCCGGAATCTGAAGAGAAAGGAGGAGCTGGTCATGCAAAAGCCAGGGAAGAGTCCCAGGCACAGGGAACAGCGATTGCCAAGGCCCTGGATGCTGAGGAGGGGTCAGTGTGGCTGGGGCCTGGGGAGCGAGGGGGCGAGGGGACACAGGGAGATGGGGGAGGACCAGCTCAGGAGGGGGTTGGGATTTTATTCAGAACAAGCAGGAAGCCAGTGGAGGGTTTTAAGCAGGGGGTGTCACTTCCCCCTTGTATAGTCATATTATACATAAAAGCACAGAGCACACGGTAAATGCTTGATAAATGTGTGGTCCCCATCCCAGTGGGTCTCCGAGCCCCCAGGCCTCACCAGGCCGTGCGCTGTCATGTGGGCAGTGTGTGGCTTGGCTTTCTCCAGGGGGGAGCACGGGGTGTGGGGGACAGCAGCCTCTCCTCTAGGCCAGGTGTTCTCTGTGTTCTGCTCTCTGGCAGACCCTGCCAGCTGGCCAACTTCCCAGAGACAAATGGTGGGCAAGCGTAAACTCAACTCATTGTCTCAAAACAGCCATTGGGGAGTTTCCAACTCCTGGGAAAAGCAACAGAAGATAACGTTTGTGAGAACAGTTTTCCAAGCGTGGAGAATTTCCATCAGGGGAAGCATCCTCTGAGGGCCCTTAGACTCCCCATCCATCTGCAGCAGCAGAACAGCGTCTAGAGGAAGGGGCTGGATTGAGGAAAGACGGGAGACCAGGGAGACAGTGCTGCCCTTTAGTGTGAAACAGCCAGGATGGAATGCCAGGCCCAGGCAGGGACCAGGGAAGCCAAGGGCATGGAGGACCCTCAGAGGGGGCTGGTGGGAGGGTCAGCCCTTTGGAGGGGACTTTGGCAGCGACTATCACAACTGAAAATGCACCTTCCTTTTGAGCCAGCAGTCCTACCTCTAGGAATTTACCCTCAGACATATCTGCACCTGTGGGCAAAGATATATGGACAAGGATATTCCCTGCAGCAGAGGACTGAAAACACTCTAACGTCCACCCACAGGTGGCTAATGGATTAAGTGACAGCAACAGAAATCTATGGCTCCATTCCTGACCTTATCTCCTGTCCCTCTTCCCCTCTCCAGCCACTCTCAACTCCTTATTGTCCCTTCAATATGCCAGGCGTGTTCCTGCCTCAGGGACTTTGCACTTGCTGTCCCGCTACCTGAGCCATCCTTTTTTCTATCTCTGCATGTCTTGTTACTTCACTTCTGTGGTAAGCAGCTTCCAAGATGGCCCTGAATGATCCCTGCCTCTTGGTATTCACACCCTTGTGGAATCCCCTCCCCTTGAGTTTACTGGACCGACTGACTAACAGAATATAGCAGATGTGATGGAACATCACTTCCGACCTTAGGTCTGTGAATGACTGGGGCTTCCATCTTGGGCTCTCGCTCTTCTCTCAGCATGCGTTCTGTCTCTTTCTCTTTCTTGGGTCACTTGTGCTGGAAGAAGCAAGCCACCAGGTCACTAGCAGCCCTTGGGAGAGGCCCACACGGCATGGCCAGGAGCTGAGGCTCTCAGCCCAACGGCCCCTGAGGAGCTGAAGCTGCTACAGCCGTGAGAGTGAGCTTGGAGGTGGCTCCTGCAGCCCCGGTCAAATGTTGAAGTGACCATAGCGCAGCTCGACAGCAGCCTCATGACAGACCTGCAGCCAGAGTTTCAAATGAAGCTGTGCCAGGATCCCTGACCCATAGAAACTGGGAGATAATATGTGTTTGTTGTTTTAAGCTGCTAAGTTTTGGGGTAATTTGTTACGCAGCATTAACTAGCTAATTCAACTTCCTTCAGGTTTCTGCTCTAATGTCCCTTTACCACAGTGGCCTTCCCTTACCACAGGACAGGAGACTCCCCTCCCCCATCTTTAGAGCCCTCATCACCACCAGATATGCCGTTTCTTTATTTATCTCTGAAATATCCCCCCTACAGGCACCTCAGCTCCCTGGAGCAGAAATGGTGTCTGTTTTGCTCATTGCTGTGTCTCCGGTGCCTAGAACAGTGCTGGGCACAGAGGAGGTGCTCAGGAAATATTGACTAAGCTAATAATCAGCAAGTGAAAAAGAATTAGGTAGATTAAAATATGCTGACCAAAAATATCCTCCAAGAAAGAGTGAGGGAGAAAAGCAAGGCATAGAAGAGTGAGTGCACCACGCTACCAGATATCTTAAAGATATTTAGAACAATTCTGGAAGGATAGACAAGAAGCTGGTAACAGCGGTTGAGGAAGGTTTCACAAAGGAGATGTTACCCGACCTGGGCCTTGAGGGAAAGGTGGGAAAAGAAGAGGAACAGTAATTTAGGCAGGAGGAACAGCATGTGTCTCCTCTGGAGACCAAGACGGCACCAGCCTCAGACGCTCTTCTGTGGGTCAGCTCAGCCCACCCCACATGCTGGGCTCCTGGCCATACTCAGCCCCAGGCCAGCAACCTCCTGGGACCCCCTGCCTCCTCCTTACCTCAGTCTCGCTGTGTGTGCTCCAGGTTTACCCGGCACCTGACCCTCTGTCTTCCCACTCCTGGCCTGGGCCTCGGAGCATGTTTTCCTGAACTGGAATCATCAAGACAGAATCATCCAGGGGCCCCTTTGGCTTTGTATCCTCCTGGTCACCCTGGGAAGCGTCCCCCACCCCGGCACCACCTGGGATCTAATCCCTGGCTGTTCTGCTTGACGGGGAGCCCCGCAGGCCTTCTCAGCCTCTGGGGGATTCAGGCAATTGCCCATGTGGGGAGTGGAGGTGGAAGGGGCTGCAGTGGATGAACACGAGCAGCAGGGCTCGGATGCCCCTCGCTCTCCCTCTCTCTCCCTCTCTCTGTTTGTGCTCTAACCACAGGCAGTACATGCACTTTCATAGTCTCTCTTTCTCTCTCTCTACATCTGCCTTCCTGTGTCTCTCTCTATTCCTGTCCCCTGTTTTTCTCTCTGCCTTTCTCTCCGTCTCTAGGTATCTCCATGAGTCTCTGTCTCTAGGTATCTCCATGAGTCTCTCTCTCTAGGTATCTCATACACATCCTTCCCTCTCCTGCTCTGGCCTGGTCTGTGCCCGCCCCCCCTTACCTGAACCACCTACATTGCCACTGTAAGACCAAATCACTGCCACCATGAATCCCTGAGCTGCCCCAATATTACCGATTCTGTCAGAGTCATCATCCTGAGAGCCACTCAAGCACCAGGCACAGGGCCAAGCACTCCATACACGCTCACCCTTAAATCCTCACCACCCCCAGATAGTAGGTGTGACTATTATCCTATCTGGGGAGAGGGTAACCAGGGCTCAGGAAGATGGAGAACTTGACCAAAGGCACAGAGCCGGCATCGAGACCAGGATCCACCCCGAGGCAATCTACCCTTCATTCCCACCCAGCACAGCTTCTCACCTTCATTTTTCCAGACCTACAATGGAGCACTTGTGTGGGAGTCTCCAGCCTCCACCCCAAGAATGAGCTCAGGTTAACGAATGCAGCTCACGCCCAACCCCACTCCATTCCCTATCAGTGGCCCACCCTCGCCAGGTGCAAGGAGACAGCTGCCAATTTGAGGGGGCAGGAAGACTCCGATGTCTCCCCCTCGTACCTCCCACCACACACAGACGCCTCTTTGGGTTACTGTATGGCAGGTTTCTGTTTACACTCATCTCGTCAGCAAACATTTATGGAGGCCAACTTGGAGCCAGGTACTAGGGATACAGCAATGACAAGATAGACCCAATCCTGCCCTAAAGCAGGAGAGTGTCTGGCACACTGGTGACAAGGTGGGAAGCCCTGGGGGCAGAGGATGTGCCTAGATCAGTGCAGACGAGCGGGCCCCAGCCCTTGAGCCGTCCCAGGAGTCCCTCCAAGTCTCCTTCCCTTTGGTTAGTGGAGAACTCCAGTCTCCACTAAACCTTTACCAACCGTGTGTAAGACGCTGCAGAGCACAGCCTTTCCCCTACAACAGGGCTTTGGCCTCAGTTTCCCCGTCTAGTTCCCTACCCAACCCACTCCCCCAGGGCTGGATCCTATGTCTGTACAGCCACAACTGGCTGGAGTCCCAGCCACCAGGAAGAGAGTAGGGCAGCAAGCCCCTCCTGAGGACCTCCAGCTGCCACGCCCACCAACTTAGTTCCCGTTGAAGGCCACGCCCCCAGGCCCTACCCCTTCCTGACCACGCCCCCAGGCCCTACCCCTTCCTGACCACACCCCCAGGCCCTACCCCTCCCTGGCCACGCCCCCAGGCCCTACCCCACCCTGGCCACGCCCCTCAGTCCAGTCTTCCTTTGTGCCAGTGCCTGGGCTTCCTCACATTTCTCCAGAGACCAGGCTCCCAAACGCCTGGCATCCTTGCCGCTCCCACTGCACTAAGTGGGTTAAAACCGCTAGAAACAAGCAGTTCCAGGACTGCGGGTTTTACTTCCAATTTTTATTACACTTATTAAAATTCTTGCCTCCTCCTATCCCCCCAAAGCCCAATTTCTGCCTGGCCCTGTGCCTGAGCCCAGGCTCATTTGTATGAAGGGCCCAGTGGCCTGCATATTCCCCCAATCCTTGCTTCCAAGAGCATGCAAAGGATGTGGCAGAATTTCAATCACCATGCCCAGCCTCAGCGAGGCCAAGGACATGATGTAGCCTGCCCCTCGGCCCCACCTGCTGAAGACACACTGGCTGGCCCCCAGCTGACAGATCCTGGGTCCCTTCTAGAATCTTCAGACTCCTCTGCAGGCCCTGACTTACTTCTAACACTCCAACTCATTCACTCAACAAATATTTATTAAGCATCCTCTATATGCAAAGCATTGGGCCAGCCACTGGGGCTACAGCTGTGAACATGGCATGGCCATTCCCCCAAGGCTAATGAGGAGGATGACATAAATAGTGAAGTAAAATCAATTACTGCAAACATGAAAATAGAAACACATGCAGCCGAGATCCAAAACTGGCAGCCCGTGAGCTGAATCCGACCTGCAGATGTTGGCTAGAGCTGTAAAAAATGATGAATTTTTTGGCCAACATATAAAAATCTGGAGGATTTCCATTAAAATATGGGAGTTTGGGCTTCTCTTGTAAAAATCAGAAACTCTGGCAACACCAGGTCCACATTTCGGTTGGAGCTGTGTCTAGTAGTCAGGGCCTGTATTCACCAAGCCTCACAGGCCCCACCGTGCCCATGGTCTCCCTGTCTGCTGCCCTTTGTCACTCCCGCAGTGTTTCCGCTCACTCTCTCACTCACATTTCCTTCCAGCCACTGAAGGCATTTACCTTTCCGACCCCTGAAAGGGACCCGAGGGAGAGAAGAGGCCAGCTTTACCTCGGCGTGGGGAAAGGCTGGGAAGGAGAGGTGAGCTTCAAGCCGGGCCTGGAAAGATCAGCGTGTGTCCACCGAGAGGGGCGGGGGAGGTGGGGACGAAGGAGGGAGGCAGCCCAGACAGCGCGAGCAGCCCAAGCAAACGGAGGGAGGAGCGAAGCGGCCAGCAGCGGGGAGCTGGGGGCCGGGCCTCCCAGTCCCGCTGAATTTGGCATCACCTGCTCTGACGGGGCTGCGGTCTCAAGACTGTCCTAGTTCTGCTTCTGATCTCCTGGGACCTGCTTGGACAGGTGAGAATGAGGCGACAGGTGGGTGCGGGCCATGAGGCGTAGGGGACTAAAATGAGAGGTTTCCAACTAGATCATCTCTAAGGCACCTCTGACTCTGACAGCTGGAATTTTTAAAACAACTTATTCTGAAATAATCAGAGTCACAGGAAGTTGCAAAGAAAGTCCCATGCACTCTTCCCCCACTGTTAACACTTACACAACTCGTGGGGTCCTGGGGTACAATATTAAAGGCAAGAAATTGACCTTGGCACAATTCAGATTTCCCCAGTTATGCATGCACCCTTGAGTGTGTGTGTGTGTGAGACAGTGTATGTAACTCTGTGCAATTTTGTCACATGTGTAGCCTTGCGTAACCACCCTCACCATCAAGATATTCAACTGCACCATCCCAAGACCCCCTCACGTTGCCCCTTTATAGCCACACCCATCTGCCCGCCATCCCTAACCCTGGCAACCACTAATCTGTTCTCCATCTCTATAATTATGTTATGGCGCGAATGTTACATAAACGGAATCATGCAATATGTATCCTTTCAAGATTGGTTTTTTTTCACTCAGCAGCATTTCCTTGAGGTCCATCCAAGTTATTGCGTGGATCAATAGCTGGTCCTTTCTCGCTGAGGAGTATTCCACGGTACGGACGTACTGCAGTCTGTTTATTCACTCACCCGTCGAAGCACATTTGGTTAGTTTCCAGTTTGGGGCTATTACAAATACAGCTGCTGTGAACATGCACATACAAGCTCCTGTGTGAAAATGTCTTCCTTTATCTGAGATAAATGCCCAAGAATGCAATTGCTGGGTCTTATGGTAATTCTTTGGTAAATCCATTTTTACTTTTGAAAATAACTGCTGAACTATTTTCTGAGTGGCTGGACCATTTTGCCTTCCCACCAGCAATGTATGGGGAGCAACTTTCTTGATAAGTGGAATTGTATTTAAAAACAAAAAACTGGAGCTCTCGTTGGGGCCCAACCTTTCTGCGGTCTCAACCTTTCTGAGCAACCCCAGGATTTTGACACCCTCATCCTCATCATTGTCACCTCTCTCTCTGCCTCACCACCCCCAGGCCATAAGGTCATAGAAAGCAGGGGCCAGGCCCTGCTCAGATGTGCGGGCCTGGGTCCGGCACAGGCATGGTGCATAGAGGTGCTCTGTGAGGACAAATTAAACCACACAGAATGGGTAAGCAAGTCAGCAAAGACGCACAGCCAGTAAGTCAGTCAGAGAGGAGGGCAGACGCCAGCCTCCAAGTTCCAAGGGCATGGCCCCACTCACCCAGAGGCAGGGTGTACATGAAAATGCTCATCCTGAAAGGCCGCTGTCCCGCTAGCGTGCGCACGTGCGCGCACACACACACACACACACACACAATCTAACTCTTTTTATGTTGAAAGCACAGACGTATATAGAGTACATAAACAGGTACCTATACAGTATATCTGTGGAGTTAAAATTTCGTGGAGGGATGGGCAATCAGGAAAAAATGTCTAAAAAGGCTCCTTAGGGGAGCAGTAATGAAAAAAAGGTTGAGAAACACTGTCCTGGCAGCGTCCTGGTCCCTCCACCTGTGAGTCAGAGGGAGGAGGCTGCCCCGACCGCAGAGGAGCAGAGTGTGACCTTCTGAAAATGCACTCTGACCGTCTCGCTCCCCTGATGTAGAACTGTCACTGGCTCCCACTGCCTCCAGAGGGAAGTCTGAACTGCCCAGGGTGGCCGCCTCTGCCCACAGCCCCCCACCCTTACAGCCCCCATGCCCACAGCTCATATCGCAGCTGCAGGAAACTACAGACTCACCTGTGCCCTCCAGGCCCTGCCGTGCCTCCTTGCCTTTGTACCTGCCGTTCCTTCTGCCTGAAATGCCTTTCCCCCATTCTTTACCTGATCTTTGTTCAAAGAACAGTTGCCTTGTCACCTCTGTGAGGGATCCTCCACCTTTCCGGGTGCTCCAGGTACCTGCAATGTTGTGTTCCTGCTTCTGTGGCAGCCTTCAACACATCAGATTGTCACTAAGCTGCATCCTAGACGGTTTCTCCAACTAGACTCTTGAGTTCCCTGGAGACAGGGGCTGCGCTTAGTCAGCTGCAGCCTCTAACGGGCATCTCAAGACCGCATGCCCCAGATCCGAACTCCTCACCCTCCCACCGCTCCGCCCACCCCATCGGCCCCAGCTGAGTGAAGGAGACTCCATCCTGCACGGCTCAGGCCACAAATCCCGGAACCAGCTGTGGCTCCTCCATCTCTCAGTCTCGCTCTCTCCACCTCCATCTCTCCTGCCTCTGGTCCATCAGTGCATCCTGTTGGTTCTACCTTTGAAACATATCCGGAAGCCAACCACCTCCCACACCTCCACCGTCGCCACCCTGTCTAAGGCACCCGCATCTCTCACCTGGACCGCCGTAGTAGCTTCCTCACCGGTCTCCCTGCGCTTGCCCGTCTCAACATGGCAGCCACTGTGATCCCTTTCAGAATAGGTCAGATCACGCTTCTCTGATCAGAACCCTCCAATGGCTCTCCATCTCCTGGGGTCAAAGCCAAAGTCCTCACCACAGGCAACAAGGCCTCCACAGTCTAACTCTCTCCTCCTCCTGGTCTCCCCTGACCTTCCGCCTCTCTCCGCCTTGCTCATCCCACCCCAGGCACATGGCTTCCATTCCTAAAGACACACCAGACACACTCCTGCCCCAGGGCCTTTGCACTTACTGTTCCTCATCTCTGGAATGCTCTTTCCCAGATATTCCCACGCTTTCTTCAAGTCTCTACTGAAATGTCACCTCTGCCAAGAGGCCTTCCCTGACCACCCTGTCTAAAATAGCCCCTCCTTCCACCATTCTCTAGCCCCTTACTTTGTTTTTTGTCAAGGCATTTATCACCACCTGACATTATTTCATCATATTACCTTTGCTTGTCTAATTATTTGTCCCACTCCCCCTCACTAGATTGCACACTCCACAGTGCAGGGATGTTGTGGGTTTTGATCATGCTGTGTCTCCCAGATCTAGAATAGGCATTGGCAAACTATGGCCCACGAGCCAAATGTGGATGGGAGCCTGTTTTGGTAAACAAAGTTGTTTTTTTTTTCCAGTTTTATTCAGATATAATTGACATATAACATTGTATTGGTTTTAGGTGATTGACGGCTTGATATTTGTATATATTGTGAAATGATCACAATAAGTTTAGTTGACATCCATCACCTCACAGTTCAATTTTTTTTCTTGTGATGAGAACTTTTAAGATCTACTCTCTTAGCAACTGTCAAATATACAATACAGTATGGTTAACTATAGTCACCATGCTTTACATCACATCCCCAGGGCTTATTTATCTTATAACTGGGAGTTTGTACCTTTTGACCCCTTCACCCATCTTGCCCGCCCCCAACCCCCACCTCTGGCAACTACCAATCTGTTCTCTGCATCTATGAGTTTGGTTCTTTTAGATTCCACATATAAGTGAGATCATACAGTACTTGTCTTTCTCTGTCTGACTTATTTCACTTAGCATAAAGCCCTCAAGGTCCATCCATGTTGTCACAAATGGTAGAATTTCCTTCCTTTTTATGTCTGAATAGTATTCCATTGTATATATGTACCACATTTTCTTCATCCATTCACCTGTTGATGGACACTTAATTAGGTTGCTTCCATGTCGTGGCTGTTGTAAATAATGCTGCAGTGAACACGGGGGAGCAGACAGCTCTTCAAAATAGCGCTTTCATTTCCTTCAGATAATACCCAGAAGCGGAATCGCAGGATCATATGGTAGTTCTATTTTTAATTTTTTGAGGAACCCCCATAGTTAAAGTTTCATTGGAACATGCCCATGCCCATCATTTACATATGGTCTACGGCTGCTTTCAACAGCAGAGTTGGGTAACTGTGACAGAGACCTTATGGTCTGCAAAGCCTAAAATATTTTACTATCTGGCCCTTTTAGAGGAAAAGTTTGCTGACCCCTGTTCTAGAACAATGTCTTGTGCATAGGAGCTCAATAAATCTTGGTTGAATGAATGAATGAACCAATGATAGCTATGGCTATTCTCAGAATCCTACCGTTGTGATTCGTTAAGACACACACACACATAAACACCCACAGCCATTTTCCAGACTTTATTCAACAGTGGAGGGTCCCCAAGGGCCTAGGAGTTGGAGAGGGAGGTAATCAGAGGATTAACTTTGATAACGGGTCTGGTACACAGTAGAGGCTCACTAAATCTTGGTGTCTTTACCACTGTTTTCTCTGTGTCTCCTCCCTTCCCCCGCCCCCGTCTCTGTCTCTGTCTCTTTCTCCCCATGCGTGTGTCTCCCTCCATCCTAGTGGGTCTGTTCATCTTCCTCTGCCTCCCCATCTCTTTCCTTGTCAGAGAACTTCCACTCTCCTAGCCCTGGGCAGACTGAGATATGACAGGAAATATTTCCCACTGGAGGTCCTGTCTCAAACCTCACACCCCCAGAATGTAGCCCCCTGTCCTCCTGACCTCAGGGACGACTCCCCCGTTTCCCCATCACAGTCACGACCTGGGCACCTCAACAACTCTCACCCTTGTCCTCCAGTTTATGGATCATCAGGTCCTGCCAGTTCTGCTTCTCGCAAACCCACCCACAGTCCTCTGTCCCCACTGTGGCCAGACACCCACATAGCCTCACAGCTGGGCTCCTGGTATCTGTGGTGGCCCCTTCCTCTACCCAAGAACCATCTTTCTAGAACTCACCCTGACCTTGTCCCTTCTTTGCTTAAAACCCTCAGTGGTTCCCCATTACAGCCCATCCTGGGCGAAGCTCACGTTTCCTAGCCTGGCATCCACGGCTGGCCACAATCCCATCCAAGTGTCCACTTTCCCACCCCCAGCCAGCGCAGTCCAGTCCCCCACTCTAGCTGAGTCACTTTCCTGCTGCAAACGCTTGATGCCTGGCTGCCTCCCTGTCGTCCATGGAGAAAACTCAAGCCCTGTCCCGTCTGCCTCTGCATCTCATGTCTGTCCTCCCCGTGCGCCCCAGGCTCCTCCACGGCCGCCCCTCACAGATCCTCCACCAACACTGACCGGGGCCTTCGCACTCGCCGCCCCCCTGTGTGGAGCACTCTCTCTCACCCCCTCCACCCCCACTGCCTCCTCACCGGCTAAGTCCTCCCGTCCTTCAGGGCCCTGGGCCCCAGGTGGGCAGGTCCCCCTGGGCTGTCTCACAGCCTTGAGACTCTCGCTTCCCATCACAGCCCCAACCACTCATTAATTCACTGCCTCCCCACTAGACACAAGACCCTGAGGGCAGAGAGCTTGCTTGATTGTTTCCCGGCACCTGGTACCGAGCGAATGCTCAAGGACTATTTGTGGAAGGAAGGAGGGAAGGGAGGGAGGAGAAAGGAGTGAAGAATGGATGCACTGTGTCCCCGGAGCCTCTCTGCATTGTCCCCCTGCTCCCTCCTCAGCAAGGGCTTTCCCACCTTTCCACCATCCTTTAAGGTTTCATTGATGCTGAGTGGTTCTGGAAGTTCCTGTCAGCCTCGGGGTGGAGTTAACACTTAGACCCGAGTGAGATGCTGGCTGTCAGAGCTCCCCTCCCCCAGCTCCAAGCAGTCCCAGCCCGCCGGCCTCAGCTCCCTGCTGCCCACCCGGTGACAGTCACAAGGAAAACGAAGCTCAGATGAAAGTTGGCAACACAGAGTCAAAAAACTATTAAAAAAAAGACCCTTGTTTCTGGCAAGTGGAGAGAAGCTGAGGGGAAATGAAGCGAGCACTGGACTAGGAGAAGAGGAACAATTCGAAGGAGCGGCAGCCAGAAAGGCTGGCGTCGGGTGGGTGATTTCTACCTTAGGACAGAGGAGGGGAGGATGTGGACTCTTCTAAGAAGAAACTAAGGATGCGTTCACAGAATAATACACGTGCGAAGTGCCCCATATACAGGGTGAGCAGATGGCTTACCATCCGAACCAGGACGCTTCTGAGTGAGAAGACCACTGTTAGTAACGATGCTGGGACCGTCCTGGGCCAACCAGGACCACGGTCACCCACCCTGAAGTGTACAGCCCTGCACCCGGCCCCCGCATCCGCGTTACTGTTCTCGCCCAAGAGCCCAACGCTGTTTGACAAGCAGGTTCTGAGGACACGCTGCACGTCCATGCGCTCCACTGGCTCTTCCCGTGGGTGATTCCATTTCACTGCTCAAATCCATCCTGTGCTGCTTTTTCAGGTGGGGGACACAGGGACTCAGAGGATACAAGTACTTTTCCTGGCCACACAGTTTAATTTTATTTATTTATTTATTTTTCACCCCAAAGCCCCAGTAGATAGTTGTACGTCATAGTTGCACAGCCTTCTAGTTGCTGTATGTGGGACGCGGCCTCAGCATGGCCGGAGAAGCGATGCGTCGGTGCGCGCCCGGGATCCGAACCCGGGCCGCCAGCAGCGGAGCGCGCGCACTTAACCGCTAAGCCACGGCCCCCACACAGTTTAAATGTGGCTCGGCTGGCGTTTGATCCTGTCTGTCCGGGTCCAAAGTCCACGCTTGTCCTACTAGGGCAAGTTGCAAACCGGAAAGCTCAAACCAGCAACCCCACCCAGGGGTCTAGCCCCGGGCGTCCCTCCGCAATGCACTCATGGGTTCAGCGAGTCTTTGCCGAGGGCCAGGCCCCGTGCCAGGCCTCGGGGATGCAGCAGGGAAGAAGAAAGACGAGGCCCCTGCTCTCAAGGAGCCCACTGTCCAGGGAAGTGGTTCTCACCCAGGCGTGGCTTTGCCTCCCCAGGGACACTGGGCAATGTCTGGAGACATTTTTGGTGGTCTGGACTTGGGAGGGGTGCTGCTGGCAGCTGGGCGGTAGAGGCCAAGGATGCTGCTGAACATCCTATGATGCCCAGGACAGCCCCTCTCCCCCTGCAACAAAGAACGATCCAGCACAGAATGTTGTGCAAGGCTGAGAAAACCTGGTCTGCAGGGAAGAGGTGGGGAGGCAGACAAGCAAACAAATTGGTATATAAATTCTTCTATCCACTCTACAAATATTTAGTGAGTGGCTACCACGTTTTAGGCACTATTGGGACAGCAGTAAGTGCCACTAAGGAAAACACAGCAGGAGGGGATGGAACGTGGCGGGGAAGGGCAGACCTCCTAGGGAGCTGAGGTTTGCGTGGGGACCTGAAGGAGGAGGGGGGCGTGCCCAAGAGAGCATGCAGACGGCAGGCCCAGAGGAGCCCAGGGTCTGGACAGGAACAAGCTCAGAGCGGGTGAGGAGCAGCAAGTGGGTGAGCTGTGGCAGATGGAGCTGGACAGGAGGGCAAAGGCCACATTTTGTAGTCACGGAAAGGAGTTTGGATTTTATTCTACAAATGTACCATTTGATAAACACCAAATAAAAATGACAAAAACAGACTTCATACAAAATCCTTAAAATGGTCAAATTAGGCTAAATGAGAAAAGACTGCTATCTATTTCTAAATCTGCAAAGGGGCTGGAACTTTCTCACATGGAGAGCTGTACATTTGGTGAATATCAACTTAAGGTCGACAGTGAGTATGCAAATTGACCAATAGGGAAACAGGTGTGGCTGGATAATATTTGAAGATGTTAATTCCTGTTTTGTCCCCCTCTCCTTTCCCTTCATTGTGGGTAAGAGGCTCTGGACTTCCTCCTCCCAGAGGTTTTGCAGGAAGGGAGGAAGTAACACCCATCTGCAGACCCTTCCCTTCTGGCTCTGACTTCAGAAGCCAGACTTGACTGAGGACAGTAGGTCAGAGGCCTCTGAGGGGCAGAGAAAGAATGAGCTGTCTTCTGGCCCTCAGGACAAAAAACGGGTTGGATTTTCCTTGGCTGGGGCGGGAGAGGGGATCTACAGTGATGTTTTGTTGGCTGGCATGATTTTGAATTCAGAACTTAAACACAGGGTTACCATGTGAGCCAACAATTCCTCTCCTAGGAAAACATGTCTACACAAATACTTGTACATGGATGTCCACAGCAGCATTACTCATCTGAGCCAAAAAGTGGAAACAACACACCTGCCCATCAACTGATACATAGAGAAACAAAATGTGATTTATCTGTGCTGTGGAATATTACTTGACGATGAAAAGGAATAGAGTGCTGATACATGCCATGACGTGGATGAACCTTGAAAACATCCTGCTAAATGAAAGAAGCCAGCCACAAAAGACCATATGTTGTATGATTCCATTTAAACAAAATGTCTAGAATAGGTGAATCTATGGAGATAGAAAGTAGATTAGTGGTTGCCTAGGGCTGGGAGTGTTGGTGGAAAATAGTGACTGCTAGTGGATAGAGGATTTCTTGCGGGGGTGAAAAAAATGTTTTAAAACTAGACCACGTATATATATACAATGGAATACTACTCAGCCATAAAAAAAGACAAAATTGTCCCATTTGCAACAACATGGATGGGCCTGGAGCGTATTATGTTAAGTGAAATAAGCCAGAAAGAGAAAGACAAACACTGTATGATCTCACTCATATGTGGAATATAAACCAACACATGGACAGAGAAAACTGGACTGTGGTTACCCGGGAAGTGGGGGTGGGGGGTGGGCACAAGGGGTGAAGGGAGTCATATATGGGGTGATGGACAAACAAAAATGTACAACCCAAAATTTCACAATGTTAGAAACCATTAAAATATCAATAAAAATCAAAAAAAAAAAAACTAGACCACGGTGATTGATAAAACCATAGATTGCCATTTTTTTATTGAGGCAACACTGGTTTATCACATTATATAAGTTTCAGGTGTACATCGTTATATTTTGGATTGTACACTTTAAATGGGTGAACTTGACGATATGTAAATTATGTCCCAATAAAGCTGTTTAAAAAAACATTTTGAATTAAAACTCAGGCGATTTTGCCATAAAAACCCAGATTTTGGCCTTCCTTGAATGCCATGCGTGTTTCTCCACGGCAACAATGGGCTGCTGCTGGGAGTGCTCTCCCAGGTTTGCCAGCGTCCTCACGTTCCCTCTGGCATTACATCTGGTGGCTTTACTCACGTATGTCACCCGCAGGGTCCCTGAGCATTGCACTTGAGACCCCTGAGCTGGAGTGACGAGACCCCAGGTCCTGAAGTTACCAGCCTCGTTCTCCCATCTCACATCTGACCCTGGCCGCCAAGAGCCCTGCGGACCAGAGGCTCAGCAGCAACCCCCATGGACCCACGTAGTAGTAAAGCTCATGGGTTTTGAAGCCAGAATGGCCGATCACCAGCCCTGTGCCTCTGTTTTCTCGACTGTAAAATGGGGATAATAACAGCAGCTGCCATCACAGTGCTCGACAGAGGTGATGAGTTTAGGACGGTGCCTAGCACGTAGTAGATGCTCAGTACATGGGAGCTATTGAGCCCATGATTTCCTGTCTGCAATTTCAAATTCCCAGGAGTTCTGAAATCCGAAAGCTTCTTCATAACTCATTGGCCACAACACCTGACTTGGCCGGAACTCATTTAGCAGCAAAGCCTGACCTGAATGGATGTGAAGCTACTGACTGTTTTTATTTATCCCCCGGCATGAATATTCATGTGTTTTACTACAGAAATATGAATGTGTTTGCTTATAGGGTGCTGCCCCGGCCCCTGCTGGGGGTGAGGTAGTGAGTGGCCTGTGTTTTATGTTGGCTCCCCAAATCTGAAAGGTTCTGAGTTCTGGAACACTTCTAGCCCCAAGGGCTTCAGATCAGGGGCTGTGACCTGTGATGAAGATGATGACAATCCCCTGCCCTCTTTGTCCGACATTGCATAAGACCACACAATTGTAAGCACTGCCCCAGGCAAAGCCAGCAGGGACAAAGCCCCGAAAAATTCTGAAGGTAAATCTTCTACCAGCCCAGGAGGATGGGAGCGTAGAATTAAAATTAAGTTCCTCTCCTTGACACCTGGGTTCAGGGGCTGAGAAGCACGCCAGCCAGGTTAGCCTTAGAGGACCGGGTCTGGGGAGCCTCAGCTTGGCCTGCTACCTCATGGGCACAGGAGGGGCTGGAACAGGGAGCTGGGGAGGGGCAGAGCCACCAAGGACTACTCACCAGGCCGAGCGAGCCCAGCCCTCTCGCAAATGTGTAAGGCACTTGTCCCAAATCAGAGAAGGCTGTCCAGGCCCCTCCCTCCCTCAGACGTTATCCATGGCTCCCGTCTGCCCAAACAAAACACAGCTGCAACAGGTGACAGCTCAGCTGCAGGTACAGCACTGCCTGCCTTTTACATAATAAGGAATTTGACTGGCCTTTTCCCCTGGTTCCTGGGAGGGAGACTCTAAACCCTTGGAATTTCCTGAGTAATAGGAGCGTCTTTGTTACTCATGAGCCCTCAGATCACACCTGAGTTTATGCTAATGAATGGATGACTCAGGATGGGGGCGGTCACCAGGAAGACCAACCTTGGGATTAGAGGGTTAAGGCTGTGAGCCAGCCCCCTCCAGGAGGGGGTGGGGCTGGAGATTGGGTTCCAGTCCGTGGCTGATGGTTCCATCAATCATGCCTACGCAAGGAGACTCCAGTAAAAACTCGGGACACCAGGCTCAGTGAGCTTCCTGGTTAAGGAACCCATTGCTGTGCCGGGAGGGTGATGCTCCTGATTCCATGGAATCAGGCGGGTACAGAAGCTCTGCATTTGAGACCCTCTCAGATCTTGCTCTCTGTGTCTCCTCCTTTGGCTGGTCCTGATCCGTATCCTTTATGAGAAGACTATAATCCTAACTAGAGCACTGTCCTGAGTTCTGTGAGCAGTTCTAGTGAATTTTTGAACCTGAGGGGGTTGTGGGAACCATGACTTTGGAGCCAGCTGGTCAGAAGTGAGGGTGGCCTGGGGACCCCCTGACCTTGCGGCTGGTACCTGCAGTGGGGCAGTCTTGCTGGGACCCGTGGCATCTGATGCCAGCTCTGGGCGGATAGTGTGGAATTGTATGCAGGGCACCAGCTGGTGTCAGAACACCCGTCTTAGCCTTGATCTGACTTCCTGTGGCAGACGCCCACATGACCCATATCAGTCACCCACGGGTATCCCCTTGGCCTACGCCAGAGGTCACCTGCAGCTCTGGTTAGGCGGTTCTTGGGCATGTTGGTGGCTTCCCTCCTCAAACACTTGCTTTCTTAGGTGGAGAAGGCTAGAAATTCTAGGGGGGTTACTGCCCCAGGAGTGACCCTAAAGCAGCGACAGATGGGAGCTGGTGAAGGGATCCTGCAGCTTTCCCAGGGGTCTTTACCCAATCTCTCAGAGGGTCCCCAGCAGGATGGAACCCCAGTTGCCCACAGTGGTCACCTGGTCATCCCTTTAGTGGCTCTCCTCCCGTCCTGTCTTCTCCACTCTCCCACCATACTTCCTGGGCTCACTTCCCAAATCAACTACTTGCCCCCACCTTCATCTTAAGGGCTGCTTTGGAGGAACCCAAATGCAGACCTCTGCCATTCCTGGGGCTCTGAGTCCTTCAGCTCCACTGCCGACCTCCTGATAATCTCCCAGCTTGACAAGCCTTTGGGACTTGCAGTTAGCCAGTTCCTTTGGGCAACCACTTGTCCACCATTGCATAATAATCCTGTTTGGTCCATGGCTAAACCCACACCACTGGTGTGCATAAGAACCCAGGCCTGGCTAATCAGAGTATTTCATCCTCTGGCAAGGTAACTGGTTCAGGAATGAGTCTATGAACCTAGTTGGTCCAATCATAGGCCTCCTTGGAGTTTTGTAGGAGCTGGAAAGGAGTTCTCTCTACCTCTGGAACCTTCTGTAAGCCTGGAGCAGCTTGTGACCATCCGCTCTCCAAGTGGACAGGGCCTGACCGAGACTGATGCCAACACAGAAGAAGGCAGAGTCTGGAGATACAGACCGACTCCTGAAGACGTGATCACCTGGATGCAGCAATACCTGAAGCCTAAACACCCTGTACTTTTCAATTACATGAGCAAATAGATTTCCACCACCACTCCCTTCCGTCCTTCAGCTGATTTGATTGGGTTCTCATCACTTGCAATCAAAAGAATCTTTAGTAATATGGAAACACTCATTTCTCTGACTTAGACCCTCTGCATTTTTAGACACAGAAGTACTTCCTCTCCAAGCTATAGGCAAGAGACCCAGTCTGGCCAGGGCAAGGGGACTGAACAGAGGGAACTATGGGCGTGGGATTCTTTCAGCACAGGCCGGAGGTGGCAGGGTGGCTGGTGGAATTAGGGTCTCAAGGAAACTCATCCTATAAGTAAATTACAGTAAGTTGCAAATCACCACTCTAAGAGTGAGCTCCAGAAAAAAGGTAAGGAATGAAGTGAAGGGAGGACTGGGGCAGAATTCACGACCCCGGGAAACCTCGCTTTGGGGAGGCTGCCAAGACCGAACGCAAAACTCGCATGCGAGCTTCCTGGTGGCCAATGAAAAGGCAAAAGGCATGGGTTCCCCAGCCCACCTTCACTCAGACCAGGTGTGACACAAACGGCTCTGCCAGGTGCCACCTGGGACCCCAGCTTCCTGGCCCTGCGGCTGCACGTGGGCCCCGGGGAGCATACTTTGCAGGCCTCGCAACCTGGGTCCTGAGGATTCTGGGGGCCACACTGGTGTCTGCAGAGCAGAGGGATTTGCATGTTTTGTTCCTCGGACACCAGGCCTCCAGGTCCGCAAGCTCTCTCCAAAACACTGTGGGGTCCCCCTCACTGGCCATACAGCTGCTGGCTCTTGAACTCATAACTCACATTGAAAACAGCTCCCGAAACCCGGTTTCCAAAGACCTACCTTGTCCTTGGTCGCTTTTTGTTTTATCGCAAAATTTCCTTTTCTTGTTACTTAACAAAACACTCTTGCTGACTGCTCTGATTATTTCCCAGAAACGGTCACGTTTCTCCTCATGCCAGCGCAGTTTTTACTAAAAGCCCACAGTTCACTGGACCGTGTAGGAATTCTCCAGATGACTTTCTTTTTTCCTAAGTAGATCCGCCTCATTTTTCGGAGGAACTGGGGAAGAACAGACATCTTCCAGCCCGCTCTCACATCCCTTCTGGAATACAGGACTCTGGTTCCTGGGGGAAGAGACTGTGGCCCAGGGAGCTCTGTCTTCTCCAGCACCTCTCAGCTGGAGTCACAGGACCAGGCTGGGGGCGGAGATGGGACGGATGACACGGCAGCTGGGGCCGCCACTGGTCTGGAATTGGTCTTGCTCGGTCCTGAGACACGGAGAAAAGCCGTGGCCCAGTGCTGGGCCACATTATGACTTTCATGGGCCCATTCCTCCATAAAATATATATTAAAAATTACATTTATGACTGCAACAGTATAAAGACAAATACAACCCAGCCTAGAGTCATTCATACCTCTTTATTATTATTGTACTCATTTTTTTCTTCTGATTTTAAAAGCAGTCAAAATGGAAGCATTTCGTGGGCCCCTAGAAGCACTGTGAGCTCCCGGCCCTGGGCCAGTGGGCCACCAATCACAGCCCAGCCCCCCGCCCTCGGGCCGCCCCGCTCTGTCCCACCACCCTCCTGCCAGGAACACGGGATTGGGAAGACAGCTCTGCTGTCCTGGCCCCGTACCCCTTCTCCTCCGCTGAAGAGTCTGAACCCCTCGGCCACAGCCTCCCTGTGACAGGGCTGGTGCCGGGGGCCATGATCTGCCCCTCAGTTTATTAAGCACAGCTAAGAATAATAGTAACAACAACGACACCCTGAATCTCAGGTGCCAGGCAGGTCAGCGCTTGGCTCTCGCCTGGTGGCGTGTTTCTCCCGGGTCTGTCCTCTCCCTGGCATGAATACAAACTCCTTTCTCCCCACCACTTGCTACTTGGTCTTATTACATCACCTGGCTGCTACATACGTCTCGGTCACTGTTTTCTGAGGACTTAAAAGTCTTCTCCTTCCATCCCTCACTCCTGCAGCTCATGCTGTGAAAGGAGCACAGGCCCTTGAAGCCAGCAGGAGCCAGGTTTAATCCTAGCTCCGCAACGGACCAGCTGTGTGACCTTGCGCAAGTCAATTAACCTCCCTGAGCCCTGCATTATTTATCTGCCTGAAATTATGGAGACAATCATTTTCTTTAGCAGTGGGACTCCCTGCTAGAATGAAACTGGAGGTTTTTTTGAGGGTGAAAACCTTGGTAAGCCGTTTGAGGTAGGGGGAAGAGCCCCTCACCCCTACCTCGCGGGAGGCCTGCTTGAAGAACTGGAGATGGGGGTCTTGGGCTGACGCCCGGCTTCTGTTTTGTGACCGGAGTAATCAGGTTGAGGGGGAGGGCTGGATGCTTGGTGGAAGGAAAGAGAAGGGGAGAGGAAGGTGCTGACCAGGAAGAGGAGCCTGGATGCCCCGCAGCACATCACACCCCTCCTGTTCATCATCTCCTCTGCCTGCTCTTTTCCCACCTTCCCCGTCTCGGGGCTACCACCACTCATCCCGTCCCTGGCCAAAGGCCAGCCAGGGGACCCCCGGATCAGGAACTCTGGCCATCTGGACCTAAGAGCACCCTTCTCAGAATAATGTTTTCAGCTGCATAAAGTAAACACACAGGATTACAGAGGAAGCCAGTTATACTGAAATACAGTTAGCAAAATAGTCAAACACATTTGTTGCACAGGAATATGTGCTTCTTCATTAACATATTAGATAACAAGATGCGTCAGGAGCTTAACAAGTATCGCACTGCTGAGGGAGTGCATTTCAAGGTATCTGCCACAGCTGTAGGGTGGCATGAAAAACATGGATTATTGCTGGTGACTACATCACAGGTGCCTCCTCTACCGTGAATGTTGCCTCCGTTCATATTTGAAGGACATGCTACATGTCAGTTACAAATTAGAGAAATAAAGATGTAAACTTTCCCCCAGGCTCATGGATCCCCTGAATTCCATGGACTCCCAACTAGGAACCCCCGACCTAGATTCTCTGTTTTCCATACCCACCCCCTGCCACCCACCTCTCCTAATCAGTCTGCAACCCCTGCAGACTTCACCTCCTGGCTGGAGGGCGTGTGTCTGCTTCCCCCATTCCCACTGCCGCTGCACCCGGTCGGGGACTCATCCTTTCTCACCTCCTGGCTGGCCTCCTCACCTCCATTCTTGCTCCACTCCATCCGTGCCGCACCCTGAACACTCATCCCCAAATGCAAACCTGACCATATCGCCCTTTGCTCTGAATTCTTAACGGCCCCCATCGCCTACATCGTAAAATATCTAAAGACCACTGCGAAGCACCAAGACCCTCACCCAGCTCGCCAGCCTCACTTCTCAACACTCCTACTCCCCATTGTCTGCCTTCCCGCCATTCTGAACTACTTGAAGTTTCCAGAATAGGCCACCCCACCAGGTCTTTGCCCACGCTGTTCCCTCCACCCGGAATGCCCTCCCCAAGTTGTCCATCAAGCAAACGTTTACATTTTTTCCAAGTCTCAGCGCAAATGGTGCCTTCCCCATGCCCCACCCCCCCATCCCCGCCCCTAGGCAAACGCGGGTGCCCTCCTGCACGACCCTCCCCACGCCCGGTACATAGAGATCAACTCGCCATGTTATAATGGTGTCACGAGTCTGTGTCTCACAGGATTATAAACTTCAGAAGGGCAAAGACTGAGTCATCTTTCCTTTAACCCCCCAAACCTAGTACAGTGTCTGGTCCCAATAGGCCTTCAATGAATGTTGGTTGAGTAAACGAATAAAAGATGAAGAAAAGAATAAACAGCCTCTCAATCCAGAATAGCCGGGAATGGGGCGAGCAGGAGCCAAAAGTGACACTGCTATCCTATGCTAAGAGGACCATGATGTTTTTCTTTTCTTTTCTCTACTATTATGGTGGGATTTCCCACCTCCTGGGGATGACGTCTCGCGTGTTCTGACACATGGAGCGTGTTATAATTTCTTGAATTCAGGTCTCTATTCTTTGAGGGATCCCTCTGTCATTTATATATACCTTAATTAGGGGGCGATTACTTCCCTTACCAAAAGGCTCATCGTTTCGGTTTCATTAAATAGAGAGTTCTTCCAATGCGTGAAGAATAGGATTAGATTTATAGAAATTCAATTTACATTTGGCTTTTTAGGAACAGCTGTCTTCCGCAGCCAAGCCTGCTCTGTCAGCCCGCCTGGAGTGATAGCTTACAGGCTGCTCTCGCTCCCTCAGGCACGCTCCCTGCTTAACCCCTGACCACCTGCATCTGCCGAAACCGCTCTGCGCGCCTGGCCACCCGATCCAGTGGCCTTTCCTTAGAGGCCTCCGTCTCCACCTGCCCGAGTCACAGGACGCTGCTGAGCATCCCATTCTTCCTAAAACCCTCAAAATCCCTGGCTCTGTGCCCTTTGCTCGCAATCTCTGTCCCCCTCGCCCCTGGGATTCCAGGTGCGTCTGTCCATCCGGCTTCCCGCTGGGCATGTTTACGCGGATGTCTCAAAGGCAAACAAGCTACAGCAGATGCGTGCCCTCCACCCCAACAGGCGCCCCTCTCGCACCCCCGCGAAAGACACCCCCGCCCACCCATCCTCACCACCACCTCCCTCTCCCTCGCGCCACAAATTCAATCCGTCACCCAGCCACATGGCGCTCCTCTCCTGCATACATCTCCAGCTAACCCACCTCTCTCTCCCACACATGCCAGCGTCCACCAGCGCTGGAGCTGTCTGTTGCTGCTCATTACTGAACCCCAGTCCTCAGCACAGTTCCTGGCACTGACAGACACTCAATACACACGTTCTGAATGAGTGAAGAAGGGAGGGGACAAACCCATTTTACAAACTGTAAAACTGAGGCTCAGAGGAGAGAAGTGATTGGCCAAGGTCACCCAGTTGGAACAACCCAGCCCAAGGGCAGCTCCGGTGCCCTCCTTCCTCTCTGCTCTAAGCACAGGCTGGTTCTGGAGTGGTCCAGCCCAGGCCTGCCCCGCCTTACCTGAGAGCACCGTGAAGACGGCTGCGAAGGCGTTGAGTTTGAGCCCGTCAATGACATTGCTGGAGTGGAACAGCTCCAGACACATGAGGCTGAAGCCCACCACCAGCAGGAGGATGTAGAGCACCTCGGAGACCACCGACAGCCACAGGACCCCTGCAGGACAGAGGCAGAGGCCGTGAGGGGGGGACACACAGGGTGGGGGTGGGGGGAGCTCTCCCTGCAGGCATTCCACCCTGCCCTTTGGCCGGGGGTCAGGCCATTTTAGAGAAGGGTGGGTCCTGATGGGGAAGGCGATCGTGGCTACCCATCCTCCTCAGCAGGATTGGCTCAGGACGCTGAGCCTCAGTCAGCGGGAGTCTGGCACCCTTGGGGGACAGTTACTGGTCCAGGGTGGCCTGCAACTGCCAAGTGGACCCATTTGGACTGGAGGGAAGCACTTGTATCCTGTGGCTGGACCAGAGGCTCTCTTTCCCCTCTCATCTGTCGGATGACTGCTGCTGGGAGGCATCTCTGGCCAGGAGGGCACCTGCCCTAGGATGAAGCTGACGCTGTTGCTGAGCAGAGGATGGAAGGGTGACATCACTGGGCCCAGTCACCAGCCACGAGGGCTTCCCTGTGGTTCACCTGGTCATTGTGACGTTCTTTGTCACTTGTAGCATCACTGACTCACACACCTCACACTTGCCCTCAAGCAACGCCTTTTATCTGCCCTGTACCCTACTCCACTTTTTCTAGAAACCACCACTGCTATGCCCACAGCTTCAACCTTGTGGTTCTCCCAGGAGCTGCCATGTTCTGGTGTTGTCCTGCCCTCCTGGGCACAGCTCATTGGTCCAGTATGATCATGTGACCTAGAATTGGCTGATCAAAACCCTCCTCTAGGAATCTGAGCTTGGAACCACTGAAGTAGACCAGAAGAGAGGCTCAGATGAGATTCCGAGCATTTGAACAGTGTAAGTGCCTGGTTCCAGCTGTTCCTGGAGGCCAGCTGCACCCTCTCCTTCCAGTGGTTTGGCTGTTCAAAGCTTGTTTGTAGTCCCTAAAATATCACAGCTCCCTTTTCTCCCAAATTGGTCCAAATTGAGTTACCATCATTTGCCACCTGGTTTAGGGAGCATCTTCTGTTTCTCCCATCCCACATTATTCCCCCTACTCCCTACATGCTTTTTCTTTGGAGAGCCCCTTCTTTCTCTCAGTCTACACAGGTCAACTGCAGCCAACCCACATCCTGGCTCCATGTTTGGGCACATGACTCATATCGGCCAATCAGAGCTCCATGCCCCCCTGACTCTAGTCATTGATTCAGGACTCAACCTCTCTGTCCCTCAGTTTCTTCACCTATAAAATGGGGATAATAATAGCACCTATCTCATAGTATTGTCTTGCTGCAAGGATTCAATTACACAACAATGTAAAGAGTTTGTGCTTAGCATACAGTGAGAGCTCAATTCATGTGTGTTATTACAGTTGTATGGGAGGAACATCGTGGGGACTGGAAATGGAGCCCAGGGGCTCTGGAGTGAGCTCAAGGCTAGAAGGAGAAATGAAATTGTGGGACCAGATACGATTTCTGAGAAAAAGGGTGGAGGATGGAACACAGCCACATGACTTACCTTCCAAGCCACACTACCATATGGTTTGAGCAAGGCCCACACTTTAGAGAAGGGACTATGGACCAGGCTTGGCCAGCCAGAGATGGACATGACCCAAGTCAGTTCAACCGAGAGTCAGCCACAAGACTTTTGCTGGAACTACTGGGAAAGAAAATTCCTTCCTTTCCACTGGGTTTGAGGCTGGGAAGATGTAAAGATGGAACTGACTGAGTCACCAAATGGGAAGGGCCTTCTTGAGAGCAGAGCCAACGCCAAGGAAGGCAGAGCCAAGAGATGGAAGAAGATTGTATCCTATGACATTGTTTGAGCCTCTAGATACAGCCATGCCTGAAGCTGCCTTCATCTGTTCTTTCAAACACATGATTAATTAATTCCTTGTCTTTGCCTAAGCCAGTCTGAGGTAGAATTTCTATCATTTACCACCCAGAGTCCTGATCTTCAGCTTTTCTGTCCTCTGAAACTGTCAAACGTGTCCTTCCTACCTCTCCACCTTTGCAGAAGTTGTCCCTTCCACCTGGAACGTCATAGGGGCATCCAATATATACTATTTAGTATTGAAGCAAATAAACAACAATTTCGAGTCCCTATCTGCTCCCTGACGAAGAATCCAGATTTTCAAACACCCACTATCATTCCTAGCACGACAGGGCTTTAGAGCTTTGGAGAACTTTTCTTTTTTTTCTTTTTCCTCTTTTCTTTTTTATTTTTACGCTACAAAAATATCACATCTCCTGGGCAATCCCTTGGATTTCTGAGAGAGAATCATGTGCTCTTGGCAGCCTGAATGTTGTTAAAACACCCCTAGCACCACGCACTCGCAGCCTCCAAGGCCCTTCACTGGCCCTGGGCCCACCAGGCAGCAGGGAGGAAGGCAGGAGATGTAGGGTGAGCCGGGCCGTGCCAGGAAGGCGGCCGTCCCCGGGGAGGCCTGGTCTCCCTCCAAGCAGCCTTCACCTCCAGCTGCTCTTGCCCTGCTGGTGGGCGGAGGCCGCCCCTCACCATGATGCGGCTCACTGACTCAGCCGCCTCCCGCACCACCCCCACTCCCCCTGGGGTGCTCTCCTCCTGCCCTCGTGGGCCCCCCTCCCACCTCCCCTCACAGCAGGGCCCAGCTCTGCTCTTTCAGATGAGATGGGAGACGGGATGGGCGCGGAGGGTTGGGATGCTCCGAGGGAAGTTAACCATGGAGAAACAGGCACTGGGATCTCAGACGCCTGGCTGGGTTTTTTATCCTTCTTATTCCCGCCAGATTTATTTCCCTATCTTCCCGCTGGGGCTCAGAGCATCTATCTGAAAGTTTCAGCCTGCCCAAGCCAAGGAAGTTAATAACAGTAAGAAGAAGGATTGTTGTTGTTGTTATGCTAATAGTAGCAACAGCAGTCACAACAAGGGCCAATGGTCCTTAAGCATTTATCATATGCCAAGTTAGCTGGACACCGTTGATGCTCCACCCAATCTCCATGCACCCCTTTTTTAGCATTTCTGTCTTTGAAGGATTGTTCCTGGGCCACTGGAGTCCGTTTTGCCCATCTGCATTCAGAAAGTGCCTAGAAACTCACATTTCCCTCTACGCTGTCGTCATCAGGTAGCTGTCCACTGGCCCCGCCCTACGGCTCCAGCTGAGACGACCCTGGGATGTGACCCATGCTGCAAAGCCCCCGCAGGGTCCACACTGAAGCCGCCCTCCCTGGGCCTGGCCTGACATCATCCCCTAGTTGCCTTCTTCCCTTCCCTGTCCTGTGTCCACAATTCGGTAACCACTCTCCCTGGGGCATTTCCTGTAGAAAGGACTTGCACAGGATCCTCATCTCAGGGTCTGCTTCTAGGGAATCGGACCTCAGACGCTAGTATCCACGTGCATTATCTCCCCCAATCCTCCTAACAACTTTGCAAGGTAGCGATGTAGCACCCATTCTACAGATGAGCAAAGTTAGGTTCAGAAGGATTAAGCAACTGGTCTACACAGCTAGATAATATAATCTGGGTTCAAACTCAAGCCTCTCTGACTCCAGGAACCACTGTGGGTAGGGAGGTTGTAAGCTGGCAGGCTGGAGTGGCCACTTTGAGGTACATCATTCTCCACTCTTAGGCTGGTCACAGGGGACCGTCTGCATATGGGGCGTAGGGTCCCCTGGCCACAGCTCTCATCTACGTTCTTTCCAGCCTCCCAAACCATTCCTGAACCGGGATTCCTGCACGAGGATGGCCACGGAGTAGGATGAGGGGCATTCAGTTCTCAGCGATCCTGAGCCCAGCTGGCCACCAGGTGTGGTGGGGGAGGAGGCCACAGGGAAGGGCAGATGGGTCTTAGGACACTGGAAGCCAGGCTGGGGAGGTGGGTTTGACCCCTCCTGCAGGGACAGGTGCGGTCCTGAAGGTCTTAGCAAGGGAAAGACATGCCAGGAGGCCCGCTCTGGAAGGAAGCGTGGGTGAGGAGACCGCGGGAGGCTTCTGCTGCACTCCATGGGAGAGATGATGGTGGTCTGAGCCATGGCGATGGTGGGGGTGAAAACAAGTGGGGAACTTGATAACTCCCGAGGGGCGGGCTCAGTGGACTGCTGGCCCACGAATGTGGTGGCAAAGGAGATGGAGGAGTCCAGAGCTCGGCCATGTTTCCAGCTTGGGCAACGGAGCAGACGGTGATGTTCTTCACCGAGAATGGATGAGGCTAAGGCAGGGAGACAACGAGGCCACTCCTGCGCGTGCGGAGTCTACACTAGCTGCGGGACCTCCAGCAGGGCTGTCCAGGAGGCAGCTGGAGCTCAGATGGGGGCATTGGCAAGCTGGAGGCACTCACTAAATATTTGCTGTGGTTGTCAGAGATGGTAGCTGAGGCATGGGAGCCGATGAGATGCCTGCAAAAAGCATGCAGAGCAAAAGAGCAAAGGGTGGGAGGTGGAATCCACAGGGAGGGGCGGGGTGGAGACTGTGAAGGTATAGAGCCCATGGGCCCTGCCCACCCCTGCCCTCAGCACCACGGTGCACTCTGACACCTGCCAGCTCCTGCACCTCTCTGCCCGAGGGCTTGCCCCATCTCCAGAGCCCACTCCGCCTTTACCCCCTTAGGGGCAGCTGGACGGCTGGGGACTAACACCACCCTGCCCTCCACCCCAGCAGCAGCCCTCAACCAACACCTGATGTGAGCTGGTGAGTAACACTGTGGGCACCATCAACACATCCTTGCTTCCCACCAGGGGAGAGCTGCTGTTAAGTGTGTCAAACCACAGCGCTAAATTGTCTGAGTCAAAGAGTGAAAAGCTATTCACTTGTCCATCATTTTTAAAATTCTTATCACCTCAATCCAAAGAGTCTGTTTGGCGCTGATGTATCCTCAACACCTTTCTAACACTTATTAATTGTTTAAAACAATGAGAGGGCTCAGAATCTTTGGCAGTTCCTAGGCCAACTGGAAGAATATTCTGACAGTTACCTTCTATGCTGGCGATTCTCTGTGGCTCCCATCCCGCCCCCTTGCCCCAGCCCCCTGCTCTCGCCCTTCTCACCCTGTCCTGTGCCCCAGGGTACTGGCTCCTTAGAACTGCATCACCAGGCTCCCTGGCCCTCTGGGTCAGCAGTGGGGGCACCAGCTGGAAACTGGGGTGGGAGGAGAGAGGCAGCGTGTTTCTGCCCTGCTCTCGCTCTGTCTTGAGCCGCTTCTCAGGCAGTGCTTCACCCTCTTGCCCATGGCTACAGCCCCCGAGCTCTCACAGGCTCCAGAACACTGTTCCACCCTGTTCTCCTTCCCGCCCAAGGCTGGAAACAGCTCCCCTCTGCTGCCAGCCTTTGGGGGCCTCAGATTCTCTTAGCCCCTCCCATACCTCTGTAAGGAGTTCTTTCGTTGAAGCGCCTCGTTTGAACCATGGGGGATTCTGTGTCCTTCGGGGATCCTCCCTGACACATCATTTTTATGGCACGTGTTCCAAGTAGAGGCGCGATCTAAGCCCGTGGTCTCACGGTCGCCCCCCGACCAGCAGCAGCAGCCGCACTTGAGAACTTGTGATGCAAATTCTTGGGCGTCACGCCTGACTTACTGAACCAGGAACTCTGAGAGTGGGACCCTGTCTTTTAATGGGCCCTCCAGGTGAGGCTCATGCACGCCCCACATGAGCACCACTGGTCTCAAGTTCCCTTCTAAACATACATATAAAAAGTGAGTTGACTTCAAGAAAAATGGAGGCAATGCTAGATGGTAGGAGTTGGTGTCTGGCAAACAGAGAGAAGGTGGAATGGGAGGGTCTGGCCGACAATGAACGCTTGCTATATTATGAGCGTTATGGAATGCACGCACGTGTTAATAAGGGAAGTCGGAGAAGAGAGAGGGCTGGCAGCCTCGAGCGGGGCGGCGGGGCCTTGCCTTGGGGACACTGGGAAAGGCTCAGGAATCACAGAGATGATTGTTTCAAGTCTCTGAAACTTGCCACTAATGGCTTGATTTGCAGCTGAGGACTGGTGACCTCCCAGGGCCAAAGAAATGAAATGATTTCTCACCAGGTGCGGGGCCTGTGGGGTGACAGCTAATCCTGTTAGCTGCACTTTTTGCCTTTTTAAAAAACAGCTTCGTGAGGCAACTCTGACCTTCCATTGATGGAATTGACGGAATTGACGAGTTTGCAAGAACGAGCTCCCTTTTGCCCCATCTCCCCCTTGCCCAGCTGGTTTCCAGGGCCAGCTCCTTGGCTGAGTGGAAAATCATGGGTGGGAACCACGTCCTGGACATGTGACCTTGGCTGGGGGCCTTACTCCTCTGTCCCTCGGTTTCCTCATTTGAAAAATGGGCATAATAGACTTGTTGTGAGCATCAAATGAGACAAGATCTTAAGTCATACAAGCCTGACACTTGGAAAGTATTCCAGAAAGCTATTACTTCCTAATAAATCTAATTGTTAGGAATTATTATAATTATAAGAGGCAGTGAGGCGTAGGGGCAAAGAGCAGTGACCTGGGCCAGGCTACAGAGGTGGACACTCAGCTCTGCCAGTACTAGCTGGGGGATCGCGCAAGTGATATGCTCCCATTGGACCTGTTTTCTCACTTGTAAACTGGGGATAGATATAGGACCCACTTCATGGACTATTTTGAGGATAAATGGAGTGAATTGATGAGTAAAGTGCTTAGGGCAGCGTCTGGCATGTAGCAAGTGTTACATAAGCATTAGCTGTTACTATTATTGTTGTCATTGTTATTCCCATGGGATGTGGCCAAGGAGTAGGCAGCTTGGAACAAGTGCATCTCAGCCACCAGACAAATAAAACCTTAGGGGGAACAGAGGAGAATTGTTGCAAAATCATATGAAGTCCCAAGACACGACAGCATTTCAAGAGAAAACATTTTGTCCCCCAAATCCATCAGTTTAATATGTCAAATCAATAAGTCACAGCGCAGTGGCCACTGGCTGTGGGCCTGGTGACACGGCCCCTGAAACCCAGCAGGTTAAATCATGTCAATGACGCGGGCTGGGACCTCTGAGGCTGGAAAGGGCTCCGTGACAGCTGCTGTTTTCTAAATGTCAACACTGGAAGCTCAGACGCAGGGATGCGTGGGAGGGAGGGACCTTGGGGGTCACTGAGCCCCTAGCCCTCCGTCTGCAGAGGAGAAGTGAGCCCAGAAAGGAGTTAGGACGTGCTCCCGTCACAAAGCTGGTTGGGGGCAGATTAGGGGAGGGGCAGGTCCTCCATCACCCAGGCTGCTGGATGTTGCATGACGGGGGAGTGGAGGGACTCCATCAGAGGCGCAGGGATTCAGGTTTGGGGGGAAAGGGGCTCCTCGGACAGGGAGCTACAGTGAGACCAACGAATGGTGGCTGCACCACACATCAGCAGCCCTGAGTTTGAGCCTGATGCTGTGGGACCTCCGGAAGGCCCCTGTGCCTCTGTGGGCCTCAGTTTCCCTTCTGGTCAAACAAGTGAATTCTCAAACAAGCTGCCAAGAGGCCAAATCCAGCCCGCAAAAATGTCGTTTGGCCCACACAGCATTTTAAAAATATCTGAATTCATTATCAACATTCAAAAATAGGAGATCACATAAAAATCCAGATTTCTAGATTTGTTTGCAAAATGGGTAGATACAGCAATCAGGGACCCGCAGCCCCGCATGACGATGACTGTGGGGCTGAGCTGAGACTGGCCGCCTCAGACGGAGTGGTACTTCAGGGTCAGTAGAGACCTCACCTGGCCCTTCACCTTCATGGACCCCGCCTGGCTCTCGTGAACATCTGAGTTGACAGCCCCCCATACGATGAGGTCTAAAGTCATTTCTACCCCTGACGCTCTGCAGCAATGCAACATTGTAAGACCCGGTATGGTCGCCCCTGATATTTACACGTAGGGGTGAAATACCCAGCAAACTCTCAGTGATCCAGCTTGCTCGGGAATAGGGGTTCTAGCAAAAACCACGCCACCCCACACAGAGGGACGCCAGTTTTCAAAGAATTAGATGAAAAGGAAAGGCATTCACCTCTAAAAATGTGCCCAGATGGATTTAATGAGCCAAGAGCACGGATCTAAGAGCCACTCCCAAGGGTTGTCTTGTCCGCTGCAGCCCCACATCCTTCCCATGAAGGCCTGAGAGGGCGGTGAGCTGCCCAAGGTCACAGCCCTGGGAGTCTTCCTTTAATGAGTCAGACAGAACCTTTAGGCTTTGACCGGAGGTCATGGTGGAGGCCCTCAGGGGCCGCTCCTGTGGGATGGGTAACAGAGCGCCTGGGAATGGGATGCCCTTCAGATGCCAATCAGCGTGCTGCTCAGGGAACACGGGCCCAGGTGGGGCTGTTTTCTGCGTCACCATCTTTTCTAGAGCCATCCTTTTCTAGAGCCTCACTGCTCAAAGCAGGTCCACAAACCAGCAGCAGCAGGCCCTGGGAGCCTGTGGGAAACACAGAATCTCAGCCCCAGCCCAGACCTCCTGAATCAAGATCAGCATTTTAACCAGATCCCCAGTTGATCCGGATACAGTTCGAGTGTGAGGAGCACTGCTCTGAGGGCGAAGTTCAAATGCCTTAGTGTGGCACTCGGTGCCCGTGACAAGCAGCCCTACCCACCTCCACCCTCAGCACCGCTGCTTCCTGAACATTCCATGCCCTCCACGTCCAGCCCTTGGAGTACTGTGCTCTTCTGGGGTCAGCTGAAAAATGATCCCCAAAGACATCCACATCCTAATCTCCAGACCCTGTGACTATGTTACCTTCCATGGCAGAAGGGACCTCGCAGACATGATTATGATCTTGAGATGGGGACATTATCCTGGATTATTCAGACGGGCCCGATGTAATCACCAGGGTCCTTATACGAGGAGACAAGGGGGTCAGAGTCACGAACAGGAGACGTGACAGGAGAAGCGGAGGTTGCAGTGATATGGGGCCACGAGCCAAGGAGCGCAGGCGGCCTCTAGAAGCTGGAAAAGGCAAGGAAACAGATTCCCCCTGGAGCCTCCAGAAGGGACACACTCCTGCTGACACTTTGAGTTTAGCCCCACTTGGCTCATTTTGGAATTCTGATCCCCAGAACTGTGAGATAATAAATCCATGTTGTTTTAAGCCATGTTTGTGCTAATTTGTTACAGCAACAATAAGAAACTAATACACATTTCTTGGTTCACGATCACCTCCTCCAAGAAGCCTCTCATGACCACCCCAGCCCCCACTGTGGTCCCCAGAGAGATCTCAGCAAAGAAGGAAGTTTCTCCACCACTTCTGGGTACGTGCCTCACTGCGGTGGAGAGAGCCTGGACTTGGAGTCAAGCAGGTTTGGATTTGACCTTGGACCCTCAGAGAGGTTAGATCTGAGCCTCAGTCTCCTGGGCTATAAAATGTAGTCAACACTATCAATCTCACACTTTTTCTGGGCAAGTTGAATGAGATCATGGCTGCAACCCCCCAGTCTAGCTCCTGGCACAGTAAATGTTAGGTAGGGTATCAAGCTGACAAGCTGGGCCCAGAGGAACCAGTCCTTCTCCTCTGAGCTCACAACTGGACAAACTAGTTTATCACTGGAACAGACTATGAAAATGCCTCATTGCCCCCAGAGTTCCACAGGGCTCTAGACCCTGTCAATTTAGAAATGATTCTGGCAGACATGCCCTTTAGAAACGGCTCTGCTGGAATCCGGGGACAGTCACTGAGCATTTGAGATGTGTCGTGGTGACCTTGGCCATCATCATCAGACTACAGTGATCTTTCTTTCTCTTGAGGATCCAGAAGCTGGCCCTGAAAATAAGCTCCGGCCCACACAGCCGGTCGGGTGAGTGTGGTGGGAAGGACCTGGAAGTCCAAGGTTGAGTTCCGGCCCCCAGCCCCACTCCGACCCCCTCATCGTGGGCAAGTCCTCCCGCCTCTCTGGGCCGCCCCCTTCTGCCATCTCTAACATGGGGTCGCCGTGCAGGCAAAGGAGACAGGACAGGGTAGCTCAGAAGCTGTGAACTGGCCTGAAGACAAGTTTTTGAGATTTTTGGTTCTGTTTTCTGTTTTTTTAGTTCCCTCTCTTTCTCTGTCTCTCTGAGCCTCTCTGTCTCTGCCTGTGTATTTCTCTCTCTCTGTGTTTCTGTCTTTCTTTCTCTCTCGGTATAGGTGGTATTTTTTAAATTTTGAATTAGATGCCAATATTTAAAATTGGGAAAATCACATGAAAATCTGGATTCTTCTTCTTTTTTGTGTGTGTGAGGAAGATTAGCCCTTAGCTAACATCTGTGCCCATCTTCCTCTACTTGACATGGGACGCTGCCACAGCACGGCTTGATAAGCAGTGTGTGTGTCCGTGCCCGGGATCCAAACCTGTGAATCCTGGGCCGCCAAAGCGGAGCGCGTGAACTTCACTATGCCCCCGGGCCAGCCCCTGGATTCTTCAGAGACTCTGGCAGACCAGGGCCACGCTCCCACATGAAGACACCGGCTGGAGCTGAGTGGCGGCCCCTGCCTGCAGGCGGGCAGGTGCCCTCCATTTGCCACGGTGCCCACCCGTCCCTGTAGCTTCCCGCTGAGGAGGCCAAGGGCTATGGCCCAGGACATCACCCAGGGTGCGGGCAGGGTCTCTACAATGGGAGCTGGAAGAAAGCAGGGAGAGGGGAGAAGGCAGGCGGTGTGCAGCTGCAGGGCAGAGCCGGGCAGGGCTCGGGGAGGACGCCAGGAAAGGCACTGCACCCGAAGGGCCTCCTTCCTACTCCAGCTGCTCCCTGCTCACAGGCGGGAAGAGTGGTACCCCTGAAAACATGCCTGTGAACACAGAGTGGGGCTGGCCGCTGTGGAGGGGAGAAAAGAGGAGAACTCTGACCTGCTGTGAGGCGGGAGTGTGCCCAGAGGGTAAGGGCATGGCCTGGGGAGCCAGACCCCTGCAGGCAAACCCGGCTCTGTTACTGACTTGTTGTGTGGCCTTGAGCAAGTTCCTTCACCTCTCTGAGCCTCAGTTTCCTCACCCACCTCAGAGGGTGGTTGTGAGAATTAAATGAGACACGTAAAGAGGCATAACCCAGGCTTAGCTCATGGAAGGCCTCAATACATGCTAGCTGTCCCCACTTAACAGATGAGAATATTGAGGCTTGGAAAGAAGAAAATGAAAAATCTCATCTGTCTCATGCCTGACAAGCAAGGCTGAGAGGGTGGTGGGAGATACTGCCTACCTGGTGATTAGGACTCAACACCTGCCCAGGGTCCCGAGACCAGGCACGCTCCAGCCCTCTGCTCTTTGCCTCCCTGTGGCCCCCTGGCTGAATCCAGGGTCCCCAGTGGCCCTGATGGCATTCTGACCTGCCGTCCCGATCCAGACCTCTAAAGTGTTTCTCCTCCCTTAAACCTGAAAAACAGCAGTCATTGCACCAAACAAATGTCCCCAACCCAGACTCTGTGGCAGGCACTATGGAGGATGCAGATGGGAACAGGACATGGATCTAGCCCTCTGGGAAACCCAGATTTAACCCGAGGGTGAGACACACCCAGTCATACGACCAGGTTTCGCATCACCCAGGGAGCGCCAAGCACCAACGCAAGGTCCTTGCAAACAGACACTCATTGCGTCTCCACAACAAGCCCATGACTTGGGTGCTATTGTTATCTCTGAGTTATAGACAAGGGGAAACTGAGGGCCAGAGAGGTGAAGTTCCCAGCCCAGGATCTCAGCTAGTAAGTGGCAGAGCTGAGATTCAAAGCCCTGCCAACCCAGCTCCCCCATGCGAGCCTCAAGGCCCTGTGTGCCAGAGGAAGAAAGGGCACCTCCTGACGCCCCCTGGGGGGCCCGGCCAGTTCCTTCCAACAAGCATCCAAGAGAGATGCTACAGGCTCCAGCTCACAGGAGAGGACACTGAGGGACAGAGGAGGGCACTGATCTGCCCAATGTCCCCCAGCACGGGCAAGGGGAGTCTGAGCGGTGCCCAGCTCTGTCTGAGCCCCTTCCAGCCCGCTGCAGGGCTTCTGAAGCTTTCCTGGGCCGTGGACCCCTGTGGCACCTGAGGAAGCCTAAGGCTTCTTTCTCTGAATAATGTTTTTAAATGCACTTAACAAACATGCACAGAACTGCAAAGGAAACCAATTATATTGAAATGGCGTTATCAAAACATTTTTAAAACATCAGCTGTATAACATTAACCTACATGCTTCTTTATTAATGCATGAAATAACAAGATCCAGCGCAAGTCTAAAGCTCTCATAAGTTCCACGTAGCAAGGAACGAAGTGACATTTCAAGATCTCGACAAACCCTGTAACGTGATATGAGAACTCTGTCATTCCGATTGGTGACAAAGTCCCAGGTGGGGTAAGGACTCCACACATCATGGAGGGAAATGCTAACGGCCAATTAGAGGCTAGTGAGAGTCAAGATGTAATATTTTGCTGCTCAATTTCTTGGATTCCTTGACTTGTGTCCACTGACCTCTTGGGAATTTCCAGGTTAAGAATCTCTGCCTAAAGCTATGGTTCTCAAATTTGTAAGTGCTTGTTAAAACGCACATTCCCAGGCTGGTCCCCAGGGAATCTGATGGTACAGATGCAGAAGGAGGCTAGAATCGGCGTTTTGAACAAGTGCCCCAGGTCGTTCTGAAGCATATTTTGAGAAACAGGTCTTTTAAATATATAAATACATCAAGTCTCTCCCTTGTTGCAACCTTCTGGAGACTTTCCATTGCACTTGGAATAAACCCCACCTCCCCACCTGGCTTGCAGGTTGTCAAGCCACCGCCTGCCCTTTGACGTCCACTCGCCCACCACACTCCAGCCACCTCAGGGCCTTTGCACTTGCTGTGCCCTCTGTCCAGAATGCTCTTCCCCCAGCGTGGCTTGGTTGACTGCTTCCCAGCTCAGATGTCATTGACCACTCCATCTAAAGTAGCCATCCCCCTAAGACACACAGTCACTTTCTATTCTTCACCCTGTTTTATATTTCATTATTTGAAATGATGTTATCTCTTGGTCTACTGATGCGCGGTCTGCTCCCCTCCTTAACGAGAGTCCCGTGGGGACAGGGACTTAGTCTGGCTTGTTCAGCCTGTCTCCTGAACACTGTGGGGCACTGGCACAGGAGGCACTCAGTAAATGCCTGTTAAATGAATGAAGGAAGAAATGACACAAGCCAAGAGCAAAAGGAGGGGACGGCCAGACTCCCTCAGCAGCAAAGAAGCCACGGGAAGAAACTGCTTCAAGGAGGAGGCGTCGCCGTGTGAATGCCACCCAAAGGTCGAGGAGAACGGGGACCGAGAGATGGGAAAAGGCCAGGGCTCGGCAGATTCCAGGGACATCTGCGGGAGGGGGGCAGATTCTTCAGGGAGGCCGATGCCAAGGGGACTGTGACCTCAGGGCTGGGGGGGGAGGGGTGGGTGGTGAGGCTGAGAGGCCGCGCAGGGACGGATGAGGAGAGGTCTGCTCAACCTTCAGCACAGAGGGAGGGAGAGGGGATGGCAGTCGGTTTGGGGGTGTGGTCATGTGGATTCGCTTGGTGACTCATTAATTCAATTTCAGTGGAGAGGGACAAGGGGAGACAACAGCAGGGCTGTGGAGCCAGACAGAGGGGGTTCAAATCCCAGCTCCTCCACCTACTGCTGTGTGGTTTGGGGCAAGTTATTGACAACTTGCTGGGCCTCAGTTTCCCCATCTGTAAAATGGAATGCCAACAGTGCCCACCTGAAGGGTTGTAGTGAGGATTCAGTGACCTGTGTGGAAACAGGGCCTGCTACACAGCCAGCGCCCGGCGAGTGTAACCCTGTATTTCCCGATCGCTGCTCCGTGCCGGAGCTGTGCTGGACCAGGGTTGCTGTCTGAAAGGCCGCTCTCAGCGTGCACCGGGACACAAGGAGATAGGAGTAGCAATGGCCCATCCAGCAGCCTGATAAGAGGGGCCGTGAGGACCCAGGAGGGACCAGCCAGGCTGGGGAGTTTCTGGAGGAGGCGCTGCCTCCAAAGGGCCAGGAAAGGCAAACCAGACCAGGGCAGGAGAAGTTAGGAGCTGGCGTCGCTGGACCACAGAGGCCAAAGGGCAGAGGGCCAGCAGCCAGGCGGAGGAGGCCGTGGGGAGCCGTGGGGGCCTCCTGCCAGGGGAGTGGTCAGGTCTGGGTGTCCGCAAGTTCCTGCTGGCTGCCATGCAGGGAGAGCGAGTCCAGAGTCAACGCCGACCTGTGGGGACACCACTGTGGGGATCCCTGAGGGCACCGGCGGACACCGTGGCCGAGGCAGCGGCAGAGGGCTCACCTCCTGAGGACTCGGGGTCACGTCAGTTTGACACGTGTCCCACGAGGACAAGTGCCTAACGTGGCCCCAAACTCCCACCCAGCTCCGTCAACCCTATTCCCACCACTCCATCATGCTGGTGGCCACAGACGGAGCCTGTTATGGTGCACAGGGGCTTCAGCCACTGAGAAACACCCTCAGGGCTGTGGAGGGAGCGCAGCCTCAAAGCTGGAGCGATCCACCAGGGGACCAACTCTTGCAGAGCAGGCCCGCAGTCTCGGGCTCAGAGGACAGACTGCAGCATCCACCCTCCTCCTCGCGCTTCCATGTTTGGAAGTCCCAGCCCCAGGAGGGCCCCAGCTAAGACAGAGACCCCCTGAGGTCCTCCATGAAGCCGCTTTGAGTGTGCATTCCAGCTGGCTCAGCATTCGCTCCCCTGGCAGACTAAGCGGCTAGCTGTATAATGGGCTTTACCTCCCCACACCTCCTGACCTCATCGCCCACCCTCCTCCCCCTCGCCCACTTCCTTCTAGTCACACGGGCCTCCTTGCTGTTCCTTAAATGCATCAGGCACACACCTGCCTCAGGGCCTTTGCACTTGCCATTTCCTCTGCCTGAAATGCTCTTACCCTGCATCTCCCTCCTCTCCTCTAAATTTTGCCCGAATGTCATTTCTTTGTGATGTCTCTCCTGATCCCACTATTTAAAATTGCCAACACCCCTCCCCAGTACTCCCTAGTCCCCTTCCCTTTTTATTTTTCTCCCTAGCATTTATCACCATTCAGCAGCCAAAGAGCTCTCTCTAGAATGCAAATCGAATCTCCCTCCTCTAAGCCCTCCAATGCTCCAATGTTTCCCATCACACTCAGAATAAAACCCAAGTTCCTCTCAGGACCCTAAGTGATCTGGCCCCGCCCCCCGTCCAGCCTTACCTCCCTTCCTCCCTGAGCCTGTTTTCCATCCACAAACATACAAAACTCATTCCTACCCCGGGCCTTTGCACGTGCTTTCCCCACCTTTGTATGAAACCTGGGCATGAGAAATCTCTTACTTTCCTCAAGTAAAGGCACAAGCACAATAACAAATGGGAACTGACACTTGGTTTTCATGCCAGGAAGACAACAGGACACAGTGGCAACCTTGGTCACCTGGAGGCCCATATCCAGGTAAGGGGAGAGGCTGCAGTTCGGCTCCAGCCGACTGGTGAGAGCAGGCACCCAGGGTTGCCAGATCTTCCAACTTTTCAAAAGAAGCCAGAAATCCTGATTTTTACGTGAAATCCCCTCATTTGGGAACATCAGCAATGAATTCCAATGTTTTCAAACACCACGTGAGTCAACTGAACACAGCCCAGCCTTGGCGGGGCCCTCGGACACCGGTGTATGATCCTTCACAGAACTCAGAAAGCCAATCAAACAGAGTCCCCTCCACTGCATTCTTCAGATGGTAAAAACTCCCCCTGAGAGGGAACAAGAATGAACAAGGTCACACAGCTTCTAGGGGCAGACTGGTCTCCAGCCCTGCACTTGTGATTCTTCACAACAGACGTTTCTTTAACCCTACTACGCACTAGGCTAGATCCTACAAATGGGAAAACACTATTCAAGGTCATGTCAGCATCTGAAGGCATGGACAGAGTAAGGAACAAATGTTCGTGGGTAGAAATCTTTTATCTGCAAAGGGGCATGGAGGGCTATTCTAGCACAAAGGATGGACTTCTTCTATCTGAGTAGGACGTTCGTCTTGGTGGGGGGAGTAATGCATAATTCTGCCTGAGTTTCCCTCTCTCTCGGAATCTATTTATTACCCGGCAACCAGAAGCATCTTTTCTCTTGCTACCCCTCTCCCCCCACCACCTTGGCCAAAAGGATCCTGATTTTATCACTCTAACAGAAGATTCTAAACATATCTAGACTCACCAACGTCGGGGGTTTATTCTCTCATCTAGGAGGCACCCACAAAGCTTTTGCTAATATAAATGGCCTTTCCTTTGGTATTTTTAAAGATCAGAGAATCCAAGAGACTATGCAAGCTGGGCAGGGCCTTTGAGACCACAGCATCCAAATGCCTCACGTTTCAGGTTTAAAAAAAAAAAAGGTTCCTTAAGGAGGCCCAAAAGGTTAGGTGTCCAGATAATTCACAAAAGAAGAAACGAATGTAGTTAAAATGATAAATAGGAAAAATAGATTCAACCTCACTAGTAATAAACTTGAAATTAAAACATCCATGAGATAGCACTTCTAGCCAGCACACTAAGCAAAGATTTTTCCAATAAGAGTTTCTGGTAGGAAAAGATGAAGGGAAAGTGGGTTTCCCTCACAGGAACATTTACCTCTCACTCAATAGTCATGTGATCCCCCGTGTTCCCCAGGCCCCCTGGCAGATAGGAAGGCGGAGTGACTAGTCCTGGCCACCACGCTCTGAGCAGAAATGTGTGTTACTTTTGAGAAAATGCATAGAAACCCGGTGTGTGACCTCTCCAGTTCTCGCCCCTGCTTATGGGGAGTCTGGGAAACCACACACTGAGATGTGGGTTGTTGGATGTCCATCAGCCTGGGTCCCTGAGAGACCAAGTTTGCTTCAGCCTCCGGCCCTCTGCACCTAGCTGTTCCTTCTGGAATGTTCTTTCCTCTTATCCTCACATGGCTGTCTCCTTTTCCCCATTAGGGTCTCAGCTCAAACGTCAACTCCTTAGAGAAGATCCAAAGGTCCCAATGTATCCACCAAGCCAACCTTCCTCTCCCCAGACCCCCCCTCACTCTGACATCCCGTTTAACTGTCTTCCTAGCCGCTTTCCCATTTCGAAATGCTCATACCCTGGCTCGGTCTCCTCATCTGTGAAATGGGCAGTCGGAATCAACAGTTCCTAAGGGCCCTTCCTCTCTGACACGACTCCTGGGCCCCCATCTCCGCCACCACTCCGGCTCCTGTGCCCTGGGCCAGCCCAGCACCCCTTTTGGGACTAGAACCTGCTTCTCCCTCCAGGCACCGTCGCTCCCCGCTTCTCAGCCCTGGTGTGTGGGGCAGACCGCCCCTCCCAGTTCCAGGGGAGCTCCGACCCAGGCCGCAGTGATTGGTTCAGGGGCGGGCACGTGACTCAAGCTGGGCCAATCAGAGCGAGCCCGGGACTTGGCCGAACCGTCTGGGAAAGCAGCGTTCCCTTTCCGTTGGGGGTGGCTGAACTGGGGAGGATGGGAAGCTGGAGCTGCCGGGGCATCTCTGCCGCTCCACAGCCCGCCTGAGAACGCAGCCGGCCCGGGCACGCCGAGCCGAGAGAGCAGCAGCCTCCCCAGGGCGCTGCGGGAGCCGAGCGTGGCCGAGATCCCCCGGGAACTGTGGCTTACCTGAGCCAGCAGGCTCCCCCTGTGGCTCCAGCCTGCTGGAATGAGTTTTCTCTCTTGCCGCCCAACCGCCTTAGCCTTCACTGTCCCTGTAAGGCTGGCTGTCACAGCCCCCGGATATTTGCTTATTGGTTAGTGTCCCTCTCCAGCTATGAGCTCCCCGAGGCCCCGGGCAGAGCCTCCGGCCTCTCTGGCCCTCCACTGCCCTCCGCAGCCTTGGCTGAGTGACCGGAGGGGAAAGGAAGCTCCGCAGCTCCGGGTCCGTAACTGGGAAGCTGTTCTGTCAGTCCTAGAAGCCTCAGACTGTGTGATCTGAGCAATTAACCTTTCTGCAGAGGCCAACGCCAGTTATACCCCAGGGGCCATCTGTGACATCTGTGAAACAGACCGAGTGCCTCAGCCTGACTGCCTTGGTTTTGTAGGACGAATGTGGCATCCTCAATCTCTTCATCCTCACTGCTGTTGCCCTGGTCCAGGCCCGTGTCCTTTCCTGTGGTGGCAGCAGCCTCCTAGCTCCTCCCCACTTCCCCTTGGCCCCTCCAGTCCATTCTTCCCAAACTCGTGCCCAGTGACCTCTGCTACCTCATCTGCGGCTTGCCCACACCCCAGCCCTTCAGCCCCCCAAACTCCCTGTGGTACACTGCAGACACGGCCCCGGTTCTCCACCCCTCCTTGTGTCTGTGCCCTCTGCGCTACCCCCTGCTCCAACTTTGGGCTCAGCCATGGGACTTGCCGTGGCCAGTGCGATGATAGTGGATGAGACACAAGGACACTGCACGACTGGGTGTGCCCTCTCCCTTGCCCCTCTGTTATGGCCACAAGGTCCTGCCCGGCTAGCCCGCTACAGGAGGGGGGACCCACGGAGCAGGGCCGAGTCCTGATCACCCCAGCTGAGGCCAGCCTAGGTCAGCGACACTCAGCTATGCCGAGACACGTGACCAAGCGGCCGAGACCAGCAGAACACCTAGCCAGCCTCCCGGGAACTTGAGCAGTCCAAGCTTGTGTCCGTGTACCTCGGAGGGCTGCGGTTCGTACCCAGCATTACTGTGGCAGGAGGTAACTGACATGTCCTCCAGTTCCCCTAAACACCCCGAGCCTTTGCAAGTGCTCTTGCATCTGCCTGGCAGCCCCTCCCTGGCCCCACTCTGGTCTGCCTGGCCAACTCCTACACATCCTTCAATACTCAGCTCAAGTGTCTCATCTGCCCGCCCCACCCCGGTGGTTGACAGCTCACTTCTTGGCGCCCTTGCAACCCGACTCTGTGAAGGCAGGCTGGGGGTAGAGAGGGTGGGGCGAGTCCTGGCGCCAGTGCTCACCACCTGGGGGCTTTGGGCCCATCATTTCACCTCTTTGAACCTCAGTTTCCTCACCTGAAAACTGGGACGATGATAGCACCTGTCTGACAGACAATCCTCGGGAGGGGCCGAGCAGTGTCTGGCACACAGTAAACACTCCACACATCTAGCTGTTACTCTTGTTGCCATGGTGCTTATCACACGATAATTCGATTATCTGCCTCCCCCAGGAGACTTTGGGCCTAGAAGTCATTCTTCTAGGAGCCACACCCTGATCACCACCATCTGCCTGTGGCCCAGTGCAGAGGGCAATTCCAATGGAATGATGGAGAAAGTACTATATTATTGGTGCTGTTCTAATCAACTGACCTATTTCAACTGATTTAATCTTTATAAAAACTTCTTTGAGGCATGTACTATGATTATCCCCCTTTTACAGTCAAGGAAACTGAGGGACAGAGGGTTCATTGACTTGGTCAAGGTCACACAGCTAGTAAAATCAGAGCCGGGATTTGAACAGAGCCGTGGAGGCTGAAGGGCTCTCTCGGAGGATGGGATCCAAGGGGTTGAGACAGCTTGGTGCCATGGTGCCACCCTGGCACCACTTGGGCCTGCAGCTAGTGCCCTGTTCTCAGCCTGGCTGCCCCCACACCTCCTCCAGGCTCACTCCACCCCTGCCTGAGCCCCACCAGCCTGTGAGTTCCAGCATTGGTCTTGTTGCCCCAGACCGTAAACTACGTACTTCCCATCAGAGATGCCCGAACACACATACAGGTGCACACACCTTGTAGCCTGCTGTACACAGTGGGAGCCTGCCTCTGTCTCCCCAGACACTCCCGTTCCCTGCCGGGAGCCCAGGCAAGAGCTGGGGCCCTGACTCTCTCTTCAGATACTGTCCATTACCTGCCTAGCAGCTGCCAGACCCTGCCACCCCCACTGGCCTGATCCGACTTGCTCAGTTTCCTGGCAGCCAGAATTAACCTGCCGTTTGTGTAGGCCAGCACAATCTGGCCACCTTTCCTCTCTAGCCTCATCTCCTCTTACTCTCCCCTGTTGTCTCTTTACTGCAGGCACGCTGGTCTCTTTGGCTATTCTTTGAACATACTGGGCATTCTCTTGCCTCAGGGTCTTTGCACCTGCTGTTCTTGCTGCTTAGAACATTCTTCCCCCAGATATCCTCATGGCTTGTTCCTCCACCTGTTTCAGATCTTTGCTCAAATGTCGCCTTCTCAGTGAGGTCTGCTCTGGCCACTCCATCTGAAATGCAAACACCAATGCACTCTGCCTTCCCCCTGCTTTACGTTTTCTCCACACTTACCAGCATCTAATAACTCCTAGTGATTGAGGACTTATTTTTTTGAATGTTTGTTTCTCTCTCCAAGAGTGTAAGCTCCCCGGAGGCAGGGATTTTTGTCTCTTTTATACACCACTGTACCCTAGCATCTTGACCGTGCCTAGCACCTAGAGGGCATTCAGTATTTGTCAAATAAACAAATGGTTAGCTTGTCAGCTTTGAATTCAAGCTATAAGACCACTGACTACCTACTGGAGGGGTGGAGTGTCAGGCTAGGGCTTGGTCAGTTCCCACAAACCCTACGAGGGTCTGACTGCCACCACTGTCCCACCATCCGTGCACCCCAGCTCCCAGCAGGGCCGGGGGCCAGGCCCACCCAAGGTAAGGCAATTGGCGTTAAGCCTAAAGGTTTGGTTGTCACGTCTTCACACTTCCCAAAGCTTTGGCAGGTAAGGTAATATAATCAATGACAATATTAAGATTAAAAATTCTTAGGGAATGAAGATAGCAGGTGTTGGTGAGAATGTGGAGCAATGAGGACTCTCATCCCATGGTGGAGGAAGCATGGGTTGATGAACCACTTTGGAGAACAATTTGGCTTCACCTAGTGTACTTGAAGATGTTCATACCCTATGACCCAGCAATCCCAATCTTATTTGGGCACATTAAGAAATTCTTGCACCATAATACAGGTTCAAGAATGCTCATCACAGCACAGTTTCAAATGGAAAAAAAACTGGAAACAACCAAATGGCCATCAACAGTAGAATGGACGAATAAACTGTGGTGTAGTCACACTATGGAATACTATGCAGCTGTGAAAAGGAACATATTATGGCTACACACATGGATATAGATGAATCTTAAGAACAAAATGTAAACAAGTTATAGAATAATACATATGCTGTGATCCAAATGATCTAAAGTTCAAAAATAAGCAAAACTATGTAATGTATTTAGAGATACAAACTTGTGGTAAAACTATGAATAAATGCAAGGGAATGTTAAATACAGAAGTCAGGAAAGAGGTTCCCTTTGAAGGAAGGGGCTGGGATCTGGGGTTGGCGGACCCAGGGTGTCAAAGTTGTAGCACTGTCGCTTAAATCAGTGATCACTACATGGATGTTCACTGCATTTTTATTACTGGTATTTTGAACTTATTTTCATAAATATTTTTTGTATCTATTCCAATATTTAATAAAGTAAAATTTTTTTAAAGGAAAACAATCATTTGGGTAGGCTAGAGCAGGGGTTGGCAAACTATAGCCCATGGGCCAAGTCTGGCCCGCCTCCTGTTTTTGTAAATAAAGTTTTATTGGAACACAGCCACGTCCATTTGTTTATGAATTGCCTATGGCTGCTTTCACACTACAATGGCAGAGTCAAGTTACTGCAGAGACCATATGGCCTACAAAGCCAATATTTCCTATCCAGATATTTGCTATCTGGCCCTTTTTTAAAAAGTTTGCTCGACCCTTGACTAGAGCAATGAGTCAAACTCACAGACTAAACTTAATTATTTCAAAAATTTTGTACTTATTTTTTTATTTAAAAGTAATACATGCTCACTGTGAAGAATTTGAAAAATATAGAAACATGAAAAAATAACAATTTTCCAAATAAACAGTCACTACCTAGCAATAACAATTGGTAAAATTTGGGGCTATTTCCTTCTATTTTTTTTTGTACACATCTGTAAGCTTTCCCCCTCTGTAACCAGGAGCACAGTGATTATGCAGTTGTGTACCCTGCTGCTTTCACTTAATGTCATCGCAGGAGCATTTTTCTGTGTGGCTTAATTACATTCACTTTTTGCTATTATAAGTAATGATGCGATTAGTATCCTTGTACACACATTTTTGTTGACACTATGAAATATTATATCGTCACCCAAAATGAATTCTTCAAGGAATATTTAATGATATAGAGACTGTCACAGCTGCATTATTTATACCAGCAAAAAGACTGGAAACAATATGAGTGCCCTGGCAGTCAGAGAATCATTATATGAACTTGGGACACCATTGGGTGGAATATTCTGTAGCTCTGAAGGGTGATGATCACAAAGAATGGAAAAATGGCTCTCTTTCAGAGCCTCAGTTTCCTCATCTGCAAAGTGGGGATAACGCCTGGCAGTTGTCTTAGGAAGATTTAAGGAGATGATGCTTTTAAAGCATCTAGCACAGATGAGCCTGGCTGTCGGTTGCATCCTCTATCCTAAAGCTATTATTATTAAAAAATAGTTATGTATAAATGGGAAAAAAAGGATACAGTCAGGCTGATAGGTCAGTCTTGCATGCTACAGCTGCTAAATATTTTGAAGCTCACCCCTGGCTACACCCACACCTGAGTAAAAATAACAGGTGTCTGGAAGGGGCCCCAGCAAAGTGGCAGGCGGCACGCTTTCGGCTCAACTGTGCGGCCCTGTGATTACTGTGCCCATGTCATTTGTGTGCTAATCAAAGGGCCGTGATCTCCAATGGGCTTTGATGAGAACCTACCTGCAACCAAGAAAGGAGCGAATGGCTCCTGACTGCAGACTTAACGAAGCCGCTGGCACGCAGACATGGGTCAGAGCTGAGGCAAGCCCACGCTGAGTGATGGGGCAGCTACTGGTGGGGACGGAGGAGCATCTCTCCCCCGGAGGATGTGTGTGTGCCTGCAAACACACACGCGCGCGCACACACACACACACACACACACAAAGTTGGTTTCAAAAACAGGAAGGGGGGTGGCAGGGCGGAGTCTGAACATGTGGCACGCTGCCAAGGCAGCCTGGTGATTTAGGGGGAGTTTGCCAGACTTCCATTTCAGTCATGAAAGAAATATTTGAACGCAAAGAAATCCATGAACAGCAGAAGGCCTTGTGGGGCCGTAAATAAAGATCGGGCACACAGGGCAGGGGAGTGAGTAAACCAGCCACAGCGGGGAGGCGGCCTGGCTTCCCGGGCTCGTGGGCCGACCACTCCTCTTCCCTCCACAACATTTACTGAGGACCTACTGTGCGCAGGGCACTGCTCCAGGTGCTGGGGGCACAGCTGTGAAGGAAACAAGGAGTCTGCTCTCAGGGAGACTGGAAATAAAGCTTTAAGAAGTAAATGAGATCCTCTCAGATAGCGATGGCCAGAGCAGAGTGGTTGAAGGCACAGACTCGGGGCCAGACAGCCTGGGGTCAAATCCCGGCCGCGTTAGTGGTATCTCAGGCAAGTCATTTAACTTCTTGGGAGTGAGTGTTACTGTGCCTGCCGGGATCCCCTTTGCAGTGGGTACAACAGCCTTGTCTTCACTAAAGGCTTACACTGGCCCCTTTTGCAGAAAACCGCCCTTGGCCCAATTGGAGCCACCTCACCCGGAAGGTTCTGTTCATTCCCTCTGACTCTTGAGGCAGCCAGTGAGGAGAAAAGGCCCGCCCCCTTTGGTGGAAGGTGGGACCAGCTCTGTGGTGCTTCACGCTCCAGAGCTCCCTCAGATCCAGCTGAAGCCAGTTTCTGGCAGAGCCCGCATCCTGGCCTCGGCCTTCGCTGCCTCTTGCTCCCTGCACTCGCCCTCTCCTGAAAGCACCCCCCATAAATCGTGGCGCCAGAGCCCCGTCCAGGCCCTGCTTCTGGGGAGCTAAGCGTAAGACACTCAATCTTCATCGGGAAGATGGAGGCAATAGTAGCACCTCTCTCCTGGGACTGTTGAAGATTAAATAAGGTCATATATTTCTTTCCCTCCCCCCACAGCTTTATTGAGATACAATTGACATATAACATTGTGTTAGTTTAAGGTGTACAATGGGACGATTTGATGTATGTATATATTGTAAAATGTTTATCACAACAAGGTTAATATATTTCTGTATATGCTTAGAACAGCACATTACAAGTGCTATTTAAGCATTCATAATTATTTATGAAAAAATAAAATTGTTTAATGCAAAAAAAGTGTCTAAGGGGCTACATTAGTTAAGAGTGTCCAGGGAAGGTGTCTATGAGGAGGTGACATTTGAGCTAAATTCTGAGTGATAGGAAGGAGTCAGCTAAGTGAGGTGCTAGATGAAGAGAAATCCATGCACAGCAAGTGCAAAGGCCCTGAGGTAGGAACAATCTTGCTGTGTGCTTTGTTCCTGTAACAGAAAGGCCAGTATGACTGGAACCTCAGAAGATTTTAAGTAAGGGTATAAATTAATCTGATTTACGTTGGCAGATCACTCTGGCTGATGGGTTGAGAATGGATTTGTTGGCTTAACAAGTGTTTGCTAGTGGCCTGTTTTGTGCAAAGAGGTATAACAAGTATTTTGAAGGATTTGAAGATGGACCCGACCTTAAGGGGCTCAAACTCAGACGAGGCAGTGGGCCTGGGCATCAGCACTCTGCAAACTAGAAAGTGCTGTGTGCTGACAGAGAGGCGCAGGAGAAAGCTGGGGGAGCTTGGGGGGGGCTGCTAGACCTCCAACAATGACAAGAGGTAGTGTGGAGAGAGAGGGTGTACCAGGTGGAAGGAACAGAATGGGCAAAGGCACAGAGGTGGGGAAGAAGGAGACTATCGAGGGCAATTTAAAAGTCCAATTCACCTAGAGCCAGGATGCCTCAATCTGAGGCCAGAGGGAGAAGGTAGAGCCAGGCTGCGGGAAATCTTGGGTGCTGGGTAAGAATTTGAACACTCCTCCCAAGGCAGTGGAGAACTATTCTCAAAGTTTTCAAGAGATGAGTATTCAACCATCTGTTTGTTGCATATTGAATATAAAATTTATATAAGTCATCTTTTAGTTGTAAGGGACAGAAAATACAACCCAAACAGGTTTAAACAGAAGAATAATTTTATCAGCAGATCTAGCTTCAGGCACAGCTGGATCCAGGACCTGATCTTCTATCTTTTGGCTTCACCTTCCACTTTGCAGTTGGGGTCTCGGGCTTCATGCAGTGGCAAGAAAGCTGCTGGCAGCCCCCAGGCCAGTGGAATGCTGGCAAGCTAGCTCTGAGGGGAAAAAAGTGCTTGATTTGTGGAAAATACTTCTACTGTGGCTGATTTTGAGCTACCAATGTGACACCGCTTAATGTCAAGTTGAGAAGACATGCAAAATCTGTTCTCGAGGCCATAGGAAACAGCCCCAGCACACTTAGACCTACATCCCACCACCTTCAAATCCACGGGCACAATCCCCTTCCTGGGGGTGCAGCAAACATTTCATCATGTCTCATAACCTCGGTGTGGTCATGGATCCATTTCTCAACCCATCGCCATGACCTGGGGAATATGATGGTGTAGGCCTGGGTCTCATGCTCCATCCTCAGCCCCAAAGCACATGGCCTGAGCACAGGAAGGGATTGGTGCCCAAGAAAAGAAACTGGAATATGGTCACCAGAAGAAGGGATGCTGGGTGGGAGACAAACACAACAGATTGTTAGGGTCGAATGAGAAAATGGCCATGAACGCTCTTTGTAAAGTGGGAAGCTCTGTATAAGTACCCTAACTTGCTGGACATTTTTATTCTTGGTCTGGTGCTCCAAGCTGCTGATACATCTGAGTTAAAGTCCCATAAAATGCTACAGGAGACCCCTTGGAGAGCATGTGGTCTTGAGATGAATGGCTCACCGCTCCCTTTTCTTTACCCAGGGCAGACATTGCTAATTGATCATGGCACTCTCCCACAAAGCCTTGGTGATGCTCGCAATGCCTCTCCACACAGCTGTCCAGGCAGGCACTACCAAGGGAATGGAGAAGGGGTGAAAGATGAAATATTTTTGTTATTCTTGCACTAGTCCAATTCCGTCATGAGCCAGAGTGGAAAGAGGCCCAGAGAAGGGTGCAACGGGCCCGTTTCTCTGAGCAAGTTATTGGCAGAGCTTGAGGATGCCCCGAGTCTTCCAACTCTTAATTAAACCTGATAATATCCCAGATGAATCATACGGAGGGATGAGTCAGGAGCAAAGGAGGTCCAAGGGTGTGGGATGGCCAAAGTGCTGATGGCTTCCCACTGCTGTTAGAACAAACTCCAGATTTCCCACTATGCCTTCAAGGCTTCCCATAATCCAGCCCCTGCCCTCCTCTCTGACTTCATCTCCTACCACTCTCCCCCACCCTCCACGCCCCGGCCATTCTGTCTTTCTGTTCCTCAAAACATGCTGAGCTCGGTCCCACTTCAGGGCCTTTGCAGGATCGCCCTAAGAGGCAACAAAGACATTCACCAGCAGCTCCAGGCTAACACCCCTCCAGCTTAGCCCACAAGCCCAGCAGGAGAGCCCCACTTTCTCGGTAAGTGAAGCAAAAACCCCAGGCCCGAGTCTCACGAGCCTACTAGAATCCAGTACCCATCATGGCAGCCAAGAAGATTGAAAACTCTAACTGTCCAGGCCTGGATCCCGTGCCCATCCCTGGAGAGTAGAGTCAGCCTCATGCTGACCACACAGGCTGAGAGTGATGGAGAGGTGGTTGCATGGAGAAATTGCAGTACATTGGCAAAGGAAGGGAGAACAGGCCCCATATTCCCCCTTGTTGATAATGTAGAGTCAGTATTATTTTGTTTTCACCTGGGAGGAGGAACACGAGAGACAGGAGGTTTAGATGCTTAGTTTCCCAGGACCACGGACAAAAGGTACAGAGGTGAGTGGATTTATCCCATCACTCCCCATGCCAATGGCATGCTCAGCGGGGGCTGAATTGGGGAAATATTGGAGAATCCTGATGGGGGGGAAGAGACCTCTTAGACGGGGTAGAATGTCCTCCTTTGAGGCATATTTGAGGCCCTACATTGTTGTTGTACTTCAAGAGGACAAAAAAAAAGATCTCTTATTGTCTTATTTAAGCCACTCCCAAGCCCTGAACAGGCAACACGAACGTCCAGGTTCCTGTAACATTCAGGCGTAGTGGTGCCATGATCAATTAGCAATGTCTGCCGTGGGCGGAGGAGTGGGGAACAGTGGTGTGCCTGCTGTGGATTTGCTGACCCTAGTCTACGGACTTTCTTGGACTCTAGCCTGGCTGCCCGAGGCCAAAAAGATCCCCACCTGGACCTGAGCTGTCAGCACATTAGGTTGACTTAATTAAAGTGAGCAGAATTACTAAGTCATTATTTAACGGATGTAAAGAGTTTCCAGGAGTCGTGGGAATCAGGCACCACCTCCAGGGAAACTGTTGTGCTTTCTGTCCTCCCCCCTGGCTGCCCAGCCCTCTCTCTTTTGTCATCTCTCCTGCTGCAAGTGTTTTCCCTGTACGCTATCTGATCTTGCAAAATAGGAATGAGACAGGTTTTGCTTAGGAAAACGCAGAGCAGCCCAAGGAGCGTGGGCCGGCCACTGGGTACAGCCGCCATGCCGGGAAGCCGCTGTTCATCACCACATGCTCCTGTCACCCTCCCAGCGGCAGCCTGCAGGGCCCCTGTGATGGGCTGAAAGGCCCTCGGGGAAACTGTAATTAAATCCCAGAAGATTGCCAATTCTCCTGCTGCTGAGGGAGGAAAAGAGCAAGGCACAGCAGGTGTGTCCAGACAGGGCTGAGCAGAGACAACCAGCCAGGGACAGAGGCAGCCGTGGCCAAGAGCAGACAAGGTGGGGGGAGCTGGGGACATGTTTAGTCACAGGGAATGAGGGGCCAGATGGCAGCAGGCGATTTCCGGCCAGGCCCATGCTCAGAAGGACTGGAAACTTTTACGTTCTGTCAGATGGAAAGAAATCAGCCCAGGTCCCTACCCATTCTAAAACTCTATTACCCATCAATCCACCTGGTGAACAAACATTTGCTGAGACCAGAGCCACTTTTTAAAGCATAAATCCAATTGTATCACTCCTCTGCCCCCAACTCAGGCCTGATGGTCAACTGATATGCACCAGTACGGCCATTCTGATGGTTCAAATATTGAAGTATTTTCATATCCATGCATATCGGTAAATAGTTGCTATCTTGAGCACCACCTCCCCCTAGCCAGGCGTCCCCTCACACACACTGCTTGTTCCCACCTCTCTCCAAGACCCTTAGGTTTCCCTTCCAAGACTTGCTCCAGCACCATGGCCAGCGCCTGTGTGTTGGTGCCTGTGGGTTGTTAAAGATTTTGAAGATCATTCTTTCCACCATTTAAAATCCATAGCCTTTCATCTGGCATATCCTTTTTAACTCTTGCCTCTATTAAATTTTCCAGCCTCATCTCCCACAACACAACCACCATGAACCCCAGCTACATGAATTCCTCACTTTCCCTAAACAAGATATGCAAGGCACGTTCTCCCCACTTGGATTTCCCTCTCCCTCATCTTTCCACCAAAACTCCTACTCATCCTTCAAAAACCTTCGCAGTCATGCCCCACTTCATACAAGTGGGCTTCCTGCCCAGTTGAAAAACTGGCTTTATAGCTTGGATGTGGCCCTGCGTATAACCAAATCTTTATCTTTCTCTTTTCCAAGTTTCTGTTTTTGTAATATGTCTTAGGCTGTAGCCCCCTCCTAGGATGAAGACTGCCTTAACTGTACCTGTCACCCATCCTTTTTGACAGCAGCAAGAGACAGGGAGGGAAACCAAGGTATCATGATGTCACAATGTCTAATAACTCAAGCCAACCCCCTAATAACTCAAGCCACCAAGACAGTATCTCCTGCCTTCCTCAGCCTGCTATGTCCTCTAATCAGCTGTGCTGATGAGCAGAACATAATAAACAAATTCATCAACGTTTCTTTTATTTACTCTCATTGTGACCGTGCCCGTGTGCATCTCCCGTATCCGTTACCTATCCCTACCCCCCGAAAATGACTTACCTCTCTCTCCTCTGTGCTACTTCAGTTCCTCCATCTCACTTGTGGCCACGAGAATGTCAAAACTGCAGTTTCCCCCTCTTTATCAAGCCTGTGTCTCCAAGTGTCTTGGTGCACCAAGATATTTATCTAATTCCATTGATCCAGTATATTCTATTTCTCCCAACAAAACATGACTACAAAATATTTCCCAACATGCACAGCCATATAATTGTATTTTTTTCTTCACATACCTATAACCAGTAGATCTTATATACTTATTACTTAACCTAATACATTTCCCTACTCGATTACAATAGATTGGCTCCCAGTCGACTTCACCAGTCACCTCTAGGGGAAGACGGGACATTCTGATGCAGATGCTGGCCTGGATTCCAGTCCCTGTGACTCCCTCCCCGGCTCCTTTCCCGTTGTTCCCTCTGCATTCTGCTTTCTCTCCTAACCCAAGCCTTCAGCACTGCCTGCTGGACAGCTCCCCAGCACCATTGGCTCCAGGGTTCCAGTTCAAAGGTGGATGGCACTCAATCCTACACACTAGCCATCTCCCCAAACACACACAGATGGGGCATCCCATGCTGATGCTCACGAACCTTCTCATCCCCCCTCATCCTCCACAACTGCTTCAACATATCATCATTTAAACATACTATTTGCATATACAGACTTGACAAATTGAGCCAATATTTACTGGCTGGGTAAAGCCTGGTACTGGGGGATGGGCTGGACATGATCCTCAAGCTTTGTTCTGCTGCCCCTGGCCAGGGTCCAGCCTCTACGTGGCACTCAGCACAGCACAGCCATCTGGGCAACAGTTGCTGAGCTGCTGCCTCTTTCCCTGTGCTCCCAAGAGGCTCCATCCTGGGGGGGGGGGATGAGGACTTCCCCAGGATGAGGACCACCTCCCACTCCCACATCCCTAACACACTCTGTGAATGTTCTGCTTTATGGAAAAGGGGGAGACTTCACCAGAAATCCATGGTACATGCATGCTACACAAAGTGCCAAAACACCCACTACAAATAGTATCATGGGAGCCATTTTTTCAGGGACATTCAGAGGGAGTGTACCATGATGATTAAGAGCACAAACTCTGGAGCCCAGCTGCCTGTGTTCAGATCTTGGCTCTCTCATGTACTAGCTCTGTGACCTTGTGCAAGTTACCTAACCTCTCTGAGCTTCAGTCTCCTCAAAGTAAAATGGGAATAATAATAGTACCTTCCTCAGAGGGTTTGTCGGGATCAATTCAGCTTAAATGTATAAAGTGCTTAATATTTAAAATTTATAAATGTAGTATTTATATATTTAAAGTTCTCAAATCAGTAAGAGCAAAATTACATGTACACAAATATACATAAATGTATTTACAAATGTACATAATGAATATATACTAATATATAAATATATATCATTATATGTAGTATTATATATTTAGTGTATATTATATATACTTACTGAACTATGTAGTAAATATTATATACCATTATAGTATATTATACTTTATAGAGTATATTTGGCATAATGTATATGTATACACGTGTATGTACACACAGGATTAAAGTTTGCAAGAAGTGGGGGAGAGAAACAAACAAATTTAGTACCCTAACATAGCTATCATCATTTTAAAAATTATTTTCTTCTGGTTATTTTTCATTTGCATACATTTTTACATCATGCTGAGCCAACAGTTTTGTCTTGATTTTTTTGCATAAATAATGTCATAAATGTGTGTCATGTGACTACACCTTAGCGATCCTTTCTTAGTGGTTGTATAATATCCCAGTGAGCAGATAGACCTGAATCGACTTGGCTATTGTCCTTGTAATCTATCTGCTAAGGTGCTTTAGGCTGCAAGTAACAAGAAGCCCTGATTCAGCTACCTTAAACAATGAGAAACTGTCTTCTTACCTAAAGGAAACCTTGAGGAGAAAGCATCTCTGGGGTTGATTAATTTAGCAGCTCAACAATATCATCACAAAGTCCTTTCCCTATTTGTGCTCTGCCATCCTGCGTGTAATGGATGATGGATTGCCCTAATTTTGACCCTTAGGGTCATAATATGCCTACAGGAATCCAGGCTGAAGTAGAAGAAGAGACTGATTCTTATATCTCTTCTTAAGAGTAAGAAAAGCTTTCCACAGTCTCCCAGCAGAACTGGGTCACACACCTGTTTCTAAGCCAATCAGTGCCAAGGGGACAGGATAACCTTGTTGATTTAGACCAATCAGGATTCATCCTAGGCTGGGGACATAAGGTACCTTCCCCAAGAGCGGATACGTGTAGATAGCTGAATAAAACAAATTTCTTTTGGAAGGAGAGTAGGGCGGACAGATATTAAGGGGACAGCTAACAGTATCTGTCTTGTTCCTTGTCTGGACATTTCACTTACATCCAATTTAGAGGAGAAATTAAGTCTGAGTAAAGGGATTAAAATTCTTAAAGGAGGTGGCATTTGATCTGGGCTTTGAAGGATGTGTAACTGTCAACAGGAGAGGAGACAGTAGTACTTCGGCCTGAAGTTCCAGCATGAGGACAGTCCGAGGGGCAGTCACCTGGGGGGCATTTTCCAGGAAGAATGAGCGTCCCGGGGAAGTTGAGATGTTGGGTGGTGGAAGTGAGGAGCAGTGGAAGGTGAGGCTAGATTGGGGGCAAATTAGGGAAAGTGTTTAAATGCTGATTGAAGGAGGCTGGACTCAGAATTTTGGAGCTATGGGAAGCCACTGAAGAATTCAGAGAAGAAATGAGACACACAAGAGCTAAGCTTTGGGGAAAAAACCCCTGGGTGTGGATACAGGATGCACAGCAGGGGAGAGGTGGGCGAAGGGGGACCAGTTAGAACAGGCCACGATTTTCCAAGGTGGTGCCACAGGCTTGCCCCATGGCAGTGCTCACGGGAAGGAGGTGAGAGAGTCCACCCAGCCAGGGAGGTGGGACCTACAGGACCAGCGGTGCTTTCATGTGAGGACAGGGACCAAGGGGCAGGGGTGCTGGGATGAGTGATGGCGTCATTAACCAAGCCAGCAAAGAAGCAAAGACAAAGGATCTACCAAGAATATGGCAGCTAGCACCTTGAACGGTGACAGCAGAGAGCAGCCCAGGAGGTCCAAACAAAAATGTATTGATGCCAACCTCAGTGAGGAAGGGAAAATTAGCTGAATGAAATGGTGTTCGCTGTTAAAGTTTGGGAGGCGTGCTCTGTGGAAGGTTTTGTACATGAACTGAAGTGGGGCTTCTAACTGCACTTCAATAAAACAGGCTTCACAAGTACGAGACCGAAAAAAGCAGTGACAAAGCCTTATCTACCGTCATTGTCCCATCTTCTCCAAGGAAAGGCCTGGGACATCAGATTGTAAGCGTGGGACGCCACCGCTGAAGTGTTCCACAGCCTCCTGACCAGTAGTCAGTCTGGACCCAGCCCCGGCTCTAAAATGCGGGCAGAGTTATCCATGTATTTATTCCCACACATATTCCTTCATTCATCCACATTTATTAAGTACCTGCCATGTGCTAGGCACTGGGCTAGAGACAGACCACGATCAAAGCAGTTCTGGTCCTGCCCTCTCAGAGCTCATGGTCAGCCCATGGGGATGCAGACAAGAGCAATGTGGTTGATGAAAGGCTTTGACAAGGAATCTCAGCGGAGAAGCAACTAGCTGGAAGGCGTGACATCTGGGGTGAGGATCAGAGAGGAAGAAGGCGTTGACTAAATGGAAGTAGCACAGAAGGTTGATGTCAATGAAGTGCCTCCTGGGAGGTGAGCAGTTAATTATCTCCCACTTAACTATCACACAAGCCTGTGAGGTGGCTATTGCTACTATCTTCACTTTTCAGATGGGGAAACTGAGGCCCAAAAGGGTTAAGGAACATGTTCAGGGACTGACGCCAAGCCCAAGTCCTGACCCCTACACTGAGCCACTCCCTGTCCAACCTTCCGTCTTTGCTCACCCAGACGACTGTGGTAACCTCCTAATGGGTCCTCCATCACACTGGGACCCTCCTTCAATCTACCCTCCACACAGAAGCCAAGGGGGATCTTTTGAAAATTCAAATATGACCTTGTCACTGCCCACCAGAATCCTTCAATGGCTTCCCTCATTGCTCAGATGGAGGAAAGACTCCTCACTGTGGACCCTATATGGTCTGGCCCTTCCCATGTCTCCACACTCACCCTCTCTGTGCTCCTGCCACACTGGCCTTTTCTCAAACCCTCTCCCTAATGCCATGCTCCTTCATACCACAGGGCCTTTGCACATGCTATTCCCTCCCTGGAGCACTCTTCCCTACCTTTGCCCCCCAAATCTCCTACCTTAGTTGGCTCACACTCATCCCTCAGTTTTCAGCGCAACTGTTACCTCCTCCAGAACACCCTCCCTGACGTCCCAGCCTAGGCAAATTTCCTTTGTGGCACATGGTTTACCAATCATCCTTTCATTAGACCAGCGATTCTTAATTCTGGTCGCATGCTGAAATCACCTAGGGAAAGTTTAAACAACACTGATGCTCAGACCCCAGCCTAAGTCCAGTGGAGCAGAATCTCCAAGTGGGAGGGTGGGGGAGTGGGAAGGAGGGGTTACCTGGGCATCCATATTTCTTAAAATCTCCCCAGGTGCAGCCACAGTGGAGAATCAGTGCTTGCTCATAATTTTCTCAAAGCGTAAGTCATAATTTCATTCCCGTTTGTCTCCTCCACTAGACGGTAGGCTCCATGAGGGCAGAGTCCCCAGCACGTCTCACATTCCTGAGAAAGGAGGCGCTCACTAAACACTCACTCAGCAGAGGAGGCTGACCGCAACAGCCGGCATGTGCCAGGCCCGTGGACTTCACATGCGCCATCCTGCTCCATTCTCACAAAAACCCTATCAGGTGGGGATGCCTATTAGCCCCATTGACAGGTGGGGAAACTGAGGCTCAGGAGGTCAGGATCAAGATCTCAAAGAGAAGCGAGTCCCAGAGGATAGATTCCAGCCCCGGTCCATCTGACTCCAGAACTTACTTTCTGTCCAATTCTGCCCATCTCCTCAAGACAGGGTAAAAAATAACATCTGTGGAGTGGCCGCCCCCAGGGAGACTCTCATTAAGCGTTTGACTTGGTCCTTCCCAGTCTCTTGGCCCCAGAGCCCAGTTCTAAGGAAAACAAAATCCTGGTGAGTGGAGAGAAGGCAAAACAAAGACCAGGGCTCGGTGTGTCGGGTCCTCCTCGCACCAGGGAGAGGCCTCCAATTGGATCCCGTCCAGCTGACCTCCAGCTTCCTGCTGGCATCTGCCTGGTGGCAGAGGGCACGGCGGAGGGCTGGGTCAGAGGGTCCACCAAGTGGCCCACGGCCGGGCAGCAGGAGTTTAACCTCAGCGGCTTTGATTTCCCTCAGAAGCTGCACTCCGCCGAGGGCCGTCCTGACCTCCGTCCCAGGAGACCCCGACACGAGCCCGGAGCTCCGCCTCATAAAAGCCAGAGACCAGCTAAGGGGCTTAGAGTCTGGTTATGGATTTCTGTCCCTCTTTGCCTTCCTCCTTATGGACCAGGAGACTGAAAAACCTTTCCTAATCACAGAGTGAACGAAACGGGGAGACCCTGGAGAGCCATGGTTCTCAGCTCTGGCTGCCAGAGGAGCATTTAAAAAATAATGGTGCTGGGGCCCCACCTCAGACCTATTGCATCTGCATCTGTCAAGGTGAGACCCAGGCACCTATATTTCTTTAAATCTCCCCAGGTGGTTCTTACGTGCAGCCAGACTCGAGAACCACTGCACTGGAGGATAAATGGCTCCTTGGAGGGGACTGAGGGTGACATCGGGTGTGGGGTGGAATCACCCAGTCCATCCTCCCTTCTTCTGGTAACAGCTGCCTAGTTTTCCTTAGGGAACCATCCCTCCCCGCCCTCATCCTGTGGTTTGGGATGGTCTCACTCCTAGCCCAGGGATAGTCACGTGACTCAGGCCTGGCCAACCAGAGTTTCGCATCTCCCTAATGACAGCAATTGATTCAGGAAGGGCATGGAACCCATCATCCCTGGGGCTTATGTGGCTGCTGCTGAGGGAAAAAAGCTCTCTTCCCTCTGGGACTGCTTTGTATGGTCCCTCTAGCAGTCACTTTGCCACCTCCTGGAAAGAGTCAGCCTGAGAATGATGCCATAACAGAGGAACTGTAAAGCTAGCAGCTGAAAAGAGATAGATTCCAGTGATGTAATTTGAGTCCTAGATCCAGCCATACCTGAAGGTTGTTTTCAGTTACCTGGGACCAAAAATTCCCATTTTCCTTTCAGCCTGTCTGATTCGTTTTTCTGTTATGTGTGGTTTTAAAAAGCCTTGACTGCTACAGTTGTTATTGGTATGTCTGCTCCCTGGTGAGCTCGGTGGGGTGAGGCTATGGGCCAGATTCCATTCCTCGTGTCCCAGGGCACCCAGCACAGAGTGAGAGAACAAGGAATGGGTGGGCAGAGCCCAGCTCTCTGCTCTCCTCCACTGCACCCTCTTCTTTCCTGCTCTTATGGGTCTCCCACAGCCCAGATTACACCCCAGACAAGAGCTGTGCAAGGAAGCAGTAGCCACACCACTGCATAGCTGGCCATCCTCATGTATGTGGCACCTCCTGGGTGCCTCACTCTGTGTGTTAGAGTCAGGGACTCGAGTTTGAGCCCCAGCTCTGCCTCTTAGCCAGGGCCAGGACTTGCGTGCCTCTGAGAGTGAGGGTCTCCTTAACTCTTAGTCCCAGACTGCTCCTCTGGGCAGTGGCTCTGGGCAGGTCACAGCACCCCTCTGAGCCTCCACTTCCTCATGTCTAAACTATAATAGTTTTACAGAGTGCCTACTGGGTGTCAGGAGCTGCTCAGATTGCTTTTCTGTGATGGCCCACTGACCCCACATGGCCCCCTCCCCTCCTGTGGTCTTTACTCAAATGACACTTTCCAGGGAGGCCTTCCTCCAGTGCCCTCCCCTGCCGTTAGCTCGTCACACCATCTAAGGACTCTGCCGGGTTACATGTCCACTTGCCTGAGTCCCCCCATTGGAACATGAGCTCCAGGAAGGGAGGATTGCTTTTCTTGTGTCCACTGCCGTTTCCCAGGGCTTAGCACGTGCCCGGCACACAGTAGGTGCTCAATCAGTGTCTGTTGACTGAATGAATGCATTCAGTCCTCACAAGCACCCAGTGACACAGGTCCTATTCTCAGCCCTGAGGTGACATCATTATCCTTGAAGATCCGATGTGGAGGAGGCCTCTGGTACATAGTAGGTCCTCAGTTGATGTGGTTCAGAAATGTTCTTTTCTTGATTTCCAGAACAAACTGAGAAAGAAGAGCTGGGGCGTGCCACGTCAGCCGTCTCCCAGGGCACTCATAATACAGCAAATAATTTGACACCTGCTTCTTCATTTGGGTTCTTTGTGGGGCCAGTCAAGGGACAACAAGTTTCCCATCTCGGAGCTGCTAATGAAGGTTAAATAATTAATGCCAGGGCCCAGCAGAGGAGCCTGACTCCTTCCTGGCTGCAGTCTCCTGCCTGCGCCCACTGAGGACTCAGCCACATGGACACCCTGCCCTGACCTCAGCCCCACATGCCAGACGGACAGCCCCCACGCCGCTGCCTCCTTCCCCCCGGCCTCTCTCCGGGTGAGAAGCACACAGCACGAAGGATATCAAGAGGCAGTTTCCAGAAGCGGAAACCCAAACCTGAGGAGCATGTGAAGAGACACTCAGACGCACTACTAATCAGAGAAATGCAAATTAAGGCAACGAGACAAGACTTTATGCTTTCTACTGATTAGACAGGCGAACATCAGCGAGCTGGATAATGCCCAGTGCAGTCCGGATGTGGGGTGTGGGACTCTCACGTGGTACTTGTGTTAATTTGGCAAATTAAGTACATCCTACCTTATGACCCCACAATTCTGCTCCTGGGTGTATACCCCAAGGATATTCTCACATGGGTCCTTAGGAGGACGAGCGCGGATGTTCTTTGCAGCATCGTTTGTGGTGACAGGGAGAGGGGAACAGCCCTGGTGTCCACCTCTAGGAGAATAAGTAGCACATGGAGCAGACACGCAGCACGGAGCATCGGCAAGTGGTGGATGAAGTGGGCACATGGCCACGTGGATGGATCTTAAACGTGTGGTGCTTAATGGAAATTTAAGAACAGAGTGAGATCTGTAACATATACTGCAATCACCTGGGTTACTGCTCAGCAGACATTCACAGCCCTCTCTCTTGGGGCAAATATACTTCCCCACCCTACTCACTTTGGGCCTGGCTGTAACTTGCTTTGTCCACTGGAATGTGGGCCAAAGTGGCCATGTACAATTCCCCAGGAAGGCTTAAGGCATCACAGATTTCTCTCACCCCTCTTGCATTTCTGCCATTGCCATGAGAATGTGCTCTGGGTAGATGCTGGCCCCAGAACAGGACACTCACAGGGCAGACCTGAACCCAACTCACAGCCTAGAACCTAGTGCAGCCGGCCCACAGCCCACAGCCATCACCCCACCCAACCTGCACACTCACGAGCAAGAAAAATAATGCTTTAGCAACATATTTTCAAGTACCGTGTCTGACCAGGCAAGGGAAACAATAGCAAAAATAAACAAATGGGACTACCTCAAACTAAAAACCTTCTGCACAGCAAAGGAAACCATCAACAAAATGAAAAGACAACCTAACAATTGGGAGAAGATATTTGCAAACCATACATCTGATAAGGGGTTAATATCCAAAATATATAAAGAAATCAAACGGCTCAACAACAAAAAAACTAACAACCCAATAAAAAAAAGGGCAAAAGACCCGAACAGACATTTCTCCAAAGAAGATATACAGATGGCCAACGGGCACATGAAAAGATGTTCAACATCACTAAGTATCAGGGAAATGCAAATCAAAACTACAATGAGATATCACCTCACTCTCGTCAGAATGGCTATAATTAACAAGACAGGAAACAAGTGTTGGAGAGGACGTGGAGAGAAGGGAACTCGCACACACTGCTGGTGAGAGTGCAAACTGGTCCAGCCACTATGGAAAACAGTATGGAGATTCCTCAAAAAATCAAGGATAGAACTACCATATGATCCAGCTATTCTACTTCTGGGCATTTATCCAAAGAACATGTAAACATGCATGCGTAAAGATACATCCACCCCTGTGTTCACTGCAGCGTTATTCACAATAGCCAAGACTTGGAAGCAACCTAAGTGCCCATCAAGGGATGAATGGATAAAGAAGCTGTGGTATATATACACAATGGAATACTACTCAGCCATAAGAAACGATGACATCCAGCCATTTGTGACAACATGGATGGACATCGAGGGTATTATACTAAGTGAAATAAGTCAGAGGAAGAAGGTCAAATACCATATGATCTCACTCATAAGTAGAAGATAAAAACAACAAAAAACAAACACATAGAGACAGAGATTGGATTGGCAGTTACCAGAGGGCAAGGGGGGAGGAGGAGGGCACAAGAGATGATTAGGCACATGTGTGTGGTGATGGATTGTAATTAGTATTTGGGTGGTGAACATAACGTAATCCATGCAGAAATCGAAGTATAATGATGTACACCTGAAATTTATATAATATTATAAACCAACATTACTGCAATAAAAAAAGCAAAATAATGCTTGTTTTTGTAAGCCAGGGAGTTTGGGGGTGGTTTGTCATACAGTCTTACTGCAGAAATAGCTGAATAATACATATGTTTATATAAATTTATTTATTTATTTTTTGTGTGTGAGAAAGATCAGCCCTGAGCTAACATCTGATGCCAATCTTCCTGGTTTTTTTCTTTTTCTGCTGAGGAAGATTGGCGCTGAGCTAACATCCGTGCCCATCTTCCTCTGCTTTATATGGGACGCCACCACAGCATGGCCTGACAAGTGGTACGTCAGTGCACGCCCAGGATCCGAACCTACCAACCCTGGGCCACCGAAGCGGAGTGCGTGCACTTAACCGCTTGCGCCACTAGGCAGCCCCCTATATAAATTCAAAGTATGCAAAAAGTGACACATCTGTAAGAACGTATATAAACATAAATTCTCTAAACAGAACTGAGGGTTGCCAGTACGGGAAAGGGGCCAATGGGAGGAGAGAAGGGGGGTTAAAGAGAAATCAAGTAATAGATCAGTTGGAGACCTGCATGGACAACTGATGGTCACTTGATCTGAGCAGTCAATCAGCTCACTCTTCTCCTGAGTTTCTGCCTCACGAAAAACAAGTCCACAAAGGCAGAGACCTAGAGTAGTCCTGGGAGTCCACAGTCGGTGCTCAGTAAATACTAGTTGAACCAATAACTAAGATAAAAAATCAGAAGCCCTCTTTGACTCTGGGAACCCCAGAACCTCCCTTCCAGAAGGCAGTTTCACACTGTTTTGTTAGAAGGCAAAACTCAAGTGCCTGGAGGGGGTCTCCGTCACCCTGAACTCAAGGTCTCAGGAGGTTCAGAAACAGGTCCCAGGTACCCTCAGCGCCGGGCTCTGCTCGGCCCCACACCAGCTGGAGGCGAAGCCCTCTTTTGAGTCCGGCCCACGGTGCTCCCTCCGCTGACATGAGCGCAGGGAGGATGAAGGGCAGGGAGCTGAACTGAATTAAATCCTCCTCCCCATCTCAGCCTGTTTGCCATCTTCAGTCCTGAAGGGACTTGGAGGAGACCTCCATGGGGAATGACGAGCCGGCAGAGGGGAAGGCGCTCCGCAGCCCAGGAGGCAGGACAACCTTCCAGATCACTGTGCCGCTTTCAAGGGCCACTCCACCTCTCGCTACCCTGCAGCTCATTTAGCTCTAAATAAACCTCCCAGGGAGGAAAGCCATTGAGGGGCAAAAGGGAAGGAAGGCTTAAAAAATGAGCTTAAAAAAGTGCGCGCGCTCCGCTACTGGCGGCCCAGGTTCAGATCCCGGGCGCGCACCGACGCACCGCTTCTCCGGCCATGCTGAGACCACGTCCCCACATGCAGCAACTAGAAGGATGTGCAACTATGACATACAACTATCTACTGGGGCTTTGCGGGGGGAAATAAATAAATAAAGTTAAAAAAAAAAATGAGCCATGAATTTCATTTCCAGGGAAACTAGGATGTGAAAGAGAAGCAGAAGTGGGGAAAATCCAGAACAGTGGGCCCCAGCACCAGCAGAGAGCCCTGGTCTGGAGTCCAGCCGGCCCTGGTTGAAGCCCGAGGCCGTCACTTCGTAGCTGTGTGAGTTGAGTAATGCGCTTGGCCTCTCTGAGCCTCAGTTTTCCCATGTGTATAATGGGGACAGAAAGGGCCCCTGTCTCCTGTGGCTGTTGGGAGAATTCAGTGAGACGGTCTACCCACAGCGCCTGGCTCAGAGCAGAGGCTCCGTAAGGGAGCCCAGATGGCTGCTGAGCACCCGCCGGGCGCCAACATTGTGCCAAGATTCGGCACCGAACGAGGCAGGCAAGGCAGTGCCTGTGTGGGGCTCAGGGTCTTATGAAAACAACCACTAAACAAGTAAATGCATCCAACAAGGTCACTTCAGGGTTTGTGGAAGTGGTACAGCAGGGTGATTAGAGAGGGGAGTCTGTTCTAGACAGGATGGTGGCGAAGCCTTCTCCAAGAAGATGACATTGAGGTGAGATCTGAAGCTGAGAAGACGCCCATTAAGGGAAATGGTGCAAATGGGGGCAGGAAGAGACCCGACTCCCATCAGCAAACAACACCCGCTGCCCTGGGAGGGGCAGCCAGAGCCAGAGAGCTGCTGAGAATGGCCCCACTCACAGGTCCCCAGGCCTCTGAAAGCAGCCTGGTCCCACCTCCCCAGCTCGTCACACCCGGATGGGGGAGACGACGGCTTCAGAGTCAGCAGCGGGGGCTCTACTTGGGTTTTATTTCCAATGCCAACTGGAGTGTATGACACAGGCTCTGGCTCCAGGCTCTTCCCCCCTGAGTTTGTGGGACACAGAGTCAAAATCTCAACTGAGCACTAACTCAGTGCCATGCTCTCAGCCACACCCAGGAGACAGATATGAAGAAGTCCTGCCTCTCGGGCCCTCCGCGGGCTCCCCCAGAGTTCTGGTGTCTGCTGCTTCCAACCACTGCCACCCTCTGCCTGGAGGTAGCAGTGAATCAGTTTTCAGAGTTCAGATCAGACCATGCCACCACTGGCTCATCCTCCAGTGGCCTCCAGGATACAGACCAAGGTTCAACGTTACGTTTGAGGCTTGTTGCTACCTCACCGCGCTGACTCCTCCAGCCCGGCTCCTCTCAGCTCAGCTAGAGCTGTCAGCTGCTGCGGACAGAACAGGCCACAAGTATCTATTCTCGAATTCCCTACCTTGACCACTCAGCCTGCAAGATGCATTGAGATGATACCGCTCATGACCACTACGTGATAATCTGATCCCTATCCCAAGCACGGTCAGGCCTGGCTCTGGGACCCACACAGAAATGTGCCATAATCTAAGACCCCTCGATTCCAGGACCCAGGGAATCAACCCCACTGCCTCAGGACCCTGCCTGACCTTCACCCAGCCTGCCCAAGAACTAAGGATTTCACATGCCCAGTCCAACCGCAACCCAAGGCAAGGGAAGAGGCGGTACTCATATTCATGGCACCCTTCCTGGGGCATGATCCTGCCCATTTTACAAATAAGGGACCTGAGGCTCAGAGCAGGTAAGGTCACCTGGCTCGCAAATCAGAGCCAGGATTTAAACCCAGATTACAGGTTCCCCTGGCTCAAAGCCCTCCTCTTTCTCTTAAGCCAAATAATGGTTCACGACCCATCCCCCAGCCACAGTAGCTCTGCCAATCATTGCCTCCCTGACCACACCCTCTTCTTAATAAGACTGACCACAGCCCTGGGCTGTACTGTGTGACCCCGCCCCCTGCCTCAGCTCATTGGACTTGAGTTCGTCCCATCTCCACACTGGACCAATCAGATTCTCTCTCCTCTGGTTTTTGAGAATGGGACCTAGAGATTTAGCGGGAGGGTCGGCAGACTACTGCAGGGCTACGGTCGCGGGTAGGGTCGCCACAAGAAAAGAAAGGAGCAGAGGTGCGGAGGAACAGCGGTGAGACCCCTGGTCAGTCCCCTTCTGTTCTGAGTTCTGGTCTTCCGATACTTCTCGCCTGGCCCTGGGGGGGCCGTCCCCTCGCCACCCTCTTTGTTGTTAAGCTGGTCTGAGCGGGCTTCTGGCTCTTGTAGCCAGTTTTCTCCTTCTCTAAAATCCCCCAGCAGCCCCCAGTCCATCAGGGGTGCCAAGGACTTAGGAGGCGCTCTCCGTCCGAGTCACTGCCTGGTCTGTCTCACTAGGAGAATGATCTAGAAGTGAACGACTGCCCTTTTGCAGACTCCTGGTCAACAAGGAGGATGGTCTCACGAGAGGGCAGAGGGTCACGCGCGATGACCATTGACTTCCCAAGAGCCCAAAATTCTAAGCTCCCCAAAGGCTTCCATGGAGGCAAGCGGGCCTCGACCCACCCCTGGAGTCTCGGCAGGGACGGGCGCTGACGTCCGCAGGGAGGAGACCTCCACGGCTGCAGGCGGACGTCAGGCCAGGGGTCAGAGAGGGCAAAGGCGGCAGGATCCTGCCGGGAAGGGCGAGCCCCGGGTCCCCAGGTCTGTTCAAACAAGGATAACGAGGCCGGACGAGCGGGCTGCTCCAGCCAGCGGTGCCATGGCGAAAGCGTGCCAGGAAACAAGCAGAGCTCCCCAAATTCCACTTTGTTTCCGACTTCTGTGGCAAGAAAGAGGATTGTTTAAAGTGAAAAGGGCAGTGTGAGCGCCGCGAGGCAGCACCCACGTCCAAACGGAGCCGAGGTCCCTGCGTGTCTGAACTCGCTCCTCCTCCCGCGGAACGACCACAGCGCGCGCTGGAGCCTCCACAAGAGACTGGTGGGCCCTTCGCTGGTGTGCAGTGGGGACCCTGGGGGCCAGTGAGGAGCCGAGCCCCTGAAAGCAGATAACTGCGCGCCGATTTCCAAAGGAGCAAGAGGGCAGACTGTGCACTAAAGGGCGGCAGACACGGGCTGACTCTGGAGCTACGTGGAGGGGTTAGTATTGTGAGAGGTTAGCTGAGCTCTCCCACAGCCTCCCGAACCCCTGTCCTTCCCCCCTGCATTCATTGCTGCAGGGGAGAGGGGGTGCAGTGGAAAGAGGGGCCACTCTCCGGCCACAAGAACAAGGCTTTGAGTTTTAAAAGTCTGCACTTTTAAGTTCAAAGCCACAGTTTTTACTGTAAATAATCTATTTAGAAGAGAGGACCCTCTGGGCCACCTCCCCTCTCCTGCCTTCTCTCCCCACATCTCATGCTTCATAAAGCTCCCCTGGCCTGGGGGACAGAGGAGGGGAAGTCAGAGGGTATGACAGAGACTTGCAGGTGTCACCAAGGCCCATTTCTTTTTCCTTGTGGGCACGCAGTTAAACTACATTTCTCTCCTAGTTGAGTGCAGCCATGTGACAGAGTTCCTGCCAAAGAAGTGTGGGTGGAAATGAAGTGGGCCACTTCCAAGCCCGGCCCATAGGGACCTCCCACATCATCTTCTACTCGCTCTCTTCCCCACTCCTGGCTGCATGGAGACAACTCCAAAGCCTGGCGAGGGAAGGAGCTGGATCTCTGGATGGACATGTGGAGGGGGCCTGCCGCAGGGGCACTCACACTGGGCTTCATGTGGCAGAAAACCAAGTTTCATCGTGGAAAGCGACTAAGATTTGGAGGGTTCTTTGTTACAGCAGCTAGTGTTGCTAACATACAGGGGAGTAAAGAAAGCACAGACGCTGAGTAGATGACTGAGGGGGGCCCTGCACCCTACCACACACACACACACACACACACACACACACACACACACATGCTGTCCTGCAATGGAGAGAATGACAGACTTTCAGAAATCTTAAAGCAGAGACAATCACCCCATCTCCCAAGGAGAGACAAGGAGAGTAAGGAGACTCCAGGGTTATCCTCCCCCCAGCACAGTGCAGGAGCAAATGAATGTTTGCAAGGGGTTTCCTGAGAAATGGGCCTGGAACAGCCTTGGAGTGTTTTTCATGAGGCCAAAAGTGGTGTGGTTGCAGCTGGAGAATTACCAAAACTAATGAGGCTTTGAGGTCAGACCAAGAAGGACCCAGCAGCACCTGCACAGATCAACACATATATCCCCAGTGTCTGACACATAACAGGAGCTCAACAAGTGTTTACTGGATGGTTGGATGGATGGATGGATGGATGGATGATGGATGGATGGATGGATGGATGGATGGATGGATGGATGGATGGACAGGTGGATGGATGGTTGGACGGATGGATGGATGGATGGATGGATGGATGGATGGATGGATGGACAGGTGAATAAGTTCTGGGTGTGCTCACGCTCTTAGAAGAAAGCGTAAGGGGAAACTTCACGACATTGGATTTGGCAATAATCTCTTAGATATGACACCAAAAGCACAGACAATAAAAAAAAAGACAAATAAATTGGACTTCATCAAAATTAAAAGCTTTTGTGCATCAAAGGACACTATCACCAGAGAGAAAAGTCAAACCACGAAATGGGACAAAATATTTGCGTATCATATATCTGATAAAGTACGACATCCAGAATATATAAAGAACTCCTACAACTCAACAATAAAAAACAAACAACCCAATTCAAAAATGGGCAAAGGATTTGAATAGATATTTCTCCAAAGAAGATATGCAAATGGCCTAAAAGCACATGAAGATGCTCGACATCACTGGTCATTAGAGAAATGCAAATCAAACCACAGTGAGATACCACCTCACAACCATGGGATGGCTATTAATGGCTATTATCAAAACAGAAAATAACAAGTGTTGGTGAGGATATAGAGAAATTGGAACCCTTGTGCACTGTGAATGTAAAATGGTGCAGCTGCTCTGGAAAACAGCATGGTGATTCCCCAAAAAATTAAACATAGAATTACCACATGATCCAGAAATTCCACTTCTGGGTATAAACCCAGAAGAAATGAAAGCAGGGACTTGAATGGATATTGATTACCAATGTTCATAGCAGTATTACCCACAAGAGCCAAAAAGTAGAAACAACCCGATGTCCATAGACAGACGGATAAACAAAATGTGGTATCTATACCAGACCAGACCAAAACATTTTGTTTCTGACACATGCTACAACATTGATGAACCCTGAAGACATGATGCTAAGTGAAATAAGGCAGACATATAAGGACAAATACTGCATGATCTCACTTAAATGAGGCACCTCGAGTAGTCAAGTTCATAGAGACAGAAAGAACGGTGGTTGCCAGGAGCCAGGGGAGGGGGAATGGGGAATTAGTGTTTAACGGGTACAGAGTTTCAGTTTGGGAAGATGGGAAAGTTATGGAGATGGATGGTGGTGATGGTTGCACAACAATGTGACTGTACTTAATGCCGCTGACCTGTACACTTAAAAATGGTTAAAATGGTAAATATTATATTACGTATATTTTACCACAATTTAAAAAGTGAAGAACGTCTGTTCATCAAAAGACATCTGTGAAAAGGTAAGCCACAGAGTTAGAAAAGGTATTTGCAATACCTATAAGCAACAAAGGATTATAATATGTAAAAAAAAAAAAAAAAACTCATAAATCCATAAGAAAAAGACCTACAATATAATAACACAGGCAGAGGATGTGGACAGGCACTGCATGCAAGAGAAAATCCAAACAGCCATAAACGTGAGAAGATGCTCAACCCCATTAGTAACCAGGGAAATGCAAATTGAAAACCACAGTGAGGTACCATATCTCATCCATCAGTTTGGCAAAATTTTTAAATCTGATAAAGGTAAGTATTCTCAAGGATGGAACAACGGGAATTCTCATACCCCATTAGTGGAGTGTAAATTGGCACGCCCGTTTTGGAAAATGAGATGGCTTCACTTGGTAAAACTGAAGACACACAAAGTTGACCCAGCCATTGCACATCTAAGTCAACACTGGAGCAGTGATCCTCAAACTGGAGTGTGCGTGAGAATCACCCAGACGGCTGGTTAAACAGACTGCGGGGCCCAGACCTGGAGCTTCCTGTTCAGGAGGTCTGGGGCGCAACCTGAGAATTCACATTTCTGACAAGCTCCCAGGTGATGCTAATGCTGCTGGTCTGGGGACCAACTTGAAGAACCAGCAGAATTATTCATAATAAAAACTGAAAATGATCCAGATATCCATTAAGAGTAGAATGAACAAATAGAAGGTATAGTCATGGGCCGGCCCCGTGGCTTAATGGTTAAGTGCGCTCGCTCTGCTGCTGGCGGCCCGGGGTTCAGATCCCGGGCATGCACCAACGCACCACTTCTCCGGTCGTGCTGAGGCCGCGTCCCACATACAGCAACTAGAAGGATGCACAGCTATCACATACAACTACCTACTGGGGCTTTGGGGGAAAAAAATTAATAAATAAAATTAAAAAAAAAAAAAAAGAAGGTATAGTCATATGAGGGAATATTATACAGCAATGAAAATAAACAAACTACAGCTATATGATTGTTATAGACTGAATGTTTGTGTCCCCCCAAAATTCACATGTTGAAATTCTAACTCCCCACATGATGGTTAGGAGGTGGGGCATTTGGGACATGATTAGGTCATGAGGGTGGAGCCCTCAGGAACGGGATTAGTGCCCTTATAAAAGAGACCCCAGAGAGCTCCCTCATGGCCTTCTGCCCTGTGAGGACACAGCAAGAAGACGGCAGTCTATGAACCAGGAAGCTGGCTCTCACCAGACACCAAATCTGCCAGCACCTTGACCTCAGACTTCCAGCTTCTGGAACTGTGAGAAATACATTTCTGCTGTTTATAAGCCACCCAGTCTGTGGTATTCTGTCATAGCAGCCCAAACAGACTAAGACAGTGAGCAACATAATGTTGAACAAAAGAAGACAGACACAAAAAAGTACACCGTATGATCACATTTATGGAGAAGGTTCAAAAAGAAGCAAATCTATCATGCTTAGGTTTGCATACTAGGTAAACTATGAAGCAGGACCAGCTAACCTTTTCTGTAAAGTGCCAGGGAGGAAATATCTTACGTTTTGTGGGCCATACGGTCTCTGGCACAACCACTCAACTCTGCCATTGGAGCATGAATGCAGCCATCAACGTACATCAGGGAATGGGCATGGCCGTGTTCCAATAAAACTTTATTTACAATAACAAGCAGTGTGCCATGCTTTGCCAGCCCCTGCTGTCTACTTAAGCAAGGCAGTGATTACTCTCCTCTGGGGACGGGAGTTGTCAGCGCTCAGGGAGGGGCATGGGGGGTGGGCGGCAATGATCTCTTTCTTGACCTCAATGGTAATAAAGTCTGTGCTTTACAATAATTTGTTAAGCTATATATTTAATGTGCTTTTCTGAACTGTACTATGTTTCCCAATTATAAAAGTTTTCATAGATAAGTCATAAGTAGGTAAACACAATGTGGTATACCCATACAATGAAATATTATTTGGCAATAAAAAAAATGAAGTACTGACAAACACTACAATGTGGATGAACCTTGAAAACAAGTGAAAGAAGCCAGTCACAAAAGTCCTCATATCATGATTCCGTTTATATGTGTCCAGAATTGGCAAATCCACAGAGACAGAAAGGAGATCGGTGGTTGTCTCGGTCTGGGGGGGATGGATGATTGAGGGGTGATGGCTAAAGGAAATAGGATTTCTCTTTGGGGTGAGGAACATGTTCTATAATTGATAGTGGCGATGGCTGCACAACTGTGAGTATACCAACACCAACAGTTCAGTGCGCTTGAACTGTACACTTCAAGTGGGCAAACTGTATGGTAAGTAATTATATCTCAATAAAACTGTTACCAAAAAAAATCAAAACATTTTAAAACTAATAAATAAAATCAGCGGCCTCTGCCCTCGCCACCAGAGGTGGGCCGGGGAAGGGGCGTGCAGGTGAGACCACCCAGACTGACAGCAGCTTTGGAGACACCGCCTGTCCCTCCTCCCGCCTCCACCACCACTCTCCGCAGCCGGCCTGTCTCTGCCTTTAGCAAAACACGTGCTGAAAACCAGAAGCCCGAGAGGCCCGGGATTCTGCGGACAAGCAGGGGCCAGGGCATCCCCGCCAAGAAACGCAGGACTCTAAACGCAAAAGGAAATTGCAGGCGGAAGCCTAAGCGAGGCGAGGCCTGGGGGAGCCGGCGCCGGGCCCGCGGGAGGCGACATGGGGGCAGCAAATCGGGCCGGGGGTTCAGCCCTCCGAGCATGCCTTTCGAAAGGCACGGGTGGGGTCTCAGGGGCTTGAACCCCCCCGCTCCTCACACAGGCTAAAGGTGGCGTGTGTGTGGCGGGGGGGGGGGGGGGGGGGCTGTTCTGTGGGATGTGTTACATCCCAGACTCAGCAGAGCCTCCCGGGAGCCCGGCAGATGGCTGCAAATGATGCGGCTGCAGGTGCCAGCAGATGGGATGCGTGAGGAGCAGAGGGTTCCGGGAGCAGGAGCAGCTGAGGGTCCCCTCGGCCGCTGCCTCCCTCCTCTCTAGGAAGCCCTGACAGCTGTGAGCCAATGGGGCCGCCCGGCTGGGTCAGAGCGCACAGCAAAGCCCACTGCAGAACTTCCCGGGTTGGAGAAGCCTAAGAGGGGCCAGGAGGCACCAGGCAGGGCAGAAGGACCTGTGAGGTGTGGCAGAAGTGGCAAGGGATTGATGGCATACATCATTTTGCTGTGTGACCCCAGGCAAGTAGCTCAGCTTCTCTGAGTCTGTTTCCTTGAGTGTAAACCAGAGATAATAGCACCTACCCCAAAGAGCTGTCAAAAGAATTAAACGAAAAAGGGGTGTAGAAGTATCCAGCAGTGAATGGGATTCTGTGCATTAGTCCATAAAAGTTAGTTGAAAGTAGTTGAGTAGAAATAACTGCAAATTGAGTCACTCTCCAAGTTAGTTCTCTAGCTGGCTGGGCCACACTGAGGGGATGGGGGATACAACAGAATATTCAAGATGGCCGTGATTGGGCCAGACCCTGTGCCAACCCCTCGCGTGGGTTATTTCACTGGATTCAGAAGAATCCCACAAAGTGGGTGCTCTTGTACCCATTTCACAGATGAGGACAGTGAGCCACGAAGAGGAGGAGCACTGTGCCTGAGGTCCCACAGCCAGTGAGGCAGGGTCGGGATGGGAACCCACAGCCCAGGCTCTGCATTAATGCTGCACTCAAAGCTCAGTGTGTAACCCCAGCTCTGCCCCTACCTGGACCTGCCTGAGACTCAGCTCCCTGACCTGGAAAAGGGGATGATAATCATACCTACATGTGGGCTGTTGAGAGGATTAAATGGGATAACACGCCTGAAAGGGACTGTATACAGCAGGTACTCAATGAGTGCTCGCTGTATTGCCGGGACTGGGTTGGGGGAGGCTGCCCAGGGCGGGGACCCATGTCTTAGGCACTGGTATGCAGCGGGCACACTTACTATACTCAGTCTGTGGTGGCCATAAAGAGATCTTTGTTGGGGCTTCAGTTTTCTCATCTGCAAAATGGCGCAAGTGAGCCCAGCTCTCTGAGCCCTTCCAGCCTGACAGTCTGTGCATGAGGGCTGGACTCCGATCTTGGAAGTGGACGCGGAACAAGAGGGAAGCAGAGGAAGGTGCGTGAGGCTCAAGGGCCGTGCAGAATCACAAGTGTCATCCCACGTGGATGACGGCCCCCTCTTCCTCCCAGCCCCGCCTGGCCAACACCCCCTCGTCCTTTCCCTTCACTACATTTCAGCCCTTGCCCAGCCGCGGCCCGCTGTGGGATTCTTTCCTATTTCGATAGCTCACTTCGAGGCAGCAGGTGGAATGGTGAGGCACAAGGACTCTGCAGCCACCTGCCCAGGTTCCAACCCAGCTCTGCCACTCACCACCCGCATGATCTTGGGCTAGATGACTTAACCTCTCGGGGTCTCAGTTTCCCCAGCTATACCATGGTGTAACAACAGCACAAACCTCCTCAGGTTGTTGGGGGAATCAGCTGGGTCTGGCATGTTGCCAGAATAGAAATAAGGTTTGGGTCTTATTATTATTACTTATTTTAAAGCATCTTGGAAAAAATAACCGGGCAGACTAAAACCATGAGTTGACAGATATCATTGCCCAAGATGAGGCTAACATAACTAGACTTTCCAAATGAATCGACGTAAAGAGACATAGTAAGTGAGTAACGATAGGGGGAGGGGTCCGGAACACAGCCCCAATTGGGAAGGCAGTGCAAAATGAAAATGCAGGGCTCCTTAAAAAAAGCATTAAGAATTTCAAGACAGTGACAGCAGAGCGTTAAACCAAATGTAGGGCCCTTCTCTGCACAGGACCCTATGTGACTGTACAGGCCACAGGCCCAGAAGCTGGCCCCGGTTCCATCTCTCTTACATGGATGTACGCATTTCTTGAAACTCATTGAACTGTACATTTAAAACTTGTGCATTTCACTGTTTGTAAATTATACCAATGAAATCATAGCAATTAAAACAAGGAAACATGTGGGGCCGGCCCAGTGGCACAGGGGTTAAGTGCGCGTGCTCTGCTGCAGCGGCCCGGGGTTCGCAGTTTCGGATCCCGGGCGCACACCAATGCATCGCTTGTCAAGCCATGCTGTGGCAGCGTCCCATAAAAAGTAGAGGAAGATGGGCATGGATGTTAGCCCAGGGCCAATCTTCCTCAGCAAAAAGAGGAGGATTGGCATCGGATGTTAGCTCAGGGCTGATCTTCCTCACAAAAAAAAAGAAGAAGAAGAAGAAGAAAACATGACAAACAGGATTACAAGTTCCCAGCTCATTGTAGGCAGTGTGGTTCAGCAATGAGGTGCAGGTATAGACTTGAACGGTGAATGTTGTCTTCTTTTAACGCTGTCTAAGTATCCCTGGCCCCTACATACAGTTGTACAGGATGTGCACTGGCCAACCCTACGCCATTCACATAGATCGCCGTATGAATCACGGCCCCCAGAGTTGCACAGTGAGTAACTTGCACAACTGACATGCTGACCCTGATTTGTAGCTGTATGTCTAACTCCATTTGAAGGACTCATCGTGTGTCTAAAGGGAAGGTTCTTTGTGAATGCAGGGTCTGTGCCAAATGTAAGGGCCTTCAGGGCAAATTCCATTCTGGGGAGAGATCCAGGAGGAACCAGCCCATGGAAAGACTTTCTTGGGATGTGGAAAGGAGCCATCCTTCAAATTCCTCAGACCTCCTGCCGTGCCGCTCAGCAAGCCCTATTCCCCAAAAGCTGCTGAAACCTCCGCTCAGAGGGGCAAAGGGCTGGATTTAAGCATCCGAGGTAATTTTCACACCAAAGTGTGATAAGAGCACAGAGTCATTTAGAAATTTAAATTACCACTGTTTACACTTAACAGAGTCTTCTCACCATGGAGAAACTGTGTCCAATTATGAAACATGAAAGCTGGTCACCATTCAGGGTTAACATGACGCTCTCCACGAGAGTGAGCAGGCACGGCCACCCAGACACCTAATTACCTGGAAAGACAATCTTGAATCATTGGAATTAGAGCAACTGAAGCAATTATTAGATGTTGTGATCTCCAGGAGCAGTCCTCCACCAGGCAGAGGGATTTAATCACCTTTAATAAGAGCGCGTGATTAGAGGAATCCAGAATTTCAGATCAGAAAGCCGCAGAACCAGCACTTCAGAATGAGGGCGGTGGGAGGATCGTGTGTGATGCTGGAAAAAATGAGCCTGGAGGGACGGGTGGGAAGGAAGGGTGGGCTGAGAAAGGATGGGTGGGGTTGGCAGGGGGGTGGGGTGCTGCTTAAAAGGTTTCAGGAGCCTGGAGAGTGAGTCTGACTCTAACCTAAACGTGCTGTGTGGCTTTGAGCAAGGCACGTCACCTCTCTGGGCTCTACCTTCCTTCCACTCTTCAGTCATCCAGCAGATGTCTACTGCACATCTGCCACGTGCCCGCCCGGCGCTGAGGACACTGGTCTCACTCTTTTGTACATGCAATTCATTCTACTGAGAAAGACCTCCCCTGGTGCCCCTTAGGCACTAGAAGGAATGCCATTCATCCTACGGGACCCTCCCGACGTGGTCCCCCTCCACACAGCCTCCCCAGGCTGTCATCATTCCCCCCCGCAGCCCTCTGTCCCCGTCTGGGCCCCTGATTCACAGATCGACTCTCTTCCTCCTGGTCAGTCCCCCACTAGAAGGCTCCTCAAGAACAGGAGCTGTGGGTCATTCTCCTCACTGCCCCAGCCCCTGGCACACAGCCTGGCCCCCAGGGATGCAGACCACTGGCCTAAGACAGGGTGGACAAAGGTCCCTGCAGCCCGTTCCTGAAAGCGAGGCTGCTGTCTGCCCTGCCCCCAAGAATTCAGTGGCGCCAGGTGAGGCAGCCTGTGTTGTGAGTTTATCCAGAATGGCCAGGAAATGATCTCCTTCTGCAGGAGGAATCCAGAGCTCTGAGCCTCCACAGATGGACCAGGGCCATTCAGACGATTGATGATCCCCACCCCCGGCCAGAGGGCTGCAAGAATTACCCCGATATTGTCTGGGAACGGCAGGTGAGGGGAATAACAGACGTGTGAGCCACTGTGGCCAGTCTCCTGCCTCTCTGTGTCCTGAAGTGACTGTCTCATTGGGATGAAAGAATCAGAGCTCCACTTTGTCAGGCCCAGACCACAGGTACGCACTCGGTGACCTGGGAGCATGGAGCAGGAGTAACTGACAGTCTGGGGGTGAGGGAGGACTTCACAGAGGCAGGACCTTGGGGTTGGCTCGTGGAGGTTGACAGAGAGTTCCCTAGGCAGCCTGGGGTGGAAAGATCGCCAGGATTAACATGCAGGCACAAGGATGCGACGGCCACCCGGCATGTTCGGGCTGCAGCCAGCAGGCTGACCCGTTTGTAGCTCCGATGCCAGAGTTTGGGCAGCTGTGGAAGCTGGTTCCCCTCTCTCTTCCCCGCTCAGCCCGTTCTGATCTATACATGTTTCAGTTCTCTGACTTAAATCAATAAAATGCACTAAATAAATTAAGTGAGCAGCAGAATTGTACATCGATTTCAGACGGAGAACAGAGAGGTTGACGGAACCAACAAGAGACTATTATAGGAATTCAAGTGAGAAATGACTCACGGAGACTCAGCATTGTGGCCCCGGAGCCACCACATCGTTACACATCCCTGAAATATTAAACAAATGAAACCTATGAGCTTTGGAGATTGTTTCACAAAAATTGCCATCTGGTGGCTGCCAGAAATCCCAGCTCGCTGAGAAACAGGGTGGGGAGCAGGAACGACTTAAAACACAGCTCAGCCCAGGTGGGTCAGAGGAGACTACGGCTTCCGGAGTCAGGATCCAGGTTTCCAAACCCAAATGGGCCACCCAGTGTCTATAACATGGTCCCTGTTCCTTCCTTACTTCACTCATTCAACAAAACTTTACTAAACTCTTGCTGTGTGCCAACCCCATCCGGGGCACGGGAGCCACAGCAAGGATAAGATCCAGCGCCTGTCCTCGGGGACTGTCCCGTCTGGTGGAGGAGGTGATCTTGATGCAGTGTGATGGGTGCTAATAGGACCAGTCACTGTGGGTACCTCTGGGGTTCAGGGGAGGCTTTTCAGAAGAGGTCATGTCTAAGCTGGGTTTTGAAGGATAAATAGAAATTTTCAAGGCAAACAAGAGGTGGTAAGGGCAGGTCAAGCAGAGGGAACAGCATACGCAAATGCACAGAGGCATGAGAGAGGAAGGTGAGTTTGGGGGCAATGTATGCAAGTCTGGAGGCAGGGCTGGAGCACAGGGCCACGTCAGGGATTGTAGGAGGGGGAGTGAAAAAAACTGACAGGCACTAGGTCATGAAGGGCCGTGAACACCATGTTAAAATGTCCTGTGTATGTCTGGGAGCCAGGAAAGGGTTTTAAGCAGGAGCCTGATATAGTTGAATTTTCATTTTGGAAGGATAATTTAGAATTCTACGTGGGAAATTTTTGTTTTACTTTTTATTGAAGTATCACATACATACAGAAAGTGCATAGATCACAAGTGTGCAGCCTGATGACCTTTCATAAACTGAACACATCCGTGTAACAGCCCCAGATTAAGAGACGGAGCGTCACCAGCCGCCAGAGCCCTCCACACCCTCCCTCTAGGTCACACCTGCCCTTCAAGGGCAGCCCCTGTCCTGACTTCTAACAGGACCGATTCGTTCTGCCTGTTTCCAGTTTTACATAAGTGGAATCTTATCATATGTGTTCTTTTGAATATGGCTTCTTTGGAGTGGAGACTGACCGTTCTCGTTGCTGTATAGTATTCAACTGTGTGTGGATAGGCACTGAGGAAGAGCAATTAGGAGGTTACTGGTGCAGGCTTGATGGCAAATACGAATCATGAGAGGCTCAACTCATTCATTCATTCATTCATTCATTCATTCATCGTTCATTCACAGTGAGAGCCCATCCACCTGGGAGGGTTGGCTCCAATCTGAGATGTAAGACCTTTCCCCACATCGTACTTTGACAGATGACTTGGGACAAATCTTTACTGGGGAGTGCTGTTAATATAATGAAGGGAGGAAAACCCACACATCCTCGTGGCTCTCCGCAGGGATCTGAGGTGGCAGCCATCACATCCCAGGGAGGGTGGATGCTTTATTCCTCGGCTGGAGTCCTTCCACAATGTCTGATAACCATTTACCGAGCTCCCTCCTGTGGGCAGGGACTTTCGCCTCATTCATCTCTCTCCCCCAAGGCCTATCCAGAGCGTGACACGTAGTCAGTGCTCAGGAACTGTGTTGAATTGACAGGCCGGAGTGGAAAGGGCCAGTACACAGTGGCTGCTCAGTCAGGGTGTGGCGAGGGAATGAATGTTTGTTACCTCACCCGGATATTGTGGCCACTTTTGGAGGAATAAACAGGTCACTCTTGGACGACAATGACCAGGGGAAACCCTGACAAGCGAATGAGTGAGTGTCACACACACATACACTCAGAAATCCAGCGAGGACAGTTCCAGCACCACTAGCTGCCAATCATCCTCGCGGCCTGTGATCAGGCCCAGGAGTGCCAGATTAGATTATTGCTCAGTAAATATTCATTCCCATTGCACCCTGGCCTCCATGTGGGTAGCGGATTTCTTGCCCCTTTCCTTTTAGGCTTGGCCATCTGACTTGCTTTGCCCAATGGAATGTTAGTGGATATGATGCAAGCAAAGGTTTAAGATGTGCTTGTGCAGTTGGCCAGCTTGCGCTTCTGTGCCCTCAACCTGGCCCCAGAATGAACACATGTGGAGCAGATTTGAGCCCAATCTACATCCTAGAACCAGGCCAGCCCATATCAGCAAAACCCAAGTCAACCCACAGACGTGTGAGCAAAATATAAATGCTGAACACCACTGAGTTTTGGGATGGCTTGTTATGCAGCATTTTGTGGCTACTGCTGACCAGTACACTAGGCTTGAAGATTCTCCAGTTGGTCACGGTTATTTGGTAGGAGAATCTCGCCCCAGTGAATAACAGACTGTGATTCTGAGAGACAAGGGAAGCCTTGAGGAGGAAGACAAGGAACATGAAAAGCTTCTCCTCTGCATTTTCAGGGTCAAGTTCACAACACAGAGACACTGCTGTTTATCTGCATTTGCACATTTCATCTCCATAAATTGCTCAGGCATCTTTCATTCATTCCCCCTCCTCTGCCCCCATGGCCTGCTGTGCAGACCTTTGTTACGCTGCTCTGCCAGTGGTGCCCCAGTGCTGGGCTGGGCCCCGGAGGCCCAGAGGTAAATAAGAACCATTGCTATCCTCAGAGAGCCCCAGTCCTGCGAGGGAAAAAGATATGTGTACAGTGACTATTATTCATTGTGATACAGGATGCTCAGGGTGCAGTGGGGCGTAATGTGAATGTCCAGCTACAGGGCTTGGTTAAATAAATTGTCTCTATATGATGGAATTTCATACAGTTATTCCAAAGATGAGGGTGAGTTCTATGTACTGATATGAAAAATAATCCATGATTATATATATAAGTATATATGTATCTGTGTGTATCTATCTATCTATCTATTTATCTGTCTATCTATCTATTTATCTCTCTCTCTTAAAAGGCTGCTAAACCAAACCATTACTAGTGACTATCTAAGGGTGGGCTTATAAGAGACTCTCATTTCTAATTTACACATTTGGGGGTCATTACAATTTTCGTAACAAGTGTGTACACTATTTAAAATAAACGTGCACTCTTCATTCATTCATTCAACATGTATTGTGGAGCACGTGTCAGTGCCAGGTGTTGTCTGGGCATGGGGCACACAGTGAGTACAAACAAGACAAGGCCCCACCCTCGCGGAGCCGACGGTCTGTTGGGGGAGTCCAGCGTGCGTCACATAAGCACTGACTGCACATCAGGTAGCAATAAGTGATGTGAAGACAGGTGAACAGTGAAGCGAGTGGAGAGGGGCTTGGTAGGAGGAAGGGGTTGCACTAAAGAGGATGTTCAGGGAAGGCCTCCCTGAAGATGCGACACTCGAACCGAAACCTGACAGAGAAGGGACCAGCTGTGCAGACAGCTGAAAGAACAGTGTCCCAGGAGCAGGGAACAGCAAGTGCAAAGGCCCCGAGGCCCACACTAGCCTGGCTGACTCAAGGAACGGTAAGGAATTTGGAAAGCTGGAGTGTGGCGAGGGAGGGGAGGCTGCAGGAGATGAGACCTCAGAGGAGCAGGCCCAGACCCCACAGACTTTATAGACCACGATGAGGGCACTGACTTTTACTCTGCGTGAGATGGAAGACAAGGGAGGGTTTTAAACAGGGAGTCACATGAGACGATTTATGCTTTAAAAAGATCATTCTGGCTACAAGTGAATCGGGGGCAAAAATGGAAGGAGGTGACCAGTCAAGAGACTGCGGCAGGAATCCTGATGAAAATGGATGTGGCTTAAGGCAGTGTAAAATGAAAAGGTATTTCCCATGTGAAACACGAAACTAGAACGGTCAGGCAAACGGAGAAAAATGTGTGCCATGGTAACAACACTGGTGACAGACAAATATTTTGCCAGGAAGAAGGTCGGGGAGCAGGGGTAGGAGGGTATCGGAAAAAATGGCAAATAGGGGGTGCCATTGAGAAGGACCTTGAAAGCGTGACTGTGGTCTGCTGGGCGGAAGGAGGTTAAGAAAGGAAGGGAAGCAGCAGCCTGAGGATGCCCGAAGGAGGAAGGGGGGCTCTCACCCAGCACACGAGCATGCTCACACACGCACACACACAGCCGTGCACGCTCACACTCGGACACATACCTATGCACCGGCACATACACTCTCACATGTGCACATGTGTACACGCCCCGTGCTCACACGGGCTCACCCAGCATGTAAGCATGAGACACACGTGCATATACTCGCACAGCAGCACCTGCTCACGTGTACACACACTGACCCTCAGCCACACACACACACACACACACACACACACACATAGCGTCTCAGAGACCTAGCTTTTCAGCAGAAGAACCAGGCATTTAAAAGCCAGACCGCTCAGGTTCCGATCCCAGCATCCTGACTGTGTGACCTTGGGCAAATGAATTAACTCTCTGTGCCTCCGTTTCCTCATCTGTAAAGTGGGGATTAAATGAGCCAATGTGTGCAAAGTTCTCAGAACAGCACCTGGCACGTGGTAAGCACTGCATGAAATCTAGTTAGTGTTAGTGTCATGATCACTACCATACTGTGCAGACCAGGAGGGAAGTCACGGAGGGAGCCGGGGCAGGAGCAAGAACCAGGGAGAAGTGTGTCCTTTGGGGGAGAGCACAGCTCAGCTCAAACAGCGGTCCCAGACTCCCCGCATGGCCCTAAACAAGTCCCTCGTCTCTGCAGCTTCGGTTCCTCATCTGTGAAACAGACAGTCCATGTGTGAGGACCCAGTGAGCAAGTGGATGGATCCGTGAGCGCCACAGCCCTGCAGGCGCCTCTGGGAGGGCCAGGCCTGGCAGTCCGGGGAGAGGCCACGGGGGCGGCCACGACCAAGCCCACCGCCCCAGGGAGCACTCAAGTGCTTGAGAGGCAGCGAGCACACGAAATCCTTCTGCAACTTGGTAGCAGAGCCAGCCCCTCAGCGTCCTTGTAACACATTTTTATATATGCGGCCAGAAGGTCCTCGGTGTGGCTGCCAAGCCCTGAAAGTAAGAGCACGAGGCCAACAAAACACAAAGACACAACATCTCTGGGGCCCTCGGCCCTCGTAAAAGAAGCAAGAATAAAGGTCTGATGCCCCCTGGGAGGAGGGACGAGCAACCCGCCTGCCACTGTACACGGACACATGTGTACACACACCCACACACTCACACTGCACACACACGTCCATGCATGCTCACGCTTGGACACACACTCTCACTTGTGCATATGTGTACACACCTCCACGCTCACACGTGCTCACCCACCAGCATGCAAGTGTGCACACACGAGACACACGTGCACACTCTCTCACAGGAGTGCCTGCTCATACATGCACACACTCACCCTCAACCAGACACACACACATGTATGTGTGTACACACACGGGCCCTGCTTCCTGGAAGCCAGATTTGGAGCAGAGTTGACCCAGGAACTCCAGGGCCCTGGGGATTATGGGTGAGCATCCTAGACGGCTGCTCCGCGTGTTGGCTTCTAAGGTGCAGTATGACAGAGGGGTACGGAGGAGCATGGCTCTGCCCCTTATGAGATGTGAGACTTAAGTGGCTGAATCTCTCTAAGCCTCAGTTTCCTCCTCTGTCGAGTGGGGTGAGAACGGCAGCCCCTCCCTCACGAGGTTGTGGGGAGGTTTCTCAGTTAATACACATACAGTGCTTGGCACGGGCCTGGCACACAGTAACTGCTCAACACAGGTCAGCCGTTCATCAGCAGCGGTATTTGTAGTGGTTCCTCGAGGCCTCAGCTTGGAAGCCATGGCCCGAGCTGCTCAGTCCAAGACTCCAGGGATGGCCACATGGAGAACTAAACAGGACTCAGCCATGGGGATGCCGAGGAAACAGAGGAGGCAGCCCCCACTGCCGAAAGCTTGCTCAGCGGGGCCCTGGCCTCTTCCTGGGCCCGAGGGCCCTGTGGGTAGCTTGTCTTGTGTCCCTCAGTCTCACCAACTGCCGCCCGGCTGGAGCTCTCCAAGGAGATGCTGTCTGCGAGATGGGAACGTCCGCAGCCTCCATGACACACAGTCCACCTCCCCGCTCCTCCCACCAGCAGCGGGGAGGGGTCAAAGATGTGGCCCTCCGGGTCCCTGAATCTCCTGACGCTGCACAGCTTGGCCCCACCAGCAGGGGGCGTGGGTGGCCACACATCCTGGACTCAAGAATTCCCTGTGAGCCACACACGCCAAGGGCCCCCCCGCGCTGGGACAGTTTATACCAGTGGACTTCTGCCTCAGTTTCCCCACCCCAACTCCCAGGACCACAGCCCTCCCCTCATCTCCAGGCTGTTTGAAGAGCCCTGCCCACCTGCTCTCTCTTGGCAGCCGTCCTTGGTGGCAGCGGGGAGGCGGCCACGCATCCTCCAGTATCCATTCTCCTGCTCTTCCATAATAATAAAATCCCTGACTTTCAGTTAAGCACAGAGTTGCCAGGATAAAGACACCTTTCCCAGCCTCCTTTGCAGCTGAGCGTGGCCCTGTGACCAAGTTCTGGCCAAGTGGATACCAGCAGGTGTTACAGGGCAACTTCTGGGAACCTTAGAGTCGACATGCAAGCTTTGCCCTTTCTTCTTTGCCCCTCCTCTCTCCTACTGCCTAGAAGGCAGATGTGACTGCTGGAGCCCCAGCCACCATCTTACACCACGAGGACAAAGGCCACAAGGATGATGGAGAGGGGCAGCAGGGGCCTGGATCCTGAGGACCTCATGGAGTACAGCCCCCCTGGATTGCCTGATTTCCAACTTTTATAGGAGAGATAAGTAAATTTCTCCATGGAAGCCAGTGATTTGGGGTCACTATTACTTGCAGCTAAACCTAACTCTGACTGCCATGCTCCCTACATAAGCTGCGGCCTGCTGCTAACCATCCCACTCCTGCCCTGCATGGCTCTGAGCATCACTGCGGGTGCAGAATCTCTGTCATTGGGCCCTGCAGACCAATGAAAATCTCTTGCTCAGCAGGGTCCAGTCAGGCTGGGCCTCCTCACACCTGTGCGACAACAGAGACGGCACACCTGGCTTCCCTCCGCCAAGGTCAAATCCGACAGCTGGAGGCAATGCCCCCGACACTGGTCTTGCCTGGCCCCAACTCCCGTACACCCCTCCTCCCTCCCGCAAAGTTCCAGTGTTCCCCGGAAGTCACAGAAGTGCGATGACTCTGGGGACCACCCCACTGGGTGGGGAGACAAGATGCTCTTCTCCACCTGCCTCTCCCACGTCAAGGACTGCTCAGCCATCACCCAGGATGCTGAAGAAGGGGCTCTCACGGGGCTGCGGGAAGCCACCTGGGCGGGGAGGTGTCCCCGGAGAGGGTGGGGCTTGCACACTCGAGCGGGGGCCACACTTACCTTTCTCCGATGCTGGGGCCAGGTCAATGAAGCTGCGACATTTCTCACCTTTGAAAAGAAAAGAAGGGTTTTCAGAATGTGAGAGGAAATGAGAGCTTGAGGCTTTCGCCTCTCCCCTCCCGTGTGGCCGAGCGGGGCGCGGGGCCGGGCGTCTGTAACCCCAGTGGCATCTCTCTCCACCCCTTATTCCTGGAAAGCCGAGGTCCCTGGGAACATGGATGGCGAACCTGCAAACTCGGCTGAACAGCAACTCTGACGCCAGCTCGTCTCACCTCCCAGTCCAATCCCTCCAGGCCTGTGGCTCCTCAAAGCCTCCTCGTCAGCCCCTTTCCACGGCCTCCACCCCATCCAGGCCCACCAGGACCAGGGCAACAGCCCCCACTGGGCTCCCCGGGCCTCCACTCCGGCCTCTGTCCAATCCATCCTCCACACTGCAGCCGGAGGGATGTTGTCTAAACACAGCTCTGATCACATCAAACAAACAGACAGAAGTACGCACACTCCTGCTCAAAACCCTCTGATGCCTGCCTAAAGGATGGAGTCCAAATTCCTTCACGTAGATGCAGGACTGGCCTCCACTGGCCTCTCCACCCGCAGCCCCTCCCTCTGCCTCCCCCACCCCCAGCTCCTGTGCTCCTTCCCACCACCAGGGCTTCTCACGTGCTGTTCCCCTGCCAGGAACACACTTCCCCCTAGTATAAGCACTCACAGCCCCTTGGCCTTCTCCTACGCAGTGCCCAGTCACCTTATAACTCTGCCTCTGTGTGTGTGTGATTCTGGGATGGATGGCCCCCAAGCTGTAAGCCCCGTGATGGCAGGGGCACATCCTCAACGCATCCCCAGCTCAGTACATGGCAACTCCATCCTCCCCGGTGCTCCGGCCAAGTCAAACTTGATTTCTCTCTCGCTCTCAAACCTCCACATCTGGTCTGTGGCTCCAGCTTCGCAGTCTACCTAGAATCTGATCACTTCTCACCACCTCCACTGGTCCCAGCCACCATTGCCTCCCACCCAGATTGTTGCAGTAGCCTCAGCATGGGTCTCCCTGTTTCTGTCCTTGTCTACACAGTAGCCAGAGGATCTTGTTATAACCTAAGATAGATTATGTCCCTTCTCCGCCCAGAACCCTCCCATGGTTCCCAATTCATCACTCAGGGTCAGAACCTAAGTCCTCACTGTGGCCTACAAGGCCCTGTGTGATCTGTCCCCACATCACCTCCCTGACTACTAGCTTCTCCCTTGCTCACTCCACTCCAGCCACACTGGCCTCCTTGCTGATCCTTAAATGTGCCGGACACACTCCTGCCTCAGGGCCTTTGCACATGCTACTTCTTCCACCTGGAGCATTCTTCCCTCAGATAGCTGAATGGCTTATTCTTTCTCTCCTTGATCACTTTCCTCAAATGTCACCTTCTCAGGGAGGACTTTCCTAACTAATCTATTTAATATTTCAAACACACTCCCCAACACTCCCCATCTCTCTTCCCACTGGACCCCTAGAACCTAGAACAGTGCCTGGTACATAGCGAGTGCTCAATAAATATTTGTTGAAGGAGTATATGGACAAATGAATGAATGAATGAACGAATGCCTTCCACTCAAACCTTATGCCTATAAGAAACTTCAACTCCTCAGTCTTTCCTCCAGGGTCTCCTTGATGCCAGGACTTGTGCCGGCCACCGAGGATGCAGTGATGATCAAGACGTGGCCCAGCCTCCAGGCCGTTTGTCATGAAGGGAACACACACTGGACCCCTGCTCACAAGCACATTTTGTTTTGCCCACACAGGATCCTAAAAATAGGAAAAATGTTGCTACACATACAGACTTCCAGTTTTCTCCTAAAGAATCAGAAGATCTGGCCATGCTGGGCCCACAGCCTCACACGGCAAAACTCAAATGGGATCACGCAGATGCTGCTGCCTTCGGATGGGGCATTGCTCCCTAGTTTGCCACAATCTCCACCACTCCCTGCTGCTTTACCCCTAGCCTCACTTAAACCACCCAGCTGGGCCCTGAGACACTAGATCGGATGAACGTTAGGGTGAGCTTACAACCTCTGGCTTAAAGATTTTACTGCTGATCCCAGAAAGGAGATAGATTTTGGGTCAAAATGGAACCAATGTGGGTTGGGGAGTGAAAAAGATCTGGAAGCTTCCAGCATTGTCAACCCCTGTGTCTTCGTGGAGCTTCCTAAGTTCTTCTCTAAGAAGGTCCCTTGAAGTCTCTTTGGGCTCCTGAACTCCCTTCCAGCCCCATATAACTGCAAAGGCAGATATGGGGGCATGGTGGGAGATGAGGCTGAGAAGGAAGGTGGGGGCCAGATCCCGAAGGGTCTTGAGTGCTAAGCTAAGGAGTGGACTCCTCTCTTATTCACGTCACCCCTTCCAAAGAATCACGAGGCCACAGGTGAGTGGATGCCGCTCCTGTGGTTCCATCATGCTTGCTTCCTCCCCAGGCTCTCTACTGAGATGCAGGACGCTCTCCTCCCTTCACAGATGAAGAAAACAAGGCTCAGCCTATTGAGTGACCAGCCAGGACCTCACAGCACCTTAGTGGTACCGAGATTATAACCCGCTGAAAGAGACGTTTATTGACAGCCAAGAACTAAAAGGGAGAATTTTAGAAAAGAATAAAAATAGGTGGTGTGCCAAAATGGATGGCTTTTGAATGAATTATTTTAAACTTTCTTTAATGTTATATTGTTTTCTCAAAGCTGGAGAGGGAAGATGTTAATGGCCAAATTCAGACCAGCACCCACGGCCACATCAAGACTTTGGTGGGCCTTAGGGACTTTTGCCTTTGGCTCCCTTCCTAAATAAAAAACTTAAATTAAAAGTTATATTTTACAACTGCCTTGGTTAAAGATGAATATATTAACGTTATATATTAAAATTTTTCTTCACCTAAAAGTTTATTTTTTGTTGTTCTGGTTTTAAAAGAAATTAAATCATTTTTGTGGGTCCGTGAAAGCATTGTGGGCCCTCGGCTCTGTGCCCCCCGGGCCTGAGGGAGAGTCAGCTCGGAGCTCCAGGTCTCCTGGCTCTCACATGAGCCTCCTCCCACCACCAAGTCCAAGTGGGCTCCTGGATAATATTTAAGATTGATGTGCTAGGCATTTGCCTTCTCTTTTTCTTTAACTGTTTTTTTGAGATATAATTCATGCCATACAATTCATCTATTTAAAGTGTACAATTCAAAGGTTTTTAGTGTATTCTTAGTATATTTTCAAGGTTGTGTGACAATCACCACAATCAATTTAGAACGTTTTCATCACAAAAAGAAATCCCATACCTATTAGCAGCCCATCCCCATTTCCCCCAATCCTCCTAGCACTGGGCAACCACTAATCTATTTCCCTTCTCTATAGATTCGCCTAATCTGGACATTTCGTATACATGGAATCATACAATATGTGGCCTCTTGTGAGCAGCGTCTTTCACTTAGCATAATGTTTTCAAGGTTCATCCATGTTGTAGTTTAATCAGTACTTCATTCCTTTTTTTTTTTTTTTTTTTGTGAGGAGATCAGCCCTGAGCTAATACCTGCCAATCCTCCTCTTTTTGCTGAGGAAGACTGGCCCTGGGCTAACATCCATGCCCATCTTCCTCCACTTATATGGGACGCCGCCACAGCATGGCTTGACAAGCAGTGCATCGGTGCGCGCCCGGGATCCGAACCGCAGAACCCCAGGCCGCCGCAGCGGAGCACGCGCACTTAACCACTTGCACCACCGGGTCGACCCCAGTACTTCATTCCTTTTTACTGCAGAAGAATATTCCACTGTATGGATACACCACATTTTATTTATCCTATCCGTTCATCAGGTAATGGACATTTGGGCTTGTTTCCACTCTTTGGCTATTTATGAACATTTATGTACAAGTTTTTGTGTGAACAAGTTTTCATTTCTCTTGGGTATATATCTAGGAGTGGAAATGCTGGGTCATATGATAACGCTATGTTTAATCTTTTGGGAACTGCTAGACTGTTTTCCGAAGGAGTTGCACCATTTTACATTCCCACCAGCAAAGGATGAGGGTCCAATTTCTCCACACCTTTGTCAACACTTGTTATTGTCTGTCTGTTTTTTATTATAGGCATTCTCGCAGGTGGGAAGTGGTATCTCATTGCGGTTTTGATTTGCATTTCCCTAACGACTAATGATGTTGAGCATCTTTTTGCGTGGTTATTGGCCATTTTCCTATCATCTTTGGAGAAATGTCTATTCAGATCCCTTGCCCATTTTCAACTGGATTATTTGTCTTTTTATTGTTGAGTTGTAAGCGTTCTTTATATATTCTACACACAAGTACCTTATCAGATATCTGATTGGCAAACATTTTCTCCCACTCTGTGGATAGTCCTTCCACTTTCTTCGGGGTGTCTTTCGAAATGCAAGACTTTTAAATTTTAATGGTGTCCAAATTATCTAATTTCTCTTGCGTCGTTTGTGCTTTCGTGTCTACGAAGGCTTTGCCTAACCCCAGATCGTGAAGATTTGCTCTTATCCTTTCTTCTAAGAGTTTTATCATTTTAACTCTTCCCTTAGGTCTATTATCCAGTTAGAGTTGATTTCTGTGCACGGTGTATAAGAGGGGTCTGACTTTATCCTTTTGCATGTGGATACCCAGTTGTCTCAACTCCACTTGTTGAAAGACTATTCCTCTTCCATTGAATTGTCTTGGCACCTTGTTCAAAAATTAATAGACTGTAAATGCGAAGGTCTGTTTCTGGACTCTCCATTCTATTCCATTGATCTATATCCCTATCCTTATACCAGTGCCACACTGTTTTGATTACTGTAGCTTTGTACTAAGTTTTGAAATTGGGAAGTGTGAGTCCTCCAACTTTGCTCTTCGTTTCTAAGATGGTTTTGGCTACTCTGGGTCCCTTGCATTCCCATGCAAATTTTAAGATCAACTTGTCAATTTCTGCAGAAAATCCACTTGGAATTTTGATAGGGTTGGCATTGACTCTGTAGATCAATTTGGGGAGTATTGCCATCTTAACACTATTAAGCCTTCCAATCCATAAACATGGATGTCTTTCCATTTATTTAGATCTTCTTTAATTTCCTTCAATAATGTTTTGTAGTTTGTAGAATATAAGTTTGTACTTCTTTTGTTAGATTTATTCCTATTTTATTCTTTCTGATGCTATTGTAAATGGAATTGTTTTCTTAATTTCATTTTCAGATTGTTCATTGCTAGTGTATAGAAATATGATTAATTTTTGTATATTGACTTTGTACCCTGCAGTCTTGCTGAATTCACTTATCAGTTCTAATAGTTTTTAGTGGATTCTTAGGATTTACTATATACAGGATCATGTCATCTACAAATAGAGATAGTTTTACTCCTTCCTTTCCAATCTCAATGCCTTTTATTTCTTTTTCTTGCCTAATTGCTCTGGCTAAAACCTCCAGTACAATCCTGAATAGAAGTAGCAAGAATAGACATCCTTGTCTTGTTCCCCATCTTATAGGAAAAGCATTCATCTTGTACTTCTAAGTATGATGTTAACTGTAGGCTTTTCATGGATGCTCTTTATTAGGCTGAGGAAGTTCCCTTCTATTCCTAGTTTGTTGAGTGGTTTTATTGTAAAAGTGTGTTTGCTCCCTTTAATCCCATAATAACTTACAATGTAGCTCTGAGAATCCCCATTTTAGAGACTCTCAAACTGAGGCTCTGAGCTTTCAGTGACTCGCCCAAGACCACACAGTCAGTAAGTGATGGAGCAGGACTCAACCCGGGTCTGTAAACTCCAAACTCCATGCCCCAAAGGCTTTCCAGCTATCTATTCCCATTTGCCACGTTGGAATTTCCTACCACAGCCAGCCATTCCCACTGTGTAGACCTGCTGGGTCCTGAAAGGAATCTCCTGAGAACCTACCTCAATGCAGACAGGGAATATCCACCAGGGGCCAAATAAAATGGCTCTCACGCTTCTATTTCTGCTACATGAACAAGACTGAACAGAAGATGTTGGAGCAGAGATGGTCAAATTTGGCCCACAGGGCCTACGCAGGGCAAAGCTGGGGCTTAAGGAAAAATCATAGTGATGACATAAGGAAGACTGGATACTTCACTGGTCAACCAGTCTAATAACTGAAATCCAAAGACAGAAGCGATTCTTGTCTCCAAATCTTTACTCTCCGTGATAAAGATTGGCTAACCGTTTGTGCAAAAGATATCAAACTGTACCATATTGGCTCACTGCTTTTAGACGTAGCCCTTAAAACATCAACATCTTTGTCAATTATTATCAAGTTTATATGTTTAAGTAAGGGATTTAGATTGGGTATAAAACCAAAGGCAAGTGCACTTATCTCTTCACACTGAGGCTTGTCAATTAGACCACGGAGCTGTGGCATGTCACCGCCACCTGATGGCAGCATACCTCCCGCGAACCATGGAACTTGCAAGCTGGGAAGGATCCTAAAGGTCATCTGATTTAAGTGGTTCTCAGCACTTGGAAGCCCAGGCCCCACCCACAGAGACCCCAATTTAATTGGTCAGTGTGGTGCCTAAATCTCAGAGGGGTTTTAAAAGCTCCCCAGGTGATTCCAATGTGCAGCTAGGGTGAGATTCACACAGTCTTGTAAAAACATCTATTTTCAACTTTAGAAAAATAATAGTAAGTCATTGTCGCGATGGCTCATGCTATCACACTGGACACTCCTTCAGTCAACAGCATTGGTAGGGCAGGACAGCAGAGCGGCCAAGGGCCTGAGCTCTGGAATCTGGCTTCAGATCTGGCTCTGTCACTTCTTGCCATGTGAGTCCCCAGTCTTTCTGTGCCTTGATTTCCTTGACTGTAAAATGGGCACAGCACCTGTGGGAGTGCTGTAAAGACTCAACGCAGGCTTAGACATGATGCCTGGAACAGAGTGGGCACTTAGGACACGGTGACCCCATCATCACCATCATCGTCTCCCACATGTGGGTCAAGGAAGCACGGGACACGGTCCTCTGCAGTCTAATGGAGGGGAGACAATCCTGACGCACAGACCACCATCATGGGGGCGGGGGGGTCATGCGGGGTTCAGAGCAGGGGCTCCAGAGCCAGACCTGGCTCCGTCACTTACTAGATGTGTGACATCAACATTAACCTTTTGGTGCCTCAGTTTCCCAACCTATAAAAAGTGAAAATCACCAACGCTAGCATTTCTAGAGTGCTGATTACAGGGCAGATCAGGAGGGGATGGTGTCAACCACCAGGTGGCACAGCCAGGACAGCTCAGTGGGCAGGAGTCCAGATGGCCAAGTGGCAGCTGCAGGGATGTATGAGTTCCCCATTGGCCCCTGCCTGGGGCATGGCCCTGCATCTTCCATTGTCTCCCCCAAACCCATGGGCATTGCCTGGTAACTGCCTCGTTTTTGCCCCTGGAAGATGCCCTTTCTCCCATCACTCTCTCCTGCTCTCATTCCCTTTGACCCACAGTGAGCCTCTAAGATCAAGATGGTGAATGAAGGTAGCGTCTCCTCCCCAGGAAGGAGAGCTCCCTAAGACCCACTGTGTTCCCAGAGGCCCAGTGGAGGGTAATGCTGCCCCACTTCAGGGAGGGGACAGAGGAGAGAATTTGTGCAGAAGGGAGGAGCCAGTAGGCCCCAGGGGAGAAGAGTTTTGGGGATCCATGAGCTGCAGGACCTCCACAGCCCCTAAGGAGATGTTAGGACCTTCCAGGAAAATGGCCTGGGAAAGCTGGACTTTGGGGTCAGAGGTCATAGGCTTAGCAAAAATCCTGCACCCCAGGGGGACACCATCAGCAGTGGGCAGAAGAGGGGCAGGAGAAGACCAGAGGCTCTCCCAAAAAGTTCTGAAAACCTCACACGACCGAGGGGCTGGGAGGGAACCTCAATTCCGTGAGGTCTGGATTTCTTACTACCCTGGAAGCCCAGGTCCATTAGACTAGAGAACAACGTAATGGGACATTCCTTGCAATGAGACATTCCTTGCCTGGCAGAAGTGAGAGCGCATATTCATGCCCACCACAACCTCGGAGGGAAGCATCTGTCCAGGGTCCTCATCACCACACCTCGCCCTGAGGCTGGCGGCCAACAGACGGGAGTTGGTACCCAGCCCCAGTGCAAGGGTAGCCAACTCATGAGAGCTCAATGGCCGGCGATGACAGGCAAGCCTGTGGGCCCGGGGTAACCTGAGAGGGTGTGCCTGTCTAAAGGAATATGAGTTGCCATCCTGGCCATCTGGACCAGTCAGGGTCCTGGCAGGAAACAGATGGCACCCCGGAAGGGGCTCACTGAAGACTGTTTAGTGAAGGGACCATTTATAGAGGTGAGGACGGCGTGAAGGGCCAGCAACAGGGGGTGGTGTCCTCACCACCCCAGCCCAAGGGGGAAGGGGAGGGAAAGGAGCCTGCTAGAGGTGAAGCTACAGAGGAGGAGCTGCCGCTCAAAGCTTAGCCACACTGAAGCAAGCACCACAACCAGAAATTCTGGGGCGGGGCCCGAGAATCTGCTTTTCTAACAAGTTCCCAGGGGCTGCTGATGATGCTGGTCTGGGGACCACACTTTGAGAACCACTCCTTAGAGGAATGCAGCCGCTGTCAAAACCTCAACAGGGAGAGAACAAGGCAGGGGAGGGGGAAATACCCCGACCTTTCTCTCCTTCCGCCCTCCGATTTCCTGCTGGTGCCTCCCACTGGCCAGAACCAACGAGAAACCAGAGGGCGCAGGAGACCGAGCCATTCCATCCGTGCAGGGCAGTCTCCCACGGCACAGAGATGAGCAGAGAACAGATGTGGAGGGGTGAACGGGGAACATCCAGCACACCGCCCTACCCAAGGTGGGCCCCACCCCATTCTGATTGCAGAATGAATAAACGAAGAGCATTTCATAAAATGCCTTTATCAAGAATTACACCAAAGGGAAGCTATCCTGCAGAATCCCAAAGGTGTGGCCACCACACCTGTGGGCAAAGGTGAGTCTGGAAGTCGAGCTTAGAGTGTCTCAGGGCCCGTCCAAGAGGAAGAGGCAAACAGAAAGGGGGTGTCTTCACAACCCAGGGAAGAGGAAGTGACCGCAAGGGCAGCCGTTGGGCAGCCACACCCAGCCTCACGCCTGCCACGATGCAGAGGCCTTGGAGACCTGGAGATCACCCTGGACAGGATGTCCTTGAACGCCGCCCTCCTCCCAGCCCTCCTTTTCTGCTGCTTTGCACCCGCTGGTTCAGATTTACATCCTACCTTTTCCCATCCTCAATCTCAACATCTTCTCTCCCTCCCCAGCCTTCAAGACCCAGTTCAAATGCCCACCCCACTCCCCACCCCCCAATGAAGACGCCTTGCTCACCAGCCACCTGCCCCAGCCCAAAGAGATGTCTCCCCACTCTGAATTTCCAGATGTGTCTCTATATTGTTACATTCCCTTGGGTGCGGCTTGGCCCCTCTGGCTTGGCCCCCTTGGGGCTGTACATGGAGATCTCCCCACCAGCAGTGGAAGCTAGAATTTGTCACGGTGCCTAAGATCCAGGATCCGATGACCCAAGCATCCAGGGCAAGCACCATGCTAAGAGCTTGGACACGTCACAACTGTGGGAGGTCAGTATCCATCCCCATTACACAGATGGGGAAACTGAGGCTCACACAGGCAAAGCGACCTACCCAAGGTTGCACAGCCAGAAGGTGGCAGAATCAGGATCAGGACCCAGAGCTGTGTCTTTGCAAAGCCCTTGCTAACACGCAAGGGACTGACCTGTCCAGAATCGGGGCAGAGACCCAGGATGCTTCACGGCCAGATCAGCTTGTTTAGACTCAGGCAGTCTAGAAAAGACACACGGAAGGTCGTTTCTTCCTAGACCCGGTGGCGTCACCTTATGGGCCGCTGGCTTTTTGCAGCGTGGGAATAAAACACACAACCCAAGAGGCCTGAGCTGCCCTCGCAGCTGACCCTGTCTGACCACTGCCTGAGGGGCCAGCTGAGTTAAGGGGTGGGAGATGGGTAACCTCAGAAACTGCCCTCAAGGCAGCAGCTTGTCAGGGGGTGCATCAATGCCGCCACCAGGGGGCGCACCCGGCACAGGCCCTGGGCGGGAACAAGGCTTCTGGAAGTCTTATCCTGAGGGCCCTTCTCCAGGTCCCGTCTCCTTGAGAAGCAAGCAAGGGGAGGTGGGCGCCCCAGGGTCAGCGGAGGCCAGGCAGGGTGTGCTCCCTGGCAGAAAGCCAGGGTTCTGGCTTCGCACAGACCTGAGTTCAAATCCCAGCTCTGCCACCTGCCAGCCGTGGGACTGTGGGGGAACAATGGTTTTATTTGGTTGGTTGGTTTTATCGGCCAGTAAAGGATGATCATTCCAGCCTCGTGGGGTTGCTTGAGGGCTAAATGAGGTAATGGGTATAAAACAAGATGTCTTCAGTCAGGATTTAAATCAGGCAACATCTGCAAGGGATCAGCTTGATGTGCTGACACCCCCACCCCCGCTGTCATTCCTCACGGCTCTCGGGCTCCCTCCTGGAAACGAGGGAGCTCAAGGCAAATGGAGGTGTCTGGGCTCAGAGGCCAGAAGACGTGAGTTCAAATTCCTCCTCTGCCTCCTCCTAGCCACGTGACCTCAGAGAGTGGCTTCACCTCTCTGAGCCTTTTCCTCACCTGCCAAATGGAAGTCATCGAGTACCTGCCTTCCAGGCGTGCAAAAAGCATGAAACAGACCAGAGTACGTGAAAATGCCTGCCCCCTGCTTGGCTCCCTAAAGAAGAGCTATTTTTGATTCCTTCCCTGAGTCCTAGGTTAGAGACACATTGCACTCCTCCCAAGGAGAAGCTAAAGTCTTCCCAAGCCAGAAGGAGGCTGTAACTGCACAACCCCAGCCAGAGCAGGTGGAGGGAACCCGGCAGGGCCACAGGCAGAATCCAGGGAGGCAGTCAGAGGCAGATTCCCAAGGCTGGCAGAAGGCGTGTGGATGTTGAGGGTCGGCCAAGCTGCCCTTGGCATGAACACGCAGGGGCCCAGGTCTGGCTGGCAGCAGGAAGATGAGCAGCAAGGCGGAGGGGTGCTGGGGAGCCCAGCATCCTTGGCCGGGCCCCCAGGTCCTGGGTCTGAGGATCGTGACTTAGTTCCATACCCCACCAGCTGGTGTGGTTGAAGTTTCTGTGGAGCGCACAGTGGAGACAGGGCATCAGGGGACCCACGGTGAGGAGCTGGGGAAAGTTGGGGCAACAGAGAGAGGCAGCAACACTGGGCTCACAAAGCTGGCCAGCAAATAACATTTGCTAACACGTACTCGGTGCCGGGCCCAAAGGGCTTTACAAACCACCATCCCCATTTTACAGACGAAGAAACTGAGGCACGGGGAGACTGAGTAACTTGTCTAAGGTCACACACCAGGGGTGGAGCCAGGATTCAAACTGGGACAGCCTGGTACAGAACCTTGGCATTTAGCCACCACTCTGTGCCGTCTCTTAGCAGAGGACATAGGTTCTAGAACATCCATTCTTTCTAAGGGAAGTCCCAGATGCCCTCCACAGAGATTCCACATGTGGCTGGAGAAATCAGCAGCCATCGGGATGTGGCTGCATTTCGAGATGCCCAGCCAAGGGGACCCAGCTACAGCTGGTTCTGAGTCTGACTCCGGTTCTGAGATGCAGACTCCACAGAGCCCAACCTCATGGTAGGCACATGACTAGTTTTCTCTATAGCAGGTGCTTTCACTGTGCTGGGGGCGCACACAGGAACGGGTCCTGGCCCCCAACAACGGTGGCTGATGAGAGATGATTTTCACTGCTTGGCAAGGGCAGAAGTGCACACACCTCCGCTGGCTGGATGCAAGGAATCCAGCACCGGGAGCAGGGAGTAAAGAAAATGCCGCCAGATCTTGCGTGAAGCTTCTCCTCTCGCTACTCAGGCTGGCGGCGGAACCTTGGCAGGCGCTTCCTTGGAATTCTCCGGAGGCCTCTGCCAGTTCAACTGACAGGGCAGCAGATGGCACACACTTATCTGCTGATGATATTTTGATTTATTTATCTCTTACAGATGGTACCATGCCTTGATTCTGGCAGGAGTCCAAAATGTGGGTCAACTTTCTGGGGATAATCGTTTCTCCAAGTGGATGAAATACCGAAGGCTAAAATCCCGCCTGCCACCGTGACTGCGTCACCGCGGCCCCTAGAGGTACCTGGCTCAGGCATTTCGGGCATTGTGGGTAAACCAGAGGGAAAAATTTGTTCCAAAGAATTTTACAGCTGGAAGAACCTAAATGCTTATTTTAAATTAACACCATAGTGTTTAAATGTAAGAGCTTTAAACTCACAGAGTCTTGAGTTCAAGGTCCAGCTCCACCACTTATAAGCTCTGTGACCAGGACCAGACTCTCTGGGTCTTAGTTTCCTCATCTATAAAATGGGTATGATTGTCACCTCTACCACATAAGGTGTGACAGAAACAGCAAGCTATCCAACAAAAAAAGGTGCCACTCCTTCTGTAGTATAGAGTTATTGCTAAGAAGTGGCTGCCCAGCCAGGCACAAAATTTCCCAGCACTGCCTGCATCCCGGTGGGGACATGTGACTGGTTCTTGCCTATAAAACGTGAGTGTGAGTGATGCATGGCACTGGCTGGCAAGGGCCTTTATGAAGTGGGCATGCTTTCCCTTTCCACTTCCGCCTGGATGCAGAGGGCTCCAAGGCCCTGGGAAGTGGTGGCGGCACCATGTGCAAGCCGCCTGGTCCCCGAATCACCGTGTGGAGGAGAGCTGCCACCCACCAGGATCACCTGTACCGCAGCGTCACACGAGCAGGTGATAAACTGCCACTGTGTTAATCCACTGACATCTGGGGTTTATTTGTTATAGCAGCTGGCGTTGCCTTATACGTAGGCTAGTTGGGGATCAAACGAGACCATACAGGTGAGACGGCTGGTGCATAACAAGGACGCAGCATAAGTGTTCACAATTATCACTGTCGTCATCTCTCAAAGGAGCTTGATAAATAAAGGATATTGTGACTTTTTTTAATGTCATCCCCATATGCTGGGTTTGGTTAAAGCAAGGCAAATCTCTGTTTCCAATACCGCAGTCTTATTTCTGGCCTTTTTTTTAATATTATCAGGAATCCTTCATGAGTTGTCTTATCTCACTCCCCCAAATCATGTGCTGAAAGAGAAACTTAAAAGGATAGAGGGAGGGGGCCGGCCTGGTGGTGCAGCAGTTGGGTTCACGCACTCTGCTTTGGCAGCCTGGGGTTTGCAGGTTCGCATCCCAGGCACAGACCTACACACTGCTCATCAAGCCACGCTGTGGCAGTGTCCCATATACAAAGTAGAGGAAGACGGACACAGATGTTGGCTTCGGGACAATCTTCCTCAAGCGAAAAAAAAAGAGGAAGATTGGCAACAGATGTTAGCTCAGGGCCGATCTTCTTCACCAAAAAAAAAAAAAAGGACAGAGGGAGTATGGGTGGTTTTCTGTGGCTGAAACAGGGAGATTATAGCCCCCAATCATCTGTGTCCTGGCACCATCTCTACCTCTAATCACAGAATTATCCACGTTGGCTAACAACGGCAGGAAGGACTGAGGTACCACAGAGCCCACCACCCTCAGTGTCCAGATGTGGGAACCAAGGCCCAGGGAGGGCTCACGAGTTGTTTGAGTTCTCGTCATCACTCAGATACTGAGCTGAAGCCAGAACCCGTGTCCTCTGCCCTCCAGTTGAGAAGAATGTACAGAAGGACAAGGGCCCCACAGTCCCCGGCTACAGAAAACAGCAATAGCTAACACTGAGTACTTACTGTGTGCAGGCACTGTTCTAAATCTCCATATGCACTAACTTGTCTAGTTCTCATAACAACCACATGAAGGAGGTACTATTATTGCTCCCATTTATCAGACTCAAACTGAGGCCCAGTGAGGTTAAGTACCTTACCCAAAGGCACAGAGATAGTAACTAGTGGATCCAAAATTTCACCCAAGAGGCTTTAAATCCAGAGGAGTGATGGAACTTATAGGAAGGATTTGATTTTTTCTGCTTGACCCCTGGGAGCAGAACTAAACCGAATGGGTCCAAGGAGCAGGACCCTGTCCCGTAGGAGAGTCCAGTCACAGAAAAGGCCCCTCCAGGTTGGCATGAAACTTCCAGTGGTGAAAGAATATAAGAAAAGCTGGGACCACCACGTGGGGATGTTGCCAAGAGATTTCAGCTGCCTGGAGTGAGCGGGGTATCAGAGGGGCCAGTGGCCCCTCACGTGTCCCTGGGGGTTCGTGATGGGGGATGTGTGTAAAGTACGCTGAATCACGCCAATTCCCTTCCAATCCTTCAGATACTTTCAGGAGAATTTTTTCGGTTTTGCGCTAGCTTGTCCTTAACACTGTTCTAAGACTTGCTAATCTTCTATTTTAAAAATAGAGGAAAAGCAAGAGTCTCCAGCTAGAGTTTCATAGCATTGTTTTGTTTTATGTACACACACACACATATATATATTTCTTCTATTTTTGGCAAGTTGTGCTGGTTTCCTATTTCCAGTTGCAATATAAAGCTTCCCTTTTCAATTCATTTATGTAAGGAAAATATGAGCCAGTATAGAGCAAAAAAAAATCATAGCAGAACAGGGGTATGTGGCTAAGAACAAATTCATAAAGGTGACATGAGGATGAATAGAGTCCACCTACCACTGGGATAAAGAACCCTGCAGTTCTGGGCCCACTCCAGGCCAAGAGCCGGCAGGGCGGCCACACCGCACAACACTGGGACCCCCGTTCACATCGTGGTTTATCCGAATGACATTCCCTGGAGTTGTGCAGTGCACAGCCTGCGTGGCTGTACACAGCAGCCGTGGATATTTTTAGAGTAACAAATATCCCAAACATAGGAGAGAAGAGGGATAATCTTCTGTTCAGCTGCCCTGCAATTGGCAGCCAAAGTTCCTCACTCCAAATTATGGCACTCTCTGATCTCACACAGCGTCCCCACGCTCAGGGGGCCACCCAGCTGCCCAAGCGGAGCTGGCAACCAACCCATCCTCAGGAGGAAGAATGGAAGAAACACAGCATAGCGGCCTTCTCAGGGGAGGCTGCAGGAAAATAAATGGCAAGGGAGCTGAGCATTCAGCTGTAAAGGCAGCAGGCAGACGTTCTTAGACATGAAAGCACTTGGAGAAGATAGTATCCATGGGCCCTTCCTGAAAAAACTGGCTGACACTGAAATCCAGCTCACCTGGGGAAGAACCAAAATAAACTTAAGAATGGAGAATTCATAGTAAAAACCCCAAGGTGAGTAAGGAATCTATGTAAACACACAAGCAACACAAAACAATTAGAGATATTGTGGTTGCAACACTCTGACATTGCAAAACTCACATAAACATCGCAAATCAGGAGGTCAGAGGCGGTGTGAATTCTAGTGCTCTGATCCTCCCCAGAAGGGGTCGAATACTGGAAACACCTTGTGTGAAGGCTGCAGTGACACATTTCTCTTCCCCTCCGCTCCAGTCACAAAGGTCATTTTCTACCCAGGGTCAAAATGACCAGCAGAAAAGAAGGGAGATTAGGATTCAGGCCCGACATGCGAACACAGGGGCCTCACTTGTCCTCAGAGACCAGCCCCTACATGGCTCTCTCTGACCCAGGGCCATTGAGAAAGAGCCTCTCATGTCCTAGGGATTTCCCAAGCTGATAAAACAATCAACTTGCATTCACCCAGGCCAGGCCAGGCCTAAACACATCTCTCTCTCTCTCTCTATCCTTTGCGCGCGCGCGCGCGCGCGCGCGCGCGCGCACACACACACACACACACACACACACACACACACACACTCTGTCTCTCTCTCTCTCTCTCTCTCCCCTCTGTCTCAAGAACCATTGCCTCAGCCTCTCCCCTGGTCTCCCTGCCTCTGTGTTATCAGCCACAGGGAAGTTTGTAGAGTCCAGATTTGAATTCTGTTCAGGAACCTCCACTTAATTTCAGTTCTCACCAGATTCATTATGCCCTCAGACATTTATTAAAAATGTAGACTCCTAGGGGCCGGCTCAGTGGCATAGCGGTTAAGTGAGTGCGCTCCGCTTTGGTGGCCCGGGGTTCGCAGGTTCGCATCCCAGGCACTGACCAACGTACTGCTCATCAAGCCATGCTGTGGCGGCGTCCCACATATAAAGTAGAGGAAGATGAGCACAGATATTAGCTCAGGGCCAATCTTCCTCAGCAAAAAGAGGAGGATTGGCAACAGATGTTAGCTCAGGGCTAATCTTCCTCACACACACAAAAAAATGTAGCCTCCTAAAGATGCATATTCTCTGTGACCCAGTAGTTTCATTTTTTGGAATTCATCTTACAGACACACTCACACATGTGCAAAACAACACAGGTCAAGATGATTCACTGCAGCATTCCTTTAACAGCAAAGGACTAGAAATAATCTAAATTTCCATTAATTAAATAAGAAATACATTTTCAATATATGGAAAACTCACACCCATTAAAACAAACAAGGTGGCTCTCTCTATCAGAATATTAACACAGAATATTCATATTAATTAATGTTAATACCTAATACAGAATATCGATATTACAAGAAGTAGGTAGCCCACTGGAGTCTGAGACCCACTGCTCACACAGAATAAATCCACACACCTCCACCGGCCCCTCCCTCTGTCCAGTGTCGTCTCCTGACATTCTCCACCAGACACTGTGTTAGGTTTCGATTGCTGCTATAACACATTACCACAAACTCAATGGCTTACACAATACAAAATTTACGCCTTATAACAATAGGTCAGAATTCCAACACGGGTCTCACTGGGCTAAAGTTGAGGTGTTGGCAAGGCTGCAGTCCTTTGTGGAGGCTCTAGAACAGATTCCGTTTCCTCGCCTTTTCTAGCTCCTCGTGGTCATCACATTGCGTGTCCCTTCCTCCATCTTCAAAATCAGCCATGCTGAATCTCCCTTCCTTCATAGACAGTCTCTCTCTCTGACCACAACTGGGAAAGGATCTCCACTTTTAAGGACTCATGTGATTAGGTTGGGTCCAGCTGGAAAATCCAAGATAATCTCTCCAATTCAAAATCCTTAAACACATCTGGAAAAGTCCTTTTCACCGTCTAAGGCAGTATATTCACAGGTTACAGGGGTTCTGACGTGGACACCTTGGGGAGGACACCCTGGACGCCAGGCACCAGAGCACTCATCACGTCTCACCAAACACGAGACCTCGTGACGACGTACCCGTCCCTCTGTCTGAAATGCTCCTTCTTGCAGGCCCAATTCCTACACAAACCTTCAAGGCCGAACTCAACAGTCCCCTCCTCCGTGAAGCCCTCCTGATTCCCCCAAACAGAATTAGGGACACTGCTAGCACGTTGAAAAGACCCCCCGTGTGACACTTGTCACTTGGCATTTGAATTATTCACCTACACGCGCATCTCTCAGCAGCCTGCAAGCAACTGAAGAGTGAAACTGATTTATCCAACCACACATCCCCGCCATTCAGTGTGATGTCTGGCACATAGTAGGGCTGGCAAACAGTGCAGGAAGGAATGATTGAATCCTTTCTATTTTACTGTGGAGTGCACTATATAATTTGTAATCCAAAATATGATTCCCTGTACCTGTTGCTGTTACTATTATTCCACACGCCTGGCACATGACAGGAACTCAATAAATATTTGCTGAGCAAATAAATTAATATGCATACCTAATATTTATGGAACATTTTCCATATGCCAGGCCCTTTGCTGAGCTCTAAGCTCTGCCTCCCTCAGTTAATTTTTCACAATAGCTCTCAAAGGAGGACCACTGGTTTGGGTAGTTAATACCAGCTACTGTTCCAAACACCTCAAAGTCTCAAAGCCTTATTTCTCTGCTGCCTCTCCTGCGTGACTCCCGTCCACGCGGTGACTCAGGGCCACAGGCTCCTTCCATGATGTAGCCGCACCTCGGACGAGGGAGAGGAATTACGGAGAGGACACGCCTGATACTGACGCACTTCGGTCCAGAAGGGACACACGTCACTTCCACTCATACCCCATTGGCTATACTAGTCACATGACCAACCCAACTGCAAAGGAGGCTGGGAGACGCAGAGGAGCTCAGGGATATCGACAAGCACGGCGGTCACAGCCACCGTTATTATCTTCCTCATCTTACAGTGGAAGAAAGGGAGGGTCAGAGGAATGGAGACATTGCCCAAGATCTTGCAGCTAATGTGTGTAGGAAACAAGTTCAACTGTCTGCCTGCACAGACCACACTCTTAACCATTGCTTGCTCACATGTGCACACCCAGGGGAAGGCCTTGGACCTTGCTGAGTGGCAGGAAGGACCCCACCCTGGGATGGGACATTTCCTCCAGACAACCCCACAGCGGATAATCCATACGGAGATAATGGGGAGCTGGCTGGGTCGCATCCCACCATCTATTTGCCTACCCTGCCACTGTCAGTTTATTCATAAGCGTCTAAACGATGACACGAGGCAGATGTTATGTGCTTGATTTTCCCCTCCAGACTGTTGCAAGAGGGGAAACAAAATCTATTTTTTTAAGCGAGCATCAGATGAAGCTTGAACAAAACCAATAATTCTTTCAGGACAAGCCGCTCTCTGAGCTTCCACAGACGCTCTCGGAGTGTCATTTCTGGGGTCTATTTGGCAGTTGTTTACTGTCTGGAAAGAAATATTGCTCCTTCCTGTATATGTTTCTCCTCTCCCCCTCCCTGCAACCTTCCCCCCACAGGGTTCGCCCTTTGCCCTTGTAGTTTAAAATTGTAATAAAAAAATTTCCCCTAACCCCTGAGTTGCTTTGCCCGGCATCAATCCAGCTCCTGCGCCCTCTCTCCAGACCCCATCATTCTTGTCTGCCTCTCCTCGTCTTCCAGCGTCAGCATCTCCGGGCTGAGACATCTGCAATTACCAGTCAATTCTCAATTATTCAGGGCTGATTCTTCAGGGAGTGGATTATTCAGGCTTCTTGTTCTTCACCCCCACGTGCCTGGCACCACTCATTAGCACCTCCACCAGCAGGCAAGAAAGGAAAAGAAAGTTTGCTAAACTCACGCCCGTCAAGACCAGCTGCTGGTCAGGCATTTCTGTTTGGTGGGGAGGTGACTGGGACTCTGGACTCCTCTGCTCTTGCTGCCTCTTCCCCATTTGCATAGATAACGCAGAGTTTACAATCATTTTTCCGGAAAGGAGAGGGGAGCTACGGCCGGCACCAGCCTGGATCTCCCATCCTCAGGGCTGCTTCCACCAGCCCAAGACGTCTGCACGCTTGACAGCAGTGTGCGCGCTTGTGGGAGCGGTGAGTGTGTGTGCGGGAGACGGCGATGTTGTCAGCTACCGCGTGCAGCCTGACGGCAGAGGCTGTCTCCATACAGCAGGAAACGTCTCAAGCCATCACTGTGTAATGCATGTCTAATAAATACAATGAATTTTAAAAAACAAAGCAGAGAGAGACAGACAGAAAGCAACTCACACTCACATGAAATGGTCTCCTTTGCCAGCTGGTAGGAAAAGGGGCTTGTTTTCAGACACGAGGCCCTTGCCCAGGCCAGAGCCCCTGGGGGGAATCTGAACCATGGCCCCTTACTGAAGGACCCTCCTGGGGAGAACATCCCCAGGGAACCACAAGAGAAAGAACAGACACTAGCCCAGTGGATAGAGTGCACGTCGGCCCAGAAGGGACCCCGAGGTGGGCGCAGGAGGAACTAAGCCCCCAATTGCACTAACCACCTCCATGCAGCCCGGAGCCTGGTCTCCAGAGGCCGCCTGGGAACCTCTAGAACCGTCCCCTACTGGGTCAGAGCAGCTGATGGGCAAGAGGAGGGTCCTGTGTGGGGAGGATGAGGTGAGTCCTTTAACTCTCTCCCAGCAAAGCCAGCCGAGCTCCAGGGGATCTAGCTCTCGGTCCTTTCACCACTTTTTGTAGTCAATCAACAAATCTTCATTAAACACCTACTACGTGTCAGGCACTGTTTGAAGCACTGAAAATTCACTGGTGAACCAAACAAGAAGTTCCGGCAGAGCAGACAGACTGTAAACAAGTAAACAAATAAGTAAACAACAGATGGTGTCACGCATTCTGAATAAAACAAAACAGGGTGCTGCAATGGAGTGACTGGGGTGGGCGAGGCTTCTTGGACAGGGTGCCCAGCGCCTTCTCTCTGATGAGAGAACATTCCAGCTGCAGCCTATTGACTATAAGCCAGCCATGCAAGGATCCAGAGGGAGAGCATCCCAGTGAGAAGCACATCAAGTGCAAAGGCCCTGGGGCAGGAACATAGAGCACTGAAAGAGCAGCCAAGAGGCTGGAGGGCCTGGGGCTGAGTGGGTCCTGGGTGAATGGCAGGAGGGGAGGCTGGAGGAGTGGGCAGGGCTGGGTCATGCAGGCCTCAGCCCGGGAAGGCACGAGGAGCAATGCTGGGACTCTGGGTAGTCACCGGAGGGAGCCAAGCAGAAGAGTGTTGTGAGGTGATTTGCATTTTTAAAAGCTCTGTCTGGAGGCTGTGTGGTTGCAAAAGACACACCCACTCGCTAGCTTGAGCACAGAAGCTTGTTAACGTGAAGAATACAAGAGTCTCGCTGAACCCAGATGCAGGGACCGCAGCCAGGGCAGCCTCTCTCCGCTGCCTCTGCTCCCACCTCTCTTCTCAGCCCCTCTCTGCTCCTCTGAGCACAGGCCCAACTCAAGTACTTGGGCCCTTGCCCTGTATCCAGCCCTACAAAGCCTGACTGTCTTTCAGAGTCCCCCAAATGCCCGAGAGAAGCTGATTGGCCCAGCTCAGGTCAGGTGTCAGCCCTAGTGACCAATCAGCAAGGCCAGGGAAGGGCAGGGCCGCCCAGAAAAAGATGGCTGCTGGTGGTGACCCTGACCACAGATCGGGAAGCTCCCAGAGAAGGAGGACTGCACTGGGCGGACACCCCCAAGTGCCCACTGCTCATGTTCCCCAGATTTCCCTCTCGGCAGGCCTGCCCTGGTGCTCTAGTGCTTAAGATTCAGCGCTCTCACCGCCACGGCCCCTGGTGCATTTCTGGTCAGGGAACCACACCACCCCTCTGTTGGTTGTCATACTGTGGTGGCTGCACGTTGCTGTGATGCTGAAAGCTGTGTCACCGGTATTTCAAATACCAGCAAGGTCACCGTGGTGGACAGGTTTCAGCAGAGCTTCCAGACTAAGACAGACTAGGAAGAAGGACCTGGCCACCCACTTCCGAAAAAATTGGCCATGAAAACCCTGTGAACAGCAGCGGAGCACTGTCTGATAGAGCAGGGGAAGGGGAGAGGATGACGCAGAAAGGGTGGGCAGGGTTCCGCTCTGCTGCACACAGGGTCGCTAGGCGTTGAAATCAACTCAACGGCATTAAGAACAACCAGGCTGCATGACTTCCTCCATTCTTGTCTCCATCTCAGTCCCCATCCCCAACTCTACAGGAGACGGTGGGCTGGCCAGACCACCAGAGTTCCCTGGAGCATCTTCCCACTCAGAGCAATAGGGGACTGTAAAAGCAGGAGCAACAGAGGGGACAGGTCAAATCCTAAAGATTGAGGCTGGGGTCTGGCGGGCAGGAAGACTGCTCTAGAGACCCTGAAACCAGGAACCAGGGGCAGACGACAAGCGTCAATGTGGCAGAGTCAGGGGGTCAGGGTGATGGCTGGAACAGCTGCTGGTGCCCACGGCCGGGCTGACAGCCACTCAGCCAGAGGCTCCTGGGTGCACAGCAGGGCAAGGAGGAAGGAGAGAGCCCACAGGGCGCAGTGAGGATGGGGCAGGGGCTCAGCTTGGCTCCTCTTGCAGATCGGGGGCCTCCTCCCCGGATGGGGAAGCCTCTGCACCTGGCCTGTCTCCTTGGCGGTCTTCAAGTTCACATAGCGTTCTCCCCAAGTGTGTGTGCATCTCCAAACTTCCCCATTTTACAAGGACAGAGTCTTATTGGGTTAGTGCCCACCCTAATGACCTCATGTTACCATGACGCCCTCTGTAAAGGCCCTATCCCCAAATAAGGTCACATTCTGAGGTACCAGGGGTTAGGACTTCAACATAGGAATTCTGAGGGGACACAATCAGCCCATAACATTACTTATCCTCTCTGTGCCTCAGTTTCCTCATCTAAAAAATGGGCATCATAATAGTACCTACCTCAGAGGATCCTTCTGAGGATCCGGTGACCTACTAACATGAAGCCTGGCACGTAGTAAATGCCTAATAAGAGTGAGTTACGTTAACAATCTTTATTATCATGAGTTGGTGTGGGAGGCAGAACAAAGGCCCCCCAAGACGTCCACACCTTAATCCCTGGAACCTGTAAATATGTTCCTTTCCATGACAAAACGGACTTCACAGAGGGGATTCAGGTTGCAGATCTGGAGATGGGGAGATTATCCAGGATTTCCAAGTGGTCCAATCTAATCACATGAGTCCTTAAAAGCAGAGAACCTTTCCTGGCTGTGTTCAGAGAGCGAGATGCAACGACAGAAGGAGGGTCAGAGAGATGCGACATGAAAAGGTCTCAACTCATCACTGCTGGCTTTGAAGATGGAGGGAGGAGGTCATGAGCAGGAACACGGCAACCTCTAGAAGCTCAGAACAGCCATCAGTTTACAGCCAGCAAGAAAACAGGGACCTTGGTCCTTCAGTCCCAAGGAACTGAATTCTGCCAACAATCAGAATACGCAGAAACACATTCTTCCCTGGAGCCTCCAGAAAGGAACACAGCCCGCCAACCCCTTAATTTTAGGTGGGTGAGATCGTACGGGACTTCTGACCTCCAGAACCGTAAGATAGTAAATCTGTGTTGTTAAGCCACTAAATTTGTGGTAATTAATTACAGCAGCAGTAAGGAACTGAAATACATTCTGAAAACACCAGTCAAATGGGAGTGGGTGATCTGGTGGACCCAGCCCTCCAGTTGGAGGCCAGGATGATATCAATGTCCCCTGGGACAGCGAGCAACTCTGGCACCCACAGAGGACCCCTCTGCCCACCTGGAGGACCCCTTGGGGACAGGGGTGGGACCAACACACCAGCCTTTGGAGCCGGCACAGCATCTGAAGGCAGAGAGCAAAAGCCAAGGGGTATCCATGCCCAGGCAGAGAGACACCTGAGGGCTCCCAGGAGATAAGAGTCCCCAGGCCCCATTCCATAGACCCTCCATCTCTCCAGAGAGGACCCTGACTATGGTCAGCTGAATAATGGACCCCCAAAGATGTCCATGTCCTAATCCCCAGACTCTGGGAATATCTTACCCTACATGGCAAAAGGGACTTTGCAGATGTGATTAAGGACCTTGCATTGGGAAGATTATCCTGGATTATCTGGGTGGGTCCAGTAATCACAGGGGTCTTTATAAGAGGGAGACAGGAGGGTCAGAGTCAGAAAAAAAAGATGTAATGATGAAACCAGAGGTTGAGGTGATGTGCTTTGAAGATGGAGGAAGGGCCAGAAGCCAAGGAGCGCAGGCAGCCTCTAGAAGCTGGAAAAGGCAAGGAAACAGATCCACCCCTGAAAACTCCAGAAGGAACGCAGCCCTGCAGACACCTTGATTTCAGACTTCTGACCTCCAGAACTTAAGAGAATACATTTGCGTTGTTTTAAGCCACTAAATTTGTGGTCATTTGAGGACCCTGGCCAAGACTCATGTTCATTACCAGCCATCGCTGCCCTCGCCTGGACCACTGCTTCAGCCTCCTCATGGCCTCCCTGCCTCCTCTCTCACTGCCTTCCTTCTGTTCCAACCCAGCCACTAGGAAGATCTTCTAGAAAGATCTAGAGGATCTAGAAAGATGGTATCCTCCCCTACCTGCCCTCCAAGGACTTCTCGTCACACTTAGAGTAAAACTCAAGTCCTCGTGGTGGCCTACAAGTTGCTAGACTGTAATTCTCAACCTTGGCTGTACATTTGAGTCGCCTGGATGCCCAGGAGATGGGCCCAGGTGTCAGTACTTTTAACTCCCCAGGTGGTTCCAATGTGCAGCCAGGACAGAGCAGAGGGGCCCTAGGTGAGGTGTCCCCTCCCACTCCCTGCCCCTGCCCCCCCCTCCCCCCCCCCCCGCTGTATCCAGACCCTGTGGCTCCCGCGCCCCCCCAAGCATGTCCAGGCTCAGATCTTTGCACCTGCCTGCCCTCTTCCCCTAGATATCCGCAGGGCTCACGCCCTCAAAGAGGCCTTCCTGATCTGCATTATAAGACAGCACCTGCCCCTGCGCCCCTGCCCCTTGATCCCGCCATCCGTGCCTCCGCAGGACTCCCGACTGTGGGAACAGACGCGTTTGTGTACATGATCCTCGTCTGCGTCCACTAGACTCTCAGTCCCTGAGGGCGGGCCCCCCTGCCTAACTCACCGCTGATGCCCCGGCACAGTGCCTGGCACGGAGTGCAGGCTAACTATGTTTGCCGAATGAGTAAACGAACGCCCCGCCATCAGCCCTGGCCTCTGGTCACACCAGGAAGGTGCACGATGGAAACAAACTCAGCACCACGCTGCCACAAAGAGGTTTCGGAAAGGCAGAGGCCCCGCAGAAAGGGCACTGGGTTTGGCGTCAGCAGGCCAAGAATTGAGTCCCGGGGCAGCTCATCCAGCTGGGTGACCCCGAGGGAGTCACTGCACCTCTCTGAGCCTCACTGTCCTCACCCGTCAAGTGGGGATGATGACCTACTTCAGCCCACCTCACAGCTGTGAGCAGCGTGACCAGGTAAAGAAACTGTCTTATCGTAGCTGCCAGCACCAGAGTTCCTCTGGGGGACGGAAGGGACTCTGCTGAGAAACATGTTTTGACAAGTACTTGAGTAGAAGGTGAGCGCCCCATCACACGTGTGCATGTGAGACTGTATGTCAGCTCCAACAGGGAAGGCCTCAGGGGAGAGGGAGGGCTCTCACAACCAGGGAGAGGCAGCAGGCACTCCTTGGGAACCCAGGCGGAAGGAGGGACTGCCAAATGCCAGAAGCTCCACGCTGTGCAATGTAGGGTCCCACGGATCTTCAGTAAAGCCAGCGAAATCCCTTTGTCACCATGGAAACCAAAGACGGGACAGCACCTCATCTTGGAGCTAACCCCATTCAGGAGGGGAGTTAGCTGTGAGAGACCCCGACCCTGAATGTGCAGGGGCCTCTGGGGAACTTGGAAACAGTAGGGACCCCAGAGACCACCTGCTCTGTGGGAAACTGTGCCAAATGCACCTGCTTCTCAAGGGGCACAGAGGCCCCGCCGCTAGCTGGCGCTCAGGAAGAACAAGTTAGACCAGACTCCTACCAGAGAACGTTTTGCACACAGTCACGTGCTACTTGACCTTGAGATGCCGCCATCCCAACGCCGTCTGCGATGCCCACAGGGGCCTTCAGTCTCCAGGAGCCCCGCCCCACTGCCCTCCAGGTCCAGCATATTCACCCACATTTGCCCCTGAAGGGACGGCCATCCATCCCCCACCGCCTGTCTGACAGAGTCTCAGTCACAGAGGCCTGGTGTCAGGAATGATGGATGAGGATGGCGGCAAATGTCCCCCCCCAGCAAATCATTCCTTGGCAACTGGTCCCCAGCAGGAGTAGGAAGAATGTGATCTAGAGCTTCCACGGGGCCTTGACTGCAAAATCCATATGCAGCCTAACGACCGACAGTTGCCTTTGACAGGAGGTCTGAACAGCATCCCGGTTTGAACGGCTCCCGCTGGGCCAGGCTCAGCCCTTCCTGGGAGGGCAAAGCCGGTCCGGGACCCTCTGCGGCCGGCCGCGCTCGCCCCCGGTGGGCACTCCCGGTGCGAGGGGCTCCCAGGACGATGGATGGCAGCCCTGCGCAAAGGCCAAAGGGGCCGTGTGGAAAAGCACCCCGCCCTGCTCGCCAACGAGGTTTCCCGGTGAGTCGAAGGATTCTGAGGGCAGAGGACTAGCTGGACCACATCCACCAGGACGGAGCGAGGAAGGGTAGTTTTTCAGCACAAAGCTTCGCGTGAGTCTGTCCAAAGCCAGTGCTGTCTCCTGCCAGCCGCCCCGCCTGCACTGGGCCCCCTGGCTCAGCGGCCAGCAGGACATCCTCGCCCAAGGTGGGGCTGTGACCTCATAGGCATCAGGGGCCAGGAGGGTGATGCAGATGAGTCAAGAGGCTGGTGTAAGACGACTGATGCCAAGCAGCTTGGGGATAAAAAGGGAGTGATGGGGACCGCGGAGAAGTGGCCTATCCAAAAGGGGTGGACGTTAGTCACCTCGAGTCTGTTGTGGCCGTGTGTGACCCAGTACTGCCAGATTCTTCCTATTGTCCAGGGAACGGAACCTGACTCTTATGTGTAAACCTCCTCATCTCTCCAGTTTGAAGTGAGAGAGGCTGCTCTTTGGCCAGTATCCACGCCTCCTCCTTTGGCGGCTGGAATATGGCCGTGGCTGTGGTCCATTCTGGACCATGTGGACAAGGGTAGTGCCTTGGAGATGGCAGAGCAACTATCTAGAAGAATCCTGGCTCCCCGACGTGGAGCTGAGATGCCTGACTAGTTCGGACTTCTATGGGAGAGAGAAAAAGCTGCTATATTGTTTAAGCTGCTGTTATTTGGGGGTGTTTGGCTCAGCGGTCAGACTTAAAAACCCAACTAATGCCTTGGCCACAAATTCCACTGTAGGAAACTAGGCGAGCCAGCCAGCTCTGTAGCCAGCAACCGCCAGTTTGCCGCCCTGACCTAAGGTGATGCTCTAAACAGAAACTCCTGGATCATGTCGCGCCCCCGCTTACAAACCTCGGAGAGTTCCCGTCAGCTCAGCCGAGTCCAAACCCCCCGACAGCCCAAAGCGGGGCCTTCATGACAGCCCAGCATTTGTCCCATCTCTCATGCTCCCACACAGTCGCTATAGCTACTCCAAACTACCCACGGTTTCTAAGTCTTCAAGGTCAACGCCTCCTCCAGGCAGCCATCCGCTCCCCCAGGCTGAGTCAGTCGCGCCCTCCTCTGCCCTCCCACCACCCCTTAAACATACCCTATTAATACCCTATTATAGCACACATCATGTGGTGTTCTAATTGCATGAAGCTGTGAAAGCAAGGGCTCTGGAGGCAGACAATCTCAGTGAATCCCAAACTCACTAGCTGTGTGACCTTAGGCCAGTTACTCAACCTCTCTGAGCCTCAATTTCCTCCTCTGTGAAGTGGTGATAATACTGATAACAAGTATAGACAGAATGCCTAGTGTGCCAGGTGTTCTGCTAGGTGCTGAGCATACAAAAATGCACCCGTCACCCTGGAGCTTACAAACCTGTGGTAAGGATTGGCTTGAAATAAAACCTTATACAAAAAAGTTACTTTGATGCAATTGTGATAAAATTTACAAAGGAGAAGTATAATGTGTGGATAACAGAGGGATCCAATCTAGTCTGGAGAGGGGATCAGAACAAGTTTCCTTGAGGAGGTGACATTTACGAAGAGACATAAAGTAGGGGCAGGGAGGGGGATTTCAGGAAGAAGAAATGGCATATACAAAGGCCCTGAGGCAGTAAGAGAATCGCCTTTCCATTATAACAATAATGATGTTTGAGGGCAGAGCAACCACATCTTTGGGTCTCCAGGGCCCAGATCAGTGCTTGGCACGTCGTAAACGTTAACAGACATCTGCCGAATGAGAGCGCGACTCTGCAGAGTCCACTACCCTCTGATTGAAGGACTAACGGCATTACCACACGCCACCGGGCACTCGCCAAGCACCAACCATATACGCCAGGTGCTACGTGGGACGGAAGGAAGATGCCAAGATGGACGAGCCCTGGATCCTGCCCTCTCAGCCCTTCCACTCCCAAAGCCAGGAACACCCAACCTGTGGGCGCCAAACACGAGTTCAAGGCGTCAAGGCTTGTGGTAAAAACTAGCCATTGTCCACCACAGCCTGTTTCCCTTCGTCCATGATATCGAAGCCCCCCGGGCCCCCTGGGCAGTAGGAGGCCATGCCAAGCTCTTGCCAATGGCCTGCGGATGGACACCCAGGTCAGGGCTGAAAACATCGGGGAGGCCTCCTCCACACCCTCTCCCAGCTTCCTGGGTGGCCCAGTTTCAACCATGCAGACAACGGGGTGCCCGAGTTGCATGGCAGAGCAACAACGTGGAAGGAACCGAGGTCCTGAAATGACTGGCAGGGGCAGAGCTGCCCCACCAAGCAGGCCCATTACCTAAGAGAGCTTCCCTAAACAGCTTCCCTTCTTTGAGCCTCTGTATCGTGGGGTCTCTTTGTCACAGCAGCACAGCCTTACCCTGATTAATACAGCACCTGAGAAACAGACAGGGATCTAGGAGTTTGGAGCAGGAAGGGACCATCTTGAGCTCCGGGAATCAAGGAAGACTTCCTGGAGGAAGACGGCATTTGCACTAGGCTGAAAGAAGTCTACCTTCTGAACAGATAAAGGCATACCCACTGGGGGATTACTAAACAGCTATTAACGAGTATGAGGCAGATCCGCATTGCAGACACGGGAAAATGCCTGAGGTCTATGGTCGTGGGAAAAGTGCAAAGTGCAGAATCAGACACCCATGCTTCCGTGCTTTCCATAAGAATGTGGGGGCACACAGAGAGCAAACAATGGGAAAAGGACCAACTAGACGGAGGAGTAGGGCCAAAGCACAAGGGAAGAGGAGGGACATGCTAGCCACTGAAGGCCCGGGCCACATCCTGTCAGACGTGGGAGGGGTCCCTTGTCTCCCGGGGGCACCAGGGATGGCTGGTGACTCAGACAGGGAAGCTCACCCGCACCAAAGGTGGCCAGACGAATCACAGCTGCATCAGAGTGACTGCTCAGATTGGATCTGTACTCAGTCACAAAGGAGAAACTGAGTCAGCTCTCCTGGCAATGGCTAACTTGTACCCACTTGTACCGTAGAGCCTCTTTGTCACAGCCGAGGAGCTTCATCGGGGCTGAGATTGGGCTCTGGGAAACGGACGGGGCTCTGGGAGCGCAGAGCAGGAGGAGGCCATGAACACAGGAAACTGATAAATTTCATAATTCTAGAACAGGGGTCAGAAAACCTTTTCTGTCAAGATCCAGATAGTAAATATTTTTGTGGGCCATACTGTTCCCGTCACAATTACCCAACTCTAACGTGGCACCAAAAAGGCAGCCATAGATAATCCGTAAACAAATGGGCATGGCTGTGTTCCAATAACACTTTACTTACAAAAACAGGCAGCGGGCACAACAATGTTAAATACGTAAACTACTCAGCCGTACACTTAAAAAATGGTTGAGGTGGTCAATTTATGTTATGTGCTTTTTTTACAATTAAAAATTTAAATTTAAATTAAAAAAATTAAAAACAGGCAATGGGCTGGATTTGGCCCCCAGGCTGTAGTTTGCGAAGCCCGGCTCTGGAACACCAGAGCTGAAGAGACCCTCAGAGGGCGCAGTCTGCTCTGCTCCAAGGCAGGCTCCTTTGACACAGGTTGCCTCATCCGTGATTGGTAAACAGGGGAAGGATGTTATAAAATAACAGGGAAATTGTGTCCATATATGATTTTCCCCAGCACATTAATATTTTTAAATAGTCAGGAACAAGCACAATTAAAAAAATATCCTTAGCCGGAGGTGAAGAACTTAAGAAGAAAGCTGGAAGCCTGTAGAAGCATCTTCCCCTGTTACAAATAGTAGCTGGACTCGTGGCTTCAAGGACCTCTGTGCTGTCACGTGAGGAAGCAATCTGGGGACGCAGCAAATTGAGATGAAGAAGCTATAAAGTCTTTCCCACCTCTCCTCAAACAAGGGATTAACGACGGAGGCTCCACTGCCAAGCGTATTTTTGATGTTGATGGAAACGGTCCAGATTAGAAGCCAGTGCCCTCCAGGCCCTCCATGTCCGGGGTAGCCGGAGCCTCAGGCTGAATGGCCCTGGGAGTCTGCGCGTGCTCAAGTGTCTATTAGGGTTGTCACTGATTCTGTTGGTGCTCTGACTGCAGCTTCCCTGGATGTTGAGCCATCTTCCCCAACTCTATTTTTCTCACGTGCCATGTTCTTGTTAGTGCACCATTGTGCAGATCACAGGGTTTTATAGGGGTGCCTATGCGGCGAGACAGCGATGTGCCTGGAACCCCACCCACCACTCTGTGGAGGAGAACTACCGCCGATGGTGGCCGCCAACACTTATAGAGCGCTTACTGCATGCTGGTGTTGCGCTACATGACTCATCCACCCCTCTGCCCACAGTCCCCCTATACTATCATCCCCATTCTTATAGAAGGGGACACTGAGGCTCAGAGAGGTCAGGGGACCTGTCCAAGTCAGTGACTACAGCCAGGAGAGGGCCCTCTCCCCTCCTTTCAAATCTTCCTGCCGGCCCGTGTCGCCCCCAACGTCCTCATCTCCCTGCAGCGGGCACACCTGAGACTCATGGAATTCACCTCCACCATCTGAGCTGATTATTCAAAATACACAGAGGGAACCAAAGGAGAGAAATTGGATGCTGACCTTCAGGAAAAGTTCCCGCTGATGTGCAGGCAAATCGAATCAGTTTTGACGACCAAGAATGTCAAATTGGGTTTTTTCTCTATCTTTTAGACTATTTTCATTTAATACAATTATGGATATGTTAACACTTGTCTGCCATTTTATTGTTTTCCGTTTGTTTTGTCTTTCCTTCTCTGTGTGCTTTTTTCTGCTTCGGAGAGGCTATTTAAAATGTTTTAGAATGCCATTTTTCTTTATCATTGTATTTTTGAGTATAGACTTTTTTTTTTTTGGTGAGGAAGATTAGCCCTGAGCTAACATCTGTTGCCAATCCTCCTCTTTTTGCTGAGGAAGATTGGCCCTGGGCTAACATCCGTGCCCATCTTCCTCTACATTATATATGGGACGCCGCCACAGCACAGCTTGATAAGCGGTACGTAGGTCCAAGCCCAGGATCCGAACCTGCGAACCCCGGGCCGCTGAAGCAGAGCATGTGAACTTCACTTCTATGCCACTGGGCTGGCCCTGCATATATACTTTCATATAGATTATTTCAGCGGTTGCTCTTGGCATCAGATTATCCATATGATAGTACAGATGTGTGACGTATATATTATACATGACATCTCAGTCCACCATTGTTGTCACTTCACTATTTTGAGTAAAGTACACAAACGTGACCCTCCCTTTACATCTTTTTACCCTCCCCAATTTATGACTTAATTTTCTTTAATAATTTCTCGACATGCATTTAGAAGCACATCAGGTAATACTATAATGTTGCTTCAACCACCAAATATGGTTCAGAAAACTCAAGAGTAGAAAGAAAGCACATTGTATTTACCCACATTTTTGCTCACTCTGTTTTTTCTTCTTTCTTGATGTTCCAAGGTTACCTCTTTTATCGTTTCCTTTCTGTTGAGAGAACTTCCTGTAGCATTCTTTTAGGACAGGTCTGCTGGCAACAAATTCTCTTAGTTTTCATTCACCTGAGAATGTATTGCCCCTTAATTTCTGAAGGATACTTTCTCTGGGTATATGACCGTAGGCTGACAGTTCTTTACACTCTAAACTTGAAAAATATTTTGCCATCTTCCTCTGGTCTCCAAAGGTTTCTGACGAGAACTCCCCTGTCATTCAACTTGTTTTTCACCTTGACGGAAGGTGTTTTTTCCTCATCTGGCTGCTTTTGCGATTTTCTCTCAATTTTTTTTTTCTGAGGAAGAGTAGCCCTGAGCTAACATCTGTTGCCAATCCTCCTCATTTTTCCCTTGAGGAAGATTAGCCCTGAACTAACTAATCTGTGCCCATCTTCCTCTACTTTATACGTGGGTCGCCGCCACAGCGTGGCTGAGGAGCAGTGGTGTAGGTCCGCGCCGGGACCCCAACCCACAAACCCAGGCCGCCAGAGCAGAGCGCATCGAACTTAACCCCTACAAAGATTTTTTCCTTGTCTTTAATTTTTGGCATTTTAAATATGATGAGTCTTGCTCTGGATTTTTTGAGTTTCTCCTGTTTGGGGTTCTCTCAATTTCCTGTATCTGAGGGTTTAGGTCTTTTGCCAAATCTGGGAAGTTTTCAGCCATTATTGCTTGGAGCGTTCGCTCAGCCCCACCCTCCTTCTCCTCTCTTTCTGAATTCCGATGACAGGAATGTTAGATACTCTATTCAAATCTGTTTTCCCCTTAGTGGGAACTCCAAAATCAGTAGAGGGCAGCGATAAGGCATGGGTGAGGCAATGGCCTTATTTTAGGACCCCAGAATCACTTTGGGGTGATCATTTAAAGAAGTACGGATGCTGATATTTAATGGCAGATGGGGCAGGGCGTCGTCAAAGGTCAGAGGTCAACTTTGCTTGGCCTCAAGGCCATTCAGAACAGAACATGCCAGGACCAAATGTCAGCGAGGACACGAGCATTCAGCCACTGCTGGGGGGCGTATAAAGTGGTGCAACCACCTTAGAAAACAGTTTGGCATTACCTAATGGAGGTAACACACGCTCCTACAACCCAGCAACTCCACTCAAACCCTGAGACGTGGGCAAGAGTGTCCACAGTGGCCTTGTTGGCAATGGCCAAAAAAACAGCGACCATCCCAAATGCCTGTCAACCAAAGAATAAATACATAACCTGCAAGCTAATCTTACAGTGAAAAACTATCCAGCAGTGAAAACAATGGAACCACTAACGCATGCATCAACACACACGAAACTCAGCAACACAATGTACAGCTTGTAGGACAAAAGAAGCAAGTTACAAAAGAATGTGTATAGCATGCTTCCATTCATATACAGTTCAAGGATAGGCCAAATTAAACATCATATTGTCTGGGGATACATGAGTGGTATAACTATAAAGAACAGCAGAAAATGATTGACACAACATGAAGGATAGTAATTAGCTTGTAGGGGCGTGCAATGGAGAGGGGCACACAGGGATGTCTGAGGTTTGGTAATGTTCCAATCCTTAATTTAGGTGATGAGTACATGGGTATTTTACTATTATTCTTTAGACTACACACATATGTTTTAAACACTCTTTTTTTTGCATAGGTTATATATTTCACAATTTAATTTTTTAAATTTAGAGATTGAAAAAATATAGAAAATGGCCTAGGGGCAGGATAAAGCAAATTCAAGCCTCTGTGAGTGTTTAAGGGGCACCCAGTTCTCCATACCCTCAGATAACATGCTTAAACACTCCCTATAATATTAGGAATGAAGCTTTAGGCTGCAATAAAAAACTCAGTTAGCAGTGGCTTAAATAATAAAGGCATTCAATGATCTCTCCTAACAAGAAGGCTGAAAGTAGGTGATTAAGGGTTGATCCAGTGGCTCAGTGATGCAAATCTCTAAAATTCTCCTAGAGGCACAATATGGCTGCTGCAGCTCCAGACATCCCATCTTCAACCAACCACTTCTAAATGTAGAAAGTAGGGAAGGCTTCAGGATGATGAGAAAGACTTCACTCATATGCCCACATCCTTTCATCAAAGGGAAAATATTTCCTAAAAAGTCCCCAGCAGAGTCCCACTTACATCTCATGGGCCAGAACTGGGTCATTTAACCACTGTTAGCCACAAGGAAGTCTGGGAAAGTATCTGTCCTTCTCAGCCTACTTGTCAGATGGATAAGGAGGGATGACAAGGAAGGAGAGGGAACGCCCACTGGGCAGGAAACCACGATGCCTGTCCTAAACCACCGCCACTTCTAGGCAAGTTAAGTACATCTGTCCCACTGTTGATGTCCTCACATCTGTCAGATAACCTAGGTCCCAGCTCACGTGGAAACTGGAGTCCACACCTCACAGCCCCAAAATGAACTGCTGAGATGTGTCTGTTTCTTCCATGAGATGCTTGAGGGGTGCTCTGAACTGCCCTTGATCTACAGCCCCCAGCTCTTGACATGGCACAGAGTGGTAACCCTCACTTTGTCAGTCAGTGGGCACTGTCCAATGAAGGAAGTCAGCAGATCCTCCCTGCTGCCGTGATCTGGCTAGGAGAACTCTGGCGCACGACGGGACCCCAATGCTAGCAGCCCACAGAAAAGGGAGAAGCTGGTTGGGGGAGGCCACTGGCCACCTTACACACTGCTTGCAAATCAACTGGAAAACTGGAGTATCGAGGGCCCAAAGGTCCGCTGTGGTGGCGGGCTGTGGCAGCAAAGTGCCAGGAGGAAGAGGCAGAAATCCAGGCAGTGCTGGCCACAGTCCTGCAGACAATGACTGCCCGGCACTTCAAAGACAGTGGCCCTGGAGACAGGGCACGTGCTGTCCTGTTTGCCACAGTCCCCACCACTCCCTATTGTTTCCCCAACGCTGAGGCCAAGGAGCAACTGCTGTTGATCATCATACTCTCATGATTCTTCTTACCCTTGGCCACTTCCCAAATTTGGGTTCCCCGACTGGCCCTGTAGGCACTTGAGCTTTGGATCCTTGAACTAGAGCACTGAAGACGGTCAAGTTTCCTGTTCTCTGGTGAAAGTAACAAGTCTACTCTCACATCAGAGCCTCCATCTGCTCTGGGCCTTGATGTGCGGAGCAATTGAAGTCAAAGACTCAATGCCTGTTCCCAAAGAGATTAAAATCAGCCCCGCCGGCTCGCTGGGCACCGGCGACTCAGTCCACACAGTGCAGCCGACATGCAGAATGCTATGCGGGGTGCCATCTTTGTGCAGCGGCTCAAACGCCGCTCTGGCGGTTACTTTAAAGCGTGGATATTCATGATTGTTACATGGTGTGTCATTCCAGGAAACCTGAGAGCCAACTGACAATGACAAATTAAGAAGTAAAATAAAATGTAGAAGAATGCATGAAGGTGACTCATTTGGTAGCGTTTCTGAAATAATAATAACTGGTGCTTGTACAAAGCTTCCTGTGCACCAGCCTTCCTTCTAAGGAATTTATGCAGATGCGTTCACTTAATCCTCACAAAAGCCCTAGGAGGTGAGTACCCCTATTTCAGAGGGGACGTGGTGGCCAGCCCCCGTCTGGCTCCCAGGGAGCCTCACCTCCTGCTCTTCATGCCCTGTGCAGTCCCCCCCACATTGAATCAGGGGTGACCCACATGACCAGTAGAATACTGCAGAAGTGACAGTGTGCGGCTCCCTAGGCCAGCTCACAAAAGGCCCTGCAACTTCTGGCTTGGTCTTCTGGACGGCCCGCTCTGGGGGAAGCTAGCCGCCATGTTGTGAGGACACTCAAGCAGCCACGTGGCGAGGTGCATATGGGGAAGAATCAACTGGCCAGCCCCAACTTGGTGGCCATGTGAGTGAGCCACGGCGGAGGCCGGCTCTCCAGCCCCAGGCAAGCCTTCAGATGGCGGCAGCCCCAACCCACGTCTACTGCAGCCTCATGAGAGACCCCAACCCAGAACTGCCCGCCAAACTGCTCCCAAATTCCCGACCCATAGAAACCGTGAGAGAGAATTGATTATTGCTGTTTCAAGCCACTAAGTTTGGGGGTGATTTGTCAGGCAGCAATAGATAACAATACAGGTGGTAAGACTCAGGGAGGGGGACAGAAGTTAAATAATTTGCCCACTGTCACACATCTGGCAAATCGTGGAGCCAGGATTTGAACCCGGGCCATCTGCTCTGGAGCCTGAGCATCTAACCACTCCACTCCACTGCCCTCCAGCTGCTTCCGAAAGAGAGCCAGTTAGTGTTTACCTTCATCCATCTCCCGTTTACTGAGCGCCTACTCTGGACTCCACATTTTACCCACAGTAACTCATTTCACTCTCCCAACAACTCTGGCAAACACGTATTATTCCGTCCATTTTATTCTTTCTATTAAAATGTAATTAGCCAAGTAATGCATCAATACAGTTCTCCTTTAGAAAAATTCAAATAGTAGATAAGATCCGTAAATCTCCTTACAGATTCCCATCCCTACGTCCAGGCCCCTCTCCCAAACGGACAGCATCAGTTTGGTGGATTCCTTTCCAGACCCTTTTTCCTAGTCATCTACATTCCTGTTTATGTCCCCCAAAAAACTACATAGCAGAGCGATTACAAGCTTGTCTCATAAAATAATGTTGAGCAGGACACCAGTCACAGCAGAATACACTGTGTGACTCCTTTAATGTAACACAAAACACAGGCAAAATTATACTACAGTGTTTAGGGTTGTAGGCTCAGGCGGCAAAATTATCAAGTGACCACCATAAACGCCAGGATAGCGGGTACTTCTCAGGGTAAAGGTGAGGGGTCAGTGCAGAGGATTCAGGGGAGCGTCTGGGGTGGTGGCAATGTCCTATTCTGACCTCAGAGGTGGCTACACGAGGTCAGCTTTGTGATAAATCACTAAGTGCATTTCGTTTTGTGGACCTTTTTGCAGTATTATTCACCATTTTAAAAAGCTTTGTTTGAGAAAATCTAAGTGCTCTCCATTTTTGTTTTATATCAAATTTATCATTCTATCTAAGCACTGCTTTTGTTCACTCGCCAAGAAATCTATCCATTGTCACCTGCACATTTACTTCATTCTTTTTAATGGCAGCAGTATATTCTAGAATGAATAGTCCACAATTTACTTAGCCATCTCTCTATTGGTGGACATTTTGTTTGTTTCTAACTTTTCTCTGTTTGAATAAGAATGAACATCTGTGTGCACATGTGCGTTTCTGTAGGCACGTCCCCAGCAGCTGGAATGGCTCCAGCAAAGGGTATGAACATTTATGGTTTTAATAAACATTGCCAAAATGTTGTCCATTGTGGTTGCGCTGGTTCCCCTCCCACCAGCATCATGTGAAGTCCCCACGTTCCCACATCCTTACCAACTCGTGACATCATCAAAGAGTTCAATTTTTTGGCCATCTTGGGGAAGGAAGCCAGTGCCTCATTACTGTCCATTTCACAGATGAAGAAACAGAGGCTCAGAGAGCCTAAGTGATTTGCCTGAGACCACAAAGCAAGGAAGTAGCAGCGAGAGAACTTGAATTCAGATCTTTTGCTTCCAACCCCAAGCTCTTGCCAAGATATAAGGTTTTGCTCCTTAAGGAACAGCTGCTCCTGAGATCTGCCACAGAAGGGCTGAAAGCAACTTGATGTCCCCAGGGTCACAACCGGGTGAGCTGCACGTGGAGCCTGGCCCGGGGGGCTGGCAGGGAGACCACCACCTGCATGGAAATCATCAGGGAGGAAATGAGCTCGAAATGGAATCGACAAGGTGCTGCCGCCGACTCTGATAGTAAATTAGATAAACTTGCATCTGACACGATGCATTTAGAGCAGGGCACGCCGGGTTCTCAGCTGCTCCCCAGCCATGAGCCACTGGGAGTGAAAAATAAAACAATCTATGAAGCTACAAAACGCAATAATGAATGATAACAGGCCCCAGAACAGCAGGGGAGAATTATTGGAAAATCAGCTAGGAGCGCATCAGAAGGGAGGCCTGAGCAGCTGGCGGCAGGAGTCGGTGACGGGGGGCAGAGTGGGCAGGCCTTGCAGTCAGAGATGCCTGGTGTGAAGCGGCCCCCACACCTGCTGGCGAGGTGACCTTAAACAAGTTCCTGAAGCTCTCAAAGACTCAGTTTCCTTGACAGTCCCAAAGACTCTCAGCGCTCTAACGATGTTTAAATGAGATATTGACTAGATGGGGCCCCGGGCCACCAAGCCCAGCTGTTCAGTTTGTGCATAAACAAAGACGCTTACCCGAGGCTGCGAGTGGGCTGCGGCTGAAGCCATGCTCCACGCTCAGAGGCTTTCTCAAGTTTACCAAAGGCTCCCATGAGCTGCAGGAGCCCTGCACGGGCCCGGCGCGTAGTAGGTGCTTGAGAAACTGGAGTGTTACGATCACGGCAGCCTGACTTCCCACTGGGGGCTCAGGCCATTCTGACTGTGGCTGTGACAAGTGCTCCTCTCCAGAACCCAGAGAAAGTCCCGCACAAGGGTCCTGAGAGCCAGCCCTGCAGGACTGAGCAGGGGGAGTCGCGACCCTGCAGCAGCCCGCGTGGAAATGCTGAGGGAGTCGTGACCAGGAGCTGCCGTGTCCTGTGCCAAAGGAGCCGCCTTATGCCTGTGGCACAGAGAGCACATCAACAGGAAGGAGGTGAGGGGCCGCAGTGCCCGCCAGAGCGCAGCAGGGGTCAGCGTGGTGAGAGCCTGACACTCCCCAGAGAGGAACTCTTGTCAGGTTCACCATCACAGTATTTACTCTGAAGAGGGGTGGGCATGGGACGGGAGCCCCGCCTCCAAAGGGCGGCCCCTTGTACAACCTCCCTGTCTTTGGTTGTGCCGTTCTTTCTGCTTTATCAGTCTCACCCATCCTCCCAGGCCCAGCTCAAATGCCACCTGCTCCAGAAAACCCTCCCTGGTCCCCAGGCCCCGTGCCTGGCCCAGGCTAGAAGGGCTGACTGTACCTTAGTCCTCCCTGTAACCCCCATCCCCCGAATTGGACATAACTGGCTTCCTATATGTCTGATAAATGAATGAATAAATAAATGAGAGAGAGCCGGGCCTTTGCCTAGGACCTTATGAAAGAGCGGGGACCCCCGTCCTCACCTGTCCGTTTATAATTAGGACCAGCAAGGTCTGAAGTCAGAGAACAGTATGTTAGGACAGGAGAGGGCTGACAGCTGGGCGTGACGCGCCTGTCATTCGGATGGCCCCAGGGGCTGCAACAGGAGGAAACTGTGACCCACACCCAGGCAGAGAAATGCCAGGGCAGGCGCCGGCTGGAGGACAATGAGCAGGGGAAGAACCCTCCTCGCTACAGAAAGAAGACCCTCTCGAGTCCTTCAGTCTCGCTGGACGACCTGCACTGTAGGACACACTTCTATTCCAGGCTCGTTTTTAAAGGAACTCATCGCACAAACAGTGCTCTGGGTCCAGGCCAACCCCGTGTTCAGCCAGGCTGAGCCCCCACGTCGTCCCAGGCCTGCGTCTGCACCTTCGTGACCTGCTCGCGGCCGCTCTCCTCTCGGCCGTGAGCACGTCGGGGCAGCGACTGGGTCTCCTAGAATCTCGCAGTTCTGCCCAGGCATATCGCAGGAGCTCAGTCAGTGTTTCTGGCTTGAACGAATGGCAGCGAGCTTGAGAGAAATCAGGAGACAAGCCCTTGTACTCTGGCCCAAGTTGGCTCTTCTCTGGTGTTTGAATCTGCCACGGATCTGCTATTGTGTGTCCTCGGCAGGCGCCCAGGCTGATGAGAGCAGGAGGCAGGACGGGCCTGCGGGAAGAGGATCAGGGCTGTATGAGGCAGCTTTTGCTGCAGCAACAGAGTCCTGAAATCTCAGCGGCTTTCAGTACCAAACACTTCTTTCCTGTTCTTGGGACATGAGGGCAGGGGGCTGGCCGCAGCTCCCCCGGGCTCAGCTGGTCGTGGCTGCGCTGGGCTCCACACGTCTTCTCCCTCGGGGACCAGGCAGAAGAAACAGCCACTACCGGGGACATCGTGTTCTAGCGGCAGAGGGCAGAAGCCAAAGGAGAGCAGAGGCTCACCAAGCTTGGATATGGCCGACATCCCATGGCTCACATTTCAATGGTCAAAGCCAGTCACGTGACCAAATCCAAGTCAGTGGGGTGGGGACATACACATAGCCTCCAGAGGCACACGGCAGTGGTGGGAGGAAATGAGTAATTGTGGATAAATAATACCATCTATCACAGAATGTTATGTTTCGTCCTTCAGTCTCCCCTCTCCTCCATTCCAGCAACATAGTCTATGTGGTTTGAGCAGGCCCACCCATCCCCAACACCGGGTAGGCACATGATTTAGGCCAGCCAATCGGAGTACTCCACCCCCACCCCCCCAGGCCATGGTGACTGGTTCAGGAATGGACACGTGATATAAACTGGCCAATGAGAGCCTTCCCTGAGACTTCGTTGCCAGAGCCACGGGAAAGACGCTCTCTTCCCTCTAGGGTTGCAAAGCAGGTAGGGAGGTTGGGTGTGAGTGCAGGCCTTACAAGTGGCCACAGCGACCTCCACAGAGAGCAGCAAAGTCCACTACAGTAGCGATGATGGAGATGTTCTGCACTGCCCAGTACAGTGGCCGCTAACGTGTATGTGAAATGTGGCTGGTGCAAATGAGGCACTGCAGGTTAAGTTTTATTTTGGGTTTAATTTAAATTGTATTTTAATTCATCTACACTTCTAATCTAATAGCCCTATGTAGCTAGTGGCTAATGTACTGGATGTAACCAATAGAGAGAGAGTCGACCTAAGATGAGAAAGACTTTTGTGACATTTTTGGGCCTCTATGTCCAGTAAACCTGATGCCACCTAGATTCTGTCATTTATAAGGGCAAATAAATTTCTTTGCTTTGCTTAAGCTAGTAGGGCTTCCACCATTAGAAGCGGAAGGAGACTCAACTAAAGCCATCAGCAGTAGTATCACCTCTACTTATTTTGTCCTACTATGTACCAGGCGTTTGGCTAAGTACATGTGTCATCTCACCGATCTTTCCAAATAAGCCCCTGGGGAACTCGGGCGCCAGGCGGCCTGGGCTCAAATCCCACCTTCCCCCGTCACTGGCTGTGGGGCTGGGGGCAGGACACCACACTTCTTGCTCTCAGTCTCCTTACCTGCCCAGTGGGGATGTGGCAGCCCTCCACGCACAGGACCAAGTGGGTTAGGACAGGTGACTGCCTACAACAGCGCCAGGCATATGGCAAATGCTCCCTAGCGTTGACTATATCTTTATTATTTTCATCCTGATCCTGCAGGTGGGTAAACTGAGGCTCGCAGAGGGGAAATCACTTTCAAAGTGGCAGAGGTGACAGGGGACAAAGCCGGGACTGGAATATGGGCCTCTACGATGCCCAAGTGTAAACCCTCCACCGCATTCTCTGTTTGTGGTTTTTCAACCCTGTCCCTGGTCGTGATAAGAGTCATATTAATAGGAGTTAGCACTCACGGCATGCCCAAGAATTTAAATCCTGGGCAGTTTTGCTTCAGAGCCCAAGCTTTTAACTCGCAGAGACAAAAAATTATCCCCTTTTTAATGCTCCTCCTGTCCTTCTATTAAGACCAAGGAGAAAGTCTCAGCTGATGCTGCCGGGTCTTCAATGCCTCTCTGGCACTGGCTCAAAGAGAGTGCAGCCTCAGGCTCAGAGCAGACCCTACTACCTAGAGGAGATTTAATAGGCCCTCTGCTTAATCTCTGTGCTATATGCCCCAGGCAGATGCAGGAATTCCCTCTCTCTAGAGGTGCTATGGTTCCCTGTGGCCAGAAAGTCAGTGGTTAGAGAGGGGAGGCCCCGGCTTGAGGGAGCTCTCGGAGCCTGCAGAGGTGACCGACAGTCAGCCAGGCTCTCGTTCCGGCCCAGGTAAGTTTCAGAGGGTGATGGATGCAGGCACTGGGGGCCAGCAGCCTTCTGGGACACCAACAGATGTCACACAGTCTGCAACAGCTGAGGGACCGATTCTCAACCCACGGTGAGCGGAGCTGCAGAAAGCGCCTTGCCCCCCAGCACGGGGTCAGGAGCCAAAGGCCCGTATCCAAGTTCCTTCTCCACCACGCCCAAGATGAGGGTCCTGCGGCAGGTCCCTGCCCTCTCTGGGCCTCAGGTTCCTCATCTGAGAAACAGAGACAATAAGACCTACCCCCAAAGAATTGTCCTATGAAACAAAGAAACTTGAGAAAGCACTGTGTGAAGAACGGAACGAATGTGAGCTGTTGTCATTTTCATTATTTGCATATAAGCGTATTCTATGTGAGTGAAATCATCAGCGCAAGGTAAATGGCTGACACTAGGCTGGGATGGGGTCACCTGTACTTCTCTGAATTATCTTTGTTTTCGCATCTGTCTCTCTCCCTGTATTTTGCTCTTCCAGGGCAGGGATCTTCTTATCCCTCTGAGGAGCTCACTGCCTAAAGCAGTGCCGGGCACAGCAGAGGCATCAATAAATGTCTGTTATATGGAGGGAATAGATGATGGATAAGTGGATAGCTGGATGGGTGCCTAGATGTGCACGTGGATGGATGGATGGATGGGTGATGGATGGATGATGGACAGATGGATTGTGGAGGGATGAATGGATGGATGGATGATGGACAGATGGATTGTGGAGGGATGAACGGATGGATGGATGATGGACACACGGATTGTGGAGGGATGAATGGATGGGTGGTGATGGACAGATGGATTGTGGAGGGATGAATGGATGGATGGATGATGGACAGATGGATTGTGGAGGGATGAATGGATGGGTGGTGATGGACAGATGGATTGTGGAGGGATGAATGGATGGATGGATGATGGACAGATGGATTGTGGAGGGATGGATGGATGGATGATGGACAGATGGATTGTGGAGGGATGGATGGATGGGTGGTGATGGACAGATGGATTGTGGAAGGGTGAATGGATGGATGGATGATGGACAGATGGATTGTGGAGGGATGAATGGATGGGTGGTGAGGGACAGATGGAAGGATGAGAGATGAAGGATTGATGAGTGATGGATGTACAGTGGATGGATAAAAGATGGATAAACGGATGGATGATGGATGAGTGAGCGATGGATTGATGGGTGATGGATGTGTAATGGATGAATAAATGGATGGAGGATGGATGGGTGATGAAATGCAAATGCACTTTAAGATGCAACTCTTGACTGGGTCAGAATTTTACTCTAGTACTGGATCCCAAATACCCAAACTCTCAAACCTCAAGGATCGTGTGTGTGTGTGTGTGTGTGTGTGTGTGTCTGGGTGTGCTGTCCTGAAGGAGAATTTGGCAGAGAATATGAGTTGTAAAAAAAAGTTCAAATAAAAATGTACTTTTAAAACAACTTACAGTGTATGCCTTCTGCAAGTCAGCATTTTCCCCAATCTCCTACACCAGCTACACTCCCAGATCCACGCAGGAAGGCTTGTGTTCAGGAGGCTGCTGGTGAGGCCAGTCAAGGAGAAAGATGCCACGAAGGCATCCGTGTGCCGTTCAGCACATTACAGCCCCAAGGGGCCCTGATTTATCTCAGACAGATTTTCCAGAATGGCTGGGAATGAGGGTGCTCCAGCTAAGTCTGTCACCAGAATTTCCGGTTACCTGGGTGGCCCATCCTCCAGGCAGCTTACTTATGATGAGTTGGTCTCAGAGTTTGTCTGCCTCACTGTAGGTCTCTCCGGGCCTCCTTGAGCCAGAGGTGGGGACAGGGCAGGAATTTCTCCATCAGCGGGTAGTGGCCTGGTGCAGTCTAGTTTACAGCCCCTCTCTAACCTCACTAATGGGAGCACAGAGGAGGAATGGCTAACCAGGTCAATGAGGGACCAAGGAAGCTTCATCAAGGAGGCAGTATTGACCTTGAGTTAAGGCTGGAAGGACGTGTAGGAGACCACTGGAGGTGACCGAGTGGCTTGCCAAGCGCACAATACGGGGGGCTAACCCTCATGCATACTACATGTTCACTGGTAAGCAGGTAATTGTGACCAAGTGTGGGTGGAGAGAGGACTTCACACTTCTCTGAGCTGTGAAAACAGAGAGCAGGGCATGGTGAGGCATACTGGGTCACAGATGGAGGGAGCTTCACACGACCTTGAAGGAAGAAGAAGGAATTTTCCAGGATCATGCATACTACATGTTCACTGGTAAGCAGGTAATTGTGACCAAGTGTGGGTGGAGAGAGGACTTCACACTTCTCTGAGCTGTGAAAACAGAGAGCAGGGCGTGGTGAGGCATACTGGGTCACAGATGGAGGGAGCTTCACACGACCTTGAAGGAAGAAGAAGGACTTTTCCAGGAGGGCCAGGTGGGGGCCATTTCAGAAGAGAACTGCGTGTAAAAGGCACAGAGGCATGAAGAGGCTCTTAGCAGAAAGGGTAGTGAGGTCCACCTGTGGTTCTGCCTGCCCAGCATCCATGCTCCCAACTCTGCCAGCAGCACCTTGACTTCCCTTTGGGGACCACCACTCCCAGTCCATGAGATTCGGTTGAGGCTGATCCCATCCCCAGCTTCAGAGGTGAGCAGATAACCCAGGCCTAGCCTGGCGGAACCACATCCCCCATGACGGCAGGCTTAGGAATGGCATGTGACCCAAACCTGGCTAATGAGCTCTCCCTGGGAGGTTTCCTGGGGGGATAAAAACATAGAGCTGTTGGGGGCTACCACATGAAGAGGGCTACCTACAGCGAAACCAACTAAGGAAGCAGAACTCTGGGAGATAGAGAGGAAAAAATAAATCAAATCAGAAACAGAAGGAGAGACAAAGGGAGGTGCAGAGAAACAGAGAGAGAAAGAGAGACATTGAATCCTGTGACATCATATGAGCACCTGGATCTAGCTGAGCCTGAAGCCATGATACCTCTTCACTCACATGAGCCAATAAAAATCCGTCTTTCTGCTTAAGCCTGTTTGAGATGGATTCTGTCACTTGTGACCAAACAAGTTGCTTTATTCATTTTTGTACCCCAGTGCCTACACCAGGAACTCAAGACATGGGGAAGCGAAGGGATGGGAGGGATGGATGGGATTCAGCCTGGACCTTTATGGTAACTGCACTCATGCCGTGCTGAGACTGTGAACATTACTACTTGAGCTCGTCCATCAACTTTCCCAAAGCAGGGCGTTCAAGAGCTTGAGGCCCCTCTAGGTTATGAATGGATGTGTCCATTTGTCCATTTATGAGAGGCTTGGCTGGAGGGGTGACCTTAATTTCCCGCCAACTTGAAGATCCCAGATTCTCTGTGGCAAGCTGATGTGGCCTGAGAGAGAAGTTCAGCTCTGACCCCAGCACGCAGACGGTGCACCATAAATAGCGCCACAAATGAATTCGTTACTGCTACCTTCTGTAAATGCTAACATCAAGACGAGATCCACTTTCTGGACGTGCAGAGCGTCGTTTCCACCAGAAGGCGAACTCCAGGCCAATTTCCAGAAAGCAGCCCCTCCCAGGAGAGCCCGCAGTTCCCAAATCCATGCCTTGACGTCAGAGGGGGACACACGGGGCCCGGGGCTTCTTGAGCTTTGACAAGAATTACAACCCCACTGGAAAGGAAAATAATCTGGAAGTAGAGAAAATTAGGATTTATAATGAAAAAGCAACTAGAATTCATTACAGTGAGATCAGCAGGGAGCTGCTTCTCTCCGGCATTCAGGAGACACATGGAGGAGAGACGGCTCCTGCTCCACCGAAAGGTTCCTCTCCAGTGAGCAGCCGGCTCTCAGGGCGGAAAGGGCTGCAGATCACGGATGTGACGGGAAAACCAGAAAGGCTTTTTCTCTTAATGTGGGCATCCGGCAGACATTGATTCCACCCCAGGTTAGGTAGCGCCACTAAAACAAGTGAGGAAGCTCCGAGAATCCAAACACTACAGGCAGATACACAGGGTCTTTAAATTCACTATAGGAATGTTTGCTTTGGAAAATCAGAAAATTACAAAATAAATAACAAAAATGAATGATAATGCGCAGAGCTGGTGTAGTTAGGGTGAAAGCAATAGATTCCTACGCCGATGTATGCACTAAGCACTCACTAGGTAGCCTCAGCCCGTCCTGGGGCCGATGGCTTCTAAGTCAATACCTCCAGCCTGGCTCACTCCTCTGATCCCCAGGACAGATTTTGTTATCCCTCCTCCGCCACTCCCCCCCCCCCCCCCCCCCGCCACCCATCTAGTTGACATTGCCTCCGGGCTGTCACACAGACATAACAAACTAACACGGCCAGGTCTGAACTCAAGATCCCTCCCCTCCCACTAAATAATAAATAATCAAACAAAAACAAAAATCTGTTCCCACTTCAATCCTCATCACCTCAGCAATGGACACAGTCATTTGTTCAGGACAAAAGTCTAGGAGTTGTCCTCAGCCTCTTTTCCCTCACTCCACATCCAATTTGCCAGCAGACCCTATCGGCTCTACCTTTAGACTATATCCTGAATCTGTCCAGCTGTCTCCATCTCCCCCCAAGGCCAAGCCACCAGCATCTCTCACCTGGACCATCACCCATTAAACCTCCTTTTCTGCTTCTATCCAGTATCCACTCATCAGTCAGAATGCTCTTTTGTTAAATGCAAATCATATCCTTTCACCTCCCTGCTTAAAAGCCCTCAAAAGCATTCCAGTGTATTTAGAATAAAGTCCAAATTTTATGCCACAGCCAACGAGGCTCTGCATGACCAGGTCCCTCCCAAGCAATGTGACCTCTCTCATTCTGCAACTGCTCCATTGGCCACCTCAGGGTTCTTCAAATGTGTCAGTTGATTCCTACCCCAGGGCCTTTGCACTGGCTGCCTCTTCTTCCTGTACCACTCTTCCTTCCTCTCTTACCATCCTCTAGGTTTCCACTCAAATGTCACCTCCTCAGAGAGGCCCTCTCCACCACCACCCCCATCTAAAGGAGATCTGCTCCCACATACACCCACAGGCAGAACAATGGGCAGAGTGTGACATCATTTATAAAAACTGGATATAGACAAATACTTGAAAAATGCTACGAGTGGTTGCCCCTGGGAGAGGCAGTGGGTGGCTGGGAACAGGGAGACCTTTTACTGTGCATTGTTTAATGCCTTTGAATTTTAAATCATGTGCATATATTATTATTCAACAATTTTTAATTAAATCAAATAAAGTAAGGAAGGAAAGAAGGGAGGGAGGGAGGAGGGAGAGAGAGAAGAGGAGGAGGGAGGAGGCAGAGAGACAGAAAGAGATGGAGAAATGGGAGAGGGAGAGGGAGAAAGAGAGAGAAATAATCTCTGGAAATTGTCCTAAGGAAATAATTCCACAAACAAAAATGTTCTATTCAAGAAAATAATCGTTGTGGTATTAAACTATAAGGAACCAAAGAAATAAAATAAATGTCCAGCAACTCAGGAATGACTCAGGAAACAGTGCCTTGTGAATCGGATGCAGTAGTATGAAGCCCTTAATAATGACCATTATTAAGACTGCAGAAATGTGGAGAAGTGTTTATGACAATAATTAATGGAAAAGCAGACTATAAAAGCGGGTATTAAGGAGAGAAAATAGTGTAGTGGAAAGTGGAAAATTGTTGAAGAGAGAAGGTCCAGAGCTTTTACCACCTTCTCAGGGGATCCACACCACGAAAAACGTCGGTAATATCTCAGCTCTAAGCATCAGCCCATCTTCGAGATCAGAGGCTGAGGCCATAGAGGCCCACGCAGGATGGGGTGGCATCCAGGCAGCTGAGAGGCCGGGGTGGGGACTCCGAGATCTCAGCAGGGTGACACCAGATTCCTCAGCCTCGGCACTGTTGACATTTGGGGCTGGGTCATTCCGTTTGGGGGCTGTCTTGTGCACTGTAAGATGTTTAGCATCATCCCTGGCCCCTACCCACTGGAGGCCTGTAGCAGCTCCCCCTCCCAGGCGTGACAACCAAAAATGTCTCCAGACATGGCCAAATGTCCCCCAGGGGGGCAGAATCACCCCCAGCTGAGAACCCCTATCCTAGGCAATTACTGACCTTCTCTGACCGCCAGCTTCCCCAACTGTACAATGGGAGAGCACCTAGCACATAGATAAATTCCTCCCCTCCCACATACACGCTAATTACAGCTATATTTTTTAAAGAATATGTATATTAAATGGTCTTTTATGGTGCCTTTTAAATTAAAATAAAATAGGTGAGGATCCTTCTCTCATGGGAACCCCAATTGCTAGCTTTTCAGTGGCATGCCCCAGTGACAGTAATTATTTACCATCAACTCACCCCCTCACACATCCCGGTCTGGGTTTATAGTCCATGTGTGCTCCCCCACAAGGGGGCTTTAACGGGGCCACGATTAATTCATAAAATATTAGGAAGCACTTGCCACACCATGATAATAGCCCCGATTTCCACACAGGGTCTTTGCAGTCTAATGGCAGCTCAAATAATAAATTGCTTTAATGTCTTATTCAAGCTTTTCCAGAGACTGAAAATGTCAGGTCTAGAACTAGAAATTTCCCGGTCCAACCCCTCATTTTACAGATGGGAAATCTGAACTCCCGCCACCCCAGGGAAAGTGACCTGTTTGAAGCCTCACAGCCATAAAGGAGAAAGCTGGGAGGAGAGCCGGCTCTCCCGGCTCCCTGGACCACGTCATTGCCACCAGGCCACGCTCCCTCAGGGAAACGCCGTTAATCAGTGTGGGATTCATTTGGGTCAGCGAACCGGGCACTGCTGACCGGGAGCCGAGCATCTGAGGGGGCTCCCGTGTTTGGAATTAGCCTGAGAGTGAGGCTGAGTGGGTGGTTTAGAAAAAAAAAAAACACCTGGAAAAGTTATTCTTCCTCCATGTGCACCCACCTCCAAACTCCCCCCATCACCTGTGGGATAACGAGGTCTGAGATTACAGCATCTCTCAAGCAGGCAACGCACTCACAAAGCCCTGAGGATTCCACATCACCCCGGGCAGACTCTGCCCACCTCCCGCACTACTCACCTAACCCTATCCAAGAAACTCACTGCCAGCTGCCAACGCGCCCACGTGCCCCTGGCACTCGCCACTCCCCAGCGCCCTTGCCGGCCGGGTGTGTGCTCAGCCAGCACCCAGGGCAAGCGGGGAGGAAGTGAGCGCCGCCCTCAGCTGATGGCGCCCGGCAGCTGGCGGACACATGCCCGACCCCCTCAGGTCTTAGGGGCGTCTCCTGGAGTCCTCAGTGGGGTCCCACGTTGCCCACGGGTGACCAGCTCAGGAACACACACTGCACCAGCCGGCCCACCCACCCTGTCTCACGGCACCCCTTCTTCACCGGGACTTCTGGAATCGCCTCCCAAACAAGCTGCCAGCACACGAATCCTCATCTCAGCGTCGGCTTCTGGGAGACCCACCAAGGCAGAAGCCAAGCAGACCAGACTGGTTTGAGCTAAGCTTCCTTCTATTAGTTCCCCCCAGCACTGTCTCCTTCTGATGGTGACCCTGGGGTCTCACAGGACAAGTCAGGACCCTTTTCCCCCCACAGAAGCCCTTGAAACATTTCAAGACAGCTCCCAGACGCCTGCAGACCACTCCCCCTCCCATTCTTCTTTCCTTGGCTTAAAATGCCTCTCCCCACAGCTGAACCCCCACACACACTGTTAACTGCATTTCCCATTGTATGAGAGTCACACGCCTGGTTTATACCCCCCAGAAGAGTACGCACTCCACGAGGGCAGAATTTCTCTTCGTATCTTTCTTGACTCTCAGAACTGCAGGCCGTTAATGGATGAATAAGACACAGCCTCATTTCCCTGTGAATAAGTTACCCTCCTGGTTCCTCTCCAGAAGATCCATGACAGTTCATTAACGACCTCCTTCATCAAGGCCACCCAGAACTGAACCCAAACGCTTCAGGTGTGCCTCTACTATGGCAGAGAAGAGAGGGAGCACACCTCCCTCACGCTATATACAATGTTTCTATTGATATAACCCAAGGTCACATTCTGGTTTTTGGAAGCCATTTTTCACTGCTGGCACAAAATAACAGTAACAACAATAGCAGCAGCAGCAACAATAACAATAATAATATAAAAACTCGTTATTATGTGCCAGGCCCTTTTCTCATATCAAATTCACAGCTAACTAAAGCCTCGCCAAGTCCCTGATGTGTTGCTGGACTCGCCCATTAGATCCTCTTTGTTTGCTCCTGTGACCTGAGTGCCACATATTACGTTTTTCCATCTAATATTTCCCCTAGTAGGACACCGCCACCTCCAAGTTCTCCCCACCTCTCTGCACCCCGAGCCCTCCCCCGACGGCCTGACAGCTACATGTTTGATCAAAGTGCCCCCTTTCCTCTTACAAGTCATGGATTAAATGTGCCCGCGTCAGCACCCAGGACAGCTCCCCCACCACCGCTAGGCCCCTGGCCCTCAGCTGGACCCCAGCCACCCGCACTCACACCTGGTCCCCTCTCCCCAACCTGCCCACAACTTTGTAACAAGCTCGACAGAAACTGGATATCAAGCATCAGGCTTGACAGTTCATTGACTTAACACACACTTACATGGCCAGACATGGTCCTAACTAAAAGCCTCACAAATACCAATCCATTTAATCTTCATCACAACAACTCTGCGGTAGGAACCGTTATGATCCCACTGTGCAGACAGGAGCTGAGGCAGAGACAAGTCCAGTAACTTGAGGTGACACACCTAGTAGGGCGAGAGCTGAGACACACGCGCAGGCAGGCTGCCCCACTGGGCGCTCACATGGCCGCAAGCTGCAGGCTGCCGCAGCCAGGGTCTAGCTCCTGGCTGGTCTAGCTCTCAAGCGCTCTTATTACACACATAAACAAAACATGGTGAGGCCACGCAGAGACCTACGGTGAGAGGATATCACAGACCAAAGGTTTTGTTTTGTTGGGTTGGTTTGTTTGTTTTTAATCCAGGATTTTGATTACTGTAATTCTGGGTTCCTGAGGTCCATGTAACAAGACAGCAAGTGAGCCACATTCTTGGGATCTTAAGAGTTCACAGAGGTCTCCTCCATTGGAGATGGAGTTGGATCCCTCGTAACCCTGCGGGGGGATAAGCACTTTAATTCAGTGTACAGTTTAGGAGATGGAGGCTCCCAGAGGCTAAACGACTTACTCACACTCACATGCTCAGGAATGGGGCAGAGGCAGGACTTGAACCCAAAACCCTGGCATCCAGATTCCATGATGCCACCCCTCTCTAGGGTCTCCTCCAACTCCTCACTTCTGTCCAAGCCAGAAGGAGTCAGGCAGAGGGAAGAGGGGACGTGTGTGTGTTGTACACGTATGTGCAGGAGTGTGGAAGCAGCTCCACGGAAAGAAGGGGGAGAAGTCTGTCTCCATGGTTACGTGAAACCTGAACAAAACATCATCCACAGATTACCGTAGCCTTGAGCATCACCACTCCATCCTCCCGGCAATAGCCTGAGAGGCCGACTGCCAGGCCCTCCACCCTGCCCGCTCGCTTCTGAGAGCCTTCCTTTTTCATTATTCCCATTATTAAACCTGGCTCTTTATAACAGCTCAATGTTTTCTAATTATTTACAGGTTCACCTTCACAGCACCCTGTGAGATAATGATCCCGCTGCGCATTTCTGTAATATTCTACCCACCTCCAAAAATTCAAATTGAGTTACCAAGATTATCTCATTGATCCTCCCACTTAAGGCGCCGTCGGATCCATAGAAAGCAGTTAGAATTGCTTTCCCCTGACAAGCAGGGACACTGAGGCACAGACGGATAGAGGCTGCTGTCTAGGATTCTACTGTAAATCCGTGTGTGGGCCACAGACAGCATTCTAGGTTCTTCTTTTTTTTAACCCTGTAACAGGGAGAATAAATGGGTTTCATCTCGTTACCAATCCCAGTCACTGATAACGGCTACTGGTCAGCCGTGTTAAGAAGGATTCTGAGGCAGTATTCGAGATGTGCAGGAAAAAGGAATGTGATCAACTAAGGATGCCAGCCACGGGTGCGGGAGGGGGTGGCGCTGGCACTTGTGCCGTGTGTTTTCCACTTCTTCCTATGACAACGGTAAATGTCCCTGGGCAGATTTCATGTTGGTTCTCAACCAGGAGTGATTTTGCCTCCCAGGAGACATTTGGCAATGCCTGGAGACATTTTGATTGTCATTTTGTCACCCACTGGGGTGGGTGCTACTGGCATCCAGTTGGCAGAGGCCATGGAGGCTTCTAAACACCTCAGTGCTCAGGACAGCCTCCCAACAAAGAATGATCCAGTCCAAAACATCCATAGTGCCAAGGCTGAGGAACCTTCCGCAGAATACACCACACACGCAGATTCTCACACACACACAACAGTGTGGACTTCTGTCCTTGGTGCTCAGTGGTTCAGAAGTCAATACGAGTATCTATACCTTAATACGCCCAAAAACAAAATTCCTGATTTTCTCCCTAAACCCGTTCCTCCCTGTTTTTCTTCATCTCTGTAAATGGCACCACCCACCAGTTTCTCAGGCCAAAACCTAGAGGTAATCCCTGACTCCTCTCCTTCCCCCGCTGGCCTCATCAAGTCCTGTTGGTTCTTCCTGCAAAACAATTCCCACACCCACCCACCTCCTCCACGTCCACCCCCCTCCTCCTTGCCCACCCCGCTCCTCCACACACACCACCCCAGCTCAATCTACCTTCTTGTGTGGACGCCTACAATTGCCTCCTCACTCAACTCCCAGCCACACCCAGCTCTCTTCAGTTCCCCGCTCCACCTCAGGGCCTTTGCACTGCTGTCCCCTCTGCCTACTACTCTTTCCCCACATCCTCACTGGGAGGCTCCTTTTCGACATGCAGGTCTCAAGAAAAACACCCCCCCCCCGGAGGCCTCCGTGCCCTGAGCACCCAAACCAAAGGCAGCTCCAGGCTCACATTATGTTTCCTTTCTTTCATTGTAATTCTCACTCTCTGAAACCATCTTATTTGTTTATTTGTTGCCTCACCACTCCCCCCAAAAAAGATTCTGAAGTTCATAAGAGCAGAGACCCTGCCTTTTTCACCACTGTATCCTCACTACCAAAACGCATACAGTATGTGCTCAAACAAGTTCCTAATAAATGAATGAATAAAATTTCAAGAACAGATGCCCTTCCAGCAACCTAAGAAGAGAGGAAGGCAGCGTCACAGCCCCGGGATGGAGAGCCTCCTCTCCGCCAAGCTCCGGCCCTCTGGACACGCCGGCGGGGGGGACTTGCGGGCAGCTCTCAGCCTCCCGCACCCCAGCAGGGCAGCGCTGAGCAGCTGCCCAGGCGTTTCTCGGAACCAGTGAAGACCTAACCAAACTCTCTTTTCCCAACAGTGTCCCCGTCCCAGACTCTCTCTCTGAATTCCAAGTGCCTTATCGGGACTTGAAAGCAGCAAACAAGCCCAGGCACCCGGGGCCCGGTGCTCTGGTGAAGACCCCGCCTGTGTGTCACAACCTCTCAACCTCACAATGACCCTCTAGACCTTTGTATTTTTAACCCCATTTTATTGATGGGTGATATGAGGCACCATATTGGAAGAATTCCTCACAGGACAAAGACCCAGTGCTATCTGTCTTTTATCTCTAGCACCTATCAGGATAAAGCACCTGATATAATATTAGTATATATTCAGAGCTTAATGGTCATGGAATGAATGAGTGAGTAAATGAATGAATAAATGGGCCACAGTTCCAACTCATGTCTTCTTGATTCTAATCCAGTGGAGATGACTACCATACCGCTCCCTCCCCTTTACCAAAACCTACGCTCGACAGAGGATGGGGGCTTCCAGGTTGACTGGTGGCGGACCAGGGATGTGCGATTTGTCTTTCAATCAAAATGTCAAGGAGACACACAAAGCAGTGAAATGTTACAAGGGGAGTAGAAACGGGCCTATGGTCAATGACCTCTGCCAGACCCAAAGGACTTTCCTAATCAACTTATCTCTGCCCCCCAAAGAAGACCCAGGGGCTCCACCACCCCAGCTCAGAGACATCAGTGGGTCTGGTGGAGACGGCGCGCACCCTCTGTAACACGTGAGCCACTTTCTGCAGGGACTAGGACTGTCCCCCCTGGCTGCCATCCATCCAGCATCTGCGATCCCCAGTGAGGGTACATGGCTGACAGCCTAAGCAGACGGGCAGCATTGCATTGCATCCTGAGTTGAAGTAAAACTGGGTAAAGACGAGAAGAAATGCAGGAATGGTGCACCACGGGAATTGTGGTTTTACGTTAACCATTTCTGTTAAGAAAGGACTGGAGGTACTTCATACAACAAGGATACCTCCTCTTTTCCATACTCAACCTGCCAGGACGTGAGCCAGGGAGGTCCTCCCTTCAGCTAGCAGAGTCACAAAATGTAAATAAATCCTGAAAAAACAGAAATCAGCTTAGTGATATAAATGCCAACCATCAGGACCCCTTAAGATGTGTGAAGAGGAATCTAACAGCAGCCAGGTGAGAAGGATCAAAGAGAATCCGCCACTCCCCGTTTATGAGTAAACACTACACCTGGAGAGACCTTCCCACACCCAAAGATGAGGACATGCAGGGAAATAATCACAAATAAGGCACTAGGGACAATTCTACAGCCTAAGAAGAGGAGTGACATACTCAAGGCAGAGAACAGAAGCGTGTCTTTGGAATGTACTTATTACAGGAAACACAAGATAATTCACAAAAACATTTGTTTGTGTCCCTAAGGAAATACAAACTCTATAACCAAGACTTGGCAGTTTGGAGGATAAGACAACGGATTTCGTTGAGGAGAGCTGCCAGAAAGGCAGTCTCGGGAAATGGGAGCCAAGTGAGGAGAGGAAGCACCATAAAGAAACGGAAGATGCAGAAGCAGAGTCAAACACACATCCGAAGCCGTAAAGAGCAGACTCGACCCTACAGAAAATTTGATCAACAATGCAGAGTGTCAGGACACTAAGCTCTAGAAACTGAAGCCACTGCCGAGAGGAGGTGTTTTGATACAAGTCAGAGACACAGACAGGCACCACTCAAGGGGCAGAGCGGATTCTCCTTCCTTTTGTGTCAATGCTCCTCTGAGCTGGAACTGAAACTCGGGCCTCGAGCCTCCTCTTGCTTTAGTGGAGCCACCACGTTTCCCACCCTTAGAGGACCAAACAGAATCAGGTGGGGGCACGGGGCAGAGAAAGCGAGGAGACCCCTCAGGCTAGGCCAAGTCACCCTCAGAGCTGGTCTAGCACAGCCTCACCTCTGTCACTAGAGTAGAAAAAGATGAGGATTTGGGGTTTAGAGTCCTCTCTCGTGAACATTCAGAGATACCAAATGCTGGAGAACAAACTTTCTAAACTATTTTGGAATGCAAAAGAATGAGACAGGACTTCTGGCTTCCGGTCTGGCATGTAAGAAGCTTGGAAGTCGCCAACCCGTCCTAACAACAAGTAAAAAGCTGAGCCAACTGAAAAATGAACAACTCTTCTTAGATCCCTAAGAGAAGTGAGGTCACAGGGCAAACGGCTGCCCCCAGAATTGGAGAGACAGGGGGATACAGAGAATTGCAATTTACCTGAGCAGAAACAGGAACAGAAAGCCAGAGCCAGGTGAAGGAGCCCTGGACTGTAACTGACGAATTGCTGCGGGCTCAGTGTGGACAAGTCTGAGAGAGAAAAACTCCAGGGGGATCCAGTCATCAGGGTGCCCACACTTTTGTGATTTTACCTCCAGAAGCTCTACCAGGTCCTCACAGTGAATATCAGAGAAAAATCCTCTCATGCTTCAGGAGGCAGAGGGGAAAAGGAACCGTTTTGAAATTGGCCAGAGCATTCTGTTCTTCTCAACAAGGCCTGCCTTCAGGAGAAACTAGTTAACCACAGGCTAACCTGCTGGGGTATTATCAGAACCTAAATGACACGGGAGAAGGGAAATACCCAACTCCAGGCCCCTCTAGCCATCCTGCGCCTCCCGACAGGGGAGGGGACTGAGAATCACGTGTGAAATTCACAGCGCAGGGCACAGGCTCAATAAAGACTGAGATAAGACCTCATCACAGGGCTACAGAACACGTCCCCCCACCCACCCACACACACACACCTCACCACCACATGACTAAGTTCTATTTACAGCAGTTCCTTTTACCCAGTACATCATGTCCAGCTATCAAAAAAAAAAAAAAATTACAAGGCATACTAAAAGGCAAAAACACAGTCTGAAGGGACAGAGCAAGCATCAGAACCAGACTCAGAAATGGCAGGGACGTTGGAACTCTCAGACCAGAATTGAAAATAACTATGATTCATATGCTAAGGGCTGTAATGGATAAAGTAGACAGCATGCAAGAACAGATGGGCAATGTAAGCAGAGAGATGGAAATTCTAAGAAAGAACCAAAAGGAAATGCAAGAGATCAAAAACACTGTAGCAGAAAGGAAGAATGCCTTTGATGGGCTCATTAGTAGACTCGACATGGCTGAGGAAAGAGTCTCTGAGTTTGAGGTATCTCAACAGAAACCTCCACAACCGAACAGCAAGGAGAACAAAGACTGAAAAAAAACAGTCCAGAATATCCAAGGACTGTGGGACAACTACAAAAGGTGTAACACGCATGTAATGGGAATACCAGAAGGGGAAGAAAGAGAAAAAGGAACAGAAGAAATATTTGAAACAATAATGACTGAGACTTTCCTAAATTCATGTCAGACACAAAACCACAGATGCAGGAAGCTCAGAGAACACCAAACAGGACAAATTGCAAAAGAATAAGACAAAAAGAGCATTAAGATTATGAGAGAGGGCGCAGCCCCGTGGCCGAGTGGTTCAAGTTCCGCGCGTTTCGCTTTGGCAGCCTGGGTTCGCGAGTTCAGATCCCAAGCAGAGACCTATTCCATTCACCAGCCATGCTGTGGCAGTGCCCTACATACAAAAAAAAAAAATAGAGGAAGATTGGCACAGATGTGAGCTCAGGGCTAATCTTCCTCAAGCGAAAAAAAAAAAAAAAAGAGGAAGATTGGCAACAGATGTTAGCTCAGAGCGAATCTTCCTCACTAAAAAAAAAAAAGAAAAGAAAAGATTATGAGAGAGAAAATAATAGACGCAGAGGTCAGAGAACAGAAAGCAATCCCATAAACAAGTGGCATTCCTGAAGGAGAGCCTGGGACAAAAGGAATAGTAGAAATAATTAAAAATATAACACAATCAAGCCTCCCTAAGCTGATTGCAACAGGTACCCAGCCAATTAAAAACCAACATTTATATATTTTGTGATGAAATTCTCTATTTTGAGAATGAATGGGGAAAAAATCATACGAGAATTCAGGGGGAAAAAAAGTTGCCAAAAAGGAAAAATTAGGCTGACTTCAGACATTTCTTCCCAGATGCCAGAAAACCTGGGGTGACGCCCACAGGATGTTGAGGGGGAAGGTTGAAACCTGTGGATTCTATACCCAGCCATGCTGTCATTCACATCCAAAGGCCACGGAAAGCTGTTCTAAGACAAACAGGAGCTAAGAAGTAGGTCCTGTGCACTGAGGATGAAGTCTACAGAGCCCTGACCTGGTCTCTGCTCCTTCTCCCTCTCCACCCCACAGCTCTCTCCTCAGCTCTACACTCCAGCCACATCCGCCTTCTCTCTGTTCTTCCCGCTCGCCAAGCTCTACCCCTAGCAAAGCCTTAGCACGTGCCGTTTCCTCTGCCTGCCCACGGCCCGCTTCCTCTCACCCTTCAAGTCCACTAGGATGTCCCTCCTCAGAGGGAGATGGGTTTGCTTCCTTGTATACGGTTCACACAGACACTCACACCTGAGCACACACACGTGTGCACACACATACACACAACCAGAAGTTCCATGAGAGCAGGAACCTACCTAGTCCCCCTCTTCACCTGCATCGCAGCATCACGTACGGGATCTGACACACAGCTGGTGGCCAGCACATACCCCGCTGTAGCTAGTGCTCAAAGCCTGCCAAGATATGGATAAAAATGGGAGGAAAGTGGACTAAAGGGACTTGCAATTAGTACTGAAACCAATTAAGCAAGGGATCAAGTGCTAATTATTGTTACAAATATGCGTAACAAAACAGAATTCAAGAGCAGCTAATCTGCTCCTTCTAGCAGGGAAGCTGCACTACGAGCCGTATTGCTCTTCACTGTTATTAGAGAAGCAGAAGTCCAAGCAGCAAAAACAGAAGTAACAGCAGTGTGGATACTTTTTAAATCAGTAGTTAAGAAAAGAGAAACAAAACCTAATCCATACAGTAAAAGATAAAAACAAAGAAAATGTTTTTAAAAAAAGGAACAAAGATTTGAAAGCACTCAACAAAAAAGAGAGATGTGAGATCAAATGTATTTATCATAGAAATAAATGTTACTTGGGGCTGGCCCGGTGGCGCAAGCGGTTAAGTGCGCACGCTCCGCTGCGGCGGCCTGGGGGTTCACTGGTTTGGATCCCGGGCGCGCACCAACGCACCACTTGTCAAGCCGTGCTGTGGCAGCGTCCCATATAAAGTGGAGGAAGATGGGCACGGATGTTAGCCCAGGGCCAGTCTTCCTCAGCAAAAAAAAGAGGAGGATTGGCAGATGTTAGCTCAGGGCCGATCTTTCTCAAAAGAAAGAAATGTTATTTGGCTAAAACCCTCAGGATGCACCAAAAGACAGATTCTAACTAGACTGTTCTTACCAGATGTGCATCTAACAGAAAGACATGAAAAAGTGAAAATAAAAAGGCTAGAAGGAGATACATCAAGGGGACACAAACAAAAGAAAGCTGGGATAGCAATATTAAATATGAAAAAACAGAATTCAAAGCCAAAAGCATTCACTAGGGAAAAATAGTCATTTTATCTTGACAAAATATAAAATCCACAGTTCCACAATGAAAATAAAACTGTCACGAATCTTTTTATGATGAATAACATAGAATCAAACTTTATAACAACAAAAACTATCAGAAACACAAGTAAAAATGCGAAGAATTCTATTGAACAGGAAGACTTTGACCTACCTCATCCAGCTTTTGGCAGAGCAAGAAAGCAAAGAGAAATAAAAACAAGATGGTCCTTGAATAATATTATCTATAAAGCTGCTTTACCCTACACACAGGGACTATACCTGCTTTTTCAAATAAAACACTTACCAAAAGAAGTATGAAGCAGAAATTTCACAGGCCACCTCCTCTATCATTCAGTAAAACTAGAAATTAACAACAAAAATTTAAGCACATAAGGCAAAACACTGGGAAATTTTTAAATGCTCTCCTAAATGATTCTTGGGTCAACGAAGACATAAAACTGAAATTTCAGAACTTTTAGAAAAAAAATTGTAATTTCAGAATTTTTAGAAAATCATTTCAAAGAAAGCATCACATTTTAAAACTCACAGGATATGGCCAAAGGGGTGCTCTGAGGCAAACGCGTAGCATTAGATGCATTCTTTTTATTTTTTTAACTAAGGAAACAAAGTCTTCAACTCAAATACTTGAAAATGCCAACAAAACAAATCTCAGAAAAGTAAGCCAAAAGAAAATAACGATGCATTAGAAAAATGATGCATAGATAAATACAAGAGTACTGATTCTTTAAAAAAAAAAAAAGAGTGGGGGAGAGCCAATGAAACAGCCAAGCTGGCAAGACCTGGACCAGAAAAAGGGAGGAAGCTGGGACAAATTTTCAGGGCTTCCAGCCTGAGGATCTGACATCTCAGTGCAGAGCCCATGGAAAGACTTCAAGCCAGTCTGCTCTTTCCAGAGGGTCTGAAGAGCAATTATCTCCAGGGCCCATATCACCCTCAGCAGACTTGAGTAAGATAAATCAAGAGACAGAGAGAAAAAACACAAATATACAGGATTAGGAGTGCAAAAAGGAAACTAATCGAAGGGAGACTTTTTATTTTAATGATTTTAATCAAGAAAATATTTTATTTTCTATAATATTTTAATCAAGAAAATACTTGGCTAAATTTTATGCAAATAAGTTTGAAACTCTTGATGAATAAATTATTTTCGGAGAAAACGCAACTCACTAAAAATTGACTGAATAAGTAGAAAACTGAAGTGACCAATCACCAAGGATGAACTTATCCCTCCTAGGATGCTCCCCCCACCCCAGAACTCTGTGTGGCTGCCTCCTCCTGGTCACTCAGGTCTCAGTTCAAATGTCACCCCTTCAAAGAAGTTTCCCTGACACCCCATCAAAAATACCCTCTGGGCCAGCCCAGTGGTGTAGTGGTTAAGTTTGTGGACTCTGCTTCGGCGGCCCGGGGTTCACAGGTTCAGATCCCCAGTGCGGACCTACGCACTGCTTATCAAGCCACGCTGTGGCAGCATCCCACATACAAAGTAGGGGAGGATAGGCACGGATGTTAGCCCAGGGCCAATCTTCCTCAGCAAAAAGAGGAGGATTGGCAACAGATGTTAGCTCAGGGCTTATCTTCCTCATGAAAAAAAACAAAACAAAAAAACCTCCACCCTCAAGTGCTACTTCATGACCCTCTTTCATAGCACTTAGGTCTATATGAAATTATTGAGTTATCTATTTTCTTAACTCATTTATTTTCTCTCCCTCCACTGGAATGTGAGCTCCTTGCGAGCAGCAACCTCATTCATGAAGTTCACCAAGTATTCCTGGTGCACAGGAGAGAACCTGGAACAGAGTGGGTGCTTGATAAATGTGTTGAATGAATGAATGAATGAATGAAGACCAAAGAAGCTTTCAAATAATCTCTTATTACAAAGGAGGACAAATCTTTCAAGATAGAAATAAGTATCCTGGAAAATACTTTAAGAGTCAGAACAACTTGGCTGGAAGGTGAGGGTTCATATACGGAAAGACGATCATAGGTCTCAAAATCCCATTCCGTCACCATTAGAGGGGAAATGAGGAGCAGGCTCGAAGACTCACAGAGATGCGACCGGCTTCTGCAATCAGGAACACCTGTGCAAGCAGCGAGTGGCCTGCCAGCCTTCACCCCCACAGGAGATCCCACTGCTCCCTAACCCGAGCCCCAGGGTCCTTAGGGCCGGAATCTGGTGCCACATGACCCACGATGAGCAATAAACCCGCTCTCATTGCCTGTCCCTTCTAGAACGTCAGCTCCAGCAAGACAAGGCCTTTGTTTTGCCCACCACTGAGTCCACAGTGGCCTTTGTAGGGGGTCAATAAATCAAGGCTAAACGCACAATTGAATGACCAACCTCTTGCTGTCTGTTTCCTGCTCTGGAATGTAAGCAGCAGGAGATCAAAAACTTCCTCTGTCTTGTTTCCTGCCGTAATCCCTGCACCTGGACTAAACCTGGCACATAGTAGGTGTTCATGAAAGGGAATGAAAGAATTAGTGACAATTTGAAGTTTTCCCTTCGGAGTAATTCTAACCGTCCACTTCCTACCGGTCCCGGGAAATGTGGCTTTCTGGGGGCCGGGGAGGGGCATTTTTGAAATAACAGTTCTTCTGACAAATTAAGTCACGAAACTAAAGGTGAGAGTTTGTGGGTCTTTAAGGGATAATCAAGGACCAGCCACTAGAAGCCAGGGCTCAGGGGAAGCAGTCCAGGTTGCAGCGCTGGCTCTGTGAGCGACTGGGACACGGTTTTGGGGAGGTCCTTTCCCCTGCAAAGACTTGAGTATCCTTGTCCATAAAACAAAGAGTCAATGCAGACAGTGATCCTCAAAGTGCAGGCTGCCTATCACTGGAACATTGCGGTAGATCCAGCGACTGACAGAATGTCTCATGGGAGAAACGTTATGAAAAAAATTCAGCTGAGTGGTGGAAGAGGGTGCGCTGGGATGGGGGCCGCCATTTTAAACACAGTGAGCACGGAAGACCTCACACAAAAGGGGACATTTTATTAAAGTGAGGGAGTGGAAATCTGGGGGAAGAGTGTTCAGGCTGAGGGAACTGAACATGCAAAGGCCCTGAGGCAGGAACACGCCACGGGGTGTTTATGCAAAAGCCAAGAGGACACTGGGGCTGGAGCAGAGGGAGCAAGGAAGATGTAGTGGGATGAGGCAGAGGGACAACGGGACATGCTATGTCAGGTCTTGTAGCCACTGGGAGGACTTTGGCTTTACCCAAGTGACACGGGAGCCACCGGAGGGTTTGAGCAGAGGGATGCCATGAGATGTGTAGTAGGATCCTTCAGCAGACTGTGGGGGAGAAGCGGAGGCAGGAAGACCAGTGACGGGGGAGCTGGGGTCATCCAGGCAAGAGATGGTGCTGGCTCAGACCAGGGTGGCAGAGGAGAGGGTGAGAAATGGTTGGACTCTGGATGTATTTTTAAAAAGAGCCAACAGGATTTGCTGATGGGTTGAATGTTGGGTCTGTGTGTGTGTGTGTGTGTGTGTGTGTGTGTGTGTGCGTGAGAGAGAGAGAGAGAGAGAGAGAGGGAGAAGTTAAAGCTGATTCTGAGGTTTTCCCTGAGAAATTAGAAAGACTTCGTCGTCCTTTGTTGAAACAGGGCTGAGAGGGGTAGGTGGGGGAGTGGCCGTCCTTTGTGCTGTCACCAATCTTCCCAGCTCTCCGCTCTCTAGCACACGCAGGACTGCAACTGCCCAGCCCCCAAGGAGGTGAGATGTGACTAGTCAACTTGCTTCGGCCGATGAAATGGAAGCCAAATGGCATGTGCCACTTCTAGACAGAAACTCACCCCCCTTTCCTGCCCCAGCAGCCACGGGAGCCCAGAGATGAGCCCCTTTCATCTGGGTCCCTGGGGTGGACAGCACGGGACAGAGCCCCAGGGCTGTCGGAACCCTCCCAGATTTGCAGTGGTTAGGGCGGCATGCCCTGGCCTATCCCGCGGGTGAGGGCAGAGAGCAGGAGTCTGTCTGGAACTGGTTCATCTAAGACGCCGGGTAGGCCTCCAAGTGCAGGTCTCAGTGAGCGGGACCCTGAGACTTGTGTCCACCCCACCCAACGTGCCCTGGGGAAGGTGTCCCTGCCTCTGTGCTTCCTCCAGGACCACCCAGAGGAACCCTCCCGAGGTGGGGTCCAGGCGAAGGGGGGCAGCAGGGGACACGAGTGGCAGCCGAGAGCGTGGGGGCACACAGGAGCGGGGATTTAAGCCTCCCCGTCCCCTCTTCCTGCACTGGACCCTCTGATAGAGCAAGCAGGGCAGAGAGAGGCCAGAGAGAAGGGGACACCCGCACACGGACAGAGGGGAGTGGGGCTCCACAAGTGTGTCCCAGACGGGACAGGCCTCAGAGCCAGTCGGCTCGTTGAGATGCTGCCTCCCACAGGCTGAGTTTACTTAGGTTGAGAATGACTAATAAAAATAGCATAGTTTCCTAAGATGTTTTTGTTATTCTATTCATACTCTACATAAGAATCTATTGTTGTTTTCGTTGTTGTTGTTGTTGTTGTTGTTGTTATCATTATCATTATTATTATTTACTTGGGACGGTTTGGGGAGGTGCTAGTGAGCTGTGATGGGCTGAAGCCCCTCAACATCAAAACACCAAGCCCACCCACTGCCACCAAGAGTGGAGGGGTGAAGGGAGGAGGGAGCAGGGTGAGGGAGGGTCCGGCCTGGCCACCTTGCCTCCCCACCTGCCCCTCACCGAGGGCTGAGGCCCCGGAGAGCCCACCCCTGGCTCTCCTCTTGCCATGGACTCAGCCCCTCCTGGAAAAGAGCATCGAGAAAGGGCCATATGGGCTCCTTCCCGCCTCCCCCGGGCTATTTCAGGCTCCCTCACTCGCCTCGCCTTTCCAGCTCCTCAGGCCTGCTCTGTGTGTGTGTGTGTGTGTGTGTGTGTGTGTGTGTGTGCACGTGTATCTGTTCCTCTGTCTCTCTCTGTCTCTCTCTCTGTATCTCTCCCTTTCACTTTCTCTGTTTCTCTCGGTTTCTGTCTGTCAGTTTATCTCTGTGTATCTCTAGCTGTGTGTGTGTCCCTGTGTCTGGGTCTCTCTCCCTGTGTCCCTCTGTCTCTCTCCGTCTCTCTCCCCCTCTGCATGTGTCTCCCTTGCTCCCTGTCTCTCTCGCCCTCTCTCACTACCTCCCTTCCTGGCTCCTCTGTCTGGTCTCGGCCTTTCTCTAGGTCCCCCTCAGATCCTGGGTGTAACTCTGCTATCTCTGAGAGGCTGGGACACAGGACAAGGCCGCACAGCCGCTGCCCCTCCCCCAGGCTCCAGCTTTGCTTCCAGAAGCTGGAACCCCGACACCCCGCTCTGGTCTCCGCCAGCAGGGAAGGGGGCAGCCCCTGGGAGAGGACCCTGTACCCTACAGCCGTGTCATCCCAAAGTGAGGAGCAGGCAGCCTCAGCTCGGGCAGCTTGGGGCCAGGCCACCTTTCATCTCTTCGACGTCACCCCCCAGCTAGGACCAATGACAGAGTCCAGTCCTGCTGTATCCACTTGTGGACAGAGACTCTGGCCTCCCGGGTAGAGCAGATATAAAGCAACCAGGAATCCAGGAAGGAGCCATTCCAGAGCTCGGTACTGCTGTCACCCCACTTTTCAGATGAGGAAACTGAGGTACTGCTGTCACTCCACTTTTCAGATGAGGAAACTGAGAACCACGTTTCCTCTGAACACTCCAAAGAGGAAAAACTCCCACTTGCTCTGTTCTGCACCACGGTCTCCACAGTGTCCTCACCCAGACCACATCTCCCCAGGGTCCGTGAGAACCGGCCCGGGCCTCCGTTCATTTGCTGAGGGCCCTCCCCCTCGCCTCTGACCAAGACCTGGGGAGCCCTAGGGCCCCGGGCTCCGCCCTCTGGAACAGGCCTGGGAGCCGTGGGGTGCTCCCCACCAGCCAGGAGGGCCTCCTGGCTCAGCTGTCTGATCCTTCTCAGTCACCTTCTCCCCCCACACATACAACCCGGCCCTCCCAGCAGCTCTCAATGGTTAATTTTGTTCTGAGCATTTCCAAGGTAATGTGCACATTCCGTGGACCGACGAGACATCCCGGGACGGTGAGACCCGGGGTTCAGCTCTCCAATCCAAAGGGATCCTGCCACTGCCTAAGGACCAGTGCCTTCTGGTCCTGTGACACCACGGTGACAAGTGGAATACAGTCTCTATCCTGCCCTGAGGTGCTCACTTTAGGATGACAGATACAAACCATAGACACGCACAGAAGTAAATAAACAAGGTCACTTCAGCAAGCAGTATGTGCGGTGAAGAAAAGAGTGGGGAGGGTCGGAGGACGAGACAGCTGAGCTGAGACCCAAAAGGTCACTTCTTCATATTTAGAGGAAGGAAATTCGGGCAAGGGACCAGCAAGAGCAAACGCCCTGCAGTGGAAAACAAGCCTGGTGTGGCTGGGACTGCAGGGAGGCCAGCGAGGCAGAGCAGCGAGAGGAAGGTGGTCCCAGGAGGGGTGGCAATGGAGGCAGAGGTGGGCTGGCAGTCAGGGGCCCCAGCCGGGGGCCGCTCTGCCCCACATTCTGCAGAAGCCAGCACCAGCCCTGCCCACTGCCTCATTCCCAGATGCAAAATGAGAAGGCTGGATCAGAGCACCGGTGCCCACACCTGCTGGGCTTCAGAAAGCCCTGGCGAGCTGGTTAGAAATGCAGATTCCTGGGTCTCACCCCAGGAGCACCAAGAAGAAGGTCCAAGAGCAAGGGCCTGGGAATCTGTATTTGAACAAGTTCTCTGGATGATTCTGGGGCATAGTCAAGTTTGGGAAACACCAGATGGATCAGATTCTCAACCTGGTGTGGTCTCCAGGGATGGGCCTCAGGAAATTATAGGCCAAACCGTATGTTTCAGAGGATGCATTTCTCTGGGACCGAGGTCTGTGGTTTCACCCCAGCATCATAGAGCCCATAGCACCAAACAGCTAAGAACCTCTGAACTCACGCACAGCTGCAGTGTCCTGGCTCAAAGGAATTAGGTCGGGGATAGAGGGCACGACCCCAAATTCCTCCAGTTCCCAGATGTCTCCTCGTTGTGCCAGTAGGGGGCATCTATTGCCCCTCTTACTGGGACCAGCCCCCGACTTTGAGGAACCACCTGTGATAGAGTGATTGCTTTAACGGCCCCAGTTCTTCAACCCTCCCCGTATCCATGCCCTTGGCCCTGGAAATCTGCAGCGCCCCTACAGCAACTCTGGGTTCAGCCATATGACTTGCTTTGGCCAATGGGATGTAAGCAAATGTGACGGAAGCCGAGGCGTGAAGAGCGCTTGCACAGGTCAGCTTGCTCTGGCTTTCACATCTTTGACATCACATGAGAACACGCCCAGGCCAGCCTGTTGAGGATAAGAGGCCCGGCTGCCTCCATCACTGCAGCCGAAGCCAGGGACCACCAGATATGTGAGCCCGGCGCAGCCTAAATCATTCACACCCCAGACTCTTGAGCTGAGTAAGTATTTGCATTGTACGCCACTGAGGTTTGGTGGCAGTTGTTACACAGCGTGACTGTGGCAAGAGCTGGCTGACATGCCCCTCTTCCACTCTCGGGCCACATGGTTTAGGGGGAGCTGGCCTCACCTTCTGTCCCAGGGGTGGGCATGTGACCAAGGCTGGCCAATCAACATGATCCGTTCCCTTGGGCCACACTGATTGGTTCAGGGCTGATGACATAATCCAAGCTGGCCAATGAGAGTCAGTTCTGGGACTTCTGTTTGATCCTAGGGGAGGAGGATCTCTCTTTTCCATTGCAATTATTGGAAGGACAGGAGGTAAGCTCCAAGCTTCCAGGGATGACCACAGGGCAGAGTCCACCTGGGAATGAAGCTAACCCAGAGGAAGGCAGACAAATTCCCACACACTGCTCGATCCAGCCACGCCACGCCACCACCCTGGACTTCCCTTACGAGACTTTCTATCAGGAAAGACCGTCAGGTCCCTTTTCTGCTTAAGCCCATTTCAAGTGAGTTTCTCTCACCTGCAATGAGTCCTGGAGTCCTGGATAACAAGGTCGACTCCTTTGGGATGTCTGCCCAAGCCCCAATCCATTCCCCCGGCTCGAAGCTCTGCCCCCCTGTACACACAGGACTGGGGTGTGTAACCCTACACCCCCACACCCAGAAGAGAGCAGACTGGACCAGCCACGGCCACCTGCACCACGCCACCCAATCAGACTCTCTCTCAAGACTGTGAACCACAGACTTGGCCACTAGGGGCTGGGAACCCAGTCACGGTAGCAGCAGAGCTGTGGCCTAGAGGCTGCAAATGGGCAGGACAAGGGTCTGCTCACCCCTCATGTTTGCTTTTGGCCTGCAGAGCAGGCTTACTCTTAATTGAATGAGTTGCCAAACTTCAACCATCAAGAGATTTCACATAAAAACCTGGAGTTTTGGCAAAACGGACACCTTGGCCCCACGTGGGCCCCCACCCTGCAGTGATAATGGTCGTCGGGAGCTGAGCAGCAGCTGCCCCTGCAGACGAGGTGATGCCCCCAGCTCCCCCCCACCCCTCTTTAGAGCACTCTCTGAGCTTCCCGGTCTGGCCCCTGAAGGATTGTAGTTGGTGGCTCTGGACCCCAGTGAGGTCCCAACGACTCTGGCCTCCAGGTGGCCCCAGGCCTGACCTGCGAGGCCCAGGGACTCCACCTTGGCCTGGACTCCGTGGGCAGCAGCACCCTTCTAGTAAACTCCCCTTTATTCTTATTTGGGCTCAAGTCTGCTTCTGTCACTTGTGACCAAAAAAGTTTAACCACCACAGTCCTACAGGCAGCACAGAGGCCCGAGGTCACAGCATCCCTGCAAGATGGTTCTGAGTCTGGGACCCCAGAATTTAAACAGGGGAGACGACCACAGGGGACCCCTTCAGCTCCTCACAGCGTCCCACTGAACGCCTCTTCTCGGGAGAAAGAACGTCTGACAAGTCCATGGGAATGACAGGCTTCTTGCTGCACACAGAAGGCCTGAGAAGTTCCTAGAATCCTAAATGCATTCAGCACATACTCACTGAACCCTTACTAAGTACCGGCTCATCTAGGTTCTGGATGTGGCATTATGTGAAATGGACCAAGTCCTGCCCCCATGGAGCTAGCACCCGAGCAGGGGAGAGAGCTAATAAAGAAGATAAATGAGTGTGACACGTAGTCGGTAAGACAACAATTAGAGTGATGGGGGAATAAGGTGGGAGGGGAAGTGCTGGGGGGCGGTGAGGTCGCTCATTTAGACAGTGCGCTCCTCACTGAGAAGAGGACACTTGAGCAGAGACCTGCCCGAGAAGGACGGGAGGCTTGCAGATATCTGGGAGAAGAGTTCCCAGCAGAAGAAACAGCAAGTGCAAAGGCCCTGAGGCAGGAGGGTCTTGGCCTGTTCAAGGACCAGCAAGGAGGCTGGTGTGGCTGGGGCAAAGCGACTGGTGGGGAGAGGAGGTCAGAGAGGCAATGGAGGCAAATCACAACGGGCCGCAGGCTTTGTTAGACGTGCGGCTGTGACTGAGTGAGACGGAACACGCAGGAGCGTCCCGAGCAGGGGAGGGAAGGGATCTGACTTTGATTTAACAGGATCCCCCTGGCTGCTGGGTTGGGGCCACGGGCAGGAGCAGGGAGCCTAGCGAGGGGCTACTGCCTTAGTCCAGGGGAGAGGTGCCGGGCACAGGCCAGGGCAGAGCTGGGAGGACGTGGTCAGCTGGGGCTGGATTCCGAGTGAAAAGCTGGCAGGATTCTCCAGTGGGTGAGCTGTGGGACGTGAGAGCAGGAGCCATGAGGGGGACCCCGAGGCCTGAGCTCCTGGAAGGTGGCGAGTCACGTCAACAGTGAGGAGGCAGGATGCGTGGGGCGGACTGTGAACTCCCAGAAGGGACGGCCGCCACGCCCTTAGGAGCCTGGGCCCGCTGCCCGCAGATCTGCCAGGTTTTTGAGAAAAGCCATAAATCCAGATGTTTCTGAGAAGCATCTCAATTTTCAAATGTTGGCAACTTATTCAAAGACACTGTAAACACCACAGGGCCAAATTAAACAGATGAGACAGTTCGGATCTGGCCCGCGGGCCGTGGGTCTGCAGCCTCTGACACACGGTCAGGTCACAGCAAGCGCCATTTATCGAGCGCTTGCTGAGTGCCAGCCAGGCACCCGCGTTATCTGCTTTAACCCCAAGGATGCTCTCGTGAGGCAGATATTATCATCCTCGTGTCCCAGGCAAGGAAACTGAGGCCCAGAGAGGGCAAGCCCCTACCAGAGGCCACACAGCAGGTGAGCGGCGGCCTGGGGGCTGGAGCCTGGACTGTCTGACCCTGAAGGCTGTGGTCGTGGGCCGCTCTGCCGCCTCCATCATCCAGACAAGAAAACAAAACCAAACCCTCATTTGACACACGAGGGAAGAAAAGCCTAGAGAGAGAGGGAGTGTGACTTATCCAAAGTCGCTCAGCAAGTTGGCATTGGAGCCTGGACTCGAACCCAGGGCTCATGACTCCTAGTGCAGTGCTCTTCCCAACAAGGCCTGTTGGAGGAGCCCGAGGAGCCTGGATGAACCGGGTTAGGGGTGGGGGGTGCAGCGCAGCATAGCAGGCAAGACGCGGCTCTGGAGCCTTCTGCTTGGGTGCACATCCCAACTCTGCGGCTTGGAAGCTGCATGACCTTGAGCATGTCACTTCACCTCTCTGTGCCTCCCTTTCCTCATCTGGAAAATGGGCGTAACCATGGCACCCACCTCATAGGGCTGATATGGGAATGAAGGAAGGGACATTGGTGGAAGGTAAGAGCCAGGCCTTTCGTAGACCGAATCTTTGCCCAGCAGACACTCCTAACACGTGGCCCCTCTAACAGTACACCAGCACACGTCACGCACTGGAAGACCCCTGGCTGGGGACATCACGTGTCCTCACACTCGTGAAAATGCAGCCGTGTGAGTTAAGGGGCAGAAGAGCTAGGGTTTCTGTAGAAAAAGAAGGGGAAGCAAGCAAGGCGTGGGGGCAGCTGGGGCTTCCCCTCCTGAGCAGGAGCGGGAGGGGCCCTGGCCCCCCCCCCCCCGCGTTGCAAGAAGACACTCCGAGCCCAGGGGAGGACCGACACAAACAGTCACAACAGGAAGCTGCACTCACCTGCATGCTGCCGAGCACCTACCATGCGCCGGGGTCCTGAGCACCGGGAGCCGGCTGTGAGCGCGGCAGACGAACCACCGTCACGCCACTCGCAGACAACACTCAAAGCAAACATGTGACACTGAGGTACAGTCGATGGTGGCGAATGCCAGACGAAAACTCAAGCAGGAAAAGCGGATGGGTCAATTTTGAATCGGGTGCTTGGAGAGACCTCAGCACTGACTTAAAGAAGTTTCCAGAAATAGCCTTGTGGCGATCTGGGGGAAGAGCATTCCAAGCAGAGGGAAGGGCCAGTGCAAAGGCCCGGAGGCAAGTGTGCCTGGTGTTGGGGGCCGGTGTGGCAGGAGTCAGTGACCGTGGAGGAGGAGAAGAGAGTTGCTCAGTGAGGGCCAGAGCAGGGAGGGCTGAGGGCCACCTTAGGCCTGGGGAGGACGTGGCTTTGACTCTAAGTGAGGCCATTGGAGGGGGCTGCACAAAGGAGGGACAGGATCTGACGATTACTCTGCTCCTGGGTGGAGAGCGGACTGAGGGGCAATGGCGGAAGCAGGGGGTAGGGCCGCTGTGGAAGTCCTGGGGAGAGATGTGGGTGCTCAGAAGGGCGGCAGCACGGAGGTGGCAGGTGCCCCCCCACAGCCAGCAGGTGCCCGAAGCTTCCCTGCACCATTTCACTGAATCCTTGCACCTCAGACAGGTGCCAGCCACTCTGATCCCCATTCTACAGGGCAGCCAACTGAGGCTCTTGCCCAAACCTCACTGCTGAAAAAGAGCCAGCGCCTGGCCTTCCGTTCGTCACGGGAGGGAACGGGCATCGCGCCCCTGATACAGGGGAGAGAGTGGGTGTAGAGCCAGAGCACCAACATCCCACTCCTGCTTCCCGTGACTTGTCCTCCCTTCTCTCTGGCTGCCCCGTCCCACCTCCCTCCAGCCGTCCTCTCCTCGCAAGCCCTCCTAGACCCTGCCGCCCCCTCCGTCTCCCGAGCCGCCCATTGCCTCAGGCTCAAACACACACAGTGTGAGGTCCAGCATCAGCTGTGTTCCCGGTTGGCCCCCACCCGCCACCCCATCTCCCCCACCTCCAGACCTTCACCCGCCCCTCCTCCAGGCCTTTACTCTGCTGCCCCCGCCCCCAAGAGCGCCCGCGTCTGCACCCCCCCAGCCCTTTGAGCATCTAATTCGGAAGAGAAATCCAATTTGTGTGAAGGGCCCCCGGTGATTCGGTGTGAGGCCACGCTTCCATTTCTGTTTGTTGAAGGAGGTGGATGCTCCTTCTTGGAGGCAGGAGAAAAGGTTTCTTTGTGCCAAGTCTGGTGAAATTGTGTCTGTTTAGGACAGGCTGCAGTTTTCTTTGTGAACGCCGTCGATTTTTAGTGTGGGAAAAGGGGCTTATTAGATCTCCCTGTGGCTGCCCAGAGCGGGGAGAGGTTGCTCTGAGCACAGACAGAAATTACAGAACGGGCACTGGAGAGGCAGGGACATTCAGCAGCTCCTTCTCACGGCGAGGTTAGGATTTCCTGGTTGGCGGTTCCATTGGGGTGAACAGAAAATGCAGAGAAAGCAAGCAGGCCCTGCCTGTAGCCTCCTGGGCGGGAGGGAAGGAAGTTGGTCCTCCATGTGCTCAGGGGTGCGGACGGGGAAGGGCAGGATTTTATTGGGGGGGTGTTGGGGTGTTTTTTCCCCTTCAAGTAGAAAATAAATTTTAAAATGGTCACAGAACCCAGAAGAAAGGTTGTCATAGCAACAAAAGTTTGAGGCCAGGGACTTCCAGCCACCCTTTCAGAGCCACAGCGGTGGAGAGGCAGGATTTGGGCACTGCCATCAGCCAGGGAAACAGCCAAGCTGGCTCAGACCTCCCCAATTTCTCACCAGCACTGACAGGCTGATCACTATTTTCCAAGCTCCCAGGGAGGAAAATTGTGGTTTTCTGGGAGGGGCGATCTCTAGCCAACAGTGATCAAGAGGAAAGAGAAAACTGCGAGTTTGTTTTATTTACGCAACTAACTAACCATCCAGATTTTTACTAACAGAGGACTGGGGGTGAGGGTCTTATGCTGAGCCCCCCAAAGCACCCCCTCCTCCAACCCCCAACTGTACTATTCTCCCCCCTTATCACTTCACCCAGAGTCCTTTCTGCCCCAGAAGACGATTCAGGCCCCTCAGCAGCTGTGGGGCCTGGACGAAACCCTCTCTAGGCCTTGACCTCCTCCTCTGAGTAGCAGACACCCTGGAAGGGCCTGCCTTAGGGGGTTGGCGAGGATTCAACACGATCCAGCAGGTGAGTGGTTTTAACAGCACCTGATGCACATTAAGGGCTCAGTAATGTAAGCCAACATTGTTTTTAAGTGTTTTTCAATTAATAATTTTTAAAAATGCTCAGGCTTAAACATCCTGTGTCAAGCCCCGGATGAGCTACTGCCCGAGTCGGAGCCGTGACCTTCAGGGAGAGGCCGGGAAAGACCGCAAACAATTCAGAGGCTCAGCTGGTCAGCGAGGGCCAGGACCGCCGTGAGGAAGGGACAAGACAACTCCGCTCCAGAGACGCAGCCTTGCATTTTTGAGTGTGTGCATAGAGGAAGGGATGAGGAGGCCGAGTTTTGACACAAAGAAGAAACGTGGTGAGAGGTGACGGCCGTGTGTGGAGACCTCTACCCAGAGTGCAGCTGTGCCCCTGGACAAGGCAGGACGAGGCCTCCGGGGGAGAGGTCAGGGTTGGGCTGAGTGGAAAGCAGGGAATTTTAGCCAAGATGCCTTTTGAGGTTAATTTTTTTTATTACCTCCCAGAGTAAAAACTCGAGTCCTGAGAGCACACCAGAAGTGAGTCTGACCGGGTAAACTGGTCCGGGGCGGGGCCCTGTTCAGAGGCCCAGTGTCACGGCAAACAGCCAGCATCGCGCAGGTGGTCGCAGAAAAGTTCGGTCGGGCACCCCCAGAGGCGAGACAGAGCAGGCAGCACACCAGGAAACCTCTGGTTCGTCGTGCCGAGGCCCAGCCAACACTTATCCTGCAAACTGAACACCTACTATGCGCTAGACACTACCCAGAGGCTGGGGACGGCTCAGGCCCTGCCCTCACAGTGACATCCTGTGGGGACAGGGGACAATAAGCTAGTGACCAAAGGCAGGCCTCAGAAAATTTCAGGTTGTGCCAAGTGTGATGAGGGGGATGAAGGTGGTGATGAGATACAAAGACAGGGAGACCCTGCCTCGGAAGGGGGATGGTTCTCTCCAGGAGACCTGCCCCAGAAGGCAGGTCTGGAGGTCCCACTGGAGCTGAGAAGGAGCTGGCCAGGGAAGATGTGGGGAAGGGAGTTGCAGGCAGAGGGAGCAGCCTCTTTGGGTTTATTTTACACCTTCCCTCTGTCCTTCAAACGGGTTAGGCCAATGGCCTATTCCGGGCAAACTGGGGGTCGTGCCCACTCCCATCACATCTGAGTACACACTGTTACCACGCTGACATCAGAGCTGTGCATGCACGGAGGAGCTTTAACCTTGGAGAAAGAGGTCAATTCACTCAGGAGGGTCCCCACACCTGGACTTGTAGCAACATCGACTCGGGGGTTCCGGGTTGTGGGGACCAGCACCCCTGGCAGCCGGACGCCGCTGTCGGGCAGCTCTCCCCAGCCCTGCCGTAGCCTCGCTGCGCTGCGCCCGGGGCGCTCACCACCGCCCTGGCTGCCTCCCTCCGGCGGGCACAGGAAGGAGTGCGGGCAAAGGGAGCAGTTTGATCGGCCTTCTGAAAAGTCACCCCCCATTCGGACCGGAGCCTCTCCGAGCGCTCCCGCTTTCCTGCCTGCCTCCCTTCCCTTCCGCAGCGTCCTCTCCGGGGCGGGGGGCAGGACACGAAGGGCTCCTCCCGGAACCCACCGGACTGTCCCACTCTCACTCCCGTGCTTCCCAAGCCCCGTCCGGGAGCCGTTTGGCGCGGGTTGGGGATGGGGGTAGAATGACCCCCTCGGCTCCGGGCCCTGTGGATCCGCGGTGGGAGGGGCGGCCCGTAGCGACAGTCCTTGCACCCGCCCCCCAGGCGGGACGGGATGGGTGGGAGGTACCCGGTGCCTCGCGAAGGAAAGAGGGGGAGGGGGCGAGCTTGGAGACGAGTTCTGGCGCGGAAAGGAACGCGCGCCCCTCCGCCCGGCCGCTGGGGTGGGTGCCCGGGAGACGCGCCTCCCCAGGACGCGGCGACGTCCCCAAAGGCGCCTGGCGCTCGGATGGAGCCTTGCCACGGCGGAGCGTCCGGAACGCCAGCATGCCACCCCCCGGACCTGCCCCACGCGCCTCCCCCGCCCCCGAACGTCCGGCCGAGCCTGCGGCGCGCGGGGGACGCGTCCCGGCGGCGGCGCGGGGCCCCTCGCCCGGCCCGGCCTGGAGGAGCGAGCGCGGGTCTGGGGCTCGGGGCCGCGCAGCCCGGGGGGGCCGGGAGCCCAGCCCGCCGGCGCCGCCGCTCACTCACCGAGCCCGCCGAGCTCCTCCTCGCACGAGTACCAGATGCCGGTGTGGAAATTCCTGAGCAGGAAGCGGTCGTCGCCCGTCTCCCAGCTGTAGAGCGCGCCGCCAGGGGGGCCGTTCCCCGCGGCGGCGGCGGGGGCGGCCGTGCCGTTGGCCGTGGCGTTGGCGCCCGAGTTGGGGCAGTTGGCGCGCCCGCCCTGGCCGCAGCCGGGCTTGGGCACCCGCTGCGTGCCCTGGCACCAGTGCGTGGTGAGGAAGGCGGTGGTGGCGAAGAGCAGCGCCAGCAGGTTCAGGGCCACGGCCAGGAGCGCTCGGCCGCGGCGGCTCGTCTTCATGCCGCCCGCGCCGCCGGGACCGCGCCGCCGGGGAGCTCCGCGCGAAGTTGGCAGCCGGCGCCCGCGTCAGCGGCCGCTGCCCGCCGCGCCCCGGGGCTCGGGCGCCTGCGATCGGCGGCGCGGACCCATGGCCCCCCCGGGCGGGGGGCGCGCGGGGGGCGGGCGGCGGCGGCGGCGGAGCGGCTCCGGCGCGCCCGGAGCCCGGAGCGCGAGTGCACCTCGGCGAGGAGCCGCTGGCGCCTGGCAGCGGCCACGGCGCAGGGCCGCGCGCCCCTCCGTGGGGAGACACCTGCAGGCGGCCGGCGACACTGTTCCGGCGCCCGCCCTCGCGGGGAGAGGGGGCGCCCCAGGCCGGGCGCGGGCGGGAGACCCGGAGATGAAGGGACGCCCGCGAAGGAGACCCGCACCCAAGTGAAGGGCCAGAAAAGCAAGAAGGATATCAGACAGGCGCTCTCGGAGCAAGATCCTTCCCACCGGGCCCGTGGGGCGACAAAACCGGCCGGGAGGGGGCAGCCCACTCAAGAGCCGGAGACGCCCCGCCCGCGGGAGAGGAGGGCAGAGCCTGCTGGGGCTCCCCATGAGGGACATGGACCAGCAGGACCCCCCCAGGAGGGAGCCCCGAAAGGCCTGACCTGCAGAGTTTGCTGGGCTTCCCATAGCCGAGGAGCAGCGGGACCCCCTGGAAGGGGCGCCTCATGCTGAACCTGGAGCTGCAGGACCAGGCAGGAGGGGTGCCCCGCCAGGAATGCAGGGTTGCAGAGTCTGAGGGCTTGTGATTCCCCTCGGGGTCACCCGGGGGACTCTGGCTGTATGAACCAACAGCAAGGGCTCCCCTGGCAGGATGAAACTGCGGTCCCCTGGGCTCCCTATCATGGCATGAAACAGCAGGTAGTGACAAAGAAGTGCCCCACACAGGATGCCAGTGTTGGGTATGACAAATGGGCTTCCCCTCGCAGGCCATCCCTCCCTGAGATCCTAAGCAGCGTAACAGAAAGAGGTCCCATGCCAGACACAAAATTGTAGTTGCCAGGCAGGGGTGCCGCACGGAGGCTGCCACCCCAAATCTTTAAGATTGGGGTGGGGGCAGAATGGTCGAGAATACTGACTTTGGGGTCAGGCCACTCTGGGGCTTGACCAGCTGTGGGCTTTGAACAAGTCACTTAGCCTCTCTGAACCTCAATTCCGTATCTATAAAAAGGGGAGGAATATTGGGCTGTTGTCATGGGATTCTGCCTATAAAAAGCATTTGGCACACAGTAGGTGCTCAATAAATGCTAGCCGCTATTATTAACAGCTGAACCAAGAGCAGCTGACCAAATTTGCACAAACCTTTTCAGTCTCTCTTGTGCAAAATGGGATTGCCCAACTGTGAGCACCCATCCCTCCTCTGCTCTGAGATGACCATGTCCCCTGAACTCCCTTCACCCTGCACAGCGCATGGTGCTCGGATGCCCAGGGTGTGCAACAGTTAATTGCCTGTTGATTGCAAGAGCTGATTTGAATTCTGCCCAAGCTGAGAACTGCTCCAAGCACCCCCAGCTTGTGGAGAGACAGGGCTGGCAGAATTCAAGGTTAACGGATTATGAATTGCCTTCCTCTGGTGGGCGAGCCTGCGTTCACTGTAGGCGGCCACTACTCTGCCTGGGGGCGGGTGAGAGTAATTGTGGGCAATGTCCCTGGCAGGAACCCACATGAAGGATGGCCAAGGGTCTCCAGACTTGTTTATTAGATCCCTTTTCTGGCCCTAGGCAAGGCATTCCCAGCTATTTTGAGGAGGAGGACCTCCATGCAATAAAGGTGATATTGAGGGTATTGGTTGACAAAGAAAATATATGGTGGCCAAACAGCTACAAGGAAGCTCAGTATTGCTCTTTTCATCATCCGAGTATCTGTACACGTTTGAAAACCAGCCCCTCAGATACGGGCTTGAGACGGTGGTTAGTGTGCATGTAGGTGGGGCTAGATGACCTACAGGCTGGGAACCCTGTCCTGGGCGGTCAAAGCCAGGACAGCCCAAGGGAAGTATGTCTCAGGGACCACACTCTCTTACGAAATACCCAAAAGAAGCACAGAGGGGTGTGAAATTTCCATCTAAGACACTCTTCCACTCATTGAGCACCCACTGGATGCACGGCACTGGGGAGAAGAGACAGCACAAACAGCATTACTAAGTGCATTGTAGGGTGTGCAGGTGCTAAGAGCCAGGGAGAAAAATAAAGTGGGGGGGGGTAGAAGTGAGGGTAGCAGGTTGTGATCTTAAATCTGGGCTTCAAGGAGACCTCACTGGGAAGGGAACCTTGGAGCAAAGACTTAAAGGAGGGTGGGAGCAAGCCATGGAGATATCCTGGGAAAGGAGTTTCCAGGAAGAGGGAGCAGCCAGTGCAAAGGCCCTGGGGTAGGGGGATAATGAGAGAGCAGTGTGGCTGAAGCTGAGTGGGCAGGGGAGGAGTAGAAGAAAACAAGGTGGGAGAGGTGATAGGGGGAGGGGATAGATCATGGCCTGTATAGGCCATTGCAGGGACTCTGACATTTACTCTGAGTCGGGTGGAAGCCTCAGGAGGTTCTGAGCAGAGGAGAGACATGATTTGACTTGGCGTATAGCAGGACCAGTCCGGCTCTGTGTTAAGAAACAGAGACCAGCTAGGGGCTAGCGAGTGAAGCCAGGCAAGTAACGTGAGCAGCTCAGACCAGGGAGGCGGCAATGGCAGTGGTGTTCTGGGTTGATTTTAAAGGCAGATCCAGCAGGATTTGTTCAAGGATCAAACGTGGGGTGTGAAAGACAACTTTGAGATGTTTGGCAAGGATGGAGCTGCCATTTGCTGAGACAGAAGCCTTGGGAGGAGCAGAGCTGGGGGGCGCAGGGAAGATCAGAAATTCTGACTGATTCTGTGCTCGGCCTTGTATTCAAACTGAAGATAAGGACACGGGGTGGAGATTATGCCGCTGGAGGGAGCCACGTCATGCGTCATGCGTCCCCACACCGTGCCTGAAATGAATGCAAGCTCGTTAGCCAGCCCCTGGGATACGATGGGTGTTTTATCTTCAAACAGTGAAACAGTTGGAATTACCTGGGGTGTGGACAGGTGTTAAAGAAAAATTATTCAGTTACACTTGCTGAAGACAGTAAGGCAGACTCGATTCAAGGGACTGCCGCAGGGGGGTTCTGCCGCAGGGGAGAGAGATGGGGCTCAACTTGGAATACGACAAGGACAAGAGGGGATTTACAGCCGAGGAGCGGGGGGAGGGTCAGTGGATGGAAAAGTACTAAGAGGAGACACCAGGGCTCGGGGATTCCGGCTACACTGACTTGACAGGACTCTTGCTGCCGGCAGCCCGGGGGGATGAGACGTCGAGAGCAGAGGATGAGGAGTCGGATTGGGTTTCGAGGCTGAGGGATTCTCACTAAACTGGCCTGAGTGAGCCCAGGTCAGAGCCCAAGGTCAGGGCTGGTTGAGAAGCAGGCTCAGAGCGGCTGACTCAGGATTGTTCAAGGAGAGTCTTGGTTGGAGGTTTCGGGGGGGATTTGTTTAGGAGGCCAGAAATGTGGGCCCGAGCCCCTGGTTCCCTTCTCCTTGGCCATTGCCATAGGCCAAGGCTGTCTCCCCGCTGCCCCCAGGCCAGCCCAGCTCCCCGCCCCTGCCCTTGATGCAGAGAGGGCAGCCCGAGGTGCCTCTGCCTGACCTCTGCAAGTATCCGCGTTGCCTGCCCCAGGACAAAGTCTAGGTGCCAATCCAGGTCCTCCGAGAGGGGCTTCTGCTCACTTCTCCAGCCCCTGTGCCCGCCTCCCCACTGCCACAGCCATACCAGTCACTTGGCAGATCCCGCTCAGACAGGCCTCCCGGCCCCGCCGCCTCCCTCCCTCTGCCCGGAGGAGGCTTGCTCTGTGTATCCTCGTGTCCTTCAAAGGGCAGTTTAAACATGGCTCCACGGCCAGCCTGCCCTGCCCCCGCCCCCACGCCGGCCCTTCGTCACCCTCCTCTGAGCTCTGACGTCTGCGTTCACACCTGTGTCCTCCCTGGGGGCCCCTCGAGGTCACCCCCGCTGGCAGCCTGCTGGCCAAGTTGGCCCATGAGCTTGTTTCCTTTGGCCTGGACGAAGTTGGCCTCCACAGCGTATAAAATTTTCATGAGTTGCCAACATTCAATAATCATGAGATTTCACATAAAAATCTAGACTTCCAGCTTCTCCTGCAAGACCAAATTACTTGCCAACACTGGGCCTGCGTTTTTGCTTGGCTACCACTGGCAAACGTCCCTGTACAGGGGCACGTGGGGCCACAGACCCGGTGGGCCCTTCCATGGTCAGGGGTACCTGTTGGGGGGCCCCTGGGGGCATTCGAATTTGAGAACCTGGAATCAAGGCCCAAAACATTTTTGATAAAACCTATCTGCAGTGTTAAAAGTCAGGATGATGGTGACATTTGGTTGGAGAGGTGGCTGGGAGGTGCCACGGGTGGGGGCTTCTGGGGCTGGTCATATAGGTGCGTTCAGTTTGTGAAAACTCATCAAACTTTGCAGTCGGTAACTGTGCACTTTTTCATATTCAACCAAATTTACCTGAAAAAATCGTTGCTATTAATAACGAAATTCATACTTTTCAGGAAATATGAATATGCTTTGAAGGGACATGACCCAAATGCATTTCGCTTTCGACTTTTCCTTGGAGTTGACTGCTACAAAGACACTCGTTAGCTTCTGGGCCCCCTAAGTCACTTTCTGTTTCTTAAACCTTCAAAATAGAGCTTGGGAAACCAGAGCATCCCCCGCCTCTGGGCCCTCCTAATTATAGCAGGGGATTAGCCAAATTCCAGTTATCGGTGAGGTTTTTTCAACATCGACTCCCAAGGTATCTAAGCCTGGTACCCACTCCACTCCCCTGTTAAGACGGCACTCCAGGGTTTCGGGGCAAGCCGGCCTCGTGGTGCTGGGGTGTTTACGAAGCTGCTTGCTGCTCAGGCCAGTGTCCCCAGGGAAGGAAGAGCCCTTGCAGCTCTGTGCAATCAAACAAGTCCCGGGGGGTTCTCCGGAGGAGAAGGGAGCCCACTTCCTTAGGAAGTGATCAGCGGGAGCTCCTCATCCACGTTCTTGACACTGTCGTAGCGCTTCTGACTATTCAAGAACTCTTTCCTGGGCCCGGCTCTGTGCCAGGCATCCAGGGAGCAAGACAGACCAGGTCCGCGCCTTCGTGGGGCTCACGTTCTGGAGAAGGAGACATTACTAAACAAGGAAACAGCTAATAAAGTCAATAACTGCAGATGGCGGTATATGCAGTGGAGGAAAGGAAAGAGGATGCCAGAGGGATATTCGAGCCGGGAAGTGTTAGAAGATGTCCCGCATTGAGGGTGGGAGGTCGGAATTTGAACCCTGGCTCTGCCACACCTGGGCCACACCTGTCACTCAGAGTCTCAGTGTTCTCATCTGTAAATAGGGGTGGGGAGGTGACATCAACATGTGCTGAGCGTCACCACCACGGGGGGAGTTTTCCACACATTGTCCTCCATCTCCTGTCACTCTCAACCCTCAAGGGGTTAGTTGTTTCCATTTTACAGAGGAGGAAACTGAGGCTGCTGGGAGAGGTTCCATCTGCAGCTCAGCACCAAGCCTGTTGGAGCAGAGGGCATGTAGAGAGAAGCCGCTTGGAGTGCTGGGGGTTAGGGGAGAGCTTCTATCTCGAGGCCTTGAACACTCAGCCAGGAGCTTTGATCTTACTCCGTCAGGGATGGGGAGCCAGTGATGACTGTAGAGCAGGAGCATGACACGCCCAGGGCTGTGTTTCTGGAAGATCGAAGAGGGGGCTGGCAGGGTGGGTGGGAGGTGAGGCATCTTGGAGATGTGTCAGGAGGCTCGTACCGTAGTCCACGCCAAACGCTGAAGCCGGCTCTGAGCTGAGTTTGCAGAGAACAAGGGCCCCAGCACACCAGCACTCCAGGACATCGCTCAAAAGTGTTCCTGGAAACCACGGCGACACGGTAACCAGCAAATGAGTCTTGGCTCCGAGGTCGGGACAGAAGGGAAATGAGCCAGCCAGAGAGAAGTGGGAGGACGAGAGGGCTTCAGGTGGCCCTCAGGCCTGTGCTGGCCCCGCCACCAGCTGCAGCCTCCTCTGGGTGACAGGCCAGGGAAGATCTCAGTGGGATGGAGAGCATTGACAAATCACAACGAGAAGAGTCACTTCTCAAGTCAGAGTCTGTGGACATTTATTTGGCACCAACTGCATGTCAGGTACTTTGGCCAAAGGGACATAACTGAGGCTTTATGGAAGTCTTCCTAGATCAGCCAGAGAAACTGAGGCTCAAGAAGCAGCAAGGGGGGCCGGCCCGGTGGCACAAGCGGTTAAGTGCGCGTGCTCCGCTGCGGCGGCCCGGGGTTCACAGGTTCAGATCCCGGGCACGCACCGACGCACCGCTGGGCAAACCGTGCTGTGGTGGCATCCCATATAAAGTAGAGGAAGATGGGCACGGATGTTAGCCCAGGGCCAGTCTTCCTCAGCAAAAAAAAAAGAGGAAGACTGGCATTGGATGTTAGCTCAGGGCTTGTCCTCCTCACAAAAAAAAAAAAAAAAAAGGAAGCAGCAGGGCCGGCGTCAGAGTCCAGGGTCCGACTCGCCGCCGTCTTCGGATGAATCAAGCATCCAGGTGAAAACCCACAGCTCAAAATGACTCCCCTCCTTGTTCCCAGCACTCAGTGGGATTTCTCAGTCCCTGGCGTCTGTAGCCGGCTTGTTCTGCTCCAGTCCTGAGGATGGAGGTGGAGGAAGGTTGGAGAGAAAACGAACATTTTAAGGGGGCTCCTGAACCAGCCCTTCTTGGGCTGTTAGTTTCTGAGACGAGTTTTCCAAGCCGTTGTTTGCGTCCCTCTGCTGCCCCCTAGGGGCTGAGAACGGGGCTGCAGGCCTTGCTTCTGGTGACCAGGGAGCAAGTCCCTTTACCCCCCAGCCCACCCAGAAGCTAAACCTGCCAGGAGAGAGACGGGAGGGGAGAGGGACCTGCGACTCGATTAAGTGATTAAGAGCAGACGTCTCCACCTAGGTATAAATATTTGTAAATTCCATAAATGATGCACAAATACATTTCAAACAGTACAAAGCATATATGAAAACTAGAGATTTTTAAAGAACATAAAGATTAAATAAACACTACTTTTAAATGTTTTCATTTTATTTAGTACATAGTTTATAATAGTATAACAGACCTTTTGGCTTTCATCTAAACATTCTTAAAGATATTTTTTTACTGCTAGCAATGCAATGGCACATATTTTTTTTTATTTGTTGAAAGTACGGTTTAACGCTCCGTGCGGCAGCCATTCGAGAGTCTGGTTCTGTGGAGGGTTATTTCCATGCTTGATCTGAGTGGCTGTTAGAGCTGAAAACAGCACTAAAATCTGGATTTGTACAAAGATTTATAAATCCAAATGGAAGAAGTGCCTCGTGGGCTGATCTTTCTAAATATCAATACTCATATTTTAGTTCCAGTCACAAAATAAGGAACCATTTTTGGTGAAATTTGGCTAATATCCATTCATCTTCCTTGATGTCCATCACTTAGTCTTGCAAACAGATCAGAAGATTGGTATTTGTGTATTTTTTAAAAATGGACTCAAAACCCTGTACAAGTTTTCTTTTGGAAGATTTTGAAATTGGTTGGAATTTTCTATTTTCAAGTTCTTAAGGTGTGCAGACTTGGAGAGTTTTGGGAGTTTTTTTCTCTTTTTTCTTTTTTTAACATCATTTTTTTTTTATTTATGTCATAATAGTTTATAACATTGTGAGATTCCAGTTGTACGTTATTGTTTGTCAGTCAACACATAAATGCGCCCCTTCACCCCTTGTGCCCACCCCCCAACTCCCTTGCCCCTGGTAACCACCAAACTGTTCTCTCTGTCTGAGTGTTAGTTTATATTCCACATACAAGTGAGGTCATACAGTGTTTGTCTTTCTCTGTCTGGTTTATTTTGGAGAGTTTTTAAGGGAAACATACTTTCATTGCTGTTTTGTGATAAAAGCTCATGACAATGGAAACATTTTCAAATATCTGCTTTCAAAATGCTCTTTCCAACACGTGAGTTTCTCTCAAAAAGCAGTTGCAGTCTCTCACGCATTGTTTAGAAATCACCTTCCTCTTGAAGGAGCAGATTAGGTGCTTTATTTTGAGGGGACAAATAGCTGACAATCACGTCACCCCAGAAGAGGTCATTGAATGTGCATTTGTCTTTTTCACAAAAGAAAAACATGAGACTCATCTTCAGGGTCAGCAGCTATTTTAAGTCACCCTCAGGGTCACACCCATCTCGTAACCAAGTATCATTGAAGAGTCTTCTATGTAAGTCTTGTTTTCAGTAGTGATAATATAAATAATTAATATAATAATAGGAAATCTTGATTCTGTGTCAGGAGCTGTGTAAGCAGGCTCACACGTATTAACTCATTATATCCCAAACAGCCCTCGGACGCAGGTACGATTCTGGTTTTCTTTGACAGATGAGGAAACTGAGGCACAGAGGTGGCAGAACCGGGAGAGGTCAACTGGGAAGCGTCTTTAGGACATTATTGTTGTGACTGTGACAGATGATACTGGCAAAGGGGGGTCCACAGTGTGAGAACATGGGGATCCTCAAATTTGGGAACCAGAGCTTCGCCCAGCACCCAGAAGACACATGAGCTTCCAGCAGACTTGAGTCCAGGCCTGTGGTTTCGGCACAGGCTGCAAGGGACGACCAAGTCCCACACTCCGGTGGAAAGTGAGGGGCACAGAGCTCCGTGGAAAAGCTCTCCTGAGCTGAGCCCTCCTTCTCTCCCTCAGGTTTATGACCAAGACACATCTTCTGGAGCCCTTATCTTGACCACACGATCTGTTAACCAGTGTAGATGTTCACACACACACGCACACACACACACAGACACTGCACACCTGCCTGACATTCCTTCATTGGCTCAGTCTCCCAAGTAAAGCCAAGAGAAAGAACATCGGCTAAGTGCCGCACAGAGCACCCAGAGCTTGACAACGTGACCTCGTTGACTCCCTGCAACAGCCCTACAAGGCAGGTGCCCTCATGTCGCCCATTTTACAGATGGGAAAACTGAGGTGGAAGGAGAAGTGACCTGCCTGAGGTCAATGGCAGAGCTAGGTTCAACCCCGGTGTGTGACCCCAGTTCCAGTGGTCCAGGACGCCTTGGCCTGGCAGCCTTCTCCTCTGGAAGGGGCCGCCCCAGGAACCCTCTGAACTGAGTGGTCAACTCCATTCTGTGTGTTGGGAGGTTTTTATCAGAAAAGAAATGTGTGGAATTAAAAGAGGATTTCATCACAATAGGTGAATTCGGTGAAGCATGGAGAAACAGGAACAGGAGGAGGGAGACGTTCCATTCCTGCCTCCCCAGGAGTGAGGCGAGCCAAGCTCTGGGTTCAACCCAGCGGGAGGGATGGGCCCCCTCTTTTGGTTAAGGATATTGTGAAGAGAAAAGCTACCGCCTGCCCTGCACCCTCAAAGGGATGCTGACGCAGGAAGGGGCCTGGCTGGGGTTCACACAGTGAACCCAGGACAGGCACACGAGGAGGAGGATTTGGCGTGTAAATCAAAGGCCTGTAGCAGGTCTTCGTGCTCAGCAATGCCGGAACTACTGGTCTATTGTTTCTCACTCTGAAGTTCTCATAACCACTGGGGCTGGGGGATCAGGGGTGCTTGCGACTCAGTGCGGCCCCTCCTGGATACCTGGTAGCCTGGCTGCAGGGTGGGGGGACCTCGGCCCTGGGAGAAGGCAGGGCCAGTCCTCTTGGCGGCTTTGGAGAGGACAGTGGGGTTGGAAGCTATTGTGGCCGCTCTGCCCGGGCTGCCTGTCCTGGCTCAGGTGTTTATCTCCGTACCTGTGCCACACTCTTTGCCGTGTAACTTTGGAGTGCCCTTCCCCTGTGGCGGGGCCTGCTGCCCTGCCTCTTGACTTTGGACTTGGCCACGTGACTTGCTTTGCCAATAGAATAAGGTAGAGATGTTGATGGGTCAGTTCCCAGTCTAGGCCTCATGTTCCCACTTGCACTTCTGTCATCGCCATGATAAGATCACACCTGAGCTAAGCCCCTGGCCCCAGGAGGAGGACCTTGATTGACAGCCCCCAGCTGACGCCCAGATATGTGACCGAGCCCAGCCATACCAGCAGAGCTCCCTCGCCAAGGCCAGCCTAGAACAGTCAACCAACCAACCCACAGGTCTATGCCAATAAATGTGTTGCTTCAAGGCACAGACTTAGGGGGTCATTTGTTACGTAGCATTTGTGGAGTGAAAGCTAACTGATACAGTGGACATTTGTGTTCTAGTTATTTCTCTCACATCTCTAGCCCCAAGTCCTCTCCCTGCTGACCTGTGCATGGCATGTCCTCAAAGAGGAAAGAACCAGATGGGAATTACTGGTGGCCTCAGGCATCCAGTTCCTCAAGGCCAGGTTATCAGGAAGATGGAAAGAGGTGAACTGGAGGCATCTCCCCACTAGAACCTGCAAAGCTTCTTTGAAAACAAAGCATATAGGATGGAGAGAACTGAAGAAGAGCATCGAGAGCAGAAATGGCCAACATGTCTCAGAGATATTGACAAAATATGTCTTGATAAAAACATTACTTTGCAATGGGGAAGGGGGAAGACAGAAAGGGAACTCGCAAGGATAAGCAGTGCTCCCACTGCTGGGCCTTGGGTCTCCTCAGGAAATAGCATGATGGGCGGGAGTGTAGACCCTGGAGCCAGACCATCTGAGCTCAAATACTGGTTCTCCCACCAACTGCTATGTAACCTTGGCCATTTAATCTTTCTATGTCTCTGTATCTTCATCTGCAAAATGGGGATTATAACAGCCTCTATCTCATAGAGTCATTTTAAAAATTAGGTGAGTAATATATGAAATGCTTCCAACCATACCTGACTCACAATGAGTGCGATATGAGTGTTCATCAAGGGGCTCATGTTGAGATGATGACACAAGGAAATGTGGGGGGGATTCCTGGGATAATGCGCGTGTTCGATAAATACAGGCCCCTGTCTCTTGGTGCACTAGTCGTCTATTGCTGTGTAACAAATTACTCCAAACACAGCAGCTTAAAACAGCATTGTTACTACCTCACAGTTTCTCTGAGTCAGGGATTTAGGAATGCCTTAGCTGGGTTGTTCTGGCTCAGGGTCTCTCATGAGGTCGTGGTCAAGATGTCGACCAGGGATGCAGGCTCTGAAAGCTGGACTAGGCTGAAGGACCCACTGCCAAGACGGCTGGCCGGCAAGTGCATGCTGGCTGTTGGCGGAAGGCAGCAGATCCCTGCAGTGCTGACCTCTCAGTGGGGCTGCTTGATTATCCTCACATCATGGCTCCCTCAGCGTGAGTGCTCTTAGAGAAAGCAAGGTGAAAAGCCGTGATGTCTTTCATGATCTAGCCTTCAATGTCACACACTGTCATTTCCATCGTATTCCATGGGCTACACAGGTCAGGACCGTCCATTGTGGGAGAGACTACTCAGAGATGTGGAGAACAGAAGTCAGGGATCACGGAGGGCCACCTAGAGGCTGCCTGCCTCCTAGTCCGCAGTCCGACTGCAGTCCACGGAAGACGTACTTTATCTTCTCGGAATTGTTTTACCATCCGAGAGCCATCTTCCTCCCTCCCTTCCTTCCTTTTTAATAGCTTTTTCTTCTGATTATAAAAATGTGTTCTGATTATAAAAATAGAAAATTTAGAGAATACAAAAAATAATAAAGAATTTTTAAGCTGCCTATAATTTCACAATTATTTGACACTCGTTTTGGTGGACAATTCAGTGTGTTAATGCAAAATTTTACGTACATTTTATAAAATTTTAATTACACTGCGTGCTCAGTTTTGTATCTGGCTTTTTACACTTGAAATCGTATTGTGATCACTGTCTTATGTCATTAGGTGTTAATAATAATAACCATTTAATTAAATATTTAGGAACGTTCCAGGCACTGCACTGAGCTCTTCAGATATTTCATTTAATTTTCACAAAAGTCCTGTGGGTAGGCACTATTACTGTACCAATTTTACAGAGGAAGAAACTGAGGCTCAGAAAAGTTACATAACTCGCCTAGGGTCGCACAGGAAACGAGTGACACAGTCAAGGCTTCCATTCGGAACTGGTGGCCTCCACTGTACTCTAGTGGCTGCACTGTTTCACTGTATGGACGTCCCACAATTTGCTTAAGCAATCTCCTGTTGTTAGGTTATTTCTGGTTTTTCAATAGAAATGATGCTCTAATGTACATGTTCTGTCTACACAGGCCCCAACTTCTTAAAAAAAAAATCTAGAGATATATCCTCTGGGTGTACTTGTGCCACACCTTGGAGGCAAGTGTGTCATTTAGCGCTGGCTTAACCAATTCAAAGGGCACTCATTGACTTGTGTAATTGAAAAGCCCAGGGCCGGCCCCATGGCTTGGTGGTTAAGTGCGCACGCTCCGATGCTGGTGGCCCAGGTTCGGATCCCGGGCGCGCACCCAGGCACCACTTCTCTGTCCATCCTGAGGCCAAGTCCCACATGCAGCAACTAGAGGGATGTGCACCTATGACATACAATTATCTACTGGGGCTTTGGGGGGGCAAAATAAATAAATAAAATCTTTAAAAAAAAAAAAAGAAAAGCCCAGAGGAGGTCTTGTTTCAGGTGTGGCTTGATCCAGCAGCTCAATGATGTCAAGGACTTGGGTCCTCTTCAGCCTTCTGGTTTACCTTCTGCAGTATTAGCTTCATCGCTCCGCCCTGTGGCTCCACATGGAAGCCCCCCACGAAGCTCCAGGCTCTCCCCGGGCAACAGATGGCTGCCCGGCTTCCTGACCTCACGTCCTCATACCACACCAACTCTTTCTCAGGCAGGGGGCACGTTTCTCTTTCTCACTGTGGACGGGGAGAACAGGATGCTCAGATTGGCTTAAGCCAGTCAGGATCCACCTCTGAGCTGTGTCTGGGGTCAGTTCCCCCCAGACATCATGGCTGAGATGGAGAGAGGTGCCTACAGCAGTCATCTATTGCTGCATAATAAACCTGCAAAACTCAGTGGCTTAAAGCAGCAACCATTATTTCCCACGATGCTGGGGGTTGGGATCTGGGCAGCTGTGCTCCTCTTCCTGGCATCATTCAGGGGTTGCAGTCTTCTGATGGCTCCACCGGGGCTGAGGATCAATGGTGACCTCCCCCGCATGTCTGGAAGTTGGTAGTGTGCTGGCTAGGGTACCTCAGTTCTCCTCCACGCAAACCCTGCCCTCCGGTCAGCTAAATGGGCTGCTGTTTGCACTGCCGTCTCGGGGCCTGAGAAGGCAAAGCTGGAAGCTACAAGGCCTCTCAGGCTCTGTCCTGGACACTCACATGGGGTCTCTTTCACACATTCTGTGGCTCAAAGCACCTCAGCCCAGACCTAAGGGGAGGGGAAATAGACCCCACCTCCGGATAGGAGGGGCGTAGTGCAACGGGCTGGTGGGTCTGCAAACAATCAGCCACAGGTGACTAGGGCAGATGCAGGAGAACAGACCCTGGACAGTCAAAATGACCAATGACCTCCACGAGAGGGTGGAAGGCGGCGACAGCAGAGACACCTTCCCAGAGAGCGGGTGCCTCCCTCTGCCCCTGGCGCCCTGCCCATCTCAGTGGGTGATGCCCTGAACACTGTGCTTGTCTCAAACCCAGGAATGTTCCTGAGACCAACACCCAGAGATAGTCTTTGAGATCAGGGCAGGAGGGGCTGGGATTACATGTCTCCCTCACTAAATTGAGTCATGAAACTTTTATTAAGGGATATAGTTTGTCAACGCCAAGGAAACAAGGCAATTCTGGGCATACTCATTAAGAGCAAATCCTTCTCCGCCAGCTCAGTCACCGATTCTGATGGAATTGTACAAGGGGAGGGTGGAGACGGGAGCAGGATTTGCAGAAGGGGCTGTCTGGTCCGCTAAGCGCATGCAAAGTGCTTTCTCGGCCCCTGAGAACGCAGGCATGGCAGCCGCATCCGTTTTCCCGAAGTTTCTTTGCAGAAAGGCTGCCTCCCTTGCAAACATGAGCGACAGCTGTGTCCATCAAATACGGGTGTGTGTGCCCAGCCACTTCTCCATCGACCATGGAGGCGGGTCACATGTGGCTTTGTCCCTCCAGGAACCAGAGCATCACTCTCCTGCCCTCTCTGACTGCAGGCGACAGAGACCCAGCCCTCCCAGCTGGAGAGAGACCCTCTGAGCCCCTCCCACTCCATCCAGTGAATGGGCCACACAGGGCCCCCACTTGGAAGGATGTGAGGTCACCCACACCCAGATTGGCCATCTCATAGCTGTGTGCTCTTGGTCAAGCAACTTGGCCCCTCTAAACTGTCTATAAGACAGGTATAACAATATCTGCTTAACACGTGGAAAATCCTGGCATGATTTTTTTTTAAATCTGAGCCAAGGTTTTAAATCAGGAGATTTCATATAAACAAATGGATTCTCCAGCTTCTCAGGAACAATCTAAAAACCTGCCAGACTGGGCCTGCAATCCCAGCTGGCAGAATCGGCTGGAGCTGAGTAATTGGTTTAAGATAGGAGATGGTCTCCCCACTTTGCCCCAGTCCCCACCACTCCCAGTTGTCTTCCATCGGACCTACTTTTTCATTTATATTCCTAGCCTAATCCCGGCAGCCACTGGAGTTTGCCACCCCTGGGTTAGAGTTTCAGCTCTGCTGTCCTCAGAGCTTCACCCAGACCTTTATTCCAGGATCCACCCTCACTAAACCTACTGCTCAAGGTCCGACTCTGTGTAGGCAGCAGTCACAGCCTCCCTCTGTCTCCTTCATTGCTTTAGCCACCATGGCACTGACCAGCACAGAGGACCCGGGAACAACCTCCCCAGCCAGGCACCTGAGTGACCTCTCAGCCCTAAAATGTACTCGCTCCCTTCTGTGGCTGAAGATCCCGGGGTGGGGCACCTGCCTCAAGCAGTGTGCAGGGCCCCAGAATCCAAGTCTATTTTAATTCTCGGGGAGGTTAGTTTGCAAATGGCTTCATCACGGTCTCCGGGCTGCTTGACCGGAGCAGCCAGCTGCCGCCTCTAATGTTCCTTCAGTCCTGCAATGAACACTCACTGGGCATCTGCCACAGGGAGCGGCAAACTACGGCCCCCAGGCCAGACCCAGCCCTCCACCTGTTTATGTTCAACCTACGAGCTAAGAATGGGTTTTATCTATATTTAAATGGGTGGGGAAAACTCAAAATAAGAATCATATTTTGTGACACATGAAAATTATATGAAATGCAAATTTCAGTGTTGATAAATAAAGTTTCATTGGAACACAGCCATGCCCATTCATTTGTATATTCTCTGTGGCTGCCTTCACACCCCAGTGGCAGAGTTGGGTTGTGGCAACAGAGACAGACGGCCCGCAGAGCTCAAGTGTTTGCTCTCTGGCCCTTTCCAGAGAACCCTGCGGCCCCCGCCCTGCTACCTTCCGGGTCCTGTTCTGGGTATTGGGATACAGAGGTGTTCTGGCTTCCTAGGGCTGCTGTAACAAATTACTACAAACCGGGGGCTTAAAACAGCAGAGATGTGTTCTCTCTCACAGTTCCGGAGGCGGAAAGTCTGAGGCCAAGCTGTCGCCCGGCCATGCTGCCTCCGGAGGCTGTTGGGGAGGATCCTTTCTTGCCTCTTCCGGCCTCTGGTGGCCGTCAGCATTCTGTGTAGCTGCATCGCTCCAATCTCTGAATCTCGTCTTCTCTGCATGTCTCTCATAAGGACGCTTGCCATTGGATTTAGGGCCCACCAGATAATCCAGAATAATCTCAAGATCTTTAATTTAATTATATCTGCCAAAAAAAAACCCCGATTTCTTTTTCCAAATAAGGTCGCATGTTTTCCAAATAAGGCCCCAGGACATATCTTTTCGGGGGTCCACCATTCAACCCACTACAAGTGGTTCCTTGCCTTGCCTTCTAGAAGCTTCCATTCTTTTGGAGGGAGACTAATGACAACCCCCTCACTCAAAATTTTAAAAAACCATACAAGTCAGGTGTTGATAAGAGCTGTGAAGAAAACTAAAGTGAATGAGGGGCTGGAGGGTGGTGAGGAGGCCGTTTCCACACCCTTGAGCAGAGACCCGAGGGCGGTGAGGTGGTGACCCATGCAGCCATGGGGGGAGAGGGAACAGCAGGCGCAGAGGCCACAGAGGAGGAATGGTGGTGTGTGTGAGGAGCAGCAAGGAGACCGTGTGGCTGGAGGGCAGTGAGCAAGACGAGGAGAGAAGAATGATTATGATTTTGGGTGCCATCAGCTAAGGGGCCTTCACACGTACTAAGAGGACTACTTCCTACCCATGCCTACTGTGGTTCTTTCTATGTACCTGTGCTTGATGCGGACAAGCTCGGCTAATTCCCACACGGCCCTACCTGGGGGCTGTTATGATCAACCTCCTTCTCCCATTATTTTGATAAGTAAACTGAGGTCACTTGTACAAGGTCACTTAGCGGCAGAGCTGCGGCCTCAGAGCTACTTCCAGGCCCTGAGCCCCACTCCGCAGGGGCTTTCTTAAAACAGAAGAAGGAAAAGGGAGGACGGTTGTGTTTAACAGAATTTCTTCAAGCCTCGCCTAGACTGCAGAACAAAGGCGTTTCTCCAACAGCGGGCGGCTCTGGGGGCGCTCGGGAGGGGCCGGCCGGTGTCCTGCTCTGACTTTCAAGGAGGTCGGTTATCGCAGAAAACAGTCTTCACAGTCGGACCCCCGGTGGGCAATCGGCAAAATTGCCATGAGTGATCCTTGCAGGCGCTAGCAGACAGAGCCGCCTCCTCATCTGCTGTTCCCAGTGTGGGGCCGAGGGGCTGGAGAGCTTTTAAGCCGACTGAGTTTGGGGGGGCGGGGCACAGAGGCCTCAGCAAGAGTTGCTGAAGGGATGGGCTGAGACCCCTTCCAAACAAGGCGGCTGGGGCAGGACAGCAGCCCAACCTGGGCAGCGTTGGGTGTTGGGGAGTATGTTTTGTACTATTGTTGGTATTCAATTATTGTTTAAAATTCATATCAAAATAATACACATACATATTTAAATAGTCAAATAATGTCCCCTAATACTTTCCCCTCGCCCTCTAAATGCTAGCCATGCTGGCCTTCCTTTTGTTCTCTAACACACCCAGCTGATTCCTGCCTCAGGGCCTTTGCACTGCTGATCCTTCTGCCTGAAGAGCTCTCCTGTTGTCTCATCCAGTTTCAGCTCCAGGTCACCTCCTCAGAGAGGTCCCCCCGACCATTCATCCAAAAGTGCTCACTCCTGTGACTGTATATGTGTCCCATCACCAGCATGGTCGCCGTCATTTGGCATGATCCGGAACGGCCATGTTTAGTCATTCAGTTGTTCATGTACCATCTGTTCTGTCTCCTCCACTAGAATGCCAGCACACGAGGGCAGGCCCAGGCCTGTCTTGCTCACTGTGGAGTCCCATGTGCCCAGAGCAGAGCCTGGGATGTAGTCGATTCTCACTGAATGTTTGTCAAGAGAGAAATGGAGAAGGACGGGAGGGACAGACAGGCAGCCACAGCGACCTCGCTCACCTCTTCTCTTCCCCTGCCTCTGGCAGGAGGAGCCCCATCCTCACCCACGAACTGGACCCAAGTATAGCAGCTGCTCTTCTGGGGGACTAGAGGAGACAGGCAGGAGAGGGGCCCTGAAGAGCTTCTTCCAGAAGCCCCAGGCCCCCTCAGTCCAGACTCTACGAGGTGGCCAGACAAGGCTCTCGCTCCACCGGCCCAGCTGAGATTCTTATCCACAGGATGTGGCAGGACGTGGTGTCTAAGGGCCTGGGCTCCGATGTCAGACACATCTTTGTTGGGATCCTGGGTCCATCACTCATGACCTTGGGCAGGTCATTTACCATCGCTGACCCTCAGTCTCCTCACCTGTAAGGTGGCGGTGGTCCCACTGATGCAGTGGAGGTGAATTAAGACAATATTCAGGTAACAGGCCACCCAGCGGGATTTTTCTCCTGTTTTGTTCCTGCTTGGCAGCTAAGGGCAAAGCTGAGGACAAAAGCTGTCAAGCATCCCACATTCCAAAGAGAGGGAGCTTCTGTGAGGACCACACAGACAGACCGGGGTGCCTGCAAGAAAGGGAACTGACATCTCGTTTGCCAGCTGGATGGTGGCTGAGCTGGAGACTCCCCAGGCCCCCGCCGGTGCCCCTGTAAGAGAGAAGCACAGGCAGAGAGCTTCCTCAGAGCCTGCGGAGGTGAGGAAGGCATTGCTATTTTCAGTCCCTCTCCCCCTGCCGTGGGGTAGGAGATGGGGGTGTGTATCAGCTAACGAGGGCCCTGAGAACACCACGTAACAAAGAGCCACCAAATCTCAGCGGCATACAACACACACGTCTATTTAGCTCAGGAATCTGCAGGCTGCTGGGGTTGGACGATCTAGAACGAGCTGAACAGCTCTGCTGATGTCACTGGGCCCACTCACATGTCCAGGGCGTGGCTGGGGTCAGCTGGTCTCAGCTGGGTCATCTGGCAGCTCTAGGACTTCAGCTGGGCCCACTGTCATGTCAGAGGGTGGGCTGGGGTCTGCCAGTCTCAGCGTGGCCTGCTCGCCTGTCTGGGGCTGTAGGCTGGGCTCGGGGTGGGGTGGGGGCAGCTCTGCTGAGCTTGGCAGCTGGCTCAGGTGTCTGCAGCTGGCGAGTGTTGGCTGATCTAGGCTGGCCTCAGCTCCTGTCCTGTGTCCTTCCTCCTCCTCCTGGGCCCAGGGGGCAGTCCAGGCCTCCTCTTTCCATGACAACGGCGGAGGTGCAAGGAGACAAGCAGCAGGCCTCTGCAGGTCTAGGCTCAGAACTGACGCCCTGTCACTTGTACCTTACCCCACTGGGCAAAGAAGTCACAGGGCCAAACAGGAAGTCAAGGGGCAGGGAGTCAATTCCTCCTCCTTAGCTAGCATTAGCAGCGGAGCTGAGAGCCCAGGCAAAGGGCAAGCACGGGGAGGGGAAGAAGCAGGGCCGAGAGTGCTGCCCGCTGCTCGGATCTTGGAGTTTGGGGTACACTTGGGAACCTGGACACCGGGGGCATTTCTGGCCCAGAGATCTCTGAAAGTGGGGGGCCCGCTGCAGGGACCCAGGCCCACAGCTGACCTGGATTTGCAGGGCCGTGGTGGTGTGCACCTGGGGAGAGCTAGGGGAAGTCTCTTTCTTCTCTGTGGCCCTCAGAAGGGTAGATAAGGACTCCCTTCGTCCCCAGAGGGGAGTCACAGGACCGCTCCAGGAACCACAGAACCGAGGGATGGGGCAGACTCCTGACCGGGAGAAAGCACTGAGGACTGACCCACGGTGGCGCCAGTGCAGCGCCCCAGCGGCCGGGGTGAGGCTGGCCTCTGCTCCACGACTGACGGGGGCCCCACCTGCAGGGACCTCCGTGCCTCCAACCCCGAAGGAGCCAGGAAGTGGGAGAGGGATAAGGAAGGTGTGGAGGAGCCTGACACAGACGTGTGAAGAGCCTGTGTGTGAGGAGCAGCGAGGACCAGCGGAGGTGAGGAGCTCCGCATTGAATTGAAGACCAGACCACAGTTAGAAAACAAGCGGGCCTGAGCCTACTACTGAAATGAGACCATCCCAACAACAGAAAGGACCAGAAGCTGTGGAATCTGGGCAGCCTGGCGCTGAGGGACAGAGTGTAGTTGAGGGCAGTTACGTGAATAGTAAAAAGAAAATACTGACAATGACAGCAGCTAACACAGACACTGCTTCCTGTGTGCCAGGCACAGCTCTAGTGCTTTCGATGTAGTCTCTCTTTTCATCTTCATGACAACCCCATAATATCATTATTATTATATTACTTATCATAATATTATTATCTCCATTTTAAAGATAACTCTGGAGATTACCTCTGAACCTCCAGAGAGGTTCAGAAACTTGCCCGAGGTCACACAGCGAGAGGTAAGGAGCCAGGACTGGATCCAGGCAGTCGGAATTCTGAGTCTATGGCTATGCTCCCTCCTTATTTTTTAAGAAATGAAACCATTTCATATTTATCCCCAGTGAATTAAATGCCCAAATAAACCAGTCACTCAAGAAGGTGCTCAAGAAGGTTCCTTCTCTGGCCTTTTCCTCCCACTGACCTGGACCACAGTGGTTGCCCTGGTGCCATGGTGACCTCTCCCGGGGGCGTGCAGAGGCACAGTGGAGGGGGCTGAGCTGCGAGCCGGGATCCTAGGTTCTAATGCAGCTCTGACCCCGGCTTGCACATCTGCCGGTTCCCCACCCTGGCCTCAGGCTCCGGAGCTGTGAATCAAGGGCATTGGACTTGGCTGTGACCAGGGAGGCTGTGTCAACACCTCCTGGGGAGGTCATGCACTCTCTGCCTCCACAGACAGTTCCTGCTCTCCCAGACGGGTGTGTGTGCATGTGCACGTGTACGTGTGTGCGTGTGCATCTGTGCGTGTATGTCCGTGTGTGTACCTGCGCGCCTGTGTGTGCATGTGCATGTGTGTCTGAGTGAGTGTGCACGTGTGTCTGCGGGTATGTGCATGTGTCAAAGTCACAGGCTGTGTCCCGAGGGTGGCGGCCGTGTAGAACAGGGCAGAAGATCTGGCGGCAGGAAGCGGCCGCAGGGATAGCCCAGGAAAGCCTCACTGTCCACCAGCCCCCTCGGACCACCCCAAGACCCCAGGGCCAGCACTGCGGGGCAGGGGTGCTCAGCAAGAGCCCCATCTGCGTCAGACGCAGCAGGAGAGCACTGACCCGCAGGCCACCACCAAACCTGGGGTCACGTTCCCGCTCTGCTGTGATGCTGGGCAAGTCTCAGGTCCTCTCTGAGCATCTCTGAGTCCCTGCCCCTGAAAGCAAGAATAGCCATCCACCTCTCCCGGGGGCCAATGTCTGAGGAGTGCATGAAGGACTTGGGGGGCTGCCAAGAGATGGGCACTGGGGGCCCAGCCGGGGACAGTCCCCCCTCCTCACACCTGCCTCATGTCTACACCCGGCCCGCGTGTAGACACTTTGCTCAGCTGGTCTCCATCCTTTCCAGACCTAGTATCAGCTGAACCTCCAGTCACCCCTTACTGCGGCTGACCAGCCAAAACCAGGCCTCCAGTGCTGTGGGTTACACACTCCGAGGCCCAAAGCAGCCCCGTAGCGATAACAACCCGACGGGCCACTGTTTATTGAGCAACTACTGCGACCCAGGCTTGAAGAAGAATACTCTGCATCCATCATCTCACGTGCTCCTTCAACAACCCTGGGAGAACTGGTACTAACTCCACCTTATAGATGAGGCCTGAGGACCAGAGAGCCTAAGTGACTTGCCTGAGGTCACACAGCTAGGCAGACTGACCTGTGCTTAGAAGCACAAGAAAGAGAAACCAACCTACATACAAGTGTAGCATCACTTTGAAACATTGAATCTAATTCTATGGCTTAGAGCTGGGTTTCTTTTTCTAGTTTTATTGATGTATAATGGACTTAGTATTATTTTTATTTTAAATTACTTTGGGGTGGGGGAGATTGGCACTACACTTTTTCCCGTGTTTAGGGTCTGGCCCTACAGTTAGTAAGTGGCAGCGTGTGAACTTGAACCCAGATCTGCCCGAGTCTGACTCCTAAGATCCAGGACTCCTCGGCAAGGACAGATGGACTCTGACTTCCACCAAGCTCCCAGACACCCACCTCTCTGGCTGCCTCAGCACCTCCGGAGGGACCTGGGACTGGGAGAGAGACAGATGGTGGGGTCCCCAGGAAGGCCCAGATCAGCCCCCTGGCACTGTTGCCCACCCTAACCTGAGGGGATGGTCTGTGGTGGGTCCAGCTGTAGGAAGCCTAGGGATCCCAAAAATCCTTGTGTGGCCACCTAGTGGGCGTAGGTCACACACGCAGCTGCCCACCATCTTTTAACTAGCCTTTGTGTCTGTGGGAAATTCTCACATTAGGAGCCCATCTCCCCAGCGTGGAAGGCAATACTCATGTCCCCGCCTGCCTGTCACCATCAGATGTGCCCACCTCGGATTCCACTTTGGCAGAGAGTCAAGTCGCGTCCTGGAGCAGGAGGCAGAGCGTGGGGAGGACATCGTGATTTTAAAGGCAGGTGTCAAGACTGACCAGCGGCTGGAGTTCAGCTCCTCGAGGTAGAGCTTCCAGCCTGATCAGGGATTCCCTGAGCAGCCTGATGTTCTCATCAAGTCCTGTGGGTCAGCACTGAAAGGTGACAGACTACTCGGATATGGTGATGAAGCGCCCCTCTCCCTAGGGAAGTGAATTCCTGATTCTCCCTGATTCGGGCAGTACTGCTGGCACAAGGCTCCTGTCCCCTCAAGGATGCAAGTCCAGGACTGACCCCAAAACTCTGCCCCTGGGAGGCTGGAGGGAGTTGGTGGGTGGGAGGGGCCGGAGGGGGAGAGGGAAGACAGAGCATGAGGAGTGGGAAGAGGACCATCACCTGTCACCACGTCCACGCTGCTGGACGGAAGGCTGGCCAGTGAGCACCAGCCCCCTCAGGAGCCACAGTGGTCAAGCTCCTCGTTGGTGTCCACTGAGGCCTTCCCATAGGCAGCAACTGGCGTGTTGCCCAATGACTGACCAGCAGGACTGATGCCCATCTGTGTCTGAGCTCTGGCTCTGCCTCCTCTGACGGCACTTCTCATTGCCAACTCCCTTTTCTACGGCCATGGCCTCTCCAGAGTTATCTGGAAGAGTGGTGGGAGCTGGACCCCTGGGGGAAAGCCCTACACCCCGCAGGGCCTGGTGGACTGGAGGGAGGCCACCGAGTTGCCTAAGCCAGGGAAGGAGGGCAAGGCCTGGTTCCCACGGTCGGGGGAAAGCTGAGGCTCAACAGCAGGGGGCCCCAGGCCGCATAGGGCAACAGGCCACATGGAGGGAGGGGGAGTGGCTACAGGAGCCCCCCCCCAGGCTGGGCGGGCTGGGAAGGCACAGGCTGCTCCACCGCCACTTCTCTGCTGTGGCACCAAACAGCACGGAGGCCTCGAGCCCACTTGCTCTGATTTTCTACTCTGCTAACAGGAAGGTGGAGGCTTCAGGTGCCAATGACAACTTTAATGAATATTTCACCTAATGTGTCCTGGTGGGGACTGGTAAAGGCCAGATGTACAGGCTGGAGGTGTGGCCTACAGGTGCACTTAGCCTCAGATACAGGATTGAGTCGATTTTGGGTATTCAGTCCTGAGGGGACCATGCCCTAATAATGGCCTTGGTCTAAGGACCCAAAGTCCAAAACAAGGGCCAGATGTCCCTCCTCCGACCCTGTAAAGACATAAGCTGCCTCCTCCGAAGCCACCCTGGAGAGAGAAGGGATGAGGGGGAAGGGAGACCTCTTGAGACCAGACAGTTTCGATGGGGAGTTTGACAAATTCACCATGGGCAGCTGTGCAGGTTGTTCACTGTCCAAGAAGGCCTGGCCGAGGGAGCGACTGCGTGTTGAAATCTCGCCCACCTTCCACTCTCCTGGAGCAGAGCTGAGCCTGCTTGGAGGAAGAGGTGCCTTTTGAAATTCTCCCAAAACCTATCTAAAGTTTGAACTTTTACTGAGTATTTTATCCAGAAGAAACTGTTTTAAATCTGGCGAGAATGATTTCTGTTTAATGGGCACAGTTTTAAAAAATACAGTTTTCCAGAGTAAAATGAGATCACTTGTAGAAACAGGTACATTGTGTGCACATCTGAGTCAGGTCAGAGTACAGAGTACATTTTGTCCACCACCCTACACACGCGCGTGTGTACACATACACACACTTGTGTAACTATTATTATGTAAAGCACATGGCAGGAAGCTCCCCGCCCTTGAGGGCAGGCCCCACGTGTTATCCGTGCTTCATGCCTAGTCCTCGGTCCAGAACATGTCACAGAGCAGAACCTCGGCAAATGTCTGGCGATGGAGGAAAAGACTGACTAGGCGAGTGATGCATAAGTGACATGTGCCTTTGAGCTGAGGGGCTCTGACATGCATTGTCATATTAAGGGAAACCTATACAGCTGGCCTTGAATTCCACGACCCTGTCCACAGAGAAACCCCAGGGAGCCTTGCACCCAGAGATGGGCTGAAGTGCCCGAGGCCTCCCAGAAGTGCAGCTCCAGCTGGGTCACCTGCAGAAGGGATTCTGCGAACAGCTCTCAAAGCGACCGATGGAAGCAGAACCAACTAGGTATGGCGCCCTACTGTGCGCCAGGAAGCAGGCCCGCTCCTCACATGTGCTGGCTGGGGGCCCTGCCGTGCCCTGAGAGGCGACAGGGCCCAGAAAAGGAAAGGGATGGGACCCAGCAGACATGGCGAATCTGGGGCCCAGAAGGACCCAGACGCCAAGCTCTCACTTCCCGCTCTCCCCACAGCCAGCTCGGGCTGCGGTCCCCCTCCAGCAGCTCCACCCACAACGCACCTCCACTCAAGGCTGTCAGCAAGCAGAACACGGAGCACAGCAGCCACAGCACCTCGGCAGGGAACAGAGCAGAATCTCGACTCCTACGCACCTGGTTTGAACTCTCGCCCTGCCACTTTCCAGCTGTGTGACCTTGGGCAGGCCATATAACCCCTCGGGGCCTCATTGTTGTGTCTGTCAATGGGAACAGAGACAAATGTCCTGTCTCTCTGATTCATGAGAACATGAGCTTCCAGACGACTGACGTGAGCACGGAAGGGGCTTCCCGGGCCCTCAGCACTGAGGTTTCCCCGGTGTGGCTGAGAGGCAGCTGACCCCTGTGTGCACTGGCACAGCAGAAAGAACTCGGGCTCTGGGGCCATGCAGACCTAAAAGTGGACCTCAGCTTTGCCAGTGACTTTCTCTGTGGCCTTGGGAAAGTCACTTCCCCTCACTGAGCTTCAATCTCACCTGAAAGCATTTGCTCTGAAAGCAGGGGAATCCTAAGGAGGTGGGGCGGATGCCTGCAGAAGGCAAACCCGTGCTGCGTCTGGGAGGCAGTGCTGGCCTGTCTCCTCCTGCATCGGGGTAGGCTGGAACCAATTTTGGAAATGCCATGATACAGATCATTCGCGTAATAAAATCCCCCAGAGCTTCCTCGGGCTCCAGGCCCCTCCCCGGGCAGGCTCAGTGAGGGGAAGGTTGAGATGCTGTGCACATCCTTCTCCAGAGCCTGAATCACTTCTCCTCGAGTGCCCTTCAGAGCTGGAAGCAAGGTCGCTGAGACCGCTGGGAGCTCAGGAATCACCAACTCCACGGTGGCGTGGCGGATGGGGACTTGGGCAGGGGAGAGGTGGGGCGTGGGCAGGTCGCAGGGGCCACAGGCTCCGCCTCTGCAAAATGGGAATCACGCCTTCCTCAGGGCTCCAAGGACAAAGGCATCTGTCCTGGCTTCTCAGGGAGGAGCCTCGCCTCTGGACGTGTCTCTGGCCTCAGGCCCCTAGGCCAGCTCCACACACCAACGTGGGTCTGAGAGGTGAGGTCCCAGACGACTTCCCACAGTGCTCTGGAGGCCGTGTCAACCTCACTGGCCCCAACCACGGCTTAGGTTAAAACAGCCATAGACAGCTGGGGTCTCTAGGGACCGTGTGACCCATCAAAAGGTGTGTATGTGCAGAGGCCCCAGAGGGCAGAACACTGCCACACGTGTAGCATGATCTTATTCCCACGGAAAGAAAGAGGTGTGTGGACGGTATATGTACAGAAATGCAAGGGAAGCTCTGGAAGGCCGCCCACTGAGACATTAAATGACTTGAGATTTTTATTTCCTTGTTGTTTATCTGCAAGGAATATGTATTATTTCCACAATAAAGAGAAGGTAAAAAAACCCCTAAAACTAAGCTTATTTTTAGAAATATACCTGTTGCCAAAATGCCCACCTGTCAGGCCTGTGGAGCTGCTAGATGTTGCATTTAAATAATTTTTCACCGCCCCACCCCCACCCAGGCTAGCACCTAGGCCCTTCTGGGTCCCTGGGGGCCCAGAGTCAGCACCACCCAAGGCTGGGAGGCCATATGTCTGCTAAAAAACCCACCACCCCACCAACTGCAAGGGTCTGAGCCAATTAATTAACGTGGGTTTTTAAAGATGTTTCCAAATGATGCAGACAGGCAAGAGCAGAAAAGGGAGTCCTCGAGCTCAAGAAATCTTTCACTGAAGAGCATTCACCCAGTGCTTCTCCCCAAGGAGCCCGGAGAGGTGAGGCCAAGCGTTCGAGCAGACACCAAGGACATGGCTTCACTATGTTAAAAATGAGTCAGAAGAGGGGCCAGCCCGGTGGTGCAAGTGGTTAAGTGCGCGCGCTCCGCTGTGGCGGCCCAGGGTTCACCGGTTCGGATCTCAGGCACGCACTGACGCACTGCTTGTCAAGCCCTGCTGTGGTGGCGTCCCATATAAAGTAGGGGAAGATGAGCATGGATTTTAGCCCAGGGCTTGTCTTCCTCAGCAAAAAAAGAGGATGGGCAGTTGTTAGCGCAGGGCCCATCTTCCTCACAAAAAAAAAAAAAAAAAAAGAGTCAGAAGACACCTGAGTGTGACTCCAGGCTTCCTCCTGTGAGGAAAAACCCATTTGGATAAATCTGGAAAATCCTCACACACTCAACCCTTTCGGGGCACCTGCCAAGCCCTACGCTGAGCGCTGAGGACAAAGACACAACCCCTGCCTTCAAAGAGTTCTCATTTTGGTGGGGGACACCACAGGAGCCAATGACAAGAGGGGACACAAGTGCCGTGGGGGCTGTGAAGAAGCCCCCGTCAAGAGGAGTTCAGGAGAGCTTCTGAGAAGGAGTTGGAGGAGGAAGCGGTGAGGAGGGCAGCCAGCTTAGTCTGAGAGGTCAGGGAAGACCCCCGCTCTCCCCAAGAGCTGGTCCTGGAGATGACCCAGTGGTCATACCACATTCGCCAAAACGCTCGCCGCACAGAAGACACTGCTCGTCATTTGCGTGGCTCAGTGCTCGGGCCCAGTTCAGAGCTGACTCCTCCTGATGAGCCAGGCTGCCGCACCTGAAGCTGAGAGGAAGCATGCCAGTGGGACTTCATCTTCTCTCACGTTCTCTCATCTTCCATGACGTGACAAGCCTCACAGAGGCCGAGACTTTCTCTTCCAGACCAGTAGTCCCACTTGATACCTGTTGTCCCAGAACTATTGCTAATAATGTCTCTTTTTACTCAACACAGCCTGGTTTGGAAAAAAAAAATTAGTTACCTTACTCATTTCCCCATCAAAGCTTCATGGCAATCTTCATGTCTCCAGCCAGCTCCAGCCTGCCTGCCATCCTCAAGACGCCATCACACCTGTGTCTTCACCCTTTCTCCAACCACCTGCCCACTGGTGAATTCCTTCACAGCCTCCAGGAGCCTGCTCAGATGATCATCACCTGAAATGAAGGCTCCCCTGGTCCTCAGCCCTCCTCCAGTTCCCTCTACAACCCTCTGTCCGTTTCCTAGACTCCCAACCCCCATCACAGTACTTAGCACACCATTCTGCAACATGTTTGCCTGTCTGTCTCCTCACTGGTGTGTGAATTCCTTGCAGGTGTAGGCTGTGTCTTAGTAATCTCCAAGTCCTTCACGTGCAGCCAACACCTGGCTTATAGAGGTATTTGATAAATAAAGTTTGTTAAATTAATGAACCACCATCAATCGTGGTTCCTCTCAAAGCTCAAGGAGTCAACTAGAACTATCAGCTCCTTTCCTCTCCCTGTTCCCAGCTGCCCTGCAGAGATGTCATGCTGGGACGATGTTGCTCAGAAGTGGGCAGGAGGCCTGGTGAGGTCTCACCACTAACCAGCCAGGGGGCGCTGGGCCTCAGAGTCCCCAAGATCCACAAAACCAAGGGTCAATTTGGTCAAATGGTCTCAAACGAAGCCTTAAAGCTGAGATATTTTGCAACTCTGAAGTCTGTAACTTTTATCCTTCTTCAGAACAAAAATTAGTCGCGAGCAATACCTACCACAAGCCTCAAAGGCATCTGACCCAGCAATTTCATATGTAGGAATTGAACCTATGGAAATAATCAGACAAGCACCAAGATTTACGCAAAAGGATGTTCACTGCAACATCATTTGTAATGAGAAAAATCGTAGACAAATCATGGTATATCCATATGACAGAATACCATTTGCCATTAAAAATCGTGTTTTAGTCAATATTTAATAACCTGAGAAAATGATCATAATATGTTAGGTAAATTAAAAAGGAGACTACAAAACAACAGGAGCTCAATTTTACAAAAAAAAAGGAAAAGCAAAACCATATATATTTACACACATATAAGGAAATGCAGAGAGAAAATTCACCAAAATATTAACAGTGATTTTCTCTGGGCAGTGGGATTAGATGACCTTTTAGTTTTCTGCGTTTTTTACATATTCTTTTACAACATTTTATAGTCAGGAGGAAAAACAAGGTTGCGAAAAAAAAAAAAAAAGTTGAGGGGCCAGCCCAGTGGCGTAGTGGTTAAGGTCATGAGTTCTGCTTTGGCAGCCCAGGGTTCACGGGTTCAGATCCTGGGCACAGACCTACACCACTCATCAAGCCATGCTGTGGTGGCGTCCCACATGAAGATTTGCACAGGTGTTAGCTCAGGGATAATCTTCCTCACCAAAAAAGTCCACCCTCCTTTGTGTGAGGCCAATGGCAAGCAGTGGAGGAAAATGCTAGAAATTGTGAAGATAAATGTTTCATCAGATCCCTTCCCAAAGCCAGGGCTGTGCCTTTGGCGAATGGAAATGACATAAGGCAGAGGAAAAGCAGGACATGGGCCCCAGAATAGAGCAGGACAGCCTTCTGACACTCAAAGGCAGCAGGGGAAGCAGCCCACCTTCGTTCAAAACCCCCTGCCATTGTCAGTCCCCAGCTGAGACTGACCTAAAGGCTCCCTATTGTCCATCTCTATCCTTTCCCAACCCCCTTCCCTCAGTACGCAAAGACAATTTCTGGATTCGTCAAGGGGCTGCCAACTCACCCAATTCCACCCACACTTAAGGCCCGCTCTGTGCCGGGCCCTTTGTAAGGCAGTGCGGACAAGAGGAATCGGGTCAGAGATCCATCTGACTTCCCTCCTAGCCTCTACTTGCACACTTCTAAGGACGGGGAGCTCACTAGAGCCCACGCAGTTGGTGCCATGCCCATCAGTCTTGTAACAAAAACCCTCCCTCCCAGCCCACCCTACTCCCCACAGCCTTTCCTCTGCCAGCCCAAGTGCTGCCTTGGGTTCTGTCCAAGGGAGAGGCTCCCAGGCGACAAAACCATCCCCTCACTGCCTCCATCTTTAGGCATTCAAAAAGCCCTTTCATGACCTTAGGCATAGACAACGCTCCAGGCCTTCCGTAGCAGGCAGGTGAGGTGGTATTTATAGCCCAGGAATAACTGGATGTTAATTTCTTTCTGCAGAAGAGCGACTGGAGTTTCAATTCCCTCCTCTCCAAACTCTGAAGAGGGGCTAGCTGCAGCTGGGAATCTGTGATTGACACGGAAAAAGGCGCTGACTCACACACACACCCCACCTCCCCTCAAAACCAGCCCAGACCCCCCTCCTCCCAAGTGATTCTTATAAAAGCCTCAGAGGTAGAAGCCATCAGCCCCCACTCCCTCCTCAGTTCTACCAACAAGCCAGTGGCCATCCTCCCCCTTCACGGAGCACCGCCACCCTCACTTTCAGGTCAGCAAACCTCTTCCAGCCAGATGTCGTATTCCACATTAGAATCTACCCTAGTCCTGTCCATCCAGTCATTGTGACACTGTAAAGCAGGAGTTGATGCTGATCTGCTATCCCAGAAACTTTGAGGGCAAGTGCCATTTCCACACGTCAACGGCTGGACCAGGCCTCAGCTCTCAGACACACCAGTAAGCCCTGAGTCCCACCAGCTCCCCACCCCTCACATAGAGAGCTACACCCTCTCTCCTTCCCTCCATCCCCTCCCCTCCCCTCCCCTCGTTCTCAGACACTCTATCAAGAGACCTCTACCTCCCTGCTGTCCTCAAGTGACACTTCAGTCCACTGAGGGACAATTCCCGGCTGAGTATCTTGGAAAGGGATCCATTCTCTGGGAGGTGGAAGAGTGGGAGGCCACACTTGGAGGAGCAGGGGTGGTGGCGGCTCCACACCAGGTTAACTACCAGTGAGACCAAGTCTCCCACCCACTCTGAATGTGAGAAACAGGGACCCTGTGTCTTTACACAGCTTAAGATGTTATCTAGAAAAGGGTGGGATGTAGCCAGACTCTACACAAGTTGGTCTCCCTCTGATGTTCTCCCCAGGGCACAAACACGGGCCTCATCCCTCACTGCTCTGCTCCCCACCAGGATGGTCCCTTCACCAGGATGCTGGTCCTGAGGTTCTGAGTGGAGAGAAGCTCCCTACCCAGCATTTATATAACAACAACATAAGCATTTTATTTTTTCATGAAGCTTCTTAGTTTCTTAGTATCACAATGGAATGATGAGAAAACGAGAACCAAAAAAAAACACGAGTCTGCAAATCTCTGACAAATAGCAGAGACTTCAAGGCAATTGTGGGGGCAGGAGGGAGAGGCTTGATAGAAGTGCCAACGTAGTTCCAACATCATGTCTCTCCTTAGCTGGTTGGGCCGGGGACGGCAGGGGTGGGGGGAGGTGGAAGGGTGAGAAGGTGGCACTGTCATAGCTGTCCTTGGCATTTCTATCTCATGACTGATAAACGCATGATCTGCACGGTCCACCCCACAGGATTTCCCGGTGCCTCCCTGGTACCTGGCCACAGGACCCTCTGCCTGCTCCAAACGCCCTGGGCACTCCAACCAGTGCCGAGATAACACCCTGAAGCCAGTTCTGCTGGGTGGGCGGCAGGAGAGAAGCATGGAGAGGGCAGGGGGCCAGCAACGATGCTGAGGGTGTGAGAATCCGAGGTGCGGCCAAGACTCGTCTGGGAGCCGTCTGGGGTGGGAGGTGGAGGTGGTGCAGGTGGCAGCGGCAGGAGCCTGCGTCCTCCGGGCAGTAAGCAGGCTGTGCCTAGAGCTTCACAGTGCCGGGGGGCAGGCTGTCGTTGCAGAGTCTGTAGTAACGCAGGTCGTTGACCAGCCTGTGCACATTCTGGGTGAACGAGGGCAGGTCCTGGAAGGCAGAGGCACAGCTGCAGCCTGACCCCCCAGCACCCCAAATCACCCACCCACCCTACCAGCCACTTCCACCCCACAGTGAGCCTTGGAGCTACGTGAACATTTTACAAAACTCAAAACTTCTCCTCCTTGCAGCGTGTGTCAGCAAAGGGACTGCGGGAGAAAAAGGACAGCTAGGACTTCCCTAGTGCTCCCCACCTGCCAGGCCCTGTCCCGAGCAATTCAGACACTCCTTCACTCCATTCTCACCACCGGCCTGCGACGCAGGCTCTATTAGTACCGCCATTTTAAGGATGAAGCAAGTGAAGCACACAGAGATTAGGAAACTCGCCCCAGGTTACACAAATAGGAAGGGAAGGGGGTCCAGACTGGAATCGCTCGTGAACACTGGTATGGCTGCCAGTGCACACCTCTCCTTCACCACGGCCAACAGAGCCATGTGCTCAGAATCCTTCTCCACCCAGGCCCCACCAATCAAGAGTGACACACCAGCAGTAGCCCACGTGCCCCGACACCTAGCCCGCTGGGCCACAGGCTACGAATGGAGACCCGGAGCAGCTGGAACTCCACACTCTACCATATACCACTCCCACACCGCCTGAGGTCGCTTCCTCATCTTTAGATCGGGTTACTGAATGCTGGATTGTAGGTCCAAATGCAGGGTAACAACAACGGTGCCCGTCACTGACCAGTCGAGCCCTGCCTGGCTGGTAGCACCAAGGCGATCCCTCCTGAAACCCCGGGTGACAGGCGAGGCTCAGAAAACAGCTGAAGGCACTTCCAGCTCTCCTCCACTCCACCAACACTTTCCTAACTTCTACTCCTCTTCAAACTTCAGCTCAAAGCCGGCCTCTTCCAAAAAGGCCGCTCGGATACTTCCTATTTCCTGGCCCCAGCAGGCTAGGTCAGCGCCTCTGCTTCAAGTTCTCAAAGTGCGCTCGGCTCGCCCTGCTTGTGGACACTGTATGTGGGCTCTGGAGCCAGAAGACCCAGGTCTGAAGCCTGCTCCCTGGCTCAACCATTCCCAAGTTCCTGCTCCCTGGCTCGACCATTCCCAAGTTCTGTAACTGCCAACTAACTGCTGACCTTTCTGAGCCTGGGTTCATCTGTGAAACGGGGTTAACAGGACCAACACTTTAGAAGGTTGTTGGAAGGCGTGAAACAGCGGGGCATGCAAAGTGCTTGGCCCAGTGTGGTCCAACAGAGGGCGCTGCTGCCTGTCTTCCCAGCAACACTCCTTGAAGGCAGGGAGGGACTGGTGCCCAACAACCTGGCACCAGGCCGGAGAGGCAGCCAGCTCCAAATACACAGTGAATGAGTGACTGAAGGTGCTGAGTCCTTTATTTCATCCTCAAGAAAACAAACCAAGAGATGTCTTTTAAATCAGTGACTCCCAAATGCCAAATTCAAATTTCCTGGGCAGAACACAAGAGTAAGTTTCTCTATTTTTAATAAGCACTTCAGGTGCTTTGATGCATTAACTAGATTTGGAAACCACTGCTTTAAATCAAGAAGCTGACTGATGACATCACTAGAAACTGATCATTAAATATTATGATTTGGCCTTTAGGAAAAGGAAGAAAAAAGACCCAAATGGCTAAAGTGAACTTCAAGAAGCTTAGGAGAAAACAAGATAGATCCCAGGGAAAGAAAGGTTCCAAGACAAAGGAAAACAGCTAAGTCTCAGAAGAAACTGTCCTAACACATATCACAGACAACAGGGAGGAAGAGGAGTTTGCTCTAACAGGGGCAACATGCAAATCTGAGCACTGTGGGAGAACCAGGGACAGGCTGCTCAAGTGCAGCAGTCACAGGAGGAACACTAAAAGGATGTGGGAGAAAGAAAAGACGTCATTTTATCAAGTGTGAGGTGGAGAAAGACGAAAATTACTTATTCCATAGGAGAAGTTCCAGGAAGACTTATTGGGCAAACAGTAGAGACGAAAGAGCTGGAACGGGAAGGAAGACAGGCGAGCACCCAGACACACCAGCACCAATGCTTCAAGTGCATCCAGGGCTGTCACCACCCCAGCTCCCACCCAAGGTGTGGCACAGGTGGGGAGAGCCCACCTCACCTTCCCCAGATGGACAGCAGTGGGGACAAGAGCATGAGTACTGGGAGGGCTCCTCCCAGGACCCGACGGCAGGTCAGCCCATGTAGTCTGGGAGGAGCCCAAGGTCCCATCTCTAACCTTGGGGACCCAGAGATGCTGCTCCCAAGCACCAATCTTCTTGGCCTATCTGCAAGTCCGCAAGTTGGGGCTGTAGTGGCTCATGACCCATGAAGAAACAACGGCTGGGCCCCAGTCAGAGATGTGCTCGACGGGGTGCAGCAAGTACAAAGAAGCCCAGACAAATGAGAGGGACTGCTGGGGCTGGAACTGGAGCCCCATGGCTGAGACGAAGAACATAGGTGCTACAGAAGCCAAAGATGGGGAAAAGCACATGCCCCTCAATCCAGCCACAGCACCGAGTCATCTGGGAATCGCACAAGCTCCTGGGGAGCCACCAAGCCACAAACCATGCACAGGGGCAGCCTGCCCCCTCCTCACTGAATAGGCGCCAGGCTTGAGAGCCCACCCATGCCCTCCCTTTAGCCTGGCCTCTCTCTCTCCTCACCCGATCCATCTTGAAATTCCGCCCCAGCACATTTTTCTGGTTGGCATCCACACCATCACAGCTGGTCAGGAACTCTGGGAGGAAGGCTGCAAAGAAGCCATCAAAGTCCACAGAGGCCATGTTGTAAATGGCAATCCCAATCTCCTCTTGCAGAAGGTCGTGGGACTTGTGAACCAGGACCTGGAGCAGCACGTTCACAAACTGAAACAGCATGGTGGTCCGGAAGATCTTCTGCAGACAGAGAGAGATCAGAGTGAGTGATAGCCGTGAGGGCTCACTCAGGCCCCCTGGACCTGTCCAGCTCCCAGCCTACTTCCTGTCATTAGCCCAGACCCATGACACCTCTGATGAAGGAACCTTTTTGAAACATAGGGCACTTACCTTGTGGTATAGCTTCTGCTTGGTGTTGAGAGTCTCCAAGTAGAAGAGATTTTGTTTAAATAGGTGGATGTCAGGCTGGAGAAAAGACTGTCCAAAAGCCTAGGAAATAAGACCACCATTTTAAAAGCAGCATTTAAACACCCCCAGACCCAGCCCCTCTAGGGCACCTACCCTATGACAAAAGAACTGACACTCCGCGAGTGACTCCTCGTGCCGATGGCAGGGCGAGGGTATGGGTATCCACTGCCTTGACTTTTTTGGCCTGTCTCGTCAGATCTTTGCAATGCTCCTATGCAGTCTTAGCTCCTAAGTTCTCTCTACTGGTCCTCGCTTCTTATTTTGGTCTCATCTTACACCTTTTGTAATAAACCTCTAGACCCCTTCATGGGATCTACCTTTGAAGCAAGAAGCTAACAACTCTAGTCAAATACCTCAGCAGTCTTAAGACACCGAAGCCTGCCCGCCTCCCCTCAAGCCAACCACTAGCACTCCATAAGCCGCTCTCTCCTTGGCACTCAGGTCTTATAAACCACAAATCCTTAGAGGCTCCTTCACAACTGGCTGCCTCTGCATTGGGGTTAAGCAATAGCAAATTTTTAAACTGCTTCGCAATTGCTGGACTGTAAAAGTTACTAGTTCAAGGGCAAAGGGAACCCCCCCAAAAGAAACCCACAAAGAGCCCTGCTCCAATAGAAAATGACTGTGGGAGGAATGGGGGAGGCCAATGAAATGCAAACCCAGTGGTGTGCAGGACACTTCTGTAGAACAAGCTGGGGATTGCTGTCATTCTGTCCCTGGGCTCCTAAGCTACAAGAAGGGGGTCTTACAATCCCCACTGCCGTGAGGGGATCTCCATGATGCCCAATGGTTTTATTTACTTTTTAAAGTCAGGTTTATTGAAGTGTAACAGAGTAAAATTCACCCTTTGGAGGTTTGCCATTGTGTCATTCTGACCAACACACAGAGTCATCTAACTACCATGAGAATTGAGACACAGAACACTTTCATCTCCCCAGAAAGTTCTCTCATGCTCCCTTTGTAGTCAGTGCTCCCTCCCTACCCCTAGGCAACCACTGCTCATTCTGTTCCTCTAGTTTTGCCTTTTCCAGAATGTCATATAATGGAATGGAATCATGCAGTCTGCAGCCTTGTGGATCTGGCTTCTTTCACCTAGCATAATGTATTTGGAAGTCATGTACGTTGTTGTCTGTGTAAGAATATGTTTCTTTTTACTGTTGAGTAGAAGTCATTACACATGTGCCACAGTTTGTTCATCCATTCACCAGCTGATGGATATGTAGATTGTTTCCAGCTTTCAGCAATTATGAAAAAAGCGACTATAAACATCTGTGTATAGGTTGTGTGACTACATGTTTTCATTCACCTTAGGTAAAATACTTAGAAGTGGGATTGCCAGGTCATGTAAAACTATATGTTTAACTTTACAAGAAACTGCCAAACTGTGAAGCTGTTTTTCCAAAGTGGCTTTCACCAGTCTTGAGTGCAGGACCAGGCATCAGTCTGCCAAAGAAGTCTTAAGAGAAAGGACAGAGTGTAAGAGGGAGGTAGGAGAGGAGCAAACACTTGCATACTCCAGACCCAAGGCCGTAAGGGGTACTGGAGATGGAATGCAGGGAAGGGACTGCAGAGACCAGGAGCAGGGCATGTGCTTCTCCAGAGAGGAGTTTCCACACAGGGAGTGCGTGTGCGTGCATGTGTGTACACACATGTGTGCATGGGGGCAGGGGGGTGAAGAGAGGGAGGGTGGAAGAATCCCTCTGGCTTCCCTATGAGGAAAAGCTGGCAGTGAAAAAACAAAGGACCCTCGACTTCAACCTTGGCTTAGAATAAAACCGTTATACAACCGCGTGCAGAACAAGCAGAGCACCTGAAAGCAGCAACTGACCAGCCCAGCCACGCTGGCAAGGGGAGGCTGCCCCAGGCTTCCACAGCAAGGTGCGCTCAGCAGCCCCCCACCCGACAGCTCGCTCTCTAGGGTACAACAGTCGCACTTGGTCTGAAAGGGAGCACTGACTCACGGGGCTGTGTTTCTCCCAATATGGCACAAGAATTATCTTTAAAAAATGCAGGGAGGGGCCCGCCCGGTGGTGCAGGCGGTTAAGTGCACGCGCTCTGCTGCAGCGGCCCGGGGTTTGCCGGTTCTGATCCCAGGCGTGCACCGACGCACTGCTTGGCAGGCCACGCTGTGGCGGCGTCCCATATAAAGTGGAGGAAGATGGGCACAGATGTTAGCCCAGGGCCAGTCTTCCTCAGCAAAAAAAAGAGAGGAGGATTGGCAGATGTTAGCACAGGGCTGATCTCCTCACACACACACACAAAAAAAATGCAGGGACTCTGTTCAGTTAGCCTCTGGTTAAGGAGGCCCCGGGCAACTGTGATGCAGGCAGTCTCCTTACACTTGAAGACACTGCTATAAGGCAAAAGGAACTGACATTTATCCAGCATCTCCAAGTGCCAGGTACTTTGTGTATGCTATCTCATTCAACCTCACAACAAACCCCTGAAATAGGCAGCACTATCCCCATTTTACAGATGAAGAGACTGAGGCTCCAAGAAGTTAATTAACTTCATAGGTACTAAGAGGTAGAGCTGAGCTTCAGACCCAAAACTGCAGGGCTTCCAAGATGCCACTTGTTCCAGTGGCTACATTAGAGGAAGTGGGACCATATGCCAGAGAAGCAAACTAAGGATCAGACAGCCACTGGACCCAGGTGGTGTCCAGAATGAGGCCTGTCTGTTCTTGGATCACATGGCAGCCTCCCAGCTCTTCCACGTTACCTGCATGATGGCACTGAACTGAGGCTCATTCTCCATCTGCTCCTCGGCAATCCCCCTCTGGACACTGGCCAGGACAGTGGACTTGAAGAAGTACCTCCAGTTGTGATGGAGCGTCCGGAAAAGGAGCTCAAACAACTCAGCCTTCACATCAGGGGAGGGGCGCTGTGGGGACACACACAGACCCTAAAACCTTCCCTTCCTGCGGCTCAGGGAGCCACTCCCAGCCTGGGCCCAGAGCAACAAAGAGGCCTAAGAGATGTCTGAGAACACAAGCAGAGTGTCAGCTTTCCACTCTCTTGTCCCATTCAAGCCCTCCTCCTCCCAGCAGTTCACACCAGGAGTACTTTGGAAGAGACAGGGCCACACCTGAGACAGAATGCCGGGGTCAGTGCCAACGGGCCCTTTTCTGATGGAAGCACTCAGCTTTTTAAGCTAGGAAAAAAGGCTACTAAATGGAAAAACAATTAGGAACGTGGATTTCCTGTTTAGAAAGCAGGTGATGTGATCTGTCACATCTCCTTACTAGTGTTGTTCCTCTTCCCAGGATAAAAAAACGCCAGCTAACCTGTTGATTTTAGGCGACCTCTGAGCATAAAGACAAAGAATAAACTTTAAAAGTGGTTCTGCCCTCTGTAGAAAAGGAATTTAAAGAGCACTTAGGAACCACAGAAACATCAGAGGACCTCCGGGTAGAGGCAGCACCTCCGGGGGGAGGCAGCGTGCGGTGCTAAATGCTCTCTGGGCCTGTCTCCTTTCACTGGCAGCCGGGATTCTGGGAGGAGGAGAGGAGAGGGAAGCAGGCTCAGCAATGTTTTCAACTAACCAAAAATCTCCACGTCACTGTAAAGCATGACAGGTCACATTATTCCAGAAGTCTCTATAGAATTCAACATTATAAGGCCCAGATATATTTAATTCAGCCTTAATTAAAGTTAAATTGAGACCAGAGAGCATGACCTTCCATGGCAGGAATCCTCACAGGGCCCAAGTGTGCTTAATGATGCAAAGCAACTGGACTTGTTTAAGCCTTAGTTTGGGCAGTTGAAAGGTTAGCTCTCAGTTATGTAACTATTACATAAAACTTAGTTAAATCTATACTTAGTTTGGATCTTGTCATGCTGAGTGTCTGTCTATTTTCTAAGGACAAAGAGCTTTCCTTTAACAACCAAAGTTTTGAATGGTTCCAAGGTTTTGCCTTGTATCCTCGAGATCATGAATGTTCTTAATAGGAAAGTATATTTGTTATAATGTTTGCTGGAGAAAACCATATATTCACCTAACGTTATAAAAGTTGCCGTGAGAGACTGATCCTACTTACTAACCAATCTTGTGACAATTAACCTGCTATGCTTACACCAGACTAGTTCCAATTAACTCAACCAATATAAAAAGACTGTACCAAGCTAAAGGCATTCTTTCTTAGAAAAAATTATTTTACAAGAAAAATGAAATAACTAACAAATTTGCTTTACAACGCAATGTGTTTTCCTCAATATTTCATTCCCTCCCCAATTGCAGAGAGAATGCAACACGGGACCACCCCAGCCCCTCATACCTCAGCAATGATGGGATACACCTGCTCCATGCAGAGGGAGATGATGCTGGGGAGGAAGGGCTTGAACACCTGGCCAGGCTCCTGCACCACCACCTGCAGGATCTTCAGAAACTTCTCAACCACCCGGCAGCCAGTGCTGCCTTCATGGAGGATGCTCTCAGCCAGCTGTTCTCTGCAGACAAGAGAAAGTACACAGTAGCCAAGGAAACGTTTCTCTGGGGACCAGCATGAAAAGCACTCCTTGTGGCAAGTGAAGAAAAGGAGCAAAAAGTCCCATACTTTGTAGCCAGGTCCCACTACTTCTCACTTGGAGCCTGAAAACCATGGACAGCAGGTCTGTGGTTACCTGGTAAACATATTGAGGAAAGTCTGTATGATCTGTTCAGTGAAAGGCACGCCCATCTGTACTCTAAGGCCTCGAAATAGAGTGAGGAAGAAGCTCAGCATCTCATCAGTCACGTCTAAACAGAGGGACAAAGCAAGCGATCAGAGGCATGCACACAGGGGTAAACGGAAGCCTTTGGCTTGATGGACTTCCTTTTGCAATCTGCACTATCATCTTTCTCTAAGGCTTCCTGCTGGAAGAAATTTCCCCACCACCATCAGAGCCAATGATGGAAAGTGGAAAATGATTAAAGACATGCTGAGAAAACAGCTCTGGTACAGTGAACCTCTATCTGATGGCTCACTATAAGAAATGAAGGTCATCTCGAAGCCTCCCTCACTGCCCAGCATCCAGCGATGTTCAAGTTCTCACTACAAATGGATCATTTTGTGCTCACATTGATGGAACTATTCAACTGGGTCAACACCTGAGTGCTTTAGCCATTTCTCTCTATGACCAATAATCCCTGCAGTTGGGGCAGGAGTTAAGTGGCTAAAAGTGGATAACGAGGGTGTACTCAGGTTGCATGGGCCTGGTCAATTAAATGGATTATTTGCAGAAAATATTGGTTACATTTAGTGTGGTTCCACTTTCAGATCTAAACAATCATCTTGTATGATCGTGTTTTGGCTCTAACCACACACACTCTGCTTACCAGAGGTAATCAGTAAATATTTGCTGACTGAGAGGCCCCCGACCTTTCTCTCATAAGACTGACAAGACTACTGTAAACGCTCTCATGAGAGCCAGGCAAGTACATCTAGAAAGCCAGAGAGCCTCTATCAGTGACAGTGACAGAGTGGGGTGAGGGGAACCACCTCAGCAAAACCCACATTGCCACAGAAGGAAGGAAGGAGCGCTTATCAGGAAAAGCTCTCTTCTCTCTCCTGTATCAGGCTCCGACCCCCACCCATTCATGGTCCAGACTGGGAGAAGGCAAAGACTTAAAAATGAAAACTAGGCAAGAGGCCCCAAGTGACACAGTGCCACATGACACACATGCAAGGCGCCTACGAAGGTGCCGTGGGGCCTTGGCCCCAGAGTCCCCAATCAACATCACTGCTCTCTGCCTTGAGTGTCAAGGCCTGCACTGCTGGCTTGGCGTGCTCTACAGAGCTACACAGTTACTCTGGTCCTTGTCAGCACCACCCACCAGTGAGGCCTGAGGACAGCTCCTACCTGACTGATGGATAAAAGCTGGAAAGAGGGCCAAGGAGACCTGAACGGATTCCTGCAGTGACTGGTAGCAGATCTGTCGGGACTTGGTGGATTCCCCAGAGATATTCTCCACAATATCTTCTAAGACACTAAGTGTCTGGTGGATAATCACTTTGGCTGCAAATCAAGATTAAGGTGCATATTATGACTTGTCTGAGGATAAAGCAGAGTAAGTGAGAACACTAGTGAAGGGGAAGAAATTCACAAAGGTGTTCAGAGGACAATCACACAGAAGTCCTGCTAACGGAATACAAAGTCTCTCTTGATTGAGTTATCAATCTCTCTCTGTATCTCTCTTTCTACATCCTTTTCTTTCTTCTTTCTACTCTTTTTACTGTCAGGACTCCAGGTGCCTGCCTGCCTGCTCATTTTTCTGCCTCTGTCCACCAGAAACAAGTCCAGAGAAGAAAGGATGAACCCTCAGCTTAGGTATCTGTTATGAGAGGTTTGGGGATTTGATCGGAGACGTAAAAGACACTTTCCACTCCAAACAAATGGACCGAAGGTATATTTTATTATATAGAGGATAGTAAAGGCGATAGTCTGCAAACAGATCCAAATAGGTCAAATATTAAGAGGGAAAAAACATCAGCCCGACTGGAAAGGGAAAACACCCACATCAGCTGAAGAGAAATGACACAAATCAACCGGAAAGAGAAACACCAGGTTGACCGAAAAGAGAACACATCAGATCAATTACTTTATGTCAAATTAATTACTTTACATCAAATCAAAAACTCACAATATCCACGCCCCACTGCCGGGAGAGTCCTGTCAATTGGCGCTGTGAGCAGGATTCGATTAAGGAGATGGCTTTCCTGTTCAAACAAAGGGTAACTAAAGCCAAGGTGAAAAAAATTCCAGGATGGGAGGACCCTCCCTTTTGCACTCTGGCTGGGGAGTGGGCTCATAGGTCAGGGCTATGTAAAGCTTGGGATGTTCGTCTACAAAATATAAATCATTGGATATGACCAAAACTTTACAGACAATAGGAAAAAAGAGATAATGTTTCTTTTCTGACACGGCGAGGTTAATGTTTATTGACTGCTTATCGTCGGGCTATGGAAGATAGAAAAAAAAGTTTCAAATTTACAGTCCCGGCTGATGTCACCCAAAATAAAAACTCTTTCCTTGCCGTGAGCCTGGCATTCTGGTTTTATTTGGCCCCTCTTAAGTGACAAATAGTGAGCCTAAATGTGTATCCAATAATAATTTGGCGAGCCAGCCGGGAGGCTCTTTGTCCGTGGCTCAGCGGCCCTGGGCCGGGTGGGATGTCCTGGGAAACAGTCCAGCAGCTGCCTAGGTGATTTGCCCTAGGGACTGCTCCCAGTGCTTTCCATCTAACCTGACACCGCTGACCCTGGGCACATTTTTCTTATGACAGGGAAGCAGCCTCTAAAATTATTTGTTTGTTTGCCTATTTGTTTGTTTTTGCTTACACCAACAACTCCCTTCCCCTCCATCTGGAGTCCTGTCTCTTTAAGAGGCAGGGCTATCCCTACTGGAGTGGAAATAATTGTAGGACTTTTACCCAAAATCTGTTAGATACATCTATCTGTTCTATTTGAGATCCCATTTAACTGTCTGTTCTGTATGTTTGTAATTTTGAAGGGGGGAAGTTCCATCTATCCCCAAGGAGAGCCCTCTGGGCCACCTCTTGGCTAAATGGGCTATATTCAGCTAGGAGCCCATATCCAAGAAGATAGGTTTTTTATTGTAACACCACATTGCCAAAATATTCCATAGACTCCAGAGAGAAAAAGTGGCCAAAATGGGGCAATTTCAATTTAAACTTTTGAAGTAATTTAAAATTGAAATGACTATTCTGGAGAATCTGATGAGTTCACCTTAAGGGTCGCCCTTAAAAGAGAGGATTCAAAACCTCTCACGATAAAATGCAATCTTTAATTAATACACAGAGACTTCTAAAAGACAAAGTTATTTCAAAAACAGCTTCCAAAATCTTTTTGGTAACTTAAAGCTTTAAAGTTTTGCTAAATTAAGTTAATAAAAATTTATTGAGTCTCTGGGTCATTTCCACATAAGATAAAACATTAAAAATTGGTTACTAAGCATAAATTTGTCTGCCTATGGTCTCTTATCTCAAAAAAAAAAAACTAAAAGATGCTTACGTTTAATGATAAACATATTATGTACATGTTAAAAAATTTTCTATAAAAAAATACACATTTCTAAAAAGTCTGTATACAAAAAAACCAAAAAGTATGTTATCCATAAAAAAGGTATAAAAAATAGAGATATTTATATTTTATTAAAAAAATAAATTTATCCTAAAGTACTAAAAAAAAAAAAGACGTAAGACAAATTCTAAATATAAAAAATAAATGACAAAAGGTTTATAAAAGTAAAGCCCTGAGGAGTTTTACACATAATCAAGTTGGCTAAAGTAAGCTAATAAAAAATTAAAATTTGACTTTCTCTCTTATAAAGATAATTTTCTTAAACTTTTAGTCTGCTCTTTATATAGAGATTAAAAGGTGTTCTTTTGAGTAAGTCTATGTAAAAGACAAAACACCTATGTTTTGTTAAAATAATTTCCTATGTTCAAAAGGACTGAAGTCTCTCATTTAAGGTTTTTGTTTTTGTTTTTTGACTGTTTTAACTCTCTGTTTGCCTTTAACTGTTTCTGTTGTCAACTTGATTAAATAAATAACTAGACATTGTTTCCTATTTGACCAAGTGTTTTAAAATCTTTTGATATTTTTGATAAACTTCTGCCAAAATTAAAGTTTTTTTAACTTAAAAAAAAAATTACAAAAAGACATATGATTATGATGCCAAAATACAATTGTTACTGTATTTCATGTTGATGCTCACAGTTCTATAATTTCTACAAAACAAAAGTATAACTTTTATGCTAATCGGCTGGTGCAAAGTCATACAACACACAACCCAGGCTTAACACAATAAATCCACAAAAAGAGTGGGCACTTGGGAAAATAAACTTCATACAGGTGGACAAAACAAAGGAAAATCCTTGTCACCCATGATGATATTGCCACTGCAGTAAAACAATGTCAGTTATGCCAACAGTTAAATAAACGGGGCGTTCCATACCCCTACCAAGGTCATATCCAAAAGGGATTATTTCCCGCCCATACATGACAAATAGATTTTATTGGACCATTGCCAAATTCTTGTGGATATACTTATGCCTACACTGCTGTTGATACATATTCTGGTTATTTATTGGCTATACCAGCTAAAGCGGCCACCCAACAAAATGCCATAAAATTATTAGATATAATCAAGTTATATTATAAAACACCAAGGCAAATTCAGAGTGACAACGGTTCCCACTTTACAGGTAAGCTGATTCAAACCTATACCAAAAAAAATTATATAAAATGGATTTATCATATACCTTATTACCCCCAAGCTGCAGGCCTCATAAAACAAATAAATGGATTGCTTAAACAACAATTGAGGAAACTTGGTCATGGCTCATTAAAGGGGTGGCACAACCATCTAAGTACTGCTCTAAATATGTTAAATAACAGGCCACTAGGCCCTAATGAGACTCCTCTGTCAAGGTTGTTACCAGCAAAGATTACAGAAGTGGCAGCCGCCACCCATGAGCTTATGACCTTACAGTCTGCTAAACCGCCTTTTCGTGCCACGGCCGAAGCGGCTGGATTGGATTTATCTACTATTCATTCTATTCAATTGCCCCCTAAGAAGCAGTCTATAGTCCCTACTGAAATAAAGGTACAATTTCCCAAAAATACCTTTGGTTTGTTAAAAGGACGCCCTGGACTGACAGCAAAAGGTATTGATGTACTAGAAAGAGTCATTAATCCAGATTACCAAAAAAAAATAAAATTTATATTATATAATGGTAGTGACACAGTACTAACTGTAGAGTCTGGGGAACGAGTGGGACAATTATTGGTGCTTCCCCTCCTGACTCCAAATGTGTCACAAGGACAACCTCCAAGTAAATTAACTAAAAAAAAAATACAAGAATTTGGATCTACAGATGGATGAAAACCTGGAGCAAAAATGTGGGTGACACATCCACCCAATGCGGCTCCCCGTGCCGCAAAAGTAGTGGCCCAAGGGCCCCCTACAACACTCATAGTTATGTATCCAGAAAATAAACAATTATATCATGTTCCTAAAAATTCTGTTTCTTTGCGTGAATAAATATTCCTGCTATGTTTGCTATGTTGTGCTGCACTTCCATGTCTGCTGCAGACCTACATGCCAACTAATGTCTCCGTAGGACAACCTTTGACCCTGCACTGCTGGACCAACTGCTCTACACCAGTGGGACCTATAACCTGGACTATAAATGGCCAAAAAATTTGGTCTCAGAAACATCAAGCAATCTCTCGGTACAAGCCTATAATTTCTCCATTGCTTTGTCTTCTGTTACCCTCCGTGATGGGGGCTGGTACAGTAATAATCCTTCTGGACTTCTGCAAGCTAATCTGTTGGGTCTAGGTGTTACTTTACCTAATGTGTTACGCTAGCTGCCCTTCTACTACCTGATCCTGGCCTAATTGTAGACAACCATCGTCAAATTAAACACCTTTCCTGCTCGTTGACACATATAATAAATAATACTGTTAGAGCCTTCTTGGCTATATCTCAAAAATTACAAAAACTGCGTAGAGAGACTCTTATATACAACGAGCTGCTTTAGACTATTTGTTTCTTCTTCATCAAACACCTTGTACTAAAATACCGGGTATATATTGTTTCAATATATCAGATCAAACTAATGTTATCTGTGATGCTGTACATAATTTGCAAAATCAAGTTAATAACATTTCATATTCTAAGGGGTTATTTAATTGGTTACCTTGGGGTTTGGGTCCTTTATTGCGAGATAGTTTTATAATTATTGTAGTCATTGGATTTTGGATTCTTGGATGTGCCTTATGTACTCATGTACAAAGTTCATTGTCTATACATATGGTGTCTTATGGTTAATGGAGACGGCCACGGCCGAATATGTCTTGACATGAGTACAGCCATGTTTGGCCGCTCCGTTGACCTACAGCCACCAGCACAAAAAGAAATATAAAAGCTGCTTTCTGCGTGGTGGGAACTGGCCCTTCTCTCACGGAGGGAGTTGCAAGTTGTAACATTTCAAGGCTCTTGGAGCGTCGTAGCACGGGATGGACTGGCCATCTGTGCCGGGCTGGGACGATAACCAAAGAGAACAATGCACGTACACAACTACTGGGCTGGGACGTTAGCCAGGGGGCTCAGTGCACGTACGCCACTGATAACCATTTTGTGCATGGGAACACCAAATGCTTGCTCTGCAAACTCTGTAATTGCTTACTCTAAAAATTACTGATGGTATAAAAACTGCTAAAAACTGAGACCCAGAGAGAGTTCCACCTGTGGAAGGGACACCTTGCCCAGGACGTGTGATCCTTGCCCAGCCGTGTCGATTGACAGGGCTCTCCCGGCAGTGGGGCGTGGATATTGTGAGTAACTGATTTGATGTAAAGTAATTGATTTAATATAAAATAATTAATTTAATATGTTCTCTTTTTGGTCAACCTGGTGTTTCTCTTTCTGGTTGATTTGTGTCATTTCTCTTCAGCCGATGTGGGTGTTTTCCCTTTCCAGTCGGGCTGATGTTTTTTCCCTCTTAATATTTGACCTATTTGGATCTGTTTACAGACTGTCACCTTTACTATCCTCTATATAATAAAATATACCTTCGGTCCATTTGTTTGGAGTAAAAAGTGTCTTTTACGTCTCCGATCAAATCCCCAAACCTCTCATAACAGTATCCTGAAAGTAATCAACACTAAGATGGTGAATAGACTGATGAGAAAAATAAGTGTCACATGGTAGTTACCACAGGCAAGAACAGACACACACAGCTTAAACACTCTCCTTCCCTCCAGACAGGAACCCAGCCTGGTCACCCACACGAGCACCTCCGTGCACAGCTACTGCTGCTGTGTGCAGGGGTATGCTGCCTGATCAGTCCTTGGCCTAGCGGGCCTGTGGGCCAACAATATATATAATTATTGTTATTATACTGTATTATATGTACATTATTGACAATATATACTTCTAACAAGACCCGGATATAAGAGCTCACTTGATGACTCCATATAGCACAGAGGGAAAACAGAGGCAGTGGCCAGCAAACAGGCAGAAGTTCAGAGGACATAGCAAATCCCCAGATCAGAGGAGCCTGGACATGAACCACAGATGTCACTAGATGGCTATACACCCAGGCCAGGAGCCTCGTCAGTCAACCAAGGACGGCCAAGAGCCCCACCTCTGCAGGGCTGCTGTGAGGATTAGAGGCAAGGTTTAGAGTGACCTAGCAAAGTGCCTGGCATATCGGAAGGCCCAGAACGTCATCATTCCCCAGCACCAGTGGGGCTGCTCTTCCCCTTAGACGTGGAGCTTCCCACCAGTTGTCCCAAGAAGCCCCCCGTAGCTCAGCCTCAGCTGGGCAGACTCAACCCTGGCAGAGCTCCAGACGCAGAACCGGAGCAGGGCTGAGAGCCGGCCTCCACCTGGCAGCACTCTCTGGATCGCCCTGGCCCCCCGAGCTCACCAGCCTCTGTGGGGGCTGAAGCAGTTTCCAGGGAAGGGTACAGCAGAAAGAATCCATGCTTTGGAGGTGGCTGGAATCAGGTTTGACTCCTGACTCTGCTAGATTCTCGGTTTCCTCATCTGAAGATGTGGACAGGTAACACCACCTCACTTACAGGACTGAGGATGAAAGAACACAATGGCTCACAAAAGGCCTGGTCCACTAAAGGCTGGTCACGGGGCACTGGAAAGTGAACGAAAGGCACATCCATACTACTGAAGGAGACACTCACTCACAACTACTACAAGCACAAGGATTTTTACAGAGCCAGAAACTGCACTTGGGGCAGACATTTCCCCAAGAATACACAAGGTTCAGGGAAAGCAGTTTACGGGAAAAAGGCAAGAGTCAAGAAACCAAAATCTGACATCTGACATGTGAGGAAACTGAAACAAGAACTGAGATTTATTCACAAAAATGTACAAATGAAAAACTGAAAGCACTGTTAAATATGTAATAATAGGAGAATGGGCATGTAAATTACAGTACTTCCATGGAATAGAATGTTATAAAACCATTAAAAACAATGCTTTCAAGAACAAAGGGGCCATGTGGCGAAGAGCACAGCATCTAGACCAGTTGGGCCCCAAGTCTGACTCCTGCCCCCAACACTGTCTCTATGACCCTGAGCAACTTAGAAGTGCCAGGCCCTGTGGGGGAAGAGGACTTGTCAATGGAGAGATGGGCAGGCACTGCCCGAGACAGGTGATCACACTGAGCATTGCCAACAATGAGACAGCCAGAAGTGATGCAATGCAAGTACATATCACTACCTAGGTGGTACTCCTGCCAAAAACTGCTGGAAATAATCGGACAGAACAAGATTATGGGACATTCTACCAAAAAATGGGCCTGGATTCTTTAAAAATGTCAATGTCATGAAAAACAAAAAACAGGGATGTTTTTCTATATTAAAAGAGACTAAAGAGATGTGACAACCAAATATAACACATGATCCTTGATCATATCCTCAATTTTTAAAACGCAAAAAAGGTCATTTTGCTATAAACTGGGGAAAATTTGAATGTCATCTATATATTAAATGACATCGTTGTAACAATGTTACACAGCTTGGTTGTGTTAATGGTGTCTTGGTTATACAAGAGAATATCTTGTTCTCAAAGATCACGTATTCGGGGATAAAGTGTCAATGTCTGCAACTTACTTTAAATGGCTTAGTTAAAAAGTGTGTGTGGGGTCAGGGAGAACACAAGTGTGGCAAAACTAACAACTGGTGAATCCTTGTGAAAGGTACACAGTTGTTCATTTTCTTAATCTTTCAACTACTTTGTAGGTTTGAAATTTTTTCAAAGTATGAAGTTGGGGTAGGCAAAACTTTCCAGGCCTTCATTTCATCACTTGTAGAATGAGGATAAGACAACACATCTCACACGGCTATAGGGGAGCCTAAATGAAATAATGTCTGTAAAGTTCTCAGCACACAGTAAATGCTAACAATGTTTTTAATCATGTTCATTGTGGACATCAGTAATGCTATTCAGAGTATTTCCAGTACACGGTGGCATCACACCTCCCACCCCCTCTGAAGTCAGGCCATGGTCATATAACCGTACGCTCTGGCCAAAGAAATGTGAGGGGAAATGAACAGTGTCACTTCTAGGCAAGAGCTCTAAGAACCACTGCACGATTCACCATGTTCCTTTCCCAGTGTAAGCACACACTGCAATGGAGCCTTCATCAGCAGGGACTCTTGGGTGACTAGAATAAGCAGGACCTCTCCAACCGATTTTCTTGCTCAATTATGAGCAAGAAATAAATTTTTTTCCTGTATTAACCCACTAAGGTTTTGGGATTGTTACCACGCAGCATAACGTAGCCTACGCTGATAGATATTAGTACATGTAAGATAAAGTGAGAAAAGAAGACCATTAAACTTTATAAAACGTGATTCCACAACAGCTATATGTAACCCCCAGGCAAGTTACTTAATCCTCCCATCCCTTAGCTTCCTCAAGGATAAAATCAGGGTAATTAACAGTACCTAACTCATAAGGCTGATGCAAGAATTAAATGAACTACTGAATGTAAAACACTTCAAACCAGGATCAGACATATACCAGACTTCGAAGGCTGATACTTGCATAGCCAGAGACTTGATGCTGGATATAAGATCGCCAAGTCAAGAACCTAGCACACAGTATGCCCTCAGCAAGTCACCCCTTCTTACACAACTAACTATAAAATGTATTTAAAAACAGGAAAAGACAATAACAAGATAGTTAAAATGCTTACTTTCTAAAATATTAAAACTGGTGAGATTTACGAGTTTCTTTTTCGGGCCGGCCCGTGGCTTAGCGGTTAAGTGCACGCGCTCCACTGCTGGCAGCCGGGGTTCAGATCCCGGGCGCGCACTGACGCACGGCTTCTCCAGCCATGCTGAGGCCATGTCCCACATACAGCAACTAGAAGGATGTGCAACTATGACATACAACTATCTACTGGGGCTTTGGGGGAAAAAAAGGAGGATTGGCAATAGATGTTAGCTCAGAGCCGGTCTTCCTCAGCAAAAAGAGGAGGATTAGCATGGATGTTAGTTCAGGGCTGATCTTCCTCACAAAAAAAAAAAAAAGTTTCTTTTTCCTTCTTTATACTGTTCTAATATTTTTATACAATGGGCATATGTTAATGTTCCCGATTATAAAAGTAATGTTTTTAGAATGTTGAGTATTTATTACTATTTCTAACATTTCACAAATGACATTCTATAAATGACATCATCCAATAATGTTCCCTTATTTTCTTATTGTGAAAATAGATTGCATTTTTAAAATATTTCTGTAAATTTGTTATTTCAGGAAGATTTTCCAGAGAAACTTAATGTCTTCTACCTAAACTACTGCGTTCTCTTGATTCATTTTTTTCTCCCTCTTTAATATAAACAATCAAACCTCAAGTGCCATTTGTGAATATACCAAGCTCTTTCAAAGCCTCTGAATTTATACTTGGAGAAAGGTTAAAAACAGTTTCAAAAGATAGCTTTTAAATTCATTTTTCCCAGGGTAGAGGTGAACTGCTTTGATTGCTTATTCAAGTATCTGAAATGGATCAATAATCACAGTAGGATTTTTTTATCCATGGAAGGCACCATCAATAGTGACTTCAATGGATGTTCTTCTCATTTTTGACATTTTACATCAGAGAAAGGGCATCCTGCATTCAGGAAATAGGTCAGATGTGGCCCTATCTGATGAATTCCATAGATAAGCAGGATTCTACCACCTGAGTCTTAATTCTTCCGCTTAGCAGCTGTGTGACTACGGACAGATGAATTCACCCCTTGAGCCTCAGACACCAATCTCATCTGCCACGAAGAAGAACAATGCCTGCCCTACCTAGTTCCCGGGGCTGTCCTTGCCTAGGGGCCACTTACTGTCATCCACTGGCATCTTTCTCTGTGGGGTGACAGCGTTGGGTTTCAGGTTGCGATAGTCCCGAGAGAGTGCGGAGATGAGGCTGGCATGGTTGATGGAGCGCACAGGCCACTGCTGCTCGTTCTCTGGGAGGTTTGGCCATGGAAGCAGCAGGATGTTAGAGAGGGCTCGGCACACCAACACCTGAGCCTGGAAGACACCCCAAAGGCATCCATCAGAGGTTTAAGAGCAATGGACAGCAGAGCGGCTCTACCCGACACAGCCTTTGGTACCTACCGCACACGCTGAGCTCAGGCCTCCAGGATCCTTTCTTATAACCTGGGCCTGGGGCTTTGCTCCAACTCTAAGGCAATCCAGGAAGGAAAGAGAAACTGAGGCAATAACACCAAGTCTGAGTCTAGCAGACCCCAGGGCCAGCCTCAATAATCATTCCTAGTGCTGTCACTTCCCCTCTAATCTGGTACTTGAATCCTCACAGAGGGAGAAATCATAGACAATGCAGACACTGAATCTAACTGGTCCCTCAGCTGACGGCTTCTGACACCCTGAGGAGCTACTCAGAACAGGGCTGGGAAGACAGACAATCTCTTACAATCAATGTGCCCTTGGTGCCAGGTCAGAAGCAACACGTTCACATCCCCGGTGCTCTTAAGTAACTACTGACTCCCCTCCAACCCCTCCCCTATTCTATTTGTTTTTAAACTTCTTGCCTGAGTCTTCTGGAGGATTTTAAGAGAACATACTTGGCCTGGCATGTCTCAACCCTAAGAAAACAAACACATAACAACAACAAAAATAGACTGCTTTAAACCAAAAAGAATGCAAAGAGGACTCTCACACCACCAGCCAAATTACCAGTCTCACAGCAGGCCCACCTCCGTGCCTGCTGGGAGGAACTTCGTATGTCTGAATCAGCACACTGACTGTGTTGAGAAGGGCACAAGAAAGCACTGAGACTGCGGCAGGGCCACAGGGGTAAGGAATCTGTCTACACTGGCACGGCCTGTAAACTCTGAGTGCAAAACGAAAGGCCAGACTCTTCTTGCTTAGCTTCCCCGAGCCTGAGCCACGTGGCTCTGGGGACCCAGGGGAGCCCTGGGGCCTCACCTTATCGACAAGTCGCTGGGCAGAGGCGTCGGTGATTCTGTTGAACACTTTCTGCACTGCAGGGATGCTGACCAGAAAGACGGGCCGCACAGTGGTGGCCAGTGAGACCAGTAAGTGGCACGCAGACAGCAGCAACTTGTCTTGGACCTGGAGAGGGAAGAGGACACGTCAGCTCACTGCATTCCCTGCAAGACTGGTATCAGAAGAACTTTGATGAGGCAGCCACAAGCTAAATATGGTTCTTGGACGCCAAATTATACCACCTAGGCTCTATCTCAAAGTTTTCTTATGATGGTGCCCAGCAACAAGGCATTCTCTTCTTTGCCACGTCCATAGCTTCTGCCCTCAAGCCAGGATCACCACCTCCAGGTCCTCCCATTCTCAGTCACTAGCATCTTTGAACTCAGTCACTTCTCAGCTCAAGAATCTACAGCGGCTCCCTATCAGCTCTTAAATCACATGGCAAATTCCTTGGCATATCATTCACTCACTCCTCTTGCTCCAACCAAGCCAAGATCTCTCTCCACACCCGCCTTTATGCACTCCATCAGTCACGCCAGGCTCTCCTACTTCCTTCACCTCAACATGCCAATCAAAAACTTGGTTCAAGTACCATTCTGTCCTTTTCAAATCAGTAAAAGAGAAAACTCTTTACAGACAGGAACTAATGCTGGTAAGAATGTGGTGAAAACAGCACACCAAAGATTCAAGGGCACAAAGAATTATTTAGGAAAGAAATACTACTATAATTTCCCTAACCTTTATTATCTATTTAAATACTACTATAATATCCCTAACCTTTAACCCTATAATTCCACTTACTCTATGAAAAGTACCTAAAAAGATAAAGCTACATTCATGAGTACATGCGTTTCAGAATTATCTATAATGACTTTTTTTCAAATAGAGGCTACCTAAAAGTTCAGCAATGGCTAGGTAAATTATGAAACACCCCCCTCATGGGAAATCATAACTCATTTACAAATTACAATTATTAACACAACAAAAATTTATGGAAAACAATACATTGTTTTGTTAATAGTGGTACAGAACGTTATGTATGACTAAAACCAAAAAAAAAAAGAAAAGGAAAAACAAGTATTTATATGCTCCAGTAATATAAATTGGTGGTCTTCTTGGAGGACAACTTAGTAGAATCTATCAAATTTTATATGGACATAACCTTCAACCCAAGAATTCCATTTCCCGGAACCCGTCCAACAAGGATGTATATACAAGGATCTAATTTCCAACAACAGGGAAATTATAATGCATCCCCACTACAGAACAGCACTGGGCAATCTGAAAAACTGAAGTTGCTCTACACATGTAAGGGTCTCCAAGGCATATCGCTAAGCAAAAGAAGAAAGATCTCCAGCTATCTACGAACTTTTACTTATGTATGTAAAAACAGAAAAAAGTCTGAAGGGTATAAAACAAACTGTTGATAGTGTTTACCGTGGAAAGGAAAATGTCTTGGAGGAAGAGATTAAAAAGCACCATAACTTTTTAGTCTGTAAATTTGAACGATATTTTACTTTTTCACAATGAGCATGTATTCATGTGGGACTTACAGAACTAAAAAAATAAAGTTATATTTGAGTTTATGTGGACTACAACTAAAAAGGAACTTGAAAAGACACATAGTTCTATCACAATGGTAAGGATTATGGGTCTGATGCTTTTGTAATATTTTGATTTTATAATAAATGGGTATATGGACAGAAGGACAGAGAATTGGATAAAAGGTGTAGGCTTCGCTGTTTGAAGACCTTGGTGCTGATGAGAGGTGTGACTGCATCCATGGTAGTGGAGATGAGCGTAACGAACTGCTGCGTGTTCTGCCGATGAGCTTCGCTGCAATACTGCGCTAACCAGTGAGAGTAAGCCTGCAGAGCAGCCAGGGACTGAGCATGCCTGTGAAAAGGAGAGGAGACGCGATTTTAAAAGTTAGGGTCAAAATATACTAGCACTCAACTTGTTTCCACAGGAGGTAAGAATTCCACCTTTGCATTTCCTGTTCTAGGATACGTGTGACGGCATGGAAATCACTCACTTGCTCATGTAGGACCTAAAATTAAAACTCTTCATCTAAATATTGCCACCACTGCCTGAACACAGAAGGCAGACAGAAATGTCTATCGAATCTTATTCAATCTTTCTGTGATGCACGTTGAGTTCACCTAAGAGAATGGTAAATAACAAAAACTGAATCAAAGACCTTAAGTGACAATGTGTTGACTGTGGAACTAATAAAAATTTTATATCCACAGCTGCAGATCAGGATGTAGAGAACTACCAGGTATTACAGCTTTATAAATAAGTTTTGATAAAAGATTCTCAAGTTTAAGCTTCCATCACACGACACATTATAACTGGCTAGAGAACACCTCTTGAAGTGCCAAAGACTGTATTTGGTTTCTGCCAATTTTGTGCTGCATCATACAAGCAACAAAATACACATCATTAGAGCTCACAATTCATCAAAGATAACAAATAACAAATCTTAAAGTGAGGCAGTGCCTCAGAGCTTAGAAACACCAGACCTTCTAACAAACCTAAATATTAATTTCTCCCTTTTCTGTAATAATGAAGTAACCTGTGGGATGACATTGAGATACATATTTACTATGTAAATATACTGCTCCCTAATAAATACCAACAGTTTGGTCAACCAGTGAGGATCCCTGCCTAAATCATTATTACATTGGTGCTTGCAAACTGGTGATTTTTTTAATTCTGTCTTTCCTTTTCTGTTCATTAGCTGGCATTCTTCTGTAAAAAAGAGCTTTCCCTCCCCCATCTTTTTTTTAATCATATAGATACATGGATTCTTTATATTCAATATGTTATAATCCATTATCATCCTGATCAAGATCAAGATCAAGAAAGATCTTGATGATCAAAACCCTCCCAAGCTAGACCCTATGTCCTTTTCATATGTTCCCAACATTCACTGAGCACTTCCTTCCTTACTGACTCAATAAGATTCTCCAGGATCACCCTGCCCAGACTTGGAACATTTCTCCAAGGAGCTCTGTTTCCTTTCAGCGGAGAATGTATTTTACAAACCAAGAGCCTAAGTACTAGGGGTAGCCTTGCTACCGGGTGTCAGTGCTTCTAGAACCTTTCAGTGCACAGAGCTAGAATATAAGCAGACAGCACTTTAAAATCAAACTTAGCATCAACAATTATAGGGCAAACTGACCTCAAGTGCCTCTAGATACAATGCGAAGAGGAAGGACACACAACCACCTATGTAGTTCTTCTTGCTAAAAATGTTTAACCTCAATCTGATACAGTAGAAAAACTAGATAAATCTAGATTTTTAAATTTTCTTTGAAAAAAAATTTTAAGGTCTGGATCACCAAAAAGTCAGTTTCTCTTTCTCTCTCTCCCTTCCTCCCTCACACTTCCCATCCTCCCTCTCCCCCAACCCCTCCCTCAAAACACACAATTTGGGGAACTGGTCTAAATTATAGGAGATAAACGTAATGTGTGGTTCATGATTAGTTAGAACTTGGATCCAAAAAAAAAAAGATATAAAGGACATTCCTGGGACAATTGAAGAAATTTGAATATGGACTATATATATATATACACACACACACACTCTCTCTTAAAAATATTAGATGATATTACTGTATCCATGAAAGTTTTTGAGTGTTGATAACAGTATTATGGTTATGTAGGAGAATGACCTTGTCTCTAGGAGATACATGTTAAAGGATTTATAGGTGAAGTGACATGTTCTCTGCAATTTATTTTCAAATAGTTCACCAAAAGTGTGTGTGTGCAAGTGTGTACATAGAAAGAAAGCACAAGAAAGAAAAGCAAATGTGGCAAAATATAATTGATGACTCTAGCTTGAGAGTATAAAGGTATTCATCCTATCTTTCCCCTTTTCTATAGGTTTGAACCATTTCAAAATAAGAAGTTAGGCAAGAAAAGGTACTAAGTACCTTAAAGGAAGAAAATATAGATATTGGGAGTTTGAAATTCATAGTGACCAAGCAGTTATTTCATATTTTATATTTAGAATCCATGGATCATGTTACCCTTTAAGTTCTGAGTAACAAAAGTAAGGGGGAAGGACATCAGAGTCTGCCTCTGGGGTCTAAGAATTTCAATCTATCAAATTTATAGAGCTCCTTAAGGCTGAAGGAAGGGGCTCTAAAACTTCCTGAAACTGTGTGCAAGGTGTTGTGTTTATGAGCAACTCAGCATCTTTCTCCAGAGAAGCTTCACAGCTTTCTCTAAATACTCAAAAAGGAAATCAATATTAAAAAAAAATTTTAAACCACCATAGTAAATAAGACTCTCTATCATTTATCTAATTTGTAGCTCTAGAATGCTCTAGAACAGGTCAGCAGACTTTTTCTGTAAATACCAGAGTGTAAATATTTTAGGCTTTGCAGGCCATATGCTCTGTGTCACAACTATTCAACTCTGCTGCTGTAGTGCAAAAGCAGCCATAGACTGTATGTAAATGAAGGCGCATGTCTGTGTGCCAATAAAACTTTATTTACAAAAGCTGGCAGAGGGCTAGATTTGGCACAAGCCATAGTTTGCCAATCCCTGCTCTAGTCTGGCGAACCTCTGGGCAGTGTGACGATCTCCGGGATACAGCCCATCCCCAGTCCCCATTCTTCTCCCTCTTCCATAAGTCCCTTTCCAAATGGCTTCCACTGTTTATGAAGTTGCTCAAAGAGTGGTCCCTGGATGTCCTGCTTCAAAATCACCCGAGGTTCTTGCGGAATATGCAAATACTGAGCCTTATGCCATTGTGCTATAATGAGGATCTCTGAGAGAACGTGTTCCCCAAGTAGTTCTTCTGCACCCTACAGTTCCAGTCACTGGTCAATAGGATAAGACTGACAACATTCAAGCTGTTTCCACTTTAGTCCTAACATGCCTACCCAGCCTCCTCTCCCACCACACAAACTGCTCACCACGGCCCTCCCCGTATGACTCTGCAATACTTGTGTGTCTTGGCTTGTGCTGTTCTTTCCTTCTGAAACGCCTATTCCATACACCCTCCACTCCCAGCTCTCATTTGCCTGATGAATTCCACTTACTCCAAACACCCCTCTCCCAGACAGACAATCAAACAATCTTTCTCTCTTTCTAGGTTTGGAGGTGGGAGTCGTTCTCCTCTTCATGGCAGGCACTACTGTTCCTTTTTATCTATAAAAGTATTTGGGGCTGGAGGACAAGGTCTTTCCTGGGAATGCACAAACATCTAACTCTATACTTACACATCAATGAGATCAGGTTTCAGTACTGATGGCACGGCAGTTTCAATGTTGTACAGTTTTATCTGAGATCCATACAGAGTGACTTTGACCAACCTGTTGGCAAAGAAGCAGGGAAGAAAAAACATTCAGCTTATGGACTAAAACAGACAAAATGGACAAGGTACCAGCAAAGATCCTGAGGACAGATTTTTCATACAAAAAAGAATCAAGACCAGGCTTTCAATTTTATCCCAAAGATACAATCTGAGCTGTGCATAAAGATTTATATACAAAGATACCAACTAAAGCATTACTTACAGTATCAAAAAATTTTGAAAACAGTATAAACATTCAACACAGAGAATATATGATGTAATATAAAATATACAAGAAAAATGATTAAGATGGAAAATTTTATGTGTATTTTACCACAATAAAAAAAATTGGAAAAAAAGTAAATGTTTAAGGTGGATAGATATATAATAAAGAAAATATAGCAAAACGTTCACTGTAGAATCTAGGTGATGGGTGCATGGATGTTCTCTGTGCAATTTTTCAACTTTTCTCAAGATTCAAAAACGTTCATGATAAAACACAGGGGGACAGGGGAGGAGCAAAAGTTTCTAGATTAAACTGAGGTGTTTTTAAACCTCAAGCACAATTCTTTCAGAAGCAAGCTGCTGAGCCCACTAGTTGCCCAAGGACTCACTGGATACAAATGAGCACTAAATACAATAATAGCCAGCTCTACTGGGAAATCAAAAACGCCTCTTTTGTTAGAGACAGACAATCCCTCATGAGTAAAGGAAGAATACGGGAGCCCTGACTAAATTCTCTCCGTGCCTACTCCGTAAGGAAACCTGGAAGCAGGTCTGAGACGGACGCCAGGGAAGACAGTATGTGCTTCTCTCCCTCAACCCCATAGTGCAGAGGTTCTCAAACTTCACTGAGTGTAAGAATCAACTCGGGAACTTGTTACAGATTCAAACTCCCTGGTCCTACCCGACAGACCGACTCTGCAGTTGTGAGGGGCGTCTGGAAATCAGCATCTCTGAAAAGCGTCCAGGGGACTCTGATGTATGTGGATCATACTCTGAAAAATGCTCCTCTCTGATGCGGGGAGAAAGCAGGACTTTATTAAAGCTTGAACCACAAACTATTCAGGGTTGGAGAGCAGTAAGAAAGGGGCATTTCCAGTCAGTCAAGAAAATGAAGGTAAAAGAGCCACGGGTTCTCAATCTGGAGTCCTGGGAAGGGGGGTGTGGTGGTCATAACTAGGCATCAAAGCAGTCACTATCAGTGAGCAATATACCAATGAGCACCTGGTGTTTAATTCTTTAAAGTGTTCTACATTCTTTACATTCATACAATAAACGTACAGTTCAGTGGTATTAAGTATATACATAATGTGTAACCGTCACCACCATCTATCTCCACTACTCTTTTCATCTTGTAAAACTGCAACTCTATATCCACTAAATTCTAACTGTCTATACCCGCTTCCCTCCTATCCCTGGCAACCACCATTCTACTCTCTGTCTCTATGATTTTGACTATTCTAAGTACCTCACATACATGGAATCATACAGTATTTGACTTTACATTCTGTTTTCACATCTACAGCATTCTTTAATGATGTTCTACACTAAAAATGGACTCCTCAATGTGTCTTTTAGTATTTCCATTTTTAGCAGTTTTAATATTAGGTTTGTTTTATGTAACCTATAAGTGAAAACACTGCTGATCACACTGGCTATTAAGATCACGTTGCCGTAACAAGGAGCCTTCTCTCACACTTTATTCTAAATGACAAAACAGCAAAGTATCTTTAAGTACTGAGCCAGCAAACCTAAGCAGTGCAGAAAGATGTATATTTAAGACCTATAAAATAACGATTCAGGATCTCTGATCAATCACCTCACTATGAAGTTGAGATGACTGATACATATACATTGCGTAAGTATAAATTCAAAAAATATGGATACCAAACAGAAAGACGTGCTCCATCCCTGCTAACCATCAGTGGAAACAGGCCTAGTGCCGGAAGAAGAGGAGAAAGGATTCTGGAAGTTGAAGCTCTGTGGTTTGGAAAGAGCACAGCATGTGGACTCAGGAAACTGGTTAAAGTAGATACGCTCCCCTCATGAACTGTGTGCCCTGAGGCAAGGCACTCACCATCTCTGGACCACAGTTTACCCACAGAGAAAATGACAATACCTATCCCTCAAAGTATAGAATGAAATAAAATGTACAAAACCACTTCTGAAAATTTCCTACTACTGTATGCTGCTTTTATTGTTAATATTAATCTGGTTTATAAAGACATTTAAGATTCTTAGTTATCTCTGCTTTTAAGCTAAGAGTAACAGTTAAAGAAAAATCTGGTACGCAGGTAACTGGGCTTAGGGCTTGTTTCTGCTCAGTGTATTACCAATGATGCGGCTACTGGGCCAGTGAAAGCCTCAGGCATCTTGACTTTGGGCTGGACCCAGATCCACCCAGTTCTGATCTAATCAACTCGCTGGTTACTGTGAAATGACCTGAACCTCCTGTCACGCACATTTTAAGTGTATGGCTTTTTAAGTGTGTGAGTTCGGGAGAGGGGAGGACTAGGTAGTAAGAAAGAGTCCTCAGCAAATGCAGCTGTAAACCCTATGAGGGAGCTGAGGGGAGCAAGTGAAAAGAGGAGTTCGGCGGCGGCGGCGGAAAGGTTGGGAACCACCTCTCAGGTCAGGCTCGGAGGCTGCCAGCTTTAACTCCTTAGGAGCCTAACAGGACTGGAAAAACCAGTCCTACTATCACAGGACTGGACAAAGTCCCACCTCTGGTATCTGGCTGCCTACGTGGGTAGTGGCCTACTGCCTTCGTGTTGGTCCTTTTATAAGTAGGGCTTTCTTAATATCTCTTTATCCTATGAGGAAAGACATGAGACTGACCTCACCTGGTTTCTTCTGAGGCGAATCCTGTGTTTATATACAAGATCTTCAGCGAAAGAACAGCTTATATCTATTGGTTGTTTGCTATGTGCTAGGCACTATGCAAGTGCCTCATCTCATTTAACTCTCACAATAAAGCCGCAAGATACTGGGTCCACTGCATTTGCAGCTGAGGACCTGAGGTTCAGAGAGGGTAAGTAATTGCTCCATATTCACCTTGCACGTGGCAGAGCCTTGACTGACCCCGACTCTCCACCAGAGCAGAAGCTCTCTGGCAATATGCTGCCCCTCACACAAGAAAGTACAACAGAGCTCTGAGGAGGAAGGGCTCCACAACGTAAGTGCTGGCCTACCTCTCCACGACCGTGAGGGCATCGCTGAACCGCGCGGCAAACACATCTCCGATAAAGTACTCAGCTAACCGGCCCACAGCTTGCAGCAGGGAGCTCAAGTCCCTCAGGGAACAGTGTAATCGCCGGCAGTCGTTCTCTGCTGTGATGTTCAACCTGTGTCCTGGAACATAACACCTCAGAGAGTTTTTCACAGGAAGACCATGCTTTAGTTACCACTACACATAACAGCTTATCCAGGCAAGCTACATTTAGCAACACCAATTCCTGAAACACAGCAACCCGCAGGCTGCTTTCCCAGTACCGAGCCGGGAAACTGGGCAGTCTCTACCTAAACCCATACTCACACGCACTCCAGGGCCAGAGGGAGGGACAGACAGAGCAGAGGAAGAGGGACAGACAGCCTGGGGTGTGCTAACACAGACCGAACACCTCATCTGATTGCTCTTGACCCTGTGCAGTACTGATACTGCCAATTTTACATATAAGGAAAGACACCCCGGAAGGCCCAGTAACTTTCCCAATATGAGTCCTACTTCCAGGACAGAGCTGGTCCCCTAAGCTAAGTCTACGCGACTCCAAACCTGCTTGCCTTCTGCACACGGCCCTGTTGCAGAATGAAATCTCCGTGGGCTGATAGGTAGGATTCATTTCTGTTCAAAGAACAGGGTGCATTTAGCATTCCACCCCCACAGTTTGTAGGTAGCACAGTACGGAACCCAGGCACAGGACTTGGGATTCAAAACACACAGATTCCCTGCCACTTGCTGGCTCTGTGCCAGTGAGCCCTTCTCAGTCTCAGTTTCCTCATCTTTAAAATGGAAAAAAATGCTACTAATTCACTATTTTAAGAGCTAAGTCAGAATGCATAAGAAAACTCTGTAAACTATAAAGCACTGTTCAATGTTTGTAATAATTACAAATAACCAACAGCTAGTGATTTTCAAAGGACTGAAACTTTCTTACCTTTCAACATAAATTCTTCAAGCTGAGCAAGGAGGATGCAAAGATGAAGGATAAAAACATCCTTAATTCAGCCACCTCCTTGCCCTTTGGACCCCTCTCCCCACAAAGGTCCACAAAAGACCGTAAGAATTGCCAAGCCAGAAGAGAGCGCTCTAAGTCTGATCAAGTCCTCCTCACTCATACAGTAAGATCACTGCCAGTTGGGGACCTGCAATCCCACCACGCCCTACATAATTTTCAAACCTGCTCCCTCCCGCTACCACTTCAGCTTTTTATTCTCTGTCAGGAGGCAAGAGCCTCAAACTGGTTATCACCAACCCCCCCGCCACAGCACTCCACAAGAATCTTCCTAGAACCCAGAACTAAGCACAAAGCTCCCCTTAAGCAAGGTGCCAAACCCTTCTAGGGCTCTCTCCAGCTAAAGAGGAAGAGCCCGAACTCCCCAGCATCAACTCTAGGTCTCTTGTGACCTCACTTCCTCCTACTATTCCACTCTACTATCATCTGGACCACTGATAACTCCCTGGAGCCTCGTGTCTCTGCACCTCTGCATAAACTGTTGTCTCTCCCTGGACTGCCTATTTCATCCTATGCCCACCCACGTCTTGCTGGCTATTACATAATCACCAGACTCACATAAGCATCATCTCTTCTGGCAGGCCTTCCCTCTCCCATCCTCCAACAGAGGGAACACGCTTCCCTCCCCTCCTGCATTCCTCCAGGGCACCTCACGCACATATGGAGATAGACTTCTAATGATTTACAAGTCTGTCTCCTCACGGACTGAACTTCTTCATGGTGAGGGGCTAAGCCCAGCATCCCACAGCACGTGGTACAGAATGAGTGACCACAAATGTATGAATGATTTGATACGACAGAACAGACAGCAAACTAAATAGAGCAGGAGAGGGAGTTTCAAGAGCTTAATTTCTTCATACTGCCCTTGGGAAAGTTCATGGGAATTTACTCATAATGCCCTTGGGAATTTATTATTTAAAGATGAATATGGGTAAGCAACACCCGTAGAGAGGAAAACAGCAAGGCTGAACACCTAAGAAAGTGGTGGATGAAGTAGCAAGTCTAATGCCTCAAATCCTACACGGACTTCCAAATGATGAGGCTGCGAACAGTCTGTGACAGCCCCCAAGGGAGGAGAGGAGCCTGGAAAAGGTGCCACTTTGGCCAGGGCGTTGTAACACTGGGTCACATCCCAAGAAGCAGAAGAACAAAAGCAAGGAGCAGCTCAAGGAAGGACCTTACAAGGAAAGACCCAGTGACAAAGGCCAGCTTTGACCTGCCCCCAATCACCTGTTCCTCCCTCCTACATGCCACATGGAGAGCAGTGCCTTGGTGCAGAAAACAGGATTCCCAGCCTGCAGGCAGCCCCGCAGAGGCCATGGGGGCAGGGGGAGGGCGGGGGGTGGGGTGCGTCTAAGGACAGTAAGCCAGCTCCTCTAGTGAGCGCAAGACGATGACCACCCCACACCGCAAGCCAGAGGAGCCCACAGAACAGACAGAACCAGGAGGTATTTCTGGTCATGCTTGGTCATGTGAGAGGGAACAATGCCTCTCTCCTCACCCCCCAGTTAACAAAAGTACCACAATTATACATCATCTGGATGTCAAGGATTTTCAGGGTTATAGCTATGTAACCAACTCCCAGGGTAAACTTCTAAGACCTATTGTTCCTTTACACACCAAACAAGCCTTAATGCTCTATGGGAAATAAACTCTTAGGAAAAATACACCCTAGAAACCGGATGTGGTGGTAGTATAGGCCCCAAAAGAGATGAGGCCAGCTTTTCTTTCAAAGAGTACTATGGATAGGTTTTGAATCAACATCGACAGCCCCTCACTCTCCCTTGTGCACACTCATCTTCATCTTCCACTCTACCTCCCACCAAGCTCAACCTTCATCACTACTTTTCAACTTATTTGCTATACTTAATACCTAGAACTAGGTACCCTTAGGTATACCTAAGAATTAAGTTCTTAAACACTTTAAGCATGAAGGGAAACAATCTATATTTCTCTTTTAAAAACCAAACCAAAACACCCCCTAAATCAAGTTTCCATTTGAGTACAGTCCCTAATAGGTAGTCACTAGACAGCTTCAAAGTCATCCTGACCAGGCCTTCCCCTTTTCCTCTTTGGCCCCTGCATCCACACAAATGCATCTGATGCATGACCCTTCCCCCAGAACTGCCCCTTTTCCCTGCCCTTCAGCCTCTTCCTGACACCTCAAATGAATGCCCAAGAGCCCAATGCCTCTTGAGGGAGCCTTCCATCTCTGGGCAGCTTGGTCAAAAACACAGGGAAAATCTGTCTCCCTATAATTCCTCCTTATTATCCCTGGTCCCATCCCTTGAAGGTAGAACACAAAACAAGCCTAAGCCTGCTGACACACAACAGCCTTGGGGAGATGTGAAGACAAGTAACGTTCCTGCAAATCTCCTCTTGGCTTAAATACACACCTGGGTCCCTTCCATTTCCCAAGTCACCATCCTTCTGAGAATCCTTGCCCTCCTGATCACTCCCTCTAAACCTCCCCTAATTTGTCTAACAAAGAGCAGTACCTAGAATGAAAAACAGCTTGCAACTGCTATGTATTTTAAATTAGTTTGAACCATATGACATTGCTGATATTTGACCATTTCTGACCTAAAAAAACATAATTTCATATAATTCAACTTAATACATAAGTGCCATCTAAGGTTCATGTCAGTCAAGACTACAGCTGGTTCTTTCCTGCTCTGTCTGCAAGGTGGACAGACACAGGCAGTAAGTACTCCAAATCAAAGTCTCCATCCCTGTCCCCTAGCCTAGAAACCCAATATCACCACCACCACCTCAACTTGAGGGGGCAAGCCAGAGTTCCCACTGTGAAAAGCTGTTCAAATCCACCCACATTTTCTTCTATTTGGCTAAGGCTTAGATTTCCCTCCAATAGCATAGAACATCTACAAAGTAGAACCTTCAGATGAGAATACTGCTACAATATAGGTTTTAGAGAAATAAAATATCACAGCCACACTGAAGTCTTATATCCCATAAACCGAGTCATCCCGAAGTTGTCTGGATGCACTCTAGCCACATTCAAAGAACAGCTCGCTGGCAAATTGCTGCCCTGGAAAAAAACATCTTAATGTTAAATATAATTCAGTCTTCTCTTTTTTCAGGGGTGGTGGAGGTGTGAATATTAGCATTTGAGGTATTCTACCCTGAGAGAACAAACAAGTCATAAATGAACCCAAGCAGAAAAATGTCTAAGTCCAAAAGTTTTATATACTGTAAACGAAGCAATCTCTTGGGCAGGAAAGTTTGCACGGCTAAACAGAAAAGTGAATGGGAGGGCCGGCCCCGTGGCTTAGTGGTTGGGTGCGTGCGCTCCGCTGCTGGCGGCCCAGGTTCGGATCCCGGGCGCGCACTGACGCACCGCTTCTCCCGCCATGCTGAGGCCGCATCCCACATGCAGCAACTGGGAGGATGTGCAGCTATGACATACAACTATCTACTGGGGCTTTGGGGAAAAAAATAAAAATAAATAAAAAAATTAAAAAAAAATTAGAAAAGTGAATGGGGTCACTGAGAGCCCCAATGAGGGAAGATCTCAATGAGGAGTGGCAGAAGCCAGACACACACAAAATGGACACCTTAGGCCATGTGAGGACACAAATGCAGTACGAGGGTTTCTCAAACCACAAACGGTGGGAAAGACAGACAGACAGCTAGAGCAAAGGATGACCTCCCAGGGGTAGGAGGCACCCAGCAACTGATGTGCCATGGCGACAACATGTTTTGCCTTAGACGTTACTGAGGAAGTAGAAGCAGGAAGGTTAGCAGTAGTAAACAGTAAGACTCCCATCCACACAGGCTCCAGAGGAGAGCCAAGAAATAAAGGCTGGCCATAAGGTAAATGTGAACGAAAGGAGTGGGCTACAACCTATCAGGGGAAAAGATAGCATGGTTTCTGTTAAGGGTAATAAGGCTGAATAATAAAGCACGGAGGTTACTTGAGGGAGTAAATGGCCACGGGAACCATGGACGAAAATGTACTCAGAGTTTCCATTTCTTAATAGCCTTTGCTTTGGAAACTTGGCTTTTGAGCCACCAAGGGATGGGGGAATGCTTCCTCACGGTTAAGAGAGCTCTTTTTAAAACCGGAAATAAGTATTTCTCTGGCCTGAGAGGTTTTGCCAGTGGAGTACACACCAAGGAGCAGCGCTAGGGATGAGATGTACAAATGATCTGGAAGAGCCAAGTACACTATGAAATTGCCAATAAATGGGCTTCAATGAGAGCATGTATACGCTAATTCATTTAGAGAAAAATAAATCAGATTATCCTTCTTGCATGAGAAGTTCTTATCAGTTATGTCTCAGAAAAAGGATTTAAGAATCACTGCAGATTTTTACCTGAAGATAGACTCAACATGATGTAAAAAAGCCAACTACAACACTGAAAAGAAAACTTAGGAGGCAATTTGTGGGGTAAGGAGTACAAGCTCGATTTTTTTTTTTAAGATCAAGAATAATGTCTTTAGGATCCTGAGGACATTCTAATTTAAATAGTGGCCCTGAGGGAGAAACCACCAGGGCACAATATTTTCCAAGAATAGATTCTGGAAATAACTGTAGTATTTGTACACAGATTATTTTCATTAATGCTGACAGCATATTTTACAAGCATGTTTGCTTTGAAAAGTGGTCTTTTTAAAGTTCTGTATAAGCTGTTCTTAACCTATCTGCAAAACCAGGGCCTTTACTTGGGACATGTCAAGTCCCATCAACCTCCTGGGGCCCAGTGGATTATTTAGAAGCTAATATAGTCATGGAAACAAGCCGTCACAGGCCACCAAGAAGGGCGGCCCCAGTAAGAACCTTCTGTGAAGGCTCTGCCATGAGTAATAAGCTCGTCCAGGAGATGGGCTGCACCCTGGGCAGCTGCATGCCAGGCTAAAACGACAGTTACACAACAGAGGGGCTGCAGGCCAGGGCCAGGCCTATCCCATAAGGAAAACACTGACGAAGAGCAGTGCGAAATGACCACAGGAGACAGGGGTGCAGCACAGGTGTGTTTGCAAGAACAATATTAAGTTTCTGGTGTTTTCAGCTGGAAAAATGAATGTCAGAATTGAGTTACTTCAAATTTTTATCACTCTCCATTATACCATCTTGGGACTAGCACTAATAAGCTATGTGACTTTGGGTAAATTAACATCTCTGAACATCAATTTCCCCTTCTGTAAAACGGGGGTAACTAGTATTAGTACTTACACCTCACACAACAGTTGAGAGAATTAAATAACATAAGCAAATAATACAGTGCCTAGCATGTAATGAGCATTCTACAAATGGAGCTTATTGTTATTATTATTATCAACAAAACAACAAAAAAATGCTAACTCTAAACCCCAAGCAGGTGAAACCTATAAATGGCAGCCCAGAGCCTTTCCCACTGGCTATAGTCAGAGCCTCCCATGGGCCAGTCACAACAGGACGGCTAACAACTAGCTATCAGCGTGCTCCACCATGAGCTTGCCTGCCCCTATGTCTTCCTGAGTCTAAAAACCAGAGAAGAAGAGCACATCACAGGAAAGTCCAAGGCCATTTGTTTCTAGCTACTTGCTGGTTTAAAGGACATAAAGAAATATTCTAATTGCTAGGGTTTTTAAAAAGTCCTACATTTTTGCTCCAAGTTATCCTCTCTCTCTGAAACACCTCTTTAGAGAATACCATCATAGCCTCATCTTTTACCACCCCTATCGCTACTTTTCATCATGCTTTTTTTTTAAACTTTCCATGTTTAGAAGGAGGGAGAGATGGAGCGACGGGGAGGTAGCAGTGGAGAAATGGTGTTCTGACAGCAAAGAAGGCAGTAATTAAATATTAGTCCAATTTTTGTCTGAATGTTGGTTAAATTAGAAAATAAAAACCAGTTTACCTGACCCTGAAGTAACTATAAACTGCTGTAACCCCAGATAAACTTCTAAATTGTCCTGAAGAACTGGAAACTGAAAACAAAGAAACAAAGATTAAAAAAAAAAAAAACCATAAATGCTAGTTTTAACAGCATTTTAACATTAAAACAATACAAGCACCCATGCAGGGAGGGGCGGGATAAAAAACTTTTCTCTGGGCACCTTCACATGCAGCTAAGAAGAGGTGGCTCCCTTCACTGCCCCGCCCCCGACAATTTCTACAACTGAAAGCACCAATTAATATTTGGAATAAGAAAGAAGACAACATCAGTTTGATACTTTTTTTTTCTAAACAAAGGAGTGGATACTGGGTATGACTATTACATTCCTAAAAAAGGATTATCAAGCCCCAAAATGACCTTCTAGAACTGAGACAGGGCCTATCTCCCTTCAAATCCAAGGGAAACCTTACCCTTGAGAGAAATATAGATAGGCCTTTATTAAAGTGAAAAGACGGGCCAAATTATTTGGAAGTCAGTTTCCCTTACTCATTTTGCAGACAGGACCTTCATAACCAGAGCTGTATCTTTTCTTTCTAAAGCTGCTAACTCACCATTAAGATAAAGATAATACTTTAATGTGACAGGTCCTAAGAAATGCAAATGACAAAATAAAATGGCACTTTCCCTAAGAGAACACAAGATACAGCTGGGTTATACAATGCAAAGCAGACCCCACTAAATGATCTTGCTTTTGAAGAAGAGCTGGACTTAATGAAATCTCCTCAAATAACAGGCACCACTTAGTGAATGAAATCAGTCCTTATGACTAAAGGTTCCAGCGTGTAAATACAGATAGAGAGTGCCAGCAATTTGCCAAGGCTGAGCTTTACGAAGGCTAGCTTTTCAGCAATGTAATTTTTATAAATAAATCCCCTACTTGACTTGCCTACTTTCAAGCTACTGATGAAGGCATTAAGGTATTAGTAAAATTCATATTATATCCAAGAGGTTAGGAAAGAAAAACAGGGCTTCCAAAAGCTGACTTAAAATATTTCAGAGAAATTTCATTAACATTTGTTAAATTTGAGGGTCGTTATGGTAATTATTAATCTCTGTTTTAAAAAACCCATATATTTTGGGGCCAGCCAAATATATGTATTTGGGGTAGCGTAGTGGTTAAGTTCGTGCGCTCCACTTCTGGTGGCCCAGGGTTCGCAGGTTCGGATCCTGGACACAGACCTACGCACCGCTCATCAAGCCATGCTGTGGCAATGTCCCATATAAAGTAGAGGAAGATGGGCACAGATTGGTCCAGGGCCAATCTTCCTCAGCCAAAAAAAAAAAAAAAAAAAAAAAAAAAAAAAGAGGATTGGCAACAGATGTTAGCTCAGGGTTAATCTTACTCATCAAAAAAAAAAAAAAAAACCATGTATTTTATAACACTAGTGAGCCAAAAAGGCTTACTACTCATGCTATATGTGCAGGGAAATAATCAGGCTCTTCACTCCCCTCCAAATGGTGAGTTACCAGTGTTGAGAAGGCGTGTGTGGGAAGGAGCTCCATCACTCTGGCCACTACCTCCAAGCTCTGGCGTAAGTACCGCTGCCACTCTGTCTGCTGCTGTGGGGAAAACACAGAAGGATCAGCTCTCCAAGACAGGCAGAGTCTTGTCATCTTCCCTGCCAATCTGTCCTCAACCTCAAGTCCACTCTCAGACATAAAATTTTGAAGAAATGGCAAATGATGGAACTAGGTTATTTGGTACTTTAAAAAGGCCAAGCTAAAATATATATTTTTTAAATCCAATGAATTAATTGCATAAAAAGCTACTTCCTCAGACAGCAAATGATCCCTGAAAATGACCTACTTCTTCCCCTACAGTCATAGGAATACAGAGATAAAAAAGCCACTTACGAAATGCTCGAGTCCTCTTTAATTCATTCTAGCTATAGGAATCTGTCACTCATTACCTTCCGAGACAGTCCATTAGCGTGTTCCTATAACTGACTACATCAGTGCCACTCAAACCCAGTCTACAGACAGGCAGTGTCAGCAGCTCCTGGGGCTTGTTAGAAAGGCAAATTCTGTGCCCTGCCCCCAGACCTCCTGAATCAAAATCTGTTTAACAAGCTGTCCCAGTAATTCTCATCCATGCTAAAATATGAGCAGCAGTGGCCTCAATCATACAGGTAGAAGTGAAGCTTAAGTTGATGAAGCACTTTCTATGCACCAGGCACACAGCCAGTCCTTCCACATGTGTCACCCTCATGTAACTGTCAACGTAGGTCAGTCAGACATATCATTCTCTTTTTGGGAGATGAGGAAATTAAGGCTCAGAAAAATTCAATTCCCAGACCTCTATCTCCTTTGTGCCCAAGGTTGCAGAGATTCAAATCCAGGCCATCTGGTTCCAAGTACCGGGCTCTTTCTAGCCCAAACATGGCTACCCTCAAGGCCTTGACCATGCCACAGTCACTGTTATTTTGAGAGCCATGCCAGTGACTCGAAAATTTTAAAGTGCATGGTGGTTAAGAAAAAGGAACACTGGAGTTGTATCCTTAAAGATATTTTCCTTATCAATATTGGGCACACCAGCACTAATAAATTCAAGATTGATTTTAAGAGATATCAGTTTAAAAAATAAACTCAAAAGAAATTTCCTTTCATTCTAGCCTTATCATTTAAGTATCTCTTTAACTATTTCCACCAGCATCCAGCTAGCTTTTATTTGTTGCCCAGACTGGGAAACAGAGGTGTGGGTGCAAGGCAGGGGAAACAGGAGGCATACAGAGTTCTTACTAAACCACTTTTCACTATGCATATGGTTTCTCTACTTATACCTCTAGTCCATATAGGTAAAAATGCCTGTAAAACTTTTTTTTTTTACAGTTAATGAACCCAAAGAGACCAGCAGGATATAAATTTCAAATGTACAACTCCAACCAAAAGACTACTCTGGCTTAAAAATAGTCTCCAGAGCAGAAGGCTTACAGGTTCCAAGTCTCCGTCTTGACTCATACCACACAGGACAATGAGGAAAGATCAGTTAGGGTGTGCTGCTTACATCGTCATCCAGAGTCTCATCATCCAACTCCTCCAACTGGGCCTGGTTGTATCTGAACTGGATTCGATTCAACACCTCCGAGAGCAAGAGTACTAAGGCATCTTCGTACCTATGTGGCAGGGAGAAATTCACAATCAGGCGAAAGCAGGCTTTTGGCCTAGGATTTTGAAAAGGCCTCCTGCACTATGAAGGAAATAGCATCCATGTTGGATTACTACATACAAGAAGCATCTAAACTAAACTCAGTTTATGGGTTGGCAAGTGGGGGGGGAGTGCGTGTGTGTGTGTGTGTGTGTGTGTGTGTAACAATAGCAGGGGTATTTCTTTATTTAGCTATGTACCAGGCACCTTCCTGATAGATTGACCTTTTTATCATTATATAATGTCCTTCTTTGTCTCTGGTAACACTTTTTGTCTCAAGTCTATTTTGTCTGATATTAGTATAGCTACCCCAGCTCTCTTTTGGTTATTGTTTGCATGGAATATCTTTTTCTATGCTTTTAGTTTCAACATTTTTGTGTCTTTGAAAACTAAAGTGAGTCTCTTGTAGGCAACACGCAGTTGGGATCATGTTTGTTTTAATCTTTTCTGCTTTTTAATTGGAGAATTTAATCCTTTACATTTAATATAATTACTAATAAGGAAGGACTTACTCCTGTCATTTTGCTATTTTTTTTCTATATGTCACATCTTTTGTTCCTCAATTCCTCCATTACTGCCTTTTGTGTTAAATACATATTTTCTAGCGTACCATTTTAATTCTCTTGTCATTTCTTTTACTATATATTTTCACTTTATTTTCCTCAATGGTTGCCCTGGGGATTACAGGTACTATATATAAATATCAATTAACTCAGTGATTCAAACCTTGTAACATCTGTGAGAAGTAGGTGGTATTATTGGTATTTTTCTGACAAGGCAACTACAGTTAACAGAAGTTAAACTGCCCTAGGTCACAAAGCTAGCTGATTTAAACCCAGGTCTCCCTAACTCAACATCCTACGTTCATTCTACACATAAACCACCAATGGGCTTTGAGCCTGCCCCACCCCCCACCCCCCCCAAAACCTAATCTTTAGTCAATTTTAAGAAGACTTAAAACCTAAAAGAAGAAATGGAAAAAGCCTGGGTAAACCCTGACCCTCTGATCTATGTCTAAGAATAATTTCTCAAAGAAACATTTGGAGCCCTAGGCTTGGATATTTCCCACATGTGGTAAGAACCTAACTCAGAAGACACCAAGTTGTATGCAACAGTTGATACCACAAGGGCCAACAAACCACTAGTTTTCAAGAACAAAGCATGTTGCCTAAATGCTTGCCTGTCCTGAAATGTTTCTAAGATAAGTTCAGGGACTGCTCCCATTATAGAGCAAACCACCCACGCTGGTTATTCAGCTCTCAGCGCCAATCTACTCTCCATACCCTGTGATGCTGGGCCTGAGACTACACAAAGTACATTTCTCCTCTGCCTGTTAGGCTCTGTCAACAGTGGCACTGGAGGAAGGCCAGAGGTGGAAGGAGGAGCAAAGGGACTCCATTCTTCCCATGGAATTGCTATCCTGGCAATGTTGCCCCAACAATGGTCACCCGGCAGCAGTAATTGGTTCCAGTTTCCAGCTTTCACATTTCCAGAACCAGCCTCACCATGCACCCTCAGAGATGGCAGCAGCTGAGTCCCAGCTCCCTGGGGCCTCTCCTCTGACCTCCTGTGGCAGCTGGGTGGTGCCCTCTCCTCAGAGAACTAGCCCTTGCTGCATGGGGTCCATCTCTCTCATCTTCTAGATTTTAATAACTCCAACCTCTTTCCTCTGTACCCCTAGCCCTAGAGGTGGAGCTGCCTCCTGTAGTTATCTGTGTTATCTCAATGTTCCCTCTTTGCTTTTCCAGTCCTCTAAAACCTGTTTCATCACTTTCCCACATTGAATTGTTAACATAATTAATTTTGGGTTCTGTTTTCCTGACAGGATTCTAACTAATAAACCACCTAATCTAAATCAGGTGAGTCCTAGAACAATAAGATAATCAAAGCTAAATACAGTCCATCTAGTCTAAGAGTTACAACCTCTGTGATGAGGCTCTGTAGAGTTAGTCTAAAGTCGACTTAAAAAGCCTCCTGAACTGTCAGACTTCCAAGTTTGGTGGGCTCAACAGCTCATTTCTTGACTAGAGACAGAGACACTGCCCACCCCTCCCCGCAACGAGTCCCTCAGGGTTTGCAAATGACTTAACAATCTAGACTAGACTGGCAACTGAGCACAACCCAAAAAAGAATGCTGGCAGGGAAAATCACTAAGAAAATAGGTAACATCTGTGTGGCAAATCACCGATAAAGTCAAAATCCCACTTGAGTCAACTTCAGAGAAAGGTAAGAGCAAACACTTAAGCCTGGAGCTTATACTTGCCTTTTGCTCAGGACATAAATTCCTAAAGGTGAAGACGTTTCATGCTATAAATTGCTATGAGAGACCAAAACATTTTCACAATTTTGTTAGGAAAGAAAATCTACTTCAGACCAGAGGACAGACGAAATCTATCATCTATAAATTGTCTCGCTGAGCTAAAAGGGAATTTAAAGACTTTATATGCAAAGGATAACCCTAAATCAGACCTAAACTGCCTACTGGCAGTTGGCAACTCTGACTGCAAAAAAAAACCCATATCACTTAGAAAATTAAACACAACTAGGAATCAGGCTAAAGCACACTTCGGTAATTGATCTCCCCAGGTGTCTGGCAAGAGTTAGAGGATTGCATGGATGTGGCAGAGACTCTGGTTGCCCACCCAATACCCATTCTTGTCTTCTTCCTTAGTAAGAGAACACTGGGCATTCAGGCCAACTGAGAGACATCTCCCAACCCCCCTTGCAGATAGGGGTGGTCAAAGACAGTAAAAGAAGTCACTGGGTGGGGCTTCTGGGAAGGCTTCTTTTGTCCAACCTCTCCCCCTTCTCATTCCTCCTGCCTAAATTGTGGGTGTGGTGTCTGTAGATTCATTTTGGACCATAAGGTGACTGCGGAGATGGAAGCTACACATAAGGCTGGTAGAACAACAGGTAAGAGGATACAAAATATTAGTCGACATACAAAGAATGAGGAGACACTGACCATTTATCAAGAGAAAGATAATCAACAGATGCCAACCTCAAGACAACATAGATGCTGGAATTATCAAAGAATTTTAAAGCAGCTATTACAACAATCTTCCATGAAATTCTTCAGATGGAAGGTGTTATGGACTGAATTGTGCCCACTCAAAATTCATATGTTGAAGCCCTAACCTCCAGTATGACTATATTTGGAGATAAGGACTATAAAAAGGTAATATAGGTTAAGTGAGGTCATAAGGGTGGGGCCTTAATCCAATAGGACTAGTGCCCTTGTATTGTATATGAAGAGGAAGATATGAGAGAGAGAGAGAAGTCTGCAAGGAACTCTCCAGGAAGAGTCCTCACCAGAAACCAAATCTGCCAGCACCTTGATCTGTGACTCTTGTTTCCAGAACTGTGAGAAAATAAATTTCTCCTATTTAAGCCACCCAGCCTGTGGTATTTTATTATGGCAGCCCAAGCTGATTAATACAGAAGGTAAATGATAATGAGAAAGAAATCTGGAACTTAAGAATGAAGGAAAAGCAAGAGAATTGGCAAATGTCTGGGTAAATAGAATAGACTATTTCTCCCCTCTTTAGATCTCTAAAATATCAATGATGGATGAAAGCAAAAATAGAATTTTGTCTGATGTATACAGACGTAAAAAACAGATTTCAGTGTACGAAGATGTAAGACATATGGCAACCTCAATATAAAGGAGGGAGGGTAGGGGCTGGCCCCATCCATGGCTTAGCAGTTAAGTGCACGCGCTCTGCTACTGGCGGCCTGGGTTCAGATCCCGGGCACGCACCGACACACTGCTTGTCCAGCCATGCTGAGGCAGCGTCCCACATACAGCAACTAGGAGGATGTGCAACTATGACATACAACTATCTACTGGGGCCTTGAGGAGAAAAAGGGAAAAAAAGGAGGAGGATTGGCAATAGATGTTAGCTCAGGGCTGGTGTTCCTCAGCAAAAAAACATCCATCCATGGCATGGATGTTAGCTCAGGGCTGATCTTCCTCAGAAAAAATAAAAATAAAAAAAGAAGAAGGAAAAAAAAAAAAACAAGAAGGGAGGGTAAAAAGATCTATACGGTGGTAAGGTTTCTACCTTACACCGGAATTGGTAAAATGTTAACGTGAACAGTTAAGTAGAAATATTGTAATACACAGAGCAACCACTAAAAAAACTTATATGAAGAGATATAGCCAAATACTCAATAGATGCATTGAAAAGGAAAACTAGGGGCCGACCCGGTGGTGTAGTGGTTAAGTTCGTGCGCTCCACTTTGGCGGCCCGGGGTTCACAGGTTCAAATTCCGGACGCACGCAGACCCACACACTGCTCATCAAGCCATGCTGTGGCGGCATCCCACGTACAAAATAGAGGAAGATGGGCATGGATGTTAGCTCAGAGCCAATCATCCTCCCAAAAAAAGAAAAAAAAGAAAACTAAATTTGTGTGCAAGTCTCAAAAGAAATGAAGCAAACGCTGATAGAACTGAAAGGAAACATAGACAAATCCAGTTCTATCAAGAGTTCTCCTCTCTCGATATCAACAGAACAAGCAGGATAAAGATGACATGTAGAATACTATCAACCAACCTGACCTAACTATCCTTTATAGAACACTCCACACAATAGCAGAATACACACTCTTCTCAAGTGTGCAATGAACAGTCTCCAAGAAGACTAGATCATAAAACAAACCTTAACAAATCGAGAAGTGAAATCACACAAACTATGTTTGCCAATCATAAAAAACTAGAAAACGTTCACAAGATATACGGAAAATCTCCAAATATTTGGAAATTAAACAACAAAGAGGAAATCTCAAGAGAAATTAGGAAATACTTTAAATGGAATGAAAAGGGAAAGTAAAACATATTAAAATTTGATGGGCAAGCTAAAGCAGTGCTTAGAGGGAAATTTATAGCATTGAATGCTCATATATACAATGGAGATAAACCTATAGATCTAAAGTTCTGAGAGTTAAATAAAATTATACATGTTAAGGCAACTCCACAGGAGGCGCTCAATAAATATATGATGAATGAAAGAACAATGAACAAAAAAATGAATAAGTACACAGGCAATAAAGAGAAAATTCCAGGGCCGGCCCCGTGGCTTAGCGGTTAAGTGCACGCGCTTCACTACTGGCGGCCCGGGTTCGGATCCTGGGCGCACACCAACGTACCGCTTCTCCGGCCATGCTGAGGCTGCGTCCCACATACAGCAACTAGAAGGATGTGCAACTGTGACATACAACTGTCTACTGGGGCTTTGGGGGAAAAAAGAAAAAAAGGAGGAGGATTGGCAATAGATGTTAGCCCAGGGCCAGTCTTCCTCAGCAAAAAGAGGAGGATTAGCAGGATGTTAGCTCAGGGCTGATCTTCCTCACAAAAAAATTTTAAAAAGAGAGAAAATTCCAAGTTAGATAATGACAAAGAACTGAAGCATAATCCTGGATAGCTTTTTCAACTCAATGAAATAACTAAGACCCCATTCACTTGCTCTCTGGGGCAGTCAACAGCATAAATTTCTCTTAGCAGGACCTGGAAAGCTACTGGAGCCCTGATATAAACCTATTTAACACCTTTAATTAATTGTATCAAATTGTCATGCGTCACAATGGCACTTCCTCTTCATTAAGCAGAATAACCCACTCAGAAAAAAAAGGGTGCAAATATTTCTCACGCTCACCCACATTTGTTTACAGTCCAATATAGTGTCACCCGGAATCCCTGGCTGGTCTGTGGCTAGCACTTACCCATATTCTCGAGACAAAGGGTTTCACAGGACATGACTCAATAACTTTAGGTTGCCTAACTCACTTCAGGTTTCCTCATCTTCCTATGAAAATAAGTTTCTACACAGGTGGCTCCCTTCACCTTGACAAGCACAAAGAGAAGGGAGTGAGAGAGGAAAACGGAAGAGAACCAATATTTATTGAGCTCTTACTGTCAACCAAGGTACTTTTACACACACTGGTTCATTTAATTTTCTCAACAACTAGTAAGGCAGGCACAACCACCCCCAAAGTACAAAAGAGGTGAAGGAGACTGAAATTCAGGTTTTTCCATACCACTTCAAAATGGTAAATCTGGACAAAGAACCCCATTAGGAATTTTGTTCAGCTGGGTATGTTACACAACACTTATTCCATTAACACTAGGACTCAAGTTCTCTGAAGTCCCCACCAGCTCTGATCAAGAAACTTGAGCATTCTCACTGAGCAAGGAACATACAGAGCTCCAACTTTCAAGCTCCTAGGACCAAAAATAAATCCATGTATATTTGCGCTTCTAAATTCGTAGCCTACAATGCCTACCACTTTGCTGTGACGAGTGATGCAAAACCTTTAAACCACAAGGACAGGAACTGAGTGCTGCCTCTGTGACTTAACCACACCTACATTTCCCATTTCAGACACCAAGAAAACATTCTTGACTACTTCCTGCCAAGAGCAGTTGCTTCTGAACTTCTGGCTCAAGCAACAAATGTGATTCCAAAAGCACCCCAACGTCTGTCAGATATATTTTATCAGCTGAAAAACATCTGATCACATTTAAATACTCTTAGTTAAAATGAATATGGTAATCACCAGTAGTCAGCGCTCTTTATCAGCTGTGTCTGCAAAACACTGCATCTCTGATAATTGGGGTCAGTTATAACCTAAAGCAGCAGTTGCCAAACTGTCAAAACTTTCGTTTAAAAACTTTTGAGGGGGCTGGCACCGTGGCTTAGCGGTTAAGTGTGTGTGCTCCGCTACTGGCGGCCCGGGTTTGGATCCCGGGCGCGCACCGACGCACCGCTTGTCCGGCCATGCTGAGGCCGCGTCCCACATACAGCAACTAGAGGGATGTGCAACTATGACATACAACTATCTACTGGGGCTTTGGGGGAAAAAAGGAGGAGGACTGGCAATAGATTTAGCTCAGGGCCAGTCTTCCTTAGCAAAAAGAGGAGGATTGGCATGGATGTTAGCTCAGAGATGATCTTCCTCAAAAAAAAAAAAAAAACAAAACTTTTGAGGGGCCGGCCCAGTGGCGCAAGCAGTTAAGTGCGCACGCTCCGCTGCAGCGGCCCGGGGTTCGCCGGTTCGGATGCCAAGTGCGCACCGACGCACTGCGTGTCAAGCCACGCTGTAGCGGCGTCCCATATAAAGTGGAGGAAGATGGGCATGGATGTTAGCTCAGGGCCAGTCTTCCTCAGCAAAAAGAGGAAGATTGGCAGATGTTAGCTCAGGGCCGATCTTCCTCACAAAAAAATAAAATAAAAATAAAAACTTTTGAGCACACACTTGTATAAATGTATAGCATAAGAGATGACAGGAAAAATATCTAAGTTAAAGTTCAACTATTTTCTTTGTGCACCCCAGTGGACTACCTTATACATACACCCTTCTTTGTCATCTACTATCCTAGACCACTAGAGGGTGTATGATCGACAAGCAGTTCCACAGATGACGGTTACTACTTAACGGCATAAACCACAGATTGTGGCTTTGAAGGTTTTGGGTTTTTTGTTTTTTAAAGGCCTAAGAGGGTTACATGCGTATGTTTAAAAAAAAAGTCATGAAAAATTAGAAAACCTCATTTAGGATGATAACCAAATTACCAATGAGAAAAATCCTTAGTGTTTAAAGTGGTCAGCCAGAACCACTGTCAACTGTGATATCAGATGACCCATCAGACAGGCCAATGCCAGCAGGTGGGCTACAGGCCTTTAGGCTGTCCAGGGGCCCTGTCACCTAACTCCGTGGTCACCACCACAGTCAAACGGCAGCAACATCTTCTATTACTTATTATCACTGTTCTTGTCATCACAGTGACCATTTATTGTCTAATAACACATGCTAGATGCTGTGCCAGGTATTTCACATACACGATTTCCTTGAATCCTAACCATCCTGCAAAAGAGGTATCAGTATGCTCATCTTGCAAGAGGAAATGTGATCAGCATGTAACTTGACCAAAAGTAACACTGCTACAACGAAGCAGAAAAGAAATTTAAACTCTCTACACCACTGCTTCTTCTACTGGTACAATAATCTGCACAAGTGTATATTTAATACTAATAAACTGCTAGTGTATATTTTCTCTGTGGAACCATATTCTCCAAACCTAAAGCACATTTGTACTGTGCTTTAAAAGGCATTTTCATATTAATCATTTCCTCAGTTTATTCTTCCCACAAGCCCGAGAGATGTGAAGGAATAGCTACCACTAAATATAGCAAAATCAGGCATAGTCCTAGAACCAAAGGATGCCGAGTGGTTGGCATATAAGAAAAAGAATTTGGCAGAAGTACCTTTTCTTTGAAGAATCTCATTCAAAAACAGTTACTTAAGTTGACAAATTCATCAAAAACAGGATCTACTGTTGTGTAATAAGCCTTCTGATACATGAATATACTACTCATAACCACGTGACCTGACACCATAGCAACTTGGAAGCTCTTTTGCAATCACAAAAAGAATGTTTGGGAACAGAAGTGCAAATTTTTAAACTTGGAATGCAAATATTCTGTTTTGAATTTTAAAAACTCATAAAACCTCAGCAATGGAAAGGGTTTTAGAGGTTCAGTTCAACTTCTTCCCAAGCGGGGATTCTCCTCACTACTTTCATTTCTGGGGAAGGGTGTTCACTATCTCCACCACCAACCACCGATTTCATTACCAAGCATTTCTAATGTGCCAAGCGTTCTAGACACATTAGCCCATTATCTCATTTCTGAAATGAAATAATGACCACGGTGTACAGGAAACATACTTGCTGCCTGCAAGCAAGAAAAATAGGCTTGAGAAACATATGGGGAAAAAACATTTCCCCAATTTCTGTTTTTAAAAAAATACAACAAAGGGACTGGCCCAGCGGCGCAGCGGTTAAGTGCACGCGCGCCGCTGCGGCGGCCTGGGGTTCGCAGGGTCGGATCTCGGGCACACACTGACGCACCACTTTTCAAGCCATGCTGTGGCGGCATCCCATATAAAGTAGAGGAAGACGGGCATGGACGTTACCCCAGGGCAGGTCTTCCTCAGCAAAAAGAGGAGGATTGGCAACAGATGTTAGCTCAGGGCTGGTCTTCCCCACAAAAAGTGATGACAGGAAAAAAAAAAAAAATACAACAAAAAGTTCAAAAGTAATTATCTCTGGATTGTGAGATTATGGATAACTTATCTCCTTTATATTTTTCTATATCTCTTCCTAGTTTTTAAAATAAATACTTTTTTTCATGACAAGTATTTATTACTTTATTTAGGAAATTTTCAAACACAAACAAAAGAAGTAAGAATATAACGCACCCCAAGTTCTTATCAACTAAGCTTAACATCAGTTATCAACACACGGCAAACCCTGTTTCTTCTATAAAACAACCCACCTCCCCCTCTACTGCCAGTGGATTATTTTAAAGCAAATCCCAGATGTCGTATCATTTCATCCAATAAATACTTCAGTTTGTATCTGTAAAAAAGGGCCATTAATGGGTCCAACCCGATGGCGCAAGCGGTTAAGTGCGCGAGCTCCGCTGCTGCGGCCGGGGGTTCGTCGGTTCGGATCCCGGGCGCGCATCAACGCACCGCTTATCAAGCCATGCTGTGGCAGCGTCCCATATAAAGTAGAGGAAGATGGGCATGGATGTTAGCCCAGGGCCAGTCTTTTTCAGAAAAAAAAAAAAAAAAAAAAGAGGAGGATTGGCAGATGTTAGCTCAGGGTCGATCTTCCTCACCAAAGAAAAAAAGGAGGCCATTAAAACAAACAACCACCACAAAAGCATTATCACACCTAAAAAATTAACAATACATATTACTTTTTTAATCAGAAAGAAATAGGATATTTAAGGGGAAAAAAACAAGAAAATGCTCAGTGGCATTACTATCTAAACAGCTTAAGTGACTTGGTTTCACTGAAGAGTTCTGGGTGCATGGTTGCCCTTTTAGGCCACAAGAAAAAGTGGCAAAAATGTCTATTTCTCGTTATCAATGTTTCTGGGGTTTACCTGTTTAGAACTGCTTCCTTGTCTCCCAGACGACTTTTGATTTTACTTGTCAGATAGTCCAAAAAGAGCGTCCAGATATCCAAACAAGAGAAGTAACCTTCATGAGTAGGCTATGGTACAAAAGAAATCCAGACAGTAAAATTACTTAATGCAACTACTCCTCAGAAACACACCCACCAGTGTTTTACTTCCACCAAAATGGTACAACCATAAGCCTGGATTCCCTCAACTTCCCGGTAACCACAACTGGTGTCTTTTAGTCAGTCTTCAGAATTGGGCCCTGTTGAACCTAACAAGACAAGGGTACCAAGGAACACATCATCAGGGAGATACTTACTATGCAGGACAAAGTGAGTTACAAAATAAAGCAAGTAAACACCTATCTTAAAATCTGAGACTATGGTGGGGAGGGCTCTTACAGATCACCCAATTCAAACCTGTTTTAGAAAGAAATTGAGACCCAGAGGTATGACCTATTCAAAGTCAGGGGTAGGAGCAGGTCCCTTCACTCCCAGCCACTACATACCATTACAAAACCAAAAATAAGTTTCAGTGGCTAGAACCATTTGCAGACTTTCTATATAACAGATTGAAACAGAGCTTGTTAAGTCTGACCCTCGGGCACTATCTCATCTGCAGAAGTAGGAGTGTCAAACAGGCTAATAACCACCTCTAACCAGGTGTTGATAAGGACAAAGCGAGGAGAGAAGTGCAAGTCTTTGTGGGTCCTAGTGCCTGGACCAATGTGCTAACTTCCTCGAGAGGCTTGAGATTCTACTTCATGCAAAATCCAGGCACTGTACTCTCCAACATCTAGTTCTTCTCATACATATTCAGTTTCAACTTGTGGTGCCCTAACCCCTTATATACGCACTCAAATTCTCGCTACCTACAAGAGCTCTTTGCTTTTATTTGTGATTGCTTCACTGAACTGTATAACTGGTGGCAAGATCAGATACGGAGAGAATAATACCTTCATCTTCTTGGATCAGTTTCCTTCCATTCCTGATCCACAAGGAAATCCAGAAGTTTACAAGGGCATATATGGAATTTGCCCAAGGAATAATGAACACTGGGTGGGAGCATGCAGTGGGAGTTCTGTACCCAGGCTGCATCCGAGACAGGAAAACTATAACTTAAAAAGCAGAGCAGACTCCGACCTCACAACCTACAGTGTAGCCCGGGAACTAGACTGCTACAGTTCAACCAGGACCAGTGCCAGGGCCACCCTCAGCAAACAAAATGACCATTCCCTGTCCCTACTTCATAAAACTCAGGATGTCCATGACATGAAATGAACCAGAAGAGTAAGCAGGAAAAAGAACTAACAAGCCATGTGGAAATAATACGGGTAGCTGTTGGACAGGCACTCGACTTGCACGGCCAGGAGATGTGGTCCTGCCCTGGCTTCAGCTTGCTAGGCTTCCCTTAAATAAGTCACCCAGTCGTCCTTCCTTGGTCTGAAAATACCCACCAGGACCCTCCAAAGAACATAACTGATCAGATGCATGTGGATGTACTTTAGAGAAAAGCCACCACATAAATCCAGATTTTATGGCTATGTCCAAGTACTTTACAATTACACACATCTTCCCCATGCCTTTGAATTAAGGATTTACTGTGTGGCTCAAGGCTGGAAAAAGAGGTGGGCAGATATACCCTCTGTAGGACCTGAAACACCACCATGAACATCCATTTCTGCAGGCCCCACCACGAGCCCTTGTGTGCTGCACCCACAACTTGGCCTTTGCCAACTGCTGTGGGCATAGATTGTTAAGGTCACAAGATGACAGGCTGACTGCACTTTTGGAGTCATCTAACTTTTCAGAACCCTCACAGATGCATTTTTGAAATTCACCTGTACTCAGATTCACTTCACAGATTCCAGGGCTGATTAATCAATGAAAATCCTGACAAGTTTCTCTAAAAAACTAAAGATACCACTCCTATCTCCAAGTGGTTTACAGTGGTTAGTTTTCATTTGCATTGGTCTATTTGATCTTCACGATAGTCCTGGAAGTGGACATATTCTTTTCTTCCTCCCATTTTACAGATAAAGAAACCAAGGCTCAGAAGTAAAGTCATCTGCCCAAGGTGACAAGGTAAAGAACAGAAGCAGAACTAGAATGGGGATCTTAAGATGTCCGGTCCAGTGCCCTTTCCCCTTTACTATCCTATCTCAGGCACTGTTTTAGGAAGAAGAGGCAAAATGAAAAATGCAAGACCAAGAAGGAACTGGTGACAATTCACTAAAAGAAGGAGCAAGCAGACAGAAATCATATGCTTATACAGACACCTCAGGGGCTCAGGAAGCAAGGAAGTAATGGTGGAGGCAAACACCTGGTGAGCACTAGTGGCTGGAGGGACTGCAGCAGGATACCTAGGTGAAAGAAAAAATGTCGAGAAAGAAACAGAAGAGAGGAAATGGTTAAAGAAAGATACTAACACCATCTTTGTCTTATTACTATTCCTTCAAAATATGTTGACCAGTACTAAAATTTCTATCAATTTTAGAAACAAAAGGCAAAAATATTGAGTACACTCACAGTAACTCTCTAGATAAGAGGAAAGACATTTTCCCACTTCACATATAATTAAACCATGATAAAGTAAGAACATACTGTTAATGAATATATGAGAACTTAAAGCTCTCTCGAGGGCATTTAATTTCTTATTCTTAAATCTGATTTATCCCAAAGAACTCCTCTATTACCAGCTCCTGATTCTAGAGCACGCCTTGCCTTCTTTTTTCTGCTCTGCCTCTCCAGCAAAAGGCTGTCTATCCTCCAGTAAACTGCACAGAGCACCTTCTGGGTCCCTGGCCCTTTGCCCGAAGCTCAGAACCTGCTTCTGCCTCGACCTCAAGGATACCACCTCCCACAGTCCAAGAACCTGCACCCAGAAAGGAAGGTTCTCGCACAGGAGGCCAAAAGAACACAGGGGAGCTCGGCTGACAGCAACCTGCAGGTAAAGGAGGAAGAGAGAAGCTGGTTGTTTGCTTCATGATCGTTTCTTTCCCCAGTACATAATATATATAAATACATAAAACCACCACTTTCAGTTCAATGGAAAACTAACATGGAGGGTGCTAGTAAAAGAATCAGAAGATGAACACTTGGAAAGACCCTGAAGATGCCCAGTGCAGTCTATCTCCTCAGGTGAGGAAACAAATCTAAGGAAATTAAAAAGACTTGTCCAAGGACACAGAGCTAATAGAAATAACCAGAGCTCAAACACAGAACTTTTGGGTCTAAGTCCAAAGAAGAAGGCATAAGACATGCATACTTTCAAACCTCTTTTTAGCTTTCTTCTATACCACATACACTAAAAGATCCCATTTTACAGAGGAAGTAAAGTTGCAAGACATTTTCATTTCGTTTCCCAAATAAACCCGTTCTTTCTGACCTCAGCACCAGCTCCTTTTCTCTCCTTCATTTCTGCTACATTTATTCTAAGGTATCTTTCAAATCCTTCTTTTTTTCCTGATCCTCCTTAAGATATCTCCAGATCCATCTCAAAACTTTCCCACCTCTGATGCTTCTCTCCTACATCCTCACTCTCCCACATCTCATCATCTATTCTATTCCATGTTAGGCCTGGTGAACTCAGCGTGTTTTCCTTCTTACTCTGCACTCACTGGCCCCTCTATCAGACATCTTGATACTTCTTCAATCTTTTAGTCCTCCTCCTCCACCTGCACCCCTCCCCAACCCCCCCGCTCCCAGGAAAGGTTCACCCTTACCACTGGCTACTCCTACTTTGTGCCAGGTACCTCTTTGAGAAAGGCTAGCTCTCACACCAGACCCTTGCTCCAAATCCCCTATCCCACACAGACACCCCTCCCAGCCTAGACCCTTGCCTCTCCTCTAGCCTCATTAAGCTATAACATTAGTGGTTTAAACAAGCAAAAAAGTCAACTTAGAAAATGAGATGCCCTCACTGACCCAGCAGTTTCATCCCTCATATATACCAACAGAAAGAGCATGTACAAGAATGTCCACTGCAACATGATTCGTGATCACCAAGAACTGGAAGCAGCCCCAATCAGCAGTGGAATGGATTTTCAGATAATGATTTATTATAAAGCAATGAAAATGAAAAAGCTACTGCCACATACAACATAGATGAATCTCACAAACATAACGTTGAATGAAAAAAGCCAGACAAAACAAATACACACTTATGCTTCCATTTAGAGAAGTTCTAGAACAAGCAAAACTAATCTGGGATGTTAAAGTCAGGACTAGGGTCACTTCTGGGGGGAAGTGATCGGGAAGGGACACGAGAAGATTTGGGGGCTATTGGTAACATTTTATTTCTTGACTTAGGTGGTGGTTACATGGTTGTTCATTTGGGGAAACTCATCAAGCTGTACATGTATGATTTATGCACTTTTCTGTATGTGTAGGATACTTCAATAAAAAGCTTATCTTAAAACACATACAAATGGGCACAAGGGATAGGGTGTCAGAGAAATTCAGTTTAAAACTGAACTGGGATGATGGCTGCACAAGTCTATAAATTTACTGAACACCACTGAATTGTACAATTACAATGGGTGAATCTCATAGTATGTAAATTTTACCTCCATAAAGCTGTTAAAATATACACACAAATAAAAGGTATTGGGTCACTAAAATGTAAACTCAATGAAGGGAAGGATTTTGCTTGTGAGGGTTATATGCCTAGCTCCTGAAATACAAGAGGAGCTCAAAAAATATTTTTGAATAGGGGGAAAAATTGGATCCACCAAAACTTAACTCTTGAGAGCGTCATTATTTATAATCTCCCTGTGGGAAGTTTTGGTGACAGTTACAGAAAAGAACTAAAGGTCCCAATTTCAGGCTTTTTCTATATTTTGCTTCTCCAACACAATAGTGGTTAAGAGCACAGACTCTATGGGTTCAAATCCTGGCTCCTACCTCTTACTAACTGTATGACCCTGAGCAAGTTACTCTTTGTGCCTCAGTTTCTTCATCTGTAAAATGGAGATGACGATGATAATAATAATATCTACCTCATAGGGTTGTTATGAAGGATAAATGTGTTCATCTTCACATACAAAGCACTATATGTGTTTGGGAAATAAAATAAAGAAGTTCTTTCTCCTGAAAGTAACAAAGTAGACTTTTGAGGGGGAAAGGGATGGGCAGTTCTGGGGCTTTACCTGATGAAATGTGTACTTGAACAAAAGCGTCAAAAACTCCACCACGGGGAACTGGGAGTAGGACTCGATTCTTCTTAGGTGAACGCTCACAAAGAGCCGCAGAAAGTCAGTAAACTTTTCGATGTAGCTAAACAAGACAAGATAAAAGGTGACAATAAGAAACCTAGCCACTTCCTTAGAAGAGAACTCAAATTCAATCCAAATTTCTTTCAGTACAGAACTATACAGATTTATAATATATTTTCAGTTAAAAATATAAAGGCCTGCAACAATTACCTACAGGTCAGGCAACCCTTCATTCCATTACCACCTGAAACATAGCAGAAAAGCAACTTTAATCCTCAGACACTACCTACCAAGGCATCTTACAAGCTAGTGTTCTCATATTTTCTAATTCATTAGTGTTATGACCCAATTAGAGAGAAAGGAAATGGTACTAAAAAGTTGATGGCAGATTATGTGTGTCATTTTAATGTCACAAGTCTAGAAAGATTGGTTTTCTTTGCTAGAAAGCCAAAATATTAAGATGAATGCACTAAAAACACAAAAACAAAACAAGGCTATACAAAAGGCATGGCATCCAGGTAAGATAATCTGGCTTGCAACCTAGTGTTCATTTTCTTCCCGCCCTCTGGCTCCTGGTGCTAATTAAACATAGCACATCCCAATCCATGCTAAAAGTGATTTCAAATATAAGGGAGGAAGGCTGTTAGAGCTGGATAAGCCTTAGGAACAATTTAGTCTGATGCTTCATTCTACAGACGAGGCCAAGAGTGATAAAGTGACTGGCCCAAGGTCACTCAGCCAGCTCATGGCAGAATGGGACTACCAGCCACTCCCAATCCAGTGCTCTTTCTTTTCACATCACAGTGAATCCCCAATTCATTTGTATTCACAAAATCATTTCACAGAAGAGTGTGGGTCAGAGCTGCAAGGATAAGAGATTTTTGTTATTAATTACACAGCACATCATCACTCTCACATTTCAGAAACTGTCATTTTATGCCCCTAATTACCAAAAGGTGATTAGAAAATGAGATGGACATACTTCCATAAATCACATTTCAGAGGCTGATAAAAAAAAGACAGACATACTAGGCCTTTGCCAAAAATTAAATGGCTCGAAGCAATCCTGAAACTCGTAACTGCAAAAAGCTATTTTTCAAGCAAAGATACGTGAAATAATAAAGGGGGAGAAGAAGACTACTACCAGAAAAGCAAAATTGGCCTATAAATAACATGTCCCATATTGTTCCTGGGACCTGTCACCCTGAGAGTGGCCACCCTGTCTGTCTGACCTCCACACATATGCAAACTTATTTGCAGCTTTAAAAATACATATATATTAATTTATTTGATAAGAATCATGAGGTCAAATACTTGAAAAATAGTAAAGCACTAAAATCAACTGTTTTTAGAGAGAGCAAAGTACAGAGAAACTTCTCTCTGATGCCTTCAATCACTAATACTCAAGAGCAGGAACTCCTCATTCCACGCTCAGCTTATTACATTTTACTTTTACACAAATACTGAAAGCTGTCAACAGTTTATTGCTCTTTAGAAAGATGCACTCAATTCCCTACCACCCATAAAAGAATAAAGAGAAGTCAGGGGTAAAATATCACACAATCTCAATTTTATTTTAATCTTCAACCCAATTTTTTTAAAGAACACAAACAAGGCTATTTGGTAGCTAACTACAGATTTTATTTCACCTCATTTTCTTTTCCTTGCCCACCTTCTGGTACAGGTGCTAATGAGCAGCAGAAAGTTAGACAAAGGGCAGTAGAGGAGAAGAGAGGCAAAGGACCTGGTTAAGTAGCTCCTAAACAACTGAGAATGGACTTAGCTGTTTAGAATTAGAGCTAAGGGACCCAAGAGCCGGGAAGCAAGCACACAGCACTGTTTATGTCACCTTTCTGCTTCCAGGCACCTCTCAGCTTTCACAGGGCAATAGGAAGCATAGGATTAAAATATAAAACCAAAAGCACAAAAGTTACACGTAACAAAATCAGTACACAGATAATCCATGATGACATTTCTATACCACCCAAACGTAAGCCATAACAAACATTATGCTATAAGTAAAAGTCAAAACAACTGGTATTTGATAGTTGGTACAAGCAGCTAGATTTTTTTTAACATATGAAAATACAGCCTTTCTTAACCAAAGCTAGAAAGGATATAAAATTGTGTGTTTGAATATTGAAGCCTTTGAATTCATACAGAAAGCTATTACCAAATAACGAAAAAATAGAACATATTACCATACCAGATTATGAGTTCTTCTGTGATTATACACAGGAAATTCAGACAAAGCTTGTTTACAATGAGCCAAACCAAAAAAATCTTATGTACCAATTTTTTTTTTAAATAATTTTATTTATTTATTTTTTTCCCCCAAAGCCCCAGCAGATAGTTGCACGTCATAGTTGCACATCCTTCTAGTTGCTGTATGTGGGACACAGCCTCAGCATGGCCGGAGAAGCGGGGCGTCGGTGCGCGCCCAGGATCCGAACCCGGGCCGCCAGCAGCGGAGTGTGCGCACTTAACCGCTAAGCCACAGGGCCGGCCCTTATGTACCAATTTTAACTCTAGAAAAACTTAATAAATTGCTAAATTTTTAAAAGCACTAATACTGTCTTAACTTTAGTCACGTGACTTCACATTCTGCTACTTACTCTAAGGAAAAGGAAATGGCTTAACTCTGTATAGCTTAATAACAAAAAATGAGCCAAGGAAAACTGATTAAAATATTAACAACTTTTGCTGCCAATCTATAAATATGTACTAATTCAATAAAATTTATCTGCTTAGAAGTTTCTGAACAGCCAACATGATGTTCCTAATATTAGTTTTCAATTTTCCCTCGTTTTTACACAGCAGTAGCATCATATTAATGAACGTTGTAAGACAGATAAATGACATCCTCTGCAAGGGAAATACATAATGAGACCAAGCCTCAGAGACTGTGAGGGAGCCATCTTTTAGAGTACTTAAGAAAGAAGAGCTACATAATTTTAGGCTCCCTTCAAAAAGACAACAAAGAGGGGCCGGCCCGGTGGCGCAAGCGGTTAAGTGCGCGCGCTCCGCTGCGGCGGCCCGGGGTTCGCTGGTTCGGATCCTGGGCGCGCACCGACGCACTGCTTGGCAAGCCATGCTGTGGCGGCGTCCCATATAAAGTGGAGGAAGATGGGCACGGATGTTAGCCCAGGGCCGTCTTCCTCAGCAAAAAAAAAGAGGAGGATTGGCGGATGTTAGCACAGGGCCGATCTCCTCACAAAAAAAAAAAAAAAAAAAAAAAAAAAAAAAAGACAACAAAGAATCACAGGTGTGTGTCACATTAACATGTGCCCACATTAACATCTCTCCTTTCTTTTGACGAACACTTGCCATCTGTGTAAAACTCACAATAACAGCAACATTCCTATACACTGCACAACATTCACTTGGGAAAAGTCAAATAGTAAAAACTGACAAGCAACATCAAGTGAGAAAGGGTGATTGTAACTCCTGTACCTCCACGGACCTCCTCTCCTGTTCCTGGCTACGCATGAGCAGCAGTCTCAGTTCCTGCACCACCTCAGACCTGCAGGCAAATAGTGAGCAAGACGGGGGAAAGGGGTAGAAGGGAGGACAGGAGACGGATGGGGAAAAAAAGACAACAAACCTACACAATTCACAATCACTTTTCAAGCTCAACTCATCTCCCTTAACCACCCTAGCCCTTCCAGCTAAGTTTAGACTTACTGGTACACACCTACCTTTCCATTCCTCACCAGAAGCCCCAAATTCTGAAACCAAAGAGGATTACAGACACTACGCAGTACAACGTGATCAACAGTCAAGGCCCTTTCTCAGGGCACAGCTGACTCTACACCTGTTTTCATTACCTCTCATCGAGTTCTTCTAGCCTGCTTTTCACCGTGTGGGCATTGTTATCCTTGGTGATTTTCTGCAGGAGGTAGAAAGTCTGCTGGAACATACGCAGTAAGTACTCCTCGAATTCCATAGGCACACAGTTCTTGGACATGAGTTCATTGATGCAGGACATGGCCAGGACCCCAAGCCGGCCGCGCTCCTGACCCAACACACAGTTCTGGCTGCTGCCGTTAACTGACGCCATCTTTCTGGCCCGGATGTCACAGCCAAAGCGCGCAAAGTGGAAGATGGTAGTAAGGAGGGACGGGGTGATGCTGGCAGACAGAGGAATCCAACTGAAGAGATGGGCCAGGCACTCCAAGGCCAGGGAACAGATATACTCACTCTCCGCATCAAGGATGGGGATTGGCTGATTCAACAGTTTGGCTGAACTAGGACTCTGCAACAGGTTACTCAGTAAGTCACCTGAAAATACAGAAGGCTTTTAAGATATACACTATCAAATCTCTTACAAACCAATTTAAGTAATTCTCCTTTAAAAAAAAATTCCAAGCATTACTATAAAGCAACGGTTCTCAAACTTTGGACCAGAGACCCTCGAGGGTCCTCAAGACCCTTTCGGGGATCAAAAATTCAAAACTGTTTTTCAATGAATACTAAGATGTTATTTTCTTTTCTCACTTTTATTATCTCACAAGGGTACACAAGAGCTTTCTAGAGGCTACATTACATATGATATGCAACAGAGAGAAAGCAAAAGCTATTTTCCATTAAGCTACATTACTAACGAGATTGGCAAAAATGTAAAATAATGCTACTCTTCTCAGTAAATTGTTTGCTTTGGAAAATATAGTTACTTTTCATTAAAATATATTATTTGTTTATATGTAATGAGTTCATCTGTTATTTTTAAATTAATTAATAAATATTTGTAAATTTTCTCAGTTTTAATATCAATAGATATTATCCACAAAGCTCTCTGAGGATCTCAATAATTTTTAAGAATAAAGGGATCCTGGTGGTGGGGGAGGTGAGGTGGGGAGCGAAACGGGTGAAGGTGGTCAAAAGGTACAAAATTTCACGGGCCAGCCTGGTGGCGTAGTGGTTAAATTCACGTGCTCTGCTCCGACAGCCTGGGATTTATGGGTTCAAATCCCGGGCACAGACCTACACAACACTTATCAAGTCATGCTGTGGCAGGCATCCCACATATAAAGCAAAAAGTGGAGGACAGGCAACAGATGTTAGCTCAGGGCTAATCTTCCTCACCAAAAAAAAAAAAAAAAAAGTACGAACTTTCAGTTATCTTAAGATAAGTACAGCAGGATGTACAGATGTAATGTACAGCACGGAGACAATAGTTTACAAGACTGTATTATATATTTGAATGTTGCTGAGAGTAAATCTTAAAAGTTCTCATCACAAGAAAAAAAATTCTAACTATGTGCTGTGACGGATGTTGACCAAACTTATTGTGGTGATCATTTCGCAATATATACACATATGAAATCACTATGTTGTACACCTAAAACTAACACAGTGTCATAAGTCAATTATATCTCTATTTAAAAAAAAAGAGTAAAAGGGTCCAGAGACCAAAAATTTGAAAACTAACTACTGGGCTAGTCAAGGTGAGGTCTGTGGACTGCACCATCAGCATAACCTGGGAGCTTGTCAGAAACACAAATTATCAGTCCCCACCCACGGACTGAAGCAGAACCTGGAGGGGTGGGGACCAAGAATCTGTTTTTACAAGCTCTCCAGGTGATTCTTATGCTTGCTTAATCTTTGAGAAGTAATAGACTAAAAGAAATCATGCAAAATGAAATGGGGGGGGCTATAAAATGATTTTAATGAAGACAAAAGAAAAATATTCAAAACTATAAGAAGAAAACTTTCCTGAAATAAAGGTATGAGTATCCAAAATAAAAAAGGCTTATTCTGCCTAAAGAAAAGATGATAAAGAGTAAACACCACCAAAAACTTTAGGAATAAGGAAGGCACGTAAGCAGAAAAAAGCACATATACAAAGGAAAAAACACCGAATTCCGACTTCTCCACAGACACATTCAAAGCCAGAAAACAGTGGTGTGAGTGTCTATAAGTTCTGGGGCAAAGAATGACTTAATCCAAATCTCTCCTCTGAGCATAAAAGAAGGTGACATTTTCTAAAACATGCAAAAACTCAGATAATATATTGCCCACAAACTCTTCTTAAGGAAGATACTAAACAATGAAACCATACAAATAAAGCGATAAATAAAATTGAAGAATTAAGGAACGGAGAAGCTGTGGCAAAGGGACTAATGCAAGTAATGAATTAAATATAGAATTAAGACTAAACAGATGTAGGAATTATAGAAGGAAGTGCTAGCTAACTTTCTCATCTTTCACAAGCAAGAAGTCTCAAAATACATGGTCTAAAACATGTAGTAAGAAATTGGTTTTCATAATCTTTTTTTCTTAACCTTAGAGGTATCTTTTACAAACTAATATTCCTTGTAGAAAAAGCATCTCAAAGTCAGCAATTCCTTCCATCTAACACCTTCCGTTAAATTCAGGTAAAAATAAATTTGTTTTTATTAAAAATAAGAATATATAATACGATGCCATTTTCTCTTTTTACTAAGTTAAATCTATCTTATCTTTACCTATGTATGAAGAGATGTCTGGAATGATGTTATTTCTGTATGGTGAAGTACTGGGTAAATGTTACATTTTATTTTGTACCCTACAGTGGCAGTTCTCACACGTTTTGGACTCTGAACCCCTGTACACTCTTAAAAATTACAGGCATACTTCAGAGATACTGCAAGTTCTCTGACCACTAAAATAAAGCGAGTCACACGAATTTTTTGGTTTCCCGGTGCATATTAGAGTTATGTTTACACCATACTGTAGTCTATTAAGTACGCAATAGCATTATGTCTAAAAAAACAATGTACATACCTTAATTCAAAAACACTTTATTGCTAAAAAATGCTAACCATCACCTGAGCCTGCAGCAAGTCGTACTCTTTTTGCTGGTGGAGGGTTGTGTAAAAAAACCCAGTAACTGCGATGTGCAATAAAGCGAAGCGCAATAAAACAAGGTATGCCTGTATTGAGGGCGCCCAAAGAGCTTTTGTTTATGCAGGTTATTTCTATAGATATTTGTCATATTAAAAATTAAAACTGAGAAGTTTTCAAATATTTAATTCATCTAAAAATAATAATAAACCCATTACATGTTGGCATAAAGAACGTCTTTTTAAATGAAAAAACTATATTTTGCCCCCTAAAAACCAGAGAAAGGAGCAGCACTATTTTTACATTTTTGGAAATCTCTTTAATGTCTGCCTTCAAAGATAGCTAGATTCTCTCATCTGCTTCTGCATTCAACCTGTTGCAATACGTTTTCGTTGAAGTACATGAAGAAAACTCAGCTTCACACAGACATGCAATCAAAAAAGAAAGAAGTATTTTAGTGGCATTTTCAGATAACTGTAGCTATTCTTCAGTTCCATATTAAAATTTGATGAGTAGTAATTTCTTAAAGGTTAATTGCAATATGGAATCTGAATGAGCTTTTTTATTTAGTATACTCATGAGAGAATGAGAATAAAAATGACAATGTCTTAGTATTTTTATGAACACATATTTGACCTCTGGGGCCCCGAAAGGGTTTGGGGGACCCCCAGGGGTCCCCAGACCTACTGAGAGCTGCTGCCTTATACTAATGTTGGATGAATATGAACAAATTAGTTAACCTTTCTCAGCCTCAATCTCCTCAGCCACTACAATGAGGATTTTGTGATTCATTATAAGGGCTTTAATTTCCATTGTTAAAAGATTAAAAAGTTGTCCCCTTGCATCTTATCTTCAAGAGTGTTTGCTGGCTTCTGTTCTGAAAGAGCTGCATTTGATATCAGATGAGGCTCACCATGATCTCAGCTACCCAAGCTGATAATCAGAGAAGATGGTTTCAAAGAATAATGCAGGAAGGATGTTGAAGTATGAAAGAAATGCAAAGATGAAATGCAAACATTTCATTTTGTTGTTACTGGATTAATAATTTTGATTTTTGGAATTGCTGTGGTGGCTTTTCACTAGAGTTGTACAACTTTCTCTCTTTCAATGATGGTGATTGTTTCTGGTATTGCTTTTCCATTATTCATGGACTGAGGGCCATTTATGAAAGATGCTGGAGTCAGAGGAAATCATCCCTACCCAACTAGAAGAATTATCAGGGAGTACAATTAACCAGGATCAAATTGAGGCTCTAGCAATGGAGGAACGAACAGATACCACCTCAGTATGATCTTATATTAAACCCGGACATCTTTGGGCCCTTGGGCCTTTTTAAAGTCTCTTGAACACTTTTAAATAGAAATAAATTTTGGCTTTAAAAACATAACAAAAAAAGTTGTCCCTATTCTTCAGCTTAGAAGAATTTTTCCAGAATGGGATTTCTAAGGGGGAAAAAAGCAAAATCTCAATAATAATAATGATGTTAAGAACAACTACCATTTGATGTGCTATTATTATTTGCTTGGCGCTGCACTAAGCACTTTACATACATATTCTCATTTAATGCTCAAAGCTCTGAGGTAGGTATTATTATTATCTGCATTTACAGACTGTTAGAATAACTAAGACGCAGATAGATTAGACATTTCCCCATGTTCCTCAGCTAGTAAAAGGTAGATTTGAAACTGAAACCCAGATCTGGCCCCAAAGCCTATGCTCCTTCCCAGAAGGCAGGTCAACTGGGAAGATTATACACCCAAGAAAAATGATCAGTTTTCAAGAAAGCTAATGTACAAATATAGAAAAATACGTATGATGTAAAGTTGTATGTAGAATAGTGTGTGCGCACCATGACCGCAACTATAAAAAGATACAAGCACAAGGACAAAGACTGAACAGGACTATGCAAAGGCAAAAACTGTGTAGGTGGATAAGGATAATCTATTATGTTTGTTTGTTTGTTTTTGGTGAGGAAGATTAGCTCTTAGCTAACATCTGTTGCCAATCTTCCTTTTTTTTTGCTGTGGAATATTGCCCCTGAGCTAACATCTATGCCCACCTTCCTCTATTTTGTATGTGGGATGCTGCCTCAGCATGGCTTGATGAGCAGTGCATAGGTCCACACCCAGGATTCGCACCTGCAAACCCCAGGCCGCTGAAGCAGAGCGTGCAAACTTAACCACTACGTCACCAGGCCGGCCCCTAATCTATGATGTTTTTCCCCTCAAAACAAGAATCTTTTAACATTGTTTCTCAATAAAAATGCTTTTACTCAACTTTAAATGTTTTGAGGTATTTTAGTAGGTTATTCAGTAGGTTTTTCAAAAATTGTATTTTAATCCAAGTGGAAGGAATCATTACAGAACAGACTCTGTTTCATGCCGCAGCATTTCCAGTGCAAACTTGAGAGAGCTTTAACAAGCTACTTCTGTAAGAGGGTACCTTGATTATAAAACCTGTGAGCAACTTCATCTTCCCTGAGTTGGGCCAGGCTCTCGCAACAACACGCACCCATGCCCAAAGAGGTGTGTAGATGACTCCAGTACATCTACTGACTTGGAAGCAACCCAGACATAGCTAGAACACTTGTAACAGGCTTTCATGAGAAGACTCCCTCCACGTTTTTTTTTTAATTATTGAAATTTCATATGTTTTCTATTGAGTTTTACATTTACAACCTCAGCACTATTGACAAAACTTGGGGCTGGAAAATTCTTTGTTGTTCTGTGCATTATAGGATATTTAGCAGCATCCCTGGCCTCTACTCGCCAGATGCCAATAGTACTTTCTCCTCCAGTTATGTTAACCAAAAAGTTTCTCCACATTGCCAAATATCCCCTGCAGGGCAAAATTGCCCCAATTGAGAAGCACTGATCTAACTCTAGCCTCAGTCCAGTAAAATGGGGAGAAACTCTATTCAAGGAGCCCTTAAGAGGAAAAAATGAGATCAGAGGACCTGTGAGTGACCCTCCCAAGTCACACCTTTCTATGAGTAGCTTATAAGAGAATGCATGAAAAGATTTGCAAGTGCATAAAGATATGCAATTTGCAAAGTTTGGAAAATAGGAAGGTATAAATTGGTCTCAATCAATTTGAGCTCTCTAACATATTTTCACTCTGAAAAACTTTCCCTCACCAGTAAACGTAGAGCTCTATATTTGAAACTGCATACCATGTGGACAATATAGTCCCTTAATTTTTATTGCAGAACAATCAAAGCTAATTCAGAATTGCAATATTTCCATCATTCCATTTTGTTAACTTTTTGTTCCCATTTGTCCAAGCAAAAAGAAGTGAGGATGAGAGGAAACTAACTCAGGAAGAGGGCTGAGGCTGCACAAGTGCAGAAGGAAGCAACAGCCACAGCCTGCAGAGGGCACATCCACATCTTCCCTCATTTAATCCTCAGAGGACAGCTATTCTCCTCTTACAGCCGAGGACATCAACAGTCAGAGATGGAATACAGATAAGTGGCAGAGCCAGGACTCTAAACCAAGGGAAGCAGAAGGCAGGCAGAAGTGGTGAGGTGAGAGTGACCAAGAAAGCAAACTTAGGACGAAGACGGTGCACCCGGACTTGGAATGATGGGTTCACATCCTGTTCTACCACTAACTGGCACTGTGACCTCTGGCAAGTCCCCATGAGCCCATTTCCTTGTTTGTAAACCAGAGATAAAACCATCATCTACTTCACAGGATTCTGGTCTAGTGAGGTGAGTTTAGGAGATAAGGCAACAATTTGGGGAACTATTCTGAGAAATAAACCGCACACACCCTTCAAACCTTTTTCTCTATCCAGACTGAGTAGTTGTTGCAGGGACTAGGCCTTGGGCTTTGCTCTTTGAAAGTGATCAGACAGAAAACAAGGTTACAAGAAAGCGTATGAAAAGAGAGGCCAAAAGCCCACAGGGCTAAGTCTGACAGGGAGCTGCACGGGGACTCAGGCTGGGCAGGGTGAGCTGGGCAGGGACTCTGACGTCCTGTGTCCAGGAATTATGTGGTTTACTCACTAGGCCGTAAGGTTTGTCAGAATGAATTTCCTCCATAAAACTCCATAAAAGCTTATGGCCAAGAAAGCCAAACAACTTTTTAGTTTTACTGCTTAAGTTGGTGTCTTAAGTGCACAAAGGCAGTTGAGCAAAAGCATCAAAATAAATGTTGATTAAATCATCGGCATTGTCCAAATAATGGAGCAAGATCTGATGACTTCACCTGCAACTGTCATAAAGACAAAAAAAGTGTAACAAATGAATGCGCAATTCTAATTTTTTTTTAAGGGGAAGTATACCAGCTTAAAAACTTACTTAACTCCCAAGGCCCCCTCAAAGTCTCAATTTATTTTGCTTTTTCTCAAATACTAAAATTCAAGACTTCGAAAAATTTTAATAGTGTCTAAGAGGTAATTCTCAAGAAGTACACATCATATTTTTAGGTTTTGTTTATACAGAAATGTCAGGTTAATTCATATTTTATTTCACCTAACCTCATAAACAAAACCTAGGCAACACACAAAAGAAGCAAGCATATATTTTTGATCTGTATTATCTGATATTCCCCAACCTGGCCTCCAGGAAAATAAGTCTATTAAAGCATAAATTGAGTTAGCTCAGAACACGTACCTGAACGAAGCCAACTAAAACACACAGCTTTTGGTACTGGAAAATGATCTCAGAAAAACAAGTTTTACTGGAGTAAACTGCTGCTGCTAACCTAAACTGGATGCTAAGCTAGCATCCAACTATCTAAAAACAAAACTAATTCAAAAAACTAATCTTTGCAAACTATTATTTAAATAAAACGACAAATTTTAAGATCAGCCAAACTGTAGGAGACTCCAAGGTGTACACTCATAAAATCAAATCTCTGCATCATTTGTAATTTCTTCTTTAATCATTCAAATATTACAAAACATAAATCTGCTAAGTCACTTCAAATATCCACCTTCAAAATGACGGTTTGCCACCAAGCACAAATAAAGTTCCATTTCCTGTGGGCTTTTAATATATTCTAGAACTCTGTAATAGTTTTAATCTAAGAAGTATGACAAGTGACTCTCTAACAGTTTTTAATCCAAGTATGATAAATGTATTTGGAATAAATTAGTATACTGTGAGCAGTCCTCAAAACTCCATGATATACTTTCAATTCTACAGTAACTCTGCAAGAATTTCAACTTCCACATATTAACAGGCTGCATGAAAAAGCTAGGGCTTAGAGATGTCTGATTTCAACAGCTCATTTCCTTGGGGTAAAGGAGAAAGATGTGGAAATAGTTCTCACTAGCCACATCAACCTTTACAAAGGGGAAGAAATATGTGCCAATTCACAGGATGTACTCTACTTGAAAAGCATTTGTGATCATTTAGTGTAAACAGAAGCATTCAGAAACTAAAAGTTCCTGCTCAGACACAATTTCCTCTTTCCATCCATCCTTGAAAGAAACCATTTTTAGGTGTCTGCACTTTTGAAACAGATATTAATGTAACTGTGGAAAATAACTAGCCACCAGTAAACTATTTAATGGCCACTGTAAGTATGCCCATGCTTTATCAAATTATTCTGAACTGAAGTAAAGTCAACGTTGATTGCTGCACACTGGTTCCCAATCTGTCCAGGGCAGCATGACTTTTCCCTGAGCCCAGTGGGGAAAAAAGCACTCCACAGTCCCACGTCCCCTCCTTCAGGCTGCCACCCACCTCCTGCAACCCCAACCCCTGCATAACTGCAAAGCAGACCTATCAAGCCTACAGGCTCATACCAACCTCAGCATGAGCAATACAGCCATGAAATTTGAGAAAAAGGGAAAAACAAACCAGGAGGGACAGCAGTTATAAGCTGAAGGGGATGGAAGTAGGTGACAGAAGATCAAAGGTGCCATCTTCCTGATGGGCAAGAAAGAAACAAAATATGTTGTTCAAAATATTATATTAGAAAGTGCAAGTACTTACGAGGAACTAAGAAAGCTAGCTACTCAGAAAGGCCGAAAATAGATTAAGGAAGAATCAGCATCAGTATAGGGCATAGAAAAGCAATTGCTACCCTGCTGAGACCCCCAACTGCATTCAAAATGAGGAACACCATGTGTGGTGGGCAGACCATACCACTTTCTCCTGAGGTCGGGGATGGTGGTGGGGTGGCAGCAGTAACACTGTGCTTGTCCCAGACAGTCTCCAAGATGCCTACCAAGAAAGGAGAAAACTGAGTTTAAGAGAGAAATAAAGTCCAACATACGAAAATCAGATGTAGAAAAATGATTTATTGATATTTTTGGTCAAACATCAGTATCTGAACATCCCTCTCAACTGTACGTCCAACGGCTTCCTGGACAATACCACTTGAATATTCCAAACTCAATTTGTCTTCTCTCAGAAACCTGCCACTGATCCTCCTATTCCTCACCCAGGAAACAGCACCCTCCCACACAATCTCAGCATCTGGCCTCTGTTCTCCCCATCTGGCCTCACCCCCACCCCACACACAAGGCTTCATCATGCTGAACTGCTTGCTGTTCCTTCCACACGTGTCCTTCTCTTTCTCAACCTCTGATCTGCTCTCCTCTTCCAATCCCAAGTTGACCTTTCCACCAGACTAAATGCTACCTGTCTGTCCCTCAGAATTCCACTCAGCTGTCACCTTCTTGCCTGCTCAGTTCTGCCTGCACATAAAACATACCTCTACTATAACTCTTAACACTCTGCTTTTTAACTGTCTGTTTGTCTTTCTCTCCTGCTAGAGTATACATTACTAGAGGGCAGGGACTGTGTTTTATTCCTCTTTGCATCCCCTTACAGAACGTGGCATGTAAGGTGATCATAAAAGCTTCTGAAAATATTTTGTTCTCAAAATCTTTAATATTACAACATGGATAAACCTTGAAAACAGCATGCTAAGTAAAAGAAGGCAGACACAAAAGGTCACATATTATCTGATTTCATTTTTATGAAAAGTCCAAATAGGAAAATCCACAGAGACAGAGAGTACACTAGTGGTTGCCAGGGGTGATGAATATGTTCTGGAATTAGATAGTGTGATAGATGTACAACCTTGTGAATACATTAAAAACCACTGAGGGGCCGGCCCCGTGGCTTAGTGGTTAAGTGAGTGCGCTCCACTGCTGGCGACCTGGGTTCGGATCCCGGGCTCGCACCGACGCGCTGCTTCTCTGGCCATGCTGAGGCCGCGTCCCACATGTAGCAACTGGAGGGATGTGCGGCTATGACACACAACTATCTACTGGGGCTTTGGGGGGAAAAAATAAATAAATAAAATCTTTAAAAAAAAAAAAAAAAAAAAACCACTGAGTTATTACACTTTAAAACGGTGGATCTTATGATACATGAATTATAACCCAATTTAAAAATTTTTGATGTCCACTCAGGACATAGAGGTATCAGATACAACCCCTAACTCTAGAAATTTAACATCTAGTTGGGAGTGTCAATAAATGTGCTTTGAATGAACAAATGCTCTGAGGTTTGAGTTTCCCCCTAGGGATCTGGGGAAGGATGGGAGGCAAATGACAAGCTTACTTGTGATCAAGCCTTTTACAACCAATTTTAAGTGCCCACTACCTGCCAAACGCTTCTGTAACACACAAAGCAAAAAGTGCCTAGACATCCAAGAAGAAATCTAAGTAGAGAAGCCGGAGATAAAAACACTTCTTTGCGCTACAGCACTCCTTCAAGCAGCAGGCCTAGGCTCCCAGTCCTCAAGGGCCTCGTGGCCAGACGCTGCACCTGCGCCCCGTAACAAGCAGGCTCCCTGGAAGCAGCAATCAACGGCTCTCACGACTCATGGTGCTCCACTCGCTTCCTCCCTTCCTGTCTCCGTCTGCGGCTTGCTTTCTGCTTATTCTTACTCTTCACTTTGTCATGAGGCTCTAATAAAACAGACAAGATGACGAAGAAAGTGCTACATACAACTAAAACCTGGCGCACAGGGCGCTGATTCCACACCTGTGTCACTTTCCTAGGCAGAATTTGAAATTTTCACATCTTCCTACTCCTCCAACTTCTCCTGATCTTAAATTCAAATTATTTTAAATAAGGTGCTTGCCACCCACCTTACTTCGAGTGCAATAATCAGCATTTCGATCACATTCCTATGACCTGGTCTGTACCTCATTAATCACAGTTATGGTGAGGACCAACTAACGAAATACTACCAGGAAAATAAATTACAAACATTTTTTGAGGTCGAACCACGTGCTAGACAATGGGCTAGGTGCTGGGAATACAGCACACATTCTTCTGTTTTTATGCTCAGTCTCACTAAAAGCTAAAACAACTACTCAAAAATTTTGAGTGCCAGGGCCCGAGCTCTGGGCGTTGGCAGGCAGGCCCCTGTCTTTCAGCACCACCCAACTGCTCACCTGTCAGTAACCCAAGCACTGTCTGCACCTGGTCCAGCAGCAGCTTCCGCAACTCCTCCTTCCGAGCCACACTGAGGTCCTCGCGGGGACAAGCCAGTTCTTCTGAAGTTGTCTTCAACATGATCAGCCCGAGGGGGGTTGTCACAGGGGACTGGATCAACTGCCAGAAAAAAGTAAGTTCTGAGCAGAGCGTCTGGCTAATTAAGGTACAAAGAGGACTAAGTAACATTGAACCCACAAAGTACCTCTGTGTATTTAATCTTACATCAACAGGCTACATAAATCAATGCTTTAGAAAAATGACAGGGTATATCTGTGTACCTTTTTTAACCATTCAAAATATATTCTCATCTTATTTTAAAGACAAAACTCTAGGGACTGGCTCGATGGCACAGCAGTTAAGTCCACACATTCCGCTTTGGCGGGCCAGGATTCGTCGGTTCAGATCCTGGGCATGGACCTACTCCTGCTCACCAGGCCATGCTGAGGCGGCATACCATACAGAAGAGATACAACTCTACAACTATGATACACAACTATGTCCTGGGACTTTGGAGAGAAAAAAGAAAAAAAAGGAGGAAGATGGGCAACAGATATTAGCACAGGGCCAATATTCCTCAAAAAAAAGACAAAACCCTAATACCATCAACTTAAAAACAAGAAGAAAACAATGCTCTTTTACACCTAACATGACAATTTTTATACATTACAGATTACCAACAGAGCCTTGGTTACTTTGCCCAGGTTAATATATTAGTGATTAAAATATGTGTAAACTGGGGCCGGCCATGTGGCGTAGCGGTTAAGTGCGTGCACTCCACTGCTGGCGGCCCGGATTCGGATCCCGGGCGTGCGCCGACGCACCACTTGTCAGGCCACGCTGTGGCAGTGTCCCACATAAAGTGGAGGAAGATCGGCACGGATGTTAGCTCAGGGCCAGTCTTTCTCAGCAAAAAGAGGAGGACTGGCAGATGTTAGCTCAGGGCTGATCTTCCTCACAAAAAAATAAAATAAAAAATAAAAAGATATGTGTAAACTAATTTGTGGTATCTTTTCAACATTCAGGTGTTAAATTAACTTTACAGTTCTAAGCTTTGCCTGCTTCATAAAAGTTCAAGATTAAACATGTGGCAAATTAAGTTACTTTTTCTATCACCTGCAATATCCACTATACCACAGGAAAGTTTCCTTAAACAAGAGACAGGAAAAAAGGTACACTTTCAACAGCATAACACTACCTATAACTTTCTAATCAATTTCACAAAATTAAAAGCATTATTATTACATTTATTTTTTAGTTTCCAGAAATGGTAAAAGTAAGCAAGTTGCCACTAAAATTCTCTGTTGAGTTACATGCTACCATCTATAAAAGAGCAAACAAGTTAAGGAACACTTGATCATTTTCTTTAATCATAATTAACTTTAAATGTAGTTCATTCCCAGTGGCCGGCCCAGTGGTGTAGTGGTTAAGTTCACAAGCTCAGCTTTGGCGTCCCAGGATTCACAGGTTTGGATCCTGGGTGCAGACCTACACACCACGCATCAACCCATGCTGTGGCGGCGTCCCCAGTACAAAAAAATAGAGGAGGACGGGCACAGATGTTAGCTCAGCAACAAGCTTCCTTAAGCAAAAAAAAGAGGAATATTGGCAACAGATGTTAGCTCAGGGCCAATCGTACTCACCAAAAAAAAAAAAAAAAAAAAAAAAATGTAGTTCATTCCCTGATACAAATAAGTTTTTTATTTACTCAATCTACAAAATATAAGCCTTAAGGAAGAGGATGACACCAGGAACTGCACCCAGATAGAACATATATTCTCTACTTCAAGAAATACAGGGCACTTTCTCATTGCACACCAAGGAAAGGCTCATCCCCAAAGAGTAGAAAAGTACTTGATAATGGGAACTTCCAATAAATTCAACTGCCCTCAGAAGCAGCATATGGAAAACCAGCAGCAAGTAATGGCGTGTTAAAAATGCTATTAAATCAGTTCTCTTGAGTGCTAAAACTTCAAGTATATCCTCCATAATTTTTCTCTTCATTTTCTGTAAGTTTGGACTATTTCTAACACCGACTTAAATTCTGATCATACAGTAGGTGAAAAACAGGAAATCCTTCCTCTAACAATTTTTCTTTTATATAATAAAGTAGAACTGACCCTTCATAAGCATCTCTTTCCATCTGGAGAGCTTTGGGTTATCAATCTGTATTTTTTAAAATATCCATTACTTCCCCCCTTTCACGTCTTTCTCGTCTACCTCTTTTGTCTCTATTTTCCCCTGAAGCCCTCATTCTTACTCTCTCAGCTAGGAATGACTCATATTACCAAATATTTCATTTGGCAATACACTTTCCTGTAGATATGAAATACTTCTGTGCTCCCCGGAAATAAAAAATTCCTACAACATAGACAACGTATCTTAAAGCCCTCTTTTCTCTCATCATTTGGAAGAAGGGGAGAAGGTTGGGCAAGAAGCCAGCTGAAAATCAAAGTTATTCTTTACTTGAAGGAACAGCCTGATAAAACGTGTAATTTTTCTTACTAGCTTTGTATCCAGAAAGCTTTTTTATTAAAATAGTGTTTCCCTTTACCATCTTCACATATATAATTTAAGCTCATAACTTAGGCAATCTCTGCAATTTATTTTAACAGAATAAGCACCTTTAGGTTGAAGATCAAGTTCAGGTTCCTAGTGTCAACTTCTAAAAAGGCTTAACAATTTTTATTACACCACCCAATCAGAGAAGAAACAGCAATTCTTTCCTATGCTGCTTGTCCCTTAATTATCTGGCCCCAGAACAATGTGACCCCAGGTCGAGCTCAGCAGATATCAGGAACCTGAAGAAGAGACTCTCGACAGGTGTGATGTGTGTGCTAATGCATGTGTGGGGGGAGGTAGGGAGAAGAGGGGTCAGTTTCGACTTCAACTACTTCCTTCTCTAGTGGCCCAGAAAGGGTATAACCAACATACATAACTACCCTGAATCAACTCCTCTCCGCCTGGTATGGTGGTTGCCACAATTATGGCATAAATTGCATAAATGCCTCAGCCAACTGTCACAGAGTTAAAAAAAAAAAAAAAAAAAAACTATGCACCTCAGACTGCAAGCAGACCATGATGGAACTGAGCCAAAAAAAACCTTTAGATAGTTTAATCAAAGGATCATATGATGGTGAAGTTGATTCCAGAACCGGTCTGGTCTTGTTTACCAACACCTGAAGAAAAAGGATTACTTTATCATTATGAGAAATGTCAGGAGTTGAGCACCAACCATTCTTGACATGGCTTTCATGCCACTGACTGGTTCTCACGGATAAATAAGAAGCAGAGAATAATACAATTGGAAAGGATCTTAAAGATCTCTTAGTCCAATCCTCTCATTTTACAAAGAAGGAAATGGAGGCTCAGATAAGGGACAGGAGTTGCTAAAATCAAAGATGATTTGTGACAAAAATGGACGCAGAGGGGCCAGCCTGGTGGCGCAAGCAGTTAAGTGCACGCGCTCCGCTGCGGCGGCCCGGAGTTCGCCAGTTCGGATCCCAGGCGCCCACTGATGCACCACTTGTCAAGCCATGTTGTGGTGGCGTCCCATATAAAGTGTAGGAAGATGGGCACGGATGTTAGCCCAGGGCCAGTTTTCCTCAGCAAAAAAAATAAAAAAAGAGGAGGATTGGCAGACGTTAGCTCAGGGCCGATCTTCCTCACAAAAAAAAAAAAAAATGGACGCAAACCCCAAACCCGCTGCCTCCTAGTCCAGCGGTCTTTCTACTATGGGGTGTTTCAAAGCCACGAAGACTGCATGTGGACAAAGGAGTGATTTTTAAAGGGAGGGAAAGAGGGAAGTGGTGGAGAACAGAGGAAAACAAGTACGCTTTTTAAATCTCCATGAGCACGTCTCTTAAAAACGCTCTTCCATATTCTCATTTGTTATCATTAATTGTACTTCAAGGGTAGACAGGAAATGTTGTCTTCATCACAGGAACTGATCCCAGCTGTGTGAAAGCACGGCTCCTCCTCACCTGCTACCGGCAGGACTGTGGCTCTCTGGCTCACATTCACTGCTCCTTCCCACAGGTCATGCCACTAACCAACCCAAGAATGAATTCACTTAGACCCCCAACCTTCCTGGTCTTTTCCATCTCCAACGGGCTTCCTGGCTCCCTCTTAGAGAGCCACACCAAGGAACCACGACTGTCCTCAACTTGGAGTGAAGGCAAGCATATCAAAGAGAGCCAGGAAAACCTCTCGCCTCACATCCTACCACTCCAGGCTCACTGGCCTCCTTGTCATTCCTCAGGTTCTTTGCGCTTGCTATTTCCTCTGCCTAAAACACTGTTCCCACAGATACCCACGTGATTCATTCCATCACGTCCGCTCAGGTTTCAGCTCAAATGTCTGCTCCTCAAAAAACCCTTCCATGATCATCCCATCTATAATACCCCTTGATATAGTCTCCTCCTCCTTACCCTGATTTAGTTTTCTTCATAATACTTATAACGACCTGAAAGTATTTATTCGCTTATTGTTGACCGATGCCTCCCGTTGAGATCATAAGCTCCATGAAGGTAGGGACGTTGTGTTTGTTCATTACTATTGCCTCACCACATGTTCACTTAGCACACGGCTGGTATTCAACAGTTTACTGAATAAATGCATGCAGCTCCTTTATAATATCAATCCAATAAATCTCCATATAAATGAATCACTATACAAAAGAAAATTGAATGAAGAATTTTGGTGCAACTTTGAGAGGCGATCTGAGAGAAGCAATATGGATGCTGAATTTTTAATTGCCACATCATTCAAATGGTTTGTAGGGACAACAGGCAGAACGTTAGAAAATGGTATTGTTCTGGAAAATCCTGAACCTACAGTCACTGAGACTATAAGCAGTTTTCAAAGAATTTTAGTTCTCTAAACCATGCATAATACTTATCTCCTGCATACCCAAGACTATCTCAATAATATGAAAATGTTTCCAACTTTATCATAGGATTCAAATGAACAACAGCATCTCCCTCTTTGCTTTTAGGTCCCACCTATTCCCTGACGACTTCCAAATCCTGAATCCAAGATCCACATTTCCTAATGTCTCACTAGATAGACACAGAAGGAACACATAAATCTTAAATGCATTTTCTGCCAAACTGAATTCACCATCTTCTACCCAAATTAATTCCCTCTTCCTTTTTCCCTGGCCTGGAAAATCTGCTATTTGAGTCAGAAACCTAGAAGGCATTCTGATTCCTTTCCCTCACCCCTTCCACCCAGTCACTGACCACAGCCTCTGGACTCCGCCTTGTAAGTGCCTCGTCTCCACCCACCACAGGCCTCTACTTGGCTCAGGTCCTCCTCATCTCGCTCAGACTTCTCCAACAGCAACCTTACTGGCCTCCTGTACCCTAGCCTTGCCCCTATGCAATCCAGACTCCACTGTTGCTAGAGTTGTCATTCCAACATAAAATTGTGGCCATCTTTTCTCTCTTCTCCAAACTTTTCATTAGCTCCCAAGGAAGGACTATGAATTAAACACTGAAGCCCCTCTGCAAGAGCAAGGCCCTTCCTGGTCTGGCCCCTGCCCATCAATCTAGCCTCTTACTCTATCACTCCACCACCTCACGTCTCATCCATCAACCAGGTGAAAATACCTCAGCTCCTTGAGTCTAATTGCTATGCCACCACTGCACTCTGCATACACTTCCACTACAGTAATTACCACATTGTTGGATAATTATTGTTTGCATAGCTACCTCCCCACTAAATTATAACTATTGAAGGCCTCATCCTTGTACCCCAACACCTAGCGCAGTACCTGACTGGCTTTCAAATATTTGCTGAACAAGATTTCACTAGAGGTCAAACAGCGATTGGGTTTCCCCTGCTTCTCCACTGCACAAAGGCACAACATGGATCAAGAACACAAAGTTAAGTGAATGAGATCATCTATCCTACAGCGACCTCACTACTACAGTGCCAAAATGCTAATCTTAAAACTCCTTTTCAAGACGAGAAAATAATCACTTCTACAAACAAACAATTTACAAGATAAAGTTTCCTTAGGTATATCCTTACCTGTAAAATGTTAGTAAAAAAGTCATGGTAGAACATGGGCCAATCTTGACGGCCAATATCAACAATAACTTTGCAGAGCTTGTTCCGGATAAAGTACGGTAAGGTTTTGTGGTGAGCCAAAAGGAGTTTGGGCAGGCAGCTACGGATTTCCATCTTATCCTGAGATGGGACCCCAAGCCACATTTTATTGATCAGATTCTAAAAAACAAATATACATCTTTAAGTTAACAATCCATACACAAAAATCACTGGTTTTCATCCAGTGGTTGGCTATATCACCTCAATAAACAAGAAACCCTGCTTTTAAACAAAGGTTTAGGGCAATTTGGCAATAAGAGCAATAAAAATATTCAAATCCTTTGATACAAAAATCTCATTCTGGGCCGGCCCCGTGGCTTAGCGGTTAAGTGTGTGTGCTCCGCTGCTGGCGGCCCGGGTTCGGATCCCAGGCGCGCACCGACACACCGCTTCTCCGGCCATGCTGAGGCCGCGTCCCACATACAGCAACTAGAAGGATGTGCAGCTATGACATACAACTATCCACTGGGGCTTTGGGGGAAAAATAAATAAATAAATAAATAAACAAACAAACAAATAAATAGTAGAATGGCTTGGTGAACAGTGGTAAAACCACTCACAGGAATATAACAGAAAGGTAAATGGGGGAAAAGCAGAATACAAAAGGGCATAAGCAACATGATTATAATTAGGTTAAAAAAAAAAAAGATGTGCATAGGAAGACAAAGATTGGAAGAGAGTTGACATAAATGAAAATTTTTGTGGCTGAGATGATGGTATTTGAGTATCATCCCTCCTCCCAAACTATTTTTCTTTAATCCTTTCTCTCTTAAATGATAACATGGAAGGAAAAGTTCACATGTTACCACAAACGACCTATCTACCTAACCCCATCTTACCTTTCTGGTGTCAAAGACGGAAAGGTGCCCCAGAACATCAGATATTTTGATAAAAGGCAGTATGTGGGCAGAAGTCCCTGAGCTGAGTAACCACCGCTTCCCAGCCATCCGTATATCAAAGCTAAAGTCTAGTGCCAATGACACGGCAATGTGACTACAAAATACTTTTCAAAACAGTATAAAATTATCTGACAACTTACCTCAAAAACCGTTAAACTGTACATCATTACATAGTCATTCCTAGTGCTGGAGAGAAAATACAGGCAAAATCTCCAGGCTCCTATTTGCTGGGCAAAGTTATTAAGAAGCTCCTCTGGAAAAGTTAAATAGCAACAAAAGAAGAATATGAAAATACATGAAATTAATACAAGGCAGAGCTGTCTTATTATTTTTTTAAACACGCCTCTCTCTATATAATGTAAATGATGTCAAAACCAACCATAAAATCCAGCTGATTCTTCAAGATAGAAAGGACAGGAGCCAGCCCTGTGGCTTAGCAGTTGAATGCATGGGCTCCGCTACCGGCGGCCTGGGTTCGGATCCCGGGCGCGCACCGACGTACCGCTTGTCAAGCCACGCTGAGGCAGCATCCCACATACAGCAACTAGAAGGATGTGCAACTATGACAACTATGACATACAACTATCTACTGGGGCTTTGGGGGCAAAAAAAAAAGGGGGAAGATTGGCAATAGATGTTAGCTCAGGGCCAGTCTTCCTCAGCAAAAAGAGAAGGATTGGCATGGATGTTAGCTCAAGGCTGGATCGTCCTCACAAAAAAAAAAAAAAAAAAAGATAGAAAGGACAGAGCATACAACATTTTTCTGACTCTGAGGTGACCATGAACACTGGCAGTGTATTCAGCCATCTAAAAACCAGTAAGCTTGTATGGACACTCTTTTAGGTAGAGAAGGTGAAGTTCTTACTTAACCTTACTTAACCTAATGTGTGGAGAGACAGTTATAAGAGTATCATCTCACCTTATAAATGATGGCTAATTGTTAATTTGTTTCCTCTGGGGTACCAGCTATACAGATCTTCTCACCACTCATTCACATTGTTAACACACACACAAAATGATGGCTAGAGAAGTAGGCAAAGAAAAGATTAGGACTAACCTTACAAATAGAGGATAGGAAAAACGCAAGAGAATTCAAGATGGCTAATTCTCTTCATTTGGGTTGGTTTTATTTTAAAATACCATCCAAAAAAGTCTGTAAATAAGAATAGCAATCACGGGAGTTGCCAAGAGCAACCCTGTCCACATCAAATCAGTTAGAAATGCTTTTCCTCCTCCTTAGGCGGCTGGTAGCATCAGCCAGAACCATAGAAAGCAAGCTCTCAGAGTCTGTCACCATGGTTCTGGACATGCTGTCCCTCGGTCACCCTGACCTGCTGCACTGGTTATGAAATATAACACAAAAAGGGTAAAAATACAAAGGCAACAACCCTGAGAGATTCTAGGAAGCCCTTGGAAAAGCAGGAAGCACAGCAGGCCATTCTAATCCTAAAGTCACTACTCTGCTAGCACCCTACAACTTAGGCTAAACGCACCAAGGCAGTTTCATTAAAAATTCCATAAAATGAAGCACGTGTCCTATTCTTATAATTAAGTAAAAGTATCTATGAATCCCAGAGGTGAAGTCAAACAGGAGAGAATGAGCTCTGGCTGGAAATGACAAACTTTGGGGTCTGTTTTAGAGTTTGCCACTAACTCACTGAGTCTGATCCCAAGTGAACCATTTCTCCTCTCTGATGCTTCAGCTACCTCCACCGTTAAAACGACCAACTGTCTCCTGAGGTTCCCTAACAGCTTCAGCTCTAGAGCACTAATAATATACCTTTGGTGGAGGGTGGGTGGAGCCACTATAATAAAAGGTCTCCCTGCTCTCTTGTCACCCAGCTAGGAAAGCCTTTAGTTTACCCTAAGACACCAAAAAAGAAGCAAGAAGTGGCTGCAGCCCACATACTGGAATAAACCTATTAAGTCTAGGTACAAAGAGAACTGAACTAAGACGTACCCACTGTATAGAACCAAACCCCCGGATTCCCCTTCGCCTGCATTTAAATTAGACATTTGTACCATCTGGTTATTTAAAGCTATTCCAAAGTCAGATTAGAATACGAACATGCTCAGAAGGTTCCACTTTTAATTTATGAATGCTGAAGGTGAGCAATATTTCCTTTGCAAACACAAAATTGAGAGAAAAACCAAAAGCATCTCAATTATAAGCTACAAACAGGACTTAGAGAATCTAGTGTTGGAATATAGTAAATTGATATAAAGGAAAGGTCTTTCACCTCCTTTGCTAAGAATCACCAGTGATACTTTCACTATAAGTATAAGGTACTTTGGTAGCATAAAAGTGACAGGGGGATCACTCTGGGGGCAGGAAGAGGGTCAGCCCAACTGAGTAATAAGAGAGAACCTAGGGAAGCAAGCAGAGCGGATCCTCTAAGCCAGCTGCCTGATCATCTACTGAGCTCAGCTTCTGTCAGCAATTCCTTGTTTATAAATGCTCTGGTCCTCTACAGCACACTCCCTCAGGAAAAAAAGGCATGTCCGGGGCAGGCCCAAAAGAGACCACCAAGTTTAAAATTAAAAGCAATAAGAAGTTAGCATCTGCCAGAAGATGATGTGATGTTCAGAGGATGCACGGGAAAATGGGCTGTAGCCAAAGGTCTACCAGCCACCTGGAAATCCGAACCCCAATCAAGTTTTGGACCAAAGGTCATACAACTTAACTGGGCAACACTTAGAGGAGCCAAGTATGGCAGAGAAACGGGGCTCCAGAGTCCTGGAGACACCGAAAAAGACCTCCAAGGAGGTGAAAGCAACGAATGTAAGATCAGTACAGACATCCAAGGAAAAAGCCTTTAGGTTTGGATAGAGAAAAACATTTTTCATTTTCAAGTCCAGGGGACAAATGAGGAGTGAGAGGAAAAAAAGATCACTCTAGGACCACAGTGCAGCATATCCCCGAGACAGAGATCTGACCCCGGAATACATTTCCTAGTTTACAGTACGCTTTAATGAATATTGTCCATATCAATGAATATAAAATTCAAAAAGAGGTTCTAGAAGGTGCTGAGGTTCCCAGAAGACCTGAAGTGATTATACTTATATCTCTCTGTTGTTTGAAGCCTTGATTCATCAAAACTTTTTTAAATTAATAGTCACAGACGTCTCACAAAGTTCAACACTGCTAAAATTAAGAACAAAGCAGAGGGAGGAGTTTTCCACACTTACCAAAGGAAAGAAAATTACCAAAGGATTACAGTGGGCTCCATGGACTACAGCCCTTGCAGCTAGATTTGCAGACCTCACCAGCACCAACCAGCAGAACCAGGGCAAACGTGCAGGCTTGACCAGCCAAGGCTACCAACTCCTTCCTCTCCACTGGGGCCTTTTGTTATAGATGATGGATGACTCTTTACAACTTAACACTTCACTTACCTATCTCACGTTTTCTTTCATTGGTTGTACAGTCGTGGAAGAACTCTGTCATCAGACTTTCCAATGCCCTCAGGGAGGCTTCTTCAGATGCCTAACAAAAGAATTTGAAAAAAAATTCAATACCCTGTATCTCCAGTTCTACTGTTCCTCAGTTCCTTCCAGGTCACATTCAACAGCAATAGTAATTTACTTCTTCAAAGCATCTTGGTTCAACATTCTTCAGGAAAACTGAAGAGAATTTCCCAGCTTGCTCAAAACTCAAAGTTTCAGTGTACTGTATAAATTCATGCTACTGTGCAATGGATTTTCAATTACTTATGCTAAGGAAAAAGGAGCAAATAATTCAAAATTTAATTCTGGAAACATATTGAGAGCAAATTAACAGCCCCTGGCACCGAAAGAACAGGCAGAGTGAAGAGAATCAGGGAGAAAGAAAGTTAGGGCTCCCTAAACACTGTGTGTCAACAATACATTTGCCCCATGTCTGAATAATTAGCCATATTTTGATTCAGAGCAATTGTAGTCAAAGCAATTATAGTCAAACTTGCTGTATGGATTCTTGGGGTATTCTGAAGGCGCTTCAGGAGACATTCTCTCAATCTCGCATGAGCAGCCAACCAAGATTAAGGTACAGCTAAGAGCCAAGCTAATCAGGGACTCAAAATTAGACAGCACCTCCTACCACAGACCCAGAGAGGAAGACTCTCAGCAGAAATGCTCAGGGAGAACAAGAGGAGAGGGGTCCAAGGCCCCCAATGCTCCTCCTCTCCCTCTTCCATTTGGAGCCCCAAACCCACTTCCTCTTCTCTCACTGAAGTAAGGGACGTCAGCTGTAGCAATGAGTTTGAGTAAACACTCCTTCACACAACCTGTCTGCAAAAGGTGAGCATTCCCAGACCATTTCTGAACCCTCACTGGCATTAATCTACCTAAAGATAATCAAGAGCAGTTGTTATTTCTTAATTATCTCTTAATTTCTTTCTTCCCAACCACCTTCCCCACTCCTCCATTTTCCAGATCCTCTCTAATGCCCCCAGAGTGAGAGCTGACTATAAAAACTGCATTTTAAAACAAGTCCACACTCAAATGTGTTATGTATCACACTGTAATATTACCAGAGGCTGCACTTGGTAATTAACTTTTGAGGAGACTGAGGAACTTGGGCCACCTCTGTGGATAAACCAGCATTTCTTAGGGCTAGTACTAATTAGAGGCTGAATCAGGCTTGCACCAGCCCATCTACATCGAATAGCACGTGCGAGCACACGAGGGCCACATTCAAGCAGTGCCAGGCACAGCTGTCCCTCCCACGCTGCAGTCATGGTATGATGGCTGTGCAATGACAACTGAACTCTCACACATTGTGTGATGAATTATTGTACAAGAGTTTTAGCACTTGTGAGTTTGAGGGACTTTCTTGTCTGAATTTTATATTTATGATAAAGATTAGCCCTCTACTCCTTTTTCAAACCAATATTATCAGTTCAACTGAAAAATATCCTTGAATTGCAAATTAAGCTGTTTTATTAAAAACGGAACAATTTTTTCAAATGCAGAAATAACTGGAATAAGGGACTAAAAGAAGACTGCATCTTTAACCTGTTTCAAGTTTTTGTGTTCATCAAAACAGCCTCATTATTCTCAATGACAGAATTTCTAAGCAAATGCTGTAAATTAAAATTTCTAAAATGAATTTACATAAATAAAAGAATGCTTTGGTCTGTTTCATAAATCGACTTGGTGTACCATTTCATTTGAAAAAAGGATTTGCTATTCAAAAAAAAAGATTTGTGGGAAGCTTTAAAAGAATCAAAGGGAAATCTCACACATTAAAGCAACTTACCGGCCACAAGTAAAAATAAACACAAATTAACAGATATTTGTTGAACTAAAGTCAGCTATTTAGTTAAGATAAATCAATAGTTCTTCTGGAGCCAAAATGAGTTCCTGAAAACAAAGGACACATCTTCAAGTCATACCTGCTCCCCAGTTTTTTCTTGTAGTAATCACTTTAGAGCAGACCCTGGAAAAAACCTGAGCTCATCACATTCAGGCAATCAACCACTAAGGTTTATTTCCTATTGGTTCTTGAGGCAAAAGTTTGTGAACTTGACAATTATCAGCCATGTATTAAAGGCTGCTGGGGTAAGTTCCTGACAATCTCCCCAAAGAATCCAACTCAATCTCCATTCCTAGTCTCATCCACCCCACCCGCCCTGCTCCAACCCAAGAAGCTAACATTTCCACAGAAAGTGGAAAGACACAAGTATCCACAAAAATCACAGGATGGATGATCTCACCAAGTGATGGTTACATGAAAGAGGAAACTCCAAAACCTAATCCGGTGGCATCACCAGGTGTCTCTCAACAATAACAAATAATGTGCTGTTCGCATTTTCAATCACTTCTATAACTGCAATACTAATATTTATCTCAGAGGGTGTTATAAGGATTAAATGAAGTGATCCATGTAAAGCTGCTACATAAACTCTAAGGAATTATCTAATTCGTAGTTATGGCTGCTATCATTTTTAATTGGTCTTAGATACCAAATGAAAACAGACCAAGCGAAACAATACAAGTGGACAGGCCTAATTAGAAACTGGAGATTCATGCCCTCAGACCTAAGGGCTTCGTCCCAAACATATCTAGAGAGGCTTTTCCAACTGGATTTTAGAATGAAACTATTTAAGTTTATAGGAGTGAGAAAGAAGGCTGAGACTCTGCCAAGGTCATACAATCAGAACAGAGATGGAAAGACATAAAGGATACGTTCAAGACCTGCAAATGGTTGACAGATGCTGGAGAACTCCCACTCGGCAAGAAGGCCACTAGGACCTTTGCCAGCTATTTCAAGCAGGAGGTAAAGCCAGAATCCAGACTGCAGTGGGTTAAGGAATTAATGGCAAGTAAGGATGTGGTAATATGCTGCGCAGACTACACTTTCAAGTAATAAAGGGACAAAGAACATTAAACAAAAACCATGGTGCGGTAGGGAGAGAAGGCTTCAGTTCCCAGAGGCTATTCAAGCACCGCACTGACTAATTTATGAAGAACACTCAGGATTCAGATACATCCAACTGCTTCCCATCTTGTGCTTGATTGGGATTTAAGACCAGATCTTGAAGTACAAAAGATAAGATTAGCTTAAAACCAAGTGAGAAACATTTACACAAAAAAAGTTCCAGCTGGACTGCAGACATACATAAAATGTGAGAGGTAAAACAATAAAGCTTCTATGAAATAATATAGAACACCTTCATGACCTTAGGCTAGGGAAAAATTTCTTGAACAGGACACATAAAAGGACTAAACATAAAGGAAAAATTGATAAATCGAAATGTACATCAAATGGCACAATGAAGAGAGTGTAAAAGAAAGCCACAAAATGGGAGAAGATATTTCCAATATAGATAACTAACAGAGAACTCATATTAGAGTATAAAATAACTTCTATAAATCAATAAGGAAAAGACAACTCAGTTCTTTGACAGGCAAACAGCTAGTCATAAAAGAGGTTATTCAAAAAGCCTATATGTAAAATAAGTGCTCAACCTCATTAGTAATCAGGGAAAAGCAAATTAAAAACAACAAGATGGTGCTACAAATCCACCAGAATGGCTAAAATTGAAAAGACAGTAACAAGTGTTGGCAGGATACTGAGCAACCAGAACATGCATATACTGCTGCTGATGGGAGTATATACTGATATAACCACTTTGGAAAACCACTTGGCAGCTGAACATATGCACTTTATGTCCCTGCAATTCTATTCCTCGATAATATATCCAACAGAAGTTTGTGCATGTATATCAAAAAAAATATTCACAGCACTATTATTCATAACATCCAAAAACTTCAAAAGAACCCAAATGTCCATTACCAGTGGAATGGAAAAATAAACTGTGGTTTATTCATCACAACAATATTCTAAGACAACAAGAACAAATGAATATTGCTACACGCAACATGGATGAATTTCAAACACAATGTTGAGTGAAAGAAGCCAAAACACATCCTTCGTTATTCATTTTAGGTTAATCTTTAAAAACAAGCAAAACAAATCTGTGGTGTTATCATCAGAATAGCGGCTACCTTTGGGGAAGAGGGATTCTGGGATGCTGGTAATATTCTATTTTCAATTTCTCTCTCTTTTTTTTTTTTTTTGAGGAAGATTGGCCCTGCGATAACATCTATTGCCAATCTTCCTCTTTTTTTTCCTTTTTCTCCCCAAAGCCCCAGTACATAGTAGTGTATCATAGTTGTAGAGTTGTAGCTCTTCTATATGGGACGCCGCCTCAGCATGGCTTGAAGAGCCGTGAGTAGGTCCGTACCCAGGATCCAAACGGGAGACCCCAGGCCACCAAAGCGGAATGTGTGAACTTAACCACTATGGCACTGAGCCAGCCCCTCTATTTTCTTGATCTGGGTGTTAGTTACACAAGGATGGTCACTTTACATTATGACTTGTGCACTTTTCTGTAAGTATACATATTCAATTTTTAAAACAATGTTATATATATATATTTTTGGGGGGCGGGGGGGGTGAGGAAGATTGGCCTTGAGCTAACATCTGTGGCCAATCTTCCTCTATTTTGGACACAGGACACCACGACAGCATGGCTTGACGAACGACGTGTAGGTCCATGCCTGGGATCTGAACCCACGAAACCTGGGCCGCCAAAGCAGAGCACGCGAACTCAACCACTATGCCACCAGGCCGGCCCCAGTTATACTTATTTTTAACATTCAGGTTGGTATTTTCAGACTTTGAATTTAGAAATTATGTTTTTCCTTTCTCAGCACAACTATTAAGAGCAATCTGGGGACTCGTGACTGGCCTGCAGGTGAAGTCTGAGCGTGAGACTCCTTGATTCCAGGGAACCATCAACCGTTTGTCTTCAGAGCTGCCAGGCGGCAACAGAAAGTATTGTTGCAGAAAGTAAGCAATCCCATATGCTTCCCCAAGAGTGACTCGGCTTACCTCATTAGCAAATTAAAATCCTTAGGCAAGATGAAGAATCAAACTGGGCTCAGAATATATACTCTTCGAGAGCTATGTATGTATCTAAAATAAGCCAAAGCGTTCTGTTCCAGAAAGAGTTAAAATCCACAAAGCAGAGGAGCTTTCAACTGTGCCTGCCTTGACTTGATCTGCTCCTTTGATTACACTGCTCATGGTTCAGCAGTCCAGAGACCTATATTACTGACTCCTTTATTAAGGAACTACTAAGTCAACCAACACTCATAATCACCTAATAAATTATGAGAAAAACTTGAAAGGGGAAGGGTCACATAATTTGAAATCTTCTTTGACTCTTCCCCGTATCCTCTATGCCCACAATGAAGTCATCAGGTCTGCTGATTCCTGCTTTACACGAGTTCTTAGATTTGTACCTTTTCCCTCACTACCACTTCTACCAGGGCCTAATCACCTCCTGCCTTGATTACCATAATTTCTTTTACCTGGCTGCCTTGATGTCAGTTTTCCCAATTCCAATCCAACTTGTACTTCACTACCACATAAATTCTCCTAAATATAGACTTTCTGCCCCAATTATTCTAAATCTAGCTTAAAAGAGCCTTTAAATCTGGACTGACTGAGAAACCCAACTATTCATTCAACCAACGAATAAGCTCAATACTCACTAAGTAACTTATACTGCATTAAGCCCCTGAGCTACAAAGATGAGTAAGACTGTCCTTGACTTCAAAGAATTGGAGGTGGCCTGCGGGAGAGCGTAGAACCTATGGATAAAAAAGTAGAACATGACAGTTTACATCCTATAGCAGTGACATATGTATAAACGGCTACAGGAGCCCAAAGAGAACTCTGGCTGAAGGAGACAGGGAAAGCTCCACAGAGGTGATAAGGTATTTTGGGTTTTGAAGAACGCAGAGAAGTTTCCTAGGAGGAAAGAAGGAAAGCATGCCTGATTCACCATTACCCACCACAGGAAGCCATCACTTCAGTCTGAACACTCGTGGCCTCATAAGCAGATGTGTGTTCCCATCCTGCATTTGCTCCTCGGTCTGCAATTCATAGTTCAACCTTCATGAAATTTCTTACAAAGTTTATAGTACGGATTCCTTGTTTTCGTCTTTTATCTTTGTCTGTAATCAGTACCACAGAGTTCCGCCCATGGCACTGTTCTCTGGTCATTTCAGAATGACACAATTAAAGAGCACAGGCTCTGGTGTTGGGTTCCTTGGGTTCAAATCAGAATGCACCTGAACCCTGGCCTAGTTATTTAATCTGTCACTCTTCTTCCTCTTCACAACTGGGGATGATAAGAGAATCTAACACATGGGGTTGTTCTGAAGAGTAAAACAAATAATCTAGGTAAAGCACATAGTAAATACAATGCCAGGAATAAAGTAAGGCCTGAAAGTCATATCTGTAACTGTTCACATGTCATAGATACTAGGCCTCTCTCCCTAACCAGAACATAAACCGTCTGGAAAGAGACTCTGCCTAGTACGTTCGTATTTTCTATCACATCCAGCATGGACTGGTGCTCAAATAGACCAAATTCAGGAGAGTAAAAGGAACAAGTACACTGTTAATATCACTTTCAACTTCTCAGGAAAGCTGGTAATTCCTCCAAATTCAAGATACCTATGACTCTGTTTAAATTCCCCCCTTAAGGGCTGTTCATAATGACCTTCGCTCATAAGCACTCAAGGAATATGTTTTGAAAAACAGGAGACTGCTCTTAATTTATCTTAAAAAACACTGAGACTGAAGGTGGATAATATGGTGCTTTGTCCCTTAAGACAAGGAACCTAGATGACAGTTTTCTCAAACCCTGATTAAATCTGTAATGTTTTCCCTGCCTCTAAAACACCCTCCTCGAAAGCATAACCTTTTACAAAATTGGTATCGGGGAAAAAATGACTCTTTTTTAAAGGAGCTTTTTGCCACCTTTTCCAGGAGCCACATTTTGTATATCCTACAAGGAGGTGAATCATATGGGCTTCCTATATTCAGGTTCATGGCCTCCTCGAGACCAAACCTAAAAAAACGAGGGCTAGCATCCCAGAGTCCCACTCAAATTTTCCTGTGGCATATCTAGAATAATTTTATTAGTCTATTTGCTTGTATATAAAGAAAGTTTCTGAGAAAAGAGATTCTAGACTAGCTGCTGACCAAGCTTAGAAAGTACACAAAACATACCTGGTGTGTTACAACAGATGCCATTAGCAAAGAAATTCAATCTCATATAAACTTTCTCCAGAAGCTAACAGGATTATCATGGATGTCTCAACTCTCAAAAGAACACTCTCATTCTTCCCTACACTCTTCATCACTGCAAAGAAAACACACAAGGAAAAAAACCTCTTTGACCTTTAGGCCTGCATATAAGTATGAGACAAAACACTAAGCTTAACATAAGGCCTGATGAGAATCAATGTGACATCTCTCTAACCACTCCTGAAGACAGCTCAAAACACTAGAAAGCAAGAAAGTACACCAGAGAAACAAAGGCAGGAAAACGGTATTCAGAACAAGTCATCTTCCCACCTTTCCTGTCACTATTCTTTTGTGCCTCAACCTGCTGATGCTGTTCTTTTCAGAAAACAAACTAGGGCCAGTCCCAGTGGCCTAGTGGTTAAGTCAGACGTGCTCCGCTTCGGCGGCCCAGGTTCGGTTCCCAGGCACAGACCTATACCACTCATCTATCAGTGGCCACACTGCGACAGCGACTCACATACAAAATAGAGGAAGACTGGCAACAGATGTTAGCTCAAGGCAAGTCTTGCTCAGCAAAACAAACTAAACACATCATGATGAAACAGAAATCTCACTTTATTTCTCTAAAAGCAAACTGGGGAAACCAGTTGAACCTCTGAAGTCTAGCACTCAGAGGTGAAGGTGCTGAACCCCTGGGGTGCTGAATGCCCTGCTCAAAGGCACAGCTAGTGAGTGGCAAGCCAGGTCTCCTGGCTCTCAGTCCCATCCTCACCCACATCGAGGTGGTTTCCCTTCACCTGTTTGTGAAAGAGAGGTAGAGGCCAGGCTAAAGGAAGGAGACTCTAGTGGTAGAGATATACATTCAAGTAATTAACTCAGAAAATTATATACAAAAGTTGCAGGAAAAAAAAATGTCTCCTACTGAAGGAAAGAAACAAAAGAGCCACACCGTGTTCTGGGAAAGCAAGGCCAGGTAGATGCACTTCCCACAAATCTATGAATACCTGTCTGGAACTAACTACTGAAGTCTGCATTTGCCTCAGAAGGGCTCCTTGTTGTCTTACCTTTGTACACTATGATCACGCAGATACTTAGTATTTGATTAAAACATATGCTGTGGCTGCATCTGAACATAATTCTAGTCATTAAAAGGTACTTTTCTGCTATAGTCTAAAACTACCATAAACTTGACCAATGGCAAGACAGTCTCCCCAGTGTTTCTTGGGTTTGCACCAAGTGCCCAGATTCTCTGTCTCTCTCATGAACAAAAGGGATCTGTGAACTGCTGAGGACCTTGAGTTAGGAGCAGGATGACTGCCAGGCGTCGGGGCCAGAAAGCCCAACTAGTCCCACTGTGGTAGTGATAAGGTCAAGGTGGCATATTCTGTCCCCATGGGGCCCAATTAGAGGAAACATCTTGTACACAGAGGACAGTATGTTTTATGCTGGGAAAACCTATCCCTGCACTACTAGACGATACATAAAAACAAGAGGCAACAATTAGCCACCAGTGAACAGGTGTACTGGTTTCAAAAATTTACAACAAATCTAAAGAAGACGAAAGAGTCATGACAAGTAAATGCTACACCTGATTCTAGACCAGATCCTCAACTGGAGGGAAAAAGTGCTATAAAGGGCATAATTGGGCCAACTGACAAAAATGGAATATAGATGGTAGATCAGATAAAAGTACTGAATCAATGTTAAATTAACTGAAGTTGCTAACCACACTGCGGTTATGTAAGAGAATACCCCTATTAGGAAATACACTATAGGGGTAATGGGCCATGATGTAGGCAACTTACTCTCAAACAGTTCAGAAAAAAAATACTGTGTGTATATATATATACGCATATATATACAGAGACAGAGAAAATGCAAATAATAAAGCAAGCAGGGCAAATATTAACAACAGGTGAGTTCGGGTAAAGTCTATAAGAGTGTTCTTTGTACTACTCATTCCTTGCAATCTGTCAGTTTGAAATTATTTCCAAATAAAAAGTTTTTTTAAAATCTCATCTGTTGGGTTGGTCCCCTCCACGTTGCTGCTCACTGCTCCAAGCTAGCCGGGCACAGAAGGAAGCGAAAGTGAGAAAACGGTACAACAGGAAGGAGGAGAGCACCTTATTCTCTCAGATGCGAGGTTCACCATTACACATTGTTTCTGAAAAAAGATATTACATAACCTAAACATTAAACCTGTGTATCTGCTGGTTGGGCAACCACCATACCCCCCAAGAAACTAAAATACAGATATTTTATATACTTATTTATATTCCAGTCAGAAGGCTTTAATTAGACAGCCAAAAAAGCAAATGATAAAAATAGTTATTCTGCAAGAAACTGCCTAAAATAAATGAGTAATATATAGCCAAGAATAGGCTCCCTCTTCACAATCCCATCTGCTTCTCTCTCCCAGGTACATATCCCAGGAGGATGAATGTTTGCGCCTGCATGCCTAGTCAATGAAACTCAAAAGATACTTACTGAGCACATTAACTCAAGTCATGCTACCAAGAAATCCTAAAAAAGGATCATGGAATCTTAAGAGAAAAATAAACAAACCCCAGAGAACAGCAAGTCCAACCTCATTTTACAGATGAGGAAAATAAAGCTCAGAGAGAGAATTTTGCCCAAAGTCAACCAGTTATTGGTCAAGTCTAGTCATGGAGGAGTGCCACCAGAGCCCTTTCCCACTGACAGCTCCTCTACCCCTTAAAGAAGTACTGAGGAGTTCTGCTTCGAGCACTGTAAGGATGATGAATGAGCTGGCATACCCTGCATCGCAGGAAATCAGGTAATGAATGAGTCTGATAAAAGCACGCTGCAAATCTGAAATCACAATTAACACGACAGCTCATATGTAAATAATTTCATTTCAGCTGCTGTTACCACTTGCACTGTTTAAGAGCAAGTCTCTTGTAAAACCCATACCACCTTCATCCTGAATTATTCCCAGACAGAATTGGCATTTCAAATAACAGTTAAAATAACATTTGTTTGAAATTTTGGCAAAAATCTCCAGACTATACTACAAACTGTTGGGATTTGGGAGTATAACCAGTTCCTTTCTCTCCTCCAGGTTCTAGAGAGTTGCTATATAGTCTCAAGAAACCAAGTGCAGATCAAAGGCCAATGTCCTTTTCACGACTGGCAAAGCTGCAATGCCGCCTCCTTCCCATCCTGAATTGACCTTGCCCACTCAGGCCCAGCTACAACAGGAAGGCAGGACACAGAGGAAGACAAGCTTCTCTTGAGGGTAAGCAGGTGAGAGAGTAAAGCACCAAGACAGGCAGTGTTCTGATGCAGTGACCTCGCACCTGGCAGATGTGGGCCAATGGTGTTAGGCTCTCCCCAGTGAACCATCATAAATAAACCAGGAGATAAATCACTCCTGTGGGAAGGAACAAATGAGAGGACAGATACAGAGCCCAGAAGAATGTGCTCCAATACAGCCCCCACCTGGGGTACAGATGACAACCTCCTGAACATGCACCAAGGTAGGAATAAGGGAACACAGAAAGGGTGCCCTCTACACGAGCAATGAGAGAACAAACGGGCTTCATGGGAACCTGTGCTAACACTGAGAAGTACTCGGCCACAGCATGGCAGGCAGAGAAAATACCAGGTTAGAGCCAGTCCCAGCTCCAGAGCACAGCCTGTGTAACTCCGGGCAAATCCTGCAAGCTCTTGGAGCATCCTTAGTATTAAATGCAATCAGGTGTGTATACTGCGCGTTGATTATAAAGCACTATGCAAATATTTGCTAATATAGTCACCCCTCCCTCACTATAAGTTTCTCTTGCCCAAACTCCATGTTTGGATTTGCTTTTATAAAGGCAAAGTCCCCTAAGTTATCACTAGCTTGTCCCTCTCAAGACACCCAGTGCCATGTAATACTTTAATTCTTAATCCATGATCAGTCACATTACTAGAAGGCTCTCCAAGTATCGTTACCAATTGCCAAAGGGTGCTTACGAATCCCACACAACATACACAACGACGCCCATGAAATCAGCTGCTGGGGGACCTCTGACAGGGCCACATTATGCAGGAAGTGTGATGGTGCTGCACAAGCAGAGATCTGTGTTCAGTAGGAAGTGACTCTTCCTGGCTGGGAGGTTCTGACTGCTCCTCCCATCATCATAGACGACTACTAGCCACACAGGGAATAGACAGCGCATGCTCTCGTGAGAGCATCTCTCCCCAGCCAGGGACTCTCCTGTGTTCCAGGGTCTGCACAGCACTACTAGTCGATGCAGTTTTGTTAAGTTTTACTTTCAGTAGTATGTTTGGTAATCAAAACTATGATTTTAAAAAGCTATAACTTTTACAATATAGAAAACTATACTGTAATAGTGGAATAATACATGATTCCTTCCTCCATCCCACTGGAGATTCACTGGGTTAGAGAGGCAGAATGGCAACAGGTTGTTTTTTTTTTTTTTGGCAGATGGGGGGTACACAGGAGAAAGGAAATGGGTACTTAGCTCCTGTCCAACTACCCAACCCTGCCAGGAACCTTGGCCTTGCTCACATCCCTGGATAATGAAGGGATGACTCTACATGCAGTTTTCCATCAGCCTCCAATCCACACACAACAAGCACGATTAGCTTGAGAGGGGAGCATGTATCACCCTTCCCACAGTTCTCAACCGACCTGCTAGAACATGGGGAAAAGGAGTGGCAGGGAAGTAAAGATAAAGTGCTGCTTTTGATTCAGTCCTACCCCAGCTGCTCTGCTCCTTCAGTATGGGCAACAGTGCAAAGCCAAGGACTAGAAATTCCACACCATTCCACCTGTGCCCTTCCACTGTACAGGTGGCCAGGTACTCCCTACCCTGGGCATGCCATAAAATGAATCGTTTGTTCAGTGTAACTGTGAAGGGTGTGGGCTCTGTAGTCAGCCCCAGATCTGCATCCTGATTTCTAACTTTACCACTTACTTTATGCATGACCTTGAGCAAATGACTTAAGCTCTCTGAGCCTCAGGTTCTTCACTTGCAAAATGGACTTACCACAATACTCCTCGCCAGATAGCTGTGAGAAGTAAATGACATAATGTATCTAAATCCCTTGGCATCCTTAACCAGAAATGAGCAACATTATTTCACTGTATATTTCACTGGTGAGTCAATAAGCTTTAAAACAAGGAAGAAACCGAATAAACAAAAATCCCAGATAACAAGACAACTAAACGCTCAAAAAAATCCCAAGAATGCCAACTGTCTTCACTTTCATTTTTATACAGATCACTTACCACTGCTGCAAACAAAGAATAAAAGATGCACCACACATCCTCCAGGCTTCTATTTGTGTTTGAGACCACGTGGGTTTGGGATTAGATCCATGATTCTCGCAGCAAAAGTTGTGGGAGTTTCTTTTGTTTTTTTTAAGAAAGAAATATTGCATAGAATCTCAATATAAAAAATAGACTCAGTCAGTCAGAGACTCTGCTTCATTAATGGGAGTAGGGGAGGGGAACTCAAACCCCTATATACTCCCAAATCCAGCACTTGAGACACCTGCAAGAAACCCTATGGGCCTACAGGGCACAGAAAATCCCACACGCTAAAAACACTTCTGCATTAAAGCACTTCCAGCTTTATGATTCAGGTTTTATCAAGTCTAGAAAGTTTCCTTCAAGTAATAAATGATTGCTAAAAAACTGGTTTGTAAATTCTCTCTCAAGTATCTTTCGACTGCAAACCCCTCGCCATCATCCAGTGTCTTTGCCACCTGACCAGTGGGGGTGATCAAATCACTGCCATCACCTGGCCCTAACCTGCCCCTTGAGCTTCACTTAAGCTTCACCTCACACCCCCTTATCCAGACTCCTCACCCATCCTGCGCCTCAGCCAGACCCAACTTCTCACTTTCCCTCTGTTATATACAGTTTCATGTCTTCACTTATGCCATTCTCCTCTACCTAGAATGCTCTTCTCTACCTAGAAAACTCCAACCTATCCATTAAGTCTCCTGGAAAATGTCACCACCTCTGCGAAGCCTACTGTAGTTCCCCTTAGCAAGGCCGGTCATTCTTTCAGGGCTTCCTAACGTTACACTGAATACAGTGAACTGAAATTATCTCTTTCGCTCTCATTCAACGCTGCCAAGTACATAAACTAGTACCACCTCAATGGAAGACGATTTAGCAATATTTATAAAATTTTAAATGCATAGAACTTCACCCAGCAAGTATACTTTTAGAGATTTCTTCCTCCAAAAGTTTATGCGTAAAAGGATCTTCATGTCATCACTCTTTGTAAAACAAAAGATTGGGAACCTAAATTTCCATCGAAACAAGATTGGTTAAATAAAGTACACCCATACCATAGAATATTATGCAACTGTAAAAAACAGTGAGAAAGCTCTATACATATGTGTATATGGAACTATGTCCAATATACATTAAATTTTTTTAAAAGGCACAAAACAGTGTAACAGTGTGTATGCTACCCATGAGTGGAGGCAGAGTGGGGAATATGAAAAAATATGTATACACATACATGCATATACACACTTTTTTTTTTAACTGGTAATGGTGGTTGCCTCTAGAGAAGGGAATGGGGTTCTGGGGACAGGAGAAAGGAAAGAGGCTTCTTTTCTCTGTACACTCTCTTGTTATCATTTAAATTTTGTACAATGTTCATTTGTTTAAAAAAACAAAACAAAACAGAGAGAACAACTAGCAAAAAAAGAAATTACCTACTAATGCACAGGCCTCTCCAGTAGCCTGGGAGTACAGAGGCAGAGACTACTTCCTATTCATCTCTACGCTCCCAGGGTCTAGCACACAGTAGGCACTTAATAAATGTTTGTTGTAGAAATTATTTTAACTCTGTGTCTTATATTAGAGGCTGTAAACTAGTTAGTCAATGGTGATAACTTAAAAAGCTAACATTTACTTAGTACATACCAGGCACTGTCCTAAGGACTTGACATCATAACTTCTTTAATCATCGTAACAATCCCATTGCATAGATGAGGAAATTGAGGCCCAGAGAGATTAAGTAACTTGTCCCAGATCACAACACTCGGGTAAGTGGCAGAGCCAGGATTCAAATCCAAGCCCCAAAGCCATGCTCTTAATCATGGGCTTACAGTGTTCTTTAGACACCTAGGAAAGTAAAATCACTCAACACTGAAGTGTACACCTTCTAAATACTTGCTGCAAAAATCTCCTGTCCTTAACTGCTTAATCATAAACAGTGTTGAAATAAATGAGTTAGACCACCGCCTACTTGGGGACTGAAGTATCCCTGATCCAAGCTCTGATTTTGGCTTCGTGGATTCACATCCACCCCACTCCACCGCACCGCAAGAGGATCAGGCTCTGGGGAAACAATTAACAGATCAATCAAAACAAGACATTGAGTTGTCCACTTATGAATTTACCATGGAAGCTATATTTGATTCAATAAATAAAATCCTCTATCTACAACAAGCATTCCATCTCTGTGGGTGCCTGATCAAACTCTGAAGGCCTCACTTCATTTTGGAATAATGGGAATTATTAATTCCCATTATAATAATGAGAATTCCCATTTGGAATTCTACCTGAAAAATGAAAACCACTCACCTAGAAACACAACACTTTCCCACCAGCCAGGACTCAGTGAAGATGTCAAACCCTGAGAAACAGCTGCCCCTGAACCCTCTCTGCTTATCCTTGTCGTCCTCAACACCACTCTTAACCAAAAATTCACACATTTCCTGAGGTCTTATGTATTAGATACGGTCACAAACTTATTCATTAGTTTTTAAGCTGGCTATCTTGTTGTTGTTGTTGCTATTTTTTGATGACACAGAGGGAAGCACCTTACCTAAAAGTTCTCCAAATCACACTGCTGTAAAGGTTAACCTCCAGAAATTTCCTGTATATTCCCAACCATGGACTGTGCTGTCATTTAATTTGCTTTCACTCTGCAAGAACCATACTTTTCCTATCTTTGTCTCTACTTTAGCTTCCCTCCTACCCCAAGGCCTGTAGCCCTCTGTCCACTGACAACAACTGTAAACCAGGAATGGCGAGTCTTGACCAACTAAATATGCTGAATTCAAGACTGCTGCCATAGTCAATTTTCAAACTATAGTATGCAGATTCAATTCAAACTTTACTTAATCTAACCCATCTTTTTTTTCTGCTTTAAAATATGAGAGGCCATATATTGTATGATTCCATTTATATGAAATACCCAGAATAAGTATATCCATAGAGACGAAAAGCAATTTGTGGTTCCCAGGAGCTAAGGGGAGAAGGAAATGGGTAGTGACTGCCAATGGGTACAGGGTTTCCTTTGGGGTAATGAAAAGCTCTGGAACTAGAGAGTGGTGATAGCTGCACAACACGGTGAATGTACTTTAATGTGACTTAAGTGTATGCCTTAAAATGGTAAATTTTATATTATGTGTGTTTTACTGCAATAAAAAAAAGTAACCAAGTAGGGCCGGCCCCGTGGCTGGGCGGTTGGGTGCGCGCGCTCCGCTGCTGGCGGCCCGGGTTCGGATCCCGGGCGCACACCGACGCACCACTTCTCCGGCCATGCTGAGGCCGCGTCCCACATACAGCAACTAGAGGGATGTGCAGCTATGACATCCAACTATCTACTGGGGCTTTGGGGGAAAAAATACATAAATAAAAAATTAAAAAAAAAAAAAAAAAGTAACCAAGTTAAGACCGTGAAAAAAAATATGTTAAAGCACCATTTTTAATAAATTAAAGTATAAAGGATGCTTAGGTAAGTAAAGTAAGCATAAGGGATCTGTCTCCTATAAACAGACAAAAATAAAATCTAACTTGGTGATAACTTTTCCTACCAAAAAAAAAAGATATTGAGTAACAATGAAAAGCCATTTTTTAACCTGTTAAATTTGCTACAATTTTCTTACAATCCTGATGACTATATTTATCTACAGTTGGAAGAATAAACTGGTAAAACTTTTCTGGAAAATAGCTGATGATGCTCCTTAAAAATGTTCATACTGAATCTGAAACTATTCTAAAATAAAAGGTTTATAAAAAAAAAGAAAAAAAATCTTCATACCCTTGGGCCCTTCTGGGAATCTAGCCTAAGGCAATTTTCCAAAATAGAGAAAAAGCTTTTTGCAAAAATATTAATCACATATTATTTACAATGGCCAAAAAATGGAACAATCCTACTACCCAAGAATCCATGCAATGCAGTATTATACAGCCATTGTAAATATTTATGAAGTATTTAATGATTTGGAAAACCATTTACATAACGTTGAGTGGAAAAGGCAGAAGAAAGTGCATTTATAGTGTGATCTCTTTCGTATTTCAAAAGTAAATAAAGACTAGAAGGAAACAAATCAAAATGTTATTACAGGCTGAATCAGATGGTGGTAATTTCTTGTCTTTTTTATACTTACCAATATTCTACGGAGTTCAAAATACTTTTTACAATCAGGAAAATAATAACTAAGCAAAATCAAGAGGTGGCAGAGAAGACTTTATGACAGCATCAGTATCTACTGTAATTGCCAAACAGTACTAGAACAAAGAAGGTGCAGAAATTGAGCTAAATTACTGGCTACAAAGCTTGGAAGGCTTGGCTACTGTAGTTTGGAGGGGCGGGGGGGGGGGTTGTTTGTTGAAGAAATCCCTATGGGAGAAGAGTACACAGGAACTCTCTGTACTATCTCTGCAACTCCTCTGCAAGTCTAAAATTATCTCAAAATAAGACGTTTAAATTAAACAAATAAATCCTTGATAGATCACTTATCTTTCTCTAAAAATAGAATGCAGAAGGTAGATGAATAATTTCCTAGGCAATAATAAAGTACATGGTTCCTTTCCTCATGAATTAAATAAGTCTTTCCTGGAGTAGCTGCCTGCACAGAAACCACCTGTGCTGCCTGATAAAAGCCTCGTTCTTCAACATTTCAAAGCTTTCATCTTCACGATCTGACCTAAACACACTGAGCTTTCTCATTCTTCCACGTACATCTGTAGCTCCTGCTTCCCCACCATGACTCATGCCTCAAATTCTTTGCCTAGTGACTTACTACCTACCTCTGCTCTGAAACCCAGCGCAGCTGTCACCTCCTTTGGGAAGCCTTCTCTGATAAAACCCTCCCATCCCCAATTTGGCCGCGCTGTTTTTTCAAGTACAGTTGTACCTCGTACAAGGTTCTATATCCCCCAGCACTGCAATCACTTGCTGACATGCACATCTGCCCATTCAGGCTTATAAACTTCTGGAACTTCTGTTCACCCTTTTCCTTGCTTACATTCAATAGCTGTAGACCAGACGGATTTCCAATTATTTTACAACTCAGTTGAAAGCAAGCCCCCAATTTGACCAACAATGCTTCCTCCAGCTCCTGACTTTCCATTTCAGTAAAGAATTAGAAATTATACACATCCCAGTGCACAGACTCACACCACAAGTGTCTTCTCAACTTTCCCTAAATGATCAGCAGTGTTTGCAATGGCCACCACTCGCCCAGTATTAGGAATTGCTTTCTTTCTACACCTCGAGTATGGTGGATCCAAGGCACCAAATTTTAACATTCTACTCTTTATCTATAACTTCTATTTGCTAACTAGGAATTTTAACTTCCTCATTATCCTTTCACTTGTATCACCAGTTCTCTTAGTTGAATTTCTTTGGGAGATTATGTTCCATAAAGTAATGAAGACTTTTATAACACCCAAGTCATAAACCTGAAGAGTAAAGAACCCCAGGGTGCGCTGAGCTAGGAGGTCAGCTGGGCCCACTCACTAGCCGGCGGAGTGACTTGCTCCTGACACCTGAAGGCACTGCAAGTCATACCTTTTTAAAATAGCCCATGATTTATCAAAGGCTTGGAAGGTTCAAAAACACAAGTGTTAAACATCAAGACTCTACCGAGTATGCCAATAAAAACTGTCAACTCAATGGGGCTGGCGCGGTGGCGCAGTCGTTAAGCTCGTGCGCTCCAACTCAGCGGCCTGGGGTTCGCAGGTTCAGATCCCAGGTGCCGACCTACAAGCCATGTTGTGGCGGCATCCCATATACAAAGTGGAGGAAGACTGGCATAGACGTTAGCTCAGCACCAATCTTCCTCACCAAAAAAACCCCTCAACTCAAAGCTGTCTTTCATTTTCAATCTGTTCACTACTAAGGTATAAAGGGGGAGTCTTTTTCTCAAAATGTTTTCATATATTTCTTTGAGGTCTTTTCAAAACCCTTCAAGTTTTTTCTCTTTGTAAGAAGTCTCCTCTACACATACAGCAGGATGTGATTTTTCAGCACTTCTCAGTAAAGTATGTCTGTCCTCAGAGCTTTGGAGACATGGACCAGTCTCCCCCACAGCAAAATGAGATGAAGGCCACATGGTGCTCCTTCAAGATAAGGTATGTGCCTGGATCTTTAATTTGCTTGTGAAGATTGGAGAGGGAAGGAAGACAGGAGAGGAGGAAAGGGAGGAAGAAAGAATACAGACTGATTTTCAAACAATAAATGTTAAAGACACAAACCTAAGATTTTCAAGAAATTTCAGGTGTACAGAGAGCTGCTATGACCTACAGCCCCAGGAGAGGTGACTTCCTTTAACTAGGTGTAGACTCTCTGCCATTAGGAGAATTTCAGTAGAAAACTAGAGAAACCCTAAGCATGACTGGTAAACTCTCCTATGAAGCTACTTCGTATATCTTGAACATTCTTAATTCATAGTCTGTTCATAAACCCAATTAACAGAACCAGCAACAAATGATTACCAGAAACATCACTTCACCAAGGTGAGCTCCAAAACTTTCTGGCAATGGAATTGCTTTCCTACACTTAAACCTGTTTTTACATTATGACAAATGAACATGAAGCCAAGTGGGGAGGAATATACATCTTAACTACATGGATCACAGATGAAAGGTAAATGTACAATGGTTTAGAAAACTATCAGATTATATAGTCCCATCACTAAGACAATCATTTCATTCAAGTCCACAATATTAGTACACATGAAACGTTAGTGTTCTTATTCTGACTAAATCAGTGGCATGAGATTCATCAACCAAATGTGCAAGGTATTCCAAACCTGACTAATTTTATCAACCTTCTAAAATTATTCAGCCAAATTACTTTTTTTTTTTTTAATTGCCGGCTGACTCAACAAAAATTGTACAAAGATCTGGGGCCAGCCTGGTGGCGTAGAGGTTAAGTTCAGGCGCTCGGCTTCGGCAGCCCAGGATTCACCAGTTCGGATCCTAGGCGCGGACCTATGTACTACTGCTCATCAGGCCATGGTGACGCGGCATCCCACATAGAGCAACTAGAAGGATGTACAACTATGGCATACAACTATCTACTGGGGCTTTGGGGAGAAAAAAGGAAAAAAGGAGGAAGATTGGCAACAGATGTCAGCTCAGGGCCAATCTTCCTCAAAAACAAAACAAAATACAAAGATCAGGAATGGTCAGCTGACATAGGAAAAAATACATACGGCAATAAAATATCAAAACATGTTCCACTTCACTCATAACTAGAGGACTACACGGGTAATTCCTGAGGTGCCATTTTCACCCTTCACATTAAAAAGTTTACATGGTGTTAGCCAGAAGGTGGGGAAACAGAACTATCCCATTAGTAAGAGTATAAACTGGTACAATCTTTTTGTAGGAATACCACTATCTACCAGAATTTTTAAATGTGTTCTTTGCCCCACAATTCCACTTCTAAAAATTTATCCTACAATCTCACAAAGTGGGCAAAGACAGATTCAATGTGTTTACTGCAGTACTGATGGTATTAGTTGCACACACTGGAAAATAACCAACATCAGGGAACTAGGTAAGCACATTCAGGCAGGCATACCATGTTCCGGGGCAAAATGATAGAAGAACGATCCCCACTAAAAGATATCCTAACTGAGTTACTGAACGTCAGCAACATAGATTTCTTCCAGCAACTACGCAAAAAGGCAAGTTATCCTCATCTGAGGTAAAGGGAGAGCATTATATGAATTAGGCTAACCTGGCTTTTCCACACAACATCATTCAATAGCAGAAAACAATGGAGAAATAGCTACAGAATTCCCAGGAAAAGAATGTATAATCCATGAGTATTATATTCCACCAGGTTACCATTTATGGACAAGGACAGTAGACAGACATTTTCAAATGCGAAATAATTCAGGAAATATAGCAACCATGGACTCCTTTGAAAGAAAACTATCAGCTAATCAATGTTAAATGGATTAAAAGGTCAAGAAAATACTCAATCCCAGATGGTGGAACAGCATCTATAAGATCTGATGGAAAGAGCGCAACCCAAGAATCTTATACCTAGCCAAGATGTCCTTCACATATAAAAGCAAGTAGATTTTTTGTGTGTGTGTGAGGAAGATTAGCCCTAAGCTAACATCTGTGCCAATCTTCCTCTTTTTGCTGAAGAAGATTGGCCCTGGGCTAACATCCATGCCCATCTTCCTCTCGATGAACCCCAGGCCACTGCAGCAGAGCACATGAATTTAACCTCTATACCACCCGGCCAGCCCTAGACATTCTTAACTCAACAAATAAGGCATGATTTTTAAAAATGACAATAAAACCAAGCTAAAAGGGAGATGAATCAAAGAATTCAGATATGGAAAGACCATAGTTAAAAGAACCAGTGAGAAACACTGAATCCTTTAAAATATAAAACTAAGACTAAATAATGAGGGAATTATGGTTATATAACAGCTTATAAATGCTCTAAAGACACTGACAAAGTAAAATAACAATCAAGAGTGAGAAGGGGTAAGTGGAAGGAGTGCAAATTTTCTTATTTTTCCTATTATGAAGTTCACTGATTCTGCCTAGAACCAAAACACGGAATATATTTATTAAAAAATGATGCCAACTTCTTAACGTTTTTCATAATCTTTTTCCTTAACCTACAGGGACTTATCAAGAGCTAATAATTATTGAAGCAAAGATTTATCTGAAATTTCACAATTCCCTTTCCAGTTTCTTTTTCTGCTATTAAATTCAAGCAAGATGGACAGACCTCAAAGGCAATATGCTCACCGAAAAAAGTCAATCTCAAAAGCTTACACATTGCAAATTACATTCACATACCAATCTCAAAGTGACAAAACTAGGGGCCGGCCCAGTGGTGTAGCACTTAAGTTTGCGCACTCAGCTTCGGCAGCCCCAGGTTCACGGGTTCAGATCCTGGTCACAGACCTACACACCGCTCACCAAGCCATGCTGTGGCAGCATCCTATATACAAAGTAGAAGAAGACTGGCACAAATATAAGCTCAGTGACCCACCTGCCTCAAGCAAAAAGAGGAAGATTGGCAATAGATGTTAGCTCAGGGCCTCCTCACCAAAAAAGAAAAAAAAAGGTAAAAAAACTGACCAAACTATAGAGATGGAGAATGGATTACTGGTTGCTAGGAGACAGGGAGGGGGCTACAAATACAAAAAGCATGAGGCATGAGGGAGTCTTTTCGCAGTGATGGGACAGCTCTATACCTTGATTGTGGTGGTCATTACATGAATCAATACACAGAATAAATTGCATAGAACTATACACACACAAATGAACGCAGGTCAAAAAATGGTAAAAACTTGGGGCCAGCCCGGTGGTGCAGCAGTTAAGCACACGTGCTTCTGCTGCAGTGGCCCAGGGTTCACAGGTTCCGATCCCGGGCACCCACTGACTCACCGCTTGTCAAGCCATGCTGTGGCGGCATCCCATATAAAGTAGAGGAAGATGGGCACAGATGTTAGCCCAGGGCCAATCCTCCTCAGCAAAAAGGAGGATTGGCAACGGATGTTAGCTCAAGGCTAATCTCCCTCACAAAAAAAAAAAAAAAAAAAATGGTGAAAGTTGAATAAGGTCTGTAGTCTAGTCAATAATTGACATGTACCAATGTCAATTTCTGGTTTTGATATTGCACACGGCTACATGTCACCACTGGGAGAATCTGGGTGAAGGATACATGGGCCTCTTTGTACTTGTTTTGCAACTTTCTGTTAGTATATAGTTATTTCAAAAAGTACAGTTTTTTTAAAAAAACTGCAAGTATAGTAAATTGATTTTTCTTTTATTTTAAAACTAGCATGATCCAAAAAATCAGCATAATCATTTTTAATAAAAGTACTTATTTTAGGTATCCATCCCCCTTATCCAGATAGACAGAGAGATAGATACAAAGATATATGAAATGTTTATATAATGTTAATCATAGTTTAGGGTAGCAGAATTAAAGGTGACTTATTTTTTTTGCCATGTTCTTTCTACCTTTTGATACTGCTTCATTTTTTGTGTGTGTGAGGAAGATTGGCCCTGAGCTAACATCCATTGCCAATCATCTTCTTTTTGCTGAGGGAGATTGGCTCTGAGCTAACATCTGTGCCCATCTTCCTCTACTTTGTATGTGGTACGCCGCCAAAGCATGGCTTGATGAGCAGTGTGTCTGTCCGCGCCCGGGATTCGAACCTGCAAACCCCGGGCTGCTGAAGCAGAGCACACAAACTTAACCACGCCACCAGGCTGGCCCCTGATACTGCTTGATTTTTAATGAGCACATGTCATTTTCATAAAAATTATCCAGTTGTTACTCCTAAAAAAAAAAAAAACTTTCCCTGGTCTGATTATTAGCCAATTTAGAAACAAATGTTGTTGTTTCTTATTTTTTTTCCTAGCTGCATTTAGCTCATAAAATACCTTTACCTTTTCAGGGAGTCCGAGACCAGAGATCTTTTTCATTAGAACTTTCATATAAAAGAGCAGCAGACTGCTCTAATGTAAATGAACTACTGCATATCCTAGGCCTAATGGACTTCACTGAACTGAAAGGCATCAAGAAATGAAGCGATCTTCCTTTCCACTGGGGTTCTATAATGTGGTCCAGCTACCACTGTGCCCTCAACAGTCATACTTTTTCTAGCCTTCCACATTAGAGGATATGCAGAGATGTCTATTTTCTCTTTTATCAGCAAACTTTTACCATCTTGCCCTTTTTATTACGAGGTAAATTTTGCAAGTTTTAAGGTTAGATGACTAGATGTACCATTTTTCCTGGGACAATATACCCAGTTGGGCTGTATTTCAAGTAAATATGCCCATGTAAATGTACACTGACTTTCTAGTGATTTAGAAAAAACATGGGCTGTTGAGTGAGAACCTTGGGTCTGAATCCCATCTCTGTCAACTTGTTATGTAGTTTTGGACAAGCTCCTTACATTACCCTTCCTGAGCCTCAGTGTCCTCCTCTTTCTCAACTGTAAAACAGGAACAGATAATAATACCTACTTTGCAGAGTGGCTGTAAGAGATTAAATGAGGCACTGTATGCAGTACACACGAGGGCCCCAAAACAATGGCTAGCACTGAATATGATTATGAAACACGCACAGACCTTTCTTCTCCCCCTAAACCCCAGCTTCCTTCCCTTCCCATCAGCCTCTTTCACCTCCCTCACTTCTCTGCCTTGCGGGTTTCCCCAGTCAGTATCCACAACTCCCTCACCTCACCCCACCCCTACTCCCAAGTGTTCCCCAGCAGCTCTCCCAGCAGCAATTAGCTTGTGGAGCCTACCAGGAAGCACCCCATCTACACAGCATTTGTTCTAACAACTCCCCTTGCTCACCTGCTCCCCATCACCACCCGCCCAGCTACTTCCCAGGGGAAACATACGGTTACCTGAGCTTGCTGGCTGCGTGGGTTTGGAAAAACAGGGTGTTTACTATATTCATACTCTACTTCAATCTTACCTTACCACACTCTCCAAATACTGCTACTATCATTTACTAAGCTCAAGGGCCCACCTTGACCTTGGATTTATTTCCACACCTGACTCTTTCAATTACCTAAATATCTGTTGAATGCTTACTGGACAATGGAAATGCAAAGAAGAGTAAGACTCATCCTGATATGGACTCATAATGAGAAAGAATTAATCCTCCCCGCCCCCAGACTTAGAGGGGGAAGTGAGAGGGAGGGAGCAGAGCGAAGGAAAGGATGGAAGTGGTTCACATTTTGCTCTTTAAACTTCTGAATTGTTTGACACTTACTACAAGAATGTAGACTTGTAATTCTCATATAATAAAAACAAATAAATCAAAATTTAAAAAGCAAAAAAAACCCCTAACTATAATCAAAGATGATAAATGTTAAACTAGTGGCTGGAAAGCCGCAAAGAGGTTATGTTTACAGTGACCTTGAAATGGTAGGTAACATCTCACCTGCAAAAATGAAGAGAGGACATTCCAGTAGAGGGACAGCACTGAGCAAAGGCAGAGAAGTATGAAAGCGTACTCAGTGTTCTGGGCATGACAAGTGGTTTGTTGGGGCTAAAGAACAAGGTATAATTTGAGAAGTCTTTAAAAGATATTCCAAATAAATCACTTTAAGAATTTAATAAATCATCTTCATCCTTACTGAGAGGACTAAAAGTAAGAGAAATTGTGAAAATCCAGGGCCTATGTGCTTTCCACTACTCTGCCGTCACAAAAACTTAGTCTCTGATAACAATGGGACTCTCTGCTCTGAATGATTTGGGGTCAAGTGACATGATCACATCTGAGTTCCACGAGGTAGCTCTGGCAGAATACATAAGATGAACTAGTGGAGGAAGAACCTGGAAGCTGTCAAGACACTGACACTGAAAGCAAGAGACGACGACAGCCTGACCAACAACAGCCTGGTGTACGTGGAGGGAATGAAGGGAAAGGCCAGGGTCAGGACACAAGCAAGTTAGCAGCAGCATCAACAGGTCTACAAGCGGGGGACTGAAGGCAAAGAGGAAGTGAAAGATGACTCATGTTTATCATTTGAGTGTCCAGTGAATAAGGTCATTAACAGAACTAGGGCACAGGGGAAGAGGCACTAACCTGAGGGGAAGATGATGGATTTGGTTTAGACACATTTAATTTGATGTCTATAGGACACTCAGGTGGGTATCCAAGGTAGAGAGGAAGGCTGAGTTCTCAATGGTACACAGGTCATAGCTGAAGCCACAAGAAAGAAGATCAGGGAGACTGAACCAAGAAAGTGATATCATAGAAGCCAAGGGAGCCAAGAAAAAAACTGTTTCAGGAAAAGAAAAGGAGATCAGTGGTTGCCAAACAATAGAAGGAAAAGTTAGTTGGTATAAAGACTGAAAAGAGGCTATTTATATTAGATTCAGCACAGAAAGCTTATGTGATCTTGAAAGGTGGTGAAGACAAAAAGGCAGTCTGCGATGGGTTGGAGAATGAACCACGACAGGGGGGGCAGGTTTGAAAAAAACAGAGGCAGAGGATAGCAGCTACAGGGTCAGGAATTCCCTCCCTCTTCACTCCAGCCTTGCTGTCACATCTTCCTTGACTTAGACATGTATGTCAACAATCCAACTACCTAAAATCGTCCAGATCCTTGTCCTGCCCAATGCCAATTATCTTCACCTCAACACAGCAGCCACTGCCCACCTATCTACAGACAGAGCCACATGCCTTATTTCATCAGCACCTAGAGGTCCCCTGTCATCTTCCCGTCAGTTTCTTTATCTCTGTTATCTCTTCCATTCCCACCAAATCCAAATCACCATTAAAATTCCCCACTATTCCCAACCACCTGGTGAGATTGCCTCTAGGCTTCCAAAATCAGCTCGAGCTTGTCCCTTTTCTCCCTCCCTTGCATCTGGAATCAGTCAGAGTTTTAAGTGACAACTCTCTAGCTCAAGTCTTCCTCTCCACTCCTAATTCCACATCCAAGAACAGGTCTTTGTCACATCCATAAAGGCATGGTGTCACGTCTGGTTTCCCACACCAATCTAACCTACACATGGCAAGTGGATTAACGTTCCTTTAAGGGAAAAAACAGCCAAAAAAACAAAGCCAAACTCCCTAGAGGAGTACTGGAGGCCCTCTGTAATCTTGCCAAAAACTACCTTTATAGCTTTCTCTCCAACTACTACTTCACAAAAGCCTCCACCATGGCCAGACCAGTCTATTTGATGCTTTTCTTACCATCACACATTTAGTTACACCCTTCTCTTCTGAAATATCCTCTGCGAGTTCAATTCACAGTAGGGAACCTAGCTTACTCCCTCTCATCAAAGCCCCCTTTGAATACCCAAGACCTCTACAGCATTCCTACCACAATTAAACTGTCAACTATGCCAGGAATTGCCCTAGACTATCGGGATACATCAGTGAACAAAGCAAAAAAATCCCTAGCTTCATCGAGTTAATATTTTAGCAGAAGGAGGTAACAAAAAATAGACCTCATAAATAATGTTAAGTATATAAAAAAAATTGTAAATGCTACAAAAGCAGGATATGAAGGACTGGGAGTTCTGGAGCAGGATTACAATTTCAAACAGGATGGTAAAGGATAGGCCTCATTGAGAAGATGACTCTTGAGAAGGCTTGAAGAAGGTCCTTAGTCATGCAGGTATCTAGGGGACAGTGCAGTCGAAGCACAGGCAATAGCCAGGCAAAAGCCCTGGGGGAGGCACACACCTGGAGTGTTTGAAGATCAGCAAGGAGGCCAGGGCAGCTGAATGGAGTGAGCCAAGGGGAGGGTAACAGGAGATGGGTTCACCGTGTAACCACGGCCCAGAATATGGAGGGCACAGTAGGTCACGGAGGAGCGTGTGGGCCGCTATTAGCTTCAGTCTAAGTGAGATGAGGAGCCATGGGAACAGAGCAAAGACATGACCTGCCTTAGACTTTTCAAAGGATCATTGAGGTTACTGTGTTGAAGAGTCTATAAAGGGGCATGGTCAGAAGCTAGAACAGTTAGGAGGCCACTGCAATAATCCAGGCAAGAGATGATGAGGCCTAAACTAGAGCGGAGCAGCAGAGGGAATAAGAAGTGATAAAATCCCGGCTACATTTCAAAGGTAGAAAACAATCAGCTTTTCTAACAAGGACCAAATGCGGGGTATGAGAGAAAAAAAGGTCAAAGATGACTTCCAAGTTTTTGACACAAGCAACTGGAAGGACGGAGCTGCCCTCAAAATGAGACAGAGACTTAGAGCAGAAGATCAGAAGTTGAGTTTTAGACATTACACTTGACATGCCTGACAAATAAGCCTGCACATCAAGCAGGCAGTTAGATATACGAGAACTGCAGCTGAGGAGAGAGGTCTGAACTGGGAGGTCACTAGGTCTGTGGCCTAGTGAGCTCCTAGTGAGCTGTTCAAAGAGCAGTGAGATGAGGAAGAAACGACCAGTGAGAAAGGGGGAAAACCAAAAGCACGTCTTAAGTGTCCTGGAGGCCAAGTGAAGAAAAATTTAGCAAAAGAGGGAGTGTTCAACTTATCCAAAGCTACTGATAGATGAGTAAAGTGAGGACTGAAAACTAGCCGTTCCATTTAACGATGGTGGGGGGAGGGACCTTGACAAGTGAGCTTAAGAAGAGAATGGAAGGTGTGGAATTAAGAGTCCACTCTTTCCTGGAGTTTTACAAAGGGGAACAAAGAAATGGGGCAGTGGCTGGCCAGTCAAGTAGGAGTAAAGGTATCTACCATGAGAAAAAATACCACTGTGTCCTGCATGTATGTATGCACACAAAGCCCTAAAAAGGCCTACACACTCAACAAATGTTGATTCCTTCCTTCACTCTCCCTTGACACCAATTATTTTCTATTATCTTTACTGATACATATCTGATCTTCATAACTATCTGCAAACAACTTTTACTTGGAAGGCCCTTTTTTTTCCTTGTCCAACTGTCAAACTCTTCCTAATTCTTCAAGACTCAAATATTCCTCCTGGGAAACCTTCCCTGGCCTCTCTCCTCAGTTATTCTCCTCAGATATGCTACCTTTGTACCAAGGCATTCTTCTCTTATCGCCCTTATCAGTCTCTTGTAATTATCAGAATATATGTCCCTTCTTCCTCACTAAACTGACTCTTAGAGGGTAGGGGCAATATTACCCTTCTTGGGGTGCAAGTGTAACAGTTAAGAGCCCTGATTCTTGAGCCAGACTGCCTGGGTTTAAATCCTAGTTCCACCACTTGGTTGCAGTGTGACCTTTAGAAGTTTCCTAACCATTCTTGGCCTTGAAAGTTCTCATCTATAAAATGGGAAATAAAAATAGCCTCTACCTCCTGGCATTGTTTCGAAGAGTACATGAGTTAATATACGTAAAGTGCCTGGCATATGCTAAGCCCTACAAATATTAACTATTGTATTATTATATTGTAAGCACAGTACCTAGGATTTTCAACTTGATGCAAGAAGTCAGTGAGGCACTGAGAATTACTTCTCTATACCACGCTAACAGAGTTTTTTCTTTTTGTTTACCAGGTAATTTCATCATTTGAACCATGCCATGTACCAATTTTTTCAAAAGCTGTTTTTCAGTCATTTCTTGATATTTAACCTGTCTCCCAGACTACTTCTAATTACGTGACTGACATGCAGAACCTCTGAGTACTGTTGAACCTTTCCCCGCCACCTCCCTACACCAGCATGGCTCCTTCCTACTCCCCACTGCACGATACAACACTGTTGATGAACAAGTGGATGACACACTCTCTGCATGGCCAAATTTAAGGTCTGCTTTGCCTCTATTACAGGGACCACTCAGGGAAGGTGACATTCAAAAACGAGAAGTCTGTAACCAAAGCAATTTTCTAAGCAACTAAAAAGACATTAATTTAAGCAAGGACTCAATTTTGCACAAAATTTCCATAATAAGCAACAGCTAGTTCAATATTAAGTAACAACTTTTCAAAGAAGTAGTAGGAACCTCTAAGATGTTACATCACTTAAGAACTCATGGGAATTCAACCCAAAATGATGATTTAATCAAATGTAGTTTCAGTATAGCTGTTCTAGTAATTCTGCACTGCCACTACAAATCTTTTTAAACTAGTTCTAAATTCGCAGGTCAAGATCCCTCCTCCTAGGGAGACAGTTTAAAGGAAATTCCCATACCTCCCAGTGCCCATCACTGTCAATCTCAGAACCAAACAAAATATAGTTGGATGACATTCCCGGTCATCTTCCACGTGAGGCGGCACCTGTACTGCAGAGCACAGGCTCTGGAGAAGAGCACCTGGGGTCCAGATGCTGGCTCCACCGCTTGTTCAACAGGTACCCCACCGCAGGTCCGTCCACCTCCCCCTCTGTAGTAATGGCAATGATGTAACCTAGCAGGGTTGGTGTGCTTAACCAATACTGAACAACTAAAAGAAAAATGAATAAATGAATATAAGCTAGCTTATAGCAGATACCTAATAAATGGTAGTTTTATCATATTACACCATTTTCATCGTATGAAAGTTGAAGTGTTAAAAAGAAGATATGAAAAAGGCCCAAAATTATATGCCAACTAATACTCTTTAAAGTAAAAATGTTGTATCAGTAAGAAATGGAGAGGAAAAAAGTTCCTGGAATAAAAAGAGCTGTGATCCCAGGAAAAGACCCTCCTCCTGTAAGGCACAAACCAGGCAACAGCTTCCTTGCATTTTGGGGATAACGCCTGCCCCACCCACACCCCTGACCCTAGAACATCTCCAAGAGGTGAGCTCCCGGTGTCAGTGATGCAAAAAGGATATGACTAGACGGTCCTATTCACCTCACATCTGCTGTGGCCACCCTCTGTGTGCTTAAACAAGTGAGGTCTAGGTTACAAAAACCTTGACTTGAAACTTCTCTCAGAAAAAAATGTAGATGGTGATCATGAAGTCAACTACTTTATAATTAATTGCTCAAAGGTAGTCATTTTCATAATGCTCTCCTGATTGCCAATTAAAATGAAACCTGAATACAAGGGTGCTTGGCTAGCTGAGTCGATAACTCACAAAATTCTGTCCAGGGATTCTGAAGCAATGCTGTAAGCTCCCTGAGGTACATGTCTGTCTTGTTCAACTGACATTCCCTAGAGCCTGGCATACGGTGGCTACTTAAAATTCACTGAAAGATTTGTACACCCATGTTCACGGCAACATTACTCACAATAGCCAATAGGTAAAAGTAACCCAGGTGTCCATCAACAAATGAATGAATAAACAAAATGTGGTATAGACACACAATGGAATATTATTTAGTCCTAAAAAAGAAGAAAATTCTGACCCATGCTACAACATGGATAAACCTCAAGGTCGTTATGCTAGTGAAATAAGCCAGTCACAAAAAGACAAATATTGTATGATCCCACTTATATGAGGTACCCAGAGGAGTCAAATTCATAGAGAGAAAAAGCAGAATAGTGGTCGCCAGGGTATAGAGGGAGGAGGGCATGGTGTTATTGTTTAATGGATACAGCTTCAGTTTTGCAAGATGAAAAAAGTTCTGGGGATGGATGCAAAATAGTGTGAATGTACTTAATGCTACTGAACTGTACACTTAAAAACGGTTAAAATGGTAAAATTTAGGTATATTTTACCATGACTTAAAAATAAAAACAAAAAAAAATTCATTGAAAGAATAAATGAAGGAAGGAGTACTATTTTCATCACTCACTAAATGTTATATCTCATACCTCTGGATTATTCATTAGAGAATTCCTATCTCTCCATTTTATAGATGAGGAAATTGGGACTCAGAGAGCTTCACTGGTCTGCCACTATCCTACATATATTACCCACTATACAGTGCTGCTCGGTATTAATGGTGTGTTTTATCCGACTGGTTGTAAGCCCCGTGAAGAACAAGGCTATGCCATAGGTCTTCTTTCTATGCCCAGAACCTAACACACCACCCAAAGGCCCCTTGAATGTTTTGAAAATCCCACTGGCCTGAACATCTGTATCACAGAAAATGTCATTGCATCCCTTTCTCCACTAAAGCCCTAACTTGGCAGGGGTAAAATGGGCAGCCTTAGGAACACTTCTGTCACTGGAGGTGCTCAGACACAGGCTGGGCAATCAACCACTCCCTGTGGGCTTCCTAGGTGCCAAGAGCTGGGACAGATAAAGGTTCAGACAATTTCATCTTTGAGGGAACTGAGTCTACTGCAGTAGACAGATAAGCCTCAGAAACAATTACAATAACAAAAAGACAAACTTTTAACAAATAGATATGAGTACACAAATCTAAAGAAGTACTGAGAGCCTACGGGTCTGGAAAATATGGAAAGCATCTTCAGAAGAGGTTGCTTCTGACTTAGATCTGGAAGGATGAATAGTTTTCCAGGCACTACCAGGGAAAAGCCCAGAGCATGTAACAGAGAGATAAGCAGACTGGATATCCAAATACAACTGATACTGACTTTGCTACTACCTAGGTAAGTGAGCTCTGCAAATCACAAACCCTCTCTGTTTCTCCAGATCTAAATCTACAGCAAGACCCCGTCCCGCTCTGCGTGTTATATCTAATAGGAGCTCTGAAGTCAGCCTGCCTAGGTTCAAACCTTGCCACTGTCACTTAAGGGTGACCATGAGCTGAGTACTTAGTCGCTTTGTGCCTCAGCCTCCCCACTTCAGAACAGAGGGCTGGAGTGCTAATTAAACAATACCTGTCGATCACTGAGCACAGAGCCGGGCACATAGTAAGCCCTCAATAACTACATGATCGCTGCTGTCACGTTGAGCTACGGTGCAAGAGAGGCCAACACCAGATGCAGGGCTGTGCCCGCTGCGCTTCCAGGTCCCTCCCAGCCCTGAGACATCCCTGGGGGGATGGGAGCTCAGCGCCGGGGCTGCAAACCCTGCACGCATGTGTCACTGCCGCCTCGGCACGCGCCTCTCCCCGCCCCGGGGAGAAGCGATGGCTCAGCAGTCCCGGCCCGCTCCCACCCCTCAGGCGGCCCCGGGAGAGAAGGGGCTTGGACCCCACTTACCATGCTGGCAGGGGGCGGGGGCGGCTCAGGTGAGCTGGCTCTCGGCCTTCGGACGCGTCCCGCTCGCACAGTTCAGGTCATGGTCCCGGCAGGCTCGGGAAGTCCCCCGCCCATGCAAAGACGACCGCTTCCCCACCCGGGCCCGCGGGGACCCTCTAAAAGGAGCGCGGCCCCCCGGCCCGCTTCATCGGGGACCCCCGGAACAATTCATCCAGACCCACCCGCCCCTCCCCAAGGAAACTGCAGAAGCAGGAAATGGGGCTCGGAGGCCGGCGAGGAGGGCAGCGGCTCGGGGTCCCCCGCCCGGGCCCGACCCCCGAGGGGAGGCTCCGGGCCCAGGCAGGGGCTCCCCGGCCTCCGCGCTCAGAAGCGACGGCGGGCCCGGCCCCGAGGCTGAAGGGGCGGAGGCTGACGGGGCCTCGGCGGCGCGGCCCGGGCGGCCGGCTCAGGGGAGAGGCCCGGGGACCCGCGCTGTCCTCGCCGCCTCAGGCCGCACGGCCGCCGCCGCCCCCCAGAGCATCCCTGCGCGAGCCCGCCCCGAAGCCGCCCGCTCGCTCGCGCCGCGCGGCCGCCCCGGACCAACAGCCCCAACGCGCCGGAAGTGGCGAGCGCCCGGCGCGGCCCCACGGCGCGGCCGCCGGGCTGCGGCGCTGGAACCGGACCAATCCGGAATCGAGCGGGCGGGGGAGGGGGGCGCGGGGCGGGGCCGTACCTGACGGCTGCCGCTGGCCCCGCCCCCTCCGGCCCCGCCCCGCGCCCGCCGCCCGTCCACGCGGGCTGGCGGCCATGTTGGTAAAGGGCGCCCAGCCCGCCATCTTGGTAAAGGTGCGGTTTCTCTTTCGCTTGCTTCGCTCATTCATTCCGCAGATCTTGAAGGAGCGCCGTCTACATGCCGAGCCCCGGGCTAGCAGTCAGCGGCACGCAGCCTCTGCCCTCGTGGAGCTTCCATTCATTCGGTCCGCGCGCATTTTAGCCCTGCTGTGCCCGCTAGGACTAGTGCAGTCAAGCAGACTGTTGTAGTCCCTGCCCTCGAGGAGGCAGGTAAGCAACCGGAAAGGGCAAATGAATAAATTAATTGTAGGAAATGAGGAGTGCTGTGAGTGTTACGAACGCAACAAACAGCAGGGAGCTGAGATAGAAAATGGAAGGGAGGGATGGAAATGGAAGCTGAGACTTTTAGGGTCAAGTCAGTAGTGGGAAGCATGATCAAAGCTGAAGCCAGAGCAACTGCAGAGGTTCTGAGAGGGCAGAGAATGTGGTGGGTTCTTGTTCCTATCCTTCAACCCGCTTTCCTTCTGAAAGTGCTGATTTTAAGAAATAGAAGCGGGAAACAGTCCCAAGCAGCAGAGATGCTTCTAGGGTGCACTGCATAGACTAGAGCAAATCTGTATAACCTAGTTAATAGGCTTCCAAACTCCAGCGTGAACCAGGACCACCTGGAGGGCTTGTGAAAACACGGATTGCGCGAACTGCTGCCACAGTTCCTAATTCAGTAAATCTGGGGTGGGGTCTAATAATTTACGTTTCTAACAAGTTTCATGTGATGCTAATACTGCAGGTCCAGGGACCACACTTGGAGAACCGCTGATCTAACTCAGGACCACAGGAAGCAACAGCTTTGGTTTATTCTTCCATTAAATATTTATTGTTGCCCCCTCAGTGACAACCACTGTTCCCAGACACACTTGTGCCCTTATGAAATAGACAAATTAATTTTAAAGTATGTACCATAAGTAATCAGTTATAATGGTAATAAGAGCATGAAAGAAAAATACAGACCCCCCATGAGAGTTAGTAACCAAGGGATCTAAATTAATCTTGGGGATTGGAATGGGGAAGAGGTCAGGAAGTGACATTTATTTAAACTGTGGCCTGAAAGACATGTTGTTGTTGGCTAGGCAAAGAGAGGAGGCATAGAATAGTCTAGGCAGTAGAAGCTGCATGTACAAGAGAAGGCATCTCAGAAGCTGAACTGATGAAGCAGGACTGAGACCAAGTGCCCTGTCCCTTCTTGACTCCGTTCCGTGGGATGAGCAAAGGCTCTGGGATGAGACAGATTTGGAGTGGGATCCTGGCTCTTCCACTGGCTGAGGTGCATTGAGCGAGTGACTGTTGAAGTCTTGGCTTCCTCACTGTGTAACTGGATGAAATAGCAGAAACTCAGCTCACACTCAATTAAAGGTGTGCCTTTGGCTCACGTTAACTCCCATAACTGGACATCCAGAGTTAGGTCAGCTTCAGGCTGGGAGTGATGGGAGCCCTGGATCTATTCCTCTAGGATTTTCTTGGCCCTGCTCTCCTCCGTGTCCTCAAGATGGCTGCCAGGAACAGCCAGAGCACAAACTTCCCTGTTCACATCCAGCGAGAGAGCATCTTTTCTCACATGCTATCTCAGGGCAGTAAGCTTTATCCTACTGGTCCTCATTGGCCTAGGCCTGCCCATCCCTAACCTTGCCATTGTGGAGGAGGATGGAATTGCTATGACTGGTTTAGAGAATCCTACCCTGGAGCTGATTTCAATTCCTAGAATAAAGTAGATGTGATGGAGTCACCGCATATTCACCATACCTCCATTGCCAGGCTGAAGTGAAGATTAAATTTAATGTACACAAAACACCTGGCACATAAGGCCTGCAATAAAGCACAGCTATTATTAATTTTACCCCAGGGATTTTTGTCCAACTAAATAACATTTTGTTATTAATATTAATCTCAAGCCTGTCTATTCCAAAAAAAGATTTAAGGCTGCTATTACTTTTTGTTGGCACTGCAGGAATGGCCCCCATCCATCTTCTCTTGCCCATTCCTTGATACTGCCTTGGTCTTGTTCATTCAGTTATTCGTTCAGCAAACATTCAGTGAGTTAGTATCAACTTTGTGCCAGCCTTTTGCTAAAAATTAAGAATTCCAAAATGAATAAGATTCAGGAAAATTGTTCACTGCCTCATGGCAGAAACAGTCACCCAAACAATTATAGCACAGTGTGAGAGATGCTGTAATAGAGGTGTGTGCAAACCTCAGCACGGAAGGAAGTGGAGAGGGAGCAACTAGCTATGGAGGGGGGTAGTTGGAAGGCTGAACAAAGATGGTAACACTTCAGTTAAATCTTTCTTTTTTTTTTTTTTTTTGGTGAGGAAGACTGGCCCTGATCTAACATCTGTGGCAATCTTCCTCTATTTTGTATGTGGGTCGCCACCACAGCATGTCTTGATGAGTGGTGTAGGTCCACACCCAGGATCCAAACCCACACACCCCAGGCCACCAAAGTGGAGTGCACCAAACTTAACCACTACACCACTAGGCTGGCCCCTCAGTTGAGTCTTGATAGATGAATAGAAGTTCACCTGACCATTGCAGAGTCCCCACTCCCCTTCTCGCTCCACTGTGTCAAGACTTTCCATTGCAAGTGATGAGGTTGGGACTCTAGAGTTAGGACTCTAGCTATCACAATGAAAAAAGAAACTATATTGTCATGTAAGAGAATCATCCAAAGGGTTTCGTGGATTTCAGATATGGCTGGATTCAGGGTCTGAAATGATATCACAGAACTCAGTTTCTCTCCATTTCTTAGTTCTGCTTCCTTGATTGGGGATCTTTTATCCACACAGTTGCCCCTGGCATATCCAGGCTTTAGCTTCTCCCAGGTTGAAGCCTGGTAGAGAAGACAGAATGCCTCCCTACACATATTCTGGGGAAAATAATCCCTTTGGCTTCCATTGGATCGCTCGTGAAACAATCACCATGACCAGGGGGTATGTGATGCTCTGATTGGCTGGACCTCGGTCACATGCTCCACTCCAAGCTCAAGTATAGCTCTTTCAATGGCCAGGGTCTCTTGGAGCCCCACCACAGCTCTGCAAGGCTATCAGAGCCTGGAGAATTCTCCCATTTTGCAGATGAGTAAACATGTTGGTTTCTCAACAGGCATAGGAGTAACAGTATCACTCAATATGAATTTAATGAAAGAAGGAAGAAAGGGTGAGCATCTGGCACCCTCTATAGGTGATGGGAGCTTACTCTGTTTAATCTGGCATTCAAGGCCTTTGAAGGTGTTTGAAATTCTGTAACCAGACTCTCTGGGTTGAGTCTTTACTCTGCCTCTTACATAGCTGTGTGGCCTTGAGCAAGTCACTTAAACTCTCTGTACCTTGGTTTCCTCATCCATTAAATGGGAACAATACTAGTAACTACCTGGTCAGGTACGTACCTGTATCAGTCAAGTTCTATCAGGAAACTCTAATTAGAGTTTGAAGAATTGACAAGGAGGATATTTTTAAAAGGCAGAGTGTAAAGCAATCCTACAAAGGATAAGACAGTACCCCAGCTCTAGTAAAAGGACTGTTAGTATTCCTAGGCCTAAGGGGGCAAGAGGAGGAACAGTTATCAGAATCAGACAAGGGTGAGGCCGGCCCGGTGGTGCAGCGGCTAAGTGCGCGTGCTCCGCTTCGGCGGCCCAGGGTTCACAGGTTCGGATCCTGGGCGCGCACCAACACACCACTTGTCAAGCCAGGCTGTGGTGGCGTCACATATAAAGCAGAGGAAGACAGGCACGGATGTTAGCCCAGGGCCGGTCTTCCTCAGCAAAAAGAGGAGGATTGGCATCAGGTGTTAGCACAGGGCTGATCTTCCTCACAAAAAAAAAAGAATCAGGCAAAGGAGAATCGAGTAAGAGTAGCTGAGGGGAGGAGCCAGCCCAGGTCATCCTGAAGGAGGAAGCCAGTGGAATAAATACCCTGACCCTACTCTCCTCCCTCCCTCTCTCTACTACCGGGGCTCCCCATTGGACAAATCCAACTGGAAGCCAGAGAGCAAGGGAGCACGGTGATGTAGTTCATGGAGGCCGAGCTCCTGGGCCAGAGCTGGCTAGAGAAGGGGACCGTGACTTCAGGGGTGCAAATGGAAGACGTCCAGCAAAGCACCATTACTGTGGGAAAGCACGTGAAGTGTTTAGAACTGTCTGGCACGTTAAAAAGATTTCCAATAGATGTAAGTTATTAATTATTATTTACTATTTTCATCATAGTTCCAGCCCATCTCCTCTCCCCCTACAGGCCCACCAAGCTAGACTCCTCATGGCTTCTGGAAAACAGCAGGCTCTTTCATGTCTTTGAGCCTATGCTTATGTGGTTCCACCATTTGGAATGTCCTTTTCCTCATCCCTTTCCCTTCTTTTCAAATTCGTACTCATCCCAAAGACCCAACTCAAATGTCTCTTATGAGTGACCTCCTCCTATGGAATAAATGGCTGTTTACAAACATCCATTAATATGATTATGGAGAAATTTTGCCCGAAGACTTACCTAGTTGTGACATCTACTGGAAACAGCCAACAGAAATTATCCATGAGTACAGCACAAGGGGGAAGTGACCTCTAATGCTCAGCCATATCTGCCTCTGCTCTGTTCCAAGTTCAAGGGAGGATTGCACTTCCCCACTCCTTGCAGCTGGGCAGGATGATGCCGGCTGGGTAGAACTGACCCATGTTGCTTCTGGGCCAGAGCATTTCCTTGCCTGTACAAGTCTCTCCAATTCTCTTCTCTCCTGCCATAGTGAACCCCGAGGCATCATGTTGAGATGGTGGCATCATGAGATGGCGTGACTGTGTGGGACGGAACCCCTCCCTGACCCACACCAGACCAGCAGAATGAGCAATAAACAAACTTGCGTGTTTTGAGGCACTGGGATTTGTGGGTGGTCTGTTACTGCAGCATAACCTGGCCTATCCTGACCCGTATACGTGACCATATGTGGTAGCGAGTATACAAAGATGGCCCCCACTGAATCATGTCTGTTAGTATTCACAGCCTTGTGGGGTTCCCTGCCCTTGAATCTTGCTGGCCCTGCGAATTCACTTCTCACCAATGAAATAGAATGGAATGGAGCATGACTTCCAAAGTTAGATCTTAAAAATCTTCACAGTTTTAGCCTGGGTTTTTTGAAATATACTCTGTGGGACAAGCCAGCCACCGTGTTAAGAACTCCAATTACCTGAGAATGCTATGCTGTGAGGATGTTCTAGCTAGCCACATGGAAAGACCATGTGAAGGAGCAGAGTGTTGCCTGGCCAGCTTCCGTCACAGCCAGCGCAGCTGAGGCCCCAGCCATGTGAGTGAAGAGCTCCAACCATCTTGGACGGTTGAGCCCAGTGATGACTTGTGAAGACTCCAGCCCCAACACCCCTCTGACTGCAAGACTGCAACCCCATGAGAGACCCCAAATGAGAACCACCCAGCTAGGCGCAGTCAATCTGCAGAAGTGTGAGAGAGAATAATAAGTTGTTGTTTTAAGTCATTGCGTTTTGGGGTGGTTGGTCATGCAACAATACATACCAGAACATTATAGTGAGGGTCTGTCCCTTAAGGAAACTAATAAGGAGCCATCACAGCTCCCTTCTTGTAGGACTATGAAAAACCAGTTGTGCATAATCCCAATCAACCACTGGGCAACCACCTGACATTGAGACCTGGCCTGTCATCTGTTGACTGTGTCCTTAAAAGACAGGAAATGCCTGAGGCTCGCATTATGTGAGAGCACTCCCCATCCAACCCCAAGACACACCCCGGTCTCCCGGCCTCAGTTAGCCCCAGGCAACCTTCAGATTAGAGACCCTCCAGCTCAAGCCCAACCCCCAACCTTCACTGTTAGCTAGGGAAGTTAGCTGTGAAACTTCACTGCGAAATTGCAAAACCTCAATTCTGAACAGTGTGTGTAATAGTTATTTTTATCTGAATTATTTCCCAAACAACATCTAAATTTAGGCAATCCAGTGTGTTATTGAACAATAATTACTTTTTTAATGGCAAACAAAAAGGAGGAGAATAATAAAAGATCACAAATAGATCCAAAAATGTAGTGCTGACAAAAGAGAAGATGATCCTGGTCCTTGGACAAACGAATACAAATCGAGTGCGAAATACCTCTGTTTTATGTGCAGATTAGAATTAATAAAGAAGTGTAAAATGCAGGAAATTAAAAGGACCACTTATTATGAAGCAGATGACAAATGAGGAAATAAGCCTAGGGCTGTAATGAAGGAAGATAACAAAAGGCTCATTAAGTGGTGTAGCTGCAATATAATCAGAATCTTAAATACAGGCGGGACCCAGGTGTCAGCTGTTCCTTTGTCCTCTGGTTCCTGTGTGCTCTGTTTTTTGCCCAATATCAACCTGGATGCAAAACTCAGAACGTCTTTAATTTTCTCAAAACAATCCACCCACACCAAAGCAGTGTTGCCAACGGGGGTGCTACTGGCTTTGTGGGAGAGACATCTCCCCCACTGGAGTGATCCTGGTAATGACCATGCCCCCACCCCCAGTAGTCACTGTGACAAGTGAAACCAGTCTACATGTTTCCCATGCTGCTGGGGCTGTACCACCTTCAATGGAGAAACGCTGCACCAAACAATAGGGACTCATCTTTACTTAGGGATTTCATAGGAACACAGAAGAGGAGACTTACGTCACACATCCCATAGCAAACAACCTAAACCCTTCATTCATACTTTCTGCTTTTTTCCACAATCCTTCATCAGCTGGACTGCTACTGGATCATTCTTTCCTTAGCCCCTCATCTCTCATAGTGCCTGGCTGTCTAGTTCATCTCTTCTCCCTCCGAAATTTCATTCCAAATTCAAGTCTCTCTTTACGCTGTTATGCAGAGAGGCACCACGACGTCGGCCTAGATGCTACCCCATATTTGCATATCCACACTCATCACGAGTGCTCAGCAAAGCAAAGGGCCCTCACGTTGACAGAACCTGCCATCCTTAGAAGGTAATTTAGCCACTGTCGCTGGTTACCTGAACATACCTTGAAATCTCACCCCGAGTGCCGCATCACCTGTTTGCTCTGGAGCATTCTGATGAATGAAGTTGCCTCCATCTTGTTACACAGGAAGAATATAGATGATGTAGGGGACACCTATTTCTTTTTTCCTATCCCTTCTTCTGATAACCCCAATTTTGCTATGAAGGGTCATCTCTCCTCCACACTCAGTGCTTAACGTTTGGGTGGGCTGACCCCACTCCTCAGTGTCTGGGGTCAGCGTGCAACCCAAGCTAATATGTTTTCCATTCTTTTACTAACAAAACCAATGCTGTAAAAAATAATCACATGCATATACGTACATAAGTGTGCAGGAGTGTCTATAGGATAAATTCACAAAAGTAGACTTTCTGGGTTAAAGGATAATGCCTTTGTGTTTTTGATGGATTGTGCCAAATCGCCCTCCATAGGAGCTGTGCATCCTACCAGCTACACAGAGAGAGAGGATCAATTTCCACACAGACTGGCCAACAGGAGATATTGTCAAACTTCTGGATTTTTACCAATCTGAGAGATGACATAAGAATTTTTTTGTGACATATCTGTTTATATACTTTTCTCCTCCTTGCTATTGAGTTGTTGGGCTCTCTTGTCTATTTCTAGGAGTTCTTTATGTAATAGAGAGATTAACTATTTGTGTGTTGTCTAGCAAATATTTTTTCCAGATTGTCATTTGTCTTTTGACTTTGCTTATGGTTTTACTTTCCCATGAAGAAGTTTTTAATTTATTTTTTACAGTTGAATTAATCATTCTTTTATGGTTTCTGGATTTTGAGTCATACTTAAGAAGGATGCGCCTATGCCAATGTTCAAAGGAATTTGCCCATGCTTTCTTCAAGTACTTTTATAGCTCTAAAAAAAACAATAACAGGTAAATCTTTGATCTACTTAGAGTTTATTTTGTTGTACGGTGTGAGGTATGAACCCAAGCTGTTGTTTGAGAGAGGAAAAGCCAAACCCAAACCAGGCACAGACTAAGGTGACTTAGTTCTCAGAAAGAAGCCAGGCCAGTTGCCAGGACCTGATGCATGGAACAAAAGAGGTGCCCAGAATGTGTATGGTGACAGATAAAAGCTAGACTATTGGTGGTGAACATGATGCAATCTGTACAGAAACCGACATATAATAATGTACACCTGAAATTTACACAATGTTGAAAGCCAATATGACCTCAATAAAGTAACTAAATGAATGAATGAATGAATGAATGAATGAATGAATTAGTAAAAGAAGTGTCCAGAACTGGCCAAGTTTAGACTATAGGACAGCTGAAGCCAACATCATGTCCCAGTAGGGTGATGGCAAGATGCAGAATCAGATGGCAAGCCCAAGGTCTCAGCCACCACAGGGACAAGGAGAACCAGGAGAAGGGTCTGGAAAGCTGCTTCTGCACTCCAGACAAAGCGTGCCCGTGGCCTGACCTCTGGGAAATCCTGTGGCTCCAGGCTTCCCAAGCATCACGGTCATCATTACCTTGAACCCTGCTAATCTGATACATGGAGACAGGTGGGAGAGAGTCCTTGCCCACAAGAAGTTCTCATTCTTAAGGGAGAAACACAGGCAGAGAATCACCACTAACCCTAAAAAATACCGAAAGCAGAGTAAAGGCGCACTGAGCAATAAATTCTGACCAGGAGGGCTTCATGTAGAAGGTGATGGCGTTTGAGCTGAGCCTGAAAGAAATGGTGAGCTCTGAACAGATGGAGATTTTTTTTATTGCAGTAGCATTAATTGTATTGATCACCTTACGGAGAAGCGACATCTTTATGCTGTTGACTTTTTTTCAAGAATAAATCTGCCGTTTCATTAGTTCAGTCTTCTTTCTCATCACTCAGCAGCGTTTTAAAATCTCCTTCATATAGATTTTATGCATTTCTTATTAAGTCTATTCTTAGGCCTTTTACCTTTTGTGTTGCTCTTGTAAATGGCACTTCCATTACGTCTTCTAAGTGGTTGTTGTTGGTATAAATAAGGATGCTGTTGATTTCTTAGTTTAATTTGGACCCAGCCAACTAACTGAATATTCTTATTGTTTGTTTTTCAACAGATTCACTGGGTTTTCCAGATATAAAACTGCAACATCTGCAAATCATGTTAATTTTACCTCCCTTTTTTCATTTTCTAGGGATGACTGAAAATTGAGGACATTCCTCCTGATTTCAAGCTCTGCATGTTCAGTGAGGAGGAAGAGGAGAGAAATTGGCATCTACTGTAGACCTCATGGCCTTTACAGATGTTCTTTCCTTTGCCACCCGCCTCTCCCTTTACACAGGAGATCCCTATCACTCTTCAAGCCCAAGATCGAATGTCACTTCCTCCAGGAAGTTCTCCTTGACCTCTCAGCCCAAGTCTGGTTGGCCTGTACTTCTCCGTCATGGAGGTCACCCCAGTCCACTGCACCGAAGTGCAGGAGTCTGTGATTAGTCTGGGCCTCCCTCAGGCTAGAGCTCTAAGAGGGAAGGGAGTGTGCTCATTTGGAGAGCACTTGTTTTCAGCCTGCCCAACATCCATCTCCCCCTCAATTCCCTTTTGAGGTTTTCCTCCTCTCATTAAATACAGTTAATAGGGATTGAAATCAAAGGTTTTCTCTCCTCTAGCCAAGGGGAGGTGTGTATGGCCAAAACTAAGCCAGATGGACCTCCCCTCCAGGAATTTGAATATTGAGACACAGAGACTAAAATGATTAGACTATGGTTCCAGGTGCAGTGCCTGCCCTATGTGATGAGTCCCCCTTCCCAGCCTCTGGAGCTGCCCGTCTGCAAGCCTCCTTGGAGGTTATTAACTCTATGAGCAGCCCATTTTCTTCCAAGAAATTCGCTTTTGCTTAAGTTGGCCACAGTTGATGTTAGGGTAGGCTATGCTGCTGTAACAAACAAACTAAAATCTCAGTAGCTTAAAACAGTAGGAGTTCATTTCTTGTTCATGTCACAGTCTCAGTGGGTTGGCAGGGGATGCTCTCCCCCACGCAGTCATTCAGGGTCCCAGGTCTTTTCCGTCTTGGGACTCAACCCTCCTTTAGGTCTTTGGAGTCCTTCATTAGATCTTCTACACCTGCTGGCAAACAGAAAAAGAGAGTGTAGGGGATTCCCCTGGAGGTGCTTTAGGAGAAAGGCCTGGAAGTGTCACATATCACTTCCACCCCAAATTCCACTGGCCAGAAGTTAGCCATATGGCCCCACCCAACTGCAAGGGAGACTAAGAAATGTAGTCTATGTGGGCCAGAATGAAAAAAGATACAGGGTTTGCCACTTTTGCTTGCCACCAACCAAGGTATGTATTGACTGATACACTCACCATTGTATTTTCAGCCCCTGGCCCCATGCCTGACACAGAGTGTGCACTCAATAAATATTTATTGAAGGAGCAGACAAACGAATGACATGTTATATTGTTTAGTCTTCACATAACTGTCATGAAGCTCAGAATAGTTAAGTAACTTTTTGAAGGTCACCCAGCTAGTAAGTGGCAGAGCCTAGTACTCAAAGCCAGTGTTCCTTCCATTGTCCCACGCTGCCACCCAAAAGTCCCCTCTGTGTACTGAGCCCTGAGCTGTGTGGGAAAATGAAATCAATAAGAGCCAGTCCCTGGCCTGGAGGAGTTCACATCAAAAGAGAAACATTGAAGAGCAGCCCAAGTTTGCCAAGATTTAAAGACCAGCTCAGGACAACAACGGATGAGCTGGCACAAACTTCATTGCCAAATGCACTGCACAGACAAACGTGGAGAGCAGAGAGCTGTTCTTTGGGCTGAACCAGTGGCCTGGGAAATCCTCACAGACAAGGCAGAGCTCAAACATCAAGAGAAGCTATGTGCACACAAATTCTCCCAGGGATACTTTGGATTCAGGCTCTGGTCAATCACTGCATTGCAATGAACCTGACAGTAGGCAATTTAGGTCTCAGGTCTCAGCCTAGCTGCTTACATGACTCACTATTTGTCATGGGTCGAAATTCTCAAGACTTTTGTGTTTGTATGAGAGAAAAGCAATTCAAATTGGCTTTAAGAAAACATGGACATATTCTGATTCAACATATATTGAAAGTCTAGCTGTATGTGGGCTTTGGGCATAATCTGATCCAAGGGCTCCTACCATGTCCTCAGGACTTGGTCTCTCTACCTCTTAGCTTTTGCTTTGCTCTTCGCCAGGCTCTCTCCTAGTGGTGGGCCCTAAGACTATCATCGTCTGAGGAATAACTCTAAAGGAAAGAAAGAGTTTCTTCCTGAATTTTTCTGGAAAGAGTCCTAGGATTATCTAGGTGGGCTTGGCTTGGGCCATCACTTTTGGGCTGGGTGGAATCTGAAGTCCTAGATGGCACACACACTCCACACACCAACCATACCTGCACTGTTACCCCTCCTTTCCAGGCCTCAGTGACCTCAGTCGAGGGAGGGTACAGAAGGGAAGGACTAGCAAAGGGACTTTTGTGTGTGTGTGTGTGAGGAAGATCAGCCCTGAGCTAACATCCATGCCAATCCTCCTCTTTTTGCTGAGGAAGCCTGGCCCTGAGCTAACATCTGTGCCCATCTTCCTCCACTTTATATGGGATGCCGCCACAACATGGCTTGACAAGCGGTTCGTCGGTGTGTGCCCGGGATCCGAACCCTGGCCGCCAGCAGTGGAGCGCACGCACTTAACCACCATGCCATGGGGCCGGCCCCTAGCAAAGGGACTTTGCCTCACAGAAAGGGAGACCTCGGCCTGGCACCTCCCCTTGGAGCAGTCAGGAATCTGCCCAACATATCATGTCTCACCCTGTAGAAGACCTCTAGTAGACAGGTCTGGATATCCCTCAAGTCCTCAGTGAATGGAGGCCTCAGCTGCCCAGAAAGGGGCCAAAGAGATGTGGTGGGTCCCAAGGCTGACAATAGTTGGTGGACTAGCTCCATCCTCCAGCCTGCTTGAAGGACCAAGATTTTCTGCCCAACGCCCCTGAGCAGCATTTACTTACCCACGTGACTGACTCACTTTGAAAAACAGAGCCTGGCATGGGGTCCAGCAGGACAGAACTGGTGGCTGAGCCTGGGCTGAGCAGGATGGAGGGTGGTTAGGAACTGTTTTGTATCCACGTAGTCCAGAATTCAAGACGCTGTCACTGTCCAGGCACAGTTTGTGACAGTAAAGAGAAACTTGCTTGTGCTATTTTAAATAAAGTGATAGTATACACATTGGGAATGCTTTCAGCAGCAAGTAACAAAGACTTGAACATGAGGATTTATTTTTCTTGCTTAGTAGTAAATAAGTGATGCTATGTTGACTCAGTTGCTCAGTGATGACATGGCATCTCTGTGATTCTCTTAGCCTGGCTTCATGGTGGCAAGATGGCTGCTGCAGCTCCAGGCATTGTGCTCACATTCATAGTAGGAGGCAGAGGTAAAGAGATGGTGCCAGTCACATCCGGCCCTCTTTTTTGGATAAAGTAAAAGCCTTCCTGTAAACTTTGAGCAGCATCTGCTCTCATCCTATTGATCAGAACTGAGAAATACAGCTCCCTTAAGCTGCTAGAGAAGCTGGGAAATGAAACATTTAGCTTTCCTAGACTGTACAGTGGCAGTAGCAAGAGTGAAGGAGCTGAGGAATGCCAGATAGTGTCAACCACAGGAAAGTTTATTGTAAATATGGCAGGATAATATTTCAGGGACATTAACCTGTATTCTTTTCAATTTCCTGACATTTTCTTTTTTATTCCCTGCTGTCAAGCCAAAATCTGTGCTTGTCGCTTCAAGAGAGGAATGTGAGAGGGTGGAAAGCAGAGAAAAGTGGTGAGTCTGGCTTTTGTGTCCTAATAGCTTAAGTCCTTATTGGAGAAACATAAAAACCAAAAATAGGGTTTGCCGCCTTCGGATCAGGAATATTCCCCTGAGGTACAGGGAAAAAGAGAGAGGTAATGAAAAGAAGGGAGAGTTTGGGAAGTCTCTGAAGGCGAGGACCTGAACCCTACCTCTTGTGGGGGAAGCGGGAGGCTTCAGAGAGGTTTGAGAAGCCCAAGGGCAGATGGAAAGAACACTTCACAGAGTTCCGTGGCTCCCAGCGGGCGTGGGAGCAGCAGAACCATCCCTGAGCCTTGAGGATGGTCCAGAAGCGGCCGAAAGAGCTGCATAGACAGAAGCAAGGCGGCCTGTGTGAGCTGAAGGTCAGGAACAGATGGCTGAGGGCTGATGTCTTGGGCACACTTGCATGGACAGAGGACTTCGGGACCGACACTGCCCACCATAGCTGGGCACTTCGAAAGCCACCCAGGAATTAGGCACATTCATATAGAAAGGCGGAAGTACCATCCTGACTTGCAATAGAAATTATGCTGAGTTATGGAAAAAAGTAAAGAAAGTTCTTCATGCACCCTTGAGTGTGTGGGCTAAGTTAATAGTCTGTGGCAGAGATGGCTGGTTGCCTCCTGCAGCATCCATTCTCCCCTTGCTCCTTAGGAATAAGCCCTTGCTTTTAGCTGGGCACTTTTCCCAGCCTCCCTTGCAGTGAGGTGTGATCATGTGACTAAGCAGTAGCCAATAAGATGTAAGCAAAACTGCTCCATAGGACTTCCAGGAAGTTGCATGAAAAGGGTGGGACCCACTGTTTGTCCCTTCTTCCTTGTTGCTGCCTGGAATAAGGCAGCTCCGGTAGCCATCTTGGTCCAAGAGGCGACCTCAGAAGTAGAAGGTAGGAGAGAAAGTGGAGCCTGAATTTCTCCGACACGGCTGTACCATCTTGGACCGTCCACCTCCAGACTTATTTGACATGAATGGGAAATGCACTGTATTAGTCTGCTCGGGCTGCCATAAAAAAGTGCCGCAGGCTAGGTGGCTTAAACAACAGAAATGTGGTTTTGATATGGGCTCAACACAAGGTTGTCGTAAGGGAAGCCCTACTATAGAAAAGAAACCCTATTGTAACTTAGAATCACCTCTGATTAACTGACAGCTCTGTGGATTTTATGGCCCCTGCCAGCTGCTATAAGTTGATAACTTTGTTCTTCTGAGTTCCTCAGGAGTGTGATGACCCCCAGGCAGAGAGTCTATGCTGATAGCCATCAATGACGACTGAAAGATCAGGGTATAGGGCGTTGCTCCAGTCTCTGATGCATATCCAGTAAAACAAAAGACTGTCAGAAACTAAGACCAGATGTCTGCGCCAGCCGGAGACCAGATGGATGCCCCCACCCGGAGACCAGCTGCCTCCCCCACCCAGAGACCTGCCCCCTATATAACTGGCCTGCAGTCTTTGTTCTGTAAGATGGCTTTCTTCGGACGTCAGTCAGCCAACTTGCCTCTTGCTAGCAAGTGGTAATAAAGCTCTTTCTCTCTCTCTCCTACCGCCTTGCCTCTTGACTATTGGCATGTCTTGCAGGGGGCAGAAGACCTCCTCTTGGGCGGTAACAGTTTCTCATAATTCTGGAGGCTAAAAATCAGAGATCAAGGTCTTAGCAGGCCTCTCTCCTTGGCCTATAAATGGCTGTCTTCTCTGTCCTCACATGGTCTTCCCTCTGCGTGTCTCTGGTCCTAATCTCCTCTTCTTATAAGGACATCAGTCCTATTGGATTAGGGGCCACCCCAATGACCTCATTTTACCTCTTTAAAGACACCATGTCCAAATATAGTGACATTCTGAGGTCCTGGGGTTAGGACTTAAACGTATGAATTGGGGGAGGGGGCCACCACTCTATAACATACACTTGCTAGCAGGAGCCAGGCCTACCTTGCAGTTCAGCTCTGGGTAAATAACCCCCCTGCCCCTACCGAGCCACAGTTTCCTCTTTTGTGAAGCGAGGGCCTTAACGTGCTGATGGTTGCTGTTGTGCATTTTGTTTCTCAAAGCTCCCTCTGGCGCTGCTTTTCAGCTAAATTTAGGGCCAATCTGTCCCCATCGTGGGTTGGTGGAGCTGGAGAAGGGTGTGGGTGGACTCACAAAGTGACGGCTGCAGGCCTGCAGCCTCCCCTCCCCCGGCCTCACTCCCCGTCTCTCCCTCTCCCAACGGGAGGCTTGGGACTCCCTCAGGCCCTCCACTGACCACTGACTATCCTCCCAGGATGCACTAGGACGCATTATGGACAAGGCCTGTTCCCTTGGCCGGCGTCTGCGGCCAGCCTACCCTGGGCCTCAGAAAAGGGGCGAGAGTCACATTTGAGAAAAGTCAGTGCTAGGTGCTTTTCATGGTTAGCTCCACAACCCCTGTTTTCTGGATGGAGAAACTGAGGCAAATCCCTACGTTTACACCTGGGCCTTGAATTCTACCCCCTCCCACCTTCTTGAGAATTCTCTCTTCTATATTTTCAACCACTTTCAACCAGATCCATCCCATTAACTTTTTAAAGGGTAAATAATTCACCAGTTTAAAAAAACCCAAAAACTAAAATAAACTTACATTTGTCATCCCTGTTCCCCATTTTCCCCACGCCCCAACCACTTTGTGGTAACCACTTTTTGCTCTTTTCCCCAGTGTTTTTTATGCAAATATAAAAATATATTTTCATATTTCCCATTTCCCCCATGTCTTACACAGAAGATGGCACTCTAAATATACTCTTCCTCCTCTTGTTTTTTTTCACTTAACGATATATCCTACGATCTTTCCATTACACATATAGAAATTTTCTTCACTTGTATAGCAGCAAAATACTCCGTTTTATGCATGTACCATAGTTTATTTATTTATTTTTTTATATATTTGTGTGTGTGTGTGAGGAAGATCAGCCCTGAGCTAACATCCATGCCAATCCTCCTCTTTTTGCTGAGGAAGACCGGCCCTGGGCTAACATCGTGCCCATCTTCCTCTACTTTATATGGGACGCCGCCACAGCATGGCTTGACAAGTGGTGCGTTGGTGCGCGCCCGGGATCCGAACCTGTGAACCCCAGGCCGCTGAAGCAGAGTGTGGGCACTTAACCGCTTGCACCACCGGGCTGGCCCCCAATGTACCATAGTTTATCTAATCAGTCCCCTATTGATGACCTCTTGGGCTATTTCCAATCTTGTGAGAAAAAAATCAACAGCAGCAACAACGAACACACACACACACAAACACACGCACATATTTTCATCCATGTCAGGTAGGTCTATAGCATAAATTCCCAGAAGTGAGACTGCTGAATCAAAGGACAGACGCATTTGTAATTTCGATAGATAATGATAAATTGCCAATCAAAAGAATTGTACGAATTTGCACAACCCATCAGAAACGTACACAAGGGCCTGTGTCTTTTTTGCCTCACAAGAGTCAAAAGAAAAATGACAAACTAGGGAAAAATATTTGCAACTCGTATCACAAATGAAGGGCTCTTCTGCCTACTATATAGAATTCTTAAAATCGCTAAGAAAAAGACCAAAGAAAAATGGGTAAAAAGCATAAAAAAGTCTCTTAACGAAAAATTTCCCCTAGACCTGTGAAAAGATGCCAAGTTCACTCATAATAAGAGAAATGCACATCAAAAGCATACTGCAAGGCTATTTTTCACCTATCAAAGAGTGGCGAAGAAAATTCAAGTTGGACACTTCACGAATATTTATACATTTTCAAAATTCTCCCCTCTTAAAAAAATAACAAATGACTTTCCTTTGCTCTCTTCAGGCACTGCTTTATTTCTCTTCTCTTCTCCACAAGCAAACTTCTGGAAAGAACCATCTAATAACTCTGTCTCCGTTTCCTGCCTATTCAAAACACACTGCCAAGGCAGGAGTTCTCACCTGGGGCAATTTTGCCATCCAGGGGACATTAGGCAACGTCGGGAAACAATTTTGGTTGTCACAACCGGGGGGTGGCGTGCTACCAACATCTAGTGAGTAAAGGCCAGGGATGCTGCTAAACATCCTACGAGGCACAGGACAGCCCACAACACAGAATGATCCAGCCCAAAAGTCAACAGCACCGAGGTTGAGAAACCCGGCACAAGGTTACCTCTGACGTCAAGTTAAATCCAGTGGACTTGTCCTAAGTCTCCGTCTATCTTGGCCCCTCAGCAGGATTCAGCACCGCTGACCCTCCCTCCTTCTGGAAAAGCTAACTCTGTGACTTATGTGACACAGGCTCCCCTCTCTCACTTCCTTTGCTGGCTCATCCCCCTCTATGTGGAAGTTAAATGTTGGGGTTCCTCAAGGCGGTCCTTTATTCACTGTCCGTGAAGCCTCACCCTGGTGCTTTGGTTCTGTACATCTAACTTCCTGCCCCACAGCTCCACCTGGGTGTTTCCAAGGCCCCTGTGACGCATCAGGCTGGGCTTGCCCTCGTGATCCCCCACGTCGCTCTCTGTCAGCGTTCTCTACTTGAGTGACTGGCAAAACCATCAGTCTAGATACACGAGCCAGAGGCCTAGACGTCATCCTCAACACCTCCCTCCCCCTCAAGCCTCACCAAGGCCTGAGACTGCCTCTCTAAATATCTTTCTAGCTCATCCACCTCTCCCCATTCCCTCTGCTGCCAGTCTGCTCCAGGCCACCGTCACCTTTACCCTGGACCACTGCGCCATCTCCTCTGTGGGTTCCCCACCACCGCCCTAGCCCCCAGCAGCCAGAGGGGGCTTTTCAAATCACAAGTCTGATCATGTCTCTCCCCCGCTGTCATTGGCCTCCACTTGCTATCAGGATCAAATCAAAGCCCTTAACCTGCTGGCATGGCCCGGTCCCTGCCAGCCTCATCTCACACTGGCAGAGAAAATCCCTGCCCCAGATGACCTTGCAGGGGCCTTCCCACCTGAGATATTCTGTAATTCAGGCCTCTGGTCACTTACAGCCCTTAGACTATACAGTGATACTTGAGGGACGCAGCCCTGAAGTAATTGAGTGGCAAGCTATGTTGCTACCTGGGTGAAGAGTGTTCCAGACAAAGGAGCAGGAAGTGCAAAGACCCTTAGGAACAAGACAAGTTGAATATCTTTCCTCACGTGCTTGTTAGCTGTTTCTATTTCTTTATTTTGGAACTGCCAGTTCATGGTTTTGCTCTTTGTCCTATTGGGTTTGTGGTCCTTCTCTTTCTGATTTGTAAGAGCTAATTTTCTATTAATCCAGATATTAAGCTCAAACATACCCCTTCTATACTCAGCTTTCTTTTTTTTAATTATTTTTTTTTGGTGAAGAGGATTGGCCCTGAGCTAACATCTGCGCCAATCTTCCTCTATATTGTTATGTGGGTCGCTGCCTCAGCATGGTTGACAAGTGGTGTAAGTCCGTGCCTGGGATCCGAACCCGTGAAACCAGGCTGCTGAAGCAGAGCGCACCACACTTAACCACTATACCACAGGCCGGGCCTCTATACTCGGCTTCCTAATGCTGAGGCTAGGGCTCTGCAAACCGCCTTTTTGCTGGGTCAGCACTCTGTGGTAGACTCTGCCCATAGAGAGTGCTAGAGGTAGACTTCCAGGCTGGAGGAGTGAGGACACACACACCCCTTCTTCTGTGACCGTAGGCAATGGCGACGCTAAAGCGGTGGCTTGAGGGGCGTGAGGGGCTTCAGCCCTCGCACCATTTCATCAGCTCCCCCCCGGCCCCAGCAGTCTTCCCAAATAAATATATTCTAAGTTAAACAGCACCTTGCTCTCCATCGCTGCCTCAAAACAAACTCCTCTTCCTCTTCCAATCAGATTGCTGTCCCAAAGATGTCTACAGAGAAATTCTAGAACTGATCTTACTCGGGTTCAGAAGGAGAGATCAACAAGGCCTAAGGGGGCTGCTTTCCCAGATTCGAGACTCGCCTGGCTGCAATCTGGACACAGCTCATCTAGCCCATGAAAATTCTTTCCAAAATGGAGCCCACCCAGATGTATTGACTCAAAGACAGCATTCCCAGCCCCTCAGTCTCTGGTTCCTCCTCCCTGCCACACACCGCTCCTGAAGACGGATCCAGTCTTGGAGGCAGAGGCCCTGGCACCAGGGACCGGCCTTGCTGGGCTGGGAATTCAGCCTCCTCTCGGAGGCCACCAGCATCTTCAGCTGTGGCCTGTGCCACTGTAGTTCTTCGAGCAGCAACATCACGACACGGGGTCAAGTGCCAGTGGCAGCTCTCTCGTCTGACGGAAGGGCTGCTGTACACAGGAGAGGATTCTACTTCTTTTGTACGGGTCCCCAAGGACAGACTGTGGGCTAGTGGGTGGAAGGCACAGGGGGCCCTTCCCATTGCCAGCAGCCATCTTGGGAGGTAGTGAGTTCCCCATCCCTGACCCTTTGCCTGGAATGCTTTCCCCCCAAATACTAACATAATTCTCCTCACACCTCCTTCAGGTCTGTGTCACTCAAGTGTCACTTTATCAGTGAGGCCATCTGCGACCACCTTATCTAAAACTGAAAACCTCCCACTCCAGCCCTCTTCCTTGCTCCACTTCCTTAGCATTTATCATCATATGTTTTATTAATTTGTCTTGTTTGTTATCTGCTCTCACCGCTAGAAGTATAAGCTCCATCAGGGCAGGGGTTTTGCTCTCTTTTGCTCGTATCTGTATCACTTGTGTCTAAAATAGTGCCTGGCACACAGTAGGTGCTCAACAAATATCCGTTGACCAAATTCCTCCCAGTCACCTTCAGAGGAGAGTGTTATTTTTATCGCCATTTCACAGCTGCAGAAACTGAGGCACATGAAGATGAAATAACTGGCCTTAGCAGCTGCCCTGGGTCTCCAATCCCAGGCATCCCGTGACCAGGGCCTGGGCCCTGAACTCTACACTATATTTAGGTTACAAAATGCTTATTGCAGCATTGTCTGTAACAGAAGAAGCCTGGAAACACCTAATTTCCCATCAGTAGGGGAGCAGTTAAATAAATTACAATACTAGGCATCCTGTAATAGCCTGTAAGAGCAACCTATAAACGAATCAAGCAGATCTATATGAGCTTCTTTGGAATGATCTCCAAGATATTGTTGAGTGAAAATAGCAAGATGGAGAACAGTGCACTGCATGTACTCTTATCTGTAAAAAATAAACAAGATGGGCATACACACATAGGCTGGACGTGCAGGAAATGTTCTGGATGGATCCCCTAGAAACTGTTGACAAAGCAAAGGGTAGCCTGGGGTCTCTAGCGGAGGGAAGGCTTTACAGTCCATTTTGTATTGTTGGGACTTTAAATCATGCACATGACTTACTCTTTTTCAGCAATGTAAATCTTCCGCATAATTTAAAACTCAAAGAAAGCTACAGGGCTCTTATCAAAAATTAGCAGCCCCTACCCCACCCTTCTGTACTCCAGGTCTCTTCCTAAAGGCAATGAATTCAACTCTTTTAGCTGTTCCTTCTGTTTGCCATTCTCTTTCTAAGTCAGGGTTTCTCACACTTCAAGGAGCACGTGAATCACCTGGGATCTTGTTAAAATAGAGGTTCTGATTCAGCAGGTCTGGGGCGGGTTCCAAGACTCTGCATTTCTAATAAGCTCACAAGTAATAATATGCTAATGATGTGCTAATACAGGTATTGCTTGATTTTTCTGTTTTTGATCTTACTTCCTCATACAGAAAATGAAAATTTAATTCTCTTATACCCTTGCCCCCCTCTCCCACACACATGCATCCTGTCTTAATCCTCCCATTATAGTCATATGCCCTTTCGGGTTAAAATAATTTTTAGTATTTATATTATTATGCCTTTGTAGATAATATTCACAGCTCAGCCATTTAGTACAATATAATTACATTTCTTTTCTTGTGCAACTTTTTGTTTTCCCTGGAGTTAATAATTGCTTCATTTTCTTTTTGTTTCACCTTCATTAATGCATTCTCAAATCCTCCTGACAAAACTGAAAATCTCTTCTTGGTAGATTCACACACATCATATAATCTATGTCTTGGAGCCTCTGTCCTCTTGGTCCAATATAGACTGGTTGCTCCGTATAGTCCCTCAATTAAAAAGGCTAAAAAGTGGACTGCTAAACAGAGTTTACGGCAGGAGGCAGAAAGCAGTGTTCGGAGCCTCAGCTGTGAATCAGGCCTTCAAGACTGCTAACTGTATCCTATTTGCCCTTCTTCCTTTTGGTAATACCCACTCCTGCCCCGGTTTTAGCAATGTATATGGCTGTGCAGAGAGAGACTGAATTTCCCAGTCTCCCTTGCAGCTAGGGGACTAACTACTTGCTGACAGAGTACACGTGGAAGTGAGGAATGCCACTTTTGCGTCACTCTATCTTTCGTCCTTCTTGAGGACTAAAACCTGAATATGGCTCATAAGCCAGCTTCAACCAAGACGACCACCTACCTCTTGACTGTTATCTAAAGAGAAAGAAAATTCCACCTTGTCATAAAGAAAACTTGGACTAAACCTGGTTTGAGACATAACTTTTTCCACGTGATATAATTCACAAGCTCCTTCTGGCAACACACTGGCATTCCTGACAAAATGCTTAAGCAACATTCTAATAAACTTTAATTCAAGTAAGATGTCTTCCAGGAAGCAAGCTTCCCATCCACTCAGCTGTCAGTCAGTCAAGGAGCTAATGAACTGGAATCAGACTTTTTTTTTTTCTTGTGTCTGGCCGAACAATGAATATCTCACCATTCTTTTTCCTATAAAAGGGAAAGGACTCTTTGAGCCGACTTGATCCTAAGCCTCTTTCCTCATGGCAAACCTGAAATAAGACTTTGGCATGTGCTCCTAATTAATTTGTTGGAAGGCTTGTTTGAGCCACTGTAATGTGAGGCTTCTTTGTTACAGCAATGTAGCTACACACTAATTAACAGAGAGGCAAGGGCTGACTCCCCCCCACCCCCACAGGGCTGACAACCCCCACAGGTGGGATTGTTTCCTCTCTGGCCTGTCTGGGCCCCCACGTGCACTACATAGCACGTGGCCTGGAGTGTGCATCCAATGACTACTGACTTTGAGTTTGAGATGGGAGCTAGCTGTGTTCATATTTGCTTCCGCCTTAGATTATGACTAATTTAGATTCCATCCCAGTGGATCATTCAGGTCTTTAGTGAAGGACTTCGAAAAATACCAGCCAAGCTCAGGTGTACCAAAGGGGAAGCTTCAGAGGCCCCTAGGGGAGAGAGCCAGCCCAGGAGAGGGGACGGGATCTTAACTGACCAGTCACTGTGTGTCAGGGCATTTTATACGCTCTGGCTCACATAATTCTCCTTACAATCCCACGAGGTAGGAATTTGGAGTAAACCTGGGCAGGTTTTCCTGCCCACCATCCATGGGGGTAAAAGGGAATCGAAAAATGAATTAAAACAAGGGAGGGGCCCTGTGCAGACCAAGAATGACAATGTGCCAAGAACTGAAGAGAAGCATTAACTCTGCCTTCTGCACAGCTGAGTCCAAAATGAAAAATAAGGGAGTATGGAGGCGTGTCCACAGGGGCCTGGGTGGACAGCACAGGTGAGGCCTGGCAGTCACCGTTCTCCACGTCCTGGTTCCTGGGTTCCAGAGAGCCAGCGTGCTACGCTGGGAACCGAGCAGACAGCCCTTGCGGATGGTGCAAGCATTTCCAGCCAGCCAGGTGTGGGCCCTGGGTCCACTGGGAAAGGCTAGGTTCTCAGGGAAGCGGGCAGGGCCTCTCCAAGATTGACACATCTCAAGCTCCTTCCTTTTTTGGACGCTCCTTGTGTTCTGGAAACATTAAGAAATGCCAAAAACAGCATTATGAAGACTGTGGTGTATCTTAAACACACACACACAAATACAGTGCAATATAGCTATTCTGTTCACAGGATAATGACAGGATTCATAAAGAACATTGACTTAGGGGTACCCTGTGGGAGGTCCGGGGGGAGGATGTGGTTGGAGATGGAACGCGCTCCTAATGTCCCATGAATGGTCTCGGTTCTCAATCCCATCAGACAAGTTGTCATGCCTGAATGTGTAACTGCATGTAGAAATAATATCAGAAGTTTATACTTAAGGCTCTTCAGGAATGCGAGGCCTGGGCCAGATTCTCCCCTGTGCCCGAGACAGGTCTGCGAGCCAGGCTGAAGCCTAGGAGGATGGTGAAGCTGACCCTGAGTGCTGGGCAAGGGAAGGCTCGCCCAGGCCCCAAAACGCCAGGGCCAAGGGCTGCAGGCCTGACTGCAGCGCCCAAAAGCTGGTGGGGTTGCCCCTGCTGGCGCGTTCCTGGCCCCTAGGTCTGGCACAGGAGCCGGAAGGGGCCAGGACGGGCCGCCATCTCTCTCAGAGGGAGGGCAAATGGCTCAGGTTTAAGGGCTGAGACCCTCGGAGAGGCTTGGGACAGAGTTTGGAACTGCCTGGTGACTCTATTCTTCCCTGCTCAGGCTGGAGTCAGAGGGGGTGCGATTGGGAGAGGAGAAGGTAAAGTCTCAGGTCCCTGCAAACTGGGTCTGAGCCTCCACCCCCAACCCCAGCCCAAGAGCCAGGCCCAGCCACCCAAACAAGAGACAGACAGGGCTTCACAGCCACTGAGAATTAAAACCTATTGATTTTCCCCATTAGCTAGAGAACTCCATCAGAGTGCATTAAAACCAGGCAGAGCACCAGCATCATGAATAATTAACATTCGCAAATGACAATCCCACGGGGCCCCAGGGAGGGAGGAAAGGGCGCCTGGAGGCCTGGGGCTCCCTGACCTCTTCTGACCCCCACCCCAGGGAGCCATAGTCTGGCCTGCCCTCCCCTCCCCTCCTCCTCCCTGAATCTCCACTCTTCGTCTTGTCCCCTCTCATTCCCTGTCCTCTCCTCAAAGAGACATCGCGTCTCCGAGGCAAGTGACCCAGGCTGACACTGGAGCAGGGAGGCCAGAGCACTGAGCTGGGAGTCAAGAGCGCCTAGCTCTGCTGTGTGTCACTGGTGACCTCAGAGGAGTCGGCCCCTTTCCGGGCTCATTCCCTCCTCTGTGCCGGGTAGGGCTTGGATTCGCTGGCCTCTAGCTAAGTCTCTAGGTCTGTGGTTCCAGAGAGGAACAGCGACTGGCCCGAAGCACACAGCAGGTCTGCAGCAGAGCCCCTACAAGAACCTGGGGCCCCAGGTTATGCCCCCCAGCCCAGCCTATGGGGCACCTTTGTGCAAATCAGAAAAAAGTCACCCCCGCTTGGATAGACCAATTCAAAAAATGCACCCCTCTGGGTGGACCAATTAGATGAAAGCATGCCCTCTGACCAGAACGATTAGAAAAAAGCACCCCTCTAGGTGGACTAATTTTAAAAAGGCGCTTTTCAGGCTGACCAATAATAAAAAGGCACCCTTTTGGGTGGACCAATTAGAAAAAGGTGACCCCCCCCCCCCCGCGGCCCCGCTCCCACCACCATGCTGTTGCAGTTCTAAAGGGGCAAGGCTTGGCAGAGCAGAGGTGGGGCTGGATATCAACCCCCACTCACCATCTGCCAGGGTGCCCTGTGCAGTGTGAGCAGCCTAAACAACTGTACGTGGGAGCTGTGTCCCCAGCCTCCAAATTTTCTTGGCCAAGGGAGCCCAGATCTGTCTTTCCAGCCAGCAGCATTCAGTTCAACAGATACAGATGTTTCCTTCCAAGCCTCTCCGTCCCCCACCCACCTCCCCAGCCCCTCAGCTGACCCAGGTTCCTACTTCCATCCTCCTCTCACTCATCCTTTCTGCTCAGAGCCCTGGGAGGGGCAACTCCTACATCTCTGACTGTGTCACCTCCATCTTCTTCTTGCCTTGCCGGGCACCATCCGTGCTTTCATGCCTCTGGGCCTTTGCATATACTCTGTTTTCTCTGCTGGTGATGCCCCACTTCTTGAGCCCCCAGGAAAACTCTATGCATTCTTTAAGACGCAGCTTAAATACCTTTTCCTCTGCTCCTCACTCCCTTCCTCAAATGTGCTACCTGGTTCTTGCCTCTGGGCCTTTGCACCTGCTGATCCCTTTTCCTAGACCTTCTCCCCCCAGATCTTCTGACTGGCTCCTCCCCCTCCTGCTGGCTGCAGCTCCAATGTCACCTCCTTGGGAAGTCTTCCCTGAACACTCTACCAAACCACCTCGCCATCAGCCTCTCTCACATCTCCCTGTTGTATTTTTTCATAGCATTTTCACGATCTGTTTATTTATTTATTTATTTTGTGAAGAAGATCAGCCCTGAACTAACATCCGTGCTAATCCTCCTCTTTTTGCTGAGGAAGACCGGCTCTGAGCTAACAACATTTTCACAATCTGAATTCATTTTTCTTCTGTTTATCAGTGCTTCCAAGATCCCATGAATGGTTGCACATATTGTAAATGGCAGAGGAGGTGAGTGGGGCTGACACTATAAGCTGGTGCTCTGGGGCTGCATTTGCCTGGAGGGAGCGGCTTTTCCTAATTCACACATCCACACCATGTAGATGAGCTGCAGCCCCGCTGGCCTCTCGCTGTGACCCGCAAGCCCACCGAGGCAGGAGTAGTGTCTGCCCTCTCCATCCTGTGTGCCCAGCGCCCAGCACAGGGCCTGACGCGTGCCAGGTACTCGATAAACATTTTCCAAGCAAACAAATTCTACTCGGATCCCCCTACGCCCACCCTCTTTCCACACTCCTCAATAGAACACATCAAGGGCTGTTCATCTGGGGTGGGTCCCACGGGAAGCCAGTGACAGAACTGGACCCAGAGTCTGCGATGGTAACTATTTGTTAAGGGAACTCGGGGGGACTCAGTGAGTTGAGGGGCAGATATGTGAGTGGAGGAATCCTGGGGGTGCTCCCTGGAGCTCAGAGCCCTGCCTGTCCCAGGGGTGCTGCCCTGAGCCCCCAGGCCCACTCGGCTCCCTGGAAGGGCGTGTGGCGGATTCAGGTGGCCAGGCACTCTGACCGAGATCCAGACGCAGAGTGCTGCACAGAGACTCGTGGGTGGGAGGTGGCATGTGAGGGGCCTGCGGAGGCGGGCGAGGCTCAGGCAGGGTTGGAACTGCGGCGCCGCCCCTCCTTCTGCTCTCTGCGGCCACCCACCCGCCAGCCTCCCAGCTCTGGCGGGGAAGGAGTTAACCTCCCTGCTTCTCAGCGTGAATGTGGAGCTATTAATACCCACAGCCAAGCCGGTCTGCCAGAGCAGCCACTGGAGTCTGGAGTCGGAGGGAGCAGGGAGCGGAGGGAGCGATCTCCAGGCGGAGCCAGCGCTGCAGACAGGACTCCAGGGGCCAGAACTTTTCGCGGGGACAGCGTGAGCACTGTGCCAGCCTCACCTGGTCCTCACTCACCTTTCAGCTTCGGGTCCCGACCCTCCCTCCTGGAGGCCACTCATGCCACACACCCCAGCAGGGGAGAACTAACTTTCTTAGGGAAACCACCTCCGCTGCTGTGCTGGCTGGTCAAGGAGGAGCAGACGCCTGGACAGACAGACGAACACATGGACAGGGCATCTGCGAGCCTGTCCTCCCAGCCCCGCCTCTGACAGGCTGCAGCAGAGTGAGCAGCAGAGGGGCCTAGGGCTCCAAAAGGGGCAGTGAGGGGCCCTGCTGGACCTTTGTCCACCAGAGAGCCACCTCTGAGTCCCGGCGGCTGGAAGCTGCTTCCCAAGGCCCAGCCCTGTGGCTGGAAGCCCTGAGGGCCAAGACAGTCCCCATCAGACAGAGCCACAGGCTCTTCTGCCCACCGAGGCGACGGGTAACCTGAGTGAAAAGGCACAGGTGGCAGGCAGGCAGGCACGGGGCCCCGAGGCCAACAGGCTGCTGACCCTGGAGCGCTCTGGCTCGAGGACCCCTGCCCAGCCCGGGGAAGATGTTGCCAAGGCCGCCACCAGCCACCCCTGCCCCGTCCTGGAGCTGCCTCCAGCCTGGCCCCTGCGCTGTGGAAGGGAAGATGTGCCAGCTTTCTGCTTCGTCTGCTTCCACAGGGAGGAGGAGGAGGAGCTGCTGGGAGAGGTCCCACTGCAGAGGTCAGTGCCCATGGTAGGCAGGGGTGGGCAGAGCGAGGGCACAGGGCTCAGACCTGGGGCCCCTTGGGACCTGGCAGACCTGCTTCTGAGTCTCTCTGTCTGTCCACTGCTTAGCAGCCACTGCCATCTCCCTGCGTCCAACTCTCAGCTCTCTCACCTGGTTGTCACCACAGCCTCCTCCCTGTCTCTCCCATCCTGGCCCCACAGTGACCTTCTTGTCCTCTCCCATTATGGTTGTGTCCCCTCTGCTCAGAGCCCTCCATAGCTCCCAGCTCCCACAGGATGAATTCGACGCTCAGCGGGGCATTCAAGGCCTGTGTGATTGGGCCGACCCCACCCACCTCACCTCGCTCTGCTCCCCTATATTCACTCCCACTGAAATCTGCCCAGACTTCCCTTCCCCTGGTTCCCCTCCATCCAGGGCCCAGCTGCAATGTCTCCTCCTCCAGGAAGCCCTCCAGGAAGCCCCTGCCCCACCCTGAGTTGAGAGCCACCTCTCCTCCCTACACTGGCACCCAGTAGTGTTCAGTCTTCGTTGAATTAATAAGTGAAAATGTCTGCATGTGTATATGCTGGGGGGGGGGGTATGTGTGAAAAAAGGGAGAGAGCGGGGAGGTGGGGAAATGAAGGTTTGTGTGGCTGCGTGAGTGGATATTTGGGGCTGAGTATGTGTGAGTGTGCGTACATTTGTGGGAGCGGGTGTGAGTTCTGCGTACCTGTGTGGGAGAGGGCTTATGCACTGTGCCCGGGTGCAGGTTCATGGCCTAGGAACCATTGTCCCTTTTGCCAGCTCTCCCCACCCCCACCTGCAGGGAAACCCAGGCTCTGGCCAAGTGCGTTACCCAAGCTGTGACCACACGCTCTGGAAGTGGATGGGAAATCTGCAGGGGAGACGCAGTGACCTCTGCTCCAGCCCAGCCCGCCCACGCCTCCATCATCCCTGAGTCAGCACTGTCCTGGGCGGGGGGAAGGGCAGCTCAGGGCCAACCCAGGTGCCCCTCCAGGCCCCTGGCAGGAGGGCGGGGCTGTGGGCTTCTGCAGCCTGGTTCCTCCCTGAATTTCTCTGTTTCCCAGGTCTGTAATTTTCCCTCTGTGGGCCTCTGTCTCCTCATCTGTGAAATGGGGGAATGCTCCCTGCTATGGTTGTGGGTTCATCATCCCACAAACAGGGACAGAGCACCCACCGAGTGCCAGGGCCTGAGCTGGGGGCTGGAGCCCCGGCCCTCACAGGTCCACACCTGCTAGGAGAGACAGACAAGCAAACAGATCCGTTTGGCAGAGTGATGGGCACCTTGATGGGCGTGGGTGTACTGTGCTCAGGGCTTCAGGAAGAAAGACTGAGCCCTTCTGCGGGCAGGAGCCCTAGGAGACCCTGCGGGTCTGTCTTAGAGGGAGGGTCCTCTCCCAGGTGGGGAGGGAAGTGGAGGAAAAGGCATCACAGGCAGCAGGGACAGCAGGAGCAAGGCTTGGTGGCGTGAAAAAGGAATTGTGTGGGGGTGGTGGAGATGAGGCTGGGGCAGCAGGGGCAGATCTCAGAGCTCTTGACTGCTGAGCCCAGGACTTGGTCTGGAGGTGATGGAGGGAGGAATGGGGAGGGCTTGAAGCAAGACAGGGCCAAGTCAGGAGACTCAGTGAGATGATGGGTGTGGAAGTGCTTCCTGAGCTCCACAGCAATTGTCTCCTGAGAGAATCATTATTTTCATAATAGGAGCTCAAAATGCTTATTGAATGAATGAATGAATACATGAATAAATGAATGAATGAATATGACATGGGGAGATTCCACATCAGAGTCTTCTGAGTTGATTGTTAAAAAAGACACACGCCTAGCCCTGCCCTGGAGACTCTGTGGCCTCAGGTCTTGGTGGGGGAGTGGATGTGGTTTTAACCAGTCCCCGCAGGGAAGCAGCTTGAGCAAACTAGTATTTGGGAAACCCCAGAAGGAGACAGGCGCAGGCCTAAAGGTCAGGCACCCGTGAGATCCTGCTCTCCTCCCCACCCCCCATCTCCCACCTCCAACTTTAGGGGACCCCCTCCCCGTAGAGGCTGCCCCTCTGCCTCCCACCCTGGGGGTATGGTGGCTTGCATTTGCAAGAACCAGTCTCCTTTCCAGCTGGTGGGCGCTGGCCCTTTAAGGCCTGGGGTGGAGACACCACCAGGCTGGGCAGAGACAGTGACCACAGGTGCCAGGTGGTGAAGCTAAAAATACTGAGTGATGTGGACACCAGGCTGTGGGAGCCAGGCCGTGCTAGCTGGGGAGGGTGGAAAGGAAGACTGTGGAGTGATTGTTTCCTACTGGAGGGGGGGCAGTGGGCAGTGAGGTTTGATGGGGTCACCTTGGGGGCTTAGAGGAGGCACCCCCATCCCCGCCCTTCTCAGCCTTTCTCCAGCCTCTGGAAGTGGCCAAGATTCACTCCCAATAGCCAGCTGCCACGTTTAGAAGCCCTGGGTCACGCTGATTCTGCTGCATCCTGCTTCTCTGTGACCCTGGGGACGTCATTTCTTCTCTTTAGGCCTCTGTAAAATTAGAGTTGACTTTCTCGGCACTTTTACGGACCGAGAGACAATGAGGGGTGCGGGCAACCGGTTCACTCATTTGTAGATTCAACAAACCTTCCAGAAGGCCTCCTGGATGCTGAGGCCGCAGGGAAGAACGTGACACCCGCACCTCCCCGGAGAGCTCGCAGCCTAGTGAGGACAAGACAGCGCACACTCCTACTATTCCGTGCAGCGCGGTGTGCTGTGACGGAGGTGTGAGCGCCGGGCCCTCGGCTTCTGTTACGGGAGGATGCAAGAAACCGCCCCACCGAGAATACATCTGCATTTGATGAAAACTTGTCAGCAAAAGTGTCACCCACAGTGTTGCTCACCAGCCACCTACACAGGGTGCTTTGATGTATTAATTAAGGTGAGGCTAGCTGTTGTAACAAATAAGCCTAGAATTTGCAATGACTTGACAGTAGAGCCTTATGTCCTGCTTATGCAAAGTCCAGAGGGGCTTGGGGTTGGGGGAGACCCTGCTCCACTCAGTCTTTCGGGGACCCAGGCTCCTCCCACCTTGTGACTCTGTTATCACCTAGGGCTCAGAGTCCACTGCTGGATCCTCTGCAGCCGCCAACAGAAGAAGAAGAAAAAGAACAGGGATCACACGTAGGTTTTTGAGCCAAAGCTGGAAGTGGCCCACTTCACTTCTCCCACATGCATTGGCCAGAACAGCTAACTGCGAGAGATACTGGGAACCATAGTCCCGCTGTGACAGCCTCATAGGGTTCTCGTGAAAGTGAAATATTTGGTGTACATGAAAGCACCTGGCACGTAATAGGTGCCCATGTGTTCGTTCATTCATTCATTCCACGAATGTTGTTGAGCTCCCTCAGTGGGCCAGCACTAGAGACTGGATGGAGAGATCCCTGCTCTCATGGGGCTGACATCGATGGGAGAGCTGAACAAAATGCAAGTGCACAAATAAATAAATATGATCATAGATGTTCAAAACCCATGTTAAAGACACAACCAGAGGGATGATGGGGAAGACACTCCCTTGGCATAAAGTAAACAGCGAAGGTAGGGATATTTCATCAGAAACCTAAAGAATGAGAAGGAGCTGGGCAGGGTGGGGGTAGGAGCATTTGAGGCACAGAGAGCAGAGAGTGCAAAGGCCCAGGGGCAGGCTAGAGTGTGGGGAGTGTGAGGAAATATCAGGTCAGTATGGCTAGAGCAGAGCAAATGATGGGGAGAGTGACATGGTGATGGGGAGAGTGACATGGTGATGGGGAGAGTGACATGGTGATGAGGAGAGTGACATAGTGGATGGGGAGAGTGACACGGTAATAGGGAGAGTGACATGGTGATGGGGAGAGTGACATGGTGATGGGGAGAGTGACATGGTGATGGGGAGAGTGACATGGTGATGGGGAGGGTGACATGGTGATGGGGAGAGTGACATAGTGGATGGGGAGAGTGACATAGTAGATGGGGAGAGTGACATAGTGGATGGGGAGAGTGACATAGTAGATGGGGAGAGTGACATGGTGATGGGGAGAGTGACATGGTGATAGGCAGAGTGATGGGGTGATGCAGAGAGTGACATAGCTAAGGGGAAGAGGTCCAATGTGATGGACTTTTCAACGATGTCTCGGGCAGCTCTGGGAAGAATCACGGACAGCCGGGTGTCGATGGAGGGGGTGTGGCGGTGGCCTGGACCGACTCGGACCTTGTAGACAGGGGAAGAAGATGCCTTCTTGATGTATTTAGGAGACAGAATTTGCTGATGGGTTAAAGGAAGAAGGGAATCGAGGATGAACCCGAGGTTTCTAGGTTGGATAAATGCATGAATGATGGGAAGGCTCAGGGGACGGAAGAGGCGTGGTGGGAAACTCAGGAATTCTGCCATGTTTTCAACTTGAGAGCGCGTGAGCTGTCCCAGTGCAGATGTCAAGTGAGGACCTGGCACTCCGAGTCTGGAGCTCAAGGCGGGAGTCTGTTGCCTGGCGATAGAGTATCAGAGACATCAGCATAACGCTGGCATGCAAGTCGCGTGTGTGCAGTCACAGCAGGCAAAAGAAGAGTGTTGCGAGGAGGAGGGAGAGAGTGGACAGCTGGCTTCAAAGACGCCAGACAGGCGAGGAAACAAGGATGGATTTAGCGACATAGAAGTGAAAGTGACTTGGATAAGAATGCTTCATGAAAAGGTGGAGGCAAGAGCAGGTGCACGCGAAGACTTCCGGTTAAAGATGGTGGACTGAACACACATCGAACTTCTCTGTGTCCTGAAACCCCATTAAAAGGAAGGGAGTGGATTTTTCAGGTATGATATTAGTCTTTTGTTGCTGCCCTAACAAATTACCACAAAATTAGTTGCTCAAGACCAAACATATTTATTATCTTACAGACTATATATCAGAAGTCCAACACAGGTCTCACTGGGCTAAGATCAAGGTGTTGACAGGGCTGCTGTAGGAAGCTCTTTCTGGAAGAACTGTCTGGAAGCTCTAGGAGAGAATCCATTTCCTTGTCTTTTCCAGAGGGCGCCTGCACTCCTTGGCTTGTGGCCCCCTCCCTCCAGCAAGGTAGCAGCTCTCTGGCCCTGCTTCTCTCATTGCATCGCATCTCTTTCTCTGACCACAGCTGGGAAAGGTTTTCTGCTTTCAATGCTCCATGTGATCAGATTGCGCTCACGTGAACAATCCAGAGTCGTCTCCTTGTCTCAAGATCCTTAACCTTAATCACATCTGCAAAGTACATTTTCGCCATGTAAGGTAACATACTCCCAGGTTCTGGGGATTGGGACATGGACATTTTGGGAGGCCATTATTCTGCCTTCTGCAGTACAAGCCAGCAAGAGCTAATAAATTGAAAAAGGACACAATAGCAACAAAATGTCCGAATCTGGAAAGAAAATGTGGTAAGTGATTTAGCAGTCTGATGACAGTTGTACCTGAAGGGAACCCCAAACTGGGAGTAGGAAAAGCCCAGGAGCGCCACAGTTTACCCCACAAAACCCCAAAAGGCGCCGGTGTTAATGGACTCAGTACCCCTGGAAACAGGAGTCAAGCTGGGGCCAAAAACAGGAGGACTCATGTAAGAAGGACTTTAATCCTCAGATTTCCTTCTCTGCTCAGCCCGGTAACTGCCCCTCCCCCACCCCAACAAAGACCGAGGGTTTATTGTCTGGAGAGGATGAAACACGGGGTCTCTGAACTGGAGGATACCCCACAAGGAGGGGAGTTCTATACCCAACCAGAGGGATTCTTTGAATGTTGCATCCTGAACATGGGAAGCCCTGCCCCCTGCCCCTGATCACCTGGGGCCTTCTTCGCCTCTTGCCCCCCAGAACAGTGAAGTCAGGCCTAAACTCTGTACATCAGTCTCTGAACCTGTTAATGATGAGTGTTCTGTTATTGTTGTTGTGTTTCTCGTTTGTTTCAGTTTTCTTCTCTCTGCCTCCTTTCTGTTTTCCTCCAAATTTCGTCCTTCTGTTTGTATTAGTTCTTTTGGAGTCTGACTAGCAAAGAAAAGAAGACCTAAATAGGTTGGCCCCAGGGATTTCGCAGTGAGACAGCCCAACCAGAGTCCTCTATATTGAACCCCAAGTCAGCCAGCACCCTCCCCTGCCCCCAGCACAGGGCTACTGAGCAGATTTGCTTTCATAAATTCTACTTTATATTCTTTAATCAGGGCACAATTATAGTAAAAGGCAAAGATCTTAGGTGGCCAGGGTAATGAGTATTGACAAATGTGTCAACACCTCCCCACCACACACACAGAGGCCACCACTCTTCTTTCGCTCTTTAAATCTCTTAAATATGAGCAGATAATCGGGGATCACAAACATTTGAGGAAAACCTCTAGTGGAAGAGGCAGAAAAAAAACAGAAAAACAGAATTTAGAGCAAACAGAATATACAGGGAAAAGAAAACCTGAAAAAACAAAACCATTATTACTATATTCAGAGATTCTGGGAAGTATCTTGAAACTATGAAACAAAAACTGGACGCTATTTTGAAAGAAAAAACCACTCTGAGAATGAAAAAAACAAAGCAGAAAAGTTCTCAGAAATTAAGAATATCATAGCAGAAATTGAAAATTTATTTACAAGAGTTAGAACAGGGGTCAGGAAACTATGGTCTGCTGGCCAAATCCAGCCTGTCGCCTGTTTTTTAAATAAAGTTTTATTGGAACACAGCTACACCCATTCGTTTATGTACTGTCTGTGGCTGCTTTCACACAGGCAGAGTGGAATAGTTGTGACAGACACCATATGGCCCACAAAGCCTCAGATACTTACCACTGGGCCCTTTATAGGAAAAATGTGCTGAACCCTGGGTTAGAAGATAAAATTGAGGAAATTTTCCAAAAAGTAGAGCTAAAAGATAAAGATACGTATGTCAGCTTGGATTCTCCAGTGAACAGATGCTGAGATGGAGTTAGGCGTGCAAGAAGTCCTAGGGGGCTGATGCCTGTGCAAAACAAAGGAGGAGGAAGCAGGATTGGGCAGGGAGAGGCTTCAGCCCATGATGTAGATCTGACACCTGTGAAATGAACGAGGGAAGGAAACACATCTGGGCAGAGAGAGCCTGTTTTGATGCAGACCAAACAAAGTCTTGGCCAACCCAGTGCGGGCCCCCAGAGCAAAGACTGTCCATTAGAGGAGCCCTACATTGGGCAGGAGTGGCCAGGCTGTAGTGTCCCTGCTGTGCTCAGTCGTTGGCTGGGGCTGCCCAAGAAGACCTTGGTCTTGGCTCAAAGGCTGTGGCAGATCTCAGAGGCGCTGTGGTTGGAGGCTGCCCACCAACGGCACTCCTCACAGCTGAGGGACAGGGAGGACCCAGTGGGGCAGCTCCATGGCCGCCACCATGTGGAAATAGGACAGAAAGGACCAGTGCAGGAATCTAACACCTGAACGGAGGAGTTCCAGAAAGAGAACAGGGAAAACAGAGGAGAGGAAATAGTCAATGAAATATTTCAAATATTTCTCAGAAACGAAGGACGCGAGTTTCCAGATTGAAAGGGCCCACTAAGTGTCCAAGCAGAGGATAAAACGACAGCACACCAAGGCCAGTCACCAGCAAATTTCAGAACACAGGGACAAGAACATTCTGGAGATTGTGCCAAGGGTCAAGAATGGCATCAGACTTCTCAACAGCAATCCTGGACATCCTCTCCAGAAGAGAAGGGAACAGTTTTCAAAGTACGAAAGAAAATTCTTTTCAGCCTAGAATTCTATCCCTAGCCAAACCATTAATAAAGTGAGAGTAGAAAAAAAGATCTTGTTAGGCACAAGGGCTCAAAAATTTAGCTCTCATGTACTCTTTCTTAAAAAAGCTACTGGAGGATGTTTTCCACTAAAACAAGGGAGTAAACCAAGAAAGAGTAAGACCTGGGACCCAGGAAACAGGGGAGCCAACACAAGAGAAAGCTGAAGGGCGTCCCCCAGATTCCCACGGGCACGCGGGCACTGGCGTCTTCTCCTTCACCCGCATCTCCATCCATTTCTTAGACCTCTGCACAGTGAAGCTTCCTGATGGAGCTGGCTTCTCGTCTCTGCTCTGCCGTCTTCCAGTTTCTCTTTTTTTCTTCTTGTTATTTCCACTCTCCTTTTGTAAAGATAGTTTTAATTTTTATTCAAGTTAAACATGCCCGTACCTTAGAATCAAGAAACATGTGCAGGCCCCACTGCCATTTCCCACTTCTCCTTAAGAATCATTTCCACTCCTTCAGTAATTTTCACCTCTGTGAAAATCCCAGGGCAGCATCTCTGGGCAGCAGGCCTGGAGGCCAGGCAGTTCACATTGGAATAAGTCAGAAGGTTCTAGAAAAGATTTCTTCAAGGAGTTGAAATTGATAGAATATCTAATGTATTTGAACTTTTGAGAGATTTACACAACAAGCAGAGAATATGGGTTGAATTAGACATAAACACATAGAAAAACAAGCCCTCTCTTCCTCCAAAAAAGAGTTATTAAACCCAGGAAACGAAACTTTGGTGCATAAAAAGGAAATTTTAAATTGCTGCTCTGCAAAAGACACCATTAAGAGAATGAGAAGACAAGCCATAGAATGGGAGAAAAATATTTGCAAAAGACATCTGATCTGATATTGAACTGTTTATCTGATAAAGGACTATTATCCAAAGTATACAAAGACCTCTTAAAAGTCAACAACAAGAAAATGAACAACCCAATTAAAAAATGGGCAAAAGATCTGAGCAGACACCTCACCAAAGACGATACACAGATTGCAAATGAGCATATAGAAGATGTTCAACATTATATGTCATTAGAGAACAGCAAATTAAAACAGCGAGGGGCTGGCCCCGTGGCGTAGCAGTTAAGTGCGCGCGCTCCGCTGCTGGCGGCCCGGGGTTCGGATCCCGGGCGCGCACCCATGCACCGCTTGTCAGGCCATGCTGTGGTGGCGCCCCACATAAAGTGGAGGAAGATGGGCACAGACGTTAGTTCAGGGCCAGTCTTCCGCAGCAAAAAGAGGAGGATTGGCATGGATGTTAGCTCAGGGCTGACCTTCCTCACAAAAAAACAAAAACAAAAACAACAAGGTACCACTACAGACTTATTAGAATGGGTAAAATCCAAAACACTGACAGCGCCAAATGCTGGTGAGGATGGGGAGCACCAGGAACTCTCATTCATTGCTGATGGGAATACAAAATGTTACAGCCACTTTGGAAGGCAGACTGGCAGTTTCTTACAAAGCTAAACATACTCTTATACGATCCACAACAGCATTCCTTGGTGTTCACCCAAATGAGTTGAAAACTTATGTCCACACAAAAACTTGCACATGGCTGTTTATAGCAGCTTTATTCATAATTGCCAAAAACTTGGAAGCATCCAATATGTCCTCAATAGATGAACAGAAAAACAAACTGTGGTACATCCAGGAAATGGAATATTATTCAGGGATAAAAAGAAACGAGCAGTCAAGCCATGAAAAGACATGGGGGAACTTCAAATGCATATTGCTAAGTGAGAGAAGCCAACCTGAAAATGCTACATACCGTATGATTCTAACTCTATGACATTCTGGAAAAGGCAACACTATCGAGAAAGTAAAAGGATCGGTGGTTGGCAGGGGTTTGTGAGGAGGGAGGAAGGGAGGGATGAACAGGGGGAGCACAGGGGATTTTTAGGGCAGTGAAACTATTGCATATGATACTGTAACGGCAGGTCCATGACACTAGGCATTTGTCAAAACCCGTAGAATGTACAACACAGAGTGAGCCCTCATGTGAACTATGGACTTTAGTTAATAATAGTGTATAAATATTGGTTCATCAATTTTAACAAGTGTACCACACTAATAGAAGATGTTGATAATAATATAAACCTAAAACTGCTCTAAAAAATAAAGCCTATTATAAAAAAGGAAAAACGGGAAGGAAATCATAGTATTACACACAAAGCTGTACATAATGGTTCCACAATATGTAAACCCTACAAATCTTACCAATATTATGATGCAACAGTGTTGGGAGGGTGGGAGATAGGAAGCCAGGAGATGGGATGGGAGGTAAGGGAGCAAAATCTTCATCTTCCACAGTGGGAAGTTGAGAGGTGAAGCCTAAACTGGAAAAGAAACAATGTAAGCATACCACGTAGGAAACACAGAGGTGAATATTACTGCAAGAGGGGAAATGATTGTCCTTAAGAAGTGGAAAACGGGAGTCGGGACTGCCGATGTTTCTTGATTCTGAACTACAGGCACGTTTAACCTTGAATAAACTATATTTACAAAAGGAAAGTGGAAAACTCTATTTATAGAATGAAAGGGGAAATAACAGTAAGAACAAAAGAGAAAGTGGGAGACCTCAGATCAGAGACGAGAAGCCAGCTCCATCAGGAAGCTTCACTGTGCAGGAGTCTAAGAAATGGACGGAGATGCGGGTGAAGGAAGAGAAGCCAGGGCCTGCGTGCCCGTGGGAATGATCCTGGAAAAAGAACAAGGTGGTCGAGTGTGGAGGGAGGGGGGTCCTGAAGAAACAAGGTCCCGGGGGGAGGGTTGGCCTCAGGAGAAGGGCCTCCCCCCGCGGAAGGGGTTGGGAAGAAGTGAGGAGTGAGGAGCTAGGTGGGTCCGTGCTGTGATGGCAGGAGGCAATGGAACCGCAGCTGATCCATCTGTTTTCTCAGTGAAGTAGGAGCCACGGTTCGAGGAGAGAGGAGAAGCTGGGAAGAGTCATCAAGACCTTGCCACTCAGAGTGGGTGCACAGACCAGCAGCATCGGCATCACCTGGGGGCTGGGTAGACTTGCAGAATCTCAGGGCTCCCCACGATCCCCAGGAGACACACAGGCCAAGTGAAGTCTGAGAAGCACTGTTCAGAGAGAGTGGGAAAAAGTAACTGGCAGGCATAGTGGGGTTGTGTGTGTGTGGGGGCAACAAGTGCCCCTTCACCACCGTGAATTAAAAGGGAAGCTGCCAGCCTGGTGTGGGACGCTCCGAGCAGTGTTGGCTTGCTCAGTGCAGGCAGAGGGCAAGCAATGGTTGGGGTTTTGCCAAGCAGGTCCTACAGCAGAAGAGGTGGGCACAGTAGTGGGAGGTTTCCAGAGAGCGGCTATGGTGATGGTGTGCAGCTATGGTGACGGTGGTGGCAGAAGGAGGCTGATGGACAGTGAGAAAGTGATACAGGCAGTGGATTGGTGGTCTCGATGAGGTCAAAGAGCTGTTGCATGCGGGTCCCAGAGGAAGTCATGGAAGAGGATGGAAGGGAGAAACATAGAGGGGTGACCAAAATAGACACTTCAGAGGGGGTGGGGTGTGGGGTAATTACAAGGTCTGGGGTGTGAGCCCGGGAGCGGATGAGGTCAGGGCCTGGGAATTTTTGAAAGCTCCCCAGTAGATTATAAGGTGCAGCAGAGTTGACAGAGAGACCCGGGCTCTGACAGAGACAAACAGGGGAGCAACAAGAAGCTACCCTGGGGCTGGCATAGAGAAAGAGGCCTTGAGTGGAGCAGCTGCGTAGGGGTTGTAGGGGAGCAGAATATGGAGATGTTGTGGTCTTCCCCTGGAGAACTAGACAGTAAACAGGGTTGTGTGTGTGAGGAAGACCGAGAAAGAGACAGAGCCCAGCGCCTAGCGGTCCCATCGCTCGTCCTGCACTGCGGCAGACCGGCCACTAGAGGGAGTGCTGCGCTCACACATGCGGGGACTGGCCCAGCCCGTAGCCAGTGGTGCGGCTTCCGCCTCTCTTTCTGACAGCTGCTATGTTCAAGGTTCAGATTTTGCATCCACACTCCCCTGAGTTTAACTCCAGGTCCCGTTACTGCCGGGCTGTGTGACCTTGGCCAGGTTACCGGACCGCTCTGTGACCCAGTTTCGTCGGCAGTAAAATGGGCACAGCAACAGCTCTGCCCTGAGATTGCTGGGAGGATGAAGGAGGTGAGCCTGCGAGGCGCGGCGCCGCGCTGGGGAACGGCTAAGCCGACAGGATGGTGGAGGAGATTTTGCCACCGCCTCTGTCTCCGCTTCGCCTGCAGCCCCCCGGCCCAGCCCAGATCCAGGGCAAGAGATGGAGGCCGACTTCTGGGGTAGGGGGAGAGCGGAGGCTGGGGAGGGGCGCCTCTAGGGCAGGGACAGGGAGGAGCCCAGTCGCCTCCCCTTCCCGCTCAGTCCTGCTGGTTCTCTTGCCTTGGAGCAAACCTCACCCTGTGGCTCATCCCTGACCGTGGTCTCACCCTTCTGGTCCCCGCCCCTTGCCCCCTCCTCCGGGGTGTCCAAGCGACCAGTGGCTGCCCTTGCCTGGCAACCTCATCATCCCTGGAACAATGACACTGCCTGGTGCCTGAGGGGCTCAGAGGGGGTGCTCCTTCCTAGCCATTCTCCAAACTGCCCCTCACTCCACTCCTGCCCATACCAGCCAAGAGCTGACCTGTCAGGTCACACCCCAGGTGGTGTCTACGCGTTCCCAGGTTTGCAGAGACCTGGGGTGTGGAGGTCGCTGTGGGCAGAAGGCCCACAGAAGCAGCCCCTCTGGTCCCACAGAGGGTATAGCCTGCCCTGACTTTTTAAAAATGATTCGCCAATATTTAAAACATCAGGCCATTACATCCTAAGATCCAGATTTCCAACTTCTCTTGAAAAATTGGAAGTTCTTAGAGCCTGAGTCCACATTCCCACATGACAACAGTGAGCCACAGGGGAGAGGAGGCCACCATTCAGACAGGCCAGAGCTCTCCCGTTTACCCCCGTCCCCGCCCAGGCTGTGTTCCCCATTCACAGTCCCTCCCTGGTACCCGTGAGCATCTCAGTCTGCAGCGCTGTGAGGGGAAAACTGTGCCTAAGAGGGTTCGTGTAAACATTTCCACGCGGCAGCCGCCGACCCAAGGCAGACAGAGGTGGAGGTGTGGGGGTGCCCCAGAAATGAGAGCAGCCCCTCAGGGGCACGGAGTCTGGGGACCAGAGAGCTGCTCAGTGTCCTCAGCTGCTCATGGAACTTCATGGTCCAGGTGCCCAGGGGAAACCACACACACACACACACACACACACACCATTGTCCAATCTGTCAGCAGATCCTGCCCCCACTCCTACTGCCCTGTCCAAGTTGCTGTCTTCTCCCACCTGGCCAGATGCAGGAACCTCCTCACTTCCACTCTTGCCCCCCACATCTGTCTTCCCCACAGCAGCCAGAGGGAGCCTGTTAAAACCTAAGACACGCCTCATCCCTCATTTGCTCAAAACCCTCCAGTGACTCCCACCTCACTCAGAGTCAAAGCTAAAGCCTTATACTGGCCTGAATGAACTGCCCCCATTACCGCTCACCTCCTCCCAGGCTCCATCAGCTCCTCAATGTTCCTGAGCATCCCAAGCACACCCTGCCCTCAGGGCCTTTGCACTGGCTGTTCTCTCTGCCTGGCCCACTGTACTCCCCCCGACCCCCAAATGTGCATGGCTCCCTCCCTCACCTCCTTGGAGTTTTTGCTCAGGTGTAACCTTCTCTGTGAAGACCTCCTGTACACCCTGTCCCCTCCCTGCTCCGTTTCTTCCCTCACACGAATCCCTTGAAGCAGAACAATTTACTTGTGTACCCTGTTTGTTGTCTTCCGCCCTCGACAGAATGGAGGAGGGCAGGGATTTTTCTGTTCTGTTCATTGCAAACAGTGCCCCGCACACAGGAGGCACTCACTGAATAGTTGGTAATTGAATGAATGAATGAATGAACGTGTGAAATGAGGACAAGAACAGTACCCAGGGTGCAGAGCGGCCGTGAGGACTCAGTCAGGTGGCGTGTGTCATGTAGGGTGTGAACGGCCGTCGCACAGGGCTCCAAACTGGGGGTTCTGTGCTCTCTGGTTGGTATCTTGCAACTCTTAATAATTTCATCTCTGAGTTTGTAAGTGATGGAGCATGACCGTGAACGATCCCACCCTCCCAGGTCCCCTGAGTGGGTTCTCGGCCACCCACGCATTGCCCCCACCCAGTCTCCGCTGCTGTCCTTTGTCCCCTGCCAGAGGCCTGGGCACAGGAAGGTTCGGTGTTGAGTGGGCAGTGGGGTGGCCCCAGGCACCTCTGAGGGTCTGTGCTGGCCCCATGAGTATCCCCGTGCCCAAGGAAGCATGACATTAAATAGCAAATAAAAACCACCAGGACGGGCTGAGACCCCAGTGGTGGCCAGAGACCTTGGTGACACTGGGGGGGCAGCAGGCATTCCACTCCCCCGCCTCCGTCCTGCCGGAGCCCCCATCTCTCCCCAGCCACTAGAATTTCAGCCATTCTCCAGGATCCACTTAATTAGCCAAGCTCATTAACTCCCACAGGCTTCTCCTCCCCACCTAATTAACTGACTTAATTAGGGCTTGCAGGCCCGGCTCCACCCAGCCCCCTCCTGTCCTACCCCTGCCCGCCCCTCCAGGTGCCTGGCTCCAGCAGCCTCTACCAGGCAGCGAATGCATGAGGGCGTGGCGGGGGCCCCCTCCAGCACCCAGGCCTCCACCCTGTGCCCCGTGTCCCCAGTCCCAGGACACCAGGACAGTGCCCTTCCCAGGCAGCAGCCCACAGGCAGGAGTGGAACTCAGGATAGGGAGAGGGCTGGAAATGGGATAAAACGGCATCAGGCGAGCGGAGACGAGGAGGGCGTGGGATGGATGGGCTGCACTGAGGGCTGGTTAGGGGCCCAGACTCTAGAGCCGGCCTGGGTCCCAGTCCCAGACGGTGTGTCAACTGCAACAAACTCCTCACCCATCTGTATCTCAGATACAGAATAACAGCACCATACTGTAAGGTTGTTGTGAGGTTTAAACAAGGTGTAACAATATGTGTAAAATGCTTAGAACCCCGCCTGGCACAAATCTGTGCTTGTTAAATAAGTGGATGGGGATGAACAGAGGCCCCCCAATGGCGAGGGCCTGGAGGAGGGGAGGACACAGCCAGAGGGTGCTGTCCCCAGGGGTCAGGGAGACCTCCAGGCAGATTCTGGGGGTGCCAGGAACGGAGTGGGCCTGGGAACTGCACCCGAGGCTACCGACTGGGAGGGACCCTTGGCCTGGGAGAGGTTAAGGGGATAAGTAGCAAGAAGGACACAGGATAGCCTGTCCCGGTCCTACTCCAGGGGCTGGAAGAGGCTGGCCCTCTTAGCTCAGGACCTCTGCTTTCCGTGCCTCGGGTTCTCCATCTGGGGGAGGCCCAAGCCCTGTGAGAGTACCTGGCATGTACTAGAGGCCTAATTCCTGTCTAGAGACTCACCCCTGAGAAGGGCGGTGACACGGAAAGCATTTGGGGGAGGTGCTCCGCTGCCCTTCCCCTCCCCTGGGACCAGAGCAAAGAAAGCAGGCTGTGCTGGCAGCAGGCAGGACACAGGTCAGACATAGGATAGGGCATCCTGGAGTTGAAGAGGACGAGATCTGGAAGGTGGGAAGGAGGAAGAGTGTCTCTGAGTTGCTGAGCACGCTCCATGAGAGGGATGGGCATTGATACGGCCACTGAGCCGGAAGGGGTGAGAGGGGGCCCTGAACGCCGGGGCAGCTGTTACCATCACCGACGTAGCTCCTGTTCCGATCTTCGTGCAACTCTCACTTCCTCCAGAAAGCCCCCACTTTATCTCTCCTTTGTACCCTGGTCTCGGTCAGAATTTTACATGGATTGGTGTGGTCAGCGCCCGTCTCTGCTACTAGCCTGGAAGGTCCTGAGGGCCAGGACTGTCTGTTTAGCCCCCTCTTTGGTCCTAGTGCCCTCATATAGTAGGTGCCCATCAACACGTGTGAATGCATGAATGAATGAATGAATGAATGCATACATGCATGCCTTGGCCAGGAACCCAGAGGTTCCTGAAGCTTAGAGGGAAAGGGGCCCCACGTGGTAGCCCAGGCTCCCGCCCTGGATGCTCAGTTATGAACCCCCCAGCTCCTCACATGGCCCCAAGAACAACCACCCTTAGGGGGCGGGAGCTGGACTCCAAGGATTCGAAACTCCTCCTCCTGGGTGGGCTGAGCTCCGACTTGCACAACCTGAGATGCTGACAGAATAGTGATTATGGGGGACAGAAGGGAAAACCTTTAATTTCTCCCTGCATTTTATACACTTTAGAAACCCACAGTTACACATAGTGTAAAGAGCTTGGGGTTGTATGTGACAGAGACCCAAGCCCAGCTGACTTAAGCACAAAAGGGACTTTATTGAGTTACACACATGAAAAGTCCAGAGCCTTCAGGCATGGCTAGATCCAGGGGCTCAAAGGATGGCATGAGGATCCTCACTCTCTCCATCTCTTGGCTCTGCTGTCTGCTGTGTTGGCTTCATCCTCCAAGAGATGTTTCGCCCTGGTTGTAGCAACTCCAGGCTTGCATCCTCCCCTCTTTCAATGCAATGGAAAGAGGGTTCTAGCCTATTGGCCTGGCTTGGGGCATAGACCCATCTCAGAAACAATCACTATGGCCAGGGCTGGGTCACAAACCCACCCCTAGAGCCAAACAGGTGAGCCCCACCATCAGAACTCCTAATGAGTAGGGAAGGGTATGTCAAGGCATGTGGGTCCCTAAAGGAAAACTGGGGTTCTGTTGCTAAAAGTTGGGGGACAGATGATGCTGGATAACAGAGTTCTACTCCACTTGAAATAAGTGGGCATCATACCAGACCCAGGGCCTCGTTCTAAGTGCCAGTCATTGTGGCAGACACTGTCGGTTCCCCGCCCGTATCTCCCTGGGCCCCTTCCCAGCTTCTACTTGCCAGCATCCTCATCTCTTTTCCTGAGGGCCTCCTGCTCTGCCCGCATCCACAGCACTGTCCACGCCCCAGCATCTCTCCCCAGTGAGTGACAGCAGCTGGGGTACAGTACATCTTCTACGCATGTAGATGCGTGTTCTACACTGTCCGGAGAGCACCCCTGTGGGGTTCACCTCCAGTTGCCCACAGTGGTAGCTTGCTTGATAACATACCCCTTGTCACCCCCTTCCTAGCTCTCTTCTCCACCCCTCTACCTGGGATCACCTATGAAATAAACTACCTGCTCTTGAATCCCTGCTTCAGGGTCTGTTTTTGGGAAACCCAAACTAGGACATCATTAAAGCCAGACCCCTAGGGATGTGTGCTAGACAGCATTTGTTTCCTTAAAATGCTGCATTTCTGGGGGGATGGTTTTGGTAACCCATCCCCGAGAAAGGAGCTAGGACTGAACCGGCTCTGAGTAGCCTTGCCTCTGTTCTGAGGGTTCCAGAGGATGGTCCCTGCTCCCCTGCAGTAAGCATGGGGTGGAGGAGGGTAAGACCTATCAGATTGTCATTCCACAACTTCCCAGAGAAACAGCCACAGCCAGTCCTAAGGAGCACAGGCATTCAGAACCACCGTGAGCGGTAGGTGTGGGGCCAGGGGCCAGGGAGCCAAACACATTACCCATTCCTAGAGTTTCTCAGAGTGTGAGAGAAGAGGTCATTTTAGAGAGTTCTTGAACCTGCTTTAGAAAACGTGGAATCACACAGTGAAAAAGTGATTTCTTTTCTCTTTTTCTTCAAGATCCCATTTAAAAACACTTCCACTGAGCAATTTTTAATTATTTTTTTAAAAGTGAAAGAAAATACAGAAAAGTATAAACCTGTGTATATCCACAGCTAGAATTAATGTTAACATCTTATCATATTTGTTCCAGATATTTTTAATAAAAAAAGAAACAAACGTGACAGATAAAGATGAATTCCCATTATCTGCCCCCGCCCCAGTCCCATTTCCTGGCTCCCCAAGGGCAGCCACTCGCATATTTTAGAGATATTCTTCTCGTATCAGTTGGCACGCTCTCAGCGGCAAGGAATAGAATTCCCTTCAAAGCAGCTCCAAGTACAACTCAGCAGCCCTGACTATCATAAAGAAGCAAGTGCTTCCCTCTCCACACTGCCACACACTGTCCTCCCCATCATCAGTGACATCCTGCTGGCTGCGGTCACAGAGTCATATTTTGACACAGGAGGTGGCAAGCTCATCAGGGCTCTTGCTGGAGCACTGTGTTTCTCAATTCCGAACATATTCTCCAAAAGGTATTGAGAGATTCAAAGACCCATTGCCTCCAGCTGCTGTACGTCCTGGGCTGCCCCGCCGTCTTCTCTCTGATCCATCTTGGGTTCTGGTGTAACCCTTGGCTTTCCTCATCAGCAATGACTTGACCTGTGTCTCCCAGTAGCCTTGGATGCTCCCACTCCTGGGTGCGAGCAACTGCTGTACCTTTGCCCAACATGTCATCATCTTCAGCATCCTAACCCTGATCAGCTCTCTGAGCTACTCAGTCACCAATGCCACCAGCATCCCTGATCGTGCTGCATGCGCCGGTCACCAGCAGCGATGTCTTGGGCATGATGGTGGCTGTTGGGGGGAGGGAGTTCTTCATGTAGAACAAGACCATCGTAATGCAGATCGACAAGCCAGGAACGCCTTCTCTCTGTCATGACTGGGGACATGAGCAATAAGGAGCATCATAGAACAGAGAATACACTGGGGAAATTCCCAAACACTATCATTTTTCCCCAGCATGGTCACTATCAATAAGGCGGAAACAGTGTCTTAAGCGAGCACTTTCAGTTGAGCTGGTAGAGTTACCCAAACTCGTACAGTTTGAAATGTTATGATGTGTAGATTGCAGAGGACAGGGACTCTTTAGTGATTCCTTCCCGTTCCCCCTAATGGTAGCAGAAACTTCTGACACATCAGTGAATATAAAATGCAGCCAAAGGGAAGGTGCATAACAATCAGAAGTCCTGGGGTTCCTGGCCTCACATGCTTCCTTGTGCAGGGAGCAGCAACTGACTGCCCAGGAGCATCACGATGTGCCAGCATGGTGGGCTCTGGGTGGAGGAAATCTGAATGGAGATCTGTCTTCCGATGTTCCTTCTGTGTCACTAAGGATGTCATAGGCAAGGTTTATCTTTGTGTTCTGCTATCCAAATCACACCCATCAAGATCCTCCCTGGAGGGGGCCGGCCCAGTGGCACAGTGGTTAAGTTTGCGCACTCTGCTTTGATGGCCCGGGGTTCGCAGGTTCAGATCCCGGGCGTGGACCTACGCACTGCTTATCAAGCCATGCTGTGGCGGTGTCCCACAGCATAGAGGAAGATGGCACGGATGTTAGCCCAGGGCCAATCTTCCTCAGCAAAAAGAGGAGGATTAGCAACAGATGTTAGCTCAGAGCTAATCTTCCTCACAAAAAAAAAAAAAAGATCCTCTCTGGAAAGGCAGCATTCCTGTGGATACAAAACTTTGAGCTGGCAAGAGTGGATGATCGCCAAGTGTCAAGGAAAAAGGACTGTAGCGTTACAAGCAGCTGCTTCACTTCCTCTCTTCGGATATGTGGTGCTGGTTTGGTCCTCTGGGAAGCGGGCCAAGATGGGGTCAGAGGCACAAGTGATTTATTGGGGGAAACACTTGGGAGGGAAAATCTGGAGGGAGCAGAGGAGGCTGGGAGAACCATCAGACTGCAATAGATCTAACGTTGGGAAGAGGAGAGAAGGAAGGAAGGCAGGACAGGAAGAATCTTAGGCTGCAGTGCAATGTCATGCAAGTTTCGACGAAGCCAATGGGGAGTCCTTGATCCCAAGTGCCCATCAGAGCAGCCGGGTATCTCCAAGGACCTGGGTGCTTTAGAGTCTCCGCTGTGCTCAGTCGTTGGCAGGATCGGTAGAAGGAAGCAAAGCGGAGCCTCCTCTGTGGACCCTAGAGAGCCTCTACAGCTGCAGCCCTCGGCAGTCACATCCCTGCAGTCAGAGATCTGGGTGGTGCATTTCCACGGCCGCCACATCCCACCCCTTGTGCCGCATAGCTCTTCCGTGGATGCCGTGAGCCTCCTTCTAAGCAGAAACTTTGAAGAAGGAGGTTAGTGGAACGAACTCCAGCTCCCCTCCCCCTTGCTGCACTTGATCTGGGGGCCGTAACTGGTACTCATCCTTTCCCCCTCCCCTATCCATTCTCAATTATCCACACTCTCAGCTGTCACCTGGCAGGTCTTGGTGGGTCACCTCGGTGGTGTGATCCAACCCTTCAGTCCTGAGGGGTCTAAACTCTTGGTTATCATAATCAATAGATCACTCCAGTGGATCACTGGGTTCCACATGTATTTCTCCCTGCTCCCACTTTGTAAAAGCAGCCCTGTCTTCTTCTAGTAATTGATCAGGGTACTTCTAGTAACTTCTAGTAACTGATCAAGGTCAGTTGCTGCTGCCAGAACAGTGACTCCTCTTTTTGCCTGCCAATCCCAGAACACGTGGAGTCCAAAGTGCCCTGGCAGCACCCATAGCTTAAATTTTAACGGGACCCTTGCTGTGTCCCCTGGTAAGAGTGTGCCCCCTTTGGGGACCAGGACTTCCCACCCTGCAGAGCTCAACGTGGGGGATTTGATTACCCACACTGCATTTTGGCAAACCTCTACCAGTCACATTGTGGGTCATCAAATGCCAGTTGAGGAATCAGGGAAGGTTTCTGCAGAGCTCGCCTTGAACTGCGTTACCCCTGATAACACGGCTGGGAGCTTTTCAAGGCTTCATTCTACTCCTACCTCTCGCTGGGCCTCAGTTTCCTCATCTGTAAAAAGAGGAAAGTGCTCTGTAAATTCTAACATTCTGGGACTCAGTTGTTAGACACAGGAAGACATTCCCTTCCCTCTTCCTCCCTCTGTGATCTCCCTCTATTGCTGCCCAATAACTCAAACCCCCCATTACCTTGTTTGGGGCAATAAGGCGTTATTTGGAGAGGACTGGAACAAAGTTAGGGGAAATTTGGAATTGGGGAATATTGGCAGGACAGGGAGGGGAGAGAGAGGAAAGGCACACATAGAGCAGGTATCTTGGAGGATAACGTGTTTGGAGAAAAAGAAGAGGGGAAAGATGTTCTAGAGGAAACAGAGGCACAGAGGAATGAGAAAGCAGGTGTTCTAGGAACAGTGGCTGAGGTCAAGGCTGAATGGAGAGGGGCCTCAATAGGGGAAAGGTAGGAGGCTCCAAAGGCTAAGGGCTCTGAACGCCAGGATGAGGAGGTTAGATTTTTACTCTGGAGGTAACAGGGCATCATTGAATATTTTATGTAGGGGAGCAACCCAATCCACTTTGTATTTTACAGAGCTGAGGTCACACAGGACTTGGATTCTGGAAAAAAAAGTCTACCTAGAGGCAGGAGAGAGACAAGTTAGGAACTAAGGCAATATTCTCACCAGCAGAGGTTGCAAACTGATGGCCCATGGGCCAGATTTGGCCCCAAAAAATGTTTCATTTGGCCCATTCAGTATTTCTGAATTTGAGGGAATTAGTTTCAAACATTTAAAAGTTGGAAGATTTGATGTAAGAATATGGATTTCCTGCTTCTCTTGAAAAATCATCTGTCCACACAGGGCCCACGATGCTCCAGGTTGCCTCATCTCCACCACTCTCTATCACCTTACACCTGACCCCAGTCACTAATTTATGTGATCTATAGGTACTTAAGTTTGCAATCCCTGGTTCTAAAAGTTCTAGAAACAGTCAGGGTGGTTGGGAAGAGTCTGCTGGGTGGACAAAACAGCCTGAACAAAGAGAAAAAATAAGGTGCACGGTGCATTGGGGGCTTTCTCATCAGAAGAGTGTGGCTGGGGCTGCATGGATGAGGCTGAGAAAGAGACAGAACAGGGCCTGGGAGGATGAGCTTTCCCTATCTCATCTTCATCCTCATCTACCCACTTCCTTCCAGAGCACCAACGTCCAGTTATCAGACAATGCTCCTTCACACTCGAGCGGTGCCTTCGCACGCGCTGCTCCCTCTGCCTGGAATCCCTTTTCCCCTTTTCTTTGGTGAGCACTGTGTATCCCAGCGGCCTCCCAGCTTGTCACTGCCTGTTTACATCAGGGGCAGCAAACCCCACCTGGGCTGCAGATGGCCCCCAAGGCCCCAGTTTATAACCTCTTCCTTGAGTAGGCTGTTAGTTCCCTGAAGTCTTGCTTAAAATAGGATGGATGGATGGATGGATGGATGGGCGGACAGACGGGAGGGACAGATGGATGAATGAATGCATATCTGAATCCGGAGCTTGGATGTTTCCCTCCTTGCAAGAGACACAGGCTCCGCCCCACAAGAACAGACTGGGACAGTCTGGGGCAGTCTGGTCCCGCAGGGGCCAGGAGGCTGGACCAGGTGACCCTCGCAGACTCCCTCAAGTCCTCTCTAACCTCGTTCTCGCCCCCTCGTGGGCTCTGACCTAGAAAAGACGGGGGTGGAAGGACAGAGACGGAGCTTCTGGACGCTAGGACCCAGCGCGGCCGGAAGGCGGGGTGGGGGCGCCGCGCGCCGCTCCCTCGGCGCGGGGAGAAAGTGCGCCCCGCGGCGCGCGGCAGCGGGAGGGCGCGGCGGGTGGGGGAGCGCGCGCCGGCGCTAGTGCGCGTGCGCCAGGGCGCGCGCCAAGCGGGGCGGACAAAGGGGCGGGCGGCGGCGCGCGAGCCGGAGGGCGGAGCCGCGGGCCGGGCGGGCAGGTGCGCGCGGGCTGGAGGGCGGAGCCGCGATGCCGCGATGGAGCGCAGCCCAGGCGGGCGCCGGGGCCGGGGCCCGAGCACCAGGCGGAGCGCGACCCGGAGCCGCAGCCAGAGCCCGGACCAGGCCGGGGTCCGGGACCGCAGGGCCGGGCTGCTCGTAGCGGCGGCGACGGAGCCCCCCAGCGGCTGAAGGGCTTCCTCCCAGCTCCTGCCGGTGGCCGGGACTCAGCAAGCCCCCCGAGGCTGGAGAGCGCGGGGATCCCCCACCACCTCCAGGACCCAGAAACCCCCAGGAAGGCGGGGAGGCCCCTCCAGGTCCAACACAGAGCGACTCCCCAGCCGGAGAAAGCGGAGACTTCCTCCGTATTCAAAAGATAGCGACCTCCCTACGGTACCGCGAAGACTCCCCCTCTTCAGTCTGGGCCCCCCAAGACCTAGAACGCAGTGACCCCCCCGTCCGGGATTGCGGGGACCCCTTCTCAAGATCCTGGTCATTACAACTCCACACCTCAAGACACGAAGACCTAGCTCAGAACACCCCTAGATCAGGGGGTCCTAGATCCCCCCATTCCGGTACACAGAACCCCCAAATCTAGGGACCCGAGGACAGCAAGAGATATCCTTCACCAGCAAGAGGCCTCGTCCCCCCTCCCCCCCAAAGCTCCAGGACCGGAGCGACTGAGCCCGTCGCGGCGCCCTTCTCATCCTAGCCCATGGTCGTGGCGCCCTGAGCCCCCCGGGCCGGGCTGACGAAAAGCGAGACGGCGCCCAGGCCTCCTGCCGCGGCGTCCCCGCGGCCCCAGCCCAGGTAAGCCGGGCCCAGGTGAGGGGCAGCAGGTAAGTGGCCGCCGAGGTCCCTAGCCCTGTAGGTGGGGAAGGAAGTATTGGGTGCGCATTGCCCCCTCCCCAGCGTCGCCATGGAGCCGAGGCTGAAGGACGTCTCTTTGTGTCTCGCTTGGAGGAGCCGCCCCCTCCTCCTCTCCCTTCCCCCACCCCACACCCTGGCCCTGGGGTTTGGGCGCAGCTCCCTGGCCCCAGGGGGAAATGGTGGCAGAGCTCCTTTCGCCCCAGAGAGAGGGGAAGAGGCTGGAGAGTCCCCCTCAAAAACTGTGAGCCTGGAGCTGTTGGATCCTCCGTCCTTGGAGTATACATACGCTTCCCCCGGGGCCAGGCTGAGTGCTCAAGTGAAGTTCCCCCTGGGAGGGGAAGACTTGGGGGTGTCCACAGGTGAGGGGCCCGCAGTGTGTGGCTGTAGGGTGATGGCTGGGGCTTTGGGTGTGTGTCTTTGTCTGTGCGAGGGCAGGGAAGGAGTGTGTTTGAGAGAACGGATGGGAATCCCTTATTTTCCCTGTGACTCACGGCCCCCCCCACCCCCCAGCCCAGGTCACAGTAGGAGAATTCACCCAGGCCGTACTTTGTGCTCCTGGCAGGACAGCGAGCGGGCAAGCCCTTAACAAAGAGAGGCGCTGGTTTCTGGGGAGGGGAGGTAGTCTGGATGCAGAAGCGAGGTCAGGTCAGGGCGCCTTTCTGTCCCCATGTGCCCCAAGGGCAAGGCCTTCCCCTCTCCTCCCGATCTCCAGAACACCCGGGGCCAAACCTCCGGTTGGGTCAGTGTGTTCTGGACAACCAAGGGAGCATTCTAGGTTCTCTCTCTAGCTTTCCAGGCGGTATACAAAGCAGTACCCTAGCCTGGCCCACAGTGAGGTCCTGAATCCCAGGCCCTACAGCTCCTGGGAAGATGAGAAGCCCAGAGGATGTTGCACCCTGAAATTCTGGATCAGAGATCCTGAGAAGGGTCTGGACCATGCCGAGGGAACACACTCTGGGCTGCTGGGTTTCCCCCCAGTCTCTTCTCTCTGACCCCTCTGCAGGCAAGCAGTGATGCTGAGGAAGCCAGGAATCTGGGCACAGGTGGCCCCACCAGGAGTTCCTTTGCTTATTTGTTCATTCAGCAAACCTTTAGCTAGTGTCTGTGATGTACCAGGAGTCAAGGTCCTGTTTCCCACTTCATCCCGATCTGTCCTGTTCCTGCATCCCTGGGCTGTTCTCGATTTGCCCAGGCCATGCTTGGTTGGTCCGGTTGAGGTGAGCCAGCTTAGGCCCAGCTGACCAGTTCTGACCCCACACCTGAGGCACCTGATCCCCATCCTGCTGCAGACTTGGGGTCCCTGAGCCTGGGCAGCCAATTCCTCTGCTCCCCTCTTCCCACTCCCAAGTGCCCCCACCCCACCTGCTGGTGGCATTGACCCAAGGGGGAGGATGTGACCAGTGGGAGAAGAGGTTGGGGGCGTTCCAGGCCAGACCTCTGGCAGCCCCTTCTGCAAATTCAAGGACAGTCGAGGCAGCCCCGCTCAGCACAGACTGTGGGAAAGCCAGCTGCCCTGAAGACTGGGTGACCTTGGGCAAGCGTGTGGCATCTCCCAGAGAGGACAGAATGAGCCACTCTTTGCGGCCGCGGGTGGATGTGGATTGCAGTTGGGCGGCGAGAAGCGTCCAGGTGTGTCCTCTCTATCTCTGGAGGAGTTCATTTTCCCCGGTGGGTTCCCCAGAGCCCAGGGCCTTGTTCTTCAACCCCCAGGCAGGGAAGTGGAGTGAGAGGCTAAAGAGCAGAGATCTGAGTCACTGTGACTAGGGAGGACCATCAAGAGGCCAGAGGGGGACAGAGAGAAATACCTCCCTTCTCACTGACCTCCAGTGGCTCTCTACTGAGTCTGGAATAAAGCACAAAGCTCTTTGCAGTATGGCCCCAAACCATCTCCCAAGTGTCATCTCCCGCTCCTCACCCCCCATTCTCTACTTCTGGTTCTTCTCCTCCACGTCCCCTAACTCCCTCCCTCCATCAGGTGCTGGTCTCCCGCCCTCAAAAGCTCCACGACCGGATGGCTCAGGAGCAGCGCTCTGCCTCCACCTCCCCTTTTGATCTGACCTGGGCTGGCACAGAGTGCAGAGCTGACCTGGAGTGGTGGATGGGTTCGTGGCTTGGAGACGGTGGCACATGTCTACATGTGCTCTGAGAGTTTGTCTCCACATCCAGACCCTGAGCTCCAGGAGACAGACCAGGTCTGTCTCGTCCATGCTGCCTGGGCTTTGTCTACCCAGAGCCTGGCATATTGTACAGCACATGTAACAATACAGCTTCTAGACGCATTTTGTTGATCCAAACAGTGTTTTTCTCATGTTTGCATTTGTTGCCAGTGCTAAAAATATATACCGTTTTACATACAAATATTGATTTTTGGATCCTCTTGAAAAATCAGATGATGTGGCCACCCCAGGCCAGAGCCGGAGAATGCCCACCTTCTTTAGACAGGTCTCCAGCTCACCTCCCTCGGCTTCCAGCTCGCTCCAGGCCCCACCTGGCCTGTTCACTCATTTACGTGACCTGCAGGCCCCTCCTATAGGCATCTGGCTTTGCAGGCAGAGGGTGGAGACCACGAAATGTTTGCTCAGTGGGTAACCTTCGGCTGTTTGTTTTTCGTGCACATGGGCGTTCCCTGTCTCCCCCAGGGCCAAGTTAGGACACGCACGGGGCAGCATCCCTTGGGGGTCTTTAGGGTGAGGTGGTGAAGTGAGCCTGAATTCCTCCAGCCAGAGCATCTCTAGCCTAGTCCCACTTCTCACTCTCCCCCCCCCCCCCGTCTTGTGCCCCCTCCCCTGTGCTAGAAGGATTCAGACACTGAAAACCTGTTTTAACTGTCCCATTTGCCCAGGAGCAAAAGTCCAAGTTTCTAGGCCCAGGTCTCGCTGAGGGCTCTTGGGGAAGGACTGTTCTCTGGACCTCGGTTTACCTATGTCAGAGAGGACTTGGACTAGAGGTTCCCTCAGCTTGTTCCTCCTTGTTCGAACTTTCTAGGACTGAGTCCACGCTGCTCTGAGTTTTGATCAAGCAGGAGAGGTGGGGGCCTAGCTGCAGAAGTCACTCAAAAATATTGACATTCCCTAAACATTAATGAAACCAATAGGTGTTGCCAAGTAGCTGCTGGGCCCCAGCCACTGGGCATGGCCCTGGAAGGGAGGGTGCCGCCTTCCTGGGTGAAGGTCCACAAGCAGCCCGAGGTCAAAGGAGACAGCAGAGCCTCATGGTTGAGAGCACAGGCTCTGGACTTCGCCTGAGTTTGAATCTCGCTTAGCTGATGTGTGACCTCGCACAAGTCAGTCAACCTCTCTGAGCTTCACTTTACTTATGTGGAAAACAAGGATAATACCTACCTCGGTCGTCAGGGGATTCAATGAGCTAAAGCATGAAAAGGGCCTAGGACAGGGTCTGGCATGTGAAAAGTGCTCAATAACTGTTGGCTCTTGTTAAGAGGGGCATTGGTGAATGGGTGGCTAAACCTTGGTGGTAATGCCTCCTTGGTTTTCCTGTAGCCAGTCTGGAGGGCCACAGGGCTTCTGCTGTCCTGTGAAAGGGGAAGTGGGTGCCTGAGAGGCAGTACTGCATGGTGTGTAAGAGCTCAGAGCATGCCCCTGCTGTGGATGGGGGTGGGGTGGGATTCAAGCCTGAGGGTCTGTGAGGGCCCTTCCAGAACCCCATCCAGAAGGGCAGGGTCTAGGTCTGGCCGTAGTTCTGTAGTTGAGGCCCTCTTCCTTCCCAGCTCTCCTTTCTAGGTGAGGCACCTCAGGCTTCTGCTGGAGGGAGTCCCCGAGGCTTCTGCCCCAGGCGCATGGGCCTGAGGCCAGAGTCAGGACCAGCGTCTCCAACAGCCCCACTCCCTCCACTCCTCCCCTGGTCCCTTCGGGGTCTCAGGAAGCAGTGGCAGTTAGGCCTGGAGCGGCCAGTTAAAGCCCTCCCCTCTCCTGTGCACTTCCCAGCCCCCCATCCCCCCCCCCCCAGTAGCTTGGCCACAGTCTGGAGAGGGCAGGTCCAGACTTCAGCTCAGCCTCCACTCAGGGAGCCATGTAATATCAAGGTTGGAAGGAACAGTGGAACATTCTTCCATGTCAAGTGCTCCATGCCGAGCACTGGGCATCACTTTCTCATTTGGCGCTGAGAACAGCACCACTTAACCCCAGAGCCAGGATCTGAGTCCAGCTCTGGGAGCCACCAAAGGTTTGTGTGAAACGTGCATCAAACTGCCTGGGTTCGATCCCTCCTCCCCCATTCACTAGCTGCATAACCTTGGACAGGGCAGTTGTCCTGTGGGACTCAGTTTCTTCTGCTGTAGAATGGGGCTGATAACCGCTCCTACCTCCTAGGGTTGTGCTGAGGACCAGATGAACCCACTACAGAGAAAGCACTTGTAGCAGTGCCTACTGAAGTGGCTGCTCTGCTTGCTTCTGCCCCACCCCGCCGGGTATGCGAATAAGCTGGTCCAGGCCAGAGGAGCCACTGTGACTGCGCCAGCTCTCCTTCCCTGTGATGGTAGCCAGTCCCGGGAAAGGCAGAGAATGTTCCAGCTGCTTCTAGGTGTTGGGATGGCCCTGAGGGGCAAGGGCGGGGGCTGGAGAGGACAGAGCTGCCTCATCCTTCTCCAGGTCAGGCCACCCCAAGAGGCTACACAAATCCCCGCCCCCAGGACAGCTCCACCGGTCTGTTGGGCCCCCCACCATAGCAGGAAGTCTTCCCAGTCTCTCAAGTCAGGGCCCATGGGCCTGCAGGGATATCCTCCCATCCTGAGAGTTCACGTGCCTGCCAGCCCTGACCCCAGGTGTCTCCAGAAGGGGCAGTGGGGCCCGCAGTGAATATGGATTAGTGGTAAAAAATACAACCTCTCGACCCCACTGTGTGACTTTGGGCAAAGTGCTTAAGCTCTCTGTGCCTCAGATCCCTCATCTACAAAAAGGTAGATGGTACTAGTACCTGCCTTGGAGGGTCATAGTGAGGATTAAGTGAATGAATGTTTGTAAAGTGCTGTGAGTGGCATCGAGTACCCACTAAGGGTTTGCTGTTACTATTAGTCCTCAAAAGCCCTGAGCAGAAAGGGAACGTTAGCCCCACTTTTACAGGTAAAAAAAAAAATGCAGGCTCAGGGTGAAGGTGTTTAGTCAGGTTCCATATCTAGGATTTAGGGAAGGTTCTGACCCGTTTTCCATACTCACACACAGTTCACAGAGCAAGGCCAGCCAGAGGGACCTGCCAGGACCTGACCGGGGCTACAGCTGCAGGCCCCAACACAGCACTTGGCCTTCCTGGCCCCACCTCTCTGCTCACATGGGGCCACGACAGGAGAGCCGCAGCACGGGGAGTCTTCTAAGGAAGACCCTAAAGCTTCCCTCCCTTTTTCCTCCTTCAACCTTGCCCCAAGGACAGTAGAGGGAGGCTGCAGGGGGCTGGGCTCCGAGTCTCCGAGTGCAAGCTGGGTCAGGTTCAGGCTGTCTCTCTCCACCTCTCAGGGCCTGGCACTGGGGCTGGCTTCAGGAAGAGTTTGCTCAGGTCTGGGGTTTGGAGTGCGTCTCACTCAGAGTGAAAGCCTGGTCCTCGCCGTGGCCTCCAAGGCCCTGCACACTGTTGCCCTCCTTCCCTCACCCCTCCTCTCCTGCCCCTCGCCCCTTCCCCACCACTCTGCAGCCGTGCTGGCCTCCTCACTGGTCCCTGAGCACACCAGGCACAGTGCCCTGTGCCTCTGCCAGGAAGGCACCTCCACCACGGTGTCCACACGCTTGCAGCCTTCTCAGTGGGGCCTTGCCTGACCGCCCACCATCTACAGTTTCATTCCCCACCCCCGGCCTCTCCTCGCCTCTCCTTCCTAACCTTTATTACTGTTGCCTCAAAACTAGAATGTAAGCTCCTTGAGGGCAGGGCTGTTTATTTGGTTCACAAACGTATTCCAGACCTGAGAACAGTGCCAAGCCCGCTGTAGGAGCTCAACATATATTAACTGAATGTTCTGGAGCCCGACAGCTATCTCTAAGCCCCTTCCCTGCTGTGGGACACTGGACACGTCATTTAATCTTTCCTTCTCTGAGTCTCAATGTCCTGACCTCTAGGGAATATAATGGGAATAGTAATAGCAGTTTCTCCTAAGATGGTTGTGAGGTTTACATGAGTCAATATATACAAAGTACTTATACTTTAAATGGTTCATCAATGTGGATATTATTAGCAGTCCTTTAACCTGCGCATTATGATCCTCGTTTTGCTGATGAGGACATAGAGGCACAGAGAGAGTACGTGACTTACCCAAAGCCTCATGTCTAGAAATGTTATTGAGTCGGCTCCAGGCTCCTAAGCTAGGCTACACCCGCTGTTCCATCCCTCTGGGAAGAGGCGAGGGCTGTGATTGAGAAGGCTCATCTCTCCAGTGACCACCACCTGTCCACTGGTGGACACCCAGCCAAGGCCCTTGGCCCACTCAGCCAGTGGCAGGCGACCACCCTCCACTCCTGTTGATGAACCCCGAGTGCTGGGGTTCTAGTTCTGGAGCTTACGTTCTAGTTTTGAGGCAACAGTAATAAAGGTTAGGAAGGAGAGGCGAGGAGAGGCCGGGGGTCGGGAATGAAACTGTAGATGGTGGGCGGTCAGGCAAGGCCCCACTGAGAAGGCTGCAAGCGTGTGGACACCGTGGTGGAGGTGCCTTCCTGGCAGAGGCACGGGGCACTGTGCCTGGTGTGCTCCGGGACCAGTGAGGAGGCCAGCACGGCTGCAGAGTGGTGGGGAAGGGGCGAGGGGCAGGAGAGGAGGGGTGAGGGAAGGAGGGCAACAGTGTGCAGGGCCTTGGAGGCCACGGCGAGGACCAGGCTTTCACTCTGAGTGAGACGCACTCCAAACCCCAGACCTGAGCAAACTCTTCCTGAAGCCAGCCCGAGTGCCAGGCCCTGAGAGGCAACCCCGAGTTGCCTCCCACAGGCAATAAGGCTCCTGCCTCCTGCCAGCCCACAGGGTCTGCCCCAGGCACCGGCCCGCTGGTAGGCTGGGAGGGGTGAGGCCCAGGGCTCCCACCTCCCCACAGGGCCTGTCTGGGGAGGGCGAAAAGAGGCTGGAGAGCCTGTTCCAGCTCCGGGCACCAGCTGCAGGCAGACAGCATCACAGGCTATTAATAACCACTGAGGATGTGCCCCGGGGAAGGGGCAGACTGTGCCAGCTGGGAGGGAAGGCTGAGGCAGAGGCCAGAGCCAGAAGTGGAGCCTTGCAGCAAGGGGAACCCCAGCCTGCCCCTGGTGGGGAGGGTGGTGGGAAGAATGTTGTTTCCAGTTTCTGCTGCTTGACTGTGGGAAAGTCTCAGCTCTTCCTCTCAGTCTCCTCACCTGGGAAATGCAGGCGCTGGGTCAAAGGATCTCCAAAGTCCCTCTGGCTTAAGCGGGTGGCTTCTAGGTTCAGGGGGTGAGATTTAGCAGAGCCAAAGTGGCCCCCACTTCCAGCACAGAAAACCAAGGTACAGTGAGAATACTCAAGATGGTATAGAGTCCACAACAGAACCACGGTCCCAGGCCCCTCTGTCCAGCAAATTCTTACTGAGCATCTGCTCTGTGCCAGACACTTTAAGAACCATGTTAAATGGGCATTCTCAGCCCCCTTTTACTGATGGGCAAACCAAGTCTTCAGCTGCCCAAGATCATACAGCAAGAAGAGATGGAGCCAGAATTTGCACCCTGAGGGGAAGACGACAAAGAAAGAGGAGAATATTCTCCTCCTCCTGCTCCTTTTGAGCCAGAGTATCATGTTTGGTGGAGTCTATATTGTGTCAGAGGACCAAGAGGAAGGAGAGACCTTATCTGGAGTCTCTTGTGGGCTCCCCGGGCCCTGACCCCCTGATGTTGTCCGTAGAAGGGGGCCTGTGGTGCCTGGGGACATTTTTCAGGGGAGAGGGTACGGAGCCTTTGGTGACCCATGGAGGGATCAGAACCACTGGATAGCTCATTTCATAGACTGGAAAACTGAAGAGAAGGGGGGCTGGCCAGGGCTCCCTGGGGACCAGCAGCTGAGGCCAGAGCTCTTCCAAGTACCTCACAGGCCTCTCTCTGGGGCCAGAGGGCCCGGCTCTGGGTCCCCCACTCCCTGGCAGCAAATAGGAGAGCCCACGTGTGAACAGGTTTCTGCACTGGGGTAAACAAATGTGAGGGTCGGTGACACCTTTCAGAGAAGGCTTAGAGCAGCAGAAAGCCAAATGGGGGCACCTGTCTTGGGGACATGGAGGGAGGGCTCTGCTCAGGGGTGGGTGTCAGGGGGCTCCCAGATGCCCCCACCTTCCTGAGCATGGGCTGGCCCGCTGTAGGAATTCAGGGAAACCAAGCTGGACCGTTCCTCCTCTGGCTCCTCTCAGGGAATACCAGTCCTGGGGTGCCGAGCCTGGGTGGGTGGGCATGACCTCCCCTCACACTTTCCTTTGGCATTGGCTGGACCCTCAACCACATCTGGTTCCTTTTACTCCCCAGACTCAAGAGGATTGTACCTAGTGAAAAGTTTAATTCCTGCCCTGCCTCTGTTCACTCAGTTCCCACTCCTCTCCCCAGACATTCATTTGTTCATTCATTCACCAAATATTTATTAAGTGCCTGCTATGTGCCAGGCACTGTGCCAGTTGCTGGGGATAGAGCTGTGAACAAGACCAGGCTGACAAAGTCCCTGCCTTTGCGGTGCTTAAGTTCTAGTGGGGAAGAGAGACAGTCACAATAGAGATCACAAGTCGGTGAATTGTATAACGTGTTAGAAAGTGATACGCGCTACTGGGGAACAAAATAGAGCAGGATGCAGGGAGTGCGGGAGGGTGGCCCTAGTTAAGAAGGTGTCATTTGAGGAGAACTTGGAGGAAACGAGCCATGTGGATATCTAGGGGCAGGGAGCTGGCCTGTTGGGGGAACGGCAGGGAGACCAGTGTGTCTGGAGCAGAGGGAGGGAGGAGACAGGTCAGGGGGTAAATTGAGGGCCATTAAGGACTTTGGAATGAGATGGGAACCAGTGGAGGGTGTTGAGCTGGGAAGTAACTGATCCAATTGGGTTTTGACGGCTCCCTGGCCGCTGTGTCAAGAGGAAATTGTTGGGGAGGGGCAGAGGACCAGTTAGGAAGTTACTGTGGTAGCTGAGAGACGATGATGGCTCAGACCAGTAGGAGTGAATGCTGAGGGTGGTCAGGCACCTTTATTAATGTCTGGTGTTGATTCCAGAGTTACTTTATGCAAATATAAGCAAATGAGAACCCTATTCTTATTTTCCTCCATTTCAAAGTAGCTTACTAAACAAAGTGATACGAGGCGCAGAGCAGGCAAGGGAGCTGGAGGCAGCTGCTGGGTTCCACCAAAAAGCAGCCCTCTCCTAGGGGCTGGGGGAGGGCCAGTGGCACAGCCCTCTGGGGGACATCAAGCACTCTACAGAAATTCCAAACGCATTCACCCTTTAACCTGGCAACCCATTTTTAGAATTGATCATACAGATACACCTGCACACTACAGAATGACTTATGTACAAGGCTACTCATTGTTTGTAGTAAGTAGCAAAAGGTTGGACACCACCCAAGTGTCTGTCCCCAGGGGCTTGGTTAAATAAATGGCAGTATATCCATATGTACCTTTCCAGCCCTGGGCGCCTGGGTTCCCACTGTGGCGGTTCCTCCATCCTGGCTGCCCAGCCTCCTCAGGCCTTCCTAGCCTTGCTCTTAGTGCTGGGCCGGCCTGGGTGCTGTCCATGCCTGTGGTGCTGAAGGCAGTGGGGCTGGAGGAGGCCTGGGCTGCAAACCAGAAACCCAGAGTAGAGAAGGGGCGATAGAGCAGGGGAAGTTCAAGACTCAGTCCCTGGCTCTGCCCCTCACCAGCTGAGTGACCTTGAGCAAGTTGCTTAACCCCTCTAAGCCTCCACATCCTTATCTGTAAAAGGCAGTTGCTGTGAAGATTGAATGGCAGCAGCAATGTAAAGCATTGGCATATTGAGAAAATAAGTGATAATTTTTACTATATCATTTTAGAGACAGTGAAGCATGGTAGTGAAGCTTTTGGACACTGGAGTGATTATGCCTGGATTTGAATCCTGGCTCTCCCACTTACTGGACGATCTTGATCAAGTAACATGACTGCTCTGTCCCTCAGTTTCCTCATCTGTAAACTGGGGTGAATAATAGTCCTCATGTCATAGGAGGTTGTGAGGACTAGATGAGTTAATATCTGTGAGGCACTCAGCACATAAAGGGGTTCCCTAAGCCTTAGCTGTCATTGTCATCATCATTCTCATCACAGCACCCCAGCCCCTCTGTTCACAGTGACCAGTGTCACTCGCAGCCACCCCCATCTCTGCCGTGCTCGGGGCCAGGGCAGTTGGAGGGAGACAGCACCTTGTCCTGCAGACACGCTGGCCTCCAGCCAGCCCTGCCACTGGCTTCATCCATGATTTTGAGCAGTGGCTGCTCTCTTCTGGCCATCAGCCTCTGCATCTATAAAATGGGGCTAATGGTACCTCACGCAGGCCTCTGGGAAAACAGCTGTGTGCTGCAGGGTCACATTCAGGAAAGCCAGGATATAAAAAGTTACAGACTTCCCAAACATGGGAAGAATCATTCACCAGCATTTGTCACACCCTGGCTAAGTGCTAGGCATAGCAAGATGATTAAGGCATGGGGCTTGCTTTCAAGGAGCTCTTGGGTTTCCTGCTGGATTGTTAATCCTTTCAAGGCCCACTCAGGTGTCACCTCCAGGAAGCCACCCTCATCCTCACTGTCAGTGCCCTCCTTGGAAATGCTAGAGCACTGATCATTGCCTTCCTGGCCTCTGGTTATCTGAGTCCTTATTTTCTCTGCCTCCCTGACTTGTAGGCTCATACTCTATCTGACATATCGCTCTAACCTACTTGCCCCATGCCAGCACCCAGGACAGTGCCTGGACTCGAGTCGATATGCTTGTGTGGAATCTTTGGGTTGCAAGTTACATAAACTCAACTCAAACTGGCTTAAGTCAAAAAGGAAATGTATTGATTCATGAAACAATCATTCAGGAATCTGACTGGCTTTAGGCGTGCCTGGATCCAGGTGCTTTGAGTCTTCTGAAATCGCTCCATCTCCCAGTGCTGCTTATCTCCTTGTGGCCTCATTCCCCGGTGGGCTCTTCCCTGACGGTGTCAGAGCCGGCCCCCAGCAGCTCCAGGCCTGTGTCCTCCAGCTTTGCAGCCCAGGGTCAGAAGGTGTCTCTTCTCTGGTAGCAGCAGCAGAAGTCCAGGGCTTTGTTAAGGATACCCTTGGGGTTTGCCTATGCTGAGGGCATGGCATGGGTCCAGTGACCTGAGGGAGGGGACCGGGGCCTGGGGACGGAGAACCTTAGAATCCCAGAGTGAGAGTAAGACAGGCCTGGCTGACCTGGTCCCACCTTGCCCCTCACTGATTCCCCAAGGATGGGCTTCGGGTCTCTGCTTCTCTACCCCAGCGACAGAGACGGCACTTCTTCCCTGCTGCGACTATGAGAACACTCTCATTTTGAGTTGCTCTCTGCCTGCATCTGCCTTCAGGAGCCTCGCAGGACACAGTGATAAGAGCTGTGGATCTGAGTTCAAATCCCAGCTCTGCTAATTATTCGCTCTTGGGCAAGTTACTCAGCCCATCTGTGCCTCAGTATCCCTTTCTGTAGAATGAGGATAATAACAGTAGCACCCAGCTCCCAGACTTGTGATTGTCAAATGATTTAGTCCGCAGTGTTGGCCCAGCACCTGGCATATGGTAAATGCTCAATAAACAGTCATCAGTATTATTATTCTCAAACAAGACAGGAGAAGAGCAGACTCCCTTCTCTTTACAGGCTGGCCACCCTCCACCTACTCCTGTAACTGGATTCTTGTCACTTGGTTGCCAGTGTTATCACCGTCCAGGTCACATTCTCTGGCCACACTCCAGCAGTTGGCACACTGAGGTTCAAATCTTAGCTCTTTTGCCTACTTGCTATGTGACCCTTGAGTTAGGGTGGTACCAGCTGCTGTAACAAATAAGCCCCTATGGCTCAGCACCCTAACACAACAGAAGTTTCCTGGCTCACATAAAACGCACAGCAAGTAATCCTCATCAGCAGGAGGCCTCCCACACCCAGGGGACCCAGGGGTCCTCTGCATCAAGCCAGTATGCAGAAGAGGAGAGAGGAGAGAAATTCACCCCATTCTTTTTTTTTTTTTTGTGAGGAAGATAAGCCCTGAGCTAACATCCATGCCAATCCTCCTCTTTTTGCTGAGGAAGACCGGCCCTGAGCTAACATCTATTGCCAATCCTCCTCCTTTTTTTCCCTTTTTCTTCCCAAAGCCCCAGTAGATAGTTGTATGTCATAGCTGCACATCCTTCTAGTTGCTGTATGTGGGACGCGGCCTCAGCATGGCCGGAGAAGTGGTGCGTCGGTACGCACCCGGGATCAGAACCCTGGTCCGCCAGTAGCGGAGCGCACGCACTTAACCGCTAAGCCACGGGGCCAGCCCTTTCCCCATTCTGAAAAGCCCCCGCCTAGCAGCAACACCTCATTTCTGCTCACATTCCACTGGGGAACCAGTCGCACGGCCACACCTGGGTACAAGGGAGGCAAGAAAGTCCTTGCTGACAGCGGCCCTCCAGCAACGGCTCTGTACCATAGAGGAGGAAATGCAAAGTTTTGGTGGGCAGTTGGCTCTCTCTGCCACAACCGCAGTAAACATCCACCTCTCGGGCCTCTGTCCTTCATCTGTAAAACAGACAGCTTCGCTCGATGTGGCACTGGTTGTACAGCTCTACACAGTTACTAAAATCATTGAATTATATACTTACTGTGGGTGAATTTTGTGGTATGTAAATTATACCTCAGTTCAGCTGTCTTAAAAAATAGGAAGCATATTGCCCCCTTCTCAGGGTACTTGTGAGGACTCAGTGAGTGAAATTTTGCCAAGCTGGCACTGTGTGTGTTGGGCGGGGGGGGGTGATTGGGTAGTTTTCATAAGGGTGGAACCCACTCAAGCCACCTGCCAACAGGAAGTGGTGGGCGGTTCAGTCTTGCTTCTTGCTTGGGAAATCCTGCCCGCACCACAGTGGGCCTCCCAGCATGAGGCGGAAGACCCAGCCCACAGGGTCAGAGCCACGAGTGCTGCCGTGAAGACTGGGTGACACCCTCCTGCCTTCAGCAGCACAGACAGGAAATCGAGGGCCTCCCTCGGGGCCAGTGAGGACACACACCTGAGGTGCAAGTAATGTGAGTCCCCTGGGGCAGTGCAGTCAGCCTGAGTGTGGACCAATGCCGTGCGGCTGCGCAGGGCGAACGGAGGTCAGCCAGGGGCCCCCCGCCTGGTGCTGGGAACCTCACAACCATCAAGTCCACAGCTGCTCCTTCAAGTGGAGGCGGTGACGATAATGATCAAGTTCCCACTGATGCCAGACATAAATGCCTTCAACACTCGGTGGGTCAGATGGGTCTGACTGCACTCTGGGCTCGAGCCCCACCTGAAAAAAGCTGGTGTACCTACCGCATGGAGGAGTCAGTGAGTTCTACATGTGCAGCACCCGGACCCGTGCCTGGACCCAGTCAGCTCTCCACACGAGCTGGATGAATGCATGTGCATCCTCGGCTGAGGCTCTGCCCTCTTCTGGGCCTCGGTTTCCCCTCTTGGGTACTGAGGCATCTGGATGAGATGTTCCAACATTCTGACTCGGGAAAACACTGTGGTTAAGAGCGTGGCTTCGGAGCCAGTCCCAGCCCTAGCTGTATGACCTCTGTGAGTTATTGAGTCCTCGCCTCCCTCTCCTTACCCCTAAAGCGGGGATCACAATCATGCCACCCCAGAGAGTCGCGAGGGTGAGCCGCTTCACCCTTAGAATGGGCCTGGCACATGGTAAGGACGATTTAAGTGTTAGCTGCTGCCGCTGCTGCTGCTGCTGTTATTTTCACTATTATTATTTTCTTCATCGTACGGATGTGGAGGCTGAGGCCCAGGGAAGTGACATGACTTGCTCAAGGTCACCCAGCTAAAAAGTGGCGCGCGTTAGGATCCAGGCCAAGCCTACTGAGCCCCAAGGCCCGTGCCGTTTCTGTCACTCCCCACTGCGCCTCTTAAGTCACATGCATTGTAACTGGGTCAGAGGCGCTGTGTACCTGGGGGATGACACAGCAGCGGGGACGGGCGTGCAGATTAATTCCTTGTCTCCTGCTGACACCCGGCAGAGAAGAGGCCTGCAAGTAGAGGAAGGTTGGGAAGGAGGGAGGGGGCGATAGGGAGGACCCCCAAAACTGGACCCTAGGAACCAAGGGAAGGGATGAAGGAGAGTGGAACCTGATGTAGCCCCAACCCCGGGAAGCTCTTGGCCTGTGGATGGGGACAGACAGGGACACAGCTGAGACCACCACAAGATATTCAACAGGGGCCCTAAGAGAGAGACAGACAGACCTTGTTTGAATCCTGGGGCCCCCCAGAGACAGGAATTGGCACCTGGGACAGCAGGGAGGGCTTCTTGGAGGAGTGGACCCTGAGGATAATGAGACACTGGAGATGGGGTGTGAGGCAAGGGGAGGTGAAGGCAGGCAGCAAGATGGTGGAGGAGACTGGAGAGGGGTGTTAAAGCTGTGGAGAGGCAGTGCAGGGCAGTGGTCAGAGCGCGGGCTGAAGCTGGAGGTGAGGGGGCAAATGTAGGGCTCAAACCCACCCCCACTGTGGCTGTGCCCCTGACCCAGCCCAGGGCAACTCTGAGGCCAGAGCAGCAGGGACAAGCCAGGCACCCAACAGTCCCTGGGGGAGGGAGGAGAGGAGGGAGGGAAGAAGGGCTTCTAGCAACTTGCTGCTGCCAGTCAAGCTTTCAGGGGACGCAGAAACAGCCTGAAGTGACCTTGCAGGGCCAAAGCCCGAAGTGGGAGCATTACACACGTGTATACACATGTGCCTGCACACACGTGGCTCGCCCACCGCAGCAGCCCTCGGGGAGTCCACACACATCAGGAGAAGTAGGTCAGCAGAGCAGCCCAGCGTCTCTCCCTGGCAGGCAGGAGAAGAGTTCAAGGCAAAGAGAGTGTGTGCCCATCATATCCCTTGGGGATGGCCCCAGCCTCCACAGAAGGGCCCGAGGCCGCCTCACCTCCCCTGCTGCATCAAAGTGGATCGCCGGCCTGGCTCTCTCCCTTGGGACCCTCTGACAGAGGCTGGGGGAGGTGACCCCTCCCAGCCCTGAAACCAGGGAAAGATTGCTGTGGGGAGATGTCACCCACTGTAGCCCAGTTGGTGGCTGCAGCAAGAGGGGCCCAGTGCTGTCCGGCCCGGAGCTCGGACTACATAGAGACTTGACGACAGGTGCCACGGCAGGGCTGGGTTCAACACTGAGGGTGGCAAAGGGAGGGGAAGCAGCACGGTTGTCTGTGGGCCTGGCCCCATGCCTCCCTCGGGGTCTGTGAAATGGGCTGGTCCAAGCTACAGACTAGATTCTCTGAGGGCATGCATGAGGCATTCCAGATGAGTCCTGGCACACATTCAGACTGAACACACTAGGGGAAGAGAGGCAGTAGCTTGTGGGGCAAGGTCCTCTCAGAATCAGGCTTGTTCATGAATGGAGGGAAAGGGAGCTGAATGGGGAGCCGGATCTTGAGGAAGCAGAAGGGGCGGAGCCAAAGCTGAGGAGGGGAGGAGGCGCTGAGCTCCCCCAGCCAGCTGGGCGGACGTGCAGATGGAGCTCCGTGTGGGGCTGGGTGGGAGGCCAGGAAGTTCCCTCCTGATGTTCCTCCTCTCCCTGTGAAGTGGGAGGCTGGGTCGTGCCGAGAGGGAAGGGGAAGGCAGAGGAGGAGAAGAGAGTTTGGGCCTGGAAGGGGAGCGGCTGCCCCGGGGAGAGGGGCGGGGCTCATGGGAGCTCACCCCTGCCCCCAGCCTCCAGCCATGCTCACAAGAGAGAATGCAGATGGTGCCAGGGAGAACACATCCCACCTGACCCTTAGAGAGCGCTAGTTACTGCGTGCCAGGCACCGAGCACTTCACATCTATGAACTCACTTCATCCTCACAACAGCCGTAGGGAGAAGGTACTATTACATTATATCCTTTCTATAGGTGGGGAAACTGAGGCACAAAGCGATGAAGTAACTTGCCCAAGGACATCCAGCTAGGAAGTCGTAGTGCTAGAAATCAGACCCAGGCCATCTGGCTCCAAGTCTGTGCTTCTCCCGGAGAGCCATGGTTGTCTGGTGGGGTGGGGGCAGAGGGGCAGGCTGGGGATGCTGCATGCTGGCTGGTACACCTGGGGCTGGAGGTATAAGGGAGCGAGCGGAGGGCTGAGGAGGTGCACAGGAGGTAGGCTTCCCCGGCCGGAGGCAGCTCACGGAGGCCTCTGCAGTGCGTGCACGGACGTATACACATGGGCACCTGCTCCTGGAGGCTCGCTCCCCGGCCAACCCTCCCCCGTCAGACAGACAAAAGCAGGCCCCAGATGGGCGCTGTCACCCAGGCCTGGCTCTCCCTGCTACAGCTCCCGCACCCCCAACACCATCTGGAGACAAACTCAGTACCCCTGAGGGGTGGGTGTATCCAGGAAGCCCACCCCAGCTTGTGTGGACCCTGCAGGTGTGGGTCAGGCTGTGAATGTGGAGGGTGGGGCGGGGGAGGGCTGGGTCTTTGTGGGACAAACGCTCTGTCCTGGTGTCTGGGGGTGCCGGGCGGGCCCTGGGAGCACAGCTGTAGCTGTGTGTGCCTGAGCAGCTGCGGTAGGGAAGGCTGGGGTGGGTCTGTGGCCGTATCTGCACTGTCCTGCTGTTGTCTAAGACCCCGGGGCTGAGGTATCTGATACTGTGACCCCTGCCTCAGAGCCCCCCCATCCCTGCCTTATTTTCTCTACAGCCCATATCACCTTTATCACAGTATATAATTCACGCGTCCACTGTGCTCATGGTCTGTCTCCTCTCTAGAACGTAAGTCTCATGAGGGGGATAATCTTGTCCGTTTGTTCAGTGCTGTGTCCCCAGGGCTCTGAACAGCACCTGGCAAACAGCTGGTAAATGCGCACACTTGGTATATGGCGTGTTTTTGTGTCTGTATCACGCCTGACGCTGTGTCTGGATGATGGCATGAGGCAGGCCGGTGGTACTTAAGTGGGGGGCAGGGGGCAGTGACTGTATCTCCAGGGAGCACTTGCTCAGGTCTGGCCCTGAAGTTTGGGGTAAAGGCGATGCAGCAAAGATGCTTGTCGCCCCCTCGTGGTCATCTTGGGGCTGGCGTCTGGGCCCAGCTCAGGGATCCTGGGCACTGGGAGGGAGGAGGGGGCCCTGGCCTGAAGTTTCACACTCTGTGCCATACCCCCCACAGGGAGAAGATGAGCGTGGGCTGCCCAGAGCCCGACCCGCCCCACTCCGTGCCCTGCTGTGGGCCAGGGGCCACCCCTGGACTGGGTGCAGGCGTGCCCCTCCTCACCGAAGACATGCAGGCGCTGACCCTCCGCACACTGGCTGCCAGCGACGTCACCAAGCACTACGAACTTGTCCGGGAGCTGGGCAAGGGCACCTACGGGAAGGTCGACCTGGTGGCCTACAAGGGCACAGGTGAGTGTCTGCAGGGTGGCCGGTTTGAAGGCTGGGCGGGGACTTGGCTGGGGCTCTCAGGTGCTCTCTGCCGGGGCCAGGAGGCCAGCAGGGAGGTCGAGTCAATGGTCCAGGTGGAGAGGATACAGCCTGAAGCGGCCCAGAGGAGGAGAGTAGGCAGATGGGACAAGGGAGGAATCTGGGCAGAGCCCCAGACTGGAAGGTGGCTGCCTTTGGAACAGCCAAGGGGATGCACCCTGGGACCTCTGGAGCTCTGGAGAGGTCAGGGCTGGCCTGGTGTTTGGGGAATCCCTGGGGGAATCCCCACCGTGATAGCTGACCCTGGGGAGATGCACAGAACTGAGGCTGGGTCCTGGGGAACAGGACAGCATGCTTAGAGAGGAGTGGGAGATGACCCTGTGAGGTCACTATGGCCTTTTCCGTTTCTTAGAGGAGGACACTGAGACCAAGAGAGATTCACTCAGCCAAGGTCAACAGAGGGTTTGAGCTAGCAGGAGACCTTAGTCCTCAGCTCCAGAATCTTCTTGCTTAACTTCTGAGCCTGATGCCATCCCCATACTGTAGGCTCCCAGCAGTGCCCACTCAGCAGTCAGGGACAGGGGCTGCCAGAATGCCCACAGCTGCTCACACCTGGGGTGGGGGCTCTGTGCCAACTGAGGGCAGCACGAGGAGCACTGGACAGGGGTCACCTGAGCTTTGCTACTTGCTATGGGACCTTGGGCAAGTGATTTAACCTCTCTGTGCCTAGGTTTCCTCCTCTGTAACATAGGGTAGCATTAGTGCCCACCTGATGGGGTCATTATAAGGATGTGAAATGCTGCAGGCAGGGCTGTGATGTGTAAGTGCTCTGTAGACACACATTTGTAGTCACCCAGCTGTGCACCACGCACAGAGTCGGGGACGTGTGCCTTGCAGGCCCTTCACCTCCCAGTGTCTAGTTCCGTCTTATTCATTCAGCCATTTAACAAACATTTGTTGGGCACCTGCCGTGCACCGGACTGTGTTGTAGGCACTGGAGATACAGCAGTGAGCAAGACAAAGGACTGTGCGCTCTGGGAGCTGCGTTCTAGCTGGGGAGACAGACGAGAAATAAGCAGAGTGTGTCAGGAAGAAAACCGGAGAGGGTGGAGGAAGCAGCAGGCCCTTCTCACCGAGGGCTACAGGCTCGGTGCAGAAGGCCCAGGTGGACCCCTGACTTGCCGCATGGCCTTTGGCAAGTTCTGTCCCTGCGCTGGGTCTGTTTCCCACCTGTCAGACAAGGACAGTCACGCCCACTGGGGCCCCATCGTGCCCTGTGGCCAGGACAGACCGTGCAGACAGACATGGGTACATGTTAGGTGCAGGAGCACAGGCAGAGGGGTCCTCACCGCCCTTGCTGCTGCCCCATCAGGCACGAAAATGGCGCTGAAGTTTGTGAACAAGAGCAAAACCAAGCTGAAGAACTTCCTGCGGGAGGTGAGCATCACCAACAGCCTCTCCTCCAGCCCCTTCATCATCAAGGTCTTCGACGTGGTGTTTGAGACGGAGGACTGCTACGTTTTTGCGCAGGAGTACGCGCCCGCTGGGGACCTATTTGACATCATTCCTCCTCAGGTACTTGGGGCCGAGGCTGAGGGAGGGGAGATGGTTTTCCGGGCCCCCGAGTGTGAGAGCCAGGTCACTCATCTAATCAACAAGTATTTACTGAGCACCTACTGTATGCCAGTCACTGTTTGGAGGGGACACAGTAAACAAGACAGGTCCTGCTCTCACCCCAGTGGGGGAAACAGACATGCAAGAAGCCAGGTCACAGACTGAGATAAGCACCGGGAAGGAAGCAGCCAGGGTGAGGGGATGAAGTCCAACAGCACCTCCTCTGCAGCTACGTAGGAACGGGTGGGAGCGGAAGAGGGGAGGCGGCAGGGCCATCAGAGGCTTCCCAGAGGACGTGCCCTGGAGTGAGGAGGGTGCCGGGAGGATTCCAGTGCCAGGCTCGAATCTGCTCTGCCGCTTACTCAGTAAGTGATAAGGCCTCTCAGAGCCTCAGCGTCCCTCTACGGGAAATGGGCTAACAGGAGCCGCTGTGAGGAGTTGATGAGACAGTGCAGGACAGGGCGCTTAACACAGCACCTGGCCCGCGGTGGGCGCTCAGTACTGGTCGGTGCTGCAGTTACTGGGGAAAAGGGTGGGGGTGAAAACCGCCCAGCCAGAGGAGGAGCCGGAGATGCGCAGGTGGGATGGGGCGTGCAGCCGGCGCCCGGATCGGGGGCAGGGCCCAGGCCGCGGGTGGGACGAGAGCGGCAGCAGCCGGAGTGGGGCCAGGGCAGCCCTGGAAGTTGAGTCCGAGCGGGGCCCGGAAAGAGACGGAGCCGAGTCGGGGCAGTGCAGGCCCTGAGCGCCCTCTCCCGCCCGCCGCCAGGTGGGGCTCCCCGAGGACACGGTGAAGCGCTGCGTGCAGCAGCTGGGCCTGGCGCTGGACTTCATGCACGGGCGGCAGCTGGTGCACCGCGACATCAAGCCCGAGAACGTGCTGCTGTTCGACCGCGAGTGCCGCCGCGTGAAGCTGGCCGACTTCGGCATGACGCGCCGCGTGGGCTGCCGCGTGAAGCGCGTGAGCGGCACCATCCCCTACACGGCGCCCGAGGTGTGCCAGGCGGGCCGCGCCGACGGCTTCGCCGTGGACACGGGCGTGGACGTGTGGGCCTTCGGCGTGCTCATCTTCTGCGTGCTCACCGGCAACTTCCCGTGGGAGGCGGCCTCGGGCGCCGACGCCTTCTTCGAGGAGTTCGTGCGCTGGCAGCGGGGCCGCCTGCCGGGGCTGCCGTCGCAGTGGCGCCGCTTCACCGAGCCCGCGCTGCGCATGTTCCAGCGGCTCCTGGCGCTCGAGCCCGAGCGCCGCGGGCCGGCCAAGGAGGTCTTCCGCTTCCTCAAGCACGAGCTCACGTCCGAGCTGCGGCGCCGGCCCTCGCACCGCGCGCGCAAGCCCGCCGCGGGGGACCGCCTGCCGGCCGCCGGGCCGCTGCGCCTCGAGGCGCCCGCGCCGCTCAAGCGGACGGTGCTGACCGAGAGCGGCAGCGGCTCCCGGCCCGCGCCCCCCGCCGTCGGGCCCGTGCCCGTGCCGGTGCCCGTGCCGGTGCCCGAGGCCGGCCTGGCGCCCCCGGCGCCCCCGGGCAGGACCGACGGCCGCCCGGACAAGAGCAAAGGGCAGGTGGTGCTGGCCACGGCCATCGAGATCTGCGTCTGAGCCGCCCCCGCCGCCCTCGGGCCGGGGCGCCGTGCACGCAGCCAGGCCGGCGCGGGAGCCGCGCTGGGCCCGCTCCAAGCCGGGGTGGCGGCCGCGGCGAAACCGAGCAGCCCCCGCAGCGGCGGAGGGAGTAGTGGTAGACTAGGCGGGACGCCGGCCCAGGCGCCCGGGCGGCGGGGGGCTGGTGAGATAGCCACCAAAAGACCTCTTGCCCCGCCTGTGGGGCAGGGGCTTGGCCCAGAGGAGCCAAGCCCTACAGACGAGAGGATTCAGAGGCCCCCCTGACACCTAGGAGCTTGCAGGCGGACTCCCCAACACCTCCCTGAACCCTGGAACCCTAACTAGTTGCTCCTGGCCCTTTGCACCCCCTGGCAGGTCACCCCGCAGTCCCACCCCAGGTCCTGCCCTCCTGGCACCCCCCTCAGCCCACCCCCAACCCTGGGCACAGAAAGGGACTGAAGTCTTGGGGCAGAGGAGGGGCTTAGGGCCCGGGGCACTGGCTGGGAGGAGGGTGGTGAGCTGAGGGCAGGGATGTTGCTCTGCTGCATCCTGCCCCTTTCCTGGGAGGCTGGAGGGGAGAGGCCAAGTCCCCTGCAAAATGTAGCAAATGTCTGGATGTTGCAAAAGTGTGTGTGTGCAGAGACAGGCCCCTGAGAATCTAGTGACCCCCACAACCCATTCCCCCGAGGAGGACACTGAGCCCACCAGGAGGGCAACTTGTCTGGGGCCACACAGCCACGAGAGGTGGGGCTCTAGTAGCGTCCCCCCTCCTCCCCAGGGATTGTTGTGACAACTCCTGGACAGAAGGGGTCCCGGGGCAGGGGCCTCAGCTGCCACTGCATCCCTAGGGCAGGGGAGGGAGTGCAGAGCCCAGGGCCGGCCCAGCTTCGCCTGCCGGCTGCACCTTCTCCAGACCCAGGGCACCTCTCCGATCCTCGCCACCCCGGCCCAGACACAGAGGCCTGGGCTTCTGGCAGACAGCGAGGTGATATGTGCCAGGAATTCCTCCTGGGTTTCTGCTGGGGTAGAACACATCCGCCTCGGGCTGACCCCATCTCCATGCCTAAGTTTCTGGCACTGGAGTGTGCTGCTGTAGGTATGAGAACGGGGGGTGTAGAAATGTGAGGGGGGTGAGTATGTGACAGGTGTGTGTGGTGTGAGCGTGAGTAGAGTGCACGTGTGTGCGTGGAGGCTTGTGTGTTGTGACTGCATCCAGACGCCTCAGTGACTCCGCCCCACCCCCAGGATTCTCTCCAGGCAGCTGCCAGAGGCCGTCCAGGCCTGCGTTTCACCACACCCCTCAGGGAATCCCCAAGGAGGCACCTGCAGGTCGGTTCAGGCCCTTAGGCAGCAAAATGGATTCACCCAGCGCCCCCTCATGACCCCTGCCCTCTGTGGAGGCCCGGGACCCCGCAATAACCTCAACGTGGGTGAGGCTGCTCCCTCTGCCTGGCAGTGCCCCATCCACCGTCCCGGGCCACTCCTGTCAGGTCCCTCCTGGGGTTCTAGGCCATTTGAGGGGGCTCCCTGATGGCCAGGCTGACCAGAGGGGGCCCTGACCACCCTCTGGCCTGGAGCCCCCACCTCTCTACTCACCTCTCATTCCCAGTGCGCAAAAGGGCTATAGGTCCCCCTGCCCTGCCCGGGTCCAGTTTACAAACAGCGTGCGGCTGCCCCAGGGCCTGGACCCCTTTCCTCGGTGTGCCCGCCCCTCTCGAGACCCACCTCCCAGCAGGCATTGGGGCCCTCCACATGCCAGGTAAGTAGCAAACCCCTCCTCCCACCAAGGGCCAAGTCTCCGAGAAGGCCCCCCATCACTGCCCCCGGCTCACCTGGAGCTCCTGAGCCGTCTGGGCGCCTCTCCCAGCCGTGACTTCTCCTTTTGCCTTAGGCCTCTCGACATCCTGTCTCTCCTGCAATAATAAGGAAGCGAGATTCCACATAGACATCCCTGCCGTGCACCCTCTCTCTCTCTCTGTTAAGATCCTGTGTGGGAGTTTCTCCCTTGTCGTAGTATCTAGGATATTAGAGCTGGGAAGTGACCGTAGTTCTGTAGCCCAGCCCCTGTTTCAGAGGCAAAGGGGCAGCAACGGCCCGACGCAGAAGCGGAACCAGAACCAGGTCTGCTCCTTCCCTGTCCGGGCCCACTGCTGCTGCCTCCGCCTCTGCTGGTCGGGTTGGGACCCTTTGCCACTTAAGAGAGGTGTTGGTCACAGATGTTTACCTCAGTTTATGTCACTGTCGAAGAAACAGAAAATAAATAGCAAAAAATTAATAACAACGTAGACGTGAAGACTTAGAAGATAAAAATCTTACACAAAAAACTCCCCCCTTGCGGTTCTTCTGTGAAGGTGTATGTGTGTGTGTGTGTGTGTGTGTGTGTGTGTCTGTCTCTGTCCCACCCCGGGCAGGCTGGGTCATCCCCGACCTCTGTTCCAGCCCCTGTGCCCCCCACATGGTCCCCTGTCCTTCGGTGCTTCCCAGAGGCCCCTCTGAGCTGGCCTGTGGGGTGTGGGGAGCCCCGTGGGCGGGAGGCAGGGCCACAGGTCAGCTAGAGGGTCTCCCACCAGGCCCGCCGATGCTACCGGAGCCCATGCTGTGGCCGGTGGGACAGTCCTGGTGGTTGGCATCAGAGTCCAGGCCTGGCTCAGGGCTGGGGTGGAATCCCAGCCCTGGAGCCCCAGACCCTCCTGTCTTGCCATCCTCCTCCACCATGTGTTTGTAAATACTCTGGCATCCTTTGGCCCTGAGAAGGTTTTTAAATGTGTTATTTACTTCTCTAATCATGACAATTGCTATAAAATAAACGAGTTTAGAAAAATTACCACTGGGTGGCTGTTGTGTCTCAGATATGGGGTAGGGAGGTGGGCACACAGAATTACTCTAGAAACTGAAAACTTGACAGCTGTTCTAAGGTGGGATCTGCAGAGTCTGTGGGCAGCTACTCGAGGCCTCCTGTGGCCTCTCGGACATAGAGTAGGCCCAGGCCAAGGCCTGAGTGTGGAGCGAGCAAGGGCTGGGTTCTGGGGAAGGGGCTGTAGGCACTTGCCCCTGGTCTAGAGTCCAGCTTCAGCTTGGAGCCCTTCAGACTGGGCAGGAAATAGAAGCGGACGCCCAGAGCAACAGAGTAGGCCGAATCATCCAGTCACCACTCAGCAAATATTTGCCGAGTCCTGTCTGTGTACCGGGCTTCCTACTAGGGGCCAGAGACACGGCAGGGAGCAGGACAGACGGGCCCCCGTCCTCAGGCAGCTAATGATGGAGACACGTTACCCACATAGAAGGCTGGGTGCTGGGAAAGGATGTAACTGGGAAGCTCATCAGATTTGGAGGAGCCGGGAGCGCCCCAAAGACGGAGACCAGAGGATTCGGGGTTCCCTGGGTGTTGGGGCATAGCCACGTAGGAAGAGGCTGAATGAGCAGAGGCTGCAGACTGCAGCGACAGGCCAAGTGGAAGTCCTAAAGCAGGGGGCCCCGGGGGGCTGTGGGGAGTTTCCTGGTACAAGCTTCATTCAGCAAATATTTGTTAATTACGTACGTGTGTCAACAGAACAATTCTGCTGCCTTCAAATACAGGTCTACCCAGACTCTGAGCACTCTGGCCACCCGCACTGCCCCTGCCGGATGCGGTCACCCCTCGCCTGGCCTATTGCAGTAGCTCCTGGCTGCTCTCCCGACTCCTCCCTGAGCCGCTTCAGGCTTTTCAGGACAGCAGCCAGAGCGAGTCCTTTCACAGGTCTGTCATTCTGTTCAAAACCCTACACCAGCTCCCTAATCCACCCAAATCAAAGCTGAAGTCCTTACAGTGGCCTCTTCGTCTACTCCTCTCCTGCGCTACCATCAGGCCACACTGGCCTCTGGGAGGGCCAAGCACGCTCTTCCCTCAGGGCCTGTGCGCTTGCCTTGGACTGTCCCAGGTCTCCTGGAGCCCCCTCCCTCTCTCCTTCAGGTCCCTGCTCAGATATCAGCGGATCAGAGAACACTTCCTGGAACAGACGCCCCTCACCCCGCTTCATTCCTCACCGAACCTCGTCAGCACTCGCAGTACCACGTGCGTGTTTGTTCTCATCTCTTCCCACCAGAGTGTAGGTTCCAGAAGAGCAGAGTCCGTGTGTGGCAGACTGCTACTCCCCTCCCCACCCCCCATGCCTAGCACAGGGCCAGGCACATGACAGGCACTCTGGAATGATTTGTCGAATGAATGAATGAATGCCCAATACTGTTTTAGGGGCTGAGGAGACAGCAATAAACAAGATAACCCCATCCCCTGAAGCTTACTTTCTGAAGAAGAAAACAGACATTAAATAGGTTATGTAATTAGCTATGAAATGGAGGGTGGAGAGTGAGAAGAGAAAGCGAGAAAAGAAGAAGAAAAAAAATCCACCCAGATCAGAGCGAGAAGGACTCCTACCCAAGAATTTGATCAAAACGCTGTCATTTCAAAATGTCTGCCACTTGCCTGCAATGATAAGGGTGGATACCCCGGGGGCAGTAATCCCTTTACTGAACAGAACACCTTAGTGGATTTTTAAGGGGTGGAGAGGAAATCCACAAATGCAAACACTGGTTCCCCCTCGGTGTTCAGATCAGCTCTTTATAACTCTCAATGTGTCAGAGAAGGCCAGGACTTACCACTAGGGGGCCTTGGTTTTCTGCTGCTGTTGCTTCCGCCTGCCACTCAGTGTGGCCGCTGAACTCATGCATCCTCTGGGGTGATAAAGCCATCGTCCCGCCAGGCCAAAGGGCCTTAACCAGAAGGGTTTCCAGCCTCACCCACACACTGTATTAGAACCTGACCAATCTCTGTAACCCCTCAGGTCCTTGCGTTTAGCCTGGGTCACCTCCCCTTGATCATGGCAAGTTCCTCCTCAGGGCACTTAATGTCCTTTCCTGCCCATAGTCTTCACTCTAGACTAACACAGTCCATCAAAAAGGTTCCCATAACACTGAACTTCAGAAGGGAAGGGATTGTATTCTTGATTCCCTTTATCCCCAAGATGCTCCTTGAGCCCTATGCAAAATTTCCCTACTCCTCACCAGTGACAGCTAAGCGTGCCAAGACAAGGGTATTGGAAGGGACAACCTCAAAGGTCCCATCATACCCGTCCCACAAAGATGCCTAGTCAACTTACACCACTGAGTGAGATCATCCCGAACGGCCTCTCTCTCTCGAGACGTAGAGCCCTGCCCACCCACCTAGCGCCTGGTTCAGGGTGGAAATGTGGGCGTAAGAAAAATAATTTAGAAGTATTTACTGGCAGTTGAGGGGAGGAGACTGTTCATCACCCAGGCTTAGGCTAATGGAGCTTTGGGGCAATGGAGGAATTCAGGGGGTTCCATTTGGAGCCAAAGGAGGGCAGAAATAGGATGGTGGCTCCAGAGGCCAAGAGCATACAGGGACAGCCAAGAAGTGGGCTGTCTAATTAACATCCTGTATTGTATACTCGAAATTTGCTAAGAAAGTGTATCTTAAGTGTTCTCACCACACACACACAAAAAATTCTAGCTATGTGATGTGATGGATATATTAATTAGCTTGATTGTGGTGATCATTTGACAACATACATGTATATCAAAACATCAAGTTGTACACCTTAAATATATACAATTTTTATTTGTCAATTATACCCTCAATAAAGCTAAGAAGAAAAAAAGAAGAAGTTGGCTGGGCATGGCCTGCCTCGAAACAGCAAACCCTAACCTGGGAATCCTCAGAGAGATGGTGAAAGGCCTGATTGTCCTTAGTATGTGGTAAGGGGGTTCAAGTCATTCTATTTTGATGTTAAGGGTATGTGGAAGGTGACAGCAGAACGTGGAGGATTTGGGGTTATATTTAATTACAGTTCTGATAAGGACTATGGGATGCTAAGAGTAACATAAGATGCAGTGGACGTGTGCTATGTTTCCCTGTTCAGCACCCACTCTCTCCCCCTTCTTTAGGTGACAGCGCCCCCTCAACTTTCCCTTCCATGTTCTTGATCCATGTGGTTCAGGTGGGGCTGACTCCACTCCTTGGCTCCATGGGGTGGCCGCATGACCCAGGTCTGGTCAAGCGGCACATTCCATCCCCTGAGCCACAGCGGTTGGCTTCAGCGTGGACACACTGCCCGAGCCAGGCAGCCCTGGCCTTTTTCTACAACCATTAGGGGAAAGAGTGTTCTCCTTTCGTTAGAGTTGCTGAGCTTGTGGGATGTAAGCCTGGACCAGCTGATGGCCATCTCTGCCACCACTTGGGGAGATTCTGGCCAAGCGTGAAGCCTACACAGAGTGACTGAAGCAGGGCCAAGAGATGGAATCTGATGACATTATTTAAGCACAGGGATCCATGACTGAAATTAGATCTAAATAGGTTTTTCTGTTACGTAAGCCAATATATTCTCACAAATCCATTTTAGTTTCGTGTCTGTTGCTTGCCAATAAAGGAATTCTGACTGGTACCCAGAGAAATGTAATCTGTAAGACCCCTGAAGCCACCAGTATCTATGGGGCCCTGCCCTATAGCAGCTCCTGACCCACACAAGAAAAGTCCAGAAGTGGAACCAACTTCAGAGGCTTCAACTTTGACACTAGGACGGGTTTCTCTCTCCATCTGCTCTGCTTCCTCTGGGTAGACTTATCCCTGGACTTCTTCCTCTCTCCTTGTAGTGTAGGATGGCTGCCAGCCGCCCCCACTCGCATCCTCTCAGACTGAGACCCAGCACGAAGGAGTGAGCATCCCTTTCCCAGCCGTCCTGTCGAGGTTGGTGCTTGCACTGTGCTTGCTTGGTTCTGATTGGATCCTGTATCTATTGCTGATCCAATCACCACGGCCAGGGCAATGCGGTTCTCTGATTGGCTGAGGCCTTGCAACATGCTCCACCCCTGATCCGGGAGCGGAGCCCCATTCAAAGTGATTGACGGAGAAGGGGTGTTCTACAGTGGAAAATCAGGTCAGGGTGTGGCAGATATGTCGTTTGGCCCCAACTGTCTCACCTTCCCTGTACCCCTGCCCTTTCCCAGGTAATTTTGCAGTGCCCTCCCACCACGGGCAGGATGACTGCCCCTTTTTGAATCTGGGGTCAGACGTATGACTAACTGCGGTCAGTGCGAATGTTAGCCCATGTGATGCCGTCAGAGGCTGGAAATGGGGATTGTGCACTGGTGCCCGCTGTCTCTGATCTTCTGCCTTTGCCATGAGCACACTTTTGTTTCTTCTTCGTGGACTAGGGGATAACTGCCTTTGTATTTTTCCGTTTTCTTTATTTCTTATCTACATATGTATTTTTAAGAACTGGAGCATACTGCTGCTGGCGGCCTGGGTTCGGATCCTGGGCGCGCACTGGCGCACCGCTTCTCCGGCCATGCTGAGGCCGCGTCCCACATACAGCAACTAGAAGGATGTGCAACTATGACATACAACTATCTACTGGGGCTTTGGGGGAGAAAAAGGAGGAGGATTGGCAATAGATGTTAGCTCAGAGCCGGTCTTCCTCAGCAAAAAGAGGAGGATTAGCACAGATGTTAGCTCAGGGCTGATCTTCCTCACACAAAAAAAACAAAAACAAAAAAACTAGAGCGTATAGCAGGAGACATCTTCTTTAAGAATGGCCCTACCCTTCCACTGGCAGGGAGGGGCCGACTGCCATGTTCGTATGGTAGCTCATCATGTTAGGAGTGGACCCAGGCTGTCCCAAGTTGGGCCAATTAGAGCCTCTCTCCTAGAGGTTTAGAACTGAGATTGAGAAGCCAGTAAGTATCTACTTAAATCAAAAATATAAGTTAGAGGGCCGGCCCGGTGGCGCAAGCGGTTAAGTGCGCGCGCTCCGCTGCGGCGGCCCGGGTTCGCTGGTTCGGATCCCGGGCGCGCACCGACGCACTGCTTGGTGAGCCATGCTGTGGCGGCGTCCCATATAAAGTGGAGGAAGATGGGCACCGACGTTAGCCCAGGGCCGTCTTCCTCAGCGAAAAAAAGAGGAGGATTGGCGGATGTTAGCTCAGGGCTGATCGCCTCACAAAAAAAAAAAAAAAAAAAAAAAAAAAAAAAAAATATAAGTTAGAAGTTGTAGGGCAGCTATGTTTAGTCATGAGCTAGAGAAGCAGAGAAAGTCAGTGTGTTAGTTATAGTGATGCTGGCTGCTGTAACAAATAAACCCCCAGATCTCTGTAGCTTAACATCACAGAAATTGATTACTTCCTCACATAACAGTTTGCTGGTCCTCTGTGTGGTGATTCAAAGACTCCTATCTTATGGCTCTGCTCCCCATGCGGCATCAGCTGATGGATAGCAAACAGTACAGAGAGAAGAAGATATATTCACACTCTTAACTGTCTTAGTCCCAAAAGTGGGACATACCCTCCACTCTCATTCCACTGGCCAGAACTAGTCATATGACCACACCTAACTGCAAGGGAGGCTGGGAAATATGTACCCACGAAGAAAGGGAATCAGATTTCTTTGCCACAGTAGGACTGGAGAGAGAGAGGGCGAGAGGGAGGAAACTGACAGAGAAAAGCAGAGAGGAGAGGCAAGAGACGATCATGAAGGTAACTGGCTGGGTACTTACCAATTTTCTGGTTCTAAATTCCGATTTCATGATATATTCTGGGCCCCTATAATATACCTACTTTTTGCTTTAAACCAGTTTGGAGTGGTTTTCTGTCACAACCAAAAGGAAGCTAAGACACATATTTAACATTTTGTGTCTTGCTTTATTTTTTCCACTTAATGCTGTCTCATAAACATTTTCTATTTTTTTTCTTTTTTTTGTGAGGAAGATCAGCCCTGAGCTAACATGCATGCCAATCCTCCTCTTTTTGCTGAGGAAGACTGGCCCTGGGCTAACATCTGTGCCCATCTTCCTCCACTTTATATGGGACGCCGCCGCAGCATGGCTTGACAAGCGGTGCGTCGGTGCCCGGGATCGGTTCCCCGGGCCACCAAAGTGGAGTGCGCGCATTTAACCGCTGTGCCACCCGGCCGGCCCCTCATAAACATTTTCTAAGCAGCTGTGGAGGCTGCCTCATGACCATCGTTTAAAAGGGATGACAGTGTCCTCCTGAGTGGATGTCCCTTAATTTACTTAACTGCCTTGTTATTGTTAATTACTTGAGTTACTTCTAATTTTTCACTATTACAAGTGACCCTTCATTGACATTCTTCATAATTTTCCTTTCTTTGAATTAGCTCTTTAGGATAAATTCCCAGAAGTACAATTTCTAGGTCAATCGGCATGAACATTTTTATGGTTCTTGATAGATGTTGCCAAATTGCTTTTCACAGAGCTGTACCTCCCTCTTTGGAGGGCAATCCGGCAGTTGTATTTAAAATGCATAATTCATGCAAAAATCCTGGGTCTTATGGGATACCAGAGAACTGAGGGAGTCTTCTGTCCCTGGAATATGTGGGTCATATGCCTGTATATTGGTCCTGCTGTCCTGGAGGGATTCAGATGCCCCCTGAAGCCATTCTCTATCTGGGGTCCCCAGGTCCCTCATCTTTTTCCAGTCTCAGAAGGTGCCCCAACTTCCTCTGCCTTCATCTCCTTCCTCTCCCAGCCCTGGGACAAACAATTTGAAGTGACTCTCCTTGAGTAACCTTGGAGGTGCAGTGATGGTCCCCTTCCTGGGCTGGCGATGAGGAAAGAGGAGTTTCTTTCTTAACAACTCACCCATGGTGTCTGTTGTGGTCCTGACTCCAGGACCCAGCCATGGAGCTCCATGACGATCCTGGACCTCAAGGACTCGGAGGGTCTCAGAGATCTGCGGGCTGAGACCAGCAGTTTGTCACAGCAGTTCTTAACCTGGCTGCTTCAGGATACTTAAGGATAGAGGAACAAGGTAAGTGACACCACGAGGAAAGAATCTGGCAAATCCAGAATGTGGGGTATTCTAGAAGACAACCAACCTGGGCTCTTCAAAAAGTAAACATCGTGGGAGCAAGAAAGGGGGGGGCTCTGCTATCAGTTCTTCTACACGTGTTTCTCCAACCTGAGCTTGAATAAGAATCACCTGGCTGGTTAAAAGGCAGATTCCTGGGCCCCACCCCCAGAGTTTGAGTCTGGAGGTCCAGAGAGGGGCCAGAGAAGTTGCATTTCTAACAGGTTCCAGGCGCTGCTGATGCTGCTGGTCCCAAACCTCCCTGTGAGTAGCTGTTCTAGACTACAGGAGACTGAGAAGACATGACGACCAACTGCAGTGTCCAAACCTCACTGGGTCCTGATTTGGAAAATAAATATCTCTAAATTGCATTTGGGAATAATTGGGTTCATTTGAATGCAGACTCAGTATTAGAAGATATTAGAGAATCACTATTAATTTCTTGGGTATGATGACAGGATGTGGCTCTAGGGGGAGATGTCCTCATTTTTAGCAGATTCATGCTAAAGTATTTAGGGGTTAAGTGTCGCGGTGTCTACAACTAACTTTCAAATGTTTCAGCAAAATGGACACACACAGAGAAAGCAATATGGCAAAATGGTAATTCCTGAATCAGGTGGTGGCCGTGTGAGTGGTCATTATATCATTCTTTCGGCTCTTCTGTGTTTGAACATTTTAAAAATAAAAAGCTAGGGCGGGGGGCCAGCCTGGTGGAGTAGTGGTTAAGTTCACGCGCTCCGCTTCAGTGGCCTGAGGTTCGAAGGTTCAGATCCTGGGCACGGACCTACGCGCTGCTTATCAAGCTATGCTGTGACAGGCGTCCCACTTATAAAGTAGAGGAGGATGGGCATGGATGTCAGCCCAGGGCCAATCTTCCTCAGCAAAAAGAGGAGGATTGGCAGCAGATGTTAGCTCAGGGCTAATCTTCCTCACCAAAAAAAAAAAAAAAAAAAAGCTAGGGAGGATGTGGGGAGAAATTGGGCTAGTGCAGCTGCAGCATAATTGAGTGAGGGGGGCCTCAATGGGACAAGGCTGGCCTGCTCTTGGCAGCCCGTCCAGGCCATCTAAGGATCTTGGATTCTATCCTGAGCACACGAGGAAGCCCTTGAAGGTTTTAAGCAGGATGTGACATAATCTGATTTTTTTTAAATTTATAGCTTTAAAAAAGATGTTTTCCTTTTGAGGCTTGGCAAAAGGGATGACGTAGAAAATGGTTCATGGCCAAGCACCAGAGAGCTGCCAATGTCTGCACCAGGAAGACATAATTATCAAATTATAAACCAGAAGCCGCCTCGTGTCTTATCATCCTCCATAAGCCTGGATTCTTTGGTTCCCAAAAGCTGGGTGAAAATGAAAACTCATAATCATTTACAGACAATAACAACACAGAGACTGAGGCACCGCCCAGACAAAGTAAATCAGATTCCTGGCACCAGGATCTGTTCGAAGACCCCCAGGTGATCCTTCCTTGCAGCCCGGCTGAGCCCATGGTCCTGGAGTGAGGAGTGCCAGCAGGCCCGTGACCGCTCGGCCCCCAGAGTCCCTGAGAACAAGGCTGGCCCTTGGTGACTATGAAAGCCCTAACCGGCAAGGACATCTCATCGCACCCTGGACCTCTCCCACGTATGGACAGACCCTGGCTCTGGAGGACCAAGGTCAAGGAAACCCACCCTCCCAGGATTTCAGGACCTCTCACTTTTTCTTTTCTTTCTCACTTAATGGACTTCTCTGATTATATCAATGATCCATATGCATTATAAAAAATTAAGATAATATATAAAAGTATAAGAAAGTAAAATCACCTAAAATCCCACCACCCCAAAGGAGCCGCCATTTTGCTTGGTGACCACACTTCAGGAACTCCATAATGAGGCTGGACCCCCGTGCCAACACATAGTGGGGTCATAACACATGGGCTCTGTTTATCCTGGCCAGTCTCCGCTTTTCTTTGGGCTTACCTCCCACCCTTGTCTCTACTCCGCTCCATCCCTCCCCAGGTAACCAAAGCTAACAACGCAATGTGCTGCCTCTAGTACCTTCTCTATCTCACATGATCGTACCCAAGCACATATATGCATAGAAAGGGGGTTGCTTTTTGTTTTACAAAACTGGAATCCTATTATTCACACTTCTCTCCATTTATTTTACTTTCTACACTTAAGAATGCTTAATGGAATCCCACCAAGGCAACTGGGACCGATCTAATTCATTCTGTCTCGTGGCCACGTAGTATTCTATGGTGTGGCTGCTTCACAGTCCATTAAACATCTCCTCTTGGGTGGGCGTTCACCTTGTTTCCAGTTGTAGCTGCTGCAAACCCCACTACAATAATCGTCCTTTAAAAACTTATTGGAGGGGCCGGCCCAGTGGCGCAGCGGTTAAGTTCTCACGCTCTGCTTGGCGGCCCGGGGTTCACTGGTTCGGATCCTGGGCGCAGACCTATTCACCACTCATCAAGCCGTGCTGAGGCGGTGTCCCACATAGAAGAACTAGAAGGACCCACAACTAGGATATACAACTATGTACTGGCGGCTTTGGGGAGAAGGAAAAAAAGAGGAAGATTGGCAACAGATGTTAGCTCAGGGCCAAATTTCCTCAAAAAAAAAATTAAAACTTATTGGAGCAGAAGAAAAAATTGAAGAATAATGGCTGAAAACTTCCTAAATTTGATGAAAAACGTGGATCTGTCCCTCCAAGAATCTTAGTGAACATTCTGATAACATGTAAACTCTACTCAGAGCTGAGCCATGTAGTAAATTATGATTACCTTTTCTTTCTGCACAAATTTTTGTTTTCTTAGTGTTAGTAATTTTCTTTTTTTATTTGCTTAGAATAATCTATGTATGTATTATTAATTCAACCTCAAACTCTCCACCAGTTGTTTAAATCGTTTCTCAAGATGTTCAGTTGGATTAAGTGGTTTTCAAATTTAATCTTCTTAAGAAATCTCTGCTAGAGCCGCTGCCCTGCTCCAGTATGAACCGAGTGCTCCCCCGGCCTGTCGCACAGCGTCATCCTGGGGTCCGTCTCGTCTCATCATTTCTCCGAGGAGTCCTTTCCTCTCTTTTCTATGTTGGCGCCCCTATTCCAGTATCGAATTATGTTCCTTCTACTTGGGTTTCTCTCTTGTTTTGGTGGAGCACATTCTCCTGTGGTTGTCCAATAAAAGGTGCAGAAGAAGTAAACTTTTTGAGATCTTGCAAAACAATTTTTATGGGATGTTGCCAGATTGCTTTGTTATCAGTTCGCACTTCCATCAGCAGCATATGAGAGAATGCTGCCCCCCACCCCCATCTGCACCTTCATTTTTGCCTGCCTGATGGGTATAAAGTGCTAGCTCCTTGGGATTCGAATTTGCCTTTCCCTGCTTACAAGCGAGGTGGAGCGTCTTTAGTTTATGTGTTTGCCATTTGGATTTGCTCCTCTGAATTGTCTCTTCATACTCTGCCATTTTTCTTTGGGTCTGTTTGTCTCTTTGCTGTCAACATGTAAGGATAGGCATGGACCGTTCATCTGCCGTATTTGCAAATACGAATCATCCTTTAAGTTTACTTAAGGTATCGTCCCATAATTTTTCCCTCCAATTTGAACATAGATTTATCTAAAAGATTTTTGGTGGCCGCTGGACTTCTTTTCTTGATTTGAAAATTTCCCCCAATCCCTAAATAGTAAGTATAGTTTCCTACATTTTCTTCAAAGACTTTTATTAAGCTTTAATTCATCTGTAATTTACTTTTGTTTATGATATGAGGTATCGATCCAATTTTATTTCTTTATTTTTTCCAAATGGATAGCCAATAGTGCGGGCCTCTATTACTAAATCCACTGTCCTCTCCCGATTGGGTTGAAGTTCCACTTTTGTCATGATTTCCATTCCCATAGATAACGGGATCCATTTCTGGGTTGTCTAGTCAGTTGCCCTGCTTGCAGATTTTTGACATTTTTCATGTGAAATTTAATATAGTGTTATCTAACTTTTTTAAAGTCTCATTGATATTTTAATTGGAATTGCATTTGGGGACATGCATATTTTTCTGATATTTTAAGTCATGCCATTCTCTGATATTAGCTCTTTCTCTTTGTCCTTCAACACATTTTGTTCTTCATAGAAGTCCTGCATTTTCCTCTTAAATTATCCCCTAATAACATAAATGTGGATGAAATATGTCCTTTTCTCCATTTCCAGCCTGTGATTTCTTACAATGTCAAGTTATCTCTTCTTTTTCAATAGTGAGCGTTTCATTTTTTTATCCTGGCGTATTTAATAGAACCTCCAAAACACTATTATGTTTTGATTCTAAGGGAAACGGCTTTAGTATTTAGGATGATGTTTGCTGTTAGGTTTTGGCAAAGAACCTTTATCATACTTAAGTATTTTATTCCCTTTTTTTTAGTATTTTTAGGAAAAGCTATTGAATTTTTTCAGCTGACTTTTCAACATCAACTGATATGATCGCATTGTTACTCTCCTTTTGTGTGATGTGAAGAATTAAGTTGATCAATTACTTGGTAATGAACCTGTCTTGCATTCCGGAAATAAGCTGTATTTGCTCAAAGTGTGTTATTTTTTTGATACACAATTGTATTTTATTTGTTAGCATTTTAATTAGAATATTTGTATCCAAGTCATAGAGAGATTGGTCTATGATTTACCGGCTTGTGTTTTGTTTTTTGTTCTTGTTGTAATTTGTTTGTTGATTCACTGTGTTTATCAGGTTTTTATATTAAGGTCATGCTGCCTTCATAAGATAAAATGGAGGGTTTCCGTCTTTTTCTATGACCTAGAATAGTTTAAGCAACATTAGAATTACCTTTATTTTTATCAGTTTAAACTATCCGAAGATTAACTAAATTCATCTTTGAAATTGACACCAGGAGTCTCTACAATTTTATACATACAAAAAACGTATGCAACATACAAGTAATTAGGAGACAGGGAATGAAGACCCAGGAGCCAAATTAAGGTACAGTCATAACTTACTTGTCCATATCACCAAGGCTCAGCTTGGCTGAGAGGGTGACACCCACTGCCTTCCCCTGATGGCCTTTCTGGAGCAGGTCAGACTGTCGAGCAGGTTTCTTAGGAGGAGGTGAGACCCCACAGTGCGATTTGTGGTTTTCTCTCCTCTCTTCTCTTTTTCTTTGTAATAACAATGTACCCACATTCAAACTCCTGCTGTTTTATTGACTGGGTGAAGCTTTGTAGGCAATAGAGAGACAGGATGGGAAAGGACAGATGAGGCTTTGAATCCCAGTTCTGCGCTGGGCGACCTGTGCGGTGCTGGCTTCTCAGCTGTAAAATAAGATTTGTGTGAGGTTTGAATAAGATAAAGACTGCGCAGTGTCTGCAGATATTCCACAAACGTGTCTCCTCCCTGTCCCCTCCCCACCTCACCCCTAGCAGAAGAAGGCTGCTCTTTGTCATGTGGGCAAGAGGGAGCCACTGCAGGTCATTGAGGTGGGGAGTCGCCAAGGTCCAATAAAGCACAATGGGAAGGGTTTCATGCAAGGAGGTGGATTTAATTAGCCTGATGTTACAGACGAGGAGACTGAGGCACAGAAAGGGGACGTTCCTTGCCCAAGGTCACATAGCTACAGAGTAACAGTGCTAGAATCTGAACCCACATCTTTCTGACTCCAGGCCTGCCGGTCACAGGGTCTATCCTTCTCACCCCCAGAATCTGGGAGACACCCCCAGCTCTCCATAGCTCTGCCACCAGCTTCTTGGGAGGGACGTGTGTCACCCGTTGTGGCCCAGCACCTTCCAGTAGCTGCCCCCGCATGAGTCACTCACCAGAGCCAAGCGAAAGAACCCACCTTCTGGGGGAGTTCTCTGCGTGCGAGCATCTCGGTTCCGTCTTAGTCACCACTTCTCTTGGTTCCCACCCTTCCCCCGACTGCCGGGAGCCTGCGCATCCCCAGCCAGAGCCGCCTGTGCCAGCCCCAGTGGGCTCCGGCCCTGGCCATGGCAGGGGTTTGGTGGTGGGGCTGGTGAGGCCGGGTGCTGAGATGGCTGGGGCAGGGTGGCTGGGGGCACTGGGCTCTCTAACCACCGTTGGCTCCCCTCAACCCAAGTGAGAGAGGCAAACTTGCCAGGTAAATGGCCTCTGTACTGATATCGCAGACCCTTCTGGAAGGCTGACTTCAGCCGGGCCCTGCTCTAAGCCCTTTGCCTCTATTAAGACATTTAATCCTCATAGAAGCTCATGAAACACTACTGTCCCTATTTTATAGATGAGGCAACTGAGGCTCGGAGAGGGGAAGCGACTTGCTCAAGGTCACAGAGCCAGCAAGGGACAGAGCAGGGAGTCCAGCTCAGGCAGCCTGTGGCCCGAGGCCATGCACAGACTCAGTACACGACATGGCCTCTTTGCCCTGCTGGCTGCCTCTGGCCCTCCCCTCCATGACTGGTACTCCGGCACTGACACTGTCCCAAAGGCCAGGCAAGGCTGAGTCCCTGCCCGGGGCCTCGTCCTGCCCCTTGAGCCCAGCCCAGCCAGAGAATGGCGAGCAGGGGGCCCCCCTTGCACAGGAGAGCTCTTGGCTGGGCACCATGAGTGCCCAGGCAGCCAGGCCCATCAGCCTCTGGGCCTTAGTAGGTGGTTTCCTTTGCTTGGAACACCCTCCTGCTTCTCTCCACTGGATCAGGCCCCTCTGCTGCACAGCTCAAGGGCAGCAGCAGCTCCTCTGGGGAGCCCTCTGCGATGTGCCCACATAGAACCCTACACTTCCCCTAGTGAGTCCCAAATTGGCATTTGCTTGCTGTGACCTTAGGCAAATTACTGAATCTCTCTAAGCCTCAGTTTACGCATCTATAAAATGGGGCCGATCATATCTCAAGGGGTTGTTGCGAGGATGAAGAGAAGCTGGGCCCCGTGCTTATAGCAGGGACCGGCCCACAGCAAATGCTCACTAAATGGGTTTGTTTTATCTCATTGATTTGTGAACACTGGGTTGTAATCGTTTGTGTCTGTTTCTCCCACGGGACCACGTGCTCTGCTAGAGCAGAAGTGCTGTCCTGTTTCCTTGCTTGTCCCAGAGCCCAGCACAGGGCCTACCCTGGAGGACATCTCCACATACATTCTATTTTTTTTTTCTTAAAATGAGAACTTTTTTTTTTTTTGAGGGAGATTGGCCCTGAGCTAACATCTGATGCCAATCTTCCTCCCTTTTTTTTCCCCTTTTTTCTCCCCAAAGCCCTAGTAGATAGCTGTATGTCATAGTTGTACATCCGTCTAGTTGCTCTATGTGGGTCACCGCCTTAGCATGGCTTGATGAGCGATGCATAGGTCCGCGCCCAGGATCCAAACCGGCAAACCCCGGGCAGCCGAAGGTGGAGCGCATGAACTTAACCACTACACCACCGGGCCGGCCCCTACCCACATCCTATTTATTGGATAAACGCTCAAGGGTCCAGCTCCCTGCAGGTGGGCGGCAGCTGAGGGCTGGAGCCCGTGCTCACTGAACATCAGCCTAGGCTCGGCCTGGACAGGGGCTGTCCCTCCCTGGATGTGTGACCTTGAGCAAGTCACTTCAGTTAACCGCTCTGCAACTCAGTGCCCTCGATGGCCAAGTAGTGATAAGAATAGTCTTCTCTCCACCGGCTCTTCTGAGGGTTAATTGAACTGGTATTTATCAAGCACTTGGGACGGGGCTGGCCCACGGTCGGTGCTGTATGAGTGTTGCTGAAATACAAAGCAGCTGCAACCCTTCAGTGTCAGCCTTCCTGTCGACGTTTGGCCAGCTCTCTCTTCCCGCCCCGGCCACCTCAGGGTCTCGGGCACAAGGGGCACGTCTCCGGCACCTCCTTCCTCATGCCATGCCCTTGCTGTTCCAGTCATCTCAAGGCCCTGCTCCCAGCCGAGCCTCCCGTCCCAGCTTCTGGGGCCTGGATGCCCTGCGCCAGGCCGGATGCTCCGTGCATGGAGCAAGTAGGACAGTCCACAGAATCCGGGAGTAGAAGAAACAGGATAACCATATTTTCTGACCAAACATAACTTTCTTGCCTCTGTCCCCTCACTGCCTCTGACAACATAATTGAGACATGTTCAGGGACATTCAGTCCCAACTGGCGATCTTTAGTCATTTGGAGACTCTGGGTCCCAGCCATTTTATGACGGTGGCTGTGGTGTTCTTCCCCATGGCTTGCCTCTGGGCTGGCCCATGGGCCGGTGAGGGGTGGGGAGGAGGCCGCTAAAGTGACTGGGTGACAGGGGAGAGGAGAACAGGTCTGGACTGAGCTGGGGCTGGCTGATGCTTCGGGCCCACCCCCTCCCACCTGCCCCAGCGGCGCAGGGCGAGCAGGAGCGCTGTGGTTTCCCCTGCAGCTTCAAGGCTTTCTTCTTCGTGTTTGCTGTTGCTAAGCTGCCCAAGTCTCCTGCTCGACGCCCGGCTGGGCCTCAGCCCTCAGCTACAAGGTCACGTCACCCCTGAGAAGAATGAGCCTCCCTGTTGGCAGGCACATACCCATTCCTCTCAGCTACCTTCTATGTCCCCATTAGAGCCTGCAGAAACTTCTGGAAGGCCTCTTCACCAGTGCATAGGCCGTGGGATACCTCTTCTCCCGTCCCCCAGAAATGCCCTCCCATCCCCTCTCCACTCTGTCCCTTTCACGCCCGTGGGTAGGCTTGTCAGATAAAATACAGGACACCAGTTAAATTTGAATTCGGACAACGAACAAATAATGTTTTTGTATAGGTATGTCCCAAATATTGCATCCTGTGTTTTCATTTGCCAGCACAACTCCTGGGGCTGGATTTGTCTGTGAGGACCTGGCCCAGCAAATCCCGCTGGGGAGAGGGTCTTTGGTCCCCTTTTCTCTCAAAGACCCCAAACTCCTTGAGACCCTTTTGCTGCATTTCCTTCCCTGCCCTCTGCCCCTACCCCGACTTTTCCCTCGCCCTGGACCGGCCCCAAGGAGACCAGGAGGGAAAACCCCGCATGCTCCTCTTCATCTCAAACTCTCCCTCTGGGGCCCTGCCAGCTCGTGCACATTTTCTCTTGCTGGCAGGAGGAACTGTTCTCCCGCTCGGCATCCCCTCCCAGACCCTCTGTCTCACACCTGGCAGTCCTCTGAACTGGCAGTTTGGGCTCACCCTCTGCATCCCAGCTGCTTTTGTGGGGGGCGGTGAGAACAGAGCACACTGAGGTCTCAGATTACGAGGCCACCACAAGTCAGCCCTGCACGCCCTCCTGCCATGTGCACGGCCTCTGCTGTGAGTCCCGCTACAAGGTGCCCATTTGACAGATGAGGACACGGAGGCTCAGAGAGGTCAGGGCCCGTCCCAGGTCACACAACTGTGAGTAGCGGGCTGGAGGTCTCTTCCGAGGGCCTTGGGGCTGCCCAGAGCAGGCCCTCACCTCCTCGGAGACTTGGGTTCCCTGCAGCGATGCCACAGGCCCTGTAGGGAGGGGCTAAGCTGCTGGGGCTCCAGGCCCCTCCACTGTGAGGTCTTTTCTCACGGGAGCTGGGGCTGCAGCCGCCTGGTGAAGCCTCATCCCACCACCCGCAGCTGAGGCTGCATGTGACACTTCCTCTCTGAGGATCAGCCACAGCCGGCTCCGCTCCGCTCGCTTGGGGAGAGGGAGGAAGAGGAGGCCCCTTCCACCCATGGGAACTCGGAGAGGTCCGAGTGCTTGAGGTGGCCAGGCCCACCCGTGGGGGGCTCAGGAACGGGCGAGGCCCCTTTAGAACTAGCGCCACTCACCAAGGACCGGGGCAAGTCATTTTGTGGCTCCAGGTCCCGGTTTCCTCATCCAAAAATAGAGTCGACAATACTTTCTACATCACAGGCTTGAAGAAAGGATTAAAAATGGCCTTAAATAATAAACACGAATGGTTCACACTTAGTGTGTATTGTATGCTGGACACTGTTCCAGGCACTCTATACAATAAACTAAATTAACCATCTCAGCTACCCCATGAGGTGGGTACTATTATCATCCCCACTTTATACATGGAGAAACTGAGGCAGAGAGATGAAGTCACTTGCTCAAGGTCACATGGCTGCTGGATTTAGTGTTCTAACTAAGGGCTCAAGGGTCCAGGCTGTTAACTACTACAGCTGATGTGCAGAACACGCAGTACAGAAGTGCTCAATACACCTCCAAATCAGGGATCACCTCTGAAATGGCCCATGAATAGACAGACAGCAAACAGACCAGAACATCCAGAAAGAGGTCAGAGGAACTTACTGTGGGATATGGCACCATTTCAGATTAGTAAAGAAAATATATGGGCCGGCCCCGTGGCTTAGCGGTTGAGTGTGCGTGCTCCGCTGCTGGCGGCCCGGGTTCGGATCCCGGGCGTGCACAGACGCACCGCTTCTCCGGCCATGCTGAGGCCGCATCCCACATACAGCAACTAGAAGGATGTGCAACTATGACACACAACTATCTACTGGGGCTTTGGGGGGAAAAAAAAATTAAAAAAAAAAAAGAAAATATAGATTATTCAATAAATGGCATTGGGACAAGGTTTAGCCATCTGAAAAAAATAATAATAAGGCTGTTCCATACTACACACCTTATACCAGCATAAATTATATTAAAATTTTAAATGAAAACAATGAAACAGCAACAATGCTAAACTAAATATCAGATTTCTTTTTTTTTTTTTTTGTGAGGAAGATCAGCCCTGAGCTAACATCCATTCCAATCCTCCTCTTTTTGCTGAGGAAGACTGGCCCTGAGCTAATATCTATTGCCAATCTTCCTGCTTTTTTTCCCCGTTTTCTCCCCGAAGCCCCAGTAGATAGCTGTATGTCATAGTTGCACATCCCTCTAGTTGCCATATGCGGGACGCTGCCTCAGCATGGCTGGACAAGCGGTGCGTTGGTGTGCGCCCATGATCCGAACCCAGGCCACCAGTAGCAGAGTGCGTGCGCTTAACCGCCAAGCCACAGGGCCGGCCCACCAGATTTCTTTTTTAATCTCAGAGTGGGAAAGGCCTGACTATGACACAAAACCTAGAATTCATAAAATAAAAGATTGATAAACTTTACTACGTAAAAATAAGAGAATCCTCATGGCAAAAGCTCACGATAAATGATGATAAACATGATAAATGACAAGTGTCACAGGTGGCTCGCTTTGTGAAGTTTCATCAAGATGCACACTTATGATTTGACCCTTTACTGTGTATCTTATACTTCAGAAAGTTTTTTCAAAAAAAGATAAGTGACAAACTGGGAAAATATATTTGCTCCTCATATCACAGAGGAGAGTTAATTTTCCTAATATATAAAGCGTTTGTAGAAATAAATAAGAAAAAACTACTCAAAATATGGCAACGGACACAAACAGGTCACAGAAAAGAAAATACAAATAAGTCTTAAGCACATGAGAGGATGCTCATCTTTTCTCATAATGAGAAATGCAAATGAAAACTACAGTTCAATGCCAATTTTTTGCCTGACAGTTTGGCAAAAGATTAAAGAGTTCAATAGCACTCTGAGTTGGCAAGGATGTGGGGAGACAAGCGCTGTCAGATATCGGTTGTGGGGGTGTCCACTGGCCCCCTCCTCCGAAGGGGAATTTGGCAATGTCTACCAAAATCACACACGCTCGTTCACTCTGACCAAATGACTCCACTTCTAGGGATCCATTACACAGAGATACTCCCACAGAGGCTAAATGACTTATGTATAAGATTGTTCATTGCAACGTTTTTTTTTTGTAAACTAAATTATTGGGAACAATCTAGATGTCCATGACTAGAGAACTAGGTAAGGAACATCTATATAAGGGCAAATTATGCAGTTGTAAAAAAGAATGAGCAAGATTTTGGGGTGCGATACAGAACAATCTCCAGGCTACACTGTTACATGAAAAAAGCAAGATACAAACAGCATACAGAATTATACCATTTACATGAAAAGGAGGGGCGAAGAATACGCATGTACGTGCATTTGCTCGTATATGCATGAAAACTCCCCGGGGAACAGATAACAGCAACTGTACCTTGGGACAGGGACTTGGTGGTGGGGATGGGTGGCAGGGAGATTTCCCACTGTATACCCTTCAGTGCCTTTGAGATTTTGAAAGACAGGAATGTAATGTCTATTTTTGAAAATGTCTTAAATTTTAATTTTAAAGCTTTGAAAATAAAATGGGGCAGGCTCTACTCAGCTGTACTCAGTTGTTGACACGTGGGAAGGCAGGCCCGGCATTGCCAGATCTTTCAGGTATTCAGGAGAAGCTGGAACTAGAATTTCTGTGTGGGAATTGCCTGTGTTCTTCAGGCTGGCCACCATGGGGGCCCGGAGTTGCCCTGTCCTTACTGGCTTCTGTCTGAATTAGGAACTCTGTATTCGAGGTTGCAACGTGCTCAGGTGAAAGTGCATTTCCTAGCCTCCCTCGCAGTCAGGAGTGGTCACTGGAATAGAAGCTGTGGTCTCCCTGAGTGGAGATGCATAAAACCTCTCTAGTGGGGGCTTTAAGTTGATGGAAGGGGGGCACATTTTGGCCCCCCCGATCCCTGCCCCAGCCCTTCTTCTTCTTCCTGCCAGAACACAGATGTGAGCATCAGCAGCCATCTTGTGACCAAGAGCTAAGAGCTGAGGATGGTGAAGCAGAAATACGAAAGGAAGCTGGGTCCTTGGTGACACTGCAGAGCTGGCACGCCTCCCTGGACTGGGCACTCTGGCTGAAGGCACACCGTTCACATGGTGGACATTGCAGATTTGTATGTGCATTGTGACCATTTTCTGGAATACAGTAGTGGAATGTCTTATTTGAACAAAATGAACATATTACAACAATTTTCCAGTAGGTGGAAAAAAGTCTCTGGAGAACAGGGCATCTTTTTCTAATTTGTGCAAAGACCCAGCTGCCTCCCTCCAGTCTTTTTTTTTTTTTAACACCCAAAAGAATTTAATTCTATGTGATACAGCAGCTAATTTTTAAAAAGTTAAATAAAAGAAACCCCATCCTAAAATTCCTATGGAATCTCAAGGGACTCCGAATAGCCAAACAATCTTGAAAAGGAAGAAAGTTAGAAGACTCACATTTCCTGATTTCAAAACTTATGACAAAGCTACAGCAGTCAACACAGTGTGGTACTGGTTGGTATAAAGACAGACATATAGACACATGGAATAGACTACAGAGTCCAGAAAGAAGCCTTCACTCATATGGTCAAATGATCTTCAACAAGGGAGCCAAGACCACTCTATGGGGAAAGGACAATCTTGTCAACAAACGGTACTGGGAAAACCGGATATCCACATGGAAAAGAATGAAGTTGGACCCTCACCTAACATCATATACAAAAATCAACTCAACATGGATTAAAGACCTAAATTTAAGACATAAAAATATAAAACTCCTGGAAAAAAAAACATGGGAAAAGCTTCATGGCATTGGATTTGACAATGATTTCTTGGATGTGACACCAAAGGCACAGCAACAAAAGCAAAAATAAATGAGACTACATAAAACTTAAAAGCTTCTATGCATCAAAGGACACAAGCAACAGAGTGAAAAGGCAGCCTACAGAATGGGAGACAGTATTTCCAAATCATATATCTGATACAGGGTTAATGTCCAGAATATATAAAGAACTTCTATAACTCAATAACAACAACAACAAAACAAATAACTGGATTTAAAAATGGACAAAGGATTTGAAAAGACATTCTCCAAAGAAAATATACAAATGGCCAACATGCATACGAAAGATGCTCAATATTACTAATCATTAGGAAAATGCAAATCAAAACCACAAGAGGTACCACCCCACACCCATTAAGATGGCTACTATCAAAAAACAGAAAATAACAAGTGTTGACGAGGATGTGGAGAAATTGGAACCCTTGTGCACTGTTGGTGGGAATGTAAAATGGTGCAGCCACTACGCAAAACAGTACGGCAGTTCTTCAAAAAAATTTAAAAACAGTATTACTATATGATCCAGCAATTCCACTTTGGGTATATACCCAAAAGAATTGACAGCAGACTCTCGAAGAGATATCTGCACACCCATGTTTATCACAGCATTTTTCACGATAGGCACGAGGTGGAAGCAACTCAAGCGTCCATCCACAGATGAGTGGATAAACAAAATGTATCCATACAATGGAATATTATTCGGCCTTAAAAAGGAAGGAAATTCTGGCATATGCTGCAACATGGATGAACCTTGAGGACATAATGCTAAGCAAAATAAGCCAGACATAAAAAGACAAATACTGTATGATTCCACTTATATAAGGTACCTAAAGTAGTTTAATGCATAGAAACAGAAAGTAGAATGGTGGTTACCAGGGGCTGAGGGGGAAGGGAAACAGGGAGTTGTTGTTTAATGGGTACAGAGTTTTAGTTTTACAAGATGAAAACGTTCTGGAGATCTGTTGCACAACAATGTGAATATAGCTAACACTATTCAGCTGTTCACTGAGAAATGGTTATGATGGTGAATTTTCTGTTATGCATTTTCTTTACTGAAATAAAAAAAAAATTAAACACGGCGGTGGGCCACCAGTTTGCAGTCTCTCTTTTAGACAGTGCTTCCCCAAAGGAGGGCATGTACCACGTGTTAGCACTGCAAGGACCGTGGGGAACTTGTCACTTAGGGGCTCACGTGTTTGTCTTAAGCTCTCTTTTAATTCATTCATTCAACACTACTCACCGAGCCCTGACTGTGCCAAGCTCTCTGCTAGGCCCTGGAGTGACAGAGATAGACAGGGAGCTCACAGTCTAGAGAGGGACAGACAAGGAACACCAAACGCATAAAAAGATCAGCGTTATGATGCCAACTCAATGGGGTAACAGGATACAGGGGAGCCGGCAGGGAGACAAGACTACAAGGAGCAGACAGGGAGGGCCCCTGAGGAGGGGAGATTTCCTCTGAGATCCGAATGACAGAAGAAGCCCCGTGAGGACATGGAGAAGAGCTCCAGGCAGAGGGACAGCAAGTGCACAGACCCGGAGGCAGAAATGAGCCTGGCTCGTCTTGGGTGGAGAAGCGCAGGAAAGCCAGCGTGCCGGACTCGGGGAGCCAGTGGGACGTGAATGGTTGAAATTTGCCAGCAGCCCCCTGCACACGAAACAGATAAAAACCAGTCTTTTATCGGCATAAACTTGTTTTGTGATTCAAATGTATTATTATCTTTTATGATAAAGAATAAATTATAACAACAAACTGTTTCGTCCTAGAGAAAGGCTGGGTCGACAGAAGCCCCTCAATGTATCATTTTTGCCTCAACACATCCAATGTCTGCTGAGCCCCTGAATTAGCTCCTTGGAGTGATTTAAAAACCCCTCATCTGCTGGTGCCCCATCACCCCCCTCAGCAGATGGGTGTACTGAGGCCCAGAGCAGGGAAGGGGCGCCAAGCAAGGCCAGGGCAGAGCAGGAGTGAAGCCTGGAGGTGAGGGGCACCTGGTTCCCAGTTTGGGGGGCGGGGCCTGGGAGAAGGAGGGTTCCACAGCCCATGGCCCTTACCTATGTGGGAGAAGCCACAATTGCGGGGCATAGAGGGCCCCAGGCTCTACTTCTCTTAAGGGAAGAACTCCCTCCCCGCCCCCCAGGTACCCTGGGCGTGGGTGTGGGGCCTGGGCTGGGCCAAGGGCATGGTGGAGGTGACCAAAGAGGGAGGGACAGTTGGGGGTCAAGCGAGTGGCCTGCTGGCAGGGCTGGGGGTGTCTGGTCACAGTGGCAGCAGCAGCCACCTTCTCAGCAGGACCATCCCCTCACTTCCTGCTGGTTTTCCAAGCCTGCTTCAGCCCTCTCCCATGATCCTCTGGGCCTGGATCCCCCGCCAGTGAAGCTCTTTGAATCAAACAGCCCCAGCTAGTTTCTGTTGCTTCTACCAGGAACTCTGAAGGATCTAGAGGGTCTCCCAGGCTCCAGTGCCTCCACAGTCATCCCTACAGCCCCTGTGATGGCCGCTAGGGTCCCAGCTCTGCCCTCGACTAGCCATGTGGTCTTGGGCAGGTGATGGTGGGCTCTGCCGGGCTGGGATCAGGACATGGGAGAGCCAGAAAAGGGCTCTCAGTCCCTCTGGGTTTCCTAAAATTTAATTCTGAGTCCACATGCAGGACTTTCCATATCCATAACTGCCTGTACCCAATCTTCCTCTTATTTTCTTTAAAATTACTTCATTTTTGAACCTAAATTCATTTACTAGGCAACTACATGTCACACTCCTAAACAGAAAGCCAGTGTTGCTTGCCCTATATAAACGGAAATCCTAAAAACCAAATTCAGCAAAATCAAAACAATTATGTAATTCCATAGTGCAGCCCGCTCAGGGCCCTGAGCTTGAGGCTTCCTCCCTCTGTGTAAGAAAGTGGATTAGCAGGTGTCGAGGGGAAGACACAGCAGCACCCAAAAGAGACTTTCTCTGTCACCATAATCAGAATTGAGAAGAAAATGACTTTCTCTCCCAGGATTTAAGGTGCATTAATGCTGCCTCTGTTTAAAATGGGCATGTATATGCACACCCAGACTTTGGCAATGACCCATCTAATTCAGAGTCTTGTCACTTAGAGTCCTGTTCCCAGCTGTGTGACCTTGGGTAAGTCACTCAGCTTCTCTGTACCTCCGTTTTCCCATCAATAAAATAGAGTTAATAACCGTACCCACTTCACAGGGGTGTTGTGAGGATTAAAACAATGAATGGGACAGGACAGGGCCTGTCACAGAGTAAGTGCTGCCAAGAGTCTGTTAAATGAATAAGCCTGCCATAGTACAGATGGGACCACTGAGGTGCAGGGAAGGGAAGGGACGGGCTCAGGAACACGTGGGAGTATCCCTCCTCTCAGCCCCTCACCAGCCCCAGCTGCCTACCCCTCAGACCCTGGCACGTGCCCTCCCTGCTGCCCTCATTTGCCAGGTCTTTCTGAGTCCAGGCCGTGGCCAGACTGCTTGATTTAATTCTTGCACCCACCCCGTGAGGGAGGTGGGTCCATCAGGCCCAGTCCACAGAGGGTGGGACTGAGGCCTAAGGTGACACAATTCCTCTGTCTGTCTCTGTGTGTATCGGGGCTGGGAGGAAGACGCAGTGGATTCTGGGCTCCCCCCACCCCCATCCAGCCCCAGCCCTCCCCACGCATTATCTCTAGGCGGCAGCAGCTCAGCCTCCCAGTATCTCTCTGATCCCCCAAATTTCCGGTTCCCCAAAGACAACTCAGGATGTGGGGAGGGAGGGGCAGGGAGAGGAGGAGGGAGACAGAGAATGAGAGAGAGATCACAGAGAGAGACAGAGAGCCACAGAGAGACACAGAGAGAGACTATCCAAGACAGAGAAACAGACAGAGACAAACAAAGAGAGACAGATGAGAGACAGCGCTTCCAAGACAGAGAGTGAGAAACAGATTGAGGCAGACAGAGATGGAGAAAGACAGAAACAGAGTCAGAAAGGGAGGGGTGACCCAGAGATACACAGAGACAAAGGGAGATAGGAGGGAGATGCCGCAAGACTGAGATGCAGAACTGAAAGCAGCAAGTGGGACAGCGAGGGAGGGGGCTGGAGTCAGGGTTTGGAGTGTAGGGGTTTGCGGGGGCCCGGAATCAGAAAGAAAATTGGGGAGCCTGAGAGCCAGGTAGGAGAGGGTGAGAAATGCTCAGAGACCCCCCTCCAGGGGCACGAGGAGGCAGACAGGGACAGGGACCCTGAGCACGTAGGCAGGAAAGCCCACGGGAGGAGACCAGAGGTCCCATGTCCCCCTCCTTCTCGGAATTCAGCCCCCACGGGGCCACAGATGCGCCAGGCGTGCCCCCTTTGGGCTCGAGCAGCCCTCGCTCGTGTCCTCGAAAAGAGAGACTCGGCTCTCACCCAGCCCTGGAGCCACCCTCCACCTCACAGCCAGCAGCCCGGGTTCGAAGTCTGGCAGGGGAGTGCACTCTGAGTGGCCTCTGCTGCCCACACCGCCCAGGGACAGAAGTGGACAGAGAGGCCTGAGGAAGGACTTGGCGGGCACGGAAGGAGGCACTGGGGAGCAGGGGTTGCCTTGGACTGCTCAGGGAGGGAGAGCCAGCACCCTGCTTGGTCTGGCCACCGGCCCTCTGAGCCTCAGTTTCCTCACTATAAAAGCGTGATAATGAGAAATTACTCAGAGTCACACTAAGAACCAAATATGTGTGGAGTGTGTGGCATCGAGCACGCCATATGTAGGTGCCTGAAGGTGGGCCTTGTTGAAGGTTGATGCTCCACAGCATCCTGTCTAGATGAGTCAGGGCCCTTTCATTTGCAAACGACAGAAACCCAGCTGGAGCTGAGCCAAGTGAAAGAAAGGTGTTATTAACTCGTGCGACTCGGTTCATGGGTGGATCCAGTTTCAGGAACAAATGGGTCCAGGACTCAACCCACGTTCTCAGGAACCTTTCTCCCTCACCTCGGCACTGCTCACCTCTGTGCTGCCTTCTCTCTCACGGGTGCCCTTCACATGGTGGCCCCTGGAAGCTCCTCCCTGTTGAGTGGTCCCAGAGGAAAGATCGAGCTTTATTCCCAAGAGTTCTAGCAAAAGTTCCTGTGCAAAGCAGAGTTTACTCTCTGTGGAATTTTTCTTTTGGTTTGCCTCTTCGTTTTCTCCTTTTGCACCAACTTTTTACCAGTAGATAGCCTCCCTCCCCAACCCCAAAGTAGGCTGCATTTCCATAAATAACTTTCGAATTTGCTGGGTGACTTTAAGCAAATCACTTAACCTCTCTGAGCCTGTTTCCTTTTCTACAAAAGGGGCTCTTTCTACCTTATATATAGGAATGTTGTAGACTCAACGAAATAGTAAGTGTGGAATAAACGCATCTCAACAGCCACCCTCCCTTCTACCAGCAATAGCCTCTAGTTTTCTCTGTGTGCCTTCCCCATTTCCAGTTCCTTAGAATTGGGGTGAAGCATATGACACAGGCTTCAGTCAGCACATGACATTCTCCTGGCCAGTGATTGGTTTGGGGAGTCATGTGTCCCAAGCCAGGGCAATTAGAGTAAGTTTAGGGCTTTGGCTGGAGATGCTGGGACTTTTTGGCCGCCCCTCCCCCCATTCCCAGGGATGGGGACCCGGAAGGACATGGTCCCTGGAGCCGCTAGAACCATCGCATGACCACACAGGGAGAGACCGTGAAAATGGGGTCAATAGAGAAAGGAGAGCTGAAGAGAAACGAGAAGTTGGTGAATATTTAGGCCTCTGGCTCCAGCCAGACCTGAACGTTTCCAATCTTCTCAGCAACAAGGGATCCTAGTCTTTTACTTTCAGGGACATCTTTTGGGGCTAGGGATCCTAGCATGAGAAGGTTTTAAAACGTAAGTCCAACATGCTCAAAGGTCTCAAAGTCCAGACATCTAGTGGCAGAGTTAGGACTAAAACTTAAGCCTCCTCACTTTCCTCTAGCGCTCTTGCCGCCAAACGCCGTCCTCATTTTGGAATGAGAGCTCCTCAGCTCTGAGACTAATAACCCCATATAAATAAAGCAGAAGTTAGGAAAACCCACAGAGTGTCCCCTGAGGGGCTTGATGAGGAAGATGGGACGCTGGAGGGGCATGAGGGAGGAGGGTGGGCAGACCCGTGTGCACGGGACAGATGGGTTACCTGCCGTAGGATGTTCATCCAGGTGTCTCTGAGGGGCTGTTAGAAGAGGGGGTAGGGGAGGAAAAAGGTGAGTCTGGAGGTTTCTCATATTGGTTACAAGGCGCTCATCACTAGCCCAGGATGACCTGACTATGGTTGGGATTTGGTGGAAACGATAGCAGCCATGGTTATCCATTAGGAACCTTTTTGCTGCAAGTGACAGAAAGCCTGGCTCAAATTGACCTAAGCAGAAAAAAAAATTTTTGATTGGCTCATCAAGGAGTGATGGCTTCAGGCACATTGGATTTGGGTGCTGAGGCTACAGCACTGAATTTTTCTATTTCCCTTTCTATCAACTCTGCTTTCCTCTCCAGTGCCTTCCTTCTCTGGCAGCCTCTCTCCAAGAGGAAGCCTGCAAAACTCCGAGCCTATGTCTTCAGGGGTTGGCACCCCCAATGGATAAAGAGCTGCTCTTTACCATAGTTCCACCAAAGTCTCAGGAAAGTGTCTCATTGGCCTGAATTGGGTCACGTGTCCCTGTGTCACTCAATCACTGTGGCCAGGGGGTGGGGGTATAATGATCGACCAATCCCAGGTCACACGCACAGCTAAGAAGTCAGTCCGCCTGAGCCTCATAAACATTTCCAAAGCAAATCCATCGGCGTCTTTGGAAGGAGGAGGAATGGATGCCAGGAAGGCAAAAACAAAAGACGTCCTTTACGGATGTTAGAAGGTGGTCTGCAAAATGCTATAGACGTTTTTTAAAAGGTTCTGAAGTCAAATAAATTTGGGAAAAACTAAGTTAGGCAAAGAGAAACAAAGATGTCCATCACAGGATCTCTAAGAGCCATTAACTGATCCATGCACATTGGACTCTGCAAGGGGGTGTTAGAGAATGCTGCTTTTCCCAAACTCTCCTGACCACAGAATTCTTTCTTGAGAAGCTTCTCCAGGGCTCGTCAGCCACACATGCATTTTGGGAAAAGCCGCACTGAACGCCACAAAGAGCCCAGGCTCTCATAGCAGGCACTGCTGATGCCTCGTCCATAGGCCCTCCTCACGGTTCAGTGCACCCTGGCCTGTGCAGCTGCCAGCACCTGCCTTCCTTTGCTCAGGCCTCGCTCTGGCCACTGGAGCCCCCTGTGCCCATATGAATGGCAGGCCAGAGGTTCTGGAGAATTAACACCCCCCGGGAGCAGCTCGCAACCAGTGACTACTGGAAGGGGAAGTATAAATACCCCAGCTCCCTCCCCAGGCAAGATGGCTCCCAGCAGGCCTGACAGAACTGCACCCCAGTTGCCCACAGTGGCAACTGGCTGAATAATGCACCCTTTGTTGGCTGCTTTCTCTTCCCTGTCTCACTCCCCCACTCCCCTGGCAGTGTCTTCCGGGACCACCTCCCCAGTGAACTACTTGCACTAGGACCCTCAAGGACTGCTTCTGAGAGAACCCCAATCAAGACACCTGTTACCTCCTGATGGCTTTTAGAAGCACCTAGACGTCTCCCCCCGCAATTCCAGAAACACTGTCTCTCACTTATCACCAAATCTACCCTTCCTCCAACAACAGACTTCAAGAAAAAATTGATTTCTGCTCCCCAGCTTCCGTCTGCCGGGATTCTCCCCACTGACCCACCCAACGTGCTAAGAAACTCCAGACCCAGCCCCGGAGACCTCACTGCATTGATTCTGCTGTCTGTCCCTCCTGGCTCATGGATTGGTGGAAATAAAGACATCCTCTTGCCTGGTCCAAGAAACACAAATGGGAATCTGCTTAGAGCCTCAGGGAACGCCCCCCACCTCCAATCCACCAAGGCAAGGACCAGAGACACCTTGGACTTCCCCATGCCTCGGAGACCACAGCCAACCTGTCACCACTTCCCTTGCTTCTGCCTCTCAAACATCTCCTCATTCCACCACCTCTTTCCATTGTCCCTGCCCCTTCTCTGGCTTGCCCATCACGACTTCTCATGTGGATTACTCCACCAGCCTTCTCACTGTCCCCACCTCAGGGCTTTTGCATATGCTGCTCCTAAGGCCTAGAGCACCATATGCAACTCACTCACTTGGCACAGACAGACCAGCAACTCTGAGCCTCCCGTTTACTGTCTCCTAAATTCACATATGCAAACACTTAAAAGAATCGTACATCAAATACCTGTGTACCCTGCTTAAGAATAAGACAGTCCACGTACCCCTGAGGCCTTCCTGAACTTCCCAATTATTCCTCTCCCTCCACCCCACGGTCACCGGTCACCGCTCTCCTCAATCTGGTATTCCTCATTCCTTTGCCTATATCTTGATACCCTTACATATATGCATATCTCTGAACAATATCTACAGTTTTTTCATGTTTTTCAATTTATGTAAATAAAACTTTTCTCTTTCTCACTCCACAAGCTGTTGGTGATATTTATCTGTGCTCATAGGTGTTGCTCCCATTCACTCGTTTTCCCCTGCTGGTGAGTATCCGGGCTGTGGCTGGATGGCGGCTCCTCTGTCCATTCTCCCGGAGATGGCCATCTGCTATTTCCAGCCATGACAGTGCTGGCCTGAGCCTCTTGTACCCACCCCGTTAGCCCGAGTGCTAGTTGTCAGGGTTTACACCCACGAATTTGCTAGGTAAAGGGATATGCCATCTTCAGCCTTACTGCTGTCGCTAGATTCTTCTCCAAGGGGGTTATACCAACATACCTTTTTGGTACACTGTTCTCTGTCCCTCAGCCCAGGTACAAAGATGCCTCTGCTCTTTTCTATTTCCTCTAAATAATACAATTTAACTCCAATTGTTGACGTCCAGCCTGTCCAGTCCCCTCCCCAGACCTCCCTCCCCCACTTCTCCCATGGGACTGCTTACAAGCCCCCGGGTTGGGGCAGCCAGCACCTCGCACGACACCCAGACAAGTTACTGGCGGCAGTAACTCTGGAGGCGACAGAGCTAATCCCAGATGTGCCACTTTGCCTGTGTGCCTCTGGGCAGCCTGTTTCCTCACCTGTGAAAAGGAGATGCCCACAGTAACCGACAACAGGAGAGAGATGGAAATTACATGAGATGAGCACGGGAATGTGGCAAGCGCTCCACAGAGGAGCCAGCACTTTGTGTATCACTCATGACTACTGTGGTTGTATGCGACAGAAACCCCAAGTCAAGCCGGTTGAAGAAAATTGGTAATTTATTGGGCTGCACAACTGGGAAGTCTGAGGGGTGTCGCTGCAGGTGTGACCGGATCTGGGCGTTCTGACATCATCAGGACACCGGCCCTGTCCATCAGGGGGCCACGCTCTCCCCCAGGCTGGCCTCACTCTTGGGCAGGCTCTCCAAGTGGGGGGTCCGGGACTACACTATTCCAGCCTAACAACGGCCACGAACAAAAAGAGCTTCTTCCCAACACTTCCTGCCCAGGTCCCAGGGCGGGTCCTCACTGGCCCAGGTTAGGCCACACACCCACACCAGAGCCAAGCACAGTGACCGGGCATCCACCAGAAGCTGCCACTTCAGAACCGCTCCAAGTGTGGTTCTCGGAGCAGCAGTATCAGAACCATCTGGGAGCTCCTGAGAAATGCAGACTCTCAGGCCCCGTTCCAGGCCGACTGAACTAGAATCTGCATCTGAGACTCCACGTGCGTCGTCTACACACCCAAGTCTGAAAAATGCTGTGCTGCACATCAACTTTTCCAGTTGCTCAGGTCATTTCTAAGTTCCGTTTTATTGAGGACCACAAAAGGTAAGAATTAAGATAGCCCTCTGAGGTCAAGTCCATCCCCTTGTTTTAAAGATGGAGAAGCTGGGGACCAGCGGGAACGGGTCCCGCTCCAGACCTTCACTCCGCGCCCAGTGCTTCCCCAAGCCCCACTCTCCCTCATTGCAGCCATCCTCTGCCGTCTCCATGGGCTACCTCGGGGGATGTGCATCTGAGCCCCAGAAGTGCCGGCCTGGGCCAGACGTGCCTGACTCAGGCGACGTGTCCTCGCCGTCACTCACGCTGTCACTCACACAGTACCTGGTCAGGACCCTCGGGAGCACGAAGGGCCTGGGGAGGACGGACACCCACAGACACACACACACTCACATGCAGTCCTCAGGCACAGCCCACTCTCACCCTGACTCCAACCCACTGGGCCCCCCGAAGCCAAAAGCACTACAGACCACACCAGCCTTTATTCTATTACGGAGTAGGGCTGGGGCCAGGGTAGTTCATTCTCAGGCTGCGTCAGAAGGTGCAGAGTGTTGGGGGCACACAGACTGGACCCCAAAGTGACAATAAGTTAGGGGGGAAATTCTCAGGCTGCAGTCAGACTGGAGCCAGGGCAGGGTGCCAAGGGGCCCTCCAGAGCCACTGCCAGCTGCCCAGCTCAGCCGTCCCAGGCAAGGCTGGTTCCAGGCAGGCACGCCTCACACTGAAACACAATAGGGTTATGGGGTCAGAGGGGGAAGGGTTATGGGGTCAGAGAGGTCCCCTGAGTCAGAGAGGACAGGGCTGAGGTGGCGAGGAGGGGTCGGGGAGGAGGGGCAGGGCAGGGCGGGCTGGGCAGGGCCTCTCACCAGGCTCTCGGTTAAGCTCCTACAGATTCTCGTAATCTGGAGCTCCCTCTTCCTCATCCTCCGCCTCCCGGGCTCTCCGTGCGGCTGTGAGAGGGGGGGAGGTTGGTCTCAGCTCGCAAACCATCCCTCCAGGCAGCCCCCCCAGCCTCTGCCCCCACCACCCCCAGCACACACCAGGCTCAGGCCTCGCTGTGGGCTGCAGCTCCTGGGACACGTTCACGTACTCCCGGCTCCCATCTGCGGGGACAGGTCAGAAGGAGGGACGGCCACACCGAAAGCAGCAGGAGGACATCCAGATAGAGGGCGAGGGAGACACAGAGGGGACTGTGGGCACCCCCAGGGCTGGGGCCCGGCCACACTGAGAGTGGGGGTGGGATGGCAGGGCTGAGGGTAAAGGAGAGAAGGTGGACCCTAGGAGGGCACCAGGGGGACACCAGCCACTCACCCAGAGACGCCTCTGCACTCTCCTCACTCTCAGGAACGTTCACATAATCTTCCCCCGACTCCACTGCAGGAAAACCAGTGGAGCGCCCCCGCACTGTTACCCAGAGCCCTCAAGCACAGCTTCCCAGGGCCCCCGAGCGCAGACACCCAGGGGCTCCCAACCGCAGCCACCAAAGACTTTCGACATAACCAGCCCGAGACTCCTGCACACGCACGCCCAGAGACCCGTCCCCAAAGGCGGCCCCAGAGGAACACAGGGAGGGACCTCTGGACCAGCGATGCCAGTGGCTGGATGAGGGCAAAGGCCATGGAATGGAGAGAAGCAGGGCAACTTGACCAGAATTGATTAGAGGGAATGGAATTGTGGGAGAGAGGAGAACCAGAAGACAGACCCCAGCACATCCTCCAGGTTGGAGAGCAGGGACAGGGAGCAGCTCAGAGTGGCCGGGCTGGGGGGCATGTATGGAGGCAGAGACGACACTCAGGGCTGGGCCAGGTCAGAGGCGCCGTTGGCCCAGCTGGCCCTGCTTCCCCGGCCAGGCCTGCCCTGCCCCCCACTCTTGTCTTAGTCCCTTCATAGCACCTATCGCCGTTGACAGTATCTTGTTCATTTATGTATTGACTTGTTTCTCTGTGAGGACATGGAAAAGGCAGCTCTGGAGCCAGACTGCCCAGGTCCAAATCCAGCTCCAGCGCTAACTAACTCTGGAACCTCAGACAAGCTACCTAACGTCTCTGGGCCTCAGTTTTCTCATCTGTAAAATAGGGCAAGTAACAGCACCCACCTCGTGGGGTGTTTTGAGGATTATGGCAGTGAATGCTAAAACGGGGCCTGTCATACAGTAAGCGCTGCCATTGTACAGACGTGACAAGGGAGGCCAGGAGGGGAAGGGGCAGGCACAGCAGCACCTGGGCATTGTGAGGTTTAATAAGTCAACACATGGAAAACTCTTAGTAGGGCATGTGGTAGGCCCTCAACAAACATCAGCTCTTTTATCATGACTCTACCTCACGAGCTGTTGTATCAGAGGCACACAGTGAATACGATGAATGAATGAGTGAGTGAACGAATGAATGAATGAATGAAAAGAAGCACTTGGACAAGTGATCTGGAGCTCAGGAGAGAGGCACTGGGAATCTGTATGGCAAATGAAGCCAGGATGTAGAAGGGGTGGCCCAGAGTGAGTACAGAGAGAGAGGAGAGTAACAGAACCCTGAAGACCACCAGACATTGAGGAAAGCCTCTCACAGGCAGGATGAGACCAAAGTGAAGGGGGAACAGCAGCTCCAAGGAAACCAAAGCAATGCAGGAAGCAGAAGAACACTTCCAAAACAACTGCCCCCGGCAAAATGTATAATCAATACCCTTAGAAATGTACAAAATGATATTGCCTCCATGAAACAAGAACAGGAGGCTATGAAAAAGGAACAGTCAGAGATCAACAAAGAACTTTCAGATAGAAGAGAGAACATAAAAGAGCAGAATCAAGGAACGGAGTCAAAAGAAGAAGAAAGTCAAGGAAATCTCGCCAACAATAAAAGGAAAAGATAAAAAGATAGGAAAGAGAAGAGAAAAAGTAAGAAAATGAGATCGGAGCAGGAAGTCCACTCTCTGAAGAACAGGAGTTCTAGAAAGAGAGAGGAGAGAAAATGGAGGGTAGCAAGCATCAAAGAAATAACAGGAGAAGGAGAAGGGGAGGGGCCCCAGCACGGAGGGGCCAGGGAGGGGTCAGAAATGGCCGACTCACTGGAGAAGGCGCTGTCTCGGAGGCCGGGGTTTTTGGACGCAGGAGGTGGCGGGACGGCGGTGCCGGTGGCTGGGACAGTGTCAGGAAGCACCACTCTGTAAGGAAGTCAAGGGGTGTGTGAGCACGGACTCCCGGCCGCAGCCCCCACCTCCCGCCGGGCAACTCACAAGTAGCCCTCGTTGTGATAGTCTTCCTCATCCTCATCTTCATCCGCGTCCTCACAGGCTGGCTCTGGGGTAACGACACGGGGGTCGGCAAAGCCTGGGGCAGGCCTTAGCCTTCCCCTAGCCACGGCACCTGGGGTTCCAGAAGCACCCTCGTTCTCATAGCTCGCCACACTGTTGGCTGCAGAGAGAGAGTGAGGGAGACTGAGTCAGCTCAGGCGGGGCCTAGCCTATGTACAGCCCCAGCCCCCCAGGCCGCTCCACGCTTACCACCATCTGAGCCTTGCCGGGAAGATGGCATGCGGTGGGAGCCCCCGGGGGGCTGTGGGGATCTCCTGGGAGTCAAAGGTCAGAGGTTATGCTGGAGTGGGGCTCTGGGACAAGAGGGGTAACAACAGGGAAAGAGGCCCCAATCCAAGGAGGTGAGGGGTAAAGAGGAGACTCTGGAGAGGAACGGGCTACTTACGGGATGGGGAGCAGGTCTGGCTGGCTCAGGGGTGGGAAGGAGGTAACAGGCGGGTAGGAAGCGGCCGGTGGCCATGGGGCGAGCGTGGCTGAGGACACAGGACCAAGCTGAAGGAATGACTCCAACCTCATGCCCCTACCATCCTCGAGGCCTCAAAGGGCAGGCTAACCCCTGACACCCCTGGACAGGCCTGAGGCCACCCATCTCCCTCCCCATCCCCAGCTCAGGTCAAGGCCATGTGGACGCCACAGTGGGGGGTAACCTGAACAAAGGCACACGCTCTCTCACACCCCCGGGGACCCTCTCCCCTACTCGAGGGAGGAGACACCCCGTGTACTCACGAGGCCGTTTGATCACGATGCTGCTCGGGGTCAAGCTGGCAGGAAACACACAGCTAGGGGAAGGGCCGGGAGAGGCCCAGCCAGCCCCCCAGCCCAGCCCCGCATGAGTATTGAGGGAGACAGACACACGGTCGGGGGGCGACTCACCTATCAGAGGCAGCACTGTCATATGAGCCTGGAAAAGAGAGACAGGAAAAGGGGGTGACAAGGGGAAACGGTGATGGAGGCCGGGGCTCTCCGTATCTCCGTGTGCAGGACAGAGTTAGGGACAGTTAAAGACGGAGCAAGGGGTTGGGGGCAGGGTGAGGAGCCCTGTCAGTGTGTCCGAGCACCTGGCCACCTCGCCACCTCGCGCTCACCTGGCAGCTCTCGGCAGCGCACACACAGTGCCATCAGCAACACGGCCAAGAGAGGCAGCAGCAGGGGTCCCAGCACGGAGGGGATCAGGATGGCCGCCTCCATCTGCAGAAGAGAGCCTGGACCAGGCCTGGCTGTTCGCCGCACGCCCCTCAGGGGCAGAGCTGCAGCAGGGCGAGGACTGGGCCAGCAAGGTGCCGGGACCAGTGGGCACCAGGCAGGAGCCAGGTGGGGACAGCTGTGCCCTCCTTGGGGGCCCTGGATCCCCTCCTCTCACTGGACTGAGTGGGGGTCAGCGCTGGCTCTGGAAGACCCTTGATCCCCAGGCGGTCAGGCCAGGGCCTTGACTGGAGTCTGAGGCACCAGCCACCCTGCGCAGACCCTGCACCCCAGTCCTACCTGCCCCTCAGCTTGGCGCCCGCCTCTCCTCCTCGCCCGCCCGCCTGCGGCAGGAAGCTGTGGTGAGCGCCGGGTGAGGGCAGGAAATCATCGGGCTCCTCAGCCGGCTGCACCCGCCCCCTTCCCACCCCCACCCAGACAGTGGGGAGGGGGAGGAGGCCCGATGAGCCACCCCAGGCCCTCAAGAAGGCTCTGCCGGCCTCCAGGACAAGAGGCAACTATACCAGTGGCAGGAGGGAAGCCTGGCAGGCCAGCAGCCGCAGCCTTCAGCCGCGGCTCGAGGAGGCAGCAGGGAGGGAGGTTCTGACACCAGGAATCCCCGAGGGGCACAGGGCAGTGCCCACACCCCCTCCCCCTGGCCAGCCTGCCAAGAGGGGCGGGCTCTGGGGGAAACGTGGGCGTGACTCACCATCACACTGAGCCAGCTCACTCCACCCTCTCATTCACCCAGCCCCAAAGGGCAGGGATTTGCCCAAGGCCCCACAGGAGTGACCCAACAGCCCCCAGGGGGTCCTGGGGCTGCAGACATGGCATCCCCTGCAGTCCAGAGGTCAGAGATCGCTAGCACCGAGAGAGACTCAGCAGGCATTTGGGGTCTGGCTATAAATTTTATTTAGGTACAAATAGCACCGAGCCCCTCGGGCGGCTCCAGTGGAGGGGGACCCCATTCCCGGACCCCCCTGCCCCCTGCTTGGCTGCCTGTGTAGTGTCTAGGAGCTGGAACATGGCCCAAGGTCCCTCCCAGAAGCTGGGCCAGGCTGTGGGTTTGGGCCCGGGCACCTCCTGGGGTAGGTGTGCAGGTGGGCGAGCAACAACCCCTCAGATGAGCACACTGGACACGGGGACCCGGGTGGGGCGGCCTCGCTGGGGCACCACGATACGGTCATCTGCGGGCCCTGTCTCATGCAGCAGACCTGCCGGGAAGGGGTCAGAGCCAGGGCTGGAGGCAAAGATAGACACAAAGCCAGGGAGGGGACCGACAGGCAGCGGGCAATGGACTGGGCAGCAGAGCCACCAGGGCTGTGGACACAGGGGCATCAGCTTGTTGGACAGGCAGAGCTGAAGCCACATGAGGGGAGGGCTGTGGACTGAGGGATGACAGACACACAGGACCGAGCACACGGACGGATGGACAAGCAGGGCAAGGAGCTGTGGATGGACAGAGGGAAGGCGCAACTGACCCTGCACGTGCAGGTGGGCTCGCTGGCGGTCGCCCTCAATGAAGAGAGCGGTGCCCAGGAAGGCCGCACCCCCCAGCGCCCCAACGAAGGCGCAGAGCATGAGTGAGAACTGCAAGGCCCGGAACTCAGACAAGAAGGAGGGGGGCCAGCGCCGGCGGAGGCGGTCGGAGATCTGCCGGAGACAGGAGAGGAAGGCCAGGGGACGGGGTCAGGGAGAGAGAGCCCCCGAACTCCAGAGAACAAAGCCTGGAGCCAGGAAGGGCAGGAGGGCTGGTCCGCCAGGCGAGCTCCACGGCCTCACTGTGGGCATCTGCCAGGACAAAACCCTTCCTGACTAGTTGAGGACCCAAGGTGAGGGGGCCTGGCACAGAGGGCACAGACCCTAACTGGGACCTTCCAATGTGGCCCAGGCTCAGGCCAGTGACCACCAGCCGGTGCTAGGAATGCAGGGGCCCCCAACTCCCACCCCAGGCCCGGCCAAGGGGCAGTGCTCACCACGCCAATGAGGTAGGGGCTCCCAGCGTCACCCAACAGGTGGGACAGCACAATCTGGAAGGCCTCGGCGGTGGAGCGTCGTGTGGGGATCACCACGTACTGGGGGGAGGAGGGGCAGGAGGCAGAGGCTGAGGACAAGGCCAAGGCTCAGCCTAGGCTGAGGTCAGAGGTGAACCCTGGCTCAGAGGTGTGACTGGGGGGAAGGCTACAGACCCGTCTGGGGCTGGACTCTGAAGTCAGTCTGGGGCTGGTTTTGAAGATGAGGTCAAGGCCACAATTCAAGGAAAGTGAGGCCTGCTGCCCCCACTCCCTGCTCTCATTAGCCTCTGGGCTAACCCTGGAGCGGCCCGGCTACTCACCAGCAGAATGTCAGCCACAATGGCCCAGTTCATGGATAGCAGTGTCTCTCCGATAAAGATGAAAATCTGGGGGGTGGGGGGGGGTCCTCATCACAAGAAGAGCAAATACATGGAGGGTTTACCAGGTACCAGGCCCATCTGTTAACACATTTAATCCTCACAACAGGTGCTACTATCACTCCCATTTTACAGGTGATGAAACCCAGCACAGAGGTTAAGTACTTGCCCAATGTCACACAGCTGGGAAAGGCTGGAGCTGAGATGCAAAGCTGGGTATTCCTGCTCCAGAGTCGGCTCTGAACTGGCTGGCTGACCCCAGTCCTGCCCCAGTACCCCGTTCCTCCACCCTGTACCCGGAACACCCCCCTTGATACCTCTGGGCTACTCACATAGGTGGCCACGATGCTACCACGGGCACAGGCGAGGGACAGGAAGAGGAAGGGTGCGGAGCCCAGGAGGCCAGCAGCACAGACAAGCGGGTCAGCCCGGGGGTTGGAGCGGCGGAGGCGGCGGCTGACCTCCACGCCCAGGCCCACACCCAGGACGCCAGTCACGCAGGTGATGAGCCCGAAGATGAGGCTGGGGGGAGTGGAGGGGGTGCGGGCTAGACCCTCTGGCTGCAAAGCCCCCTAGCCTCACCCCCACGGCCTGGAGAGGAAGATGGTCCATCCCAGCCACCCTCACAGCCCAGGTCTATCCAGGCACAGCACCCCACAGTTCACTAAGCTCAAAGAGGAAGGCGTCACCCCATCCCTGTTTCCCAGACCAGGACACTGAGACTCGGGGAGAGGAAGTAGCTTTGGGGTTGGGGCTCAAACTCTCCTTGCCTGAGTCTGAATCGCAGACTCTCTCCACTCCATCCCCTGCCGCTTGCAGGCCACCCAGCACAGCCCCAATCTGGGTACCTGTCAGAGGAAGAGCAGGAGTCTCCAGGAAGGCAGGGTGGGGTCTCCCCCAAGACCACACGGGAACGCAGCAAGAAGGCAGGAGCCCAAAGAGCCAGGGAGCCCGTGACGAAGGCCACAGCAGTGAAGCCAAGGGAAGACAGGATGAAACTGGGACTGCAGACAGTTGGGAGGAGAAGTCAGACTCCACTGAGGTGTTGGGGTAGGGGACCTCTGTTCTCCCTTCCTGACTTATTTTAATAAGGTCTGGGCCCCGGGTGAAGGCTGTCCTGGTGCCCAGGATCTGGGCCTGTAATTCAAGCTGCTGCCACAAGGAGGCAGTGGTGACTGAATTCCAGGCCCTGAGGTAGAGCCAGCTGGCATAAGAGAAAACAAAGACCACGCCCACTAAATCTCAAACTAGATGTCAGGCCTCCCTGGGGGGCCTCAGATGTTGGGTGAGAATGGAACTAAACTCACTTTCTTGCCAGAGCCCTCAGATCTGCCCACCATGAGGTGGGGCTCAGGGGCGGTGAGTCTGAGTGGCGCTCCACAGCTCCCCTCGGCGGCTCCCGTACTACTAGGAACAACAGCAGAACAGCCAGCACTCCTAGACCTGGTGTCACCTGGGGGAAGAGTGGGCTTCAGGACAGGCACAGGGAGGGACACACTCAACCTGGGGCTGGGAGAAAGTGAGGGGGTATTAAGGCAACTCAGGCCTCAAGACCTCAAACAGCCAGGTGAGTGCCTGTTCAGGGAAGCTAAACTTACAACTGGGGGGAGGGGCAAATGCCACTAGGGGCCCCGTGTCTGCAAGCCTAGCTGCTCCCTCTTTGGTAACAGTACTCTAATTTTCTTCTAGGAAACCACTCTGCCTTCTCTCAATCCATGTAGTTCAAACAGGGCGGGGCTTGTAATCCAGACTTGGCCAACAAGAGTAGTGTTACCCTCCCCAGCCTCAGTGACTGATTCAGTGGCAGGCATGTGACCCATGTTCATTTAATCAGACACCATGTAGGACTACTGCCCAAGGATCCAGGGTGCTGATGCTTCTAAATAGGAATACAAACATGTGGAGCTTTCCCTTGCTTGAGAATGAAGTTAACACAGAGGAAAGCAGAGCTGAGAAAAGGATGATCAAATTCCTGTGACAGTGGGTGAGTCCTGGATCCAGCTTTACCTGAAGCTCACCCTGGGACTTTCCATTATGAGAGCCAAGAAAGTCCCATTTTGGGGCTTACAGTTTTTCAATGGGCTTCTGTCACCTGCAACCAAGAGTTCTAGCACATGGCTTCATGGTGAGGGCAGCCAGGCTTCCTGAAGGCTTGCAAGAGTGAGACTGCCTCAAAAGAGGGGGTGTCTGAAGGTAGGAAACGGGGATCAGTGAGAATGTTCCTGACCTTCGGCAGGCCGTGACCAGACTCACCCTCAGAGCCCAGTGCCAGTCCCCGGCCACATCCTTCACTTTGGAGCCTGCAATGTAACCCAGACCACTGGGGGAAGGGAGTGGGAGAGGAGAGGAGACAGCTGGTCAGTCGCGTCCCCCACGCCAGGCCCTTCTGCCTCCCCATCAGGCCCAAGGCCCACTCACCTGCCCACTGGGATGGCAAAGTAGAAGACGCTGAGCATCCGACTCCGCTGGTCTGCCACGAAGAGGTCAGCGATGAGAGTGGGCGCGATGGTGGAGTAACTGGCCTCCCCGACCCCCACCAGGCCCCGGGTCAGGAGGAGCAGCCAGAACCGCTGGGGAACAAGACATGGGGGAGGTAGCACCCCACCCTGCAGCCAGCCTCCCAGCCTACCTCACCAGCCGGCTCTGGAGAGGCAGCGGGGATGGTGGGAAAGGCCTGGGTTTTAGAATCAGACAGACCTGTGCTTGAATCCTGGCTCCACTACTTACTAGCTGTCACTTTGGGAAAGCAACTTAACCTCTCTGAGCCTCAGTTTCCTCATCTGCAAAAGGGGGATAATAACAACTTGTTCACATAACTATTGGGAGGACTGGACAATAAAAAGCTTATTCATTACCTTGCACCCAGCAGGTGCAAAATAAACCTTAATTTCTATCTTGTCACCCCACCCCAGACACCCCAATGGTGAATAATGATCTTAGGGTGGGGGTTATTTGTCTACCAAGACCCCTGAAGCTAAGACAGGGCACAATCACCCACGGAGAGTATGTAGCACCTGGGCTGGGCTGAGGACCGAGTTCCGGGGCAGACAGTGGGAACGGACAAAGGAGATTTCAAAGGAGCAGAGAAGCAACAGCCAGGGAGGCAGGAGAAAAACCAGAAGAGTGGCATCACAGAGGTTAGAAGAGAGTTTCCGGAAAAAAGAAGTGGGTCAACAGAGCCAGAGGCTCCCAGGAGGTCGAGTGAGGGCAGGACTAGGAGGTAGGAGCTGCATTTAGCAACCGGGAGGCCACTGTTGACTTTGGCAATGGAGTGGTGAGGGCAGGTCTGCTGGCGGTGCCCCAGGGGGGCGCGGGAGAAGAGGAAGGGCAGGCAGAGGGAGAGCCTCACCCTGGCTGCCCCTGCCCCTAGAGCTAGGCCAAGGGGCCTTTCAGGAAGTCTGACTAGGAAGGGGAGGAGCGAGAGAGGGCAGTCCAGCTAAGGTCTTTTCCATGGCAGAGAAACGTGAGCATTTAGGGGCAGAGTGGAAGGAGTAATGGTCAGGGGGAGAGGGGATGATGGACAGAAGAAGGTTCTGCAAGAAAAGGGGAGAGGACGGGGTGGGCAGATTAACTCAGGCAACCGGGGGCTATAAGATGGCATGGACCAAGGCAACTGCAGAAGTTCCCCAGGCCCAGTCCAAAAGGACTCCAAGGAGCAGCAGCAAAGATTGATGGGGGAGGGGGGGGGCCGGAAGCAAGAGCCAGCACGAGGCCTACCTCTCTGGGGATGAAGGACGACCCCAGTGTCACCAGGGACCAGAAGGCAATGCCCCCGCACATGAGATACTTCCGATTGTACCTGTCACCCAGGTAGCCAAACACAGGTGCCAACACCATGTAACTGGAGATGAACACTGGGGGGAAGCAGAGAGTCACCGCCCAGACCCAGGACACCTACCCCCAACCCCCACTCCAGCGCAGGGAGGGTGAGGCGGGGCAGGAATAACTAGAGGAGAGCAGGTCCCCACCTTCTCCTCACCAAGAGCTCATGCCCTCCCCATAGCCCAACCCTGCAACCAGCAGAGCTTCCAGCCCCATCCTCAAGGTCTTTCAAACCTTCCATTGTAGAATGGATGGCCCAGCTGATTTGTCACTTTCTCCTATCCAGCCAAGAACAAAGTCCAAACTCCATACCATGGCCCACAATGCGCTAGCAGATCGAGCCCCTCCCTACCGCTCCAACCTCCTACTCATCCACTTTCCCTTCTCCCTACCCCAATGGCCCAAGTGCTAACCTCAGTACAACCTTAGGGTTTTTACACCTGCTGTCCTCTATCTGGAACATTCTCTCCTCTCCCCTGCGCTTCACAGAGCTTAGCTCCTTTGGGTTCAAGGTCAGACACCTTCCCAACCACCACACATCCACTCCCTCTCTATCGCATTTACTCTCTGTCCTTTTGCATAACCACTTATTCTTCTAGAAAATTATCTCATCACTAGTTTAGGTTTTTATGAACTGTTGCCCCCTCATGCACACAGAATGTCGGCTCCGTGAAGACAAGGACCTCGCCTGTATTGGCCATGACTGTGTTTCCATCACTTAACACACACGGCCTAGCACAAAATAGTGGCTCAAGAAACACATGTGGAATGAAAAAGTGAAGAAATAAGACTGCTGAGAAAGACTCGCTTCTTCTCTAACTCAACAACTCCTCAGAGCTTTGAAGACCTTGACCTATGATCTCAACGTCATTCCTCCAAACTTTGCCTTAAATACATCCAGTTCCTTATTGGCCTGGAGTGGAGTAGAGAATACTGCAAGATCTGGTTTCAAATTCCCGTTCTGACTCTAACTTGTGTGTGACTCTGGACAAGTCTTAACTCATCTCCAAGCCTCAGTTTCTTTATAAAAATGTACATAACGCTACCCCCTTCCTCTATAAAATAAGAATAACAACACATATTCCTTGGCTGATGGAAGAATTAGAAGACAATCAACATAAAAGGTCTTGGCCAAGTTCTGTAGACGTTATCACCACTTCCTCCAAGGCCTGACACAGTGTAGGTGCTCAGAAACGTTCAAGAAAGGAAGGAAGGAAGGAAGGAAGGAAAAGAGGATTTGGTCCTGGCTTTGCTTCTCCCACAAATCCCAAAGTTCTGAACAAGTAAAGCCCACCTCGCCCAATTCCAGACACCTTCTCCTTCCATTATTTATTAGGTGCCTGCCACGTTCACAACATTGCACTTTGAACTTCACAGGCATTATCGCATTTAATCCTCACATCAGCCCTATGAGGTCATCAGGGTTATTACTAGTTCCATCTCACCCACAAGGAAACTGAGGCTTAGAGAGGTTGAGGGCCTTGCCTACCATCACACTGTATAACTGGAAAGCTGAGATTTCTACCCAGGTCTGCTTTAACCATGACACTAAATTGACTCCTCTTTAAATGTGTTGTCCTAACTAAACAGAACAGCCCCAAAGCAGAACCAGAGCCACCTCCTCCCCTAGCCCTGGCCACTATACCTCCATTAATGAGGCCCCAGGCAGGCCAGCATGTGGCCCCCGCTGGGGTAGGAAAGGCAGAAGAGCTGCCGTGTGCCCAGGAGGGGCCTCCACTCACCGGTCTGGATGAGGCCGGAGCTACTGTCTCCAATGTCGAAGAACTGCTCGATGTCCGGAAGGACGCCTGGGAAGGAGACGACTCAGGATGGGCTCCGCGAGGCAGCCCCACCGCCGGGACCCCGCTCCCTTCCCCTTTCTTCCCAGAAGGCAGTACCAGCCACGGTGAAGCGGTCCATGTAGTTGAGGAGGTTGATGTAGCACAGCACGGCCACTATAAGAGCCGAACGGCCCGCAGACAAGCCCGTGATGCGCTGCAGCCCCTCCCGGTCCGGGACCTCGGGATCCTCGGACTTCGGGTTCCCCGGGACGTCCAGTAACCCCGGGGCGCCGGGCACCAGCCCGTCGTGCGTGTCATCCGCCTGGCTGAGGAAGGGCGCGGTGTCGGACCCAGACATGGTCCCCGGGGGCCGCGCCCGCCCGCGCGCGCTCCGGTCCCACCGACGATCCCACCTGCGAGGGGAGGAAGCTGCAGAAAGGAGGATGGAGGGAACCCCGGTGAGGGAGGTGCGCCCAGAGACCGACAGGAGCTGGCCCCGAAGCACAGAGCACGGCTGGAATGGAGCCCGGGCCGGGTCACTGCCTCCCCGTCCCGGCAGACACAGCGCGCAGAGGGGGCGTGTGGGATTCGGGTGATGTCGGGGACTGGAGCGGGCTAAGGAGGGCGCGACCCCCTACCCAGGGGGAGGCCATCCCTCACCCCGGTAGGAGCCCCCTCCGCTCGCTGTCACTCAGCCCCGGCGCGGCATCGCGACCGCCGCCATGTTGCCTCCGCGCCGGTCATGTGACGCCGGGGCGCTGCGGAGAACGCCCCCGGGGCGAGCGCTGGACCGTGACCCGCCGCAGACTACGGAAGCCGCCGCGGGCGCCCGCGTCACGTGACCGCGCTGGGCGCCAGGGTAACCAGGGACCGGTCCAAGGCCCCGCGCCCTGCGCCTCCACTGCCGCGTCCCCGCCAGCCCGCAAGCCCGAGGCTGTTCCGGAGAACGGTGAGGTCGCTCAGCCCTCTGATCCTCGGCTTCCTCATCTGCAACACCCACTCGGCAGACTTCTGATCAAGCGAGATCAAACGGAATCTTAAAAAGTTCTGAAATAGTAAATACCTCTGGAAATGCCAGCCAACAGTTCTCGCTGCCGGTAATTATTCTCTCATCCTCAGCGTCTGGTTTGGGCCCCGTGCATGCCCAGTACGTGTTGAATGAATGGATGTTGAGCAGCGGCCCCCAGGCCTGACCTCTTGCACCGCCCGCGTCCCTGTGGTTCGGATTCCCCAACCCAGCTACCTGTAAACCCCTGGGCTTTCCCTGTGGACGTTGAAAGAAGCGTCCCCCGACTGCACCCGCCCGGTCTGGAGCTTTTGGAGGTTTGGCCTCACCTCCACCCGGGACCGAAACCCTTGCGCCCTCTGGTGGTCTCATTTGGGGCAGGCAGGGGCTCGAGGCCTAAGGAGACTCGTAGCTGCTGAACGGCAGGCAGAGAAAACCCACAGAGCCCGGGCACCAAAGGATAGCTGGGCGTGGTTCTTCAATGCCCCGCCCCAGTATCCAAGCTGCGGCTAACAAACACACACTCTAAGTAAAACCAGTCTCGTTCTATGCAAATGCAGCTTGAAGACCCCTCTTCCGACCAGACCTCTAAGCCCCTCTACTGAAATTCTTGAGTCTCATGGGGAGAGCATGGGGCCCCCAAGACGCCTTATCAGAAACTATTTTGACTCATGAATACCCCTGTTGGGGTTGTCCCAGGACATACTTCATATTTCAGAACCTTACGCCTGGTCTCCCCAAGGGTTTAAGGGAAAGAGATGGAGAGGAACTTCAGATTGTAGTCACTGAATTTCCTCAAAAAAATATTATTGAGCATCTACTATGTGCCTGGCATTGTGCTAGGTGTCAGGCAAAAGCAGATTTAGTCCCTGCCCTTGTGAAGCTTATCTGAGGGAGACATATCCATACACATGTAAAATTGCATCTGTGAAATGAAAAGGCAAGCCACAGATGGAAAGAAAATATGTGCAAAGCATGTATCTGACAAAGGACTTACATCCAGATGTATAAAGAACTCTTAAAATTCAATAAACAGGGCCGGCCCCGTGGCTTGGCGGTTGGGTGCGCGCGCTCTGCTGCTGGCGGCCCAGGTTCGGATCCCGGGCGCGCACAGACGCACTGCTTCTCCGGCCATGCTGAGGCCGTGTCCCACATGCAGCAACTAGAAGGATGTGCAGCTATGACATACAATTATCTACTGGGGCTTTGGGGTAAAAATAAATAAATAAAATTATTAAAAAAAAATTCAATAAACAGTGGAATCTAAAAAACAAACTCATAGAAAAAGAGATCAGACTTGTGGTTACCAGAGGCAGAGGGTGGAGGGAGGGGGAATTGGAGGAAGATGGCCAAAAGGTACAAACCTCCAGTTATAAGATAAATAAGTACTAGGGATGTAATGTACAACATGATGACTGTAGCTAACACTGCTCTCTGTTATACAGGAAAGTTGTCAAGAGTAAATCCTAAGAGTTCTCATCCCAAGGAGGAATTTTTTTCCTTTATTCTTTCTTTTCTTTTTATTGTATCTATATGAGAAGATGGATGTTAGCTGAACCTATTGTGGTAATCATTTCACAATATATGTAAATCAAACCATCATGCTATATCCCTTAAACTTACACAGTGATGTATGTTGATTATTTTTTAATAAAACTGGAAAAAATATTTGTCCAAGTCAAAAAAAAAGACAAAAATAATTTTTTAAATGGGCAAAAGATTTAAACAGACATTTCACAAAAGAAGATATATACGAATGGTCAATAAGTATATGACACCATCGGTCTTTATGGAAAATACAAATTAAAACCACAATAAGATACCTCTATACTAGAATAGCTAAAAAAAGCACTGATATGGGGCCAGCCCAGTGGCATAGTGGTTAAGTTCATGTGCTCACTTCGGTGGCCCAGGGTTCATGGGTTTGGATCCCGGGCACGGACCTACACACCGCTCATCAAGCCACGCTGTGGCAGCATCCCATATACAAAATAGAGGAAGATTGGTACAGATGTTAGCTCAGGGCCAATCTTCCTCACGCACACACAAAAAAGTCCTGGAAATGATATGGAGCAGCTAGAACCCCCATACAATGCTGGTGGGAATGCAAACAGTACAGCTACTTTGGAAAACAGTTTGGCAGTTTCTTTAAAAATTAAACATATACTTCCCATATAACCCAGCAACTCCACTCCTAGGTGTCTATCAACGAGAAATTAAAACATGTCCCAACAAAAACATGTATGCAAATGTTCACAGAAGCATTATTCATCATAGCCAAAAAACGAAAAACCCCTACATGTCCATTAACAGGTGAATAGTCTATACAATGGACTACTACTTAGCCATACAAGCAACATGGATAAATCTCAAAAGACATTGTGCTGAGTTAAAGAAGCCAGACATAAAAGGCTGCACACTGTATTATTCCATTTATATGAAAATCTAGAAAAGGCAAAACTAAAGTGACAGAAAGCAGATTAGTGGCTGCCTGGGGTCAGGAAGGAGGAGTGCAAATAGGCACCAGGATACATTTGCACGACTGTGTACATCTACTAAACTCATGGAGCTGTATACTTAAAATGAGTGAATGTTTAGCCATGTAAATTAAACATTAATACTTTTTTTAAAAAGCCTGTATTCCAAACACGATACCACTGGACATTAATGAAAGTAAAACTTTGTAGTTATAAAGGCAAATATTTCAATGCTAATTAGTTTTGCCAAATGGGAAAAATATTTGGCTCCTCTCCAAGTACAGGGCTTCTTTTTTTTTTTTTGGTGAGGAAGATCAGCCCTGAGCTAACATCTGTGCCCATCTTCCTCTATTTTGTATATGAGATGCCACCACAGCGTGGCTTGATGAGTGGTGTGTAAGTCCACACCTGGGATCCGAACCTGTGAACCCCAGGCCGCTGAAGCAGAGCGCACAAACTTAACCACTATGCCACCAGGCTGGCCCCCCGGGTGCTTTTTAATTTGACGGATCTCTCGATTAGAATTCCTTCAAGGCCAGATAAATAAATATGTACAGGTCTAATTGGTTTAAACTGGACCTCAACTTTTAACCTATTTACTTTGGAAATTGTGGTTCATGAAATATAAATACACGTGGAATTTCTTGGAAAAAAAGTTTACCTATGACAAATGCCACAAAAAAGAAGTCCAGCATGTGGGTGTGATAAGGACCTGGTAACAGAGGCACTTGACCTGGTCAGGGAGGTTGAGAGCCCCTGTTACCAGGAAGTGGCCCTTGAGTTCAGATGTGGGGAGGGGTAATCACTGACTATGCCCAGGAGGGAGGAAAGAGAAGTCCAGGCAGTGGAAAGCATGTGCAAAGGCCCTGCCACAGAAGGAAGAATAATGAACACAAGGATCTGAAACAAGGGCAGTGGGGAAAGCACCAAGAAAGGGAGGCCAGCAGGGAAGCAGGCAGAGGCCAGGCTGGGCAGGGCCGAGGCCATGTTAAGGATCTCCTTCATACTAAAATCAGATATGCATTTGAGAAGATCACTCTGGCTGCAGTGTAAATGGATTGGAGGCAGCCATAGGGGCAGCAGAGCAACCAGAGGTGGCTGTGGCATCAGACCAGGCTGCAGGCAGGGGTGGCTCACATCAGGATGGGATGGAGGGAGAGAAGTGAACTTTGAGAGCCTCCTGGGGCAGTTAGTTGATTGGTGATGGAGTGAATATGGGGGTGAAACTGTGTCAAGAGTGGAACTTTAGGTTTCTGGCACACACAATGAGACGGGTGGCAATGAGACGGATGGTAGTGGGATTCTTTGAGATGAGGAACTTATTGATTCATTCAACAAACATTTGCTAGGTAGCTACAATGTGTCAGACACTGAGCTAGGGATCTTTGAGAAGAACAAGACATAGATCAATGGGTGTAAGAGTGTGCTGAGCTAGCCCCCTGTTCCAGGCTGAGGTGGGATATACAAGCGGATGTGGCCAATCCTATGGGTCTTGATGGAGGAACAACCCCTAAGTTGGGGGGGATGGCAGGGGTGGGGAGATGGGAATTTAAAGGTGTAAGGCTACAGAAAAAAGTCACAGCATCTTGCCACTCAAAGTGTGGTCAGCAGTGTTGCAACACCAGGGAGCTTGTTAGAACTGCAGTGTCTCAGGCGCCACCCCCGAGCTGCTGAATCTGCACCTGCAGTTCCCCAGCTCCCCGGCTGACTCGTGTGCACGTGAAAATGTGAGAAGCGCTGGTCTCATTAAGAATGCTAAGTCATGTGTCAGGCCCACCTGGTTTTACATCTGGCTGTGCGTTCGGTGGCTGTGTGGTCTGGGGCAGGTTAATTAATCTTTCCAAGCTTCTGTTTCTCTTCTCTGCAATGGGAATAATAACACCACCTTCCTCACAGGATTGCTCTGAGGACGAATGAGATTATGAAAATCGCCAAGCTTGGTATGTGGCACCAAGTAAGAGCTCATTCAAGTTTTAAAGGTTTCTCATCAGGAGAGTTTTAAAAAGATCACTCTGAGAAGTGATCAATCTCTTTGATCAAGGGAATGAACAATCTTTCTCATCACAGAAGAAATGCAAATTCTTTTACAATGAGTAGTCTTTCCCATATCATCCCAGATCAAGTGCTGGGGAAGATAAAAGGAAACTGGAACCTTCTAGCACTTGCTAAGGTACTTATAAAGAGGTCCAGCCACTTGGGTCAGTAATCTGGCAGTACTCAAGAGAAACTGGGTAAATGTATATTCAACAACCAGTGATTCCACTCCTGGATATAAACCTGGGGAAATCTCACCCGGGCACCCTAAAATTGCTTGTAAGAGCAACATCCGGGGCTAGAACCGGCTGGGGTTACCAGGGACAGAAATCCTCAAATAGCAGTAATTTAAATAAGACAGAAGTTCCCCATTCCCGTGAAAGCCCAGAGCTCAGGGCGGCTGGTAAGATGCTGCGTGGAGGCCGAGACCCAGGCTCCTTCTCTCTTTGTCCTGCCCTGTGTGGCCTCCTTCCCCAATTCACCTCGTGTCAGTGGGGTTGGTCCACTTCCAGGCAGCAGCAGGAAGAAAGCAAAGGACACTGCCCCTTTAAGGACATGTCCTGGAGGCCACACCCCTGTTCCCCTTACACTCATGAGCCTGAATTGGCACTTGGCCATGCCTAGCTACAAGGGGGACTGGGAAGTACTGTCTTCATTCTGAAGTCCCTGTGCTTTGCTAAAACCCAGGGGTTCTATCACCCTGAAAGGAGGAAGAATGGATGTGAGGGCACAACTACTGGTCTCAGTCACAGGAGCCATAGTGGGGGTCCCACAAGCACCACAAAGATAGAAATCTTCAAGTATACACAAATTGAATGTGTTCTCATTATTCTGTGGAGACTGAATACATAATTTTAATGTGTTCAAACTCATTAATGGACATAAAAGATCTGAAAAAAAATGAGAGCTATACCATCACATGGATTATTTAAATGTTATAAAGGTTTATTTGTATTTTTCCCACAATATAAGTTCAAAGGAATGCCACATTCCAATAAAAAACTTTTTAGGAAGGTGACATACTTTTGCCACAATTATACCACTTATCAGTGGAAAATGGCTTTATTAGTAGACAGCACTGAGACAACTGGCTCATTATAGGGTGAAGATAAAACTTGGATCTCATATACAAAGGTGAATTTCAAATAGTTTAAAATATTTAATATTTAGCAGCTAGTACAGCCTGGCATCAACCAATGAGAACAAATGTTTAACCACACGGAACAGATGCCAGCCAATGCACATACCAGCGGGTACTAGCTGGACTTCAGCCCTATTTAGTGGGCTATATGTGAGAGGAAAAACTAGTAAGCTAACAGAAGAAAATGTAAAACATCTTAACTACTTTTAAATTAGAAATCAAAAAGCAACAGATGATATGACAAAATAGTTAATTCATTTACATTAAAATTAAGAACTTCTGTTTAGTGAAAGACACCCCTAGATACACAAACACAAGTGCCATTCTTTATTTGCAACTGCCCAGAGATATATAAGCAACTCTTGAAAATAAACAAAAAGAGACAGGAAGCTCTTGATGAGCAGTTCACAGAAAGGGAAACCAGAAAGGCTACAGGTATATGAAAAAATTCCCCAAATTACTGGTGATCAGATGAATGTACATGAAAACACAGTGCCACTTTACACTCATCAGACTAGCAAAAATTAGCAAGTTGGGCAATAACAGGTGCTGGTGGGGATGAGGAGAAATGGGAAGCCTCAAGTTGGAGGGTCAGTGACCATGCTAAAGAAAAATGTGGTAGAACCATAGAGAAATGAACCTGTCTGACCTGTAATCCCATCCTGGGTACCTATGCTGGAGAACGTTCCACACAAGCACGGAAGGGGACACATGAAAGGATGTTCGTCGTGGCCTTGTCTACGTGCTGAGGAGTTGGAGGCACCCAGGTGTCCAGCACTTAGCGAACGTAAGTAAAATACAGTTGACGCCCACTGTGAAATACCACAGAGCAGCTCAAAGCAACGAAGCGTAGAAGGTGTAGAATGAGCAACACGTTGAGTGAAAAAAGAAACAGCACAAGATCTATAGCACAATGCCACAGATGTAAAAAGTATCTTCACACATACAACACTGCATTGTACAGGGATACATTCATATTCAAAGACATGTAATCAACACATTAGAATGGGTGCTTATGGGAGAGGATGGCGTGAAGAAAGGGGAAAAAGCCATAAAACCAGAGAAGGCTTGCGTGGACTATAATCCTGAGATACAAAACTAAAAGGCTCAACGTGCTCAATTATGCCTTTAATAAGGTGTGTGCATCCAGAAGGTGGTTATAAAGGGTCCTGGGGGGAGGAAGACATCCAAGGCTGAGAACCCACTACAGCCTTCAAAAGAGTAACCCCCTGTCTGCCTCTGCTGCAGCTAATGCGTGTGTGAGTTTGATCATTTATTTTCCTACAAGCCAAGGAACCACACCTGTGTATGTGCCTCAAGCAAACTTCACCTCCAACCCTCAAATGACATTAAGGCCACTGCTGGTCCAAAACGTGGCATAAATCCCAGGACTGGAATCCCATACCCAACCCTTATTTATTTCAACTCACTCTTTAAATATGAGCAGTTTCATAAAACAGACGTTTCAACGAAGGAAAGGGTGATGGTGGAGGTGAAAGGATGGGAGTGAGGGATACGTTCTCCATGTCCCAGGGGGCTGCAAAGCTCACACGCTGTGTGGACGAGCCACAGTGCAGCCAGGGCAGCAACAACGACTACACAACTAACCAGGTAACTAACAGCTTAAAACTAGAGTCAACGGGAGAGGGGGTCAAAGATCACTCCTTGATTTTGCTTCAGCTTAAGGGTAAGTTCTACCTCAGCTTCAGCTAGCCCTTATGGGGCCAAAAAGGGGCAGCTGTTCTCCCCAAGTCCAGGCTGGGCCTCCAAACAGGGCGTGGGGTTTCAGCCCCAGACCTCAATGAGGTCCCCGGATTCCATGCCCAGATCAGCCGGCAGCTCCTTGCCTGAAAGCTTTGTTCCATCAAAGAAAAAGGAGAGCTTGCGGTCCGAGAGTCCCATGGCCTCCTCGTAGCGGGACATGAGAGTCTTGAGAGGAGAATCCTGGATGGAGAGGACAAAATGGATGTACGAATTTGAAAAGAGGGGCTGGGGAGAACTTGTTGGGATGGATAGAGGACTTGGGACGGGGAGGACAGGGGACAAGTCAAGTCAGAGCCCATAAGGAGAGGGCGAGTGGATGAAGAAGCCAGCACAGCTGGGTTCCTCTCTCGGGAACTGGGCAACGGAGCCCAAGGCTTAGGAGCGTTGGCTCTGGGCTAGGCAGGTTCTCCAAAACCTGGTCTCGTCAGCTCCCCCTGGAGGCATACACGGCAACGATGAAGGCAGCCCAGACTCCAGAGAGAGTGATCCCAGCTGGGAGCCGGCTCTCCCACTTAACTGGATGGTGACCTTAGGTGAGAGTTATGGGTTGATTATGTCCCCCAAAAAGATACCTTGTGGTCCTAACTCCTAGAAAATGTGAATGTGACCTTATTTGGAAACAGGGCCTTTGCAGATGCAATCGAGTTAGGATGAGGTCATACTTGATTAGGGTGGGTGCTAATGCAATGTGACTGGTGTCCTTGTAAGAAGAGAAAACAGAGACACACAGGGAGAACGCCATGTGATGAGAGAGGCAGAGATTGGAGTGATGGTGGCTTCGAGCCAAGGAATGCCAAGGATTGACAGCCACCACCAGAAGCTAGGAAGAAGCAAGGAAAGATTCTACCCAGTCGCAGAAGGAGCATGACCCTGCTGACACCTTGATTTCAGACTTCTAGCCTCCCGAACTGTGAGAGAATAAATTTCTATTTTAAGTCACCCAGTGTGTGTATGCTGTTACAGCAGCCCTAGGAAACTAACACAGTGAGTTACTCTACCTCTCCAGACCGCGGGTTCCTTATTTGTTAAATGAGGGTAACAACAGTGCTGTCCCATATAAGACTGCTGTGAAATTCACTAGTATCCTGCATGTGGAGTGATTAGCCTTAGCACAGGGACTGTCGCTTAGAAGGGTGGCTTTAACTGTTATTTTGATGGGTTTTGTTGGTTACTGTCCAAGGCTTCTTTGCATTTTAACTGGAAGGAGGAGTTAGGAGACTAGAGTAGAGGTTCCCAGCAGAAGGTGGAGGGAAGTTAAACGATGATGGGCTTTGCCACTCTTTAGGGTGGGCGGAAACCCAAGACCACGGAGGGCAGTGTCTCCAGGATTAGGAGCAGTGCATCCGCCATTAACTGACAAGAGAGACGGCAGAGGACAGGCCAAGGGGCGTGGAGAGCCACCTCACCCACTCACTCGAGACAGCGAGACTTCCAGCATCTGATGTTTCTCCTTCCCCTGCACCCGCAGCTGCAGCAGCTGGGACGTCTCTGTGGCCTCTGGAGAACTTGCTAACACCACACAGTCTGTGGGAGGCAGGGTGGGGAGCCAGGCCTGAGCTGGAGTTGGAAGCAGGGCCCCCTCTGGGCCTTTCCCCTTAGCCCCTCCCCATGGCAAAGCCTCCTCGAGGCTCCACGTCCCTGCCTTCCTCTCACCAATGATGTCAGCCACTCCAAGCTTTAGGGTCCTGGGGGTGGCAGTAGGGGACAGCTCTGTCTCTCCGAAGAGCAAGAGAATCCTGCTTGGGGACACCCCGAGATGGGCAGCCATGTGGTCCACCACACTCTGTAGGGGCTCCGACTGGGGAAGGGGACAAGAAGTAAAGGAGGCCTTCCTGCCTTGCTGTGCCCACCCCACTCCACCCCCAACACAAGCTTCTGGCCTTTGCTACTCGCTGAGCTCCTCAGCTGTGAGTTGCGTCCTATTTATCTGGCAAGCTATAGAATAAAATCATGTCAATAAGAGGTTCAGGCAAATAACACAAAGAAATGAAGCAGGCATGGGATAGAAGAACAAAAGGGAGTGGTAGGGACTGTGGCAAACAGCTCCTATGCCCCATCTAAACAGGCCAGCTGTGGGCCGGTCCCGTGGCTTAGCGGTTAAGTGTGTGTGCTCCGCTGCTGGCGGCCCGGGTTCCGATCCTGGGCGTGCACCAATGCACCGCTTCTCCGGCCATGCTGAGGCCATGTCCCACATACAGCAACTAGAAGGACATGCAACTATGACATACAACTATCTACTGCGGCTTTGGGGAAAAAAAAAAAAGGAGGAGGATTGGCAACAGATGTTAGCTCAGAGCCGGTCTTCCTCAGCAAAAAAAAAAAAAGAGGAAGATTAGCACGGATGTTAGCTCAGGGCTGATCTTCCTCAAAAAAATAAATAAATAAAAAATAAACAGGCCAGCTGTTCCACAGCTCCAGCTGACTGGCACCATATGGGAAACCAGGCCAGTGTTGACTACATCTTCCTGTTTAAGAGAAGCCAGACATCTGGACCTTTGTATGAGATCGTCCATGGCAAAGATTGGCAACGAACTCATACATTTTAAAAGCACTCTATGGGCAAGAGAAGAAGATGCACACAAAAAAGAAGATGCACTGTTGATGAGGCCAGGGGCTGCCAGTTTGCAACCTCTGGCTTAGGTGCTCGCCTGAAGCATAGCTACTGTTCAATAAATGGTCATTTCTGGGCCAGCCCCGTGGCTTAGCGGTTAAGTGCGCGCGCTCCACTGCTGGCGGCCCGGGTTCAGATCCCGGGCGCGCACCGAAGCACCGCTTCTCCGGCCATGCTGAGGCCGCGTCCCACATCAGCAACTAGAAGGATGTGCAGCTATGACATACAACTGTCTACTGGGGCTTTGGGGGGAAAAAAATAAATAAATAAAATTATTTTAAAAAATGGTCATTTCTGTTATCATCCTTGTTCTGGAATCGGGGTCATCCCTACAAAAACAGTAGTCTGCACCAGGAAGCTGGGGGAGCTCAGAATGACTGAGGGACATCTGTGTGTCTAATGCAGGAAGAGCAAGCACAAGAGGGCAGTGCAGCGTCCGAGGGAGGGAAAGAGGGAGGGCTGCACCCTCGGGAGTGGCTGCGAGCAAAGCTTGTTAGGATGCTTCCGTGGAGTCTTGAAGAATGGCTGGGAAGTTTGCCAGAAAGAGGGGAGAGAGAGGAAAAGACAATTCGGACAAAGGGAACAGTGAGAGCAAAGGCATGGAGGCCTGAAAAGCCTGGCAGCTCCAGAGAGCAGGATGAGCAAAGGAAGACACAGTCCCCACTGCCCAGACACCACCATCTTGCCCCAGGCAGCTCCTGGGACCCTTCTCCCACAGGCCCTTCAGGCACTCACCATTCTGACGGGCAACCTGACCAGGTCAGCCCGGCAGCGGATTTTGAGCTGGAAGAGTCGGGGACTCTCTGGGAGAGTGGACCCCTCTACTAGCACCACCTCATCCTCTTGGCTCAGGTGGTCCTCGCCCTGGTGCTGCTTGGGACTCAGGCAGGAACGGAGATCTTGGAGGCGCTTGTTCACCTCCCTGCAGTGCAGAAAGGACTCTGGGTCTGCCAGGGCCGGCCACCCTCCAAACTGCCCTGCTCCACCCAGCCAGAGCCCCCCAACCTTGGCACCTTAACTTCTGCAGTGCCTGAGTGTGCTTTCTGCTTTTGGTCCTTGGCAGAGGTGGGGGCAAAGGAGAGGTGTCCTGAGCCCTGCAGAGAGAAGAGAGGGGCGGGATGGAGGAAGAGAAGAGACCTCAGCCCCACACCTCCCCTCATGGGCTCTAGACCCCTGGGAACCAAGAGACGGATCTGGAGAATCAAGATGGAGCATCTTCCGGTGACATCCACCTTATTGGAAGACAGGGGGAGGTAAGGACAAGGAAAATCTGAGTCATCATTTTTCTATTTACATGACCCAAATATCAGGGAGGAAAATGCCTAACTTTTAAGGTAAGTCAGTCACTTCCCAGGTGAATGTCTGATAACATCCAGCAGACACTGAGCATTCACTACCTGCCAAAGGTTAACTCTTGATCGACTCAAAAGCTCTCGGACACAGCTACCAGTATTACCCCCATTTTCAGAAGAGGAAAGTGAAGCACAGAGAGGATAGGGAAGAGGCAGCTGGCCAGATCTGAACCACAAGGGCTGTCTCCAGGGCCACACCCTTCACCCCTGCATTATTACCGTCTCAGACACAAAGACGAAACACTCCACTCCACGGGGTGGTCCTGAAGCGGTGTAGGCCACTCTTCTCCCAAGAGCTTCATTCCCCACCTGGGCCTCAAGACTCCTTCCATCTGTCTCCTTACCCTTTCAAGAGCCATCCTAGGGTCCTGCCCGCCTCAGCCTAACACTCCAGCTCCCTTTCTGTTCCTAGGGCCCCAGTGCCTCAGCCTCACTCACAGCAGCTCCTTCTTTTTCTTTTCTTCTTCATTCTTACTCCTCAGCTTCTTCTTCCAAGGAGAATCTGGAAATGGGGGATCCTCAGTGTGGGAACTGCTAGAATCTGCCATATCTGCCTCTGGGGACAGAGGAAGAGAAAGTGGAAAGATGTTAGCCAAGAGAGGGCAGCAGGAGGCCAAAGAGACATAAGTCAGGGCTTCAGAAGGTCCTGAGAAAGGAGGAGACTGCAGAGCCCCCAGACACACACAGGACCACACAACAAAACTGGGGAAGTGCTCAAAAGGCTTGAATCAAAAGGGAAATGCGTAACTCCAAGAAAAGGATGAGCTGGAGTATGACAGAACCAGAGAGTGTCTGAGCCTCGAGCTAAGGCATGAGACAGTACGGCGAGGGTGGACAACCGGAAAGTGGCCCACTCCAACGAAAGCAGTGCTCGTCTCACTCTTCTGTTCACATGCACCCCACAAATAAAAAATACTGAGCACATAACCCAGAAAACATGTGTTTGTGTATGTACTACTACGTAGTCAATAAAACACACACCACTCACTATACGTGGACATACTATTATGTATGTTACAAAACATACATTAAAACAGATGTTGTCAGGGCCGGCCAGGTGGCGCAGCAGTTAAGTGCATGCGCTCCGCTGCGGCGGTCCGGGGTTCGCAGGTTCGGATCCCGGGCGCACACCAACGCACCGCTTGCTAAGCCATGCTGTGGCGGTGTCCCATACAAAGTAGAGGAAGACAGGCACAGATGTTAGCCCAGGGCCAATATTCCTCAAGAACAAAGGGGAGGATTGGCGTCAGATGTTAGCTCAGGGCTAGTCCTCCTCACAAAAAAAACACAGATGTTGTCAAAGGATGATTTTTTTTGTGTGTGTGAGATAGCCCTGTGCTAACATCTGCCAATCCTCCTCTTTTTTTGCTGAGGAAGACTGGCCCTGGGCTAACATCCGTGCCCATCTTCCTCCACTTTATATGGGACGCCGCCACAGCATGGCTTGCCAAGCAGTGCGTCAGTGCGCCCCGGGATCCAAACCGGCAAATCCGGGGCCGCCGCAGGGGAGCACGCACTTAACCGCTTGTGCCACCAGGCCGCCCCTGATTTTTTTTATTATTTTTGTGTGTGTGAGGAAGATCAGCCCTGAGCTAACATCCATGCCAATCCTCCTCTTTTTGCTGAGGAAGACTGGCCCTGGGCTAACATCTGTGCCCATCTTCCTCCACTTTATGTGGGACGCCGCCACAGCATGGCCTGACAAGCAGTGCGTCGGTGCGCGCCGGGGATCCGAACCCGAGCCGCCAGCAGCAGAGCACGCGCACTTAACCCCAACGCCATGGGGCCGGCCCCGGAGGATGGTTTTTTTAAAAATGTTTCTCTTATTTTCTTCCTGTACTCAATTTGGTGGGCACAGAGACTATGTGAGTCTAGGGGGGAAGAGGTGCAGAGAGGGAACAAGGTAAAGAGGCAAGTACAGTCCTTTAAGCCCATGTTTCTCAAATTTCATCCATGTGAGTGTCATTATCACATTTTGCCATATCTCTGTTATTATTTGTTTAATATCTTTCTTTAAATCACTCATTTAAACTTAAATTTCTTATAAAAGGAAACCAAGTATTATTCTAGAACATAGAAACTCTCTGCCATTTGCTTGCCTCCAATAAAAGATCATCATTAACCATAAAAATAAATAACTGTGAAAACAAAACAATGGTGATAAATCCTAGCTCAACCAGAGGCAATTTTGCCTCCCAGGGGACATGTGGCAATGTCTGGAGACTATTTTGTTTGTCACAAAGAGACGGGGAGGGGATTAGGGTGTGATATGGGTATCTAGTGGGTAGAAGTCAGGATGCTACTAAACATCCCACAATGCACAAGACAGCCCCACACAACAAAGAGTTGTCCAATCTAAATGTCAGTAGTGCTGAGGTTCAGAAATCTTGTCCTAGCTAAATATGGCAGCTGCCAGAGGCCTGAGATTCTGCATTTTTGACAAGCTCCCAGGGGCTACCCAACACTACTGGGCCCACATTTTGAGAAGCAAGGACACAGCTTTTATATAGCACTTGTCCGTTCCACGTAATGTTCTAAACCATATATGTAGCCCAAGAGAGGGCTCTCTATATATTCTCTTTAATTAACTCTCACCAAAATCCTTTGACATAAGTCCACTACTATCCCCATTTTCCTGATGAGGAAATTGAAGCATTAAGAGATTAGCTTGCCTGAGGTCACACAGCTACTAAGATCACATAGCTACCCAGGCCAGGTGGTTCCTATATAAGCTCTTTTTTTTTTTTATCTTTTGTGAGGAGATCAGCCCTGTGCTAACATCTGCCAATCCTCCTCTTTTTTACTGAGGAAGACTGGCCCAGGGCTAACATCCGTGCCCACCTTCCTCCACTTTATATGTGACGCCGCCACAGCACGGCTTGTCAAGCCGTGCGTTGGTGCACGCCTGGGATCTGAACTGGCAAAGCCCAGGCCGCCCCGCGGCGGGGTGGAGCATGCGCACTTAACCGCTTGCGCCACCGGGCCAGCAGCCTACATCAGCTCTTAATCACCCTACCATACTCCCTCATGGTACAGAAGTCTTGGTCCAAGGTCTGCATTTGCCCACTGGATCACTTCCTTATTAGACTTGCTTCCCATTCACTGCCCTTGGGTGGTTTGCAAAAATCACATCACTGGGGGAAGACAAACGTTGGGCAGCCCTGATAAGATTCAAAGAACACCCTGCTAGCTCCAGAGTGTTCCCAAGGAACTTGCTGCAGATGTAACAAGATGTTACAGATTCTCAACACCTCCCCTCCCCTGGCCCCAGGATTACAGAATCACAATCTCTGGGGATGGTGCCTGGAAATCTGTATATTAGCACACTCTTATGCCTATAAATTGGGGGACGTGTGGTTCGACAGTACTTCCTGTGCCGTCTGGTTAAAAATCCAGCTCCTCTCAGGCCTGGAGCTTGTTTCTGGCTAGCATGCAGGAGTCACCTCTCCCATGCCCTTCCCCTGAGCCTCAGGAAACAAACTAACTGCAGGGATGTCACCTCCAGGAAGTCTCTTCGGAGGGGCCAGCGCCGGGCTGGGCACCTTTCCCTGGAAGCCCTCCTGCCTTACCTTCCTCAGCCCCTGGGGGACAGAGTTTCAGGAGGTGATCTGGGATGAGGTGGAGGCTACTCTTCACCTGTAAAGACCAAAGTGGATCAGTTGTAAGTCCTCCCTCCACTGAAAGGAAAAACGGGATGACTCTTCCCTCACACCCAGGCCTCCTCCAGATCCCAAGTCCTCCCTAAGGATGCAGACACCACAGCCCTCTCCCGGGGACTCAGGAGCCCAGCTTCCCCAGGATCCAAAATTGGAGTACCCTTACTCCTACCCCGCCTTTCCCTAAGACACTCTGACCATGCTAGTTTAGTTCTTTTCACTAAGTTGCTAGCCATCCCGCTATCTTGGAACCCAAGGAAATCGCAGTCCCCTAGCTCACCCCACCACCTGGGGACCCCAGCCTCCTGGAGCCTCCAGTCCTCTCTGAACTTCCACGGACACCAGCCTCCAATATCCTAGCTTCCTGGATCCTTAGCACTGGGCCCCCACCTCAAAACCCAACATGTCCCAAACCGGTCCTAGGTCCTCCCAGCCCCTCTCTGAACCCTCAGGGATCCCAGCTCCCTAGCCTCTCTATGCCCCGGACACTCCAGCTCCCGGGAATCCCAAACTCTCAACACACTCCAAACCTCTTCATCTCCCCCATCTGCAGAAACCCCAGGAACCCTGTATCTCTCTGCCTCCAAGGCCCTAGCCCCTGCTTCCGTTTAGTCCCCCAAGACCACCCCCGAACCCCACCCTCAGCACTCCCTAAACCCAGCCCTTCCGCGCTCGCCCTCCCGGGGACCTGGCTGCACCTTCCCGGAGTACACTGGAACCACCGGTGCCTCCCCGGGATCCAGCAGCAGTCGCCGCCGCCGCCTGACCAGGGCCCGCGGGGCTCCAGCCGGCTGTGCGTCCGCCCCTTCGCTGTCACTGTCGCTGTCGTCCCGGGGCGCGGGCGGCACGGGGAGCTCCGGGAGCGGGACCTCGACCGGGTCCGCAGCGCTGGGCGCCGTTGCGACCTCCAAGATATCCTCATCGCTGTCGCTGACCAAGTCCACAAGCACCGAGTCCAGGGTGCGCCGGGCTGGAGAACGCTGGGCGCGAGGACGCCGGCCCCGGCCCCCGCGGGACCCCCGAGCCCCTCGGCCGATACCGCCGCCCCGGGACCCCCGGCCCCGTTTCCTCACCGGCTCCGCCATGGCACACCAACGGCCGCCACAGTGACCCGCCCCTAGCCGACTCGCCCGGCCCCCTCCAGCGACTTCCGCCCTTCATTGGGCAAATCGCCCGTTAGTCAGCACCTGTCCCCGCCCACACTCTCTGGATCCGCCTCCCGACTTTTCACTGGTCGCTGCACCCGCCCATCACGCATCCACCACTGAAACCAAGGCGCCAAAGATTCCAGTCAGCCTCGACGCAATCAGCGTAAGTTTCGATTCGGCCCGGCTCACCCATTGGCCAAGCTGCTTCTCTTCCTGACCAGCCTTCCCCGCCCCCCCAGGCCCGCCCACTAAAGAGATCCGTTTTCCCGGTTGGTGGAGGAGCGGGGCATGCTGGGAATTGTAGTCCTCAAGCCCTGACTACAGAGAGGCGGAAGGAAGATTGAGGACAGCATTTTAGAAACCACGGAATTAGGCCTCACACTTCACGGATATCCCCTTTATTGTTTCCCCCAACCGTGTTGTGGGCTGAGTAATTCCACTCAACGCCAACCCCTCGCACACGCCCCTCCTCACGTGCAGAATCCTCACAGTGCACACCCCAGACCAACACTTCAACACCACCCAAGTCTTCGAATTACCTCCAACAGCATACATACCCCCCCTCACACCAGGCACCCCCACAGACACACTTCACGCACAGTGTCAACACAACATACACTCACGCAACACCCTCCCACAACCTACACGCCTCACAAACAACACCTGGAAGGGCAAATACAAATGAAAAATAAGAGGCTTAATTCTCCATGTTGAAAATAGGGGATGTGACTTCTCCCCACTCCCCGTTTTCTTTCAGAATTTCTTTCTCCGTCCTTTTCAAATGTATGTAAAGCTTTATTATGGCTAAATAAGGCTCTTGCTAGTCTCATAACCCAGGAACTCCAGGACCTGGTAGCCATCTTTTTGAAATGCAAACATCAAGGGACATAGCTCCCAGTCTCCCAGTTTCTGGGGGAAAATAACAGCCTAACTTTGATGGGGGCTTTCCTGCAATATATAAAACTACCTCCTGTCACAAAGGAAGTGAGAAGTGTATTTCTCTCCGGATAAAAGCCAGTTACCGTGATAAAGTTAGGATGAACTATGTGTGACCAAAGTGGTTGTCAAGTCCTCTTACTTGAGGCCTAGTTATTGTTTATCTTGAAAACAAGATATGGGTTTTGAAAATTTATCTTGAAAACAGGATAACAGGGGCCGGCCCCGTGGCATAGGGGTTAAGTGCGCGCAGTCTGCTGCTGGCGGCCGAGGTTCGGAACCCAGGCACGCACCGACGCACGGCTTGTCAGGCCATGCTGAGGCGGCGTCCCATGTAAAGTGGAGGAAGATGGGCACGGATGTTAGCTCAGGGCCAGTCTTCCTCAGCAAAAAGAGGAGGATTGGCAGATGTTAGCTCAGGGCTGATCTTCCTCACACACACACACACAAAAAGAAAACAGAATAATGGGCTGTACCTGCTTGGCCATATAATAAGGGTGAGAGTTCCTTCTGCCTTTGCAGTCTCTTGGCAGATTGCCTGTGACACACATCACATTCTGGTTTCATGCTTATTCAATAAAAAAACTGTTTTCTGTCTCTTTTACCTCCGTGGAGAGGTTTTCTGAGTTGGGAGATTTTCTTTGTTTGTTATATTTCCCCAGCACACCCACCAACAATATCACGCACCTCAGAAGCTACATTTCCTCCACACATCTACCTTACTCACAATTCCTGCATGACATGCACCCCAACAGCAGACACACCCCTTCAAGACTTCATACCTCTCATATCACGTCCAACTGCATGACCCCTGACACCTCACACCATACAGCCCACACCACACTGCACACACGATACCCACACAGCATACACCCCTACCACCTGCCTCTCACACACATAATGTTCACATAACTCGGACTTCACACATCCATCCAGTACAGCATCTTGGCCATCACCCACATCCCATCCCATCCCCCTCCTCTGCCACACTGATATCCCCCACACATATGTAACTGAGGGCCCTCCAGGACCAGTTCAACTGACCCCATCTTATCAACAGAGTAATTAAGAGTGGTTTTTCAGGAACTCAGACCTCTTGTCCAGTTCAGGCTGGTTGAGCCAACCATCAACTGGACCTGCACAAATGCTCAAGAAGTGACCTTTTTGACGCCAAGGAGCTAAAAACTCCACCCTTAGGTTATGGTAATGCCGCCATTTTGTGAACATGCGTCCTATGAAGAGGCATGAAGCTTGATTATGCTTGCACAGATCATCAATTACCTCATTTCTCCTTATCTCCAATCATCTATTCCCACACTTCAGACCACCTTGTTCCCTACCCCATAAATATCCCTGAGTCTCCATTTTCGGAGGGGTGGATCTGAAATTGATTCTCCCGCCTCCTCACTTGGCTGCCTTGTGAGTAAATCCTTTCTCTTTGCAAACTCGTCGTCTTGGTGATTGGCATGATTGTGCGGCAGGCAATGAACCTGGTTTGGTAACACATACACCCCGAATCAGTCAGCTCACACCTCAGATCCCCCACGCAGACTCAGCCCAGGCCAAGACTGAAGGTGCACAACCTCAGCAGGTGAGGCTGTTTCCCAGGGAACAAAGGCTCCTAGGCTCTGACAGGGGGAACTCCAAGGACCTTCCAGCCCCAGCAAACCTTCAGCCACTCTTTGTAGCCAGGGTGGAAGCATAGAGGTTGCGCCAAAAGCCCTTCTGCCAGCCTTAGGCCCCACCTGGGAGGCCACTGCAAAGGAGGGAAGCAGGGGTGGGCCTGAGGGCCTGAAACGTCCCTCAAGCCTCCTTCTCCCTAAACCTTGCTCAAGAGCTATAAGTCCAGTCCCTGCCAAAACACCTGGTCATGGGGTGGGAAGCTGAGGAGCTTTGGATGTGGCTTCCTCCTGAGCAGGTCTCTCTGCACAATCCAAATGGGTCTTGGTGCCTCTGGCTCCTGGCACACAGTAGGCCCTTGATAAATGCCAAATAATAATAATGGCTGGGGCTGGCCCGGTGGCGCAAGCGGTTAAGTGCGCGCGCTCCACTGCGGCGGCCTAGGGTTCGCCGGTTTGGATCCCGGGTTCGCCGGTTTGGATCCAGGGTGCGCACCAACGCAATGCTTGGCAAGCCACACTGTGGCGGCGTCCCCTATAAAGTGGAGGAAGATGGGCACGGATGTTAGCCCAGGGCCAGTCTTCCTCAGCAAAAAAAGAGAAAGATTGGCAGTTGTTAGCACAGGGCTGATCTCCTCGCAAAAATAAATAAATAAATAATGGCTAATGTTTGAGTGCCCACAATGCTGCTGTCATGTGCTTTACATCTCAGTTAGGACTTATTATGGCAGCTAGCGTTATTATCCCTATTTTGCAGACCAGGAAGCTACAGCACAGACCGCTTGAGTCACACAGTTATTAAGGAGCGGAGCTGGGATTCAAACCCAGAGAGTCTGATTCCGGAGCACGGGGCTGGAGTTAGCACACCTCTGTTCCTCCACTTCCCCCGAGGCTTCCCCGGGTGGCAGAGCCCACAGGAGTGGCTCCATCCTCTGCACCCTGAATCTCAGGACTTTCTCCAGTCCTTCATTCCCTCCTCCTTCCCCACTCACTTCCTGAGCTCCTGATCTTTGCCATCCCCTGGCTGGGTCCCAGGGGCACAGAGAAGACCCCGACATGGATTCACCCTCAAGAAGGCAGGATGTTTTCAGCAGGAGTCACATGCTCAAATGCTTCAGGCACAGGCAGGAAACCTAAATGAATGAAACAGGCTGGATGAAAGATAATGGAGAATGGCTGGGATTATGGGAATATGGAGAGCTTATTTTAGCTGAAGGGTAAGGTGGGGGTGTAAACGCTGAGCTAGATCTGGGATTTTTATTTTTATTTTTATTTTATTTATTTATTTTTTGTGAGGAAGATCAGCCCTGAGCTAACATCGATGCCAATCCTCCTCTTTTTGCTGAGGAAGATTGGCCCTGGGCTAACATCCATGCCCATCTTCCTCTACTTTATATGGGACGCTGCCACAACGTGGCTTGACAAGTGGTGCATTGGTGCGCACCCGGGATCCAAACCCCAGGCCGCATCAGCGGAGCGCACGCATTTAACAGCTATGCCACTGGGCCGGCCCCAGGATTGTTGTAAAGATCAAACGAGATGCTACCTGTAAAGCACTCAGAACAACGCCAGGCGTGTAATAATAATGTTTTCTTTTCTTTTTTTTCAGTTTAATTTGTTTGTTTATACAGATACAGCAAATTACAAAGGTTGAGCGATAAAGAAGGAAGAGAGTCTCTGAAACAAAAACAGGACATTATGAAGAAAGAACTGGTGCAAAAAAAAGGAACTCCAGAAAGAAAAATGTAGATACCGAAAAAGTCTAGTCAGTCATACAAAAAGCATTGAAACTTCTCTGGGTTTCAGATGCCAGTCTTAGGTCTCAGAGGACCACCAGGGCTGGGGAGACTGGTGGCACGGAGACCAGGCAGAAGACATCGGGAACATCAGTGAGTGATTCCACCTTTGCCGGAGACAAGAATTTGGGTGTGGTGGAGCTTGCTACAGCATGGTGCAGGGCCTGGAGACTTTAGCTCTGAGAGTCTTCGTGTTCATGGTTTATATTAGAAGTAGGCAGTTTATCAGGTAGTAGGCACAGTGGCTAGAACTGCAGCCAGATTTCTGGATTCACATGCAGCTCTGTGAAGTGTTAGTTGTGTGACCTTCCACATGTTACTTGGCCTCTCTGACACCAGGTTTCCCATCTACAAAATCGCACCTAGGAGGGGAGTGTCAAGATGAATATAGGCTCTGGAATTAGACTGCCAGAGTTTAAGTCCTGACCCCAGCACTTATTAACTAGATGAGCCTGGGCAAGTTATTTAGCTTCTCTGCCTTAGTCTCCTCATCTATGAAATAGGGTTGTCTGCGAAGATAAAATATGCGAATACACGTAAATATAAAATACTTTGACACAATCCTGGCACATAAGTGCTCAATAACTTTATGAGGTTAGTGTAAGGATTATGTCCGGGATGACTCCTGGATTGTTTCCTCTCCACTGGGCACCCAGCACACAACCGCTGGATGAACAATGATTGAATAACTGGAGGGTGGGAATGGCAGGCAAATGAGGGAAATGAGTGCAGGCCTAGCCACAGGAGGGAAAAGGCCCTGTTGTAACTGGAATGTAGCTCTCTCTCCTCTGCGGGATTCGAGAGGGGATGGGAGTACACCCATCCTCATCTTCCCTTCCCCTCCCACACAAGGGCACTACATCACAGGATTGGAAGAGCTCATTAAGTTTATTCGGAGCACAAAGGGGGCCAAAGTTTCGCTTGTGTACACACACACAGGTACACACATCCTGAGCAACATCGTTCCAGAGGTTGACACCATCTGCTTGGGCTCCCAGATTTCAGAGTCAGGTATGGATCTCAGGGGCCTGAGGAGGCCCAGGCTATGTAGAAGAAACTGTGACGGGGAGGGGTCCAGGAGCTAGGCTGTGGGAACTCTTTCCCTTCTGCCGCCCTGAGAGCCAGCACCCCACTTCCATCCCTGCTCATCTCCTTCCTTCTCCCCCTTCCTTAGAGGGCAGTTCCCAGCTCACCTGAAGGGAATCACCTGGTGCTCCAGGTCCCCACGTGGCCCCCTCCACCCCATGCTGGTTCTGGCCCGTCGGGATTATCCATGTTCTCATAAGAGTCTGCATCTGGTTAGGACCAGTAGGGAGTAAGATACAGATAGAGCTGGAAGAGGCTGGGAGGGGGTCAGCCTCAGAGGACAAGAGGGGACAGCAGTAGAAGCACCCACCTTCCTCATGATTGGGGGCAGGCTGGGCCCGAAAGGAGCGGAGCTGGGGGGCTGCATACAGGATCCCTCTCATATCCTCATAGGACTGGGACCCTGCTTGGACAGGGGATGGAGAGTTGGAGGCCCGGGAGCTACACTGGGGACTTGGGGAAGGGAAGTGCTGCCTAAGATATGGAGGGAGTCTGAGGGGCAGAGGAAGCTGGAAGGCTTGACCCATGTTGTACTAGGAAGAAGTGATTAGGGTCAGCATCAGGTTCAGGGCCCTTTTAGTTGTAGGGTTCGATCAGGTATGTGTTATATTATGGTCACGGTCAGAGAAAGGGTCAAGAACAGAATTGGAAGGAGTCAAAGTCAGGGTCATGAGGACGTTGTAGAGAGAGCTAGGGTCAAAGCTGAAGTCTGCATTGGGGCTGGGATGAGATGGAGGTCCAAGTGCAGGCTGGAATGTTCATGGTTAGGGATGGAGTAAACAGGGGGGGTCAAGACTGGGGTTGGGGTCGGTGTTGAGGTTAGAGTTAGGAGTCAAATCTAAGGTCAGGATTGGCTTTGGGTTAGGGGTCAGAGTCAAGGTCAAGGTTGGGCCTGGTCAGAGCTGAGGCCAGGTCAACCCAATCTGGGCAAGGCAGGCAGGTCCCAAGCATTTCTCACCAAGGGAGGTTGCCTCCTTGCTGGGGTCCCAGGCTGACCCATGGGGGCTCAGGAAGTCTGGAAAAGGAAGAAGGAAGTCACTATTCCCCCTGGCCTCCTGGTCACACACACCATCACCCCTAGCAGGAACGTGACGATCCTCACACACACCTGTTGTCCTGGTGACTGGCTGGGCCACCTCTTCATCCTCATTTTCATAAGACTCAGCTGCTGCAGAAAAAAGAGAACTCCAGGGACCACTCCTGCCCTGTAGGGGCTCCACAGACCTGTGGATCCTCCCAAGTCTCTGAGGCCCCTCAAGGATCCCAAATTACCGTTGGAGAAGGAGTCTTCATCCTCAGGACCCAAGGCCCCGTCCTCAGGGTTCTCATAGCCGCTGCCGTCTGGTGGAGAAGGAGGGAGGGTCCAGCGAGGGCCCACAGCCCCACGCTGAGAAGTTAGGGGAGTCCTGGGGGAGGGCAGTCTTACCCTGGGAGAGTTGGTCCTGCCCAAGGTTGGAGTCGTTCTCGTAGAACTCGGAGCCCTCCTCACTGTCCGGCTCCTCATAGGCCTCCCCTTCCTCTTCTTCTGGGCCTGGGGTTTGGGGATGGAGGTGGGAACCGAGTCACGGCCCCCCTCCTCCAGGCCCCAGTCCACTATTCCTGCCACAGACCGCTCCAACACCCCCCACGTGAGTAACGACCCCCACTGCCAATCACCCGCTCCCGGCGGGCTCCAGGACCCGGTGGCTCTGGCCTCCTGGACGTGGCTGCGTGAGTTTCCAGAGGACGGGTCGGCGGCCCCCAGGCCTGCAGCCCACCGCAGGGCACGTCCTGGCGAGAGAAGCGTTGTAGGGAAGCAGGTGAGTAGAGACGGGGGCGGTCGGGGCTAAGGGTCTGCGAGGCGGGGCCGTGATCCACGGGGGCGGGATCTAACTCTAGGGGGCGTGGCCTCAAGTCTCGGGGTGGTTCCACTCTCGGAACACGACTTCAGGTCCCTACTCCTGGGGCGGGGCTATGAGTTCTGGGGGTGGGACTTGGCTCTGGGGGCGGGGCTCAAACTTGGGCGGACTCTGCACCCCGGGGCGGGCTCTTTTCTGAAGGCGGAGCTCCGAGCTTGGAGCTCAGGGATTGAGAGATGAGGAAAGTGGGTGGGCCTCTAGCTCTGGGTCAGAGACCGGACGGTCCTCCTACCCGTGCCAGAGGTGGGCGTGGAAACGGAGAGCACGTTCCCATACTGGTTCTGGGCGCCGGTACCCGCGGGAGGCGTCACTTTGAAGAACCTGGTGGAGGAAGGGGAGTTGCCCTGTGAGGCCAGGCCTGAAGGGGAATGAGAGACACATTCAAGATTCAGGCCAGGCCCCCGGAGGTTAAAATGTGGTCGCTTGTAATTAGCTCCTCTGTGCTGGGACAGCCTACAGAGGGGTCTGGGATCACTCCAAGGAGGTCTTTACAGAGGGGGTAGCTTTGCAGCTGGGCTTCGAAGAGTGGACAGTAACCGTAGAGATGGAAAAAAGACACCCTGAGGAGAGGAAACAGAAGCAGAAAGTGCAAGTGCGGGAGTGGGAGACTGGGGGGGCACACAGCATCATTACCTTCTGGTGGGATCAGTCATTCGCTTTCTTTTCCTCCTCAGGATCAGGGCTGGTGGGAGTTAAGGGGAGTGATCAGAGGAGGGGCTGCTTGGCAGGGTGAAGATTTAGGGGGTGCTGAGGAGGTCACTTGGGTCAATGGAGGAGATGGGAGTTCAAATTCCAAGGGGTCTGGGAAGTTTCGAAGGGGTTTAGAGGAGGAGCTGTGGGCAGGATTCTGAGGTCTGTGGGGGAGGTAGGGGAGGAGAGAAAGATGGTTGTCAGACTGGCCCACATGGGCTTTCCTGAGGAAGATTGGGCAGACCGGCTGGGGGACATGACTCACCTCTTCGAAGATGAAGAAAGACCACTAGGGAACCCAGGCAGAAGATCAGATAAACTAAAGTCGCAACAGGGACTTTCCAGCCACCAGTCTCCATCAGCCAATGCCATACAGCTAGGGGGAAGGAGCTATGAGACGAGGACCTCAGGCTGGCATCTTGCTTCCCAGCTTCAAGACCTCAAAGGGCCATAAGTCTGGGGGACAGGGCAAGACACAGATCCTCAAAGTCCCAAGCTACAAGGAGGGCTCTTCTCCCTCCCTCTGAGGTCAGGGACTGTGTCACAGAGCCTGACATGGGGCTTGGGGTAGTATCTATTGAGCAAACCATGAACAAACCATGACTATAGTCAGAGGCAATGTTAGGATTAAGGGAAGCAGGACGATCAGCTTCCTGCTGCAGTTAAGGACAGCCAGGGTCAAAGTGAAAGGCAGAGTCGAGTCCACAAGGTTAGAGGTGGGATGCAGCAATGTGCTGAGGTCAAGTTTGGAGTGAAAGTTGACGCAGAGTTTGAGAACTGTGGTTAGGGTAGCATGGTAGGATTGTATTAAGGGAGACAGAATGGGCAGAACATTGTGACCAATCTGATGGATGGGTGAAGAAAAGGAAAGATGCCCAGGTTCCTGGCTTGGGCATATGGGCAGGTGGTAGTGTATTTCGCTTACACAGGGCCACCCAGAAGACTATGCCTGGGGAAGATGTTGAGTTTGATTTTGTATATGTTGAGTCTGGCATCCATGGGACATCAAATGGCAATTCCAGGAGATGGCTGGGTGTGGGGGGTATGGAGCCTAGAATCGAGTCACCAAAGCGTGGTGGCCTAAGGAGCCATGGGAGTAAAGGAGGTCAAACAGGAAGAGTGTGTAGACAAGCATGAGAGAATGTAGACAGGGGCAAGAAGAGGGCTCAGGGCTCCAACAGTGAGGAGTCGGGGAGGAAGACTCTACCAAAACTGATGGGAAGGAGCAACCAGTGGTAGTAGAAGACCAGAAAAGTGGTGTCTGGGAAGCAAGGGAGGAAGGAGGTGGAGTCAGCATTCAGTGTAGAGGGTGGGGTTCAGGATGGGGCTGGTACTAGCCCTCAGGTTGGGGGGCCAAGGTTGACTGGCTTCTAGTTCTTCTCAGTAGCCCCACACAGATACCCCACAATTGGGAGAAACTCTACCTGACCGAGCAGTGACCTTCAGCTCTATCTCCAGGGTCATGTTGCCAAGGTAACAATAATAGGTGCCTGCATCTTGAGCTGTGGCCTGGGGCAGCAACAGAACAGCCCCTCCTCTGAGGGTGCCCAGGACCCACATCTCTCTGACTGGGGCATCCTCCGTCATGTTTAGGCTCAGCAATGAGGGTTTCTTCTTGGGATGCACGTGGGTCCAGGAGACGGGGCCTCTAACCAGGGAGTCGGGCGGCACCCCACAGGGCAGCCAGAGTGTGGAGCCAGGGGCCACGATGAGGTCTGGGGCAGGGAGAGCTAAAGCTAGGAAAGAGTAGTCCTTGGGGTATCCTCCCCCACAAACCCTCCAGTTCCTAATCACCACCCACACCCTTAGATCCCGCACTTCCTGGCATCTCCTCAGTACCTTACCTTGGGTGTGGCTCTGGTTCAGACTGCTCCTATTTGAGGCACATTTAAGGTCTGTCTTCCAGATCTTACGTTGGTCTTTGTCCCACACATACAGCTGGGAGCTTGTGGGGTGACCAGGAAAGGACCTGGGGCCCTCTGAGGGCCTGTTGCCCAGGCCACAGCCTAGGTCATCTAGGTCTGAGGCATTCCACCGGAACAGCTCCCCTGGGAAGAGACCCAGAACCAGATACGGAGACATCCAAGAGAGAAAAAGAGATACAGGGACCCAGAAAGGCAGAGACAAATGGAGACGAAGACCCAGAGAGAGACAGAGAAACGGGAACTCAGACAGAGAGAGAAGAGAGTGAAAGACAGAGAGATACGGAGCATCTCAGTGTTGAAGTCACAAAGCCGCCGTTTTTAGGAGCCACCTAAAACTGGCTCTCTGCTTGTCCCTCAGACCCTCCAGCCCCTCCCTCTAGATCCATTTTAGCTGCTGGAACTCCTCCATCCATGGTGGGCCTCCCTCTTCTCATCTAACCCTCCCTGCCCCAGCCCGGACCTCACCACTGCCCTCCACGCTGACTGTCCAGCCAGGCTGCCAGGCCTGCGGAGAAGGGGGCCCTGGCTGGCACAGGTAGAAGCCCCCCATCTGGTTAGTGACGTTCAAGATGAGCAGCATGATGCCCAGGGGCTGTTTCTGAATGCTCAGGTCTCGTAACTTTGGGCTCAGCGCTAAGAAAGCTGCCGTCTCCCGAAACCAGGCCAGCTTCTGCGAGTGACCCTCTGGGGAATTGAAGCACGGCAGCACAGCGTTGTCTCCCTCTGTGGAGAGAGGGTGCGGGGAGAGTGAGAGGAGCCCCTAGCCCTCTTCCCTCCTCACACTGGGTTATAAACCCAATGACCCCAGCAGCTGGGAGCAGATGAGCCCTCAGAGTTCTTCCAAAGCCTCCCTGAATTTTACAAACAAGAAAATGGAGGCTCAGCGAGGGTAAGTTACTTGGCCAAGGGCATCCAGGCGGAACCTAGGTTTCCAGCCCCAACTCCTTCCATCTCTGCCCTTTGGACATACCTTTAGCCTCCACCAGCTGTGGTTCCTGGGCCTTGCCTCCCACGGGAGTCAGGAAGAGGAGGAAGAAGAGGAGGAGAGGAGGTGGCATGGTGGCCAGACTCCCCGCGGCACCCAGCTTCGCCGCGGGGGATGCTGGGGCAGGCTGGGGCCCGGTGGGCACTGAACCATGGGTGTCTGCGGGGGCGGGCAGGCAGTCCCCCCGGGGAGGAAGGGGTGGTCATGCCTCAGGCCCCCTTCTCCATGCACCCCTCCAGACCCACAAAACTCATCTCCTCCCTGCTACACTGGTTTATTTTCATCCCAGCGCTTGCCACCATGTGAAGTGATCTTATTTGTGTGTCTACTTGGTCACTTTCTGTTCCCCCAACTAGAATGTGAGCCCCTTGCTGCAAAGACTTCAACTTGTTCACCACTGTATGTATGCACGGCACCCTGGAACAGTGCTTGGCACATCGTAGGCGCCCAATAAATATTTGCTGAATGAGTGGATCCAGTCTTAGGGGCTCCCGCCTTCTCCTCCTCCTCTCTCCTTCAACCCCAGGCTCTAAATCCACTTCTCCTCACACACACACACGCCATTCATTCACTCAACCAACATTCTTGGGCCCCCTCCCACCTCCATACAACCAGCCCCTCACATACTTTGGGATGTGGCAGACCTGTCTTTGAATTTTCTGCCTCCACCTCTTGGCTAAATTTCTTCATCTCTCTAAGCCTTAGTTTCTCACTCTGTAAAGTGGGGATAATAATAGTACTATCAAATATTGTTTGTGAGGATCACACAGGACAATATACATACGGCATTTTTAGCCCTGCCCCCAGCACATAGTAGGCCCTCCCTTAATGAGAGACAGCATCAATTAACGGCCAAGAGCTCCAGCCAGACTGCCACAGCAGCTCCTTTGCAGCGGCCCTGAGAAATGACTGATGATGAATGCCCCATTCTCTCCAGTTCTTCCCCAGAAAGCCCTGCTTCACTTATGGAAGGAACCCATTTGGAAATGGGGAAATTGAGGCCTCCAAAAGGGCAGGGGGTTGCCCGAGATCACACAGTAAGCTGGGGGTACAGTGAGCACTAGACCCCAGGAGTCTGGACTCTTAAATCTGTTCCCCTCCTCCCCCCGTCTCTCTCTCCCGGCCTCTCTCTCTGTATGTGCATGTGTATCTCTGTGTCTCTCACCGCCGCAGTCACTCAGGAAAAGGGTCCAGGGACGCCGAAGACCTACTTTCTCAGTTGCCGGTTCCCAGGCCCGGCTCACTGGGCTGTGGCTTCCTGTTTGCTTCAGGCAAACCCCAGGGGACCCCCCAGCTGGCAGGGCCCTTACTTCCCTTTGATGGCGTTGGGCTGGCTGGAAGGGGGGAAGAGAAGGGCATTGGGGAATGGAGAGGGTGAGGTGGCAGGACCCCATTTGCCTTGCATTCCACAAAAATCTCTCTAACCCCTTCATTAGCTTCCCAGCTGCCTCACGTGCAGTCTTCTTGCTGGAGCATATCGGTCCCCTGCTTAGAACATTTCCGTGGCTTTTCATCCACTTAAAAAACACTCCAAACCATGGCCTCCAAAGGCCTGAGTGAGGCCTCCCCTATCTACATTTCCCAGCTCTCTGCTCCACTGGCTCATTTTCTTCACTCAGGTCTCAGTTCAGATGTTACTTCCTCAGAGAGGCCTTCCCTGATCCCCCGGGTACTTTTGATCTCACACCCATTTTATTTCCTTCCCAGCATTTGTCCAACCCCAAAGCATGCTTGTTTATTTGTTAGTCTTCTCACCTGCCTCCTGTTCCAGAATGTTCCCTCTGCGACAACAGGGATCTTTACTGTCTTGTTCAGTGGCATCCGGCAGGTGCTTAATAACTATTTGTTGTATAAAAGAAGGAAGGTAGGAAGAGTGAAAGAAAATTTTCTTTTTTCTTCCCTCCATGCCATCAGTCACCAAGGCTAGTCCACTTTCTATCCTAAATATTTCCAGAATCAACTTTCTCCTCTTTTTGGACTCTTCGCTTCCCAATCAGAACCATTTCAACAGCTTCTTTTGTGGGCTCTCTGTCTTCTATCTCTTTGCTTCCCACCTACATGCCACACAGAGAGCTTCCTCAGTATTAGTCATGTGCTTCCCCTGCTCAACAGCCTTCAGTGGCTCCCAGGGCCTCAGGATAAAATCCAAACCTGATAGTTGACTGGAGCCTTATTTACAGTCATCCCTTCCCAAGAAACCCTGCCATGTACACAGAGAGTCTGAGGACAGGAAGCTACTGAGGGCAGTAAGCTACTGCGGATTTACAAACCAGGAGTTGACCTGGCCAGATTTGCATTTTCTAAAACTCCCACTGGCTGCAGTGTGGACAGGCAATTGGCAGGAGACCAGAGAGATCAGTAAGGAAAGTGTTCATTCATTCATTTGTTCACCAAATGTTTATTTACTACGTTTATTTATCAGTCACGGTGCTAGGAGCTGGGGAAACAGCAGGAGACAAGAAAGACAAGGTTCCTAATCTCATGGAGCTTTGATTCAAGTTTTGGGGCCACAGAAGGGTTAAGGGGGACAGGTAATAAACAAGTTAACCGATAAACAACTTCAGATGGTGAGAAGTCTCTGCTGTGATCTAATGGTGAACAGGTAATAAGGTGGCTACTTTAGACAGGGCAGTCAGGGAAGGCCATGCAGAGGAGGTGACTTCTGAGCCAAGACCTCAGGTGGGGAAAAGCTTGGTATGTTCAAGTAATGCATGTTTAGTGTTGTTAGAAACTGTCATACTCTCTTCCAGAGTGGCTATCCCATTTTACATTTCCATCAGGAATATATGAGAAACCCCATTTCTCCATATACTCACCAGCATTTGGTATTATCACTCGTTTTTTATTTTAGCCATCCTGATATGTGTGTAGTGATATCTCCTTATGGCTTTAATTTGCATTTCCCTAATGGCTAATGATGTTGAACATCTTTTCATGCGCATATTTGCCATCTGTGACATCAGTGAAATGTCTAGTTGTGTCCTTTGCCCATTTTCAAATTGGACTGAACTAGATTTTAAGCAGCTATAAGACATGATCTATGTTTTACGAAGATGGTTCTAGTTGCTTTGAGAATTAACTAAAGAGGCCAAAAGGCGACACAGGGGGAACAGTTAGGAGGCATTGTGGAAGTTCAGGAGAAAAAAGATGGAGCCTGGGGCTGGGTGTTAGCGCTGGACAAGAAGAAAAAGGGACACATTCTGGAATATTCAGTCCTTTGGAGGTAGAGCTTACAGGACTTGCGGGAGGACACGAAGACTCAAGGACTTCCAGGCTCCTGAAGTGTACTTTACAGAGAGAGAAACAGGTTTGGGAGAAGGGGAATCAAGGCTCTGGACTGAAGTTTGAGTTGCCTGTCACCGGCCAAGGGGAGATGTCAGGTCGGCTCTTGGAGGGAGAGGCCACAGATAATGAGAGCTTGACCTAGGGCAGTGGCCGAGGTGGGAGAGGAGGGGTTTGAGAGGCACTGGGAGGGGGAGGAGGGATTAGCAGGAAGCGGTAACTGGTGCAATATCAAAGTGGGAGTGCGGACCTGGAAGTTTCTGATTTCTACGACTAACTACGCGGGGACCCAGAAAAGTGACGCCGACCCAGCCCTGCCCGGAGGGACGCTCCACGAGGGCGGAGGTGCAGGGACGCCAGGCCACAATTCGCTGTAACGTGAGCCAGGCTCGGGCGGAAGGGCGGCCAGGCGCCGACCCAGAGGCTGGCTCCAGGGCTCCGGAGAGAACGCGAGAGCTTCGCCCTCCTTAGGCTGAGGCCGGCAGGGTCCCGGAGGAGGTGTAATTTGAGCAGAGCTTCCGAGGTCACGCGGAGACACCAGAAGGCCTTTGGTGAAAGGATTTCTTCGGGGTTTGAAGGACGGGCGACCTCCCTAAACAGCGCTGCCAGGGAAGAAGGCGGAGGGGGGCGGGGCCTGGAGCCGCGGCCGGGTGTCCACTCGGAAATCTTCGGCTGAAGCTCGGCAATCCCCCCCAACTCCGGCCTCAGCCTGGAGCCCGGGGCCGGTCCGGAAATAGCCGAGCGGATCCGGAAACAGCCGAGAGGACCCGGAAGCGGTGAGCGCCGTCACCAGGGAGTGCGGGAACCCGCCGTTTGCGCAGAGGCGATGGCGGCAGCTGCGCCGGCGGCCGCAGGCGAGGATGGCCGGCGACGGCGGCTGGGGGCCGGTACGTGAGGGTGCGTCCATGCACGCTAGGGGCGGCGAAGCCGGAGGCGGGGCCGAGCTCGGCAGCTGGGGGCTGGTGGGGGGTGAGGGGAGTCTGGAGAAAGGGGCGGGGCCATGTCGCCGGGAAGAGGGGGCGGGGCCTGGAGCCGCTGGTGGAGGGGGCGTGGCCCGGAGATTCGAGGGGTAGGGCCAGTGGCAGGTGAGAGGTGGGACCCAGCGAGGGAAGCGGCGGGACCAGGTGGGCAGGGGGCGGGGCCACTGGAAGGGCGGGGTCGTGTCAGAGAAAGGAGGGGATTGGGTAAGCCGAGGGGCCGGAAAGAGGTGGGACTATAGGCAACACAAGGCAGAGCTAGGTGAGAAGGAGGCGGGAAGGGGCGGGGCCAGGTGAGCGGGGCGGGGCTCGCTGAAGGTGGGAGTAGTCGGGACCGTGGCTGCCGTACCAGGTTGTAGGACCTGCGGATTTGGTGGCCTGGGGTATTGGGGATCCGGGAGTGATGGGAAGAGAGGCTGCTCCCTGTCTCCCACAGGCCTGGACCCCAAGCCCCAAGATGGGGCAAAGGTTGAGGCCGAGTCCGGGGAGGTCGGCCGGCTTCGGGCTGAGCTGGCAGGCGCCCTGGCAGAAATGGAGACCATGAAGGCTGTGGCGGAGGTGAGCGAGAGCACGAAGGCCGAAGCTGTGGCCGCAGTGCAGCGGCAATGCCAAGAAGAGGTGGCCTCGCTGCAGGCCATCCTGAAAGGTGAGGTGGGGACTCCTCCCAGACCCCCCATTAGCCCCATAAGGGGGAGTGCATGACAAGCAAGGGGTCAGGGGCACAGATAAGCTATGGGGTAGGTTAGCAGGGCTGCCTAGCACAGGGCGGGCCTGTGTGCCCAGAGGAAGGGGCGCCCTTTTCTAATTTGCATAGAAGCGCTGCCTGTGCTAGCAACAGCTCTGTCAGTTCTAGCTAACTTTAGCTCGGAGCTTCTCCCTGATCCCTTGCCCCGTGTCATTTCTTGTCCCTCACTGATGACTGATCAACCCTGAAGATGAGCAACTTCTCAGTTCTCTGAACCGGTCTAATTCTCTGGTTTCCTTCCTTCCCCAGGCACCCCTAATCCACAACCCTGCCCACACCCCTAATCCTCACGCTGCTCCCCCAGGCACCGACTTCCCTTGCTCCCTCCCGTCCTCTGTTCCGGGATGCACCAGCTCCGCTTGCCGCAGATCCCCCAGCTGCTTCTCAGATTTCCCCCTTCTCCTCTTGTCGGAGGGCAGAGTCTCCGAAAGATCTTCCAGTCCTGTCCCACTCCTCTGCTGCCACTGCCACTGCTGTAGTGCGGCTCTCGTCAACTCCCTGGGACTGTTGCCCCGGCATTCTCACAGGTCTCTCTCTGTAGTCTGGCCTTCCAGAGTAAACTTCCTAAAATCCTGTCCCGCCATGTCATTTCCCTTTCTAACCGCCGCTTCTGGCTCCAGACTTCTCACATTGCAGGCATCTGCCTGCCACTTGTGCAGTGTGGTTTTCTCCTCGGACGACTTACCGTTATCTACTACGTATTTGTTCTTTAAATAGATCCACTTTTTAAAAACTTACTTACCTTTATTTATTTATTTATTTTTTTGAGGAAGATCAGCCCTGAGCTAACATCCATGCTAATCCTCCTGTTTTTGCTGAGGAAGACCGGCTCTGAGCTGACATCTATTGCCAATCCTCCTCCTTTTTTTTTTTTTTCTCCCAAAGCCCCACTAGATAGTTGTATGTTATAGTTGCACATCCTTCTAGTTGCTGTATGTGGGATGCAGCCTTAGCATGGCTGGACAAGTGGTGTGTCGGTGCGCACCCGGGATCTGAACCCGGGCCGCCAGTAGCGGAGCGCATGCACTTAACCGCTAAGCCACGGGGCTGGCCCAACATACCTTTATTTAAAGGAAACTTCCTGTCCCTATAAGAGAAACTAAGTGTGTCCTAAATGATAATAACTAACATTTATTGAGCACTTACTATATGCCAGGCACTGAGCTAAATGCTTTATGAGTATTTAATCTTCATAACAGTCTCTAGGAGGGAGAAACTATTGTCCCTCTCCATTTTACAAAAGAAGCTCTAAGGCTCAGAGAGGTTAGATAGCTTGCCCGAGGTCACACAGCAAGAAAGCAACAGAAGATTTGAACTCAGGCAGCAGAACCTTTACTTCTAATGTAATACACGTTAAAATAAATAACTATGCAAATAAAAAATGACCGTGTTCCACCCAACATCACCTCCACCTCCCACTGACCTATAGGATAAATTCCAAACTCCTTGGCGTGGCATTCAAGGCCTTGGGAGCCATCCACTGCCACCCTCTCCACCCTTTCCAGCATCTCTCCTCATGCACCTCGTTCCAGCAATTTTCAGCATGCCCACCGTGTCTCAGACACACCATCCACTTTCCTGCCCCTGAGCCTTTGCTCGTGCTGGTTCTTTCCCTGCTTCTCCACCTGCTTGTGTCCTGTCCTGGCCAGGCAGGCCGAGTGGGGGGCTCCTTCCTGTGGGATCTAGAAGCCCAGGAACGGTCCTCTTGCAGCTCTTCTCACACTGCTTCCTAACTATTTCCACGACTCCCTTCCCTGTTGGACCATGGGCTCCTGGTGTCGGGGTTTGTGTTTGATTAATTTCTCTATTCCCAGAGCCCAGCTCGAAGTCTAGTCCAGAGTAAATATTTATGACTGTTATTAGATATTGATTGTTATTGGTATATATTAACAGGAGTAGATACCATATCTTCAGCATTTATTATGTATCAGGAAGAAGGCTGAATACCTTCCAGATGTCATCTCCTTTGATCCTATAACAGCCCCATGGGGTAATCATAAGTGTCCCCATTTTGCGGCTGAGGACACTGATGCAGAGAGGCTAACTGATTACCCAGGGCCATCTCTCCACAAAGCCCACTGTCCTAACCGCCATGGTCAATTGCCTAGTGGAGAGCGTCGGGGATGGAGAGTCCTCTGCTCGCCCACAGCTAGGGCCAGTGCACTGACCCCTCTCTCCTCTGCTCTTCCCGCCCCGCCAGACTCCATCAGCAGCTATGAAGCCCAGATCGCTACCCTGAAGCAGGAGCGGCAGCAGCAGCAGCAGGACTGCGAGGAGAAGGAGCGGGAGCTGGGCCGCCTGAAGCAGCTGCTGTCCCGGGCTCACCCCCTGGACTCCTTGGAGAAGCAGATGGAAAAGGTTGGCGTTAGGATGGCCTACCCCTCCCCCTGGGATTTGGAAAGATGTTGAGGCAGCTAAAGGTGACCGTAGAGCAGAGGGGTTGTTGGTGTCCCTTCCCAGGTCATTGGGAGCAGGGCACCCAGTAATAATTCTAGGTACAGCTCCATGCTCGGCAGGGTCGTGGCTTGCCACTTCCTAGTGGGATGGCCAGGTTCGTTTACCTCCAAAATTAGGGAAAGTTGTGTAGGAGGAAGGGAGCTAACACTTAAGAATACCTCTCATTGGGGGCCGGCCCTGTGGCTTAGTGGTTAGGTGCGCACGCTCCGCTACTAGCGGCCCGGGCTTGGATCCCAGGCGTGCACTGACGCACTGCTTGTCCGGCCATGCTGAGGCCGCGTCCCACATGCAGCAACTAGAAGGATGTGCAACTATAACATACAACTGTCTAGTGGGGCTTTGGGGAGAAAAAGGGGGAAAAAAAAAAGGAAGAAGATTGGCAATAGATGTTAGCTCAGGGCCGGTCTTCCTCAGCAAAAAGAGGAGGATTGGCATGGATGTTAGCTCAGGGCTGATCTTCCTCACAAAAAAAAAAAGGATACCTTCATGCACTAGGCCCTGTGCTCACTGCCTGACAGACTCAGTTTCCCCAATCTTTCCCCTTCTCCCCCCATTATGTCCATTTAACAGATGAGTAAGGTGAAGCTCAGAGAGGCTCAGTTCTTCCCAGGTTATGCACATAAAAAGGAGCAGATTTGGGATTTAAAAATCTAGGCAGTCTGGTTCTAAAGGTTTAGTTCTTAATCTCTGTGGTATATTACCTCTTTTATTATTGTTGTTATTAATAATAGTGGGAAGCACATATTACCAAACTCTTCATCTTTTTTTTTTTTTGTGAGGAAGATCAGCCCTGAGCTAACATCTGCCAATCCTCCTCTTTTTGCTGAGGAAGACTGGCCCTGGGCAAACATCCGTGCCCATCTTCCTCCACTTTATATGGGACACCGCCACAGCATGGCCTGGCAAGTGGTGCCTCGGTGCACGGTGCGCACCCGGGATCCGAACCCGGGCTGCCAGCAGCGGAGCACGTGCACTTAACCGCTATGCCACGGGGCCGGCTCCCAAACTCTTCATCTTTCAAAGCAAGTTCACGTTGTTACCTCGTTTGATCATCACAGCAGCCTTGGGAGGCAGATACTTACCTCATTTTATGCATGAGGAAACTGAGGCTCAGAGAGAGATGGAGGAAATCGCCTGGTTGGAAAGACAAAGATGAAATGGTAGCCCAAGAAAGGAAGGCTTCTAACCCACGGCTTCCCAGCAGAGGCTGCTGCTTGCTTTCAGAGTGTCCCTTAGGGAGCAGTTACACAGGGTGGTGAAGGAGGGGGCTCTGCTAAATTGGAGCCGCCTGGGAGAGCAGAAGGGGCAGCGGGCCTAGAGGCGGGCACTTCCAGTCCTGGCCCAGCTCCTGCGTCCGGCCACTGTGGGCATCTGCAGAGATGTATTCCAGGGCTTCAGAGGTGTGTTGTTTGGGCCACCTTACCCTGCCTGTTGCAACTGTTCACATAGATTTGGAGGGTTAAACTGAACTTGTTTGAGACAAGTTTTTGAGTGATTCAAGAGGTAGAAACGGCATGAGTTGGAAGAGGGTGGTGACTGGCAGGTTTCTGCCTTGCCCAGCTGGGTGGGTGGCAGGGCCATTCTCACTGACCAAGTGCTTGTGGGAGGAGAAATGGCCTCGTGAGCTGGTTCAGATTTGGCTCTCCTAGGGTAGAGGAGGCTGTGCGACATCTAAGTGAAGATGTCCAGAGGCTGTTGGCTGTGCAAGTTCAGCAGGTTCCCAAACCTGAAAAGAGACCAAAAAGAAATGGCCAGCAATTTGGTGGTGATGGGAGTGTGGGAGGTCATATCAGTTAGGATGAGGTTTGAAAACCCAAATCAACAGTGGCTTAAGTAAGATAGAAGTTTATTTTTCTAAAATTCCAGAGGCAGACATTTCCAGGACTGATGTGGTAGCTCAACAAGTCATTAGGAACCCAGGCTCCTTCTGTGTTGCTGTTTTCCCATAGGTAGCTTACTGCCTCATGGTCCAAAATGACTGCTTGAGTGCCAGCCATCATGTCCACATTCCAGCCAGCAAGAGGAGGAGGAGCAGTAAAGAAAAGCACGCCCTCTCCCTTTAAGGAGTTATCCTGGATGTTGCACATGGCACATCCGCTTACATCTCTTTAGCTGGAACTTAGTCATGTGACCATGCTTAGTTACACGGAAGCTGAGAAATAGATGGTATTCTAGAATTTAGGCCATGTGTCCAACTAAAAACATGAGGTTCTATGATAAAAGAAAAAGAAAAAATGGCTGCTGGAGAAGAAGTGTGGTGAGCAAGTGGGCAACAGGAAGATAGGCGTGACCTTGGCCCCTTTACCTACCGTGTGTCCTGGGGCAAGGCCTGCAAGCTCTCCAAGCCTCTGTGTTCTTGTCTCTAAAATGGGGGTGAATGGCGCCTTCTTGGGAGGATTAGGAGAGAGCTCTGCACAGACCTGAGGGGTCCTGCAGTTGGGAGGGGTCTGTCGCTGCCCGACCGCCTCCCTCCAGGCCCATGAGGACTCGGAGAAGCTGCGAGAGATCGTGCTGCCCATGGAGCAGGAGATTGAGGAGCTGAAGGCGAAGCTGCTGAGGGCGGAGGAGCTGATTCAAGAGATCCAGGTGAGGGGCCGGCCAGGGGGCGCTGAGGGAAGACGGGGCGCTGTAGGACCCCGGCCCCCAGCCTCTTCCCTGCCCCTTTCCCTAGAGACGGCCCCGGCATCCCCCTTCCCTGCACGGCTCCACGGAGTTGCTGTCCTTGTCCCGGGACCCGTCTCCCCCGCTGGAGCCTCTCGAGGAGCTGAGTGGAGACGGGGGTGCGGCGGCCGAGGCCTTTGCCCACAACTGTGACGACAGCGCCTCGATCTCCTCCTTCGCCCTCGGCGGTGGGGCCGGCAGCAGCGCCTCCTTGCCCCGGAGCCGCCAGGGCCTGAGCCCTGAGCAGGAAGAGACAGCCTCCCTGGTGTCCACGGGCACCCTGGTCCCCGAGGGCATCTACCTGCCCCCTCCTGGTTACCAGCTTGTCCCAGACAACCAGTGGGAGCAGCTGCAAATGGAGGTGAGTGGCGTGGGCAGGGTGGCCTGCTTGCATGCCGCCGTCTCTCCCTTCAGCAGATGCTCTCTGCACACCTGCTATGTCCAGGCCCTGAGCTAGGGCTGGGGGTTCCACCCTCTGGGAGCTTCCTCCTAGTGAGGGAGCCAGACACAGACGTGCACATGGGCACACGAGGAAGACGGTGTCGCAGGGTGAGACGCCCAGAACAAACTGAATAGGGTCAGGAGGTGGAGACCGGCAGTGCAGGAGACTAAGACCTGGATGGTGAAAAAGAGGCGCGCTTCGAAGATCGGGGACAGAAGGAACTGCAAGTTCAGAGGCCCTGAGGATGGACAGGCTATAGTATGTCTGAGGAACAGGAAGGCCACGGAGGAGGAGAGGAGAGATACGATCAGAAAGAAGGCAGAGGGCCGGCCCCGTGGCTTAGCGGTTAGGTGCGCGCGCTCCGCCGCTGGCGGCCCGGGTTCGGATCCCGGGCGCGCAGCGATGCACCGCTTCTCTGGCCATGCTGAGGCCGCGTCCCACATACAGCAACTAGAAGGATGTGCAGCTATGACATACAACTATCTACTGGGGCTTTGGGGGGGGAAATAAATAAATAAATAAAATTATTAAAAAAAAAAAGAAAGAAGGCAGAGTCCGCAGGAGGTTGGCCTCCGGGGCCTGCCGTGGTGTTTGCATCTTAGACAAGGAGCAGTGGGAAGCCTCTGCAGGGTTTAGGCTGAGGAAAAGCCTGCTCTGCTTTAGGCTTTTAGCAGATCACTGGGCCTCTGTAGGAATGGACTGTAGGGGGGAGGAGGCGACAACAGAAGTGGGGTGGCTGGTTGGGAGATGCCTGACAGTTTAGAAGAAGGTAGTGACTGGGACCAGGAGAGGGCAGCAGAGGTGGAGAGAAGTGGGCGGGTTTGGCATCCACTTTGGAGGCGGAATGGGCCTGCTGGCGGGTTGGTCGTGGGGAGTGGAGAAAAGAGAGGAGTCAGCATCCGTTCCTGGGCTTTTGGCTTGAGTGACTGCGTGGATGATGGCGCCACCCAGTGAGATGCAGAAGGCAAGGCATGAGAGGCGTGGCGAGGAGGGAAGGCCTCCCCTTGGAGGGCGAGGCTGAGGCCAGGGTCTGTGGCAGGGGCGGCAGCTGCAGAAGGACCTGGAGAGCATCAGCCGGGAGCGGGACGAGCTGCAGGAGGGTCTGAGACGGAGCAACGAAGACTGCACCAAGCAGGTGGGTCCAGCCTCCGCTCCAGCCCAGCGGGGCCTCTGGCCCCCGCCTCCTCCTGAGCCCCCATCTCACCCTCGCCTCCTTCCACCCACAGATGCAGTTGCTGCTGGCCCAGGTCCAGAACTCAGAGCAGCTGCTGCGGACCCTGCAGGGGACCGTGAGCCAGGCCCAGGAGCGGGTTCAGCTGCAGATGGTGAGGTTGGGCGCCGGAGCAGGAGTGTGAGGGGAATTGGTTGAGGGGGCACGTGGAAGGTTGAGGCACCTGTCCTGCCTCCCAGCCGCTCGGGCTTCGTCCTGGAGTTGCTGCCAGGTGGATAAGAGGGTTTCCAGGGCATCTGGCACCGTGGCCAGAGGAGAGGCTTTGCATTCAGACCAAGCCCACCATGCACTCGCTCTGTGAACCTGAGCTGATCCCACAGCTCAGAGCCTCAGCCTTGCCACCTTGAAATGGAGATAATGGGACCTAGCTTGCAGAGTCGTGAAGATTAAAAGCAGGGATTGCAAAGTCAGATACTTCCCGAGACCAAATGGGAGATGTGAATGATTGAACTGGGCCAGGTGTGAGCCAGGAAGGGGCAGCATTGCCAAGTAGGAGTGCGTGCAAAGGGCCTGCTGCTCCTCAGCTCCCGGACTAGAGCCACGTGGGAACGCGGGCACCATGCTGCTGGGTGTTCTGATTTGTCAAGAGAAGCCAGGAATCTATGCAGTCATGTATATAGTAGTCTCCCAGTTTTTCAGGTTAGCAATTTTTTTAATTTAAGCTTAAAAAAATATTTAACACGGCCAGTGGCTGCCACTGTGTGATCTCCAAGTCATCAGGGAGGGTGTATAAGGAGCTTGGGAGCCAAAGACACTTAACAAAGGGTGTTTCTTCCTTTCTCAGGAGAGGAGGAGGGCGTGGGCTTTCTGGCTATCAGCAATGGCCAGGAGAGGGTTCAGGAATTGCCCTCACAGGGCACCGGAGACTCTCCCCCTCATCACCTTGTACTAACTGTCCATCCCCAGGCAGAGCTGGCTACCTCCCACAAGTGCCTGAGCCACGAGGTAAAGCGGCTGACTGAGGAAAACCAAGGGCTCCGGGCCGAGCAGCCGCCGTCTTCAGCCCCCCGGGGCCTGGAGCAGGATGAGGGCCAAGAGGAATCGCTGCCCAGCTCCGTGCCGGTAAGGGGGGTGTGGGCGCTGGGGGCCACCCTGTCGGCCCTTCCTTTCTGTACGCAGCAACGCATTGACGTGGGACCATGGGACTCGAGGACAGACCCGGGCTGCTGTGTATTAGCTGCGTCACCTCGGCCAACTCACTTGACTTCTCTAAGGCTCAGTTTCCTCATCTGAAAAATGGGACCGCACCACCTTCTCAGCATTGGCACGAAGAGAAAATGAGTTGACAGAATGCTTGACGTGAAGAAAGCAGTAATTGGGTTTGTTGGTTATTTGTAAGTCACGTGAGATCCACAGAATTGAATTCATCATAATCTTTGGTCATAACAAGCTGTCATCATTGATCTGTGCATGGCCTTGGTTGATTGAATTTATTAAAAATAGGAAGATCACCCGGAACCTTTGCTCGCCCTGAGAACTACAACTGATATCTCCTTATGTGCACCCCCCGTATTGCTAGGCTCTGTTTCTGCTCTCCCGAGCTTTATCATTCCCTTGTTCTTTTGGGGGATTGTTCTTATTACATATACATGTCTGCCTAGACAAGGGAGTGCTAACTTGAGTTGGTTTTGAGCTTTATAAAAGGGTGTCTTGCTCTAGGTCATCTCCTGGCACTTTTCACTCAGCACCGTTCCTGAGGGTCCTCCACCATGCCGGAGGGGTGTGGCTGCTGTGGAATGTTCACTGCCGTCCCAGTGTCTTTGTCCACTCTCCCATGATGGGCATTTGGGTTGTTTCCCTTTTAAGTTTCCTTCTTCCTCCCTTCCTTTCCCCTCCCCACAATCCCCATCGAGCAGGTGGCCCCTGTGGCCTCCACTCCTCCTGCCCATGCCCAGCGGGTGACTTGCATCCGTTCCAGGAGCTGCAGCAGCTGGTGTGCCGCACGCGGCAGGAGGCACGGGCCCATCAGCAGGCCCAGGAGCACGAGGCTGAGCGCCTGCGGATTGAGATCGTGACGCTGCGGGAGGCCCTGGAGGAGGAGACGGCGGCGAGGGCCAGCCTGGAGGGGCAGCTGAGGGTGCAGCGGGAGGAGACAGGTGAGGGAAGAGGAGCCGAGCCACCCTGCCCCCGCTCCCAGGGAGGCTGACCTCCCCACAGGGCACCGCCTGGGTGCCAGTGCGCCAACGAGCCTGACCTCTCTTTCTTTGCTTTCCACACAGAGGTGTTAGAGGGTGAGTAGGGGCTGGAGCCCGGCTGGTCAGGGCAGGTGGGGAAGGAGAGAGGGTGTGGGCCTGACGGCTTGCCCCGCCTGACTTCCCAGCCTCCCTGTGCAGCCTGAGGACGGAGATGGAGCGGATCCAGCAGGAACAGAGCAAGGTGAGGCAGAACTCAGGAGCCAGGCTGGGATGACAGGGGAGGGGGCGGCAGTGTGGAGAAGACACTATCCGGCCCCTGCTGGCCTTGGTCTCCCTCAGGCCAGGCAGCAGGAAGCCCTGTGGCAGCCACCAGGCTCAGGCCTCACAGAAGAGGTCAGAGTCAGGGGTGGTGTGGCAGGGGCTCCCCGGTCCAGACATCCTGTTTCTCTGGCCACATACCCTCCTATCTGGCCCAAGGCCCCAGCTCTGCACCCCATCCCACAGGCCCAGCTCACAGACCTCCTCTCAGAACAGAGGGCGAAGGTGCTGCGGCTGCAGGCAGAGCTGGAGACCAGTGAACAGGTGCAGAGGGACTTCGTACGACTGTCCCAGGCCCTGCAGGTACTGCATGTCCCCTCCCCACCAGGCTGGCATGACTCTCGGTGACTTGTCCTAGGTCTCGCAAGGACAGTGCCCCAATCAGGGGAGTCCTCTTCCTCCTTCTGGGGCCGGCATGATCCTTTCCTCTGAGCTATTGCTCAAAAAAAAGTTGAAGATCTTGTGTGTCCATCTTTGACGGACACGTGAAGACCGTTGCCCGGGGCCTGGCCCACAGACGTGCAGCGTGCTCATTACGTCAGCCCCACCTGCCCCTGCCCACACTTCCTCAGGTGGCTCTCTCAGGACCCATTTCTTCCCATGAACCCAGTTTCGCTGTGGGTTGGGGGAGCTGGGGCCTGGGTACACTGGTCCTGGGCCCTTGCCCCTCAGGGGTTGGCAGGTGGGGTGGGGGCCTCATTTCCCCACCAAGGGCCCTCTGCTTCCCTCGCCGGACCCCACAGGTGCGCCTGGAACGGATCCGCCAGGCAGAGAGTCTGGAGCAAGTGCGTAGCATCATGGACGAGGCGCCCCTCAGGGACGTCAGGGACATCCAGGACACCTGAGGGCAGAACCGCCCGCCCTGGGGAGACTGCCTTTCTCCACTCCCGGACTGTGAGGCCTGGGCTTGGGGGGTTTCAGAATGGAGTCTTTACCCTCTCCAAGCCTGGGTGGAGGTGACAGGGCCACCTCTGCTCTGTCCCTCCAGTGCCTCCTCCCAGGGGTGGCTGGGCCTTCTGCTCCCAAGGATGACACCTGGGTGAGGGTCCCAATCCCCTTCTGGAACCAAAGGTGCAGGCTCAGCCCTGCAGCTTTCTGGCTGCCATGCTGCCTCTGAGTCCCAACCCTCCTGCCCGCCTCCCCAGCCAGACTAACAGCCACGCCTGTTATGACCGGTCGTCCAGCCCCCCGAGGCACAGCCGAGCTGAGAGTGGGGGGTGGAGCCTCGGGTCTGTGTCTGTCAGTGGGCCCTCCACACGCGCACCTTGGGACAGGCAGCTGCTTTCTGAACTGCATGACACTAAGATGCTTGTCCCCAAGATGTGCACGGAGGCAAGGCCAGACTGTTCTGTCATTTATTTTCAATAAATAAGCAGCTCAGCTCAGTCGGTCGCCTTGTCCCTGCAAGCCCCACGGGGTCGGGGGGGGGGGGTTGGCAAGGGGAGGGTTGCTGAGGGGGGAGGAGAAGTGAAGGGGACATTGTGTTTATAAACAGAAAATGTCAGGGGGAGTAAAGGTACGTGGGGGTCTGTGCCACAGCTCTGGCTGAAGATGCGTCGCTATCAGGGTGGGGAAGAAGGGGCAGAAGGACTGGTTACTTCCTTCTTTCATCTTCTGGATCTGGAAGGACAAAGGGGAGGGATGAAGCAGGTGACCGGGGCAGGAGAGGAGAGGAAAAGTCCCTCCCAGGCTCCCTGTCCCCCATCCCCCGGCACACTCACCTAGAGGGTCCTCCCGTACTCACCTGTGTCCCTAGACCCCACTCCTCCCAACCACTGCAGCCCCCGCGTCAGACAGCTCAGCGCCCAGCCAGCGCGACGCAGCGCAGCCCAGCAGACAGTGGTGCCCAGAGGTGGGGGCAGTGCTGACCCCCAGAGCAAGGGCAGCAGCCCACCCCCACTTGGAAGCTTGGCAGTGGAGGCGACAGCATTGGCTCCAGGTGGAGCTGCGAGCGCAAGTGACCTCAGGTGCCACCCAGGGGGAAGGGGGCGGGCAGGGGGGCACAGCAGCTGGGGCGAGGGCAAGAAGAGGGGCCGATACCTGTGACACAGTTCAAAGAGATGGAGGAGGGGAACGGGTTATCCTATGGCCAGAGAGGACAGAGAGACAGCTGTTACCGAGGGAGGGAGGCGGGCATGGCGGGCATGGAGGGCCAAGAGGGCTGAGGAGGTGGTGGGGGCACCCGGGAGAATGTGTCTGCACCAGGCCTGGAGGCCTCAGGTAAGGAGGAAGGGCCAAGGGGACAGGAAGAACACACCCACCTGAAAAGGAAGGCGGGGCAGGCGCCTTTGCAGCGCAGAGGGAGGGGCTGTGCTCATGGCCCAGGGCCTGACAGGGCTCAGAGGAGGGGAGCGTCTTACCCTCCAGATAGTTCCGAGCAACGAACTTGAGGACTTCGTCAAGCAAAATGACTGGAAATGAGATCTTGAGGACCATGAACCAATGGGCGAAGTCCAGGGCCTGGAGCTTGAAGATCATCTGGGAAGAGGGGGGCCGGAGGCAGTGAGATGGACACTGCCCCTCTCAGGAGGGGGCGGGGAGGAGCCAGAGGACCCAGCGCTGCCCTAAACTGACCCCGCCTTCCTCCCTTTGTCAGTGCCTTTAGCCGTAGTGGTCATGGACCCTACACAGGCTCCCTGTGGGATGGGGAACAGGTGGCCCCTGCCTGGAAGAAGGCTCACCGGCAGAGGGTCGACGTAGAGGATGAGGAAATGGAGGGACATGGAGAGGCAGATGGAGCCCACCAGCCAGATGTTCACCCAGGGCGGCATCCGCACGAGGGACTGGTTCTCAGACAGGCTGCAAGGGGGAGGCCAGGCGGAGCCCAGGGTGGGAGACACAAGAGGAAAGGAGTGGTGAGGACAGAGAGCAGGGGTGGAGGACGAAGGCAGCAGGGGGAGGGCAGGTAGGTCCCACCTGTTGAGAGCGTTGCACATCTCGATGGTAACCAGCACAGACAAGGCCATGGTCATGGGCTCGGAGGCCTCAAAGACCTCACAGTCCACTCCCTCGAAGTCGGGGTTGTGTTCGTTGCACTTCATGAAGTGAGTCTGCAGGGGGAGGGGAGAGGAACTGAGATCCCGCAGCAAGCCCCCATGCCACCCTCCTGCTTCCCTGTCCTCTCCCCTCCTCCGTCATCCCCTACCAGCTGGCTGTAGGTGACCTGAGGCCCGTCTTCCGCAAACATGAACCACCAGGCAGCCGCTCCCACAGTGGCTGCACCCACGTAGCCTGTGGTAGAGAGATGGGAGTCAGGAGGTCAGGGCTGGGGAAAGGGGAAGTGTCAAGAAGGCCTCGGCCATGAACAGCTGGTTGAGGAAAAGGGCCCATCGGGGCGGCTGCACTGGGGAAGCTGGTGTCCCAGAGAGAAGGTCAGTCCCAAGGGTTGGGAAAGATTGTGGGGTCCCATCCTGCTCACCCCCAATTGCCATGTAGCGGAAGAAGAGCCAGCCACTGATGAGGGGCTCCTTGGGGCTCCGGGGGGGCCGGTCCATGATGTCCAGGTCTGGTGGGTTGAAGCCCAGGGCTGTGGCCGGGAGCCCGTCAGTCACCAAGTTCACCCACAGCAGCTGCACGGGGATCAGGGCCTCAGGCAGCCCCAAAGCAGCTGTCAGGAAGATGCTGCCAGAAGGAGGGGCCACATGTCTGTCCTGCCTCCCAGACCTGTGGTCATGCCCCAACCAGCCCTGGGTTCCTCCTGGATGCCCGCCCTGGCTGCTTACCAGACCACCTCGCCCACGTTGGAGGAAATCAGGTAGCGGATGAACTGCTTCATGTTGTTGTAGATGGCTCGGCCCTCCTCCACGGCAGCCACAATGGTGGAGAAGTTGTCATCGGCCAGCACCATTTCGGAGGCAGTCTTGGCCACAGCAGTGCCAGATCCCATGGCAATGCCGATTTCGGCCTTCTTCAGGGCAGGGGCATCATTGACACCATCACCTGTCTGTGCGGAGAAAGAGAAGGTGGGACCCGGCCCCTTCCACACACCCCTCCTTGAGACTCTCCCGTGACGGCCTGAATCCCTCCTTCCGTGCATCTCCCCGGGGCCGCCACTCAGCACCCCTCTCCCTAGCCCCCAGCTCTCCCAGACGATCATCTCAGTGGACTCTAAACAGACTGCCTCACACCAGACTCCACATGGACCCCGGCCTGGGCAGCCCTGTTGGCATCCTCACCATAGCCGTGATCTCGTCGAAGGACTGCAGATACTCCACGATCTTGGACTTATGGGTGGGCTCCACGCGGGCAAAGCAGCAGGCGCGGCGGCAGGCCTCCCGCTGCTCGGCCAGGGGCAGGTCATCGAACTCCCGGCCTGTGTAGGCCCGGTCGGCCACCTCCTCATTCTCCCCAAAGATGCTGATTCGTCGGCAGATGGCAATGGCTGTGCCCTTGTTGTCGCCTGTGATCATGATCACTCGGATTCCGGCATCACGGCACAGCTGGATAGAGCCTGTGACCTCCTTGCGGGGTGGGTCCAACATGCCTACCACACCAACGAAGGTCAGGTCCGTCTGGGGAGACAGAGCAGAGATGGAAAATCAGCCAAGGAGGAAGCTCAGGGGGAGACAGGGAGAAAGATCACTGAGCTGGAGGGCGAGCTGATCCTGGGCCTGGTGTTCAAACCTCAGTAGGGACTCGTACACTCAGGGGCAGGAAATGTTCCCTGTTCACACGTGTACCTGCAGGCCTGGTGGTGACAGGCCCGTTGTAGGTAGCAGGTAGTGTCTTTCACAGAAAGAACTTGAGCTGGAAGTTAGAGCAGTGGTTTCTGCCTTTAGCAGGGCCATCACTTGGTCTACAACTATGGGCAAATTTGTGTTACCTGCCGGGCCACAGTGTCCCCTCGGTAAAATGAAGGGAGTGGACTTTGGTGCCATTCAGAGAGCCAGTCCACTACAAGATAAGGAGCTTGTATCAGAACGCAGGTCGTGCACTGCGTCTTGCATCAAGATGTCACTATGCAAACACGTCAGCTGAGTATGCTTAGTGATCTAGTTGATTTCTGTTCTGGTATAAGCACCTCACCTCATCGCAGGCAGGTCTGCAGATCACACGCAAAGTCGCCCTGACTAGATGACTCCCAAGGTTCTCTCAAACTCTAACGTCCTGTGCCTCTCAGACCCATGATGAAGTAGGCAATGACAAGGGTGGTGGAGGGGTGAGGTGGACGACTCTGGGACAATGCGAGGCTTTGTCTGCTCACCTCGTACTCCATGAACCTGGCAGAGTCATCCAGAATCATATCCTCTCGCTTTGGGGGGGTGTCCCGGGTGGCCAGAGCCAGGCAGCGCAGAGTGTCCCGGCCAGTGCCCCACTCCTTGATCACCGACAAGATCCTTTCCTTCACCGGCCCTGTCATGGGCAACCGGGTGGTGCCAACTCGCACATAGTTACAGCGGTCGAGGACCCCCTCAGGGGCACCCTAGGAGACAGAACAGCATTCAGAGACTACTGTCTTCCAGGGCACAGTGAGACGGGGCAGGGATAGGAGAGGGGTTCAGGATTTGGAAGAACAGGGGGGCCGAGGCACATTCTGATTTCTGACCTTGACAAACATCTTGTTGCCCACAGCAGCCCGGGATTTGGCGGGGGAGCAATAGACAGACATGGACTTCCTGTCTCGGGAGAACTCCAGGGTGAATTCCTTCTTCATTAGCTGGCGGATCACCTGGGAGAGAGGAGACAGGGAGGGAGAGGCCAGACACGAGGCTGGTGGGAAAAGAGCAACGATACCGTGCCAGAAGGGAAGAGTCCCAGACCCCTTAAAACATAGTTAACAAGGATCTCGAGGTCCGAGCAGACCCTAAGCTGAGCCTGAGACACAAGTTAAGTCTGGTACCTACCGCACAAATGGAGAGAATTCCAAGGCTCGTGCTGCCACCGTCTTACAGTGTCCAGTTTAAGCACAACAGAAACAGGACGGCGTAGTAGGGCACCGTCCAGAACTTTCAGTGGTGATGGGAATGTTCTATAATCTGAACTGTCCAATATGGAGCAATTGAGCCATGGCTACTGAGCACGGGAAATGTGGCCAGTGCCACTGAAGAACTGAGTTTTTACTTTTATTTAATTTTAATTAATTTAAATATAAATAACCACACATGTGCTTCTAGAGATACGTGTTGTTGGACAGAGCAGACCTAGTGCCTAGCACGCAGTAATACACCATAAAAATTAATGAGAGCTTTTTTTCACCAAATGCATTATGGATATTTCTCCACAAAATAAAATTAAACAAAAATAACAATAATAAAAAATAAGCTGATGTTTATATTATAATTTGTAAATTTTTAAAATTAATCCTCTATTGACAGATATTTAGGTTGTTTTCATTATTTTTGTTATATTAAATAAAGCAGCAATGAGCATCTTGCCTATACATAAAAAAGAATGAGCAATATGGGGAACGTAACACCCCAGAGGAATGCAAGAGAGACATTCGGTAAATACTAACAGCCAGAACTTAGAGTGAGAGTTACAGACTGGGCTTCCAGACAAGGGGAAGCAAAGGAATACGCAGTAGTCATATTTCCCAAATCCTAAACCAGGTCTTGAGGTCTGATAAAAACAAGTGTGCTTCTAGAGACAAAGGGATAAGAGTTGAAATCGTGGCTGCCTCAGGATAGGTCACTTGTGGTTTCTGTGTCCAGCTCCGTCCCTTTCAACTAGAGACAACGGGAAGAAGTGATCTTAAATTCATCAAGGGATGTTACGGCTAGGCGGGAGAAAGAGCCTCGTATAAGCTCTGCTATAAGTCCAGGGGCAGTAGGCCCCACCCCAAATCAGCCTGGCCAAGAAAAGCTGTGGAGAAGCCGCCTGCCTGTGCTGGTTGGGGTCCCAGCATGGGGCATGAAGCCCTGCCCAGCCTGACCGGGGGCCCCTGCCTCCCGAAGTTCCTTGGGTCCTAGTCTGTGTGACCCCGTGGGAGGGAGCACCCAGACTCACTGAGTTGCAGGCGTTGGCCCTCTCCACCTTCGAGAGGGTTCTCACGTCAGTGTTGAACACATTCATCTTCTCCACCAGGGTGGTGAGTGCCGTCTCGGTGGCCTCGCCCACCTTCTCATAGACACCTTTGGCCTGAGAGGGCAGAGGAGGAAGAGGAAGTAGGTGCCTGGGCTCTGGGCCCCTTGCTCCCACCTATCATACCCGCCTTCCACCTAGAATGGGAAGGGAGCAAGCCACTCCCTTCCCCTTACACCCAGCAGAGGACTTGGGACAAGGGACCCCCTTCCCACGACCCCTTCCTTGTGGCCTGTTGAGGAGGCCTAGACTTTGAGCCAGTTGGAAGTGGAAGAAGGGGCTGCCTCAGGAGTGGAGAGGTTACCTCATTGAAGTCCAAGGAGGAGTCATTGCAGAGGGCACAAATGGTGGCCAGCTCCACCAGCCCATCGTACTGCCCTGCCCGGACTGGCTTATCATTCTTCAAGCTGGCAGCGGGGTCGGGGAGGGAGGAAGGGAAAGAGACAGATAGAGAAGAATAGAGAGTGAGATGCAGAGAGAGCTCGGGGAAGGCAGTGACGGACAGGCAGGGAGATGGCAACCAACTTGGAGATGAGTTGAGATAGAGAACAAGGTCAGGGAAGGAAGAGGAGAGAGAGAGGAAGACAACACTAGAGGGAGGGAGCTAGGGAAGAGGTGGCGTGTGTAGGGGGGCATGAGGAGCTGGGGAGAAGACTCTGGGGGGACTTACACCTCTCCTTCTGGAGCATAAGTGGAACCAGTGACAGAGAACTCGTTCAGAATGCAGATGTCCCCATCCACCTTGTCAATGATAAACATCTGCAGGGGAGAAGGGCACGCACACAGACGTCTAACTCTCTGCATCCCCGAAGGCCCGTGCTCCTAACGTCCCTCTGCCCAGCCATGTGCGTAGACTAACTGAACTTCCTACCACCGCCCCCTCCCCGCTTTCCTTTTTCCTCCCTGCATCCTCCCCTCTCCCCCACTCCCTTGCAATCATTCTCCACGTTGTGTTAGTGGCCTTAAAACAAAAGTGACTGAAGGCCACGCTGGAGGCTCCTTTAGATCAGTTAATAAAATAAGACGTGCACAACAAAGTGTGGTGGGGACGTGGCTACTAGTCCACCTGTTGGCACACGGCCCATCTACAGCTCCAGCCACTTGTGGCCAGATCTTCCAGTTTTGCCATTTTTCCAGGGAGAGCTAGAAAGTCAGGTTATTTTCCTATGAAATCTCTTGACTTTCAAATGTGGGCAATTAGTTCATTTGTATAAAACACGACAGGAGCCAGTTGCACAAGCCTGCTGTCTGGCTTCGAAGCTTGTGCTTTGGAGAGCTGTAGAGAACGCAACGCCCAGGGGAGAGCAGCCTGCCCTGAACCAGAGCAAGCGTGGAGGGGACTGGGCTCCAGACATGTTCCAAGACAAAACAGTTCTGTGGTCAAGTAAATTTGGCAAACTCTGGGTGAAACAAAGTAGAATCCATCCTGTTTTTGATCAGCCTTCTCAGGGGCTTTCAAATGCCAACAGGCATGTGGGTCTCCCCAAGGGGCTCAGGGTATAGCCTTTTTCCCCCTGATCTCACCACACAGCCCTCGCTTCTCAGAACAGCAATTTGTATTTCATGAACACGCTATTCCACAGGACTCTGTTTAGGGCAGGAGTTCTTTGCCTGGGGTCCATGGCCAACCCTCCTCCCAAGGGGTCTGTGAACTTGATGGCAAAAAAAATTATATCTTTTATTTTCTCTCTAACTGACATGCAGCATTTCCTTCCAATTATGAATGCAGGCAATGGACCACATCAGTATTCGCAAAACCCGTGACTCTGCCACCAATGTAACCACAGATACTTTCCTATCACATCGCATTGTCGCAGAGCCCTCAAAATAGCATCTGTCCTCATTGCTGCTTCAGCGTTACAATGGTTCTTAGACCGACCACTAGAACTTGCTACTTAATGCATTAATAAAGAAGCATATGTGCTACCAAATCACAAATTTGTTTTTAAAATATTTGATAACTGTATTTCAATCATTGGTTTCCTCTCTAATCTGATATATTTTTTAAACAGAATTCTATGTATTCAATCTTATATGTTTAAAATATCATACTTAGAAGAGATCCCGACTGCCAAAGAGTCTGAGGCACAGAAAAGATGAAGAGCCCTGGTTTAGGAAATGCTGTTCAAGATTAGTGTGGCTGAGCGCCCCAGGCCCTGCCATGGACGACCATGCTGGAGGGCGGTCTGGTGCACAGGCAGGAGCTCTGGGGCCAGACAGACTTGGGTTTGAAACGTAACACTGCTACTTGTTAACTGTGCTCTGAATCTCCCAGATCCTCAGTTTCCTCCTCTGAAAAATGGGGTTAATGAGACCTTCCCCTGACAGGGCTGTTGTGAAGGATTAGAGGTAACAGCTGGCAGGCAGTGTCTGGCACATGGACGGTGGCTAGAGGGACCTCTCTGGCTGGGGTGGAGGGGCCTCTCTGATCCCTTCATAGCTGGCAGGATGGCACTCTATCTGCCCTTTGAGCATTTCCCAAGCCAAAACGAGAAGCTGCCAGTGAGGAAGGGGTGGCCCCATCTTTGGAGGCTCATTTCACCCCAGAGGCAGTCTTCTGAGTGGGGTGTTGCCCACATCCCCTGACCTTGCAGACAGACATCTGGTTGGTGGTGAGGGTGCCTGTCTTGTCGGAACAGATGACAGAGGTGCAGCCCAGAGTCTCCACGGAGGGCAAACTCCTCACGATCGCATTTTTCTTTGCCATCCGGCGGGTACCCAGGGCCAGGCAGGTGGTGATGACTGCAGGAAGGCCTGTGGGGAGGGAGGAGAGAGAGGGAAGGAACAATAATGGGGGAGGAAGGGAAACCTAGTGCGATAGGCTGAATAACGGCCCCCAATCAGGTCCTAATCCCTGGAATCTGTAAATGTTACCTTATTTGGAAAAAGGGTCTTTGCAGATGAGATCAGCAAATAGGAGGAGAAAGAGAGGCTGTCATACCTTCTGGGATTGCAGCCACAGCCAGGGCCACAGCAATCTTAAAGTAGTAGATGGCACCACGCAACCAGGAGCCCCCATGGACGGGGTCATTGAAGTGGCCAATGTTGATGAGCCAGACGGCCACGCAGATGAGGGAGATGACCTTGGAGAGCTGCTCCCCAAACTCATCCAGCTTCTGCTGCAGAGGGGTCTTGTCCTGTTCTGTGGCGGCCATCTGGTCACGGATCTTCCCAATCTCGGTGCTCACACCAGTAGTGGCCACGATGCCTAAGGCCTTGCCAGCTGCAATGTTGGTGCCCTGGGAAGGTGAAGAAGAGCAAGGAATCAGGCAAGAGGTGACCCTCATGCTGCATCCCCCTACCGTGGGCCTCATCTCTTCTCACACCACCATCCTCTCCCAGACAAGGGCCTCTGGCTTGAGCGCACGACAGCTGGCCCTGGATGGCTCACCGAGAAAAGCATGTTCTTCTTGTCCTGGTTGACAGCTCGGGGGTCAGGAACAGGTTCTGTGTGCTTGATGACAGACACTGACTCGCCTGTGCAGAAGGGGCAGAGGGGTTTTCAGATGACATCATGTCCTTCTCCCCCACTGCCCGCCCCTAACTCCCTCCCTGCTTGGCAGGACAGGGCCCCGTAAGGACCAAGCAACAATCCTGGAGGAAGCCTGGACTCCAGAAGAAGCCACTGGAGGCAAATGGGGAATCCATTCAGAGTAAAAAGACCTTGACCGGAGCCCCAGCTGGACCACTTAAAAGCGGCATGACTTTGGGCCACTTAACCTCTGTTTGCTCCTCTGTAAAATGGGGACAGTAATACACGCACTTCAGAACAAGGTCTTGGTGAAAGTCAAATAAGCTGACGAATGTGCAAGTGCACTGTCAACTGTGGAGCACGTTCCTGGGAGGGAGAGGCGCCACCCTTGGGACCTTACCCCCCTCACCCAAATCGCAGGGGCTCAGGCAGTCATCCTGGGCCAGCCCAGCCTCGCCTCCTTGGACCACAGGGAATGGTCACCGGCTCTTCACCCTCCCTCTCCCAGAGAAGAAACAGAAGCAGCCATGGTTTCAAGTACATGCGAACCTTCCATCTTGTCCTAGAATCTATGGTTCCTCACTTGGGGACTTTTGAGGAGACAGAATAGTTCTCTAGGTGAGTATGTTCACACGTCCGTGTGGAGGGGTGGGTCGATAGCTATTTGGAGAATGAGCACAAACGTCCTGCCCTCTCCTATGGCCCCTTGTGTCAGGCTTGCCACAGAATGAACAAAGCTGAGCAATGCTGACGTGGCTGCCGCTGTGGAACCAGGAGGGGGCCCTATTGCTGAGTGTTCTCTTTTATCCACCTAGAATTTCATCCCTGCCCACCCAGCTCCTCCCTCACCAAATCCTCATCCCACACCCCCTTGCTGCATCTTCCCACCCAGGCCAGCAGACCTGTCAGGATGGACTGGTCAACCCGGAGGGTGGTGGATTTGATGGAGAGGATGCGGATATCTGCAGGGACTTTGTCCCCCACTGCGGAGAGGGTAGAGAAGAGTGAAGTCAGTTGAGAAAGGAGTTCTCTTCCTCCCTAAGGAAAACCCCAAGCTTTGACTACTTCCTCTTATCCTTCAGGTCTTGGAGGGGTCACCTGGGCTGGGTGCCCCCCCAGCCCCGGGCTTGAGTCGGGCCCTTGGCATGTTCCCCGCAGCCCAGGCGAGCATCTCCCCTTAACGCTCACTCCAATTGCTCCTGTTGTTGAGCGCCTTTCTCCCTGTGGGCTGTGAGCCCTGTGAGGGAGGGTCTGGCGTACCGCCTGGACATAGCATATGCTCAGTAAATGTGCGCTGAGTGACGGAGGGAAAATCAGGAACAATTCAGTTGTATATGGAGAAAATACAACTGAGAATGGGAGACAGCCAAACAGAGAGGGAAACAACAGGGAGAATGGTGAGGAGGGCAAAGCAAGAACAGAACTAAAGAAAACAGGGTGAGTTGGAGAGAAGTGTGTCGGGGGAAGAGAATGAAGTGGAACAGCCAAGCCAGGGAGGCAGGCAGACACGGGAGGAAAAAACGGGAAATGAGAAAATCATTGTCAACCAAGACAGAAGGGGGAGGCCAGGCCCTGGTCTGAGCGTCTGAGGGAAGGCAGGGAGCTGCGGTGAGTGAGCTGGGGGACAGGCAGGAGAGAAGAGGAGGGCTGTGAGAAACAAGGAGTGGGAGGCAAAAAAAGCAACACCCCCCGAGAGCAGAGAAAGAGGGGGGAGGCCAAGGGAGATGCACAGAGAGAGTGGGTCAGAACAGAAACCATGCTGGGCAGAGGCTGACAAGGCGGATGCCCCGCCAGACTTAGAGACCGCTGAGCAGGCTAACTGCCTCCCAGGGCCCCTGGCTCATCCCACCTGGTCCCCTGGATGGTACTGGGGACAGCGTTTGACGGCTTTCCTTTCCCTGTTTCTAAGGTCCCTCCTCCTGTGCCAGAGGAAGCTGATGGAGGAGGGAAGAGGTCGGCGACGGAGTTGGGTGGGACACCCTGTCACCCAAGCTGAAGCAATATTTATAGAGATTCATGGCACTGACTCCAAACTGTCACTGTGGCAAGATGGCCCTGTGATGGGGCACCAGGGTCTTCAGCCCGCCCTCCCTCCCTCTCCCCAAGTTTCCCATGGTGGCAACTTGGGTGTCTGGTGGAGGGAAGCAGGCCTAGAAAGATATATTCCCCTATGCCAGGGGCCTGGAGACGTGGGAAGGCCTGCACAGGGCAAATATAAAAACCGCTGAAGGGGGCAGAATCCCAGTAATCTTAGCCACCCGGCCCCCACCCTCCCTGTCAGGCATTAAGTGTCCCTCACCAGAGAGGCGGGGCACTCCTTGAGCTCCTCTCCTCTCAGGTCCCGTGCTCTCTGCTGGGGCCTGAGTTTCCCTTACATGGTCGGGGGCTTGAGCCTTCGGCCCCCCTCTTCCCTTCTACCCTCACTCCTTCCCCTTTGAGAGGCCTCAAGGGCACTGAGAGGTCAAGATTTCAAGCTGACCAAGCTTGGGGGTGGGTGGAAGGAGAGGGAAGCCAGGCCTCAGGAGGGGGGTGGAGACGGGGCCACTGGCAGGCACTGGGTTCCACCTGTTGCTTGTAAGTGCTGGGTGAGAGGAGGGGAGCAGGGGGTCTGCCTGCAGCTTCAGGGACAGGACTGGCTGTTCCTGCTGCGACTCTGGCAGGGAGGGGGTGCTGTGGCCACAGTGCCCTGGGGTGACCTCCTGAGATGTCTGGGAAGGAGAAGCAAAGACTCTGCCATCCTGGCTACCTCCTGGACACCAGGATCAGGGGCTGACCAGCCCCCCCGCCCCCCCCGATATACACATCTTCTTGGCCTCGAACCCAAGGCCTTCCATCCTGGACCATTCATTCCCATCACTCACCAGCCACCTCCACAATGTCCCCGGGGACAATGTCCCGAGCCTTGATCCTCTGCACTGACTTGCGGTCAGCCCGGTAGACCTTCCCCATTTCCGGTTCATATTCCTTTAGAGCCTCGATGGCGTTTTCTGCATTACGCTCCTGGGGGGACAGGGTGGAGGAGAAGAGGGTCATCAGAGGTAGGAAGGTCGTGGAATGGGAGGGGACTGGTGGGGGAAGAGGAGGGGGTTGTGGAGATGGAGGAGCAGGGGCCAGAGACCTGGCGGAAATAGGGACGTCACAGAGGAGGAGGCAGGTTATACAGCCCAGGCTCCTGGCAAGGGGAAGCAGACAAACCCCACATGAAGGTAGGCGTGTGTGTGTTGAGGAAACTGTCCCCTGTGGCTGAAAACAGGTTAGGGCGTTTGGGGGAGAGAAGAAAGAAGCACCAAAGAAAATCAGAAAGCAAGGGACAGGAAAAGTAGAGGGAGGGAAGGGAAGAGAAAGAAGGAAATCAAACTAGCATTTGTTGAAATCCTACTATATGCCAGGCACAGGGCCGGGCACTTCCACACTCACCCATCTTGTTAAATTTCCCCACAACTCTGAGGGACAGGATTATTAGCCCCATTTTATTTTATTTTTCTGTGAGGAAGATCAGCCCTGAGCTAACATCTGTGCTAATCCTCCTCTTTTTGCTGAGGAAGACCGCCTCTGAGCTAACATCTATTGCCAATCCTCCTCCTTTTTTTTTTCCCCACAAAGGCCCAGTACATAATTGTACGTCATAGCTGCACATCCTTCTAGTTGCAGTATGTGGGACACGGCCTCAGCATATTAGCCCCATTTTATGGATAAGGAAACTGAGGCTCAGAGAGATGAAGGAACTTGCCAGGGTTACACAGCCAGCAAGTGACAGTGGGAACACCAGTCTCCCACCTCTTTCCAACACTCTATCCCATTTCCAAACTGGGCAATAGGACCAAAGAGCAAGGCTAGCCCAGGGGAAGTGATGGAGGAGGAAGAGACAGGGAGGGAGGCTGGCCTCATGGTCAGTGTCAGGATGGGAAGGAGTGAGGCGGGGTCAAAACTAACCTGCCAAACCCCCACGATGGCATTGGCAATGAGGATCAAGAGAATGACAAAGGGTTCAACGAAGGCAGTGATGGTCTCTTCACCTTCCTCGAACCAGGCCAGCACCTGGGGAGCAGGAAGGGAGAATATCAGCTAAGAAAGCCCCTCAAATGGGTCAAGAGAGGAGAAGGAGGTAAGAACATGAACGGGGCAGGGCATCATGGGGGCGCTGCAGCCCCACGTGGGTTTGAGGTTCTCCAGGCTCTGAGGCGCATACTCACACGGGCACTGCCACTGCCGTTATTCAGCGGGCACAGGCGGGCACAGACATGCACAACTCGGGGATTAACTGGGAATGCTTTCAGATTTCCCTGACTGAGCTGTTGGCTTGTAAACGAAGCTCAGGGGACACCCGGGCCAACTACCCCCACAGCCACATCCATCCCAGCCACATCCATCCCACGGGAGCCAAAACGCCATAGGAAAAACCCTGTGGTCCTCGAGGGCGACTGGCCCACCCACAGCCCTCCCCCATAGCCCAAGGCAGGGAAGCTCCAATTTCATGAGGGAGCAGGAGGTGGGGATAGTGTTACGGGGCCTCTTGTACACACCCCACCCCAGCTGTTGCCACTGCCAGGCAACAGCCACAGGGAAATGTCAAGGAGCAAATGTGAGAAGGGAGAAGGGAGGCCCTGCCAGCTAGTACTCAGGGGCCCGCAGGGCCTTCATTAAGGAGACCAGGAGACAGGGAGACTTCTTTGCCTCTAGAGTCTTATCTTCCGGCAGGCCTAAGATGTTAAGGAAGAAACTCCCAAATGCGGGATGGACTGTTGGGACGGTGGGTGCTGATGGAAGCTCCAGGGCAAGAGAGATGGCAGGGCCGGGGGAGGGAGGAGCTGAGGCTGTGAGGGGCCTGGGAAGGGCAGAGAAGGAGAAGGTGAAGGTCAGGCCAGGAGGGTGACAGGAGTTCCAGTCCTGATGTGGAGGGAGGGTGGCGAAGCTGGGAGACAGGCGAGGGATTTGGGCCCTCGCGCGCATTTGGAGTCCTCCTCGCACCAGCAGCTCTTTCCCGCCTCGAGGAGGGAGTCTTTGCCTGGACCAATCAGTATCAGGAGGGCGGGGCAGGGGCGCCAGGATGCTCAGGGATTGGTTGAGCGGGGGCGAGCGCCCCAGGGCATGCTGGGAGTAGTGGTGGCCCGGGAGTCGCGTCTGAGCTGGGGAGCCCTGCGCTCTGGGGTTAACACGAGCCCTCGAAACCCTTGAAGCTGCGGGGGTGGCTTAGCTTCAGTGTTTTGGCTGAGAACACCCTTAAAGCTTAAAATAAAACCTGCCTGCGGGAATAAAACGTGCCCGCGGGGTGTGGGGGAGGACAGAGGAGAATGCAAATCAGCGCCTCCCCACCTCCCTCAGTTCTGCTCTGTAGAATAGGATGCTGAGGGCAATAGGATGATTCGGAGCCCGCCCCCCGCCAACAGGCTCTCCAGATCCCCCCCAACCTACACCCCGGCTAGCCCCCAGATGCCCTACCACACTTACAAAGGAAATGCAGGCGGCCAGGAGAAGGATCCGCACCAGGAGGTCTTCAAATTGCTCTATCACCAGCTCCCACAGGGACTTCGCTGGGGGAAGAGGCAAGGGGAGGTGGCCCCCCAGGGTTAAGGTCTAGCGGGTGGATGAACGGCTGAGACTCCAGGTGCAGGCTGGGGTCCAGGAACTGAGAGTGCCCTGAATTACAGCCTGGAGCAGGAAGGTTCTGGGGTGATGGGCAAGGCCACTTGGTACTGAGAGAAGAGCTGAGAGAGCTGCCAGGAGTCTAAATAAACAGGCTCCTCAAAGCGGTGGGCAGTGGTTCAACGGCCGGATGCCTCAAGGAGAGAGTGCCTGGAAACTTCTGCCCCCAGCCAGACTCTAACCTTTGAGGAGGGATATTTGCCCCAGGAGTGGGTAGGGCGAAGGCAGGGAGAAAGGAGTGGGGCCCAGAGCAGAGGGAGGGTCATTTATGAGAGCTCAGGGAGTTGGGTAACTTACCTTCCTCAGCGGGGAGCTCTACCCAGGGAAAAAGAAGAAAAGGACATATTCATTTGGGGTTCAGTCTAATGCCCCCCCACACCAAGGACTTTGTGGCTAAGATAAGAGAATCAGGCCACCAAAAGGCCATCTGAGGTTCACCAAGGTCATCCCACAAAACCTCCCAAAACTCTGGGTCTCAGGGACCCTGTTTTCTCAGTATCCTCTTTCCTCCACAGTCATTGGACCATGGCCCATCTCTTCCCTACGATACCCTTGAGGGAGAGGCTCCAGTGTGTGTGTGTGTGTGTGTGTGTGTTGCCGGGGGCACAAGAGGGCGTTACCAGCCTCTTCTCCAAAGGACACTTACCGTTGGGGCCGTATTTCTCCAGATGCCGCTTAACTTGGTCCGGGGTGAGGCCTGCAGTCTCGCTCACCCCAAAATAGGCCAAACATTCTTCTGTGGTCTTGGAGTGTGCAGCCTCCATTGTGCTCCCTTCCTGGGGGCCAGGGGGCGGTGTGTTCCTTCTGGGGGGGGTTCTCACGCGTGGGGGGCCTTCCTCAGTGCGTCCACCTGCCTGTTTGGGTTTCTTCCTTTTTCTCTCCTGCCCCCCCCCAGGTTTTCCTTCCCTCCACGAAGCTCTGACCCCGTCCCACTTGCAGCAGCCGGCCACCCCCCCAACCCCCAGCTGGTCCTTATGAGCGAGTGGGGGGGCAGGCTCCCCCCTCCTCCAGATCAGTGATTGGCTGGCTGAATCCAGCAGGAGGGATCAGAAGAGAGAGATATTTCTGCTGACAGAGGGGGAACAGTGGGGCTGCAGCCTGAGATGTCACTCATGAGGGAAGCTAAGGTGTCCCCAGCCCTGGGGAAGAGGGGCAGGGAGAGACTTCACTCTCTGCTACTGACCCCAATTGCCTGACTTCCTCAGTCACACCGGACTTCCTATTCCAAACTCATCCCCCGTTCTTCCCTTAAGCCCGCTCCTCCTCTCAGGCCTTCGACTTTCACTTTCCTCGCACTCCTCTTCCTGTCTTGTCCACCTTGAACCAGGTTCTACTGCTACAGTCCCTTCTTCCTCGCCTAGTTTGTTGAAAAGGCAGCAGAGATCCACCAACCTTCAGGGGATTGAAGAGGGGAGAACATCCTTTGGGGGCCAGAGGAAGTGGCTCTAGAGGGACAAGGGGAAGTTGGGAGGGGAGAGGGTCAAAGGGACAGGGCAGAAGATGGTAACCCTACTCTAGGGAGGGGTTGCTGCAGCCATCAACAAGGGATTTAGTGTCCAAGCCCTGGTGAGCAAAGCCAGGACTGTCTGTCTCTCCCCTAAACTCCCCCCACCCCCATCGCTCTAACTCAGCCTCTGGGAAGATAGCCTTCAGGAGCCCCCCATCCCTGACAAGGAATCCTCCCCACCAAGAAAATGGGATACCCAGGCAGCTGGGTAACCCAAGAAGCTACAGAATGTACCGATGGCAGAGGGGGAGGGAGAAATGTTTCAGGATGGGGGTGGGGGTCACCTCATCCCACACTGCGCTTTCTTTAACCCAAGGGGTTTATACAGCAGACCCCAGACAGTGTGTGGTTCGCACTCCACCCTGGTCCTGAGGAATCTGTCCTCAAGGGGAGCGAGGATCAGAGCTGTGCGCTCAGGTGCTGGGCCATGAGGGAGGGGGCATCAAGGAAAGAGGCCTGGGCAAGCTGGGTGCGGCAGAGGCGCCAGACCAGAGGAACGGGGAGCGGGCAGATGCAGGGGTCAGGTCTAGGGGAAAAGATGACAGAACAGAGCTGGGGGAGCAGAGACGGGGCTGCCGGGGTCAGAGAGAAGTCTGAGCAGTGGGGAAAGGGGACAGCAGAGAGCAGGCATGCAGTAGCCAGCGGGGCGGGGGCCCAGGGCTGGGTGCAAAGCCACAAGTTGTTGCTGAACGGCTGGCCTGGGTGTCAGCTTCCTCAGAGAAGCAGCTGTCTGAGCCCCCCGCCCCCACCCCTGCTCCGGGATGCGGGCATCTTTTGGTTACTACCAGGGCAGCTGCCAGAGGAGCAGACAGAGGGTAGCCTGGGGTGAGGGCAGAGAGAAGAGAGAGGTTCAATGAGCGTAACGCTGAAAGGTCAGTAAGGGGAAGAAGGAGCCTCCTGGCCCTGGCCGCAAGTCCTTCCTCCCTCTAGGCCTCAGTTTCCTGAGATGAACAATGAGGAGCATGGACCACTGAATGGGATCTCAAGGCTGCTTCCCTCTCCGGTGCTCAAGTTCCTAAGCAGACAATGGCATAAGAGACAGCGGGTCACAGGGAAGGGGAGCCCCACTTTTGGGCAGTGAGTAGGCCTGCAGGGGCGGATGGAACTCAAGGATTTAGCCCCCCATACGCATCCCTTCCTCTGCCTGGACTTGGGGAAGGGGCAGCCACCAGGGTGAGTTGAGGACACGGTGCTCTTTCCCACCCCCTTTTTGTGGTTCCAACAAACCCTTTCCCTGAAGCAAAATCCTGCTGTGATCTAGGGGGCGGGGGGTGCTCAGACAACGGGGTATGAGTGTCGGGGGTCACACTGACAGGCACCTCCACCTGGCCCAGCACGCACCTTCTTAGGCCAGAGTCAAGCTCAGCACCTGCCAAGCTTTTTGGCGCTGGCTGGCTTCTCTCCCCCACTACCTGGAGGAGTGACGGGCACTGTCTTAAAGGAGCAGGAATGCCCAAACATGGAGAAGGGGGAGAAGACTGGGGACATCGCGGCTTCACGGGAGTTGAGAGCAAGAAGCCGAGGAAAGGAGGCAGGATTTACAGGATGTTGCTGCCAACAGTGCCCTTTAAGGTTATTCATTTCTACCTCCCCCAACTTCCCAGAGGGGGAAACTGAAGCCAGAGAGAGAAAGCCACCAGCCAAGAGCTGCAAAAGGATCAGCATCAGGGAGGGTGGGGGCGTGAACTGGGATGGAGGAAGGCTGTGCATGAGCACTCTCCTGGACTCTCCCCCTGGGGGTCTCCAAGCCCAGAGCTGGAAGGCATTCTTCCTCTCCTGAGGGCTGCCGCTGAGAAGGAGAGAGGCCTAGTTGTGAAGAACACGGAGATAGAGCCTGGCCAGTCTCTGACCAGTTCCAAACTTCAGTTTAACCATTCATAAAGAAAGGCTTAGAGGGAAGTAGTCTCTTAGGCTCCTTCAGCCAAGACATCCAAATCGTAGGGGGTGGGGGGGGATCCTTGTACCCCTCCCCCACCCATCTTCAGAAGGCAAGTCCCTGAAGGCCAGCAGGGTTGGGGGGGGGGGGGGTAGGGAGCCTCGCAGCACCAGTTGCTGCTAGATTAGGAGAGGATCAGGTCCTGCTTACCCTGGGGCGCCACAGCCTTCACTCGCCATCTCACTTTGAGAACACAGCACCCAGATCTCCAAACCATCCCCTTTTTGCAAGGCCAATTCTGTTCCCAGTCTCCTGAGGCCAAAGTTTGGGGGAGCCCCAGGGATTAGACAAAACTGGGAGAGCCAGCAGGCTTTCCCCGGCTAGCCCCCAGCCTGGGTGGCCTATGAGCCCAGCTGTCTCCTGTCCATCTCCCAACAGGACGCAAGGCCCAGAATAGCAAGGTCATAAGCATGGGTAGGGCCTCCTGGAGGTGGGGGCAGAGGCTGAGGGGCATGAGTGTGGGCTTCACGCTGCCTGGGAGGAAAAGTGAGAGGCTGAATGGTAAGGGGCAGAGCTGGATGGAGGTGGGGAGGGGAGACAGCCAAGCAAAATAGGTGGGAGTCTTCAGAACCTGGCCCCTCCTTGTTGGCACCCGCCAACCCCAGAGCTGGGAAGCCCAGCGGTGCCCTCCGTTGGAGGAGGGCACAGCCATACTTCGGCTCAGAGAGCAGAGCCTGGGTTTAAGGCGGGTGGTTCAGGAGGAGGGGAGGATGTTGTGAACTCAAATGCCCACAGGGCCAGACATGTCATGTGAGTGAAGTGGGCAGGTGGGAATGGAGCAGATGTGGAAGGTGGACCCTGCAATGCTGGACCTTCTGATTTTCACAAGAAGCCAATAATCTGAACTTTTATGTGAAACTCCAAGGGAAACATTATCCAGGCCAAGCAAATCATGTCAGCAGCTCCAACCTAGATGAAACTTCCCACTTTACAGATGAAGATACTGAGGCCTAGAGTGGCTACACTTTGCCCAGGCCACATGGCAAATGAGAGGCAAAGCCAGGACTGGAAGACAGTGCTTTTTGTCATTCATCCTCCAGCTTCCCAGCCTGGCTCTGAGAAGGAGGGCAGTCAGCCTGCCCTTGGGCCCCTCTGCAGCCAGACTCTGTGGCTGCCACATTAAATCTCTCCTAACACAGCCACCATTCCCCTGGCCCCACCCCCATGATCTGTCTCTGCCTGCTTTCCCCCTAGGGTAGGAAGCCTTAACTGAAGAATTCAAAGCAGGAAAGTCCCTTGGAGAGTGTCGATCCTGCTGCTGTTCACTGTCCTGTCCCATTAAGAGAACTTGGCTGGAAACCCTGAGAAGGACTGTCTGGCTCTGCACTTACCGCTCAACACACAGGACAGCCCACAGAGGAGCGATGGGCCGAATGCACAGGACTGGAGAGCGCCAGGGACCCACCCTGACCCAGCCCTCTAGCCTCTCCGCGCTGGAGTTCACAACACTGAGTGGGCTGCCTTCCTGAGCAGCCTGTCCCTGCCCCCACTGCAAACACTGGCCACAGCCATCACGATGGAACTGAGATAAACCCTTTTATTTATTTATGCTTCTCCATTTTGTTTAAAACAACAACAACAACCACCTTAATATAACTGACAGCCCTTCCCCATCACCCTTCCTTGGGTTGGGGGGTGGTTAGTGGGGAAATGGCCCCCAGGGGTGGGGCTGACCATAAGAGCCCCTTGGGGAGGTAATGGAGCCCAAATCCCCTGCCCAGGGGATGGGGCACCTGTAGTGTATGAACTGGGGAGTTAACAGGGCTCTTGAACCTCTTCTTGTACCAACATACATGCCCTTGGCTGTCAAGGGTCAGGAAGCATGTGGGGAGGGGAATCTTACCGCTCCTCTATGTCCCTGCCCAGCCCCAGTCTCGGGAACTGAGGGCTGGGGAGCAAGGAGAGTGGAGAAAAAGCGGGGTATGTGTCTCACACGAAGGAGTACTGGTTATTAATGGCTCTGGGATGGCCCCCTTCTTCTCCACCGCCCCCTAGTGGTAACTGCTGGAGCTGCACCATCGGGGTTGCCCCAGGGTCCCCACCAGATCCAGCGCCTCCCTGGGCCTCCGTGCCTGGTGCTACGGCCTCTTCCAATTCAACCACGGGGACCAGCTCAACCATGGGGACCAGCTCTTCCTGGACCCCTCCACTGCCCGCTTTCTCTTTCTCTTGCCTCTCTTTGGCTGCTGCGGCTGTTGCTGCCGCCACTTCTGGCGCCCCCGACGCCTCTTCTGCCCCAGGATATGGGGGATCTGTCCATGAAGGGGGTTCAGGGGGCTGGGGTGGGTCACGGGAGGTGTTCGGTTCTGGATAGGAATGGCAAGAAGACAGACTGATGTGGAGGGAGGCAAGCTCTTGCAGCGGCCTGCCCTTCACTCATCCCCCCAGGAGCCATGTGCTATCTCCCCCACATCCCCTCTCCTGAGCAACCCCCCATCCATGGAAGATGGATCATGGGCGGTGGTGAGAGGAGGACCACACTTACACACAGTCACTCGCTCCGAAGGGCATGAGGGTGGAGGAGGCATCGGGGTAGCATCGATCTCCCTCGCACACCCCTGCATGGCTCCCGGCCTGCTCCCGGCCTGGGGGGGAGGGGCAACGTGGGGACAGATGGGACGTTGGGGTGGGGAAAAGGGAGAGAGCAGACAGGGACATCAGACATCAAGGGAGGGGGGAAGGGGATCAGACCAAGCATCCCCAAGAAGGGCAGGCCCAAGGCAAGGTTGTGAGGAGGGGCAAAGACAAGGCTGGGGAAGATGGATCTAGGAGACAGACGAATGATGGAACAGAGTCCGATGGAATGGGAATGCACCAACCCGACACTCAACTTCCTCCCTGGCTCCAGCAAGGAGCCCTCTGCCTTCCTACAGCCTCTCAGTGTACTTCTCTCCCTTCAAAACCCCAACACACAGGAACCTTCTCTAGCCCGCTCTCCCTGACCAAGCCTCTCCTCCGCACAGCCCCCCGCCCCGTCTTTCTGGCACACACACCTCCTCACTTCTTGGGTGCACGGGCACCTCCTCCCCAGCAGACCTGCTCTGCTCACCCTGCTGTCGCTGGGAGGACACAACATAGCTGACAAGGACAACGTCACTGGAGCCTCCAGACTCCAGAGGGATGGGGTGCACCCGGAAATGCTCGAGCATATCGAAAATGGACTGGAACCACAGGTGCTGGACCCGGCACTGACCCTCCTCATTCAGCGACAAACGCAGGTGCTGAGGGCAGGATGAGCAAGGTGAACGGGGAGCCCGAGCCCCTGCCAATCACAGAAGCCTTCTCCCCCGGACAGCAACGCCCCCCCACTCCACCCACAAGCTCACTGCAGAGAACAGAGCCTTCTCCTCAGTCACTTACCTTGGCCTTGCCCTGGAAGTTGAAAGTGAGGACGTACTCGCCCCGCCTTGTCTCACTCTGACGTACCAGGAAAACACCATGGGAGCCGGCGCCTCCGGCCAGCACTAGCTGGGCGGCCTTGAGTCGAGAGAGCATCCCATGGAACCAAGGATACCCTGAGAGGGGCTGGTCCCCCTCACGTCCCTCTGACTCCCCCTGGAACAGGAATGACCCTTCAGGAAGGAGAGAGGGAGGGAAACCGGGGTGTCAGGGAAGCCTCCCCCATCCTGGGAGAAGAAAAGACCTGCTTTCCCCTCACGTGTCACATCCCTCCCCCTGGGTCAGATCCCTCAGGATCCCAAGACAAGAGTTTCAGGAAGGTGGGCAACCGTGCCTGGAGGCAGACATACACTCACACCTCTGATACCTGTGGCTGTTTCCGGAGTGTCCAGGGGCGGGTAGGGGGCCGACAGGGGATGAACTGTCCCTGCTGGGGGTCCCTCATCAATGGGCATGCGGGGGGGCAACTCTGGGGGAAGCAGTTCCATTGAGTCAAAATGGGAGGCAGCAATGGAGGCAGAGCCGGGGGAGATGGATGCTGAGGGGCGGTCTGAGAGGCCCCCATATGCGCCTGGAAAAAAACGGAGGAGGGCAAAGTTGAGAATTTGAGAAGCTACTCTTCGGCAGGACTGGTCTGCCTGGGCCTAATTCCCCACCAGCCAGTCTACCATGTGTGCACTGGCAGACTCAGCTGGCTGAAATGCTGGATCCTTCTTTAGGTAGTGACTCCTGATGGTTTTTACCAATGGTTTCTAACTGACGCTTCATGCACCGCTGAGACACCGCAGAGTTATTACAATGAGGTCCCAGAATCCAAGTGTGCCTCTATCTGTTCTGAATCAACAGCTGAAATTACAGCTGTTGTTGCAGAGGTGGGGGTTAGAATCACTCAAATATTTTCACATTAGAAAGGGGTTCTTTCTTGGCCTACAGGTCAAAGCCCCCAACTCTCAGAGGCATCAAATATCCTCCTTCGATTAATCCCTGCAACCTAACCAACTTGACCTTCACGTTCACCTGTACTCACGTATCCTCTGCTTTAGCTCAATTATCCCATTCAATTTTTCCAAATCTCCTGGGCTCACCCCATCTCTGGTCTCTGCTCTCGCCATTTGCTTCCTCCAAGCCGTGTTCCTTTCTCTCACCTCCTCCGTGTAGTATTCCCTGTCTGTTCCACCTTCCCCGATTCTCTTCCTCCTGAGCTCCCAGGGTGCTTCCTGCTTGTGCTGCTCAGAGGACACTAAGCACAGGCTCTCCATGGTAGGCCTGCTTTTTAGAGGGAGTGATGTCTTGTCAACTCAGCTGACTGTGAGCCCATGGAGGGCAGGGAGCTCATCTCAGGCATCTCTGGGTTCCCCCATCCTGCTCCAGAGCCTGGCACAGGGTCCAGTATGTACAAGGGCATTCCTGAATGCCTGCTGAGTGGCAGGCCTGTGCCTGTAGGAATGCTGTACATGGGTAGTGCTCAGAAGATAGGTATATGTGGAGTGCAGAGAGCAGGGGCTCAGGGATCAAGCTGGCGTAGCCCCTGTCTTTGTCAGCGACTCTCAGGTGACCTCAGAAAAGCCATTTCCCCTCCTTTGTCTTAGTTGCCTAAGAAACAAGAGGATTGGAACCCATGACTTACAAAGTCCATTCTACCTCTAAGAGTCTGTAATTCATTTGTTTATTCACTGAATGCAGCCTCTGTGCTAAGCACCGTGAAACTGAAACTCAGAACGGAGGGTGAGGAGCAAAGGGCATAGTGGAGTCTAGAAAGGTGAGCTGGGGCCAGGTAGACACGTCTGTGTGTGTTTACATGGGTGGGTAAGGTATGCGTGTGTTTAGTCAGGCCAAGAAGTACAGAGACTCAAAGGAAAATTTGGTACCATTGACATATGCACAGAGACGCAGAGTAAGAGCAAAACAAAGATGGGTACAAAGTGTTCTGGAAGCTTGGAGAAGAGAACCATTACCTCCAGCCAGAGTGGTGGCCTGCACTAAGCTTATGGAAGAGGTGACAAGGCTGGGCACAGAAGGCTGGACAGCAGTTTGCTTGGGGCTTGTGTGGGGTGGTGATGGTGATGGTTCTAAATGGCAAACTGTGGCCTGGCATGTTCAGGGACAAAAGACAAACATTCGATGGGTGGGGGTGGGCAGCTGAGGAGCAGGGATGAGGTGCCTGGGGCGTCTGGAGAGAGGGCCTGAGCCTGACAGCAGGGGGTCTGGCGTGGCAGGTTCTGAGGCTCGCAGCTCTCTAAGTCTCCACGCTTACCCTGTGACAGGCGGTCGTTGCTCTCACTGGGTCCCAGCGGCAGATCCTGGCTGGGCAGACTCTCTGAGTGATTCAGGCAGGGCAGCTCCAAGCTGTCTGTGTTCTCCCGTGTAAGGAATGAGGTCCCAGGGGCCAGAGGGAGGGTCATGGGGCGGGGACTGGTAGCAGGGCAGGGTCTGCAGAGACAGGGAAAATGGTGCTGGGAGGAAAGTGAGAGGCACAAGGCTGCTCCCTGTCCCCAGCCCCTGGCCCCCTCAGTGACAGAAGTCAGGCTCCTCACCCTGGGCTCAGGCATTCCTGGATGTCAGCCACCCAGGCCTTCACATGCAGAGCATCAGTCGTCTCCAGGATATACTCCGAGGGGCCTTCCACCTATGGGGACAAGAGGAGGCCCACAGGCCACTTCCAGGTCCTGAGGCCTTAATCCACCCCTAATGAGAATAACAGCAGCCTCCCTCTCTCCCCTCCCCCCAGAAAAGCTGCAGCCCCAGGGACACGCTTTCAAAGCACCGACATACCCACACGTTCCATTGATGCCCCTTGCTTAAATGTGCAAAGAGCTTTCTGCCCAACACAAGCGCTCCAAGGGGGAGGGGGAGCTCAGGGCCCCTACCTTAACCACAAACGTGTTCTCCCGGTCAGGCATCTCCAGGGCTGTGGTTGTCCGCACGTCCGTGATAGTAGAGCAGGGAATGCTGAGTCGAGGCCGAGATGCCTAGGTTGGGAGAGAGAACGAGATCCAGATTTTTGATGTGCAGAGACCATCTTTCCCTTCCCTCCAGAGATTCATCTTTCCTTCTACATCCTAAGGGAGTTAGACAAAAGGTAATGGCACTACTTTTTCAGTCCTGCCCACAGCTACTAACCCAGCGTCAGGAAACACCAAAGTAAGCAAAGCTATGTATGTGGGCCGAGTTAGCACTCTGGCTGCGCAATCACTGGCTCCCAGTCACCCACCCTCCTCTGGGCCTCACCTTGGGTGGTACAAAGAACTCCAGACGACTTCCTCCTCCTCCTTCTCCTTCACTTCGAAGCAGTAAGCGACACTTCTGCCACTGAGGTTGCCCTCCTCCCCCTGAGGTAGGCCCAGCTGCCCCTCCTCCCCGGCCCACTCCAGCTGGGTCAGGGGCTGCATCTTCAGCCCCCATGAAACTCAGCAGCTCTTCCCTCTGCACCATCCCTGCTCCATCCTTCAAGGTTCCCCCACCCCGACTCAGTCTCAGCCTCTCAAAACGGTGAGTCCATCTGTCCCCGGGGGATGTTCCATCACTAACCAGTCCCCTGCCAATGGTCCCAGCCCCGCCAGAGGAGTTGGAGTTGCTGTTTCCACCTAGGACTGGGGGGCCTGATGAGGTCTCTAGGGGCCCAGCTGGGGAGGGAGGGTCAACGGTCCCCCGCCACTGCAGGATGCCACGGACTGAACCGCGGACAGAGCGACCCACTGAGCGGAGTGAGAAGCGTTTCTTTAGCTTCGGCTTCGAGGATGTCGTAGAAGAGGAAGAGACTGAGGAAGGGAGGGGGCCGGCCAGGTCCTCAGATGATCGAGAAGGGCCCAGCACAGCCAGGGGCCCGCCCACCCTGCAGCTCTCAAGGGACAGGTCATGTGGCGGGATCTCCACACCAGGACTCAGAGGAGCCAGGATGGGTGGCGAGAGGGAGCCGGAGGCCCGGGCCACCTCAGCTTCAAAGTGCTGCAGGAAGAGCTCAGCAAAACGGCGGGAGAAGGCAGCCTCAGCCCCAGGCCCTGCATATTGAGGGTGGGAGGCTAGGTAGAGGCGAAAACGGCGGGCAAAATCCAGGGCAGCAGCCCGGGCGTGGGACTCGCAGAACTCCCGCCAACTTGGGGGAGGGGGTGGTGGCAAGGGCGGAGGAGAGGGGGAGGCCCCATCCTCCGGGGAAGGGGCACCATTCATGATGGTCCCCAAGAGGTGGAGAAGGGGAGCCTGTGGGGAGGGGCAGCAAAGAGGGAAGCGGCCAGAAGACACGGGGTGAGCGGCAGCAGCTGCAGAAGGAAGAGAGGCACATACACCGAGTCACTGCTGAGGTGGGACTGGGGGCAGAGCCCCACCCCACGCCAGACTCCCTACTCTGGTCTAGACTCCTCAGAGAGCCATGGGGAAGAACATCAAACTGCCTCCCTTCCCTTTCCCAGATCCTTGCACCCCACAAGCTCCAGTCAACCAGCTCCCCAGTGTCCAGCCTGCACCTATCCTGCTGCCTTCCCAAGCCACCTTCCCTGGTTTTGGTTCAAGGAGCAACAACGACTGTGGAGCACCTTCCTCTAAAAAGGAATCTTTTTCCCATCACCTCCCTTCTCTAAAACAGATCCTTCAACATTATATGCTTCCCATGTTCTGTTCTTACCTTTCCCTGTGAGAGATTTTAATAAACCTCTACAATAGATGAGAAAATCGAAGCTCAGAAAAGTCTCAGAACTCCATATCTACCGTTCTTCCCACTGCATAGTCCTTGTTCCCAGCAACTGGCTGGACCAGCCTCAGTCACAGCCCTTTACCGCCCCAGCTCTAAGGGGAGATAGGCCTGCAGAGCTTAGAGACCCTGTCTCACGCATCCTGGGGTCCAGCTCTGAGGAGGGACATTGCTCATAAGGAGGATGGATGGATGATGGATTGAAACAGCAATTATCTTGAAAGCTGACCCCAGGGCCCAGCACCCAAGCACTGTGTGAAGGAAGCTTGGAAAGGCCACAGCCCACTTCTTTGGTGCCCCTTTAATCTGGGGCCCAAAGGCAGCAGCACCAGGTGAAGAATGACAGTCAGTTGGGTCAGGGCAAGTCTTTGCTGGCCACAAAGTAAATAAAACATAACTGGGAGCTGGGGCCCTAGGATTTTTCACCTCCCTCTTCTCTCACTGAGGAGTGTGCCCTAAAGGCTGGTTAGCCTGGTGGTTAAGGCCATGGGTTCTGGAGTCAGACTTGGGATGAAATCCCAGCTCTGCCACCTATTAGCTGTGTGATCTTGAACAAATTATATGTCCTCTCTGAGCTTCAGTTTTTGTATCTATAAAACAGAGCTAACGATCCCTACCCCCTAGAATTGTTGGGAGAATTAAATGGAACATGTCAGTGCTTGACAGAAAGTAAGCACACAATAAATGACTGCCATTATTACTATCTTTGTGGGTTCCAATTTTCTAAAAGAAAAATCGGAGAAAGGAAGAGCCTTGCCAAGATCTTACAACTAGCAAGTGACAGAGCCAGGCATGGAATTGACAACCCACGACTCTTTTGTTAGTGTTCCTCCCCCATGTTACATGGGAAGACGAGTGGCACCACGACTGGGGCAAGGGCAGCTCAGGAAAGTCTCCTCAAATCTCAGACTCCTACCCACAGTCACTGATTCCTCCCGGCCCTCCTTGGCCTAGGCCCTACACACTCAGATGGCTCCAACCATAAGGACAATTCCAAACCAAGGAGAAGAAGCCAGGAGACGCAAGAGTCATGGAGCACAGGGGAATGGAGCCAAGAGGGGCAGACACAGCAGAGAGACCAATCTCCAGGCAGAGGCCACCTCAGCTCACACAGGCCCACCCAACCCTCTGCACCACAGGCAGACCCAGCCCCCTTCAGGCCCGCTGACCCTGCGGCTCCTGAGCTGGTGACTCAGTTTCTCTTCTGCCAAGCAGGACTCAGACACATTTCCCGGTGCACCTGCCTCTTGGCTCAGTTCTGACACTTCCCGAAGGGCGGGTGGTGGAGGGTGCAGGCTCCGCTCCTGGCTCGGACCCCCCGGGCCCGGCGGTCAATCCACTCCGACCCTACTCTCCTCCCTGGACACGCTCTACCCGCCCCTTCCCCGGGGCCGCAGCCTCCTCGGGACCAGCCCTGTCTGCTGCACTCTCCGGGCCGGGCGTCCCTCCTGCCTCCAGCCCCCCGCGCCCGCCCCCACCCAGGCTCCTCTCAGGCGCCGGGGCCAGGTCGCGGAGAGGGAAGAGGGACTTGAAGAGGGGGGTTCCGGTTCCGGTCCCACCTGCATCTCGGTCCCCGCGGTTAGCTCCGGCGGCGGCGGCAGCTCCCGCTCCCTGCCCCCCCCCCAACTCCGCGACTAGCTCCCGGCCTGGTTCTGCGCAGGCGCCGGGACCCCTTTTCCCGTCACCGAAGGAAGAGACCATAGAGAAGAGCGGCGACAGGGAAGGACACCTTCACACTCACTTCCGCCATCCTCCCACTCCGGGCAACGCTTCAAGAGCTAGGAGGGTGTGGGTCTCGGAGGGGTCAGTGACCGCCCCAGTTGCACCTAAAAGGGACCACAGGAGCAGCCGAAGGAAGCGGTTGGATCCTGCCAGAGTCCAACAGGAGGAACTCGGGACAAAGGAGAGAAGTCAACCTTGGAGAAGCCTCCTTAGGGGATAGAGTCCCGAGGCCCTGTTGAAGGCTAGAGAAGCCACCGGTCCTGGAAACCAGCGAGATGAGAAGGCTCTTTGAAGGGCCCGCTGCAGCCTAGAGCGCCCGGCCCTGCCGCTGATGGATTCGCGGACACCGCCCCCAAAAAGCTGGGCGAGGGCAGACGCGGGTGACCTTGGTGAGGCCCCGCGAGGAGGCGGGGCCTGAGCTTAGGACCTTGGCTTCTCTGAGGAAAGGGACTGGAGGTTCTAGGAGGTTCCGTCTTGGAGACGGGAACTAAAGATGGGGGCAGAAATAATCAGATCAGTTTTGGACGTGCTTGTGATACGTCACGAGGCGGGTGGACATACAGTCGGGAGCTCAGGAGAGACGTCAAGGCCAGATTCAGAAACTGAGAATCATTAAGGTATAGAAGGCACCTGAAATCATGAGCACGATGAGATTCTCTATCAATCAGGTCTCTCATTGACCCAGCTCCAACTGGCCTAAGCAATAAGGAAATCTATTGGCTCAAGCAATTGAAAAGTCCAGGATGGATCAAGCTTCTTCAGGAATAGCTGAATAAAAAGGCCAAAAGATATCAGGAAGCTGTGGTTCACCGTCTCTAGGCTCTGCTTTCCCCATGCATTTGGCTTCACTCTCAGGCAGGCTCTCCTCTTAGTGGCAAAATGGCTTTCCATAACTCCAAACTTAAGTCCTAATAGCTTAGGAACTCTAGTAGAAGGAGCATGTCTCTTTTCTGAGATTTGCAATAAAATTTCCAGAACTGACTTTAGCTGATTGGCTTGCATCAAGTGCTCATCCTGAAACACAAAGGCAAGTAACCAAAGAGAGGGTGGAGATGGGTAAATGCCCTGACTCACACAAAAATATTTGTTCAAGGCTGAGGCTGCCCGATGGAGTTGGAAAAATTAACTGTGGAAGGGCAAGTTCTGGCCTAGCCAGCCTTAGTCTCCCTGCTCTACCCCTGCTCTAACCAAACTAACATGAGCTCACAGATGGCCTTTGTTAAAGTCTTCATCACCATCTTTGTCCATCCATCTTCCCAGTTCAGAGGAAGATGTCAATGGAAAGGACTCTAGTTCTGTGGTCACCTCCCTCCTTCCTGATACACTTACAACACCCTTTCTCTGTAGTTGCCCATTGTTGAGACACAGTTGAGGAACACAGAAAGGCAAGGGGCTGGTGATGATGAGTTAGGTTTGGAAATGCGTCTGAGCTGTCCAATAAAACTTTCTGCAATGACTGAAATGTTCTATATTGGCACTGTGCAATGTAGTAGCCACTAGCCACATGTGGCTATTGAGCATTTGGAATGTAGCTAGTGTGACTAAGGACTGAAGTTTTAATTAACTAAAATTAAAATACTGTAGCCACACGTGGCTAGTACCCATGGTATTAGTGCAGGAGGTGTCCATGGAGAGATGGAGCTACAGTCTGAGTTGCACAAAGCAGTTTAGTGGTGATCAGACATGAGTTGTGGTTGAAGCCATGGACATGAATGAGATTGTCCAGGTAATATATGTAGAGAGAAGAGGTCCCAGGACTTAATTCTGGGGAACAAACCCCATTTAACAGGTAGGCAAAGAGAGAGGAGTAGAAAGTACTGAGATGATGTCTTAGGTTTCCCAGAAGCAGACCCTGTGATGAGGATTTGTGTGCAAGTGATTTATTTCAAAAGTGCTACCAGGAGAAACCAGTAAGGAAGTGGGAGAAGCAGGAGAGGGAAGGAGGGGAAACCAAGCAAACATGTGATCTCAAGCAGAGAATAGTTCAGCTTGATTCCGCAGGGGAGCTCCAGATGTAAGTCATGCTTCAGATTTGTCTGGAAACAAGGGAGCTGGGCCTTGCATATACCAACGTCCCTCAGCTGTTGACTAAGGGCTACCGCTGGGAGATGTCAACTCCCAGGCACTTCATCAAGGCGAAGCGTCCACTAGCCTGAGGGCATTCCTCAAAACAAAACAAAAAGACCCCTGGAAGTTCTAACTGTTGGAAGAGAAATCACACACCAAAGACCAGGGGGTGTGGGAGTATAGAATGTGTGTGTGTGTGGTGGTGGTGGTGGTGGTGGTGGTGGTGGGTGGGTGGGGGTTGGGCAAACACATCACACGTAAATGATAGAAAGGGATCCATGGCACTGCCATTGTCTCCCATAGAAAAACGCTGATGACTAATATTGCTTAGTGACTTTGGGAGTAATTTTGGGGAAATGGTGGAAGCAGAAGCCAAATGGTAGTGGATTGAGGAATGAATGGAAGGTAAAGAAGTGGTAGGAGGAATGTGGAGAGCTGTCCTACACAGTTTGGCCAAAAAGGGAAGGAGAGAGATATGGAGAGTTGTACTTTGAGAGGGTGGAAAGGTTTGCTCGTTTATATCCTGAGGGAGACTTGATTACGTCGGAAGTCTAAGGGGAAAGGAGCCAGTAGAAAGGATGGTAATTGAAGGAATGAGATTTGGGGAAGCTGGGAAGCATGGGATCCAAGGTATTAATATGTTAATATGAAAGAGAGAAACACTTCCTCCTCGGGGACAGGGGATGTAATACTCAGGATGCTTTCAGCTACAAGTAATAGAATCCCTCCCCCCAATTTAAGGTAGTTTAAACGTGAACAGAGGGGGAGTTTATTGGTTCACAGAATTGAAAAATCAGAGGTGGAATGACTTTCAGGGTTGGCTGGAGCCAGAGGCTCAAACAATGTCCAAGTGAAGTTCATCTCAGTCTCTTAGCTCTGCTTTCCTCTGGACTGTCTTCATTCTCAGGCAGGTTGTCCCCTCATAGGTAGCAAGATGGCCACCAGCAGCTCCAAGCTTACATTCTACCAGGTTAACAATCCTAGCAGAAAAAGATCATAGTTTCCCCAATAGCTCCAGCAAACACAATAGGGTTGAGTCTCATCAGCTCAGCTTGGGTCATCCAATTACCAACTGTTGTATAATGAAGAATTTGGTCTTTGTCCCTAGTTTCCTGGCACAGAGCTTTTAAAATACTTGGAATTTCCCACGTGACAGAAGTGTCTGTTATTCACGAGCCTCTTAGATCACAACCGAGTTTTTGTTAATAAAGTGACTAATGGCAAGCCCCTAGATAGCTAGCTTCAGGGTGGGGGCTGATCACCAGAAAGACCAACGTGTGATTAGAGGGTTGGGATTTTGAGCCAGTTTGACCTCCGGGAGGGAAGGGGGCTGGAGATCAAGTTTAGTCACATGGCAATGATTTAATCACTCGTGCCTAAGTAATGAAACCCCAATAAAAACTGGACACTGAAGCTCAGTGGGGCTTCCTGGTTGGTGAATACATTGGTGTGCCGAGAGGATGATATGCCCTGATTCTATGGGGAGAAGGCATGGAAGCTCTGCATTTGGACCTTCCCAGACCTCACCCTATATATCTCTTCATTTGACTGTTCTTGACTTGTATCCTTTATTGTAAAACTATAATCATAAGTATAGTGCTCTCCTACATTATGTGAGTTGTTCTAGCAAAATTATCAAACCTGAGGGGGCTCATAGGAAGCTCTGAGATCTGCAGCCAGTTGGTCAGAAGTGCAGATGGCTGGGGGAGTGGGGGCAGGCTTGTGGAGGAGTGAGCCCTTAACTTGTGGGGCCTGTGTTAACTCTGGGCACTTAGGGCCAGAACTGAACTTCACTACAGCAGTTGGGGTTGAAACAGAATACTAACCCTGAACCAACACTTGTGATCATGAGTGGTAGATTATGCTGATTGTTAAACACTGGATCACAGACCCATCATCTGAGACTGCAATGGGCTCAGCTCCAACCAAACTCCATGGGCTGAGCACAGCAGACGGTGGCTCTTCAAAGGAAAACCCGGGTTTCTGACTGGAGGGGAAGCAGTTGCTTGTGGGATTCTTCTGGAGGTCATCTTGACCCTCCTCTACCCAAAGAGGTGGGGATTTCTCCTATTTTGTCTTCTTTTTTGGGATGTCAAATTCAGTCTTGGCACTTTGGCTGGGGCCTCCTCCACATCATACTCCGCTCACTCAGGGCATTCTGACAGCCTGAAGTCCTCCAGCCTCACTGAGGCTCTGCCTCTGAGCCTACACACACCACTTCCCTCACTTCGGTCAGTCTTCCTCCCTCCAGTTTCAGGCTTCAGAGTATGGACTCCTCTAGGAAGCCATGCATGGCCAACCCACCTAGGCTGCCTCTCAAGTGCCTTTTACTTAGTAGCTTTTGTGTGACATTCACAAAGTGTTTCCAGTTGGAATGTTTCCAGTCACATCTGAGTGACATGAGTGTGATCAGAGTTCTGTGTTTGGAGGGGCATCCAGGGCCAGTATGGGGCATGGGGGGACTTGAAGCAGAGGAGACTGGTGCAGTGGTCCCGGAGAGGGCTGATGCCAACCTGTCCAGGGCAGTGCAGTGGGGTTAGTACCAAGGAGAATGTCCAGAGAGATTTCTGAGGAGGCACTGCCAGGCTGGTGGGTGGGGAAAAGAGTGAAGGATGCCCCTGAGCTTCCAATAAGTCTGTTGAGTGGCACCGAGGACAAAGCACTGGGTCCTAGTCCCCAATTTGCTACTAAGTGCTGGCAGCCCAGTATTCATTTCAATTACACTAGACCCCACCCCCTTTTAGAAGTTAGAGCTACAACAAATCTTAGAGATCATATAGTTTAACCTTGTCACTCCATCCCTATTCTATAGATAATAAAGCACAGAACCCAAAAAGTTACAGTGACTCACCTTTATTTTTAAAAGGAATGTGAATACAAACTTTGCTTCCCATTGAAAACATCAGGAAACTTAAGCCCAACACAAAGGCTCAACTGAAATGATTCAACACATAATTCCTTCAACAAATACTTCTTCACCTAAGCGTTAGGCACTGTTCTTACGGTAAAAAATAAGTTCTTATTGTCACAAGCTGGTGAGACAGAAAACAACAACAAACAAGCAAACTAATAAGATAATTTAGGATACTTAGGTGCTATGAAGAAAATCAAAGAGGACCATTGATAAGAGGGTGACTTGGGGGCTACTTCAGATCGAAGAAGTGACATCTGAGGTGGGACCTGGCTGAGAAGGAATAAGCCATGGGGAAAGCTACAGGGAAGAGCATTCCAGGGAGAGGGAAGAACATCTGCAAAGACCCCAAGGTAGAAACAATCATGGGATGTTTGCAGAACAGGATGGCCAGTGTGGCTGGGAGAGAGTGAGAGGAAAATCGTACTAGATGGGGCCATAGAGGTGGGCAGGGGCCAGATCATGCACCTTGTGGGCCACAGGGAGGAGTCTGGATTATTATTTTTTTTATATATAACAGTTTTATTGAGATAGAATTCACCTGCCATACAATTCACCCATTTAAAGTAGGACTTTGGATTTTATTCTAAGTGTAACAAGGAGTTGAGGGAGGATTCTTTTTTTTTTTCTTTTTAGTGAGGAAGATTAGCCCTGAGCTAACATCTGTTGCCAATCCTCCAACCCTCAGCCAATCCTTTTGCTGAGGAAGATCGGCCTGGGCTAACATCTGTGCCCATCTTCCACCACCTTATATGCGGGATGCCTGCCACAGCATGGCTCCATGAGCAGTGCCTAGGTCTGTGCCCAGGATCAGAACCCGGGAACCCCAGGCCACCAAAGTGGAGCGCACAAACTTAACCACTACACCACTGGGCCAGCCCCAGAGGGAGGATTAATTTCTGATTCACGTTTTAAAGATGGATCTGGCTGCTGTGTGGAGGATGGATTTGACAGGTATTGAGAATAAGAACAGAAGCTGAGAGACCCATTGGAGAGGTTTGTGAGGTAACCTAGATGAGAGACAATCCCAGACTGAACCACAGTGTCAACAGTGGAGACAGAGAGAAGTGGTCACATGTGAGATATATGTTGGAGAGGGAACCACCAGGCCCGGGTAATGGGTTAGATGTAGGGGTGAGGGGAAAGGAGAAAGGTGGTGCTGTTTATTCAGACGTGTAGGGAGAGTGTGGGAGAAAACGAAGAGTCCTATTTTGGATATGTTAAGTCTGTGGCACAACGGTGGTGGCACCCTTCAGTGTGAAAGGCTCATTAATAGTTCAAGGGCAAACGTTCACAGAGGCCTAGGTGGCCAGGCACAGAGGATACAGAGATAAAGGGAGCCCAGTCCCGGCCCTACTCAAATCACTGTCTCAGACAAGTGCAACCAAGAAACACGTCTCAGGGGACCAAGTGCTGTGAGACAGAATCAGTTCGGATGTATCTGGCAGGAAATAACAGACAATTCTGACACAGTCTGGCTTAAACAATAAGGACATTCGTCATCACACACTACAAGGAGTCCAGTCTTCTAAAATCCTCTTTGCTTTGTCCTCTTCTGGATTTTGGCTTCATCATCAACTGGGAGCAAGATGTGCACAGTAGTTCCAAGCTTCCCATCCAGACCCAGCAACATTCAGAGTCAGAATGAGGTCCAGCTCTTTGGTGTCCCCTTCTTCCTCTTTTTTTTTTTTTTTTTTTGGTGAGGAAGATTCGCCCTGAGCTAACATCTGTGCCAGTCTTCCTCTATTTTGTATATGCGTTGCTGCCTCAGCACAGCTGATGGGTGGTGTAGGTCTGCGACTGGGATCCAAACCTGCGAACCCAGGCTGCTGAAGTGGAGCATGCCGAACTTAACCACTACATCACGGGGCTGTCTCCAGGTGTCTCCTTCTTAAGAGTGAGGGACCCTTTCCTGGAAGCCCCCCTAAGCAGATCTCTTACCAATTATTGGCCCCAAAGGAGTCACACATCTAACCCTAAACAAACCCTCTGGCAAGGAGAATAGGACCACCAGAAGTGGACTAGACCTGTCAGGATTTATTCCTAGAACTTGGGAAAGGGCCACCCTGAACAAATCAGGGCCCTGCCTGCAGGAAGATGGAAAAATGGCTGTTCCGCAGGAGCTCAAAGTGTCTGCCACACAGGAGAATGAACAGACTGCTGGGGGAGGGGGGGTGGGCAGAAGGCCATTTGATTTTTTTTTTTTTAAAGATTTTATTTATTTATTTTTTTCCCCCAAAGCCCCAGTAGATAGTTGTATGTCATAGCTGCACATCCTTCTAGTTGCTGTATGTGGGACGCGGCCTCAGCATGGCTGGAGAAGCGGTGCGTCGGTGCGCGCCCAGGATCCGAACCCCCGCCGCCAGCAGCGGAGCGCGCACACTTAACCGCTAAGCCACGGGGCCGGCCCATGGGCCATTTGATTTTAAGAGCATCTTTTTTTAAGAGTTCAAGATTCTGCAGAGAACTTTTTTTATTTTAACCGTAATCACATAAATGTTTGAAAGAGAGAAAAATCTCTTTTTCTAAGCAAATTCACAACCTCCTAAAGTTAGGACTGTTTTCGACTTCCTTTGTCCCCACCCCCGACTCCCACCTTGTACACATGCTATTTTTCTATAGTAGCCAGCCTTCCTTCTTCATTTAACACTGCTCACAAGCATTTTCACAGGGGGTTGGCTCTCCTTGTCTCCGCAACTCTGAGTCCACCCCGTTAAGATTTCATCTAGCAGCTATGCCAAAATTCATGCTACCATATCCAGATACTGGGCACTTGTGTTCATTCCACTGTTTCACTGTGATATTGACCATAGGCACGGCTGGACATACGGGCAAATTTCCTGCCATCAGTCCTGCTCCCCAACATCAAAAGTTAGAACACATCTCTCAGCCTCCTCTGTTACAAGGACATATGATGATCCAGGCTTCTCCAATCAGACACATCCATGTGATACTTTGAATGTGCCCAGCTTTGGGGGCAGGGGGAGAGAGAAAGTCATTTTCTTGATGCAGAAGTGGCTTCAGTGCCACTTCAGTATCTGCTGCAGACAAGTCTACATCCTGGCATTCAGTGTTTGGTGGCAGTGGAGGTAGCAGCAGTTTTCTTAGCAGGTCAGATCAGTTCTATGGCTTGGGAGCTATTTCTCCAGCTCGCCCCACAATTCTGTAAGCTGCCTAACACCCTTAAACAAATCCCTCTTCTGCTTAAACTGGCCAATGTAACATCTGTTATCTGTAAATCGAGACTTCTGACTATTACAGAGCTACAGTCAACAGCTCTACCAAAAATTTTCTCCCTTTGGACTCTTTTCTGAGCACTGTGTTTCTCAAATTTCAGTCATTCATGTCCTCCTAAATTTGCCAAATACGCATACCACCCATAATATTATCTACCAAATATTGTTTTTTAAATTGATTAATTTTTAAACTCAGTATTTACTATGTCAGTCTTTTTTTTTTTTTCAAACTAATACACATTAAAATAAATACAGCATCACTAAAATAGAATGCATTAGTTCAAGTACCACCCCAAAAAATCTCACATCCTGGTAGTGGCCAATAGTGTCTTAGGATGAATTCCCAGGAGTGGAATGACTGAGGTGCAGGGTAGGGACAACGAAAACCCTTTTATACTGTACTAGCCCTTCCTAAGCAGAACTGATGGACTTGAGAGCCAGGAGAACAGAAGTCTTAGCAAGTTCCTCATTTTATCTGAGCAGCAAAATGACAGTTAAATTATAGTACAGTGCAGTGGTTAAGTGCACACTTTTTTGGAGTTTAGCTGTGTTGGGTTCCTTAATCATCTTGATGCTCGATTTTCTCACCTGTAAAACGGGGGAAATAATGGCTCCTACCACACAAGATAACATGGGGAGCATGGAATGTGAATCAACATGAAGCATTTGCACAATGCCTGATCCATAAAAAGCTCTAGTTCTGAGTTTCCCAAACTCCTCTGAGCTTAAGAAGGGTGTGTGTGTGTGTGTGTGTGTGTGTTATACATAAATACAGTTTCCCTGTCTGTGCCCAGGCCCTACTGAATCATAGTCTCCAAGGGAGGAATTAGGAAATCTATTTGAAACAAAAACCCATTGAGTCTTAGGATTTGATGAGTTTCGGAAAACACTAATCAGGGTTAAGCACCTGCTATTAATCCCAGGGTGATGAGATGATGGATGTTAAAGTTAAAGGTCACTTACTATCCTTGCACTCATTTCATTCAGTCAACAGACATTTATAGAGCACTAATTGGGTGCCCCGCCCTGTGTTGGGTGCTAGGGACACAGCAGGAACAAGAAAAACACAGGGTGCCCTTAAAGCCAGTCAAGGCTGGTCCCACACCCTCGGTGTCATCTGTAAACTGGGTAGGTGGGTGGGGCAATCCTCAAGGGAATTACTCCCTAGGCTGCTGAGGGGCTACAGGGGTGGACGGCAAAGCTTTGTCCCCGCAGGCTGTGAGCCAAGAGGGCGGGTATTTGAGGGTCAAGGACTGTGGGACCTAGAGGCCCCAGGACCCCCCATTCCTGCCTCCCGTCCAGCCCATTTCCTCTCAGAGCCAGACATCAAGATCTCCCTATGAAGGACATACTACTATTTTCATCTTACAGATAAGAAAACAGGCTCAGTGAAGAGATGGGTCACACGTGAGCCCCACTCCACAGGGCGCCCAGGACCGTCTTCCTCAGCCTGGCCGCAGAGCCTGGTCCTACCTCCAGCGGCGGCACAAAAGCCACCAGATCTCTCGCCAGGCTCGCGCAGTGGGGTGGACTCCAGGGCGTTCGGGGCCAGGACGTTCCTGAGCAGACCGCGCCGGGGCCGCCGCCTCTGCCTCCCGGAGGCCGGCAACCTCCCTCCGCACACGACCTAGCCTATCTGCCTCCCACGCTAAGCGCAAACCCAGCCCGCCGCCCTGGGAACTACAACGCCCATGAGCCTTCAGGGCGTGGTGCATTATGGGACGCTCCACGTCTCCCGGCGCCGCAAGGGAAAACTGCGTCGCCACCGTCGACCCGCGACGCCCGCGTGCGTCGTAGACACCTTCTCCACCCTTTCTCACTCTCGAGACACGGGCACCTTGCCTGACGTCTTCCGTCCTGCGCCCGGAAGTCGGCGGAGATGGCCATAAAAACTAATGGCTAGAGGGGCCCAGACTTATCCTCCCGGCCCTCACTTCCGCCGGAAGTAACCTACAGACGCAATTGCCCTTTCCTTGTTGCACGCGCGGGCACTTGGTACCCGGTACCCGGTATTCGGGGCGCGAGTACGACCACAATGGCGGCCACCACCCTGCTGCGCGCGCCTCTCTTCAGCGGTGAGGGGGCGAGAAGGGCGATGTGGGGGTCGTCGGGAGTGGCCGGGCTTGGACCCGCGTCCTAACTCCAAGCCTCTGCCCCTGCAGGTCTCGGCGCCGGCCCCACCCCAGTACTGCAGGGTCTCTTGCGGCCGCTGAAGGCCCCGGCACTCTCCCACTTGTGTCGCGGCCTGGCCGTGGAGGCCAAGAAGACCTATGTGCGCGACAAGCCCCATGTGAACGTGGGTACCATCGGCCATGTGGACCATGGCAAGACCACACTGACCGCAGCCATCACGAAAAGTAAGCGGAGTTGGGGTGGGGCTTCCGGCAGCACCCGCTCTGCTGGAGGGATCTGGAGCCAGGGAGGTGGGGCCAGCAGAGTGGCTGCTGGAGGTGTTTAGTGTGGTCCCGGGAGCCAGAACTCGCGCGGGCGGTGGGTTGGAAGATGCAGGAGACAGATTTCCCCTGAACATGAAGAACTTTGTGATGCATAAATCGGGGACCCCGAATGGCTTCCTCCGAGCCGTCGCCAGTGCCTTGTAAGCAGAGACTTTACCCTAGGGAAGAAGCAAGGCTGGACCTTGAGGCCTTTTAACGTTTTTTCCAGACTCGAACTTACCTCTGCCGGAGGAGTTGAGGGAGGGGGTCATGGAAGCTTTATTCTCTCAGGCTGTCCTTTGTTTAGGTGGGAAGGACCCAAGGCTGTGGCCTGGCCCTTGCCTCTACCTCTGGAACTTTAGCTGAAAGGTGTGTTCTCTTCCCTACCTTAGTTTTAGCCGAGGGAGGTGGAGCCAAGTTTAAGAAATACGAGGAGATTGACAATGCCCCAGAGGAGCGGGCCCGTGGTATCACAATCAATGCGGCCCATGTGGAGTATAGCACTGCTGCCCGCCACTATGCCCACACAGACTGCCCGGGTCATGCCGATTACGTTAAGGTGAGAGGTTGCTGGGGACAGGGCCAGGAGCTACCTCCTGTCAGGAAAAATGTTAGGCTTGTGGGGAGGAGGTTAAGATACTCAAGATGAATGGGTTTAGGATCATGGATTTGTGGGCATGGCCAAAGTGGGTGGTGAGGAGATGGTAGAGAAAGGTGGGCCTCAGTTCCTAACTGCTATGCTTGGCTAGATGGATGTGGAGCTGAGGAAGTCGTTGAACTAGGCTGTTTCTTCTGCTCCCTCTACCAGAATATGATCACAGGTACCGCACCCCTCGACGGTTGCATCCTGGTGGTGGCAGCCAATGATGGCCCCATGCCCCAGACCCGAGAGCACTTACTACTGGCCAAACAGGTACTCAGAGCCTGGGTAAGGGTGAAGAGAGGACGAGTGGGGAGTTGGGCCGCTCAGGACACCATCTCTGTCTCTCTCCCATCTACAGATTGGAGTAGAGCATGTTGTGGTGTATGTGAACAAGGCAGATGCTGTCCAGGACTCTGAGATGGTGGAGCTAGTAGAGCTGGAGATCCGGGAACTGCTCACTGAGTTTGGCTACAAAGGGGAGGAGACCCCTGTCATCATAGGCTCTGCCCTCTGTGCCCTTGAGGTGAACGCAGGGTTAGGCAGGGGCTGATGTTGGCAGAGGATGGGGCTGGATGGGCATCCAGAGCTCTGCTCTGAGTCAGGGGAGTGACTCTTGGTAAGTAAGAGAGCAGAATGGAAATTTGAGTCCTGTCACCTCCCCCCATAGCAACGTGACCCTGAGCTAGGCGTGAAGTCTGTGCAGAAGCTGCTGGATGCTGTGGACACTTACATCCCAGTGCCCACCCGGGACCTGGAGAAGCCTTTCCTGCTGCCTATAGAGTCAGTTTACTCTATTCCTGGTGAGGACTGCACTCATTGGCACTCCCTCCCCCTACCAATAGCCTCCCCAGAGTCCCTGATGTCCTGTCCTGTTCTCTCCCAGGCCGGGGCACAGTGGTGACAGGTACACTAGAGCGTGGCATTTTGAAGAAGGGAGATGAGTGTGAGTTCCTGGGACATAGCAAGAACATTCGCACTGTGGTAACAGGTATAGGAAGCAAGCCTTGGGACGCAGGGGCTGGCTCCACGATCACCTTGCAGATCCCGTCTCTTTACCCCAGGTCTTCCACCCTTGTTTCTTCTCCTCCTTCTTAGGCATTGAGATGTTCCACAAGAGCCTGGAGAGGGCAGAGGCAGGTGACAACCTCGGGGCCCTGGTCCGAGGCTTGAAGCGGGAGGACTTGAGGCGAGGCCTGGTCATGGCCAAGCCAGGTTCCATCCAACCCAACCAGAAGGTGGAGGCACAGGTGAGGGCTCCAAGTGATGGTGGGCAGGGCTGAGCCAAACTGTCCCCTGCAGAGGGGCATTGCTTCCAGCCAAGCCCAGCTCCACCCTCATTGCTCTTTCTCTTTCAGGTTTACATCCTCAGCAAGGAGGAGGGTGGCCGCCACAAGCCCTTCGTATCCCACTTCATGCCTGTCATGTTTTCCCTGACTTGGGACATGGCCTGTCGTGTCATCTTGCCTCCAGGGAAGGTATGGTGGGTATAGGGAATGTGATGGAGTAGAAGGAGCACTCGTCATTATCAGCTCTGCCTCACAGTTCCACAGATGTGACTTGGGTGACTTTTCCTTGGGTGAAGAGAGGCTGGCTGATGATGTAGATGAAACTAGTGATGGAAGGATCTGGACCAGTGGATTTAGGGGGAGTGAGTTCTCATCCAGTATTCCTTGGGTTGAAGTAGGTTAAACACTTAGCTATACTAACTAGCATTTACCCACAGAAAGATTTCCCAGAAAAGGGTTCCTCTTGTTGAGAGTTTCACTATATGTAAGGGCTCAGAGAAGTCCTGTGACTGAGAAACCTGCATAACTCACAATTTCCTCAACGTTTTTTCTCAAGAAGGTACCTTATGAACACTGATCACTGGTCCTTTTCTGTCTTTGTACATGCTGTTTGCATCTGCCTGACAGCTGGGATGAGGCTGTCCCCAGAAAGAATCACCCTGCTGCATTTTCTCCTCAGTTTTAATCTCCTTGATAGCCAGCAAACAGTTGGAGTGAAGACACACTGAAGGCCATGTGTGATCCCTGTCTCTGCCCCCTCCAGGAGCTCGCCATGCCTGGGGAGGATCTGAAGCTCAGCCTAATCTTACGGCAGCCAATGATCTTAGAAAAAGGCCAGCGTTTCACCCTGCGAGATGGCAACCGGACCATCGGCACCGGTCTTGTCACTGACACGCCAGCCATGACTGAGGAGGACAAGAACATCAAGTGGAGTTGAGTCTGGACCTCTGCTCAGGCTCTCGCGTTCAAAGCTGCACTGGTCCGTGTTCTCTCCTGGTGCGCCCCTTCCCAGGGCACAGGCTGCAACCCAGCAGAGTGCAGCCAGACTGAGACTTTCCCTGGGCAGACGGGGCCATGTGGCCTGCCAGGTGAGGTAGGTCAATAAACTGTTCTGTGAATAGTAAGCTAGCCTGTGTCCCGTGTCCTTTTGGAAGTTGGAGAGGATGGGGGAGTATAAAAATGGAGCTGAAGCCCAGGACAGATGAGCTTGTGAGATATCCCTGAGCTTGCCTCTGTGGTACAGGCTGGAAAAGCTCTGGTCCTAAAGCTGTCAGCACTGCTGTAACACTTGAGAAAGGCACAGAAGCCAAAGGAGAAAGCCAGTTTAGTGAGCTTTCTGTGATTGCCTAGCAAAACGCTACAGGAGGATACTGCTGGATATTAGTTGGGGTCAGCATGGGCTCAGCTCAGGTGCCAAACCCACCTCATTTCCTTTGAGTAGTTACTAGGCTGTTAACGTCTAGCTAAGAGCCTTGTTTAAGCTCTGTGATACTGGGGACTATATCTTCCCCGTGAACCAGCACATAAAGAGGTACTTGACAAATACATAATATGTGTGCTTGATGGGTAATCACTGCTGTGTCACCAATTCCAGACGCAGGAGCGAGAAGTTACATAATGAAGGTTTCATTTTCAGCATTTACTGAGACTTAAAATTAAGAAAAAGGCTGTTTATCAAATATGCAGGGAGTGAAATGCTGACTTTTAAAAACTTGAAATGACTGGCGAGGATGCTTACCCCAAATGAAAAGTAACATTCAGCAGGATTAACGGACACCCCTTTCACTCTTGGATCCTGACAGAGGAGTATATTTGGGACAGACAACCCACTGATGAGCAGCTCAGAGACACGAGGCTCTTGGGCCTAACCAGAGGGCCATCTTGAGAAACTCAGAAATCTGACCTGTGACCCCAGAGCAGAGACAAACAGAGAAGCAGGTTTGGCTTGAGGGAAGGACATAAGAACAACTTCACAAAAAAGTACTAACAATAGAGTCGATTTAGTTCTACCCTCCTCAGTGTCCAAGGGGAGGCCAAAAGGTCTCACAGGGAGTTACCTGACTGGATGAAGTCTAAGTTCCCTTCCAACTTTGAGATTTCTGCTCTCAGGAATAAGATGATAAATTATAACCTGCAGTCCTTCCATAAAGCATCAAAAGTAACACCTGCAATTACATCTCTCATGGTATTAAAGATCTATCTCTCCATCTGCACCTGAAACATCCTGCACCTAGCTGAAAGCTGCCCTGCTCCTGCTCCATCACTACCCCTCAACCCCAACTGACATCCCCCAAGAGGGCTCTTTCCCTTGAGACCCCAAACCACCCCTTTTTAGCAGTCAGTCAGCTGCTATAGATAACCCCGTTTCTCACTTTTCTTTACATACCTTTCCCCCTCCTCCCCCAACCCTATGTCGGGCAATTACCAGATTTCAGATCCACACACTCTGGGAATTCTTCCCCAATATCTAACCTTCATTATTCCTGCCCTGGTCTCAGCCAATTTTCTCTGGCTTTGGTCTGAGCTAAGATACCCCTGCCTACCATGGAGCACCAGTCCCATCCTCACAATCCTCTAAGGAGGAAATTATTTCCGTTTTACAGACAAGAAAACCAAGGCCAGGTCACAGAGCAAGAATTCCAAACTGCTGCCTTGAACAAAGGAAAAAAACCCTCCTCTGAAGCCTGTTATTTCTACATCACATGCTCTTCTGGCCCCGTCAATAACCCCGAGTTTAGCTCCTGCTCCCTTAACCTGGCTCCTCAAGCCAGCCCTCTCCCCTCTTCTCCCACAAGCAGCTTCACCTTCACAGCTCTCACCCAAGACCTCTCAGCTGTGCACCATTGAGGCCTTTCCCTCCAGCACTCAAGCAATTTTCAGTGTAAAGAGAGAGACATAATTCATCAAGTATTTATATTAGAAATGAAAACTTCAAATCACACCTCAAGATGAGGCTGATTTTGAGGTGAGAAAACAAGTCACTGGGAGGTTGGGTGACCTGTGCAGTAGTCAGAGCCAGAAGGGCAACATCTCTGGACCATGCTCCCACCCTGCCCCATCTTGGGAACCATGATAAGACTGCCAGCTAAGATCTTACTCTATTCTCCAAAGAGGAAACTATAGGCAGGTTAAGTTAGTTTAAAATTTTATTTTTTTAATTTTTTTAAATATTTTTATGTAATAAAAAGTAAAAGTCCTTGTCCAACCATCCTTGTGGGGGCATCTGTCTGTCTCTCACACCGGTCACTCAAGTTAACAGGGAAGAAAGAACAGGGGGCCCAAGTCTGAGGTTATAAATAATAGAAAATAAAAGATCTTCCGACTCCAGCGGGGGATAGATGATAGGATGGGAGGGCAAGATAGGGTGTGGATGGGCAGGGGCAGAGCAGGAACCCCCCCACCCCCGCTGGACCCTGGCCCTGCCCACTTTGAGGCCCCTCCGATTCAAGGTGCTTGGCAGGAATTCCCCAGCTCCCCCAGGGGGAAAAAGGGGGGTTGGGGGCTGGGACTGGTCCGAGCTGCTGGGGGAAGAGACATAGATCACTCTTCCCTCCACTCATGGAGGTCTCAGGTCGCGGCCAGGACAATCTTCAGTTCCCCGGGGGGTGGAAGGGGAGCTGCTGGGAGGGATGAGATTGAACTGGTTGGAGGGGAAAGAGAAGAGAGCAGGAGCATTAGAACCCAAGCAGCTGTCCCTTCCTCCAATGCTGTCCAGCGTGGGGTGTGGGGGAGTGTTTGGGTGGAGCGGCCTCCTCAAGGTGTCTCATGGGGCTGTCAGAGCACAGATCAATCGCTGTTTCCCAGTGAGCCAGAGCCCTTACTTGTGTGCCCAGCTCAGCCCCCCACACCCCAGCCTGGCCCTGTCTGCTGCGCTGACCTTACCTCGGCTAAGTCAGGAGACAGTCGGGGTCACTGAGAGCTGGGGAGGCAGTGGGGAGGGGGGCTGCTGGATCACAACTGAGCGAGGACGGAGGGAAGCAAAGGACAGAGCCAGGAGCAAGCCCCTGGCGGCGGCGACTGTGGCTTCTGCCCACCCTACATACTTCACAGACAGGTGCAGGTCGGCGGGCGCCCTGTGGGACAGCCCTGCCTCCAAGACCCCTCACTCCCCACCCAGAACCCGTGCATCCTGCCCCACCTGCAGCCCATCAGCTCTTCCATGCCAAATTCCCCCAGCTAACGAGAACTCACGAATCCTGTCATCGGCTCCTCCTGGAAATCCAGGCGCCTGGCCAGGCTGCTCACCTTGGGGGTGTCCGATGTAGGGGTAGGGTGAGGGTGTGGAAGCTGAGAGTGCAGGCACCCCACTCTGGGGCACCGCGCCTTGGGGGGGGCCCCCATGGCTCTGGGGTGGGTGCAGCAGCATCACCTGGGGCGGGTGGGGAGCCCCAGGGTGAGGGGGCGGGGCTGCTGTGATTCCAGTTTGGACATGGGCCTGCAGAGAACAAAAAGAGCTGGGAGCACCACAGAAGCTTGACAAGGGCTCTGAGTGTCCTAACATCAGAAACACTAAGTAAAGGTGGCACCAGGGATTAAGGAATGGGATAGCCCCATGGCTCAGGTCCTTATGGTAAAACAGATCCAGAGGAAGTAGGTCCCTTATAGGTTCTTACCTGGGTAACATGGGCCATGTTGGTGAAGCCGTGGGGCAGCTGCTGGTGGGCATGGATGGCATACACAGCGGCTGGTTGGGGGAAGCTGCTCTGAGGGGACTGGGCAGAAGGTCCCGGCGGCAGAGAAGGCGGCGTGCCTGTCAAGGCCCCTGGGTGGTACAGATTCTGCTGTGGCTGTCCACTGCCCAGGTGTGGGGCCTGCCCCGCCTGGTGCTGTTAGCAGGAGGGGAAGGGTGAGTGCCACCCACTCCTCTGGCACCCAGGCCCACCACCTGCTGACCCTTGATTCTTCCCACTAGGGAATGACCCCTAGCTCTATCCCTCTCTTCCAGCCACCCATTCCTGCCCCAACCATTTGGATCCCACATGGCAGGCACCTGGACGGGACTGGGGGCCGCATGCTGGGACTGCGGCTGGCTCCCAGTAGGCGTGGTGGCCGGCTGCGGCTGGTGGGCATGGAGCTGCGTGGCATGGTGTGGATAGGACTGGTGAACAGTGGCTACAGCAGGAAAGAGGGAGAGAATCAATGCTGAGCACACCAGAGGCGACTGAGGAGCACAGCCTGAAGGGGAGGGTACAGCAGAACTCACCATAAAGGGCTTGGGGAGTGGGCTGCTCTGCAGAAGGGTACTGAGGGGTGGAGGACGACACAATGGCCTGGGGATGGCTCCCCGACGTCAGCATGCGTGGATTGCTCTGAAGCATGGGGGCAAACACCGGCTGGAGGGGCAAGGAGAGGAACAGTTGGCATGGCAGACGACTTGAGAGGCATGTCTTACTGCCCAATAACCTGTGCACAGCACTACTCTGGCCTTGTCTCAACTACCCTGTTTAATACTCAGAATAATCCTACCAAGTAGATGCCATTTTAAACAATCTACACTTTACAGACGAAAAAACCTCTAAGGCTCAGGTGTTCAGTGCTTTGCTACAGTCCCAGCAGAGCCAGGACTGAAGCCCGAGTCTGACACCACCACCCAAGACACCACCTGCCTCTCTCACCAGCTCCCAAGTCTAGGAGGTGGAGAAGATGGGATCCCTAGCAGGGGCTCTGCACCCCCATTTCCCTCCTGTGCCTCAGTCACCTGTGAGGGGTAGTGGGCCATGGGCTGCATCATGGCGGGCTGGCCTGGGAACTGCTGTGGGTTGTAGGGGATGTAGGAAGAATAAGGTGTGGCAGCCACCAGAGGGGGGCCAGCAGCGGCGGCGGCCTGCATCATCGGAGGGGCTGAGGCTGGCTGGTGTTGGTCCGAGCGCTGGGGGGGCAGGGAGCCTGGGGGTGGGGGAAAAATAGTGCCGAGCTCAAGCTCCATCTGCCAGGAGAAGCTGGGCAGCCCCACCAGCTGCCCCTCCCAACCCTGCTCACCTTTTGCTCCCCGGTACTTGCCCTGCTGTCCAGGCACTGAGTTGGATACAGGATATGGATACATCTGAGGTGCCTGGGGACAAGAATACAGTTGAGGCTGAATGACTTGTTTATAAACCTGGTCCCTCAGCCAGCCCAAGCAAACCTCTTACCCTGGGCCCACTCAGTCTCTTACCTGAACAGCTGGTCCCATGTGGATCTGAGGTATGTAGGAAATGTATTGGGGGCTATAGAGCCCACTCTGGCCTGCTGTCAGCACCGGGATGGAGGGAGTTGAATGAGTCCGGGGCCCTGGGGAAGTTGGGGTACTGGTGGATTTATTCTGTAAGAGACAAGGGAAGACGCATAAAGTATTTTATAAATTTTCTATCTCCACTCCCATACCTATAATAGCAACAGCCATTCATAGAGTGCTATGTGCCAAACACATTCTACGGCTTTATCTTGGTTAAGCCTCACATCAAACCCTATGAGATGGGCATTCTCAAATTACAGGTGAGGAAACTGGGGCAGAGAGGTTAAGTGGTTTGTCCAAAATCACCACGCTTATAAGCACAGGGGTTCAAGCCAAGTCATAGGGCCCAAATGAAACCCATGTTCGTAACTACTCCACTCACATACCGCCTGAGCCAAATGCTAAGTCCCAGGAAGGAACTTGTAACTACATAGATACATCAGGATCCCCTGCCACTCAAGCCTGAGACCTGTCGCTTTCCCCAAACCAGTCCAGCTGTTGCTATCCCTATGCACTTACACACTGTCTCCTCTCGCTGCCTGACAGTCAGTTGCTCCTCCTCCAGTGCTCTATTATTACCCTGCTCCCAAGTCTCCCTCATGGAAATCAAAGTCCACCTTCTCCCATCCCATCTCACCACAGACAGCAGAGGCTTTGTGGGATTGAACTCCTTGGCATTGGGGTTCAGTGTTGACTTCTTCACTTGTCTAAGAGAGAAAAATAAAGTAAATCCTCGTGGCTTGCCCCTCATCTCCCCTGACACCCACCTGGCTCCCCAGCCCACTCACTCAGGAACAGGGCCCTCATCTTTGTCATCTCCCTTGATGAGGCCCACTGGCGGGCTGCCGGTTTGACTTGGGCAAGGCGGTGGGGGCTGCTCTGGCCCCTCGGTGCTCCCTGCCGATGGCAGGGGCAGTTTGTCCTCCTTATCCGATACGGACTCTGTCTTGGAGGAGACTGGGGACCCTATGGGCTCTGAAGTCAGTAGACCATCAACCTCCTTCTCCTTCCCTTTGGGCTCCTCCTTTAAGATCCGGGGAGGAAAAGGATCCAGGCTGGTCTCAGGGGAGCTACTGGACTGAAGCTGGAAAGAGACAAACACACATACAGTACTGTCTGGTCCAGACCCCAGGCCTTGCTTCTTTCATTCTTGCTTGCTCTTATCTCTTCTATCCCACCTAGTTCTGTGCCTCTTCTATAAGCCCCCCACACCCCACTTCATCCAGCTAACATCCTAGCTTGTTCCCACACTTCTCTCACCTTAAACTGGGCCCCAAACTTCCTCAATTCTTCCAGTTGAAAGCGTTTCTGTTCACTCTGAAGGCCAGGGACTATGAGAAAGAGTGAAAAAGAAGAAAACATACATTTTTTTTCTTGAAAGTGGCTACACAGTGCCAGCAGACCAAAGGACAAAGAAACCAAAGAAAAAAGAGGAACTCTTGAGAATCCTGTAAGAGAAATTGGGATCAAAGGGCTGATAGATATTGTCTGCTTCTGGATTTCAACAACTTTCCTAACTGAAATGCTCTCCTAATCAAAGAGGCATCAGACCTTGGCAGAAAAAAATAATCCTCACCTTTCCCAGTTACCCGGGACAGTTCCTGGGACTCCAGAGTTCTCCCAGGTTCCTTGGTCGGAAGTTCTTTTACTGAACAAGGAGAGAGAGACACCTCAAGGTCCTTGTGTCCAGAACCACACTTCACAGTGTCCACAGCCCTCAACCATCTGGCTCTTACCATCTGTGGGGGCCAGTGAGATCTTTGGAGAAGCTGGGGAAACGGAGCCTACTCCAGGATCCACAACTGATGATGTCACAGGGATGGAAGCTGAAGAGGTTGGTACTGCTGAGCCAACGGGAGGCTCAGGACAGGAAGCTGAGATTGGGGCAGGGGCAGCCGACTTGGGAGAGCGTGGGGGGTACATTCGGCCCACTGGAAGAAAAGGGAGAGCTGTACAATGGTTACTGCTGGTCAATAAACAATGGGCACAATGGACTTACTAGAAACACCAAAAAAAAGTTTATCTACTTTTTTATGCACAAGTCACAAACCAAAATGCCTAAAAGGGCAAGGCAGGTAACCTAAGCAGGTAAAACAGCCTCATGGGCTCCTTGAAAAACTGGAATGATTAAAGGGGCAGTCATGACTCAGCTCCAGCCAACTAGCACTATGCAGCACGACACATTCAGTGTTGGCAGAACTTTCTGTATCTCAAAACAAACTGGAAATTTTCTACGATTTATCCTGTTTTAAAATGTTGCCAACTAATTTAAACAAAAGCCATCTGCCAGTGAGACACAATCTTTGGATTGCTACGTTGGGATTTCTGCACCAGGGAAAGAAAAACATACTTTCCTCAAAAGCATAGATCCAAACCCCCCAAAACATCTTTCTTATCTTGAAACTGTCTCCCATTGCAGCATTCCAACAACTGACATATTCACATCCCTCTACAAATTTCTATTCATTTCTTCATATAACACTGCTGAAATTTTACCTGCAGGAGGAGGTGGAACAGAAGCTTCTCCAGAAGGCCTATTGCTGGGTGAAGACAGAGTCTTGGCACCTCTGATAGGCCGCTGTGCCTTAGGGGACATGCGGGAAGGGCCTATTTTTTTTTTTTTTAAAGATGGAAAAAAAAAAAGGCAGAGTACCTGCTATTACATTATCACCAATGCATCGTCCTTCCAACCCATCTAAATCCTTTCTTTTTTTCGTTTTATTTTTTTCCCCCAAAGCCCCAGAAGATAGTGGTATGTCACAGCTGCACATCCTTCTAGTTGCTGTATGTGGGACGCGGCCTCAGCATGGCCGGAGAAGCAGTGCGTCGGTGCGCGCCCGGGATCCGAACCCAGGCCGCCAGTAGCAGAGCGCGTGTACTTAACCGCTAAGCCATGGGGCCAGCCCTAAATCCTTTCAATTATCCTTTTCATCTCCTTACTGCCTCCTTCCCCAACCCCCAAAGTCTGCTTCATAACTCACCTCCATTGATACCACGTGTCTCAGACCCTGGGCCAGGGCTGCTATTGTCAAGATGGTGAGGGCCACGAGGTGGCAAAGAGCTAAGGCCAGGTCGGCCACCCCGGGAACTACTGCATCGAACTCCTCCCCGGGGACCTTCTCGAACTCGTTGCGGTAGAGGGATATACTTTCCCTCCCTAGCGGAAGAGAGTTCAAATAAGATCAAGAAGTCACAAAATCCACACATTTTGGAAAGACGAAGCCCTTCCTTCCCAAGCCCATTTCCCGCCTCCCCACCAATGCCTCACAATTCTACCACTCCCAACCTCTGAGAAAGGTCATATCACACTGTAGTTCAAGGTGAAGCTTTTACAAGATACAGATCATCACGTACAGTTTGAGTTCAATTTCATAAAAGGAAAAATAACACATATATATGGATAAAAATGCAGAGAAAAAAGAGAATATATATCAAAACTGTCAAGAATTTTTTTCTGAATCCATAAGCTTTAGCCTCATTACCTTGGGCAAATTACTTAACCGCTCTAGGCCTCAATCTTCTAAACCTAAAAACTGGGAATAACTATGTATTAACCTGCATCTAATATGGCTGCAAGGCTTAAACAAGAGTGTACAAAGCTCTTGGCCCAAGCCCTGGCCCACACAGTGACCCCACACCAGGCTGTTCCCAGCAATTACCTAGATGCCAAGCTAGGGCTCTCCCGTCCTGAACCCTGCCGCTGGACCGCACTGTGCTTCTCCTCTTCAGTGCGCCCATCGTCGTTCTCCATGGCAATCCGCAGTCGGTACTGGGGGCTCGATTCAATCTCTCGAGCCAATTGGGCCGCACGTAGCTCCCGCTGACGAAACTCTTCTGAGTTGTCCTTCTCTAAGGGCACCCTGAGAGGACCACCACCATCCCAGTGCGAGGGGAAAAAGGAAAACCATTCCTGTGAGTCCTGTTACCAGCTCAGGTATGTGGGTGTTGAACCCCTTCAACAACTCAGCATATATTTAATGGGTATCTACTAGGTCCCAGGCAGAGCAGCAAAGTATGTCTCTGAACGTGAAGGACACTTAGACACATATACGTTTTAAGTTCAGAGGAAAAGTATGGACAGACTGACAAGAAAGCAGTTAAACCTACGCATGTGGTGGCCTGGAATCAAGATTAAGAGAAAACCTTCAAAGCAACAGTTCACAAGGCAGACCAGGACTGGGGAGAGGGCAACCTGGATACCCAGAAAAGCATGAACAAATGCTATGTTCCACCCAGAGACCTGCCTTCTGTTGATGACCCCATGCCTCAAAACTGCACCAGCTGAGAAGTACCAAGACACTCACGTGTAAGAAGAGAGACTGCTATCATAGGTGGTCTTTACACCGTAGTTCTCCTCATTGAACTTGAACATTTCATTGGGGTCCCATCCATTGGACTAGCAACAGAGGAGGGAGAATTTTTTAAAACCCAGCAAGGAAAGCAACGATGACCTATCCTTCTCTTCCATCAGGTTAAAACCTTAAAAATCTGACCAAACCAAGAGTGGAAAAATAGGGACATGGCTGGTAGGAATATCAACTAGTACTACCAACTGCAGCAGAACTGGCAATAACTAGTAAAACCAAAGTCTTAAGACCCAACAAGTTCATTTCCAGATTTATGTCCCAGAGAAATTCTGGTATATTCTGGCATATGTGCATGGGGATACATGTTCTAAAAATTCAATAAGGTACTATTTTTAATAACAAATAGCAACAAAACACCAATCAGTAAAGAAAAAGATAAATACAATTTGGCATGTATACATACATGTGTGTGTATATAAAGAGAATGGTACACAATACTTAAAAGCAATAAACTAGATCAATGTACCAAAATGGAAAAATTCAAAGACAAGCAGGAAAAGTAAATTCTTGCGCAAATCAAACATACGAAAATAATAATGCATTCACTCACGAAGAAATTTTAAATGATCCAAAGTAGTTGTTTTTGGGAAGGGAAATGGGCCTACATGGGCCCATCAAACTTGTCTACACTTTTCGTTAAATTGAACAAAAACCCTCTGACTTGAAGCCAACATTGATAGCTGTCAATCACCGATGGTGGGAGAATAGGTATTTTTGTTTTGTTATTTTCTGTACCTTTCCATCTGGAATCTGACTGCCATCTATAAACAAGAGTAAAAGATCCAATCCTCCCACTGGTCCCCCCAGCAACTCTTGGTTCCAAGAATGACGTCACTGTCAACAACCCACACTCCGGCAGCAGAGCTGCCCAGCTCTCAGATCCTCAGGGAAGGAGACTGTACCATGTCAGACTCGAGGTCGTAGTCATCGCTGTTGCTGTCACCCCCCTCCCAGCGCTGAAGCACCTTCTCTTTGTGCTCCCCATTCACCTTCGAGTTCATGGCAATGGCTGAATCAGTGAACTTGTCTGTGGGGGGCAGAGTTGAAGATCAGAAGTCAGGTGATATTTCACAGCCTTACTTTCAACATCCCCCACCCCCCATAAGTAGTTCAGGAGCAAAGAAAAGTTTGTGTGTGTCAGGGTTGGAGGCAGGGGGGTGGGCAGGTGCAGCATAAAAAGTCTCATTTTATTAGTTCAAAAGGAGCAGGGCAGAGTTGAAAACAAATCAAGGAAAACATGGAGAACCACAACACAGGCTGGAATTCATCACTCTATCTCAGACATCAAGACATAGTCTCAAGAAGAAAAATCCAGCCATCTACCTTAGAAAAAAGTAAGATGGTAAAGGAGCAAAAACAAAACACAAAACAAAACTCAAGTTGTCCTGTAACTGCTCTCTGCCCTCTACTCACACAGAGCGGGTCTGACGTAACAGTCTGGCACGATACCTTTAGTGGCATAATTGAAGTCAACATTTCGGAAGTGGACAAGCATGACATCACTTGGCTTAAACACCATGGTGTCCACAATGTCTTCCCGACGAGGGCCACCCACTGGCTCAGATGCTTTCCGGTGCACAGCATCTACTGCTAGTTCAAACTATAAAAGTCCCATTTCCCAACACCCAAGGATCAGTATTAAGAAATGTGAAGGCAAAAATACGACAATTTTTCTCTTACCCTTTCTAAACTTTTCCCAACACCACATCTCATGTGCACTGACTTCTCAACATCAGTCACAGGACTTAGCCAAAGCCCCAAGTTTAAAATTTACATTTTTAAATTTAAGCATTTTAACACTAAAACACTCAGCCCTCAAATTTTATGTCCTTTATTGCACTACTCCAGCACAAGCCTAGAGAAATGAGTAACAGCCACAATGTTGTCGAACACCACTCAATTCACATCTTCAATGAGCCTATTTCATTCTCCTCCTCCTCCTTCCATACAACTCCAAAAATAAGCTAACTTGAAGACACTGACCTTTGAACTCAAAGTCTTGAAGATACCTTCATAAGTGGTACCATTCTTCACCTTTACATCACAAGTAGAGCCCTGGGAGAATGGGAACAATAAGAGTGTCTTCAGCAAACTGATGCATTACATTCCTCAAACAACCTAAGGGTTAGGCACCCACTTACCACAACAGCTGTAAGGAAATGCAGCATTCTGGAATTGTTGTAGACACCCTCAAACACCTGTCAGTAACATAAGAGGGAGAAATAAAGGAATAGTCAACATCTCACCTTCCTTCTAAATGCCCACACTCCACTCACACCCACCTTGGATGTGCTGGGCCCCGTTCCCTCCTGACCACCTCTGACTATTTCTGCACTTAATCTGTCCTATATTCCCACATATACATTTTCAGGTCTCTGTACCTCAGAGGGGGGAAAAAGGCACTCACCGGTGACTGTGGGGGTCCCTTTCCTGTGCTTTGTCCCCTATAAGACAAACAAGAAACTAGTTATTTAAATACGTTCAATTTCTCTCACACAACTAAATTCAAAGAACTAGGTATCCTACAACCATACCTAAAACCTACACTGGGTGAAGACGCAGATTTAGGCTACAAACCAATTAAGCAATAAGATTTTCAAACTCTCACCTTATAGAGAAAGAAAGGTGTAGGCATCAAAAGCTACTAAACACATTTTCTCCAAATGCCAGTAAAATAAACCTCAATCAATAACGGTTGTCAATTGTTTTAAGAGGCAATTCAACACAACCTTCTCACTTTCTCCAAGGGGCTACATGCTTCCCACAGACCAATACTACAGTATTCAGTAACCAATAACGCAGCCCAGATGGAAAGGTGGAAGCTCAAAAGCGCAGAATCGGAACTACCTAGCTCAGCCACATTACCTCCCAAACAGAAAAGACATTTTCAGTAGCCTTATGCCCCAAACCCTGGGAGGAAGGTATTCCCTCTACAACCCATCCTCTCGACCTCTTTACTCATTCAGTCTGCTACCCACTCTGGGAGGGGTCACCGATCGCCCGGTAACCCTACTCCTCGCTGGCTGATGTAACCGGCGGTTGAAGAGGGCGATGAGGGGGCCGTTGGCGGGGCCGGGGGGACAGCGCAGCCGCAAAAGCCATCCACCGGGAGGCCTCGCCCGGTCTGCGCCTGCGCACTAAAGCCCACGGGCCTCTTCAAAACCTCCCCTCCCGCGATCAGAACCCCATGCGCCTGCGTGTACCACTGCTCTCAATTCCATTAACCCACACACAGAAGAAACCGAGTGGGGTGTCGCCCACTCATCCACGACCACCAGGCAAACCTTTCCATGCACACTCCCAGCCCCTGCCCTGTTACCCGGGGCTCGCGAAAGCCTGGGTCATAAGACAGAGCATCCGCGCGCACGTACGGGAAGAGCGCGCGCGCGCTGGAGGTTCCCGACCCGCAGTCCTCCCAGTCGTCCCTCCTTCCGTCCCCCCGCCCATCTCGCTCCCCTCCTACTGGTCAGACTGGGAAGGGGGAGGTAGCAACCCGCTTCCAAGTCCCTCCCTCCCCATTGGCCAAACTGTGGGCCGCGCGCCCCCCTCCATTGGCTACGGCCGGGGACCCCTTCCCGCAGCTGACTCCCCATTGGCTGAAGCCGGGGACCGCGAGACCCTTCGCGGTAATGGAGCCGGGGACCCCGATCACCTCTTCACCCCCCCAACTCCTCGTTCCGAGAGCGCTGACGGGATGCGCCCTGCCTGCCCTTAAGGCCCGGGCCCCGAGCCCTACCTAGGCTCTGAGGGCTGAGCACGGCCCTTAAATGCCCTGGTGGCCGCCCCGGGACCCCTTTCCTCCGACCTGTTAGGACCTGAGGGGGGCCCACCTCCAGCTTCACGGGGAGTCCCCCACTCACCCTGGTGCCCCTCAAAGGTGGCGAGAAATGGGGGCCCGCCTCGCGAGTGTACTCAGCTCCCGGCCGCCGGCCCGGAACCGAGCCGCCAACGCCGCCCTGCAGCCTCGGCTCCAGCGCCCGGGAACCCACCCCTCCTCACCTGGCGCTGCCGATGGCCGCTGCCCCTGGCCTCTCCTGATGTTGCTGCTGCGGCGGCGGCGGCTGCGGCGCCAAGATGCTCTCGGCTCCCCGGCGGAGCCCGCTCCCGGCAGCGGCTGCAGGCCCCAGACAGGGGGAAGCGGCCGCGGGAGGCCCTGGGGGAGCCGAGGTGGAGGCCAGGGGCCCCGGGAGGCCGCCGTTGGGAGGGCTGCTGCCTCTGGGAGGCCGACGGGCCACGGCCTGTTGCGTGGGGGGCGGCTGCTGGGGCTGGGAGGTCTGTTGTGGCGGCTGAGGCTTCAGCATGATGGCAGCGTCCGGAAGGGGAATTAGGGGGAAGGGAGGGAGAGAGGAGACCGGGGCTAGGCCTCCGCCGGGGAGCGCGGGAAGCGAGGGGGGATTGGGAAGCTGGGGACCCGCCGTTGGCGGGCGGGGGGAGCCCCGCGGTGTCAGGGGTGGATAGAGAAGACCGCGGCGCGAGGAAGCGCCGCGAGGCGGAAGGGGAGGGGGTCCCGCGGGCCGGAGGAAAGCGAGAGGGCGCGAGCCGGCCTGGCGCGCGTGCGCGTCGCCGGGGAAAGGGGAGGGGGGAGGAGCGCGCGGGCGGGAGCACCGACGGGGGAGGGGCGGGGAGGAGGTAGCGGCGGCGCGAGAGGTCCGCGCGCACCTGGGCGGTTAGCACAGGGCGGGAGAGGAGAAATAAAGAAAGGTGAACCTCGCGCCCTTAGCCTTTAGAATGGGAAAGGAGCAGCGCGGGCGTTCACGCGCGCCAAGGACTTAAGGTCCCTACGTCTCAAACAGCCCTAGAGGCTGGCGGCCGCTGTCGCTTCACAATGAGCGTGTGAAGCCCTGGGGGAGGAGCCGAAGAAGCAGAGAGGAAGGAAGAGCCGGCTGCCACGCCTACGCCGCCGGCGTAGCGTCGCGATGCTTCCGCAGAGTGTGAGATGTCGGGACGTAGCGTGCAGTTCTTCCGCCATTTGGGGGCCCGTGGGCGGAGTCTACGTGCAAAAAAATCCCGGGACTAGACCCACGTTTGCTTTTAGGCGGGTGGTACGCTCCGTGAAGCGGTAGTCTGGACCGTGTCTGCTTTAAATAAAAGACTGACGGACGTTAATCAGTTTGAGCGTGTCGATCTTTTCAGATAAATCTATGCCTAATCCTAAATTTTGAACTTCAGTGATTTTAAACCTAAATGGTTTCTTCGTGCCCTAGAATGAACCTTTAAACTAGTAACAAAGAGACAGTCTGAAGGCCAAAGCTCCTAAGGTCTAGTACAGAATCCTCCACCCAACTCTGCAATAAAGCCAGCCTTCATTCATTCAAAATTAGTTGGGCATTAGGACATTAGGCTAGATGTTTGGGATACAACTGTAATTAAACTACTTCCTGCCCTCAAGGAGTTCAAGCTAGTGGTAACTTCAGAAAATTAGATCTATTAGGTGAAGCACAGGGCACTATGAGCAGAGAGAAGTGACACCTAATCCAGCTTTGGGTGATGGATTTCTAGTCAGAAGAAATAGGATGTGACAAGCCAAGAAAATTTCAGCATGGCTGGAGCATAAAATTAAAGAGGGAGGAGGTTAAAAAAATATGAGACTGCAGAGGTAAGTAACCTGGGACCAGATTTTAAAGAGATTTGGATATTATCCTCAAAGCAGTGGGGGCCTTTTACAGAAAAATGAAGAGATCGTATTTGCATTTGTAACCTGGAGAATAGAGTGGAGCAGTGATGGGTCTGTGGTCTTAATCCCAGTGAAACTTCCAATATCTCAATCTCTCTTCGCTCCAGGCATTATTATTGAAGTCTTCCCAACCCCTCTCCCCCAAACACACACAGCTGGCTAAAAGTCTGCCTTAGTCCTCGGGAAGTACTCCTTCACCCCTGCCTCACTCGTAGCTTCAAGTGTGTTAGGTTTCCTTCCTGTGTGCTTGCCCAGCAATGTACCCCACTTTATTCTAAGAGCTCCTTTAATTCTGTCTTCCTGCTAGTGTCAGCTCCCTGAGGCTTGGGGTCTTACTCACTGCTCCTTCTGCAGTACCTGGCACAATGCAGGCAGTCAATTAAATACTTGTGAAATGAAGGGATCCGAGTGGTATTTTAAAGACCATGTCTCCCAGATGCCTAAATACACAGTCCATCGCTTTCCCAGCATTACCTGCACCACAGGGTGCCATGCCACCTCTCCAGGTTCATTGTGGGCACTCCTGCTTCCCCCCAGCACATCCCGCTCGCATACTCAAATTCTAAGTTTTAGCCCCATTAAACTCCTATTTCCACAATATGTCTTGCCCTCATTCACCTCTTCCTTTCCGCGTGCTGTTTCTTCCCTATGTTCTCATTCTTCAAGTTTAGGTGTCAGTCCTTCCAAACATCCTATTATTGACTCACTCCTCCGGGCTCCCAGAGCACTGTGATGGTTTTGTTTATATGGCTCTCCTTTCCACTGGAGTTTGAGGTCATAAGGGGCAGGGACTATATTTTACTCATTTCCCTATCCTTCATGTCTAGCTGAGTGGCTGGCACACAGTACTCAATAAATTGGTAAACGAATGGAATGTGGTCTTATCATATGCAATTTAGAAATTATATCATTGTGATTTGACACGGAGTGATTTCCAGGATATAGTGTTAAGTGAAGAAAGCAAAGTTCAAGAGTAGAAACTGTGCTACCTTTTGTGCAAGAAAGAAGGGGAAATAAGAAAACATAAATGTCTGCAAATTTCTGCAAAGAAAAACACAAGAAGGACAAACCAAAAACTAATAAAATTGGTTACCTATGAGGGGTAGGGGAAAATGAGGGTTCCTTGGTTGTTGAGTTATAGTCTTCTTAAAGGAAGCAACAGAGCTCCGACTGGGGAGAGGAAGACACTTCCTTGAGTATACCTTTTCAAATCATATTAATGGTCAACATATTCAAAAAAGTAAATTAACAGAGATGGAGGGTACCTAAAATCTGAATACAGATGTAAATAAATGAACCAACTCTATTTTAGATGAATAAAAATAACCCACTGAAGGGGAGAAAATAGAACTAATTCAAGTAACTTTCAAGCACCCTCCATCTAAAGCAAAAATAACTGCAAACAAATCTTGAATTCTTCTTAGTAGGTTTGCTATAATGGTAAAGGCAGGGAAATTCTGAAACTATTTTGGATGTTTTGCAGGATTGAGCACAGAAGTAAATATATAGACATTTCCGGGAACCAGGGTTCTCACTGGGGAAGCAGAGAGAAGCAAATATGGAATGGGAGAAGTGAGCAAAAACTTTGTGAGGTTGGATTGGAATGGGAAATTTCAGTATAAAATTTATGGAAAAGATAGATTAACTTACACATACTTAATTCCCAGATCTTGCTTTCTAAATATGATTCCACAGAAAGGACCCGGGGCTCCTTGAAGAAATAATTGATTCCAGCCTGAGCAGGAGCAAGGAGGGTACCAGATGAGCTTGGACCATTTTCTTGTGCCAGAAAATAAGTACTAAAAAGAAACTATAAGGGCATCAAAGAGACACAGGAGCCAGCTTGAAGAGGCCAAATCTGGCACAATGTAAGCATCAAAATAAATAAGGATAGTAATAGATTATAACCTGCTGCATAAAAGAAAAATCCATGGACCCTATTGGCATCCTGCTAATAGTATAAACATACATGCAAGAGGCTAAGGTGGCTAATGACTAAATGAAATACTTGATCCTGGCCTAGATCCAGAAAAAATTTCTGTAAAAGACATTATGGGGAAAATTGATGAATTTGGGATAAAAACTATAAAGTCATGCATCCATGATAAATTTCCTGAATGTAATAACTCTATTGTAGGCATGTAAGAGTATATTCTTAGTAAATATACACTGAAGTATTATGGGGCAAAGGAACATGATATATGCAACCTACTCTTAAATAGTTCAAGTTATATATATTCTATATATACACACAGACAGAAAATGATGAAGCAACGAGAGCAAAATATTAACAATCGGTGAATCTGGGTAAACGTTATACTGAAGTTCTTTGTAGTAGCCTTTTAACTTCTCTAAGTTTGAAATTGTTTTCAAAATAAGGAATTTACATATAAATAAATAAGTAAAAATTATTAGACATCCCTAAAGTTAGGGAAAGGAGTGAGAGTAAAGCACCTAATGATATATACCGAACACACACAAACTCATTGATTAATTAGGTGAGCAGCTTTTAGCTCTCAGGAGTACCCCTAGGCAGTACCCTAGTGCTCACTGTATTTTATCCCAGTGTATCTGAGAAGTAATCCCAGTCTGAGGCTCGAATGATACCGGGAGCCCATTCATACAAAACGGTGAGGCCATATTCCTCACTTAAGACATGTTAGGAGAGAGTGGCTGGGGCAGCAAGACGAGACATTCACTGTGATGAAGCCAGTTCACCTACTTCTCCCTGACATCCTACAGGGACAATTTTCATTCGCAAAGGCCTGAACATTTCCCAAGAAGAGGCAACATCTGGTAGCAGAAAGAACACAGTATGTCCTAGGAGACAAGAATTCTAGCTCTCCTTTGTCTCTTACTAGCTCTCCCAACTGAGGCAAGTGATTGGACCTCTAGGACCCCAGTCTTGATCTGTAAAAGGAGAGGCTGGATTAGAGGAGGGGTCCTGAACTCAAATGCCTACGTGAGACAGACAGGTAATAAAAAAGGGTGAAGCAAGCAGGCAAACTGGAGAGTCGGGGTCCTGCCTACAAGGGGTGTCTGCCTCTCAGCTCCAACCAACTCCCAGGTAGGGATGTGTCCCAGTGTTGCCAGAGATCTCGATTTTTTTTTAAAAGAAGCCAGAAGTCTGGACTGATTTTAGGATTTAAGTTGAAATCTCCCAACTTTTCTTTTTCTTGGAAATATTTTGTGTGCCAAACAACACATGCCTGCAAGCCACCAGTGTGCAGCCGCTGGGTTGGATGACCCCCAAGAGCTGCTGTTCTCCTTCACCAATTAGAGTGTGACCCTGCAACCAAGGTCTTTCCAATGCAGCCGATGCTGTGGTCCTTTCTACTGCTGGTAAACATCTTTGCCATCCAAATATGGTACAAAGAGCTGCTTCAGCCTTCATCAGAAGAAGATGGGCACACCCTAGCGATGCCTTTGCAATCAGTTTGGTGAATGAGCTCCCTTTCTGAGCATATCTTCCATCTCCTTTCTTTTTTTTTTTTCCCCTTCCTTTTTTTTTTTTTTTTTGGTGAGGAATATTGGCCTGGAGCTAACATCTGTTGCTAATCTTTCTCTTTTTTGCTGAGGAAGATTGGCCCTGAGCTAACATCTGTGCCCATCTTCCTCTATTTTGTATGTGGGATGCCACCACAGCATGGCTTGATGAGAGGTGTGTAGGTCTGCACCTGGGGCTCCGAAACTGCAAACCCCAGGCCGCCAAAGTGGAGCGCACAAACTTAACCACTATGCCACTGGGCTGGCCCCCCATCTCCTTTCTGAAGGAAGGCTCTGGCTTTCTCATTTCCCTCCCAATGGAGCTCCAGGCACAGGTCTCCATAACTGCATCCTTCAGGAGGAAAGTAAGGGAGGGAGCAGGAGAAGACACGTTAACAGATGCCCTACCCACCCTTTTCCACTTGATTCACTGAGTTTCTCTATTTCCTTAGGTTCCATCACCTTCTTCTGGCACCTGTTCGTCAAACTTTTCTTCACTTTATGCTTCTAGGACCTGGCTTTCATAAATGTCTTCCCTGACAAGTCTCCCACATTTATCTTTATCCTTCTGAATATAGCCTCAAAGATTGATCTCATTTTTGTCCACAAATTCAAACTCGCTCCTTCCATCTCCTTCCAGGGACCTCTCCATTCTTCAAAATCCGCCTTCCTCTCTTGCTAGTGTCTGGTCCCCAAACCCTTTGCGCCTTCCTGGGCTTTGCATCTCAGCATTTGCACACCTTCTTTTCATCTCTCCCCATCTTCCAGTACTCCAGAGAACAGTAGGGTCCAGAATCTCTGACCCCTGGAAGCTCCAACCCATGTGATAATAGGGACTATGCTTCCAAGTCTACCTCAAGGACAAGAACCCAGTTTTCTGTGACACATCTTCCCTGTCCTCTCCATCTGCTGCTCTTCAGATCTTGGAGACTGGGAATACATAAGGCTGCTAGAGTAGAGAAGTTTCTCCTTCAAAAGAAACAATTGCCGGGCCGGCCCCATGGCTTAGCGGTTAAGTGCGAGCGCTCCACTACTGGGGGCCCGGGTTCGGATTCTGGGCACGCACCGACGCACCGCTTCTCCGGCCATGCTGAGGCCGCGTCCCACATACAGCAACTAGAAGGATGTGCAGCTATGACCTACCACTATCTACTGGGGTTTTGGGGGTAAAAAAAAAAAAAAAACGGGAGGAGGATTGGCAATAGATGTTAGCTCAGGGCCGGTCTTCCTCAGCAAAAAGAGGAGGATTAGCATGGATGTTAGCTCAGGGCTGATCTTCCTCACAAAAATAAATAAATAAATAAATAAATAAATAAAACAAAAGAAACAATTGCCTAATTTCCACCTCTCCATGTCCCAAATCCCAGGATTTCTACACTGCCCTAGAAGGCAGCAAGTTTCCTCCTTTTGTCAAGCTGTCCTGCCCCTCGCAGTCTTGTCACCAGGCCCCCATCTTTCATTTCTTTTCTCACTCTGGGCTCCTCATCCACCTTGCTCCTTCTCCACCCCAGATACCGCTGTGCTTCTTTAGATGTAGAAAATCGTACAGCCAGCGCAGTGATGCTCATCAAAATGGCCAGGATGATGTCCCTCTGGTGCATCATCATTCTGAAAACCCTGCTGCTACTGCCGGTCTCCTGACCATGGAGGAAGGAAGAAATGGGAGTCAGTTTCCTGAAACCTCTGGAACAGACTCTTCTCCCTTGAAACTTTCCCACTTATTCCAAGGAGAAAGATCTTCCCATAGCTCAGTATTCAAATCCTTTAGAAACGACCCCACCCCGAGTATCCCCCAAATCCCTGACCATCCAGCCTCTTCTTGATGTTGGGTGGATGAGTCTGCATTCAGGAACTTTCCTTGTTCACCCCCACATCAAACTCAGACTGTCTGCCATAAACACTCTCTTCTCCCTCTCAGACATGTATTCTTTTCCCCAGTGCCCCTCTTATTTCTCAAGCCTAAAATGCCACACACTGACTTAGAGTTCACCTTTTCATTTACTTCCCAGGTGCCCTCTGTTCTCCTCTTTCCTCAGTCTGGTTCCTCCTTCTGGTTCCCTGCCAAGTCCTATCTTCTCTTCTCCTTCAACCTTTCCAATTCTCTTTTAATTGGACTCATTTTGTATACTTGTTCCTTTCTCCCAACTTCTGTTTTCCAAAACTATTTGTTTTTCCTTTCTTTTTTTTTTTCTGTGCGGAAGATTAGCCCTGAGCTAACATCTGTTGCCAATCCTTCTCTTTTTGCTGAGGAAGACTGGCCCTGGGCTAACATCCATGCCCGTCTTCCTCCATTTTATATGGGATGCCGCCACAGCGTGGCTTGACAAGTGGTGCATCAGTGCACGCCCAGGATCCGAACCCTGGGCCACCGCAGCAGAGGGTGCGCACTTATCTGCTATGCCACCGGGCCGGCCCCCCAAAACTATTTGTTATTTCCAGCAGTAACTTTTTAACCCACCCCATTCTCTAAATTCAGAGTTGAAATTCACTCACTCATTCATTCCCTTCATCAGCATTAACAGAGCATCTATTATGTGCCTGGCACAAGCAGAGCAATGAAAGGTAGATATGTAGCTGAGAGGCAGTAAATTGATAACTGTCATAGTAGCCATAGTAGCCATCTCTTTGGCTACTCAGCTTTCATATATACCCTTCTTTACAATTAGAATACCCATACAATAATGAAACAATTCTATGTTTCCACCTAATAAGATACAGCTATCCTTCATACAAGTGAAGTTCTTACCTTTTCCCTAAAATCAGGGAACTGCGATAGTATACATCGCTAGTTATGTTAATTATTCCTCAAATTCAGTCACAATCCTCCTGAATATTCTACTACCTAAACACTAAATTGTAAAGTTAACCCCCTGACAACTTGTATAAAAATAAAAATGAGGAGAGAGAAAGAAAATGGTTAGCATATACAAATAAACACATGAATATATTAAGCAAAGAGAAAATATACCAAGCTTCTACAGTTCTCATTTCTGTAATCGGTCCTGAGGCCATAATTGATAACTACGGTTCCTTCTTCAAGTATCCAAGCCATATTTCTCTGGCACTCACCAGAATCTCAGATAGTTTTTACCTGGGGGAGCAATGCAAAGCCTCATTCCTGAAGGGTCCTCAATCATCCTGCTTTCTTTTAGTTGCTATAGTTTTCCATTAACATTTATTATTGGGCATGGAAGAAGTAAGAGGCACCCCACAGAACCCCTGGGTTTCAGACACACCATTCTCATTTCCACTGTGTGGCAGCAACCCAGTGTTCCCTGGTCCTAAGGATCAGTCACCCCAGCCAGTTGAGTAACCCCTTTTCCTGCCAGTTAGTTCAGTGGCATAAAAAGTCCAAAATAGCCCAGTGGCAGTCTCATCTTCCAGTTCAATGGAGCCATCCTTGTGTCCCCTAGTGGAAGAATTCCTTCCTTGAGGACCAAGACTTGCAAATCAGCAGAGTTCAAAGTTACTAATATGGGAAGCAAAAATTCTACATAAATGGGTTGTTAAGTAGAATAGTGAGAAGAGCAAGATCCATTTCTGTCCCTTAATTCTTGCATTTTGGCTGTATGAGAGACACCACCATATAATGGTCTCTGATTGAAGTATATACTGCATCCTGTAAAACACAACCCCATCCTTCCAGGGTGTGGTCTCCCAAGTGATACCATAATTGAGTCTTCAGTAAGCCATTCCACCATATCAGGGGCCATGTTGATTTGTCCCAGTAAGGGACAGATGTCTACATCTGAGACAGCAGCTACAATTGGAGTCACCAACTGACTAAATTTATAATAGTCTAGTCATTCTCCAAGATCCATCTGATTTCTGCATAGGTCAAACTCCTGCCCATTCAAATCTTCAAGGTGGCATTAATCTCCGCAGTTCCCCCAGGGATATGATAGTGCTTCTGGTTAACTATCTTGATAGCAGGTGGAAGTTCCAAGGGCTTAGCCCTTCCTGCCATAACGTTCTCACTCCATGGGTCAGAGAGCCAATGTGCCAGTTGCCGTAAATGCCTATTCCAATTATGCTCTCAGGAACTTGGAAATAACCACATGGTAGGAGTGTGGATAGCCAGCCTGGGTGGTCTAGTGGTTAAGATTTGGCACTCTCACTACCACTAGCCCGGGTTCATTTCCTGGTCAGGGAACCACACCACCCGTCTGTCAGTTGTCATACTGTGGTGGCTGCATGTTGCTGTGATGCTGAAAGCTACACCACCAGTATTTCAAATACCAAGAGGGTCACCCATGGTGGACAGGTTTCAGTGGAGCTTCCAAACGAAGACAGTCTAGAAGGAAGGATGTGGCTACCCACTTCCGAAAAAATTGGCCATGAAAATCCTATGAATAGCAGCAGACCACTATATGATATAGTGGTGGAAGGTGAGAGGATGGTGCAGAAAGACTGGGCAGGGTTCTGCTCTGCTGTATACAGGGTCGCTAGGAGTAAGAATCGACTCCATGGCATTAAAAAAGAAAATGCACAGACACTGTAGTAAACAGACCACAGTTCCTTTCTCGAGAGACCCAACCTCCCTTTCAATTAAGAGGCTCTGAATCTATGCTGACTTAGGTCCAGAAACTGAGGGAGAGACTGTGACTTTCCACTGTGGCGACTCAAGTCAGATTTTTGTCTCCCAGAGCAAGATTTTTTTTTCCTGTTATATAGATCAAGCAATTATTTAGTAGGCTGCCCATCTATTTGTTCTTAGGAACATGGTGACCAATTAGTCACTACCAAAGATTGTGGGCCAAGGCATTCTGATTACTGGTATGTCCCTGTTGCCCTTTACAGCAGATGCACCCATCATGTCTTTGGCAGTGATATACTGTCATGTGGCCTCTGCTACTTCAGGTTCCCATTATCCTCATTGAAATCAGGGAGCCCATCTCAAAGGTGGCATCCTCCCTGGTAATACCTGGCTTACACGAACACAGAGCAAGCACAGAGCTTTTCAGTAATGCAGGTGCTTTCCTCACTAATGTATTTCTCAATGCCTCAGTGAAGGAAGTGTCTTCTAGGCCTTCTCATGGAATGTAGCTAGGGGGTGAGTGTGTTGATTGCATGTGAAAAATCTACCCTGATATTCTTATCTACCTAAGACTTTGGATTCTCTACTCTATATCATGGCAGGGAACTTCTGGCATCTCAACTTCATTAAAGGTAGGCCACTGTTGAGTTCAAGTTTCAATCAGCCTCCCAAATAAACTGTTAAAGCTACCTCCAGCTGCATGAGCCAACGCACCAAATCCAGGCTCTCTAGCAAGTGCACCCATATCAATGAATTTGACCCAACCTAGTGCTGTATTTTGCTCTACTTGGTCTAACACCCTTAGTATCCACTTCCATACATATTCTCCAGGTTTTTGCTGATATATATTAGCAAAGTCTTGCAATTCTTTTACTGTATAAGTTACTTCCTCCTGGGTTATAGTGTGCACCTAAATCCTCTGGAGCTTACTGAGATTTGACACTTGTTATGGATCTAATGGCAACAGTAGTTGTAGTTTTAAGGATGAACATCCCCTTCCAAGGGATCTGTCCCAGGTGAGGTTATCACAGAGTTTTCAAGCAAGGAACATTAGTCTCTTCAGATATTGGAAGACAAGATACTTCTGCTGGCCAGGGAGGCTCAGAAAACTTGGGTATTCAAGATTTTCAGTTTCATCATGGTTCAATAAGACATCCGTATTCCCAATTTCAGGATCCCATTCTTTCCCAATAAGTCTCGGAATTACACGTAAGAAACTTGTGAGACTGTGAGTTTAACTGTCATTGTAATTCATCGACTCACAGAATTCATTTTTAAAACGAGCTTAATTGAGGTATAGTTAAAATAAAATAAATTGTACATATTTAAAATGTAAAATTTGATATGCTTCAACATATGTATCACCCATGAAACCCTCACCACAATCATAATAGTGAACATATTCATCACCCCAAAAGTTTCCTTGTGACCCTTTATACCACCTGCCCCTCTCTAAGCCCCCCATCTCCAAGCAACCATTGATCTGCTTTCTGTCACTAATAGATTGTTTGCATTTTCTAGAGCAGGAGTTGGCAAACATTCTGTAAAGGGCCAAATAGTAAATATTTTAGGTGTTGTGGGACAACAGGAAAAATGTAGATATTATGTACATATGTAAAATAAGAGAGAAAAACTTTTTATTGGTGAGATTAAAAATATAATAATAATAATTGAGTCCAATTTTTGGAGTAAAAACATACTAATGAAAAGAATGAATTCTTTTTTTTGTATAACATTTTGCTTAGTTGGAGTTCCCTATTATCAAAATCTATCACAAACATTTACCTGTTAATTTGGATTTGTAATGAGATTTTTTTAAAATGTCTCACACAGAGAGGTACTATGAAATACAGATATCAATCCACAACCATATGACTTTACTTGAGCATATTCATCATTTGGAAGGCATTTATAGAATTCTATCGGATTTTTCTCTTGATACTCACTTTTTAGAATATCACCCTACTGCAGATTGATCACTTCCAACAGAAGGCTAGGTAGAATTGCCTCAATTGCACAAAATTACTTTACAGCAGCATAAGTTATGTATATAAGTGCTACTTTGCTTTGTAATTTTAGGTTCAATTCATTAATAAACGTTTGCAGACATCAAGTCTGCAATAAAGGCTAGTTCCCAAAGCCATTCAGTGTTTGATAATAGTGGCTGAGAGTGGTTCTTCTCATTCAGAAAAATTTCAGTCTAAGCCCTGAGTTCAAAAAAACCCCAATAAAACTTTAGCACTGATAAGACATCAAACTGCTATGTGGTAGGGTAAGTCAGGATATTCAGCTTCTATTTCTAACAAAAATTCATGATGGTTAAGTCCACAAGAGCAAATGAAGTTCATGATTGACAGTACTGGTGCAATATCATATGATACATTCAAATAATTTCTGCAAAGTGCCTGCTGATGAATAATACAGTTAGTAATTATAGGCTTCAAACACCTTACATTTTCAGAAACTTTGTAAATTTGTCCAAGTAATGCTTTTTCTATTCCACGTATATTTTTATCAACATCAGTTGTAACACATCTTAGCAGATTCCACCTCAGTTTGTACTGAATTAGTGTTTTCTCAATTTCTTTAAAAATATTCTTGCCTGTAGTTATTCCACACAGACTATTCACAGAGGCTAATTCTTGAGTCACTTCAAACTCATCAGTGATTCCTCAAATTAACAACACGAACTGAACGGTATTGATAAGATCTGTTAAATCATCAAGAGCCAAGAAAAATCGCTTGAAATCATTTGCCATGTTTTTTAATTGTTATTGATGTTGCTCCCAATTTCCTCAACATTGTGAGCAACTTTTCTCACTTAATGGCTAATAGTCTTAAGTTTATTTTCTCTGAACATATTTCTTTGGTTACTGCAACAAAATATGATTCAATGAACTCACCATCAGTAAATAGCTTTCCTTGCTTGGCTAGCAAATGAGCTACTTGGAAACTGACTTTGGTTGCAGTCTCTCTTTCTCATTTTTTATTTTTACGAAGAAACTGCTGTGGTGAAATATTCTACTTTAAATTTTCTATTTTTTCTGACTGTTGCTTTCCTGTGAGTTAGGAATATTACAATGAGTACTTAATCTGGTAAGGTCAATGTATACAATGAATATTGTATTCTTCCAGCACCCCCATAGTGTTATTAAATAATAAACACAGTGCTTTGCCATCTAATTTGATAACAAAATAATCTACACTCAAACAACACTTTTTTTCTTATTTTGACATGAGTATGAACTGGTAAGTTTTTTTAAAAGTCACAGTACAGTAATATGCATGGCACTTGAAACATTGTCTCGTTAAACTCTGTCACTGTGATTTGTAGTGACCCTAGTAGCAGTCTGAAATGATGAGAGTGCCAGCACATATAGTCTCTATCCCAACTACTACTTAATTATGCTGTTGTAGCTCAAGAGCAGCAATAGACAGTAAGTAAACTAATGTGTGTGGCTGTATTCTGATAAAACTTTATAGACACCGAAATTTGAATTTCACATAATTTTCACATGTCATTCTTCTCAATTTTTTTCAACCAACCAAAATTGTAAAACTCATTCTTAGTTCACAGCCATACAAAAACAAGCAGTAGGTTGGAGTTGGCCTGCAGGCTATAGTTTGTCAGCCTGTGATCTACACACTGATGACTCACATGTGTATATCTCAAGTCATAATCTGTACCCTGAATTTCATGCTTACATATCCAAGCGCCTACTTGACACCTCTATTTGGATCCTATGGGTATCTCAAAAATAAGCCATTCAAATCCCTAGTCCTAGTCAGTTTTTCCCAAAATTTTATAATTAAAAATTTCAAAATACAAAATGATTGAAAGAGGGGCCAGCCCGGTGGCGCAAGTGGTTAAGTGTGTGCGCTCCGCTGCGGTGGCCTGGGATTCGACAGTTTGGATCCCAGGCGTGCACCGATGCACCGCTTCTTAAGCCATGCTGTGGCAGCATCCCATATAAAGTAGAGGAAGATGGGCACGGATGTTAGCCCAGGGCCAGTCTTCCTCAGCAAAAAAGAGGAGGATTGGCATTGGATGTTAGCTCAGGGCTGGTCCTCCTCACAAAAAAAAAAAAAAAATGATTGAAAGAAATTTATGGGGAACATGTGAATACCCACCAAAAAGATTCTATCATTAACATTTTACTATATATGTCTCATCACATAGTTATCCATCTATCCATCCCTCTATTGATTATTAATCAATCATAGTTTTTTAATGCATTTCAAAGTTAACTGAGTAAGCTCAGCACACTTCACCATAAATACTTAAGCACGTATATTTTTATGTAGAGTTCAATATTTGTTTTATAGTTTTTATTTTCTTTCAAGGTAGAAGTCACATATAATGTTTTACAGTTCTAGGTTAATGGAATCATGCATTTTGCGCTTTTCTTTTCTTTTGGTCTGTCTTCTGTCAGCACAATTATTTTGAGGCTCACCCATGTTGTTGAGTATCCATAGTTCATCCTTTTTTATTGTGGAGTTGTATTCCATTTCCTGTGTATCTCACAATTTGTTTACCCATTCATGTTGATGGACATTTGGGTTGTTTCCAGTTTTTTTTGGCTATTACAAATAAAGTTTCTCTGAACATTCATGTACAAGTCTTTGTATGGACATGTATTTCCTGTTCTCTTGGATAAATACTTCGTATCAGAATAGCTGGATCATATGGTAGGTGTATGTTTAACTTTTTAAGACACTGCCAAACTGTTTCTACCCACAGTTACAGTTGCTCCACATTCTTGCCAACGCTTGGTATGGTCAACCTCTACATTTGAGTTATTCTGATAGGTATAGAGTGGTATCTTATTGTGGTTTTAATTTTGCAAATAAACCATCTTTTCATGTGCTTATTTTCCATCTGTTAATCTTTTTTGGTGAAGTGTCTGTTCAAATCTTTTGTGCACATTTTTTTTTCTTTTTTTCTTTCTTTCTTTTTTTTTTTTGAAGATCAGCCCTGAGCTAACATCTGTGCCAATCCTCTTCTTTTTGCCGGAAAGACCGGCTCTGAGCCAACACCCACTGCCAATCCTCCTCCTTTTTTTTCCCCCCAAAGCCCCAGTAGATAGTTGTATGTCATAGCTGCACATCCTTCTAGTTGCTGTATGTGGGACGCGGCCTCAGCATGGCCGGAGAAGCAGTGTGTCGGTGTGCGCCCAGGATCCGAACCCGGGCCGCCAGCAGCGGAGCGCGTGCACTTAACCACCAAGCCATGGGGCGGCCCTGCGCACATTTTAATTGGACTGTTTGCTTTTTATTGTTGAGTTTTGAGATATCTAAATTAGGTATATGCTTTGCAAAGATTTTCTCTCAGTTGATAGCTTATCTTTTCTTTTTCTTAAGAGTGCCTTTTAAAGAGCATATGTTTTTGATTTTGATGAAGTCCAATTTATGCATCTGTTCTTTTATGGATTGTCCTTTTGGTGTGGAATCTAAGAAATCTTTGCCTAACCCAAAGTCACAAAGATTTTCTCCTGTGTTTTTTCCAGAAGTTTTATAGTTTTAGGTTTTACATGTAGGTCTATGATCCATTTTGAGTTACTTTTGTATATTGTATGAGGTATGGGTCAAAGTCTTCTTTTGGGGGTGGGGGAACATGGATATCTAATTATTCTAGCGCCATTTGTGGCAAAGGCTATCCTTTCTCCATTGCATTGCTTTAGTGCCTTTGTGCATACATGTGGAGGTTGATTTCTGGCCTTTGTATTCTGTTTCACAGATCAACCTGTCTATCTTTACAATAAGACTACACTGTTTTGATTACTGTAGCTTTACAATGATACTTGAAATTACTGTAGTGGTAGCCCCTACTTTGTTCTTCTTTTTCAGAGTTGTTTTGACAATTCTAGATTTGCATTTCTGTATATATTTTAGAAAAATCTTGCCAATGTCTACAAAAGAGCCTGCTGGGATTTTGTTTGGGATTGCATTGGATTGGTCTATAAACCAATTTGGGAAGAATTGCTATCTTAACAGTATTGGGTCTTCCAATCCATGAACAAAGTATAGCCTCTCAATTTGTTGAGATTATTTATCTTTAATTTCTCTCAGACGTATTTTGTAGTTTTCAGTGTACATGTCTTTCACATCTTTTGTTAGATTTATCCGTATTTCATATTTTTGACACTTTTGTAAATGGTATTTTTAAATTTTAATTTTTAATTGCTTGTTGCTAGAATATAAAAATACAATTGATTTTTGTACATTGATATTGTATTCTACAACTTGCTAAACTCACTAATTTGTTCTAGTGGCATTTTTGCAGATTACATTGGACTTTATACATAGATGATCATGTACTCTGTGAAAAAAGAACTTTATTTCTCCCTAGGAGGGTAAATCTGGTCCTTGTTATTCCATCTTGGCTGGAAGCAGAACTCCTCCACACAATTAGGTTTTATTTTTGATTTTAAGCAAAATCAGCACTAGGGCTACAAGAAATAATAGATACATGTAGGGCTGTCATGGAAGCTCTCTGGTTCTGAGATCATGACATGAGCCTGAGAGTTAAAGGATCTGAGTGCCGTTTTCTCTCTGTAAGCAATCCAATGCACTTAGAAGAATCCATCCCACACCACAGTCCTTATAGTCACTGTTATACCAGTTAAATGCAGCAGCCACTTGGGCTCCCAAAGCATGTGCTTTAGTTGGTACTTCATCAGAATAAACCACAGGTGGGGCCAGCCCCATGGCCTAGTGGTTAAGTTTGGCATGCTCCACTTCAGCGGCCTGGGTTTGGTTCTTGGGCATGGACATACAACACTTGTCGGTGGCCATGTTGTGGCAGTGACCCACATACAAAACAGAGGAAGATTGGCACGGATGTTAGCTCAGGGTGAATTTTCCTCAAGCAAAAAGAGGAAGATTGGCAACAGATGTTAGCTCAGGGCAAATCTTCCTCAGCAATAATAATAATAATAATAATAATAATAAGCCACAGGTGATAGCCTGATTAATTGTGATGTCAATTAATCATGGATTACTAACACCCCATGTCCCATTTTCAAGGAGCTCCCAAAATTCCATCCTTGTGGATCTATCTCCTGGCACCCCTCTTGGTACTAATGCTATATCAGTCAGGATCCAATCGTGAGGCAGAAACCACACAGTAATTTAAACAGGGAAGTTTTAACATTATAAATGATGAATAATTTACAGGGGATTACTACTAAGTATGGATAAAAGACAACTGTAAAAAATAGCAAAGGCTGAGGGTGAGTACCCAAGAAAGGAAAACTTGAGAGGGGGGTCCCCTCCCCAGGCTGGGATTCAGACCTCATTGGAGAGATGTGGCTGCAGCCCAATGGATAGTGGAGAAATTTTCTGGGTTGCCTGTAGACAGGTCCATAGACAGCAGGCTGAGGCTGGTGGCCAGAAGACCACAGGCAGGAAACCCTCTCATTGGGGTGCTGGTATGCTAAGGCTATCAGGCAGGGAACCACAGACTGGCACTGGCAAGCTGGAAGTTGAATGCCACTGGGTGTCTGTCCTGTGCTGTGCTGCCTGCCACAGTCAGCAGAGAAAAAAAACAGGAACCAAGAGCAGCCCCTTCTTTCTGCAGTGTCCCTCCAACAAAATTGGTAACCGGCACACTGTACTAATAGTCATTGCACTCTTCACCAGTATGCACTTAGAGTAAAAATAAAAGCAAGTTTCACTTAAGAATGTCCTTATTGAAGCAGTAAAAATGATCAATTTTATTAAATCTCAACCCTTGAATAAATATCTTTTTAATATTCTGTGTGTGAAAATGGGAAGTACAGATAAAACACTTATGCTGCATAGTGAACCGCAGTGTTTATCTCAAGGAAAGGCACTTGCGAGATAAGAGTTGTGAGCTGAACTAGTCACTTTTTTTATGGAACACCATTTTTTTTTCCCTTTTTTTTTAAATTGATGTTTTAATGGTTTTTAACATTGTGAAATTTTGGGTTGTACATATTGGTTTTGTCCATCACCATATATATGACTCCCTTCACCCCTTGTGCCCACCCCCCACCCCCATTGCCCCTGGTAACCACAATACAATTTTCTCTGTCCATGTGTTGGTTTATATTCCACATATGAGTGAGATCATATAGTGTTTGTCTTTCTCTTTCTGGCTTATTTCACTTAACATAATACGCTCCAGGCCCATCCATGTTGTTGCACATGGGATGATTTTGTCTTTTTTTATGGCTGAGTAGTATTCCATTGTATATATATACCACATTTTCTTAATCTAATTGTCAGTCGAGGGACACTTAGGTTGCTTCCACTTCTTGGCTATGGTGAATAATGCTGCAATGAACATAGCCTCTTTGGATTGTTGATTTCAGGTTCGTTGGATAGATTCCCAGTAGTGGGATGGCTGGGTCATTCTTTGAGGACTCTCCATACTGTTTTCCATAGAGGCTGCACCAGTTTGCATTCCCACCAGCTGTGTATGAGGGTTCCTGTTTCTCCACATCCTCTTCAACACTTGTTGTTTTTTGTCTTGGTGATTATAGCCATTCTAACGGGCGTGAGGTGATATCTTAGTGTTGTTTTGATTTGCATTTCCCTGATGATTAGTGATGTTGAACATCTTTTCATGTGCCTATTGGCCATCTGTATATCTTCTTTGGAGAAGTGTCTGTTCATTTCCTCTGCCCATTTTTTGATCGGGTTGTTTGTTTTTTTGTTGTTCAGTTGTGTGAGTTCTTTATATATTATGGAGATCAACCCCTTGTCAGATGTATGTTTTGCAAATATTCTCTCCCAGCTGGTGGGTTGTCTGTTCATCTTGATTCTGGTTTCGTTTGTCTTATAAAAGCTCTTTAATCTGATAAAGTCCCACTTGTTTATTTTTTCTTTAGCTTCCCTAGTCTGGGTAGGCATGTCATCCGAAAAGATTCCTTGATGACCAACGTCAAATAGTGTGTTGCCTATATTTTCTTCTATGAGTTTTATAGTTTCAGGTCTTACCTTCAGGTCTTTGATCCATTTTGCGTTAATTTTTGTGAATGGTGATAGCAGATGGTCCACTTTCATTCTTTTGCATGTGGCTGTCCAGTTTCCCCAACACCATTTATTGAAGAGATTTTCCTTTCTCCATTGTATGTTCTTAGCACCTTTGTCGAAAATTAGCTGTCCGTATATGTGTGGTTTTACTTCTGGGCTTTCAATTCTGTGGAACACCATTTCTACTTATAAGAATGAAGGGCAAATTATTATTATTCAGAGTTAGGTATCTAGCAGACATTTTTTCAAAAATAAACTCAGTAAGCCTGTCACACCAAGGAAAAGAAACTGACAATGTTTGTTGCCAGTGATAAAATTCTACCTTTTAAGTGAAAACTAGAATTTTCAAAACTTGTATCATTATCAAGATCCTGACAGCTTCCCAATAATTAAAGATTTTTTTCCAATGAGATTGGTGGTAAAGATAGATCAATGGATTTTAATATAACAGAGTATGATGTATTCATTGGTAAGATTTCACATTCTACATTTTTAACTAAGCTTTAAAAAAACAACCTCTTGTTAAATTTTGGTGTAGTATCGAACAAGTATATCCATAATTATCTGAAAAATACTCTTCTTTTTTCCAACTACATATCTGCATGTGGTTGGATTTTCTTTCTATACGTCAACCAAAACAACATATCAAGCCATATTGAATGCAGAAGCAGATATGAAAAGCTGGCTTTCTCCTACTGGGCCACACATGAACATTAAAGAGATTTACAAAAATGTAAGACAAGATACTCTTCTCATTAAATTTGTTTTTTGTTTTGGAAAATACAGTTGTTGTTATTGTTGTTTCATTTAAAATCATGTTATTTATGTTAACATTGTTATTGGTATCTTTAAATGATAAATTAACATTTAAATAATTTCTTAGTTTTAATTTCCAGTAGGATAAATATTAATAGCTATAACCCACATAACCTAAAGCTTGTTGGGGTCCTCAATAATTTTTAAGGGTATAAAGATGTCCTGAGACCAAAAAATTTGAGAACCGCTGCTATGGGTAAGGTCTCGGGTGCACGGTAAGTGTTTGGTAAGTATGGGTTGAGTTGAAGGAGTTTTAACAACTCTGAATTTTGATGTGACAGTTTGGAGAGCAGTTCCATAGGCATGGAGGGGGGGAATTGATGGCAGTGGAAGGCTGAGGAGAGTGATGGAGCTAAGCACGTGAGGACTATTCTCTGTACACTTGGCAATAAAGCAAAGGAAGGAGAGAAGATAGAAGCTAGAGCTGGGATCAGAGCTGAGAGGATACTTTTTACAGTGTAAAATCTTGAATGCTCATGTTAATAGGCCAGTGGAGAATGAGAAATTGAAAACAGAGTTATCTTGCAAACACCTCATCCGGACTCTCTCCCAATAACCATCTCCTGTCTCCCTCCTTTCCATGCTCTGCACCTGCTCTGAACTCTTCACTGACCTTTCCATTATCTTCTCTAACCTCCTCTGCAATCTGTGTGAACTGCTTTGCACTGTCTCTGAGCTTCAACCACAGTATCTGCTGCAGAGGATGCCTCAGGGCTGGGTGGACTACGTGACAGGTAAAGTTAGCTCCTTGACTTTAGGGCTGTAGGGTCAGGCTTAGAGCAGCTCCAGATCAAAGGTGCCATCCAGTTCTGTTTGAGGAATCCAGCATTGATCACCCTTAGGTGTTCTTTCCCATCCCAGGGCCACCAGGCCTGAAGGCCCCCTACTGCACAGAAACCTTCAAGGTGGCAGAGATGAGTGGTATTCTCCCTTGAAGATACCTGGATTGGGAGCAAGGAGATGGGGGCATGCAGCTAGAGGAGTGAGAAAGGGAAAGAGGAAGATGGACTATTATTATAAACATTTCCGTCCATTTGTCTGGGACTTTCTATCTCAGATGCAGGCAACTCAGGGAGACGAGAGGCTATGGGGAGGTTGAGGGTAAGAGAGAGAAGGACCTAAAAGTTTGGGAATGGCAGACTCCAAGAAATACCTCATCTTGGGGACAAGGGGGGTTGAGTAAATGGAGCCTTTGACTCAAGTTAGCAGGGCTCAGAGAAAAATGGTGAGAGAAACCAGAGGGATTATGGGGGCAGGGGAAAGTTTTCTCACCAGTGACCCAGAAGAGGGTCTCAGTGTGCTGCTCCTAACTTTGCGGGCCATGGCATTCTTTTACTGCATTCTGGGTATCAATAGGGAAGCATTGCTTTGGGAATAGAACCTGAAGAGAAGGTCTCCTTAGAACTATTTTCCTCTTCTTCCTTCTTCTCCTTCTCCAGAAATTGGGCCAAAATGTGTCCATCTGGGGCATTACAGTGTATCTGGAGTAAACCAGACCACTGTCGTTCCCTATATTGAAGGGACATGTAAGCAGCACAGAAGAGCCACCATGCATCCATGAGTGGAGCTCTGTGTAGATCTGTAAGTGGGAGCCTGAAAGTGAGGAAGCGATAACAGGCGGAGTAAGGGGAAAGATGAAAAAAGAGACAGGTTGAAGAATGAGTGAAGAGTGAGAAAGGCTGAAAAATGAAAAGTAGAGAATAAGAGATAGGGAGAAAAGACATAGAATTGTACGGAAGGAATGAGAGAGAAAGTGACAGCACAAGTTAGAATCAGCTCAGTATTCCAATTTCAAATCCTTAAGAGAGAAGAGAATATGATATGAACAACTGTATGCCAACAAATTGGATAAGCTGGATGAAATGTACAAATTCCTAGAAACACACAATCTACCAAAACTGAATCATGAAGAAATAGAAAATCTGAATAGACCTATAATTAATAAGGAGATTGAACCAGTAATCAAAACCCTCAACAAAGAAAAGCCCTGGACCAGATGGCTTCACTGGTGAATTTTACCAAACATGTACAGATGGACTAACACCAATCCTTCTCAAATTCACCTAATTGCCCTGACCAGAAACTCTAGTTTGAGTAGAAGTGGTAACAGTGGACATCATTGTTTCATCCAGGAGTTTTTGGTTGATTCTTTGGGATTTTCTATATAGACAATCAAGTCATCTGCAACAAAGACAGTTTCTTTCCTCCTTCCCAATGTGTATACCTTTTATTTCCTTTTCTTGTCTTATTGCACTAGCTAGGACTTCCAGTATTATGTTGAATACTAGCGGTGAGAAGGGATATTCTTGCCTTATTCCTAGTCTTAAGGGGAAAACATCTAGTTTCTCACCATTAAGTATGATGTTAGCTATAGGTTTTTGTTCCCCTCTATCCCTAATCTGCTGAGTTTTTTTTTTCTTTATCACGAATGGATGTTGCATTTTGTCAAATTCTTTTTCTGTATCTGTTGATATGATCATATGTTTTCTTTATCTTGTTGATGTGATGGAATATATTAATTGATTTTCAAATGTTGAATCAGGCTTGAATCTCTGGAATAAATCCTACTTGGTTGTGATGTATAATTCTTTTAAAACATTGATGAACATGATTTGTTGATATTTCGATGAGGATATCTGCATCTATGTTCATGGAGATATTGGTCCGTAGTTTTCCTTTCTTGTATTGTCTTTATCTGGTTTTGGTATTAGGATTTCCCTAGAGTTTGCAGGATACCTTTAGAACTAATCTAGGTCCATTTTCAAATATATTGCTTCATGGATAGTGCAGGTATCTTATAACAGAATATTCCCAATTCCTCTCTTCCATCCCTCACAGTGTTGCTGTCATTTGTTTCACTTCTTCATAAGCTATCATATATACATTATTGCTATTATATTGGACAAAAAGTTATCTATTAGATCAATTAAGAATAAGAAATATAAAGGTTTTATTTTATCTTAATTTATTCTTTCTCTAACACTCTTCCTTTTTTATGTAGAGCTGAGTTTCTTACCTATATCATTTTCTTTTCTTTAGAGAACTTCCTTTAACATTTCTTGCAAGCGGGTTTGTCTACTGGTTACAAATTGCTTCAGTTTTTGTTTGTCTCAGAAAATCTTTGTTTCTCCTTCGCTTTTGAAGGATAATTTCACTCTACACAGAATTGCAGGCTTTTTTTTTTTTTTTTTCCTTTCAGTGCTTTATTTTACTTCACTCTCTTCTTGCTTGCATGTTTGTGAAAAAAAGTCTGACGGAATTCTCATCTTTGTTCCTCTATATGTAAGGTGTTTTATTTCCTCTGGCTTTTTGCAAGATTTTCTCTTTGTCTTTGGTTTTCTGCAGTTTGAATATGTTATGTCTAGGCATAGAATTTTTTATTTTTATCCTGGTTTGTGTTTTCTGAGCTTCCTAGATCTGTGGTTTGGTGTCTGTTATTAATTTTGGAAAATTCTCAGCCATTAGTCAAATATTTATTCTGCTCCTCTCTTTCTTCTCCTTCTGGTATTCTCATTACATGTGTGTTCCCCATTTTGAGATTGTCCCACAATTCTTGGATGTTCTATTCTCTTTTTTTTTTTTCATTATTTTTTCTGTTCACATTTTTTTTGGGAAGTTTCTATTAAGGAATCTTCAACCTCACTGATTCTTTCCTCCATTTTGTCAAGTTTACTGATGAGACCATCAAAGGCATACTTCTTTTCTGTTAAGTATTTTTGGTTTCTAGTACTTTCTTTTGATTATTTCTTAGAGTTTCAATCTTTGTGCTTACATTACCCATCCATTCTCGCATGTTGTTCACTTTTCCCATTAGATCCCTTAGCACATTAATCAGTTATTTTAAATTTTTTGTGTGTGTGTGAGGAAGATCAGCCCTGAGCTAACATCTGTGCTAATCCTCCTCTTTTTGCTGAGGAAGACCGGCTCTGAGCTAACATCTATTGCCAATCTTCCTCTTTTTTTTTTCCCCAAAGCCCCAGTAGATAGCTGTATGTCATAGTTGCACATCCTTCTAGTTGCTGCATGTGGGACGTGGCCTCAGTACGGCCGGAGAAGCGGTGCATCGGTGTGCGCCCGGGATCCGAACCTGGGCCGCCACTTGTGGAGCATGTGCACTCAACCGCTAAGCCATGGGGCCGGCCCTAATCAATCAGTTATTTTAAATTCGTGGTCGATGATTCCAAAATATCTGCCCTATGAGTCCAGTTCTTTTTGTGTCTTCAGACTATGTTTCTTCTCCCCTTTTAAATGTCTTGTAATCTTATGTTGAAAGCCAGACATGATGTATTGGGTAACAAAACTGAAGTAAATAGGCCTTTAGTGTAAGGGTTTATGTTCATCTGGTTAGGAGTTATGCTATGTTTACTGCTTGCTGTAGCTGTAGGTGTCTGAAGCTTCAATTTCCTTTAGGTTTCTTGTTCTTGTCTCTCCTCTTGTCTTTGGGTTTCCCTAGAAACACCTTAAATACTCTGAGCCTTGCAGTTCTTTCAGCTGTAATCCTCTGTTATTATACAGGAGTCCTTTTGATGTGTTGGTAAGGTATGGGGGAAGGAGAAGCATCCTATAATTTTATGATTAGGTCTCAGTCTTTTACTGGGTCTGTGTCCCTGGGCTGTGATCTTTACAAGTGCTTCTCAGCCTCCCCCTGTCCCCCACCCTTATATGAGACAGGAAGGCTAGAGGGGGCTGGAGTTGGATATTTCCCTTCCCTCACATAGGTTAGGCTCTGGTAAAGTGGTTTCCCTTGAGGTCAGATAGAGAACAGAATGCTCTGGGCATATTTCAAAATGGTTACTTTTCCCCTGCCCCTGCTGGAAGCATAACAGGACTTTTCTCCAGTCTTCACCAGGAGCACTTAGTGGGTTCCTGGAGGTAAGTCAGCCCCTAAGACTGGGCCCCCAGGTGTTTTTAACTCTCAAGCTAATCCACACTCAGCTTCTAGCAGTTCATAGATTACAGTTTAAGTTTTCCTACCAGTTCCTGGTTCCAGTTGTTTCTGTACTTGGTAAATTGTACTTCTCTGTATTTGCCCATCTTTCCAGTTTTCAGAGTGTTGGTTTACCCTGTGACCTCCATTCTCTGACGCATCTAAGAAGAGTTGCTGATTTTCAGTTTGTTCATCTTTTTTTCTTGTTGTGAGGATGGGAGTGATGACTTCCAAGCTCTTTACATATCGGAGCAGAATATAATCTTTTTTATATGCTGCTGGATTCTGTTTGCTAATATTTTTTGAGGATTTTTTCATCTACATCAGTCAGGGATACTGGTCTATAGTTTTCTTTTCTTGTGATGTCTTTGTCTAGCTTTGGTGTCAGGGTAATACTGGTCTCATAGTATAAGTTAGAAAGTGTTCCCTCCTCTTTTTCTTTTGTTTTTTTTTATACCATCTTAACCATTTTTTATTGTACAGTTCAGTGGCATTAAGTGCATTCATATTGTTGTGCAACTGTCACCACCATCCATCTCCAGACTCTTTTCATCCTGCAAATCTGAAGCTATATATCCGTTAAACAATAAGTCTCCATTCTCCCCTCCCTCTAGCCCCTGCCAACCACCATCCTATTTTTTGTTTCTATGATTTTGAATACTCTAGGTACCTCATATAAGTGGAGTCATACAGCATTTGTCTTTTTATGACTGGCTTGTTTCACTTAGCATAATGTCCTCAAGGTTCACCCATGTTGCAGCATATATCAGAATTTTATTCCTTTTTCCTGGCTAATATTCCATTGCATGTATATAACACATTTTGTTTATCCATTCATCCATCTATGAATACATGGGTTGTCTCCACATTTTGGCTACTGTGAATAATGCTGCTATGAATATGGATGTACAAATATCTCTTTGAGACCCTGCTTTCAATTTTGTGGGGTATATACCTAGAAATGAAATTGCTAGATCATATGGTAATTCTATGTTTTACTTTTTTTTTTTTTTTGAGGAAGACCAGCCCTGAGCTAACATCTATTGCCAATCCTCCACCTCCTTTTTTTCTTTTTCTCCCCAAAGCCCCAGTAGATAGTTGTATGTCATAGTTGCACATCCTTCTAGTTGCTGTATGTGGGACGCTGCCTCAGCATGGCCGGACAAGTAGTGCGTCAGTGCACGCCCGGGATGTGAACCCGGGCCACCAGTAGCGGAGCGCGCGCACTTAATCGCTAAGCCATGGGGCTGGCTCCTATGTTTTACTTTTTGAGTAAATGCCATAGTGTTTTCCACAGTGGCTGTACCATTTTACATTCCCACTAGCGATGCATGAGTGTTCCAATTTCTCCACATATTCTCCAACACTCATTCTTTTCTGTTTTTGTTTTTAAATAATAGCTATCCTAATGGGTGTGAAGTGGTATCTCATTGTGGTTTTGATTTGCATTTCCCTGATGATTAGTGATGTTGAGCATCTTTTCATGTGCTTATTGGCCATTTATCTTCTTTGGAGAAATGTCTATTCAAGCCTTTTGCCCTTTTTTGAATTGGTTTGTTTAGTTTTTGTTGTTGTTGAATTTTAGGAGTTCTCTTTATATTCTGAATATTAATTCCTTATCAGATATATGATTTGCAAATTTTTCTCTCTTGATAGTGACCTTTGACGCACAAAGTTTTTAATTTTGATGAAGTCCAGTCTATCTACTTTTTTTTGGTGTTGCCTGTGCTTTTGGTGTCGTATCCAAGAAATCATTGCCAAACTCAGTGTTGTTATATTTTCCCCTACATTTTCTTCTAAGAGTTTTATAGGTTTAGCTCTTATGTTTAGGTCTTCAAATTACTTTGAGTTAATTTTTGTATATGGTGTAAGACAAGGGTCCAATTTCATTATTTTGCATGTGGATATCCAGTTTTCCCAGCACTCTGTTGAAAAGATTGCCCTTTCTCCATGTAATGGTCTTGGAACACTTGTCAAAAAATCATTTGACCATATATACAAGGGTTTATTTCTGGGCTCTCTATTCAATTCCGTTGGTCTATACATCAGTCTTTATGCCAGTATCACACTGTTTTGATTACTGTAGCTTTATAGTACGTTTTGAAATCAGGAAGTGTGTGCCTTCTAACTTTGTTCTTTTTCAAGATTGTTTTGGCTATTCAGTGTCCCTTGAGATTCCATATGAATTTTAGGCTGGATTTTTCTATTTCTTCAAATTAAAAGTTGGAATTTCGATAAGAATTGCATTGAATCTGTAGTTTGCTTTGGGTAGTATTGACATCTTAACAATCTCTTCCAATCCATAAATGTAACATGTATTTCCATTTATGTCTTATTAATTTCTTTCAACAATATCTTATATTTTTCAGCATACAAGTCTTTCACCTCCTTGCTAGATTTATTTCTAAGTATTTTATTCTTTTCAATGCTATTATGAATGGAATTGTTTTCTTAATTTCCTTTTTGAATTGTTCATTGTTAGTGTTTAGAAATGCAACTAAAGGGCTGGCCCCATGGCTTAGCGGTTAAGTGTGTGCACTCTGCTACTGGCCACCCGGGTTCGGATCCTGGGCGTGCACCGACACACCACTTCTTCGGCCATGCTGAGGCCACATCCCACATACAGCAGCTAGAAGGATGTGCAAATATGACATACAACTATCTACTGGGGCTTTGAGGGAAAAAAAAAAGGAGGATTGGCAATAGATGTTAGCTCAGAGCCGGTCTTCCTCAGCAAAAAGAGGAGGATTAGCATGGATGTTAGCTCAGGGCTGACCTTCCTCACACACACACACACACACAAAAAGAAATGCAACTGATTTTTACCTGTTGTCTTTTTCTTTTTTTTTGCTGAGGAAGACTTGCCGTGAGCTAACATCTGTTGCCAGTCTTCCTCTGTTTTGTATGTGGGTCACTGCCACAGCATGGCTGACAAGTGGTGTAGGTCCACACTGGGGATCGGAACCTGGGAACCCAGGCTGCTGAAGTGGAGCACACCTAACTTAACCACTATGACACAGGGCCGGCCCTTGATTTTTGCCTGTTGAGTTTGTATCCTCCAACTTGGCTGAACTCATTTATTGGCTCTGTATATTAGCTCTAACTGTTTATTAGCTCAAACTGTGTGTGTGTTTGTGTGTGTGTGTGATCTTTAGAGTTTTCTACATATAAGATCATGTCTTTTGCAAACAGAGATAATTTTACTTCTTCCTCTCTAGTTTGGAAGCCTTTTATTTCCTTTTCTTTACTAATTGCTCTGGCTAGAACTTCCAATACTATGTTGAATAGAAGTGACATAAGCAGCCTTGCTTTGTTCCTGATCTTAGAAGAAAAGCTTTCCATCTTAAACCATTGACCATGTTGGTCGCTGTGGGATTTTACTGTGTTGAGGTTGTTTCCTTCTATTCCTAGTTTCTTGAGTGTTTTTATTGTGAAAGGGTGTTGAATTTTGTCGAAATGATGCTTTCTCTGCATCATTTGAGGTGATCATGTGACTTTTTTTCTTCATTCTGTTAATGTGGTGTATTACACCAATCAAGTTTCAAATGTTGAACCATCCTTGCATTCCAGGAATAAGTCCCACTTGGTCATAGCATATAATCCTTTTAATATGCTGCTGACTTTGGTTTGCTAGTATTTTGTTGACGATTTTTGCATCAATGTTCATAAGGGATAATGGTCTGTAGTTTTCTTTTCTTGTAGAATCTGCCTGGCTTTGGTATCAGGGCAATGGTGTTCTTATAGAACAAGTTACGAAGTGCTCCTTCATCTTCAACTTTTTGAAAAAGTTTGAGTTTGAGAAGGATTGGTGTTAGTTCTTATGTAAATGTTTGGTATGATTCGCCAGTGAAGCCATCAGGTCTAGAGCTTTTCTTTGTTGGGAGGTTTTTGATTACTGATTCAATCTCCTCACTAGCTATAGGTCTATTCAGATTTTCTATTCATGATTCAGTCTTGGTAGGCTTTGTGTTTCTAGGAACTTGCCCATTTCATCCAGCTCATTCAAATTGTTGGCATACATTGTTCACAGCACTCTCTTATCCTTTTCATTTCTGTAGAATTGGTAGTAATGTCCCCACTTTTATTTCTAAATTTAGTAGTTGGAGTCTTCTCTTTTATTTTTCCCCCTCAGCCAATCTAACTAAAGGTTTGTCAATTTTGTTGATCTTTTTGAAGTACCAAGTTTTGGTTTTGTTGATTTTCTCTATTGTATTTCTATTCCCTATGTCATTTATCTCTGCTCTAACTTTTATTATTTCCTTCCTTCTGCTAGCTTTGAGTTGGTTCAATTTGTTCTTTTTTTTGCTCCTTAAGTTGTAAAGTTAGGTTGTTGGTTTTAGATCTTTCTTTTTTTAATGCAAGAGCATTTATAGCTATAAATTTCCTCTTTAGCACTGCTTTCACCATGTCTCATATGTTTTTTAATTAATTAATTAATTTTTAATTTTTTATTATTTCTTTCTTTTGTGTGAGGAAGATCAGCCCTGAGGAGGATTATGCTAATCCTCCTCTTTTTGCTGAGGAAGACCGGCTCTGAGCTAACATCTATTGCCAATCCTCCTCTTTTTTTTCCCCCAAAGCCCCAGCAGATAGTTGTATGTCATAGCTGCACATCCTTCTAGCTGCTGTATGTGGGAGGCGGACTCAGCATGGCTGGAGAAGCAGTGCATCGGTGCGCGCCCGGGATCCGAACCCGGGCCGCCAGTAGTGGAACGCGCACACTTAACCACTAAGCCATGGGCCAGCCCTCTCATAAGTTTTGATATGTTGTGTTCTCATTCTCATTCATCTGTAAGTATTTTCTAATTTCTCTTATGATTTCTTATTTTATCCATTGGTTGTTTAAGAGTGTGTTAATTTTCACAAATTTGTGCATTTTCCAGTTTTCCTTCTGTTATTCATTTCTAAATTCATCCAGTTACGGTTGGAGAAGATACTTTGTATGATATCTATCTTTTAAAAATCTACTGAGATTTAATTTGTGGCATACCATTTGTCTATCCTGGAGAATGTGCCATGTGCATTTGAGAAGAATGTGTATTCTGTTGTTGTGGAATAGAATGTTCTGTATATGTTTGTTAGATCTAGCTGAATTATTGTGTTGTTCAAGTCCTTGTGTCCTTACTTATCTTTTGTCTGTTTGTTCCATCCATTACTGAGAGTGGGGTATTGAAGTATCCAAGTATTATTGTAGTATTGTCTATTTTTCCCTTCGATTCTGTCAGTTTTTGCTTCATATATATTGATGGTCTGTTATTAGGCGTGTAAATGTTTGTGTGTAAAAAGATAATTGTCATATCTTTTTCTATATTAAACCTTTTATTAATATATAATATCCTTCTTTGTCTCTTGTATCTTTTTTTTTATTTAAAGTCTATTCGGTCTGATATTAGAAGCCCTGCTCTCTTTTGGTTACTATTTGCATGGAATACCTTTTTCCATCCTTTCACTTGCAATCTATTTGTGTCTTGGGTCTAAAGTAAGTCTCTTGTAGACAACATATATATTTTTGTGTGTGTGAGGAAGATCAGCCCTGAACTAACATCCATGCTAATCCTCCTCTTTTTGCTGAGGAAGACCAGCTCTGAGCTAACAACTATTGCCAATGCTCCTCCTTTTGTTTTTCCCCAAAGCCCCAGTAGATAGTTGTATGTCATAGTTGCACATCCTTCTAGTTGCTGTATGTGGGATGCAGCCTCAGCATGGCCGGACAAGCGGTGCGTCGGTGCGTGCCCGGGATCCAAACCTGGGCCGCCAGCAGCGGAGCGCGCACACTTAACTGCTAAGCCACGGGGCCGGCCCATAGACAACATATTGTTAGAACATTTTTCTTATCTATTCTGCCAATCAGTGTCTTTTGATTGTAGAGTTTAATCCATTTACATTTAAAGTAAATAAGGAGGGACTTCCTTCTGTCGTTTTGCGGTTTGTTTTTCATAAGCCTTATAGCTTTTATTGTCCCTCATTTTCTACTTTACTGTCTCCTTTTGTGTTTAGTTGATTTTGTGTAATGAAACATTTTACTTCTCACTTCCCTTTGTGTATATTCTATAGCCATTCTTTGTGCTTACCATGGGGATTACATTTAACATTCTAAACTTAGAACACTCATTTTAATGTATATCAGCTTAACTAGTGCAGAAACTTGCCTCCTTTACAGTTCCATTCCCATCTCTTTCGCAAATTACAACAGTATACATTGTGTGTCAAAAAACATAAATAATTGTTTTTTAATAGTCTCTTAAATCATATAGAAAACAAAATGTAGAGTTACAAACCATTGTCACAATAATAGTAGCTTTTATAATTTCCCATTTATTAATGTTTACTCACATCTTTATTTCTTCATATACTTTTAAGTTACTGTCTTGTGTCCTTTCACTTCAACTTGTAGGACTCCCTGTAGCATTTTCTTTCAGGGCAGGTCTAGTGGGAATGGACTCCCTCAGCTTTTGTAAAATCTGAGAATGTCTCAATTTCTCCTTCACTTTTGAAGGGAAGTTTTTCTAGATATAGGATTCTTGGTTGACTTTTTTTTCTTTTAGTACTTCGAATATATCATCCCACTACCTTCAGGTTTCCAAAGTTTCTGATTTCTCCTTTGATTTCTTCGTTGACCCAATCGTTGTTCAGTAGCATTTTGTTTAATCTCCACGTATTTGTGGCTTTTCTGATTTTCTTCCTATAGTTGATTTCTAGTTTCAAACCGTTGTGGTCAGAAAAGATGCTTTGTATTATTTCAATCTTCTTAAATTTATGGAGACTTGTTTTGTGGCCTAATATGTAGTCAATCTTGGAGAATGTTCCATGTGCATTTGAAAAGAACGTGTATTCTTCGGTTTTTGGATGGAATGCTCTGTATATATCTACTAGGTCCATCTGTTCCAGTGTGTCATTTAAGGCCAATGTTTCCTTATTGATCTTCTGTTTGGATGATCTATCCATTGGTGTAAGTGGAGTGTTAAAGTCCCCTACTATTATTGTGTTACTGTCTATTTCTCTTTTTATGTCTGTTAATAATTGCTTTATATATTTAGGTGCACCTACATTGGGTGCATAGATATTTACAAGTGTTATATCCTCTTGTTGGATTGTTCCCTTGATCATTATGTAATGCCCTTGTCTCTTTTTACAGTTTTTGTTTTAAAGGTTATTTTGTCTGATATGAGTATTGCTACCCCAGCTTTCTTTTCTTTGTCATTTGGGTGGAGTATCTTTTTCCATCCCTTCACTTTCAGTTTGTGAGTGTCTTTAGGTCTGAAGTGTGTCTCTTGTATGCAGCATATATATGAGTCTTGTTTTATCCAATCAGCCACCCTATGCCTTTTAATTGGAGGATTTAGTCCATTGACGTTTAAAGTAGCTATTGATAAGTATGTAGTTACTGCCATTTTTTAACTTTTTTTTTTTCTCAGTGTTTTAGTAGTCCTTCTCTGTTCCTTTCTCCTTCTATACAGAATTCATGGTCTCTTTAGTTTGACCCCTGTCTGAAAGCTCTACTCTTTAACTCCCCTCCTCCCTCATTTTATGTTTTTGATATCATATCTAACCTCTTTTTTGTGCATTTGTATCCATTACTCTCTTATCATGGAAATAGATAATTTTTCCTATTTGTGGTCTTCTTTTTTCCCCTTAAATCAGTCCCTTTAACATTTCTTATAGCACTGGTTTCTTGTTGACAAATTCCTTTAATTTTTGCTTGTCTGGGAAATTTTTGATCTCTCCTTCCATTTTGAATGATAACCTTGCTGGGTAGAGTATTCTTGGCTGTAAGTTTTTTCCTTTTAGCACTTTAAATATATCGTGCCACTCTCTTCTAGCCTGTAAGGTTTCCGCTGAGCAGTCAGCTGATAGCCTTATGGGGTTTCCTTTGTATGTAACTTGTCTTTCTCTTGTGGCTTTTAGGATTCTCTCTTTATCTTTAATTCTGGACATTTTGATTATGATGTGTCTTGGTGTGGGCCTCTTTGGGTTTATCTTATTTGGGGCTCTCTGTGCTTCCTATACCTGGATGTCTGTTTCCTTCCTTAGGTTAAGGAAGTTTTCATCTATTATTTCTTGAAATAGATTCTCTGCCCCCTTGTCTCACTCTTCTCCTTCCGGGACACCTATAACATGGATGTTAGTATGCTTGATGTTGTCCCAGAGGTCCCTTAGACTGTCCTCACTCTTTTTAATTCTTTTTTCTTTTACCTGTTCAGCTTGGGTAATTTCTTCTAGTCTTTCGTCCAGCTCGCAGATCTGTTCTTCTGTATCCTCTACTCTGCTTTTGAGTCCCTCTAGTGAATTTTTCATTTCCAGTATTGTATTCTTCATTTCTGATTGGTTCTTTTTTATATCTTCCATTTCTTTGTTGACATTCTCACTGAGTTCATCTATTCTTTTCCCCAGATCAGTGAGCATCCTTAACACACTTTGTTTGAACTCTCTGTCAGGTAGGTTGCTCATTTCTGTTTCACTTAGTTCCTTTTCTGGAGTTTGGTCCTGTTCCCTTACTTGGAATGTATTCCTTTGCCTCCTCATTTTGCCTCTTTCCCTGTGCTTGTGTCTACGTATTAGGTAGGTCAACTACGTCTCCTGCTCTTGGATAGGTGACTTTATATAAGTGATGCCTTAGGAGGCCTGTAATGTGCTTCCCTCAGTTCTCAATGTTCCAGGGGTGACCCCTATGTGGGCTACGTGTGTCCTTCTGTTGTGGCCTGTTTGCTCTCCCTGTAGGCGCCCAGGGAGGCCAAGTTATGCTCCTGGCCAGCTGTTGTAATGCTCAGCTGCTTCTAGTTGTTGTGGGCCCTTCAGTCTCTTTATCAGGTCTGGGGAGCCCCAGCACAGTTGGCTGCAAGTTCTAATACCACATTTGTGTTGCAGTATTTCTTTTAAGTGAGTGGGCCAGAGTGGCAGGTTGTTAGGCTCAGGGGCTTACAATTGCTATAAGCCTCCAGCCTTTAGGTCTCTTGTCAGCTCTCTGAGGATTGCAGCTGGGTGGGGCTGGCCTCAGGCACAGGAGCACCCAATTGTTTCAGGCTTTGGAAGGTGGGGCAAACCCCCTATGTGGGTCTTTGAGAAGCACAAGTCTTCTGCAGCTGACAAGCCCTGCCACCCACAGGTCCACACACACAGTCAACACAGTCCTGCCCTGTGTGCGCACCCCGACCTCCTGAAGTGGACCCAGTCTCTCCACGGTGGGAGTCCCACACACTCCACCACCGCCCCACACTCTCCACCAGCTCCTTGTGCACGCCCTGCCCCACTGAAGTTGGCTCAGTTGCCAGGCTGCAGAGAATCCAGTCACCAATCTATGCAGGCCCACAAGTTGCCTGAGGGCTTGTTGGGTGGGGCCAGTCTCTAGGGTGGGCTGCCTGCCCTGGCTGAGCTGGATTAAATCGGTGCTCTAGTGGGTGGGGCAGACCTGGGCTAGCAGGCCCTAGGGAGAACTCCAATGGTGTCTGTGTCAGCACGCCCACACCAGGCCACAACAATGGCCGCCACCAATGTCTCAGTCCCTGGAGAGGTCTCACCTCTCACTGCAATGCACTCAGAGCCTATCAGGTGAGTCTCTTTTCACCAAAGCACTGTGCACCTTTCTTTCTGGTGATTTTCAGTTGCTTTCTGAAATGGGTGAGTTTGTGCATGGGCCCTTTAAGAGCTGGTTTTAATTTCTTTGTAAACCAGCTTTTCTGGGGATACTCCCCAATGTTTTAGTAGTAGGCAAAGTCAAATATTACGTCACTCATCTCTATTGTGCTGGGTCCACAAAGTGCCTACAGTGGGGGCATTCCCCTGCTCAGGGCCCCGCTTCTCCAGGGAGGGCTCCTCCTTTGGGCTGCTCCCGGGCAGTTGTGAAGCTGGCGGCTTGTGAAGGTGGCGTTTTTTCTCTCCAGAAGGGAGTTTCTGCCTCTTTCACCCCTCAATTAGGATTGTCCTTTGTTGCAGGAGTTCCTCTTATCCAGGTTTTAGTTCTGCCTCAGGGGTAATTTTTCCATGAATAGTTGTAAATTGGCTGTGTCCGCAGGAGGAGGTGAGTTCAGAGTCTGCTTATGCCGCCATCTTGACTTCTCTCCCAGGCTTCCAAAGTTTCTAATGAGAAATCTGCTTATAATATTATTGAGAATCCCTTGTATGTGACAAGTCACTTTTCTCTCGTTGCTTTCAAGATTCTCTTTGTCTTTTTCTTTCTTGAATATAATGTGTCTTGATTATAAAATGGGTCTCTTTGAGTTCTTCCTACTTGGAGTTTGTTGAACTTTTCAGATGTTTATATTCATATATTTCATCAAATTTGGCAAGTTTTCAACCATTATTTCTTCAAATAATCTCTGTGTCCCTTTCTTTCTCTCTTTTCCTTCTGAGACTTTCACAATGCATATGTTGGTTTGCTTGATAATGACCCACAGGTCCTATAGGCTTTGTTTACTTTTCTTCAATCTTTTTACTTGCTGTTCCTCAGATTTGATAATTTCAAGTGTCCTATCTTCAAGTTTGATGATTCTTTCTTCTGCCTACTCAAATCTACCTTTGAATCCCTCTAGTGAATTTTTCATTTCAGTTATGTACTTTTCAGCTCCAGAATTTTTTTTTTTGTTTCTTTTTCGGTTTTCTATATCTTTATTGATATTTTCATTTTGTTCATACATCACTTTCTTGATTTTTCTCCGTGTCTTTCTTTAGTTCTTTGAGCATCTTTAAGACAGTTGTTTTAAAGTCTTTGTCTAGTTGGTCTTCCATCTGATCTTTCTCAGGGACAGTTTCTATTGGTTTATTTCTTTTCCCCTAATAATGTGGTAACTGGAAACCAGATGCTCCTCCTTCCCTAGTTTTCTGGGGTTTTTTTTCTTTGAGGAAGATTGGCCCTGCGCCAACATCTGTCTCCAATCTCCCTTTTTCTTTTTTTCTCCCCAAAGCCCCAGAACATAGTTGTATATCATAGTTGTAGAGCTGTAGCTCTTCTATGTTGGATGCCACCTCAGCATGGCTTGATGAGTGGTGAGTAGGTCCATGCCCAGGATCCAAACCAGCAAACCCCGGGCCGCTGAAGTGGAATGCGTGAACTTAACTGCTATGCCACTGGGCCGGCCCCATGTTTTTTGCTTTTTGGTTGCTATATGCTATCTCTGTGCTGAGGATAAGACTGAGCTGTAAACTGAAAGTCTCCTCAGGTCTTTTCTGAGCCTGCACCTTTCCCTGGGCATGCATGGTGACTCTAATTTCCGCTGTATATGCGGTTGCTTTTGAATGTCCTAGTCTTTAATGTCTGGCTCCCAAAAGGGGAAAAAGAGAAAAATGAAAGGGAAAAAAGGTGCCTGTCCTTTAACTCCCCTGGGAGTCACTTCAGCCAGAGGGAGAAAGGCTAGCAACAATGGTGTGTGTGTGTGTGTGTCTGTGTGTGTGTGCAACAAACGCTGCCTGCCTCTGTGCATGCACCTCTTGGTCAGAAGCAGCAATCAGTGATGAGAACCCAGATCCCTCATATTTGAAGGGCAGCGTCCTTATTGCCCAACCTGGCTCCAACAAGCTGCATGCACGTTGCTCCAGGAACATGTGCACTGCTACCCACCACAGAACTGGGGGGTGGGGGATGGGTAGCTGCTGCAGAGCTAAGAGCTGAAATTGACTGAAATTAAGTGCAATTTACCATTCAAGCCTAGTTACACCAGAAAGATTCTGCCAGTACAATTGGTATCTGGGTGGGGAGATGGATTCTTGGTGCTTCCTCTTCTGCCATCATCTTCCTTCCTCCTCCGTTAATTTTTGGAAGAGCTTGTGAAGGATTCATGTTAATTCTTTTTTAAATGTTTGGTAGAATTCATAGTGAAGTCATTTGGCCTAGGCTTTTCTTTGTGGGAAGTTTTTTTTTTTTTTATTACTAATTCAATGTCTTTAATTGTTACAGATCTATTCAGATTTTATATTTCTTCTTGAGTTAATTTTGGTAGTTTGTGTTCTTCTAGGAATTTGTCCATTTCATCTAGGTTATCTAACTTGTTGGCATAGAACTGTTCATAATATTCCTTTATAATCCTTTTCTGTTTATTGGTGACACCTCTTCTTTAGTTCCTGTTTTATAATTTGAGTCTCCTGTTTTTCTTAGTCAAGCCATCTAAAGGTTTATGAATTTTGTGGATTTTTAAAACAATCAACTTTAAGTTTCACTGATTTTCTCTAGTGTTTTTCTATTCTCTGTTTCATTTATTTCTGCTCTTGCCTTTATTATTTTATTCCTCTGCTTGCCTTGGATCTAGTTTGCTCCTTTTTCTAGTTTCTTAAGGTTTGTTGTTTTTAGGAGTTCTTTATATACTCTGGTTATTAACTCCTTATCAGATATATGATTTGCAAATATTGTCTCCCATTCTGTGGGTTGCCTTTTCACTCTGTTGAGTGTCTTTTGATGCAGACACAACTGATTTTTGTGTTAATTGTGTGCCCTATAACTTTGCTAAATTTCTTTGCTCTAGTAGCTTTCTTGTGGGTTCTTTGGGGTTTTCTCTATATAGGATCATGTCATCTGTAAATAGAGACTTTACTTCTTCCTTTCCAATTTGGATGCCTTTTATTTTTTTCTTGTCTAATTACTTTGGCTCAAACTTCTGAGGTTATTTGAGCCAAATTGGTTTGGCTCAAATCAAAATAAAAGGTGATGGTGAGCATCCTTGTCTTGTTCCTGATCTTGGGGGAAAAGCTCTCAATCTTTCACCATTGAGTATGTTAGCTATCAGTTTTTCACAAAACCCCTTTATCACGTTAAGGAAGTTCTCTTCTATTCCTAGTTTTCTAGTGTTTTTATCAAGAAAGGGCATTGGATTTTGTCAAATGCCTTTTCTCCATCAAGCTGATCACATGGGTTTTTCCTGTGTTGTACTATATTGATTGATTTTCTAATGTTGAACCACCCTTGCATTTCTGCGATAAATCAATTTGGTTATGGTATATAATCCTTTTACTATGCTGTTGGATTTAGTTCACTTGCATTTTGTTGACGATTTGCTAAGAACTATTTTTCCATTCATTTACAGTGTGTTTATATTTATTTCATGCAGTACTGTTAGAATAGCTGGTTTATTGGTTTTGATATGGGTTGGCATCTGTCAGTGGATTTTTCCTTTTAGATCTGGTCATGTAGTGAGTAAATCTGGATTATATAATGGACATTTCGAATACTACATCATGAGACTCTAGATTCTGTTAAAATCCCCTCATGAATATTTTTGTTTCAGCAGGCAATTTAACCTCTGGCCAGAGAGACAGGGCTCTTTAGAAGTTTTAGCTGCCTCTGCCACCACTACAGCTATATCTCTATGATGGGGCTACCCTTTGCCCAAAACAGGAAGAAAAAAGAAAAGGTGATTCCCCTTCCTCAAACCAGTGTCCCCTTTTCCTGGTTCCTCTACCCAGAAGACAGTTTTAGCTGCAAGAGGCAAACTGCTGCAGCCACGCAACTTTTGCCTCTGCTTAGGGGAAGGCCAGGGGGGAAAAAAGGAAAAAAAAAATGGGATTTCCTATGTTCTCCAGCTTACAGGGTCCCTCTTCCTGGTACTCTGGCCAGAGCTAAGATGGGTTCTTTTGGGTTTTTTGCAGCCTGACCTAAGAGGTAAAAGCCATGAAAAAGGAAAAACACCAGGAAACTCACCCCTGTATGGATTGCTTAAGTAGTGACTCCCCTCCTAATCCACCTGCTTTTATTTTTCAGTCTTCAGGTAACTCCCTTTGTATTTTTTTCAACTTGTAATTGTAATCAGTGGGAGACAGGCTGTAGTGGGCTTAATTAAATCTAGACCAGCAATGTAAGTTGGGAAACAACTTCTGAGAACTCATGAATCTGTGCTTTCACATGATTTCACAAGAGCCAAAACTGCTGTTTTCCATTTAAATTTGCTCAAACTGATGCTGGGAGGACACATTTGAGGAGAATTTGTGAACTGGAGTTTGCTTTCACAAAAACATCTGTCTCAGCTATATTTGTTCAAACTCCTGGTAGGAAGTTAGTTTTGAGAATTTATGAATCTGCACTCAATTTTCACAAAAATTGCTTCATTCTTATTTCATTCAGATTTGCTTGAACATATTTTTGAGATGATCTTTTGGATTGGAGTTTCTTTTCTTTTTTTTTGTGAGGAAGATCAGCCCTGAGCTAACATCTGATGCCAATCCTCCTCTTTTTTCTGAGGAAGACTGGCCCTGAGCTAACATCAGTGCCCATCTTCCTCTACTCTATATGGGACGCCGCCACAGCATGGCTCAACAAGCAGTGCGTCAGTGCACGCCTGGGATCCGAACCGGCGAACCCTGGGCTGCCACAGCGGAGCACGCGCACTTAACCGCTTGCGCCACTGGGCCGGCCCCTGGATTGGAGCTTCTTTTAACAAAAATTGTTTAATATCCTTCTGCTGGGAAGTTAGTTTTGAGAACTCTTGAATCTGATCTTGTTTTCATGAAAGACTATTATTTCACCTAGGTTTGTACAATTAACTCATCTTGAGAAGTTAATTTTGTGAACTCTGGACTCTGAGCTCATTTGTACAATAATTTTGGGATTTGGCTAGATATGCTCTAATTCATGTTGGGAAGTTACTTTCAGTGTTTGTTTTCAAAACTATCTTTTTTCATCTAAATCTGCTTCAACATGGTTGGGAAGATACTTTTTAGAATTTATGTATCTGAGTTCGTTATTACAAAAACTGCTATGTTTCATCTAAGATGTGCTCAAATTCACTCTCTGAAGTTTCTTTTGAAAATTATTTGTGAATCCGAGGTTTTTTCTTTTGTTTACAAAAGCTACTGTTTCAGTTACTTTTTCAAAATACTTTGAAAACTTCCTTTTGAGAAAAACTTGTGCATTTGAGCTTTTCAAAAAATTGAAGGGCATGCAATGGGAGAGGTCATTGCTTTTGCCTCCCTCCAAAAGGCCAGAGCTGAGGCAAAACCATGCCCAACATATTCTAGGCCTCCGTCAGGAATGCCATGTCACACAATTCCAGGAGGCACCAATCACTTTCTATCTAGGGCAGGGATCAGGACAAATCTGGTCTGTGGATCGTTTTTGTAGGATAAGTCAAGAATGGATTTTCCATTTCTAAAGAGTTGTTAAAAATAAGAAAAGGTATATGTGATAGATCATATGTGGCCCACAAAGCTTAAAATATTTACTATCTAGCCCTGGACAAAAGCTTTGACAACACTGTTCAATGATTACCACTCATAGACTGGAAGACAAAAGGTCCCCCTTGGAACTGGGCAACACAATGGCTCTGCCTCCCAGCAAGCAATGCTAACCTGGCCAAATTTAGTACAAGGCAGCCTAGCCCAGATATGCATAGGCTCTTCAGCCTTTCCATCACCTCTCCTCCCTGGTTCCGTGACCTCTGTGGCCACTCCTCTCTCTGGCTTCCCTTTCATCTACCACTCACATGTTGAGAGTTCAGTCCTTAGCCCTGTCCTCCTCTATGCTGCCCATTCCAGAAATATAATTAGCACTAAGTACAACGGTTAAGAGCTAGGATCATCGAGTCAGGCTGCCTTGTTGATCTATCTCCCTTACTTCGTAGTTATGTGACACCAAGAAAATCACTTAACGTCTTTGGGGCTCAGTTTCCCCATCTATGAGATGTAAGATATGAGAGATAAGAGTATGATTAAATGAGGTAAGGCATGTAAAGCACCCAGCATGTAAGCAGTCAATAATGTTGGCACTGATAAATGCTACCCACTACCACACTTTCGACAACTATTTATAAGCCACTCACTTCAAAGATCTTTTGTTCTTTCCCTTCTGTAATAGACTAATAATTGTCCTCCGGTGTCCATTCTCCCCTTCCTCCTTTTAGTAATAGAACTCCCTAAGTTTAAATGAACACACAACCACCCAGCTAGAGGCATTTTAGTCTTCCCCACAGAGTGGTAAAAATATGAGACTAAGTTCTAGCCAATGGGATCAGTGCAATCTCCAGGCCCTGTACTTCCTCTTCCCTTTCCTATGGGCTTGAACAAGGATGTGGGGATGGTAAGCCAGCTTTAACCACGCAGATGAGAACCACCACCTACTGCGATGATGGAGCAACAAGATAGTGGGATCCTGGGTCTCTAGATGATCTTAACAGAACACAGTTGCTTAACCCCAAGCCTCGACCACTCACCCACCTCTGGACTGTCACATGAGAAGTAAACTATTTTGTCTGAATCATTGTTTTGGCGTTCCTTTCTTACAGTAGCTTAGCCTATAGTCTAATTAAGATGCATCCCAAACTTAATCTCCAATTCCCCTGTGTCCCAAACGCACCTCAAAATCAACATTCGTAAAACCAATCTCATTATTAGCCCACCCTGCAGGCTTGCTACTCTTGTATTCTTGAATGCAAACACTATTGCAATTATTTCTTGGTAACGGCCCTATTATCTATTTATCCCCAGTCAGGAGACTGTCGTTCTTGATCCCTACTGCTCCCAGATTCATCTGGTCACAGAAACCCCTCAGTTTGTTACATCCATCCCTCTTTGATCTCGCCCTCACCTCTGATCCTAACCACCCTGGCTTTAGATGATTTTACTTTCTGGTTGGCTCTCTGCTTCCAATTCCATACTCTATAACGCTGCTCCACTACCCTTCTTCAAACTGGATTCATTCATGTATTTTGTTTCCCAAAGTCCAAAGCATTTAAATTCCTCACGAGATGGCCCCAGGTGAAGTCTCTAGTCTATCTCCTGCACACACCCTCACATACCCTTTACACCAAACACACTATTCTTTAACTCCTCCAACCCTCTGCACTTGCTCATTTTCTGTTGCCTGTATCAATGCTTCTCCAACGTGGAGGATCATTTAAAAAAAATTCCAATCTACCGTGGATCAATACTTTTAAAAATACAATATACACAAATTACACAAATGAGAAAAATGATCACATGCTTTCATGTCACATTAGTGGTCAAGGTTCTCAGTGCTACTCATAATTACGGTGGCTGTTTTGTCATGGACAGGTAAACTGTGGACCCATAATGGTCCAATAACCACACCTCACACAGGTCTAGTCTAACTCTCCCCTATACCTGCCTGATGAACCACCACCCATCTACCCGCAAGGGCCAACCACTACTACTGCCTCCCATATGCTTCCCCTGATATTTATGCCCCATAGTCACATCCTGTTCAATATAGCCACCTTTTTTTCATATCCGTGTCCTAATTTATCACATTATTACAGTCTTCTCCCAAACGTCAAAGAGCAGCAAGCTCTCTGAAGTCAGAGATGTGTACAAGTCATTCTGCACCCTGAGCCTTGGGCCTGTCATGTGGTAGAAGCTCAGAAATATAATTAGCAAATGAACGTGTCCAACACACCTCTGTGGTGACATGCAGACAAGCAGGAACTGTAACAACTCTAAATAGACCTTTAATGACTGGGGTGCGGTTTAGAACTTAAAAGTTGAGTGGTCTAGGCCATGGGGACAGAAGTGAAGCGATCAGTAGGCTGTCTGAGACTGTTGCTGGCGGTAGCCACCCCGGCGCATGTACCCCTCGTTTTTGCGGTAGCCATCCTTCTGGTCTGCAAGACAGAGATGGGAAAGGGAGGGGGTAAATGCCAGGGGAGAGGCAGTGAGGGGGCCAGGACCCTGGGAGAGCAGAGGGGATAGAACCACTCACCTCGGAAGTAGCCACCGTAGGTACCCTGCTTGTGGTCAAACACTCGCTCATTATTTTCCACCAGGCTGCCTAGCTTCTCGGCTAGCTGAAGAGCCAGGTTCTGTTGGGCAGTGGGCTCAGTGCGGTGCATCACTACTGTCTGCGTCGGCTGGTCCAGGGAGGCCTGACAAGAGGGAGGCAGAGGATGCAACACGACACAGGTCAGACCTCTCCACTCCAAACTCTCCACGACTCCACCTGCCCATTTACCATCCCTGGCCCTCACCATCAACTCTTCATTAATGATCATCTTGCTGATGATAGAGTGCACAGTGGGCAGGTCCAGCTCAAACATGTCAGACAGTGTCTCCATGCTAGGGAGAAATAAAGCAGAGAGCAGGGAGCAGTCAGGACCCTCGACAACAAAGCTGCAGCCCCTCTGCCTCCTCAGGGCTCACCCTACCTGATGGAATCATAGACACTGCTGTACGTGAAGAGGTATGTCCGCAATGACTCTTCCTGAATCTTCCTGTGGGAGAAGAGAGAAACGGGGGAGAGCTTCAGGAAAGGTGGCCAACCAGTCTTTTCTTCTCCACCCACCAGGGCCTCCCTCTCTGCTCACCTAACCAGCATGGTTCGGACTTTGTCAGCCTCAGGGAAAAGGTCCCACACTTTGCCATTCATCTTCTCATTGATGATAAAACTGTGGCAGGTCTTCCAGTCACCCATCTTCATGGCCTTGGAGGCAGCAACCACATGTTCCCTCATTGACTCAGGGGGACCTGAAAGGTTGGGAATGAGGCAGGGCCTAGGGAAACTTGGGACCAAGGTTCCTGCCCCTGTGAGCACTGTTTAAGGAGGAACATAGGCCAGGAAAGCAAACAACCAGACTGGGGACCCTCCCAGCTCTCCACTAAATAGCCACATATTGTATAAGTCACTTAATATTGGAATATATTTATTTAGATTTAGACTCAGTCCATAGATGTGCTTCAGGGGATTGGTGAACCCCCTAAAAATGATGACAAATTGCTGTGTGTATCCTTATGTACATTTTCCTAGAAAAAGGGTCCATAGCTTTCATCAGATTCGTAAAGGTTCCTTGACCTAAAAAAAAAAGCCCAACGTCTCAACTGGAACAGTATTTACCGAACTTCATTGCTTCTTATACCACTTTCATGATTTTTGCCATATCTATATATCACACTGTTATCAGCTTTTCTTTCTTTTTTCTTTTTTTGTGAGGAAGATCAGCCCTGTGGTAACATCCATGCCCATCTCCCTCCACTTTATATGGGACGCCACCACAGCGTGGCTTGCCAAGCGGTGCGTCGATGCGCACCCGGGATCCGAACCGGCGAACCCCGGGCCGCCGCAGTGGAGCGCGCACGCTTGACTGCTTGCGCCACTGGGCCGGCCCCTCAGCTTATTTTTCTTTAAAGCAGCTCACTCCTTTTCCTTAAAAAATTTAGCTTCACTTTACCTCTGTGAAACCACAGATTTGACGTGCTGATTATGGACTTGGTTCCCCAAATACCATCCTGAGACAAGCCAGGAAGGTAACACATGGCAAAGAAGAGTAACTGGAATTCAAGGTAGACAATAAAGTGCAAACGCTCTAACACTAGAAATGGATGGTAAGTGGAGGGAAACACGAACATGGCAGATCCTAGGACAGGGACAGCGAGCTCAAATGTGTACAGAGATCAGGTCCAGGGAGAAATGTACGAATAGGGCTAAGAATAAAGAAAAGCACACAGCCCTTTTGGATCAGCTTCCATTCTGTCACCTTTGAAAGATGCAAGGTTAGAGGTTCAAAGAATATTTCTCTACAAACCAAACAGTAGTGCAGAGCTGAAACAGAAATTGGCTTTTGGCTCCACTGCAGGCAGTAACAGAGGCAGGGACTGCAGTGAACCAGAGAGCCCTAAGAGATGCTGGAAGTGAGGATTTTCATTGGAAGTTTTCCAATTAAAACAAAATAAAGTATTACTACCTAAGCCAAATAAAATTTGCCTAAGGGGCACCTGCACTCTAGCATGACCATACACACAACCAGCAGAGGACAAATATGTAAGGGGATGTGGCTGTGGACAGTAAGCTTGGCTCACTCACCAAGTCCTTCCATGCACCAACCTCACAGGAAGGGCACAATTTAAATTCTTTTCACAGTGAAATCACAACTCACTCAACCCTGGACTTAATGACCTGATCTTTCAGAAGTGATCAAAGGAACCAATGTTCGATTCTCGAATGCCAAGGATCTAGTTGCGTTGGCTGGAAAATAATGTGCATGAAGGAGAAAAATAGGATAAAAGGTTAGAAAGGCACATATTAGCTGTGTTAAACTTGGATAAGTCACTTAACTTCTGTGCCTCAGTTTCCTAATCAGGAAAAAGGGAGTAATAATAGTACCTACATCAGAGGATTATTACTAATGAAAATTAAATGAATTATTATTTATAAAACACTTAAAACAGTGCTAGGCAGGAAAAAAGTACTATGTAAGTTCACATTAAAAAATATTGGAGTCAGGTCATGGAGAGTCTAACTTAGTGACTAAGGAGGCTGGACTTTATTCTGTAGGCAATGAAGAACTTCTAAAGGTGCTGGGGGTGTATAACATCACTGATTTGGCAGAAAGAAAATGCTGACACATACAGACTGAAGGGGAGAGTGACAGGAAGCAGGGAACTTAACTTGTAGGGTAAGAGAATGCATCCTACCGTAAGAGGCTACAGAGAAAGGATGCCTTTAGGTTCTACACAGAGATGTCATGAAATCAAACGGAATCATCTTGTAAGAAGGTTAGTCCCTTTAGTTTCTCTAAACTCTTATGATTAAAAGCAATCAAAGAATGAACAAAGTTTGCTGCACTGCCGAGCCCCACACTCACCCAGCAAGGGCTGTCGCTCGCCCACCCGCAGCTGGTGATGGAACTGCTTGCTGATCATGCGCCGGCGGGCATCACTCTCATGCGCGGCCATGTAGGGGATCTCCAAGAGCATGGCAGACACCAGATAAACACACTCCAGCAGCTCCAGGTTGATGTGCAGGTGGAAGGGCACCTGCCGGCGCCGCTCCACCTTCTCCTGCTCCTGGTTGCGCTCCTGCAGGCTGCGCAGCAGCAGACCCTGGCCCAGAAGCTCCTTGGCCCGGCCACTTGACTGGATGTCCAGCAGGGCATTATGAGCATCCTTGGTCAAGCCTTGGCGGAAGGCACAGATGCCCAGCTGCACCATGGTGCGGTTGTAGAGGATCTGGGAGCAAAGGACAATGCACTCAGAGGTGACAGCCACAAGGCAATTCTTTCATTTATTCAACAAATATACATCAAGCACCTACTATGTGCTGAGCACTAGGCTATGGGCTGGGACAGAGAACAAAACAGACAAGTCCCTGCCCTTCCATGGAGTTCACATTCTAGGAATCCGGGTGTTGAGAACAAAATAACCAAAATACGCAGGTGGTGACTCACGCTAGGAGAAAAATAAAGCTGGGGAGGGAGTTAGGAGGAAGGTTTGTGTGGTTGTGGTAGAGGGAGGAGGTCGTAATTTTACAAAGGATAACTAGGGACGGCCTCATTTTGAAGGGAATATTTAAATAAAGACCTAATAGAAAGAGAGCAAGTCGTGCAGATATCTGAGGGAAGAGGCTTGTAGAGAAAAGGAAAAGTAAATTCAAAGGCCCTTGGATGAACTATGCCCAGTGTAGTCCAGGAACAAGGAGTGTGACGTGGCTAGAGCTGGTGAAGGACGTGCTCATACACTGGAGGGTGGGCAGGCACATGCCGTGTAAGCCCTACTATGACCTGAAGATGGGAACCCACGGGAAGGTTCTGAGCAAATCTGTGATATAATAGGACTTGACTTAACATGGATACTCTGGGCTGCTGTATTAAGCACAGCCTGAAGGGATATAAGGGCAGAAGCAGAGACAGACCAGGAAGATGATGGTGGCTTAGCCAAGAAGGTAGTAGTGGAAGTGACAGTTAAGTTCAGATATGGATTCTGAACAGAAATGGCTAGGGAATCAGATGTGGTACAGGAGAGAAAAATAAGAATCAGAGATGATTCCAAGGTTTCTGGCCTAAGCAACTGAAAACATAGTCTTGCCACTAATAATTAGTGGCAATTAATTAGGGAAGATTATAGGTAGTATAGATTTTGAGGGGGAAAAAGACTAAGTATTGACAACAACAAAAATATAGAGGTCAATATCAGTCATGAACATAGATGCAAGAGCCTTAAAAAATGTTAGCAGACTCCAGCAATATATAAAAGACAATATACCATAACCAAGTAAGGATGTATCTCAGGAATGACAGGCTGGTATAAGAATCTAAAATCATGGTTATTCACCATATGAACAGAATAAAGGAGAGATAACCATGCATCATGTCAATAGATGCAGAAAAGCTTTTTACAAAATTCAACATCTATTTAGGACAAAAATTCTCAGCCAACCAGGATCAGAAGAGACCTTTCTCTATTTGGGAAAGGGTATCTACAAAAATACTACAGCTAACGTTATACTGAATGGTGAAATGTTGACTGCCTCCCTGCTAAGACTAGGAACACGGCAAGATGTCTGCTCTCACTACTTCTATTCAGCACCAAGTATAGGAGATTCGAGTCAATGCAATGAGGCAAGAAGGAAATAAAAAAGAAAGAAAAGTCATAAAGATTGATATAGTAATAAAACCGCATATGCAGATGACATGACTATTTCAGCAGAAAATCTTAAGGAATCTATAAAATAACTACTAGACCTAATAAGTGAATTTACCAAAATAGCAGGCTACAATGCCAATATACAAAAATTAACTGTACTTTCAGATACTGGTAGTTAACTGGAAAATGAAATTAAAAAACAATTGCATTTACAATAGCATCAAAAATTGTATAATATTCAGGATTAATTTTTTAAAAGATGTGAAACACCTTTACAGTGCAAACTATCAGAGAATTTCTCTCTCAAGTGCAGAGAGAAATTGAAGATATTAAATGAAGAGATAATGTGTAAGATCGAAAGGTTCACTGTTGAGATGTTAATGCTCCCAAAATTGATTTACAGATTCAATATCATCTCAGCAGGTGTTTTTGTAGAAACTGACAAACTGGTTCTAAAATTTATGTGGAAATGCAAAGGTCACAGAATATCCAAAGCATTCTCAAAAAAACAACAAAATTAGAGGATTCATACTACCTGACTTTGAGACTTATTCTAAAAGCACAGCAATCAAGACAGTGTGGGACTGACATAAGGATAGACAAAAACATTAATGTACAGAACAGAACAGAGAGCCCAGAAATACACTCACATTTATAGGGTCATGTGGTTTTCCACGAAATTTTCCATAAAGGCATCAAAGCAATACAATGGGGAAAGAATGTCTTTAACTCTGACTTCACCCAACATGCAAAAATCATAGATCTACATATGAAAGCTACAACCATAAGAACTTTTAAAAAAATAAAAATGGAATATCCTCATGAATTGCAAGTAGGCAAAGGTTTTTTTTTTTTAGACAGAACCCAGGAAATATTAACCATAAAAAAAACTGGTAAATTAGACTACACCAAAACGCATGGTTAAGAAAATGAATAGGCAAACCACAGACTACAAGAAAATATTTGGAAAACATTTATCTGACAAAGGACTGGTATCCAAGTTATATAAAGAATTCCTACAACTCAGTAATAAAAAGATGAATAATCAAATCTTTAAAAGAAAACTGGGCAAAAGTTGACTAGACATTTTGTGAAAGCAGATATATGAAGGGCCAATAAATACATAAGAAAGTAGTCAATTTTCATAGTTATCAGGGAAATACAAATTAACACCACAATGAGATACCATGACACAACCACCAATATGGCTAAAGTTAAAAAGACTGACAACACCAAATATTGACAAGGAACACTCACACGTTATTGGTAGGAGTGTAAAATGGTATAACCACTTTTAAGTTTCTTATAAAATTGAACATACACCTACACTATGATGCAGCAATTCCACTCTTAAGTATTTACCCAAGAGAAAACATACATCTACACAAAGACTTATAAGTATTCACAGCAGCTTATATTTATAATAGCCCAGGTATATAATAAAGAGGAAAACAGATCAAGAACTTGTGATAAATTCATACAATGGAATAAAAAAGAATAGGAGTGCTATTTAAAACCACCACCAGACAGATTCACCAAATATTCTACACATAAATATTTAATTGTTTTAAACACACATTTGCAGGATCTATACTTAGACACAGCTTTAAAACTCCTTCTATATGAAATGTCCTCACAATACTGCCACACACAAAATTAGATGCTCCCCTGTTATGTCCTAGCACATCATTATGCATTTGGCTCCCTGTCTTTCCTCTCAGTTTAACAACTTCTTAAGGGTTTTTTCACCTTTTGTGTGTGTGTGTGTGTGTGAGAGGAAGAGCAGCCCTGAGCTAACATCCAATGTCAATCATCCTCTTTGTGCTGAGGAAGATTGGCCCTGGGCTAACATCTGTGCCCATCTTCCTCTACTTTATATGGGAAGCCGCCACAGCATGGCTTGACCAGGGCGCATCGGTGTGCGCCCAGGATCCAAACCTGCGAACCCTGTGGCCCCCGAAGCGCAGCGCGTGCACTTAACTGCTATGCCACCAGGCCGGCCCCTTCACCTTTTAAAATTAGATGATCTTCTAATGTTCTGAACCAGATACATACGTAGTAGGTACAACAAATGTTAGCTGAACCCAAATCTATATCCCAGAGGACTCTAACGCTGTTGGAACAGTATAAAATATGTTAACATGCAGGAGGATCAAAGAATGCTGGCATCTGGGAAGGACCAAGTGTCCACTTGTATCTGCACTAGCCAGACAGGTGGCTAACCTGGCTGAGCCACTTTGCCCAAATAGAGGGCAGGGGACTGGCCCGGTCTTCCCTTTGCCAACAGGGCCAGAGCGCCTCCTTCCCATCCTACCTGTACTGGTGGGTCCGCGTGCTGAATGTTGTCTTGTAGGTGGCTCATGAGCATGAGGTCTCGGGCCTGGTACCAGCGGGAGTGCAGAGCATGATGGTAGATATGGCAGAGGATGGCACACGTGCGGATACGGTCTGTGCGGTCCTTGGCATAGATGTACTTGCATAGTCTCTCCATCAACACAGCTGAGTCCTCGCCCTCATTTTCTGCCTGGTCTTGCTCAGACTGCGAGGGGGTGGTGTTGGAGGAGGAGATAACGGCAAAGACAATGGTTCTAAATGGCTTAGGCTTCAGCAACCAAAGATGAGACTCCATTCAGCCTTAGTCTAGTCCCTCCAAGTTTCCCTCCCTGCCCCATCTCAGAGAGTCCCCAGGGAAGAGGAGATTTGTCATCTAGTCCTGACAGACAAGCAGGACAGACTGACACATCCTTCTCCCTTCTGACATGGCTGCAAAGCACTCACCTTTGAGGAGCCCTCAGGGGGCGTAAGCTGCCTCTGATGGGCCTTGTAATCAAACTTGTAGTAGGTGTGGAGAATGCGCCTCAAGTAGACGCGACAGATCTCCTCAGTGGTGCCCTTCTCCTCCAGGTAGCGCTGCACACGCTCAATGATGGCGCACACCTGGGCCTCATCCTTCAGGTGCTCCACGTATTCTGGCAGGGAGAGCACCCACCCTCATCTAAGCCTGGCACCCAGGCTTCCCCAGTCAATCCAGTTACCTGTTTTCTGCACCCATCAGAAAAGTTTACTTGCTGTGCCCTCAGAACACCATCCTCTCTTGGGACATGCCAAGCTCACTTTCCCTTCCTCCTGTCAGGCGCTCTCTTATGCTAACTACTCCCCTATGGTACTGTTCCTCCTCGTTTAAATCTTATCTCAAATGGCCCCTACCTAAAGATGCTTTCTTCAACCACTACAGAAAGCAGCCACCCCTCCAGTCACTCTTTATCACAGGTCCCTATCTAAATTTCTAATTTACACTTTGCATGATCTACAATCACCTCATTTATTTGTTTGTTGAACTACCTTTCTCCAGCACCGAAATGCTAGCTCCAAGAGCACGAAGGCCGCCGGCTGCCTTGTCCATCACTATGCCCTCAACTCGGTGGGCACATGTGGGCATTCACATTTTAGAGTAAATGTCCTATATTTTCCCCATCCCAGTGCCTCTGATCCAAACTAAACAAGCCAAGTGGACAGAGGCTATACCAATAGTTCTCAGAGTACAGTCCCCAGACAGCAGCATCACCTGGGAACATGTTAGAAATGCACATTTGCAGGCCCCATCTAGACCTATTGAATCAGAAGCTATGGGAGTGGGGCACAGCATAACAATCCCTCTAGTGTGAATGCTGGCGTAAGGAAGGGCAGGCTTTCCAAACACGCTCATGTAGTATAATCTTCAGTATTATTCCCTGAGCTTTTCCTCTCACTGACTCCCACATTTGCTAGGCTTACCTTGGGAGTGAGGATCAGTATTCTGCATTATTTTGGTAAATTCTTCATCCATTCGTTCCACCAGAGTTAGGATACAGCCACGGACACGCAGTGGCTAAAGAGGGAGGCAAAGGAGGAGTAAATAAATTAGTCCAGATCTCAGTCCCAAACTTCAACCCTTCTGTCTCCACTGAGTCTTCCCAAAGCAGACAACAAACACTACCAATTAGCTGTTAATTTCTCTCTTTACCTGGTCAACATTATGCAGGTTCTCACTCTCTTCCAAAATGTTCTCTCCAACAAAGATGTTGGGGTTTGCAAACAGAATGTCCATCAGCTCATTGATGCAGTCCAGGCACTTCTGCCACATCTCGGGCTGTCAACAGATCAGACAGTGGTGAGAGGTGTGAGGTGGAATCAGCAGATGCCTCCCAGGAGCCCCTTCACCAGGAATCCACAGGGCCTTCAACTCCCAAGATTGTTTCCACAGCTGTTTAGTTTAAGACATTAAGCACCTTCCCCTGACCCACCAGCTCAGCCCTGGGATGTTCCTCTTCATTGCCCTTACCTTCATGTATGTGGCCAGGTTGGGGTTGTAATCATAGAGAGAGGCAATGATATTGAACTTGATCTTGACGATGACACCCTCCCCTAGGTTGTTTTCAGAAGCAATCTGAACCAGCAGCTGCAGCAGCTCAATCTGGGCTGCACTGGAGGGGTACAGAACTGGGTGAGGCATCGGAGACAAATCACAAAGCCTCATCCTGTCATGCCCTCTTCAGACAAGCAAGGCAGCCTTGCTCCCAACAATCCTATCCTCACCGCCTATATACTTGCTTCTCCTTTATAAGTTCCAAACAGAAACAGTAATAGCGCTAACAATCTACCATCCTCTTCAGTAACTGAGTAAATAAAGGTGGTGAGCATTATTCCCATTTTACAGATGGGAAAACAGGCCCAAAAGGTTAAGTGATCAGTTTAACGTCAAAGGGAGAATAAACATCAGAAAATGGACTAGTATGTTCCAAGTATACCATTTCTTCTACTGTAGTCACACACAGATCTTCCCAAAACAGCACTATTTCCCCACCAACCTCCACCCTGTATCTTAGAGAAAAAGAGCTTTCACCCTGTAATCCCACAGCCCAGGCTCACAAATCTTACCGGTCAGTGCCCTTCTTGCCTCGTGCCTGTAGGATCTCATTCAGTTTCTTGATGACAACAGCATGGGTGATCTCAGTTCCCTTGGCAAACATTTTTGGCTTCTCCTAAGCAACACACATCCTGTCACGTGCAGGCCAATAGGAACCCGTTCTTGCCTTAACTTTTCTCCCAACCCAACCAGGAAGGCACTTGTATGCTCTCCCAAACTGTTTCCCAATTCCTTTTAATTCTAAAACCCTCACCTTAACAAGGGGCACTCCACCCCGGACCCTTTCCCACTCCCCGCCTTCATTGTCTTCCTCCTCCTCATCCAGGCGCTTAGATCTCCTATCGTGCTTCTTCTTGGCTTTGTCTTCCCGTTTCTTCTCAGCTGCCTTCTTGTCCTCCTCTGTGGTGGGGGCCCTGCCAGGAGACACGGGAGAAGATGAAAGACTAGCTCCCTCTCCACTTCCGAGGCTTCTTCCTCCCATGAACTTTCTCTCTTCCTCCACCAAGCACTGGGTCCAAGTTACACTCTACAAGAATGACCTAGAGTTAACCATAACCACAACCAAAGCAAGGACCACTAAGCATTTGAATTTGCCAGACTACTTACCAAGGTCTGTCACCATACTACACCAAGAAACTCAAGAAGAGAAGAGTACGGTGTGGTCTAATAAGGTAGAGGTGCTAACCAGGCCACTGTAGGCATAGACACAGCCAACCTCTAAGGTTCTCCAGAGAATCCATAAGCAACACAGTTGTTCTCTGTTACTAGCTGCTCTGTCCAGACTGATCTTTTTACCAGCCACCAACTAATCAGCTTAAAAACAAAAAAAGGAAAAGAAAAAAAGTGCAAAAAAAATTACTGTTCCCAGACTCTCTGCATTCCCCCTTCTTTTCTCTCCTCTCTTACAACTGATTAATCTAAATTCTTTTTTCTTTTTGGTGAGGAAGATTGTCCCTGAGCTAAGATCTGTGCCAGTCTTCCTCCATTTTGTATGTGGGATGCCGTCACAGCATGGCTTGATGAGCAGTGTATAGGTCTGCACCCAGGATCCGAACCTGTGAACCCTGGACTGCAGAAGTGGAGCGCATGAACTCAACCACTACACCACTGGGCCAGCCCCTAATCTAAATTCTGAATTAAAAAAAGCAACTGTTCAATACAACAAAATGCCCCCACAAAAAAGAAAAAGATCATTGACTATCTCAAAGCAGTCTTAGGCCACATGACATCTGAAATCATGTCCACAATTTAACACTTACATAACAAAATATAAACCAAATGACAGAGACAAATTACTTCAAACTTTACATAGATACTGATGAAAAAAATCTTTCTAGAAAGATTCAACAGGGGCCGCCCCGGTGGTGCAAGCGGTTGGGTGCGTGCGCTCCGCTGCAGCGGCCCGGGGTTCGCCAGTTTGGATCCCAGGCACGCACTGATGCACCGCTTGGGAAGCCACGCTGTGGCGGCGTCCCATATAAAGTGGAGGAAGATGGGCATGTATGTTAGCCCACGGCCAGTCTTCCTCAGCAAAAAGAGCAGGATTGGCAGACACTAGCTCAGGGCTGATCTTCCTCTCACACACACACACACACACACACACACACACACAAAGATACAACAGACATTCAAATTATCTATAATTATCATAAACCACCATTTAGACATTTACAAATAAATTTCACTTTAATGGCTTAAAAGGTTTGAATATATTTTATTAATAGTTTATAAATTAGCCTATGGGATTAAAATTTTCCCTTGCCAAAAGATTTATACTGTAACTCCTAATAAAAGCATATGCCCCTCCCCCAATACTACTAGGACACTCTCTAATGATAAAAACTCACTTTACAAACATGCAAAGCACGTTCATTACACTGAAACTGCTTGGTGTACATCATCCCCAAAGCTCTGAGAAGATCAAACGACCTAATGCTATTTTAAAAATCAATGCTGTCTAAACTTCAAAACAACTTAATCTTCTTAGGCTTAAAGTTTTACTCCTAGTCCTAAGGATATTGTGATTCATACCTCAAAAGCACAATGAACTCTCACCCTATGAAACTAACTGAATGACCTAAGACTTGGCTTGACCTCTCCTCTATGACAGATTACACCTTGGTATATTCACATCTTGTTGGAAATTATCAGAAAACTAATGTTTATGCTCTCAGTTATATATCCAACAGATGCAAGCTACTTTTCTAAAAGGACATCACCAGATACGCCTCTACTTAATACATAGCTAAGAGACTGAGGATACTAAGAGACACCAAGAGAAGTTAGCCCTAAAACTACACTGAAAAGGACCACTTCACTCTCTTAACCACAACTACTTATCTAGCCCCCTAGACACACACTCTTCTTAGGATCCTAACAACTTGGACATCCAATCCCACCAGAGATCTATCCTGAGGTTCACTTAAATAAAAAAGGGCCCCAGAAGTAGATAACTCTTAGAAGTGGATAGCATTTCTGTGAGATTTCATCAGTCAGTCAGATCAGATGTAGACAACTTCCTCCAAAAACCTGTGAGACAACAGACTTATAACTGTGTCTTCCACCTGTTTTACTTCTGTCAAGTGAATCATTTTTGCTTTTTTCTCCACTGCTAATCTTTTCAACAGTTAAACAGCATCCAAGTTTCAAAACAAGAATCCTGCTTGCTCACATTTTGATTACGAGTCTGACATGGTAACTTAGAAGGGGCCCAAGACACTAGATTTCATCAGTTTGTACTTAAGAATTTCTACTCCCACTACAAGTTCAGAAACAAGAATGTATGATCTGTAAATTACTTTTAATGTGGTCCAAAAAACACGCAAAATAATTTAAATATTTTAGCCCCAAACTAACATAAATTCCTTAGCTAAAAATTAACCCTAAATAAAACTGATCCCAAGTACTGGTCAGTCAAGACTAAGTCTAAGCAATAAATAACACCTTATTGTGCCCAAATAAATATGTGGAAAAAGCAAATCAAGAAAAAAGCTGCTTGATTAAAAATTCACTAAACTGATTCTTAGAATACAGGTTCTAAATGTTTCTAATAACATCTGCGACTGTCCTCATATTTTCTGCCCAAACCCACTCTCTAATACCCAGGTGCTTTACTGTTGCTAAACAGCCTTATCCCACATCAAAGAGACTGAAGCTCGAGACTAAACCCATTCCTTTACATGCTTGTTTTGACCAAAAGATGAAAGCTGAGAAATCCTGATGAGGGAAGGGGTACAGACTGGCTTAATATGGAGATAATGAAAAAGGATACTGGCCAGTATTATAGACACAGCCTATCATGTTTCTAGAAAATTCATTAACCACCAAAACTAACCTTGGTTGGCTTAGATAGCTAATGAGTTTACACAAAAAAATGTGCAAACAAAATCCATCATTCTCACAGTCTGGGTTTTTCCTTCTCTCCTCATTCTTCTTCCTCTTATATAAATTCTTATTTTGTCTTGGTTGGAAATCAATCCTAAACAATGGTCTGCCTTATACACGTAAAATAGTATCTCTGAATTATTCTTTGACATTACAAAGCCACAAACTCTCAATGCCAAAAAGGCCTCTGAGGACTCCGTGGTTAACCAAACCTCTGATACTTGAAATTTTAACTAAATCTAATTTTAGTGGGTTTTTTTGGCTAAATGTACAAAGTAAAATTTCACAGGTTAAAAAAAATATCAAGGGCCGGCCCTGTGGCTTGGCAGTTGGGTGTGCGTGCTCCGCTACTGGCAGCCCAGGTTCGGGTCCCGGGCGCGCACCGACGCACCGCTTCTTCGGCCATGCTGAGGCCGCGTCCCTTGTACAGCAACTAGAAGGATGTGCATCTATGACATACAACTATCTACTGGGGCTTTGGGGGGGGAAAAAAATATCAAGGGTACTCTCTAAAAGAATAGCATGTAACTTCTAAACCAGTAGAGAGAAACAAACTGAATAAGAGGAAAAAAGAATACAATCTAGAAATGGGAAAAAAAGAAAGAGGGTGAGAAATGAAACAGAAGACAGGATTAATCTCCTGAATGATAGGATCCTCTTTTGTTCTAATGAGAAGATTCTTGGCAGGTCCCTACATAGCTTTCAGGATGGGGGCTGGTTGCCAGAAAGACTAAGGCATAATTACAGGGTTACAACTTTCAGCCCCACTCCCTGACCACTGGGGAAGGGAAGAGGAGCTGGAGATTGAATTAATCATCAATGGCCAATGATTCAATCAATCATGCCTAAGTAATGAAAACTTCATAAAAATCCCTAAATGACAAGGTTTAGAGAACTTCTGGGTTGGTGAAAGCATCAAGGTGCTGGGAGGGTGGTGCACCCAGAGAGGGCTTGGAAGCTCAGTGCCCCTTCTCCCATACCCTGCCCTATGCATCTTTTCCATTTGGCTGTTCCTGAGTTGTATCCTTTATAATAAACTGGTAATGGTATGTAAAGTGCTTTCCTGAGTTCTGAGTCATTCTAACAAATTACTGAACCTGAGGAGGTGGTTGTGGGAACTCTAAGTTTAGAGCTGGTTGGTCGGGAGCACAGGTGCCAAACTTGGGACTTGCAACTGGCGTCTGAGGTGGGGGCAGTCTTGTGGGACTGAGCCCTTAACCTGTGGGGTCTGCACTAACCCTGGGTAGTGTCAGAACTGAAGTGAATTGTTGAAGATCCAGTTGGTGTCCAGAGAGTTGGAGAACCGATTGGTGTGAGGAAAAAAATCCACACAGAGAGAGTGTCAGAAGTGTTCTGAGTAAAAACAAATCAGACATGCAATGCTCCCCAGACTTGAGCACACTGTTCCCTGGAACACAGTGAAAAATGCTTCTCAACAAAATGTCTACACCTAAGCCTCTGGAGTGTCAGGGAACTCCCTACCTCCTGAAGCAGCATAACTCAACTTGTGAAAGCAGGAAAGTAACCCAAAAAGCAAAAGAGCAGCAATGGTTCTCCTATTAAAAGAGCACTGTTTATCAGAGCTTTTTATTTGACTCCTGTGCAACACACAGGGGCAGGTATCACTCTGACTCCAAAAGAGGAAACTGAGGCCTAAGAAGCTATAGTAACTTGCCCAAAGTTGACAGCTACTAAAAGACTAAGGGCTAAGACCAAAATCCAAATCAGAATCCTTCCCCATTCAGTGACTGTCTCAGTAAAGTTCAGGAAGGCTTGCAGTCTATATGCTATACACTAAGAAGTTCTCGGAAGGGTGACAAGAGTAGCAACTATCACTGAGGGCTCACCACATGCCAGTGGTGGGCTGAACCACTTCCCTGTATCACCTCCCTGTGTTCTTGCAGTCATCCTCAGAGGTAGGGTCAAGTATATTTTACAGACAAGAAAACTGAAGATTGGAAAGCTTAAGTATCCGTCCACTATCACACAGCTAATTGACGCCAAACTGAGATTTACACCCAGTCCACGTGCAGTAAGGTCATAGTTAAATACTTGGACTCTGGAGCCTTCAAATCCCTTTGGCATGACCCATTAGCTTTGCAACCATAGCCAACGAACATACTTGACTCTGAGACCCCTCCGCGAAAAGGGAGCAGAAGGCGTCTACGACCTAAACGGACTCCGTGTGAAAACCAAAACCTTCAAGATGATTAAGGGCGTCCTACCCTTCCCACTGCAGCTCAAGGTACCACTACTTTTCTTACTTTTTAAGGAATCTTGAGGCCAGCACAGTCTGTTTCCCTTCTTCCTCCTCCGAGTCTGAATCAGAAGATGTGGAACCTGTGTCCCAGTCTTCATCATCTTCTGAATCTTCTGAGTCCTCATCTTCATCCTTAGAGGAAAAAACAAGATCAGCAGAAAGAAGATGGGAAGACTGACTGGTCTCTCTCCTCTCCCTGCTGACACATGTTCAGGGATTTTCAGGAGCAGAACGAGCGTGGTTATTCACGGAATCAGGATATCAAGAGCTGAACTGGACCAGCAAGACCCAGAGAGAAGTGGTGACTTGCCCCAAGGACACACGGCTCCCCCGGGGCAGAGCTGGGCCCAGAATCTAGTTCTCCAGATTCCAGTCCACTCAGTGCTCTAATCCAAGAGGAAGGCTGTCCCCAAACCAGGCTCTGCTAAACCCAAGCCCTCCTCACCCTAGGGTTCTGTGAGATTTTTCTCTCCCCAGGGACCCAAGAATGGTCTACGGCATGCAAATCACCCCTCCTGACTCCTACCTCCATCTTTCTGAGGAACTTTCGACTCTCCCCAGAAGGAGCTTCTGATTTCTTCTTCAGGAAAGCTGCAGCACTGACTCCGTCCTCGTCCTCATCCTCATCTGAAGAGCCTGGTGGCAAAGAGGAGAGAAAAGAGCTAGAATGATGAAGAGCAAGGCTGAAGGGAACCAAGAAACCACACTAAGGGAACCCCTAACCATTTGCCCTTAGGGTCTCCTCTCTCACCTTCTGAATCCTCCTCATTCTTCTCAGCATCCTCATCTGCAGACTGCTCAGGGTTCTTGACAGAGGAAAACGAGAGAAAAATAAAGGATGCCTGACAACCACCACCCTATCCTACCCCTCGGCCCCAGAGAGTTTTGTCATGATTCCTTCTCTAGTCACACCTCCCATTTGCAAATGCTTTTCTCTCTCAGTCATGGGGTCACTGTTCCCACCGTTCAAAAAGTCTGCCTCTAGCAACCCACCTGCTTGTAATTTGTAATATGGGACTCAAAATCTCGGTTGTATTTTCGGATCTTCTGGCGCAGGGTGCTCAGGGCCTTGGCATTGTTCTTGTTCATCTTCTTCTTCCCTTCCTTATCTTCCCACAGCTAAAGGAAAGGCGAGGGAAGAACGGGAAAACAAGGATCTGAGACTAAGTGCTATTTCCTGAAATTCAGGCTTCACCAGCACTTTTATAAGTCTCGCTATCTGTACATCATCTGTACTACTTACTAACTACATCTGTTAACTTACTTTTTAAAGATCCTTTACATATCGCCACTAAAAGTACAAAACTACAAATAAGAGGTAATACAAAAATAAGACACAATTAAAATTCTTAGCCAAAAAAGGTCCCTCTCCTTGCTTTATCCTCCTATTTCTTGTATTCTAGGAAACACTGTATACACAGCAAACAACCCAGAGGGGACATGATCTTGGAAGTGGGTTAGGAGCAGGCCGCAGGTCCACAATCCCTCTCTGGATGCCCCCTCACCCATAGGAATCACACCTCATTAAGATAGTCCTCTAGGTCAGCCAGGATGCGGATATAGAACCTCGGGACACCTTCCTTGTCCACAATGCTCTTAGCCTTCCCATATGCTTTTCCCAGGAGCTCAAACTCTTCCAGGCACTTGGTGACATCCCGAATCTTCATGGCATTACGGATGGTCCGGATAAGGTTGGTAAGCTCCTCAAACCTGGGTGGGGAGCCCAACACCACATTGGACATGCCCACCATCACCAACCAGAAAATCCACCACTACTCCAGAGATTCCCCACCACGCAGCCTCCCCACGGTCTCACCTCTTGTCCTTGGCACTTCGGACAACTCTCTTCGTATCTTCTTCATCCTCACTCAGCAACAACGGCCTGTTTGGAGGGAACAGAGACCATTAACCTTCCTTCCTAGTTCCAGCCTTTCCAAGCTATTCTATTTGTCTTCTCAGATGGGGCAGGTAGCACACACAAAGACGACTGTCTCCATCCTCGCAAAAATTAACAAATGAAGGTGCTTATTTACTGTGCCAGAAAACTAATTACATACAGACAGAGGTTACTAAGAACTACTGAAAACAGTTGAGAGACAGGATACTTCAGCTAGAATAAATGGAAAAGGCTTCAAGAAGCTGGTACCTGAACTAGGTCCTAGAAAGCAACCTTACTCGGAGTGTGAGAGGCCAAGGACAGGCAAAAAGTCTCTGTGGCTTTAACACCTCCACTGCTAGTACTTTCCTTTAATAATGAGAGACCAGAGCACAGACAGCACTCGCTGGAAACAATCTTTCTTTTCTTTCCACTTTATTAATTTTTCCAATCATTTTATTTTACAGCAAGCGATGGTCTTCCACTTATGGCAGTGATATGAAATCACATGATATGAATTCATATGGGTACACACATATACGGGTATACACATATTTTTAAACAGTAGCACAAGCATACGACAAAAATAACGAAGGTGGCATGTATATGGCAAAAATTTGAGAAATAACATTCCACTGCTTCAAAAGATGAAAAGAATTTTAATTTGAAAAGGTGGGGGAAAGAGATTTAAGTGGAGGTAAACAACAGGAAACAGTAGATGTTTAAGACCCTGCCGCCAGCACCAGGCGGCTGGGCTTGAGAGCCACCTCCAGGAGCTCCCAGATACCAAGGGAGCATTGCGGATTTTTTTTTGTGAGCAGTGAGAAGCCACTGAGGATTTCCTGGTGGTAAAAGTAAGTACAACTACGACTTTTGGAGTCCGATGCCGAGCGGAGGAGGGGAGGGAGGGGAGGTACAGAGACTGGGGACATGGAGCCCAGTTAGGAAACTGATGCAGCAGACCCAGTCAGTGGGAAATCCCTTGTATCTGGTGGGCAGACTCCCAAATCCACAGCACCCAAAGCGTGAAGGCTGTCCCTCCAACCCTGCTCCGGCCCCTTAGACTCTCAACACGCTCAGGGCCGGCTCTCGCCGCCCGCACCTCATTCCCCTCCCACATACACGCCGGCCACAGCCCGCCGAGCCCCGCACGCCCCGAGCGGGCACCGCGGCCAGGTCCTCCACTCACTGTTTGCCGTAGTTGCCCCCGACAGGCTTGGTGACGAGCTCCTCCCCGGACAGGGACGACTCGGACTCGCTGTCCGAACCGGTGGTGAAAAACCGCGACATGGCGACGACGCCGAGGGGCTGCGGCGGGCGCGGCCGGACCTGCGGGAAAGCCGGAGTCACGGGCCACGAGCAGGGTCGCGGGCCGCCACCCCTCGACCGCTACACCGCACCGACCCCGCACATACCCGACCCGGAACCCCCTCTCGGAGCACGAGGTCCAAGAAACACGCACCAGCTGAGCTCGCGAGGCGCACCGCGTAACCGAAACAGCGGAAACGCGGAGAGAGGAGAGGGCGGGTCCCTTGCGTCACTTCCAGGAAGCGCTGACGCGTATACTGGGCGACTACAGCTCCCAGGGGCCTTCGCGCCACGCGGAAGGGGCCGGGCCTGATGTAACGTTGGCGGGAAGGACGGTGCTTCCAGATTTCCCGCTCCGACGGCGCGTTGTAGTCGTGTTTCCTTACTCCTAGAGAGGCAGCCTCACCCCTCACCTGCGGAATCAGAATCTCAGGGCCGGGAGTTTACTTTTTTAAAATGCCCACGTGATGCTGATGAGCTGCAAGGTTTTGGAGCTAGGCGTAGAGCGAACTTGGAATCAGACTTTGGATTCAAATCCCAGCACCACCACTTATTAGTGTGTGAATTTAGGTAAATTCCTACCCTCTCTGTGATTCAGTCTCCTCAAGCTATAAAATGACAATAATAGCACCTACTTCATAGAGTGTCATGAGTATTAAATGGCTTGGTATATATGAAGTATTTAGGACAGTGACTTGTACAAAATAAGCATGTAATTGTCAATGAATAAGAGACATAAACTGCAAGTGAGGCGAAAAGTTTGTTTGAGGGCTCAAGAATTGCAATTCTGGGGTCACAGATTCAGGTAGAAATCCAAATAGTGTCCCACTAGGGAGTAAAAGTCAGGGGCTTTTAAAGGCAAAGAAGGGAAGTTGTATTACAAAGAACTTTAATTGGAGGTAGAGAGCTAGTCAGCTAAACATTGATTGACCATTGATTCTATCATCAGAAAGTCCACAATCCTCAGTCTTTGTGATCAGGATATCCGTTCTCCTGTTGACGTCTCAAACAATTGCTTGTAAAATAATTGCCATTTTGGCCCAGTCCAAAGTTCAAGACAGCAAGCCATTTTCTCTGGAAAGGCAGCTCTGACTCCATTTAAAATAGCCCCATTATAGTCAATTTTGACATATTAATTAGCTGGTATTCATTCATTATTCCACAAATACTTATTTACTGAGTATTTATTATGAACCAGCAGTGTCCTAGGCACTAGACACAGCAGTGAACAAAACAGAAAATGTCCCTGATTTCACAAGGAATTCACATTCTAGTGGAGAGGTATAATTAACAAGTAAAAAAATAAAAGATCATTATAAGCACCATAAAAATATTTATGTGACTTGTTAGTAAGATTATTTTGAATAGGAAGGTCAGGGCCTCTCAGATGACATTTGAGCTGATATCCAAATGATGGGAAGGAGGGAGCCCTGTAGAAACGGTCATCAAGGGAAAGAGTATTCTCAAGTCTTCTTCTAAGGAAGGGGAGCAGCAAGTGCAAAGACCCTGAGTCAGAAATGAGCTTGGCCAGGTTCTAGGAATAAACAGAAGGCTAGTGTGCTATCAGCAAAGTAAGGCATTAATAATCTAGAAGTAGACAATACTAGATCATACAGGTCTTTGTAGGCCTGTGGATTTAAATCCAGGTGGGTTGGAGAAGCCAGCAGCAGAGACTTTTAGCAGCACAGGGACTGTTTCGCATTTTTAAAGGTGGTTTCATTCATTCAACATTTGCTGCGTGTTCGGCCTTTTTTAACACTGGAGGCACAGTGCTCCCCAGAAACAAAAGTGAGAATTAGCAGACTGAGTGGAAAGAAGGAGGCCACTTTAGGTAGGAAAAAAAGTATGAACAAAATCCTGGAGAGAGGAAAGCTCAGAGCACATTCAGAGGCTGATATATTGGGGTTAGACTGTAGCAGCGACTCTCCATACATCCTGGCCTGTCACCTCTGTTCTCCTTCCTCCCTCCCCCTTCTCCTCTCTGTCTCTCATTCTCTTTCTCTCTCCTTTCCTCTCTCCCTTCTTCTCTCCCCACGGATCCACTTGATTCTGACATCAACCTCTTCATCTCTCAAAACAGAAGTGGAATGCACTGAAATTGCCAAGGGAGCCTGAAGTAAAGGGTAAAGGAGGTTGAGTGAGATGAAGATCAGTGTCACGGAAGATGAAATGCAAATTCACACGAAAGTAAAGCTACTCATTTTAGAGTGGTTTCCCGTTACTCCCAAGGCCCTGATCATTTGCAAAGGAAAATCATATCAAACTCTTTATTTTTCACTAATCCTTTACTAAGTCATTACGAAAATTTTCAATTTAACAGAGAGGGGGCTTTTTTAGTAAAGTTTTTAATGAAGTGTAACATAGATTCAGATGAGTATTAGATCATAAGTGCACAGCTTGATGAGTTTTCACAAAATGAGCATACCTTTACAACCAGTGCCCACATCAGGAAATAGAACATGACCAGACCCCCCCACCCAAGCTCCCTTCTCGTATCCTCCTCCAATCACTACCCAGAAGGCTCTTAAATTTTATTTATTATCGTTAAATATTTCAAACAGAGACAAGAATAAAGACTATTCTAATGAACATCTATGTACCCACAATCCATCCAGCATTGTCAAAACTTAATATGATACCACAGACCACATTTGCTGTGGCTCTTTTTTTGTTTTTTTTTTTTTGGGGTGAGGAAGATTGGCCCTGAGCTAACATCCGTTGCCTGCCAGTCCTCCTCATTTTGCTGGGGAAGATTAGCCCTAACATCTGTGCCCATCTTCCTCTATTTTGTATGTGGGATGCCACCACAGCATGGCTTGATAAGCAGTGCATAGGTCTGCACCCAGGATCCAAACCTGTGCACCCCAGGCTGCCGAAGTGGAGCACACAAACTTAACCACTATGCCACCAGGCAGGCCTCATCATTTATTTTTTTTCTGTGAGGAAGATTAGCCCTGAGCTAACATCTGTTGCCAATCCTCCTCTTTTGTGCTGAGGAAGATTGGCCCTGGGCTGACATCTGTGCCCATCTTCCTCTACTTTATATGGGACGCCACCACAGCATGGCTTGATAAGCAATGGGTAGGTCCATGCACAGGATCCGAACCCGCAAACTCTAGGCCGCCACAGCAGAGTGCACAAACTTAACCGCTACACCACTGGGCCAGCCCCACTATTTTTTTTTTTAAGAAAAATTAAAAATACACTTGGGACAGCCTAGGTAAATGGAGGTGTTAATGAACAAGGTTCACTGCACATCCATAAGTATCTTTAAAGCACCTAGCATGTGCCAGGCCCTTTTACATGATGATCTCTCTTTATTTTAAAATAATACATGTGCATGATTATAAAATGTAAATGATTCAAAAGAATATACAGGGGAAAAAAAATCTCCTTCCCACCCCTGACCTCCAGTTCCTTAGCTTGTCTCCAGAGACAAACACAATTATCAGCTTATAGTGTAATCTTCCAGATGTCTCGATATATAGATGAGGATACATAAAAGGATATAGATACATGTGTGTATGTGTATGTATAAGGATTATATAGATAAGGATATATGTACGTGATATCTAATATCAGATACTTTATATATAGATATCCACTAGTTAGCTAGCTAGCTAGATATCTATATATTATATATCCTTATCTATATAATCCTTATACATACACATACATATATGTATCTATATCCTTTTATGTATCTATGTCTATACATATAGAGAGACATATTGATAGATCTATCGATATCTATCTATCAAGATGGAAGAGAGAGATGGAATAATATATACAAATATATAAATATATATATATATCTCCCCACCCTTTTTCTTATACACATCATAGCATACTTTATGTGCTCTTCTGCATCTTACTTCATTATTCATATATCTTTTAGCTCACTCTGTAATGCAAATGGATCTATCTCATTCTTTTTAATGGCAGACTTTTGTACTATTATATAATGAACCATAAAATGCTTTTCCTCAGTCTCCTCTTGATGAACACCTCTTTTAAATCTTCACAACAACCCTGTAAGGCAGGTAGTATTGTCTCGACTTTAGAGAAGAAGATGTTGATATCCTAAGAGGCCAAGTGACTTGCCCAAGGTCACACTGCTAGCCTGTATTCCAACCCAAACATCATTTCACAGCCATCTGAACTATTGAGAACTTTGCTGATTTAGAGCTAGATCCTAATAAGTTTTGAGTTGACACACCTTGCTCTTGTGAATGGGATGGATGTGAATGAGGGCAGCAGAGGAAAGAAAACCTGAGAATTTCTTCGTTTATGAGCATAACTAGGCTCCATAACTGGAGCCAAGCAGAACATGGGCGTCTTTAATGGGTGAATTTTGTCAATGCCTAGATTTTGATGGGGTTCTTAACCTTAATGGTCCTGGAGCGCGAAGCACACCCCGGAGGAGCTTCCATCAGTCTGGTGTCTCCAGTTCATGAGGGTGTCACATGTCCCTTAACAGATTGCTTCTCTCCCAGTGCCTGTAATAATGCAACCAGCAAGCAGAAAGGTGATAGTCATTACGGGCATTTGAATAGCAATTTCAAATGCATAAAGGCATTTGAAACTCGTGACAAACTTGTAAGTAGGCAGGAAAAGCAGCAATTGCTATCCTCATTTTACAGTTGAGAAAACCAAGACTCTGAAAGGGCAGCTGATGGCAAAGCTAGTGCCAGAGTGAGGTCCTGAAATCAGGTCTTCTAACTCGGAGGCCACAGAAGACTCTTCTGGATGTATTGTTTTATTTTCTAATGTGGACCGTAGCAGGATACATCATAACTGTGGAAGGGGAGTGGACTGAGAGGAGGCAGAGGAAGGAGCACGGGGGAAAGGGAAGGGGTGGCTTTAGGACTCCTCTCTGACACTAAATCTCAGGTCCACACTCTCCCTTACTCACTCAACTCTGGCTACTGAGGCCTCAGCTCTGGCAGACCCAATGCCCCATTTTTCAAACAAATATCTTGAAACACTTTATGAAATTCATAGATAATATAACATTCTGACAAACACTATTTCATTTTATTTTACTTTGTGTGTGTTTTATTTTCCTAAACAGGAAAATTGAAGACAGGGATAGTATCTTTTTACACATCTTAGTATCCCTCTCAATGCATTTCACATAGTATGTGTTCAATAATGTGTTCTTTTTATTATTATTATTGATAGACAACATACATGTGGCTAAGTGCCCCGACGGTTTTGACTTCTACCATCATCTATTAGTTTTGCCTGTTCTTGAGCTTCACATAAATAGAATAATAAGGTATGTCTTCTTTTGTGTCTGGCTTCTTTTGCTAAACATCATGCCTATGAGATTCATCCGTGTTGTTACATGTACCAGTAGTTCCTTCTCTTTTGATTGCTGAATGGCCTTCAATTGTGTGACTATGCCACAATGTACTAATTCTCCTGTTGATTTGGGTTGTTTCCAATCTGGGGGTATGATGAATGAATCTTTTATCAACATTTTTATACAAGTCTTTTTGTGGTCATAAATACTTTTCCTCTTAGGTGAGATAGCTGGGTCATAGAGTAAGTGTACATTCAGCTTTAGTAAATATGTCCATGCTCTAAATATATTTATAAAGGAGAAAAAGGAAAATGTTTTTTATCAAAAATATGTATTTAAATATGTAAATGCTGAGACATGATTTCCCTAGAAATAATCAAAGACTTCTACCTACTTGTAATAACAGTTTAGATTATGAGAAGATAATTATAATATGAACAAATGTTGAACTTTTTCTTTATATCTAACATTTTGAAATAAGTGTGTATATACTTAGCGCTTTTATATATACTTAGAATCATGGTGATTAAGGCAGCTACAATGCAGCCAGAAAAAAACTTGTTTTACTATGAATGTTGCCTTCAGTGAGGGGATTTTCCAAATACAGTGAGTCGCTCTTGGTAAAGATCCAAACAAAACAAAATACAGTCTTCCTTCAATGCACATGATAGTTGAATTCCTGGAAAAGTCAGTGTACATTACAATGAAGCAAGATATACTTTAGGTTCCAATGTAAAATGAACTTAGATTCTTGGCACATAGTGTTAGATGTCGGGGGGGGGGGGGGACACCGAAAAGCCACTCAGTGTAGGAAAATTACTCCTCATACAGGACCATATTGCTCATGGCAGGATGGCTTGGCCCTCACCCTCTCAGGGCAATGCCCCCACTCACAGTGAGATTCAAAACCCTCACTTCAAAACTTCAAAACTTCCAAAGATTCAAAACTTTCTAAATGCCCACAGGGGGCAGTACCACCCCATTGAGAACCACCGTTCAAGACCTGTTCTGTCCAATATAGTAACAATCGCCATCTGTGGCTGATTATACTTAACTTGATTAATATTACCTAAAATGAAAAGTTCAGTTTCTCAGTTATACTAGCCACATTTCAAGTGCTTAAATACTACATATAGCAAAAACTGCTCACAGAGAAAAGCCTAGATCCCGATGGTTTCACTGGTTAATTCTACAAATATTTAAAGAAGAATTAATACCAGTTCTTCACAAATTCTTCCAAAAATAGAAGAAGAGGGGATACTTCCCAACTCATTCTATGAGGCCAGTATTACCCTATACCCAAACCAAACATAAACAACACAAGAAAGGAAAATTACAGACCAATATGTCTTATGAATATAGACACAGAAATCCTCAACTAAATACTAGAAAATCTAATACATAGACTATGACCAAGTGGGATTTATCAGGAATGCAAAGTTGGTTTAACATATGAAATGAATTAATGTAATATACTATATCAATAGACTAATGGATATAAACCACATGATTATCTCAATAGATGCAAGAAAAAAAGCATTTGACAACGTTCAAAGCCCTTTCATGATAAAACACTTAACACACTAGGAGCAGAAGGGAATTTTCTCAATATGATAAAGGGCATCAACAAAAAACCCACAGCTAACATCATACTTAATGATGAAAGACTGAAAGCTTTTCCCCTAAAATCAGAAACAAGGCAAGAATGTCCACTGTTGCCATTTCTATTCAATGTTTTACTGGAGGTTCTAGCCAGGGCAATTAGGCAATAAAGTGAAATACAAGGCATCTATATTAGAAAGGTTTGAAGAGGACATTGTCTTGTATAGAGAAAATCCTAAGGAATCTACAAAATCCTATTAGAATTAATAATGAGTTCAGCAAGGTTGGAGGGTAAAAGATCAATAGACAAAAATCAATTGTAATGAACAACCCTAAAATGAAATTCAGATAGCAATTCCATTTACAAAACCACTAAAAAGAATAAGATACTTAGGAATAAATTTAACAAAAGAAGTGCAAAATGTATACCCTGGGGGCCAGCCCGGTTGCGTAGTAGCTAATTTCGCGCGCTCTGCTTCAGAGGCCTGGGGTTTGCACGTTCGCATCCCTGGTGTAGACCTACGCACTGCATATTAAGCCACGCTGTGGCAGGCATCCCACATATAAAGGAGAGGAAGATGGGCATGGATGTCAGCCCAGGGCCAATCTTCCTCAGCAAAAAGAGGAGGATTGGCAACAGATGTTAGCTCAGGGCTAATCTTCCTCACCAAAAAAAAACCCAAAAAAGTATACTCTGAAAACTACAAAGCATTGCTGAAAGAAAATAAAGAAGATCTAAATAAGTGGAACGACATTGCATATTCATAGATGAGAAGAGTTAATATTGTTAAGATGGTAGTAATTCCCAAATTGATCTACAGTTTCAATGTAATTCCTATTAAAATCATAGCTAGCTTCTTTGCAGAGATTGACAAGCTTGTCCTAAAATTCATAAAACAATCTTGAAAAAGAAGAACAAAGTTGGAGGATTCACACTTCTCAATTTCAAAAACTCACTACAAAACTACAGTAATCAAGACAGTATTGTACTGGCATAGGAATCAACATATAAATCAATGGAATCGAATTGAGAGCCAGAAATAGGACCCCATATTTACAGTCAACTGATTTTCAACAAGGTGCCAAAATAAATCAACAGGAAAAGTCTTTTCAACAAATGGTGCTGGGACAACTGGATACCCACGTGCAAATGAATGAAGTTGGACCCTGTGTTGGGGGTTCCCAAGACCACCCTCAGCTTTGATGATTTGCTAGGAAGGCCCACAGGCCCCAGCATATAGTCATACTCATGGCTACGATTTATTACAGCAAAAGGAAAAAAGCAAAATCAGCAAAGAGAAAAGGAGGGCACATGGGGTGAAGTCTGAGGGAAACCAGATGGAAGCTTCCAAGGGTGCCCTCCCAGTGGAGTCACACAGGCTGTCCTTAGTTCCCCCAGCAATGAGTTGTGATGTCTGTGAAATGTTGACAACTAGGGAAGCTCATCAGACACTCAGTGCCAGGGTTCTCATTGGGGGGTGGTCACATAGGCACTCTGCCTAGCACATACCAAAATTCTAGACTCCCAGAAGCAAAGTAGATGTTCAGTATAAACTATGAACATTAACAAAGGGAAACCTCATTTAAAATGGAATTAGGAGGCTGGAAGGGGGAGCTCCCAGGCAGTACCACTCAAGGTCAATTATAGGAAAGATAGTCAATTAGAGACCCCAACAGAAAGAAGTCCTCAGTAGAAAGAGTCATCAATTACAGACCCTACCAGAAGTCATCAAAAGGAAAATTTGTTAATTATAGGAAGAAATGTACATTGCACCCCAAACAGAAATCAACTATCCCAGCAACTCAGCCAATGGGAAACTATCACCACCCTGAACACTTGCTTTTCTCCAATGGACTTTCATTTAAAACAACCCCTCCCAATTTCCTCCTTTTTCTCTGTAAAATAATGTTCTGCCTCCTCGTTTATTGGATTTGTCTATGGTCTGCCATAGCATGCACAGCCCAAATGGAAATTCTTTGGCTAACTCTGAATAAATTTGTTTTGCTGGTAAAATAACTGGCTGTTTTATTTTTAAAGTTGACAAAACCATATTTGTACAAACAATTTAGTCAGTATGAGTCACTCTTATCAGTTAATGGTCGGAATCCTCCTGCTCTAAGTTCCCAAACTCCAGCCAAGGGCCAACCTTGCAAGCAGGCTTTTACAAGGTTAGCAGTTTAGGCTTGCTATGTTAACTCTTTTCTGCACAGGCCCTTGCCTCACATCATATGCAAAAAACCAACCCCCCCCCAAAAAAAACCCCTCAAAATGGATCAAAGACCTAAATGTAAGAGCTAAAACTATAAAAGTCTTAGCAGAAAAAAGGGGTAATTCTTCATGACCTTGGATTTGGCAATGGGTCACCAAAAGCACAAGCAACCAAAGTAAAAGTAGATAAATTGGACTTCATCAAAATTTAAAAACTTTTCTGTATCAAATGACAGTATCAAGAAAGTAAAAAGACAACACACAGTGGGAGAAAATATTTGCAAATCATGTATCTGATATGGGACTTGTATCTAGAACACATAAAGAACTCTTACAACTCAAAAATAAAAAGGCAAATAATCCAATTAAAAAATGGGCAGAGGATCTGAATAGCCATTTTTCTCCAAAGAAGATACACAAACTGCCAAGAAGCAGACGAAAAGAGGTTCAAAATCATTAGCCATCAGGGAAATGCAAATCAAAAGCACAATGAGATACCACCTCACATCCACTAGATGGCTATAATAAAACAAAACCCAAAACCAAACAGAAAAGGAAAATAGCAAATACTGGTGAGGATGTGGAGAATTAGAACTCTCACACACTGCTGGTGGAATGTAAAATGGTATAGCCACTTTGAAAAACAATCTGGCAATTCCTCAAAGGATTAAACATAGAGTCACCAAATGACCCAGCAATTCTACTCCTAGGTATTACTCAACAGAAATGAAAACATATGTCCACACAAAAACTTAACACAAATGTTTATAGCAACATTGTTCATCATAGCCAAAAAACCGGAAACAACCCAAAAGTCTATCAACTGATGAACGGATCAACAAAATGTTGTCTATCCATGCAATGGAATAATACTCAGCCATAGAAAGGAATAAAGCACCGATACATGCTACAACATGGATGAACCTTGAAAATATCATGCTAAGTGAAAGAAGCCAGTCACAAAAGATGACATATTATATGATGCTCTTCATACAAAATGTCCAGAATAGGTAAATCCATAGAGACAAAGCAGACTGGTGGTTTCTTAGGGCTGTGTGTAGATGAAAGGGCAGGAGGGGTGGTAGCTAAAGGGTCCAGGATTTCTTTTTGAGGTGATAAAGGTGTTCCAAAGTCGACTGTGGTGATGGTCACACACGTTTGATTATACTGAAAACCAATTGTATGGTATGTGAAGCACATCTCAATGAAGCTGTGAAAAATAATTTTTAAAATAATCAATATTGAATGAGTTTTCACTGATCTACTTAGCAAAGAATTAAAAAGGATTATACCCAGTGCTGAGGAGGGTGCTGTGAAACACACACACACGACTGGTGCATGTAAACTGGTAAAACACACAAAAAACCTTTCAGAAAACAATGTGGTGACATAGCAACAACCTAAAACACGCTCCTCCCTACAAACTTCACTTTTGAGACTCTGTCCTGAAGAAATACTCCTATGTATAAAAAGTACCTAATGCACAAAAATTTACTTCTAATAAAAATAATAACAAGAAGTGGAAACAAGCTAAATGGCCAATATTAATAGAATGACTAAATAAGTTGTAAAGATCCATTGTGATGAAATATTATGCACCCATCAAAATGAAACCTGTTTTCACAGCAAAACAGTTCCTGGCCTGAAGAACACACTCATAAGTTTGATGAACGGAAAAGAAAGAAAAAGGCTTATAAAGAATGTTTGTAAAGGAAAAGTATAATTCAGAGGTTCTCAAAGGGTGGTGTATGACAGAAACACCCCCCACACTTGGTCCCCACCCCAGGCTTCCTCAATCAGAGCCCCTGGGGGTGGGCCCAGCAATCTGTATGTTAACAAGCTCTCTGATTCACACAAAAGTTGGATAACAACTGGCATAATGCCATGTAAAAGGCAAAGGCAAGATTCAAACCATGATGTGATTGAAAGTAACGTTTATTGAGTCCTATGCTTTCTCATGATCCTGTGTAACTTCCACAACCACCTTCTTATGTGTTGGTACTACTGTTACCCCCATTCGACAGTCAGGCAACTGACGTGCAGAGAGAAGAGACTTGCCCAAGATCATGCGCTAGTGAATGGCAGAGCTGGGACCTGAAAGCCAGGTTTTTCTGCCTCCGAAGCCCATGCTGTTCACCACTGTGTCAGCAGTGGGGGCCCCAAATATCACTGGCAGTGACGGGGTGGTCTCAGGGGGCACCCGGAGGTTCATTTTAAACTCCAAGAGTTATGTTATTTATTTTAATGTGTAGCAGAAAAAATATGTAACTAGCATTTCAAACTCATGATTTCAGTAGTAACGTTACACTTCCCTTTAAACTAATTTACATTAAAAGTTAGTCACTTTAATGAAAAAAAGTAAATAAAAGTACTCTTATACACAGATATGGCAAATATGGTAGAGACGGTGAAGTATGGGAAACACTGCTAGGTCACCAACCTCAGTTACTTTGAAAATATATAACAATTCATGCACTCTACTGTATATAAATTATACCCCAAAAAAGGACTGTACAAAAATACTGGACTCTAGTTAACAATGTGCATGCTGAAGTGCTTAGAGGGAAGTGTATTGAAATCAGGTTCTTACTCTGAAATGCATCACAAAAATAAGATGGACTGATGAATGGATTGATTTGGACGGAGGGTTGGATACTTAATAAAGCAACTATAGCTTAATGTTCCTTAATAAAGCAACTATAGCTTAATGTTCCTTGTAGAGCCCAGGTGGTGCAGACCTGAGGACCAATTCTTTCAACTTCTTTGTATGTTTGAAAACTTTCATGGGAAAAATTGTGTATAGATTGCCCCATACAGTGAATGAATAAATGAATTAAAAGTAAAGACTAGGCAGAAATCTGCTGAAAGGCTTTCTTTACACTCCCCTGTATATATTCCAAAGTGGGCTTGTATTACTTTTATAATAAAAGAAAATTATGTTTCAAGGAGAAAAATGGCACAAGAGTCAACTGATAAAATAGGCATTTATTCCGAAGGTATAATGTTAAGAAGAAACTTCCCGAGAGCCGCATGGGAGTGAGAGAAAGTTGCTGCCCCTCACTCAAAGGGGAATCAGCACTTCTCTACACCCCAGCTGTGCAGGGAAGTCCAGGGTCAGAGCTCACGGATGGGCTCTGGGCTGTGGGCCCGGGAGTCTGAACTGCCTGCCCACCAGTGCAGGCCCAGGTCAGTGTGTCCTGTGTCCCAAGAAGCTGGAATGTCAGGAGAGGTGGCAGAGGAAGTTGTGCACAGGCAGGGCCAGGAGCCCTGACAGGGAGATCCCCAAGGTGTCAGAGATACAGGCGGCTGCCATGGCAAATTCCCGGTGCTCATCACTGGTCTGGGAATGGTGGGGTGCAGGGGTGAGGCTTTAGTCCTAGAGACTCCTGCCCTGAACTTCCCCAGAGATGCTACCCACAGCCCTCGCCCGGCTGGTGCTGACCTCCAGGGCAATGTTGTGGAAGGTGTTCACGTAGGCCGCACCCCCCAGGAGCCCCTCATACACAATGATCAGGAAGATGAGGTAGATGCTTGGCAGGAAGCTAAACCACACGTCCACCAGCAGGAAGGCCAGGTTGAGGCACTGTGGGTGCAGGCAGAGGGGAGGGCTGAGCCTGGGACCAGAGGTGGGCAGGAAGGGAGGCTGCCATCCTGTTCAGTGGCCTCCAGTTCTGGGAGATGCTGATGAGGGAGAGGGCTGACAGGCCTGGATCAAATCCCAACACCCAGCTGGCCCACCAGACCCTGGGATCTGGGGGAGGCCTTCTCCCTACCCCGTCCCCAGCCCCCACCTCTGCCCCGTGCTTGTGTCACTCCTACCGCCTGGAATGCTATCTACCTTCCCTCACTTGGCATCTCCTAGTCACTACCGTTCACAGCTCAGCTGGGATCAGGGTCACTCTCACTCCTGTGATCTCATTTCCTTCTCCCAAGGGCTCCCTGAATAGAGGGTTTCTCCCTCATTTTACCATAGAGGCTATGGTTAGACCAATGGTTCTCTACTGGAGGTGATTTGCCTCCTAGGGGACATTTGGCAACGTCTGGAGATGTTCTTGGTTGTCACAACTGGGGGGGCGAAGTGCTACACACACCTAGTGGGTAGAGGCCAGGGGTGCTGCTCAGCATCCTACAGTGCACAGGACAGCCCCACAACAAAGAATGGTCTGGCCCCAAATGTCAGGAGTGCTGAGGTTGAGAGGGTGGAAGTCCCTCCTCTGTGCCCCAGTCCCCCAGGGGATCCCGCTATCGCAGCCCTGAGCGCACAGGGCTGCCTCCCCAGTGTGTAGGCCACCATGGTGGTTCACACACTCGATGCCCATGAGGATCACCTGGGATCTTGTTACCCACAAGGCCTCGTCCTCAGAGGTTCTAATTCACTCAGTCTGAGGTGGGTTCCGAGATCTGCATTTAAAGCACACCCTGGTAATACTAACGTGACAGGCAAAACACTCCAAACACTTTCATCTGTAGCATTAGCTAGGCAATTTCTGGAATAGAATTAAATGATTAATGATTCATCTGGAATGGAATTAAATGATCCCTAATTCTATGAAGCAGCCTTGGTTAAAATTATAGCTAAAATCATAAGCTCTGCATTTCAGTGGAATCTCCTGAAGAACCCTGAGTTAAGAAGTGTTGACACAATAATTTGGGACTTTGGGGGTACAAAGGCCTGGGCTGGAAGTACTGCTTAGATAAATAAGGAAGAAAGAGGACATTTACATGCTGTTGCCGTAACATTAGTGTCATCTATACTTATTCTATATCTTGTTATCATAGAATTGAATTAAGTTTATTAAAAATGGCAAAGCATTTTCCTGTAATTGTTGAAGGTTTATTCTAAGTGACCTTCAGGGGCTGTAGATATGTGACCTTGAAACAGTGAATGCTGGTTCTGTGAAACTACTTTTTCGTGTGTGTGTGAGAAAGATTAGCCCTGAGCTAACATCTGTTGCCAATCCTCCTCTTTTTGCTGAGGAAGATTGGCCCTGGGCTAACATTTATGCCCATCTTCCTCCACTTTATATGTGGGACACCTGCCACAGCATGGCTTGATAAGTCCGCACCTGGGATCCGAAACTGTGAACTCTGGGCTGCCAAAGGGGAGCGCACAAACTTAACTACTTTTATGCCACTGGGCCGGCCCCTCTGAAACTACTTTTGTTAGACTGTTGTAGGGAACGGTGTCTGTTTACTTAAAGCTTTAGACCACTTTCACCGTGGGTGGGTGAATTTGCTCACCAGTCTTGAGATAGATAACCTGTTGACGACAACATCACTGATTCTATTATCGTTAACCATCCAGAACAGAACTGTACATTTTCTTAGTGTTAGAAACATTATTTGAAAGCCTGTGTCTCTGCATGAGGCTTGTGCAAATAATCATTAGGTAAGTGCTTCTAGCTGATTAAACACAATACAAAATCTTGTTCTTTCATTCTTCTTCTCATCTCTAATTCCCACAACTACCCTGAGAAGTAGATGGTAGCCATGCCCGATTTATAGATGAGGAAACCGAGGCTCAGACTGGTTCAGAGACCTGGCCTAAGTCACACAGCTACTGGGTACAGAAGCTGGGATTTGCATCCAGGTTTGCCCAGCTCCTGAGGTCATACATTTTACACGGGGCTCTGCTGGCCTCTGTTCCTCGTGCTTAGTGCATGACAGTATGCAATGAATACTTCCTGCTGAGGGAGGGAAGCCTCGGGGCCCAGGGAAACCAGGAGCCAACATGCGAATGGAGTGAGGGCCAGGGGCTCGGTACCTGCAGCAGGGCCAGGGCCCACGTGAAGCGGATGTGACAGCAGCGGAGAGAAGAGCGGGAGGCAAAGACGCCGGCCTGGTACAGCATCTGGTACCTTGGACAGGGGCAGGGAGTGGGAGGAAACCCTGCGGAGCCTACTTAGCAGGGTAGCCCCTCTCAACCCCCATCCTTATCATCAAGGGGCCCTCTCAGCCCACTGCCCGTCCTGCCACCCACCCTCACTCTTCTCACCAGCGGTACTGCTGAGCATGAGTCAGGGATGTGTTCCGGAAGTAGAGGAGCTCAAACTGCAGCAAAGACCAGACAGGGGAGAGGGACGGGGACGTGTGGGTCCCCATCTCACTCACTACTTCCACACCCCTCCCAGAAGCCCTCACTCACAAGTCCCTGATTGATGAAATATTCGGCAAAGTAAACCAGGACCAAGGGGATGATGTGCCACAGCAGGCCCTGGAAGAGTCAGAAGACATAAGCAGGAGGCTGGGAGACAGGCACTGGCCACAGGGGACACGCCACAGCCACCATCCATACCTTGAACACAGTCCATCTTTCCCGAAGGGAGAGGTTTGGGTTGTAGTCTGCAGGGGAGCAGGGAGAGAAGTGCAGGTGAGGTTGGCACATTGACTCAGCAAAGGGGTGCTGGTGTGCAAGGATTAACCAGCTGACATAACAGTGTGAACGCACTTAATGCCATGGGATTGTACAATTAAAAATGGTGAAATTGGTGAACTTCATGTTATGTATATTTTACCACAACTTAAAAAAAAAAAGAACTAACCAGATAAGACCTCTTCATGGTTCCTGTCCAGCTAAGGGCTGTACCTCTCCACCCCAGGCTCACCGGCCATTCTTTCTGTTTTTTGAATGCCAAGCTCATTCTTACTGCAGGGCCTTAGCACTTGCTGTTCCCTCCACCTGGAACCTGTTCACTGCGAGGTCCACAGGGCTGACTCCCTGTCGTTCATATTTCAGCCCAGAGATACCGCCTCAGAAAGGCCTTCATGGACCACCACCTTCTCTAAAGGTAGAACCCCTCTCCATTGCCCCCCAGTGGCCATTTTCTAGCACAAAACTGTATTAGGTTCTTCTAGCACCTATCAATATGTGAAAATAACATGTTTCCGACTCAGTTATTTGTTTCTGAATCCATCTCATTTCCTTATCTTAGTAACTACTGCACCCCCAGCAACCGGAATGCCTGGCGCATAGCAGGAACTCAAGGAGTATTTCTTAACTAGATGAATGTGACTGGCTCTTACCATAACCAGCACACCCATCCACTTCCCCTCCTGACTGTGTCCACTGTCGAGAGGAAAAGACTAAAACCCAGAGAGAGAAAGTGACCTCCTGTGTCTCCTACCTGGCTTCAACTCTGAGGCTTCACTGCTTATCAGGGGCTGCCGAGCTGCAGTCTCTGCCTCTTCTTCCCCTCCAGGGTCCTGGGTCCCGGGAGACGTGAGCAAAAAGAAATAGCTAGGAGTGGACAGAATGAACATAAAATCAAAGAGCCTCTGTCGGGCTGGAAAGGCCACGCCCTCCTAGGCAGCCACTCCTCATTTCTACACCCCCCAAGTCACCCGATCCTGGGCCGGAGAGCTCCCACTGCGGAAAAAGGCTTCCTTCTCTCGAGCTGAAATTTGTCTCCTTGTTGCTTCCACCCATGGGCCCTCGTTCTGACTCCTGACTCACACCAAGTGGGTCAGCTCTGTTTCCTTGTCATTACTGTCCTAACGATTGCTCTAGCTACCATTTACTATGTGTTCCTTCTGTGCTGGGCCAGAGTTTCCCAAATTTCAGCCACTTATGTTTTGCCTTCGTGATATTTGCCATATCCACACTCCTCCTGTATATAATATTTTCCTTTAAGCTGATTCACTTTTTCTACATGGCCTTGTCCTAAGCAATAATCTGTGAAATCACAGGTTTGATTCACTAGATAAAATATTTTTCCTAATACACATGGAAACACACACAAAATTAGCAAAAGAAAGTCCATCCTGTCCCCCTCGAATCATCATGGGAACCACACCACACCGGATGCTTCACACGTCACCTCACGGGGAAGCAAGGAGGATTACCACCACGTGAGATACGGGGAAACAGAGGGTCAGAGAGGTGAAGCAACTTGTCCCACACTACACAGCTAACAAGTCGTGGCTCCAGAACTGAAACTCAGGCCTACCAGTGTCCAGAACCCACATCCCCTCATGACAAGGTTGTAGGGATCCGAAGGTTGGAATCACAATCAAGTTCTCTCTCTGTGAACCCCCCTTCCTCCCAGCCCAGGGCTGCTTACCTGGCCAGCATCAGGGCGGGGATACCCAGCATGGACAGCAAGGTGTACTGGGGGGAGAGGCCAGCCTGGGTGAGGCCCAGATAGGACAATGCCCCCAGCAGCCCTGCTCCCCCAGTACCTGAGGACCACCAGGAGATCACAGCCCTGAGAAGGAGAACACAGGAGCACTAAGCAGGACCAAAGTCAGCAGTGGGACCTCCTTTCCCTCACTCCCTGCTCTGCCTGCTTACCTGGGGTAGAAGGCGGTGAGGGAGAGGAAGGTGACCTCCCCCAGACCTGATGAGATGCTAGCCAAGACCACACCTGGGGGGAGAACAGGCACAGCAGTGGCCATAGATAGCCCTTCCCCAATACCCCAATTGCCTGAGGTGTCTGGCCACGGCCTCCTACACATTAGTTCAGAGGAGCTAAAAACAGATCCCTTGGATAGGCTGGGCTGCAGATCTGAAGTAGAACCAACCCCTCCTCTGCTCATCCTCTCCTAGGGAATGGTACTTCCATCCACCCAGTAGTCAAACCAGGAGGAAGAATTCATCCTTGACACCTCCTCCATTCCCATCATAGCGTCATAGAGTCTTGGAATCCCTTTCCTCTGGGAAATTGGGGAGACTACCCTACAAATGCTCTGTTGTAGTTTCTCTGGGCCCCTCACCTGACATGACACCCCACGCTTACCACACAGGCTGGTCCCCACTGAACCAGAAAAGGCAACCAGGATGAAGCTTCCAGCGGCACAAACCCCACTGATGCAAACCCGGGGGCTGAGGTGGAGATGGGGGAGGGAAGGGGGAGTCAGCTTCTGCTCTCAGCTCCCCGGCCCTCTCACTACCTCCTGTACCATCCCAGCCTCCCCACTCTCAGATCCCCCTGCCCTTCCTCCTGCCACCCCCACCCAGACCTGTAGGGCAGCAGATGAAGACCAAGAGGAGCCAGCAATTTGATGGCGAGGGTGGGGAGGATGTCTGCCAGGAGCACCGCCTAGGACAGGAGAACACAGTGAGACCCCAGACCTTTCCTGGGACAGACCACCCAACCAAGTGGCCAAGGAAAGACAGGGACTGGCCAGTTAGACCTGCTACAAACACCGGCTCTGAAGTCAGATAGGTCTGGGTTCAAGTCCCAGCTCTGCCGCTCCTTAGCTGTGTGTCAAGGCATTCACATTCTCTGAGCTCTAGTTTCCTCATCTGAAAAATGGGGATGATTATAGTGCCTCACTCACAGTACTGTTGTGTGGATTAAATGAGCCAATATACACCACACACAGAAAGGGCTCAGTAAATGGCAGTCTTAATTATTATAATCAAGACAGTCCCACCTGGGTGCTGAGAGGGTAGAGGTGGGGTATGTAGACCCATAGAGCCTGGGTAAGGGGAGGACCAGATGGGTACTCACAGCCGTGGAGACAGGGTTGCAGTCAAATCGAGATGAGCTATTGTGGGCGGTGGGCGTTGGGCCTGGGTCCACCTGATGGGAGAGAAGAAAGTCTTTCACCCAGGGAGGCAGGAGTGTAGACAAACAGGTCCTGACTCCAGTGCCAGCAATGCTCTAACTTGAAGGATGGCCTTGGGTCAGCACTGGCCTCTTGGGACCTCAGTTTCTCTATCTGCACAATGGGGAGGGGGAGGTTTCCATAGAAACCTGAAGCTAATGACCCACAGGCCAAAGACGGCTCTGTAAATGGACTTTATTTGGGTAACACATTCAAAAGCTTTCATTAAGAAATTAGGGTTACCAGAAAATCTGATCCCCTAACCTTAACGCTAAGCCAAATTCCCCACTGGACTTGCAAAATGGCAGCTGCTCCCCTTGGGCATGCACCTTCCAGCTCATCATAGACAGGTTTTCAACAAAGGTGATTATCGGGCCGGCCCGTGGCATAGCGGTTAAGCGCGCACACTCTGCTGCTGGCGGCCCAGGTTCAGATCCCGGGTGCACACTGATGCACTGCTTGTCAGGCCATGCTGTGGCAGCATCCCATATAAAGTGGAGGAAGATGGGCACGAATATTAGCTCAGGGCCAGTCTTCCTCAGCAAAAAAAAAACAAAACAAAAAAAACATGATCATACCCACCAGGGAACATTTGGCAATGTCTAGAGATACTAGGGATCCAAACCCGGGCCGCCAGCAGTGGAGCACGCGCACTTAACCGCTAAGCCACGGGGCCGGCCCTAGAGACATTCTTGGTTGTCACAACTGGAGGGCGGGAGGTATGCTATTGACATTCAGTGGGTAGATGCCAGGGATGTTGCTAAACAGCCTACAATGCACGGGAAAGCCCCACAACCATGAATTATTCAGCCCAAAATGTCAACGGTGCTGAGGTTAAAAAACCCTGCCATAGACCATGACCCACCCAGCCAACAATTGAGTTTGCACACCTGGCACCAATTGATTCTTAAAGACCTTGCCTGCTCTAAGGTCTGGGAGACTGGGAACTTTAGCCCCCATGCCCCACCCCATTCCACGAGTTTTTCAAGGGGACCTCTGCCCCAGGATGAGGCCCTCATCCTCCCCTAGGGACAAAACGTGGTGGTGATGGTGGTTGAGAGGGTCACTTACATGGCTCTGGTTCCCAGGCGCCCTCTGGTGGCTAAGTATGTCATGGGCAGCACTGAGCATCACCACATACGAGAAGTTGTTGCAAAGGCCCAGGAGCCTGGAGGGAGCAGCACAGATTTTTTTTTTCCAGTTTTATTGAGATATAATTGACATATAAGAACAGATCTTAACCTCCTTTCATGCCTACAATCTATCCATAGTCCTAGCACCAAACCTCCCCCTTACCTGTGCCCTTCAATCAGCTCCCTCTTTCTTCTCTATCACCAGCCCCATCTCCATTCAGTGTTAGGGTTAGAAGCATGGTCTGTGGGATCACAGACTTAGGTTCACATCTAATCTGCAAGACCTCTCCCAGGAAGAGAAGGAAGTCATCCTTGATGACTCCTTCCTCCAAGCTCCCGCCAAGATTCAGTTCCTGGGGCGTTTCTCATCCACGCTCCACTGTCTCGGATGCGCTCTGGCACAGAAGAAAGGTCCTGGGGTCCCAAGTCTGCCACTTCCTACATGAGCGGTCTCAGTCTACTCACGTGTAAAATGGGGATGCAAATTTCTCTCCTGACTACCTCACAAAGTGCTGTAGGGATCAAAACAAGATAATAGCGAAGTCTTTCACGATCCGTGAAGGATCTTGTTCGCCTACTCTCATCTCCCAGCGCTGCGCTCAGTGATGGGAAGGGAACAGGGCTCAGCGCCGGAGACCTCATGTGTCCTTGTCACGATCCTAGGAAGTGCTACCACTGCTCTTCCCATTTCACTGCTGAGAAACGGAGGCTGAGAGAGGTTATACGACTCTTCCAGAGTCACATGGGAAGTCACCTCCAGCCCAATCTGCCACCCAAGACCTCAATGTTTAGGTCAGTGTTACAAGTACTTCCCAAGACTCAGAATTTGAATGATTTTAGGAGGTAGATGGATGACCTTTCAAAAAGTAGCGATGCATTTATTTAAATGTGTATTAGGGAAATATTGGCTTTCCGTCTAGAGTAGTGATTTAAAGTTTTCTTTTAAAAAATACGTGCACTTGCAAATTGAAAGGCTGAATTGGTTGGAGTAGAGACCTGAAGGAACTAATCCTACAGGTAGTATGAGGATCTGGCCAAAACATGAGAGTAGTAAGTAAATCAGCAAAGTTAGGGAAATTTACATGCTGTAGGGCAAACTAACTGGTTCAGTAAATGTTTGTGGATTCAGCTCCTTTTCCGCAGCTCAACTCTTTCTTCTCTCTGTCCTCCTGTCACTTCCCTCTTCCTACCCCATTTTTACTCCTGCTGAACTCTTCAGACCACTCACCAGAAGCCCACCGCGTTCTTCCAATGAGCGCCCCGAGGGTCCAGCAGAGGCCGCCGAGGTTCGGGGACGGTCTCCTCCTCTGGGAGGGCGAGAAGAAGTGGGCATGATCCCCACCCGACTCTCAGGTGCACGAAAACCCCACGGGGGTTCTCCCGGGGCCGAGCGAATTCTCCAGCCCATCAGGGTTGTCGCGGGCAGAGGCATTCACTCCCGTGAGGATGGGCCTGAATACTCACCCTCGGAATCCGAAAGGCGCCGCCGCGAGCCCGCACAGCCTCCCATGGCATCAAGTGCTTGTCCCCGTAAGGGTCCAAAGTCAGCGAGAGTCCAGAGTTGGCTCCGATGGGGCGGATGAGGGTCTGCGACAGGTGAGAAGGATCAACGCCTCATTGCCTGTCCCAGCTCCGGCTTCTCTGCTGCACTCGCGCTCTTGGATCCACCACGCTAACTCTGGGCTCCATCTCTGCCCCTGGCATGCCCCACCACGCCCCACCCGTCGGACTCTGCCCCCGCCCCCTCTAAAGCAGGGGGCCTGGCAGCCTGTACCTTTAAGAGCAGCTGAACAGTGCGCTCCGAGGAAAGACAGGTTGGTGGGTCATGTGACAGCACAGGCGGGTCCTCCATCACGTGCTTGGAAGTCCTCACCACTTCCGGGTCTTGTCTTTGTCTTCGCTTCAAGCCTTCCCGGCTACGGGGCACGGGGCAGGGACAGACCAGGAGGACCCTGGAACCGCTGGTTTACAACTGGAGCGGCTGGTATCAGCAATAAGAGCCGTGACGTTCGATTAGCGGCGCCCAAGGCCTTGACCGTATCATGCCAGCACTAATCATGGCTGCAAGCGGCTTCAGCCCGTCTCTCGGCCCTCACTAGCCAGAAACAAATATGGTCACCTGGCCACAGACAGGAGTGTTTCTGGCTGGGAACAAAGGCAGTCAGCCTCAGGTCATACTTATTCCTATCTGTTGCTCTTAGATTGCTTTAGAAACCAAAAATAAAGGTAACACCCACTTAAGAGGATTTCATGAATTATCTGTTGGCAGTATCCAAGGCATTAAGAGATCCCTTTTCCCAAATTATCCTAGAATTGAATATCACAGAAGTAGTCCAACCCCTGGTTTTACAAATGGGAACACTGAGGTACAAAAAAGGAAACTTACTGATGATCATACAATGTTAGACCTAAAGGTGACCTCAGAGGCCCTTTTAGCAATAAGAAGCAGAGCACCAAAGGCAAGCAGCCATTAAGCAGGCTGCTGCAGGATTCCTGCCTGTGTCAAGGGTGCTCAGGCCAGATGATTCTAAGGCCGGAGATTCTGATTCTGTGCTGTCATCTAGTTTCTCAAATTAGAAATTAGGAAAGTGGGGCTCAAGAGGTAACTGGGGGAAGAGGTGTACATGAAGGTCACTTCACATAGTCCCAATAAGGAGTGATTCTCTTACCTTCCTCTAGGTAGTAAAGCAGCATCCTGAATTTTCCTCATCATGTCCTTCCCCTGCTAATCTCTCCTTTGGGCGTCCAACAGCTGGTGCCCAACTCTACCAGCTCTTTCTCACCACCAGGCCTTCAGACTGCTGTTTGAAATGTGCCCCCTTTGGTCTGCTTCCCAGGTCACTCAACCAATGAAAATTGGAGTCCTACTACCCATGCAGGGATCTAGAAATTCAGCAACGTGTTGTACATGGCCTCTGCCCTCAAGGAACTCACAGGAGGGTGGGAGGTAGACACAAATAACCACAGTACAAAGCTTAGCCAAGTTTTGTTTTGCACGAATGAACACAGATGAGGGAATGGCATTGGAGTCACCAATCCAGTCCCTTCCTCTTGGGGAAGCATTAATGATCCTGAAATGAGAAGCCAGAGCTCTCACCAGCCCCCTCCTTGCTCCTACTCCTTGTCCCCAGGCAAAACAGGAACCACAAACCCCAGCTTCCTCTCACAGAGTGGCTGTGGCTTGGGGGGAGACGGAAATGGCTGAGGTGTGAATACAAGACCTGAGTCAGTAGAGCTGCAGTTGCCACATGCCCCCTCTCTCTCCCCCATTCTGAGCTCTCCTGCTCCCACTTTCTCCTTCCTGGCCTCTTCCTTTGCCCTGTAGCTCCAAATGTGCCCCTGAGTCCCCTGGGTGATACACACCCATTTCTTAGCCTGGTCTGAAAGTTACTGTGGGCATTGCGGAGGGTGGGCAGAGCCTGGGTGAGGATGCGTCAGGGAGAGGCAGGGGAAGAGGAAGTGTCTTGGGTCCGGGGGAAGACTGGCCTGTCTTGGTGGGTGGGGACCGTCATTATCAGCTTTCTGGACACACAGAGACAGACAGGATGGATTTCCTCCGGCTACATCTCCCTGGGCTGCATCAGGCCTTGAGGGGGGCACTGGTGAGAGGGATGCCAGAGACTTTCACCCTGCTTCCTGGGGCCTCACCTTCCCTCCTCCCTTTGAGCCTCTCCTCAGACTTGAGATTCCTTCCCCAGGATCAGGCAGCCTCCTAGCCCACTCTTTTCTGTATTTCAACCCCTAACCTCCACAAACGCATCCACATACCCCTAATCTAGGCCCTTTCCTATTCCTTCTACAGATCTTGTTCTCCTTCTCTTCTCAGATCCCAGAACCCTTCTTCCTTAGCCTGAGCTCCTCTGGCCCAGGGCCCCCAGAGAGAGGGCTGGGCCTCCCCTTAATGGCTTTACCCCTTCCCTCTTTTCTTCTAGGATTCCTTGAGCACCTTTCTCTCCTACCTTATGGGAGATGAGGTCCCCACTGCAGAGACGAGGGGGGCGGGGGCAGCTGAGGAACTACGGGAGGTGGCAGCAGGAAGGTCAGGGCGGACTATGGAAGAGGAAGCCCAGGAGGCCCTGGGGGGCCTTGGCAGCAGCCAAAGCAAGGGGGAGGGAGGGCTGAGAGGGGCTGGAGAGGCTGGAAGACACCAGGAGGGAAGCTCAACTACAGAACAGACCTGGGGTTGGGGAGAAGGCAGCTCCCATGGGTCTCAAGCAGATAGGCAGGACACTGGAGCCTGGGAGGCAGCCAAGGCCACCAGGTGCCAGGAGCCAAGTGCTCCCTTGGAGGCCAGGAAAAAGTCCAAGGCACGGTCTGAGGCTGGTCGAGATGAGAGCAGCCAAGCCCAGGAGAGTCAGGAGCCCGATGAGCAGGAAGTGACCAGAGGGGAGACACTGAGAACCTGGGAACAGGAGGAGGAGGAGGAAGAGGTCAGGGCAAGAGAGCCAAGGGTGGCTGAAGGGGCGGAGTCAGTGTGGACCTGGCACAGGGAGTCTGAGGAGAAGGCCGTTGCTGACGGGCAAAAGGTGGCAGGGGATGGCAGGGAGATGGAGCCGGCAGTCAAGAAGGCAGTTGCAGAGGAGATCCAGGGGCCTGGGGCTAAAGGGGCTGGGAGGGAAGAGGAGGTGGTGGTAGTGGTGAGAGGTAGCCAAAGCACAAGGGCACAGGGGACACAGGAACAAGGGGAAGAATCTGGGGGTGGGGCAGCTTCAGGCAGGGAGGAGGCCCAGACAACCTCAGGCAGGGAAGAGGCTGAGACACTCCCAGATGGGGAGGAAGCTGGGACGACCTCAGGCAGGGAAGAGGCCTGGACAACCTCAGGCATGCAGGAGGCTGAGACACTCTCAGGTGGGGAGGAGGCTGGGGCAACCTCAGGCAGGGAGGAAACCGAGACAACCTCAGGCAAGGAGGAGGCCTGGACAGCCTCAGGCAGGGAGGAGGCCTGGACAACCTCAGGCATGGAGGAGGCTGAGACACTCTCAGGCAGGGAGGAGGCCTGGACAACCTCAGGCATGGAGGAGGCAGAGACACTCTCAGGCAGGGAGGAGGCCTGGACAACCTCAGGCAGGGAGGATGCTGAGACAATCTCAGGCATGGAGGAGGCTGAGACACTCTCAGGTTGGGAGGAGGCCGGGACAACCTCAGGCAGGGAGGATGCTGACTTCCTAGGAGTCAGAGAGACAGAATATGAGGCAGTCCTAGGAAAAAGGATCCCAGAGGATACGGAGAGATTCTGGGCCCTAGAGGAAGCCTCCGAGGGAGACCAGGAGGAGGAGGTAGATGAGAACAGAGAGGATGAGGGAAGCCTGTTCCCCAAACAGACCCAGGGCCTGGGAACTGAGGGAGTGGAAGAAGTGGCTGAGGACCAGACAGCAGAGAGAAAGGCTGCAGAAGACCAGGAGTCAGAGGGGGAGGTAGGGGAGGGCTTTGAGGGCCAGGAAGATCAGGGTGGGAAAGAGGCGGAGGGGAGGCAGGACTCAGAGATCAGGGCTACTCAAGCCAGTCTGGAGGAGGTGCCGCCGGCAGAGGAGGCCGAGGAGAAGAGACAGAGTTGCTGGGCCACAGAGGCTGAGCTGCCTCAGGACAAAGCTGCAAACGAGGCTGAAGGTGACGCCAACTTGGAGGCGACCCCACAGGCCAGGCCGGAGAAGGAGCTCTGCGGGGAGAGGAGTGAGGAGGAGGCTCAGATGGGTCAAGAAGCATCAGAGGTGGAGTGGAGTGGCCTCAAGCACGAGGTCACTGAAGGCGAGGAACCTGAGCTGATAGGAGGCCCCCAGACCCTGAGAGAGCAACCTGAGGAAGGACAGGGGTGTAAGGAAGAGCTCTGGAGCATTCCAGCCCTGAGCAAAGAGGAGACAGAAGGGCGCCTGGAGGAATATCCCAGGCACATGGGGTACGTAAAGCCTGATACCTCTGAGGCAGAAGTCTGGGAAAACCGGAGGAGAAGGGATGTGGAGAGAGGACATTCTCAGGAGGAAAAAGCAGATGCTGAAGAGGGGGAGGAGGAGGCGGCAGGAGGCCAGGCACTAGAGGCTGAGGCTAAAGGAGGGCAAGAGTCTGCACTACCAGAGGTTCCGGAGGCAGGCTGGGAGTGGAAGAAAGCAAAGGAAGCAGGGTGTGGAGCAGAGGAGGGAGAGGCCCCTGGAGCAGAGAGCCAGGAACTGGGTGGAAGGCATGGGGCAGAAGCAGGGACAGGCCAGCCACTGGGAGAGTCAGATGCCAGAGAAACCAAGGATGAGGAGGTGGAGGCTGCAGTGCCCTGGGGGGCCGACGGAACATCCAGGAGAGGCTGGAGGCTGGAGGAGGCAGCTCTGAGCCTCCAGGACAGCGAGGACACCTGGGCCAGTTCTCTGGCTGCTGAGATTGTGGAGGAAAAGGCAGCTCTGGGTGGAAGGACTGCCAGGGCTGGGGAAGGGCCTGAAAGAGAGGCTGGGGAAACGTTTGGGAGAGGCTGGGATTCAGGAGGAAGAGACGAAGCTGGGGAAAGTGAGGACCTGGTGGAGACTGCAGAGGGAGAGAATAGAGGTGAGCAAGAGTCTGGCCTGGAGGGCTCAGCAGAGGAGGAGGTGACTGACAGAGGTAGCCAAGCAGAGGATTTTGAGGCCAAGGATGGTGAGCCCTGGGGAGATCAGGCTGAGGCCAGGGAATCTGTGGTGGCAGAAGGAAGCTGTGGGATGGATGGCTTTACCTCGGGCTCCCACGAAGCTGGTGCAGAGGGGACCATGGCCATAGTGGAGGCCGAGGGGCTCCCAGGAGGGAAGATGCAGTTGGAAAAAGAGGCTGGGGGATGGCAAGCAAGGGAGCAGGGGCAAGGCAGTGAGGGGCAGGATGGGGACCACCATCCCGAGGGAGAGGTACAAAGGCTCCTTGAGGTGGAGGATGTCAAGGTGACTGAAGACCAGAGGGCAGGGGCCGAGGAGATTGATCCAGAAAGCCTGGAAGACGTCCAGAGCCAGGAGGACCTGTCAGCAAACCAGGACCCCACAGAGATTGAGCCTGGGCCAGGTGCTGAGGCTGCAGGAAGTGCCAGAGGGGATGCTCACAGCGGCTGGAGTGAGGTGAGGGCTCCAGGTGGGGTCCAGGGCCAGACGGAGCAGAATCTCGAAGCTGGCCCCATAGTACTCTGTGCCCTCTTCCCTGTAGGCCCTGCTCCCTGGGTCTCGCCTGGACGTCTCTGTCCCACGGAGCCGTGTCCTCCTCTCCCGCAGCTCCTCACAGCGCCGCTCCCGGCCCTCTTTCCGACGGAGCCCTGCCCCTGAGCAGCAGGAGGAGCCTCCCAGCCCCCCACCCGAGCAAGAGCTGTCAGCCCCTGAGCAGAGACTTCTCCAGCCAGAAGAACCCCCAGAGTCAAGCCCCCCAAGGCCCGAAGGGACCCCAGTGCCAGCCAGGAGAAGGCCCCTGGGACATGGGTAAGCACAGGGTGAGGTGACTGGGCTGGGCTGGGGAGGAGGCTGTGGACACCTGGAGACCAGCTCCCCCACCTGTCTTCCATCTCCAGGTTTGGTCTTGCGCACGTTGGCATGATGCAGGAACTGCAAGCCAGGCTGGGCCAGCCGAAGCCCCAGTGACTGGGACCCGAGACCCTGGGAGCCAGGCCTGAGTGAGGGTCAGAAGGCTCTGTTGAACCCTGCTCAGCCTGACTCCCTCTGCCACTTTGGACGCACCCCTTCTACCCTCTGGGCCTTAGATTCTTGGTGTGTCATTCACGGAGCAGACAGAAGCGGATGTCTGCTAGAACTACGAACTTAAGGAGTCTGCGCCTCCAGTGCAGCCAACGGACCACTTGCCCCACTGGGACCACCTCTCACGGCCTGTCCTGACTCCCTCCCCAGCCTGTCTCACCTGTCCAAAGGACTGAGGGGACAGAGACAGTTCTCCCCACAGCGGTCCCTCTCTGACTGCCCCCACTCCCCACCTACCCCCAAACCCCTCCCTGAGCCCTCAGAGAGCTATGTAGGAGTAACACAGACCTCTGGGGTTGCAGCCGGCCCAGAGGAAACAGGTCAGGAGGGCCTACAGAGCTCCATTCGCCATTAAAGGGTGATGGGAAGCAGTCTAGACACCCTGAGCTTCCAAAATGGGAGCTTGGGCTCAGAACCCTGCTGGTTACTATGGCAACTAACCACTGAGCAAGCCAGAGTCGGCGAAGTGGGCAAAGAACCCACAAAATCTAGGAGCAGAGAGGGGTGTGGGGTGGCCAGAGGCTGCAGACTCCATTCCAGGCCCCCTTTGGGTGTCAGGTACCCCTTCTCTGAAAAGAAGCCGAGGCAGAGAGAGGGTGACAGTGCTTTATTAGGCACCCTGCATGGCGGCCTAGCCCAAGGAAGAGTAGCAGGCCCTGAAACAATAAATAAACCATCATTTCCCTAAACAATAAATAAATATCCAAGAAATAAATATCTGGCAAGGACTGGAGGGGCCTTAAGTTATTGGCAGGGTCTGGGGTGGGAGGCCGGTGGAGACCTGCCTTGTCTAAGGCAAATGAGCTGGAGGCTGTCCTGTTGGCCCAGACTCCAGTCCTAAAGTCCTAAAGGGTGAAGGGGGATGGCCTCACTCCGTCAGGGCTAGGAGCTGGGTGTTGGGCACCCCAAGGCCTGGGCTGGCTTCCCGGCCTGGGAGAGCAGCAGCAAGTCCCGCACGGCCCGAGACAAGACAAGCTCCAAGGAGTGCAGCAACTGGTAGGTGTAGAGGAGCTGGGGCCAGGACCCCTGGCCGGACATCTGTGAGGGGCCGCCCGGAGCCCTTGCGAGCAGCTCCTTCCCTTCCTCATTCTCGTCCTCCTCAGGGAGGTTGAATCCCGCAGCCAGCACCTGTAAGGAGAGGCCCACAGGTCAGAGAATGGCCAGGCTGAGACCCTGCATGAATCCTCGTTCCTTTATGTGCCCAGTGGTGCAGAATGACATCAGGCGCCACAAGGTCATGACTTCCCCGGACAACCCCTACTTCAGATCTTCCATTATGTCATCATCTCATGTGTCCTGCCTGATTTTTTGGTTCAAGAAATGGAAGTCACAGAGCAAGATGATGCTCACAGAGCTAGCTCACTCATCCAGATTACCCTGAGCATTTGGGCTTCTGGAATTTCCTCTCTTAAGTGTCGTCTTAGGATCAGAAATGGGCAGAAAAGTGATATAGCTAGCTTTTATGCTGCTTGCATTTTCTATTCTCCTTTTATTAAGGGTAAAATTCCTATTTCCCTTTGAACTGTTCAGGAGGATCTGATGATGTCAGAGGATGAGGGAGAAGGGAACCAACTTTGCTGTAGGGCCTACTGAGGCCAGTGCTTCAGAGCTGTTCTCTTGTTTAAGACTAAGACCCCAAGAGAAGGCAAAGATTCAGGGGGCAGAGCCAGGGCCTGGTGCAACTACACACACACACAGTCACACTCAGAGGATCTGGAGCATTTTCCTCTAGACTTACCCCACCTGTGAACAGGGGGTGTTTTAAAAAGGGAGCCAGTGAGCTTCAATTTTGTCTCTGGGGGTTGAGGAAGGTGGACACTCTACCTGGAAGCGGAGATGCCGCTGCAAATCCCGGAGATCCAGCCTCATGGCCCACAGCTGTGTCCTCTCTGAGCTGGTCCAGCCTCCCTGGCTCCCCAGCCCTCCCAACAGGGCATGGAAAGGGCGAAGCGTCATGGAAAGGAAACCGAGTCGTTCTGGGTCCTGTGGAGGGGGAGGGAAAGGGTCAGGAAAGGCTCGCAGGCCAAGGATGACCCACTTCAAACCCAACCCCATCTCTCTCTCTGGGTCCCATTCACATCCCAAACCCCAATCCCTGTTTCATCCCATATCTGCTTTCATCCTCTCCACTCCCTTCCTCTGCTCACCAGCATGCCCATCTCCACTGTCTTTGACCTCTATCCTACCTCCCTTTCCAACCTCATTTTCAGTCCCATGCAAACTCATCTCTGACCCCAACCCCATCTCCATTGTCCTATCACTCTCTATCCACAACCCCAATTCCATCCCTCCTCCATATGTCCGGCCTCATTCCCACTGTCTCTCCCTCCCATCTCCAACTCTACCCAAACTCATTCCACTCCCATCCTCACCAGCAATCCCCATCCTTTCTCCATCCTCCAGTCACACTCAGCCCCAACTTTCTTCCCAGCCCTAATCTATCCCCATTCTCCTCTCTAACGACTGCATTCCTCCTCCATACTAATCTCTATCCCCAATCCCATTCTGTTCCATCCCCAGCTCCTTCCACGCCCAGCTTCACTCTCACTCTCCGCCTAACTCCATTTCTTTATTCCAGCTTCGTCTTTATATCCAACAACATACTCAACCTCATCCAGATTCTGTCCCTCAGTTCATCCCCAACTAAATCTATCTTCATTTCAATCCCCGACTTCATCTCCATCCACCCAGCCAAGCCTAACTACCAGCCCACCAGCCCCACCCCACCAGCCCCACCCTCACTCACAGAGAGGCTGCGCCAGGCCTGGAAGGTCAGAGAAACGTTGGGGAGCTTATCTCCCAGGGGCAGCAGGTCCAGGCTCACTCCTGGCAGGTGAGATTCAGCCTGTGGGGCAAAGTTTGTTAGTGGGGGCTAGAGGGGACTGAGGATCTGCCCATCCCCGGAGCCAATTGCTTTAGGGAGACTCACAAAGCGGTGGGCCTGGGCCCGAACCTCGGAGAGCAGCTTCCTGGCGAGATGCAGGCTGACCTTGAACTCCTTCTGCAACTCCTGCAGGCTCAGGGGGGACCTCCTTGGCGGTCTTGGGAATCCCCAGACACCAGCTCGAGCCAGGAGCAAGGAGAGCAGCAAAAGGCTGAGCCCTGGAGAGATGAGGAGAGGGTGGGCAAGATGAAGGGAGAGCTTGAGGAGAACTCATGAGAAGGAAAGCAACACGCCTTTTCTGAGACTGCCCTAGGGGTAAGCACTGTGCATTGTCTCCCAGACCCCTCAAAACCACTAATGGGATGGAAGCTTTTGAGGACACCAGAAGGCGTCTCTGTAGGAACGAAAGGAAAGTGCCCCTTCCCCCAGGTAGACACAGCCTTGCAGATTGCCCACCTTTGCAAGCAGATCTCAGGCTGGATCTTGACCTCCCCTAACTCCCTTGGCCAAGTGTCTTTTTCAGTGAACAAACCGCACAACTGTACGTGGCAGCCTGGGTGCTGTTATTCTCCCCATTTCGCAGATGAGGAAAGTGAGGTTGATTTGCCCAAGGTCACATAGCCAGAGAGTGAGGGAAGCAGGACTGGATTCCAGATCTGCCCAAAGCAGAACCTGTGTGCTTCCCCCAGGGAACTCAGAGGAGGCAGCCACCTCCCCTGGAGTGGGCACACTGTTCTGCCAAGGATTCCTTGGGCTTAGCCAGGCGGCTCTGATGTCCTGAACTAGGGCCCTAGAGATGGGCTGGCAATGAGGCAGGCTCTATCCCAAGGAGTCGGAAGGACAGATTGGTCCAGCCCCCTCCCAGGGAGGTGAGTCATTCTGCAGTGTGGGAGGAAGAGGGGGTGCCAGGAGGCAGAGGAGGGCCTGAAATGGGAGGCAGACCCTCTGTCTCTCGTCCAGATTCTTCCCTTGAGCAAGTTGCCTCTTATCTCTGTGCCTCAGGCTCTCATCTGTAAAATGAGAGAGTCAGACCAGCTGATTTCTGAAAGCTTCCTGCCCTATGTTTCCTGGACAGAAGGAAGAGGGGCAATGGGGTGGGCACTCTGGGAAGAGGGCAGTGCGCGGCGGTTTCTCCCTCAGAGAGAGGAAATCTAGCAATCACTGGAGTTACACAATTCTCCTCGAAACACAAACCAAAACTGGCCCGTAGGTCTAAATCTATGCCTGCACGCCCTCCTCTCCATGCCTCTTCCCTGTCATTCTTGATCTCCAGCCTCTGGGCTCTGCTCCTTGCATGAAATGTCCTCTCAGTGAAGACTAAGTGGGTACTACCACTTCCACCATGGACTTCCAGTGGTGGCAGGCAGTGCCTGCGATATCTAGTGTTCAGGCTCCCTGGCTTGGGGGCCACTCTGGCATCCTGGAGACCTAAGGCAGAGTGGGGTTCTTCCCAGCTCTATGATGAGGGAGAGTGGGTGCCCCCAGACCTTGATGGATACTGTCCACCCAGAACTGAGCTGTGCCATTTCCTACAGACCCTCTGCTTGCTGCCTGAACTCTGGAGCCCCCAGACCCTTCCCTTGGCTTCTCCCTCCCCTCTGCAGCAATCCTAGGCCCTTGGCCCTTGGATTTGAGGGTTCTGTCCTCATCCCCCAGCCTTTGGTCCCTGCTCTGGCCCTACCATCTGCTACTCTGCCTATAGCCCTGGTTCCAGCCTCTGAGTCCTTCAGTCACCAACTGCAGATTGGACCTCTTTCCAAGCTTCAAACTATAACCCTTGACCCAGATAGGCTGCTAACACTTTGCCCCCAGCCCCCTACTCGTGCCAACTCCTCCTGCTGTTGTTCCCTCTAGGCAGCTCCAGTTCTCAGCCAAGCTGTCTGGCCCCCATTCACTCCAACCAAACTCTTCATTTATCTGCCTGGTCCTGGTCCTAGTCAAACCACCTGCCCAACTCTTCCCATTCATGCCAGTCAAGAGTTCCCATCCTCTGCCCAGCCCTCACCAAACCAGCACCCCTCCACCCCTCTCCCCCATTCATGCCAGCCAAACTGTCCCATCCTCTACCCAGCCCTCATCAAACCACCACCCCTCCACCCCTGCCCTCCCATTCATGCCAGCCTAACTATCCTGTCCTCCACCTAGCCCTCACCAAACCACCACCCCCTTTCCCCTAACCCATCTCCCCATTCATGCCAGCCTCATTCCCAACCTCCAGTCAGCTGTATCCTGTATCCTTAGTCTTGGCCAAGTAGTTGCCCCTCAGCCCTTGGCCCCATCTACACCATCAAGCTCTCCCACCCTCTGCCCAGTCTCAACTAAGCCTCACACCCCTCTGGCCCAAGCCCCAGCCTCAAACTCACGCCAGCCAAGGTCGCCTGCCGTCTGGCCCATGGCGGGGCCCAGCCTCTTTGGCCAGCCATCTCCCGGGTAGGGGGAGTCTTATACTGGGGGCTGCGCCCGGTTTCACTTTCCGTCCTGCTTGTACTTTCAGCTTTGCAATAAGTCAGTCTTCCCTCCTCACCACCCCTTGCTAAAATGGGGAAATGTAATTTCCCTTCCCAGAGGGGGTGGGAGGTGCAGTGGGGGGTGGCGGGAAGCCGGAGTTTCGGTCAATCCCAGCTCAGACCCCTACTGAGCTTCCAGGTCCAGCCCTCCCTTCACCTCCCCACTCTTGGGTGAGCCACCCACTCTATTTGCTGGTAGGTCCCAGAGGTCGAACTCCCTCCCGTTTCTCTTCTCTGTCATTATCATCCTAGTGCCGTCACCAGCCCTCTGTCCTTCGGCAGATGGATGGCCAGGTAAGGGGATTGCCCATCAGAGGGTACTTGCGTTTTGAGTCATCCTTACTGTCTTCTGGTTTAACAAATGGCTGAAGGAGGGAGTGCCAGGGAAGTCGGGAGTCAGTGGTGGCTGGAATGGGGCTTTGTGTGGGGCAGTGGGCTCTCAGTCTGGGCAGAGTCAGAGCTCAGTCTAGACTAGGGTCAGGGCTGGATGAGAACAGGTCTGTTGAAGGCCAAGAGCTCAGTCTTTGGACAGAGCCAGATCTAGGATTAGAACTCAGTCTATAACCAGGATCAGGACTTGGTCTAGGGCTGGACTCAGAGCTTCACGCGGGGCCAGCATCCTGGCTCTGTCTGTGTTGGGGCTCAGAGCTCCCAATGACCTGGGGACTCTGCTTGAGACCAGTCAGGGTTGCGCTTAGAGTTCAGTCCAGATGTGGCACAGAGCTCGGTCTGCGGCCACGGTTCTGACTGAGGCTGTGACTCAGGTCAGGGCTCAGGCTTGGACTGGGAGAAGAGCTCAGTCGAGAACCACGGTCAGGGCTCAGCCTGCGGCCAGGTTGGGGTTGTGTGAGGTCAGGACTGGGGCTCAGCCAGGTCCCAGAATAATCGTGGGGTTTCTGCCCTATGGACGGCTGTCAGGGCTGGGCTGCATCAGCCCAGACCTCCCTTCCAGCACAGCCCTGCCCTCAGCCCCACCCTGAATTTCCCATCTTTAGGGAGAAGATGGGGGTTTCTTGGTCTTCCCCAAGGCCTACTGCTGCCACTTTCCTTTTGGGACCTGTGGGGTTTCCCTGCTGGGTCCCTGTTGTGAGACAGAAACCAAGGGGGCTTCCCCTTCCTACCTTCTTCCTCCTGAGCCCTGCCTGGGCACTGCCTACCAGGGCTGCCTGGGACCAACTTCCAGGGAAGTACCAGCGCCTTTTGGGGAGCAATCCTGGAGGGCTGCTGGAGGAGAAGGGAAGGGAAGAGTGGCTTGCACCTGCCTAGCCCAGGCTGGTTTCCCTTGCAGTGCCCCTCAGTGGTGGCAGCTCATCCTCCCACATGCCACGCAACTAGGGCTTCCCACTGCGGGGTCCAACACAGAGGACAGACAGAGGCCCTGGCTGGTCTTCCTCACATCCCCAAGTCCCGCTGTCATCCTGGAGGACAGCCACTCCACTCATCCCCTGACCACAGCCACTTTCTGACCCTTTGCCATCACCCGGAACTGCTGTACCTCTCAAGCCTTGAACCCCATCTCCCACTCTGTGACCACGACCTCCCAACTTTCTCTTAGGGGTCCCTGAGACCTCCTGTCCCTTGCTGCTTCTTTGCCCTTCTCAATCTGGCTGCAGCTGACTCCTCCAGCCTCGCCCATCACTGCCACCCTATTTCTGCCCCAGCAACTGGAGCTTTGTACTTGAATGTGATGAGCCGCTTTGTACGTCCTTGCCTTTGCGCAAGCTGTTCTCTCCGCCTAGAGTGCCCTCACTGCCTTCTCTGGAGTTCCCTCTCCTCAACCTTCTCTGTACCCAGACCCCTTGTGTCACAGCCTTCCTGCCCTGAATGGCACATCCCTTACTGCCATAAATCTCCTCTCCAATGAACATTTCGTGTTTGTTTATCTTGCTCACTCTGTCCTTGCTCATACCACTCCAGCCACACTGGCCTCCTCATTGCTCCTAGAACATGCCAGGCATGCTCCTGCCTCAGGGTCTTTGCACTTACTGTTCCTTCCGCTTGGAACACTCTTCTTCTGGATATCTGCAAAGCTCACTCTCTCCTTACGATCTCTGCTCAAATGTCTGTCTCAAATGGAGTCTTCACTGACCATCCTACTAAAAAATGTAACCCTGTCCCTGGCACTCTCAGTCCCTTTCCCTGCATTGTCTACATAGCATTTTAGATACCTAACATTTTCTTAGTTATCGTTTTTGTCTGTCTCTATGCACTAGACTATGGGTTCCACAAGGGTGAGAATTTTTGCCTGTTTTGTGCACTGATGTACCCCAGTAGCTAACAATTGCAGGTTCTTAATAAATCATCAAACAAATCTGTCTTCTGCCACAATCCTGCCTAATCCAGGTTCTGCTCATAGCTGGTGATCTGTATGTTGCCCGGATGGAGTAGCAGGTGTGGGACCAACCTGAGTCCTGAGGTCTCACCATCAGCCTTCTCCCACCCCAGCCAAGTCTCCAGCCAGGTGCTGAGGGATGTGAAGGGGACACTTGGGCTGCTGGGCATGGCCCTGGGCTGATGATCTTAGCAGATCCTTGGCAAGAAGCCAGAGGGCCAGCGAGGGCAGTACCTGCCTCTGTCCATATCCTCAGAGGACGGGCCGTCTCTGCCTAGCTAGGCCTCAGTTTCCACAAGCAGATCTTGGCTGGTGGGCTGAGGCTTGGGCTGGAGCAGGCAGGAAATGGAAAGGATGTGGTGAGGGGTGAAAACTCTGGAAGGGAAGCCGAGAGCCCTGGGTGCTCCAGCGTGCAACCAACCCTCCTGGTGACCTCAGGTGAATCATTAGCCTGCTCTGGCCCTCAGTTTCCTCATTGAAAAGTGATAGCAATCTTCAAATGTTACCACTCTTATTACGTAGAGAAGTTAAAACCCGGATGATTAAAAACAGAGAGAAAAGAACCATCCACCAATTTTCTGATTATTTTCCAAGCCCTGTTACAGCTCTGACCCTGTGGGGCACTCCATGGGGTTGCCTGGGGATCCCGAGCTCAGGAAGCAGAAGTTAGAAGCTTCAGATGTGACATCAGGATGGAATCAGGGAGGGGAAATCTTGCTCAAGGTCATGTAGCAGATCAGCGACAATACGAAGACTGGAACTCGAGTCCTCCATTTTCAGCTTGGGCTGGGGAGGGGAATCCCTGGGCCCTGTGATGTCAGCTCCAAGGATTGGAACTAACCCCTTGCTGAAAGCGAGATGGTCTTTGGTGAATGGGGGAAGGCTGGGAGGAGGTGAGGCCGGGCTGGAACTGGGACCACCCCTCTGAGTCTCCCAGACACAGGTAGGCACAGCACCGCCCCTCCCTGGAGAGTGGAGGTGGACGCAGGCCGCAGTCCCAGCCCTGCTCACTGGACCTCTCTCCCTGTTTGCACCTGCACCCACCCCACAGCAGACCTAGCGTCTGCTGGGATTTGTTCTGCAGTACGCACTCACGGCAGGAGCAAGGGGGCTTGGGGGTCCCGCCCTCTTCCAGCAGCCTAGAGAGCTGCTCTTAAACATGGCGTCTCTTGTGGGACTGCCGACCCTGGGAGGGGGAGCTTTTTTCCCTCACTGCCACCTCTTTTTTCTCTCTAAGGCAGATGCGATGGCAGGCACCTGGGCAGGGCTGAGAGGAAGGGGGGCTTCCCATGGACGAGATGTTCATGGCTGGGTGTTCTATGTAAAGGGCACACGATGCAGGGGTGGGACACTAAGCCACGCAGGGTGTGAGGAGAAGCTAGGAGGCCAGGCCTGCTGAGTGCTGGGAAGGAAGAGTTCGAGGAGAAGTTGAGAGGCCAGGTCTGTTGAGTGCTGGGAAGGAAGAGGCCGAAGCCCAGGAGGCAGGGCCGCAGAGGAAAAACACCCGCCAGGGGATGAAAAGTCCCGGTTCAAGTCCCGGCCCTGCTCTGCCCTTTCCCGCGCGCCCCTGCGTGAGCAGGCGGCTCCAACACTCTGCGCTTCGGTTTCCCCGTCTGTAAGAGGAGGCCCACCACCCTGGCCCAGCCCACCTCTCGGCCCAGACATGAAGGTAAACTTGGGAGGACACAGGGAATCACGGGGCAGCGCCCCACTCAGGAGCCAGACAGCTCTACACTCCTTTCTCAGCTCCCACACTTCCCAGTGTGACCTTGGTCAAGGCGTGAAACCTCCCTGTGTTAGGCTCATCTACCAGGTGGGGATGCTACTCATACCAGCCAGATAATTATGACAGCTGTGATGATTATGCACATAAATGGTTGGCACTGCCTACAAGTAGCTGTGTGATCTTAGGCAAGTTACTTAACCTCTCTGCGCCTCAGTTTTATCATCTGTAACATGAGGAAAATAATACAAACTCAAAAGACTTTGGATGATTCTTTGAGCTATTGTTTGTAAAGTGCTTGGAACAGGGCCTGGCGTGTGGTACGACTGGGGTTCTAGCTAGTCTTAGTAGGATAAGACCTGACCCACAAGAAAGCTCTCAAGAAATGTTAGTTATCTTTAATAAATGCAAAGGATGGTTGTCATCAACAGGCAAAAAAAGGCCGAAGGAGGGTTGGAGGAAGAGGGTGAGGAAGCAAAGAGGCTGCAGTGAGAGCTTAGGAAGTAGGGGAGGAAGCAGGTGCAGGTCAAGAGGCCACAGGCAGAGGGTGCCTGGTGGCCCAGAGATGTGCATCAGAACAGAATTCGGGCCAGGAGGAGAAATCTCAGAGAGGCAGCCTATCGGGCCCTGGGCCAGGGTGTGGACAGCCTCAGATCTGAGGACCACTGGGTGGGACTCACCTCCCGGGCCAGGTGAGGCTCCATGAAGCCTCCCTAGGGAGAGAACTTGGAATGGAGACAGACCCTGGGCTGAGCCGCAGGACAGGCCCTGCCCCATGTCTGAGAGAGGCAGGCAGGCCCCGGGAAGACACGAGGTCCCTAGGCTCCCAGGCTGACACTGAGCCCCACACCAATCCTGGGGCTCTCACCTGACAGCCTCCGGGAGGTCTCAGCCACCCCTGGCCACCATGTCCATCTCTTGTCCTGCCCACCGCATGTAGAACCCCCAGGTGAGTGGACAGTGCACTCCCCAGGAATGGGACACACCTGCCACTTGCATTTTTATGTATCATCTAATTCATACGAAGAATAGATACCACATATGTTTCTGCCCACGCACTTTTCTTTCTCCTGCCTCAGTTTGGTCCTGGGTTCCAGCAGACTACCTGCACAACCGATTCATTGATTCCCATGGCTCCTCACTTCCCTCTGTGTAGCAAAAATCCTTCTCATGGCTTAGGAGGTCCTCATGATCCCTCCCATTGACCTTTCCTATTCTCTCCCCGGCCTCCTGGCTGCCCTACAAACACACCAGGCACACTCCTACCTCAGAGCCTTTGTACCTGCTGTTCCCTCTGCCTAGAACACTATTCCCACGGCTCTTCAAATAACTGGCTCCCTGTTCCTCCTTCAGGTCTCATCTTCTCATAAAAGCCTTCTTCCCTCTCTGGCTCTGAGGACTGTCCCATCCTGTTCCCACCTACAGTAAGACTTTGCATACAATCTTAAGATCTAGAGGTTAGTATCTTAGCTTATCAATTTTTCTACACATTCTGTTGTAGACCCGAATCTCTGGGGTCTTCTCCAGACCTCGAGCCTCCACCTGCCTCAACAGACATCTGGGTCCTGTTGGCAATATGAACAACTTCCACTCCTTCCATGTTTCTGAATTGAAATGGTGCACCTGGGTAGGAGAGGGGACGAAGGAATTAGGGGTTGAGTACCGAGGTGTGGAAAGCATGGTCCTTGCCTGCTGAGAAGCTAGAGAAACATGTGCAACCAGAGAGAACAAGACAAAGCAGGGCTGTTTATAACTTACTGGGAGACCCTGGCAAGCCACTCTCTGGCCTTTGTTTCTTCACCTGGAGAATGGGCCTAGCAATACCTTCCCCACAGAGAAAGAGAGAGCACATGAACGTGTGCTCTGGAAACTGGAAAGTGTATTAATATTGGGAGCTCACAAAGCAAAGATTGTCAACTAACTGGTCAGTGGGCAAGAGGACGAGGACAGACGGGCATCACTTGGGATAAAGTTGACATCTGTCATTTGCACCTGCCCACCCGTTCTTCCTTTTTAAATAAAAAATAATAAAACATCTGGATTTTCCATTGGGGAATTATCCATCATTTCTCTCAGAGGTTCACACCTCCCAGGGTGGGCACCAGCCAGGCCCAGCCAGTCAGGGTGCCCCATGCCCGTCACTACAGTGAATGGTTCAAGGTACACGACACACTGAGAGTCAGTCCCTGGCCTTGCAGTCGGGAAAGGAGCTTTCTCTCTGCAGGGATTGCTCAGCTGGTAGGATGTGAACCTGAACCTGCTGGAGGCCACCATGAGGGAAGACCTTGCCTCAGACTGGAGCCAATGCAAGGGAAAGTAGAGCTGAGAGGTGGAGAGGGAGACAAGCATCTTGATTATCATTTACTTTGAGCTCCTGGATCCAGCTATTGCTGAAGCGATTAATTCTGGAATGTTCAGTTTCACAAGCCAATCTTCTTTTTTGCTGAAGCTGGTTGGAATTGTGTTTCTGCCACTTGCAGCAGTGCATGTCCCCTGCTCTGCTTTTATCTACCTTCACAACTGATTTCCAATGTCAAAAATCACAGATTAGATTTAAAAAATCATGATAAAGTCAAACAGTATCATATAGTAGAAAGAGCACAGTGTCAGCAGCCAGTGGGAGAGCCATTTCAGATAGAAAGAACAGTGTGAACAGGGCCGGCCCCATGGCGTTGTGCGCTCGGCTTCGGCGGCCCAGGGTTTGCAGCTTTGGACCTTCGCACCGCTTATCAAGCCATGCTGTGGCGGCGTCCCATATAAAGTAGAGGAAGATGGGCACGGATGTTAGCCCAGGGCTGGTCTTCCTCAGCAAAAAGAGGAGGATTGGCAACAGATGTTAGCTCAGGGCTAATCATCCTCACCAAAAATTAAAAAAAAAAGAAGGAAAGACCAGTATGAAAACAGAGTAGATGTTCGGTCAGTATTTGCTGAGCACCAACTCCATGTGCTCCATGTGAGCACAACCAATGTCCCAGGCATTCTAGGCATTAGAGATACGGCAGTGAATGAAGCCCACAGAAAGCTCTGCCTTCACAGAGCTCATACTGAATGGGATAAAATTCAAGTTATAGCTAAAATTTAATCAAATGCTTATATGTGCCTGGCACTTTTCAACTATTGGCTCATTTAATCCTCACAATAACCTTATGTTGTAGATATTATCATTCACATTCATTTTATACAGAAGAGGAAACTGAAGCCCAGAGAGGTTAAGGCTCTGTGCCCAGGGTCACAGAGCTAGTAAGTGGCAGCTCTGGGATTTGAACCCAGGATGTTTGGCTTTCTTAACCACTGTACTATACCGCCTGGAATAGCAATTAGTACTTACTGAGCCTTCTCTGTGCCGGGCACTGTTCTGACGGCTTTAGACACATAAACTCATGAAATCCTCAAAACAACCCATTTACAGATGAGAAAACTGAAGTTAAACAACAGTAGCAGAACTGAAGTTTGAACCGAAATAGTGTGGCTCAAGAGTCCACACTCTTTTTTTTTTCCAGCTTTATTGAGATATAATTGACAAATAAAATTGTAAGATATTTAAAGTGTACATCACAGCAACTTGATATATGTATACATTGGGAAAGGATTCCCCCCACCAACTTAATTAGCACATCCATCACCTCACATACTTTCTTTTTTTGTTGTTGTTGGTGAGAACATGTAAGTTCTGCTCTCTTAGAAAATTTCAATTACACAATACAGTGTTATCAACTACAGTCACGAGAATCCGCACTCTTAACCACTAGCCCATACTGCCTCTAATGAATGAGTAAAGGAATGAAGGGGGGGCAAGAAGACAGAAACCAGGCCCAGGAGGGAAGGACAGCCCTGAGGCCCCACGTCCAAATAGTGCCAGGGTTCAGTCTTGGTAAAGAGACGATCCTTCCAGCATCCGTCACTGAGGGTGCGCACCCTACCTGCCCTGCCCCCAGCCCCACTGTCCAATGGCCAGACCTCTCTGTCTTCTCCAGCCCTGAGGATCTTTCTGTGATGACTATGGTGAGCAGCAGAAGTTGGAAGACTGCAGGAAAGAGACACAATGAGGAGGCAGAGGAGAGGAGCAGGGGGCAAATCAGAGAGGGTGGAACCCAGAAGTTTCCCAGCCCCCAGGAGCTCCACCAACCCCCCCACCAGGAATCTCAAAGCCATTCCCCCAAATTCTGGAATTGCTCACTTGTCCAAGAGTAGGAATATGCTTCCAAGCTTTCTCAGTAAATACCAGGAAGTTCTCAGGAGCAAAGAGGTGGAGGAAGGCAGGGACCTTACTGCCAGAGAGGGAGCTGGCTAGAGGTCAGAAGTCAGAGCCATGTCAGGCTCCCCCTCTTCACCTCCTCGACTCCCATCCTGGCTCACACTCACCTCTGCAGGTGATAGATCTTGTGCGTAGACTGGTCCCGCTCACCAGGACCCCCTCGCAGAGCTGGTTGGTCAGCACCTCAATGCCCCTGCCTCTGTCCTTGCTGGTCTGGGCCACAGAAGACAAGTGTCCACTTGGCACTGAAGGCGGAGAGCAGAGCAGGGCCAACCAAGTCAAACAGAAGCAGCAAATTATGTTGGCTCCCCCACCTGACTTCGTTCTCGCTCAAAGGGGAAGAGATGTTGACACAGACAGCCCTAAAATAGGCTGGACTGCAGCAAGAGGTGCTGAAGGCATGGGGCTCAGTGTAAGGAGAGGGCGATTCCTGTGAGGAATCGGAGGAAGCTTCCTGCAAGAGAGAGTCTCTGACCCGGACCCGGCTGAGGGCTCCGGTTCCAACTTTGCCTCACAACAGCTGTGTGGCTCCTAGCAAGTCATTTTCCTTTTGAGCCTCAGTTTCCGTATCTGTAAAAAGGGGGTGATGACTATACTAGCCTGATGAGGTTATTGGGAGGGTCAAATCTGTCGGATGACAGGATAAGGGAAACTCTGCAAGTGGAAATGCAGCACTATCATAAATGGTTATTGTGGAGAATCAGTGGAATTCTGACAGGTCAGGAGGAGAGAAGAAATGTCCCCAGCAAAATGGATGGTGTGAAGCAAGACTATTTCTGACATGTTCACGCATGAGTATTTATTGCACACCTGCTCTGTGCCAGGCACGAGCCCTGCAGAAGAGGAACCAGAAGGCACTCAGACTGAGAGGATGGTGGTTAAGGTCCTGGAACACCACACTCAAGAATATGGACTGTGTCGAATGGCCAGTGGGGATCCCTGTTAAGACAGATAGTGACAGAGAGGCCTGCCCACAGAACAACTTCAGGAGACTCCTGGGGGTGGCGCATCTCCTCCACGGAGCGGGGGTAGCAGCACCTGACTCGTGGCGAAGGTGCGGTGGGCCTAAGCAGAAGAGAGGACACTTAGGCCTCCCTGCCTGGCCCCCATGGCCTGCCCCAACCCTTGCTCTCCGCCTGTGGTCACTCAGACCCCAGCCCTTCTCATTGCCTCGGGTTTCTCAGCAGCCACTGGTCACCTTTCCTAACCCCAGACGATAACCTAATAAGTAAAATATATGGTATGTCAGATGGTACTGTGTGCTCTTAAGGGAATAAACAGGCATATCAGCGTGAATCACTCCCAGACTTCCTTCTGGCTTTGGCTTAAATGCCGCCTTCTCAGGGAGGCCTTCCTTAACCAAGGTGTTTAAATCACACAAGCTGTACTGAAAGTGTTGTTCTTGTTGGCTCAGTTGTAAATGTTTGTCTACCCCTCTAGCATGTAAGCTCCACGAGGAAAGAACTAGTTTACACTGTATCCACAGCTTTTAGAATATTCCCTGGCTCAACAAACCTTTGTTGAATGAATAAATCATTATTTCCTCAAACAGAAAAAAATACCTCTCCAAACTGGTTCTCCAGAAAAAAGAGAACAGGAGAAGGTTGCCCAGAGCCGGTGCGAGCATTCTATGAAGTGACCACAAACGAACTCTAATTTTATAACTTGAGTGTTTTGCAAAAGTTGGAAGGAGTGCGTGTTTAGTCAGGGGGACCGAACCAGAGGTCAGGGGTTATCTTCTGATTCCACAGCATTAACTGCTTCTGTAATCAGAAAAGCAACGAAAACCTTGTTTTACAAAGAAAAGGAAGTGCTTCTGGTTGATAGAGACCTGGGTTCTGGGTCCAGCCCCTGGGGAGAGGTCTTCACTGTCAAGACTGGCTGCCTGCACAGGGACTCGGGGGCTGGGGTGCTCTCCCTTCTTTGCTTGCTGCCCCCTGGGACTCTCTGAAGGCCACAGAACTCTCTCGAAAGCCTGGGCACGGGTGTCAGCACACCTGGTTTACTCCTAGCTCGGTCTGTGACCGGTCGTAAACCCATGACCCAGGTCTTTTCCCTCCCCAAGGGCTTCGGTAAATCTTCAGTGTGATAATAATAATCGTGTGGCTGGGTAATATTTTTATATACAGTCATCCTGCGGTATCTGCAGGGGATTGGTTCCAGGAAACCCCCTCTCCCCCCACCCAAAAAATCTAGGGATGCTCAAGTCCCTTATATAAAATGGTAGTAGTATTTGCATACAACTTACGCACATCCTCCCATATACTTTAAATCGTCTGTAGATTTCTTATAATACCTAATACAAAGTAAATGCTATGTAAATGGTTGCTATACTACATTTTTTAGGGAATAATGACAAGAAAAAATAGTCTGTCCATGTTCAGTACAGACACAACCATCGTAGAACTTTCCATCCGTGGTTGGTTGAATCCGGGGACACGGAACCCTCAGATATGGAGGACCGGCGGACTGACTGTACAAACCAACGTGGAGTTTCCCCCATATTCCCTTTTACGCTCATCCTGTTCTGGTTTAATCAGTGAGGGCCACGTGGCTTTCATTGCTATAGTGAAGGGATGTCATTGCAGTTTCATTTTTAGTTCAACAGCCTTGGGGGACTCAAGGCACAGAGAATTATGACGACGTAAGAGCAAGGTGGATAGGGTTGGGGATGGGGCAAACTAAAATACCCCCCAAGTCAAGGAAGGAAGGAGGCAATTTGGAAAGGAAACAAAGAGAACTTAGGACTGATGTGTCCCTGATAAAGGGTTCCCGTGCCCTGCTTGTTCTGAATAGTTTGGTGAGATCTGAGGACGGCAGGGACTATACCCCATTTTCCAGGTGGACAGACCCCAGCGGTGCCCCTGCACCCTGGCATGACACAGGAGCTGTGGGAGGTGGCCCAGAGCACACAGACTAATAGCAGGGGTTGTGTAGGGGGACAGCAATGAGCAGGCAGAAAGGGCAGGAAAGGCAGAAGGGGGACATCTTGGCAGATGCCACTGTACCAAGGGCATGTTGAGGCCACGAGGATTCGTGCCTCTTCCAACTCTGCTCCTGAGCAGCCCTGGGGAAAGGAGAGAAAAACTGCGAACTGACCCGTTGAACACCTGCCGCCGGCAGGAAAGGAGCAGATATTATCAATTTAATTAAACATAGACAATCATGTTTCTGGCACACTTGAGCTGTGTTTATGTATCATTGTTTTAATCAAGCACTTACATTGCTCTTACTGTGCATTTTACAACGTTAACTCACCTAATCACAGCAGCAACTCTATGTTGAACGTTATTGACATTCCTAATTTACACATGGGGAAACTGAGGCTGGAAAGGTCACGTAACTGGCCCAAGGTCACACAGATTGTGAGTAAGAGAGCTAGGACTCGAACCCACGGAGTCTGGGTCCAGAGCCCGTGCTGTCAGCAGCTACTCGGCTGACTCCTTAAGTTCTTTTTCTGGGTCAGCTACCCTGCGAAGTGCTTGAAAAACACGATTTCCTTGCCTTCTCGAAACCATTCCAGGAGGTGAGTGTATTCTTCATCTCCTGTTTACGGATGTGGAAATCAAGATGCAGGGTAAACAATAACGTGTTCCAGCTCACAGCCAAGTTTGCAGACAGGGCCTGGACATAGTTCTGGGGACTCTAAGGCTGTTCTAGTCACTGTTGCTGCATAACACACCATCCCCAAACGTGGTGCTGTGAAAACATCATCTTATTATGCTCCTAGATTCTGTGGGTCAGAAATTGGAGATGACTTGTCTCTGCTCCACAATATCTTGGGCTTCATCCGGGAAGACTCAGTTGCTGGAGGTGACTTGACAGCAGGGGCTGGAACCATCTGCAGTCTCCCTTCACTCACAGATCTGAAGGAGGGCTTTCAGCTAGGACTGCTGCTGGGATGAAGGGCAGAACAACCATAACACGTGGCCTTTCCATGTTGTCTCTCCATGTGTGTTATTTTGGACTTCCCAGTAGGGTGGCTGCATTCCAGGAACTCCAGAAAGCGAGGTTGAGGAGCATGGCGTTTTATGACAGCACCACTTCTGCCGTATTCTATCAGTCAAGACAGTCAAGAAAGTCCTCCCATGTTCAAAAGGAAGGGACACAGTCCTGGGCCCCACCGCTTGATGGGAAGGTGTCAAGGTCACGTGGTAAGGAGAGCATACGGGATGGGAACTCTTGCTGTGACCATCTTTGGTAAATGCAATCTGAGACAACAGCTCACCGCATCAGTGGTCCTCAAACCACTGCACGTTAGAATCATTTTTCAAAGTCCCAATGCACAGGCTACTCCCCAGACCAATGAAATCAGAATCTGTGGGCATGGAAGCCAGGCATCAGTATTTTGTTTAACCCCCAGGTGATTACAACGAGGACTTTGCTCATATATGCAAAGCACCTGGCAGTGTCTGGCTCGTGAACAACTGCTGTTTCTCCAAGTGGGAACACCTATGACCGTACACAAGGTCATCTGAGCTAGTGCACAGGTGGGTTTAAAAACATTATGGTTAGGTGTTTCTTTTTACAGTTTTCCTCTAATGATGACAAATGATTGTGGTTTTTCATTTTTGGTGGTTATGTAGTTTCCTTTTCAAATACGTTTGAGTAAAAAACACGAGGAGGTAATTTTTAAGATGCTAAGTAAATAATGGTATAGCTCAAATGCACACAGGGCAGATATCACAAAAGTGTGAGAGAGGAGGCTGGGAAACCCTGAGGCAGCTCATCAATCATGGTAGCTGGGACTATTACTATTATTGGAATCACCTTTAAGGAGTGCTAAGTGAAAGTCAACTTTGGGTGATTCAGAAATTTTAAAAGCTATACATCTGAGAGCTGGCCCTTGAGAAAGGACTGGGCGGAAGAGGACCAGGTGTTCGTGAAGCAAATGAAGAACCCCACAGTGAGTTTCCCCAATTCCCTGCAAGCAGCTAGAAATCCTGTGAATGGAGGCAACCTGCCCCTGAGGGGAAAGAGAGGGCAGTCCTCGCTCTAGTTCTCAGGAGGAACCCAACAAATTGTGGAAATATATGTTACGTGGAACCAGGGGACAAAAAAGAAGGAGTGTAGGAAAAGAGAGGGTGGAACAGAAGAGGGAGGTTCCGGAGAGGTAGAGGTAAGAGCGAGTTCTTGTCCTGACTGGATCCCTGGGCCTCATGTGAGTTTAAGCCAGTCCCTAAGCCCCGCCCCTCACATCCTTGATTTCCCCTTCTGCAAAGGGGAAAGAGTGGGGCTCTAACCCCCAGGATCCTTTCGGATCCAAACATTGTGTAATTCCAAGAACTGTCTGGTTCCTGGAACAGTCACGTAAAGGCCTCCTAGGCAGAGGCTGTGCCAGGGAACAGCGAGGCCAGGAGTGAGTGGTAGCGTTTGAGGCCTCCTGGCAAGTGTCAAAGGACCCAGTACCCAGGGAGTGGCCATGGCCAGCTAGGGACACAACACTCCCCAGCCTGTTTTCTCCTTTGAGGTTGACAGAGGAGAGAGTAGTCTCACCATTTGACAGGTGAGGAAACTGAGGCTCAGAAGGAGTAACTGACCAGAAATTAACTAGCATTTAGGATTCCTCATTGTCAGTACATGGTTCTTCTGAGGCGTGTAGTAAAAAAGGGAAAAGCCCAGGCTTTGAAAATCAGACCGACCTGAGTTCAAAATCCCAGCTCCTGCAGGCTGTGGCTCTGTGACTTTGGACAAGTTACTTAACTTCTCTGAACCTCAGTTTTCTGGTCTGTAAAATGGGATTAATAACAGTATGCGTATTGGGTTATTATAAGGATTAAGTGGGACAATGCCTATAAAACACCTTCATGGAGTATTTGCCCAACACGTGGCAGCTGTTGCTGTGACTTTCTGAAGCTGACACACCAGACGTGTGCTGGGCTGAGAGCTCGCTGCCCAGTGCGGCTCCTGCCACTTGCCTCCTGAGTTCAAGAGGTGACAGTGACCCTAAGGCGTGGTTCCCATCATACCAGGGTCTCTCGTTTGTCCCTCGTGCAGTCCACGCCTTCAACCAGGCTCTGCTAAAACAGTAGGCATCCAATAAACATCAGCTGAATGAATAAATAATTTGTCATGGAAAGAGGGTTCGAGGGGAAATGGGAAGGAGCTCTATGCCAGGCTGGCTGAGGTTCTGGGCACAGGTCTGCTGTGTGTGCAATCCCAGAGAAGGCGTCTCCTGGGGTGGAGGCGAGGAGACGGGTGGTGGAGGGCAAGACGGGGAAGACTTGGAGAAGGAGGCATTTGAGCTGAGCCTTATAGGATGGGTGAGATTAAAGGCGTCTCAGACAGAAAGGACCAGAAAAACAAGTTTGTTCAAGGGGCAGGCAGGAGAGTCAGGTTTCAACCCACGTTATGAGTTGCTCTGAGAAGGAAGCAGGCAACTCAAAGGCAGCAAGTTTCCTATCCCTATTCAAGCAAGCAGACATGATCCCAGTACGGAGGGGGGTGGGGCTGGACTGTTGCTGTTCTTCTCAGCCAGCCATTCTGCGACTGTTATCAGGCTAGACTCAGGGGAGGCCAATGGATAGAGGTTCCCAAAGGTTCAAGCTGGTCTTAGATGGCTGTGCAGTTTTTTCTGCTTCACCAGGTGCCTTACGCCTCTGTCCGTATTCTTGGGCCCTAGGAAAAACTGGCTCCATATTCTGCAGCCTAGGGCTTATATGGAAGGGACAGGAGAGGAGAAAAGAGGCTCTGTCCAGGGCCAGACCTAGGGGTTTTCTCCCTCCACTGATGTTGAGTCTGTCTGCGGAAAATATTTCTTGCTGTTTTTTTTAGTGTTTACTGTCTCCTGCTTACTTTAATAACAAAACCCTGCCCTCCCCCAAGTTTTTGGCTAGCACACGGCTAAGCAGGGAAATACTACATTTCCCAACCTCTCGTGTGGTTGGGTGTGGCCGTGTGACTAAATTCTGAGCAGATGTGATGTGTTCTACTTTTAGGTTGTGGCCTTAGAAATAAATTGGTGTGGCCTCCCCTGGTCCCTTGCCCGCTCTCTTTCCACAGGCTGAGATGCAGATGTGATGGCAGGTACCAGAGCAGCTAGATTGGACCTCAAAGTAGAAGCCATGTTTTGAGAGTGGCAGAACAATGATCCAGAAGGAGCTGGAATCCCTGACACAACGGAGTTGCTTTTAGCCCAGGAGTAGTTACCCTTGGAGCTGTTATGTGACACAGAGAGAACTTTCCATCCTGTTTTGTTTGGCTCTTCATTACAGCAGCCAAATCTGTATCTCAATCAATATATCTTCTTAGCTTCAATCACATCTCTTTTTTGCCCCATGTTCTTCTCCAACTGTGATCCCAAGACTGATAACACTAAGTAAGAACTTCCTCCTCTCGCTGACCTCCCATAATCCTGTTCGGGCAGCTCCCCGGGCAAAGGGACCCCCCTCACACTTGAGCACTCTAAGAATCCTTGAAGTTGAGCCCTGGGTAACTTGAGCCAAGTCCCTTAATGTGTTAAATCTCAGTTTTCTCCATTTTGCAGGTGGCGCCAAGAAATAACATTCACTTCAAAAGGCAATGTTATATGAATACGACATCGTCAACAAGATTGTTCTTCCGAAAATGGAGAGGAGCTGGGGAGGGGGCTTTTTTCATGGGCAGCATTACAAAGAAACAGAGGAAATCCCGCTGCACCCCAAAAGAGACCACAGAAATGTATGCACCAAAACACACGCATACCAAAAAAAAATGCATGCTCACCTCTAGGTGCCCTACAAAATCAGGAACCGCCCCTCCCAGACACATAACCAAACACAAACACTAACAAGAAATGCTCTCACTGGCTCATGCAAATGCAGACACATGCGGGCAGAAACAGAGAGAGAGGACAAAAACCACACACAGGCTGCAGCTGCTGAATTTTGTTTATTGTCGCTGCCACCCTAGGGAGCTCCCGGGTCTTCAGCGTCTTTCTTTTTGGGGGTACCTTCATGACTCTGCCTCTCTATCCCCTGCCTCTTGCTCCCCATCTTGTCCTTTTTCTGGGGCTGGGGGCGCTTCCTTGGTGGCCCCTTGGAGCCTCAGTCAGGTGGGGTAAGTCCTGGGGGTGGGGCGGAGGGCAAGCAGGCCTGGATCCGGCCCCCAGGTGCTGATTCTTCCGAAGTCCTTTCTCCATTGCTGTGGTGTCCGTGCTCTGGCCTCATCTGGGGGAAGGAAAGCAGGTGACCAAAGGCGTAGAGGCCTGGGTTCTGACTCTGCCTCTCCCGCTCACTTGCTGTGTGACTCCAGAGAAGGAGCCTACCCTATCTGGGCCTCAGTTTTCCTCTCTGTAAACCAAATTTCCCTCTAATTGGAAAGGGTCTATGTTTCCCCTTTGCTCTGGTCACTAACAAACTCAGAGTCGAATGTATGTTTCATTTTACTCTATGTGGAAACAACAGTCCCTTGACCCCTTCTCCCCACCCAACCAGCACATTCAAGCTTGTCCCTTTCAAGGCACAGGGACCTCTGCTGTTGCTTTGGGACCCCCGACTCCCTACCTCCAGCTCTGTCTCAGGGCCGTGCCCCTCGCTTTTTTCGCTCGGTATTCTGGAGCTTGGTCACCAGCTTCCTCTCATGCCCACCAGGGCTGGGGCGGTTGGTGTGGGCAGCAGCTTCTCTCTTGGTGCGACCTTTCCGGCCTCCCACTCCTGGGAACCGAGGCAAGAGGCCAAGGTGAGGTGGGCAGAGGCATGATGCCTCAAAGGAGAGGCAGGGGGTTGGGACTTGGGGGGAAAGAGCTTGGGCTGGAGTAGGGAGACTGGGGGGTTGTCACCATAGCTTTGGGGGCAGCCGTAACCCCTGTTCCCCATCTGTGGAAGAAGGGGCCGCTGGAATGAGCTGTTGTTGCTCCAGTATTCTAGAAGTGTATGAGGCCCCAGGCTGAATAGGACAGCACTCAGTGGAGGAGGGGTTAGCAGGGGGTGATGCGAGGGATAAAGGAACAGGTTGGCTGGATAAGGGTGAAGGGTGGGGAGAAGCCCAAGGAGGGGACCTCGTTTGGGGGTGGGGGCGTCAGGCTGTTTGTGGGGGATGGGGATCAGAGTAGAAGAACCAGGAAGGTGGCAGGCCAGGCCTTACGCAGGTAAGAATGAGCCAGGCTGTAGAGGTCGTACTCATCCAAGCTGGGGTCTTCGTCCTCCGGGTCTGGGGGCTGCCGGGATGGGCTGGCTGCTTTCGGGAAGGTGGCCATCATGTCTGGCTTACTCTTGCTGTCTGTCTCTCGTCTTCTAAAGCTTTGTTTGTGTCTGGTTTCCTGACACCTCCCAGTTCACTGGCCCCAACTTATAAGGCCACGTCTCCTCCTCAGCCCACAGTCTGGCTCCAGCCCCTCAGGCCCTGTCTGATGCAATCAGGCCCTTTCCCAGAACCCGGCCCAGTAAACACCAGTCACGAGAGGGAAAAAGAGTCGTCCCGTGAGTCCCAGCCCCCCTTCCCTCCTCCTCTCACCGGGGCTCGCCCAGCTGGGTATTTTTCCACAGAGGAGATCCCCGCCCCTCAGCGGGGAGGAGGAGAGGCAGGGTCTGGGCATAAACAGTTCTGAAGATCAGGGCCAGCAGGGAACTGAGGGCCTCACTTGGCCAACTCCTTGCTGTCTGTCTCCTGCCCTCTGCAACGTGCCCCTCCTGGGCTTGGGCTCATGGCCACACAGCTGACCCCCACCCCCACCCCAATTGTGGCTCAGATTCAGGACCATGGTGGCAGAATACGGAGTGAAAAGGGAGAGGGAGAGGATATCAACACTCTATGTGCTCTGTCAGTGGTTCTCACCCCTGGGACACCCAACCCCCTCTTTTATAAGAAACATCTGGAAAGCCCCCTTAATATCCTGAACTGGGTCCCTAGGTAATTTCCTCACCTGAGAGAGAGGCTAGCAGAGTGGTTACGAGTGCAGATGCTGGAGCCAGATGCCCTGGGTTCAAACCCCTGATCCACTACTGCCTGTGTGATCCTAGGCAAGTCACCTTCCACCGCTGAGCCTCAGTTTTCTCCTCTGTAAAAACGAGGATGATAAAATTGTATCTACCTCATAGGGCCGGTGAGAGGATCAAATGAGGTAATCGTGCCTGGCCCAGCATAAGTTGCACTATGTAAGAGTTAGTCACACAGTTTCCAAACAACTCCATATAACACCCTCACTGTAATGGAAAGGAGACATAGAAGGAAATTAATTTATAATGAAATAAAATGTATTTCAAAACATGGATAGACTGAGGTAGAAAACATTATGAAGTGAATAGGTGTTTGTACCTATTTAATATGAATTAAAGGGAGGGGTTCAGATAAGAAACATGTGAAAGTAGAATTTTCCACTCTTGCCTAAGGATCTGACCCAGAGAGGCCACACCCTCGGGTGCCCACTCCTGCTTGAGCTCAGCTTGTCGTGCACCAGCCCCCGGCCCCGGCTGTCCAGATCAGGGAAGGAGGCAGACACAATAGTTCACTTTCTTATTCTTTTTTTTGGTGAGGAAGATTGTCCCTGAGCTAACGCCTGTGCCCATCTTCCTCCATTTTGTACGTGGGATGCCACCACAGCATGGCCTGTTGAGCAGTACATCGGGCTGCGCCTGGGATTCGAACCTGCGAACCTGGGCTGCCGAAGCGGAGCGCACGAACTTAACCACTATGCCACTGGGCCGGCCCCACTTTCTTTTTCTTTTTTTTTTTTTACTCTGTGGTTCCAGCACAACAGGACCTGCTCAGTGTTAATTCTCTGTTCACACTGCGACTTTGCTGTGAGCCTTTTGAAACGTGTTCCATCTCAGTGTTACCTAAACCCCATCCTTCTCCAAACCCTATAATAACCCAGTCTTGTCTTCTGTTGAACAAGAAGCAGCACTTCTGCTTGTGTTCTTCTCTAGCCTGAGCCAGAATTAAATTTAGCTTTTGTTTTCCAGATTTGGGTGATATGTGAGTTCTTTAATACCCAGTAAATGAAAGTGAAGACAGGAGGGTAGTCGAATAAGAACAGCTGGGATAATAATGACAGACCAGATGACAAGAGAAAGAGGAAAGTCACCTTAACTTAAAGATAACACACGGGGCCGGCCCGGTGGCGCAAGCGGTTAAGTGAGCACGCTCCGCTGCGGCGGCCCGGGATTTGCCGGTTCTGATCCCAGGTGCGCACTGATGCAGTGCTTGGCAAGCCATGCTGTGGCGGTGTCCCATATAAAGTGGAGGAAGATGGGCACGGATGTTAGCCCAGGGCCAGTCTTCCTCAGCAAAAAAAAAAAAAAAAGGAGGATTGGCAGATGTTAGCACAGGGCTGATCTCACAAAAAAAAGAAAGATAACGCACCACAACAAATTAAGGTGGAGAAATACAGTGTTATTGCAAAGTAGTGGGCTTTATCACTACGTGTAAAAGTAGCAAAATAATTTCCTCTATCATGACGTGGGAGAGGGTAGGTTCTAGGCTCAGCTCATTGTAAATAAGTTTTTTAGCTTCATGAACATTTAGCAGGACAGTCAAATGTCATGTAGGACATGAGGCAATTCTGTGTGCCACTGTCCTGCTCCCCCTCCCTGTCATTGTGACAACCAAGAACACTCCCACAAATTCCCGAGCTGCCCCCTAGGGGGCGGACTTTGACTCATTCACCTCTGCCACTAGGACCCCCGTTTACCGGCTGCGAGATCTTGGGCTCGCTTCTGAGTTTCCGTCTGCTCATCTGTAAAGGGAAGATGGTGACAGTACCCGATGTGTGAAAGGGCTTTGTCCAGAGCCCAGCATGTGGTGTACTATTTCCCCTATTCTTCAAAGAAGGAAAACTGAGGCTCAGAGAGCGACCAAGATCACACAGCTGGTGTGAGAAGGATTCCTCCCACGGTCTACCTGACCCTGGTTCCAGGGCTCGTACTGTCTGCACAGCTGGCAAACACTGGCAAAGGCTGGGTAGCTCTGTGTGTGGAAGCACCTCTCAGAGAGTTGTCCCTCCCTCCCTGCCTCCTTGTCCCCTCCTTCCTTCCTCCCAAACAGTGAGTGCCTGCTTTGGACCAGGCAGGGTGCTGAGGACACACAGAACTACACACAGTGGCGCCCTCTGGACGCTCTGCGCAATGCAGGAGGCAGATCATGAGCAGATGAGCGCACATCCCTATCCAAAATACCGTACATTCCCCCAGTTATTCTTTACCCCTTTACCCTGACGTTATTTTACTTTCTCTATAGCATTTAGTTATCACTAGTCAAAGTGTCTTTTTTATTTGTTCACGTCTCCATGATTTGTCCCCACTAGAAGGCCATCATTGGTTTGGTTTAGTTAGTGGTTAAAGGAGGAGGCTCTGCAGCCGGACTGCTTGGTTCTACTGCTTGTTAGTTGAGTGCCCTGAGACAAGCTATTTAGCCTCTCTGTGCCTCAGTTTCCTCATTTGTAAAATGAGATTAATAATAGTACCTAGTGGGATTGTTGTGAGGATTAAAAGACCAATTCTTGGGGCCGGCCTGGTGGTGCAGCGGTTAAGTTCATGCATTCCTCTTCGGTGGCCTGGAGTTCGCCAGTTTGGATCCTGTGTGCGGACCTACTCACTGCTCGTCAAGCCATGCTGAGGTGGCGTCCCATATAGAAGAGCTACAACTCTACAGCTATGATACACAGCTATGTACTGGGGCTTTGGGGAGACAAAAGAAAAAAAAAGAGGAGGGTTGGCATCGGATGTTAGCTCTGGGCTAATCCTCCTCACCAAAAAAAAAAAAAAAAGATTAAAAAAAACCCAATTCTTATAAAGGCTCAGCACGGTGCCTAGAACAGAATAAGTTTCAATAAATGTTAGCTATTATTATTATTATCATTATTCATGAGGGCAGGAATCTCGTGTGTCTTATCATTATTATTTCCCCCATGGCTGGCACACAGTGAGCACTCAATAAATGCCTAGTTGAATACATGAAGCTATGCTAAGATCGGCACTGCTTTTTCAGCTTCCAGATGCTCTGCTCTTAGGGAACTGAGGGGCCCAATCCTGCTCCCGCAGAGGACTGTGAAGACACCGTGACCATCGTCCGTGGAGCCGGGGAAGGAGGTCTCCCTGGCCTTGAGTGTGCAGGTGCTGGAAGGATAAAGCCTAGACCTTGGGGGCAGGAGTGGGCAGAGGGAGGGTGGCCAAGAGAGAAGGGACTTTTGGGAACCCATTGGCATGGACCTGTTGGGCCCAAAAGGTGACTCAATGGGAAAAGTCAAGGTGTGTTTTCCCAGTCTCTAGTCTCCAGGTGTGTGTATAATCAGCCACAAGTAAGTTTATTTTCTCGCTGCTTATGACTACACCTTCGTGACATTCCAGGAGATTGCCAGGCACACCGATTACAAGCCAGCGTGGTCAGTCTGGAGTAAACACAGGGGCTGGGGGAGCTCTCAGGAGGGTACCTAACCCAGCATGGGGGTGTGTGTGTGTGTGTGTGTGTGTGTGTGTGTGTGTGTGTGTGTGTAGGGGCTGGGCAGAGGATCAGGGCAGACTTCCCGGAGGTGGTGAATCTGAACAAGAATAACTGTGAGAAAGACAGCAAGACAAGCCCAACTCCAGGAGTTAAACCATCCAAGTCAGGAAAGCCTGGATAGCCTGAGGGATGTGCAGAAGTCTTTGGCTCAAAGGATCAGGAGCTTCCCAGGCAGGATATGTAATCAGGAGGGATTGGCGACATTGCTGTATGCCAAGGGGACTCAAGAATCCTAAATGAGGTGAAACAGGATGTGTCTGCATGACCTCATAGCCCCATGCGGAGAAACCCTCGAACCTGGCAGCTGTTTGCCGTTCTTCTTGGCTGTCTGACTTCATCCCCTTGAATATAAATGCATGCAGTCTTTTCATGGGTGATTTGGCAACATTGACAAGAATGTTAAATGCACATACTCCCTGATATTGCAGTTCTACTTACAAGAATCTCCTACAGAAATGCTCCCAGGCTTGTTTGTAGCAGTGAAAAACAGAAACGACCTAAGTGTCCTTCAATACGTGACTGATCAGCACCCTTCTGTGAAATGTTCTGTGGCCATTAGAAAGAACAAGCTATGTCTCTAGCTCTGATGAGAAAGTTGTCCATAATAAATAGTGGAATGAAAAGCAGGTTGCAGAACATTATGTATACTATAATCCTAATTTTTGCACTAAATTTATTGAAATAATATAGAAAACTGTAATACATTGTTTTCAGCATAATATAGGTGTCACACATTTCTCCTGGTAACTAAAGAAGATAGATGGCCAGATAAAACAATAGTAGAAGGATCTAGAATAATAAATTCTATTACTGGAAGTCTCCCTAGAGATCAGCAAACCCAACTCCATTTAATGGATGAGGAAGTAAGGACCAGAGAGGTAGCATTCTCCACTCTACACATGTTTAGGGCACTAACCACATGCCAGGCACTTCCTTGGTGCTGGGATATGAAAGTAAGCGGAACACAGTACCTGCACTCAAGGGGCAGCTCATCAACAGGCTGGTGGATGATGGCATCCAATACGCAGGACGTTACCACACAGTGTAAGATGTGAGACAAGCACATTCAAGCTGCAAGGTGCACCTAATTCAGGCTTGTGAGCAATGCCCAGAGGAGGTCATGTGTGAGCTGACCTGGGAAGGATGAACAGAAGTCAAATAGACCAGAGGGTTACGGACAGTGTCCCAGGAAGGCCAAAATGGGGGAAAGCGTAGTGCATTTAGTTAACCAAAGGTGTTGGAGTATAAGGGAATTCTGGTCCTGGATTTAGGAGACAATAGTCTCCTGTCTCCCAGTTCAGTGCTATTTTTAAAATGCAACTTGTCTGTCTAGGTCTATTGACAAATACGTGATGATTCAACACATCTATCAATACACTGGCATAGGAAAAAAAGCAGCATACAATACATGGCTCATGCTTACCCAGGTGTAGACTGGAAGGGATTTTAAGGGATCATTTTGTCAGTGGTGTGAGAGGGACTAGGAGCAGCCTGATACTCTGGTGCTGGCAGTAAAGGGGTCACTGTTTATAAACTGACCAAAATCATCTGCTTTTTATTATCACCATCAATTCTCAACAATGTCGTGATAAAATATGCTTTCCTTGCTCCTGCAGACACCTCACCCCTTAGTACACTAAGACACTTTGTATAGACCTGCACACGCATACAGAACAGAACCAAATAGATTTTAAAACTACCTGAAGTATCCATATTCGCCATCTATTCTGCTCCTATTACCATATATTCTCCATTCAGCTTCATTTTGTAAACACAGCTTGAGTCGTCAAAAATACATACATACAAAGAAACTCACAATGTTTATCCTCCTAAAACTATGATATTTAGCTCCAATGAAGAGTCTCATCTCCTTAAGTCTAAACTCTGTTTCCAGCTGGGGCCGCCGGGTCTCACGTCCAATGCTGTCACCTCTGTGTTCCCAGGCTCACCCAGAGCAGTCCTCACTCACATTCTCCACTGGGCAGTCTGGCACGTGCTTGGTGGAGTCAACACCGAGAGGTCTTTCATGTCCGGCTGCATGTTGAAAAACTGGGTGGACAACATCACATTATAATTTTGGGTGGCTTCCTGGACAGGGTAACAATCCTTGACTGTGTAAATGCCAATCCAGGTTCCATAGAGGCTAACTGATGGACCACTCCTGAATGGCGACGTGCCCCTGAGGCCCCCTGTGGAGTACTGGTCTTCAAGGGGTTCTGAAGAATGTCAAGAGGATCCTGCAGGCCGATCGGGGTGATCTTTGAGCATAGCTTGGTGGCTTGTTCAACGTGAAACATCACTCCATCCTTACAGAGGAAAATCTATTCAAATAATCTCTTGCTGGGGAAGACCAGCAGCTTGCAGGTTGAGGGAGTGGTGAGAGAGCAGGTCGTGGCTGTGGAGCCCCCTACTCTGCGGGGGCCTGGCACTCTGCTGCCCACTGCCCTGACCCCCACGCCACCCCAAGCATGAGCCTGAGCCCAAGGGGTTGCTGCGCGGCTACAATCCCATTTCTGTTTGAAAAATTATTTTAGTTGTTGAAAAAAAGGCAAAGGGGCTAATGGGATGTGTCCCAAACTCTCCACAGTGGTTATATCCTTTTTTGTGTGTGTGAGGAAGATCAGCCCTGAGCTAACATCCATCCCAATCCTCCTCTTTTTGCTGAGGAAGACCGGCCCTGGGCTGACGTCTGTGCCCATCTTCCTCTACTTTGTATGGGACGCCGCCACAGCATGGCCTGACAAGCTGTGTGTCGGTGCGTGCCTGGGATCTGAACCTGCGAACACCAGGCCACCGACACCGAGCGCGTGCGCTTAACCGCTACGCCACAGGGGCCGGCCCCTGTGATTATATCCTTGACCGAGGTTATGCAGAACTTTTCCTTTCTGCATTATAGATTCTAGATCTCTGCAATGTTTGGCTTCTCACGGTGTATATTTATTTTAGAAAGAGGAAACAAAAGTAATTTTTAAGAGTTAATTTATTTAACCCCCTTCCTCCATTGGGTTCCATGCCTACCATGCCACCTTCTGGCCATGATATGGCTTCTTTTGTATGTGTTGGGGGCAAAACCCATTAAATGTGAATAGTTACGATTTTCCCCACCTACCTGCCATGGGCGGTCAGATCCAAAAGAGAGCTTTTTTGTTTTGCTCAAGTGGGTGATGGCTGGGCACGAACAGGGACTAGCTGAGGGAGGGGTAGCTGGCTTTACACGGAAGATGCCTGAAGCCCTCATGCAAAAGGCCAATTATGTGGGGGAAGGAAGCAACGAGGAGGGAGAGATGTGAGCATTGTCCTCAGCAGTGGAATTCTGTGAAGGGAGGGACTTGTAAAGGGACTGTTAGGAAGGCATGATATGTAACTCCCTCCTCGTGTCCTCAAGAGACCTTCAGTAAAGATCCCCGTGACTTTTCAAGGCTCTTTGGAAAGGATTTCAGATGTGATGTTCTGAAGCAATGAGACTCAGTATAGACCAGGAAAGCCTAGATTTCTTTGCCATGCTGTGGCTGTCTCACAGGAAGGGACTGTGCTGCCCAGGCAAAGGGAGTGTTCTAGTCAGTTCCACCATTCTAAATCTCCCTATATGGTTCATGGGGCTCCTGGTTTATACCTCTGTCTCTTGTGAGTTGTGTCAGTGTGAATCTATCCTGAGAGGTTGCTGACAAAATGGAATTTCTGGTCCTGCAGAGCTGAGGACCAAAATCAGTAACAGTCACCCCCACCAAGATGCTGCCCCCTCAATGACTCTCCCTGAGCAGAGATGATAACTTCATTTTCTCTTTCATCTAATAAATATTTATATTTAAAAATTATATTTATATTTATATTATGCGCCAGGTACAAGGCTAAGTGCTAAAGATACAGTGATGAGCATAAACAGATATGAGCCCAGGCTTCATGGAGTCTATAATCTAAGGGGTAAGAGATAGGCCAAATTAGGTTACAAACAAATATAAAATTGTGACATTTGTTTTACCATCACAATTATGTAAGGTCTACACTTGGTTTGAGAGATTATATCAGAGGGATGTGACCCAGTCAGGGAGATCTGAAGATGAGTAAGAGATATGAAGGGAAAGAGGGGAGGGAAATGTGCTCCAGGCAGCCTTTGCAGAGGCCTGTGGGAGAAGGGACACGGCAGGTCTGAGAGACCTGAAGAAGCCTGGGGAAGCTGAAGTGGAGAGGGAGGTAGAGTGGGTTGGGAAAGGAGGCCGTGGGGCAGGAGGCCGGGGGTGCCAGGACACGAACACACTTGCATTCATTCTGGCCAGAATGGATCAGGGGAGGCAGCTTAAGGAGCTATTGCTCACTGCCACTAGTGGATAGACATCCCAAAAAATCTTCACACAGGCCACAAGGGGACATGTATGAGTTCGTTCACTGTAGCATTGTTTGTGGTAGCCAGCAGTTGGAGGCAATTTAGAGGCCCTTCACCGTGGGTCCAAATAACTAAAATATGGGTGCCCGCTATCAAATATTGCACAGTTATTCTAAGTAACAGGCTAGGGGTACACACAACAAGGACAGGTCTTCAAAGCATGGTGCTGAGTGGAAAACGTAAGAAAGAGAACAAGGTTTATAGTACAATACCATTTAGCTGAATTAAAGATAAAGGCACACTAAACAACACAAATGTTTTACAGACACACACACCACTGGGGAAGACGGGAGGAGTGAAGAAAAGAGATAAAAGGCCATCAATATACAAAACAAGAGAGGGGCCATGCAGAGCCCAATGATGACAGTGTGCCATAAAGTGAGAAATGAGTGATTCAACCTCCGCATCTGGGATTGAAAAAAATAAAAAGCTTCTTAGTTATTTAGGCAAGAACGGAAGTACCTTGGACTAGGGTAGGTGCGGTGGAGATGAAAAGTGGATGGACTCTGTCATATGAATGAATACATGTAAAGCATTTCAACAGTGCCTGATACATGGTAAGTGCTCAACACATGAGCTGTTATTGTGTTTATACTGCAGACACTTAGTGATGGATTGAATACAGAGTGGGGAGGGAAAAGGTGCTGTCGAGGATAACTCCCAGGTGCTGGCTCGGGCCCTTGTTGCAGAGAGGGAGGTGAGAAAATGAAATCTGAGGACAGGTGATTCTTTTGAGAAATGTGGATGTGAAGGGGAAGACAGAGCTATCCCTTACATATAGACAACCCTCTAAAACACTTTTAAAAAATTAATCAAGTAATACATGTTTATTGTAGAAAGATCAGAAATTAAAGAAAATTCAAAAAAACAATTGTGAGCCCCAAATTTCTCTGGTGGGGCAACTAAGGTTGATATTTGACATTCAGGAGAAATAGCTCCTGAGACTTACAAATGTAAAATTTGTGAAATCCCTGCTATACGCCTCATAAAATGCAAGAGATAAAGCTGAGACTGGGTAGGTGGTCATGCCATTGAGATAGACACCACAGAAAGAAGCAAGCTTGATGGAAGTAAATGATGTGTTAAGTTCTGGGCTGAAACAGTTTGTGTTGAAGTCTGAGATTCTTCTAATGAATAGAAAAATATTAAGGGCTTATTGTGTGCCAGACACTGAGTTACAAACTGGGAATACACAGGTGAAGGAAACAGATGATCCTGACCTCACTGAGCTGGCAAGTGTATCAATAATCAAACAAATAAATACATAACCATAAACTTTGGTAGGGGGTATGGTATGTAAGAAATTATAAGATGCTGGGATGTAAACCATTGTAGCTAAGTATTTGCTCACATCCTTAATATGTTCCTGGGAAGATTCCCTAAAAGCACGATTTCTGGGTCTACAGATCTGCTAGTTTTTATTTATTTAAAAATTTTAAAAATAGACTTTATTTTTTGGAGCAGTTTCAGGTTCACAGCAAAACCGAGGCAGAAAGTAGAGCTCTCATATACCCACTGCTCCCCCCTCAATCAACAATCTACTCGTTTTTTAGGTTTTTAAAAAATTATTACTATTTTATAGCGGCTTCGGGGAATAGGAGAGGATACTGAAAACGCACAAGAACCCTGGTTTGTTAAAACAAGGTTCAGCTGAAATGGTCGACAACAGCGTGTCAAAGGAAAGACTACATTTCCCAAGGGGCAGCGCGGTACGTCACAGAAGAAGGACGGCGCATGCGCAGAGTGGTCCTCCACGACGCGACTCAAAGAAAGGAAAAAAACGTATGCGGTTCTCAACGTGCCGCGAATCTTCGAACGCAAGCGCGTTATTATCCGCAGACTTTGAAAAGGATTCGAGGAACGCGCCTGCTTCCGTCGTCGCAGTTTCCAGCGCGACGTTCTTGTTCCACCGTGGCTCGGTAGGCAGGGATGGGTCGCGGTCTGGGAGCCCCCCAGCATGGCGGGAGCAGAGGGCCCAGGCGCCCCCCTGCTTCCCCACCCCCTCGGGCCGCGCTGAGGCGGCTGTGGAGTGGCGATGCGCACGCGCCTTGGGCCAGGAGAGGCGGGGCTCGGGGAGGGAGGGCCCGCGCCCGTCGTTGGGGTCTGCGCGTGCGCTGCCGGCCCTGCGAGGGTAGGAAGCAGCCGCTGGCGGGGCTGGGCGCGGGGGCCGGCGGAGGCGGGGAACCCAGTGCTGGTGCGAGAAGATGAGAGCTGAGGACGGGCCCCGAGCTCTGGCGTGTTTTATTATATGCTCAGGATGTGCCCATTTTAACTAAACAACCTCATTCTCCCTCCAGGTGCCTCCTCATCTCTTTGCGCCGGTTTGCAGCCAAAGCTTCAGTCTGTACTTACTAGCACCGTTTCTCCTCCGAGTCTCTTCTGAACCCACTCCAGTCAGGCCTTGGCCCCCGCATGCCGCTGAAATAGCTCTTTGTCAAAGTCACCAATGATCTTTAGGTCGCCAAAATCAGTGTTTAGTTCTCAGTCCCGTAGCAGTGTCTGATGCGGCTGATCACTGCCCCTTCTTGAAACATGTTCTTCATTGGGCTTGCGGAACATTCTCGTCTTGAGCTTCAGCTCTCTCTGGCCTCTCCTCTGCTGATTCTTGCTCCTCCTCCTTATCTTTAATGATTGTGCTGCCCCAAGACCTCATCCTGGATCTCTTCTCTGTGTTCAATTCCTAGGAGTTACCATTTCAAGGCTTTAAATATTAATACCACGTATTGTGCTAACTCGCAAATTTCCATCTTCAACCAGTGCCCGACCTTGAACTCCAGATTCTTATATTCAGCTCTTGCATGACGTCGCCTCTTAATGTCTAATCAGCATCTCAAACATGTCCAAAACTGAAATTTGGAGTTTTACCCTCCACACGCCTTCATCCTCCCCAGTCTTCCCATGCTTCCAGTTGCTTAGGCCAGACACCTGAGTTATCCTTGGTGTCTTTCGCTTCTCCCGTCTCCTCCTCCTCCATCCGTCTATTAGCACATATTTATCCTTGAGGCGTTGAAGTTTCATTGCTGGGTGTCTTATTGTAGGTATTCTCTTTGGCACTTGGTGGATCCTTTCTGCCTGAGAATTTGTGTTTTCAGTTTTTTGGCGTTCTCTGTCATTATTTATTCAGATTTATCTATTCTGTCCTCTATGGGTGTTCTGTCCTCTGTGTCCCTTTTAGAGTGTTTATTTCACCTACAAATAAGTGTTTGGAACTATTTGTTTAATATCTGCATTCATTTCTAGACTGGAGCGAGACAAGGACTGTTTGTCTCATTCACTGCTGTATATCCCTCATGTCTGGCACAGAGTAGGTAGGTGATAAATGTTATTCAATGAGTGAATTTCTTTTTGCTGAGGAAGAGTAGCCCTGAGCTAACATCTGTTTCCAATCTTCCTCATTTTTTTGCTTGAGGAATCTTAGCCCTGAGCTAACATCTGTGCCAATCTTTCTCTACTTTATATGTGGGTTGCTGCCACAGCGTGGCTGGCGAGTGGTGTAGGTCCGTGCCAGGTTCGGAACCCATGAACCTGGGCCGCTGAAGTGGAATGCGATGAACTTAACCGCTATGCCACAGGGCCGGCCCCATTGAATGAGTGAATTTATAAGGAGGAAGTACCTCTTCTCTATAGGTGGGAAGTAGACAATCCTTCTTAGAGTATGTTGATAGCAGCTAATTTTTTCTCTGCGGTTGGGGAGGAGAAGATATTGAATAGCCCAGATTCAGAATTGTTGCAGTGTTTCTAAGACGAAAGACTGTTTGAAGAGGTTTCCAGGATTCAGTTCAGTTCAGCAATCTATTTTGAGGACTTAGTAGGGGCCAGGACCTGTGTTAGTTGCTGAGAATATAAAATGCATAAAATTGCATCCCTGTCTTCCGAGAGCTCGTGGTCTGACAGGAGAGACAAGTAAATGAAACAGTGTCTCAGTGTATGTGTGACAAGTACAAGAATGGAATTTTGTTTATGGTGCTTCGGAAGTTTTGATTGACCTTGGCATCAGGGCAGGTGAGAGGAGCCTGGGGCAGCCAGATCCCCCTGCCAGGTTTTTCTGCCTGTGAGCAGCTTTGCCCTTTTACCCCAGCGTGCTATACAAATATTATCACGTTCTCTGTGTGCTGTGGTGTGAGAAAGGTTGGCAAGTACTGCTGTAAAAGTGTTAATTTTGCTGCCATTTAATTTGGACCCTGAATAATGAGTAAATTTGAGAGACCCAGGGGGAGGAGGGAAAAGGATCAAAGGGCATTTCAGGCAAGCATAACAGAAGCATGAAAGTCTGTGTTGGGGGCACTGGAGTTGTTCAGTGTGGTTATTGGAGGGTAGGGTTCAGTAGGAGAGGGCCGTTTGAGAGGTGCTGTCCAGGATCTGAAGCAATGCCTTGAAAGTGTTTTATAAATACCTGACCCAACCATGAAGCACCCTCTTCTCAGTGGGTAGGTCCATTAGAGTCCATAGTTTTAGCAACCAACTTTGTGGAGCTGGAAGTAGGGACATGCAGTAAGTCACAGGCCTTTTTTTATGATGTCTAAATTTGAATATAGAGATTCTTATAAAAGTTTTAAAAATGAATCTCATGTAGACTTTGGATGAATCATTTGTATTGAAAAAATACCCAATTTATGTCACTTCAGGATTTGTGGTCACTATGTCTGTGGTGTGGAGGGTAGTTTGGTGGACCCTGAACCAATGGTAGTTGAATGTTGATGATACTAAGGGCTGTTTGAGCCCTTAAGGCTTAGGTTGTGCAGTCAGACGTATCTGGATTTGAATCCCTCCTCTGCCACTATTACTTGCATGACCTTGGTAAAATCATTTGTTTCTCCAAGACTCTAGTTTCCACGGTGCTAAGTGAATAGTACTTACTTTGCAGGATTATTAGGAGGGTTAAATAGGATAACCTACATAAAAGTGCTTAGCACAGGGTAGGTACTCAGTAAGGAATAGCTGTCATTGTTACCTTTATTTTCCTGCTCTTTTTTTCAGATGGCACAGTGAGTCACCATCTTACTGGTGACACTTTCAGGGTAATCGTAATGACCTAACAGTTGATTGGCAGTTTACAGTAGACAAAATGCTTCTATTTCCATGATCTCTTTTGCTATTGAGTATGCTGAAGTTCTAACAAAACTTGGAATTGGGAGGAAGAGCATAGATTTTAGAGTTAGCAGTCTGGCAATCCCAGCTCAACTACCTGTATTTCCTGAGTTACCTAGCATCATTTAACCTCTCTGAACTTCAGTTTCCCCAGCTGTGAAGTGGGTGTGCTTATAGGATTGCTGTAAGGTTTCAGTGAGAATCACTTGTGTGAGCTTCAGTACAGAAGCATGGTAGGTACTAGGGGAAAAAACAGTCATGTCTTCTCCTTAATTTTTTTTTTAAACCAATTGATGATTGTAGATTCTTATTGATGGTGGCTGGATTGAAGGTATGGGTTCTGACTGTAGAGTCTTAGATCTTGCTTCCCTGTGACTCAGAACAAAGCTCTTATTGTCTTAAGCCCCGTGGGATTAATTTTAGAGTGGTTTAAGTGTAGGATGTTTGGATTTCTTTGTATGAGTCCTTGGCTGCTAGTAGAGGGGCCAGAAAACAGTTTTAGGCTGGGTGTTTTGTAGTTAATGTGTGCTTCCACCTTGCAACCTGTGTCCCTAAGAATTACCCGTTAGTCAGACTTCTCAGTCGTGGATAACAAAAGCTAACCCAAACTAGCCTAAGCGGAAAAGGAGTGTCTATTGAATCTAACTGAAGAGTCTTGGGTATACCCGCTGCAGGCATGGTTATATCCAGAAGCCTAAATTATGTCACCAGTATTTTCCAGGTCTTTCAGCTCTGCTTTCCTCCGTGTTGTTTTCTCTCTCAAGCAGGGAAAAGCCCCCATCAGTTCTGGGCTTCTGTGCTACTCTCTTAACAATCAACTGAAAGAGGGTATCTCTTCGCAGATAGCGCCAGCAAAAGATCTGAAATTGATTTTGGCCAGACTTGGGTCACATATCTCTTGGTGGTCAGGGAGAATGTAATATGTTCATGGGCCCAGGTCATGTACCCATCCTTAGAGCCAAGGTGAGAGATGGTTTCCCAAAGGGAAGTTGGAGCTCTGTTATCAAAATGGAGAAAAGGTGCTGGGCAGTGTACTCAGAGGTTGCTTCCGGTAATGGTGGAGTAGCTCATAACAGGCCAACCCTCCCACAAATAATGATTAAAAAACCCTGCACAAAATATAAAAGACCGCTATCTGAAGGTACTGGAGAGCAACCAAAAGCAGGCAGTAAATAGAGAGGAGTTGACACCCAGAAGAAGGGAGTGGCCTTGGTGAATCTCCTATTTGTCTGTTGTTGTTTTTAATGCCTTGTCACATGATAATGGCCCATCTTGGAAAGATGATAGCCGCAGAGAAGGAGTTCCAAATTCTTTATATAAAAGTTCTTTTACGCAAATGTCCATCAACTGATGAATGGAAAAACAAAATGAGGTATATCTATCCAATGGGATATTATTCAGCCATGAAAGGAATGAAGTACTGACACATACTACAACATGGGGGAACCTTGAAAACATTATGCTGAGCGATAGACACCAGTCACAGAAGGCCACGTATCATATGTTTCTGTTTACATGAAATGTCTAGAATAGGCAAATCCGTAGAAACAGAAAGTAGAATAATGGTTGCCAGTGGCTGAAGGGAGGAGGGAATGGGGAGTGACTGCTGATGGGTACGAGGTTTCCTTTTGGGGTGATGAAAATATTCTAAAATTAGATAGTGGTGATGGTTGCACAACCTTGTAAATATGCTAGAAACCACTGAAATGAACATAAAGGAAGCCAAATAAGCACATGAGAAGGTGCTCAACATCATTAGTCACCAGGGAAGTATAAATTAAAACCACAGTGAAAGACCACTTCACACTGGCTAGGATGACCAAAATTTTTAAAATAAAAATGACAACCTTGTATGTTGGCAAGGATATAGAGCAACTGGAACGTCCATACATTGTTGGTGGGAGTGGAGACTGGGACAGCTACTCAGGAAAAAGTTCTGGTCTGGCAGTTTCTTATAAAATATCCACCTCAGACCTAAATATTTCTCAAGAAAAATGAACATATGTCTAAAAAAAGACTCACGTATGACTGCTCTGAGCGGTTTTAGTCGTAATGGCCAAAACTGGAAATAGCCCAGGCGCCATCAAAACAGAACTGGTTAAATAAACGAGTTTGTTCATACAATAGAATGCTACTCAGCAATAGAAAGGAACAAACTCCTGCTACACACAGCAACACTGATGAATCTCAAAAACACGTTAAGGGAAGGAATCCAGACACTAAAGACTCTGGATAGCATGATTATGTTTCTGTGAAGTTCTGAAACAGGCATAACTAATCGACAGTGGAAGACATCAGAACGGTAGTTCTCTCTGTGTAGAAATAGAAGGTGTGGCCTTCTGCGTCAGTGGACAGAAGAGAGTGCTGGGACCAAAAAATGTTTAGAGTCCTGGGCCTTGCCTCAAACTTCGTAAGGATGCCTGAAACCTCTCAGGAATTGCTTAATTCCTAACCTGATTTCCATGGTTTGAGAATAGTGCTAAGATCAGCTGGGACCGTTCCCCACCCTGGGAGCTGCCTGGCCTTTCCGTCAGATATGACTTCAGTCCCCAGTGCCTCGCTCCCACTGGCTTTGCACCAGCAGACGTGGCTTTCTCTGAGTGGAGAGCCACAGAAACCTTTGCCTCCATTTAGAGGGTGTTTTCTGGGGCAGTTCAAGTTTATGACTGATTGGATATGGAGATAGCAGTACTTTGTTGTAGAATCATAAAATGAGGTGGTTCTCCCAGGCGGGGCACCACCCAGTAGGCAAAGCTCAAACAGGAGCATGCCCTAAGTGGCGTGGTCTTTGGACAGTCCAGCATCTCAGGGTGCTCCCCCAGCCTGGGACGCATCAGTGTTTTCTCTTGCTTGTGCTGTGACTGCTTTGCTCAACTTACCACGGTCCCTGCCTTTTTTCCTGGCAGTCCTGTGCCCCCCATCTCCTACAGATGAGGAGGGGCAGCTCATATTCACTAAGTGTGCGCTGTGCCGAGCACTGCCTGGGAGCTTACTTATGTAGGTGGTTGGCAGTTGAGAGCTCTGGTTTTTTGAGACTCAGAAAGGTTAAGGAACTCCCCTGGGGTGAGCATATGGCTTTCTGAGAACTTTACAGCTGTTCTGTCCCCATTCCCCTCCTTGGAACACTCTTAAAATACGCATGTCAGTGCATTTCCCTGATGGCTCTCTTGAAGGTGGCATACTTCATTTCTTTAAGTGACTTGATGCGTCTGTTGCCACTGGGCATGCTGTTTGCCTCTTCCCCTGTTTACCAAAGTAGGTTCTGACAAATGGCTGCTCAAACCTTCCTTTATTTCAGGCTTTATTTTGGGTGCCAAGATACAAAGACGATTAAGCTTTGTACTTATGGAGCTGGAAGTCTAAGAAGTGGACTCCTACACAGTTAGGAAGCAGTCTTAAAAGGGCGTGTACACTGATGGCAATTATATTGCACATACAGGAGGTGGCATACAAAATGAAAATCATTTTAGATTGCTGACATTTGCTTTAAGATATTCTTTAATATCGTTGTACTGTTTTTTTCACCTAAATTAGGAAAAATTGGAAAAAGAGGGGTGGCCAGAGTCCTCTGGGGAGCCACTGACTGCCTGGGTGGTTAAAGGGGTGCCCCAAATAAGAGAGGGCAGTTTGAGTAGTAAGAACAGGCTGCCGTTCGTCAGTTAAGTCCTGGGGGAAGGGGTGTCAGAGTAGTGGAAACAGCTTGATGGTCACTTTGAGAGTTGACCACTGACGGGATCTGGAGATAGGAGGAGTTTGTTGTAAAACCATAGAATGAGGTTGTTCTAGGCAGGGTACTACCCAGTAGGCAAAGTGATCTTCCAGAATCCTGTCAGTCATCTCAGCACTTCAAAATTCTTTCACGTCGGACAGAAATGAGGTGACGTGAAAGCGTTTTAAACGTCACAAGTCACCGTTTGTATGTGAGGGCATCCCGAGAATTGGTGTAGGGGCTGAGAGTCAGAGGCCTTCGACAAGTCCCTCTTCAAAAATGGGGCCTTCTTTCCGGTTGCTGCCGGCTGGGTGCAGGAGTAGGCCCTGCCCGGTTTGGTATTTGACCTCCTCCTTCCCCTCCATACCATGTGAGTCAGCTTTTTCACTTTGGTTTGCTGAAAGTTTCAACCTCCAGCTCGTGTGTGTGTGTGTGTGTGTGTGTGTCTGTGTGTCTGTGTCTGTGTCTGTGTCTGTCTGTCTGTCTCTCTGGCTCTGCATCTGCCATTTGTAAAGGTTTTTATGAGATACATAACTTTTTTTCTTGTATATACATGGGATATCTCTGGAGAAATACCTAGGAAACAATAGTGGTCGCCTCTAGGGGTGGGAGATTTCATTGTACTTCTTGAATCGTTTGAATTGTTTTTACTATGTGCATATATTACTTACGCAAAGTTAGTTTGTTTTTTTTTCCCTTAAGAGAAACAGGCTTTGTGTCCAACCATAATGAGACAGAGACGGGATGATGATGGGAGCCTAATCTATAACAGTGACAGGTGTGGTGGAAAAGAGGGCAGTGGATTTGAGAGAAATTTCTGAGGCAAAATCAATAGAATTTGAAATGGAGGTTGATCAAGGAGGTGGGGGGTTGGAGATGAGCAAGAAGGAGGAATCGATGACTATCGGATTTCCAGCTCGGGAAGCTGGCTGGACTGTGACAAACTCCATTAACCAACATCTGGAAGGCAGAGCAGTGCAGGACAGGAAGTGGGGGTGTCTGGGGGCATCTTGGTTGAGTTATTCAAGTGGCAACTGGAAGTCTGAGTTGGGAGCCTTGGAGAGAGGTCAGGGCTGATATCAATTTGGAAGTTTCAGAATATGGGGGCTTGAAGCCAATGAGAATGCTCAGGGAGGGCGTAAAGAATGAGAAGAGGATCCTCCACTGGAGGTGATCCTCCACTGGGAGGTGATCTTCCACTGGGTTGGAGGAGGAGGGCAGCAGAAAGACCACGCGAGGTGGTTACAGAAATAGGGGAGATTGGAGGCCTGGAGCAGAGCTTTGAGAAGCAGTGTGGTCAGGTGTTCAGTGCAGCAGAAAGGTCCAGGAGCTCACTGGGGACTGAAGGAGAGCCAGACTGTGGAGGGTTGAGGAATGAATGGGAGTAGAAGTGAGGATGGTGGGTACTGTGTGCCAGCTCTGTGCTAGGCACGGAGGATAAAGTGATCCCCACCCTCAGAGATGGGATAAGCTAGGGGAGGAGACAAACACAAAGAGAATTAGAGCATGATTGGTAGGCACAGAGGTAGAGAGATGCACAGGGTGTAATGGGAACACAGAGACAGGTAACTTAACCCAGCCTCGGAGACTGGGGGCTTCTGTCTGTGATTACTGGAGGAGCTGACTGGGTAGTAAGCCCGGTCTTAGAGAATAAGTAGTTAAATCAGGCAGAGGATTAGGAGTGATCTGGTTGTGGGAAGGACATCCCAGACAGAGAGCACAGCATGAACATTGGGCATGGGGATAAGAAATTACGTGGTATATGGTCAAAAGCGGAACAATTCAGTATTGCTGGAATATAAAATGCGAGGCAGACAGTGATGAGAGGTAATGGGGTTGGGGAGAGATGGAGATGGAAGCCTCTTTATGGAGTCCCGTGTCCTGTGTTAAGGGCTTGACTTATCCTGGAGGCAGGGGCTTGAAAGCTTTTGGTAGGGGAATATGACCACACTTGTCTTGTAGATGGATGGTTCTGGTGCTGTGTAGAGGGTGGATTTGATGGAGATGCAAATGCAGGGAGGAAGACCAGTTAGGACCACTGCTGCCTAGGTTACAGGGAGACCAACCTGATATGGCCTGAAACAATGAGTGAAGGATAAAAAGCAGACAGATTTATTGGGACAATAAACCAACAGCAGTGGTGACTGACTGGACATGGGGATTGAAGGAGAAGTGGGATTTGAAAATAACTCAGTTTCCAGCATAGGTGGCTGAATGGGTTATGGTAACATCAGCGGAGAAGAAGCATGCTCCACGTAGGAGTTTTGGGGGTGGGGTGGGTAGGGAGGTGAAGAGTTTGGGTTTGGACATGCTGATTTTTAACAGTTTTATTAAGATGCAGTTCACATACCGTACAGTTCACCCATTCAAAGTGTACAATTCATTGGGTTTTTTTTTTTTAGTATATTCACAGAGTGGTACAACCATTACCATAATCTAATTTTAGAATATTTTCTGGACTATTGATTTAAAAACTTTTATTATAGAAAGTTCCTGGCATACAGAAGTAGAGAGAATCATATAAGGAATGTCTGTGTTGGGCATGGTGATTTGGAGTCTTCTCTGGTAGAGATGTCCAGCCAGCATGATTATATAAGATTCTGAATCTTGGGGAAGCCGCCTGGGCTAGAGATAGGTTCGGGAGTCAGTACCATGTGGTTCATGAGTCGGTACCATGTGGTTCACTGTTGATAATGCGGTAGCCCAGAGCCAAGGAAAAAGCCTACACTTGAAAAAGAAGTTTGGAATAGGTGATACGGGAAATTCAGGATGGACTCAACTGCGGGGATGGGGGTCAGGGCAGGAGAGAGATGGTGTGTAAGGTAGAAAAAATTATGAGATTCCTGCCAAGTCCTTGACACTGCTTATCAGTGGGGTTGTTGAAGAAAGGTGATTGTTGATGAAAGCAGAGAAGGCTCTTCTTGCCTGAGGAGCTTCCAGTCTGGTTGGAGAAGAAAAGATCTACCTACATCAACTGGCTAGAAAGCCAGTTTATAAAGGCTTTGGAAAGGTTGGAAAGTCAAGGTAGGTTCCAGGAAGAGTCAACCGAGAGAAACGATGGCTTATTTAGGGTTAGTCAGGCAAGACCAGTCTTGAGCTGGTCCTTGAAAAAAGTGTAACGTTTGTATCCTTGGCAAGGAGAAGGGGTATGCCATTCAGCCTCTATGGAGGGTAGGGTGGGGTGGGACAGGACATCTGTGTTTGTGTGTAGGTAAGACAGGCCAGAGGGAATGTAGCAAATAATGAGAGAGGACACTGGATTTGTCTCAGGGCTGGTCCCGTCCCTCACCCTCCTGTCCCTTGGACTAGGCATGCTCCCGCCGCTCAGCCAACACTCACATTTCCTCCACCTGTAAACTCTCTGGCCACTCTGCCTCCCCCTCAAGCCTGTACCTGCTCTCTCTGGCGTCACAGGCCTGCTAAGAGGAAATAGCTACATTTGCTCCTCGAACCACACCCTTTCTGCATGGTGGCTTCTGTCTCTCCTACTGAAAGAGTTTTCCCTGAGGTCCTCAATAACGTCCTGTCAGGTTCAAGAGACAGCTCGCGTCCTTTTCTGTGGCATTCAGTATTGTTAATCACCCCCTTGTGTACACTTTCCTGCTTTGACGGAGATGTCATCACACAGACGGGGGCAGGGGGAGGGGTGGGGGCTGGAGGAGACCTAGGAGTGTGTGGGACAGTGGCCAGGCTCAAGCCCTGAGGAGTGCCAGCACTTAGAGGACAGGCAGGAGAGGGGCCAGCCCAAGAGACTAGGGAGGAGCCGGAGGCGAACCACGCACGAGGGAGGCCCTGAAGTCAGAGGAGGGAGGGGGCACCTGTGTCAAGATGCTAACGGGTCAGGTCGGATAAAGCCGGAAAGGATCTAATGCTTTGACCTGTAGGAGGTTATTCTCTTGAGAGCATTTTTGCTGGACTGGTGAGGAGAGAAGCTAAATTGAAGTGGGTTGAAAAGTAAAATGGGAACGAGGATGTAGAGGCACATGCTTGGACAACTTCAGAAGTTTTGCTGTGAAGAGGAACAGAGATGTGTGGGGTTCAGAAGCTCCTATGCTTTTTTAAGATGGGCTGTCCTAAAGTATACTTGTTTGCTCCTAAAGCTAGGAAAGGAGTATCAGATGGTCCCAGAGGAGATGGGGTTCGGAGCACAGAGGAGGGGCTGATCTTCAGTAAGTAACAGACAGTTCTTCCCACTATAGGGGGCGGCCCAGGTGACAGGTGCTGCTCATTTTGATAGTAGCTCCTCATTTTGATGATGGGAATAAAGTCTTTGGCTTCTCTTCTGAGCAAAGTAGGCACCTTGGACATCAGCTAAGGGGGCCCAGGCCCGATCGGAGGGCAGGAGCAAGGGTGGTGAGGAGAGAGAAGGTTGAAATGTCAGAATCATGAGGGAAGGGCAACTGGGTCACCTGGCAGCACGGTGGGAGTGCCTGCTGGCCATATGGTGACGGTGCAATATCAAGACAACCCACCTGCCCGGTTGTGGGGCCTCCCCCAATTTTCGTTTTTTTTTTTTGTGAGGAAGATCAGCCATGAGCTAACATCTATTGCCAATCTTCCTCTTTTTTGCTGAAGAAGATTGGCCCTGAGCTAACATCCGTGCCCATCTTCCTCCATTTTGCATGTGGAATGCTGGCACAGCATTGCTTGACGAGCAGTGCACAGGTCCGCGCCCAGGATACGAACCTGTGAACTCCAGGCTGCCAAAGCGGATCTCAAGAACTCAACCACTACACGACTGGGCCGACCCTCTCCCCCAATTTTAATATGCACAGGTGTGGGCATGTAGAAAGCAGGTGGGTCTGACTAGGATTCCTTCTTTATTTAGCAGGAGAGAACAACCCTTTTCCATGCTAATTCCCTCCTTCCCAGCATCGTTCCGCTGAACTTGTATCTTGGGTCCACACCTTCACCTTTGTGGCTCAGTGGGGCTCTTTCTTCCTTCCTCTTTTCTCACTCAGCAGACAGTCCCTAGCGTCATCAGTTCCCAAGACTTTAGTAACGACCTGTATGCTGATCATTCTCAAATTTATCCACTTCCAATGTCTAAACTCGAGATCCATTATTTCGTGTGGTCCTAGCTAATGCAACTAGACTTTTTTTTTTTGAAGGCACATGTTCTTCTCTGTACCAAAATGCATGATATAAAGCTGTGTTGGTAAAAATTGTGATGCACATGTGAGAAAAAATGGATCAATGTCACGAGCAATCCAAGAAAAATAGATAAATTAGGCTTCATAAAAATTAGAAACGTGCTTCAAAGGACACAATTCAATAATAAAAAATAACCCAATAAAAATGGGCAAAGGGCAGTTCTCCAAAAAAGATACACAAATGGCCCATAAACACATGAAAAGATGTTCGATATCATTAACCATCAGGGAAATGCAAATCAAAATCACTGGTTACCATTTCACACCTACTAAGATGGATGTAATAAAAAAGACAATAATACGTGTTGGTGCAGATGCAGAGATATCAGAACCCTCATACATTGCTGATGAGAATGTAAAAATGGTGCACCTACTTTGGAAACAGTCTGGCAGTTCCCCAAAAGGTTAAACAGAGTGACCATGTGATCCAGCAATTCCACCCTAGGTATATACCTAGAAGATGAAAATATATCCACAAAGACTTGTATGTGAGTATTCATAGCAGCATTATTTATAATAGCCAAAAAGTCAACACAACCCAAATGTCCATCTGTTGATGAATTGATATACAAAATGTATATCTAGACAATGGAATATTATTCAGCAATAAAAAGAAATGAAGTGCAGAATAGGCAAATCTATTAGAGAGGAAGTATATTAGGGTTTACTTAGGGCTGGGGGTGATGGGGATTTACATCTATTTAAAATGTACAATTCGTTGGTTTTCAGTGTATTCAGAGTTGTGCAGCCGTGCTACAATCAATTTCAGAACATTTTCATCACCTGGCCCAAAGGCCCCTTACTCATTAATAGTCACTCCCCTTTCTCCCTCAGCACGCTCCTCCCCGCCGCCCCCGATTTCTTTGGATTTGCCTATTCTGGATAATTCATATAAATAGAATCATACAATGTGGTCTGTTGTGTCTGGCTTCTTTCACTTAGTGTAATGTTTTCAAGCTTCATCCATGTTGTAGCATGAATCAGTACTTCATATCTTTTTATTGTGGAGTAATATACTCCATTGTATGGATAATACCACACTTTATCCATTCATACAATTTCTCCACATCCTTGCCAACACTTATATCTCTTTGATTACAGCCTTCCTAGCGAGTGTGAAATGGTAACTCCTTGTAGTTTTGATTTGCATTTTGTTGGTGGCTAATGGTATTGAGCATCTTTTCATGTGCTTGTTGGCCATTTGGATAACTTCTTTGGAAAACTGTCTATTTAGATCATTTTTGTATGTGGTCAGAGGTAGGGATCTAAATTCATTCTTTTACATGGGGACATCTGGTTGTCCTAGCACGATTTATCAAAAAGACTGTTCTTTCCCCATTAAGTTGTCTTGGCACTGTTGTTGAAAATCAATCGACCGTAGATATAAGGGTTTATTTCTGGTCTCTCAGTTCTGCTCCATTGATCTTTATGTCTATCCTTATGCCAGTACCACACCATCTTGATTACTGTACCTTTGCAGTATGTTTTGTAATTGGGAAAACTGTTTTTCATTTTCAAGATTGTTTTGGCTATTCTGGATCCCTTGACTTTCCAAATGAATTTTAGGATGAGCTTATTAATTTCTGCAAAGAACCCAGCTGGGATTTTGATAGGGATTGCATTGAAACCATAGATCAGTTTGGGGACTATTGCTATCTTAACACTCTTAAGTCTTCTGATCCATGAACATAGGATAATTTTCCATTTATTTAGGTCTTCTTAAAATTTTTTAACAATGTTTTGTAGTTTTCAGAGTGAAAATTTTTGCACCTCTCTGGTTAAATTTATTCCTGAGTATTTTATTTTTTTGATGCAATTGTAAATGGAATTTTTTTCTTAATTGCATTTTTGGATTGTTCACTACAGCTGTATAGAAATACAGTGATTTTTGTCTATTGATCTTGTGTCCTGTGACCTTGCTATTAGTTCTAACTTTTTTTTTTTTTTTTTTACTAGTTCTAATAGTTGTTTAGTGGATTCCTCAGGATCTTCTGTATACAGGGTCATGTCATCTGCAAGTAGAGAGTTTTCCTTCTTTTTTTCCAATCTGGGTTCTTTTATTGCATTTTCATTGCCTACTTGCCCTCCCTAGAACCTCCAGAACAGTGTTGACTTATTCCTGATCTTAGGGGGGAAGGCTTTCAGTCTTTCACCATTAAGTATGATGTTGGCTGTGGGTTTTCATAGATGCCCTTTATCAGGTTGAGGAAGCTCCCCCTCTATTCCTAGGTTGTATATTGCTTTTTTAATAAAGAGAAGCAGAAAATTTAAGAAGATATGAGTATTTAAATACATGGAGTTCACAGTTTATTAGTGAGGGGGAAGTTTATTCTATTCAGTGTGAATCTGATCTTTGTGGATATAGAGATGTATTAATTGAACAATCTTTCTAAGAAGGCATGGTATCATGCAAAAATTTCAGCACCCTAAAAAGTTTCTTCTTGTTTTTTCCAATCTATCTTTATCTTTAGGCATATGTCCATTTTTACCTAGTTAAAATAAATAGCAAAGATAACTCCTCCTTTATTACCTTTTATTGTCTTTTATTCTTTTTCCAATTAATTTTTATTACATTTTATTTTCATCAGAATACATTCTTCTTATCTTAAGTCAGATATTTTTTAGTAGTTAATAATTCTCCCCTGTACAGTAAGGAAGTAAGTGTTTTGTGACGGGGAAAATGTCTTCATATAAAATCTTAAATAAGATTTTACAGATTAAAAAAATGGAGACCAGAATGTTTGAATCATTTGTCAGGAGAGTAGCAGCAGAGCTAGGGCCAGGCATGCTGCTTTTGGAAGGTACTGAATAAGTACGGCTTGACTTGGTGAACATACTGAATATAGACATCCTTGGATTGGGGTAGAATTCCAGGACAACTTGCCGCTGTATTAGTTTCCTAAGGCTGCTGTAACAAATTACCACAAACTGGGTGGCTTAAAACAACAAAAATGTATTCTCTCACAGTTCTGGTAGCTGGAATTCCAAACTCAGGGGGTCGGCTTGGTTCCACAGTCCGGGATGGGTTCCTTCTTGGGTGCTCAGAAGAAGAATCTGTTCCATGCCTCTCCCAGCTTCCCGTGGTTGCTAGCACTCCTTGGCACTTCTTGGCTTGCTGCTACATAACTCTGATCTCTGCCTCTGTCACTTGGCCGACTTTTCTCTGTGTGTGTCCGTCTCTCCACCTGGTGTTCTCTGTGTGTGTCTATCTCTGTGTCTCTTCTCCTTTTCTTATAAGGACCCCAGTCATATTGGATTAAGGACCCACCCTACTCCAGTATGACGTTGTCTTAACATACATCTTGGTTACATCTGAAAAGACCCTATTTTCAAATAAGGTCACATTCACAGGTACCAGGGGTTAGAACTTCAACATATCTTTCTGGAGGACACAGTTTAACCCACAACAGCCACTAATGAGGTTCTCTTCTGTTCCTCCTCCACCCCAGGTGCCCCCATATACCATGGCCCTTGTGTCTGCTGATTCCCGCATTGCAGAACTTCTCACAGAGCTCCATCAGCTGATCAAACAAACCCAGGTAAAAAGCCACGACCTCCTCTCCTAGAGGGGAACATGGACTGTGACCCAGAGCCGCGAGGGGGTGGGGTGGGGATGTAATGTTCAGAGAGATTGGACATGCAGTAACCAAGATGATGTAATCTTGACTACCATTCCTGTTTGATTTTCTATCATGTGCAGGATTTCATGATTCTCTTTGTTTAATAACAGCTATATTGAGATATAATTCACATACCACACAATTCACCCATTAGAGTGTACAATTCAGTGGTTTTTAGTATGTTCAAAGAGTTGTGCAACCATCACCACGATCAGTTTCAGAACATTTTCATTACCTGACAAAAATGCCTGGTACCCAATAGCAGCCACTCCCCTTTTCCTCCCCCCTTTACCCCAGGTAAACAAACTCTTATCAGGCGAGGTATTCTAAGGGTTTAGAGGTTATCTCCCAGGAGGTGGTCAAGGGCCAAACCTTTTTTGAAATGTGCAGGGTTTGAAAACCCAGGCCTGCTGAGTTAATCTTTTACTGCCCACACCACCTCCCTGGTCCTTGAGCTGGGCCCTTTTATAGCAAAACAGTCATATTTGTCTGATTATCTACATTTAGTGTAGCATTTATATAACAGATACAGCAAGCAGATCAGTATGAATATGCCTGATATTTGGAGGAGCCAGTGTGGGGTAGGGATAGATTTAAAGAAATAACTCATCTGTCCTATGGAACCAGTACATACATTTTCATATTTTTATATTCGTTTCCTCCCTTCATCAACCACTATTTGTACCTCCTGATAAATTTGTGCAGAACTGTTTAGCGTAGAAATTAGTTGATGTTTAGCTAAATCCAGTTTTTCCTCATTTTCCATGAGTATTACATTCTGAGAAGGATTTTACTCAATCTCCTAATACATTTTGTCATTAGTGTCAGTATTATCATAGACTTATTTATATAAGGTGGTTGAATCTTAGAAAAAATGCCGGAGTGTGACACCTCTTTGAGGTATGGTTATGGTAAAACTCAGTTTCATTACAAAACAAATCAGTAAGAATTACAGAGCTCTTTGTTATGCCTTCCCAAGAGGATTGGCCCTGCCCATTTAACAGATATTATTATGGACAGGCCTTATTACAGTTGGCCACGATTCAGTTATTTCTAAGTCAGCTGGGGACAAAGCCAGGCACTCTGTCTCAGCTCACAGCTTGTACTGAGATTGGTTTCCCTTGTGTGCTGTTGTACAGCAGGACCTACCTCCCACCTACAAGGAGGACACAGGTGATATTCAAAGTAAAAGTCCTATCTCTGCTAGCTGTACTTAGCATATGTCTTACTTTGATCTATTCTTGGATCAAGGGTAGTCATGGTGCATCAGTGTAAATTACAAGTGCCTCTAGAGGGCTTCCATTGGTTTGGAGGTCCATGAGATTCCCATAGGTGTGCCCCTTGGGGCTCAGCAGGTAGGACGGAGGGCCATTGCCCCATTACTTCAGCCTCCATCTGTATTAAAATAGTCCAGAGACTCTGGTGGGTCAGGGTGCAAGCCCTTTCTCGGCAACAGATAGGTCCTAGAATTATCAGGCGTTACTTTGTTGGGTTGGCCTGACCCGCTTTACTAAAGTCTCATTGTCTTTCCAGGCTAACTCTCCTGCCTTCCTCCTGCAGGAGAACTCACTTCAGTCTGTTTATTCTCAATAACAAATCTTTCCCTCCGTAATGCTGCTTCTCCAAAAGTGAATTCAGGGGCCGGCCCTGTGGCGTAGCGGTTAAGTGCACGTGCTCCGCTGCTGGCGGCCCGGGTTCGGATCTCCGGGGCGCACCGATGCACCGCTTGTCAGGCCATGCCGTGGTGGCGTCCCATATAAAGTGGAGGAAGATGGGCACAGATGTTAGCCCAGGGCCAGTCTTCCTCAGCAAAAAGAGGAGGATTGGCATGGATGTTAGCTCAGGGCTGATCTTTCTCACAAAAAAAAAAAAAAAAACCAAAAGTGAATTCAACTTGTCCCACGTGGACACACCAACACCTGTCTCCCCTAAAGCCCTTTTCTATCTGTGGGACAATGTTGCTTACTCCGCCAGGCATTTTGTTGCTGTTGTGTGCTCATGGTCTGGGTGCAGGTAGGATACATACTTTGACCCGAAAGTGTTGGGTGCCCCACACTAGGGTTAGATGCGTGGTGGGAACACCTAGATGTAATTTAGCCTGAGTGTATCATATGGCCTCTCAAAACCTTCCTCATCTCAGGGTGAGGCTGTTCCCCAGGGGAATTTGGACCCACCGTGTGGTGTCTGCTGCTTTAATCTTATCAGAAACCCATTTTTTTCCTATTCTAAAAAATAGCGTTTCATTCACAAAAACAAAGGTGATACATACTTGTGCATAACTCGCTGTGGCATATTGGGCATGCGCTGCTGTATTCTGTCCATTATAACTGGGACCTTTCTAAGCATTCGATCATCCCGGTTTATAGTTCCACAGTGGTCAATGTGCTGGCAGCCACACACCACACAGCCCGATGGCTTAGGAGGCAGCAGTTCCCGGAAATTCCTTCCCGGAAGATATCCTTCATAGTGGGGTGTAACCTGAAAAGTAAGAGTCAAAAGATACTGGCACACACATTGCTAAGGGAAAGAGCCCAGTCTGAAAGGTTATATGCTGTATGGTTCCAACGGTATGACATTCTGGGAAAGACAAAACTATAGAGAAAGTAAAAAGATCAGTGATTGCAGGGGCTTGGAGAGAGGCTGAGATGGATAGGGGGACAGGGGAGTTCTAGGGAGGTGCAACTATTGTGTAGGGTACTGTCATGGTGGATACAGGACATTATGCATTTGTCAAAACCCATAGAATGTACAACACGACAAGTGAACCTTAATGTAATCTGTGGGCTTTAGCTAATAATCATTATCAATATTGGTTCGTTAATTGTAACAAATGTACCACACTAATGCAAGATGTTAATAATAGGTGAAACTCTGTGCAGGGGAGAGCAGGTATAGTATATGGGAACTCTGTTATCTGCTATCTGCTCAGTTTTTCTGTAAACTAAAACTGCTCTAAAAATATTTTATTAATAAAATTTAAAAGATAAAGAAAGAAAAGATACACATTACTAGAATTCTGTTCAGTCATCAACAGTTAGTCTAGTTTATCATTATACCATATAACTAAAATGCCTCTCAGAGGGATGCCACTCAGCTTTGCAGGCATCCATTTGACTTGGTCAGGTTCCAAAAGCAGGGGTGATCTTGGCAAACTGGTCATCTGGTATAACTGAGCCAAGAGCCAATATTATTCTCTTGCTCTCAGCCTCTCTCAAGATATTAATTAACTATTGAATTTCCCTCATTGCATAACCCATTTATTCATTCTTTGACCCTCAGCTACTGTTGCTCCTTCTATCCATTTGTGATTGATTTTTACACCAACTTTTCTACCTTTGGAAGGACATTAGGTTTGGCTATACTGTGCTGGTCCAGATTGCTGACAGCAGCGCTAGTCCAGCAAGTCCATTCATGTAGGGTTGGGTTACATAGGTGCGAACTGGTGGGCTATTCTGACCACTAGGCAGTACAGCTGTGTTCACTGTTAACCCCATTTTGCCAGAAGGGGTGAAGCCACAACCCATCCCCTCAGGCACTTAGAAATTCTGATGTAAAGGTTAAAACGTATAGTTACAATGTCTTCTTGAGGAATCATCTCTGCTTCCGGCATCTTTAGTTGCAGTGCTGGTCCCAGGACCTCTGATGTGGGGAAGAATTGTACCAGCATCCTTCCCCATTCCCTCTTCCCCAGATGGATTGACCATAGATATATGTGTTAATTTCTGGACTCGCAGTTCTGTTCCATTGATCTATATGCCAGTACCAGACTATTTGATTACCATAGCTTTGTAGTAAATTTTGAAATCGGGAAATGTGAGTCTTCCAACATGGTTTTTCTTTTCAGGATTCTTTTAGCTATTCTGGGTCCCTTGAATTTCCATATGAATTTTAGGATGAGCTTGTCAATTTCTGCAAAGAATTCAGCTGTAATTTAAATGGGGATTGCATTGAATCTGTAGATCAATTTTTCTCTTTTTGGTAAAGGAGAGTCATTAAATGTATAACTTATGATTTAACTTTAATGCCTTTTGTAACGCTTTTCTATTAGTCAGGGAAGAAAATCCTTTTGAACTTATCCTGAATTTGGATTTAGAAATGAGGGCCATGTTTATGGGTCCTCGGGCCTGGAATGCAGGGTGTCACAGCAGGATGAAGGGCCTCCTCATGTCCTCTTGACTTGATCCTTGCAGGAAGAGCGTTCGCGGAGCGAACACAACTTAGTGAACATCCAGAAGACCCACGAGCGGATGCAGACAGAGAACAAGAGTGAGTAGCTGGGCTCAGGAGAGGAGGGGATGAGTGGGGGTGTGGGCCAAGACTGGGAACGTGGTGTCATTTCCGAAAGGGACTATTGCATATATCTGCATAATCCAAAATGAACTGCTCCTTAGGCCAGAGGGACAGTTTTCCTTTAGGCTGGGTGACCTAAGGTGACCCAGAGACAGATGACAGACTGCCTAGTGCTAAGGGACCTTAGAATCCCCCAACTCAAGGGACTGGAAGGTCAGTGAAATTGTTAGGAGGCATCCAGGACCCCCCTTAGAGTGCACAGGCACCCCAGTTAGCTGGTGTTTTCTAGAGACAGCTTCCCTCCCAGTGTGCCCTGCACATGCCCCAAGGCCCTAGACAGTCAGGCTCCTAGGCTGGTGCTTTCCAGCTCTGAGCAGCTTTGAGAATTGTTTTCTGTTTTCTCCTATGCTGAGAAATATTTTCTGCGTGTGTCATGCTATGGCAAAGGTTAGAAAGTCCTCTCCTAGATGCAGCGAGAGCATTTTACCATATGAAAATGTAAACTTGTTGAACTTGGGCTGTCTGCCTCGGGGAGCACTTCTGAGCCAGTAAAGCTCATACCTCGGTCCGTGGCCTCTCTGCGCCTCCCAAAGTCTGATTCCAGTTTCCTGGAAGCAGCACCCCATTACTGCCAGCTGCCCCTCACCCATGCCTCTTTCTCCCTGTCTTTACTCTGCAGTCTCTCCCTATTACCGGACAAAGCTGCGGGGCCTCTACACAACTGCCAAGGCCGATGCAGAGGCCGAGTGCAAGTGAGTACCGTCCACTGGTCTGCGGCACCTCCTCCTTCCTCGGCCGGGCGCTGGGCTGCAGGAGCCTACAGGCCACAACCCCAGCTTGCCTTTCCTGCCATGGATAAGCAGATTCCTACTCCCCAGCCTCTCCCTTGGGGCCCACCTTCCCTAGAGCCCACTTCTAGGTGCCCTCATCCCACTAGCCCTCCTGTTCTATAGATGCAGCAAGGTGGAGGTCAAATCCCAGCGCTGCCAATCACTAGTCACGTGGCCTTAGGCCATCACTTCAGCTGAGACTCAGTTTCTCCATCATTAAAACAGGGATGACAGTTGCCTACAGAATTGTCAAAATAAAATGGGATGATGGTATAAAGTGCCTAATACCAGTGTTTTTCAAACTCTTTTGACCATAACTCACTGTAGGAAATATATTCTCTACTGTGGCCCAATAATAATAATAATAATAATGTCTATGCGGCCTTACTGTGTGCCAGGTACTATTCCAAGTACTTTATGTAGTTAATCCTCAGAGCAACCCTAAAATGGGGGTTACCATCAAATGAGGAAACTGAGACACAGAGGGGATACGTAATCTGCCAAAAGTCACACAGGTAATAAGTGGAGGAGCCCAATTTTAAACCCAAAGTCCATATTCTTTTGCCTTCCCACAGCATACATATTTATTTTATATGTATATATATCAGACTTGGAACATGAACTATAGTTTTTACTGTTACTATGTATAGTCTATTTCTGTTTTACTTTTTTTTTTTTTTGTGAGGAAGATAGGCCCTGAGCTAACATCTGCCAATCCTCCTCTTTTTGCTGAGGAAGACCGGCCCTGAGCTAACATCTATTGCCAATCCTCCTCCTTTTTTTCCCTTTTCTCCCCAAGGCCCCAGTAGATAGTTGTATGTCATAGTTGCACATCCTTCTAGTTGCTGTATGTGGGACAGCACGGCCGGACAAGCGGTGCGTTGGTGTGCACCCAAGATCCGAACCCGGGCCGCCAGTAGTGGAGCGCGCACACTTAGCCACCAAGCCATGGGGCCGGCCCCCTCTGTTTTACTTTTTAAGTGGCAGTTGTTACCCAAGAAATAGTTTCATGACTCACTAATGAGTCTCAGCCTGCAGTTGAAATAATTGCCTTGCACACATGGGTGGTGGCACACGCAGGGCCCAGTGGGGGTGACAACCATGCACCGGAGTCAACACCCTAAGCATTATTGGTGGCTCCAGGGCTCTTCTTTTCTTCCCATCTGGCTCTTCACAGGCTCTGCCTGTGCTCGTGGTCTCATATTTTCTTTGCCTGCTGCCATTCTGCAAAGCTTTGCTGGTGCTTACCCTGCACCTGGCACTAGGCAGTCCCCATGTAGAGAGACACAAGGATAGCAAGGATCCTGCCTTGAAGGGCAAGCAGTCCAGAAAGGAGAGATACCCTAAAAAAAACAGTTACAGGACAGTGTAGTTGGTGGGCTGGCAGAGATGGGGCTTACTGTGCCTGGGGATCTGGGACAGCCTCAGGAAGGAGGAGAGATGAGCTAGGGGTCAGTAGGCAGACAAGACTGAGAGCCCAGGCAGAAGGGACAGAGTGTGCAAAGGCCGTGAAGGAGTGCCTGCAGGGCAGTGCATGTGGGGAGTGAGAACTAGTCCTGTATGGCTGGGGAAGGAGAGGGCAGGATGTGGAGGGCCTCCAATACCTGGACTTTATCCTGGAGGCCACAGGGAGCCAATGAAGGCTCCATGGAGAGTAGACTGGGTGAGATGCAAGGCTAGTTAGGAGACAAGAGATGGTAATGGAGTTGAGCTGAGACAGTGGCAGTGGGGATGGACAAGCAAGAATGGGTTCAAGGGCAATTTCTGAGATCAAATTGGGGGACCAGTTGGGAAGAGAGAAGTTGAAGATTCCAAGGTTTTTAGCTTGGACAAAGGGATCTGATGGGGATCCCTATGCCAGGTTGGGGAGCAGAACAAAAGGGTGAGGCCGACTAGGGGTGGGGAGAGGAGACACTGAATTCTGATTGGAGGTGTTGACTTCTTGGCTCTCCAGCCCACCCTTCCCCACCCCCATATTCTCCCTGATTTGCAAGTTTATCATCTGGCCACAGTTGGGCCCTTTCCCACTCACCTGGTTGGAGTTTGGCTTGCGTAAGTCAGAGTGACTCAGGCTCACATGACAGTAAAAGGCAAACTGTCCCTTCCCCTCTCATCTGCTGGCAAAGTGAGGTGACCGCTTCTGAGACCAGTTTGGTGTGGGCTCTCTCTGGCATTGACTGAACTAGGGTTAAACATTTATAAGCTTGTTTCATAACTGCAGTCCCAACTTCTTGCAATTCTGCTGCATTTCACTTTTCAGACTCTTAAACGTTCGTACATTTATTGACTAAACACCGAGTAAGGCCTCCTCACCTCCAAACGCCATCCTGGGAACGGGAGAGCGGGCGAGATGGCCGAGACTCCCCCTGCCCGCAGGGAGCTCCGAGTCTAGTTGGGGAAAACATACGTTACTGTATGTTCCTATGGCGCTGATCCAGGTGGTGTAACACACATCAGCCCATTTTCTAAAGGGATTAATTAAAACTCTCAAGAAACTGAAGAGGCCAAGAGCCCTAGTCAGGAACTAGCCCGAGTCCCATGAGTCCTGTGGTGCATTGCTGTGCTTTCTGCCGTGTGCACCACAGCTGCCTCCCAGCTGGTTCTCCTCCTCCTGCTTTGCAGAAAATGGAAAGTAGCCCCTGTGTCTTCATTTAACAATCATCTCTTTTTTTAAAAGGCCTTAAGGTGGCACACTGGCAGCAGGGGTCAAAGGGAAACAAGGTCAAAGGCCTCCCTCTCCATATTCCAGTGGAGGATGGGCAGCCATTCCTGGGTGGGAAAAAGTGATTTTCTAAGAGTTCAAAAGGCATTTCTCAAGCTGCAGCTCTCAAAGGGCCGAGTGCACGGCGTAAGGGATAGTGTCCTCTGGGACACTTTGGCCACAGACAGTGGCTATCTCTCTTTCTTTGAACAGCCTCAGCCACTCAGTTCCAGCTAGGGAAGGTCGTTTAATAGTGGCTAAGCCAGTGCAGGCAGAGGTGTAGCTTAGCTTTCCAAGGGCCTGAATGACTCACAAGCCTGGAGGAGAGAATGAAGGCCGTGGTGGTGGGACCATCTTTCTGAGCCAGGTGCTGAGGCCTGGAAGCAGACCATTTGCTGGTGGGCACCTGCAGCATGGATATTGACCCATGTTGCTGACCAGAGGTCGTGCTCTAGTCTAGACATGTCACGAGATGTGTCAGCTCGGAAGCCAGAGAAAGGTATTTCTCCCTCCTCACCCCTGACACGGACCACACTCAAACAGAGACCACTTAGAGGTGGGCAAAGAAGCCATGTGCCTGAGAAGCTACCACCTGTTACCTTATCCCTCTATTGCAGCCACTCCCCCTCTGCAGCCTGCAGCCGAGAGGGTGCAAAGAAGCCAGCGGTGCGGCCGCAGGTTCCTCCTGCTCTAGGTGGGCGGAGGGGAGGAGGGTTCCACCTGTCCAGCACCCCTGTGGTCAGCTGCTTTCCTTCTAAGATGCTCTACAAACACAACTCCAACCATCTCAGCCAGAGAGGTGGCCTAAAAGGAAATTTTTTTTATCTTTTTTCTTTTTAAAAGGTTCCCCTAATCAAATTATTACACTGTGCATTTGTATGCAGCTGTATTGGATTATTTTAAAGGGCCCACACTGTCTTAGCCCCTTGCTAATGGTCAGGGAGGAGGTGCTGGGGTCGGGGGAGGAAGGTTAGGGCTTGGGGCTGTTGGCTGCGATCAAAGGAACGTCAGCCAGAAAAAAGCCCTTCCTTAACTGTCCCAGGTGAAGGGGGACTCTTGGGGTGGCCCCATCCCCGAAGGGTGCTGTCAGGCAGGCTGGCTGCCTGTCAGAAGGTAGGGGCCCATGCTTTGCCTGGGAGGTAATACTAGATGAACTAAAGCTTGTATGGTTCTGAGATGGAGAAGTTTCAGTTCCAGAAAAGTGCTTTTTACATAGTAAATGGTCTTAAAACATTGTTTCCTCGAATCTCTGCAGTGGAACTGCAATAACTTTACGAAATGGAGTACTGCCTTCCTCTCCTAGAGATTCACGATGCAAGTTAAGATATTAAAGGCTCTGCCAAGCTCTACAACAATTTCTTTAACTCTGTTTCACAAAGTTGCTGGCAGTGGAATACATTTACAATCTGGTTCTCAAGTCTGGCTGCGCCCAGAGGGTCTGGTTTAATTGAGGTGGAGCTCAGACATTGATATTGATTTAACCTTTTATTTGTATGTAATTTCAGACTTACATAAATGTAATATTTTACCACATCTGCTTTATCATTCTCTATGTATACACACGCTATTTTTTTCCTGAACGGTTTCCGTTATAGACACGATGCCCCTTGACCTCCAAATACATCAGTCAGTATTTGCTAAGGACAGTGACACTCTTTTACAACGATGGTACATGTCTGAAAGTCAGGAAATTAACACTGATGTAAAACTATTCACTAACCTACAAATCTTATTCAGATTTCATCACCATCCACTAATGTCCTCTATGGCAAAAGAAAAGACCATCTGTCTAGCCCAGATCACCACTGCATTTATTATCAGGTCTCTCCAGTCTCCTTCAATCTGGACCAGTTCCCAGGCTGTCTTTGCCTTTCATGACCTTGACATTTTGAAGATTATAGGCCAGTGACTTTGTAGAATGCCCCTCACTTGGGTTTGTCTGAGGTTCCCTCAGGGTTACATTCAGGTTTTACGCTCTTGGCAGTAACAGCACAGAAGTGATGGTGTCCCCGGCGCATCATATTAGAAGGAGCAAGACACTGTCCCGTGGGTTAAGGTGGTCTCTTCCTGGTTTCTCCCGCATCCAGTTATTGCTGTTTTCCACCGCGTAATTAGTAAGTGTCTTATGGAAGATACTGGGAGACTATGTAAATGTCCCATTTCACATCAGACCCACTAGTTTGGGCATCTGTTTACGATTCTTGCTTAAAACATTTGGGATTTTTTTTTAATTCCCCAGGGGATTCTAATGTCCAGCTGGGGCTGAAAACCACTCCATTAATATCTCACAGAATACAGCTTAGGACATGCTACCTAAAACCGTGTCCTCCTCACAGGCCCAGCAGCAATGATCAGACTTTCCAAGTTCCCTTTGGCCTCCTTGCTTTTACTCCGTCTCTGCTTTCCTGGATGCTGACGGCCCTGTGTCCCAGTGCTGACAAGCCTGCGGGGGGGGCTAGCTGAGCCCTCCCAGGGTCCTGCCCAGGAACGCTGAACTGCGACGCCCCGAGCACATGGGGCAAGGTGTTCACCCTCCCTGCTTTGGTTAGCCCGCTTCCCTCTACCAAGGCTGCCCCCATTCTGGCCTCTGCCTGATGAGCTCCACAAGAGTCAAGTCCTCCGGGGCGCCCACTGGGACACTGTCTTGTGCTGTGTTCTCATGTGTCTCCCTCCCGATGAACAAAGGCTTCAGAACCACGTGGGCATTTACCAAAGGTTTGCTAGAGGAATGGTGGAGAGTAGATGACCCAGAGTGGAGTCTGTGCTGCTGATTGCTGTTGAAGTATTCTTTGGGGGACCTTCTCCAAGGTCTAGGATAAAGAAGCCTTCCTCCCACAAGGATTTCTTCCTCCCACAAGAGAATTCCTGGGGCTGCAGCCTTTCGGGGACGAGTCCCCTCCACCCCAGCTCTGCTCTGAGCCAAGAAAACTCCCCACAGTCCTCTGGACTGTCTCCTGTTACATGTCCCGCCTTGGGCAGACCTGACTTTGACCTTCTGTCCTCCGAATCGCAGGAGGTTGTTGGAGGCTGCCAGCACTCAGCAAAACTTCTTCAGGATTTGTCAAACACACACAGGCAAAGGCAGCTCTCTCTGCTTTGCTTATGTCTCTAGGATCCTATGATTGTTTTGGCCTGCTACTTCTTACTGTCTCATCAGTTCTTTTATGCTTTTCACATTAAGAAACACAGACGTAGGGTTTCTAGTTTTAGGCAGTAGGGTCGGTCTGAGTTAGCCAGACTCCCACAACCAGAAAAAGAAGTCTTTGCTTCGTCCTTCATCCAGACCTCTTCTCTCCCTTCTCCCCAACCTCAGCATCCTCCGGAAAGCCCTAGATAAGATTGCGGAAATCAAGTCTCTGTTGGAAGAGAGGCGGATTGGTGAGTGAGAGACAAGTTCGGTGTTCCTTGACCAGGCGGAGTGAGGGGCCCTAAGAGCAGCATCACGTCTCCCTGTGGAGGAGCCTGGAACCTCAGCCTGGTGTGATCATTCCGTGGGCTTCTGACAGAGAAGCGCACCTGTGCAGCCTGGGACTGGGGTGGGAATGGAGAGCATGCCCAGTGCTCAGGCAGGGTCATCCAGTTCTCACTCTGCAGACCAGGACGATTTGCCCCGCTCCCTCTTCTTTCTCCCTCTTGATCTACAGACGGGGCAGTCACCTTCCTCCTTCCCCCGACTCCCATTTCTTGACGTGGTGAGAACCTGGCTGTTTTTTGAGAGCCACACCTCAGGTGTCTTGAAGCCAGCCTTTCAGGCAGAGTTTACACAGGGTGTGGCTTGCAAATGCTTTCAGACTGAGGCTTTCCCACTTCTCTCTTGCTGAAGTTCACGTTAAGTGTACCTACAGCCGGCTGAGATTTACACTCACTGAACAAACGGATGTAACCAGCACCCAGGTCAAGAAACACATGACAGCACCTCAGAAGCCCTCTTTTGCCCCCACTAGTTCCCTCGCCCCAAGGGTACCTGACATCTCACCAATCTGTTAGTGTAGCCTGGCCGTCTCTCTCACCGTGGGCGTCTAGTGGGAGGGGCAGGGATCACATCTGGGCCCTTGGTGCTAACTCGGGGTATGGGGCTCCAGGCTGAACTCCTCTGACAGCTCCACGCAGGCGTGCTAGGGTGGGTCTGGGGACAGGCACCTGTCCCTGGTGCCTCGGGCTCACTTCCTTCCCACAGCGGCCAAGATCGCGGGCCTGTACAATGACTCGGAGCCCCCTCGGAAGACCATGCGCAGGGGCGTGCTGATGACCCTGCTGCAGCAGTCAGCCATGACCCTGCCCCTGTGGATCGGGAAGCCTGGTGACAAGTGAGGGCAGGCCCGGGGGTTGGCGGGGAGCTGGCATGGAAGGGGCTAGGACTAACACTTTCTCCCACCCTCAGGCCCCCACCCCTCTGTGGGGCCATTCCGGCCTCTGGGGACTATGTGGCCAAACCTGGAGACAAGGTGGCAGCCCGGGTCAAGGCCGTGGATGGGGATGAGCAGTGGATCCTGGCTGAGGTGGTCAGTTACAGCCATGCCACCAACAAGTGAGTGGACACCCAGCTCTGTGGGCCACTCTCCTGTCATCACACCTGCGTGGGCTACTCCTTTGTCACCCATCTGCAGGACAGGAGAAGAGCTTCCCCACAGGGTGCCTGTGGGGACGGGGATGGCAGGTGAAGCGAAGCAGCCGGCTCCTTGGGCTACTTCTCCTCCCCGCCCTGCTCCTTCGCCTCCTCACCCTGCTCTTTGCCCTCCTCACAGCTCCCCAACTTGCACCTCCCTGCATCCACCATTTTCCTTTCCTTCTCCCGCAGGTATGAGGTAGATGACATTGATGAAGAAGGCAAAGAGTGAGTGTGCTGGCCAGGGAGGGGCCGTGAAAGCCTGGGGGACAGCCGAGCTGCTGGGAAGGAGCCCCAAGCTGGCCATGGGTTGACCTAAGCCCCCTCTCCAGGAGACACACACTGAGCCGGCGGCGTATCATCCCACTGCCCCAGTGGAAGGCCAACCCTGAGACGGACCCCGAAGCATTGTTCCAGAAGGAGCAGCTCGTGCTGGCCCTGTATCCCCAGACCACCTGCTTCTACCGTGCCCTGATCCACACGCCCCCACAGCGGGTAAGGCAGCCCCCAGGGGAGAGACTCTCCAGAGACCAGGACCGGGATGACCAGATGGGTCGTGGGGTCATCGTCCCACTTCCTTCCCCTCTTCTCATCTCACGGCCTCTCAGGCTGGGAGGGTCCTGCGAGTTGCCCTCCCTCTTCTGCTCATGCTCTGCCCTGTAACTCCCCTCCTGCCCTGTCCTCCAGGGCAGCGCCAGCTGACCCTCCTCTTTCCCACCCTAAGAGCCTTAGCCAGTCTCGAGTGCAATGGAGCCTGTGTGTCCGCTAGTCTAACCTCGCTTTTGCACTGAGATGAGCAGCCTGAGCCCTGAGCCAGGAAGCGCCGTGCCCAGGGCCTGTCTTCCCACCCCTGCCTCCTGCACCACTGCCCCTTTCCTGGCCTGAAGCTGCTCTCCCTCGTGCTCCTGGGACATTGCTGGCACCCTGCTCACCCATCACCTGATGGCAGTTTCAAGGCTGTTGTCCCCTCTTCCTCCAGGATGCCTGCCCGCTGCCCTCTAGGTTGTCCTTGATCCCTTTAAGCAGGGTCCCTGAAAGGCACCAGAGCCTCCAGTTATGCCCACCCACGTAGGCAGTCTCCCTTCTCCCTGCTCTGACCCCCTACCCTTGGCCCTCTGTTGCTGAGGAAACAGCTCTGTAGTAGCAGGGCCTGGGTTCCAACATCTAGACTTCTTGAGCGAAGAGGAGGACAGGAGAGGCTGGGAGCCCAGGCACCCGAGGTTCCTGTCGGTCTAGGCCTGGGGGCCTCTGACCAGCCCCTCCTATCTGCCCCCTGCCACAGCCCCAGGATGACTACTCGGTCCTGTTTGAAGACACCTCCTATGCAGATGGTTACTCCCCTCCCCTCAATGTGGCCCAGAGGTACGTGGTGGCTTGTAAGGAGCCCAAGAAAAAGTGAAGCAGGCTGGCAGATTCGCTATCGCCTGCCACCCTCAAGCGGGAATGCAACAAAAGATTGTGTGAACAAATAAACATTCTTCCCCCTTGCCTGTGTCTCCCGGGTTTTACTTTTCCAGATCCTTCTTCCCTGCCCCATGTAGGGCGAGTTGGGGAACTGGAGGCCACAGGGCAGATGGCTCATTTGGCCCCAGGGGGCATTTACTCTTTCAGCTCGGGTTGCTCTTTGCTTCCAACAGAGGCTCTCTGTGTGACACAAATCGTATTTTATTCTCGAGGCCGGGATTGGGCTCCTTTCACACCACTCCCTTTGCAGTGATGTCCGATGAACACCTCTCACACCTCTGAGCGGAAGCTGAGGTTGCAGCCTGCCATCTTCTCAGCATAGTCGGTGTCAAAGCGCTCGTTCTGGGCCACAGTGAAGGTGGTCTTCCAGTCCCCTGCGACGCCTGGGGAAGGAGGGAGGGAGGGAGGGAGGCTGGAGGTCCTGGCCACAGAGGAGGCCCCACGTGGCTCGGGGCCGGCTCTAGCTGCTGCCTCCACCCTTGCCTCCCCACATGCCCGTCCTGGGAGGGCACCCACCTTTCCTCATGAAGGCGGAAACGTTGTGGTCCATGATGTCTGGGGGGATAGTGCTGTAGTTCGCCATGGGATTCTTCTTCATCTCCTTGAAAGATGTGTGCTGGGCAATGTGATCTACGGTCTCTTCTGGCAGGGAACGCCCCACAAACTCCAGGATCTTCTTAATCTCCCTTTTGGGGTTCTGGAGCAGCAGAAGGGCTCTTCAGTGGAGGTTTGGGTTGCTCACTGGGCAAACAAAAGGGAGGCCCCTCTCTAACCTCTCTGGGATCTCTCACTTCCGCTTAGAGACCTCAGACCCAGCTCCTTGACTCTCTGCTCCTCTCTCCACGGGGCAAATTAAATTGCCTTCTGCCCTGTGGTCCTGGAATAAGCTCTGGCTCCTTATGGCTGAGGGCAGGCCAGTGCTCTTTCATAACTCTGGCCGCAGGGAGAAGCAACAGCAGTAAACGGCTGATTGCTGGTGGCACAGTTTGGTGACTCAGGTGCCAGGAGGTAAGAGCTGTACGAAGTGCTGCCGCCAAGGTGGCACTGCAGCTGTGAGTCCGGGGCAGGGAAGGCGGTGTGGGGGCCGCCCTAGGGGACGGGGGCTTAGAGGGCCTTGGCAGGTCCCCGTGAGGTTCCCGCCTCCCCCCCCCCCCGTGACATGGAGGGAGTGGTGGCAGGTGCTCTCACCTCCTTCATGTCCTCATAGAAGAGGTAGAGAACAGGGTGGGTGTGACTCAGCTCCCACCACTCCTGCACGTGCTGGTACCAGGACCCATACGACACTGAGGAAAAGGGCAGGGGGCAGAGACACGGAGGTTGGTATTAGTTTGCGCTGGCTGGCCCTCAGTCCCACCCACTCCTTCCTCTAGAGTCAGGCCCACCTTCCCCAGCCATGAACTTCTCCAGGAAGCTGTCCCAGGTGCCAGGGTCAGGGTGCACTTTGGCCATGCGGTAGAAGTGGTAATAGGAGACGGCCACGTCCTTTGCGTTGCGGGCGACATACACCACCTGTAGAGGCAGATGACCCCCCACCCCCCGTGTCATCACCACACAGCACACAGGCACTAGACATTCCCCGCTTCACGGCATACCTGCGAGGGAGGTTACCTCCTGGTTTGACCAAGGGGGAAACAGGCTTAGAGGATGAACTGGTCGTGCTCCCATGGGTGTTGGCATCAGTGAGCTGGGATCTGAACCCTGCTCGGATGCCCAAGTCCTGGCCTGTCTCTGGAACCACATTTTATACTAATCTGATCCCCTCAGTGCCAGCATACCCACATTGGGAACAAGGTGTGCCAGATGCCCACCAGCCCCCTCCTCCATGGGCCGGTGGGCACCCAGACTCTGCTCTTCTCAGCTCTGTACAGAGGAGGCTCCCTTTCACTGGTCATCTGACTCCACCAGAGCAAGAGGCAGATGGCCTCCCGCCTTAAGGTGAGACGGCGGCTGGAGGAAGTAGGAGACCATCCCAGAAGGTGGGCCAAAGCAGGGATGGCCCCAGCAGCCTCCCTCCCTGGCTTCCTCTGCCACTCACCTTGACCTTCTGATCCAGCAGGGTCTGGGGGAGCAGGGACAGCGGCAAGTGTGTCTTGAGGAGCCGTGGGGCTGGTGTGTCTCTCAGAACCTCGAAACCTAAGCCGTGGGTAGGGAAAGGTCTTCTGAGCTGGAGCCCTGGTCCTCCCACCCTTTGCTCCACTTCTTCCCAGCGCCCTGCCACACACCTGAGGGAAGCCCTGGGACCTTAAACTCAAGGAAGGGCACACGGATGATGACGGGGGCCCTGCGACACTTCTCCACGTCACCACCCTGGTAGATCATGTCCAGGACCTCGCTCACCCAGGTGGTGCCTGGAGAGGGAGGGAAACAGGAGGTGAGCAGGTCTGAGGGCATGCCCTTGCTGGCCCAAGGCGGGGACTGCAGCCCAGGAGAAGGGTGGGTGGTAATGAGGATCACCTACCAGATTTGGGGTAGGTGCTGATGAGCAGGTCGTCAGGCCAGGCGTGGAAGCTCTGCAGTGGCCCCAGTGCCTCCGCAAAGTACTTGATGAGAGGGACCCCCTTCACATACTCCAGTGGCGGGCGGGAGGTGTCCTGGACCTGCTCCATGCTGCTGTGTCAGGGGCCAGAGTGTGGCCTACTTCCCTCAACGATGTCACAAGAATGCCACCTGTTGAATTCTTGCTTTAAGATGAAGTTGAGGCTGAGGGAGGCTGAGCGACTTGCCCACACCCACAAAGCTAGTGAGTGGTGGAGATGAACTCAAAGCCAGATCTAACGCCTGCACAGTGGGTCACAATTCTGGCTACTCCTTTGATTTACCAGCAGAGCTTTGAAACTCCCAGTGCCTGGGCCCTGCCCCAAGCCAGTTAAATCACTCTCTGCAGACAGGACCCAGACAGCCGTTTTTTTGGAAGCTCTCCAGGAGATTCCAACAAGTCCTTGAAAGAAATACTCCTCTAGGACCTGCCTGACCTAACTCCCTGCCAGCCAGTTTTCTGTCTTACTCCTTCCTGCTTGGCTCCCAGCCTCCCCCCGTCATCCCCTCCTTAAGTCCCCTGGACCCCTCACACATGGAAACTTCCTGAAGGCTGGCCGGGCCTGTGATCCCACTTGCCCAGCCACACCCCATCTTGGCTTGGGGTTAACACAGCCAGTTGAACAACGGAGCTTGTTTTGGGGGCCAGAGGGTGGTATGCGAATCAGCAAGACTGTGCTGACTCAGCTGAAGAGGCCGGGCTGGAATTGGCAGATTGAGATGGGCTATCCGTGGGGAAAGGGCAGGGACGTTAGAGGCAGAGGCAGAGAGATCAAACGGTAGGATAGCAGCTAGCAGTGCAGGGTGAGGGAGGTCTGGCCCAGCCTGTCCCCCCACTGGCACTCACCTCACCTCTCTGATCTTGGCCTTCTGACCACCTCGCTGAGCTGTGGCTTAGCGTGGGCGCAGTGTGGTGAGTGCAGAACTGCTCTCTGAGCTGAAGGTTTTGTAGGTCCAAAGTGGGAGGGATCTGGAGCCAGCACTGGGACTTGGCTTTCCTCCAGAAAGGAAAGGGTGGTGTCTGGGATGGGAGGACCCTCTGTGCTACCCTCCTTAGCACCCCAGCCGGAGCCAAGCTTACAGTGGCCTGACAACCCAAGATGTGGGTTTAGCATGTAGAAAATAAAAGACGGACTGCAACTAGACAAAAGCACCCAACCGTTTTCTTTTTGGTTTTGTTGTGTAATCCTGGCTCCTTACTTCCCCTCTAAACTCCGCCCCTGCAGGGTGTCCCAAAAGACAACTCTTTCTAACTGACCCGGTCCAGAGAGGGCAGAGGAGTGGAGGGGAAATCTTGATGGCAAGGCATGGGCTGGGCCACTCACCTGTCTGCTGGTTCCAGGCCACTCTTAAAGACGCCAAGGGTTCAGGCCGGGGGTGGCCCCACAGGAACTGCTGGCTCTGACCACAAGGGCAGTCCAGAGCGATGTGGGGGGGCAGGGTGATGGGGTCTGGGGCAGAGCAGGGTAGGGCAAGCTCTTTTTGAGGCAGCATAGGATAGGAAAGAGCGAGAACGCTGGAGGGTAATAACCCTGGGAGTGAGCCCAGCTCCACGGCTGCCGTGGGACCTCATGGAGCCTCACTCGTGGTTGCTGGAAGAACAGTGGTCCCTAGAAGCTGCTTTTGTTTCCCTGGGTTTGAAGAGGGCTCCACAGACAGAGATAAGGTGTTAGGGCTGGAGAGGCACAGGGCCTCTGCGGCCAGAGCATCCCCCCTGCCCTCCTTGGCCTTCGTGCTTACTATTTGTTTTCAAGTCTCAAGTCAAGCTGGTTACTGGAGGTGGGTGGGTTCTGGGTCAAGAGTAAAGTCTCCCAAGCCCTGAAAGAACTGTGTGACCTCAGAAAAAGCTTGCTGGGGAAAGCTGAGGCAGAGGAGCCTCCAGGCAGAGGCTGGTCCATGCTGGGGCCAGCGGCCCCTCCTCCCTCCTCTGGTCTCCTCAGGACCCAGTGACTGGTGGGGCCTCTGCGTCCAGCTCCACTGCCCCTCCTGCCCCCGGCAAACACCAGAGGTATCCTTAGCTCAGACTTTTTATTGTACTCAAGTAAAAACGGCCCAGAACCGCAGGGGGTGGCACAGAGGAGGAGTGGGTGGAGCTTTGGCGATGCTGAGGATCAGGTCTCCAGCATGTCTGTCCAGTGGTCCTGTGGGGACAACAGTGTTGGTCAAAAGAAGCCTAGAGGATGAAGTAGGGTAGAGAGGCTGGAGCCAAAGCCGCTTCTCACCTCTTCTAATTCCAAGTCCTCTTCTTCCTCCTCGGTGCCCATCTGGCACAGCCAGATCAGATCTCCCCACAGCAGTGAGTTCTTACAGCTACCAAGGGGTGCAGTTGGTGGGAGATACAGAGTCAGGCATCGCAGGCCTCCAGGCCAGGCCCTGGGTGCCAAGATGAGGGCTCAGCTGCCCCGGGCCTGGACCTTGACAACTGGGTACCATCTTCCCAGAGCTAAACCAGGCTAGGGTAGGGGTGCTGGACTCACCCAGGGCATTGGCCCTCTAGGGGCAGAAGCTGCCCTGGCTCCTCCTGCAGGAACTCCTCTGCAAGGCAGATCACATGGGCCCTTAGCGGGCAGCCAGGGTGGGGGCAACACAGAGGGTCCTCTTCATCCTGTCAGAGGTGGCAGGCAGGTAAGAGGAAAACGGGGTAATGACGTAGCTAACACGCATGACGAGTTCTGTGGACCACTGTTCCAGGAGCTTTACATACGACAACCCTATGGGGAACGGACTGCTATTATTTGCATTTTATGGATAAAGAAACAGGCACAGAGAAGGAAGTTACAGTACTTGCCCACAGGGACTAAGTTGGCCAGTTTTCTCTGAGAATTAGCAGTGATTATATAACAGCATGGCCACCGCAACCAGACCCGTAGTTCCTTACAGGCTATGTGATCTCAGGCGGGTCGCTCAGTCTCCGAATGGCAAGTACTCACCTTCCTTACATTCACTGAGAGCTCAACAGAAGTCAGGCCCATCATCTCAGTTAATCTATTAAATATTTACTGGCCACCTGGTCTGTGCCAGACCCCGTTTACAGTAGTGAACAAGAACTGCCCTTGTGGAGTCCAGTATGGGGACTTGAAGCACACACGGCTTCAAGCCTAGCCCGCGAGGCCCTGCACCCTTCAGGGAGGTACATGTTCTTTGTGGAGGTGCTTAAAACTTGGTTTCGTCCAGTCTCTGCAGTGGAACTGCAATGACTTTACGAAATGGAGTACTGCCTTCCTCTCCTAGAGATTCACGATGCAAGTTAAGATATTAAAGGCTCTGCCAAGTTCTACAACAATTTCTTTAACTCAGTGTTTCACAAAGTTGCTGGCAGTGGAATACATTTACACTCTGGTTCTCAAGTCTGGCTGCGCCCAGAGGGTCTGGTTTAATTGAGGTGGAGCTCAGACGTTGATATTGATTTAACCTTTTATTTGTATGTAATTTCAGACTTACATAAATGTAATATTTTACCACATCTGCTTTATCATTCTCTATGTATACACACCCTTTTTTTTTCCTGAACCCTTTCCGTTGCAGACACAATCCTCTTTGACCTCCAAATACATCAGTCAGTATTTCCTAAGGACAGTGACACTCTTTTACAACGGTGGTACTACATGTCTGAAAGTCAGGAAATTAACACTGATGTAAAACTATTCACTAACCTACAAATCTTATTCAGATTTCATCACCATCCACTAATGTCCTCTATGGCAAAAGAAAAGACCATCTGTCTAGCCCAGATCACCACTGCATTTATTATCAGGTCTCTCCAGTCTCCTTCAATCTGGACCAGTTCCCAGGCTGTCTTTGCCTTTCATGACCTTGACATTTTGAAGATTATAGGCCAGTGACTTTGTAGAATGCCCCTCACTTGGGTTTGTCTGAGGTTCCCTCAGGGTTACATTCAGGTTTTACGCTCTTGGCAGTAACAGCACAGAAGTGATGGTGTCCCCAGCGCATCATATTAGAAGGAGCAAGACACTGTCCCGTGGGTTAAGGTGGTCTCTTCCTGGTTTCTCCCGCATCCAGTTATTGCTGTTTTCCACCACGTAATTAGTAAGTGTCTTATGGAAGATACTGGGAGACTATGTAAATGTCCCATTTCACATCAGACCCACTAGTTTGGGCATCTGTTTACGATTCTTGCTTAAAACATTTGGGATTTTTTTTTTAATTCCCCAGGGGATTCTAATGTCCAGCTGGGGCTGAAAACCACTCCATTAATATCTCACAGAATACAGCTTAGGACATGCTACCTAAAACCGTGTCCTCCTCACAGGCCCAGCAGCAATGATCAGACTTTCCAAGTTCCCTTTGGCCTCCTTGCTTTTACTCCGTCTCTGCTTTCCTGGATGCTGACGGCCCTGTGTCCCAGTGCTGACAAGCCTGCGGGGGGGGCTAGCTGAGCCCTCCCAGGGTCCTGCCCAGGAACGCTGAACTGCGACGCCCCGAGCACATGGGGCAAGGTGTTCACCCTCCCTGCTTTGGTTAGCCCGCTTCCCTCTACCAAGGCTGCCCCCATTCTGGCCTCTGCCTGATGAGATCCACAAGAGTCAAGTCCTCTAGGACGCCCACTGGGACACTGTCTTGTGCTGTGTTCTCATGTGTCTCCCTCCCGATGAACAAAGGCCTCAGAACCACGTGGGCATTTACCAAAGGTTTGCTAGAGGAATGGTGGAGAGTAGATGACCCAGAGTGGAGTCTGTGCTGCTGATTGCTGTTGAAGTATTCTTTGGGGGACCTTCTCCAAGGTCTAGGATAAAGAAGCCTTCCTCCCACAAGGATTTCTTCCTCCCTCAAGAGAATTCCTGGGGCTGCAGCCTTTCGGGGACGAGTCCCCTCCACCCCAGCTCTGCTCTGAGCCAAGAAAACTCCCCACAGTCCTCTGGACTGTCTCCTGTTACATGTCCCGCCTTGGGCAGACCTGACTTTGACCTTCTGTCCTCCGAATCGCAGGAGGTTGTTGGAGGCTGCCAGCACTCAGCAAAACTTCTTCAGGATTTGTCAAACACACACAGGCAAAGGCAGCTCTCTCTGCTTTGCTTATGTCTCTAGGATCCTTCGATTGTTTTGGCCTGCTACTTCTTACTGTCTCATCAGTTCTTTCATGCTTTTCACATTAAGAAACACAGACGTAGGGTTTCTAGTTTTAGGCAGTAGGTTCGGTCTGAGTTAGCCGGCCTCCCGCAACCAGAAAAAGAAGCCTGTGCTTCGTCCTTCATCCAGACCTCTTCTCTCCCTTCTCCCCAACCTCAGCATCCTCCGGAAAGCCCTAGATAAGATTGCAGAATCAAGTCTCTGTTGGAAGAGAGGCGGATTGGTGAGTGAGAGACAAGTTCGGCGTTCCTTGACCAGGCGGAGTGAGGGGCCCTAAGAGCAGCGTCACGTCTCCCTGTGGAGGAGCCTGGAACCTCAGCCTGGTGTGATCATTCCGTGGGCATCTGACAGAGAAGCACACCTGTGCAGCCTGGGACTGGGGTGGGAATGGAGAGCATGCCCAGTGCTCAGGCAGGGTCTCCCAGTTCTCCCTCTGCAGACCAGGACGATTTGCCCCGCTCCCTCTTGTTTCTCCCTCTTGATCTACAGACGGGGCAGTCACCTTCCTCCTTCCCCCGACTCCCATTTCTTGACGTGGTGAGAACCTGGCTGTTTTTTGAGAGCCACACCCCAGGTGTCTTGAAGCCAGCCTTTCAGGCAGAGTTTACACAGGGTGTGGCTTGCAAATGCTTTCAGACTGAGGCTTTCCCACTTCTCTCTTGCTGAAGTGCACGTAAGTGTACCTACAGCCGGCTGAGATTTACACTCACTGAACAAACGGATGTAACCAGCACCCAGGTCAAGAAACACATGACAGCACCTCAGAAGCCCTCTTTTGCCCCCTCTAGTTCCCTCGCCCCAAGGGTACCCACTAACCTGATGTCTCACCAATCAGTTAGTGTAGCCTGGCCGTCTCTCTCACCGTGGGCGTCTAGTGGGAGGGGCAGGGATCACATCTGGGCCCTTGGTGCTAACTCGGGGGATGGGGCTCCAGGCTGAACTCCTCTGACAGCTCCACAGGCGTGCTAGGGTGGGTCTGGGGACAGGCACCTGTCCCTGGTGCCTCGAGCTCCCTTCCCACAGCGGCCAAGATCGCGGGCCTGTACAATGACTCGGAGCCCCCTCGGAAGACCATGCGCAGGGGCGTGCTGATGACCCTGCTGCAGCAGTCAGCCATGACCCTGCCCCTGTGGATCGGGAAGCCTGGTGACAAGTGAGGGCAGGCCCGGGGGTTGGCAGGGAGCTGGCATGGAAGGGGCTAGGACTAACACTTTCTCCCACCCTCAGGCCCCCACCCCTCTGTGGGGCCATTCCGGCCTCTGGGGACTATGTGGCCAAACCTGGAGACAAGGTGGCAGCCCGGGTCAAGGCCATGGATGGGGATGAGCAGTGGATCCTGGCTGAGGTGGTCAGTTACAGCCATGCCACCAACAAGTGAGTGGACACCCAGCTCTGTGGGCCACTCTCCTGTCATCACACCTGCGTGGGCTACTCCTTTGTCACCCATCTGCAGGACAGGAGAAGAGCTTCCCCACAGGGTGCCTGTGGGGACGGGGATGGCAGGTGAAGCGAAGCAGCCGGCTCCTTGGGCTACTTCTCCTCCCCGCCCTGCTCCTTCGCCTCCTCACCCTGCTCTTTGCCCTCCTCACAGCTCCCCAACTTGCACCTCCCTGCATCCACCATTTTCCTTTCCTTCTCCTGCAGGTATGAGGTAGATGACATTGATGAAGAAGGCAAAGAGTGAGTGTGCTGGCCAGGGAGGGGCCGTGAAAGCCTGGGGGACAGCCGAGCTGCTGGGAAGGAACCCCAAGCTGGCCATGGGTTCAGCTAAGCCCCTCCTCCAGGAGACACACGCTGGCCAGTGGCGCATTATCCCACTGCCCCAGTGAAGGCCAACCCTGAGACGGACCCCGAAGCATTGTTCCAGAAGGAGCAGCTCGTGCTGGCCCTGTATCCCCAGACCAACTGCTTCTACCGTGCCCTGATCCACACGCCCCCACAGCGGGTAAGGCAGCCCCCAGGGGAGAGACTCTCCAGAGACCAGGACCGGGATGACCAGATGGGTCGTGGGGTCATCGTCCCACTTCCTTCCCCTCTTCTCATCTCACGGCCTCTCTGGCTGGGAGGGTCCTGCGAGTTGCCCTCCCTCTTCTGCTCATGCTCTGCCCTGTAACTCCCCTCCTGCCCTGTCCTCCAGGGCAGCGCCAGCTGACCCTCCTCTTTCCCACCCTAAGAGCCTTAGCCAGTCTCGAGTGCAATGGAGCCTGTGTGTCCTCTAGTCTAACCTCGCTTTTGCACTGAGATGAGCAGCCTGAGCCCTGAGCCAGGAAGCGCCATGCCCAGGGCCTGTCTTCCCACCCCTGCCTCCTGCACCACTGCCCCTTTCCTGGCCTGAAGCTGCTCTCCCTTGTGCTCCTGGGACATTGCTGGCACCCTGCTCACCCATCACCTGATGGCAGTTTCAAGGCTGTTGTCCCCTCTTCCTCCAGGATGCCTGCCCACTGCCCTCTAAGTTGTCCTTGATCCCTTTAAGCAGGGTCCCCGAAAGGCACCAGAGCCTCCAGTTATGCCCACCCATGTAGGCAGTCTCCCTTCTCCCTGCTCTGACCCCCTACCCTTGGCCCTCTGTTGCTGAGGAAAGAGCCCTGTAGTAGCAGGGCCTGGGTTCCAACATCTAGACTTCTTGAGCGAAGAGGAGGACAGGAGAGGCTGGGAGCCTAGGCACCCGAGGTTCCTGTAGTTCTAGGCCTGGGGGCCTCTGACCAGCCCCTCCTATCTGCCCCCTGCCACAGCCCCAGGATGACTACTCGGTCCTGTTTGAAGGCACCTCCTATGCAGATGGTTACTCCCCTCCCCTCAATGTGGCCCAGAGGTACGTGGTGGCTTGTAAGGAGCCCAAGAAAAAGTGAAGCAGGCTGGCAGATTCGCTATCGCCTGCCACCCTCAAGCGGGAATGCAACAAAAGATTGTGTGAACAAATAAACATTCTTCCCCCTTGCCCGTGTCTCCTGGGTTTTACTTTTCCAGATCCTTCTTCCCTGCCCCATGTAGGGCGAGTTGGGGAACTGGAGGCCACAGGGCAGATGGCTCATTTGGCCCCAGGGGGCATTTACTCTTTCAGCTCAGGTTGCTCTTTGCTTCCAACAGAGGCTCTCTGTGTGACACAAATCGTATTTTATTCTCGAGGCCGGGATTGGGCTCCTTTCACACCACTCCCTTTGCAGTGATGTCCGATGAACACCTCTCACACCTCTGAGCGGAAGCTGAGGTTGCAGCCTGCCATCTTCTCAGCATAGTCGGTGTCAAAGCGCTCGTTCTGGGCCACAGTGAAGGTGGTCTTCCAGTCCCCTGCGACGCCTGGGGAAGGAGGGAGGGAGGGAGGGAGGGAGGCTGGAGGTCCTGGCCACAGAGGAGGCCCCACGTGGCTCGGGGCCGGCTCTAGCTGCTGCCTTCACCCTTGCCTCCCCACATGCCCGTCCTGGGCGGGCACCCACCTTTCCTCATGAAGGCAGAAACGTTGTGGTCCATGACGTCTGTGGGGATAGTGCTGTAGTTCGCCATGTGATTCTTCTTCATCGCCTTGAAAGATGTGTGCTGCACAATGTGATCTACGGTCTCTTCTGGCAGGGAACGCCCCACAAACTCCAGGATCTTCTTAATCTCCCTTTTGGGGTTCTGGAGCAGCAGAAGGGCTCTTCAGTGGAGGTTTGGGTTGCTCACTGGGCAAACAAAAGGGAGGCCCCTCTCTAACCTCTCTGGGATCTCTCACTTCCGCTTAGAGACCTCAGACCCAGCTCCTTGACTCTCTGCTCCTCTCTCCACGGGGCAAATTAAATTGCCTTCTGCCCTGTGGCCCTGGAATAAGCTCTGGCTCCTTATGGCTGAGGGCAGGCCAGTGCTCTTTCATAACTCTGGCCGCAGGGAGAAGCAACAGCAGTAAACGACAGATTGCTGGTGGCAGTTTGGTGACTCAGGTGGCAGGAAGTAAGAGCTGTACGAAGTGCTGCCGCCAAGGTGGCACTGCAGCTGTGAGTCCGGGGCAGGGAAGGCGGGGTGGGGGCTGCCCTAGGGGACGGGGGCTTAGAGGGCCTTGGCAGGTCCCCATGAGGTTCCCGCCTCCCCCCCCCCCCCCGTGACATGGAGGGAGTGGTGGCTGGTGCTCTCACCTCCTTCATGTCCTCATAGAAGAGGTAGAGAACAGGGTGGGTGTGACTCAGCTCCCACCACTCCTGCACGTGCTGGTACCAGGACCCATACGCCACTGAGGAAAAGGGCAGGGGGCACAGTCACAAGGGTTGGTATTAGTTTGCGCTGGCTGGCCCTCAGTCCCACCCACTCCTTCCTCTAGAGTCAGGCCCACCTTCCCCAGCCATGAACTTCTCCAGGAAGCTGTCCCAGGTGCCAGGGTCAGGGTGCACTCTGGCCATGCGGTAGAAGTGGTAATAGGAGACGGCCACGTCCTTTGCGTTGCGGGCAATATACACCACCTGGAGGGGCGGATGACCCCCCACCCCCCGTGTCATCACCACACAGCACACAGGCACTAGAGGATCTCCGCTTCACGACATCCCTGCGAGGGAGGTTACCTCCTGGTTTGACCAAGGGGGAAACAGGCTTAGAGGATGAACTGGTCGTGCTCCCATGGGTGTTGGCATCACTGAGCTGGGACCTGAACCCTGCTCGGATGCCTAAGTCCTGGCCTGTCTCTGGAACCACATTTTATACTAATCTGATCCCCTCAGTGCCAGCATACCCACATTGGGAACAAGGTGTGCCAGATGCCCACCAGCCCCCTCCTCCATGGGCCGGTGGGCACCCAGACTCTGCTCTTCTCAGCTCTGTACAGAGGAGGCTCCCTTTCACTGGTCATCTGACTCCATCAGAACAAGAGGCAGATGGCCTCCCGCCTTAAGGTGAGACGGCGGCTGGAGGAAGTAGGAGACCATCCCAGAAGGTGGGCCAAAGCAGGGATGGCCCCAGCAGCCTCCCTCCCTGGCTTCCTCTGCCACTCACCTTGACCTTCTGATCCAGCAGGGTCTGGGGGAGCAGGGACAGCGGCAAGTGTGTCTTGAGGAGCCGTGGGGCTGGTGTGTCTCTCAGAACCTCGAAACCTAAGCCGTGGGTAGGGAAAGGTCTTCTGAGCTGGAGCCCTGGTCCTCCCACCCTTTGCTCCACTTCTTCCCAGCGCCCTGCCACACACCTGAGGGAAGCCCTGGGGCCTTAAACTCAAGGAAGGGCACACGGATGAAGACAGGGGCCCTGCGACACTTCTCCACGTCACCACCCTGGTAGATCATGTCCAGGACCTCGCTCACCCAGGTGGTGCCTGGAGAGGGAGGGAAACAGGAGGTGAGCAGGTCTGAGGGCATGCCCTTGCTGGCCCAAGGCGGGGACTGCAGCCCAGGAGAAGGGTGGGTGGTAATGAGGATCACCTACCAGATTTGGGGTAGGTGCTGATGAGCAGGTCGTCAGGCCAGGCGTGGAAGCTCTGCAGTGGCCCCAGTGCCTCCGCAAAGTACTTGATGAGAGGGACCCCCTTCACATACTCCAGTGGTGGGCGGGAGGTGTCCTGGACCTGCTCCATGCTGCTGTGTCAGGGGCCAGAGTGTGGCCTACTTCCCTCAACGATGTCACAAGAATGCCACCTGTTGAATTCTTGCTTTAAGATGAAGTTGAGGCTGAGGGAGGCTGAGCGACTTGCCCACACCCACAAAGCTAGTGAGTGGTGGAGATGAACTCAAAGCCAGATCTAACGCTTGCACAGTCGGTCACAATTCTGGCTACTCCTTTGATTTACCAGCAGAGCTTTGAAACTCCCAGTGCCTGGGCCCTGCCCCAAGCCAGTTAAATCACTCTCTGCAGACAGGACCCAGATAGCAATTTTTTTGGAAGCTCTCCAGGAGATTCCAACAAGTCCTTGAAAGAAATACTCCTCTAGGATCTGCCTGACCTAACTCCATGCCAGCCAGTTTTCTGCCTTACTCCTTCCTGCTTGGCTCCCAGCCTCCCCCCGTCATCCCCTCCTTAAGTCCCCTGGGCCCCTCACACATGGAAACTTCCTGAAGGCTGGCCGGGCCTGTGATCCCACTTGCCCAGCCACACCCCATCTTGGCTTGGGGTTAACACAGCCAGTTGAACAACGGAGCTTGTTTTGGGGGCCAGAGGGTGGTATGCGAATGAGCAAGACTGTGCTGACTCAGCTGAAGAGGCCGGGCTGGAATTGGCAGATCGAGATGGGCTATCCGTGGGGAAAGGGCAGGGACGTTAGAGGCAGAGGCAGAGAGATCAAACGGTAGGATAGCAGCTAGCAGTGCAGGGTGAGGGAGGTCTGGCCCAGCCTGTCCCCCCACTGGCACTCACCTCACCTCTCTGATCTTGGCCTTCTGACCACCTCGCTGTGCTGTGGCTTAGCGTGGGCGCAGTGTGGTGAGTGCAGAACTGCTCTCTGAGCTGAAGGTTTTATAGGTCCAAAGTGGGAGGGATCTGGAGCCAGCACTGGGACTTGGCTTTCCTCCAGAAAGGAAAGGGTGGTGTCTGGGATGGGAGGAACCTCTATGCTCTCCTCCTTAGCACCCCAGCCGGAGCCAAGCTTACAGTGGCCTGACAACCCAAGATGTGGGTTTAGCATGTAGAAAATAAAAGACGGACTGCAACTAGACAAAAGCACCCAACCGTTTTCTTTTTGGTTTTGTTGTGTAATCCTGACTCCTTACTTCCCCTCTAAACTCCACCCCTGCAGGGTGTCCCAAAAGACAACTCTTTCTAACTGACCCGGTCCAGAGAGGGCAGAGGAGTGGAGGGGAAATCTTGATGGCAAGGCATGGGCTGGGCCACTCACCTGTCTGCTGGTTCCAGGCCACTCTTAAAGACGCCAAGGGTTCAGGCCGGGGGTGGCCCCACAGGAACTGCTGGCTCTGACCACAAGGGCAGTCCAGAGCGATGTGGGGGGGCAGGGTGATGGGGTCTGGGGCAGAGCAGGGTAGGGCAAGCTCTTTTTGAGGCAGCATAGGATAGGAAAGAGCGAGAACGCTGGAGGGTAATAACCCTGGGAGTGAGCCCAGCTCCACGGCTGCCGTGGGACCTCATGGAGCCTCACTCGTGGTTGCTGGAAGAACAGTGGTCCCTAGAAGCTGCTTTTGTTTCCCTGGGTTTGAAGAGGGCTCCACAGACAGAGATAAGGTGTTAGGGCTGGAGAGGCACAGGGCCTCTGCGGCCAGAGCCACCCCCCTGCCCTCCTTGGCCTTCGTGCTTACTATTTGTTTTCAAGTCTCAAGTCAAGCTGGTCACTGGAGGTGGGTGGGTTCTGGGTCAAGAGTAAAGTCTCCCAAGCCCTGAAAGAACTGTGTGACCTCAGAAAAAGCTTGCTGGGGAAAGCTGAGGCAGAGGAGCCTCCAGGCAGAGGCTGGTCCATGCTGGGGCCAGCGGCCCCTCCTCCCTCCTCTGGTCTCCTCAGGACCCAGTGACTGGTGGGGCCTCTGCGTCCAGCTCCACTGCCCCTCCTGCCCCCGGCAAACACCAGAGGTACCCTTAGCTCAGACTTTTTATTGTACTCAAGTAAAAACGGCCCAGAACCGCAGGGGGTGGCACAGAGGAGGAGTGGGTGGAGCTTTGGCGATGCTGAGGATCAGGTCTCCAGCATGTCTGTCCAGTGGTCCTGTGGGGACAACAGTGTTGGTCAAAAGAAGCCTAGAGGATGAAGTAGGGTAGAGAGGCTGGGGCCAAAGCCGCTTCTCACCTCTTCTAATTCCAAGTCCTCTTCTTCCTCCTCGGTGCCCATCTGGCACAGCCAGATCAGATCTCCCCACAGCAGTGAGTTCTTACAGCTACCAAGGGGTGCAGTTGGTGGGAGATACAGAGTCAGGCATCGCAGGCCTCCAGGCCAGGCCCTGGGTGCCAAGATGAGGGCTCAGCTGCCCCGGGCCTGGACCTTGACAACTGGGTACCATCTTCCCAGAGCTAAACCAGGCTAGGGTAGGGGTGCTGGACTCACCCAGGGCATTGGCCCTCTAGGGGCAGAAGCTGCCCTGGCTCCTCCTGCAGGAACTCCTCTGCAAGGCAGATCACATGGGCCCTTAGCGGGCAGCCAGGGTGGGGGCAACACAGAGGGTCCTCTTCATCCTGTCAGAGGTGGCAGGCAGGTAAGAGGAAAACGGGGTAATGACGTAGCTAACACGCATGACGAGTTCTGTGGACCACTGTTCCAGGAGCTTTACATACGACAACCCTATGGGGAACGGACTGCTATTATTTGCATTTTATGGATAAAGAAACAGGCACAGAGAAGGAAGTTACAGTACTTGCCCACAGGGACTAAGTTGGCCAGTTTTCTCTGAGAATTAGCAGTGATTATATAACAGCATGGCCACCGCAACCAGACCCGTAGTTCCTTACAGGCTATGTGATCTCAGGCGGGTCGCTCAGTCTCCGAATGGCAAGTACTCACCTTCCTTACATTCACTGAGAGCTCAACAGAAGTCAGGCCCATCATCTCAGTTAATCTATTAAATATTTACTGGCCACCTGGTCTGTGCCAGACCCCGTTTACAGTAGTGAACAAGAACTGCCCTTGTGGAGTCCAGTATGGGGGGTGGGAGAGCCTGACAATATAAATAAAATACATAGTATATCAGACAATAATAAGTGTTGACGCTAAAAAAAAAAAAAGAAGAAGAAGAAGAAAGGCTGGCAGGGAAGTGCACAAGAAGGACCAGCAACCTTAGATGGAGAGCCAAGGAAGACCTCAGGGAGAAGGAGAGGCGGCATTCTATCAAGACTGAAGGTCTAGGGAAGAACCTTCCAGTCAAAGGGGAAGGGCAAAGGCCCTGAGCAGGAGGGTACTGGTGTGGAGGAATGGGGGCAGAGAGGGCAGGGGTGTGAGTGGCTGCCCAGTCCGTCAAGAAACAGCTTGATCCTGAGTCCTCCGAATCCTAGACCCGCCCCTACCTGGAGACCAGGTGGAGCATCTCCCCTGGAGCGCCTCTCACCTGGAGCGCACGCGCGCACAGGGCGCAGCGGGCCTCGGCGTCCTGGTCCGGCGTGGACTCGGTGTCAGCAAGGGGAACGGTGCAGCGCCTCGCAGCCAGGGCCCGGGGCGGCGGAGGCCCGAAGGCCAGCGGCACGTGCGGCGGCGGCGGCGGGCAGAGGTCACGGCGGAAGTCGGCGCGCAGCCAGCGCAGCGTGAGCGGGAGGCGCGCCCAGGGCGGCGCGCGCAGCATGTGCGCCAGCACGCGCAGGTGGAACGCGAAGGCGGCCTCGCCGCGCAGGCGCGGACCCACGTGCGCCAGGCGGCGCGAGGCGTGCGGGTGCTGCCAGGCCCACTCAAACTGCGGGAGGGCGGTGCGGGGCTTCAGGGCCGCCCTGGGAAGAGGGCCGCGCGGGGAAGCTCCAGCCCCAGTCCGTCCTCCCGCCGCCCCCATTGCCTTTCTTACCCGAAGGGCGGCCACGGCGGAAGGGAAGCCGTGCACGATGAGCACCATCTCCCTGGGGAAGAGAACGAAGGCGCGGTCTGTGAGCCCTCCCACCCCACCCCACCCCGAGTCAAGTCGAATCCCTTCGCCAGGGTTATCCTCTAGTCCTAACCGAGAGTGGAGTCCTCACACGTGGCTTCAAGTGTAGCCCACGAGGACCTATCGCCTTCGTTGTGGTACGCCCCCTCGCACCTGCCAACCTCAGGCCCCACCTCCAACACGTACTTCACCGCTATCCTCAGTTTATCTCCTTTCAGGCTGTTTCTATTGCAGCCCCAGCCTCGTTCAGCAACCTCCTGTCGCTGGACCAAGCCTAGAATCAGTCCCCTTCCTACCCAACCCCGGTCTCTGTGTCCCACTGTCTAGTTTCACAGGGCTCCGCCTCCCCGCCAGGCTCCTCCCCTGATAGGCCCGCCTTCGCCCCAACCCTCGCCCCGCCCTCCCAGCGACATCCTGTCTCTCAGTTTCCACAGGGGCCCCGCCCACTGTCACTGGCCTCTCCTCCGCCGGGCCGGTCTGCTACCTGAAGCCCTCCTCCTCCTTGGAGCCCTGCTCCTGACCGTGACCCGTTCCCTCTTACCATGGCCCGCGCCCGCTGGTGCGCCAGGCCCCGCCTTTCTTGCGGCCTCCGTTGTGCTGCTGGGCCCGACGAGCAGGGTTGACGGTGAACCCGACGTAGACGCGGCCCAGGTGCCGAGGGTTCAGGCAGTAGAGCAGGTAGACGCCGAAGAAGCGGCCGGGACTCGCCGCGCCCTCCGCGGGGCCCATCGGGTCTTGTGGGTTGATTGCTGTGGCCTATGAGCACGGGGATGGCTGGGTGGCCAGGGTCGCAAGTTGCCTGTATGTGAAAAAAGCGCTTAGGGGAGATCCCGAGGTACCCTAGAGGCCACAGTCATGCAGGTGCGTGCCCCCTCCCTGGCTAGAGCTAGGGTGTCCAAACCGGCCCACAGAACCGGCTGCTGTGCAGGCGGCGGGCACCAATTAGCGTCCGCTCCGGCCGAGTCCGTCCTTATGCAGACTCTGATTGGCCGACTGCTGGTAAGCGCGGACACCCGAGACTGTTGGAAAGCTCGGCTTGCGGGAGGGCGGAAGTGCTGGGTTTACGGACGCCGTAGTAAGGGCGGAAGTAGAGATCTCAGCGGAAGTGGTGTCGGTAAGGGCGGAAGCAGTGTGGCCCGGGTCCGAGCCCGGGTGCCGCCCCCGCTGGGCTGCGGCCATGGAACTCAGCGCTGAGTACCTCCGGGAGAAGCTGCAGCGGGACCTGGAGGCAGAGCACGTGGTGAGTTGAGCGGCCAAGACTCGCCCAACGAGGGGAAAAGGGCTGCCGGGGGCAGGGTTTGGCACCATCCACGCTATTCTGCCCCATAGGAAGTGGAGGACACGACTCCTGACCGTTGCGCGTCCAGCTTCCGAGTCCTGGTGGTGTCGGCCAAGTTTGAGGGGAAGCCGCTGCTTCAGAGACACCGGTGAGGCCCCGGGAACACCTCGCTTAGCGCGGTCCCAGCTCCGGGACCACACCCCGGCCACTCCCCGCAGCTCAACTCCCTCATCCGAGCCAACGCGGTCCAGCACTGTGGACCACGACCCCGAGGATCCCGCCTTCGTGGTGTTTCGACTTAGGCCCTCTCCCAGCTTGTTCCCAGGTCCCCGGGACTACGACCTGGGAGACACTTCCAGCCGCCCGGGTCACTCTAGCTTCGGGGACCACAGCCCAGGTCCCAGTCTACCTTCTCCTAATCCCATCTCTCCTCCCAGGCTGGTGAACACGTGCCTAGCAGAAGAACTCCCGCACATCCATGCCTTTGAGCAGAAAACCCTAACCCCAGAGCAGTGGGCCCGTGATCGGCAGAAATAAGGGACCTGGACCAGCACAGCCATTAAATTATGAATTAGGGCCAGCTTCTGTGTCAGTGTGTTGTGTGTGGAAGGGTGAGAGGGCCCTGAGACTGAGTCTAGGGCCTGGCTTCTCCCTGCCCCGCCGCCATCCCTTATTTTACCTTGGGCAAGTCCCTCTCCACAGATAGGCCTGTGTCCGCACTTATAAAAAGTTTTGTTCTTAAGGTTCCTTCCAGGGCGAGCCTCAGAGGCCTTCTCTGTAATTTCTGGTAGACTGCTAGGGGTACTACCGCTACCCACCCATAGCACCTATTCATTCACTGTTGATGGGGGTTCCTGCTCTCTGCCTGCCTTCCAGATGCACAGATGAGAAAGTGCTCAGGGTTTCAGAAAGGACCCTGGCCAATTTAACAAAGCTCTCCCTTTCCCCAGCAGCATCCCAGTGTCAGAGGCATCATAGAGGATTCCATACTTCCCCTGCAAGTTCCCCCAGCCCTTCACAGCCTCAGGAATGTAGTATTCCAGCAGCGGCTCCCCAACACCTGGAATGCTGATGTTTTCTGGCCCACTGGAGAAGGTCCAGTGACCCCTTAGCCATGGGCTTAATGTGGGAAGTTAAGGGAGAGACCGTGAGGTTTTCAGGAATGGAGGTGTGGGCAGGGGATGGGGATAGGGTTAGAGGAGGAAAGTAAGGCCGACCTGAGCCACAAAATTGGGGCAGGGGATGCCCCTATGATCAGTTGTAAACAGAGGTGCCCGAGTTGGTGAGGCTCGTGCAGATGAGGTCCCTGAGTCCCAGGAGGGATAGCAAGTGACCCAGTTGGGGCCAGGGCTCTTTGGGAGAGAGAAATGGCAGGTTTCAACCATCCTACCCACCCTGTTCCCCTGTGTTTTCAAGGCCGGTTTCTTAGCCCCTAAGTTACCTCCACCGCCTACCTCCCCATCTTGTTCCTATTAGAGAGAATGGGCTGGTAAAGCTGGAAGTCATGGTCATGACAGGTTAACCCTTCTGGGTTCCAGGGATGCTTTCTGAACTTTTTTTCAGTTCCCCTGGGCCAGGAGGAGTGACTGAGTCTACTCACAGGTCTACTTCACTAGAAGGGCCCATTATCCCCAGAGAGGCTCCGAGAAGAGACCTCACCTCTTTATGAGGCCCAGGCTTCCAATTTTCTGATTCTCTTTACCACATCCGTGACTGGATCCACCCACTGCGTTCACAGAGCTGTGATGGTATCACTCCCTGTTTTATGGTTGGGCAACTGAGGCCTGGGGAGGAAGTGACTTGCCCAGGGTCACATCGCTTGCACAGGGGTTGAGACCAAAATGGGCAGACAGGGATGTTTGTATGGCTGCCTTGTGCAGCTCTCTACCCAGATAGTTTTCTATAGCACACTGAAGAGGGAGCAGGGGCTGCGAATGGGGCATTTAGTCCTTGCTGTGTTCCTTGCATGGGTGAACCAACCCTGCTGTGGCCAGGACACCCATCCCTAGTAGCCCTGTGTCCCAGCTCAGGGGGTCACCTGCTAAGCTGGGCATCAGAAACTGACTTCAAGCCCCCTCTTGATAGGGCCTGACAGATGTATTCAGGTCCCTCTCACAGGGGCCAGGCCAGGAGGAGCCTCTCGAAGGGCTCGAGAGACAGCACTGTGCCGGGAAGGCTCTGAACTAGAAGGGGAGAGACCTAGGTCACGAATCAGGATCTGTCCTTCAGCAAGCCCCTCTCCTGCTCTGTACCTCAGTTTCCTCACCTCTAAACTAGAGTTGGGCCATTGCTTTGGTTCTAAGCTTTTTCTTTACAAAAGGTCCCCTTCCTTTGATCCCTTGGGCTGATAGTTTGAAAGATGTCATGTAAATGCTAGTTGTTTCATTTCCCCAAGCAACAGTGTCAATACAGTTGCATGCAACCTGATGTGTGGTTGACTAGGAAAGGCAGATTTGGGGTAAACATGGGAGTTATTGAGGCCCCAGGCTAGGGCCCTGAGTACCTGAGACCTGCTGTCTCTGAGAAGGAGCTGGGAAACAGCAGGCTCCCAACCCACATCAGCATGGAGTGGCTCCCGCCCACCAAGGCCTTTTCCTGTGGTCTAGGGCATCCCCCCGCCCCTGCCACGGAATAGTCCCATCAAGGCTACGGAGAGGGAAGCTCAAGGGCAGGTTAGTTCAGCAGACCCAGCCTCTAGATGACCAGTCATCAGAGTCTCAGAGATACCAGAAAATAAAGCCATTTTATTATTATTTTTTTTTTTTATGTGCCATTGTGGTCTGAGGAGTGGGAGTACGAATGGAAGGGAGGGTGGTGATGCCACGAGCCCCAGCTGAAGGCCCAGGGGTCCTCTACTTGGCCTGGACTGTCTCCTCCAGCCTATCCAAGCGCTTCTGTAGCTCCTGCACCGTGGCCTGGAGCTTCCTCATCTCTTCCTCCAGCCGGGATATGGCATCCTGGGGGTCCAGCACTGCATTAGCCTCCCTCGGCTCCCCTTATCCTGGCATCCCCTAAGCCCCCTCCCAAGAGCCCCAGGGCTCAAGCCCTTCCCTCTCTCAGCTAGTCGCTGCCTAGAGAGCTGGAGGCCTATAAACCTGAAACCTGTTTTCTGAGGCCTCAGGATTACCCACTCCCAGCCCCCAAGGGATCCCCAACTTTGTGAGTTTAAGATGCCCCAAATGCCAGCCTCTTTCCACTGGGTCAATGACCACATCAGTAGCAGCCCCTGCCCTACCCCATCTTCCCATCTTGATTCTTGGGCTCCCATCTGCCTCTTACCAAGCTAAGAGTGCCACTGGCCTCTGGTACTGTCTTCCTGCGCCCAGTGTCCAGGCCCCGGTTGACCCTCAGCTCCCGGCTCTTTGGGGGCACATAGCCATCCTTGAGGGAAATGAGGAGGGGCCCGGCATCTCGACCCCCCAGCCACTCCTCAGCCGTGAGGGCAGCATCCGGCCCTGCAGTAGGTGGGTACAGGTCCTCCTGGAACAGGTCCGACTGTGGGCAAGGCCAAGGCTGGTTAAGAGAGTGCTTAGGCCACACCACCACCCTGCAACTCCACGAGGTCAGTGCCCCACCCAGAGCCCAGGGAGGGACACGGGAGCATCACCTTTCTAGGCACTGTCATGGCAATGGGCTCACACCTCCGCTCATGTAGCTTGTAGAATCTGTGGAAACAGGAAGGTGAGCAGCGCCCACAGCATGGTTGGGCTGGGGCTGAAGGTCAGCATGGGGTCAGCACTGCCCAAGGAGCATGCTCAGGTTAGAGTCAGGAGTCAGTCACCTGGCAATCTCACACTTGTTCACCTCCAGGCCACGTTTGGGCATGTAGCCCATGCCACGCTGGGATTCCTTGGAACTGAACATGGAGAGATAGTGCAGGAATGGGGCCTCGGAAGTGATCTCGAAGTACCGGATAGAGCTGTCACCCTGCAAGTGGTGGGTGCAAGGGAGGATCAACACCGACAGATGCCTCCATCCGCAGTCCTTTCCAAGCCCCACTGCCCACCTCCCTCCCCTGACCCCCTGCCCAGCTGGGCCACCTTGCCACAGAGGTAGACGATGTTGGTGTCGGGGTCAAAGAAGGGCAGCAGGACGCCGCTGCTAGTGTCCAGCTCCTGCAGGGACAGCGGCTCCTCCAGGTGCTTCTGTAAAGACGGGCAGGAGGTAACAATGAGCGGGGCCATGTCAGGCCCAGGGGTGGTGCTCTTCATGAGCAGTGACCCAGGAAAGACCAGTCAGCGGAAACCCCCATCTCATGGTGGGTAAACTGAGGCCCATGCCCTTATAGCCAGGCAAGTGGCAAGGCAAGGCCTAAGCCTCCTGCCTTCTGAGTCTCTGCTCCCGCCCGGCACTCACCGTGTCCCACAGCGCCACCTGCCGCTCACTCATGCGGCTGAAGCCTGTGGTCAGGATCTTTCCATCTGATACAAACACAGCGCGCACAGGCCTGGTCCCCTCGTGGGGACGGTCCTTCTCCTGGAAGAAAAAGGAGGTGGTCCGTCAGGCACCCAGACACACACCTTAAGGGCCAGACTCCAGCTGGAGGCAAGAGAGGGCAGCATCTAGGGGCCTGGTTGGTGGTGGGTAGGAGGGGTAAGGGTCCCAGAGTCAAGGGTCACAGTTTTTCAGGCAACTCACAGCTACAACAGTGCCTTTGCGGGGCTCGATGATGCGCACGCGCTTGTCGCGGCAGGAGGTGCAGATGAGGGCGCCATCTCGGCTCCAGTCCACGCTGTAGATTGTATCCGGGTGCACGTCCGTGCCCAGTGTCAGCACGGCCGTCCCAGTGCCCACGTCCCACACCAGGATCACGTTGTCACAACCTGAGTGATGGCCCCAGTGTCAGAAGCCATGAGCCCCCACCTTCATTGCCAGGCAACTAGCCCACCCCTCCTCTCCCCGCAGGCACCTGCACTGAGCAGCACATTCTGGGCTGTGGGGTGCCAGGCTACGATGCCCACACGCTTGGTGTGGCCCTCCAGGGTGACGACGGGTTCCCGCAGGGGCAGCACCAGGCCCCCATCAGGGATCTCCCACACCTGCAGAGGAGTGAGTAAGTCTTGGGGGCTCCAAATGTCAGATCCAGTGCTGGAGCCCCCTCCTGTCCCGCGTCCCCCCCCCCACTCACCATGACTGTGCAATCCTCGGAGCCACTGGCAATGACGTTATCATTGTGGGGGCACCAGGCAATGTCCAGCACAGGGGCTGTGTGGCCACAGACCGTGGGCGCATTCTTGTCCACACGTCCAGTCTAGAGGGCACAGCAGAGCCTCTGAGGGAGGCGCTTTTCCCCTCCAATGCAAGCCAACCTCCCCACACCCTTTCAGAGAGGCACAGAGAGGAAGGCTGTGGGGTCCCTGGGAGGCGGAGCAGGGCCTAGGCTGGGAGGGTTTGGTCCTGTGCCCCAGTCCCAGAGTTGTCTGGGCAACTCAGGAGGGCTGGGCACAAGTAGCGCAGGATGGGGGTGCAGGGTTGAGCACCAGGGCCACGCTGGGCCCTGGTCCTGCCTTGCTGTCAGACCCTGGCCAAGCTCCTGTTGTCTCTATCTCAGTTTCTCATCCATGCCCTGGGGGCCGGCACCCACACCCCCACCCCAGCTTCCCTGAGTAAAGCTTCCATGGGACCACAGGCCAAGGCCCTGGGCCCAGGACAGGTAGTGGAGGGTAGGTTGTATTGGGGTGGGGGTTCCCCAGGGAAGTGTGTGTGAATGGTGGGGCTGGGTCCTTCCAAAAGGGCAGGGACCTGGTAAGTCTGCCACAACTGGCCCCTAGGCAGGAGCAGGGGGTTGGAAATGGCCGCTTCCGGGGACAGCTGCTACAGCAGGGCTTCCGGTGTGAAGAGCAGTGCAGGGCGCGGGCCCAGCTCTCACCCCGACAACCACTTCCTCTTCTCTTTGCTTCCATCGGCCCTTTTAAGGTAACAACTTAGGGCCCATCTCCCCTTCCCGTCTCACCCCTCAAGAGCACAGGAGTGTGCTGGGGGTGGAGTCAGCGGACAGCAGGGGGAGGAGGGAGCAGGATCAGAGGAGGGCAGGGCTGGGGAGGGGAGAGCACCTCTTACATCATCCCTGCCTGTGAACTGGGGGTCACAGCTTGCTGGGTCTCCAAAGGCTCAGACAGGCCTAGACCTGACGTCCCTCCCAACCCTGAGAGCACTGCTAGGCCTGCCCAGACCCCATCCCAGCACTCTCTGTGCTCCCAAGGGGAGAAAGCCCCAGGCTGAGACTTGGAAGACCTGGCACTGGGTCTGCAGAACTCACTGTGACCCTTCTCACTCCCCTCTGAGCTTCAGTTTCCATTCAACCACTGCCTGTAGGGGCTGGAGGAAGCTTAAGGCTCATGTGCCCAGCTCAGTTTTACAGATGACAGCGCTGCGGCCCAGGGAGGCTTGGTGACAATCACCTAATCAGGACCCCCAAGGGGCCACTGGATAGCCAGAGGCCCCCTCAGGTGGAGGACTGCTGCCCCCAGGGCTCCAGGGGCTCACCTTGCTCAGGGGCAGCACCAGGAAGGCCCCTCCCCCGCTGGCCTCACAGATCAGGGCCACGAACTTGGGGTTGACAGCACAGAAGCCACTGTCCCAAGTGGTCTGCGAGACGCGCACATCCTCATAGCACTGGTCAGCCTTGGCTGGCTGTCCAAACACGTGGCGGAACTTGCTGGAGCGGACCACCTGCCGGCTCATCCTGGGGAGCACATGGGTTGAGAGCTTTTCTCCCTTCAGGTCAACTCTGACCTTACAGTGGCCCCCGTGGCCCCCAGGACACCCCTCAGCTTGGAGTTTAAGGTCTCAGCTAGCTTCCCCAGCATCACATCCCTGGGCTCCCTGCCCTTGTCCTCTGTAACTGACATCCTGCTACCCTCACGCTCGTCTTCCTCACGCCCATCTCTTCTCCATCCACCCCAGGCCCCACTTGTGTGCCCTCGGCCCCGACAGTAGAGCCTGAGGTGGGGTGGCACCTAGTGCCGAGCTGTCAACCGACTGGCTGACAGACACAGAGCCCTTCCCTTCTGATAGTTCACACTCCGGGGGCTTCAGTGCAGACAGCTTGGAGGGTGCGTTCTCTCAGTCTCAGTGTCCAGACCTCACATCCCTCACACCCACATGGGGAGCTTCTAAAGGCAGGGGCAGGCCTGGCTCTACCTCGCCTCCTGGCACAGGGCTGGACACACAGAGGAAAGTGGTCTGCCCAGGAGGCATGTCCTCAGCAGCAGGATGGCCTCCCCAGTAGGTCTCTGGGCACCAGAAATAGGCAGATGGCTCGAGTCCCAGTATCTCCTTCTCCCCATTCTTCTGCCTCTCGCCTCCACTTAAGCAGGTGCCCTAAGTGCCATCTCCACCCCCACTGGAACTATGCACAGGAAGGGAGAGGCTGACACTGACTTCTCTGAGGTCCAGCTAGGATGGTTTTCCCCTGCCGTGGCTGGGCAGAGAGCAAGCAAAGCCAAGGGGACTGCCTCTGGATCCCCAGGCTCAAGGCCCCATCCTGGTGCCCAACCGCATCGCCTTCTGCCCAGAGTAGGGGCCCGTGTTGCCTGCTCTGAGGGCACCCTCCCCAGGGCCTCTACTCCACCTCCCCAGCTTCACCCATCTGCCCTGCCTTCGGGCCTGGCCCTTCTCACTGGGGGCTCCAGCCGCCCTTGCCCGCTGGGTGACTCTCCAGGAGGCTTCTGGGTCTGCCTGCCCAGAAGCAGGCAAGGAGCATGTGTGAGAAGAAGCAGTCTGGGGAAAGGGGGATCAGTCCCAGGTGAGAAGCCTGGGTCTGGGGAGAGGGGAGCCCCAAACTGGAGGTTGGGGGACAGGAAGCCATCGCCCCACCCTGCCTCCTCCCCCACCGCAGGTACCAGGCCCGGAAACCACGGAAAGGGGAACTTGGTCTTTTCTTGTTTTGCTCTCAACTCCTTCCTGTCTCCAAGCTCAGGGCAGCTGCTAGGCTCACCCCACCCTGCCCCAAACCCCCATCCCAAAGACTCCCATTCTGGGGAGAGTCAGGGCCGGCTCATGTCCTGACCCCCCCCCCCCCCCCGCCCCCACCTCCATCTTGGCTCTGGTGGTCCCTCACCAGCTCCCCCTTCACAATGCTCTCGACACACAGATGGACCTTCCCACGCGCACCCCACACCCTCAGGCGAGTCCCCTGCACGCGGGGCGTGGATGGTCTCTATCCCCATCTCAGAGCCAGCTCACTCTGACGGTCTGTCCGCCCCCAGAGCCGGCTTCTGCCAAGCTCACGCCTGCCCCACAGGTGGCCCAGGGCGGCGACGCCTAGTCCCTTTCCCGGGCACCCCAAGCTTACCTGCTGCTGAGAGCTGAGTGACCCCCAAATGGAGGAGGGAGAGGAGAAGGAGACGGAAGGAGGTGGAGGAGCCGGAGACTGCCCGCTGAGGATGCTCTTGTCAAGACAATGAATGAGAAGCGGCGGCCGCCCGCCTCCTTAGGGGTGGCAGCGCCCCTTTGGGCGGAGCTCCTAAAAGGGATAGCCCTTCCCTCCGCGGAGGCGCCGCCTCGCCCGAGCCCGCAGCCTCCCTTCCCCTCCCGCCGCGGGGGAGCTCAGCGCCTTACGCTGCCAATTCCGAATCAAAACAGATGCTGCTGGCCACTCACTGACAATCTAATCTGCACTTTTTTAATGTCAAAATGCAAAAATACCCTGTTCCTTCTTTCCTCCTTCCGTCCATCCCCAGCCTACTCACCATCCTTTCCCTGGCGTTCATCAAATCGCCCATCAGGCCCGCTCATCGGGCCCCACGCCCACCCCAGCTAAGGCTGTGTTGCCTTCTCTCCCCGCACGGACAAGGAATGGAGGCCAGGAGGGGCTCGGAGGAGGGAGAGCCCCGGGCCGCCCTGCACCGGGGAGACCTGGGTCTTGTCCAGGCTCCTACATCTGCAGATGGGTGGCCTTGGGAGAGTCCCTTAACCGCCCACGTCTCGTGTCTTCATCTAGGAGCACCTCTGCCATGTCTGCCTCACAAGGAACAAATGAAATAATCTGGCCATGCAGAGCGCCTCTTTGGCGGGGTCTGTAGAGGTGAATGAGTCAGGTTCCTGCCCCCAAGGACCTAATGGAAGTAGGGGAGTGAAGAACAGCTCTCAGGGAGCTAAGCAGAGGCAGCAGCCTGGACTTCAGACTCAAGAGGAAGGAGGAGTTTGTTCTCCTCCCTGGATAACAGACCCTGTCATGATGATAGCAACGCAGAGGGCGAGAAAGGCCTATTCTAGAGTCAGATTTCCTGATGAGTTTGACTCCTGGCTGTCACACTACTGAGTGACCTTGGGCAGGTTACTTAACCTCTCTCAGCCTCAGTTTCTCCCTTTGTAACAAAGTCATACCTACTTCATGAGGTTATGGGGCAAGGAAAGCCTTATGCGCCTCATCTGGAATTTAGCAAGCGCTTACTATATGCTAGCCCTTATTATTATTACTGTTTACAGAGTATCTGGGCTGGACCTGAAAGGGTGAGAAAGCGCCAACAGGCATGACTGGAGGAGGTCTTGTAGGCTGAGGGGCAGCCTGAGCAAAGCCCGGTAACGTGAGCCTTCAAGGGACTGGTTCAAATCCTAGCTCCACTACAAACTGGCTGTGTGATCCTGAGCGAGAGGTCTAACCTCTCTGAACCTGAGTTTCTTCATCTATAAATGGGGGATAAATATGAGTTGTCCTGCCCTCCTCATAAAGTTATGAGGCTCGAATGAGACAATGTATGTAAAAGCGTTCCACACGTTATTCAATGGTAAAAACCTGTGGGGTGCACTGTACCTGAGCGCCTGCTGCTGGACCGGACTGGACAGGGATGAGGAGGGACTGTGATGTACAGTCTCCAGCTGAAGTGATAAGAATAACAGCAGGTGCTTACTGAGTGCCTGCTATGTGCTGGGCACTGTTCTAAGCACTATGAATATGCCACACTCCTTTAATCCTCACACCGCCCCTAGGTGGCAGATACTACCTCCACTTTACAGAGACGAGACTGCGGCACACACTGCCCTCAGCCCTAGAGCATCTCATTCCAGAGGACAAGCACATTGATGAGGGACCTGAAAACCATGCCCCCAAAGGCAAGAGCCTGATGGGCCTGGCGAGGGAAAGTTCAAGAAGCACAGACGCCGCTTCCACATGCAGTTGGTCTGCAGTGCAGGATGGGGGCAGATAAGTGCGGGGCTGCTACGGAGGACAGACGCGAGGCCGGCAGTGGCACACAAGAGAGTTAGCTCAGTGGTGGCTGATGAAGGCCCTGCCATGAGGCTCTTCATGTGTCTAAGGAGGGGCTGATGCCTCCCTATGAGGGGTGCTGGGAGGGTGTTCCTGGGGGGTGCTGCTGGCCCAGCATCTTACCATCCCCTCTTTACTGGTGGCCACATCTGGATTTTCCTTTGGGGAACCAACATCTCCTCACTGGCAGTCTCTGAGGGTCAAGAGGGGGCTCCAGGGTAGGCACATGGCCCACACTTCCCTGGTCAAAGCAACCTTTTTCGATTAGTTCGGGGATGGGCACTTGATTCGAGTCTATGCCATCAGAAGCTGGCTCATTGGAGCTGCTAGGAAAAAGAGCCCTCTTTCCACTGGGGGTTAGTAAACTGGTGGGCTCTGAGCCCAGCGCTAATAGTGACCATCTTGTCACTATGTAGGAAAAGCTGGCCAGAATGAGCCCACACAGAGGACTGCAGAGGCAAGATATGAAGACAGACATATTCTTGACATCATTTGAGTATCTGGCTCAAGCTGTGCCTGAACTCTTTAACCTCTCTGTCACATAAAGTGTAAGTTCCTTTTTTCCACATAAGCCAATAAGTTTGAGTTGAATTTCTGGCACTTACAATGGAAAGAGTTCCGACTGGAACACCCACCATGGAGGGAGACAGAAGCCGAGGCCCTTCCAAGGTGCAAGATACATGCAGTAAAGAGGGACTGAAATGCTGCACATGGGACTAAGTCCAAACTCCTTAGCAAGGCCAGCAAGACTTCTCTGGTCTGTCCTGCCCTAAAGAGGCTATAGGGCATGATGGAGTCAGACAGGCCTGGAGAACCGTGGCTTCACCATCTCCTGCTGCCCCGGTGTAGTGATGCTCCGTCACCTGTAAAAGGTGCACAGCACTGCTCACTTTCTACAGTGTGTACCCAGGGGGCCGGCCCGATGGTGTAATGGTTGAGCTCTTGTACTCCGCTTCGGCAGCCCGGGGTTCACAGGTTCAGATCCTGGGTGCAGACCTGCACGCTGCTCATCAAGCCATGCTGTGGCAGTGTCCCACATATAGAGTAGAGGAAGATGGGCGTGGATGTTAGCCCAGGGCCAGTCTTCCTCAGCAAAAAGAGGAGGATTGGCAACAGATGTTAGCTCAGGGCTAATCTTCCTTACCAAAAAAAAAATAGAATGTGTACCTACCACCCAGCCTCAACAATTATCAACATGTGGCCAATACTGATTTATTTCTTCTTCCACATTATTTTCTTGGAATCTAGTAAAACAAATCCCAGACATCACAGCTTTCAACTTAAATACTTCATATTTACCTCTTAAGAGAGAAACTTTTTAAAAACCTCTTAGAGTTTCTAATACAATTGCATTCACTTTATAGACTAACTTGGGAAGGATATTAAGATTTCCATTCGCAAATGTAGTGTATTTCTCCATATATTTTGTCTTCTTTTATGTCCTTTAATATAATTTTCTCTGTAAATGTCTTGTATATCATTAGATTTTTACCCCTGTAGGTATATTATAGTTTTGTGGCTATTTTGAATGGATTCTTCTTATTTTAGTTGTAGCCTTATTTTATTTTATTTCTTTTTAAAATCAACTTTATTTACATACAATAAAATACACCTTTATTTCCGTACAATAAAACACACTCATTTTAAGTGCATGGTTCAATTAGTTTTGACAATTGTATATGCCCGTGTAACTACCACCATTACCAAGATAAGAAATATTTCCATCATCCCTAAAAGTTCCCTCATGTCCTTCTACAATCAATCCCCACCCTCAGCCCCAGGCAACCACTGATCTGCTTTTTGTCAGCATAGATTTGCCTGTTCTAGAATGTTCTATACAAATGAAATCATACAGTATAGGTCTGTCTTTTTTCACTTAGCATAATGTTTTGAGATTCATCCATGTTGTTTTTGTATGTCAGATAAGGATTTTTACTTTACCTAAGCACGATACCATTACACAATACACAATACACAATTACACCTAAAAAATTCAGGAATAATTTCTTAATATCATCTAATACCCAAGTTATGATCAAATTTCCATGTCTGCCTAAAAAAAAGAACCCAGCAGTCAATGTTAACATCACCAAAAGTAGGACAACCAGACATTGTGCGCCTCCTGTAAAGTGAGGCAGTAAGTATGTAGCAGCACCTGTGCAGTGTTCTTAGCAAAATCATCATCATTATCACCATCATCTTGAATCTAATTAAGCCTCTAGATCTAACTACCAGTTTATAGGAAATAAAGGGGGTAGAAGAACAGGTCAAGTAACACCTCAAGGAAGCAAGTACCTAAATTTAGAATGTGGAAAATTCTATAGGACAAATGACTTGGCTTCAATAAATAAATGGCACTAAAAGAAAAGGAGAGGAAATATATTGAAAGAGTCAAGAAATATACCAACCAACTGTAATATGTGGACTTTCTTTGGATCCTGATTCAAACAAATCAACTGTAAAAGGAGATTTTAAAAATTAGGTTCTGTCGGGCCGGCCCCGTGGCTTAGTGGTTAAGTGCACGCGCTGCGTTGCTGGCGGCCCGGGTTCGGATCCTGGGTGCACACCGACGCACCACTTCTCCGGCCATGCTGAGGCCGCGTCCCACATACAGCAACTAGAAGGATGTGCAGCTATGACATACAACTATCTACTGGGGCTTTGGGGGGAAAAAATAAATAAATAAATAAAATCTTTAAAAAAAAAAAAAATTAGGTTCTGTCACTTACAACCAAAAGGGTCCTGACTGCTCCAAGCAGCACCAGGTCCTCAGTGCTGTCCTAACATTCCATCACTGAAGAGGTTCAAGAGCCCTATCAGGTATTTTATTGTCCCTCTTTTGCAGATGATGAAATCAAGGCTCAGAGGGGATAAATGACCTACCCTAGGTGACACAAACTGTGATCCAAATACAAATCTGCCTGACTCTGAAACCCATGAGTCCATTCAAACCGTCCAGCGACCTCTCGAAGCAGAGACGTGCACAAAAGTGGAGAGCAGTGGAGTGCAGAGGGCAGACTGGGAACAAAACTAGATCCTCCATAGATGTTGGCGAGTAGATGGATGACATTACATTTGAACAGAGTCTTGAATACAAGTTTGCCCAGTAGAGAAGGGAGAGGAGAGGGAGAAAAGCAATTCCAATAAAGGCAATGAGAAGACAATGCCGTTTTAGGGGATGAAGGGGAAAGTGGCAGAGCTAGGAGGATCAGCAGAAGGCAGATCATGAGGGAACTCAACCTGTGTCTTCTCAAGGAGTTCGCTCCTATAGGCAAGGAGAAGCCCACACAAGTCTCTGAGAAGTAACAGGGTCTTATTGCAAGAGGTTACTCTGGAAGCCTGGCCCCTGCTCCTGTGGCCCCCAGGCCTTCTCACAGCTGTAGTCTTCTACTCACCTGCAGGCTCAGCCCTGACCCACATTCAAAAACCAATCCTGGCTTATGATGGCATATAGGATGCCATGTCCACAGGCTCAGGCCTAAGTCAACCTGGCTGGCCACTTCTCACTGGCCATCTACTCAAGCCGCCTTCCTCACTCTCATGAGATGACCATTGCTCCTATTTTACGGAGAAAAGAGGGAGACCTCTTTCAACCTCTCTGCTCCTACCAGCAACAGCATCTCCAGCTCCTATCAACAGCCACAGACTGTTATCACAGAGCAGCCGTCCTCTTTGGGCCCAAGGCTAATTCCTCCCTCTTGGGACACATTCCTCCCCATTTCCTCAGTGACCTCCCTCCATCACTTAACCTCTTTCTCCTGCTGTGCCAAGTTCTCTTCTCCCCAGACCCTCTCTCTTCAGTGTGTAAAAACAAGTTTAAGTCCCCTGTGTCTTTGGGGAACCCCTCTCAACTTGGCGACCTCAAAGCACATCCCTATCTTCCTCTTAGGGTTCACAGTCAAGTTTCTTGAAAGAACTGCTCGTACTCACTGTCTCCACTCCCTCACTTCCTACTTCCTCTTCTACCTATGTGAGTCTGGCTTCTGCTCCCACCGTTGCACACAGACTTGCCCTCGCCAAGGCCATCAATAACCTCCTGATCTTTAAATCAAACAAGCCCAGTTTGGTGATCATCTGATGCTACTGACTATTCCCTCCCTCTGGAATTTTTCCTTTCTTTGGCGTCTGAGACCCCACTCTCTCCTGGTTCTCTTCTTTGCTCTGGAGCTTTCTCTCACAATCCCCTGCAGTGTCTCTCCCTTTGCTTATCTATAGGGTACTCCCCAGGACTCCACCTCTTCTGTTGCACCCAAATTCCCCACACTATCTCATGCACATCTGCAGCTGCAACTACAAACGCTGACAACCCGCAATCTGTCTCTGCAGCCCAAACCTGCCCCCACACTCACTCCCTAGTTCTGACTGCCAATTGCAGACTTCTCCGACTTTCGATGGTTCGACTTACAATTTTTCAACTTTACAATGGTGCAAAAGCAATATACATTCGGTGGAAACCGTACTTCGAATTTTGAATTTTGATCTTTTCCTGGGCTAGCAATATGCCATACTACATTCTCTCATGATGCCACAGCTCCCTGTCAGCCCCGTGGTCACGGGGGTAAACAACTGATACACTTCCAACCATTCTGTACCCACGCAGCCATTCTGTTGTTCGCTTTCAGTACAGTATTCAATAAATTACATGAGATATTCAACACTTTATTATACAATAAGCTTTGTATTAGATGATTTTGCTCAACCATAGGCTAATGTAAGTGCTCTGAGCACGTTTAAGACAGGCTAGGCTAAGCTGTGATGTTTAGTAGGTTGGGTGTATTAAATGTATTTTCAACTTACGATATTTTCAGCTTGCGATGGGTTTACCAGAATGTAACCCCATCCTAAGTCAAGGAAGATCTGTATATGGCTTGACCTGCATGTTCCATTTGCACCTTGGGGAGAGCGTCGCAGAGAAGGAAGTCTTGACCTTGAATCTCTCCCTTTGGCTCCATGCCCACCACCATTGCCTGAGTTGTGTTGCTTGGACCACTGTGCTAGCTCCCTGACTAATCACTTTCCTCTGATTCATCTTTTACAGCATTGCTAAAGTCACCTTCCTGGTCATAATATGCCTACCTTACAAAACTCCATCAGCTCCTCAACACGTTCAGGAGAAAGTTGAAGCTCCCTCAGCGTGGCGTACAAAGTCCTTCCTGATCTTCCTCCACCCACCTTTCTGGCCTTGCTGCTCATCATTACCCAAGCTCAATATGCTCCCTCATTCCTCTGGTCCAGAGGCTGAACCCTCTGATGTCTACAAGGGGAGGAGTGGAGCTGGGTGACCCAGTTACCTGTTGCAGAGTAAATCACTCCAAAACTTTGTGATTTAAAATGACAACCACTTCTTTATCTCCCATTATTCTTGGGTTTTGAGAGGGAGTGTCCCGACAGAGAGTGTGCTCCAAGAGGATAGGCCTGTGATTGGCACAGGGTCACTTCTACCTCATTCTATTGGTTAAGCAGTCACAGGACCAGCCCAGATTCCAGGGGATGGGAAATTAACTCCTCCTTTTGATGTGGAGAGTTACAGAGAATTTGCAGCTGTCTTTAATCCACCACAGAGGACTAGGCAGGTAACATGAGTACTACTTGATGGGGGCAGGTGAATTACAATAGTGAGTGGATGGATTGTGGCTGTGCCAGCCCTTTGTCACAGGCCCTGTGTAGCTAAACCTTCTGGTTTTTCAAGACGAGTTAGAAATATGGATTTTTATGTGAAAGCTCCAGATCTTTCAACGTTGGCAACTAAATCAAAAATTTCTAAAAATGTTATATGAGCAAAACTAAGTATGTCTTTGGTTTGGATGTGGTTTTACTGGCCAACAATTTTTTGGACTCTCTTCTTTGCCCTTGGCACAGGCCTGAAATCTCTTACTCCTTGTTTGCTACCAAACTCTTATGTACCCTACTTATCCTTTAAGACACAGGTCAAATTTCCTTCTCTGTGAAGCTTTCCCTGACACAGCCACTCCTCAAATGGTTTCTTTTCTCCTCTGTGCTAGTGGCCCCTGGTGCACCCCGCTATCATGGTAATTAGTACACTGGAGAGTAATTGCTTACAGGTCCAGCTCCTCCACCAGACTGAGCTTTATTTGCCCAGCACAGGGCCCAGCACCTGGTTGGCATTCAAGAAACATAAACCCTTCTTTCTTTCCCAACACTGCCAATCAACCACCAACTCCTATATACTCTATTTTCACCATTTTCTTTCCTGGCTGGTCTATTCTCCACCCCCACTGCCATTACTCTAGTTCAACCCCTCCTTGCTTCTCCCAGAACCTGCTAAACAGTCTCCCCAACTCTTCTCCTCCATTGCCCCCAATCCCTGTCCCTCAGCCACCCTCCTTCTCCCTAATGCACAGCTCTGACCATGTCAATCCCCTGCTCAAATGTTTTAGTATTCCTTCTTTATTCCTCATCATAAAATCCAAACTCCATGAACCCGGTTAGTGGATGTTGGTTTTGTGCCTGTCCAGCACGCTGGTACAGGAGTGAAGCAGCGCCAATCAATGTCAGCTCTGGGTCTTTTTCTGGAACTGCTGGTTGCCATTTCTGTCACTATGTGGGGAAAGCCTTCCTGAGGATGAAGCCGACAGGCAAAAACCAAGTAGGAGTGAGGAGTGGGGGAAAAGAGAGAGAGAGAGGAGAGAGAGATTGATTTGATGACCTTGTTGAGCCCCTCGATCTAGTTGTGCTTGAAGCCAGGTACATCCCAGGCTTTCCCAGTTCTCAGAGTCAAGGTCAGATCAAGAGCCTGCTGGCTAGACTCAGGGGCCTGGTTTGACTGATCTGAAAAACAGAATTGATATGTACATAAAGCAAAGGACATTCAGCAAAGAAGGCCCAGCTTGATTTATTTCCACCATGATGCATTTCAAAGAACCAGACCCCCACTGATCAGCTCCCATTTTGGAACTGCAGGCCAAGCTCACCACACATGACCTCCGGGGAGAATTTTATCCCAAAGCCTTGTCAGCCCCAGGTAGGGTCTCTCCAAGTTGTACAAGTTCTTCCTGTTGCCTCCGTTGGGAGCTCTGCAATAGGATTTTGGGACACTAATACTAGAAGTGATCTTAGTCTACTCCTTCTTTTTATGAGTGATGAAACCAAGACCCCGAGACCACAGTTAGTTAGACAGAGTCTGAACAAAATCCTGGGTCTGAACTCCCATGGTACCACGTCACCAAGTTTGAGACAAGATCCTTGTCTCTTTTTCACACCCAACTGCAGCTTAGACACAAAACAGACACCAAGTCTTTAGATGTTTTCAAAGATCCATAAGGTGTCCCACTTCCATCCTTATGGTAAATAAAACCAAACAGAGAAAGAAAAGGAGGTGCAGTAGCTCTTGAGTAAAATAACTATAAATATTTTTTCACTTTGTATGTGGCTGTTTTTGAACCTGTTTTCTTTTGTCTGTATCCAGCTTTTATTCGGATATTTACACAGCATCAGTGCATTTAATCCAAACTATAAGCAAGGAATTCATCTTTATTAGGTCTCTTTGAGTTGCAAATTACAGAAACCCAGCTTAAATCAATGTAAGCAAAAAAAAAAAAAAAAAAGTGAATTTGAGGGATCGCGTAACTGATAAGTCCAGAGACTGGATCCGGTTACTCAAATGATGATATCAAGATCATCAAGATTCTCTTTCCTCTTATGTGTTTCATTCTCAAGCAGGTTCTCTCCATCGGTGGCAAAGACGACCACCAGAAGCTCCAGGCTTACAACCTACCAGATGGACAACCCTGAGAAAAAGTGAGCTTCTCTTTCCCAGCAAAAGTCATGGGCTGACTCTCGTTGGACCAGCTTGGGTCACTTGCCCATCTTTGAACCAATCCCTGTGGCCAGAGGGATGGAATAGACGGAGTGGCCAAGCCTCGGTCAAGTGCCCACTCCTCAAGCTGGGAAGGTGGAGTCAACCAGGTCCAAACCACTTGGACTGAGAATAGGGGCTTAGACCAGTCAGTTAAAATAGGATGGATGTTGGGAGGCAAATATCATGACCACTGTAGTTCCCCAAAGTAAGATCAGAGTGGAAGCAAGAATAGTGCTTGGCAGGCAAAAAAAAACAACTAAACTGCATGATTTAGGCTGCTATTGTCACCGAATCGTCTATGTTTCTGATGATATAAGAGTCTTCAGGTGCATAATAATTTTAGGGTAATAAAATTCTTACCAAAAGAAAATAATAAAATAATATCAAATAATATAATAAATTAAATAAATAAATAATTATATAAAATATAATTAAATAAAATAATATAAAAATAATAATGGTAATAAGATTTTGATTGGTTGTTACAAAAGTTGTTTTGTGTTCTCTGTGAGTCACGGAAAAACATGTGAGTCATTTTGCATTGCTGGAAGGCAATGTGTGTAATCACAGTATTTCAAAGCTGGTAGGAACCACTTCATTCAAAGAAACTGAGGGCTAACAAGTGAAGTAATCTCTAGAATCATCCAGTAAGTTAGTGGCAGAGTCCAGTATCCAAGTTAATGGTTTTTCTCACCACGTTCCAGCTGTTTCTGACGGTGCAGTAGACATCTGTTGTTTTTGCCTGCTTGTCGTCTATTCTCTACTCTAGTAAGAGGGACTAGAATCTCCTTTGGAAGTCTATATGGTGATATGATGGTCATATCATATCATATCATGATGGTCCCTACCTAAGCTCCATTTCACTGCAAATGACTAGTCTAACTCAATCATGGAAATCCTATTCCTGGTGCCAGCGATTGGTTCAGGAATGGTCATCGGCCTCAAACTGGCCAATAAGACCAAAAGATGTCATTGCGGGGGGCTTCATGCAAAGTTTTCCTTGCTCATAAAAAAGATACTCTGGTGATCACTTCCTTCCAAAACTTGTCATTATCTAACTTTTTTGTTATAGCCACCCTCGCTGGTGTGAAATGGAACCTCATTGTGCTTTTTATTTGCATTTCCCTAATGACTAATGGTAGTGAGTATCTTTTCATGTGCTTATTGAACATTTGTTTTTTTTTAATAGTTTTTATTTTTATTTTATTTTATTTTTTTTTTTTTTGTGAGGAAGATCAGCCCTGAGCTAACATCCGTGCTAATCTTTCTCTTTTTGCTGAGGAAGACCGGCTCTGAGCTAACATCTATTGCTAGTCCTCCTCCTTTTTTTCCCCAAAGCCCCAGTAGATAGTTGTATGTCATAGTTGCACATCCTTCTAGTTGCTGTATGTGGGATGTGGCCTCAGCATGGCCAGAGAAGCGGTGCGTCGGTGCGCGCCCGGGATCCCAACCCGGGCCTCCAGTAGCAGAGCCCACGAACTCAACCGCTAAGCCACGGGGCCGGTCCTGAGCATTTGTTTATTTTCTTTGAAGGAATGTCTATTCAGATCCTTTGTCCACTTTCAGTTGGGTTGTCTTTTTAACGCTGAATTGTAAGAGTTCTTTATATATTTTGCATATAAGTCCTACATGAGATATATGATTTGCAAATATTTTCTCCTACTCTGTAGGTTATTTTTTCACTTTCTTCATGGCGTCCTTTGAAGCATAAAAGTTTTAAATTTTGGTGAAATCCAATTTATCTGTTTTTTCTTTTTTTTGCTTGTGTTTTTGGTGATATATCTAAGAAACCACTGCCAAAGTCGCGGTCATGGAGACTTATCCCTATGTTTTCTTTGAAGAGTTTTATAGTTTTAGCTTTTACATTTAGGCTTTTGATCTATTTTGACTTAATTTTTGTATATGATGTGAGGTAGGGAGTCCAAAATCATTCTTTTGCATGTGTATATACAGTTACGCTAGCACCATTTGTTCAATGACTATGCTTTCCCCCATTGAATTGTCTTGGCACTCTTGTCAAAAATCAATTGACCATAGACATATGGGTTTATTTCTGGACTCTAGATTCCATTCCATTGATCTATACGTCTATCTTTATGCCACATTGTCTTGATAACTATAACTTGGTAGTAAGTTTTGAAATTGGGAAGAGTGAGTCCTCCAACTTTGTTCTTCTTTTTCAAGATTGTTTTGGCTATTCAGGGACCCCTGAGTTTCCATATGAATGTTAGGATACACTTGTCAATTTCAACAAAAAAGCCACTGTGATTGGGGATTGTGTTTAATCTGTAAATCATTTAACAATAATATGTCTCCTGATCCATGATTATGGAGTGTCTTTCCATTTATTTAGATCTTCTTTAATTTCTTTAAACAATTATTTGAAGTTTTCAAAGTATATGTTTTATACTTTGTTAAATTTTTTCTTAAGTATTTTTTTCTTTTTGATGCTATTATAAATTGAATTGTTTTCTTAATTTCCTTTTTGGATTGTTCACTGTAAGTGACCATATTATAATTGATTTTTGCATATTGACCTTGTACCCTGTAACTTTGTTGAACTCATAAATTAGTTCCATTTTTTTTTTTATTATAGTAAAAAACACAAAACATGAGATCTACTCTCAGCAATTTTCAAGTGTATTGTACAGTATTGGTAACTCTAAGCACAGTGTTGTACAGCAGATATCTAGAACTTTTTCATCGTGCTTGACTGAAATTCTATACCCATTGAAAAGAAATTTCCCATTTTCTCCTCCCCCCCAGCCCTTGGCTACCTCCATTCCAATCTCTATTTCTCTGAATGTGACTACTCTGGATACCTCATATTGTGGAATCATGCAATATTTGTCCTCCTGTGACTGGTTTATTTCACTTAGCATAATGTCCTCAAGGTTCACCCGTGTTGCAGTGTATGACAGAATTTCCTTCTTTTTATGGCTGAATAATATTCCACTGTGTGTATATACCACATATTCTTTATCCATTCATCCATCCATGGACATTCATGTTGTTTCCATATCTTGGCTACTATGAATAATGCTGCAATGGACATGGGTGTGCAAATATCTCTTTGAGATCCTGATTTCAATTCTTTGGGATATATACCCAGAAAGTGGGATTACCAGATCATATGGTAGTTCTATTTTTAACTTTTTGAGGAACTTCCATACTGTTTTCATAGTGGCTGCACCATTTTACATTCCCATCAACAGTGCACAAGTGTTCTAATTTCTCCACACCTTCACCAACAGTTGTCATTTTCTGTTTGTTTGTTTTATAATGACCATCCTAATAGGTATGTGGTGATGCCTCATTGTGGTTTTGATTTGCATCTCCCTGATGATTAATGATGTAGTTCTAACATTTTAATGGATACGTTAGAATTTTCTACATACAAGATAATATCATCCGCAAATAGAGACAGTTCTACTTCTTCCTTTCCCATCTGGATGCCTTTTATTTCATTTTCTTCCCTAATGTTCCTGGCTAAAATCTCCAGTACAATGTCAAATAAAAGTGACAAGAGTGGACATCCTTGTCTTGTTCCTGATCTTTCAGGAACTTTCACCATTAAGTATGATGTAAGCTGTGGGTTTTTCTTAGATGCCATTTATCAGGTAGAGGAAGTTCCCTTCTATTTCTAGTTTTTTTTATTTTTTATTTTATTTATTTATTTTTTTGTGAGGAAGATCAGCCTTGAGCTAACATCCATGCCAATCCTCCTCTTTTTGCTGATGAAGACTGGCCCTGGGCTAGCATCTGTGCCCATCTTCCTCCACTTTATATGGGATGCCACCACAGCATGGCCTGACAAGCGGCGCATCCGTGCGTGCCCGGGATCCGAACCCGGGCTGCCAACAGTGGAGCTCGCGTACTTAACCGCTACGCCATGGGGCCAGCCCTCTCTATTTCTAGTTTGTTGCACATTTTTATCATGAAAGGGTGTAAGATTTTGTCAAAGGCTTGTTATGCATATATTAAGATGATTATTTTTTTTCCTTTATTCTAATAATATGGTGTATTACATTAATTTATTTTCAGATGTTAAGCCAACCTTGCATTCCCGAGATAAATCTCACTTGGTCATGGTCTATTATCCTTTTTATAGTTGCTTGATTCTGGTTGCTCGTATTTGTTGGGGTTTTTGCCTCTAAATTCATAGGAGATTGATTTATAGTTTTTGTGTGTGTGTGATATCTTTGTCTAGTTTTGGTATCAGGGTAATACTGGCCTCACAGAAAGAGTTGGCAAGTGTTGCCTCCTCTTCTATTTCTTGGAAGAGTTTATGAAGAAGTGGTATTAATTCTTCTTTAAATGTTTGGTCAAATTCACCAGTTGAGCCATCTGGGCCTGGGCTTTTCTTTGTGGAAAGTTTTTTGATTACTAATTCAATTTCTTGACTTATTATAGGTCTACTCAGATTTTCTATTTCTTCTTGAAATTTGGTAGATTTCGTCTTTCTAGGACTTTGTCCATTCTAATTTATTGGCATATAATTATTCATAGTATTCTTTCATAATTCTTTTTATTTCTGTAAGGTTGGTAGTAATGTCACCAAGGTGTCTAAGAAGAAATTGGCATTAACTAAATGGAAGCTGAAATAAATCCCTTGAACCTAAAATAACTTTTTGGGGGTCAGGTACTATATTTTAAATCTCTTTCATTTTGCTTACAAGAAAAACTATCTGTAAAAATAGAATCCAGAGATTAACTAATCAGATTTAGCAAAAACTTTACATGTGGCCTGTCCAGAATAGGCAAATCCATAGAGACCAAAATTGGGTTGGTGGTTGCCAGGGACATGGGTGTAGGGAGGGGATGGGGAGTGACTGCTAATGAGTATACAGTTTTTCTTGGGGTGATGAAAATGTTCTGGAATTAGATAGTGGTGATTGATGCACAACTTTGTGAATATACTAAAGACCAAACCCAAAGTGAATGTACACTTTAAAAAGGTAAACTTTGTATAATATGTATTATATTTCAATAAAACTCATTTTTTAAAAAAAGATTATATATGGCCTTACTCTGTTCCTAAATTTAAGGAATTAAATGTTATATTTTCCTACCATCAATGAAAAGTGATAAGGGCTCACTTCCTGTTAACTTATTTTATTACCCTTGTAAAATATAAACTTTTTTTGACAAGAATTGTGAAATACATTTTAATAATTATGAGAAATTATTAATCATGGCTAGTGTAGGAGTTTAATGAAACTTCGTTAATTTTACTTGTTAATCATTTCAGATGAACCTCGTTTACAATGAAATTTATGAGATTTCCCACTCAAAATTTCTCTTTTGTTCCTTCAAACTGTAAAAAGCTTGTTCAGCTTTTAGTTTTTGAGATAGCCAACACAAATTTCCATCTTCCTTTTGCAGAAGTTGGAAAAACAAGCTTAAATTAAAACAACAAAAATTGTACTTACAGCAGTTTCTAGACTTAAACATATCTTGGATCTCTGTTAATATCTCACAACTACTACACTGCAATATTTTGTATTGGCCTTGCCAACTTTCCTAAAACTGGTTTTCTCTTGAAGCTTCTATTTCAAAGACTCAACGAAGACAGAGTATGTTCCCCAAGTCTGGCCTCGACCCTCTGATGCCATGACCTGACTGTGGCGCTAACATCAGGTAACCACCCCTCAGGCTCAGGGCCGTGACTGGAGAAGTAAGAGAATGGGAGGCCTTGGCATCTATCTGGGTCTGATTGGTCTTCACAAAACACCCAGATGGTGCTCCTGTTCCTTGGCATCTGAAGCATCTCTTTTACTGTTCAGCCACAGAATAAAGAATGATTTTTTAATGTTTTCATAATTAAGAAGTTTAATCTCAAAAGTAATACATGCGCATTGTTTATCAAATCCTGAAAGATACACAAAGAAAAAGTTAATAATTTCACACTAACCCTCCATTCCCATTGCCCTGAGATAACCAATGTCAACAACTCGGATATTCCTGCACACCTGCTAAGGAATATCCTAAATTTGGGTACTTTCCAGAGAGCCAAAGAAATGTCCTGGGCAACATAAGCACTAAAAGGAGATGAGCCTTAAAAAGAGAATAAAAAGGAACAGCCAGTGGACTGCAAATGGGCCAGAGAAATCTTTTTGGGGGTGACGGAAATGTTCTAAAACCAGATTATGGTAATTGTTGCATAACTCCATAAATTTACTAAAAGTCATTGAACTGTGCACATAAAATGGGTGAATGTAAGTTACACCTCAAAAAAATTGTTTAAAAGAAAAAAAAAACAGCCAAGGAGATAGGAGGAAAACCAGGTGCTAGGGTCACTGCATGGATATGAGAAGAGGACTCTGCTCTGTCGAAGCCACCTAGACACCCGTGACAGGCAGAATAATACCCCCTCAAGGAGGTCCGCACCTGATGCCTGGAATCTGTGAATATTTACCTTACATAGATAAAAGGTCTTTGCAGATGTAATCAAGTTTACAGACCTTAAAATAGGGAGATTATCCTGGATTATTCAGGTGAGCCCAGTCTAATCACATAGGCCTTTAAGCGCAGAGGACTTTCTCCAACTGGAAGCAAGAGAGATGTGGCAGAAGTCTGATTCAACGCACTATTGCTAGCTCTGGGAAGTAGGTGCTGTGTGTAAGCACAGGAGTGAGGCCCCTGGGAGCCGAGAATGGCCCCCAGCTGACAGCAGCAAAGAAATGGGGCCTCAGTCTTACCTACAACCACAAGGAACTAGATTCCACCAACAACCTGAATAAGCGGATTTTTTTGCAGAGCCTCGGCGTCAGAGTGCAGCCAGCTGACACCGCTTCAGCCTGGTGACTCCCAGAGCAGAGAAACCAGCTGAGCCAACCTGCACTTCTGAACTACAGAACTGTGAGACAATGAATTTGCATCATTTTAAGTCTCTAAATTTGTGGTAACTTGTTAGGGTAGCAATAGAAAATTAATACAATACCTATACTATACATCTGATGTCAGACGCAACTTCAAACCTTTTAATGACTTTTATTGCCTAAAACCAAATAGAGTCTAAACTCCTTAATGTAGCACGCATGGCCCTCCATGACCCGACTCCTGACTCACTCATTATCGAGAGGATGCTTACCCGCCTGCACACACCCTGCTACATTTCACCTCCCTTCCTCTCCTAGTAAGCCTTTCCATTCTTTTGGACTTCTTTTGGACTAAGTCAGGCATCACCTATTCCAGGAAGATTCTCCTGTCTGTGTTCTATAGCACCCTCTGGATTGTTCCATCATTATAATACAATATTGTAACTATAATAGTGTACAATTACACTTACAACGCATTGCAATGAGCCATTTATGTGCCTGTATTCCCTGCTTAGGCTGTAACTTCCGTCAGGGCAGGACCAAATCCTATTCATCTTTGCTTCCCTAGTGCCCTATACACAGTGGGTGCTCGATTATTTACATGTCCCATTTGGAAGAAAAAGTTTTGGTAACTAATAAAGAAGCTCATTAATCTACAAAGGGGTTCTATCCTGAAGGGCCACTCACATGTGCATTCATTCATAAAGAAGTAAGTAAAGCTATTCACGTGTGCCTTCATTTGTAAGGAAGTAAGTAAAGTTGTTCACGTGTGCATTCATTTGTAAGGAAGGAAGGAAGGAAGAATTTCCTGGGTCTATTTCCCTGAAACAGCACTGTGTTAGTCCTCAAGCTCTAAACTCCCCTTATTCTCCTTGCAGATACTGTTTTACAGAACACTACTGTTGACATCTGTGGCAGAAGGAATCCTCCTTCCTCATATTTCAGTGTCCATGGGACTCCTCACAGCTACCTACGTCCACACTCGCCACCTGGTTACTCATTTGGATGTTGTCTATGTGGGAAGGGCCTTGAAGTGTGAAACTAGCAGAGTCGGGTGACTGCAGCTTCCACACAGCGCCTTCAGCAAGCTTAGCCTGTAAGTTTTCCTAACTAATATCAAGCTAACAGGCATTGGAGGCATTTGCCAATCACTTTTCCTCTTCTCTTAATCATTAATGTCAATGACACATTTTTGCAGGTTGCATAATTAGATCTTTGTTCTTCAGAATGGCTTTCTATTGGGGAAAAAAATCATCCCATATATGCGTGACCATTCACCATTTTCTTATGACTTACATTATTTATTGCTACTATCACACTTTCTAAATAGTACTTTTTTTTAAATATTTTTTTATTTTTTCCCCCCTAAAGCCCCAGTAGATAGTTGTATGTCATAGCTGCACATCCTTCTAGTTGCTGTATGTGGGACGCGCCCTCAGCATGGCCGGAGAAGCGGTGCAGCGGTGCGCGCCCGGGATCCGAACCCGGGCCGCCAGCAGCGGAGCGCGCGCACTTAACCGCTAAGCCCCGAGGCCAGCCCGACTAAATAGTACTTTTAACACCAATGAGGCATGGCAGGGTTAACAATGTTTGTAAAACACCTCACAACCAAGCACAAACCCAGGAAACACACCGAAGATGAGGGATAATGCTAATGCTGAGTAATGCTCAAATGATCACACACAACCACTGATTCCATCTGTTGGTTCTAGCAGTGTTGGCACTTGCTTTTTCTCGGGTACAGCTTGGCTTTTCCTATGAAAGTTTATAAATTGAATAGTAGAGAAAATTTTGTGTTTTGACTTGAAATTAAAATTATGTTGTAATATTATAACACATATTTAGAGGCAAATATTCAAAAAGTTCACCATTAGCTTCCATAGATTGTTGAGAATGATAAACCCTGAACTGATAAGTATTTAGTTTTCTACACTTTCACTGATATCCTCCTTTCCATTCACTATGTTGGGCCCCATCAAATCTAGCACGTAACCTAACAGGGGCTGCATGTGTCGGTAAACGAGTTCCATGTTTGTGTCTCTGGCATTGCAGAGCTCTTGGTAACATTTTCCATCTCCTTAAAATCCACTTACAGTGATCAAACATCAGGTACAATCCTGACATGCTGATGTTCTACTTTTTCACCCATACTATAACTGGTTCAATCACATGACATCACTAACACCAACCCAAGATCTTATCAGGAAACAGTACAAATTATCACACTTCATCTATATTTGTAAATGTCTTCATCAACATTCAAATGTGTGAATGTTTTCCCGCAACACTCTGAAGCTAACATGATAAAATACTCTCTTTTAGTAGAAAATTCAATCTTCTTATCCTAGCCCTCAGGGCATCTTTGTAATCTGCCCCTCATATTCCTCTCCACACAACACTTCACTTCAGGCAAATTCATTATTTCTTGCTTTTAGTGTTTCTTATTACTTCCTTTTACTTATCCAAACCCAGCCCATACCTCTAAAGTCCCAATTTCTCCATGAAGCTATTCTTTCCTCTTCTGAACTTCTAAATAATTTATTAGGAATCCGACAATTTAGTCATAAACAAATTGGATGTCTGTATCTTATACTTCAAGAAAATGCTTACTTTAAAAAATTGAAATGCTTCAGATTCAAGATGGTAGGTTAAACACATGCATTCAGCTCTGTTCCTGCAAGAGCCATAATAAAATGGTAGTAAGAAGATTTTTGTAATGCCACAAACCCACAAGAACAATGAGAATGGGAGAGAAGACCATAGGAGCAAAATTTTTAAAGCCAGGTAACAGAGGGGCACGTGATAACTGATTTACTGGAACTGAGAAAGCAGAATCTTGAGGTGGTAGTGGAAAAAATGAGAAGTCAACAGCTTTTCTTTGCAGAAGCCACAAAAGACACAGAAGCTGGCACCTTTGGGCAGGAGATTGGAAGAGCCTTCTGTAGGGAATTTGGCCAAGCCAAGAAGAAGACAGCAACATCAGGAGCTTCCCTGATGGCCAACCTGGTCACCCTACAGAGAGGGCCACAGGATAAGCCTTCCCACATGTGCAGAGTTTTCAATCAGCTTTGTAATAGTCCCACACTTAACTATGAGCAGACACCCAAGATTCACCAGACATTTGAGGAAAGAATCCAATACATAAAAGACAGAGGCCAAATGGATGAATGGATAATCAAAATGTGGTACACACAAAACAATGGAATGTTATTCTGCCAAAAAGGAAAGAAATTCTGGCACATCCTACAACATGGAAGAACCTTGAGGACATTACGCTAAGTGAAATAAGCCAGTCACAAAAAGACAAATACAGTATGATTTCACTTCTGTGAGTTAATTAGAGTAGTCAAATTCATAGAAACAGAAAGTAGAATGGTGGTTGCCAGGAACCGGGGACGAGGGAATGGAGAGTTCTTGTTTAAGGTGTACAGAGTTTCAGTTTGAGAAGATGAAAAGAGTTCTGGAGATGAGTTGCTCAGCAATGTGATGTACTTAACGCTACTGAACTGTACAATTAGAAATGGTTAAGTTGGTACATTTCATGTTATATGTAGTCCATTCTTATAAAGTCCCATACAGACAGAACTAAACTGGATTGCTTAGAGATTTACACATGGGAGGAAAAACTATAAAGAAAGGCAAGAAGATGGTCATCACAACAGTCACATTGGTCATTACACCTCCAAGGTAGGGACCAGATTGGGATTGGGATTGGGCTTCTGGTGATGCTGGCAATCTTTTGTTTCTTGACCTAGGTGATAGTTTTTTTAAAAAATACACATTTTGGGGCCAGCCCTGTGGCTTGGTGGTTGAGTGTGCGCGCTGCGATGCTGGTGGCCCGGGTTCGGATCCCGGGTGCGCATCGAGGCACCACTTCTCCGTTCATCCTGGGGCCGGGTCCCACATACAGCAACTAGAAGGATGTGCAGCTACGACACACAACTATCCACTGGGGCTTTGGGGGGGAAAAATAAAATAAATAAAATCTAAAAAATACACATTTAAACAATAAAAGAAAAAAAAAATACTCAGGGAATGAATTTCCAGACTGATGGGGCCCAACACAGTGAATGGAAACAGATCCAGACCAAGATTTTTAGAACACTGGGGCCAGAGAAGTTCCCCACATGCTTCCAGAGAGAAAACAGTTTTCTAACAGTCATGAATCAGAATGGATTCCTCAATGCTGACAGTGGGAGCCAGAAGACAGAGCTGTGCATTCAAAATACTGAGGACAAATGATTTCCAATCTTGAATTCTCTGCCTAAGCTATGAAGTGTGAAAGTAAAATAAAATAAAGATATTTTTAGACATACAAAGTCTCAAAAATGTACCCTTACTTGTGTAGGTACTAGAGAATGTACTCACAAACACAAGGGTTAAAGCAAGAAAGGAGGAGACATGGAATCCAGGAAACTGGGGATCTAACTCAAGAAAGACTTGAGGAAGTCCCTGTAGATGGTGAAGGGAGTTCTCAAGGAGACAGCTCTACAGCAGGACTAGAGAATCACCGCTCTAGATGGAAGCAGGTCAGAAGGCTGCAGAGGTGTCTTTTTTTTTCTTTTTTTGACGAAGATTGGCCCTGTGCTAACATCTGCTGCCAGTCTTCCTCTTTTTCTTTTTTTCTCCCCAAAGACCCAGTACATAGTTGTGTATCATAGTCGTAGAGTTGTAGCTCCTCTATATGGGACACTGCCTCATCATGGCTTGATGAGCGGTGAGTAGGTCTGCATCCAGGATCCAAACCTGGGAACCCCTGGTCGCTGAAGCGGAAAGGTTGAACCCAACCACTACCCCATGGGGCTGGCCCCTGCAGAGATGTCTTTAAGGAAATAAAACCAATAGAAATCTAATATGTTTGAATGTAATGAGATATTTACACCTCAAGGCGGAATTTAGGATTGAATTAGTGTTATACATGCAGAACAAACAAAACAATAAAAACAGGACACAATTATTCTCAGTGGCAGGGGAGGGAGAAACAAAAAGTGCAAGAAAAGAAAAGTAGTCATAGTAACTATATGGTTCAGTTGTGGGTAGCATTTACATATTGTTATAACGGTGTAAACTTTGAATAACTATGTAACCAAAACTGTGTGTGATACAGTAACACAGGGGGAATGAAGACAGGAAGTGTCTGAGAGATGAAAGAGTTAAAGCCTCAACTTCCAAAATGATAATAGAAAATGCCTAAAACCAAAAAATGGAGAAGTAGCAATATGGGCGTGCTACTTAGATATATGGAGAATACAAAAGAATGAGCTAATGGCGTTGAGTATAGTGCCTCTGGGGAACAGGAAATGAGTGATGGGGGAACCCTGGTATTTCATAATAAGCCTCATAGAATTCACAAACATGTACACATGTAACTTTGGAAAATAAATAAATAAACCTAATTGAGATGAAGGAGAATTTTCCCACTTTCTGTATGTCTGCCTTTTTATAAGAAGTATTTATTTATTTATTTATTTATTTTTTAAAGATGGTCTTTTTATTTATTTTTTTTTAATTTTAGGGAGTTCACTTTATTTTATTTTTTGTGTGTGTGAGAGGGAGACCAGCCCTGAGCTAACATCCGATGCCAATCCTCCTCTTTTTTGCTGAGGATGAATGGCTCTGGGCTAACATCCACGCCCATCTTCCTCTACTTTATATGGGATGCTGCCACAGCATGGCTTGACAAGCGGTGGGTTGGTGCGCGCCCAGGATCCAAACCTGCGAACCCCAGGCCGCCGCAGCGCAGCGCGCGCGCACTTACCCGCTTGCGCCACCGGGCCGGCCCCAAGAAGTATATATTTATTTTTTATGCAAAGAAGTTTTAATTGATCAGAAGAAGAAATTGGCTGAAAATAAATATTTCTGGTCACTGGTTTGGAAACCTTCCAGCCAGGGATGTATACTTCACCTTTATAAATAACTATTTGTGAAGCTGAGGCAGTTTTAAAATACAGCCATAAATTCTTTTTTTTTAATAGCTTAAAGCAGTAACCAATAGCTTACAATTATGTGGGTTGGCTGAGCAGTTTTTCTGAGCCATAAATTCTTTGACACTCCTCCCATCAAGAGGTGGGGTCTACGGCCCCTCGCCTTAATCTGGGCTGGCTGTGACTGCTTCAATAAACAGAGTGTGGTGGAAGTGGTGCTCTGTGACTTCCAAGGATCGGTCATTAAAGGCCATGCGGTTTTTCACTTTGCTCACTGGAACACTCGTTCCTGGAGTCTAGAACGTCCAAGTAAGAAGTCCAACTACCCTGCCAAAACCATGCTGGTGAGGACACCTGTTGGCAGTATGGTTGACAGTCCCATCTGAGCCTGTCCTTCAGCCATCCCAGCCCAGGTGACAGTTATTTGAGTGAAGAAGTCATCTTGGAAGTGAACGCCCCAGTCCCAGCTATTCCAACCCTGGCCATTAGAGTCACCCCGAGCTGTTCAGGTCATCTGAGCTGAGGCTCGGACATCATGGAACAGAGTATAACTTTCCCTGATATGGCTTTTCCAAATTCCTGACCCACAGAATCAATGAGCATTAAATAAAATAAAGTTATTTTATGCCACTAAATATTGCGATGATTTGTTACACAGTAATAGATAAAGGAAACAAAAACTAAGGGAAAAAGCAGTATGTAATTATGTATTAATGTACTCAGTGTGAACAAGACAATGCCTATGACTATTACAATGCTAAATTAATCATTGGATGCTAAACTGATGCATAAATTAATCATTGGATGCTCAATTAATGAACGATTATCTCACTGCATGTACTAAATATTTTTCTCTTTATGTTCCCATAGTAAACTAATATGTATAATTTTAATTATCATTTCAAGAACATCCAACCAAAAAAAAAAAAAAAAACCCAGTCACTCCTTCATCCCTTTTAGTCCCTGGCAAAGAAGCAAGGGGAGAGGCCGGCCCCGTGGCTTAGCGGTTAAGTGCGCGTGCTCCGTTGCTGGCGGCCCAGGTTCGGATCCCGGGCACGCACCGACGCACCGCTTCTCCCGCCATGCTGAGGCCGCGTCCCACATACAGCAACTAGAAGGATGTGCAGCTATGACATACAACTATCTACTGGGGCTTTGGGGGAAAAATAAACAAATAAAAAAATTAAAAAAAAAAAAAAGAAGCAAGGGGAGGTGCACTTAAAGGAACTAAAGTGGCTAAAGTGGCCGCACAGGAAATTCTATGATAGAGGCTGGCAGAAGAGCTACCTACTCAGGGATAAACACAGAAGATGATATAAACCTATAAAAGTGGTGTCAGGATGCCTGTAACTCGGAATGGACTGAGATTGTGAAACACGCCATCGACAACAAAAAGGGCTTTTATAGCTATATTTGGAGCAAGAAGAAGAAGGAAGAAATGGGCCCATTGCTTAGGGTAGATGGTGTAATATTAACAAATGACCAAGAGAAAACAGAATCTCGCAACTTTCATTTCGTTTGTCTTCTATAAAAAGAATGATGCTCAAGGCTAAAATGGTTTCAGGCTGTAGCTCAGAGAAAATCGAAGCCCCAAAGAAGTGAAGAATGATAAAAGAACACTAACTCAACTGAAATGTTCAAGACCCCAGATTTGGATGCAGTCCATCCCTCAAGACGCTGAAAGAAACTGGAGACATGGCTTTGGAACTATTGTAGACAAACTTTGAGAAATTTTAGAAAAAAGGAAAAGTACTGGGGATAGGTAAATACCATTCTGACTTGCAAGAAATTTTTTCAAGAAATTTATAAAACTACTCACCAATGGCTTTGGTATTAGTCACGTGGACAAGGTTCTAGATTCTATATTCTTCAAATGATGTGTGAGCACCAAGTAGTGGGAGCAGTGAGAACTACTCATGGTAAATAAACCTCATTTCCCTTTTTCATAGGGTTACAACACTGTTAGATGGGGGAACCTGTAGGACTTTAATTGCTTTCTGCCTTGATTTCAAGGAATAAAAACAGTCTTTTAGACATCCCTGCAGACCACATAAAGAAACCTGAGCACAAGTACAGGAATTTGGTGGGTCTACAGTAGTTTGGACATTAATATTAATTGAATGTTGATTTTGGTGATGTCAGCAAAAGTAGCAGACGAAAGGACATTTGAAAATTCACTCCTACATATAAGCAAGGAAAAACCCTGAAAAAATAGTCACAGTCAACTTCTTCAAAACTGCGTAAAGTAACCAAAGGTTTGCAGCAACTTGGGGAATCTTATACAAGAAAAATGGCTGAATCTTGGTAAGAACAGTAAGTTTTGTGACATTTTAACGTGCCCTAGTCCTGTCCCCTACTCTCCAGCTCTGTTGCAACCTTGAAAATAGCCCACATTCCCAGTGCAACCTGGCAGCCACTGGAGCTGGAGCTCTTTCCAAGTTTTATTCCCAAAGAATTGTCATTATTGGCACTCTCTTGTGGTTCCTCCGAAGATCCCACTTACAAGGCTGTCTGTATTTGACTTCACTTGGAGCTTCCCCATTGTGAAAAGCCTTCTCCCTAGGGGTCATTTGTCAAAAACATTTACAGGCAAGTGTTTACCTTTGCAGCTGCTTGAGGTAATGGACAGCTATTAGGGCAAACAATTGACTAATCAAAAAGCTTCAAAGGAAAGCTGAGGGAGATCAAAACTCAGAGATGACAATGTGAGGAGCTCTGCATACCCACACCCCGAAAAAACAAGCAAAGATGGTGAAAATTATTAAAAAAACAAAAAAAAAACCCCTTAACGTCTCTGGAAATTGTCCTAATGGCATATCACCAATGAAGAAACATTTATTCAAGAAAATTTACTAAAACTTGGTAAGAATAGGGAAAGTCTGCGGCATTTGAGCCACAATCAATTCCCTCTCTGACCCCTTCCCACCCTCCCTCCCCCAGGCTTAGCTTGAGGGAAACTCCACTCTGGGTAGGGTGTGGCCAAGAAGACAGAGCTCACTCTCCCCTCAGCTTCCAATCAAGCCTTACCATATCTCACCAGGAGGGGCAGGGTGCCAGGATTTCTCATCCCCTCCAACTTCCAGATGAAGAGGCTAAATTTCTAGAGAATGTGGCAGATAGGTAGGGAATTCCTTTCCCCCACCCAGCCCCACTCATAGGATGGAGACTCTGTCCCAGGTGTGATGGTCCAAGAATACTGGGGCTCCCCAATTGCCCTCATCCCAGCTTGCTCATAGAGCAGAGATCCCATGCTGGGAAAGGCAAGCCAAGAAGACCAGAGGCTACTCCCCAACCCAGTGTCCAGAGTAGTGGCTCAGAGACTTTGCCCATGGGAGAGGCAGTCCATAAGAAAAGAGACTCAAGGCTCTCTCCAAAGGAACTGACTTTATTTGAAATACAGTATGGGAAAGATCAAGTCTAAGGGCACTCTCAAAAAGAAAGCAATAGCTCCTCTTAATTAAGAACCACAAGGCTAAACCCTAGGACACTTAATTCACCAGAGAGAACTAGGGAAAGACAGCTAAGAAGAACCCTCCTGAGGTCAGAACAAACCTCAAAGCCCAGCCTCAAAACCTACTTCTGCCCGAATGTAATTGGATCAGAGTACTGAGCAATATATGCCCCAGGGCATTGTCAAAAACAATAGAGCAATCAGTCAGTAATTAGTGGAGCCTACACACAATTGGTGTGTAATACCAATGAAGCAGACAGCTTAAGAGAGAAATCAGGGAAAGAAACAATGACAGCCTGCTACAACCACTGTCATCCCAAGGTGACTGTGCGCATGCCCAAGGCTGTGCCCTCCAAGGAGCAACACCAAAGTTTTGTGCTGAGGGGAACACAAAACAAATAAATAAACAAGTAAACAACAACAAAAACAATCCCCAGGGAGGGAGAAGGGGAATCGGTATCCAGAGTTGCTACAATATATTACCTAAAATGTCTAGTTTTCAACAAAAATTATGAGACATGCAAAGAAAGAGAAAAGTGTGGCCCATACACGGGCAAAAAAAGCAGACAACAGAAATTGCCTGTGAGAGGGACCAGATGTCATATTTAACAGAATTCAATATAGCCATTATAAATATGTTCAAAGAACTAAAGGAAGCCATGCTTAAAGAAATAAAGGAAGGTATGATGACAATATCTCATCAAATAGAGAATATCAATAAAGAGGTAGAAATTACATTTTTAAAAAAGAACCAAATAGAAATTTTGAACTTGAAAAGTAACCAAAAAGAAAAAAATTCATTATCAGGACTTAACATAGAATTGATCCGGCAGAAGAAAGAATCAGCAAATGTGAAGATAGATAGAGATTATGGAATCTAAACAACAGAGAGAAAATGAAATGAAGAAAAATGAACAGACTCTCAGAGACATGTGGAGATCTCACATCTTTAAGAACACCAAAGCGTGTGTAATAAGAGTACCAGAGGAGAGGAGAGAGCAAAAGGAACAGAAAAAACAGTTGAAGAAAACTTGGCTAAAGACTTCTCAAATTTGCTGAAAAATGTCACTCTATACATTTAAGAAGGTCAACGAACTCCAAGTAGGATAAGTGCAAAGAAATCCACACCCAGACACATCACACTAAAAGTACTGAAAGACAAAGAGAACATCTTGGAAGCAGCAAGAGAAAAAAGATTCATCACATGCAAAGGGTCTACAATAAGATTAATAGCTGACTTCTCGTCCAAAACAATGGAGGCCAGAAGGCAGTGGGATGGCATATTCAAAGTATAGTTGAATCTCATTGTTCATGGTAATTATATTCTATAAAGTCACTGCAAATACTGAATGAGCAAATACTGAACCATTGCCCCTAAGGGAAAATACAGGGTTAAGTTCCTACCATCCTCTAGTCACAATATTTTTGTCAACCAATCAATATATAACCCTGTTTTATGTGTGTTTCTGTTTAAAGACACCTTATTTAATATATATTATTGATTCATTAACATTGAACTCATGGCCAACAACACTATAACTCATGCCTGAATGAAACTTATCTAGCACACACATTTTCTCCATAATGCACACCATGGCTTCCTTGCACTTAAGAATACTAGACAGCATTCCAGCACTATGCTTGGGAGCCATTTTAAACAGCAAAACACCAACAAAAAGCACAAAAATGCAAAATCATGACACTAAATAGACCATGACAAGGACATTTGTTTATAGTATAAGAGCTGAAACAAGAAGGCAGAGCATCATCTTGTTTAACCTCAGCTGGGAACACGTACATCTGGTGGCCTAAATTTTTTGCTGCTCTGCACATGTCTGAAAGTGACCATGAAAGCACCATGAGTATTGATTTTGGGGATATAAATAAAATTTAGTGAGAAGCAAATATGCAAATACAGAATCTGAATAATGAGGATGAACTATACTAAAAAAAATTGTCAATTAAGCAATCTTATATCCAGCAAAACCAACTTTCAAAAATGAAGGCAAAATAAAGACACTCTCAGATCAAAAAAAATGAGAGAATTTGTTGCCAGCAGACTTGCCTTACACGAAATACTAAGAAATGTGTCAAGCTGAATGCAAGTAAACCCAGATGGAGACTCAAATCCACATGAAAAAACAAAGAGTACCAGTAAAGGTAATTATGTCATTATGTCAGTATGAATGCATATTTTTCTTTACTTCTCTTAAATGATTTTAAAAGCAATTGTATAAAATAATATGTATATAATTGTATTGTTGGGCCTATAACATATAAGAATGTAATATATTTGACAACAACAACACAAAGAAAGTGTGTGGAATCAAAGTTGTATTGGTGTAAGAAAGTGAAATGAGGTGGTAACTTGAATCCACAGAAACAAACTAAGAGAACCAGAAATGATGAAATAAATATAAGAAACTCTATAAACTTGCTCTCCTTTATTTTCTCAGCTTCTTTAATAGACATAAAATTATATAAAGTTATAACAATGTATCGTTGGGTTAGTAACATGTAATATCATGTATAACAATAATAGTACAAAAAAGGGGAAGAGGGAATACAGCTATATAGGAGTAGCATTCTATGTCTCAATGGAATTTAGTATAAATTTGAAGTAGATTCTGATAAGTTAAAATGTATATGGTAAGCACTAGAGCTACCATTAAGAAAATAACTCAGAAATATAGGAAAGAAAATAAAAGAAAATATTACACATGAAAATATTTATCTAATGCAAAAGAAAGCAGTAAAGGAGGAAGAAAGAAAAAAGACATATATGAGAACAAAAATTTAATTGGCAGATTAAAATTCAACTATATTAATAATATTATACATGAATGGATTAAACAACCCAATCAAAAAGCAGAGATTGTCAGACTGGATAATCTACAGGAGACACACTTTAGATTGGAAGATACAAATGAGGTTGAAAGTAACAAGATGGAAAACAGATATATTATGCAAAAAGCAATCCTAAGAAAGTTGAAGTGGCTATACTAACATCAGACAAAAAAGACTTTAAAATAAAAAATGTTACTACAGATAAAGAGGGACATTTTATAATAAAAAGGTTAACCCATCAGGAAGATATAACAATTATAATCATATATGCACCAACAACAGAGCCTCAAAATATATGAAACAGGGGGGCCAGCATGGTGGTATAGTGCTTAAGGTCGTGTGCTCTGCTTTGAGGGCCCAGGGTTTGCAGGTTCGGATCCTGGGTGTGGACCTACACACTGCTTATCAAACCATGCTGTGACAGGCGTCCCACATATAAAAGTAGAGGAAGATGGGCATGGATGTTAGCCCAGAGCCAATCTTCCTCAGCAAAAAGAGAAGGATTGGGGGGCCGGCCCGGTGGCGCAAGCGGTTAAGTGCGCGCGCTCCGCTGCGGCGGCCCGGGGTTCGCTGGTTCGGATCCCGGGCGCGCACCGAAGTACTGCTTGGTGAGCCATGCTGTGGCGGCGTCCCATATAAAGTGGAGGAAGATGGGCACCGATGTTAGCCCAGGGCCGTCTTCCTCAGCAAAAAAAGAGGAGGATTGGCGGATGTTAGCTCAGGGCTGATCTCCTCACAAAAAAAAAAAAAAAAAAAAAAGAGAAGGATTGGCAACAAATGTTAGCTCAGGGCTAATCTTTCTCACCAAAAAAAAAAAAAAAAAAAAATATATATATATATATATACTTTAAATAGTGAATTTTATGAGATATGAATTTACCTCAATAACAAAGTTGGTTTCAAGTAATGAAGTATTAATATACACAAGAATATAGATTAATCTCAAAAGTATCATACTAAGTGTAAGAAGTCAAACACAAATGCTACGTGCCGCATGATTCCATTTATATGAAATCCTAGAAAAAGCAAAACTAGAGTTACAGAAAGTAGATCAATCGCTGCCTGGAAAAGAGAGTCACTGGAAAGGGACTTTTTAGTTTGAAGAAGTTATCCTATATCCTGACTGAGGTGATTGTACACAATTACCAAAATTAATCAAGCTGTGTATGTACTTAAAATAGGTGTGGTTTATTGAATGTAATTAATATCTTATTTTAAAAACAATAAAAGTTTGATGTCCACTTAGGGAGGTGCCTCTGATGATAAGAGACACCTAATGCCTGTATATCCTTTGCAATTTTAAGACCTGGATGCCCAAAAATCTCCAAAACTTTACTACACCTACCAACTTTGTGAAGTAGACAGAAACAGATTTATTATCCCCAATTTGCATTTGATAAAACTAAAGTTTAGGAAAGTTATGCCACCCACCCAGTTCATATATAAAAACATTTACGTCTCAACATCCCTCTGAAGTAAGTATTATATCCTCTTTTGCAAACGAGAAAACTGAGGAGGAAGTTAAACTGATAAGTGGTGCCAGAATTCAAACTCAGGCAGTCTGATTCCAGAACCTGTATTTTTGTTTTGCTTTGTTTTTTCAAATTAAAAGGAAAGCAAGATGACACAGTCCACGCAATACATGTTTGCAGGCTGAATATGGCCTTGGGACACCCATTTACAGCCTCTGCTTTGAAGTCAGATAGGCGAGGGTTTGAGCCCCAAGCCTGACACTTATCACGTGTGGTCTCGAGCAAGTCACCCACCCTTTCCACCCCAGCTTCCCCATGTGTGAAAAGAGGGTGGCATCTATTTCACAAGGCTAGTGTGAAAATCAAATAAGATCATGTACCCAAAAAATCTAGCCCTTGGAGGCACTCAGTTTAGCTACTGCCTCCCTGGCACAAAAGTACTCAATAAATGGATGTTGAAACAATATAATCCAGGCTTCCGCAGTTGACAGGAATAGACCTCATCTCTCCACAGTCCTGGGAAATGAATTCCCAGAAGCAGAAAGAGAAGGGACCTTCCAGCCCCCACTCTATCATCTCACAAATTAATCTATAATGACAAATGGTGATAAGGTCCATGAAAGAAAAGAACACCATGAGGGAGGCATATGAACAGTATACATTTTAGATTGGGGTTTCAGGGAAAGACTCTGTGTGGAAGTGAATAAAATATTAGGCCAATTCAAGAGAAGCAATACTCCTACTATACGCCCACTGGTCAGACTACATATAGAAAATGGTATCTATTTTGGATACGGCATTTTAACAGGAACACAGTCAACTCGGAGCTCATCCAGAAAAGCGCATCCCAGTTGATGAAGGGTGCAGAGGCTATAGCATAAATATAAATATAAAAATTCATTCATTCAACAAATATTTATTTGTTTGTTTGTTTGCTTATTTATTTATTTTGTGAGGAAGACTGGCCCTGGGCTAACATCCGTGCCCATCTTCCTCCACTTTATATGGGACGCCACCACAGCATGGCCTGACAAGCCGTGCCTTGGTGTGCGCCCAGGATCCGAACTCTGGCCGCCAGCGGTAGAGGGCATGCACTTAACCGCCACGCCACGGGGCCGGCCCCTCAACAAATATTTATTGAGTGCAAAACACTACTTGATACTGGAGAGGGTTTAAAAGTAAAGATACCAGCATTATGGCCTTCAAGAAACTTTACAGTCTAGTAGGGAAGGCAAGATGAGTACATAAATAAATGTAATACAGATTTCAAATTTGCTCCAAGACATAAGATATAGCACATGCAGCTGGAGGATACCAAGAAACATCTCATAAACGAATGGTATTTGAGCTAATCCTGGCAATGGAAAGGATTCCTTTTATTGAAAAACCCAAATAAGGGGCATCCCAAATAACAGAAATAGCATGAGCAAAGGTGCGGAAGCAGGAACGTGCACGGTATGCAAGCCATCGAGAAATTCGGTGTGTCTAGAGCAAAACGTTCATCTGGATAAGGGACCTGAAAAGATAGATTTGAATCAAACTAAGTAGGCCCTTGGATGTTGGTAAGGAATTTGGACTTCATTTGGTAGTTAATGGGACGAATTAAGAATTTCTAAACAGAAACATTAGAATGGACACTGCTGTTTTGCCTGTTCAACACTTTCTGGGGATAGCACTCCAATTTTCCTTAGGAAAACCATCCCTCCCCCAGCCCAGTTCACATCATGCAAGTAGAGATAACTAAATCCCAAGTCCCCCATTGATTGGTTCAGGGATTTGCACAGGCTCCAAACAGAATCAATAATGAGTGGGAGTCAAATCTGGGGCTTCAGTTACAGGGAGACAGAGAGACAGGAAGAGATGAGCTTTACTCCCTGATGGAGTTACCAGAAAAAAATCAGGCATGAATCTAGAACTGCTGTGAGCCATCTTGCCACCATGAGAGGAACCACCTGAGAATGGAACCAATTCAGAAGAAAGCAGAGCTCAGAGATGGGACCAAAGTCCTGATAACATCGTTTGAGTCCCTGGAACCAAGTGTGCCTTAACATCTACTTCTAAACTTTTCAGTAAGTGAGCCAATAAATTTCCTTTCTGGTTTAACTTGGTTTGAGTTGCGTCATTGACCGCTCATTACTGAAAGATTCCTGCTTAATACAAACCTCATCAGAGCTGTTTTAGGCATCTCTGAGGAGGAAAAAGACTGAAGGAAAGGTGACTAGTCAGTACAATAGTAATAGCATAATACAATAGCAAAGTGAGATGAGGAATCTCAAGGCAACGTCAGACAAACCCAAACTGAGGAACCTTCTATAAAATAACTGACCTGGCCGGTAATCTTCAAAAGTATCAAGGTCATGAAAAACAACAACAAAAAGACTAGATCAAAGGAAATGAAGGAGTCATAACAACTAAATGCAACAATTGACCTTGAATTGGATCCTGAACCAGAAAATGGAGATTAATGGGAAAATAGGCAAAATTTGAAAAAGGTCTATAGATTAACTCTATTAACGTTACTGTCTTGATTTTAATAATGTACTGTGTTTCTTTAAAATGTTAACATTTAGGGGGTGTTGATGAAAGGCATACAGAAATTCTTTGAACTATTTCTGCAACGTTTTGGTAAGTTCTGAAATTATTTAAAAAGTAAAAAAAAAAATAAAAACATGAAATTTGGGTTTGATGAATAGGAGAGGGGATGGGTTTGGGAAATATGTTAATAAGATGACAAGAAGTTGCCTAGATCTGGAGAGAAATGGAAAAATGAGAAAATAACAGGGTTCAACCCTGCAAGAATGGTGGCAGTCCTGAAGCAAGTCGAGTCTGGAAGAGAAACAGGTTTGGGAATGAAAAGGAAGACTTTCATCGGGCATGCTGATTTGATGTAGCAGCTAGCCTCCAAGTGAAGCTGTCCAGCAAACACTGAAACCTTGGAACCGGAACTAGGGAGAAAGGCAATGGCTAAGGATGGAGATTTTACATAAAGGAAAAAGGTGACACCACAGGAATGTGATGAAGTGACTAAGGGAGATGCTGTAGAGAAAGAGGCGTGAGAAGGACAGCCCAGGGAAGGAGCCCAGTGGGGGCAGGCAGAGCTAACCACAGAGATTTCAGAGGAGGGATCAGCTGAAGAATGCTTACACCAGAGGAGAGATGTTTGCGCAGAGCTCTTCTCCAACATATGAAGAAGTGTTACGAGAAACGTGTAAGAGAGGTATTTTGGATTTTAAAAAAAGGTCAGCTTAAATCTTAATAAATTATTAAACATGTTCTGACCCCTATTCCTGCACATTTGCTGCCTTCTCAGTTTCTGCTGGCTAGTTGAGTTAGTCGAAATGGGAATGTTCATTTGTACCCTTCAAATTGTTACTCGCTTGTGTTATTACCCACTGGCCTCTCTTGTGAACTTGACGTCACAGGTAAGAACTGGCTTAAAACTTAGTCTAGATAGATCCAGAGGCTGGAGCTAAGCCAAATAGAAATGGGAAAAACTCTATCATCAGAAAAACTCTAACAATGCAGTGAGCTGTGAGGTAATGAACTGATGGAGAAAATGATTCCTAGACCTCCTTCCAACCCCACAGTGCAGCAAGCTTCTGCTTTTTTTGTTGTTGTTTTCTGTTAAATGTTCATGGTATCTACTTCATACAGCTGCTGCGAGGATGATAGGAGATAAAGTACATAAAAGCGCCTGGCACAGAACAGATGTTCAGTCTACATTAGTTGCTTATGAATCTATGAAGCGGACTAGGAAATCCGAGTCCAATCTCCATGGAATTACCAATCTCAGCCACTAGAGGGGAATCTCAGTCACACTCCTTTGATGAGACAGCTACAGCCTGAGGCAGCAGGCACCCCGCCGGATACACCAGCCTTTCCTATGCCGGGAAACTCACTCCCACTCAGGAAACCTGGCTCCATGCTGAACTCCAGGGTGTTTTCTCTGAGTCACTATACTCTGCCACAGTTGCAAAATGATCTGGCAAAAGTCCCTCAAAGGTTTGTACTGCTTACTGAGTAACATCCAAACTCCTCGCCAGAATCCAAGGCCTTCCTCAATCTGTCTCCTTGCTGCTCATTCTGTTCCTTCTTCTCGATGCCTTTCCTCTATCCTGACCTTCTGAAACCCTACTTCTTTTTCAACCACACAAATCCATCTCCTCCATTACTCCCTCCTCACTCTTTAGAGTGATCTAACCCACCCCTGAGCTCACATGCCATATAATACATCCATCTATCTTGTATGAAATTGATTTATGTATGTGCATCTTTTCTCTTCAATAGATTAGAAATTCCATGAGTAGAGAGGCCAGTGGGTAACCTGACCAGGGTAACACAGCAAGTAAGCGGCAAAAATGGGAGTCTAACCCAGGCAATCTGGCCCAGAGAGCTCTTGCTGTTAACCATTATTTCACACTATATAGTAATCTTTCATTAACCACAGTGCCTAGCTCAGAGCTTTGCACTCAGTGCCATTCAGGAGCTTACCAAATGAATAACTAAAAAAAACAACACTGATCTAATTAGCACCTCTTCAACCTTCACTGACTTATGGGCTATTGGGAACCAGCAACTCAGTCTCATTAATCTGAATTAGAGTGCCTGGCCATAGATCTAATTATGAGCAATTTCAGAATCATAATTACTGTTCCATTTTGTCTCTTGATCTGTAATGTCTATAAGGACCTACTCCCAGCTTCTCAGGGAGAAAAAAACAACATGATTGCTTACTGAAGCCTAGGAAATGTGTTTTTGTGAAGCTTCCAGCTCACATCTTCACTGTGAGGTAAGGGGGATGGACTGGATGGTCTCTGAGGGCCCTTTCTTCAGTTTTAAAAGTCTATAATTCTGAGACAATGGAATTAAAAAGAGCCCTCTGCCTCTGTGTCAGGAGATATCATTTTGAGTCTCATCTCTGTCATTATTACAGTGATCTTACCCAAGTTCGAGTCCCCAACTCTGACTCCCCATCCATAAAACTTGATTCATTCAAAATTTTTGAGTGTCTGGGTGCCAGGCACTGGAAGATACAGTAATGAACAAAACAGACATGGGCCCTGCTCATCCAGCTAGGAAAACCAGAGGACACCTATATTGACGGGCTGTCCTAAGGAAGAAACTGAAGATCAAAGTATTGTGTAAACTATAAAGTCTAGTACAGAATCAAAAGATGATGATCTTGACAGGATTCCAGTTTTGTCAAATCTAACCACAACAAAACCACAACCTATTTTGCTCTTTTTGAGAAAAGCCTGATACTGTATTTTAACCAAAGCCAGTCAACTTGGCATGCAGCTCTCTCGCCTCTCCCCCGCTTTCCATGTAAAGGTAGGGTGGGGTTATCTGTCTTCGGGGTACTCCCGGGGTACATGCACGGCTCGGTTGCTGGCAGAGGCCAGGTCCCTAGCGCACTCCCGCAGGTCTCTGTCCGAAAGCCATTAGGCTGGGTTCTCCAGCTCTCAGCTGTCTGAGTGACTCCCAAGTCACCAGCGCCGGCTCGGGCCTCATCTTCCTCATCACAGGCCACACCTGTGAGGAAGCCCTCTCCCACAGCTACTGTGAAATACGGATAGGATCACTGAGCATCAGAGGTGAGGGTTCCCTTAAGGTTCCATCTCGAGCCCGGGGCTGCTCCTTGGGCGGGGCCAGGCGCCCCGGTCCTAGCACTCGCTTGCTGGGTGGCTCTGGGTAAGGTCACCCAGCGGCCCTACTGGCTGTTCTGCATTCTAGGGGAGGGTCTGGACAATCTCAAGGCGGCCCTGGGAGCTTCTAGCTTAAATGGAAGAGCCGGAGCCGCCGGGTACCATGAACCACAGCACCAGCGGCGGGAAAGCCGGGCGCGCAGGGCCCACGTGACGGGCGCGGGGGCGCGCGGGGGCGGGCGGGGCGGGGCCCGGCGCGCGCGGCTCCGCGGTGACAGGGCGGGCGGGAAGGGGCGGGGCCTCGGGCGGGGCCGCCGGGGGGGCGGCGGGCGGGCGGGAGGGGAGGAGTGGAGATGGCGGCGGCGGCGGCGGCTCAGGGGGGCGGGGGCGGGGAGCCCCGGGGAGCTGATGGGGTCGGCCCGGGGGTCCCGGGGGAAGTGGAGGTAGTGAAGGGGCAGCCGTTCGACGTGGGCCCGCGCTACACGCAGCTGCAGTACATCGGCGAGGGCGCGTACGGCATGGTCAGGTGAGGGGGCGTTCCGGGGGAGGGGGCCCCGCGGGAGGGGGCAGGGAGGGGTGCTGAGTGCTCTCTGGGCCGTGGAGACTCCGAGCGTCCCGAAGAGGCAGGGGCTCCAGGGGGCTGGAGAGCGTCCCGGGGCGATGGCTTCTGAGTGCTTTCGGGGGGAGGGGGCGCAGTGTATTCGAAGGAGAGAGGGCCTGGGGGCTTTGAACCCACTATTCTAGAATGAAGGAGGGCCATCTGAGTACGTATATGTGCGGGAGCTGTGGGGACCTTGGGCACCCTATAGACACGGGGTGAGGCGAAGAGAGTAAGTATTCTTGGGGAGGTAATATCCTTAGTGAAGAAGGAGTGAAGGACCCTTCTTTGGGGAGAAGATGCCTTGGTTCCCCCAGTGAGGCCTGCCAAGGAGTTTGGGAGAGAAGAGCGGGGCTCAGGGTGGGGCAGGGCTTTGGGCCTGGGGCCAGGGGCCCAGTGAGCAATGAGCAGTCCCGGAGTGCCTCCCTGCAGCTTCGAGGAGGGCTCTGGGAGTTGTCCCAGCCCTGCTGTGTGCTCTGGGCATTTGTTCATCTGGGAACAGCTCTGCTGCCCAGGTCCCTCGCCCTGACACCCAGGCCTGCCTTATCCCTTTTCTCCAGTGCCTCCTGTGACTCCCTCCTTCTCACTGTATTTGCCTCACTGTATGTCCTCCACTCATCTCCCACCCCCTGGACCTGTCTTGGGATGAGGGAGCCCATCCTGGGCAGGGGAGGATAACGGGTCAGGGCAACTAGAATGGAAATGGTTGAGGAGAGGGGAAGCCAGTGGTCGGTCAGTCTCTTCCTCTGTTTGTGAAGTCACTGAAGGGCTGGCTGGCTGGTCCCCAGCTTTCTCCCTGGAGATCCCAGGCCTTCACAGCAGGAAGGAACCAGCATTGTTTATGACTTGGCCAGAACCCTCTCTTGCTCCCTTCTCTCCCTGCCAAGGCCTGGGTGGGGCCACCGGGCCTGTACTCCTCCTTTGTAAGGCCACACCAACAACATCTCTCTGGCCCTCTCAGCTCAGCTTACGACCACGTGCGCAAGACTCGAGTGGCCATCAAGAAAATCAGCCCCTTCGAGCATCAGACCTACTGCCAGCGCACGCTGCGGGAGATCCAGATCTTGCTGCGCTTTCACCATGAGAATGTCATTGGCATCCGAGACATTCTGCGGGCGCCCACCCTGGAAGCCATGAGGGATGTGTATCCTTCACCTTGGCCAGATGGCTGGCCAGGCACAGCCTCAGAGCTGGGCTGGGAGAACATTGGCTTTCTTTCTGTTTCCTTCTTCCCTACCACCCTCCAAAACAAACCCAGTAAAAGAAATTTTCCAGCAGAAAAGAGGCCACAGAGTGTAAGAGGACCAGGAGGCCTCAGATGAATCCTGGCCTGCTGCAGCCATGCAGTGTGGCCTTGGGCAAGTCTGTTCTCTACGCTCTGCCTCAGTGGGGGGCTGGGCAAGATGGTATCTATGGGAGCTTTGTCTTCTGACATCTGCAATTCTGTGCTGGGAGCCAGCCTCTGCCCACAGTCAGTTCTTGTTTAACAGATGATGATTCTTCTCTGGGTCCTCAGACTGGAAGGAAGAAAGCTGGCCTTTTTTGAGGGCCTACTATGAGTCAGGTGCAGTGCATGCCAAGTGCTTTAACATCTCTTATTCTACCTCCCAACTGCCCTATGAGATGGGTCAATCAGCTCCATTTCAAAGATGAGGACACTGAGGCTCAGAAAGCCTAAAATCAAGTGCTTCTGTTGCTGCCTGCTCCCCTCCCCCAGATGAGAACCAGTCCTTCTTTCTCTGAGACTTCCTGCTCAGAACCCCACCCCAATTACCTGTGGACTTGAACCTTGCCCAGGGAGGGACAACCGTGCCTTCATAGCCCTCCCCCCATATCGCTTTCCTAGTGTATTGTCCGCTTCCTGCCTGGCTGTTAGCACCTTTGTAACACCCGCCACCTCTCCCCCACCACACCCTACCCCCCCCCCCAGTCAGTCCCAGTCCTCCACCCAAGACTGGGGATTTGTAGCACAGTGTCTGCAGCCCCTACCACAAACTGTGGGCAGGAAATCTCCACACTCACCCCCAGCTTGCTGTGTGACCGTAAGCAAGTCACTGCATCTTGCTGGGCCTCTCATCTGTAAAACAGCAGGGTTGGTCCAGTTCTCAGAAGGCCCTTTTAAGGCTGATTCTAAAGACAGTCCTGACTCATTCTTCCAGACACAACCAAATGACATTTATTTACTTATTTATGTTTAATCTTTGTTTTATCCTAAAATATAAAAGGACATTTACTCCTCTATCTTCTGATGTATGTCCAAGCACTCTTTGAGTAGGAGTGTGCTCTTGGGAGTTTCTCCTCATATGTCTTGCACAAACCATTCCCATAAGGCAGGCATTTATTTTAAAGCAAACATTTATTACATGCCAGATGATGTTCATACATTATTTCATTTAACCTCAACAGCCATGTGGCTCAGGCATATATAACAGCAGTACTAGTTCTTGTTTGCTGAGCGCTTACAACATGGCAAGCAGGGGCAGGCTGCTTTACACGGGTCATTTCATCTAATATTCACAACCACTCTAAAGAACAGTTCTTCCCCCTGCTTTACAGATGAGGAAATCGAGGTGCAGAGAGGTTGAGGTCACGAAACCCATGAGCAGTGGAGTCAGGGTTTCAGACACGCAGGTCAACTCCAGAACTACTGCTTTTAACTGGGCAGTTCTCCTGCCTCCCCCACTTTATTAGTCCCGTTTTCCCAGGAGAGAAACTGAGACCACAGAACTGAAGCGCTTTGCTCAAGGTCACCAGCTGAGGTACATCAGAGGCCCCGAGCCCAACTGCTGAGCATTGGCCTTGCCCAGCTCGTGATGTGCGTTGGCAGATCTGGGGAGTCCCAGGGGCACCAGTTGGGAGAGATGTGAAGCCTGCTCACCAGAGCCTGTTCTTCTTAACCAAGTGCCTCCCGCTGCCCCCACCTGGGGGATCCCCGGCGCCATCCTCAGCTACATTGTGCAGGACCTGATGGAGACAGACCTGTACAAGTTGCTCAAAAGCCAGCAGCTGAGCAACGACCACGTCTGCTATTTCCTCTACCAGATCCTGCGGGGCCTCAAGTATATCCACTCAGCCAACGTGCTCCACCGGGACTTAAAGCCTTCCAACCTGCTCATCAACACCACCTGTGACCTTAAGGTCGGAGGGTTGGGTGCCTGTCCCCTCCTCCCCTGGGGGCTGGGGCTTCCAGGTGGCCAGTAGCCCCCATGGGTGGGAGAGTATTACAAGCAAGGGGAACAGCATGGGCAGAGCCATGGCTATATGATTAGTTGGGTTGGGGTGGCCTTGAGCAGCAATCTGAGCAGCCTGGGTTGGGTTCCAGATCTGTGATTTTGGCCTTGCCCGAATTGCTGATCCTGAGCATGACCACACCGGCTTCCTGACAGAATACGTGGCCACACGCTGGTACCGGGCCCCAGAAATCATGCTTAACTCCAAGGTAGGGGGGCCACCCACCCCTGAAGGGAAGGGGCCAGGTCCCAGAAAGCCCTGGAGCCACCTTTGAGCCAGACACTGAGTCCCATGATGCAGGAAGTCTACCCCCTGGGCCTTGTCACGTTACTCTTGTCCTTGGGCTCTGGAAAGAAGCTGAGCATTAGCTCCTCTGGACCTCTGCCCTCTGCCTCCCTGACTGGCTTGAATCTAGGTTGGGGATGGTAGCTTGGCCCAAACAACAGAGCCCTTTTGAGGCTGGCCCAGGAGCCCACCACTTTCTCCTCCTCCCCAGGGCTACACCAAGTCCATCGACATCTGGTCTGTGGGTTGCATTTTGGCTGAGATGCTTTCCAACCGGCCCATCTTCCCTGGCAAGCACTACCTGGACCAGCTCAACCACATTCTGGGTGAGAGGGGCCTGGCCAGCAGAATGGGAGGGAGATTAGCTTATCAGAAGGGAGATTTCTTTAGGGTTGGGGTCGGTGAGTCTCTGGGCATCGAATCAGGGGTGTCACCACATGTGGAGCCTGTACAGTATCTTACAGTATTTCAATGAGGTATAGATACCATCCCCATTTGATAGATAGGAAAAGCAAGTCTACACTCCACTGTTAGAGCTGGGGTTTGAAGCTAGGGCTGCCCAAATCCAGACCCCTTGCTTTTCACCACCATAGTATTGGCTGGGAGATAACTGTCAGGGCCTGGAGTGGATTGTTGGGGGCTCTTGTTCTTGCCTCCTTCTGTTCCCAGAAAGGAGAGGCGATCTCTCACCAAGTTACCTGCCTTACCCACAGGTATCTTGGGCTCCCCATCCCAGGAGGACCTGAATTGTATCATCAACATGAAGGCTCGAAACTACCTACAGTCTCTACCCTCCAAGACCAAGGTGGCCTGGGCCAAGCTTTTTCCCAAGTCGGACTCCAAAGGTGAGAGAGACATGGGGGCTGATGTGGGATAAAAACTGGGTGCAGAGGAGGGTCCATGAGCCCAGCAGCTGCCTGAGTAGACAAGCCCCTGGGCGTGGAGAAACAAAGTAGTGCCTTGGGGAGCTCCTCCGGCCTTCCCTTTGACCCCTGACTCTTGCCCTTTTCTAGCCCTTGACCTGCTGGACCGGATGTTGACCTTTAACCCCAACAAACGGATCACAGTGGAGGAAGCGCTGGCTCACCCCTACCTGGAGCAGTACTATGACCCAACAGATGAGGTGGGTCAGCCGCCAGCAGTAGCGCTGGCAGATAGGTGGATGGGTAGTCCCTCAGTACCTGGCCTGAGCCTTACTTCTTTGCTACCCCAGCCAGTGGCTGAGGAACCTTTCACCTTCGACATGGAGCTGGATGATCTACCCAAGGAGCGGCTGAAGGAGCTCATCTTCCAGGAAACAGCCCGCTTCCAGTCTGGGGCACTGGAGGCCCCCTAACCTGGACAGACGCCTCTGCTCCCTGGGGCCTGGTGAGTGCTGCCCACTGCCCACGCACAGATTCACCCTGATACCAGGGTGCCCAACACACCTCCATACAGTCACAAGCTTGCTCACGCCCATGATCCACGTGTATGGTGGCAACAGAAGGGCCCAGAGCCTGCCCAGGCCACAGACCTGAGGTCCACCAGTTCTTTATGTCCCTTCTCTCCCCCAGCCCCAGATGTCTCCCACCTATCCACACTCAGCATCCTCCAGCCCCAGTTGCCATTCCGGGCCCTCAGAGGTCACTGAGGGCCCCTCTCACCCATCTGAGGAATGGAGCCAGGTTTTGGCTCTCCCAGTATGGGCAGAGAGGCAGCTGGGGCAGTAATTGTTTTGGGAGGAGCTGGCAGTACCCAGCCTGACCCAGATGCCAAGTTTTTTCACACCTGGCGGCCAGGTCAACAGTTCACATACCTTTGGGGGACCCTGCTGGGCCTACCCCCACCCACACTGCTTTCTTTCCCTCCTCTAGTCTCCTTCCTGTATTTGGCCAGCTGCGACCTGATAGAAGGAAGGCAAACACACTGGGTTCAAACCCCAGCTCTGACACTTACTAAGAGCTCTTGTGATATTGTGATATTGTGCAAGACACCTCACCTCTCTGTGCCTGTTTCCTGGAGACGGTCCTGATAATAAGCGCAAACACAGAGCACTAAGCATTGTTCTAAGAGGTTACCCTGTAGTAACTCATTTAATCCTTATAGCAGTACCTTGAGCTAGGTACTAACGTGATCCCCATTTACAGATAAGGAAACCGAGACACATCCCACTCAGCTGTGAGGATGAAATGAGAGAAGCTGAGGTCAGGGCTCCCGCAGGTCCTCTGGTGGGTGCTAACGGTTCCTTTCCTGCCTGTCTTTTTGTTTAGGCCCTGCCTCCTGCCTGCCCCTCCCCTGCCGGACTGTTAGAAAATGGACACTGTGCCCGGCCCAACCCTGGCAGCCCAGGTCGGGGCAAAGGGTGGGCCTGGCCCCCTTCCCATGCTTTTCTCAGACCTCCTACTTCAGGCGAGCCAAGGCTCCCTCCAGCCCCGCCACTCCCAGGACCTGAGGGGCTCAGGTGGCCCCAAAGCAAATTCCCCTCTGCTGCTCTGCCTTTGTCTACCCCAGCTATCCCAGTCCCTGGCAGTTCTGGAGTCGAAGGGCTTTGGCTGCCCTGGGACCTACTGAGGGGCGGTGGGGGAGGGGGGGTGAGGGACATTGAGTAGGGATTCAGGGCAAGCCCTGCCTCACCCACCTCATTAAAACCCCACCCCATTTTCCCTGAAGGAACATTCCTAAGGCTCAAGGGCTAGTATCCCTGAGGAGCAGGGCCCAGGCCTGAACCCCGTCCCCTCCCCAAAGCTGCCCATCTAACGCCCCCCGCTGATTCTGTGTGTGGGTGAACAGAAGTGGAGGTGGGGGCACGTGGAGAGCCCTGTGCCCCTGCCCACTCCCTGTGCCTGTATCTAATATATAAATATAGAGATGTGTATATGATGGCCTTGGCTCTTTCTGTGTTCGCCGATGCCCTGACCCTAACGGTTGCTGCTTTGCGGACTGACTCTCAGCCCAGCTGCTTCCCAGCTGTGGCTTTACCTGGCCCTGGTCACCTCTGGCTCCCCAGCCGGCCAGGGTTCAGGTTGGCAGTGTAAGGAGCTCCAAACTCCTGGACAGAGTGGGGTCAATTTTCCCCTTAGTCACTCTCCTCGCTCCTCTATAATGGCTTCCCATCTGACTGGCTGAGGGTGATTTGGGGGTGATGCAGGGGCACCCTACACACACCCTGATTTTCTGGAAATGGCAAGGGGTGGTGTGTTTTATACCCTGGCCACACACACCAGTGGGAAGGGGGAAGGCTGTAGCAGATCTGGTGTTGAAGGACTTGATTCCCCAGTGTGGCCAAGGACAGAGGGGTGCTGGGGTCTATGAAGGGTCTGGGGGTGTGAGGGCCAGAGCTGCCTGGCCTCTACTCCCGCCTCCACCTCATCCCCAGCTGAGCCCTGCAGCCTGGCCCCAGGCCAGCAGCAGGCTCGGCAGGTCCCAGGGGCGTGGTATCAGCCAGGGGTGGAGCCAGCCTGTATTGGCCAGGCAGTCAGAGAGGCAGCACAGTCCATCAGGAACGGCTGAGCTCGCTGCAGCCAGAGCCTGGAGAGGCAGTGTGGCCATGAGCCCTCTGCTGTACTATGCCTTGCCCGCCCTGGGCAGCTATGTCATGCTCTCCATCTTCTTCCTGCGCCGGCCTCGCCTGCTGCACACCCCCTGGGTTCCAGCCTTCTATCCCCGCCTGGGGGCCCACCGGGGAGGTAAGCTGGGCGGAGGTAGGATGAGGGGGTGGTGGCTACTGAAGGTGGAGTGAGGATAGCAAGACAAGTGCCAGGGCAGACAGCAGAGAGGGGTAGGTCCAAGGGAGAGCATGTTAGAGGGCAGAGACCAAGGTATGAGGAGAGCAGGGTGGTGGGGCAGGATGTGGAATGAGGAAGAAATTCAGCTTGGGCCAACTGGGGGTGATAAGGCAGGGGCTGGGGGAAGCAGGGAGGCCGGACCCCAGGGACCCACCCCAGCCACCCCACACAGGATCTGGAGAACGGCTGGAGAACACCATGGAGGCCATGGAGAAGTGAGTGCACCTGCCTGGCCAAGCTGCCGGGTAAGGTTGTGCCGGTTGTGCACTGCATGACACCAAGGGGTGCCACTCACTTCCTAGTCTGGGTGACTGGAGCCTCCTGGAGGTGTGTAGCACACAGCCTGCACATTCCACCTCGAACTCTGCCCCATGCTCCCCAAACCTCCCCACCACCCCACAGTCTGGCCCATCCCCGTCCCCCTCCCACCACTGACCTTCACTCCCTTAGCTCCATGGCCCAGCGAGCTGACCTCCTAGAGCTTGACTGCCAGCTGACACGGGACGGCGTGGTGGTGGTGTCGCACGATGAGAACCTGTCCCGCCAGTCAGGCATGAATAGGGATGTGGGCAGCCTGGACTTTGAGGTGGGCCTTTGCCCCCACTGTACCCAGAGAGCCACCATGCCTCCATGCATGCCTCCTGGTGACATGCTCCCTGCTCTCCCCAGGAGCTGCCCCTCTACAAGGAGGAGCTGGAGGTTTACTTCTCACCAGGTGAGAGCATGGGCTGTGAGCCTTGGGCTGAGCCAGCCCCCGCGGGGTCATGGCCTCAACCTCCTGCCCTCTCTTCTCTGGGACTCGCTCCCCGCCCTCTGGGTTCCCACCCCCACCCCACCAATCCTTTTCTGATCCCTCTTCCTACAACCCCCCAGGCCGCTTTGCACATGGGTCAGACCGGCACATGATGCGTCTGGAGGACTTGTTCCGGAGGTTCCCTCGGATGCCCATGAGCGTGGAGGTCAAAGGGGAAAATGACGAGCTCATTCACAAGGTGGTGCTGCAGGCAGGGGTGGGCGGGGCCCAGGGCCGGAGAGAAGTCTGACTTTCCCCTTCATCGCCTCCTCCTCTTCCCAGATAGCAGGCCTGGTGAGGCGCTTTGACCGCAGTGAAATCACCATCTGGGCCTCGGAGAAGAGCTCAATCATGAAGAAATGCAAGGCTGCCGTGAGTCCCTGGCCCTGCAGGGGCCTAGGCTGGAGGGGTCTAGGGGTTCTGGAGGAACTGGCCATGCGCAGGGTCTCCAAGGGTCGGATTTGGAGGGATGGGATGGTGGGGAAAGCGTGTGAGCAAAGGCCTGCTGGTGGGCACGGGGAGGTACACTTAGGCCTGCAATGCCAGGCCCAGATGTGGCTCTGATCCTGCAGGTAGTAGGGCTTCCTGAATGTCCAAAACTGTTTCTCCCGAAGGCCAAGCCTCCTCTCTGCTTCCCCAGGAGCAGACTGATCCCCCTTCTTCCTTCCCCTTGCCTCCCAGAACCCCGAGATGCCATTCTCCTTCACAACAAGCCGAGGATTCTGGCTGCTGCTGCTCTATTACCTGGGGCTGCTGCCCTTCATCCCGATCCCTGAGAGGTTTTTCATCTGCTTCCTGCCCACCATCATCAACAGGTACCCACAGGGTCCCTGTCTCCCTTCTTTGTCCTCCTCCAGGCCTCTGGCTGTTTCTGTCTTCAGAAAAACACCCCCCACCTCAAGCCCCATTGCACAGGGTCCCTTGTGGAGCGGGAGAGCCAGTTTCCCCAGCTCCCTGGCAACCCTCAAGGATAGATCCTGGGGTGCTTTGAAGTCAGTGGTTCTCACCCGGCATTCATAAATACTAAGGGGGCCACGAACCCCCTGAAATTCTGTGCAAATGTGTGTTGATGCGGATGGAGTTTTAGGACAAAATTCCACCCACCCCCGCAAAGCCCTGGTGCATAGTTGTGTATCCTAGTTGTAGGTCTTTCTAGCTGTTCTATATGGGATGCCACCTCAACATGGCTTGATGAGCGGTGAGTAGGTCCCTGCCCAGGATCCAAACCGGGGAACCCTGGGCCACCGAAGTGGAGCATGCGAACTTAACCACTACACCACCGGGCCGGCCCCTAGGACAAAGTTTTTATTCATCCATTCATCTGACAAATATTTATTGAATGCCTACTCTGTTCCAGGTGCAGTTACACTAGTAAATAAGACCAGTGTGGGTGGGGTAAGGCCCTCAGTGAGCTTACAGTCTGGCTGAGGAGACAGATATTAATTACAGCATCACTCTCTGATTCTCAAAAGGAAAAGCAAGCATTTTCCTGTTGGGAGACAAGGATTAACAAAGTAACAGCGCGGGGTGGGGGTGGGGGTGGGGGTGGGGGGGCCGGCCCCATGGCATAGCGGTTAAGTGCGCGTGCTCCGCTGTTGGCGGCCCGGGTTCGGATCCCAGGCGCGCACCCATGCACCGCTTGTCGGGCCATGCTGTGGCGGCGTCCCACATAAAGTGGAGGAAGATGGTCACGGATGTTAGCCCAGGGCCAGTCTTCTCAGCAAAAAGAGGAGGATCCCCACGGATGTTAGCTCAGGGCTGATCTTCCTCACACACACAAAAAAAGTAACAGCTGGGTAAAGTATCAGGAATTTGGATCCTTCCCCAGCTCTCAAGCCTGGCTCCTCCCTTTGCTTTTTGAGAACTCCTCTGTGGTGGCTCCCGGTGCTTTCTGCTCCCCTCTGTTGTCCTAGCCAGCCCCCACAATCCCTCCCTACAAAGAGATCATTGTACTACAGAACTTTGTATACATACCTTTTAATACACGGTTTACAAAGTGTTTTCACATCCTTTAGTTTATGGGAGCTTTACCTTGCAGCACCCCCAGGAGATACAGGAATCGACCCCCATAGTACCCATGGAGAATCTGAGGCTCAGAGAGGTTCTGTAATTTGCCCAAGGTCACACAGCAAAGCCTGCCTTGGGACATTGTAGAAGGGCCTCTAAAGTCACGCCTGCAGTGGGACAGTTAGGGGCAAGTAGCCAACCCATTAAGCGCTATCTTGTCTCAGGAAGCTGGACCAGCCCAACCAGGAAGACCTCCAGATTACATGTCCAGCTTGAGAATCAAGCGGAGTGCTGGTCCTGGCCCCACCACGGATTTGGTGTGTGACCTTGGGCAAATCACTTTAGCTCTTGAAGACTCAGTTTCCTCTTCTGTAAAACGGTGAGGTGAGGGGCACACCCTCAAAGCAGGGAGTCAAGGATACAGGAGTAGGATCTCACTGCACGATGGGTTCTTGTGCAGTGCAGTTCTAGAAGAACTGCAGAGGTTCTTCTAGAGGGGGTGGGATTATACTAGTTAGGGAGTCACTACCAGCCCACCCCACCCCTGTGACAGAGACCCCCTGCAAGGGGCTGACCACAACACCACCTCTCCACAGGACCTACTTCCCATTTTCCTGCCCTGGGCTGAACCACCTGGCGGCTGTGGTTTCCAAATGGTGAGGTGGGGGAAAAGGTTGGGTGGAGTGTCCACATAAGCCCTGCCACCGCCCTTCTCCTTAGTCCCCTCTCATCATGGTCTTCGCCACCCCCCCCTCCCCACCAGGTTCATCATGAGGAAGAGTCTAATCCAACACCTGGAGCGGCGAGGGGTACAGGTAATGCTTCAGCAAGTAGGTGGTTCGGCGTGGGCCTAGCACAGCATTCCAGTCATAGCCCTGCCACCAACTAGCTGGGGCACTTGGGCAGGTCACCTTCTGAGTCTTGGTTTCTTCATCTGTAAAATAGGGATAATGGTATATTTAACTCTTCTGGATGTGTAACTGGTACTTAGTAAGGGCTTGATAAATGCCAGCCATGATGCTGCTGCTGATGTATTGAACTGTCCTGATCCCTGATGAGGGGAGCAGGGGAAAGACCAGAGAAGTGAAAAACCAGCCCAGTCCACCCCCTCCCTCTCTCCTGAGCACCAGCTTTGACCAGGTCATTTAATTAGCAGAACTTTGTTGAGAACGCACTGCGTTCCAGGCCCTGTGCTATCAAGGGCAGAGGAAGGAAATGAAGCAGGTCATCGCAGGGGCAATGAGTGGACAGAAAGGAAACAGTGCTGTGGTCTTTGGGGTCAGAGAAGGCCTTCTAGAAGAAGTGAGGAGCTGGCTTGCGGTGAGGGGAAGGGAAGAGACTCTCCCCAGGAGGCTCAGCATGTGGGAAGGCCAGGAGGAGCAGGAGGCCATGGCAGTCCGAGGAGCTGAGCCGGGTTCCACCAGGCTGCAGTGGAGGAATCGGCGCAAGGGGCGCTAGAGGAGGCCGCAGAGGCTGAGGCAGGCAGCCCGCGCACCTCAGTAAGGAGCCAGGACTTCAGCCTGAAAGGAAGAGAAGCTTTTGAGGGGCTTAAGCAGGGGAAAGACCTGATCCAATTGAGGTTTGCTGAGTGAGGGTCACTCTGGCCACCACGTGGAGAAGTGATTGTGGGGGCCACTGTGCAAGCAGAGAGGCTGACGCTGCCACTGACAGGATTTGGGCTCGGGTGGCAGCAGTGGGGATGGATGGAAGAATTACCCACAGACGGGCCAGGACCCGGCCACTGACCAGATGTGGGGGTGACTGAGGCATGGGGATGACAGCTCTTTCAGATCAGCCCTCCCACTCGGCGGGTCTTCACAACTCTGGAAGGTTGGCCCATCACTCTCATTGGTCACATTAAGAAACCAAGAGGTCCAGTGACTTGTCCAGGATACAGATACTACCTCTGCCTATCTCGGTGCCCACAAGAGGGGACTCAGGAGACAGGGAAGATGCGGAGCCGCAGCAGATGCTGGGAGGCATTGGCATGCTGGCAAACCTTCCACAACTGGCTCTCCGGAAAAAAAAATAACACCCTGATTTGAGTATTAGATAATTTCCCTGCTGTAGATACTCCCACTCTGGTGGATTTCAGGCTACCAGCATGAAGTCACTGAACACAGAGTTGGGAAGAGGTGTGTGGTAGCCCACTGTTACATAGTATTTCCATCTGACACGTTCAGCAGACATGAATAACCTTCAGAGCACAGGTAATAGTAAAATAATTAGGAAGTGATGAGTTTTGAGTATTTATTACCTTTGTTTTTAATATAATTTATTGAATTGCAAGTTTATATAATTTAATATTTAAGAATGGCTGTGTTTCATAACTAGTTTGCAAAATTCCTGAAAATTTAGCAATCAACTCCAGCATACCACTGCTGGGAGGTCTCTGCAGAGGAGAGCTCCCACCATCTGGATGCAACGGAAAGTTCCAGGTAAAGTTGTTTGGAAACTACAAGCCCCTCCCTCCCCACGCAGGTGATATTTTGGTGCCTTAATGAAGAGTCAGATTTTGAAGTAGCCTTCAGGCTGGGGGCCACTGGCATCATCACTGATTACCCCACAGCCTTGAGGCGCTACCTGGACACCCAAGGAGCAGCTGCCCGGGCCTCCTGAGCCTGGAGGCCTTCGCCCTCTCCCCTATTTCTCTTCCCCAATAAATACTTTCTTTTCAGTCATGTCTTTGTGCTTGGGCGACAGAGTGGGGGAGAGCCTAGAAAACTGCCAAGATGGCAGCTTAGGGCGGAAGAAGCCAGCCTAGGGCCAGAGTCTGGGGCCCTAACCAGCCTGACCCACTGGTTCCACTACATTCCAGACCTACAGTAGTACCACACCCTATGCCAGCCTGGCCTCCACTCTCCTCAGGAATGTCCCTTGAGGAGCAAGGCCCCCTGCCCCTTCAAAGCCACAGATAATGGTTCCATTCTCCTGAGGCCATTAAGAGCCCCGGGGGCACACAGCAAGGGACTTGACTCACGTGACTGCAGAGGGTGGGCATGGCTGGGACAGCGCCCATCTGCTGCCTCAGCCATGCCAACCTTCCACTCCCAGGTCTCCTACTCCAGAAGCTCCCAAATTCCTCAGCCCTGTCCAGCCCTAGAGCCCTCTTCATTTAGTGAATCACATATTTCACAAATGTTCATTGACTACTCTAGGCCAGGCTGGGTACTGGGGCCACTGCAGGGAACAAGACAAGTCTAGTACGGCAGACACATGTTTAAAAAGACATTTTCGACCGAGTTCAGAGGTGAGCAAGGGAAAGGAGGAAGCCCACAGCAGACACCTAACCCAGCCTGGAGGGGCAGGGGCATCAGAGGAAGTGATGCTCAACAAGAATGGGCTGGTTCCGTGGGTCTGCCTCCCGGGGGTCTAATACAGATGGACATCTTTAGCTCTTCCATTCCAAGAGTATGTCCCTGCTGCTACCGCAAAGACGGTGGAATCAGACCAAAGTCAGAATCCTAACTGCCTCTCACGAGCTGGATAACTTCGGGAGAGCTGCTAGACCTCTTTGGCCCTCAGTTCCCCGGTAAAATGGGAACAATAGCAGAAGCTGCCTCGTAGGACTGCTGCGGGGATTAAGGGAGTGGGGCACCGGCGGCGGGTAAAGGCGGATAACTATCATTTCCCGGGGACTTGCGTCCAGACACCATCATCCTCCTAAACCCACGCCAGGTCAGGAACCTCAGATCCTTGCCCCTCAGAGCCGCGCGAGGCCGGGGCGGCGCAGCTGGCTGGCCGGGGGACCGGCCGCAGCCGCATTTCCGGGCCGGCGGGCGCCAGGAGCAGGAGGAAGGGCAGCCCAGGCCTGCGCGGCCGCCGTGTGACGCGCCCCCTCATTTGCATGCTGCGCGTCGATTGGCCACGGCGGCCGCCGGGACCAGAGGCCGGCCCCCTCCCCCTCCCGCCGCAGCCGCGGCAGCAGCTGGTCTCGGTGTAAACAAGTCGGGGCGGCTGCGAACCCGGGCCTGGGGGGACGGCGCCCACCAGGAGCGCCCCCCACTCCCAGGCCAGGCCACCTCGGCGGACCGGGCCCCCGCGCGCCCAGGCGAGGTGAGGCCCGCAACGTCAGGGCTGCGCGTCGCCCCGCGCCCCCGCCCCGCCAGCGAGGACTGCCCCCTTCCCCCGGCGCCCGCCCCCCACCCCCACGCCCCGGGTGAGCCCCGGGGTCTCAGGTAAGGGTCCGCGATGCAGGTAAGACCCCCCCCCCCCCGACATAGACAAGGCCTCAGCGCCCCCGGGTAAGAGCCCCTCCCTCCTAGGTGACCCTCCACCTTCAGTGAGGCCTCCTGCCTTCTGCAGGTGAGGGACCCTCTCCCCATGTGAACTCCCTGTACCTCAAGTGAAGCCGTCCCCCTTCGCCCAGCCGTTCAGATGAGGTCCTAAGGACCATCCAATTCCTAACCCCTCCTTGCTCCCTCTAAACGAAGAACTGACAGCTCATCCACGCTAAAGCCCCTTCCTCCAGCTTCAATTGCCAGGTCAGCAGGGGTGGGGCTGAAAGCAGGTGGGTGACTCATCCTGAGTTCCTCCTAGCCTCAGTTTCTCTACTCATGCAACTTGAGGCCTCCTCAATGAGTCTAAACTGAGACGCTTCTGGCCCCTGGAGAGGCTGCTGGCTCTAGGGAGAGGAGACAGCAGCCAAGTGTGACAGAGAGAGTCCCCGTGGCCCTGGGCGTGCCTGTATGTGTGTGGCCCAGCTCCTGACAGCCCACTCACTTCCTCTCCGGCAGGCACTGGGCTCCCTCTGCTCCCCTTGGGCCGCTCCCCGCGTGGGGCCACTGCCCCCGGCCCCCGCCATGGTGCGGATTTCAAAGCCCAAGACATTTCAGGCCTACTTGGATGATTGTCACCGGAGGTATAGCTGTGCCCACTGCCGCGCTCACCTGGCCAACCACGACGACCTCATCTCTAAGGTAACCAGGTCACAGTCGGGGCTGAAATGCGAGGCTAGAGGGGCTGCCTGGTAAAGCTCCCCACCAATAGCCTTGACCTCCCTTTTCTCTCCCTCCCACCCTTTAGTCCTTCCAGGGCAGTCAGGGGCGTGCCTACCTCTTCAACTCTGTGTGAGTATTTGCCCATCCTTCTTTCTTTCTCTGACCTCTGTTGTGACCTGTGACCCCTGGCATCATGCTGAGACTCCTAGAGTCCCCTGGTTCAGGCAGGAAGGTATTATGGCCCTTCTCTTGGACACTAAGGACAGACACAGTTGGATACAAGATAGAGGGGGGCTTGGTGATGGCGGGACCCTCCCTGGGACTGCCCCCATGTCGCCGCAGGGTGAACGTGGGCTGCGGGCCAGCCGAGGAGCGGGTGCTGCTGACAGGCCTCCATGCTGTCGCTGACATCCACTGCGAGAACTGCAAGACCACTTTGGGCTGGAAATATGTGAGTCAGTGACCTCTCACCCCAGGCTAGCCTTTGACCTGACCTCACATCACCTCATCACAAGCAGTCATCTGGTAATCTTTCAGCCTGTACAGGCCCAGCTCACATGAGTCAAACTGTCTTTTCATTCTCTGACCATGTTTCTTGTCCCTCACATCCTACAAGGGCTTTTAGAATTTTTCTCTTAACCCATCCCTCTCCTCACAGGCACAAGTATCCCCATTTTAGAGATGAGGATATAATCAGAATTACCATTTATTGAATGCTTATGTGTCATGCACTGTTATGTGCTTGGCATATATTATCTCATTCAATCATTACAACAATCCTGTAGGTAGAGTCTATTATTATCTCCACTTTACAGAAGAAGAAAGGAAGGCCCAGAGATGTTAGGTACCTTGCCCAAGGTCACACAACTGGTAAGTAACAGAATAGGGACCAGAATTCTAGTTTTGTTTTTTAACTCGAAACCCTTGACCCCCAGCTTCTGTTCCCGTTCAGAGGATCAGAGAAATTGCCCAAGCAACACGGAGCCGGGGTCCATGAGCCTCCTTTTCCACTGCCCTCACTGCCACTGCTGCTGTCCAGGGTCTCATTTCACTGCCCTGAGTCTCATTTCCTTATCTGGCAGTGGAGGATAAAGCTGCTACCTGGCACCCAAAATTGTTATGGGGATCAGATTAGATGCAGCAAAAGAAGATGCTCTTGGGGAACTGCAAGGGACAGGACTCCTGAGGCATCGCTTGGAGCTGTGATGCCACTGTGAGGTGGATGCCCCAGGCAGAGACCGGCAGACAGACAGCCCTGACCTGACTTCACCCCTGGCCCTGCCACAGATTTGCTTTGTGTCCCCAGACAGGTGGCTTTGCCTCTCTGGACCACTGGGAAATAAAGAGGTGGCCTAATCCAGGGGTTAAAAACTCAAGTGCTTGCAGGGCCAAGCAGATACTGTGGATCTGCAAAAGGGGCAACATACACCTGGGAAGGCGGGACAGTTTTTGGCAAACTGGAGTGAGCATGGTCTGCCTCTATTTTAGTATTTTAAAGTTATTAAACTCTCTACTGGCCAAACAAAACATATGCGTAGGCCAAAATTTGGCCCTCAGGCTACTGGTTTGTAATCCCCGGATCTTTTAGAAACTTCCATATCCTCTCTGTTGGAGCCACCATTAGTACTTAAAAAGTACCCGTAATTCATAGAGTTTTGTCTATCCCCTGTTAGTGAGAAACCTGGCCCTGCCATTTACCAGCTGTCTGCGTGCAGGTGGCTTGGCTTCTCTGGGTGACAGTTTCCTCCTATGTAAAATGGGGCCAATCATATCCACTCCCCAACCCCTGTCCCTTTGGTAACGCCCTTGCCTCAGAGATGACGGCCTCTCCCCTCCTTTCAGGAACAGGCCTTCGAGAGCAGCCAGAAGTACAAAGAGGGGAAGTACATCATTGAACTCAACCACATGATCAAAGACAACGGCTGGGACTGACCCCTGCTCCTGCCGCATGTGGCTCCAGCCCGGCCTGGCCGCCAGGGGGCGCCACTGGCTTCCCTCCACCCGAAGGGAGCTCTGGACCCTCAGGGCCCTTGCAGAGGAAGGATCCAGCTCCTGTACATATATATTTTATTGCATGCACTGTGACCTTGGGGGGAGCTCAGAAGGTGGATGACACCCCCGCACCTCCCTGCGATCTGGCTGGCTTGGATCTCGTTTTTAACCCCTTCCTGCCCCGCCTTCCCTATAGATATGGCCTACGTGCTGCTCTCTTGGCCCCAGTGCACCGTCTGCCCTGTGAACTTCTCCTCCCACCGGGCCCTTCTTACCCCACGCGCGTCTGCTCCCCTTGTTCTGTAGCGTTTGTACATAATAAAACAATGGAGTGGAGACAGCCCAGGCTCATGTGGAATCCAGGAAAGGGGGACTCCACGCAGATTCCTGCCTCTATAGACCTGTTCCCTTTTGAGTCCCGACGCGGCATGGAGTAGGCACGGTGGTCAAAGGTGGGAGCCTGCATTCCTGGGGCCTGGCTTCAGCCATGTTCTCTAGGACCCAGGACGGGTCTCACTGCCGGTGGAGATCCCCGAGCCCACTCTAGCTCCCTAGGCCTTGACCTCGGCTGATCTGCGTCTTGTCGGCCTTAGCGTTTTGCCGCCGCCTAGGGGCAGTTCTCCTGGGAGACAACCGCGCCGCCAGTTTCGCCGCCCATCTCGTCTCGACTACAACTTCCAGCGGCCCCAGCGGCAACTCTTTGTCTTCTCTGCGCCGAGTCTCGGCGCTGGGCCTGCTGGGAAGTGTAGTTCCGAGGGTTCCCCAGCGCGGGACCTTCTGGGAAACCCAGGCGCCGGCCGTCAGGAACTGTCGAGCTGCGCCGGCGCCTCTAAACTTTTGAGACTTGGCCAAAGGTGGAGGATTTTCAGAATGGGAACTAGGAAGGACTGCAGGATTCAGGCTTCGGCTGTGAACTCCTCGAGGTCCCCAGTGTCCTCGTAACAATAAGCTCAGGCTGTGTCCCTCCAGCCCTGCTCTTTCCCTCCAGTCATGCTTAGTCCCTCAAGCCCTGTCCTTCAAGTGAAGGGAGGTCACCTGCCAGAAAAGCCTGGGCGCCACAGTCTGCCCCAGGACTCCAGGCTCCATCCCAGGGTCCAGGTCACGCCCCTCAGTAGGTTATCCCTAGCCGGGGCTCCCCCCGTGGGAACGGGGACCAGCTGGCCGGAAGCGCCAAACTGCGTCCCTGTCCGAGCCCCGGGGATCAATCAGGCCGAGGAGTTAATTATGTAATGAGGGGGCAGGGGGTCGGGGCTAATGAAGCCTGGGGGGAGGAGGGGAGAAGGGGAGGGTACCCAGGTATCCGGCCCCCTCTTGGACCCCTTCCAGGCCCCAGGGGTCTCCACCCCAGCCCAACTCCAGGGCCCCAAAGAGGGGAGGGGCTGTGATCCTGGGTCTGGAAGAGGCTGAGCTGTGAGCTATAAAGGGGGCATCTCTCAGCACTGGGGGACTCTAGGCAGTGTGACCTGAAGCTAAACAGGACTACTCCATGTACCATCCACGGGAGTTGTACCCCTCCCTGGGGACCGGCTACCGCCTTGGGCCGCCCCAGCCTGGGGCAGATTCCAGCTTCCCACCCGCCCTGGCAGAGGGCTACCGCTATCCTGGTGAGCTTGGGATGAGCTCCTGTGTGTGTGGATTGGGGGGGTGCTGTGGCGCCTGGCTGACTCCTCATTCTCCCCTCGTCTCCAGATCTGGACACTCCCAAACTGGATTGCTTCCTCTCTGGGATTGATGCTGCTCCCCGCCCCCTGGCTGCTCCCCCACCTCTGCCCCCTCTGCCCCCAGCCCTGGGCACTGAGCCAGTCCCCCCAGCCCCAGAGGCCCTTCAATCACTCCCTGGAGTAAGCCTGAGCCTGGAGAACCGGGAGCTGTGGAAAGAGTTCAACTCCGTGGGAACAGAGATGATCATCACCAAAGCTGGGAGGTGAGGGGGCTAGGCCAGGGTCAGAGGACCCAGGGTGTTCCTGGTGGGGGTCTCTTGGGAAAGCAGAGTTCCTGGTGAGGGGGCTAGGTGTGGGAGTTTCTAGGGGGCCTAGAGCTCTGCCTAAGTTCACAATGTGATTGTGGCCTGGGTGAGGGGTCATTCTGTGGCAAGGGTCAAGGGTCAGTCTGTGGAGTCTGTGGCTGGTTTAGAGACCAGCCTATGGCAAAGGTCATAGGTCAGTCTAGGCTGGGGTCAGAAAGTCTGGCTGGTTTATGGGTTAGTATGTGGCCTGGATGAGGGATCAGTCTGTGGCTGGAGTCAGGGTTCAGACTATGATTAGAATCAAGGGCCAGCCAGTGACCAGCATCAGGGAAATCTGGCCAGGATCAGGGGTCAGTATGTGACAAGGTCCTGGGTCACCCTGGAGGCAAGGATGTGGTCAGTGTGTAGCCTGTATCAGGGTCTTTATCTAGGCCAGGAGCTCAGGCCTTAGCTTGGTAAGTCCTCTGCCTCGCTGAAGGCACAGCATTTTTTTTTCTGAAGCACATTTGTCCAGGTGCTGTAGATTCTGGTGCTGGAGATCAGGTGAGGAGGCCAGGGTGGGGAGCAGGAGGCTCTTGGCAAGATTTCCGAGAGAAAAACGTGTCACCTCTGCTTCTGCAAATGGAGTTTGAGGAGCCGGGAGTCAGGAGTCTGGGCTCTGCTCCTAACCTGGTGTGTAACCCTGGTCAGATCACCTGTCTGTCCTGTTTCCCATCTGTGAAATGGGATGAGACGAGCTTCCAGCTCTCAGACCCTGCCCTCTGAGTTCTGATTCCACCTCCTCAACGTTTCTCTCATAGAACTGGATGAGCTGGTGCCTATGGCCCCTTGCCGATCCTGGGTCCACTCCTGGCCAGTGGGTAGCTCCAGGCCTCTCTCGTCCCCTTCCCTGTCCAGGCGCATGTTCCCTGCTTGCCGGGTATCAGTCACCGGCCTGGACCCCGAGGCCCGCTACCTGTTTCTTCTTGATGTGATTCCGGTGGACGGGGCTCGCTACCGCTGGCAGGGCCGGCGCTGGGAGCCCAGCGGCAAGGCAGAGCCCCGCCTGCCTGACCGCGTCTACATTCACCCTGACTCTCCTGCCACTGGTGCCCACTGGATGCGGCAGCCTGTGTCTTTCCATCGTGTCAAGCTCACCAACAGCACACTGGACCCCCACGGCCACGTGAGGCCCAGGCGGGGACCCCAGATGGGGGTTGGGGATGGGGCCCGGGGCAGGAGGTCACTCCTGTTTCTTCTCTCCCAGCTGATCTTGCACTCTATGCACAAGTACCAGCCCCGCGTACACCTGGTGCGGGCCGCCCAGCTTTGCAGCCAACACTGGGGGGGCGTTGCCTCCTTCCGCTTCCCTGAGACCACATTCATCTCCGTGACAGCCTACCAGAACCCACGGGTAAGTGAGCCTGCTTGAGGGGGTGGCGGCGCCCTGCCCAGGCTGCGGGAGCTTTGACCCTGAGTGTGTGCCCCCAGATCACACAACTGAAGATCGCTGCCAACCCCTTTGCCAAGGGCTTCCGGGAGAATGGCAGAAACTGTAAGAGGTGGGCATTGTTCATTCGTTCACTCGTTCATTCAGCAAATATTTATTAATCGCCCACTATGTGCCAGGCACTGTGCTGGATGCCAGGAACACAATGGTAAGTAAAGACATTTCTTCACTCATTGATTCGACAGACACTTGTTTAGTACCTGCTCTGTGCCAGGCGCACTTCTAGGCACTGGAGGTGCATCAGTAAACAAAACAAACTAAAGTCCCTGCCCTCAGGAACTGATTCTCTTCTAGTGGGCAGACTAGACAGGTAAACAAGAGAAATAAATAAAAGCTTATAGGTTAGGAATAAGTTCTAAAGAGAAAAGAAACAAAGCAAGGGAGGAAAATAGGAAGGGCTGGAGTGAGGTATTTTAGATTAGAGGCCTGGAAAGGTCCTGAAGGAAGTATGAGAGGGAGCCATGTGAAGATCTGAGGAAAAGCCTACCAGGGAGTGGGAACAGCATGTGCAAGGGCCCTGAGGGGGGAGCATGCCTGAGGTGTAGCTGGAGTGGAGAGGCAAGTTGAGAGGTGATGGGGAGCTCCCGCCAGATTATGTTGGACAGTAAAGGTTTAGTTAGGACTTTGGCTTCTATTCTGAGTACTGCCCCCTCAGAGCTGGCCTTTGCGCTCAAGGAGCTTACAGTCAGGCAGAAGAGACAGACGTGACTCAGAGGATCACCCTACCAAATGTAAAAGCAGAACTGTTGACAAATGTTATCAGGGAGGGTGTGTGGTGCTGTGGGAGGTTGGGAGGACTTCCTTGAGGAAGTTCTGCTTGAACTGGGACAAGAAGGATGAGCTAAGCAGGTGAAGAGGGGATGGAAGAGGATTCCAGAGTGGGGCTGAAAAGCAGCTACAGTGGAGATGGGCAGAGCGAGCAAGATGGGGTGAGCTGGGTTCAGACCATGCCCTGGCCTTGTAGCTTGGGAAGGAGTTTCCATTAATTCTAAATACAATTGGAAACCATTGGAAAGTTTCAAGTGGGAAATAAATTCCAGCTCAGCCACTTTCTAGTCATTTAATTCTCTGGCCTTCAGTTCCTTCATCTGTAAAATGGGTATAATAATGGCACCTACCTGATAGGGTCCCTGGGAGGGTGGAATGCCTGGCACCTGGTAAGTGCTATTATTACCATCATCATTACCATCATCACCATCATCACTGTCGTCATCATCACCACCACCACCACCCCTCTTCCCCAGGGAGCGAGACGCCCGTGTGAAGAGGAAACTGCGGGGCCCAGAGCCAGTAGCCACAGAGGCCTATGGGAGTGGAGGTGAGTGTAGTCCTGGTGGTGATGGGGACAGGCCTGAGATGCTGATCCTCCTTGGCCCAACCTGTCCCTTCTGTCTCCCCAGATGCACCAGGTGGTCCCTGTGATTCCACTCTGGGTGGGGACATTCGTGAGTCAGATCCAGAGCAGGCCCCAGCGCCCCGGGAAGCTGCCCCTGCCCCAGCTCCTCCATGTGGTGGCCCCAGTGCCGAGGCCTACCTTCTGCACCCTGCAGCTTTCCATGGGGCCCCTGGTCACCTTCCAACCAGGCAAGTGGGACAAGGTCACAGGGCTGGGCTGTTCCAGGCTGGGGCGGGGGGGGGGGGGTCCTGCTCCCCTGTTCTGACACCTCTCTCGCCACTTCAGGAACCCCAGCTTCCCTGAAGCTCCAGACTCTGGGCGCCCAGCCCCCTACTCAGCAGCATTCCTGGAGCTGCAGCCTGGGCCAGGCGGCTCTGGATACCCAGCAGCTGCACCCCCAGCACCCTTTGCCTCGCACTTCCTCCAAGGGGGCCCCTTCCCCCTGCCCTACCCTGGACCTGGGGCTTACCTCGATGTAGGCTCCAAACCAATGTACTGAGCTATTGCGGGGCCCCTCTGCCTCCCTCCCTGTCCTCCATTACAAACCTCCAGTTCCCTTCCCCCAGGCCCGTAGCCCCCTCGCTTCCAGCGGCCCCATCCCCCACACCAAATGGCTGCCTTGGGCCTCCCCACTCCACTTCACACTTTGATTTCACTCCCACCCCCTCTGGCTTCAAAGCTCTGGCTAAGCTGCTGCGAGTCCAGCTGGGGCCAGCTTCCCCTTCCCAGCTCTCACCTCGGTGTGAATGGAGGGAGGCTCTGCCTGGCCAAATGGGCCTCGGACCAGCACCCCCACCTCCCCGGCCTCACCCTTGGGCTCAGCAAGTTCTTCCCCCTCGCCCCAACGCAAGCCACACCCATCTGTTCTCAGGACCAGAGTGTTTTGGTTAATAAAACTCTAAAGACATCAGTGCTCTGGAAACATTGGGCTAACGGGTGTTCGCCCCTGGGCAGCGTGGGGGTGAGCAAAGGTTTTGCAGGAAGACCCAGGCCCCGATCTAGACTTGCTATTTCCAGCTGCCTGACCTTGTGCATGTACATCAACCTGCTCCAGGCCTGTTTCCTCTTCAGAAAGATGGGGGAATCCATGTCCTGACGCTCATTGTCTTGAGAAATAAATAGGGCTGCCTCTGAGGACCCAGCCCTCTACCTGGCACTCAGGAAGCCCTGGGGAGAGGTCACTGTCACTGGATGGGGACCAGGAGGCTCTAAGCAAGTTGACTGGCCTGAGCCTCACCTTCCTGGTGGCAGGATCAGGGCTCCGGAGCAGTCAGGGCTCCGGAGCAGTCAAGGTCCTGATGACCACCCCAGGTCCCAGGCCAGTATTGCTGCTCATTCCCAATCAAGTCTGACACAAACCCAAAGACCATTTTTCCTCTTTTATTAGAATTTTTTTTCTTTTCTTTTTCTCAAAACTTTTATCTAAAAACAAACAAAAAAAAAAAAAGGAAAAAATTATTGGAAACTTCATAGTTCAAGTGGGGAGAAAGGAGAGGACGAGCATGGAAGTGAAGCTCCGAGCCTCTTCAGAGAAAGTCCTCACCCTCGAAGTGCCCTCTTTGGGGAGAGAGCAGAGCCAGGGACAGCCCCCCTCCATGCCCAGCCTCCGTCTGGAGAAGAGGGCAGAGTCACAGTGGTCCGAGGGCCAGAGGGCCCTGAGGGGGGCAGGGGCCGAAGGGGTCACAGGAAGTAGTCTGCCACGGGCTTCTTGGAGGGGATGCCCCGTGTCTCTTGGGGAGCAGCCTCGAAGATGATGAAATCTTTCTGGAGATGCTCGTCCAGCTCCAAGATGGCGGCCACGTTCCCACAGCTGGAAGTGAGAGGGCAGCAGTGTTGGCGTGTGTCAGCCCAGATGCCCACCCCCACCTCGACCTCCCGGCCCAGGCAGCTCACCGGTAGCAGTAGTTGGGTGCCGACCACACAGTGAGCACAGTCTCATTGAAGTGCCACTTGTAACCTTCCATCACCAGTTGGTGGGCACGGCAGATCATGTCAATGTCGTTAGCTGCATTGAACTGGGCCACCACATCACTGCCAAATAGGTAGCCAGCCCCACGGGGGCTCACGCCCCAGCCTGTTGTGTCTGAAGCAAATGAAGGTGAGGATAGGGAGAGGGTGTCCTCAAGGCTTCTCTGGCTGCCTATTGCCCTTTGAGGACTATCCTGTCCCCCTCCCTCAGTGAGACTCATGGGGCAAGAGCACAGGGCCTGAATGTGTTCCGGGGTCTCCTGGGGGATAGGACAGCAAATGTGGGTGGAGATAAGTTCCAAAGAATTTCCTGACAGTTGGAGCCACCTCATAATCAGAGTGACCAGCTAATTTACTGTCCAAACAGGTACACACAAGAGTGAAAGGAGGTACTCACAGTAACCATGCTAGCAAGGGCTGTCCCCGCTAGCCAAGGTAACAGGGCAGTGGGCACAGCAGTGAGGGAGCCGAGGCTGTGTGTCATGGCAGAAAGAGCCCTGGACTGGTATTTGGGAGACTAGGCTTTCAATCTTCGCTCTGTTCCACACTAGCTGGGGAACCCCACAAAATGAGGGGTCCTCAGGGGGGTATCATTTTGGGAGCCTGCCCTTTGCAGAAGCCCCTTCACATTCAAGCAGCCAATGGTGTTGTCTTTAACAAGCCCCTGAACCATGATGTACAGGCCCCAAACCCCTCTCTGAGCTCAGAGCACCCAGCTACCTGCCCTCCAGTCCCTCACTGAGGGATCCAGCCCGTCAGCAGGTCAAGCACGGACACCAGGATGACCAGCCCACTCTGCTCTTCCCCAAACACCTGGCCTGACTGTCCCTTCAAGGCACTTGCTTCACACACAGGACCCCTCAGTCTCTCGCCAGACAAGGGTAGAGCCCGCCCGCCCTGCTCCACCCGCCTGCCCTCACCTTCAGGGTCGGACCAGAGCAGGTCACACATGGGCCCGTCATGAGGCACCTCTTGCTTTCGGTCAATCGTCCGGATCTGGTCCAGGGTCTGGATGGAGGGGGAGAGGCCGCCGTGCACACAGAAGATCTAAAGGGGAGAGCAAGGCAGGAGGGAAGAGAGGCTGGGCCCCAGCGCCTCTCCCACCCCTCCCAACCCTGTGGAGCCCTGGACTGGCCTACCTTGCCATCGATGATGGCCGACAGGCTGAGGTAGTCAAAGATCTCAGTGCAGTAGCGCCACACGGTCACCGAGCCATATTTGCGCAGGCACTCATCATAGAAGCCGTAGACCTGAGTGATCTGGCGGCTCTCATGGTTGCCCCGGATCAGGGTGATGCGGTCAGGATAGCGAACCTGGAGGGAGCCACCACGCCAGGGCTGGGGTCTGGGATCTGTCTCCCCCTCGGAGACCTCCTCACACCTGCCAGCCCCACTCCATCCTCATTGCCACTGCCCTGGCCCAGATTCATGTCATCTCTTACCTGAATCATGCTGCATCCACCTGATAAGCTCGCAGGCCCTCTTCCAGAGGATGCAAAGCCGCCCCCGCCCCCAACAACTACAAACCTAATGGCTCCTCTCTCACCCGCCAGGCACAGAGCAAGCCCTTAGCAAGACGTTCAAGGTGCTTTGTCATCTGGCCCCTTACCACCTTTCTCCCACCAATGGACACTGTGTCTAGTTGAACTCAACTCCTTGCCATGTTCTGAACACAGTGAGTCTCTATTCCCTCCCCTCCAATGCCGCCCCTCTGACCTCATCCTCTAGGGGCCCAATGAGATGCCCCAAGTCAAGGAAAGCTTCTCTGACCACCCCCTGCCAGGCAGAATCTGTCTCTCACCAGCAGCTAAGCTCAGAGTTGGGGGTGGGCAGAGCAGGAGATGAGGGTGGAAAGGATGCAGGCAGGTCAGGCCTGAGGTGGCCCAGGTGTGGGCTCCAGAAGCTGGGGGTTCCCACCTTAAGAGCCAGCAGCAGGAGGAACGTTTCGACGCTATAGAAACCACGATCCACAAAGTCCCCCATGAAGAGGTAGTTGGTCTCAGGGACGTCGCCTCCCACCTGGGGGGAAGGAGAAGGTTCTAATTGGTCCTAAACTGTCCCCCAGCCACTGTGGTGGCCCCTTTTCCTGTCAAGTTGAGGCTTGTCTTTCATGAAGGGCCCAGCTAACTAGTCGTGCCCCGACTCCACACACTAAATTCAAAGCTTCCACTCTCAATAAAGGCTCTTCCAGTCAGCGCCCCAGGTCACCTTCCCCAGTGTTTCCCCACACTCACTCTGAACAGCTCCTTGAGGTCATAGAATTGTCCATGGATGTCACCACATACCTGGGAAATAAGAAGCGGGGTCAAGAACTCACACAGTCCGAAAGCCTCTGCTCCCAGGGGCTATCCTTCAAAACACCCACTGCTTTAGTAGATCCTTTTTGCTCTTAGCTAAGCCTCTACTTCTCAGGGCCAAAACTCTACTCTCCTACCCCAAGTTAGCCTGGTCTGGAATGTGCCCTCATCCCACAATGAGTGCCAACTATTCTGTGGGCAAACGCTAGAGCCAGGTCTTTCCAGCTAGACCTGCAGCTCCTGGAGGACCTAGCCCCTCCTCTCCCTACTCCCCTCAAGGTAACCGAGAATAAAGGTACTAGTAACACAGAAAACATAGAAATGTGGGGAGCAGAATCACTCACCAAACTAAAAGTCCTGCCCTGGCCAAGAGTATCCCCCCAACAAATCAAAAGACCCTTCCCATAACATCCATTTCTTATAGCAAGGCTCCCTTGAAGATGGGGGAGGGGACCGAAACATGGGGCTTTCTGGGCTCCCAGGGATGAGGGCAGACTTTTGGAGCCAGCAAGACTAAGGGGAATGTCCATGTGCCTAAAAGACCAAGGTAGGCTCTGGAAGGACAGACGGTACTCACTGTGACTGGCGAGTCTACCCTCTGCACGTTGCTCTCCTCTACCAAGATCTCTCTGGAGACAGGAGAAGACCAGGGTCACCACAGCCAGGCCAGCCCAGCCCAATTCCTGACCTTTTTTGGGGGGGGGAGGGGAGGATATGAGGTGGTCCTTGAACCTCTAGGGGGCAGGAGTGAGGTGTGCAATTCCCCCAGGATAGGCTGACCACAGCCCCCACCGCTCAACACCCTTCCATGGCTCCCCGCTGCCAACAGGCCAAAGCTCAGGCTCTTGCTTCAGCATTCAAAGCCCTTCCAAGCAGGACGTGACTTTCCTGGCCTTGCCCCTCCCTGCTGCTCCCTTTCACACGGCCAGCACTCAGTCTCACAAAACAGACCCCCTCCTCCTCTCCACAGAGCCCTCTGCTCACGCTCCTCCCTCAGCCTCAAGCGCTCTGAGACTGTGTTCCTGGCTGAGCTCTGCAGCCCCTCTCTACTCATCACGGGGGCCTTCTCCCAGAATGCCCAAAGGCACAGGGGGTGCCCTGGGCAGGCTACTCGCCAGATGTGATACACTGTGATCAGATGTGCTCCCCTTCCAAGTGATACGCTGTTGCTACTTTTTCATGCTTTATTTAGAGGAAGAGAGGAGTTTGTTCCTTCATTTCTTTTTGCAGTGCAGTCTACTTCTACTGGAGTGAGCATGACATACAACCACTTTTTCAGTTAGACACCCAATTTCAGTAGCACCCTATTTCCAGATTTTGTCCTTGATGATGGCAGGAGTGAACATTCCAGTTCACATCAGGCGCCAGGACTGTGGTAAGAGCTTTGCACAGATGATGATGCATGCAATCATCACCCTCAAAGGCAGGCACTGTGACGATGCCCACTGCTCAGATGAAGAAACTCTTGTATAGACGGGACCTGAACCAAGGCAGCCTGGCTGCAGGGCCCGGCTCTTCCCCAGCTATCCTGACGTGGGAGGGCCCCAGGCACCGGCTCAGCCCTCACTCTTTCTGCCAGTCTCCTCCCGCTGGATGCGGAGCTCCCTGGACGACCCTCAGGGCGCTCTGGATAACAAAGGCGGCTCGAGGGAGGTGTGCCGTGGCTTTCCCGGAACGGTGGGAGGCACTGGTGGTGGTCCAAGGGGCCATATAGCAACCAGGCCCCCCCACCTGTCCTGCATCTTGTGGTGAACATCCTCCCACATCAACTGCTTATAACGACCTTTCCAACCGGCTACGGGAGGTTCTTTTCATCCTCATCTGACAGATAAAGAAACAGGCTTAGATCATGCTGTGGCGGCATCCCACATACAAAAGAGAGGAAGACTGACACAGACGTTAGCTCAGGGACAATCTTCCTCAAGCAAAAAGACGAAGATTGGCAACAGATGTTAGGGCCAATATTCCTCACCAAAAAAAAAATAATAATCTCTAGGAAAAAAAAAAAGAAACAGGCTTAGAGAAAAAAGGGAAAGGATCAAGGTCACAAAGCTAGAGAATGGCAGAATTAGACCCCAGGAGCCCAATTTCCTGAGAATTTATGCCAGCCCTTTCCCAAGATGTGAGTCAAAACCCCACCTCAGTGCCAGTAGGGCCCCAGCGCGGTCTGGGAACAAGGCCCAGCCTCCGACCCCAGCTCTGTCCCTTGCAGCATATCACCAGCCCTCTCAGGGCTCGCCCCTGCTCCCCTTGACTTCCGCGAGGAGCATTACCTTTAGGAAGTGCCTACAAAAGAGCCAGGCCCTGTTCCTGGATATGCAGAATCTCATCTGAGCTCCATAATGATTTCAAAGACTTGGAGAGATCAAGTGACTTGATCAGGCTCATATTGTTTATAGCTGACGAAGCCGGGACTCATACTGGAGGCCACCTGATTCAAAACCCTCTGCACGTCTCATATGCTGACGTCTTTAACAGGAGCAAGTTCAACTCACACACTTCAGGCCTCTCTAGTTCCAAGGATTTGAGTCTACGTACCCTCTGAGCAAGCTGAAGCTCTGACACTACCAGCCTTGGCCTGGACTCCTGGTGGGTCCCCCAGAAGGCCATGGCCAGGTGCTAGAGTTGGCCCCCCTTCAGACTGGGCCTGCGATAATGGTGGCCAACTCAGGCCCCAGCCTAGTGCCTCCTGGCTCCATCTCAGCTTCAACTGGGCAAGACCCGCCTAGCCCTCAGTCCTCTACAGCTCCCTGCCGCCTCTCACACAGTCTAAATGTCTCTGCCTGGCTGTCAATGAGCATGGAGTATAGCGCAAGACCTGGATCCAAAACCAACCTCCCCTCCAACCAGCTGTGAGACTACAGGCAAAACATTATCTTCTCTGAGGCTCAGTTTCCTCTTCTGTGAAATCCTCACCCTGCGCTGCCTACTCCATAGGGCTGTGCAAAGAGCAACAAAGCCTGAACACATAACCTCTCTGTTTTTCTGAAATCTCCACAGTGCTATTTAAGCATTAGCTATCACCACCACCAAACTGAGCCAGGCCTGCGGGCAGATAAGACTTACGGGGAAAAAGAATAGTGCTAGGCAGAACAGTGCCAGACAGCAACTGATTTAAGTTCCTAAAAATGCCAATCAAGACTGAGTAATCAGGGATGACTAAAAACATCTTAGGGTCTGGTCAGGGAAGTTTTCTTGGGCTGGCAAAACACAGAAGAGCCACAGACAAGCATTCAAAAAGGGGCCTTGCCTGTTCACCAAACCCATGCAGCCTCTGACAGCCACAGGCCCAGAACCCAGCCCTGCCACTTTCTCTCTGGGTGATCTTAGTCAAGCCACTAGGCCTGTAGGAATCATGGCTTCCTGTTCTGTAAAATGGAGTAAATAATCCCAACCTCCCAAGATTGCTGTGGGGAGGAAACGACCGTAAGTTCTTTGCCAGTACAAAGCCAGGCTAATAGTGGGCCTGTTGTTCAACAAATGCAGGGTAAGCCTGCTGGCTCTTTTCCCACAATTCCCCATCTTGGGGGAAGCCACAGTCAAGCAGTAGCACCAAGGAGGCAGGTAACTGGTCTCCTCATTGGTGCCCACACATCTCAGGGCCTCCACTCTTACTGTCACTCTGCCTGGAATGCCCCTCCTCACTGGCCCTGCTCCCATCAGCTACCCAAATTATTTTCATTTTTCAAGGCCACCTTCTCTTAAAAGTCTTCCCTGATGACTTCAGTTCATATCAGCATTGCCCTCTTTCCATGCAGTAATAACACCACCACCTAAAGACTGCCGAGCACTCACATTGTACCAAAGCTCTCTGCTAATCCCAAGCACCAACTTACTGACTTTCACAACCATCTTATTAAGTGCTACTATTCCCACTTTACAGATGAAGAAACTGAGTGTCAGAGACCTCAAGATCACCAACACAGCTAATAACTGACAGAGCTCAGATTCCAACCTAGAGCCATCACATTCCAAAGCCTGGGCTCGTAACCACGACATCATCCTACTTCCTACAGAACTATGAGTTGGGCCTCTCTCCATAGCATGCTTAATTCCACCCTGGCTTAGCTGCTACCATTTCTTAGGCTCCCACAATGAACATGAGAGTGATCCAACTCCACCTTCTTGCCTTAACGGCCTGAAAAGGGGACAGGACACGGAGAACTAGTTTCTGACTCCGTCCCTCACTTGCTGGTTGACTCTGAACATGAGAGTCCTCACCTGTAAAATGGAGACAATTCCACCCACCTTTAAGAGTTGTTGTTGGAATTAAAAGAATTTTATAAACCACAGAGTCTTTAGCTTTTCTGCCTTGAACTTTGTTCCTGCTGATATTCCCTTTTATCATATTATTCTTCCAAGTCTACCCCCAAAGTTCAGTTCCTCCGAGAAGCCTTCTCTGTTCCCCCGACAGATAAGGCTGTTTCCCTAAGCTTCCTACGTACTTTCTACAACGCTCTAACTCCACTGAAAACACATCATCTAATACTTCTAAGTGTCCTTATCCAGGTCTTTCTTCCCCCAGCAGGCTGGTTGTTCCTCGAGGAAAGTGGCCCTATTCTGCTGCTCTCGGAGAAAGCTTCCAGAATGAGCCAGGCCCAAAGTTCTCAGCTGGGTTTGCCCCAGGCCGGAACCCGTGGACAGCGGCCGGGCCTCCCTTCCCTGGGGCCGCCGGGCTCACCTGGCCTTAGCGCACAGGGCCTTGACTTCGCTCTCCTTGATGAGCTCGCAGCGCCGCAGCTGCTCGATCTGCCGGTCCAGGTCGCTGATCTCCGCCATGGCCCACCCCCGGCGCGGGTTAGAGCCAGGGCCGCCGCCCCCTCCGCACCGCACAGGGGTCTCCTGGGAAAGGCGAAGACGAGCCCGCGGATCAGTGTCCGTGGGGGGCGCCGGGACGGGAGGGCAACTCAATTCTGGAGCCAGCCCGGCTCCCCCGACCCCCGCCGCCCCTCACAGCGCCTCCCGGACCCCCAGCGTCCCATGGCACTGGCTACCCCCCGGCTAGCTCCGCGAGCCCCGCGGCCCCGCGCTAGGGACGGTGGCCTAGAGGAGTCTCGGACTATTACCGCCGCTGCTGCTCCGGCTCCGGCTCCGGCTCCGGCTCTCGAGCTCCTGCCTTGCTCCTTTCCTCCGCTTTGGGCCGCCGCCACCGCCGCTTCTACTTCCGGCCCCGCCGCGGAAGCAAAGGGGACCAGTGCCGCCGCGCGCCGGACGTGGCGTCATACTCAACCCCTCCCACGCCGCGCCCTGAGCCCCACCCCTCAAGCCCAGGGAGCGCTCCGAGGCGAAGGAGCCGGTCGCCGGTAGCGTGCGGGCGGAAGTGACTGTGGGCTAAGCCGATTGGCGCTGTGAGGGCTGCTAGAAACCACGCTCCAGTCCCCTCCCATCTCGGTTAGGGAGACTGAAGCCGAGCGGGCGCTCCGGTTTGTAGCTTTGTTACACGTTTTTGTTTACCTGGTTTAGTTGGCCTCCCCCATTACAATCTCAGAGGGATGGTACTTTGTCTGGTTCACGCTTGCGGCCCCAGTGCTTAGAACAAGGCCTGGCACAGTAGGCATACATAGGTATTTGTTCAATGGATGAAGGAATCCCGGTCCAAATCTCTTTCCATGGTTTTGGAAAGAGCCAAACCATGTCTCTTAAGTGGTCCCAGAGAAATCCCTGCCATGGAGGACCTCCGAAGTTAGAGGCAGAAGGGAGTCCACCTTCCCCACACCAAGCCTATGGCTCAGTCAACACGACCTCTCTGATTCCAGAATGGTCCCCTGGACACCCGTCAGTTGCTTCCCATAGTCTGCAATTTTATTCCTTTTTTGAAGAGGAAACTGGCTCAAAGATCTTAACTTGTTCATGGTCGCATAGCTAAGAATTTTGGGTTTGAAGCAAGGTTGAAATTTGAACCCAGGAAAGCTGTGTTCTCAGCTCCAGCTTCTCCTCCGTCACTTACTCTTTCTGGAACTCACTTTGTCATAAAATAAGTCCCAAACTCCCACAATTGGGGTTTGAAGTCCTCTGCTTCCCTGGTCTCTTTGCTGCAGGGAGGGGAAGCAATTGGTCTTGAAGCAAACTTCATGATGTCTGAGCCCTTTTGGAATGTGCTTTTTGCTATCTTCTATTGACCTTCAATTTTTATTTGCTTTACTTCAGATTTTGTTTCACCAAGTGGAGTAAGGCTAGGCACAGAAGTGAGGCCTGTTTGGAGGGGCACAGGGAATGGGTTTGGTTTTGGATGCAGGCAACAGATGCAAATGTGCAGAGAGAAGGAAAGGACCAAGTTCTTAAACTCCTAGAACTAGAACTCCTAGTCCTAGATAAGTCACTTCTACGAAGATCACTACAGGGATTCAGTGGGTCCACAGATCAGAAAGGTCAAGATTTTTCTTTCTCTAGCAGGCAGCTCAGACAGGAAAGGGCCCATAACAGGAAATTTGGGAAGTGGCAGGACTATTCCCTGGTTATGACTAGGATTTTTAATAGCTGAAAAGACCTGGTGTAGTTGCTGCTATACCCCAGCCTGGGCAATTGGGGAAGGGTTCAAAGTATGGCATAGGGGTCTAAGTGCAGGGCCCATTCTGGCTTCATGGAATGCAGCAGCTACAGAGGCTCAGTTGTTAACCTGGAACCTGAGCTCCACAGTTCTGTGCGTATGTCTATCTGCATTGTTGAGGGGGGTGTTAGAGAGGATTCCAGGTTCTTCAAGGAGTTCCCAAAGACTAAGAAGCCAGTTCTGATCCTATCTCCTGTTAAAATGGGAAGACGGGCAAGCTCAACAGTGTAGATTAAGGAGATATGCATTAACAATCTTGTTTCCACCAAGAAACAGTGCAGTCTCGGTGCACTGTAACCTTAAGGATAAATTGAGGGTAACAGCACCTCTCATATAGAACATTTATGTTATCTTATATAGAACACATAAACCCAGGAAATCTTGGCTTTTGTCAGTGGCTGTTCTTCTCACTGGGGCCTTCTGCACCCGTGAGTTCTGGGCATAAAAGTGAGGCTGAGTCTGCAACCTCATGACTAGCAGTTACAGACACACTTCCCAACTGTGAGCCTTATCAGATGCTGCTGGTAGAAGGGGGTGGAGCAGTTGGTGGCTGGAAGAAAATTTCACAAGCTCTCCTCTTGAAACCCTGGGCAAGTATAAAACAAGGGGGATAGGAAGGTCCTATCCCACCCCCTTCACCTTTTTCCTGCCCAAGAAGGAAGAACACAAAACAAGGGCTCTTTCTTCTGGGCTCTGCCACCTCCCCTGGCCCTCCCCTGCCCTGGACACCACAGAAATGGACAGCAGACTCCCCCTTAAATAGTTGTTTATTGGCAGTGGGCTGGAAAGGGCGATGGAGTTAGCATACACAGACAATACCACACACCAATGTCACCAGGGAGGCAAGAATGATGGGAAAAAGTAGCCTAGAGCCCTGGATGAGGCCCCCTGTTCAAGAATGAGTGTGGGAGGGGGCGGGCCTGGAGTGTTGAGGGGGTAGCCTTAGAATACCTCCACTTAGTAGGCATGGTTAGAGATGAAAAGGGACTCGCTGGCTGCAGCCCCGGCCTGACCACTTGGGGTGTACTTTCCTTGGCAGGCGAGGCTGTTGGCCTAAGAGGAGAAAGGAGCGAGAGTAAGAAGGTCTCTTCTCAGAACCCCGTCCACCCGGCCACCCTGCCCACCTCCTGCGCCATCCTCACCAGGGCTCGCTTGACATATTCCTCCTGGGCAGCCTTTAGGTTCTCCTTCTTTCCACCCCAGGCCTTCAGGGCAGAGGCCTGCAGGGCTCGGCCATAGGAGAAGGTCAGGGCCCATGGCTTCAGCAGGGGGCACTTGTTGATGGCGTTGAGGTTGATGGATGCCTCCTCCTCACTCTGGCCTCCAGATAGGAAGGTGATCCCTGTATAGCGAGGGGTGAAATGGGGGGAGGGATTGTAGTCAGAGATCCAGCAGACTGGCTGGTAGGAGCCCCTAGAAGCTGGCCTGGAAATCAGACCAAGTGGGCACAAGGATTGTGGGTACAGTTCATCTACCTCCCAGAGGTCAAGACGAGGGTGTGGGTCTCACCAGTGACAGCGGGGGGCACTGTGCGGCGCAATGCTGTGACAGTTGCCATGGCAATCTCCTCGTGAGAATATTTGTGGGTGCAGGCGTGGCCTGGGGTTACCATATTGGGCTTCAGCAAGGTGCCTTCCAGGTAGATGTGGTGGTCACTCAGAGCCTTGTAAACAGCAGCCAGCACCTAGCGCAGGGCAGGACCAAAGTGGGTAGGTTAGAGTCGGGGGACGGGTCAGCCCACCACACACTGCCCAGGGAGCCAGACAACCTACCTTCTCGGTTACATACTGACAGCGCTTCAAGTCATGGTCCCCATCAGGGAGGATCTCAGGCTCCACGATGGGCACGATGCCATTCTGTGGGGTGAAAGACAGGGTAGCCATGAGGCTTCCTAACCCGGAGCCCCACCTACAGCTCTCTACAGCCATCAGCCAAGATCTTATCTCCATGATGACGGAGACTCATAGCTGCACAGTCCTCAGCAGACTGTGGGCGAGAGCCTTCTCTTCAGATCCATCCACACAATCCCTGTTCTGCCCTCTGCTTACAAAGCCCTCAAGTGAGGGAGAGAGGGATGCTGGGAGATGTGTGGCAGGCTAGCTGACATTCTGGAACAAAATGAGGTGGGAGGTGGCCTGTTGGGGACCTGCAGGCCCACCTGCTGGCAGATGCTGGCATAACGGGCCAGAACGTTGGCATTTTCCATGATGGCAAGAGATGAGGGAGTGTGCTCCCCAATCTTCAGCACACAGCGCCACTTGGCAAAGTCTGCTCCATCCTTCTTGTACTGGGCACAGCGCTCAGACAGCCCATCCAGCCCTGGAGAGGGGACGGAGGAGTCAGAGCATGGCAGAGGAGGGGGCAGGTGGCTCCCACTCACCCTGGTTACCCAAGGGGTACCGACCTGGGTGGGTTGGTTGGTAAGGCAGGGAGCCAAACAGTTCTCACCTTGGGTGGTCGTCTCGCCGTTTGTTCCTGCCAGGGGTACCACGCCCTTGTCTACCTGTTGGGGTGAGGACAACAACATAAAACAGGAGAAATCATCTCTAGTACCCTCTTCTCCTCTCTAGTCCCACTCTGCCCCCAACTTTACTCAATCTCTCAGGTGGCATCTTATGGTTTGCAAATGTTTTCACTTATAGTCTCTGATCCTATGAGGCAGGATACACAGGGATGTTATTTGACAGAGAGCCTGGCCTCCTATCACTTCCCAACTCTGCAAGCAAAACACTTTACTGACTTGAGCTTCTGGTTTTTCATCCGCACAATGAGAGTAATACCTCACTCTTAGAATTGGAAGGATTAACAATGCCAAGCAGGTCCTTAAGTTTCTACCTTTTCTTATAATGATTCAGGGGTGATCTGTGCCAGACTCCACCACAGTCTCTAGGCTCCCAGCCCAGTGTTCACCCCCTAGCCTACTACTCTGGATTTCTTTCCCCCAATCCATCTGAAATCTCACATCCTGAGGCCCAGGCCCCTCACCTTGATGCCCACAACACCGCCCTTGGATTTGATAACTTGGGGGAAGGGACGCCCATCATCTGCCTTCTGGTAGAGTGTCTCATGGAAGAGGATGACGCCCCCAATGCAAGGATTCACGCGGTCGTCAGCAGTCAGCAGCAGCTGGCGGTAGAAGCGCCGGTTCTCCTCAGTGTTCTCAGTGCCAATGGACTGCAGCCGCTTGGCAATGCTCCCTGGAGGGCAGCATCACATGGCAATAAGGGGATCAGCCTGTCACCCCCAACCTTGGGCCCTCCTCCCACTGTCTCCTGCCCGTACCAGTGGACTCATCTGCGGCCAGGATGCCCTTGCCCGGAGCCACGATGCGGTGAGCGATGTCAGACAGCTCCTTCTTCTGCTCCGGGGTCAGTGCTGGGTATTGGTGGGGCATGGTGCCGGTCAGTTCCTGGGCAGAGGAGACAGATGGGCGAGGACTGCTTAGCTGGGTCTTACCATGGCCTCCTAGTGAGCAGGGCCACTTGCCTGGAGGTCAGGGCAAAAGCTCCTTACCTCCCCTGCCCCACACCCACAGGTCTTGGGGCACTTCCTGTCCCCAGCTCTCCCCTACACCCGACTTCCCTATATTAGGCCTGCCTCCTGTACCTTTCCTAACTCTGTTTGTTGCTGGGTGTTGCCCAGCTGAGAGTGGGGTTGCGTACTGGCATCTGGGCTAAAGGAATAGGCCAGAGCCACGGACAGGCTGGTCATGCAGAAGCTGGACCCTTCTGGCTTGCGCCTTGCCATGGGGTAACTTTGCCTAGAAGCAAAACCGAACTGGAGTATTTTAGAATTTAGAGGTCATGCATAAGGCATAGGGCCCAACCCTCTCACCTGAAAGTACCCAGGGAAGGGGAAGGAAGGTCTGTGCTTCAACCAACACAGAAACCCCAGGGCCAGATCTGAGATTAGAACCCAGATCTTCTGACTGCCATAGGAGTGTTCCTTCCAATCCACCCAAGATCCCAGGGCTGGGCCAGGCTCCAATGCCTCAAGGACATCCCAAGGTCAGGCTTCTCCCCCCAGGATGGGGGGAGAGTGTTAAGAAAAGGGTGTTAGGAAAAACGTAGGAGGGTGATCAGAAGTCCAGGAAAGGGCAGTAGGGGAAGCCAGGCCTGAGGTGGAGGAAAGGGGTGAGATTTGCTGTTCTCACGGCTCATACAGGGTAAAAGAACGTTAAGAGGCAAGCGCCCCACCCCTTCCCCTGAAACATGCTCCTGTCTGCTCGCTGGGCTGCAGCTGTTCCAGGCTCAGAATCAAGGTCACCCGATAAGGAAAGATAGGCAAAGTGTTAATGGGGCATCAGGCGTTGCCAAGGGGTTTCCCCTCCACGCCATGGGCGCCAGTCTTCCAGGGCAGGGACCAACCACCCACTTTCGCGAACTCTGAGGCAGTCTATGAGGTGACCCCCACCCCTCGCTGCCTCTTAGGATCCCTGCAGAGGCAAAGGGGCCATAATCCTTTGCACCAGGGGTCCTAGCAAGAAAAGGAGAGAGGGAATGGCCCTCCATCTCGTCGTGCTTCCTCCCCGCCATGACTCAGCACGGGGAGCCGCCGCTGCACTGCAACGCAAATGGAGGAAGCTCAAGCTGGAGAGGGTTGGGGAGTCTGGGCTGAGGGCATGCGTGTGTGAGTGGTGGTGGTGGGGGGAGATGCTGGGACCGGGTGAGGGGGCTCCGCGCCGACGACCGACCTGCCGCTGCCCCCAATATCCTTCTCCACCGTCCCTGACCTTCGCACGTGGCAAGGGGCGCTCACCTGGCACAGGAGAGGGGCGGGTTTGCGGGGTGCAGCGGTGGAGCGCGGCGGGCTGCCGAGTGGACTGAGAAAGCGAACACGGCAGTCGTCACCAGGACCCTGGTTCTGCGGCGCGTTCCAAGAAGAACGCGGCCTATTCAGCTCGCGAGGGGGCGGCGCAGGGGGCGGGCAGGAGAGCGTGCCCGGCCTTATAGAGGCACCGCTCCACCCTCCGTGGGGTTTTTCCCTTTGCAGGGGGCCGGAGGCACCCCGGCGTCCAATTGCAGGCGCGGAACCGTGCGAGAGGCCGCCCCCGAAAGGCGAAGCCCGAGGCGGCGCTTGGGCGGGGACAGAGCAGCGAGAACACGATCCCTTCCTCGTTCCCTTCGGACGTGACTCGGGCCACATCCCGCGGGTCCCCTCGGCCCTCCCCTCCCTCTCCTTTTTTCCCCCCTCCTGGCGCGGTTTGGGGCGCCGTGACTCAGCCGGTTTTGGGCACCGAAGGAGATGGGGATGGGGGTGGGGGAAAAGCGGGTAGAAAACCCCGAAAAGACGGAGGCTCAGCTTCCCCTCCCAGGCCCGGCCCAGCGGCCCCGGGCAGCCCCAGCTTCCGGCCTGCGCTGATGCAGCGTGTGTCACTTTGGAACAGAACCCGGAGGTCCGGCGTCTCCCGGCCTCGTCCGCAGGCTGGACTTGCGGGCGCTGGGGCGCGGGGCCCACCCCTCTCTGTGTCACTAGCCCTGGCGGAAGAGAGGCGGAGGACAGGGCGGCGAGTGGACGCACAGGGAGCGCAAGAAGGAGGCCAGGCTGGCGGGGCGCGGGGACGCGGCGGCATCAGTGCCAGGTGTCCCTCCCGGCGAGTGCCCCCGCCCCATCCGGGCCCCTTCGGTGCCGGGCCGGCTCCCGGGGCCCGGAGGGCCGACCTTGCCCGCGCACGCGCGCTCCGCCTGCGGCCGGGGCGAACCGGCCTGAAGCCCCGACCGCGACGCAAAGCCAGACGACGTGGAAATTGACTGGTCACCGCTCCGCCCAAGCAAGTCCTGGGGATGCGGGGCCAGAGTCCCTGCGAAACGTTTCCCTTGGGCCTGACCTCCCTCTCCAAAATAAAATCCGTCCCCGAGCTGGTCTGCCTCCCAGATACGTTCCGAGTCCCCCATCCTATCGGCCAGGTCTCCTCTCCTAATCTGGACCCCTTCAACCCAACCCTACCCCCGCTCAGTCCTGCTGGCGCCCACCTGCGAGGAGGCTGAAGAAGCGGGCAGAGCCTGGTCAGCAGTGAGTGAGCCCGGCCCTACCCGGGCTGGGTTATAAGGCAGCTCCTGCCCTCCCCCCAGCCAATGTCCCCAACAATCTCTAGTGACCCCTGCCCTTTCCTCGCTACAGATCCCCTGGCAGGGACCTATATTTAGGGAAACCTGAAGCCCCTGACATTCACGCCAGCGTGGGGCCTAAAATGAGGGGAGGGGGAGGAAGCTGTGGGCCTGCCCTATTTGGGGGGTGGGGAGGAGGGCCCCCTGCCCACTCACCGGTACTTCAGAAGAAATTTCTTCCTTGGAAATTCAGACTGAGGCCCTCAAAAGGTCAAGAGAAATCTTTGGACAGAAATCTGTGAGGAGGGAAGAGGGGTAAGGGGACTCAGATGGTGTGGTGGTCCCTGCTTCCTTCTCTGAGTGCCCCCCCCAACTCTGGGCCTTGATGGTGGCTGTTGTGATTCTCTGGAGCCATTTCTTTAGAGGGAGAGCAGATGCAGGCACAATGCTCATACCTCAAAATAACCAAGAATCCATGGACCAGGTGTGGCTGGGGGACCCCCAAATCCTGAAATTCAAGGCCCAAGCTCCTCCCATAATGCTGTCTGTGGTGAGCAGTGTCCCCTGCCCTCACCTTCAAATATAATAGATTACTTGGGGAGGGGGAGTGGGGGGCAGGGGCATCTGCCAGAGCACTAGCCCCTCTCTCTTCTGGCCCTCCAAAGGGGCTGCAGTCCAGCCAGCCAAGGGCTCTCTGAGTCCTGCCCTGCAGGGAGCCAGGCTCTCCACGGCTGGTTCCCAGGCTGGTGAGCTGGCCAGGCCATGTGTGGTTCCAGTGGCCTGGAGAAAAGTGTCCTGAGGCCCCTCAGGGAAGAGGGCATGTGGGCCCCGGGGGCTGGCCGCTCCCCAAAGGGCAGGGACTCCGGGTCCTCATCGGAGCTTGATCTCGAAGCAGAGACAGTTGAGGCTCTGGCAGTCAGGAAGCTGGCATGCACAGGCACAGTCGCAGAGTGGGCAGCAGCGAGGGCAGCGAGGGGCCCAACCCTGAGGGAGAGGAGAAAGGGGTGAGCAAGGTGGGCAGGAGGAAGGCGGACCAGAGCCTGAAGCTGTTTCCCTCTCAGGGGAGAAGAGAACAGAGAGGCCTGGAAAGTCCCATTTGCCCAGTGGAACAGAGGGTACCATCCATCATTCTTGGGAACAAATCAATTCCCTGTGTTGTTGAGAAATCAGCAAGGAGGCAACGTTCCAAACAGCTGAGTGCAGGAGCTGGAAGAAATTATTCAGCGGGTTCTTTTCTTTCTTCCCATTTTATAGTGAGGAGCCTGAGGACCAGAGATCAGCTGGCCCTGGTCTCACACTAGGTCCCAATGTTCAGCTCAAAGATGGTTCTACTATATCCTCATGGCCTCGCGCAATTCAAAGTCAGTAGACAGGAAAAGCGCGGACACATTTTCTGTCCATGATGAAAATAACTTGCTCGTTTTGTGGATTTCTTCCTTGGCATGAACAGCTACCCTATGCAAGGCACAAACTGCATTCATGAATGATTTTAAAAAATCTTTCTCGTTTTCTTTAAAAATGATAATTTGCATATTTAAAAATTTTTAATGTTTTAAAAAGAGTTACATCTCTTTTACTTATCAGAAGCTTGAGTAGGGGGGCCTCTTTACAAAAGAGGAAATGGAGGCTCAGAGAGGGGAGTGATTGCCCAAAGGAACACAACTAGGGAAGGTGCTGGATGGCCCTGGGCCTGCCTGCTTCCAGTCCTGAGATCCCCTGGACCCACTAGCCCCCAGGGCCCGGAATATCAGCTGCTTTCCGGGTCTGCTAGAGCAGGGACAGTTCATCTCACGTCTCCACTGAGCTAGCACGGGGACTCACACTCAGCAATGAATGTTGAATGAATGGATGAAAGAGAGCATATCATTTTTCCCTCTTTAGGCAAAAAAGGAAAAAAGAGGATTTCTCAGCTCCCAGGGGAAACAGAAGGTCTGTCTCTTGGGGAATAGGAACAGCATGTTCTTAGAGCCAGGATGGGAGAACCGGCCCACTCCAACTCACTCCTCTCCTGCCCCAGGGCCGGGATGATCTGCGACTGCTTCAGGCATGGACTGGAGGCAGGCCAAGTGGCTGGAGTGGGGCACACCCTGGGTGTGTGACAGAAGATTGGCTCCTTGAGGCCCGAAGCAGAGCTAGTGACAGTCACAGTTGCACAGTTCAATCAGACACTGGGCCAAGCCAGGAATAGGGGAATGACCTTTCGAACAGCTGAGGTTTCGGGGTGCGGTGTCAGATGACTGGTGAGATTGGATATCACTAGGGGCTCCAGTGAGGGGAGGGGATCTGCCACCCACAGGAAGTGGGGTCTGAATCGGGCTGGTGCGAGGAGCAGGCTAGAAGTGTCACGGTGCAAGAGAGAGCGAAGTGGCTTCCTTGTGTTTGATAAGGGTGTGGTTTGGGGCGTCTCTGGGGAATCGCAGACTGGGGATGAAGTGGGCTCTGTGGATTTCTGGAGGACCGCACCGTCATCGTGCGTGTAGAACTGCTAACTGAGAGAAGCTCTGCTGCCCTCACCTCAGAGAAGAGGGGATTAAAAGCATTTTCGTGGCTACTGGAAGGGTTCAGATCTGGTCGTTAATAACTGGCTAATGGATTTCTCGTCTCTCACAGGCAGCCATGTGGCTTCTGGAAGGAATCTGCTGTTTAAGTACATTAAACAAGGACACCACATGACTGTTAACCCTTGCGCTTCTCTAGGCCCTGCAGTGTTTCACTCTGATTTCTTTCCCTTTGATTTTGAAGGCCAGCCATCTTTACTGGTTAGAGCTCAGGCCCAGGTTTGAATCTACTTCAGGCCCAGGTTTGGCTACTTCATGTTTTGAGCCTCAGTTTCCTCATCTCTGAAACAAATATATCAGCTACTTCATAGGGTCATTGTGGGGAATCAGTGGGAAGAACTAAGCACAACGATGCCTGGTGCATAGATAGGGAGCACTCAAAGGGAGCTATTCTTGTCATAGCTCTCTTCCCCCTTAGCAGTAGTTCTTAACGTTGGTGTGGATCAGAGTCATGTGAGAACTTGTTAAAATTCACAGATTCCAATCCCATCCCAGACCAACTAAGCGTGGGGCCTGGATGCCTGGCTTTCTGTTTAAGCCTCAGACCTGCTTCTGGTCACACACAGGGCTGAGACCCGACCACCGCACTGCATCGCGTTTCTCACACTCTACTATAATTGCCTACTGATTTCCTCTGTCCTTCTCCAGAATGTAAGCCCTGTGAGGGCTGGTACTGTGTCTGTCTCCTTCCCACTGAGCTCCCAGGGCCCAGCACAGTGCCTCAACAATGACTCCATACATAAGTGGAGAGTAAATAAGTGGATGAATGAATTAGATCCTCACAACATGCTGTGAAAGGAGCAGGGCAGGCAGGTTTCCCCCCATAGAGGAACAGAAACCCGGGTTTGTGTCCTGGCCCAGGCCTCAGGCAAGTCACTCAAGCCTCTGTAAGCCTCAGTTTCTACAGCTGTAATGTAGACAGGAGCTTTGTAATATTTGTGGTTGTTATTGTAACTATAAGGAAACCGGAGAACAGAGAGACTAAGGTACCTTGTAGAAAGACAGTTCAAGGACAGTGTGACCCTGCCCCACCCTCTGCCATTCTAGAATGCTTCCAGCTCTGGCAGAAGCCAGGAAGGATGAGGGCCTGAGGTCTCCAGGTGTGGCATTCCCTGCAGCCCTGGAGGGGAAGGTGGGAGGAGCCAGTCCCTCCCAACAGCACAGCTCACTTCATGCTCACTCGCAGAAAGGAGGAAAAGCCCCCGACTATTCCCTTCCTATTCCCTTACTGCCGACAGAAGAGAAGGGGGCGGCGTCCCCAGGACAGGGGGCCAGAAATCATTTTGTAATTGAGCATTTCCTACAAAATAGGAATTTTTAGGACCCAGGACCTAGGACCTAATTTTTAGGACCTCTTTATACCCTTAGCCCCAGCCCTGGGCCCCTTCTCTTGGCTACCACTGGGAAACCAGAAGCAGATTATTTGAAAGAGGAGCGCTCCTTGCCCCATAATTTATTTTGAAACTCAGAACATCTCCCAGGGATTTACACCAACTACAGTCATCCCGAGTTATGAATTTGCTTGGTCTTTCATCCTCACTCTTCCCTCCTGGGGGAAGGTCACCACTTCAAGGACAGGCGTTTTGCTGTCTAATCTCTGAGCCCAAAATAAACATTGCCCAGGAAGGTGGTCGATTACATTTAACATCTTTAAACCCACAAATGCAAAAATGGCCTGTCCTCTGCGAGCCAGGCTTCTCCCTGAGGATTCTGTTTCAACACACTATGGATCAATTTGCTATGCAAAACTCTCCTGTGTAACACTGGAGAAGTGACTAAACTTCCCTGAGCCAATTTATTATTCCCCTGCAAAAGAAGAATAAAAATACTTACCTATGTACATGGGCAGCCATGGACAGGGGGCCAAGCTGTGACGTCAAGTGAGAAAGGGCAAGTAGCAGTTGTGATGAAATAATGTATGTGATAATTTTACCCAATAATAGTACAATACAGCAGTGATAGTACTGTATTAGTATATGAAGGACATATATAACACATAGCAACCTAGGTCAGATAGCTGGTTTTTAAAGTGAATTATATTTTCTATGTATTTCTACATGCACACTGTTTTTCTTTTCTTTGTGAGGAAGATCAGCCCTGAGCTAACATCCATGCCAATCCTCCTCTTTTTGCTGAGGAAGACCGGCCCTGAGCTAACATCTATTGCCAGTTCTCCTCCTTTTTTTTTCCCTTTTTCTCCCCAAAGCCCCAGTAGATAGTTGTATGTCGTAGTTGCACATCCTGCTAGTTGCTGTATGTGGGACGCAGCCTCAGCATGGCCGGACAAGCGGTGCGTCGGTGTGCGCCCGGGATCTGAACCTGGGCCGCCAGTAGCGGAGCGCGCGCACTTAACCGCTAAGCCATGGGGCCGGCCCCCATACATGCACACTTTTAATCAATGCTTTTTGTAATCAGAAAAAATATATATATATAGGTTTTTAAAAACCTATACCCAGCTTTAAAAACCTATACTCAGGTTTTAAAAGCAACCCACCTCTCAGCGTTGTGAAGAAAACTAATAATGTCAATAAAGTGGCGCAGTATCTGGAACATAGCACTCACTCAATGAACAGAAGGAGCTCTTGACGGGCTCGTTTTTTCTCTTAACTACCATTTTCAAAAGTGATTATGTGGCCTACATGTTACACACATCACTTTTCTCCAGCTGTCACCCTGTTTTCTTTTCTCCAAGTAGCTTTCATCACCAGAAAGTATCTGATATGTTGTGTTTTTGGCTGTCTCCACCCAATCCAGTATGTGGATCTGTGCCTGGCCTAAAGTAGGTACTCAGCAATAAAACTGTTGAACAAAAAAAATGAATGCACAGCTGGTGCCTAGATCAGGGCTCAGGGGTTCGGGGGATAGGATGAGAACTCACAGGTTCGGTAGGCTGGGGGCAGCAGGCATCCAGGTAGTGGGCTGGGCTAGGCAGAGGGAAGTCGCAGGCTTCTGCGCAGGTCCAGCAACAGTCTTGGGGTCTGGAGGTGCCTTGCTTCCTGCAGGGGGAGCTGCAGTCTGTGCAGCAGCCCTGGGCCTAGGAGATGGCAGGGCTCAGGCTCTGGGCCAGGCGGCAGGTAGGAGCAGCCAAGATTTGGTTTTTGGGAGAGGGGCAGGAGAAGGTTCAGCTGGGGACAGGAGGGGAGGGACTTCCTGGTCCCACGAAAGGGACAGATGTGGGGACTAAATAGCAAAGGAGTCTTAAGGTAAGGGCCTGCAGATGAGGGGACAGATTGACCGGGTTCCTCTTCCCCACCCTTCAGCCCAACCCCAGGTCCCTCACCAGCAGGCAGTGCCTAGTCAGCAGCACTAGGCCCAGCAGCAACAAATAGATGCCCACAGCGATGAAGACGATGGCGGGGATGGGGAGCAGCAGGGAAGGAGTGCTGACAGGAGCCGGGGTTGGATTCCATGGGCTAGAGGAGGCCTGGATGAGCACAGGAGGAAGGGGTGACAAGGAGGTGGGGAGGGACTGCAGGAACACAGAAATACCAGGAGGGACACGGAGGTGGCTAGGAAAAGGGGAGGAACAGCCACCAGATGGTGGGGAGAGAGTCAACAGGACTACACTACCTTGTCCTCCGAACCTGCCTTTTCCCCTGTCATCTCCATTGCAGCACCATCAAGGGCCTGTTGGTCATTCTAAACTCCTGCCACACCTTTTGATCTTCCTTTCAGAATGCCTCTCCAAGCGGGTCTATTGTCTCTGATTCCACTGCCACTACTTTACCATCTTCAGCCCACATTACTGGCCTCTAACTATCTTTCAACCTGCAATTTTGCCCCTTTCCACACTAGCTGTCCTTGTGTATCCCTCCCTTCCTTACAATCCATCAATGGCTCCCCCTGACTCAGTCCAAACTTCTTATCTCAGTGACAAAGGCCCCACACTTAGCCCTGCCTACCTCTCCCTCGCTCCTTCTCTACACTCCAGCCATACTGAAGTCCTAGTAGTTCCCCAAATTCACGATCCTCTCTCACCCCCAGGTCTCTTCCCATGCTGTTCCCTCTGCCTGGAATGCCTTTTCTCCTTGATTACTTGGCAAACTCCTCATCTTGCCAGGAATGGCGGGAATGTGCCCTCCCGTGGGAAGTCCATCCTGGCACTCTCTTCCTGACAGCTCTTGTCCTGGGCTGGAAGGGTCTATGTTGGGGAAAGACCCTCCTCTCCCGTCCGGGCTCGGCTCGAAGGCAGGCAAAGTCAGGGTGAGTTTAGGGCGCTGAGGGGGCGGCTCCTGAGCGGGGTAAGGGGCCTAGGACTCACGTCCATGGGGCAGGACAGCGCCAGTCAGTCCAAGAGCTGCAGAGGAGAGAACGTCCTGGGCCTCAGAGGCTGAGAGGGGCCACTGGACTGCGGTGCCCACCCTCCTCCTCCCATTTCCCTTCTGGAGAAACTGAGGCCCAACGATGGCCCCTGGACCTGAAAGTGCGGATCGGGGGTCAGGGGATTCTGGGCGGGGCCTCCCTCGCAGGCCCCAGCCCGATCCAGGCCACACCCCGCCGCTGTCCCCACACTCCAGGCTCCCTCCATCGCCCCACCCCCATCACCTGCACCCTCGGGGCCGCGGGCGGTTCACGAATTCCGCGCCGCACTCAGTCCAATCCGCCGCGGAAGATGCGCCGCCCAGAAACCTCCCGCTGCTTCTCCCTGTTGCCATGGGGATCAGAGCGCCGCTCCTACGGCGGCCGCCGAGACCCAAAACTCCTTCTCTTCGCCTCGCTTCCTCTGCCTGATCCGCTGGGGCCGCCAGCTCTTCTACGTCGGCCTTTCCCTCACTTACCCAACGGAAAAGGGAAAAGGCGAATTCCCGCCGCCAGCGCTCGAATCGGATTCTCATCCTATGCTGGGTCCTGCGGTGCTACAAAGGGAAGACTGAGCCCCCGGGCTTACACCACCAACTTGCTGTGTGACCGGCCAAATCACTGAGCCTCGCTGAGTCCATTTCCTCATCCGTAAAACGGGGAAAGGGCTGTCTCACAGGGATATTGTAAAAATCAAAGCTACTTGTTAATTGCATGGAATTACCCTCAATATTTTTTCAGCCTGACCCCACTCATTTTTATTGACAGTGCCCTAATTGAAGACTTCATCATCTGGTCTCTTCACCCTTCACATCACTGTCAAAGTGATTTCCTCCCACCCACATCAGATCTTGTTCCTTTTATAATTTTTAAACCTCCAAAGGCTCTCCCCTGGCTCCAGGATGAAGCCCAAATGCTTTAGCCGACTGTCAACACCATCCACTCTGGGCGCTGCCTGTCTTCCGTTTTTCCATTCACAACATATCCCACTGGGTGCCAAGCACTGCTCCAGGCTCAGGGTCTCTAGCAGAGAATAAGACAGACAAATTTCCTGCCCTGTGTTGCTTACTTCCACTGGGGGAGGCGGATTAGATAACATGTAAACAAACAAATAAGATTGTTTTGTGTCCCATCGGTTCTTTCAACGTCCCCCCCATAGGATCTGTTCGACGTTCCTGAACCAGTGCATAGGGTTTCACAGCTCCACACCTTTGCAGATGCTGTTCCTTCTTCCCAGAACACCCTTCCCCTCTTTCCCCCCGATGAACTCTTTCCTCATCCTTCAAGCCTCTGCTCAATTTTGCCTCAGGGAGGTCTTCCTGCCAACCTCAAGCAGAGGTGGCTGCTTTGGGCACCATATACTGCTGTTCTAGCCCTTACACCAGGTATTTGAGTTCTCTATTTTGGTGCCTGACTCCCCAACTAGACTGGGAGTGCCTGGGTCTGATTCATCTCCATATCCCAAACCCTAGCAGTTGGCCTGGCCTTGGGAGCCTCCAGTGAGTACTCACTGATTCTATGAACGAGTCGAATCCAACTCTCTCCACCAATGAACTGTTGTTACCCAGACGCCCTAGTTCCCTTGGCTCTTAAGGCACTCAGGCCTCCCACTTCCATTCTTGACCTTTTTGGTTCTACACACAAATGCTTGCACACACACACGCACATATGCACACTCAGGTAAGCACACCTCCCCTGCAGAGATGTCAGACTTCATACACGATTGCTGCATCCTGGCATGTTCCCCTGAAAGCGGTGTCACCGTATACCTACTTTGTCTATGTTCTCCACCCCGCTGTATCTCACCACAGCTGCTGCCCCTGGGAATTTCCTGTACCACCAGGCAACCAGAGAAATTGCCAGGGTCTGTGTCCCCGGTTCCCAAATCTCCCCTCTCACCTTCAACCACACGGAGAGGGTTCCAGCCACCTCCTCTGCCACCCCCAGCCCTCTCAGAGGGGACTTCAAGCCCAGAAAACAGGAGTCTAGCTGTCCCCAATGTCACCATTGTTGATTCTAAGGCAGGGTCAGATTGCCTTCTTGGGGGTGTCTTCTTGTCTGTCCCAATCTTCTTTGCAGAATCCTGAGGCCCCAGATGACGCCAGTTCCCACCTCAGCCCCAGGAAAGGCCTCAGGTGACACATACTCCCTCCCTCTCTTCAACTCCTGCCAACAGAGAGACGTCAGCTTTGGCAAGGTCTCTGGACACGTCCATGACCTGCAGTGGTCCACTCACTGCTGATGGTATTCTGTTCTGACCATGGGCTCATGCATTATGCAGGAGGGTGGACAGTGCACCAGGCCTGCTTGTTGCAAGGCAAGCCAATAGGAGGGGTGAGGTATGCACCCCACTTTGCCAGGGCCCCACTTCTACCACATCATGTCATTTGTTGGAGGCAGGGAGAAACCAACTTCACAACAGCTGAATAACTATAAGGCCTCCCTCTCCCTAAAGTTCAAAGCTGGAGATGTCAGATATTATCAGATGCAGTTTTGCACTGGCCCTGGGAAAGCGAGAAAAGGATTATGTGCTCCTAATCATCGTGGGTGGGTGGGAGACCTGAGAGGCAGAGAAACCCAGAAGATGAAAGCAGCCTCAGCAGGCCTGGGCTGGGGCGTGGGCAGGGAACCTGGCGGTTCTGATTTTGATCTAATACTTTCAGCCCCTCCCATGGACATCAGACAATATTGCCTCCCAGAGACTAAGAGGAGGTTCACCAGTCTCCTTATTATGAAAATGAAAGGCCTATGCCTAGGTAATTACCCTGGGGGAATGAGAAGCTAAGTTGAGCTGAACTAGAGCAAGTATCAATAGACGCCTTTACACACTTTGTCTGATTTAATCCTAACGGTAGATCTGCGTGGCAGAAATCATTATATCTGTTTTATAGATGGGAAAAAAGTATGACCCAGTTAAAAAAGAATTTTAGAACTGGGCAAGATTTAGGTTTGAATTCTAGTTCTGCCACAGTGCATCTGTGTGACCTTGGGCAGGTCAATTGACCTCACTGAGCCTCAGTCTTCCTCCTCTGGAAAGTAGGGATTACATAAGAGACTGGTGATGATTAGAGAAAATGTATGTAGAGTCCCCGGCATAGAACAGGAGCTCGTGAAAAAATATAACAACAACAACAACTGTTAAAGAATATCCGAATGGAGATTTACAACGGGCCACGCAGGAACTGTGCTTTGCACACGTCTCATTCACCAGCCCAGCAGCCCCATGAAGACGTTCTGCTCTTGTCCCCATTTTATGGACAGGAAGCCCAAGGCTCAGAGGAGCTAAATCACTTGCACAAGTTCTCCTGGCCGCTGAGTGACAGAACCAGGATTCGAGCCCAGGCAATGCGACTTTGTGTGTATACAACAGATGCTCAGAGAGTTTCTGACACTTGACCAAGGTCACACAGCCAATCTATGGGAGAAAAAAAAAAGGGCCTGGACCCTTAGTTTTCTCACTTCAATTCACCCATTGTGGCCCTCAGCTTTTTCTGTTGTACCGATAAAGGGTGGGACTGGACTTGCCTGGAACTGTACCTAAGCTGGGACAGGTACAATAAAGCACTAAATAATAAATGCTCTGGCCCGCTGGCCTGGACTCTCCCCAGAGCACGGGTAGGGGGAATTGGACCCTTCCCTGGGTATCATGTGGGAAACGGGCCACCTCGGGCTGCTTATTGTTTACTTATTCACAGCCTTCGATGATATCACACCTGCACACAGGGCCGCGGTGGCGCTGCACCCGGGTGAAGAGGATGCGCAAGACAGCATGTGGACAGAGGAGCCTGAAGTAGGAGGAAACGGTAAACTCCAGGCCCAGGGTGAATTGTGACAGGTCTGTGAGGACCGTGTGGGCGTGAGAGACTCACCTGGGGAGCCAGGTGGGGCGGGAGAGCAGCAGCCAAAGTCACGCGAGCCTGGGACGGGCACTTGGGTAGCGCCACCGCACACTGCCCTCTCCGCACCCGCCTTGCCGGCTGCCTTCCAGAGGCGTGGGGGGCCCGGGGCTGCACCCCCAAGCCAGAACTGGCTGGCATTGTCTCTCTTCCTCCCCGGGGATGTTCAGACACTCCTAGAACGCCCAGACAAGGGACCACGGTGTATGGAATGCATCCCATCTTGGGTTTATTTTAGATGGTACGCCGATTAGCAAGAGCGCCCGTGAACACACATGACAGCTATTCTCTTTTCAATTCCCTTTCAACACTTCTGATTATTCCAGGAGAAAGTCTCATTTTGCTGCCAGAAGCCCTTTAACATCTCTCTATCTGTGCTTATCTTGTCTTGTCTTTTCTTTAAAAAAAGAGAGCAGGCCTCCAGCTCAGAATTCGGAGCAGGTGACAGTATTTAGTTAGAATGTTAGAACAAGTTTTTACATTTCATTTTTTGTTTCCTTCTATTTACAACAAGTGATACTGGTTTTCTATTTTCAGTAGCGATAAAAAGTTTCCTTTTAAAGTACATGGTTAAAAGCAGATACTCTGGAAATCAGACTCCTAGGTTCAAATCCCAGCTGTGCTACTTACTACCTGTGTGAGCCTCAGCAAGTTACACAACCTCTCTGTTCCTCAATTCCCTCATCTGGAAAGGGAAAGTAATAATGGCTTCTCCCTCTTAGGTTATTGTGAGGATTCCATTAGTTAATATATGTAAAGGGCATAGATTGTAAAGGACCTGACATCTAGTATGTGGTGTAAACCCTGAGGTTTAGAGAAGGCTTCTTTGGACCAATCCCACCATTTTCCATGTGAGGAAACAAAGCTTTGGAGAAGATCATTAAGAGGCTGAGCTAGGATCTTGGTAGGTCTCTAGATTCCCAATCCATTTACCAGCCATTTCAATCTTCAAAAATGAATGTAACTTCCCAGCCTTGGCTTATTCATCTGCAGAATGGGACTAATACTATTTCATTGGATGATGGGATGGTGTGTGTAAAGGTGGCTCGGAAAATGAGTTGGTATGATCTCTCATACGAGGGGTAATATCGCCCCCAAGGGGCAGAAATTGGTTCTTGGGAGGCGAAAAAAATCTTACTCTTTTTAATATATAAAGCACAGATATGCAGTATATTTGTGTTATCAAAATTTCATGAGGAGTGACGATTAGGAAACAAAATGTCTAAGAAAGCCTCCCTAGGGGAGCAATAATGAAAAAAAAATTGGGGAAACACTGCTCTAAAGCAAGGTTTTTTCAACTTGGGTTTTTTCCCACAAGTGTGTTGTGGAATTGGCTTAATGGGTCATGATGAACATTTTGGGAGAAAAAAATGATCTAGAAAATGCCACAGTGCACTGCCCACAATAAGGATCAGTAAGTACTGTGAGGAAGTTTGGGCTCAGTTCGGCATGTGTGTGCATGTGCTGAGTTGTGAAATAAAGGGTACCTCTTGTGGATCACTGTAAAAAAGTCAAAAGCCATTCTCTAAACAACTATTTTTCTTTTTCTCCTTTCATCTTTATTTCTCAGACAAGCCGGTGCAGCCTTGGATTCTCTTGCTCCAAACGGGAAGAAATTGATAACAAAGGAAAGAAATGTACAGGAGTCCCAATTGCAATGAAACTGGGGCCTGACCTTCACCAGCTCATGGCCCAGATTCTTCCCTTCCTCAGTCTATATTCCAAGGTAAGACACAGGTACAGAGAATGACCATCCCTCAGCACCGGAGGGGAAAATGTCTCCCACTTGGCTGCCTCTCCTCATTCCTTCCTCTGCCTTCCCCGTGCCTGCTCTCCTCTCTTCCTCCAACTTGGAAGGCAGCAGTTTTGTTGACCCAAGTCTGAGTCCTAGCTCTACCATGAACTATGCAACCCCGGGGCAAGACATTTAGCTTCTCTGAGACTCAGTTTTCTCAGCTATAAAATGGGAAGATTATTCATAAGATTGTAGTGATGCTTAAATGAGAGAATGTATAGAAAGTATATTCGTATTTTAATGCCTTGTATACTACGGGTGCTCATTATAATAGTAGCTAACGGGCCCTGAACCCTGTGCGAAATAGTTTATATGTGTTATCTCTATTTAATCCTCAAAATGAGCTTACGCAGGAGCTGGGAAGGTAACAGAGCAGACTCCAGACAGGCTGCCTGGTTTCAAACTTCAGTTCAGAATTTTTTTGTATTCTTAAGGGCCATCTCTATTTCTTTCTTTGTGACTGCATTGTCTCCCTTTTTTATTTATGTATTTATTTATTTATTTATTTATTTTAAAGATTTTATTTATTTATTTTTCCCCCCAAAGCCCCAGCAGATTGTTGTATGTCATAGCTGCACATCCTTCTAGTTGCTGTATGTGGGACGCGGCCTCAGCATGGCCAGAGAAGCGGTGCATCCGTGTGCGCCCGGGATCCGAACCCAGGCCACCAGCAGCGGAGCATGCGCACTTAACCGCTGAGCCACGGGGCCGGCCCTTGTCTCCCTTTTAAAAAGGAGATTTGGGGCCAGTCCAGTGGCATACTGGTTAAGTTTGCACACTCTGTTTCAGCAGCCCAGGGTTCGAAGGTTCGGATCCTGGGCCCGACCTATGCACTGCACATCAGGCCATGCTGTGGCAGCGTCCCACATGCAAAAGGGAGGAAGATGGGCACAGATGTTAGCCCAGAGCCAATCTTCCTCGGCAAAAAGAGGAAGATTGGCAACGGATGTTAGCTCATAGCCAACCTTCCTCAAAAAATAAAATAAAATAAAATAAAAAATAAAAAGGAGCTTTTCTCACAACCCCACATAATGACTTCTACTTACATCCTATTGGCCAGACCTCTAACTGCAGGAGGCTGGGAAATACAGTTTTTTAAATAGGCGCATTTCAGTCCCCAACAAAATAAGAAAGATGGTGAGAATGGATCCTGGTTAGGCAACAACAAACCTCATCTTCAACTATCTTATCTTGCTCTTGGTTTAACCTTTAATTTACTTTTCAGAGGCCTATCTGGAAGGGAAAAAATGGAGGAGCTACAGAAGCAAGAAATGTTAACAGAGATAAGCTCTGAAAATGTAGCTGAGATGTGTAAATTTTATTCAATGATGTTTTGTTTATTTTTATTTTTAAACTTTCAGTTCCTTTAGGAAAATAAGTTTATGAGTTTTCTACATCTGCTTGACATTACAGAGACCAATACATTCAGAAAATATGAATAAAAAAAATCCTACCTCATTTGCTTTCTGTGTAACCTTGGACAAGGTACCAAACCTTTCTGTGCCTCTGTTTTCTCATCGGTAAAATGGGTACAATAATAATCCCTACGCATGAAGTTTTGAGGAAATGACTTGATATTTTTAAGCTCTCAGATCAGTGTCTGGCCCACAGTAAATGCTATATAAGTAGCATCTACTGAGCTGGCGTTATTATTATCCCAACTTCACAGATGAAGAATCGAGGTCCAGAGAGATTGGCCCACCATCATTCAGGGAATGCTAAATTTGTTTAGCATTTTAAAAATTCCAGCTTAATTTAAATAAAGTATGCAAATTTTAAGAGTATGTCTTGACAACGTTCACATATGTGTACACCCATGATCAATGTAAGGGCATTCCCAACACCTCAGAAGACTCCCTGAGGTCTTCTCTCACTCAATACCTCCCCCCAAAGTTAAACGCTGTTCTGAGTTTTTCACCAAAGATATTTTGCCTGTTTTGAACTTCATCCAAATGGAGCCCTACACTTTCTTTTAGTATTCATGGAGTCTGAATTTGACGCCCAGATGGTCCCACCCTAAAAACTGCCGTCTTAAACTATTATCCTATACTGCCTTTCAAAGCAACAACTACTTAGGCTGTTCTTATTTCCGTCCTCCCTCCTCTTCCTTTCCCCTCTTTCAGCTCCGCCCCTGACACGTAGCTGTCCATCAAGCCATCAACGAATTCTAATTGGTCAATTCTGCATTAGAAGGCCCTACTTCCCCCCCCCCTCGCGCCCCTCACAGAGCAGGCTCCCCCGTCAGGAAGCATATGATAGGGCACATGTGTCAAGATGTGGGCCAATGGGAGGATGGCATATTCCAAACCCTCCACCAGTCTGCCAATGGGAGGGTGATGTTCTCGCTCTCTCCAACTGCCTCAGGGGAGCTACCTCGGCCTCGTGCCCTTGCAGTTTGACACCTTCCTTACATCCTGAGAAGGTCCCCTCAAAGCCACTTAAGGGATGCAGGATGGCAGACCCAGACTCCTTACATCCCTCCTAGGCCTTCCCCACCCCTCCCCTCCCTGGAGTGGACGGGAGGGGAGGCTTTTCCAGACGAAAATAACATATGTAAATATATATGTTTTCAGGGATTCTACTGTTTCTTTCTAGTTTTCTTTTTTAATGGGCTAACGCTTTGGCTTTTCTTTTTAAAGAAATATTATTTTTACATTTCAAATATCTTTACAATTTAAACACCCATCTTCCTTTTTCCGAGTTCTGGGTGCGATGAGAATCACCAGCTTCCCTCTCTAGCCTCCACCTTGCCCCTCAGAGGTGAGGACCTAGGAGAAGGGAGAAGTGACACGAAGAGCTTAGGGTAGGGGAACAGAGGATGGGATGCGGTGGAGTTAAGAAAGAGCAGGCACATCATTAGGGTTGAAGGAGAAAGAAGGAATTTTAAGGTGTGAGATGGACTGGGAGGTATAGCCCAGCTTCAGGGATGACAGGGGAAGGGAATGAAATTGTGGGAATGGGGCAGTGCAATTGCCCTGGATGGGGGATATTTCAAGTGCAATAAGGATCCCAAAGAGATTAGGGAAGAGCTGCGCCTAGTGGCTTTTGATGGTTACAGATGGATGGGTCCCATGGGCCATTGGGTTATTGGAGTGAAGGGGGTCTCTGAGTCTGAGGGACACTGTGCTGAGGTGTTCTCATAGCCATCTTTCCTCACCTTCTCTACCCCAGAGAGGCATGACCCTGCTCTTCGTACTGGGCTGCGTCTTCTTCCCGCTGTGCTTCACCCTCCTCTGCTGGGGGCTGCAGAACCACTCCAACCTGCGGATGGAGAGACCAGAGGCTGTTCTGGTGGCATCCAAGTAAGAGGACAGAGTGAGGGCATCCTCCCTGGGGCCAGGGCTGGTGGAGCTGATCTCCTACTTTCAGGAAGAGTTAGTCAAGAGAGCAGAAGCAGGGTGTATGTGTGTGTGTGTGTGGGGGGGTGGATTAAGAGTCAAAAGACACTGGCTATGGGATCCTTTGCAAGTCCTTTAACCTCTCTGACCTTCGGAGCCCTTATTTGTAAGCAAGTTTAATAAGAATACCCACCTTCCATTCTTCATGGAGATGTTGTGAGGGTCAGGTGAATTCACGTCGGTAAAGCAGGGGTTGTAAACTCCTGCAAGTAACCTGAAGGACGTGGGCTCTGTGCGGACTGCGTGAGCTGGAGGACTCACGTTCATCCCATCCAATGTGGGTGGCAGCTGCTCAGCTCCAGCCAAACATCATGGAGTTAGAATGTGGGCCCAATGTTGTCTGATCTTCTAATTCTTTCTTTAAAGAGGTTGAGCTTATATGTGAAATCTCCTAATTTTCAAGCTGACAAATAACTTAGAATTTAAGAAAATACTGTACTGGCTACACCATACTGGCCAAAAACCACGTGTGTGGGCTGGATTGGGTCCTCGTGCTGCAAATTTATGACCTATTTGACAAAATTTAATACACCTGTGAGCTATCATCAACCATCAGGTAGGAGAGGGAGCGGGCAGAAGGCAGAATTTACTGGGGTGTCTAGGCGAGTTCCGGGAAGATAAAAATCTGTCTCTGCCTGCTTTAATCCACATCATCCAAAGTGAAGCCACAACTCCGTGACCGGGTTTGTGGTCCTCCATCAGGAAGTCGTGGTGGCCTACCATCAATATCCTGCCCCCAACTCAGCATCTTCTTGTAGCTTTGCTTGTCTTGGTCTTTGGAGCTATGCAAACATGGGTTTGAAATCCAGCCTTGCCAATTCCCATGGAGCTGTGTTATCTTGGGCAAGTTTTTTGTCTTTTCTTTTTTTAAATCTCTAAGCCTCAGTTTCTTGTCTATAAAACAAAGATACTACCGTCTGGGAAGATTAAATAAGAATGAACAGAAACCGCCCCAGGCCCAGGACATAGTAAATACTCAGGAATTTGGGTCCCTTTTCCCGTTAAGTGAAGCCCTGAGGTCAGGAAGCTAGGTCCACTATTGTCTCTAAAATCGTCCCTAACTCCTACCTAAGGCCAGAGACCTCTCAGGGTCTGTTTCCACAGCCTGCCACTAGAGGGCAGCACAAAATTGCAACTCCCAGCCCTTTGACTCTCTTGGGGAGGTGGAATGGGATTTGAATAGGCAAAGGCAAATTGTAGAGTTGCTAATTGAGGCGTATCTTAGGGCAGGACTGGAGACCAAAGTATGGTTTGGGTAGCAGGCCCCACATCATGCAGAAGTCCACAGGACAGCTGGGTTCAGGACGGGAAGGCCTAGTTCCAGGGAGGCAGCATGAAAGGGTTAGAAGCAGCTTGGAGGCTCGTCTGGTTCTGGCTGGGCCTCTGACCTGCAGCGTGACCCTGGCCAAGTCACTGGGCCTGGTTTCCTGGTGACTGAATGAGGGGCTTGAACCAGCCAATCCCCGAAGTCCTTTCTCACTCCAACAGGCTGTTCTGTGAAGTCGCATAGGAAGGGGAGCCAGGAGCATAAAAACCTGGAGAAAAAGAGAATGACCGGTGCTTAGGGAAGGCCAGGAGGGGCCAGGCAGCCTGAAGGCCAGGGGCAGGGGCATCCTTGGGCTCGAGGTGGGTTTTCAGAGAGGCAGTGTTTCCCGACCCTCTTCAAATCCTACAGCCACTCTGACACCTAGTACAAGAAGGTTCCTGCCTCTTCTTAACTATGTGACCTTGAGGAGGGTCACTGACGGCCTTGGGACCATTTCTTGACCTGTAAAAAGGGGACAAGTGCTCTTACCTCAGTGCTGCTACAGTAGTTAGCCGGAATCACGGGACGGTCTTGCAGCGGAGTCAGGATCTACAGGCACCTCATGTATACCTAGAGTTTCCCGCCCTCCTACTGCCGTGAAGGACCTGGGGGTCTCTGAGTCTGAAGGATGCTGCGTTGAGGTGTTTTTATTCCCATCCATTCCTTAAACTCATCCTTCAGCGACAGCAAGATACACCACTTTCTTCCGCTCCCTCCTCCAGGGAATCCTCTCTGTCTCTGCAGGGGTGGGCGCCCCTAAAGCTGAGACTCCAGCAGGCCACTGAGGAACACATGCTGGGAGGGTTGGCAGAGGAGGAAATGGCAGGCATCTGCAAAGTGCTGGTGGGAAACAGAATCAGGCCCATCTAGGGGCTCAGAGCCCCGTCCCAGCTGGCCAGGGAGCCCTGGGCCACCTCCCTCCCCAAGAGCAGAGCCAACCCTCCCCTGGCCCTTGTCCCCAGCAGCCCCCTGTGCTGCAGCTGCTGTCCCTTTAAGGGCCTCCCCCTCCCTCTTTCTCTGCTCCCCCATCTCTGTCGCAGCCGCTGCTGTGGCTCAGAGCTGCATGGGGAGACGCTGCTGCAGGTCCGGTTTCTTGGTGTCTGGTCGGTGCCATCATTTCCCCACCCCTCCCCCGCCCCCCCCAAGCTGGTGGCTTCCCCTCCCCCTCCCCCTCCCCACTGAGGGGGCAGGGGGCTGGGCACGAACTCTCTATAATGCCCCGTGCAGCCTCTGCGCCCAGGAGCGGAGACCGTGGTGGCCTCGAGAGGCGGGAGAGCAGTGCTGACCACTGACCACTTGCCCGGCCACTCCTCTGTCTCCCTTCCCTCCCTCCCTCCCTTCCTCCCTTTCGAGGGCTGGCACCACAGTCCCACCCCCCACTCCCCACCCCGCCTTCTCGGGCCCACCCAGCCTCTCCACGTAAGCCCCCCCTCCCCACCTGCCTCGGCTCTCCCTCCCCTCCCCCATCTGCATCCTCCTCCTCCTGTACCCTCTCCCTCTCTGTCCTCTCACCAAGTCCGCCCTCCTGCCTCTCCCCGTCCCTCTGGCTGGCTTTCTCCTGCTCCGTTTCTTGGATCCTCCCTCTCCCCGGTCTTCCCCGTTCCCCAGTCTCATCTAACTCCCTTTCTCCCTTCCTCTGGTCTGACTCCCCTGCCCCCTCCCGTCCCGCCCTGTCCCCTTTGTACCCCTTTCTCTTTTTCTCTCTCCTTCCCTGGCTTGGCGTCCCTTCTCCACCTCTACTCCCTTCAGCTTGGCCTCCCTGTCCCCTCACGGCTGCTCGTCTCCCTGCCCGAGGCCTGAGCCACCATGCTGACCCCAATGGTGGCTGGGGGGGTGGTCTTCCCCGGACTCTTCCTCCTCTCCAAGAACACACTCCAGCGGCTGCCCCAGCTGCGCTGGGAGGAGGCCGACGCGGTCATTGTCTCCGCCAGGTAAACTGCAGCCCTCCCCCTGTGCCCCTCTCCCCTTCCCAGGCTTTATGGAGATGGAAGGGACCCCAGCCCTTCTCTGGACCCTTGGCCCAGTGGGGACAGGGGGCTCCTGGAGTGGCCAGTGGGCTTTACCTCCCAGCTTCCTTCCCTCCTTATTGCCTTACTCCCTGTCCCAGGAGACCTCATCCAAACCCAGCCATCTGGTTACTAGTATTCAGCCTGCTTTTCTTTCCTTTCCTCATTCACCCTCCCACCCTCCAAAACAGGGCCCGCATGTGACTCAAACATTCTTATAAGATATTAGGGAACAGGCATGAGGCAGAGAGCTGTGTATTGTTCAGGGCATGTGTTTTGGGGGACAAGGGACAGAGGAGTGAACGGTAGGACTCTGTACAACACTGGAATACGGGCCAGAGTTGGGGAGGGGAGCATGGTGGCAGTCAAGGGGAGAGCGGGAAAGTGGTCAGAGGGAATGTGGGGTCACGGAGGGGCCGGTTGATGACTGGGCATCTGAGTGGTGCGAGAATAGGCCCAGGGCTTCCCTTGCCATCCTGTGTGTCCCCCCCCGGCCCCTCCCCAGGAAGGGGCCTGGTTATCAGCCACACATTCTCAGCCTTGTCTCACCTCAAGATGACCTCCCTGGTGTCCTCCTGAGAGGAAGGCGACTCAGTGTCCATAACTGAGGGAAGGGAGACGGCAGCGGGGAGTAGGGTGCTGCAGCTGGGCAAGCCCAGGGGCCTGAGGCGGGGGGGTGAGCCCTGAGCAAGGCAGCCTTGGGGAGAGATGGGCGGGGACCAGCCCGAGAAGTGACTGGGTCTGAAGCACAGGAACTGGACAGTAAAGAGGGGACACCAAGGGCGCATCTCCTCTACCACTGCTCCCCCTTCCTCCCTAGGCTGGTGTCCTCTGTCCAAGCCGTCATGGCCTCCACAGCCGGCTACATCGTCTCCACCTCCTGCAAGCACATCATTGATGACCAGTAAGTGCCGTGAGACCACTTCTGCCCACATTCCAGCACCTGTGTGTGTGTGTGACCCCCTGAGTATCCCAGACCTGCCAGGGGACTCCCTCAGTGGTCCCCAAGCCCTTAACTTGGGCCTGAGCAAGTTAACTGCCATGGCTGCAACTCAACACCTGGAGATAAATTTATCCACGTCCTGTCCTTAAAGGTCAGAACCAGGAGGAGAAGGAGTGGGGATCAGAAAGGATTCTCAAAGCAGCTCCTAGACTTCCCGGCCTCTGGTATCATAGTAGGTTCTGACTTTCGTTTCCTCCTCTACCTCCTCCCATCTTTACACCCCTCAAGCCCTATTTCCAACCAGCGCCCAACTGGGGTGCCACCCTCCTCATGATGGGCTCACCCTTCACCTCCTCCCAGAATCCAGGTGTCCAGCCCCAGCTCTGTGCACGAGAGGGAGACGAGAGGAGAGAGATGACACAAACAAGGCCACTAATGGTTAGGCAGTGGGGGGTGGGGGGTGAAGAGGCCAAAATTTGGCACTGGCAGCGCTGCAGTGTGTGCTGCTTGCCAAAAAGGCCCAGGCCTGAGAGGTGAGGCAGGAGGAGGAAGGAGAGGGGCCCTGTCCGTGGTGCTGACAGGCCAGCTCTAGGTGACCCATGAGCTGCTGCAGTGTTGCCTGTGAGGGTGCTGATGACGCCCCGTGCTTAACTTCTGGCCCTGCTCCCCTTCTCTGGCAGCTGCTGAGCCCCAGGCACACTGTCTGGATGACCCTTACCTGGAGGTGCCCCCTCTTTCCCTGCAGATGAGTTCCCTCATCTGTGGAGTGAGGTCCATCCCTGCCTGGAAGGGCCGCTGTGAGGAGGAATTGAGTTGTGTGTGACAACGGCCTAGGGCAGTTCTGGCTCATACATAGTAGACGCTTAGCTCTTTTTTCAGACCCTGCCCAGTGACTTGGCTTCCTCCTGCCCTCTCCCGGCTTCCCACCCCGGGGTCTAGGATGAGCCTGGATCCCCACACGTTTCCTCCTCTCGCCTTCTTACACAGGTCACCTTCCGGCTCTTACATTTCCGTTCCCCCAGGTCTGTTCTTGTTCTTCCTTCCTTTAATCCTCAAGTGGGTGGGGAGGATCAGGGTTAATCCAGGGGCAGCAGCTGTTCCTGCTTCTGAGCACCTAATTGCTGAGAGGGTGAGATAGGTTTAACCTTTCATGTTGCAGCCCAGGGCCTGGTGGTCCTGGTTCCCCCACAAGCCAGTGATCCCAGTGTGTCTGTTGCAGCCAGCTCTCCAGGCCACTCCCTGCTCTAACTTCTCTGGGGCCAGTTGGACCCCCTTCCGCTTTCCTGCCCTCTAACCTGGGCTGCTGCTCCCTCTCCTCTCTCTCCGTCCTGGTCACACACTCCAAATGGGTCTCAGCTTCTCTTTTCCCGAAATCATCCCTGCTGGAGTGGGCTGCCCGGCCCCCTCCAGGCCAGCCTCCCCCAGGCTCACATTTTGTTCCATCTCAGCCCTGGGTCTTAGTGGGCCTCCCACCAGGTCTCACTCCCTTCTTCCTTCAGCAGCTCCTCATATTTTCTCTCAGCTCTTTTTGTGTGTTGCTTCTGGTTGACTTTGCTTCTGTCCCTCCACCTAGCTGGGTGAGCTCCCCTGGGCCTGCCTCTTTGACCTCCCGCCCTCATCTCAGACCTGTCGCCGGACTACAGGACTTAAGAGAAAGTGCTCAATGTGCTGACTTAAGAAGAAAAATGCAATGTTGCATATTCGTGCACTTTTCATCTTCATTTACTCTCCAAGTGCACAGAACTTTCTCTGCTCTTGGCTCCTTTTGCTCAGCGTTTTCTCCCTAATGCTTGGCTGTACCTGAAAAAACAAGAGGTTGGGCCACATTCAGGCAGAACAAGCACCGCTGACAGCACTGCCAACTCCCCGACGGGGCCTGTCTGTGACACCTGTCTTGAATGTTCTAGGGGACAGCGGGGCTAAGAGCGATAGCTAGGGAGCCAAACTTCTCATGTTTATTCCTTGGTCAGGTTACCTAGCCTCTCAGTTTCCTCATCTGTAAAATGGGCGTGACAACCATACCTACTTTTTATGGCGTTTTTGTGGGGAGTAAATAAGTTTATGCAAAAAATATTTAGAATATGAGAATAGTGCCTGCCCGTAATGAGTAGTCGCTTAGTGTTAGCTGATATGATCCCTCGCTGTCACTCTCACCTCTTCCACTGCTATCTGTCCTAACCTTGGCTGTCTCTTATATCTCACCTGAGCTTTTCTCGCTGCACCTCTGCCCTCCGGGCTGTGGCTGGTTTGATCTCTCTTCTTTTTTCTCCCACCATATTGCAGACAGAGAGAGAATCTGAATGAATGAGTATGAAAAATGGGGTGGTTCTGAGGGCAGACAGTCTGGGTTTGAATCCCAGCACTATTGCTTACCAGCTGGGGGACCATGTGACCTTGGGCAAGTTTCTTGCCCTCTACCCTTGGGTGCCATCATGTAACTCGAGAGTCCACTTCCGTCTCAGAGTTGTTGTGAATATCACTTGAGATCTGACTCACGTGACGCATTCACACCAACCTCGGCACCTGGCAGCTGCTCTGTCCATCTCCCTTCCTCCTTGACCCCTCTCTCTCTCTCTGCCCAACAGACACTGGCTTTCCTCTGCCTACACGCAATTTGCAGTGCCCTACTTCATCTACGACATCTACGCCATGTTCCTCTGTCACTGGCACAAGCACCAGGTCAAGGGGCACGGAGGGGATGAAGGGGGGGCCAGAGCCCCGGGCAGCACCTGGGCTGTGGCGCGCGGCTACCTGCACAAGGAGTTCCTCATGGTGCTCCACCACGCCGTCATGGTGCTCGTGTGCTTCCCGCTGTCGGTGGTGAGTTGGGGTGCTGAGAGCCGGGGCCCCCATGTCCTGCTCCTGCTAGCATTGCAGGAGCCTGGGGAGCCCTGGGTCCAGGTCTTAGCAGCAGGGCAGGCCCAGGATGCAGGGTCCCCAGGGAGGATTTACTGAGCACCAGGCCAGCCCCAGACAGCAAGAGGGTCTGGGGTCAGCCTGGCCTGGCTGGACCATGCCCAGCTGTGGTGCTTTGGAGCTGCTGTCGGACGTCTCTGAGGCTCGGTTTCCTCATTTGTAATATAAGGTATACGGTCTTACCTGCAGGCTTGTGGGAGGGATACGGTGCGGTAATGCTCCCAGCTTTGCTACTGTATGCGGGTTCAGACTTTCAGAGTTAAGCATCTCCAAAAGTGACAGAGAGGAGAGAGGGAGGGCAGTTGCTGCCCAGGAATCCAGGGTGAGGCCAGGCTGTTCTCTTTCTCTCTTCTCAGGTGTGGCGTCAGGGCAAGGGAGATTTCTTTCTAGGCTGCTTGCTGATGGCAGAGGTCAGCACCCCCTTTGTCTGCCTTGGCAAGATCCTCATCCAGGTGAGAGGGTACCTGAGGCTATATGAGCCTGACGCCTGACGGGAGGACACGGGTGGGGCAGGCACTTTTAGGGACCTTCAGGGATTCTTTAACGGACAGGCAAAGTGTCGTGTCTGGAAGGGGCTTTGGGCGGGGTAGAGGAGAGGCGGCAGGGTGGGAGGAGGCCGGTCCTGGGGCCTTTAACCTGGCCCCTGTCGCGATGGGGGAAGGCAGAGAGGTGGGCAGGGCGGGGAGGCGGGCCCGGTGGCTGAGCCGGGGGCGTGGGCGAGGACACGCCCCTGCGCCCCTCACCCCGCCCCCCGCTCTCTGCCCCGCCCCCCGCCCGCAGTACAAGCAGCAGCACACACTGCTGCACAAGGTGAACGGGGCGCTGATGCTGCTCAGCTTCCTCTGCTGCCGGGTGCTGCTCTTCCCCTACCTGTACTGGGCCTACGGGCGGCACGCGGGCCTGCCCCTGCTCGCAGTGCCCCTCGCCATCCCGGCCCACGTCAACCTGGGCGCCGCGCTGCTGCTCGCCCCCCAGCTCTACTGGTTCTTCCTCATCTGCCGCGGAGCCTGCCGCCTCTTCCGGCCCCGGGGCTCCCCGCCGCCCTCTCCCTGCCAGACCCGGGACTGAGAGTGGGGCCAGGGGACCCTCCCCACCCACCCCCACCCCCGTGGGGACAGGGCCCTGGGGCTGCTGGGTGGGTGGCGGAAGCCAGGGGCCTCTTGCTCTGACAGCCCCAGGACTGACAGATGGACTTCAAAGGATGGGGACATCTCCCCTCAGGGGCTGAGTGAAATGGAAGGCAGGGAGAGGGGACCTCTTCTCCCCACAGGTGCCTGAGCTGAGGGTAGCAAACCCCTTCCTCCATACCCCCTTCTTCTAGACCAACCCTGGGGCCCTGGAGAGGCGAAGGACAGAGGAAGGGGCACCACTTCCCATCCGCTTAGGGCTTGAGGGCTGTGAGGAGACTGATGGGGACTCAAAGAATGTGGGGGAGGCCCTGGTGCCAAGGCCATGCCAGCCCCCCTGCTGCAAACTCCTCTCAGCTCCCTGTCATCTGGGAGGGAGGGGACACCCTAACTAATCCCGTGGGCCTCTCTAGGGGCTGGTTGCCCCCACAGCTCCTCTCCAAGGAAGGCCAGCCTGAGGAATCTTATTTATTTTATTTATTCACCCAAATCCAAACTAGTTTGTTGGGGCTGGGGGAGGGAGGTGGCTGCTCCCCCCTAGCCTTCCCAGTGCTGAGCAACCCCGGGGGCAGGTGAGGGGCGCTGATCCCTTCCCCTTCAGGCTGCACATCTTGCCCTCGGGCCCTGGCATGTCCCTGGTGCTACAGATCTCTCAAGGCTTCCTCCAGTCTGGGGTCGGGGGGACCCTGGGAGGTGCTTTACAGACTGCTAATAAAGACGATCTGCGTGACCGCCACCAAGGCCCTCTCCACCCAGTTCTTTGGGGCTGGGAAGGGAGTGGGGGGAGGGGGCAGCTGGGAATAGAAAGCACAGATGACCATAGGGCAGGACCCCCTGACTGGTCACTGAGTCAGGGAAGAAAAAAGCAAGGACTTTTATTCATCACCAGGAGAGGAGGGCAGGTTTGGACACCCAGGGCAGAGTGCGGGGCCCTTGTCCAGCTCTTTACGCCCCTTTCTGGCAGCTCCTGTGGGGTATGGAGATCAGAGGTGGGAGGTCACATGCTGCCACCTTTGGGTCCTTCAGCCTCTCCCAAGGAAGGCTGAGATGGGTGGGGCCAGGGGCGGGGGCCAGGCCTTACATGTGTGTGCAGAACTGGAAAAGGAGGAAGAAGAAGGCCACTACCAGAGCGCCCACCAGGATGTGATGGAAGAAGCCAGACTTGGAACCTGCCAGACAAGGAGGGGGAGACAGGGACCCTGGACTCATTGCCAACAGAAGGGTCAAGGGCAGCTCTTCTCCAGGCCCTGGCAAGGAGGAAGACCCCTTCTCAAGCTGGTTCATACCTGAATTATCAAAGATGACAGGTCTCTCTCCAATAAACTGGGCCAGTGCCAGGAGCCTGGCTTGGTCCGAGTCTGGGTAATCAAAGAAGTCAGGTCTGTCCAAGAAGAGCGGAGACTCTGCTCCCGGGGCCAAGGTCTCGGCACTCTCCAGGCTGGGTGCTGAGGACCCAGAGCAAAGTCTTTAACAAGAGCCGAGCAGACCCCTGCCCCCATCTCAAGAGGCTGAGGCAGACCCACACAGCCTTAGTATAGCTATGGAGGGGCTTGATTTTGTTCCAGGAACTTCTCAAGGATCAGCTGAGCTCTCCACAGGAAGGCCCATTCTGGACAGGAAGGATGGGAGAGAGGTGTGGAGAGCAAAGAGAAAAGCCCAGGCTTGGCCTCCCAGCCCCTCAGGGAGCTTGACCCTTTCCCCACAAGCCTTCCTCCTGAGGAAGCTTCCCACCTGTTTCTGTGGCTCCCAGCCCAACCAGCCACATCCACACCCACTGCCATGGCCTCATGACCCCTCTGCTCCTGTGACAGGGGTGGGGGCTCTGTGATGTCACAGCCTGGAGCTGTTCTGATCATGAGCTCTGAGGTGAGGGGAGAGAGAGGGTGCTAGGAGCTTGGACCCTTCCCCTAAGCCCCCGAGTCGTGGAAGAGGAGAGTTTGGGACCCATGGAGCCTTCATCCTTTGGGATGATACTGATGATGAAACGGTAACAGTGGCAGCCCCAGAACTTAGAAATAGGAGGGACTTGGTGGGACAATTTTGCTGAAAGCTGGACTAAGGAAAGCTGCATTTGTATAGCAGAGCAGGCATGGTTTGGGGTTGGGCAGGCTAAACACCTCCAGGTAACCTCCAGATCAACCACAGGTAGAATTTACTGAGCACTTGTTACTACGCCAAGTACTTTACATGGGTTGACTCATCTAACCTACACAACAACCCTGAGGTAGGTACTACTGCCCTCATTATATAGAAGAGAGAACTAAGGCACAGAGGGACAAAGTAATGTGGGCAATGCACACTTCTCAGGGGTGTGTGTTTTCCTCCCTGAGGCTCACCCTGGCCTTGTGTCCCCAAATTCAGGGGCACAGGGTTCTTCCCCATCCCCCAAAACCCCATCTCAGCGCTCAGCTGAGGACGACCCTGGGGTTAGGAACCAAGAGAAATAACAGGTTTTGCCCACTAGGTGGCAGCAGCGTCCATGCCTGCCTGCCTGTTTCCCTCTTCCCACCCCAGGAAAGCACGCTCCCAGACTCCAGGCCCTCCACGGGCCTCTTCCCGCCGGTTGCATCAGGTGCTGCAGGCGTGGGGTGTTGCTGGGGGAATGGCAGAGGAAGTCCCCTGGCCCATCTCGAGGCAGGTCTCTGGGTCATGCACAGAGCCTTAGCAGGCTCCCCTCTCTGGATGGGCTGCCCCAAGGGCCATGCCATTTCTTCTTTCTAGGCCCCGATTTTCTCTTAATTTGTCACTTCCCAGCAGCCACTTTCACTCCTGCGGCTCCCTCTCAGCTTCTAAGAGTTAGCTCCCCTCTGATTGGCAGGTAGGCCTGTCTGTCACAGATGTGTCCCACCCCACTTCAAGCCCAAGGACACTTCAGGGTCTCCTACGTTTTACTACACAGATGCCTGTTCAGCAGCCTCTGACAGACCCAGTTCCATGACATCCCCCACGCCAGGCATGTGTCTGTGCCATGTGTGAGGTCCTCTGTCCTATGGCTGGAGGCTCCCTCCTCCACTGGATCCCCACCCTTCATCTTTCCTGCTCTCAGGAGCTGCCAGCCCATTCTCCACACAGCAACCCTGGGGGGTACCTGCCACTGTCAGCTTCTAAGCCATAAACAAGAAAAAAGCCCAGAGAGGAAAAAGGAGGGGACAGAGGAGGCAGAGTAACATCTGTGGGGCCTCGTGGGGCTGGCTCATGTGGGCCTGTATCCTGTACACTGACCCTTTCTAAGAAAGAGGAAGTGACTTACCCAAAGTCACAGGCTTGTGCGAGGCAGCAGGGACTCCACCTGGTTCTGGCTCTGGGCCAGGGCTCCCCCTCAGGTCTGTATGCAGCTGCTCCTCGGTTTAGCTGGGAGAAGTGGGCCAGAGCCTCTGGCCTTTGGAGTAGATGTTGCAGTCTCCTCAGTTGCTTCAAAAGAATATAGCTGCGCTCTGTACCAGAGAATGCCCTTTTGACATAAGAAGTGAATTGTCCATTTATTTATTCATCCAATCATTAAATAAATGTTTTGAGCTCTTGCTATGTGCTGGGCTCCATATATGGCTTAGATAGAAATCGCCAGGGTATGATCACAGGGGAGAGAATTCATGGATGCATAGCAGTGGAGTACAGACAGACAACCCCTAAGGGGCTGTCTACACTTGCTGTCTCCACACCCCCCCCCCCACTCCACTGAAGCCACTTTCGCCAAGTCCACCAATGACCTCTTAACTCGCCAAATCTAGTGGCTACTTCTCTGTTCATTCTGTCTGTCTCTCAGCAGAGGGCACACATCCCTGCCTCCAGGCACGGGAGCCATGCTCACCAATTTCGGGGGCTCCTCCTCTAACCAGCTCAGCCTTCGACCTTCTCTTTTCTATCTATACTGTCTCCTTAGGTGATTTCATCTGGTCTCATGGCTTTAAATACCAACTATATGCTGATGACTCACAAATGTATATTTCCAGCCCAGCCCTCTTCTCTGAGCTCCAGACTCCTCTACCCAACTTCCTGCTTCATGTCTCTGTATCTCCAAAAACATCTCGAACTCAATAGATCCCAATGGAGCTCTTGATTCTCCCATCCCAAACTTGCTCCTTCTTTCCATCATAGCAAATGGTCTCATGGATCCTCCAGATGCTCTGCTCAACACAAAAACCTAGGAATCATCTCTAGAACCCTACCTGTCTCTCTCCTGACAAACCCACAATCAAGGCCTGTTGGCTCAATTTCCACATAAATCTCAGCTCCATCCACTTCCCTCCCCCTCCAGTGCTGCCCGTTCATTCAAGCCAACCCTGTATTTCACCTGGCTTATTGCAATAGCCTGTAGACTGGTTGATCTCTCTCTGTTCATTCTTCCTCCAACAAGAACCAACTAGAACATGCGGATCCACTACTTAAAACCCTCCAACGGCTTTCCATGGCTCCTGTGTGAATTCTGAACTTCTCACCCTGACCTGCAAGACCTTTCCCCAGCCCTGTCCACCTTGGCTCTTCCCATGCTCTCCCTTCTTCAGCACACCCCAGCCTTTGCACACACCTCTGTCTAGGACACTGTTGCCCCCACAGTTGACTGGCTAACTCCTCCTCCTCCTCCAGGTCTTAGCTGAGACCACACTTCCCCTGGGACGTGAACCTGAGCTCCCATGGCCTTCTGACCATCCACCGTCATGGCACCAATCTCACCGCATTGGAGTGGCCTGTGTATTTGTCTGTCTCCCCTACAAGGCTGTGAAACCAGAGATCGCTGATCTTGGTCATAGTTGTATCGCCACAGTATGTAGTAGGGGTTCAATAAATATTTACTGACTTGATGGATGGATGAAAAGCCTTTCCACCTCTGGACACACCAGGGCTCAGCGCTGTCTGCATTTTCTCCTGCAACTGGCTCCAGCTCCTGCCTCATCCTCCCCTTCTAGCAAGGCTTTCTGGTGGCGCGCTGCTGGGCCTGAGCTAAGCCCCGTGAGAAGACAGCAGTGGAGGAGGCAGGTCTCTGTGGCTCCTGGGCCAGCTCGCCCCCTCCCCTCACTGCAGGCCCAGGTCTGCCTCTCGCCAAACGCACCAGCTCTGGTCCTGGATGGCATCTCCCTTAGTCCTGCCTCCTTTCTTACCCTGGAGAGCCCTGAAGGAAACCTAGTGGTTGTCTTTACTTAAAAAAGATATTATTTTAATATATTCTTTTGAGTAGGTAACATGTGTACATGGTACAAAATTCAAAAGGTACAAAAGGATGTACATTGAGAAATAAGTCTTTCCTATTCCTGCTCTACCCTACCTCACAGCACCCTCTTCAGAGGTCACCACAGTTATCACTTTCTTTTTTTAAAGATACTCAGCATCGTTACTTTATTTATTTATTTATTTATTTATTTTTCCCCAAAGCCCCAGCAGATAGTTGTATGTCATAGTTGCACATCCTTCTAGTTGCTGTATGTGGGACGCGGCCTCAGCATGGCCGGAGAAGCGGTGTGTCGGTGCGCGCCCGGGATCCGAACCCAGGCCGCCAGCAGCGGAGCGCGCGCACTTAACCGCTAAGCCACGGGGCCTAGTTATCACTTTCTTGTGCAGTCTCCCAGAAATAATTTATGCACAAATAAACAAACATATATAAGCTCTTTTCTTTTCCCACTCAAATGGCAGCATTCCATACATGCTGCTCTGAACCTTTTTTGAGTTAACACGAGATTGTGAATATGATTCTATACAAGTACACAAAGGGCCTCTTTCTTTTTCATGGCTGCATACTATTTCATTGTATGAAATTGTGTCATAACTGATTGGACTGGCCCCCTACTCTTGGACATTAAGGTTGTTTCCAATCTTTTGCTACTGCAAACATGCTGAAGTTAATAACCTTGAACTTCTATTATTTTGCTCATGGGCCAGCATATCTATAATAGGATAAAATCCTAAAAGTGGAATTTCTGGGTCAAAGAGTCTATGTATTTGGCATCTTCGTATCCACCGTCAGACTGGACTCCACAGAGGTGGTACACATTTACCCACAGCCTTGCCAACATTGTGTGTTAACAGATGCTTTGAATTTTACCATTTGATAGGTGACAAGTGGTATCTCAGTGGAGTTTGACTTTGCATTTCTCTTCCTTTTTAAAAAAAATTGTGGTAAAATCCTTATTTCAATATTTATATCTTAGTCATCTTCAAGCATAGAGTTCAGTACTGTTAAGTTGTCGTGCAACGGCATTTCTCTTTTTTAAATCACAATATTTAGTCCTGCCAGTTTAGTGTCAGCCCCAGCTTGGGACAGTCTCTGCTTCCTGGTGGCAGGGAGACAGGAATGTAGAGGCAAGACAAACCAGTGTTACCAGAGCTGGGCCTGAGATAGGACTGGAAGCTGGGGGAAAGAGGCGGATGCTCCAGGAAGGCTCCTAGGAAGAGGTGACCCAGGATGACCCCTGTAGGAAGGTAAGGTATTCCATGCAGAGGAGCTTGTGTAAGCAAAGGTCCAGAGGCCTGAGAGATTCAGTCGTGTTCTAGGAACTGCAAGAAACATTCCTGGAGTTGGGGTGATGAGACCAGAGAAGTCAGGGTCTTGGACTGAAGGGCCTTGAAGGCCACTGTGAGGACTTTGTCTTTGGGGAATGGGAAGTTTGGGGCAAAGGAGGGCAAAGATCAAAGGTTGGAGTTAAACTGATAGGTGGCAGGGTTCAGGTGAGAAATGGCAGACCGATGAGGAATGACTGCGGAACATGCAGAACGAAGCCCCTCCCCACCTGAGGGACTGAACTGGAGATGGTAGGGGGTGCGGCGAGGGAGGGTAGATTCCCAAAGGAAATGCCTTCCCTGAGAAGGGGACACCAGTCCTTTGGGTCTGGGTTGGGTTACAAGGAGAGACGCCTGAACAGCCAAAGGGAAGAGGCGTGGGGGAAGCCACAGCCTCGGACCTCAGACTGTGAGGTTCCCCACCCGCGCGCCGGGACCCCGAGATCCCAGGCCAGTGGTGGCAGGCGCATCAGACCCCCTTCCCTGCCCGCCCCTGGGCCGCTGCGGATCTCTAAGCCCCGCCCCGCAGGCCTCGCCCCTAAGAGTCTGAGGAGGGGAGGGCCAGACGCCCTCCTCCCTTCTCCGCGCTTTCTCTGCGGGGGAGGGGCGTGAGGCAGCGCGGGGGGCGGGAGAGGATGAGCCGGCGTCTCCATGGCAACTAGGCTGGTGGTCCGCCCTGGAGACCCGCGAGGGAAGCAAGGAGAAAGCCAGGGAGGGAGGCACCGTGGGCCCGGCTCGGGTCTCCAGGGAGGAGTTGGGGAACACCGGGCAATTCTCACTGTTGGTTCCCGGTGGCGCAGGGAGCCCGTGTGTTAGCAAGTGTCTGTATGCAAGGTTCTCCGGGGTGAGTGTGCCGGCGCGTGTCAGGGTTTGTGCATGTGTGTGAGCGTGCGCACGTGGGCACAGGCGTGTGCGCGGGAGTGCCCGTGCAAGGTGTGTGTGCCAGCCTGCATTCCCGTGCGTGTGTGTGTGCACTCGTGTGTGCCCCTAACTGTGCCAGGGCGCGCGCCGGCGGGAGAGTCCCGCCCCCTCCCCAGCCTCCGGCCGCCCCTCCCCGCCCCCCCCTGCGCCGGCTGCATCCTCGCCTCCAGCTCGCTCACCCCCTCCTCCCCGCACTTTCTCCGGCTCTGCCTCCTTCTCGGCTCACACAGCCGGACTCCGCGCTCTTCTCGCTGGCCGCCCTGGGAATCGCCGGCTGCCGCCGCCCAGCCTGCACCCGCCGTCCCCCCAGTACTTGGTCACCTGTTGGAGGCACAGAGACAGGTGCAGGGGGCTGGGCCGCCTGGGGGCGTGAGGGTGAGGGTGAGTGTATGTTAGTCTGTGGGTGTCTACGGCGGGGGGGGTGTTTAGCTCTCTGGGGGCTGCAATTTCTGGCTCCTCTGGAGAGCCAATCTCAGGAGGAGGCATCCGAGGCAGGAGTCCCCACCTTGGGCTGCAGGGGTGGAGGGGCAGGCAGGCAGGCAGATCCTGGGGGTGAATGAAGGGACAGTGGGAAATGAAAGCCTAGAGGAGTGGGTGACACGGGGAACAGACAAGCACCTGATGCAGAAGGATGGCCAGAGCCTCAGAGAGAGAGAGGAGGGGGCCTATGGGGCCGCTTTGGGGGTAGGCAGGGCCCAGGGGCAGAAGGAAGCCAAGAATGAGGGGCAGGAGCTGGGAAGATGACAAAGGGACAATCTAGAGGTAAATGGGCAAGGCCGAGGTGGAACCAGGACCTATCTGGGGGCAGTGGGCTGGCAGCCCAGCCCCTGTGGAGCAAAGCTTGGGGTCTGGAGGGCCCAGGCCTCCTGTCTGCCCATCAGCTGGCACAGGCTGCCCTCTCCCTCAACACTTGAAGGAAGGCCAGTGAGGGCCCCACAGACCTGGGAGATTGCCACCTGGCCCTCAGCCAGCAGACGGTAGGTATGAGGAGTCAGCCCAGCGCTCACACTCTCTCGAACCTCCCTCCCCCAGCCAGGGGTGCTGCATGAGGGGCCGCAGGGGCGACCGCATGACCATCAACATCCAGGAGCACATGGCCATCAACGTGTGCCCTGGGCCCATCCGGCCCATCCGCCAGATCTCTGACTACTTTCCCCGCCGGGGACCAGGACCCGAAGGGGGCGGCGGGGGCTTCCGGGAGGCCCCTGCGCGTCTGGGCCCCCTGGCCCTGGCCCCCCCTGCATCCTTCCTTGGGGCCACCACGCCCGAGGATGGAGCGGAGGTGGACAGCTATGACTCGGATGATACCAGTGAGTTGGGGGGCTTGAAGGGCCCAGGGTGCTAACGGGGGCCTCCGGGCTTGTGGGAAGGGGACGGGGCCCTGTTGCGGGGGGAGGCGGCGGGCACTGCTGCCACAGCTGCAGTCAGGGTGGAGATTACAGCTTCAGCAAGGCTCAATATTCAATATTTCTGCTGAGACACTCAACCACCCACACAGCCCCAATTGCAGCCCAGCCGGGGACCCAGACGCACACACACTCGCAGGCTGACACAGACACACACACACACCCCTTCCCAGCCGGCACTCAGCCGGCCTGCCCACCGGTCTCTCACACACACCTGTGCTTACATACTGACGCTACCTCTTCACTCTTCTCCAGCGGCCCTGGGCATGCTGGAGTTTGACCTTCTCTACGACCGGGCCTCCTGCACTCTGCACTGTAGCATCCTCAGGGCCAAGGTACGCACTTCCTGCCTCCCAAGGCCCGGCCTTGTTTGCCTCCTACCCTGGGAGGGGTGGGTTTCCATCCTCCCCTCCCTTCCCTAGGCCAGACCCCTGCTCCTCCCTGCCCCACTCTCCAGCACCTTCTTGGTTCTCCACACCCCAAGGATCCACTCTGCAGAGGGAGGGAGGGAAGGCTGGGAGCCCACAGCCCTATTCCCTCCCCTCCTCTCCAGGGCCTCAAGCCCATGGATTTCAATGGCCTGGCCGACCCCTACGTCAAGTTGCACCTGCTGCCTGGAGCCTGCAAGGTAACAGCCTCTTCCCTCCAGCAGCCTGACCCAGCTTGTGGGTCTGTCCCCAGCCTTCCCCTGCCTTCAGCCTCTGTGGGTCTGGGGGACATGTACTGAGAACTTTTCATGCCCGCCCACACCTCAGGCCAATAAGCTAAAAACTAAGACTCAGAGAAACACGCTGAATCCCGTGTGGAATGAGGACCTGACGTACAGTGGAATCACAGATGACGACATCACCCACAAGGTGCTCAGGTGAGGGCTCCATCCTCCGTTACCAAGGATTCCAGCTCAGCACCTCCTCTGGGACAGCTGTCATTGGAACTTTCTTTGGTTGGTTGATCTACCTCCCATTAAGCCCCTCTCAGACGCTCAAGAACAATCAGTGGCTCCCTATTCCCTTTGGCAGCAGGCCAAAATGTTTCACTGGCATTCCCATCCCCCAAATAATCTCCTACTGCTCCTCCAGTAGGGAACTGCCCTCTTCTGATTGGTCGGGTTCATTACTCCTGATTTTTGCCTGTTGTGTCTCTTCCAACTGGAAAGGGCTCCCTGCTTCCTCTCTCTCTGCCAACCTAAATCCTACTCATCATTTGAGGCGCTGCCTCCTGCTGAAAGCTTTCCCTGGTCAAAGAGACCCCCTCTCAGAGCCCCTGACTTAAGTCAGACCTAGGCAGGAGAGGGCTGCCCATTCTGTTGCCTATGTCCCCTAACATCTCTAAGGAATGAAGCCTTCAGGGACAGGAAACTTGCTCCATCATTCCAGGAGGTGAAGCTGTGGGGAGAGTAGTCCCTGGCGTGAAAGGCAGCAAAACCCAGGCTTGTAAGACCTTTTCCTTTGTTCTTGGGCAACAGAGAGCCATGGAAGAGTTTGCATCAGGGTAGGGGCATGGACAGAGCTTTTAGAGAGATCACCTTAGTGCTGGGTAGAACCGAGGGGAGGACAGAGGCAGAAACCAGAAAGGCCGGCCCCACATTTCAGATGTGAGAGAATGAAGCCTAAATCACTTACTGAGTGCTCACTGGTGCCCAGCCCTGGGCTATGCATTTTTACATTTATTTCACTTGATCTTCATAATAGCTTTAGGCAGAGAGTACTCATTAGCTCCATTTGATAGATGGGAACTGAGGCTTAGGGAGGTTAAGGGACTTGCCTAAGGTCACACGGTTGCTAGTAAATGGCAGAGCTGGGAACTGAACACCCCTCTCTACATGACACAGCTGCTCAGGAGTGTCCCAGCAGATGGCAGTGCAGGGGGCTGCAGAAGGGGACGGATGGCAGTCAAAGCAATTGGTTCTCAATTGCTGGGTTCAGGAGTCTCTCCCAGGCTGGCTCCCTGCTCACGCAGCAAAGGACAGGAGCTCCAGAGGCGTGAGCTCCTCAAGGCCCTTCTAGCTCTTACATCCTGAACCATGACCCACACCCACCACTGCACACCCTGTACACGTTCAGTTGGATCCTGTCCCCAGGCCCTGAATGGAGGCAGTAGTGGGGGTGGTCCCCAAGATTTACAAGGGCTTCCTGAAGTAGCGGAGCAGGTCCTGATGCACCAGGGACAGCCTGGGCAGCTGGAAAGGGAGGGGCAGAGAAACGGCAAATCAAAGCATCCTTCCAAGCACCAGGCCTGGTGTTCACCGTGCAGCCTGTGCGACACCCGTTTTACTAGTGAGGTGTAAAGTATCTAGGGAAAAGCTGGGACCAGCCTCGGGTGCTCAGAGTTTGGTCCGAGGCCCTTTCTCCCACACTGGAGTGGGGCTCAGGTACCCCAAGGGGCCCTGACCCTGCAGTTGCCCGCCAGGATTTCTGTCTGTGATGAGGACAAGCTGAGCCACAATGAGTTCATCGGGGAGATCCGTGTACCCCTACGCCGCCTCAAGCCTTCACAGAAGAAGCATTTTAACATCTGCCTTGAGCGCCAGGTCCCGGTCTGTGCGGGGCTGCGGGGCAGCAGGGGGAGGGGGCCCTGGGGAGGCCAGATTTCCAGAACCTTCTCTTGGTTCCTTCAGCTGGCTTCACCCTCTTCCATGTCGGCAGCGCTGAGGGGCATCTCCTGTTACCTGAAGGAGGTGAGGCACCCCAGGGACCATGTGTGGGTGGAAGGTGGTGAGGATGCAGGCTGACCCGTGTCTGCCCTGCAGCTGGAGCAGGCAGATCAGGGGCCTGGGCTGCTGGAAGAGCGTGGGCGCATCCTGCTGAGCCTCAGCTACAGCTCTCGGCGCCGGGGGCTGCTGGTGGGCATTGTGCGCTGTGCCCACCTGGCTGCCATGGATGTCAACGGCTACTCTGACCCCTACGTCAAGACGTGAGCCCTTGCCCTGGCCTGAGGCCCACCCTCCCCTCCCCAGGAAGCCTGACCCCTGCCCCATCCTCCTCTGGAACCTGGCCTGTCTCTGACCCACCCGCTCCCCTACCCCTGCCCACCCTCCTCGGCAGGTACCTGAGGCCAGACGTGGATAAGAAATCCAAACATAAAACGTGTGTGAAAAAGAAGACTCTAAATCCGGAATTTAATGAGGTAAACAGGGCAGGGACCAGAAATTGAGAGGGCTGGGGGTAGGGGCAGTGCTTCATGGAAGGTGTGACTTGCCCTGTCCCAGGAGTTTTTCTACGAGATGGAGCTCTCCGCTCTGGCCACCAAGACTCTGGAAGTCACGGTCTGGGACTATGACATTGGCAAATCCAACGACTTCATCGGTGAGGGAGGAGCCCGCTGGGTGGTGCTGATGGAGGGCAGACTGGCAGTGCGATTGGCTCTGATTCTGCCTGCCTCTACCTGCTCCCCAGGTGGCGTGTCCCTGGGGCCAGGCGCCCGGGGAGAGGCCCGGAAGCACTGGAGTGACTGTCTACGGCAGCCGGATACAGCCCTGGAGCGCTGGCACACCCTGACCAGTGAGCTGCCCCCAGCGGCCGGGGCTCTGCCCTCCGCCTGAGCGGGACAGTGGCTGCCCAGCACAGGCCCCTTGGGCCGGGGCCAGTACCCAACCTTCGCACGAGTGTGTTGCACGTTTACATGGGGTGGGTGTCCCACCCTGCACTACCTGTCTTACTTTGTGAGAGTCTCCGTGACCGTGGGTCTGTCTTCTTGTGAGGGACTGTGGAGATCTGTATTCACATATGCAAACTTCCTCCTGCCTGACTCGCTACAACACGCAAATATGCAAACCCCCATCCTGTGCACACCTGCAGGAGGAGTCCTGTCAGTGCCCCTGCCCCAAGGCCCCAGCTGCTGTTCCTCTCTCCTGCCTCTCCAGGCTGCCCCGCCCCCTCCCCCCACAGGGAGGAGGTCGGATTAGGGGGGGTTCGGAGGAAGAGAACGTTTCCAAAAAAGAAAAGGACAAAAAACCAGAAAAGAGCCACTCCTTTAATACAGAATCTTGGTTTAAAAAAAAAAAAACCTAGCCCTGTACAGCTGCCCTTTTAAACGGGGGGGCCACCGCAGGGTCTCTGCCTCTCTGAGAGGTGGCAGATGCTCCTGGCCACTCATTTAAATAACTGTCCCCTGGATGAGGCCAGGATGTGAAAGCAGGGCCCCTGCCCTCCCTGGTGAGGGGCCCACCTTCCGGAGGACATTCGTGCATGTTTACGCCTTTTCTGATTGTGTCAGTGGCCGCAGCATGGCAACTGGGCGTCAATAAACGTCTCTACGGAAGCCGGGGACTCGTGTGCTGGCACAGAGGGCGCTGTGCAGGGGTTTGGGCGGGGGGCGGAGGGGTCACTCCGGGATGTCAATCACCAGGTCATCATCCCCATCCAGGGCATCATCCCCGCTGCCCGCATCGCTGAACATCTGCCGAGGGACGGCGCTCAGGATCGTGGGAGGGGGCATCTTGGGTGGGGGCAGTGGGGCTAGGGCTGCCCCCACTCCAGCCCCAGAACCTCGGCCTGGGAAGGTCAGTGGTCCTCCCACAGGGCAGTCAGGGGGTCCCACCGCCATCTGCAGCAGGGGGGAAAAAACAGAGGGAGGGCTTGTCAGGGAGGCAGTGGGACCTCCAGGAGGCTGGCACTGCCCCTTAAGGCAGTTGTGGGGGACAGGGATGGGGGCAAAGGCTCATTTAAGGTGTAGCGGACAGAGCCAGGCCAGCCAATGCTGGAATCAGGGGGCCTGTCCCACCTCAGCTCCTTCAGAGTCTCAAACCAGCAAGTGTCTGAAGGTGAGGGGTGGTGATGGAGGCGTTGATGAGGGTGGTGGTGGCGGTGGGGAGGTCTTCCAGGAAACCAGGAGGGAAAGGCTGGGCCCTGCCCTCTCCAGGGAGGCACCTTGGCTGCCCCTGTGATAGCAGTTACAGCCAGAGTCAGTCAGCCTGGAGTGCCTACCTGCCTGCCTGCCTCTGGGCACCTCAGATACCTCTTGTCACAACTGGCCTCCTCTCCCTCCTCCTACCTCAGGACTCAGTAGTTCGGTGGAGGGGGTCATAGGCCTTCGCCCCCCACCGGGTGAGGCTTCTAGCTCTTACACCTTGGACGGGCCCCTCCTTGGGATCCCCGCAGCCAATGGCCTAGGCCAGGCCCTCCTCTCAGCTCACCTGGGCTATGGTACCAGCCTGCTAACTGGACTCCCTGCCTTCAGCCTCTCCCAGATCCAGCTCCTCCTCCACACTGCAGCCAGAATGAGCTCTCTAAAACACAAACCTGAGCAGGTCATTCTTCCACTTGAGGGCCTCAGGCTCCTCGCTGCCCTCGGGGCAGGCAGTGAGGTGTGCCTGAGAACAGGCTGGTCTCTCCACCTGGACTGTCCTTTTCTATTTGTCAAAAGTCCTGCTTTGTCCTCCGAGGCTGGGAAGTGGCCTCTGTCCTGCCCAACCCTCCAGCCCCAGCCCTGCCAGGCCCTTATGAATCCTGCCCATAGAGAGCTCTGTGGGCCTTGTGCTTTGCCTGTGGGCACCAAGTGAGCGCCTGCTAAGTGCCAGGTGATTGCCGTTAACGATCTCTGACCCTTCCAACCACCCTGGGAGGGAGGAGAGGTCATCAGCCAGAGGAGGCAGCTGAGACTTAGAAATGGAAGTTTTAAGGAACAGGCCTGCAGGTCCCCATGAGGCAGTGTCCAATCTGGCCCTAGCGTGAGGGTGACAGGGTGCATGGTCTTCACAGTAACCCTTCTGATTACTTTAACACATTCGGCCCTCATGGCCTACTCTTTGCTTCTCAAGGATCCCTCACCCACACTGCTGTTCCTGGGGTGGCATGAGGGGCCAGGGTGGGTTTTTACCTCAGGGTACAGGAGTCTGCCAGGACTGATGACAGACAAGAGGCCCAGCTCTGAACAGCGCCCTTGCACCCAGTACCAGGCACCCATGTGTACACACGGGAGCAGACGCACATGCATGACTGCAAAGGACAGCTGCATGAGGACTGTCCCCTCCTCTGGCTACCGCCACTCAATCCCCACCCTAGTCCCCATGTCCTACCCCTGCCTCGATGCCCTCGACGTCTTCCTCAGTGTGCCGGATAGCAGCTAACGTTTATCTATGGCCTACTAGGCACCAGGCACTGAGCTAAGTGTTTTCTATCCTGAACTCATTTTATCCTCACAGTGACCCCACTGAACAGAGAAAAAAAGCTGAGGCTCAGAGTTAAATGACATGCCCAAGGTCACATGGTGAGTACGTGGAGGAGCTGGGATTCAAACCCAGCGAAGTCTGACTGAAGCCCAGGCTCATAAGTGACCTGCTGCCTCCCGCCTGCTCACTGCAAGTCACCTGGAAATTTCAGGGACTCGCATTCTCTTTACAGAACATCCTGACTCTGAGTGTCCAGGCCTTCGATGACCCCACCCATCCGATCTTTCCAGTGTTGTTCTCTCTTATCACAGCTGCTCCAGCCCAAACAACACTTGTGCCGTGTCCCTGTCTTCCTTCCACCACTGCCTCAGCCTAGAATATCCAAATCGCACTTAACCTGGGCTCAAATGTTACCTCTTCTCTGAGGCCTTTCCTGATTTATACCCACTCCCCCACAGCAATTATTTGGGCCCCTCTCTCAACCAACATTTTCTCTCCTGTATGTCCAGAAATTAGCTCCCCGACACTCTTTTCCTTCAGGACCCAGCACCTCAGGAAAGCTCAAACCACCATGCCTACACCCGGCCACGCCTCCACCCATCTGCTCCAGGCTTCACTGACCCTTGCCTTCTCCACCGTCCTGCTGTACAGGCCAAAGCAAAAACCCTGCTAAGTAGAGCAAAGGGCCAGTATTATCACCCCATTTTTCAGGCTCAAGGGCCAGGGTCACACAGGGAGTCAGTTGCAGAGCTAGAATTGGAACTCCAGAACCCACACTCCTAACCACCGCAAACATGGCCTTCCACTTTGCTTCTGGCTCCAGAGCCTTGAGTCTACGGTCCACCCAAGTTGAGAGCTGTCCAGCCCAGTCACCAGTCCACTCTAATTCAGAGCTGGAAGGGCACTGTGCCTTCTCTGTGTCCTCATCTCTCCTGGGGCTCTGTGCTCAGACCTCTTCTCTTCTCCATCCACACTCTCCCTGACAATTGCATCCACCGCCATGCTGATGACTCCCAAATATGCACCCCATATGCTGTCAAATATGCTCACGGTATCCAGTTGTCTCATTAGCATTTCCAGACAGCATCTCAACATGTTCAAAACCAAACTCATCTTCCCTCCCAAACCTGCTCCTCCAGTTCTCCCCATCTCAGAAAAGGGCTACTCCACTTCTTCAATTACTCAGGCCAAGAAACTTGGCGCTTCCCTTGACTCCTCTCTTTCTCACAGCCCACACTGGTCTTCCTGAGGCTCATTCTTTGAAATGGACCCGTGACCCACTTTTCGCCCTCTCTACCCGGTTTATCACAGTAGCCTCCTCACTGGTCTCCCCACTCTATCCCGACCTCCCCCCTCCATCCCGACCTCCCCCCTAGTCTATACTCCACACAGCAGTGTCAACAATTCTGTTAACATGTAAATCAGATCAGACTCCCCCTCTGCTCAACCTTAATCAATGACTCCCCATTTCATTCACAGTACAAACCAAAGTCTTTATAACACCTATAAAGCCCTCCACAGTCCTGCCCGTTACTTCTCTGACCTGCTCTCTGATCACGCTTCCCCTCTCACTTTCCTCCGACCACACTGGCTTTCTTCCTGGTCCTTGAACAAGCCAAACACGCACCCTCCTCAGGGGCTCTGCACTGGTCACTCTCCCTGACCGAAACACTTTCCCAGAGAGCCGCATGGCTTGTTCTCATTTCCTTTAAGTCTCTGACCAAATAACATCCCAGACCACCCAACCATAAACATCAGTCCCCATCTGCTCTGGGGCTTCCCATCCTCTTTACTCCACTCTATTTTTCTGCATTGTTACCTATTGATCTTGTTTATTCTCTGCCTATCTTGCTAGCATGTGCACTCTACAAAGGCAGGGATTTTTGTCTGTTTTGGTCAGTACTGCATCTGTAGCACCTAGAAAAGTGCCTGGTACGTAGTAGGCGCTCCATAAACACTTGTTGATTACATGTAGTTTGACTGCTCACTTGACAGATGCACAATCTGATACCTAGAGGGTCAAAGAGACCTGCTCAAGGTCACACGGTTTTGAATTGGTGCAGCCTTGACTTGATTCCAGACCCCACAACTCCACCCCTCCTCTGGAGTTGCGCGGCATCACAGAACACCTGTGGAAACGAGCCTGGCCCCCAGCCACACTGCAGCAGAGTTAGGGCAGGACCCCAGGCATCTTCACTCTGAGTCCCCCAAGGCTGATCCTGCCCCTGATTTGTCTCCACATCGAGCCTGTGAGCCAGGACTTCTCTGACCCACTCCTCAGTGCCTAGGCCTGGACTGGGACCCCAGCAGCCCCAAATCAATCCTTCAAAGTTCTTGGACAGGCCCCCAGCCCCTGTCTCAACCTCCCTCAGATGGCTGTCCTCCTGCCATTCTGGCCCCTCCCTAATGTCCCCAAATCAGGGTACCTTGAGTTTCCGGGGCAGGCGGGGCCGTTTCTCCCGCTTGGGCCTCAGGGGGCTGGGCTCGGGCAGCTGCAGGGCCAGGTAGTCAGAAGGGAATGGGGGGTAGGGGGGGGAAGCCAGCTGCAAGCAGGAGTCGGGGGATGGAGATGGGAAATGGAGTGGATGGGATGGGGAGTGAAGGGAAGAAATGCAAACAGGAGGAAGAATGGAAAAACAAGAGATGGTGATGAGTGTGGCTCCTGAGAACAGAAGGGGAGGGGACAGCAGCAGGACTTTGTCCTGGGGTCTGCTCTCCTCAGTCATGTCTGTCCCCCATCTACACCAGACAGAAGTGGGCAGTCCCGACTCACACCCCTCCAAGGGACGCTTGCTGGCCACTCCCAGACAGATGTCTCCAGAGCTGGGCTGGCTTCACCCCAAGGCCTGGACCCTCTGCCCAAATGATGCCCACCTTATTCCCAGGCATCTTAGTCACCATTTCCCACATGTGACAATAACTCACCGAGCTCAGGTACGGGGAGGGGGCCCCGGAGGCCTGAAGGGGGAACCCTGTTGAAGGAGGCAGGGAGAGGCTGGAGGGGGAGGGGGCGCCCCCCAGTGGAGGACTTCTCTTCCTGGAGAAAGGACAGGGGAGGGGGTCAGAGGCAGCTAGGAGGCCTAGGTACCCCCCGCCGCCACCCCCAGAGAAGAATGATGGCTTCTTCTCACCTCTTGGGGGCTGGCGTGTCCGACAACTTGGGTGTCCCCTCTGTCTCGCTGTTATCTGAAGATGCAGTGGCATCGGAGTCTGTGAGGGGGGAGGGCTGGTCAGTGGGGGGGGCAAGGGGTGTAATCTCAACTCTGTAGAAGGGCTCCGGGGAATATTACTCCCCATTTGATGCACCCATGCTATTCTGGGAGGCCCACAGCTTCCACCTTCTTAAAATGTTCTTTACAACCAGCTCCCTGCCTGGGCTCCTCCATGAAAACATGTTTGTCAAGCACTTACTACGTGCCAGGCTCTAAAGGGACACTTTACACTCATTGCCTCTTCTTGTCTTCACACCCATCCAAGGAGGAAGGTGAGGGCATCGCCCCCACTTGCCAGATGAGGTCACTGAGGCTCAGAAGGTAAGGTGTGGGGCTGGGACTTGAACCCAGGTCTCTGACTCCTTGACCATTTTATGCCACTCTCTCCTTATTCACCTCTAAGCTGCCTTCAGCTCCTGCCTCCGCTCCACTCCTCATGTCCAGGGTCCCGTTAATCTACCCCTCAAATCTCTCCTACCTTTATCCAGGGCTCCCCATTCCAACTGAAACAAGGTCAGGCCACCACCAGGTCAAAATCACCTGCTAAGCAATCTCACCTCTCCTGCTACCCACTGTCCACTCCAACTCCAGAATGACCTGATGATGTCCTTCCTGATGATGTCCCCCACTGCCTGCAAGCATTCAAAGAGCTTCTTAATCTGGCCTCAACCTACCTTTCTTGGCTCCCAACCAAACTGTACTCTTCACATCACATCAATCTATTTCCTCAAAAAAGAAACTTTGTTTCCCTGTTCTATGCCTCTACCTAGAAGGCCCATCATTCACTTAACAAATAACCAACACGCATAATATATGCTGTTCTCAATTTCTCTGTTTAGACAGATCCTTTAAGCAGCAGATTAAATGCCACCTCTCTGACAACTCTTCCAGAAACCCTCAAGGCCCAGTTAATTGCTGGCTCTCCCAGAACACTCTACTCCTATCCTGGCTCTCCTCACACTATGCTAAGACATGTCACGTGTGGATTTCCCTGACCAGACTACGGACTTCTCCAGGACGACTGGTGGCTTACATCTTTGGCTCTTGCTCCTCAGATTTATCCCACTCTGAACATGAACATCCTGGTTCTCTCATGCCTCCTATTCTGAATTCCCCCTCGAACAGGAAACGAATCGAAGACCTCAGGGAAGAAAAAGGCAGGCAATGAAAAGCTAGGATAAAAGCCAAATGTTTGCCATGACCAGGAGCTGGCTCCTACCTACTTCTCCGACCTTATCTATCACCTACTATCCTCCTATAATATGTAAATGAACGGGTGTTGTGTGTTCCAATAAAACATTGTTTACACAAACAAGCAGCCTGGCTGGCTGTTGTTCGTTGACCCCTGCTCTAGACGAATGTTTAATGGCACCAGGGAGAAAGGTGATTTTATGTGACACGAGACATGGCTTATGAGAGCCCCCACCTAGAAAAGGGACACAAATGCCCACCTTGGGGCTTTTTCAGACTGTGGGTCTCAACGCATTAGTGGGTCATAAAGTCAGTCTATCGGTTTGCAATCAGCACTAAATGGGAAAGAAAAAAAAAAGGCAGTCTAAAAAGTATCAGAACAAATTGTATATAGTGATCTTTATGTTGTTTCACTAAATGTCATTTTATAATAAGTATGTATGTGGCGGCTTGGTCATGGTGTAAAAGATTTTATTGATTGTATATAGTGCTCAAAAAAAAGTTTGAAAACACTACTTTATATGCTTCAGCCCTTCTGCTCTTCAGACAACCCGGTCTTCTTTCCTCAGGGCATCTGCATTTGTTATTCTCCCTGCTGGAGATCTCTCACTCATATCTTCACCAGATTGGTTTCTTCTTCTCATCTAGGTCCCCACTCAAACATTACTTCCTGAAAAAGGCCTTTCCTGAGCACTCTGTTGAGACATTGCCTGCTATATGCTTTTGTAGAGTCTGCAAACTAAGAATGTCTTCTACATTTTTAAATGGTTCAAAAAAAAATCAAAAGAAAAATATTTTATGATGTAAAAATTATATGAAATTCAAATTTCAGCGTCCGTAAATAAAGTTTTATTGAAACACAGCCATGCTCATTTATTTACATATCACTTATAGCTGCTTTTGCACTACAAGAGCAGAGCTGAGTAGTGCTGACAAAGACTGTATGTTCTGCAAAGCCTAAAATATTTATTATCTGGCCCTTTATAGAAAAAGCTTATCAACCCCTGCTCTACCGCGATCACTACCACATAACCCTGACTTTCTTTCAAATCTAAAATTCTAGTTTCTTTCCTTACTTATTACTTCCAACTAGAATACAAATTCCAAGAGACCCTGTCCATCTTGGTTACCACTGTATTCCCTGTGCAAAGCACAGTGCCTGAAACACAGCAGATGCTCCATAAATACTTGAGTGAAAGAATGGCAGAGATGGAGGGCAAGTGACTAGGTTTAAGAATCACTGGAGGCTGTATCAGCCTCCACAGCCTAAAAGGAGGGGGCCAGGAAGCTTGCTGAAGTGCCAGGAGCCACGTCCTCCACCAATTTTTCATGACCTTGCTCACCAGAAGAGTCTTCATCCACGTTCTCGTACTGCAGAAGTCGGTCTAGAAGGAAACTAAAGAGGTGGGGAGAAAAAGAGTGTTTACTCCCATTCAGCAATGTTCTCCTGGGCCTTCGTCCCTTCTAGCTGCCCGCCGAATCCTCGCAAGAGCCCCAAGTTAGGCACCATGCATTTGTGGTTCTATTCCAGGATAGGGTCCGAATGTAGATCTACAGGAGCCACATCACCTGCCGGCTCCTCTCTCCCCCAGTGTGTCTCACCTCTTGTCCCGGGACACCTTCAGCAATTTCCTCTGTGCCTTCCTCAGTTCTTCCTGGAAGCACTCGTGTTCCTGTATCACAGGCAAGGTGGGCGCTGAGCCAACGGCCGTCCGTAAAGGGGCCCGGAACCCGGCGACAGCTCGCCCCACTCGCTCCACACGTGGGTAAACTGAGGTCCTACCAGCGCCAGCCTCACCTTCTACCACCTCCCCACCCCAGCACTCACGTAGATGAGAAACTTGAGCTTCCGCTTCAGGTTCCGGTATTTCTTTTTGTAGTCCACTTCGCCGTCCGCCGGCCCGTTCATGACCGGCCTCCGCACAGTACCCCAGCGGTGGTCTGGAGTCCGGCTACCGCGAACCGGCTCAGCGCGGCCCCTCACGCCTCCACTTCCGGAGACTCGGCAAGGCGGTGTCCGCTGGGACTACAACTCCCGGCGTACCTCGCACCCAGGGATCGTACCCACACGAACCGCCCTCTTAGGAAACACCGGAAACGAACGTTGCTTGGAGGGGCTACGCTGAAGATGGCGTCGCAGCGACGCGATGACATCACAAAGATGGCGGACGCTGCTGGGGCACCCTTGCAGACTCTAAATGTGCTTAGCGATTGGAAGCCAGAAGACTTTTCCCCAGGGATTCCTAGTCTCCAGGCTAGGATACCTTTTTTCTTTTATCTTTAGAAATTACAGCGGCCTCGCTGGTGCCCGTGACCACGGACGGAGGCAGCGTCGCGGGTTGATTACGTTACACCCAAAGGCTGCTGGCGCCAAATCGGTTTCTAACGAGAACTTTAAAAACGATTCGTTCTAAGAAAAGGAAAGAGCCGCGAGACCGTCCAACTGCCTGGAGAAAGCAACTATTGTCTCCAATTTTTGGGCCAAGCGGCCCACGACCAACACGCAACGGTCCCTCACCTCACGGCGCCACGACACTGCGCGTGCGCAAACTGCTGTCAGACACGCTGACGGCTGCCGAGAAGGAAAAAAGGCGGGAGCCGCCAATCCCAGGTGGAGCAAAATGGCGCGGGAGAACGAGATGCAGGAGTTCACCCGTAGCTTCTTCCGAGGGCGCCCGGACCTCAGGTGCACTGGAGGTTGGAGTTGGGGTTGGAAAGGGCAGGGGCGGGACGAGGACTCCATCTTGACACATGTCTCCGCAGCACGCTCACGCATTCCATCGTGCGGCGGAGGTTCTTGGCTCACACGGGCCGCGACCACCTGGAACTCGAAGAGAAGCAGGAGCTGAAGCGGCTAGTGGAGGAGGAGCTGCTGAAGATGCAGGTGTGGGCGCGAGCCTGGGCCACGGGAGGCGGGGTTTGCTGCCCAGGAGGAGGGGCCTGAGAGGGGGTGGGGCGGAACACAAGGTTGGTACACGTTTTGCTCTCTTGATGCACTCACAGGTGGATGAAGCGGGTGCCAGGGAAGACAGCCTAGGCCTTGCCAAGAAGGTGAAGAGGCCTCCCATCCCCTGCAGTGACTCAGAGAGAAAAAGATTCCGTTTCCATTCTGAGTCAGGTTAGTGCCTTCTGTATAGCTGGCTCATTCAACAAGTATTGATTGTGCATGTTTTACGTCCCAAGGCATTAGATGAGGGCGCGAGGCCAGTAACTCAGGAACCAGGAACAGGGTGGACTGATAGCTGTGTCTCCTGCTGCCCTTCCCTCCATCTGTCAGAGCAGGGTTTGAAGCAACCTATCCCAAGTAGAGGCAGAGGGGACGGGAGGAACCTGCCCCAACCTTCTCTTCTCTCTACATTACAGAGCCCAGCTCTGCAGCCTCCAGTCCAGACTGCTTTGGCCCCCCAGCAAAGAATGGGATGACAGCAGCAGAAGTCAGTCCAGCCAAGGGGGAGAGTCCAAAGCAAGCCTCAAAGAAAGCAGTTGAGAGCAGCGATGAGGAAGAACAGCAGAGGGACCTGACTGCAAAGACTGGATTAGAGGAGATGGTGAAGGAGAGCAGTGACGAGGAGGAAGAGGGCTCTGCCAGAACGAGTAAGGTCTGGAAGGAAGAGAGCAGTGACGAGGAGGAAGAGGGCTCTGCCAGAACGAGTAAGGTCTGGAAGGAAGAGAGCAGTGAGGAAGAGGAAGATGAGGAAAAGAAAGAGGAGAAGGAAGAGGAAAAGGAATCCAAAGGCAGGACTAGGAAGAAACCTGTGACAAAGAATAAGCAGGCACCAGGCAAGACCTCAGCCAGTAGGAAGCAGGCCAGGGAGGAGAGTGAGGACAGTGAGGAGGAACCTGTCCAGAGGACAGGAAAGAAGGTGGAGGGAAAGAAAGGAGCTAAAAGCCACCAGGAAACTGAAAAGGATAGTGAGGAGGAGGAGATGCTAGCCAAGAAGAGAGAGAACCGAGAGGAAGAAGAGGCGGATTGGAAACCCAGAGCCTGGAACAATCAAGGGAAAAGGTCAGCTTGGGAGGAGAGGAGCTGTAAGCAGAAAAGCAGGGCAGCGAGAGTGATGGGAGACTGGCGAGACCGAGAGGAAGAGACGGAGAAAGCAGCAGCAGGCAGTGGGGATAACAGCGGGGGAGATGAAGAGTCCCCAGTGCAGAAGAGCAAGGACAAGACCCAGTGGAAGGGTGGCAAAAGGCAGAGTGGAAGCAGTGAGGAAGATGGGGAAGACAGCTGGAGGAACGTGAAACCAACTACTAAAGGCACTGGAAAGACAGCCAACGTGGGCAGTATCAATGGTGAGGCAAGTGACTCGGAGAGGGAGGTGAGTGACAGTGAGGCAGGGGGTAGCCCCAAAGGGGAGAGGAAGAACCGTTCTTCCAAGAAGAGCTCCAAGAAAAGCAGGACACGAAGCTCCTCCTCCTCTTCCGTAGATGGCAGTCCGGAAACTAAAGGCGGGAAGGTGAGTGTGAAGATGGGGTGGGAGGCCACAACTAAGGCAGAGGGAGACCCTGACTCAAACTCAGAAGGCTTAGCCTTTAGCTGCCGTCTTTCCTTGCCAGGCTGGCTCTGTTCGCCGCGGTGAGGATCACCCAGCTGTGATGAGGCTAAAGCGCTACATTCGGGCCTGTGGTGCCCATCGCAACTACAAGAAGCTGCTGGGCTCCTGCCGCTCACACAAGGAGCGCCTGAGTGTCCTCCGGGCAGAGCTGGAAGCCCTGGGCATGAAGGGTGAGGCTGGGCATGTCCTGGGGGCTTCAGGAGAGGGCCTTGGCTGCTGGGGAGGAGAGGATCATGAGCCTTTTCTACCCCAGGTAACCCTTCCTTAGAGAAGTGTCGGGCCCTGAAGGAGCAGCGGGAGGAGGCAGCCGAGGTGGCCTCCTTGGACATTACCAACATCATCAGTGGTTCAGGTGAGGGGCTTCCTCCCACTCCCCAGGAGCAGATGTCGCTTGGACTTTCTCAGACAACTAATCTCCCACTTCTCCTTCTCCCCCAGGCCGGCCACGCAGACGCACGGCCTGGAACCCTTCAGGAGAAGCAGCACCCCCAGGGGAGCTATACCGCAGGACCCTGGACTCAGAGGAAGAGCAGCCCCGCCCCCCACCCCCAGACTGGTCACATATGCGCGGCATCATCAGCAGTGATGGCGAGAGTAACTGAGCTCCCTCCATCCCCTAGGAGGGACTTCCCACTTGTAGCCAGCGTATATAGCACCCCCACCCCCAACTCTGTGCCTGCACAGAACAGAAGCAGCTTTCTTCAGAGAAGACCTGCAGCCCCCAGGGACACGAGTTGTTGGGATCCTACTTCTCAGCCTCATGTTTAAGGTGTTTACAGTTTATTTTTTAAGACTCAATAAAGGAGTGTTTGAATCACCTCATCAACACTGGTCCCCTACCCTCACTCCCTGTGCTTTGGGCCAGGAAGCTGAGGAGTAGCCACTGTCCCCTGTGGTCTGGTTCCCTTTCATTTTCCCCAGGTTCTCCAAAGTCCCAGCCTCTAGACCCTGCCATCCAGTCTACCACCAGGCTCCTATCCTCCTTCCTTCAGCCTGACCAGCCGGCCCCTCTGATCACTGTGCTTTTCGCTGTGTCTAATAACCTAATGCCTAGTCGGGAGGATCTGAATAATTGGCCTTAAGAAGAAAGTGAAGCACAAGATGAAATGACTTGGGGACAGCTAGTGTTTATGCCTTCCTTTCCCCTTCTGGAAACAGCCACTTAGTCCATCGGCCCACTCTTTCAGCCTTAAAGGGGTGGGTACAAGACCTAGATGTGACCAATAAGAGCACCCCAGGCCTCTGGCTACAGACTGAACCAATGAAGTCACTTCAGGACTTCGCTGGACATTCTTGCTGTTGAGATGTAAGCTTGGAGTTGCCAGGGGCCTGTGTGTGATGTGTGTGTGAGGTGAACCTTCTGAAAATCTTTGAAGCCAAAGCAAAGGGGAGCAGAGGTCAAGAGACTGATGACCTCCTTTGAAGCTCTGCATCCAGTCATGCCTGAAGTCATTAAAATCACTTAAATTTTTAGTTACATGGCCCAATAAATTCTCTTTTTAAATACAAATAACACTATCACCTGCCACAGTCCTTAATACACGCCTTAAGACAGAAAGGGGGAGTCCTGGGGTCTGTTAGAATAACCAACAGTTTATTAAAAGCTTGCTGTGGGGCTCTGTGCCAGCCCCGTAGCTGAGAGGGGTTCCCACGACTGCCCCCAGGCCTGGGAGCAGCCCCTTCCAAGGTCCTTCCCTTGTTCCCCTGCCCCAGCTCTGATCTCAATTAACAAAAAAAGATAAAGGACAAGACGGCACAGGACGTCATACAGCAACAGGGGAATGGAGAGACCCAGGCATCCTGACCCCAGACCCCATCCTGATCCTTCTTTGCTAGGAAGGCCCTCTCCTCCCCTTCTCCCCACCCCAGGCCCCAGACCTCTGCCACAACCCAGGTCTGGGGGGCCTGGCATCCCCAGTCCACGGCCCCATTGCAGGGGGTAGTATAGTTCTCTGAATATAATATATCTAGACCCACCCTTCCCCTCCCCCAGGGGACTAGATGAATATTTGACACGCACATCTCCCTCCTTTCCGGAGGCCGTGATGGAGAGAGACCCTGGCACCATGGTGGGGAAGCAGAGGCTCCTGGTCAGCCATGAGGCACCCACGCCCAAGCTGGCCCTGGGCCACCGGCCAGCCCAAGAAGCTCATGAGATGAGGAGGTTTGAGGGGAGCTGGAGCCAACATCCTATCCCCGACCCTTGGGTGGACCTCAAGCTTATAGGCTCCAGGATCAGGCTCCACCCACCCCTGTCCCTGCCCCATTCATCTGCTCATCCACCTTGCACTTCAAGAATAGAAGTGGGAGGAACCATTGAGGATGTGGGAAGCAACACTGGTACTGCGGCTCAGAGGCCCGGGCACTGCAGCAGCAGGTGGGCCCACGCTGTCACTGCCACTGCCCCCTGAGGCTGCACGCCGCAAGGGCTGGGGGCTGTTTCTTAGCAGCAGCAGGGCTCCACCACGGGGTGTCCCACTCTGTGCTGGGGGCCCCAGCCAGTTTGGGGGACCTGGGGGAGCCAGCAGGGAGGGCTGACGCCAGGCTGGGGGGGGCATGCCTGGTGGAGGAGGACCGTGGCTCCAGTGTGCCCCTGAACGAGGAACAGGACGGGAGGGCCAGGCAGGGGCAGGGGGTGGCGCGGGATAGCCCTGGGCAGCAGCCTCGGCTGGGATGCCCCCCAGAGCCATACTGGAGAAGCCCAGCCTCATGCTCTCAGCATCGAAAGCCTCGATCTCACGGGCCTGCCGCTCCAGCAAACTCCGGATTCGCTCAGAGCGCCCTGTCTGTAGGGCCAGCAGCTCCTCCTCCACCTGGGGCACCCAGAACAGAAGTTAGAGCGTCTGGGGTGGGGTGGGGGGGGAGCCTCCCCTCCCTACCCTGTGCTAGAGGCTGAGCCCTCTCACCCGCTGCTCCAGCAGTGCCCGCCTCAGAGCTACTCTCTGCTCCAGCTCCCGTAGCTCTCTCTCGTGTTGACTCTCTGTGCGGATCTTGATCTTGCTCTGGTAAGCATTGAGCAGCTCCAGTTCCTGTTGAAGCTGCTGCCGAAGGGCCTGGAACTCTGCCTCCTGGGTCTCATCAAGCCGCAGCTAGAGAATAGGAAGCACTAGTTTTAGGGGCCTCCTCCCTCACCCCCACAATCCTCCCCTGCCCCAGGCAGGCCTGGGCCCTAAGGTTTCAGGAAGCAGCCACTCTCAACATCTATCAAAATGAAAGGTCGTCATACCCTGTGACACAGCAATTACACTTCCAGGAATTTATCCCCCAGGTATACTTGCACATGTGCTCGAAGGTGTTCACTGAAGCGTTGTAATAGCAAAATACTGGAAACAACCTAAATGTCCACCAATAAGGGATGGGTTAAATAAACTATGGTATGTCCATACCATGGGCAAGTCTACGCTGTTTAAAAAAATGAGCTATGTGCACTGATACGGAAAGACGTCCAAGAAATATTAGGTGGGAAAAGAAGTTAAGAGAACAGAATGTAATGTGTGATTCCATTTTTGTTTAAAATTTTATATACTTTTCCAAATATGCAAGGAAAAAAATCTAAAGTAACAGTTACCTCTGAGAGGTGGAATTGAGTGAGAGAATGTCAATGAACAGGGGCACGTTTACTTTTTACACTAAGTGTAAATTTTAAGTGGCCAATTCCAGTGTTATGTGTGATCATTTTTAGAACAGCAACCTTCAAAATCCTCCAGAAGTCTGAGTAAATCGGCCTGAGGGCCACAATCATCTTGATTTGCTCCCTGTTCACACATTAAACTAACTCAGGCCCAGGAAAAAATCATAGCCACTCTTTCCTTGGTGGTTCTTGGGAAAGTAGGCAGGCAGGCTTTGTCAAGACCTTAAGAGAGATAATAAAACCATTGCAGAGAATACTAATAGCAGGAGAGTATCTGAGTTTCGCAAGAACAAAAAACCCCCATCTCCGTCCACATCCCCCAACTCCCACTGCCCATAACTAAGCCAGAAATACAGAGGCAACCTCCACCATGCTCCCTCCCTGGACCCCAGGCCTCACCGCCTGTGAGCTGAGCATCTCCGAGATGGACTGGTCATACTGCTCGGCTAGGATTGCCAGCTTGCGGGTCTGTTCTTCCTTGAGCCGCTTAAGGAGGCTCTTGTGCTGAGCTTTGGGTGTGGTCTCCAGCAAGTGTGCCCGCAGAGCCTTGTACTGCCGAGTCTGGATCTTACACGTCTCCTGGAACTGCTTCTTGATCTGCAGCTCCTTAGACTATGCAGTGGACGGACCGAGGGGAGATGGGGGCAGGGGAGAGGAGGAGGAGGAAGTGGAGGAGGAGGAGGAGGAACAACCAGGGGAGATGAGAGAGAGGAGGAGAGGAGACAGAAGCAGAGACAGGGAGAGGGAGAGAAACAGAAAACATGTTAGACAGAGGGGGCGGGGGGAGCTGTATACAGACAGACATGGAGAGATGGGATGGTGTTGAGCGAGATCAGGAAGATTCTTGATGGGCAAGAGATGCAAGGAAAACAAGACAGGTTCCAAGAGCATGTTCACAGAATTGGGTGGAAAACTCACAAGAAACAGCAGGAGAGTTCATGGACAGGGAACTGAGAATCTTTAAAGAGTACTGAGTGCACACAAGTTTTGACCATGCAAAGAGGGAGAAAATATGACCTAGAGAAGGAAGCATGTGTATAGAAACAGAATGTGCACAAGAGTGAGTAAGAAAACCAAGTTACAACACACCCATGGAAGAGAACAACACAACTAAGGAAAAGACAGAGGAAGTCTCAGGTTCAGCACCTCAGAGTGGGAGGGAGGGAAGGAGGATAAGCACCGAGCTGAGAAATGGATAAGAAGGGGTGGCCCATCTTGGGCCACATTAAGGGAAAGGGGCAAAGGAGGTGGCCAGACAGGGCCTGACAAGTTCAACAGGCCAGCAGGTGCCACCCTGACCAGATCTCCACATTCCAGCCCGGCTCCTCACACACTCAGCTCCCACTCCAAGCCCATAACCAGTCCCATTTCCACGGCCCCCACACTCTCTGCCTGGCCCCCCAAACTCACCACCCCCTACTGTGGAGGACTTGCAGTCCCATCCCCCAGCCCTCTAGGGTAATGCCTGATGCCAGGAGAGAAATTCAGCTCCCAGACAGAAGGGAACCACACAGGGATTGGGCTGGGAGAAAAGGCAGGGAATGATGACAAAAGAACCCGGAACCTAAGGAGTCTCTGGAAGGAATCCACAAATAGGGCAACTGCGGGACCAAAAAGTTCTGTGGAAGCTCAACAGGGGCCCAGAACCCTGAGCTGGCGGTGGTCATGGTGCAACGAAGCTATGAAGGCAGAGAGGATGAGGCTGAGGAGTGAAAGGGGTTGAGATAACGTAGATGGGGGTGAAGAGGTCATGGAACTGGGGGCCAAGGGTCCAGACTGGGGGCATACCGGGGAGGCTAGGCGGCAGGACAAAGCAGACAGAGGCAGCCTGGGCCAAAGGTACAGTTCCGCTCAGATATTTTATTTTTGTTTGTCTTTTTTTTTTTTTGGTGGGGGAAAGGGGACAGGTTGGAAGGGAGACAGAAAAACAAAATCAAAGAGAGAAAAAAACCATGACTCTTCCCACCCACTGCCACCCGTGGCCCCAGGCCTGAGTCGATGAGGGTGAGGATGAGCACACACACAGGGAGAACAGCAATAACTTAGGGTGGGGGAGGAGTGTCAGGACACAAAGTGTAACTTCCGGACTCCACGGTGGAGGAGGCTGCCTGCCTAGAGGTCCATAGGGCTGGAGGTGAGGTGGGGAAGCATACTGAGGAAGGAGGGGTGAAAGGGGGGGGACTAGAACTGGAGAAACTTCACTGAGTAGTGGGAGATAAAGTGCTCAATGCTCTAGATTTGGGCTGGGGAACAGCAAGAGTTGGTCACCTCCAGGGAGGCAGGGCTCGGGACTGGCGGGTTCGGGATCTCCGCCCAGCCAGAATGCCTGGTGGCGGCTGGTGGGAGGCAGTGGGCCCTAGCCGGCGCTGGCTGCGTGGTAGCAGCCGAGGGATACGGCTGGGCCGTTCACCCCGAAGCAGGCCCCAGCTGGCCAGTGTGTGGATGGCCCAGGGGGGCAAGCGGGAGGCTAAACCCTGGCTGGCCCGTGCCAGGCGCCAGTTCCAGCCCTTGCACAGGGCCCAAAACCTTGCCAACAGGGCTAGCGGGTGTCGGACAGTGCGGGGATTACTCCGCCGGGGCCCAGGAACAGGCAGACGGCTGCGGAAGCCATCCTTGTTGGTCTTGGGGTAGAGTGCAAACAAGCCCCGGTCCCCCACAGCCCCACAGCCCTGCAGGGCCCGGAAGGCCATGGGCGAAAGGCGCAGCAGAGCCCGCAACCAGAGTCGAGAGATGCCCCGGCGAATCAGAGGGCCCTGCTGCCGCACCCATTTGCCCCCAGCTGCCATAGCTGCTAAAGGTAGAGCCAAGCCTGGCCAGGCTAGAAGCCAGGCGGCCCCAAGGCCCAGAGGGACGCCCACAAGGCCTCGGCGCCAGCTCAGACCCAGGACAGCCCCCAGTGCAGTGCCCTGGGCCAGGAGTAGGAACAGACTGGGGGGCAGGTGCAGAGCTGTACAAAGAAGTAGATAGGAGGCCCCCAGGCCCACCAGCCCCACCTCAAGGGCCAGCAGCGCTGCCTGCAGGCCACCTCCACCCTGGGCTGCCAGCAGTGGGAGCAGCAGCAGAAGTAGTAGGGGCAGGAGGCCAGAGGAGGACCCCACTGCAAAGGAGAGGCCGGCCAGGAGGCCATGGGACAAGAGTCCAGGGAACTGGCTAGCAGGGCCAGGCCTCAGATGTGTTGGAGGAGGTTCAGGGGGGATGTCTGGTGAGGGACAGCCATCTCCAGGATGCCTTGGGGTCCTAATTGGAGCCCCCTCCTCTTCTTCCTCCTCCTCCTCAGGGACTGGGGTCAGTGCCGGGCCCTGGACCCAGCCAAGCTCAAATTCCACATCCAGAAGGCTCCCATCCTCCTTCTCCCACAGACACCATGCCTCGGTCGCCTCTTGGCCCACAATGCTCCTCTCCTGGGGTGCCAGGGATGGGACTCTAAGCTCCTCTATCTCCTCCTCAGGTAGACCCCAAACTTCCTCATCAACCAAACTCCTATGCTTTTGTGGACTGGGACTAGGGGTTCCTGATTCTTCCCCCAGTATCCTCTGCTCCTCTGGCACCAAGGTGGCCCCTTCCTTTCCCAGAATCCTTCTCTCAGGAACTGCTTCCTCCTCCTCTCCCAGAATTCTTTGGTCCAGGACTGCCCCCTGGCCAGATGAGCAGGGCTGCTGTTCTCTAGGGGTGCCTGTGCTGGGTGGTCCCAGAGCCCCAGGAATGGGGAGCGGGAGGCCCGGGGGATGCTGGCCTGCACGTACTTTGAGGCTCTTGGGCTGCTGGCGAACCTGGGCCGCGTGCTTCTGCCGCAACTCTTGTTCACGCCGCTTGTTGTACTCCAGCTGGTTGCCCAGCTCCGTCTGGTGCTGCAGGCGGGTGAGCTCAGCCCGTGTGCGCTGTACAGCCTGGAGCTGCCGTAGCTCCAGCTCCCGTGTGGCCTCATGCTGTCGCAGCAGCAGTGCACACTCCAAGTCCTTCTGTGTCTGTTTCTTGTTCAAGTCCTGAGGCAGAAGGGAAGCAGGGCCCAGAGCCCAGTCAGGAAGCCTTATTGCTGTCAAGGAAGTGAGAGCCCCAGAACCCTGTGGCAGAGGGAGCTAAGGGTGGGGAGATGAGGGGTGTAAGGGAGCCAAGCTCCTGGCTGGCCTCGGAACAGAAGCCTAAGGGAACTCTAGCCAAGTCTGATGGGCATGAGAGGCAAGAAGGGTGTTGAAGAGAAGTCGAGCCATAACACGAACGAGGGCAGAGCGGAAAGACGACTACAAGTGAGGCAAATGGAAAAGGGTGAATGCCTGGGACTCGGGACAAGAATGGGGGATGGGGGGCCTACCTCTCGCAGCAGGTCCTGGTCCAGGCTGTGACGAGCCAGCAGCATCTTGCGCTTGTACTGGCGACACTGTAGCTCAAAGTACTGGCGCTGCCGCCGCAGCAGCCCTGCCTCCTCCTCTGCCTGGCACTGCTGTAGCTGCTCCTTCTGCCGCAAAAGCCACTCGGCCTTCTCCCGCTTGGGTGTGCTGGGGTTCTCCTGGAGCTCCTGGGCAGGGCAGTGGGAGAGTAGGAAGGTCAGGGCCTGCTGCGCCCACCAGCGGCCCCACCCACTGCTGCAGCCCTATCCCACCTCCTTTAGCTGCTCCTTCCGAAGTTTGTAAGTTCGCTTCTGTGCCTCCAGGAGGGCAGCCAGCTCCTTCTTCTGCTGCCCCAGGATGTGCTGCTGGAACTTACGCTCCTCGGCCTGGGCAGCTCGTGCCTCCTTCTCACCAATGGCCTGGTGCCGCCGTGACAGCTTTTCTGCCTCAGCCCCAAAGCCAGCCCGCTGTGCCTCAAGCTCCCGCTGCAACCGTGCACTATGCTCCTCACGTTCACCCCTCAGCCTCGACTCCAAGGCCAGCAGCTGTTTCTGGTGCTGTCGTCGCATCCGCTTATAGCCACTCAGCTGCTCCCGCAGGGCTGAGTCCTGCTCATGCTCCTGGATCTGACGGCTGACCTGGGGTGGGAGAGAGGATGAGAAGTGGGGCTTAGCCCTGGCCCCCATTTTATTAACATACATAGTCTTTGTGCTCTATGGGGGAAGAACATGGGTTTTACTCATGGGTTTAATTCTCATTTGGTACCTTCCTCACAATTAACCTCTCTGAGCCTGCCACCTCAACTGGATAATGGAGATATAATCTACTTCACAGGTGGTGCGACTGAATGAGATGATAAAAGGTGCCACGCACAAGGCCGGGCATAAAAGTAGGAACAATCCAGATTAGTTCAAAAGAGTAGAGGCATCAGACAGACCTGGGCCCAAATCCTAGTTCTGCCACTTACTAACCACGTGACCTCAAGCAAGTTAACGTCGCTAACCCTCAGTTCCCTCATCTGTTAAATAGGGCAATAATACTTCTTCTTGGGGGCTGTGGACATTAAGTTTGGTACATATGTAATAGTTTCTAGAACACTCTACCAATAAGTGTTGGCTTTCTTCCCCTTCAGCAAATACTGAGGACACATTACAGCCAGGTACAGAGCCAGATCTGAGCCATTACATGTTAAATAACAAGAACACTGGGCCTGGATGTCCTCATCTAAGGTTTGAGCTCAGGTCCCATTGTCAGGGGGCTATGTCAGTGGACCCCAAACTAGTCCAAGTAGCCAAGCCCCTGGAAGACACAGACCTCTCTGCACAGTACCACAAAGCTCCAAGCATTATAGGATCTAAAGAATTTTCCTAGCAGAATAACTAGCCATAAGCAGAGGCCATAAGAACATACTAGAACAACCAGTGGCCTCTAAGGTGATTGTTGGTGCTTGCAGCTAAGCAGGAATGTAATCTAAAGGTTTATTAAAAGTATGGATGAAAAACTATGTTTTATGAAAAATCTACCCACTTTTCCCTGTGAACTGAGAAAAACACCGCCACGACTTGATTTTAAGAGAGGACCAAGATCCTGCTTACAGAATTTGAGAACCACTAAAGGTGCATGAACAAGTGCCTTGGGCAAGCAGCCCCTCTGAGTCACAGCTGCCTCATCTCTCAAATGGGATCATACTCTCTCCCTCCCAAAGGAGCTGCAAGGATTAAATACAGGTATGTGTGTGGGTCTGAGAGCCAATCACTGGCATGAGGCAGACACCTGAACACCATCCTTGCCCTCCAGGGTCACAGAATCAAGCAAATCTGTCATAATACCATTCAGGAGCGCCACAGGACCAGGATATAAAGCACCTGGCTGGCCAGGAGCCTGGGAAGGCACCCCAGGAGATGCTATTTAAGCGCAGCCACGAAAGTGGAGTAAGAATTTGCCAAGCTAGGGACACTCACATTGGGCAATGTGACCAAAACAGTCTGCTGAGAGAAGGGATAGGGGAGGGTCAAGATGAGGAGAAGGTGAGAGATAGCAATAGAAAATGAGGGTGGAATCTGGACTTAATCACATGCCACAGAGAGAAAATCATTTCTGGACTTAGAAAGAGAGTTTGGGGCATCCGGGCTGAGGGAGGATGGCTGCACTTACCAGGGAGGCAGTACGGATGGTGGCGAAATGGTCCCGGTTGCGGCAGTAGGCCCGGCGGCGGGCAGAAGAGGTGGTAGAGGTGGGAGCTGGGGCTGCAGGTGGCTGGAGAGGGCTTGGGGTCATCTCTGGCTGATAGGGGTCATCATACAGGTTGTCAGAGCCCTAAAGGAAGGGAAGGTGGAAGGGATGCCCAAGGTTCAGAGGCCACTGGGCCCAAAGGGAGTTCCCTGGAGACCCAGTTAGATTTGGAGAAAGAGCGGTTATGTTTGAGAGGGAGAGCAGGGAACCCAGGAGACTCCTGAGCAGCAGCTGGGGCTCAGCTTTGCTGCTGTTAGACCTACTCAGGGTGAGCTGCATACCGGCAGCCGGTGGATGATGGAGCTATGGGAGGTGACTGTGTGCTCCCCCTCCTGCATCATGGCCATCTCCCGGGCTTCAGGGCCTTCCTCCTCCTCCTCCTCCTCCTCCTCTTCTTCCTCCTCCTCCTCCTCATTGTCTGAAGCATCTGCTAGGCTGTTGACTGAGCTGCTCTGGCTGGAGGCGCTGATGGACATGCTGGGCACTGAGTGGCTACTCTCTAGACTGGTCAGCGTCCCAGCACGGTGCATGTAGGGCTCCGCCTCCTGTGGACAGGGCGTAGGCTGTTGGGTAGGGAAGGGGAAGGACAGGGGGTATGTACATGAGGCAGCACAAGGAGACAGAGGGTGTGGGGAGGGTTGGGGAAGGGGACCAAGCAGCTGCTAGGAGTCAAGCATGACATGGTGGAAAAAAATGGTGGCAGGGTAAGCTGGGTCACCTCCTCCTCCTCTGGGGCTTCAGCGCCAGGGCCATTGGGTGCTTCTTGGAACAATATCTTCTTCATCTTGCGGTACTGCAGGTTGTCCAGCTCCCGCACAGCATCCTTGGTCCTCTGGATTAGGTCCATGATGACTGTGGGTGGCCGCTCCCGGAGCACAAAGCGGTGCTGGGGAAAGAGAACAGAGGCCTGCTGCCAAGCACTCCCCAGCATCCCATAGGTCTTGGCATTCTCTCTGGCCTGAGGCACACCCCTGGGGCCCATGCCGTCCATGAGAGGATGCTGGCTTTGTCCCACCCCCTCCTCCCACACTAATTTTCACCACCCAATCTCTACTCCCAGACAGTCTCTTGTTCCTCCAGGCATGGCTGACAGGCAAGAAGAATCAGGAGATCTGGATTCTAGTCCAGGTCCTCTATCCAAGTGCTCCGTGCCCCTAGACATCTCACGAGGCCTCTCTTGGGCCTCATAAGGTATCCCACAATTATAAAACAAGTAGGTCAAATTAGACAATCTACATCAGTTCCCAACTAGGGCTCTTTAGGCCTCCATGGATCTGTGACGGGAATGGGAGCCCCTCTACTTTTGATAACTCAAAAAACACCTAAGGGAAATCATACATTTACCCATGACAAGGCTACACAGGCTTTTGGCTTGAATTACATCAGATCAGTGTGGTAACCCTGGTTATTGCACGCTGACCAGAAGTTCTGGCTGGCAATTACATACATCTTTGATTGATAAAAGATGGGAAAACAAATAATTAGTTAATAAATAAAGGCAGTCTGGTAGAGAAAATCTTGCAAAACACAGAGTCCACTGGGCACTGGGGATGGGGGTAGGAATTCATAAATGAAATTCTTGGTGGAGGAAGAATTGGGAATCACTAATTTCATGGAGGGGTTTCTGTGGCTCTAACAAGCTACAGTTCTAAGAGAATGCTAGGCCGGTGAGCCCTCACCTTCAGCAGAACCTCTGAGGTTGGTCTGTCTTGAGGAATTTTCTGAAGACAGGAGTCAACAAAATTCCGGAAGTACTCAGACCTAGAAGTCACGGGAGGGAGAGGAGGGAGTAGGGAGGGCATGAGCCAGGCAGCCTTAACCTATGTCCTAACCCCTGAGCCCAGGAATCCCAGTCCTCACCAGTGTCCTGACTGGAGCACGGGGGACTCATTCTGTGCAATGTGGTATAAGGCACTCATCGCATTCATGTTAAACAGCGGTGGTTTCCGTTCCGCTACAGAGAAAGGTCAAGGGGAAGAAGGTGAGAGGTGGCAGGTGGGCAGAGGAGACTGTAATGGAAATCAGAAGACTTGGGTTCACATGCAGCTCCCTGATTTCCTTGTTGCACGATCCTGAGCAATCCCATAATCTCAATTAATTCCCTCTGTAAAATGCAACACCCATGCTCTCCCTTGCACACAGTGGAATAGGGATCAAAGAAAATAACATATGCAAAAGTACCAAAGGAAGTACAAAAGGTACTTCTGTACCAATGCAAAAGTACAAAAGGACGCACATTCAGTTAAGGGCCCAACTAATATTTATTAGGTGTCAAATGAAAGCAAAAACTTGCTAAGTGTTATGGGGAAGACAGAGAAAAACAAGAGACAGGCCCTGTCCCCTAGGAACTTCCAGTCTAACAGGGAAGATGAAATAGGACTGAACAAGTAATATCAAGTTCAAACTGCTCATTAGCACAAGAGGGAGACAGGGAAACAGCTGGGAAGCTTGGTGTGTGGTGGGCCCTTAAGGTGGTACGTTTGCAGGGGATTCAGGGATGGTCTTCTGGAAAAAGGGATATTGAAGCTAGGCCTTAGATCTGAAGTTGCATGCCTCTTGTGGCCCAGACAAATGTTTTATGTTTTTGGCCTAAACAGTGATTTTTAAATTAAATTCTGATATAATAATTAAATAATAATAATCTAAATTTCCAGTTTCTCCTAAAAAATTAGACTGGTGAACCAGAGCCTACATTTCTGCTTAACAATGGGCTGGAGCTAAGCAACAGCAATCTCCAGTTTGCCAATCATCTCTATATTGCTTCTCTGATACTGAGTATCAGCTGCCATTTATAATCAGGATTGATGTTTTTTTTAACAGTAGAGAAGTATTTCTCTGTATCCATGTCTCTACCAAAAACTAAGAATAAAATGGACAGCTCTAGCTTTTTCTCATACCTGGCTTCTTTCACATATTTGCATTACCCATCTGGCTGTGCCTCAAATGGTAAATGCAGACATGTGGAGATAGAGGGAAAGAACATGTCCAAATCTCTGACCTTCGGCAGAGGACACAACACAAACCAAGGTAAGCAAGTGGAAAAGCTCCTGGCACATAAAGGGTTGGAGCTCATGAAGGGGAGAGCCTGCTTTTAGGAAGCAGAGCCTTTAGCTTGGTGTAAGGAAGGATGGGGATGGCTTAAGTCTTGTAGGCAATGGTGAGCCACTGATGGCTCTGAGGAGGGGAGTGAAACAACAGCACGGAGCTTGGGCAGATCTCTGACATAACAGACTGTAAGGAAGAAGAGACTGGCGGTAGGAAAGATCACTGCAGAAAGTTGGTGATAAGAGTAACTACCAGCATCTCTTTCTTGGGCAACTATTTTGTGCCTGGCATCGTGTGGGAGGCCTTACAAACATTATCTCACTGAATAGGTATTTCAATAGGGCAGGCTGGCAGAGATGAGAACCTTGACATGGCTTCAAAGCCTCATGAACTCATTTGAGCTTAACTCTCTGGCCTTATCACTCACTGCTCTTTGCATTACATGCAATATTCCCAAACAACTGAAGCTTGTCTGAGCTCCCCATGCCTGCTCTTACCTGTCTGGAATGTTCTTCCATAGTCTTCAACAGCTAACTATTACTTATGTGGTTCTGTTTAGGTATCTCTGCTACAAGGAGAACCTCCTTAGGCCCTGAACTAGGTCAAGTCCCTTGTTTTATGATTGTACTGCTCCCATAACATCTCCGTTTAGCTTTTATCACATTGACAGAATACATGCCTGTTCTCCTAACTTGAATGTAAATTCTATGAGGGCAGAAACCTCATTTACTGCTATACCTCCAGAACCTACTAGCACAGTGCATGGCACACAGTGGACACTCAAAAAAGAGTAAGAACTAGAGTCGTGGACAGGAAGAGATGAATGCTATGAAATCTTGAGGTCTAAGAATGGGCAGGATTTGACAGCTGCCTCTACTGGGGATCAAGGGTAAAGTCAAAATAGACAGGAGCTTGGAGACCTCAGAGAATGGGATGGGGACAGTAAAAGAGAGAAATGAGTGGAGAGAAAAGAGAATGAGAGAGCAGAGAGGAGGATGTCCTTACCCAGCTCGATGCAGGTTATCCCCAAGGACCAGACATCCACCTTGCCATCGTACTGCCCCTCATCCATTGCCAGAATCACTTCCGGAGCCATCCTGGGAGAATGGTCAGAGAAAGAGGCTAATCACTTGCCCAGACCCTGCCAACTCCTGCTCCCAATATCCTGGGAGCTCTCTCCAATCACCATCAGTCCCACTCACCAGTATGGGGTGCCCACAAAGGAGTTGGCAGGTGCCATGATGGATGCAGAGCCAAAGTCCCCCAGCTTCACCAAGCCTGGCTCTGACAGCAGGATGTTTCCAGCTTTCACATCCCTGCCAGAGGCAAAGTACAAGAATAAGACATGCATCTCAGGAAGGCTGGGCAGGGCCTTTAGCTTCAGTTTCCAAGAAAGCTATAGCCCAGCTGAATGAGGAGTGGTGTAGTGAGTACCCCCTCCCAGCCATCGTCAGTGCTGCTTGTACCTATGGATCATGTTGTGGGAGTGCAGATAAGCCAGGCCCTGAAGGGCACCGTGAGTCACAGCCGCGATCTCCACCTCCTGAAGGGGCTTCTTGTGCACTGGGGAGTGAGGGAAAAACATCAAACTGAGGGAGCTCAAGGGTGGGACTGGAACAAGTTTCCCTTAACCCTTCCCCTACAGCTTCTCTGCTCTTTTCCCTTCTGCCACTTGTTGGCCAGAGTCACTCACCTTCTAGAAGGTCAGAAGCTGAGCCCAGGCAATACTCCATCACCAGCTAAGGAAGAGTCAAGGGTCAGAGATCAGCAGATCTGGCCACCCCTGGCCCATCTCCCTTGGGCAGAAATCCAAAACAGAGTGCTTCCTTGCCTATCCTCCACTCAGGCAATGCCCCCGGGATGATGACAGGGAGGAGGGACAACTGAGAAAACAAGGGGGTGGTAGGAGAATCCCCGGAGTCAGGGCCTTCCCTAGAAAGAGCCCAAGTTACCACCACTTTCATCTGAATCCCTTCAAAGCCCCACTCAATCTCCATCTCCTCCAGCCCATGTGCTATGTCACTCTTCAAACCAGCCTCTCCTCCTGAATGGACACTGCTGCTCATGGGTTTATCTGAAGACTAAAGAGGTTGGGAGAGACTTCCTCCTTTCCAAGATTCCCACAATGGCACCCTGACCAGGGCCCACCTAAGAGACTGGACCAGGATAAGGATGGGCCTGAGTAGGGACAAAGATCAGGCCAGAGTCAGGGGGCCAGCTCACCCAAGCCGTGTGCTCCCTCAGGTAACAGCCCCGGTACTGAATGGTATTGGGATGCCGGAGCTTCTGTAGGAACCGCACCTCCTTGATGATGTCCTGCCACTTCTGGGAGGAGGTCAGGGGAGGAGAGGCTTACTTAGCCCGTATCTTGAGACTGGGGTCCCCCGCCCCCCACCCGGTCTTGTCATGCCTGACCTACCTCATTTGACTGCTTCCCACTGTAGGACATCTTCTTGATGGCCACCACCTCACTATTCCGGACATCCCGGGCCTAGAGAACCAGACCAGAAGGTGGTGAAGGCCCCCAGTGAGAACTGGGCAGCAGTAAAAAGATTTGCTGGCCCAGTAGGATAGGGCAGGAAAGACTGGTGTGGTAGAGTAGTGTAGAGGGCTTTTTGGAGGTCCACAGGGGCAAGAATGCAATCCCCACTCTCCCAAGCCGCAACTCACAAAGTACACGGCTCCAAAGCTGCCATGGCCAATTTCGCGGAGGTCAGAGAAGAGCTTTTCGGGGTCATCCTTGAAGAAGAGCTCAGCCACATCAGGGTCCTTCAGGCTCCCGGCCCGGCCCCCAGCTGGCATGGTGGCCCCTGGGGGCCCTGAGAGTGGGGCCTGACCTGGAGAACAGAGATGGGACCCTTAGTGCAAGGATGGGGCCCACAGAGAGAGGAAGGGGCCCCTCAAGTTTCTGCCTTCTCCTCCCCTAGTTTCCCGATGAGGGGGAAGAAGCACCGCTGAGGAAGAGCAAGGGGAAATTAGGAACAACATCAAACCTCCAAAAAAAATGAAGTTGCCTGGCAACCAGACCACGGGGGCCAGGTCCCAAGTCCCCAAAACTGCTAGGAAGCCTGAAAGCTAAGCATCCTCACTACCCTCCTCAGCCCTCAACAAGTTCCATTTCCTCACAACCCCTACTTTCCCCTCAAAAGAGTCTGCCTCCCAGCCAGAACCCCAGATCCCCAAATGTCCTGTCTGACAAGTCCCATACCCCAAACATTTCCAGGCACCTTCCTGTTCCCCTTGGCGTTGAGGCCCCCTCCTCCCTCAACTTCTCACACCATGAAAGAGAGCAGGAAACGGCCAGGCCGGAGGCAGTGGAAATCCGGCCATTGTTAGAAGTGGGTACTGGCCCAGAGGGGCCAGAAGACTCACTCTCAAAAAGGGTTAGGGACACTGTGGCAGGGAGGAGATCTAGAATGGGAAGGACAAGGACAGAAACGGTGTCCAGCTTTGGGGGCTTCTCTGTGACCTGGGCTGCCTTACTTGCCCAGTCCAATTGCATACGCATCACACACAGGTACAGGACATTTGCAGTGTACAAATAACATTTATTGAGCATGTATAGTGAGCACCTTACATGTATTATCTCTCATTCAATCCTCACCACAACCTTATGAGGTATTACTATCACCCTTATTTTGCAAATGAGGAAACAGGCTCAAAAAGGTTAAATGACTTGCTCAAAGCTAGTCCCCCACCACTGTGCTTTCAGCACAGCCTATGAAACAAGCAGGGCAGGGTCATGGTCACCATTTCGCAGATGAGGTCACTGAGGCATAGAAAGGAAAAAGAACTTCTCCAAGGTCGGAGAACAGGATCTTCTCCTCTCCAGTCAGGCCTGTGTGCTCATAACTCTCTCAGCAACTCACCCCAAGCCCAGCCCCCTCCTGCAGGAAGCCTCCCCTGATCATTCCAGGCGTTGGGGAGAGCTCCTAGAGCACCCAGCCAAACACCCAAAGAAAGCTCCTGCAGGACATCAGAGCCAAGACCCCCAAGAGGATTCCAGGCCAGGCTTCTGGCTGAGCACTTGAAATTTGGGTACAAAGGGGCCTTCAGCAAACCTGGACTCCCAGGGCAGAGTTCTAGCTCCTTAAAAGCACCTAACAATTTAGCATGTAAATATATTCTGTCATGCATTGTTTCCTGTTGTGTTGTTAATTTTGTCTCCTCAGCCCAACTAGAAGCTGGAGCACAAGGAGCAAGCCCTACTCTCCAGTGGGCCCCCAGGGTGCAGAGGGCTCAGAATAGCCTGGGAGATTGATTGATTGCCCTCAGCAGCTCCCAGGCTGCTCAAAGCAGGCCCCTTTCTCCATTCTCCTGCCAGCAACCCTGCCAAGCACTCCTCACCCTCACCACACACCCACACACAAAGGCAGGTGCTCACAACTTGCCAAAGGAATCTTCCTGACCTCTTTACCAGCACCCAGCCAAGAATGCCAACACAGGACTCCAGGTCACATGTAAAGGATGCCAGCAAAACATCACACGGGGCCTCTTCCTCAAATAACAACGAACATTTCAGCGATTACCAACGTCTGTGCTAAATCATAACCACCTTCTAAAATGAACAATGTTATCTCCATTCTGCAGATGAGGAAACCCAAGTTTGTCTGTCCCTAGGCTACACTACCAGTACATTTCATCTGCAATGTACAGCAACAGGGCTTTGACTAAGTTCCTTATACTTGGTCTTCTCTTCAGTAAAATCAATTACAGCATGTGCTGTTGTGAGATTTTTAATGAGATCTCATATTTAGGAACACTATGCAGACACTCAGCATGTGGATTTTTCCTTCCCTGCCTCCAGGGTCACCACAACAAGGCTTTAATACTTTGGGGATCATCGCACCCTCCAGGAGCTTGGCTTTAACTGTTAAGAGACACTACTATGGCTATCATTTGTCAGAAGAGAGAGCTCTCTCAGGAACCCAGGTCAAAGGTTGGGATCAGGGTAAAGATGAAGGTCACAGTAGAGAAAAAGATCCATGAGGCACAAGGCAGAACCTCCCATCAGCAAAAGCTTCTGAGGATAGACCTCCTAAAAAGGAAGCTCTTGTCCGTCCCATTCTTAAATCTCACCCCAACTCATTCTCCTCTGGACTCCAGGCGAAGCCCAGGCACAGAAGAAAAGAGATGGCGAGAGACAGGTCTGGAGTAGGGGCAAGACTTGATTGAGGACCTGGGTTCAAATCCTTTTTCTGCCACTGTGTGACTTGGGCAACCTCTCTGGGCCTCAATATTCTCAACTGTGAAATGGAAAGATGGAAATAAAAGAACTCCCCCCCAAGAGGAATGGGAGGAGGGAGAGGTCACATGAGAGAATGGATGTAAAGCACTTTGTAAATGACAGATCGCTTGACAAATGTATACGATCATTTATACCCTCACAGCAAGACGCTGGAAGGCATCTATAGCTGGGAGAAAATATTGCCAGGCACCCCCAAACACAAATGCACACACACACTTCCTTGAGTGCACAAGAAACCCAACAGACCATGCCTAAAAAACAGATAAGCAGACCCACCATGGGGATCAGAGGCATGGGAATCAACAACCCAGAGCAGTCAGGAAAAAGGGGTATAATCCTGGAGAAGAGGTAGCTGTGAGGGGCCAAGTGAACACAGAGAGGACCAGAACGGTGCAAAACCATCTAGTTAGCTCAAGCACCCTAGGGCGTGACCCTCCGTGACATCAGAGACCCTGTCACCTGAGGTCCCCCATCAACCAGACATAATGAAGGGAAGAGGAAGGGGAAGAGGGTGGCAGCAGAAGGCAAGGCTAGCCAGAGGCTGACCACTGGCCCAGCTGGGCTTCCCCAACCTGAGGAGAGGGCCTATCCAGGCCCAGCTTCTCAGAAAGGAGCACCCTTTCTTCTCAACGCTAGACACAGGGACCCGCGCCCCTGCACCCCGTGTCTCACCTGGTAGGGGTCACTATGATGCCCCAGCGCCTCCGCCTCTTCCTGAGGTCCTCCAGCGGCTCTGCCAAGCAGGGAGAGGGGCAAGGAGACCTTTCCCCTTGCCACCTCTTCCTCGGCTTTCGCCCTTCCTGAGGGGCGGGCCCGGGAAGCCTCCCCTGGAGGGGAGGGGGTGACAACCCGATCTGACCTCGCGGTCCAGTCCTCCTCCTCCTCGAGGGCGACAGTTGCTGAATCCCGGATTTCTGACTGTGGGGTCTGAACCCCGGATATCTGAACGGAGGCTGAATCTGATATTTGAACGCGCGGGGAATGAACCCCGGATACTGCTGCACGCAGGGGAATGAACCCCAGGTATTTGAAATCCTATGAAACAGAGCCCCAGGTTTAGAGAGGTTGGGACCCAAGTCCGGGATAACTGGAATCTGAGGGGCTGATACCCGGATATTTGAGAAGCGAGGGGTCAAGCCCGGAAATTCGGGACGGAAGGGCCTGAAACCCAGGTCTTCGGCCACCGACAGGGGGCCCACCCTGAGGACGTCCGGCCTCACGGTCCCTCTCACGCCGGGGTCCGAGGGTGACAGTCCCCACTCCCACCCCGGCCTCCTCCCTCTCCCCTTCTCGCTCCTGAGGGTAGCTGAAAGACTGTGGCTATGGGCGGTCCCCTCGCCCCCTCTCCCTCTCTTCTCAGTCTCAGCCTCTCTCCGCACCACAGCCCCGGACTCGTCCCGGTCTCCCTCTCCCTCTTCCTCCCAATTCCAAGATGGAGACCGAGCAGGAGGGCGCAGGCGCGGTAGGGACGCCGGGCCAAAGAGGGCGGGGCCCCAAAGGAAACAGCCCCGCCCCTCTCTCCTTACTGCCGCGGCCTGGGAGATGGGCAGCCACCGAGCCTGACTGCGCGCGCGCCCCGCCACGCGGACCCTGGGTGGGAGGAGGCAGGGAGAAGGGCTAGGCTTGAGGGGGAGGAGCCCAGCGCGCAGTCCGACAACTGGCGGTGGAGAGGGCTGTGGCGCATGCGCTCGCCCCGCCTTCGCGCTGAGCACAAGCTTGTTGCTAAGGGAAGCTTTGAGGGGGCGCGGGTGGAAGGAAAGCAGCAGCCGTGATCTGCGCCTGCGTGCAGTGTAGAGGTTGGGAGGGGTAAGGGAAGGCTGCTGCTGGGTGCGGAAAAGGCGGGAAAATGGACTGCTTTGGTTAGAAACCATCCAGCCTGGATGTGGGCTCCCAAGTTCGACGAATCTTTGCTGGGAAAACTCAATCTGTCAGATCCCTTCAGGAAACTGAGGCCATTGGAAATTGCATGACCTGCCCAAGGTCACGCTGCATTTATGTCAAAGCATTCCCATGACCATATCCGCCTGACTCTCCCAGCTGGCTGGAATTATCGATTTTATTGCATAGAATAAGACATGAAGTGGCAGAGCTGGGATCAAAACCAGGTGTTTTCCAAAGCCAAGTCGCAACCGTGGGAAGAGCTGCAGTAACCTATGCCCTATGCTAACTTGTATCTCAAACTAAAGAGTCAACAAGGAAAAGTCCCCCAATCCTCCTGAGCCTGTCTATCCTAAAATTTCTACCTCAGTCCAATCCCCAATAAACACCCTAGGCAACATTGGGCAAAAAAGCCTTTTATTTTCCCCCACATTCCAGCTCCCCACTCTGTAACATCTCTTCCAACTCAGAACCAAGGCCCAAGAAGTTGATTCACACCTGGAGAGACACAAAATCAAAAACAGGGCAGACCAGAGGGCCCTTACGGGAAGCTCTGGGATGGCTGCAGAAATTAAGGAAGGAGCAGAGGAAGTTACAACTAGAAATAGGTACAGGCACTTATCCAGATTCAAGACCCAGGATCTGCCCGCGGCCAGCAGGCCTTCCTTTCCCAGTCCGCTCAGATCTAAGAAAGGCTGAGAGGGTTCCACCATTTCCTGTCCCAAGTAAGTGATTGGAGCAGTCAAGCCTAGCCCTATGCAAAATAAGCAAAGTTGATCTTGAGCATCCACTTCCTCTGGCCAGAGCCCTTTCCTGGGCCTGGGCTGTTTCCACGTCTCCCACTGTTACTTCCTAGGGCACAGCAGCCAGCTGAAGCTAAGAACAGTTTAAGAGCAAGGTACACAATATATGACTCTCAAATTATGAGACCTACCTGACAGGGTGAGAATTTTTTACAGAAATATTTTTTTCCCTCAATGAGTTGACAGATGAAATTGTTAGCCAATATGTCCCCACCCACTGCTCCCTTTGTGAGGCTGTGTCCCTCCAAAGATCTTGTTAGCAGAATCAACTTTTTCTAAATGCAATGATGGCTAATGGAACAGAGAAGGTGCATGTAAAGTGCTTGGGCACATAGTATATGCCTGGTAAACGGGCATCATCAATCAATTCTTGTGGGCTGTTCAAGATGAATTTTACAAAATCAGAATTTTGTAATTCTTGGTATCAGAATTTTAGGAGAAACTCAAGACAAACATGATTCACATCCAGGACACATCACTAAATTTGAACAACTCACCACTGTTGCCAAAAAGCTTGGATGTGAACTACAGCTATGGGCGAATCTTAAAATCAGAATGTTAACCAAAAGAAGTCAGTCATAAAGGAATATATATGATTCCATCTATATAAAGTTCAAAAATAAGTAAAATCAAACCATCTTGTTTAGGAGTGACTCTATCTCAGTTACAATTGCCACCCCCACTCCATCTCCTATTCCCACAGGACTGGGGCAAAGAACCTTACCTGAGAACAAGACAGGAACTAGGCCAGTGCCCTCAGAGCCGGGTTCTAGACCAGTGGGACTCCCGGCGGGGGTGGAAGCACACAGCAGTGAGACAACAGAGAAGGCCACAGAAGAGAAGCAGGAAGGAGCCCAAGACCAGCAGCCTGGAGCCACACAGAGCCAGCTCCTCCTAGGGGTGGGCACAGGGAGGGAAGCAGGAATGAATGAGAGAGAGGGAGAGTGGAGAATCTTCCCTTGGGAAGACATCTCACCCTCAAGGGCTATAGAGAGAAGCCTCCATGGGGGAGAGGGCCGTCCACATCCAGCGAGCAACTAAAGGGAAAATGTTATTTCTGAACAAGCTAATTGTCTCGATGGTCTACAAACTGCTTTCTTCCCCAACCATTGAACTGAACCCCCATAATGACTCCAAAATTCACTATTATCCACATTTTAAAGACGTGCAAGGAGGGCCAGTTCTGGAAACCAAGATCTTCTCTGCTTCCAAGCTCCCAGGTGATGCTCTTCACTAGGGTCTTTGCAAATGTGAAGGAAGAGTATGCAGCAGCCTCCTAACTGGTCTCTCTCCTCCACTCAGCCATTCTCTTCCACCCAGCACCAGTGGCCCCATGGCCTGAGTGTCAAGTCATAGCATCTTAGTCTGGCATCACAGTGCCTCATGATCAGGCCCCTGCATCAATCTTGCCTCTTCCCCTAAGTCCTTCCTAAGCCCCTCATCATGGAGTGCTCCCAAAGGCTGAACACTTTTCAATCTCTAGGCCTGTCCTCATGCTGGTCCCTTTGCCTGGACTATATTTCTCTCTCCTGAACCCCACCCAAATCTTCCTCATTTTCCAAGGATCATCCTGACAGGGACTCGGAATCAGAAGGCGTAGGTTGCAATCCTGAATCTTCCACTTAACCAGTTGTATGGCCTTGGACAATCACTCCCCCTCTCTCTAAGCCTGCTTCCTCATCTGTAAAATGGGATAATAACAGCTACCTCAAAAGACTATTTTAAGATCAAATGAGATAATGAACCTGAAAGTACTTTGTACATTATAAACTACTGTATACAATTCCCCTTCTTAAATGCCATCCTCTCTGTGAAGCATTCTCCATAAATATTCAAGTTAGGGTTAATTGCTGCTTACTCTGTGTTTGAATAACACTTTGCTCACATCTCTACGATAGCAATTAGCCCATTCTGCCTCTTATTACAGTATCTGAATTCCTTTGAAGCGGAGATCATATTTTATTGTATTTAAAGACAATAGTGAATAGTAATAGCTGTCATTTATCAAATCTCTATTCTGTATCAGGTATTGTACTAGGCACTTTACATTCTCATTTATCCTTAATTGTTGGAATTAGGAGAGAGTACCGGTTTATAGATGAGGAAGATGAGGTTCAGAAAGGCTCAGATACTTGTCCAAGGTCACACAGCCTCCCAGGCAAGATTATGAAGGCTGTGCTTTTTCTACTAGTAAAATTGCCTCCAGGAGCCTTCAAGATACAACATTCAGCATGGCAGTCTATGAAACCCCAACAACCTGAGACTCTTACCGAGGTGAGCAGCTTGGTGAGCGCAAGGCCTTCCTGGCTCCAGACCCTGACACACTCCTCAGCCATCCTACGGCTCAGGGTGGCATTTCCTGCTCCCTCCTCTGAGCAGGATATGGGTGGCTGGCTGGAGGGCAGGATTCCTGGAGCAGCACTAAAATACAGGCAGGTTCCTGGGGTCCTTTCTGTGGTCACCCTGGCTGTAATGAGGACTGCCTCTCTTGCAGAAGATCCTATGAGAAGCACAGGAGAGGAGACAGAAGAAAATGAAGGGTGGGATGGGAGGCATCCATCTTCAGACTTCTATTCATTTCTAAGGCTTCCTATAGCACTGGGTGTTTTGGCATTGATTCTATTCAATAAAGTACTCTATATACCATCATTTATGTCATTGAGAAATGAAAATAACTGTGTACCAATATAAACAAAAATTAATTTAAGTTAGCTTACAATCAATAAAACAATCATACCAATACTTGCAAAGCTGCAGTGAAACTGGGGCAGATACACATTGCTGATGTCAGTTTGTATAATCTAGTTTGTCCTTTTTAAGAAAGCAGTTTTCCACTAGGTACCAAAATCCATTAAAAGGTTCACACCCCATTTCAAATTAGTGGGGAAAGGATAGCCTATTCAGTCAATGGCCTTGGGACAATTTCCATTTGGAAAAAAAAAAAAGTTAGACTCTTACCTCTCACACTATAAAAAAAAGTCCAGGTGTATTAAAGACCTATACAAACCAACAAAACAAAACGAAACAAAAACCAGAGAAAACACAGAATATTCTCTAATTTTATTTATTTATTTATTTATTTATTATTTTTTCCCCCAAAGCCCCAGTAGATAGTTGTATGTCACAGCGGCACATCCTTCTAGTTGCTGTATGTGGGACGCAGCCCCAGCATGGCCGGAGAAGGGGTACGTCGGTGCGCGCCCGGGATCCGAACCTGGGCCACCGGCAGCGGAACGCGCGCACTCAACCGCTAAGCCACGGGGCCGGCCCAATATTCTCTAATTTTAAAGTGGGGGAGGCCTTCCTAAAAAAGACAAAACCTAAAAGCCTGAGTAAAGGACAAGAGCAATAAACTTAACCTCATCAAAATTAAAGGCTTCTACACGATGAAAGATAAGTTAAAAAAACAAGTAACAGATTGGTTGAAAATACTTATATTTAATTGGCAAAAAGGTTTACTATCCAGAATGTATAAGGATCTTCTAAAAGTCAAGGAGATCAAGACAATTTAAAAATGAACACAGGATAAGAAAGGGAAATTCGCAGAAGATATGACAATGGCCAAAAAACCTCTACGATGTTCAACCTCACAGGCAATCAGGAGAAAGTAAATTAAAACAATCAGGTAATTCCTTTGCACATTAAATTGGTAAAAATTAAAAAGATTGATAACAAGAGTTGTTGAAGACGCGGGGAAATGGGCACTCTCAACTGGTGACACCTTTTACAAGACAATTTGGCTGTATCTGTCACAATTTTAAATGAGTACAGAAAGGGACTGAGAGAAGGCCCACCAAACTGGATTCTGCAGGGGCGGGAAGGAGGACTTTCGCATTTGTTTTGTAAACGTCTATGTGGTCTCAATCCACGACAAAATGAATTTGTCTATTAAAAAAAGGTGCAAACCCTTTGACTCAGTTAATACTACTTGGAGAAACTAATCCTAAGGAAAGGATTCAAAAGAAAAATGCAAACTATGCCAAGAAGTTTGCTATAATTTCATAAAAAATACCAAAAAATAGGGCCGGCCCCGTGGCTTAGCAGTTAAGTGCACGCGCTCTGCTACTGGTAGCCCGGGTTCGGATCCTGGGTGCGCACCGACACACCGCTTCTCTGGCCATGCTGAGGCCGCGTCCCACATACAGCAACTAGAAGGATGTGCAACTATGACATACAACTATCTACTAGGGCTTTGGGGAAAAAAAAAAAAGGAGGAGGATTGGCAATAGATGTTAGCTCAGAGCCATCTTCCTCAGCAAAAAAAAAGAGGAGGATTAGCATGGATGTTAGCTCAGGGCTGATCTTCCTCACACACACACACACAAAAATACCAAAAAATAGGAAACAATAGAGATATTTAACAATAGGTAAAATATTAACAAATGATGGCCTAACCACTTAATGGATCATTTTACATCCATTAAAATAATAATGTTCAGAGCATGCAGTAATACAAAAAACACATGTCATAAGTGAAAAAAGAGAAATACAAACCGGTATATACATCACAGTTACAACTGAGAAACGTACAGGTGAAATTCTGTTAAGAGAACTCCCCTTTCTTCTACATTCCCCAGATCAAATCAGTCAGCAAGTCCTGTCAATCCCACACTTCTAACGTCTCTCTCAAATCAGTCCCCTTCTTTCACAGCACTGTCTTAGCTCAGCTTTTCTCATCATCTTTTTATTGCAACCACTTCTTCACTGGTTTTCCTGCATCTGGACACATTCCTTCCAGGCAGTCAGCCAACTGAGTGTGATCTTTTTAAAAGAACAACAACAATAACAAAATCCCACTATTTTCCTGATTAAAATCTTTAAGTTTGCCCAACATACTGGATAAAGTCCAAGTACCTTGGCTTGGCACACAACATCCTCCATGGGATTCTGCTTGCTTCTTCAGGCCCATCTCCTGCCACTCACTCAACACTCCTTCCCCTGCACCAGTTAAGCTGAATCCCTTGAAGTTCCTAAACATGCCGTCATGGTCCCCATCTGCATGCCTTTGCATATGCTCTTCCCTCTAGGTGCAAGGGCACGCTCCTAAACCTCCCTTAAGCCTCAGCTCAGGCACTGTATCCTTGGAAAAGCCTGTCTTCACCATCCTTGCTTGACAGACTTCTGAGTACTCCCACGGTACCTTGTCTTCTACTTTACACACTGAAAGATATTTACTTCTGTTCACATCTGTATTCTTGCTAGACTGTGAGCAACTTGAGGCGAGGGCCTGTGTCTTACAGATCTCTGCATTCCTCATGCTTGGTACATAGCAGGTACTCAATAACTATTGCTTAGATGATGCAATAATAGGTGATTATTTTTTATTTTGTCCAAAATAATCTTTGATGATATTATTTTGTTTCTAACCGTCATAAAATGAACAGGGCTTCTTTGCAGAAGCAGGAACTGAGAAGCTGATCCTAACATTCATACGAAAATTCAAGGAATCCAGAATGGCCAAAATAATCTTAAAAAGAACTAAGTCGGAGGACTCACATTTTCTGATTTCAAAACTTAATACAAAGCTACAGTAATCAAAACAGTGTGGTACTAGCATAAGGACAGACATACAGATCAATGAAATAGAACTGAGAGTCCAGAAATAAACTCATGTCCATGGTCAATTGATTCTCGATAAGAGTGCCGAGATTATTCAATGGAGAAAGAATAGTCTTTTCAACAAAACATGCTAGCCACCTGCTAGAATGAAGTTGGACCCCATCCTTACAATATACACAAAAATTAACTCAAAATGGATCATAGACTTAACTATTAGAGGTAAAACTATAAAATTCTTAGAATATAGGATTAAATCTTAGTGACCTTGGGTTAGGCAAAGTCTTCTTAGATATGACACTAAAAGCACAAGCAACAAAAGAAAAAACAGATAAATTGAACTCCATCAAAATTAAAAACTTTTGCGCTTCAAAGAATACCATCAACAGTGAAAAGACAACACAGAGAATGGGAAAAAATATTTGCAAATCATACATTAGAGACTTGCACCTAGAAAATATAAAGAATTCTTACAACTCAATAATTAAAAGACAAATCACCTAATTTTAAAAATGGGCAAAGATTCTGAATATATATTTCTCCAAAGATGATATACCAATAGCCAACAAGCACATGAAAAAATGCTCAATATCTTTAGACATCAGGAAAACGCAAATCAGAACCACAGTGAGATACTACTTCACCCCGACTAGGATAGCTATAATAAAAAAGACAGATAATAACAAGTGTTGATGAGGATGTGGGGAAATTGGAACCCTCAAACATTGCTGGTGGGAACATAAAATGGTACAGCCACTTTGGAAAACAGTCTGGCAGTTCCTCAAAAGATTAAACATAGAGTTACAGTATGATCCAGCAATTCCACTTGTAGGTATATACCAAACAGAAATGAAAACATATGTCCACATAAAAAATTGTACACAAGCGTTCATAGCAGCATCATTCAGAATAGCCAAAAAGTGGAAACAACCCAAATGTCAATCAACTGATGAATGGATAAATAAAATGTGGAATAGTCATACAATGAATGCTATTCAGCAATAAAAAGAAATGAAGTACTGATATGTGCTACAACATGGATGAACCTTGAAAACATTATGCTAACTGAAAGAAGCCAGTCACAAAAGGCCACATATAAAATGAAATGTCCAGAATAGGCAAATCTATAGAAAAAGAGAGTAGATTAATGGTTGCCTAGGGCTGGGAGGCTAGGAGAAAAAAGGAGGTGACTACTAATGGGTACGGGATTTCTTTCTGAGGTAATGAAAATGTTCTAAAATTGATTGTGGTGATGGTTGCACACTTGAGTGAATATATGAAAAGCCACTTAATTGTACATTTTAAATCGGTGAATTTTATGGTATGTGATCTCCATAAAGCTTTTACATATATATTTTTTTTAATTAACAAAACAGGAAAAATTGTCCCAAGTCTGTATATATCAGACATATTCCTTTATTCTCGTTCTTTGATCACACACATATACTTGGACATAGACACCTCCCCCCCAAACACATACACATATGCAATTCATAGAAGAATCTTAGAATGATAGTGTTGGAAAGGACCTTAGAAGCCAGAGAATTCCACCTTTCTCTCCTTCCTCTTCATCTCCCCGTTTTTTTAGACAAGGAACCTGAGGCCAAATCTCACACAGGAATTAATGGCACCCTCTGACTCTCTCTCCTTCACTCATCATTTTCCCAGAAGACTCCAAACTCTTTGGGACCGGATGATGTCTAATTTTTTCTGTATCCTCCATGGCACATACAGCTGTGCTAAGCACATAGCAGACACTCATGACACTAGTTTACTTGAACAGAACATGCTTCTACAATATCCCTGAAGAAAAAGAAGGTGCCTCTAAGAAGAGAAGGCCATAGGGATAAAGCAGGTTGAGAAAGAACATTAGGTCAAATCTAGCCCATCTCATCACACCTCCAAGGATAGAATCAAAGAACCTCAGAGCTGGAAGCGGAGAGAGAAAACATTTATAGAGAACCCACACAGTGCACCTCAGGTTCACTCAAAGTATCTAGTCCTTATTACAGCAGAAGTGACTAAGGCCCAGGGATATGCCCAAAGTCACCAGGTTAGTGAGGTCAGAAGCAGGGCCACTCCTGAGTGTTCTAATGTCCAACCGCACAGTCCTCCTTCATCTCACCTTTCAATCCCATCTCACTACCCAGGACCTGAGCTTGGAATGCCTGGGTCTTGTTCTTGTCCGGACCATCTCCAAAGTTCAAGGTGGTCAGTAAGCCCACGACGTGAGACCCATGCCACTTCCCTGTGACTGTCTCATTCACGGGGCACAGGGTCACCTGCCCAAAAGATCTCAAGAAGGAGACCCAGTCCTGTGTGCAAAAGGAAGGTGGGAGAAAGGTGAGAGGATATTAGTAGCATGAACAGGCCCATATGGGAAGGACGAGGAGGGTACTCACCTGAGGGATGTCAGGGCTGCGCAGGCCAGTCCTGTGGGTGAGGAGGAAGCCGCCAAGGCCCAGGCCAGAAAGGCCAAGAAGCAGCAGGATCAAAGCGGCACAGGCCAGAGGTGGGTGGTGGGCCAGACAGAGATGCAGGTTGTGTCCTGCCTGGCAGCTGCCCATGGGGAGCAGAGGGGTCTGGGCCTCCAGGGAGAGCCTGCTGGAGGACAGGAAGGAAGAATTGGACAAGAGCCTACCAGTCAGAAAGCACTTACCCATTTTATTCACAGGGAAGCTAAAGCACCAAGAAGACAAGGGACTTCCTGAAAGCCACACAGCCAGTGAGGACAGAACCAGGACAAGAATTCAAGGTTCCCGACTCCACATGTTCATCTCCCTGCACTACTCAATAAATATTTGCTGCATTTCATTTCTGAAGTAATCAGGCAGAAGCAGAGCAGAGCATGCTGTGCTGGAAAAAGGAAACCGAAAAGGAGAATTCTCAAGGGGAGAAATTTAGGAAGCAGCTGTTCTGGGGTTAGGGTTTGGCCGAGGAACATCTCTAGCCAACAGCCCAGACAAAGGAAGTGTCTGACGGAAAGAACTTCGCTTTGGAGCTGAACTGCTCACTTTGAATTTTCCTCTGCCACTCATTGGATATGTGAGAAAAATCAGTTAACCTTTGTGAGCTTAAGAATCTGTGAAATGGGAGTTCTAAGAACACCAAGTAATGAGGACTAAATGCGGCAGTTTGCATAGTACGTGGCCTCGCAGGAACTCAACAAATGTCCATTTCCCCTCTACTTCTGTGTCATACTGATCTTCAAAACTAGGTGAGGCAAGACAAAAATACTGTGGGGGAAACTGAGGCTCGAGGACTTTAACAGAAGAGTGGTAGGGCCAAGGTCGGAAACCCGTCTCCTGCTTCCAGGTGGAGTGCTCTTTCCCACGCGAGAAGCGACAGCCTGGTGAAAAGGATCATCTGGAAGGCGAGATAAACATATAACGTGGGGGGAGAAGGAGGGCTCCAAGGAAATGCAAGTGTCACAAATGCTGAGCCTCTTCTCTGCCTCCCGTCCCGGCACATCTGCAAAGGAGGAAAAAGCAGGAAGGGGAACGACAGAGCCCGAGGATCAGCAGCTGGTGGAGCCCCTAGGCCTCCCCTCCCCCCCAAAGCCTCTCCTGCAGGAACTCAACACCCGCATCATCCCTTCCCAGTCTAGCAGCGTCGAGGCCACCCGCCGCTAGCTCTCACCGCTCGGAGCCGGGCGGAGGCCGGCGCCCCTCACCACGTCACGCGTGGAGCCGCGAAGGGGCGGGGTCCCTGCTCCCCCCACCCACACCCACCCCCGCAGCGGGGATTCGCATGCGCAGTGCCCACGCGGAGGCCGCCTTTCCTCTCCAAGTCAGGGTGGGGGCGTACCAAGAGGAAATCCAATGAAGGGGCAAAGGGGAAGAACTAACTCCGTGGGAGATGAGTAAAAGGGAGAGAGCCAAGAAAGCTAATTCTAGAGACGTTGTTAGAACTGTAAATTCTCCCCCCGAGAGACCATGGGGGCATTTCAACGAGAATCTCGTCTCAGGCATTTTTCTGTTGCTCATCCCCCACCCGCGCCAATCGCACAGCCCTGCCACGCCCAGGTTCCGGGTAAGGATTTGGGGTCCGCCCGGGGGCGGGACTTCAGCCTTTGGACTCTGGCCTTTAGGGCTGGTTGTGGTGTTTCCACTCCCTGTTCTCTGTGGCCCAATGATGTTTACTGTCTAAACTTAACGCTTGGTCCCTGGATTTTAACGACTCCTTAAGGCATAGGATCCTACAGCTGCAAAGCTGCTCCATAGAGACCATCTCATTTCACTTCTGCCCACATTTTAGTGATGAGAACACGGAGGTCCATCTTACCTGAAGTAGCAGGATTCGTGGAACCAGGAACACTGGGTCCAAATCCTGACTCTGCCCCTGCCTCTGCATAAGCCGTGACCATGCTCTTCTGGGGACTGAATTTACTCTCTGTTAAAGGGGATCTACCTACCTCACTGGTTAGATGGGAAGCTTAAGAGGCCAAGTGCCCAGTGAACACACAACCAGCACTGGACAAATGCTGCTTGAAACAGAGTTTGAGTAGTCAACTCTACTGCGGCTTCCTTAAGGCAGAGACCATGTCATTGGAGTACCACCACTCCAAAAGCTTACAGCACAAAACTCTCATATATGGTCAAATGACATTCAACAAGGGTGCCAAGACAGGTCAATGGGGAGAAGCTGGTCTTTTCAACAAATGGTATTAGGGAAACTGGATAGCCACCTGCAGAAAAATGAAGTTAAACCCTTACCACACCACTACAAAAGTTAATTCAAAATGCATCGAAGAACTAAATGTAAGAACTGAAACTATAAAACTCTTAGAAGAAAACATAGGGGAAAAGCTTCATGATTTTGGATTTGGCAATGATTTTTTGGATATGACACCAAAAGCACAGATAACAAAAAAAATAAATAAATAAGTGGGACTACATCAAAATTTAAATCTTCTGTGCATCAAAAGATACAATCAACAGAGTGCAAAGGCAACCATGGAATAGGAGGAAATATTTGCAAATCATGTATCTGCTAAGGAGTTAATATCTAGAATATATAAAGAACTCCTACAACTCAAGAGCAACAAAAACCAACCCAATTAAAAAATGAGCAAAGGACTTGAATAGACATTTCTCCAAAGAAGATAAACAAATGACCAACAACACATGAAAAGATGCTTAATATTACTAATCATTAGGGAACTGCAAATCAAAACCACAATCAGAGACCACCTCATGCCTATTAGGATGGCTACTATAAAAAAAAAAAAAAGGAAAATAATGAGTGTTAGCAAGGCTATGGAGAAATTGGAACCGTTTTGCAGTGTGGGTGGGAATGTAAAATGGTAAAATCACTATGGGGCTGGCCCCATGGCCTGGTGGTTAAGTTTGGTGCCATCTGCTTTGGCAGCCTGGGTTCAGTTCCTGGGTGCGGACCTACACAACTTGTTGGTGGCCATGCTGTGGTGGCGACCCACATACAAAATAAAGGAAGGTTGGCACAGTTAGCTCAGGGCAAATCTTCCTTAGCAAAAAAAGAAAAAAAAAAACTATGGAGAACAGAATGATGGCTCTTGGAAAAATTAAAAATAGAATTACCATGTTATCCAGCAATTCCACTTTTGGGTATATACCCCAAAGAATTGAAAGCAAGATCTCTAAGAGATATTTGTACACCCGTGTTCATAGCAGCATTATTCACAAGAGCTAAAAGATGGAAGCAACCCAAGTGTCCATCAACAGATGAACAGAGAGACAAAAGTATGGTATATCTATCTACAATGGAATATTATTCAGCCTTTAAAAGGAAGGAAATTCTGACACATGCTACGACATGAATGAACCTTGAGGACATTATGCTAAGTGAAATAAGCCAGTCACAAGAGACAAATACTGTATGATTCCACTTATATGAGGTACCTAAAGTCAAATTTATAGGGACAGACAGTAGGATGGTGGTTGCCAGGGTCTGCGGGGAAAGGGTAATGAGGAGTTATTGTTTAATGGGTACAGCATTTCAGTTTTGCAAGATGAAAAGAGTTCTGGAAATGGATGGTTGCACAAGGTGAATGTATTTAACACTACTGAACTGTACACTTAAAGATGGTTAATTAAGATGGTAAAATTTTGTTATGTGTATTTTGCCATAATTAAAAATAATAATTAAAAAAATACCTGGGGAGGGGAATTAATGGCACAGTCTCCTAGAGTATAGTGGGTGATAAATGCCATTGATTGACTTAATTGAAATTCCAAGCATAGGAAGTGTTTTCTTCTCAAAGGAAGAGTAAGTGTGGCTGACAGAGAATTTTAGAATCTAAGAATTGGAAGGCACTTAATAACTAAGTAAGTTCAAGAATACCTTCTGCCCCCAACACAGACACACACACACACAGTTTATTTCCCAGCTGTAAACTGTTGTCTGGAGAGGTTAAGGGACTTGCTCCAAGTCTCCCAACAAGTGAAGCCTCAGCCAGAACTAGAGTCCACGTGTCTCAACACCAAATCCAGGCCTGTCCCACTAAATTCTCCTTCCTCAGTCCTACCAAGAGATCTCTCCTGAAAACCTACCAAGGCCTCTGGCCATTCACACTCAGTCATGCCCAGCCCAGTCTGGGCCAACTAGGTAACCTTTCCCTAGTCTTGGTCTAGTCTCCCTAGCCAGCTCCTCAGCTCCTAACATCCATTGCCAATCTTCCTCTTTTTTTGTGCTGGAGAAAGATTAGCCCTGAGCTAACATCTGTGCCAATCTTCCTCCACTTTGTATGTGGGATACCGCCACAGCATGGCTGTTGAGTGGAGTATGTCCACACCCGGATCCGAACCTGCAAACCAGGGCTGCTGACATGGGGTATGCGGAACTTTAACCACTCGGCCATGAGACCAGCCCAGGTCTTTTCATATTTGAGCGCATAGTATTCACTCAATAAATATTTGTTGATTAATTTATTAAAAACAGCTTTGTACAGGCCAGTTTCCCCAAGAACTCACCAATTTTCAGTCTCATTTTAAGGTTGGGAGCACATCTGCCCATGTTTGAATGTTTGTGAAATTTAGGTTAAAACATAAAAGAAAGTTTATTAGGTCAACAATTATTTTTTAGTGCCTACTATGGTCCAGGTACAAAATTAATATCCATATAGCAAAAACTTTGTCAGTGCTTCTACTTAATGACAAGTCTAATTTGTAGGGTAAGATAAGGCATGAAAGTGCCCGTGTAGTGCTGGTACACAATAGGAAATCAACAAATGAGAGTTCCCCTCCTATTATTCTTGTGCAGCAGAGTAATTAGGCATGTTTGGACAGCAGTTCCTGTAAATGACCCATAATTGATATTTACTTATATAGCCAAACCAAGCAATTCTAATGGACCAGTGAAAGCAAAGTGGTTAGGGCAAGGAACTGCCTCAAGGCCTGAGAATCAGGGTAAATGGATGTGAACAAATGTCTTATACAGAAAAAAAAAAAAAAAAAAAAGGTGGTAGGGCGAGGGGAGCAGGAGAGAACACAAAATTGGTTGTGCACTGTAATGCTCCAGCGTTACACCAACATTCTGACTTAATCTACTCATCAGGCCCTCAAGGTGGATGTTACTGTAGAAACCTGGTCCTAGACAGCTTAAATGATTTAACCAAGGTCACGAAGGTAATAGGTGGCAGAAGTTGGCTTATGACTCAAGCTTGACTACAACCTATCATTGTATTGTATTGTATCATGTGAGAATCAGAAAGCCAATTGAGAAGGGGATCACCCAGTCCCTTGAAAGGAATTGAGGGAGGGGTTCCTCAGTCACTCAATGGGGATGAATTCCTCTCTGAGCTCTGGCCCAGATAAAAGCTTCTCTCAGGGATCAGTTGGATTTTTTTCATTTTATATTACTGAGTCTTAAAACTTTTTAGGGTTACAGACCCCTTTGAGAATCTGATGAAGGTTTTTCATTCAGTCAGTCAGATGTTCATTCAGTAAACATCTGTGAGCTGCCAGGCTCTATTTGGGAGGCTGGGAATACAATGGTGAACAAAGTATTCAGGATCCCTGGCCTCCTGGAACTACAATCTGCCTGTGGACCTTCTCCCTGGAGAAATGCACTTTCACCTGAACGTTTTCATGCAGCTTCACTTGGTGGAACCTCAGTCCTCTTGGAGCCCATCCTTGGACAAGAGCCCTTAGATATTCAAGAAGGTTCCTTCTACCCTAAATTGGACCTCAGTTTTGTGTTTACTTTCACATCAGAATTGCTTGATAAAATTACTCCTTCTTTCTCCCTTTTCTACTTGGTTTTATCATGTGCTATTCATCCATTCAATCAATCAATTTATTCATTCAACAAACATTTGAACACTTGCTAAATGCCAGGCACTTGGTTAGGCACTGAGGGAAGCCGCGTTTCCTGCCAATAAAAAGCCGTAGTGAAAGAGGCAGATACACAAAGAATTATGACAAAATATCAAATACAATAATAGATAGACAATAACATAATATATAATAACAATAGCTACCTTCTCCTGAATAACTTCTAAATGGGTCAAGCATTTAATGGACTTCAAATGTTATCTTGTTCAATCATGTCAATAATGAAACAAAATAGGTATTATCTCTACTTTAAAGACGAGAAAACCAAGGCTTAGCAATGTTAGGAAACTTGTCCATGGTTTTCAGCTAGTTAACAGCTACATGTAATACACACATACAAGCACACACACATACATACACATGATACAAATATTGAAAAAAATAGAATATGTTTATAAACCTGGAATGAGATACTTTCTAAAGCAAGACATAAATATGGAAATCATAAATGAAAGAATTGATCAACTTAACTATTTAAAAGTAAAAGCCTCTACATGATAAATACTCCATACAAGTGGGAAGTAGGAGAAACTAACTGCAATATATATTAATAGTCAAGGGCTTTGTAGTAGCTTAAAATGTCCCCTCCCCCACCCAACGTAAAATTTACGTAAAGTGCACAGATCTTAAGTGTGAAATTTCGTAAGTTTTGACAAATGTAATGCCCATGTAAACACCCCAATCAAACTATAAAACATTTCCATCACTCCAGGAACTTCTCTCATTCTCATTTCCAGTCACTTCCTGCTTTCTCTGTCCAAAGGCAACCACTATACTATCATCAAAAACTTAATATTTTCTCTATAAATGTCCAAATTCTCCTACTGGATTGTATGTTTCTTTAAAGGTTTACCTGCCTGATTCTTTTTTTCTCTTAGTTTTTTTTAGTGTGGTAAAATATATATAACATAAAATTTGCCATTTTAAAGTGTACAGTTCAGTGGTATTAGTTACAGTCACAATGTTGTGCAACTGTCACTGCTATTTATTTCCGAAATTTTCATCACCCCAAACAGAAAATCTGTAACCATTAAGCAATAACTCCCCACTCCCTGCTTGACTCAGACCCTAGTAACCTCTTATCTACTTTCTATCTTTATGAATTTTCCTCTTCTAGATATTTCATATAAGTAGAATCATACAATATTTGTCCTTTTGTGTCTAGCTTATTTCACTTAGCATAATGTCTTCTAGGTTCATCCATGTTGTAGCATGTGTCAGAATTTCTTTCATTTTTAAAGCTGAATAATATTCCATTATATATACACACCACACTTTATTCATTCATGTATTGATGGACACTTAGATTGTTTCCACATTTTGGCTATCATCAATAATTCTACTATGAACATTGGTGTGCAAGTATCAGTTTGAGTCCTTATTTTCAAATCTTTTATGCCTAGGAATGGAATTGCTTGGTCATATGTAATCCTATGTTTAACTCTTTGAGAAACTACCAAACTGTTTTCCACAGTAGCTGCACCATTTTACATTCCCGTCAGCAATGTACAAGGGTTCCAATTTCTCCACATTCTCAGCAACACTTGTTATAATCTTTTTGGTAATAGCCATCCTGTTACACTGGAAGTGGTATTTCATTGTGGTTTTTATTTGAATTTCCCTAATGAATAATGGCGTTGAGCTTTTTTCATGTGCTTATTTGTTATTTGTATGTCTTCTTTGGAAAAATGCCAATCCTTTGCGCATTTTTTAATTAGCTTGTTTGTGGTTTTGTTTTTTAAGTTGTAGGGGTTCTTTATATATTCTGGAAATTAATCTCTTATCAGATGTGTAATTTGCAAATATTTTCTCCCATTCTGTGGGTTGTCTTTTCACTCTCTTGGTGGTGTCCTTTGATGCACAAAAGTTTTTAATTTGATGAAGTGCAATTTTTCTATTTTTTCTTTTGTTGCCTGTGCTTTGGTGTAACATCTAAGAAACCATTACCAAGGTCATGAAGATTTGTCTCTGTATTTTCTTCTAAGAGTTTTATAGTTTTAGTTTTTACATTTAGGTCTAGTATCTATTTTCAATTGATTTTTGTATACGGTATATGATAAGGGTCCAACTTCATTCTTTTGCATGTGGATATCAAATTTTCCCAACACCATTTCCTAAGAGACAGTTCTTTCCTCACTGAATGGTCTTGGCATCCTTGTCAAAAATCAATTAACTGGGGCCAGCTCCGTGGCCTAGTGATTAAGTTTGCGTGCTCTGCTTTTGCGGCCTAGGTTCATGGGTTTGGATCCTAGGCCTGGACCTACACCACTTGTCAGCCATGCTGTGGCAGTGACCCACATACAAAATAGAGGAAGACTGACAACAGATGTTAGCTGAGAGCGAATCTTCCTCAGAAAAGAAAAAGAAATCAATTAACCATACAGAAACATGGCCAGTGGCCAATATTTCAAGACTTGCAAAATATGGATCTAATTATTTTTCATGAACTTTTTTTTTCACTCCAAGAAAGTTTTTTTTTCATCTATCTTGTTTCCCACTGGCTTCATTTAATTTACATAGAAATATTTATCTCTATTCGTTAACAATGTAAAAACAAAGCAATCCTGAATTCTTCCTATGAAAACAACCTTGTCAACAACACCAATGTCCAAATCTTTTTGATTGTGCACGTCTATCAGGAAGAACTTTTAACCCTATACTTTTGATATATATACATATTTATTTACTTGTAAAGTTTTTACAATATTGTTCTAAGAATGCATTATTCATTGTATAAACATGCAAAAAATAAAAAATTGAAAAGTGTGAAAAAAATCAACTGACCATAGATGTGAGGGTTTATTTCTGAGCTTTTGTCCTCTTCTGTTGGTCTATATGTCCATCCTTATGACAGTACCACACTATCTTGATTCCTATAGCTTTGTAGGAAGTTTTAAAATCAGGGAGTGTGTCTTCCAACTTTGCTCTTCTTTTTCAAGATTGTTTTGGCTGTTTGGGGTTCTTTGCAATTCCATACAAATTTGAGGACTGGCCTTTCCTCTTCTGAAAAAAAAACACCATTGGGATTTGATAGAGATTGTACTGAATCTGGAGATCTCTTTGATTAGTATTGTCATCTTAACAATGTTAGGTTTTCCAATCCATGATCACAGGATGTCTTTCTGTTTATTTAAGTCTTCTTTGATTTCTTTCACCAATGTTTTGTAGTTTTCAGTGTAAAAGTCTTGCACCTCCTTGGTTAAACTTATTCCTAAGTATTTTATTCTTTTTGATGCTATTGTAAATGTCATTGTTTCTTAATTTGCTTTTCGGATTGTTCATTCCAAATACAGGCATACCTCATTTTATTGCACTTTACTTTATTGCACTTTGCAGATTTTGCATTTTTTACAAGACACTCTACCGGCAAAAAGTTACAGCTTGCTGAAGACTCAGATGATGGTTAGCATTTTTTAGCAATAAAGTACTTTTTAATTAAGGTATATACATTGTTTTTTTAGACATAATGTTGCACACTTAATAGACTACAGTATAGTGTAAACATAACTTTTATATACACTGAGAAGCCAAAAATTTTGTGTGACTTGCTTTACCGCGATGTTCACTTTATTGCAGCAGTTTGGAACTGAACGTGTAATGTCTCTGAGGTGTGCCTGTAGTCAACCTTTTTTTGTGTGTGTGAGGAAGATTAGCCCTGAGCTAACATCTGTTGCCAATCTTCCTCTTTTTGCTGAGGAAGATGACCCCTGGGCTAACATCTGTGCCCATCTTCCTCTATTTTATATGGGAGGCTGCCACAGCATGGTTTGACAAGCGGTGCATCAGTGCGTGCCTGGGATCCGAACCTGCGAACCCTGGGCCACCAAAGCGGAACGCGTGCACCTAACTGCTACACCACCGGGCTGGCCCCTGCCTGTAGTCAACTTTTAATGAAAGCTTACCATATACTAAACATTGTACTGTGTGCTTTACAGGGATCATTTCATTTAAATCTCAAATAAAAACTCCACAAGAGACATACTATTTATTACCAATACTCCACTTTATAGATGAAGAAAGTGAGAGTAGTTTGCAAAAGTTACACATCTAATAAGTGGTGGAGCAAGTATTTAAACTAAGGCAGTCTAAATCTAGAGTCTGTGCTTTTAACTTCTATAGTATATTGTGTCCAGGATAATATCTTGAATATATTTAATATATAAATCTTTACTGATATGGAAAGATCTCCTAGATAGATATAGATATATAGATATAAAAGCTATCTGATATATATATGTATATAATTTTTACTACATACATATGTAGTAAAAATAGATAGTAAATGGTCTGGAAGGACACACAGGGCCAGTCATTAACTTTAGGGAGGTAGGTGGCTGTAGTAATTTTGCTTTGTCCTAAAGAGGAATTTATTTATTACTAATGTAATTTGAAAACACTTTCTTTTTCCTCAGTGGCTTCAAATATCATCTATACATTGATGATTCAAAAATCCCTATCTCTTGGTCATACACTGAAGTCAACTTTAAGGTCTATATTTTCAAATGTCTACTGAAAAGCTCCATTCATGCAACAAATATTTGTTGGGTGCCCCCTGTGTGACATGGACTGTTCTAAATGCTGAAGATCCAAAGGTGAACATAACAGACAGATCTCTGGCCTCAAGAGTTTATAACTTTGTTTGTATTTGGTGTGCTACAGGCACTTCATTTAGTATATTGAAAAGTGAGCTCATGGAGTGGCATCAGTGAAAAGAGCAGAGCAGGGACGTCTAGCAGCCCATCCTTCCCCAGAATTCCAAAGAACCTGGCAAAAACTGTCATAATAAACCTATCAGAACTCTGAAAGATAGTCAAAGGTTTACAGCAACCCAGTGAAGGCTTAACAAAGAGAAAAGTCACAGAAGCAGGGTAGGAGAGCTTTGCGGTGTTCTGACATTAGTCTTGCTCCATCCTGCTCCTGGTACAGTGGCAGTCTTGCAGACAGCAGCCTGTGTTCCTGATGTGGATATCTGGTCCCAAAGGGAACAGAGTGGACTTTGTTCCCAAGGAATTATATTTGTCTGTTTTCACCAGCCTGTGAGTTTCCTGAAGGACTGATGCACTTGTTTTCCTAACTCAGAACACTTTCAGGGCAGAGAAGCAGCTATAGGGAGGATATTCCTAGAAAACATTAAAAGCAAAATGAACAAGCCAGTGTCAATTGGAGCAAAAGACAATAGGTGAGGCAAACAACAGACATACCAAAAACCTGGGAGAAAAAAATGGGAAATGAGAATCTTTGGAAAATAGGACTTTGAAAAGCTCCCACATCCAGGACAGGATGCATACTCAGAAAATATCTGAGAAGACCATAACTTTCACCTCTGGCTGGTCTTTAGGTTCAGCACAAGCAGGAAGTGAAGGCTAAGGCAGAGTTTTAAATGGCCTGGCTAAGTGTTGAAAGAGTGCCCCAACACAGAGACAATCTGCAAAGACTGGAAAGTACTTTTTCTTTTCTCTTCCTCTCCTGTCCTGTCCTGTCCTCTCCTTTTCCCCTCCCCTTACCTCCCGTCCCTTCTCCTCTCTCTCCTCTCTCCATATCATAATTTCAAAATGTTCAGTTTTCAGCAAAAAAATATAAAGCATGCAAATAAACAGTAAGGTATGGCCCATTCACAGGAAAAAGAAAGTAACAGAAACTGTCCCTGAGGAAGCACAGACTTTGGACTTACTAGACAAAGACTTTAAACCAACTGTCCATAATACGTGCAACAAGCTAAAGAAAATGATGAACAAAGAACTAAAGGAAACCAGGAGAACAATGTCTCAACAAATAGAGAATATCATTAAAGAGGTAGAAATTATTAAAAAGAACCAAATAGAGGGGCCGGCCCAGTGGCATAGCAGTTAAGTTTGCACGTTCCACTTTGGCGGTCCAGGGTTTGCCGGTTTGGATCCTGGGCACGGACCTACTCACCACTTGTCAAGCCATGCTGAGATGGCATTCCATATAGAAGAGCTACAACTCTACAACTATGATATACAACTATGTACTGGGGCTTTGGGGAAGAAAAAAGAAAAATAAAAAGAGGAAGATTGGCAACAGACGTTAGCAGGGGGCCAAAATTCCTCAAAAAAAAAAAAAAACGGAACCAAATAGAAATTTAGGAACTGAAAAGTACAATAATGCTTTAAAATGTACGATGATGTTTTAAAATGTACACTGGATTTGTTTTAATCAGGTATGGTAAGACACACAGACATGGAAAGTAATATCATGAAGGAATAAGTTTTTATACTCAGAGACACCTAGAAGCAGGAGGCACAGCACACCACACAGGGCAACATGGAGAAACACCAGAGTCAATCAGGTGGCAGAGGGAGTGGGAAGAAAATGTGGGCAAGAGCCTTTATTGTGGTTTCCATGGGAAGGAATGGGTGAGGCAGGGTAAGCATGCTTAGCATTGGCTAATTTGAATAATTTCAGTGGGATCTTGGATGTTGGAGCTGTCCCTAGTTGTCTGGTATCTGGCCCTGGGGTGATTAGGGCAGGAGGATAGTGGCCTGAAGGATAAGAAATTGATAAAGGAGGTGGTTGGGAATATGAGCTTTGGATTGGTTAGTTTGCATATGAAAGGCATACTTGCAGAGGGGTCTTTTACTATCTCTAGGAATTGTCTAGTCCTGGGAGGAGCAGTCTCTCCCAGGTCAGCAAGGTCCCAAATGTCAAAGCATCAGGAAACACAGAAAATTTAAAAACATGATTAATACAACTAAAATGAAAAACTTGGGGCTGGCCCCGTGGTGTAGCGGTTAAGTATGCACGCTCCACTGCTGGCGGCCCGGGTTTGGATCCCGGTTGCACACCGAGGCACAGCTTGTCAAGCCATGCTGTGGTGGCGTCCCATATAAAGTGGAGGAAGATGGGCACAGATGTTATCCCAGGGCCAGTCTTCCTCAGCAAAAAGAGGAGGATTGGCATGGATGTTAGCTCAGGGCGGATCATCCTCACAAAAAAATAAAATAAAATAAAATGAAAAACTCACTAGAGGGGTTCAACAACAGATCTGAGCAGACAGAAGAAAGAATCAGTGAACCTGAAGATAGATCAAATCAAATTATCCAATCCGAGGACCAGAAAGAAAAACGAATGAAGGAAAATAAACAGAGCTAGAGAAACTTGTGGGACGCTATCAATCATACCAACATAAAAATAATGAGAATCCTAGGTGGAGAGAAGAGAGAGAAAGGGGCAGAAAGAATATGTGAAAAAATAATGGTTGAAAATTTCCCAAATTTGATTAAAAAGAAAAAAGATATGAATCTACACATCCAAGGAGCTCAATGTACTCCAATAAGATGAATTCCAAGAAGGATAAATTAAAAGAGATCCACACTGACACATTATAATCAGACCTTCAAAGGCCAAAGTTAAAGAGAAAATCTTGAAAGCAGCAAAAGATAAGTAATTTGTAATGTACAAGGGATCTTCAATAAGATTAACAGCCAGTTTCTCATCAGAAAACATGGTGGTTAGAAGTCAGTGGGATGATATACTTAAAGTGTTGAAAGAAAAAAACTATCAACAAGAATTCTGTATCTCACAAAACTGTCCTTCAAGAATGAAGGAGAAATTAAGACTCCCAGGTAAATAAAAGCTGACAGAGTTCATTACTAGCAGACTTGCTCTATAAGAAATGCTAATTGGAGTCCTTCAGACTGAGATGAAAGGACACTAAACAGTAATTTGAAGCTACGTGAAGAAATAAAGATACTGGTAAAGGTAACTACATATGTAAATATAAAAGTCAGCGTTATTGTATTTTTGATTTTGTAATTCCTCTTTTTTTCCTATAGAATTTGAAAGACAAATGCATAAAACAATAATTATAAATCTACGTTAATTGAAACATACTGTATAAAGGTCTAATCTGTGACAATAATAATATAAAAGAGGAGAGACAGAGCTGTACAGGAGCAGAGTTTTGTATAGCATTTTTTTTTTTTTGTGAGGGAGATCAGCCCTGAGCTAACATCCATGCTAATCCTGCTCTTTTTGCTGAGGAAGACTGGGTCCAAGCTAACATCTATTGCCAATCCTCCTCCTGTTTTTTTCCTTCTTCCCCAAAGCCCCAGTAGATAGTTGTATGTCATAGTTGCACATCCTTCTAGTTGCTGTATGTGGGACGCGGCCTCAGCATGGCCAGAGAAGTGGTGCATCAGTGCGCACCCGGGATCCGAACCCAGGCCACTAGTAGTGGAGTGTGCGCACTTAACCGCTAAGCCACTGGGCCGGCCCTTGTACAGTATTGAAGCTAAACTGCTATTAATTCAACTTAGATTGCTTTAAGTTTAAAATGCTAATTGTAATTCTGAAGGTAATAACTAAGAAAATAGTTATAAAATATACAGAAAAGGAAATGAGAAGAGAATCAAAATGATACATTACTGAAAAAATCAAATAAACATAAAATAAGGTAGTAATGGAGGAATTGAGGAACAAAAAATATATGACATACAGAAAACAAATAAAATTGCAGAAGTAAGTCCTTCCTTATCAACAATTACTTTAAATGGATTAAACTCTCCAGCTAAAAGGCAGAGATTGGCAGAATGGGTGAAAGAAGAAAACATCTATGTGCTATTTACACGAGATTCACTTTAGATCCAAAGACACAAAGAGGTTGAAAGTAAAAGGATAGAAAAAGATATTCTGTGCAAATAGTAACCAAAAGAGAGCGGGGGTGGCTATGCTAATATCAGACAAAATAAACTTTAAGTCAAAAATTGTTTCAATCGACAAAGAAGGACATTACATATTGATGGAAGGTCAATTCATCAGGAAGATATAACAATTACAAACATTATACGCACTTAACAACAAAAAATATGAAGCAAAATTGAAGGGAGAAAGAAACAGTTCTTCAATAATAGTTAGAAATTTTTATATCTCGCTTTCAATAATGGATAGAACAAATAGAAGATCAATAAGAAAAGAGAAGACTTGAACAATGCTATAATACAATTAAACCTAACAGACATATAGAGAACACTGTACCCAGCAACAGCAGAATACACCTTCTCAAGTGCACATGGAAGATTTTCCAGGATAGATCACATATTAGGTCACAAAATGAATCTCAATAAATTTAAAAGATTAGAATCATACGATGTATCTTCTTCAACCACATTGGAATAAAACTAGAAATCAATAACGGGAGGAAAACTGGAAAATTCACAAATATGCAGAAATTAAACAACATACCCTTCAACAACCAATGATTCAAAGAAGAAATCACAAGAGAAATTAGAAAATACTTCAAGATGAATGAAAATGAAGTAGGTATATATACCAAAATATGAGTTTTGTATCTCCCATAAAGGATGCAGAGAAAGCAATGCTCAGAGGGAAGTTTTTAGCTGTAAACACATTAAAAATGAAAAAAGATCTCAAGTTAATAACCTATGTTAACACCTGAAGAAACTAGAAAAAGAAGAAAAACTAAACACAAATCTAAAAGAAGGAGGGAATTAATAAATTTTAGAGTGGAGATAAACAAAATGGAGACTAGATAAAACTAATGAAACTGTAAATTGGTTCTTTGAAAAGATTAACAAAATTGACAAAATTTTAGCTAAATTGACTTAGGAAAAAAGAGAGAAGATTCATATTACTAAAATAAAAAACGAAAGTGGGGACATTACTGACGACTTTACAGAAAGAAAAGGATTGTAAGAGAATATAATGAACAATTGTACAGTAACAAATTAGAAAACCTAGATGAAATGGATAAATTACTGGAAACACACAAATTACCAAAAATTACTCAAGAAGAAATAGAAAAATCTAAACAGATCTATAACAAGTAAAGAGATTGAATCAGTAATAAACAAATTAAAAAAAAATCCCCACAAAGAAAAGCCCAGGACCAGATGGCTTCACTGGTGAATTCTACCAAACATTTAAAGAAGAATTAACACCAATCCTTCATAAACTCTTCAGAAACAGAGAAGAGGAGGGAACACTTCCTAATTTATTCTATGAGGCCGGCATTACCCCATACCAAAGCCAGACAAAGACATCACAAGAAAACTACAGACTAATATCCCTTATGAATATAAATGCAAATATCCTCAACAAAACACTAACAAATCAAATCCAGCAGCATAGTAAAAGGATTATACACCATAACCAACTGGGATTTATCCCAGGAATGTAAGAGTGGCTCAACATACAAAAATTGATCAATGTAGACAAAAAACAACAAACACTGGAGAGGATGTGGAGAAACGGGAACCCTCATACACAGCTGGTGGGAATGCAAGCTGGTGCAGCCTCTATGAAAAACAGTATGGAGATTCCTCAAAAAATTAAAAATAGAAATACCCTATGATCCAGCTACCCCACTACTGGGAATATATCCAACGAACCTGAAATCAACAATCCAAAGATGCTTATGCACCCCTATGTTCATTGCAGCATTATTCACTATAGCCAAGAAGTGGAAGCAACCCAAGTGTCCCTCGACTGATGACTGGATCAAGAAAATGTGGTGTATATATACAATGGAATACTACTCAGCCATAAAAAAAGACAAAATTGTCCCATTTGCAACAACCTGGACGGACCTGGACGGTATTATGTTAAGTGAAATAAGCCAGAAAGAGAAAGACAAACACCGCATGATTTCACTCATATGTGGAGTATAAACCAACACATGGTCAGAAAGAACTGTATTGTGGTTACCAGGGGCAAAGGGGGTGGGGGGTGGGCACAAGGGGTGAAGGGAGACGTATATGGTGATAGACAAACAAAAATGTACAACGAAAAATTTCACGGTTATAAACTATTAAGACATCAATTAATAAAAATACTTCAACAACAACAAAAATTGATCAATGTAATACACCACATTAATAGAATGAAGGGAAAAAAACTACATAATCATCAAAATTTATGCAGAAAAGCCTTTGATAAAATCAACACCCTTTCATGATCAAAACACTCAATAAACTAGGAATAGAAGGGAACTTCCTCAAAATGATAAAGGCCATAGATGAATAAACCATGGCTAACAATATACTCAATGGTGAAAGACTGAAAGCTTTCCCTTAAGATCACGAACAAGACAAGGATGCCTACTTTGGCTACTTCTATTTGACTTATCCTGGAAGTTCTAGCCAGAGCAATTAGGCAAAAAGAACAAATAAAAGACTTTCAAATTGGAAAGGAAGAAGTAAATTTATCTCTTTTCACAGATGACATGATCATATGTAGAAAACCCTAAAGAGTCCACAAAAATTTTTAGAGCTAATAAATGAACTCAGCAAAGTTGCAGGATATAAACTCAACACACAAATGTCAGTTGTATTTCTATACATTTGCAATAAACAATCTGAAAAAGAAATTTAAAAAATGATTCCATTTGAAATAGCATCAAAAAGAATAAAATACTTAGGAATAAATTTAACTAAGGAATTCAAAGACTTGTACACTGAAAACTACAAAATATTGCTACAAACTTAAAAGAGACCTATAGAAAAAATTCCCATGTTCATAGTTTGGAAGACTTAATATTGTTAGGATGACAGTACTACCCAAAGTGATCTCCAGATTCAATGCAATCCCTACCAAATTCCAATGGCATTCTTTAAAGAAATTAAAAAACCTATCCTAAAATTCACATGGAATCTCAATGGACCCCAAATAGCCAAAACCATCTTGAAAAAAGAACAAAGTTGGAGGATTCACCTTCCTGGTTTCAAAACACACTACAAAGCTACAGTAATCAAAACAGTGTGGTACCAGCATAAGGATAGACAGATTAACCAATGAAATAGAATAGTGAATCCAGAAATAAACCCTTACATACATGGTCAATTGATTTTCAACAAGGGAGCCAAGACTGTTCAATGGAGAAAGAACCATCTTTTTAACAAATGGCAAGAGGAAACCTAGATATCCACATGCAAAAGAATGAGGTTGGACCCTTATTTTACACCATATACAAAAATTAACTCAAAATGGATCGAAGATCTGAACTTAAGTGCTAAAACTATAAAAATCTTAGAAGAAAACATAGGGGTAAATCTTTATGATATTGTATTTGGCAATGATTTCTTGTATATGACACCAAAGGCACAAGCAACACAAGTAAATACAGATAAATTGGACTTCATCAAAATTAAAAACTTTTATGTATTTAAGAACACTACTGAGAGTGAAAAGGAAACCCACAGAATAGGAGAAAATATTTTTAAATCATATATCTGATAAGGGGTTAATATCTAGAATATATGAAGAACTCCTACAACTTGATGACAAGAAAAAACAACCCAATTTTTAAAATAGGCAAAGGGCTTGAACGGACATTTCTCCAAAGGAGATATACAAATGGCCAATAAGCACATGAACAGATGCTCAACATAATTAGTCATTAGGGAAATGAAAATCGAAACCACAATGAGATAATAGTTTACATCCACTAGGCTGGCATAACAATAATAATAATAATAATAATAAAAGGAAAATAACACGTGTTGGTGAGAATTTGGAGAATTGGAACCCTTGTACACAGCTGGTGGGAATGTAAAATGGTGAAGCTACTGTGCAGTTCCTCAGTAAATTAAACACAGAATTACCACATGACCCAGCAATTCCACTCCTAAGCATATACCCCCCAGAACTGAAAACAGGGGTTCAAACAAAAATCTATACACTAATGTTCACAATATCTGTATTCATAATAGCCAAAAGGTAGAAAGAACCCAAATGTTTATTGACAGATGAATGGATAAACAAAATGTGATGTATACATCCAATGGAATATTATTCAGCCTTAAAAAGGAAAGACATTCTGAGACATACCGTAACATGGATGAACTTTGACATTATGCTAAGTGAAATAAGGCAGTCACAAAAAGACAAATACTATATGATTCCACTTATAAAAGGGATCTAGAGTAGTCAAATTCATAGAAACAGAAAGTAGAATGGTGGTTGCCAGGGGCTGTGGGGAGAGGTGAGTGGCGAGTTATTCTTTAATGGGTACAGAGTTTCAGTTTTGCAAGATGAAAAAAGTTCTAGAGATGGATGGTGGTGATGGCTGCACAATGTGAATGTATGTAATGCTACTGAACTGTATACTTAAAGATGGTTAAAATGGTAAATTTTATGTTATGTATATTTTACCACAGTAAAAAAATGGAGAAAAAAAAGAATGAAATACTGACACATACTACAACATGGATGAAACTTGAAAACATTACGCTAAGTGAAAGAGGCCAGTCACAAAAGGTCACATATTATATTATTCCATTTATATGAAATATCCAGAAAAGGCAAATCCATAGAGACTGAAAGCAGATTAGTGGTTGCCAGGAAGGAAGGGGGACTAGGGAATAACTGCTTAATGGATTTGGGGTTTCCTTTGGGGTGATGAAAATGTGTTGGAACTAGATAGAGGTGATAACTGCACAACATTGTGACTGTACTTAATGCCACTGAATTGTACTCTTTATTTTTATTTTATGTTTATTTTTTTGAGGAAGATTGGCCCTGTGCTAACATCTGTTGCCAATCTTCCTCTTTTTCTTTTTTCTCCCCAAAGCCCCAGTACATAGTTGTGTATCATAGTTGTCGAGTTGTAGCTCTTCTATGTGGGACGCCACCTCAGCACAGCTTGATGAGCGCTGTGTAGGTCCGTGCCCAGGATCCAAACCGGCAAACACTGGGCCACCGAAGCGGAAGGCGCAAACTTAACAACTAAGCCACCGGGCCTGCCCCTGAATTGTACTCTTTAAAATGGTAAATTGTATGTTATGTGTGTTTTATCACAAGTTTTTAAAAAACTGATATTATTTCCTTTTCCTTAGTATATACTCTTCTTACTATATTTTCATCTCAGGCAACAGTATCACCATCCACCCAGTCTCCCAAGCAAGAACTCTGAGTCAGCCTTGACTCCACCCTCTCCCTTTACCCCACACATTCCCTCCATCATCAAAGTTGTCTCTGGAATCCTTCCCCTTTTTTCCAGGCCTACTGCCTTTGATTACTTCAGGCTCTCATTATCTCTCATCAGGACTACTGCAGCTGTCTCCTAATCCTTCTCACTGCCTCCAGTTTCTCCTCCCTTCAAGCCATCATCCACATTGCCTGCTGAGTTAACTTCCTAAAAGAGCAATCTCAAGATTCTGCTGCTCTGCTAAAGACCTCTGCTGACTCCAGGAGAAAGTTCCAACTCCTAGTACATGTAAGATCCTTCACAACCTAGCCTCACCCGTCCTTTCCAGCATCATCTCCAATTTTTCACTCCAGCCACATAAACGTCTTGCAATTCTAGCTATTGCATACCACCATATTTTCGGCAAGTGCTGTTCTCTCTTCCTGGAACACATTCACTTACTTCTACCTTGTACACACTTTCTCTTTCTTCAAGACCAACCTCAAAGCTCCCAGCCTCTGTAAAGTTTTCCCCACTGTCAGAATTGAGCCCCCACCCAATCATGCCTCTGCAATACTCCATCCATCACAGTACGCAGCACCCTGCATTTTAACTTTCTTGCGGAAAGTCTTATCTCCTTTGGATTGTGAATTCCTGAAGGGCAAAGACTGTGTCACATCCTCCTCATCTCTGTAACCTCAACACTCAACACAGTTCCTGGCACATGGTAGTCTCAAAAGGTTGATAGGTTCCCTCTCCCATTCCCCTCAGCAACTGTTCTAAATCTCTCTCACTCTCCTCACATCCTTTATTCAACCTCTGACACTTCCATCTGAACTATCAGCAGATGACCTCACCAGAAAGAGCCCAGCACCCGTGAAATCCTTTAACTTCCTGCCCTTGCCACACATCCCTGCACCCACATACACATTTTCCTGCATACCCACCCAAACTTTCCTCCTTTCCTCTCTTCACAGAGGAAGATGTGTCCCTCCTGCAGCCCAAGGCCAATCCCTTCACCATGCTCCAGATCCCGTCTCATCTCCTCAGTTCTTCCTTAATCATCCTCTCCCTTTCCACCCATATTCATTCAACAAATATTTGCAGAGCAACTCTATGTGCCTGGATGCTAGGATTAAAATGAAGAATGAGTTAGGTAATGTTCCAGACCTCATAAAGCTTCCATTGTAGTGAGAAAGATAGACAATTATCAAGTAATTTTGAAATGGATATGAAGGAAATGAACATGAAGATATAGGGAATAAGAAGCAGGTCACTTTAAAGATTTTATTTATTTATTTTTCCCCCAAAGCCCCGGTAGACAGTCGTATGTCGTAGTTGCACATCCATTCTGGTTGCTGTATGTGGGACGCGGCCCCAGCATGGCCGGAGAAGCGGTGCGTCGGTGCTCGCCCGGGATCCGAACCCGGGCCGCCAGCAGCGGAGCGCGCGCACTCAACCGCTAAGCCACGGGGCCGGCCCAGAAGCAGGTCACTTTAAATAAGGAGGTCAGAGAAGGTTTTCTCGTGGGGGTGACATTTGAGCTGATGCCTGAAGGGTGCTGATGAGTTTTCTGTGTGAAGGTCTGGGGGATGAAGATTCCAGGTAGAAGGAACAGCAATGCAAAGATGGAGAGAGGAAAGGACTAGCTTGTGGGGGGCCAGGGTGACCGAAACATGAGTGAGGAAGGGGTAGTGTGATAAGAGGCTGAAGAGCTACTCCAGGACCAGGGCTTGTAAACCAAGATAGAGAGATTGGAGTTTATTATAAAGAGGAGGGCTGGCCCCGTGGCTTAGCGGTTAAGTGCGTGCCCTCCACTACTGGCGGCCCGGGTTCGGATCCTGAGCGCACACCGACGCACCGCTTCTCTGGCCATGCTGAGGCCGCGTCGCACATACAGCAACTAGAAGGATGTGCAACTATGACATACAACTATCTACTGGGGCTTTGGGGAAAAAAAAAAGGAGGAGGATTGGCAATAGATGTTAGCTCAGAGCTGGTCTTCCTCAACAAAAAGAGGAGGATTAGCACGGATATTAGCTCAGGGCTGATCTTCCTCACAAAAAAAAAAAAAGAAAGAAAAGAAAGAAACTTTATTGTAAAGAGGAATGGGAAGACAACGGAAATTTTTAAAGAGAATAACGACATGATAATAGATGCATTTTTAAGCAATCACTCTGGCTACTAGATGGAGAATAGGCTGAAAGGGGCAAAAGTCAGAACGGGGAAACTAATTAGGAAAAATTCCCAAAGTGCAGGGAAGATATGATGGGCTAGGACCGGGGTCATCACATCTGGTTGGAGAAAAATCGACGAACTGAAGATACCAGAGCCAACAGGACTTGGTGATGAAGGGAAAGAGAGAAATTAAGGTCTCTTCTATACTGGTTCCTTTCCCTCATCCAAAACACACTCGTACCATGGTTTTAGCTATCCTCTGATGACTAATGCTAATGAATCCAAAATCTCAAGAGCAAACCTTTTGGCTAATATTTCCAACATCCAACTGCCTGGTGGACAGCTCTATAGTCACCTCCAAGGCAGCATATCCAAAACAGGACTCATAATGTGCTCATGTTCTCTCTGCAACTGCTACTCCTCCACCTCCACTGTTCCCTGTCCTGGTTGACACCACCACCTGTACTCTGACCCAAGCCCAAAATCTGGGAATCATCCTTCCCTCTTCCTGATTCCTGATCTCTCATATCCAAACAGTCATTGAAACTTTACTGCCTTACAGATATTTCTCAATTCTGCTCTTTCCTCTCCTCTTTCACTGCCATTGCCTTTGTGCAGGCCCTCAACATCTCTCTTGCCTGGACTGTTGAAACCATCTCCAGACTTGTTCCCTGGAATTCTTTCTCTCAGATGCAGAATGATCATTCTAAAATACCAGTTTGGTCATTCATTTCCTGCTGCCTTCATGGTAAAGTGGAAGTTTCTCGATGTGGCCCATCGGGCCCTTGGCCTTGGATTCCTGCTGACCTCTGCAGTGTCATCGACCACTGCTCTAACCCTCTTGTACTTTAGACTCCAATGAAAGCTGAACATTTATGGTTCCTCAAACATAAGTTGCTGTTTTAACTCTTTGTGCCTGTTCTCAAGCTGTTTATTTCACCTGGATTGCTCCCCACTCTCATCTGCCTGACAAACTCCTATTCATCATTTACATGCTGAATTTACATTTCTAGTCTAGACCACTCTCTCAAACTCCAGATTCATATATTTCACTGCCTACTTGACATCTCCACTTAGATGTCTAATAGGTCTCAGAAACTTAACATATCAAAACTGAATTCTTGATCTTTCCCCCTGAAACTTCCCTTACCTTCAGCCTTCTTATCGCAGTTGATGGCAACTCCATTTTTTTCAGTAGTTCAGGCCAAAAACCTTAAGGTCATTTTTTTGTGTGTGAGGAAGATCAGCCCTGGGCTAACATCCAACACCAGTCCTCCTCTTTTTTTGCTGAGGAGGATTGGCCCTGAGCTAACATCCGTGCCTATCTCCCTCTACTTTATATGGGATGCCGCCACAGCATGGCCTGACAAGCAGTGCGTCAGTGTGCGCCCGGGATCCGAACCTGCGAACCCTGGGCCTCCGAAGCAGAGAGCGCACACTTAACAGCTACGCCACTGGGCCAGCCCCTTTGAGGTCATTTTCAACTCCTTTCTTCCCCTCTCATGTCACTTCTAATTCTATGGCTTTACCTTAAAAACATATCCAGAATCCAACCACTTCTTATCACCTCCACCACTACCATGTTGGTCCAAGCTGCCATCATCTCACACCTGACTCACTGGTGTCTGTGCTTCTACCTTTGCCCGCACTACAGTCTGTTCTAAATACAGCAGCCAGACTGACTTAAAAAAAAAAAAGTAAGATCACGTTACTCCTCTGCTTAAAACTGTGCAATGACTCTTCATTTTACCTAGAGTAAAAGCCAAAGTTGGGCCTATAAGGCCCTCTAAGCTCTGGCTGCCTATCAGCAATCTGACCCCATCTCCTACTGTCCCTCCCCTCCTTCAGTCCACTGGCCTCCTTGCTGCTCTTCAAATATGTCAGGCCCACCCTCACCCCAGAGCCTATGTGCTGGCTCTTCTCACGGCCTGGAAAGCTTTTCCTTAGATATCTGCTTGACTAACTTGCTCGCTTTCTTCAAGTCTTTGCTCAGAAATCAGCTCCTCTACGAGGCCTACCTGACTACCCCGCTTAAAATTACTATTCACATCCCCTCACCACAGGCCCTCCTGATCCCCCTTGCCTTTACTCTGCTTTTGATTTTTCCCTAGTGCCCATCACCTTGTAACATACTATATAACTTACTTATTTATTATGTCTACTGTTTATTGACTGCCACCTCACTAGACTATAAGCTTCATAAGGGCAGGAATCTTTGTTTTGTCACTAATGTATCCTAACAACCCAGAACGGTGCTTGGCATATAGCAGGCACTTAACACATATTTGTTAAATAAATGAATTCTTCAAAACTTATCTCAGATATCAGGTTCTTCACAAAGTTTTCCTCAGCTGTGAACCACCCCCACTGTCCCCCAAATAGATAAAATTAACTCCTCTCTTCTTTGTGCTACCTTTGTACCTTGTAGTATTATTGCATTTTCCAGACAATATTGTAATTTGCATGTCTAGATTGTGAAGGCACGGGTCAGGACCTGTCTGATTCATTTCTATATTTGTTGTGCTCATCTCAGGGCCTGGCACATAATACACATGTGTTATTTTATTTTTGTGTGTGTGTGTGTGAGGAAGATCAGCCCTGAGCTAACATACGATGCCGATCCTCCTCTTTTTGCTGAGGAAGATTGGCCCTGGGCTAACTTCCGTGCCCACCTTCCTCTACTTTATATGGGACACCGCCACAGCATGGCTTGACAAGCGGTGAGTCCCTGCACAGCAGGGATCCAAACCTGCAAACCCTGGCCCTGGCAGCGGAGCACGCACACTTAACCGTGCACCACCAGGCCGGCCCCCACATGTGTTATTTTGATGAATAAACTAAGAAAGTCACATTAAAATCAAAAGTCTAAAAATTCTCTGTTGGTGAGACTGTGGGAAAACAGGCCCACCCACAATGTGGATGGGAGTGTAAACTGATTTAAGCTCTCTGAAGGACAAAGTGAAAATATCAAGTTGAACATAACTTTTGACCCAAAAATTCTACTTTTAGGAGTTTATCTGACAAATTTACTCGTTCATGTATTCCAAGAAGTATTGCAAAGATGTTTGTTGCAGCATTGTTTATAATAGCAAAAGATAAAAAAGAACCTAATTGTTCCATCAGTAGGGCCTTAAACAAATTATGGTATATCCATAATAGAATACTATGCATCTGCTAAATAGGAGGAGACGTATCTACATGTACAAACATAGGATAAGCTCCAAGATATATCAAGTGGGAACACTATGATGTGGGAAAACATATATAGTATGCTAATATTAGTGTTTTACAAAAGGGAGGAGATTAGATACACACATGCTTATATATGCATAGAATGTTTTGGAAAGATAAACAAGAAACTGAAAAGTGGCTGCATCTAGAGAGGAGAACTGGAGTATTAGAGGTCAAGGGGGGGAAAACATTTTACACTATATACTCTGTTACTGTTTGAATTTTTTTATAATGTATATTACCTTTTCAATAATAATTTAAATTTTTTTAAATAATAAAAGAAGCCTCAACTGTTCATATAGGGCAGAGGCGGAGAAGAGATTTAGCCCTCCATTATGCCCTAGGTCATTGATTGATTGATTGATAGAAAAATGTCAGATCTTTTTTAGGAGCCTCTGTCCTCAGTCTCTCTCTCTCTCTCTCTCTCTCTTCTCTCTCTCTCTCGTGTGTGTGTGTGTCTGTCTGTCTGTCTCTGTCTCTCTCATCTGTCTTTTTTGGCCACCTCTTTTTCTTTTTTCTTTTTATTTTTTGCTTAGGAAGATTCGCCCTGAGCTAACATCTGTTGCCAATCTTCCTCTTTTTGCTTTAGGAAGATTAGCTCTGAGATAACATCTGTGCAAATCTTCCTCTATTTTTTTTGTGTGTGTGTGTGGGTCCCTACCCCAGCATGGCTGACGAGTGGTGTAGGTCCACGCCCAGGATCTGAACCCGTGAACCTGAGCTGCCGAAGTGGAGCATGCCAAACTTAACCATCACGCCACAGGGCTGGCCCCCTAGCCACCTCTTTCAAAATGGGTGGCTTGGCCAGAGAGGCATCCTGGTATCTCAGGAGTATGGTTTGTTGAGAAAGAGGACAAGACTGGATTGGAGACTTGGACTAGAAACCTGATCTTGCCATAGAGCCACTCTGTAACAGATGTGGCCATGGCCCACTGGACTGTGTCCAAAGCATCTTGATTTAGGCTAGCAAGATCCACGTAGTGTGTGAGTGGCAGTCAGAGATTCCCTGTAGTCACTATATTCAGAATGGGAGTTCTGAGTAATCAGTTTCCTCTATAGTAAGGCCTAGCCTGACACTATGAGCATAGGAAGGTGGTTTTGACTGCAAGGTCCAGCACTGGCCAGGGGAGTCTGGGATGCCTAAGTATCAAGGCTAGCTCCAGTCCTAAGGAAACTGAAACTGTTTTGTCATGCAGGGAAACAAGGCAGAAACCTTGGCCCACAGAGCAGAGGAAAGGGGAAAGGCAGGGGGTTGGTGGGCTTAAGGGCTCCCAGGGATCATCTCAGGCGGTCAGAGGAAAGCCAAGTTCCCTGGGCTTTTTGGAGAAGAGAGTGAAGGACATATTGTATGGGAAATGGTAGGGATGCACAAAGGGAAGTGAGTTGGTGGGGTATAAACTCCTTCACTTAGCCTCAAGCTTTTCCTGTTCCCTTCCATCTTCATAGGCAAAAGCAGCTGCCACAGAATCGGATCCTTTGCTCCTATGATTCCAGGGCTATAAGGTATTCGTATATCCAGGGCCCTTAAAGGTATTCTATCCAACACCCTCACTGACGCTAGAATCCTTCTATACTCTAGGCTCAATTCATACACTCACAGAACTGGTAAAGCCCTTGGAGACCATGGAACCTGGTACACAAGGCCCTTCTGCTTTCTCCTCAGGAGAAGCAGGTCTGGAAGAATTTTCCCCGTAGCCTTTCTCTGCCTGGCCCAAGTTCCAGCTGCCAGGAGGAAGCCCATACCTGAGACAGCTCCACTTTCTCCTCCTCCAGAGCCAGCTTACAGTCAGGACGCAGCACAGTGCTGAGAAGCCCAGAAAGTCCCCCAGACTCGTCTGTGGTCAGGCCACCTTCATTAAAACGAACTTTGTTCCCTGAGGATTTGTTCACGGATGTGTTATTGTGTACTTGATTACAGTTCCTATGGCTACAGGCTCACAGTGAGAAGGGAACGGGTATACATCAGCATCTTCCTGTAAAATAGGGATTTGACCTCATTTATAGTCAAACATGCAGCAGGCGACTTTGCAAACGGCACAGCATGAATAGAGTTCAGAGAGTTCTGAATGACTTAAGTAGAAAAGAACATAAAATAAAACAGTATATGTGAAAGTATGTGTTCTATCCGTCGTTCAGCTTAGGTACTTAATAGCTGTTAACCATTCATAACAGTATTAACCTTTATGTCCAATAGGCAGATCATCCAACTGAAAGGTTGCAAGCTGTCAGCCCTCATGCCAAAGCAAATCCATAGACCTGTTTTGTATGATTTCAGAGTGTTTAAAATTTGTTTTGAGTCATATTTTTAAAAATCAGTATCTTTCAGTAAAAAAAAAAAGAATTCCAGTGTTAATGCCTTCCCGTCAAAGGCTACAAAGAACACATATAACTGAACAAAGTTGGGTTTGCTGACTCATTGCAATAAAGGAGACCACACAATATGGGAAACCATGGGGCATCTCAGTAAGAGGGTGTTAGAAATTACTTCTTATAGGACTTGAACTTGAGCTTGTGTTAGGTTTCAGGAGAGGAGTCATAGAAAAGGGTCTTTGCTCTGGTTTGGATGTTGTGAGGAAGTGGAGATAGTTCTATAATTGGTTATCCTAAATATTTTTATCCAAAAGACGGGAAGAGGGCTGGCCTGGTGGCGTAGTGTAAGTTCGCGTGCTCCGCTTTGGTGGCCCAGGGTTTGCAGGTTCAGATCCTGGGCGCAGACCTACGCACTGCTTATCAAGCCATGCTGTGGCAGGCATCCCACATATAAAGTGGAGGAAGATGGGCACGGATGTTAGCCCAGGGCCAATCTTCCTCAGCAAAAAGAGGAGGATTGGCAACAAATGTTAGCTCAGGGCTAATTTTCCTCTCCCCAAAAAATAAAAATAAAAAAGATGAGAGGAAAAGAGCAAAACTAAAGCTATAATTGATAAAGAAGCAGAAGTCATTTATATTAGCCAGGATGGGGATATTTGGTCATTTCTGTTGTTTGGATAATGCTCTTGTTTTTGTCTGTGTTCAGACATGATGACAGAGTGGTCTTGTTTTTGTCTTGATCTATCACTGTCGCAGAGTAGCCTTGTCTCTGTGATGTTGGTGTTCTATAAAATTGTTTATATTCATCAAGAGAAAACAACAGTCCAGCTGCAAGTGTCATACCAGCTCCTATCAACACCAAGGCCTCAAGGATAGCACCAGGCCAGCTCCAGGCTGCGAGGGGCTGCTTTCTCTTTCTCTGTCTCCCCTCTTGGCCCCTCCCCTCTTGGAGTCAGGCCTCCTGACTTTTGTCTACTATTCACCTCTTCACCATTGCCAAGATTTTGCTCATCAGGAGATTGTCAAGAGAATGTCTGTAGTTAGACTAAGGTTAGTCTCTCCTCCTTTTCTTGCAGGATGAGTTATCAAATCCCCTTACATGATGATGGTTGCACTATAGCATTTAAGACTCTGAACAGAGATGTCAGCCAGCTGTATTACAGGAAATTACCAGAAAAAAATGGTTCTTAATCCTTGTAATAGGCCCTGAAGACAGGGGCATAGATTATCAAACCCAGGCAATGAAAACATGTCACAAAGCCCAGCTTGTCTTTTTCAGAGATCCAAGGGATTTTTTCTTTTAGCATAGTCACAAACTGTTCTGCTTGACCTGTAGTATTTATGTAGGTACAGCAAGAAGTGTTTGCTAAAGAATAAATTTCCCCTTGGTTAATGAATTTAAATTTAAATTGGCTGTTAGGCTTCTGAGTAAAAGTTGTGTCATTTATGAGGTCTGCTGGGGTGAGAGACAAGTTGTGGATCACCTTTTCCAGCAGTATTAGCCCTAATCTAGGAAGTGTAGCTCATAGAGCATGCATGATAAGGGAGTAAGTTATCCTCCTGGGAGTTTTCTTGAGTAGCCTGTTCTTGCCTCATTTTGGAGATTTCTGGGTATTATTCTCAGGAAAACATGATCCACTGGAGAAGTAGCAGTTTAAAATAACTAAAAGGCCCTCACAATTACCCCAAATACACAGGATAAGTTAGTGTGCAGCAGGCAGGTAAAAGCCTGAAGTCTGTATAAGAAGCAGGACCCTAGCGGGGCATACGTTGTATTGGGAGTATAAATACCATTTATCACAATAGCAGTAGCCAATTTTTGGACTCTTGAGGTAGAAAGATTCCTTGACTGGAATTACACATTTCCTGCAAATAGGTTGGAGTGTCTTGGAAGAGAATAAACTGACTATTGTAGCAAGGATAGCCCCAAGATTAGTTCCCATTCCAGGTGGCCTAGGTTTTACTGGTAGGGTTATAACGCCCTCAGCAGAAGTATTTTGTTCAGGTCCAATTTTTATAAGGCCAAACTTTGGAATTAATTATGTATGGAAAACTTAAGACCAGAAAGGACTTGTAGAAGCAAATCTACCTTCTGAAGTGTTTGAAGCTATTACATTTTGTCAGCAGGATTAGGTGGGGAGACAACAGATCCAGCAATGCGTAAAATTCAGAGCAGTAGCTAAGGTCTGAGAAATATGCACCAGCATATTTTTTGTTTTCTCCAATAGCAAAAGAAGACCACAGAGGATCAAAAGTAACCAGATGAAGATAAGGAAGATCATATTAAGAAAATTTTTAGTCGGTTTAAGAGGGTGTTAAAGATAATAATAGACAAGATTACTAGGAGGACAAAGGGTATGGAAAAGGATATTGAAGAATCAAAAAATTAATCCTGTTCTGGAATCTTCCGCAGAAGCTGTTCACGTGTGCATTTTGCATCTTGTTCCATCATCTTGGACAGAAGCTACCCACAGTCAATTTGGAGAATTGCTAAGAATCTTCAGTTTGAGGTCCCCCAATGGACTGGATGCTCAGTACCCAGGAGAAAGTAATGTATATCTGTTTAGCTGGGAAACATGAATCCAAGGATCAACAACTTGCAGTTTTATTGTTGTGTCAGTTATCTGTTAAAAGTTCTTTTGTAGAGGCTCAAGGGCAGTTTTTTTCTGATTCTTTTCCAGGAAACCAAATCTCTAGGTTTCAGATCATGCAGAACTGCTTAGGTGGATGTTTTGGAAACACAGCTGTACTTATTAATGATAAATCTGGAGGTAGTATATGAGTCCCTGCAGAAATTAGCCGTATAAGTTTATAATTGTGTCTATTGAGGATTGGAAGTAATTCCCAAATGCATGGGGCAGTTAACTCAGAAGGAGGTAACTTGCGAGTCCTGGAAGGAATGATCTTATTGTATCAAGGACAATGGCAAAACTTTGGGTTTCTGAGAGTTTTGATAATTATGAGCGTTTGAATTCCTTTAGTTCTCTTTATTTTTGCTGAAGATAGCGGATGACATGGACAGTGTATTTTCCAAGTAAAAGGTAAAGTTATACAAAATTAAAAAAAATAATATTACCAGTGAAATATGTGTCTCTGTTACTGGAGAGATAAATTGAGACCCTTCCCTCACTATATTGGGAATTAAAAAATCAAGCAATTTTTTCTCCACCAGTACATCTATAGCTCTCCAGCAAGAGAAAGCCTCAATCCACCCTGAGAATAAACAATAATCAGAACATACTCATAGTTCATTTGGAGGTATTCACAGGCCTAGGGGCTTTGGTTCCTATCCATGTCCTACTTTTATAGTCTTGCGAGGAGTATGTCATTGGCAGGCAAGGCATGCACTGGAAACATCCTCAGCAATACTCCTAAAATTACCCCCACCAATGTTGGTTCAATTTTGTCAATTTATCTGTGCTATTGTGGGCAATATCAAGAAGCATTCTTGCTAAACTCCATTTTCACTATGGCTACCTCTTTAGATAACAGCAAAACATCTAAAAGTTTTTAATTTGTTGTCCATTTTATAGAGATTCCTGTGGATGTCAGGGAATCTCTGTTTCTTTCTTTCTTTTTTTTTTTTTTTTTGGACTTTTAAAAACTTTTTAGGGGCCGGCCCAGTGGCATAGTGGTTAAGTTCCGTTTCAGCAGCTTGGGGTTCACAGTTTGGATCCCGGATGCGGACCTATGCACCGCTTATCAAGCCCTGCTGTGCTAACCTCCCATACACGAAATAGAGGAAGATTGGCACAGATGTTAGCTCATTGCCCATCTTCCTCAGCAAAAAGAGGAGGATTGCAACAGATGTTAGCTCAGGGCTAATCTTCCTCACCAGAAAACAACAACTTCTTATTTAGAAATAATAATAGATACACAAGAAGTTACAAAAATAGTACAGAAAGGGTACCATGTACCCAATTTCTCCCAATGGCAACATCTTACATAACCATAGTACAGTATCAAAATCAGGAAACTGACAGTGGTACAATCCACAGACCTTACTTAGATTTCACCAGCTTTACATGCATTCATTTGTATTTGTATGTATATGTACAGTTCTATGTGCACATAGAATTTTATCACATGTAGATTTGTGTAACCACCACCACAATCAAGATACCGAACTGTTGCATCACCACAAATATCCCTCGTATTATCCCTTCATAGTCACAGGCATCTCCTCTCTCTACCCGACCCCTGTCTTAACCTTTGGCAACCACTAACCTGTTCTCCATCTCAGTAATTTTGTCATTTTTAGAATGTTATATAAATGGAATCATACAGTATGGAACACTTTGAGATTGGCTCTTATCACTCAGTGTAACTCCTTTGAGGTCCGACTAAGTTGTTGCATGTATCTAGTTTGTTCCTTTTTATTGCTGAGTAGTATGGTAACCAACAGCTGAGAAGCCTAATAGGAGATAGTGAGGCAACTGAAAATAAACAATAGCAGAAAGCTGTTACCACTCCCAGGACTGGAGGAACAAAGAGTTAGTGTTACCAGATCCCAGAGCCAGGGTCACCTGTAGAAGCTGGAATCATGGCCAGCCTCTCCTGTGGGAGCTGGACCCATGGGAGAGCTACAGCCATGACTGGGGGATGCTACCTAACTAGGGGATGGGAGTGGGGGTGGAGGAGTGTGCTAGTAGAGAAATACCCTGGCTTCTCCCTTCCTCTCGCTTTCCGTTCTCCCTCCATTGCCTTCCACTGGCTGAACCCAATTGGAAGCCAGGTGACACGGCTGACTGAGATGGGTAGCCTGCAGCGGTCACCCTGCCACAAAACTGAACACAGCAGGGGATGACGAGGAGTGGATCTGAGGGCAGACAGGTGCAGGACCTACACAGTAGAATATGTGAGTGTTCAATTTTACAAGATAACGCCACATTGTTTTTCTAAGTGGGAATCTCTGTTTCCAAAGCATAAACCTATTATCAGTATAAATATTTATTTTATTATCTTTTGTCAACTTGCAGGTCTGGGTAAAGATAATTAATTTACCTTCTGAGATGATTTAATTTCTGGGACAAGATTATAAGGATAAATCCAAGATTGTAATAACAGAGTCTGATTGGAAATTTTTTATTTTTCTTTCTTTTTAAATTTTTAAATTGTGGTAAAATACAGATAAAAATGACCATCTTAGCCATTTTTAAGTGTACAGTTCAGTAGTGTTAAGTACAATTACCTTGTTGTGCAACAAATCCCCAGAACCCTTTTCATCACGTGAAATTGAAACTCTATACCCATTAAACAACTCTCCATTACCCCCTTGCCCAAGCCCCTAACAACCACCATTTTATTTCTGTCTCTATGATAGATACTTTATATAAGTGAAATAATACTGTATTTGTCTTTTTGTGATTGACATTTCTCTTAGCATAATGTCCTCAAGGTTCATCCAAGTTGTAGCATGTGTCAGAATGTCCTTCCTTTTTAAGGCTGAATAATATTCCATTGTATGTATATACCATATTTTGTTTATCCACTCATCTGTCAATGGAAACTTGAGTTGCTTCCACCTTTTGGCTCTTGTGAATATGCTGCTGTGAACATGGTTATTCAAATATCTCTTCAAGACCTTGCTTTCAATTCTTTTGAGTATTCCAGAAGTGGAATTGCTAGATAATATGGTAATTCGGTTTTTAATTTTTTGAGGAACCACCATACTGTTTTCCATAGTGGTTGTACCATTTTACATTCCCACCAACAGTGCACAACAGTTCCAATTTGTCTACATCCTAGCCAATGCTTGTTATTTTCCTTTTTCTTTATAGTACTCATCCTAATGGGTGTGAGGTGGTATTTCATTGTAATTTTAATTTGCATTTCCCTAATGATTCATGACATCAAGCATCTTTTCATGTCTTGTTGGTCATTTGTGTATCTTCTTGGAGAAATGTCTATTCAAGTCCATTGCCCATTTTAAAAATTGGGTTGTTTGTTGTTGTGTTGAGTTGTAGGAGGTCTTTATATATTCTAGATATTAACCCTTTATCAGATACGTGATTTGCAAATATATCCTCCCTTTCCATAGGTCACCTTTTCACTCTGTTGATTGTGTCCTTTGATACACAAGTTTTAAATTTTGATGCAGTCCAAATTATCTATTTTTTTTCTTTTGTTGCCTGTGTTTTTGGTGACATATCCAAGAAATCATTGCCAAATCCAATGTCATGAAGCTTTTCCCCTATGTTTTTTTCTAAGAGTTTTATAGTTTTATCTCTTACATTTATGTCTTTGATCCATTTTGAGTTAATTTTTGTATATGGTAAATTAGGGGTCCAACTACATTCTTTTACATGTGGATATCCAGTTTTCCCAACACAGTTTGCTGAAAAGACTGTCCTTTCTCCATTAAGTGGTTTTGGCACTCTTGTTGAAAATCATTTGACCATATGTGTGAGGGCTTATTTCTGGACTCTCTTTTGTATGCTATTGTTTTATATGTCTAGCCTTATGCTAGTATCACACTGTTTTGATTACTATAGCTTTGTAATAAGTTTTGAAATCAGAAAATATGAGATCTCCAACTTTGTTCTTCTTTTTCAAAATAGTTTTGGCTATTCAGAATCCATTGAGATTTCATACAAATTTTAGGATGGATTTTTCTATTTCTGCAAAAAACACTGTTGGGCTTTGATAGGGATTGCATATATCTGCAGATCAATTTGAGTGGTATTGACATCTTAACAATATTAAGTCTTCCAATTCATGAACATGGGATATCTTTCTATTTTGGGGGGTCGTCTTTAATTTCTTTCCACAACATTTTGTAGTTTTCAGCATGCAAGTCTTTCATCTCCTAAGTATTTTATTCTTTTTGATGCTATTATAAATGGAATTGTTTTTCTTAATTTCCATTTTGCATTGTTCATTGTTAGTATATAGAAACAACTGATTTTTGCGTGTTGATTTTATATCCTACAACTTTGTTAAATTTGTTTATTAGTTCTAACAGGTTTTTTTGTGTGTGACATCTTTAGGGTTTTCTACATATAAGATCATGTCATCTATGAGTAAAGATAATTTTACTTCTTCTTTTCCAATTTGGATGCCTTTTAATTCTTTCTCTTGCCTAACTGCTCCGGTTAGGATTTCCCGTACTATGTTAAATAGCAATGGCAAAAGTGGGGGCATTCTTGTCTTTTTCCTGATCTTACAGAAAAAACTTTCAATCTGTCACCATTGAGCATGATGTTAGCTATTGGTGTTTTTCTTTTTCAAGTAAGAATCATCAACAAACATAAGTATATCAGGTATGTACAAAAGACTCTCTAGATGGTCCATGCAAAATTTGACAGTTCTCTAACAGAGGAAAACAACCACGGGCTAGGGCCGGCCCCGTGGCTTAGCAGTTAAGTGTGCACGCTCCACTGCTGGCGGCCCGGGTTCGGATCCCGGGCCCGCACCGATGCACCGCTTCTCTGGCCATGCTGAGCCCGCGTCCCACATACAGCAACTAGAAGGATGTGCAGCTATGACATACAACTATCTACTGGGGCTTTGGGGGAAAAAATAAATAAATAAAATTATTAAAAAAAAAAACAAAAAAACAACCATGGGCTTCTCCTTCTTCATGTAAGAAAAGGAGGGTGGCTGGATTTATAGGGTTGCAGTCATGGACAGTGATGTGTAAAAGGAAAACAATGATATTTCATAGGCAGATAGGCCACCAGCCGAGAAGCGCTGAGTGTTTTAGAAGAGTCTTTAGACTAATTACAGTTAGTACTACTAACTGTAGACTAATCTATAGTTAGTAGAGACCCTAGAACTAAATTAAGGGAAAGTTTCCCACATTCTGCTATTGTTGCTATAGCTCTTACACGAGGTAGATATGCCTTGGCTACTGGATCTAATGAAAGACTGAAATAAAGAGTGGGCCTCTGATGACCCCATGTAATTAACCAATACCCCTAACGCTTGTTCAGACTTTAAAAACAAAAAGGAAAAGGGGCTTATGAATCTAAAATCCTGGAAACAGATCTTTTTGTAGATAGTTATCACACCAGTCTTTGGCTTAAATATAATTATGCTTTTTTTCACTTGAAAAGTATGTAATCATTGATAGATATTTATATTAATATACTTTATTCATGTGTAAATAACTTAGAAAGATAAATTCTCTTTTTGATTTATTAGTTTTTTAAAAAATATGAGTTTAGTACACAAAAGAGCTCTCATAATTGTTCTGGATTAATTAAAGTTTGGAGAATTCCAGATAAATCTAATTATTCCTATTTTTTCTTTTATAGAGTAAAGGAACAGATCTTTGTGTTACCTAATGGCCAATTTAGGAAATCCAAAGATAGTTTAGGCATAAAAAATATCCAAATAGTTTTATTCATCTAAATTTGGGGAATGAATTCAGGAAAGGCAAAATCAAGAATAGTTGTAGAGGAAACAATATATAAGTAATAAATATCTAAGAAAAGAAATATTTATAGGCAATGTTGTAAAAATACATACCAATGAACAATGGTCATTAGGAACTTAACTTTTTTCAAAAATAAGGAATCTTTTCGAAAATGATTTAAGAGTATGTCAAAACACACCAAGAGTTAACAGGATATTTTGGTGACAAAAATGTACCTCTATTGAGGGCACGTGGGGAGGGAGGAGGGCGAAAGGGATGATTAGGCACATGTGTGTGGTGATGGATTGTAATTAGTCTTTGGGTGGTGAACATGATGTAATGTATGTGGAAATAGAAGTATAATGATGTACACCTGAAATTTATATAATGTTATAAACCAATGTTACTGCAATAAAAAACAAAAACAATTTGAACGGTAAAAAAAAAAGTACCTCTATTAATCTGGGCATAAAATAACTTAATCATTTCACTGGGGGGAAAAAGCCCAAATTCTCATTTCTCTCCTTTTATATATTATTCATGTAACAATTTTCAGTAAATGATTTATTAATATATCTTTATATATATGTATTTAGGCATACCCAGATACATCAATATACAAATAGGTAATAAATCAAAAGCTTTAAGACATAATTAACTTAGTATATTAAATAAAACAATGTATTTATCATATTAAATTTACCATCTTGATAAATCATAACTCTCTTAAAAAATAGAAATTATAACCATTATTTTATATTCATATTCTTATTTTATATTGTACCTCTGTAATTATTATACCTAATATAGTCAAACATTTATATTAATTACCATCTTTAACCAAAGTAACTGACTTTTTTTTCCAGAAATAAGGGAAAACTAGAGGACAGAAAACCAAGAATTGTTTAGCTATTTTTTTCAATGAGCATTCATTTAATACTACTTTAACAAATTATGGTGGCAAAAATAAACAACTGTATAATATCATCCAAAAGCATTGTATATTTTATTAATCTATTGTCATTCTAAGAAATAAAGGTAAAAGTTATGTTTATGACCAATGTTGTGTATTTGTTTCTTACGTAGAAACTGTAAGGCATCTAAAGATTATTTATTAATTAACTTAATCATTTGTCTAAAGTCTTAAAATTAGTTAAGTTTCTGAAAATTATGAATTTTGCCAACACGTTAAATCCTTATGATTTGTAACATTGCAAATATTTCACAAAATTAAGCCTTTTAAGAGGATATTTAAAAAGACATCCATTATTATCATTTATTTTAGTTGAATACAACTATATATTTTTCTTTAAGTCATATGTTCTACCAAAGATTTAAAGAGGAATTAATACCAATCCTTTTAAACTCTTCCAAAAAATAGAAGAGGAGGGAACATTTCCTGACTCATTTCACAAGGCCCACATTACCCTGATACCCAAACCAGACAAGGACAACACAAGAAAAGAAAATTATAGGCCAATATCTCTGATGAACACAGATGCAAAAATCCTCAACAAAATATTAGCAACCAAACTTAATAATATATTAAAAGAATAAGACACCATGATCAAGTGGGATTTATTCCAGAGATGCAAGGACAGTTCAACATCCGCGAATCAATCAATGTGATACACCACATTAATGAAGGATAAAAATCATATGATCATCTCAATAGATGCAGAAAAGCATTTGACAAAATTCAACATCCATCATGATAAAAACTCTCAACAAACTGGGTATAGAGGGAACTTACCTCAACATAATAAAGGCCATATATGACAAGCCCACAGCTAACATCACACTCAATGGTGAAAGCTGACAGCTTTTCCTCTAAGATCAGGAAAAAGACAAACATGCCCACTCTCACCACTTTTATTCAGCATAGTAGTGGAAGTCCCAGCCAGAGCAACTAGGCAAGAAAAGGAAATAAAAGGTATCCAAATCAGAAAGGAAAACTATACGTAAAACTATATGCAAGTGACATGATATTATATATAGAAAACCCTAAAGACTCCACCAAAAACTGTTAGAAGTAATAAAAGAATTCAGTAAAGTTGTAGGATACAAAATCAAAATATAAAGTTCAGTTGTGTTTCTATACACTAACAGCAAACTATTGGAAACGGAAATTAGGAAAAGAATCCCATTTACAATTGCATCAAGAAGAGTAAAATATCTAGGAATGAATTTAACCAAGGAGGTGAAAGAACTATACACTGAAAAGTATAAGACAATGATGAAAGAAATTGAAGAAGACACAAATAATTGGAAAGATATTCCATGCTCACAGATTGGAAGAATTAATATTGTTAAATTGTTCATACTACCCAAAGCAATCTACAGATTCAATGCAATCTCTATCAAAATTCCAATCCCATTTTTCACAGAAATAGAAAAACAATCCTAAGATTTGTACGGAACCACAAAAGACTGAATATCCAAAGAAATCTTGAGAAAGAAGGACAAAGCTGGAGGCATCACACTTTCTGATTTCAAACCATATTACAAAGCTATAGTAATCCAAACAGTATGGTATTGGCATAAAAACAGACACATAAATCAATGGAACAGACTAAAGAGCCCAGAAATAAACCCACACATATATGTTCAATTAATTTATAACAAAGGAGCCAAGAATATACTATGGGAAAAGGATAGTCTCTTCAATAAATGGTCTTGGGAAAACTGGACAACCACATGCAAAAGAATGAAACTGGACCCCAATATTACACCATACACAGAAATCAACTCAAAATGGATTAAAGTCTTCAATGTCAGACCTCAAACCATAAAACTCACAGAAGAAAACATAGTGGGTAAGCTCCTTGACGTCAATCTTGGCAACAATTTTTTGGATTTGACACCAAAAGTAAAGGCAACAAAAGCAAAAATAAACAAGTGGGACTACACCAAACTAAAAAGTTTCTGCACAGCAAAGGAAACCATCAACAAAATGAAAAGGTAACTGATAGAATGGGAGAAAACATTTGCAAATCATATATCTGATAAGGGGTTAATATCCAAAATATATAAAGAACTCATGCAACTCAATAGCAAAAAAAACCCCAAACAATCCAATTAAAAAGTGGGCAGAGGAACTGAACAGACATTTTTCCAAAGAAGACATACGAATGGCCAACAGGTACGTGAAATGGTGCTCAACATCACTAATCATCAGGGAAATGCAAATCAAAACCACAATGAGATATCACCTCCACCTGTTAGAATGGTTGTTATTGAAAAGACAAGTGATAACAAGTGTTGGTGAGGATGTGGAGAAAAGGGAACACTTGTGCACTGTTGGTGGGAATGTAAATTGGTGCAGCCAGTATGGAAAACAGTATGAAGGTTCCTCAAAAAATCAAAAATAGAAATACCATATGATCCAGCAATTCCACATCTGGGAATATATCTGAAGGAAACCAAATATCTATCTCAAAGAGATATCTGCACCCCCATGTTCACTGCAGCACTATTTACAATAGCCAAGACATGGAAACTAAGCGTCCATCAACAGACGAATAATAAAGAAAATGTGGTATATGTAAAACGGAATATTATTCAGCCATAAAAAGAAAGAAATCCTGCCATTTGCCGTAACATAGATAGACCTTGAGGGCATTATACTAAGTGAAATAAATCAAACAGAGAAAGACAAATACGCTTTGATATCACTTATATGTGGAATCTGAAAAAACTGAACTCACAGAAAGAGAAAACAGATTGATGGTTGCCAGAGGTGGGGGGTGGGGGGTGAGGGAAATGAGTGAAGGCAGTCAAAAGGTACAAACTTCCAATTACATATAAACTTATATATATAAACTTTCAATTATAAATAAGTTCTGGGGATGTAATGTACAACATGGTGACTATAAAAAAAGAAAAGAAAAAAAGATAAATTATATATGAAAACCATGAAAATTTACTTAAATTATAGAATATATATGTAAATATTAAGAAAGTTTACATCGTTTGAAAACTTACCCTGATCTTGTACAAACCGAAATATTGTGCTGGCATTATTTTTACATGGCAAATTAAAATTTAAAGACACTGGATCATGCTAAAAGCTCTTCTTTTATCTTGGAACTAAGGTCTTTTCTTACCCTGTAGCTATAATAACAAAGCCTGTTACATAAATATACTTTTCAGTGCCCATAAAGGAAACATATACAGTTTAACAATTCTTTTAGACAGTTTGACAGTTTAACTGGACTAGTTATTCCTAGAGTGCACACATACCACGGAGTAATAATTATTATTTTTTTGCTGAGGAAGATTAGCCCTGAGCTAACATCTGTTGCCAATCCTCCTCCTCCTTTTTTTTTTTCTTGAAGAAGATTAGCTCTCAGTTAGCATGTATACCAATCTTCCTCTACTTTATATGTGGGTCGCTGCCACAGCATGGCTGACAAGTGGTGTAGGTCTGTGCCTGCGATCCGAACCCATGAACCCAGGCCACTGAAGTGGAGCACGCCGAACTTAACCACTATGCCATGGGGCTGGCCCCTAGAATAATTTTTTGATTAGTTAATCTTAAAGTTTTCCAAGAGAGGGAATGGATAGCAAAAAAATTGAGAGGAAGCTACTTCAGACAAATATAAAATTATCACTCTCCAAAGCTAATCAATGTTCCCTCTGCAAGGACAGGGAAGACAGTTTAAACACAGTAAAACAGATTTTGACATATACATACAGACACAAAAAGAGTGACATTCCAGCTCATTTAAATAATAACTCAGGCACTTGACAGTTTAATAGAGCTGTACAATTAAAAAGTCAGCATTTAATAACCTACAAAGTACAGAAATGAAATATTGCCTGTGTTAAACAAAATAATCTCTCTTTCTGACACACAAGACAATCTCCTCATGAGGGTTTCTTCCTCTTTCGTTCTGAAGTACCTTTAAATAAACAATTTTGTTCTTGTCAGAAGTTCCCCAAAATGGCCACTGCAATTTCAAATTTGTCCCTAGTGAAATTGTGTCAGTTAGCGATATAAGGGTACAAGTTAGTCTAGTCATGAGAAAACATGAAAGCAGCAGCTACTTGGCCCAGTTTTAGTTAAGATGAGCCACCATAAGGATGGTGCTGTGCAACCTTGTACCTCCAGAACTTGGCCAAAGGCCAGTCGTCATTGATCAGGGGCCAGAGAAAATGTCCTGATCTGGGCAGAAGAAATGAAACAAAACAATTCTCAGAGACACAGACAAAACTCGGGAAGAAGTCCTTATAAAGGTTGGAAATGATGATCCGAGCCAAAGTTTATCCAAAGGACACTGGTCTGAGGATACCTTCTGAATTTCACAGCCTCTGGGGCCGGGTGGCGGTTGGACAGACTTATTGGCTCTTGGTTGATGGAGCAATTTGTCTGGTTAATTCTGATAACAAATGAGACTCCAGCATGCTAACTAGTTACATGACCCCCCAAGTGGTTGGCATCCCCAACTTCTTAGAGGGACAAGTGGTATTCAGCCACAAGAAACTGAGCAATAACAGGTCTGTGATGGCCTTACACATCTAGGGCTGCAAACCTGTCCTTTCCCTATAGACTTTTCCTCTTATAGACAAACAAAATTCAAAACACTAGACAAGAGGACAGACCATAGAAGCCGGTATAGAAGGCCAGAAAACAATTTCACCAAGGAAAAATAAAAATCTGATTGGATAACCAAAAAATCCAGGGGGACCATATTCCAAGGAAGACAAACAATCCCAATACTAAAGGGTCTCAATGAAACATCAGAGCTCAAGTCAGCGAGAACTTACGTCCCAGCCATGGGCAGGATGGACCTCAAACAGAGACACAAGGGGTCTCAGATGTGCACATTATTACTAGTGTCAAGGGTCCCAGTCCAAGGCAGTGAGGGTTTAAATGAATCTCTTTGGCTGGTCCATTTCTGACAATGTTCTCCAGCCAAACACCACCAGGAACACACCTCTGGTTGAACAAGGGAGACCGCACATCATGGGGAACCCATCTTGGGCATCTCAGGAAGCACATGTTAGAAAGCTTATGTTATTACAGGATTTGGGCTTGTTAGGTGATTTTCTAGGAGGATTCAGGAAAGCGGAGATTTGCTCTAGGTTGGATGCTGTCAGGAAGTGGGGTTAATTCTTTTTGGTTATCTTAATTCTTATCTAGAAATTAGGAGGAATGGATGGGGCTAAAGCTGTACTTGGTAAAGAAGCAGCAGTCACTCAAAATGTCGGGGAGGAGGTTGTGTTTGGTCATTTCTGTGGTTTGGACAATGTGTTCAGATATGCTTATGGACATGATTATTTCTCTCAATCCACCAGAGAGTGACTTTGATGTTGGTGTTCTCTGAAATTGTTTATGCTCAACAGGACAACACTGCAGCCTAGCTGATAGTGCCAGGTGGGCTTCCAGCAGCACCAAGGCTTCTGGAGGGAGAGTGCAAATTAGCCTCCAGCTGTCACAAGCTGCTTTTCTCTTTTTCACCAGCTACACTTGAAAAATAAGAATTGGCCACTCCTTTGGTAGAACATGAGCTCTCCACCAGACACCACAGGCTCCATTACCCCCCAATACCTAATAACTGGCCCACCCCACTCATTTACACTCCTACATGTCCCCTGCAGGCATTTAAATTCACACCCCTCACTAAGCACAAAACGAAGCAAGCAAACCCAGAGGGAAGTAGCTTGCCCAGGATCACCCAGTGAACTGGTGGCAGGATGGAAACTACAACTCTGACTCTGTGTTTCCTCTTCCCTCCAGCAAATCTCCCTGGTAGGCATTAAAGTCGATTGTTCAATCTCTGATGTATCAGCTTCTAAACTGGATGTAGATCGGGTCAGATAAACGCACTTCTCACCACACTTTGTCAACAACGTGTACCTATCTTTTTTTTTTTTTTCAGGGTTGGGTATCTCACGGCAGTAGCTGGGATTCTAAGACCTTTGCTCAGCCACTCCAGCCACCCTTGACATTCTTTCTGCTCCTCAAATACACCGAGCGTGTTCCTGCCTCAGAGTCTGTGTATTTGTCTTTCCCTCTGCCTGGAACTGTCTTCCTCACACCTCCACGTGGCTGCTTCTTCTCTGCTTCAGCCCAGAATCACCTCCTCAGAGAGGCCCTCCATGACAACCTTACCTACTCCCACCCTGCATGCCCTAGCAGTACTGCCACCTCCCCTGGGAGGGCCCCCCCCCACCCGCTTTGGCCTCCTTTGCGAGCTTCCCCTGGTGCTTTGTTCGAAGCTCTCCTCAGTCTGTCGAGTGCGTGGCGCTGGGAGGCGGGAAACCTTGCCCAATCCCCTGCCTCTCTGGGCCTCAGTTTTCCCTTCACGCCCGCGAAGCGCCCCGAGAGCGGAAAGCCAACCACGGGGCGGGGACGTCGCTTTCCACAGCAGGCAGATGGCGAGGCGTCTCCTGGAGCTGGTCTCCGGTACTCTCCAGGCCAGTGCACCGCACAGAGCCCGCAGCAAGTCTCCGCCGCAGTCTGCGAGCGACCCCTCAACGGGCCCAAGGCCACTACGCATGCTCCGCACTCCCCCCCCCCCCCCCGCCCCGCGAGGCCCGGGCGGGACCTTGATGCGCCTGCGCAGCTGCTCGGCCCCGCTTCCGGGCGTGCGGGCGCGATGGGGCTGAGGGCGGGTGTAGATGAGTAGCGGCGGCGTGTGGGCGTGCGAGCCCAGCGGTTTGGCCCTAGAGCTCGGGTCCCGGGGTCTTCGGGAGGGCCAGGGGGCGCGGAGTGCTTAGAATCGCTGCCTGCTGCCACCACCTGGCATGTCGGCCGAAGCCTCGGGCCCGGCGGCGGCCGAGGCCCCGTCCCTGGAAGTTCCTAAACCCTCGGGTCTCGAGCCTGGCGTCGCCGCCTACGGTCTCAAGCCGCTGACGCCGAACAGCAAGTACGTGAAGCTGAACGTGGGCGGCTCGCTGCACTACACCACGCTGCGCACCCTCACGGGGCAGGACACCTTGCTCAAGGCCATGTTCAGCGGCCGCGCGGAGGTGCTCACGGACGCCGGAGGTACGCGCGCCGCCCTCGCTTGAGCTTCCTCCAGCCTCCAGATCCCCTTCCTCTAGTCTGTCGTCGCCCCGTCTCCTCATGACCCTTCTCTCGTCTCACTGCGGTCCAGTGAACTCATTCTCGCCTCCTCCGGCCCCCACATCCCATCTCATCGTCTCATTCGTAATCTCCCTCCTCCCCCAGTCTTGACCCCCAGCAATAACCAGCATTTACGGAACCTCCCCTAACTCGGCCAGGCGCTGCGGTAAGGGATTCAACAGATCACCTCGGAATTTTCATTACCGCTCTCCCCTAGTTCTCCCAGTCTTCACCACTGAGCTCAAAAGACTTGGAAACCAGCCCTGCTGCCAGCAGCATCCTTCCAGGCAACCTTCATCCGTTTTTTCCAGCTGCCCAGCCTTTTGTTCCGCTAACTCAACACCGCTAACAACCAGCCTGGAGAGTTGGCGGATCTTGTCTGTCTCTGTGTTCCCCTAACCCAGGTTCCTGTACCCTCTAGGAATCCTTCTGTAAATGCCGATTGTAGCAGGAGAAGGCTGCTTTGGGTTTGCCAGGGACACCAGACTGGAGGGTGGACAGTTCTCCCTGGCAGGCGAACCTTACCTTCTTGGAGTGCTACATTCAGGTTTGGGCCGCGCATGCCCAAGTGGAAACTTAAAGGGTTTTTTTTGAGGCGGGGTGGGGGGGGGGATTCAGAAGGTGTAAACAAGGATTGTAAGAGCAGGAGAATAAACATTTGGGAGGTGGAGCTCAGTCTTCAAATATCTGAAGGTGAAGAATTTATTTGTTCAGTAAGTATTTGTAAGCCAGTTAGTGCTGGAGATACTTTAGTGAACGAATCTGATAAGATTAGCCTTATGGAGTTTGCTTTTTCGTGAGGGCAGGGTGAGAACAGTAAGCAAGTAAACATACAAAAAAAAATACGTGTAATTCCAGATATAGTAATAAGTTCTATGAAGAATATAAAGGGTAAAATGGTAGACAACTGGAGGGTGGGGTAGACATTTTAATTAAATAGATGGTCAGAATTAACACAAGAAGTTAGAGGTTTATTGATAAGGTAATCTGTAAGAACTTTCTCATGATGAGAACCTTCTCAGTGTAGAATAGACTTGGAAGAGAATTAATTCTCTGTGGCTGGATATGTTGAAAAGGGGCCTTGGGAGAACTCACTGGAGATGTTTTAAAGGGATTTTCTTGGATATGGGGGAGGTTTGAGATAGATCAATATTCAGACGTGTAGCTTTGAAATCCTTTTTTCATAAAACTGTAGTAGCTCCATGGTCCCCCAGCAAAGCCATCCTTCTTCCTGCCTCTCCCCACCCTACCAGGTTGGGTGCTGATTGACCGGAGCGGCCGCCACTTTGGTACAATCCTCAACTACCTGCGGGACGGGTCCGTGCCACTGCCTGAGAGTACCAGAGAACTGGGGGAGCTACTAGGCGAAGCACGCTACTACCTGGTACAGGGCCTGATTGAGGACTGCCAGCTGGCACTGCAGGTGAGGGTCCCTCCCTCGACTCCTGAGTCCGACCCCTATGACTGGAGAGCTGCCCAAGCAGTTAGATATTAGGACATTAAAAAAAAAAGGGAATATGGGGTACTATTTGGAGAGGCTGCCTTTGGTCTGGCCCTGACTAGCCATGACCCAGAGAATTTAGGGGTACTGTCCTCTGTGTCCCTGCTGCCTCAGGCAGGGCCCCCCTCACCACCACGTGCCAAGACTACTGCAATAGTTAAATGACTGCTCTCTCTGCTTCTTGCTGTTCCTACCCAGCCAGTCTAGCTGTTACACCACCACCTGAGTAATGATCCTTGAAAACAATCCCAGTTTACTCTTTCCCTTGTTCAGAAATCCTAAATAACTCCTTTGTGCTGCTAGGGAAAAAAATCTAAATTTAAATTGGAATATAATGATCTCCATGATCTGGTCCTATCCTGGGAGGCAGCATTCCACGCCCTGCCTCCCAGGGGGTTTGAAAATTTTTTTTTTTAGCAATGAAATCTCATATAAGCAGAGCTGCTCCCAATAAAACAGGGTTGGGGGTTCCAGAGCCCCACCTGCTGGGCTTCTCTTCTGTGGATCTCTTAGGGTTCTGAGGAGAAGAGCTTGGAAAGCCTAGCCAGGATATATGGGTTAAGTGTCACCTCTGCCACAGCTGACTGAGTGACCTTGAGTGAGTCAGTTCCTACCTCTGGCGTTCTGTCCTCGTGTTCCAAAAGATAGGGAAATGAGAAAAATATGTACAGTGTAGTGAGTTTTACATAAAGCCTTTTATTCTGTTCAGTTTTTACAATGTTAAAAATGTTCTTTCATGATACGATATTAATAGGAGATTATAAGTTTCTTTTTTGATGCCCTTTATATATTAAAAAGTGGCTACTATGAACAACTTTCTGTTATCTTGGAGAGTACTTATTGGTTCTTGAAATCCAAAAATATAGAATTCCTTTAGGAAATATCCATGTTTTTCAAACTTTTCGACTTCATACCATAGAAAACAATGCATTTTATACTCACATACATATAACTGAAATAAGAGTTTCATAAAATGATACTTTTAGTGAAATACACTCGATATATTGTTTTCTTTCTTTTTTTAATGCTGTTTGAGACCCGTTAAACTTTTTTCATGACTCATTAATGGGTTACCACTTGCAGTTTGAAAAACATTGAACTAGATGATCTTAGAAGTGCATTCCTGCTGTATAGTTTTACATTTATCTAATGTTATCTCACATCCACTGTGTGTCAGGAGCGATTCTGCAGTCTGCTTGTACATACATCTTGTACCCCTGTTGGACATAAAAAGAAACGTGAGGGAAGTTGGGGATGCATCCAAGGTCAAAGAGCCAGTAAGCAGCAGAGCTCAGATTCATCCCCAGGTTATCTGACTCCCAGGTGCAACGCTTTTTCTTCTGTGCTCCAGCTGCCTCCTATCCAGGTTTCCCTGAGATCATTCCCATCCCACCCTACTCAGCTACAATTTGCCTGTTTGTTTGGAGGTTTTTGTTTTTAAGATTTAGATACAGAGAATTGAGTTCCTCATATTCCTCAGTGTATGGCACTTAATCATCGTTGATCTATGCAAATCTTTTCTCTCTTTATTTTTTGTCTTCCCAGTCCCCTGCGTGCTTCCCTTTTCCCCATAGGTACCCCTCCAATTTTAATGTTTTGACACATATGCTTGGATTATGTTTGCATCCTTGAAAAGCTAAAGCATTGTTTTGTATACGTATGCATTTTAAATTCCCATAAATGGCATTGACCTATGGGTCATGTGTTCTGTTTGTTCATTCAACACTCTTTGCGATCTATTCATGTTGCTGTATGTACATTTAGTTCTTTGCTTCTAACTGCTGCACAGGAATCTATGGTGTGCATTCACCATATTTTATTTATACATTCCCCTGGGGCTGAAGACCTAGATTGCTGCCGGCTTCCTGCCCTCACAAACAGAGCAACCGTGAGCATCCTTGTACGTGTGGTCTTGTGGGTCCTGGGCCAGGGATTCTCATGATTGTAGTTGGGAGTGGAATTGCTGGGTCATAGGACACATACAAGTGAATTTCAGCAAGTATCATCAGATTACTCTCCCGAATGACTGTAGCACTTTATACTCTTGATCAACAGTGCATAAGGGATCCTGTTTCTGCATATCCTCGACAACACATGGCATCATCCAGCATTCTGATTTTGCAGATCTGATTGGTATAGAGTGATGTCATTTTAATTTGTATGCCTCTGATTAATAATGAGATTGAGCATCTTTTCACACTAGCTTTTTTACTTTCCCCTTCTGTGAATTTTCTATTCAGATTCTTTACCAAATTTTCTGCTGAGTGTCCTGTCTCTTTCTGGTTGCTTTGCAGGAGATCCTCGCATATTTTAGTTTAGTTCCTGGGGAGAATTAAGCCCTATTACCCTGAGGCATGTATTGTACGTAATAAATTAACTCTTCTCCTATGCATGTAGAATGGCACTTTTTACCTATCATCCTCTGGAGAGTTGAGAAAACAGGTACTCATATCATTTGCTGGGTTTTGAGATTCAGGTGAGGAACCCCAGTTGAGAAAGTCTGTTTCAGATAATGATTTCTCGTCAGTTTTAGATGTTGCCAATATTTTCTCTTAGAATGTCACCTCTCTGTGGCATCTGTTGTTGAATAGAAATCTTTGATTTTTTTAATTATAAATAACCATTTATTGTTTTTAAAGCAGTATATATGTATTGTAGAAATTTAAAAACCACACATAATAAAAAAAAAATAAAAGCACCAAATATCCTTCCAGGTCTTTTTGTGTATGTGTGTGTGTTTGCCAAAATCGATCATGCTGTATGTTCTGTTTTGTATTCTGCTTTTTTTGTTGTTTGTTAATAATTGCCATCTTTCCATGTCAATAAAATTTTATCCTATGTAACATCAAGGGCATGTGCAAATTTTTCCGTTTGTTCCAGAAATGTCTTTTATAGCTGGTTCATGTAAGTTAGGACCCAATCTAGATCCTTGCATTATGTCTGGTTGTTATGTTCTTTAAGTCGCTTCCAACCCAAAACAGTCCCTTTTTTCTCATGATGCTGACTTGTTAAAGAGACCACCAGTTGTCCTGCACAATGACCCACTTTCCAAATTTGCCTGGTTGTTTACTTGTGGTATCATTTGGTTTGTTACCCTATCCTATCCTGAGTTTTCTGTAAACTAGCTGGTAGATTTAAAGGTTTGATATTAAACATTTTGGTTAGAATACATTTTAGGTAATGTTATATGTTTCACATTGTGTTATATCGAGAGACCCGTTATGTTGCTAATATGATCCGTTGTTAGTGATGCGCGGAATTGGCCCCTGGATTCAGGTGATGATGGTTTAGATCCCTCCATTATAGTTACATTTCCTTGTTGCCAACTATAAAGTAATCTGTGTGATGTTATTTAGGCACTCTATGAATGGCAGTTATCTATCAACCACACACCAATTGATAATCCTTGCCCGAATCAGTAATTTCATTAGGATTGTAGAATAATTATGTTATAATTCTATCATTCCTTCAACATTATTATGTGGGATTATGTGTAAAGTCATGCTTTCCATTGTCAGCTGGAGAAATTATTGATTTTAATGTGGTCAGATTCCTCTTTTTTTTTCCCTAACGGTGTATCATTTTTAGGGTCTTGTGTAAGAAATTTTTTCCTATTCTACATTTTTTATTAGTTTTAAAGTTTTCCATATATGGGTCTTTTAATCTAATTCACTTTTGTAAATGTGAATTACAAAGGGATTTAACTTTTTTGTCCTACATAGAGTGAGCTAGTTTTCCCAGTGCCATCTACTAAACAGTCTGTGGTACCCAGCATCCAGGATGGCCACCAGCGATTCTTGCCTTCTGTTTTTCAGGCTCTTGTTTAGTCCCCTCCCATGAATAGGGCTGACCTATGTAACCAGTAGGATGTTGCAGAAATGATAGTGTGTGACTTCTAAAGCTAGTCATAAAAGACACTGCAGTTTCTGCCTCCCTCTTGGATCACTCACTCTGGGGGAAGCCAGCTGCTGTGTGAGGATACTCAAGCAGCTCCACGGAGAGGTCCACTTGGTGAGAACTGAAGCCTCCTGCCAGCAGTCAGCACAAACTCCCAGCCATGTGGGTGAACTATCTCAGAAGTAAGAGGATCTACTTCCCAATCAAGTCTTCAGGTAACTACAGCCATGGCCAACAACTGGACTTCAACTTCATGAGAGACCCTGGGCCAGGACCACCTAGCTAAGCCAATGTCAGGTTCCCAACTTCTAGAACTGTGTGAGATAACAATTGTTTATTGTTGTTTTAAGCTGCTAAGTTTGTAGTAATTTGTTACCCAGCAACAGGTAAGATTTTGGTATCTGGAGTGGGGTTCTGCCATAATAAAAACCTAAAATATAGGAGTGGCTTTGTAGCTGGGAAGTACGCAGAAGCTGGAAGGACTTTGAGGACAGTGTTAAAAGCCTCAAGAGCTTTTAAAGAGTCTGTTCGTAGAAGTCTGATGACCTTTGAGGAGGCTGCAGTGAGGAAAATGTTATTGGAAAGTGGTGTAAAGGGGATCCTTGTTATGTGGTGGTAGAAGTTTGTCAACATTGTTTCCTACAGGAATGTAGAAAGCAGAAAACATACCTAATGGACTGGGTGATCTCGCTAAAGAGATTTCCAGACAGAATGTTGAAGTTGCCACCAGATTTCTTGTTGCTTACAGTAAAATAGAAAGGAGAGGGTAAGCTCAAGAAAAAACAAGTTGAACAAAAAGAAGCCAGGAATTACTGACTGGGTTTGAAAATTCCCAGCCTTTCAGACAACAACTGATGTTAAAATTGACAAATGGCTTCCAGGCAAAGATCAAATACAAAGCATTCTCAGTAAAACGTGGTCTAAAGATGAAGTGGAGATTCTGATTGTAAAATCCTTTGTAGAACCTCAGAAATAACCGAGAAGATGCCTCAGAGAACCATTCAGTCAAATAATAGCACTTCTAAGAAGCTTAAGGGTGTTACCCGGCAGCAGTCTCAGCTGAAGCCCAAAGTAGAGAAGAGCTTATCTCACAAAGATTTGTGGGAGTGGCTTTTGTCTAATGACCTGAACCCCAAGACACCCATTAAGTTTTTAAGAGAATTATATTGGCAGAAACACTGCCAGCTTGGACTGAATGGGACAGAGACAGTGCAAGAGGAGAAGAGGCCTTTGGACCCCCAAAGTTCTCAGGCTAAGGAAACTGTGGAGCTGCAAACATAGACTATCTTTCATGGAAAAGGAAGAATGACTCAGTGCAGAGCCAAGAGCCATAGAGCATCATTCCTGGACAAGAGTAGGTATCAGAGCTCCCAGCATTTGTCCAGCTGGATTACAGAATTTCTTTGAAGCAGTGACTTATATGTGCCTCTTGTCCCCCCCTCTCCTTTTGAACAAGAGTGTCCTAGTGGTTATCCTAATGCCTGTTCCGCCATTGCATGTTGGGTGTGTGGAAGAGATAACTTGTCTCTTTAGTTCACAGGTCTTCAGATCAAGAGGAAGTGTACTTAAGGAGCTATAGTTAAGGCACTACACCCAAGGAACCTCATCCCCACCTGGACCTGATTTAGATGACAAGATTCTGTACTTCAAGCTGATGCTATAATGGCATGAGACTTTGGGGAATCTTGGGAGGGGGTGAGTGTTTTGCATATGGAAAGGATTTGAATCAGTGGGGGCCAGAAGGTGGATATGGATCCAGCCTCCAAGGCAGTCCCCAATGATTCTTGTGCCCTAGTACTCATTCCCTTGTGTAGTTTCCTCCCACATTGAATAGGGCTAACAAAACTAGGTCATAAAAGACATTGAAGCCTCCACCTTGCTCTCTGTTGGATTATTTGCTCTGGAGAAACCAGCTGCCATATTTATGAGGACACCCAAGCAACCCTATGGAGAGATCCAAATGACAGAGATCAGATGTTTTTTGCAAATAGCCCACATGAACTTGCCAGCCATGTGAATAAGCTTTCTCAGAAACAAATCCTCCAAACCCAGTCATGCCTTCAGATTACTGCAGCCCCAGCTGACTTGACTAAACCTCATGAGAGGCTCCATGCCAGAACCACCCAGCTAAGCTGCCCCTGAGTTCCCGACCCACAGGAACTGAGATAATAAATATTTATTGTTGATTTAAGCTGCTAAATTTGGGGACAGTTTGTTACACAGCAATAACCAATACACACTCCATACTTTCCCCACTGATTTGTGGTGTCCTCTTTATAAACATCAGTTCTCATATATGCCCCAGTCTGTTTCCAGGTCTCTGTCATGTTCCATTGCTTTTGTTTATTTCTACACCAAAACCACACTGTTTTCATTATTATGGCTTTGTAAGATATCTTTGTAAGATATACCTATATCTGGTAGGGTAAGTCTCTCTTCTTGGCTCTTTTTAAAAATTGACCTTAGTAGACTTTTATTCTTCGGTATTAATTTTAGAAAAAGTCTTAGGAGTTTCTCAAAAAAAAAATCTAGACTTTGTATTAGAATTGCACATCTAGTTTTTAGGTTGGGAGAGGTGAGAGGGATTTTGGCATGAAGATTCTGGAAGACAGAGAAGAGGCAAGAAGCCTGTGTGTCTGGTTCTGATTCTGCCTCTAACCTCCCATCTAGCCAGGTTCATTCATTCAACAGATACTTACTGAGCATCTACTATATAGTAGACACTTATTCCCTAGGTAGGAAGAGAAGACCATAAGCAAATATTTTTACCAAAAAATGAGAATGTGAGGCACTGAGTGCCATGACGCAAGTAAACTGATAATGTGAAAAGGCAGAAGTAAAGGAGGCTACTTGAGGCAGAAAGCATAGGGAGGAGGACCAGCAGCCTCTGAGGGGCACTGTTTAGGTTGAGATGGGACTCGCATGAAGGGGCCAGCCATGCGAACAGCCGAGTACAGAGCATTCCTGGCAGTGGGAACAGCAAAGGAGTGGAGGTGGGCAGTGCACAAACTGATGTGCAAAGGAACATCTGCGGGGCTGAAGCTCAGCAGGCAGGGGAGTGGGAGAGAGAAGATCAGAGAGTTCAGGGGCCAGCCTGGTGGCACAGTGGTTAAGTGCGTGCGCGCTCCGCTGCGGCATCCCGGGATTTGCAGGTTTGCGTCTCAGGAGCCTACCACTTGTCAAGCCATGCTGTGGCAGTGACCCATATAAAAGTGGAGGGAGGTGGGCATGAATCTTAGCCCAGGGCCAATCTTCCTCAGCAGAAAAAGAGGAGGATTTGCATCGGATGTTAACTCAGGGCTGATCTTCCTCACAAAAAAAAAAAAAAAAAGAGTTCAGATCCTGCAGAACCTTTTGGACCACTAAGTCTGGATTTTTTCCCAAAGGCGACAAGCAGCTTCTGAAGGCTTTTATGTAGGGGAGTGAGTGACCTTTGGTTGTGCTGTTAACCACCTTCCGCTTCTTCTCCAGCAAAAAAGGCAGAACCTGTCCCCGCTGTGCCTCATCCCCACGGTGACATCTCCCCGAGAGGAGCAGCAGCTCCTGGCCAGCACCTCCAAGGTGAGGCCCCTGAGCCCTGAAGGGTGGAGGCTGGGGGCCTCTCCCTGCAGCCTGACCCCCACCCTTCTCCATCCTCTCTCCCCCAACAGCCCGTGGTGAAGCTCCTGCACAACCGCAGTAACAACAAGTACTCCTACACCAGGTGACCACCTCGGGGCGGGGAGGTACATTGGGTGGAATCCTGGGCTCAAGCACAGCTCTGCTTCTGGCTCAAGGGGAGGGCTATGGCCACACACAGAGGTGAAAAGAATACCTACCTGGATGCAGATTCCAGCTCTGCCACTTACTCACTGGGTACTTTGGACAGGTCATTTTCACTTGTGAGCTTCAGTTTTATGGTCAGTAAACAGGTTCAGGTGAGGATTAGATGATAATGACTAGCATTTACTAAGTGCTTATTTTACAACAGGCATTGCACTAAATGCTTTACATATGTTTACTCACATAATCCTCGCAGTTGTTTCAGGTAGGTACTTTTGTGATCTCCATTTTACGGATGAGGAAATTGAGGCACCAGGAGGTGAAGTAACTTGCCTAGTGTCACTCAGTTAAAAAGCAGAGCTAGGATGCCAAGTGAGGCAGCCTGCTTCCAGAGCCTGCACTCTGGAGGTAGTGCAGGGGTAGCCACTCTGCTGTGCTGAGATTTGCTCAGCAAATGCTGCTTCCTTTCTGAGGCCTGCTTAGCCTGGCCCCAGGGGTGGAGGAAGCTCCCTGCTGGGCACCAAACTCCTGGGCAGGACCAGAGTGCTGGGTATCTGGGCCCCTATGCGAGGGGGAACAGAGGGAGGGAAGACAGTTGTGCTGAGGCCTCCTGGCCCCTTGATCCTCAGCACTTCAGATGACAACCTACTTAAGAACATCGAGCTGTTTGACAAACTGGCCCTGCGCTTCCACGGGCGACTGCTTTTCCTCAAGGATGTACTGGGGGATGAGATCTGCTGCTGGTCTTTCTACGGGCAGGGACGCAAAATCGCCGAGGTGTGCTGTACCTCCATTGTCTATGCCACAGAGAAGAAACAGACCAAGGTCAGAAGGGATTCAGGGCGTGGTCAGGGAGGGCTGTGGTGGTGGGCAGGACCAGGACCAGGCAGCTCAGCAGATCAGGCAGGGATAAGTCCATCACTGGGAGTCAGGAGCTGGAGTTCCAAGTTCTGGGGTCTTAGCTGTGTAACCTTGGGCAAGTCCCACTGTGGGTCTCTGTTTCTCTACCTCTGAAATGAGGGTGTGGGATTAGAGTGGGATTCTTACCCTAGGCCAGTTGAGTTTCAAGGCAATCTTGAAATAGTATGCAGGTTTGGGAGTGTGTATACGTTTTTCTGTATAGAAGGACCATAGTTGTCCTTAGACTCTCCGAAGGGTCCATGACTCAGAATAGATTCTTAAAACCTCAGGACCTTAGAACACACAGATCTCTTAGAACACACTGAGTTTGTAGGTCCTGAGTCATTAACATGGGAATCATCAGCAGATGCTTCCTGAGCCCCTGCTCTGCACTAAGCTCTGCACCAGGCTTGAAATCAAGGTGAATGAAATGCTGAGTAAAGTACAAGCCCTCTGACATGTCATCTAGCCCCTGATGATCTTATCAGCCTGGTCCCTTCTGACCTTGATATGAAAGATGGGCCTCAAAGATCTTGCACGCCTCTAAGCACCCAGTGCTATTTCACACCTCCCTCCCTTTGCACACGCTCTTCCCTCTTGGAATTATTTTTCTTCATCCCTGTCTGCCTAATGAACTTGTGCTTAATCTTTTAAGACCCAAGCCAGGCATCAGTTTCTTTGGGACATCTTTGCTCATGAACTTTCAATCGAACAACCCCAGACAAAGTTGGTCATACTCCCATCTTAGCTAACCATACTATTTATTGTAGTCTGCCAAGGGTGGAGAGTGGGGGAGTGTTTACTTCAGCAGCAAGGTGTTAGTTTCTTAAGGGTAGGGCTGTATCTTTTTTTCCCTATCTCTAGCACTAGCCAGGCTCTTATCATACAATGGAAGCTAAGAGACTTTATTGAGTGCATGAATGAATGAATGAATGTCCCAGCTTCCAAGAAGCTTCCTCTGTAATTGGGAAGACAAGAAGATAAACCAATAGTTAGAATGCAGCTTGTTGGGCCTGCCTGGTGGCATAGCCGTTAAGTTCACACGTTCTGCTTTGGTGGCCTGGGGTTCGCCAGTTCGGATCCTGGGCGCAGACCTACTCACCACTCATCAAGCCATGCTGAGGTGGTGTCCCACAGAGAGGAACTAGAAGGACCTACAACTAGGGTATGCAGCTGTGTACTGGGGCTTTGGGAAGAAAAAAGAAAAAGAGGAAGCTTGGCAACAGATTGTTACTCAGGACCAATCTTCCTCAAAACAAACAAACAATATATTCATAAACTTCCATGAGAAGGAACACACACAAAAAAAGTGAAATTTTTAAAAAAAAAAGAATGCAGCTTGTTAAGAGTTATGTTAGTCATATCCCTCCAAGCCACACGAGGGGAACCCCCAGTCCCCTTTTCAGTTCATCCCTTTCTATTCTCTCTTCATCACTCTGCCTCGTTGCATTGGCCTCCTTGCTGCTGATCTTCAAATAATACACTAAGAGCTCTTACACTTGCTGTTACCTCTTCCCAGACTGCTCTTTCTCTAGTTGTCCACCTGGCTCCTTCCCTCCCCTCTTTTGGCTGTTGATTGAATGTCATCTTCTCAGTGAGGCCTTCTCTGAACTCCCTCTTGGAAGTTGTAACATTCCTGGACATGGCCATCCCCACCAACTTCTCCTGCTGTATTTTTTCCTGTAACATTTATCATCATTATTAGTTTATATTTTATTGTATGTCTGTGCCCTCCCCCTAGAATGTGAACTTTCTGCAGATCTTTGTTTGTTTTGTTCACTGCTGTATTCCCAGTGCCTAGAACAACACCTGGTACAGTGCACTCACTCAGTAGATATTTGTCAAATGAAAGGATACACCAAGAGACTTGGCAGCAAAGGAGAGAAAGCAAATAACTCTGCCTGACTTCAGAGCTGGACCTTGAAGTTTAGTGTGACTTTGCTGAGTAAAGAAGCTGCAGAGAGGACAGTCCAGGCTAAAGAACCTGTGACTGCACAGGCTAGGAGGTGTGGCAGTACAGGAGCAGCTAGGCAGGGGGAGGCTGTGTGACTGGGCCAGAAGGTGGGAGCTGGGGGTTGCTGGCCTTTTGCAGGTGGAATTCCCAGAGGCCCGGATCTTTGAAGAGACCTTGAACATCCTGATCTACGAGACTCCTCGGGGTCCAGACCCAGCCCTCCTGGAGGCCACAGGGGGTGCAGCTGGAGGTGGCGGGGCAGGCCGAGGGGAGGATGAAGAGAACCGAGAGCACCGTGTCCGCAGGATCCATGTCCGGCGCCACATCACCCATGATGAGCGTCCTCATGGCCAACAGATTGTCTTCAAGGACTGACCTTTGACCTTTCTTCCTGTTTTCCTCCTCCCACTGGGACCCAGTCCCTCTCTAGCTTTTCCTCCCCTTCCCAGACTTTTGCCCCGGCTTTGCTGGCCAAGTCGTGGGTCTTCCTTCTGTCCCTTCACTGCATGGTACAGTTCACTTTGGCCCTTTTCCATTCATTCCCACCTCATTGCTAACAACACAGTACATTCCAGCCCCTCCCCTCAGTCAGAGCCCTTCAGAAGGCCTACATTCATTTCCTTATCCCCATCCTGGTCCTGCTACCTTCCCTCACCAGCTAGTTTAGAATGATTTAGAATTCCCTTTCTCTTTTTTTTAGTACATTGTACATGGCAAAGTGTCAAGCCAGCCCTTAATAACACCCACCACATTCTGAGCCGCCTCCTTACCATTGTGCAGGGTAGTTTGCCTGCCTCTTCCTTCCCCCACCATTCTCCCTACCTCCTTAACTTTCTACTAGGCTGACCTGGGCCTGCACCAGCTCAGCCATCTTCTCAATCTGTTTCATATTATTTATTTTAATTTTCTATTAAATTATTGGAATAAAGTTGAATTGAGGGTCTGGTGCTAGCTCCTGGGGAAAGGGCCAGGGAGATGGCTTGTACCTGGCTAGTTGGATGGGAGAAGACCCGAACTCCTGCCCCAAGCCTTTCCCTGGGGCTGGTAGCTGGGAAGAAAGTAGTCAGGAGTTAAGATTTAAAATCTGTATTTCAGTGTTTGCTGGCCAGTTCCCACCCTCAGCCCCACCCCAGCCCGTGCAATGGAGAGGAGGTCCTGGCTACCACTCAAGCCATCCCTGAGTGCAGCATCTCTCCAGCCCGATGTCTGAAGGGAACACCTTCCTTCAAGGGTCTGGTGCGAAGACAAAGTCGAGGGCCTGGCGCTCGGCCCCAGCCACGTTGGGGTGCCAGAGGTCCACGATGAAGACCACTCGAGGCCCATCTTCAGGGGAGCCTAGGGCACATGGGGACGAAGACAGGAGAGCAGCTGACATTAAGTACTTATCTGCCAGAGCACTCACCAAACTTTCATAAAAGCAACACTTGGTGAATAAGTGCCAGGCACCCTTCTAACCCTATGTGTGTTAACTCTTAATCATCAAAACAGAGTACCATAATTATTCCCATTTTATACAAAGTCACTGAGGCATAAAGAGGTTAAATAACTGCCCAAGGTCACACAGTAAGTGCCAGAGGTAGGACAGGAACCCAGGTGGTCCAGGTCTAGGGTCTTGTGCTGTTAACCACTTTGCTATGCACCTACATTAATTTATTTAAGCCTTGCAGTCACCTGATCAAGAAGGCAGTTGCCCCATTTCACAGGTGATTGGAGAAGTTATGTGACTTGTTCAAGGTCATGCAGCTGGAAAATGGTGGTGCTAGAAAAGGAAGCCAGTTGGGCCTGATGCTGCAGCCTCTAGTCTATTCCCCTTCACTCTTTAGTCCCTCATCCCCCCTAGCAGAACGGGAGCCCCATTACCATTATGAGCCACTGTGTGCAGAAAGGAATCATCCACCAGTAGACAGTGTCCCTCAGCCCAGCACTGGGGCTCACCCCCGACCACCAACTCACAGCCAGGGGGGATCTTCAGGCCTGTGGAAAGAGACCGGGGTATCCCAACATTCCTGCCTCTGTCAAAGGGGCCCACCCCATTCAGTCAGTAAGTAGATCTAAAGGTCTTAAAGGCCAGGGTCTATGCTGGTCTCTCCTTGCTCTCTGGAAGGTGATGCAAGTATAATTACAATATACTGTATGAAAGAAGTGCTAGGAGATGGGGAAATGCAGTGCAAAGCACAGTCTGTTCTGTTTCAGAGAAAAGGGAAGGCTTCCTGGAGGAAGTGGCATCTCCTCTTGGGCTTCTGACAGTTTAACTCAAGAATCGACTATGTGCTAGGCCCTCTCTTCCACGAGGTATAAAACTGATGGCTCCATCCTGGCCGAAGCACCACACAATCGAGTGCTGTGAGAAAACTGAGCAGCCAACTGAAATGATGGGGAATAGGAAGACATCCCAGAGGAAGTGTGGCAATTGAAAGTGTCCTGAAGACTAAGGAGGAGTTTTCCAGGAGGTGATAAAGTGATAAGGGGTAAAGACATTCTAAGTTGAGTATAGCATGTGTGTGGCATCTGCTAAGATCAGCCAGAGGCTTTTATGATTTAGGGCACAGTGGGAGGGAAGGGGAGGAAGAGAACAGGTGGGAGATGAGGAAAGAAAGGATCTGGACTTCATCCTGAGGCCACTGTGCTTAGAAGTGGAGGACACATCCAACTGGTAGCATGGGAGATGATTTTAGGCAAAACAAGGTCATCGCGTTAAAAATCAGAAAACTGTTCTTTTCCATTTTCTTTCAATCTTTAAAACATCAAAAAGAAAATTTCAGTTTGGTGCTACCATGACTTTAATACTCCACTAACATTGCTGCCTTCTAAATGAAGAGAGCATAGGCTTCAGTCTCTGAGAGACTAGAGTATTTAGCTAGAATTTGTAAAGCTTTCTTTTTTTAAGTTTCAATTTGTTTTTATGAGTACTTTCTATTTAGGGCAAGTAATACTGATGATCATTGTTCTATAAAGATTCCTTTAAAATAAATCAGTAAAATAAAACGTGGGGAAAGTCAATATGAAGAAACAGCACAGGTGGTAAATGACTATGGCAAAGCTTATAAAAATGGTTTGCAGATTGTTGAAGCTCAGGAAATACCGTGAAGATTTCTGAGGAGAAAGGCATGATCAGAACCACAGTGTAGAAGGCTCTGGTGGCAGGGCAGAAGAGAGTCTGGAGGGGGAATCATGGAGGCAAGGAGGTTGTCTGTAGGCAGCATCTACTTACCCAGATGACATCTGACCCGCGCATTGGTGGGCCCGCAGCGGCTCTCGAGCCGGGCCCCAGGCAGGAGGACGGAAAAGCCAGCATTGCCGAAGGTGTTGGCGTTCATAAAGCTCCGCAGCCCCCTCAGTGCCCGATAGGCTCCTGGGCACTGGCGGCAGTTGCTGGGTTGGCACCGGCCTGCTTGGTACAGCAGGAGCTGGTAGCACCCAGGGGCCAGGGGTGGGGACCAGCCCCGAGGCAGAGGGGTAGTCCCTGAGAAGTCGCAGCTCACAGCCCCAAAGTCCCGCAAAATGGCAGGGAAGCTGCTCTCCAGGAGCTCCACGTCATGCCGCTGGGCATCCCGTGGCACGAAGGGGGCTGAAGGCAGGTCTGGCAGGAAAAGCAGGCCTGGGCGCTGAATGCCCAGGACCCCTAGCCCTCCCCCAGGGCCTGGGCCACCCTGAGCTGCCCGCCTCACCCTACCCATCCCCGCCCAGGAGTAGCGTCTGGCATAGGCCCGAAGGCGACGGCTCACTAGGCCTTCTGTCCTGGGTCCTTCCCCAGGCTCCCCAGAGCTCCCTGGGCTAGGCCTGCCAGCTTCAGAGCATCCCCCAGGCCCACCACTGACACTCCCAGCCCGACTCCCATCCCCCAGGGCCTGCATGTCTTGGGAGCCCAGACGGTAGCAGTACCAGAGGAAAAGGGAAGTGAGGGCTCCAAGGAGCAGGGTAAGGGCTGAGGAGGCCAGGGGCAATGGCCATGCAGGTATGATGGGCAGGGAGGCCCTGGCCAAGAGGCCTGGGGCATCTTCCAGACCCCAGTTCCCCTGTCCCCCCAGTTCTCCTCCAGTTCCCTCCATGGCTGCTCCCTGGTTACCCCCTGGGCTGTTTCCCTTTCACGTTCCCACTCTTGGTTCTCTCTCCTTCTGAGGGCTTCTCTCCACCTTGTGTCTCCCTCTTTCTCACCTCCTTCATGTACCTCTAACTCTCCTTTCCCTTTCTTTCCTTCTAGCTTTCTCTCCTCCTATCTCTTCTTTCTCTTTGCAACTCTCTCCTCGTCCTCTTGCGTCCCCGCCCCCTCTCTTCTTTCTCCTTCCGGCAGTTTCTTCTCTCTCCCTCTGCCTCTCCTTTCCCCACCCTCTGTCTCCCCCTCTCCCTTCTTCTCTCCCCCCTCCACCCCCGCCCTTCTTTTCGTTCTTTCTCTTCCCCCCCTTTCCTTCTAGCTTCCCCAGACAGCAGTTCCTACCCCACCTGGACCCGCAGCCCCGGAACCCGCAACCAGTCGTCCTCCGCAGCGGCTTCTCTCGCTCCTTCCTCCCCCTCCCCTCCTTCCTGCCCTCGCTTCTCACTCGACCCGACCCGCGGGTCCTGTCTCTGTCTCACCCTCTCTCTCCCTCTCTCTCTCTCTCCTACTCCCTCCTTCCTTGGCTCCCACTCACCCTGACGTCACCCCTCCCCACAGTCCTCTCAGCTTAGCTACCCCCACCCCCGCCCAGTGGCAGCCGCAATTCAGCCTTGGGGTGGGGGTGGGGGGGTCGTTTCAAGATTTGCCTATCCCCCTGCCGGGCCTCGACGGGGCGCCACGTGGGGCGCAGGGGGCACCGTGCCAACCTCCAGCCGCCCCGCAATGCGAAAAGAAGGGGCGGGGCCTGAGGGAGGGGCGTGGCAAGCCAAGGGGCGGGGTGAGCGCGCGGACTGACGGACAAGGCCGGCGTTCGCGGACTGCGGACGGGGATGCCGCGGCCTGTGGGTCGGTCAGCCGGTCTCTCGACCAGTTGGCCTGTGACTTCCCCTCCCCCTTCGACTTCACAGAGCCAGCCCCCGGCGGGAGCCCGATTGATAGTGAAGGCAGCTTCAGCCAATCGCGCGGGGCGCCGGGGCCGGCCCGCTCAGGCGGGGCCGAGAAGAGCTGTCCGCTCGCCGGTGGTGCTGAAAAGGGCGCTCCAGGGGCGCTGTGAGAGACGCCAGGAGAAAAAAATCAAAGTTGAAGCCAGAGGGGTCTCCCCTCCCCAGATTCCGGCCCGTCATCCCTTAGACTTCTCACAAACGTGGAAACTTGCCATTCTCCTGGAGGAGGGGAAAGCCCATTCCACATGAGCTTCTGTAAAAGGAAAAGGGAAGTCCCATGGGGGGGTCTGGATGTAGGCAAGGGACATATTGGGGGGCTGAGCAGGCGCGAGCCCAGCTGTGCCGCCCCTTGGCACCCTGGGAAGAGGAGATTCAGATTCCAGATGTGCTGGAATCGCTGGGGGAGGGGGGCCTAATTACCGCTGGGACCAGAGTTTCCTTTGCCTCCCCCAGGGGCCGCGGGAGAGTGAGGATTACGGTCCTGGCTCATATGGTCCCTCCTTCCTCCATCTGCACTTCCTCCTCCTTCTCCGCCCCCCCTAAATAAATCCCAGGCCCCTCCCTTCGCCCATCCCCAGGATCTGACGTGTGCTCGACACCTTTCTCAGCTTCTCCCTCCCGCAGCTCCACTGCCCGAGCTTCGGCTCTCCAGGTTCCGCAACCCCCTCCCCTCCTCACCAAGCCCCACTAGAACACGGTAGGGACCCTCCTGATCCTCGATCCCACCCCAGGCCCCCGGAAGCTATTTTGCCTCTCCCCACTCCCCCAGCTTGGGGTCCAGCCAGCCCGGTGGACCCAGGCACCGGAGTAAGAAGGTAACCCAGACGACCCAGCCCCTTCGGCCTTTTCGGCCCCACCCCCTGCAGCCGGAGCCGCGCCCCCTCTTCCTCGGACCGAGAGCAGAGGACAGAAGAGATTGGGCTAAGGGGGGTGGGCTCTAGGCGCCCCCCCCAATTCTGCCCCTCCATCCCAAGGGCAGAGAAATTGTCTTCCTTGCTAACTACTGGCAGGAAAAAAAAAATTAAAGGGAAAGATAAAAGGAGACGGAGGAAAGGTGACAGCTAGATTATTTAGGAGGAGAGGAGAGAAATTCGTGTGAGTCGCCATGGGGACTCCCAGGGCCCAGCACCCGCCACCTCCCCAGCTGCTGTTCCTAATTCTGCTGAGCTGTCCCTGGATTCAGGGTAAGGACATGGGAGCATGGGGGTGGGCCCTGGGAAGGCCCCCAGCGGGGTCTTCTACCCTCCTTTCTTGAAACATCCTGGGCTTTCCGAGCTCCTGGGGGAGGGGAGGGGCATAGCTGTCCGGGAAAGGGTAAGCCAGGGCTTTCCAGCTTGTACCTGGAGCCCCTAATCCCCCATATTGAGAAGGTGGAGAAATGAATGAGGGGAGCTTTTAGCAGCGTCTCAGGGGTTAAATCCAGGAAGAAGGGCTGGGGAAGTTGTGGGGGGGATGTCTGCGGAGGTGGCAGAAGCACGCATGGCACCTGGGTGGGAGATGGAGGTGCTGGGAGAGATGCCAGTCACTGCACACACAAATGTTCTTGGACGTATGGACAAAGACAGACGTACAGATGCAATGCTCAGAAACCAGATATTTAGTCCCCTACTCTGACCCCTGGCCAGACTCCAGGGAAGGGGGCAGAGACTGCAGAGAGAGAGAGAGAGAGAGGGAGAAAACACCACACTGCAGAGACAGAAACCCGGAGAAAAAGCTGGGCACTGCGGAAGCAAGGGCTGGGAGGTGCTGCCAGACCTTCCGCAGAGCCCCAGTGTTGTGGGGAGAGCACCACTGAGGTGAAAATGAAGGCAGCACCGTTGCCCCTTCTCTGCCCTACTGGCGCTGTCCAGGGTTCATAAGAGCCAAGGTGCTCACCGAAGGCCCACATGGCCTGGGAAAAAAGGAGGAGAGGAAAGTGTAGGAGTGTGAGGAGCAGCTGAGAGCCCCTCCTCCAATCTTGGCTTTCAGCCCAGCCTGGGACCCTCTGAGCTCCTGCAGGCCCAGCTGACTGAGGAGGGAGGAAGAGCTCTGGAAAAGATCTTTCTGGAGAAGGAAGGAGTGTGGGGCAGTGGAAGGGCTCACACAACTTCCTCTTCTAGGTCTGCCCCTGAAGGAGGAGGAGGCACTGCCAGAGCCTGGAAGTGAGACCCCTACAGTAGCCTCCGAGGCCTTGGCCGAGCTGCTCCATGGGGCCCTGCTGAGGAGGGGCCCAGAGATGGGCTACCTGCCGGGTGAGGCCCCCAGAGTGGCAGGAGTGACACAGAGGCAGAGGGAGGGACATTAACTCTGGGAGATGGGGAGCCAGGCCAGTGAAATTCAGAGGGAGACAGAGAGAGATGGTTAGACAGAGTCAAAACTGGGCATAGACAGTCAGAGAACCAGACAAATAGAGACAGAATGATCGAGAGACAGAGCCACACAGAAAAACAATCAGAGAGAAAGACAGATGGAAACTCAGAGAACCAGAATCAGAGAAACAGTGGGAGACATAGAAAGAGAGAGAAATGCAGAGACTAGTCGATCTAGAATTATAAAATCAGAAAGTGATAAGAATACTAAACTGAGATAGGGAGTTCCAGAGAGAGTAAAACAGAGAGAAAGGGGTAACCAGGAGAGGGAGCCAGATCTGAATGGAGAGGCAGAGAGAGGGGCTCAAGGAGACTGTCAGAATGGAATGGCCTGGGTAGAGAGGTTGAGAGGGGAAGAGAAGGGGGAGGGAGGGTGAGGGCAGACTGTGGAAGACTTGGGAGGAAGTGGGGAGTTTGGGTGGGGAAGAAGAGGTGGGGGAGAGTCTGCAGCTTGTTGGGGAGGTCTTTTGGGTTCAGTGGGGAACCCCCAGTTTCCTTTAGCCCTGCTCCCCACCCAAGGCCCACCAATTTGCTCCTTCTGTGCCCTGACTTCCCTTGCACTGTCCCAGGATCTGATCCAGACCCCACACTAGCCACCCCTCCAGCCGGCCAGACTCTTGCAGCACCCTCCCTGCCGCGGGCCACTGAGCCAGGGACAGGGCCTCTGACAACAGCCGTAACCCCTAAGGGAGGCAGGGGGACAAGCCCCACGGCGCCAGAGCTGCTGACCCCGCCCCCAGGAACTACGGCCCCGCCCCTTCTCGGCCCCGCCTCCCCAGGCCCGCCCCTCGGGCCTGAGGGAGGAGAGGAGGAGACCACGACCACCATCATCACCACGACAACTGTCACCACCACGGTGACCAGCCCAGGTGAGGCGATTGAAAGCGGATGGGGTAGTAGTGCAAGAGCACGGATGTGGGAGAGGCTGCTGGGAACGTGTGGAATAAGGGGTCTGGGTACAGACGGAAGAGCGGCTTCTGCTTAACAATGAAAGCTAGTATTTATATACCCTTACTATGTACCAGCACTGTTCTATGTGTTTTATCTACATTAGAGTTGGGGAAGGGGGTTCTGGGCACAGGTGGAAAAGGGAGCATTGGATAAGGATAGTGAGGGGTGCTGGGGAGAAGGCAGATGAGGACCCCAGAGTTGCTTGGCTGGGAGGACAAGAACACAGGGATTCTCAACCCCAGGCACTTATATCTCTTTAGTTCTGTGTAATAACAACATCTCCGAGGGCGAAGGGCATGTAGAGTCTCCAGATTTAGAGAGCACGGCCAGCCACACCTTGGGGCTCCTGGACTGCACGTACAGCATCCATGTCTACCCCGGCTACGGCATTGAGATCCAGGTAACTGGACTTATGCATGTAATTGAGAAACCTCCAAGCCCTTTCCTCGGGGCCCAGGGGTGTGCACAGCTTTGGCCTGGGAGCCAGAGAACCTGTTTTCTGACTCAGATGGGCCTGTTTTCTGAGGATCTCAAAGACTCCCCTAGAGTTCTACAACTCGGCCGATGTCACCATGGTTTTTGGGCTGCCATATACAGGGAAAAGGAAGGCAAGGGCAGGGGGCTTACGGGATCACCCACCCTGGCTGACTTGTCGTGACGGGTCTGGGTCTGGCTTCTTTAGGTGCAGACGCTGAACCTGTCTCGAGAGGAGGAACTCCTGGTGCTGGCTGGTGGGGGGTCCCCAGGCCTGGCCCCCCGACTCCTGGCCAACTCTTCCATGCTGGGAGAAGGACAGGTTCTTCGGAGTCCAACCAACAGGCTGCTCTTGCACTTCCAGAGCCCACGGGTCCCAAGGGGCGGTGGCTTCAGGATCCACTACCAGGGTGAGGAGTCTGAGGTGCTGGGGGAAGGACACAGGCCACAATGGGCACAGGGGACATCTCTAGGAGCCTTCCAACCACAGGGCGATGTCGGGGGTTTTTCCTCCCGACTAGGACCCCAGGGGGCAAAACCCTCAGAGGAGACCTGTACCCTTTTATTTCACACACTCACAGACCTCCATGTGGGTGTGCACACATCCAAGAGGCAATTCATCCATTCGCTGAGCAAATGTTTATCCAGTGCCCATTTCATACTGGCCCTGTGTTAGCCTTGGGGAGAGGAATGAACAAGCCAGATACAAATCTGACTTCAAGGAACTCAGAATCTAAGTAAGGAGATGGACAAGTAATCAGGATGATTACAATTCACTGAGATAAGGACCCACATCCCTATAATGGAGGAAACACAGGCAGGAGCAAATATCAAAGGGACCTAAATTTCTCCTAAGGAATGTTGGGACACCTCCTTGGAGGAGGTGATGACTAAGCTGAGACCTAAAAGATGAGTTAGCTAGGGGAAGGTGGGAGGGGGAAAAAGAGGAAGGCAGATGTCTAGATGGATGAAAAAGCACGCTCCAAGACCCAGAGAGGAGGAAAAAAACGTGACCCCCTTGAGGAGTTGAAGTAATTCAGCATGGGAGATAGAATTGTCCTAGCTGTGTGACCTGGGACAAACTACTTAACCTTTCTGCGCCTCATTGTTGCATCTGAAAAATGGGGATCATAATACTTACTTCGTGATATTATTAGGAAGATCAAATGTGTTAATACATATCAAGTGCTTAAACCAGTATCTGGTACACAGTGAGAGCTCAAAAATGACAGTCACGGCTCTTATAGTACAAACACAGAAAGTAGGGAGGACGGAGAAGTAGGCTAAGAGACCAGACTGGGAGGTAGGTTGGATTCAGATCATCAAAGGCCTTATCAGGGGCCGCTTGGTGGCACAAGCAGTTAAGTGCGCGCGCTCCGCTGTGGCGGCCCAGGGTTCACCAGTTCGGATCCCGGGTGCGCACTGACGCACTGCTTGGCAAGCCATGCTGTGGCGGCGTCCCATATAAAGTGGAGGAAGATGGGCACAGATGTTAGCCCAGGGCCAGTCTTCCTCAGCAAAAAAAAAAAAAAGAGGAGGATTGGCAGATGTTAGCACAGGGCTGATCTCCTCACAAAAAAAAAAAAAAAAAAAAAAAAGGCCTTATCAGCTTCAGTAAGGATTTCAGACTAATTTACCCTGCAAGGGAAGGGGGGACATTTTGATTTTTTTTTTTAACTGGGAAAGATTCACCCTGAGCTAAAATCTGTTGCCAATCTTCCTCTTTTTTTTTCCTCCCCAAAGCCCCAGTACATAGTCATATATTCTAGTTGTAAGTCCTTCTAGTTCTTCTATGTGAGCCACTGCCACAGCATGGCTACTGACAGACAAGTGGTGGGGTTCCGTGCCCTGGAACCAAACCCAGGCCGCCAAGGCAGAGAGCACCAAATTTTAACCACTAGGCCATCAGGGCTGGATCCATTTTGAAATGTTTTAAGCAAGATAGTGACAGCCTCAGATTTGTGACTTAGAAGGATCTTGCTGACTTCTGGAGGCAGGGAAGTGGGGATGTATCCATGCACAACTGCATTCATGAGCATCCACCCACCAACAACCTACACGCACATGTACATCCATACTTGCCTGTGTGTACGGGAACCTTCCCACCATACAAGCGTATGTTCTAGCACACATATGTGCATGAGGCAAGGGGCCCAGTCCACTGTCGCATTCCAGAACCTGCTGCCATCTCCAAAGTCCCTTCCTGTGCTCCTCTGAAACAGAGGGAATAGTGTGTTGTGCCAGTGACCCCTTCACATCACCACATGGCCTTGCCTGTCCTGTCGTGAGCTCTGCTGAGCCCAGATCCCTTGTGGACCTTGTCCAGGACACACAAAATCCATATCCCTTCCTCACACCCTCCACAGCCTCTCCTGAGGCCTCTGCTCAGGACTTGCCCTAGGGTCTCATGTGTGCAAGGTGGAGGCGCCCAGCACCAGGCCTATTTGTGGAAAGACCAGTGAGCTAGGCGACATGGTGGTGGTCAGAGCCTCGTTGTTGAGGAGCAAGCACGTGCCTTGAGGGCCCAGGGCCACGGGCTGGACTTCAGATATTACAAAATGGCTCCTCGCTGGCTCCTTTAAGCAGCCATTTCCCTAGGGCATTGAAAATAGGACTCTTTAGGCTAAGTGGAACATTTAGGGAAGCAGGGCTATTGCATAAATTGGCCTTCATTACCTGCCTCGGTCTTCCCTGCTTTGCAGCTTCTCCAGGCACCTTCGGGACCGAGGTCCTGTTTAAGCCCTTCCCAATCTGCACTAGCTGGGGCCTCTGGTCCAGAGTGCCCTCATTAGCTTCTCTGAAAGGCCAAAGGCTCTGTCACCCCTCACCTCAAGTCCAGCAAACGTTCCCATTTACAAAACCCCTTTCACCAACTGTTGTTTCGTTTGCTTCTCACAGCAACCTTGGGGGTGGCCATTGTCAGCTCCACCTCTGAGAGGACAAAAAAGGCTCAAAGGTCATATGGATTGTTCAGCCACCTGCAAACTCATCGCAGAGTCAGAAGTCAGATCCCCGAGTCCCTGACTCCCAGGCATTCATTAGTTGAGGCTGAGGGGCAGCGGATTAACATCTTCTGAGCACTTTCTGTGTGCCAGGTGCTTTGTGTGTTTCTCTTGTTTAACTTTAAGGCCAGTCTTCAATGATAGGAATTATTGTTGCCATTTGCAGGTAAGAGGCCCTGGTGGTGAAGTCACCTGCTCAAGGTCATACAGCTAATAAGTTGTGGAGCTAGAACTGGAACTCAGGTCTGCCCATCTCCAGATCCAGTGCTCTTTGCACTGTTTGCACTGCCTCTTGGCTGCATCAATCGATCAGCTAGGCTAGGGTTTTAGGAGACAAAATAAATAAGGCTTGGTTCAGTTTCATAATGGCAATAGACAGCAGTTAACGTGATGATAAAATTATACATGCAGATATCATGTATAGGCAAGAAAGCAACTAACTCTACTGGAGAGGGGAGGGGTCAGGAAGACTTCCTGGAAGAGGTGATACTTATGTTACTCTTTGAAAGATGAGAAAGAGCAAGAAGAGGGCCTTGCAGGTAGGGGAAATAGTGTGAAAAAAATTGAAAGTGGGACAGTAGAGAGTCAGAATACTATGTTGTGTAAAATATATGGGTCACAGGTGCTGAGAACTAAAGTCAGATGTGCTGGGCTGGACCCAGCTGTGGAAGGGGCTTGAATGTCAATCTAAAGCATTTGGATTTGATTCTGTTGGTCATGGAGAGCCATCACAGAGGCTAACATTTATTCAAATCACTGTGTTCTAGAAGGTTGTTTTTGTGTCTATCTCAGTAGACTGTGGACTCCCGAAGAGCAAGGCCTAGGTCTTTTTCGTCTCTCTGTCCCCAGGACCCAGCCAAGGAAATGCTTGTTGAATTTTGAAATAGGGAGAGAACTAGGTCTCTTACAGAATCACTCAGGGCTGGAGTCAGAAAAAGCAAAGGCCCAGGCAAGCTGGTACCTCCAAAACCCTCTGCTAACCAGAGCCTGCCCCTCCTACAAGACCCAGCTCTGGTGCACTTCCTCCAGGAAGCCCTTCTTGATGAGCTCTGCTTGATCTGAAACAAACACACAGAGCTCTGTCAGCCTCAAGTTCAGAGTCCATCATTTACTACCACGTCACTTTCTATTTATTTATTTTATCCCATATGATTCCACGAGAATTTCAGGAGACTTTCAAAAAAGAATGCACACAATAAAATAAAATAGAATAAGTAAGAAAAAAAATTGGCATCAGGTAATGCTTATTATAGTTGAAAAACTAGAATGTGGATGGACAAGCCATTGTGCTAGGGACAAGGCTTAATCTGGTTCTGAGCTTCCTAGCAGCCAGTGCAAGAAGAGAGATTACACAGTTTTCACTGCAAGAAAGGAGAAAACAAACCATTTCCTTAAGGAAAGCAAAGCTTTCCCAGGCTGGCCAGGTGGCATAGCAGTTAAGATCAAGTTCATGTACTCTGCTTCGGCGGCCAGGGTTTGCAGGTTCGGATCCCGGGCGTGCACTGACATAGCGCTTGTCAAGCCATGCTGTGGCGGCGTCCCATCTCAAGTAGAGGAAGATGGGTGCAGATGTTAGCCCAAGGCCAGTCTTCCTCAGCAAAAAGAGGAGGATTGACATCGGATGTTAGCTCAGGGCTGATCTTCCTCACAAAAAAAAAAAAAAAAAGCTTTCCCTAGCACTTCACTTTCACTAGGGGATTCATTTAGGGGGCACTCAGTATTAAGGTCTTTAATGACAAAATAGTCAAAGTTGCTAAAGGAGTTTCATGTGGCTCCTCTGGATGAAAGCTGAGGGTATAATACCACAGTGCACCTTAGTGGAAGAAAGTCCGTGTGTATGGAGGGGAGAAAATGCTATGAGGCAACTTGGAGCCTCGATTTCCACATCTGGAAAATGGGTCACAGTCTTTCTCTCACTACCTCAAAAGCACAGTGTGAACTCACTTTGGAAGCTGAAAAAGTTCTGCAGATACTATTTGTTATGATTAGAGTTGGATGGGGTTCAGAGTGGTCAATTGATTCGTCTGAGATCACACAGCAAATGAATGCTAGGGTCCAGAATTTCTTTAAGTCTCAGCTACCTCATCTATAAAATGGGGGCCAAAGTGAGTAGATTGCACAGATTAGGGGAGATAAGGGATGTTGAAATGACCCCTTCATGAGGCAATGTGCCCATGTGAGGACTCCAGGCTGGAGCCAGTTTGTGCCGCCAGGGGGACCTGGAAAGAGAAGAGAAAGTGCTGGAGGACTGGTGAGAGAGGGTGGCATGGGAAAATGAGTCCTCCTTCTCCCTGCTCTGCCTGACCCAGCCTACCTCCTGAGCTGCGGCTTCCCTCCCCGGCCAGCCCATGGGGATGTGAGCGTGACCGACCTGCACCCTGGGGGCACTGCCGCCTTCCACTGTGATTCAGGCTACCAGCTGCAGGGTGAGGACACCCTCATCTGCCTCAATGGCACCCGGCCAGCCTGGAGCGGTGACCCCCCTAGCTGCGTGGGTGAGTCTTCTGCCACCATAGGTGGGGGCTTCTGTCCTGGGAGCCCCATAGGGAGGGCCCTATCTTGGGGGTCTCCATCTTTGGGGCAAACCCATCTTGAAGGGGTTTCTACCCTGAAGAGTCCCTACCCTGGAGTCTCCATCTTGAGCGCTTTACTCTGAGGGTCTCTATCCTTGGGGGGTCTCCACCTGGGATGTCTCACCTGGAGGGTTTCCATGTTGTGAGTCACCATTCCGGAGACCCTTTCTTTCAGAGACTCCTCATTCTTGGAGTCCATCTCTCGAAGGTCTCTATCCTGAGAGTCTTCATCCTGGGGATCCCCATCTTGAAGGTTTTCCATCTGAGGGCTTCAATTTTGGAGATCTCTATAACTCCCCATCCCAGGATGTCCACATCTGGAGAGTCTTCATTTTAGTGGAATCTCCATCCTGGGGGGTGTCCGTCCTGGGTTTTTTCTATTCCAGGGCTGGTTCCCCACCTGGGTGGTGGCCTGGAAAATGTCCTGTCCTCTGGGGTGAGCCCATAGGGCAGAGGCCATCCTGAGGCCAGGTCCCAGCCAAAGGTGTGGATGCCACAGCTCTCAAGATGGAAGAAGCACAAGTCATCTTAACCTGCCCTCCCTCTGCCCGCAGCATCCTGTGGCGGCACCATCCACAATGCTACACTGGGCCGCATCGTGTCCCCTGAGCCTGGAGGAGCTGCGGGGCCCAACCTCACCTGCCGCTGGGTGATTGAAGCAGCTGAGGGTCGCCGGCTACACCTGCACTTTGAGAGGGTCTCGCTGGATGAGGACAATGACCGGTGAGGATCTGAGCCCCTGAGGTCCCCACTTCAGGGAAACAGGGAGACTGCAGTGGGGAGTCAGACAAACCTGGGGTGGATCCCAGTTGGGATATGTGTCAAACACACGTTAGTCCTTCCCCTTTCTTAGGCAGCATAGCTGTGCAAACTTAGAGCCATCACTTAACCTCTCTGTGCCTCAGTTTCCTGGTCTGTAGAATGGAGATAATAGTACCTCCCTCCTAAGGTTTTTGTGAGGATAAATGCATTAAGATACGTAAAGTGCTTAGGAAGGTGCCTAGCACACAATAAGCACTATAAATGTGTTTGCTGTCATCATCATCATCATTACGTTCTTTAACCACTGGTATCCCAGCTCTGCCACTAGTTGCTATGTGATCTTGGACAGGTTACTTAATCTTTCTGTATCTCAATTACCTCATTTATGAAATGAGGGATAATAACAGTATCTGATTCCAGGGTTCTTGTAAGAATTGAATGAGAAAAAATGTGTAAAGGCTTAGAAGAGTACATGGCATACAGTGAATGTTTGATAATAATAGCTTTGAAAATAAGTTAGGAGAGCAGGCAAAATGTGAGGCAGCTTCTGAGGGGAAACTGAGCTATTGGCCACCCTTCTGTCCATCCCAGGCTGATGGTGCGTTCAGGGGGCAGTCCCCTATCCCCAGTGATCTATGACTCGGATATGGATGATGTCCCAGAGCGGGGTCTCATCAGTGACGCCCAGTCCCTCTATGTGGAGCTGCTCTCAGAGACGCCTGCCAATCCCCTGCTGCTAAGCCTCCGATTTGAAGGTAACTGTCCCTCCCTACCCCCAGGCCCCAGTTCCTGCACCTTCCCCTCTTCCTGACACCATAGGCATGGCCACAAGCATATATTCCATCCCTGCTCATCTCTGTGTTTGGATCCCTGAAGCCTGACTTGCCTCCCCACCCCAAAACTACAAGAACCCCTTCATATGGACCGGTTCTAATTCCCTGAGGGGGCCTTTTCTATGAAAGCTTCATGTATGGCTGGATCCAGGTACACGCCAGGAGACCAGTTACCTCAATCTCTCAGTTCTTTCCTCCGTGTTGACTTCATTCTCAGGCAGGCTCGCCATCTGTGGCGGACCTACCAGTTCCAGACTGACACACCATCAACTTAGTAATTCCATCAGAGAAAGAGAAGGCACACTTCTTTCCTGAGAGCTCCAGCAAAAATGCCAGGGAAGGCTCTCATTGCCCTGGCTTGGGTCTTGTGCCTATGCCTGAGCCAATCAGTGTAGCTGGGGGCAGGCTGTATTATGATTGGCAGATCCATATCACGTGGCCATCCCTGGTTGGCCCTAACTGAACCTCGTGGACTGGAAGTCAGGGAGGTGTGTGTCCCAAAATGAAAATAGAGGTGCTGTTACCAGAAGAAGGGGGACTGGATGCTGGACAGGTAGAAGCAAGGAGGCCAGTGATCATGGGAGAAGAAGCATTTGAACTGGGCCTTACACAATAGAGAGAATTTTAAAAGAGAGAGATTGGGAATGAGCATCTCAGGTGAAAGGAACAGTGTGAGCAAAGGTAAAGGGGCAGAGAAATGCCCGGTATGTTTGGGAAACAGACTTTCAGTGTGGCTGGAGCAGAGGATTTGTGCAAACAGTAGCCAGAGAGAGACAAAGAAAGTGAAATGCTCAGAGGTGGGAGGGTCTAGTTTCTGGTTTGAATCATGGGAGAAATGGAATTGGCACTGGGCCCTGACGGATGCATAGGATTTGGACATGATACCTTATCAGGTTAAGTGATGGTGAAATAGAACAGTGGATCTGAAAAATAAATTGCATGTTAGATTCTGTGAGTGCAAAGAAGACTCCTAGGTTTGAAGCCTGCCGCCATACTTGCAGGCCGCTGCTGCTCCATGAGCCTCAGATTTCTCGTTTGTATCATAAGCACCTAAGTCTTACCTCAAAGATAGTTTTGCAGCTAAGATATGATCAAAATGGGCAAAAACTAAAATGTTCTATAAACGTTCATTTTTGCTGACTTAGTCCAAAGTCAAAACTGAGTAGCTTTTGTGTTAGCTGCACTTTTGGATTCTGGCTGCAGCATGGATAATCAGAACCAACAGTGATTTTTGAGGAGAGAACATACCTACATAAGCCAGCTCTCCAAAGGCACCTGTTTCCCCTGCTCCTTTGCAGGTTCCAGAGCCAAGTGTCTCTGGCTGGGAATCAAGCAATCTGGGTTTGAGACGTAGTTCTGCCACCACCCTACTGTGTGATATTGGGCAAGTGGCTTTGTGTCTTTGGGTCTCAGTTTCCTCATCTGTGGAATGGTGGCTGGGATTTGACTAGCCTAGGGTTTCCCTCCAGAGGCTGGGGAGGTAACAAATGTATGAATGAGGAGTGTTAGGGTTTTGGGGAAACTGAAGAGTGAAAGCTAAGCCCACTGAAACAGCCCACTGAATAGCCAAACTTGAATTCAGTGCCAGTCCTCCAGTTTGAGATCCCTTGAGGCCTGTCCTTATGCTTAATTTCTGTGACTGACTCCTCTCTAGCCTTTGAGGAAGATCGCTGCTTCGCCCCCTTCCTGGCACATGGCAATGTCACCACCACGGACCCTGAGTACCGCCCAGGGGCGCTGGCCACCTTCTCATGCCTCCCGGGATATGCCCTGGAGCCCCCGGGCCCCCCCAATGCCATCGAATGTGTGGATCCCACAGAACCTCACTGGAATGACACAGAGCCAGCCTGCAAGGGTGAGCCCTCCACATCCTCTTCAGTCTACAGACTACCCCCTGAGCCAGGGATCCTAGGAAGGCCATTCAGGAAGGAGACCTGCATATCCAAACCTAATAAACCCAGGCCTTGGATAAATCCCTGTCCCTTTCAGAGACTCAGTTTTCTTAGCTAAATAATTGGTGGGCTTGTTACAGAATTCAGGGGTCACAACCCAATTGCCTTCAAGAGCTAGAACTGGAGTTGGGCTAAGTCATGGATTGGGTGGTGATGGTAGGCTGGAGAGGGGGTGGCGTTAATTAGGAGCAGGGCTGAGGATTGGGCACAACAGGACTAGATGTGGCAGGAAACAGCTGGGTAATAGATAGTAGGAAACCTGTGAGGCAGTCTGGTGCACACAGTTGGGAGTGGTGAGGACTGTGGTGAAATGGAGACTGCATACCCACCTGCGTCCTGAATCTGACACCCCTTCTACCCTAGCCATGTGTGGAGGGGAGCTGTCAGAGCCCGCTGGTGTGGTCCTCTCTCCCGACTGGCCCCAGAGCTATAGCCCCGGCCAGGACTGCGTGTGGGGCCTGCACGTCCAGGAAGAGAAGCGCATCTTGCTCCAAGTCGAGATGTATGCTTGGGTGTGGCAGCGGGTGCGGTGGGTGTGGACTCTGAGAAGTGTGGTACTACAATGCACTAGCCTGCATGCGGAGCCTGGCTGGCTCACAGGTCTACACAAGATCCCGCCAATGTATGTCTGATGAAAGAGGCGACTAAGGGTTCAGGACAGGGGTGTGGGTTGTCAGGTAGACCTAGGTACAAACCATTTATTTAGCCAGGCGACGTAGGACAAGTAAATGGGGTAATGCAGCCTTCCTCAGGGACTATTGTGAAACAGGGGCTCTGGCCTTGGTGTCTCTCGCTTTTTGGCTGTTTCTGAGACCACCCCTGCAGCGATTTCCAGGGACCCAGGCTTAAGCTGTTGGGTCATCACCAACACACAAGATGGGTGTGGGTGTAGGGAGAATCCAGTGAACTGATTTGGTACGAGGTGGTCAGGTGATTGGGCAGACACAGAAGTCGGTGATCCCCAAAAGCAGAGCTACTCAGGCGGGGCCTAGAGTTGGGCGGGGAGGTAATGAGCTGGTCTGTGATTGGTCAGAGCTGGAGTTGAGCTAGGCTGCGCATCACCTGGTGACGGAGGAGGGACTGGAGAGCGGGAGAGTTAGTGATGAGCAGGGGTGGGGATTGGGAAGCAGGAACTGGGAGGAGCCACTGAATAAGTGGAACCTGGAGCGACTATTATAGAGGAGAAGCCCATAATTGGTCAAAACTGAGCGGGGCCAGACCTGGGATAGGAGAATGTGAGGCGGGACTAGAGAGTAGGTAGGGTTACTAATGAACTGAGTTAGGGATTGGGCAGAACCGGATGGAGGGGCCTATCGTAGCCCAGCCCCCATATCTGGTCCCACTCCCTGCAGCTTGAATGTGCGCGAAGGGGACATGCTGACGCTGTTCGACGGGGACGGTCCCAGCGCCCGAGTCCTGGCCCAGCTGCGGGGACCTCAACCGCGCCGTCGCCTCCTCTCCTCTGGGCCCGACCTCACGCTGCAGTTCCAGGCACCGCCCGGGCCCCCAAACCCCGGCCTGGGCCAGGGTTTCGTGTTGCACTTCAAAGGTACCGAGGTCTAGGGTGCCGAGACGGGCAAGGGTCCGGCAGGCCAGAGATGCCGGGAGGAGCGAGGCCCCCGAGGCTGGAAGGGAGCCTCGAGTCGCAGGACAGGCCTCCAAACTCGCTGTCTCTCCTCTGCAGAGGTCCCGAGAAATGACACGTGCCCCGAGCTGCCGCCTCCGGAGTGGGGCTGGAGGACAGCTTCCCACGGGGACCTGATCCGGGGCACGGTGCTTACGTACCAGTGCGAGCCTGGCTACGAGCTGCTCGGCTCCGACATTCTCACCTGCCAGTGGGACCTGTCCTGGAGCGCCGCGCCGCCTGCCTGCCAAAAGAGTGAGCCCGGGCTCCGCCTTTGCCCCTCAGGGCCCCGCCCCTGCCCACGTGGGTTTCGCGGCTCCGCTTGGGCCCCGCCCCTTCCCTCTGCGCCCTGCCTCCGTCCTTTCTTGTCCCCGCCCTTGTCCTGTCCAGTCTCCCTCCCTTCGCTCTGGGTCCTGCCCGGATCTTCCTTAGGCCCCGCCCACATGCCCTTTGGGTTCCACTCCTCTGCTCCTCGGTGCCCCGAAACTGTCCCTCCCGGGCCTCGCTCTCATCTCCGAGCCGCGTCCCTCTCTCTCGCACTGTTCTGGGCTCTGACCCGGTTTCCTCTGGGTCCCGCCTCACCTCGTGTCCCCGCCCCCATAGCCTCCTGGCCCCGCCTCTGCCCCGTCTGAGTTCCACCCCTCCCCGGCCCCGCCCCATCAATCTCGGTTCTGCTCTTCCCGTTCTGGGCCCTGCTCCAGTCTCTCAGTCCCTAGCCTTGACATTACAGGAGTCACTTTGCTAGGGCCTAGGCTCCTGAGAGAACTTGGTTTAGTTTAATGCAGTCATTGAAGCCCCATGCTGTGTTGGGGTTGGGGTTATGCGGAGGGGTTGGACCCCCTCCCTACCCTGATGGAGCTCACAGTCTGGGAGGGGGACAGATAGTTAAACAACTCAGGATATTTACAGAGTGGTAACCGCTGGGTGAATTCGGGCAAGGACCTTAATATCTCTGAGCATTGGCTTCGTCATCCGTGAAGTAGGAGTAGGGGGTGGTGAAGAGCAAATGAAAAGTTTTTCACACAGTGCCTGGTGTGTGTAAACAGTGAATGAGAAGGAGCTGCTATCAGTATGAAGAAGGGCTGTGGGAAGAGGGCTGGGTTAATTGTCCCAAAGATGGGGCAGGAGATTTCACAGAGGAGGTGACATTTAAAGGAGCTGGGAGTGTTTATCTTTTAGAACAGCAGCAAGGGGTGGCATCTTGTCACTTTCTCCAAATTTTGGGAAGCCTGCCACAAGGATATGGGATTGGAGGTCCACTCTGGGGGCAGTGGTGGAACCAATGAGGATAAATTTCAGAAAGCCAGATTTGGGCTGGACACAAGGAAAACTTGCTAGATGACACAGCTCCCCGTCCCTGGAAGGATTCACAAGATGTCCAGTCTGGAACCCAGACAGGACAGGGGCAGGGACAGGAAAGGATGGAGGCAGGGCCCAGAGGGGATAGGACCTGCCAGTTGCCCAAGGCTCAGGAGGACCTGCCCAAGGCGGCACATTGAGCCTGAAGCTGAGCTGAGACCCAAGTCTCTGAATCTCAGCCCAGTGCTCCGTGGCTGTGACCCTGAGCAGTTCCAGCTCTGCCACTCCCCGGCTGAGTGACCACAGGCCAGTCATTTGACTGCCCTGAGCGCCAACTGAGAGGACAGTGATGTTGACCTCTCCAGATCATCAGGGCATATGATATTGTGTTTGTCAAACATTAGGCAGGGTGACTTGCACAGGTCTATCTATAAGAAATGGCTATGATTGTGACTCTTCCACAGCAAGGTTGTAAACTCAAAGGCCTGCAGAGGCCTGGCAGGCAACATAAGTGAGCAGAATGGGCTGGGAATGTGGGGGGCAGGAGGGCTGGGCTGGGCCCCTCTAAAGAGGGCGCTGCTGGGGCCAGCCCAGTGGCACAGCGGTTAAGTGCACGTGCTCCGCTTCGGCAGCCCGGGGTTTGCAGGTTCGGATCCCAGCATGCACCGATGCACCACTTGTCAAGCCACGCTGTGGCGGCGTCCCATATAAAGTAGAGGCAGATGGGCACAGATGTTAGCTCAGGGCCAGTCTTCCTCAGCAAAAAGAGGAGGACTGGCATCGGATGTTAGCTCAGGGCTGATCTTCCTCACAAAAAAAAAAAAAAAAAGAGGGCACTGCTGTTCTGCTGACAATCTGCCGTGTGGGGCTAACATGGCTGGGATTTAGCTAATATGCTCTGGTACAGTGGTTAAATATTTCAAATTTCACCCTAGGGTAGGGGCCTCGGTTGCCTCAATTACTCTGTTTTCCGGAAGAAGCCTGAAATATAAAATGCATTGAATTTTAAGTTTTTCCATCTCCTGCTCCTTTCATTCAGAGGAAATAGTGGGAGGTGGGGGGTTTGTTCAGAGGAGGTGGCCCACGGCTCAGGCCTCTCCCAGCCCTAAGCTTCTGGGAGATTTTTTAGGGCCCTAGCTCCCCCTGACCTTGCCCTCCTGCCAACAGTCATGACTTGTGCTGACCCTGGTGAGATCACCAACGGGCACCGTACTGCCTCAGATGCTGGCTTCCCTGTTGGCTCCCATGTCCAGTACCGCTGTCTGCCGGGGTACAGCCTGGAGGGGGCAGCTGTACTCACCTGCTACAGCCGAGACACGGGCACGCCCAAGTGGAGCGACCGGGTCCCCAAGTGCGCCTGTGAGTCTGGGGACACCCTGGGAAGGGTGGCGGGTGGCCTGCTCAGCAGTGCAGCTGGCACGTCGTGACTGACATGTTCCCTGCAGTGAAGTATGAGCCATGCCTGAACCCCGGGGTGCCAGAGAATGGCTATCAGACGCTGTACAAGCATCACTACCAGGCGGGCGAGTCTCTGCGCTTCTTCTGCTACGAGGGCTTTGAGCTCATCGGCGAGGTCACCATCACCTGTGTGCCTGGGCACCCCTCACAGTGGACCAGCCAGCCCCCACTCTGCAAAGGTGCCTGGGCAGACAGGGCAGGAGGGGGCACAGCAGTGTCCAGGGAGTGACAGGGCTGGGCAAGTCAAGTAGCAAATTCGAGACCAACAGTAGCCTTGCCAAGCTCCCCATCCACCTCCTGTGGGCTCTCATCCTCACGGGTACATTTCCTGGGGAAGTTCAAGGTCATGGAATTATCCTAAGGGATGTAGTAGAGGGCCTTTGGTTTGGAAGTCTCTCGCCCTCTGCATAGGTCTTAGTTTCCCTATTTTTGACAAATTTTACAGACCTGGCTGGTTTAGACTGCCCAGAACCCTGACCTTTTAGGGGTCTAGAGAGAAGGAAGGGAGTCCTGCCCTGACTACTCCTCCCCCATCCCCACCAAGGGAAGGATAAAGTTTAGGTTGAAGAGAGGGCAGAGAGAACCAGGCTGTCCAGCCCAGCCCCACTGGGCTCCCGGCCCTCTACCCAGCCTCCTTCCCTCCCTGGCTCAGACCCCGTCCCCTCCCCCTCCTCTCCCTGCAGTGGCCTATGAGGAGCTCCTGGACAACCGAAAACTGGAAGGTCAGTGAGGGCACAGGTGGAGACCCAGGCCTGGCTGAGTTGGGAGGGCAAGGCAGAGGCCGGGGGCAGGAGGCCACCCGGAGGGGTGAGGCCCAGGGTTCAGGGCCCAGGGCAGGAGGCTGGGAGAGCCCAGGGCTGCGCCCAACCCCAGCTTACTGGCCTCTCCTCCTCCCCTAGTGACCCAGACCACAGACCCGTCACGGCAGCTAGAGGGTGGGAACCTCGCCTTGGCCATCCTGCTGCCCCTAGGCTTGGTCATTGTCCTCGGCAGTGGTGTTTACATATACTACACCAAGTAAGTACCCTACTCAGGGAGCTGCTGGCCAGGGCAGATGTCCTGCCTGCCTGGCACAGAAGCCTGGGTGAGGGGGGCTTGGGGGCTCACCTCTCGATAAGCCCCTCTATCTCCTCCCTTTCCCAGGCTGCAGGGAAAATCCCTCTTCGGCTTCTCGGGCTCCCATTCCTACAGCCCCATCACTGTGGAGTCAGACTTCAGCAACCCACTGTATGAAGCTGGGGTGAGCCCTTCCCCTACCCCTGCAGCGCCACACCTCTCGCTCCCCAGGACTCCATGACCTTCTCTCAAGGTCTCTGTAACATCTGTCTTGGGAATTTCAAATTCAGCTGCCTACAAAGGCCAACAATGAACAAAGCAAGTCAGGTGTGAACAACAGGGCTCATTGAGGACTGTGGCTAATTGGAAAACATGTGCCCCATCTAGCCCATAGTGGAAACTTAGGCCCAATTGCCAGATCTTCCAATTGTTCAAGACAATCCAGAAATTCAGATTTTTATGTGATTTTAAGATGCTGTAGGAGGAACCAAACACATCCATTGGCCAGATTCAGCCCCATTCCCATCCTGTGGCCCCCAAACCCCCAGTGATCGATGAGTTACTTAAAAACCCAGGGTCTTTCCCCTTCCTTATTGATACCTCCTCCCATTTTGCTGCCTCCTCCACCCCTACCCCACTCCAGCAACTGATCCCGTCTCTCTGTCTCCAGGATACACGGGAATATGAAGTTTCCATCTGAACCCCAAGACTAAGGATGCAGGACCCAGGACGCCCCTCCCCTCCTCATTCTGGGCAGGGAAGAGTATAGGACCTGGTCTCTGGCTCCTTTCCTCCCTGCTGTGTAAATAGTCTCCTAGTCCCCCAAGGGGGCTTTGATGGCCCTGGGGACCCTACAATAAATAAACCAGCATCCTGCCGCCCAAAGCCTCCTCTTCTCAGTTGCCAAACAAGGGGCCCACCGCCCCTACCCTACTGGCTTTTGGACCCTGGGAGGGGAACTCAGCCCCTTGCAACTCCTGGGCCCCTCCAGCCCAGGGCACCCCACAAGGACTGCCCAAGACCTCTGCTGTTCCCTTGGCCATGAAGGCTCTGCCTTTCCCAGATGTTCTGGCCCCAGGCCTAACCCCTGGGCCTTGGAGGGTCAGAAGAAGAGGGATGAAGGAGAAAGCTGGGACAAGGCCCCTAACCCCTTCCTGCCTTCTCCCCAACCAACAATCTCCCCATCTTGCTTCTCGATTTTTGTTTTTGAGCAATAAACAGAAAATCACCATTTGTAACTGGGCTGGTGGGGTGTGGGAAGGTGGGTCACAGAGTGTTGGAGATGGTGATGGTGGCCTCTCTGGAGAGGGCTGGGGAAAGGGGAACAACTTGGAAAAAAGATGGAAGTCCAAGACTGGGCACAGGGAAATGTCAAGGGGGCTGGCCCGGGGTCAAAAAGCCTGGCTTCTGGCTCAGCCTGTGCGGAGGACTGGCTGGGAGAAGCCCCCTCCAGGCCTCGGCTCTCTCTCCACCAGAGCTTGATGTTTCCAGGCTCTTCCAGCAGGGAGACAGCTGACAGTAGCCACCTCTCCTCCCTCCCTGTTTGGCAGGAGGCAAACAGCTCTCAATTTGTTTCATGACCAGTTTTTACCTAAAATTCAACCCCCTTTTGAGAATTTTTGTATCCATCCAAGTGTACCATTCCTTCTTCTCCCCAATCTTTCTGGCATTTTAAGCATATCTGCTGTTACATGTCTACCAAGCATTTGGTCAGATTTGTAGCATTTCATAAACAATGAGCTTGTTTTGTATCCTGTGGGTGTCCTTGTCTACTTTATCTACTTTTTTAACATTATAAGGAATTTATGGCCTTTTTGTCTAAAGAGTCTTTCTCCAAATTAATTGAATTTTACTTAAAATTTTATATTTAAATACAATTAAACATTTTTAGGACACTCGAAGGGATACTGAAATACTCAAACGAGGGTTGACTTTTAGGAGACCACGAGGCAAATTGATCTTGACACTAGGCTAAATTTTGGGGCATTTATTCTGTGCCAGGCATTGTGCTAATCCCTTTGTATGCATTGTTTTTAAGCCTTACAAAGACCCTGTCAGACAGGGACAATTATTCCCATTTTTCAGATAAGGAAACTGAGGCTCAGAGATATGAACTGACTTCTTCAGGAGGCTGCAATAAGTGGCCAGACTGGGATTTAAATGCAAATTCCACAAAGCCTACTGTACTGCCTTCTGGCTAGTAATGGGTATGATGTGATATGTGATACGATAGTAATGGGCGGGATATGTTCCCATAGGCATGAGGCCCCAAAGCTTGGAGCGGAGACCTCAGCACCAACATTGGTGGCAGAGGTGGCTCCACAGAAGCAAAGGTGGACCCTCTCAGATGCCACAGGCCTAGACCTTAAGGTGCTGGAGTTTGGCTAGAAGGCTGGGTTTGGATCCATGGGCTCATCTCTGCCAACAGGTTGACAGATAACAGGTTGATAACTGCCTGAATTAAAACCATTCCAATAATATGGATTATACCATTTGGATAATATGCCCACATATTTGGCAAAAAAAAAAGGGGAGGGGACTCCTCCCGCATCTCCACCCCAGAGAAGCCACACCAGAGCACTGGGTTGGGAGGAGGGAAGGATCTCTGCCTCTTTATTAAAGCCTTGGGTTTATGGTGGTGTCCTTGCCAGCTGAGGATGGAGAAGTGTGTGATGGTTCCAGAACACTAGAGTCTTCAGGGGTGATGCTGCTCATGTCCAGGAGTCACCCTCAAACCGAAGTGTTTAACGAGTTGTGAAAGAGGAGCTTTGAGGAATGTTCTAAAGGGACAGAATGGAGGAAAGCATGAGGCGCCAAGAGTAGCACCAAAGAGGTTGGGATCATCTTCCAGATGTCAAGCTGCTAGGCACAGCTCCCTAGAAAAGAATAAGAGCCTTTTGACTCTTTAGACCCAAGGCTCATAACTTTTTGTCCTTCCATCCTTCACCGATCCATCCAACTCTTATCCCCCACCCATCTATTTATCCATCCACCATTCTCCATCTATCCCTTCATTCATCTATCTACCCACCATTCTCCTTCCATCCATTCACGCATTTATCCATATATCTACCCATCATTCCCCATCCATCTTTCCACTTATCCATCTGTCTGCCCATCCATCTATCCCTCATTCATCCACCCACCCACCCATCTCTCTTCTATCTAATCACTCACCCCCCATTTAAAGTTCTTGAAAGCAGGGACTCTATTTTGCTCACTTCTATACTCCAGCCCCTAGAGCAGTGCTGGCACATAGTAAGTGCTTACTAAATGTTCAGTGAATTTATCTATCCATTTATCCATTTACCCATTTACCTCCCCCCACCATCCACTCACACATCCCCCCACTCAACATTTTTGGCAACCTACAATGCCCTACAATTCAAGGGGCAATTCAAAGACTGTAGGCTTCCAGGTTCGTTCTTGAGGATGAGAAACAAAAAGTCTCTTGGGACCACGCAGGCCTGGCAGGTGAATGAGGGGAAGGTATCAGCTCAGGATGAAATCCTCAATCAAATGCCATTTGGGAAGGAGAGGGAAACCACTGTATGGGCAGGTAGGGCCCTCACAGAGCATCTTCTCCAAGGCTCCCATTTGACATGGGGAGAAAGGAAGAAACTTGCACAAGGCTAACTATCAAGTTAATAGCAGACTGGCTATTAAGGCCCAGGGTTTTTCTGCTACTTCAAGCTGCTTCTGACACCAAAGCCCAACTGGAAGAGATCAAATGTTCCAAAGGGACTATAAAGTCAGCTCCTTGAGGACAAAAACAGGGGCTTCTTCTCAGCTGTATTTTGCCTCTGGTCATGGTCATGACATTTGAAGTAGCAGCCCCAGTCAGAGAAATGACCATCCCCAAGGCCTGGTGGACCTGGCACGTAACAGACACTCAATCAACATTTGCTGTCAGTTCCTTCTCTGCCTTCCTCATGAACCCCTCTCTCCTCCTCTGCCAACCCCTTACATAGAGAGGTTCTCCAGGGCTCCATCCTCAGTGCCCTCTTGTTTCTCACTCTGCACAAACCCTCCCAGGGCAACCACACCCTTCAACTGCCCACTCCGTCCTAGATCAGATCTCTATTACCAGCCCAGACCTGGCCAGTGAGTTTTGGAGCCGTATTTCCAACTGTCTACAGGTTATTTCCACCTGGAGTTCCCATGAGCACCTCAAACCCAATCTGTCTGAAGGCAGGAGTGTGCCTGCCATGCCCCAGGAAGAATGAGAGCCTTGGCAGCTCTCATGCCAGCCTTGGCATGACTGAGAGCAGAGTGGGGAAACAAGGGGAAGTGTTCTAGGCAATGAGATCAGAGAGGCAATGGGGTGGGGGAGGACAGAGATCATGTCGGGTCTTGTAAGCCACTGAAGGACTTTGGCTTTTACTCAGAAATGCGGAACTATTGTAGAGTTCTGAGCAGAAGCATGACATCATCAGATTTAGGTTACCCAAGTCAGAAACCTGGAAGTCGTCTGATTCCTTCTTTCTTTTCCACACCATTTCTGATCAGTTACCAAGCTCAATCTTCCTGGTCTTTATTTATCGTGACTGCCCCTCCTCTCATCTCTATTCCTACTGTGATGATTCAGGACCTAATCATCTCTAGCTTAGTCTCTTGGAGTAATTCCTAACTGGCCTCCCTGCCTCTAGTCTCTCCCCTTTCCAGTTAACTCTCCCCATTCACCACCAGAGTGACTGATCTAAAATTCCAACCTCCCTTGCTCAAAACTCTTCAATGACTCCTGACCCATAGGTAAATGTCTATGGATCTTAATAAGGCACACGTAAGGTCTCTTGATTAATCCCCAGCTACCTTGCCTGCATACTCCAGCAGTTCAACTGCTCCTGGTCCCACCCTCTCCCCTGCCCTAAGAGCACACACACACACACACACATACTGACACTCACTCTACTGAGACTCACCTCTGTGCCTTTGGAATACCCCTACCAGTTTTTTTCTGGAAAATTCTTTCTTCAGGTGTCACCTCCTTCAGGAAGCCCCATGATTCCTTTCCTTCCTGTCCCAACTGAGGCTGGGATAAGTGGTCTTCTTGCTGTTTCCATTTCTATTATGGGCACTTATCCATATTACATTATAATTGGCAATTTACTTGACTGGCCCCACACTAAACTGTGAACTGCAAGGGCAGAGACTATATCATTCACTTCTGTGTCCCAAGCTCCTAAAACAGGCACTGGCATTTCCTGCGAACTGTTAGGTTAATACTGAACAGCCTCGTCATCCATGGACCCAGTACATACCTTGTCACAAGTGGATGGCAGGAGGTGTGACTTGGTGCGGGTACGGTTTCTGTCTGAGCTAGAGATGGTGGAAAGGAAAGGAGAGGGCTGAGAACTCTGAATTCGAGGGTCAGATCAGGACATGGTTTAAAAATCCCCCCGCCCTGCTAGGATATATTGTCAAACCCTCGCTCTCTCCCCTACAGGCTCCTCATCTTTCTCCCAGGACAAAGGCCTCTCCCTTGAAGCCTCACTCACCGGGTATCAGTGCCTCGGGTCCTGGTGAAGAACACTGGAAGTAGAGGCCCCAGTCAGAGAAATTACTATCCCCATAGCCAGAGAGAGATGTGGCTAGGGAGGAAGGGACTGCGGTGATTCCTGGCCAGCAGTGAGGAGTGGGTACTGGGTTAGTAAGGGGGGGCCACTGTGCAGTCCTGGGGCCGGCTGCAAGATGGGGAAGATGGGCGCAGATCCTGGAGAGGTCAGCTGTGGTTAGGAGGGGGTCAGGGACTGGAGCTAGGGCTAAGGGAGGGTCTCTGGACATAATGGTCCTGGAGTGGGGGGTCACCGTGATTGGATATCTGAGTGCCCCGGTCTTGCATCTGTTTTTCCTTGGTGGGCACAGGGTTCATGTGGTAGCCAGCGATAAACAAGGCCTCATTAGTGAGTTCTGTGCTGATCCGGGTCAGGAGTTCCTCAGAACGGGATAATGAAACCTTTGGGGAAAGGGAAAGTCAGAGGGGCTCAGCCTGGGAGTTCCTACATGGGAGTCCTGGGTCTGGGGGCTCTGGGTCTAAGGAGTCTGGTATTCAAGGGCTGGGCCTTGAGGTTTGGCCTAGAAGGCCCTGGAAGTAGGGGGCAGTCTTTGGGGGCCTCAGGGCCTAGAGCTGGGGGCTATGGGCCCAGGGTTGAGGCTAGAGTCTCAAGGCTGGAGGTCACAGTGCCCTTAGCCTAGGAGCTCTCCACTTCATGTCACCCCCACGTCTAGAAGTCCCCTCCAACGCTCACCGGACCTCCACCGAAGGAGGCTGCAGCTTGGGACAGCCGGCTGCCCTTTTTCTCCTCATTCCTGGCAGGAGTGGATGCCATCATCCTGGGAACAGTTGGAGCCTGTGTTAGGCTGAGAAACCAGCCCACTTCCCCCAAACCCATCCCACCACCATCCCCAGGGCCCAGATTTAAACAAGGCCTTTGGATGAACCATCCTGCTGTCTGTTTTTTCTCCGAAAAAAAAAAAAAAAATTATTGCCTTCTATCTTCCTGGGGGAGGAAATGGGTGGGAACTCCCACAACTCCGATTCCATCCCCTCGCCCCGGGGACCTCTCTTTCCTTCTTCCCACCCAAGGCCCTTCCCAAGACAAGGCAGCCTACTTGCCCACCCGACCTCGTAGATGGGTTGAAATCTTGGGCTACTCGGCAGGAGGGGAGACGAGGAGATCTAAGGAACCGCTATTATAGGTCTTGGGGGACGGGGAGTTGGAGTTGGGGAGGAAGGTTGGAAAGAGGGGGACCGGGGTGGGGCACTGCTACCCGTTGCTATAAAAACCCTGGTGTCTGCGGACGTTCCGCAGCCCGTTGCCAGGAGATTAGGGATTCCAGAACCGGGGGTGGGGGGTCATTTTCCCAGCACGTCGTATTCGCTCCTCCTGCCTCTCCTCCACCGCCCTCAGGTCCCTCCTTGGTGGCGGTGACCCCAGCGCTAGAGGCTTGAGAAACTTGGGAGGACCACACAGGGTGGAGCCTGGGACCTAATCCTCCTACCACTAGGGGCAGGCAAGAAGCAACTTCGCCCTACACCGCCCTCCAGCCTCTCTAGTCGTCACCTAGTAGCCTGGAGCCTGCGAGAGCAAATGAGGGCCGAGAGGGGGGGCGGAGAAGGAAAAATGTGGACTGTACTAAATAACCTCGCCTCTCGAGGATGCAATGACTCGGGAAGGCGGAATCTTCTCCCCTTTCCTTTGTCTCCAGGAAGTCACACCCTCTACAGAAAGGAAAGTAGAGATATGCATCAAGGCCTCCTTCTCTTTTGACCTCTCCTTTTCAGTTCCTTCCTTTTTTCGGCGTCATCGGTTCTTTGCCCCGTCTCCCCCCTCTGTGCTTTGGTACGAGCCCATGGAAAGGGACCGAGGGAGGAAAAGGAAAAGGAAGCGGGCAGGTCTTAAAGGGGCCGCAGCCATTTTTTTAAGCCTCTTTTTCCTTTCTCCAATTTTGCAAGGCCGAACGCAGAAGAGTAGGTTTCTGGAAGCCGAGCACAGCTGGAGCAGCAGGGGCCGCAGCTAGAGGCGGGAGCGCCTGCGGGGCGGGCAGAGGCGTGGGTCTGCCCATAGGAAGGGCGTGGTGTGCGCGCGCCCTGCGCCCCGCGCACATCTGGGTCGGCCCATGCTCCGGCCGGCAGCGACTTTTAACATCTGGGGCCAGGCGGGAGCAGTAGGGGCCTGCGCGCAGTTGGCGGGGCGGATGCGCCGGGCCAGAGGGTGAGGCCGCGCAGCGGGGCTGGGACAGAGCTGGCGCTTCCAGATCAGGCCCCGGGGCGACAAGAGAGCCGCCGCGATGCCAGGCGAAAATATCTTCTTGTTTGTGCCTAACCTCATCGGTGAGTGCTGCCCGCGACTCCGGACCGAAAGGGAGGGCGACGGGCCTTTGGCAGGCTCCGTGATCCCGCCCTGTCTGTCTCCCTCCCCGTCCCATCTCAAGGTTATGCCCGGATTGTCTTCGCCATCATTTCTTTCTACTTCATGCCCTGCTGCCCCCTGACGGCCTCCTCCTTCTACCTGCTCAGCGGACTTTTGGACGCTTTCGATGGACACGCTGCTCGAGCCCTTAATCAAGGTGACAGACACCTCCTCCCAGGCAGCCTTGGGGCCCAACAACCCTCTGCCCCTTTCCCTACCTCCTCAGGACCTCAGGGTGGGCGGTACTCGGGATCAGAGGGCTCCCTTATTCCCGTCTCTGTAGAGAGCAGAACAGAGTGGCCTGGTTTTTTAGCAGACGGGATTTAAGCTAGCTATTGAGAAGAACTCACTGATAGTGAGGAGTGTGGGATAGCAAGACTAGACATGGCAGTGACAGTGCTGGAGGCTTCTCTGAATAAAAACCAACAGGTGTACTGGGTGTCTGCTGTATGCCAGGCACAAGCAATGGTGATTCCAGAAGGCATGTTTAGAGGGAGGATGGAGAGGGCAGGGGGATGGCTTCTGGAGGGTTGACTAATTTTTTAATCTATTCTCCAGACCCACCTCCAAGACTTTCCCTAAGACTTCAAGTCTTGTCTTGAGACCCGGCCCCTTGGTTCTGGGATTGATGAGTTTCATTCTCTCCACACTGCCATGCGGCCCCATTTCATGTCATGGTGACCCTTGCCCATCAACCTCACACCCTAGGGACAGCAGCCTGTTTTCCTCCCCGGGCGTGGATGGTGGACATTTTCAATCTTCTTTTAGACTCTGCCTTAGAGTGAAACACCAAATAATGGCCCCGGTCGTAGATCCACCGCCCCTTCCCACCTAATAGTCCTCATTTTTCAGGGACCCGGTTTGGGGCCATGCTGGACATGCTGACGGACCGCTGCTCCACCATGTGTCTGCTGGTCAACCTGGCCCTGCTGTACCCTCGCGCCACCCTTCTCTTCCAGCTCAGCATGAGTTTGGATGTGGCCAGCCACTGGCTGCACCTCCACAGGTCTGCGATTCTGGGGGTGTTGACCTGTGAAGATGACACTACAGTGGGGCCGAGGGGTGGGGGTGAGACCATCCCAGGACGTCTGGGATCGCTTCAGGATTTTTGGAAGGTCTCCTTTTTAGCTCTGCTTTGTTGAAGGATCCTGGGCGAATCCTCTCTGAATCAGTTTTAGTCCTGTTTACAGTGGGATTAAGCAGTCCCTAAGACTCTTCTGACCGGATATTCAAGGATTCCAAATAGATAACAGCTCTTGCGACGGGGTCTGGGGGCTTTCGAATGTGGCATTTGAATCCTGAGTCTGCCTCCAACTAGGTAATTGTGTGGCTTTGGGCAAGACAGTGGTCCTCAGCTGTGCCCCAGTGCCTCCTTTCTACAAAAGAGGCCATCCCAGTACCTAGCTGGTGAGGGTTGATATAAGGACTAGACGGGTGTTAGTGTAATGAATGCTCATGGATCCCCCTTACTTCTCCCCAAGTTCTGTGGCCCGCGGCAGTGAAAGTCACAAGATGATTGACCTGTCTGGAAATCCAGTGCTCCGCATCTACTACACCTCCAGAGTGAGCATTTCCTGCCCCTCCCTTATTTACTCAGCTTTTGCCAAGTCCTGGGCTGAGCCCTGGTCCCAGGTTAGGAGAGGGCACAGGCACAAAGGAGGGACAACCAAACCTGGGGAGGAGAGGCCTGTAAGCTGGGGCATGGAGGGTGGGATTGGTGGGGAGGGCCTGTGTGAATTGCTCCAGGCAGCAGGTGGGCATAAGGCCCAGGTGCACTCAGGGAGGAGGAACTGAGTGGCTGGCGAGGAGAAGAGAGGGAGGGAGAGAGAAGCCAGAGAGGTCGGCAGAGCCAGCTCTCAAAGGCCTTAGGCCATGACAAAGAGTCGTGGGAGCAGAGGCAGCCTCAGAAAGGATTTTTAGGGGCCAGCCCCGTGCGTAGCGGTTAAGGGCGCAAGCTCCGCTCCTGGCGGCCTGGGTTCGGATCCCGGGCGCACACAGACGCACCACTTGTCAGGCCATGCTGTGGCGGCGTCCCATATAAAGTGGAGGAAGATGGGCACGGATGTTAGCTCAGGGCCAGTCTTCCTCAGCAAAAAGAGGAGCATTGGCAGATGTTAGCTCAGGGCTGATCTTCCTCACAAAAAAAAAAGGATTTTTAAAGAGAGAAGTAATCTGCTGAGATTGCTCTTTCCTTCCCCCATCATTGCCCCCCCCCCCGCTGTGCCCCTGTTTTCCCAGTACAGTTCCTCCCTGCTACCCATCCTCAGAGGGTTCCAGCCCCCTGTCCTTTAGTAGGGGGGTGAGGCCCCTGCCCCGCCCTCTTGCCGAAGCAGCCTTTTTGCTGTTCCTGCAGCCTGCTCTGTTTACCCTGTGTGCTGGAAATGAGCTCTTCTACTGCCTCCTCTACCTGTTCAGTTTCTCCGAGGGACCTTTAGGTAGGAGATGAGGGGCTGGGTGGGAGGATGGGAGGGGGTTCTGGCCTGCACAGGGAGAGGAAATCCACACCCTCCTGGGTCCCTCCCTCGCCTGCATCCCATTTTCTCTGTGTCGCTTTTACTCCCTTCCCACAGTTGGCTCTGTGGGTCTTTTCCGAATGGGCCTCTGGATCACTGCCCCGATCGCCTTGCTCAAGTCCCTCATCAGTGTCATCCACCTGATCACAGCTGCCCGCAACATGGCTGCCCTGGATGCGGCAGACCGTGCCAAGAAGAAGTGACCCTGGAACCTCTGGCCCCTGGCTGCCCACCTGCCCTGGGTGTCTCGCTGTGCCACACGCCTCGCCTCTCTCCTAGGAGGTCCCAGGCTCACGTCTTCCTAATGTGTTGTCCAGCCTGCTGAGAAGGGGGTCAGCCTCTTTGGCAATGTCATGTTCTCTGTAATCCTGAGGACCAATCCCCACCCCTGTGATCCCCAAGGCCCTGGACTTCAGATCAGGAAGGGTGCTTAGAAGGCCCCACCCATATGGGCCGTGCTCCTGTGGCACCAAGAGGCCTGTCTGAGTACTGGGCATTGTCACACCCACTGGCTCAACCCTGGGGTCTGGCTTGGCCTGAGACCTTAGGGACACTTGAGTGCAAGAGATGGAGTAGGGGCCAGGTTTCCCAAAAGGCAGGGAGTCAGACTTCTGCCCCTGGCCAGAGGAAGTCTGTGGGTACCATGGCCTGAAGAGAAGGGACCGTCTAGATCCTTCCCCGTTGCAGTCTCCTCTGCAGAGCCCAGACTGCATAGCCCAGTCTGTCGTGGCTCTGAAAGCCTCAATAATAAAGGCGGGGCTTCACTATCCTGGACTTGGTTTCCTTTGACATACTCTTGGACCAGAGCCTGGGTTGAGGGGAGCTTGGGGAAAAAGGAAGATGCATCTGGATGCTTTTCCCCCAGTTTACTGGCTGGCTCCTTCCTGTCGTTCTACAGTGACCTCGGAGAGAGGCCCTCCCTGCCACCCACACTCATGCCATGTCTTCTTTGCACACCTGCTTTATTTTCTTTATGACACTCGCTGGCCGTCTACATTTATTTGTGTACCTCATATTTTTTTACCCCCACTAGAATGTAAACTCCGCAGGTACAGACTTTTCTTGTTTCTTCTCTATCCCTACAGTGAAGGTTAACTTTATCCTGGCATATCATAGCTGCTTAATAAATATTCACAAATAGATCAGTTGGTCTCTCAGAGTGAGGTCCTTAGATCACCAGTGGGATAGTTGTTAAAAATTCGGCTTCTGGGCCGGCCCGGTGGCACAAGCAGTTAAGTGCGCGTGCTCTGCTTCGGCGGCCCGGGGTTCGCGGGTTCGGATCCCGGGCGCACACCAACGCACCACTTGGTAAGCCATGCTGTGGCGGCGTCCCATATAAAGTAGAGGAAGATGGGCACGGATGTTAGCTCAGGGCCACTCTTCCTCAAGAAAAAAAGGGGAGGATTGGCATCAGATGTTAGCTCAGGGCTAGTCCTCCTCACAAAAAAAAAAAAAATTCAGCTTATTGGACCCAGTGTCAGACCTTCAGAGTCGGAATCTCTAGGGATGGGCCCAGAAGTGTGCAATTATAATAAACCCAGGGTGATTGATTCTTCTTCCCAATGATGTTGAGAATCACTGCTCCTTCTTAAACATGTTTTGGGCACCTCTCATATAGTAGACATTGTTCTGGGCATCTGTTCCTAACAGCTACCCTTACCGTCTGAGCTTTCTCTGCTGTCTGGCACCAGCTTTCTTTTTAAAACTATTCAGCATACCATATGCCAGATCCTGTGCTGGGGGTTCTTTGCAGATGTTACTCATTTTATTCTCATAATAGCTTAGTCAAGAGACCCTTGTGTCCCCGAGAGCTGAAATTTATTGGATGTGTATTGAGCCTCAACTCCTTTGCTAGGCCCAGGGGATTGGGTGGGAACTGGGCAACGAGCTTCCTAACCCTCCTGGAGGTCATAGACCAGTGAGGGGGAGCCGATCCTGTAGTTAGGGAGGTGCTGGTGAAGGGGGTGGGTATCTGAAGTAGAAAGCTGGTAGGGATTGGGGTGGGAAGGGTTAATGCAGAAGCGAGGATTGATTCTCAGCTGAGGGGTCAGGGAGGCCAGAGAGCATCCTGGGCAGCCTCGGAAATGGAAACAGGTCTGGAAACAGGTCGGAAACGGGTTGATGTGGCTGGAACACCGAGTGCTGGGGGTTGGGGGCTGGAGAGCTGGTGAGAGATGGGGCAGAAGCCAGCTGGGGCTGAGGAGCCCAGTAGGGCATTTGGACTTTATCCTGAGGGCCACACAAAGCTACTGAAGGAATCTTTCAAAATAATAGCTAAAATATTCACATAGTAAAAAAATTAAATTGCACGCACTACAAAAGGGTGACAAAGTTGTCCGCCACCTTAAGCTCAGTTCTCCCCGGGGGCGACCAGTGCTGCTCACTGCTTATGTGTCTGTCTAAATAAATTCTTCATGCCTACATGAATATATTGCCAAATTTTAAATTTCATTTTCTATGTGTGCTATTCTGCTAACACAAGCTACCGCCGTTCCAAGTACTTTTTGCGTCCATTACCCATTTCGCCTCACAACTACTCTATACCGTGTACTAGCCAATAGAACAATCCTCTTATTGTGCCCATTTTCCAGAGAGGAAATCGAGGCCCTGAGAGGAGGCCAACCTGCCTGGCTTGGCTCTTCACCATTAACATTTACCATACACAGCGGTCCATGTCAGCAGTTTTCTTAATTCCAATATTTATTTGTTTAACCGGGTCCTGCCACTTGAATGATCCTGTGGTAGATCACATGGGCCCTCTTTTGGGGGGCACTTGGAGGATGAATGTTGAAGGGCCGGGCAGCACGGGGACGGATTTGAACTTGAGGAAGATAGTGATTCACAAGCTGAGCTGCCCCTCTCTGCAGGCGTCCACTGCCTGGCCAGCCCCCAGTCTGGGTGGGAGACCAGAGAGGTGCCCTCTCAGCTGCTGCCCCGGAGCTCTTTTTCCTTCTTGTCACCTGTCCTGTGTCCTTCATGAGTCAGCTCCCCCCTCCAGCCGATGAGTCCTCTGAGCACTTGCTCGAGCCCCACAGCCCTGACTGGCTCGTCGGCTCTTTGGCCCTAACCATTTACAGTGACATCAGGAGTCTCTGACTTATGTAAACCCAGCTCTCTGTGGTCTGAAAGAGGAGAGCGAGAGATGGAGAGGAGAGGTGAGCATCTTCCACTCAAGTGGAATATGTGTCTGAGGCCTGAGCGACTAGCTCTAAAGACTCTGGGCCCCTCCCCTGCTGAGGCCTGGAGGTTAGCCTGGTGCCTTTGGTCCGGTTGCTGAACTGAGCCCAGGAGGAACTTGCAGAGTGGCCCTGTGACCTCCTGGAGGAGGGGGTGGGGAAAGACTAGGCTGAATTGGGTCCTGGAGTCACTATAATCCATCTAGGAGACATAGTGGAGTCACATTATATGTTGCTGTGGTCTGATCGTTTGTGTGCCCTCAAAATTCCTATGTTGAAACCTAATGCCCAATGTGACAGTATTTGGAGGTGGGGCCTTGAGGACATGATTAGGTCATGAGCCCTCATGAAAGGGATCGGTGCCCTTCTAAAGGAGGCCCGACAGAGCTCTGGCCCCTTCCACTGTGTGTGGACACGGTGATAAGGTGCCAGCTGTGAACCAGGAAGAGGGCCCTCACCCGAACTCGACCGTGCTGGTGCCTTCATCTTGGGCTTCCAGCCTCCAGAACTGTGAGGAATAAATTTCTGTTGTTTATAAGCTACCCAGTCTGTGGTATTTTGTTATAGCAGCCCGAATGGACCAAGACATATGTGCAATGATAACTTTCTGGAATTCACCTATGTGCTTTCAGACTGAATGAATAACTACCATGCAAGACATTCCATTTGCTCATTCCACCTGGTGGGCTCTGCCTCAGAGAGGGCACGGGACAGGCAGCATGAATCTGCTGTTCCCTCTGGTGGTCTTGAATCTCCTGGCTTTCGCCCTGTGCTTAAAGTAACCCTAACTGCTGTCACAAACCTCAAGATGTAGAGTGGCTCCAACATGGTAGAAGTTTATTTCTAACTCATGTCAAGTTCTAATCAGGTGCTCCTGACTGGGAGGTAGATCGCCTGAAGCAGGGATTCAGGGACTCAGCCTCCTCCTGTCTTAACAGTTTCAGCATTTTCAACACACGGCTTCCAAGAGCGCCCTGCTTGGCTTGCATCGTGCGGGCAGAGGAGGTGGGCGTGGAGGTTGCACAAGGCTGGTTTTAACGGAAAGGTGGGGAATTGGTACACACTACTTCTGCTCACATTCCGTTAGCCACAACGCAGTTACATGGCCACATCTATGTGCAAAGCAGGTTGGGAAATAGAGATTTGTTGTAGGCCTAGGAGGAAGGGATTTGGTAAACAGTGTCTCACGATGCTGAGTGTGATTTGCCATTTAAAGACAGATTTTTCTTATACAAGGGGTCCTTAAATCAATTACTATATTTGGTATTCAACCAAAGAAAAGCCATTTGCTCCAGTGCTGGAGAAAAACAGACTGTGTTGAACTTCATCAGAGATCACACTGTTCTGTATTTTATGGGCGATTTAAGGGAACTTCAAGGGTAAATTTGGTACTTAGGGACTGTCTTAGAATCTGGCCCCAGTGTGAGCTGGACCACCACTGTTTTTCCAGCAAGGCCTGTTTTCCTTTTGCTGAGGTATATCTGGTCGCCCCCACCATACAGTCAATGCTGGGCCCATAGTCATGCATACAATTTAAAGAGTAGCTTCCCCTGTTACCTTACAGGATCTCACAGCCTTTCGAGGTACATGTAGTAGTCAGGCTAGGCTAGATTATGCTGTGGTAACAACTCCCCCACATCTCAGTTCCTTAATACAGCAAACATTTATTTCGTGCCCCTCTGCATGTCGATTGTGGGTCAGCTGTGGCTCAGCGTCATGCCATTTTCTCTCTGGGACTCACACTGATAGAGCAGCCTCTATTTGGAATATTGCTGGTCACCATGGAAAAGGCCAAAGAGAGGATGGTGATGTCACTCCTCCCTGCATTTCATTGGCCATTAGACATCCATGTGGAGACATCAAGTCATCAATTGGAAATGAGTCCAGAGCTCAGAGGTGAGATCAGGGATGGAGAAGTGGATTTTGAAGTCAGTGGTATAGAGATGATCTAAAACCATGGCCAAGAATGTAGCTGAGTAAGAACAGAGCCCAGAGGGACCCACGATTTAGAGGCTGAGCAGAGAAAGTGGAGCTGGCCAGGGAAACTGAGAAGCAGCCCCTGAGGTGGAAAGAAAAGTGGATTTGGCTACGTCCCGGGAGCCCAGTGTGGAAGAGAGGTGGCCACTGTGCTGAATGATGGGAGAGGCTGAGCGAGGGGACTAACTGCTGGGTCTAGCAACAGGGACATGACTTGTGACGCTGATTAGGCAGTTTCCACGAAGCAAGGGGTGAAGACAGAAGCTAATTGGAGTGGTTTGAGGAGATAATGAGAAGTGAGGAGTGGCAACTGAGAAATTTGGCTGCGAAGGAAAAATAGAGGCGAGGTGGCAGCTGGAGGGGATGTAGGCTAAGGGGGAGTTTTCTTGTTGGTTCTACATGGAAGGGCGTAGAGCACGTTTATACACTGGTGGCGATGATCCGGGAGAGAGGGAGAAGTGGACAGCGCAGGAGAGAAAGGTGGTGGGTGTAGGAGTGGATTCGAGGACTCGAGGTGGGGGCAACCCAGAGCCCAACGGCAGGAGCTGGGCTCAGTGGGACATGTCCTCAATGGGAACAGGAGGGAGGACAGAGCCCAGGTGCCGGTAGTTGCTTCTATTTTCCCAAAGAGGTGAGAGAAAGTGGGCAGGGGTGTGGGAGGTTGAGAGAAAACGTGTGAATAGTTGTTCTGAAGGGGATCTCACAAGCTAGAGAAGCACAGTCAGAGGCTGTTAGGTCTCCCTTGCAATTTGTTAATGAGTTTAAAATGAGATCAGTCAGTCCGTGGGGTGTTCCTCCTCCAGCAACATGCAGCTGTTCAGGGGCAGAAGGAGAGGGCGGTAGTTGGTTTAGACGGGATGGGGCTTTTTCCACTAAGTATCATGGGCGAGGGGAGAGGCGAGGGAGTTAAGCAAAGTTTTGAGTGAGAATGAGTGAATTACACAACAGACAAAAATCTAAGCTGGGCAAGATTGAAACGAAAGGGAGGTGTCAATGTTGAGAAAGTGGTTGGGGTCAAGGTCCCTGAAGCTTTGAGTTGGAGGAACGGTTGTTGGAAGGCGAGGATGAGGCAGCAGGAGCTGAGGTTTCAGAGGTGGTGTGGTTGCTGGTAATGACAAAGTCAAGGGATGGCCATGGGAGCCTGTGGCAGAGATGGGAAGGAACATACCCACCACGGACAACCTTGCCTGCTGCCACTCACCCCCAGGGGCCCTGGCAATAAACAGTGCTAACTTAGCACTCACCATGTGGCAGATGAAGAGTTTTAGTTACCTCTCTTAAGGGAAGACGTGGGAGTGTTTGTAGGAAGCAGGAGGGGAGGGGCTGGCTCACTTGCCTATTCCATCAACACTGAGCCGGCACACTGAGTGCTGTGGGCTGACAGCCAGCCCCTGGCCTCGACAAGCTCAGACTTGAGTGGAGCCGCTGGCCACATAAATGCAACTCAACTTGGAAAGCGACAAGGCTCATAGGGCCCAGTGTGGGGAAAGGAACAAGACTGAAAAAGCATCAACCTGATCAGTAGGGGAATTGCTGGCCCAGTTCACAGAGGAAGCAAGATCAGAGAAGGCTGAGTTGCCTTCTCTAGCCACACAGCAAGTAAACCCAAGTTTCTCTCTTCACCTCTAGGATCTTTTTACTTCCTCAGCAGAGACCCGGCAGGCCTGGCACCTACACTCCACCTGGGAGCAAGGGCTGGTACACCTTGCAATCTCCACTGGTGTGCCCAGAGAGATCACGCCTGGATCCTTCCCCCAAATAAGCTCCTCGCTGGGGCAGGGTGGGGAAAGGGGCACCCCCCCCGCCCCCGATGCTCTGAAGAGCCCATAGCAGAAGCCCAGGGAGGCACTCCAGTCCCTACTGCCCCTGGCTGGGTTCCTCCTCCGCCTCTGACATCCACATCTGAGAAGGGACACCGGCACAGGCCTGCCAGGTGTGCAGAGTGACCAGCAGGTGGCGCCAAAGGGAGTCTCCTAAGTCGGGGGGGCAGGAAGGCAGGATGGACATACCCATAGGCAGAGGGTTAAACTCCAGAGCTCCTGACAAGCTGGGCTTCTGGAGGAATGGCAGTGAGAAGGGATGGTGCTAGGGCAGGAGCCACCTGAGGGGCTGGCCGGGCAAGCCCCATCCTCTCACCTGTGGCATCATCTCTCCCACCTGGGGTCTAGGAACGCTCACTGCCAAAAGGCCAGTCTGGTTGGTAAGACTTTGTGGCCCCATTTCTAGTGTGTGATTTCAGGTTAGTCTTCTCCCTGCCTCAGTTTCCTCTCCACTTTACAGATGGGGACCATCTCTACTATCTCAAGACTTCAGGAGTATCTCCCCCGACCCCATGAAACTCCCTTGTGATGCAGACTGAAGGCGACAGAAAAGGGTTTAAATGCCCAGAAGTGTCCGTTTTCTTTATCAGTACAGTACAGAGCTAAGGCACGATGCTTCCAAGAGCTTGCGGGGAAGCAGGGGAATGGAGAAGCAGGCCTTCTTGGGGTCCAGGCCCCTTGGCCGCCTTCTTGGCCAGGGGCTGGGCCTCAGACCCTAGCCCCAGCAGACCGAGGGCTGTGCTGAAGAGGTTGATGGGAGTGGAGCCGTCAGTGATGAGGGTTGATTTCAGGCCCAGGCTCTGGAGCAGTTTTACCTGGAGGGAGCAAGAGGAGGGCAAGAAGACGGAGTCAGGCCCTGGTCCCTTCTCTTGCGTCCCTGGGGCAGGCCGCCATCCACTCCGGTGTGACACTGCAGCTGCTGCCTGAGCCATCCTCATAGGATTAGTCAGCGATAAGCAAGGAGCATAAGGGGAACCTGAGGGTTGCAGCCTAGAGGGCCTGAGAGATCTGGGCCCTGCCTGCAGCTGCCTCCAGTAGCATAGCCCTCTTTGCTTGCCAGGTTGCAGCCATCCAGTCCTTGCTCTTCTTTAAATGCACTAAGTTTCGTTCTCTTCATGCCTTTGCACTTGGACCCTCTCCTGGGAAGCTCCTGTCAACTCTACAGAGTGACCCTCCTTAAACCAGCTACACTTTGAAGTATCACCTCCTCCTTCACCTTATCACCCTGCTTGACTTCCTTCGGAGCACTTGTCACAGACCCATGTCCTCCAACGTCTTATCTGTTTATCGTCTCCCCCCAGGAGCCCCAGCTCACTGCTGAGTCTAGTACAATACCTGATATGACACCACGCTCAAATGATACAGGTCAAGACACAGGATATGGGACAGTTCGTCACCACCTCCCCTCACCCCTGACCTCTCTCTAGATATTGTGTTTGCCTCCCCAGCTCTGCCTTCTTGGTTCCAAGTACTGTCCCAATACACCCACACATCCGCCGGCACTCTCCCCACCCTCACCTGCATCTCTGGCCCCGCCACGGCAAGGTCCCTGATGGTGTTGGGGCCCAGGGCCTCTGTCATGTGCTTGAACTTCTTCACCTCCACCTCAGCCAGCTGCTGGGCCTTGCTCACCTCCAGCTCCAGCTGGGCCCGGGCATAGACCAGTTCTAGCTCTCGCACTTTCCGTACCCGCTGGAGCTCAGCCTCCTGGAAGGGGAACACCCATCATTCTTTGGATTGTGTGGCCCCTGGGAACTGTCCAGCAAGTCACCCTAGCCAGCAAGCCTGAGGACCTCAGGTGGAAGGGATGGAATTGTAAACTTCTAGTCAGTCGGGTGTGAACCTGGCTATGTCACCTTTAGCCAGTGACCCATGGGAGCCCTTAATCCAAGCCTGAGTTCCCTCATCTGTAAAACGAAGGTAATACCTACCTTAATGGGATTTCAAGCATTAAATAAGATCATGCATGTGAAGCATGCAATACCTGGCACAAAGCTGGCCAGTGTCTGAGCACATACTACACGTAAGATGGGTGTAAATAATAATCCTTCCCTTCCAGGCAGGCATTAGGTGACTCGATATAGGGTGAAGGACTTTATAAACCACAAAGTATTTGAATAGGGCCGTCCGTGAGGGTACCTGGTATCCTACTCAGCTTCAGGGACTGCAGTGATCCGGCCTCTTCCCGACCCCAAGGCCACACCCTTCTATGGGCATGTCCCCCACTCACCGTCTCAATGGCCAGGGCCTCTGCCTTCAGCTTGGCCTGCAGCACGGAGCCCTCCCCCTCGATGCGCGCCGCCTCTGCGCGGGACTCAGCCTCCGCCTTGGCGGTCCCAGTGCTCTCCACGGCAGTGCTGGAGGTGGCGGTGGCAGAGTCAGGCGAGAGCCAGGAGAAAGCCCAACCCGGCCCGGCCCTGGCCTTGCCTTACGCCGTCGCAGCTTGCACACACACACACCCTGCTCCTCCCACCAGCTGCTTTTCCAAGACCCTCAGCCATCTTTAGTCCTCAACCCACCTCAGAGCCTCCAACTCTAAGAGCTCCCTGCGAGCTTTCTCAGCTTCTGATTGGTCCAAGATCTTCTGCCTCTCAAGCCGGCCACGGGCTTCTTGCTCTAGTCTCTGAGCCTCGTGTCTGGATGGGAGAGGGGACAGATAAGATGCTGGCCCGGGGCCAGAGCTGGAATGGGAGCTCCAAGACAGGGACCACCAATCTGTTGGGTGCTCGGGACAGACCCCGGCCCACGGGAGGCACTCAACCTGCAAACGCAGTATGTCCACTGCGAGCCAGGCACGATTCTGGATGCGAGGGAACGTGGTTGTGACCGAGGCCCCTGCTTTCACACAACTTACCTTCCAGCGGATAAAAGACAAGTAAACAAGGATGATTTTAGACAATGACAAGCTCCCTGAAAATAGCTGATGCCATAATGAATGGGCAAAGGGGGTGCTGCGTCAGCTGGGGCAGAAAGAAAAGGGCTCTCCTAGGAGGTGACGTTTGGGGTGAGGGCAGAAGGAGGAGCCTGCCCTGAAGCGCTCTGGGGGAAGAACATTCTGGGTAGAGGGGACAGCCAGTGCAGAAGGCCTTAGGTGGGCATCTAAGGAGCTGGTGGGGCCCTTGAGCATGTGAGCCTGGGGGCAAGGCTGGAAGGCTAGGTGGTGGGGAGGCAGGGATGGACCCCAGAGTGCCTAGGAGGCCACAGAAATGAACCTGGGTTCTAGCACAAGCAAGGTGAAAAGCCACATGAGCAGGGGTGGCATCTAGTCACATTTTAAGTGGGGCATACTATTGGCTGGGTAAGGATGACAGCAGGCTAACCACCAGGGGACGCCATGTTATCCAGGTCCCAGCAGTGGGCTGGAGATGGGGACTCTGGAGAGGTCTGGCCTGCAGTGGGCATTGTGAGCAGCCGGGCCCCCAGGCCTCACTCACTTGGCAGCTGCCTCCTGGGAGTTGGTGGTGATCTCGATGGCCAGCTGGACACTGCGCTGCAGGGCGTCCCGGGTCCTCTGGTCCACAGGCTCCACCGACTGCACATCCACGCTGCTGACCACCAATCCGTTTTGGGGGAAGATGGCCCGGTCCCGGGGCTCGGGCAGGGCCATGCTGTTGGACCCCTTGGCTTCCAGGGTCTCAAAGCCAAAGACAGCAGTGCGAATGATGCGGGCCGAGTTCTTATGGAAGTCATCGAAGGTGACAGAGGCCACGGCCCCCCGCACCCGGGATGCGATGGCCTTGCAGGCATCACCCACGAAGTCAGGCACTGAGAAGAGCTTGGCTGTCTCTTGGGGGTCCTTCCGGTCCTTCAGCTCAAAGTGCCTGTGAACAGAGGCCCAGAACAGGGAAGCCGTTTTCCCCCCGGAAATAACTCTCTCATCTTCGAAAAAGACTCTGATACCCACCGTCTAGGGATGGACAAGGTCTCTCATGATAGAGAATGTTAATTAGTGCCCACCATGTGCCAGGTGAGGTCCTAAGAAATGTACACGTTCCCATTTCTCTCAGCCACCCTATGAGGTGGGGATGAGTATTATCCCCATTTTACAGATGAGGAAATTGAGGTCCAGAGAGGTTAAGTGACAGACTTAAAGTCACAATATGTGGCAAGCCAGGGCGTTGAGCCCAGGCAGTGCAGCTTGAGGGTCTGTGCTCTTAGCTATAGTGCCCCCGAAGGTGTCAGCGCCCCATCTGCCTTTGTCATGGTCCTGGCCACTTAGCCAAGGGGTGAAGAACATGTGCTCGGGAGCTGTTGAGCATTGCTTCTGGATGTGACTTGTCTCCCCTAACTAATCACTGCCATTTGAGCTTTACGTCCGGGGCACTGTTCTAATTCTCACTGCATCCTTTCAACGGCCCTGCGGAGTGGGTGGTCACGCTGTCATCCTCGTTCTTCAGACTGGGAAACGCAGGAGAGCACTAAGTCACTTACCCAGGCCCACAGCGAGCAAATGGCGGGGCTAGGGTGCAGACCCAGGCAGTGGGCCCCAGAGCACGTGCTCTTGACCACCTGCCCACGCTGCCCACTCCCCCTGGTCGTGTCTGATATTTTTATAACCTTTCAGATACGTGTTTAGTTGAACGCATGCTGAGAGCTGGGGAGGGTCCTCCCGCCATGTCCCCACAATCCTGCTCCCAGGCGGTGACCCCGCATCTTCCCGGTCATTCCCCTTGGGCATCAGACTGGATGTCCATGAACCCCGGCTTCCCTCTTGACCACGGCATGGAGTCAGGCGTTCTGCCCTCATCATGAGCCCAGCGCTTCAGGAGGCGTCTCTGTTCCTCAGAGTCCCCCTGGGCTGCACCGGCAGGAGCCCTCCTCGACTCCCCGCCCCTTACCAGTTGTAGGCAAGCTGCAGCTGCAGCCTGGCATGGTCTGCGGTTTCAATGGTGATGACATCTGTGAAGAAGTCAGGCCCGAGCAGCAGGCAGAGCGCACGGCGCGCGTGGGGACGCTTGGGCCGCCCAGCCGAGAGGGACAACACTGTAAACTGCTCCTCAGGACCCAGTGACACCAGCTCAGGCCCAAAGACCACGCTGCAGAGGGAGTCAGGGGTCAGACACATGGCGAGCCTCTCCTGCCACACACCCACACACCCCCCACACACACCCACCCAGCCGGCCCCTCACCGAGCTCTCTTCTCTCTGTAGTCGTACACCTGCACAGCAGCATTGTGAGGGACACGGTAGCTGACCACGCGGGTCTTGTTCCGGGGAGCCAAGGGCTGAAGGGTCTTGGCTGTCTCCTTCTCACCCCTGTCTGCCAGAGGGTCCTGCCCCTTGTTTAGCAGCTCCTCCACCCCAGGAGGCAGCTCTTTCTCCCACAGGACCTCATCCTGGGTCAGCATATAGGTGCTTCCGATCACAGCACGCACCTTGAGGGAGGACGGCGAGGAAGGATGTTACCAGGGGAGGCAGAAGGGAGAAAGACCCACCCAGCAGTCCTGAAGCAGAACTGGTCCAGGGGGTAGTACAGCATCATGGTTAAACATGGTCTCTGGAATGAGGCTGTGTTCAAGTTCACCATCAGCTAGCTCGGTGATCTTGGGCAAGCTATTTCACCCCTGTGCTTTAGTTCCTCACCTGCAAAATGGACCCAACAGTGGCTACCTCATAGGGTTGAGGAAGGAATGACATCTCACATATCTAGTGCTGAGAACCTGGCATATAGTAAGGGCTCGATATTATTTGCTCTGGAATGTTCTTTCATGGGGCAGCTTAGAGGACATCCCACGGACAGATGCAATCCTAGGAAATAGGTAGCATACACTAACATTTCTTAGGATTCTGAGCTCTATTTCTAGGTTGGATTCTTAGAGAAAGAGGTTGGAGATGTGGTCCTAGGTCAAACCGAGGTCAGGGTTTCAGGTGAGGGGGCAAAGAGAAGGGATAAGGGCATGGGGGTGGAGGTCGGTTCTTATGGTTCCTAGGCCACCCCCTAGTCAGTCCTTTATGCAGGGGACAGAACAGCAGTGGGGACAGAGTACCCATCCTAAAACCTGGCTCACCTTCTCCTTTGGGGGCTTCTAAAATTTGAAGTTAGATATTTAAGACAAAGGGAAAGCAAATACTCCACAAGATGCCCTCATACCTAACAGCCAGCTGGCTCAGACACTGCTATTAGTGCTGTTGAGGTCCCCTCCCCTGCCTCCACCAGGCCCCTCCTCATCAGCATCACCCGCTCACCCACAGCAAGCCACCGCCAGGGCCACACGGCAGTGAGTGTTCATCCCTCAGCTGTTACCTTTCCGGTCTTGACGTCCTGAACGTAGATGCCCTCATTCTCGTCCAGAGGGATGGCCTGACGCTCTTCCACCACCTCCACCTTAGCAGAGGGCACATACTCCAGGGGCCCACGGATGAGCCAGCGGTCCCCGGCCTGGTGCGAGATGCTCCCCTCGTCCTCCCCCACTTCCAGGGGCTGCAGGGCCCTCAGCAGCAGTCCCTGCTGCTCCGACAGCACATACACGTCCTGGATGCCTCGTTCCAGCCTCTCTCCTGGTTGGAGGAAAAAAGACTTCTCTCCCTAGCGGGGAGAGGTGGGGTTAGGAGCAGCTGCCACTCAAGGTTTCGGGTGCCTCTGAGGGCACCTCCCTCAGCGGGCCTGTGTGGCTGCGGGCTTGTGTTGAGGACAAGCACCCTCCCACACTCGCACAGAGTAATCCAGTGCAGTGTTATCCGGACTGTGAGGCTCTCGACAAATGCCTGCAGAGCTGATCTGGTCAAACCTGCCCTTGAAAAGTTCTGTCAACTGTCAGGGCCTGGGTCCTCACAAACGCAACAGCTAAGAATTAACCTATTGCTCCTTGTTTTTCCCATGCCTTGTTTTCTTGGGATGGTATAGTCCAGGGTTGGCAAACTCTGATCTTTGGGCCAAATCTGGACAGCTACCTATTTTTTTAAATTATACATTTACTGAGATATAACCCACATACCATAAAATATACCCATTTGAAGTATACAATTCAGTTGTTTTAGTATATCCACAGAGTTGTCCAACCATCACTACTATCTAATTCCAGAACCTTTTCATCATCCTGAAAAGAAACCCTACACCCAGCAGCAGTCACTGCCCATCCCCACCCACCACCAACCACTAATCTATTTTCTGTCTCCATGAATTTGCCTATTCTGGACATTTCATGTAAATGGAATCATACAACACGTGGTCTTTTACGTCGGGCTTCTATTGCTTAACATAATGCTTTCAAGTTTATCCATGTTGTAGCACGTATCAGTACTTCACTTCTTTTTATAGCTGAATGATGTGCCATTGTATGGATATACCATAATTTTTATCCATTCATCAACTGATGGACATTTCAGTTGTTTCTACTTTTTCCGCCTCCTATTTTTGCAAATAAAACGTTCCAGGAACACAGTGGCACTCATTCGTTTCCATGCCGTCCAGGCTGGTACAACAGTACAGTTGAGTACTTGCAACAGAGACCATACAGCCCCCAAAGTCTGAACTATCTACGATCTGGCCCTTTACAGAAAAACTTGCCGACTCCTATAGTTCAGAGAGGGGATGAGGTATGGGGTGGGGAGAATGGTAAACCAAGAGATTTGTTTTTTGCAGGATGACAAAGTTTACAGAACAAAGGGATGTGAAATATGAGAGAAAGTTTCTAGATCTGTGGGCACAGGGCAGGGCCAGGTGCCCCCAGAAGAGATGGTGCGTAACTTGAGGTCGGAGGGATGAGTCAGAGGCTGCAAGCGAGTTCAAGGGGACAGTGTTTCAAGAGCTAGAACCAAGTGTGCCAAGGCACAGAGGGAGCCATGACAAGCGTGGTGTCTCTAGAATGTGTACCCGGGGTGGGAGGAGAGAGGGGAGAGAGGCGCGAGGGCCTTGTGTCATTCAAGGGCAGTCACCCCCAGGGCAGGCCTCTGGGGGAGGTGGAGGCGCTCACCTTGACGACACGCTTTTGCCCCAACTGGTTCTTGCCATCTAGTCCGACAGGGTCAAGAATCACACAGTAGTTGTGGGGGCCCAAAGTGGTGATGGGCACGACCCCCAGCACCTCCTCATAGACGTCGGGCACATGGGCCTCTGTGTCCTGCACTGTCACCAGCCACTCCTCCCCAGTGCGGCGAGTCACTCCCCTCAAGTCGCGGAAGTTCTGCCGAGCCCGGAGGTGCAGGGCTGTCTGTGGAGCAAGATTTCGGGGTGTTTGAGTAAAGCCACCTCCAACCTCCTCAGGGAACCTGGGAACCCCAGTGCCCACTAAATGCTCCCAGGTCTGAGTGACAGTTTCCACCAACCCAGGTGGACTTTTTAACCCTTTCAGATGCCCAGGATACTCCTCAGGTGATATGACCTCTGAATTTTTCTTTTAGTGGCCCTAAAAACATCACTTCTCTTTTACTTTCATGTTGTCTGCCACTCTGAGCACCCCGTACCCCAGGGGCCCTTAACCCACACCCCCCCGAGCACACACCTTTTCTGTGAGGACCACAGCATCCACCAAATCCAGAACCTCCTCAAACACTGCTGGGAGATACGCACCCACGGAGCGGACCAGCCATTCTTCTCCTGAGCCCAGGGCAGAAAGGAAGGGTCAAAGGTCACCCAGCCTGCTCCCCAGCTGCCCCTTCCCTCAGCCTAGACAACAGAGAACCCACAGAACTTTGCAGGTGAGGAGATGCCACTGCCCCCAGGCTCAAGGGCCTGACAGGAGTCCTTGTCTTCATTCCTTTCTTTGAGGCCTGAGGAAAACCAACCCCCATCCACAGGAATAAAAAAGCCCTTCTAAGTGCCCAAGTTGCTGCTCCGCCAACACCCTGCCACACCCTCTCTAAGCTCCAAAGACCAACGCTTTTCCTCTCCCTGAAATGGGCAGCAGAACTGCCTCTGTTACGGTTACAGGTGTCTTTCGGTGTATTGGAGAAGCAAGAGTGCCAGCCTTGCCCTTCCTGGCTATAAACCCAGGCAAGTAACCTAATTTCTGCGCCTCAGTTTTGTTACGTGGAAAATGGGAACAGTAGTGTCTCCAGGTTGTTAGGACTAAATAAGTTGCCATTTGTAAAGCATTTGAACCACACCTGGCACACAGTAAGCACTGCATTTGTTAAGACATTTTGTTTACTATATCACGTTTGTCAAATACAATTGCTAACTGTATGTGCACACCTGCTTTGCTGATCTAGAAACAGACAGGGCCACTGACCCCAGCTCACGGTAAAGGGTGGGGGAGGGAAGAGCCGTGTCAGCATGATCGTGATCACAGGGTCAGCGGTGGGGTAGCGCCAGCACAAAGGTGGTGGGGGGAGCTGTGGGCAGTCCCCAGTAGCTTACAAAAGACCCCAGGGAAGCACTTCCTCCCAGGCTCCAAGTGGCTTTCCCCAACCTTCTCCTATTTCCCGGCAGTCTAGGCATCAGAAGCACGGCCACCCACCCCACCTCAGTGCCCCTTAGCAACCCCACCTGTCACCCTCTCTTTGCCGTCCCGGTCCCAGCACTCCTTGCGGGCCCTCAGCCGCAGGGCCTGGTTCTGCCTGATGATTGTTGCCTGAATGATCTCCACGACCTCCACCTCCTTCTGGGGGATATATGTGCCTGGGAAGGGAAGATGAGGCACAGGTTGAGGGCCAGAAGGTGTCAGAGCTATGATGGGAAGGCAGGAAGCCTCTGACCCCAACTCCAGCCCGATGCAAAGAACTTACCAGGTCCTTCAAATAGCCACTCGTCTCCTGCTACCACCTTGTCTCCATTCTTATTCTCAAAATCCAGCAACGCCTTAAGATGGAGGGCAGTGTTGGGCAGAACCACCTGCAGTGGGGTGATGTCCTAATAGGGGAAGAAGGGGGACCATGGGGCATTCAGCACTGTGACCCCAGGAGTCAAACCTGATACCATGGAGGTCCAAGTCCATAGCACCAATCTTTATATGTCCCAAATAAGACCCCGAGTGGAACGTACAAAGTAGGGGTAGTCTCAAAGCCATTTGGTCTGAAGAACTAAGACAGAGTTGACAGAGCAAGAGGATGCCACTGCTGATTCCTCTGCACGAAGTGCTTAAAAGTTGTTTTAAGCTAGAAATCTAGGCGGGAAACCGGGTAAAGGGCTTGATGGGGGATGTGGGAGAAATACCCGGAAAGCTGAATGAATGACTATCTCACAGCGTAGTGTGCACTGGGGCTCTCTAGGCAGTATGAGGAGGTGTGAAGGTATAAACTGCTATAATAGGCATGTTTTAAGCATGTGGCTTTGTTTTTGAGGTTGCCTCATGGTCACAAGATAGCCATTGTACTCCAGTCATCGCGCCTCCTTCCATCAGGAAGGGAGACCTAACAAGTAGCCAAACCTTTTAGCAGTTTGTAGAAATGTTTCTACAAATAGGACTTCATTTGATCTTTGACAGTGTTCTGAGGGAGGCAGGAAAGCGAGGCTCATAGAGGCCAAGGGACATGACGAAGGTCACACAACTGGTAAGGAACAGAATCAGGACTTGAATCAGGTCTTTAGCGAAGCCTACCTGCCGCTCCTTACTCTGACTGGAGTGGCCCTGGGGCTGAGAAGGTCAGGTAACTCTACTCTACACACTGGGTTGGGGAGAGGCAGAGCTGGAGGTGTACTGCCCAGGTGAGCCCTTCCCTGTACACCTTCTACGTGCATGGCACTCAGCTGGGTGTGGTGGGGGCAGGACACACCCCCTTCCCCTGTCTTCCTGGAGTTTAGGTCCCAGCAGGTAATAAGACAGACACAGACCATTCTCTCCAAGCAGACTGTGGACAGTGCCAAGGGAGGGAGGCTGCAGAAGTTCAGATGAAGGAGAAGTTAGGGAAGTGGCATTTGAATTGGGGCTCAAAGGAAGAGTAGGCTTTTGATACAAACGTGTGGGAGGAGGAGAAGGTGAGCATCTGGGAAGAGCATACAGTCCAGCATGTTTTTCACCTCCCACATCTACTCTGTCATCACTTCCTATCTGTCCCATTGCAAATCCAGGTCTACCTTTATCTATCCCTGCCATCGCCTTCACCTAAGCCGCCAATATCTCTCGCCTGAATGATGGAAATGTCTTCCTGACTGGTCTCCTGGCTGCCACCTCTGTCTCTTTCCAGTCCATCCCTCATGCCATCACAGGCTTCCAGCTCGAGTGACTGGGTCCCCAGTAGTATCACCAAGTTAAGATTGGGAATACGAGAGAAGAACAGATTTGCGGGTAAGGGAAAGTGTTAGGTTTGGATGTCCAGTAGGTGGTCGCTGAGGGACGTCCAGGAGAAGGCTTCCTATAGGCAGTTAGGGGACGCAAGTCTCTAGCTCCCAGCTAAGGTATAGGGTTGGTCTTCAACGTAGACGAAGTAGTCAAGGCCACAAGAGCATGAGAGGGCACACAGGAGGACAGAACCTGAAGGCAGAGGGGGCAGGGGAGGAGAAGGAGACATCCAAGATGAAAAAAACATCCACAGAGTAAAACGTAAAGACATGTTTTAATAAGAGGGCAGATCAACAATGGATGTGGCTGAGAGGGCCTGTGAGACACAGGATGACTGTCCCCTGGGCCTCAGCTAGGATGTCTTGGGGTTTTGCTCAAGTGAGTTCAATGGAGGTGGGGGCAGGGGCCAGATGCAGGGGTTTGTGAGGGAATAGGGCAGAGAACATCAAGTGTAAGTTGTCACCAAAGTAGGAAAGGAAAGAGAAAGCAATACATGGCTAGAAATTGGATTCACAGGCCCATTCACAAAAGCCCATACAAATTTCATGTGCACATCCTGGGACCCAGCAGTCCTTATTAGTTTCTACTCTTAAAAAAACTAGCGTGCACAAGGACACACAGACAAGCATACTCACTGTAGCACTGTTTTTCCTTATAAAGTGGAAACATCCTAAATGCTTCTCAAGAGGGGAATGGCTGAACTTCTATACATCATATGGAATTACATACAACAATTAAGCAAGATAGGATTTATATGCCAATATGCAGAAGTTCATCCAAAATGCACTGGCAAACGATGGTGTGATAGCCCTTACGCAAATAGGTTATAATCAATACTATTTTTTTGATACATACTTACGTGAATGCGTAAACACATCTGGATGCGTATACCCTGAAAGGATGATAGTAGATACCTCTGGGGAACGGAGAGCAGTTACTGGTGGTAGGAGTCACAGAGGATTTTACAGCCTTCTGAATGCATTCTTTAGAATGAAAAGCTTACACAAGTAAGCCTTTAAGGCCAGAAAAGCATGGAAGAGGCAGAGCGTGTTTATTGGCCAAGAGAAAGGCATCAGTAGTGGAGAAGTTAAGACAGAGCAGAAAGAAGCTCTGGGTGGGGAGCAAGGTCTCAGGTGACAGAGGATGAGTCGGGTTCCTGGGTCTGCCTGACAGAGGGGAACTTCCTTAAGCTCCAACAGGTAGAAAGGAGATAAGCATAGGTATAAAGTAAGGGAAGGGGACACAGACCCAGATCCTGGCCTCAATTTCTGACTACATGACCAAGTTGTTCGAGAGTGAGAGGGCAGAAACTAGGAAGAGAATGGAGAGTGATAAATATTTAGAAGCAGAGAAAAATGGAGAGAAAGCTGGTTGGGAAGGGAGAGAACTGATGAACAGGGCTTGGGATGAAATGAACCACGTAGCCCATTAGCCACTTATGATACTGTGGTGGTGGTGGTGGTGGGTCTGTCCACACGGCTAGAACAGAAAGGTGGGTGGGAGAACAGAAAGGTGGGGTAACACCGATCCAGGACTGGGTTTTGCTGCCGGTCCAGCGCACAAGAGGTGTGTTAAAATGTTAAGGTTCAGTTGGGGTAGGAAAGAGACCAGGAAGAGAATCTGAGGGGTAGAAGATAGGATCCAAAGCCTTGAGGGGACATGACAACAGAGGAGGGCTAGGAAAGAGAGACTGACAGTCAGGAGGAAGCTGGAGTTTAATTTCAGAGGTGGGAGAATAACCAAGTTCAGAAGAGACATGGCGCTGGGCGGGGCTGAAGCAGAACGTAAGAGCTAGGGGTAAGAGTTGAGGTCAAAAAGGTCAAGATGTTGACAGGGTCATTGCAAGGACATTAGTGAGGCTCCCAGGAGGACGGGGGCGGGGGGGGGGAGGCCCAAGCCAGGTGCCGCCTCCCTGAAGATGGGAAAGGAAGTGGTGCGGGCAGGGCGAGTGCACTGAAGGAGGGCGAGTGTGGAGTAGCCGGTGGAAAAGCAATGTCTCAGAGGCACTGGGCTCCAGGAGGGAGAGGCCCAGCCCTCCTGGCCTGGAGCATGTGGGCTTTGAGAGAATGAGCTGCTGTGGGCTAGGGCCGTTGGGGAAACAGAGGTTCGAGACGCAACAGTGAAGAAAGCTTTCTCTCTGCCCTAGAGAGCTTTTAAGTACTGGCACTCACTACCCCCCACCACTCCCCACCGGAGGAGGGATTTAGTCGGTCTGAGGAAGGACCTGGATATGGATGATTTTTAACTTTTGAGAGTTTCAGACTTAAATAAAGGTTACAGGAAGAGTATAAAGAATACCCTTACACTCTTCACTCAGATTCCCTAAAGGTTAATATTTTAACCATTCTTCACCACTTTCTATCTCTAAACACACATACTTCTTCCCCAAGTGTCTGCACCTGAGTGGACAGGAATGTCTCCAAGCTCCCTGGGTCACACTATCTTGCTTCCAGGATCAAGAAGCACTGCTTCGTAGAGGAGCCCAGAGTGACACAGTATAAAATGGCAAAGAGGTGAAGGTAGGAGAGATGTTACGGCAATGACGGCGGGATGCCCGCTTGCCCAGGGCCTGAGGACAACATGGACCAGGGCCCGGTTGGAAGTACAGGCCTGTGATGCCTTCTTGTGGGACAGTCACAGGCATCTGAGCCTGGACCTTGTCTAGTCCACCATTGCTGTTACTGCCCACCAGTGTCTGGCACTGTTTGAGTGAATAAGTGCTTACTCTTGGCACAAGTCATTTAGGGCCAGACTGGACAGGAGCTTCCGGCAGGATCTGAAGCCTGGAAGATTAGGTGGCGAGATAGGCCTACAGCTCTTGGAGGAGGGGCAAGTCTGTGGTGGGCATGTGAGGAGGAAGGGGATGTTTGGGGAAGGTGACTGGAGGGACAATGAATCGATTCTGCCCCAGTTGAGAACTAGCAAATGTCGTCCCCCCCACCCCCCACCCCAATTTTTTTCCTTCCAGAAAGCAGTGCAGAGCCCTAGGACAAGGTGGCAGGACAAGTGGAGTGGGTATAGGGGAGGCAAGCCAGGTACCTTTTCCAGCACCTCCCCTGGGTACAGGGGGAAGGGGTCCTGGGCCAGCCGGATCTCTAGGTCAGCGTGGCGGAGCCGTACTTGTCCTGTGACATCGAACAGCACTGAGCCCTGGGCATCTCGGCACACTGGGTTGGCCACCGTGCAGTAGTGGCGTGGGGGGATAGTCACCATGCGCATAGGGGCAAACAGGACCCTGTTGGAGGGTGAGAAGTGGTGTGAGGACCCAGGGGACCCCTGTTCCAACTTCCAAAGGAGCCAATGAATGGGAGAGAAAGCTCCCTGTCACCCACACGAGGGCCAGTCCTGCTTGGGAACAGGAAGGAGGTGGACGATCATGCGTGCAGACTCACAGGCCCTCCTCGGCCCCAGGTCCCCCCCTCCATAGCCCAGTCCCGACACCAACCTCTCATTGTCCTGCCGGATGTAAGTCTTTGGCCCGACCTCCACGCGGGACACGTTGCTGTTCTGGTCCAGCACGTGGATGTAGTGGTAGGGGGGGATGCGGATGACAGCTTCTTCAGTCGCCATGGTGACTCTTTAGCCCAGGGCAGCACGAGAGAGTGACAGACAGGTGGGGAGAAGATACAAGATGAGCAGGGGGGCGTGGGATGAGGCAGGCATGAACCTGAAGACCGGCTGGGGATGGGGAATGGGCCCTTCCTCCCCCAGCTCACAGTATTCCACCCTTCACCGTACCCACGCCCACTTCTTCCTTTCTTCTTCCCACTCAGGGCAACACAGCCCATCCAGACCTCACTCCTGTCAAGAACTGCTTGACGCAGTTAACCACAGAAGCCCAGGGTTCTCTGCCAAATCCTTTCCCTCATTCCCACCAACTCGACCTCCTCCCATGCTGCCCGCAGCACTGGAAGGGGCTTTAGATGAAAACTTTCCCATTCTCTAAACCCCGCGGTGTAGCACGTAGAAGCACGTGGGGCTTGGAGAGCTGGTCAGTCTCCGGGGGTGCTGTGGCCTTCTCCGCACAGTGGGGAGCAGCGGCTCTGAGCAGCTCCCTGGCTCATCCAGGGGCAGATAGCCGTTATTTCAGGGGACCCCGAAGGCCCCGGCTGTATTCAAACGTTAGCCCAACGCCCACGAATATGTACAGGATCTTTGTCCACAGTCCTGCTCCCTCATGCTTTGAGCAATCCTGGGATGAACTGTTCAGACACGGGCCACCTCTCAGGGGAAGGGATCCCTGATGGAACTGATGCTCCTATAGAATCAGCTGGATTGGAAACACCACAAATTCTAGTGCTTTCCTTTATCTCTGGTCTGTGGCCACCCTCGGCTCCCTGCTGTCATGAGCAGGTGTAGGTTGGGGCTAGAGGGGAAGAGGGTAAATGTGTACTGTATTCCACCCATCCCATCTGATCTGCTTCTGAACCCTGGGTGGTTCCATCCAGTACTTGGCCTGTTCAGGAATGTCACCTAAACCCTGTCCCTGCCTCCAGCATGCCCTGGACTTCGGACACGTTCCTTCAAGTCACGCAAACGGAATCAAGTTTACTAGGCAATTCAAAGCCTTGTCCTGAGACTTCGTTTTTTTTGAGACTTTGTTTTTTCTTGGCCCTGCGCTAACATCTGTTGCCAATCTTCCTTTTTCTTTTTTCTCCGCAAAGCCCCAGTACATAGTTGTATACCAGAGTTGTAGAGTTGTAGCTCTTCTATGTGGGACGCCGCCTCAGCATGGCTTGATGAGCAGTGAGTAGGTCCGTGCCCAGGATCCGAACCAGCGAACCCTGGGCTGCAGAAGCAGAATGTGCGAACTTAACCACTATGCCACCGGGCGGGCTCCTGAGACTTTGGTCAGACATTTCTGCAGCCACCACCAGAAAGGAGTGGCACCTCATCTACTCCACCATTCATCCAGCTTCCAACCTGGGTGAGAAATGGGAAGCAAGGACGAGGAGGGAGTGGCTTGGCACAGGAAAAATAGGCAGGAGCCATAAAGTTATAGAAGCAAGGCAAGGCCCAAGAGTTTTACTTGATCCACACAATCTGTAAAGTTTCATTTTTGTTTAGAAATTGTGAGTTTTCACAAACTACCGATTCTTGCTTTTCTTGAAGATTTAGGAGACAGGCCCTACATTCTCACGTAGCAAAATTGCCTTTTAGATGGGACACAAGCTTTCCTGCTTACCACGGTCCCCACCACTCCCTGTTGTCTTACACCTGGGCCATTGCACTCACATCACCTGTCTGGCTCCTGTTTAAAACATTCTATCAGCATCAGCCAATAGAACTTTGCAGGGCCGGCCCGGTGGTGCAAGCGGTTAAGTGCGTGCGCTCCGCTGCGGTGGCCTGGGGTTCGCCGGTTCAGATCCCTGGCGCGCACCAACACATCGCTTGTCAAGCCATGCTGTGGCGGCATCCCATATAAAGTGGAGGAAGATAGGCACGGATGTTAGCCCTGGGCCAGTCTTCCTCAGCAAAAAAAAGGAGGATTGGCAGATGTTAGCACAGGGCAGATCTTCCTCACAAAAAAAAAAAAAAACTTTGCAGAATGATGGAAATACTCTAAATCTGTGCTGTCTTTGGACTGGCCACGTGCGGCTACTGAGCGCTTGAAATGTGGTTCGTGTGACTGAGTAAATAAAATTTAAATTTTAATTAAAATAGCCAAATGTGGCTGGTTGATCCCATATTAGACAGTGTAGCTCTAAGTAGTTGAGTCCCAGATAGCGACAATTCAAGGTCACACAGCCAGTTTGTGGTACTATCGAGATGAGAATCCTGATGGAATGCCTAGTCGTGTCTCTCTCCAGTGGCAGCGGGTACAGTGGTTAGGGGCACAGGTTCAGACAGACTGCCCGGGCTTGCTTACAATTCTGATTTGAGGCTTTCCTGCTTTGTATTGTTTCCCTAATGTCCTCCCTCATTTTGAAAGAGGTTACAGTTTTGATCCGTTTTCCTGGCACACTTTCCACATCAGAGGGATGTTATTCTGCTCCTCATTCCTTTACCTTGCAACTGTGTATGGGATTTGACCTTGATACTTTTCTGTGCTCCTCTTTATATGAATTTCCCTTAACTTGCAGGAGAGGGGCTTTTCTAACATCAGAGCTCCCTCTTGTGTTGACTTCAGGTAGTGTTTGAAAATATAGGGGCTGGCTTCCTGCTTTCCTGGCTCTATTCCTCTCCCGACTCTTCCTGGACCCACTCTTTCTTTCTTGTCTACAGCCTTGTCCGGCTCAGCTGTGCTTCCACTCCCCGAAGGTGCTCCCTGACGTGGGGCCCTGTGTCCAGGACGGGGCCCCACAGGAGCCCCCGGGGGCTGGGACTGCCTGGATCTTAGTTCTAATCCTTACTGGATGGGTGACGTTAGACAAGTCCCCTGCCCTCCCTATGCCTGTTTCCTGGCCTATAAAGCGGGACTGGACAGGGCATCTACTCTAGTTAGGAGGACTGAGTTAACCATAAAGCACCCAGAACAGAGCTGGGCTCTGCAGCAGCACTGTGTGTCTTACTGCTGAGGCAGGAAACAGCCTGAGGCCCAGCTTCCCCATCCAGTTAGGGGATGCAACCCAGCACCAGAGGCTCCCTAACCAACCTGGTGTCTTGGCCTTAACCCTCACTGTTTACCGGTCAGGAAGGTGGCAAGTCTTGTTGTCACCCCAGCTGTTGGGCAAGAACAGCAAAGAAGGGGCATCTGACAGCCAAACGAAGACTTATCCAGCTGTTCCTTTGCCAGGTTCTCTGCAGGGCGGAAGCCTGGCTAGGAAACAAGATGGGGACGAGGAAGAGCTAGGGCTGTAGGCGGAGGTGTGGACATGGCCCGGTGAGGCCCCACAGGGAAGATTTGAATTCTAGAAGCCCATGTAAGGCTGGGAAGCAGGCTCTGGGAACAGCCTCCAACGGCAACGGCTCCTTGTTGGATGATCTCCTACCCCTTACGGCTGAGGCCTCGCCACCATCTGTCACCCCAGCTGGGCTCAGTCAGGGGGGCTGAGAGCCTCATGCAGCTCAGTGACTCAGCTGAGAGTCATCCTTACAGCTGACCAAGCTGGGCTCCTGCCTTGTTCCGAGGCCAAGCCCTTGGCAACTACCCTTGGTGCAGTACCAGGACCATCTCACCTCCCTGACCACCTACTCACCATGCCCTAAAGCTGTGCCTTCCACCTAGACCACCTGCCAAGTTCACCCAACGACAGGTTTTGCCTTTTCACCCTCACCATCCACGGAAGAAGTCTCAATACAGGTCCTCTCAGGGGATCCGGGGAAACCATTTGAGTCAGGCAGCATGTTCGTGACAAGTCCCAGATTTAGACTTTTGTGGTTTGCCAGACGACATGCAGTTAGAGCATTTACTTCCAATATATCAGGGCCCTCAAACGACAAGGGGTGAGGATCGTGTTGACCTTTGGAAGGTCCAGCCCAGCCTTGGATTTGGCCCCAACTCCAAGTCTACCCACATCTCCCCTCAGTGCCTGCTTCTACCCGCCCCCTTGCTGCTCTCTGCGTGCATGTTCAGCCTTGCCTGATCACACTCCCCTCAACTGTCATGAGGCTCCTACAAGAACCAGTCAACCTTCACCCCAAGTCTCCGAGCCCAGTGGCTCCCCCGCTGACCACAGGAAGAAGGGAGGGGGGATGGTGGATGAGCAGAGAACAAAACAGCCTCTAAGCAGAAGCTGGGCTCCTCCTCTAGTTAAGAGGCAGTTCTTGACCCACGTCTTGGCTCCAAAGTAAACTTACACTACAGCAAGATTTAATAAATAAATGAGTCACGAGTCACTACATATCAGAGATCTTCAGGGCCAACTGTGAGTGGCTGACACAGTGAATCTTAAAAAGCAGATGCCCTAGCAACCACCTACACTGTGTAGTGGTCTGCAGTGAGCAGCAGCATCGGCATCACCTGGAAGCTTCTTAGTAACACAGACTCTTGGGCCCTCCCTGAGAGCCGCTGAATCAGTGGGCTTTCTAACCACATATCCAATTATCCAGGCGCACATTCAAGGATGAGCAGCTCTGGTCTAAAACAGCCACTCTCAACCCTGGCTGTACGTTAGAATCACCTGGAGATCTTTTAAAACCTCCCATCTCTGGGGATTCCGATTTAATTGGTCTGGGGTGCGGTCCAAGCATTGCTATGTTTAAAAGCTCTCCCGCTGACTCTAATATATAGCAAGGATTGAGTTCTGTCACCGCCGGCGTGATCTTGGGCCACTTGCTAGCCTCTGAGCCTTCCTCTCCTAGACTGTGAAGTAGGAATAAAAGTGACCTTTTCCTGGCCTTAAAGGGATTTGAGACTAGAGGCTGTCCCTAATGCACTGTAGGAGCTCAACAAAGGGTGCCTAGGAGGAAGAACAAAGAGCTCAGATTACTGACTGCTCCTCAAGGGCAGGGAATTTCATTTATTCTCCTCCAGCCCCCTTCACTCCCAGGTCCAAGTAGCCCCCTCTAGCCAACACAAGCCTCCTTGTCCCAAGCCCTGGGCTCTTGGTCCAGGCAGCCCTGAAGTTGAAGGTGAGGCCGGTGACTCAGCCTCGCCACCATCACCTCTATCAAGCTCAGGTTTAGGAGGATGCCCATGAAGTTCAGCATACACGGGGTCATCTCTGCAGTTTCCCGTCACTGATTTTAAACATTCTAGTCTTTGTTTGGAGAACATGTGAGTCACATTACACAGGGACGGCAGAGAGGCTGTTATCACTAGACAGCTTGCTGGTTTAGGGAAACTATTTCCCACTTTAGTGGATTATAGTGGAAATTCTTGAGCATTTGTCTCAAGTCACTTTTTTTAGCAGCAAAGTTTCAGGAACTTTTCTTCCTATGAAAATCTTATTTGAGCTCTAGCCCAACTGGGCCACTTTGTGTGAGGAGGAGCAGCTTGGTGGTCTCAATGGGGACAGAGCAGCTCTGCCAGCTCAGGATGCTTCTTGTCCTACCTCCACCTTACTTCCCGGATGCTGCCAATTAACGCCAATCACCGAAGACAAGGATTGCCTAGATTAGAAGTGACCCAGGAACCAGGCTTCAGATAAATGTTTTCTAAACTCACCCAATCATAGCACTCAGCTGGGAGTGTTGATCCTGTTCACGCCAATTCCCAGGCCTCACCCCAGACCCACTGGGCCAAGGTTTCCAGAAGAGAGACTCTGGAACTTGTATTTTCAGCAAGTGCCCCCAGATAACAGCTCCCACTTATTAAGAACCTAATCTGTACCAGACATTGTGTTAAATGCCTTTAATTAACCCATTTAACCCTCACAAGAACCTAGAAGTTAAGCAATGTGCTCAGGATCACACAACGATCAAAGGACAGAGTCAGAATTCCACCCCAGGAGCCGGCCCCGTGGCGTAGTGGTTAAGTGCGTGCGCTCCACTGCTGGGGGCCCGGGTTTGGATCCTGGGCGTGCACCGACACACCGCTTGTCAGGCCATGCTGTGGCGGCGTCCCATATAAAGTGGAGGAAGGTGGGCACGGATGTTAGCCCAGGGCCAGTCTTCCTCAGCAAAAAGAGGAGGATTGGCATGGATGTTAGCTCAGGGCTGATCCTCCTCACAAAAAAAAAAAAAATTCCACCCCAGATAATGTGACTGCAGAGCCCCCAAACCAGGAGGCAGCTTGGCTTCTCAGGCAGAAATGTGAATAAGATTCTAAACCTAGAACAAGGACTTAAGGATCTGGGTGGGGCTGGATACTTTCCAGGAGACAGTGCCAATGGCAGTTCAAAGATGAGCGTTTTCTGCAACCTGGGAGGGCAGTACCCAACAAAGAGGCTTTACTCTGGGGCCCTCAGGCTGTCCCTGGGCCATCCTCTCAAGGTGGCTGCCTTACCTGCTCAGGGCTTCAGAGAGCTGCCCTGCCCAGACAGCTCCACCCCAGGGCAGCTGGGTGCCCTGTGTACCAAGGGTGGAAACAGGCCGCAGCTTCCAGGGAGTCAGTTGGCACTCCCCCTAACAGCCTACCCTTCCTCCATAACCCAGGGGTCCACCCAGGCAGGGAGCAGAGAACACAGGACATTTGCCTCAGCTACCATCCCCACCACCACACTTCACTCGGACACCAGCTCTAACAGCCCCAGAACCACAGGCTGGTGGCTCCAAACGAGCTCCCCGTTTTTCACTTCCCTCTCCCAGAGAAAAAAAGAGCCTTGCTCACCAAACTCCACACCTCCCGGAAATGCAGCCTACCTTAAGATCACTCTGCTAATGATTTCTCAAATGGTCTGCAAGGCCCACAGTTGGCACAGCCCTGAGTGGGGCAATAGGAAAATTTCAACATTTGGCAGCGTTAAGGGGTCTCCAGGGGGACAAATCACATTCTAAGAGCTCAAGGAGACAGGCCAGAGCCCAGGTCCCCAGGAGGAGGGGCAGGTGAGTATAGCAGGGACCAACCTAGCTCCAGGGCGGAGTCTGAATGGACCCCCTAAATTCCTCCACCCTTGCTTCTCTGATGTGGGCGCTTGAAGGCAGAGGCCTGAGATTTTGGGGGGTGGGTGTTGATCTACTTTTGCTTCAAAAGACACAAAAAACTCCAACAAGGAAAGTAAAATCTCCCAAGGCCAAGCCTCCACCCACCTTCTCCAGCCCTGGTTCAGAGAGATCTTACCCGCTCCACAGAAGTAAAGCCCTAGAAGGCAGGACAGGGCTAGACAAGCCCTTGAGAGGCACCAGATCCCATCCCCGGTTTGGGGCTTTGGGGCCAATACAAAGTACTCACATCTGGAAGCGTGGCTGGCTGCAACTGACTCCTCAGATGGAGAAACTCCCTCAGCCGGCCCCAGGAAAGCTCTTCCTGGCTGCCGGCAGGGCAGGGGAAGGGAATCACTTCCCGGAGGCGGAGACAGGCTGGGGGGGGGTGGGACCTGGGCATTTAAAGGGCCCTTGCAGCGGGGTCTCGGTTTCTCCTCAGGGCAGCTTCTACTGCAGCTGAAGGCACTGCGCTCATTCAGCGCTCGGGAATTCTCGCCTCACAGTCAGCTGGCAGCACTGGAGGGGTCAGACGGCCTGAGCAAGGGGGCAGGTGCTGAGAGAGTTCACCTCTGCCCACCTGGCTTTAATTGCCCAATCTGGGGGAACACAATTCTGCCTCTCCACAACTGTTTGGGCTCCAGCTGCAGCCCCTCCACTAAGAGAAGATAACTTTCCATTTTTTATTTTAGATTCAGAAAATTCAGCACATGTGTCCAAAGAGATGTTCAACAGAAAACATACACACAGGTCCTCTTTCTGGCAAAGTGCTGTGGTTGGGAGCTTGGAGTTTCTCTTTTTCCCAAGTTTCCCAGCACGCCGGGTTAGAGCAGGAGGGCCAAGGCCCCAGCAGGTCCACACTCTGCATCCTAAAGGCAGCGGCAGCAGTCTCAGTATTTCCGCTGCCGGGGGAAGAGACTACTCCCTGAGGACCGGAGTGGGGGGCTGGTGGAGTTTGGGTCCTCTGCGTCCAGGCTGAAGAGGTCCCTGCCAGTACGAAGGATCTGCTCCTCCAGCTTTTTGTGTCGCTTCATGTCTGAGAGGACCTTGTCCAGGCGGGCCTCCCGTTTCTGGCTCCGGGCTGAGCTTCCTGGAGGATGGGAAGGTGAGAAATGTGGAAGGGAGTGAGGCAGTGTGCACCAGACCTGCCTGGATGTTACTACTTGGGGAGCTCGTTAAACATACAGATCTGCAGGCCTCCCACAGGGAGGTTCTGAGGTTTAGGGCTGGGCCTCAGATGGGCTGGGCAATGAAGGTCTGAATTATGAGAAGGTGTCAGTAATGTGAAGACCAGTGAAGAGCATCGCAGGCGGGAGGCGGGGGGCGGGGGGCGGGGGGGGGGGGCGCGGAGCGGAGCAAGAGCAAAGGCCCTAGGGCAGGAACAGGGAGGGCTGTTCAAAGAGGAGCGTAAAGAGCTGGGGGAGATGTGAAAAACGAGGCCAAAGAAATGACGTACAGGCCATGAGACGGGGTTTGGATTTCTTATTTTAAATGGAAATGCCTTTGGAAGCCTTGGCGGCCTGGAGAGTGGGGGTTGGATTCTCTCTTGACATGCTCTTACCCCCCAACTATAAAATCCTTTGGAGAATTTTAAACAGAGAAGTAACATGATTTATGTTCTAAAAGAACCATTCCGGTTGCCGAGACTGGAGGCAAGGAGACCAGTTAGGAGCTACTACAACTCTCCAGGCAAGAGAGATGGTGGCTTGGATGAGGGTGTGGTGTCGAAGGTGGAGTGTAGCAGATGAACTTGGAAATGTCGTGGAGGCAGGGCTAACAGGATTGGCTGTTAACTTGATCTCTAGAGTAAGAGAAAGAGAAATCAAGATGGTTCCAAGGGTAAATTGTAGGAAGGCACATGGAGTGAGAAATTGGTTCAGATTAGCAGATACACATATACAGTAGTATAGAGATGTGGATTAGACAATAACAAATGACCAGGAAGACTTGGACTTCTGGGGAGATGGAGATAAAAGAGATGGGAATTATCTGACAGTGTCTTAAAGGGTGTCCATCTAAGCTGGAAGGATGGTACCACTGGGTGAACGCTCTCTCCTGCAGCTACAAGTTGTGTAGCAACCAAGGCACCAAGCAAAGGCCTCTTTTAGGGAGTCACTTTTTGGGTAAGTGGGAGCAGAGGCCCTTCACCTCCCCCCAACTCTTCCCTCTTGTCTGTACCTGGGGTGCGTCTCCGGTCAATCAGAGAGTCCTTTGGTGTCATTGGTTCATCATCAAAGTCAAATTCTGTGGGCAGGTGCGGTCTGGGACAGGTGGACAGAAAGTGAGGGTGAGGGTGATCCCCCCAAACACCCACACATGAGCTCCCCAGCCTGCCAGCTCTTCCTCTCCTGCTCTTCCCTCCTCCATTTTCCATGCTCCTAGGTCCCACCTCCCTTCCCTATCTTCTCCTGGCATCGGGGGAGCAGCCCCAGGGACAAGGTGCCAGGGTGTGCCCTCACTTTTCCTCTTCCTCTTCTTTGGCCTCTGGCTCCTCATCGGATCTCTCCTCTTCACTCTGGGCTTCAGGCGTGGGTGGCCGGCGGGGAAGGATCTCAGCTTGAAGCTTCAGGGTACCGTGGGCAGCCAGCAGTTCATAGAGCCGCTGGATTTCGGAGGGCGGCGGCATCCAGGACCGCCCATCTGTGGGCAGCTCCACCTCCTCATCGCTGCAGGGCACGCACCAGTCCTCGGATTCTCCGTTGGCATGTTCTTCCCCCTCAGCGCTAGGGGCTTCTCCCTGCACCTCCTCGGCCCCGGACCCCTCACGCTCGGCCTCCTCCCGGCTCCCTTCCCCCTCTTCCTCGGGTGTATTGGCCGAAGCAGAGGGGCCTCCGGTATCCTCCACGGCCAGAGCCTGGAGGCCGGAGGTCACCTCCCCTTCTTCAGACAGAGGCACCGCCGTAGTGGCCGCAATGTCTCCATGACCCCGGACAAGGGACATAGGCTACTAGGGAAGGGGCCCTGCGATGATAGGAGATGCACGAGTACTAAGCTAGGGGTCCCCCGCTCCCCCCCAAGGGACTGGGCTCCCCAGGGGTTTAGGGAATGTCTCTCCAATCAGGCTCCAACTGTCCCTGTGACCAGACCGTCCGTTCCCAGGAAGGAGCGTTCAGTCCCCTCCAAGGATCCCGCCCCACGGATCGAGATCCGGTATTCCGATGTTCCCAGGGATCGGCAGAAACCACTTTCCGGGCCGGAGAGGGGCGGCCCCGCTCTTCTCGCCTTCACACCGCCCCTCTCCCCACACCTCGCACTTCCGCCACCTCAGCCGCCGTACGCACCTGGAGCTAAGACCCGCCTCCCGGGTTGCGCAGGGTCACAGTACGCAGGCGCAGAGATGGCGCGGGAGGTCCACTCTAGTCAAAACTACTTGGAAGAGGAAAGCAAGGGAAGGCGCATGCGCAAGTAGGCACTCGGGGATAATAAGCTTCGGCCCACAGTAAAGATGGCCACCGGGATGGCGCATGCGCATACCACCTGGTGGGTTCTGGCGGAAAGGAGGCGGTGGTCCCGCAGGCCCCCCGGTGGACCGACGCAAGGACCGACTGAGGCTGGAGGCGAATCTCATGCAGTCTCCGTTTATTAGTGTTTCAGACTCATGCAGCATCCGGCATACAAAAAGGGAGAATCAGTTTGATGTATCCTTTTTTTTAGACTTTTAGGTTTTTTTCCCATACTTTTTTTAGAAAACAAAAAACCCGCCAACTCCGAACCGCGTCGTCGCTGGGTCCCTGCCTCCTCAGTGGGCTGTCGCGTGCAACAAACCTCCCTTGTCCTCTCAGAAAATAATTATAGAGCTCCCCGCCCCTCCCTCGCTCCCTGCAGCTGGGAGCTTTGGTCCTATTTTTGGAGTTCTTTCGTTACAAAGCACGTGAATAACCCTAGCCCCAACGCCTTTAAGGAACTCGCTAACTGGGTTAAAAAGCCTAGGTCAGACAGGTCAACTCAGGCTGCCCTGGGAGGGTCAACAGCCGCGCCTCTCCCTTCTCCCAGGTGCGTGGTCGGAACAGTGCTCGCCACCCCTGCACGAGTCCCCAAACTGAGGCCTGGCTTGCCAGCTCTGGGACCCGCACCTGGCGGCGTCTGGGCCTGGGTGGTCCGAGCAGAGAACAGTCGGAGCCTGGGGCTAGGGAGCCCTTTCCCGGCACCGCTCCCCTCCCCCAGCCTGATCTAAGTGCTGGAGTCTTTGTGGCAGGAGGGTGGAGGAGAGGATCCTGAGGGGAGGAAAGGATGCTGAGGCGGGATGAGGAGGCAGGAAGAGGAAGGGGGCGGAGGGTGTGGAGAGGGAAGGGGAGATGATGAAGGAAGAAAGGAATGGGGGAAGATGCCAAGACAATGAAAGTTGGGAGGGGAGACCAGGGTTGAGGTGCAGGGGATTTGGGAGGTTGGGAGAAGTGCAGGAAGGATGGGAGAGATGCAGGGAGGCTGAGAGCAAAGAGTCTGGGAGATGTTCAGGGAGGTTTCCAGAAGTGCAGGGAGGTTTCCTGAAGTGCAGGGATAGGGAGACCGAGAGGCTGGAGGGGATGCAGGCAGAAGTGCAAGAAGGTTGGAAACAGTGCAGGGAGAAGGGAAGCCTACGGTTGGCAGAGGAGCCTGGCAGGATGCAGGAGCAGGAAGGAAGCTGTAAACAAGGCCGCTCAGGCTCCCTTGGTCCCTATGGGTGCGGGTCTGGGCCATCGACTGGGCTCCCCCCAGGGGAGGATGGGCCCAAGGCAGCTCCCAACAGGAGGAAAAGTCTTGGAATGCAGGGCAGAGCCCCTCACTTATACACTGTGGGAGAGGAAAGGGAGGGAAAGGCAGAAACAATGGAGGGGAGGGAGAGACAAGGAGAGACAAAGGAGAAGTAGGGAGAACAGACAGGAGAGAGCAGGGGCAGGGGTTAGTAGAGCTGCCCTTACCAACCCTGCCATTCCTCCCAGCCTGTCCCAGACCCCCACTCACCGCCTAAGTTGATGACGCAGGAGGCGATGATGATGAGGACCCCCCCTACCAGTGCCACGATGCTTAAGAGCTTGGCCACGCGGCCCAGGCGCTGGGCCCCATCCACGTCCCCCTGCTGCAGGCTGTTCCGGGACTGGGGTTAGGGTGAGGGGTAGGGACACCATGGCCCAGGTCAGGAGAAGCCAACCCAGCAGGGATCAGGTGAAAGAGTCGTCCGGCCCGTGGACAGTGGTTAAGGGAGGAAGGAAGGTTGGAGAAGTAGGGGGAGGAGGGCACTGGTCAGCAAGGCTGTGTGAAACATGTCCCAACATCCCTCCCACCTGAAGGGTAGGGCAGGGGTGGCTTAGAGGGTGAACTCCTAGGGAGAGGCAAGCAAAGGGCCTGTAATTGGAAAGTAAAATCCATGCAGAGAGGGGAGGGAAGGTGAGGCTATTCCTGGGGCTCTGTCCCAGCACTGGCAGGAAGCTGGGAGCCACAGCAGGCCTGGGCCAGGGTCCCGTGGGGCTCACCATGACGGCATAAGCGAAGGCCACGATGTTGACAGGCCACATGGGGCAGAAGCAGGACAGGATGGCGAGGATGATGTAGTCCCGAGGTTTCTGAGTGCCTTCACCCCCCTCCACCCCAGACCCTGCCAGCTGGGAGCTGGGGTGGCGGCTCAGGCTACCTCGAGGAGATCCTGGATGACCACTGTGAGCCTTTCCTAGTCGTTCCTCCTCAACTAGCTGCTGCAGCACGCGGGGGGGAGCCCCATTGGCTGGGGGGGGTTTTGTTGAGAGTGGTGAGTGAGGCTGGGCGGCTGGGCCCTCTTCACCATTGCCAGCCTGCAGGGGAACCACTGCCCCATTCTCCTGCTTTTCCCCCACAGTTAGGACCTCAGGAGTGGGGTCCTCCTGGGTAGAGGGCTCTGGCTGAAGAGCTGGCTTGGGGGTGGGCTGGGAACCTGGCTGGGGGTCTGGCTGAGGGTCTGACTGGGGGTCCAGCTGGAGAGTGGGCTCTGAGGCTGGCTCAAGTGGGACTGCAGATTCCAGGTCAGACCCCTGGTCTGCAGTGGCCTCTTTGCTCACTTCGGGTTTGGATGCTGGCTCTTGGCATGCTTCTTCCAGGCTGGAGTGGGCCTTTGATTCCCCTCCTGGGCTTGAGCTGAGGTCTCTGGCCTGGGCTGTTTCTGGGGCCCCAGTTGGCGTCTCTGTGGTTTCTGGAACCAGCCCAGCCTTGAGCTCTGAGTCCACAGGGGCCCCAGTGATGTCTGGGCCTGGCTGTAGGGCCTCTGGCTCATCTGAGACCCCAGCTGGGACCTGGAGAGGGCCAATTCCGGCTTCAGAATGGCCAGGCCCTTCTCCCTGAGTCTGGGGACCCTCCTCTATCCCTTTCATCTTAGAGACCTCAGAGCTGCTGGCTGCCATCTTGAGATGGGAGAGGGGAGAGGGCCTCTGTGGGAAGGATGGAGCAGCAGAGACAGCAGCAAATCCTGGGAAAGGAGGAGACAGGCTTGGTGTGAGGAGGGAAGCAGTGGCTCTCAGCACTGCAGCCCAAGAGGGCTATGCTCCTGCCTCAGGGCTGCCATAGGCTGCCTCTGGGGAGAGGAAGAAAAGTTGGGGTTTCCTTTGCCTTAGGGTGGGACTTCTCTGGGGAGGAGTGCTCTGCTCAAAGTCTTCTGCTTGGAGAGCGGTGGCAAGATTAACCCTTTTGTAAACAGGACCCGCCCCATGGTCTCTTCCTGGGTCCACCCAACAAGATCCAGACTCTCAGATCCTAGCAGATGGCCCAGCACCCCAAAATCAACAAGCTGTGCAGACACCCGTACACTCCGACAGGCAGACTGGGCAGAGCACCCGATACTCACATTCCACTCCCTCTGCATCCTCCCCTCTTCTCGTGGGCACCCAACTGGTGCGCGTTTCTTGCTGCGCGTTTGGGGCACAGACGCCCCTGCCCCTCCCTGGGGAACCTGGGCATCTCCTCTGAGCCCCTTCTCAGCCCCTCTCCCGGGGATTCCCTCGCCCCGGAGGACCAACGCCTCCTCCTCCCCTTGGTGTGGCGCGCCCAGCACCACCATCCAGTCCGCCAGGCACCCGCATTCCCGTACAGCGCCCGCCGTCTGTCCGTCCAGTCCTACCCGCAGCCTCAGCCCATCCCCGTCTCACCTCGACGCCGGCCTCCAGACTGCTCCCACTGCTGCTGCCACCGCCGCCGCCACCGTTGCAGCAGCCGCAACCCGGGAGGGAGCGAGTCAGCGAGTCAGCGAGCCAGGGAGGGAGGCGGCGGGTCTCCCCTCCCCTCTGCTCATCCCCTCCTCTCCCTCCTCTCAGGTCCCCTCCCCTACGCTCTGCTGCGGCCGCGCGCCGCCCCCGCCCCTCGCACGCCTCCCGCCCCTCCCCGCCAGCCCAAGGGAGCCACTCATGCCAGGCCCCGCGTTACCCGGGCGACCGGCCGGGGGACCACTCACGCAGCCTCCCTGCCCCTTCCCACGTGCGCCTCCTGGGGGTGCCCCCTTCCCAAGCCCGGGGCCCCTCCCACCAACGGTCACCGGGGGTCCTGGTTGGAGGAAACGGAGAAGGGTCTGCGAGGAGACGGGACCTGTAAGACAGGCAGGACCATAGGGAGGCACCCCTACAAGCAGAAAGAGGGGAAGGGAGATGAGGCAAAACATGGGGAGGCTGTAGAGTGAGAACAGAGTGGGGTTTCCAGAGATGGGAACCTGAAGAATAGTAAGTTCCTCTATCCCCTAGGAAGCAGCAGCAGAAATGGGTACTGGAAGGTTCAAGAAAAGGGTCCCTGTAAGGGCCGGAGCAAGGACTGGGAAGGGAATTCCAAGGGGCAGGGCGGAGGCTGCAGGGACAGTCTGGAACAAGGAGGGGGCTGGGACAGAGAAGCCTGAGTAAACACAGGGTGGACCATGCCAAGAATGAAGGGGATAGGTGGTGAGACCTGCACTTTTCCTTCTCAGCCTCTGCTCCCAGTCCTAGGGCTGACTGCTCCAGCCTTTCCACAGCTGCTGCATCCATCACCTCTCAGGGCTTTAAGGGTGTGCAGGTATTTGGCTGGGATCTGAGCAGCAGGCAATAGGTATGGATGGTGGAGGGCAGCACTTACGTCCAGCAACTCTGTTTAGGTTTCTAACCCAGGCCTCTTCAAACCTCCAGTGGCTATTCTGGGCCTGTCGAGGTTGGGTATTCCCCGGAGACCTGGGAGTCCTGGAACTTGCTCTCCACAGCCACTAGAACTGTGGCCTCACCCTGAATCTGGGCTGCTGCCACTGGTGCTGCCTCTGGGGAGGGAGGAGCCAGAGCCCCAGAGCCACACAGGGCAGAGCAAGACTGGGACTGACAGCAGGCCCAAGAAACTCCTTGGGAGTGGGGACAGGGGCCTTGGTGAGAGCAAGTCATTCAATCCAGAGTCAGAGACAGGTTTTTATTTAAAATTTATTGTAATGGGGTCCGCGCAAAAGGAGGGGGTGAAGGGTGGGGAACATGCAGGGGACACAGGAACACGATGACATGGCCAGGGCCACAGCTTGTCGTGGGGGAGAGGGATGAAAAGAAAAGGCCAGGGCTGGAGCTGGGGTGGGAGAGAGAAGGGGGAGACACTGCGGCTGCATTCCCCCACCCCAGGAAGCACCTCTAGGCCCTGGATCCCCCCATTTACCCTGGCCCCCTAAGATTCCATCTCTTGGCTTGCCTCTGGCCCTAGTGGCTCCTTCTTTTGCTCCCCTTGACTTGTTTTGCCCTGACAGATTCTCAAGTAGGATCTTGAGATCCCAAGGGCCGACCCCAAACAACCCCACCTTATGAAGGTACAACCTCTGCCTTCCCTGCTTCTGCCCCTTCTCAAATCTCACCATTTCCCCTCCCTGGGACAGAATCTTTAATTTCCCTCCTTTCTCTTCTCCCTCCCCCTGAAAAAAAAAAAAAAAAAAAAAAAAAGCACCAACTCCCCAGGAGGGGCAGCAGACAGTTGAGGGGGGCTGGAAGGAGGAGAGCAAGGACCATCAAGGGAGAAGGCTCACGAATCCCTGGAAGGGCAGGGCAGGGGCTTACAGAGAGGAGAGGGGATGAGGGCAGTGGCTGCTCCTGTCCTCTGCCACCCCTGCCCCTGTCCAGGGGGCTTCAACACAACCAAGGGGACAGGTGTGTGGGGTCAGGTCTGATAAGGAGAAGAGAGAAGCAGGAGAAACAAATTGTTAAAACCTAGCGAATTCCCCTAAGAAAACATTTCTCCTTCCTTTCCTTCTGGAGGCTCCTTGGTTGGTGGGGTAAGTGTGAGGAGTTGGTGGGAAGAGAGAGGGAAAGAGGAGATGGTACCAAGGGACTTTCCTCCATTTTCCCCTCTCCTCCCCATCAACTTGGAGCTCACCAGGGCTGGGAGGGAAGTGGCTGAGAGCTCACAGGCACCCCCTCGGCCCCCGAAAGGGAGCCCACAGCTGTGGGAGGGGCTGCCACTGCCGCCGCTGCTGCCGCCGCTGCTGCTGCCGCCGCCGCTGCAGCCATTGGACAGACCTCACCAGTACCTGCACCAGAAAAACACCAGGAGATCACAGCGCAATCTGAATGGCAAGAACCCTGCCCCTTGCCCCAGACTCCTTCTTCCCCTGGGACACAGCCGTTGCTCACTTCCTGTTTGGTCCCCAGAGGCTTCAGCCTGCATCCTTACCCAGTTCTGAAGGGCCCTCCCTGTCCCCAGAAATCTCCCTAACTTAAGTGATAGATGGGCATCCCTGGCCTTCCTGAGATCCCCTGTTGGGCCCTTTGAGCCCCCTCGTCCCACACACCCATCCCCCCCCCAGCCATGCCCCACGCCTTGCCTGGTGGGTGCAGGGGTCCCCCTCAGCAGGTGGGCTGTGGCTGGGGGGCATCTCCCGGGACAGGGGGGGCGGCCCCCCCCAGATGGGTCTGCATGTGGCCGGCCAGCTGGGCAGGGGTCTTGCAGTGCACGCTGCACAGCTTGCACAGGATGCGGTCAGCCCGCGGGGCCTGGAGCCCATGGTCCTTCACCGCGTGGATGCGCAGGTATGCTGCCGTGGTGAAGCCTATGGGGGGGTGGATTGGGATGGGGGGATGGGGTCAGCCAAGCGGAGACCCCAGAGACGGGGCTGTTCTCCTAGGCTGGGGATGCCCTCCTCAGATGGCCCTGTCCTCCTCCCACCACATCCTTGGTAGCCTGGGGCCAACTACTCTGCTGGGGCTGATGGGGTACAGCCCCTCCCTGAACTTGGGGCCTGCCTGGTTGAGTGGTGTCAGCTTCTCGGCCTTGGTACCCTCATCAGAGCCCATTCTCCATGGCTGGGGGATCTCTCCCGGGTGACAGGACACTGATTCCTAGCCACTTGAAGGGTTGACCCTCAGCAGAGACGGCTGTGTCCCCTCCCTCCAGCGCCCTATAGAGTCTCAGCCCGGTTACTCAGTGAACAAGTCAATCTGTTTAAAAGCAGCTTTCTCTGCTACTGGGGTAGGGTGCATGCTTGTTAAACCCCTGCCAATTTACTCCACTTGCCTGAGGAGCCAAAGAGGAGAACTTGTGGCTGCAGAGCTGAAAGCTTGCCTTCCAACCCTTGGGACTGACTCTCTTGACCACTCCTTCCCCAGAGCAGCCATGTACCACTCCCACTCTCCCCACACACACCCAGAAGTTTACTCTTTCTGGTAGACGATCTCCTCCAGCTACGACCTCTTAGAACTTAAGCGATGTTCAGTCATCCCAATGTTGCTTCATCTGCTTCCCAAAGGACTCTAGATGCCACAAGCTCTTGGCTACAACACCTTTAACCCACATCTGTGGAAGGGTCTCTGGCTCTGATCCCACCCTTTGTCCCTGGCCCTCCCGGCATCCCTCAGCATGTACCTTTGTTGCAGAGTTCACAGACGTGGTGAGGACCTTGGCTGTGCACCTTCATGTGGTCCGAAATGTAAGCTGAGCTCAGCATCTTGCCACACACATGACATGGCACCTTCTCCTCGTGTCGTACTGTGTGCGCCCGAAGTCGATCCTTCGTAGCAAAAGCTGCCTCACATTTCTGGGGAGGGGGGAGGGGCGTGGGGGGTGTCAGGAAAGTTAAAGCTTCGGGGAGTAGGGAAAGGGGGGCAAGAGGTTAAAGGAATCAGAGCCTTGGGGATCTTTGATCTGTAGGAAATGGGAGTGAGATGATGAGGCCTTGAAGAAGGGATGAAGAAAATGGAGTGAAAAAGCAAAAAGGAGAGAGAGAGAAAAAGGGGGTCTGAGAGGCTGAACTCAGACAGCTACAATGAGGATCAAAATCATGAAAACCGGGACAGGAGAAAGTGGGCTTCCTACCTCACATTTGAAGGGCCGTTCTGTTGAGTGCACTTGTCTGACGTGACTGTTGAGGTGATCCGGCCTGGGGATAGGTTGGGGCTGGGGTTAGGGCCCTGGGATGTGGAGGTGCCCCTAAATCTGCCTAACTTCGTAGGTATTACAGGCCTTCCTAAAGGTCTCTGCATTTTCTCCCAAGCCTGGGCTTCAGAGTCCTAGTTAGGCAGGAAATCCCTCCCCTCACGCAGGGCTGTCTCATCCTCCTCCCAAGAGCAACTTTCCTACAACCCAAGGACCCACCTCCTCTGCTAAGTACCACCCCCTGCTCCCTGGTAACCGAGAGGCTTTCCTCCCTCCTCCCTGGGAGTGGCTCCCTGTCCCCATCCTCTGAAACCTCCTCCCTCCCACCACCCAAGGCCAGGCCACCTCCGTTGCTGTCCCTCCCTCCCCACCCGCATAGTGGGTGGCTGAGACCCTGTGCACACCGGGAGAAGCTCTTGCCACAGTGGGAGCAGTTGTAGGGCTTGTGCACAGCGCCGTCATGTGAGCGCACGTGGTAGCTCATGCGGTCCTTGCGCTTGAAGCGCTGCTGGCACACCGGGCACTGGTAGGGCTTCTCGTCCGAGTGCGACAGCTTATGTCGGTTCAGGTGGTAGACGTCGCGGAAAGCCTTGCCGCACATCTCACAGGCGTGGTTCTTCCGGACGCGCTTCCCCGAGGCGGTGGTGGTCACCACGCCACCAGCGGCCACTGCAGCCGCTCCGCCGCCGGCTCCCGCTTCTCCCCCTCCCCCGCCGGCTCCGCTCAGCTGGGGTACGCTCAAAAGGCTCAGGGGCACCATAGTGGGCATCTTCATAGCACCCGAGGCGACCCGGCCCGCCTTGGCTCCCGTGTGGATGGCCTCGTGCCTCCGGAGATTGTAGCCGTTCTTGAACTCCTTGGCGCACAGAGCGCAGATGTAGGGCCCCTTGCTCTTTGTTTTCTTCTCCAAGGCAGATGCGACCGGGGCCACGGCGACCGTCGAGGTTGGGGCTACGACGGCGGTGGCCGCGGCTGCGGCGATGGTGGCGGCAGAAACAGGGGGCGCGGCCTCGGCAGCGGGCGCCGACACCGGCGGGGGCGGCGGAGGGGGCGCGGGGGGCTGCTTCAGAGCCGCTGTGTCCACTGTAGAGGCGGCGGCCGGGGCCGGGGGCGCAGCAGCAACGGCGGCGGCGGCAGCGGCAGCTGCGGCGGCAGCCGCGGCCGCGGCAGACTCCTGGGCGGCGGCGAGAACCGGGAGCAAGTCCACCTGGAGGGGCTCGGCCGCCGGGGCCTGGGGCGTGGGTGGGGGCGCCGGCGCGGCCTGCGAAGACAAGGCGCCGTGTGGGCCGCGGCCACGGGTCGGCGCCCTCCCGGCCCCGGCCCGCCACGGCCGGCCCCTACTCACCTGGAATGGACTCTGGGCGCAGCCCTGGGAGGCAAAGAAGCGGGACTGGAGCTCAGCCCCGACCTGCAGGGGGTTCTGGGCGTGACCCTGAGGTGGCGGGAAGGAGTTCATGAGGCCGCCCACCCCCCGGGAGTCCAGGCCCAGCACGGGGAAGGGGGGGGCCAGCAGCGTGCAAGGGAACACGGGGAACATGGCCTCGGCCACGGCGGGGCCCCCGGGGCTCAGCGGGGGCCGGGGGCGCGGGCCGCGCGGGGCCCGGGCTCGGGGCGCCGCCCCCGGCCGGCCGGGCTGGGCCGCGCCGAACGCATGGCCCGCGGGCCGCCCCGCCGCCCGCGCGCCCCGGCCGGCGGGAGGGAGGGAAGGAGGGCGCCTCGCGGGCCGCGGAGCGCGGCAGCAACGGCGGCGGCGACGCCCCCTGGGTGGGGGCGGGAGGCCCCGCGGGGCCGGGGGCCGGGGGCCGGGGGCGGGGGCCCGGGCGGCGGCGGCGGCGGCGGTTGGAGCCCGGCGGGGCGGGGTGGGGGGAGCGAGGGAGCAGTGTCGGCCCCCGCCGCGCGCGCGCCCAGCCGGCGCCTCGGGGAGGGCGGGGGAGGGCGCGAGGGAGGGAGGGGGACAGCTGCGCGCGCACCGGGCGCGCGGAGGGGGGGTGGGACGGGAGGGAGGGCGGGCGGGAGGGGGTGTGGGCAGGGGGGGTGGGGGGCGGGGGAGGGGGTTGTTACCTGGAAGATGAAGCTGCTCCAGTTGCCGGGATCCATGGCGGAGGGAGGGAGGGAGGTAGCTCGCGTTCACCCTGGGGCGGGAGGAGGAGGAGGCGGCAGTGGGGGAGGGGGAACCCAGGGAGGAGGCGCGCGGGGCGGGCGGGAGGGGGGAAGGAGGAGGAGGGTGGGGGGAGCGGAGCACACTGCGCGCGGGGAGGGCGGGCGGGGGGCGCGAGGACACACAAGAGGCTGGAGCGGGCGCGTGCGCGAGCGCGCGCGCGGCCCGCGGGAGGGGGAAGGCACGAGAGGAACTCTGGCGGGAGGAGGGACAGGGGAGCCACCCAGCAGCCCGAGTCGCCCCAAGCGCGAGACCCCTGAGACGACCGCTGATTGGCTGACGATGGCGCAGGTGGTGGGCGCGCGGGAGATAGGGCGGCTTCTCTCTTTCCCCCCTTCAAAGATTCCACCCCCCTCCTCCCTCCGCCAGCGGCCGTTATTTCGCGCGCACGCGCACAAAACCGCTGTGGTTGCTGAGCGGGAGAATAGGGGAGCGCGCGCTGGGGGTACGGATGGGGCGGGGCTAAACTCGAAGCGCGCGCCCGCGTAACGGTCGTCGTCCTCGCGCTTTCGTGTTGGCTTTTTGTTTCCTTTCGGCCACCGTCCTCACCCCCCACCCCCAGCGGTTTATTTACAGTCCTGCTCTGCTTCATGTTTTCTCAAAGATGGCGCCCAAAGAAGTTAGCCGGCGGAGTTAGAGGTGGTCCATCCAAGGGCAATTATACCTCCAGCCCTGCCCCCGCAGTCCCAAAAATCAGACTGAAGCACTGGAGTAAAAACTGTATTTACACGACAAGCGGTTATACGAGGATTTAAAAAAAAAAAAAAGGCGAGGAGGAGCCGGCAGTCAGGAGGGGCCGCAGCGCTGGCCGGCGGCGAGACCCAGGATGTTCGCCTGCAACACAAGAGGGAAGGGAGAGCAGCGTTACAGCCGGGCGGGCACAGGCCGGGGGCGGCGGGGGGAAGCCCGAGCTCACCTTCAGGAAGGACTCCATCTGTTTCCCAGACATGCCCTCCACGCGTCCCAGGTCCTCCACCTGGCAGGACAGCAGCGATGCTTGAGAAGGGTCTAGGGCGTGCCAGGCTCTCCCTCCCCCCAGTGCCAACTCCATTCCAGGGCTGCCCTCCCGGGGCCGTTACCTGGCTGAAGGGGCCGTGGAGCTCTCTCCAGCCCACGATGAGCTGGGCCTTCTTTTGGCCAATGCGCTGCAGGCTGCGCAGATCCCGGGCTGAGCCTTCGTTCAGCAGATCTAAGATTTTTTGGCGCCCGTGGGCCAGTAGTTCTGGGCTGATCTGTAGCTCCCAGCAGTCTTCAGCCTTCTCCTCCGGCTCCGAGGCATCCAGGGACTCCAGCTATGAGGCAGGGCGAGGTGAGTGACAGAAACAGCAAGTTTGCTGTTCTGCCCGTGGCAGCAAACTGCTTTGGACTCCTCTGCCAAGGATAGGAGCCGAACTGCAGCTACCTCACGCCCTCCCCAGCCTCTCTCTCCGTCCTGTCAAGTGTCTGTCCAAACACCCTTCCCTCTGGTCACTCTCTGGGCTCTCATTTTATCCAACTTGTGATAGAGTGGCAGTAGAGTTGCTGTGAGGATCAAATGAATTAATGAATGTAAAGCACATAACAAGCTCTTAAATCTGGTCCCTCATCTCTAAAAAGGAAAGAATATGCTTTCACCCCTAGAAAAGCACACAGAAGGTACTCAATAAATGACACCTCCCTTCCCCACCCCCCCATGTCATCTCAGGTTTTAGGTAGTTCTTACAGTGTTGTTCCATTTCTTGAGTGCTTAGGTCATGTTTCCGGAAGTGGGCTCTTAAGTTTGTAGAGGGCAGGGCCCAGGCTACACACTATACCTAGTAAGTAGCTGCTGACTGAGGGTGAGAGCCATCAGGAAGAAAGTCAAGTACTCTGCTTGGTACATTCATATTACTGCACTGCATCCTAAATGCCCTGTGAGGCACCTCTGCATTCAGAGGGTAAGCACCTTGGAAGAACTGTAAATAGCTGGTAAGTGTTCTGACAGGTTCGGTAACTCCATGGCCAGGGCTCTTCCCTCTAGAGCTCACTACCCCTTACTTCTAGGCTCTAGGTGTAGCTTAAGCCTCCAGGTACTCTTACCTTTCTCTTCCGGCCTTTCTTTTTCAGGATATGGATCTCAGCATTTGGGGATGCTGCCTGCTCCTGAACTGAAAGCAAGAATTGTGGAGTCACCCTCCCTGATAGCCACTTGGTTTTTTTGTTTTTTTTTTACGAAGATTGGCCCTGAGCTAACATCTGTTGCCAATCTTTTTTTTTTTTCTCCCCAAAGCCCCAGTACATAGTTGTATGTCCTAGTTGTATGTTCTTCTAGTTCTTCTTTGTGGGACACCGCCTCAGCATGGCTTGATGAGCCATGTGCAGGTCTGTGCCCAGGATCCGAACCGGCGAACCCTGGGCCGCCGAGGCAGAGCACGCAAACTTAACCACTACGCCACCAGGCTGGCCTCCTAGTTCTCCCATTTCTGATTCCCGTTTCCCTCCACTCTGAGTTAACCTCTTCTTTTGTTGTGTTTCCACATGACCTTTCTTATACCTGTATTTGAAAGTAATCTCGGTTGGTCTTGCATGGTAATCAATCATGCACTTGTCAGTCTACTCCACTGTACTAAATGCCTTAGAGCAGAACACCCAGCTGTATTTCAGATCCTCTTCATCCCTCCTTGGGGCTGGCATATGGTGGAAGGACATGAGTAACATGAGGACAGCTGCTCCTAACACCTCCTCCCTTCTGAGATCTCAGTTATCTGGGCCCTCCTGGCCCCCAGAGCCAAACTTACTCAGTTGTAGGGGCATCACCACAGCCTTTTTGAGGGGCTTAGCCACCGTGACTGTACGGCGGCCAAGGGGTCGATGCGTTATGGGAGAGCAATTCTCTTTCTCCTTTGGGTCCGTAGCCTCCTGGGCCAGCACCTTGGCTTCCAGTTCTTTTTGCTTCATCTTAAGCCTCTGTTGGAAAGGATCAGGAAGAGATGTGACCCAGAACCAACTCGAGGGCAGCTTGAAGGACAGTGAATTAGGAAAGTGAGTGTGCAGGGCTCTGAGGCCCTAGAGGGCAGGGTGAGGACCAATGGGAGAAGCTACCAGGAGACAGTTGGAGCCCAATATAGTTAAGGGCTTTCTAATGATCAGGGCTGCCCAGAGGTGGAATAAGCCACTTTGTGAAACACTGAAGGGAAGGACTGTTCAAGCAGAGTCCTACTTTAATTTGAGCTGTGTTTCAGGAAATGGCAATGTCTTACATTTGTTCCTTTTACCTAGAATTTGTTTTCTTCTCACATCTGATCTCAATTATTTTTCAAAGTTCAGCCACATTAGGGACATTCAAGCAGGAGCTTCTGGTGTGGGGTGAAAACTGGATCTGATCCAGCCTTTCAGTATCCTTCCCTATCTGAAGATTCTCAGATTGCTTCTCAAGGCCAGTAGGAATCCCAGCCCCCACCTCCCCAAGACTTACCTCAATCTCCAAATTCTTCTCCTCCACTGTCTTCATGAGCACCATCCGCTCTCGCCTTGGGGTGCTCAGCAGAGGGGTCCCCTGGCTCCCCTGGGAGCCCAGCAGCCGGTCCAAGCTTAGGAGGCGCTCCAGCATGGCCGGGTCCATGCTACTTAGCTTCTGTAGGGGGCTAAGCAGACAAAGAGGTTACTCTCTACCTACCTCTTCTCTCATCAACCCCTCCAGCAGCAGGATTCCCCTTATCATGCCTTAACATGGTGTTTTCTGTGTTTCCAGAACCCTAGTGTTAACTTGCTGGGCAACCATGAGCAAGTTATCCAGACTCTCTGGGTGCAGTGTCTTCATCAGGTGAATGGGGATCAAGCACTACCTGCCCAACTAACCTCTCAGGGATGCCAGGAGATCAGATGAGAACAGCATTTAATCAACACCTGTGTTCCAGGTATTCAGAATCTAAGACAGTGCCCTGCCCTGGACGTACTTACTGTAACAGAAAGTAAGAGACCATGATACGGTGACAGCAAGGGTTTTGTGCCTGTCCATTTGGAGGAGCAGTTGGGGAAAGGTTCACAGAGGTTGTCACCTTCAGTGGGGTTTTGAAAGCCACTGAAGACCTCAAATGCCAAGCCTTTCTCCTGTGGGCAGCAGCAAAGGCCTATGCAAGCAGAGTCCTGACTTAATCTGAGCATGACGATGCCTAACATTTGCTCCTTCTGTCTGGAATTTTCTCTCTCTCACATCTGATCTCAATTATCATTCAAAGTCCGTTTGATGCCACCTTTCCCATGATGCCCAGCTTGACTGTGTTATCTTCTTTCCTACACTGTGAACTAGCTCCTCAAGGACAGAGACTGCCCTGTTCTTTGTGTGTAAGTACCTAGGAAGAGCAGGATCAGAAAATATGGGTGAAGACTAGAAGTCATTTCTTCCTTCCTGGCTCTCATAGAGCAAAAAGCTCCTCCTTCCTTATTACACTCTCTACTATCTTACCTTGCATCATATACTGATATTCCTGTAGGAAATATCCCCTCCTGAAACATGAGACCCCTGACGTCAGGGTCTGACTAGGTCTGATATGCCCCATCTCTGAGCTTACCCAGCGTGCCTTTCAGGCAGAAACCTTGCCTGTTCACATGTAATACAGATGTGCGGCTGTGTACGTTTTTCTGAGTTTGTGCACTTAGGAGAGGGGACTGCTGACAAGTGGCTTGAGAAGGACAAAATTGAGAGATGAGGTTCTGAGTGAGCAAGTTTTTTTTGTTTTGTTTTTTGTTTTTGTTTTTGTTTTTTGCTGAGGAAGATTAGCCTTGAGCTAACATCCGGTCCAATCTTCCTCTATTTTTTTGTATGTAGAACACTGCCACAGCATGGCTGGTGAGTGGAGTAGTTCCGCACCAGGGATCTGAACCCATGAACCCGGGCCGCCAAAGCAGAGCACGCAGAACTTGAACCACTCAGCCACTGAGCCAGGTCTGAGCAAGCACTTTTTCATGTATGCCATCCTTCCTCAACTACAATATCCCCCTGGGGCAGAATGTGCACTAATCCTTGGCCTCCTCAGGTCACCTCTGTTCAGCAGTCTTAGGACTTATACAGTTCAGAGAGGCTTTATTTGGTCTCGGGGTAGAAACAGGGCAAAGTTAAAACTGCAGCTGGCTCCTTAGAAAGTCATGGTTAGACACAGAAAGCAGGACCACTAAACAGGAGTGACCTGAGGATTAGTACATCCTGCGCCATGAGGTGGGGCTATCAGAGCTGGGGAGGCAGGCCACACACACAGAAGGGACTTAGTTTAGAGAGTCTTGGTTTGGACTGAGGGTAGAAGCAGGGCAAAGTTAGGACAGCAACCGGCTCCTTGGAGAGTCATGGAGAGGTTGGACTCTAACGCAGGCTGAGAGGTCTCAGCAAACCATCTCTTCATCTCTTGTCTCCTTTGCTTTTCTTTTATCCTCTGGACCTGAAAGACCTGATCCAGATTACTCCTTGAGCCAGAAGCAAAAGTGCTCATCCTTGAAACAGCTGCCCCAAAATGTAAGGTTTTGCTGACTGCCTAAAGAGGTTGGAACATGGAAAGGGAGGGGACGAGGAGCTCTAGGTGGCCTCCTTAGATCCCCAGGCAGTGACACCGAGGACAGAAATTGATCTTAGCACTTCAGTAAATTCAAGAGAGTAGGATTTTGGGTGAATGGGAGAGGAACAAGTCAGCAGCTCAAGGATCTTACAGGCTAGACCCACTGGTGCTCTGCACCCAATCCAGACACAACAGGAAAGGAAATATGCCCAAGGCCCCTCCCCCTCTGCTCACCTGAGTTTTTGGGAGGCAGAGGCTGGAGCTGCTGAGGGCTCAGGACTTCCAGTCTCTTCTTCCTCAGGGCCTCGGGCTCTCTTTGCCTCTGCTGGGCCTAGCAGTTCTTTCTGAGACAGTTTAACAGGTGCCAAGACTAGGGGAAGAAGGTGGGGTGGTCAGCCTCTGTGCTGATGCTTGGTGGATTCAGCAAACTCCCCAGTTGTCCAGACCTGGCCTTTCCACTCCTGCCAACCCCAGTCCTCACCATGAAGCTGCAGGCTTTCATTAGTAAAAGGCCGGTTGATCACCTCCTTGGACCTGGCAGCAAAGTTGAGTGCAGAGACTGTGTCTAGGTAGAAGCATCTCTCGGGGGCAATGTTGGCAATGAGGATGCTGTGGGCTGAGCCACCCAGAGAGTCCTAAGGGATGGGGATTGGGCAGGGTGGGTGGGTCAGAAGCGCCGCCTTCCCATTACTTGATTGCTGTTCCCCAACCCCCCAGCAGGCCTGAGAACCTCCTTCTCCAGCTCCTTTTGCCCTGAGATGGGTGGCCTGACCTGCAACAGGCGAGTGAGCTTGCTGTCCCGGTAAGGCACACGAGGAAGACCCTGGTTCAGCGCATCTACCACTTTGCCTAGTACAAAGAGGGAGGTGTTGATGGCTCCACTCTCCTTCAGCCGCAGGCCCTTGTTGCCTGTGCGCCGGTTGTCCTCTGAGCCAGCCAAGTCAATCAGGTAGAGTTTCCCCTCCCGCTGGCGAAATGGGGCCAAACGTTCCCGCTGATCCACCTGGGGGTAAGAGCAAGGGCCCCAGGCTTAGCTCAGGCTGTAGGGGCTTCTGAGGTCCTCACCCCTGTCAGTGGGCCTCACCTTAACCAGGAGCACAGCATGACTGCGAGAGGAGCGCTGGTTGAGCCGGGTGGCTCCTACCGTCCGATTTTGACTGGCTGGCAGGAAGTGCTGCTCAAAATCAGTAAAGCTAGTGATAGGCTTCTGTGTGAGGCCTGGAATCAGGATGTTTCCTCGACAGTCTTCTCGGATCACCAGGTCTCCTGATGTAGGATCCAAGAGATCTAATACCTGTTTGAGCAGTGAGAGGTAGGGCCAATTCTCCAGACACAGGCTGCTTACTTCTTGGGGATCAGTCTCCTTTTCTCTCTTGGATTCTCACAAGTTGTACCGTCTGCTACCCCAACCTCTGTCTTTCCACGTCTTACCTCCTCGCTAGAGCAGAGCTTCATGTTTTAGAACTGGGTCTTATTTTGACCCTTTGTCTCTTCCCTCCCCAACCAGAGCAGGGCCTCACCTTTTCCTGGTAGATCTCTAAGTAGGACATAGTGACAGAGAGGGTCCATGGCCGGCCCTCAGCACCCTCCTCCCTTGTGAGCTGTAGGAGGTCCATGAGAGCCCGGGGAATCACTCCAGGTTGCTCTGGGCTGCCAAGCATTGTGTGTGTCTTCCCTGGGGAAAGAGTGGAGAGAGCTGTGAGATTTTCCTCCCCACCCCCTAGCCCTTTCTGACCCATAGCTGTTCCCTATCTGGCTCCCTCACCTGCCCCTGTGGGCCCATAGGCAAGCACACTGGCATTCTGCCCTTCCAGCAAGTGCCTTAGGATGGGCTGCACAGATCCTGCATAGATGTCCTGCTGAGAGCTCCTCTCCCCATAGAAGGCATCAAACCTGCGGGCAGGAAGAAAGGAGGAAATTAGTGGAGGGTTCCATTCTCACCTAGACCTAGAGGATAATACTGGACTCGGATTTAAAAGAGTCTCTATCCCTTTTCTTGCACAAAGACCTCAGAAAGCACCCACTGAACACCATCCATCCCAGCCCCTGTACTGGTGTTAGGAATATGGAGATGAATCTGATGTCCCTGCTTTTGGGAGTTCTGCAGTCTAGTGGGTTAGATAGATACTCATACTTGGCTGTGATTCAGGAAATGAAGAGGAGAACACACTAGAAAGAGTAACTGATTCTGCTTGAGGAAGGAGGATTTTGCCCAAGAGAGAAGAGAGAGATGTTCTAACTATCAAAAATAGCACACAGACAAGGCATGGTGTAAAAGGGCAGAGCTTCCCAATATTTTTCACATCACAGTATACACAGAAAGTAGTATTTGTACACCATAATGGAGTCAATAGAGGATGTTGCTTATGACTAGAGACTCAACACACCTGTAGTCCATTCACACTGCACTCTGGTGGAGAAGCTGAGGCCATAGCAGGGATTAGTGTGAGTATAGCATATGTTGGGGGTATGAGGCTGGAAAGAAATGGAAGCCAAATTGTCAAGGGCCTAGAATGGGGTTGGCAAACTTTTTCTGTAAAGAGCCAGACAGTAAATATTTTAGGCTTTGTGGGCCATATGGTTCCTTTCACAACTACTCAACTCCGCCATTGTAGTCAGAAAGCAGCCATAGACAATCTATAAGTAAACGAGTGTGGTTGTGTTCCAATAAAGCTTTATTTACAAAAAGACTCCTGGTCAGATTTGACCCGCAGTCTATAGTTTGCCACCCCCTGGCCTAGAATGAAAGGCAAGGAGTCTGAACTTTAAATCTCCAATGGGATCTGTTTTTTTGTGAGGAAGATCAGCCCTGTGCTAACATCCATTCCAATCCTCCTCTTTTTGCTGAGGAAGACTGGCCCTGAGCTAACATCTATTGCTGATCCTCCTCCCTTTTTTTTCCCCCTTTTTCTCCCCAAAGCCCCACTAGATAGTTGTATGTCATAGTTGCACATCCTTCTAGTTGCTGTATGTGGGGTGCCACCTCAGCATGGCCGGAGAAGCAGTGCGTCAGTGCATGCCAGGGATCCGAACCCCAGGCCGCCAGTAGCAGAGTGCACACACTTAACCGCTAAGCCACAGGGCCAGCCCCCTCCAATGGGATCTTAAAGTAGCTGCCCTTGGGAGTTCTGTCCTCATATCTGAGTGGTCTTCTCTGACACCACCCAGCTGCAGCCTAGGTTGGCTGGCTGGTCTATGTTCCCCCAACCCTTCCCATATGTCCCCCAGACCCTAGTCGGAGATCTCCTACTCACCTTTGCTGCTCCTTCCCCTCTTTGTGCCTATTCCCCCAATAAGACTGTGAACAGTAGTAATGTGTCTGATTTAACCTCCAGTCTTTCCCCACAGTATCCTACAGAGGACCCATCACAGTGGGCACCCGTAAACATTTCCTAAAGGAACAAATGAAGGTGTGGAGAAGAAAGCTATGCTAAGGAAGCAGCAAGGATCCTGAGGAGGCAGGTATGAGAAACTATCTGGGCAACTGATAATGTGAGCAGGCCTAAGCAATCCCTAATTTGAGAGGGATAGGAGGGAAGAGTGGCCAGTGAACCTTACTGGTATTTAAGAGTCTCCTGGTGGTTCCTCCAGTTGGCAATCTCTAGAGAACAGCTGTCCAGGCCCCGTACACAGGGGGTGTCATTTGCTCCAGCTGTTCCATCCACAAATGGCCGCAGTCGCACAGCCACCCTTACTCGAGCTGGAGGCGGGCGCCGGCCAGCTCCCACCTTGCTTAGCCGACAGCGACCAGCTCCTGGAGGAGAGAAGATAAGTTTTAGGCATGAAGTATGGTGGAAGCACAGAGGAAGCAGGGATCAGCTTTGCTGAGAGATGGGGGTAGGAGTCTTAGAGGAGGAGCTACTTGATATAGCTGAGCTCTGAAGGATGAATAGGAGCTTGCCAAGCATTCCAGGCAGAAGGAATGGCATGTGCAAAAGCATGGAGGTGTGAAAGCATGGCCTCCCTGGAGAACTAGTGAAGCAGGACTGTGTATGTGTTCCGCCAGTGAGGGCGAGCAGAGAAGGAAAAGATGGAACAAAAAGATGAATCAAATATATGGTCTCACGAGGGGTACAGTGGGGGGCTGGAGGAGAGAGATTATATACAGGTCAGGGACTGTAAACCCTATCATGTACTTCGCAAATATTAACATTTATTAAGCACTGACTACATGCCAGGCACACTTGAATCTTTATGGTGTCCCTGAGACGTAGGTTCTGTTAGTCCTTTTTTACAAAATGAAGACACTCATAGAGGTGCAGCAGCTCTTCTGAGCACCAGGGTATTTTATACCTGGGACCATGTGGCCATTACTTTATCTTGTGTCATAGTCTACATTTTGTCTTTTTGCTCTTCAAAGGAGGAATAAGCACAGCCTAAAAACAAAACAAAACCCCAGCATCTTATAGACTAGAGACCTCCATAACCTTCACAGAGGGGCGGGGAAGAAGGTGTGGAGGCTGGGGTCCTGGGGATCTCATTGGGAGGGCCAGGGGCCACAGCTCATTTTGAGGAAGCTCTTTCCACCCTGGCTGTACTGCGGGTGTCCCCAAGCTTGGCTTCAGTTCTTTCTCTGGTCTATAAGAAGGTCCAGTGGGGTGTAGGTTGTAACGTGTACACAAATAACCTGGAAGGTCTTGTTAAAAGGAAGATTGGCATCAGTCCCTGGGGTGATGCCTGAGATTCTGCATTTCTAACAATCTTCCAGACACTTCTGATGGGACACACTTTGAATTGCCAAGGTGTTAGTAGACCAGCACCTCGTAGGGTCATTCTCAAGATTAAGAGTTGACATTTGACCCCACCCAAAACCAGTCAATGAACTGCCTTACTTTTCTGTGTCTCTATTTCTTACCTGGGGTTTACAGTACATACTTACATGTGTATACACACACACACTAAACTGTTAACAATGGTTTTCTCTTGATGGGGTATTTTGTGGGTTTATATTCTATGTTAACCAGTTCTATACTGTTGTAAGGTTTACATTAAAAAAAAAAAAAAAAAAACAAGGGGCCAGTCCAGTAGTGTAGCAGTTAAATTCACGTGCTCTGCTTGGGCAGCCTGGGGTTCACGGGTTCAGATTCCAGGTGCAGACCTGTGCACCGCTCATTAAGCCATGCTGCGGCAGGGTCCCATATATAAAGTAGAAGACGACTGGCACAGATGTTAGCTCAGCAACAGTCTTCCTCAAGCAGAAAGAGGAGGATTGGCAGCAGATGTTAGCTCAGGGCCAATCTTCCTCACCAAAAAAAACAAAAAAAAACAAAAAAAAACACTGTAGATGTCCTCGTTTGGCAGGAATAAGGTTGAGAGGCAGCCCCTGTCTTTTTGTCCCAACTGAATTTGCAAAAGGCAGACATGCAATTCTTCTCTATTATAAGCTTTCTGTTCAGTTTGCTTCTGATAATTAAATCTAAGTCATTTGGGGAAAAAAAAGGTTATGAATTATTTTTATCATCAGAAAACACATTATAAAACTAAAAAAAACGACTATTTTTATGAGGATTGAATGGGCTGAAAAATATCTTATGAGGGTGTTTCTTTATCTTACGTTGGAGGATACCATACTGTGGCTCACAGCTAACAGCCAAATTCAAACCTAGATCTCTTCACCTCCCAAAATCTGCCTTTAATGAGGATGCTGTATTACCTCCCTGTTATATACCAACTGGGGAAGTTCTTGGCAGCTGACTCTCCTTCTTTGCTGGTGGTAGCAGCTAGTTGTTGGGAGCCAGAGGACTCATGTAAGTCAAGAGGCTAGTGCATGTGGCCAAGACAAAAAGCTGGACCGACTACCCCTGGGAAAGAATCTTACACAGCATGAGGCATACTCATAAGCAGATGGCCTATTTCAAGAACCGGGCTTCTGTTCCTTCACCTGACACATGAAGCTGATAGCACCATTCCTCACTTTATGGTTTACAAAGCACTTGGACATCTAGTTTTCATTTGATCTTCATGGCAATCCTACAAGTCAGCAGCAAGTGAACAGGAACTTGCAGATGCACCTGCGCAGATGAGAAAACTAAGGTGCCAAGAGGTTCACTGACTTGTCAAAGATGTGTGCAGGAGCCTCTCCCTTGCCTGTCTTTCCCAGGGCTTCTTGTGAGAACAGAGAAAGATGGCAGAAACAGAAGCACCTATGGAAGCTTAGTGATCACTTCAAGGGGAAGGGAAGGTCTGTGGTGACTTAGAAAGAGTGTAGATTCTGGTCAGACAGAGCTGAATTTCAATTCCAGCTCTAACACTAATTAGCTTGTGACCTTGGGCAAGTGACTAACAACCCTGTGCCCCAGTTTCCTTGTCTATAAAATGGAATGGGGTGGGCTGTGGAAAGGCTTAATGAGGATTAAAAGTAGTAACATGTAAAATGCCATCAAAATAACTAGCACATAGTAGGTAGGTTCATCATTCAAGGTAAGATGGCCTGGGTTCAAATCCCAGCTCTGCCACTTAAAACTAACTAAATAACCTGGAGAAATGATTTTCTATTCCTGTGCCTGAATTTCCACACCTGTAAAATGGGAATAAATAAAAACACCTACCAGTTGGATTGTTAGGGCAGTAAATAAGGTAATTCATGTAAAAGTGCTTAGAACAGCATTGGTACTTGGTAAAAGCTCAGTAAGTGTTTTATTTTGTATTCATCCCCCATTTTCCAAACGAGGAAACCTCAGTATAGAGAGGTTAGCTAACTCACCGGTGGTCAACACCTAGCTAGGGACAGAGCTTCAAATGAAGGTCTAACTCTAAAGTTCATTATATGAACCCCCAAGCCTTCTCAGCCCCTTCATCTTTGTATCTCCATGGGCCTTGGAGTCAGACAAATTCCACCTTCTAGATGCGTGATTTTGGGAAGGCTTCTTAACTTCTTCACGCCTCGGTTTCTTTTTATAAAAGTAACAACAGGGGCCTGTCCAGTGGCGCAAGCAGTTAAGTGTGCGTGCTCCGCTGCCGCAGCCTGGGGTTCACCTGTTTGGATTCTGGGCACGCACCACCGCACTGCTTGTAGAGCCATGCTGTGGCGGCGTCCCATATAAAGTAGAGGAAGATGGACACGGATTTAGCTCAGGGCCAATCTTCCTCAGCAAAAAGAGGAGGATTGGCATCAGATGTTAGCTCAGTGCTGATATTCCTCACACACACAAAACAAGGTAACAACAGTATCTACCCTCACAAGATTGTGGAGAGTCAAAGAAATATGTACATACAATGTTTAGCACAGTGCCAGCAGCAAGTGCTCAGTAAATGATAGCTGTTGCTATTGTTATTATTATACTCTTTCTCTTGCTACTCACTCAAGGCAGCTACACACTTCTGCCCTCAACGTTCAGCAGGGTCATGACCTCCTTATGCTAAATCCGGTAGACATGCTCAGTCCCCATCCTATTTGACTTCCCAGCAGTATTCAATATTCTTGATCTGCTTTCCTTTGGGAAATATACTTTTCCCTTGCCACCCACCACTAGCTCTCTGTTCACTCCTTCTCAGTTTTTGCCAGTCTTAAATGTTTTTTCTAGGCTCCTTCTATCCTCTCTCTAGACCAGGATTGCTCAATTTCAACGCTATTGACACTTTGGGCTGAATAATTCTTTGTGCCGGGACTGTCCTGTGCATTGTAGGATGGGTAGCACACACTATGTGCTAAACACATGTCAGTAGCATTCTGCACACACACCCCCAACTATTTTAACAACCAAAAATGTCTCCAGACATCACAAATGTCCCCATGGGGAACAAAACTGCCCCTGAGAACCACTACTCTGATTCATTTCATGGGCATGGTCACCTGCTCTCTTGGCTTCAATTACCATCTTAAAGCTGATGACTCCTAATCAACACCTCCACACCAGAGTTCTCTCCTGAACTTCGGATCCACAGCTGCTGCCCTGACATCTTCTCTTACATGGTTCTCAGATACTTCAAACTCCTCCTGTCCTAAACGGAACCCTTCCCCATCTCTCTGCAACCTCATCTTCCTTCTGTGCTCTCTAATGAAAATGAATGGAACCAACCCCAAAAATGTGAGTCTTCCTTCACTCTACCTTCTCTTTCACTTTCCACATCAGTTATTCATTAACATCTGTCAATTCTACCTTTTCAAATGAGTCCACTTCTCTCCATTCCCATTGCACAATCTTTGCCAAGGTCATCATCTCAACAGTCTTCCAACTGGTCTCCCTGCCTCCAGTCTCACTCCCTTCCAATCATTCTCCACTTCTTTCCTTGTGCTGTAAGCTCTCAGCCATTATGAATTTCCTTCAGTTCCTACAACACACCAAGTTCTCTCACACATTTGGGCCTTTGCACATGCTATTCTCTCTCCCTGGAATATCTTCTTTACTGCACCCACCCCCTAAGTGATTGAGGTAAACACTTACACCTTACTTCCTCTAAAAAACCTTCCCTTGTAAAATCACCGCCCCACTAGGGCACTGTTAGGTGCACCTATGGCTCTCTTTAGCTCCTCCATCCAAGCCCTCATCACACTCCACTGTAACTGCACATTTGTCCGTCTTCTCCATGTGACTATGAACTTAATGAAAACAAGTCTTTCTCTGCTCACCTTTGTATCCCCAATGCCTGGCACACAGCATGCTCTCAAGGAGTATTTGCTGAACAAATTAAGATTTGGTAAATGAACTAACATAAAACATTGGCTTGTTCGTTTCCTGTTTTCATCATAAAAGTGGCTCACTGCCATTATTGCCCCAGAGCTCACAGTCCAGGGGAGGAGGGAAAGAGAGGCACACATAAACAGCTGCTTACACTACATAAAAGCAACTTTCAGGTTGCGCGAGGCTAGCACTTATTTTTTCTAACTCTCTGCCCCCCCAACCCCTCACCCCTCTACTCCCTCACCCCACCCCCATCCCTTCCCAATTTTCATTCAGCTGAATTCTTTTCTCTTTTATTGATTAGGAATTTGAGCCAAAGAGAGCAACTTTAGCCTCTCTATACATCATAAATAAGAAATCACTTGGTGGTCTTTTCGTCCTGCCAAGGCCTGGCAAACTCCTGTCCAACCTTTGAAACCCACCTCAAATATCACTTCCTTAATGAAGTCCTCCAGAATACCCAAGGGTTTACTTCAGAGTCTAACTCTTATAGCATATAGATAGATGTATATACATAAGCATACACATCTCTCATTGTTTTTCATATTATATGCTTATATGACTACTGAAACAGACTATAAGCTCCTCTAGAGAAGGCACAGTATTCATTCAAGCATTCTTACGATATTAACTATGTACCAGACACAGTGGGCCTTGGAAAGATGAGGGGAGGTTATGCTCAGACAGCAGAAAGATCATGTGCTTGGGCATAATGGTTAAGAGCAGAGGCTCTCAAGTCAGACTGCCTGGGTGCAAATTCAGACCCCAATATTTACTAGCTGTGTTAACTTTGAACTAGTTGCTTAACACAGCTATGCCTCAGTTTGCTCATCTGTAAAACTGGGACAAGAATAGTAACCACCTCATAGCACTGTGTGGAGATTAATTCATCAGCATAAAGTGCTTGCAACTGCGCTCAGCACCTAGCAAGGGCTCAACATGTGTTCGACATTCTACTAAAAGCTTTGTTTCTCCACAGAACCTGACAAACAGTAAAGGACTCAAATAAATTACTATGGTGCCCACCTAATCGCCGACCAAAATTCAGTCTACAGGAAGAGAGCCGAGACATATGTAAACAAATACCAGATTCTGAGCGTCCTCACAGCCTTTCCGGCCCTAACATAGCACTCACTTCCACGGCTAGAGTGAAAGGCAACAGTCCCTTATTTCCCTTTCCTGGGATCTCAGCGCATCCTATGCTGTCGACTCACACCCCGCTGCAGCCCGTCTGAACCCCGGCCTGCCCTCCTACAGCTCCCAGGGACGCCCCCGCACCCCAACACCACTCATACACAGAACCCTTCCCCAAGACGCGCATCCAGCTCCTTTCCTTTTGTCCTTAGGTGAGAACGTTAGCCGCTTTCGCTCGCTTACTCACGTCATCTCCTGAGATGGGGGCATTGTCCCCTCTTTACAGACAGAAACTGAAGCTCACAGAAAAGTGCGCTGGGCTCAAACGAAACCCTAGTGCTGGAACCGGGTCTCAATCCAGGTCTACTGATCCGCGCGGAGAGCAGGAAACAGTGAGAAGGAAAGAGCGAGGAGGGCCGACCAGCTTGTGACTCCCACACTCCCGCCTTCCCTCCCCGCCCCCGCGCCATTCCGGCCTCTCCGGACAACCCGCGGAGTCCGAAGCGGACTCCGACGCATTACCCCACAAGGCTCCAGACTTCGGCGCCCCGCCCCGCCAGGCCGGGACCGCGTACCTGAGGTCGCCGCCGCCATCTCGCGTCGCCTCGGCTGCGCCGGGACCCCCGCGTCCATTCCACTCCCTCTTTTGACCCGCCTCTCCTATTCGAATTTCCCGGTGCCCCGCCCCCTCCCCTAGGCTCCACCAATCACGGCTCCTCGCCGCCGGAAGCCCCTTCTTGTGGCCGCAACTATCCCGCCCTCTAGGGCTCGCCTCCCGGTCCTGCAAGAAAAAGTTTCCCCTGGTGGAGGACGCATGCGCGCACGCTGGCAGCCCAGCCGTTGATGTCCGGGAGCGCGCTCCGGCGCAAGCTCGGGCGCCCCGGGCGTTGGTGACAGCGGCGGTCAGGGGGATTGCTGAGCGCCACCCCCCCCCCCGCCCCCGATTTCCTTTTCACCTCACTTCTTCCCCTCAGATAACTCCGAATTTTGGTTGGAATCAAGCAGACAGTGATCAAAGGCACTTAATTAATTTATCCAAAAATTTCCCTGGACTGAATACAAATTTTGCTATTTTAGTGGCAGAAGAGCCTGCCCTGGTGGTCTAGTGGTTAAGATTCAGCGCTCTCACCGCCACGGCCCCGGGTGCATTTCTGGTCAGGGAACCACACCACCCATCTGTTGGTTGTCATACTTTGGTGGCTGCACGTTGCTGTGATGCTGAAAGCTATGTCACCAGTATTTCAAGTACCAGCAAGGTCTCCATGGTGGACAGGTTTCGGTGGAGCTTCCAGACTAAGACAGACTAGGAAGAAGGACCTGGCCACCCACTTCTGAAAAAATTGGCCATGAAAACCCTATGAACAGGGGCCCGCCCTGTGGCTTAGTGGTTAAGTGTGTGCGCTCTGCCACTGGCGGCCCAGGTTCGGATCTGGGCGTGCACCGACGCACCGCTTGTCCGGCCCTGCTGAGGCCGCGTCCCACATACAGCAACTAGAAAGATGTGCAACTATATACAACTATCTACAGGGGCTTTGGGAAGGAAAAAAAGGAAGAGGATCGGCAATAGATGTTAGCTGAGGGCCGGTCTTCCTCAGCAAAAAGAGGAGGATTGACATGGATGTTAGCTCAGGCCTGATCTTCCCCTCAAAAAAAAAAGCCCTGTGAACAGCAGGAGAGCATTGTCCAATATAGTGCCGGAAGGTGAGAAGATGGCACAAAAAGAGGGAGCAGGGTTCAGCTCTACTGTCCACAGGGCGGCTAGAGGAAGGAATCCACTCCAAGGCACTAATGGCAAGTGGCAGAAGAGGTGATTATATGAATAAGGATGATGTTGTCTGGAAACGGAATTATTCTAAAGGATTGGTAGTGATCTTCACTTTTTCTAGGTTCTTGCCTCAGAAGTTGCGCACCTGTGGGGTGAGGGTCCTCTTGTGGATTGCTGGACTTGACCTCAGCGCAGTCAACGGTGCTTAAAGGTCTGGTCACTGCTGTAGGTCAGGATTACACTGGCTGGATTGTAGACTGTCATGTTGCACCCACCTCTTGCTGAGCCCAAAGTCACTATGTGAGGTGAAGAGGCCAAGTGACATATGTGTCCCCTTATGTCACATGTCTGAACTGAAGAGACCAGCTTGGATGTTCCTTACTTTGCAACTCAACACTCAACAGACATGTGAGAGTCAGCGTTAAAGGCATGATCTGTCTGTTACTTTGTCAACTTCACCCACAGTCCCATGTTCTGTGGGTTCAACCATCTGTTAAGGAGTTCCCTATCCCTTCTGGAAGCTTAACCAGAGATGATCGTTCCATCTTTGAGGTCCTGGTAGGGACATTATGTCCAACCTATTAGACATTATGTCCAGGAAGCCGTGCCAGTCTGCCCCGTGTGGACACCCTTTCCCTTCTCCTTCACTACACATGCAATTATATAAGAGCCAAGTGTGGGCACCACCCAGAGGGGCTCAGCAAGGGTCCTGCTGAGCAGTCCACAGGCCCTTTCCTGAAGGCACTGAGGTCAGCCTTGGTGGCTGCTGTGCATGAGCAAGTTTGATGTGCTCACTGGAATGATGAGGCTTGCTCTGCAGAGGTTGCCTTGAGAAGACAAAAGAGAATAGTATATTAACATTTAAAACAAAACAAAATACTGTAATCCCTAGAGCAAAGGATTCTCAAAATGTGGTCTGGAGGCCCCAGACCACTGCAAACTTAAAACTATTTTCATAATAGTACTAAGATGGTATTTGCCTTTTCATTCTTATTCTCTCCTGAGTGTACGGTGGAGTTTTCCAGATGCTGCTGATATGTAGTTTAACAACAGATTGAATGCAGAACAGGCTCAACTAGTCTGTGGGGGAAAAGTCAGACAAGTGGTTGCCTCTTGGAAGTTAGAGTCAGGAAGTGACCTGGAAGGGCCCAGAGGGAACTTTCTGGGGTGATGGTAACATCCTATACCGTGATAGGAGTTTGGGTTACACAGGTGTATGCATTTGTCAAAACTCATGGGCGGAAGCATGACATGGTTTTCCAACTGTGTGATCCTCATATTGGAATTCCTTGTAAGATTTCGTTTCTAAGATGTTTGAAAATCATGGATGTGTGAAAAATGCCCAGGTTTTGACATCAGAAAGACCTGAGTGTAATCCTCATTCTGCTGCATACTGTTTGTGACTTTGGACAAGTAACGGCATTTAGCAGAGTGCCTGACACAACACGGGTACCTGATAAATTTTTGTCATATGACTGAATGAAGTAATGTAGTTTTCCTGAGCTCTGGTTTTGTACCAAGTCCAACAAATCTTTTTTTCATTTGCTCTACCAAGATTTAGAGGGTTTCTGGGTGAGTTTCCTTTTGTTGGCAAATTGAAACAGAGAATAGAAAAAAAGACACTTTTTGCTTAGGTTTGCTCAGTTATTAAATACTGGGGAATAGACAGGGGTGTAGGTTTGGGAGGGAGGGGACACAGTGACCTCTGACATCTGTCCCCGTGATTCTCATACCACCCACAAACATATCAACTGCTTTCTGTCTTGGTGACTTCAACTGAAAAACGAGAATACTACTACTACTTTCCAACAGGATTGTTGTCACAATTAAATGAGGTAATTTTGAAGAGTACCTGAACTCATAATGGATGTTCAATAAATGTTAGTTGCCTCTTCATTTTTCATCTCTCTCTATTGTTTTTCCCTGAAATAAACCCCTCAAATATGTATGATTGCTAATATAGTCTTCCTTAAATGTTCTCTCATATGCCCTAAGTCAATTATCGGTCTGTATTTACTGTCTTTCCCCAGCACATACAAGTCCAAATTCATGATAACACCAAGGATTGCACGCTCTCATTGGCGGGACTTGAGTTTATTGGGCCAAAAACTTTGTTGAAATCCATGAGCTGTAGTCTAAGGGGATTCTTCTCCTGCATGGAGAGGTGGTTCCTGTTGGTGATTGCTGTTCAGGGATTTGACCTCAGCTGTCTCCTGGATAACTGTGCTTGTGCAGCGTGAGGCTTCTCTGTTTGTGGGGCTGCTCAAGAGGCCTGGCCTTGTGTTCCCTTGACATGGCTCTCTCCCTGCTCTGCTCTACAGGGGGAGCTTGAGGACTCAGTACCAGCCACTGTGGAGTCCATGATGATCCAAACGAGGAAGCAGGCATAGTTATATCACCCAGTTAATCTGGTGACCTCCTGTAGGTCGGGGGGTCTTTTTGAGAGATTGCCTTTCAACTCCGGGTTGTCATCAGAGGAACTGTGGGCTCCGTTTGTAGCTGGTGGGCCTCTGGGCCCTTCATTCCAGGCACGATCCAGAGCACTTGTACTTGAGGCCTCAAATTACAGCCATTCCAGACATGCCCCCATTCCAGGCCGTCCCAGGCTGTGCCTGGGACCTCCTTCTCCATACACACATCTCAGTTATCCCTATAGAACATTCAACCACCGGACAATGAGGCCACTTGTTTTTATGTAACCCTAAATTCTTAGAATTTGGATTCCTAGGATGTGAGAACTAGAATGGCCTTAGAGAGCTCACTTCACAAATGGGTAATTGAAATCCAGAGAGGTTAAGAGATTTGGCTGAGGTCATATAGCTGAGTGGAGCTAGAACTTGGGTTTCCTAAGTCACTGTGCAGTACTCTGTCAACTCACTGTGACCTTTGATAGCTAGGTTCCCAACATTCCTCAGTAATCCTTTTACCTGCCTTTGGTCAGCAAAACTCTTTCACTCTGTGCCATTCTTCTGATTCCCCACTCCAGCCTACCTACCCTCCTACCCTCCAGGTGCAACAGGGAATTTATGTGTCAGTTTGGCTAGGCTATAGTACAGTATTCAATCAAACTAATCTAGGTGTTGCTGTGAAGATATTTTTTAGACATTGTTACCATCTACGATGATTTAAGTCAATGACATTATCCTGGATAATCTGGGTGGGCCTCATCCAGTCAGTTGGAAGGCTTAAGAGCAAAACGGATACTTCGTGGTATCACCCATTTGTGGACTCTGAGATAAAAAAGTTGAACTCAGAGAAACAGACTGTAGAATGGTGGTTGCCAGGAGCTAGGAAGTGCAGGAAATGGGGAGATGTTGGTAAAAGGGTAAAAACTTTCAGTTATAAAGGAAGTTCTGATGATCCAACATATAAAATGGTGACTATAGTTGATAATACTGTATTGTATAATTGAAATCGGCTAAGAGAATAGATCTTAAGCGTTCTCACCAAAAATTTTTTATAAAAACTTAACTATGTGAGATGATGGATGTGTTAACTTGATTGTTAGAATCCTTTCACAAGGTGTACATATATCAAATCATCACGCTGTACACTTTAAATATATTACAATTTTATATGTCAAATTATACTTCAATAAAGCTGGAAAACACTTTTTAAAAAAATGAAGTTACTAAAGATATAAATTTTGATAAGCTAATAAATTAATTTGCAGGGAAAAAAAGAAAAACTGAGATTTCCTTGAGGAAGAAGAAATTCTTCCTGTGGAGTGCAGCATCGCCTTCTGCCCGAGAGTTTCCAGACTGCCAACCTGCCCTCCAGATTTCAGACCTGCCTAGCCAGCCTTTACAGTTGCATAAGCCAATTCCTTGCAATAAATCTCTTTATGTATATATGTAGATATACCTCCTCCTGGTTCCTTCTCTGGTAGAACCTGACTGATACGGGAAATAATGTTACTTATTTAACTGAACAAGATTAGGTATTAACTCCCTCAAGTTTCAATCCATACCCACTCCTCATACAAACTAACCTATACCTTCACTCATCTTTATTTTCTTCCCTTCTTTTCTAACATTTCCTGCTCCAGTACCTACATAAAACATCCTCCCCAATCTCTTCTGAGACCTTGTTCCATCAATTAGTTCCTCTTTCCTGAATCTTCAGCCTCTTCCTCTACTCTAACTCCTTCTTCTTCATCATATAAATATGCTCATGTCTCTCCTGTCTAGAAAAAAAAAGCCTTCCTTCCTTACATCCCCTATAACTATGACTTATTAGACTATTTTCTGGCCTTCTAGAGCCAAACTTCTTGAAATATTCAACTCTTGCCTGTATTTCCTCACTTCCCATTTATTCCTTAACCAATTGCAGCCTGGCTCCAGCTTCCCCCAATCACAGAAACTTTGTCAAGATAATTAATGACCTCCTGATTGTCAAAGCCAAGGAAACTGAAGTCTGTCCTTTCCTTGAACTAGTGGCATTAACCACTCCTTGAACTTTCTCTCTTGCCTTCAGATGCACCACTCCTCATCTCCTTTACCTCCCAGACCACTCCATTCTCTATTTCTTTAACTGATTCTTCTTCTTTGGACCAACCATCAAAAGTTGGTATTCCCCAGTCCTCTGACTTCAGCCTTCTTCTCATTTTATATTCCCCTAGTTTTCCTGGGTGACTTCCACATCCATCACTTGAACTTCATTATTTATATGCTGATGACTCCTGAATCTAAGCCCTATATCAAACCTGTATCAAAGCTTTATTCCCAAATATCTCTCTGCCTAATGTTGGATCTCAACCAGAGTGTACCACGGATATGTCAAAATGCACCTGGTCCAAAAGCTAATTAATTTTTCCTTTTGTATTCCCCATCTCAGAGAGTATCCTTCTCTTCCCAGTTGGCCAAGCTGCAGACATGGTAGTTCTCCTAGACTCTCCTCCTTCATTCACCCTCATGCATTCGATTATCAAGTTCTTCTGAGTCTGCCCTGCTGCTCAAATCTCTCACATTCTTCCCTTTTTTCTTTCTCATATTACTGCATTTATACAGACATTCATCATTTCTGGTCTAAACCTAGTCTCTTAACTACTTTCTTATCTCATCCTGCTTCACCTTCAGTCCGTTTTCCCCACTTTCATCAGAAAAATGATTTTTTAATAAATCTTTTCAATCTCCTGGGAAAAATTTTGGTTTAGTGGTTTCCTGTAGCCCATAAAATAAAGTTTAAATAGTTTAGCATGACATTCATGGTCCCTGCCTTTCCATGGGGCTTCATCTTTTGCCCGATTTTACTTTGCATTTTAAGTGTACTGAACCACTTGTAGTTTTCTTTTCTTTCTTTCTTTTTTTTTTTTTGTGAGGAAGATCAGCCCTGAGCTAACATCCAAGCCAATCCTCCTCTTTTTTCGCTGAGGAAGACTGGCCCTCAGCTAACATCTTTGCCCATCTTCCTCTACTTTATATGGGATGCCGCCACAGCATGGCCTGACAAGCGGTGCATCGGTGCGCTCCCGGGATCCGAACCCCGGGCCACCAGCAGCGGAGCGTGCACACTTAACTGCTATGCCATGGGGCGGGCCAGGTCCCACTTATAGTATTCATACCTTCATATTTCTGCATAAGCTGGGTCCTGGGCCCATTACTGCTCCCCTATAAACACACAAACATGCATACACACACACACATACACACCCCTTCCTTAACAAAGTCTTCCCTGACACTCCTAGAGAAAATTACCCCTCCGTTGGATTCCTTTAGCATCCTATTTGACTAGAGAAAAATAACCAAATCTTCAGTAGTCTTTATATTCCTAGCCCCTAGCAGGGAATATTTGATAAATGTGTGATTAGCTCAATTCAGCAATTTTAAAACTTTTTTTTTAAGTAAATGAAAATTTTCTTTAAATAAAATCTTCTGCAAAGGTATAATAAGTAGACTGGACAAAAGCCAGGAATCTCATCATTACTCCTCTTCTGCTGTGGCTGCCTCTTAGGTGCCAGTACCTTCACGGGACACAGTGTGAAAACCACTGGTTTAAAGGCTATCCTATGGGCCGGCCCCTGGCTTAGCGGTTAAGTGCGCGTGCTCTGCTGCTGGCGGCCCAGGTTCGGATCCCGGGCGCGCACTGACGCACTGCTTCTCCGGCCATGCTGAGGCCGCGTCCCACATACAGCAACTAGAAGGATGTGCAGCTATGACATACAACTATCTACTGGGGCTTTGGGGGGAAAATAAATAAATAAATAAAATCTTTAAAGGCTATCCTAGGACCAGCCCCGTGGCTTAGCTGTTAAGTGCGCGCGCTCTGCTGCTGGGGGCCGGGGTTCGGATCACCGGCATGCACTGACATACTGCTTCTCCGGCCATGCTGAGGCCGCGTCCCACACACAGCAACTAGAAGGATGTGCAACTATGATGTACAACTGTCTACTGGCGCTTTGGGGAAAAAAATAAAAATAAAAAAAAATAAAGGCTATCCTAAAGTTGACCAGATATCTGATCTGTCAAAAATCTGTCAGATTCAACTGTAAAAAGGAAAGAAGTACTGATACATGCTGCAATATGGATGAGCTTTGAAAACGTTGTTAAATGGAAGAAGCTAGGGCCAGCCCCGTGGCTTAGCAGTCAAGTGCGCGCGCTCTGCTGCTGGAGCCCCGGGTTTGATTCCGGCGCGCACCAACGCACCGCTTGTCTGGCCATGCTGAGGCCGCCTCCCACATACAGCAACTAGAAGGATGTGCAACTATGACATACAACTATCTACTGGGGCTTTGGCGGGAAAAACATAAATAAATAAAATTATTTAAAAAAATGGAAGAAGCTAGACACAAAAGGCCGCATAATTGTATGATTCCATATGAAGTGTCTGTAATAGGCAAATCCGTAGAGACAGAAACTAGATGAATGGTTACCAGGGGCTGGGAGAGAGGAGAATGGGGAGTGACTGCTTAATGGGGATGGAGTTTCTTTTTGAGGTGATGAAAATATTCTGGAATTAGAAAGCAGTGATTGTTGCACAATCTGTGAATATACTGAAAACCGCTGAAATTGCACATTTTAAAAGGGTGAATTTTGTGTTATGTAACTTATATCTCATTTAAAAAAAAATTACAGTGACATAACATTCCATTCTATGGAATTGATTAAGAAAAATAAAGGAATTGTTATAAAAACAGGCTAGGCATGAGTTTGTTTCTATAATGTTAATATTTCTTTATAAAATTACATGTATGTAACTTATCTTTGTGTCTAATTGGGAAGAAATGTGACTCTGGCATCCCTGTGATGTGAATAAATCTTTTGGGAGCAATGAGTAAATCCCATCATCCCCAACCATCACTACCAAAAAAAAAAAAAATCCACAACAATTGTCAAAATTCTAGGACTGGGAACTAGAGTCCTAAGAATTATTTCCAAAGCAACTTTATATCCTTGCTGAATCTATCCAGTCACTCTAATGCTTCCTCTGACCTCTAACCAACCCCTTATGTTCATGGAAACCCACAATGGAAATCTCTCCCCACCCCTGGAATTTGCTATTTTGAGGATGGTATTGGCAGAGTAGAAGCTGTTGAGGAGGTGGTGGCTTCCTAAGGAAAGAGCCCCAATTCTGAAAGAGCTAAGCAAGGACATCAGGGCTTATGGGTAAAGATGGGGAGGAACTAGGTTGGGGTAATAGGCAGAGTCCTTGCCACAAACTTAGGTTAAACTTCGGCAGTCAAGTGGGTTCTGGGGAGGAACAAAGGACAATGGCCTGGGCCACCCACATACAGCGAGTGGGTTGAGGTCTCAAGAGAGTGAGGTGACAGCCTTTTGGTGGAGAGGCATTATCGCAAGGGGAGAGAAGGGCTAGAGAGTGGAACATCTGGGGTTTGGGCAGTAAACCACCACTAGGCCTTACCCTCAGCCTCGGAACTCCAGTTTGGGTAAACACTCTCAGGAGCTATCCTTGAAAAGAGAGTTGATGCAAGCCAGAAACTTAATTCCTCTTGATAAATTATGAAGAAAATCCGAGGACTTTTATACTTCTCTCCCCCTTCCATTCTTCCCCAGATTGATGTCCAGCCAATAGCCAGAAATGAGATCTGTACATCCATACCCAGAGTCAGGAGGCACATCCCAGCTGCAGACACCCACATACACACTAACTGTGGCCAGGTCTTTTTTTTTTTTTATTGAGCCATGCGGTAAGGGGATTCTCACATTCCCACTGCAGTGCCCTGCCTAGGAGAAGGCTGGGATTCAGCAGCTTCTGCAGTCACTGGGGTAGACGTCCCAATGCAGGCCGATGGCATTGATGAACAAGCCAGCTCGGCCACTGATGAATCGTAGCACGGTGTTGGGATGCAAGGGGAGAGCGTTGAAACTCGTGCCTGTGTCTTTCCCAAAAGACAGGTAGCGACCCTTGTCAGTCACGAAGACCAGCTTCCTCAGGTAGTTCTTGTACTTGCCTGACACCTGGATCACTGATTCCCCAGGGTGCAGAAAGATCTCCTCCAGGTCTCCCAGGTGGCTGCCCACATAGTCACTCCACACTTTGCCATAGCGCACCTGGAGACTAGGGGCAGGGTAAGGAGGGAAGGAAGGGAGACACTGAGTAGGATGATCAGAATTCGGGACCTCTGGGCCCACATGCTGAGACCTTCAAATAGTGAGAAGGATGACAAGTTTCCTGCCAGTCCTGCAGTATGGGAGGGTTGGGTCAGCCCTTGGAGATCATACAGGGAAATTCAACTCATTTTGCTGACAGACAAACAGGCTCACAGGGGGAAAACAACATGCCCAGAGTCACCCAGACAATAAGTGTCAGAACTTGAACTTGAAATCTACACTCCCACTGTGCCCCCACCCCCTACCTGAAAGAAGCAAAGAGAGTTTTTTAAACATCTTAAAGGCTCTCATGAGGAAAGAGACTTGTCCATGCTGTCCCAAGATGCAGATCCAGGATCAGAAGGATACACATCTTGGGAGAGGCATCAAGCAAAGGTGGAGGATGCCAGAGGGGATTTAAACCTCAGATTGGGGCTTAGCTAGACAACTTCTACGCCCCTGAGAGTTTATGGTATATGATTTACCCAAGGTCATGCATGTTGGGGGTTGTAGCAGTGTGGCTCTCAAATCCAAGTCCTCTGACAACTTTTCCATATCATGTTATCCCTGGGACTTGTTGATTGAAACACATGTGACCCAAAGTGACTGAGAACTTTCCAATTTAGTAAGATCCTAGAGGGACCCCAAACCCCAGACACTCAAAGAATCTTACCCCACAATGAAGTATGTGTTGACTCGGATACGGAGGGCAGTGATGGGTCCATCCAGCTGGTTGCCAGAATGAGAGAATCGCTGTCCTCCACTGCCTCCATACTCTCCATTGTAGGACGAGGTCCTAGCCTGAACTGGAGGAGAAAATAGTAATTGGAGGGAGAAATCGCCTGAGAGGTGTTTCTCCCCACCACCCCTATTCCTCCCACAACTCAGTTCCCACCAACCCCAGCCAGCCTCTGAAAGCCTTGGCCACCAGCGGTGCAGGAGGCTGCCTTCCCATGACCCTAGTACTGGGCTCCTGGCTTCTCACTTACTGGCGCTGGCAGAAGCTGATGCACAAAGAAGGGCAAGAAGAGCCATGGTCAACATCCTGGGGCGGGAGTGGGAAGAAAGGAGAAAATGAAGGTGTACCCTTTTGCCCCCGGCCTTCATTTACCCAGGCATCCCTGACCTCCAGTTTAGACTCAGGCTTCTTGGTCCTTCAACTAGTCCTAGGCAACCTAGTCTTGGGCTTAGAAAGGATTGTCCATAGTCTCTAGTCCTGTTCTCGAAGATACTATCTTCTGTGTCCTTAAGCCCTCTACCTCTCCCTGGTCTGGCTTAGGCCAACCCTCCTCTTCTGTCCCAAACCAGAAGACCAATCCTAACCCTCTATCTGGATTAAGCTGTGTCAAGCCCTGTTCCCTCCTGGCACAAAGCAGGAAAGGAGTTTTCTAAAGAAGTGGAGGACATCTCCAAATCATAGAGATGGTTGAGTTGACCAAACCGGGAGTCTGAGCAAAACCTAGCTGAAGTCTGCCTGTGGTAGATTGGCCTGGCTTGTGGGCGTCGGGGGCATAGTTTAAATTCCTAGCTTCACCCTGGTCTCAAATCAGAATGAAAGGAGCATTTTAGAGGTGTGTCTCTAGGGATGCAAGGAGGGAAGTGAAGGTGACACAGGTGACTGTAAATGCCGATGTCCAAGCACTTCTAGGGGAGGTGGAATAGATTGAGAAGTTTCAGAAGGAGTTGAGATCAGCTCAACATATTAGATCCCAGCTGTCTCGTCTAGTTGTCATTATTCTTTCTCCACTAACACAAATCTGGCCACATCCATCCCCCTGAGCATCCCAGGGGCACCCAGTCCTTCAGCTGAGACCCAGATATCTTTGCACCTAAGACTAGCTCAGACCCAGATGCCCCAGTTAGCTGACATCCAGGTCTCCCCTGCAGCTCAATCCAGGCAGGCTCTTCTCCAGCTCAGTCTGAATTCCCTCTAACTCAAATCCAGGCACCCCTGTCCCCCCTTAGCCCAGGCCTCTGTCACCCCTCACCTGGCAGTTTCAGATGCAAAGTAAACCCCCAGAAACTTCAAGATCTTTTATACCAGGTCCAAGCCCTCCCTTTGCTCTTTATCATATAAACCTCACCTCCTGAGCAAACATGATCAACCTCTTAGGGTCAGGTGTCAGGCAGGGTCTGGAACATCTTATCCTGCTCTGCACGCCCCACCCCCCCAACAAGGATTCCAGGTGGCAGGGTGGGGCCCACTCTGGGCCAAGGCCCAGATATCAGGAGGGGCAGAATAAACTTGAGAAAAAGTCACCAACCGAAGGGCCAGCAGCTTTGGGTGGGCAAAGTTACTAATGACCTCTGGGTGTGGTCTAAGGTTCTCCCTCCCTTGTTGGGGTGTTTCTGTATGTGTTCTCACCTGCAATCTGTCATCTTTCGGGATAAACATTGCCCTCTCCAGGCATCTGAAATACAAATTCTCCTGGAAAGGCATGACACTCCCAATGTCTTATACTTAGGAATGTCTACTATGTGCCAGACAATTTTGTTCTCTCTCTCCCCTGATATTTCATATGAAAAAAATCCAAACATATAGAAAAGTTGAAAGAACTGTACAATGAACACCCATATACTCACCACATAGATTCTACCATGGTTAATATTTTGCTGTACTTGCTTTCTTTTTCATCAATCCATCCTCAATCTGCCAGACCCTTCACAAAACTTTTCTCTCTGAGAAAGGTGACTTGGGGCTGCAAGTGGACACTGAACACCTGCAGATCCCCCTCCCAGGAACAGACAAAGTCAGTCTAGTGGGCAAGTGGGAAGCTGAGGAAGGAAGAGTCGACAGGTCCTCCTCTGGGGGCAGTTCTGGGCTTCAGGGCCCTCAGGACTCCTGGGCACCACGGCTGAATCTTCCTAGGGCTGTAGCCCACACAAGGCAATTGCTCCTTCCCATAGGTATGAATCTTCCCCAGGGTTGACGTCATAGATTTCTTCTCTTTGTAGGCCCTTCTCTTCCGGGACTGATCTCTCTCCACCTAAAATCTCTAAGACTGACTCCTGAGTTCTACTGCCTGACACCTCTAGGATTGGCCTTCTGACCCTCTGAGTCAGCAGGTCCTTCCAAGCAGAGAGAAGGATCGTGACCAGGGAGGGCCTAGAATCATTAGCCTGTTATTAATGACCAGTAGCCTAGCATTCAGAGCACCCCACCCTCATACAGGCTCACCATCTGGGACTGAGGCCTCATCCCAGGAAACAAAGGGAGTTCCACTCTGAGGAGCTGGAAATAGGGTGGGGCTCCTAGCAGGGAGATAACGGGAGAAGGGAGTGTCACTGCCCAAGGGGGGCGGGTCCTCTGCCCACCGCAAGACATGCCAATAGTCAAGAGGCAAGGTGGTAGCAGAGAAAGGATTTTTTATTACAACTTGCTAGCAAGGGGCACGATAACAAGCCAGTTCTATAGGGGCTTGGTTTCCAGGTGGGGCAGACATCTGGTCTTAGTTCCTGCTAGTTTTTTGTTTTACTAGATATGCATCAGAGACTGGAGCAACGCCCTATACCCTGATCTTTCAGTCCTCATTGGTGATGGCTATCAGCATAGACTCTCTGCCCAGGGATCGTCACATTCCTAAGGAACTCAGAAGAACAAAGTTTTCAACTTACAGCAGCTGAGAGGGGGCATAAAATCTACGGAGCATGTCTGGGTTAGTTAATCATAGGTCATTCAAACTTATAATAGGGTTTCTTTTCTACAGTATGGCTTCCCTTATGTTAACCTTGTGTCTAGCTGGTATCAATTCCCCCTTTTGTTGCTCAATCCCTCAATCTTGAAGGATATCCTGTTGTTCCATCTTATTGAATCAGTCTCTTAGTAAGACTGTGATGCAGGTGGGCTCCCAAAGTTGGGCCTATATTGTGTAAGCAAGTAATCAGGTATTTAATAAGACAAAAAGAAAAACAAAGTTAATGGTGGGAGCAAATTATAAACCAGTTTCTGAGGACAGGGCACAGCCAGTCAAAAAGATTTCTAGATGTCAGAGTCAAAGCATCGTTTGCTGTTTGAAATGTCTCTGATGATGTCATCAGGTATTCAGGTAACTTTCTGAGTGGCTTACACAGCAACAGACATGAACCTCTCAAGTTTCTATCAAGTCCTCCAGCTTCAGTTTGCAAGGCTTCGGGAAAGGGCAGGTTCACTTCTCAATGATTCCAAATGAAAATGATAGAAAAAAATTGAAAACATTAGTTTGGAGATTTGTAGCCAGATATTTCAGGAGACTAGAAGAATTCAGGATCCAGTCCAGTTTACAGGTAGAAAACCAAAAACCCCTCAAAGACAATTAACAGAACTAGGATCTAATATCCACAAATGTGTACCATAGCTTTTACTGAAATAATTTTTCTCCCTAAAATTGTCACTGACTAGTTATGTGGCCCGGGTCTAGTTTCAGGCTATTAGGGTGCTAAACTTCCTCTGGGAACAAACTTGTGGCATCTGCGTCACCACTAACCATTACAGGTTGCTCCTGGGAGGTTGGAAGCAGACCATAAGAAAAGATGATAGAATACGGGGGGGAGCAAGCTCCATCCCAGAGGAACGCCCATTGGGATGCATCCTCCAGAATTGGAAGGTCTTCTGGTATTCCCATTGACCCCAGAGCAGATGATCTTTTTATGTAACACAGTCTGGACGCAACATTCACTGGAGGATGGGGGGAAATGGCCAGAAAATGGGACACTAAATGCTAACACCATACTACAATTAGATCTATTTTGCAAAAGGACCAAGAAATGGGAAGAAATCCCTCATGTCCAGTGCTTCATGGCACTATGTCTAAAAGAAGGGTTAAAGGTTGAATCTAAAACTTCAAAGATACTTCCCATATTACAAGATCTCTCTGATGAGGAGGACCTGCTCCTCCAAATCAGGAACCGTGGGACTAAGGAAAGCCCACTTCAGAGTCCACCTCACTCAGATACTCCAGCTTCCGCCCCACCACTAGACCAGCTGGTGAGCCCCGAGAGACCTCCATCTTATTCCCTTACCTCACCCCTGCTTAAGCTGGAGGCTGTAACAGGGCCAAACCCTTTACTGTCCCCCCCGAGCAATCCCTCTACAGGGAATTGGACTCTCCAACAACCAAAGACCCTTTACCCTCCTCTCTCAGGTAATACAACTAGATTAGGAACCAGTTATGAACCTGGGATATATCCCCTAAAACAAGTGCCTGATGGTGAGGGGAGATTTATTAATGTGCTCGTCCCCTTTTCCACTTCTGATCTGTATAATTGGAAGGCACACCCTAAAGGATTGAGGGCTGATCCAGAGGAATTCATAAACCTGATAAAGGGAGTCTTCTCTACCTGTAATCCAACCTGGGCAGATATTCAAAGCCTGTTAGCTACACTCCTCATGGCTGAGGAAAAGTCATCTGTTCTGTTAAAAGCTAGAGAAAAAGTAGATGATGAATATGACCCAGGATCAGACATTCGCAGGCCTAGTGAACAGGCTGTGCCAGGGACTGACCCTGGGTGGAAGCCCAACGATCCTGATGATGGAGAAAAGCTAGGACATTTTCGGGGTCTGTCTACTTTTGACAGCCATGAAAATAGTAAGCCAGCCACCCATTAACTGGTCTAAATTGAGAGAGGTCCAACAAGGCCCCGAGGAAAACCCCTCCACCTTTTTTCAGAGGCTTTGGGACTGCCTCAGGCAATATACAAATTGGGACCCCTGAGGCTCAGGGTAGTACAGTGGTTCTCAATATCTATTTCATATCTCAAAGTGCTCCAGACATCCGTAGGAAACTCCAAAAGTTGGCTATAGGTCCTGATACTAACCCTGCACAACTAGTAGAGGCTGCCTCTAGGGTGTTCAATAACCGGGATGAAGCTGAGCAAGAAAAGGAACACAAGGAGATGGAAAGGCAAGCCACCCTGTTAGCTGTGGCCCTCCAGTCTCCTCAAGGTAACCGAGGCAGAGAAGGAAGACACCGTGGGTGAGGGAGCCCGGCTCCCACCGAGGGACCAGAAAGCCACCAACAAAGCTGGGGGCTAACCAGCGTGCGGACTGCAAACAGGAAGGGCATTGGCGGCAGGACTGTCCAAACCGTCCCCACAGAGGGAGCGGATTGAACAAGACCGAGCCGTGGCAACTTCCCTTAACTACGGATGAGAAGTGATGGGGCCGTGGGGCTCATCAGTCGACTCCGGGAAACCAAATCCTCACCTCCCCTGAGGAGCCCCAGGTGACATTAACAGTGGGAGGAGAGCACGTTGAATTCTTGCTCGATATTGGAGCTGCATTCTCGGTGCCGAATACCCAAAAGGGAAACATTTCAAAAAGAAACTGTGACATAACAGGAGTATCAGGAAAAGGAGAGACCAGAAGGTTTCTGGAGCCCTTTGACCTGTGAAACTGGATCAAAATTGCTGAAGCACTCTTTTCTGTATGTACCAGAATGCCCTGTTCTCCTTCTGGGGAGAGATATACTATCTAAGTTAGGGGCCTCAATAAGCTGGGAACAAGATAGAATAGAGATCCAAGTTCCCAAAAGTCAGGGAGTTGAGCTTATGGCCCTATTACAGGATACACCAACACCGGAGAAGGAAGAGATTCCCCTAAATGTTTTAAGCCAAGTCAACTCGGAAGTATGGGCACAAGGACAGGTGGAGCGAGCAGCCAGTGCCATGCCAGTAAAGGTAAAATTGAAGCAGATAGATCACTGGCCCCGGGCGAAACAATACCCCTTGAAGGCAGAAGCCATAAGAGGAATCCTTCCTGAAATTAATAGGCTTTTAGAACAGGGGTTGATCAGGCCATGTAAATCCCCACGGAACACTCCCATTTTACCCACTAAAAAACCAGGAACAGGGGAATATAGGTTTGTTCAAGATCTTAGGGCTGTCAAAAAGGCTGTCCAAGACATACATCCTATAGTACCTAATCCATACACCCTGCTAGCTAACCTCACTGGGGACAGCAGGTTCTATACAGTCCTGGATTTAAAAGATGCTTTGTTTCTGTATCCCATTGGACCCTGAGTCCCAGGAGATATTTACCTTTGAACGGGAGGACCCAGACTCCCACTAGCAGCAACAATATTGCTGGACTATCTTGCCTCAAGGGTTTAAAAACTCTCCTACAATCTTTGGGGGAATCCTAGGCCGAGATTTAAGGGAACTAAAATTAAAACAGAGTACTGTGTTACAGTATGTGGATGATATTCTAATAGCCAGCCCTGCTAAGGAAATCTCCGATGAAAACACTATAATTATGTTGAACTTTTCAGCCAGTAAGGGATATAAAGTGTCTAAAGGGAAGGCACAAATATCTAAAGAGACCGTAAAGTATTTGTGGTTCATTATTTCAAGGGGACAACGCAGCCTTCCCCAGGAGAGGAAAATGGCAATATGCCAACTTGCTCCACCAAAAACTCGTAGGCAGCTATGAGGATTCTTGGGGATGGCTGGTTTTTTGCCACATTTGGATCCCTAACTTTGGATTATTTGCCAAGCCTCTTTAAGATAAACTACAGGGGCCAGAAATGGACCTGTTTGAATGGGACAAGCTATGTGACCAAGCTTTCAATAAGCTTAAAAACTTGCTAATGGACATGCCTGCACTGTCCTTACACCAGACCTGAGTAAAACATTTGACCTGTATGTTCATGAAAGACAGGGAATAGCTATGGTAGTGCTAGCCCAAATGTTGGGACCCCTAAAAAGAGTAATAGCCTATTTCTCAAAGCAGCTAGACACTGTGGCAAAAGGATGGCCCCCATGCTTGAGAGCTGTAGCTGCCATCTGCTCTTAATCAAGAAAGCAGAAAAACTGACTATGGGCCAACCTATGACGGTGTGGAGCCCCATCAAGTCTCTAGTTGACTAGAGACTAAAGGACATTTATGGCTATCCCAAAATAGAATACTGCAATATCAAGCTATGCTGCTAGATTCCCCTCAGATTTCCCTAAAGCCCTGTCATACCTTAAACCCAGCTGCCCTGCTCCCTGATTCCAATGGGCCTATTACCCGTGCTTGCCCAGAAGTGATTGATCAGGTTTACTCTAGCTGCAGGGATCTCCAGAGTGAACCATTGCTTAATGCAGAGGAAGTATAGTTTGTAGATGGGAGCAGCTTCATGATTATTGGACAAAGAAGAGCAGGTTATGCAGTCGTGTCTCTGCATACAACCATAGAGGCCAAGGGGCTGACACCAGGCACCTCGGCCCAAAAGGCAGAAATAATTGCATTAACCAGAGCTTTGGAATTGAAAAAAGAAGAAATAATAACAATACACACACACTCTAGATATGCTTTCTCTGCAATTCACACTCATGGAGCCTTTTGGAAAGAAAGAGGACTCCTTAATAGCAGCAGAAAAGACATTAAACATGGGCCAGAGATCCTTAAACTGCTGGAAGCAGTACAGGGCCCTAAGGCAGTAGCTGTGGTCCATGTAGAGGCCATCAAACCGGGGAATCAGAGACCATAAAAGGGAATAACTTGGCAGCTGCAGCTGCAAAAAGGGCTGCCATTTCAGGTGAGCTTCTCCCATTACCATTAATTCCCACTCTACCCTTCTATGAGTTTACACCAGTGTATTCCCCCGATGAAGAAAGAGAAGCCACCACACAGCGTTATCAGTGGTCCCCAATAGCTAAGAGCTGGATGATACACCCACGAGGGAAGATCTGGGTCCCCAAACAAACAGCTTGGGGACACCTTAAGAGTGTTCATGATGGGCCGGCCCCGTGGCTTAGCGGTTAAGTGCGCGTGCTCTGCTACTGGGCGCCTGGGTTCGGATCCTGGGCACGCACCGAGGCACCGCTTGTCCGGCCATGCTGAGGCCGCGTCCCACATACAGCAACTAGAAGGATGTGCAGCTATGACATACAACTATCTACTGCGGCTTTGGGGGAAAAATAAATAAATAAAATTATTTTAAAAAAAAGAGCGCTCATGATTCTGCGCATTATGGAAAAGAGACCTTATACCTATGGCTGATGAAGGTCATTGGCACCCCAGGTATAAAGGAACGTATTGAAAAAATAACTGGACAGTGCTTTTATTGCCCGCAGAATAATGCACAAACCAGACCTCCTGTACCTCCCCTGGCCAAAGCAACTCAAATTCGGGGAAATTCACCGGGGAAGACTGGCAAGTTTATTTTACTGTTGTGCCCACAGACCCCGGAGGGTACAAATACTTCTTGGTGTTTGTGGATACATTTACTAGATGGATTGAAGCATTTCCTTGTAGGTCAGAAAGGGCGAATGAAGTAACATTTGTTGCATAATAGTTGTTAAAAGAAATAATTTCCCGTATTGGGTTGCCTTGATCAATTCAGAGTGACAATGGGCCGGCTTTTATATCAAAAATAACCTCTGAAGTAGCCAGAGTTTTAAAAATTAAATGGAAGTTACATGCCACATGGAGAAAACAAGCGTCTGGAAAAACTGAGCGGGCAAATCAAACTTTAAAGAAAACCTTGGCTAAATTGTGCCAAGAGACGCAGGAAAATTGGCTAAAGTTACTGCCAATAGCCCTCACTCGGATAAGGGCAGCTCCAAAAGGCAAATTGAAGCTTAGCCCCTTTGAAATGACCTATGGGAGGCCATTCCCTAAAGACTCAGATTTGCTCACAAACCCAGACCCGAATGTTTCCATGGCAATCAAACACATAACCAATCTGAAGCAAGTGGTAGATGCACTCAATAAGTATGGAAACTTCTGTCTTCTCTTGCCTACGGAGGTCAAACTCCACCCATATGAACCAGGAGATTGGATCTATCTTAAAACTTGGAAAAGCTGTTCATCCCAAGATCAGCTAAATCCTATTTGGGTAGGACCTCACTTGGTGTTACTAACCACACACTCTTCCCTAAAATTAGGAGTCACCCCTTGGACCCACCACACACGAGTAAAAAAGGCGCCCACACCTGAACATCAAGAGAGATCATCACAGACAATTGATGACTCCGAGTTTTCCTGCAAACCACTCTCTGATTTGAAACTCTTGTTTCAGCGACACTATGCAGATAAGTAATGACTGGCTTTCCACCACAGGCTCTGCCCTGGATCCTAACCAACCCCATACAAGAAGGTTGCATGTTCCTGGGCAGCAAGACTAGGTCCAGGGCCAGGCCCGTGGCTTAGCGGTTAAGTGCGCACGCTCCGCTACTGGCGGCCCAGGTTCGGATCCCGGGTGTGCACCAATGCACCGCTTGTCCGGCCATGCTGAGGCTGCGTCCCACATACAGCAAGTAGAAGGATGTGCAACTATGACATACAACTATCTACTGGGGCTTTGGGGAAAAAAAGGAGGAGGATTGGCAATAGATGTTAGCTCAGAGCCGGTCTTCCTCAGCAAAAAGAGGAGGATTAGCACGGATGTTAGCTCAGGGCTGATCTTCCTCACAAAAAAACAAACAAACAAACTAGGTCCATCAGAGAAATGGGCAACCCAGTAGCTAGACTATAAAGAGCTAGTGGAATCTGGAGCAGGGAAGGGGAGCAAGTATGCCCAGATCCTAACGACATTGAGGCTATAAAATTACAAATGGTTGTTACGAACAATTCGGGGCTATGCCTCTTGTGATCCGCAAACCCATTTGAAGATTAGCTGTAAATTCTGCTCCTCTACTGGTCCCTGTGACAACGCCCATGCTTAGCAGGAAGCAGTTACAGAAGATGGACCTTTGACCTGTGCCCCTCAAGAACGAGGAGCAGGATAAAACTAGAGGGGGGATTTGTCACCGACTAGTGCCCCAAGGAACTCAAGGGTGGGTTTGGAAGCATTTAACTGTTTTTCCAAATTGTTTTTTTTTATGTTAAGGAGACACAACCAGCAACCACTCTGAAGCTAACCAAGCCTCCCTACAAGTGCTACGCCCATGACCTTGCCTTATTTTTAATGTGAAGATCTCTTCAGGAGGAGACTAAGCCTCATTACCATAATCTGCAGTGTACCTGCCTCTCCCTTTTGAATATTCACTCCCCAACGGAAATAAAAGTTCCTGCTTCCCTTTGTTCGGGGACGCCATGACTTTGGAAATGATTCCTCATGGCCTCCTGTTTGCTGCAAATACACTTTACTTTGTGAGACAACTTCCACTGGTTTAGAGTCTCATTAACTCACCAGGAGGCGAGCCCACTTGGCTTGGTATCAAATTGGTGACCCAGAGGGGACATACCCCTTTGTGGAACAGCTTACTAGCAAGGGGGAAGATGGCTGACTAATGTCCAAAAGAACCATCTTACAGAACAAAGACTGCAGGCCAGTTATATAGGGGGCTAGTCTCTGGGTGGGGGAGGCAGCTGGTCTCCGGGTGGGGGCATCCATTTGATCTCCAGGTGGGGCAGACATCTCGTGTTAGTTCCTGGCAGTCCTTTGTTTTACTGGATATGCATCAGAGACTGGAGCAATGCCCTATACCCTGATCTTTCAGTTGTCATTGGTGATGGCTATCAGCATAGACTCTCTGCCCAGGGGTCAGCACATTCCTAAGGAACTCAAAAGAACAAAGCTATCAACTTACAGCAGCTGAGAGAGGCCATAAAATCTATAGAACATGTCTGGGTTAGTTAATCAGAGGTCATTCAAAGTTATAATAGTGTTGCTTTTCTACAATATGGCTTCCCTTATGTCAACCTTGTGTTGAGCCAGTATCAGGACAGCCAAAGATGCATTGTCTGATCTCTCCTCTTCAATCTTCTCCAAGTTCCAAACAAGCACATCCTGGTGACATAACTTTTACCTCATTCCAGCCATTTTGTTCCCTTATGTCTCCTGCCCTCTCTGTGTTTGCCTTTCTTCCCCGACTCTCTCTCTTTCCCTTTACGTCTCTATCTTTCTCCGCATCTCCTGCTCTGAGGCTTTTTCTTTATATTCCCTCTCTCCATGCCTTTTTCCTTCTGCCTCTTCTCTTCTTTTTCTCTCTGTCTCTCCCAGGATCTCACTCTAAGTCTTTCCTTTCTCTCCTCTCTCTCACTATTGTCCGTCTCCTCCCCTCCTTAGTAGGAGCATATCACCCAGGATGTAACCTCACACAGGAAATCAAAGATGGCAGCTCAGAGAAGTTGAGGTGAACACCTTGGGAGAACACCCTCGTATTTCCATGCATGGCATATCTGGGACCCTCAGAATAGAGGCTCCCACACTTGTCATAGGTTCACTCTGATGCACCAACCCCACCTATGCAGAGACCCAGAGTCCCCTCCATGGCTGCAGACTAGTCCCTGGGTTCCTCAGTCCCCTCTCCAGAGTGCAAGAGATGTCTTTCTTCCAGCGGGACGGGGTCTCAGGGGTCATCCTCTGTTGGTCCCAGAGACAAGGAAGGCTGCTGTGTGGCTAATGCTGGTACATCTAGGCTTTGCTCTTCTGAAGAGCCAGAAGGAAGAAGGTGAAGGCAGTGGGACACCAGGCCACACTGCTGCTTCTACCTCATTAGCTCCTGTTTGAACTGTTTCACATTTAAGCTGTATGCCAGCTGGCAGCCTACCTGCCTCAGTCCCTACAGGCAGTGAAAGTCACCCCCTTCCCACTCCTACTGGCAGTGAAAGTCCAAAGCCATCCCAAGTTTTCTACTATTGGCCAAAAATAGCAGAAAACTTGGCAAAGCAACTCACTCAACACACGTTTATTGAGCATCTCTATGTTGAAGGCACCATTCTAAATGCTGGCGAGATAGCAAGGAGGAAGAGAGTCAAATCCTACCCTCCAAGAGCTTTCACTCCAGTGGCGGGGAGGTCAGACAAATGAACAACTGCGTTACCGCATGACATACGCCATGAGGAAACCAAGAAAGCAGAGTGAGAGCGTCAAGAGGGATGGGAACCTGCTCCTCCGGCTGGGAGGCGCCTCTGCTCAGGTAACATTTGCGAAAAGATCTGATTGAAGCGATGGAGAGAAATACAGATATTTGGGTGAAGAGGGGGCCAGGCAGAAGGAACAAGTACCAAAGCCCTGGGCAGGAAGTGTGCGGGATGCATCTAGAAACAGCGGGGAGGGCAGGGAGGCTGGTGGTAAGTGAGAGAAGCCAGCAGGAGGTGAGGTCTGGGCAGCAGCCAGGGGGCAGATGGTGCAGGGCCTGGGAGGCCACGGTCAGGAGTTTGGATTCTTTCTGAGAGTGAGGGGAGCCGTTGAACCGTTTTGCCTTTTAAAAGGATTTCTCGCTCCAGATTTTGATAAAGTGGGGCGTGAGCTGGGGGGTGGGTAAGAGTGGAGACGGGAGGCCACAGCAGGAGTGGTATGAACCTCCCCATTTCGCTGGGTCCCTCTCCTCTCAGACCACTCCCTCTCTCAGACAGAGCAGCCTTGTCCTCTTCTCAAATCTGGTGCAAATTCAGACTCTAGGGTGAGAATCTGCCCCTTCACCCCCATCAAGGATTTTTCAAAATATATTTCCAAACAATGGCAGATCTGTTTCCTGTTAAGGAAAAAAATTCTCTACCTCCTCATTTATACATTGGGCCTCCATGGTGGTTTCATTTGAACAAAGGGTTTTACCACAAAAACAAATTTGAACATTGCTTTTCTGGTCACCCTTCACTGTTCCGATGAATAACCTAAGCCTAGTTTATCTTCACTAAGTGCAAAGAGGGTCCGTCCACTCCCCACCCTCCTGTCCCCCGCACCCCACAGCCCCTACAGTGGCCAGCAGATGCTAATCTTTCACTCTCTGCTCATGCTACCCCAGGCCTAAAATGCTCTCCTCCTTCTGCTCCCCCGTGCCCCACCCCCGTTATCACCCTCAAGACATTCAGCCATAACACGGCCCCAGCACCACCACCCTGCACCCCTGCCGAGCCTTCTCTCATAAACTCAGCTCTCTTGTCAGCCACTCCACTTCAAACAGAATTCATTGTTCCTTTCTCTGTCCTCCAGCTGTGCTTCCTACATTACTAGCGTGGTTCTAATTACACTGCACTGTAATTTATCTGTTTACATGGAAATCTCTATTAAACCGGGAGCCCATTCTAAGGCAGGGACTGTGTCTTTATCCATCTTCGAATTCCCAGTTCCTGCATCCCACCTGGCACAGAGCAGGTGCCCCATAAATGACTGTCGAATGCCTAGGCTGCAGTGAGACTTCTGTTAAATGCCCCTCCTTTGCTTTTCACACATCGGTGCCTCTCTGCACACAGGGTTGTATTTGGATTTTCTTTAGTTTTTTACTTGTGATTCCTTTGGAGAAACTCTGTACTGGGGAGGAACACTGGACGTAAAGACAGAATTCTGGGTTGAGGTCCTCCATCAACACTTCTTAGCTGTGTGAACTTAAAGAAGTCACTTCATTCTTTGGAGCCTATATTTCTGCATCTGCAAAATGAGAAAAAAAAATGCATGCTATATCTCTCAAGGGATAAGGTTCAAATATAAGTTCTTTATATACAAACACTGTTTGTTCAAAACTGTCAGGCTAGAAGTGGGTTGGGACACCTCGAGGGCAGTAACGAGAGCAGCTCCAGAGACCCCGACTCAGGGTAGATAAGTGTATGTTGTGAATCATTTTTTTGAAGTCAGAAACCTGTAGCGACGTACCAAGAACTCATGGACAGAATGTTGAATTATAAAGAGACATGGCTGAAAGCCTGGTTCCAGCCCCTACTTGCTTCATGACCTACTGAGCCTCAGTTTCTTCATCTGTAAATTGGAGCTAATGAGACCAACCAATTTTTGTCAATCCTCCGGCACCGACCTGGCATGTGATAGGTATGGAATAAATGTTTATTTTCTTCTCTCCAGATTTTCGCAAAACATGGTCTTTCTTTTTGGTCTTTTTCAGATAAAGTTGATCTGAGCAGCCTTTATCTTTCTCATCTGCAGTTAGTTTTATATTATGGCTTAGCTTGAGTTCAGACCCTGGAGATCTTGTCAAATGCACCATAAAACTTGAAAAAGAATTTTGTGTAAGCTGGTTTGGACAACTGAAGTTAAAGTCACTTGGGAACCTGGTTTTAAGTTCCTTTTTTATCAAGGTGTAACTTTTTTTAAACCTCCGTATCTTTGCTTTGTCTCCATATCTCTCACTGAATTGCTTGATCTGCTGCAACTCTTTATTTCTTTCCTGGGTTTAGTTTATTTTTCCTTTCCTTTATTTGTTTTCCTCCTCAAAAAGAATAATCACTCTCCAGAACAAACGACAATATAACATCTGAAGGGATGAAACCCTGTCAACCTGAGTTGTTAGAATTAGCCACATCCAGTGCTCAGATAGGCTGGATAATCTGCTATCCAGGTTGGAGTGAGGTGAGGTCATTCCACCAGGATGCTTCTTGCTTTGTGTCAGGAAGAAGTCATCCAAAAATATCGGCAGGTTTGATTTCCTTCACATATCACATGAGGTTCAAACAGTCATCTGCTCTCATGCATGACACATTCTACAAATGTATTCGGACAGAGGCCTTGTGGTGTGCTGGTGAGGAGCACAGACTGTGCTGGAATCCAGCCACTACTACCCAGAAGCTGTGTGTCTGTGGCAAGTTATTTTACTTCTTTCTGCTTCTGTTTTCTCATCTTAAAAAAAAAAAAAAAAAAAAGGTGATAATTAAACCTACCTCTTAGGGTTGCTGTGAGAATTAAACGGTTGATGTGAGGGAAGCTCCAGGACACTGCCTGGGGCACGGTGAGGGCTGAGGAAGTGTTTCTATACAAATCAAGTGTGCACAAGTAAAACAGAATCTCGTGTTCCAAGGAATGGCTCCATCCCGCGGCAATGAGAAAGTCATAAAATTCCTAATTACCCCTCATGTTTCAGTTATAAGCCTAAATCATATATTCCTAGCATTCCATACATATGCTTCAGTTTTGTTCTTTTCCTTCCCGATTGAATACACTGCAGACCAACTAAAGTCCTGAGTTTAGCATCCAGAGAGCTTCTCAACTTCCCCCCTATTGTACCAAGTTTATGAGGTCTCACATCTTTTCTCTAGTATCGTCACTTTTTCATGTCCACTCATTTTATAAAAGAATAGGGGGCCGGCCCGGTGGCACAAGTGCTTAAGTGCGCACGCTCTGCTGCGGTGACCCGGGATTCACCGGTTCGGATCCCGGGCGCACGCGGACGCACCGCTTGTCAAGCCATGCTGTGGCGGCGTCCCATATAAAGCAGAGGAAGATGGGCATGGATGTTAGCCCAGGGCCAGTCCTCTTCAACAAAAAGAGGAGGATTGGCAGATGTTAGCTCAGGGCCAATCTTCCTCTCAAAAAAAAAAAAAGAATAAGGGCAAAATGCTCAACTAACCAGAGAACACTGACGCACAAGCAAAGATAGCTTGAACTTCATGTAATCAAAAGCACCTATAGAGGGCGCTTGGAAGATGAAAATCAAGTTTCCTGCCTTGCAGGGGCTCACAGCCTTTTGAGGGGCAAATCTCGACGAACACTTCTTCACTGCACACCTGAGGTGTCAACCCAGTAACTCACGGCCAGGTGGGGGGTGACAGTGTAGGAACATGACAGCTCTTACTGCAACCATTCAGAAGAGACAATTTCTCAAATGGTGGCACCGGTCAAATAATCTAACAGGTGCCCACGACAGGGCGGAAGCTCTTGGTTCCCCCCGGAAGCTATAGACTAGAGCAGTGGTTCTCAACCTTGCCTGCACGTTGGAATCAGCTGGAAAACCTTAAAGAAGACTGATGCCTGGGTCCCACCCTGCAGATTTTGATTCACTTGGTCTGAGGTGTGGCTTCAGCATCTGCTTTTCAAAAACCTCCCCAATGCTTCCAAGGTTGAGACAGCCAAGGTTGAGAACTTCTGGCTAGTGTAGTGCTTTTCATGTGCCTGCAGATCACCTGGGTATCGCAAGAAGATGCAGCTTCTGATTCCGTGGGTCTGGGTGGAGCCTGAGAGTCTGCATGCTGATGTGCTCCCAGGTGATGCTGACCTTCCTGGTCCTCAGCCCTCTCTGGGCAGTGAGATTCTAATGCAGCACTGTCTAGTAGAACTTTCTGCAGTGGTGGGAACTTTCTGTAGCCACACTGTCAGATACAGTAGCCACTAGCTGCATGTGCCTATTGAGCACTTGAAATGTAGTTAGTGAGACTGAAGAACTGAATATTTCATTTTATTTGAATTAATTTGAATTAAGAACCGTGTGTGGCTAATGGCTATTGTATTGGACAGAGCAGGTCTAGTGGTCTCAACTAGACAGAGCACATATTTGAATCACCTGCAGGATTTCCTTTTTTTTTTTTTTCCTTTTTCTCCCCAAAGCCCCAGTAGATAGTTGTATGTCATAGCTGCACATCCTTCTAGTTGCTGTATGTGGGACGCTGCCTCAGCATGGCTGGAGAAGCAGTGTGTCAGTGTGCGCCCGGGATCCGAACCTGGGCCGCCAGTAGCGGAGCGCGCACACTTAACCGCTAAGCCATGGGGCCAGCCCCTACCTGTGGGATTTCTTAGCCCACTCAGTGCTTTTTTTGTGTGTGTGTGAGGAAGATCAGCCCTAAGCTAATGTCTGATGCCAATCCTCCTCTTTTTTGCTGAGGAAGATGGGCCATGCCCATCTTCCTCTACTTTATATGAGATGCCGCCACAGCATGGCTTGACAAGTGGTGCGTCGGTGTGCACCCAGGGTCGCACCCGGGATCCGAGCCTGTGAACCCTGGGCTGCCGAAGCAGAGCGCGCACACTTAACAGCTGCGCCACCGGGCCGGCCCGCACTCAATGCTCTTGTTACTGCTGCATTCCTCCCCAGCCTCCCCAGTTGAGGGCCTAAAATAGGTAATAGAATGGAGTAGGATGGGGGAAGCCTAGGGACGAAGGGTGAACTCTGGGGAAGGCCCCACAGGTGATTTTGAAGCACTGTCCTTACTCACCTGGTGAGAACCATGGACATAGAATGTTCCAGATATCTACTTCTGTGTTACAAACGACCCCAAAACTTAGTGACCTAAGACAGCAATATTTATTTTTCTCATGAATCTGTGTTTTGGGCAGGTTCATTGGGTATAGCTTGTCTTTGCTCTGTCTGGCGTCAGCTGAGGTGGCTTGAGGGCTGGGGCTGGAGCCATCTGAAGAGTTGCTCACTTATAGCTTGGGTCATTGATGTTGACAGGTAGTTGGGACCCTAGCTAGGACTTTAACCAGGACACCTACATGTGTCTTGGGTTTCCTCACACATAATGACTGAGTTCCAAGGGTGAGGAGAGAGTGAGAGGGAGAGAGACAGAGCCCAACCAGGTGGGAGCTCTCTCTCTTTTTTTAACCTAGCCTGGGAAGCCATGCTGTCACTTCTGCCATATTCCATTCATGAGAAGTGAGTCACTGAGGCCAGTCCATATTCCAGAGGTGGGGGCTTAGACTCAACCTTATGATAGCAAGAGCGTCAAGGAATTTGCGAATATGTTTTAAAACCACCACATAGACTTAAGAGCAAAAAGCACCAAGGACAGAACTCTGCACATAGCAGCCCACAAGCCAGCTGCCTGTGAGAAATAAAGTTTTCTCTCGCTGGTTCCAGGCCCAGTCAGGCTCATCCCTGAACACCAGGCCCCAGGACCCCCACCCAGAAGACACCCACCAAAGGTCTGTTTTCTACACTTCTGACCCAGAGACTTCTCTACTGCACACACTCCTTGAGTAACTTCCCGATTCCTTTCTTCAGAAATTCTTGAGTGGTGGAGTGGGAGGAACCTGGGAGTCAGGACACCTGGGTTCTGAGCCCTACCCTGAAGAAGATCATAGAAAAGAATGCAGGGGGCCAGCCCCATGGCTTAGCGGTTAAGTGCACGCGCTCCGCTACTGGCGGCCCAGGTTCAGATCCCGGGCGCGCACCGAAGCACCGCTTCTCCGGCCATGCTGAGGCCGCGTCCCACATACAGCAACTAGAAGGATGTGCAGCTATGACATACAACTATCTACTGGGGCTTTCAGCGGTAGGGGGAAGGAGGAGGATTGGCAATAGATGTTAGCTCAGAGCCGGTCTTCCTCAGCAAAAAGAGGTGGATTAGCATGGATGTTAGCTCAGGGTTGATCTTCCTCACAAAAAAAAAAAAAAAAGAATGCAGGTTTATTTGGGAGTGAGGAGATTACGAGGAATAATTTTCTTCTCTGTTTCAATTTTCTATATTATTATTTTAATTTTTTATTGTGGTAAAATATACATAAAATTGACCATTTTAACATTTTTGGGGGGGAATAGTGGCCCTGAGCTAACATCTGTTGCCAATCTTCCTCTTTTTCTTTTTTTTGTTTCCTCCCCAAAGCCCCAGTACATAGTTGTATATCCTAGTTGTAGGTCCTTCTAGTTCCTCTATGTGGGACACTGCCTCAGCACGGCTTGATGAGCGGTGAGTAGGTCTGTGCCCAGGATCTGAACCGGCGAACCCCAGGCCACTGAAGTGGAACAGGTGAACTTAACTGCTATGCCACTGGGCTGGCCCCAAGCTTTTTCTTTTTTCTTTTTTTTTAAGTGATAAAAGACAGTTGATACCTTAGGCACAGAATAGTCATGTCTGATCATTCTGTCATTCTAGTTTTTAATAATGTTTACTCTAGTGGTTAAAGTTGGTGTTCTCACCACTGCCAGCAGCCTGGTTTCACTTTCTGATTGTGGAACCACACCACCCATCTGTCAGTTGCCATGCTGTGGTGGCAGCTCATGTAGAAGAACTAGAAGGACTTACAATTAGAATATACAACCATACCCAACCATTTTTGAGGAGGGAAAAAAAAAAGGAAAACATACATAACAATTTTCAGGTTTTATTTATGTGGATTTTTTTAACAAAACTTTTTTATTGTCATAAATGCATATAACATAAAATTTACTATCCTAACCATTTTTTTAAATAATTTATTTATTTATTTATTTATTCCCCCAAAGCCCCAGTAGATAGTTGTATGTCATAGCTGCACATCCTTCTAGTTGCTGTATGTGGGACGTGGCCTTAGCATGGCCGGAGAAGCGGTGTGTTGGTGCGCGCCCGGGATCGAACCCAGGCCGCCAGCAGTGGAGCACGAGCACTTAACCGCTAAGCCACGGGGCTGGCCCTTTCCTAACCATTTTTAAGTGTCTAGTTCAGTGATACTAAGTTCAAGTTTTCTTTTAAGGCTTATAACCTCACCAATTTCTAATCTCATCAGGTTCTGCATATGTCTAAGGCCCAGAGCCTTGGGACTCTCCATTTCCTCCTACTCCCACCCCACGCCACGCTGGATGCTCCTTCTGGCCCTTTCCTCAAAACCACCAGGACAGAGCAATCTGAGTCAGGCTGCCCTGTGATCATCTTTTGTAACATGCTAACATTTCAACCTATTTTTGGAGCCTTTCCCATTAAATGGCCGTCATTTTGCAAACCAAAACATAAATACCCAGTACGAGTTGAGTTGTGTTCAGGTTGCTTGCCAGACGGGGAATTAATATCTATGCTGCCCTGTTCCTCCCACACGCATGGGTTGTGTGATTTTGGGCAGGACACCTCCCTTATTTAGGGCTCACTTGTCATCTGTCAGTGAGTGAGTCAAACTAGACAATCTCTGACAGATCTCCGTCCAGGAGCCGATGACGCTCCATCACACCTCCTACCCCCAGGCTCCTCCGCACCTCAGCATTGGGAGAAAGGATCCAAGATAGCAAACGTTTGGGACCTTGGAGCCAGGCCTAAGCCTGTTTTTCACCCTGAACTCTTCCTGGAGGCCTGACATTCTTGCTACCCAGGCCTCACCTCACAGATATTTTCCAACCAAAATTGGGACTGAATAGTGTGAAGACAAGGAAACGTGTTCATGAGAAGGCTGGGTCAAGTAGGAGGACCTGTGGGGGCTGGATGGCAGGAGCAGGTTTGGTGGGGCCCAGTGAGCAGGACAGACAGGGCAGCCACGAGGGAGCAGGCATAGCGGGGTGCCTTGGTGCTCTGGGAACAGATGGGCCAGAATCTCTGTCTCCTCTTTCTTGGCCTCCAGGCGAATGTTCTCGGGCTGGGGCCTGGCTATGGGGTGAGACTGAGTTCAATAGAACCACTGCCATTCCGGCCCCACCTCTCGCCAGGAAACACCTCCCACCGCGGTGACCACATCCTCCAGGTTGCCTTGGAAACACTCCGGGTGCAGGGGGAGCCCAGCACAGTTGGTGGTGCCCTCCCTTCCGCCCTCATCTGAGGCAACAGCTCTGCGGCCTCCCTGCACGCACAGGGAGGAGAGGCTCCGAAGGGAGAGAGGAGCCGGGACTGACCCGAGGTAAGGTGGGGCGTGCAGGAGGCCCCTGCAGGTTGGGGAGCTGAGGGACAGAGACAAACAAGGCAGACAGAGTCGGGCCAGAGACTGGGCAAAGCGAGAGAGGCGGGGACAGGTGCAGAGGTGGCACCTGAGACCTGGCGGCACAGCAAACTTGGTGGAGCTGCTGAGAGCAAGACCAACTCCAAGGAGGGTTGTGCGGGCAAAGGAACAGCCAAGGGGCCAGCTGAGGTGGCCAGGAGGGCGCACACATGCAGGGGCAGGGCCGGGAGGGGACGTTCTCCTTTCCTTACCCACCACTTCCTCTCTAGGCCTGAGCAAGACCTGAAGGGGCTGAGAGGGAGGCACCCTGAGGTCTGGGAGGAAAATGGGCCTTCAGAAAGGGATCCTGAGTAGGAGGGCCTGGCTGCAGGCCAGGGGGGGCCCCTGCTTCTCCTGCCATCTGACTCACTCTTGCCCTTTCTGGGTCCTCTTTGCCCCTCTGTCTGCCTGGCTCTGTTTCTCAAGCCAGACACCGAGCCCCTCTCGCCTCTGGCTCTCTCCTCACTCTTGTTTGTGCACTTGCTGCCTCTCTCTCTCTAGATTGTGCCAACCCCATCTCATTTGTTCCTCTCCCGATCCCTGTCTCTCCAGATGTCTTCAACTCCAGACCAGCCCTCTGGGCACATGGAGGGGCCCCCTGCATCAGAGGCAGCCTCGTGGCCCCCGCTGCCCTGCGGGCCCTGTGTCCCCATCATGCTCGCCCTGGCCTCCCTTGCTGCCCTCTTCCTCCTGACAACTGCCGTCTTGGCCGAACGCCTGTTCCGGCGCTCTCTGCGCCCAGACCCCAGCAACCAGGCACCCACCCTGGTCTGGCGCCCCGGAGGAGAGCTGTGGATTGAGCCCAGGGGCACCCCCCGAGAGCGCTCAGAGGACTGGTATGGCTCTGCGGTCCCCCTGCTGATGGACCGGGCCCCAGACCCTCCCACCCCTGGGGGCACCTTGGAGGCCCGAGCAACAGCCCCACCTGCCTCTTTAGCCCCTCAGCCCCTTCCCAGACCCTTGGTCCCCCCGAGGCCTCCCAAGCCCTCATTCCGGAGCACCTTCTGGGGGCCCCAGGCCTGGGAGGAGAGACCCCACGCCCCAGGCCTAGTGAGTTGGGCTGAGCCTGAACAGGGACCAGACGCCAGTGTGCACTTGGGGAGCCCCCAGGCCCAGAGGCAGCGGCCAGGAAGCCCTGATCCTGAGTGGGGTCTCCAGCCTCGGGTTACCCTGGAGCAGATCTCAGCTTTCTGGAGTCGTGAAGGTCGGACAAGTGTTGGGCTCTGAATCCCCAGTGCCTGGAGGACTGGCCTCCCAGAAACCCCTGAGGAAGGCCCTACCCTATCTCAGAGGGACCTTAAGACCCTGGGGCTCCAGCCTGGGAACCTGATACCTGAGGTCCCCCAGGGAAGAATGCCCCTCCTAGGCCTTTTACATCTGGATTTCAATTCCCCTGGATCTGGGTCTGGGCAGACGGGGTGTGGACAGAGCCTGTGCTGCAGGGGAAGCCCAGAGGTACCTCTGCTTCACTGCCTGGGGCTCTGGCGTAGAGAACTGGAGATGGGGCCGACTCTGGGCCAGAAGCCGTGAAGATCACGTTCCGGACTAAGAACTCAAGATACCAGACAGGCAGGAAATAGCACCAACACAGTGGCTTCCACCTTCCTTCAGTGTGCACCTAAGAAGCATATATCAAAGCGGAGGGGTCTCATGGCTGCTGAAGAACAGGCTGAGGGTGGGATAATGAGTGTCAGTTGTGCCAGCAGGAGATGACAGGAATTCAGCTTCCCAGAGCCACAAATCATCCCTCCAGCAAAACAGATAAAGAGAGGTCAAGACCAGGCAAAGGAGCATCTTATTGCATACAAACTGTGGCTTTGACCCCCAACCAGCAACAGGGAACTTGGTTAGCCAAGCTCAGACGCACTTGTGCCTGTAGCTGGGACTTAGAGCCAAAGAAGACTGAAGGGCAGCCTGTCCTCAAGGCCGACACACCTCAGCCTCCTGAATCTCACCCCTCCACAATGAGAGAGGCCCAGGCCAAGGAGATCTGAGTTTGATCCAATGTGGAAAGGAGCACTGTCCCGAGGCAGGGTAGCTCCCAAAATGCGGCCTCCAGCTATCTTCCTCCCAGCTAGCTGGAGTGGTCCGGAGAGACAGATTTTCCCCAAGGCGGGCTTACTTATAAAGCTCCACCCCGGAGAAATGGAGCCCTGAGGTGTCCTTCGCCCTATAGCCGCCTGTGTCAGCTGACCTCCACTCTGGGAGCAGTACCAGGGGCTGGGGAAAGCAAAGGAGTTTCCGTTCCCCAGGGACCTGATTTCCCAAATTTCAGTCAGAATGTTAGGATTTTTGCCACATCAGCTTACCACCTGTACTATTATTTACTTTATGTTTTTCTTTACATTGGTTTACTATTTGCTTAATAAATTTATTTTAAAAGGACTCTTTTTTGTATCATTTCTGTAAATGGAAAGCCAGTATCACTTGCCAGAAATAGAAGGTAAAACATGCAAATAAATACAATGTAAACAAAGATATTGAGTTCTAAGTAGACACTGGTCCCTGCTGGAGGCGTTGCCCCAAAGATCTGCTCTTTCTTTGTTAAAAGAAAAGGGGACGAATGGATCAGCAAGTGTTAGACACTGTAGCGCCACCCTGAGGCCTTCGCTGGAAGTACTGAGACAGCCTGAAGGCCCTGCCCAGGGAGCAGCCATCCTGTGCTGCTTAATGCGAGCCACCAACCTTCCGAGTTCACCTACACCCACACCCACACCCGGGGAAACGCTGCTGGCCAGAGGCCAACACTTGGCTCTCGCTGCTCAGGAGAGCCGGAGAGCGCTTGGGCCTCCACCTCCCCTCTAACCCCTTGGATGCTGGAAGTTGAGGGAGCAGCTGGGGAATAAGAAGCCCCCAGGCTGAGGGACCTCTCCTGCAGGTGCACTCATCCAGCAGGTGTTCAGAGCACCTTCCCTGAGCCAGGCCCTGGGGGTGGAGGCATCAGACCTGGCCTCTCAAGGAGCTCACAGTCTCTTTAGTGGAAGGCGTGGGGGGTGGAGGGGGTGAGAAGAGACGTGGACACATAACTGATACAAGGTAGAGATCAGGGCTCCTGTCCCATCTCTGTCACTCAGGAGCTGGATAATTATGTCACTTCTCATTGTCACCATCATCTGACAGGACTGGGTTGTGGGGACTCTGCCCAAGAGGAGTGACCAGTCCACCAGGGAAATAGAACAGAGATACAGTGTCCAGAGCTTAGATGCCCGCACACCAAGTGCTCAGCAGGGGCAGGACGTGCAGAAAGGACACCAGGGGCAAGGCGCTGGCTCACCCTCTGGCTCTGTAACCCACTCAGTTGGAGACTTCAGAAAAGTAATTTTTGTATTACTGGGCCTCACCTTCTTACTCTATACGACAAGAGAGTTGAAAGTTGAACAAGATGTTCTATTGAGACTTTTCTAGCTGTGACATCTGAGGATGCTATAACATGAAAGATGGATGGATGGACGCATGTATGGATGTGATCTCCCTGGGGCAGAGTCCAATTCGTCCCCAAAGTCATCTTTATATGCCCAGACCCAGAACATGGTCTAAAACATAACAGGAGGCTAAGGAAAGGGGAATGAATAAGTGGATGGATCAATAGATGCATTAGTTTTACCCTTTCTCCTTCCTCTTTATTTTAAACCTCTCCCTCACATCTTTAACACCATCTTATTACTTTCTAATGTTGAGTCCTTCTTTTATGTCTTTAGGCATTTAAAACATATTTACTGTATGGTCCTTTACTCGATGATTCTGTTGTCTGGAGTTCCAGGCTGCTCACTCTCATTCATGACAGATGGCTCCCTCGTAAGTTTGCTAATTTGGGGCTGTGAACTCAGCTTCAGCAGGGCCTTAGCAGTGGGAATCCATGTGAACAGGTTTGAGGTTACTTCTCTCTAGAGAAGTTTTGTGTTCGTTCCTGCCAAGGATGCTTCACGGGTATGACTAACCCTGGACCACATTATTTGTTAATTTCTATTTGGGCTTCCGAAACCACGCAGATGGTGTAAATTCGAAACCCAAATCTAAGTGACGGCAAGCCTTTGGTTATGAATTCTCTGGGGAGACTTTCTATTGCTACCAGATCTCAGGGTGAGACAGATAAGGTTTTTTTTGTGCTCCCTGAGCTGATGGGAAGAATTTTTTTCTAGTATACTCTTTCACTGAGGGTGTCATCTGCTAAGAGGGTGAGCTTTATATCAGGGTCTCAGTTTTCAATGCTTTCATCTCCAATCTCTAGGTGGGTGTAAAACCCAAGCCCCTTCATTGCTAAGATCTACAACCAGCCAGCAGCTCACACAGCTCTGGTTTTCAATTTCCTCTTTGTGTACGGCCAGGGGGGGATTCCCCTTACGTTCTTGAAAGCCAACTGTGCATTTTAAAGGATGTTTGCTTGATTTTATGCAGCATTTCTAGATGTTTCATGGTGAGGATATGCTTATCAGGTTATACCATTCATAATCTCACAAAAAACAGACTATTTCCTCTATAAACAAGTTCCAATCTCTCCCACCTTAAAACAATCAGCCAACCAACAACTAATTCTCCATCCCTCACCACATAACATGACCTCTCACCTCCTTCACAGCTAACGTCTGGAAACTTCTGGAAAGAGCTGTCTGTCTTAGCAGTCTACATTTTCTCATCTCCCCATCACTCTGCAACTGGCTGCAGGCTTCTGTACACTTCCAGCACTCTAAGGAAACTGCTTTCACTGAAATCATGATCTGCATATCTTAATCAAAGGACACTGTTCAGCCTCCTGTACACAGCATTCGACATTTGATTTCCTTCTTGAAACTTTCTCTTCCTTTGGCTTCTGTGTCTCCACACACACCTGATTTCCCTTCCTTCTCTCTGGCTATCCTCTCTGATTCTTTTGCTGGCCCCCTTCTCCAGAGGTCCAGCCTAGGGTGCTTCTGCTGTCTACACACTCTTCCTGGGAAATCTCACTCATGCCTATGGCTTCAACTGCTGTCTCATACTCTGATGATCCCCAGGTGTCTACCTCCAACTGTGTTGAATCTCGTCCTCCCATTTGTATTCTCCCATTATTCTAAGGTAATGGTACCAGTGGGAGAGAAAACAAGAGGATTAACTAAAAGATTGTCTCAGAAACACTCCACAGACATCCCTGGGTAGAGTCAGTATTTGTCCCCAGGATAAAACCAGCCGAAAAAAAAAAAACAAACAGGGGTTACGAATCCACATGCATAAAGAGGCCAAGCCAGAGACATAGGTGAGCAATGTGAACCAGGAGACAGAAATAAAAAGAGACCACATGCCCATCTGTAGGGGCAACTGCCACTCGGCTCTACCAACCATGTCCATCCTTCTGATTTTCCAGCAGAAGCTAGAAATCTGGGGTTTTAGGTAAAATCAACCAAACTGTTAACCATTGTGTGTATGTGTGTGTGTGTGTGTGTCTGTGTCTGTGTGTGTGTGTATATTAATCTACCTACCTATAAAAGCCAAATGAAACAAGTCTGTGGGCCACATGTGGCTCATGAACCATCAGTTGGGGATCTCTTCTAACAAACTTGAACGAATGCTTGGGAAGTCTCCTGCAGTGGGTGTGAAGGGTCCCTCCTTCTCTTGGCCTTTGGCGGTGGGGACATGGGGCAGCTTGATCTTGGATGGTCTTCAGTCAGGGTTTTCCCCACCTTAACACTATTGACATTTGGGCCAGATAACTCTTTGTTGTGGAGACTTTCCTGTACATTGCAAGATATTTAGCAGCATCTCTGGCCTCTATCCACTAGGTGCCAGTAGCATCCTCCACTTGTGACAACCAAAAATGTCTCCAGACATTGCCAAAGGGCACCTGGGTGGGAGGAGAGGAAGAAGCACCTCTGATCTAAGTGAAGCATTTGAATCAATTAACACACCTGCCGCAGAGCTCGCAGCCTGTTCAGAGCAAGGCCTACTGGGGAACCAGACCCACTCAGCTGCCAAGGAAAACCATGTGGGCTTCCTCGTACTAACTTTCAGTGGCAGCAAAAAGGACTAAGATGAAGAGACAAAACAACCAGCCCTGGAGGAAACAAATAAATAAGATAATCCGCCATTAAACAAGAAGAGATTTCTAGGAAGACATTGCAATTGGAGAACAAGAGAAAGTTCTGGAAATTACAAATATGATTGCCTAAATTAAAAAGTTAATCAAAGGAAAGTATGGGAGGAAAAAGTTTTTAAACATCTCTCAATATGTAGAGCAAAATGGCAAAGAAATGGAAAATATGAAAGAAAGGTTAAGAGATGAAGGATCAATCCATTCAATATTTGTCTAACAGAAGTTCCAGAAAGAGACAACAGAGATAGCAGAGGGGAGGAAATAATCAGATTCCATTTGTTTGAGAAAAACATTTCAAGCAGAGAAAAGAGGTCTGTGCAAGTGGCTCTCACCTGGCTGTGCAGTGGAGTCACCCCAGGAGCTCTTAGAAACATGGACACCAAGACTCCCGCTTCTCCTCCAGGTGGAGTAACAGGGACCAGGTTTAACCTTCCACCTGAAACAACCACCACAACAAAACCAGACAAAATGCACGAAAGAACAGTTTCAAAACACTGGACACCAAGCAATGAAAGCAACAAAATCCCAGAGAGAAAGGAAAACAAGGAAGGTTTGTCCTTTTAGGATTGTCCATCTCACTGCTTTGAAAATTTCAAAACTGCGGGTAGAAGGGGGCAGTGAAGTGGAGCCCAGAGCCTCAGAGCTCCTGAGTTGAAGGAACGGAGCTGAGGGCCCAGGGAGACCACAGCAGCTAGAGCTTGGAGAACAGAACACAAAGAAGAGAGAGCTGCCCAGAGAGAGAACCCAAGATCTGCAGAGGGGCCCCTCGAGTATTCAGCAGAGAACTTATCAGCCATATGTGAGAAGAAACTACCCACGGCCAGGGGAAGAGCCATCTGAAAGGATTAGAGGAAGCAGTGCCTCAGGCCTTTTCCCATTAGCCAGACTGGAAAACATCACAGGGCAGTGGGCAGAGGACTCAGGAAGGTCTTGGCTTAGTAGTGGGGAATAATCAAGTCTATCTGAGCACTGCGCTGGACCTGGCTAGCAAATTATACAGATTACAAAAGTATCTGGCAGTCAGCAAGGTAAAATTCACAATGTCGGGCAAGACATCAAGGATTACTAGGCATGCAAAGAGGCAGGAAAACACAATTCATAATGAGGAGAATAATCAATCAATTTAAACCAACTCAGAACTGACACGGATATTAGAATGAACAGAGAAGGACATTAAAACAACTATTATAACTATAGTACATATGTTCAGAAAGTTAGGTAGTGACATGGAGATATAAAAAAAGATATGTCAAACTTCTAGAAATGAAAATTACAATGTCAAAGATGAAAAATACACGGAATGGGATTAACAGCAGATTAGATGTTGCAGAAGAAAAGATTAGTCAAGTTGAAAGGATAGCAATAGAAATTAACCAAAATGAAACACATAGAGAAAAAATAAATTTAAAAAATGAAAAGCACATTAGTGAGCTGTGGAACAACCTCAAGCAGCCTAATATGTGAGTAATTGGAGTTGAAGGAGAGGAGAGACAGAGAGGCACAGAAAAAATATTTTAAGAACTAATAGCTGAACAATTTCCAAATTTGATACAAATTATAAACCTATATATCAAAGAAGCTCAACAAATCTCACGCACAAGAAATTACAGCAAGGCACATCATAATCAAGTTCCTCAAAATGAGTTATAAAGTGAAAATCTTAAAAGTAGCCAGAGACAGCTCAACATCACTAATTATCAGAGAAATGCAAATCAAATCCACAATGAGATATCACCTCATACTCATTAGGATGGCTACTATCAAAAAAACATAAAATAAGTGTTGACAAGGATATGGAGAAATTGGAACCCTTGTGTAGTGCTGGTGGGGTTGTAAAATGGTGCAATCATTATGGAAAATAATATAGAGGTTCCTCAAAAAATTAAAAATAAAATTACCATATGATTCAGCAATCCCACTTCTGAATATATATCCAAAAGAATAAAAAGCAGGGTCTCGAAGCACACCATATTCATAGAAGCACTATTTACAATAGCCAAGAGGTGGAAGCAACACCAATGTCCATCAACAGACGGATGGATAAGCAAAATGTGGTGTGTACATACAATGAAATATTATTCAGCCTTAAAAAGGAAGGAAGGGCCAGCCCTGTGGCTTAGCAGTTAAGTGTGCGCACTCTGCTACTGGCGGCCTGGGTTCGGATCCTGGCACGCACCGATGCACCGCTTCTCCGGCCATGCTGAGGCTGCGTCCCACATACAGCAACTAGAAGGATGCGCAAGTATGACATACACTATCTACTGGGGCTTTGGGGGAAAAAAAAGGAGGAGGATTGGCAATAGATGTTAGCTCAGAGCCGGTCTTCCTCAGCAAAAAGAGGAGGATTAGCATGGATGTTAGCTAAGGGCTGATCTTCCTCACAAAAAAAAAAAGGAAGGAAATTCTGACACATGCTACAACATGGATGAACCTTGAGGACATTATGCTGAGTGAAACGTCAGTGACAAAAAGACAAATACTATATGATTCCACTTATATTAAGTACCTAGAGTAGTTAAATTCATAGAAAAAGAAAGTAGAATGGTGGTTACAAGGGTTAGGAGAGAGAGAAAAGAGGAGTTGTTGTTTAGTCGGTATGGCGTTTCAGATTTGCAAGATGAAAAAGTTCTGGAGATCTGTTTCACAACAATGTGAATATACTCAACACTGCTGAACTATACACTTAAAAATGGGTAAGGGGATAAATTTTATGTTTTTCATTTTTTACCACAATTTTTAAAAAGCAGCCAGAGATAAATCCAAAGAGACAGAAAGTAGATCAGTTGTCGTCAGGGGCTGGAGGGAGGAGGGAATGGACAATAACTACTAATGGGTACAGAATTTCTTTTTGGAGTGATTAAAATGTTCTGGAGTTAGCTAGTGTTGATGGCTGCACAATTTTGCATACTGAAAACCACTTAACTGTACATTTTAAAAGGGTGAAGTTTATAGTATGAAAATTATACCTCAATTTTTAAAAAAGCAGCCAAGAAAAAAGACATGCTACTACAAAAGAATGGAAATAAGGATGATGTCAGATTTCCTTTTGGAAACAATGCAAGTGAGAAGGCAGTGAAGCAACATCTTTAAGTATTGGAAGAAAAAAAAAAGTCAACCTAGGATTCTATACCTGGCAAAAATTTCTTTTGAAAATGAAGGCAAAAAAGAGATATTTTCAGATTTACAAAAGCTGAACCAGCAGACCCACACCAAACAAAAATGTTAAAGGATATCCTTCAGGCAGCAGGAAAATAATCCTAGAAGGAAATCTGGATTTACACAAAGAAATGAGGAGCATCAAAAATAGTAGCTATCAGAAACATGTAAGATTGTTTTCTTATTATTTAAATACCTTTAAAAGATAATTGACTGTTTCGGGGCCGGCCCCGTGGCTTAGCGGTTGAGTGCACGCGCTCCACTACTGGTGGCCCGGGGTTCAGATCCCAGGCGCACACCGACGCACCACTTGTCCCACCATGCTGAGGTGGCATCCCACAAACAGCAACTAGAGGGATGTGCAACTATGACATACAACTATCTATTGGGGATTTGGGGAGAAAAAGGGAAAATAAAAGATAATTGACTGTTTCAACAAAAATAATAACAGTGTATTATGGTTTACAGTGTTTACATATGCAAAAGTTAAATACATGACAATAGCATAAAGGCCAGTAGGGGAGAAGCAGAAGGATACAATTGTAAGGATTTTATACTATAGATGATGTGGTATAATATCCTTCAAAGGCAGACTGAGACAAGTTAAAGGTGAATACTATAAACCCTAAAGCAACCACTAAAAAAAAATAGTAAAGAGGGAAAACGGAACAAAGAACAGATGGGACAAATAAAAAAACAAATAGCAAGATGATAAACTCAAATCTAACCATATCAATAATCACATTAAATGTAAATGGTCTAGAAAAAAAAAAGGCAACCAGATTGGAAAGGAAGAAGTAAAACTCTATTTGTGGATGTCATGATCTTGTATATAGAATATCCTAAGGAATCCACAAAAAATCACCATGAATTCAGCATGGTTGCAGGACACACAATCAATATATTATAAATAAGCACATGAAAAGATGTTCAACATCATCAGTCATTAGGGAAATACATATCAAAACCACAATGAGACACTACTTCACACCCATTAGGATGGCTATAATCAAAAAGACAGACAGTAACAAGTGTTGGTGAGGATGTGGAGAAATTGGAACCCTTGTGCATTGCTGGTGGGAATGTAAAATGGTGCAAAGGCTTTGGAAAACTTTGGAAAAAATGGCAGTTCTTCAAAAAGTTAAACATGACCCAGAAATTCTATTCCTAGGTATATACCCAAGAGAAATTGAAAACATGTTCACACAAAAACTTGTACATTAATTTTCATAGCAGCATTATACATAATAGCCAAAAAGTGGAAACAACACACATGTCCATCGACTGGTGAATGGATAAACAAAATGTTGTCTATTCACACAAAGAAATGCTCAGCCACAAAAAGGAATGAAATATTGATACATACTACAACACAGATGACCCTTGGAAACAGGCTAAGTCAAAGAAGCCAGACACAACAGATCACATATTGTATGATTTGGTTTACATGAAATGTCCAGAAAAGGCAAATCTGTAGAGACAGAAAGTAGAAGCGTTGCCAGCAGCTCAGGGAAGTGGGGAATAGGCAGAGACTGCTAATAGATATGCGGTTTCTTTGGGGGATGATTAAAATGCCCTGAAATTATACAGTGATGATGGTTCCACAACTCTATGAATATACTAAAAGCCACTGATCTGAACAATTTGAAAGGGTGAATTTTATGGTATGTCAATTATATTTCAATTTTTAAAAATTAATGCATCAAGAAGGGATTATATATGTTATTTAAAGGTATAATGCTAACCAATAGAAAGACTACCAATAAAAATATAACTAACAAAATTTTTTTAAAATGTGAGTGAGCTAAATTCTTTTCCTTCACCTATGGAATCAATACAACTTAAAGCGATAAATGATCACCTTTGCAATTCAAGAGGCAGCTATGAGAAGAATTAAAAACAACTTAAAAGTGGTTACTTTGGGAAAATGGGAGTGAATGGAGATTTTTACTTCTTCATTTTATAGTCTGATAACTAAATTGATTAACAGATGAAAAAGAAAAAAGAGGATAAAGGTAAAAGGTAAAAAGGTAAAAAAAGGGCCGGCCCCATGGCTTAGCGGTTAAGTGCCCGCGCTCCGCTACTGGTGGCCCGGGTTTGGATGCCGGGCACGCACCGACACACCGCTTCTCCAGCCATGCTGAGGCCGCATCCCACATACAGCAACTAGAAGGATGTGCAAGTATGACATACAACTATCTACTGGGGCTTTGGGGGAAAAAAAAAGGAGGAGGATTGGCAATAGATGTTAGCTCAGAGCTGGTCTTCCTCAGCAAAAAGAGGTGGATTAGCACAGATGTTAGCTCAGGGCTGATATTCCTCACAAAAAAAAAAAAAAAAAAGAAGGAAAAAAAGGTAAAAAAAATCTTGTTCTCTTGTCAAGTCTTTTTGAGCCTCTAATAGGACTTAGTTTCTTCATATGTAAGATGGAAGTGTTAATAATAATATTATCAATAATAATGAGAGTTCTCATTTATTCAATATTTACTATGAGCCATACACTGTGCTAGGTACTTCTCATGAAAAAAATAAAGAAAAAAAAAAAAAGAAGAAAGAAAGAGAAAGAAAAATGGAGAGGGTAAATTAACTGTCAGAAAAGATGTGTGGATCTTTTTTGGGGTTCTATTTTAATTACTGTAGGCACAGCATCGCTGAATTGTTGCCTCAGATAGGTCACGGGAACAGTTCTTCTGCATCTTCTATGTATTTCCCAAACATAGGGGATGGATTTTTCATCCATTGGAATTAATTAGATTGGAATAAAAGAATGCAAGGCTTGAGCCAGCCCTGATGGTCTAGTGGTTAAAGTTGGGTGCTCTCATGGCTTCGGTGGCCGTGGTTCATTTCCTGGTCATGGAACCACACCACCTGCCTGTCAGTTGCCATGCTGTGGCGGTGGCTCACATACAAGAACTAGAAGGACTTACAACTAGAATAGACAACCATATACTGGGGCTTTGGGGAGAAAAAAGAAAAAAAGAGGAAGATTGGCAACAGATGTCAGCTCAGGGTGAATCCTTCCCTGCAAAAAAAAAAGCAAGGCTTGATTTAGCCCTTGAAATCTTCCATCCACTTGGGAAGTTACTATATCAATAATACAAAAACGTGGTAAGTACAATCCTTTACCTAAAAAGCTGCCAAATCTTAATGAATTCCCCTTCTGGCTCATAATATTCTGAGAAAACAAAGCAAATCATGTGGAAAGTAAAATTGAAATATTTCTGGTTCTTAGTGAGATTACAGTTAAGTGGCTTTTACTGTTGGTGTTTTTTTGTTTGTTTGTTTCTTGTTTTTTAATGTGGGGAAAATGATTTTTACCTAGCCTTTAAGAGATCAGCATTGTCCTTTATATTTTGATATATTATTCCAACAAAGATGCTTTTCTTTGGGTAACAAGCAGCCAAATATCAAGAAGCAAGTGATTTGTGGGATAACTGTTGGTGCTAAGGCTTCTGAATCTTTTAGCTGAAGAGCTGGGAGGTAGGAAAGAGGTTACCCAGTGACCCACCAAACTAGAGGTATGCATGAGAGTCTCTTTGCCCCTTATCGTTTTCTGGGTGCGCTGTACAGATTCCAGTGATCAAAAGAGCACTACGTGCCTGAAATAAAGAAAGCCCCCATTATCCGGGTAAATATGATGTACACAGCGATCGATGGAGACGTTATGCACAGCCCCACGGTCAGATTCTCTTCAGTACTTTGTCGTTTAGTCTTACAAGCTGAGCTACTTAGGGCCTCAGAAAGCAGGTCTTAAATGTTACTAACTGCCAAAATGATCTATTACTCAGGAAGGGATTGGAACAAAGCACAGAGGTGCTGAAACATTTATGGAATTTTACCTACCATATTGTCTTGAAGGGCTAGTGATAAATTAATCTATGTGTCCACACCGCATAATAGCACAGTGGGATTTGTTAAACATCCAAAGTTGAGTTGTTTTCGGATACCATTTGGTTTGCTAATAACGTCTTGTCATTTTTTTTTTTTTTTTTACTGAGTAAGATTGGCCCTGAGCTAACATCCGTGCCCATCTTCCTCTGCTTTATATGGGATGCCACCACAGCATGGCCTGACAAGCGGTGTGTCAGTGCGCGCCGGGGATCTGGGCCTGCGAACTCTAGGCCACCAAAGTGGAGCACATGCACTTAACTGCTTGCGCCACTGGGCCCGGCCCAGTGTCTTGCCATTTTTAAATGCTTTCGCCTTTTGCTGACCTTGGCTCACTAAAATGCATGCCCATTGAGTTCACTGACTCTGTCTACCTGGTTTGACAGCTTGCCTTCCCAGACCTTCTAGACTGAGTGCCCCAGTTGGTGGATGGGTGGAGGGTGGGAAGAGGGATGGGCTGATGGAAAGGGGAGGTGGGTGAGGTGGGTAGGTGAGACGGAGGACAGATGGAAGCTGAGTGGGTGGATATGGTAGGCGGGTGGGCAGGAGGGTGAATGGAAGGATGGTTTGATGAGTGAATGTGAGTCTTAGTGATCTCTGGAGTACACAGGGCCTTGAAAAATCACTGAGATACCTGGGGCAGTTGGATGGGGATCTAATGAGGGAGTTAAGCTGGAAAAGTGAGTGAAAGAAGGAACTGCTGCACACCCCTCGTCAGCTTGCATTCTTGAGCTGATGCTACACTTAGTATTCATTGACTATTATCTTTGGAACCCGGAAAGGGAGATGAAATCAGAGGACAATGGAAGGTGGTGTGGTTGCAGTGCCTTCTGGTGGCCATGAGGGGATTTGCCATTTGGTATTCTTAGGTATTTTTGCATTGTTTATTCTTCCCACTCCACCTCACCCCCCACACTAGACTATAAACCCCATGAGAACAGGGACTTTTGTCTGTTTACTCATTGTTGTATATCAGGCATCTGGAATGGAGCCTAACACATAGTAAGAGTTCAATAAATATGTATGGAATGAGTGAATGACAGATTTAAATCCTGCTCCATTGCTTTATTGATAGGTGACCCTGAGCAGCTCTCTTAACATCATAAATCCTCAGTTTCTTATGGGTAAAATGGAGACGCTAACACCCACCCTCCATGAGCATTAATTGAGGGAAAAGAACCTACACCTGCCGAGCCGGGGCACTCAGTCAACATGTGCTCCCTTCTCACCCACCAGCGAGTGTTGCTGATGCATTATATGCTGACAGCAGCACCCGATTTGATGGGCACATTTGCCATGATGGACATGGGCTTTCTGGGGTGTGGGGCAACCTGGGGAAATCATCCAAGCCTCGTCCCTGGCTGGCCAGGCAGGGAGGAAGTATAGCCAGATAGATAGGGCAATACCAAGTGAGGTGTGAGATTTCCTTCTGCCATCCATGCCCGTCTCCCCACCCCAACAGCCACACCTAACTCTTCCCATTGCCCTGAACCCATCGGGCTCCATCTGCCCTCTGAGCCTTTGCAGATGCTGTTTCCTCCGCCTGCATGCCATTCTCTCCAACCCTATTGCCACGACCCACGTTCAAGCCCTCGGAGTGGCTGTATCAGCCTCGTCCTAGTCTCCCTGCAGACACTCTGACCTCCTCAAATACATCTTCCTGCAGGGGACTCGATCTAAACTGCAAATATGCTTATCTCACTTTCCAGCTTCAATCTGATTGTTCTTGGGACAGAGTCCAAGTCCTCTGACCTACCATTTTGTGGTCTGGACCCAGCCCAGCTCCTAGCCATCTCGCCTCTCCTGATCCCGGCTTCAAATCTTACACCAAACAATCCAAGCCATTTCCCGAGCCTTTGCCTACGCGGTCGCCTCTGCCTGGAAATCCATTCCCCTGCAAGGAGGGCATGTGTTGCTTTTGCCTGCCCAGGATCCATTTCCTTTTCCTCTCATAATGGAATCCCCTCCCAGCTCTCAGATCGGAGGTGCCTGTAGGGCTGACCCATTTGTGGGTTCAAGAGTGAGCTTGAGACTCAGCCCGGTAGATTTCTTTTCTAATTGGAATGCTGTGGGTGCAGCATACGTTCTCCAGTTGGCCACAGACCACTCCCCTTTGTCTTATTCCAGCTTCTTCCATTTATTTTATCTGCTTGGCTCCTGGAGGCATTGGAGTTTGAAATTCCTGGTACACTTCTCCCTTCTGGTCTGTCAGGCTCTGATTCCCTCCTGTATCCCAAATGTTTCACCTTCCAGTTCCCAGCTCACCCATGGGTCCCAACTTCCCTGTCCTGACACCCAAAAGTGCCCCTGGTTCTATCGAGGTTCAGTTGTCCCCGTTCAGGTCTGAGGAGCTGGGGCTTGGAGATCTAAGTTCGCTGGAGCAGGGAAGGCTGCCTAGCTGTGTCCATGTTTTTCCTGGAGAAAGGGCAGGAGGACCCAGGGGTGGAGGTGTGTATGAGAGAGGACAAGTGCAGCCCCAGGTGGCACCTCTGGGCTGTGTCCTGTGAGAATGGCCTCTGCAGTTCAGGGAATCACCAAAGGCAGCAGGCATTTCTGCCTGGCATCTCTGGTGGATGAATCTCTGCTGTGTGCTCAGAGCCTGGCCACGGCAGGTGCCCAGTGCATGTTTGGTGTGTGTAGGATGAAGGTCTTGGCCTGTCTGGGGCTTTCACATCTGCCATCAGCTCACTGTTTTCTTGATCTGCCCCTGTCCCAGGCCCCTCGCTGGTCTCCAGGGTTGAGGAAGGAACAATGGAGTAGGATACTTCCCTCAAGGCAAACTGGGACCCCTAGACTCCCCCTGGGGAGCCTTTGTGGATGAGAGCTGTTTTTCTCTCCTCCTGGCAAAGGACAGAGACGAGAGTGGCTTCTGGGAGAGGAGAGGCAGCTCCAGACTGGGCCCTTCTGGGAGGAGTCACCTTGGGGACCACCTTTACCCTAGGGAGCCCTCATGTCCTGGTTCCTCTCAGAGCTACCCCAGACGGGTTAGAGAGAGGCGGAGCTTGAGGCGAGAGTAGGGGCGGCCACACAAGTGAGCGAGACCTCAGGTGTGTGTGTGTGTTTGGGAGCTGGATTTAAATCCTCTGCTTAGACCCCCGAGTCCTGACAGCACAGAAGGAAGTTTGACATCTGAACCTGGAACCCCACCCACCCATCCTTTACTCCCTCGACTGACCTTTTCTCTGGCCCCAGCTGCCCCGTACCCACCGTCCTCTCCCAACTAGTGAGAGCCCCATGGAACCAGACCCGAAAAGGCCTTCAGCAGCAAGTGGAGGTCTTTTATTTTGGGAAGGATGCATGGTGGAGTCTGTTGGGGACCTCAGAAGTGAGGAATGGACAGGTTCTCACCTCCACCAAAGATGTGTAACAGTAGCCAGAGGTGAGAGGCAAAATACTTAATAACCGGTACAACATGGGCATCAACCAAGTGCAAGGTTCCGGCTGAATATCAGACCTGATGCCATATGTCCTCAAATATAAGATGCCATTGATTGTAACACACACATACCATTACTCAAAAAGAAAACTGTCAATTGAACTACAACCGATGCTTTCTTATCACTTAAAATTCCTATTTTATACTTGTCGAAAGAGCTCTTTTGGACTTATTTAATTATAGACTGTTATCATGTTTTATCTAAAAGCTGCATGCACAGGCCACGATGGCTACGTGACCAGGACCAGTGCCCAGCTGACGGTAACCATTAGACACCATTGATTAAAGACATACTTGGACTTCAGAAAAGGTAGTGTGTGATAAAAAAAATGCATCTTAGAATAGATGAACTATGGTAATTTCCAACATTTACTGAGCACTTACTATGTGTTAATTATCACCCAAAGAAATCCATTAGGTTGATCATTTATTAGGTCATTTTACAGATTAGGAAACTGAGGTGAGCAGAGGTGAAGTCAGCCCTTCGAGGTCACACAAGCAGTAAGCGGCAGAGCCTGGACTTTCGCCCAGGCTAATGCCAAGAGTGTCCTGTTGGCTGTGTGTAGCCTTGAGGGTCCCAAGGAACCACGTTATCCCACCACCAGGGTCATCCTCTTTGGCTTTAGGACCGGCGGACGTGGGGCACTGGAGTGGCCCCTTCAGCGAACAGCTTGAGGGAGAAATCGAGGGCCGGGGCAGCCTGGGTGAGCATCCCCAGAGAGATGACATCGATGTGGGGCCCACAGAACTGAGGGAGGTTGTCCAGCGTGATGCCCCCGCTGGCCTCCACGCCCACGCCCGGGAACTGGGCCTTCAGCGCCGCGGCCGTGGTGTGCAGCTCCTGTGGGACGCAAGCCAAGGGGAGGTGAGAGCCCCCCACACGGCCCCTTCCCAGGAAGCAGACCCCGCCTCACCTCAGGCCTGAAGTTGTCCAGCAAGACGAGGTCTGCGCCCGCCTCGGCCGCCTCCACAGCCTCCTGCAGGCTGCTGCACTCCACCTCCACCTTCAGGGTGAAGTCGGCCGCCTGCCGGGCCCCTCGCACCGCCTGTCAGGGCGAGAGTGAGGACGGGTGGCACCTGGCACAGGGGCACAGTGCGCTGGGACTGGCATTCGAAAGGCCCCAGATGGATAGCGAGCTTGGGGTTAATGAGGAAAACGGGCATCGGGTGGTTTCTTTCCTATTAGGTGAAACCACATGAAATTACCACTTCTGTTGGGTCAAAAAAATGGCCAACTATCAGCAACATTTGGCATTTGGACCTGACTTCAATTTGACTCAGAATAGTCTTCAAGAACGTTTTCACAGCTGGGAAACAGGTCTGGGGAGTTAGAGTGACCTGCCCAAGGTCGTAGAGCCATCAACACTGGTTCCCAGTGGTTTGTCCTTTGCTCTTGAACATGATACCAAGCAGCAGTGGAACGCCGGTAGAGAAGCAATCCAACCCCCATTCTACAGATGGAACGACTGAGGGCTGGAGGAGTCTTGCATCCCTCAACATCACTATCCACCAGGGAGTGGTTGGGGTCTCTGGTAGAGGGACGGGCTGTGATGGTGGAGGGGAGCAGGGCCAGGGCAGGGGCTCAGCCGGACATGTACCTTTTCCACACCTCCGGCCGCCATGACGTGGTTGTCCTTCACCATCACCAGCCCTCCCAGGTCGTAGCGGTGGGAGGCGGCCCCGCCCGCTAGGAGCCCATACTTCTCCACCAGCCGGAAGCCTGGTGTAGTCTTCCTCGTGCCCGCCACATGCCCAGCCCAGCCGGTCCCCCTGGCGGCCTCCACAGCAGCAGCGGCAGCACTGGCAACTCCACTGCAGCGGGCCAGCATGTTCAGGGCCACCCGCTCGCCCAGCAGCAGGCAGTTGGCAGGGCCCCGGACCTCTGCCACCTTGGTCACAGGCACCAGCTTTGATCCCTCAGGGAGGAACCACGTGACCTGGCAGTTGACATGGGCAAAGATGGCATCAAAGAAAGGCCTCCCAGCCAGTACGCCAGGGGACTTGGCCCACAGCGCCGCCTGCGAGGGGGCTGCCCCTGTGACCAAGGCAACGTGGTTGAAGCTTGGGCAGTCCTCTCGGAGCCAGCCGTCCACCAGGGTAGCCAGAGTGGTAGGAGGCAGCAGGAGCGCCAGGCCTGGGAGGGAAGGAGAGAGAATGGTGTTACATGTTGGCTGCCTGTCTTATAGTCAGGAGTGACTGTCAAAATATTTAACAATCTGCCAAACTGGGCACTAGCCAATCAGAGTGACGATCTGGGGGGCCTGGGAGACGGGCTGGGGCACTGGGTGGGCCCTATGGGCTGGACAAGTTTGCCAGATTGAGCAAATAAAAATACAGGATGCCTAATTATATTTAAATTTCTGACAAATGTCAAAGATTTTTTTAGTATAAATATATCCTAGGTGATATTTAGAACATGCTTATACTTAAAAATTATCTGTTGATTACCTGAAATTCAAATTTAACTGAGAGTCCTATATTTTATCTGGCAAACCTAGTGCTGGATCAACCCCTCTTTACCAACTAGAAGTGCACACCACCTGAAAGGCACCCTAAGTCTGCCCTGCACAGAAGGAGTAGATATTTACGAGCTGAAGCCCCCAGTAGAACGTGAGCTGTGTGTTGCTTTCATCCCAGTCTTCTCTATAGCACCAAGTACATTAAAGTTGGAAGTTCCACTTTTTACAGATGTGGCAACTGAGGACCAGAGAGGAAAGGCAAGTTGGCTGAGGTCACACAGCAAACTGCCAGCAGAGTCAGACCGGCCAGGCCTTGTGGTCATGGCCGTCTGTCCCTCCGCCTTTGCCCTCTAGCTTGGAGACCCCTCCCACGCCTGACATTTCAAACTGTCCTCTTTCTAGAGATGGGGGCTGTACAAGGAGGAAAAAGCACGGGGAAATTGGGTTTGAGCCCGTGCTCTGCGAAACATAGCTTCAGGAGTGTGGGCGAGTCCTTTACCTGTAAAATAAGAGTTATGGACCAGCTGGTCTCTAAGGTCCTTCCCACCAGCGCGTAGCGGCTAATGGGCCCCTCACGCCTGTTGAATGAGTGGGGTGACGGCAGAGGCCGAGCTCAAGCACAGTGCAACATCGCCATCTGTCGGCCGGGAGAAGACCTGCAGCCTCCGTGGCGCGCGCTGTAGCAGGACTTCGCTTCCCCAGGGAGGGGGAGACAATTTGATAGCATGTGAGGGGATTTTGTTTTGTTCTGTTTTGTTTCCCCCACTTTTGATCCAAGTTGAAGTTAAGGCTAGACATTCTGGCTTGCTCTACTCTCAGAAGCAGGCCTTTCTTATCTAGCCCTTCTTCCCCAAAGCCAAGCACCCAATCTCCGCCCCCCACTCCCAGCCACAGTCCTCAGTGATGGCTCCCCACCCTCCTTCTCCACATTGTCTCCCACAACTGCCCCAAGTGGCTTCCATTCCTCACTCAGAGCCAGCTGTGCCCCAGCCAGATGCTGGGAACAGTCAGTGAAAGGGACAAAGACATAGTCCCAGTCTCCACCCTTCACACTCCAGAGACGTGAGGCCTCCGCTCCATTCAGATGAGGTGCACGATGTTTGCTTTTTAAAGTGAATTTGGACCCTTCAACTGGTGAGTAGTGAATAAACAAACCATGAGGCATCTATACAATGGATTTCTACTCGGCAATAAAGGCACCAACTACTAATACACACAATAGGGACGCACGTCAAATGTATGATTCTAAGTAAGGAAACCAGATTCAAAAGGCTACATGCTATTGAGTCCATCATAAATGACATTCTGGAAAAGGCAAAAGGATAGAAACAGAGAACAGACTGGTGGTTCCCTAGGGGTCGGGAGGGGCTGGCCACAGAGGGGCAGCACCAGAGTTTTTGGATGTGATTGAACTGTTCTATATCTTGTCTGTGATGGTGGCTGCATGACTGATGCATTTATCAAGACTCAGAACTGTACAGAGAAGAGTGAATTTTACTGTCTGTAATTATACCTCATTAAACCTGACTTTAAAATAAAACAATAAAAAAGTAAATTTGAGTGGATCACTTTCCTGCTTAAAACCCCGCTTTCACTGTATTAGCTCCAGCTCTCTTAACTTCTTTCTGTTTTCATGTATTCTTTTGACAAATCCTTACGGAGCACCTGCCCTGTGCCAGGTACTAATTGCTGGGTGACAGAGTGGACAGCTCTTTCTCTTAGATTTCAGGCCTTAGCCTATGCTGTTCCAAGGTTGTAAGTTCCTTCCCTTACCCTCACCTCCAAACTCCCCCTTCACCTCAACTCCTCTTGCAGGTCTTCTCTTAGACATCACTTCCTCGGCAGGGGGCTCTCACACACCCCCTAAATCAGGTCACATGCTCACTCGTCTCCTTGTTCTTTCCCCATCATCACACTCTGCTGTTGTTCCTCTCTGGGGGCAAAGATGTGTCTGTCCAGTGAGTTTTCTGCTGTATCCCAAGTGCCTAGCATACTGAACCATACAAATGTGCTGTTTTTTTTTTTTTTTGCTGAGGAAGATTGGCCCTGAGCTAACATCTGTTGCCAATCCTCCTCTTTTTGCTTGAGGAAGATTGTCCCTGAGCTAACATCTGTGCCAGTCTTCCTCTATTTTGTATGCGGGACTGCGGCCACAGCATGGCTTAATGAGTGCGTGCAGGTCTGTGCCCGGGATCGGAACCCGTGAACCCTGGGCCGCCGAAACGGAGTGCAAGAACCCAACCACTACGCCACCAGGCTGGCACCCAAATGTGCTGCTTTTATAGGTCAAAAAACAGTCAAATATTGGCAATTTCATATTGTTTAGCTTAATACTAAGTGGTCAATGATACTTATTCAAGCAGAGAGGCCGCACGGTGGAATGCATTAGAACCAGACTCCGCGGCCACACAGCCTGGTGTCCAGTACTGCCTCTGCTTCCTTTAGCTAAGTGACCTTGAGCAAATGACTCAACCTCGCGGGGGCCTTAGGCTCCTCGCCTGTGCCAGGGATAATGGGAATAATCACCTCCGAGGGTTGTTATGAAAATTAAGTGAGTTAATATTTGTAAAGCACTGGGGAACACTGTCTGGCACACAGTAGGCGTGTTTGCTAAAGGAATGACTGAAGCGTTTACCACGAATCGTGGGAGCTTAGAGGAAGGAATGACTAAGTGTCCCTGAGGAGGGAGGTAGTTTTAGTGGCCTTGAAGGATGAGTAATGTTTGCCGGGCAGAGGTGTGGGGTGGGGAAGAGAGACAGCAAGACATTTCAGGCTGAAAGAGCAGGTGTTCAAGCCTCAAAAGCAAGAAAATAGAGGAGCTGGCCCCGTGGCGTAGTGGTTAAGTTTGCGCACTCTGCTTCGGCAGCCTGGGGTTTGAGGGTTCAGGTCCTGGGCGTGGACCTGCACACCGCTCATCAAGCCATGCTGTGGTGGCGTCCCACATACAAAATAGAGGAAGATGGGCACAGATGTTAACTCAGAGACAATCTTCCTCAGCAAAAAGAGGAAGATTGGCAACAGATGTGAGCTCAGGGACAACCTTCCTCAAAAAAAAAAAAAAAAGGCAAGAAAATGGAGAGAGGAGGTGAGGGAGGGCTGAGCGGGATTCGTAGGAGAAATGGCAGGAGGTGAGGCCAAAGTGAAAAAGAAATAAACTATGTGTCTGAGGAATTTGGAGAGATCCTAGGAACCATCACAGAATTTTAAGCAAGGATATGATCATGATTTTGTTCTAGAAGGGTCACTTCAGCCACCAACTGCAGACGGGTTGGGAGACAAACAGAGGCTGAGGCAATGGGCCAGACAAAAAGTGATGAAGCCTTGAACTTGGGCAGTGACTGCAGAACAGTTAGCAGGGGCAGAGGTGTGAGTTGTTTTTGAGGTAGAACTTACCGGAATTAGCAGCTAATAAGATGTAGAAGCCTTGGGTTTCTGTCCTGCGTAGCTGAAAACTGACATAAGGAGCCACTCAGGGAGGAGTAGGCGGGGGTGGAGGTGGGCACAGCAGAAGGCAGCACCAGCGCTTGCCTGAGGCCTGTGATGTGCCCGCTGTGGGCACCACACTTCTCTTATGCTCTCTCATCTGAAGCTCACCACAGGGGATTATTCCCATGTTACAAGCACAGAAACTGGATCTCAAGGAGGTTCCTCTATTGTGCCCTGGTAACACAGCTTATAAGCAGCAGAGCTGGGGGGAAAAGATTAACTTTGGTTTTTCAGATGTTAAGGTTGAGATGCCAGCAGGATGTGTGGACGGCCATGTCCTGATGGTGAGTAGAAGAATGGTTCTGGAGTTTGGAGAGATATCGGGGTGAGGAATGGAGATCCTGGGGCCGCCAGCATATATGGACGAGTATAGCAGCGCATCCAGTTACCAGGGCAGGGAAGAGGAGGGTTCTGGGAAACCACCAGTATTTAAAGGACACAGAGGCATCGCTGTTGAAAAGAGAAGCTGCACCAGGCAGGAGTGGGTTTCTGGAAGGAGAAGAGGGTTTCCAGGAGCAGCTGTGAGCAGAAGCAAGTAGAAAGAGGGCTGAAAATGGGCATTGGACTCAGCACTTGGGAGGCCTTGGCCAGAGCAGTCTTAGTGCCGTGCGGTGGGGGCAGAAGCCACATTGTCACAATCAAGGGGTATATGGGAGGTGAGCGAGTTGAGGCAGTGGGTGTGGACCACTCCTCTCAGCAGAAGTTGAGAAAGCAGCGCCCTCCATCTGGGCTGCACATTGGAACCACCTGGGGAGCTTTTCAGACTCTGCTGCTCAGCCCCATTCCAGACCAACCCAATCAGAATCTTTCGGAGGTGGGTCCCAGGCATCCAGGTATTGGAAGAGCTCCCGCTGCAACTCAGATGCACAGGAGGGTTAAGAACTAGGGCTCACACAAGACCATGTGGTGTAGGCCTCTGTTTATATGAAACATCCAGGAAAGGCAAATTGAGAAAGATAGACATCAGAATAGTGGTCGCCTGGGCCTGGGCATTAACTCTAAACAGGACGGGATCTGATTGAGGTGATGGATATGGTCTATGGTGATGGCTGCACAACTCGGTGCATTTGCTAAAAATCACTGAATTGTCCACTTAAACAAGAACCAATGCTCTACTGAAAGGCACAAACCATTTTTGCAACCCTTGTGAGCCAGTGGGTCCAGGTGTTGAGCGTCAAAAGCCAACATCAAGAAGAAAGACAGCCTACACTGGGCACCCCGACAGGAAAACACACCGCCACTCGTGCACAATACTCTCGCCAAACAGCTGACCCAGAGGCAGATCAGACTTCTAGTTGCAACCACCAATTCACAAGAAAACCAGAGGACGGAGGAACGTGTTAAAATATACCCTGCGGACACACCAGCAGAAGTCAGACCACAGGAAACTCTACCAGAAGATAACCCAATTTCTTCAACATATACATTGCAAGGAAAACAAAAGATTAAAAGAACCTTAAAATACATACTAACCAATCACAATGTATGGATCTTATTTGAATCTTAATTCAAACAAACAAGTTGAAACCAAATTAGAACATTTATGAAACCACTGAAGATCTGCCCACTGACTAGATATTTGATAACATTAAGGAAATTTTCAAAAAGTTAATTGTTAATCATTGTATTGTGGTTGTAATAAAAAGAAAAGTCCTTATCTTTTAAAAAATAATAAAATGGGGCCGGCCCCGTGGCTTAGCAGTTAAGTGCTCGTGCTCCGCTGCTGGTGGCCCGGGGTTCGGATCCTGGGCCCGCACTGACGCACCGCTTCTCCGGCCATGCTGAGGCCACGTCCCACGTACAGCAACTAGAAGGATGTGCAGCTATGACATACAACTATCTACTGGGGCTTTGGGGGAAAAAGTAAATAAATAAAATTATTAAATGTTTAAAAATAATAATAATAATAATAAAATGGTGGGATGTTCATGTATGAAAAGATTTGAGAGCTGGTTTTACTTTAAGGTAATCCTGGAAAGTAGAAAGTAGAAGGGATGTGGAGGGGGCCGGACTGGCCAAAAGTTGATGGTTGCTGAGGCTGGGTGACGGGTCCATGAGGCTGCATCATACTTTTCTGTCTACTTTTGTGTATGTTTGAAATTCTCTATAATAAAAAAGTAAAATAAATAGATAAATAAAGAGAGAGAGAGCCCTCCCTTGAGATAGGGTCCAGGAGAGTTTTTTAGGATGGTAGAGCAGTGGTTCTCAACCTCAGCTGCACGATGGAAATATCTGGGGTGTTTGCCAAACGCTAATGCTGGGGCCACACCCCCAGAGGTTCTGATATAACTGGTCTGGAATGTGGGAACGTAGTTCTAATTTATCACAGGGTTGAGAGCTTCTGAACTGCAGAAGAGAATAATAGCTACCACACCTCGGTGCCTACCATATGCCAGGCACTTGCTATACTTTGTCACAAGTCCTTCCTCCAATTCTTCGAGGTAGGTATCATTTATATTTATAGATGGAGAACTGACGCTCAGAAATGAAAGGGGAAGTTACCTAAAGAGCAGAGCTAGAAAACGATAAAGCTAGAAAATGATCAGCGTGGAGCCTGGTCTTCCCTCTCCACAGCCGGGTACTTTTCGAACCCCACACTGCCTCCGCCAGCAGGGGCTCCTCTCTTGCTCCCGTCTTTGAGATTACTTGTTCTGATTACCTATTGTGGAGGCAGCATGTCGCACGCGCCACGTTCCGTTTGTGAAAAATGAATACCTCTGGTTTTCTTTAGGCCCTCACTCTCTCATGCATTTCTAACAAAAGGGATTCCTGTGGGTTGCTTTGAAAGCACGGGCTCTCCTCATGAGCAGCTGTTGCTGGAAGGAACTGCAGAGAGGGGGAGGGCTGTTTTTGCAGCTGCCTGAGGAGAGCTGGTCCAGAGACCTTGCCAAGCTGCTGCTGCTCGGCGGGAACAGCTGGAACGTCCTGTCTGCTTTCTATCCTCGCAGTTGTGACATGTCGCGTTCTCTCAGGATGCCTGCCTTCAGAGAGTATAGTTTTATTCTGTGGAGCGTAACCTTGATCTCTCGAGGCAATGCTTTCTTAATCGGTTGTCCAGAATTTATTAAAAGTCGCATCTCTTTTTGAGGGGATCCAAAGCATCTTGGGATATTTCCTGCACGTCTCTCTTTACAAACAATGTAAAAAGATACAGATAAACTGAAGACTCTTACAGGATATATGGAGATTTGCCCCCCTCCCTGGTACTTCTGTGATTCTCGTCTGGACTGTGGCTGATTTTTACTGTCTCTGTGTTGCCCTAACTAGACTGGGGCTCCTCGCCCGGAGGCACTCGCCAGAATCAGAAACCGCATCCCTTCCTCTTTGCTTCAGTGATTTAACAAGCTCTTGTTCGTGCCTTTGATGGATGCGCAGAGGGAGGCTCTGCAAATGCAACTAAAATGAACACAAGTCTTTGTTCTTAATTTTATGTGTAACGACGTGGCCTGTGCTTGCAGCCACAGTGGTGTACGTGAGGCTGACAAAGTCTTCCAGCTAAAACCAAGTAATGATGGTTTCCCCCAATTTACAGGGAAAAATTAACTTAGATAGACGTTGTCAATTTTAAAGGTTTTGCCTTTATAAATTTTTCTTAAAACTCTGGTGCCTACTACCACTTGTCTATAATAGAATCCAGAATGACATAATGTGTAATAATAATAACAGCTGACAGTTTTACAGTCCTTCCTAGGCACTGTTCCAAGCATTTTATGTATATTAACACATTTCATTTTCAAACAACCCTATGGGGGTGCTATTATTATCCCCATTTTACAGATAAGGAAACTGAGGCACTGAAAGGGCAAGTGACTTGCCCAAAAGTCCACACAGCTGGGAAATGTGGAGTCAGGATCATAAGCCCAGGCAGGCTGGCTCCAGAGTTCCCTCAACTTACCCTACCTCACCACACCGCCATTTAATCTATCACTAAGTTGTATTTTTAAATTATTATATGTTTATTAGTTAATATTCACAGAGTTCTGCAAGCCACAGTCGGTTCCAGGGCTCTGTCCCTGGTGTAGTAGGAACAGCCTGGATTGGGAGTACGAAATGCCTGGGTTTGAACCCCGGCTCCACCACCTGGGTGACCTTAGGCAATTTGCTGACCTTTCTGAGAGTGTTTCACAAGGAAATCACAGGGCTGCCATGAGGAGGGAATGAGATGCCTGAGCCAAGGCCTGGCCAGATGCCTTTGAACCCAGGTGTCAGACTCTGGCAGCTTTGTTCTTCAACCTATTTATTTGTTGATCCGTTCGGCAAACACCAGATGGAGACAGACGCTGGTTAGCAGCTTCCAGAGAAATGTGCTTTCTATCCCCCTTCTCTCCCTGGAGAAGAGAAATGATCTCCAAATAGGGCCAAATGGGATTGCCCATCACACAGGTGGTAGAACGATCTACAGAATTTCAGAGCGGGGAGAGATGACCTGTCGTTAAGGTATGAGAGCAATAAGAGGAGGCTCCGAAAGGTTGGCTCTGAGAATAGGTTGGCAGAGGACAGGAGAGGATGGTTGCCAGGCGGAGAGAATGGAGAGAGCAAAGGCCTGGCAGTGAGAGGCACGGAGCGTATGTAGGTGAAGGTGCACAATCTTAGACACGCAGCGTAGCAAGAGAGAAGGCTGATCGTAGGATGGGCCAGACTGAGCAGGCCTTGAATGACGGGAAAGAGTCAGGGTGTTGTTCAGTAGGCAATGGGAAGTCAGTAAAACTTTTGATCAGAAGTCACATGATCAAAAATGCACTTTGAAATTTAAATTGTGTCTAGGGTTCTTGAAAGATGTAAGGTGGGAGGCTGTTGCAACAGCCTGGGCAAGAAGCAGTGAGCCAGGGTAAAGTGTAATGGGAGGGCAGCCCCCCCAGGCTTTAAGAAAAGGGCACACCACCCTGCACCCCACGCCACAGACTTCCTGCCCTGGCCGCACCCTCTCACACCTTGGCCTTGTCAAGTCTGACCTCTTGGCATTTGCCCACCGGCCTGCCATCTGCTTCTGCCCCAACTCTGTCCTCGTGCCTTCTTTCCCCCACTTCCCCAGCTTTGCCTCCCCCACTTGACTTGTGTACTCCCTGCTGGCTTAACTCCCATGGGGCAGTGATCCCAGCGCCAACCCTTCTGCTTGGCCCGGAACTCAACATCACGTGTTGTCGTGCACATGAAGGCAGTGATGCAAAGGCAGCCTCCACCAGGCTGCTCTCTCAGAAGGAGTTGAGAACAGAGAGGGAAGAGGCTCAGCTGATGCTGTGAAGGTAAGTCCATAGGACGTGGCAACTGTCTGGCTATCGGTGTGCGAGGGAGAGTGAACCATCAAAGGTGACCCCGAGGTTTCCGGTCTGAGTAGGAGGACGGTGAGACAAGAAGAGAAATGGAGCTGGTGGAGGGGAGGAGACTTTGAGTTCAGCACGCCGGGGAGATGTCTAGGTGGAGATGGACCCCCAGGGCTTTCCAAAATGGAACTGGAAGCTGGGGAGGGCTCAGAGCTGGAGACAAAGATGTGAGGAATCAACCACATCACCAACGTAAATCACCACCAAGGAGGAAACCAAAGCACAGCAAGGCTGAGCATCTTGTCCCAGGTCACACAGCTAGCAGGTGGCAGGGATGGGATCTGAACCCAGGCTCTGACTCTGAGGTTGTTTCTAAACCAAGAACTGGTTTCATGGCCAAGCCAGAGGGGCCGTGTGTGTGTGTGTGTGTGTGTGTGTGTGTGTGTGTGTGTGTGTTTGGCCAGTAGAAGCCCCAAACCAGGGGAGGGAGGTCAGAGCTGGGGAAGAAGCCCAGGGAGGGGAAAGTGAAAATGCAGAGAGCTCAAGGAGGGCCTCCTGTCTCCAGGCACTAGCCAGGCACCTTCCATGCATCATGTCATTCGTCCTCCCCACAACCTTATGAGCAGGGGACTATTATAGTCATTTTGCAATGCAGGGAAATGAGGCTCTGAGAAGTCAGGTGACTTGCCTAAGGTCACACAGCCTGTTCCTGGTAGAGCTGGGATTCAAACAGGAGCCTCTGGACTCCAGAGCCTGGCCCCTATCATTCTACATACAGCCTCCTTAGCGACCTCACCCCGATACCCACCCCCTTCCCCTCCCCGCCAGAGAATCACTGCATTCAAGCCCCCTCCCCCACCCTGCGCAGCTGAACAGGACTTTGCCTCTGCTCCTCCAGAGCTGCCAGCAAGGGGCAAAGTCCAGAGCTGTTCCTCCTCCAGCCTCCCACTACCCGTCCCCTTTAGCCCCCAGGGGAAGCACCCTCCTCCAGGCCTTTCCTGGGCCTCAAGCCCTTTTCTTCCCCAGAGCTCACCAGGGACCCAACATAGAAGGAGAGAGAAGAGTGAGAAGAGGCCTTTGGAGGACAGAAAGGAGTGCTTAGGGTTCAGAGAGGTTGGAGGGAGGTGGGGAGGTAATAGAGTTAGATGGAGACCAGAGGAGACTTGGCCTTCCCGTGGGGGTGAGGAGATAAAAGACTGACAGAAATTGAGATGGAGAGAGGAGCAGGAGAGGGTGGTGCAGGGACACTGGGGAGAAAAGTCTGGAAGGCTCCTTTACCTTCAGGGTCCATGACAGCTCGCAGCTGCCGGGCTGGTGTGTCCACTGCTCAGATCCAGTGTTTGGAGAGGCTGGAGGTGGGGGTGGGGCTCCCAGAGGGAAGGGAGGAGGGGCCGGTCTAGCCAGCCTTCCCAGGTTCTCTGGGGCTCCCCCTCCCGCCCTCCTCCAGGACCCCTCGGGCTGTACACACCTTATTTCCCTTCCATCGTCAGAGGAGGAGCTCTCAGTTATGTAACTCAGAAGTCATCTCCTCTCTGACCAGAGGCCCTGTTCTCTCCACGTCCCCAGCCCTCCTGGCCCTGCCCCAGGGTGTGAGGCTGCAAATGTAAGAATCTGCTCCCTTGTGAGGGCTGGAAAGTCTCTTTGATGGTGCACTGGGAAAATCCTAATTCTATCCTTTTTATCTCAAGCACCTTTTTACTTTTTTCTGCGCCTCAGTTTCTTTAGCTGTGAAATGGGCTAAGACCTACCTCGCAGGTTCAACTGAGAATCGAATGAGAAAACTCTGCGAGTAACATGGAGTAGAAACTTAACAAATGTCCACCTTCCTTCTCTTCCCTCTTTCCAAGGTACTTTAAGGGCACAGGCAGATCAGAGCCAGACTTCTGAATGGGGAAACTGGGAAATTGCCAGTAACCTGTACTGGGACTTCAGGCACGTTCCTGTCCAAGAACTGCCGGGGACTCCATTTCTTCGTGGGAAACTGCTTGCTCGAGTCACTGATTGCCAAATCCACTGCCATCTTCCCAGCCTTCTCCCGTTTCTTCCTCTGCAGCAGGTGACCCTGCCAGAACTGGGACTCAGGTGAGACAAGCAGGGGTCCTGGGGTGCAAAATGGAAGGAGGCCTCCCTCTCAGCTTCCATTATGCACCTCGGCACCTTGCTCGCCTCACTCTAGTCGGGGACTGCTCCTGACAGCCCTTCTCCAAACTATTTTCTCCCTTTTTTTCCTAGACATCATTTTCTCCTGCTTTCTCTCTTAAAGGCTCTTTGCTATCTCTTGCCGGTCCTTTTTCCTACATCCAACTCTCAAATTTCAGTGTTTCCTCAGTGTGATGGGATTGTTTCTCTTTTTCTTCTGGGCACACAGCTAAACTACATTTCCCAGCTTCCTTTGCACTGTGGCTCTCATGTGACTGAATTCTGTCCAACGGGAGGTGGGCAAAAGTAATACGTGCCAATTCCAGACCTGGCCCATGAAAGCCTTCCTGTGACCCTTCCCTCTCTCTCCTCGCTAGGAATTGACAGAGCCACAAAATGGACTCTGGGTCCCTGAATGACATTATGGAAAGTCACCCACCAAATGCCAGGATTGGACTGTTACGTAAGCAAGGAAAAAACTTCTCTTGAGTTATACCCCTGAGAGTTTGGGGTTGTTTGGGGTAACAAAACAGTTTGTTTTGTTACAGCAGTTAGCCTGCCCTGACTAACACACTAAGATTCTCTCCACAGCTCTCTCCTTTTCTCATTCTACACAGTAAATGATATAGCTTGTGCATTTGTCCCCCTATGCCATTATTTAAATTGCTATCTAATGTCAGATGACTCTCAAATCTATATCTCCAGCTGTTTAGTGTGGGTCTCAGCCTATCAATAAGCAATGGCGTGGCTGGACCACCTCTTGTGTTTCTTATTATGATTGCAAGACGTCCTTTAGCAATAACCATCAGGAAACTTTGAAAAAATAAAGGTTTATTAGTTACAAGACCTGGAAATTACATAGCACACCTGGGGCCACACAGGAGGCTTGTTGGGGGGAGAGAAAAAGGGGAAACAGGCCTGGGGTTGGGCTTTTATTGGGGTTGAGGCCGGGGGGCCTAGGATTTCGTGGGCTAACTCTTTATTGGTGCGTTTAAAACAGAAGAGCGGGAATTTAAAGCACAGGAAGAGGGAAAAAAACAGCGACCCAGATGATCAGTTATTGAAATTAACCGAAATCTCTAAAACAAAAGAGACTCAGCAGAGGAGGCAGCCTGGTTCCTTATCTAGTTGGTGACAGGCACTGTGTTTATTTGAGATAGCCCTCTTTGAAGCAGATGCCTCTTTGAAGTGGATGCCTAGGCAATCAAAACTTAAGTCGGGCACTTGCATTACAAAAAACAAGAAAAAAACAACAACTGTCAGGGCTTACGCTATACCAGCTCTGATCTCCCTCCCAAGTTCCCTGTCTCTACTCTAACCATCTCCAAAACATCCCTCCTGACAGTTCTAAAAATGAACTCATTATGTTTTCCCCCAAAACTGCTCATCTCTCTGCATTTCCACGTGATGATGTCAGCATCTCCCCAATCTCCCAAGATAGAAAACTTGAAGTGTGATCTCATTTTCCCCCATCCCCTCTAACAGCCAATTAGTTCTAAAATCTTATTCTCTGAAAAAAAAATTTTAATAAATAAAATTTTATTTTATTTTATTTTATTATTTTATTTTTTACTATTTTAATAAAATAATCAGTAATTTTTAGAAAATCTTATTCTCTGAATAAATATATTTCAAATCTGACCTCTTCTTTCACCTTAGGCTAGACTCGCACCGTATCTAACTGGGATAGAATGACACTCTCATCTTGGGCCTGGGCCACACTGCCTTCAGGCCATCCTCCTGGATGCTAGCTTCACTCAAAAGATAGATCTCATCTTGCTATACGTTTACTTAAAAACCATTGTTTGTTTATTCATTAATTCATTTACCCCTCCATTCAGTGAACATGTATTAGGTTGCCACTATGTGCCGGGCCCTGGACGCTGGAGCCACCAAGGTGACACTCGGACTTGGAGGGGTTACAGTCTAATGAGTGAGGGACACCTTCACATAATTACAGCCAGTTGTTTGTGCTGTAGGAGTGGAGAAGAAACACTATGTCTGCTTGGGGCGGGGGCAGCGAGGGCAGCTTCTCTAAGCAGTGACATTTGAGCTAAATCTTGACTGTTGAGGAGGAGTTGCAGGAAGTCAAGATGTGTGTGTTGTGGGACAAGCTGGGAGTGGGCCATCTTCAGGCACAGTGTGCACAAATGCAGGAGGGAGCATGTGGCCTTCTGCAGGGCCAACACCTCCTGGGATCTGGGCCATGGTCCAGCTAGGATGTCCCGATGCCACAAGCTGGGCAGGCAGATGCTGAGCATCCTAGGGGGCTGAGGCACACAGGCATCCATCTGCAGCTCATTGTCAGGAGCAGGTAGATTGTCTCCAAAATACTGTGGCTCTGATGTCTAATGGCTCTACCCCAAACATCCCCAGAACAGAACAGTCACCCACTGTGTGGGCTCTTCTACCTTAGAGTTTGAAAGTTTTCTCTCTGCTCTTGATTGGGGTCTACTTTTGTTACTATTAGGGAATCTTTGAACCTTCTGATTATATTCCTCTCTTGTCCTGTTAACAGTCCTGGCTTGATCTGCCTTCTGGCACAGTCACTGAGCTTGGAGTTCAGGGATGGGTTCTATTTCCCATTCTCTCAGCCCAACGGCTCAACTCTGCCTGTAGCTGCCAGGTAGCCCATCTTTCATAGGTTCTGCCTGCCGAACTGAACGTGAGTAAGGGTCAGAAATGGGGATGCAGAGGAAACTTAGATGTTGTGTCCATTTTTAGAAATGAAATGTCCTTAGAACTATGCATAGAGGCCCTTTTCCTGTCTACAAAAGTGACTTGCATTAACAGATTTCTCAAGACCTTCCCCATCCAAATCCTTCTTCCATCTGGAATTTTCATTTTGGATGACAAAGCTTTATTTGTGCTCTTTTGAGAATAAAACAGAAGTATGTGTTTTAAAATAAAAGGTGAAGCATAATACACGGTACATGATTGTGTGTGTGAATCCTGTTATTTAAGAAACTAGAATGTGCTGGTAATTAACTTTTGCAAAAGAGGTAATTAACTGTGAAAAGTTAATTGTAAAACTGTAAAAAAGTCTGGACAAGATAAATATTTTCAACATTTTAAACTATACCCCCACACACACACCAAGAAAAACACCTGGCATATTCAGGGAACTACAAGGAATTTGATGAGGCTCGAGGGCCTACAGTGTTTGGGCCAAGGGCTGACCAGGCAGAGCCAGCTCTTCAAGGGGTCTTATCCTCCATGCTAAGGAAGGTGGGCTCTATCCTGATGGCCTTAGTGGGTGCAGGGGTAATCTGGACAGAGAGGCCTTTTAGAAGGGGCCTTGGGACCATCATGGGCAGAGGGTGGAAGGGATAGGGGTCAGGAGACCAAAAGGGAAGTCTCAGCAGGACCAGGTGAGGTGTGATGGGGTCTGCAGAGAAGGAATGGCTCAGGGACTGTGGAAGAAGAAGAATCAGCTGAACTTGACACCCGGGGAGCGAGGACAGGGGAGAGAGAGGGGCTTGATGGGGGTTCTAACGCGTTTTGCCCAGTGGTGGTATCTACCACTTGCTGAGGCCCGGGAAGAGAGGAGAGCAGACAAGGTTTGCTGATTTCCCCACTGCTGTCAGAAGGGAATTCAAACTGTGAGCCCTGGTAGCATGGCTCCCATCTCCCTTTCCAGCCTCTCAGCTCCCACAGACCTCTCCTTAAACCAGACGCCCCCAACCCCCCGGGAAACATCTTTTTGTGAATATTTTTTCTAATTGTAAAAGTGATAGATATTTAGTGTATAAAATTTGGAAAATATAGAAAAGTATAAACAAAATAAAAATCCCCCGTAAACCTATCACCTTACAGACAACCACAATAAACATTTAGGATACTTCCTTCAAATCTTTTTTTCTATAAAAATCCAAGTTTTTGCATTTTTATTACAGAATTAGAGTCACATGTATTTACAGATCAGTGACTAGCTTTTTTCTCCACTTAACATTATATTGTAGACATTTTTCAAAGTCATTACATAGTTTTTGAAAACATGATTTTTAGCAACTATGATAAGTGTAATAAGACATTTACAATTATTTTCATAACTAATATGTTTGGTCCTTTCATCACCATATTTTATATTTCCTTATTGTTCCTTATTCCTCTCCTTTTTTTTTCCTTTTGGTCTTATAAAATCTACTGCTTCCTTTGCTTTTTTTCCCTCTAGAGAATTGAAAGTCATCCATTCTGTGTTTGTCCAAAGAAGAATCTACACTGGACTGCTCACTCTTTCCTTACTGGGCCTGTGCAAATCTCCTCCGTTGACGGTGACCTTCCCACCTTTCAGCCTGGCAAAATCCTTCTCAGCCTCCATAATCTGTGAGAAGTCATCTCCATTCATTCATTCATTCATTCAAATGAATATTTACTGAGGATCTACTACATGCTGGGCACAATAGCCACCAGCATAGCAGTGAATATGACAAAGACCCTGTGCAACTTAAACTCTTGGGGGGGGCCTCCTACACTCTCCCCAGGAGCAGTGCAGCACTCCCTTCTTTTTTTAATTTTATTTATTTATTTTTCCCCCAAAGCCCCAGTAGATAGTTGTATGTCATAGCTGCACATCCTTCTAGTTACTGTATGTGGGACGCGACCTCAGCATGGCTGGAGAAGCAGTGCGTCGGTGCACACCCAGGATCCGAACCTGGGCCGCCAGCAGCGGAGTGAGCGCACTTAACCGCTAAGCCACGGGCCCAGCCCAGCACTCCCTTCTTTTTATGCACTCATAAAATTTTGTTGGTGTCTCTATTTGAACTTGTCACATATTTTGATATTTTCTGGGCTGTGATAACTCTAATGAGTGCCTTACCCACCCCCACTTCATTTACTTCAGGATTCGCCCAGGACCCAGAATCTAGTCATGGTTCAGAAAACAACTGCATGTGTCCAGTGAGGGGGAGGGGGGAAGCTGAAGGCCTCAGATCAGTGACAATGTTTTCTAAACCTGAAATTGGGGCCCTTGGTTTGACAGATCTAAGACAGTTGCGGTATCCCTAAGGGACCTTTGGAGCTCACTTCTGCTGTGCTGGGGCTACAGTTAGCCCAGACTGCATCTTGTGAGGAGGCGGCAAAGGCGCCCAGACGTGGCCCTGTGGGTGCCCATCCTGACTGGCGAGGGGTGGACTTTCGCCCTAGCTCTGCCTGTCCCCATGGACCAGGCACAGGTGGCACAACTCCATGGCGGCCGGGTGGATCCATGACCACTTTCCGCCTCTTCTCCCCCTCATCCCCACCATGAACTGACCCACTAGAGCCCTTTCCCTATCTCCTGCCTCCCCGCCAGTCCAGGCCACATGGCAGTCACACTCCTGCGGTTCCCATCAGCTTGTCTTTTTGTAGGTCAGTCTGTCTGCTCTCGGCCACTGCAACCTCTGACTCAACGACTTCCTCTTTGCAAATTTCCTTTCCCCTGGGGAAATACCAACTGCCGGTGGCCCGTGTGGCCCCCTGGGCTCTGGTCTGGGCAGGACTCAGAGACAGCGCAGGTGGGTCTTGTCCCCTCCTGTCCATCCCAGAGCCACAGGGGAAGCCCCTGGTTCTACAGGCCTGTCACTACTCCTCATTTAGCTCACTCTCATTGATTCCCCTTGGAGAACGGAAGAGGAGATACAGACAAACAAATTAAACATGTCACAGCATCAGCAAGACCCTGCTATTGGGTCTCCTCTCCCCCTGCCTCGTGTTGGAGTGGCAGAGGTTTGAGGAAGGGACACATCTGCTGAGCTGAAGAGCCACACTCGGGTCACACATGCAGTCTTTCTATCAAGCCGGCGTTCTTTATTGGGCTGCAGACAGAGTTTGATCTTCTACTGCCTCCACCCCAGCTGAGCAAAGATGAGGGCACACACGTTCTCAGCGGTTCCTCAGGTTGGCATCTCCTCAGCCTCTGCAGCCCTTCCTGCCTGCCCCCCTCACGCCGTCTGTACTCACCACCACCCTTCACAAACCGCACCCGTGAATGGACCCACATAGGTGCTGGGGCTTCTGAGAACTGCACCTGCTCGGAAACTCCTCTTACCTCTGCCCTTGGGAGGAGAAATAGCTGAAGCCTCTGGCTGCCTCAGTCCGGAGGTGGGGGAGAGTTCAGTGGCCTGGCCCACAGGCAAGCCTAGAGTCCAGGTACTGTCACAGGCACACCTGAGAGCACAGCGAGGTGACGCCACCCAGCCCATGCTCCAGGCTGGCCTGGCACAGAGCACTGGGGCCCAGAGTTAAAGGAGGCTCATGGGCTGACCCAGTAGGACTGTCCTAATCTATGAGTCCAAATGTACTTTCCAGAGTAATCCTAGGGAAGAATGTGCTGGGTTGTCATTTCCTTCTTCCCAGACTCTGGTATCGCTGGGGAATCCTCTGAGAACTCATAGGTCAAGGAAGTTTGGCATTATGGAGAGCCAGTAGCTGGTTTCAAGGACAAAAACATGGAGAAAGAGGTGATTGGGAGAAGTAAGGGTTGATGAGGAAGGCTTATGCATTCAGTCTACAAGTGTTAAGTGGGTGCAGGCCCTGGCCTAGATGCTGGGTGCAGATGCTGGCCGGAAGATCCAAGGTTAAGAAGCTGGATGAGGATTCGGAGTGAAGATGCTGGGTGAAAATCCAAAGGATGCTGGGTGACAATGGGGCTGGAAGTGATGATAGGAGGGAAGGTGATGAAAGCTAAAAATGATTCTGATCTCCAGTCTTGTTATTCACAAGCGCTAAGGGGCCTCCACATCTCTCACTTTTGGCCCACAGAATCGGGGACCTCCACAGCCCCATCTTCGCTGCCGACCAGTGGCTCTTCCTCTCCCTTTAGGCTGGAGGCTGACCCAGGCTTTAGCTCCTCCAGTGCCAAGGAGCCCTCGTGAGACTTCTTTCTACCGAAGAAAGTGGTGAGTGTGGGCCGCCGGCCAGACCCCTCCCCTTCAGGGACCCCAGAGCTCTTGTCGCCCCCAGACACTCTCGTTGTTGCTGTCATGGCCTCCTCATCATTCTCCTGGACTGGCCCAGCCCAGGCATCTACTGCCCCATTGCACTTTCCACCCCTGCTTAGCATCAGGATCCCGGTCCTCCGCTTCTGCCTCCTGCGCCACAGCACAAGTAGTATCAAGAGGACAATGACCACCAGCAGGGCTGCAAGGACAGCCACCAGCAGGGTGCCATTTGTTCCCTGATTTGAGAGCTCACCACTGTTTGCGATTGTGGAGGTGTTTGAGGTAGTCCCGGTGGGTATTTTTACTGCGGAGCTGGGGGAGCTACTGGTCCCCTTGGGGGTCTTCAGAGAGATAGTTGTCATGGCAACAGAAAGTCCACTGGTTCCCTTGGAGGTCTCCAGAGAGCTAGTTGCCATGGTGACAGGGGGTCCACTGGTCACACTGGAGGTTTCCAGAAAGCTAGGTACCCTGGTTCCAACAGTCGTAATGTGGAGGTCCACAGAGCTCATCGTTGGTACCACAGGGCTAGTGGTTTCATTAAGGGTTTCCAGGAGTATTGATGACTTCTTGGTGGAAACTTCCTGGGAGGTTGTTGGCTCAGTTACGGGGAAGCCACTGCTGGCAGCAATGGAAGTCCCGGGAATGGACAGCTCATTGGGTGTATAGGGAATTGAAGAAAGTGGGGAGGTCTGGTACCTGGTGCCATCATCCTTTTCTGAGACGGGGAAGCCACTGCTGGCAGCAGTGGAAGTCCCGGAAATGGACAACTCTTTGGGTGTATAGGGAGTTGAAGAAAGTGGGGAGGTCTGGTACCTGGTGCCATCACCCTTCTCTGAGTCCCTTGTTGTTATAGGGTTGGAGGTCACTGAGTTGAGGTTTGGGGCCTCAGTGTTATATGAGACCAAAGAAATAGGGGAATTTCTGGATGCAGACATCTGCGACATGGTTGTGCTCGCCAGAGTCTGAGAGTTCACCTCTTGGGTCCAGAGGCCGCCAAAGAGGAGGAGAAGCAGAGTCATTTTCATGGCAACAGGCATGAGTAGGAGTTGGGACCTGAGGGTGGGGAAGTTGGAGAAACAGAACACATAAGGATCTGGGGGAGGACCTAACCAGGCCCTCCCCTCCTGCCCACTTCCCTGCCAACTGCCGGGCCTAACTTGAGGTTTAACGGCTTTTTCCACCCTTCCTTTTACTGTTATCAGAAATAACAAGGGAACAGATGCTGGCAGGTCCCCCATCAATTCCATCCCATGGCCCCCGCTCAGGCCTTGACAGCTTGGACTCCAGCAATGGCCATGCCTTCTGGCCTTTCCTGACCCGATTCAGCCCCAGTGGCTCCTGATCCTCTTTTCCCATCACCTATCAGGGTCTTGTCAGGCCACAGGCACGTTCCCAGGTCCACAGAGGCCCCTGCCCCACCAAGTTGCACCCACTTACCAGCTCACTTGTTAAGGGCACAGGGCTGGGGCCAGGTTGCTCCAACTCCTCTTGAAGCTGGGGCGGGACTGAGCGGACAGGGCCCCAGGAGGAAAGGAAGTGGCCCAGGGCTCCACCCACCCCACCCCACCCTAGCATCCTGCTCCACCCGCCCTGTTCCCACAGCTGCCATACCATCTCTTTCCGGAGTCTGAGATGGTGCTAGGGTGTCTGGGGTCTCAGCTGAGGCAGGTGGGGATTGGGGGGATCTAGAATGGGGATTCCTGCGTCTTAGCTGGGGAATGGGATGGCAAGGGGTGAGGCTGGGATAAGGATAGGGGTCAGAGCGGGGGTGATGGGAATGTATGCTTGAGAGCTAAGGGGTGTGGAAGAGGAGATGGGAGGGGGAGGTGGTTTCTTTGCATTTGTGATCCCCAACCTGTTAGGCCAGGAACCAGGGTGGCACTGCCCCAAAAGCTCCCGGGAAGTACCAGGGCAAAAGGAAGCCCCCGACTCTGGCTGGGGGCAGTGAAAGCCTTTTCAAGCTGTGTGTGATCCCTGAGGAGCTCTTGACAACTTCTCAAGGAGCTGGGGGTCACTACAATAGCCCCCAGTTGTGGACTGCATAACTAACTCAAGGTGGTAACTAAGCACTGCATACACTATGATCTTATTTTTGTAGAAGACTAATAAAGATATGGGAATCTACATGGAAAACAGTTTGGAAAGACAGTTTCCAGTCTGACAGACTGGAAAGATGGAAGCAGTCTGGAATTAACCAAGTTTCTTTGGATAAGTATGAGTACTTTATTGTCTTCTCTAGATGGTTGCTCTTTCCTGACTTTCCTCTAATTTGTAAGCTTTGACTTTTGGTGTGTGTATGGTTTTTTGGTTTTGTTTTGTTTTGTTTTTTGCCTTTCTTTAAAAAAAATCAAAACTGATTTTTATATTATAAAAGTAATAATACATGTATGTGATGGATGATTGAAACAAGCCAGTGTCGGAGCCCGGGATCGTGCCCACTCACAAGCCGAGTTAGTCTGACACAAAGACATGAGACCCCGGGTCAGAGACACAGGAATCCATTACTCACCGCACAGCAAGCAGTAAGAGCATTATGTTTGCATTAGTTCCCCCTGCCCTCAAGTCCCACAGGGGTGACACCGAGGGGCTTATCCCACAGCTGAGGAACACTGAGCTTGGGGACTTTCCCTCCTTCCGAGCAGGTGGGAAGCAAGCCTGCTGTTTGTCCTGAAGGGAGACGTTACTTCATCCCTCAGAGTTACTCACTGCAAACACCACCCTGAGAAATGGCCTGGATATGGAGCGGCCAGGACCTTGCATTCTTTGCCTACTATCCAGAGTGTGCAGGGATGCTCAAGGCTGTGGTCCATTGCTTCTCCCAGCAGTCAGGAGAGTATAAAGTGAAAGGCTCCATACCTCCACCACCAGAGAGACACTCCGTAACAGTGGCTGGTATATGCATACGTGCATGTATTTTATTATATTAGATTTTATTATACATACTGTTCTGCACTTTTCTTTTTTTACTGAACAAAAGAAAGAAAAAGAAAGGAAGAAAGGAAACCATTCCATTGTCAGATATTTAAGTTGTTTCAACAATTTGCTACTGTAAACAGAAAAGTAGGAATAATTGGCTGCAAAGTAATTGGAGGTTAAAACAATTTTTTCTAATTCTAGAAAATCGGCAAAAATGTTCATAAGACTGCACAAAGGTCCCCAATTTCCCAATCTTTAAAAAAATCATTGAAGCAAAATTCATTTTTGACAAAATTGTCGTTTCAACCAAATTGCTGCTGACAGAGTTGTATGTTCCTCAGGCTCTCTGTCAGGCCCCGACTCTGGGAAGAGCTGAGAGGCTGTGGATGGGTCCAGGCTCTGGCCTGAAGCACTCAAGAAACAGGGTCTGACCGGACAGACTGTAGAGCCTGGAGTGGAAAGAGAGAGGATGAAAGTATGAACAAGGGGCTGTTGTTGCCCTCAAGACATCACAGAAGACCAATACTTAGAAAACTCTGGTAGCAGTAGCCACGGACTGACACTCACCGTTTACCAGGTCCACAGCCGAAGGTTCTCTGTGTGTGATTCCAGCCGCTTCTCACGGCAAGCCCATTTCACAGGTGAGGAGCCAAGGTACAGAGAGGTTAAGTTACCTGCCCTCGGCGTTCAGAATGGGCCAGACTCAGTGCCAAGCACTTTACATTCCAATAGCATTTACTTTTCAGAACAACCCTGTGAGATACCTCTCATTACTCTAATTTTACAGGTGAGGAAACGGAGGAACAAAACAGCTAAGAGACTTGCCAAGGCTCAGACAACCAGCAAGTTCTAGAGATGAGCTTCAAAACCAGGTTGATGTAAGGGCCCAAGGCCAAAGATAAATATCTCCCAGATAGTACCAGTGTCTGATATTTAATTACTATGCTCCATTTAGAGACATATTTGTGTATTAATAATTCAAATAATAGAATACTTGCTAAAATACGGGCTAGATTCAGCCTTAGAGAGTGTCTAGCAAAGACTTCAGAGAAGCAATGTCTTAAAAAGCTAAAGGGAATAGGGACTCCTCTCCTCTTATACCCTACATGCAATCTGTCTGTAAATTCTGCTATCTCTACCTTCAACATGGGGCCAGCACCTGACACCCAGATCTTGGCTTCTAAATTCCACTCTCCTTGGAGAGGAACCAGGACTCCTTGGAAAATGGCTGATTCCAGGCTGGGGCAGGGAAAGCACAAGATGAGGCTGGAACATCTGTTGCATCAGATATTAAGGAAGTCCTCACAGAATGATGGGAAGCTGTCAAAAGGACAAGGAACCAGCTTAAAAGAATTCCCTCTGGCCAAAGCAGGGAGACTTTGAGCATCAAAACGAATAATGGCATTTTGGATTAACACCTTGAATAAAGAAAGAACCTAGGAGCTCATACTGATTCTGAAAATATTAGAGAGAGACATAGAGTGAAGGAGGAAGCAGGGGAGGTGCAAAGGAGGAAGAAGAGCAGGAAAAGTTCTTTTACAATAGAAAAGCCAGCTAATAATTGTAGAAGGAATGTAGAGTTTAAAAATGACCAGTTTACAATCACAATAATAATAATGGATTCAGCTAAGAATGGGTGTTAAAACCATTCAGTGAAAGTTGGGTGACAAGGGGGGTGCAAATAGGATATTTTTATAGTTTTAAAGTATCTCCCCACAAGATATGTTTTCATTACCAAGGAAAAGTAGCAACTTTACAGTGGAGAAATCTAACGGACACCATCTTAACCAAGTGATCAAAGTTAACATCACCAGTAATGGGGCAAACCAACATCAGGTGGCTCCAGATATAATGTACTGAGAAGGACACAACATCACTTCTGTGGTAATCCTAGCAAAAAATGCAGAACCTGAATCCAATTGTTAAGAAATATGAGGCAAATCCAAATTGAGGGATGTTTTACAAAACACCTGGCCTGTAGTCTTCAAAAATGTCTGTGTCAGGAAGGACAAAGAAAGTCTGAGACATTCTTCCAGATCTTGAAAGAGTAAAGAGATGTGACAACTGGATACAATATGGGATCCTGGATTAGATTTTGGGTTAGGAAAAAAAAAATGCTATAAAGACACCATGGGGATAATTGGCAAAATTCAAATACAGACTGTAGAGTAGACAATAGTACTGAATTAACATTAACTTTCCTGGGCCGGCCCGGTGGCTTAGCAGTTAAGTGCACGTGCTCCGCTACTGGCGGCCCAGGTTCGGATCCCGGGCGCGCACCGGCGCACTGCTTCTCTGGCCATGCTGAGGCCGCGTCCCACATACAGCAACTAGAAGGATGTGCAAGTATGACATACAACCATCTACTGGGGCTTTGGGGAAGAAGAAAAGGAGGAAGATTGGCAACAGATGTCAGCTCAGAGCCGGTCTTCCTCAGCAAAAAAAGGAGGATTAGCACAGATGTTAGCTCAGGGCTGACCTCCCTCACAAAAAAAAAACACAAAAAACATTAACTTTCCTGAATTTGATAAGTATATTATGCTTATGAATGTCCTGGTCCACAGGAAATACATGTTTGAAGTATGTAGGAGTGAAGGTGCACAATGCAGCAACTTCCTCTTAAATAGTTCCACACAAATAATAATAATAATAACAATAATAACATAGGAGATAAAAATAAAGCAGATGTGGCAAAATGAGGTAGTGAAGGAGCTTCCTGGTTGGCGAACACGTGGAGATGAGGGGGGAGTGGTGCCCGTGGAGAGAGCATGGAAGCTCTGCATACCTTGCCCCATACCTTGCCCTCTGCATCTCTTCCATCTGGCTGTTCCTGAGTTGTATCTTTTTATAACAAACTGGTAATCTATTTTAACATTTTTTTAATTTAATTTTTTTTTTGCTGAGGAAGACCGGCCCTGAGCTAACATCTATTGCCAATCCTCCTCCTTTTTTACCCTAAAGCCCCAGAAGATAGTTGTACATCACAGTTGCACATCCTTCTAGTTGCTGTATGTGGGACGCCGCCTCAGCATGGCCGGAGAAGCGGTGTGTCGGTGCGCGCCCGGGATCTGAACCCCGGGCCACCAGTAGCGGAGCGCGCGCACTTAACTGCTAAGCCACGGGGCCAGCCCCTAATATATTTTAACATTTTTCTGAGCCATCATTTTCCTCTATTTAGCACCTGACCTGATATTTGAGAAGAGCTCAACCATGGAATGAAAAAGCAGGAATGCGTGGCTTGCAAATCTTAATTCTCTTCTCAGGTGCTCATAAAAGAAGAAAGAAAGGCCTCTGGTTAGTTAGCCATTAACAAAAAGGCTGAATGGGGTCATCATATTTCCCAAAAGTCAAGAACAAAGAGGATCCAGACAGCCTTCTGAGAACTACGGAGTTTTTAAGATGTATCCAGATGCCATACCGAAAATGTAATTCCACCACCCATCTATTATTTGCTTAGGCGTATAACGGGACATGTTTATTTAGAAAAAAAAAATAGGTAGTGAAACCATGTAAAGAACCTGTGTGTGTTCGTTGTATTATTTTTGCAACTTTTCTGTGTTTGAACTTTTCAAAATAAAACCACATACTAAAAGATAGAAAGATCCAGAACCTGACTACTCTTCTCCACCTTCACTGCTGCCCCTCTGGCCCAAGCCTCGTCTTTCCTCACCTGGAATGTGCACCACTTCCCCTCTGTGTGACCTCTCCTCCTTCGGGATCTTTTTCACAGAGCAGTCAGAGGAGCCTGGATCAAATGTCCGACCTATCCCTCCTCTGCTCTGAACCCTGAGACAGCTCGCACCCCACTCAGGGTAAGAGCCCAAGTCCTCACAATGGCCGATAAAGCCACACCCCATCTGACTCTCCCTCCCTCTCCTGCCCTCATTCCCTTTGCTCCTGCCACCCAGGCCTCCACTTTGTCGCTGTAGAATACAAGCCTTGGGGGCCTCCGTGCAGTCTGTGGTCCCCTCAAATGATTACCTGCTCAGTATGGCTTTGCCTGGCCACCATATTTAAAATTGTGCCTCGTCCTCCTGGCCTGCACGCCCCATCCCCCAGCCCTGCTTTCTCTCCACAGCACTTCCCACTTTCTCATATACCGTGTCATTTACATTCTTGTTTTGTCTTTCTGCCCCCACTGGAACGTAAGCTCCCTGAGCACATGCGTGTGTGTCTGCTGGCTGCTGTGCTTGGTGCACAGTAGGCGCTCAGTGATGTTTATTGGCTCAACAGAGGTTCTCTGGCTGAGAGAAGGAAGAGGGCATCAGGCTGAAGAACTGCCAGCACCAGTGAAGGCAAGGAGGCCTGAGAGGGGCGAGGCGGGGGTGGGAGGCTGTGAGCAGTGGGTGTGCCCGAGCTCTGAGGGCGCCACCCAGCCCACAGACCTCCAGGGGGTCATCGGGGGTCATCAGAGGTCATCAGAGGTGTGCATGCTCAGTAGTGATGCAACCAACTTGTGTTCTGTGAAGGTATTTCTTCCCTCCAGGCCTGCTCCCCACCAGGGTTTGGACTTGCAGCTCTGACCTCCTGCAGGTCTTTGAGGGGCTGTTTCCTGCAGACACCAAAGCACACAAGAGCTGGCGGAAGGGGGCCTGCCCCTCCCTGCCCCTAGGCCCCAGCCCAGGGAAGCCACAGAAGAGGGGTCAGGGCCACCTGAGCTGCATCACCTACTGTCTGAGTGGCCTTGGCTCAGTCATTTCATCTCTCTGCCTCAGTTTCTTCATCTGTAAAATAAGGATAATAATACTACTTTCAAAGTTCTTGGAGGATTAAATTAGATAGTGTGGGGCCCTTAGTAAGAGCCTAATAAGTAATAGCTGATGTAATAAGAGACGAGTTGTTAAGTCTCATTCTGATCCTCCAGGTCAGAACCCAGGGCTACAGGATTGGACTGGCTTCAGGGCCTAGGGCCCTTTCTTCTCATCCACAACCCTCTCGAGGAACAGCACCGACAAGGCGGGCAGCCCTGTCCTCTGGGGAAATTTCCATCTAGTCAGAGAGATGTTTATGTACTAATTTATTCACTGAACATAATTTTTTTCTTAATTTTTATCAAAGTAATGCATATTATGAGCACAGAGGGCTTATCATGCACGGTAGTACTCCTCCCCTCTCCCTCCCAAGTCATGGCCCAGGAAGGGAACCACTTTTAATTCTTTTAACTTATTCTAGTTTCACTTCTTCTGGTGAGTCCATATTCCTAAACAAGATGTTAATTCTGCTATTTTTTGATGTGTTCATTTTGCCTGCCATAAGCTACTCGGCTCCAGCTCTAATAGAAGAGCATTTGACCCACTGGCCCCATCCCACCTCCCAGGTCAGCAACTTCCCTCTTTTTAAGCCCATTGTAAACTAAAACTAAAGTTGTTTTTGTTACTTTAAATAATAGCTCTCTATGGTCATGTTCAGTATCGGTGTCAGGCGCAGCTAGCCGCACGGTAGTTAAGGGAAGAGGCTCTGGCGCCAGACTTCCGGGGCCAGCCCCAGGCTCAGTCACTGAATGCGTAACCCTGGGCAACAAATGAAACCTTCCTGTGTCTCTGGTTGCCCATCTGTGAGGAGAGGTTAACACTAACAGTATCTACCCGGCGGCCTTGTCTTGAGGATTAAATGAGCTAGGATGCAGAGAGCGCCTCTAAGTGCCACGTAAACTGTTGGCTGTTATAAATTCTGATTGTCACTTTGTGGCTTCCCTTCCTTTCTCTCTCTTCTGTCCAATTTCCGTTATGTGCACATTTACTTTTATAATGCTCAAGGTAGCTAATGCTTGCAATCTCTTCTTTGCAGTGCCTAGAGCTGTACTGACACAGCAGCCATTAGCCACATGGGACTATTTTAAATTTAAATTAATTAAAATTAAGATTTAAAATTCAGTTCCTCAGCTGCCGCTAGCCAGCCACATTTCAAGTGCTCCAAAACCACATGTGGCTAGTGGCTACCGTACTGGATGACACAGAAGCAGAATATTTGCATCATCTCAGAATTTTGAGATCAGCAATGTCTGGTCCAGAGTTTGAATCAGAAAATGGAAAACAATTAATTTTCTTTCCTTTTAGAGATTATATAATTTTGTTCACTGCATAGCCAATAATCTGCTATGATTTCTTTACTTAATTATATATCTTTTAATTTTTCCTAGAGTTTCGAATTGCCTTTCATAATCCCTTGCTCTGAGTGTCCTGTCCCCTGCGTCTTCCGGTTGCTACGTAGCTTCATCCTGGGACGGGTGGTTATTTCTCTTCCAGGTGTGATCCCCTGTTTCCTGCACCCCACATCCTCCTCTTTCACGGCTTATCCCCTAATTTTTGCTGGAGGACATCCTCAAGTCACTTCCTAAGAAAGTGACCTTCCTAAGAAGGTAAACTTTCTAAATAATCTTGCACTCAAATATATCTCTATTCTATAATCATACTTGTTTGATGCAGAATTCTAGGCTAAAAATCATTTTTCCTTAGAACCTAGAAGGCGTTATCTCACTTTCTACAATCCGGATACTTGATTTTGCTGATGAAAAGTTTGATGCTAATCCAAGAGTTTTTATCAAAAAAAAAAAGAAAAAACTTGGAAGTCTGGCCTTCGAGTTGGAAAACCCTACTTCAGTACCTAAAACTCCAAGTAGGTTTTTTTTGTGTGTGTGAGGAAGATCAGCCCTGAGCTAACGTCTATTGCCAATCCTCCTCCTTTCTTTTCCCCAAAGCCCCAGTAGATAGTTGTATGTTGTAGTTGCACATCCTTCTAGTTGCTGTATGTGGGATGCGGCCTCAGCATGGCCGGAGAAGCGGTGCATCGGTGGCCCGGGATCCGAACCTGGGCCGCCAGTAGCAGAGCGCACGCACTTAACCACTAAGCCACAGGGCCGGCCCTCCAATTAGCTTTTTATTAGCTCCCTCTGAAATATGGGCTTTAAAGAAATACCAGACATTTGAAGAATTCCTGCAATGTGAAAGGAAAACACTCAGATAAACCAACCCCATTATCCATTCTGCCTCCCTCCTTCCCAACAGGACCCCAGCTTGTTCAGACGCCTACCCTCCATACACATCAGGGACACTGACCCCTCCTTCAGCTCTAGGAGAAAGTCTGATTAACCTAAAGTAACCACCCCACCCCTGCCCATGATTGGGTCAGGAAAGAGCATGTGACCCAATTCCAGCCAAGGAGGTGCAAGGCTTCTTGGAAAGTTCTTCCTTACTTTTATTTGTTTATTTATCTATTTATTTATTTGAGGAAGAGTGGCCCTGAGCAAACATCTGTTGCCAATCTTCCTCTTTTTTTTTTTTCTCCCCAAAGCCCCCAGTATATAGTTGTATATCCTAGCTGTAGGTCCTTCTAGTTCTTCTATGTGTGATGCCGCCTCAGCATGGCTTGATGAGCTGTGAGCAGGTCTGCACCCAGGATCCGAACCGGCGAACCCTGGGCTGCCGAAGCAGAACGTGTGAACTTAACCACTGCGCCACTGGGCCGGCCCCTTCTTCCTTACTTTTAAAAGAAAACCAAGGGCAGTAACTTCTCTTTTCTATCAGACATGATTAAGGACACACCCTACAAGTCTAAGAGGAACCAGCCCTAGGATGATGACAATGTTGTGGGTAGCAGAGCAGGGAGACAAACAGCATGGGATACCTGAGGCATTGTAAAAGCTGGAATCCCACCTATCCCCTTCTGCAGGCTTCCTATATATTGGATCTTTAGTTATTTGTAGCCAAAAGCATCATAAGTACATAAACAAAATGAAAAATAATCCTTGAGGAAACATTAGAATTTATATAAATTAAAAGAAAGAAATAAAAATCTGATATTCTTAGAGAAATTTGAGAAGATATTGCTTTCTTAAAATAAGAACAGGATGCTAAGAAAAAGAAAAATTAGAGTACAAGACCAAATTCTTAGGAATTAAAACTGTGATACTGAATTAATAAAAGTGTTGAAATATCAAATCAAGGCATTATCCCAGAAAATAGAACTCCCAAAAAGTGGAAGATGAGGGAGAAAATATGAGAGATAATATATGAGACTGCATTATTTCGGGTAAAGCTATGCTACTGTAACAAAAAGATCTAATAATGTGGCCTAAAGAACCAAGTAGACTATTTCTCCTTAATGTAACATGTCCAAGTTCAGTGGCAGTGGTTGGTGAGGCAGCTCTGCATCTCACATCATTCAGGGACCCAGGCCCCTTCCTGGTTGTTGTTCTGCCATCCATGAGGGCATAGATGAATCTGCTGTCTTAAGTTCTAACTAGGAGGAAGGAAAAGAGAGCATGGAGGAAGCATGCCTTGCCCACCTTCTTAGGCCTAAGACTAGAAGTCCTAAACATCAATTCATCACATTCTGTTGGTGATAATTTAGTCGGATGACCATGTCTAACTGCAAGGGAGGCTGGGAAATGTAGTTCAGCCATGTTCCCGTGGGGAGAAGGGGTAATTGGATTTTGATGGGCAGTGAGTAGCCCTCACCATAGCAACACAGCAAATCAATCCAAGAGGCCCAAGCCAACCATGCTAGCAAGAGAGAACTGAAAAAATGGTAGAGGATAATTATCAGAGAAATAACATAAGACACTCTCACTCAGCTGAAAAACATGCATCTAGCGCCTGCCAAATGAGAGAAGACCCATGGCCAGGCACACTGCAACACCAAAGATGTCACTTATGACTCACCTCTTTTCTAAAGTATAGGAGGCAGCTGAGTCCAAAAAACATAGATGAAATCGAAATGAAAGAGGAGACGTTAACCGATACCACAGAAATACAATGGATCATGTGAGATTACCATGAACAATTATACACCAAGAAATTGGACAACCTAGAAGAATTGATAAATTCCTAGAAACACACAATCTACCACTACCAAGACTGAATCATGAAGAAACAGAAAATTTGAATGGACTGATTACTAGTAAGGAGATTGAATCAGTAATCAAAAACCTCCCAACAAACAGAAGTCCAGGACCAGATGCCTTCACTAGTGAATTCTACCAAACATTTAAAGAAGAATTAATACCAAACCTTCTCAAACTCTTCCAAAAATAGAAGAGGAGGGAATACTTCCAAACTCATTTTATGAGACCAGCATTACTCTGATACCAAAATCAGACAAGGACACTACAAGAAAAGAAAATTACAGGCCAATATCCCTGATGAACATGGATGCAACAATCCTCAACAAAATATTAGCAAACTGAATTTAACAATATGTTAAAAAGATCATACACCATCATCAAGTGGGATTTATTCCAGAGATGCAAGGATGGTTCAACATCTGCAAATCAGTCAATATAACACATCACATTAACAAAATGAAGGATAAAAATCATATGATCATCTCAATAGATGCAGAAAAAGCATTTGACAAAATTCAACATCCATTTATGATAAAAACTCTCAACAAACTGGGTATAGAGGGAATGTACTTCAACATAATAAAGGCCATATATGACAATCCCACAGCTAACATCACACTCAATGGTGAAAAGCTGACAGCTTTCCCTCTAAGATCAGGAACAAGATAAGGATGCCCATTCTCACCACTTTTATTGGATATAATATTGGAAGTCCTAGCCAGAGCAATTATGAAAGAAAAAGAAATAAAAGTCATCTAAATTGGAAAGGAAGAAGTAAAACTGTCTCTATTTGAAGATGATATGACATTATATATAGAAAACCCTAAAGATTCCACCAAAAAACTGTTAGAATAAGCAGATTCAGTAAAGTTGCAGCATACAAAATCAATATACAAAAATCAGTTGCATTTCTGTACACTAACAATGAACTATCAGAAAGAGAAATTAAGAACACAATTCCATTTACAACTGCATCAAAAAGAATAAAATACATAGGAATAGATTTAACCAAGGAGGTAAAAGGCCTGTGTACTGAAAACTATAAGACATTGATGAAAGAAATTGAAGATGACACAAATAAATGGAAAGATATTCCATGCTCATGGATTGGAAGGATTAATACTGTTAAAATGTCCATACTACCCAAAGCAATCTACAGATTCAATGATTGTACTGAAAAATTCCAATGGCATTTTTCACAGAGATAGAATAAACAATCCTAAAATTTGTATGGAACCACAAAAGACCTCAAATAGTCAAAGTAATCTTAAGAAAGAAGAACAAAGCTGGAGGCATCATGCTTCCTAATTTCAAACTATATTACAAAGCTATAGTAATCAAAACAGTATGGTCTGAAAACAGATGCACAGAACAATGGAACAGAATAGACAGCCTGGAAGTAAACCCACACATATATAGTCAATTAACTTATGACAAAAAAGCCCGAATATACAAATGGGGAAAGGATAGTCTCTTCCATAAATGATGTTGGGAAGACTGGACAGCCAGATGGAAAAACAATGAAAGTGGACCCCTATCTTACACCATACACAAAAATCAATTCAAAGTGGATTAAAGACTTGAATATAAGACCTGAAACCATAAAACTCTTGGAAGAAAATATAGAGGGTAAGCTCCTTGACATCAGTCTTGGGGAAGACATTTTGAGCAGAGACCTAGGGGAAGTGAGGGAGCCAACGATGAAACCCCTGGGGAAGGGAATTCCAGAGGAGGACAAAGCCACTTCAAAAGCCCTGAAACCGGATCATGCTTGGCGTGTTCTGGGAATCTCACGGAGGCCAATGTGGCTGGAGCAAAGCACACGACAGGCAGAGGGTGGATGGGGAGGTCAGAGAGGAAACAGGGCCGGGTTCTGTGAGGTGATCTTAAGGACTTTTGCTTGGAGTCACTGGAGAGCTGCTGAGAGCTTTGCCTTTGAAAAGGCTCTGTCTGGCTGCTTCAGGGAAGACAGACTGTCAGGGGAGGATGGGAGCAGGCCGGCGAGTGAGGAGGCTCCTGTACCCGATCAGGTGAGAGATGACCGGATCTGAACCAGGATGATGGGTGATGTGGAGAGAAGAGGTCAGTTGCTGAATATGTTTTGAGATAGAGCCAACAGGGTTTCTTAACATATTGGATATGGAGCGTGAGCGAGAAGATGGAAGACAACACCAAGGTTTTTGGCCTGACTAAGCACAAGAATTGAATTGTCCTGTTCTGATATGGGAAGCTTGGGGGTGGAGTAGCTTTGTGGGAGAAGATAAAGAGTTCATCTGGGGGGCCGGCCCCGTGGCTTAGTGGTTAAGTGCGCGCCCTCCGCTGCTGGCGGCCGGGGTTCGGATCCTGGGCGCGCACCAACGCATCGCTTCTCCCGCCATGCTGAGGCCGCGTCCCACGTACAGCAACTAGAAGGATGTACAGCTATGATATACAACTATCCACTGGGGCTTTGGGGGCAAAAATAAATAAATAAAATCTTTAAAAAAAAAAAAAAGAGTTCATCTGGGAGTATGTTAAGTTTGAGATAGCTATTAGACGTCCACGTGGAGGTTTCAAGTAAGCAGTTCTGAAGCTCATAGAAGGGGTCCACACTGAAGATGTAAATTTGGAGGACATCAGCATTTGGGTGGTGTTTAAAGCCATGAGTCTGAATGAATTCACCTCAAGAGTGAGTGTTTCTTAAGGGAAAAGGACCAGCACTGACATGTGAGATGGGTGCTACTCCAATTACAGAAAGGGCCATGGTGGCTCAGAGAAGTTAAGCGACTTGCCTAAGGTCACACAGCTGGTAAGGGGTAGAATCAGGATGCAAAACCAGGTCATAGTTCAGATCTTTCTGTACACCATTAGAGTAGTCTATGTAGGCTTCTGTTGATCTAATTTGAGCCATGGCTATAATTTAAACTATTTAGAGAATTTAACTAGTGTTCATTCGGGCTCTGAAGCCCTAGGTTGTTTCTCAGCTGAGTTTTGAGAAGAGCTGGAGAATTGGGAGTCCAAGGTTGGGCCTGGAGGTCTGACAGGATTCCCACACACTGAGACAGGGCAGATCTGTGTGCTCTGCAAAGCCAGGGGTGGTAGGAGTCGAGTCAAAATTATAGATTTTCAAAGTTGGAGGACCTGGCCACATGGGTGTCAGCCAGTAAAGATACGATTTTGGATCCTCCCCACCCCCTGAACAACTGATAGTGTAGTCAGCATTACACCCCAGCAGGCCTTCCTCCCGTCTGGAAAAACATCAAGATAGGTGTTACCAACTGCTTGCCCTTGTCCCGGCTCGAAATCGAGGGTAATACCACTTCCCTCTCCAGGACTTTCATAAGGTTAAACAAGAAAATATCAGTGAAATCACCCAGCTCATGACAAGGCCTGGCACAGAGATTAATATCTCTTTCTTCTGCCTCAGCCGTTACGAATCTCAGCAAAGATCCGTCAGAAGCCATGTGACCTCCAGTGGTCCCTATCTCCTCCAGGTGTCTGTTCAGTTTGACACATTCCCCCCAGGAAGTGGTTTTCAGACAGAGTTCCTCAGAACCCTGGGGTTCAGAGGTGGTGCTTTGGGGCTTGTCACCCTCAGCTGGTTGTTGTCGCCCCCGACCCCTCAAGTCAATCTCTGCTCTTCTCTCTGCCCTGGAGGCTCCCTGCCCTGTGGCTTCCTCTCGGGTTCAGCTTAAGGTAGGACCTGGAGACGAGAGGGAGGGAGAAGAGAATCAGGACATTTCTTCCCTGCTCTCTTCCCGCTCTGGGGCATGTCTCTGGCAGCGGCATATAGCATGTCTATAGCATCTGTCAGGTGATCCCTTGTGATATTGCAATTTATAATAAGAAATATGTGTGTGGTCTTCTTCCCATTTCTGGCACAGAGCTCCCAAAATCCTCGGAATTTCCTGAGCGTTAAGAGCAGTGGGAGTAGGGGCCGGCCCGTGGCTTGGTGGTTAAGTGTGCGCGCTCCGCTGCTTGCGGCCCAGGTTCGGATCCTGGGCGTGCACTGAGGCACTGCTTCTCCCGCCATGCTGAGGCCGAGTCCCACATACAGCAACTAGAAGGATGTGCAGCTATGACATACAACTACCTACTGGGGCTTTGGGGGGAAAAAAATAAATAAATAAAATCTTAAAAAAAAAAAAGGTATTAAAAAAAAAAAAAGAGCAGTGGGAGCATCTTTTGTTATAATATTTGGTCTCTTGTCCTCAGTTCCTAAAATTGCTTCAGAGCCAAAAAGGTGAAAGGGATGTCTTATTATTCCTAACAAGCCCCTTTCAAGCACAACTAAGTTTAGGTTAATGAGGTAAATTTTGGAAATCCTCTAAAGATGTAGGGGCTCGTTGCCAGGGGAGCCAATCTTGTGATTAGAAGGTTGGAACATTCATTCCCACCCCCTGACCTCTGGGGAAGGGCGAGGGAATGGAGATTGAGTTCAATAACAATGGCCAATAGTTTTGTTTTTTTGTGTGTGTGAGGAAGATCAGCCCTGAGCTAACATCCATGCTAATCCTCCTCTTTTTGCTGAGGAAGACCTGCTCTGAGCTAACATCTATTGCCAATCCTCCTCGTTTTTTTTCCCCAAAGCCCCAGTAGATAGTTGTATGTCATAGCTGCACATTCTTCTAGTTGCTGCATGTGGGAGGCGGCCTCAGCATGGCCGGACAAGCGGTGCGTCGGTGCGCGCCCGGGATCCGAACCCGGGCCGCTAGTAGCGGAGCACGCGCACTTAACCGCTAAGCCATGAGGCTGGCCCATCAATGGCCAATGGTTTAATCCATCGTGCCTATGTAAGGAAGCCTCCATAAAAACCCAAAAGGAAGGAGTTCCGGGTGGTGAACACGTGGAGATTTGGGGAAAGTGGCATGCTCAGAGAACATGGAATCTCTGTGCCATTTCCCCATACCTTGCCCTGTGCTTCTCTTCTATCCGGCTGTTCTTGAGTTATATCCTTTCATAATAAATCGGGAATCTAGTAAGTAAACTGTTTCTCTGAATTCTGTGAGCCACTCTAGCAAATTAATTGAACCCGAGGAGGGGGTTGTGGGAACCTCCGATCTGTAGCTGGTTGGTCAGAAGCCTAGATGACAAGCTGGACTTGTAACTGGCGACTGGCTTCTGAAAGGCAGGGGTGAGGGGGTAGGGGATGGGGATGAGGTATGCAGGGCGGTCTTATAGGACTGAGCCCTTATCCTGTGAGATCTGACACTATCTCCAGGTAGATGGTGTCAGAATTGAGTTGAATTGTAGCACACCTAGCTGGTGCCCAAGCATTGCTTGTTGGTGTGGGGGACCCCTTCCACTCACGGAATTGGGTGCAGAATGCTTAGCTGATGTCAGTGAAGTGGAATTTGCTAGAACAGCCCTGGCTCATGGAAACATGTGGTTTGGGAAGAGAAAGGATGAAAGGGTAGGGTGTGAAAACCTTTGATTTCTGGGTGGCCACGTGGTCACCCATGGTATGGAGCAGCTGCAGCTGTGCTGCAATCAGTTAGTAAAAGTAAAAGTACCAATGGAATTTAGATGCGGGTCCAACTTCTGGGGAGCTGGTTCACTAGATGCATAAGGAAATGCAGCCTAACAACAAAAATGCAAAATAGTCAATCCCTTGGGTATTGTTATCCATAATAGCTAAAGTGAAAGTAAAAGAAAGTGTTGGTTTGGGCCTTGATGCTAAACTCAGCTCAGATTTCAGTGGGTCTGAGCTTGGGCCACTAGCCTCAAAGCAGCCCCCAACCTAAAAATTGTGCAGGGACAACAGAAAGTATCTCTAAGACCTCTGGTCACCAAGAAGATAGTCAATGCGGGGGAAGAACAAAACCAAGAAACTACTGAAACCAGGGGTACAGCATGAAGGAGTTGTTGCATTTTGTGGGTCAGTATCATCAGCTTCCTAAGGGACCTTCACTAAAATGGACGGCGAGAGTAATGAGTTGGGGCTGTGTCTTTGGTTTTGGGTGCTGCAGAGTGGAAGAGCATGTTTGGGCTGGTGTAGGACCCGCAGCTCCCTATGGAGCAATCACCAACGGCTATAGGTCACCCAGACACACAGGAGGTTAGTCCCGGGGGAATAGCCAGCCTGGTGGACTGAATAAAAGCGACTGTAGGGTCTATTTACCCTGACAAGTGGGACCGTCCATCTCCTCCTACGAATGCCAAGTGGAATACCCCAGATGAAGTAGCTGATATGCTTCATACACAAGCCATGTGGGACTGGCTTTATGATGACCGGGGTATTCACCCGCTGAATATGCCCGTTACCCAGGTGATGGTAAATGCTGTGGTTAAGGGGGCCCTTTCACATGGGCACCCCACATTACCTTATAGTTGCAAAACTGAGGGACAGTCCGGGAAGCTGTCTCAGCTTCCCCTCATGGGTCTTACAGATGCCAATGATGGTGCTCAGGGCAAGCTACCCCAGGAGGCACCACTCTGATATGAGGATTATTTCGAGCCGAAGACAATAAGCACTCAGAAAACTCAGGCAGAGTATTTGAGTTTCCCCTCCTAAACTGCCTAAAGAATTTAAAACAAAAGATTTGTTTCAAGAAAGAGTTGTTATCATGATGGCTGTAAAGATAATGTAGGATAGAGGTTACAATAGGAAAAGCACCAAGCCTCTTTTATGAAAAACTCTGTCTCTCCCTGACCACATTATCTATAGATGACCCTGAAAAGAATTGTCTTCCTGCCCTCTGAAGTCCCGGCCACTACCCACCCCCAACACGTTCCTCGCCTTTAGCTGCAATACTTAAGCAAGCAGCTTAGACAGAGGGACGAGTTGCTCATTTCTGAGTTTCTCCCATGTATACATGTTATTAAACTTGGTATTATTTTCTCCTGCTAACCTGTCTTGTTAATTATTTGTCCAACCATAAGAACCTAAAGGAAAAGGGCAGAGAGAGATTCTCCCTCTTCCCCCGACACTAATAACAACATTAGGTAAATTAAGAGAATGGGAAGAGGCTGAGGGGAAAGTGTAGGGACTTCCCAACAAAGTAGAGATTTTTAAACTGTTATTAAGAAATAAAGCGTATTAAGCGAATATTGATAGGAGCAAAACAAGGAGGAGACAGAAAGGGGAGAGTCACGGGACTCGTCCCAGCAGGGGGAACCCTTAGATGGTTATTAAGAAATGGGGTGAATAAAACAGACATTGATGGAGTTAAAACAAAGGTTTTAATACAGCACTACCAAAGGTTGGGTGGAACAAAGGGACCCCCCTATTGATCCTTCAACATTAATGAGCCCCAAAAAAGTCCACTCTCTTTACCCCAGTTTGGAGAAATTTAAAAAGCCAGAAGGCAAAAATTACAATGAGAAACCTGACCGGCAATCGCTTGGGCAATGGTTAGACAGATCAACCAGGTTAAAGATTGGCAAAAGGGCTGGGGTCCCTTGGCTTAACTCCTGCCTGAAGGCCGAAAGCCTTTTGCATGAGAGTGAGTAAAATGATCAGGGGGTGGCGAAGAGAAGTTTCCAGTACTCCTTGATACCGGAGTCCCATGAACTGTGTTTCCAAAACCCACCAGTGAAGCCCTCACTCGGGCTACAGTTAGAATGAGAGAATGCAAAAATGTAATGGTTGATAGGATTCTGAAAGTTGGAATGTTTAAGCAGATATTATGTAAAGACGTTATGTCAACTTTACCTGAATGTTTTATGGGAATGCATATTATGTCTGGCTGGGGAACAATTCCCCTACCCGGTATTGTAAGACCAAAACCTGCAGATGAAGTCCTAATAGAGGCTACGGTTAGGAAAGTAAGGGTTGATGGAGGTAAGGTAAAAGTTTGTAGGAGAATTGGTATGTTTGAATAGGCTTTATGTGAAGTGGTTGCATGTGTTTTACCTGATTGTATTATGGGGATGGACACTGTATCTGACTGGGAGATGTTTCCCCTACCTAATACCGTAAAACAGAAGGCATGTAAATATGCCCTTTAAGCAAAGTTAGTTGCCCACGCTAAACGGGAACCAGTAAGATTGCCCGGGGCCCACACAGTGTGGAAGAGAAGCTGGAGTGCTGGTAGGGACAAATTCTCTGTGCAATGGCCCTATGTGGAGCACAGGCTGGGACTTATGGCAAAAGCCTGTGAGCACCTCCCAGCAATGGCTACTGGAACGTTGAACTAGAAAATTTCCATTTGAGGGCCATGTACTACTTGGCCAGGAACATTAATTGAAGCTACCCCGATGACTGAAGGACATAAAATGATCTTAAAACCTGAAATATCCATAATGGCTAGGATGATGTTGGAGAAATGCTCTACTGGAGATGGCAGTGCCCAGAAGAGTTCCATATATACGTGGAAATGGAAATGGTTTATCCAGGATCATGCTGCCTGGGGAATGCAAGGAGATACTCATGAGCAGGGAGCCTCTTTTCCCCTAGGACTGACTCTGGAACCGTGTGAGGAGCTGCTAGATTCTGTTGTCACGTGGACAGTGCCCTGTAAGCAGCTCTTGACTGACAAAGAGCTGCTTGGCTGGTGGATGGCAATTCCACAGTGAATGGACAACATTCTGTTTGGAAGGCCACCACTCTGATCCAAGAAGGTAAAAACAGATCAGCCTGGTGGGCTGAATTGCGTGCTGTTTTCCCAGTAGTGATGGGAGAATTGAACAGTGGTAAAAAGCTCCTATGTTTGGGTTTTTACTGACTCATGAGTAATGGCCAACAGCCTGGCAGGAGGTCAGTGGAAACCTGGCCTATTAAAGGGATGCCCGTATGGGGAACAGCCCTTTGGAAACTAGAGGGTGCATTAAAGTAGGAGATGTCGATGCTCATCAGAAGAACTCCATTCCAGGTTTGGAAGGTGACTGGAATGGACAAGCAGACATCCTCGTGTGCTCCCTTGGGATGGCCACGTGGGTCCATGAGATGAGTGGACATGGGGGCACTGCCGCAATGCAGAGACGGGCTGAATCAGACACGCTCCTCTTGCACCCTCTGAGGCACAAATGCCAAGAAGAACTCTTCTGTCTGCCAGCGAGAGAGACAGATCCTGCAGATGGCCATGTGGCAGATTCCCTGGGGGACGGCCCTGGACATAGCTGGCAAGTGAAACTGATGCTGGTAGCCCTCGGGAGCTACATATGGGTCCCAACAGGAAGAGACCCTGACCCGGGACTAGGCTTTGCTTACCAGGTGGTAGATGCAAATGCTCAGAGTATTAGGAAAGATCCAGAACAGAAGATATTGCAGCGATTTGGATGGCCAACCGTCATTTCTTCAGACCAAGGAACTCACTTTACAGCCTATAATGTCCAACATGGTGCAGAGAGAGATCCTCCTCAGAATACTAGTCTGGTAGAGAATTGGAACGGGCGATTAAAACATTGGCTGTCTATGGGCCGGCCCCGTGGCTTAGCAGTTAAGTGCGTGCGCTCCACTACTGGCGGCCCGGGTTCGGATCCCTGGCGCGCACCGACGCACGGCTTCTCCGGCCATGCTGGGGCCGTGTCCCACATACAGCAACTAGAAGGATGTGCAACTATGACATACAACTATCTACTGGGGCTTTGGGGAAAAAAAAGGAGGAAGATTGGCAATAGATGTTAGCTCAGAGCCGGTCTTCCTCAGCAAAAAGAGGAGGATTAGCACGGATGTCAGCTCAGGGCTGATCTTCCTCACACACACACAAAAAAATTGGCTATCTAAAAAGGGGAAATAAAGGCATGAAGGGCTGGCTGACACACCCTTAGGAGTGTGTGCCCACACTCAACACGAATATGAGTGGGGCTAAAGGAGTGTCCCCACTGGATAAATTTCTCTGTTTTTCTGGTGGATCTGGGGAAGAGGAGGTGGGGAAGGTGCTGGTATTTTCTTCCCCACATCACTTCAATCTTTTCCCCGTATTTGATGCAGTGGTCACAGGACCAGGGCTGCAACTACAAGGGCTGGAAGCAGGGATGACTCCTAAGCAAGAAACTGTAACTATGTTTCTAACCTTTACATGAGAATGCTCAAGGGCCTGATGGGGCAATTTCCCCACTTGGCAAAATTGGGGCTAACAGTGAATGCAGCTCTATTGCCTGGTGCTAAAGATAGCCCACTGGTTCTGCACCCGTGTCATCTTACCTTATCTGGATAGAAGTGGACTGAGGGAAGGTGCTTGCTGGACTAGTATTGCTGCTACAATCTAGACGAGCAAAGTGGCCGAACCTCACGTCCCTTCTAAAGGTGGGAAAGTTTGAGATATAAATGGGGAAGGAAAAATAGTAGGTATGGGTAAGGGAATGAATAAATGGGTTCATTAATACATAGAAAGAGGCTCAGAGCTAGAGATGATGCTGTCTCTCAGCTCAAGTATACCAGATGTCTGAGAGGATGAAGCCGTGTATTGCTGAGACCGCTCCTGCTTTTGGACCATGACAAGATCAAATGGAAGCTGCAAACCTGAGTGGCCTCACCCTGGGAGACATTTTCACATCATATGATGATGGAATGAATAGTTATTAATGACTGAATGGGATTCTAGTGATCTTTTGACTTTTACAATTATTTTGCTATAAGGGATCCATGTTCGAAGACCAGGGGTTGGACTGTGATGTTGTGATTTATAATAAGAGATATATAATTTGGTCTTTGTCCTCGTTTCTGGCAGAGAGTTCCCGAAACCCCTCACATACACATTGGAATTGGTGATCAGAGTTTTGGCCCCTCCTCTATGTCTCCAGCTGTCACCAAGTTTCAGTGACAAGATTTCTTCTCCTTCTCTCTCAGTCCTAGAAGTAGTCACGGCTCCCTGTTGTTGCTAGCCTCTGAGGGCTTCAACATGCCTTGCAGGTTCTTTTAACCATACCTAGATCTCCACAAGGAATCCCTATATTAAAGCCTTTAGAATTGTGCCATCCAATATAACTACTAGCCACATGTGGGTATTTGAATTTAAATTATTTAAAATTAAATACAATTTTTTTTTTTTTTTTGTGAGGAGATCAGCCCTGAGCTAACAGCCAATCCTCCTCTTTTTTTGCTGAGGAAGACGGCCCTGGGCTAACATCCGTGCCCATCTTCCTCCACTTTATATGGGACGCCGCCACAGCATGGCTTGCCAAGCAGTGCGTCTGTGCGCGCCCGGGATCCGAACCAGCGAACCCCGGGCCGCCGCAGCGGAGCGCGCGCACTTAACCGCTTGCGCCACCGGGCCGGCCCCAAATTAAATACAATTTAAAACGCAGTTCCTCAGTGGCACTAGCCACATTCCAAGTGTTCAGTAGCCAATATGGCTAGTGGCTACCAACTTGAACAGTGCAGATTTGGAAATTTCCATCATTACAGAAGTTTCTATTGGACAGCACTGCTCTAGAATTATGTGAGTTGGATTCTGTTTCCCCCTGGGACTAACAGGTACACGTCCCCACATCCATCAGAACCAAGGCACTTTTATCTAGTTTACATATTTGGGAATCCAGTTTAAAACTGTCATTGATCCTCAACTATTCTAACAGGCATTCAAGACATAATGTTTAACCCTCATACGCTGTGGATGGGAACACGTCCTGTTGCTTTGGAAAAGTTTGGCAATTCCTCAAAATGCTAAACTTTTTTAACCATATGGTCATAACCATACGATCCAACAATTTCCACTCTTAGATATATACCCAAGAGAACTGAAAACATAAAAACTTGTTCACGAAGCAGCCTTTATTTATAATTGCCAAAAAGTGGAAACAACCTACATGTCCATCAACTGATGAATGGATAAACAAAATGAGTATATCCATACAATGGAATATTATTTAGCTCTAAAAAGGAATGAAGGGGGCTGGCCCAGTGGCTTAGCGGTTAAGTGCACACACTCCGCTACTGGTCACCCAGGTTCGGATCCCGGGCGCGCACCGACACACCACTTCTCTGGTCATGCTGAGGCCGCATCCCACATACGGCAACTAGAAGGATGTGCAACTATGACATACAACTATCTACTGGGGCTTTGGGGCGGGGGAGAAGGAGGAGGATTGGCAATAGATGTTAGCTCAGGGCCAGTCTTCCTCAGCAAAAAGAGGAGGATTAGCATGGATGTTAGCTCAGGGCTGATCTTCCTCACAAAAAAAAAAGGAATGAAGGATGGATGAACCTTGAAAACATTATGGCAAGTGAAAGAAGCCAGGCACAAAGGCCCACAGATTGTATGATTCCATTCATTTGAAGTCCGAAAAAGACAAATCCATAAAAACAGAAGTAGATTGGTGGTTGCCAGGGGCTGGAGGTAGGGGAGAAATGAGGTACAGGGTTTCTTTTTGAGGTGATGGAAATGTTCTAAAATTGATTGTGGTGATGGCTCCACAACTCTGTGAATGTATAAAAAAAGATCATTGAGTTGTACGCCTTAAATGTGTGAATTGTATGGTATGTGAATTATATCTCAATAAAGTTGTTATAAAAAAGACGTCTAGAAGTGATGCAATTTTTAAAAAGCAATATGTTATTAGAAACACGGAGGTAAATACCAGTAGAAACAGCTAAAAAGAGTTTAAAGTAGTTGTACAGGAGTCAGATTTATGGAGGAGAGTGCAGGGAGTTGCCATTATTCAAGATAAGCTTTGGAATGCTATTGGAATTTTTAAAACTATGTGCATCATTATTCTGATAGAAAAATAAAACATAATTCAAAAAATTTAAAAAAGACTTTAAAAAAGAGGTGTTTGCTGCTGAACACAACTACTTTAAGAAGTTATTTGGTATCAACCCCCTGAGTTTGGAGGCCTGTATACTCAGGACAGTGATTTTCATGTAAATAACCTAGCATGAGGCAGTTGTCTGCCCTGCTTCCATTGAGGGACAAAAACAGTGCTCCAGGAGCCCAAAAAAGGGTCAAATAAATCCTCATGGGAGGGGGGCAGAAGGAGGGGATGTGGGAGGGCTCCGTGGAGGAGTCTGGAGAAGGTGTTCCAGGAGGAGGGAACAACCTTGAACTAAAGAGAGGAAGAGAGGAGCCAGGGCTGGCTAGGCTGGAGCATGGGATAAGGAGGGGGCATAAAGAAGGAAAGGTTGGAAACTCAGGCGGGGCTCAGAGCTCATGGCGTTTGGAAGAGGAAGAATCTTGTTGAGACCCCTTGTATCCCAATTCTCAATTTGTTATGGTCCCTTGGACTCCAGTTCTCAATTTCCTCCCTTGGGCTGTTATGAATCTGCTGAGACCTTGGGCCTCTAGCAGGCCTGGCCTTCATCTCAGATCACTCTTATAAACCCTTTGCAACAAGTATTTATTGAGCACCTACTGTGTGCTGGGCACAGCCCTCAGTGCTAGGTATACACGGGCTCCTTATGCTTCCTGCTGTCATGAAGCCACTGCACCATTGTCTTGACATGAGTACAGCCATGTTTGGCCACTCCATTGACCTACAGCCACCAGCACAAAAAGAAATATAAAAGCTGCTTTCTGCGTGGCGGGAACTGGCCCTTCTCCCACGGAGAGAGTTGCAAGTTGTAACAGTTCAAGGCTCTTGGAGCATTGTAGCACGGGATGGACTGGCCATCTGTGCCGGGCTAAGACAATAACCAAAGAGAACAATGCACGTACACAATTACTGGGCTGGGACGTTAGCCAAGGGGCTCAGTGCAGGTAAGCCACTGATAACCATTTGTGCATGGGAACACTAGATGCTTGCTCTGCAAACTCTGTAACTGCTTATATAAACTGCTGGAAGCTGAGACCTGGTGAGAGTTCCACCTGTGGAAGGGACGCCTTGCCCAGGACGTGTGATCCTTGCCCAGCCGTGTCGATTGACAGGGCTCTCCCGGCAGTGGGGTGTGGATGTTGTGAGTAATTGATTTACTGTGAAGTAATTGATCTGATGTGTTCTCTTTTCGGTCAACCTGGTGTTTCTCTTTCCGGTTGATTTGTGTCATTTCCCTTCAGTCGATCTGGTGTTTCCCTTTCCGGTCCATCTGATGTTTTCCCCTCTTATTATATGACCTACTCGGATCTGCTGCTATCTCAGCCAATGTGGATGTTTTCCCTTTCCAGTCGAGCTGGTGTTTTTTCCCTCTTATTATTTGACCTATTTGGATCTGTTTGCGGACTATCGCCTTTACTATCCTCTATATAATAAAATATACCTTCAGTCCATTTGTTTGGGGTGGAAAGTTTCTTTTACGTCTCCGATGGAATCCCCGAACCTCTCATAACAACCATTAATAAGGGTTAATGAAGGGGAAGCACAAGGATCTATGGGACCACATAACAGGAGCCCCTATTGAAATCTGGGGGTCAAGAAAGTCTTCCTGGAGGAAGTGATGCCTATGCTGGTACCCGAAGGATGAATAGTAGAAGTTAGCCCCACAGAGAGAAGAGGGGAGAGAACTTCAGGAGGAGGGAAGAGCTTTACCAAAGGCCTGGAGGCAACAAAGAGCCTGTGGTGTGGAAGTTGCCAGAAGGAGCTCAATGTGGCTGGACTGTGGGGCCTGGGAAATGGTGAGAGAAATAAACATAGGGCTGTAGGCCCTTGTTAGGAAAGGTGATAGCAAACTAGCCAAGCTTCCTGTTCTGTCGCAGGCCCAGCGTCTACATGCAGTCTTGACAATAACGGCACCCCAGGCAGTGTTATGCTGGTGCCCCACCACCTACTGCCCATGCTAGAACTTGCAAAGACCAGTGTCTTTCTGACATCCTTGTAGGAGTCAAGTTCGGTTGGCACACACTGGTGCAGCTGTCCCAGTTGTTAAGATATTGAACTAGTTCTGCACCGCTTGTAAAGAGCCAGGGCCCGAGCAGTCCCTGGAGTACCCCCCACGCCACTCGCTTGGGCCCTTCCTTCAGGAAACCCCAGAAGGCCCCACATTTCCACTACTGACGGGTTTACACCTGAATAACAATAGTACCCATCCCGTGTTATCATAAAGACTAATGTAGATAAAATTTAGCCTAGTGCCTAAGTGCACATTATTAGTACTTAATAAATGTTGGATATTATTATCACCACCAAGGCAACTTCAGGAACAGTCAGACCAAAGTTCGTTTCCCAGAAGACAAACCTCCAGTGGGCTTCAGGTAGATGTCACATGTCCTGCCTCCTCATGGATCCCAGATAAGTTGGTGGCAGTGGGATCACATGGAGCCTTGGGCCACGACATTCAAGGCCAGGCTCCTTCCACCACCCTGCTCCGCCATGCCGGCCTCTAGCCAACACTGCATGAATGCTCATGAACACAGAGAAGAGTGCAACCTGCTAACTTCCATGGAGAACTTTGGGGACATTTGTGGAAAACCAGAAGCTGCCCTCTAACGTCTCTACTGCCAACTGATACTAGGGCACAACATGGAACTGGGTTGGGGCTGGGTTGGAGCCCAGCATAGTGTACCCAAAAAGCCTGACTGGGGCTTCTGACCAGACTAGAGTAACCGGGGCCAGATAGACCTACCTATCCTAAACAAGTAAAAAGCCACACAAAATCTAGGATTTTCAGACACTGGACAACGGGCAGAGCATGACAGCGAGCCTTCTGACTGCCCTAGCTTACTGCCTGGAGACAATTTCCAGGAAGTATGGGAATAGAGAACCCAAATAGACTCCAGCAGTCTCCCTGAGTTGAGGAGACAGAATGCAGAATCTGGGGAGGCCAAGGCAGTCAGCATTGACAGGGCAGAGGAATGAGAGGAGAAAACTGCACCATGAGAGAACTCTAGACACTGGCAGAGGGTTTCCAGCTGAGTGCTGAGCAGAGGAAACAATCCCCAGGGCTCACACTGTGGCAGACTAGGTGCCTGGAGAAACTCAAAGGTGGGTTTGGAAGCAATTAACTGTTTTTCCAAGTTGTTTATTTTCCTGTTGTATGTTAAGGAGATGTAACCACAAGCTATCCTGAAACTGACCAAGTGAGAAACTCAAGGGAGATATAATCACCAGCCATCTTGAAACTGACCAAGCCTCACCACAAGAGCTATGCCCATGTCTGTTGTCTTATTTTTAATGCAAAGATCTCTCCAGGAGGCGCTTAGGCCTCATTATGTGGAAGCATGTTCTCTAACTGAGCCTGTGCAAGCGAATACCTGCCTCTCCCTTTTAATATTCCTTCCCCAACCTAAATAAAAGTTCCTGCTTACCTTTGTTTGGGGACACCATGACTTTCGAAATGATTCCTCATATTTGCTGCATATACACTTTACTTTGTGAGACAACTTCCGCTGGTGTAGAGTCTCATTTAACTCACCAGGAGGCAAGCCCACTTGGTTCAGTAACAACACTGGGTGGGAGTAGCTCTTGGTTCCACTAGGCAGATGGAAAATACCACCAAACGCACAGGCATCTGGTAGAACTAGAAGGGCATTGCCTCAGCAGTGGGGCCAAATTAACCCTGGACTGAATGCTATTCTGGTCCTGCCTAGCAAAGTGGAAAAGCAAGCCTTGAAAGAATCAAACTGCTTCCAAGGCATTAAGACACCCCAGGGCCGGCCCCGTGGCTTAGGGGTTAAGCGCGCGCGCTCCGCTACTGGCGGCCCAGGTTCGGATGCGAACTCGCACTGACGCACTGCTTCTCCGGCCATGCTGAGGCCGCGTCCCACATACAGCAACTAGAAGGATGTGCAACTATGACGTACAACTATCTACTGGGGCTTTGGGGAAACAAAGGAGGAGGATTGGCAAGAGATGTTAGCTCAGAGCCGGTCTTCCTCAGCAAAAAAAGAGGAGGATTAGCATGGATGCTAGCTCAGGGCTGATCTTCCTCACAAAAAAAAGACACCCCAAATTTCTGGGCAAAGTAACGTAACTATTTCCCAGAACAAAGTTCAAAATATTTAAAGGAGATTCCCACCTGTGGTTGAGTGAGGGGGTCAGCAAATCCCTTCCCCCAAAAGCAACTATAAAACTGGACAAAATAGACAAAACAGCCATTTCAGTGCTCTGAAATTGACCAAATGCATACCACAATCCAAGAAGTGTATTGGATTGAAAACTGCTCAGCTTTGAGTTAGGACAGCAGGAGCCCATGGTGTTCTTGCCTGGGGCTGCTCCATCTCTCCCCCTTCCCAGCTCATTAGGTGCAGAGGTCCTGCCAAAGTGGGGCAGGGCTTAAGGACCAGCAGCTTCACCAGTGAAGAGGGCTCGTTTGATTTGGAGACGCACACCATGCCCATGCCCAGCGATGTTGCCGGTGGAAGTAGCCACCTTAGTGGCAAGCAAGTGGGGAGAGCCAATGGCTCTACTAGCCTGATGCTGTAGTTGTGGTTGAGGCAAGCAAATTCCTAGTTGAGGCTGTGTGCATTTGCAGCAGAGAGCAGAGAGTGCCCATGCTACCCTCACAATCCTGGCTACCCCTGGGGCTACATGCACAGAGAGGACTCAAAAGGGCTCAGTGGAAAGTGAAACTGGAGCCCACTTGAAAACAGCCTGAACTTTGTGATTTCCTACCCACACACAGATCCTTCGGCAGAGGATAGAATCCTCACTGGCTCAAGGTGACTGAGTACAACCTCTCCCCAATAACTGGCCGATCATTAAGCTACACAGACACAGGGTAATTCCCAGGAGCCCAAGCATAAAAATAAAAACAAGAATTGTTAAAAACAGGGTAGAGATGTCAGTGGCCACACACCATGAGGCAGGCAGATTTCACAGGTTTTGCCCACGCAAATTGTTTGTTAAACAAACAAAAAATAATGACAACAGGGCTGGCCCCATGGCTTAGCGGTTAAGTGCGCGCGCTCGGCTACTGGCAGCCCAGGTTCGGATCCCGGGCGCGCACCAACGCACTGCTTTTCCAGCCATGCTGAGGCCGCGTCCCACATACAGCAACTAGAAGGATGTGCAGCTGTGACATACAACTATCTACTGGGGCTTTGGGGAAAAAAAGGAGGAGGATTGGCAATAGATGTTAGCTCAGAGCCGGTCTTCCTCAGCAAAAAGAGGAGGATTAGCACAGATGTTAGCTCAGGGCTGATCTTCCTCACAATAAAAAAAAAAAAATAATGACAACAACAACCTGTAGGGGGCATAGGAATTCTGTCCAAACTCAGGGAAAAAAGTAATCAGTAGAAACTGTCTCTGAATGTCCCCAGATGTTGCATTTAGCAGACAAAGACTTTGAAGCAACTATTATATGTATGTTCAAAGAACTAAAATAAACCATGTTTAAAGACTCAAAGGAAAGTGTGACAATAATGATCAAAAAATAAAATAGATCATCTTGATAAGGAGATAGAAATCTTTTTTTTTTTTTTGGTGAGGAAGATCAGCCCTGAGCTAACATCTGATGCCAATCCTCCCCTCCCTTTTTTTTTTGCTGAGGAAGACTGGCCCTGGGCTAACACCTGTGCCCATCTTCCTCCACTTTATATGGGACGCCACCACAGCATGGCCTGACAAGCGGTGTGTCGGTGAGCGCCCAGGATCTGAACCTGGGAACCCTGGGACGCTGAAGTGGAGCACGTGCATTTAACTGCTTGTGCCACTGGGCGGCCTCAGAAATCTTTTTTTTTTTTTTTTTTTTTTTGGTGAGGAAGATCAGCCCTGAGCTAACATCTGATGCCAATCCTCCTCTTTTTTTCTGAGGAAGACTGGCCCTGAGCTAACATCCGTGCCCATCTTCCTCTACTTTTATAGGGACGCCGCCACAGCATGGCTCAACCAGCAGTTCGGGGGTGTGTGCCCAGGATCCAAACCGGCGAACCCCGGGCCGCTGCAGCAGAGCTTGCACACTTAACTGCTTGTGCCACCGGGCCGGCCCCAGAAATCTTTTTTTTTTTTTTAAAGGAATGAAGTTTATGGGCCGGCCCCGTGGCTTAGCGGTTAAGTGCTTGCGCTCCGCTGCTGGCGGCCCAGGTTCGGATCCCGGGCGTGCACCGACATACCACTTCTCTGGCCATGCTCAGGCCATGTCCCACATACAGCAACTAGAAGGATGTGCAGCTATGACATACAACTATCTACTGGGGCTTTGGGGGAAAAATAAATAAATAAATAAAATTAAAGGAGTGAAGTTCTGATACCTGCTACACCATGGATGAACTTTCAAAACATTATGCTAAGTGAAATAAGCTGGACACAAAATGACAAATGTTGTTATGATTCCACTTATATGAGGTACCTAGAATAGGCAAATTCATAAAGACAGAAAAAATAGAGGTTACCAGGAGCTGAGGGGAGAGAGAACGGAGAGTTACTGTTTAATAGGTACAGAGTTTCTGTTGCGATGATGAAAAAATTCTGAAAATGGATAGTGATGATGGTTACACAACATTGTGCATGTACTTAATGCTGTTGAATTGTATGGTTAAAATGGCAAAAAAATGAAAGAGGAATTCCGGAGTTGAAAAGTACAATAATAACTGAAATGCAAGATTCACCGGAGGGGCTCAACAACGGATTTGAGTTGACAGATAACAGAATCAGTGAATTTGAAGATGTGTCAACAGAAGCTATCAAATCTGAAGAACAGAGAGGGGAAAAGGCAAAGAAAAATTAGTCTTGGGCCGGCCCTGTGGCTTAGCGGTTAAGTGCGTGTGCTCTGCTACTGGTGGCCCGGGTTCGGATCCCAGGCACGCGCTGACGCACCGCTTCTCCGGCCATGCTGAGACCACGTCCCACATACAGCAACTAGAACGATGTACAACTATGACATACAACTATCTACTGGGGCTTTGGGGGAAAAAGAAAGGAGGAGGATTGGCAATAGATGTTAGCTCAGAGCCGGTCTTCCTCAGTGAAAAGAGGAGGATTAGCATGGATGTTAGCTTAGAGCTGATCTTCCTCACAAAAAATAAAAAAAAAATTAGTCTTTGCTCAGAGACCTGTGGAACATCAGATGTCCTGACATAAGCATAATAGGAGTTCCAGTAGGAAAGGAAAGAGAAAAAAAGGGCAGCAAAAATATTTGAAGAAACAATGGTAGAGTTCCAAAGTTGGTGAATGTATCCACATACTGGAAGGGTGGCATGCCCCAGTTTCATGGGGACAGAAGCTCCTGTGCTCAGGACCCTTCCAGACACTGCCCTATGTACTTCTTCATCTGGCTGTTCATCTGTATCCTTCATAATATCTTTTATAATAAACTAGTAAATACAAATCAAGACACAAAGCAATGAAGTGACTTGTCTCAATTCACACTACTACTAAGTGGCAGAGCTAGGATTCAAACCCATGACTGTCTGACTAAGAAACCAAAATCTTAATTATTTTGCTTGCAGAATATGTCTTCACAGGAACTAATAACATAAAGTACCTTATTAGGGAAAAGAACAAAAAATAGAAACAATGGCCAAAAACTTCCCAAATTGGATGAAAAACTAATCTACACATCCAAGAAACTTGATGAATACCATGTAGGATAAATACCAAGAGATCCACAGTCAGACACATCATAGTCAAACTGTTGAAAGATAAAGAGAAAATCATAAAAGCAGCAATGAAAAAAGACTCACCATGTGCAGTGAAGTGTCAATACTGATATATGCTGACTTTGCGTCTGAAACAACAGAGGCCAGAAGGCAGTAGAATGACTATTCAAAGTGCGACAATTCAAAAATGAAATTAAGAAAGCAGTTCCATAAACAACTTTGTGCCAGTAAATTCAACCACATAGATGAAATGGACAAATTCCTTAAAAATAACAAACTACCAAACCTACTCAAGAAGAAATAGAAAACCTGAAGAGCCTTACATATAATTAATGAAACTGAATTTGTAGTTAAACCTTCTTATGAAATTAATTTGAACTCTGTGCCTAAAATAAAAGCTTTATCTTTGAAACTAGCGCAGACCTCTAGGCATTGAGAAATAAAGTTTTTCTTTTTCATTCCCAGAAATACTCTTTCACTATACAATGGGTTTTTGGGTTTTTTTTGTCTTTACATAAGCCAACTTTCAAAATATTTGGAAGCAGAGAGGATTCACTCTCAGGTTTCTCGTCGTGTCTTTTCTGGTGACCTTGATAAAGTCCATTGAATTCCTTTACATTCCCCACAAACTGGAGGTAATAAATGCAAATATTCAGGGGAAAAAAAAAAAACTTTCCTACAAAGAAAACTCCAGGTACTGATGGCTCCATTGGTAAATTCTACCAAATATTTAAGGAAGAAATAAATAATATCAGTGAACATTATTAGAAATAAAGAAATAAATATAAATTCTACATAAATTTAACATTATGCCAATCAAATACCAACTTGTTTGAGAAATTGACAAGCTGATTCTAAAATTTATATAGAAATGCTAAGGACATAGACTAGCCAAAATAATTTTTTTTAATTTTTTTAACATTTTTTATTTATTTCTTATTATTTATTTATTTATTTTTAAATTTATTTAGTTGACATACAATATTGCATTAGTTTCAGGGGTATAACATAGTGATTTGACCTTTATTTACATTACAAAGTGATAACCTTGATAAGACTAGTAACCATCTGTCATTATACAAAGTTATCACAATATTGTTGACTATATTCCCTATGCTATAAGTTACATCCCCATGACATTTATTTTATGACTAAAAGTTTGTACCTCTTAATTCCCTTTACCTATTTTGCCCTTCCCCCCACCCCTCTCAAAACAATTTTTAAAAAGAAAAAAGTTAGAGGATGTATACTACTTGATGTCAAGACTCACTATAAAGCCACAGTTATCAAGACATGGTAAAGAGTATGGTATTGGTGAAGAGACAAACATATACATCAATGGAATAAAATAAATAATTCAGAAATAGATGAACATATATGTGGTCAATTGATGTTTGGCAAAGGTGGCAAGGCAATTTGATGGGGGAAAGGATAATCTTCTCAACAAATGATGCTGAAACAATTGGACAGCCATATGCAAAAAAAGTGAATCATATACAAAAGCTTACTTGAATGTATCATAGACCCAAATGTTAGATCTAAAACTATAAAACATCTGGAAGAAAACATAGAAAATCTTAGTGACACTGGGTTTGATGAAGATTCCTTAAATATAACACAAAAAGCACAAACCATAAAAGAAAAAAAGTCAACAAATTGAACTTCATCAAAATTTAAAACTTTTGCTCTTCAAGAGACACTGATATAAAAAAATGAAAAGACAAGCTATGGCCTGAGAGAACATATTTGCAAAATATATATCTGACAAAAGACTTGCATCTGAAATATATAAAGCTCTCTCACAACTCAATAATAAGACCCAATTTTAAAAATAGGCAAAAAATAGTAACATATTTCACCAAAAATTCTGGCTGGACTTTTTTTTTTTTTTTTTTTTGGTGAGGAAGATTAGCTCTGAGCTAACATCTGTTGCCAATCTTCCTCTTTTTGCTGAGGAAGATTGGCCCTGGGCTAACATCCGTGCCCATCTTCCTCTATTTTATATGTGGGACATCTGCCACAGCATGGCTTGATAAGCAGTACATAGGTCTGTGCCCAGGATCCGAACCTGTGAACCCCAGGCCACTGAAGCAGAGTGCGCTAACTTAACCACTACGCGACTGGGCCGGCCCCTGGCTGGACTTTAGAATCACACCGACCTGGGTTCAAATCCTGGCTTTACCACTTTCAAGCTGTGTGACATTGGGCGGGTCACTTCACCTCACCTCTCTGAGCCTTGTTTTTCTCATCAGCAAAATGGGGAAAATATGTAACTAAATAGTAGGTAGTTGGGAAGATTAAACATAATATTCCTAACTTATTTGGGTACTTAAGAAATGCCGGTCGCCCTCTTCTTCTCTTTGTCAAATAGAGGTGAGTTTAGTACCACGTTCTAAGCCTGAGAAAGCTGGGCCAATAAGAGGCAGCAGTGCCTTAGGCCAGAGGGCAAATGCCCACATATGTCCAAGCAAATGTGAAGAGATGGAGACAGAGAAATGTGTGCAAAACCGGGCATGGGAGCTGTAGGGCCTGACGCTGCTGAGAGCTGCAGGGCAGAGATATGTAGGGTAGTGGGTGGAGAACAGGAAAGTGAGAGCAAGGATGATAGCATCAGAACAGCAAAACCAGAGGCTGCCCGAGCGAATCTGAAACAACACCAGCGTTTGCAGCTGGGTTTTACAGGCTTGTCACGTGCAATGTTTACGCATATAAGTGGGGTTTACATAGAGGGCAGGCTGGGCCAGACAAGCCTCCTGGAGAACAGGGGCCTGGTAGGGACAGGGTAGCAGCAGCCCCAGCCAGCTGACTGGAGATGGGTGCTGGGACGGCCCCCTGGAGGAGCCTGTGGTGGTCTGGGCACCACCAAACCTACCACTGAAGAGCATACCTTTGAACCTGAGGAATTGCTGAAAAGGACCAAGGGGCAGCCCGGCCTCCACGGGGAGTTCAGAAGTGACTACTGACTTGAAAGAACATTATCCACTCTTGGGCCCTGCACAAAACATCTGTTTCTAAATTCACTTGAGAGAAATTCCTCTCGGGTCTCAGCATGAGGAGGAGCTGGGCATCTCCAGGGCTCCAGCTTGGTTCTGGCTGGGAGAGAGTGGAAGGCAAGCTGCCAGCCTCAGGTCGGTCAACTGCCAGTGAGTCTGGCGTTCAGTGACCGTGCAATGAGGCACCCAGCCAGTTGGGTGGGTCTGGAAGGGGCAGCAGATGTGTCAAACGCATAAGACACCTCCAGGGCCGGCCCCGTGGCTTAGCGGTTAAGTGCACGTGCTCTGCTGCTTGCGGCCAGGGTTCAGATCCCGGGCGCGCACCGATGCACCACTTCTCCGGCCATGCTGAGGCCGCGTCCCACGTACAGCAACTAGAAGGATGTGCAGCTATGACATACAACTATCTACTGGGGCTTTGGGGGGAAAAATAATAAATAAATGAAATTAAAAAAAGACACCCCCAAACTCCATGGGCTTTGTGGAATCTGACCCTTCATTTATTTTGACCCCTTTCTGGGCTCCCCCACATTTCTTGTCTCCCCCAGGGCCCCACCAGACGCCCAGGGCAGAGTGTGATACCCCGGCCCTCACCCAGGAGTTTCCAGACTCCCCTTCCCCACTCCTGCTACTCTTCTGGAAAATGGCCTGCCAAAGGCAAGAGGCTGCATTTCAGAGGGTCTGCTGTCACAGCTGCAGTGATGACATCTGCAGCTTTGACCTGGAGCCCCTCCTATAAATTTGCCCATGGCTCAGTGACACCCCCAGGAGTTAGAAAAACCCTAATGACCCCTCAGCCCTGCCCCCTGAGAGATTTTTGGGTTCAGACAACTGTACGCTGCCCATCCAGGTCACACCTCATCCCTTCTGGGGCAGCAAAGAGAAACAGTCCCACAGGCCCCCAGTTTCCAGTCTGGCTCAGGAAGGGGTTGTCCCCCTAACACACAACACCAGGAAAACAATTGGCTCCTTCCCGCTGCTCTTTTGTAGTCAACTCTTCCCCCACCCTTACCCCCTGGTGACTAATGATCTGTTGTCTTTCCCTATGGTTTGTCTTTTCTAGAATATCATATAAATGGAATCCTACAGTATTTGGCCTTTTGAGTCTGGTTTCTTTCATTCAGCACAATACATTTGTTTGAGTGTTCATCCATGTTGTCGACTGTATCAGCAGTTCCTTCTGTTTTATTGCTGAATGTAATATCCATTGTATGAATGTACCACAGTTTGTCTATCCACCAGTTGAAGGACAATTGAGTTATTTTAAGTTTTGTCTTTTTTGACCATGAATAAAGCTGCTATAAATCTTTGAAAAAAAAAAAATTGGCTCATTCCCTATTCATTCATCAGCACTGATGCCCTGTCTCAGGCTAACTGGTGGAGACAGACCAGGAGAAACTGCTCTAGGTGTTGTGTCAGACATCTGTGCTGTTGGGCCGTGGAAGAAACGATGACCAACCTGGGAAGTGGGGAGTGGGAGTTACAAAGAATTTAGGACAAGGGAGGCCTAGAGCCAAGCCACAACAGTTACATTAATTGGCTTTCCCAGATAGACAGAAAAGACAGAAGGGCATCACCGGCCAGGTCTGGAGAAGTGAAATTATCCGCCCTATTCTGGGAGCAGGCTGGAGCCTGGAGAGGGGAGAGAGAAGCGAGAAGGAAAGCAAGGCAGATGTGGAGCTGAAGGGGCTGGCTCAGGCCAGGCCATGGAATACCTTCTCAGTCAGCTTCAGGCTTCTGCATTTTATCTTAAGGGCAATGGGGTGTCATTAAATGTTTTCAGCAAAAGGCAAAGGACTTCACCTCTGTGGTCTTCCTCCCAAAAACCTATAACCCAAATCTACCATGAGAAAAATACCAGACAAGCCCATATTTTAGGAATCTTTTACTAAATACCCAACCAGTACTTCTCAAAACTGTCAAGGTCAGCAAAAACAAGCCTGAGAAACTGTCAGACCAGAGGAAGCTAAGGAGACATAACTAAATGTAATGTAGTATCCTAGAAGGGATTCTGAAACAGAAAAAGGATATTAGGGAAAAATTAGCAAAATCTAAATAAAGCTTGAGGTTTAGTTAATAGTGATATATCATATATCCATATTGGATGTATGGAATATTACTCAACAATAAAAAAGTATAGAAGTATTGCTACATGTTACATGGATGAATCTTGAAAACATGCTAAGTAGAAGCAGATACGTAAGACACAAAAGAGCACATATTGTATGATTCCATTTGTACAAAACGTACAGAATAGGCAAATCTACAAAGACAGGAAATAGATTAGTGGTTGCCAGGGACTGGAGGGTGATGGGGGATGGGGAGTAACAGGGAAGGACCGCTGATGGGTGGGGTTTCTTTCAGGGTAGACAAAAATGTTCTAAAATTAGATTGTAGTGATGGTTGCACAACCCTGTGAATATACTAAAAACCACTGAATTGTACACTTTAAGTGGGTGGATTATATCTCAATAAAGCTGTTTAAAAACAGCTGGTTTTAAACCTTGACAGTTTTGAGAAGTACTGGTTGGGTATTTAGTAAAACAGTTGGTTTGTTAGCTGTAACAAATGTACCACTGAAAAATGTTTGTTTTGTTTGTTTGTTTATTGCACTAACATTGGTTTATAGCATTGTATAAATTTCAGATGTACATCATGATACTTCTATTTCTGCATGGATTACATCATGTTCTCATGTTCACCACCCAAATACTAATTACAATCCATCAAAAATATGGAACGCTTCACGAATTTTCGTGTCATCCTTGTATAGGGGCCATGCTAATCCTCTCTGTATCGTTCCAATTTTAGCATATGTGCTGCCAAAGCGAGCGCTGACAGATGTTAACAACAGGGGAAACTGGGTGAATTCTCTGTACTGGTTTTGTAAGTTTTCTGTAAATCTACAAAACCATTGTAAAATACAAAAAGATTACTTAAATAAAAATCATATATATGTGTATATATATACATATACATAGAGTTTTTCTTTAACAAAAAGGCAAGGGAGTTAAGTGCTGATAGGGGCTTGAGACAGGGACGTGGCCACAGGGAGAGAGAACTTAGTGATGTTCACAAGAGGGAGAGGCATTCAGCTGGATGGGGTGTGTGCTGGTTTCTTATTGGGGCTGTTAAGAAATGACCATAAACTTAGTGGCTTAAAATAACACAACTTTATCATCATAACGTTCTAGAGGTCAGAAGTCCAAAATGGTTTTCACTGGGCTAAAATCCTCAGTGGGGCTACATTTCTTTCTGGAGGCTATGGGAAGAACCAGTTTCTTGCTTTTTCCAGCTTCTACAGGCTACTGTATTCCTTGGCACATGGCCCTTTCTTCTATCTGCAAAGCCAGCAGCAACATCTTCACCTCCCTCTCACTTTGGCTCTCTTGACTCCTTCTTTTACTTTATAGGACCCTTGTGATCACCTTAATAATCCAGGATGCCACCATCTCAAAATCATTAATCACACCTGTGAAGTCTCTTTTGCCACGTACGGTCACATATTCACAGGTTGAGGTCAAGGACGTGAACATCTTTGGGGGCCATTATTCTGCCCACACAGGGTATCATCAGGGAGGTGAACACAGGAGACTATGAGCAAGTGAGGTCAGCTTTGCATAGGTGGAGCTGGAGGCGCCTGTGGGACATGCAGGCTAAGCACCCTCTTGGCTTCCATCCATTCACCGAACACAAGGCAACCTCCCATGAATCAGTGGGACACAAAGGTGAACATTGTATTTCACTGGTCCTGAGATACCTGCTTTTCACTGCTGAACATTTCTGAAATCAGAATGTACCTTTTAATCAAGGACATCTTACAAATGTAATTGGCAGGGTTTTCTTTCTTAATGACACACAAGGTTAAGACATCTTACAACTGAAGGCATCTTAAGAGTCAATGAAAACCAAGTCTGGGCTGGCACCAGAGTGGGCCTAATACAGAAGTCGGGAGGTCTCACAGAGCATCAAGTATTCCCATCCTGGCCCCTAGTCTTTCCTAGGTCCCAGCATGGCTCCTTCCACCCTGGGGCTCCCATGTGTCTCACAGCTCTGGCTGCTATAATGAACAGACTCCCCCAGAATCCTGGCCACATACATGCTCAGCTCTGCTACCACAGCAAAGTCCAGGAACCAGCCCCTCTCTCCAGGTGTAACCTGTCATGGGAGTCAGGCCCAGTGGTTCTCACCTGGCCGCACAGTGGAAACACCTGGGGGCTTTTAAACGCCCCAACTGCCAGGCCACTACCTAGACCAGTTCATTCAGAATTTCTGAGGAGTAATTTACAGCTCCCCTTGAGATTCCAGGGGACAGCCAAGAGAGGAAAGTGGAGGAACCAGCTTAACTTGGTGCCAGGGAGGAGAGGCATAAGGCAGCACTGGTGGGAGGTGTGGAGTGTTAGGTCCAGACTATACAATTATACCTGTCTGTCTTCCTCCCAACCCCCACGAGACTCTGAATTCCTGGAAGGAGACCAGCACAGTTATCTCAGTTCCCTCAAGGCACTACCTCTGTGCCAGGCACACTGTGGGAGCCAGAAAATGTAAGCTTCAGGGCCTCAAAAGTCAGGCAGAAAAGGCCTGGTGCCAAGGGAGGTGTGGGAAGGGAGCCCATTAGGTCTGGGCCAGCCCTCTGATTCACTGTGTGACCTCCAGTGAGGTACTGCCCCTCTCTGTGCTGTTCAATGCATGGTTGGCCCAGGTGTCCTTGAAGGGTCCTTCAGGTGCCAACACTGAGTATGCACTTCACCTAAAGAGCTAGAGACAGTGGGGTGGCAGTGAGTACCAGGCTTCCTGCTTACCCCCAACATATGTCGCAGCCCTTCCTGGCCTAAAATCTCCACTTCTGGGGCTCTATCCTGTACTGGCTGCAAGGAAAGAGACTGTGAAGTACTAAAAACCAAAGCCCTAAGAACAGCAAAACAGAAACCCCCAGAGGATATCGGACAACATTGTGCAAGTTGAAGGATTTTTCGATGGTGAGCAGAGTCCAGGTGGAGAGGCCACAGGCCACCTGATAGCCCTGGCTCTGCCCATAGGAGTGGTAAACAACGGCGAAGTGGTTCAAAGGAAGAGAAACTCCCAAGAAAGAACTTCATGAGGACACACTCAAGGACAGAGGCGAGGGGCTGTGGAGAAGGTCCTGGCTTTTGGCCATCAGCACAGCGAAGGCCCTAATACACAACTAAAGACTTTTATTAGGAAAGGAAAATTAACTGAAAAGTGGCCCCCAATATCCTCACTGCCTGGGGCAGCTGGGGCATCCTCCTCAGAGTCCAGGAAAGAAGGGGCCACCAAACTGGGCCCTCAGCAGGCTCAAGTGTAGAGATCAAAGTCAATACGTTTGGAGTTGTAGAACTGTCCACCTGGGGGGTCCAGCTTCCGGCAATAAACACCATCCGGGAAGTAGCCTTCATTCACCCAGGTCTGCAAGAAGAGAGAGTAGAGCTGGGAACGAACTGATGGGGTAGGAGGAGGGAGAGAAGCAGCAGAACGAAGTAGAAAGGGGTTTACCTGCATCTGGGTGCTGGTGAAGGGCCCGTACAGCTCAGCATCCCCTGTGTTCTCCCACTTATACTCCCACATCACATCCACCAGACCGTCGCCAGGCGACTCTGCTTCTAAAATAACAGGCAAAGCCAGTTGGGCCTCAAGTGCTCTGCCCCTGCCCACAACACCCTTCCTCTGCCCTTCAATCTCACCTCCTCTCTGGGCAGCAGTTGGGGTCTCCAGCTCTTCCTCTGCCACTTCCTCAGCAAACATGTCCAGAGAGGGTGGGGGTGTGGGGTCAGGAGGTCCCTGGGTCTGGCACCCCAATCCCTTCAGCCGCATGGCCAACCGTTCCCTTGTTTCCTGATATACGCCAAGGTTGCCCCGGGCCACCATCTGGTCAGCCAACCCAGAGAGCCGGTCCAGGCGCTGGGGGGAACTGGGCCGCCCAGGCCCCTTGCTGCCCCCTTTGCTTCCTCCTCGGGCCCCTAGACGCCTCAGTGCCCCAGCCACTGTCTCCCTTGGCAACAGCAGCTCCAAAAGGCCCTCTAGGAGGGCTTGGGCACTCATTGGTGTCTGGCCCAGGCTGTCCTCTTCCTCCGAGTCTGACAGTGGGCGCTGATCAGGTGGCCGCTCCCTGATCTTCACCTGTAATATGAAAATAGTAAGGGTTATTTGCTGAAAGCTGCCAGCAGGGCCGAAGCCCAGCACTTGCTGCCTCCAGGCCCCAGCCATGCCAGTCCCTGGGCCACACCCAGTCAATGTTGTCCAGCCAGCTATCTCGGATCTGAGCATCCCGGTTCAGGAAGTAGTTGCCATCAGCATCAAAGTGGCCTTCCTCCATCTCCTCCTGCAGGTTGAAGGGTGTAATCCGCACACCTCCCTCACTGGGTAGTGTGGCTGCTTCTTGACCTGCACCAAAGACACAAGTGTCTCATGCTAGGCATGCGAAAAAGAGGAGCCCCCTGCCACACATCGCCCCAAACCCCTATTTGTTCCTACAGCAGAAAGTCAACTCTTGGGTATAGCTCACCTTCCACATCCTCTGAGGCCAGGATGTCATATTTGCTGGATCCCTCATCATCATCATCCTCCTCATCACTGTCCAAAGAGTGTTTGCCTTTGAAGCGGCTCCCAGGACCCCCTGCCCCAGCCACAGGGTCCACCAGCTGTGAGCAAGAGCCAGCGAGTCGAGAGATGCAGGTTACTGGCTATTCCTCAAGATACTCTAGCATCTGAACTCAAAATGATAATCCTCCAAGCCCATTTCCCAGAGAACATCGAAAAGCTAGCTTTTTCTACCCTTTCTTTGTTCCTCCAGGTTTTTCCTCTTCTGACTTCGTTTCTTTTTTCTCCCCTACCTCCTCCCCAGAACGCAGGAGTCTGTGCCCCTCACCTTCTTCTTAGGGACACCGATTTCATCTTCATCATCCTCATCTCCGACGCCTTGGAAGGTCACTTTCCTCTTTGGCATGACTGGACAGAGGGGCGGTCCCCAAGCTGAGCCGAGGGAAACGGTGCAGATTAAGGGAACTGGGCAAGGATACTCACAGCGAGAGGGCCCCCAGCACAACGAATATACGTACTAGATCCAGTTTGAGAGGGGAGGGAGCACAGAATCGGGGGCCGAAAGGGGAGTTGGCAGCGAGGCGGCCCCCAGGAGTTGGTTTGGCATCAGAAAGAGTTGCTGGGGCGGGGACGGAGAAGTGGACGCGCGCAGAAGCTCCCTATGGACGCCCCCACCCTTGACGAAAAGAGACAGGCTCCCCTAAGTGAACGCCCTCATTCCCGGCCCCCGCAGCCCTGGGCGCGACGGGGCTCCGCGGGCTGACACCCGCTTCTCCACCTCCAGCTCCCCCAGAGCCCACGAGGCCCCGGCGGACGCAAGACCTGGCACCCTGGTCGCCCCGCCCCTCCCCATGCCGAACTCCCAACTCCGCGGGGTGACTCCCAGCTGTCCCGGCCTGTGTGTACAAATAAGGGAGCCGGCAGAGCCACGGGGTTTCGAACAGTTTCACCAGTGCGCGCTCACCTAAGGATCCAGGGTAGGCGGGGGAAGAAAAGGATAGATGCCTTCACCAGGGCTACATCCGGGGCACCCGCCGACATCGCCCGGAAGAGAACTGCGGAAGTCGCCAGGGAAAGCCGGAAGTGGCTTCACTCGGGTTAGAGGACTAACTGGAAGAGCGGGCGGAAGTACGGAATGAGCGGGGGGCGGAGACACCTCCCTCCCGGAAGTGACGTGAACCGTGTGGGGCGACGGAGGCGAGAAGAGGAGACGTATGAACGCCTAAACCCTCATCGGACGAGAGGAATGGCCGGAAGTAGCTTCCATTCCCTAGTACAGCAGTAGAGGCTCTGGAGTGAAAGTGGGACGCACTCTACTTAAAGTGGCGCCCCGGGTCACGATGGAAGGGCAAAGTCCCAGCAGGGCCAGTGGGTTACTGCTCTAGTTTCCCCCAGCGCTGGCCAAGGTCTCTACGCCCCTCACCATCTCATCAGAAATCCTGTCTTCCCGCTCTCAGCGTCGTTGTCTACCCTGTCCTAGTCCCAAGTGCAGCCTTGCTGTTCTCCCTAAGGGGAAGCCCGGCTTTCCTGATGCCCGGCTGGAAGCCTCTGACGGCCCTTGGGGCACTTGCTGAAACCAGCTCCCTTTAGGACCCAGGGGAAGTCATTTACCCCGCACCTACCCCCTGGGCGAATTCCTGGTTCTGATGGGAAGAGCCATCACAGGATAGGTGGCAGTGACACCTGTGCCCAGTACCCAGGCCAGAAGCCCCTTGTGCCCTGACCTCAGGTAGGCCTGGAAAAGGGCAGCAGTGCCTCTTTCTCTTGCACCAAAGCCGCAGAGTAAATCCCCCTGCTTAGCAAACAGGGCCCCAGCCCTGCATCCCCTGCCCAGGTTATCTGGCACAAGGGGCAGAGCTGGGGTTGGGAGGTGGGAGAAGCGGATCCCAGTGCTCTGGGGACAATACCTCCAGCTCTTGAGGATACTCAGAGTCTGAATCCCACTAGGCTAAAGCTGTGCCCAGGAAGAGCCCACTGGAGCCAAAGGAAGGCAGCATGGGGTCCCCAGGGTAACGCGACAGACCCTCCACTCCTCTCTCCTGCTCCCAGGGTTTCCTCCCAGATTGGACTACCATGAAACTGCACCAAAAGTCTGTGCTCAGTTTCTTCCGTGGGTACAGAGCACAGGCTCCAGATCAAGAGCATCTTGCTAAAGAGGGGGGCCCAAAATACCAGCTACCAGGGCCGCTGGTTCATCCTCCGGGGAAACCTCTTTTACCTGGAGCACCAGGCAGACCGCACACCTCTGGGCCTCATCCTGTTGGAGAACTGCCAAGTGGAGCCACAGAATCCTATGACTTCACCATGCTGACTCCCAGGGTAGAGGACACAGAAGGTGGGCGGGCCTACAAGCTGGCAGCAGAAAACGAGAAGGAACTGGGAGCCTGGCTGTGGGCGCTGGCTGGAGTGAGCTGGAGGTGGCTGTCTGTGCTGCTACCCACACGGGAGGCCCAGTACCAGGAGCTGTGCCAGGCTGCTGGCCAAGAGCCCAGCTCACCCCTAGAGGACTGTGGCTTTCTAGCTACCCTCAGTTCCCCCTCCAGCTTCCAGGAGTTGCATGAGCGCTTCTGGAAGGAGATCTGGGCACTGCAGGTAGTGCATAGAGGACTCCAGGAGGCCAGTGACAATGAAGGCAGCAGATCCCAGGCAAAGGTGGAGCAGGAGCTCAACCACTGTTTGTTGATGAGTGACTGAGAGATGGATCAAAGGCCAAGAGGTACCCACCTGCAAAGACCAGCCAACTGCTTCAATAGACACCCAGATTCTGGCTTGCTCTGTCCCTCCCTAGTCCTTATTCTAAACCCCTCCATCAAATAACAAAGCAGGAGACAGGCCCAGGTACAACAGCAGGTTCTTTTCTGGTTCCTCAAAGCGCCACACTGGGTGGGAGCAGAGACAGAAGAGAATGTAAACATTGGATTCTACCCCCTGGAGCTCAAGGGAAGACCCCTTACCCAGATAAGAGGCTGGACGATTGGAAGGGAATAAGGTGAAAGATGGGGGTCCTGGTGAGACAAAGCAGGGGAGGCCTGAGAATACAGAGGAGGGTGGGTGAAGAGAAAGGAGAGCAAGGACGGCGGTGGGTAGGAAGTGGGGGACATTTCCTGTTCCAGTGCATGTCCCCTTAAATAAACCAGAGTGCAGGAGAACTCAAGGACAGAAGATAGAGCAAGCACCCCCACCCTGGGCCAACCAGGTCCTCTGTACATAATTACAACACAGAGATGTCCAGAAGTAGAGTGAGGAGAGCCTCGGCCCCCAGCCAGGAAGTGGGGGCGACAGGCAGGACTGAAGAAGGGAGAAAGGAACCCAGCTCCACTTCACGGGTAAGGGGAGCAACTGGAGTGTAAGAATCTGAAAACTGCTGACTCCCATTGCCAAGAGTCACCCTGTGGTGACAAAAGGCCGATCAGGACAGCACCTGGGAAGGGACCCCAGAGGGAATTGGGGCAGGAGTGACAGAGACCCCAGCTGGGCCTAACTGGAGGTGAGGGGCCCCAGACTTGCTCACGGCTGCCCCAGGGAAATGCAGCTGCCCCGTGCACTCCAACTGTCCTGGCTGTGCAGGGATCAGCAGCTAGCAAGGGGATGGGGAATCAAGCCACTTTCCTCAGAAAGAGGGACAACTGGCCTGCTCTTGGCTGAGGGAAAAAGAGGGGGGCCATGCAGTCCAGCCCCAGGGCAGAGGTCAAAAGTAAGCATCCTGCCGGGCCTCAGATGCCGAGGACCTGTCCCCACCATCCTGGGGAGCGGGGGGACCATCTGCCTTTCGACGCAGCGAAAGCTTCCTGCCTTGGGCCTTCTTCTCCTGCTTCTGCCGCTCCTTCTCCTGCTTCTGCTGCTCCTTCTCCTGCTTCTGCCGCTCCTTCTCCTGCTTCTGCTGCTCCTTCTCCTGCTCTTTTTCCCACTTCTGCCGCTCCTTCTCCTGCTTCTCCCGCTCTTTCTCCTGTTTCTGCCGCTCCTTCTCACGTTCCTTTTCCTGTTTCTGCCGCTCCTTCTCCTGCCTCCGGGTCTCCTTGCTGGGACCCAGTGGGGTGCTGTTGCCAGTAGGCGAAGGAAGGGAGGGATGCAGTCCCTCAGCAGTGACCACAGGCCCTGGGGCAGGCCCAGCACTGGCCCTGCGGGCAGGAGGAGGTGGGGAGGGGGGCCCTCCAGTTGCCCGGGAGCCACGGCTCTTGAGGCCAGGGAGGCTGAGGAGGCTGGATGAGGGGCCGAGGGGTGGCTGCTGCCTCCGGCGCTCCTCGTGGATGGCCCGGGAGCCATGCAGTCGCCGTGAAGGTCGATACTGCAGCTCCCCCCGGGTCTCCCGCCACTTCTTGAGCTGGGCTGCGTTCTCTCGCTCAATCAGTGCCTCTGTCACCGGGAGGTTGGTCACCTAGACCGAGAAGAAATGAGTACCAGAATGAAGACGAGGGTGGGGATGGGCTGAAGCAGGTGTGGGGTTTGCTAAGGCCAAGACCTACCTCATGCACCAGGAAGTCCTCCTGCATGCACTGTTGGGGCAGGTTGCGCAGCTGCTCCATGGTTTCATACATGCCTTGGCAGGAGCGCAGCTTCTCCACCGAGCCCAGTGTGTGCCGCAGCAGCACCAGGGCCACCCGGAAGATGATCTTGACGCCTGCAGGGTCAGAAAGAAGAGAGCATATGTGATCAGGCGTGGGATCCCAGCCCGTCCCACATAGAAGGGACTGATAGCCCCCATCCCTGTCTACTGCCAACCTTACAGATGAGGAAACTGAGGCCCCAAGAAGGGAAATGAGCTGCCATGGGTTTCAGGGTCCTGAGGGAGAGCAGGCTCTGGGTTGGTGGCAGAGCCAAGACGAAGCCTCAGTTTCTCCAGCCCCCAGCTGGCTTACAGTGAAGCCAAGGCCCAACAGTGTTAGTGGGCCACCCTCTGGCAGCCACCATGGAAACTCTAGCCCCCTCATGGCCTGAATGGCTACAGAAGTACCTTCACAGAAGAACATATCCCAGACACGCAGCACTGAAGCCCAGGGCAGGGTGCGGGCGAAGATGCACATGAACCATTCTGTCATGTAGAGCACGGGGTCAATGCGCTGCCGCCGCAGGTGCCGATGTGCCAGAGGGGAGGCCCGGCGCAATAGTGCAAAAAAGATTTCTCCGTCTAGCTGAATGGCCTCCTGGAAGTGGGATGAGCCATGAAAAGAGGCCTGCTGTAGCCCCCTTGGGGTAGAAATGGCCCTGGTACAGGATCCTCACCTCAGCGGGAAAGGCCCAGAGGAGAGGGACAGAAGGACACAGGATGGGGCAGGACAAGGACCTCCCTGCAGCCTTGGTTAAAAGTCACAGCCCCGGTTGCACCCAGACTCCAGACACTTACCAGCCCTGCACTGTAGTAACCGGGGAGGTACTTGTCGCAGATCTGCACCAGACACCAAAAGGCTTGCTGAAAAGGGCAAGAACAAGGAGGAATGGATGGGGCCTGAGAAATGGAGCAGAGAGCTCCCCCATCACCACTGCAGGCCAAGATCCTCCCAGCCCCTCTCCAACCAGGACCAGCATATGCTGACCTCAGCAGGCATGTGCATGAGCAGCACTGCAGCCACTGGGGCCTGGGCCTGGCAGTAGCCCTCGTCAGGCCGGTAGATGGTGTAGGCCTTCAGGATTCGATACAGGTCCTGTTGCCTGTGGGTATTGGAAAAGACCATGAGGGCAATCACAGGAGTTGGGAGCTCTCTGACCCAAAGTAAACCTGCACCCTACCCCCCAGCCCCAGCCAAGACCCCTCCTAGATCCAGTTCCAGATTAACCTCAGAGCTTTAGCACCACACACCTCCATCTACCTTCCTAGTTCTGCCTATCGAGCTTAAGCCAAAGACTCAGACCATAGTCAAAGCATTCCAGGCTCCAGCCTTCCACCCTTGCCTGCATACTCTGCGTGCTCCCTACCCATTCCCTAGGACAGGCTGTGTTCTCTCTCCCTCCTTCATCTGCCACCATCCCATAAACCTTCAAGGTCATCTTCTCCAGGCACTGTCTGAATGCTTTTATCACCCCAGAAGAGGAGCCCTCCCAGGGCAGGGCCTGCCTTATCTGTCTCACTGGATGTCGTCAATTCCCCACCAGCATGTCCAATGGGCCCTGGTTCCTGGTGAAGGCTTGGGAAGCCAGCTGTGCCTCAGACCCTTCTCTTGTCTCTGCATCCAAAAGAATAAAATCTCTGCCCTATACCTGCTCCTCTTCCTTGAGGGTGCCCCATCACTGTGTCTGGAAATTCCATCCACTCAGCCCCACATCAGAAAACAGAGAGCCCTCCTTCACTCCCCATGGCTAATCACCGAGTTTTATCAACACCACATCCTGATTTTCATTCATGTCTGTTCCCTCTCTCATCCTCCACAGCCACTTCACAGCTAGACCTTCATGTCTTACCCAGAAAATAGTACTGACCTCCCAGATCCTCTCCCTGCCTCCAGTCACAGACATTCTCCTGACCACTGCTTATAACAGTGCTTCCCAAAATTCAGTCATTGAAGTATGATCTTCATTTGTGCTGTATATGTATACCACTCCTACTATTATTTACTTAATATTTTTTCTCCACTTTGCAATAGCATCCATGAAATGACAGGTTTGATATACTAGTTATTTTACCTAATACATATTAAAATAAGCATGTAACTTCCACAAGCTCTCACGCTTCATTCACCCACTGCTTCTGTGCCCCTGCCTTCTCCCCTGTTGTTATGGGTGAACTGTCCGTGATCCTGGCCAAGCACAGCCTTTCCACTTGGGCACTGGATCCCATCACCTCTCGCCTACACAGGCTACCACGCCAGCAACCTTCCCATCTCTCCTGCATCATCATTTTTTCTCTCTCTAATAGATCATTCCCGCTGGCATACCAACATCTGTTATCTCCTCTAGCTTAAAAAAAAAGTCTCTTGACCTACTATCCCCTCCAAATACCACACTATTTCATTCCCTACCTATTGAGTAAAACTACTCCAGAGTACAGACTCACTGTCTTCAACGTCTTTCCTCCCATTCTCCAGCCAGGCTTTAACCCACTGCTCCAAATAAAACTGCTTTTATCAAGATCACCAATGACCTCTACAGTGCTAAAGTCCAGAGATCAATTTGCAGATTTGACTTGACCCATCAGCAGCATTTCATACAGCTGATCCTGAAACCCCTCTTCGCTTTGCTTCCAGAAATCACACTCTCCTCGTTTTCCTTCTACCTCTCCAGCTTCTCCTTCTAGCCTCCTTTACTGGTTCCTTCTCATCTTCCCATTCTTGAAATGCTGGAGCTACAGGGCTCAGTATTTGAGTTTCCTTTCGTATCTACACTTGCTGCCTTGATGACCTCATCCTGTCCCATGGGTGAGATTTAGTCCCATCTAGAGGCTGACAACTCTCCATTTCCAATTTATCTCCAGTTTAAACCTCTCCCTGAAATCCAGACTTGTATATATCCTAGATTCAACTTACTTGACATCTCCATCTGGATGTCCAATAAGCATTTCAAACTTCGCATTCCAAAACTGAGCTCCTGATATACTCCCAAACTTACTTTTCCCCCAGTTTTCCCCATCCATATCAGTATACAGCAACTCCATTCTTCTGGTTTCTCAGGCCAAGAACCTTAAGAGTCATCCTTAACTCCTCTTTCTCTCTCATACTCCACATCTAATCCACTGGCAAATCCTCTTGGCTCTACCTTCAAAATATATCCAGATTCCAACCACGTCTCCCCATGGTTCCACTGGTACCATCCTGGTCTATTTATCATCGTCCCTCTCCTGGATTATGGAAATAGTCTCCTAACTGGTCTCTCTGCTTCTGCCCTTGTCTCCTTAGAGTCTATTCTCAGCACAGCAGCCAGAATGATCCTTTTAAAACACAAGTCAGGGGCCGGCCCCGTGGCCTAGCGGTTAAGTGCTCGCACTCTGCTGCTGGTGGCCCAGGGTTTGGATCCCGGGCGCGCACCAACGCACCACTTGTCAGGCCATGCTGTGGCGGCGTCCCATATAAAGTGGAGGAAGATGGGCACAGATGTTAGCCCAGGGCCAGTCTTCCTCAGCAAAAAGAGAGGAGGATTGGCATAGATGTTAGCTCAGGGCTGATCTTCCTCACACACACACACACACAAAAACCTCAATGTTACTATATTTAAAAACAAAACAAAACAAAACACTCAAGTCAGATCAGGTCACTTATAAACCCATCTCCACTCACATTCTCTATTCCTCTTTCTTGCTTTAAACTCCTCTTTAATACTTACCACCATTTTATATGCAAGATACTTTCCTTTTCTATTTTACTTATTATCCATCCCCACTAAAATATAATAAGCCTCACGAGGACAGGAGTTTTGTCTTTTGTTCACCGCTGTCATCTGTGACTAGAACAGTGCCTGGCAGATAGCTGGCACTCCATAAATATTTGCTGAAAGGATGAACTTATTGATAAAAAATGTCCATCTGAGAACCACCTAAGATTATCTTGCATACTACTAGGGAGCGGTATCTATACACCTTGAGGAAGCCTGGCATACAGAACAAAAATCCAAGTGCCTTGGAACAGCATTTAAGGGCCCTTGGTGACCTGGCCCTAAACTGCTTTTCCAGCCTCAGCTCTACCCAACCCCACTGCCCACACACAGTTCACATAACCCCCCAGCCAGAAAAAAACCTGCCCCTTGCTCTGCTCCCATCTATCCTTCAAAACCCAGCTCAAATGCAACCTCTTCAGGGAGCACTTGATGTGCCTCTCCTTTCCCCTTCCCAACTGCCCAACTCACCCCCAGCCCCTAAGTCAGAGTCTCCCTCCCAGGACACTTCCTTCAATATGGCTTGACACTCAATCCATTAAGGACCACTCTTCTTGAAGGCCTAGAGGGCAAGAACTGCTTTCAATGCAGCCCTGTATTCATCTGGAACCTTCTACGATTGTTTGCTGACTGACCCACATGGTTAGGCCACCTTACCCATGCCCCCCTCGAGCAGCAAACATCTCGTGGAAAGGGAACTGGCGATGCAGGTCCTTCTCAATCACATCCAGCCACTTGGGGTCCCCAGGAGCCCGTTCCAGCTCCTGCAGTGGGACGGCAGGGATTATCTCAAGATCTGGGGAGACCCCTGATTCCCTTCACACAGACAGTGTCACATGTCCCCACATTCTGGACGCACCTCAAACTTGCCCGGGTTTTGCTCCAGGAGTTCCTTGCTATTGGACAGGTACTGCCAGGCCTTGGCTCTGAGGGAGGAGGGGATTCCCTTCCTGCAGCGCAGCTTCACCTAAGGCAGAGTGGAGGCAGGGGGACAGCGTCAGGGGCTGGCACAGCCTCCAAGCTCTCCCCAGCAGTCCTCAGGCTCCATGGGACACCCCTCCCACATCCCATAGGCTTGACTTCACTCCACTCCACTTGACGTGGCCTGGCCTTCTATCTTTAAAGCTACTCCTCCCCTGAGGCCCAAGTACCACCCCCCAACATGGTCCAGAACGCAGATACTATCGTGTTTCTGGGCTTCCCCGGGGCACATGGGCCCACCCTCCCCCCTTGTCCACTGCCCTGCCAACCACTCCGCCTTTTCAAACCTTCTGGAAACGCCGTGACAGCCACTTATCCCAGTTACTGAACATCTCCAGCCACTTGAGTTCCCGCTGCCGAGCCACATCCACAGGAATGGAGCTCTCTCTGCAGGAAGCCGGGGAGCATGGAAGGGGTCAGTAGCAGTAGTATAAAACCTGGATTGCTGGGGGAACTGAGGCAAGCCACCTCCTCAGGCTCAAATGAGACTGACATAAAAGCATTTTGTGAGCTACCAAATATCAGGATGTCTGGCCACGTGGCCATCCAAGGCCCTAGTTCACGACACTGAAAGGACTCCTTCTCTTTGGAAGGAATCTCTGTACAAGATTGTGTTCTCATACTGGATTTCTTTCTATACAGAGGTGTGTTCAGATCCCACTTCTGACACATACAAGTTTGGGGAGATAGTACAGAATATTTAAAAGCCACACTTTGCATTAGACCTGGATCCAAGTGGTAGCCTTACCACTTACTCATTGTGTGACCTTGGGCAAGTCACTTAATTCATCTAAGCCTCAATTTCCTCATTTGTAAGATGGTGAGAAAAACAACATCTACCTGAGAGGTTATATGAGATAACACACAGCAGGGACTCAGTAAGTAACAGCAGTTATTATCCATAAAATAAAATACAAAACCAATATACTTCTCTGTCTCCTTAGAAGCAACTGTCTGAGTTTCCCATCAGACTTTTGAGATCCTTTGGGCCACCTGCAATTCCCTCTTCCTCCTCCTCCCAGAAATCACCCCAGATTCCCAGGCAAATGAAGCTTTCCTTATACTGTTTGCCCACTGTTCAGTCAGAGTTTCACACTCAAGATGCCCCATCAGTCTTGAAACAGTTACTTGTAGGAGCCAGAACCAGGAGGCGAGTGGAATGGAAGAGCAAGCTTGGGTTTCCAAACAGACTTGAACTCAAATCCCAGTTCTGTCCCTTAGAAGTTGGTGAGTCTTGGTAAGTAATAACCTGAGTCTCTTCCTTATCTGTAAAAAGGAATGTCAGCACCTACATCACAAAGTTATGAGAGGACTATTGAGAAACAGTGTATAAAAGACTGTTAAATGGAAGGGCTCATTAAATATTTCTTTCTTTTGTCCTAGAAGCTCCTTAAACAGAGAGACCATCTCTCATTAATCTCTACCATAAGTCAGTTCCAAACTCTACTAACGACCAGGAAGAACAAAAGGCCTCTCCTGCTCTCAAGAAGGTCGCAAACTAGCAGAGGAGATGCAATATGGTACGGGAAAGGCAATGACAAAAACATACAGAAAAGGCACCTAATTGGAGTAGGGGCAGTGGCTATCAGGGAAGGCTTCCTGGAGAAGGGGGCATGTGAAGTAAGCTATGAGAACTTAGCAGGAAAAGAAGGGGGAGAAAGGCATTCCTGGTAGGTGCGACAGTTGAAGGAGGAGAAACTACAAATCAGTTCAACAGGACCACAGCACTAAGTGCACGGTGAGGAGCGGTGGGAAAGAAGACCAGAGAGGCTGGCAGAGCCAGGAAATAAGGAGCCTATGTACAGGCTAAAGCACTTGGACTTTATCCTGTGGCCAGTGAGGAGCTGCTAAGAGCTTTTAAGGTAACACGTGCCCCAGTCAGCCTTGCCTCAGAAGTAGATTCCTGCAGCACGGACGATGGATTTCAAAGGGACAAAATTACAAAGCAGAGTAATAGCACCCAGGCCAGCGCCTGGCACACAAGAGGGGCTCACTAAAATCCAAGTTCCTTAGGGCAGCATAGTATTGAGGAGAGAGCCATTGGTCACATAGATCCAGATTATTTGAGGGGGGCAATTCACTCAACTGCAGTAACCCTTCTTCTTTACCTATAAATTGGGTACAACAACGCATCCCTCGTGCATGAGAAAGCACCAGGGTCAAACTTCAGTTCCCTTCCCCTCATAGGACCATGAACCTTGGTGCTCAATCAAAGGTTTTCTTATTTTTTTGTTGGGTTATAAACCCTACCTAGAATACCCTCCCACAGGGCTTCCCCCAACACCAGGCAGGTCTCCCCCACCCCGACAAGCACAGGTATGACTAAATCCTACTCATTCTTCATGATAAAGATCAGCTTCAGTTGAATTCCCAGACTGGGCAAAAGATCCCTTCCCCAGGCGCTCTCAAAATCCTGTGTTGATCTCTAGGCTAAACCTAACCGACATATATTAAAACCAACTGTTTTAAGGATTTGTTTCTCCCTCTGGATGATGAGCACCTTGAAACAACTATTTCATCCTTAGTATCCAGCACAGGGCCTGGCACCTGGGTGGTCAGGTGATGCTGTAGGCTGAAGTGACCAGCAGGTTAAAGGGGTACAGGAACAATGGGCTGGATCCAAAGAGAGAGAAGGAAGAAGTCAAAGACGATCACACCCCCACCTCAGGAGTGACTCAGGCCCCCGGAGGGAACTAGGAAAGAGTAAGCCGGGCTGATGAGATGAGGAAATGGGGAAGAGGCCTCCCTCACCCCCTTTCCTCTAGTGAAAACATAAGACTGCCCTTCTCTGTTTCCCAGGGGGGCCCTGCCTTCAGGGTCTCCCTCCATCAAAAGGACTTCCCCACCTCACCACCCCATCAGACCTAGAGCTATGGGAGAGGGGAGATAGCTGCATCCTTCTCAAACTCTTTCCCCCAAGGGACCAAAGATCTCTACCAGAAACCCTGCCCAGCCAACCCTCCAAAATATCTGGCCCATGGCTGGAGTTTCACATTGAAGAGCTGGTACGACCTTAGGAATCATCTCATTCAATCTTTCACTTCATAGAGGAGGAAACTGAGGCACGGAAATGAGGGGAAGACACTACCTTAAGGGCACACAACACACACCAAAGGCAAGACTTAGGCTCAAACCCAGAACTCCTGACACCAGGTCTGAAAATCTCACTAACGTTCAAGTGCCACAGAAACCTCAGTATGTTTTAGGCATGATAGGCAACGCCAAGAATCAATCCCCCTCCTGCTAATCACTCCTGGATCCTCAGAGGAGGCTGGGCTGCCAGAGTCTGGGCAAGGTGTATCATTGCTCCCTCCCCCAACCTCTGCTTCCCTGAAGAAGTCCCACTGGGTGCCTACTGGGTACTCACAGGCTGCCTGAATACTGGCTGCCCCCAAGGAAGCCATACTTGTCCGTCTTGCGCAGGGCCAACCCATTTATCTCCGAGTCTGAGCCCATGGAGCTCACATCATCCGCCAAGGATTCCAAGGTCCCAGACATGAGGCTCACAGAGTCCAAGTAGCTCAGAGTGTCCGGGGCCTGCCCTCGAGGCCCAGAGATGCCAGGTCCCAGGCTGGACGTGGAGCCTAGGTCCTGAGAGTTTTCAGCAGGCTCCGGAGCTGGGGTCACCGTGACGACAGCTACCAGAGCCTCACATGTCCCTGGAGGGCCTGTGCCAGGCCCCGAGGGGTCCTCTGGAGCCTGTCCTGTTGATGCTGATGTTGTTTCTGCAGCTCCATGTCCACTTGTCACCTGTCCTGCTATCACTGCTGCAACCCGGGCAGTCACTCCTGAGGCCACTGTGGTTCCCGGCTTGGGGGCAAGCGGGGGTTTGGCGGTCAGGGCCCCAGGAACCGTTCTGGAAGGGGTCCTGGTGGGAGTCCCGGTGGGGGTACCTGGTCCAGGGACGGGTGAGGTTCTAGCCTCCTCTGTCTTCAGAGGGTCTGCCTCCGAGGCCAGACCCATCGACATCTCGGCTCCTGCCACTGCCGCGGGCACCAGGGGCTCCGGGTTGGGGGAGACCGACGCCCTTGGGGCTTCGGCTGAGGCCTCCAGAGTCAGCACCACCACCGTGCTGCCTGTAACCGTCGGGGCGGGGGCTGGGGCCGGGTCCGAGGTCTGAGTCGACCCCGCTACCCCGGCGGGCCGCGCCTCCCCGGGGGCCAACAGAGTGACCGGGGCCGAAGTGGCCGTGGTCACCGGCGGCCCCGAAGCCACCACCACGACGGGCCCGGCCCGGGAGCCGCGGGGCGGCGGCGAGGGGGCCGCGGGGGCGCCATGACGGCGCGGCGGGGCCACCAGGGGCGCCGGGCCCGTCTCCATGGCCGCGGGCCGCCCCTCACATCCCCCCGCCGGGGCGGCCGCAGAAGGCGCCGCCCCTCAGGCCGCTCCGCGCCGCCCGCTGAAGAAGGGGAGAGGGCGAAGGGCGCGGCCCGGCGCGGGCCGGGGGCGGAGGCGGCGCGCGGGCGGCTGCCGAGCGCACGGAGGCGAGGCACGGGTCCGGGAGCGCCAAGCGCCGGGGTCTCGTTCGCGCCCTCTCACCCCTTGCGCTCTCTCGCCGCCACCCCCTCCCTCCAGCTTCGGGCAAGCGGCCGACCTCGCGCCTGCGCACACGCCCCGGTGCCGGCTAAGCGGCCAGCGTTTCGGCGTTTTACGCCTGCGCGCAGGCCATCCCATCGCGCTCCTTTTTTTTCCCGCCTCGTCAGAGGGCTTGGACGAATAATAGGAGAGAGGGAACTGGGCTTCTGCCAATCGTTGGAAGGGTGGGTGGGGTTGGAGGCGGGAAGAAGGTGGGTAATTTGGAAAGAGGAAATAGAGAAGGCGGAGGGTTATAAGACCAATGAGAGGACAAGTGAAGGCAAGAGGAGGCGGAACGAAAGAAGTAACTAATAGAAAAGCGGGAAGCTGACCCGCCTGGCCAATAAAGATGACTGAAGAGTGAATGACTGCGGAAGGAGGCGGGTGCCGTGCGAGAAGAGGCGGGCGTGGCTAATAGGAACAGTAAAAGGGGAGCCAATGAAAAGAGGAGTAGGCGGAGGTCAAACGACAGACGGTGATGTCCATTTGGGCGGTGACAGACAGCATCCGTAGTCAATAGGAAGAGCTGAGGAATTCTTTAGGTATCCCAAGAAGGTCAAGAAGGAATGACAGATGGGGGGCGGGCCAAATTTGCGATTAATTTGCCTTGTCAGCCAATGAGCGCGTTCTCTTACTTTAGCAACGGGGGGGAAGATAGACAGCTCAGTCCCAGCCAATGGAAGCATCCAAAGGGCAGGGGTGCTGCCAGCAGGCGGTGCCAGCGCAGGGATATCGGTGACAGCCGGAGGCAAGCGCAGGGGGACGGTGACAGTTGGGGACAGCGCGGAGAGGGGGCGGGGGTCGGGGGCATTAGTGCAGCCCTTAGCCAATAAGAGCTCCGTGCTGCCCTGCCTGAGTCCTTTCTGGGCCGCCATTCTCCATCCAGCTCCCGAGCCCCCGCGCTCTGGTGGTCTGTGAGACTCCGAGCCCCACTACAGATCCACTGCCCTGCTCAAGTACTCTCGACCTCCGCTCTGACTCTAATTCTCATCCCGGCCCGCAACCAACCCCAACACTCCAAGCCCAGGCGACTATAACCAGAGCCCACAAATCCTCTAAGCAACCCATCTCTCTGGATCTGCCATTTTCTGCGGGAATTCCAAGCCCCAAGACCCTTTTCACAGCCCCCCATCTATCTGAGCTCCTCAGAATCCAGGCTTCAATTCCTCAGACCTCATCCTCTGAGTGCCCCCCCCCTTCTAGTGGGGATCCCAGACCTCAAACCATTAATTCCCAATACCATGAACTCCCATATCGGTATTCTTATTCTTTTGGGGATCCAGGACCTGTCCCATCAACTCCTTTCTCCTCATTGCCACACCTCTCTATGCTCCTCATTTTCTGCTAAGAAACCAGATGCCAATCACATGAGTCCTCTCGGCTACCCTAAAGCACAAACACAAAGCCCTGACTTTGCGAGCCTCTCCCCTCTCTGACCCTCATTCCCCTGAACCCCAGGGTTAGAGGGCCCCAATATCCATCCAGAGTCCACCATCCTGAAATTTCAGTCAGGCCCAGCTCCCTACTTCCCAGTTCCTCCTTGGTTTTCTGAGTTCTCTGAGGCTTCTCACTCCCAGCTCAGCCTCAGATCCTGTGAACTCCCATTCAGTGTCTGAGATACACCGCTCCTGATCTCCTTCTCAACTTCCCCACTTTCCATTTGACCCAAGCTTCCTGAGCACTTCCCCCATTCCCCTCTTTGGAGTTCTCCTCCCTCCCAGAGCCCAGTAATAAGTGGGCTCCTCCCTAGGCCTGGACCCCCATGGTAACCGTATAAGGTGAGGCAGCTGTCGACTGAGGCAGGGAGGGGCCAGTGCAGGAGGCCAAGGGCAGCTGCTAAGTTTAGGGTGGCTCCTTCTCTCTTCTTAGAGACAACAGGTGGCTGGGCCCCAGTGCCCAGAAAAGAAAATGTCTTAGAGACATTGGCATGACTCTGGAGGAGGAGGAGGGGAGGAGGCACCTTCCTCGGGACATCAGATCCTAGAGGGAGCAGGAGGAGGAGGAGGAGATGGGTGTCCTTGCCAACCTGGGGCCTCCTCAGCCACTATTTCCCCAGACCTCCACTGTATGGAGAGTACTGGGGTAGAGAGGCCCAGAGGGGTGGGAGAGGGTACCTCAAAGTCACACAGTCAGACAAGCTGGTTCTTGCCCAGAATGGAGAGAGAAGCCACTGGCCACCCCAGCTACCCAGGAGGTGACCAACTAGCTTCCCTCTTGGTATCTTTGATTCCCCTCCTCTGAGTTCCAACTTTCATACCAGTATCCAAAGAAGTGATTATAGACTCCCACTAGACCATATTCTTCTCCTGTTTGAAACCTTTCCCAGGCTCCCAAGGTCTCAGCCTTCAGCCTGGCATTGAAGACCCTCCAGTGTCTGGTCTCCAGCCCCTTGCATCCTCTGCTCAAGCCCCATCACAATTCTGGCAACCTGAACACTTCTGATCTTTCACTTCTCCAGGCCTTTGACCATCTGTGCCCTCTGCTGCTCCTCCCCTCTCACTTGACTCACTTCTACTGGCCTTTATAAAGTTATTCCCATACTCCTAACCAGGGCTGCTATGCTCTCTACTTTTGCACTCCTAACCAGCTGGTACTTTTTGCATTTTCTGCATTTATCCTGTCTCCATGGCTACCCTGTAAGTTCCACCAAGGCTGGGCCTAAATGTTAATTATAATGATTATACTTCACTGAACTGTTTCCAAATAGTGTTCACATCCAAAACTTCTGTGGGATGGAAATTACATCCCCATTTTATAGAGGGGGAAACCAAGGCCCAGGGAGTTGAGGCACAAGGCCCAAGATCACAGAGCAGGCTCTCTGTTCCAGGCTCTCTGTTCTCTTCACACCTAGGGATTCCATGCTCCGCATCTCTCCTCACAAAATCCCCCCTCTCCTTGAAGGGGATATACTTCCTGATCCTTCAGCTTCCCCAGACAGCTCTCTCCTACCCTTAAACTCTGCCACTACTCCTACACATACATACTCTTGACTGTGAACTCCACAGTAGGGGGAGGAGGGGTGTGTTTGCCAAAGTGCACCCACAAAGCACAGCCCAGTGCCTGGCATACTGTGGGTGCTCAATAAACTTACTGGGTTTAAATCTGGGCCCACTCCAGGGGAAGCAGGGGCCTGGTTGATCTCAGTACTGTCCTCAGCTTGGGCCCTCTCTGAACTCTGGCACATTCCAGCTGCCTTTTGGGAGAAAGAACATCCCTTCCTGCCCAGGTCCTAGTGAGACAGGCATCCCAAGACCCACTCCCTCCTCCCTCCCTCCCTGGGCTCCAGCTGCTGCCGGCCCTCCAATAAAGGAGAGGCCCTGAGCCGGCTATTTTGGTATCTGGGGGGTGGGCACCCGCAGGGCTAAGGTTACCCTGGTATTAAGGGCTCCCTGGGGCAGGACTATATAACCCCAGAGGGACTGCCCCAGGCTGACTCTGCTCCTTTCCAGCCAGAGCCACTGCCTTGCCCCCAGGAGACTGAAGACATGGTGAGTGAGAACCCCCAGCCCCTGCCCCAGCCCCTAGACCTCAAGACAGCCTCACCCTTGGAAAGAAAGTAGCTGGTTCCCAGTCCAGCAAGAGGAAAAAAGATGAATCCTCCCTTTCTTAGTACCACTAATAGGGAGCATGGAGAATGATGGCTTAAAGGACCCATTCAAGGATAATCTGCTCAGACACTCCACTCACAGGAGCTCAGTCCCTCTCAAAGCACGCTCCATACCTTCCTGTACTCCATCTTCCAAAAATCCTCTGAGACCAGCCAGGCGAGGATTCCTACTCCTATTTTACAAATGAGAAAGTAGAGGTTCAGACAGGGTGAATGAGTGGGTCAAGGTCACACAGCAAGTCTGGGACTCAGAGGAGGCAGGCTCGGGGCACTGTGGAGGGGAGGAACCTTCCACTTGTTGGATAGCGTGGAGGGATAGAGACTCAAGGTCTACAGATAGGAATTTGGAGAAGCAAGTGAAGCAAGTCCCCTCAGCAAAGAGGTCATAGGAGGGGGAAGCCTAGAACCAGAAGAGTTGCTTTAGAAGAATGGACTCAAAGAACCCCGAATCTAATCCATTGCCTCCAGAGAGGAATAGGGATTGGCCCATGGATCTCTTTGCCCAACCCTCACCCCCCAGGCACCCAAGAAGGCCAGGAGAAGGGCAGCGGCAGAGGGCGGAAGCTCCAGTGTCTTCTCCATGTTTGACCAGACTCAGATCCAGGAGTTCAAGGAGGTGAGTGAGGGGAGAGAAGAGACTGAAGGCTGACCAAAGATACCCTGCTGCCCCTCTCCCCACCCCTTTCCTGGAATGTGCACCTGTTTGGGGGGAGGGGAAGAGTTTAGAATTCCTTGCTCCCCTCCCAGCTTGGGGTGTAAGAGAACAGCTGGCTGGGGACCAGAATGTGATCTGCCTGGGGTAGGGATGCTGAAGCCTGGCCATGGGGACCTAACTCCTCCCTACCCCTGCCCTCCACAGGCCTTCACCGTAATTGACCAGAACCGTGATGGCATTATTGACAAGGAGGACCTGCGGGACACCTTCGCAGCCATGGGTGAGCCCCCTACCCCACCTGTAAAGATTCAAGGCTGCAGAGTCCTGGAAATTCAGCAGCCTTGCGTTCCAGCCCTGCCAGCTCCACCCTGGGCCTCAGTCTACCCAGATGAAAAATCAGTGGGATGACCTGAGTTTATGAGAAGCATCATCCCCTGGACCCAGAACCTCACTCCAGCCCATGCTTCCCCCCACCCTGCTCCAGGGCGCCTCAATGTGAAGAATGAGGAGCTAGATGCCATGATGAAGGAAGCCAGCGGTCCCATCAACTTCACTGTCTTTCTGACCATGTTTGGGGAGAAGCTCAAAGGTGAATGAAGTGTCCTTGCTCCAAGCCCTCAGACCTTTCAGGGAGAGACCCTTCAGGGACCCTTCAGCTTCATGTGCCCTCTGACTCCCAGGTGCCGACCCCGAGGACGTGATCACTGGAGCCTTCAAGGTCCTGGATCCTGATGGAAAGGGCACCATCAAGAAGCAGTTGTAAGTGACCCCCTCCAACTGCTCTCACACAGAAAGCCTCCTTAAATTCCTACCAAGGGTTAGGCATTGCCAGGGATGAGGGAGAAATTAGGACTGGAAATGGGTGATAGGAATAAATTTTCACAGCACATATGGGGGCAAGGGCAAAAGAGGGGAGACCAGAGTGTTTGGGAGACCAGTGAGGGATCTAGAGTGACCTCGGTTTTCAAGGCGAGACTGCGAATGGAAACAAGGATGAGGTAGGAGGGAGTGGAACAGAATCACGAAGCCCAATCTCAACTCCCTGTATGTCACCTCTCTCCAGCCTGGAGGAGCTGCTTACCACGCAGTGTGACCGCTTCTCCCAGGAAGAGGTGAGTGGGGGAGGGGCCCGGAAGAAGCAGAGGGGGTGGGGTGCGTAAGGAACAGGTAAGCGACGCCCGGTGTCTTTCCCCAGATCAAGAACATGTGGGCGGCCTTCCCTCCTGACGTGGGCGGCAACGTGGACTACAAGAATATCTGCTACGTCATCACGCATGGCGACGCCAAGGACCAGGAGTAGGGAACTCACTCATGCCTCTGCTGGCCAATGCCTTCCTGCCAGTCAGACCACCCACCTCAACTCCTAATAAAATTGAACTGGTCTTTGTTTCTTACCGGCGGCGCCTTCAGTGGGTTTCTGTGAGAGGGAGTTAGACTGGGCTGAAACACTGCCTGGCACAAAGCGAGTACCCAACAAATGAATGAATACACAGTGGCCCGGAGGCCTGGGTGGGGCGGTTCCACCCGGTACGCCCGCCACTTATTTCCGCCGAGAAAGAGAAGACTCGCGTGGCCTCAAGGAAACTCAGTTTTTATTGAAGTCACAGCTTGGGTGAAGAGGGGCGGGAGTTCAGGGGTCAGGGAATCGTGAAGTGGGCGGAGGGAGAGTGGGGGCGGAGCCAAAGGCGGGGCTACACACTCCAGGATCGGGAGAACCTGTTAGCCCGAGAACCCAGCGCAAGGGCGGGCATTACAAGGCTGGAGCGCCAGGGTTAGGCGCTGGGCGGCCTGGGGCTCGGGGATTGGAGAAGAGACGAACTGAAGGCGGAGCCGAGGTAAAGCAGGGCCCCGGCGGGGACCTCAGAGAGCGTCCGACTGCTCGCCCTGAGCCTGGCTCTGCTGCATCTGGGCCTGCATCTTCTCCAGCATCTCTTGCATGCGGCGCAGCTGTGTGGGGCAAGATTGCAGGCGGTGGAACCGGGCGAAGCCAGAAAGGGACTTTGAAGAGGATTTGGGGCCTTGGTCCTGGGGGAAGCGAGGTGCTTTCTCACCTCTTCGTCTTTCTCGCGGATCAACTTCTCCGTCTCGGCCAGAGGCAGCATGGGCAGCGGGATCTCTGTGGCGCTCTGGCGGGAAAGCTTACTAGGGGATAGGGGAAAGGGACAGGAGTCAAGGGCGGGACCCGTGGCTGTGGGTCACGGCCGCGAGGCAAGGTCTCGGGCGAGATTGGGGTCTAGGAGGCGGGGTCATGTTTTTGAGGTTAGAGACGTAAGCAAAATGGGTGGGGAAAGACTCCGGGAGAGAGATCTGGATGGTGAAGGCGGGGTCATGGATGGTGAGGGCGGGGCCTTAGAAGCACTTAGGAGTCAGCTCGGGCTCTTACCTACGGCTGGCTCGATCACGCGCCCCAGGCCGGGCCAGGCTCTGTAGGCAGCGGGCCCGGTAGCCCTCGTAGAGCAGATCGTGCGTCACCTCCTTCAGATCCTGCAGGTGTGTCTGCACCAGCATCCGTCGCAGGTTCAGGAAATCGCAGTGATGTGGGTTCTCCACTGGGGGGCGGACCGGCGAGCGTCAGGGTCCAGCCCTGGGTCGGGTCTGCCCGGAGTCTGCCGCCGCTCTAGGGGAGGGTCCGCGGTCTCCAGCCCAAGGACCCCTCTTTTGGCTCCTAGGACCCCCGGGGCCAGAGATCGTCCCAACTTCACATGTTGGGTGCAGTTGACTCGGAGGCGCCTGGGCTCCCTGCTGGCCTCAGAACGCGTTCTCCTCCTTACTCACCCTCCACGGTACCCCAGGAGTAGCGGCGTCCCCTCACCGGTCGGGTCCCGCCGTCCCTCACTACCTCGCATGAACCGACGACTGCGAAAGGGATGCTTTCCTAGAGCGCAGGTGTCAGGGATCATCATTGGCCCCTCCTGGGCAGAAACCTCTTTCTTAGCTTCCACCTCGACATCCGCCTCCTCTGCTTCTCTGCCCCTTCCTCCTTTGCCTCTGCACCTTCATCTCCGCATCCTGCCTCTTGAAGTCTTCATCCTCATCAGAGTCACAATCGGGGAACTGGTAGATGCTGATCTCCTCCTCCTTCAACTGGTCCCGGATCTCAGAGAAACAAATGCAAAGACACTGAGAAACAGAGGCTGTGAGCAACAGACATTGCATGGCCAGAGACAGTGAGGTATAGGTACAGATAGTGGGTGGTCAGAGACAGAGACGAAGACATGAAAGACAGAGATGGTGAGAGATGGACATACAGAATGACCAAAACCAAAATCTGAGACAGTGAGAGACAGAGACATGGATGGTGAAAAACTGAGACAAAGACACTCTAACAGCAAAGACAGGCTGGTGAGATTCTAAGATGAGGCAGACACCAAAAGACCAAGAGAGAGAGACATAGCAAAAACAGAGGGAGAGGGCTCTGGGGACACTGGAGGGGGGTCATCAGCATGCTGGGGCCAGAGGGCTATCAGGAATCATTGTGTCTATGCCCCTGCCCTCAGACAGGCCTTAGCCAAGCATCCAGCCCAGGAATTCTATCCTGACCCTCCAGAGACATGGCTCCTTTAGGCAGCTTACTACCCACTTTCTTCAGAAACTTTCTCCCACAGTCTAGCCTGACACATCACGCTCCAAAAAGGCTACCACAAGATCAAAGAAGTCAAAGCTGAGTTCACCTTTGATCATGTCTTTGGGCTTCTTGTGGGGCCAAAGGTCAGAGGTCAGCACACATACCTTCTGCTTGAGGGCCTGGGTTTCCTTAGGCATCAGGGCATCTGCTTTGCCAATGACTGGGATGATGTTGACCTTCTCGTGCACCGCTCGGAGGAAGGCCACATCCAGGGGCCGGAGCCTGTACCCAGGGATTGGTCAGGGCTCATCTTCAGGGCTCAGAGACCCCCCTAAGCCCTCCCCAAATGCCCCAACCCCCAGGGTGCCCCCCAGACCCCCGGCCAAAGGGTGAGATGAAGTAGAGGCAGCAGTGGACACGGGAATCCTGGATGTTCTTCCGGTTCAGGCCACTCTCATCCCTAAGATACTGCTCAAATTGCTCTTCAATGAAGCGCACCACGGGCAGCCAGCTGGGGTACAGGGAGAGAGCGTGTGGTCAGAGGTCAGGGGCCACAGGTCAGGGAAGGGGCCAAGGCTAGCCAGGACTGTGGCGGTGGGTGAGAAATCATTTTTTGGCTCCAACCAAAGACATCAGAAGAAACTGGCAGGGGTGTAGGTGAGATGTCAGGAAGCACAGGGCACTTTGGGCCACATGGCCACCAGAAACAGGCCCCACCTTTTGGGTCAGGATGGGTGGGGGCCAGGACAGACCAGCCCTGTAACTGACCCCTCAGTATCCACAGAGTAGCCATATGGGGAGCCTTAGCCCCCATCCCCTCTCCCACTCCTCACCAGTCTGAGCAATCCACTGAGTCCCCAAAGCCAGGTGTGTCCACCAGGGTCAGCTTCACCTTAATGCCCCCCTCCTCGATCTCCACGCCCCGGCGCTCGATGGTCAGTGTTCGTGTCAAGCGAGCTATGGGGCAGGGAGAGGTCAGGGAGCTGGGTAGGGGTCTGAGGCAGGACTAACTTCCTTTCTCAGTATCAACGGTCCCCACTCATATTTCAGGGGAAGAAACTGAGTCTCAGAGAAAAGCAGTGAGCTGCCTGAGTATCCCCAGAAAGTCATGGGAGACCCAGAGGGAAAGGAAAAGAGTGCAACCTGGGGACGTGGGGGAGGAGGCAACACAGAGTGCCTGGAGAGGATGGGGAGGGTCTTACCACTGGCCTCTGGCAGTTGCCGATCCTCATAGAGGTTGGTGAGAAACAGGCTGTTAATAAGGGTGGATTTCCCCAAGCCTGACTCCCCTGTGGACAGGACATGCCCAACTGGTCAGGTGAGGGGACAGCCAGGGTCTCTTGAGGACCGCCTCCCGCCCCCCGCCCCCTCTCCAAAACACCCAGACCTGCCACCATGAGTGTGAAGTCAAACCCCTTCTTGACGGACTTGCGGTGCAGCTGGTTGGGGAGGGCGGAAAAACCCACATACTCTTTGTCCTGTTGGTGGGGGGTAGACAATATGAGGCTGCTGGAAGCAACAGGCAGGGCCCCCAGTACAACCTGAGCTCAGTGGCTAGGAGAAGTCAGCCTACTATGGGTTGACCTGGGCCTGGCTACCCCAGGGGTTTGGGGGTTAGGGGCAGAGATACCCAGATTCCTGGGCATAAGGACTCACCATGGCCCTGCTAGCTGTCGTTGCACCTGCTTTCGCTCCCCACTTCCTCTGGTGGGGCAGGAAGTTGAGTGCAGCAAACAAGGGGGCAGGCAATGCAGGAAGCTGAGATGCTCGAACTGGCCCAGAGAGGTAAGGAAAGCCAAGACCAAGAATACCTGGAGTCCCCACCTCCTGGATCCCTTTCCTTATCACCCCTATAGGAAGCTTCAATCCCTCTTCTCTACACACCTTTATTCCAAGCCCCACTGTAGCCCCATCACCCTGGTGGGAGGTGGGGTGTAGGCAGAGAGGAAGGAAGCAGGCTGGTCTCTCTAGCAAGTGAGATGAAGGCTTTGACAGAGAGTGTTAAAAAAAATGTTTCCAGGGTCTGAGTGGACCAAAAGCCATAACGGAATTGGAGGTGGGAGGAGCCATCAGTTTTCCTCGCCAGCTCATGCAGTGGATTCTTAAAAGGACTTCAGGTCTTCGGACACCCCTGCTAGAGAGACCTTCCTGCAGGATCCTGGCCAAGGCACTCGCCTGCACAAACCTCTTCAGGGGCTTCCCAGTGACCTCAGAATCAAGTCTGAGTTCTGGCTTGGCAGCCAATGCCTGCCCTGTCTGACCTCATCACCCTGTCTCTCACTTGCCCTTGGCAAATGCCCATATCCTTGGCTCTTCCCACACTGAGCTTTTCCTTCTGCACCAGGTGAAGTCCTCTTCATCCATCAAAGGGTTGATTCAAAGGGCTCTCCTTCCTCCTCTGATCTTCCTCCACCATGATCTTCCACCACCATCCTAGGCAGAGGCATTGTCCCTCCTCTGGACTCCCCAGCACCTTTCGCAGGCCCCTCCAAGGCCCACATGTACTTCCCTGACTGTCTCTTCTATTCCTGGCTGAGCTCTGAGGACAGGGCCCATGTCTTCCTAATGTCTATATCCCCAGTGCACAGGGCCTGGCACAAAGAAGGGGCCAATTAATAATGTGCTAGATGTTGGGGCCGGCCCCGTGGCATAGTGGTTAAGTGCGCGCGCTCCACTGCTGGCGGCCCCGGTTCGGATCCCGGGCGCGCACCGATGCACCACTTGTCAGGCCATGCTGTGGCGGCGTCCCATGTAAAGTGGAGGAAGATGGGCACGGATGTTAGCTCAGGGCCAGTCTTTCTCAGCAAAAAGAGGAGGATTGGCATGGATGTTAGCTCAGGGCTGATCTTCCTCACCAAAAAACCATAAATAAATAACAATAATAATACGCTAGATGAATAAATGCCTGAAAGAATGAGTGAATGAAATTAGTCAAGGTCAAAGGTTGAGAGGCTACAGACCATGTAAAAGGAGCCTTGCTTTGGAGGCAGAAAGAATTCCCCAAACCTCAGCTCTACCACTTACTGTGTGACCTTGGGTGAGTCATTCAACTTCTCTGAACTGCAGTTTCCTCATGTCACATACATTTCCACTTTGTTATCAGGTCTCAGAGTGGTTCTGGATGACAATGGGATTTGGACTCAATCAGTTAAATATACAAACCCTGGCTTTAGCATTTATTAGCTAGGTGACCTAGGGCAAGTAAATTAACATCTCTGAGCCTTTAAAGCTAGCCTCCTTACTATGACTTACAAGGCCCTGCTTGATCTGGATCCTGCCTACTGCTCTAACCCCATTTTCTTTCTCCACTCCTTTTTATTCTATCTCTTATTTCCCTTTTAGCCACTGTTATGGACTGAACTGTGTCCCCCCAAAATTCATGTGTTGAAGCCCTCACCCCTAATGTGACTACATTTGAAGACAGGGCCCTGGGGCCGGCCCGGTGGTGTAGTGGTTAAGTGTTTGCGCTCCACTGCGGCAGCCCAGGGATCGCAGGTTCGGATCCCGGGCAGGGACAGACACACTGCTTGTCAGGCCATGCTGTGGCAGCATCCCATATAAAGTAGAGGAAGATGGGCACAGATGTTAGCTCAGGGCTAATCTTCCTCACAAAAAAAAAAAAAAAGACAGGGCCTTGAAGGAGGTAATTAAGATTAAATGAAGTCATAAGGGTGGTACCCTGATCCAACAGGCCTGGTGCCCTCAAAAGGAGAAGAGACACCAGCAATCTCTCTCTACGCGGGCACGGAGAAAAGGCCATGTGAGGACACAGTGAGAAGGCAGCTGTCTGCAACCCAAGGAGAGAGTTCTCACCAGGAACCAACCCTGCTGGCACCTTAACCTTGGACTTCCAGTCTCCAGAACTATGACAAAATAAGTGCCTGCTGTTAAGCCTCCTTCTCTGTGGTATTCTGTTCTGGCAGGCTGAGCAGACTAATGAGCCTCAGCGCTCACTCCTTTCCCTCCTCACCCTAATGCAACCACTCTAATGTGCATAATGTGTAATTTTTTGGTTTGTATAAGTTTTTTAAAAGATGTAGTATACAGTACATGTTTACACAAATCATTTTATATATGTATGAATACATATTTCTGCTTGTTAACTTTTTCATTCAGCACTATTTTTTAAGATCCATCCTTGTTGCCATGTGTATATCTTATCCTTACTTCAACCTCATTTCTATACCGTTCTCTTCATGTAACCTTGGGAAAGTCACATCTCCGGGCTTTACTTTCCTCATCTATCAAATGGGATTGGAAGCTCCTGCCACATTGAACTCACAGGGGCTGTGTAAGGTTCATATGATTATAGGGACATATAGTGATTAAGAGCTATGTGATCTTACTAGCTGTGTCACCCTGAACATCTTAGTTTAAACTCTCTGTGACTTTATCTGTTTCTTTATCTGTGAAATGGCACCATTAATAATTCTACCTCATAGGGTGATGATGAGGATTATATGGTCTAATACACATAAAGCTCTTAGTACCATGCCTGGCCTTTGAGATGAGCTCACACAGAATGCAAGTTATTGCTATTACATGAGCTGAGGGGTGTGACAGTGCCGCCAGCTCAAATCTAGGGACTGCTCTTCTGGATTAGTTGCTAAGGATCCAGACAGAGTGAATCAGTCAGGGCTCGGCCCTCTGGGGAGACAGAGACAGCCACAAGTAAGTGTGACACACAGCATTGGTGCTAAAAATGTAGCGTAATGGGGATAAACAAAGGACTTGGAGAAGCCAAGGGAAGGGATAATTACACCCCCCACCCCCACAGCAACCCTTCTTCCTGCATTTCTCATCAGGCTGAACAGCCCTATGGTCTTAGTTAAAACTTGGAACTCCTGGGGCCGGCCAGGTGACATAGTGGTTAAGTTCACGCGCTCTGCTTCAGCTGCCCGGGGTTTTCAGGTTCAGATTCCAGGCATGGACCTACCACCGCTCATCAGGCTATGCTGTGGTGCCACCTCATATACAAAATAGAGGAAGATGGGCACAGATGTTAGTGCAGGGCTAATCTTCCTCAACAAAAAGAGGAACATTGGCAATGGATGTTAACTCAGGGCCGATCTTCCTCACCAAAAAAAAAAAAAACTTCAGAACTCCTCCCTCTCTCACTCTTCACAAGTATATCCAATTGGTTTCCAAGTCCTTCCTATCGATCAGAAAAATTGGTCCCCTTCTCTCTGCCCCCCACCCCCTGCCCTTTCCTGGGTTCAGACTCTGATCAGCTTCTCCCTGAGTTATTCAACAGCTTTAAGAAAATAACATGTTTATTCACTTATTTATTGTATAATCAACACATATTCTCATAGAAAAATTAGAAAACACAAGTGGATTAGAAAAATTTACATCTAATATCACTACCATGATAGAACCCCAATTTGATTTTTATCCTTCTAGATTTTCTCCCATGCCTATACATATAAATATATATTTACAAAACTAGGATCATCCAATAACTTTGGAAATCTTTTTTCACTTCATGTGTTCTCTAGATCTTTCTATTATAATAAATACACATCTACATTATCATTTTTATAGATGCTTAGTATTTAGCTTGTTTCCTAGTCCTCCCTGTGATAAACAAGGCTGAGCTGGGATGAACATGTTTGTGGTACTATCACTGTGCGCTTGTCCAACCATTTCCTTGGGCCCAATTTCTATAAGGAGAATTACTGAGTCAAAGGAAGTCACATATTTAAGGCACTTGTGCATATTAACAAATCATCCTGTAGAAAAGGCTCTTGGCTGGTCTTCGTGCTAAGTGTAGAGATGACACGAATTAATAGTGACACAATATTCCATTTACATGCTTACTAACTCCAACAAATTATGCCCCATCATTCATATGATAAGGTTTGCGGCCTGTCTGCTTGAAGAAAGGAAGGGCCCCCCTTGAGCTTCCTATGGGGCAGTGTATGGTGGACAGCAGTTTTCCCATTTAACAGTCATCTGGATTAGTTCTTTTTCACCTTGCCCTCATGTCTTCATAACTACCTATGCCCCCATCAGACATCCCTGGAGGGGCTTCTGTATCTTTAGATCTGAGTTCAGATTCAGACCTAATAACTCCAGGCTTCGTCTTCTCAAAGTCAGAGCCAGCTCTGCAAGTGAGTATGGTGTGTGAGCTGGCCAGCCTTTGGGGGAGGCTCCTCCAAGGGCAGCTGGCTCTTTGCCGTTTGGTACCCTCTTACCTCTGTTTCCCAGCACAAGTGCCTAGCACATGGTGGATCCCCAGGAAATGTTTGTGGAACAAATGAATAAACTTACCATTCTATCTCTAGCTTCCACTGCTTTCCTATCATGTAAACTCATGACACATTAAAACATAACTATGCCTTAGTTTCCTGAAGATAGGTCTTAATCATCTTTGGATCTCAAACTTCTGGCATATAATAGGTTTTCAATTAGTGTATGGTCTGCTGTTCATTTCATTCCCTCTGCCTGGAGGTCTTCACTCAGCCCTCACTTCAGCCAGGCTCTAGACTTTGCTGAAATCTTAGCTGTCTTGAAAGGGTCAGCTCAAAAATGCCACCGTCTTCCTTGGTTACTCCAGCCAAAAGAGTAATAGCTGATATTTTTTGCTAAGTGCTTTACATATATCAATTCTCAACCATTCAAGTTAGATACTATCATCCCCATTTTACAGTTCAGGAAACAAAAGTAACTTCTCCAAGGTCAAACAGTAGTAAATGACAAGGCCGAGAATCTAACTCTGCATTAATGACCTTAAAGAAAGTGTCCACAGCCACTAAACTCTACAGAAGGTATCTTTCTCTGCACTACACTCCTTGCATATCTTGGTCATAAGGTTAGTACAGAATATGTCACATCATCTGCACATCTCCATATTCTACTGGACCGAGAGCTCTCTGAGGAGTTTCTTTGTATTTCCAGGGCCTAGACGGTGTCTAGATATTGGTTGGTGATCAATTAAATATGTATTGATTGATATTATGGTCCCTGTTTCTATCAGTGTCTAACATCCATACATACCAGGCACACAGAGCCATGCAGGCTCATTCCCACAGATTAGAACCTTTCCTCCTCTCCCACACCATCTTGAACAGATCCATGTAACTCTCATGTCCTCACAGTCCTCTATTTTTCAGGAATTGTGTGCTTGCCCCTTTAAACTGGTAGCACTCTAAGAACAAATCTTACATGTGTTTGATCTCTTTATGCCAAACTGTTGGCTTAGCACTGAGGTGCTAATAAATGTGAATTAATATATAAACCTCTGCTACCCCTCTCCATCATTAGACCGGCTGCAGGCATTTCCAGGCACTCCCCTCTCCCCAAAGGCAACTTGGGATCATGCTTGTGATCAACTTGTGATCTGCTGGAACACAGCCCCAGCCAGGGCCCCACCAAGCTGGAAAAGAGGGTTTAATGTTTCAGCCTCTCCCTGGGCTTGGCCTTTGTAGGGCTGTGGATCTGTCCCTAGCCTCCCCATGGCCTTTTTCTTTGTGTTTCTGTCTCTTTGTCTCTGCTTATTTCACTCTTTGTTCCTCTGCCTCTGAGCCTATTTCTCCCCCGGCTCCCTGCCTTTTCTTATAGCTCCTCTGACTCTGCTTCGATGACTTTATATTTCTACATCTCTGTCTCTGGCGGCCAATCTTTTTCTCCTGTATTTTCAGTCTGCCGCTGTCTCTCGGTTTCTCTCTGCCTTTGTGTCCTCTCTGACTAAGGGCTCCTAGGTTATGACTTTATGTCTGTGAGTCTCTATTCTGGGCCCCAGGTCTGATTCTATCCGCCGGCCTCTTCCCAGCATTTATCTGGCGCCAGCCACTAGCCTCTCCTCCTGCCTCGGTCTCCCCGAGCCCAGCCCACCCCCGGCCCCACCCCCAACCCTCGGCCTCTCGGACCGGCCCCGCTTTGTTTCCAGCGTCTCGGCGCCCCGCCCCCGCCCCGTCTGGGGTCTCCGCCGCCCTCTGCCGCCCTTTGTCTGCCTTGATCTTTCCCCCACCCCTTTCTCTGGGTCCGTCTTTGGATCTCTTTGTCTCTCCAGGCTGGGGTGGCTGGCGCTGTCGGCCAGCCGGGGAGGTCGGCGCAGGTAGCCCCACAGGGCGACCATTAGGCAGCGTCTTCGGCCCTCATCACCCAGCTCTAGCCCAGGAGGCACACGGTTAATACCACCGAGTTCGGGCAACTGTTCCTCGGCTTAGAGTAGCCCTCTCCGCGGCACGCGGCCGCCCGCCAGCCACCGAGCTCGGGAGGACGGGAGCGGCCCCCACAGGCGTGCGGCTCCTCCGAGGTCCTAGAGCGGCTCGGTGCGGCCCAGCGCTTCCGCTTCCCGTCCCCGCCCCCGGCGGCCGCCCCCGGGACGCCTGGGTCCGAGACCCCTCCCGATTTGGCGCGGATCCCGCGTCCCGGAGCCGCCAGCGGCTCGGGCACCGGAGCCCAGCCGAGGAGCTCTGGAGGGCACCGGCGTGGCGGAGCCGGTGGTGGCCGGGAGGTGAAGGGGCGGCTGCGTGCCGGAAGGAGCAGCAGGTGCAGTGGCGGACGGCGGCGCAGGCGGGGGTCACCAGGCGCCGCGCCCCGCACCTCGGACCCGGACGCTGCCCGGTGTCCGCGCCGGTCGGCAGAGGGCAGCGGCAGGGCGCCGCGGGCCGCACATGCCTGTGTGACCGTGGGATTGTGTCTGTCTCCTTGCTCAGGGCGGCGTGCTGGCGATGGAGCGCGCGGTGGAGCCCTGGGGCCCGGATCTCCATGGCCGGGAGGAGAGGGAGCAGCTGAGAGGCGCCCGCACAGGTGAGGGCGCGGCGGTTCGCCGCCGTGGGCAGGTAATGGCTGGGTGGGGACCCCGGTGTTGGTTTTACCTGGCCGAGACCCAGAAAAATCGGATATGAACTGTGCTTCCAGAGAGAGAGGGGGAGGGGAGCAAAGGCCAAGGGAAAGAGCCAGTGTTTCTGAGAACCTACTGTGCGCCAGGCCTTAATGGGCGTCATCTCAAGGATTCTCCCCTTCCCGGACAGTCATCACCATTCGCACTGCCTCTGCCCTACTTCAAGCCTCATTCTGTCTCATCCTGGCAATTGCAGCAGCCTCCCCTCAGCCCTTTTCTTTCCAGTGATACACTCTACAGCCACACTGATCTAAGTCCAATCTAATCCTGTCTCCCTTCTCAAAAACCTTCCCTACCTCCCTTCTGCCCACTAATTAAAAGCCTTACCCTAGTGTTCAATCCAGTCCTTACATGCTTAATCTAGTCCCAACATCCCTTTCCAGCTTAATCTTCCATTCCTCTCCATGGTTTACTCTTTTCTCTGCTGTGAAAGCCCAGCCTTGTCTCCTTATTTCCTCTCTCATGACAGCACAGTTATTCTGAGCCAACAGTTATAATTACTTATGCTTTATTTTATCTCTCCTACCAACCCCAAGCATCTTGAGGGACAGGTGTGTGCTGGGTCCTCTCAGATACACACAAGATGATTGAAGTAACAAATTACAGAATGGGCTAATATGAAAAGATAAAATATAAATAGCAAATACTAGTTTTTCCAAATAGAGACAATATAATGTAGTGGTTAACACAGGCTTGGGAATCAGACCTGAGTTAGAAACCTGGCTTTGCTACTTTCTAGCCTTTATAACCTTGAGCAAGTAACTTAAATTCTCTGAGTCTTCATGTCTGTAAAATGGGGATAGTAATAGTATTACCTCGTAAGATTGTTTGCAAGCATCCAGTAATGCTTAGTTCAGTGATTGGCACATATTAAGGGCACAGAATAAGGAAGTTCTATTATTAATAAGAGGCACAAACAATAATAAGTGCTTCAGAAGTTCGGAGGTGAGAGAGTGAGAGAGAGCTTTGTGACCTCAGATTGTCAAGGAAGCCTTCCTGGGAAGGTTGCTATGGAAGATAGGGGCTGAGCTAAAGGGCAGGGTCTACGACTTCCTTTTCTTTCCCCAGGTCTAGGGAGTGAGAATGTGGAGCTTTCTCACCCGGATGAGTTTGAACATACCCCACAGGAGGATGACTTGGGGTTCAAGGAAGAGGAAGATTTGGCCCCAGGTCATGAAGTAGGAAATGCCTCTCTCAAACCGGAAGGCATCCAGACCTGGGATGACTTGTGGGTCCAGAGAGAGGGGCCAGGAAAACCTCAGGCTCGGGACAGAGGCCCCCGGCTGCTGGGAGAACCACGCTGGGGCCAGGCTAATGATCGGGCTGCTGTGTGTGGCGAGTGTGGCAAGAGCTTTCGGCAGATGTCAGATCTAGTGAAACACCAGCGGACCCACACAGGGGAGAAACCCTACAAGTGCGGGGTCTGCGGCAAGGGCTTTGGGGATAGCTCTGCCCGTATCAAACACCAGCGAACTCATAGTGGTGAAAAACCCTACAGAGCCCGACCACCAGCCCAGGGCCCCCCAAAGATTCCTCGATCCAGGATCCCTGCTGGTGAGCGCCCCACTATCTGTGGTGAATGTGGCAAGAGCTTCCGGCAGAGTTCTGACCTGGTGAAACACCAGCGGACACACACCGGCGAGAAGCCCTACAAGTGTGGCATATGTGGCAAGGGTTTTGGCGACAGTTCTGCCCGCATAAAGCACCAGCGGACACACCGGGGGGAGCAGCCACCCCGGCCTGTGATGCCCCGACGGCAGCCATCTCGAGCAGCCACGGCAGCTGCACAGGGACCTAAGGGCCAGGACAAGCCATATATCTGCACCGATTGTGGCAAAAGGTTTGTGCTCAGCTGCAGCCTTTTGAGCCACCAGCGCAGTCACCTGGGGCCCAAACCTTTTGGCTGTGATGTGTGTGGAAAGGAGTTTGCCCGGGGCTCAGACCTGGTGAAGCACCTGCGGGTGCACACAGGAGAGAAGCCCTACCTGTGCCCTGAGTGTGGCAAGGGCTTCGCTGACAGCTCTGCCCGGGTCAAGCACCTCCGCACCCACAGTGGCGAAAGGCCTCATGCCTGCCCGGAATGTGACCGCACCTTCAGTCTCAGCTCCACCCTTCTCCGCCACCGCCTCACTCACATGGAGCCCCAGGACTTCAGCTTCCCAGGCTACCCTCTGGCCCCCCTGATCCCCAGCCCACCCCCCAGCTCAAGCCCACCCCCACCTCCTCTTGGCACCAGCCCCCCGCTGACACCTCGAAGCCCTTCACACTCGGGTGATGGGCCTTTTGGCCTGCCTGGTTTGGAGCCAGAGCCTGGGGGCCCACAGGCTGGGGAGCCGCCCCCACCACTGGAGGGTGACAAGCCCCACAAGTGCCCTGAGTGTGGCAAGGGCTTTCGCCGAAGCTCAGACCTGGTGAAACACCATCGTGTGCACACAGGGGAAAAACCCTACCTCTGCCCTGAATGCGGCAAGGGTTTTGCCGACAGCTCAGCCCGCGTCAAGCACCTCCGCACCCACCGTGGTGAACGGGCTCGGCCACCACCACCATCCACTCTCCTGAGGCTGCATAACCCCCCTGGCACCGCACCCACAGCCCCCCGACCCCGGGTCCGGGCCCAGCCCTCTGTACCCAGCCAGCCCCATGTATGTGGCTTCTGTGGGAAGGAGTTCCCCCGGAGCTCAGATCTTGTCAAACATAGGCGCACACACACTGGGGAAAAGCCATACAAGTGTGCAGAGTGTGGCAAGGGTTTTGGTGACAGTTCTGCCCGAATCAAGCACCAGCGTGGGCACCTGGTCCTGAGGCCCTTTGGGACAGGGGATGGTCGGGCAAGGCCGCTCAAGGAGGAGCCACTAACAGGACTGGAATGATGGGGTCTAGGGAGGGTGGAGGCCCAAGAGACCAAAGGGAGGGTATCTGCTGCTTAAGCAGAGAAGAATGGGCCTGGGAGGTAGTGGGGGGGAGAAGGAGGGGAAGAAACGGGAAAAAGGAGTGAATAGATAGAAATAGAGATTGGAGACAATGACCTTGAAGCTCAGGAAACTGTCCTGGCTGGGCTCAGGCAGGACCTTGCCAGTGTGGTCTATACCCCCAGCTTCTAGAACATTGCCTAGTACACAGTAGGCACTCAGATACATTGAATGAATCCACTGGTCTTAGCCTGAGGGCCTTTAACCCTAAATTACTGCTGCCTCTTAACCAGTTAAGAATTGATCCCTCCCAACCTTGCCCCTGGGAGACCGGCACCTGGAACCAGGGTTTGTTTGACCTTATGAGCTGCAACAATGAGACTTCTGGAGTTTAGGGTGACAGAATGAGGCAGGGGCATCTTGATCATCCTTCTGATAGGGAGAATATTACTGTGTGGCAGGCAGTACCCAGCCTCAGGACACTGGACATGGTCTTAGCCAGAAAGGGTGCTCTTGGACAGAGCCCAGACCTATCTGCCCTGGAGAACCCCAAACCACCTTGACACCTGGACATGGCAGCATAGACCAGGATGGCAGAAGGAGCACTCATCTGCTCCGAATGCCAAGCCCAGGTCCTTCTGGTGGATATCAGCAGAAACAAACTGGCTGGGAAAAGCGGAGGACTGGAGTGAGGAGAGGCCAGAGAAGATCCAAGGCCCAAAAGCCACATCTCCATGTGTCTCCTCACCAATAAACTGCTTCTTGTCTGAGGCTTGGACTCTATTTGTGTGTGAGTGCATGGTGAAAGGTGAAAAAGGTGAATGGTCAACACAAGTGAAACCCATAAGCCATGTGTAAACTTGTGTGGGTCCCTTACCCTCTTTGCGCCCGTCAAATACAGAAGTTCGCTTGGCATAGTCAGCCACTTTCTAGCTCTGACATCGGCTTAAAAAACGGCCACCAAGTCTGTCAACTGATGCCCCTGACCTGAGTTCTGGCTGCTCACAGGCGCCACCTATGCCACAGCAATGAGTGCGACCCTTAAAAGGGAAAACACGCGACGCCACGGGGTGGGAGGGGTGCTCAGTGAGCGCTGTTGCTATGGCGACAGGTACCGGGAGAAATGTGGCCGGCCGGTCTGGTACAGGCGGCCGGTCTGGCACAGGCGCAGAAGGCCCGGACACTGAAGCTCTGCGTACTGGGAAACGCCACCTCCCCGAGACTCTTTATTTGTCGAGAAACAGGTCATTTGGCTGCACAGCCCAAAGGGAGGGCAAAGGGGATGCCTCTTCGTCCCCTGGAAAGGGTAACCGTATTTCCCAGCGACCCGTGCGTCATTAGCAGGAAGACTCCCAATCCTAGCCTTTTCCGAGGTGGGCGCCAATAGGGGGGAAGGGGAAAGAGGAACTGACCTGATTGGCCAGGGACAAAAAAGACTAGGGCGTTCACCCCTCTAAGAAAATAAGTACAGGATCGCTTGGCAACTTCTCGGTCGGGGTGTCTCAGCTAATCTGCGTACAGGAATGGTCCCTGGATAGAAGCTCTCGCGAGATCTTAACCATCGGACGCTTCCCTAGAAACCAATGAAAACCTGCTGCCGTGCGGTTCCTCCTGGTGGTCCCACCCCTGCCAAATTATACACACTAGAAATCCAGAATTTTTCGTTCAGGCCTGGGGTTCTTGGCGGCTTCGGTCCTTAAGTGCACACACACCCCTAGGCCTGAATGGAGGCCTTTTGAGCCTTTGGAAGATCCTCTCTGCTGGTTTCCGTGTCTCCCTTCCCTACCAGGTCAGTCTCCAAGCCGTTCTGCAGTGAACTTTGTAAAATTACATCTGACCATGTCACTCTCCTATTAAAAACCCTGCCGTATCTCGGCATATCTTCTCTGTAAAATGCAACTCCTTAGTTGGCATTCAACGCCTTCCACTTGTGAGGTTTCAGCCCTGTGCCTCTTAAATGTTTCCTTTACACACCCCACCCCCACCCCACCCCTACACACACATTTGTTGACCTCTCCAGTCAAAATACCTCAAGCATTACTTCCTCCCAGGAGCCTTCTAGCCTGGGTTAGAATCTCCTTCATCTGAGCACTTAACACATGGAGACTTCTTGAGGATAATTATTCATTCATAACATCATTACTCACTGTGTGCTATGTACTAGCAATAGAAGGATGAATAAGACAAAGTCTCTGCCCTCAGTTTTTATGCAGAAGATAGACATTGAACAAATAATTACTAGTGTAGTAGGGACTATGCAGGAAGCATACATGCAGGAAGTTTGCATGCAGCAGAGAATCCTGTGGATCAGAGAATCCTGTGATCCAAAGTCCTCTCCAAAGAAGTGGCAATTATGTTTAGACCTCAAGACTGACTTGGAGTAAGCTAAGAGAGGAGGAGGTGGGAGGTGGGATGGGAGATGGACTGTCCTAGGCAGAGTGAAGAGTATGCACCAAATCCTTGGGGGATTCAAGAACTGAAGTAAAGTTTCAGTGGGGCTGAAGGCATAGAGTGAAATGCAGAGTAATGAGGAGTAAGCTGAAGACTTCCAAATTCAACGTTTTACCTCCCAGTCCTAACAGGGGCCTGGGGCACAATAGGCCTCACTAAATACTTTGGTGAACAGTGTCTTTGGAACATGGTGTGCTCTTCACACGCTGTTCCCTCCTTGTCCATCTGACAAACTCCCACTCATCTTTGAAGGTCCTTCACGTTTATCTCCTCAGTGAGGCCTACACCCAGTATCCATTCCCTTCAAGGGAGTTATTCAGTTATTCCCTCATCCCACTATTCTCCTGCCAGAACACCTATTTTCCTAGGTGTTCCTTTTCATATATATATATATATATATAATTTATATTTATATATATTTTTCCTTTTCATGTATAATTTATATATATATATTTGTGTGTGTGTGTGTGAGGAAAACTAGCCCTGAGCTAACATCCGTGCCCATCTTCCTCTACTTTGTATGGGACGCCGCCACAGCACGGCTTGACAAGCTATGCGTCGGTGGGCGCCAGGGATCTCAACCTGTGAAACCCAGGCCGCAGAATTGGAGACAAGTGGTGCGTTGGTGCGCGCCCGGGGTTCCAAACCCGCAAACCCTGGGCCGCCGAAGCAGAGCTTGCGCACTTAACCGCTGCACCACCAGGTCGGCCCCTGTATATCTTTTATAAAGTAAATCTTCTTTACTAGACTATGAGATTCTCAAGAACAGAGACTAGATCTGATTCCAGGTGGATACTTGTGTTTGTAAACGGATGGAGTCCTTTTCCTCCTTTTGCAAGCATCTGTTCCAAAGTCCTCCAACAGCAGGAGGCCCTTCCATAGGGACTTGCACTGTTCCCAGCTGAGTCTCCTCACTCATTCTCTGAATCAGGGCAAGGAGGCCTTCTTTTTGCTAGAGGTGGGGTTCCAGCCATAATCTGGCCCCTGCCTACCTCTCCTCCATTTCCCACATTACATTTCCCCTTGCTAACTCCCTTGGCTCCAGCCCCACAAGCCTTCTTTCTGTTCCTCAAACATGCCAAGCTTATTCTCACCTAAAGGCCTCTGAAGTTCTGTTTAGAACACTTTTCCTCCAGATTTTCAAATGGCTGACCCTTTCTCATCATTCAAGCTTCATCTCAAATATTATTTCCTCAGAGATGCCTTCCTTGCCCACATTAAAGAAGCCCCCCAACCACAGCCACTCGCTATTGCATCATCTTGCCCTATTTCCTTCTTGCACCTAGCATTATCTGAAATTATCTTGTTTATTTACTCGTTTACATTTTTTACACCCTTAGAAGTGCCATAGTAGCCAAGATTTTTGTCTGTTTTGTTCACTACTGCATCTCCAATACCTAGAATGGTGCCAAGCACATAGTAGGGCTCAATATATACTTGATGAGAGAATGAACACAAGCAAAGTGGCTTTTGGGGATCTTGAGTGTGAGTATCTAGGCATTTGCCCCCTCTTCCCAGCTCTGGGGGAGAGCATAAGTTTGACCAGATGTAATCCCAACATCCAAATTACGCCCTGGGCTCTTCGGCCTGAGGCTCAGGTTTGAGTCCTGGCTCTGCCACCAATTTCCTTGTGTAATTTCATTTCTGAGAGAGAATTTGGTGCAATAGAAAGAGCAGTAGCTTTGGAATCTGCTATGTACCAGCTATGTGACTTTGAGCAAATTAATTAAGCTCTCTAAGCTTTAGTTCCCTAGTTTGTCAAAGGGAGATAATACTATTATTATTTTTGTGTGTGTGAGGAGGATCAGCCCTGAGCTAACATCCGTGCTAATCCTCCTTTTTTTGCTGAGGAAGACCAGCTCTGAGCTAACATCTATTGCCAATCCTCCTCTTTTTTTTTTTTGCCCCCAAAGCACCAGTAGATAGTTGTATGTCACAGCTGCACATCCTTCTAGTTGCTGTATGTGGGACGCGGCCTCAGCATGGCCGGAGAAGGGTGCATGGTGCGTGCCGGGGATCCAAACCCCGTCTGCCAGTAGCGGAGCGCGTGCACTTAACCGCTAAGCCACGGGGCCGGCCTGGAGATAATATTATTGATCCCCACATGGCTGTTGTAAAGAGGCTTATGGATTATAAACACTTACTGAATGTTATTTCTCTTTTCATTTCTGAATCTTAGTTGCCCCATTCATAAAATGGTAGAATTAGATATCTTTTTCACGAGAAGTGGAAAATATATATCTTTATATGAAATATCCCAGTTTTTAAATGTTGGAAATTAAAATTTGTGAAAGACCGTTCATTTTTTTGAAATTAATTTTTAAAAGCAAAAATACCCTGAGGGCCAAATAAGATACTTCTGCAGACTGGATTTGGCCCGTGTGCTGCTAAGTCTCTGCCTAGGCTGCAGGTTGTCAAGGATGCTATGTATGATAACTTAGGCAAATCAGTTTACCTCCCTGAACTTCAATTACCTCCTCTGTAAAATAGACCCACCTTTGTGCGGATCTAAGGCGATCAGGTGTGTAAAACGCTTAGCATAACGCTGGCGTATAGTAGGCACACCAAACAACAAGCGGCAGCGGTAGCTCGGGGAGGCTGTTGGTTTGGGAAGTATGCATTCAAGGAGCAGGATATCCCAGAGACCAGGAGACTGGCAAGGCGACCTCAGGAAAGAAGGAGAAAAGACGGGAGAGAAGGAAAAAAGAGAGAAGGGAAGAGGTGAGGAGGCAACAGGGTCCGCCCTCCAGGCGGGGCGCCAGCGAGAGGCCCAGGCCGGGGCGGGAGCGCACGTGGCCTATTTCGGGCGGAGCAGACGTGTCTGGCCGTGGCTGAGACCTACGAGCTGGCCACAGGAGACGAGCCTTGAAGGTACGTTACAACCGGACGGCGAGGACCTTGAACGCCGGGATGGGGCGGCCCGGGGTCCCCGGGAGTTGGGGACAGCGGAGCGTGCCGGCTCTGGGCTCGCCACCCTCCCGGGGCAGTTTGGGCCGGACGCCTGGGTCCTCCGGCCCCTCCCCCTCAGGGGCGGGGTTAGGTGTTCTGACCAATGACCGGCCGCTCTACAGACCCCTCCCCGCCCCTCCCCGCCCCCAGAGCAGCGGCCTCGCACAGTGCCCAACCGCCCGGCGCCCTGGCCTGGGGCAGCACGAGCGCGGAACCTGCGGCTGGTGAGTGCGCACTCCCCAGGGTCTCCGCCCCGATCCCGCCTCCATCCCATGCCCTAGAGCTCCGGGCGGCCGACTCAGGCGCCGAGGAGTGACTCAGCGCGGGGAGGGTGGCGACTTGCTGGGGCTGGAGATTCGAAGTGTTCAGGGCCTTGAATGCCGGGATGAGTGGGGGTGAACGAGTGTCTTTGGAACTGGTCCCGGAGCAGTGCTGGGGCCTAGGGCCAGGGTGAGATGGAGGGGACAGGGCCAGACTCAGAGACCAGGGCAGGGCGGGAGAAGCCACGGCTGTACCGCCTTGCCTGGGCCAGGGCCAGGGCCATGGTAGAGGGGCAGGTCCTGAGCTTCTCACCCAGCTCCCCGCCTCAGGACACCAAGATGCCTGGCGAACAGCAGACAGAGGAGGAGGAGGAGGAAGAGATGCAAGAGGAGATGGTGCTGCTGGTGAAGGGTGAGGAGGATGAGGGTGAGGAGAAGTATGAGGTGGTGAAACTCAAGATCCCTATGGACAACAAGGAGGTATGTGTCCCACACCCTGGGGCCCGTTGTCCCTACATCTGGTCCAGGTCCAGCCTCCCTCAGACAGAAGCCAAGACAGCCAGCCCCTACTTTTCTCTGAATTTGAGGACCTATAATCTCAGGGTTGGCCGCCCATTCTTCTGCCCCACTGCCCATGCTGCCATCTTATGGATGTCACACCTACTGTGCCAGGCTCTGTGCTGGGTGCTGGAGAGTAAACTCTATCCTTGGTTCCCCATGGAACTTGATGTCTAGTGGGGTTAGACAAGTTACCACTCAGCTGCAATCTTGTATGATTGCAGGGTGCAGGCACAGGGGGTGTGGAAGCCCAGAGATGGGAACGTCATGCAGACTTAGGGGTGGGGAGGAGGTCAGGTTAGGTAAGAGCAACAGTAACAGCTGACTCTTGGTAGCATTTACTATGTGCCAGACAATGTTCTAAGAACCTCAATTCTATAACGTAGGTAGTATTTATTCCATTTTACAGGTGAGGAAACTGAGGCCCAGGAAACTGGACAGTTTGGTGACTGGCTCAAGGTCTCAAAGTTAGTAAAGGGATGGCTTATCTGAGACTGAGGGGGCTCTGAGGGGAAGAAGGACTGGCCCTTTCAGTGGCTCAGAGGAGTGAGTGGGGTACTGGGAGAAGTGAAGGCAGGTGGTTCAGTTGTGCTGAAGTATGGATGAGAGGAGGGTGATTGGCCGGCTAGGTGAGTGTCTGGGTTTTACCTGAGGGTGTTGAAGGTTTGAGGAGAGGAGTTTTAGAGAGATCAGAGTATGAGTTAGATTTCCCCATTCGAGACCCTAACTGCCTAACCAGGTATATTTCCACTTCCCAGAACCCTACAGGACTCCCACCCCAGCCAGAGTCCAGCTGCAGGGCTCCCGCTGGGCATGGTTTCTGAACTTAGGCTCCCTCTGATTTCTTCCTGCACAGGGGCCAGTTCCCAGGGAAAGGAAGTTGTGCTGCCCCCTAGTGGATGTAGTGTGCCCTAGGAGGAGGGGGCTGGCTGCTTTGGCCTCCTCTTCCAGTCAAAATAACTATTTAGTTCTGTTTTTCTCAGGTCTCTTGCGCCTATCATCCTAGCTCAGCCTGCCTCTTCTGGCCCTGTGGATTCCCTGATCTCCACCTTTGGCCCATAAGTTAAGAACCCAGACTCCAGAGCTTAGGGTTGACTTCCAACTCCATCACTTACCAGCTGTGTGACCTTGGGCAAGTTTCTTAACGTCTTTGTGCCTCAGTTTCCTCATTTGTAAAAGGGAAATCATAACAGCACCTACTTATTGAGGTTGTGAAGATTAAATACATGTAAAGAGTTAGATGTGTCTGGCGCATAATAAACACTATGTACATATTTGTTGCTATGATTCATTCTTCTCCTGAAAGTTCAGGACCTTGGGCGAGGTCATCCTTCCCGAGATTTTTCAACTCATTTTTATCAAAGGCTTTCTGGGCTGAACCCTGGGGCCAGGAGTGAACAGGGAAACCAACATGGAGGGCCTAGACAGAGGGTTGAGGGCAAACAACTCAAGGCAGTGGGAAAGGCATCACAGAGACGACTTTTGACTTGGGTTTTGAAGACTTAGTGGGGATTTGGCAACTGGATGAGGAGGAAGGGCATTCCAGGAGGAGAAACAGCAAAACCGAAGGCTTAGAGATGAGGCCAGAGAAGTAGATGTGGCCTGAAAGTAGAAGGTGTTGGAAGCCAGCATAAGAATTAGAACAAACTGTTAGGTTATGCAGTGCCACCAGAAGCCTTAAATCAGAGGAGGGACATGATGGGATTTTCTATTTAGAAGAATCATTGGCTGTTATGGGGATACCAGGCCAGATGAGGCTGGTAGCCTGCTCTAAGGTAGTGGCAGCAGTGGAGAGAAGATGGAGAGAGGGAACCCTGATTGGACTGCCTGGAGCTAAGGATGGGAAGGTGGGGGGTGGGCATGGCGAGTCATGAAAGGTATGTAGGGTATCATGTAGCAGGTAAAAGCATTGGTTGAAATTCTAATTCCACCACTGACCAGCTTTGCCTCAGCTTTCTCATCTGTAAAATGGGATAATGAAAGTTAAGATCCTTGAATGCCAGCCTGAGAAGTATCATCTGGGGGACTGGATTTGGAGGAGGAGGGTAAAACTGAGGATTACACACACATCCAACATTTACCACTGTGCCCACAAGATAGCTTGTTAACTTGCTGTGTGGTCTCCCTGAGTCTCACTTTCTATGAAATGGTGATCTCGAAAGCTCCTTCCAGTGCTGACATTCTGTGATTCTTAGCTATCAGCAAATCCCATGGCCAGTCATTGTCCAGAACAGGCCTTAATTATGCTGCACTCAGGGGCTGGAGTATTCTCTCCTGGCCTATCAGAATCCAATCTAAAAAAAAAAAAAAAGAATCCAATCTATCTTGAATGAATAGAAAGATTTTCTCAGAGGGCTCTATGCACATCCAATCCCATCTCCCTGCTTAACCCTTGAGTGGTTTTCTGTTTCCCTCAGGATAAAGTCTCAGCTCTTGAGCCTGGCATTCAAAGCTCTTCACCGTCTGACCTCATCTCTATAATCACTCAACACCCATCCCATGCCCCAGCTTCAAACAGATCTGACCCTTTCTCACCTCTAAGACTTTGTCCATGTGGTCTTTCAGCCTGTACAACTCTCTTCATCTTTTCCACTTACTTTCTCCAGGATAGCTCTTCTCTTTTTCTAGATCAGGTGTCTTAATTTTTATCATGCGTACAGATCACCTGGGGATCTTGTTCAAATTAAGATTTTGATTCAGTAGGTCTGGAGTGGGAGTTGAGATTCTGCATTTCTAACAAGTTCCTCGTGATGCTGATGTTGCTGGTCTGTGGACCACACTTCCTGTAGCAAGGAGCTAGAAGGGAGGGATCGTATTTTATTATACTTTGTACCAAAAAAAAAGGGAGATTCTGACTGCTAAAAGAGTCTGGGGGCAAGGGGTGGGGAGATAAGCTGTGTAGGTGACCTCAAACTTGTCAATGAGATAGAATTGCATTATGACAAAGAAAATAGGTGTTTTGGACAATGACAGACTTCCTTTCAAACCCTGGCTCTGCTATTGATTAGGTGGCTGGCCTTGGGCAGTCACTTTACTTCTGAGTCTTATTTCCTTATAAAATGAAGCTGCAGATACCTAACCCAAAGAGTTGTGAGAATTTAAAATGAGAACCTGGTGAAAAGCACTTAGCACAGTTCCTGGCTCGTAGTGAGTACTCAGTAAATGGTAGTTGTTGTTATTATTATTAATTAGAAAAGTAATATCTGAGGAGGAAGCTGGGATGTTTGCCCTGGTAAGAAAAAAAATAAGTAGGAAGACAAATCACTAACTTCAAATACTCGGATCATCGTATTATTATACTACATCGTATCCCCATGGTACCCTCTTGTTATAGTGTAAATGCCATTTATTCTAATTTTTAAATCTAATAGTTGTACAACTTAAGCCATGGTAGGGCCTTTAATGATCACCTAGTCCGGTATTTGCCAAGCTGTCACATGTATATCGCTCACCTGTTGTTCTCATTTATTTAATGCTTTTCTTCAGATAGATTCACGTTGCTTTGTTAAATAAATTTACCTTCATCTAAACAATAATATTGATAAAATTGTAGGTTTCATGTGATCCATTGTTTTTCTAATATCCGTGAAAATAAATACATAATAATGATAATATGATAAAAATTTGCCTACATAACACTTAGAATTCTCTTGCATCCTGTGATGTGCGTACCTCAAGTTGTGAAATTTTTATCTCACCTAGCCTACCTTGCCTTCCTTGGTTCACTGAGGCAGGGGAGGAGAGTGACTTGCCCCGGGGTCTTAATGACCTAGACTCAGCCCCTCTTACCAAGATTCTTCCTGGGGGCACCCAAGGCCCCTCCTCCTGCAGCTGGAGATACCAAGGGTACTTGTGTGAAGAATTTCTTTTTCATAAGCCAGTGAACCCAGCAAAGGAAGTCTTCACGCTGGTCAAAATCATCTTAAAGAAGGGTACCAAAGAAAAATGGGCCAGAAAAATGTAGATATAATGAGAAAAGTTCTCTCAACACTGGCCGACATGTTGAGATAAACCCAATAGACGTCAAAACCAGGGCAAGACTGGAAAGTGTGACCTTGAATTCAGACTGTGTCAGACCTGCTGTGGGGAGTTTCTCGATTTAAAGTATCAAGTTGTATTTTAACCTTGAATCTCTTTTGGAGAGTGTCCAGCCCTGGTCATGTCTTGGTTATGCAAGTGCAGGGAAGCAGTGTAGCCTACTGGTTAAGGGCAAGCGCTCTCGAGTCGGTCCTGACTCCCACTGGCTATGTGAATTTAATCTCCCTGAGCCTTAGTTTTCTCAACTATCAAAAGATAACACCTGACTCAAGGGGGTGACAGGAATATTTAATAGAATAATGTACATAAAATAGCATTGGCCAAGCTTTACACTCTAATGTCGTTGTCACAATTATGATTATGTGTATTGTTTAAACCCGAGTTCCCTTGGCTGGTCACTAATTTCTCAAACCTTCTTGTTTTCCAATTTCTGTGTTGGTTACCAAAAAGCTACTGCCGTTTTTACAAAGGATCTCAAAGGCCTTGAAGGTGCCTTCCTTGCAACCTCAGAAAGAAAAGGCTTTACTGCTCCTTAGCTATCATTTACCCTCTCTTAACCTGTTGCCTTATCTATAAAATAAGACTAGTGATAACTACTTGTGGAGATCGAATATGAGGAGAAGCTAACACTGTCTTGTCCTTAATATGTGCCCAGTATTTCATTAGGTCATGAATTAATATACCTAATTGCTTGGCCCACAGTAGATGATCAACATTCCTTTTGGTGGCATGAGCCTTCTCTTTTCTAAGAAGGGAGCAATGTGCCCTTGATATTCTTCTTCACTCGGCTGTTAATATAAAATGTTTTCCCTTCACCTGCCTCTTACAAAGCATTTCTTTTTCTGATTTTTATCTCCAGAAATCCAGACCTCATGAAACTGGCTTATTTTCAGGTTTTTTTCATTTCAGGCCTCAGAGTAGTATTTGGTTTTTACCCTTGCCGCCTTCTTCACAGGTTAAAAAATAACAAGTGCTTGCTCTTGAAAGTTGATTAAAGAGCCTGGACTGGATGCTCTCCTGGCTCTCCTACCTCACTGACTGCTCCTGCTCAGTCTTTGCTGGCTGCTCTTCATCTTGCTGCCTCAGGTTCTCTCTGCTCATTCTCTGGGTAATCGCATCCAGTCTCAAGGCTTTAAAAACCATCTGTAGGTTGACGACTTCTCAATTATCTCCAGCCTAGGCCTCTCTCCTGAGCTCCAGGTGTGTCAAAGGAGAATTGGAGATAACATCTGAAACATCTCACCTACCAACGGGCTCCTCCCACAGTTCTCCTCTGTAGATGGCAACTCCATCTTTGCAGTTGCTAAACTCAAAATCCTTGGAGTCATTTTGACTCCTCTCTTTCTTCACACCTCATAATCTGTTATCAAATCTGTTGTCACAAGCTACAAAATACATCCAGAAGCAGACCACTTCTCACCATCTTCACTTTGCACCTTTGTCACCTGGGTCTGAGCCACTGTCTTCTCTTGCCAGATGACTGCAGTATGGTAGCCTCCTGACTGGGCTCCTGCTTCTGCCCTCTCCCCTCCTTCATTCTGTGGAGGCTTTTAAAATATGAGCCTAATCTGTTCACATCCCTGCTCAAAAATGTCTAACATCTCCTCTAATGATTCCCCATCTCATTCATATTACAAGGCCCTAAGCCAAGAGATCCCCTCTAGGACCACTCCATCATTTTTCTCCTCCTTATGCATTCTGCCCTGGGCACTTTTTCTTGCCATTCCTGCAACTCAGCAGACAGAACTCCTGCCTCAGGACCCTGCTGTTCCCTCTGTAGCTCCCTCACCTCCTTTAGAGGGTTGTATCAGTAAGGTTTCTTAACAACCCTATTTAAATTTGCAGCATCCCCGTAATACCAGCACGCCTTATCTATTCTTCCTGAAAGAAGGAATTTTTAAAATTTAATGCTGAATCTCCAGTGCCTAGAACAGAGTCTGGTACATTGTACGCGCTCAATAAATAACTGAATTAATAAAGAATAGCTAGAATGACCCCAGGCATTGTGATATGTGCGTTAATGTATTATCTCATTTAATGCGCACAACCTGAGGCAGCCGTCGTTGCTTTTCCTATTTTACAAACGGGGAACCGAGAGGCTGCAGCGTGCGGAGACCGAGGTCTCTGGCTCTCGGGCCTGTCGGTCAGGGCTGACCTGTCCCCCCCTCTCCCCGCAGGTCCCCAGCGAGGCGCCAGCGCCGTCGGCCGACCCGGCGCGCCCACACGCGTGCCCAGACTGCGGCCGCGCCTTTGCGCGCCGCTCCACGCTGGCCAAGCACGCACGCACGCACACGGGCGAGCGGCCGTTCGCGTGCACAGAGTGCGGCCGGCGTTTCTCGCAGAAGTCGGCGCTGACCAAACACGGCCGCACGCACACGGGCGAACGGCCCTACGAGTGCCCCGAGTGCGACAAGCGCTTCTCGGCCGCCTCGAACCTGCGGCAGCACCGGCGGCGCCACACCGGCGAGAAGCCGTACGCATGCGCGCACTGCGGGCGCCGCTTCGCGCAGAGCTCCAACTACGCACAGCACCTGCGCGTGCACACGGGCGAGAAGCCGTACGCGTGCCCGGACTGCGGACGCGCCTTCGGCGGCAGTTCGTGCCTGGCTCGCCACCGACGCACGCACACGGGCGAGCGGCCGTACGCATGCGCCGACTGCGGCACGCGCTTCGCGCAGAGCTCGGCGCTGGCCAAGCACCGGCGCGTGCACACGGGCGAAAAGCCGCACCGCTGCGCCGTGTGTGGCCGCCGCTTCGGCCACCGCTCCAACCTGGCGGAGCATGCGCGCACGCACACGGGCGAGCGGCCGTACCCGTGCGCGGAGTGCGGCCGGCGCTTCCGCCTCAGCTCACACTTCATTCGCCACCGTCGCGCGCACATGCGGCGCCGCCTCTATATTTGTGCGGGCTGCGGCCGGGACTTCAAGCTACCCCCTGGCGCCACTAGCGCCACAGCCACCGAGCGCTGCCCAGAGTGCGAGGGCAGCTGAGCCGCCGTTCTCGGCGTCGCGGGGTGCAAGCGTCTGGCTGGAGAGGGCCACGCTGGGACCCCTGAACTGGGGCTGCATTAACCTGAACGACTCCTCCCCGCCCCGCCGCCCGGGTCTGGGAAAGGGTGGGACAGCAGGCCTGGCTGCCGTGGAACTGGGAGACAGGGAGAATCCCCTACCAGGGTCCCTGGAAACCGTGCCCACCTTCCCCTCACTACATCCCTTTGGCCCATGTTAGTGAATAAAGTATTATATCCTCACCCCACCCGTGCCTGTGAATGAGGTGGGTGGGGAGAGGAGGAAAGTTGGGGTTTTCCCGAGACTTGGTGACTTGAAAAGGGTTCCTGGACCTGGGTTTGTGTGTAGTTTGGTTATGTCCTCAACCTCAGATCTGGAAGGGTCCACAAATACAGCACGTTCAAGATCAAACAGGCGTTGCATTCTGCAGAGCTTTGGTGAACAGGTATGGAGCTCATGGAGCTCAGTCTAGTAAAGAAGAGACAAGAAATAGAAACTTTATAGCACTGCGTTAAAGGCTGTAAGGCTTCATTATAATCATTAGATCATTTTCACCCTCAAAACACCCCAAAGTTAGGTAAATCTTTTATCTCCGTTTCTGCAGATGAGTAGACAGGTACTGAATGCCAGTAAATGGCAGAGCAGGGACAAGTGAAGAGGCAACTGCAGTCCACTGTCATTGGAACTATGATGGGGGAAGTTGTTGGACAGGAGAGGTCTTTATTGTAGTCTTGGAGTTGAGAGGCTCTTCTCAGAGGTGATGTTTAAGCTGATCTTGAAGGCTAAGAGATGGGGTTGGAGAAGGATGCAGAAAGCCCCTGAAACTGCATGCCAGGCTTGTTAGAGCTTGCAGATGTCCCCTGGGGTGGAATGTAGGGACAAAAAGCAAGGAAATTGGCAGCACCTAGACCACTAGGGACCTTGGAAGCCAGGGGAAAGGGTCCAAGGCAGCAAAAGGCCTTGAGGGATTAGAGGGGGAGGGATGGATCTGACATATTAAGGTGCTAGAATTCACCGAGTTAGAGTGGCCATGGGGATGAGGGAAAGGAGAGATGGGGCTGACCTTTTTTCTTAGCTTGAGTGACTGCAGGCAGTGTCACTGAGATGGGGACACAGGATGAGGTGCAGGACGGGAATTGAAGGGGTGGCAATTGGTACACCCCCATCTGGACATGTTGAGTGTGAGGCAAATGTGGAGGGGTTAAGGAGATGATTAGAAATACCAGCTTGGGGATATTAGGTCTGGAGTGCGTGACGCCACCTCCAGAAGAGGGTACGCAAGAAGTCTGAAAGAACAGGCAGAGGTAGAAAGAAAGCCCAAAGTGTCTTGTCTGGGAAATATAGAGGAAAGTGTTTCACGGAGGGAGTGGTCAGCTCGCTCAGATGCTGCCCTGGTGTCCACTGTAAGAGTTTGGGGAAAGTGGTGAGAGCAGTTTCAGTGGATGGGAGGGAGTTAAAGCCAGTCTTGAGTGGGTTAGGGTATAAATGGGAGAATGAGGAAGCAGAGTGGATGGGTAGACAACTGTTTTCAAGAGGCTTGGCTGTGAAAAGCTTGAGGGAAGCAGCTGGAGAAAGTTTGCTGGTCTTGTTTTGTCAATAGGGAAGAGACTCGACTGTGCTTTATATGCTGGTGGGGAAGGCTAATGGAAAGGAAGAGAAGTTGATTATATAGAGGGAAGAGGAGAAAACTGATCAAGAAGAGGGAATGAAATCAGAGACCACTAAGGATAAGGCTCCAGCTATCACTAGTAGGGAGAGGAAAAGTGGGTTTGGGAACAAAGCCGAAGCAGTTCGAGTCTGGATTCTGTTTTACCTGGGAAGTAAAAGACGTCACTGGTTAAGAGGGAGAGAGGTCATTAGTAGGAGGAATGAGGCCAGTCAAGAGGAATGCCTCACTTTACTGATGTGGAAACAGGCTCAGAGGGGCAATAGAAGTAGTTTAAAGGTCTTTTTCCCTGCATTACCCTACCCTGAGTGAGGCAGGTCATGGGTGTCTCAGAAAGGGAAGTCATGGGCCTGAGGTCACACAACAGGTAAATCACACACACCCAACACTATCTTTAGTTGTAGAGGTGGATGAGAAATTGGCTTTGGGAGGGCAGGGGAGGGGGTGAGGGGCCCAAGCCCAAGGGAAGAGAAGCCCCACCCTGCTCCACATCAGAGGCCTGACCCTGATTTGTGCTGGGGACCTGAGGCTGGGTTTTAGGCCTGGGCTTGCTTTAACTGTTGACATTTCCTGCTCTGGGCCTCTGCAAGTTTTGAGTTGAAAATAACTGCAAACTTACAAAGTACCTACTATGTGCCAGGCACTGTCCTAAGCACTCTACTTACAATAACTCACTTAAACCTTTCAACTCTATCAGGTAGATAACATTATTTTCATTTTAGATGAGGAAACTGAGATGCAGAAAGATGAAGTAATCTGATGAATGTCATCCAGCTCATAAGTATCAAAGATGGCATTTGAACCCAGATAGCCTGGCTCCAAAATCTGGGCTTCTAACACTACATACAGCTTCCAATCTCCTTTAGAGGCCCAGAAGGGGGAAGGAATTTGCATGAAATCCCACAGGGAACTTGACAGAAATCGGATTTCTCTGCCCTGCAGGTGGGAGGTTCAACAGAGAAACATGGGAGTTGGGCTCAGAGGCATCCTGGTGCCCCTCTCCAGCACCTGCTGAGACAGAGCCTCCCTGGCCACCCCAGGAAGAATCCAGAAGTTGCTAACCAAAACTTTTATTGAGGGAGAAAATACCAGGAGGCTGTCTCCTGGAGGTTCTTGGGCCCTAGACCTCAGGAAGTAGGGCCTCCAGGCCCATGATCTGTTAGGAAAGGACTAGAACAAGATTTCATGGCCAGAGGTTTCTGCTCCTCAGATGCCATGCTGAGTTGCAGGTCCTGTGTCCATGTTTCTAGGTTGAAGCCTGGCCCGCAGACTCACAGGCAAGGTCTGCAGGCCCCATTGACTGGTCTTCAGAGGTGGCCCCATGGGGCAAGTCTGTATACTTGCGGGCGGAGCCGCGGGACAGATGTGCGGGGTAGCGTCGCCGGTTGGTGTCCATCTTGGAGAGCACTGCTTGGGGCAGATCCACACGGCAGCGGGCTGCTAATGCTACCAGGTAGATGAGGACATCACTGAGCTCCTCTTGAAGGGCTGCTCGTTCCTTGGGGGGCCAGGCTTGGGGGCCAGGCTTCTCATCAGGCTTCCACTGACTGGGGGCAGAACACAGATAGGCACACACACACAGATGCTAGCTAGGACAATGGGCTCTGCCCCTCTTAGGAGCACCCAGTCCTTGGAGCAATGAACTCCCACCTCTTAGGAACTTCCTCCAAGGACAACTCAACCCATCTGGGCCCTTGGTGGAGTTAGGGTGGAAAAGAGACCCCAATAGATGATTCATCCAGACCCCAGTGTCCCTACCTGAGCCAAGGAGTGGCCAAGAGGTCATTTCATTTGTTGATACCCAATTCTGCTTTTCTCTAGCCCTAGCCTCTGGCACCCCAGACTAATCCTCAGACCTGGACCACTGCATAAGCCTGCTGACTCATCTACTCTTGCCCAGTACCATCTTTTAAAAGCACCCATTACATTTTGTCCCTCCCCTGCTAACAGTCCCCCAGCTGTGCTTGGAATAAAACCCAAACTCCTGACCATGCCCTCCAGGTCCTGCATAAGCTAACTCCTGCCTCTTCCATGTCATTATCCACCACTCGCCCTCTCACTCCCCACCTGAAGCCACTCTGGCCTTTTCTGTCTTGCCAACAGGCCAGACTGTCACAGGGCCTTTGCACTTACTGCTCCCTCTGCCTTGAATGTTCTTTCCCCACATCTTTCCCATGGCTGGCTCCTTCCTGTTATTCAGGTCTTAGCTCAGCTGTTACCATCTCAAAAAAGCCTTCTCCCTCTGTTGCCTTCTTTCTCATCACCTTGTATTATTTTCCTCATAGAACTTATCACAATTCCTAATCTTTTAAAATTAGTTTATTTATTGTCAGTCTCCTTGCACTATGAAGGCAGGAACCGTGTCTATCTTGTTCAAGGCCATATCTCTTCATTCTAGAAGACCCAGCACACAGCTGATGCTCATAAATCTGTAATGAATGAACCTTGCCCTCCCACATCTCTGTGCCCTCATATCTCCATCCCCATGGTGACTGTGCTGGTTTAGGCCTCACCATCTCTTGCCTGATTTACACCAGGCTCCCACTGGTCTTCCCTGACCCAATTTTGGTGATCCAATCCACCCTGCAGACACAGTGATCTTTCGAACACTCAAATCTGGTCAGATCTTCTGTCCAAACACCATCACTTCCTAACCCTGATTCTATCATTCTGTGTTCATATCCCACCCCTCTCCTCCACAGCCCTCTCACTCACTCAGCAGATACATACTGAGTGTCTGTTGTGTGCCAGGCACCTGGGACACACCAGAGAACAAAACAGATACAAAATCCTTGCTCTTCCTTGAGCAGCTTACACTGAAGAAGCATCAGATTCTCCCTGAATTTAACTTGCCCTTTTCCACCTCACTACCTTTGCAGATGTAGCTCCCCCTGTCTGGAATGCCATAGGCAGATCTTCTATAGAACACCTTCCTTTCCACCCCAGAGGCAGAGGTAAAGGAAGGTTGCCACCACCCATTCTTAGACGGGGATCTGCCTGCTGTTTTCACACCTTTCTCTCCCAAGAGACTGGGTGCCCAAAAAGGGCAGGGACCGGTGAGTCATCTCTGTATCCCCAGCAACCAGGCACTGAGCCTAGCAGTGAGGAGGGAAAACTGAATCCATGAATATTAGATGATCAAATAAATGTTCCCCTCCTGTCCCCGACAACACACAGACTCTTCCAGGAAGCTTTTCATCTACTCACAAGAGCTCTGCCAGCTCCCCCACTTCCCCAACCAAGGCCAGGAGGAGGTTCCGAGGTTGGTGGAACTGGTCCCAGTCTCGTTCAGCAGCAAATTCAGCATGGAGGCGGCGGCTGGAATAGGAGAATGGGGTGGAAGCCTAGGTCCCAGGGTTAGGGGATGGGGGAGGAGAGGCAGGGCCGAGGAGGTATCGCAGTGATATGTAATGGGGCATTAAGTATCAGGGGATTCTGCAATTCCTTGGGTGGCCTTAAGCAAGTCATTTCTTCTCTATGGGATTTGGTCTCCTCATCTATAAAATGGGTGCGCCCCTACAACAGACCCTAAACTCTATCGACACCTAAGAATACCCTCTTTCCCATTATTCCACCTCCGGCTGCTTCTGCAGTTTCCCCCACTTGGAATATCCCTCTCTCTGCATATCTAAGTCCTACCGATTTTACAGAGTGCAGCTCCACGGGCACTTCCCCTAAAATTTCCTCCTTTGATTTCCTTCAGCAAGAAACAATGTCTCCCACCTCTTAGCACTGCATTTGCCCCGGTCCTAACACCCACTGCTGGCGGGCAGAGGCCGGGCGGAAGCAGCATCCGACTCGGTATTTCCCCAGGGCTGGTTCTAATATTACTCACCGAGTGTCACGATTTCCCCTGCCTCGGGTGTGCACTGCTAAGCCCATTTTGCAGATGAGGAGGTTCGAAGGCTCGCCAGGGGTCAGCCAGCAGAGCTGGGACCACTCACAGCTACTAGCCTTCATCCCGACCACGTGAAGGGACTTTCCCCAACAGGACACAGAAAGGGGGCGATCTCCCCAGCCCAGGCTGGGCAAGGACGGCTTACATGTCCTCAAGCGTGGGCTCCGGGCTGAAGCTGAAGGAGCCGGCAGCAGCAGTGCCCTCTCCCCCCGTGTCCCCACGCGCCGCGGACATGCCGACCACCGCGCTGCAGCCGCGACCGTACTGGAGAACCAGGCGCCCGGCACGGAGCTCGCCTCCAGAGCCCTGACCAATCACAGGCGTTCGCGGTTGCTTCACGGGGCGGAGCCAACAGGAAAGACCAATTACTTATATGGAGTTTACTACAGCCTGCCCCTTACCCTGACTGGACCAATCTGAGCGAGCTTCCAGCGTGAGCTCTTAGGCCCGGGCCCTGGAATTTTTCAGCCTTGGTCAAGTATCTTAAAGGTATAGGTACCAGATTCGACCAGGGGAAGAGACAAAGGGCAGAGGGCGAGGAGAGCGCAGGCGCTTCACTTCCCTTGTGGTCGTCAGATGGTGCCAAAGCGAAATGACCGGGCGGGGAAGGGTGGGGCGCGCCGTGGAGAACCCCAGAAATGGAGGTTAAGTTTAAGCAAGAAAAGGAATTTGTTATAAGGATTCAAGAATGTCTCCAGGATACAGCTGAGCCTTAGGAATGAACTGAAACCAAGGTATCAGTTTTAAGCATTTTACATATTTAATTCTTACAGCAACTCAGTTAATCCTCACAATAACCTATGAGGTAGGTAATATCATCATCATCATCTCCACTTTACAGATAAGGAAACTGAGAGATTGAGTAATTTAACTTAGCATCTAGTAAGGTGGTAGCCAGGTTTCAAATTCAGGTAGTTTGGCTTCAGAGTCTGTGTTATTAAACTTTACACCTTTCAAATGATGATAAGTACTATGAAAAAAATTTTTTAATATTACAGTATTTAAATACTATGGAAAGTGGGGACAACTTTAGATTGCATGGTCCAGCGAAGATGTGGTAAGCACTGGTGGTTACCTACTCAACTGCCCTTTCCCCTCCTCCATTCTTGCAGAACCTTGATGTTATTCTGGGGTCTACCTTCCTTTACTTGATTAATCATGTGTCTCCATTGCCCTGGCCTTTGATCAATTTATGGGTGAGCATGTGGCCCAGTTCTTGACAATGAGAAGTTAGAGGAAGTCTCTTGGAGACTTCTGGGAAAGGTTCTTAGTTCTTTTTTCAAAAAGACACAGGATGTTTCTATCTTTAGATGTTGGTATGTGAGGATCAGGTTGTGAGGAGAGCTAGCTCATAGCTGGGATTGATAGATAGCAAGATGGAAAGGACCTGGATCCTTGATGACATTGCTGAGGCACTTATTTTTACAAGTTCCAGAAATGCTCTAATTTAGGACTCTGGTTATATAAGATAATAAATCCCTTTATTGGTCAAGCTACTTTTAGTTGGATTTTCTGTTACTTGTCTTTCAGAAAGTGACATTTAAGCTGAGCAAAAATCAAGGGGAATAGAGTTCTAGGTAGAAGGAACACCAATGCTTAAAGCAGGAAAGGCGTGGTGTGTTCCTAATGACAAAAAGAATTCCAGTGTGGCAGGAATGTAGTGAACAAGGAGCATGGTTGGATATGGTGTTGGAGAATTAAAGAGAGGCCAGATCAGATCAGTCAACCATGGATTTTATGTTTTATTTTATTTTGGATTTTAAGTATTATGGAAACCCTTTGGAGGGTTTTAGAGAGGGGAGTCAGAGGATCATATTTTGTAATTATGAGCCCTCCGGCTACTGTGTTAATGAATTGGAGGAGGGCAAGAGTAGAAGCAGGAAGATGAGGTACTGCAGTTGTACAGGCAAGAGATGATGGTGACTTGGGCCAGGCTGATGGTGGGTGAAGACAGAGACAAGTGGATATATTGGGGACGTGTTTCGGAGGTAGATCTATAGGCTTTGTTGGTTTTGAAGTAGGGAGATGGGAGAAAGGATAGAATCAAGCATGGTTTACAGGTTTTGAGTGTTGAGCAACTTGGCGGATAGATGGTGACTCATACTGGGAGGAGAAGGATGAGGTGCAGGATTGAACACATGTGACATCAGGAGTTTGGTTTAAGCAAGTTGAAGATGCATATCAAATTGGCAGGTGGATTTATGAGCCTAAGGTTTAGGGGAGAGATCAGGGCTAGAGATTCAGATTTGGTAGCCTCAGTCATTCAGACGGCACTTAAAGTCAAGGAAATGGAGCAGAATAACTAATACAAGAATCTAGGTAGACCAGACCAGGATTTGGGGTACTCCAACATTTAGGAGTTGAGCAGAAGAGAAGAGGCAGGAGAGGTAGGAGGAAAATTGGCAGAGTATGGTGTTATGGAGGCTAAGAGAAGAAAGTGTCCCAGAATGAGCGGACATCTGATTTGGATGCTGCTGAGCTGCTGGGTAAGAGAGCACAGAATTCGCTACTGGATTAGGCACCATGGAAGTTGGATATGAGACAGGGGAGAAAAGAGGGAGTCCTGGGTTTCTGGCTTGAGTAAGTGGATGGATAATTTCGCCATTTGCTGAAATGAGGACACAGAAGACCCAGGAGCTGAGGTAGGAGGGAAGATAATGAATTCAGTTTGGGAGACGTTGAGTCCAAAATGGCTCTAGAACATCCAGATAATGTCCAGCAGACAGGGGGACATGCAGGTCTGAAGTTCAGAGCATTGAGCCGCCTTATGGATCTGGGAACTGACAGTTTCAGGAGCCAGGTACTTCCCCTAGCACCTTCCCTGGTGTTTGCTACACTTCCTCAGACAAGAAACCCAAACTCTTTTACTGGAATATAAAGCACCGCTTGGAAAGCAGCTTCCTCGGGAGTCGGCTGCATCTCCGATTTTTGAAGAATCAGGGACCAGGACGTCTAGATCTCACAGGTCACATGACCCTTGGAGATTGACAGAAAGGAGGAGGCCCTCTCTCTGGGACTGCCTCTGCCTTCCCCCCAGGAGATCCCTGGCTGAGCTGTAAGGCTCTTGCAAAGCATCCTTCAGAAACATCCAAGGGCCGGCCCCATGGCTTAGTGGTTAAGTGCGCGCGCTCCACTACTGGCGGCCCGGGTTCGGATCCTGGGCGTGCACCGACGCACCGCTTCTCCGGCCATGCTGAGGCCGCGTCCCACATACAGCAACTGGAAGGATGTGCAACTATGACATACAACTATCTACTGGGGCTTTGGGGGAAAAAAAAGGAGGAGGATTGGCAATAGATGTTGGCTCAGAGCCGGTCTTCCTCAGCAAAAAGAGGAGGATTAGCACGGATTTTAGCTCAGGGCTGATCTTCCTCACAAAAAAAAAAAAAAGAAGAAACATCCAAGTTCTTGGCTCCACGGCATCATCCTCTGAAGACCAACTAAAGCCAACTCTAGCACAGCACAGAGTTGCGGAGGGAGGCCCTCATGAGGGAGAGGAAACAGCCCCATCATCTGGAATTCTCATCCCAGGCTCTTCTACACCCACACCCTCACATCCAGTCAGTTTTCTCCATTCTCTTCAGACACATCTAGGCAACCCAACCTCCCTGCTTTAGTCAGGGCCTCATTGTGCTTGGTCTTGTCTTTTGGTCCACGTTTATGATTAGCTCTTTATAAGCCTATCCCCCCAGAGACTGGGTGCCCTAGTCTTTTCAAACCAAAGGTGCTTCTCCAGTGCAGGCTAACAAATGTTTAGTGACAGGATGGATGGGCTGGGACAGGCAGACATGCACATGCACACACATACCCTTCTGCTACTCAAAATAGTTTGGCTAGTTTCTCTACTAGAGCCAAGCTGGTGCAACTGGTCCTGGTAAGGATTTTTGGGAGCCCCTGGAGTGGAGAAAGTGACAGCAGCTGGAGAACAAAGTAGCAGAGGCCCATAAGCTGGGTGGGTAGTGTCAGGGTGTGGGACCCTGGGCTGGTCAGAGGTCCCAGAGACAACAGAGTCTGATGGGAAACTAGGAGTCAGGTGATTGGGAACCCATCCACCAATGCCCTTGAGAAGATTGTTTCTCTTCTCTTAGCCTCAATTTTCCTATCCATGTAATGGGGATCTGGTCTAGGTGGCCTCCAAGGACCCTTCATGTGTGTGCTGGGACGATGGGGACAATATGTATTTTGTTCATGGCTGTATCCCCAGTGCCTACCGCAGTACTGTTCTTATTGGAGGCAGAGCTATAGGCCTTGTTGGTTTTGAACTGGGAGATGGGAGATAGGGTGCTACTATAATTAAAAATATTTGTTTTTATTAAATTTTTCAGGGGGAGTCAAGACAGAGGCTTTTAGGAATGCCTAGCCTAGCCCATTCAGGCCAGGAAGTCCCCAACACCCTTCTTCAACCTACTTATCCAGCCTTATCCCCCTACACACATGCTGAAATGCAGCCAGATGTGCCCCCACTCTCCCCCTCCCTGCCTTTGCTCACATAGTTCCCTCCTTCTAGAATGCCCACCCCCTTTCTCTGCGTATCCAAATCCAAATTCCACTCCTCTTGCAGAGCCCTGCTTCAAAGCCACCTCCTCTGGGAAGCCTTCCTAAACTTCCTCCAAAAAGGAAATAATTTGGCTTTCTCTAGCACTTCATCCACTCTAGCCCTCATGGCACTTACCACTTTTCATCTTAATTTTGGGGTGATTAGTGTCTCTGTTCTAGATCTCCCCCTACACTGGGTCTCCTGGAGAACAGAAGCAGTGTCAGGCTTTTGTTTCCCCAGGGCCTGGTACTTGAGTAGATCTAATGAATACCAATCGATAGGAGCATGTCTCACGGGATCCCCTCCATGACTTCCCTGCCATAGGTGGGTATGGCTGCGCCTGTTTTACAGAAGAGGAAACTTAGGCCCAGAGACCTGTCTGAGATCACCCAGAAAGGTGAAGGCTGAAGGTCACCAGTACTCCCCAGTGCTCCTCAGCAAGTGAAAGAAGTCTCCCCACCCCCGCAAGGGAGTAAAGGAGGCAGCTCACACGTGTGTGACATATGCTGAGGTCACCTTGCCCTTGCCTTTCCTCTGCCCTTCTGTCCTTTCTCTTCATCTTCCTCTAGCTTCAACTTCCTCTCTTTTTTCTTTTCTTTTTTGGGTTCCTTTTCCTTTTCTTACTCTTCCTTTTCCTCCATCGCCTTCCTTAGCTCTGTTTGCACCTGTTATTCTGTTCTGATTTCCACCCAAGGCCCTGTCACCTCCACTACCTGCTACCTCCATTTTGCTGCCCAGCCCCTCCCCAAGGGAAAGTTGGATGCCTACCTTGCTGTCAACCCCTAACCTTTCTAGGTTAACTAAGATGCTGGGGAAGCATCCAATCATTTTCTTCCTCTTTTCTTCTGCCCACCCCAAGCTAGAGAATGAACCAGTTAGAGAGCTGTGTAAGTGGGCAACCAGGACCAAGGCCTGAATTTCTTCTCCAAAGCCTGTTCTTAAGAGATAGGTGGTACCAGCTTCCACCGCTAGGAGACACCAAGAGCAAAGACAGTATGAAAATAGAGGGTGCTACGGTTGCCAGTGTGTACCTCACTTACTCACTCACTCATTCCTTCATTCATTCCATATATCTGAGCACTAACCACGAACCAGACATTGTTCTAGGTGCTGGGGATACAGAACATCCCCTGCCATCTTGGAGCTTACATACTAGCAGAAAGGGACAATTATAAGGTAAATGAATAAATTCTCAAGATAATTACAGATTAGGATAAGAGCTATGAAGCCAATAAATAGGGTGATGAGTTAGAGCATAGCTAGGAGTTGGCTGAGGTCAGAGAGGGCTTTTTGAGGACGTTTTATCTGAGCTGAGACAGGTCTGAGAGTGAGCTAGCCAGGTAGAGAATCTGAGAAGGTTCCAGTCAGAGGGAACTGCAAGTACAAGGGATCTTGATTTGTTTGAAGCGCCATGGAAAGGCGAATGGGCTAGAGTGTAGTGAGAGAGAGGGAGAGTGCCATGAGATGAAGTGCCGTAAGATGAAGTAGGGATTTTATGGAAAGCGATTTTAGAGCTTTGAGCAGGAGAAAAACTGATTGAATTTATTTATTTATTGTTGTTAGTATTTACATTATGAACTATGTAAATATTCATTGCTGAATACTATATATGATTACATTTCATTTGTTACACAAGATTTTATTTATGGTTGGAGTTGATAACTGCCTCGTTCTTTTTTTACATTTGCTGGTTTTCTATGTAATAATTATCACTAATTCTTTTTACATCTTCCATTAACTTTCCAATACAATTTTTCATACAATTAAATGTATCAGTACTCTATCAGTTCCATTTTCTTTTTCTGGAAGCCTTCCAGGCTCCTGTTCTGGTGTGGACTGGTTGCTCCCCAGGCCTGCTGTCCAGCTGCTGCTTGAGACCTCCCTTCACCTCTCTCCTGGGCTGGGTTGGGTTTCCTGGACCCCATGTTTTTTTCTTTCTCGGTTTCCTCCCTTGTTTTGCTGGAACACATGTTCCAGTAGTTTCTTGAGGTCAGAGGTTTCTTGAGTTTCTTGAGGTCAGAGAGGGCTTTTTGAGGATGTTTTATCTGAGCTGAGACAGGAGAGAAACAGTGAATGGGATGAAACCACTTTGATACCTTGCGTGTCTAAAAATATCCTTAGTCTATTTGTTTGAAAAATGTGGCGAGGTGTAGAATTATATGTAGAAAATCATTTACCCTCAGAATTTTGAAGGCATTGTCTCATTGTCTTTTAGCTTCCAATTCACTATGGAGAAGGCTGATACTGTTTCTACCCCCCAAACTTTTCTTTGTAATCTTCCCCTCCCCCCAGAAGATTTTAATGATTGGTAGCATGGACTCTGGAGTCAGACTGCCTAAAAACTGCCTGTGCAACCTTGCACAGATTTCTTAATCTCCCCATACCTCAGCTTCCTCATTTGCAAAATGGGGTTATTGGAAGTTTAAATGAATTAATACATATAAAGCACTTACAACAGCGACTGGCAGAGTATGCACTATATAAACACTTGCTATTATTATTATTAGGGTCTCTTTATTGTTGGTGTTTTAAAATTTGAATAATTAGTGTATGTCTTCTTTCATTCACTATGCTGGGAATTTAAGAGGTATGTGAGACAACTTTTAAGTTTTAGAACTTTCTTCTATTATTCTTTGATAATTTCCTTTCTTCTTTCTGCTTCAGTAACTCTTTCTAAAGGAACTCCTCTTAGATGTTAAACCTCCTGGCTCACCTCTGATTTTCACTTTCTTTTTCTTCTATTGTGCATCGTTTTTGTTTTTTTGTACTCCTTTCTGATAAATTTCCCCAGCTTTACCTTCTGTCTTCTACTGAATTTTTAGATTTTAGCTATATTTTTATATTCTAAGTGCTTTGTTCTCTTATCTTTTTATGGATACTTTATCTTCTTTTATTTCTGCTTTTTTTTTTTCTTCTGCTCCCTGTATTATCTCTTTCCTGAGTTTTTTCTGTTTGCTTTAACTTCTTTCAGGTTAGAGGCTTGCCTCAAATGTCTGCTGATCCTCGGCTACTCCTATGTAAGAGTGAGGCATTAAAAAGAATGTGCTTGAGTGAAGCTTTTCAACTGGGAGGCTTCCTGGCACAAGGATTTTCACTGGGGGCTCCCTAAATGTTTATATTTATGGGTCTTTTTTTCTGGGCACATTCATCTTCTCCAGAGGAATATTCTCCAGTCTTCCACCTGCGCCAGGCAGGGGCACTATAAGCTTCCCCGAGAGTGTTGTGTTTTGTTTTTTTCATGTGTGAGGAAGATTGGCCCTGAGCTAACATCTGTGCCCATCTTTCTCCATTTTTTCATATGTGGGACACCTGCCACAGCATGGCTTGATGAGCAGTGCGTAGGTCTGTGCCCAGGATCCGAACTTGCGAACGCTGGGCCATCAAAGCGGAGCATGTGAACTTAACCACTACACCACCAGGCCAGACCCCCAGACAGTGTTTTTAATAGCTAAGCTGAGAAAGGAGGCTGGGGCAGTCTCATTTTTCAGTCTTTATTCTTCTGTTTTTGGTCAGGCTCCCTATCCTCTGCTGTGCCTTGTGTCCGTGACTTTGCATTTTTTTTTTTTAAATAATATTTATTTATTTATTTATTTTTCCCCCCAAAGCCCCAGTAGATAGTTGTATGTCATAGCTGCACATCCTTCTAGTTGCTGTATGTGGGATGGGGCCTCAGCATGGCCGGAGAAGCGGTGCGTCGGTGCGCGCCCGGGATCCGAACCCAGGCCACCAGCAGCAGAGTGCGCGCACTTAACCACTAAGCCACGGGGCCGGCCCCTGCAGTATTTTTTAAATTCACATTTTCCAGGCGGCCGGCCCCGTGGCTTTGCGGTTAAGTGCACACGCTCCGCTACTGGCGGCCCAGGTTCAGGCCCAGGCTCAGATCCAGGCGCGCACCGACGCACCGCTTGTCCCGCCATGCTGAGGCAGCATCCCACATACAGCAACTAGAAGGATGTGCACCTATGACACACAACTATCTACTGGGGCTTTGGGGAGAAAAAGGAGGAAGATTGGCAATAGATGTTAGCTTAGGGCTGGTCTTCCTCAGCAAAAAAGAGGAGGATTGGCATGGATGTTAGCTCAGGGCTGATCTTCCTCACGCACACACACAAAAAAACATAAATTCACATTTTCCAGAAAATAAACCTCCCTTTACCTGCAGAGGTGAGAGGTAGTCATTTGGCTGTGTGACATTGGGGAGAACTTCAAAGATCTAATTACCCTGTGTATAAACTTTCAAATCAGTATCTGTTTTTATCCCCACCCTTGACCCCAGCTTCCTTATACCCCCAGAGCATATTTCCTTGCTTCCTGTTAGTACTTCTCAACTCTGAAGGCATTTACACTTAGGCTTCCTCTGTTCTCAGTCAGTTACCCCTCCTCCACCTGCTTTCCATCTTCCAAGAGCTATTGACACTTTTCTTTTGGTATTTCCTCTCCCACCTTCTAATCCTTGGGGTTTATGCCTGTTTTGAGTCCATTGCTGTCAACTCAGGGGGAAGGTGTAAACCTAAATCTGGGAGCTAAATCCCCTGGTCCAGGATCAGGGAAAACACTCATTCTCCACTTTGCCAGACTCTAACTGTATCAATTGGTTCGTTTTATAAGACTGTGAAAGATTCAGAATTCCAAGGATCCAAACATTAGCCAGAAGAATTTTTCAACAAAGTCCTTTTTATTTATTTCACTAGAAATTACTCTTTATTGATTAAATCACCAGGAATCTTCAGCACAAGATTTAACATCTTATTGACCACCAAGGCCTGGGCTCTGGGGCTTGCTCTGCCTCTCCCAGTCCAGAACGGGGTTTAGAGGGAGAGACGTCATTAAAGAGACCAAGTCAGATGGCTGCAGGTCCTCCTTTCCCAGTCATTGGACAAGCTGCTCAATTCTTGTCCAGAGCAGGAAAGAGCCAGTATTTCAGAAAAATCTAATAAAGAATTTGACATTGCATTATAAAATTTCTCTTAACAATTTAGATTTTTCAACAGTATTGGCCCAATCTTATTTGCTTCTGATTTAAACATTTTTCATTTTGCAATTTATTTTTGTGTGTATGTAATTTTAATAAACAATCTCACTCCCTGTGCAGAAATAAATCAAGCCAGGGCCAAGAGGAATCCCTCAAACCAGAATAGCCTCATCTTGCTCTTGGAAAAAGGGAACAGGTTTTTCTGCTCCTCTTCTACACAAGAGATGAACAAACCTCCCACCCAAGTCCAAAATGTTACTTCTGGCCTTGGAATGTGCAGCTATTGATGGGCTGATTCAAATCACCTAGAAAGGGCAGCTGGAACTACTATGCAGGCAGCCTTCTTTGGATATTTCTTCTTAAAAAAAACTCTTGAGGATCATCCATGATTGTGTACAAAGGCTGTAAGGTCCAAACAACTTCTGCTATTCCATCTCAAGAGCTAGGCTCAGAAGAGGCATTGGAACTGTCAGGAGCAACAGCTGTAGCAGTGGCCCCACGAGGTAGGACCTCAATAACGCGAGGCTTGTCAATGATCCGGGCTGTCCGGTTTCCCTTTTCCACAATGCCGACGATCCATGCTTGGTGACCCTCTCCATACTTGGAAGATTTGATTTCAGAACAAAAGCGAGCTGCTTGTTCTCTTGGTAGACAAATCAGTAATCCCCCAGAAGTTTCTGCTGAGGTTCCTTGAAGGAGCCCAAAGCGTCCACTGGCCTTGCTGATGGCAGCCATCTTGGCAATGATTGGCAGATTATGAATGACAAAGGACACCTCATTTCTTTGTTGTTTGGCAAGGTTCTGAGAGTGTCCTAGAATGCCAAAGCCTGTGATATCTGTGGCTGCATGGGCATTAAACGTGTGCATTAATCCAGCAGCAGTTCTGTTTAGGGTAGCCATATTGAACATGGCTTCCTGATAGGCCAGCTCTACCTCTTCTCTGGAGACCACCATCTTTATTTTATTCCATCTTTCAGGGTTATCCAGCCACTGGTGGGCATTGACAGCAACCTGGGTTCCTAAGGGTTTGGTTAACACGAGCACATCCCCAACAACTGCACTGTCGGGCATTATGAATTCATTTGGCTGACATACCACAGTAGCAACTCCACCGACGATAATCCAAGGGTTTACCACGGTCTGTCCCCCAGTCACTGCAGTCCCTCCTTCTTCAGCAGCATCCCGAAAGCCTTTGATCATGAGTGGTGTTATCTTTTCTCGTTCCTCCTCATTCATACTCTGGCTGACGCTGAGTAACATCAACATGTTATCACATTCAGTAATACCCATGGCGTAGAGGTCACTCAGCACGTTGGCACAAGCTATGCGCCCCATCATGTAGGGATCTTCCACCAATGGGTAAAAGAAGTCCGTGGTCTGCACCAGTGACAGGCCCCCGTGCCTCAGGGGTATGACGCAGGAGTCCATCCCAATGCCCAGGGTTGGCAAGGTCGCGTTGGGTTCCACCCTGGCCGGCAGGCCGGCTTCCTGGGCCGCCTCTTCAAGGCCTCCGACCAGGCCCCGGCCGAGCGGGGGCCGCGTAAGTCCCGCCAGGAGCTTGAGCAGCGTCTCCTGGGGGACCTTGCAGCCTCAGCCCTTCATGCCAGAGAAGCCCGTCAGCCGCCAGCTCGGGCTGAGGCCTAATGCCCGGGGCTCGAAGGGCCGGTAGCTCGAGAAGCCCCGGCCCAGAGACAAGCCCGCTGGGCCCGAGGAGCCTTCTGCCGCCGCCGCCGCCGCCGCCGCCATCACCTCTCCGCTGGTGCCCGTTAACGCGGCTTCCGCCATCACGCCTGCCCGGCAAGGAGGGGCAAAGGGGAGAGGAGAGGTCCCTCTTATTCTCTACTTCAGTTAATACAGAGTAACAGTCAGATATTACCGTGGAGATCCAACCCCGCACGACTCAGGCCACCAAACTCACTCCTCACCGCGCGCTCCCGTCCTTCCTGAGGGAGGAGCAGCCGACCTCCCTATTTATAACCCTGGTGATTGACAGTCGTATCATCCAATGATGACTTTGCTGCCGAGAGGTGGGCTTCCTTTGGTCTCAAAGGTAAGGTACAAATCAACCGCCGGTTTGCGAAATTGGTCTCCGCGAGATTACAGAACAAGTGGTTTGGTTCGCTTCCCTTGTAATTTAAATGATCTCTTGGGAGTGGCTGGCTGAACTCTGCTCCCCTAGAGGCAGTTTACCAAGTCCAGCATTTTCAAAGACAAGGGAAGGTCGGTCACTGGGCAAACCTCATGCAAGTCAGAATTGTCAAATGGTCTTTTGACAGCGCACATGATCAATCCAGGTTAGGGAAATAACCCATGGAAAAAATCGGAAAGAATAATGACTAATTAGATATTAAGTTACTACAATTAAGTAAGCAAACTGCATCATCAAAATAATGAAATGTTAAAATGGACTTTAAAGAATTTAAGACTCTTTAAGTCCAGACACTCGCCTGGGTTTGGTGCTGTTTCCACCACTAACTGCCTGTGTGAGTTACTTTCCTTCTCCCGGCATCTGGACAAAGTAGCTTACCTAGGTCTCTTCTGCTCTAAAGTTTCTATATCTCTTTAAGTTAGTATATATGAGAATCTGTGATGTATCCATGAAGGGCAGTTTGCGAATATCTGTTAAAATTATAACTGAACATAATACCCTTGACCTACCAGTTCCAATTCTAGGACTTTATCCAACAGATGGACTCACTAAATGTGACTGGGAGATGATATGTTATCGATTGCTGTGCTGTTTGTAATATCAACACACTGGAAACAACTTAAATGTTTATCAATTATGATTAAAATAAATTACGGTACAATTATATAATAGGCTACCAAGAAACCGTAAAAAAGAATGAGAAAACTGATGTAATTATATTGATAATAGTTTCAGTTCTAATAGGCACAGTTTTAAATGCTTTACATATATTAACTAATTTAATTCTCATAAAAGCCTTATGAGTTAAGACTTTTTCCACATTTTGCAGATAAGGAATATAAGGCACAGAGAGATTAAATGATCTGTTCAAGGTCACAGCCAGTTTAGAGTGGAGCTGGATATGAATCCAAGCAATGTGCTCCAAGACCACCAGATTATACTGCCTATGCTGTTTGTTAGAAGCAAGCAAGCTTCAGAACAGTATGTATGGGGGCCGCCCCGTGGCTTAGCGGTTAAGTGCACGGGCTCCGCTACTGACCGGCCGGGTTCAGATCCCGGGCACGCACCGCTTCTCCGGCCATGCTGAGGCCGCATCCCACACACAGCAACTAGAAGGATGTGCAACTATGACATACAGCTGTCTACTGGGGCTTTGGGGAAAAAAAGGTGGAGGATTGGCAATAGATGTTAGCCCAGGGCTGGTCTTCCTCAGCAAAATAAAGAAGAGGATTGGCATGGATGTTAGCTCAGGGCTGATCTTCCTCACAAAAAAAAAAAAGAAGAAGAAGAACAGTATGTATGGAATGCTACTATTTGTTGTAAAAGGGGGAACTATGTGCAATAGCTTATTTCTGGAAGGATAATCACCAGAAACTGGTAATACTGATTGCCAACTTAAAAAATTTTTTTTTTAAGATTTGAATGTGTTACATACTTAAAAAAGAGTAACTGACTGTGGGAGTATAAATAGTTTCACCCATTTAAGAAAAGAGTTTGGCCTTAGCTGAGGAAGTCAAACATATGCAAACCCATGCATTCTACCCATAGGTGGAACACCCCAGCAATTCTACCCACAGGGCATGCAGAGAAACTCATGCACATGGGCCCCAGGAGACATGTGCAGAAGGTAAGGGCTCTGAAGAAGGATTGTACAACATGTGAATGTACTTAACACTACTGAGCTGTACTTAAAAATGGTTAAGATGATAAATTTTATGTTATGTGTATTTTACCACAATTAAAAATATAAAAAATGTAGGAGATACTTATAGATCTTATAGTACATCATTACATGTGGTTTTTTTTTTTATAGTTTTATTTATTTATTTTTTTCCCCCAAAGCCCCAGTAGATAGTTGTATGTCATAGTTGCACATCCTTCTAGTTGCTGTATGTGGGACGTGGCCTCAGCATGGCCAGAGAAGCCGTGTGTGGGGCGCGCCCGGGATCCGAACCCAGGCCGCCAGTAGCAGACCGCACGCACTTAACCGCTAAGCCACGGGGCCGGCCCTACATGTGGTTTTTATTACTGCACAAGACAGTATTAAGGCATGGAGTGAATTGGAAGGAACTTGAACGTTAGACTTAGACTGAGTTGCAATCTTAGCTCTCCTAATGACCTTGGGTGAGTTGTCTAACCTCTAGGAACCTGTTTCATTGCCTATAAAATAGTCCTTTCACCCAAAGATAATAATACACACCAGATAAGAATATTATGAGAATTAAATTTAAAAGTGTGTGTAAAGCACTAACAGTTCCTGGCTGATGGTAAACTCAAAATAAATGATAGAACCTATTATCATACAGTACTGTTAATGTGGTTTTAGGGACTGGAATTTAAATTCACAAAACTGATTACATCTTAGAAAGTTTTTTATAAAAACAAATCTGTTTATCTTCCTAAAAAAAAAAGAACTATAATTGCAAAATACTGGAAATAACCCAAGTGTCTGTTGACAGGGGAATGCATAAATAAATTGTGGTGTAATCACACAGTGGGATACTATTTATCTGTGAAAATGAATTATAAGTATAGGCATAAGTATATGGATAACCTCAAAAACAAAATGTTGGGAGTAAGAAGCAAATCACAGAAGAATACATAAATTAAGATGACATTTATATAAAGTTCAGCACCAGGAAAAGCAATTATATGTTACTGAGAGATACACAAATGATAAAAACATTTTATTTATTTATTTATTTATTTTGTGAGGAGGACTAGCCCTGAGCTAACATCTGAAGCCAATCTTCCCCTTTTTTCTTGAGGAAGATTGGCCCTGAGCTAACATCTGTGGCCATCTTCCTCTACTTTATATGGGACACCGCCACAGCATGGCTTAACAAGCAGTGTGTCCGTGCGCGCCCGGGATCCGAACCTGCAAACCCCAGGCCACTGCAGCAGAGAGCATGCACTTACCCGCTTGCGCCACCGGGTCGGCCCCAAAAACATTTTTTTGAAAAGTAAGAGAGTGAATGATTAACCAAATTTAGCTTAGGGATTACTTTTGGGGAAGGGTATGTAGGGGACCTCTGGGCTATGTTAAATTCCTTGGGCTGGGTGGTAGTTACATGGGTGTTCTTCTTCTTCTTCTTCTTTTTTTTTTTTGTGAGGAAGATTGGCCCTGGGCTAACAGATGTGCCAGTCTTCCTCTATTTTGCATGTGGGACGCCGCTGCAGCATGGCCTGATGAGTGGTGTGTAGGTCTGCGCCCTGGATCCGAGCCCTTGAACCTGGGGTGGCGGAAGGGAAGCGAGCAAACCTAACCACTATGCCACCAGGCTGGCCCCTACATGGGTGTTCTTTAAACCGTACACATAGATTTTCCCTCCTTTTTGTAAGTAAGCTATATTTCAACATTACAAAAAGAAAGTATGCTGTGTTTCAGAATTAAAAATACGAGAAGAAAAAATGAGATGAAAAAACTAGATGTGGAAGCAGAAGGCCCCCCGGGTTTTGTTTGACCTCTGGACTTGCTATCAATGATGTTTGTCTGGCCTTGAGGAAGTTGTATAACATTTAGACACCTTAGTTTCCACTTCTGTAAGATAAGGGTCATAATCTCTGCTTAGGATCTGGTGTAAGGATCATCTGAAAATCTCAGCTATGAAATGTTCTTTGCAAAATGTTCAGCCTATTGTACATGTGAAAGATCCTCATATCACTAAGGGAAAAACGAAAACACTCTATTACATCTGTAGTCACTTCACCTGGGTTAAAAAGTGACTAGATCAGGTGCCCCTGGTTATATGCTTTCTTAGTCCTTTGGACTTTTCCTTCTCAGCATTTAGCACAATTTGTAATTCTTTGTTCACGCGATTACTCCATGACTGTCTGCCCCACTCATCTGTAAGCTCCACAGGGCAGAGGCTGCTCTGGTTTGTCCACCCTGGTTTGTCTAGCACTTGACATGGCAATAACGTTTGTTGGATAATACATCATTTTATAAAGTACAATTTGCTGAGCACATATGATAAGCCAGGCACGGTGCTGAGCATTTTGCATTTATTTATCTCATTTAACCCTCATAGCCGCCCCAGATAATTGGCATTATTATCTCCATTTTACAGATGAGGAAACTGAGGGCCCCGATAGGTTAGGAGTCTTGCACAAGGTCACTAGCTGGAAATCAACCTAGTGAGAATGCAAACCCAAGCGTGTCTGACCTGAAGGCTGCTGCCTGATTCCTCATCCTGGGGGCCCCCTTGATAATACTAACAACCCCCATCATGCCCCTTGAAGAAGCAGGACTCTGGGGGGAAGGTTTTTATCCGTATAGTTCCCTGTCACTTCTACTTGGAAGCAATGTTCACTCGGGCCAGTGCAAAGAAAGTCATGAATTCACCTTGGCCAGTGACCAACCCACTGGGCTCTGAACGACAAGTGAACATGCCTTGGGGCAGGCAATCCACATGGGCCTCTTGAGGGTGATCCTTGTGACTGCATCACAAGCATTAGAAAGCATCCTTTTTGTTTTTTTCTTGGTTTTCACTGAGAGATCCATTGAACTACATTTACCATTTGGGTTAAAGCATGTGGGTCAAAGATTGCAAAGGTAAAAACCTGGAGGTGAGGTTGGGAGAGCAGGCAAAGGAGAAGAAAGAGGAATTGTAAAGAATAAGAGGATCTGAGTACCAGCCCTCATTTGTTTTTCACATACAACAAAAGCATGGGGCTAGAGCTAGTTGGGTTTTTTTCCGTAATGATAATAAGTTGGAGTTATAATACTACACTTTAAGGTTCAGTACACTTTAAAAAATGTTTTTGTTGAGGTAAAATATACACTCAGTATATTACACTGCAAATACTTCAGTAGATTCAGTACACTTTTAATTAATTTTTTTCTTATTACAAAATTATTCTATTGTCATTGTAGAAAAATCACAAAATGCAGCTTAGTAAAAAGGAAGAAAGTTAAAATAACTTGAAATGCCTCCTCCCAGAGAGAAGTACTGGTAACACCTTCACAGAGTGTATTTTAGACATTTTTCTTCATGTATATGGAGGGCCACTACCTCACACTGAACTCCAGGGGGCGCCCTGTCACTCCCTCCAGGCTGTGTGGAGCAGTGTACTGTGTGCTGTGTGTATTACATATACAATTTTTTTTTTTTTGAGGAAGATTAGCCCTGAGCTAACATCCGTTGCCAATCCAATCTTCCTCTTTTTGCTGAGGAAGATTGGCCCTGGGCTAACATCCGTGCCCATCTTCCTCTACTTCGTATGGGATGCAGCCACAACATGGCTTGATAAGCAGTGCGTATGTCCGTGCCTGGGATCCGAACCTGCAAACCCGGGGCTGCCAAAGCAGAGCAGGCGAACTTAACTGCTATGCTGCCACCCGGCTGGCCCTACATTTTTTTTTTTTTCTGGGAAAGATTTGTCTGAGCTAACATCTGTTGCCAATCTTCCTCTTTTTTTTTGTCCCCAAAGCCCCAGTACGTAGTTGTATATTTTAGTTGTGAGTCCTTCTTGTTCTTCTACATGAGCTGCCATCACAGCATGGCTACTAACAGATGAGTGGTGTGGTTCCGTTCTGGGAACTGAAACCCACTGAAGTGGAACGTGCCAAACTTTAACTACTAGGCCCTCGGGGCTGGCTCTGCATTTTTTTTTTTAACAAAAATAGGATCATCCCATTTATTTTTAGTGAGAAATAAAATAACGGCAGAAAAATATCTGGCATGCAATAGATGCTCAACACTCCCCCTGGGTTCATTCACAAATATTTATTGAAGACCTCATCTGTGCCAGCCACTGCACTAGATACTGGGGTTATAGCAGTGAACACACAGACAAAACTCCCTGTCCTCATGGAGCTGACATACTAATGGAGAGAGATAGCAATAGATAAGGTCAATCACTTGTTAGTTAGGGATAGCCACTAGGGAGAAAAAATGAGGTCTGGAGAGAGGGGGGTAGGACGTTTGGTATGTGAGTGTGTATTGTGTGACTGTGGCCAAGGAAGGCCTCACTGAGAAGGTAACTTTGAAGTGATGGCCTGAGTGAGGAGAGGATACGCAGCTCTCTGGGAAAGAGTGTTTCAGGCAGAGAGAATGGCAAGTGCAAAGGCCTTGAGGCAGGAGTGTACCTGGGGTTTTCTAGCAACAACTAGGAGGTGAGGGTGACTGGTGCGTAATGTATGGGGAGAGTTGTAGGAAATGAGGTCAGACAGCTGTGGCACAGGAAGGAAGTGGCACAGGACCTAGGGCCTCACAGGTCACTGTAGGACTGACATAATCTGACTTTGCCATAGCTTTGAATCTGCAGTCAAATCCCAGAGGACTGGGGCCAGCCCCGTGGCGTAGTGGTTAAGTTCGCGCACTCTGCTTCGGCAGCCGGGGGTTCACAGGCTCAGATCCTGTGCACCTGTGTAGGTGCAGCTACACACCACTTATCAAGCCATCCTGTGGCAGGCGTCCCACATATAAAGTAGAGGAAGATGGGCACAGATGCTAGGTCAGGGCCAATCTTCCCCAGCAAAAAGAGGAGGATTGGCAACGGATGTTAGCTCAGGGCTAATCTTCCTCACCAAAAAAAACAAATCCCAGAGGTCCAAAACCCTTCGCATCAGTTTGAGCCCTCACCACTCTGGCCCAACATCCAGGTCACTGTCCCTATTGCCAGTCCCTGACCTGGGCCTGACCCAAGTCAGGCACAGCCCGAGTTCCCAACCCCCAGCTCCCCTGAGCTTGCCCCTTGGGGCTTCCAGCAACAGGCTCTGCCTCAGGAGACTTGAGAAATGACACCCATGGCCACAGCTCTCACACTCTTAACCACCTTCCAGCATCCCAAGTGACAGGAAGCTTCATCTTTGTTTCTGAGGCAAATGTGAGAAGCCTTAGTGAGTCACCCCTTGCTGTAAGAACAAGAGAGAGAGACAAGGAAAGAAAAAGACTCAGAGTGATGGCAGAACTCAGGGAATGGAGGACTCAGAGATAGAGACAGAGAAGGAGAGGATGGCTTTGAAAGTGGTGAGGGAGGGAGTCTCGTGATAATCCGGGGGAACAGCATTCCAGGCAGAGAAATGCCCATGGCAGAGGTCCCAAGATGGAGCAAGCCTAATGTGTTGGAGGAGCTGTAAGGAGGCCAGTGTGGCTGGTGACAAGTGGGTGAAGGAGAGAGCAGGAGGAGGTGACGTCAGAGAGGCAATGAAGGGCCAGATATCCAGGGCCTGTGGGCCGCTGTAAGAATGGAGCCATTGGAGGGTTTAGACCAGAGGAGTGATGTGATCACTCTGGCTCTTGGGTGAGGGCAGATGAGGTTGGAGGAGGGAAGCAGAGAGACAGTGGGGAGGCTCCTGACAGAAACCCAGGGGAGAGACAATGGTGGCTTGCATCAGGTGGTTAGGTTGGAGATGGTGAGAGGTGGTTAAATTCTGGATATTTTTCGAAGGTAGAGCCAACAGATTTCCTGATGGATTGGATGCAACATATGATAGGTCGTGTGAAGGATTCTTGGAATTTTTTGTCCTAAGACAAAGAGGAAGCCACAGGATTGGCTTTAAGCAGGGGGATGACATGGTTGTATTTGTGTTTTTGAAATACTCTGGCTGCTAGGTCGAGAATAGTCTGGAGGTGAAGGATGCAGCAGAGGACCAGTGAAGGATGGTGGTGGCTTGGACTAGGGTGAAGTAGGGTAGAGAGGGTAGACAGAAGACAGCATAGCTCTTCCCACATCTGGGCCTTTGCACAGGCTGCTCCCAATCACCCAACAGTCCTTTATGCCCAACAAACACTATTATCATCCAAACTCTAGGAAGTCCCTCCCCTGTGGTCCCATAACCCTGGGATTTCCCCTGTTCTAGCATTTATCATGTTAGGTTTTCTCTAACATCTGTGAGCTCCTCAGGGTTGGGACTATGGCTCACTGGGCTTCATGAGCCCCAGGCCCAGCACGGGGTCTGGTACAAAAAAAGCTCTAGAGAGCTTTTGTTGAATGTATAAATGGAAAGAATATGAATCAAGGAAGAGATCAACTCCCTGATATTTGGAGCTCACCAAAGCATCGCAAATACTTTATTATTTTTTTCTGATTATGAAAGTAGTATGTGCTCTTTATTAAAAAAACCAAACACTAGATGATATATATATATATCATAGCAGGAAAGATCCCCCAAACCTCATCTTCTATACTCTAGAAATAACTCAAGACATCTCTAGAATCTAGAAATAACAACTGTGCAGAGTTCAGTAAATATCCTCCCCCCAATTTGTTTTAATGTATACACTAAAAAATGAAATGTTTAAGAGGCAGAGATGTGGGAGAGAGAGAGGCTGAGAAAGACGGACTTCCTGCCTAGCTGGTGAATAAGATGTAGCACACACTGTTTATAATTGGCTTTTTTCTCTACTTGCATTATCATGACAATCTGTCTATGTTAGTACATGTAAATCTGCCATATTTTGTTAAAGGTCGAATAGTATTCTATCAAATGGATTTATTTAATTGATATAACCAACTTCCTGTTGTTCTTGGGTATTTAATTATTTTCTTTCTCTTTTTATTAAAAGATTTCCTTGAACATCCTTGTTGCGTTTATTTTGAGGCACCAGGTTTTAGGAGGGTAGTTGAAACAGATGTCCTTCTGGGGTTGTTGGAGGACTTGCGGCTTTGTCTTGTAGGGAGTATTGATATAACTGAAGCTGTTCAGCCCGGAAGAGGGAAGAGTAAGGGGTGACATGAGCCCTGTCCAAATTTCTGAAGGGGCTTTCAGATGAGAAAGAGAACAGACTTGTCCTGGGCATTTCCATAGGGCAGAATCAAGTCTACAGCATGGAAGCCACAAGAAGGCAAATTGGCATGTAATATAAGAAAGCGTTTTCCTACAGGCAGAGCTGCTGGAGACGCGCTGGCAGTTGACCTCGTAGAGAAGTCACGAGCATCCCATCTCTGGAGGTGTGTAAGCAGGGCCTGGTTGAAGATTTAGCAGGAGGTAGTATACAAGGGACTTGTATGAGGTGGGGGAGAGTTGAATTAGGTGACATTTGGGAGTCCTTTAAAATTTGAAATTTTGTTACTACAGTGTAGTAGTCGAAGGTATCATAGAGGGTGGCATTGAAGATGTTGTCCTGATGCCTTAGAGGACTGGGAAGATTTTGATAAGTGGTGATGGGGAATGCACATTCCAGGCAAAGAGGATAGGCTGATGAGAGAATGGGGAAGAAAAGTAGGATATGAGGCTGAAGAAAGTTATGGAGTAAGACTGAGCTTTACCCCCGGTAACAAAGAGCTTTTGGTGTGTCTGCCTAGCCCTACAACCTCCACTTGAGAACTGCTTCCCCACCCAGGGCTGGAGGGTGAGGTGACCAGATGCTGGTTTGTGTTTATTTTTATTTTTATTTTTTTTAAAGTTTTATTTATTTATTTTTTCCCCCAAAGCCCCAGTAGATAGTTGTATGTCATAGCTGCACATCCTTCTAGTTGCTGTATGTGGGACACGGCCTCAGCATGGCCGGAGAAGCGGTGTGTTGGTGCGCGCCCGGGATCCGAACCTGGGCCACCAGCAGCAGAGCGTGCTCACTCAACCGCTAAGCCACGGGGCCAGCCCTGGTTTGTGTTTAGATGTGACCCTGTTCCCTTGGTCGTAGGTGATTACTGTAGGGTGGACATTTCCCTCCAGCTGGGCCAATCAGATTCTCCCTCCTAAGAGTGTGGAAATTTCAAGATCTTAGCCTCTGTGATCTTTTCAATTAAGTCTATGTAAAGTTGGGATGATTTGCTACTGCAGGGCAACCACTTTCAACCTTTGTTGAGGAGGTAGAGAAAGGTGGCCTGCAGAGAGAGAGAGGAATGGGGGAGATGTGGTGTCCTTTCCAGCCACCTGGGAGACCCGATTGTATTTGAATTCCCCTAAGGGCTTTGTGATATCCTTTGAACAAATTTATCTCTTGGTTTTAGCCAGCTCAGATGGGCTCCTATCACTTGCCACCATACGACATTTGGCCAAGACCCTCTGAATTAATAGGGAGTCATCCTAGGCTTTGAAGGGAGTCATGCATAGCTCTTGAAGGAGCTTCAGGAATGTTTAGCTGGAGGAGGAGTGGCAGAAGGGGTTGCGAAGGGTGTGATACATGGTGAGACCAGGAAGGAGGCCTTCCTCATCATTTAGATATTAGAGATAGCTCCTGCTTCCCCCAAACACTTCACCTCTTTATACAGTGCAAACACATCTTCCAATAACAAGTCCTCCAGGTTCTGTTTGATTTGTTTTCTAAAAGAACTCAAGCTACCTGGTCAGAAGATGAGAAATATTTTCCTTTTTCCCATCAAGGTAGAGTGATGGCAGGGAGTTCGCTTTCCTTGATGTAACAAATAAAACAGACGGGGGTTACCGATATCCCCATTGGATATGTAGCAGGCCAAACTTGGGGTCTGGCCCCTTTGGAAATTCAAGAATGACTGGACATGTCTGGAGAGCTAATGAGGTGACTCTTTCAAGAGGGAAGACCTTTTCAAGAGGGAGCAGAGGAGATTCCTGAGAGTGGAGAAGACTCATAGCAGAATGAACTTGGCCCAGGGATGAAATCTTAGTCGTCAGAGGGGAGTAGTGATCCTTTCTGTACCTAGTGGCTATTATTCAAGCATATGTCTGGCTCAGACCCTTGAACATAAATCAGGGTTCAAGAGAGAGAGAGAAAGAGAGGCTGAGAAGGAGCATAAGTGAAACCTGAAAGAGCTGCTTCACCAGACTGTACACACTGCAGCCCAAGCAGTAGAGCTTGGGGACACCTCTACCATGATGTAAGTCAAAGCAGAGAGAGAGAGTCTCTCCAGCTCTATCACAACCTCCCCTCAGCTTTGGCATTTCAAGAGTTTGGGGCCAATAGCCAAGAATTGTTGTGTCTAATGTCTTGTCTAGAGAACGACAGCCAAGGTGTGAAGCCTGGAGCAGCTCACATACCAGGGAGTGGAGCACAAGTGAAATGCTTCTGGAGACTTTCTGAAATAGCACAGGGAATTTGCAGGAAGCTGGAGATCTTATACTAGCAGGTGGGGGTAATAAGGCAACAACATGGGAGGATTAAGACTAATATGATCCTATTTGAATTCACAGACTGGTGAGTCCTGTAGAAGTCTGACCTACGTACAGAGGAAGGAACCAAGGCCGAGAGTGGTGAAGAGATTCATTGGTACAACATAGCAAGGCAGGACTGCCCGGAACTGGTTCCAAGGTCTCTGTCCCTGAACTGTATATGCTCTTTGGGCCACAAAAATCAACCACACCCCTAGAGGCTGGAAATGGAGCCCCTGGAGTAAGGTCACACAGTGACAACGGGGACCCATGGACTGCGTGTGAATACCCAAGGGGTGCCATCTTTAGAAAATTCCTACCTGTGGTGCGCTCAGCTCAGCCCTCCCTCAAAAATCCAAGTAGAGTTTCTAGAACTTTCGAATGCCCTTGCCCTCCTAGTGGTGAGATCATAAGGGCCTTGGAATAGGGTGGTGGCCTCCAAGCCTCACCCACTGTGGGCCCCTTTGGGCCTCACTGACCGCCTGTCTCCTGAAGCCCAGCCTCTTTCTCTGGGGAGTTTCGCCTTCTAGCCTCCTGGCAGGTGGGCAGAAGGGGAAGGAACACTGTGGTGACCCAGATATTTCTGTCAGAACCATCCTGACCAACGCAGCCTGTGTCACTGCGCCCAAGAGGAAGTGGTGGGTGGGGAGCCTGGGCCAGGAGACAGCAGCTGATATAACCAGCAGCATTTGTGCCAGGAAATCTTTCGTGTGAATCTGAAGAGAGAACTTTGCCCTGATTTGTCCTGGGTTTGTAGGCAGTCAGGCATGATGGACTGGTGTAGGCGGGAGGGAGGTCCCAGTCTGCTTTTCCTGCTGCCATCCTCATCAGCCAGAGGCTGATTTGTCCCCAAGCATGCCAGAGGCTCCCTGCTGCCACACCCTTGCTTATTCAACATTTTATTCATTTAAGAGCCACAGAGAGAAAGGGTTCAGTGTGAGAGCATTTGTGGACTGGGCCTGGAGAGGCCATAGGAATGGAGGCAGCCTTCCATGATATCACTGTTCTTCGTTCATGGATCTCATGACTTATCTCTCATGATATCTATTTCTCTGCGTGTCTGCACCATTCTCTCCTCACTTATAACTGGCCAATCCTCTCTGTGGTCTCCAGTTCAAGTTCTGGAAGGAGCCATCAGGTTATTATTTAATTTTATATATTTATTAAATAAATTCTTGGCTCTGGGAATTGAGCCCTCCTCTTTCAACTCCTTCAAACTCTCCCTTTTGGACATGCAGATTTTTGCTTCTAAGAGCCTAGACCTTGGAAAGCAAAAGCCTCCTAACTATCCTCAGGGGCCAGGGCAGCCCCAAGCATTCACTCATCAGTAAATATTTACTGACTAAATATATACCTACTATGCTCTGGGCCCTATTTTAGGTACTGGGGATACAGTGAATAATAGCAACAAATAATAATACTGCCTGGTGGAGTTTACATTCTAGTAAGGAAGATGAACAATAAATTAGATGAATCAGTAAATTAGATAGGATAAGCAGAAGTCTATAAGTGCTAAGGAGCAAAGATATAAAGGAGATGAGGGAATGAGCCATGAGGCTTTCTTGGGAAAGCCAAGCAAGAGAATATGTGCCAAGGCCCTGAGGCAGAGGTGTGCCGGAATCATCAAAGAGCCAGGATAGCACTGTGGGTGGAAAGGAGTGAGCTAGAGGAGAGGAGTTCAAAGAGACAATGAATACCTGATAGGTTAAGGCTTTGTGGGCCACAGTGAGAACTTTGGCTTGTATTTTGAGTGAAATGGGGAGCCACTGGAGAGTTTTGAGCAGGAAAGTGAAGTGATCTGACATATTTTTAAAGGATCCCTCTGGCTGCTGTGTGGAGAATAGACTGTAGCAGGGCCAAGGTGGGAAGCAGGAAGACCAGTTAGGGGACTGCCACAAAATCCAGGCAGAAGGAGCTTCTGGGCTGGTGAACATGCAGAGAGTGTGGAATAGTGGTGCCCTTGGAGAGGGCGTGGAAGCTCCCAGCTCTTGCCCCATACCTTGCCCTCTGCGTCTCTTCCATCTGGCTGTTCCTGAGTTATATCCTTTCATAATAAACCAGTGATCTAAATCTTCTACTTTATCGTCCATTACAACATCATTGTAGGAGGTGTGTAAGAGAAGCAAAATTAAGTTGATTCACATATATAAAGAAATCTTAATAGACAAAACTGGACAATGCAATATCAAGAAAAAATAGCAGGAAATTGACAAATAAAGAAAAGGAGAACTGGTAGAATTGCCACAACTACTCTGGAGAACAATTTATTATTATGTATTATTTTTGAAAATGTATATGACTTAAAATTTATACTTATGGGTATACCATAAGGAAGTGTTATAAAGAATATACAAAAAGACATATACAAGGATTTTTATTGAATCTTTGCAACTCAATATCCATCAGAAGAGAAATGGAAGAATACATGTTAGCATATCTGAACAATGGAATATTATACAGCTGTCAAAATGAATAAACCAGAACTACATATATCAACTTTGATTGGTCTCACAGACGTAATATTGAGTTAACAAAGCAAAGTACAGAACATTTAATACAGTTTTGAAGTTGTTTTATGTCGATTAAAATAATAAAAATTATATATAGATATTTATCTTGTGATGTTTTTTCATACTAAAATATAAAAGCGTGATTAGCCTCAAACTTAATTATAATTATTGCTTCTGGGGCATGAGACTAGAGAGGCTAATGTAGGGGAGGAAGACCATCCTCTACTCACTCTGGGTCCTTTCTGACTGGGCTACAAATTAAATTGACATAAGACCGAACAGCAGGAGAAATTCAAACAAAGCTTTATAACATGTATACATGGAAGAGACCCAGGAAAGACTGGGTAACTGGACAAAATGGCAGAGGTTCTTATCTTAAATACTATCTTCAGCTAAAGACAAAGGAGGATGTTGGGAGTCGGGGGAGTCAGTTATGGGAGATTACCTGAAAAGCACGTTAAACAAGAGTAAAGTTATTATGCAGATTTAAGGCCTCACCTTCCACATTAAGTTTTTAGAGATGAGGTCATCCCCCCTTCTTCCCAGTACAGAGAGGGAGATACCTTTACAAATGGAGATTTCCCTTATAAATGTAAATGTTTGGTAAACAGAACTTTAATAAGAATGGGCTTAGCAAGGACCCTCCCAGTCTATCAATACCCAGAGTTATCTGTGGTGATGGCCTGTCCTGAGGACAGCTTTCTTTTTTTTTTTTTTTAATAATTTTATTTATTTATTTTTCCCCCCCAAAGCCCCAATAGATAGTTGTATGTCATAGTTGCACATCCTTCCAGTTGCTGTATGTGGGACACAGCCTCAGCATGGCCGGAGAAGCGGTGCCTTGGTGCGTGCCCTAGATCCAAACCCAGTCCGCCAGCAGCAGAGCACGCGCACTTAATCACTAAGCCACGGGGCCGGCCCTAGCCTTCTATCTTAAGTCCTTTTAGGCAGTTAGTCAGGGGGAGGTCAGAGTTTCTTTCAGAGTCTTCTGAGCCTTTATTCTCTTCAGCTGGAAATAACCCACATACCAGAGTGGCACATCTTGGCGCCGCCTGCCCTGAACCCCATCAGGAACATGGAGGATTACAATATTATTTGTATTGATATATTTATGAAAAAATATAAAATGATCTGATGCAAAAAAAAAAAATAATAATCCAGGCACAAGGTGACAGCAGCTCAGATCAGGGAATGAGCAGAGATGAAGATGTGAAATGACTGGCCACAAAGTCCTGTTCGCTCTCTTGAGTGGAGCAAGAGAAAATTCTCTCTCATCGTTTTCTGATGAATGTGTAGAAAAATAAGACATAATAAAAATCATTTTACCTTTCAGAGGACACAGAGGACTTGAGGCACCCAGGCTCCTGGCTCTGTCTTAGATGTGCAGATTCTGTGTACCTAGAACTTCCCAGGCTAGGATCTCATCTGTCACTCCTCTGTAAGATGATATGTTAGAGTCCATTTTCACTATCTTGTATGGAACAATTCATAATAAGTGAAGCAACCAAACCATCTTGAAGAGAACTGCATCTGTTGGGTTCAGTCTGTCCGTGGCCGCCTTTGCCCTGGGCATTGCTCTTGGGTCCAGTTGGCCGTCACCACACCAGCAGGGTCAGTTTCATACTGTTCATTTGATGCAGCCAAGACGACATCGTGCAGAAAGCACCTACTGAAGCTGCTTTCCTCAGAAGGGGGGGCCAGTATGGCCAACGCTTCAAGTTTCATAAACTCCTCTCTAGATGCTTAGTCTATATGAATACTGATGAGACATTTGGTAAGTTAGAGCACTAGGTACAGAGAGGCAACGAGGCCTTTGAAAACCGTGTCACGGAGCTCAGACTTGATCTTGTATATGCAAAAGGAGAATCTTCTGAGGTTTTAAAGTGTAAGAGAGACATGCTCAGGTTTCTCAAGATTAACATGGTAGTACCTGGGAAGTAGAACCTTCTCTAGAGGAAGGAGACCGAGGGAAGGAATAGCTGTAGTGGCAGTAAATCATTCCAGTGAGAACTGATGAAAGTTTGAACAAAAGGAATAGAATTGAGAGACAGTTCAGAGGACTTGGGCCCTCAGAGAACTGACAGTCTGAGACATGATGAAGGCAGCGGGTGCCTGTGACTAAGGAAGAAGTGTATGTGAATGAGTGTGTGTGTGTGTGTGTGTGTGTGTGTAAGGTGCATCCTGCCTCTGGACTTCCCCATGTGGTCCCAGCCTGACATCTTTGCCTCACAACTCTTCAGGGGAATCACCTGCTCTCTCCTGCGTTGGGCCCCTGACTTCCTGGAATCCTTGGGGCTTACTTATACTTTTGGCTTCCTCAGCCTTATAGTCCTCAAACAGAAGAGAAAAAATATATATTATTCTTTTGTTTTTTTAAACTGAAAGCCAGAAAATGATAAAAATGTAAATGAGTAAGTAATTTGCCTGCTGAAACATACACATAAACTATAATCCAAACAGTGGAGACTTTGAGATTGTTTCCTGAATGCCTTTTATCCCAGGTGTTCTAGTCGTTGCTGCTAATACACTTGAAGTTTCTATAAATTTAAACCCTAATCCAAGCATCTAAAATTTGAAACTGGCCTAAAAGAAAACCTTCTGTACTGTAAGCCCTGACTTCTTCATTTTTGTGATGCAAGTATCTGACTTAAGCTTTGATTGCCTTGGTATCCACTTCAAAAAAGGCATCCACTTCAAAGAGAGCTATCTCAAATAAACGCATTGACAGCCACATGACTAGATAAAAAAACCAGGCTGCCTCCCCTTACTGAAGCTTCTTTGTTTTAGAGATCTTGGTTGATTTCAATAACTAACCATTTGGACTACTTTGTTTTTCTTTCCTGCTCTTTAAATTCCCAATCTTATGTTTTAAATTCACCAATAAAGAGTGAGCCTGTGAAACCCTAGGTCCCCACCCTCCACCCCAATAAAAGCAGAACCCCAGGCTCGTGTGCATGCTTTCTCTCTCTGTCTCTCCCCATGAACTCGCTGTGTGGCCCCAGTTACGCTGTGTAATTGCCAGGTCTTGTAAGTAATAAACCTTTATTTTTTCAAAGTTTCCTGATGGTTATTGCCAAAGGGCGTCTTGTAATCACAATAAGAACCACAAGGGCTGGTCCAACCACAACATTGGTTATTGATAGTCTGAGACCCACACAAAACGTCAGCAGTATTGTGTGATTGCCCTTGCAGTTAACCTAGGGAAATGCCCTTTACTTGCAACTTGCTTACTAACCACCTAACTCAGATGGGTAGCACCATCTGGGAAAGGAGCACTGCTTGTTGGGGGCCTATTGCACTGCTATGTGCTTTTGCATACTGCCTCTATTGTGTGTTGTCTGTGGTATCCAACCAAAAGTTCATGCCTGCCGTAATAATCCAAGAATCTCTCCAGAGCAGCAAGGTCAAGGCCATGTGTTCTAAGAGAGAATTAGATCACTAATTATAAAGGCCTTAATTAACTATTAATGTGCAGAAGGGTCTTCCATGCCTCAAGGCCAAAGATAGCCAAGGAGAGTGGATTGGATCACAAGGCTGTTGTTGTCTTCCAAGGAGAGGCTCTAGGCTAAAGGCATAAGGAAAAGTTTCCCTTAGGTGAGGAGGATGGGAGACCTCCATCTGTGACTACTGAGTCAGTGAATTGTGCCCAGACTACGTGTCCTAACCCGGAAGAGTGAAATAGCCTTGCAACCGGAAACTAGTGGCACCACCAGAGGGAAAATACAACAGGACCTGCAGTTTCCTTGTCACCACTTCACTAACTACTGTCGCTCTTCATCCCCTGACCTGATGGGATATTATGGGTCTAATACCTGGTGTGATATTGCTAAAAACTTAATGGACAAATATAAATGTCCTGAACCTCTGGTGCCAGTGCCTCCTAAAAACCTGAGGAGGCTCATCAGCTCCTTGATAAATGCAAAACCCCATGGAATCTTCCTGGGTGTTACTCAGTGCCATGGCATACCAACATGCCAAGACACTCCAGACGCCTAATGGCTCTCCCCAAAGACCCTGCACATATCATGCTAGTGGAAGCGAACCCCGATCCTGGAGAAGTCTCTTGGGACATCCTGGAAAGAAAAACGGCCACCTATGAGGAAGGCTCATAGTGACATCATCCAAAATTTTCCAGTAACAACACATAAGATTAAGGCAAGAGGAGAAAATCAAGAAATAGAACTAGGATCAGAAATTATACCTTAACTGAAATTCAAACCTTACTTAAAGATTTTATGTAGCAGGAAGAAGAGAGGGGAACTAATTGGCTATTGCAGGGTTTGTTTGTTTGTTTGCTTGGAATGGGCTCTGAATTGTTATTCACAGCTGCCAAAATGCGTCAAATTGGCGGTATCTCTAATGACCCTAAATTCCTTAACTTTCTTTCTCTTTCTTTTTTTTTCTGTTCAATTCACAGGTTTGGGGTTCACAGGTTCGGATTCCAGGCACGGACTGATGCACAGCTTGTGGAGCCATGCTATGGCGGTGTCCCGTATAAAGCAGAGAAAGACGGGCATGGATGTTAGCCCAGGGCCAATCTTCCTCAGCAAAAAGAGGAGGATTGGCATTGGATGTTAGCTCAGGGCTAATCTTCCTCACACACACACAAAAAAAGAATTTTGCAAAGTTAAATTAAATGATGGAAATTAATTGAATGTCTAGACCATTTCCAAGTAAGATAAAATACTGAAACATTAATTGCTAAACAAGTCTGTTTGCCTACTTTTGACCTCTTATTACAGAAGAACTAAAGATATTTGGATCTATTAGTAAGCATGTCACATTGCCACATTGAAAAATTGTACTGTGAGGAAGCATATGTCTCTAGAAATTATGAAATGTATTCATAAATTTGCCAATCTAAAGAATGCTTGTGTGGCAGACAGTTCACAATTGCCTACTTCTTAGATTTCACTGTAAATTAAGGTTTCTGAGGGTTGAAATTTCTGGTTAATATATGTGGTTAAAACTACTGGAAATAATAAGGGAAATGTCTCTTGTAGGCAAGGAAATTTGGATGTGTTATGGGGTAAGAAACATGTGAGGTATGGAAATGCATTTTTTTTAAAGGAAAGGAAAATGATTTTGTCCTAAAATGAGGCTAGTTGTTTTAGTATGGAAAGAAGAAAAAATATAGGACAAAAAGTCTGAATGTAAAAAAGAGAGTTATGGAAGGTTTGTGGAAAAAGAATCTTGGGAAAAGAATTTTATGTGTGGTCAAGCTGGCTAAGAGTAGAATGGATCTAATAAAGTAAAAAAATAATAATTAATGAATGAATTTTAATATCAAAAATGTACTAGCGTAAAATTAGAATTTGGGTTTCTCTCTGTTGGAAGGACAGAGTTTTCTTGGACTGTTGGTCTGCTCTTAATAAGAGATTATGAACCTTTTTTTCCTTTTGGGTAATGTACCTGGAAAACAAAGATTTTGTGTCTTACCAAATAACTTACTGTGCTTCATGTTATCTTTATCATCAGGTCTTTGATTACTTAAGTAAACCAAGTCTTCTTGATATTGAAAGAGCTAAGTTTTGTTCAGAAGCATGTAACTTTCTGTATTTGCCTTTGAAATCTTTTATTGTCACTTTGGTTAAATGGATAATTAAGTATTGTTTCATAATGATCTGTGACCCTTTTTAGTCAAGTGTCCAAAACTTTTTGATATTTTTGACAAACTTCCCCAAATCAAATTCTAAATGAAGTTTTTTTGACCTGGAAATAACTTTGGGATTTTTCAGAGAGACCTGGAAAATTGCAAAAGATTTGTTTTCCCTCCTTGTAAAAAGAAAGACATTAAACTAATTAGGTTTATTTGATATGTTAAGTTACATGGGAAGCATTGTCAAATAAGAAATAATGCTACATCTTCTTTATGGGTATTCTTGTATGGATATATGTTATTAATATAAATGTTACAGAAATTATACGAAATTCCTAAAAATCTGATATGTAATGTTATCAGTAATAATTCTATTATTATCTTGAAATGTGTCACAGAAATAATAAAATTTTCTTGTCAATTGCATTATAATGAACTCTAACCAAATCTTTAACCATGCCATTTTTAAGCCTTTTATCATTGGTAGACAGTTATTGTTTTACTCTGATACTTTTGCAAAAGTGTTCCTGCACAAGTGTTTCATCTTCAGAGAAATTCAGGGAAAGGACTCTGACAAGTACTCCAGAAGACAGCTCTCTGATAAATTTCAGACCATACCACTGAACTGGGTAAGAATTTACAGAACCCTAATGGAGAAACTGATGGCTTCATAAAACTTGCAACAAAAGATCAAGATCAACATGTATTAATGACATGGGGCTGAATGAACTGATGAGGATGATTATAATTTTTAATGACTTTTGTTTGAAACATTGTTGGTTCTTTAATCTTTGTCAGTTTTTTTTTCCCCCAGATTCAAGGAAACCTCTTCTCTTAAGCTGTCTATGACTTACAGCAATTTGGTAAGTATATCTTTTTGAACAAGGATGAAACAATTACTTTTTCTCCCTACCTGATCCCTCCAGAATTAAAAAACTCTCAGTGAGTATTATTATTTTCATGGCAATATGGTTATTTGCATAAGTTCAATAAGAATCTGTTCTCCGTGTAACAAGACACAATTGGAAACATTGATTTTATTACCAGGGCTTTGACTGGAATGTCATGTTGGAGAGAGATGTACATAAACTCAGATATGACCAGACACTTTATGGTCGACTTTATGGAGCCTATAAAGCTCCTTGGAAAAATTGGCCTGGTACCTTGCATACAGGATTTCCAGCCACCTTACCAGGTGAGTAAGGAAGGTCACTTCCTGGTGTGCCCAGGAGCTTCAGGATATTTTGGGGACCTCGAGAAGAGAGGAATTCACCCACATCTATAGATATTGCAGGCAAAGTCTGATGGCAAGTTTTTGGCTTCGCTTCTTAGCCTCCAGAGGCCTTTAAAAGTTCAATCTGAGACTCCTTATGAAAAGTTTCAGCAAAACAGACTTAAAAGAACCTGTATGGTCAATCACTATTCTTGCTGCTCTTATGTGAATAACAAGGCCAAGTTTAATGAGACTAGACTTATTTTACAAATTAGTCTTATTTTGATTTTCTCTGATAGAAATGGGGATGATTGTAGAGAGAAAAAAAATATATTTCAGTAATACACCCTTGTGGATATCAAATTCTTGTGTTGTTAGTTGTCCTTGAGGTTTTGTTTTCTATCTGTAAACTGGACTGGATACTGAATTCTTCTGGTTTCCTCCAATATCTGGCTACAACTCTTCAAACTAACATTTCCAGTTTTTCTCCCATCCTCTGACTTGGACTCATTGAGAACTAAAACTGCCCTTTCCCAAAACCATGCAAGCTATAGTGGAACAACTTGATAGAAACTTCAGAGAAATTACAACAGCTCGTAAATGGACAATCTTCATGCCTGTTGCTGTGTGGGCCACTCAGAGAGATCACCAGAGACATTCAAACTACAAACCAGGAGACTCTATCAGGTTGCCAGTGTCTGCCCTCACTCCCTCTGAAGATGCCTTGAGCCTGACATCTAGAAATCTTGACTGGCTGCCTTCAAAACTCAGAAACTGGGATTATAGTCTGCTCCAATTATTAACTATTGTTTTTCTTTTGTTTCCATTGAATGCCTCTTATTAGATACTTGATGCAAGTACTTGCACCACATATGTTACCACACCAAGGGCATGATGTGCTCACTGCAAGACAAAAGCCAATCATCAAGAGGCAAGACCGTGGCACAGAAAGGGCATTTATTAAGCAATAAGCTAGAAAATCGGAAGATTGGGGGACTAGCATCCTAAAGAACCATTTTAAGGGGGACACAGAATCTTGAGGCAGTTATACAGGCCAGGGGATTATAAGAGATAGGGTTAGGAATGTTGACCCTCTGGTGTTATAGACTGAGTCGCCACACCAGATAGACTCTCCGTCTGGGGTCATCACGTTCCTAAAAAATGCCAAAGAACAAAGTTATCATCTTATCGCCACCGGGGGGTACATGCACAAGCAGGGTTCATAAAATCTACAGAGCAGGTAGATCTCCTGGAGGGTGCCTATCCAGCTGGGTTAGTTAGTCAGAGGTCATTCAAAGTTATAATATGGTTTCTTTTCTACAATATGGCTTCCCTTATGTCAGCCTTGTGTTGAGCTGGTATAATACAGGCCTAACTTGGGGAACCCACCTGCATCACCAGCTTCTGAAATGAAACACAACCCTTTAACTGAACTGACCTATTATCAGGACTAAGGGACTAAGTCAATGAGATATGGAGCAATCTACCAACTCAGGACAGGCTCAAACCTACTTAGATTAGATGGCTTAAGGTGTTGAAATATTTCACAGTATTACCCAAATCTTTGAAGAGATTCCTAGGGCCCCTGAGATGACTGACTTAGTTTCATTTTGGGACTCTTTCAAGTTCGGGAGAATGGTTATAGACTGGATTTCAGACTACAGTATTGCTTGTATAATTATTATAGGATTTTGCTGCTATAATCCTATTTAGATGTGTACTTTCTGGGTTAAAATATGTCCTACCCCTGACTTTTAGCGTATCAGCTACTCAGGCAGTTAATGTCCTCACCATTGACCCATGTCTCAGCATTACTGGGTGGATCATAGTGTAAGCTCTGACAGTTTTTTTTTTTTTTCCTTTTTTGTAATGCAAGTGCCTGACTTAAGCTGTGATTGCCAAGGCATCGACTTCAAAGAGGGCTATCTCAAATAAATACACTGCCAGTCACATGACTAGATAAAAGACCGGGCCTTCTCCCCCCACTGAGGATCCTTTGTTTTAGAGATCTTGGTTGATTTCAATAACTGACCGTTTGGACTATTTTTTTTTTCTTCCTGCTCAAATTCCCAATCTTACGTTTTAAACTCACCAATAAAGAGTGAGCCTACGAAACCTTAGGTCCTCACCCTTAACTCCAATAAAAGTACAACCCCAGACCTGTGTGCGTGTTCTCTCTCTCTCTCTCTCTGTCTCTCCCCATGAACTCGCTGTGTGGCCCCAGGTGTGCTATGTAATTGCCAGGTCTTGTAAGTAATCAACAATTATTTTTTCAAAGTTTCCTGATGGTTATTGCCAGAGGGCATCTTGCAATCATAATAGGAACCACAAGGGCTAGTCTAATCACAACATTAGTTATTGATGGGCTGAGATCAGCACAAAACACCTTCACGCTTGAGATGGCTGATTTGACTATTAATTCCGGCTTAGACGTTCTATGGTGAGATAATTACGGTTTTCCCAAACAGGTCAAACCTGTATGGTTAACTACTAGAACTAACAATTTTTTGTATGAAGAAAGTATGACTCCAAATTGTTAACAATGGTTATTCTTGAGATTTAGGAGTGGGAGGTGGATGTTAAAAGGATGTCTTTATTCTTTTACTTTACACACTTTTTTAATGTTTGAATTTTAAGATGTATATTCTTTTTGAAATTTTAGAACAAAACAAGAGAATTTGGTTAGATGTAAATTGGAACTGCTGTAGAGAGAAGCAAAGAAATCAGTCTGACTTATCTGATTTGAACTGAATTTGAAAAAGACTATCTGCCATTATCTGATTACCGTGAGCCAACTTGTCACGTTGTAACTGTGTAGTGGTAGATTATAGATAATCTGCCTGCAGAAGCCTTCCCCGTGGCAGTGGCACTGAAAGTGGCCTTGCAGGTTGTGCAAGATTTCCTCACAACACAGGGAGAATCTCAGTGCCCTTCCCACTTTCCCAGAAACAAAAAAAAACTTCCTCTATTCTGTTGTGTTTTCAATATTTTTACTTTTTTTTTATTTTTTATTTTTTTGTGAGGATGATCAGCCCTGAGCTAACACCCATTCTAATCCTCCTCTTTTTGCTGAGGAAGACCGGCTCTGAGCTAACGTCTATTGCCAATCCTCCTCCTTTTTTTCCCCAAAGCTCCAGTAGATAGTTGTATGTCATAGTTACACATCCTTCTAGTTGCTGTATGTGGGACGCGGCCTCAGAGAAGCAGTGCGTCGGTGTGCGCCCAGGATCTGAACCCCGGCTAACAGCAGCGGAGCACGCGCACTTAACCACTAAGCCATGGGGCCGGCCCTAATATTTTTATTTTTAAAATGTTACCCAAGTTATACATCCTCATTGTAAAAAAAAAAAATCAGACAACACAGAAATGTATAAACCTTATTCTGTTTGGAGTTTGATTGTGTGTCCCTTCAGATTTTTCACACACACACACACACACACACACACAATTTCAACTTCTATTTTTTGTTTTTTATTTTTTGAGATATAATTCACATACTATAAAACTCATCAATGGTTTTTTAATATATTCACAGAATTGTGCAAACATCACCAATATCTAATTCCAGAACATATCATCATCCCAAAAAGAAACACTATATCCATTAGCAGTCACTCCCCACTCCCCACTCCCCGATCCGGGCCCTTTTGTGCCTGGCTTCTTTAACTTAGCAAATGTTTTCAAGGTTTGTCCACGTTGTAGCATATACCAGTACTTCATTCTTTTTATGGCTGAATAATATTCCATTGTATGGATATACCACATTTTCTTTATCCATTCATCAGTTGACGGACATTTGCATTGTTTCCAGTTTTTGGCTAATATGAATAATGCTGCTATGAGCATTCATGTATAAGTTTTTGTATGAACACATGTTTCCCTTCTGTTGGGTCTATACCTAGGAACTGCTAGGTTATATGGTAACTCTATGTTTAACTTTTATGAGAAACTATCAAAAACTATTTTCCACAGCAGCTGCACCATTTTACCTCCCCAGTGGCAATGAACAAGGGTTCCAATTCTCCACATTCTCACCACCACTTATTATTTTCCTTCTTTTTTATTATTTCCTTTCTTTTTTAGCCAACCTTGTGGTATCTCGTGAAGTGGTATCTTATTTTGGTTTTGATTTGCATTTCTCTAATGACTAATGATGTGGAACATCTTTTCAACAGTGTATCATGGGCATCTTTCAATGTCAAGAGAAAGCTATCTCATTTCCCCCCCCCATCTTATTTTCTTTCTTCCTCATGCTTCTTTGTGGCTACATAGCATTCCACTATGGTTGTACTACAGTTTATTGACCTGTCCTCCACTGAGCTGTAAAGAACCCTAAGTTCCTATGTTGGTGAAAGACTAAGACGCAGCAGCTCTTGGGCAGAAGGGTCAACTACTGTGCTGTCTGCTTCTAGATGATATGAAAATGCAAGCAGGAGCAGGAAATGTCTCTAACCTGCTTACACTTCCTCTCTGAACCGTGCGGTTTCACAACACTTACAGGCACAACCCCCCTCTCCCACCCACCCAGTGTCATCAGCCTGGCGCCTCTGTGAGAAAGTTCCACTGCAAGAGGCCCTGGAGCATTATCATTTCTCTCTTTCACCCTGTCTAGGTTGCCAGCAAATCTCGAGGGCCCTCTGAGGCTGAGCCGGGGCTGGGTCCCTCCAGCCGCTTGAAAGATGAACACCTGCATCATCATAATGAGGCTGCTGCTGTCTGGGCCTTTTCTCTTTGGTAGGCAAGGGAGGAGGGGAGGGAAGGGACATGTGCCTGTGACCAGGGCTACTGCAGGGCTTTATGGAACTGGAGTAAAGGAGGAGCTGCTCTAAGGGTGGGATTGGACATGGGTAATGTGGGGCCCAGGAATCCCGGAGAAGAGGAAAAAGAACGTTGGAATCCAAAGTATGGGCAAGGTATGGAGGAAAAGACAGAAAAGGGAGACACAGGAGGCAACAGTTAGAGATGGGGAGTGGGCCTTTAAAAAAGGCAGATAGTTAATGGGTACCTTGAGGTGGGCTGGAGGCTGGTCCTACCTGTGGTACTAACTCTCTGTGCCATCTTAGGAAAGTCCTTTCCCCTTTCTGGGCGTCAGTCTCTCTTCATCTGAACAAATGGCCGGCCAGCATCTCTGACATCCTAGGATGCTGTGAAATAAGCCTGATGCCTGGAAGGAAAGAAGGCCCAGAAAAGACAGTTTGGGGTTTGCAGATGATGCCTAGGCTGCCTGAGGTGGGGGATGGGATGGGGGAAACCGAGATCTAATGGCTAACGAAGAGACTGGTCCACGGTGGGTTGGGGAGTGAGGGAGTATTAGATGAGTGAGGAAGCAGCTTTGGAGGGATCAGGGGATCCTGAAACCCTAAGTCTGTGGGAGGAAGCCTGAGGCTAATTATTTGAGTTCTCAGCGAGCCTGGGCCCCAGGCCCGAGGGAGAAGTGGGTGTGTGGGGAGATGCACCTTGCCTTGGGGCATCACCATCGCATCAGGGGGCCCCTTCCCTCTGCTCCTGTCTCACGGGCCTCCGCCTTCTCACCCTTCCTTCTTTGCTAGGAAGCCAAAAGGGAAGTTGTTGTGTCCTTCCCAGGTCCTGGCGCTGTCAGAGCTCTGGGTCGCACGGGGAGGCGCTGCTTCCAGATTTCCCAGAGTCAAGGCTCTGAGGGGAAGTCCAAGGGGGCACGTTCCAGCTCTGCCTCGGGGCGTGGGCGGCGTGGGAAGGAGGGAGCGGGTTTCTTGTGGGTCTGCTGCTTGGGGCACGTGGGCGGCGGCCAATCAGGGCCCACAGCTCTGGGGCGCGCAGGGTCCCCGGGCGGAAGTGGCTGAGGTGCCCCTCTCTCCCTCAGCCCCGGCCTCCAGCTACAACCTGGACGTGAGGCACGTGCAAAACTTCTCCTTCCCAGACGCCGGGAGGCATTTTGGGTACCGTGTCCTGCAGGTTGGAAACGGGTGAGCTGCCGCCCCAGGCCCTCCGTGTCCTGCAGAGCCGGGGATGAGGCGCCCAGATGCCAGCCCCGGGTTTCGCTAGACTGTGAAACAGGCGGGTCGTGAGGACTATCCATCCATTCTCGAGGAGTACATGGTGGGATTTCCCGGAAACAGGAGCAAGGCCAGCAGATAGTAGGACAAGGACGATCCATCATTACAGTGCCACATAAGTCCCTAATAGAGGGGAAAACATGTGCAACTATGACATACAACTACCTACTGGGGCTTTGGGGAAAAAAAAAGGAGGAGGATTGGCAATAGGTGTTAGCTCAGAGCCGGTCTTCCTCAGCAAAAAGAGGAGGATTAGCATGGATGTTAGCTCAGGGCTGATCTTCCTCACAAAAAAAAAAAAAAAAGAAGGGAAAACATATCACAGCCTGTAAAACGCTTTACACCACTTTCTAGATTTCCCACTCTCTCCCCAACTAGACAGTGAGCTCCTTGAAGGCAGGGATTTTGTTTCTCTCATTTCCCCCCCGCATCCCTAGTACACACCCCAGCCTAGCAGGTAGTAGGTATGCCATAAATGCTTTTTGAATTGATAACTGATGGAATGAATTCATAATGTGACATTCTAGCAGATCATTCTCGGCCTCAGTTTTTCTAGACCATAAATGGAAAACATCCTTAACTTTCTAGAATTCTGGCATATCAGATGGATTATTTGTCTGGGATTTGATAGGGAAGAGATGGGGACTGAGGAGTTGCCCGGAAGAGGAGTGGCTGTATTGCTTTGAGATACCTGGCAGGAGGTTCTGATTCCCCTTAATAGGTAGGAGCGGGTGGGTAAAGACCTGGGCAACTTCATCTCATATTTGAGATTTCTCATCAGGGTTGTCGTGGGAGCTCCGGGTGAGGGGACCAGCACTGGAAACCTCTATCAGTGCCAGCCAGGCACTGGACACTGCCTGCTCGTCAGCCTGAGTGGTGAGTAACTGGTGAAGGAGCTGGGAGGAATGGTTTCTCAGGGAAATTGAGGCTGGCCCCACCATACTTGGATTGCCTAAGGTCCTCCAGACCAATCTTCTGGTGCCTACAGGTTCCAACTATACCTCCAAGTACTTGGGAATGACCTTGGCGACAGACCCCACAAGTGGAAGACTTTTGGTAAGAATTTTGTATAATGTAATATCAGATCCTGTGAAGCTCGATTCTAGGAAAGAGAGATTGAAAAGAAGGAAGAAAAAAATGTATTAAAGATTCTATAGAGGGTTAAAGGCATCAGAGAGATTCAGATTTAATCAGTGTTTATTGAGGACCAACTATGAGCCAACTTTTTTCAAGACCTTACTTACCTCAGTTTTTTTTCCAAATATGAAATATCTATGACCATTGATAAGCCAGATGACTTTTGGTGGTACACAAACTTTTAGTGTTTTAATAGTTATATGTTTATTTAATGGCTTATTAGAAGAAATATACAGGGCCGGCCCCGTGGCTTAGCGGTTAAGTGCGTGCGCTCCGCTACTGGCAGCCCAGATTCGGATCCCAGGCGCGCACCAACGCACCGCTTCTCCAGCCATGCTGAGGCCGCGTCCCACATACAGCAACTAGAAGGATGTGCAACTATGACATACAACTACCTACTGGGGCTTTGGGGAAAAAAAAAGGAGGAGGATTGGCAATAGGTGTTAGCTCAGAGCCGGTCTTCCTCAGCAAAAAGAGGAGGATTAGCATGGATGTTAGCTCAGGGCTGATCTTCCTCAAAAAAAAATAAATAAAAATAAATAAATAAAATAAAATAGTTTAAAAAAAAAGAAGAAATATACAACAAGCACATCAAATTCATGATTTCTTGGATCACATTGCTTAGGATGAGGCTAAAGTTTAAAAAAAAAGGTAAACAAAATGTTAAGTAAATGGATGATATACCTATATGGCAGAAATTGTGAAGTGGTACACAAATGCCTAAAGTTTGGGAAACACTGATTTAACCTGAGGGTCTCTTTTAACCCTCAAGACACTCAGGTGAGATAGGGATCAGTATAAATATTTTACACATGAAGAAACAGGACCAAAGGGGTTAAGAGACTTGGTCAAGGTCATATGGTTTTAAAGAGGTAGAGCCAGGATTTGAATCAAATTTCCATTTGATACCAAGTCCACTGCTTTTTGCAGTTCATCCCAGCAGCCTCCTTGTGACACAGCTAGGTGAGAAATAGAAGGCTAACTGAGTGAAATATTGATCCCGTATTTAATTGGAGCATGTTTACTTAGCTACTATTACACGCCAGGCATTGTCCTAGGTTCTGATGGGAGAGTGAGATACAAAGATGACCATGACATGAGCCCTGACTTTCTAGAAATTGCAGTCTGGCAGGAAAGATAGTCATAAATGAAAGAAACAGTATTGTATATTCTGGCAATAGTGAGTCGTTTGATATGGCTTAAACATAGGTTGTGTGATCGGGAATGGAAGGGAGTGGGCTTGGAAATGTAGGATAGGGCCCAACTGTGAACAATATGAATGCCAAACTAAGGAGTTTAGACTTCATCCTTTAGTCTATAGGACTATAGACTAACATTGGTAGTAAGGATGGAGAGATCCATATAAGAGACGTGGAGGCAGAATTACTCTGCCTTGGTAATCGGTTGGCTGTAGGGAGTGAAGTTGGGGGATGATGACTCTGAAGGTTCTTGTTCTTGTTCTTGGCTGATGATGCCCAAAGGACACACAGCAAGAGGAAGCCCCAACCCTTTTACCTTTGCTTCCTTCAGGCCTGTGACCCTGGGCTGTCTCGGACGTGTGACCAGAATATGTATCTAAGTGGCCTGTGTTACCTCTTCAGCCAGGATCTGAGGGGTCCTGTGCTACAAGGCCGCCCTGGTTATCAGGGTAAGGAACTGAGGATCCAGTGGGTAAAAATGCCTCCAAGTGGCTGCCCATACATGGGAACCAGCATGAGCAGGCCAACCACTGGAGACACTTTACCAAGTCTCTTTGTGTCTGGCCTCTGCAGAATGTATAAAGGGCAACGTAGACCTAGTATTTCTATTTGATGGTTCAAGGAGCTTGCAGCAAGATGAATTTCAGAAAATTCTGGACTTCATGAAGGATGTGATGAAGAAACTTAGCAACTCTTCCTACCAGGTAAATATATTAGTTAGGATTCCTGGTTGTAGGCAATAGATGCCAACCTGAACTAGCTTAAGACATAGAAAAATTTAGTATGAGGTGTCTCTAGAACCTAAGGGCATGGCTATAATTGGACCTCTGGAAGGGAGAAGCAGGGAGTAGAAAGTTTCTTGGATTTGCTCTAGTTCTCATTTCTGTTTCTTTTTGTGCTTTTACTTCCCTCTTCTCTTTCTCTCTCTCTGTAGACTGGCTCCCTCAGCTTTTTTGGATCACATGGGTCTGTGGGAAGCCCATTATTTCTGTGTTTGTTTCTATATTGCCTCATTTTCAAAAGAATGATTTGAGGGAGGGATATGGAGTTGGGTTGCCCATGTCCTGCATAAGAAGTAGAGGTCGGAGCGGACAAGTGGGAAGGGAGATGTAACAACATTTCATTTCTTCCTCCTTTTTCTAGTTCGCTGCTGTTCAGTTTTCCACGACCTGCCGAACAGAATTTAATTTCTTGGATTATGTTAAGCTGAAGGACCCTAATGTTCTGCTGGCCAAAGTAACCCACATGAGCCAGTTGACCAACACGTTTACTGCCATCAACTATGTCGCGTGAGTTCCCTTTTGCAGGAGAGAGCCTATCCATCAGTTGTTCTGTGTGCACTAGCTTCTTCAAGTTGCAATGTGTAGGAACTCAACAGGTGGGTTCAGCAAGGGACAGGTTATTGTAAGAATTCAAGTGCAACAATTTTAGTCCAGGTTCTTTTGACTGTAAGTAACAGAAATCTACTTTATACTAACTAAATCCAAAAGGCAAATTTTTGGGAGGGTGCAGGGATAGCTCATGAACCTTCGGGACAAGGAGTCTTGCCAGGCCTCATGAGAGACTAGAACCACGACCTGAAAAGTGATTGTGGGGCTGGCCTGGGGGCTTAGCGGTTAAGTGCACGTGCTCCACTACTGGCAGCCCGGGTTCGAATCCCAGGCGTGCACCGAGGCACCGCTTCTCCGGGCATGCTGAGGCCGCGTCCCACATACAGCAACTAGAAGGATGTGCAACTATGACATACAACTATCTACTGGGGCTTTGGGAAGAGAAAAAAAAAAGGAGGAGGATTGGCAATAGATGTTAGCTCAGAGCCGGTCTTCCTCAGCAAAAAGACGAGGATTAGCACGGGTGTTAGCTCAGGGCTGATCTTCCTCACAAAAAAAAAAAAGTGATTGTGAACCATGGCAGCCATGGTAAAGTCACATCTTAAATGGGGATCAGCTTTTGAAGTCAATGTATAAATAAAAATCTCAAAAAGTCAAAATTGTTTTGGAAGAATTCCTTGAATTGTTCATAAAATTCAATATATTCAAGTCCCATGTTGGAAACAAGCATATCCTGATTTCCTAAATCTGCTACAGAAATTTTTTTCCCCAGTGTTGAATCAGATTGCTGTGTTTAAATTGAGGCCTAGATGGACATAGTTTGATTATGTTGAAGGGCCATATTATGTATTTTAAAAATACTTATCTTTAAATATTAGAGTGGCCATGGAAACTGAGACCAATTTGGGGAATATGAGAATTATATCTTCCATCTCATATTCCCACTGGGCATACACTCAAATCAATCTCCTGTACCATTACACCAGTTTTTCTCATTCTGATTTTTTTGCCAAACATGTATAGTTGAATTTGCATAAGTTAAGCAGGCATGTGATGCATCTTCTCAAGACTCTGCATGTGTGTTTCCAGCTCTTTTCTTCTGGGGCTCACTTGACCTATCATGTCCATTTCATTCTTTTCTCTCTGCAGACAGCTTTAGTGGGTACATGGTCAAGCCACGTCCACTGAAAAGATGGCAGCCTCAGTTCCTCAGTTCAGATGAACAACCTAAATTCCAGCTTCCAGGAGAGAAAATCTGATTGGCTGAATCTGGGTTAGGTGTCCACGGGTCCACTCAGCTATGGCCTGACTTTATGGCATAGAGTCACGTGGCACAAACATGGATTCTACAGTCCCACCTCTGTGGGGAGGGGGGCAGTTCTTAGAGAAAGGAGTCAACACGGCATGGGAGGACACCCCAAAAGATGTCAACTGGGGGAGCGAAAAGAAGCAGTCTTGGAAATGTATTTTATGAATACTTCTTGACCACCTGGCTGTGCGCCAGGCAGTGTTCCAGGTCAGGAGTTGGCAAATTTTTTCTGTAAAGGGCCAGATAGTAAATATTTTAGGATTTTTTGACCACTTACAGTGTTGGTTGCATATTCTTTGTTTGGTTTTATAACCCTTTCAAAAATATGAAGACCATTCTTAGCTCGTGGACCATACAAAAACAATCTGTGAGCTGGATTTGGCCTGCAGGTCGTTTGCCGTGTTCTAGGTGCTGGGATCTTAGTAGTGAATGCAACAAAGAAAAACCTCTGCCCTCTTGAAGCTTTATATTCTAGTAGGGGAGAGAAATGCAATAAACAGGATAAATAAGTAAATTAGATAATATAGTAGAAGATGTAAGTTTAATGAAGAAAAATAAAGCAGTATTCAATAGGAAGATCAAGGAAGGCTACATTTGAGCAAAGACTTGTTGGAGGTGAGGAAGTGAGCCATGTGGATACCTGGGGGAAGACCATTCCAGGCAGAGGGGATAGCAAAGGCCCTGGGAGGAGAACATGCTTGGGATGTTTGAAGAAGAGCCAAGACTTCAGTATGGCTGGAGAGAAGTGCATGAGAGGGGAACGTAGGAGGAGATGAGGTCAGAGAGATCTTGGGAGTTCGCATGAGTTAGGGACTTGGAGGCCATAGTGAAGACTTTGGCTTTTCCTCTGAATAAGATGAGAAGTCATTGGAGGTTTTGAGCGGAGGAGTGATAATCTGATTTTGTTTTTAAAAGGATTCCTCTGCCTGCTGGGTTGATATTAGACTATGGAGGGGGCAAAGGTAGAAGCAGGGAGGCCAGTTGGGAGGCTACTGAAAAATCCAGATGAGAGATGACAGTGGTTTAAAGCAGAGTGGAAATCCATGAACAGGACCCATGATAGGCCATGTCCGCATGGATGGAGGTTAGAGAAACATATTGCATCCAATATAGAACTTGAGGCCTTGACAGCAGGCATTTTTGGCGCTGCCCATCAGAGCTCCTCTGTCTTTGGCAGCTTCCAGCTTTCCTGCCCTCCTCTCTGTATCTCTCCTCTACCTCCCACTGTGGCCTCTCCATGTGACTTTCAGTTTCTGCTCCCGAGGCAGATCATGTCATAGTCTGGGGTTGTGGGTTGGCTGCTCTTGGATTAATTGTCCATCTCTAGTTAGCTGTGGGGTGGAAAGGGAAGGATCAGATGGTTCAAACAGAGCTACTGTCCCAGCAAAAGCTGTAGGCAACCTATCTCGCTTCAAAAGGCGGCTGTGGACAGGGCGGGAATTTGGCCTGTCCAGTATTCAGTCCTCTCTTCTTTCTTTTATTTCATATGCACTGAGCACGTACTCGGTGTCAGGAACCAGAGATACAGCAGCAAACCAAACATGGTCCTTTCCTTGAGGAACTCGTGGTTTAGGGGAAAAACTGACAGAAACAAATCACTTCAATTCCCTAGGACACTTGTTGTAGTGGAGATGTACAGGCAGCCTTGCGGGGTAGGGTAGTAGAGGGGGCAGAGGAGGGAATATATGAGCTTGCTCTGGCAGAGTGACTTTCCGGTTTTCTTTGGCTGCGGAACCCATTTTTTCCATTGAAATCTTATCTAGATCACCAGCATATCTACCTCATTAAAGGGTAGTTGTGGTGTGGTTGAAATGAAGGGTGGGAAGCCCAGAGTCTCCCCTCTCAAAACCTTCCCTTCACTGCCCGTGGATGCTGGGACAACGTCCCGGCTGCCCAGAATTTGGTTGAAGACCACTGGCCTAGAAGGAGAGATGTGGCAGCAAGGGCGAGGTAGGAGGTTCAGAAGAGAACTTTGAAGGCTGGGAATACCTGCCTGGGGAATGTGAGAAGGGCTTTTGCATAATCAGCAGGGTGGTGACTAAATGAGCAGGGTGAGGGAGTGGAGGAGACCTCAGATGATTTAGGAGGAGTCTTTCACATTTCCTCCTTCCTGGACACAGGACAAAGGTGTTCCAGCAAGACCAGGGGGCCCGGCCAGATGCCACCAAAGTGCTTATCATCATCACTGACGGAGAAGCCACTGACAGTGGCAACATTGGCGCGGCTGAAGACATCATTCGCTACATCATTGGGGTATGGGCCTCGGGCCCCTGGCTTCTTCCTATGTCTCATCTTCCCTCTCCTATCCCTGAGCCCCACTTCTTTTTCTCCTTGGGGCCAGGGTCTTGTGAAAATAATAGAAAATTGGTCTGCGATTCTGGGGATGCCAGCTCTTCTCTCTTCACTCCCTCACAGATTGGAAAGTACTTCCAGACCAAGGAAAGTAAGGAGGCACTTCACAAATTTGCCTCAAAACCCACGCAGGACTTTGTAAAGATTCTAAACACATTTGAGAAGCTGAAAGACCTATTCACTGAGCTGCAAAGGAAGATCTATGTCATTGAGGGTGAGTGGCAGCCCCTGGGAGAGAGAGCTCGGGAGCTTGTGTACAGAAACTCGTCTGGAACATGAGATTAGAGACACACTGAATAATAATAACGAGCACTTACTCAGTGTCTGGCACTGTGCAAAGAGCTCTCCTGAAAACGGACCTCAGGTAGGAATTTAGGAGACAATGATTTAGGAGCAGCCTCTATTTCCCTCTGAAATTCATCTTCCTCTTGAAGCTCAGCTTGATCCCTTGTGGAGTCTAGAACTGACCTATATCTTGCTGGTGTCAGCTGAGCCCAGGAATGACTGTAATTCCTCCTATAATTCCTTCCTCCTCTCACTCAGCTCCCTCCTTTTCACTTATCTAAGGCCTCGAATTACTTAAGATGGGCAAATGGAACCCACAGGCCCTCTTCTTGGCCCAGAGTAAGAAAAGGTTTTGATTGTAGTCGCCAGATGGAGGACTGGCTATGGGAGGGTATTTCTCTAGGAAGCCTAGCCTGCTGAAAGGTACATGGTTCCCTCTGGGAAGGCCCCTTTGCGAGGGCACAGCCTTGGCGTTCAGTTCAGTTGAAGAAGCAGTGTGGTGTGTATAGTGGGACCAGGCAGACCTGCTCACTTCCCGTCTCCGAGGCTCATTGTTCTCTGTTAAAAGGGGGTAATAATACCAGTCTCACAGAGTTGTAAGGTTTAACTGCTGTATTAGTTTCCTAGGGCTGCTGTATCAAAGTACCAAAAACTGAGTGGCTTAAAGCAACAGAAATTTCTTGTCTTGAGTTCTGGAGGCCAGAAGTCAGAAATCAAGGGTTTGGCAGGGCCACACTCCTTCTGACGGTTCTAGGAGAGAATCCTTCCTTGCCTCTTCTACTTTCTGGAGTTTGCTGGCAATCCTTGGCGTTCCTTCACTTGTAGCTGCATCGCTCCCATCACCCATCCCTCTTCTCCCCGTGTGTCTTCATGTCCTCTTCTCTCTGTGCGTCTGTTTCCCTGTGTCCAAATTTCCTTTTTTATAAGGACACCAATCATATTGGATCAGGGCCCATCCTAAGGACCTCATTTTAACTTGGTTACCTCTGTAAAGACCCTGTTTCCAAATGAGGTCACATTCTGAAGTGCTAGGAGTTAGGACTTCAACATATCTTTTTTAAGGAACACAATTCAAGCCGTAACAACTGCTTAGTGGAGTGCTTGTACCTTGTGGGCTCCCTGTAAATCGTAGCTCTTATTATCCCTAGCTCTTATCCTCTGTCCTGCCCTGCCATCACTCATCCTTCAGATCGTAGTTTAGATGTTGCTTCCTCCAATAAGGTTGCGCTGATCCCGAGTCTGGGTTCTTCTGTGTGCTGCTGGAACGCTGTGTGTTCACTGTCACAGCCCCTGTGACATACATTGTGTTATAATTGTCTATCCAATGTCCATCTCTCCCTAAACTCTGAGGTCTATCATGGCAAGCATTGTGTCTGCTTTTTCACCATTGTATCCCTGGCACCAAATATTTAGTTACTCTAAGTATTTATCCAGTGAACGAACAAATCTTCATAATAAGTGCTATGTTTCTTGAAAGCCTACAGGTAGCGGGCACTTTATATCGTTGTATTCATTCCTCTCAGCATCCTTGCAAAGCTGGTGGTATTATTTTTATTTAATTAATTCATGCTTCAAACAACCATGTACCAGGCCCTGTGAATAGGACACTCAGGGATATTGTCAATGTAGAGCTCATATTCAGGTTGGATAAAGAAAAACAGCAAACAAGTAAACAAACAGGATAATTAAAGATTGTGATAAGCGCTATAAGGAAAATGAATAAAGTGATGGGACAGATTTAACTGGAGCAAGCCAGTTTAGATAGGCTTTTCAAGGAAGATGCCTTTTTTTTAGTTGAGGTAAATTCACTCTGAGATGACTTTTGAGCTGAGACATGAAAGATGAGACTCACACAGCCACATGAGGAATGTGCAAAGAGCATTGTAGTCACAGAGAAGAGCAAGTGTGAAGGCCGGAGGTGGGAAGGGCTTGGCAGTGATAGGAGCGTGGTGAGGAGGGGAGAGAGAAGGTGGGAGAGGGAGGCAGGGGCCTTCCTGCTCCTCATAAGGACTTTGGATTTTAGTCCAAAGAGCAATGGGAAGTAATGAAGGGTTTTTAAGAAAGGGAAAGATGCAGTCTGATGTACATTTTTTAAAAAGATTATTCCAGCTTGCTCTGTGGAAAAAAGGCGTGGAAAGAGGAAGAATAAAGTCAAAGAGACCAAATTAGTAAGCTCCTGCATTAGTCAGGCAAGAGATGAGGAGGGCTTGGACCATGCTCGTGTGTGTGGAACATAGACTGTTCAAAGAAGGGGCAGATGTGTTTTGAAGGGAGAACCATCATGATTTGGTGATGTGTTGGAGGTGGCACAGGGGGAGAGGGAAGCATCAAGGTTGATTCCTGGGTTTTTAGCATGATTTACTAGGTGGATGGGGATGCCATTTATTGAAGAGAGGAAGCCTGAGTAGGGACAGAAATCAAGAGCTGCGTCTTAGACACGCTAAGCTAGAGTAACTGGATGTCCACATCTGACACTTGAGGAGTTTTACATGAGAGTCAGAGCATAAGTCACTTCCCGGTCTGACTCTAAAGTTCATGCTATTTCTACCTTGCCCAAAGGTAAATGCCATGCTCGTTCTCAGTCCTTTCATGAGCATCGCTGTTTTGACTGCTCCTCGGGTCTTGGCCCATTCTCCTCTCTCTTGTCCCTCAGGCACAAGCAGACAGGACCTGACTTCCTTCAACATGGAGCTGTCCTCCAGTGGGATCAGTGCTGACCTCAACAAAGTGAGTGGTGGGCCTGAAGCAATGGGCCGAGGGATGTTGTGGGAATGCAGCTGACCCCGCTTGTCTCCTTCTCTGGGCAGGACCATGGCATCGTGGGTGCAGTTGGAGCCAAGGACTGGGCTGGAGGCTTTCTAGACCTGAAGGAAGACCTAGAGGATGATACGTTTGTTGGGAATGAACCACTGACACCAGAAGTGAGAGCAGGCTATTTGGGTGTGTACTTCTCTTTTCTGCTGAGTTCTTTCAGTTTTAGGGGTCAGAGAGTCACTCAGACCGACTTTCAAAATAATAATGGAAGGGCTGGCCTGGTGGCGCAAGCGGTTAAGTGCGCACGCTCTGCTAGGGCGGTGGGGGGTCCGCTGGTTCGGATCCCGGGTGTGCACCGACTCACTGCTTGTTAAGCCATGCTGTGGCGGCGTCCCATATAAAGTAGAGGAAGATCGGCATGGATGTTAGCCCAGGGCCAGTCTTCCTCAGCAAAAAAAAAGAGGAAGATTTGCATTGGATGTTAGCTCAGGGCTGGTCTTCCTCACAAAAAAAATAAATAATAATAACGAAAGCAATTTAGCAACCGGCATGAACAAACTCAGAGTTTAAATACAGTTATAACATTCTTAATTTTTCCCTTAACAGCCCCTCACCTGTGTATGAATCGTGTTTTTATTTTCTGTATTTTATGATGCTTTGACATCAATAGGCTTTGCTAATCCGGGAGAGACTCACCTCCCTGGGGCTAGCTAATTCTGACAGGGAGTCAACAACTTGCCCGTGGGCAGGTCTTCCATATGCTAACCAGCCAATCCAGAGCCCATATCCAACCACCAACTTTAACTAACTTCCACACACCAAGCCAATACACCCTCTGACCTAAATGACCGCTGGGCCAGTACTAGACAACTAAGACCACCCCTGAAGCCCAGAGCCTGCCAACGTTATGCCAACTGTCCAATCCTGAGCTTGCTGAAGCTTACCGACCCTGCCTCACTCATTCCTTCCCACCAAAGCCACAATAAGGGCTCTGGGCCATACTCTCCCTTCTCTCCTTCTGCCTCCTCACTGACGCTGGTGCTTCCCCCGGGTGGCCCTGCATGGCCTGCTTTGCCTCCTGCTATGGGGAACTGTGAGTAATAAACTTCTTTCAATGCAGTGACCTCTCTGTGTCATCACACAGTCATACCTATCCATTAAATCCTGGATACATTTTAAAACAACCTGCCTCATTAGTAGGCGGACCAGCAGCTCCTCCTTGAGGCTTCCCTCTCTTGAATTGTCCAGAAGCTCCAGGGTTGATTCAGTCTCAAGAGTTCTTCAGGTGCCAAGCAGAGGAAATGAGTCTGGTCAATCTGGTTGCTGTTGCTTCTCTCTGCTTCACGGTGTCACTGTTGTGGTCCTGTCCTGCGCAGGTCTCTGGGTGCTTGTCCATCCAAGGTGATGGCAGTTGCGGGCTGCTGAGAGGCCTCACCCTTGTGCTCCAAGGTTTAAGCTCTGTTAGTTCCCAGTCGTGGAGTCAGCCTGCCTCAAGGCACAAACTGGCTCCTAGAGCCCTGGGATAGGACTGCTTCCAGGTTCTGCCTTCTCAAAGATCTAGAACCAGCACCCTCCACCCTGCCTCTTCCATGACCCCTGTATGGGGATGGGCCACTCCTTTATCAAACTCTCAGAACACAAAGATCTTATTAAATCCTTTCCTCGGGAAAATTGGTCCTATTCATCTTGCGTCTACCCTTCTGAGGGAGGCTGCCCTCTGTTATTTTTCTTTTTCTTTTTTTTGACGTTCTTGACTAAGAAAGTATTATGTACCAGACACTGTTCTAAGTGCCTGACATGTATTGACATATTTTATCTCATCTTATCCTCACAACAACCCTGTAAGTAGCTATTTTTATCATCTCAATTTTACAGATGAAGAAACTGAGCCCAGGAGAGTTGAAATAACTCTCCTAGGGTCACAGAACTAGTAGGTAGAGCCCAACGTTTGTGCTAGTGATCACTACACATGCACCGTGGTGCCTACACCTCTGCTTCAAGGGGATTTTCTGTTCTTCAGCGTGCTACAAAATAGCTGACAATGCTGCTCACTAAAGAAGAAGAAATAACCCCAAAGTTTAATCTCTAGTTAGGCTCACACCCCACTACACACACACACACACACACACACACACACACACACACACACATACACACCCCTATATTCTTTATGTCCATGGTTTTATTTAATCCTCAAAACCACTCTCTAAGCTTGGTACTATCCCCATTTTTTTAGATGAGAAAACTGAGGATCAGAGGCATGAAGTAATTTTCTCAAGATTGCACAGCTAGGAAGTAGTAGCACTAGGATTAAAACCTTGTCTCTCTGATTTCAAAGGGCAGGTTCACCCTGGGGCTTCAGGAATATACAAGAGCGAATAGGAGCCTCTTCACCCTTCCTCTCACATGCTGTCGAGTCTCGGACATCTCGGTTTTTCTCACTCACTTGCAACTGCTCTGAGCAGAGAAGATCAAATGGGGTCAGTTAGTCATCTTTTGAATCAGCATTCCTGTTGGGTGGCTCCTGGCTGTAGCCCGGTCCCTGGCCTCCTTTCTTGCAGCGTTTCCTCCATTTCCTCAGTGCAGTAACAGAGGGGAGAGACCCTCGCCACAGGAGCTGTGAAGGATGAAGATAACCTGAAGTGGTATCTTTAAGCAGGACATTTTTTCAAGTCTTATGCTGTATTTTTAATATTTATGCAAACTTTGCATCTTCTTACTAATGTATCCCATTTTATTTTATTATTTAAAAAACGCATAGGGGGCCGGCCCCGTGGTTTAGCGGTTAAGTGCGCGCGCTCCACTGCTGGCGGCCCGGGTTCGGATCCCGGGCGCACACAGACACACTGCTTCTCTGGCCATGCTGAGGCCGCGTCCCACATACAGCAACTGGAAGGATGTGCAGCTATGACATACAACTATCTACTGGGGCTTTGGAGGAAATAAATAAATAAATAAATAAATAAAGATTAAAAAATAAAATAAAATAAAAAACACGTAGTCTCCCTTACCAGCCTCAGGTGAACTGAGACTCGGGAGGATGCAACACATTTACTTTGTGGTACAGGGCTGCTTTTTCCCGGGCATGTATGTTGTCCACAGTTTGAGAAATGCAGCCTTGGACCAAGCTGGCAAGATTTGTACCACTGAGAGCATGTGGCTGCTTTTCTTAGGAGAAGGTCTTCTGGCTCTTTCAGTGCATCTTTGCTGCTAACCCAGTTTCCCAGGTCTCTGCCCCCTTTGCCCCTGGGTTTTACCTTCTTCCAGCAGCCACTGTGTTTCTGACTCCCAGCCCCTTGCTCTCTCTCTCTCTCCTCAGGTTACACAGTGACCTGGCTGTCCTCCCAAGGGTTCCCATCACTGCTGGCAGCTGGAGCCCCCCGATACCAGCATGTGGGGCAGGTTCTGCTGTTCCGAGAGCTGGAAGGCAGAGGACACTGGAGCCAAATCCAGAAAATAGAGGGGGTCCAGGTGAGCAGGGCCCCAGGGCGTCTGCAGATCAGGGACTGGTAGATGCTCCCTGCTGTCTCCTAAACACTCACCCACTTACTGTGCTGTGGCCCTGTGCCAGGCGCTGTCACATTTGTTCCTCACAAAACCCTCTGAGGTAAGCTTTGTCATCTCTACTTGCCAGTTTAAGAAACTGAACCTCAAAGAGGCCAACTTGTCTTAATTCATACAGGCTGTAAGTGGAATCCAGGACTTGAGCCTTTATTTGAGAGACTGGAGTAGGAGGGATGTGGTGCAGCTGAGGGAGAGTGGGGTATCCTGCTCATGGGCTCTTCCTCAAACGTCTTCCTCTCCCTGCAGATTGGCTCTTATTTTGGTGGAGAGCTGTGTGGCGTTGATATGGACCAAGATGGGGAGACAGAGCTGCTGCTGATTGGAGCTCCTCTGTTTTATGGGGAGCAGAGAGGAGGCCGAGTGTTTGTCTACCAGAGAAAACAGGTGTGGACCAGGACACTGAACTGAGGGGGTGGGAGAAACAGATTCCCAGGCCTACTCAGGTCCTAATTATTGTGAAAGGCTTTCTCTTCTGATCGTGTATCAATCATACCTTTAGAACAACAGTCAAACAATGGCTAATAATCACTGGGGGTAGACGGTGTGCAAAACTTTACATATATGGGACCTCATTTGATCCTCCCAGTCACCTTCTGAGATACTGTGAGCTTTATCTTACAAATGGGAACACTGCGGCTCAGCAAGGCTGGGTGACTTTCCAAAACCACAAGGTCCCACAGATGGCAAGAGGTGGAGCTGGGACTTGAATTCAGGTTAGTCTGAGGCCCCATTCCAATTCTGTGAGGGACCACATGCGACATTTCTTTAGTGTTCTTCACGTACACAGTGCCTCACACTCTGAAAGCTTGCTGAGTGATTGAGGTGGCACCTGTCGCCTTGCTCCTTCCCAGCTGGAGTTTGAAGTGGTCTCAGAACTGCAGGGGGATCCTGGCTACCCCCTTGGGCGATTTGGAGCAGCCATCACTGCCCTGACAGACATCAACGGGGATGAGCTGATGGACGTGGCTGTGGGAGCCCCTCTGGAGGAGCAGGGGGCTGTGTACATCTTCAATGGGCGGCATGGTGGGCTGAGCCCCCGGCCAAGTCAGGTGAGGTATCCTGCCTACCAATCAAAACCCATTCCCAGGCACCTGGAAGCCTCCAAACCCAGACCCCACTCCCCAGCCTGACTCTTCCCACCCTTCAGCCTGTCCTCTCCCTAGCTTAGTGTGAATTTCTCTCTTGGTCTCAGCGGATAGAAGGGACCCGGGTGTCCTCAGGAATTCGATGGTTTGGACGCTCCATCCACGGGGTGAAGGACCTTGGAGAGGATGGCCTGGCAGATGTGGCTGTGGGGGCTGAGGGTCAGGTGATCGTGCTGAGGTAAGACGGGACTCCTGATCCCACCTAATAATAATTTCAGCTCCCATCTTTTGAACAGTTACTTTGTACTAGGCATTGTGCTAATGACGCTTATAGGCATTACCTCCTTTGGTTTTCCCCCAACCCTGTGAGATAGGGTCTCTTCATACAGGCTTTATGTCTTAGTCTAGGTGAAACAGCTGCTATTCAGGGACAGACTGGGATTTGAACCCAGGCCTGTCTGACACTAAAACCTCCTAGAGAAGCAACCTCATGTGATGGCTTTAGAACCTGGTGACCTGGATTCAAATGGAAGCTCTCTCATTTACTTCTTGGGTGATCTTACCCCAGTCACTTAGCTTCCCAGGACCTCAGTTTCCTCATCTTTGAAATGGTGGTGACATTTGCTGCCTTACTTGGAAGTGTCATGTGACATCATGGAGTGAATAGATATTTATTGAGCACCTGCTATGTCTTCAACAGTGAACCAGGCATTGGGTATAGAGTGGATGTGTGGGGAAACATGTAATAAAAAATTAAACAACTAAATAGGTAATTACAAGTTGTGAAAAGAGCTATGAGGGGAATGAGCAGGGTACTGTGAGAGAGAGTAGCAGGGGAAACCCACTATAGATTGGGAGGCCAAGAAAGGCCTCTCTGAGGAGGTGATATTTGAGCTGGGACTTGAAAGGTGTGAAAGAGCCAGGCTTGCAGAAATCTAGGGTTAGAGCTTTCTATGTAGAAAGCCCAGGATGTGCCAAGGCCACAAGGCAGGCCAAGGTTTGACGTGGCTGGAACATGTTCAGCCAAGGGAGAGTGTGGTAGGAGATAAGACTGGAGAGGTAGGCATGGATAGCAAAACATTTGGATTTTATTCTGAATATTGTGTGGCATCAGTGAAGGGTTATAAGCATGGAAGGAGCTCGATGTGACTTCTCTTTTTAAAAGCTCACTCTTCTGTGTGGAAAATGGGTCAGAAGGCTGCTAGAATGCATGGGGAGCCCACCCTAATTCATTATCATTGTTTTTTTTGTGTGTGTGTGTGAGGAAGATCAGCCCTGAGCTAACATCTGCCAATCCTCCTCTTTTTGATGAGGAAGACTGGCCCTGGGCTAACATCCATGCCCATCTTCCTCCATTTTATATGGGACGCCGCCACAGCATGGCTTGCCAAGCGGTACGTCGGTGCACTCCCGGGATCCGAACCAGTGAACCCCGGGCCGCCACAGCGGAGCGCGCGCACTTAACCGCTTGTGCCACCTGGCCAGCCCCTCATTATCATTGTTATCATCATTGCAAGGCGATAGTGACGTTGAGGTCTACTTTAGGGAAGGAGAGTCCTCTGGCCTCTGATAGATGGAGCCCCATGTCTGTTTGGGGATTGCAGTTGAGGCCGAGGGAGAGAGTTGGTTATTTTCTGCCCTACAGCGCACGGCCTGTGGTGGATATCATCACTCAGATGTCCTTCACCCCGGCCGAGATCCCAGTGCATGAAGTGGAGTGCTCCTATTCAACCAGTGACAAGAAGAAGGAAGGAGTTAACATCACAGTCTGTTTCCAGGTCAAGTCTCTCACCTCCCAATTCAAAGGTCAGTACTGTTCTCCTGCTCCCCAGAGCAGCTGCTCGCCCCAAATTCAGGCTTATGGTACCAGGATCCGCCACCATTCAACTCCTGCCTTTCTACTCTGCCCAGGGCCCCTGGTTGCCAACCTCACTTACACTCTGCAGCTGGATGGCCATCGGCCCAGAAGCCGGGGGTTGTTTCCCGGAGGGAGACATGAACTCAGCGGGAACACAGCTGTCACGGACGTCATGTCCTGCACTGGGTTTTGGTTCCACTTCCCGGTAAGGGAGCCAGTGAGACTTCTCTGGGAAATGAAGGGTGAGGAGCTGACTGCAGTGAGAGGCAACATCGGGTGCAAAGCTCAACAATGGCATTGTCCAGCTGGGTCACAAGTCACTTTGATTTCTCCATACACCATTTCCTCTACTGTACAATAGTAGTAATAATACCTTTAGCATATTTTCTTCTAGTCCCTAATCTATCTACATTAAGTGTTTTTAACATGATTACCATTGTAAAGTACTTATTTTTTTCCTACTCTTTTCAGACATCATATATTAATGCTGCCACCCAGCTTTCATAATTATTTTTAATGGCTATGGAATATTCAGTCACAGTGGTATATCATTATTTGCCAGGCACACATGGTCATTTATTATTAACATCCATCCCAGAAAGAGGTTTTTTGTTTGTTTGTTTGTTTGTGTGGTGAGGAAGATTAGCCCTGAGCTAACATCCATTGCCAATCCTCCTCTTTTTGCTGAGGAAGATTGGCCCTGGGCCAACATCCGCCCCCATCTTCCTCTACTTTATATATGGGACGCTGCCACAGCATGGCTTGATAAGCAGTATGTAGGTCCGTGCCCGGATCCAAACCCGCGAACCAGGGCCACCAAAGCAAAGCATGTGAACTTAACCACTACGCCACTGGGCCTGCCCCAGAGGTTTTTTTTTTTTTTAAATAATAGTTTAAACAATGCTAAAATACCCAAATTCAGTTTGCTTATAACAGTCTTGTGTAAAATAAGATTGATATTACTAAATTATTCTGGTCTCTTAAATATTTCATAGAAGACTGAATATAGGATTAGTGTATAAGATTTTCAAGTTTTTTTTATATTTTTTATTGTGGGAAATTTCAAATACACAAAAGTAGGAAAAATGCTTTAATGAACCCCCAAATACCCATCACCCAGTTTCAACAATTATCAACTCACAGTTATTTAATTCATACCTCAACTCAGTGCCCTTCTGTCTCTTCCCACCCCCCCCCCCCGCCATTACAAGATTTGGAAATTATAAACATTTTCAGAGAAGAGGCACTGTGACATGATGGAAAGACTTTAGACTTGGGAGTTGGACAGATTTGGGTTCACTTCCTAGTTCTAGTCCTCAGGAAAATCCCATCACCTTTTTAGACCTTGTTTTCCTTATCTTTAATGTGGAGATAATAATGCCTACCTCTTCGGGTTGGTAGAAACTTTAGGTGAATATGATTTGAGTGTCTACAAAGTGCCAGAGTCAGGCACTGGTAATGTCACAAAAGACTAGGACTCATCCATAGTTATTCTAGAATATTCTTTTCTTGTGCAAACTTTGATAATGGCTGCGTAGAGCAGTGTGACAGAGATTCAGGGGCTTCTGTTAGGACTCAATGGGAAGAAGTGCTGTGGTTGATTAGCAATGTCTGCCATGGAATTGGGGCTGCAGACAGACACTTGTGCTGAGAAGTAACCCTGGGCATATTGATAAACACCTGATATGTAGTAAACATATTTCCACTACTGGTACAGAAGACAACTAACTACTGGAATTTTATCATTTGTAAAGTATGGACAAAGCGTGCCTTTAACTGGAAGTGTGGTAAAGGTTAAACTCACAACATAGATTGTATTCTTATCACCCTCAGGTATGCATTCAAGACCTCATCTCTCCCATCAACGTCTCCGTAAATTTCTCTCTCTGGGAGGAAGAAGGGACACTGAGGGACCAAAGGGAGGTAAGAAGAGATCGGCTGAGGGAATTAATAGGAAGGAGGGGAGAGTAGAAATTCAGTTTAGCAAGATTGTATTATATAGGAGTCTCTGGTTTTAAGCAATAGAAAGCAAATATGGCTTACTTAAGCAGGAAAGGAATTTATGGGAGTTTGTATTTAAGAGAAATTTGGAAAAGCAAGGTTGGGAAGAAGGGGACTGAGGGTGGAGGCTCGGGGGGCTTTTGATAGGAAGGAAAGGATGGATTCCTCAGGGCACAGCCCGTTCAGTGAATCTGCTCCAGGCCCCTGCCGTGCATCAGCTTCAGACCTCATCAGGCTCTTGGTTCTGCTCAAGATGCAAATTCTGGGGAGAGGACTTCAGAAGGCCTCGGACCGTCCCTTATTTGTGGAAGGACAGGGCACTCTGATTAGCGCTCTTGCCCAGGTGTGTTCCCTCAAAGCCAGATTGGGGTGCTGTTATGATGTAAAAGAGGAAAACAATGTCTACCGTAGTCTACCAGACCACGCACTCCTCACCCAGTACCACAAGCCTGATTTCCTTTTCTGCAATCCTTGACATTCAGCTGGTAGTTTGACTTCTTCGGAAGGCAGCAGGGTCTGGTGGAAAGGACCTGGGCCTGGAAGCCTGAAGATGTGGATTTATTTTCCTGGCACGAGCATGACCAGATTCTCTCTCTAGGACTATGACCCCACCTATAAAATGAGTCCCGACACTGTGAGGCCTCTCCCAGAGCTGGAGCACGGTGACTGCTAAGTGCATTCTTTCTTGTGGCTTTTAGCAGCATGCAATGAGTGCGCTCCCCCCCACGCATGCTCACTCTCCTGAGATTTGAAGATAACGATGGGATGGTGTGCTTATGGAAAATTAAAGCCCCTGCCCACCAGATGCTCATCATGCACTTAAGGAAAGCTGATTGAGCACCTGCATGTGCTAAGCCCTATTCTGGGCACAGGCTCCACTAAGGTAAATAAAACATGGTCCCTCCCTGTGAGGGGCTCAGAGGCTGCTACTGGAAGTCAATAGACAGTTACAACGTGCTGTGATAAGGCTACGGTAAAGTCAGATACCGGGAGGCAACAATCTTCTGCCACATATTTGGAAGATAAGGAAAGCCTTCCCACAAGAGGTGACCCTGAAAGTCCCCATGTGGAGAAGAGCAGGTGGGCGTTCAGACAGAAGGTGTAGTGTGAGCACAGGCGTAAAGCTGCCAGGGGTTTGGTGTGATGAGAGGGGTTTGGTGTGATGAGAGCACAAAGCGAGGGAGAGGGTGGAAGAAGAACACACCCTTTCCCTTTAAGAACATTTCCCGATAAGCCACATGACGCTCACTTACATCTCATTGGTTGGAACTTAGTCACATGGTCACACCTGACTACAAGAGAGCCAGAGACATATAGTCTGTCCACTTGGCCATGTGACCAGATAAAAAGTGGAGGCTTTATTTTAAAGGCAGAAGGTGAGGAAGGAGATACAGTATGGGGACAACCAGCAGTCTCTGCCATTGGCACGAATTAAATGCCAAACTGTGTGATGCAGGAACTCAGGGTAAAAAAGAGACCTGAGGTCACAGGCATCAAAAAAGCCTTCCTGGGGGAAGTGTCACTGGCTCTGGATCTTGCAGAATGAGTAGACTTTGGGTAGATGGAGAGAGGAGAGGCCGGGGAAGGAGCCTGAGGGAATGTATGGTGTACATTCAAGGGAAATGGGGAGGGGGGTGTGGCTTCGGCAGAAGGACAACTGAGCAAGACAGAGGCCATAGATGCCCATCTGGGGACTGGCTGTGGTCCAGTGGGTGGTGGGAATCTGTGTATGAATGTTGAGGGTGGGTGGCCAGCAGTCAGCAGAGGCCGCCAGGAAGGAAGAGTCTGGAGGCTGCTTGGCAGGTGGCCTAGAAGCAGAGGAGGCTGGAGGCTTTCTAGAACATATAGCTGATAACCCATAAAATACTTCTACGACCCCATTGCCCTCAAGATAAAGTCCCAACTCCCTAACATGGCTTGCAAGGCCCAAGGGAACCTGGACCCTGCTTCTCTCTCCTGCCCCTTGTGACACACAGCACTCCAGCCAGTCTGAGCATCTTCCTGCTCCTTGCACAGACACAATCTCGCTTGGCTTCGGCCTTTGTATAGACTGTTCTTTCTTTCTCCCCCTCCATTCTCCTCACCTGGCTCCCTCCCACTTATCCTTTAGATTTCAGTTGAGATGCCGTTCCTTCAGGAAGCTTCCCTGATCCTCAAGTGTGAGATAGGATTCCCTTCTACATGCTTTAAGTATATCCTCTACTTGTCCCATCATAACGCTTGACGATTTCCTCAGATTGGGAGGGCAGGTGGTGTGTCTGTTTTGTTCTCTGGTGTATACCCAGTACCCAGCATGGGGCCTGGCCCAGAGCAGAAGCTCTGGAAATGTTGAAAAACTGGCCTTGATCTGATAAGAGATGGAGCGCTGTTCTAGGAGGGAGATAGGGTTCACAGAGGAGAAGCACAGTAAAAGCAAGTCACAGGCAGGTGTGTCCAGAGGCTGTGCAGCGAGGTGTCTCTGCCAGGGGAGGAGACAGGCTAGGAGGAACTGTGGGAGCTGCTTTGTCAAGGCCCAGACCTCCTGTCTAGGAGAGGAAATAGACACCCAGAGCCTCAGCCTCCCTTGAGGAGCTGCCATTGGAGGAGGGCTGCACAGATGGCCTTGGGCTGAGTCAGGAGGGTGGGGCCTGCCCAGGGAAGGCATTGGCTCCTGGGAGTGCAGACCATAGCCAGCCTGCTGAGCCCCAAGCCCTGAACCCCTCCAGCTCTCTTCCACGAGTTCTGCTGCCTCAACTAACCTTTCCTGTCTCCCGGCCCTCTCACTCATCTGTGCTCAGCAGGACCAGGACATACAGCCCATCCTGAGACCCTCAGCACACTCGGAGACCAGGGAGGTAAGAGGTGAAGAGGGGCAGACAGAGAGACCAGGGTCAGGCCCTCCTAGGTCTGGGCGCCTGAGCCTTCTAGTGCTTTCTTCTTGGTCTTTCAGATCCCTTTTGAGAAGAACTGCGGAGAGGACAAGAAATGTGAAGCAAACCTGAAGGTGTCCTTCTCCCATGAAAGGTCTGTAAGGCTTCCAGCCCCCCAACCCCCAGGCCCTCCTATTCCACTTGGTATTTTCCTGAGACAGCTCCTGTGTGCTAGAAAGAACACTGGAGGTGGAGACAGAAGACCCCCATCTGCACTCACTAGATGTGTCATCTGGGCCTTAGTTTCCTTCTCTGAGAAATGCAAGTCCCTTGGGGCACTCCTGTCAGGATTAGATGAGATCACAAAACTTAAACCCCATGCATAGGAGCTTATGTTTTATGTACTTACTTTTTCTGGCCTCCCAGATCCCTCAGTTCTGAAATTCCCCACCTCCCATCCTGCTTCCTTTACTATGGCCCCCATAACTTTTCTCTGATCTTCCCCTAGATCCAGAGTCCTGCGTCTGACCCCCTCTGCCAGCCTCTCTGTGGAGCTGACACTGAATAACTCAGGAGAAGACGCTTACTGGGTCCGGCTTGGCCTGAAATACTCCGGGGGACTGTCCTTCCGCAAAGTGGAGATGCTCAAGGTGAGCGAGAAGGCAGGGCCTGCCCGCATGCCACGCTTGTCCCTGCAGCTTCTGCTGGCCTCTAGGGGCCTCAGGCAGCCAGGACAGCCTGAAGATGTGGGCAGCAGCTGGCATGCAGAGGACTTAGGGTCATCTGGGTTTTCAGCCCTGATGGCCACCGTCGAGCTCTCTGACTTGAGAAGCAAAGTTCACCCTCTTTGGGCCTCAGATTCCGCAACCAAAAAGTGAGGTTGGGGACACTCAGAGGGTTAGTGAGAGAGTCACATGAAATGGAGGGTGTGACACAGGCTTGTGGACCTGGTGACCAAGATGTGCACAGGTTCAGTGAGATCAAGCTACCTCTCTCCTAGAGGTGACCAAAGTGTTTTTGAGGGATGGCCTAGGTTGTTTTAAATACAACTCTTATTTTTTAAATTATTATTACGAGAGTAATACATGATCACCACAGAAACTTGGAAATTACAGAGAAGTTTAAAGAAGATAATCAGCTCTACTACTGCAACTCAGCAGTTACAACTTTTAATATTTTGGTGTTTATCCTTCTGTTTATCTATATGCATATGTATAAATTACATTGTATGTTTATTTATTCTATATTTGTTTTAACCAAGTGGCATTTTGCTCTCCATATGGTTGTTTTTCCTCCATGTTTTTTTTTAAAATTTTTTATTGTGGTAAAATATACATAATATAAAATTTACCAGTTTATCATTTTTAAGCATACAATTCAGTGGCATTAAGTACATTCACAATATTGTACAACCATCACGACTATCTATTTGCAGTACTTTTTCATCATCTCAAACAGAAGCTCTCTACCCATTAAGCAATAACTCCCATTCCCCACCCTCTGCCCTTCGTAACCGCTAATCTACTTTCCATCACTATGAATTTGCCTATTTTTGATTTTTCATATAAGCGGAGTCACACAATATTTGTCCTTTTGTGTCTGTCTTATTCCCTTAGCACAGGTTTTTGAGGTTCATCCATGTGACAGCATATATGAATTTCTTTCCTTTTTAAGGCTGAATAGTATTCCATTGTATGGATCTACCATATTGTGTTTATCCATTCTTCTGTTGACGGGCACTTGACTTAATCTTATATAGAAACATTAAAGGCTTCCTTAAGGGGCGTCTAGTAGAGTGATTAAGAACTTGAGATCTGCAGTGAAACAGACGTGTGTTCAAGTTCCCACCAGATCCCTGCTGTTACCCAGCTGTGAGCCCTTGGGAAACTCACTTAACTTCCCTGAGCCTCTTTTTCCTTCTCTAACTCCCTTCCCAATCTGAGGCTGAAATCAGACCCTCACAGACTGTGATGAAGATGAATGGTTTCATACTGCTCAGCCCAGGATCAAGCTCATTTTCAAAGTGGTTGCTGACTGTGAAAATGTAGCAGCATTTTAACGATCTCTCCACGTTCTCTCCTGTGATTGTACCGCAATTTACTGAACCATTTCTAGCCCTTTGAACTGTTTGATTATTTCCAGTTTTTCACTATTGTAAATAACGTTATGACGAACATCTTTGCACTAACCCTCTCTCTGCACCCCTGGTTCTTTGGCCCCCCCCTCTCCGAGAATGGGCCCTGGCAGGGACATAGCCATGCAGGAGGTAGGCCCTGAGGGTTGGTGGCCTCTGGGGAACCTTGCCCACTAAAAAGCTCGTTCTTTCTCCTCACTCCCAGCCTCACAGCCAGATACCTGTGAGCTGCGAGGAGCTGCCCGAGGAACCCAACCTTCTGACCAGGACCCTCTCTTGCAATGTGAGCTCTCCCATCTTTAGAACAGGCAGTTTGGTGAGTGTTTTGACCCCCTGGGAACCAAGCAGCCCAAGGACTGTGAACTTAGGAGTAGGGGGAGCTCCTGGCTCTGGGGAAGGGTGCAAGAGACTGGCCAAGAAGCACCTACCCCGCCCCCTATCCCAAAGGGAATGTATGCAGAGCTATTTCGTGTCATGTCTGAGCCTGGACTTTGGAATCAGACAAACCTGGGGTTGAGTTATTTATTTGGGGAGCTTATACCCATGACTTAACCATTTGGAACCTCAGTATCCTCATCTGTGCCATGGGGAGAAAACCCCTAGCCCGGTGTTTGAGATGTAGTAAGCGCTCAATAAGTGGTCCCGGTTATAATGGCTATTGGGCGTGGGGGCTGTGAGGTGCTCAGGCTGCCCCCTGAGGCCCAGGCCCTTTCCTTCTTCATTCTCCTCTCCTTTCCTGCCAGGTTGTTATCCAGGTGATGTTTCATACGCTGCTGAACAGCTCCTGGGGGGACTTTGTCGAGCTGCACGCCGATGTGAGCTGGTGAGCAGACCCCAGCAAGACCCCTGCCAGCATCCCTGCCCCGGCCTCAACCTGCCACGCAGTCCTGGCCAAACCTTTCTCCTAACACTGCCCTCTACCTTGCCCAAATGCAGTGAAAATGAGGACTCAGGCCTCCTGATGGACAACTCGGCAACCACCAGCGTCCCAGTCCTGTACCCCATCAACATCTTGACTGAGGAGTAAGTCCTGAGCAGCCATCCAACCCTCTCCTCCTATTTCAGCCTCCCCACCCAGGGGCCCAACCTTGCCTCCCAAGGCTCTCCCTCAAAGCCCTCTCCCTTTCCTAGAGCCCCCCCAGGGGTAATTAGAACTGATTCCAGCAGCATTTACTGATAGAAGAAAAAGTACATTGATGGCTGACCTTATGTCAGACTCTGCCAGCTGCACTGTACAGCTGATGGCTTTCCCTGGAGCTTTCGACACCTCAGGAGGAGGCTGTGCCTCTGTCCATTTTACTAATGAACAAACTGAGGCTCAGAGAAGGGAGATAACTTGCCCAAAGTCGTACTGCTAGGAAGTACTGACGCCGGGATCTGAACTCAAGTCTGATTCCAAAACGCCAGCCAAGCTCTTTACTGTTTTTAACTGTGCTAGAATTCCTCCCTCCTGGGGGCTAGCGGTGCTAGAAGAGGTAGGAGAAAAGTTTGCACAATGGCCTTTGCCCACAGAGAGCTTATGGTCTCTATGAGAGCCCAAACTCATGCACACAGTGTCAGTGAGTCTCAGAATGGTGTGGCAAGAAGGACCCACAGGGATCACTAGTTGGATCTTCTCATTTACAGAAAAGGAGATTAAGCCAGAAAAGTGGAGTGGCTTTTTCAAGTTGGCTCAGTGAGAGAAAGACGGGGACAGTGTCGGAGCCCATCTCTAGTGCTTTTGAACACAAGTGCCAAACAGAATGATACTGTCTGAAGTGTGATATGAAATTACAGCCAGGAAAGATGGTGCAGGTCAGAGGAGAGATGGAAGGGGTCATGGAGAAGTTGAGGCTTGAATTAGGGTCTGGAGGATGAGGAGGTTCGGGTAAGGGCCGGGAAGGAGGGAGGACATTCTCATCAGAGAGAATAGCATAGGCAAAGACATGGAGGCAGCAAACAGTGGCGCAGATCCGGGGAGCAGGGAGTGGGCAAGCTCAGGAGAGGGCGGGTATGTGTGGGGGAGCAGCACGCAGGCAGACTGGGAAGTGGGCAGGTCCAGACATGGGGGCCTTTGGACCTGACTCTTGTGGGCAGCAAGGAGCCATTGCTGGATTCTGAGTAGGTGAGCGGCTGAGTTCCTGAGTAGTAACGTGAGGAAGGTCAGTGGAAGGATGGGGTGGAAGAGGGAGCCAGAGGCTGTGCAGTCATCTAAGAGATGAGCAGTGGGGCCCAGAGTACAGTGGAAACTAGTGGGGTGGTGTGTAGTGGGAGGGCTCGGCTCCAAAGGCATACTGCCTGGTTCCAGTCCTGGCCTTCCACTCCCCTGTGGGACTTGGGCAAGAGGCTGATGCCTTCCACGAGCCTTAGTTTCCAAAGGGAAACAGCAAGGCGTTGTAAGGATGAAATGAGATCCTGGCTGTGCAGTCCCTAGCACAGTGGCTGGCAACTCAGAGGCTGCCCCTGGCCCAGACTCCCTGCCCCCCCGGAGAGTGGGTTGCTGTCTTCTCCACCTTCCACCTCTGCTCTTCTCTCTCTCCACAGCCAAGAAGACTCCACACTCTATATCAGTTTCACCACCAAGGGTCCCAAGATCCAGCACGTCAAGCACATCTACCAGGTATGAACCCCAATGTGAAAAGGTCCTTATAGGTCACACATTCATTCAGCCCCATCCCGGGGACTGAGGATGCGGAGACGAACCAGACACAGTCCCATCCTCAATGAGTCCAGCCCTCCACCTAGTTCATGATTCTTTCCGTATAGCCTTATAGCCTCCACGGAAATGCTTCCAGCAGCACATACGCACCAGCTCCTTTCCACCACTGGATAAATTATTTATAGACTCATAGAACTTGAGAGCCAGAAGGCTCTGAGAGAACCTCGTTTTTCATTCCAACATTTAATGAGCCACCGTTCTAGTTTAGGTACTTTGCTAGGTGCTGGGGCAGCAGTAAATAGAACAGGGTTCCTGACCACTCAGCAAACCCAGGTCCTGTGCCTGGGGCTTTGTATGCTCAGCCCCTGTAATTCTCACATCAGCCCATGAGAGCCCTGTAATAGGCATTGTCGCTCCCATTTTACAGATGAGAAATCTGTGGCACAGACAGGTCGAGTAACTTGCCCAGGTTACCCAGCTAATGGGAGGAAAGGTCAAATTCAAACACTTATTTGAATACCAAAATCCGTGTGTTTAAACCTCTAAATGAATCTGTCATTTTTCATGCTGTATGCTCCGTGCTGTAATGGCAATCTTCATTACAGGAGCTCAGAAGAGGGAGGCTGCCCCCTGAGTCTGAAGCTTGAGGAGTCTAAGCCTTTTTGGGAGGCAACCTCTGAGAGCGGAGTAGGCATTGACCAAGTCAAGAGTATTGTCATTGTACTGTGGAGGAAACTGAGGCCCCAAAGAGGAACTGTGTCACCCAAGGCTGCACTGGAGTCGAGGCGGACTGGGAAAGGAGCCCGGCAGTAAAGGGACCCCAAGCTTAGTTCTGAAGGGCCGCTTCAGAACAGAGGCTGGAGCCACCTCCCCTTGATGCTGTGATGATGGAGAGGGGCCTTTGGGAAGGTCAGATGCCCGTTTGCATTGAAATAGAGTGTTGTGAATGGCCAGTTGAGTTGGCTTCTAGTGCTGTTCACTGGAATGGCTCCAGGTTCCCAGGGAGGTTGGCCAGGCCAGGCCTTTTACAACAGAACAGTAGGAAGGAGTCATGCAGGCATGGATCCAAACTGCAACTCTGCCACTTGTGCTGGTGTGTCCTTGGGCCAGGGACTTACCTGTCCATGCCTCAGTGACATGAGGGTTTGGAATAAGAACTTCACAGGGGGTCATGAGGTTTGGTTTTTATTTATTTTTTTTGTGAGGAAGATCAGCCCTGAGCCAACATCTATGCTAATCCTCCTCTTTTTGCTGAGGAAGACCGGCTCTGAGCTAACATCTATTGCCAATCCTCCTCCTTTTTTTCCCCAAAGCCCCAGTAGATAGTTGTATGTCATAGTTGTACATCCTTCTAGTTGCTGTATGTGGGACGCGGCCTCAGCATGGCCGGAGAAGCGGTGCGTCGGTGCGCACCCGGGATCCGAACCCGGACCACCGGTAGCAGAGCGCGTGCTCTTAACCACTGAGCCACGGGGCCGGCCCGGGTCATGAGGTTTAAATGGCTTACTTACTCCCTGTGGAGTGCCGGGCGTGGTGTCTTGGGAAGTGGAGGTTGTTGTAGGGATGAGGTGGATGTTGTACTGTGGCCCTGAGATTCCCCAGCTCCTTTGGAAGCCTCCTTACATCCTTGCCTCCCTCAGCCTGGAACCAGCTCTAAGCCCTTGAGCTCCCTCCCCCTCCTCCCCTCCCCTCTCAGGATAGTCGTCAGGGCTGTGTGCCTCCATCCATCTCACCACCCTCCGGCTTCACGAGCTGTGCGTTTGGCTCCCCACTCCACTCCTCCAAGCAGCCACTCCTGCTAAAGGCCCTAATGGTTTCCATTTTAACTAAACCCAACAGGGCATGAGACATTGGTCATCCATTCCCTCTTTCCTAAAGCTGCCCTGTTAGTCAGGCCCTTTTTCCCACAGGGAAATCAGCTCTAATCATTGAGATTTATTGTAAGCTAGACAGGCGTGGAAACCCAGTGAGAGCTGGACAGCTGGGCCACAGGATCTCCTTCCTCATGGTCTGCTCCCCTGGCTGGTTAGGAGCTTAGGCTTTTTGAAGCCCTGCCATTTAAAGCCGTGTGGCCTTAGGCAGGTTACTTAACCTCTCTGAGCCCCAGTTTTTCAATCTGTAAAATGGGGATGACAGTAGCACCTACCTTATGGGATTGTTATGAGGAGCAAATGCGAAAATGCATGTTAAGTCCTTAGCGTAGCACTTGACACATAGGCCATCAGTCAATTTTGGCTGTTTTTAGCATTATTATCATCACTATGATTCAAGGAAGGCAATAGAGCATAGTGATTCCAGTCTCTGGAGTCACAGCCTAGGTTAAAATGCCAGCTCTGCTACTTGATAGCTTCAGACAAATTAGCTTGTCTCCCTGAGCCTCAGTTCTCTCGTCTGTAAAATGGGGATGATAGTCCTGCCCTCCACATCGGAATATTGAAAGAGCTGAATGAGATCATGCGTTCAGTGAGGATCAGATGAGACCCAGCCCAGGAAGTGTTCAGTAGGTGGTGATAGTTATTAGCTACGTGTTCTAACCCTCTGTCTTCTGCTTTGTCACCAATACCATCCCCTCACAGCAGGTTCACGGTTCGGGGCTTGCGCCGCTGCTTGCTCTGATCCTGTTAGTTTCCACTAGGTGTGTCTCACTTCCCACAGTGTCAGTGCAGCCCTTCCAGCTGACAACTCCAGACTGTGTCCCTCCTGCTCCTCCAATGCACCTGCCCCTGCAGCTTGTCGCTCATCTCCATTGGCATGTCTTCCTAGCATCTTCTTTTTGTCCTTTAACAGCTGTATTGAGATATACCTCACACCATACAATTTACCCGCTTAAAGTGTACAATTTCAATGGTTTTTAGGATATTCACAAAGTTGTGCAACCATCACCAGAATCTAATTTTAGAACATTTTGGTTACTCCAAAAAGAAACCTTGTACCCATTTGCCGTCACTCCCCACTTCCTCCCTTCCCCAGCTCCTGGCAACTACTACTTTTGTCTCTCTCTAGAGATTTGCCTGTTCTGGCCTTTACATAGGAATCATACAATATGTGGTCTTTTGTGACTGGCTTCTTTGACTTAGCTTCTTTCACAGTATTTTCAAGGTTCATCCATGTTGTAGCATGTACCAGTATTTCATTCATTTTTATTGCCAAATAATATTCCATTGTAAGATAGGCCACATTTGATTTATCCATTCATCAATCAGTGGACATTTGGGTTGTTTCCACTTTTTGGCTATTATGGATAATTCTGCTTGAACGTTCCTGTACCAGTTTTTGTGGGGACGTATGTTTTATTTCTCTTGGACATATAAATAGGAGTACACTTGCTCCTCTTGAAGCTTTGGTCTCAACATGTTCTAAACCAAATTTATCATCTTCCCCTAAGCCAGCATTCCTCTGACTTGCTTAGAATCCTTCTTTAAAAGTACCTTTTCCTCAAGCAAAACTTCCCAGTCTGGGTGAATTTCTCCTTCCTCTGTGCCTGGTCCCACTGCCTCCTCACATTCTGCTGTCTGCACCCTCTTCTTTCTTTTGTCCCCGCTACTGCTCAGACTCAGTTCCGCATCTTCTTGCAACTGGACTATTGGCCCAGGCCCCCAGCGTGGGCCTTGACCTGCCTTCCCCAACTTCTTCCCATTCAATGCCTGCAGTAGATGAACCCCCCTGGAGCCAGCTCCTCAGCTGCCCCACAACTCCCCATTGCCTAGTCAGTGGTCCCCTGACTTCTTGCCCTCGGGCCTTCAGGCTCCACAGTCTCATCCCAAGTCTCTTTTCCACAGGTATCTCCTATCTCTCCTTCTAGGAACCCTACCCTCCGGCCACATCACACTCACCTGCTGTCCTAACTCCCTCATTTTCTCTTTCTGGATGCCTTCCCCCATCTTCATCTGTTAAACTCCTGTCTGTCTTTCACAGTCAAATTGAATGCTGCCTCTGACATGAGGCCTTTTCAGTTTAATTTAACTGATATTTTAAAAGTGTCCACAAGTATTCGTTGAACAAGAGAACCCCTCAAATTGGATATTTATCTCCCTGCTTGACCTCCCTGAGACTTTCACTGGTGCTACTCCTGTGTCACTTTCTTATACATTCCTGGGTCTTCCAGCCCTAGCACAGAAAGCTCTTTTGTATAAAAAGGTACTTAGGAAATGTTTCTTAAATTAATTCAATGCACTTGCCAAGATTGGGTCTTTCCCAACCTGCATTGTGCATATAATTTTTGCATCTATCCTTGTTAAATGTCATTCATTCTTTCACTCATTCAAAAAACTACTTTCCTTGAGGCCTGTTGTGTGCTAGGTTCCGTGTCAAGCAGTGGGGAGTTGCAGATGAAGTAAACCATCGCTCCCGTGCTCATAAAGCTCTCGCAGTCTAGTGGAGATACAGACACACAGCAGATTCTTTGCCATCCTGCTGGGGAGGTTGCGTGCTGTGGGAACACATGATGGGGAAGCTGCTCTATCCTTGGGGAGTCAGCCAGACCTTCAGAGGTGATATCTGAGCAGTACCTTGCAGGATGTGTGAGGGTTTGCCATGTGGAGAAAGCAGAGAAATGCACATAACCCACACTGTAAGGCTTTGAGGACAGGGGCCAGGTGTGGTTGATCATTGCCCACTGCCTAACAAAGAGTGGGCTCTCGGGCCTCAGCCAGTGAAGTTTGTATCTGGGATGCAGTTGGGGTGGCTGGCATTCCGGGCTCTGCAGCCCCTTGTCCTCCGTACTAGGTGAGGATTCAGCATTCTGTCCATGACCGCAACCTGCCCACCCTGGAGGCCGTGATTGGGGTACCACGAGTTCACAGTGAGGGGCCCATCAGGTACAACTGGAGTGTGCAGATGGTGAGTGCTGCCTGGAGGAGGAAAGGACACCTGGGTCTGTGGGGGTGAGCTCATAAAGGGTACTGGTGTGTGGGAAGGGAATGAGGATGGATGAATTCTGTTGGACTCAGTGATGTCTGAATCTGCCAAGGGCCAGCTGGGAAGAACTGGGGGGATGCCAAGGTCTTATCTGGGGAGTAGGGAGGAATATCAGGTTCTAGGCTTAAGGGGCCGGTGTCCTCTCTCAGTTCTGGACTAACCAAAGACCCCACCTCTTCATTCCTAGGAGCCTCCTGTCAACTGCCATCGTAAGGATCTGGAGAGGCCACCCAGTGTGGCTGAGGTATGGGCATGTGAGCTAAGAAATTGGAGTGGGGGCTGGGCAGAGTGCAGGTGGGAAGATAGGCCTCTCTGACCCCCTGCTTTCTCTAGTCCCCTCAGCCTTGTTTGCCTGGAGCCGAGTTCCACTGCCCAGTTGTCTTCAAGCAAGAGATCCTCGTCCAAGTGATCGGGACTGTGGAGCTGGTGGGGGAGATCGAGGTAGCGCCTGCTGACAGCAGACATGAAGTGGTTGTGGGGGGCCTCGAGGGGTGGGGGGTAGGCTTCCTCACCATGTAGTCCTCCTGCATTTTTTTGGTTCTATCTCGATGAAGTATCCCCACAGTTGCAGATGAAAGAGAACCATGATTTGTTTGAAATTTGCATGGCTGTTTTCATGGGCCTACAGACAGTTCTTCTATGTTCTTTATATGAAAAATTTCCTTCCAACAATGTGGAGTGGCACATTAGATGCTACAGTAGAGAACTGAGTAGAAGCCCACTAGAACCCATTCTCCACTGCTCCCCGTTGAGTTGAGGTGGGGGCAGAAGTGAGTGGGTTCTTGGTCCTTGTTCTTGCTGGCCCTGATGCTTTCCCCCACCCTCCCACAGGCCTCCTCCATGTTCAGCCTCTGCAGCTCTCTCTCCATCTCCTTCAACAGCAGCAAGCATTTCCACCTCTATGGCAGCAATGCCTCTCTGGCCCAGGTATCTCTCTACCTCCTCAGTAGACCCAGGAACAGAGATCAGCAGAGGATATGAGGAACCCCAAGGGGGAGCTGGAAGAGCTAGAGCTGGAAGTGGGAGAGCCCCGCAGAAGGGTGAGCATAGCACAGTAAGAACCGCCCCATAGCCAGAGCCATCAGCCTGGGCAGAGGCTTCCTGGAAGCCGTGAGCTCCCCGCCACCACTGGTGGGCAAGCAGACCACAAGGTCAGCTGTCTGAGATGTGTCAGGTAAAGATCAATTTGATGGCAGCTCAGCAAAGGGGTACCCGTCCCACTGGCAGAGCGTGAGGGAAGGCGCTCTAAGTAGAGAGAGCAGTGAGAACAGGGCTCAGAGTTGAGAGAGTGGGCAGGGCAGGTTTAAGAGCAGGAAGCCTAGAGCAGGAGAAGGGAAGTGGCAGCTTTTAGCTTTTTACCTTTTTAAGGTAAGCAGAAGCCAGGTTCTAGAAGGCTTTGCCTGCTGAGCTGAGATTCTGGCATTTTATCCTTCTGCTGAGGGGAAGCCATTTAAGGGTTTAAGGTAGGCCATGGTGCTTGTTTGCCAGTTGGCTCTGGTTGGCTGCAGTGGAAGGTATACTGGAGAGAGAGGGTCTGGGCCCAAGCCCAGTGTCATGATACAGTCCAAACTGGAAATGCTAAGACCTAGAGATGGAGGTCAAATTCATAAGTAAATGTTAGGGATGGGAAAGGCTTCTTCCCTGCGCTTCCCTCCTCTGCTCTTCCCCCAGGTCATCATGAAGGTTGATGTTGTATATGAGAAGGAAATGCTCTATCTCTACCTGCTGAGCAGCATCGGGGGACTGTTGCTGCTGTTGCTGATTTTCTGGGTGCTCTACAAGGTGGGAGCTTTTGGGAATAAAGGGCATTGCTGAGATATCCAGGCTGCAGAAAGGGGAATGGGCAGGAGTCAGGGAGGAGAATACCAAGATCAATACCAAGGAGTGTTAAAGCTAGGTGGGGCCTCGGCTTACTCCCTCCTTCTACAGATGAGGCTGCTGAGGCCCAAAGAGCAAGTGAGACTTCTCCCCCATCCTTCCACCAAGCAATGGCAGAGCCAGGACTAGGTACCCAGGAAAAAGGACTCTCCCACGTGGGGAGGGCCAGGCACTGGGCTACAGAGGCGCGTACCACAAACATGGTCCCTGCCTTCGTGGAACACACAGTCCAATGGGGTAGACAGACAGGAACACACATGACGAGGGCTCCACTAGGGGGCCTGTGTGCTCTGGAGCCTATAACACAGGAGCCTAACAGGCTGGGGAGTCTGGGAAGGCCTCCCAAGAGAGGTGGTTTTTGAGTTAGGATTTGAAGGATGAGTAGAAGTTAGCCAGAGGAAGAGTGCTGGAGGGTAGATGTTCCATGGGAAAAACTCAAATATTCCAGAAAGGAGAATATACAAAATCAAAGTTTCTTCCTATTGCACCCCTAGAGGGTTGTCATTATCAGCCATTTTGTTTCTGTTCTTTCAGGTTCTAATTTTATTGTTAAAATATGTGTGTATGTGCGAGCATGAGAGAGAGAAAGAGAGAACAGTCAGTGTATGTGTATATATGTAGAAAAAGTCAATGGAGTAATACCATAGATACCACTTGTATTTTCCCTGGATATTTCCCTGGATATCTTGATGTCTTTCCATCTAAGCACAATCAGATCTACCTCTTGCTTTGTAACCCGGGTGTTTTTCTGCTGTCTGGATGCCCCACCTCTTTTTTTTTTTTTTTTTTTTTTTGGTGAGGAAGATTGCCCCTGAGCTAACATCCATTGCCAATCTTCCTCTTTTTGCTGAGGAAGATTAGCCCTGAGCTAACATCTGTGCCCATCTTCCTCTATTTTTGTATATGGGACAGCATGGCTTGATGAGCGGCGCGTAGGTCTGTGCCCAGGATCGAACTCGCAAACCCTGGGCCACCAAAGCGGAACTGGCGAACTTAACCACTACGCCACTGGGCCAGCCCATGGATGCCCCACCTCTTACTCAACAAGTTCCCTATTGATGAGCGTTTAGATTGTTTGTCATTTACGTACATCTCTTTCAAACAATGTGAACAAAAAGGCTCTTGTTACCCACATCTTTGCACACTTGTCCAAATAGTCCTTAGAATTGATTCCTAGAGCTGGAATTGCTGAGCCAAAGAATATATATATGTTTTGAGCTTTCAACAGAGAGTGCATGGCACAGACTAGGCACCAGATAAGTGCGGGCTCTTACTGTTATTACTAGATGTTGTCACATCACCCACCTAAGATATTGGTACATGACATTGTGATGAGCCTAAAGAATGAACTATGAAATGTACAGCTTTTTAACATGTTGCCAAGAACCCTCACCCCGTCCCCGGAGCAGACACCATGAGTCTGTGCACAATACGACTTATTAACATAAAGGGTGCTTTCACGTTTTGCCGGGGCCAACTGGTCCAACGTGCTCCGTGGACTTTTTGCTCACTCAATTTTTATCTTCCTATAGGTTGGCTTCTTCAAACGGAACCTGAAGGAGAAGATGGAGGCTGACGTAGATGCCTCAAATGGAATCCCTGCAGAAAACTCTGAGCAGCCAGCGTCTGGGGAAGAGGCTGTGGATCCTGGCTGCCTGGATCCCCTCCGTGACGAGGAGGCCCAGGATGGAGGTGGCAAAGACTGAGGCCCAGGCCTGATGCAGAGGGTCCAGGACTGGACTTGGGATGCCTGGTGCCAGTCTGCCTCTACCTGCATTTCACTGTGTGTCTTCGGGCAAGTCACTGCCCCTCCCTAGGCCTGTTTTCCTATCTTGGATATGGAGCTCATTCCTGCCCGCCTCCTTTTGCAGGCTCGTGGTGAGGATCCACTGACGGATGGGCCAGGAAGGCTACAGAGGTGAGGGCTTGTAATGTCAGATGGTCCTGGCTTCCATCAGCCCCTCTTAGTTTCTTCCGCTGGAAGAGAACGTCTGATCCAAATTTGGAGAAACCATAATCTCAGGACCTAGTGACACTCCCAGCCCTCACACCCACCTGCCCTTAGATGTCCACAGAGGCTTCAGACTTCCAGAACCTTGCCCTGCACTCACTCCTGCCAGGAGTCCAGTCAGCTTCCCATTCTGCTGCCAGAGAACAAGTCTGTGTCACTACACTGCTGCTGCATACCCCTTACCCTTTGGCTAAAGACCAAATTCCTTAACGTGCCTTCCCAAATCTGCAAAATATCCTTAATATGTCGATGCAAGATTGGGCCCCTGTTGCCTTCCCAGCCTCCTCTAGAGACATTCCACCTCCCTTTCTAAGCTTCAGTTACATCAGCCTTTCTCGCTTGCCAGGCTCCTTCCTGTCTCACTGCCTTCACCCGGACTGCTCTCTCTGCCTGGAACATTCCTCCTGCCTCCTTTTCCTGGCTTACTCTCACTCAGCCTTCAGATCTCAGCTCATGCATCACTTCCTCAGGGCAGCCCCCGACCCTGACTCAGTTGGGCTCCTGTATTATACACGCTTACACTAGCCTGCACTTGGCCCTCATCGCACGGATCATATTTGTTAATCGTCAAATGATTTACTTAATATCTGTCTCTCAAATTAAACAGTGAACTCCATGAGGGTAGGGACCATACCTGTCTTCTTCACCTTGGGATCCTAGTGATACCACAGAGCCAGACACATAGTAGGTGCTTGAACAATTTCATTGAATTAGGGAGGGAGCCTGCGGGAAGATAGAGAAAAAAGTTTGGATGGGCCGTGGCATCCCCATCCTTCAAGGCTCAGTCTTCCTCAGATGCCTGGCCCCTCCTGCCACAGCCCCACCAGGACTCCATCACACCCCACTGTGGCCCCCACTGTGAGACTGTGAGCTCAAGGGTGGGGACCATAATCTGTTCACCCGGCTCCCCAGTACCAAGCACAGTGCCTACATATATTTATCCAATAAGTGTGAAATTTTGTCCAATTTTGTGATGTTTTTATGCTTGGTGTAACATTCCAGCCTGGCTCAATTAAATCAGTGTTTCCTTCTCAACCCTTTCACTAAGTGGGACCAAAACAGTCAGCTCTTCTTTTTCTTTTCTTTTCTTTCTTTCTTTTTCTTTTCTTTTTTTTTTTTTTTTTTTTGCCATGATGACCCTTAGAGACTGACCTGCACCTGACATTGTGAGTTAATTCAAAAGAGAAGCTGGGAGAGAGACACAGAAAGTGAGAAAAGGTTAGGGAGGCATCGACAATTCATTAAGATGTGAGAATAGACGCTCCCTGACCCCCTTTTTTAAAGCAATGATTGGAGGGGCCTCACTCTCAGCCCCCCCTCCCCATAGAAGGGACAGAGGGGGCTAGTCAGTGCTGCCCTCTTGTGGTCAGTAGGACCCCAGGGGAATATTGTGTAAGTCTAAGCCAGCTCCCGGTCCGGCGCTAGGTGGTGAGAAACAACATTTGGTCCCCCAAGCAGTGACCTTTGATGGCTCCCTTCTGCCCATAAGGGAGTAAGTGAACATTCCCAAGCCTGGCATACAAGGCCCAGAACAGTCTTTCAAAGCCTGCCGGCCTCTCCAGCCTCATCAAGCCCCTTCTGGATAAGTGAGACATCAGGAAAGAAGAAGAGAGGCCTCATTTCCCAGAGAGGGGAAAAAATGTTTTAACTCTAAGGAATATCACAGAACTATTAAAAGTACATGAAATTATCTGTGGGTCGCGTGAAACATAAGTCAAGTTCTATTCATTTCTTGAGTGCTTTGTGTCAGGCCCTGTTCTGGGCTCGGAGGGCAGGGTGATGAACAGACAAATAAGTCCTTGCCCTCAGAAAGTTTCACTCCCATGAGAAAACAGAGTAAAAGAGGAGAAATGTGGTTCGAGGTAGTGATAACGGCCATGAAGATACTAAAGAGGGATAACAGGTTACAGGGTGATGGAGAGGGCCCTTTTAGATAGGTGGTCAGGGAAGTCTCTCTGAGGAGGTGATATTCTGTGACACTAAAAAAGAAAAGAAAAAGTGAATATTTTCATCAAAGCAGGAAGCAAGAAAGCACAGAAAATCTGGGAGGTTCATTTCAGGAACAGACCTGCCATCATCATGCCCAGGAATTTATATCCCAACTCACTTAACAGCACCTGTCCTCACATACATACACTTTCTCTGTCTCTCTCCCTTTGTACATGCTTTTCCCCTTGCCAGCAGGTCCACCTCTTTTCTATCCATTAAAATCTTTTCAAAGCTTTCCTCATCTTGTCCGTTCCTAGACAAAATGACCGTTCCATCACCACCTTGTTTATACCTCATCGGGGCACATAACTGTGGTGCTGATTGTGTGGGCTCCTATCTCAAGAGTAGGAGGTTCTGGAAGGCAGGACTCAAGCCTCACTCACGTGTTACCAACACTGACCCCTCACTGGGGCTGGCACAGAGGAAGTGTTCAATAAAGGTTTGATTCCGTGGCCCTCAAATGTTTTGGTCTCTAGATCCCTTTACACTCTTAAAAATTGAGGGTCCCCAAAGAGCTTTTGTTTATATGGGTTATATTATTGGTGTTTATCCAATTAGATATTAAAATGGGGAAATTTTTATTTTATTTATTTTGTGTGTGTGTGAGGAAGATCAGCCCTGAGCTAACATCCGTTGCCAATCCTCCTCTTTTTGCTGAGAAAGACTGACCCTCGGCTAACATCTGTGCCCATCTTCCTCTGCTTTATATGGGACGCCGCCACAGCGTGGCCTGACAAGCGATGTGTTGGTCCACACCTGGGATCCAAACCCACAAACCCGGGCCGCCAAAGGGGAGCATGCGAACTGAACTGCTATGCCACTGGGCTGGCCCCAAAATGGGGAAAATTTTAAAACAAGAACACCCAAGCCCACATTCCAGGTGAGCCGTCAGACTGATGACATATGTCATCACATGTCATGCAGCCTCTAAAAAACACTGTACTTGTGGGAGAAAAAGAGTGAAAGACTAAATAACATCTTAGTATTGTTAGGAAAATAGTCAAAACCCAGTCGGTCCTAGGTTTCAGTCCAGGCTCTGCTGCTTCCTAGCTGTGTGACGTGGGGCAGTTACCCTCTCTGGGACTTGCTTCTTCATCTGTAAAGTGGGAATAATAACTGTATATCCCTCAGAGCTGTTATGAGCATTAAATGAGATAACACTTGTAAACTGTTGAGCACTGTTCCCAGTACTTATGTGCTTGATAATGGTGGTGGATAGAGATGGTGGTTTAGTTGCGCAGGATGGTGTGCTAAAAGCAGCATGCTGGACTCCAAGTTAAAAGACCTGGTATTGGAGTCCTAGCTCTTCCACCACGATGCTGGGGAAGACATGTGCTCTTTCTGGGTCTGGTCTGTTCCACCTAGGATCTGAAGGTACCTCAGGAACTGCCATGGAAGAGAGGGGTGGTGGGGCTGATTATATACTAAATTATATACTAAGGTCTGTGCATACAGGCTACTTTATCAATGAAGCACCACAGGCACTGTGCCCAGGCCCTCCCAGCTTCCAAGGGCCTGCGAATACATTTGGGAGCTGAAAAAGAAATCAACTTCAAAATATAAAACTTAGGGCTGGCCCCGTGGCTTAGCGGTTAAGTGCACGCGCTCCGCTACTGGCGGCCCGGGTTCGGGTCCCAGGCGCGCGCCGACGCACCACTTCTCCGGCCATGCTGAGGCCACGTCCCACATACAGCAACTGGAGGGATGTGCAGTTGTGGCATGCAGCTATCTGCTGGGGCTTTGGGGAGAAAAAAAAAAGAGGAGGATTAGCATGGATGTGGCTCAGGGCTGATCTTCCTCACACACACACACACACACACACACAAATATATATATATATAAATTAAATTGTATAATTGAAATAAATATTGAAGTAAATGTCTACAAGTGTAATCTCACGTCAGGTGGTCAAATGCAGTTCTATTCAACGTATATAGTTACATATATGAACTATATTAATGTGGGAGTTGGAGTACTTTAATATTTGAAATTATATGTGGTAGGGTGTCTGTATAAAAATGAGCATAAAGTTTACAAAGGTCTTTAAAACACTGTGAGATTTCTCTTGAAAAATAATGTTTTACTCCAAAAATAATTAAAACTTTGAAAACCACTGCAATCAAACCGTATTGAACTACATGATCTCTAAGGCCCTTCCAGAGCTTGCCCATCATGAGAGGCTGGAGTGAAATGTGCTTAGAAAAGCTAATTGCTCTTGACAAGCTACAAGGCCCTGAGGATGGGCATGGGGCTGGGGGTGATGTCACAAGCTACAAGGCCCTGAGGATGGGCATGGGGCTGGGGGTGATGTCAGGATTCTGAGGCCCAAGAGACCTTATAGAGTGATGACTCCCCACCTGCCTGTGTGGCCAAGCTGCTGGGGGCAGGTGGAGGCTGGCAGACGTGGTCTGAATGTCTCATTTGCCTCTTAGCCACGGAGTGACTTTGAGCAGGTCACTTAGCTCTGTGAGCTCCATTTTCCTTATCTGTGAAATAGAATGAAGCAACCTTCACAGGACACTTTCAGGCCCTTAGTAGGTGTTCATCTCAAGACGTGCTCAGCAGATGGGTGATTCTCCGAGACATGGCCTGTCCTCCTCAGCTAAGCACAACAGGTCACACCCCAGAATCCCCCCGACTCACTGATGGCACCAACTCCCCATCCTTTCCTGAGGAGCCAAGTGTTAGGAGGGCTGAGGCTCAGATGGGAAAGGAAAGTAGGATAAAGGTGGAGTGGTAGCAGGGTGGTTACATTAATAGGTACAGGAGTCCTAAAAAGGAGGCAGAGTTGTGGCAAATCAGGCCCAGCCTGGTGGGAGAGTCTTAAAGGCTGGAGTCGTCCAATCCTCATACAGGGTCCTATAGGTACCCCCTATGGTTGGAACTGCAGATAATCCCTGTGGTTCTGGTCAGTCAGGGTCTGCACAAAGTGGTGGCTAGAGGTTCCAGCTGGGGAGGGGAAGAGGGATGGTGCTGCTGGGTGCTGGGAGCCAGGGAGAGACGGAAAGCAGGCTCTATGCCTGAGTATGGGAATAGCGTCCGTTTTCCAGCCCAAGGACAGACTCTCGGTGTTTAGGAAGAGGGATCTCCACGAAGTTAAGGGCTTTCTCACACCTCCCACACTGGGCTCCCTGTGTGTTCGTGCAGCATTCAAAGCATGGGACCTGAACTTGGGCAGATGTCAGCAAGTCATGTCTCCTGAGCCTCAGGTCATAAGATTCCAGTTAACACTGAATATAAAAGCACTTCCCAGACAAGGCCTTATGGCTTCACTGGCAGTTTGTAGTTATGACCTAGTGCCTCCCACTGCCCAGGGCACTATCCATGCACACATTTTAAGGACAAGTCTCTTTTACCACATGAAGGTTTTTATTGAACTCAAATTCAGGGGTTCCAAGCCTGAGGAAGACAAGGCAGGCTGGGGTTTGCTCTCAGAGGCCCAGGCCCCACCCCAGGGCCCCACTCCCCATCCCATCTACCCTCACCCCTTCCTGACTCAACGAGGGTCTCAGTAGCTACCAATCTAAGCTACCCCACTCTAATTAAGTAACCCTCCCCCTCCCTCCTCCCACCCCCACCTAGCACTTTGCCAAGCCAGGCAGCCACCAAGGGGCATGCTGCTGCTGAGGCCTGCTCTCTGCTGACCTCTTTCTGGATCTCTCCCAGAGCCTCCTGCTGCCTGTTTGGCCTCCCTCCAACCCCTCTTCATAGCCCATTTCCCCTAAGTCTCTAGGGCATGTAACTTCCTCCACCCTGGCCCCCTCTCCTCCTAGAATCCTCAACTCCTTTCTCCTCCAGCTTTTTTCATTACTCTCTGTAAAGATTTCTCCAGCTCCCCAGCCCCTTCTCTTCTGCCCACCAGCTCCCCAGCCCTGAGAGGGCCCCAGGTCAGCGCCGGCCGGCTGCGTGGGTCCGCTGGTGGCGGATGAGGTCGGAGCTCTGTGAGAAGGCCTTTCCACAGTCATCGCACTTGTAGGGCCGCTCCCCGCTGTGGACGCGGTGATGCTGCAGCAGCGTTGAAGAGCGGCAGAAGCCCTTGCCGCACACGGCGCACCTGTAGGGCCGCTCGCCGGTGTGGGAGCGCTGGTGCTGAATCAGCGTCGAGGAGCGGTTGAAGGTCTTGCCGCAGTCGGGGCAGCTGTAGGTGCGGCCCGGCAGGTGCGTGCGGGCATGGATGGCCAGCACAGAGCTCTGGCCAAAGCGCTTGCCGCACTCAGGGCACTTGAAAGGCTTCTCACGGGCATGGCTGCGGGCATGGGGGATAAGTGCCGAGCGCTGGGAGAAGCTCTTGCCACAAATGCCACAGCTGAAGGGCCTCTGCCCGGTGTGCACCCTCTGGTGACTACGCAGGGATGAGTTTTGGCTGTAGCACTTGCCGCACTCGGGGCAGCTGTAGGGCCGCTCGTGGCTGTGGGTGCGCTGGTGCCGCAGGAGGTAGGAGCTGTCACCGAAGGCCTTGCCACAGTGTGGGCACTTGTAGGGCTTCTGACCAGAGTGGGTGCGCTGGTGGCGAAGCAGGTAAGAGCTGTCAGCGAAGGCCTTGCCACAACGGGGACACTTGTAGGGCCGCTCGCCGGTGTGGGTGCGCTGGTGTTTGATGAGGTCAGAGCTCTGGGAGAAGGCCTTGCTACAGACCTCACATTTATAGGGCTTCTCACCCGTATGGATGCGCTGGTGCTGGATCAGGGTGGAGCCCCGCCCAAAGCTCTTCCCGCAGATGCCGCAGATATTAGGTCGAGGGCCCTGCCCACCCCTGGCCCGGCCACCCCGTCGGCCTGGACCCCGAAGGGTCCCTGTCAGGCCCAGGGGATTTTGGAGCATCTCAAACTGGGGGGTAGCCAGCAGGGCCCCTGTGGGCATCTCAAAAGGTGGCCCTAGGGGCAGGCCCCCTGTGGGCTGCTCCCCAAACCCCTGGGTGAAAGAGTCCAAGGGGTGGACTCCCAAGGGGATGCTCAAGGGATTCTTTTCCTCCGGATTCAGAATCATCTCTGCACCTTCCTGGAATTTGGAACTTTGAGCTTCAAATTCAGGGCTTTGGGTTTTGAACTCAGGATTCTGGGGTTCAAATCCAGGGTTCTGGCGTTCATACCCCGGGCTCTGGGATTCATACCTAGAGCTTTGAGATTCATACCCAGAGCTCCGGGGTTCACACCCAGGGCTCTTGGGTTCATATCCAGGGCTCTGGGGTTCATATCCAGGACTCTGGGGTTCAAATCCAGGGCTTTGGGGCTCATACCTAGGGCTCTGGGGTCCAAACTCAGGGCTCTGAGAATCTGATTCAGGGCTTCTGGGTGCAAATTCAGGGCTTGGGGGCACAAACCCAGGGCTTCGGGACTCAAAACCTGGGCTTTCAGGCTCAAACCTGGGGCTTTGGGATTCAAACTCTGGGCTTTGTGGCTCAAACCCAGGGCTCTGGGGTTCAAGCCCAAAAGGTATCTCTTCGACCTCATAGGCCCCAGTGCCTTCTTGCTGAGAAATTTCCTCTTCCTCATTCTCACTCATGTTGCCTGCAGGATCAAAGAGTTACAGAAAACCCAGATTGTGTAGGGTCTGGAAGGTCCCTGGGTCCCACCATTAGTTGCCACAAACCTCTCCCTCCTCCTCAAGCAGGGTCGCTGGCCCTTGGGCAGGTGCTGAAATTGCCAGGCTGAAATTGCCACCTCCCCTTCAGCAAACCCCCGCCCCCGCCTCCTCGAAGTCCCAGGTGTCCAAGCCCCCGGCTCTCTTCCCCTCCCACAGACCACAAACCCCTCTCCCGCTCCCAGGCGCGATCCTCGGAGGGCGCTCCCTCCCTCACCTTTGAGGGACCCTTCGGGGCTCCCCATTTCGTCAGGACTTTGCACATCCCGGGGCTCGAGGCCCCACGGCGACGCCTCCCGTTCCATCCCCGCCGGCTCCCAGTGCGGCGGCGGCGGCGATGGCGGACGATCCTGCGACCCGGCCTGAGAGCCCTGAGACCCGGGCCCTCGCCGCCCGCCCGCTCAGTGCCGCCCAGGGAACCTGGCTGTCCAGCCCCGGCCCCCGAGGCCGGACGTCTTGACCCTGGGCCTCTCCGGCCCGCTGGGCCCCTCCCCTACCCGCGGCCCCGCCCCCACCCACAAGATCTCGGTTTGTCCTGGGGCCTCACAGGCCCCCACGCGTCGTGGCCTCGGAGATGAGGGGCTTTACGACTGGCCCTGCCGCCCCCGGATACCGGTCCCCGCCGGAGACCCCGCCGTCCGGTCCCCCAGCCCCCCGGCTGGGCTGCGGCTGTTCGACCCCCTCCCCTCGCACAGGAAGTGTCCGTCCGCGGCCAGTTTCCCCCGCTGGCTAGCGCCGCGGCCTCTCTAGGAGCGGCTGGAGGTGGAAACTCGTTGGCATTAACCCTGGGCTGGATGGCCCCGGAGTTGAGGTGGGGGGTTATGGGGCGCCCTGGAGCCAGCGGGAGAGGCTGGGGCAGTTTGTGTGCCTATGTCCTAGGTTTCCGTCCGTCTAGGGGCCTATCTGTCCATCTCCAGGGCCTTACGTCCCTCAGTGCCTGTGGCCAAGGGCGAGGCGACAAGCGAGACCAAGGTCAGGGAGAAGGAGCGACACTTCCCGCCGCCAGCGGGGGCGGTGTCTAGCTCCCCTCCCCTCCCCAGCCTCGGGGTCAGCTCCGGCCGCGCCTCAGGGACCTGGGCAGACCCCCACCTTGGGCTCATCGAAGCTCCTGAATCTGGGACCCCCTCGTCCTAGAACTCCACTCCCCAACACCGGCGCACCCACCGCACTCCTCCTGGCCCCCTCCTCTCTCTGCTCCTTTTAATCTCCACCCTTCCCCCCCTCCAAGAGGGCTAGGATCGTTGCCAAGGAAACAGCCGCGCCTCAGGTTTCTAGAGGCACCGCCCCTACCACCCAAGGAGCTCAGCGATTGGCCGGTGGAGCTCGTGCTCTCACCGTCCCACCTCCTCCCACAACACCAACTGCTGGGCGTTAACTGTCGCCAGGGAACGCGAGGCACCTTTCTGATTGGTTGGAGGGTGCTCAGGCCGGTTCCGCCTCCTCCTCCAGCAAGAAGTGCCTGCGGCAGGAGTGGGAGGGTAGTACCTGGCGTCTCCCCTCCTGCGGGGCCTGTGCTTTCAGAACTTTTCCCGCCCCCATTTACTCTTCACTGTGTTTTATCTTTCTGAAGAATGAAGGCAGGGCATCTGAGGACAGACACCCTTCCTCTCCCGTTCCCCTCCACACTCCCTTTCCCAGCACTTTTCTTCCTACAGGTTCCAGGTGCTGAAGGGGCCAGTCTGGGGACCCTCCTGCCGAGAGGAGGCTGCTTTCTTTTCTATTATTACCCTGCCTCTCCCCTCCTCCTTCCCCTAAACCCAAAGCCTGAGTTTAACTCAATCCCTAGTAGCCTTAGTCCCTGATACCTGGATTTTCTCACAGGGAGGCAGGGATGCTATGGGAATTCCTTCCAGGTGAAAGTGATAGAGTTCAGGCAGGGAAGTGGACAGGCAGCGAATCATGTGGCCTTTAAGGTAGCTAAGAAGTCTCCAGTCCTTTCTGACTTGGATAGATGCTTGTAGAGGAAGGGAACCTGAAAAACACTGCCCTAGGTGCAGCTTTGAATCAAGGAGAAAGTGGCCCTGGAGAGACAAGTTAATAGGATCCAATTCTTGTCCCTTTTCTAACCTTGCTGCTAAAACTAGTTTGGCAGAGTTCTTGACAATTCATGAGCCAGAGTCTCCTGTGTGCATGATGCAAGAGCCATGGATTGTGTTTTGTTGCCTTCCCAGACAAATGAAGGGAAGAAACTGGTTAGGAGGAAAGATGCTATCTTCCATTCTCCAGAAAAGAGATGAGAACAGGAATTTGGAGAATTCCAAGTGGTAAAAACCTGGAGATAAGCAATCTCAATGGAGCTTACAAATAGAATCACAGACAGATATCTTCCTACGAATTAAGTAGGGGACCTTTCCGCCCTCCAGAGGAACAGCTTCCAGCTGCATGCCTCTCTCCCATCCCAATGTCTGTCTGTCCTAAAACCTTTGCTAAGAATGGCTCACATAGTCCAGCACTAGAGGGCCCACACAGACAGAACACCCTACAAGTGCACTGATTATGGGTAGAGCTGGACCTGGGGCACCCCCTGGTCATCCCCAGCACTCACACAAGGGAGAGACAGTAGTCTCCTTCATGAGACTTTTCTCTGACCTCTGACCTGCTTACCCAACAGAAAATTCACACAGGAGAGCAGCCATCTCCTGCAAAGTGTGTGGCGAGGCCTCCAGCCACAGCTCTGACATAGTCCACTGCCTGCACTCAGCATAGCATAGGCCAAAAGCCTCAGGTGTAGCAGAAGTTGGGCCAGGGCTTCAAACTGCTTTGGCACCAGCATTTCTGCATGGAAATTCAGCCTCACTAGTGCTTAGAGTAAGAATGGCCGGCTTCCAGACAGCGTCCTCCAGCACCAGTCCTGTATATGCAATGGGCCTTCAAAAGGCAGCCAGCCTCCGCCTGCCACCTGCCCGCAGTGAGAGGCTCTAAGCACAGGGAAGCCTCTGATGAGGGTTCCAACTTGACCCAGCACCAACTACTCCAAGGCAGGAGTCCACTGACCTCATTGGACCACTGTGTCCTGGAGAGGAGGAGCCCTGTGTGTGTCCTGAGTTGGGCGGCCACTTTGTCCACAGCATCATCCCCTGGTGTGCAGCAGCACTGGGACAGACTTGTTCAGCACGCAGCCAAGGCTTATGGTCCAGCTAACTTGGCCCACACTGCAGGCCCACACTTGAGATAGCCTTCATAAAGGTTCTCAGTGTGACCGGGGCTCCTGTGTGAACTGCTCCCTCCCTGCCTGCAAAGGACAAGCCCTCTAAGAGGCCTTCTATCAGATGCTACAAGAGATGCCCCAGTATATTCAAGAAGATTTGAGGTATCCAGGAAGAGATCAGCCATGGTACAGGCCCCTTTGGGAAGAACAAAGGAAATGGGACTCTGCGTATGGCTAGGCCATGCCCTGGTCTGACACATTTGGAACAGGCCCTGAGACCCACCCCTGCTCTTGCAAAGCTAAGAGCAGCTAGAAAGTAATGTTTTGTTCAGAGCAGTGGTTCTCTCCAACTTTAGCAGGCATAAGATTCCATCCCTGGAGATTCTAATTCAACAGGCCAGAGACAGTGCCCAGGGAGCTAACTACATTTTAAAGAGATACTGCATGTGATTCTGTGGCAGAAAAGCCTTTGAAAAATACTGGCCTAGAGCAAGTTTTAGCTTCTTTGGATCATAAACATCTTTGCACATCCTGGTCCTAGAAAGATACACATCAACAAACATTCCAAAAAAATTTAGGGATCTTTGATGTTCAAATCAATACTTACCCTTATTTTATATGGCTTGGATAAGCTAGGGATGGGCCGTGTGGTAATGGCCTTGACCTCGCACTCTGACCACGTGGATGGGGCTCATTCTGTCTGGTGCAGACAAGCATTTCTCCTGACGCACCAAGGAAGCCCTAGGAACTCTTCCTGGCTTAAACCGTTTCAAGGTCTGAGCCTCAAAGACCTGTAGTAGCAGAGACAAAAGGGAGCCCTACCTTTGGTGGAAGTATCAGTACCGAGAAATGAGGAGCTAGGGCCGGCCCCGTGGCTTAGCGGTTGAGTGCGTGTGCTCCGATGCTGGCGGCCCGGGTTCGGATCCCGGGCGCGCACCAACGCACTGCTTCTCTGGCCATGCTGAGGCCGCGTCCCACATACAGCAACTAGAAGAATGTGCAACTATGACATACAACTATCTACTGGGGCTTTGGGGGAAAAAAATAAATAAAAAAAATTAAAAAAAAAAAAAGAAAGAAATGAGGAGCTAAGAATGGAGTGAGGCTGAGACTTAAGCATTTCATGACACTCAAAAATTGATTAAATGGGGGCCGGCCCAGTGGCGTAGTGGTTAAGTTCGCGCGCTCTGCTTGGGCGACCCAGGGTTCACCCATCTGGATCCTGGGCGTGAACCTATGCACCACTCACCAAGCCAGGCTGAGGTGGTGTCCCACATACAAGAACTAGAAGGACATACAACTAGGATAGACAACTAGGTACTGGGGCTTTGAGGAGAAAAAAGGAAAAAAAAATTGATTAAATGGTGGAAAGTTGGGTCACGAGGGCAGGAAGCAGGAGTTGGGTCTGGTTTTGGGGCCCTAAGCAAGCCTTGCAAACTTCAAAGCGCTCAGAGAAAGCAGTAATTACGGCACCTTTCATTGGCAAGCTGAGGGCAGGGTCCAGATCTGGCTTTGAGGCTGTGCTGAGAACCGGTGTTGCAAGCTGGGCTTTCCCCAGGCAGCCCTGAGGGTTAGGGGAGGGTAAGGGCTGTGCACTGACTTCTCTAGGGAATTAAAAACTTGTACAAAGGTAGCTCTGACTGCCAAGGTACCTCTTCTCATCCCATGTCCTTGTGACAAGGTGGCACATGAGCCAATCCTCCCAGTCAAGTTTAGGGCCAGATTTGAAGATTAGGTTGGAATCAAGTCAGTTCATTACCTGAACAGTGTCTCTTCTTTTAGAAGTTTCTCCAGGTTGACAAATCTGGTTTCTTTCTAAGGTAGGCCAGACACGGGGCTGAGTTGGGTGAAGAAGGCAAGTGGGCACAGGCCAGCAGAGGACATAAGGCCCTGCTACTACTCCTTGAGGTGAAGGGTCATCTTGACCAGAGGCAGGAAAGGGTCTGCCCATGGCTGGTACTTCCATCACCTAGACAAGGCTGGGCTCTGACCACAAAAGAATTAGTGGTAGATGGATAATGGAGTCACAAGGTGATAGGGGAGAGATTCTGTGCAGAGCTTGGGAATATAGGTAAGTGCAGTTCCCTCTGGCTGCTAACCCCACCTGTTCCTGGCCTGGTCCCCATTTGTTCATGATGCTAGGTACCTAAAGAGAGTGAAGATGCAAGCTTTGCTTTTGTTTGCCCTGGAACTCTCATTTCAGGCTGGTTTCTCCCTTGCCTTGGTCTGCTAGGTGGTTGCTTTGTCACTCATCTTGTACCTGGGCTTCACTCACACTGCGCTGCTCTGTCCCTAGTCCAGGTCAGTACCTTGGTGCCATCATAGGGAGTGGGCACATGCCTCCAGAACCCTGGCTGAGACACTGGCAAGGAACTCAGAAGTGGTGTGGTCAAGACAGCAGTAAACCAAGAACCCTGGAATCTCACCGTGTGTGTGACCTTGGACAGGTTGCTTGGCCTTCCCCAGTCTACAGTTCCCCAACTACAAAAGGATGGAAAAGCTAAGATCTCTTCCAGTTCAAAAATGTGACGAGGCCCTCCTGGCTGGGTCTAGGGTGGGTAAGGCTGGAGCCATAGGGCTCTTTCCAGGGAGGCCTGAAGAGGAGTGGAGGGTGCTCTCAGGGCCTTCCCCTTCAAAAACAGGAACAGCCAGTCAGCTGAGAGTAGTGCTGTGCTATGGCAGAAATACCAGTTGGTTTGGGCTAAAAGATTTCAGTCTTGACTGCCTCTTCCTGACTGGGTTGTCCTCCCCAAGCAAGATGCTTCCTTCCTCAGGCAGTTATGAGGATGAAATGAGTGGACGGACAAGACAGTACTTCGTAAACCATAAAATGCAATACAAGCAAATATCTAAAATAAAACCTGCTTTTACTTCTCTCCTGCCACCCTTTCACATATATGCTGTCTACCTGAATCCCTGATTCAGGAAAACTTGAATGTTGTAGACCAGTATGCAAACTCAACTGACTAGAGGAGCACAATAGGTCATGCAAATGAGTGGAAAATGCCAGATGGAGAGGGCCTGCTTTGCCAGACACATGGACAAGCCATGAAGAGTGCCAGCTGACACCGGTCAGGAGCCGACTGGTGGGCATGCTGCGCAAGAAAGCACGGGCTCCACAGGGGGCAGCTGCTCCTCAGCTACCGCCAACTGTAGTTTTGTGTGAGCTCAAGTTGAGCTGCCAAATCTTTGAATTTTTCAAGAGACCAGGAACCTGGATTTTTGTGTCAAATATCCCAACTTTTAAATCTTAACCAATAATTTGTAACATTTTTTAACGCTAACTGGGCTGAAAAAATTAAGGCTGCTGCAGGCCAGATTCAGTGCATGGCCATCAGTTTTTAACTTCTGCAGTACAGACAATGGGTAAAACAATGTTCTCCTCTACCATAATCCTCTTAACACATCCAAGCTGAGAAACAGCCTCTTCTTCCCCACAGTGGAGGTCTAACGGGGGTTCTTACCTCAGCCCTAACTCAGTAAACGGGGCTTCTAGGTTCTGGGATAGTAGGAAGCAAGGTGTCAACAGATCAAGCTGGTGAAGGCCTAAGATAACATGGTCCTCATCTCTCAGGTCCAGCTCTTGCCAGAAATTCTGTGACCTCCCTGGAGCCGCCATAGAGGTGCAGGCCCCTGAGCCCAGCTTGGGCCTCAGGCAATGTCTAGATCTTCACCCTTTGCCTTGTCATCTTTAAGGCCATCACCCACACTCCTGGAATATCTCTGGGTAGTGCTGGAAGCCCACAGGTGGGTCCAGGTCCCCTCGGCCAGGGGCCAGGGGCACAGGCAACCCACTGGCCGCCCGGCCCCTGCGCCCCCTGGCACCAGGCCTATGGACCCACTGGTGCTTGGCCATGGCTGACTTCTGGCCGAAGCACCTGCCACACTGAGGACAGGGGTAGGGGCGTTCGCCACTGTGGGTACGCCGGTGGGCTGCCATTTCGGAGCTCTGTCGGAAGCAGCGTCCACAGTCTGGGCATGGGTAAGGCTTCTCGCCTGTATGGGTACGCACATGGCGCCGAAGGTCTGAGGCATGGGCAAAGGCACGGCCACAATCCAGGCAGGGGAAGGGGGTCTCGCCACTGTGGACCCGCTGGTGCTGGTAGAGGGCAGAGCTCTGGCTGAAGCAGCGGCCGCAGTCAGCACAGCGGTAGGGCTTCTCGCCTGTGTGTACTCGGAGGTGGGTGGTGAGGGCAGAGCGCTGAGTGAAGGCCCGGCCACAGTCTGGGCAGCAATGGGGCCGCTCCCCACGGTGGATGGCCCGGTGCTTGCTCAGAGAAGAGGCCTGGCTGAAGCCCTTGCCACAGTCAGGGCAACAGAAGGGCTTCTCCCCTGTGTGGGTATACAGATGCTCCACTAGGGTGGAGCGCCAGGCAAAACTCTTCCCACACATGTAGCAGCCATGACGCTGGTCTGCCCTTGGGACAGGGGGATGGGCACAGAGTGGGGGGCGACCCCGGCGAGGCGCCCTGGATGGCTGCTCTAAACCACTGGGGAACTCAGCAGAAGGGGGTTTGAGACCCTTCAGCCCAGGAGGCCAAGCGTCCACAGAAAGGATCTTCTCCAGTGCCTCAGTCCCTTCTCTTTGTCCTTTCTCTTCCTTGTTTCTGGGATCTGCTGGGAGATAAGGGGAGAGCTCAGACCCTGCCTTATCCTGGTCCATGAATCCCACACCCCATATGGTGACAGAGAAACCTCTTAGATACAGCCACCTTCTGGACCCATAGCTGCCTCTGGGACTCAGCTTGGTACAGGCAGGGAAGCTAGGAGTGACACCTTTTCCTCAGCTGCAAAGGACAGAAAGAAAAGCTTCAGAGCCAGAGAAAAGGAAGGAAGAGAACAACAGCACATTCTATTTCAGGGTTGGGGAAATGGAGAGGAAGATGACATTTTAGCTGGATCATGGAGGATGAGTGGAGGCTTCGAGATGCTCCAGGCAACAGGAACGGCACAAAGAGAGGCACTAACGTGGCTGGCATTGACAAGTTCAGAGGAGCAGGGCACTGTGCAACAGGATGACACGATGAACTGGAGAAAGAAAACAATGGAAGCCAAGAGAAAAGAGGCTGCTACAAAAAAATAACAAAGAGAAAGTAAACTAAAACACAGGAGGTGGCAGAGTAGCTGGAGTGTAGGAAAACAGCAGGAGGGGTGATGTGGAGCTCAAGACAGCTTAAAGACCACCTAGACGTGAGGGGCTCAGATTCACAGGGGCAGGGAGTGGAAAGGCAGGTATGCCAGGGTTCTACACTCCAGCAGGGCCTGGGTCATACTCACAAGCCCCTTTCTAGGCTGAATCCAGAAGCTACGCAGGGACCAGGCAAAATAGCGTTGGCTGAGAAAGCAATTCAGGGAAGAAACTGAGAAGCAGGTAAAGAGTTGGCAGAGGGTAGCAGGATGGGTCAGGCCCAGAGGAAGTCCCCACGAGACAGAGTACCCAATACTTCACCTGTGTCTGCTTCTATCAGACACTCTTCCACCTCGGGATCCCGGGCATCCGGACCCCACAGTTCGGCCTCTTCCTCCACCCAGGAGATGAGGGCTGGCTTGGTGCCTCGGAAGCCTGGGGGAGAAGAACGCAAACCCTACGCTGCCGGGGGGTCGCCTCACGCGTTCCCGACTTCCCGGACCTAGGGCCTCCCATTCCACGTGCAGAACCAGTGGCTGGGCTGGGTGGCCGGGGAGGTGGGCCCCGGCGAGCAGGTAGGGCTCTCACCGAGCGCGCCCAGGTGGCCGTAGGTCTCCCGCATCACGTCCCGGTACAGCGCCCTCTGCGCGGGCCGCAGACACCCCCATTCCTCCGGGGAGAAGTACACGGCCACGTCCGCGAAGCTCACGGCCACGGGCTTTCTCCCCTCGCGCTCGGCCCCGGTTGGCTCCCGCGCGGGCAGCGGGGCCAGAGGCGGCGCCATGGGCAGTGCCAGCCCCGGCGACAGGCCAGCGCCGCCCTCCGTGCCCGAGGACGCCGGGAGAGCGGGCACCGGCCCCTCGCGGGCCCACGAGGGTGGCTACAAACGGAGAGGTGGCGGCTGAAGGTACCCAGAACCAGAACTGAACGGGCCTTCCTCAGAAATGGCGACAGCGCGGCCTCAGGCACTTTGCTCCTGCGCAACCGTGCCCGGATGACGCCGCCCGGTGTCTCCAGGTTGCTTTGTCTTCGAACCCGCAGCCAAAATGGCCGCGCGGGAGAGGCGCCCGGCGCCCCCCACCCCTGCAGGCCAGCGGCCCGACTGCCCGGCGGGAGCGGCCGCACTTCCCGCGCCGCTCCCCGCACCCGCTGGCCCGGACGCGCAGCCTCAGCCCCGCCCAGGTCTGCAGGAAGGACCGAGCGCGGCGGGAGGTCAGCCCCGGCCACCGCAGTGCCAGCCCCGACCCGGCCCGCTCTGCCTGTGTGAATTCGGACGTTATTTTTCGTCGTCGGACCGTTTATAATTGGGTTTCGGCCCATCAGTGGGTGACAGCAGCCTTTCCCAATGTTGAGAATAAAAAGTAGTGGGTAAAAGAGAAACTTCTCTATTGGAAGCTTGTTCAAGACCGAAATTCTGGGAATTTATTTCAGGATATCGGGGGGCAGCTGGGAGAGAGTAGGGTAAGGTCTGAGAAAGGTCAGAAGGACCCTCTTTCTGCAAGCTTACCCTCGCCCCACATGCCCTGCAGGATGCCTCCCAAACATCTATGTATCCCGCAGCTCAAGCCTGGCTCGGGAGCTCCTGATCACACAGACACCTGCAGCCTTGCCCCTGCGTGGATGTCGCACAGGCACCTCCCTCCCTGCAGGGCTCAAACTGAACTCATCCCTTTCTTCCCCCAACCTGCCCCTCCGGGGGCTTTATCTCAGCAAATGGCACCAACTCTCCCCATCGTTTCTACCTCCCATCCTCCCCTTTCTCACACATTTATGGATTCCCTACTCTGTGCCCCTACAAGCCTTCATAAATACCCTGCCCTAAGAAGACTTGACATTTTTCCTTTAGCCAGCTAAATCAGTCACAGCATTTCACACACTTCATGGAAATGCACTAGTCTGAGTCTAGTCTGGAGCGTTTCTGTTTGCCTCCTTCCAAAGGCTTTCCTGAGGCTTCTGCCTGACAACTTGTATCTGGTAGATGCTTCTCCCCACAGCCAGGGAAGCTGGGCAAGTAAAGAGTTGATCACAGCAGAAGCAGGGAAGGAGAAGACAAAACGTCAGGAAAGAGTAAGGATGCAGAGTTGCCCAGGGACTGGACGCCAGCGCTAGCTCTCCCAGTCTCACAGACCCCTGAAGGACTCAAGAGAGAACAAAATTTCCATTAAAAGTGATGGCATTTTGGCCGGCATAGTGGTTAAGTGCGCGCGCTCCGTGGCGGCGGCCCCGGGTTCGGATCCCAGATGCGCACAGACACACCACTTGTCAAGCCATGTTGTGGCGGCATCCCATATAAAAAGTAGAGGAAGATGGGCACGGATGTTAGCTCAGGGCCAGTCTTCCTCAGCAAAAGGAGGAGGATTGGCCACAGATGTTAGCTCAGGGCTGATCTTCCTCACAAAAAAAAAACAAGTGATGGCATTTTGGCACTTGTCAATGCCCAGCCCTCATGGTGGTGCCTGTCATGCACAGGTGTGGGAGCTCTGGGTAGTGCTGGAAATTCACAAGGGGTCTGGACCCTCCTGGGGAATAACCTGGGGCAGAGTTCACACCCCTGGGTTGGCCCCTGAGGCACATGGCCCCCTGGTGGGCCTCTGGCTGAAGCACCTCCCACAGTGGGGACAGGAGTAGGATGGCTTGTCTGTGTGAGTCAGCAGGTAGCATGAGAGGTACTTGCTGTGGTGGAGGCAGGTGCTGCTGTAGCAGCAGGCAAAGGGTCCCTCTCCAGAGCCCACTGAGCTAAGTTAAAGGTAATGGTAAAGCGTGTCTGCACTCGGCAGGGATGAGGGTGCTGTGTGAGTGCCATGTGTTGAGGCCAGACATAGATTGGGGGTTTGGGAAAGGCCTGGCTACAGGGAGCCTTGGCCACAGGCTCAGAGACCAGGTCAGAGTCTCTGAGCCCAGGGGCTCATGACAACTCCCTCGTAGACTCCTTCTGCTGCTCCCTTCCAAATATATCATTTTTCTCAGTGGCTGTTGGGAAACATGGCAGATTCAAAACTTACCTTTTGCCCTGTTACCTCTCCAAGGTCTACTCATGTTGAGGTGACAGAGTGAACCTTCACAATGGCAGAAGCATTCAGATAGGTGCCTACCCCCTGGAAGCCTCCCCTGCCAGACTATCTTGGCCGATTGAGGGGTTCGCAAGTCAGGGACATTCCCACCCACCTCAGGACCAACCAGAGGAGATACCCTCAACCAGAGGAGCAGCTGTTATAGGGTCCAGAGACCTGCAGACAGAAAGGTGAACTGCCTCCATCCTAAACTTTAATTCACACACTGCCACTGACCTAGAATTTGGGTGATTTATACAGTGTGACCTGATCATGGGACCACTGAATGTCTCAGAGTCATTTAAGTAAGAAAGAGAAGGTCAAGATTCCAGTCTCCAGTGGGTGTCATAAATTCAGGTCAGCAAAAATTAGTAATACCAGCAGTAAGGAACATGTAGATGGTGTTTTTTGCTCAATAAAACATTTTCCCTTCTAGCTGCAACTGGGACATTGCCCCCATTTCTCACTTTTCTGTCTTTCTCTCCTGCTTCCTCTCTCCTGGGGATCCTGAGCATCTGTACCCCAGACCTGGGTCGCCTGCTCCACCCAGGAGATGAGGGCTGGTTTGGGGTCTGGGAATCCTGGAGAAGAACCGTAATCACTCAAGAAACGTTTCTTAAGATTACCTATGCCTTCATTTAATGAAAACGTATTGGGCACCTCTTGTGTGCCAGGCATTGTTCTAGATGTTCTAGGTGCTGGAAACATTGGTGAACAGAGATAAGGTTCCTTACACTAAGCATTAAATTTACATTAAGGGAGAGAGATACCAGATATGAGCTCTGCTGGCACAGGTATGGAGACCTTTGGTTAGATTGTGCTCAGGGCTATAGAGAGAGACACAGAGCAGCAGTTCTGAGAAGACTTCCAGCATGGGGCAGAAGAGCTCCAGGAGGAATTTCTCGGAGGTGGCATTTGAGAAGGGCACTGAAGCATGTTAGATTGGAACTGTAGTGTATACAGAGCAGAAAAGGAGGAGCAAAGGCTCATTAAGCTAGAGGCCTGTCCAAAAAACAAAGATTCTATTTAGCTAGAGCTAAATGGGATCGCTCGCCTGTAGGAAGAGATCTCCTTTGAATTGGAGGACGAGGTTCATGTGCCATGGGCCTTTCTGTTGTGGTCTCGGACTTGAACTTTTGGTAGGAAGTCCTGGGGAGCCACTAGAGGAGTCTGGCCGGGGAAGCTGAGTTATGAATTTCAGTTGGGCTGATCTGGAGGGGATCAGGGTAAACCGAGTCATCCTGGGGCCGGAGTGGGGGCGAGTCACGCACCCGGTCCTGTCAATCCCACCTGCCCCTTTCCATTTTCAGAGACACAGGACGGCTGGACTTCACCGAGCGCGCCCCCAGGTGGCCATAGGTCTCTCGAATCACATCCCGCTACAGGACCCTCTGCGCGGGCCCCAGACACCCCCGCTCCTCCGCGGAGAAGTACACAGCCACATCCGTGAACCTCACGACCCTCAGCTTTTTCTCTCCTCCGTCCGGCCCAACCTTCGCGGGCACATCTGCGCAAGGAGCAGGGAGAAAGGCTAGCGGCAGAGTCACTCCCCGCCACGCCCGCTCGTAGGAGAGATGCTGGGGATTCGGCCTCCAGAGAGTTGGGTCCCTCGGGGCCTGGAGGACCGGAAGTAACTTCGAGTGGGGCCGCTCTAGGACACGGGAAACAGCTGGTTGCGCGAACTCGGCGGTCCCAGGCCTGAAAAAATAAATGTGGCCCTCAGAAAAGATGGTGGCACTCTAGCTTCCTTCCATTTTAAAGAAACGCATTTAACAGCCTGAATGTCGCTCTGTGTTGATGACCTGGTTTAGTCACCCCTCGAGTTGTCTTCTCTTGCTGTTCCGCAAACTGCCTTGGCGACGCCTCTTGCCCACAGTTAAGATGGCCACAGCCGCTTCGGCGTCCGAGCTCAGTCTGGCGGGTGAAAGGTGAGGCTAGGGTGCGTGAGCGCGGGCGGCGGCGAGGGGTCCAGGGGAGGGGAAAGAGCCTTCACATCCCCTCTAGAAGGCCCACCCAGTGACCTGGGCTTAAATATTTTTTTTGTGGCAAACTAGTTCATTTCTCAAAAATTTTTTTCATTTACCAGGTACAGAATAATGTTCAGTTAAGTCTCCTTTCACCCTATTCCTCTATTAACAGTTTCTTGAATATCCCTCCAGAGATTGTCTGTCTATTTACCTATCAGTGGTTTTTCCACACATTTACTAGCTCTTCTACTGAGGACACTGGGCCGAATGCCTCTTAATGCCTTAGAGTTCAGTCATTTTACAGAAGAGGAAACGAGCCCAGTTGTTACCCAAGGTCATACAGCCCATTAGTGACTCTTCTGGTCTTCAAGTCCTAAATGCGAGCCTTTCCCACCGTCGCGCGCTGCCTCCTCCAGGCCATTTCCAGAAAAGCAACACGAAGACTTCAAATTTACTGACTCCCGCTGACCTGTGAAAACGAACTGGATTCTCAATTTATTATGATTGTATAAAAATTAGATAAGACAGGACTCATTTTAATGCACCACTTAATGTATTTCCCAATTCCAAGCTCTCCTAACAGAACAGGGGCAGGGCCCGTGGCTTAGCGGTTAAGTGCGTGCGCTCCAAAGGCTACTGGAGGCCGGGGTTTGGATCCTGGGCGCACGCTGACGCACCGCTTGTCCAGCCATGCTGAGGCCGCGTCCCACATACAGCAACTAGAAGGATGTGCAACTATGACATACAACTATCTAGTGGGGCTTTGGGGAGAAAAAGGGAAAAAAAGGAGGAGGATTGGCAATAGATGTTAGCTCAGAACCGGTCTTCCTCAGCAAAAAGAGGAGGATTAGCATGGATGTTAGCTCAGGGCTGATCTTCCTCACCAGAAAAAAAAAAAACAGAACAGAGGCCGACTATTGCAAGAGCTGCCTTTGGTTCTGTGATATAATTAAGACATTAATAATACTAGCTTACCTTGATTGATCACTTACTATATGCCAGACTCTGTACCAAGTGCTTTGGCTTGTTAACTCATTTAATCTTCACAACACTTCAGATAGTGTGGAAGCAGAGGCACAGAGGGATGACCTTGCCCCAGGCCACACAGCTAGTAAGTGTTGAAGCCAGGATTCAAACCCAGGCAGTCTGACTCCAGAACTGTAACACACTAATGCCTCAAATCGTTGAAGGCACAATCTCAGCAACCAGAAAGAGGTGGGATTTTAGGCCAGGTTACGAAGATGCAGTTGTCATGTGGGGTAGTGCCAGAGCAGGGACCTAGGAGGTCAGAAGAGCTGCTTCTGGTCATATACAATTCCATACTGTCATATAAATATAAAGAGATAAAATTAAAATGACAGGCTATGATAAGTATTGAAAAGTAAATAAGAAGGTTATGTTTAAGAGTCATGTCCTCGGGGAAAAAAATATGTCATTCGGGTGTTTGGGTGGTATTCGAAATTGCCCTGGAGGAAGAGTGACAGGCTTCACAAAAGGTATCCTGTGGCAGCTCTCACTGGTCTGCTCCTCTCGCTCAGGCCCTTGTTGATTTAGCCCTGGGGTCTCTTAGCTGGTCTCTGGGCTCCTAGCCTTTTGCCTTTGCCATCCATCTGGCACTGCAGCCTGGTGGAGGGAAAAGAGCAAGAGCATCAACTGAAAACTCGAGAGGTTTGGGTTCCAGGCTTACCTCTGCCACTAACTCAACTGTGTGATCTCATGTAAGGCCCTTGCCCTTTCTGGGCGGCAGCCTTTCTCAGAGCATAGTCTATGGAACAATATTTCCATGAGATGCTCAGTGGAAAGAACAAGCATTCTTCCCCACGCCCCTTGCAGAGTCCCCTCAACAGTGACACCTATTCCACCCTCTGCTTCCAAACCCTGCTTAACACATTGAACCAGACAGCTCCAAGAGCTCCCTTCCAGCCCTAACATGCTGCAGTCCACCCTGTCGTCACCCCCAGGGCCACCCCATGAACTGGCTCCTCCATCCTCCTCCTCCCTCAGCCAAAAACCTTATCATCGTTCCAGGCTCCTCTGATGCTCTCGGCTCCACATCCAGCCCATGGACAGGCTCTGTCCGTTCACTTTCCAAGGTTCACCTCCAGTCCTTCTACTTTCCATCTCCACTCTACTTGCCCCACTGCAGTCCATTCTCAGAGCAGCCAGGGTGGGTTTTTAAAATGCAAATCAGATCACCTTGACACTTTGCTTAAAACCCCCCAGTGGTTTATTTGAGTAGTCAAATTCATAGAGACAGAAAGTAGAATGGTTGTTGCCAGGGGCTGAGGGAAGGGGGAACAGGATGCTATTTTAATGGGTACAGAGTTTCAGTTGGAGAAGACAAAAAAGTTCTGGAGAGGAATGGTGGTGATGGTTGCACAATAATGTGAATGTATTTAATGCCACTAAACTGTACACTTAAAAATATTTAAAATGGTAAATTTTATGTATATTTTACCACAAAACAAAAACAAAACAACCAAGTGGCTTCCCAGTGTATTTAGAATCAAATCCAAACTTCACATCATCACAAGGGGGCAAACAAGAGCTCTAGGACCTACCCCCTTCCCCCGCTCCAAGCTCATCTGTAAATCTTCTCCACTCAGTTCCTCAGTCCAGCCACCAGTGTCCTTTCTGCACCTTACCCAAATTCATGCCTACCTCAGAGCATGGCACTTGCTGTTCCCTCTGGAAACCACCTCCCCCTCCCAGCCCTTACCTCCCTGCCCCCAGCCTCTGAAACCCTGCCCTCTCCCACTCCTACGTCCTGCAACCTGACCCGTTTGGCTCCTCATCATTTAGATCTCAGCCCAAATGTCTCCTCCTCACCAAGGCCTGGTCTAAGAATCCATTCGCAACAGGTACTTTCAGCACGTTGTCTGTTTTAGTTCCTTAGTAGTGCTTATTATTTGCAATTACACCACTTCATCTTATTTATGTACTGGCTTATGGCTTGTCCCCACCCTACTCGAATGTAAGCTCCAAGACGACTCTTATGTCTGTTTTCCCTGCTATAACCTGGCACGTAGAATAGTACCTGGTACACAGTCAATGCTTAGTAGATGTTTGTTAAATGAAAAAATGAGAGAGAGCGAGCAGACAGCACTCACTCTATGCTGACCTGGGCAGCTCGGTGCTTGAGGTACTGGGCCTGGTTCTGCTCCCCGCTCCCTGGTGGCACCTCCTCTCTCCAGCTCCACCTTCTCTTTGACTCTCCCCTCTCCAGTACTGGTCACCCCTTGGCCTTCACACCCTCCCACTACTGAGTGCCCCTTGCCCAGCACTCAGGCCCCCTTGCTCCAGCTCTCCATACTTGAAACCTCTGGGACTTACTTGTTCGCAGCTTATATTGTCAGTCACTGAGCCATGCAGATTCTATGGCAGAAGCCTCTTATGAATATCTTTCTTCCCAATTCTAAGGTCAGCAAACAAGAGCAACTTGGAGAAAAAGTCTTGCTTTTTAGCTTAGTCTAGCTCCTGATCACTCCCATCTGGAAGCAGATGCTCAACAGATGTCTGGTGTCCAGTCTTCTCCCACAGGTCACGCCTCACACTGCTTTACAGACATCTTCTGACAGCACCTGTCAAACAGCCCTGCTCCTGCTCAAGAACTTTCTATGGCTCCTCATTGCCTACAAGCTCATCTATTGGGATCTGTGGCCCTCCCAAGACTGCCTCCACCTTCCATTATTCTTTACTTAGTTCTTTACGTTTCAGTCAAGGGGAACTGCTGACCATTCCCTCTACATGCCCATCCTGATTGAAGTCTTTCTCATCTTTCAAGGCCAGTTTGAACCACCTCCTCCAGGAAACCTTCCTTGATTCAGAAGACCTGCCCAGGTCTCCTGTTGGTCCTGTTCAACTACTATTTTGTATTGTATTAGAATAACAATAACCAATGCTTATTAAATGCTAATGTGCAAGGCCCCGTTCTGTATTATCTTATTTAATCCTTACATCAATCTTATGAGACAGGTGCTATTATTATCTGGGGTTTATAGATGAAGAAACTAAGGCACAGAGAGGTGACTTGGGGCAAGAAGTGACTTGCCCCAGATTGCACTACGATAAAGCAAGTCAGTCAGGATCTGAACCCAGTCTGACTCCAATGCCCATGCTCAGAACCTCTACTCCACACTGTGTCCATCTCTTATCCTTTCTATGAAACAAGGCTCCCTTGCTGCTCCTTCTGCCTGAACATCTCACCACACACCAATTCCTATGTAATGCTATGGGGAACACAACCATCTCCTTCTCCAAGCTGCACTTCCCGGCATATCACAAACCAGGATGGGTTAGGTGGTGCCTCTGGACTTCCTCCATTAAAGCCCCAGTCACTCTCTTCCCACATGGAATGTGGCACCTGAATCAGCATGTCCCTGGAGCCTAGCACGAAAACCCACAGAGGACTTGGTGTTTGGTGAATGAATGAATGGGGTCAACCTTCCTCATCCCAGAATTCCCTTATCACCTGCAGTCTCTCCAACAGAAGGCATTCAATAAATGATCATTGCATGTTGACTGCACTTTCTAAGTGAAAGTTCACTGGCCTTGGTGGAGCTCTCAGTTTCCTGCTGAGTGTCCCCTAGACAGGCAGGGCTGGGTCCTGCATCCTGAGAAGCCACCCCTAGCCCCAAGGGGGAGGCCACTCTCTGGCTGAGAACTAAGGACCAAAAAACCTTTTCCTGCAGTGGCCCTTGTTTGCTGTCCGGCTAGCTCCCTGCCCAGAACTCTGTTCTCACCTCATGTCACCTGTGAGCCTCTGACCCACGTTCTGCCCAGATATGACTGTTCAGAGGATGTGGTAGAAATATCTGGGCTCTGTGTCAGTTTCCAGCATTGTTGCCTTATAGCAGTGAAACTTTGGGAAAATCACTTAATCTCTCTGAGCCTCAGTTTACTCATCTGCAAAACACGGCTACTGATATCCATGCCCTGCCTCCTTAGCAGGCTTCTTTACACTTTCTGAAGCATAAAATGTTGACAGTAATTCACTCAACAAATCTTTATTGCACATTTACTATGTCATACATATGATGTTAAAATTTCAGTCTTCACCGTAACCCTTTGAGGTAGATATAATTGATCCTTATTTTACAGATGAGGGAGCTGAGCTCAGGGCGGGTGTGTGACATACCAGCTGTGCCTTGGGGCAAGCTGCAGAGACTAGATCTGTGCCAGGTGCTTTCCACTCTTTCCACCCACTTCACTTCCTGGGCTTCCTGCTGGCGTCAGTTAGCTGGGGCTTGTCCATGCCCTCCTCCATCTGGGGCCCCCTCTCCAAGTCTTAGTCCCCCTCTGCAGTTACCTCTGATGTAGATAAGCAACAAGGGGATTTTTTTTTTTTTGACACAATGGAAAGATGTTGGTTGCACCTGCTACTGAGATAACACTTGAGAGAAGTCCAGCATCTTACTCTCTTCATTTTTCTAGAAAGACTGGGGAGAGGGGTGTCAAGTTTAATCTATTTGAATCTTTACAGGCACTTTTCTTTTTACAAGTTTGGATACTTGAGGGATCCTTGAGGGAAGCCCAAAGGATGAATTTTGGTTCCCAGATCCCTGACCCAGTCAGTCCTTAGCGCCGAGGTCAGGCTCAACCCCAGCCTGCAGGAGCTGCTCACCTGCATTCCTCAAAGATGTCTGGGTAGTGCCGGAACAGCACAGGCGGGTCCCGGTCACCCCGGACTGGGGCCCGAGGCACAGCCCGGATCCCAGGCCTCCTGCCCCGCCGCCCTCCAGAGCAGGAGCGGTGGATCCACTGGTGTGCTTCCACTGCGAATTTCCTCTTGAAACGCATGCCACACTCAGGGCAGGGGAAGGGCCGCTCACCAGAGTGCATGTGCCGGTGGCTGACCAGCAGCGAGGGGTAGGTGAAGCGGCGGCCACAGTCTGCACACACGTGGCGCCGCTGGCTGGTGGGAGCATCCACGCTGGGCACTGGGACCGGGGGCTGCACACCTGTGCTCTGGTCCCAGGCAGCTTTCATGGGTGGTTGTGCTCTTGCCAAGGCCTTGCTGATGGTTGGGTCAGGGTTGTGCTGAATCAGCTCTTTAGGCCACTCCTTCCCAGAAGTCTTTCTGGGTCCCTTGGCTCCTGGCCCTTCCTTGGGTTCCTCTTCCTTCTTGTTTGGGGCCTCTCCTGGGAAACAGGAATTAAGTTACATTTTACAACACATTTGCTTAGACTGTCTCAGGTTATAGGGTGCTGTTACTTAGGGAAGTGCCAGAAAAGTAATGCCCTGATTAACACACAGCTTTCGAAGGAAGATAAACAAGGGTCAAATCTCTTAAGAATGACTTATCTGGGCCTTGATTCCTCATGTGTCAAATGGGAATCGATGGTTTCTTTACTTCACAGGGTTGCTGGGAGGATTAAATGAGTAGAAGCATGTCAAGCACTTAGTAAATGCTCAATAAGCAGTAGGTATTATTATTGTGGTTTCTTGATTTTTTTGTAGGTTTCTTGATTTTTTTTTCTGTAAGACTTTTACAGATGAGGAAATGTTTTTGCTCAAAATCACTCTGCTGAGGGATGGCAAGGGGAAAAGAGACAAGTTGTCAATTACTGGGCATATTCTCTCTGCATTGCTTGAGGAATGTGAAAGGCAGACCTGAAGCCACTTCCATTCTTAGAGGGTTTTATTTCCTCAGAAAAGGGAGAATGAGTGGTGTTTTCTATGAGAGGGACCTGGAAACCTGAGTCTTAGACTTGGGCTCCTAATTCTCCTACTTTGGTCTCAATATAACTACTGTCCTAAGTTCTGAAAACTTGGTAGCAGGTCTGCCTTCTTTCCTCCTCTAGTCCAACATCGGTTGGATTCCTTTAGGGATGCTGGACATGCGGATCTGAAAGAAATCATTGCTAGACACGAAGCCCTGGAGCGCCAGGTTGGGGGAGACTTGGGACTATCCCTCACCTCTCAGAGCTTCTCCCAGGCTTTCCCTCTCCTCAGGATCCTGGGCGGCGGGGCTCCAAGCCTCACTCTCCTGTTCCATCCAAGAGATGAGGGCTGGTTTGGGGCCTGGGAATCCTGGGAGAGAACAGGGATTACAGTGCTGGCCTCAGAGGCTGCCCTGGGAAGACGGCAGCCCCTGCCAGGGTGAGGGCACCTCCTCAGAACTTATGCTGAACCTGGACAGGGTCTGCAATGCTCCTGCCTGGAGGAAGTGGATGCGGGATGGAAGTTCTCCCGAGGGGGTACCTGAAGCTCTGGGAATGGGGGATGGCTGGTGCTGTTGGTGGACTAGTGCGGGACTAGGGCTCACAATCCTCTCGGTCCTTCTCTATCATAACCCCTGTGAACCCCAGTGAAGGAGGAGGGGGGTGCTGACCCGGGGCCTCACCGAGCGCGCCCAGGTGGCCGTAGGTCTCCCGCATCACGTCCCGGTACAGGGCCCTCTGCGCGGGCCGCAGACACCCCCACTCGTCCGAGGAGAAGTACACAGCCACGTCCGCGAAGCTCACGGCCACGGGCTTCTTACAACCAGTCCGGGTCTCCCCCGGCCTCAGCGCCAGAAGTGGGGCTGGGGGCGGCGCCATGGGGCTTCCCGGCCCCGAGCAGCGGCCGCCTTGTCCCCGGTGCCACCGCCTCCCCGCTCCCGGCCTCAGCTTTCGTCGTCCACAGGAAGGGCTCCCGAGGCCGGGGCCCCGCCCAGCCTTGGCGTCCGAACGCAGCCGAGGAACCGAAGTAGCGGAGACCAGCTGTTAGGAATTCGGGGATTCTGATGGGGACAAATAAACCCCCTCGGTGTTTATTCGCCTCATGGCAGCTTGGACATAGACATCCGGGTTAAGGGACCCGGAAGGTGCCTTCAGAAAATATGGCGACATCCTGGCTTCAGTGGTCACTGGCTACTCTTAAGGGCGCCATCCCTTGATCATATCAAACATGGCGCCTGTCTGGCCTCTCTGGCCTCATGGTCCACTTGCCCTTAAATACAATGGCTGCCGCATGTGGGGGATATTTTTGTTGGGGGAGGGAGGAGAGGGACCGGAGGGGAGATCGAGAGAAGCTTTCTTGCCTTCAAGATGGACCGGCCCGCAGCTTCTAGCACCTCTCAGCCAGCCCTGCGCAGCTGCCGATGGTTGGCCGCGAGAGCAGGAAGCGGGGCGTTGGAAAGCGTCCGAGCCCTGACTCCTCGGTCGGCTGGCTCTGGAGCCGATCGAGGACCTCGGCATCTCTGGAGCCTGGGATTCTCTCCCCGATGGTCTCCTTTCTCGCCTCCCGACAACAGGATCTGGAATCCGGTCCTCAGCCCCTGCGGGAAGACGCACACACCCTGGCCAAATCCTGGGGACTGTCGAGGTAGGAACCAGGTACACGTTTCCAGCCCGAACCACTGCTGGAGAGCCCACCTGACTCCTTGCGCCTGTGGCTCGGCTGGCTCAGTCTCTGGACCGGAGCTGCAGGTGAAGGAACGAGTTTGGTAAGGCTGGAATTGGTTGGGGAAATTTTAAATTACATTTTAATTTTTTTCCAAATTCATTAATGTACATGGGCTTTAAAAAGTAATACAGGGCCGCCCCGGGGTGTAGGGGTTAAGTGCGGGCCCTCTGCTGCTGGCGGCCTGGGATCGCGCCCGTATGCACCGCTTGTCACGCCATGCTGTGGCGGCGTCCCATGTAAAGTGGAGGAAGATGGGCACGGCTGTTAGCCCAAGGCCAGTCTTCCTCAGCAAAAAAAGAGGAGGATTGGCATGGATGTTAGCTCAGGGCTGACCTTCCTCACCAAGAAAAAAAGTCATAGAAAAAGTTTCTAATGAAAAAGGCAGTCTGCTGTACCCTTTCCTCCTGTTCCCTAGAGACTACTTTGAACTCTTTATTCATTTGAATTATGTTGTACATACAGTAAAATGCACAGATCTTCAGTGTAAAATTTGTCGTTTTAACAAATGCATAAAACGGTGTTAATCATCACCCGAAACAAGATATAAGACATTAATGTCACCCCTGAATGTCTCCTTGTGCACCCTTTGCAGCCAATAGGCAATGTTATATTGTGGTAAAATACACATAAATTACCATTTTAAACTGTATAATTCAGTGGCATTTAGTATATTTACAATGTGCAACCAACATTATTACTTTCATCACCCCTAAAGGGTGTCATTACTTTCATCACCTCCTACCCACTGAGCAGCCACTTCCCATTCTCCCTTCCCCCCAGCCCATGGCAATCACTAATCTGCTTTCTGTCTTTATGGATTTGCTTTTTCTGGGTATTTCATATCAATGGAATCATACAATATGTGGCCTTTCGTGTCTGGCTTCTGTTATTAGCATAATGTGATTTCAAGGTTCATCCATGTTGTAGCTTTTATCAGTACCTCATTCCTTTTGATGGCTGAATAATATTCAATTGTATGGATATACCTCATTTTATTTATCCATTCAGCAGTTGATGGACATATGGGTTGTTTCCACCTTTTGTCTAGTGCTGCTATGCACCTTCGTGTACAAGTTTTTTTTGTTTAAGAGCTTTAACATATAATTCACTTACTATACAATTCACCCATTTAAAGTGTACAATTCCAGCTGGCCCTGTGGCTTAGCGGTTAAGTGCGCGTGCTCCGCTACTGGCGGCCCGGGTTCGGATCCCGGGCGCGCACCGACGCACTGCTTCTCCGGTCATGCTGAGGTTGCGTCCCACATACAGCAACTAGAAGGATGTGCAACTATGACGTACAACTATCTACTGGGGCTTTGGGGGAAAAAAAAAGGAGGAGGATTGGCAATAGATGTTAGCTCAGAGTCAGTCTTCCTCAGCAAAAAGAGGAGGATTAGCATGGATGTTAGCTCAGGGCTGATCTTCCTCACACACACAAAAAATAAATAAATAAAGTGTACAATTCAATGGTTTTGGTATATTGCTAACTTTTTAAAATTGTGGTAAACTATATATGATATAAAATTTGCCATTTTAACCATTTTTAAGTGTACAATTCAGTGGCATTAATTACATTCACAATGTTGTGCAACCTATTTCCAAAACCTATCTATTTCCAAAACCTTTTTCATCACTGCAAACGGAAACATGGAACCCATTAAGCAGTCACTCCCCATTCCCTTCTCCTCCAGCCCCTGTTAACTTTTGATCTACTTTATGTGTTTATGAATTTGCCTATTCTAGATGCCTCATAAAAGTGGAATAATACAATATTTGTCCTTTTGTGTCTGGCTTATTTCACTTAATGTTTTCAAGTTTCATCCATGTTGTAGCATATATCAGAAGGTCATTCCTTGTTTTAAAAATTGTGGTAAAATATATGTAACATAGAAGTTACCAGGTTAAGCATTTTTAAGTGTACACTTCAGGGGTATTAATTTACATTCACATTGTTGTGCACCAGTCACCACCATCCATCTCCAGAACGTTTTCATCTTCCCAAACTGAGTAAATACACTTTTAATTCTTAGCTATTTCTTCTGGAGCTTTCATTAAAAACATATGCTTTTATTGCTGTTTCTTGATATACTCATTTTAGACATTATACATGTGCATCCTGCTATGATACTTGCTTAGTTTCTAGCCCCATTTCCCTTACCTTTTTTCCCCACATACTTAATGCAATAAATTATTGTAAATAATATTTCCTACACATGATATAATTACGTTTCCTTTCTTGTCAACCATTTGCTTTTTTTAATTGAAATATATTTGGAGCCAGCCCTGATGGCCCAGTGGTTAAAGTTCGGTGTGCTCCGTGTTGGCAGCCCAGGTTTGGTTTCTGGGCATGCAACCACACCACTTGTCTGTCAGTAGCCATGCTATGGCAGCGGCTTACATGAAAGAACTAGAAGGACCTACAACTAGAACATACAGCTATGTACTGGGGCTTTGGGGAAGAGGCAAAAAAAAGAAGAGGGAAATATATTTGACATATAATGTTGTGTAAATTTAAGGTGTATATGTTGACTTGATACATTTATATATTGAATGCCATTGTCACTGTTTGCTTTTCTTGAATTTTCTAATTGTCTTTCTTTTCTCCTTGCGTTATCTGCCCTTTCTGCTTTTACTTTAAGTTGTTCCAGAGTACCAAGGATGGCATCAAATCTCAAATCCCCATTTTTTTCCTGGGAAACCTCCCTCCTTGAGCCCTCAGTCCTCTCTCTCCGAATTGGATGGGGCCTCAGCTCTCACCCAGGGTTTTCCCTTCCTGCTCTCCTGGGTTGTGTCCTAGATTCAGTGTCTTCCTATTTTTTAGTCGAGATGGGTCATATTGATGGCTTGTGGCATTGGACTGTAAGTACTAGATGTCTTCATCCCCACCTTTGGAATATTCCTGCAATTAGGCAGAATGGCAGACACTGTTTGCCAAATAAGCTTGGTCACTGGAGATAACAAGCAAGACCTACCAGGTCTCTGTTGGCAGCAGCCCACCGTCTGTCTTGGAACCACTCCTTGCTTGGCTCTCCTGCCTGCCCTAGCACACACTGAGTCTCTTCTTTTTGTTCAGAAATGTTCTCATTGCTGATCAAGCTAGTGCTTTTTTAGTCTATATTTTCTGGCCCTATCCTTGCTGTTTTTCACCTGGAATACTTTCTGGCTTTTAATGTGACCTACTGATTTCGCCTGAATAAGTATATGCTTATTTTATAACATTAACTTTGAGTTCTAGAGGTGCCTCACTGCATTCATTGTGGTGAATAATGTAGAAATGGAGTAAGGAAAAATATATCCTCATAAACAAGTCTCTTTTTAAACAGGGAATCAACTTTACCTAAAGAGAAACTACAAAGCATTTCACCTGGACCAAAAAATACTTTTGTTTATTCAGGTACTATGTTGTAAATCGCTTCTCTTCGCACTCTGGATGGAGAAGACTTTAATCAGATTGAAACAAACTTTCAAGACTAAAACTATTCCATCATAAGTGGCTGATGTCAAGTTGTTTTTCCTGCCAATCATTATAAAAATACAAAGATGCTCTTGCTTTCAATTTTTTTTATTGCCCACCAAATTGTAAATGTTTGTTCAAGAATGTAGATAATTATGAGAAGTTATAAAACATACAGGAGATAATTACAATTCATAAATTTTACTTGTCAACAACAGAGTCTTTAAGGGAGAGAGAAACTTTAAGGGAGAGCATCTGAACTTGAAGAAGAGCTCAAGTTTCTTGCATAAAGCTCAGCCTATGTTGAAGTGTTTAGGGGTGAAGTCTAGTGATGTCTGCAACTTACTATGAAATACATTAAAGAAAATAAGGTGGATAAATGCTGGATAGAGGGACAGATAGATGGATTGACATGTGATAAAACAAATATAGCAAAATTACAGAATCTAGGTTAATTGTAGAATCTAAGTGATGGGCATATGAGTGTTTACCATAAAATTCTTTCAACTCTTGAATGACTGAAAAATTTTATAATAAAATGTTGGAGGGAAGCTCTGCTATTTGTTCCTTAAATTATAAAGACATGCTAGGTGCCTTCACATTTTATCTCAGTCGACTCTGAAGTTGACATTAGCCCCATCTTACAAGTTAGACAACTAAGGCTCAGAAATGCTGAATAGTGTGCTTAAGGCCACACAGTTAGTGGGGACTGAGCTGAACCTGGAACCCAGGTCTACCAATTCAGGAGAGACTATGTGGTAAAGCAAAAATAACACCCAGTTCCGATTAATAATCATCTTTGGAACCCAGGGGTTCGGAGAAGCAGTCTTGTGTTCAAAGAGATATTTGAGTCACCCAGCACCACTCCTGGCATGCAGACATGCTTAGTCCCACCTACCTCCTTGCTTATTTCTTCAACAGTTTCCTGTTCCAAAGTAGGGCTAGAAGATCTAAACAGGTCAGAAAGATCTCTTTTCACTGTTGACACATATAAGCATTACAGTAAGAATTATAATTTTTATTTATTTATTTTCCCCCAAAGCCCCAGTAGACAGTTGTACATCATAGTTTCACATCCTTCTAGTTGCTGTACGTGGGACGCAGCCTCAGCATGGCCGGACAAGCGGTGTGTGGGTGCGCGCCCGGAATCCGACCCCAGGCCGCCAGCAGCAGAGCGCGTGCACTTAACCGCTAAGCCACGGGGCCGGCCCTACAGTAAAAATTAGACTGGAGATACTATGCCTTGATTTCAACTCTCATCACAGTAATTTACTCTTTCTTTAAAAATAAACAAGTCCCCAGCACTGTATTTCCAGCTGCTGTGGCCCAAGAATATATCTTTATTCAAAAGATGTAAAATCCAGGGAACATGTAAATATCTGGAGAAAAAACATTGCAATCACTAATTCATAAAAGTTTGAAAAATAACTTTAAGCTTATGAAGTTTGATACTTGTGTGCCGTACACGCAGAGTGAGCGTGGGGCAGGACAGTTCCCCACCTGAAGCCATTGTCCTTTCTCTGGCCACCTCTAGGTCTTCAAGACTAAACAGTGCCCACAGTGGCTTGACACCGCATGTGTCTCCTTGCCAGATGTTTCACCTACACTGGCTAAAAGACAGAATCCTTGGATGAGCTTCCCCCAGTGGGGACAGGTCCAAGGTATGCCCTCTATTCCAGGGGATCCCCAGAGTGGATACAGGCTCCTTTAATAGGCTTTTGCATCTAGGGGACCCCATCTCTGAGGTAAAGGAGAGATACAGCCCAGAGAACAGAATGCTCTAAGGGAGAGAACAATCCAGAACAAAAAGCCAGTTAAGTGAATGGTTTGCAGTGAAGTAACCCCCAGTGAGACTTGGAAGTGGGAGCCTCAGAAAATGGGTTCAGCCCTCAGGCGGCCTTTCAGATTCCTGCGTCCTTCTTCCAACACACCTTCTCTGTGCCCTGTCACCTCTGCTCATTTCCTAACGCAGAGCTTTGTTTTCCTTAAATGCCCACTTCTTTTCCTTATCCCCCAAACGCATAAACTTTGCCTCTTCCTTTCCAGAGAAAACTCTAATCATCTCATGTGAGCTCTATCACCCACACTCTTGAAATATATCTGGAAAGTACCGGAAATGAACTGGGGGATCGTGGCCTGCCAAAACAGGGATTGGATCTGAAAGCCCTACTGCAGGCTGCTGCCACCTCAGTCTCTGGCCAGAGCGATGGATCCACTGATGGGCTTCCAAGGCATACTTGCGCTTGAAGCCTTTCCCACACTCCGGGCAGGGGAAGGGCCGGCTGTCAGAATGGATGCGCCGGTGACTGAGGAGGAGAGAAGAGTAGGTAAAGCGAAGGCCGCAGTCAGGGCAGGGATAGGGCTTCTTGCCTGTGTGTGCGCGCCTGTGGATAGCCAGCAGGGAGGCGTAGGCAAAACGGAGGCTGCAGCTGGGACAGCTGTAGGGCTTCTCCCCTGTGTGCTTGCGCTGGTGGATGGCTAGCAGGTAGGGGTAAGTGAAGCGACTCTTGCAATCTGGGCATGGGTTAGGGCTTCTCCCCAGTGTGAGTCCCCCTGTGGATGGCCAGGGAAGCCCTCTGGCGGAAGCGTCGCCCACAATCAGGGCAAGTGTAGGGCTTTTCACCTGTGTGGATGAACTGATGCTGGAGCAGGTACTTGCGCTGGGAGAAACGGGCCTGACACTGGTTGCAGGGAAAGGGCCGCTCCCCGGAGTGGACCCGCTTATGGTTGGCCGGGAGGGAGGGGTAGCTGAAGATGTGGCCACAGTCTGGGCAAGAGTAGGGTGGTCTGCGGGTGGGAGTGTCCTTGAGCCAAGGCTTGATGGGGCTTTGCCTCCAGTTCCAGTAGAGCTCTGGGCAGGCAGCTTTGTGACTGGGGTCACATGGCATGCTAGATGGCAACCATTCCTTGAGGGATACTCCCTCACGTTCCATCTCTTTTTGCTGTGGACTCTTCTTCAGCCCTTCTTTCTCCTCACTCCCATCGCTGGATCCTGAGACAGGGGAAAAGATAAAACTTGAAACTTAGACCATGGCCTGCCCTGGGAGGGAGCATGAATGGCTGAGCATATAGCCCCCTGGGAGTGAGGCTCAAAGATTGGGGCCTCATCAAGCTCTGAAAGCTAGCCTGGAGTAAAAGCAAATTCTATTGTCTGGGGGTTAACAGAGGAAAGCCCTGAAAACTGGAGATAAGTGGAGGCGTCAATATTATTGAACTCCTTCTCTGTGCCAGGCATTGAGGGCAGTCATGGTCCCAGCCTTCATGAATCTTACCAACCTGAACCTGTTTATGATCCCTTTGCAAACATTAAATGACCTCCCATGGTGCCATTCAAGGCCAGCACCAAAAAGTCTATACTTGGACTGCACTCTAGGTTCCATGGGAAGACCTTCTGGGAACAAACATTATGACATCATGGCTACAGGAAAAACATGTTTTCTTTATTTTGAAATCTCTGACGAATGGCATTATTCATTATACTGTGATCCACATAATTAATATCCAAAAGGAACATTTGTCTTCATTGTATCACACAGCAAAAACCAAATTACAAGTGTTTCCTGTTTCCCTTAGCTGCCTTGGAAGCTCAAGCTATATTTTGCACTAAACTGGAGTTTTCCAGTATGATTAAGTGGTGCTATACTCCCAGTTTAGCTGTTCTATTGAGCCATTTTGCCGTGAGATAGGAACTTTACTGGAGATGAGGTGCAGTGAGACCTGATGGGCCTTTGGAGGGGGCAGTGTGTGCTGAGGATCCGAGTGGGGGAGGGGGAAGGGGTTCTCAAAGATCACCTACTGGGGTTTGAAGTGAAGTACCTGCGACCTTTCCCTCGTCTCTGCTGACAGCTGCTGGGCTCTCACCCTCTGGATCCTGGGCCTCCGGGACCCACGCCTCCACCTCTCCTTCCACTCAAGATATAAAAGCCGGTTTGGGGCCTGAAAATCCTGCGAAGGGCGAACATTGGGCTCGGCTGAGAACCGGTGAGGCTACTTCCTCAATGCCCCACACTTCCAGCCCACTCGTCTGGGGACATAATCCCCCTTCCCAGATTACTGGGGGTCCTGGCCGGACCGCTGGGCCTCACCGAGCGCGCCCAGGGGGCCGTAGGTCTCCCGCATCACGTCCGGGTACAGGGCCCTCTGCGTGGGTCGCAGACACCCCCACTCCTCCGGGGAGAAGTACACAGACACGTCCGCGAAGCTTACGGCCCCTGGGCCGCTTTCCCTCGTCCGCCCCGGCCCGGCCGCCCCGGGTACATCCGCCGGGAGCGGTGCCAGCGGGGGCGCCATGGGCAAGCCCCCAGTGCTTCGCAAAGAGAGGCTTCCGGGAAATATGGAAACGCTATAGCTCTCCTGCCTTTCCTCAGAGAAAGTCCTTAAAGGACCATAGTCCTGCCCTTAACCAAGATGGCGCCTCCCCGGCCTCAACATCCCTTGCTTTTCCTCTCTGCCCTTACTTACCAAAGGGGAAGCAGAAGGGCGGTTGGACCCCGTAGCGTCACGCACCGATAGATGACGTGCGTTGATTGGGCAGCGCCAGGCGGACAGGGAAGAAGGAAGGCTGTGATTGGTCTTGACGGAGCGGCCTGTTTGAAAGGTTTGAGGGGAAGCAGCAACAGGTCTGGAGGTGGTCCGCGCTGAGGGGCGCCAGGGTCTTCCTTGATTTGGCTTTTCCGGGACAGCAACCTAAGACAGAGGTTCTGACTGCTTGAAGCTACTCCCTTACTTACTGCTACTTACATGAGACCTCTTACAGGCAGGTCCGGATGTCCAGGGCGTGGAGGTGAGTAAAAGCCGAAGGGCGAAGACTGGGGCGGAGGCGAAGTGGTTGGGGGCGGCCTGTCCCAGAACTGTGCTCTGGGTACTCAGGGCAGGGCCAGCCCGGGTCGGCTGCGAGAAGCGGTTCCCACCTGGTATTTGATTTGGCCCATGCCCCGAGATCACGTAGAAGCTGAGGGACAGAAAGGCCAGGTGACTGTCCTTGGGTGGCAGAGCTGGGATTCAAAGTCATCTTCTGGCTCCCAGGTTCAGCTAAGTGCTCGGTGTAGCTCTCTGCACAAAGTAAGTACTTAATAAATATGAGTTTGTAGTGTTATTTTAATTATATTACCTTCAGTACCCTGTTTCAATCAGAAAACCTGTGTTCAAATTCTGAACAATAATGGGGACCCCCCTCCCTGGTCTGACGGGTGAAACTAGCAAGCAAGCTGCATAGGCTTAGAGTCAGTGCAAAATCTGTGCTCTACCGTGAAGCAGCCTTGCAGGTCATGGTAAGAATGTGTCAGAATGACTTTACAAGTCATCTTAAGCCTGTGTTAGAATGAGTTTACAACCCTTCACCTCAGCACCGAAGACCCCAGCTGGAAAAGATCTGCAACAAGAAGAGATCAAGGGTACCTGGCTCTCACATCCCCTAGCTGCATTTTTGAGGTTGAGGGAATGATTAGCGACCCTGGTACTTGCCTCCCTTCACATATAGATAACATCAACATTCCAGGATTTAGAACCAAGAAGTTCTTGTTTATTTTATCTTTAATGTATTATCTAGAGAAAAACCAGATGTACCCTGTCATGGAAAAACAGATACCCCTTTGATGTATATGATTGTTTGATGTGCAAGCCCCTTTCTGCATGTACACTGCCTTGAAAAAATATATGAACTGCACTCAGATCTTTAGACCTCGGAGCACTTCCTTCAGAATACTCTGTTGGACTGATTCACGGGCTCTCGTTCCTCACTCTTGACTATCGAATAAACTCCTTCTTCTAACTTTATCAAGATTCTTTATTTCAGTCGACAAAATTAAAGCTCATAAATGGGTAATACAACTGGGACCTGAGGGGCCGGCCTGGTGGCACAGTGGTTAAGTGCCTGCACTCTGCTTCTGCGGTGGCCCAGGATCCGCTCCCGGGTGCTCACTGATGCACTGCTTGTCAAGCCATGCTGTGGCGGCTTCCCACAGAAGATGGGCACGGATGTTAGCCCAGGGCCAATCTCCCTCAGCAAAAAAAAAAAAAAAAAAAAGAGGAGTATTGGCATCGGATGGTAGCTCAGGGCTGATCTTCCTCACACACACACACAAAAACTGGGAAATGAATCAGATCATCTCTTAAGATGAAAGATTTCAAACTTTTCCAACCAAGTATTCGTAAGAGTGGAGAAGGAAAGTTCTAGAGATGTAAAAAAAAGCTGTCCATCCCCACAGTGAAACATAGTATAGCTTTAAGACTCATGTGAATTTGCATTCCATTTCATAATATTGCCTAATTCAAAATAATATATAGTCAAAAGTAAGTTTCACAAGTGTTGGACTCTTATACTACTGGGAGAGTGTTAGTACAACCACTTTGGAAAACTGGCGGTAGCTACTAAAGCTAAATATATACATACCTTATGACCCAGCAGTTTCACTCCTAGATGTATACCCTACAGAAATGCGTACATACGTTTACTGAAAGATATGTACTCAAGTGTTCACAGCCACACTAGTTGCAATAACCAAAAACTGGAAACTATCCACAACAGTAGAATGAATAAATAATTGTGGGATACTCATTAAATAGAAGACTATTCAGAAATGAGAATGAATGATCTACACACATGTATAATATGGATGAATCTTGTAGACAAATGTCAAGCAAAATGATGTAGACTATACAAAATAGTATATGTGATTCCATTTATATAAGTATAAAAACAGGCAAAACTAGTCCAGGCTATTAAGAATCAGGATAGTGGGTTACCCTAATTGCTTCTAGGGTGTTGATAATATTCTGTTTCTTGATCTAGGTGCTGGTTACTCAAACGTGTTCAGTTTGTGAAAATTAACTGAGCTGTACACATATGATATGCGAACTTACCTGAATGGTATTATGCTTCAATTAAAAAAAGTCTCCCTCCTCTAGTCCCCTTCCCTCCCTAGAGGCAACCTCTGTTACCAGTTTCCTGTGTGCTTCCTGAGATAGTTTAGATATATAAAAGCATATATCTTTTGTTTTATTTCTTTTCACAAGTAGCATACTAAACGTGCTGTTCACCTTGCTTTTTTTCCTCAATATATCTTGTAGATTGCTCAATTTCAGCACATATAAATCTTTTTTTAATGGCAGCATAGTGTTCCGTTGTATGGATGAAACAATTTATTTAGCCTATTCTCTGTTGATGGGCAATTAGTTTGTTCCCAGTCTTACTACAGTAAACTGCTGTAATCATATCCTTAGAAATATTTCTTTGGGGGGCCGGCCCTGTGGCCTAGTGGTTAAGTGCGCGTGCTCCGCTGCTGGCGGCCCAGGTTCGGACTTGGGCGCGCACGAACGCGCCGCTTGTCAGGCCATGCTATGGCGGCATCCCATGTAAAGTGGAGGAAGATGGGCACAGATGTTAGCCCAGGGCCAGTCTTCCTCAGCAAAAAGAGGAGGATTGGCATGGATGTTAGCTCAGGGCTGATCTTCCTCACAAAAAAAAATATATATATAGAACTACTTCTTTGGGCACGTGATATGAGCATGTCTGTAGAATGAAATGCTAGAACCAGAATTGTTGATTCAAAGGAAAGGCTAGTGTTTTAAGCCATTTATCAATTTAAATTATTAAAATTTTCTCCCAAACCCACAAGAAGAATTTATATATCCAGAAGATATACTATATTGATTTTTTATCTTCAAGCTACACAGTTTTGAGAAGCATGGTATTAAGGTCTTTTATTTATTCAGATGACATGGTAGACAGAATAATGGACTCCAATGATGTCCATGTCCTAATCCCTGAAACCTGAATGTGTTACACTGGCAAACAGGACTTGGCAGATGTGATTAAGCTAAGGATTTTGAGATGGGAAGACTATCCTGGATTATCAGTGGGTCTCATGTATTCACAATGGGCCTTATAAAAGGGAGGCAGGAGGATCAAAGTCAGAGAAGGTGTGACAACAAAAACAGGTGGCAGTGATGCATTGCTGGAAAGGGACCACAAACCAGGGAACACAGGCAGCCTCTAAGGCTGGAAAAGGCAAGGAACTGATTCTCCCCTAGAGACTCTGGAGAACGCAACCCTGCCAGCACCTTGATTTTAGTCCTCTAAGAACTATTTTCAGACTTCTGACTTACAGAACTGTAAAAGCAAATTTGTGTTGTTTTAAACCACCTAGTTTGGGTAATTTCTTACAGTAGCAATGGGAAACTAATACAGGGAACTTTGAGTAACTGTTTCTGAGTTTTGTCAAGTACTATACTGGGTGTGGGAACACTCTCCTGGCTCTGAATTCTAGAATTGAAGATCTAAAAGAGAAGCAGTTCTCAAAGACATTATGCTGAATGAAAGAAGCCTTAGATAAAAGAATACACACTGTATGACAGGGAAAATGAATCTACGGTGGGGACAAAATTAGAACAGTAGTTGTCTCTGGTGGGGTGAGGATGGGATTAACTAGGATATGTCATGAGGGAACTTTCTAGGATGATGGTACTGTTCTATATCTTGATGGGGTTTGGGTTACACAGATGTATGCATTTGTCAGCACTCAGCAAATATACACTTAAAGTGTGTACATTTTATGTAAGTTTAACTCAAAAAATATGTAAAACAAATATTGATCTTTAGTTAATGATGTGCATGCTGAAATGTTTAGGGGTGAAGTGTACTGATATTGACAATTTCTTTGAAATGCATCAAAATATAAAATGGACAGTAGAGAGACAGATAGTTATGTAATAAAGCAAGTATAGTAAAATGTTAATGGTAGAGTTAGGTGGTAAGGATATGAGTGTTCACTGTAAAATTCTTCCAAACTGTATGTTGGAAAACTTTCAAAGTAAAAAGTTCAGGGGAAAAGAGAAAAAGAAGCAAGCTGGATATTGCCTAGACAAAGCATGATTAACCATCTTAAAGTGTACTGTTAAGTGGAATTTAGTTCATTCACAATGTTGTGCAACTACCACCCCTCTCTAGTTTCAAAACCTCATCACCATTGGGATTTTGATTTGATGACACTGAATCTGTAGATTTCTTTGGTTAGTACTAATATTAAGTCTTCCAATCCATGAACACAAGATGTCTTTCCATTCACTTAGGTCTTTTTAAATTTCTTTGAGCATTATTCTGTAGTTTTCAATGTACAAGTCTTTCGCCTCCGTAGTTAAATTTATTCCTAAGTATTTTATTCTTTTTAATGCTATTGTAAATGGAATTGTTTTCTTAATTACCTTTCTGGATTGTTCATTGCTAGTATATAGAAATGCACCTGATTTTTGTGTGTTGATTTTGTATCTTGCAACTTCACTGAATTCATTTATTAGCTCTAATAGTTTTCTGTGTGGAATCTTTAGGGTTTTTAGATATAAGATTATGTCATCTGTGAATAGAGATAATTTTACTTCTCCCTTTCCAACTTGGATGCCTTTTATTTCTTCTTCTTGCCTGATTGTTCTGGCTGGAACTTCAATATAATATTGAATAGAAGTGGCAAAGTGGGCATCTTTGTCTTTTTCCTGATTCTGAGGGGTAAGCTTTTAGGCTTTTTTTTTTTTAATAATTTTATTTATTTATTTATTTATCCCCCAAAGCCCCAGTAGATAGTTGTATGTCATAGTTGCACATCCTTCTAGTTGCTGTATGTGGGACGCGGCCTCAGCATGGCCGGAGAAGCGGTGCGTCGGTGCGCACCCAGGATCCGAACCCGGGCCACCAGCAGCGGAGCGCACGCCCTTAACCACTAAGCCACGGGGCCTGCCCATAGCTTTTAGTCTTTCACCATTGAGTATGATACTAACTATGGGTTTTTCATATATGGCCTTTATCATGTTGAGGAAGTTTCCTTCTATTTCTAATTTATTGAGTGTTTTTTATCATGAACGGATATTGAATTTTGTCAGATTTTTTTTCTACATCAGTTGAGATGATCATACTTTTTTCCTTCATTCTATTAATGTGGCATAATTACATTGATTGATTTTCATCTGTTGAAGCATTCTTGCATTCTAGGAATAAATCCCACTTGATCATAGTATGTAACCCTTTTTTTTTTTTTGTGAGGAGATCAGCCCTGTGCTATCATCTGCCAATCCTCCTCTTTTTCCGCTGAGGAAGACTGGCCCTGGGCTAATATCCATGCCCATCTTCCTCCACTTTATATGGGATGCCGCCACAGCATGGCCTGCCCAGCGGTGCGTCCGTGCACGCCCGGGATCCGAACCGGCGAACCCCGGGCCGCCGCAGTGGAGCACGCACACTTAACCGCTTGCGCCACAGGGCTGGCTCCTGTAACTCTTTTAATATGTTGCTTTGGTTTGCTAGTATTATGTTGAGGATTTTTGTATCAGTATTCCTAAGGGATATTGGTCTGTAATTTTCTTTTCTTGTAGGGTCTTTGTCTGGCTTTGGTATCATACAAGAGTTTTTAATTATATTCTGGATACAAATCCCTTTTCAGATATATGATTTACAAATATTTTCTCCCATTCTGTAGATTGTTTTTCACTCTCTTCAAGATGCCTTTTGAAGCAAAAAATTTTAATTTATCTATTTTTGTCTTTTGTCATTTGTGCTTTTGGTGTCCTAGCTAAGAAACCATTGCCTAATCCAAGATCACACAGATTTAGTCTGTGTTTTCTTCTAAGAGTTTTATAATTTTAGCTCTTACATTTAGGTCTGTGGTTCATTTTGAGTTAATTTTTGTATATGGTTGAAGGTAGGAATCCAACTTCATTCTTTTGTATGTGGATATCCAGTTGTCCCAGCACCATTTGTTGAAAAGACTATTTCTCTTTTTGAATTGTCTTGGCACCTTTGTTAAAAATCAATTGATCATAAATGTAAGGGTTTTTTTTAGAAGGACATTTTATTTTCTCTTATTTAATAAATTTCTCTTATTTAATTAGTCCTACACTTCACTTGCAGGGAAGCATCTCTGCTGTGACCTAAATGGGAGTATAATGACTTAAGTGAAAATGTTGTAAGGTTCTTATATTGTTCTGGAGTGTGGAGATTTTGATCAACGTTGGATTTCTTTTCCGCCAAAAGACAAAAACCTTTTTAATCCTTTAGCAAATCCCTGTGAAAATACTATGCTTACAATAAAAGTGAAAGGGGAGTACCTAGGATCACTCTGAAGAGGCTTGATATACCACTCAGCATTATTGCCCAATCTCCTGTTGGCATAGCCACCAAATGACAAAATGTCCATTTTCCGATAGTTCAGTGATTCTTTTGCTCCACTGCTGCCAACTGAAGCCATCATTGCTTCCAAAGAACAAGAAAAGTAAAGTTCCAAAAATGGCTGTTTCCTGTAAGAACAAGTACACAAGCTGCCCACTCAAGCAGATGTGCGGTGGCAAATAGAGAGTCCAGCAATGTCTGTTGTAAGAAATATGGCAAGTTCCTCAGAAGCACTACTCATCATGTCTGTATCACTGTATCATCCACGAATCTTTTTGCTTTGTGGTATGGAATGGGTGAAAGGATGTGTGTGTGTGTTTGTGGGGGTGGGGGTGGGTGGTAAACACAATAAAGGGATCTAGTATTGGCTAGAAAAAAGAAAAATAAGTTAATATAGATTTTGCTATTCACATCGTTTTCCTACATAATATGCTTTTTTTTCGTTTTTAAGGACCAAAGGAATATTGCAAAGTACAAAACATGATAGAGTAAGCAAGGTGCAACCTGAACACTGAAATGGGAAATTATATTTTGAGTCACAGTACCCCAAAATCAATTATAGCCTAACTAACAATTTTTAATAATATTAAAATAAAATGCCTTATAAATTATAACAGTTAGAATCAAGGCCCAAAATTCAAAGTATTTTTCATTTCAGATAAAAAATGGAGGGCCAGCCCGGTGGCATAGTGGTTAAGTTTGGCACACTCCTCTTGGGCAGCCTGGTTTTGTGGATTTGGATCCTGGGTGCAGACCTACACTACTTATTAGCCATGCTGTGGCAGCAACCCACATACAAAATAGAGGAAGATTGGCCACAGATGTTAGCTCAGGATGAATCTTCCTCAGCAAAAAAAAAAAAAAAGTAGAGAGGGAATATTATATAATGGGAAATATTAGACAAGTCAAATATATGTGTTAAAGATTTAAGAGTAACTTCTAAAAGAATGTATGACTTTCAAATATAGGGATCTCTCTCTCTTTTTTTTTTTTTTTTGTGAGGAAGATCAGCCCTGAGCTAACATCCATGCTAATCCTCCTCTTTTTGCTGAGGAAGACCGGCTCTGAGCTAACATCTATTGCCAATCCTTCTCCTTTTTTTTTTTTCCCCCCCAAAGCCCCAGTAGATAGTTGTATGTCATGGTTGCACATCCTTCTAGTTGCTGTAGGTGGGACGCACCTCAGCATGGCCGGAGAAGCGGTGCGTCGGTGCACGCCCGGGAACCGAACCCGGACCGTGCGCACTTAACCGCTAAGCCACAGGACGGCCCTAGGGATCTCTTAAAACACTTGAAAAATCACTCATAATAGAGGAATGCAAATTAAAATTAATTACCTGGCAGGGGAGAAAACTGTGATCACAAAGGTGGTTTTCCCAGGGCGAGGCTCTTCATTTCACATCTGGGAAACTTGACTGCAGAATTTCTGTTAGCGGGGGACTGCGTTCACGCTCTCGCCTGATATCCTTCGGTTCACTACAGACATCGCTTCCATGGTACCTAACTGTACTCCTGCCTGCAGAGACCCAGGCCCAGAGCTCCCTTGCTTGGGAAATCGGGTCTGCACCCTCCTCTTCCTGGCTCTCCTATTTTGTGACGCAAGTGTGTAGATGGGCCCTGCTAAAAAAATTTAAAAATTAAAATAAAATAACGTGATAGTACTTTTCACCTATCAGATGAGCAAGGATCAAAGTTTGCTGACACTCCTGTCCAAAATAGTCCCCCTGATCACTTTCATCCCCTCATCCTGCACTGACTTCCTGATATTGTCTGCCTTTTCCCTTAGCCTCTAGTCTCTATGAGGGCAAGGACTTTGTATTGTTCACTGCTGCATCTCCATCTTCTAGAACATTACATCGCATGTGGTAGTTATCCCAGATATTTGTTGAACGAAGGAATGAATGATACCCTGTGTTATTAAAGTTGTATGTAGAGGCATTCTCATACATTGCTGATGGGAGTGTAAATTCATACAACCTCCTTGGAAAGCAATTTGGTAATAACTATCAAAATGGCAAATACTATATTAATGTATTTGTTTATTGTTTAATGGGTACAGAGTTTCTTTTTTTTTTTTTTTTTTTTTTTGGTGAGGGAGATCAGCCCTGAGCTGACATCCGTGCTAACCCTCCTCTTTTTGCTGAGGAAGACCGGCTCTGAACTAACATCTATTGCCAATCCTCCTCCTTTTTTTTCGTTCCCCAAAGCCCCAGTAGAAAGTTGTATGTCATAGTTGCACGTCTTTCTAGTTGCTGTATGTGGGACGCAGCCTCAGCATGGCCGGGGAAGCGGTGCATCGGTGCGCGCCCGGGATCCGAACCTGGGCCGCCAGTGGCGGAGTGCACGCACTCAACCGCTAAGCCGTGGGGCCAGCCCTGGGTACAGAGTTTCTATCTGGGATGATGAAAAAGTTCTGGAACTGGTAGTGATGGCTATGCAGCATCGTGAATGTACTTAATGCCACTGAATTATATACTTAAAAATGGTTAAAATGGTAAATTTTATATTTTATCACAAAAAAAATCAGGTTTGAAACCTCCATAGTAATTTTAAAAACCAACTTATTTGTCTTCCAAAGTTATTTCTTGAACACCACTCATAGGATTTGTATCCTGTGAGTATAATATTTATTTTATTTGCAAAATGACTAATGGTTGGCAGCAGACAGGACCAGGAACACAAACCTATAGCATGGCAACAGCTACAAGCAAGACTACTTGATTATGTTGTGACATCTTTTCTTCTAGGTGCTCCTGTCCCTTTCCAGATATGTTGACATTAACTTTCAACCTTGCATGTCAGCATTTCCTGCTCTTGCTTTTGATGATATCCTGCAAACCAATAACTTCTCTATGTTGATTGTTAAGCTTTAATCCACAGGAGAATTATAATACTTTTTTGCATTTTCCCAGTTTCTTGACTGATGGTTCTTGGGATTTGGGAAAACATATACATTTCCCAAGAAATGCTGGGAAGGAATTCCCACATGTACACACCTGAAGGAACCGCAAGAGGCACCAGGAAGACTAGAAGAATATGGGGCATGAAAGTTAAGTTATAAGAGAATTTAAGTAGGAAAACTAAGGTAAATATGATAAAACTAAAGTAGTGATTTGTTAACTAAGTCATCAGTCATCTTAAAGGACAGTTTCAGTGGAGTAATACATTGTATAGCAGCTGGCTTTGGAGTCAGACCTGGCTTGGAATCCTGGCCCTTAGATTTACCAGATGTGTGATCCTGGGCAAGTTATTTAATATCACTGAGCCTCAGTTTCCTCCTCTATTAAAGGGAAATAATACCTACTGTCAGGTGTGCAATTTGAGGTTACCCTACTTGCAAATTAACAAGTTAGTCTGTTACTGTTTCATGAATGCTGGCAGAAGACAAGAGACTCCTGTATCAGAGACAAAAGACCTTATTCACGGCACAACAAGCAGCCTGAGCATCATGTATGCATTGGTTCCTTTTGCCTGCTAAGACCCACAGAGGCAACATGGAGGAGCCCAAATGGATGCTAGGCACACAGTGAGTTGCATTATAGGGGAAGAACAATGAACTTGGGGAACCTGCTGTTTTATAGTAAGTGGTAAGCAAGCTGCTCTTTGTCCCAGATAGAGACATTACCTCTCCCTCAAGCTTGCTTGCTGCAAACACAACCCTGAGAAATGGCTTGGATAAAGAGTGGCCAAGGCCCTGCTTTTTTTGGTATACTCAAGGTTATGGTTTATTACAGCAAAAGGATACAGGTTACAATCAGGAAAGGGAAAAGGTGCATGGGGGGAAGCCCAGGAGAAACCAGGTGCAAACTTCCAGGTGCTCTCTCAGTGGAGTTGCACAGGGATGCGTTTAATTCTCCCAGCAGTGATTTGTAACGATGTGCAGATTGTTGCCAGCCAAAGCTCACTTGAGCCTTGGTGTCCAGGGTTTTTATTGTGGGTCAGTCACATAGACATGGAGGGCCCACATGACTGACCTCAGCTACTCAGACCTCAGTCCCCCAGAGCAAAAACAGGCATTCACTATAAATCATAAACTTATCTGGTCAGATTGGTACAGTGTGGCTCAAGGCCTCCAGCACACAAAAACACTCTAATCAGACAAAATATTCTAAGGGCTCAGAATTTACTTCCCAAGAGTGAGCCAAGTGCCAGTCCTGAAGATGAGCCTTCTTTGGGATGTGCACAGTTTGAGCAACTTAGGCCTGCTGAGTTAACCCTTTTCTGCACACACTGATCTTCACGAGTCCACTGTGCCTGGTGAACTACAGTGATGTTTTTTATTTCCAAGAATTAGAATCAGTTTAGATCCAACGTCCGGTTCTCCAGTGCCCAGCAAATGGCTGCAGGTACATTTGGAAAAGGCTTGGAGGATCTACTGCATATGGTTTTGCCAACGTAACCTGGTCCTTCGTCAAGGGGACCCAGCCTCCCCTCGTTCAGTGGGGCTCTAAGTCTGGAAGTGGCTCAAATCTGAGAATTTGTTGAGGGCGGGGCCTTGCATTTTTGGCATACTTAGCAAGATATGTAGCAATGTGAGAGAGCCATGCAGGAGCATCTCCTAACACCTACTTTATGGGGTTCTTGTAAAACTTAGATTGGAATGTATATAAAGTGCTTAACACAGTACGTGGCACATCATAAATGCTCAACAAAGTGGCTATAGTACTGTTGCAGTAGGCCAGAGAATAAACAGAGTGGATACAGTGAATGTAGGCTACTGCTTCAAGAAATTTAGCTGAAAATAGGAGATAGGGACAGAGGCCAGAGAAAAAGTTCCTTTTTGTTTTTAAAGACAGATTTTAGCTGAGGTGTGTTGTGTTGTGGACAAGAAAGAGACTGAAACTACAAAACTTAAGAGGAGAGAAAGAATAATAGATAAAGCAAAGTCCCTGAGGGGGCAAAAGTAGATGAAATCCAGGCACAGTTATATTGGTGAGCACTGCAATATGGGGGATTTCCCCTGAGGTGTGATGGAAGCACGTAAGTATGAGTGGTCACACTGGTAAATCTGGAGTGGAATGTTGGAGTTCCTATTTGACACCTCGTGTTTTCTTAGTGCAGAAGGTATTTACTGGTTTGGGGTATATGGAAGACATAAGTAATGTTGAAGGTTCAGCTGAGGTCGGAGATCAGGAAAGGTATCATGGCTGGCCACTCTCAGCAGCATTGCCATTTTTTTTCTTCATAGCTCATATATAGGCCTGAAGGCAGATGGAGATTAACCCATACTGGGGCTATGTATTAGTTCTTTTGGTTGCGATTAACAGAAACTCAATTTAAACTACCTAAAACAGAAGGGGGAATTTACTGGAAGGATACTGGGATCGCCCATTGAATATAGGGACAGGATCACAGCTAGTCATCCAATGGACCCAGGGACTGAAGTGCCTTAGGGAACCTAGGAAGCTGTTTCTCATCTCTGCCCTCCATAGACCACATACTGGAACTTCGCCACCAGTGGCTCCCAAGTTTTGAGTTATAATTCAGGCCCTAAGAAAGTTATAAAATTCCTAGGTAAGGAAATAGTTGGGTCAGCTTGGTGATAAAAGTAGGGCAAAGAGCCAGTTCTACAACAGGGTTAGGCAGACATCTAAGAGGTCTCTGCTAGAGTAGGGCAGGTCTCCATCAGAACTGTAAAAATTTCTACTCAGTCAAGGAACTAGATTTACATTTTATAAACAGTAATTCCACAAGGAACATAATTCATTCATCAGACATTTTAATGAGACCCAATCTGGTATGACCCCTGCCTTGGGGTAGCTCATCATCCAAGGAGAAACAGACAGAATACAACTTGAAATACCAGAACAGAGGTCATGACAAACACTGTGTTCTCCAGTCACTCTCCCACCCTGGAGCTGCGATCAGGAGAGCTGAAGGAAGAAGTGACAGGTAGGAGGATGATCCACTCCAGCTCTGGAATATGAGAAGTCATGTCTGGAAATTCAAATTTGGTGCAGCTACCCAAGGCAAAGTGGTAGGCCGTGTTCATTTAATTCGGTGAAGTTTTACTAGCACCTACTTGGGTGGGTGCCATGGAGGCGTATCAAAGATTAAGACACATTGCTGCCACTGCCCTCTGGAGCTTATGTGAGGGAGGCAGACATGAACACAACTTGATGACTGCACACTCTTCCTGCTTTGTGTTTAATTACCTAACTTTCTACTCTCCTTGAATGGCCTCAACTTGTTTTATGAAAAACTGTTGACTGAGGACTCACGGAAGGCTCTGTGCTGATGTCTTCTTATTCTGATGAGAATCAGGGAGGAGTGAGACCCAGTTCTCCAGGATTTTCCAGCCACTGGCTGCCTGGAACTTACCCAAATCCACCAAGTGAAGTACAGCAAGCTGGTCCCATTCTTACTTCTTGCAGCTAGCTCCCCTGCTTTTCCTTAAGACCAGTCTTCTCCCAAAGCTCACTGTGCTTATGTCCCACACCCAACTTGAACCAACTTCCCAAACATAGGGTGCAGAAGACTTAGCTTCACAGCATGTGCTTTAAAAAAAAAACTTAGGTATTTAGGTGTTTGCAACCCAATAAACCCCTGGTACAGTGCTGCTGCCCCCAAATCCAATCTAGAACTGTTAAAACAGTACAGACCAAGAAGGTGTATAGTGTACACTGTGGTGCCGGCTTATTTTTGTATGACCCCTTAAAAGGGACATTGAAAAACCAGCACCTATTTGGAGAGATCATGTGTGGGAATTGAAACCCTGTCTTTAAGTAATGATTGACCAAATTAATGCTGTTGAACCTGAAAATGTGGGGGCAAAGTAGCTGTGATTAAGTTATCTGAAGAGCTGCCTCATAGATAAGTATTAAACATATTCTGGGCCAGGCTTACAGGGAAGGAGAATGTGGTTCCTAACAGCCTTCCAAAGATCAGAGCTATCCCACAATGAAATAATCTGCCTTGTGAGGTAGTGAGCTCCCTGTCAAAGGAGGTTTTAAAGCAATGGTAGAAGACCACGTGGCAGGAGTGTTGTAAAATGGGGCTAAACCAGGTTTGTTTAAACCTAGTATGGAGGAAAGCAGAGTAGAGGAAGATCCTGCCCCCCTATAAATGGGATTTTTCTGACTGCATGCAAGGGGATGGGTAATCCCTATATGCACAAACTAGAAAAGCAGCCCCTAAAATAGCTGGGGGGATCTTTTAGCCCTGATAGTCACAGAAATTCTTTTAGGATAGGGTAGCTTGGAAAACTTTAACCAAATGATGTTGCCTCTCCTAATGGGACTGTCTGTTCTAGACACACATAGTAAGTAAGGCAGCCAGCGTGGTGGAATATACTCAAGTTCAGGTCTGTGTAGCACGAGACCTGGCTTTTAGTTCTGACTCTGCCCTGTATGGCCTGGGGCTTCTTCTTGCCTTCTCTGGGCCCCTCCATGAAATGAAATGCACTTATACAGTCCTTCCCATTCTACAGGGCATCGCCCTTCTGGCTAGTCCCTCCTACAGCAGATCTAGTGCTACAGTTTTGGACCCTGGGGCTACACTTGTGGACGGCCAGAGACCACCTCTGGCGGAAGCAACGGCCACACTCGAGGCAGGGGAATGGCTTCTCCCCAGTGTGCAGGAGCTGATGCTGAGCCAGGTGGCTCCACTGGGCAAAGCGCTTCGAACACAGGTCGCAGGCATAGGGCCGCTCGCCTGAGTGAACGCGCCGGTGACTGGCCAGTAGCGAGGGGTAGGCAAAGCGGCGGCCACAGTCATCACACGCGTGCAGCTTCTCCTCGGTGTGCGTGCTGCGATGTATGGCTAGGGAGCCGCTCCGCCGGAAGGCACGTCCACAGTCTGGGCAGGGGTAGGGCTTCTCGCCTGTGTGCAAGAGCTGGTGCTGGAGCAGTGTACTGCGCTGGGAGAAGCGGGCCTCACAGTGCTCGCAGGCATAGGGACGCTCCCCCGAGTGTACTCGCCGGTGACTGACCAGGCGAGAGGATGAGGAGAAACGCCGCTCACAGTCTGGACACGGGTAGGGCTTCTCGCCAGTGTGGATGCGCTGATGGATGACTAGGGCGGTGCGCTGGCGGAAGCGGCGGTTGCATTCTAGGCAGGTGTAGGGCTTCTCTCCTGTGTGTGTGCGCTGGTGGATGGCTAGCAGGGAGGGGTAGGCAAAGCGACGCCCACAGCTAGGGCACTGGTGGGGTTTTTCGCCTGTATGCGTGGTCCGATGATTGGCCAAGGACCGGCTCCTACGGAAGCAGCGGCCACAGTCAGGACAATGGTAGGGCTTCTCACCTGTGTGGATAACCTGGTGCTGGGAGAGGTTCTTGCGCTGGGAAAAACGTTTGCCGCACTGGTCACAAACATAGGGACACTCACCAGAGTGTGCCCGCCGGTGACTGACCAGCAGGGATGGGTAGGAAAAGCGACGCCCACAGTCTGGGCAAGGGTAAGGCTTTTTCAGATTCTGGGCACACTTGTGGCTCTCCAGGGCTGGGTGATCAGGGAAGGTACAACCGCAGTCAGGGCAGATGGGGCCCCCAGATGTCTGCCTGGGGATCAGCCGGGGTTTGCTGGGCCGCCGCCCTCGCTTCCCCTTTCTGGGTGCCTCCTTAGGTGGAAACACTTCCTTCTCTCCATTCTTCTTTCTGGTTCTGGTTTCTATAGGGACACAGGGAGAAATTAATTTAACAAATACGGGGTTCCTACTCTTGCCTATTACAGTATTACAGGTTACTAGACAAACAGACTCAGGCCGTCTTCAAGGGGTGTTAGTGCCACAGACGGCCAAGTGTGACATACAGCTAGGGAAATATGGAGGGTATTAACAAGAACCCCTAACCCAGCTTGGAGATGTCAGGGAAGGGAAAGGTCAGAGGCGATTAAGCTGACTTTAAAAATTAAGTTTTTGAAGAGATAAATGTAAGGCAGAAGTGGAAACAAATGAGGTATGAGCTGGCAGTGACTAGATCATAAGGCCCTCTAAGCCAATGGTTCTCAAATTTTGTTGTGATCACAATCATTTGGAGGGCTTAATGAAATAGATTGCTGGGCCCTACTCCCCATTTTAGATTCAGCAGGTCTAGGTTGGGGCCCAAGAATTTGCATTTGTTTTGTTGTTGTTGAGGAAGATTCGCCCTGAGCTAACATATGTGCCAATCTTCCTCTATTTTGTATGTGGGTCGCTGCCACAGCATGGCTGACGAGTGGCGTAGGTCCACGCCTGTGATCCAAACCAACGAACCCATGCCGCGAAGCAGAGTGCTCCGAACTCAACCACTACACCACTGGGCTGGCCCCAAGAATTTGCATTTCTAACATGTTCTGAGTGATGCTGCTGCTGCTGGTCTGAGGACCACACTCAGAACTACTGCTATAAGGACTTTGAACTGTATTTTATCCAATGGTTCTCAAACTTAAACATACATCCGAATCAACTGGGACTCTTTGAAAAAATACAAGTTCCTAAACATCCATAAGAGTAAATCAATAATTCTGGGATGGGGTCCAGGAATCTGTATTTTTACCAAGTTCTCCAAGTCACTTAAATATAACTGACAGCCATTTGACGACCTGCCTTGGCAAAAACTGAAAGATTTTAAGCAAAGAAATATCATGGTCAGATCTGAATCTTAGAAAGACAGCCCTGGTGTGAGAGAATCTGGCACAGAAACTCCAGCCCAGCCAGTTCCATTTGCCTCTGTGAGTTAATCAGAGCCTTGCTTGATCCCGAGAAGAGTGCACAGATTCCTGCAATTATCAGGGTCATCCTGCCAGAAAGGCAGAAAGAGGCCCCTGCACCCCAAGGAGCAGTTCCCCATTAGATCCCTTTAACCAAAAGACAGAAGACTCAGAGAAGTATAGAATCTCAGTCAGAGCGCAATTCAAAGGAGGATGGGGGCAGAAATCCTGGGAAGGAGGCAGGAGAGTAGCTTCTTTTCAAAGCTCACTGATGGATTCACACAATAGAGAACTGCAGGTAGTTAGTTTGCAAACTGACATGTGATTCTTTGCGTGGTGGACCGACCGCCACCATCAGAGACAAGACCCTGAAGTTGGGAAAATGAACACAGTAAATGGAGCACTACAGCATGGGTCCCCCTGGCCTCCAAAACTCTGGACTGAGTCATTAGAGGCTGCAGGCCCTCCATGGGCATTTTTCACTCACTTCTTTGGACTGTTACCCCTCTTGGGCACTCCTGCGGATCCAGAGCAGCTGGTTCCCAATCCTCGGTATTTCGTTCCAGCCAGGAGATGAGGGCTGGTTTGGGACCGGCGCACCCTGGGGAAGGAGAACCAGTCAGAGGCTCTGCTCATAGATGACGCTGGGTAATATCTAACCCGTGGCATCTCCTGCCAAGCCCCCGTCCTCCTCCCCTGACACAACCTGGCCGCAGGCCTGGACCCTGAGCACTCTAGACTCTCGGCCCTTCCCCCGCCCCCAAGCTTCTTCATCCCTTAGGGCCCCGCAGAAGCGGATTGGGCCGGGTCTCACCGAGCGCGCCCAGGTGGCCGTAGGTCTCCCGCATCACGTCCCGGTACAGAGCCCTCTGCGCGGGCCGCAGACACCCCCACTCCTCCGGGGAGAAGTACACAGCCACGTCCGCGAACTTCACCGCCCTCGGCCTCCTTCCCCTTCTCTTGCCGGGTCCGGCTTCTCCTGGTCCCCGCGCGGAGAGCAGGGCCGAAGGCGGAGCCATTGGGCCCGACAAGCCAGCGCCACGGCCCTCCTCGTCCCGGCCTCGGTCCCCGGGCACTGGCGGACCCCGGGATTTGGGAGCCCCGCCGGACCGGGACTGAGCGTGCCTGGGGAGGTCCGGAGGGAAGCGGAGTCGGCCGCCTGCGGGGCTAACGGAAACCTTTCGCTGTTATTCAGGAAACTCCTGTCCGAACTTGGGTGAAAGGCACCGGAAGATGCCTTCGGGGAAAATGGCGGCGCTGCTGCTGCACCGCCTGTGCCTGGAACACAGGCAGCTTCCAGCTATCGATTTTATTGACCGGAGCGCCATGCCGGCTTCCTAACCTCTTTGCCCTCAAGTGTGATGGCGCTGCTATTGGGCTTCACGCCCTTTCCGCCCCCCCATTACACGCGCTCATTGGGCGGCGGCCGAAGATCGAGCGTTCCGATTGGGTGCTGTTGAAAGCGGCCTGTTTGAACGAAGCCAACGGAAGCGTAAGGGCAGGAAGCTGGCCCCTCGGTGTCGGGTGACTGCCGTGAGTTCTGAGGCGGGAAGCGGCGGCCTGGCCTGGGGTTAGTAACGGGCCCCTGTTCTCTGGCAGGCGCTGCCTGGCTGAGGGAGGGAAGGATTTGAGCGACGGAGCCACTCTGGCCAACCCGGGGCTGAGATTACCCTGGTTCCTTTCCGTGGCTTTCTCAGAGGAGCCTTCGCTTTGGATAGTGGGTAACTTATGGGAAGGGAATTAACGTTAGCGTTCCCGGTGCGCAGCCGCCATGCCCAACATGTGACGCATTTCATCTTATTTATTCTTTGCTATCATTGTATGAGGTGATGGTTACCATCCCGGTTGTATCGATGAGGCAAATCTCAGAGGGATACTGCTAGTAAGGAGAAGCAACAAAGATTTAAACCCGGGGCTGACAGGGCCTTGATTCATACCACTGAACTCAGCTCCCTTCCTTCGCACCATCTTGATTTACTTGCTAACTCAAGAATTCACCTGAGCTCCTGGTGTCGTCTCAGGTTCAATCTTCTGCATCTCCCTCCATACTTCATTTTTACATGACATTTGTTCAATGTACAAATCATAGTGCTGGGCAGTTACGGAGAAGCAGGGTTACAGAGATAAGTCATGGGCCATGCTCTGGATGGAATTTACAGACTAGTGAGGCATAACAACTAATAATAACAATCATACAAGCATGTATGTGAAAGGCATAGGAAAATTGCTGATGGAAGCAGTCAGCACCCACTCCATGGGTCCCCACTTCTGTGTAAGTGTTGTGGTGCAGTTTCACCAGTTCAGTGTTATCTCCCAGGGGATCTGGGGGCAGGAGAATATACCATTTGCTACATCTCTTTCTTCAGCTGGTAACATACACATCCATCTCTCCAACCCATTAATCAATATTTTAAAGCACCTACATGGGCAAAACACTACCCCAAAGCCTGTAGGGAATAAAGAAAAACAATATGACAGGAAGCCACAAGATCACATAGGCAATGAGACATTCTGAGGAAGATGATTTTTGAACAGAGAAGGTAGAAAAAAACTGCAGTAAACATTCATTGAGTTCTACTCAGTCTTAAGGATAGTGACTGTTTATTGAACAAACTCCTGGGGGAGCGGGTGGAATTTCAAGATTGCCAAAATGAATAAGACAGTCCCTCCTCCTAATGACTGTCTGGATCAATGCATCAGGTGGGAAATGAGTTTGGTCTGTGAAGTGGTAGGATTTAGGGAGAGCAGTGGTGCTCAATATACATTTGGTGAATAAACAGCTGAATTCTATGGCTGCAAAGGTTTCTGGCACAAAGCCAAGAATTCTGGACGTTCTGACTGTGAAGGGAATGATGATACTTTCTGATGTAGTACAAGATACACTTATGGTAAAACTGAAGGACTGAAAGGGTAGGTTGGCACCAGATATTGGAGGGCTTCATCCTGTACATTGGGGAGCTCTAAATAAGTCTAGAGAACTGAACAACCTTCCAAGAATGTTTTAGGAAGATTACTCTGGTAGTTTGCAAGACGAACTGATAGCTTTGTGCCTACTCTTTCTTCCTACACATAATTCAGTTTGCAGAAATAAGAATGTAAACTTAGGCTGCTAAGGGAATAAAAAGGTAAATGGATAGCAAACCATTTCATTAGGGAGGAAGAAAGTGACTAAATAGAGGAGTCTGGGAAGGAATCAGACTTCCTCTGTGGACATTTTGCCTAAATGGTAATGATGTACTATCAACTGAACAAGGAGAAGATGCTGACATTGAACCGGAAAGAAGATGATTAAATATTGAGGTGAGAAGGTGCTGAGCCCTCTTCCCACATCCAGGAAGTGGGAAGGCAGGCTGGACTGAAGGTGCAATCTCAACCTAGCCCTTTGGCCATAGCCTGTAAAGGCCCTGTTTAGCCAGGCTTGCCATCATCTTGGTGGGAGCCACTAAGGCAGGACCTAGGAATCAGGCAGAGTCAGATGCTCTTAACCATAGGGAAACCCTTTGGAGAAAGAAGCACTCAAAACTTATTGTGAGAGCAGAGCCCCTTGCTCCTTTCTGTATAAATCCCTGGATCCATATTGGGCACAGGGACAAGTGGGGCTCCTCCTGAAGGAAGACTGCCCACTGCAGAGAAGGGTGGAGAAGACTCAAGGGGTCTAAACACCAAGAGGTCACATAAAGACCAAAGGCACCCTGTTCGGGGTAAAGGGAAATGATATTGAGGGCCAACTAAGTACCAGGTGCCACCTTGTGGGCACGTTGATATAGATGATCAGTTGAAACTCACCTTCCAGAGTCCTTATGAGGATGATTATCCTTATATCAGTTATCATAAGGTTGAGCAGCTTGTCCAAAACCTGTTAGTAAAGGCAGGGATGAGATTTGAACCTGGAATGTCCTCTGCATTGCACTAGCACCTCCCAACTGTGTGAAAGGCCTTGAGATTTGTTCTTGTTTCACGCTCAGTGTGAGGAAGTGCCTGAAAGTGCAGCCTTCGATTATAGCACACAGAGTTCACCTTATAGATTGACTGGAACATAACCTTTGCCTAAGATGTCATCGCACCATAAACCCAGACTTGGGGGGCTGGCCTGGTGGCATAATGATTAAGTTTGCACGCTCCACTTCAGTGGCCCCGGTTTCGCAGGTTCAGATCCTGGGCACGGACCTGTGCACTGCTTATCAAGCCATGCTGTGGCAGGCATCCCACATATAAAAAAAGTAGAGGAAGATGGGCCCAGATGTTAGCCCAGGGCCAATCTTCCTCAGCAAAAAAAAAAAAAAAAAAAAAACCCAAACCCAGACCTGGGCAAGCAGTGTTAGTCCTGGGAGAGGGTAATGAGTAATGAAGGAGTCTTACCTTTTCTTAACAGAGTCACCTAGTCCACTTCCAACCTGTCCCTTTCTGAGTGAGGTAACTCACTGGTCACATTTCTGATTACCTCTATATCCTGCTCCCTGAAGGGGAACTTGCACCTATAGACCTTGTCACTTTGTACATCTCCCCCTTTCTTCCCGTCTTTCCTGCTTTTGCTCGCTCTGCATGGCCAACACTTAATGAGAAGGGATATCTTCCATCATAAGCAACTTCACAGCATCAGACCCAGGTCACCCACACTCCTGGAATTCATCTGAGAGATAGTGGATGTGAGCTGGGAGGTCCTGATCCCCAAGGACAGGAGCCTGGCACAGGCACTGCCCAGTCTCCCACACCTCTGCCTCTCCCTGTTTGCCTGATGGATCCACTGGTGGGCTTTCAGGGCATACTTTCTCTTGAAGCTTTTCCCACTCAATGCAGGGAAAGGGCATCCCATCAGAGTGGATGTGCCAGTGGCTGAGCAGGAGGGTGGAGGAGGAGAAGCAGATGGCACACTCTGGGCAGGGGTAAGATTTCTCGCCTGTGTGTGTGTGCATCTGTGAATGGCCAAGGGAACCTCTGGCAGAAGCACCGTCCACAGTCACAGCACCAGTAAGGCTTGTTTCCTGAGTGGATGAGCTGATGCTGGAGCAAGTTTTCCTGGTGAGCAAAGCGAGTGCCACGTTGTAGGCAATGGTAGTAGTGCTTATGCAAGTGCATGAGCCAGCGGTTGGCCAAGAGGGAGGAGTGTGCAAAGTGGCACCCACAGGCTGTGCACGTATGTCTGCATTTGTGGATATACAGGGCCTCCTCGGGTGGAAGTGGTGGCTGCAGTCGGAACAGGTGTGCCCTGTGTGGAGCAGCTGGTGCTAGGTCAGGTGAGCCCTCTGGGAAAAGTGGACACCACATGACCCACAAACATGGCAACAGTCACCAGAGTGGATCTGCCTGTGTCTGACCAACAGTGAGGGGAAGGCAAAGCACTGCCCACAGTCCAGACGTGCAGAGGGCTTCTCCCTTACTTGAGTGGCCAGTGCACTACTTCTTCAAAAGCAGCAGCCACACTGGGCGCAGGGGAAGGGTGTCTCGCCTGTATGGATGAGCTGATGCTGGAGCAGGTCCTTACACTGAGAGAGCAGCGCCCATACTGTCACAGGGAAGGGCTGCTGAGCAGAGTAGACCTGCTGGTGGCGGGCCAGGAGGAAGACAACAGCCCAGACATGGGTAGGGCCTCTTTGGAGCCTGAGAGCACTGTTGTCCTGTGGCTGAGGAGCCTTGAGGCAATATCTGGCCACACCCTCTGTAGTTGGGACCCTCAGTTACTCCAGGGGGGTCTTGCCACACCTTTCTTGGTAGCGTCTCTCTCACACAGGCTGCTTTAAGTTCCTGGACCTCCATTTCTTCCTTCTGTTCTGTTCTTTACTCTCGCTTTCTGCAGAGACAAGAGAATTGGAACCAAGGATTGTAGGGTGCTTTGGATCACCGCAGCTATCTTTCTCTGGGAATCAGGCAGTTATATATGGAGATGGAGCAGCATCTGAGACTGGGGGCCTGATCATCCAAGGTATAAAGGTGCAAGTGTGAATCCCTCATCCAGAGATGCCCCACCTGCCTCAGGCACAAGTTTCCCATTTTGAGAAAAAGTACCATCCCTTCTTCCTCACTCAGGGCCTCCAAAACTGTACAGTATTCTCATAAGGAAGGGCCAAATTCTTTTCAGAGGTAAGCTGACACCTCTCCCTGGTAAGACCTTAAATGTGAGCATTTCGGTGGAAACATTTCGCAAAAAATGGAGACCTCGGTGCCTTTTGAGTACACAAAAACACCTGTTTCCATCCTAATTAGAAGGTGGCAAGTCATTAAATTCTTTATACAGAGGGCTCTAATCAGCTTCAAATGGCAGGATATGCCCTGAGAGACAAAGGGAAGCCAACAAACCTGACTAAGTGAACTTCTGGCCCCTCTCCAAGGCCAATCAGAAGTATAGCATGCAGATCCTCTAGGCTTAAGTTAATTAAAATTAAAAATTCACTTCCTCAGGCGCACTAGCCACATTGCATGTGGCCAGTGGCTTCTATGTTGGAGAGCACAGATATAGAACATTCCCCTAATTGAAGAAAGCTCTATTGGACAGCAATGCTCTAGGTACTCAGCAGAAAGAGAGTGAAAGACCTCAATCCCCAACACAGCTGCCTCACCCAATACCCGCAATTGGGACCAGCAGGAACAGCTACCCTTGAACTCAAGGAAGATTGCAGGTCTGGGAAAGAGAACTTTGGAAGAGAAGGTTCAGAGGATTCTTACCAACTGGGGTCTTTCTTTTTTTTGTCTTTTTTTAGTGAGGAAGATTGGCCTTAAGCTAACATCTGTGCCTGTCTTCCTCTATTTTGTATGTGGGTTGCCACCACAGCATGGCTTGATGAGTGGTGTAGGTCCACACCGGGGATCCAAACCTGCAAACCCAGGCTGGTGAAGCCAAGCGCACTGAGTTAACCACTACGCCACTGGGCCCACCCCACAACTGGGGTCTTTAAAAAGAAGGGTGAGGCCACGGATCACTCCCAAGAGAGGCTTTCTTTCAGCCCAGCTCCACTCTCCTCACCTATCCCAGATCCTCGGCACCTCCTTGCCCTCTCCTCCGGATCTTCGAACTCCGGGCTCCATGCCTCCATCTTTCTCTCCGTCCAGGAGATGAGGGCGAGTTTGGGGCCTGCAAATCCTAGGGGAGAAGAGGCCAAGAGCAGACGGTTGAGAGGATGGAGCCTAGAGAAGGTGCTTCTTTTGCAGGGGTGGGGTACAGCCTCCTGAACCCTCCAAGAGAAGACCCTCCCCAACAATAGACACACTCAGGCGCCTCCAAACTGAAGCTGAATGGTTCCCACGTCCCAAAAAGGGCGAGAAGGGGTGGGCCGGACGTCTTTGATCGCGCCCAGGTGTCCATGGGTGAGTCGCATCATGTTCCTGTACAGGGTCCTCTGCGCAACACCAGGTCCATCAACTCTTCACCCTCAAGCATAATGGCGCCACTGAGCTTCACGCCCTTCTCTCTCCCGTGCACGGTGATTGGGTGACCCGCAGCAGACAGCAAAGCGCACCTCTTTTGATTGGGTCTCGGCGGATCATTCCAGTTTGAAGGAAGCCGGCTGTAGCGTGCGGCCAGGCTCCTTCCTAGAGCCACAGCGAGCCCAGAGCGCGCACACCTGCTCGGTGCGAGGCGCTGTGCTGGGCGGCACGTGTCAAGGGACAGCGGCGCAGCCCTGCTGCCCAAGAGCCCCTAGCACTGCCCTCCTCCGCAGCCCGGCGCTCGGCCCCACTCTCGTCAGAGCCCTGTCCGCCTTGCTCTGGGGCTCTCTGCCTTTTTGTACCCAGACTTGAACGACGTTCGAACATTTATTGAGCTCCAGCTGGGTTGAGCACAGGTCCAGGAGCTGGGTATAGAGCAGGGAGCTCAACAGTCTCTAGGCAACGGAAGTTACATTCCTCTCGACAGCCTTCCTGATTCTCAGGTCTCCACTGGGCTTGACCCGAGGTTTAGTCCTCGGGCGCCTGCAGCTGTCCATGTCTGATGTGACGGATCATGGCGTCTCCAAACATAACGCTAGGGACCGGAAAGAGGCGGCTCTAAGGGTACCTGCTCTCAGTGGTGCTTACAACCTAGTGAGGGAGAGACACAAATGTACAAGGTCTGGCTGCCTAAGCCACAGTGGTAGCACTGACAGAGTCCAGGGAATTATGAGACAGTCTCTCACCTCTGAGTTGAGCACCGAAAAAGATAAGCATTGTGAATCAGTTATGAAAATTTAAAAAGGCAATAATAGCTTCTAACTCAAACATGGAAAAGAGCTAGAAAAATGACATTAAAAGCAGTTGTTTTCACAGGGATGATTAGGTAAGGCTGTCCTCAATATTCAAAAAACTGTGTGCAAAGCTTGGAGGATATACACTGAAAAGTATTGTACTAGACAGTTTTGGCTAAGTATATATTATTTAATCCTCACAACCACCTTGGGGGTAGTATTTTTGTACTTATTTTATAGTCAGAGAGATGTTGATGGTACAAGGGAGGAGCCAAGATTGAACATGAGACAAACTGGTTCAAAACCTATAATCCTCTTACAAAACCTCTTACATTATGGCCCCTGGTCCAAGCTGGGTGACTGGATCAGAGATTTGTTCCCCTGAGATCTAGAGTTAGGGGGAAACCAGGAGCCGAAAGGTCAGCAGAGGACTGGAGCAGTCTCATGGTTTCTCTGGCAGATTCTTCAGTCTGGGTGTCCTCCCTCTCAGCTCTATTCTCTGCTCCCAGGTCTCTGATAGACTCCAGATGTGGCTCAGCCCCCGCCATCTCCTTTTCGATTGAGTCCCTTTTTCTCCCCTCTCCTGTCCCTTGCCCTCTCTGCACCTCCTTCCCATACCGATGAGGGAGAATCTTAAAACATTAGTTCCTTCACACTGCTTAACTCAGACACTCACACTACTGGAACATATCTGGAAAATGCTGGAAGTGTACTGAGGGTTTTTGGGCCTCAGGCACAGAAACCTGTGCCGGGGGTTGTGACAGAGGTCTGTCATCCCTCCGACTTGTCCTGCCTGTACAATGGATCCATTGATGGGCTTCCAGGGCGCTCTTTCACTTAAAGGTTTTCCCACACTGGGGACAAGGGAAGGGCCTCTCAGCAGAATGGATGCGCCTGTGGCTGTTGAGGACACAGGAAGAGGTAAATCGGTGCCCACACTCAGGGCAGGAGTAGGGCTTCTCCCCTGTATGTGTGCGCCTGTGGATGGCCAGGGAGCCACTTTGCCGGAAGCAGCAGCCACAATCAGGGCACTCATAGGGCTTTTCGCCTGTGTGAATGAGTAGATGCTGGAGCAGGTTATTTTGCTGAGCAAAGCGGGCACTGCAGTGGGCACAAGGGTAGGGGCACTCACCAGAGTGGACCCGCTGGTGGTTTGTCAGGAGGGAGGGGTAGGCAAAGCCCCGACCACAGTCAGAACAGATATGGGGCTTCTTCCTAGTGTGGGTGCGCTGGTGGATCGCCAAGAGGGAAGGGTGTGTAAAGTAGTGCCCACACTCAGTACACAGGTATGGCTTCTCCCCATCATGTCTGTGTCTGTGGATGGCCAGTGCCCCAGTCTGGCGGAAGCAGCGGCCACAATCTGGACATGAATAGGGCTTGTCCTCTCTATGGAGCAGCTGGTGCTGGACTAGGTGAGCCCTCTGGGAGAACTGAACCCCAGAAGGCCCACAGACATATGGACGATCTCCAGAGTGGATTCGCCAATGTCTGACTAGCATCGAGGCGTAGGCAAAGAGCCTTCCACAGTCTGGGCAAGAGAAGGGCTTCTCCCCTGTGTGTGTACGCATATGGATGACCAGATTGCCTCTTTGACAGAAGCAACGTCCACACTGGTCACAGGGAAAGGGCCGCTCCCCAGAGTGGAGTCGCTGGTGGCTAGCTAGGAGGGAGGGGTAGCTGAAGGAATGGCTACAGTCCAGGCATGGGTAGGGCCTCTTGGGAGTCTGAGTGCACTGGTCCTGTGTATGTGGGCACCTGAGGCAATGCGTGGGTGGCCACAGTCCCTGAAGCAAGGGACCAGCCTGGCCTTCACTGATGGCCCGTTCCTCACAGGGGCATTCTCCAGCTCCTTGGCCCCTATTTTGTTGTTCAGTTCATTCTTTTTCTTGCTTTCTAAAGAGACAAGAAAATTGAAACTGAAGACTCAGGTGCTTGCATCACCATACCTATGCTTTCTCTCAGAACGGTAGAGGTATGTGAAGGGAGTGGCAGTCTCTGCTTTTCTGGTGTAGTCCCTTGTTTCAGAACCCACAGTCGCATCGAAGGCAGCTGTTCCCCATTCTATGCGCAGATGCAATGTTTTTTTCCCCATCTAGGGCTTGGAAAACTGTAGTTTTGTCAGAAGGTGACGGATAGTACAGCTTGTCAGAAATAAGCAATCACCTGGCATGTTAAAGCCCTTAAATGTGGGCATTTCAGTAGGGACAGAGATTTCCCAAGGCACTGGAACCAACAGCAGGTCAGTGTATATAAAAACAGCAGTCACCACCTGTCTCAACAGGTGGTGACTCAACAGGGCCAACAGACTCAACTTCACTAAGTGAACTTCTGGCCCGTTTCTGAGGCATGCAGACCCTCTGGGCACACATAAAAGGAAGGCTTAACAAATCCTATCCCCAACTTCTCTTCCCTCCTGCCTAGCTATCCTTGACCCAAGGAAGCCACCAAGTCTGATAAAGGAGTTACTTTGGAAGAGAAGGTTCAGAGGACTCTTACCAACAGGGGCCTGTGGGCAAGGATGTGTGTGGGGAAGGGCTGCTGGGAGAAAGGGCCGGCCCGGATCACTCCTAAGAGAGGCTGACTTCCAGCTCAGCTCCACTGTCCTCACCTATCGCTGATCCTGGGCGCCTCCTCGCCCTCTCCTCGGGATTCTCGGCCTCCGGGCTCCACGCCTCCTTCTTTCTCTCCAGCCAGGAGATGAGGGCGGGTTTGGGGCCTGCGAATCCTAGGGGAGAAGAGGCCAAGAGCGGACGGGGTGAGAGGATGGAGCCTAGAGAAGGTGCTTCCTCTGCAGGGGTGGGATACAGCCTCCTGAACCCTAAGAGAGAAGACCCTCCCCAACAATAGACACTCTTAGGCGCGTCCCGGCCGAAGCCTACGGGTCCCCATCCTCAAAAAGGGGTTGAAGGAGACCGCCGGGCCTCACCGAACACGGCCACATGGCCGTAGGTCTCCCGCATCACGTCCCGGTACAGGGCCCTCTGCGCGGGCCGCAGACACCCCCACTCCTCCGGGGAGAAGTACACGGCCACGTCCGCGAAGCTCACGGCGCCCGGCCTCCTTCGCCCCGGCAAGGCCTCCCCTTGCCTGCCGGCGGGGAGAGGGTCCGGAGGCGGCGCCATGAGTCCGGCGCTTTTCCCCTGGTTCGCCTCGGGGCGCCGGCGGGCCCGGGATCGTAGACGCAGCGGGACCGAACCCGCCCGGTCCTTGGACTCAGGCGCCGCTGAGGAGGCTCCAAGTGCGCCGGGACCAGCCTCTCTTGGGGTCATGAAAACGCTCCGATGTTATTCTTACCGGTCCTGCATGGATCTGGGTTAGAGCACAGGAAAGTGCCTTCGAGTGCTGTGGAGGCGCCGGAGACGCTCACCCACCGCTCGGCGGCGCCCGGGCCATCAACTCTTCACCCTCAAGCATAACGGCGCCACTGAGCTTCACGCCCTTCTCCCTCCCGTGCACGGGGATTGGGTGGCCCGCGGCAGAAAGCAAAGCGCACCTCTTGTGATTGGGTCTCGGCGGATCATTCCAGTTTGAAGGAAGCCGGCTGTAGCGTGCGGCCAGGCTCCTTCCTAGAGCCACAGCGAGCCCGGAGCGCGCACACCTGCTCGGTGCGAGGCGCTGTGCTGGGCGGCACGTGTCAAGGGACAGCGGCGCAGCCCTGCTGCCCAAGAACCCCCAGCACTGCCCTCCTCCGCAGCCCGGCGCTCGGCCCCACTCTCGTCAGAGCCCTGTCCGCCTTGCTCTGGGGCTCCGTGCCTCTTTGTACCCAGACTTGAACGACGTTCAAACATTTATTGAGCTCCAGTTGGGTTGAGCACATGTCCAGGAGCTGGGTATAGAGCAGGGAGCTCAACAGTCTCTAGGCAACGGAAGTTACATTCCTCTCGACAGCCTTCCTGATTCTCAGGTCTCCACTGAGCTTGACCCGAGGTTTAGTCCTCGGGCGCCTGCAGCTGTCCATGTCTGATGTGACGGAACATGACGTCTCCAAACATAACGCTAGGGACGGGAAAGAGGCGGCTCTAAGGGTACCTGCTCTCAGTGGTGCTTACAACCTAGTGAGGGAGACACACAAATGTTCAAGGTCTGGGTGCCTAAGGGGCTGGAAAAGCCCTGAGTGGAGCCAGAAGCCCCCAGGCAGTAGAGATATCATAATACAGTGGAGACTTCACTCCTAGCTTAGTAGTGTCTTCTACAAGCCTCTGAGGGCAGGGCAGCAAGCCTCGTGCATATTTCACCTCAGGTGACAGCCTTATTTCCAACATATTTACCTGTGAGGATTTATATGGGATCCACTATGAGAAAGCCACAGTAGTACCACTGACACACTCCAGGGAATTATGAGACAGTCTCTCATCTCTGAGTTGAGCACAGAAGATGATAAGCATTGTGAATCAGTTAAGAAGAAGATGAAAGACAATAGTAGCCCCCAACTAGCTGAAACATAGAGAAAGAGCTAGAGAAATTACATTGAAAGCAGTTGTTTACAACAAGGATGATTAGATGAGGCTGTCAAAAACTTGCTCTCACGGCCGTTAGGAAGGCTACTATAAGAAAAGAACAAGTGCTGGGGAGGATGGGTAGTAACTGGAATTCTTGTGCACTGTTGGTGGGAATGTAAACTAGTGCAGCTATGGAAAATAGTATGGCAGTTTCTCAAAAAATTAAAAATACAATTACTTCATGATCCAGCAATTCTATTTTGGGTATATACCCAAAAAGAATTCAAATCAGGGTCTTGAACAGATATTTGTACACACTTGTTGATAGCAGCATTATTCAAAATAGTCAATACGTGGAAGCCGGCCCGTGGCTTAGCAGTTAAGTGCGCGCGCTCCGCTACTGGCAGCCTGGGTTCGGATCCTGGGCGCGCACCGACACGCCACTTCTCCCGCCATGCTGAGGCCGCGTCCCACATACAGCAACTGGAGGGATGTGCAGCTATGACATACAACTGTCTACTGGGGCTTTGGGGGAAAAAAAGGGGAGGAGGATTGGCAATAGATGTTGGCTCAGAGCTGGTCTTCCTCAGCAAAAGGAGGAGGATTGGCATGGATGTTAGCTCAGGGCTGATCTGCCTCACACACAAAAAATAATAATAAAATAAAATATTAAAAAAAATAGTCAAGAGGTAGAAGCAACCCAAGTGTCCATCAAGGGATGAATGGATAAACAAAATGTGGTATATACATACAATGGAGTAATATCCAGCCTTAAAAAGGAAGGAAATTCTGACACCTGCTACAACTTGAATGAAACTTGAGGACATCATACTAAGTGAAATAAGCTGACAAAAAGACAAATACTGTATGATTCCACTTATATGATGTAGTCAAATTCATAGAAACAGAAAGTAGAATGGTGGTTGGATGATTTCTATGGGCTGAGGAGAGGGTAAAATGGGGAGTTGTTTAATGAGTATAGAGCTTCAGTTTTGCAAGATCCAAAAATTCTGGAGATTGGTTGCACAACAATGTGAGAATACTTAACGCTACTGAACTGTAAATTTAAACATGGTTAAGGTGGTAAATTTTATGTTGTGTGTATTTTACCACTTATAAAAATAAAAATAAATACTTAACAAATAGCAGACCAAATCCAGCAACATATAAAAAAGATTTTAATAAAGAAATGGAAAGATATCCCATGCACATGGATTGGAAGAATAAACATAGTTAAAATGTCTATATTACCTAAAGCAATCTACAGATTCAATGCAATCCCAATCAGAATCCCAATGACATTCTTCACAGAAATAGAAAAAAGAATACTAAAATTTATATGGGGCAACAAAAGACCCCGAATAGCTAAAGAAATCCTAAGAAAAAAGAAAAAGCAGGAGGCATCACAATCCCTGACTTCAAAACATACTACAAAGCAATAGTAATCAATACAGCATGGTACTGGTACAAAAACAGACACACAGATCAATGGAACAGAATTGAAAGCCCAGAAATAAAACCACACATATACGGACAGCTAATTTTCGACAAAGGTGCTAAGAACGTGCAATGGAGAAAGGAAAGTCTCTTCAATAAATGGTGTTGGGAAAACTGGACAGCCACATGCAAAAGAATGGAAGTGGACCATCTGCTATCGCCATTCACAAAAATTAACTCAAAATGGATCAAAGACCTGAAGGTGAGACCTGAAACTATAAAACTCATAGAAGAAAATATAGGCAACACACTATTTGACATTGGTTTTAAAGGAATCTTTTCGGATGACATGCCTACCCAGACTAGGGAAACTAAAGAAAAAATAAACAAGTGGGACTTTATCAGATTAAAGAGCTTTTATAAGATAAATGAAACCAGAATCAAGATGAACAGACAACCAACCAGCTGGGAGAGAATATTTGCAAAACATACATCTGACAAGGGGTTGATCTCCATAATATATAAAGAACTCACACAACTGAACAACCAAAAAACAAACAACCCGATCAAAAAATGGGCAGAGGAAATGAACAGACACTTCTCCAAGGAAGATATACAGATGGCCAATAGGCACATGAAAAGATGTTCAACATCACTAATCATCAGGGAAATGCAAATCAAGACAACACTAAGATACCACCTCATGCCCATTAGAATGGCTATAATCACCAAGACAAAAAACAACAAATGTTGGAGAGGATGTGGAGAAACAGGAACCCTCATACACAGCTGGTGGGAATGCAAATTGGTGCAGCCTCTATGGAAAACGGTATGGAGATTCCTCAAAGAATTAAAAATAGAGATGCCCTATGATCCAGCCATCCCACTACTGGGAATCTATCCAACGAACCTGAAATCAACAATCCAAAGAGGCTTATGCACCCCTGTGTTCATTGCAGCATTATTCACCATAGCCAAGAAGTGGAAGCAACCTAAGTGTCCCTCAACTGACGACTGGATTAAGAAAATGTGGTATATATATACAATGGAATACTACTCAGCCATAAAAAAAGACAAAATCGTCCCATTTGCAACAACATGGATGGGCCTGGAGCATATTATGTTAAGTGAAATAAGCCAGAAAGAGAAAGACAAACACTGTATGATCTCACTCATATGTGGAATATAAACCAACACATGGACAGAGAAAACTGGACTGTGGTTACCAGGGGCAGTGGGGGTGGGGGGTGGGGGGTGGGCACAAGGGGTGAAGGGAGTCATATATATGGTGATGGACAAACAAAAATGTACAACCCAAAATTTCACAATGTTAGAAACCATTAAAACATCAATTAAAAAAAAAAGATTTTATACACCATGATCAGACAGGATTTATCTCAGGAATGCAAAGTTGGTTTAACATCTGCAAATCAATTAATGTGATACATAATATATCAATAGAATAAAGACAAAACCCACATGATCATCTTAACAGACATGGAAAAAGCACTTGACGAAGTCCAACACCCCTTCATGATAAAAATACTCAACAATTAAGAATAGAAGGGAACATCCTCAACTGGATGAAAGGCTGAATACTTTCCCCATAAGATCAGGAACAAGACAAGGAGGTCCACTCTTGCCATGTCTATTCTATTCTATTCAATTCCACTCACCACTAATATTCTCATCATCTCTATTCTATTCTATTACATTCTACTATTCTAGCCAGGACAGTTAGGCAAGAAAATGAAATAAAAGGCATCCAGATTGGAAAGGAAGATGTAAAATTATTGCTATTTGTAGAGGACATGATATACAAACTCCTAAGGAATCCATTTTAAAAAAACACATTAGTACAGCCATTTTGGAAGATAGGTTGTCAGTTTCTTACAAAACCAAACATATGCTTACCATATAATCCAACAATCTTGCTCCTTGATATTTACCCAAATGAGTTGATAACTTATGTCTACACAAAAATCTGCACACAGATGTTTTCTCTTTTTTCTTTTTGTGAGGAAGATCAGTCCTGAGCTAACATCCATGCCAATCCTCCTCTTTTTGCTGAGGAAGACCGGCCCTGAGCTAACATCTATTGCCAATTCTCCTCCTTTTTTTCCCTTTTTCTCCCCAAAGCCCCAGTAGATAGTTGTATGTCATAGTTGCACAGCCTTCTAGTTGCTGTGTGTGGGACGCTGCCTCAGCACGGCCGGACAAGAGGTGCGTCAGGGCGCGCCCTGGATCCGAACCCGGGCCACCAGTAGTGGAGCGCGTGCACTCAACCGCTATGCCACCGGGCCGGCCCTGCACACAGATGTTTATAGCAGCTTTATTCATAATTGGCAAACTTTGGAAACAACCAAGATGTTCTTCAGTAGGTGAATGGATAAATAACCTGTGGCACATCCATAGAGTAAAATATTAGTGCTAAAAAGAAATGAGTTATTAAGTCATGCAAAACCTTGTAGAAATCTTACATGCATATTGCTATGTGAAAGAAGCCAATCTGAAAAGGCTATATACTGTAGGATTCCAACCACATGGCATTCTGGAAAAGGCAAAACCACGGAGACAGTAAAAAAATTCGTGGTTGTCAAGGGTTTGGGGAAGGGAAAAATAGGTGGAGTACAGAGGATTTTTAGGGTAGTGAAACTATTGTGTATGGTACTATAATGGTGGATACGTGTTGGTATATATTTGTCAAAACTCATTGAATGTACAACACTAAAATTGAACCCTAATGTACACCGTAGACTTTGGGTGATCATGATGTTTCAGTGTAAGTTCATAGATTGTAACAAATGTACCACTCTGGAGGGGAATGTTGATAATGAGGGAGGCTGTGTATGTGTGGGGGCAGAAGGATATGGGAGCTCTCTTTACTTTCAGCACAATTTTTCTGTGAACCCTAAACTACTTCAAAAAATAAAATCTATTTAAAAGATTTTTAAAATAATGATTCATGCTATGACATGGATGAAACTGAAAAACATTATGCCAAGTGAAAGAAGCCAGATACAAAAGACCACATATCTTATGATTCCATTTATATGAAATGTCCAGAATAGGCAAATCCGTAGAGACAGAAAGTAAATTAGTAGCTGCCAGGGGCTGGAGGAGGGGCGAATGGGGAAGCGATGACCAAGCGTTTCTTTCTGGGGTGACGAAAATGGTGCTAAATTGATTGAGGTGATAGTTTCACAACTTTGAATATACTAAACACCATTGCATTGTACACTTTAAATGGGTGAATTATATGGTATGTGAATAATATATCAACAAAGCTGTTTTAAAAAAAAAAACTATGTTGTAGTCATAGAAATGGAAAGATGGTCAGGGTACTAATTTAAAAACCACCAAACAAACGAAAAACAAGGCTTCCGGGGGGCATTCTAGGACTGTCCCTCCCCAAGCCTCAGCCCAATACCCGCCACTTTACCCCCTGGATTCCCCATCCCCTCTAGGCATTTTGTGCTCTCTGGGTAGTCTCCGAGTCTACAGATCTCGCCCAAGAATCGGTTTAGGTACATTGTGAATAAATGAGTGAGCAAAAATGGGCAGAGAGAGGAGGCTCTAAAGGGCCTCACCGAGCGCCCCCAGGTGGCCGTAAGTTTCTGGCATCCCGTCCGTACAGGGCCTTCTGCGCCTCAGACTTCATCACACCCACGGGAAGAAATATACGGCCACGGCCGCGAAGCTTCACGGCTCCCAGCCTCCTCAGCTCGGGTCCAGGCTCTGGGCTCTGGATGGGGAGCGGGGCTGGGGGCGGCACTTTGGACTCTTCCAGTCCCCAGGTCCTGGATGCTCCAACCGAGGGCCGTTGTCTTTTCTGGGCTGAGGAGACACTTCCCCGCTGGGCCCGGCGTCTGAGCCGTCCCGGATCTGGCTTCGTGTGGGGCCAAGCTGCGGCCGGAACAGAGGAATCACGGCGTCGTGGGTCATTCTGGTACTCAGAGTGGACAATGATACCGGAATATTCCCTAAGAGAATATGGCGGCGACGTGCCTTCACAACTATTATTCAGATGCAGTCGGAAGCTTGTCATTCGTTCCCTCCAGTTGATCTTAACAAATAATAGCTCCGAATACTCAGTTCTTGCTCTTAAGATTCCTAATCCCTCCTCGAAGCTTGCGGAGATTGGCTTGAGGACTGGGTTTCTGACAGCACCCAGTGATTGGACTGCTCCCATCGCTGAAATAACTAGGTCCGCGCTGATTGGCCTCTTGGGCCAGACTCTAGGACGCTGTTGCTAGGTAACGCCTAATAGAAGGCTGGTTTCGCACGCGCAGATCAGGCTTCCCGAGGAGGTTACAGTGTGGTGACCAGCATTGGTCAGTGTCCTCTGCGCGATTCTACCTCGGCTCCTTCTGTTCCGCGGACCCACAAGACCTCGGAGAGGGCATCCTGGCCGCAAAATGAACTGGGTTCCAGTCCTGAGAGAAGCCCATTCTAGGAGCTGAGCACATTCATGCAATTTCTACATTCCGGAAAGACCTCAGGCCTAGGAGTCAAGAGAACCTCTCTTGAGCCTTGCGTCCACCTCTTGGGAACTGTGTAATGTAAGCAAGTTACTTCACCTTGCCAGTGTAGGTCTCTTCATCTGTAAAATTGGGATCATACTATCTATGTGACAGACATGTCATTGAGGTTTAAATGAGTTAATTGTATATAGTATAGGGCATATGGTAGGCAGTTAATTCAAGGGAGTTATTATCTGAGGGAGATGGAACTTGGCCAACAAGAGGGATGTTTCTTAGCATGTTCTACTATCTTGAAACTGTGAGAAATACCATAAGTATATAATTTTTATTCTTGGAGGTTATGGTCTTCACCCTTTCTTCTTCAGAGTCCCATTCCTTGGCTATTCAGATATCTCCCACTCCAATAGCCCTGGTGCCCTGCTCACTCTCCCAGGCTGACTAACCTAGACTTCTGGAAGAGTTCTGGGTAATGCTTAACCTAGACTTCTGGAAGAGTTCTGGGTAATGCTTAACACTCTCAGTGCATCTGGATCTAAGAACTGAGACCCCAGATCTTTTGGCTACTTCTTAACATGTATCTGGATTTTTTTCTGCCACCAGAGGGTGGTTCTACTGATGCTTAATCAGAGGTAGTAGCCGGAAAAACACTTCAGGCTTGAAGGTATGAGGCCACTTCTCACTCACTCATTCAGATGATGTCCTTGTGAAAGCTGAAAAGGGCCCTGCACTTCAGGCACGAGTAGTGAGACATTTCTGAGTACTGCTTCTGTGGCTAATCAGCCCCTAGGCCCTGGAGAAGCAACAGCCACACTCAGGGAAGAGGCAAGGCCATGCACCTTGGGTGCAAATCCAAGGTAGAGAGTTTGCAGAAGGCCCAGCTACAGTCAAGACAACATATCTAATTCCAGGGTTTGCAATGGGGATTGACACAGACTTGGATGGAGATTTCAGGTTCAAAGGTGTCAGGGCATTATGAGTACCCGGCCATGGTCCTCAGCATCAGGGTGAGGCACCTGCTCTGCCACCGGTATCTCTATCTCCCGAGGTTTCCTGGCTTTCGCTCCCTTCCTTCTGCATCTACTTCCCCTTGTCTTCTGCTAGAAAAGAGAGAGAATCTCAGAACTTGGGCTGTAACCAGTTTTGGTCCATGAGGCTTTTCACTGTTCTTGGAGGGGTGAGAATGAGGGTAGTGGGAAAATTCAAAGACTTGAGTCAGAGCTCCCCTGGATAGTTGGTTAGGAGAGGTGCCAAGTCCTCACAGCTGGCTCATAGTCCTATAGAACCCTGGAAACATTAACCCCTCACCAAAAGCCCATCTTGTCCATGGGGATTGATAGAACACCTCAGTCAGGGGTATTGATCCCCACCTGTGAAGGCAGACCTTACCCCTGACCCCAACTCCTTTCCAATATCAGGAACCCTCTAGGGACTCCCTAGGACCAGTTCAGGAAAAAACCAGAATCCTGAGATCCTCAACCTGTAGAGAAACTACTTCAACATGCTTTACATTTCATATTTCTAAAGGCCCAAGATTAGTAACACATGAGTATTCAGAAAAGTGTAGCTGGAAACCTAAAAAAACCCACTAGATTCTAACCTCTTTTTTTTTTTGTTTGTTTTTTTGCTGAGGAAGATTCACCCTGAGCTAACATCTGTTGCTAATCTTCCTCTTTTTGCTTGAGAAAGATTGCCCTGAGCTAACAGCTATGCCAATCCTCCTCTATTTTTGTATGTAGGTTGCCACGACAGCATGGCTGATGAGTGGTATAGGTCCACGTCCAGGGTCTGAACCCACGAACCTGGGCCACCGAAGTGGAGCATGAGAACTTAACCACTAGGCCACGGGGCCGGCCCCTAACCTCTTTTTAATAAGTGGTACATTAACCCCAGTCTTAACCTGGAAGTGATCATGAACCTCGACTGACCTTGCATAACTCTCCCACTCCAACCAAAGGATATGTAGCCGGAGCTCCAACACTTAAGTCATCTTTGGGCTCCTTTCCAAGAGTTCATGTTTCCTTGTGAATTCCCACTTACAAAGCACTCTGATCCTCTGCCCCTCATTAGCATGGGACTCAACTTCTCCACCTTAATTTCCTTACCTGTTAAGCAGGGGTAATCATTTCTTCCTCTTAGGAATGTTGTGAAGATTAAATGAGATAATGTAAGTAAAGGTCCTCTTTAGAAACAATGAGGTTCAAGATTTGAGTTCAGTATGTGCTGAACAAAATTTACTTCTCCTCCTCACCCCCACATTATGACCCTCTCTCTCCATATCATTCACTGGAGAAAGGATGTGTGGAGAAAGGATAGTCAAGGGTTATTTTTAGAAACCTATTGTTATACTCCCCAAACCTAGAAGCAGCCTGGTGCCCCTTGGAATCTGAGAAGATGGAACTGACCTAGAAAAGGTACTGAAATTGTACCAGATAGTTCTTTAAAGGGAGATCTTTGTGAGTGATGAGCCCTTGAGGCCTTCCAAGAAGTCTGACTTTAGGCATACACTGGTCCCCTCATCTTGACCTGCCTTCTCTTTGGGATACCCAGCTTCCAAACACCACAGACCTCAACTTTTTGTCCCATCCAAGAAACAAAGGTGCTCTCAGATCCTGGGGAAGAAGAAATGAATCAGAGGTGGTTCAGGAGTTCCAGAGGAAGGGGTGGGGTGGGGTGATACAACTCTTGTGGGTCCTCAACTAGGTGTTATTAGAATCATTTTAACGTTAAGGAAACTGAGGCTCAAAGAAATTAAGTGGTTTGCCCAAGTCCACACCGCATGTAGGGGATGGAGTCAGGATCAGAATCCAAGTCTGTCTGGGGCGAGCCCAGTGGCGTAATGGTTGTGTGCGTGCTCCGCTGCTAGCAGCCTGGGTTCGGATCCCTGGCGCGCACCAAAGCACCGTTTGTCATGCCATGCTGTGGCGGCGTCCCATATAAAGTAGAGAAAGATGGGCAGGGATGTTAGCCCAGGGCCAGCCTTCCCCAGCAAAAAGAGGAGGATTGGCATGGATGTTAGCTGAGGGCTGATCTTCCTCACAAAAAAAAAAAAAAAAAAAAGAATCCAAGTCTGTGACGTCAGACCCCAAGCACTTAACCACTGCCAGGTACTGAATATGCTGTCTCTGTGACCCAGAGATTTAGCGCCTCAGAAGCATGGGGGTGGGGGGAGGAATTGGGGGGAGGGCGTACAGAGGGTCTTTGGCCCCAGGCCTCACATTCAGGAAACTCAAATTTAAACTTTTGATTTTATTCTCAAACAAGTAGTCTGGACCTCAAGACCATTAATGGATCTTAACTTACCTTGGCCTTATGTATTATTTTTCTCATAATTATTTTGCAAATAGCACAATTATATTGCAATGTATTTTTGTGTTAAAAGCATCACCTTGCTAAATGCATTTACTATATACCACTGTCTTAGTTTGGTGTTTTGGGGTTTTTTTTTTTTTTTTCATTTTAAAAATATGATAGCTTAAAAAAAAAAAGATAATAGCTAGGACCCTCCCGACTCTATATTAGACCCACATCCGCCTCGGGCAGCGGTCTGGAACCTCTCCTTCCCGCCCAGATCCTCCTCACTCGGAGCCCCTGGAGCACCTCTCATTTTGGATCCGGATCCTGAGAAAGTCCCTTAGAAAACCTAGCGACACCAGCTTCACCTCTTTTTCTCCCAAAGCAGTATGATGTCCTTTCCTGGCTAGGTCAACTTAGCCTTACTAAGAACAAGGCACGGTTCGGGCTCCAGGCTCTTCGCTGCCTGTACCAGTGCACCCCGCACCGCCACCCACGGCAGCTCCTTGCCGGTCCCTACGGTCGCGCGGGTTGATAGGACGTTTCCAGTCTAACGCCTAAAGAGGTGCGCGGTGATTGGGCCACGAAGGGAGGGGATGTTTGAATGCGCTCGCGTGGGAGTAACCTGCCGCCCAGCGGTTAGTGGTCCTCGTGGGGTGGGTGACCTGAGTGCGGAGAGGAAAAGCCACAGCCGGAAGACGCGTTCAGGGGCTTGCAGGGTTCCGAGACTGGGCCTGTGGCTGCCCATCTGCGGTGCAGCAGCCAGAGTGCGGCGTAGAACCCGGAGGCGCTCCCCGGAGAACTCGGCGTCCAGGGGTGCCCCTCCCAGCCGCGGCTTGGCTCCGCTGCGCTAGTGAGGAGATCGAGCTCAAGATCGCGGCCAGACTGTGTCGCAGTGGAATCCGAAATCCGTGTGCGAGTTTGGCGCTTAAATATCCTCAACAGGGCCAGCCCGTGGCTGAGCGGTTAAGTGCCCGCGCTCTGCTACTGGCGGCCCGGGTTCGGATCCCGGGCGCGCACAGACGCACCGCTTCTCTGGCCATGCTGAGGCCGCGTCCCACATACAGCAACTAGAAGGATGTGCAACTATGACATACGACTATCTACTGGGGCTTTGGGGAAAAAATAAATAAATAAATAAATAAAATTAAAAAAGATTTAAAAAAAATCCTCAACAATTGTCAGTTTTTTTCTGTAAAATAGGGGTGTTTGATCCCCAAAGATCGTTGTGAAAAACTCCTACAAAGAAAAGTCCTTGCGGAAGTCAAACACATGTGAAGATTTGTATGAAATGTCTAGAATAAACAAATCTGTAGAAGAAAGGCCAGGGAGAGGGGGGGAATGGGAAGTGACTGCTAATGGATATGAAGTTTCACTTGGGGTGATGATAATGTTCTAAAATTAGATTGTAGTGATGTTAATACATATATAAAAAGCCTTTGAATTGTGCTCTTCAAATAGGTGGCGTGTGAGCTCTATCTCAATAAAGCTGTTTTAAAATGTGTGAAAGTTCTTTGTAACTTCACCAAAAATTTGGTACACTCTACGTTTTACAAAATTTCCCCATCTGTCATCTAATTTGTCCTCCATCCAATCTTTCGAAGTGAGCAGCATTTTAGAAGGGAACACAGATAACTGCAGGGCAGAAGAGACAATGAGAAATGCCCTAGAAGAGGAGAAGGAGAGACTGAAAAAGGCTTCAGGGAGAGGCTGCCATTTGAGCTGGGCCTTCAAGGATGATAGAATCTGGACAAATGGAGACATAATGATGTCCTAGGAGAAGATGAGAAAGCATAGGATATATACCACAGTAATAATTAAATCAGTTTGGCTTTAGTGTAGAGTATTTGAGGGAGAGTTTTGCAAACATCTGCTTGGGTAATTTCATGCTATTAAAATGAACATGATATTTACAGCTTGATAGACTGGGTGGGGACATCCTAACTCTGATATTTATTAGTTTTGTGACATTTAGTCAATCACCTTATATCTCTGAGCCTCAGTTTAATCATAGTCTCTACCTTGCAAAGCTGTTGTGAAATTTAAATAGCATTGTTTTGTGTTGAATTGTGTCTCCCAAAAAGATATGTTCAAGTCCTAACCCCCGGGCCAGCCCCGTGGCTTAGCAGTTAAGTGCGCGCGCTCCGCTACTGGTGGCCCGGGTCCGGATCCCGGGCGCGCACCGACGCACCGCTTCTCCGGCCATGCTGAGGCCGCATCCCACATACAGCAACTAGAAGGATGTGCAACTATGACATACAACTGTCTACTGGGGCTTTGGGGGGAAAAAAATAAAGTTAAAAAAAAAAAAGTCCTAACCCCCAATGCCTCAGAATGTGACCTTATTTGGAAATAGGATCTTTGTAGATGTAATTGAGTTAAGATGAGATCACACTCGATTAGGGTGGGCCCTAATCTAATATGACTAGTGTCCTTATAAGAAGGGAGAACACCACGTGATGACAGAGATTAGAAGGATGCAGATGTAGACCAAGGAATGTCAAGGATTTTTGGCTACCACCAGAAGCTAGGAAGAGGCAACAAAGGATTCTACTCAGGGTCTCAGAGGGAACATGGCCCTGCTGACACCTTGATTTTGGACTTCTAGCTTCCAGAACTATGAAAGAATAAATTTATATTATTTTAAGCCACCCAGTTTGTGGCATTTTGTTATGGCATCCCTAAGAACCCAATACACTGGGGCCAGCCCCGTGGCTTAGCGGTTAAGTGCGCGCGCTCCGCTGCTGGCGGCCCGGGTTCCGAGCCCGGGTGCGCACCAACGCACCGCTTCTCCAGCCATGCTGAGGCCGCATCCCACATACAGCAACTGGAAGGACGTGCAGCTATGACATACAACTATCTACTGGGGCTTTGGGGGGGAGAAATAAATAAATAAAATCTTTAAAAAAAAAAAAAAGAACCCAATACACTTAGCATATGGTAGGCATTGATAAGTGTTAGTTCCTTCTCCTTCTCTGAGAATTAAATAAGCATTTTGGTCCTTATACTGTAGATAGCAGGGAGGTATTAAGCAAGGGAGTTATATGATTTTAAGATTTCAAAGAGGAGAACCTGGAGATGAGAAGAGGCTTTTGCTTTAGTTCACCCACATGAGAGCAAATGGGGGTCTTTATTCAGGTAAGAGTAGTAGAAATGCACAGGAGAGTCCTTTCCAGAACCTTCTGTGGTCTACTGTGTTCTAAAAGAATGGTGCGGTCTCCATTCTATATAATACTGTTCTATTCAGAGAAAATTCTTATGGATCCCAACCCAGTAAACCAATCTCTTGCAACTAGTCTGGGGAGGCCAAGGGTGGGTCCCAGATCCTATTTCATGGTTTTCTCCAACTTAATTTGTTAAAGCTCTGCTGCCTCCTTGTTTCTTCAGCAAACATCCTCCTTCCCTCTTTGAGAAGGAGGCAGATTGATACTTTGTCCTTTCCAAGACTCCCCAGGGCTGGAGAATGCAGTGGAGTGCACAGTTGCTCCCTCATTTCTTTTTTTGTGTGTGTGAAGAGATCAGCCATGTGCTAACATCTGCCAATCCTCCTCCTTTTTTTGCTGAGGAAGACTGGACCTGGGCTAACATCTGTGCCCATCTTTCTCCACTTTATACGGGACGCCGCCACAGCATGGCTTGCCAAGCAGTGTGTCGGTGCGCACCCGGGATCCGAGCCCACAAACCCGGGCCACCGCAGCGGAGCGCCCGCACTTAACCGCTTGCACCACCGGGCCAGCCCCCCTCATTTCTTATTTTCCCTGCATCCTCACCCTCTCCTTTGATTCTTTCTCTCTGCCTTTGATCTTATTGCTCCATGCTTGCTTGATTGCTTTCCTGTCACTGGCGACGAGACTGCATTTTCATCACCTATCCCACCTAGGACGCATTATGTGTCTACAACCAGGTTTTTGTCCCGCTATTCCACTAGAACAATTCTCTGCAAGTCCTGCCAACCTCTTCATTAAAACACTCTGCCACTTTCTTCCATTGGCTTTTGAATCCCTTTTTGTTTTGTTGGTTTTGTTGTATGCCTCCTCCTTCTGTCTTCTTTGTTACTTCCCTCATTTTTAAAGTACCTTTCCCCAAGTTTCAGGCATCCAACCTCTTTCCCTTGATTTTAATTGTTATTAAATCCTCTAGGCCAGTGATTCCCAACTGTGGAGGATTAGTCTCCCCCCCTACACACACACCCAGGGGACATTTGGCAATGTCTAGAGACATTTTTTGGTTATCACAAGGGGGAGGGGCATGGAGGTGGAGCGGGGACCCGGAGGAGATGTGTGTGTGCTACTGACATCTAGTGGGTAGAGGCTAGGGATTCTTCCACTAAACATCCTACAATGCACAGGGCAGCTCCTCACAAGAATTATCTAGTCCGAAATATTAATAGTGCTGAGGTTGAGAAATCCTCCTCCAGGCCTACACATCTACCTGGCTGCTAAATCGTTTCACGTGATTGTTGAGCCACGAGCTTGTTATTTTTTTCTAGACATTTTAATTGGCTATTCAACTATCCTTCAGTCCTGTTACTGACATATTAGACCTAATGTCCTGTTATCTAAGTCCCTTCTTTCATGGCTTTTCCCTGCCAGTCCAAAGAGTCTGCTAGGTACTAGTAGCTTAAGATAAATCAGTGGGAAAAAAACAGGCAAAGATCTTTTCAAGGAGCTTACATTCCAAAGGGGGAGAACAGATCATTTCTTTTTTTTTTTTTTTTTTGTGAGGAAGATCAGCCCTGGGCTAACATCCAATGCCAATCCTCCTCTTTTTGCTGAGGAAGACCAGCCCTGGGCTAACATCCGTGCCCATCTTCCTCCACTTTATATGGGACGCCGCCATATCGTGGCTTGACAAGCTGTGTGTCCGGTGCACGCCCGGGATCCCAACCTGCAAACCCTCGGGCTACCGAAGTGGAGCGCTAGCACTTAACTGCTTGCGCACCGGGCCAGCCCCAAGAGCAGATAATTTCTAATGAGCATAGATAAGTGATTTTTCCAGATGACTCTATAACTCTTCCTTTCTTTTCCATTCTCATCATTCCTCCTGTGTATAATACATTGCCCCCAAACTTAGTGGCTTAAACAACAAACATTTATCATCTCACAGTTTTTTGGGTCAGGAATTTGGGGGAGGCTTAGCTGGGTGGTTGTAGCTCAGGATTTCTCAGGAGGTTGCAGTCAAGGTGATGGCCAGGGTGGCACCATTTGAAGGCTTGATGGGGCCTGGAGTATCTGCTTCCAAGCTCACTCACACGGCTGTTGGCAGGAGGCCGCAATTTCTTACCATGCAGGTCTCTCCATAGGATTCCATACGGCTACTTACTGCATGTCAGCTGGCTTCCTCCAGCGCATGTGATCTGAGAGAGAGAAAGAGCTAAAGAGAGTGTCTTTTTATGACCTAGTCCCCAAAGTCACACTGTCACTTCTGCTTTCTTCTATTCATTATATTCAAGGCACTAGGTCCAGCTCACACTTAAGAGGAGGGAATTAGTCTCCCACTCTGAGGAGAAAAGATTCAAACAATGTATGGATATATTTGTAAAACCACCACACCTCCCTCCCTATTATATCTAGCCTATTTTAATAACTTGCCTCTCATATATATCCACTCCCAAACCCATCTTGCACAGGAGTTGCTAAAACTTCCTAAAGCATCATCTTAATTTTGTCTTGGCCTTCCTCAAAAATCTTCACTATACAACACACATGCTGGGGCCAGCATGGTGGCATAGTGGTTAAGTTTGCACACTCCGCTTCAGTGGCCCGGGGTTCGCGGGTTCAGATCCCGGGCGCGTACCTACACACCGTTCATCAAGCCGGAGTCTTGGTGACTCCGGAGTCACCGGAGTCTCACATACAAAATGAGGAAGATTGGCACAGATGGTAGCTCAGGGACAATCTTCCTCACCGTAAATAAATAAATAAATAAATAAATAAATAAAACACGTGCTAATGACACATATGTAATGGTTATCATTGAAGCATTGTTTATAATAGTGAAAGGTAGAAAACAATTTAAATTCCCATCAATAGGAGAGTGATTAAAGAAACTCTGAAATATCCACACGATGGAAAACTCAGCAGCTGTTGAAAACAACGCGGAAGTGCTCTATGCACTGCTAAGGAAAGAGTTCCTAGATATATTAAGTGAAGAGCAGAACACTATGTGTAGTATGCTACCTCCTGAGTATAAACAAGCAGGGGGAAGAAGAATAGATACTGATATTTGCTTTTATTGGCACAAAGAAATCTGGAGGATAGATAAAAACCTAATAAGAATGATTTCCTATAGGCAGCCAGGAATGAATAGAAAATTATTTTTAAAATGAAAACCATGTGAATGTATTATCTATTAAAAAATAAATGTAAAAAATCAATAGTTCCTTATTACCTGCAGTATCCATTCAATCAATTGTTCACTTATTCATTTAACAAATCTTTATGGAGTCAAGCATACCAATGCCTGGCAGTCCGCACTTTTTACCCACTACTTTTTTCCTCCAACTAAGCTGACCTTCACTGAGCCCTGAATAATCCTTTCACTTCCCATTTCTTTGAGGATCCCTCCCCAGTTTCTGAACTTTATGCCCTAAATCTGTGGTCTAATCCGGTGGCTCTCAACAGGGGCAGTGCTACCCCATAGGGAGTGTTTTATGAATTTGTGGGAGTGTTTTTTTGGTCACGGTGATGGAAGACCTTTTGGCATTTAATGAGTGGACCCAGGGATATCAGTTGTCTTACACAGAACCAGACAGTCCTGATCATTGAAAAACTGTCCCTTGTCCTCCACTGTTTTCAGAATGCCCCCATGGACATACATGTAGGTGAAAACAGGTTTGTAATTATTTGAGTACAGAACCTAAATTCATTTTATATATAAATACAAACTTAAAAGTACAGTTTTAATCCTGACTGTTCCAGAAAGGTAGACACCTGTATAAATTGAGGGAAGATTGTATTTTTGTTTGGTTTGGAACTTTACCAAGAATTGTTTGCCACTTTGGAAAAGCATGACACAGATGGCTACACTTGAATCTGAATCACCAACATGACCCATCTGTGACAGTCTGAGTTTGTAGCTGTTGTATTCACAGAAATCCTATGCGTAGGTGCAAGCATATGACCACTTCAGTGTGACCACTTCACTAGATCTTCTAGCAAAGTCCAACCCAAGCATTTACATATTGAGATATACATTATTAAAAAATTTTTAGAGAATAACATTATACAGAAAAGTGCACAAATCTTAAGTGCAAGCTCAATGAATTTTCACAAAGTGAACACACCCACATAACCAGTACCCAGCTCAAGAAACCAAAACCAAAACACGTTCCAGTCACTACCCTTCCCAAGGGTAACCATCAGTCCCATTTCTTACATTATAGATTAGTTTTGCCTCATTTTGAGTGTAATACAAATGGAGTTCAGATATATGAATATATATACATACTCTCTTTTGCGTCTGCTTCTTTTCCTTCTAAAATTCATTCAGGGCCGGCCTCGTGGCTTAGCGGTTAAGTGCGCACGCTCCGCTGCTGGCGGCCCGGGTTCAGATCCCCGGCGCGCACTGACGCACCGCTTCTCCGGCCATGCTGAGGCCACGTCCCACATACAGCAACTAGAAGGAAGTGCAACTATGCCATACAACTATCTACGGAGTTCTGGGGGAAAAATAAATAAATAAATAAATAAAATTATATATAAAAAATAAAATAAAATTCATTCATATTGTTGCCTGTATTTGTAATTTTTATTCTAAGTTATGTGTAGCGTACTATTGAATACACATTTTTAAATAAATGACTTTGTCCTTTAAATTATAGTAATGTTTATTTTTTAAAGTAGGAATGTAGATGGGTTATCTCTCTATTCGTTTATTTCATCATGGTAAAAGAAGCTTTCAAAATATTTATTCTAAAAGGCGTGCATTTCTTCTGATACACTGATGACCCAGTTATTTGCAGCTCCTGAGTTTTGCCCTCTGGACCTCTGCACAGGTGTGATGACCTGTGCACAGTCTCCCCTCCGGATCCCCTGTCCTTCAATTCTCGGATGATTCATCACTTTCCCTGAGAAGTCCTCTGCTCCTCTAGCTCTGCTCATGTGCTCTTTTGGGAACCCATATATAAACTGAGTTTAGCATTTACATCACTATGCACTGGTCTATTTACTTGTCTCTCTCTCTGAGGACAAGGATTCTCACTGTCTTCTTCATCATAATACCTTTTGTGTCTGGCATGTGGTTGGAGTTCAACAAATGTGTTGAACAGATAAATAGACACTTCAGCCCATATTTAGAGCCTTCTTGACCACCCAGGGCCCTTCCTGTCCCATGTCTAGGCCTCTTTCTCTGGAGGAAAGGTCATAGTGGTGTGAATTGGTTTTGTGTGTGTGTGTGTGTCATGGACCTTCCTGACCCAGCATTGCCACTCTAGTCCTAAGTTCCACTGTCCCTCCGCCTTCCTAGCCTGTAATATCAGGCACAGTCATTTCGAGAAACCTCTACCTGGACTTGTTTTCTGAGTGTTGTCTAGACCTGGCCTCCACCTGAAACCATAGGATGCCGGGAATTCCCTTTAGACAACACACAGCTGTCCAGCTCAACTTCCTCCACTTCGGTCGAGCCAGGTGTCCTCACATGCACCATCTGTGCTCATTTTCTGTGTGATACGAGCATTTGAAATGCCTTTAAGGAATATGTCTGCAATGTAGACTTTAAACCTCTCTCAAAAATGGCTTACTTTCTGAAATATCTTCACAGTAATTGCAGTAAGGACATTCAAAATTCAGATATTCCAGGGCCAGCCCCGTGGCTTAGCGGTTAAGTGCGTGCACTCCGCTACTGGTGGCGTGGGGTCTGATCCTGGGCATGTATCGACGCACCGCTTGTCCGGCCATGCTGAGGTGGAGTCCCACATACAGCAACTAGAAGGATGTGCAACTATGACATACAACTATCTACTGGGGCCTTGGGGAGAAAAAGGGAAAAAAGGGAGGAGGATTGGCAATAGATGTTAGCTCAGGGCCAGTCTTCCTCAGCTAAAGAAGGAGGATTGGCATGGATGTTAGCTCACGGCTGATCTTCCTCACACACACACACACACACACACACACACAAAATCAGATATTCCATTTTATTTAACGTTAAAACACTAGTATTTTTGTTGGTGATGGTATAAGTCTGAGTCCAATCAGGAGAGAAAAACCACATAGTAATTTGAACAAGGAAAAGTTTATTATAAAAATGTTTCAACTATAGCAGGGAATTAGAGAAAAGAGGGACTGGATTGTGTATAGTTTCCTAGGGCTGCCATAACAAATTACCACAAATTGGGTGGCTTAAGACAACACAAACCTATTCTCTCGTAGTTTTGAAGACTAGAAATCTGAGATCAAAGCATCAGTAGGACCACGTTCCCTCTGAGACCCTGGATAGAATCCTTCCTTGCCCCTTCCTAGATTCGGGTGGTTGTCGGCAATCTCTGGCATTCTTGGTTTGTAGATGCATTGCTCCAATCTCTGCCTCTGTTGCCACATGGCATTCTTCCTGTGTGTCTCTGTGTGTGTCTTCACATGGCATTCTCCTTTCCATGTGTCTGTGTCCAAATTTCCTTCTTCTTACAAGGACACCAATATTTGGATTAGGGCCCCCCCAACCCAGTATGACCTCATTGATTATATCTGCAAATTCTCTATTTCCAAATAAGGTCACAGTCACAGGAACTGGGGGTTAGGACTGAACACATCTTTTTGGGGGACACAATACTGCCCACTACAAATAGTAAGAAATAAAGAGAATTCTAAAGAATACAGGAATAAGAGATATAAGGAGCAGCCACTACCCTTCAGCCAGAGATATAGCACCCAAGAAAGAGCCTTTATTTGGGCCTCCGTGGGATGAGATCCAGAACTTTTTGGAGAGAGCACAGAAGTTGCAGTGGTGCCACTCTGGTGGAACTTGCTGGAAATCTCCCCTCTACGGTGCCAGGGAAAACTGTTCATGGGAAGGTGTCTCACCAGAGGCACTCCACTACAAAACTGTCCAAGGGGCATAGCAGGGGAGGCTGCTGGCCACTGTGCACTGCAGGAGCCTGGCACTGGAGAAGCTGGGAGCTGGGGAACCCACTTGCACTGCAGGGGCCTGCCAACAGGGCTCATTGGAACCAGGAAGCAAAACCTGTTCTTCTTGCAATGTCTCCCCAGCTGTCTACTGACAAAACTTAACATGATGTCAGCTGGCAAAGAAAAAATACTTAAAAGGTGCAGATTCATTTTCACAGAGCAGGTAAAAAGAATGAATTTGGAGCTGAGAGGTAATAAATTGATTAATAGGCAGCTCCCTTCACCCTTCTTGACTCTCTCTCCAATCCTCCCAACCTTCTCCTGACATCCTCACCATAAGCCCTATCACTTGACTATTCATTTCCTCCAACCTTGACACCTGCCTATCATCTCCCTCCTCACCACACTGCACCCCCCACCCCCCCAAAAGGAGACAAGGATAGAACTGATGGCAAATGGCTCTCTAGACTGGGGAAAGAAGGAGTTAGACCATGGGCAGGACCAGATTTCTCAGATGAGTAAAAATTCTAGCAACTCAAAGTAGCTGACCAGAGTGGAAGAGCCCCCAGAGGTGAGTCTTGAAAGCTCCTCACCAAGGGAACTAAATTGAGCAGGAATGTGCTGACACCTGGCTGGATGACATACTTCAGGATGGAGAGGACTGAAGCTGAGGGAAGCAGCAGAGCCAATGGCAATCTTGTATACAGGGATATAAACTCCAAATTCTTAGGGACAGGCACCTGTCCATGCCCAGGGGATAGCATATAAGAGGTGTGGAAATTTTGTCAAATGGTTGATGTAAATCAGAGTAGCAACCCAAACCCAAGGCTTCCTGTCATTTCTCAGGGGTGGTGCTCGGCAAAGAGCTATAACTGACCATCCCATCCATCTCAACACCCTGTAGCCACAACCCAACCCAACCCACCCTGGCTGATCTGAAGCTCAGGCTAGAGGCTTCTGCAGAGACAGTTACTGAGCAGAGCAGCTGGCTTGAGGACTAGAAGGGATAGGGCACTCTGAGGAAATAAGAGGCAGTTTTGGGCCCCGCCCAGCGGCGTAGTGGTTAAGTTCACATGCTCCACTTTGGCAGCCCAGGGTTCACTGGTTCGAATCCTGGGTGTGGACCAACGCACCACTCATCAAGCCATGCTGTGGTGGTGTCCCACATACAAAATAGAGGAGGATGGGCACGGATGTTAGCTCAGAGCCAACCTTCCTCAGCAAAAAAAAAAAAAAAAAAAAGAGGAAGATTGGCAGCAGATGTTAGCTCAGCGCCAAGCTTCCTCAAAAAAAAAAAAGAGGCAGTGTTTATCATCCTCTTTTTATCTGTAGCCTGAGACTTAACACATTTATCAGGCATATTTAGATGTGTCTTCTCACTTGATCTTGATCTTCAAGGTCTATTTTGAGATAGGCATGACTGGATTTATTTTTCCCATTTTACAAATGAGACCACTGAGGCCAGGAATAGTTAAGCAGATGGGAGACCCAGAGTCTAAAGGGGCCGGGAGTTTTTGAAGAATGATACACTGATGTGCCACTGATATGTCAATCTCCAGCCACATCACCTGCTCCACTGGAGGCTGCGTGGAGCCTCTTGCCACTGGCTCAGCACACACTGGCCACGCCCTAGAGTGTAGGAGTTGTTGAAATGGTAGTTACAAAGAAGGCAGAGGTGAGACCACGAGGCTATGAGGACTTGCCATTGCTGGCCTGGGCTGAGGTCTAAGACACCAGTCTACCTTAGACTTCAATTTGATGAACTGCAGCGCCCCAAGTCAGTGTCATGGGGCTAGGCCCTCCCTACCAGATTCTCAGACCCAGGCCCTTTCTTTAGGCTATTTCCTTTGCCCTTGGTGTTGACTTCTTCAGGAGACCTAGAGAATCAAAACTCAGATCAGGCATACTCTATTCCTGCAGGCTTTTCTTACTTTGGGGCCTGGGAAGCACCTATGTGTTTAAGCAGGAAAGTGAGAGCCTACAGAGGGTATCTCAACTCATCAAGGTTGAGAAGGATCTCCAAGCTCTCACAGCTGGAAACATCACCATACCCCTCCCCCTCCAAGGAACATCCTCAGGCAGCCAACCCTGATCCAGGGGGAGAGAGGACACCTCTAGCTGGAAGAGCTGCTGCCTACTCCCACCAGAAGTCTCATGGATTTCCAGAGGACCCAGCAGGCCTCACGTTACAAACAGAGTCGCTGTAGTCCTGGGATGGGTCCTTGGTTAGAGCTGGGGACTCATCACTTTCCACACCAGCTATTACTGATTCTGTACTTTCCGTGTCATCCTTTCTGTGTCATTACTTTTATCATTCAACCCCATACGAGAGAATTATGCTGGGCTGGGTAGGTTACCGTTGCACCTTCATCTCAGACCCAGGATTCTAGGCTTCAGGCTCTTTTGTTCTATCAAGAAAATACGTACTGGTTTGGACCTGGGAATCCTGGGGGAAGGAGAACTAGTGGAGGCACAGGCTTTGGTTAGGCGGTGAGGGAGCCTTCAAGGTGCAAGAAGCCGATACATGCCCACTTCTTCTCCACCAAGAGCCGGACTCCTGGTAAGGGTTCCATGGTGCAGCCTCTCCAAACAGCAGGATTCCATCCCTGATCCCTTACTACTAAAGACTATTTACACGCCACATCAGCCAGGCGCCTCTTGAAAGAGGGCTCGTGGGAGCGTGGAACAGAGAGGAAAGCGGGCGGACCCCACCGAGTACGCCAAGGTGGATACTGGTCTCCTGCAATGAGGTCCCTATACTGACCCCTCTGCGCCGGCCGCAGAAACCGCCACTCCTTCAGGAAGATGTACGCAACACTCGAGTGAAGTGAAGCTCAACGCCCCCCGCCTCCTTCCCACTTTGGCTCAGTTCATTCTCTCCAGGACACCGCGCGAGCAGTGGAGCCGGAGGCGGCACCAGCCCTAGTCTCTGGCCCCTGCACCACTCCCCCTCCCAGACTCTTCCCTGCGGCGTGAGAACCGGGTTGAGGAATCCAAGATGGTACTGGAACTGGCCTCAATGCGGCCTCTCTAGGAAATTGGGAATTTCACATATCGTTAGCACTCAGTTGACGTTTATTGGCCTAAAAACGAAAGAACCGGAAGATGCCCTTAAAAAACGTGGCTGCACTCTAGCTTCGCTACAGTTGCCTCAATCTCAAGAAACTTGGTATAGTCTTCGGCCACTGACTGGCCTTCAGAAGATGACGCCATCCGGTCCACTTCGGTCCATCGAGGACAACGCGATCTGCCCTCAACTATAATGGCGGCGCTGTTCACTTTGGCTTCTTGCCCCTAGGGATGATGGCTGCCAGGCGGCTTCACTTAGTTTCTCACCACCCCGGAAGACGGGGACCGGCGATTGGGCGGTGCCCGAAGGCTCGGAGAAGAAAGCCCTCGGCGGTTGGGCAGTGCTGGGTAAGGCTGGTTTTAAAGGAGCTGGAGGTAGGAGCCGCCGAAGACCCGGGATCCGCGTGAGGCGGCGGTGAGCGGCGCGCGGGGGAGGGCACCGAGCGGCTGGAGAGAGGGCGGGAGGAGGGAGGGAAGGAAACATTTGAACCATCTGGTCCCGGGCTGGGGAAAGCGCTGGGCGGGGATCCGGGGGGAGGGCGGAGGGAGGGGGTCTGTGGGCGGGACCTCCCGGGATTGGAGTGAAGGGGGTATCTGCTTGACAGTGGATCCCCGGGGATCCGGACTGAGTTCGTGATGCTCACGCTCTGGCTGCCCCTGTCTGAGTGGAGCTTTTCGGAGCCGAAGCTCAAAGGGAGATGTGGATCCTCGCGCGGCGTCTGATTGGAGGAACCGCGCTGTAGGATTCTTTCCGCAGGGATCCAGTCTAGGGGATTTGGTGGGGAGGGGGTGGGGACCGTCGGTGTGTGGGAGTACTGCTTTGGAGTCCTGCCACTCGCTGGGAGTGGATGAGGATCGCAGAGGAATCGGCGGGAACTGAGCCTTCCAGGACCGGGATCTCAGCTGATCCCGGGGGGTCTCAGGGCGGAATCTGCAGGGACAAAAGCCCCAGGAGGCTCGGGCCGTGAGAAAACTGGGACCGCTGCAATCCAGGTTCTCGCGGCAAGTGTCAGGCAGGGCACGAGTGATCCGCTGATCGCGGCAGCGGCAGCGGGAAGACACCCGCTCCAGGCGGCCAGCCGGGGGCGCCCTTCCGCGCCCCACGGCTCCGGCCCGTGGGCTACCGGGAGCCGCGGGCGGACCATGAAGGGCGGAGCCCCAGGGGATGGGCTGGCCCTCACTCCCCGCTCCCCCGCTCCCCCCCTACCCCAGGCTGCCGCCTGGGATCCCCCAGGGACTCCCCGGAGCCGCCGCTTCCCCCATGGACTTGCCCGGGGACTCCAGGTGAGAGCGCACCCCGCCCGCCTGTCTTGAGCCGGGGAAACGGGGAGCCTGGCGGCTGTACCGGGGAAACCACAGAGCCAACGACAGGCTTAGACGACTGTCCTCTGCTTCTCTCATCCTCCAGCACGCCTGGCCGGCCGCGTCTGTGTCGCCAGCCCCTGACTCGAGCATTATGGGGAGCCAGGAGCTCCAAACGGCCGAGGCTGCAGCCCCTGGGGGCCCCTTCGCCCTTGGAAAAGGCCTCTCGGCGAGTCCTGGCTGTGGTGCTAGAAGATGTCATGGCTGCCCACATGGTGAGCCCCCTGAACTGAGAAGCCTCCTTCTCCTCCAGGTCTCCTCCTCACCAAAGTCATACCAGATCACTAGTGAGGATAACCGAGGTCCAGACACCTCATTCTCACAGCCATTTCTCGGGTAGTCTTCTGAATACTGGAGTTCTGCTTGGCACTCACTTACTCCAACCTAGAATTGGGCAGGGTCTCCAGTGCCTATTCCCCGCTACCAACCCTGTTGGGCTGGAAACACATCCCTACAACTCTTTAAGTATGAGAAACCCTTCTGCTTTCTTCCCAGCCCAACTTCCAGGCAATCCTTGGGAAGCAGGCTGAGGTCTTTGGCTCCACTGCACGGACGAGAAAACTGAGGCCTCACATAGGGCAGTTACTCACCCAAAGTCACCCCTCTGCTTTTCATTGCTCCAAACAGCCTGGGTGAGATTACTCAGGTCCCACACCTGCAGCTCAGGACACTGTACTATCTGGCCCCTAATTGTTCAACTCACCTCTTCTTTGGGGATCTGGGGTGAATTCTAGCCATAATCTTTGTGGCATAGGGCACTGTTAGGCACAGAGAGGCCCTGTCCAGTCCAGCCTCATTCCATCACCTTGCTCTTGATACCTTCTCTTCTCCTAGGTCCCCCTGGTTCCCGAAGAGGAGCCCTCCACCCCACAGCACCACAGCAACCTTCGAGATTCTGTCCGCACCCAGCCACCTGTCTCGCCACCCCAACAGGCCATGTGGTCCTCGCAGGCCAGGTAAGCATGGCGGGATTGGAAGTAAGCTGAGGACACAGTTGAGCTCCTCTGATCTTCCTGTTCCCTCTCTAGGCCTCCCGACCCACTGCACTTATGCCGAGAGCCCTTGAGCCGCATCTACCAGCCCCCTTCTACCCTGAGGTGGCGATCAAGGACAACCCCTGGCCCAGAGGAGGGCCCTTCACAAAAGGTGGACTGGGCCCCCCAGCCTACACTGGTGGTGGTGCTAGAAGACATTGCCAGCCCCAGACCCCAAGCTGAGGTAGGGGAACTTTGGGTAAGGATCGGGGTTCAGGGACAGGCATTCCAGTGGGGATAGAAGACAGGGGGTAGGAGAGCTGAGTCTGGGGGTGGATTTTGCTCAGAGCAAAGAGAACAGCATTTTATGTGGAAGACACTACCTGAGCAAAGATCTGTACGAAAAAGTCTTTGGTGTGAACCCAGGCAGACATCTGGAGACTAAGAGAGTTGGGATGTGGGGAGCTAAGGAGGCCAAAAGGGGCTTCCCTGCCTCCCCACAAACATCCTATGTTTATATCCAGGGGTTCACCGATGAGACTCCCAACTTTATCCGCCCAGCGAGAAGGTGAGAGGGCTGGGGAAGGGACTATCAAGATGTCCAGGCAACAACTATTGTCCAGGCAGCCAGAGCTAGGGGCATCAGAATTTACTTGTCCAATCCTTCCTTGTAGCACCTTCAGAAGCCTTAAGGGACAGGGAAGTTGCTGGCTCAGGGGGGACCTGGACCTGGAAGCTCCCCTACCCTTTACTTTGCCCCTTTACCCCAGAGCTGAGTCTATGACGATGGTTCACCAGCCAGTGCCTCTGCCCAGGGATCTGGAAGCCCCGTTCCGGCCATCTTCCTTGCCTGCAGACCCTGCGGAGAGCCCACCACCAGGTAAGGACTCAGATTGAGGGATGAGACTTGGGGCTCTGAAGAATCTTAGCTGAGCTTAGAAGTGTCAGGTACAGAGCTGGGGCTGGGGCTTAAGCCCCTCCCAGGGCAGAAGATGAGGTTTAGACTTCGGAGGCCTGAAGTTCAACTTCTAAATTTAGGACTTAGTTTTTTAGGGGTGGGCTTATTTCTCTGTGGGCAAAGTTTAGTGTTTGGGGGAGGGCCTGAGGCTACTCATGGGGGGCTTAGACACCTGCAGCTGAGGAATGCCCACCTGACCCTCTCCTTTCCTCAGCCCCAGATCCTGTTCTGGAGCCCCCATCGACCCCACCGCCGTGCAGCCTTTTACGTCCCCGCCTCAGTCCCTGGGGCTTGGCTCCCCTCTTCCATTCCGTCCGCTCCAAGCTGGAAAGCTTTGCTGACATCTTCCTCACGCCCAACAAAGCCCCACGGCCCCCACCCCCATCACCCCCCATGAAGTTGGAGCTGAAGATTGCCATCTCAGAGGCCGAGCAGTCCAGGGCTTCTGAGGGCACTACATCTGTCAGTCCCCGGCCCCCTATCCGCCAATGGCGGGCCCAAGACCACAATCCCTCAGCACTTCTCTCTAAGCCCTCTCTGGGCCGAAGCCACTCCTGCCCTGATCTGGGACCCCCTGGCCCAGATACCTGCAGCTGGCCCCCTGCTCCACCCCACCCAAGCCGGCTCCGGCCCCGGCGGCACACTGTGGGTGGTGGAGAGATGGCCCGAGCCCCGCCACCCCCTCGGCCCTGTCTCCGGAAAGAGGTCTTCCCTCTTGGAGGAGTGGGAGGCCCTCCTCCCCTCGTCACATCTTGCTCGTCTACCGCATCCACTTCCTCCTTCTCTGAACCTGCAGAACCCAGGTAGTGCTCTCAATAAATCCTCCACAAAGCCCTGGCCATAGTCTGGGCCCAGCCTCCTTCCCTAGTATCCAGTGGGCAAGAGATGGTGATGTTGCTGTGAATGTTGTTTGTCCCTGAGCCTTGACCTTCTCTGCAGGTTGGGCTCAACCAAGGAGAAGGAGCCAAGGGCCTCAGAGGACCAGGTGCTCTCAGACCCTGAGACCAAGGTAGAAGTACAGATGAGGGGGAAGAGATAAGTGGGAGCCTGAGCCTATGCTGCACTCTTACCCTCTGGCCCACTTTTGCAGACCATGGGAAAGGTTTCTCGATTCAGAATTCGCAGGACACCAGCCCGTTCTCAACTAAACCTTACCCCAATGGGGCTGCCTCGACCAATCAGGTGAGAGGCTCATTGTGCATGGAGCTGCCTTGGCCAAACAAGTGTAGGCTCAGATCCCCTGAAGTGTGGCTTTGTCTCCTCTCAGAGAGCATAATCCAGCTTGGAGGAGTCAATTTAGTCTGGACATGGTTTGCGCTTAGAACTATCTGTCTGCCTCGGGCAGCACTCCTGGCCCCTGGCATGTCCCAGAAACTGAAATACAGACCAGGCCTTGCTTATGCCTTCTCCAGGTCCCACTGGCCCCAGGTTTCTCAGTGGGCTCTGCTCTTTGCTTACAGGTTGAACAAGAAGGAGTTCAGCTTGGAAGAAATTTACACCAACAAGAATTACCAGTCACCTACAACCAGGAGGTGAGAAACTTTGAAGGCTTGGGGGTGCTAGAGGGAAGGCTGGAACCAGGGGGCATGCTGGTAACCAGCACCCCTCCCTGCCTGGTCCAGGACTTTTGAGACCATCTTTGAGGAACCCCGGGAGCGCAACGGGACTCTGATTTTCACCAGCTCAAGGAAGCTCCGGCGGGCTGTAGAATTTCGGGACAGCAGCCTTCCTCGATCCCGGCGGCCATCTCGCGGGGTCCGGGCTGCAGCTGGCAGGACCCTTACTCCCAATCTGGCCCCCAGCCCAGATGTGGGACCCCTGCTGCAGCAGCGGCTGGAGGAGCTGGATGCCTTGCTCCTGGAGGAGGAGGAAGTGGATAGAGAGCGGCCCCATCGGACCTAGGAGCTCCATCTGTTTGTCTGTTCATCCGTCCTGGAGAGAGGGGAAGCCTCTGAGGCAGTTATATTTTTTTTCTCTATATTTCTAGTAAAGTTTTCGATATGTTTCTGATTCTTTTGTATGTCTCTAGCTGAGTTTGAGACTGATTGCCAGTACTGGCTGATTTTTCTACTTTGGCCCCTAAAGACTGGGAAATGGGGGAGGTGCTAGGGAAGGTGATGAGGTTTGGATACAGGGAGTGGGTGAGGGGATGGTCATTGGAGATACTCTCCTGAGAATTTTCCTGTGTGGAGGGATACTTCTGAATCTGCTCCAGAAGATACTATGACCCTGGACCCTGGTAGGGTTCTCCCAATTCACTTACATCAAGGAGGTGCCTGAAAGTCCCAGAGTGGACTAAGGCCTTGATCAAGATGGCCCTGGATTCCTCCTAACATGCAGGCCAGGACCTGCTGCTGGATTCAGAGCTAAGAGTAATCAGCTCTAATTGAGCACCTACAACAACATGTCACAGGTACTTGACCTGCACAGAGCCCTGTGAGAAAGAATTATACCCATTTTATCCATAAGAAAGCAAGTTGAGTGCAACAATACAATGTCCACATTAAAAGGGTAACCCAGGGGGCTGGCCCGGTGGCATAGTGGTTAAGTTTGCGCACTCCTCTTTGGCAGCCCAGGGTTTGACCCACATACTGCTCATCAAGCCATGCTGTGGCGGCATCCCACAGACAAAATAGAGGAAGATTGGCACAGATGTTAGCTGAGGGCCAATCTTCCTCACCAAAAAAAAAAGGTAATTCAGGCAACCAGAGGCCAGAAGCGGCACTCTACATCTTTCATAACTTAGAGGCAGAATAGAGCAGTAGCCAAGAGCACAGACTGGAGCTAGGCTTATTGAGTCCAAATCCTGGTTAGGAAACTGAATGTTTGAGCATCAATTCCCCTCCCCCTTCGTAAAACAGGACTGATAGCAGTATCTTCCTAAAAGAATCCTTATTGCCAAATAAGTCAATATGTGAGAAAGTGTCGGGCACACAGTGCAAGGTATTTTTTCTTGTTAGCACGCGGAGACCACAGGTCAGCACTCTCCTACTGAACCCAGCAATAACAGGACGCGGTTTCCTCCGTGCTTCTGGCGCTCGCATAGCACGCCGCGTGCTCGGGCCACTCCGCGCCGCGGGGGATCCTGCTGAGCCGCCAGCCGGATGGTGATATCACCAAGCGCGTGCGCGAGAAGCCAGGCAACCTGTTGGCTAAGCCAAGCGGCGGAAAGGGAGAAGACGTAACTGGCTGTCGACAGGCACCTTCCGCGGCCGCGCGCCGCCCAGCGGCCAACCGACCCCAGGGTTCGCGCACCACATCCCGACTCCTCTCCTTGACGCCGTCAGAAGGTGGGCCAATGAACGAAGAGCAGGAAGAGGCGGGGCCATCTGGGGGACCGCCCCAAGCACTTACTTCTAACCAGTTGAGTCACAAGACTTCATGAGGGGCGGAGCTAATCTGATGTATACCCAATCCAAGCTTTGAGGGCGGTTACATATTGCCCTCTCCCTCGAGCTTGACTCCGCCCTTCATCTTGACGTACACTTTTCAACCTATCAACGACTGAGCCTGTGGAAGGGTGAGGGAGAGGGGGCGGGGGGTGGGAGGAGGCAAAGAGAGGAAGGAGGCGTAGGCTGAGGAGGAAGAGGGAGGAGGGGTAGGGAAGTCCTGGCGGAGAGGAGGCCCCAGACTCCAAAGGAGACAACAGGAGGGTGCGCTGGTGCTTCCCCGCTGTCCAACGGCCGTTCCGGATCCTTTAAGGTGCAAGTCAGACAGAGACGGAGGAAAGGAGGAAGAGACTTTTATGTCGGCAGACAGAGAAGCTTTACCCGTCACCGTTGCCTCACATCCGGGGCTTTGGAGGGCTGGCCCCCGCGGCCCCGCCCCCCCGCGCCTTTCATGGCGACCGGAGGCGGAGGCTGGAAGAGTTGGGCCTGGAGGAGGCCCCTTTAAATCTCCTTAAAGGGGTGACCACTGAACTCGGCAGACTACAACGCCAGCCTTAAAGGGGAAACCGCCGAACAGAAGCTGACAAATTGAGAACTGTGCTGTTGGGAGAATTGGAGCGAGTGGGGATTCTCACCTCTTCTACCCCCGCGCAAGAAGTCCTTTAAATTCAGCTTAAAGGGGAAGCGGCCGCTTGTGGAGGACTGGAAACGAACTCCCGATCCCTTAAAGGGGCGGCCTACTGTTTCGAGGACCCCGGACTCCTTAAAGGGGTGGCCTCTTTTAGCCGGAGGACTTGAGACACTTTTAAAGGGGAGGTCTGCGTTTCGGTCCGAGCTTTCGGCCGCTTTTAAAGGGGTGGCCCTTCCTCTTCCTCGGGGAGACTTGTCTCGACCCCTGGCAGGGGGCGGCCACCGCACAAGGCCGGCCGGACACCATCGGGTCGTCTTAAAGGGGCCAGGGGCTGGACAACTTGAGGCCTCGCCTTAAAGGGACGGCCGTCCCGTTTTCGCCGTCTCGGCCCCGCCGGCCCCACAGCGGGGGCCCTCGGGCTTGTCGCCCCGGGGGCGGCGCCGGCTTCCCGGGCCTTGGCCTTGGGGCAAGCTCGGGGCCATCAGATCCTGCTTTGAAAGGGAAGCCGTGGCCTTCTTGTCCCTGTGCAGCCGCCAGCGCCGCGCCTGTGACCCCGGGCCTGTGGACAGGCCGCTTCGGGCCCCGCCGCCTCCGGATGCGGCGCTGAGGGCGGTCGCCATGGAGACGGCAGCGGCCGCGGCTCCGGGCCCGGGCTGGGCCGCTGAGGGGGAGCGGCGGCGGCGGCGCTGCTCGCGCCGAGACCGAGACCGGGAGCAGCGGCGCCGCCGAGGTCCGGGCGGCGACGCGCCCCGGGCCTTGTTGGCCGCCCCGCGCGGCTCTTCGTCTTCGTCGTCGCCGCCGCCGCCCGCCAGGCCCTGGTCTTCAGCTTCGTCAGGAGAGCGGCCCGGAGGCCCGAGACGGCGGCGGCCGCGTCCCAGGCCTCGGCCCCCGCGACCCCGAGCTCGGAAGCGGCCTGCCGGCTCGGGCAGCCGCGGGGAGGAAGAGGAGGAGGAAGAGGAGGGGGGCGCAGACGACGGAGAGGCCGAGGAGGAGCCTGAGGAGGAGGAAGAAGAGGAGGAGGATTTGATCGATGGCTTCGCCATCGCAAGCTTTGCCAGCCTCGAGGCCTTGCAGGTGGGGCCTGATTGGGCTGGGGACCTTTGGGGGCTTCAGAGGGGCAGTGAGAGGGTACGGGGTGCCTGGAGTGGGTGGAGTTGAGGGGGGAATGCTGGCACCCCAAACCAGAGCAACCGGCTCCTCTGGCCAGGCCTCTGCCCCACCCTGGGGTGGGAGGAGGTAGAGCTAGTCTCCAGGGACCAACCAGGTTACCGGGCCTGAGAGCCACTTTGGTAGTCTGGTCACCTCTAGAGAGATCGGGAGCTTTTCTTTCTTCATCTACTTTAGTCCCACCTCCTCCTCCACAGAAGGATGCATCTCTTCAGCCCCCAGAGCGACTGGAACATCGGCTGAAGCATTCTGGGAAGCGGAAAAGGGGGGGCTCCAGTGGGGCTACTGGGGAGCCAGGGGATAGCTCTGATCGAGAACCTGGCCGGCCTTCTGGGGATCGGGCCCGAAAATGGCCCAACAAGCGGAGAAGGAAAGAGGTGAGCTTGTTCCAGGTCTCTGTCCTTTAAAACTCTGGCCAAAATGGCCTTCACATCGATGCGTTTTCCATCAAGTGTCACTAACCATCATTAAAACTGATCTCAGTCTCTAAGGACAAAGAGGAAGACAGAGCAAATTTGAGCTCCCACTCCTTCTTTCAGGTCTGACAAAGACATGTCCGCAGTTAGACTTGCCTGATTTTGGCTGATACTCAGTCTGCTTCAGATATGTTGATAATTCAGAGACATATCAAAGAGAGTTAGTTGAATCGTAAACGAATTAGATGTGGTCTCTGCCGTCCACCTTGAGGCAGTGGCAGTCTAGCAGGAAAGAAACAATCTATGAGCAGATACCTAGACCAAAACCTGAGAAGCTACAAAAGGCAGAGATCTGGGAGAGATGCTGCAGAAACCCACATGAGGAAGCCACTCATTCTGCCTGGGGGATGGGAGGAGGGTTGTGGTTAGGGAAAGCCCCCTAGGATGTCTTAGTCAGGCCTTGAAGGATAGTCATAAGTTTGTTAAGAGGAGAAACTGGGCAAAGTTGTTTTGGGCGAAAGCAGAGAGATGTGAGAATCTGGTATATTTGGAAAATGAGCAGAGCATTGGGAGCAGGTGGGTGGTAGTAGTGGGAAAAATAGCTAGAAGGAGATTGAGAGTAGGTCATGAGGAGCCTTGAGTGCCTTGCCGGGCAATTTAGACTTTATCCAAAGGCCTCGCCAGTCAGCCACCCTTACCTCTGGACTCTGGTCTTTCTCAGGCCTCCTCCCGTCATTCTCTGGAAGCTGGATACATAGTAAGTGCTCTCCACCTGTACTGGCCCCTCCCCTTTCACTCCCTTTCTGAAAGTCCCCTCTTGACCTTGGGCCCTACTCTTCTTCCCTTTTGTGACACCTCTGTCTTTCCTTCTCCCCAGTGTGATGCGGAAAGTGATCTGGACGAGAGGGTGAGTGGGGCTAGAACTGGGTGGGCAACGTTACAGCTTGTAAAATGAACTGTAGCTTAAGGGTCTCCTATGGGCAGCAGACAGCCTCCCCTTGAGTGGGGAACGTGGGTTAGGTTGAGCCAGGATTAGATTTGGGGGAGGGAGATGGAGATTAAGAGGGTAAATGATTTCTTCTCTTTGGTGACTAGAGCCAATTGACCAAAGAATGGGTGGCCCCTGCCTTAGTGTGCCATCCTTTCCAAAGCCCTTGAAGATACCACTGGTTCTCCACAGAAATCCAGGGTGGCTATGGAACCGAGCTGGTCCTTCCTGGTGGCCGTTAGTCTGCTCTTAAAGATTAGAGTCTAAACAGAGACCATGGGTCGTGGCAGTGAGGACACTAAACCGTTATGGTCACTGTAAAAACATATCCTATAAAGATGTATTTCAGTTTATTGGTAGGCTGATTTGGTTGTTTTGAAATAATGTGACCTGGCAGTTGATGTTCTTCCCTTATAACTAACTGAATTTGCACTCCCTGATGTGTGTCTTGTTTTAGTTTAAAAAGTTGGCTGGACAGGGACTGTGGTGAACTAGAGAGTTCTTATTCATCTAAAGGGGGCAGCCACTATCCAGTTCAGCTGGTTGTTGCCATGTGAGAATAGGGGCCTCTTCTCAAGAGAACCTGCAAGCCTGAGTTTGTATGAGGAATCTCTGGATTTCTCAGTATCAGCAATTAGTTTAAAATTTGTTGCTAACACTTGTGGACCGAACAAATCTGTAAGCCAGGTAGGCGTATGGGCCAGCAGTTAGTGACATCTAACGTTTTTGCTGTGGTTTGCCTGCTGCTTTGCTACTTCGGTGCTGTCTCAAGTCAGTCCTCCTGGCTATCAGATTCTCAGGCTCAGCTGCTCCACCCTTTTCCCCAAGCGTAGGCCCCCTATAGCCCTCAGTCTTGGATGGTTTTCAGCTAAGCTGATGGAATAGACTTACTATCACTGCCGGTTCCTAGCAGGCTCCAGAGGCTGTTGGCCTTCCTGGGTGAGGGCCTGGCCTGACCACAACCTGTCCCTACCCTTCTTCCCCAGGTCTCCGACGATGACCTCGAGCCATCCTTTACTGTCTCAACCAGCAAAGGTTGGTCCCAAGGGTGGGGGCTGGAGACAAGAAAGGAAAATTGGGTGAGCATGGGCCTCAACTGAATAGTCTGCCATTCTGCCCTCACAGCCTCGGGCCCCCACGGCGCCTTCAATGGGAACTGTGAAGCAAAACTCTCCGTAGTCCCTAAAGTGTCGGGCCTGGAGCGGAGCCAGGAACAGCCCCCAGGGCCCGACCCGCTGCTAGTGCCTTTCCCCCCGAAGGAACCACCGCCTCCACCGGCCCCTCGGCCTCCTGTCTCACCCCCTGCTCCCCTGCTGGCCGCCCCCAGTCTGCCACCCCCACCCCAGCCCCAGCTGCAGCTTCGGGTCTCGCCCTTCGGCCTCCGCACTTCTCCCTATGGCAGCAGCCTGGACCTCAGCACTGGCAGGTGAGTGATCCAGAGGTTTGGTCTGGTCTGGAAGGGTCTGGTCATTTTGGCGCCAACCCCTGCATTCTGTGGCTGGGACATGGGATGGTACCTGTGGGACGTGACCTGAAAAAGGATTCTGAGGCTGAAAAGTTTGAGAGACACTGGGTGAAACAAATTTAAAGAAATTACCGCAGGACTTATCAGAACTCTTTGTACATTCCCATGCAGGGGAATCCAGTTTGTGCCTTTTCCCAGTTTTTATGCTGGGGAGACCTTTTTGCAAGGCACAGCTGCTAGGAATAGTGTTCTTCGGAACATACTTTGGGAAATGCTGACATGATTAAGAGTGCTGGCTTTGGTGTCAGTCAGACCTGGATTCAAATTCTTGCTCTGCCACTTACTGGCTGTGTGATTTTTAACAAGCCACTTAGCCTCTCTGAGCCTCAATTTCCTCTTTCTGTAAAATGAAATATAATAGTACCTTCATCCTAAAGCTGGTGTGAGGATTAATTATGAGTTAATGCAGTGTTTCCCAAAGTGTGTCTACTCACCGTTAGCCATACGTGAGATAATTTCAGGCATTACGTGAGTAAATTTTTCTCAGCTTTTACGTGCTTTAGAAAAATATGACTAGTACCTCAACCCCTGGATTTCACATGTTATTGGTTGGGTGAGGCTAAATAAAAAGGAAAGAAACTGAGTTAAGTTAAAGAAAGGAGTAAATGGTACAGGTGGTTACATGGATGCGCAGCAATTGGGAAGGTGGTATGAAATGTTGGAGAGTTGGATTAGCATATAAAGCAGGTGCCAGCACTTGGCCTACAATAAGTGCTTGCTAAAGGGTAAGATTATTGATATTATTATGACTGCTGCTATCTGTTATTATTGTCATCATCATTATCATTCTTTTTCTTATTATTGAGAAAACTAAGGCTCAGAGAGGGGCAGTGACTTGCTCAAGGTCACCCAGGGTGTTAATGGCAAGATGGGCCTAGAATTCAGGTCTCCTGACTCTTGGGCCAGGCCAGTGTGGCGCTGCTTCCACTGTCTTAGGATGGGAACCCAGGTGGCCTGATATAATTAAGCGTCAAAGTGAATGATATGTTTTGTGCTGTGGTTGAATCAGAAAAGGGAAAGTCATGTGGCCAGATATGTCAGAGGCAGCTGTGTGGAAGAGACCTAGAGAGGGAGAAAGGGGATTGTTGGGTGTGGGAGGTACCTCAGTCTGAGGATGGGTTCCCTGGGCGGGGGTGGGGGTCCTGGCGGCCGGTTCTGCCACCTTCCGTGTTGGAGAACCAGGGTCAAGGTATTGCCCAGGCTTCTGACCCCTTCCCGTCAGAGCTGGCACCTCCCGACCCCTCACTCATCTCCCCACTTCTCTCCCCAGCTCTTCACGGCCGCCCCCCAAGGCCCCGGCCCCTCCCGTGGCTCAGCCTCCCCCCTCATCATCCTCTTCGTCCTCTTCCTCCTCATCTGCCTCCTCCTCGTCCGCGCAGCTCACCCACCGGCCCCCGACGCCCTCACTGCCCCTGCCTTTGTCCACCCACAGCTTCCCCCCTCCTGGGCTGCGGCCCCCCCCACCACCCCACCACCCCTCCTTGTTCTCCCCTGGCCCCACTCTGCCCCCACCCCCACCCCTGCTGCAGGTGCCAGGGCACCCTGGGGCCTCAGCCGCTAACGCCCTTTCTGGTGAGTTTGGGGTCCTGGCCGGGGGGTGGGGGGCCATGGCCCCGGGCTTGGGCCCAGTTGGCTTTGGGGCATCTGGACCTTAGCAGACAGCAGGGCTTGAGGAGGGAGTGGCTCAAGGCCAGAAGGGAAGGCCAGTCACCTGGGCCTAAGGAGGCTGACATGGTGGCAACAGATGTTAAAGCCTTCTCCCCCTCCCCTCCCACAGAGCAGGACCTGATCGGCCAGGACCTGAACTCTCGCTACCTGAATGCCCAGGGTGGCCCCGAGGTGGTGGGGGCAGGGGGCTCAGCCCGGCCCCTGGCCTTCCAGTTCCACCAGCACAACCACCAGCACCAGCACACCCACCAGCACACCCACCAGCACTTCACCCCTTATCCCCCGGGCCTGCTGCCACCCCATGGCCCCCACATGGTGAGCTCCTCATTGGGCTGGTGATGAGGCTCAGAGACCTGGGGGGAGGGTATGGCTTCCAGGGGAAAGCCCTGGATCCCTGGCTGGCAGCTTATTCTTCCCTTCTCTTCCCTAGTTTGAGAAATATCCAGGAAAGATGGAAGGCCTTTTCCGGCATAATGTGAGTGTGTGTGTGTGCACATGCGTGTGTGTGTGGTGTGGGCATGTGGCCCATTGACGACTGTTGCGGTCCAGTCTTCAGCTTCAAAAGCAAGAGCCTTGAGCCTGAGAGAGCTCCCTGGGGAGGGTTTAGGGTGGGGGCCAAAGGACTGATGGGCAGACCAGACGTGGGCTGCGCCTCCACCCCCAGCTTGGACTAGCCCCGTTCTCTCCACAGCCGTACACGGCCTTCCCTTCCGCAGTGCCCGGCCTACCTCCGGGCCTCCCGCCGGCTGTCTCCTTTGGCTCCCTGCAGGGGGCCTTCCAGCCCAAGGTGAGCTCCCAATCCAGACACCACCACTACTGCCTCCCACCCCTTACAAACCCAGACACCTCCAGATCCACATACCTTCTTCCCCTTCCCCAAAACCAGGCCCGTCCTTCTGCCCTCCCCCGTGGACCCAGGTTTCTCCAACGCCATGCTCCCTCTCTGTCCCAGCCCCAGCTTGGTTCTAGACCCCTTTTATGCCTGGTGCCAGCTTTCCTGACTGATCCCTCCACTCCCCTTTCCCAGAGCACGAACCCCGAGCTGCCACCACGACTGGGGCCAGTGCCGAGCGGGCTTCCCCAAAAGGGGACACAGGTGAGGGGGGGCCGAGGCAGGTCCTGGGGGAGCTGGAAGATCTGTCGAGGGAGAGCAGGGTTGATGTGAGAGAGAACCACTGATCTCTCTCTTTAATATATGATCAGGGGTGTCTCTGACAAGAGGGAATTTCTGTCAATGACAGGATTTCCCAGGCATGAGAAATAGGAATTTCATGAAGTTGCCCCAGAAATAAGATTACTAGGACAGTGGTTTTTGTAGGGGTTTTCAAATTTTTTAAAGTCACAGAACCTTTTTTTTTTTTTCAAATGACATCATACCAGGAAGTCCTGTCCATAAAACAATGAAAAGATAAGCTGCTCCTTTGTGAAGTGGTATGGGGAGCAGCCTTAGAGCCAGGGTGCTGGGAACATCATGAAAAGCACAGGGTGTGTTTCCTAAAGGATAGAATGGACCAGAGGTTTTCCAACCTCTTTTAGTGCTAGTAAAGGCTTTTTTCTAAAGAAATCTTAAGCAGCTCTTCGTTATATAAAGCTGTTAATAGGAAAATTTCTCTGGTTGAGAAACCTGTCCTGCCTGCCCACTAATCCACTCCCAGCCTTCCAAGCAAGGCACCTCCTTAGATCACCAGTTCAGAAACTTGGTGCTGGAGGAGAGATGCCCAGAGTGGGAGAGATGGGGAAAAGTCTTGACACAGGCAGGAAAGCTTTGAGGAAGCCACACAAGGTCACAGGGAGGTGTTTAGGGGGGATTGGGGACTGTGGAGATGAGGTGCCCAGGTCAGTAAACAGGTCTGAATTGCCGCCAATCTCTGCTTTGCCATCCCCAGATCCCCGACCATTTCCGGCCACCTTTGAGGGTGAGTTTGGTGAGGACCTCAGGCTGCATGAGGCTGGGGGCTGGTGTCAGGGTGCTTGGCTGAGGGGGGAACTTGTTGGGAATGAGCAAGAAGCCCAAGACCTGGAGGCAGCCAGACGTGGAACAGCAGAAAGCGAAAGTCTTGCGAGCACAGATCTGGGTTCAGATGTAACTGGCCGTGGGACCTTGGGCAAGACAGTTTATCTCTCTGAGCCTCAGTTTCCTAGGCTGTGAAATGAACCTAGTCATCCCTCAGTTGTGGGATGATGAATGGGGATGTTGTGTGGCAAGGCTGGGCCCAGGGCCAGGCCTGGAGTGGGTGATGAGTGAACGTTCTTTCCTTCCCTTTCCCTTTGGTCATCCTTCTGGGGCGGCAGAAACCAGGGAAGTGGTGTGCCATGCACGTGCGCGTGGCTTACATGATCCTGAGACACCAGGAAAAGATGAAGGTACTGGGGCTGGAGGGCTGGGGAGAGCGGGCCTGCCTGAGCTCTGGGCTTCTGCAGAGCTTGGCAGAATCTTGCCCAGGAACATCCCCTCCTGTCCCCAGTCAATGACTGAGCAATTCCACGATCAGCAGTAGATTCTCTGGCTAACTAGGGGGGTGGTCAGAGAGGGCTCTGAGAGAGGCCGAGGCTAGGCACCCAAGCCCCATCTTGGCACCAGGCAGCCCGTGGAAGGGGACTAGGGCTGGAAGAGCAAGAGCGGGCCCACACGTGGCTCCTCACTCACTGCCCCTCTCCCTGTCCGACGCAGGGCGACTCCCACAAGCTTGACTTTCGGAACGACCTCCTGCCCTGCCTTCCGGGGCCCTATGGGGCCCTGCCCCCTGGGCAGGAGCTCTCCCACCCGGCCGCCTCCCTCTTCACTGCAACTGGTGAGTCTGGCCAGCCTTTTTGGGGCTTGAGGTTCCCTGTCTATAGCCCAAGGCCCACCTTGCGCCCACTCAGCCTCATCAGAATCTCCCACCTCTCTGCCCCAGGTGCCGTCCACGCTGCAGCCAACCCTTTCACGGCAGCTCCCGGGGCCCACGGACCCTTTCTGAGCCCCAGCACCCACATTGGTAAGAGCCAAGGGCATGTTGGGCAACACAGGCCTTGTCCCTGATTTCCAGGAGTTCTCAAGCTGGGGATGGAAATTAGATCTGAGAGGCAGCTAGAATGGGGAGTACACCTGGTTCCACTTGCTTTGTGACCTTGGGCAAGTTACCCCATCTGAGCCTTGATCTCATCGTCTGTAAAATGGGATAGGGAAGGGCAGAGTGATTGCCAGTCTCTGCCTGCTCAGACACTGTCTCTGAAATAGCCAGTGGTAGGGGGTAGTGTGCCACCTGGGAGAGGAGGGTGGAGGAAGGCTGTGCAGTCCCAAGGGAGAGTATTGTCACTGGTTCCTGGTGATCTCAGCAGGTTTCTTGGGGAGGTTTATCCCAGGTTTGGGTGGACGAGAAGGAATTGAGCCTGACAGCAAAGGGAAAGGTGTTCCTGGAAGAGGAAATTGTGAGGTTCCCATAGCGGGATAGGTTAGTTGTTCTGACTGGCTATGTGACACATGCATGAGGTTAGGGTCAGGCTGGGAAGGGCCCTGCATGTCAGGTGGGAGGAAGCCAGCAGAGGTCTTCAGGCAAGTGGCTTGATGTCGAGCTGGTCCAGGTGGCTGGTGTGGGCCAGTGGGCTACAAGCTTGACTTCTGCAGTCAGAGAGGCCTTGGGTTGGAGTGTCGTGGCAAGTCACTTTACTTCTCTGAGCCTGTTTCATCATCTTGAAGTGGCAGTGATCCTGTCTGCCTCATGGGGCTTATTGGGAGATTAAACAACACAATGCACGTCAAAGCTCAGTGCCTTGCCTGGCCCAAGGAAGTGCTCAGCACCTGGTTGTGAAAACCAAGTGGCCAAGGGCTCCGGGGCCTTCTTGCTGATCTGCTTCTTCCCTGCCAGTTCTTGGTGCTTGCCCAGAGCTAGCTGCCCAATGCTCTAACCATCCCCTTTTTGTCCCACAGATCCCTTTGGGCGTCCCACAAGTTTCGCCTCCTTGGCTGCCCTCTCCAACGGGGCCTTTGGAGGCCTGGGCAGCCCCACATTCAGTGAGTGCTGAGTAGAGTGGGTGGGTGATGGGTGGTGGCAGTGGGCTAATGTGCTTAGGCAGGGGGCTGGGAGCATGCCTGAGTGGGGCCTCCCACTCCTGGCTCTTGTCATTCTCTTCTTTGCCCTCTGTCTAGACTCCGGCGCCGTCTTTGCCCAGAAAGAAAGCCCAGGGGCCCCACCAGCCTTCGCCTCCCCCCCAGACCCATGGGGCCGCCTGCACCGCAGTCCTCTGGCCTTTCCTGCCTGGGTCCGGCCCCCTGAGGCTGCCCGGACGCCAGGCTCAGACAAGGAGCGGCCTGTGGAGCGGAGGGAGCCCTCTATCACCAAGGAGGAGAAAGACAGGTACGCTTCCCCCACTCGCCCACCCCCTGCATCTCTGCCTAACCCCTTGGCCTCTGTCTGACTCCAGAGTACCTACATTCTCTCTTCCCATACCTGCCCCCCAGGGACCTCCCCTTCTCACGGCCCCAGCTCCGAGTTTCTCCTGCTACTCCCAAGGCCCGGGCTGGCGAAGAAGGGGCCAGGCCAGCCAAGGAGTCGGTGCGGGTAAAGGAAGAGCGGAAGGAGGAGGCCGCCGCCGCCGCTGCCGCCGCCGCTGCCGCCGCCGCCGCCGCCGCTGCCGCTGCCGCTGCCACCACTGGGCCTCAGGGTCTTCACCTGCTGTTTGAGAGGCCCCGGCCACCCCCCTTTCTGGGCCCTAGTCCTCCAGAGCGCTGTGCTGGCTTCCTGGAGCCAACCTGGTTGGCAGGGCCCCCTCGCCTTGCTAGGCCACCCCGCTTCTATGAGGCGGGTGAGGAGCTGACTGGACCAGGGGCTGTGGCTGCTGCCCGCCTCTATGGTCTAGAGCCTGCCCATCCCCTCCTCTACAGCCGCTTGGCTCCTCCGCCGCCACCCACTGCGGCCCCGGGAACCCCTCACCTTCTCAGCAAGACCCCACCAGGAGCCCTTTTGGGGGCACCACCTCCACTTGTGCCCGCCCCCCGGCCTAGTTCCCCACCTAGGGCCCCTGGCCCAGCCCGGGCTGATAGGTGAGGGAAGGGGAGGGGCAGGGGCAAAGCTCCATCCCCCTTTCCTTTTGACAAGGTCCTAGAGCTGAGGTTTCAAGCCAGGACTGGAGGGCAAAGGTCATGACCTCACTAGCCACCTCTGAGGTCATGGAACCTGGGAGCAGAAGCCCCAACCCCCCCGAGATCAAGCATCATATGGATTTTGGGGTCCTTGGGAGGGCAGAGGTCACAAGCCTCTAGAGAGAGGGGTGTGTGTGTGTGTGGGTGTGTGTGTGGGTGTGTGTACGTACATGAGAGTGGGGGTTATTTCAGAGGTCATAGCTCATGATCTTCTGAGGTGTACCATCGCCCCCTCTGAGGGCCCCTAGGCCCTTGGCCTGCCTCCCCAAGGGCTCACTAAGCCAGAGGCCAAAGTGCCCCCCTCCCCTTCACCTATACCCAAGTCCTCATGCCCTCTCAGGGCTGGAGGAGGAGGGACTAAAGGAAGGGGGGTTCCATGTACATATTTATCTCCCCTTCCACGTAGCCCTCAGACCTTTTGTACATTTTTACAGGGGTGCCCCTCCCAATAATCCCCCTTCCTGGTTAATTAAATCCTCAGACTGGTGCTGTGTTCCTAGCCTCTGGCCTCTCTGTGGGGGGAGGGGGGATTGCAGGGGTAAGAGCTAGAAGGGGACAGGCAGGAACCCAGGGCTGTCCCTGGGAATATGGAGTCCAGCAGGAGGCAGACCAACAGAGGAAGGGACCTGGGTACTAGGCTGGAAAGAAGGGCAAATGCTCCCTGCTTGGCTGACAGCCCAGGGTCCCCCTACTTGTTCCTGTTACCTCTGTGTGCCCCCATCCCCAAAAGGCTCAACCTCTAAGCTTCAGACTCCAACTCTTAGTGGCTCAGTCCCCCCAACTGTTTCCAAGTGCCCCCAGGACTCCTGGGCCCTGCTCTCCAGAACCCTGTTCCCCAGAACCCTGCCCCAGGCTAAGGAGGGGCCAGAGAAGGTCACCATGTACCACACACCAAAGAAGGGGGTCGGCCCAGGGGTGGGCCACACAGGCAGCTTCTTCAGCAGCCTCTCGGCAGCAACCCCAGCCTTCCCAAAGCAGCAGGCGCCCCCAGGCTGGGGCCCAACCTAGAAGGCAGGGGTCAGTTTAACAAAAACATAACGTTGACTTTTTTCCCCAGTGGGACTTATTCTGTAACATGACTTGCGGATATTTATATAAAAATGAGTGTTACAATGAGGCCCCTTGGCTCCTCTTTCAGTGTGTGTGGGTCTCCTGGGGGGGATTGGGCTGGGTTTTGGGGTCAGGGAGGGATAAGGACAGTACTGTCCATGTCCTGATGAAGATTTTCCCTCCCTCCCACCTGGGAGAGTTGTTCTACACCTAGGTGGGTGGATTGGAGTGCTGAGTGCTGAAGTTTTTCATTTTTTTCTACAACCCAGGAGTACATGTTATATAAGATTCAAACAATATAGGAAGACAGTGAGCAAAACTGAATTTCCCCTTCGCCTGCCAACCCACCCAAGCCCCCCACTCTTCCCGAGGTAATCACTGTCCATCATTTGGTATATGTTCTTCAGGCTCCTTTCTAAGTGTTTGCCTGCATGTATATGTACACGCATGTTAGAAAAGATCTATAGTTTTTAAAAAATTTGTATTGGTTTTTCCTTTATACATGGTCATTAGAAAACAATTCAGGGGCTGCCCCCGTGGTGTAGTGGTTAAGTGCGCATGTTCTGCTGCTGGGGGCCTGGGTTCAGATTCCAGGCGCGCACCGATGCACCGCTCGTCAGGCCATGTTGTGGTGACGTCCCACATAAAGTGGAGGAAGATGGGCACAGATGTTAGCTCAGGGCCAGTCTTCCTCAGCAAAAAGAGGAGGATTGGTATGGATGTTAGCTCAGGGCTGATCTTCCTCACACAAAAATAAATAGAACAATTCAAATGCACAGAAATACATAGTACAAAGGGGAAGTGCCTCATGACACCCCCCCCCCACAAGATAACCACTGTTAATTGTCGTGGGTATAATGGATCCTGTGAAATGTACTATTTTGTAACTACCTTTTTACACTTAACATTATTCTTTGATGTAATCATTAAAAAACAAGTGACTACTGGGGCCGGCCTGGTGGCGCGGCAGTTAAGTGGGGCAGGCCTGGTGGCGCAGCAGTTAAGTGCGCGCGCTCCACTTCGGCAACCTGGGGTTTGCAGGTTCGGATACCAGGCGCGCACTGACGCACCACTTATCAAGCCATGCTGTGGTGGTGTCCCATATAAAGTAGGGGAAGATGGGCACGGATGTTAGCCCAGGGCCAATCTTCCTGGGCAAAAAGAGGAGGATTGGCATCGGATGTGAGCTCAGGGCTGATCTTCCTCACACACACACACAAAAAAACAAGTGACTACTAAATTGAGCTAGAGAGGCTGGCTCCCATCCAAGCTACCCAGGATTGACTTGTTCCAAGTGTACTCATCACCTTAGGAAAGACATACCAATATTCTCTGCTACCACCACACATACCCAAGACTTCTTGGGAAGACTCAAGCCTAGATTGCTCCAACAGAAGTCAGAAATACGTTGACCAGAAGGAGAAACTTGGCTTGCAGACAAGATTTCACGTGGCAGTCATTTTCAGCTTCTCTTGAAAAATCCAAAAATCTGTTGACACTGTACCTGCTTTCCCTAAGACTGTCTCTTGAGATGGGGCATGATCTCTCCAGATTGTCACTGTCCCCTCCACTCTCTTGTTGGCCATTGTCACAATTCAGGATATTTCCCTGGTCCCCGTAAGCATTTGGGTGTGGAACTCTGAGTGAAGTATTTCCTAGATATGTATATCCAACCTCTCCTAGGTTGCTCCCACAAGTACCTCAGATAATCCAAACAGTCATCTCCTAGATCTGATGCTGTGTACCACCGCCACCAACCCTGGGCCCATTTCCATCTCTGTGAGTGTTACCAGCAACCAAGTCAGAAACCCTCCTCTCACCTCACTTAACTGACTGTCTGAACTGCCCTTTATTCGTTCAACCACTGTTTGCTTCATCCATCATGCCAGGTGCTGAACTAATGGCTGGGGATACAGAGGTAAACAAAACAAAATCCCAGCTTTCTTGGAGCTTACATGCTGTTGTGAGAGGAACAACAAACACATACTTCGAGAAGAAAAAAGGTGAAGGGAAAGGATCCCAAAGGCTGCCGCCTTCGGCCTGTCCTCGTAACCACTATGCTTCGTTGATCCATCTCTGCATGTTCTGATCCTAACTCAGGCAGCTCCTCAGGCAGAGGTAAAAGGGTAGTCCAGAAAAGACTGTCAACATTGGGGAAAAAACAAACAAAACAAAACCAAGATCATTCACGACGGTGAGGCTGCTATTTGGAAATGCATTTCTTTGCTTTCAATGAGCTCAGCAGAGCAGCTATGTAATCTTAAGCAATGTGCTTATTTCTGTGCTGTAGTTTCTTTATTTGTAAAATGGAGGGTTTTTAAAACAGCTTTATGGAGATTAATTCACATATCATACAATTCACTCAGTCTTTTATGACTAGCTTCTTTCACTTAGGATTATGGTTTCATGGTTCATCCATGTTGTATCAGTACTTAATTCTTTTTTATTGCCAAATAATATTCCATTGTATGGATATACCACATTGTGTTTATCCATTCTTCAGTTGATGGATGTTGGGTTGTTTCTTTCGACTGTTATGAACAATGCTGCTGTGAATACCCATGTATAAATTTTTGTATGAACACATGTTTTCTGTTCTCTTAGGTATATGCCTTGGAGTGGAATTGCTGGGTCATATAGTAACTCTATGTTTAACATCTTGGAGAACTGCCAAACTAGTTTCCAAAGTGGCTGCACTATTTTACATTCCTACCAGCAATGTATGAAGATGGAGTTTTAATGGTTTCTCCTAGCATTACTGCATGAATTCACTAATTCAATAAGCATAAAGTTCTTAGAACAGTGCCTGGTACAGAGTGAGTGCTCAAAGAATGATTGCTGTCATCACTGGTGATGCCCTTCTGATCAGGAACTCTGAGAAGCAGATTCTTAGAGCTTGATTAAGGAGAATGCTTCCTTACATGCAGTTTGTTGGGGAGGCATATCTTTCAAAACAGGCTTTGAGGCGGGCAGCATCTATCTATGGCATAGAAGAAGGAAGGAGGAGCCTGAGCCAGCGAAGAACACAGGTTTAGAGCATTTGATGTTAGACAGACCAGAGTTTTGAGTTTGGCCTCCACCGACCAGCTCTGTGACTTTAGTCTAGTTGCAGCCTATTTTCATGGTGGACAAACAAGGAAAATGACAACCTCAGCCCACAGGTTCATTGTGACAGTTATATGGGATAATGCATATAAAGGCTGCCTAGCACAGAATTTAGTTTGCAGTAAACATTCACTAAATGAGAGTGTTGTTATTGATGATAGTTGGAAAGATTAGAAATAATTCCCCTATCTGAAGACGGATAAATTGAAGTTCAGAGAATTTATATGACTTATGGAGTCAGGGGAAGAAAGCAGACATACTTATTTGGGGGGGAGGCTAAAAAACACAAACCTTATTATTTAGAACAGTTTGATTTACAGAAAAATTGCAAAGATAGTACAGAGAATTCCTATATGCCCCACACTCAGTTTCCTCTCTTAACAGCTATTAACATCCCACATTTGTTACAATTAGTTGAATCAGTACTGACATTATTATTAAGTCCATACTTTATTCAGATTTCCCTACTTTTTACCTAATGTCCTTTGTTTGTTCCAGGATCCCACAAGGATACCCATTACATTTAGTCATCATGTCTCCTTAGGCTTCTCTTGACTGTGAGTTTTCCAGTTTTTGATGGTCTTGACAGTTTTGAGGAGTACTAGTCATGTATTCTATAAAATGTCCCTTAGCTGGGATTTGTATGTTGTTTTTCTTAGGATTAGACTGGAGTTCTGGGTTTGAGGAAGAAGCAGAGGTAAAGTGCCATTTCCATCACAACATATCAACAGTACAGACCTTCAAGATAATTGATCGTTGTTGATGTTGACCTTAATCATCTGACTGAGGTAATGCTTGTCAGATTCCACTGCAAAATTACTCTTTCCTCCTTCTATCCATAGTCTCTACTTTGGAAGGAAGTCACTATGCACAGCCCATACTAAGGGGTTGGGAAATTATGCTCCACCTCCTTGAGGGTGGAGAATCTACATAAATTATTTGGAATTCTCCTGCACGAGAAATTTGTCTTTTCTCCACTTATTTATTTATTTGACATTTATTTATATTATGATGGCTCCGTGGATATTTATTTTATACTTTAGCTTATATTCCAGTACTACTTTATTTACTACTCTCCAGTTTTCAGTTGGCTCCTGGGTCCCTTTGACATACCCCCATCATTGTGGGTTTTTCTGTTTGTTTTGTTAGCAGAGACTTACTTTTTACTGTCTATCATTTCGTATGTTTGGGTTTTGTCTCATGTGCATGTATTATCTGTTTTTAAAAGTTAAGAACAACAGCTAGTATAATTAAGATAAAAAGTTTGTAGCTTATAAAAAAACGTAGAGTAAAAAGTCTCCTTCCCTCCCCTGGTCACTCCCCCCTGCTCCATTTCCCCTTCCCAGAGACACCATGTTGACTTGTTTGTTTCTCCAAACAATGTGTTTTTTTTCTTCTTTTCTTTTCTTTTATTTTTTTTTAAGATTTTATTTATTTATTTATTTATTTTCCCCCCAAAGCCCCAGTAGATAGTTGTATGTCATAGCTGCACATCCTTCTAGTTGCTGTATGTGGGACGCGGCCTCAGCATGGCCAGAGAAGCGGTGCGTCGGTTCCCACCCGGGATCCGAACCCCGGCCGCCAGCAGCGGAGCGCGCGCACTTAACCGCTAAGCCACGGGGCCGGCCCTTTTTCTTCTTTTAAACAAATAATTTTCGTATAGTACACACTGCTTTTTTCAGGTAACTATCGCTTGTGGGTTATTCAATTTCAGCACATAGAGATCTACCTCCTTTTTAGCCTCTGTTTGGTATTCCATTGTAAGACTATACCATAATACATTTAACCAGTCTCTATCAATGGACATTTATGTTCTTTCCAGTCTTATCAGAATAAGAGTGCTGTAGTGAATACCCATATCTTTGTATACTTGAGCAAATATATCTGCAGGATAAACTTCTAGACATGGAATTGCTGAGCTAATGAGTATATGCTTTAAAAATTTAGATGCTGCCAAATTGTCCTCAACAAACCTTTCACCAATTTTCACTCTTACCAACCATGTGTGAGAGGACCTGTTTCCACACACCCTTGCTGCCATGGAGAAGTAACAAGCTTTTTGATCTTTGCCAATCCAATAGGTGAAAGATGGTGACTCATAGAAGTTTTAATTTGCATTTTTTAAATTATGAGTGAAACTGAACATTTTGCTGGACGTTTACAAATCATTTGGTTTTTCGTTTTCTCGAATTCTCTCTTCAGGTCCTCTGCCCATTCCCTGCCCCCCCTGCCCTTTGGATTTTTTTATAACCTTTGTTTTGTACCTCAGTGAAAGCTACTCGTTCATTTATTCCATCAACAAATATTTATTGATCAACTACTGTGTATCAGACTCTGTTTTAGCAGCATGGCAGTGAACAGAAAGGACAAAGGTGTTTTTCTCCAGGAGGTTAAAATTCTAGAGGGGGCAGACGGAGAGTAAAGAAAGAAATATATGTCAGTTGGTGATAACTGTTATGGAGAAAAAAATAGGATATGGGCTAGAAATTTCTAGGGTGCTATTTTATCCAAGGAGATTAAAGAAGGTTTCTCTGAGGGATGCCAAGGGAGCAGGGATGGGAATGAAGTAAGGAAGGAACCATGCAATTATCTGAGAGAGGAATGCTTTAGGCAGAGGGAGCAGCGGTGTGAAGTCCCTGAGGTAAGAATGTGCGGGTGAGCTGGAGAGGGGTGGGAGATGAGGTCCAAGAGGTGAGCAGGGACCAGATCACGTAGGGCCTTCCCTTGCAGGCCTTTGTAAGGACTTTGGCTTGTACTCTGAGTGAGATGCTAGCCATTGCAGAGTTTATTTGTTTATTTTGGCTCTACTTTTTTTTTTCTGAGAGTTTTGGAGCAGAGGAATGATATTACTGATTTAGTTTACTAAAGAACCACACAACAGCATGGTCTGTGAATTGAGACATTACATTGCACATGTTATTGGGGCGTTTTGTATCATTAGCCTGTTCTAACTGGAATATTTAGAGGCCCGGCCTGCTTTAAGCAAATCCAATGTGTGAAAGTCCAAGTGGACCTAATTTTCTCTAAGGGACTGGGCAGTCATTGTCATAGCCATGTGCTCAATGTAGCAGGGGTAATGTGGTGATCCCTAGCCTCTAGGTCCAGGGCTTTTGTTTGTGGGTGATGAATAAGCCCCACTTTTTTTCCCATTGGAAGAGTCATCTCCTGAAAGCTCATCAACTGCATCTCTAGAAGGGCCTGCTGCTGACACATTCATAACAAGGCCATAAAAATGTGTGTTCAAGAATGTTCCCAGAGAGGCCGGCCCGGTGGCATAGTGGTTAAGTGCGCGCGCTCTGTTGCGGCGGCCCGGGGTTCGCGGGTTCAGATCCTGGGCGCACACTGACGCACCGCTTGTCAAGCCATGCTGTGGCGGCATCCCATATAAAGTGGAGGAAGATGGGCACGGATGTTAGCCCAGGGCCAGTCTTCCTCAGCAAAAAGAGGAAGATTGGCATGGATGTTAGCTCAGGGCTGATCTTCTTCACACACACAAAAAAAGAATGTTCCCAAAGTTAGGTAGTGGTAATAGTTGTGCAACTTTGTGAATATACTAAAAATCCATGAATTGTATATTTTAAAAGAGTAAATTGATGGTACATGAATTATGTCAGTAATAATAATAATAACAATAATAATAATAAAGAATGTTCCCAGAAACCCTGTTTGTCGTAGCACAAAGACTGGAAACAATCCGAATGTCTATCCACAGAGATCTCTTAAGTAAACTGGTATGATCATCAATAGATAAACACGGAGCAGTTAAAAAGAATGAGGTGTGTCTGTGTTTGCAGATGTGGAGGATAGGGAAAGCTCTCTGTGATGTGGTGTTAAGTAAAAAAAAAATTAAAGTGCAGAACGGTGTGTATAGTGTGCTATCATTGGTATTAGAAGAGTATATATACATGCACACAGAATATTTCTAGAAAGATATTTGAGAATATCTCTTTTTTTAATCTCTCTCTTTTTTATTGAGGTAACATTGGTTTATAACACTATACAAAGAGAATTTCTTAACAAGAACTTCTAGGGATTGGAGATAGGGTTTCACTTTTGTACTGATAATGTTCTACCCTCTCTACTTTTAAAAAACAAATATTTATATGTATAACGTGTATAAAAACATAAATTTTAACTACCACAACAAATTAAATTAATTAAACAAATTTAAAAATGCAAAAATATAAAATTTGGGAGAGGGATGCTTTAGGCAGAGGGAGCAGCGGTGCACAGTCCCTGAGGTGGGAATGTGCCGGGTGAGCAGGAGGACCAGCCAGGAGGCCAGTGTGGCTGCTGCTGGCTACAAAGTGAAGAAGAGACTGTGAGGAGTGTTTGTGGAATGTTTTCTATGTGCCAGGCATTTCACTGTAGGGTTGTGGGCAGTGGTGGGTAAGACTGACAAATGCCTTCACCAAGCTCCCAGTTCCTCCCAACTCCGCCCAGAGTTGGTGGGAGGCCTTGCCCTGGGTCTTGGAGGGAGTCCCCTCCTCCCTCCTCTCTTGCCTTTCTTCACTCCTCTCCTGCCTTTTCTCCAGGACCCAACAAATCCAGAATAGACCATGAACCTTGAGCTGAGTGACCTTGAACAAATGACTTCACCTTTCTGAACGCTAGTTCCATCATCTGCAAATTGAGAATAATAATAAAGCCTATCTCAATGGAGTTATTGTGAGAATTATTGGTGTTTTAAAAATGGTTGGAATCATTACTAATATTACTCTGCCTCCAGCACTGACTTGCTTGGGTTGGCTATTTAATAATAAGAATATAATGCACACAATTATACAGTGAGGCAGACAAGACTAGTATGACTATCCCCATTTTATGCCTCAGGACACTGAGGCACAAAGATGAAAAGGGTTCATCCAAACTTAGTGAGAAATTCAAGATGGGCAGAGTTTAGGGTCAGACAAAATATGGATTTGAATCCCTGCTTTGCCAGCTCTCCGCTTTGTGATTTTTAGCCTAGTTACCTCTGAGCCTGAGAGTTAACTACACCTATCAAAAAGGGATAAGGCCTTGGACCTCACAGGATGTGGAGAATTAAAAGCTGCAGCAAAAGAAAAAGGCCTCCCACGGTGCTTGGAGCACGGTAGATGTCCAGGAAATAGCTATTAGGGTAATTATTCTGTAAATGTTCTGAATAACAACATTTATGGAACTAGGTGTCAGACCCTATGTTAGGTGCCAAGATCAGCTGAAGAGGAGACCAGGTCTTGTGGTCTCTAATTCTTTCCCTAATACTAGCTTCTGCCCTCCCCAGCCCTGCTGTGAATGAAGAAAGGCTCTCAGTGATGCAAATGAATGTTGACTTTTTTCATTAACAAAACAATGAGCCCGTTTAGAACTTTGAAAGGAGAGAAATTGGTGAACAAGTGTTTGTTGATATACTCCCACCCAGCTCTACTTGTCAATAAACATTTCCCAAGGCCTGCTGGGACACCCCTAGGTTGGAATCCAGTTACAGCCTCTAAAATGCTGTGTGGACTGGGGTCTCACAACGTTTCAGGCTAAGGTAGGATTAACAACCAGGTAATGGTGTCAACCTCTCAGGGCTGGCGGGCAGCTTTAGTGAAATGTGTAACAAGAGCTTGGCACCCCTTAGGAGTGAAGCATTTTTTCTTATCTAAGAAAATCAATTTATTTTACCCCAAACCTCTTCACCCCACCCCTACTTCAGGAGAAGCGATTATAGACTCCCTAGGGGACCCTGACCCCAACACTGGGGATCACAGAGTCACTACCAGTCACCTGGGGAAGACATGGGGGAGGAATACGGTGAGGAATAAGGACTGAGGACACCTAGAGCCACTGTGCTGGGTGCAGAACAGGCTGGTTAAGTAAGCAATAGAGAGAGACTTGAAAAAAACAACACTTTTTCATATACTCGAAGATATTCACTACAAACGTACCCACTAAAATATTGTTTCTAGAGCTAGAGAATGGAAACAACTCAAGTGTCCAAAATAGGGGATTGATGAAATAAATCATCTGACATTCACACAATAGACTAGTACGGCCTTTTAAAATATAAGGTAGAGTCCAACGTGCAGATCTGGAATAATCTTCAAGATTTATTATTAATAAGTAAGGGGAAATATCTTGTGTTCATGGATAGGAAGATTCAATATTGTAAAGAAACAATTCTCTCCAAATTGATCTGTAAGAGTCAATGCAATGCTAATAAAATTTACAACAGAGTTTTTCATGAAACTCAACAAGCCAATTAAAAAATATATATAGGGAGGAGCAAAGGGCTAAGAACAGGAAGATACTACTGAAGAAGAATAAAGAGAGGGGAGACTTGCTCTACCAGAACTGTTAGAAAGCTATAGTAACCAAGACAAGGTGGTGTTGGTAGTGATAGGAATTCACAAAATCAACTCATGAATATAAGAAACTTTGATAAATGACACGGGTGGCATGGCACATCAAAGGAGGGACTACTCAATAAGCTGGAAAAAGAAATGGTCATCCATATGGGAAAAAGTGAAATTAGATCATTGCCTCACACTATACACAAAAATCAACTCCAGATATAAGGACTTAATTATCAAAAGCAAAACTTTAAAACTTTTAGGAAAAAATATAAGGGAATTTCTTTCTGACCTTGGGGTAACAAAGAATCTCTTAAACACAACACGAAAGGTTAATTATAAAATAAAAAATATATATATTTTTTGGTGAGGAAGATCAGCCCTGAGCTAACATCCATGCCAATCCTCCTCTTTTTGCTGAGGAAGACTGGCCCTGGGCTAACATCCGTGCCCATCTTCCTCTACTTTATATGCGATGCCGCCACAGCATGGCCTGACAAGCTGTGCGTCGGTGCGTGCCCGGGATCCGAACCGGGCCGCCAGCAGCGGAGCACGCGCACTTAACTGCTACGCCACGGGGCCAGCCCCTAAAATAAAATATTAATAAATGAAGTTATATTAAAATTAAAGAAAATAAAATTACTACAAATTTGAAGAAGATATGTGCAAACACATATAACCAATCAAGGATATATATTGAGATAATCTAAAGACCTTCTACAAATCAATAAAGGACAATAAACCAGTAGAAAAATGGTCAAAAGACTTGAACATGCATTTCAAAGAAGAGGAAACATGGCTAAAAAGCTCCTGAAGAGATGCTCAACATCATTCAAGGAAATACAAACCAGGATCATAATGAGATACCAGTTTATATCTTAATCCAAATTAAGAAATCAGATAATACCAAGTATTGAGAAGAACGGTAGGTCTTCTATACATTCCTGGTTGGAATATATATATCCATACAGCCATTTTGGAAAAGAATTTACATTTTCTTGTAAAACTGAACATTTACATACCTTAAAACCCAGCAGTTCTGCTCGTGAGCAGATATCCAGAAGCAAGTCTTGCACAAGTGCTCCAGGAGACATGAACATGAATATTCATAGCAGCAGTGAACAAATGGCTAAAAACCAGAATGAACCCGAAATGCCCTTCTACAGGAGAATGGATAAATACATTGGGGTACCTTCACAAAATGAAATATTACACAAGAGTGAAATCTGAATGAACCACAGCCACACATAACAGTATGGATGATTTTTATTAATTTAATATTGAGTGTAAAGAAAGAAAGCAAGAACCCAAGGACCACCTGCACCGTGACACCCTTTTTCTAAAATTCAGAAACAACTAAAACTAAACAATATATTGTTTAATCATCATGTAGAGGACAAAGCTACAAAACTGAAGGCAAGAAAACAATCAACGTGAAGTTCAAGATAGTGCTTTCCTGGTTTAGGGAGACGGGACGCAGCTTGCCTGGGATAGAGGTAGAGCCCACCAGAAGATGTGAATTATTGTCAGTATTATTGTAATATTAATAAGTAAATATATAAATAAATCAATAAGCAAATAAAAACATAAAACAAGTCAATAAATAAAAGAGGGCCATGATCAGAAAACAACGTGTCACAGATTAAGGATTTTAATTAATCCGATTCTTTGTACCTGAGGTCTTTTCTAAAAAAAAAAAACATGAACATGTACCATGTGCTACTATTTGTGTAAAAAACATTAGTGAGAGAAATATCCATGGGGCCGGCCCGTGGCTTGGCGGTTAAGTGCATGCGCTCCGCTACTGGCGGCCCAGGTTCTGATCCCGGGCGCGCACCTACGCACCGCTTCTCTGACCATGCTGAGGCCGCGTCCCACATAAAGCAACTGGAAGGATGTGCAACTATGACATACAACTATCTACTGGGGCTTTGGGGGGGGAAAAAAAAGAGGAGGATTGGCAATAGATATTAGCTCAGAGCCGGTCTTCCTCAGCAAAAAGAGGAGGATTGGCATGGATGCTGGCTCAGGGCTGATCTTCCTCACAAAAAAAAAGAAAAGAAATATCCATGATCCACACATATAAAATTCTATATTCATAGAACAGCCTTTCATAGGGTAACTGGGGGCTACATGGGGTGGGAGGTCATGGATAGGGAGACTTTCTTTTTACTGTATACCTTTGTGTACTGTCTGGAATTTTTATTTCGTTTGACCTTGTGCATAGAATATCTTCTCAACAAGAGTTTGTGTCAAGATAAAAAATTAAAATAAAAACAAAGCTTTTTATACTGTGCAGTTGATGTTTTACAGCAGATGTTTTAAGATATTGATAATGGGGGACAAATGGGCACCCTTTGTACCCTGTTGGTGGCACTAAAAATTGGAGCAGCCCCTTTGGGGACAATATTTAGTAGTGTCTATGAAAATCTTAAATGCACATACTCTTTGACGCTACAATTCTCTTCCACTTTAAGAATTTACCTTATAGATTTACTTGTACAACTCGAGATGTAAATGTACAAGATTGTTCATCACAGCTTGGTACACAAAGTTAGCTATAGGGGCTGGCCTGGTGGCACAGGGGTTGAGTTCGTGCGCTCCGCTTCGGCAGCCCGGGATTCACAGTTTCGGATCCCGGGCGTGGACTTACACATCGCTTATCAAGCCATGCTGTGGCGGCGTCGCATATAAAGTAGAGGAAGACGGGCACGGTTGTTAGCCCAGGGCCAATCTTCCTCAGCAAAAAGAGGAGGATTGGCAACAGATGTTAGCTCAGGGCTAATCTTCCTCACCAAAAAAAAACCCCCAAAATGAAAAACAGTTAGCTGTACATCATGGTATATCCACACAATTGCCTATTCTGCAGCTGCTTAAAAGTAGGAGATAAATCTATAGGAGTGGACCTGGAAAGATGTTACACATATATTAAGTGTGAAAAGGCAAGATGGAGAACAACATATATACAGTGTGATATCATTCATAGGCATATAAGACACACATATTCATGGAAAATTTCTGAGCAAATGCAAGCAGCTGTTAACACTAGGTACTTCTCGGGAGTGGATTGGGAAGGTGCAGGGAACAACATACTTTTTGGTTTATACTTCGTAATACTGGATTTTATTTTTTACAAAGAATAAACATTACTTCTATAATAAAAACGTCTATTTTAAAAGTTCAAAACACAATGTTATATGTCAATTGTATCTCAATAAAGCTGGGGAGAAAAGTTCATAAATTAAAAAGAAGCAATATATGCTCTCTGCAAAATAAAGTCTTTAAAGAAAATATAGAAGAACATGAAGAAAATATCACAGTTTTTGCCTTCTCATCCTCAACAAGATGGTCACATTTAACAGTTTGGGGTATATTCTAAACTTTTTGTCTGCTTCTTTAGATATATTTATTGTTACAAAATGGAATCTTATTATACACGGTAGTTTTTTTTTCACATTTTATCATGTCAGTAATATACATCTATAACATCATTTGTTTCCAAAACCAGAAAAAATTGTACTTTTTTCCGATTATACAAGTGTGATTTACAAAGAAAATATCTCTATAACTGTGTTGCTAAATGAGATATGCAACTTGTAGAACAATATGTGCAGTATCATCTCATTTTTGTTAAAACAAGAAAATGTGCGTGTGTGTAAACGTCTGAAAAGACACTATATGAGGATAGTCACTAAACTCTATACTGAGTAGTTAGTTACGGGAGATTGGACTGAGGTGGTTTGGATTTTTGTAGTATGTTGCTTTTATAATAATGATACAGACATGTGATTAAAATTTTTAAAAATTCAGACAAGCATACAAAAAGTTAAAATTATCCCAAATCCTACCACTCACACAGAGATACCCCAGCGAACATACTGGTGAACACTCTTTCATATTTCCATCTGTGCCTATACAAACATATTCATCCCCTCAATTTATAAATTGGAGTCATACAAAATATACTATTCTGGGGGCCGGCCCCATGGCATAGTGGTTAAGTGCGCGCACTCTGCTGCTGGCGGCCCAGGTTCGGATCCCGGGTGTGTACGGACGCGCTTGTCAAGCCATGCTGGGGCGGCGTCCCATATAAAGTGGAGGAAGATGGGCACAGATGTTAGCCCAGGGCCAGTCTTCCTCAGCAAAAAAAAGAGGAGGATTGGCATGGATGTTAGCTCAGGGCTGATCTTCCTCACCAAAAATATATATGTATATATACTACTCTGTACCCTGCTGTTTCCAATATGTTCCATGTCAGTACATCATTCTAATGATTGCACATTATGCCATTATAACAGCTATATTGTAATTTAATCAAGCAATCTCTTGCTGTTGCAATTAAAAAAAAAACCTTTTTAATTGTAAAATATAACACACATAGAAGAATGTATAAAATATATGTACTTTTAAAAGAGTAATTATAAAGGAAACATTTGCATTACCTCTACCCTACAAACATTTCTAAATTGTTTTCAAGTTGAAAAAAATAGAAAAGTATAATAAACACCTGTGTACCACTCTCCTAGAATTAACCAACACACATTCTGTTTTTTTTTTTTTTTTTGCTTTTTTCTTTTACTAACAAGGCAAAAAATAGGATGTATTTTATTCTATTCACCTTTCTTAGAATACAGTACTTTATGTTCACTCTTTTGTGAATACTTTAATGGGCCAAACCCAGTATTGACCTCAGCCCAATACTCTCTTTTTGAGGTTTCAGTGGTCTTAGTGTTGGCCAGCGGGAGCCCCTTTGCAAAGGTTCCTGTGTCTTTCCAACAAGACTTCATTAATCTTTGAAAATTCCTTGCTTCCTGGCTCAACAAGATGTTCCAGGCTCACCTTGTACCTTCTATCCCCCACCCACACACTTGGCCTTTTCCAAAACCAGCCCTAGTTCCTTTTAGAGACCATAATCTGGGCACTAAGGTGCATCATAGGGGTGCAGAATTGTTAAATAAAACACAACTTTACACATACAGGCAACGTCCTCTTTGCTCTGTGAAATGGTTGTCTCATCGCTTGTATATTTCCCCAATTATTCATGAGGGTGACCATCTTTTCAATATGTTTATTGGCCATTTGAGTTTCCTTGTCTCCCAACTACTTCTTCATATCATTATCTATTTTTCTTTTGTTGAACCTTTATGTCATGTCCAAATCTTTTTGCTTTTATAAACATAAATACATGTTTTAAAATGCTGTGATGAATATCTTTGTACATGCATATTTGCTCATTTTTCTGATTCATTCCCTAGAATAAATTTCCAAAAGTGGAATTCCTGGGGCAAAGCATATTTTTCTAATTTAAAACTTTTTTTTTAAAGAAACAGTCTTTTAAAAATCCAAATCACAAAGATCGTGCACATTTACACTCCACGCAGCAGCATGTGAGTGCCCGTCTCCCCACACCCTTCCTAGAACTGGGTGTCATGATTTTAGTTTCCTCCTTTTAGGCTTGAGGATGTTTTTGATTGGTGTGTTTGCTTGAGAGGTACTGGATTCCACCTATGAAGGCTCTGCACTTGGCTGTGTCCTCAGAAGTTCCCAGGCCTCCCAGAGAGGAGAGAGGGATTGTAGCAGCTGCCCACCCTCTCCTAGCCTCCTGGGACCTCAGTCACTCTACACCTGCCTTCCCGAGGCCCCTCCCAGAGGTCCCCGGAAGAGTTACTTGCTAAATCCGGCAACCCTATACCCAGGTTCCCGTTCTAGTTAAAAATTTCAGTCTCTGTCACCTCTCACCTAGACTATAGCAATCGCTTTCTAATCTCACCCTTACAGTCCATTCTCAACACTGTCCTCTGCTCAACGTCCTCCTGCCACACTTAGAATTCCATCTAAACTCCTTATCTTGGCCTTCATAGCCCTGCTGGATCCAGCCCTGACGCTCCTCTCAGACCTCATCTCCTACTGTTCCCCTGTCCCCTGCCGCCTCCTGGGCCTCCTGGTTGTTTCCTGTCAGGATAAGCTGAGCTAGCCTCAGAGTCTTTGTACTTATTTACCTTTGCTTAGAATGCTCGGGAAGAGCATTCTCCCCCAAAGCATTCTCTGCTCAAATGTCACCACACCAGAGAGGCCTTACCAGACCACCTTGTCTAAAATAGCACCTCCCAGGCCCCTCACTCCCTTTCCCCAACCCCACTTTACTTTTTCATAACACCTATGACCCATCATTATTTTATATTTTCACTTTCTATATGTTTGTTCTTTGTCTTCCCCCACGAGGAATGTAAGCTTGATAAAAGCTGGAACTTTGTGAGTTTTTACTTGTTTGTTTTTCCAATATTATCTCCCTGGTGCCAAGAATAATGCCTGGCACTTCGTAGACCTGGATTTGATAGGGTGTCCTGACCAGCAGTTAAGGGCACACACATGAGTCAGTCTCTCTGGGTTCAAGTCCCTGCTCTGCTGCTTTCCAGCTGTGTCACTTGTGACAAAGTTCCTTAATCATGTTTTTACCATATGTTAAAAGGGGGTGACAATCTACTTAATAGGGTTATTGTAAGAATTAAGTGAATTAATTTAAAAGAATTAAGTAAAAACACAGGTTGGTGCTCAGTGTTTGTCATTATTATAATTTTGTAGTGAATTTAACACATATAGGTTATTGCTATCATGCAAGCAGGCAGACATCAATCAACCCCTATCTATTGATACTTAGTATGTGCCTGGCACTCCCCCAGACAATGGGTCTAGACACATGCACAGAAGTGGACAAGACAGATGTGACCCCTCTCTTACCATGAGCCTTCAGAAACTCAAGTAATTATTCCTAGTGTAAAAGTGCTGAGAGGCAAAAAAGCACAGAACGTTACAGGAGATATAACATAGTCTGAGGGCCAGGGAAGAATTCTGGAGGCAGTGATGCTACCTTGTAGGTTTTGACTGGGTGGAAAGAAGAGAGAGAACCACGTGTGAGAAAGCCCAGAGTGGAGAAAGAGCCTGTAAAGAGACACCAGTGGGAAGACCCGTGTGGCTGGAGTGAGGAGGGTTGGGAGAGATGAAGCCGGAGAATTTGGCAGGGGCCCACCATGCCAGGCTTTGGGGGCCTCAGAAAGGAGTTTCATGGGAGCCATGAAAGGACTTGAAGTAGAGTGACTCCAGCAGCTTTGCAGTTAGAAAAGTTTTCCCTGGCTGCTGTGTGGAGAAACCTTCTGAGGTCTGCTCAACTGCCACCTCACCAGAGACCACCTTGTCTAAAATGGCATCTCCTCTGCCCCTCTCCATCTCTGATGAGAGCACTGAGCCCTCATCAGTCCCTGACATTATATTACACTCTCTCATGCTTGTTCTTTGTTTACCCCCATTGGAATGGAACCCCTGCAAGAGCTGGGACTTTAGGGAGCAGAAGAGACTGGCAGCAGGGAGACCATTGAGAGCCTGGTGCAGATGGCCCAAGCTCTGGAATTTTTACTTGCTAGGAGGGTTAGGAGCAGCTGTCCAGCTGTTAGAGAGCAGGAGGCTAGAGGACTTGACTCAGCTTGAAGCTTCATTTGCATATCACTTCACATAAGACTGAGAAAACAGCAATTGTCCATATCAAGGAGTGGGGTGGGGAGGCAGTTGGAGATAATGGTGGTGGGGAGGGGGAACTAAAGTCCCAGCACTCCCAACAAGCCAGTTCTTGGTACTGTCACTAATTATAAGTCATCAAGGGCTAAGGATTGGGTGTGGGTCTGGAGAGAAATAGAGAGAATGGAGAAATATTTCAGATGTAATGGACAAGACTTGGTGGCTGGATGTGGGGCGTGAGGGAAAGGGAAGGTGATGCTTATGTTTCTAGTTTGAGCAACTGGGTGGATGGTGGTGCCATCGCCTCAGAGCAGGTTCTGTTGTTCAGATCATGAGCTCAGCTTTAGATATATGAGTCCGACGTGCCTGGGATGTCTGCAGGAAGAATCCAGGAGTGAGACAGATGGGAAGCCACATTCCGAGCTAGGGACAGTCCTTGGGAGTCCTTGGCTTAAGAGATGGTAACTGGAATGCACAATGAAGCCATGACAAATTACTGGAGGCTTAGCAATTAATGCCTTTTTCTTCTGAGATCTCTTTAGGCAAATTACCAGAAATGCTCACATGCAAATACTTTCTGGTTGCAACCTGGCTTTTCCACCTCATCTAGACTGTTCCATTACCCCCCCAGATACTTCTAGCAATGAAAAGTCCCCGTAAGGGAAGGTTATGAAGCTTAAGCTTCATAAGCCTCAGGGTATCTGCCTCTGCCCTTGAGAAGGTGTTGGATAAGAGAAGACAATTGAGGGAAGAATCCTGAGGAACCCCTACAATTGATGGAGAGGTCCAGCAGAAGTGGCCTGTAGGGGAGACTGAGAAGGAGCAGCCAGGGAGGTAGGAGGGAAGAGGAGACTGGGAAAGGCCGGCCTCACAGAAGGCAAGAATGGATGTTTGGAGGATCAGTATCACTAGCAGTCAACTGTCTGCCAAGTTCTGCTAATTCTTCCTCTACAGTGTCTCTCCCTCTATCTCCACTGCCACCTCTTGGCCAGTAGCCCACATTACAACTGGGTAATTGCTCTGGCCTATCTCCACCTTACAGCTGTCTTTACAGCCATCGGATACATCCTGTTAGATCATCCTTTGGAAAGTGGAGCCTGGACCATGCCAATCCCTGCTCAACAACTTTTCAATAGCTCCCTGTCACCTCCGAACTATGCCCCACTACCTAGCCTGGCATGCTGGGCTTTTGGTCACCTGGCTCCAGGTGACCTATCTAACTGTCTCAATCTTCTCTGTCATAAAGAAGATAAGCTGATCCATTCACTGTCCCCCAACCCTCAGTGTTGTTGAGGCTGTGTCATCTTCCGGAAGTGCCTACCCCTCATGCCTAAATTACCCAAGGCCAGGCTCAAACTACACCTTTATAGGAAGCCCTCCCCGATACCCCACTGGATCTGACCTGACCCTTGACCACTTTCTCCCATGGCATCAAAATAGTCTGCCCTGACTTTTACCAAACTCACAGCTCATTCAGCAGTGAGATTAGATTCTTTTTTTTTTTTTAACTTTATTTATTTTTCCCCCCAAAACCCCAGTAGATAGTTGTATATCACAGTTGCACATCCTTCTAGTTGCTGTATATGGGACTTGGCCTCAGCATGGCCGGAGCAGTGCGTCAGTGCGCGCCCGGGATCCGAACCCAGGCCGCCAGCAGCGGAGCACACGCACTCAACCGCTAAGCCACGGGGCCAGCCCTGAGATTAGATTCTTGAGGTCAGAGATTTATCATCCTTCGTCTTGTCTCTCCCACTTAACCCAGCACAGGGCCTGACACTCAGAGGGCAGAGGCAATGCTGGTCAGGAGAGTGCACCCACTACCACTCGTGTAGGAACAAGATGTGACAAATTCAACTGCTTTCAGGAGCCAGACTGATATGACAAATGTGTGAAGCTGCCCAGTGCAAAAGAATTAGGAAGGGAGGGGCCTATGGCAAGTAGGAGCCTTCGTCCTCCTGCCTAAAGTATTAATAATACTCAGAACATTAAAACACTATGTAAAGCACATCTGAAGGCTAAATTTGACCTGAATATCAACAGTTTAGGACTCTGAAATACAGGTCCAAAATACACCCCTGCATTTGGGTGGCTCTTGAGAACTTTCAAAGCAATTTTACATCAGCAACTCTAGCCCCACTTTATGGATAAGGAAAGTGAGGCTCAGAGAAGTGAGGTGAATTGCTCAAGGTCACATAGCAAAGAATTACTAGCACAGGCTAGGTCCAACCCATTCAGGTTCTGGTCTGGCCTCCAATCTTCTGAGGGTGATGGGAGGAGGGCCTAAAAAGATAGGCATCATTCCCTTTTTTTTAATTAAGACTTTATATTTATTTTTTTTCAAAGAGACTATGGTTTTTGTTTTTTTGTTTTCAGGAAGATTGGCTCTGCCCCAACATCTGTTGTCAATCTTGCTCTTTTTCTTTTTTCATCCCCAAAGCCCCCGTACACAGTTGTGTATCATAGTTGTAGAGTGATAGCTCTTCTATGTGGGATGCCGCCTCAGCATGCCTTGATGAGCGGTGACCAGGTCCGTGCCCAGGATCCGAACTGGTGAACCCCAGGCCGCCGAAGTGGAATGTGCGAACTTAACCACTACTGCACCGGGCAGGCCCTATTAAGACTTTACTTTTGCAGAGCAGTTTTAGGTTCACAGCATTGAGGGGAGAAGGTACAGAGATTTCCTATATAGTCCTTGCCCCTATACATGCAATCTCCCCCATTATCAACATCCCCCACGAGAGCAGTACATTTGTTACAATTGTTGAACCTACAATGACACACTATAATCACCCAAAATCCATAGTCTACATTATAGTTCACTCTTGGTGTTGTACCTTTTATGGATTTGCACAAATGTATAACGACATGTATCCACCATTATAGTATCATACAGCGTATTTTCTGCCCTAAAAATCCTCTGTGCTCCTTCTATTTTATCTCCCTCCCCTGCCAAACCCTGGGCAACCAATGATCTTTTTACTGTCTCCATAGTGTTGCCTTTTCCAGAATGTCATAGAGTTGGAATCACATGGTATGCATGTAGCCTTTTCAGATTGGCTTCTTTCACTTAGTAATATACATTTAAGGTTCCTCTATGTCTTTTATGGCTTGATAGCTCACTTCTTTTTAGTGCTGAATAATATTCCATTGTCTGGATGTACCACAGCTCATTTATCCATTCACCTACTGGTGAAGGACATCATGGTTGCTTCCAAGTTCCAGCAATTATGAATAAAACTGCTATAAACATCCATGTGCAGGTTTTGGTGTGAACATAAGTTTTCAACTCCTTTGGGAGTAAAGTAAGAGTATGTTTACTTTCGTAAGAAACCACCAAACTGTCTTCCAAAGTGGCTGTACCGTCTTCCATTCCCCCCAGCAATGAATGAGAGTTCCCGTTGCTCCACAACCTCATCAGCATTTGGTGTCATCAATATTCTGGATTCTGGTCATTCTAATAGATGTATAATTGTGTCTGTTTGTTGTTTTAATTTGCCTTTCCCTGAAGGCAAATGATGTGAAGCATCTTTTCATATGCTTATTTGCTATCTGTATATCTTCTTTGGTGTCTTTGGTGAGGTGTCTGTTGAGGTCTTCAGCCCATTTTCTAATTGAGTTGTTTTCTTTTCTTTTCTTTTTTTTTGCTAAGGAAGAGTCGCCCTGAGCTAACATCTGTTGCCAATCTTCCTCTTTTTTGTATGTGGATCACCACCACAGCATGGCTGCCGAAGAGTGGTGTAGGTCTGCACCCAGGAACCAAACCTGGGCCGCCGAAGCAGAGCGTGCTGAACTTAGCCACTAGGCCATGGGGCCGGCCCCTTGGGTTGTTTTCTTACTGTTGAGTAGAGTTCTTTGTATATTTTAGGTAACAATCCTTATCAGATGTCTCTCTTGCAAATATTTTCTCCCAGTCTGGTTTGTCTTCTCAGTCTCTTGACACTATTTCACAGAGCAGAAGTTTTTAATTTTAAAGAAATCCAGCTTGTAAATTATTTCTTTCATGGATGGTGTCTTTGGTGTTGTACCTAAAAAGTCATCATCATCATATCCAAGGTCATCTAGGTTTTCTTCTATGTTATTTTCTAGGAGTTTTATAGTTTTGAGCTTTATGTTGAGGTCTGTGATCCACTTTGAATTAATTTTTGTGAAGGGTGTAAGGGCTGTGTCTAGATTAATTTTTTTGCATGTGGTTGTCCAGTTGTTCCAGCACCATTTGTTGAAAAGACTATCTTTGTTCCATTGTAGTGTTTTTGCTCCTGTGTCAAAGATCAGTTGACTACATTTATGTCGGTCTATTTCTGGGCTCTCTGTTCTGCTCCATTGATCTATTTGTCTATTTCACCAATATCACACTGTCTCAATTACTGTGGCTTTATAGTAAGTCTTTTTTTTTTTTTTTGCTGAGGAAGATTTGCCCTGAGCATCTGCTGCCAATCTTCCTCTTTTTTTTTTTTTTTGCTTGAGGAAGATTATCCCTGAGCTAACATCTGTGCCAATTTTCCTCTATTTTATATGTGGGTCACCACCACAGCATGGCTGACAAGTGGTATAGGTCCACGCCTGGGATCCAAACCCGTGAACCTGGGCTGCCAATGTGGAACACACTGAATTTTAGCCACTAGGCCATGGGGCTGGTCCCCTACAGTTAAGTCTTGAAGTCAAGTAGTGTCAATCTTCCAACTTTGTTCTTCTCGTTCAATATTGTGTTGGCTATTCTGGGTCTTTCACTTCTGCATATAAACTTTAGAGTCAAGTTTGTTGATATCCACAAAATAACTTGCTGGGATTTTGATTGGGATTGCATTGAATCTACAGGTCAAGTTGGGAAGAACTGGCATCTTGAAAATCTTAAGTTTTCATCATTCACTTTTTATTGAACCAAAATTTCATTCATAAAATGGAACCAACAATCTCTTCTTCACAGCATTGTTTGAAATGTTTTTCATTCATTCTGTAATTATCTAGAGAGCATTGTGAACCCTGTGACAACGTCCCTGCTCTCAGGGAGCTTATCTTTTAGTAGGGAAGGGGGCAGACAATACACAACCATACAAATAAATTAATAATTTCAGGTAAGTGTTGGAGAGTGACCGGCAGTGAAAGGGCTCTTTAATGTCAGGGAACTTCTCTGAGGAGGCAATGTCTGAAATAAGACTTTCATGAAAAGGGAGAGTCAGCCATGAGAAAAAATTTCAGACAGAGGGAACAATAAAGATGAAGACTCTGGAAGCAGAAAGGAACTTGATGGATGGTTTGGAGAAGGGCATGATGGCTATAGTATAGTGAGCAACGTGTAAATGAGGTAAAAAAAAAAAAAAGTAGATGGGGTCATATCCTGTAGGGTTATTTTATTTTTAAAATTTAAGTATAAAATACATGCTGTGAGGGCCAGCCTGGTGGTGTAGTGGTTAAGTTCACGTGCTCTGCTTCGGTGACTGGGGGTTCGCAGGTTCAATCCCAGGCGTGGACCTACACACCGCTCATCAAGCTACGCAGCGGCGGTGTCCCACATGCAAAATAGAGGAAGACTGGCACAGATATTAGCTCAGCGACAATCTTCCTCAGGCAAAAAGAGAAAGATAAGCAACAGATGTTAGCTCACGGCCAATCTTCCTCACACACAAAAAAATACATGCTGTGAGGTATGTAAAGTGTACAAACTCAGTGCACAGCTCAGTGAATGTTTACATCTGTTTATACCCATGGTGGTGACCTCATCCAGATCAAGATATAGAACAGGGGTCAGCAAACTTTTTTGTAAAGTGTCAGTTAGAAAATAGTTCACGAGGGGCCGGCCCCGTGGCTTAGCGGTTAAGTGCGCGCGCTCCGCTACTGGCGGCCCGGGTTCAGATCCCAGGCACACACCGACGCACCGCTTCTCCGGCCATGCTGAGGCCGCGTCCCACATACAGCAACTAGAAGGATGTGCAGCTATGACATACAACTATCTACTGGGGCTTTGGGGGGAAAAATAAATTTAAAAAAATAAAAAATAATAAAATAAAATAAAATCCTCTTTGAAAAAAAAAAAAAAATAGTTCACGGGCCAGCCCTGTGGCTTAGCGGTTAAGTGCGAGCGCTCTGCTACCGGCAGCCCGGGTTCGGATCTCGGGCGTGCACGGACGCACCGCTTCTCCGGCCATGCTGAGGCCGCGTCCCACATACAGCAACTAGAAGGATGTGCAGCTATGACATACAACTATCTACTGGGGCTTTGGGGAAAAAAAAAAGGAGGAGGATTGGCAATAGATGTTGGCTCAGAGCCAGTCTTCCTCAGCAAAACGAGGAGGATTAGCATGGATGGTAGCTCAGGGCTGATCTTCCTCACAAAAAAAAAAAAAAAAAAAGAAAATAGTTCAGACTTTGTGGGCCTCTGTTGCAACTACTCAGCTCTGCTATTGTAGCAGGAAAGCAGCCACAGATGCCATGTAAATGAATGGACATGGTTGGGTCCCAATAAACATTTAGTTAGGGACACTGATATTTGAATTACATGTAATTTTCATGTATCACAAAATACTCTTCTTCTTTTATTTTTTTTTTTTTGGTGGCCCATGAGCTGAATTTTGAAGGAAAAATAGTTGAGAAAGGATGAAAAGGTATATGGGAAGGCCAAGAGATGTAAGATCTCTTGGGAGGTCAGTGTGGTTCTATAATGGGGGTCTCAGAAATACGTAAGCTTGGCCTGAAAAAAAGAAAACTGAACTGGGCCTAAATGGATGGGCATCCACCCACATTCAGTCAATGTGTCCTGGGACCTTCTATGTGCCTTGAGGCTCTAGCAGAGGCCAGAGGTAGCAAACTGGCAGCCTATGGGCTGAATCTGACCCTTAGATGTATTTTGGCCCACATTCCTATAGGGTGACCACTGAAATAGTGGTTTGAACAGTGGCTGTTCCTTTTGGACAGAGCATATGCTCTCCTATTCCTCACACTCCTCACCTGCCCCTTTTTGCTTTATTTACATTACCTTCCTGGCCCACTTAGGTTTTTGAGTTTTCAACACCTTGTCTTTGCTGTAAGAAAAACAAGACTTCAAATCAATGACACACAGAGAGAATCATCAACTCTTGGAGCAGAACAGGGAAGAGACAAACTGAGTGAATGAAGAGGAGCTGATGAGAGCTTTACCAGGGCTTTCTAACTTGGCTCTTGGGGTGGGCTGTGGTGGTAAATTTTGTGAGAGTGTGTGTATTCTTGTGGCTTAAAAGAAATAACCAGTGCACAAAGTGGCCTCAGTAGAAGGTGTTATTATTATGCTATTCCGGGGTGAGGGTATCAGATTCTCAAAGGCGATTCCTAACCTGGAAGGTTGGCCAACAGATGGCATAGGTGCTTGGGAACTGTTGGGAATACCAACCTTGTGTAAAACGAAGCAGCTCTATATAAGTGGACTGCTGTGAGAACCCAGGGGCCCAGGCTCCAATGCTAACTTGCTGAAAGTACCTGACAAATTGCTTCAGCTCTCTGGGTGATCTGCTGAAAAGGAGTGGCTGGTCCGAGTCGGCAGCCGCAACGCAGCCTCAGCAGCAGCTTCCGTGCCGGAGGGTAAAGATGCTCTGCCGCGGGGCAGCCACGGAACCTCCAGGCGGACTACATCTCCCAGCCTGCCTTGCACTTTGAGCAGCGCCCTACGCTAGCACGCGAGCTTCCCCGCTCCCCCAACCTGCAGTTACTGTCTCTCGCGAGAGGACGGGCCGCGCCGGCGGTAGCGATAGTGGGCTGTGGTGGTGCTGGTGCTGGTGGTGGCGGCCGAGACGGCGGCGGCCATTTTGGTGAGGCCTCGGAAGCGGCGGCGGCGGTTCGCTGGGAGTAGCGTCTCCCATTTTTCCCACCCACCGCCTGGATATCTGTGCCGTGAGAGGAGGCAGTGGAAGCAAGGCCGTGGCAGTACCCGCGGGCCCCAGGGGAATTTAAAGGCCGCGAAGGCGGCGGCCAAGAGGGGGCCCTCCCCCCTCCTCGGCGGGAGGGGGGGTGGTGCGCACGCCCCCGAGGACGCAGGTAAGGAGACGGAGACAAGATGGCGGACGCTCCACAGTTCCCCCTCCCCTGACGGGTGACTGCGCGCGCATCTTTCCGCCACCGCCTCCCCTCCCACTTTCCCGGGGTGCTGCGCGCGCACCTTCGGCCGGGGCCCCGGGGCCGGTGCGCGAGGCTGTCGGCGCGCGCCCATAGAGACAGGCTGAGGGGGGCCAGGCCGGCCAGCACTGGGCCCGGGCGCGTCTCCTCTCCCTTCCCGCCCGTCTGCGCACGCGTGCCTGAGCGAGCGAGCGAGCCCTGAGAGGACAGACCCAGGTGCACTCCTGCCCGCCCACCAACCCCAGCCCCCCCGCTGAGGGGCGCGCGGGAAGAGGAAGGGGGGCGTGGGACAAGTAGTCGGGGCGCGCGCCCACCGTATGCAGTCAGGGGCCAGGACTTGGCGCCACGAACCCTCCCTTATCTCAGCGTTTCTCGGTCTGGTGGTGGGGGGCTCCCTGACAAGCAGGGATGAGAGGCTTCCCAGCCCTGCGACCCTTGTGTGCGTGGGTTTGGGTTCTGGCGGGAGCCCCCGGGCGGTGCGCGCAGCCGGCTCACTCCGCCTCCAGCCGCGCACGCGCGGGCCCCTCCCCCAATGTGTCGCACACGTTGGGTGGGGTGGGAGTCTAGGAGGGGGCGGGCCTATCTTAGGGCTAGTGGCGACTAGGGGCAGAGGTCAGGGGTCACGCTGGGTCAGTCTGTTGGGAGGGGTTGGGAGACAGTAATGAAGCCTGAGGTCAAGAGTTCAAGCTTCTTGGATTCTGGTTAGCTGTTGTGGAGGAGGGAGTGAATCAAAGGCAGCACCGTGGCTAAGGAATTTCCTTAAACTGGGGAAACACTTCCGGGCCTTGTGTGGATTTACCCTACCTGTTTCCGGGCATGGTTCTTGGCCGTGTGGCCTTCCTTACATCTGACTACACCTCTAGTCTCCTGCTGTAGTTCTTGTGTTTGGGGAAGTGTCTTATGGTGCAGGTGTAGGAATCACAGGACCCTGCCCTGAGGAAGGTTGGATTCTCCTGTGGCTATGTTCAGCCCTCCCTGGAAAGGGGAGCAGGCTGCCAGGCAGCCAGCACCGTTTGAGCTTCTGGATGTGACAGCTTTTTTTGCATTGTTATTTGCCCTACGCTCAGTGGTTGGAGCTTTTTACACTTAAGTTTTTTAAACTTTTTTTTTTTTTCTTCATTTCCCTGCTCCTTCCCTGAGCCAGAATCTTATGTCCCTAGGGAATTGTATTTTCACAAAACATGCTTTGCTTTCGTTTTTCTGAAATGTAAGCTTTTTCTACTACTGTAACTCTCTTCAGTCTTTGAACCGATTTGGGTATATTTAAAAGCTTCAACATCTGGTGTAAAGAAGGCTTTGATGGATGTTGGTAAATATGGATTGATCCATCACTGCTGCTTTTTCCCCTTCTGTTTGTTTCAGGTGTGATTCCCCTCTGTTTGTTTCAGGCGTGATTCTCCTCAGTACGGCGGCACCGTGGAAGTACAGACTTTCACAGGGAGTGTGGTCTCAGCTCACACAGGTGAGAGTTCAGATACCATTTTGTGTACTGGTGCTAATGGGAGAGGTGTTTGAGATAATTAGTGATAGAAATTATAGGTCAATACTTCTGGTTTGAAAATGGTGCAACAACAGAATTGGGCCTATGGATAGAGAAAGATCTGATCATCCTGACTCTACAAAGAAGACTAGTGCGCTTGCCATGGTTTTGGCATCAGACCACCTAGGTTTAAGTCCTCCTTCTACCACTTCCTTACTGTGTGACCTTATGCAAATCATTTGGCCTCTTTATGTCCTGATTTCCTCCCTTATAAAATAGAGAAAATATTAGAATGTAAGCTCCATTTAGATCAGGGATCTTTTCTGCATGATTCTACCCTCAGTATGTAGAAGCAACTAAGTAAACATTTATTATAGCATGAAAAGTACTGGGTTCATGAGGTAGATGTGAGGATTACAGAACACATCAAGTAAGTACTTAGCTATTTGACACATAGTAGATGCTCAAGAAATGTAGGCTATAATCAGTGTTCATTTATCTTTATTCTTTATGTTATTCGTCGTTTGTTAAAAGATTATTGAATCTTTTTAAATCTGATTTCTACTCTTTTTCCCCCACTTTAGGTGCTCCAGAGGCCGGTGGACCTGAGCGGAGGCTGGGACGCCCTAGTGGGCCCCGGGCCCTGGAAGGCGGGTCCCGGTGGCCGGTGGCCCAGAATGAGGCCAGCTCCCAGCATGCCCTGCAGCCGGACGCCAGCCCCTCGGCCAGCAGCAGTGGTGACAACGACCCAGTCATTCTTCAGGCATCCAAAGAGGAGCCTGGGAGTGGGACCATGCAGAGCAGCCCCTCCCCTGCTCACCCTCAGCTCCCAATCCTGCAGACACAGGTTTGAAAGTTTAGATGGTTCCTTTTCCGCTTCTGCTTTGTGGGCTACTGGCTCTGAGGCAGAAGAAATGTGGCAGATCTTAGCAGTATTTGCATGATCCTGGCTACCTGGGTAGCTGAGTTTGGACAGTCTTTGGTGTTGAGGTGGGCTGTCAAGCGTGTTGGATACTTGCATTCTACTTGACATTAGTGTAACGTTGATCTGTAGGAGTATGGAAACTCCTCATTGCTTGTGAAAGGTTGAATTAGATCAGATTGGAAATGGAGTTTGGGACAACATGCTTCTAAGACTGTGCGCTTTGAGAATAGCTCAGTTTCTTTCAGAAGTGGAACAAGGTAAGCATTATGGATGGTGTGTAGTGTTCATTTTTTTCTCTCATAAGGAAATGCAGGGGGTAGGAAAAAAAATCATGGCTTTTGAAACCAAACAGACTTCCTTTTGCATGTGGTAGGCTTTTGGTGGTTATGGATTAGATATTTATAATTTTCCTGAGCAGCTGAGAAATTTTGTGACATAAAGTCTTTTGTCATTTAACTGAGGTAGGAATTTGAATGGCACACTTTGAGGCTTGTGTGCTGGAGTGAATTTCATGAGTTCCCTCACTATCCACATTTAAGTAGGATTTTGTTCTCTACTTCTTATTGCTTGTGCAGTGCCTTGTAAAGTAATAGACGGGTGTTTGAGAACAGTAACCACCACCCCCCCCAGCCTACCTGCCTAGTAAAGGAAACTACCAAGACTGGTGATGATTATAAAGAGGTTTAGAAGATCTTGGTTTTTTTTGATGCCCTTTGAATTTAGTGGTAGTTCACTTTTGTTTGCATAGGTGAATCTGCCATACTTGTTATGAAAAGAAAGGAAAAATAGGGAGTTGTTTATGTGAGTGAAATCATTGAGGTTCTGAAAGGATCACTAAAATTTGAAATCATATGCTATAGTAGTAGTCTTGAATTTGGGAACTGCATAAATGTCGGGCTATAACTTCTTTTGTATGCCAAGCATCTACTATAAACTTGGCTCTGCCATCTTGAGCACCTTATTAAAACGTTATCCCAAATGTTTGTGTTTATAATAATAAGATTGATACCTGACTCCAGAGTTTTTTCTTGTGAAGATAGAACAAAATAATGTACTTAAAACTCCTGGTACAGTGCTAAGCATTCATTTTATCTGTCATTTTCCCCTTTTCTAGATGGTGTCGGACGGCATGACAGGCAGCAATCCTGTGTCCCCTGCCTCATCCAGTTCCCCAGCCTCTAGTGGGGCAGGCGGCATCTCCCCCCAGCATATAGCTCAAGATTCCTCTCTGGATGGACCTCCAGGGCCCCCAGATGGTGCCACAGTGCCCCTGGAGGGGCTTCCCTTACCCCAGGCTGCTGACCTGGCTAACAAGGGCCCAAAGTGGGAGAAGAGCCATGCTGAGATTGCAGAGCAGGCCAAGCATGTACGTATTAGGAAGACCCATGAAGATTCTTGGGAATCTTCCCTGAACTCCTATGTCCCGTGGGTATTTTACGTTTCTTTCCTTGTCATGGATTTCGAGTATAGGCTCTGCCTTAACTTATATGACCTTGAGCAAGTCGTTTGAACTCTGAGCCTCACTTTGTTTTCTATAAAATAGGGATGGTTTAATAGTCTATAGGCTGTTAAAAGGTTTAAATTAAAGGAGAAAATAGACATGAAAATGCTTTGTAAAGTGTAAGGTTCTTAAGATGTACTGGTTTCTATTTCTCATTTCTGTCCTATAGCCTCTGTTACACTTTTCCAGTGGTAAGTGTGGGCCCTGGGCCAGCAGCATCAGCATCACCTGGCAATTTGTTAGAAACGCGAATTCTTGGTATACTTCTTCCAGCTACCAGTTTAAAACTGTAGGGGTAGGGCCCAGCAATCTGTCTGAAAAAGCCCTCCAGATGATTCTGATGCATACTCAAATTTGAGAGCCATTGGTCTAATACCCGTGTCTTTCTTCATGTTTCCTTCACCATTAGGCCATTTAGTTCCCTGTCTCACCTCTGGCTGTTATTTCCTCTGATTTAGTTTTTGTCAGGAGAGGACAAGCATAATGAGGGCGGTTGTCCTGAGTTTTTAAGTCACCTGTGTTAAATAAATTTCAAATGCTTTCGTTTTTTTCTTTATGAAATATATTCAGTGTAGAAACAATGTTATCGTTTTAGTATACTAACCATTGTTAATCTTTTTGTATGTAATTTTTCAGTATTTTCCATAGGAAAGTACATTTTTATAAAAATAGTAGTTTTTAAAAACCGATAGGATTCTGGGGCCACGTGGTGGCATAGTGGTTAAGTTTGCATGCTCCGCTTCAGTGGCCCGGGGCCCGGGGTTCGCAGGTTTGGATCTCGGGCACAGATGTATGTGCCGCTCATCAAGCCAGGCTGTGGTGGCGTCCCACCTAAAAAATGGAGGAAGATGGATACAGATGTTAGCCCAGGGCTACTCTCCTCAGCAAAAAGAGGAAGATGGGCAACAGATGTTAGCTCAGGGTCGATCTTCCTCACCAAAAAAAAAAAAAACTAGATACAATAAAATTTGATTATGTAAAATTTAAAAAAATGTAAAATAGGATTGTGTAAATTGGGTTTTATCGCAGTTTCTAAACATGAACATACTCTTGTGTAAATAGAATTATCCAGTGATGAAGATCCCTTATATCAAGAATCAGTAAGGAAGCATGCACTCCTTGTCTCTCTGGGAAGCTTCCTTTGGGATGTTTTCCCAAGTCCTCGTCTGTATTCATGGGGCATGGAGATTGTGTGAAATAATGGAAAGAGCATGAAATCTGATGTCTGGAGTTATTAGACCTATTTTTAATTCCCAGCTCTTACACTTGCTGGCTGTGTGATCTCAAGTAAATCACTTAATCTCCCTGTTGTTTTTTTTTTACTCACCTGAAGAGAGTATAATATCTACTTGTAGGATTGGTATGTGGACTTGAGCATAAAACAGTCCAGTAAATGCCTATACATAGTCAGTGCTCAGGAATTCAGCTGTGATCATGAGGTGGAGTGTATGTCTAGTAACTTGATTGACCTAGCCCTCCCTCATTAGGAGGCTGAGATTGAAACTCGGATTGCTGAGCTGCGGAAGGAGGGTTTCTGGTCACTGAAGAGGCTGCCTAAAGTACCTGAGCCTCCCCGCCCCAAAGGCCACTGGGACTATCTGTGCGAGGAGATGCAGTGGCTCTCTGCTGACTTTGCTCAAGAGCGTCGTTGGAAACGGGGTGTGGCCCGCAAGGTATATTCTCAACTGAGCCTATCTTCCATTTCTTTTTCAGATTTGCTTTTCTTTAAGGGGTCAGTTGGTTGGAAGGGAACCAGATAGATCAGTGGTAGGGTGCTTATTAATGCCCATAATCTCAAGAGGCAAGCGCAGACTTCCCAGATTTTTTGGCCTGGATTATTCGCTTTGCTCTTGACTTGGGGAGGGGTCAGGCGTCTGGCCTTGGAGTGTTTTCACACTGGTTCCTCATTCCTACAGGTAGTGCGCATGGTGATCCGGCACCATGAGGAGCAGCGGCAGAAAGAGGAGCGGGCCCGGAGGGAGGAGCAGGCCAAGCTGCGCCGAATCGCCTCCGCCATGGCCAAGGATGTCAGGCAGTTCTGGAGCAACGTGGAGAAGGTAGGCAGCAAGGATTGGGAAAGGGAAATGCATTGGGTTTGTTGGATAGTATGGTAGCAGGAAGGATGAAAACTTCTTTTTGAGAGTGTGAATATTATAGTTTCAAGCAACTCGAATGACATTTCTGTGGTGCGTTGGATCTTTCTAGCATTGAGTGCTATGAAGAAGAAAGAAGTCCAGTGGAAAAATATGGGCCCTGCCTTTGGGGATCGTTAATAGAACTTCTTGACCCCACTATGCTATCTTTCCTTTGCAGGGCATTCACCGTGCTTTTTCTAAAACCTGTTGGTGCCATTTACCTGCTTAAATACTGTCAGAGTTCTCATTAATTAAATTGTTTCCATATATTAAATTGTAATTGTTTCTCAAGTAGTAACTGGCTTCTGTCTACATTTTTAGTGTTGTCTCTGCCAGTTCCCTTCCTTCTTTCCACTTCAAACGTTCTTTCTTTGGCACATCCCTGGCTATTTACACATGCTCTTTCTGCTGCCGAGAATGCCTTTCTCCTCATTTCCAGTTAGAGAGCTCCTACTTAGTCTTTAAGATTCAGTTCCAGATACATTTGCAAATCTTTTCCCACTGCTTAAGGTTAAGCTGGCTCTTCTCTCCCTGTGTTCCCTTTGTGCTTTCCTCAGAAGCACCTTTAAGGTCATTTAGCTCTTCCTGAAAAACCAGCCCAGAGCCTAGCATAGGGGAGGCTTTCCTAAATGTTGGGTAAAAGAGTACGTGAATAAAAGATTATCGTGGTGACCCGTCCATTTCATGCTTGTGGCAGGTGGTGCAATTCAAGCAACAGTCCCGACTCGAGGAAAAGCGCAAAAAAGCTCTGGACCTGCATCTGGACTTCATTGTGGGGCAAACTGAAAAGTACTCAGATCTCCTGTCTCAGAGCCTCAACCAGCCGCTAGCCTCCAGCAAAGCTGGCTCTTCTCCTTGCCTTGGCTCTTCCTCAGCTGCATCTAGCCCTCCACCCCCGGTTTCCCGACTGGATGATGAAGGTGTGTGTCCTCTTTGGCTCTCTTACTCTTCCTCATGTACCCTTTCCAGAGCTGAAAACCCACCCTGTGGCTTGCAGGGCCCCGTGGACTTTGTGACCTTGTTCTCCTGCTATAGATGGGGACTTCCAACCCCAAGAGGAGGAGGAAGAGGATGATGAGGAGACAATTGAGGTTGAAGAACAACAGGAAGGCAATGATGCAGAGACCCAGAGACGTGAGATTGAGCTGCTTCGACGTGAGGGAGAACTGCCACTGGAAGAGCTGCTCCGTTCCCTCCCCCCTCAGCTGCTAGGAGGGCCTTCCAGCCCCTCGAGAACCCCCTCATCGCATGATAGTGACACCCAAGATGGGCCTGAAGAAGGTGGTGAAGAAGAACCTTCTCGGGTGTTGAAGGTATGAGCAGAAAGGGTGGAGGCAGGGCTCAGAGTGGGAGCAGAGGGAGAGGTTCAGGACTGAGTTCTGGTCTGTAAGGTTGGTCCTGGTTTTCAGAAGCCCTCCCTGGTTAAGGGCAATTGACTCTTATTTGGGGATGGATAGGGACGAATCTCGGTTTGGGGCAAGTTGCAGTCTGAGATGGATAGAGTTTCTGATGCTGTAGTGGAAGAATGTACTGTGTTCTACTCTTAGAATTGCTTTGTGACCTTGAAAAATTAACTTATTCTGGTCTTTGCTACTTCTGTGAAATAGAATACTAATACTAATATTCCGTTATTGGTTTGTAGGTTTGGAGCTGGGATGGTAACCTTGAAGTCTCTCTTAGACCTAAGCTCTCTGTTTCTCTATATGTCTGAGTGCATGGGGATGGTGTTGGGGGCCTGAGTTGCTTATCTAGCACTTTCACAGGTCCTCCCCCAGGCAGTGGGGCCAGGATTTGGTAGCTGGTGCTGAAAGAAAACCTCTGATTGCATTCTTGCCCTGGGACTGTGCCAGTGGCAGCTGTCACTCAGTGGGACAGAGAGACTGTTTTGTGACATCTTACTGAACATTGTGCTTTCTTTTGCTGCTCTAACCCTAGGCCCTCTCCCTCTTCATCCTTTGCCTTACAGGTAAAGCCCACACCCTCCTCTGTCACACAGTGCAACAAAAAACCTTGGCGTCCAGATGAGGATGACGAAGAGTTCACCGCCAATGAGGATGAAGGTCAGGCCTGTTCTCTTTGTCCTGTTGCCCCTTACCCTTGAATTGTGTGGACCTAATGTTTTAGGCTTTCTCACCTCTTCCACTTGGACTGTGTCTTATGCCTCTGTCCCCATTGATCTTGCTTCATTCTCTTTCCTAGCGGAGGATGAAGAGGATACCATCGCAGCTGAGGAGCAGTTGGAAGGGGAGGTGGATCATACCATGGAGCTGAGCGAGTTGGCTCGAGAAGGTGACACTCACCTGACATTTTACTGAGCCTGAGCGTCTGCTTGGTGTCTCCTCTGTGGAGAATGTCAGGGATAAAGAGATGAATAAGATACTTTTTATTCCCCTTGGAGGAACCTCCAGGTTTGAAGACAAAAATTTAAAAATGAATAATTGTAAATACAACGTGATGACTGGTTATGATAGAAGTTTGAACAAAGTGATGTGAGAGCTCACTGGAGGGGAGGGCAGTTGTAAGAGGATATTGGCCATGTTTGACCTGGACCTTAGAGGGGGGGGTTCATCACATTGATATTGTTCTTCCCAAAGCAAGGCAGCACTATCCATGGTTCTAGCCCAGGTTGTGGGGCTTGGCTTTAGTAGCTGGTGCTAAAAGTAAACTCTTGCCTCCCCTCAGATCTGGGCCTAGCAGTGACTACAGAAGCCTAGGTAAAATGAACTGGCACCACTTAGACCTTCTCTTCTCCCTTCCCCTTGAAGTACCCAAAAGCTTACCCTTCATTTCTCCTCCAGGTGAGCTATCTATGGAGGAGTTACTGCAGCAGTATGCAGGAGCCTATGCCTCTGATGCCTCTGCCCCAGGTTCTGGGAGTAGTGAAGAGGAAGATGAAGATGAACTTGAGGCCAACAGCTCTGACTATGAACCAGAGGGGGCCGCAGAAGCTGAGGAGGCTCCTCAAGAGGATAGTAGCAGTCAGTCAGGTGACTGTGTGGTCATAAGGCAGGAGCTGGGGAGGGCAGGCACTGGAGCAGCATGTATGGTGAGCACTAAGTGTTGGTCTTGTGCTTTAGACTCTGCTGAGGAGCAGAGTGAGGATGATGAAGATGAGCATTCAGAGGAGGAAGAAACAAGCGGGAGTTCAGAATCAGAGGACTCTGAATCTGATGAGTCAGAGGAGTCCCAGTCACAGAGCCAAGCAGATGAGGAAGAGGAGGAAGATGATGACTTTGGGGTGGAGTACTTGCTTGCCCGGGACGAAGAGCAGAGTGAGGCAGACGGGGGCAGTGGACCTCCCACCCCAGGGCCCACCGCCACTTTAGGCCCTAAGAAAGAAATTACTGACATCGCTGCAGCAGCTGAAAGTCTCCAGCCCAAGGGCTACACCCTGGCCACTACCCAGGTATCCCCAGGCCCCAGCTTCTGCTTTCTCATATCCTGACTTTCCTATTTCTCAGTAACAGATGCCTCAGTTTCACCACGATACCTCTTTTCCTCCCTACCAGGTGAAGACACCCATCCCCCTGCTCCTGCGGGGCCAGCTCCGGGAATACCAACACATTGGGCTGGACTGGCTGGTTACTATGTATGAGAAGAAGCTTAATGGCATTCTTGCTGACGAGATGGGGCTAGGCAAGACAATCCAGACCATTTCCCTGCTTGCCCACTTGGCTTGTGAGAAAGGTAACTAGGCAGGGTCCTTCCTCTTGGGTCTCCTTGGCCAGCTCCCTGGGAAGCTTGTTTAATGTGACTCCAGTTGCAGGATGGTGCAACACTCTTTTGCTGCTATCTTAGCTTCATTGATTTTGGTTAGTAACTGTATAGAGAGGCCAGCATAGGTGCTAGGATTCTTAGCAAGGGCTGTTAGGATAGAGTGGTCAGGGTTATACCTGAGGAACCAGCACTCCAAGATTTATATTTCCTTATCATCTCATTCTTTTTTTTTTTTTTTTTTTTCAAATTCCTGTTTTTTTTGTGTGTGTGAGAGGAAGATCAGCCCTGAGCTGACATCTGCCAATCCTCTTTTTGCTGAGGAAGACTGGCCCTGGGCTAACATCCATGCCCATTTTCCTCCACTTTGTATGGGACGCCACCACGGCATGGCGTGACAAGCAGTGCGTTGGTGCGCGCCCGGGATCCGAACCGGCAAACCCTGGGCCGTGGCAGCAGAGCACGTGCGCTTAAGCGCTTACACCACCAGGCTGGCCTCAAAATTCCTCTGTTTAAAATCTTTCAGAATCTTATTTTTTTTTTAACTGAGGTATAATTGGCATTATATTAGTTTCAGGTGTACAACATAATGATTCGAAATTTGTATACCTTGCACCACAGTAAGTCTGATTAACATCCATCACCATACATAGTTACAAAAAAATTTTTTTCTTGTGATGAGAACTTTTAAGATCTACTCTCTCTCTCTTTTTTTTTTTTTTGTGAGGAAGATCAGCCCTGAGCTAACATCCGTGCTAATCCTCCTCTTTTTGCTAAGACCGGCTCTGAGCTAACATCTATTGCCAATCTTCCTCCTTTTTTTCCCCAAAGCCCCAGTAGATAGTAGTATGTCATAGTTGCACATCCTTCTAGTTGCTGTATGTGGGACGCAGCCTCAGCATGGCCAGAGAAGCGGTGTGTCGGTGCGTGCCCGGGATTCGAACCCGGGCCACCAGTAGCGGAGCGTGCGCACTTAACCGCTAAGCCACGGGGCCGGCCCATAAGATCTACTCTCTTAACAACTTTTGAATGCAATACAGTATTATTAACTATTGTCACCATGCTGTACATCTCTCATTCTTTTGCTAAACAGGTAACTGGGGTCCCCATTTGATCATTGTTCCCACCAGTGTGATGTTGAACTGGGAGATGGAGCTGAAACGTTGGTGCCCCAGCTTTAAAATCCTCACTTACTATGGAGCCCAGAAAGAGAGGAAGCTCAAGCGGCAGGTTTGTTCCTCCATGTGATCTGCCCCCAACCCCATCATTGCCTCTCTTACTTTTAGGCCCTTTCCTCAGATGAGTTCATTTCCCTCCCCTTTCTGTTGCTCCATTCTGTTCTTAGGACTTTTCTGATTTCTGTCCCTTGAGAACCTTAGCATATCTTCCTTTGCCCTTTCTTTTCTTTTCACCCCACTATCTGCTGCTTTCTCCTGATACCTCAGGGCTGGACCAAGCCCAATGCCTTCCATGTGTGTATCACATCTTACAAGCTGGTGCTGCAGGACCACCAGGCCTTCCGCCGCAAGAATTGGCGCTATCTCATTCTGGATGAGGCTCAGAACATCAAGAACTTCAAGTCACAGCGCTGGCAGTCACTGCTCAACTTCAACAGGTGGAGACAGAGTTGGGGATTTGTGGGAGGGTGGACTTGGCCTGAAGGGTGGGATGCTTGGAAGGTTTGGGCCTTGCTGACCATCCTCCCTCTAATTCCCTCTGTCTCTTTGCAGCCAGAGACGCCTGCTCCTGACAGGAACTCCCTTGCAGAACAGTCTCATGGAGCTGTGGTCCTTGATGCACTTTTTGATGCCTCATGTCTTCCAGTCTCATCGCGAGTTCAAAGAATGGTTCTCTAACCCCCTGACTGGCATGATCGAGGGCAGCCAAGAGTACAATGAAGGTCTAGTCAAACGCCTACACAAGGTAGGGCCTGTAACAGTTTGTCAAGGGTATTGGGAATGGTGAGGAATTAAGGACAATACCAGAAAACCGTTAGGGAGAGGGAAGTCAGTGCTAGGCTGAATTCCCCAGTTGTCAAGCTGCAGCGTTCTAGTAACTAACCCATTGCCAAATTGAGTGACCTCTTAGTCATCATTCTACTTGTTTAATGGTGACGTTTCTGTCTTTATTTTTTGAGTAGAATAATACTGTTTATCAGTCTCTGCTTGGATTTCTCTTTACCTGGCTTTCCTCAACTTCAGATTTTTGTTTTTTCTGTTTTTTTTTTTTGGTCTTCTTTGGCTCCTGTTCTTTTGTCCAGCTTTTAAATAACATTTCTCAGCATGCTGATTTTTACTTATTTGTTTCCCAATTTGCATATCTTATAGGCATACTCATTTATAAGGCTTTAAAGACACTCCAATTTGTATTTTTAATCCCTTGACTCTCTAGACCACTCGACCTATGTTTAAGTTTCTGACTTGATGTCTTTAATTGAAAGTTCCTCTTGAACTCACTGTGTTCTAAGTCAAACATCTCAAGCCTTTATAGCCTATTATTTCTACTCCATTTTGGTCAATCACCACATCATCATAAATTAAACTAGAAACCAAGAAGTCTTCCTTAACCATACCTCTTCCTTCATTGTTATCTGGCTTCTTTCATTTCTTCCTTGTCAACTTGATGACTGTGTCTTATCAGATTTTATCTCCTGAGATCTCAGATTTGCCTTTTGTTTTCTATGCTGCTCTGACTGCCACAATTTTTGTTCTTAGCCTCTCTCCTGAATTTCCTTTCGTAATCTTGTAAATTTACAGTTACTCCTTGAAATGTGATTTGAGTCATCTCTCCTGCATAGTTAGTTGCTCTGCCCCTAGTGCTTCCTTTTATCATTTCTTTTTTTTTTTGTGAGGAAGATCAGCCCTGTGCTAACATCCATGCCAATCCTCCTCTTTTTGCTGAGGAAGACCGGTCCTGAGCTAACATCTATTGCCAATCCTCCTCCTTTTTTCCCCTTTTTCTCCCCAAGGCCCCAGTAGATAGTTGTATGTCATAGTTGCGTATCCTTCTAGTTGCTGTATGTGGGATATCGCCTCAGCATGGCCGGACAAGCAGTGCGTCGGTGAGTGCCCGGGATCCAAACCCGGGCCGCTAATAGCCGAGCGCACGCACTTAACTGCTAAGCCATGGAGCTGGCCCTCTTTTTATCATTTCTTTTTTTTTTTTTTTTTTTTTCTTGCTGAGGAAGACCGGCTCTGAGCTAATGTCTATTGCCAATCCTCCTCCTTCCCCCCCCGCCCAAAGCCCCAGTAGATAGTTGTATGTCATAGTTGCACATCCTTCTAGTTGCTGTATGTGGGACGCGGTCTCAGCATTGCTGGAGAAGCGGTGCGTCGGTGCGCGCCCGGGATCCGAACCCGGGCCGTTAGTAGCCAAGCGCACACACTTAACCGCTAAGCCATGGGCTGGCCCCGTTTTTATCATTTCTTTTTTTTTTTTTCGCTGAGGAAGACCGCCTCTGAGCTAATGTCTATTGCCAATCCTCCTCCTTTTTTTTTTTTTTTTTTACCCCTCAAAGCCCCATTGCATATTGTATGTCATAATTGCACATCCTTCTAGTTGCTGTATGCGGGATACGGTCTCAGCATGGCTGGAAAAGTGGCGCGTCAGTACGCGCCCGGGATCCGAACCTGGGCCGCTAGTAACGGAGTGCGCACACTTCACTGCTAAGCCACGGGGCCGGCCCTGTCATTTCTTATGTTGTGGTATCATCATCTTTATGTCATATCTCCTTCAGCAGACAGTAGATTCTTTGAGAGGAGGGCTGGCATCTGACTCATCTTTGTGTGGTTGGTTCCTGGCATGCCGCATGGCTTCATGAGTGTTTACTGATGGGCTAAGCCAGTGCTCAGCCGATCATCAGGCCAAGACCAGCTAGAGGGGCTAGGCTGGGGCTCAGTGCCCACTTTTCTCCTGTCAGCCTCCTGCTTATTTGCTTTTAGGTTTTGCGGCCTTTTTTGCTGCGCCGAGTTAAGGTGGATGTTGAGAAGCAGATGCCTAAAAAGTATGAGCATGTTATCCGCTGCCGGCTCTCCAAGCGCCAACGCTGTCTCTATGATGACTTCATGGCACAGACTACGTAAGGGAGGACTGAGGGCGGGCCCTGGGACCCTAGATTGGAGCAGAAGTGACTGTCAGGATGCCCTATTTGTTTTTCCTTTCTCCCAGAACGAAAGAGACACTAGCCACGGGCCATTTCATGAGTGTCATCAACATTTTGATGCAGCTGCGAAAAGTCTGCAATCATCCAAACCTGTTTGACCCTCGACCTGTTACCTCCTCCTTCATCACCCCAGGCATCTGTTTCAGCACCGCCTCTCTCGTGCTAAGGGCCACTGATGTCCACCCTCTCCAGGTAAGTAGTTGCCCCCAAGATTATGGGTCCTACCTCAACCCTGCACCTCTTTTCTTTTTGTTTTTTGTGAGGAAGATCAGCCCTGAGCTAACACCCGTGCTAATCCTCCTCTTTTTGCTGAGGAAGACCGGCTCTGAGCTAACATCTATTGCCAATCCTCCTCCTTTTTTTTTTTTCTTTTCCCCAAAGCCCCAGTAGATAGTTGTATGTCATAGTTGCACATCCTTCTAGTTGCTGTATGTGGGACACGGCCTCAGCATGGCCGGAGAAGCAGTGCGCCAGTGCGCGCCTGGGATCCGAACCCGGGCCGCCAGTAGCGGAGCATGAGCACTTAACCGCCAAGCCACGGGGCCAGCCCCTGCACCTCTTTTCTTTAGGCTAGAGTCTGACCTTTTGCATCTTTACTTCTCTCATCATGTTGGAACTATTGCCTTAGTTTCATTGTTTTCTAGCCATGTGCCTTCAGGCAAACTAATTATTAACTTCTAACCCTAAATTTGCTTGGCTTTCAAAATAGGGATTATAAGGCTTTATTCTGTGTATGTTTGTGAGAGTTGTGTTAATATTTTTGGAAGTGCCTGGCATATTAAAAATACCTAAATACTATTTTGTTTTCCTGTTTCTTCCCTCTTTTTGGCCACTTCCCACCTCCCCTGCAACTTTTGTTTTTATTGTGTTAAAATTCACATAACAAATTTTACCCTTTTAATCATTTTTAAGCGTATGGTTCATTGGCATTAACTACATTCACATTGTTGTGCAACCATCAGCATCATCCATCTTGAGAACTTTTTTCATCTTTCCAAACTGAAACTCCATACCCATTAAATGATAATTCTCCATTTTTGCCCTTCCCCCATCCGTTGGCAGCTACCACTCTACTTTCTGTCTCTATAAATTTGACTACTCTAGGTACTTCATATAAATGGATCATGTAGTACTTGTCCTTTTGTGACTGGCTTATTTTGCTTTGCTGAATGTCTTCGAGGTTCATCCATGTTGTAGCATGTATCAGATTTCCTTTTTTTTTTTTTTGTGCATTGGATTTTCTTTTTTTTTGGCATTGGATAAGCTAACATCCAATGCCAATCCTCCTCCTTTTTTTGCTGAGGAAGACGCCCTGGGCTAACATCTGTGCCCATCTTCCTCTACTTTATATGGGACGCTGCCACAGCGTGGCTTAATAAGCGGTGTGTCGGTGCACGCCCGGGATCCAAACTGGCGAACCCCGGGCTGCTGCAACGGAGCGCATGCACTTAATGTCTTGCGCCACTGGGCCGGCCCCAGGATTTCCTTTTTAATATGGAGTAGTATTCCGTTTTCTGTGTGTGTGTGTGTGTACATACGTACACACACACACACACATACATATATATCGTGTTTTGTTTATCCATTCATCTGTCAGTGGGCACTTGGGTTGCTTCTACCTTTTAGCTATTGTGAATAATGCTGCTATGAACATAGATGTATAAATATCTGTTCAAGTCCCTGCTTTAAATTCTTTTGGGTCTATACCCAGAAGTAGAATTGCTGGATCGTAGGGTAATTCTATTTTTAATTTTTTGAGTAACCGCCACACTGTTTTCCATATTGGCTACACCATTTTACATTGCTACCAGCAGTTCACAAGGGTTCAAATTTCTGTAGATCATTGTCAACACCTGTTGTTTTGGTTTTTTGATAATAGCTATCTTAATGGGTATGATGGTATCTCACTGATTTTTATTTTCATTTCCCTGATGATTAGTGATAGGGAGCATCTTTTCGTGTACTTATCGTGTATTTTATTTGGAGAAATGTCTGTTCAAGACCTTTGCAGATTTTTTTATTGAGTTGTTTGTATTTTTGTCATTGACTTGTAGGAGTTCTTTATATGTTCTGGATGTTAATCCCTTACCAGATAGATGATTTGCAAATATTTTGTCCCATTCTGTGGGTTGCCTTTTCACTCTGTAGATAGTGTCCTTTGATGCAGTCTGATCTATCAATTTTTTCTTTTGTTGCCTTTGCTTTTAGTGTCATATCCCAGAAATCATTGCCACACTGGTTCCTTTGACATTATGCTTTTGTGTTCATTTTTGTGCCAGCGGATAGACATGGGTCGGTTTGATCTTATTGGCCTGGAGGGTCGCATCTCAAGATACGAGGCTGACACATTTCTACCCCGGCACCGCCTCTCCCGCCGGGTACTGCTAGAGGTGGCTACTGCTCCTGACCCCCCACCTCGGCCCAAGCCAGTCAAGATGAAGGTCAACAGGTACTCTAGGGCTGAGGAATAAGGGGGTATGGGTGCCTAGAAGAAGTGGCTCTAGCTGGCCAGGGGAAATTGGCATGGAAAAGAAAGAGTTGGAGACTAGGCCAACTTTTGCATTGGTTGGATGCAAAATACTATGAATGGATTGGGGGAGAGAATAACTAGCAGAGGGTCCTAGGCTTTTGTGTTTTCACAGATTTTTTTTCCCCTCTCTCTGTTTGGTACTTTTTGATTATCTTGAATTTCTTTCTGTCTTTCTCCTTTGGGTCTTTTCCCTCTCCCCGCTTTGCTTTTATAATCTCTGTCTGTATTTCTGCATCATTTTCCTTATTCCTTTCTTTTCTTACTCCTTATTCTCCCTTCCTGCCTACCCACCACTTTTTTCCCTCATAGGATGCTGCAGCCAGTGCCCAAGCAAGAAGGCCGGACAGTGGTGGTGGTGAACAGCCCACGGACCCCCCTGGGCCATGTCCCAGTCCGACCCCCTCCAGGCCCTGAGCTCTCAGCCCAGCCCACCCCTGGTCCAACCCCCCCAGTGCTGCCAGCACCACTGATGGTGTCGGCCTCGCCTGCCGGAGCCCCACTTATTCCAGCATCCCGGCCTCCTGGCCCTGTTCTGTTGCCCCCACTGCAGCCAAACAGTGGTTCTCTCCCCCAGGGTAAGTTGCAAGGGAGCCAGGATGCTGGGGGGTACTTCAGGCAGATTGTTCAGATTAGGGAAGAAGTAGTGGAATTAGAGTGTTTGAGAAGCTGTGTTGGAGACGGATGTGGTGTTTTGATGGGCCGGAAAAGAGTATGTATGGAGGCTTCTGGGAGCAGGGCAAGGTTCTAGTCAGGGTATATCTGACAGGTGTTTGCTTTGTGTCTACAGTGTTGCCATCCCCTCTGGGGGTCCTGAGTGGGACCTCACGGCCTCTCACGCCAACCCTGTCTCTGAAGCCGGCCCCACCTGCCCCTGTTCGCCTGAGCCCTGCCCCACCCCCAGGCTCCTCCAGCCTTTTGAAGCCCCTGACAGTGCCACCAGGCTACACCTTCCCTTCTGCTGCTGCCACCACCACCTCTACAACCACAGCCACCGCCACCACGGCGGTGCCAGGTCCTACTCCTGCACCACAGCGCCTCATCCTATCTCCTGATATGCAGGCTCGCCTGCCCTGTAAGTTCCCAGGGCTCTGTGAGGGTGAGAGACTTGAGATGGGAGGAGGGCTTATATGCCGTGGAGCCGGAGAAGAAAGACTTGGGGATACGAGAGTATCAAATTCTAGGTAGCTAACATATGTATTAGGTATGTTGCCAAACGTTGGTAATTCATAATCAGGTAAGAGCCCTCAAGGAGTTCACAGTCTAGTGGGGGAGATGACACATGGATAAGTAAACAGTGGTAAGTCTAGCAAGAGAAAATTACTTGGGGTAAAAGGGCAATGTAGGAGGAGGAGGTGGTGATTAGCTCAGTGTGGTGGCAGGTCATTAGAGGATGTGAAGGAGATGGCTAAGCAAACAAGTGGGATTGGAAGGAGTAGCATGTCAAAAGTTCAAATGCTGTAGAACAAGGCCGAGTTTGTTGGAACATGGTAAATTGAGGGGATGGGTTGGAGGAACTGGAGACTTGTGCCTCATGAGGGTCTGCGATATGGCGTTGAGCAGAGTGAGCTCTGTGTACATGAAGTCCCTTCTTTGTTCATAGCAGGCGAAGTGGTCAGCATCGGGCAGTTGGCCTCACTGGCACAACGTCCAGTGACTAGTGCAGGGGGAAGCAAACCTCTCACCTTCCAAATCCAGGGCAACAAGCTGACTTTGACTGGTGCCCAGGTGCGCCAGCTTGCTGTGGGGCAGCCCCGCCCGCTGCAAAGTAGGTAAAACCCATCCCCTGTCCTGCCTTTTTCCTCTTCCTTGTTCCCTTGTTTTTGTGGCTCTTTTCAGATGTCAGCCTTTATGTTTCTTTCCCTAGCTTTGGGTGGGTGGGGCCATAGGGGAATGGTTGGAGGGGGTCTTTTGATAAAGATAGGGATGAGGTCATTCTAGAAAAGTTATCTTCTCTCTGTTCTTTCTCTCTCCTCTCGCCCTTGCCTCTGCCGTCCTCCAGCTGATGGCTGCTTCTCTCTCTCTTTCTCTCTTCCCTTAACCCAGGGAATGTGGTGCACCTGGTGTCAGCAGGGGGGCAGCACCACCTCATCAGCCAGCCTGCCCATGTGGCCCTCATCCAGGCCGTGGCCCCGACCCCTGGCCCTACCCCTGTCTCTGTGCTGCCTTCTTCGACCCCCAGCACCACCCCTGCCCCCACTGGCCTCAGCCTTCCGCTTGCTGCTAACCAGGGTGAGGCTCTTGGCCTTCCTACTTACTTAGCCCTTACTGGCCTTGGTCCTTCAGGCATACCCTGGGCTGCTGTCTGTCCAACCTTCCCTCAGTGTTGTTTTCCCTTGCCAGTATCTCTGATATCTTTCTGCTACCCTTTCCTGCCCCTGGACTTCTTCCATCCTTTGGGTCTCTTGTTTCTTTTCTACCTTCCCCTCAATGTAGCTTCCTCTTGCAGTGCCACCAACCATGGTGAATAATACAGGCGTGGTGAAGATTGTAGTGAGACAGGCCCCTCGGGATGGACTGACTCCTGTTCCTCCATTGGCCCCAGCACCCCGGCCTCCGAGCTCTGGGCTTCCAGCTGTGTTGACTCCACGTCCCACATTAACCCCTGGCCGACTACCGACAACTACTCTGGGTACTGCCCGGACCCCCATACCCACGTCCACTCTGGTCAGGCCCCTTCTCAAGCTGGTCCACAGTCCTTCACCCGAAGTCAATGGTGAGTCCAGGTGGCTGAGGCCAGGCATTTTTTCCAGGAAGGGAGCTAAGGTGGCCCTGAGGGTTTCTTAGTCACAACAGATCTCTTTATTATCAGTGTACTGATTGCTTTTGCAGTGGGCTGCAGAACTGGGCTACTGAGCCCTGGCCTAATTCCAAGATATATTTGTTGGAACCTTGGAGGGAAAGGAAATGTCAGATTCCTTGAATCTTTGACCTCCTGGTGTGGGAGTGAAGGTTTTTTGGGAAACAGGTGAAGCTGGGGGGTAAGGGAAAGGGCGGGACAGGGTAATAGAAGGAGCAAGAAAGAATTCTGGGGCTAACTCATTCTCTGTCTCCACAGTTTCAACACCCGGAGCTGCTCCCTTGACCATCTCTTCTCCTCTCCCTGTGCCATCCTCACTCCCTGGACCAGTCTCCTCTCCAATGCCAGTTCCCAACTCCTCTCCCCTCGCTAGTCCTGTGTCTTCTACAGTCTCAGTTCCAGTGTCATCTTCACTCCCCATCTCTGTCTCCTCGACGCTTCCTGCCCCAGCCTCCGCTCCAGTCACCATCCCCATCTCAACCCCCTTGCCTGTTTCGGCTTCGGGCCCAGCTCTCTTGACCAATGTGACTCCAGCACTGGCACCTGTTGTCTCAGCGGCTCCTGGACCTCCCTCTTTGGCACCAGCTGGGGCTTCCCCATCCGCGTCAGCCTTGACTCTGGGTTTGGCCACAACTCCATCCCTGTCCCCATCTCAGGCACCTGGTCACCCGCTGTTGTTGGCTCCAGCCTCTTCACATGTTCCAGGGTTGAACTCAGCCGTAGCCCCAGCATGTTCACCTGTCCTGGTGCCAGCTTCTGCTCTGGCCAGTCCTTTTTCGGCAGCACCAAATCCAGCTCCAGCTCAGGCTTCCCTTCTGGCTCCACCACCTTCTGCATCTCAGGCTCTAGCCACCTCTCTGGCTCCCATGGTGGCTCCACAGACAGCAATCCTGGCTCCTTCTCCAGCTCCTTCTCTGGCTCCTCTTCCAGTCCTGGCTCCATCGCCAGGTCCTCCTGTACTGGCTCCATCGCAGACTCCAGTTCCAGTTCTGGCTTCATCACCTACTCCAGGAACTCCTTTAGCCTCAGCTTCTTCACTGGTGCCAGGCCCAGCTACTGTGTTGGCTCCATCATCAACTCAAACTATGGTACCAGCCCCGGTTCCGTTACCTCTTTCGAGCCCAGCTTCTACGCAGACACTGGCCTTAGCTCCAACTTTAGCATCCACTCTTGGTGGCTCGTCTCCTTCTCAGACACTCTCTTTGGGAACGGGGAACCCCCAGGGGCCCTTTCCAGCTCAGACATTGTCATTGACTCCAGCATCATCCCTCGTACCAGCTCCAGCCCAGACACTGTCTTTGGCACCAGGACCACCACTGGGTCCATCTCAGACGCTGTCTCTGGCTCCAGCTTCTCCGATGGGCCCGGCCCCAGCTCACACGCTGACTTTAGCTCCGGTATCGTCATCTGCTTCACTCCTGGCCCCAGCTTCAGTGCAAGCACTGACCTTGAGCCCAGCCCCAGTTCCATTGCCCACCTTGGGCCCAACTGCAGCTCAGACTCTGGCTCTGGCCCCAGCCTCGACACAGGCCACAGCTTCCCAGGCATCCTCCCTTGTGGTTTCGGCATCTGGCGCTACTCCTTTGCCTGTCACCATGGTATCCCGGCTGCCTGTTTCCAAGGATGAGCCTGAGACACTGACATTGCGCTCTGGTCCCCCCAGCCCTCCCTCCACTGCTACCTCGTTCAGTGGTCCCCGGCCTCGTCGCCAGCCCCCACCACCACCTCGTTCCCCTTTCTATCTGGTAAGTTTTATTGCCTCAAAGGAGAGGAAACAGGAAGTTGAGTTTTCTTTGGAATGTTGGTAGAGTGGATGGGATAGAAGAATGTCACTTTTATGTTGGTAAATTACAAAGCCTGGTTTTGTATACCTGAGTGCTATTGGACAAGTCCCTTCTCTTCCCTGAGTCTGTACTTTTATCTGTAAAATGGGAATAATCATGTTCTGCCTTTCTCAGAGGGGTAATTGAGGATCTAATGTGCTTTTAAAACTATTTATCACTGATGCGTTCAAATCCTTGTTGCTGTTGGTCTCTTTGGTTCTTGCTTACTTTTTTGAGTTAGCGTTAGCATCTAATTGCCTCATTTTACAGATGAAGAAACTAGGCCACTAAATGATGTTACAAAGATTACGCAACTTTTGAGAACAAAGATGGCCTGAGTCCATTGCCTTCTCTTCCCCACAAGGGGGAGTCCTCAGAGATAGGAAGACTTTTCTCAGTTGTTAAAACCACCACCATCATCAAATATTTGAAGGGAGGGGTGACACCATGGAATACAGTTCCCTCAAGATCATGATGAGCCTCTGACTTTGACAGTCATCTCTTGTAGTTTTTTATCTCCGAGGTGATTAAGTGGGCAATAAGAGAAACTCTGTTCCCTGGCCTTTCATGAACTGTTGGCCATTTTTTTTCTATCATATATGTAGTTCTGTATATGTTTGGCTAAGTTAAACTTAAAACCCAGAGTAAATAATCCAGGAACAAATAGGAAGAAAGATCTAGGGAGTTCCTCCAGGCCGTCTTGTCTTTTTCTCACTCTGCTGTCAGAGCTGTTGCTTGTTCTTTTCCTCAGTTCCTCACCCTCCATCAGTGCCACTGACTCCGCCTTTGCTCTTTTTCTAATGCTGCCAGGTTGGTCTGGCTTGTTGGAAGTAGAGACAAGAGGCCCTAGATCCTAGTCCAAGGGTGGTAACTCCACGGTCTGTGCTAAATTTTGTTGCTCTGCAAGTAGGTAGCAGCTTCTTGACACTGTTTTTGTTTTTTTGTTTTTTTTGTGGGGAAGATTAACCCTGAGCTAACATCCGATGCCAACCCTCCTCTTTTTGCTAAGGAAGATTGGCCCTGGGCTGACATCATGCCCATCTTTCTCTACTTTATGTGGGACGCTGCCACAGCGTGGCTTGACAAGCGGTGTGTTGGTCCGCCCCCGGGATCCGAACCTGTGAACCCTGGGACGCTGAAGCAGAGCACGCTAACTTAACTGCTATGCCATTGGGCTGGCTCCTTGGCACTGTTTTTTTTTTTAAACAGTTTGACATATAAATCACATACCATACAGTCCAACCATTTAAAGTGTGTACAGTTTAGTGGCTTTTAGTATTTTTGCAGAGTTGTGCAACCATCACCACAATCAACTTTAGAACATTTTCATAGCCCTAAAAAGAAACCTCACACCCTTAGCCGTCATCCCCTAACCTCTCTGTCCCTCCTAGCTCTAGGTAACCTCTAGTCTATGTTCTGTCTATAGATTTGCCTGTGGAGTCATATAATATATGGTCTTTTGTGACTGGCTTTTTTCACTTAATGTTTTTGAGGTTCATCCATGTTACAGCATATATCAATACTTCATTTCTTTTTATTGTTGAATAATATTCCATTGTATGGATCTACCACATTTTATATATCTGTTCCTCAGTTGATGGGGACATTTGGATTATTTCTTTTTGGCTGTTAAGAATAATGTTGCTGTGAACATTCATGTATAAGATTTTGTGTGTTTTCATATGTTTTCAGTCATAGTGGATGTATACCTAGACATGGGATTGCTGGGTCATATGGTAACTATGTTGAACTATTTGAAGAACTGCCAAACTATTTTTCCAAAGTGGCAATATCATTTTACATTTCCACCAACAGCCTGTACGGGGTCTAGGTTCTCCACATCTTTGCTAACACTTGTTATTGTCCTTTACTGATTGTAGCCATCCTAGTGAGTTTGAATCTTATGGTTTTGATTTGAATTTTCCTGATGGCTAATGATGTTGAGCATCTTTTCACTGGTTGTCGGCCATTTGTGTATCTTCCTTCAAGAAATGTCTGTTCAGATCCTTTCCTCTTTTTAATTGGGTTAATTTTTTTATTATTGAATTGTAAGAGTTCTTTATTCTGGTTACAAGTCCCTTTTCAAATACATGATTTGCAAATATTTTCTCCCTTGCTACTACTTTTTAGAGCTGGCCTCTATTGATCTTTCCCTCTGCGGGGATGCTTTCCTTCCTCACTTAGATCAACAGGAGCCAAGAGGTCAAGCTTAAGGTAGCAGTCAAGAGGGGAGATTTGGGACACTGCTTTTTTTCAGGACCATCTACTGGGGTCCAGTCTCCTTCATTATTTGTTTATTCGAATAAGAGATATTTATTTTGGTGAGGAAGATTGGCCCTGAGCTAACATCTGTTGCCAGTCTTCCCTCTTTTTTTTTTTTTGGGAGGAGGACTAGCCCTGAGCTAACATCCGATGCCAATCGTTCCCTTTTTTCTTGAGGAAGATTGGCCCTGGGCTAACATCTGTGCCTATCTCCCTCTACTTTATATGGGATGCCACCACGGCATGGCTTAACAAGCGGTGTGTCTTTGCACTTCCGGGATCCGAACCTGGGAACCCTGGGCCACAAAAGCAGAGTGCGCACACTTAACCGCTGTGCCACCGGGCCTGCCCCAGTCTTCCCTCTTTTTGCTGAGGAAGATTGGCCGTGAGCTAACACCCGTGCCCATCCTTTTCCACTTTATATGTGGGATTCTGCCACAACATGACTTGATGAGCAGTGCATAGGTCCGCGCCTGGGATCCGAACCTGCAAACCCCAGGCTGCCGAAGTGGAGCTCATGAACTTAACCACTACGCTACCGGGCTGGCGCCTAATGACACATATTTATTGAGAGCCTACTTTGTGTCAAATACTGAGCTAGATACTGGGTGATTATAGTAAGCAAGATCAGACATGGCTCATGTTACATGGGGCTTATAGTTTAGTAGCTAGAAGACATTAATCAAAGAATCATACAAATGTAAAACAACAAGTGTGATAAGTGCTACAAAAGAAAAAAGTTTGGTGGTTTTATAGCCTGTGAAACCGGAAACACAGAGATGGGAAAGGAGCGGGTCAAAGTCATGCAGATTTCCTGTCTGCTAAGGCACTCCCATTTTCTCTCTCAGGGTGATGATACCTAGATATCTAGTTAGCTGTTCTCATCCCACCCCATTCCAGTATGGCCCTTGGCAGAAGTCTGCCTGCTGTGGATTTGGTTAGCCCCTTTGTATCCTGGTCAGTGATTTGAGGAAGGCTTTTTTTTTAAATTTTATTTATTTATTTTTTTTCCCCAAAGCCCCAGTAGATAGTTGTATGTCATAGCTGCACGTCCTTCTAGTTGCTGTATGTGGGACTTGGCCTCAGCATGGCTGGAGAAGCAGTGCGTCGGTGCGCGCCCAGGATCCGAACCCAGGCCGCCAACAGCGGAGCGCGCCCACTCAACTGCTAAGCCACGGGGCTGGCCCTGAGGAAGGCTTTTAATAATTGTTTTGGATTCACTGCAAGAAGATAAATTAACTTGGATGTTCTGGAATTATGTAAGAAAATTCCCAGAGATCATCCATTCTCTAAGCTTGTTGGATATGTGAATCTTAATTTTGAATATTTAGGCGTTCTGCTTTGGTGGTGTAGAAAGATTAGTTTTCTCTTGCAGAGAAGTTATTTCATTTAACATCGTGAAGGGAATAACTCCCATTATTGACAACTTGGAAAACTACTAAAAGCATAGTGTATTTTTTAGTCTTAAAAGATTTCCATAGATTATGTTTAATTCTGGGAGGAACCGTCAGGTTTTCTATGAGGACACTGATTACTTTTTCTGTGTTTTTTCCTCTCATTCCCAGGACTCTCTGGAGGAAAAGCGGAAGCGGCAGCGGTCTGAACGCCTGGAACGGATTTTCCAACTTAGTGAGGCTCATGGGGCCCTGGCACCCGTGTATGGGACTGAAGTCCTGGATTTCTGTACCCTGCCCCAACCTGTTGCCAGCCCCATCGGCCCTCGTTCTCCTGGCCCCAGCCATCCCACCTTTTGGACTTATACCGAGGCTGCCCGCCAGGCTGTACTGTTTCCCCAGCAACGACTAGACCAGCTGTCAGAAATCATTGAGAGGTTGGCAGGGCTAAGTGCTAATGGGAAGAGGGTCTTGGGGCCTCTGAGTGGATGTAGTGGTTAGGGCTGGTGAAGGTGCTAACTTCTGGGGCTTCTTAGAGTTCCATCTTTTATACTGCTTGCCTTCTTCCTTTTGCAGGTTCATCTTTGTCATGCCTCCTGTGGAGGCACCTCCCCCTTCCCTGCATGCCTGCCACCCACCTCCTTGGCTGGCCCCACGTCAGGCAGCCTTCCGGGAGCAATTGGCCTGTGAGCTCTGGCCCCGGGCTCGTCCTTTGCACCGTATTGTGTGTAACATGCGCACGCAGTTCCCTGACTTGAGGCTCATCCAGTATGATTGCGGTGAGTTCATTGGCCAGTGATGCTCCCTTGACCTCTTTTCCTGTCTTAGTAGCAAAACTGTTGTATCAGAAGGATGCTGTACATAAGATCTCTGTGGATTTCATTAAACATTAGAGAGTTTTTTAGGTTATGCTTATGGGCAAGATGGAGAAATGTAGGCCTTATGATGGATTCTTGGCATTCATGAATTTGATGCAAGTTGAAAAAATGTGCTAACTCATTTATTCATTCAGTGATTATTTTTTGAACATCTATTACATTTTACTAATCATTTGGGATACAACAGTGCATGGGATAGCACAGCATAGAGTTTTCAGATTTATAGAAAAAAGTGTGTGTAGTATAAGACTGAACTGTAAACAGTAAATTTTGTTTTGGGAAAAGACTAAGATCGTTGTCTTTTGGTTAGAATCCTATTAATTAGAATGCATTTGGCAGCAAGTAACAGAAAACCAACCAACAGTGGCTTAAGCTACAGGAGCATTTATTGTTTACTTAATGAGAAATTCTGAGAATAGTGGAGTGTGGCTGGTTCAGCAGCTTAGTGGTATCTTCATGGACCCAGGACCTTTTGCTCTTTCTACCTTGCCTACCGTCCTTAGCCTTTATCTTTTTACTCTTATGCTTATTTCTCCATGGTCTTAACATGACTGCCATAACTCCAGGGAGCACATCTGTCTTCGAAGCAGGAAGCAAGGGGTTGAGACAGAACACTCCTAGCAGGTTTTTCTTTTTTTCTGGGAAAGAAATCCTGACAGTTGACTTTGCTTCACAGTCCATTGGCTCAAATTGAGCCATATACCCATCCCTAGAGCAGTCACTAACAAAGGGAAATGGCAAAGAGGAACTATGGTCTATTTAGATCAGTCATGATTCATCTTCTGGGGTTTGGTTGGGGCTTGCCTTCCCTGGGATCAAGGGCTCTCTGTCAGGTGTCCACAGTGTTCATCAGGTTCTGTTAACCAAGAATGGCTGTTGGACAGTAGTGAATAGTTTCTGCCACAACCTTGCACACAGATATTTCTATAGTAACATGTTTGGAGATTTCCTAAATGTCTTAGACTATAAGAAAGCCAGCGGAATTTTTACTAGTATGTGCTCAATAAATATTTTAGTAAAAATGTAATTTTATAACATTTGAAATCGTTCAGAGTAGATGAATTGAAAGTCTGTTAAAAGTGTTTGAACTGACTTACCAGAAATGTTATAGAAGTTATTTTTCTTGGGCCAGCCCGGTGGCATAATGGTTAAGTTTGCAGACTGCACTTGAGCGGCCCGGGGTTCCCGGCTTTGGATCCTGAGTGCGGACCTACACACCACTCATCAAGCTATGCTGTGGAGGCATCTCACATACAAAATAGAGGAAGATTGGCACAGATGTTAGCTCAGTCCTAGTCTCCCTCGCAAGAAAAAAAAAAGGGAGTGGGGGTGGGGCAGCCTGGTGGCTGCGTTAAGTTCGCGTTCTCCGCTTCGCCGGCCCAGGGTTCACAGGTTCAGATCCCGGGTACGGACCGACGCACCGCTTGTCAAGCCATGCTATGGTGGTGTCCCATATAAAAGTAGAGGAAGATGGGCACCGATGTTGGCCCAGGGCCAATCTTCCTCAGCAAAAAGAGGATTGGCAACAGATGTTAGCTCAGGGCTAATCTTGCTAACTACACACACACAAAAAAAGTTATTTCTCTGTTTGATGGAAAGTTGAACTAGATAACCTCATAAGATCCTGCCTATATGGTTCTGAGCTCAGTGACCTTCAATCCCTATCTATAAGCCATGCCATCATCAGATTTATTGATGTCTATCCTGTGAATCTGTTCTGTGTTTCAGCTAGTTTAACTCAGTGTGTTACTTAAAGATCTCTTCCTCATACACCACTGAGGATTCCTTTTTTCGCATTCAGGGTCTATATTACTCTATTCCTAGTTCTACTCAGAGAACTTAGATCCAAGTCAAGAGCAGACTGAAGAGGGAACTCTTAAGGGAAGAAAATATATGAAGTTAAATATTTTTGATATTTAAAGGCTGGGCTAATTGCTGAGGCTAATTGCAACCCTAGCCGAAAGCTTTGATTATCTTTCAACTACAGCCTTCCAGTGCTGTGTTCTCCCCATTCTGGCTTATAGCCAGCTCCCTGTACCCCTTCATATTTCTTCAGGAAAGCTGCAAACGTTGGCAGTGCTCTTGCGACAGCTGAAGGCGGAGGGCCACCGGGTGCTCATATTCACCCAGATGACCCGAATGCTGGATGTATTGGAGCAGTTTCTCACCTATCACGGCCACCTCTACTTGCGTCTGGATGGGTCTACTAGAGTTGAACAGAGACAGGTAACCCAGGCATCTGCAGCCCTTAGAGGCTCACCTCAGCTTCTGTTTCCTTTTTCCAGTCATTGGGGGTCCCAGGAGGGGCCCCACTAAGCCTTGGGTCTGTTTTTGAGGATATGTCTCCCAATATTATCTTTTTTTACTTTTTCTCTAGGCCTTGATGGAACGATTCAATGCAGACAAACGCATATTCTGCTTCATCCTTTCGACTCGGAGTGGGGGTGTGGGTGTGAATCTGACAGGAGCAGACACTGTTGTTTTTTATGACAGCGACTGGAATCCCACCATGGACGCTCAGGCCCAGGATCGCTGTCATCGAATTGGCCAGACTCGAGATGTCCACATCTATAGGTATTGCCTAGTTTCCCCTCAGCTTGCTTCCCCTTTGCTGATAGGGTTTTATTGATGTATTTGGCTGTTTACGCATGGCCTTCATCACCCCGTAGGCTTATCAGTGAACGGACAGTGGAGGAGAACATTCTAAAAAAGGCAAATCAGAAAAGAATGTTGGGAGACATGGCCATTGAGGGAGGCAACTTCACCACAGCCTATTTTAAACAGGTACTAAGATCTTTCAGCTTGTGCATGAGAGAACTATTATGCCTGTAGGAGTTACTCATGCTTATTAAAGAGGATGCTTTGGCCTCCACAGACCTGCCTTTTCAACCGGTGGCGCTTCTGATACTTCTAAGAGCTATCAGCCTCATAGCTGTAGACCTGGCACCAGCATTCCATTGACTCTGACACTTTTCTCTCTGTTCTCTCCAAAGCAGACCATCCGAGAGCTGTTTGATATGCCCCTGGAGGAGCCGTCTGGCTCATCAGTACCCTCTGTCCCTGAAGACGAGGAAGAGACTGTGGCCAGCAAGCAGACCCATATCCTGGAGCAGGTGAAAAAAGAGTGGGCAATCCGTAGAGTTGAGCTGATGGTTACAGTATGTGTTGTCTCAGTCTGTTGAGCTTGTCCAGGGGAAAAGAAGTGTTTCCCAGATTACAGTTGGCCTTTGATGATTGTGAGTAGATTGCTTATTTGTTCACATGATTTCATAGAAAAAAGACAGGATTTGGAGTCCTCAGTTCTAGGTTTAAATTCCAACAATACTTCTTAATAATTGTTTGTTAACCCAAGTCTATTTAATCTTCTGAGTCTCACTTTCCGCTTTTATTTTTTTTCTTTGCTGAGGAAGATTCGCCCTGAGCTAACATCTGTTGCCAATCTTCCACTTTTTGCTTGAGGAAGATTCCCAGAGCTAACATCTGTGCCGGTTTTCCTCTATTTTGTATGTGGGTTGCCGCCATGTGGTCGCCGACAAGTGGTATAGGTCTGCGCCCGGGAACCGAACCTGGGCCGAAAAGTGGAGCGCCCTGAACTTAACCACTAGGCCATGGGGCCGGCTCCTCCACTTTTCTGAAATGCTAATGAGAAGGATGTAACTGAGGATTAAATATGGTGGATGTAAGACGTGCTTTGTACATGGTATAAAACTCTTATTTTCCAAACATTGATGCATAATAGAATCACTTGGAAAGCTTTTAAAAGGATTCATTCCTGAGCCGCCTCTTAATAAATATATTTTTTAAATGTTTTATTTTATTTTATTGAAGATGAGCCCTGAGCTAACATCCATGCTAATCCTCCTCTTTTTGCCGAGGAAGACTTGCTCTGCACTAACATCTATTGCCAATCTTCCTCCTTTTTTTTTTCCCCCCAAAGCCCCAGTAGATACTTGTACGTCATAGTTGCACATCCTTCTAGTTGCTGTATGTGGGATGCGGCCTCAGCATGGCCTGAGAAGCGGTGCGTCGGTGCGCGCCCGGGATCCGAACCCGGGCCGCCAGTAGCAGAGCACGCGCACTTAACCGCTAAGCCACAGCCGGCCCTGAGCCTCCTCTTAAAATCTACTAAATCATGATTTTAGAGGGTGAAGTCTGGGCATTATATTTTTTCAACAGATGTTTAGGAACTACAGGTGTAGAGTATTGTGAAAATGTTTTTCCCTACCAAGTGCCTTCTCCTCTTTGCTGAGCATGTTCTCAGCTGCTTCCCACAGTGACTTTGGTGTGAGCTACCTGGAGATTCATCTCACAGGAAAGATCTGCTGTGGTTAGTCTGTCATGAGGTATCTCAGTGCAAAAAAAGAATTATGGGTTTTTTTTTTTTTTATTGAGATCGTAATATTGTATAACGTGAAGTTTCAGTTGTACATTATTATTTGTTAGTCACCATATAAATGCGCCCCTTCACCCCTTGTGCCCACTCTCCAACCCCCTTCCCCCTGGTAACCACCAGACTTCTCTCTGTGTGTTAGTTTATCTTCCACATATGAGTGAAATCATATGGTGTTTGTCTTTCTGTGTCTGGCTTATTTCACTTAACATAATACCCTCAAGGTCCATCCATGTTGTTGTGACTGGGACAATTTTGTCTTTTTTTATGGCTGAGTGGTATTCTGTTCTGTATATATATACCACATCTTCTTTATCCAATCATCAGGCGATGGACACTTGGGTTGCTTCCACTTCTTGGCTATAGTGAATAATGCTGCAATGAACATAGGGGTGCATAAGTCTCTTTGGATTGTTGCTTTCAAGTTCTTTGGATAAATACCCATTAGTGAGATAGCTGGGTCATATGGTATTTCTGTTGTTAATTTTTTGAGGAATTGCGCTACTGTTTTCCATAGAGGCTGCACCAGTTTGCATTCCTACCAGCAGTGTATGAGGGTTCCCTTTTCTCCATAATGTCTCCAACATTTGTTATTTTTTGTCTTGGTGATTATAGCCACTCTGACGGGTGTAAGATGATATCTTAGTGTAGTTTTTTTTTTTCTTTTAAGATTTTATTTATTTATTTTTTCCCCCCAAAGCCCCAGTAGGTTATTGTATGTCATAGCTGCACATCCTTCTAGTTGCTGTATGTGGGACGCGGCCTGAGCATGGCCGGAGAAGCGGTGCGTTGGTGCACGCCTGGGATCCGAACTCGGGCCGCCAGCAGCGGAGTGCGCGCACTTAACCGCTAAGCCACAGGGCTGGCCCTTTTTTTTTTTTTTTTAAATATTTATTTATTTATTTATTTTTGTGAGGAAGATCAGCCCTGAGCTAACATCCGTTAATCCTCCTCTTTTTGCTGAGGAAGACCAGCCCTGAGCTATCATCTATTGCCAATCCTCCTCCTTTTTTTTTTTGCCCCCAAAGCCCCAGTAGATAGTTGTTTGTCATAGTTGCACATCCTTCTAGTTGCTGTATGTGGGACACGGCCTCAGCATGGCAGGAGAAGCAGTGCGTCGGTGTGCTCCTGGGATCCTAACCCGGGCCGCCAGTAGCGGAGCGCGGGCACTCTACCGCTAAGCCATGGGGCCGGCCCTCTTAGTGTAGTTTTGATTTGCATTTCCCTGATGATTAGTGATGTTGACTTTATGGGACTGCTTTTCTAAAGAGATCTAAAGGCTAACTTAAACGGAAAGACAGTATGAGCTAGAGGTCTCCTAAAACAATTACTTTGTCCCTGGTGAGAGTCCTGGTCAAATCCATTCCATCCTTTGTGGACCAGTGAGTTGCTTTGGTAACTCTGGGGGACAGAAGAGAATTGAGTTCTGTTGTAAACCTGGTTTGGTATAAACTTGGTCTCAAATTTTTGCCAGAATCAAATCACAAGATGTAAAGTTCTTTAATTCTCATGGTTTTTCTTCCCCACACCTCTGCAGGCATTGTGTCGGGCGGAGGATGAAGAGGATATCCGTGCAGCCACCCAGGCCAAGGCTGAACAGGTGGCTGAGCTTGCAGAATTCAATGAGAATGATGGGTTTCCTGCTGTTGAGGGAGAAGAGGCTGGTCGGCCTGGGCCTGAGGATGAGGAGATGTCTCGGGCTGAGCAGGAAATTGCTGCCCTTGTAGAACAGGTCAGTGTTGGATCCCCTAGTTCTCAACCTCACCCTCCACAACTTCTTCCTGTAGACTCTGTGACCCTTCTTTTATTTTCCCTGGTGAAAATAATCAAGGATGTTGGGACTTGGGCACCAGGTCCCTATGTTCATCACCACTGCTCCTCCCCACAGCTGACCCCCATTGAGCGCTATGCCATGAAATTCCTGGAAGCCTCGCTGGAGGAGGTGAGCCGAGAGGAACTCAAGCAGGCAGAAGTGAGTATTTCTAGGGTGAGGTTGGAAGTGGGAAGCTGCTGCTTTCTGCCTGCTCCCCACCCTGCTTGTCTCCCTCTGACCACTCTCTGGGCTCTGTTGTTGGTAGGAGCAAGTGGAAGCTGCTCGGAAGGACCTGGACCAAGCCAAGGAGGAGGTGTTCCGCCTACCCCAAGAGGAGGAGGAGGGGCCAGGGGCTGGGGATGAGGTTTCCTGTGGGACTAGTGGAGGCAGCCACCGGCGCAGTAAGAAGGCCAAGGCCCCTGAAAGGCCAGGGACTCGCGTCAGTGAGCGTCTACGTGGAGCCCGGGCTGAGACTCAAGGGGCAAATCACACTCCTGTCACGTCCACCCATCATACCCGCAGTACCTCCACACCCCCCCGCTGCAGCCCTGCCAGGGAGCGAGTTCCCCGACCAGCGCCTAGGCCTCGACCCACTCCAGGCTCAGCTCTTGCTGCAATTCCTGCCCCAATCCCTGTTCCGATCCCTGCCCCAATCCCCATTTCAGCCCCAAATCCAGTAACCATGCTTCCTGTGCATATCTTGCCTTCTCCCCCACTTCCTCCTTCACAGATTCCTCCCTCTTGTTCTTCTGCCTGTACCCCTGCTGCTGCCTGTACCCCTCCACCAGCTCATACCCCACCTCCAGCCCAAACGTCTCTCTTAACTCCTTCCTCCCCTCTCCTGCTTGGTCTACCTTCTGTGCCCGTCTCCCCACCAGTCACCAACCTCCCCGTAGGCTTGGGGCCTGAGGCAGAGCTTTGTGCACAAGCATTGGCATCTACCGAGTCCCTGGAGCTGGTCAATATGGCCAGTTCTGAGACTTCCCCACTTACTCTTGTGCCCTGTAAGGATCTGTTACCAGTTGCTGTTGAGATCCTGCCTATGTCAGAGAAGAACCTTTCTCTCACCTCTTCTGCACCTAGCCCAACCCTGGAGGCTGGCAGCGTCCCCAACGGTCAAGAGCAGGAGGTGCCAGAGCCTGCCGAGGGGACCATCCTCACAGTGCTGCCTGATGGTGAGGAGGTGCCCACGTGTCTGAGTGAGAGCAATGGACTGGAGCTCCCACCCTCAGCCACATCTGATGAGCTACTTCAGGAGCCATTGGAGGCTGACAAGAACTCAGAAGAACTGGTGGAGGCCCAAACCCCAACCTCTAGCCCTGAGAAGCCGCAAGAACTTGTTTCAGCTGAGGTCGCAGCCCCATCAACGTCATCCTCAGCCACCTCCTCACCTGAGGGTCCTTCGCCTGCCCGGCCCCCTCGGCGTCGCACCAGTGCAGATGTAGAAATTAGGGGTCAGGGGGCTGGTCGGCCAGGGCAATCTCCAGGCCCCAAAGTGCTTCGCAAGCTGCCAGGACGGCTAGTGACTGTGGTAGAGGAAAAGGAACTAGTGAGGCGACGGCGACAGCAACGGGGAACTGCCAGCACCCTAGTGCCTGGGGTCTCTGAGACTGGTGCCAGCCCGGGAAGCCCATCTACCCGCAGCATGTCGGGGCCAGAATCCTCACCTCCCACCAGTGGGCCCTGTGAAGCTGCTCCCCCATCCACACTGTCCACCCCAACCCAGCAGCCCTTCATAGCTCGTCGTCACGTTGAGCTGGGGGTGACTGGTGAGGGTAGCCCAGAGAATGGAGAAGGGGCACTGCTTGCCATCACCCCTCCTGCTGTGAAACGTCGGAGGGGAAGGCCCCCCAAGAAGAACAGGTCTCCAGCAGATGCTGGGCGAGGGGTGGATGAGGCACCTTCATCCATCTCTAAGGGAAAAACCAATGGGGCTGACCCAGGCCCTGGGGCTGAGACCCTTATTGTTGCGGAGCCTGTTCTGGGACCCCAGCTTATTCCTGGGCCCCAGCCTGTTGGACCCCAGCCAATTCATAGACCCGAACCCATCGTCCTATCACCTGTGGAGAAAAGAAGGCGTGGGCGGCCCCCTAAGGCACGAGATTTGCCCATTCCTGGGACCATTTCCTCTCCAGGGGATGGCAACTTAGAGAGCCGGACACAGCCACTCCCGCTACCACCACCCCTGCCACCACTCCCACCGCTCCTAGCCTGTCCCACAGCTACTGTCGCCAACACTGTCTCCACTCTCACCATTTCAACATCCCCACCCAAGCGGAAGCGGGGCCGACCTCCCAAGAATCCACCATCACCTCGGCCCAGCCAACTCCCTGTCTTGGACCGTGATAGCTCTTCTGTCGTCGAGAGCTGTGGATTGGGGAGGCGGCGGCAACCCCAGGGCCAGGGGGAGAGTGAGGGTAGTTCCTCTGATGAGGATGGAAGCCGCCCCCTCACCCGCCTGGCCCGCTTACGGCTTGAAGCAGAGGGAATGCGGGGACGAAAGAGTGAAGGGTCCATGGTGGTGGCTGTAATTCAGGATGACCTGGATTTAGCAGATAGTGGGCCTGGCGGGTTAGAATTGACATCTCCTGTTGTCTCATTGGCTCCAAAACTGCGCTCGACCCGGCTGCGTCCAGGGTCTCTAGTCCCCCCACTAGAGACTGAGAAGGTGCCTCGCAAACGGGCAGGGGCCCCAGTTGGTGGGGGTCCTGCGTTGGCAAAGCGTGGCCGCCTACAGCCTCCAAGTCCCTTGGGGCCTGAGGGTTCAATAGAGGAGTCTGAGGCTTCAGCCTCAGGTGAGGAGGAGGAAGGGGATGGGACACCACGTCGCCGATCTGGCCCCCGCCGGCTTGGTGGGGCTACCAACCAAGGAGACCAGCGCATCCTGCGTAGCAGTGCCCCTCCCCACCTGGCTGGCCCTACCATTAGTCACAGAGGCCGCAAGGCCAAGACGTGAGTGGGAAGCCCCTGCACCTAGGCTTTCCGCCATGGCCCCTCTCCCTCCATGACCAGGCCTGACTCTGTTAACCACTACTTGAAGTCTTTTGAGGGGGAAAGCCTCCAGGGAGACAGAGGGGCCTTCTCCCTTCTTTCCACCAAAGTAGGGGGTAGGCAACTGGTTGTCATGAAAATGGGGCTCTTCACATATCCCCTTCCCTTCCACCCTACATGGCTGGGCAGTGTTAAGGGTGGCAAGATAGTCTCTGTCCCCACCCCCTTGTACTTGATTCCCCAGCTATCTTTCACAGCCCCCCACCCTTAGGGGAAGGGAGAGGGGCTTCTCTAAATGAGTTTTTTTTTTTTCTTTTTTTTTTTAAGAAGAAAAAATAATAAACTTAGTTTCTGTATGAGCATCCGCGTAAGGAGGCTTCTGATTTTCTGGTCTGGTGGAGGGTTGGGTGGGAAGTTGGGCATCATTTTTCTCTTCTCTTTTGCTCTTGCCAAGACTCTAGTACCTGATCTCTAACCCAGAATTATGTATCTTTGAGGCAGAAATCTCCACCCAAGAAGAGGAAAGATTGTTAAATCCTCGTAGGGTGCCTTTCCCTGAAGTTTCAGTTTCAAGTCACTCAGACTCATACTTTTTCTCTTCTCCCTTCTTTTCCACTAGTTCCCTGACTTGGTCTCAGAGTGCTCTGATGCTTCAGACTTATCCCCGCTTTTAGCCCACTTGCTCAGGTGCTTTCATTCCTTTTCCAGAAGGCAGACATCCTACCTCCAGTTGCTCCATGCTTTGCCCTTCCTTGCTTTCCTCCATCTAGCCAAACTGGTTTGAGTCAGCCACACCCCCTTCTGAGGTCCTGGGGCTCTTCAGGTAGTGGCCGGCCACCCAACCCCACCTTTGGGCTTGGCTTGGAGCCCTGACTCAGCTCCATCTCCACCCAAGCCAAATCAAACCTGAGGCAGGAGCCGAAACTCAGTCCCTCAAAGCCTATAGCCAGGTAAGAGCCCCTGTTCATTTTTACATTTTCTCTGGTCTCAACTCCTTAGACCCTCTCGTGTTCCCCTGATAACTGTATTTGTGTTCACCTAGCATCTGAGTTCTTTCCTTATACCCACTCTCCTGCAGCTTTGTGGCACATATCCTTTGCTCTTTGCTTATCTTGCCTCGCCTCTTTCACCGTTTCTATCCTTTGTTACTTGTGTTCAGAGAACTGCAAATGGTTCCATTTTGTCTAGGATGTAGGGAAATGGTTGGAGATGAGGGTGGAAAGGTGGTTTGATGCCCGAGCTCAGAGGACTTGAGAAATAGATGAGAAATGATTAAGTAGGACATCATTATGCAGGTTTCTGTGTGGGTTATGAGGTCATTTGAACTCGGGGTGTTAATCTGATTTCGTTGTGTGGCCTGGGTTAAAATGAAGAAAGGAGGTGGCAGGGAGTCAGCATAACAAAGGAGGCCCCTATTTGGGGAGGTAAACCTGGTTTTTCTGATGTTCAGTTTTCCTCAACTATCAAGAGAGCTTGGACGGGTAATTTTTCTCTCCTTTCCCCCATATCCAGAACCATGTTTTCACATGAAATGGCTGCTTTGCTTGAAGTGGGGTACAGGGCCATTCTCTGACCCCTCCTTAATATTCAGGGGCAGCCTCTGAGGAACTCCAGAGAATTTTAGAGCCGTTTGAAATACAGTTTAAAATCACTGACTTGGATAATCTCAGATTTCTAGCAGCTTTTGAGATTCTGTGTTTCTCTCCTGCTCAGCGTGCATCTGTCAATTTGATTTTCCCCACTTGTCAAAACAGTAAGTAATACAGATAATGCTATGTTCACACCAGCTTGTTTTTAAAGACTCAGAATCTTAGGCTGAGGAAAAAGGATTCCAGCCACACATTTCCTCTCTTGGTCTATGAGTCACTAGAGGAATTCCCCAGTAAGGTAGCATTCATGAGAGTTGGGCTAGGCCACAGAGGACATGATCAAGGAGAGGGGTAGAGTCTGAGCAAGCCGGGCCAAGGGCTCAGTTGTTGGGCTTACAAGTACCTTGACTGTATCGCCCACAGGTGATGGAGGACGAGGAGAAGGCAGTGGAGATCTTGGTGAGCAACACGGAAGCTGCTCATTCTCCATCCCCCATCCGCTGCTGCTGGCTCCGCCTCCGCTACTTGGCAGCTACTAGCATTATCTGTGGCTGCTCTTGCCTGGGAGTCGTGGCCCTTGTGTTTGCCATCAAGGTGAGGAATGCAATTCCTATGGGAACCGGGGGTGGGTGGGTGTAGTAAGGCAATGGTTTCGTATATTTGAGCTATCTACGTTGATGAAACAGTTACTAAGCACCTGTCATAGCTTGGCTATGGGCCTGGTGCCAGAAATAAGAATAAGACATGGTACCTGCCCATCTAAGGGCCCACAATCTAATGAAAGAGATGGTTGTGAAAATGGATAATTATTAATGGAATGTAGCTCATCAATACTATGATAGAGGAAGCACAGGGTATTCTGGGAGCTGGGAAGAACATATGTGTGTAATTACATATGTGTGTATAGTAAAGAAGGTGACAGGAAAGGCATCCTAGGGGAGGTGATAAGAAAGTAACCTTAAAGGATGATTGAATAAAGGTGAAAGGGCATTCCAGGTAAAGGGAGCAGTGTGTACAAAGGCCTGGACTGCTAGTTCAGCATGACTGGACCAGTGAGGAATAGTGAGAGATGACGCCAGAGGGCCTAGATTCCCAAGGGCCTCCAGTACTGTGCTTAGGAGTTTCAAGTTGATCTTGAAAGTACTGGGGAGCCATTCAAGGGTTTTTGCAGAGGAGAGTGACATGGTCAGATTTGTGTTTCAGTAAGATTTGCTCTCAAGGCCTACGTGGAGGATGAATTGCGAGGGGCATGACTCGAGGCAGCTGAGCAGTGATTAGAGCAATCTGTAGGAGTCTGGAAGAAGCTATAAGGTTTTTGAGAGGGCTTCACCATTTCAATACAGCTAACAGAAACTCAACATGTACCTTTTGAAACGCCACACAGGCTAACTTAAACCTCATGCTGGAATTTTCTCAACCCTAGTTTTATTTTAACAATCAGAAACTGTATTCGTATCATCATAAGAATTTCTGAGTTTCATTAGGGCAAAATCATAAAAATCCTTAATAATGAAAAAGATGAGGCCCATTGGGCTAAGTGAGAATGGGGTGGTGTTTGATGGGGCACGAGTGAAATACTCCACGATAGCTCACTGTTTCTTGCCAAGAATTCCAAATTCTGAATGAATCTGGGATGAGTAGAAGAGGATGGGGAATAAGAAGATTGAAAAGTACTTTCCCGTATGTGATCTTGTGAGCTAACAATGGCCACCCTGAAAAGTAGGCAGAGCCAAGTGGGTACCTCACTGTGCAGATGAGGCATGAGAGATAGAAACTGGAAGGGGAGGTATAGGGTTTGGGTGTGAGGTTTTAAGCCATGACAAGCGTGGAGGATTGGAGTTGGGCAGTGGGCACTTTGGGGCAGAAGCAGGGGGAGAACCTAACCAAAAACCTGCCCCCACAGGCGGAAGAGCGGCATAAGGCAGGCCGGTCCGAGGAGGCAGTGTACTGGGGGGCCCGGGCCCGGAGGTTCATCCTGGTCAGCTTTGCGGTCTGGCTTGCTGTCCTCGTTCTGGGCCCCCTCCTTCTGTGGCTGGTGTCCTATGCCATCGCCCAGGCTGAGTGACCCTGGGTGGCCTCTGCTGAGAGTCAGCCAAGACCTCCTGGATCCTGCAATGCGGCATTGCTAGGGTCCGGTGCCAGCAATGGTCCTTCCTGCCTGGAAGGATGGTGCCTCTCTCAAAGGGCTTTGGAAGAGCTCTTCTAGCCCTTTATATAAAAGGAGGCAGCAGCTGAAACTGATGAGGGGACATCAGCCTGCTCTGTTCTTTCAGTGCCCACCATTCTCTATTCCCCTCAACCCACCCTGTCCAAGGGGCCTCTACGCAGAGGTAGGGTTGAAAACCAGGCCTGGTTTTATTAGAATTTGTTTTGTAATAAAAAGCTTTTTTAGTGGTGAAATTCTCCTGTCTAATTGTTCTTCCCCTGCTATTCCCTGGGCCCTTGATGAGAGCCAGACTGGGCATCTGATGATGGCAGAAGTCTGTATCTCCCCTTACCTAGGAGCTCCAAGAGAAGGAAAGGACTTCTTTTTTTCTTTTTTCCTTCTTCTGAAAGTTTTCCTTCTTGGAAAGATCCCAGCTTCTCCCTTACACATCAACAGAGACCCTTGAGGCCAGGGAGGAAGAGTGGTCCAGTAGCTACTACTCATTGAGTGCTTGCTATATTCCAGGCTCTGTTCTAACCACTTTATATTTATTAACTCCTCAGTCCTCACAATCAATCAATAGTAGATACTGTTGTTCTCATGTTATAGTTGAGGAAACAGGCACAGATTACCCAAGGTTACACAGTTAGTAAGTGGCAGAGCTGGGATCGAACCCAGACAGTTTGGTTCCAGAGATGAGAGAAGAGTGAAAGGTTTGGATAACAGCAACCACCACCCTATATATGAAGATTATAATGAATTTTCATGTCCTTTATCTTGGGCCTCATGATACTATTTTAAACATTTTTTAAATTGTGAGGTATTTCACATAGAGGAAAATATCTAAAACAAGTACACAGTTTAATAAGTTAACACAAAATAAACATCTGAAAAACCATCATTCAGTCAAGAAATTGAACATTGCCAGCACCCCAAAGCCTCCTTTATACTCCTCCCAATCACTGTTCCTTCCTTTCTTCCCACAGGTAACTACCATTCTGACTCCTAACAATGTAGTTTAGTTTTACCTGCATTTGAACATTATATAAATGGAATCATATGTATTCTTTTTATGTCTGGTTTCTTTTGCTTAACATTGTGAGAGTCACTGATATTTGGTGTAGCTGTAGTTTTCGTTACTGTATAGTATTCCATTATATGAAAACATTACAATTTATTCATTTTCTGTTGGTGAACTTTTGGAATGTTTCCAGTTTTGAGATATTATGAATCATGCTGCTGTGGACATTATTGTACATGTCTCTTGGAGTACATGTGCCCTGGGAATGGAATTTTTGGGTTATTTCACCGTAATTCAGAGCCCAGCAGAACACCTAAAGGAATTAGAGTTGTTGCACACTTAAAGGGGAAGGAGAGGCACATGATGGTTTTCTTCAGTATTCCAAAGTGCTCCAGGAAGAAAAAGTGAAGAGAATCCATTCTTGGTCCCAGAGGTTGGAATTACAACAATGGGTAGAAGCCATACATAGAAGCCATACTGGTTCTCAACCTTGGCTTCACAATGGTACCACCTGGGGAGCCTTAAAAAGTACTTATGCCTGGACGTTACCACTAGAGATTTTGATTTAATTGGTGTGAGGTGCTGCCTGAGCATCAGGATAACTCAGAGATAGTTTTACAGAAACTTTTTAAAAGCTGATATTTGATTAATCAGCTTCAGTTTACTAGAAGAGAATATCCCATTCCCCCAAACTGATTAAATGAGGTCTTGCTATTTTTTAACTATTTTGAAAAAATTTCAAACCTACAGAACAATGAAAGAATAGTACAATGAACTCATGTGTACTCTTCACCTAGATTTATAATTTTTAACATTTCACCACATTTGCTTTATATCTTTCTAAATATACATATTATTATTGCTGAACTAGTTGAGGGTAAGTTGAAGGCCCTTTATCGCTAAATACTTCATGATCTATCTCCTAAGAACAAGGATATTCTCTCATATAACCACACTACAATTATATGATTTAGAGAAGTTAACATCAATACAATATGATCCTCTAATATATAGGCCGTATTCAAATTTGCCAGTTGTCCTAATAACGTGCTTTATAGCAATTTCTTTTCCACTTTAGGGTCCACTGTGAGAACACTCATTGCATTTAGTTGTTATTTATTTATTTTTTTTTGTGAGGAAGATCAGCCCTGAGCTAACATCCATGCCAATCCTCCTCTTTTTGCTGAGGAAGACCTGCCGCATTTAGTTGTTTTATGTTTAGTCTCCTTAAATTTTTAGTTTGTTCTCCTCCTTTCTTTTTTGCCTTTCATGACTTTTTGAGGCGAGGCCAGTTTGTAGAATGTCCCTCAATTTGGGTTCTTTTTTTTTTTTTTTTTGTGAGGAAGATCAGCCCTGAGCTAACATCCATGCTAATCCTCCTCTTTTTGCTGAGGAAGACCGGCTCTGAGCTAACATCTATTGCCAATCCTCCTCTTTTTTTTCCCCCCCAAGCCCCAGTAGATAGTTGTATGTCGTAGTTGCACATCCTTCTAGTTGCTGTATGTGGGACGCGGCCTCACCATGGCCAGAGAAGCGGTGCGTCGGTGCGCGCCCGGGATCCGAACCCGGGCCTCCAGTAGCGGAGCGTGCACATTTAACCGCTAAGCCACGGGGCCGGCCCATCAATTTGAGTTCTTATGATTGGATTCAGGTTATGCATTTTTGGCAGAAATACTACATAAGTTGTGTGTCCTCAGTGTGTCACATCAAGAAGCATATGATGTCGATCTGCCGTCTTATTGGTGGTGGTAACATTGACAACTTGGTTAAGGTAGTGTCTGTCAGATTTCTGCAAAGTAAAGATAGCTTTTTCCTTTGTAATTAAAAAATAATCTGTATAAATACGCTGTTCCCCAGCAGATTTTCCACCAATAATTTTAAACCTGTTTTGCTCAAGTCAGTGTTGAGTTGAGTCAAAGTTGATGTTTTAACTTTATCGTTCTTTCTATGTTTATTAGCTGGCATTCTACTCTAAAGAAGGTCTTTTTCTCTTTCATTTATTTTTTTTTCAATTAATTTTATTTATTTATTTATGTTTCCCCCAAAGCCCCAGTAGATAGTTGTATGTCATAGCAGCACATCCGTCTAGTTGCTGTATGTGGGACGTGGCCTCAGCATGGCGGGAGAAGCAGTGCATCGGTGCGCGCCCGGGATCCGAACCCGGGCCGCCAGCAGTGGAGCACGTGCACTTAACCGCTAAGCCACGGGGCCAGCCCCTCTCCTTCATTTATTTGTTTACAATTTTTAGTGTCACTATGGTCTCAGATTGTTTTTTAGTTCAATTTGTTATATCCATTACTGTCATTATCCTTCTTAAAATGTTTTGAGGTATAATTTACATACAGTAAAGTGCACAGATCTTAAGTGTGTAGCTTGGTGAATAAACACACCTATATAATCACCACCTAAGTGAAGAGAACATTTCTAGCACATCAAGAGGCTCCCTCATGGCCCTCTCAGTCTTATTCTTTTTGTCCCTGATTTTGACCAGTGGAAACCCCTTCAACCTGGTTTTTGTGTCCTTCTGATAAGTCCTCATTTTTCTTCACTTACTTTCTGGCACAAATTATTCCAGGCTCATCTTGTCCTTTCTCTGTTCCACCTGAGAATTGGCCACTTCTCCCGAGGAGCCCTGGTTCCTTTTATTGAGGACTGTTACTTTGAAATCAGTATCTAGACGCTAGCTGTGCTCATTCTACTGGGATGTTGTTGTTTCTCAGCCCTTTCAGCGGTTAGAGCTAGAAAATACCTAATTTCATCTATTTTAAATCAGTTTCTAAAATCATACCTCCAATTTCAATCAGTCATAAGGTTTTTTCTCTCTTTTCCCACAATAAGAACCTTGGCTGCCAACTACATCAATATGTTTATTCACTTGCCCAATTTCAGAATAATTATCCCATTATCCTACCAAACAACAAGCCTGCTAAGTAAAGTTCAAGATTTCTTTGCAATTATTTTGTTTTTAGGTTGTTGGTATAAAGCCAAAGTACTCAGTTAAAAAGTTACTTTTGGGGCACCGGCTGGTGGTGGTGTGGTTAAGTTCACGCCCTCAGCTTTGGGGGTCCGCAGGTTCGCATCCCGGGTGAGGACATAACACACCACTCATCAAGCCATGCTGTGGCGCCATCTCAGATACAAAATAGAGGAAGATGGGCACAGATGTTAGTTCAGGGCTGATCTTCCTCACCAAAAAAACAAACAAAAAAAAGAGTTACTTGTATTTGTTTGTCTCTCCTTATATGGTTGCCATCTCAAAGTGACATTTCTAAGATAGTAGTTAGAAGATTAATGAATTCATTCTGTGCCTCTTTCACTGGAACATAATCCCCACAAGGGTAGGGACTTTTTTCTTCCCCACTGCTGTTAGTCTAGCGCTTAGACGCTCAACAAATATTTGTTGAATGAGTAAGTGAATGCCAGGGTTGAACTGTGAACTGAAAATGCTTATGAAGTAAGTTGCTCCTGGCAGAATCTTACAACCGGTAGGCTTAGGCTTAGAACAGAGCGTGATACTCCCCAAGTCCTTTGGGAGTGGCTAGTGGAAGACTGGGAAAAGGTATAACCCCAGATGGTGAGCATTAGGGCTTTGGAGGTATTCAAGAGGAGTCGGGGCAGCCACAGGACAAGGAAGCCTCTTCTAGCTGACGGGCCATGGCTCGTCCAAGTCCGCACCAAGTGGCCAACCTGGGGTCCAAGGTGCGTGCTCCGAGCGTTTTAAGGGCTGGAGTCTGCCCCTCAAGGCAGGTGCTTTGGACCAGATTGCTAATATAAAAAAGAGCCGAATTCAGATAGGGATGTTGGGAGGAGACTGAGGGGCCTTGCCCAAACCAGGGAATCAGAGGAGCAGAGAGTGCTGCCTCCCGGCTATCCAGAGGTCACGCTTCCCGGTAAACCTAACTTCCGGGTCCTGTTCCAGGCCCCCAACCCCAATAGTCAAGAAGCTCCGCCCTCTGCTGGCTCCAGCAGATGCCGTGCGCTAATTGGCCGTATCTGAAGCCCCGCCCTAGCGTCGCACACTCAGGTAACTCGGAGCTCCAACGCCGGGTCCAGCTTCGAGGCTCTCGGCTTCTTATTGGACTACCAATTTCCAATCGGAAGAGTTTTTGAACCTCAGTTTTCAGGCGGTGCCGGCCATTGGCGGACAGGATGGGGGCGGGGCCCGAGGTCGTTGCCGGTGCCGCCCGGGGGTAAGGTAAGGGACTAGAGGCGAACCCCCAGACAGAGCGGCATCGCGTGGACCCTGGCTTCTTTCCCTGCCCGGACGGGTGAGCCTGCGCTAGAGCCCGCGTTCCCTCCCAGCGCCCGCCCAGGTGCGCCTGCGCAGCAACAGCCGCCAGCCGGTGTGCCCCTTCCCTTCGTCCTCCACGCCTTTTCCCTTCCCCTTCCCCGCCCCCCTCCTTGTCCTGCCGCCCTTCCTGCCTCCTAGGCCCTTTCGCGGGGTCTCCCTAGTCCCAATCCTTCCCCCACCCCATCCCCATCCCCCAGGATCCTGGCGCCCCAGCCGCAAGGGCTGCGCCTGCGCGAGCCGCGATGTGTGTCCTTTCAGAGCCCGTGGGCCTCCGTGCCCTCTGTTTCCTCCACACAGGCCTCCACCTCCTTCAGGATGACGCTGGACGTGGGGCCGGAGGATGAGTTGCCCGACTGGGCCGCCGCCAAGGAGTTTTATCAGAAGTATGACCCTAAGGACGTCATTGGCAGGTGAGGCCACAGCCAAGGAAACGGAGGTCCAGAGAGATCAGGTCCTAGCCGGGATAGACAGTTCCATCTGAGAGCTGTATAGTTCCAAATGGGAAGGGTCAGTGGTAGTGGAGGAACATTTGGTGACTAGACTCTTATTCTGGGCCAACCCTCATTTTTTCACAAATTCATTCACTTATGTGTTCAGCAAACATAGTTGAAGCACCTACTGTGTGCTAGACGAAAAGCTAAACACATGGAGGGTAGAAGAAATGTTCATGCCCTGGAGGTACTCCAAGTGAAGTGACTAAAAGAGACACATGAACATTCAAAAAGTATCAGGCTGTGTAAAAAGTGCTGTGGGGGCTCAGAAAATCACAGCTTCCCAGAAGAGGTGATATTTGGGTCCTCAAGGATGGGTAGGAAGTTCTGCATGTGGAGAATAGAAGGAAGGCCTCACTTGTCGAGGCAGTGGCAGTTACATTTACTCATCAAAGGTGCAGTGTGTTGGGTGCACTGTGCTAGTCACTGGGGATACAAGACCTACAAGGTTTCTGTTTTCCTGGAGTTTATATTCTAGTGGTAGAGACAGACAATAAACATGAAAACAAGATAAAGATCAACACAAGTGCTAGGGTGAAAATAAATGGGGTGATGGAACAAGAGTAATTAATGGAACTGAGACTTGAAGGATGAAAATGAACAAGTCATGAGCTGAGGAAGGATTTATTCTGGGCAGAGGGCAAAGGCTCAAGGCGGGAAAGGACCTATTCCAGCAATAGCAAGAAGATCATAGCAGCTCGAATGTGTAAGGGTGGGAAGAAGTGTAGGAAATGAAATCGGAGATGTAAATAGAGGTTAGATTATATAGGGTCTTAGGCCATGATAAGGAATTTCAACTGTATTCTAGTGAAACTGGTGGTCTCAAACAGGGTAGTAACATGATCTGATTTACATTTCCGTGATTTGGGGGCTAGGAACTTAACCTTTCTATGCATCAGTTTCTCCATTGTAAATTGGGAATAAAAATAGATCCTACCTTGTAGGTTGCTGTGAGAAATGGAAAGAGTTAATATGATTCTCTTAGAACACTTCCTGGCACATGGTAAGTGCTCAAAACAGGTGTGTTATTACATTTGAAAAAAGATCATTTTGGGGGCCGGCCCAGTGGTGTAGTGGTTAAGTTCACGTGCTCCACTTTGGCGGCTGGAGTTCCCAGGTTTGGATCTTGGGCGCGGACCTAAGCACCACTCATCAAGCTATGCTGTGGAGGCGTCCCACATACAAAATAGAGGAAGATTGGCACAGCTGTTAGCTCAGGGCTCATCTTCCTCAAGCAAAAAGAGGAAGATTGGCAACACATGTTAGCTCAAGGCCAGTCTTTGTCACCAAAAAAAGATTATTGTGGCTCTTGTGTAAAGAATGGATGGGAGAGGGGCAAGAATGGAAGCACAGAGGCCTAATTCATTCAGGCTAGAGATGTTGATGGTTTAGACTAGAGTGGTGGTGGTAGAGATAGAGAGAAGTGGATAGATTGAGGTGATAGTTTGAAGGGAGACTTGATACAGTTTCCTGAAAGTTTGGATATGGACCATGAGGGAAAGGGCAGAAAACAAGAATAACTTCTGAAGTTTGGATTTGAGTGTTTGAGTACCGGTTACTGAAATGAAGAAGATTGAGGGAGGATCAGGTTATGGGGAGGGGCGAGCAAGTCAAGAGTTCCATTTTGGAGATGTTAAGTTTGAGATACCCAACTGGAGCTGTCAAGTGGGTATAAGAGTCTGGAACTCAAGGGAGAGAGCTGGGCTAGAGCTATAAATTTGGGAGGCAGTGGCATATGGATAGTAGTTGGGGAGAGAATATAGACAGAGAAGTGAAAGGGACCTAGAGTCAGGCCCTGGGTTGTGTCACTATTAAGGGGTTAGAGAAAGAGGAGCCAGCCACAGAGACTAAGGAGCTGCCATCTGTGAGTTAGAAAGAAAAACACAAGAAGAATGTGCTTCTAGAAGGTTGGCATGGTCTGCTGTGACAAATGTGCTAAGGCCAGGAAAGCAGACAGGGGTGTGACCATTAGATTTGTTAAGACTCCTTTTAGATATCACATGGAAATGTCAGAAAGGCCGTTGGAATCAGGAATTCTGGAGAGAAATCAAGGCTTGAGACAGTGTAACAGGAGTCATTTGTACATAGTTGGCATTTAAATCCCCTGGGACTGGATGGAGGTCCCAAGGAGAGAGAGTATTGGGAAATGAAGAGAGCTGAGATCCAAGTCCTGAGTTGCTGTGGGGTTTCCGGACCAGATAAGGGAGGATTCACCAAGGCTAGGAAGAACCCTTAGGGAAGAGCAGTGGTTCCACTGCCAAGGGCCGCAGAAATACCCGTTTTGGAGAAGGCAGATCAGAGGGTGGGATGCTTATCTCATTTCGAGATTACTGTGGTAGCATCATCCCTTGTCTCGCTCCTCTCTTTTCTCTCTTTTTCCTGTACAGTAAATTACCTGCACGCTCTCACTAAATTACTTTCCCCCGAAAGTAATTATTATTTCTTCTTGTATAAAGGCCTGAAGTTTTAAAAGAGTTTGGCACATTCTGGAAATTTGATTTTTATCTTGTAGGTAATAGGCGTGCAGTATGGAAAGAAAACGAAAATTTTTAGTGCATTCCAGTTAACTATAAGATTACAAGTATTAGGTGTCATTTAAAAGTGGACATTTGCTCTAGGGTACCTACTAAGGAATGAGGGAACACATACAACTTAGTAGAGAATTTAATCTGGAAGTTTTTAAGCAGCGAATGACATGATTGGGACTGTTTTAAGAAGCTAATTCTAGAAGCAGTGTGAGTTGCAGTGACTGAGATTGGCAGCAGGGAGATCAGTGAGGAGGCTGTTGTGGTTGTGGGAGTGGAGTAGTAGGAAACACTTTTGAGAGGTACGCAGAATGGACTGGACTGGTTGGATGTGGTGGATTGTGAAGGAGAGGAAAGCCAAAAATGGTACCAAGGTTTCTAGTTTGGGAGTCTGATTGAATGGCATTGCCATTAATTGAGATTGAGAATATGGATTGAGGAGCTAGTTTCAGGGGAAGAAGAGATGTTCAGTGGTCATGATGAATGTGAGATGTCTCTAGGACCCTCAGGAAGTGATCTTCAGTAAGACTTGTTGGCCTGATACTTAAGAGAGACATCTGGGCATGAAGTTGGAAGTCATGGAGGTGGATAAGATTACTAAGGGAGAGTGTATATAGCCTGAGAACAAGGCCAAGGAAGAGATCCTGGGGAAGTCTTAACATTTAAGGGATGGGGGCCGGCCCCGTGGCTTAGCGGTTAAGTGTGCACGCTCCGCTACTGGCGGCCCGGGTTCGGATCCCGGGCGTGCACCGACGCACCGCTTCTCCAGCCATGCTGAGGCCACGTCCCGCATACAGCAACTAGAAGGATGTGCAACTATGACATACAACTATCTACTGGGGCTTTGGGGGAAAAAAAAGGAGGAGGATTGGCAATAGATGTTAGCTCAGAGCCGGTCTTCCTCAGCAAAAAGAGGAGGATTAGCATGGATGTTAGCTCAGGGCTGATCTTCCTCACGCACACAAAAAATAAATAAAAATAAATAAATAAAAAATAAAAACGTTTAAAAAAAAAAGAAACGTTTAAGGGATGGGCAGAGAACAATGTGTATCAGTAGAAAGAATTTGGACTCCGAGTCCAAAACCTGGGTTTCCCACATAGACAGTCGTGATACATAGTGGGAAGGCTTAACTAAGAGTGAATGCTCTAGGGTCGGCCCCGTGGCTTAGCAGTTAAGTGCACGCGCTCCGCTGAGGGATCGGAACCCAGGCGCGCACCAACGCACCGCTTCTCCGGCCATGCTGAGGCCGAGTCCCACATACAGCAACTAGAAGGATGTGCAACTGTGACATACAACTATCTACTGGGGCTTTGGGGGAAAAAAATAAATAAATGACATTATTTAAAAAAAAAAAAACAAAAAAAAACGAGTGAATGCTCTTACAGGTGAAATGCTGTGGGATGCCAGAGAAGGAAGTGGCCCCTTCCTACTGGAGAATAAACAAAGAGCTGTTCGGCCTTAAAGAAAGGGTTCTTTGCTGGATGGCTTCAAAGGGTCTTTGAATCCCCTGAAATTGTAAAAATGTTGTATATATGTGGTAGAGGTGTCCTGCTTGCATCAGATTCTCAGGTTTGTTAAAAGATGAATAATAATTAGACCAGGGGCCTCAAACTCAGATGCCCTTAGTGGTTGTGCAGGAAATTAAAACTGAGAAGTGTCCAAAAGTAAGACAGTAGGAAGTGGTGAGTATTGTGGCAGCTGGAGGGTTCCTGTCCCACCTAAGATAATGTGAATGCAGATTTGTAAAGAACAATGCATTGACCAAAACGTAACACATCTGTGGGCTGTGTTTGGCCAGAGGGTCAATAGTTTGCATCCCTTGATTGAACCAGAGATGTGGGTGACAGGCATTCCAAATGGCAAAGAGGCCACAAGAGCACAGCAGTAAGGTTATATGAAGGGCAGCCAGGGAACTAGCATACGAAATGTGGTGTGAAGCCAGATCCTGGAGAGATTTGCATCTTAGCCTGACCCTACTTGTAGGGTCATATAGAGTTGGTGACAGAGCCCAAGCAAGGAAATCCTTGTCTAGGACTTTCTCTTTATGATGCCAAATGGGATTTCCTGTCTCTACTTCATTATTGTCTTTCAGCGTCCCTTCAAGGTTTTGTTGGCCACATTTCAGAGCTGGCAAAGTGGAAGTCCAGAAACCTTATGTCAGTGGGTCATTTGGAGGTTAATTAGTGGTGAATTTGGGGCCTGAATCAAGGTCTCCTAATTCTCAACTTTGGTCTTCCACCCAATGGCCTAGTATTTATTTGGAGCCTCCTACACTTGAGGTATTGTAGGGGAACTTTGGCATTTGGATGGGGGTAATCAGGGAAGTGTGAGTAAAATTTGCAGGGAGACTTAGAGCACTTCTTCCCACATTCGCCTTGTGGGGTTCCAGGGCAAGGGGCAGGTTCTGAGGCTCAATGTGGAAAGGACTTGGCTAGGCTTAGCCATGGAGGAGGTGGCAGAAACTGGATTCGAATCTTGACCCCTGCCTGCCTTTCCTTTGAGCTTTGTGTTGCACCTTGCTGGATACCCAGGTTGCTTGCTGAGCTTACTGTGAAGCTACTGTAGGCCAGGGTGAGCTCCTCGGGAGGTTGCCTCATTGTCCGGATGGGTCTTCAGAGTCTGGGGCAGTGGCTAAAAGGATGCTGAGGATCCACTCTGCATGGAAACGAGAGAGCAGGAGGCCCTGACTTGTGCGTTTTCTGACTCTGGCAGAGGAGTGAGCTCTGTGGTCCGCCGTTGTGTTCATCGAGCTACTGGCCATGAGTTTGCGGTGAAGATCATGGAGGTGACAGCTGAGCGACTGAGTCCTGAGCAGCTGGAGGAGGTGCGAGAAGCCACGCGGCGAGAGACACACATCCTTCGCCAGGTCGCCGGCCACCCCCACATCAGTGAGGCTGCATTCCCTGCACTTGTTGGCTGACAACCACCTCCTGCTGGCCCTGCCCACAGCCCACTTCCCCCAACACTGCCTCCACGACTCTGCTCCCTTCCTCCTGGCTCTGCTCCACCTCAAAGTGTGGCCAGCCTTTGGGTCCCTACCACCTCCTTTGGTTCTCCTTCCTTCCCAGTAATAGCCCACTGCTGTCTCAGGGGGAAAAGCCCCTTTAATATGCATCTGCTCCTTTCCATCTCTGTCTCTCTGCCTTTCTGCCTCTTTCCCTAGTCACTCTCATCGATTCCTACGAGTCTTCTAGCTTCATGTTCCTGGTGTTTGACTTGTGAGTATCTCCCTGCCCTGAGCTGAGAAGCCTCCTCCTCACCTCCATGCATGGCTCCAGCCTTACAGCACAGTGGGCTGAAGACCACCCTGCTCACACCTTCCTCTGCTCCAGCTAGGGCCTGCCTGCTAGCCCATGGCTGTGGCCCCTCTCCCTAGGTGCCCTGATTGAGGCAAGTTCTTCAAGAGTAATAGTGACCAGCCAAATACAAAGGATTTTCATGATCCAAGGGGTCACTATCCCAGTCACCCATGGTTATAAGGTTAACAGGGAAGAAAAGGCTGTTTTAAGAGGGAGTGTTCATCCACGAGCTGCCCACTTATAACAAATTCTCTCCCACCAGTCTCCTGTTGTTGAACATCCTACACACTGGTGTCTGTCTCTGCCCATCAATTCTTTTTCTGGTCATTCTGAAGCTGAATGTCAGATATTATACAATAGAATACAAACTAGTTGAAAAGGTACTTCAAAGGAGAATGGTTTGAATACTAAATATTTAAGAGAGGCCCTTGGAAAAAATTCACAAAGTCTTAATACAGAAATGACCCTCTGCAAAAGTCAGAGGGAAGGTAGGAAGTGTCTGTTATACCATCATGCAGCTTTACAGAACAATGATACTCCCCAAAACAACACCTTTTGTGTTCTTTATTTCAAGGATTGATGCAGAGTTGCAATGATAACCTCAATTTTTAAAGACAAGATAAAATAAGCAAAATTCAAAATACGTCCTACTCAACTTTTTTGCCACTATTGACTGAAATTTTGGTTCATGGTCTAAATAGATTCACTTAAAAAGGGCTTTCTTGAGTAGTTATTCTCAGAAAACAAAGACCTCCTGTAAGAAGGCATTTATTCTTGCTAAACTAGCCCCCTCATGATACAATGCAAATATTTCAACTGGGCCAATCCACTGGGCCAAACTGCATCTGGCATCCAGTTTACTCTTGGAGTGCTGTCTTGAGACCTGTTAGTTTGTCCACAGAGGAATCTCTCTTTACCAGCCTCTTCCACGGTATTTTCTGTGAGCGCTGGCTTATTTTCTCAGCCCGCACTGTGAGGTGCACCTACCTCCCAAACCCTACTATCCCTTAGGATGCGGAAGGGAGAGCTGTTTGACTATCTCACAGAGAAGGTGGCCCTCTCAGAAAAGGAAACCAGGTAATGGCTGAGCCTGCAGCCCCTGGGGTGAGCAGGGAGTGGGGCGGGGCAGGGAGAAGCAGAGGAGACTGCGCCTCCCCTAGGTCCATCATGAGGTCTCTGCTGGAAGCAGTGAGCTTTCTCCATGCCAACAACATTGTGCACCGAGACCTGAAGCCTGAGAATATTCTCCTAGATGACAATATGCAGATCCGACTTTCAGATTTTGGGTTCTCCTGCCACTTGGAACCTGGCAAGAAGCTTCGAGGTGAGGGGACCTGGTGCCCTAAGAGGCTTGGGAGGGAAGGAGACCCAGGCCTGAGGCTGGTTGGCTGTGTCTGAGAACTGAGTCCTAGGTACCATGGAAAGGGGAGAAGTCAGTGAGTACTTGCCAAGTACCCTCTGGGTGCAAAGCCTTGTGTGCAACTCAGAGTAGGCTTCCTGACTGGAGAGGATGGAGACAGACAGGTGAGCAGATAGTGGCACACAGCAGGCAAAGAGCCATGCAGGGGAAGCAAGGAGAAAGGAGCACTTGATTCAGCCAGAGGAATCCACAGAGGAGGGGGCTCCGGAGTTGGGCCTTGGAAGGTCAGGCTTGTCCCAGGAGGAAAGAGGGAGCAGGGGGATAGCAGGGCTCAGCTGCATGTTTGGGGTCTGGCAGAGACAAGACCACAGTGTGCAGCTTAGGTGCTATGAAGAGCCCGATGCTGCTAGACAGCATTTCTCACCTGGTGCCCTGGGACTCATGCTCACCCGATGTTAATACATTTGTCGTGACAGAAATATTTCTAGTGCAAATGGAAAACTAAACAAAGTTCAACTATGGGACTACTCAGAGCATTTAATATGCTACTTTGGACTTATTACTAGCCAAAATTTACTAGGCACTTACTGTGAGCTAGGCATCACACTGAGTCTTTGCATCGCTTATTTCTCTAGATCCTTTCAACAGCTCTTTGAGCTAGATAATGTTTCTGTGTCCATTTTATACATGGGCTTTAAAGAGGTGGGGTGACTTGCTGAAGGTCATGTAGCTGGGCAGTCTGACTCCAGAACTCATGCTTTCAACCTGTGGATTTACACGTCTTGTGGATGCTGTGCTTTGTTTCCCTTTGGGCTTCCACATTATACTTTTCCCCATTCTGGAATCTTCTTTGCCTCTGCTCACTCCACCCTCTCTCATGGCTTTGGATATTCAGGTTTCACTTTAAAGCTCCAGGTCAGGTTAGATCCCCTGCTTTTTGTTATTTATTCCCTTCATGACACATGTCTTACTCTATTCAATTTCTCGTTTGCTTTCTGGTAGACAGTGAGCTTGGTAAGGGGACATCTAATTCACCACTATGTCTAGTGTGGTGCTTGGTACACGGTAGGCATTTAATAAATACTTGCTCTAGGAATGAATTTCCCAAGAGTCATTTTCAATTCAGTCCTATTAAGATTTCCTGGAAGTGTGCCATGGGACACAGTTGTTTGGAAACTGCTGGATTGGAAGAATTGGTGCCTGAAGTGGTAGAAGAAACTAAAAATACAGGCTTAGATCAAGTCATGGAGGGCTCTGTGCTGTAGGAGTCTAGACTTGATCCTGAGGTCCTGATGGGGAGCCAGGGAAGGGTTTTACACAAGGGACTTACCCAGTATGTACTTTAAGAAATCCCATATTCCCACTCGTTCTTGGTTTGAGTGGTCGTTCCACTAACCAGAATAGAGATTATAGGAGGACGAATAGATTTGGGCAGAAAGGAATGCAGAAAAGATTTAAGTTTTGTCTTCCATGTGTGTTATGGATGTGAAAACATGGTAACAAGTTGTGTGACGGGTGGGGGGGTAGGTTGGCTCTGCTGGAGGGTTGGAGGAGGCAAATGATACAGTTGGGTAGGCCCTTGGAGTCAATCCAAAAATCAGGTTTTCCCAGGAGGGCCACCAAGAGCCTTGTTGGGTATTTGAGTTGTTCAGCAGGGATAGGGGCTGATACTGAGACTTGGCAGAGGGCAGGAAGGAGCAGAACAGGAACCCTTGTGGCCCTGGCAGTGTTGAGGCTCTAGCAGGAGTCTGGTGTTAAGGGGGCTGGTGGCATGCCATCAATCTCAGCCCTCTTTCCCCAGAGTTGTGTGGGACCCCAGGGTATCTAGCACCAGAGATCCTTAAATGCTCCATGGACGAAACCCACCCAGGCTACGGCAAGGAGGTTGACCTGTGAGTTTCTGGTCTCCCCATTCCCTCCTCCTTTGGGTGTTGTGACTTCACTGCATTTGCCCATCGCCTAGGCATGCCTGACTCTGGTCTCTTTCCCAGGTGGGCCTGCGGGGTGATCTTGTTCACACTCCTGGCGGGCTCGCCACCATTCTGGCACCGGCGCCAGATCCTGATGTTACGCATGATCATGGAGGGCCAGTACCAGTTTAGTTCACCCGAGTGGGATGACCGTTCAGACACCGTCAAAGACCTGGTGAGCTGGGGCCATGAGAGGGCAAGGAGGGAGGCCCAAGAGCTGTCTTTCATGCTCTGGGGTTTGCCCTAGATCTCGAAGCTGCTGCAAGTGGATCCTGAGGAGCGCCTGACAGCTGAGCAAGCCCTCCAGCACCCCTTCTTTGAGCGCTGTGAAGGCAGCCAAGCCTGGATCCTCACCCCCCGCCAGCGGTTCCGGGTAAGCCCCACAGCATCAGGGTCTGGGCCTGCCCCTCTGTCTCATGATCTTTTTCCTGTGGTGGATGCTCCACTGGAGCTCACACTTTCCCCCTTCCCAGGTGGCAGTGTGGACAGTGCTGGCTGCTGGACGAGTGGCCTTAAGCATCCACCGTGTCCGGCCACTGACCAAGAGTGCACTGTTGAGGGACCCTTATGCACTGCGGCCAGTGCGGCGCCTCATCGACAGCTGTGCCTTCCGGCTGTATGGGCACTGGGTGAAGAAGGGTGAGCAGCAGAACCGAGCAGCCCTCTTCCAGCACCAGCCCCCTGGGTCTTTTCCCGTCGTGGGCCCTGAAGAGGAGGGGGTTCCAGCTACTATCACCGAGGACGAGGCCATGCTGGTGCTGGGCTAGCACGTCAGCCCTGGGAGATCCCAGAAAGCAGGACTCTCCAAGAGGAGGATTTTTATCATTCCAGCCCCTCTGGGCTCTGGCCTCAGGTCCCTCTCCCTGGCCAGGCCCACCACTGATCATACTACCATATGGACCAGCCCTGTACCCTGCCCCCGTTGGCCAGGGCTTTGTGGTCAAAGCTAAAGTGGAAAGGAGCCATTCAGAAGGCCACGCCTGGCCTTGTCAGTGCTGCCTGTGCCACGTATGCAATAAAATCTGCTACCTGCCAGGTAGAGCCAGTGCCCTATGTCTGGTGTCTGGCTTCAGCAGGGAAGCCCAGAAGGTGCTCAGGAGGAGTGGGACGGGGATGGAGCTGCTCTGGCCCAGGCCTTTATTGGGGAAACACTGAGGGTCACTTGGTCTTGCTCTTGCCTTTGCCTGCAGGTAGCTGGGAAGGCTGCTCTAGTGCAGTCAACTTGCTGCTGAGCCTGTCCTCACTGGCCTTGAGCCGCTCCTCCACCAGCTGTTGCAGCTGCCCCAGCTCCTTGTTCAGCTGGGTCTTGATATAGGCTTGGAGGATGGAGACCTGGCCTGCAGGGACAGGGAAGAAGGGGCAGGTCAGGAGAGGTGCTGGGGCTAAGGGATTGCCCCTAGCTGGGCAACACAACCTCCAGAGTCCCCTGGGGGCTACACAGGTGGCGATGTTGCTTCAATTCAGGAAATGTCCGCCAGCCCTTCTGTGAGAGAGGGGTGGGCAGAGTGGCTGTGCCAGAATTTCTGGATTGCTACTTAGTAGCTGTGGGACCTTAGGCAGGACTTTAGGCAGATTTAACCTTTCCATGCCTCAGTTTCCTCTTGTGTAAAATGTGGATAATGATAGCACCTAGCACCTAGGATTGAAGGAAGATTAAATGAGTTAGTATATGTAAAATGCTTAAAGCAGGGCCTGGCAACAGCATTGCTAAGTATGTGCTGGCTATTATTGTCATCAGTTTTATAATCATCTTTTTCTGGAACTCCTGCCTCACCCCAGCGACTGTGCTTTTATCTGTTTGTCATCTTGGACTTCTGCATAAGAAATCATTTAGAGAAAGGACACCATGACTAAAACAAAAAGTCTGAAGTCTCAATGTGGTCTAAACCCTTCATTTTACACCTGCCCAAAGTCACAGAGGACCCTAACCCCTTCAGGTCCTCACTTGGCTCTTCCTGGACCACTGTTTCCGGTTCCTCATCCTGTGGGGTGACTGCCTGCTCCTCCACTTCCTCGCCACCTTCTTTCTCTGCAAGCCAGAAGCAGGAAGAGGCTTTGGCCCTGGCCCCAGCCCCAGCCCGGGTCCCAGCATTCTCCCTTACCCATCTCATCCTCTGGCTCGAGCTTGGGTGGCTGTAGCCCCATGTAAGTCAAAGATAGATCCAACCGCACCTGAGAAGAGGAGGAGGGTGGCTGAGAGGAGGGCATCTGCACTGAGGGAAAGGGGGAGATAAGGGGTGGCCTCTTGTAGCCCATGGCCCAGTACCTGGGGTGTGAAGACATATTTGTAGAGCTTGAAGTGGCGAAAGTAGGTGTTGACCACATAATCTGCCAGGGCCAGCAGCTGTTCCTCCTTAAAGAGGTTGATACTGAAGGGGGGCCGCTGTGGGGATGATTAGGAGTTAGACGACTGACCAGCTCCTGAAGCCCTGGCCTTTTCTCCAAGGGCCCCGCAATACAGGAGCGGGGAGAGCCCACTGTGGCCTTCAGAGGAAGATGAGGGTGATGAGTGTGAGAGAGGGCAGGAGATTGGACTAGACCTTGTCTGGGGGAGAGTGAAGTTCCAGTTCCAGGGGAACTGACCCTGACTCCATGGCAGAAAAGAACACTGGTGAAGTAGCGGTAACATTCCTCCACGTTGCCCAGGGGGGTTGCTGGGAGGGGAAGCAAGATGTGACAAATGAGTCCCCTCCGTCATAATCAGTCATTCATTTCACTCAACAGCTACTTATTGAGCATGAGCCTTAGAAGTGGACAGACCTAGGTTTAAGTCCTGGCTTGTTTTGTTAATTCACGCAACAAATATTGAGTACCCACTATGTACTGTTCTAGGCACTGAACAAGACAGACAAGATCCTGCCCTTATGAAGCTTATATTGTAGTGGAAGCGACATATAATAAACCAACAGCACATAATTTCAGCTCTTGTTAAACATTCTGAAGAAAATCAGTTCTGAAAATAAAGGGGGGAGCTATTTTATTGAGCATTGTGAATATGTTTACATATATTACATATTTCTCAGAACAGTCTCATAAATTTAGTGCTATATCCTTGTTTTATAGATAAGGAAATGGAGGATTTCAAAGGAGAAATAACTTGTGTGTGATAATAGTGCTAGAAATGACAGAACAAAGATTCCCAGTGGCATTCCCCCTACTTCTACTTCCCATGGTCACTTGTGCCATCCCAGCCTCCTCTCCCTGAGCTCAAATCCTCCAGTAGCCGCCTCCTCTCACCAACACAGGCCTTGTGAAGATCTTGGAGCAGGGCACAAACGGTTGATGTCTGCTCCAGTGAGAAGCCCTGCTGGCGGCAGAAAATGAGTGCATGAGAGAAGAGGTCCAGGGTGATGGCATCCCGCAGGCTCTGCTCAGGACCGCCTAGCCCCAACAGCTTGGCCAGCACCCTTGAGAGAGAGAGAGGGAGTGAGTGACAACGGGAGCCTCCCTTCAGCACCCCCCTCCCCCCAGTGCACCACATGCTTTGGAGCCAAACATTCCTCATGCCTTCCCAGTCCACCCTGCTCCGCCTTCCCAAGAGCTCTTCTTCCCCTTCCTTCTCCCCCCTCCCCCCATACTCCCTCATCTCCTGAACGTTGGCTGTCTTCTCCAGCCTCTGCATGGAATGGATGTCCAAGTACTTCCTGTCACAGGAAAAGAGGAGAAAAGGTGTTGGTGGCCATTATGCATTAGTCTCATGACAGAGCCTTGGGCTGGGAACCAGGAAACCTGAGTTGAGGTTTGGCCCTTCCACTAACTTGCTGTGTAACCTTAGGCAATTGTGTCACTTCCCTCTCTAGGCCTCACTTTCTCCATCTCTAAATAACGGGTATGGCCTAAATGAACTCTTATGATTCTCTTCGTTTATAAAGCCTAGGGTTAGGAAACTTGAATTCTTATCTCTGCTCTGCCATTCCCTTGCTGTATGACTTTGGGCAAGTACCCCCCTGTGGGCCTCAGTGTCCCCATTTGTACAATGCTCCATAGTGGCTATGATATTCCACTTACATCCTCAGTCTTTGGCTCCCTTCTTCCCACACTCTCTTTGGAGTGGGAAGGCAGGAGAGCTGGCTTCTAGTCCCTTGGCTAATTGCATCTCTGGGCCTTGGTCTCCTTATCTGTAAAATGGGGATGTCCTGGCTGTTTGATAGGACTGTTGGGGAAGCACTAAAGGAATAATGCAAGTGTGAAGTGTAACTTTCTCCCGAGGTTCTTCACACTCACCACATGCAGATCCGGGGCTGGGGCAGCGGCGGCTGCGGAAAGAAAGCGGATTGGGGAAGGCAGAGCTATGTTGTCCCTGGCCCCTAGTTCCTGGCCCATCGCGAATATCCAGCGGGCCTGAGAACGAGCTAACTTCTCATTTAAGGACTATGTACAAGCAACGCTGGCGGGCTGGGCTTCAGCAGGACCTACATATTATTCATGAGCGTATTAACAATCGGGCTCACACACCCCTGACTCTTCACTAAGGCAGCCCGGAAAATGTCTCGAACGTTAGTAAACATAACGACGGGTGACGCCCTGTTGGGGAGCCTTTTTATAAACATTCATGAGAGGACCAGTCTGTCCCGCCCTCACCGGGAACAAGTTGGCTGCAGGATCATCATCTGCTTCCACCGAGGCCGCGGTCCCCGACTCGATCCGCACATCTGTTCCCATCCGCGTAGCCGATTCATCCACTGAGCTGAGGTTTTTGTCGGGTTCCCGCCGCTGTTCGGAGGGCTCTTCAAGCTCCGACTGCATTCTGAGTCCTAGGAATTGGCTGGACTTCTGGCGGATCATCTCGTCGCTCCTCCCGCGGTCCCGCCTCCGTTCCGGGACAGCCGGTTCTCGGGCAGCGACTGCCAAGGCCTGGCCCTTTAACGACGCTTCAGCCAATCTATGCTGCAGAGACGCCAGGGGCAGCCAATGCGCGAGGGGCGTCTCCCTCGGTCTCAACGGTGACCGTTGCTAAGGAGTCTCGTGGAGGAAGGGTGAAAGTGTAAAGCGCTTGCCAATCAGTGAAAAGAGAGTGCGCATGCGTAGTAAGTTGCAAGCCCCGTCCCGCTGCCCTTTCTTCAAAGTGGCTAACAGGAGGCAGGCGATGTCATCAGGGCTAGGGAGTGAAAGTGTAGTATCAGTTACCATGGGAACCCTTTACTGGCCAATCACCGAGCGAAAGAGGAAGTGTTCAGGAAGACACCAGACCGGACCCGAGAGGCGGGACAAAGCGCGACCAATAGAAACAGGAAATGAAGGAGGTTCGCCACATCCGGCACTGCCTCTGGCGCCTGCGCTCTCTGCTGGGGAGGCCGGTGACGTCCGGTGAAGTCCAAGATGGCGGGGCTCGGTTGATCTTGTTGCCGGTGAGGGGCCCGGGGCCGGCGGGGCGGGACCCAGCGTTTGTGTGCGGGGGAGGCTCGGGGTTGCGGAGCACCGGCTGCTTCCACATCTGTGCGCTCTGTCTTCTGCAGGTGACAGACGTGCCGCCTCCGCCTGCCTGACGTCCCTCGGGAGACGCTGCGCCGCTCCTCGCCGCCGCGGCCATGTCTGGGCCCGGCAACAAACGCGCCGCCGGCGACGGGGGCTCGGGGCCCCCAGAGAAGAAGCTCAGCCGTGAGGAGAAGACCACAACCACACTTATAGAGCCCATTCGTCTTGGGGGCATCTCTTCCACGGTTCGTGGGCTCCTGCCCCAGCCCTCACAACTTGCCAGACTCCAATCTCTGTTCTTCTCCCAAATCTTCCGGAACCTTACTCCCAGTCCCCCAAGCTTAGCAAGAGCCCCTTTACAGAACACTCTGTTGAGGGAAACCGAGGACATGACGTCTGCCTTCCCTTTACAGATAGGAAAACAGGTGCCCAGTGCGCGTGTGACTTGTCAGAGACTTCAGAGTTAGAAAGAGGCAGGAGAACATGACCCGCCTCACAACCAAGACGCTTTCTCTGTGGGTACCTGAGCCTCTTTAAATCCTGCTAGCAGTCTGGGGAGCAGTCTCCCTTTCCCATCCATTCCATTTGTTTTCCTCTGTCTCTCTCTGGTTGGTTTCTTGGGCCCTGCTTGATCCTGTCCTTGGCTTCTTTGTTTCCTTGGTAGGAGGAGATGGACCTGAAGGTGCTGCAGTTCAAGAACAAGAAACTAGCAGAGCGGTTGGAACAGCGACAGGCTTGTGAAGATGAACTCCGAGAACGAATTGAGAAGCTGGAGAAGCGGCAGGCCACAGATGATGCCACACTCCTCATTGTCAACCGCTACTGGGCCCAGGTGGATGCCCCTCTGCTTGCCACGACCTGGCCTTAATCCAGCTGCCAATCCTCAGACTCCTCTGCTGGGAAAGGAGTATCATGCTGGGGAAGCACCTGAGGGATTCATAACATTTTTGGTGCTTTCTCCCTTCAGCTGGATGAAACTGTGGAAGCTCTTCTCAGACACCATGAGAGCCAGGGGGAGCTGTCTTCAGGGACAGAGGCGCCTGGGACCCAGGAAGGGCCAACACGTGATGAGACCCCTCTTACAGAGCCAGGGACGTCGGGTAGGGCCAGAGCCGTAGGATCTGGGGAGCTTAATTAAATTCTGGGAAAGGTCCTGGAGAGGAGGGGACTTTGATATTAGGCTCCTGAATTCCCTGGCCCCGTTCTAGATGGAGGAGACAGAAATAAGCAAAAAGAAATACTGTTTTTGCCACCAGGGAGGAAGTGATTTTGAACCATATGTTAAAAGTATAGGGCTCCTTGAATGGGAATTAGGGTGTGTGTACACGTGTGTGGTTCTCATTTAGATTGGAGAGGCAGAGAAGACTTCCCTGAGGAAGTGATTTGGGAGCTCTGTGGGCTTGAGGAGATTACTTTACCTCCCTGAACCTCAGTTGTTTCACTTTCAAGATGGGGATAACGGTGTACTACAGGCATTGGTTGTGTTGATTCAGTGAGCCATAGAGTGTTGAAGGGCTTGGTCTGGAACTTGGTGCAGAGTGGTGGTAACTGCTGCCTTTATCCTCATGAGAGTGTGTCCTTCCTTCCCAGAGACCCTGCCAATGCAGCTGCGGCCCCCACTCAGCGAGCCAGCCTTGGCTTTTGTGGTGGCGCTGGGTGCCAGCAGTAGTGAGGAGGTGGAGCTGCAGCTGCAGGGCCGTATGGAGTTCTCCAAAGCAGCCGTGTCCCGTGTTGTAGAGGCCTCAGACCGCTTACAGCGCCGAGTGGAGGAACTGTGTCAACGAGTATACAGCCGAGGTTAGTTCTTTGTGCCCTCACCCTAGAGATGTCCATCGCAATTTGCATCTTCACAGTATCCCCTCCTCAATGCCTCTAGCCCAAAGGCAGCCAGAATTCCCCAAGGATTAGATCAGCCATGTTCTCAGCGGAAGAGTTAGGTTGTAGATGGGGGCTCCAGCTGTGAATCCTGGAGTTGAGCTCTAGAGATATGGGTGGGAGGAGCTGATGCTGGTGGGGCCACCCCCTTCTGGCTGGAGACCTCTTTGGAGCACTGTACACAGATCTTGGTGGCAGTTGCTGATCCACAAGGCATAGCAGCAAGTGCCCAGGCTTTGCAGTCAGATATCTTCTCCCAGCCTTAGTTTTGTCACTCTAGCCTGGGCAATCTGGGCAAATGGCTCTCCTCTCTGAGCTGGTTTCCTCCTTTGTACAGTGGGGATAAAGACTCCTGGCTTTGTCATGAGAAATTGGCAAGACAGCTGGTGGATCACACTGGGCACATAGCAGACTCCAGAATGAGTTAGTACTTTGCCCCATTGCCCTGGACTTGGCTCTTAACCGAGCCCTGACTTCTCAGGGGACAGTGAGCCCCCCAGTGAGGCGGCTCGGGCACGCACACGGGAGCTGGGCCGTGAGAACCGGCGGCTACAGGACTTGGCCACCCAGCTACAGGAGAAGCACCATCGCATCTCGTTGGAGGTGGGAGTTGGGCTTTTGGGCATGGGATTAGAACCAGGGCAGGATTTGGGTTAGATGGGATCTCAAGGAGCCAAGTCCCCTCATTTAAGCATCTGTTTCCTTCATTGTCCGCAGTACTCTGAGCTCCAGGATAAAGTAACATCAGCAGAGACTAAGGTGTTGGAGATGGAGACAACGGTAGAGGACCTGCAGTGGGACATTGAGAAGCTGCGCAAGCGTGAGCAAAAGCTCAATAAGCACCTGGCAGAGGCTTTGGAGCAGGTGGGGCGCAGGTGCTAGGTCAGCTGGAGCCAGGGCTGGGTACTTAGCATTCTCTCTTTTCCCCTCTGCTCCTGCCTGTCTGACTCTCTTCTCTCCACAGCTCAACTCTGGCTACTATGTGTCTGGGAGCTCCTCTGGCTTCCAGGGCGGCCAGATCACACTCAGCATGCAGAAGGTGAGCAGGCTTCTTTCTTCCCAGTCCCACCCATAACCTTTTCCCTACCCCACCTGTGAAATTTCCCTCAGAATTAAGGACAGATATCCAACTATGGTTTCAGGCCCTTCCCTGTCTCTCACGCTGCTCTTTATTTGTTCGTGTTACTCAGTAAGTAATTGCTGAACACTAAGTGCTAGGCACTGTGCCAAGAAGCAGGCACATTAGAGAACAATATAGACAAAAATCAAAGCTTTCATGGAGCTTAGGTTCTAGTTGGGGGAACTGACGAGAAGTAAGTAAAATAGTATATCAGTTGGTTATAAGTACTACAAAGAGAAAGCTTAGAAAAGAGAGAAATGGAAGTATATTGGTGTTGTTTGGCATTCTCAGTTGGGTGGCTGAGGAAGGGCCCTGCTGAAAAGGTACGTTTAATCACTCTCATCTCGTGTCGTGCCTTTGCCCTCTCACCTGTTGATCATTGCACATTTTCTTGGTGCTGTGGGGGGGGCCACTGTGCCCTGTTTCCCTTTACTTCAGCTTGCTCTTCAGGGCTTCCAGGAAGGCTTCCCTGGCTCCCTGTCAGTTACAGGCCTTGATTCCCAGCACTGACCACACGATATTGAATTTTCTCCCACTTCCCTGGGAGCTCCTAGGAGAGTGCTTGGGTCTGGCTTGTCCCTGGGGCTTCAGAACCCATCATCGCTCTATATAGGGGAGCTTGGGTGGGGCATATGGTGGGGATGTGAGGGAAGCATGCCTCCTGGCCTGGTCCTGCCTCCCACAGCCATTCTCACTTCACAGTTTGAGATGCTGAATGCAGAGTTGGAGGAAAACCAGGAATTGGCCAACAGCCGCATGGCAGAGCTGGAGAAGCTACAGGCTGAACTTCAGGGGGCTGTGCGGACCAATGAACGCCTCAAGGTGGGCTGTGTTTGGGGCTGGGAGAGCCTGAGCCTGCAAGATAGGGTCTGAGCCCTGAATCCTCTTGCTGATCACTTTTGGGCATCCCTGCCCCTAGGTGGCCCTGCGGAGCCTTCCTGAGGAGGTGGTACGGGAGACAGGGGAGTACCGAATGCTGCAGGCCCAATTCTCACTGCTCTACAATGAGTCTCTGCAAGTGAAGACCCAGCTGGACGAGGCCCGGGGGCTGCTGCTGGCCACCAAGAACTCCCACCTGAGACACATTGAGCACATGGAGGTATGGCCCTGGAATGGAGTGGTGCCAGGTGTAAGGGCCAGACCCTTAGGGTCAAGGCATTTCTGGGGCAAGGGTGTTAGAGGCCCTGTGTGCCTGCCAGGGGTCTCTTGGAAATAAATTCTTCCTAAGCCACTGAGGCCTGAAGTGGAAGGCTTGCCAGGAGGCTGAGGGGTTGTGTGGTTTCTTAACACCTCAACCCACAGAGTGATGAACTCGGGCTGCAAAAGAAGCTGCGCACAGAGGTTATCCAGCTGGAGGACACGCTGGCCCAGGTACGCAAGGAATACGAGATGCTGCGCATCGAGTTTGAACAGAACCTGGCGGCCAACGAGCAGGCGGGTATGTGGTGAGGACAGGGTGGAGGTGGGGCCTTATCTGGGATTGCTGGGCCCTGGTGTGGGGCTGCTGCTTATCCAGATGCAAGAGGTTAAGTCCCTTCCTTTCACAGAGCCTCATCTCCCTGTGGAAAACAGGGACCACAGCACTTGGCTCAAAGGCACAGTGAGGATCACAGCCAGCTGAGGTGGCTGATGGAGCAGGCTCAGCCAGAGCTTGAGCTATTGGCCCCATTTCTAGTTCTCAGACCCTACCGGTGTCTCCTTGAGATATTCTTTTGTAATACAGAGATTTATCGAACACCACGTATCAGCCAGGCTCTGTTCTAGGATTTAGAATTATACCACTGAACAAAACTCAAAGAATCCCTGTTGTTGTAGAGTAGTGTTGTGGTAGGGGGAGACAGACAACAAAGAAGAAAAAAATAGAACATGTGTGTTAGATAGTGACAAATACACCAAGAAAAATAAAGCAGGGAGGGAAGATAAGAAGTATTAGGAGAAAGGGTGTTGCAATTTTGGGTGAGGAAGCCAGGGAAATGTATGAGAAGGTGACAATTATTTAAAAACCTAAAAGAAGTGGACTAACTTACTTTTGTGAATGTTAGTTATGTGTTCCTTTGAAGGAAATTTGGACATTAGCAGAGATAACACACATGGGCAGTGTCATGTTACTTTTGGATGAACTTCTTTCAGTTCAATTCCTTCCTTTATTTGCTTTGATGAGATCACACTGTATATAAGGCCTTGGTTTTCCTCTCCTTCATAATGGGCGTGATGGCTCTAGCTCCATCTCCTCCCCCACTGAGGAGTTGGGCCCCTAACTCAGGGGCCAGTTCAACGTTAGTTCCTGACCCACCCCCAGGGCCCATCAACCGTGAGATGCGCCACCTGATCAGCAGCCTCCAGAACCACAACCACCAGCTAAAGGGGGATGCCCAGCGATACAAGCGGAAGCTGCGGGAAGTGCAGGCTGAGATTGGCAAGGTGAGGGGGGAGCTGCCTGGGAAAAGCCTTGGCTAGACCCCATTGAGCACTGTCTCATCTCAGCCCTGTTCTCTCTCCGTCTTTGCAGCTCCGGGCACAGGCCAGTGGCTCTACACACTCCATCCCCAACCTGGGCCACTCAGACGACTCTGGCCTCAGTGCTGCAGCCCCAGGGAAAGAAGAGAGTGGGTCAGGCCCTGTCAGTGCCCCCGATGGCAGAAAAGAGATGGCTTCAGTGCCTGGCGCCATCACTACTACCTCCTCAGCAAAGAAGGAGGAGCTGGTCCCCTCTGAGGAAGATGCCCAGGCCCTAATCCTTGGGTCCCAAGGCCCCTCCTCCCGGGGCCGAGAACCTGAAGCCAGGCCCAAGCGGGAGCTTCGGGAGCGGGAAGGGCCTGGCCTGGGACCCCCATCTGTAGCCTCAGCTCTCTCAAGGGCTGATCGGGAGAAGGCCAAGGTGGAGGAGGCCAAGAGGAAGGAGTCAGAACTCCTCAAAGGTCTCCGAGCAGAGCTCAAGTGAGGCGCTATTCCTGTCTCCTTCCCACCTCTGCCAAGTGGCCTCCAGCCCTACTCACCAAGCCTTCCTCCTGTGCCTCCCCCAGGAAGGCCCAGGAAAGCCAGAAGGAGATGAAGCTGCTGCTGGACATGTACAAGTCAGCGCCCAAGGAGCAGCGGGATAAGGTGCAGCTCATGGCAGCCGAACGCAAGGCCAAGGCTGAGGTGAGGGCAGGTAGGGCCTGTGGGGCATGCAGAGAGGCTGCCCCAGGGGGTTTTGACCAGACCAGAACCCTAGGTCAGCGGGAAGAAGTGACGAGGGCTCCCTCCCTCTGCTGGCTGTAGGTTGATGAACTACGGAGCCGAATCCGGGAATTGGAGGAGAGGGATCGAAGGGAGAGCAAGAAGATTGCGGATGAGGATGCCCTGCGGCGCATTCGGCAGGCAGAGGAGCAGATAGAACACCTGCAGCGCAAGTTGGGTGCCACCAAGCAGGTGCAACCTCCTCGTGGTCCCCTTGCATGTTGAGATTCTGTTAACACCCTACCCCCTTGGGTGATTTTAGCAAATAGTCCAGGTCCACTCTGTCATTCTTTACTCAGCCATGTTTTCCTGTGGTTTCCCCACGGGCATCCTGGCCATCTACCACTTTCCATCTTGTCTCTGCTGCAGGAGGAGGAGGCTCTGCTGTCAGAGATGGATGTGACAGGTCAGGCTTTTGAGGACATGCAGGAGCAGAATGGGCGGCTGCTACAGCAGTTGCGGGAAAAGGATGATGCCAACTTTAAGCTGATGTCAGAGCGGATCAAGGCCAACCAGATTCACAAGCTACTGCGGGAGGAGAAGGATGAGCTGGGCGAGCAGGTTCTTGGCCTGAAGTCCCAGGTATGGCCGCCCTGGGCCTGTAGGGTGGGGCTGGCGAAGCAAGGGCTCCCCAGCACTGAGTACCCCACCCCACTCCTCAGGTGGATGCCCAGCTGCTGACTGTGCAGAAGCTGGAGGAAAAAGAGCGGGCCTTGCAGGGCAGCCTCGGCGGTGTGGAGAAGGAGCTGACGCTGCGCAGCCAGGCCTTAGAGCTCAACAAGAGGAAGGTGAGGCTAGGCCTGAGGTAAAGCAACCTAGGATGCCGGCTCACAGCTGAAGCCGGTTCCGCCTCCTCTCAGAGCCCAGCTCATGTCTCACACACATACTATATTCCAGACTCTGTACTGAGGACTTCCTTTTCTTATCTCATTTTGGTCTCACAGTAATCTTACTATGGTTTTTATTATTATCTTCCTTTCGTAAGTGAGTAAAATGAGGCTCAAGGAGGTCAGTTGACTTGCCTAAGAAAGAGTGGAACTGGGATTTGGGCCTGGGTCTCCTTGGCTCCAGGACCACTGCATTGGTTAGCTATAAAATGGGGATGGTGGCCCCTGTTATGTAGGTGTATTTAACCTAAGAAATGTTTAGCTCGTGGTAAAGGCTTAAGATTAACATTGATTTGGATTTTTATCTTCTTTCTGCTACTGAGTTTTTTTCTTATCCAGTTCATTCATTCATTTAACTAATATTATTCATCCTCTTGATAGGTACCAGGCCCTGGGCTGAGGGCTGGGTGGAACATGGGAAAAGGAGGGTTCTACTAGAAGTAGGAACTTCCAGTCTTGAGGAGCAGATAGCAATCCAGTAATCCGACAGATAGAATAACGTTATTACAGATCACAGTAAGTCTTACGAAGGAAACCAAGGTCCTGTGCAAGAAAAATAGGAGAACCTCCCTCAGGAGGTGACATTTGAGCTGAGGCCTGAGGGAGTTGTAGGGAAAATGTATATATGTTTTGGGGAGTTGATGGGAGCAGAGAGAAGAGCGCTGTGAAGGCTCAGACAGGAGAGAGCCTATGCAGGTGAGGAACTGAAAGTGTTGGGAACAAGGGAGAGTAGGAGATGGTGAGGGTTGAGAGGGCAAGAGGCAGGATCAGCTCCAGTGAAGATATTGGACTTGATCTCAAGAGCAGGAATCACTGGAACCATCTGTAGACCATGTCTCCACATACCTGACTCCTGAGGCTCAGGTGAATCATGCCCCTCCTCCCTGTCCCACCCACCTCAGGCTGTGGAAGCCGCCCAGCTGGCCGAAGACCTGAAGGTGCAGCTGGAGCATGTGCAGACGCGGCTGCGAGAGATCCAGCCTTGCCTGGCAGAGAGCCGGGCTGCTCGTGAGAAAGAGAGCTTCAACCTCAAGAGGGCTCAGGTGTGTCAGAGAGGGGTGGGGGTGGGAGGGTGGGCAGGGTGGTCCAGGGTCACTGATGTGGCCTAGGGGTGGGTGGTTCAGGTTGAGGACCCTTGCACTTAGCCTAGCCCCTCTCCTGCCCCAGGAGGACATCTCACGGCTGCGTCGCAAACTGGAGAAGCAGAGGAAGGTGGAGGTTTACGCAGATGCCGACGAAATCCTCCAGGAGGAGATCAAGGAGTACAAGGTGGGGCTCTGGGGCTGAGTTGTGCTCCATCAACCTAGGAATCTTAGATGGGGGGTTGATGAGAGCTGTAGTGGGTAGTTTGGGGGCCCCAGAAATAAGTTAGAATAGCAAAAAGTGGGCAGAATCCATGGTGGAGAATCAGACAATTGACTGAGTATTATACACATACTGCATGTCAGGCAGAGTGCCTGGCTAGGTATGGGAAGGCTAGGAACTAGACCTGGTCTCAGATCTCTTGAAACTGACAGTATGTTGGAAGAGGCAGCCAAGTAATTTTCCCATCTGAGTGATGACAATGTGATGGCAGAGGCCAGAAGGGCTGTGAGAATTCAGGGGAGGCTCTTAAACCAACCCTGGGAGTCAGCAGGCTTCCTGGAAACAATGTCATTCGAGGGAAACCTGAAGAATGAGTCAGGGTTGGCCATGAGGAATGGAGACGAGAGGGTTCCGGCAAGGGGAAAGGCAGAGGTGGAGGTCTCTAGCTGAGAGAGGTGTGCTGGAGGACAGAGAGCTGGACATCATAGTTGGAGGACAGAACGTGGGTTTTGTGCTAAGTGGCAAGCCTAGGGGCGTTGGGCAGTGTCTATCTTGAAGGGTGTGGTAAACCAGTTTGAGATGCTTGGCTTATCCTGTAGGCAGCGTGGAGACATCAAAGCATTTTAAACCAGAGAATGACATGGTCTGATTTGCTGTTGGATTTGGGCTGGAGGAGGGAAAGACTAGAGGGAGGGAAATGTGTTATACTATTATAGTCATTGAGGCAAAAACTGATATTGAGCTAGCCTAAGGTATCAAAGACAAGTTGATGAGTTCAAGAGATAGATAGGAGGCAGAAGTGCTTGGCCTCACGGATGGATTGAATGCATGGAGTGAAGGAGAGGGAGATACTGAGGAGAACCCCTGAGCTCCTGATTTGAGAAACTGGGTGGATGACAAGTAGCACTTTGCAGGATTAGGAGGACTGCAGAGGAGCAGGTTTCAGTGGACAGTGTTCAAGGATGTTGAGAACAAGGTGCCTGTAGGACCTCTTGGGGGGCTGTCTGGGAAGGCCCTCAAAGCAAAAGGGTTGGTCTGCAGAACAGGGGTTTGGAGGATTGTCGGCAGAGGTGGAAGCCATATATAGCTGTGGTCCCCTAGGGTGGGTCTGTGGCTTGAGGAGGGACAGGAGTCATTTTTCTCCCTTAGGAATCTCAAAGCTTAAATGATGGAATGAGAAGCCTGTGATTTGGGAGGAAGGAGAGTGATATAGAGGGAGTTGATGGGGGAATGAGCTGAGTCAGAGCTGCCAAGAAGGCAAAGGAAGCAAGCGATGAGAGATGCCCCTTGGATTTGGCAGTCTGGGTGGGAATGGTTCTTGGGCAGGGGTGGAGGTGGAGGTCAGACACCTGCACTGGAGTGAGGAGAGGGAAGGAGGAGGGTGTGTCCATGAATAGAAACCTTTTGAAGCAGTTTGGCCTTGAAGCAGCAGAAGCAGCCATGACGGAGAAGGGAAGGGTTTCTTGAGAAGAGAGAGATTTTGGAGCCTGTCAGATGCTGATGGGTCGAGTTCTGAGAGCTAGGGAACAGTTGATGCCGGTGGGGGCATTCCTGAGGTGGCCAGCTGGGCTGAGATTTCAAGCAGGGCAGAGGAGGAATGTTGGGGAATGCTGAGTTGAGGGAATTCCTATCTGGAGTTGGAGGTTAGACCTGGTGGCAGACGGGAGGTTTCAGGATAGGTGAGGAGATTTGTAAAACCTCCGTAGAGAGGAGTGAATCCAGGGACCCACAGCAGGGTCTTTGGGCAGCACCAGGGGTCGGCCCAGTTGAGGGTGGAGACAGCAGATTTCTAGTGGCACTGCCATGCCCAGCTGTGACTTAGCAGGTACAGGTGGAGAGAAGGTAGACAGTTGGCTTAAGCCAGGATTGGGGTTTGGCCAAGAAGGCCAGAGAGGCAAGAGATGAAGCTCCAAGGTGGAGGAGCGCAGGCTGAGCCTGTGGGTCATTGGCCTTGAGAGGGGACATGTGACCACTGGCCAACACTGCCCAGGTTAGAGTCCAGACTCTGCTGCTTTCTAGTTTTGAGACCTTAGATTCTGAGCCTCAGTTTCCTCATCTGGAGAGTGTTCATCCCCACCTGCCAGGGTTATGGTGAGAGTTAGATGCAGTCTGCTGTGTGGTGCACTTAGCCTGGACCACCTCCTGCTGTCAGCTTGTGGTCTGGGCACCATCATGATTGTTCCCGAGCTGATGCCTTTGCCCGGCCCAGGCGCGGTTGACCTGCCCCTGCTGTAACACCCGCAAGAAGGATGCAGTCCTTACCAAGTGCTTCCACGTTTTCTGCTTCGAGTGCGTGCGGGGCCGCTATGAGGCCCGCCAGAGGAAGTGCCCCAAGTGCAACGCAGCCTTTGGTGCCCACGACTTCCACCGTGTCTACATCAGCTGAACCTGTAACTCAGGGGACTTTGGAACACCCATGGACCCTGGGGGCTGTGCCCCTGGTCCCCACCCCACATCCAGTGGCCCCCACCCTCCATTCCAGTCCCTGTGGGCCTAGCCCCTTCCCACCTAGTTGGCTTGGGGGCCCCAGTGCATGCTAGTGGGAGTGGGATCAGCTAAGCTCAGTTCCACCTTTTCCCCAAGGTCAGAGCTGTAGCCTAGGGGGCACCCGCCCTGCAGGAAAGGTCTGTTGTGAGAGGCCTCAGGGGCCCAGAGCACTCAGCTGAGCTTCCTGGAAGCTGGCCCCAACCCTTCTCCAACTGTCTCCATGGGCTCATCCCAGCCCTAAGGGGGAAATTCCCCAGGCTGTGACCTTCCATGCAAGAGGAGGCTCACTACCTGCTTACACACCCACAAGTGAGGATCAGGGGTGGGCCAGGTCCCCAGCCCCTTGCTCTGGGACTGGCCCCTGGGGCCCAGGGAGACTTTCTTTACCCCCTTGCCTCCCAGGCCTGGGAAGGGCTTCCCTCCTGTGGAGTTCCCTGGGCTCTTTAGTCTGGCTCTTGTGCTGAGGCCTGAAGGAGGTACCCCCTTGCTGGGGGGGAGTGGTGTGTGGCACCATCCTCTTCCTCTGAGAAGCTCTCTGGTTGCTGCAGTCACTTTGCCTTCATCTTGGGAGTGCTGAACCAAGATCATCAGTTTCTATTCTAATCAGGCCCCTCCCAATCTCTACTTCTTTCCCAAGCCCACTTACCCCCACCTCATGCTTCTCAAGGCTCCACTGGCTCCCCAGCCCTCACCCTGCTTTCATTGTGGTGGCCTTAAGTGCAGTGGAGGTGGAACTTCCCAGGAGGGAAGGAACAGACTAGCCGCTGGGCCAACTTCCGATCATTCCAGGTAGAGCTTCATCTAACACCCTGTGACTGAGCCTGTACCCACGATGCTTCCTGCGCTGCCTGCCCAAGCAAACTCCATGGGCTGTGAAGACAGCACACAGGGGCCTGGAAGGTGGAGCTGCTGACAGGTCCAAGGGTCCATTCTGACCCACAGCCCCTGCTCTAGAGATGACTTGTATAGGCTGTTATGAATAAACGTCCAACTCCTCAGCCTATGTATGGTCCGAGTAGCCAGGGTTCCTGCCCTACACGTGGTCCCGGATTTTAACTGCTACAGCTGTCCTGTTGCTGCCCTGGCTGGCGAGTGAACCTGGAGGGCCTGCGCAGATGAGAGACCCCGCTCCTGCCCAACCCAACCCCTGGTTACGCTTAGACCCAACTGCCATCTGGGATCCTGGACTGAGCCCGCGCGAGGAGTGTGTCTGCAGGGAGAAAGGCGTCGTGGTCAGTCCTCTGCCGCCAGCTGGCTCCTCCTGCTCCCACCGAAAAGGGCTGACGCTCCCCGACAGCCGCAGCCGGCAGGCCCCTCCCCCCCGGGCTCGCCACGCCCCCCGCACTTATTGGCCGCTGGGCTCCTGGGAGGCCTCAGAGCTGCATTTGGGGAAATGTAGTCCCATATTGGCGCCTGGCGACAAGGTCCTTGGAGTGGGGAGGCGGTCCCCCGGTTGTGCTGGCCAAAGCCGGGCCTGGACCCCATCTGAGGGTCGTCCCTCCCCAACGGCTTCACCCGCCCCTTCCCTTGGGCGGACAGATTGGGACACCTCAGCCGGTGACTTTCTTCATTGCAACTTGCGCCGGCCGTTGGCCGTGTTCTCGGGAGCTGTGCGCCGTGTGTCAGGTGGCGCCTGCAGGTTCAGCGCGCCGTCGGGTCCTCCGAAGGAGCCTTCATTGAGGCTGTACTGGGACTTGCACTGGGGCCGGTGCTGACTGGAGTTGGTGCCATGGCCACGGCAGCGGCAGCGGGCTTGTCAGCGGTGGCGCCTTCGCGGGGGCTCGCGGCCTTGTCCGCCCTCGGGCTCCACCTGGCGCCCAGAGTTTCGGCGGGGCCGCAGCGGCTGGACCAGGTCGGACTGGAGACGGAGACGCGGGCAACAGTGACTTCCGGCGCAAGGCTGGCGGCTGTGGGCACGCTCGCCGAGGCACGGGCCGTGGCCGGGGATGGCATCGGGCCGCCGAGGAAGTGTGCGCGGTCCGGGGGCAGCGGTGGCCAGGGTGGGGAAAAACGCAGCATATTGCATCATAGAGATGCGGCCGGGCTCTGAGAGGAGCTTTCCGGCTGGGGGGGTCGCGGTCAGCCAACCTTCTGTGAGTACTATCCTCTTTCCCAGGAGTCACCTCCACGTGGGCTCCTTAAGTAGATGCAGGTAACTACACATCACCTCCTCAAATATGTCCCCTAGGCTAGTCTCCATATCCAGAGGGGCTAAAAAATCCTTGTGTGTCCTCGTACCTAATAAAGTAGGCATCAAACCACTTTGTCAAGCTCAGGCCCAAGAGAGTGAGATAAAGATCCCAGAATTTCAGTGGGAGGAGCAAGCACTGATGCCGCAGGAAGCACAGAGTCAACTCTGCATAAACATTGGTTTGCAATGAGCATGTCCAGTGCTGGGAGGATCTGCCTTAGGGCCTGGTCAGGCCCCTCCCCCCAGGGCTTTGACTCCTTACAACCCCCAGTAGCCCAGTGGTCTCAGTGGCTGTGATACCCTGGGCCTCTGGGATAGGCAAACCAAAGCTCCTCCCGGACCCACCCTGACCTTGGCTGGCCTCTTGGGGGTGAGCAGATGTTGGCCTCAGTGGTGAAATTGCCTGTTTTAGCCAGAACTAGGGCTGCTGTCTGTGATTTGCCACAGGGTCCAGTAGAGCATTTGACATTGACCACTCACTAAAACTTCCCTTGGGCCCTGTGGTGCTGCCCTCTCCTGGGTCTTCCTCATACTCACTGTCTTCCTCCACACCTCCACACCTCTCCTTTCTACTCTGCCACTCTCCCTGAGTGTTGTTTATCCATGGCTGTGGCTACAGCTAAGCTGCTAAGACTCAACTCCTTGTCCAGCCCAGTTCTCTTTCCTGAGTTCCAAACCTGGAAAGTCACCACCATTTGTGGGGGAGGGAGTATGATCATGTCACTCTCCTTAAAAATCCCCCAGTGGTGCCCTATCCCCAAGTTCCTCAAACAAGATGCTCCACACTCTGGCCTCTGCTCTCTACCTTCCCTCAATCCCCACCCCTCTATGCTCTAAGCCCACACCTAACTGTTAAGCACCCTCTATCCCCTCCCACCTGGCCCCTACACATACTGTTTCCTGTTCCTGCAACCCTCATCTCAGGTCACTTCCTCCAGCCAGTTTTCTGACCCTCTGTTGTGGCAGCCACCCTGTCTGGGTCCACAGCTCCTTCTGCAAAGTCTCTAAACCAATCACTGGCTCCAGTGTCTGTTCTTTCCCTGTGGTCTCCTCGCTTTACTGAGGACTCCCCATGTGCTAGGACCAGTTCTGATGTACCTCAGTATTCCCAGAGCTGGGAACACAGGGAATATAGAATAGCTTTCATTATTCACCTTTATGTGAAAGGCAAGTCCCTCCTCACTGCCCCACCCCTTGCTTTCCAGATGGAGAAGGGGAAGGAGAGACAGCCCCCCTGGGGGTCTGGGTCAGAGACACAGGGAAGGTGGGGAGACAGCTTCCTGGCTGGGGCAGGAGGCCCCCAGCAGACTGGGGCAGAGGCAGGTGACAGGTTAGAGCAAGTGTTGACCTCAGGCAGCCACTCAGGGACCGTGGCCAGGCCTAGGCCCAAGAGATAGCAGTGAGGCAAGCCTGTCTGAGGATTCATCAGAGCAGCCCCGTCTGGCCCAGACAGTGTGGAGCCCTGGCCAGGCCCAGGCAGGCCCAGCAACGGGAGAGGAGAGGCTTGGTTGGGTGCAGAGCCTGCTCCTGGCCATTCTGGTTTCCCTCACTGCCTTGCTGTGGATTTTGGGCAAGTGGCTGCCCTTCTCTGAGCCTCAGCCTCTCCACCCAGTGAGGGTTTATGGGATACATCCTGACAGTGTGATGACAAGCCAGGTCTCCATCCACCTCTCCTCAAGGGTCTAGGAGGCTCCAGTCCAGACGAAGGGCTGCGCCATGCCCAGGACCCAGGTGAACCAGGGGAGGTGGCCGCCAGCTTCTGGAACTAGATCTTAGGAGCTTTCCCTGTGGCAGCCTGGGGAGGGTGCAGGTGTTGTGGCCAGAGAGGCCTCCCTGGGGCTGCACAGCTGGGCCTGAGCCAGCCAGTGCCACAGTCACCAGGCAGCCAGCCACCCAGCAGTCAGCACATCATGCTGGTGCTGAAGTCAGGCACCAACAAAAGCTACTTGGCTCTGCCACCATCCTAGCACATTTTCCCCCTTTCTCCCCAGGGTTTGGATTTTAAAACTCCATGAACCTTCAGGCTCCCACCAGCAAGCACTGGATGGAGATTCTAGGGCCTCTGGGGGAAGGGTGCCAGGGCAGCCTGGGGCTGGGCTCAGCTTTTTTGGACCCTGGCTTTGGGAGAGGACAAGCTCTTTCAGCTTGCTCTAGGCTTGAAAGAGAAGACAGAAGACACCGGGGAAATCTTATTCCCTTTATTCTCTTCAACTAATCAACATGACCACCAGTGACACAACACTGTTATTGACACACAACACTCAAAAGTGGGGCCTCTCCTCACTCCAGGGGGGACAAGTCAGGTGAGTGGGGCTTCCCTAATCGGGGGCAAAGGAGTCTGGGGGCTGCTCACCTCAGGGGCGGGTGTCATGGAACCCCACCTCTTGGTTGTGATGGTTTCAAGTTTCCCCACCATTCAGGATTCATGCCCAGTTCTTTCGAGTTCCCATCTGACCTCCATATTCACTGCAGTTTCAAGTTTCACCGTAAGCTCAGATCAGTTTCTACTCTTTCCTCTGCTTTCACCATGACTCTGTGACCCTGTCTGTTGGGAATTCTGAAAAGTCAGGCCTGCACGGAGTTGGACGAGAGTTTGGCTACACCATACCTTCTAGACTCAGTTTTGGTGGGCAAGTGCCACAAGGGCAAGGGCCTTTGCCTGAGCTGGTCAGAGGGACTCGACACTGCCACCTCCCCCCAGCCAGCTTCCTGCTTAGTTCTTCCCAAGTAGCCCACTCTGGGAGGGAAGCACTTGGTTAAAGGAGTCTGGGGAGGTGGGCACAGAGAATGGGTCACACCCCAGTCTCCAACTCTGCTCCTTTCCTGCTATGAAACCCCAGACCCCAATTAATCGTGTCCACATCGATCCATTCAGTACCAGAGCTGAGACCCCTGGCCCTCACCCATCCCTACAACATGCGAGCATCCTACTACGTACGCTACACCCTAGTCCTCAATAGGCCTACAGTCGGCCTTTGACCACAGTGACCACCTCCCCCTGGAATGGCCGCCGAGCCCCAGAGGCTGCTCCCTAGGACTCTTTTCTAGAGACAGATTCCTCAGACCTGTTTCTGAGGGGATCTGCTTCTAGCTTTACAAGGGGTTTGTCTCTACAACTGAAGTTTCTTTCTGCTACCATCTTAGAGGGGAAAAATCTGCTTTGACTTGGAGGATTGTCTCTTCTTCCTCAGTCTCATAGGGACACCCCCTTTGTTGACGCTTCTGTCAGTAGAGAATCAGCAGGCAGGCTCCTTCTCCCCTCTCAGTGCTTTCCGACCTGGCACTTGGGTAGGGTGGGGCTTTATGCAGATGTTAACAGCATCCCCCCACAATCATATGAGGCCTGCCTTTTCCTTCTCCCTAGCAGGCCTGGGTTTCTCCTATAATATTCTAGATTTTTGATGCTTTGAATTTGAGGGTCATCCCTTTAGGGGCAGGGTAGATGAAGGCTGAAGAACTTGCACCTTCTGAACTTTTAGGTAATGGAATTAGAGGTCTCTTCCATAGCTTTATAGGAATCTGAGTCACCATCTCCAGGGATGCGATTCCTGAAGAGCCACCTCATCTAGCATCTCAGTTCTCTCACTCCAGGACCACAGTGCATTACTGGGGCCAGTGTGGGGTCAGTGGGCATTTCCTTCAGACCCAGCACTGGATGGAGTCCTCTCCTTCTTTAAGAGTCTTCAGGGTTAAGGGGTGGGATTCTTGTTACAGATGTTTCCATTTTCTCTCTTCAACCATTTTAGAGAGCAACAGTCTCTTTCCCCTGCCACACACACCTGGTCATGTTTGTAGGTTTGGCTGGGTTAATGGAAGTGTGTAACTGTGTGGTGTGTGAGGACATATGAGCCTGGCCAGGGAGTGAGTTTCTCATCCTTCCGTTTCCCTCTGAAGGTTTCTGGCAAAGGAGGAGAGGAGCCAAGTGGGTGGAATCTGTCCCTTTCCAAGACCACGATCAGGCTGGGTCATCACCACCTCAGAGGGCTCCAGGTAAGACAGAGTGAGGAAGGTGGTTAGGCCTCAATTTACTCTTCAGTATACGGTCCAGTCTGGGGTGTTTGGACACCACCCACTATGTGCAGGCTGGCTCATCCTGCCAGCAGCCTTGCTAACAGCTCAGATGAAAGTGAGGTCTAAAAGCAGGTTGCTGGCTAATCAAAGCTCTCTAGTCTGTCAACTTGCTGTTCCTCATTGCCACAGAGAACCCACACATGGCTTTCATTGACTTGGAGAAGAGAAGTCTAGGGAGGATTTAACCACACACAGCCCTTGAGTCTCTGAAGGGCTTTACTCTTTGGAGGTCACTAGCAGCGGTTCTCCCTCTCCAACCGAGGACAGAATTCAAGGAAATTGGCAGCCACTGCAGCAAGACTGGTGGCAGTTTGAGGTCAGGAGAACCCTCCTGACAGTGAGACCTGAGAATGTGGCAGGAGGGACCCTCCATCCCTGGGAGGCCTGTCAGCATAGAAGCCCCCAGCTGGGCTGGGGTAGGGTCGTCCTGCCTGGCGGGGGAGAACCCTGAAGGCCTGAGCTGGGATCTGCTTGCACTTGCAGTTTAACAAGCTCCCGGAAACAGGGCAGCCTGGAGGTGCTAGGTTCTTTATGAACAGTTTCTCCACCTTGGTTTGCTTCCCTCAAAGCACTCTAACAGAAATCCCCCCCCTCGTCCCCCTAATTTTTGTGGTGGTTTCCCAGTACTCTTACACTGAAAGTTTTTATGCACCCTAAACTTTAGCCTTTAAAAAGGCCTGACATCATTTTTCTTCTTCCCCATTTTTGGGTTCTTTCCGATAAGGAATTCCATGGGCCTCTAACACATGCAATTCATCTACGATTGGGCCCATACCCCGAGGAAGCCCCAGTGCAAGGAGCTTTCTCTCCCTAGTTCCTGGGTTGTTTCTCCTCCGTGGGTCTGTGGGCTCCTCATCGCTTGTTTTCCTCCTCTTCCAGTTCCACCCAAACCCCACACTATTCCCCAGCTGAGCATTTTCCTCAGTGTAATTGTCCAAGGCTTCTGGGAGAAAGGTTCCCTCCCGTACTCCAGTGGGAGAACATGTGGAACAAGTTCACGGGAGGTTCTTCTATACCTTCTGAGGGTCACGCCTCCCAAGTCAATGCCATTATTGTATTCCCTGCACTTCCCCGACCCTAGAGTGTCATAAGGATTTCAATACAGTTTTATAGGGGTGTCTAGACACATATTGGGACCTCTTTCTACAATTAACAGGGCTTTTATCCACTATAATTTATAGGGTTTTTCTGCTACAGACTTAAAGGGCTTTTTTTTTCCTACATATTTATAGGGTTTCTAACCCAAGAGTTTTTCTCTACTGCCTTATAAGTGGTTCCCACCAACAATTTTATAGGGTTTCTCATCACTGATGTAAAAGCACTATTTTTACCCAGGGTTCTTTATCCTCTGCTTCTCTACAATCTGATAGGGTTTTCCTCCTTTCCCCACATAATTTTTGGGGCGATCCAGTGTTCCTCTCAAGAGAGAGAGGCCCCTGGTCTCCAGACCCATTTCACAGGGAGACCCCTGGGTGGCAGCTCCTATGGAGGAGGAGGGCTGCGACTTCTGTGAAGCTGTCTCCACACTCGGGGCATAAATAGGGCTTTTCCTCCAAGAGGGTTTTGGGATTTTCCCCATCCCCATGGCTGCTGCTCCCTGTGGGAGTGGGGGCCTCTCCCTCACCTTCCTGGCTTGTGGACAGGGTGGCTGGCTCTGGAAGGGGGTCCTTGGGTCTGGGGGACTTTTCTTGGGTGTGGGTCTCCTGGTGCCGGATGAGGGCCAGGCGATCCAGGAAGGAGGCCCCACAATCTGAGCAGCTGTAGGGTCTGGCCCCCAGGGGGCTCCTGAGATGCTCCAGGAGGACAGAAGAGCTCTTCCCCAGCTCTGGACTCTTCTGGGGTTTCCCACCTGCATGGACTTTCTGGTGCAGCAGCAGCTCAGAGCTGAGGCCAAAGCTTTTTTTGCATTCAGGGCATTTAAAGGGCTTTCCACTTAGGAAGGGACTGGGCCCTGCCCCTTCCCCTAGGCCAATCCTATAATCAGGAAAGAGAAAGGGCTTTTCGTTGCCGTGTGTGAGCTGATGTTGAAGGAGCACAGCACGATCCAGAAAGCTTTCTCCACAGTGGGAACAAATGTAGGACTTGGAGGAGAGCAGCCCCAGCCTTTGGCTGAAGCTCTCCTGCCCCTCAGGCATTTTAAAAGGCTGGCCTGGGGGGTCAGCTCTGCCCTCTGCAGCACCTGGATAGGAATTCCCTCCAAAAGGGAGCCTGGGGGGTCGCAACTGAGGAGGTTTAGGGGCTGGGTGTGCGATGAGGCCATCTGAATTTTTATAGGGGTTTTCTCCAATATGGATCCTCTGATGCTGCATGAAAATGCCCTCATCATTGAATCCTTTTCCGCAGACGAGACACTTGTGTGGTTTGGCTCCTGGGGGTGGGGTCAGCAGGGCGGGGTCCCCAAGCCCCAGCAGGCTGTCGCCCTGAGCTCTTCGAGCTGGAGTCTTCCCCCTTTCGTGGATCACCCGATGCTGCTCCAGCTCGTGCGCCTCCAGGAAGGCCTTCCCGCAGTCGGAGCACACGAAGAGGTTCTCATCCATGTGGGTGCGCACATGGGTGATGAGGTTCGAGCTCTGGCTGAAGCTCTTGCCACACTCGGGGCACTTGTAGGGCTTCTCGCCTGTGTGGGTGCGTCGGTGCTGGATGAGGTGGGAGCTGCGGATGAAGCTCTTGCCACAGTCGGAGCACTTGTAGGGCTTCTCGCCGGTGTGGATGCGCTGATGGCGGATGAGAGTGGAGCTCATGATGAAGCTCTTGCCGCAGTCCGCACAGATGTAGGGCCGCTCGCCGCGGTGGATGCGCTGGTGGTTGATGAGGTTGGAGCTGACGCTGAAGCTCTTGCCGCACTCCGGGCACTTGTAGGGCCGCTCTCCCGTGTGCGTGCGCTGGTGCCGCAGCAGCGTGGCGCTCAGCGTGAAGGTCTTGCCGCACACCGGACACTTGAAGGGGTCCTCGCGCAGGTGAGTCCGCTGGTGCTTGATGAGGGTGGAGCTGTGGCCAAAGCTCTTGCCGCACTCGAGGCACTCGTAGGGCTTCTCACCCGTGTGCGTGCGCTGGTGCTGGGTCAGCTCGGAGCTCTGGATGAAGCTCTTGCCACACTCGGTGCAGCGGTAGGGCTTCTCACCGGCGTGGATCTTCTGGTGCTTGAGGAGGTTGTGGTTCTGGCCGAAGCGCTTGCCGCACTCGGGGCACTTGTAGGGCTTCTCGCCTGTGTGGGTGGCCTGGTGCTGGATGAGGTCCGAGCTGCGGTAGAAAGCCCGCCGGCACTCGCCGCACTTGTAGGGCTTCTCGCCCGTGTGGGAGCGCTGGTGCTTGATGAGGTTGGTGCTCTGGGTGAAGGCCTTCTCGCACTCCGTGCACTTGTAGGGCTTCTCGCCCGTGTGCGTGCGCTGGTGCTGCACCAGGTTGGAGCTCCAGCTGAAGCACTTCCCGCAGTCGGGGCACTTGTAGGGCTTCTCGCCGGTGTGCGTGCGCTGGTGCTGCACCAGGTGCGAGCTCTGCGTGAAGCTCTTGCCGCACTCGGAGCAGGTGTTGGGCCGCTCGCCTGTGTGGATGCGCTGGTGCCGCAGCAGCTTGGACCACTGGCTGAAGCTCTTGCCGCACTCGTTGCAGATATAGGGCTTCTCAGCCCCGGATGGGCGGCCTTGCACCAGCTCCCGCAGGCTAGGCTCATTGGCCGGGACCACCGGAGGGCTGTTCCACGTGGTCAGAGTCCCCCACTGCCAACTGGCCTCACAGGCCTTGGTCCAGTCAGACGGGGCTGGCACTACCTCGGGGGTGGGGGTGTCCAGAGGGGTCTGGTGGTCCAAGGGGTTGGGGTGACCCAGTGGGGTTGGGGGGTCCTGGGGGACTGAGGGATCCTGGGAGGGTCTCTCAAGGGGCATCTCTGGTGGGTCCTTGAATTCTGGACTCTGAGCTGGATCTCCCAAGATGATCTCCTCCCCAGAACTTTCCTGCTGAGGGCTCTCCTCTTCGTTCCCACTCTCGGCACCTATAGAGAGAAAGGGAGTCTCCAGCCCCCATCTCCTTTCAGAACAGAGGGTCGGGCCTCTCTTCCCTCCCCTGGGTTTCCCCCAGAGTCTGGGCCCCTCCCTGAACTGGGGCCACTGTCTTGTCAGGACTGCAGTCCCTTCTTGTGCCCCTCACCTCTGTCAGCATCGTTGGGGCTCTGTTCAGGACCCTGCAGATCTGGGCCCCACAATGCTGCTTCAGGCTCCATCCCAGAGCTCAGGACTGCCTGGTGATCCAGGGACCCTGGGGGAGGAGAGAGATGAGCACACAATGGGAGCTGATCTCCCACATTTCTTTACTCCTGGAGCCCCACTCCCCCACCTGCCCGTCCCCCAGCCCTTATTCCTCCTTATGTGAACTTCAGTTTCCTACCTCCCCATTTTTCTGGGCATCAGTTCTCACTTGGTCCCCCTACCCACCCCTGCAGGCCTGATACCTGCTCCAGATCTTAAGATTACAACTAAGCAAGTAGATACATTTAAGAGTGTAATTAAAAGCTCATCAGTCATAACCCTTTGAACCCAGACTGGGGGCTGGAAAGGTATCTGACACCCACAGGAGAAGGAGGCTTTCTTCCTACCCCTCTGATGCCCAGAGGCTGGGAAACCTGTTATTTTGCTAATCAGAGGAAGCTCATTAAGACTCTAATTTTCCTCCTTAATGGGGCTGCTAATTGGGGCCAATAAACTTTCCTTATGAGCCCCACAGAGAACTGAGCCTACCTGGAACACTTAAAGAGTTAAAAAAAAGAAACCACGCTGATTTCCCTGAGGGGACAGGGGCCCTTCAAAAGGACTGGGGCTCTTTAGCTTTCCTGTTATCCAAGCATAGAAAGAAGGTCAAGTCAGAGGTGGCGGGGGGGAGGGGGGCGGGGGGGGGGGCACAGTTTAAAGCCATCAGGGGCTTCTGCAGGAACTACCCTGAGAGGGAAATGGAAAAGAGAGAAGGGACAAGTGTGTGGGGACCACCCAGCAGCTGACACAGTGCCAGCTGTGGTGTCATTATCTCACCCAGTCCTCCCCACAATCCTTTGAGGAGACCCAGAAATTAAGTTGTCCATTTTACAGATTAGGAAATCAACGCCCAGGGAGATTTCTCCAAGGTCATAGGCTGGAAGTGGCAGAGCTAGAGCAGAAGTGCAAGGTTCTGTCTGGCTTCTCTCGGCCTCTGAGAGAGGGAGAAGACCTTGGGAGTCATGTGAAACTCATAAACGTGGGCTGCGGGCAGGAGACGGTGGTGAGGTAAGCTCAGACAGAGCCTGCTGGCCATGAGAATGGGATGGAGAAATTCCTGGGACTGAGAGGTTTCCTTGGCTGTAAAAGGAGGGGTTGGATCCAGTGACTGGGTCTGACAATCTGCGTCTATGAATTCAAAACTCCCCATGGAAGCCTTCCTTTTCACTCCCATCCTGGTCCCCCTTCTTCTATTCCCTTGGTTCTCTTTTGCTGCTATAGCCCATGCCTAACACATAACAGGTGCACAATAAATTTTGTTAAATGAATGAAAGATGAATAAATGAGATGCCCCTTGCTCCTGGAAAACCTGTTTGGTCCAATGCTTTTAAAAATCAGTTTGCAAGGAGACAGCAGCAAAGGAACAGGAGTTCAGAGTGGCCTCCTGGTAAAACATAGCCAGCTGTCACTCCAAAAAGGGTGATATGATTGCAGGATAAGGGAACAGGACCACAGGGGCTAAATGCTAGGAGAACTTCCCACAATGTTTAGGCCCTTAAGAGAGTCCCTGGGGAGGGCCTGGGTTTTGGGTGGCCATGTGGGATGGGCACGGTGCATGGTGGCAGTGTGCATGGTGGCAGTAGTGCAAGGAGCTATGGCAAAGACTTATGAGGAGGCTGCTGGGAGGTAACCAAAGTGAAGCTGAAGCTAGCTGAACTCTGCCAAATCGCAGTAGGAGACACAGGAGTTAGATTTTAGGAAGTAAATTAATTTCTTCATCTCTGCAGCTCCTTAGGCTATGAGAATCCCCCCTCCCCCATCTGTAAGTGTCTTTGGGGAGGTGGAACCAGGGACCTCTGCCAAGCTGGGGGCTTCCTGACTATTTTGAAGAGGGCTCCTGTGTTTGCTGAGCACAGGTAAGAGCTTAGTACCTTCATTATCTGAGAAATTCCAACTGAGCGGGCCAGAGTAGAAGGAAAAGAGTTAATGACAAGGCGGACAGGGAGATGAAAGCGGGGAGAGCCAGGGAGGCGAGAAGTGCTTGCAGCCAACCCAGGCCCAGGCCTGAGAGCACCGGACCTCGGCCAGCCCCACTGCAGACGGAGGGAGGGAAGGAGGCGGCTGCCTCACAGAGAGGTGTGGAGAGCGGCCCAGGGTGACCCTGACATGGAGACAGCAGCGGGAATGCAGCCACCCTGGCCCCCCCCATGCCTGCACCAGCCTAAACCCTGGATTTCTGCTCCAGCTGGTCCCCGCGACCCTCTTTCCGGCTCCCAATCCCGAGCCCGGCTTCCTCGCCCTCCCGCGCCCCCAGGGCACCCAGCGTTCCCGGCTCCCGCGGCGCCCCGGCCCCCGGCCCGTCCGGCCGAATTCCCTCTTCCCAGAATGCTCACGCCCTCCCCTCCCCCACAGCCAGACCCTCGCGCTCTTCCCAGAATCCTCGCGGCACTCGGCGGCCCCTGCCCGGCCCCCATCCCTACCCCTGCGGCCCCGGGGCGGGGAAGGGGGCTCAGGCCCGGGCCCGGCCCCGCCTCCCGCGCCCCATTGTTCCCCGGCGGCCGTCCCGGGCCCTCCGGGCCACCCCCCAGGAACCCAGGCGTCCCCAACTCACGGCTCTAGGGTCTGGGAAAGGCCGGAAGGCAGAATCCAGCCCCAGGGGACTTAACCCCTTGAATGCCCTGCCTTGGGGGGCGGGCTAGATGCCGAGGACTCTGGGGTCCTTCTCAAGGGGTGATCCCAGGCTGAGGACCCGGGGACCAGTTCAGGGTGACTGGGACGGAGCAGGAAGTGACCCCAGCTTCCCGGGCCCCTCTAGCCTGGAGTCAGAGCATCAGCTCTATGGGATTTAACCCTTTGCCTCCCGCAGCCTGGGGAAAAAAGAGGACGGGGGAGCAGGGAGGTGGCTGAGACGACACCCCTCTCTCTTCTTCCAGTGGGAGCAGGTTCTCGGGGGACCCCAGATGCCAGTGAGGGTCTCTGGATTTCTGGACCCTCTCCATCTCACAGGGGCTCCGCCAGCCGCTCTCAGAAAGCCCTTTCTTGGATTTGGTGGCTGCTGGTCCCCCGGGGCCTGCCTTTGTTGGGACTCACACCCAGGGATGGGGCTCGAATGCATGGGTTGTGGGGTGGGAGCAGGGACTGGCAGAGCGGACTGGGAGAGGGAACATCCTACAGACCAAAAATGGCTTAAATGAAATAGTCAGGGCAACAAGAGTTTGGGCTGAGCGTTCAAGCAAAGCCAGAATGGATTTGTGGCAGCCTATGCTCCTGGCTCCAGCCTCACTGGGAAGCTGTGCCCCAGCCCCTCTTCCCCCATTAGCTCACCTCAGAGGAGAAAATGGAGGCCCCATGGCAGCAGGAGGGAAATCAGTGGGGGTTGGCTGACCTAGGAGGGCAAGAACCTTTCCCAGTAGCTCAGGGGTACTCAGCTCCTAGCAAGAGAAACTTGTAAAAACCTGGGAACACTCCCAAGGCCCGGGTTATCTGGACCTCCTATTTTTATAGCCTCTATCTCATTTCCTCCTCACAATTTGTTGAGGTGGGACTGTATATTACCCCCATTTTACAGGAGAGCAAACTAAGGTGTGAGAAGTAAGGTAAGGTGCTGAAGGCCATGTCATTATTTCAGTTTAACACATTTTTATATTGAAGCCCATTATTCGTGGGCACTGTGGGGAACATAGAGGTGGGGAGACCTCAGAGTTGAACAAGAATCAGACTTTCTACCCTGAAGAAGTTTCATTGTGTGTGTTATAAACACAAAGGAATTACAGGAGAATATGAAAAGGGCTATCTGTCCAGAGATGAGAGGGAGCAAGGGGAGGTACTAACCATATGTCAGAAATTGCTAAAAAGGATGCAGTGCCTCTGGGCCTACATCTGGGGTTCAGAGAGTGTGGCCACCAGGAGAAGAGGGCCTGGCTGGGCCTGCCTCTGCTCACTTGTCAACACCGCCTCCTTCACCCACCTTCCCAGCCGGGCACATCTCCATCTTATCCCTGGCTTCTATTATCTTTGATACCTCACTCTCTCTCAGAGCCTTTCCCTCTCCTAGTCCCCCTTACCCTGCTCTGTTTCTCACAGCAGGTATCACCACTGACTGAATATTTGCGTGTTTACCACCTGTCTCTACCTGCCCCTTCCGCACACTTGCATTAACGTGAGCTCTGCCAGGGCAGGGGCTTGGCGTCTGGTACTCTCTGCTGTCCCCCAACACCCAGAATAGTGACTGGCATGTAGCAGTGCTTAATTTGCTTCATGCGTGGAATGAAGTCATCCTCCCGCCTCTTCCATCTGTCTCCAGATCAGTCCCCAGGCTGGAAAGATGGCTCAAAATTGGGTAGAGCCTCCACCACTGGGCATAATCCCATTGGTTCACAGACACCCACTCTCCTGCCCTCACTCTGAGAGTCAGGTGAGAAGAAGGCTGACTCAGGATTAGAGAGACTTGGGGGCAGAGTCAGCCCTCACTATTCTCTCCTGCCCTCCAGGGGCTGCAAAAACCTTACCTTGCCCTGGGCTGTCAGTCTACAGGAAAGTTGTGCCCTGGAGGGTCACAGAAGAGTCTGATTTGGCCTATTCAGTTTTTTAGTTTGGGGTTTTGTTTGTTTGGTGAGGAAGATTGGCCCTGAGCTAACATCTGTTGCCAATCCTCCTCTTTTTGCTTGAGGAAGATTGTCCCTGAGCTAACATCTGTGCCTGTCTTTCTCTACTTTGTACATGGGACGTCTCCACAGCATGGCTGGATGAGTGGTGAGTAGGTCCGTGCCCAGGATCCAAACCCGGCAACCCCAGGCCGCCGAAGCAGAGCGTGTGAACTTAACCACTACGCCACCTGACTGGCCCCATTGGGTTATTTTATACTGAATTAATTGCCACATTTAAAAATCAGTACATTTCACATAAAAATCCAAATTTCCACCTTCTTTGGAAAATCCACAGATGTGGCAACATGATCCAAATTTTCACAAGGCAACAACTGGTTGAGCAGTAGCTTCCTTCTGGAGAGGGGCACTGGCTCTCCAGTTTGTCACAGTCCCTATCACTCCTATTTTGTCCCCAACTGTGAGGCTGAGAGGTGGTTTCAGTATATCAATGATCTTTCATGGTTGATGTTCCGACACCTGTTGAACTGTAGGTACTGATTCTGCACCCCTTGGTCTATGTCCCCCAGGGTCAGAGTAATAACTCTGAGAATGATGTCTTCTGACATAGTTACAGACATTGAGTATTTACCATGTGCCAGGCACTGTTCCAAAGGTCTGTATATAGAAACTCCTTGAACCTTCAGGACAACTCACAATACTCATATTATTATTATCCCGAGGATAGAGTAAGTCATTTGTACACAGCTTAGTAGTGACCGAGCTTGATTCAAACTCAGACACACCAACTTCAGAGCCACCATGGCTCCTAACCATGACATTCAGATTGGCTCATGTGTGTCTGGGACCACAGGGTAAGCCCCTCAGCTCCACCTTTCTGTTCCTTGTCTTGCTCCAGGAGCTAGGAGAGGAGTTGGGAAGGGTGAAGCACTCCTGTTGGGGCTAAGCCATTCTCCAGGAACAGTTAGGAAGCAAAGGGTACTCTGACTGTAGGTGACAGTGTGCTGTCATGCTGCCTACAGTCAGCTGGCACAGTGGCCATAAAGGAGACCCTCCTGGCAGGGGAACTCCTGGAAGGATGAGGGTGACCCCCTGTGCCTTTCATGGACAACCCACCACCATGCTTTTCTTGGTCACAGCTCACCAGCCTCCCACATGGGCCCTTCATACAGGCCCTTGTGCCCCAAAGCCCAGGTTGCTGCGAGAGCAGTGAAATCCTGGAGGTGGACCCTGGTCCAAACCCTGCTCCATCCCTGCCGGTGTGGTCTTGGGCAACTCACTTTGCCTCTTGGAGACTTGGCTTCCTCTTCTTTGGGAAAGGGATGAGCCTTGGTTCCCAAGGGATGGGAGTGTTGAATGAGATGATGCAAGAATTCAGAACTGACCAACTCTAGCCAGGTCTGCCTCATTCTTCCTTGTCAGAGTGCACAGCCCTTGGCCTGGTAGGCAAAAGAGCCAGGAGTCTGGAAACCATGTCCTGAGACGCATTGGGAGTATGTAACCTGGGAGGACTTGGGGCCATGACCAGATGCTCCAACCCTCTGCTCTGTGATAAGGATGCTCTCAGGGCAGGATGCAAAGGTGAAGACGTTGGAGCTGGAGGAGCCCGTTCATGTCACCACCCAAGGTGCCTTCTCACCAGGACAGTTGTTTAACCACAGGCAGGGGAGGCTGCCAGATAGTGCCACCAGGAAAGGATGGGGCCTTCTTCCCTGGAGATGTGCATGCTTGCAGGGTATATTGGGGGCTGTTTTCAGGAATGTGGTCCTCAAATGTGGGACAAAAGCTGGGGCCAAGGACCTGGGAGGTCCCTTCTGCCTCTCAGAGTCTGGGATTCCAGGATCAGTCACTCCTCTGCTCAAGAACCTGCAGTGGCTCCCTAAGGCTTCTCACATAAAGTCCTACCCTCCTGGTGCCTCCTAACCACAACATTCCCTAAGGCTCAGAACCAAATCCTTCCTTTACGTGCTCTTCCTGAAAAATCTGCTCTATGTGATCAGTTCCAGAATCCATAGATGTTAGCTGCACAGCCCTGCCCAGTCCTTGAAGCCTTGGTCTCTCTATTTGCCTAATAGATCTTTCCCTTTCGCAGTCACCCCAGAGTCACCAGCTCCATTTCCCTACATGATACCTAGTCATCCTGCTCCCCAAGGCGTGGGGGATGCCCTCCTCTGCACCCCCTTAAGCAGTAGGTCCTCAGGCCGCCAGCGCTTCTGCTGAGTCTGCCCGCTGCGCCAGGCTGCTGTAGCCTCCTGGTTCTCGTTTCTGAATCACCGCAGGACTTTCTAACAGCTTGGCCTGCCTCTGGCCTCTGCCACTTCTGCCCACCCATCTGGTGCAAGTCCCGCTATGCCCACCCTCAGAACACTGCCATGGCCCTCATTATCAATAGAGAGTTTTTTTAATTTTTGGAAATTACAGAACTTTTATGTTCTTAAAAAGTCAAAATAACTTTGATTAAGCTATAGAAAACCATATATAATTGGGTAAATAAAATAAATTTATATATTAAGTAAATATATATATTAAATAAAAATAAATAAAATATATGTATACTGTTTTGTAACCAAATATTTGCATTAAGGTGTGATCTGAAATAACTCTAGTGACTAACCTTTCTGGGCCTCAGTTTCCTCATCTGCAAAATGACAAGATCAGACCAGATGTTCTCCAACCACAGGAGTCTGACTCTATGAATAACTTTTGTGTATATCTTGAGTGTTTTGAGGAAGATACATAAGTGCCTAGAGACAACAGTTGCTTCTAGGGAGGAGGACTGAGGATCTGGGGTAAGGGGGAGACTTAACTTTGTAACCTTTTGTTCTGTTTGATGATTTCCAATTAAAAAAAGAGCACTTTTTTTTTTTTTGAGTAAGATTGGCCCTGAGCTGACATCTGTTGCCAATCTTCCACTTTTTCTTTTTTCTCCCCAAAGCCTCAGTACATAGCTGTATATCCTAGTTGTAGGTCCTTCTAGTTCTTCTATGTGGGACGCCGCCTTGGTATGGCTTGATGAGTGGTGAGCAGGTCCATGCCCAGGATCTGAACTGCAAACCCCAGGCCGCCAAAGTGGAACGTGTGAACTTAACCCATGCACCATCAGGCTGGCCCCAAAATAGCACTTTTAAATAGTAAATATTTAGAGTATAATGTTGGGAATGGAGATTGTGGGATTAAAACAACATGTTGATTTTCTTTTTTCAGGTTGGTACTGATCCAAGTCACACTAAGTCAAATTCAACCTATTTCCTTCCCATATATGACACATAGACAAACCTTCTGGAGAGGTCCCCATTACCCCGGGGAACAAATGCCTAAGAATGAGAAAGGAGGTTGGAGACAGATGGAGGAGAGTATTGTATTGTCACACATATTAAAATACCTAAAAAATCAGTAAGCTCTCAAACCCCTTGAAGCCTGATTCCACTGTTAGCAAGGAACCTAGACCTGTGCCTGTCGAGCAGTGAAGTCCAAACTCCCAGAGGGCCTGGCCCATCTGAAACCAGCCTTTCTGCCTCCCTGCACAGTGCTCTCCTAGGTAATCCCCCCTCTCACACAGCATCACGTGCTCCACCCCAACCCTTCCACGACACAGTAAGGACTGCCCTGCTTCTGGGCCTTTCACCAAGCCATGGCTCCCTCTGCCTGCTCTAGAACGCTTCCCCGTCTCTCCATTTAGGCAAGTCTTGTCTGTCTTCAGGGTCCTCACCAAATGCCAACTAGCTTAAGTCTAGGCCCTGATATTAACTCCCATCGATTAATGTTTTACAGCTTATACTTTCATTCACATTAAGGAGTTTGTTTCTCTTGATACCTCTGAGAGGCAGGTATTATTGCTCTCTTGTTACTCATGAGGAAACAGGAGTTCAGACAGGTCAGGTAACATATTCCATGTCACAGAACAACTGTGAGAACTTGGGATCTGGGGGTCTTGGATTTTCTGACTCCAGGTCTGGGGCTTCCCCCCTTCAAAATTCAGCTAAATCCTACCTCTTTTTTCCCTGACTACAACGTCTCCTGGGTCACTGCCCTCACCTGTGTCCTGGGCTGACTGCAGGGATTCCTGTTTTACTCACCATCTTTGCCACATCTGGGTGCCCTCTGGACTGTTATTTATTTGATATTTTTCTTCAATTTGACTCATTTTTCTTAACTGAAAGAAACATATCTAAGAAGGAAACTCAATGTCAGTATGATAAATAGAAAATTTCTTGTTATAAATTATAAGTATAAAAATAAATACAATGCAAAATTAACTGAAAATTGTTCAAAGACCTAAATTTAAGACATAAAACTGTAAAACTTTTAGAAGAAAATATAGGAGTAAATCTTCAACGCCTTGGATTTGGCAATGGTTTCTTAGATATGATACTAAAAGTACAAGCAACAAAAGAAAAAAATAGGTGGGGCCGGCCCGGTGGCATAGTGGTCAAGTTCAGCGCACTCTGCTTTGGCAGCCAAGGTCTGCAGGTTCAGTTCCCAGGTGCCGACCTACACCACTCATCAAGCCATGCTGTGGCGGCGACCCACATACAAAATAGAGGAAAGATTGGCACAGATGTTAGCTCAGAGCAAGTATTCCTCAAGCAAAAAGAGGAAGACTGGCAACAGATGTTACCTCAGAGCCAATGTCCCTCACCAAAAAAAAAAAGGTAAATTGGACTTCATCAAAATTTTAAAATTTTGTAAATGAAAGGAAACTATCAAGGAAGTGAAGACAACCCACAGAATGGGAGGAAACATTAACAAACCATGTATCTGATAAGAGACTTGTATCCAGAGTATATAAAGAACTGTTACAATTCAACAAGGAAGACATAAAATCCAATCGAAAAATGGGCAAAGAACTTGAATGGACATTTCTCCAAAGAAGATATACAAATAGCCAACAAGCACATGAAAAGATGCTCAGCGTTATTAGTCATTAGGGAAATGCAAATCAAAACCACAATGAGATACCACTTCACACCCACTAGGATGGTTATAGTAATAATAATTTTTTAAATTAATTAATTTATTTTTCCCCCTAAGCCCCAGTAGATAGTTGTATGTCATAGCTGCACATCCTTCTAGTTGCTGTATGTGGGTCGCGGCCTCAGCATGGCCGGAGAAGTGGTGCGACGGTGCGCACCCGGGATCCGAACCCAGGCCACCAGCGGCCGAGCGCGCGCACTTAACCGCTAAGCCATGGGGCCGGCCCCCCCCCTTTTTTTTTTATGAGGAAGATCAGCCCTGAGCTAACATCTGTGCCCATCTTCCTCCACTTTATATGGGCCACCACCACAGCATGGCTTGACAAGCGGTACATCGGTGCTCGCCAGGGATCCGAATCGGGGCCACCAGCAGTGGAGTGCACGCATTTAACCGCTACACGACGGGGCCGGCTCCCAGTAATAATAATTTTTTAAAACCTGAAAATAACCAATGTTGGTGGAGTAACTGGAACCCTTGTCCCTTGCTGGTGGGAATGTAAAATGATGTAGCCACTGTGGAAAACAATTTAGCAGTTCCTCAAAAAATTAAACAGAATTACCCTATGACCCAGCAATTCCAGGTATATACCCAAGAGAAATGAAAACGTATGTCCACACAAAAACTTGTACACAAGTGTTCGTAGCAGCACTGTTCATAATAGCCAAAAAGTGGAAACAACCCAAATGTCTATCAACTTATAAATGGATAAACAAAATGTGGAGTGTATCCATACAATGGAATATTATTAAGCCACAAAAAGGAATACAGTACTGATACATGCTAAAACATGGATGAACCTTGAAACTACGCTAAGTGAAAGAAACTAGACACAAAAGGCTGCGTATTTTATAATTCCGTTTATATGACGTATCCAGAATAGGCGAATCCATAGTCAGAAAGCAGATTAATGGTTGCCAGGGGCCAGAGGGAAGGAGGAATGGGGAATGAGTGCTTAATGGATGCAAGATTTCCTTTGGGGTGATGAGAATGTTTTGGAACTAGATAGTGGTGATATTTGCACAACATCGTAAATGTACTAGATGTCATTGAATTGTATACTTTAAAATTGTTGAAATTATGAATATGTGACTTTTACCACAATAAAAAAATACAATCAATATTATGCTAATAAATGCCACTGTATCGGGGCCGGCCTGGTGGTGTAACAGTTAAGTGTGCGCGCTCCGCTGCAGCAGCCTGGGGTTCACTGGTTTGGACCCCGGGCGCGCACCAACACACTGCTTGTCAACCCTTGCTGTGGCGGTGACCCATATAAAGTAGAGGAAGATGGGCATGGATGTTAGCTCAGGGCCAATCTTCCTCGGAAAAAAGAGGAGGATTGGCGACGGATGTTAGCTCAGGGCTGATCTTCCTCACCAAATAAATAAATAAATGCCACTATATATTTTTAAGGTGAAGGCTCTAGGTCTAAGGGGCTTGTTTTGTGTGTATGTGTGAGAAAGAGAGTGACAGAGACACAGAGAGAACAGAGAGGTGTTAAAGGCCTAGCACCAAGCTCAGACTCTCCTGGGTGGAATCAAATGGCCTGAGGAAAACGAGAAGGACCACCTATCTTGCAGTGCTATCGCGATGCACTGGAGAGACGGCCCAAGATCACCAGGGCGCCACGTGGGCCTGCTGTGTGGGTACTGGTGCCGTTTCTGTCCTGCACAAAGGTGCTGGCTATGGGGACAGATATGGTTGCATTTCAACCCAGTCTTAATCCAAAAGCCAAAGGCTGTGGTGCAGGGGCCACTTCTGCCCAGACGAGGGATCTGCAATTTATCTGCCCTGAGGGGCACCTTTCTGTAAATTGCCCAAAGGCACCATCGATTGGCAACCCTCTTCTGTATTTGGGGAAACCTGGTAGCAAAAGTGTATGAACTTAGAAACCAATCAGACTTTGTCACAATTCTTGTTTCCACCACATTCCAGCTGTGAGACCTTGTTCTAACTACTGGACCTTCTCTAAATCTCCATTTCCTCATCTGTAAAATGGGGAAAACATCTACTCAGAGAGTGTGAAGATTAAGTGAGGTGTGTGCACACGCCAACCATTAATTTTCTTCCCTTCCTCCCCTGTTTCTCCCATTAATTAGCATCATCTTTCATCTTTAGCTTAAATACACTTGTTTTTTGCACTAGAAAGGTAATATAACCATATTAAAGAAAATACTAAAAAATTAAATCACCCATTTTTCATGTGCTCCTAGTTCAACCATTTTTGCATTTTGTTGTGTTTCCTTCCTGTATTTCTTCTCAGCTTTTTTTTTCCGAGTTGTAAATTTTTGTTGCTTCATTGTCTTCACAGCCAAAATTTCAATGGCTGTATATATATTTCCTTCCACATATATCATATTTTGCTGAGTCATTTCCCTGTTGTTGAATATTCACACTCTCTATTTTTTGCTCTTATAAATAAAACTTGAATGAACATCTCTGAGAATATATGTCTCCCAAATTTTGACTGTTTTCTTAAATTACAGTCCTAGAAATAGAAATATTGGGTCAAATCTTTGAGCATATCTCTGGCTTTGGCTGTGTGTAATCTTGTAATTAGTTGTGACTCTAAATGCCGGATATTCAGCCTATATTTGTCCATCTTGTCTAAAGGATGCGAGGAGAGATTTTATTACACGCCTTGCTGAAATACGTATAAACTAGATCTAGATAATTTCCTTGGTCTATGAACCTAGTAACCTTATAACTGTGGAAAATAGTTCCTACTTCTTAGGGTGGATGTGAGGATTAATTGTGTTAATACATGACAGCTCTTAGACCAGGGCCCCGTGTGAGCCATCATTCGGTCACTGTCACTCCCTATTCTTGTTTTCACATATAAATCACACAAGAGTCATCTGGTGCTGCAGTTCTTTGTAGGCTCTCAGTGACCACTACTTTCCTTATTGGGGTCTTAGAGGTGGAGTTCTGTAAGGTTATTATCATTGACTAATGGCTTCTGACTGCTAAGAGGTTCTTTCCTCCTCCCATTTGCTGAGGAAAATTGGCCCTGGGTTAACATCCGTGCCCATCTTCCTCTACTTTATATGGGACGCCACCACAGCATGGCTTGACAAGCGGTGCATCGGTGTGTGCCCGGGATCCGAACCTGCGAAAACTTGGCCACTGCAGCAGAGCGCACGCACTTAACCACTGCTCCACCGGGCCGGCCCCTAAGAGGTTCTTGTTTTGCTTTATAGGTTTGTTTATTTCCAAATACAGGTTCATAACAACTCTGAGGTCAAAGATGTACAGACTTTCTCTAACACAGAGGCCTCAGATGTGAAAAAGACACCTTTAAGTAGGTACCAGAGGGAGACGAGGGAATCTGGCAGTTGTGTTTGTTTGCTTCTTTATTTATACATCGCTTGGTTTCAAAAAGGACTTGAGGCATTTATAGAACCACATACTATACAACAGGTGCCTGGCATCTAGTAAGACTCATGGCTGCGAAATGCTGGCCATTATCACTGATAGTAGCCGTAGTAGTAGAGTATCATTAACAAGATAAAACATAAAATGGCAAGGGGAAAATGATACCATGAATCCAGGGTTGGTACACAAAACATATGGTATAAAGCTCTGTTTATACAATTGCTAAAAGTACCTTACAGATTTGCTGAGCTTTCTAGAGGCCAAAGCTAATATTGGTTACATAATTCATATGAGGCTTGGGAGACGGTTCTCCTGTGAGTCCTCATCAAGATGACATTTTGTGATGCAGAGGGCCACTTCTTCAACCCCATCCCCTAATTCTGGATCCGGCCCAACACAGAGACCGATGGGCAAAGCCCCAGTGGGGTATGACCTGGAGCACGGCTGCCATAAATTCAGCCAGTCATGCTTTTAAAGCCACTATCACAAATCACACATCCCAGCCATCAACAGTCCCAATAAGGGGATTAGCTACCACATGTATCTTTCTGCTCTATGGGGTTGGTAGATAGACACATCACTACGGCTCCTCCTTGCCAGCTCCACAGACCATTAACAAAGAATGAAACATGGCGGCCCCAGAAATACCCAACTGGTAAGAATATGGTTCTGTTTCACTCTGTAAGGGGGACAGTATTTGGAGGTTTTGTTGTTTGCCTGGTTCTTCCCCCTTGAGATCTGACCACTAGGTTTGGAGTAAGCCTGCGGTGTATAGGCGCAATCGAGCTGTGCTGGCGCTCCGCGGTTCTACCTCCAGGTCAGCTGTCCAGCCTTCTGCGCTGTTTCTCAGAGGTCTAGCGCCTCTAACCCCCAAGGGCTTGGATTTGACCTTCTTCCTTCCATTTTAACTAACCTCTTTTGTGCCAAGGATTTTACGAGTTATTTTAGTTTTTGCCATAACTCTGGCAGGTGTTTATTGTGGCCCCTGTTTTATGCTGAAAAAGTAGAAGTTCAGAGATAACATGAAGTACCTCGCCCAAGGTCACCCTGCAAGTAAGAACTGTGATTTAATGTAGTCCTGTAGGGCTCGAGGCCCTTCGTCCTCTCTCCACCATGCCGTCTTACTCACAAATCATCCTTTTGATGATCTAATTTAGAATTCTCATTGAGTTAAACATCAAGTTTCCTGGCCTTTGGTTTGTATTATTAATATCTTTCCCCTTTTTTGAAAATTGGGACATCATTTGTCCATCTCCAGTCTTTTGTATCTCTTCTCCAAGGAGTCAGGTGGCTTGGAGCGCTCATTGGCACATTTTCTCATTTTACTTGTCCAAATCAGATCAGAAAAGGGGGATTAATTCAAAGCGGCACGATGTTTTCTTAGAATTTCACACCTCCAATGTTAAGGTTTCAATTTCCTCTTACCAGCGTTTGTTATAAAACGAATCTCATAATGCAAATAAAAACAACCATGAAATACTATATTTAACCTAAGAGGTTATCAAACATAAATAGTTTGGTTATATACTTTGTGGAGAAACAGGCACTCAAACGTTATTAGTAAGAGTATGTATCTGCACTGCCTCTTTGGAGGAAGGAAAATTTGGCTACACTGATCAAAATTCAACATGCCCACACTCTTTGACCCAACGAGTCCATTTCTAGCTCCTCCAGGCACGGTGGCACATGCATACAAAGGTGTATGCACAGTGCTATGTATGGAAATGTTTCTCTAGCAAAAGACTGACAATAACCTACATCTCCACTAGTAGGGGAGTTGATTAAATACATTATGGCATATCCACATAATGGAATATTCAGCAGCCGTGAAAATAAATGAAGCAGATATGTACAAAGTGACATGAAACATTCTCCAAAATATGTTGTTATGAGAAAAAAGCAAATATCTACAGTGTGCTAGCATTTTTGTGTTTTTCTAAAAGGAGATACTTGCGTATGCGTAGACTATCTTGAGAAAGATACACAAGAAAGTGGTGACAGGGCTCGCCTCAGGAGATGATGATAGGGGATGCGGCAGAGGCAGGAGAGCAGCTCGCTTTTCATTTTTATCTTTTTATACTATTTGCATTTTTTCCCAAAATACAAAAAGAAGTCAAAAAGAAAAAATGTAAAAGAAATCTTATTAGAAAACATCTACCCTCTATTGGACGGACATGATTTTCCTTGCTGGAGAAAATGTGTATGGTCTTGGAACCAGGGCGGCCTCACTTCTCTTCGTGCCCCTGGGGACATTCCGGGAGACGCTCAGTGCCCTCTTCTGACTGAACAGTCTTCACTAAACCACTAACTTGTGGAGTGATGCTGGGAGAGCCCCACACTTTCTTGGTGTTAGGGTACAGAAATGACAAGATAAACAACGTCCTGCCCTCTCACAGTTTAAACCAGGCAGGAGCAGCGTGGCCAAGGGCCTGAGGTGAGAAAGTCTGGGCCCACCAACTCGGGTTCCTCATCTCCCATCGCCCCCACCCCTTTCACTCACGGCTTCCACGCCCGCACTCTTCTGGGCTGCTCCGTCTAGTTGCTAATTCCTTAGGGAATGAATGAAAGGAAGAAACAACAGCCTGACCACGTTCTCCAGGCCTCCACAAACTATCAGGACCTTTAGTACAAAACGCTGGAGCCAAGTGGAAACTGCCCAGAGGGACTGGGAGGAGTGGAAGCAGGAAGAAATGGCCCGTTGCACTGGCCCCTGAGGTCTCCACAGGTTGTGTGAAAGGTCAAGCTGGATGGTAGTCGTTTTTACACACAAAAACATGGTTTTATTTTATCCATAAAACATATACTCAGGGTCCGCCTGGTGGTGCAAGCCGTTAAGTGCGCGCGCTCCGCTTCGGCGGCCCGGGGTTCGCGGGTTTGGACCCCAAGCGCGCACCGACGCACCGCTTGTCAAGCCATGCTATGGCCGCATCCCAAATAAAGTAGAGGAAGATGGGCACGGATGTTAGCTCAGGGCCAGTCTTCCTCAGCATAAATAAATAAATAAATAAATAAATAAATAAATAAATAAATAAATAAATAAGAGGAGGGTTGGCATTGGATGTTAGCTCTGGGCTGATCTTCACACACACGCAAAAACCATATACTCAGTGCCTTTCTCTCTTCGGATGTCTGCAACTTGCTTCTTTTTAAGGTCATGAGATCCTTTTCTTTAAGCAAGGATGGTGTCCACTCTGTGGCAGCATGGTTCATTATTGATTTTTCTCCTGTTGTGGGGATTAGGTGATTTTGTGCAGCCTCCTCAGCTCTGGACTGACTAGACATCCACGTCTGGGACAGCGCCATGGGTTTTGATGCTTTAGTTTGGAATTCCCAGAAAAAGTTTCCAAAATCAGAGATGCAGTGTGGAGGAGAGGAAAAGGCACACGTCCTGGAATCAGAGGGCCTTGAGTTCACATCAGACTCCAACATACACTCAGTTATTAACCCCAGTTTCTTCATCCATAAAAAGGGAATAATAAAATTGGAATAATAATAATACTCCCTTCACAGAATTGCCCTAAGGCCGTAGAGCTTAGGTATGTAAGGAACCTAGCACAAAGAAGGCCCTCAATAAACAGCAGCTCTGTCATTTCTATCTGTTTCTTATTCTGATGAAAAGAAAACTGACCCCCCACCAACAGATCCTTTTTTAACAGGTGGCAGTAAAAACAATAATCGTGATAACTAGCACTTATTGAGCACTTATTTTGCATCAAGCACTCTTCTGAGTGCTTTACATGTTAGTTCACTGAATCCTTACAGCAAACTTTTGAGGTTACATAGAGTCTTTTACAGATAAGAAAGCAGAGGCTCAGAGAGGTTAAATAACCTGCCCGAGGTCGCTCAGCATCTTAGCCCAGCTGGGATATAAACCCAGGCAGTTGGGCTCTGCACTCTTGATCTAGGCACCAGAATCATTAAAACGTTCCCCAGGGTAAGCGCCAGACAACTGAACCCTTCTCAGGGAGAAAGGGAACGAATCCCTCCAGGTATACATTTAGCCTCCTGGAGCCGAAGGGGTTATTCCCACTGAGACGCCAGCACCCCGGGCTCCTAGAGAGGCCCCGTCGTGGGCGGGAGGAAGAGGCACTTCCGGCTCGGGTCGGGACTCCGGGAATCCGACCGGCTCGCTCCAGTCTCGGGGCGCTCGGCCGGCCCTGCGCCCCGGCTTCTTGGCGGAGAGGGCTGTGCCGGGGCGGGAGGAGGGAAGGATCCCCGAGAAGCATCCCTGCCCCCAGAGTTCCAGAAAGGGTGGACTGAGAGCTGAGGAGGGGAGGGCCGGCCGCGCCGCCCAGGGGCACCCCCGGGGTGCCGCGAGGGCTGTCTCTGAACTTGGCTGCCCGGTGCGTTCTGGTCCTCACCCCACAGGCTGGTCGGGGAGGCTCGAGGGGGCCGGCAGCCTGGTTCCCGGCCGAGGCCCCCTGCCGCCCCTCGCTGAGACCTCGAGCCTTCCAAAGCCCGGGTCGGGGGGGGAGCCCTCGCTCATTCCTCCCCCTCCGAGAGCCGGCCCGTCCGCCTCGTCCTCAGTCCTCCCAACGGCCCTGAGAATTCGGCGGCATGGTCTCCATTTTGCTTATAAAGTCTGTTTTATAAACGGGCTTGTCTGACGCTCAGCCGGCGAGGAGGGGAAGCAGGACTGCGCTCGCGGGTTGGGCCCCTAGGCTCGTTACCTCTTCCCCGTGGGGGCGATGACTAGATCCTCAAGCTAACTTCTCTAACTCTGCAGGCCTAAAGCAGCCTGGCGGGCCTTTCTCTCTCCCGCACCAGAGGTGCTTCATTCTCAGTCCAGTGGGAACCTCCGTTATCTTTTCTTCCACCCTCCCCTTCCCACATCATCTCATTACCATCTTTTTAGTCTTTCTTTTTTGGTCCAACCTATCTTTCCAGTCTCACTGCCGCCATCTTGCAACCTCATCGTCAGAAACCTGTGTTACTGCAGTAATCTGCAGTCCTCACGGCCTCTCCCGTTATTTCTTATGCCTGCCGTGCCGCTCCACTAGTCCCCAAGTCCTTGCATTAAGCCACCCCTCTGTTCAAAGAACCCTTTTAATCTATAAAACTAAACCTGTCTATAAGCTCAAGGCAAAACTCAAGCATAGCATTCAAGGCGCTTGCCCCGCCTCCTTCTAGAAAGATGTCAGAACATCTTTCTAACCTGACCTCTCTTAGTTCCTAAGGAGAGGTGACAGACTGGTGGCTACAATTGGAAAATGTGTTTCAACTGGACAGTAGAGTTTCTTTTTAAAATTCGAGTTGATATTTTCTTTAAAATTGAGAGGGCCGGCCCCAGGCTTAGGGGTTAAGTGCGCGCGCTCCGCTGCTGGCCGCCCAGGGTTCGGATCCCGGTTGCGCAACAACACACCGCTTCTCTGGCCATGCTGAGGCGGCGTCCCACATACAGCAACTAGAAGGATGTGCAGCTATGACATACAACTATCTACTGGGGCTTTGGGGAAAAAAAAAGGAGGAGGATTGGCAATAGATGTTAGCTCAGAGCTGGTCTTCCTCAGCAAAAAAGAGGAGGATTAGCTCGGATGTTAGCTCAGGGCTGATCTTCCTCCCCCAAAAAATAAATAAATAAAATAAAATTGAGCGAGTTCATTAACAAACAAACGAACAAACAGATTTCCAGCTTTCGATACATCAGCAGAGCTGGAAACAGCCTACATTCTTGCATTCAGTGACGTTTGAACAGAGAAGTGGCTGCCCCCTGTCGATAGGGCTGTGTCTCCCAGTTCACCTTAAGCCCCTCCACTCCATAGTACTCCTTGTCTCTGAGCCTAAGGATCAGCTGTGTGCTTGCACTGATGTTGTTCCTATAATAGAGAAACAGGTTTTTGGTTCCTGCGTCTCTATTGAAAATGCACAAATGGCAGTAGACTGAGAGGGATGCACATGTAAAGATGACAGAGAGAGGAAGCACCCAGCCTCCACGCATTTCCTTTTCTTTCCTGGACCCCATAGCCATTTCAGGTTTCCACTCAGGCCCTACAGGAACCCTCACATACAGCTAGGTTAATGGCCTCACAGCCTCTCAAATGAACCTGAAGACCGTATCTTTGTACCATCTTCTCCAGTGAGTAAATTCTATTCAGCAAGGTCTACGGCTAGTTCTATTCTGTGAAACCTTTCCTGACAACCAACTCCATCCATCTCATCAGCATTTCTGGAGGCCAGGTGCTGAGTTAGATGGGTATGACCAAGCCACCGTCATTTCTCCCTCCTCTCAACTTCTATGGCTGTGCCTGAATCAGTGTCTTATACAACGTCTTGCACATGGTATGTAATCAATAAATAATTGTCAACTGGGAAAATGGTACAGTCACACACACCTTATCCCCCTAGTTAGATTTTAAGATCTTTGAGGGTGAGGTCCAAATCGTCTCTCTCTTTGCACCGCCCTGGCACCTAGCACAGTGCCTGGGACATAGCAGTCACTAGGTAACATCTGAGGAAAGATGTGCCATAGGAGGTGCCCCAGATGACCAATAGATACCAAGTTTCAGTGTGGTCCCACGGTTGGAAGCAGCGCCCCCCACTGCCCCAAGTACTAGTGGTGCAGAAGAACGGAGAGGCAGCCCCAGAGAAGAGAGAGCAGAGGCCTTACTCAGTCCCGAAAGCCAGGAGCACTTCACGGACCCCTCGACCTGGAGGCTGTGCTGAGGATTCAGCCGAAGCTATGTCTAGAACCCAGCTGTATCTGTGTGACCTGGTGTGCGAAACCCAACCTGATTCTGAATTCCAAGCTCCAGAATGGCAACAATGGTTAACATGCACTGAGGCGCTCTCTGAGCCAAGTACTGCCAAGTACTTCATACCCATGGCCTCCTTCCAGCCTCATCAGCGCAGAGAAGTCAATACCGTGAGTACATCCTCTTTGCAGATGAGAAGGCTGAGGCTTCAATGCCTGAGTAACTCGCCTGGAGCCACATGGTACCAGGCCGAGCAGGGAGGTCAAGTCCACGTGGGCTGATTCCAGGCCTCCTGTGTTTAGCCCTCTGCTCCTTTCACAGAGGCTGCAGTAATACCACTGAACTGCACACTTAAAAATGGTTAAGATGGTAAACTTTATGTTGTGTGTGTTGTAACTCAATAAAAAAAAGCGAAAAAAAAAATCTGAGGCTAAAGAGGGACATTGGGCAGGACCCAGGGACTCAGCTGTTGGCTTATTTGGGTTCTGGGTTATATGCCAAGTAGTGAACCTAAAGTAAATGCCAACTCCTCTTCACTAATTTTCTCTCACATTCTTCTTTAACTACTTACCTAAGGAATTAAAATATATATCTTCAGAACGAATAAACTCTTTACAAGTCCAAAGAGATAACTTCAGATTTTTCTTTTAATCAAACCAACCATGTAGCTTCAAACTCTTGAGTAACAAACTTGTATTCACAGGAGGAAGTCACAAGAGGGCTTCCCCAAAACAGGGCAGAGAGGGAAAGTGATCATTAATTGAACACCTACTGTGTGCCAGGGACTGACAGCCACTTTCATATTTTATCTCACCGAATCCTTCAAATATGAAAGTATTATCATCCTATTGTGCAGAAGAGGGAAGTAAAGCTTTAAAATGTTATGCAATTTTGCAAAAGTTAAACTGATACTGAGAGCTAGAGCTTGGATCAGAAACCAGTCCTGGTCGTCAGAAAGGTGTCTGGAGTTCATCCTCTCTTTTGTGTCTCTCTATGGAATGGTCCAGTCAAAGAACTGTTAACTTCTGAGTTATGAATCCTTCACCCTAGTCCCTCACTGACTAAATGTCATTCTAGACTTCTCTCTCCTTATACTCCAGAGGTTTTTTTAGATGGATCCGTGGGAGAAAAAAAGTTTCTTTATCTCCCTTGCCTCCTAGCTACGTATCTGTCAGGTTTACAAAATACGCTTTTAAAACTTTCCCTCTATATTACAAAAGTGCCCAGCACATAGTATGTTCGGTCGTTCATTCATTCATTCATTCATTCATTCAATAAATACTTATCGAGTGCTTACTCTGGGTTCTTCTTGGCACTGTAGATGCAGTTGTAAACAAAACAGATAAAAAATTAGAACCAAAAAAAAAAAAAAAATTCCTGGCCCGGCCTGGTGGTGCAGTGGTTAAGTTCGCACACTCTACTTCAGTGGCCCGGGGTTTGCGGGTTCGGATCCCAGGTGTGGACCTATACACTGCTCATCAAGCCATGCTGTGGCAGGTTCCCACATAAAAATAGAGGAAGATTGGCACAGATGTTAACTCAGGGCCAATCTTCCTCACATACACACACAAAGTTCCCTTATAGGAGTTAAGTTCTAAGGAAGATAGATAAACAAAATAACAAGAAAAAATAAAGTGGAGAAGGGGGCTAGGAAGTCTCGGATCAGGGAAGGTGTTGAAGTTTTGGACAGTGAGGCCAGGGGAGACTTCTCTGAGAAGGTGAACTTTTAGTAAAGACTTAAAAGAAGGAGATGGGCAACAATCAACTGCATGATGCTCCCTCCAGGAGGAAGACAGTGTAGACCCTGAGGAAAGCTACTGAAATGCTATCTGCCCTCCTCGAAGCCCAGGAAGGAAAAAAATCACCAAAGGTTGAAGTTGATTCTCAACATTACCTTTTGTTCTTTCTGATTTTCCCCTAGACAGTTTCTCTAAGACGTACCTCTATTCTGCCATGATGATCCTTTCCTTCTTTATCCCAGTTCTACCCAGAGTAGCCAAGAAATGAGGTGGCAGCTGAGGCAGGGGAGCAGGTGATCAGAGGAACCAACACGCTTCCTTCAATTCCAATGGAGTGTAAAGTGGTGGTGGGAGCAGGAGGTGGGCACCCCTGGGGTGACACACGGGGGGATTCAGGAAGCATCTGCAGGGGCAGATGGCCCAGAACAGCTGCTCAGCTCTCCTAAGTGTGAGAGGACCTAAACATGTAGAACCTAGGGAAGAAACAAAGGCTCATGTTGGTTTGGTCTCTTTTTGCTTTGGGGTATGACTCTTTTGTTGTAACAGCTTTGTTGACATAAAATTCACAGACCACACACTTCACTTAAAGTATACAATTCCATGATTTTTTAGTCTATTCATAGAGCTGTGCAACCATCACCATAATTTTAGAACATTTTCATCACCCCCTGAATACACTTTGTATCTATTAGGAGTCACTTCTTGTTTCCCCTCAATGCCACACCACCCCCCCACCCAACCATTAACTTATAAATGGCACATTTTGGTTTTGGCTTTAGTTGGCTTTTTTTTTTTTTTTCTTTTTTGGAAGATGGGTGGGTGACCACTGAAGAATATTACGAAGAGGAGTTTGGAACATCAGAAGTTGAGAAACTCTTCTGGGGAGATGAGGGTGACAGAAAGGAAAAGCAGAGGAGGGAATAACTTGCTTCCGTTTTATTTTTTATTGCTCTATTTCTGGTTTGTAAGTTACCCCAAATGTTGGCAGGGTAGAAATCCTAAGTAAAGGAAAGTGAGAAGTGCTACAAATTAAATTGTCTGCCTTTATTTCTGTGGACAATCTTTTAAAATCTGTTTTTACGTATTTATGCCTTCTGTTTGCCAACACTGTGTGTGGAGGGACTGATCATGGAGTTAAGTCAAAAAACTTGGGTTCTGGGGCCGGCCTGGTAGCATAGTGGTTAAGTTTGCACGTTCTGCTTCAGTGGCAGGGGGTTTGCTGGTTTGGATCCTGGGTGCGGTCCTACTCACCGGTCATCAAGCCATGCTAAGGCAGTGTCCCACATAGAAGAGCTACAATTCTACAACTATGTTATACAACTATGTACTGGGGCTTTGGGGAGAAAAAAAGAAAAAGAGGAAGATTGGCAACAGATGTTAGCTCAGGGCCAATCTTCCTCAAAAAAAAAAAAAAGATTAGAATTTCCTGGTGCTTCCTTTAAAAAAAGAAAAAGAAAAAATTTGGGTTCTTCCTCATATTAGCAGCCTGACTTAACTGCTTTCAAAGTTTTCTCTTCTGTAAAATGAGGGAGTTAAAGTGCAGAGGATTATTCCACTCTCATTTCCAGCATCGTCTCCTGAGCTACAGGCAATCAACCTTTCCAGTATCTGTTGACAGGCCCTATTTTATTTTTAGGTGCCATCCTAAACTTTTCCCTCCTTTCCTGGAACTTCTGGGTACAGAAAGTGAAGGAGGATGAGAAGATAGCCATGCGAATTGCTTACAATTTGTACAACATGTCAAACGTTTACTAAGAATTTTTACCCATGTTATCAAGGCTGTTTCATAGCTAGGAAGAACTAGAAGGGACCTTAGAAGACATCTAGTCCCATCTCTTCACCCTGAGATGAGGAAATAAGCGTAGAAATAGGATGTGACTTGTCCAAGGCCCCAAAGCAAGTGAGTGCCAGAGCCGGGGCCAGTTCTGGGCTCCCCGAGTCTTATTCATTCACACTTGAGGAAGCCAAAGCCAAGAGAAGCCCAGGGACTTCCATGAAGCATAGGGCCTCTAAGATAGGGCAGGCTCCTTGGAGATCATCTTTTGAGTCCAATCCCTCTTTTAACAGCGGCTTAGACGAGGTGCCAGACCTGGGCCAAGATTTCTCGGAATTTACTGGACCTGGATCCAGACCTCCGGGCTCGCACTTCAGCCTGAAGAATAACCGGGGAACGTGTGATCGCAGGGATTCCCCAAGGGCAGAGGCACCTCTCCCTGCGCCGGTCCGGGGCGACTACTCGGGCGGGGCTCAGGTGTCTGGTACTCGGAGGTTCTCCTCCCCTGGGAGGAGCCTCCAGGTTCTCAGAACCTGGCGGGGCTGTTCAGTTGCTAGGGGCGCTGCGCGAGCCCGGGTTGGGGGCGTGGCCCGACAGCGGCGAGCCAATCCCAGGCCGAGCCGTGATCGGGGCGGGATGTCCGCTTCCCCACCCCGCCCATTTTTCTCTTGGCGGAGGAAAAGCTGTGCGGTGACCTAGGCAACAGCCCTAGCGTAACATCCACCTGCTAAATTTGCTCCGTCCCGCCCCTCTTGGCACAACCAGACGGAAAGCGAAGTCGTTTAAGGGGCAAAAAGGACGGAGATTTTGATTGGTTGGTTGGATGAATCAACACAATTACTGGAGTGACCCTGGCGCTGGGGGAAGGGAGACCTCGCCCAGGTTGGACACGGGGAGCCTGGGACGCACACTTTCCAGAAGCTGAGCAGAGACAGGGCTTTGGTGAATTGAAAATTCGGTGTTTCCAGTACAAACTATCTGCTCTCCAAGGTGTGGGCGAAGGTAGTGCGAGTCCAAGAACCCCTGGGTCCCCCCACCCGGTATTGTTAGTTATACTTCTTGGCAGTAGTGTGGAGGAATACAGGCATTTAGTATTTAAATTTAACATTTATTGAGCGCCTGCCGTGTGCCAGATACAGTTCTAAGTGCTTGGGCTCAGTGAACAAAACAAAGATTCCTGCCTTCTTGGGAGTCTGTATTCTAACGAGGGGAGACAATACATGGTGTAGTGTGTTAGAAGATGGGATAAGGCTATGGGGAAAAAAAAGTAGAGCAAGGTAAGACGGAACAGATTGCTTCGTTAAATAGGTGGCCAGGTTAGACACCAGTGAGAAAGTGAGATCTGAATAAAGAATTGAAGGAGGCAAGAAGGTTAGCCAATGGGCCATCTGGGAGAAGAGCATTCCAGGCAGAGGGAACAGCTGATTGGTGTCACTGAAAAACAGCAAGGAGAATGGCTAGAGCTTCGTGAGTGAGGGGAGAGTGGTGGGAAACGACTGGGGGAAGGAGTGCAGATCTGGTAGGGTCTTGTATGCTTGGCTTTTACTCTGAAATAGGGAGCCATTGCAGGGTTTTGAGCAGAAGAGTGACAACATGTGACTTATATCTTAAAATAACCATTCTGGCTGCTGTGTTGAGAACCAGTGGAAGGGGCAAGGATAAAGCAGGGAGGTCTGCTAGGTTATTGCAATAATGCATGCCATGGTGTATAGGAGATGATGGTAGTTTGGACCAGAATAGTGGTGATGCAAGCGGTGAAAAGTGGTCAGATTCTGGATATATTCTGAAGGTAGAGCCCACATGATTTCTCAAGATTGGAAATGGAATATGAGATAAAGACAGGAATTAAGAATCACTTTAAGGTTTTGGGCTGAACAACTGAAGGAGGAATTGCCATCAATTGACATAGAAAAGGCTGGGGTTGGAGCAAACTTGGGGTCTTGGGAAAATCAACATTTACAAGTGGAGTGTTTCAATCAGAGAAGCACAGATGTGACCAGAGCACATAACAGAGTTTGGTAACCTGGTTACCAAGAAGGCTTCCTCTCACCCCTGGAAGGGTGAAGAGTTACCCCAGTGAGTCTCTAGTGAGTAATGGGGTCATATGAGAAACACGTGGGAAATCTTTTCAATCTCAACCACCAAGGCAATCTTTACTCCCTCAAATAGAGATTACGGTGAGGGGTGAGTGAAGAAGGGGTGGTGGGAACAGTGGCTGCCACAGTGTGTGCAGGTGGTCCAGCAATGAAGAGTGAGGATGATGAGGAGGGAGGGAAGGGTATCTATTCTCTAGTAAAGGGCTCATTTTTTTTTTTTTTTGTGAGGAAGATCAACCCTGAGCTAACATCCATGCCAATCCTCCTCTTTTTGCTAAGGAAGATTAGCCCTGAGCTAACATCCAGGCTGATCTTCCTCCACTTTATGTGGGGCGCCACCACAGCGTGGCCTGACAAGCAATGCGTCAGTGCGTGCCCGGGATCCGAACCTGGGCTGCCAGCAGCGGAATGCGCGCACTTAACCGCTACGCCAGGAGGTCGGCCCCAAAGGGCTCATCTTGTGGAACAACTATTTCCCCCAAGTTGGAAATCAGCCATCAAGTGACAGGACCAGAGAGAAGCATCCTGCCCAGCCTCTAGACGTTAATTCTTTTAGTCACATTTTTATGTGTAAAAATAATATAACAATGACATTAACAGGAGACCTCTCGGTAAATATGGTGGTCTGCAGGCACTTATTTATCTCTAACTTCTCCTGAAACTCCTTTAAAATGAGAGTAAAGGAATTTTACTTAATGGGTTTAAGTACACAAAGATAAAGAGAAGTGGAGAGAAGATGAGAGCAGATAAGAGAACATTTTTTGAAGCTTGAAAGCAAAGACCCCTTTCTGGTAAATATGGCAGACTATTCAGACCAATCTACTCACTGAAAACAATAAAAACGTGGGACAAAATATAATAATAATAATAAAAACTTCTTAAAAGTACTGAAGAACAAAGAAGGAATTATCAGGCTAAAATCTAGGTGAAAAGATGAACACAGAGAGGAACCTGAGCAGTGAAACTGCCTTTGCTCTGAAAGCATTTGCCAAACCAGGTGAACTTGAGCAAGCTTCCCAGAACAGAGATCCAAGCCCTGGGTCTGCCCAGTGATTAGGAAGAGATGCCCCCTGCTGGGATCAAAAAGGAGTAAACCAGGAGTAACCTGGCCCAGGCTCCTTGACCCAGGGGATTGCAAAGTAAGTTCCTTGGTGCTGAGTGGAGCAGAGGGAAGAAACTATTTCTAAGAAGTTGTGATGACAAGCCAGCCCTGGGTGGATATGTGGCTCCAAATCACATCATTTGTGTGGTCAAAAGAAAAATCCTCAAGCTGTAAATTTAAAGTGGCTGCAGATTGTCTGCATTTAGACAACTTGTGGAAACAAATACACATTCCTTCAAATAAGTTTTCAAGGAGAATATACAGTCAGAAATATCCAAACACACAGAGAAATAACAGAAAGCAGAAATCAACCTGCAGTCACTTCATATATTGGAATTATCACACCCAAATTATAAATATCTCTGATTATTATGTTTAAAGAAATAAAACATAAAATTGAAAAATATTTGCAAGGAGCAGGAAATAACACCACCACCAAATGACCTAGCAGATTTTAAAAGAAAAAAATAGAACTTTTAGAAATTAAAAATACACTAACTGAAATTAAAAACTCAGAAGAAAGGAACTTCCTCATCTGATAAAAGATATATACAAAAAATCTACAACCAAGATCATACTTAAAGGTGAAATATTGAATACTTTCATTCTAAGACTGTGAACAAGCCAAAGATATCCATTTCCACTACTTCCATTCAACATTGTACTGGAGGTCCTATCCAGTGCAGTAAGGTAAGAAAAAGGAAAGGCATAATTATCAAAAAGGAAGAAGTAAAATTGTCTCCATTTGCAGGTGACATTATTTACAAGGAATCTATAAAACAGCTACTAGAATAAATGAATTTAGTTCTTTCTAAGATACGAGGTCAATATACAAAAATTAGTTGTATTTTTTCAGTTATAATTTTTGTATGTCATTAGCAACAACTGGAAAATAAAATTTAAAAGATGTCTGTTCTCACCACTCTAATTCAACAAGATGCCGGAAGTTCTAACTCATGCAATAAGTCAAGAAAATAAAATAAAAGGCATGCAGATCATAAAGGAAGAAATAAAATGGTCACTACCTGCGGATAACGTGATTGTCTACAGAGAAAATACCAAGGAATCTATCAAAAACTCCTAGAACTAATAAGTGAGTTCAGCAAGGTCTCAGGATACAAGATAAACATTAAAAAAAATCCATCGTACTTCTCCATACAAGCAGTGAACTTGTGGATACCGAAATTAAAAATATAATACTGTTTATAATCTCTCAAAACAATAAAAATGAAATACTTAGGTGTAAATCTAATAAAACACGTATAGGACTTGTATGCTGAAAAAACACAACACTGGTAAATCACTGAATCTCTGTATACAGTCATGGTGGCATAAGGACGGGGACACAAATACATCATTAATTGATTTCCTTGGCAGGAACATCACAGAGTGTACTTACACAAACCTAGATAGAATAGCCTACTATTCCATCTATACAAAAAATCTACAGCCAAGATCACGCATAAAGGTGAAATCGAGGATATATGGTACTAATCTTATGGGACCACTATCGTGTATGTGGTCCTTCATTGACCGAAAGGTCATTATGCAGGGCATGACTGTAAGTGGAGAGACATACTGTGTTCATGGATTGGGAGACTAAACATAGCAAAAATATCAATTCTCCCTAAACTGATATACAGGTTTAATGGCATTCCTGTCAAAATCCCAGTAAGATTTTTTGTAGATATAGAAAAAGATTATTCTAAAATCTATATGAAAAGGCAAAGGAACTAGAATAGCTAAAACAATTCTGAAAAAGGAGAATAAAATGAAAGGAATCAGTTTACTGGATTTCAAGACTTATTATATAGCTAGAAATAGACCCACACGAATATTCCCAAGTGATTTTTTACGAAGGTGCAAAACCAATTCAATGGTGCTTTTTCAACAAATAATCCTGGAGCAATTGGACATCCATAAGCAAAAAAAAAGAAAGTTACACAAAAATTAACTCAAAATGATTTACAGACGTAAATGTTAAATGTAAAAACTCTAAAACTTTTTAAAAAAAGCATAAAAGAAAATCTTCAGGATCTAGGGCTAGTATAGATACTAAAAGCATGATTCATATAAGGAAAAAGTGATAAGTTGAACATCAAAATTAAAGACCTAAAAAATAGCTTTATTGAGATATAATTCACATACCATACATTTCACCCATTCAAAGTGTACAATTCAGTGGGTTTTTTGGTATATTAGGTTATTTATTTTTAAAAATTGTGGTAATATGTGTAACATAAAATTTGCCATTTTAACCATTTTTAAGTGCACACTTCAATGGCATTAATTACATTCACAATGTTGTGCAACCATCACCACTACCTATTTCCAAAACTCTTTCATCACTTCAGACAGAAACTCTGTAACCGTTAAGCAATAACTCCCCATTTCTCTCTCCCTCTAGCCCTGGTAACCTCTAATCTACTTTCTGTCTTTATGAATTTGCCTATTCTAGATACCTCATGTAAGTAGAATCATACAATATTTGTCCTTTAGCATCTGGTTTGTTTCACTTAGCATAATATTTTCAAGTTTCATCCTTGCTGGAGCTTGTATTAAAACTTCATTCCTTTAGGTGGCTGAAAAATATTCCATTGTGTGTACATACTGCATTTTGCTTATGTGGTATTCATCTGTTTATGGACATTTGAGTTGTTTCCACCTTTTGACTATTGTGAATAATGGTGCAATGAACATTGGCATACAGATATCTGTTTGAGTCCTTGGTTTCAGTTAGCTTGGAGTGGAAGAGTTGAATCATATGGTTACTCTATGTTCAGCTTTTTAAGGAACCACCAAACTGTTTTCCATAGTTGCTGCACCATTGTTACGACTTGTTGCAGGGCCTAACATATGATCTATCCTGGAGAATGTTCCATGTGCACTTGAGAAAAATGTGTATTCTACTGTTATTGGGTAGAGTGTTCTATATATGTCTGCTAGATTTAGTTGGTTTATAGTGTTATTCAAGTTCTCTATTTCCTTATTGATCTTCTATCTTGTTGTTGTATTCTTTATTGAAAGTGGAGTGTTGGAATCTGCAACTACTACCATAGAACTGTCTATTTCTCCCCTCAATTCCATCAATGGTAGCTTCATATATTTTGAGGCTCCTGTAGTAGGTGTGTATGTTTATAATTGTTATATCTTCTTGTTGTATTGAACCTTTTATCAATATACAATGTCTTTTCTTGTCTCTTTTCTTTTTTGATTTAAAGTCTATGTTGTCTGGTAATAATATAGCCACCCCAGCTCTGTTTTGGTTACTATTTGCATGGAATATCTTTTTCCATTCTTTTACTTTCAACCTCTTTGTGTCCTTTTATCTAAAATGAGTCTCTTGTAGACAGTATATAGATGGAGCCTGTTGTTTTTTAATCCCATCTACTGATCTCTATCTTTTAATAGGAGAGTTTAATCTGTTTACATTTAATGTGATTGCTGATAAAGAATAATTTACTTCTACCATTTAGCTTATTTGTTTTATGTGTGTCTTATATGTTTTTTTGTTCCTTAATTCTTCCATTACTGCTTTTTTTTTGTATTCAGTTGATTTTTTATAGTGTACCATTTTGATTCCCTTCATGTATAATTTTTAGTGGTTACTTTGAGGTTACAATTACCACTTAAACTTATAATAATGTAGTTTGAAAAATACCAACTTAGTTTCAATACTATACAAACATTCTCCTCCCCTACATCTCTGTTCCTCTGCCTTTACGCTGTTATTGTCCCAGTTTACATCTTTATACATTGTGTGCCCATTAACATAGATTTATGATTATTGTTTTATGCATTTGCCTTTTAAATCATGTAGGAAAAAGAGAGAAGTTACAAACCAAACCAAAAGTACAATAATACTAGCTTTTATATTTACTTATGACATTACCTTTGCTAGTGTTTTTAAATTTTTTCTTATGACTTTGAGTTATTGTCTAGTGTCCTTTCATTTCAACCTGAAGTACTTCGTTTAGCATTTCTTATAGGGCAGGTCTACTGGGAATGAGCTCCCTCAGCTTTTGTTTATCTAGAAATGTCTTAACTTCTCCTTCATTCTTGAAGGATAATTTTTCCAGATATAGAATTTTTGGTTGGCAGTTTTTCTGACAGAACTGAAGGGAGAAATAGACGATTCAACAATAATAGTTGGAGATTTCAATACCCCCACTATCAATAATAAATAGAACTACTAGACAGAAAATCAGAAAAGAAATAGACAATTGAACACCTCTATGAACCAACCAGACTTACAGAAATCTGGAGAACACTCCATACAATGGCAGAATACACATTTTTATCAAGTGCATATGGAATGTTGTCCAGGAGAGACCATGTGTTAGGTCACAAAACATGTTTTAGTTAATTTAAGAGGATTGAATTCATACAACTTTGACAAAAATAGAATGAAATTAGAAATCAATAGCAGAAAGAAATTTGAGAAATTCACAAATTTGTGGAAATTAAGCAACACAAATGAAAATGTGTTTTCTTTAAATGAAAATTAGAAAATGTTTTCAGATGAATGAAAATAAAAACATTGTATACCAAAACATATGAGATGCTGTGAAAGCAGTGCTTAGAGGGAAATTTATAGCTGTAAATGTCTACATTAAGTCAAATTGATCTATTTTTTCTTTTGTTGTTCATGCTTTTAGTGTCATATCTAAGACTCCATCACCAAATCCAAGGTCATGAAGATTTACCTCTATATTTTCATCTAAAACTTTTATACTTTTAGCTTTTTTATTTAGTTTTTGATCCATTTTGAGTTAACATTTTTTACTGAGGTCATAATAGTTTATAACATTGTGAAATTTCAGTTGTACATTATTATTTGTCAGTCACCATATATATGTGACCCTTTACCCCTTATGCCCACCCCCAACCCCCTTCGCCTCTGGTAACCACTAAGCTGTTCTCTTTGTCCATGTATTTGTTTATCTTCCACATATGAGTGAAATCATACAGTATTTGTCTTTCTCTGTCTGGCTTATTTCACTTATAATACCCTTAAGTTCCATCCATGTTGTTGCAAATGGGACGATTTTGTCTTTTTTATGGCTGAGCAGTATTCCATTGTATATATACCACATCTTCTTTATCCCTTCGTCAGTCGATGGGCACGTGGGTTGCTTCCACGTCTTGGCTATTGTGAATAATGCTGCAGTGAATATAGGGGAGCATAAGTCTCTTTGAATTGTTGATTTCAAGTTCTTTGGATAAATAGCCAGTAGTGGAATAGCTGGGTCATATGGTATTTCTATTTTTAATTTTTTTTTTTGGGGGGTGACGAAGATCAGCCCTGGGCTAACATCTGTTGCCAATCTTCCCCTTTTTGCTTGAGGAAGATTGTCCCTGAGCTAACATCTGTGCCAGTCTTCCTCTATTTTGCATGTGGGATGCCACCACAGCATGGCTTGGTGAGCAGTGTGTAGGTCTACACCCGGGATCCAAACCTGCAAACCCTGGGCTGCCGAAGTGGAGCACACGAACTTAACCACTATGCCACTGGGCCAGCCTCATGTCTTTAATTTTCTGAGAAATCTCCATACTGTTTTCCATAGTGGCTGCACCAGTTTGCATTGCCACCAGCAAGGTATGAGGGTTCCCTTTTCTCCACATCCTCTCCAACATTTGTTGTTTTTTGTCTTGGTAATTATAGCCATTCTAACAGATGTAAGGTGATATCTCATTGTAGTTTTGATTTGCATTTCTCTGATGATTAGTGATGTTGAACACCTTTTCATGTGCCTGTTGGCCATCTGTATATCTTCTTTGGAAAATGTCTGTTCATATCCTTTGCCCATTTTTTGATCAGGTTGTTTGTTTTCTTGTTGTTGAGTTATATGAGTTCTTTATATATTTTTGAAATTAACCACTTGTCGAATATATGATTTGAAAATATTTTCTCACAGTTGGTGGGTTGTCTTTTCGTTTTGTTTATGATTTCCTTTGCCTTGCAGAAGCTCTTTAGTCTGATGAAATCTCATTTGTTTATTTTTTCTTTTGTTTCCCCTTCCCGAATAGACATGGTATTTGAAAAGTGCTTCTAAGACGAATGTCAAAGAGTGTACTGCCTATATTTTCTTCTAGGAGTTTTATGGTTTCACATCTTACTTTCAAGTCTTTAATCCATTTTGAGTTAATTTTTGTGTATGGTGAAAGATAATGGTCTGTTTTCATTCTTTTGCATGTGGCTGTCCAGTTTTCCCAACACCATTTATTAAGAGACTTTCCTTTCTCCATTGTATGTTCTTAGCTCCTTTGTTGAAGATTAGCTGTCTGGTTTTATTTCTGGGCTTTCAATTCTGTTCCATTGATCTGTGTGTCTGTTTTTGTACCAGTACCATGCTGTTTTGGCTACTATAGCTCTCAGTGTATTTTGAGGTCAGAGATTGTGATGCCTCCAGCTTTGTTCTTTTTTCTCAGGATTGCTTTAGCTATTTGGGGTCTTTTGTTGCCCCATATGAATTTTAGGATTCTTTGTTCTATTTCCGTGAAGAAGGTCATTGGGATTCTGATTGGGATTGCATTGAATCTGTAGATTTTATGGGCATTTTAACTATGTTTATTCTTCCAATCCATGTGCATGGAATATCTTTCCGTTTCTTTAGGTCATCATCAATTTCTTTCAATAATGTCTTATAGTTTTAATTGTATAGGTCTTTCACCTCCTTGGTTAAATTTATTCCTAGATATTTTAATATTTTTGTTGCAATTGTAAGTAGGATTGTATTCTTGAGTTCTCTTTCTGATAGTTTATTATAAGCATATAGAAGTGCAACTGATGTTTGTAAGTTAATTTTGTACCTTGCAACTTTGCTGTAGTTGTTGATTATTTCTAATAGTTTTCCAATGGATTCTTTAGGGTGTGCAATATATAAAATCATGTCATCTGCAAACAGCAAGAGTTTCACTTCTTTCCTGCCAATTTGAATATCTTTTATTTCTTTCTCTTGCCTAATTGCTCTGGCCAAAACCTCCAGCACTATGATGAATAATAGTGGCAAGAGAGGGCACCCTTGTCTTGCTCCCGTTCTCAGAGGGATGGCGTTCAGTTTTTCCCTGCTGAGTATGATGTTGGCTGTGGGTTTGTCATATATGGCCTTTATTATGTTGAGGTACTTTTCTTCTATACCCATTTTATTGAGAGTTTTTATCATAAATGGATGTTGGATCTTGTCAAATGCTTTCTCAGTGTCTATTGAGATGATCATGTGGTCTTTATTCCTTGTTTTGTTAATGGGGTGTATCACACTGATTGATTTGTGGATGTTGAACCATCCATGTGCCCCTGGTATAAATACCAGTATAAATACCACTTGATCTTGGTTTATGATCCTTTTGATGTATTGCATATTCAGTTTGCCAATATTTTTTTGAGGATTTTTGCACCTATGTTCATCAGTGATATTGGCCTGTAAATTTCCTTCTTTGTATTGTCCTTGTCTGGCTTTGGGATCAGGGTGATGTTGGCCTCGTAAAATGTGTTAGGAAGTATTCCATCTTCTTCAGTTTTTTCGAATAGTTTGAGAAGGATAGGTACTAAATCTTCTTCAAATATTTGGTAGAATTCTCCAGAGAAGTCATCTGGTCCTGGACTTCTATTTTGGGGGAGTTTTTTGATTACTGTTTCAATCTCTTTACTTGCGATTGGTCTATTCAGATTCTCTATTTCTTCTTTGTTAAGTTTTAGGAGGTTGTATGAGTCTAAGAATTTATCCATTTCTTCTAGATTGTCCAATTTGTTGGCACATAGTTTTTCGTAGTATGCTCTTATATTTCTTTGTATTTCTGTGGTATCCATCTTAATTTCTCCTCTTTCTTTTCTAATTTTATTTATTTGAGCCTTCTTTCTTTTTTCTTAGTGAGTCTGGCTAAGGGTTTGTCAATTTTGTTTATCTTCTCAAAGTACTAGTTCTTAATTTCATCAATCCTTTCTACTGTTTTTTGGTTTCAATTTCATTTATTTCTGCTCTAATTTTTATTATTTCCCTCTTCCTGCTGACTTTGGGCTTTGTTTGTTCTTTTTTTTAGTTCTGTTAGGTGTAGTTTAAGATTGCTTATTTGAGATTTTTCTTGTTTGTTAATGTGGGCCTGTATTGCTATGAATTTCCCTCTTAGGACCGATTTTGCTGCATCCCATATGAATTGGTATGGTGTATTTTCATTTTCATTTGTCTCCAGAGATTTTTTTGAGTTCTCTTTTAATTTCTTCAATGATCCATTGGTTGTTTAGTAGCATATTGTTTAGTCTCCACGTGTTTGTTACATTCCCAGCTTTTTTCTGGTAGTTGATTTCTAGTTTCATAGCATTATGGTCATAAAAGATGCTTGACATGATTTCAGTCTTCTTAAATTTATTGAAGCTTGCCTTGTTTCCCAACATATGGTCTATCTTTGAGAATTCTCCGTGTGCACTTGAGAAGAATGTGCATTCTACTGATTTGGGATGAAGTGTTCTATATATATCTATTAAGTCCATCTGGTCTAGTTTTTCATTTAGTTCCACTATTTCCTTGTTGACTTTCTGTCTGGATGATCTATCCATTGATGTAAGTGGGGTGTTAAGGTCCCCTACTATTATTGTGTTGCTGTTAATACCTCCTTTTAGGTCAATTAATAGTTGCTTTATGTACTTCGGTGCTCCTATGTTAGGTGCATATATGTTTATAAGTGTTATGTCCTCTTGGTGGAGTGTCCCTTTTATCATTGTATACTGCCCCTCTTTGTCTCTCATTGTCTTTTTTATGTTGATGTCTACTTTGTCTGATATATGTATGGCAAAACCTGCTTTCTTTTGTTTGCCATTAGCTTGGAGTATCGTTTTCTGTCCCTTCACCCAAAGCCTGTGTTTGTCTTTAGAGCTGCGATGTGTTTCCTGGAAGCAGCATATTGTTGGGTCTTGTTTTTTAATCCATCCAGCCACTCTGTGTCTTTTGATTAGGAATTTGATGCATTTACATTTAGAGTGATTATTGATATATGAGGGCTTAATGCTGCCATTTTATCACTTGTTTTCCAGTTCTTCTGTATTTCCTTTGTTTCGCATCCTGTGTATTTCAGACTGCCAATTCAGTTTGGTGGCTCTCTATGATGGTTTCCTCTTTATTTATAATTTGTGTCTCTGTTCTGATTTTTTTCTAGTGGTTACCATGAGGTTTGTATAAAAGACCTCGTAGACGAGATAGTCTATTTTCTTTTTTTTTTTTGTGAGGAAGATCAGCCCTGAGCTAACATCCATGCCAATCTTCCTCTTTTTGCTGAGGAAGACTGGCCCTGAGCTAACATCCGTGGCCATCCTCCTCCGCTTTATGTGGGATGCCACCACAGCATGGCCTGACAAGCGGTGCCTCGGTGTGCGCCCAGGATCCAAACCTGGGCCACCAGCAGCGGAGCGCACGCACTTAACCACTACACCATGGGCTGGCCCCGAGATAGTCTATTTTCTAATAGCCTCTTATTTCCTTAGTCTAAGCAGGTTCCATCCCTTTTTTCTTCCCCTCTAAGTTGTTGTTGTCACAACTTGCTCCGTTTTGTGTTGTAAGTTTGCGGTTAAAATGAAGTGATTATATTTCTATTTATTCTTGAAGTTTTCCTTCCCTTTATCTTTTTTTTTTTCCTGAGGAAGACTGGCCCTGGGCTAACATCCATGCCCATCTTCCTCTACTTTATATGGGACGCTGCCTCAGCATGGCTTGATGAGCAGTGCGTAGGTCTGTGCCTGGTATCTGAACCGGCGAACCCCAGGCCGCTGAAGTGGAGTGTGCGAACTTAACCACTATGCCACTGGGCCGGCCCCTTCCTTCCCTTTATCTTTAACATTATAATTAAGTGTTTGCTAATCTGTTCTGATAGAGAGTTGCAATTTTCTGATTTTGTCTGCCTATTTATCTCTTTGCTCAAAGCTTTGTAAACCCTTTCTTTTTATTTTTCAGGAATGAGGCCCTTCTTGATTATATCTTGTAGTGGGAGTCTTGTGGCATTGAACTCCCTCAGCTTTTATTTATCTGGGAAAGTTTTTCTTTCTCCGTCATAATCTGAAGGAAATTTTTGACGGATAGAGTATTCTTGGCTGAAGGTTTTGTCTTTCAGAATTTTGAATATATCATTCCACTCTCTCCTAGCCTGTAAGGTTTCTGCTGAGAAATGCACTGAAAGCCTGGTAAGAGTTCCTTTGTAGGTTATTTTCTTCTGCCTTGCTGCCCTTAATATTTTTTCTTTGTCATTGACTTTTGCCAGTTTTACTAATATATGCCTTAGAGAAGGTCTTTTTACATTGATGTAATTAGGAGTTCTATTAGCTTCTTTTAGTTGTAATTCCAGCTCCTTCCCCAGGTTTGGGAAGTTCTCAGCTAAAATTTCTTTGGACAAGCTCTCTGCTTCTTTCTCCCACTGTTCTCCCTCTGGAATACTATAATCCTTATGTTGCATTTCTTAATTGAGTTGGATATTTCTTGGAGAATTTCTTCCTTTCTTTTTAGTCTTAGTTCTCTCTCCTCCTCCATCTGAAACATTTCTATATTTCCATCTTCTATATTGCTAATTCTGTCCTCCATAATATCAGCTCTGTTATTTAAGGACTCCAGATGTTTCTTTATCTCATTCATTGAGTTTTTCATCTCCCACATTTCTGAGTGATTTTTCTTAATAGTTTCAATCTCTTTTGTGAAGAATTCCCTCTGTTCATTAATTTTTTCCGTGATTTCCTTGAACTGTCTTTCTGAGTTCTATGGTAACTCATTGAGATTTTTTATAATAGCTATTTTGAATTCTCTATCATTTAGATTGTAAATTTCTGTGCCTTCAGGATTGATTTCTGGGTGTTTGTCTCTTTCCTTCTGGTCTAGAGTATTAATATACCTCTTCATATTATTGGATGGGGTGGATTTGTGCCTTTGCATAGTTATAGTATCTGGTCACATATTCCACCTGCTGCCACTGGGAGTGGGGGGCAGTAGCTGTGTATTCTGAGCCCACCGCGATCCGTGTCAGCTGTGCCTTCTGAGCCTGGGCCACTCCTTGACATTGCAGTGGCCCTGTGGGCTCTCCCACCAAATGGGAAAGTGATCATGTGGGGGCTCAGGGCTGCCACTGCCTGCTCCCACAGTCCCGCTGAGACACACTGCCCCCTTCAGGGCTGCAGCAGTACTATGGGTGTTTGCAGCAGCCGGGAACTCATTTGCCCAGGCACGCAGATCCACTGCCATCTCCTCCTAGGTTGCACCAGCCATTGTGCTTGGTGGGCAGGGCCTCCCCACTGGGTCCGAGCCTGGGCCTCTCCCTGGGGGCTGTGGCAGCATTAAGGGCTCTCCCACTGGATGGGAAAGTGATCATGTGGGGGCTCAGGGCTGCCATCACCTGTTCCCGCAGTCATGCCGAGGTGCCCTCCCACCCTTGGGGCTGCAGTGGTGCTATGGGCACTCCAGCCAAGAGAGCAGTCACATGCATGCTCAGGGCTGCTGGGGGGCTGGAGAGTGCTTATCTATCTCCACCACCTCCCTGGGGGTAGTGCATCCACCTTCAGATGTATACCTGCATGGGTCTCTCAGGGGTCCCATGTGCTTTGTGGGTATCCTCCGTTGATCAATGAATGTCCATTTAGTTGTAGTTTGAAGGGGAAGAGATAAAGGGAACAGCTCACTCTGCCATGTTGCTAATGTCACTGAGTTAATTTTTACATATTATGTGGGTAGATGTCCAGCTACCTTTGGCATGTGGATATCCAGGTGTCCCACCATTTCTTTCCACATTGAATGGTTTGGGTACCATTAAAAAAATCAATTGACCACAGATGCATGGCTTTATTTCTGGACTCTAATTTCTATTCCATTGATATATATATATATATATATATATATATATTTATCCCTATGCCATTACTATACTGTTTTGATTACTGTAGCACTATAGTAAATTTTTAAATTGGGAAGTGTGAACTCTCCAACTTTGTTCTCCCTTTTCAAGATTGTTTTGGCTCTTTGGGGCCTTTTGGAATTCCATATGAATTTAAGGATTGGCTCTTCCATTTCTACAAAAAAGACCATTGGAATTTTATAGAGATTACATTGAATCTGTAGATCACTTTGGGTAATATTGCCATCTTAACAATATTAAGTCTTCCAATCCATGAGCATAGGATGTCTTTCCATTTATGTGGGTTTTCTTTAATTTCTTTCAACAATGTTTTTGCAATTTTAATATATAAATCTTTCACTTCCTTGGTTAAATTTATTCCTAGGTATTTTATTCTTTTTGATGCTATTGTAATTGGAATTGTTTTCTCAATTTTCCTTTCAGATGGTTCATTGCGGATTTTCAGAAGCACAACAGATTTTTGTGTGTTAGTCTTGTACCCTGCAACTTTGCTGAATTTGTTTATTAGCTGTAATAATTTTTTGTAGAATCTTTGAGATTTTCTATATATAGGATCATGTCATCTGTGAAGAGAGATAATGTTACTTCTTTTTTCTGATTTGGATGCCTTTTATTTCTTTTTTTTTGCCTAATTGCTCTAGCTAGAACATTCTGTATAATTTTGAAGAACAGTGATGAAAGTGGGCATCCTTGTCTTATTCTTGATTTTAGAGGGAAAGCTTTCCAAGTTTCACTGTTGAGTATGATATTAGCTGTGAGTTTTTCATAAATGTACTTTATCATGTCAAGAAAGATCCCTTCTGTTCCTAGTGTACTGAATGTTTTATCATGAAAGGGTGTTGAATTTTGTCAAATGTGTTACAACATCAATTGAGAGGATTATGTGGGGTTTTTCCCTTCATTCTATTACTGTGGTGTATTACATCGATTAATTTTTGTATGTTGAACCACACTTGCATTTCTGAGGTAAATCCCATTTGGTCATGGTGTATAATCCTTTTAATATGCCATTGGATTTTGTTTGCCTAGTATTTTGTTGAGGGTTTTTGTGTCTATATTCATAAGGAATGTTGGTCTCTAATTTTCTTTTCATGTAATGTCTTGGACTGACTTTGGTATCAGAGTAATCTTGGCCTCATAGAATGAGTTAGGAAGTATTTCCTCCTCTTCTATTTTTTGATAGAGTTTGAGAAGGATTGCTGTTAATTCTTCTTTAAATATTGGGTAGAATTTACCAGTGAAGCCATCTGGTATTGAAATTTTCCTTGTGAGGTTTTTATTACAAATTCAATCTTTTCACTTGTTATAGGTCTGTTCAGATTTTCTACTTCTTCTTGAGTCAGTTTTGGTTGTTTGTGTATTTCTAGGAATTTGTCCATCTCACCTTGGTTATCTAATTTGTTGGTGTACAGTTGTTCATAGCACTCCCTTTTAGTGCTTTTCATTTCTGTAAGGTTGGTAGTTAATGTCCCCACTTTCATTTCTGATTTTAGTTATTAGTGGCTTCTATTTTTCTTAGCCAGACTAGCTAAAGGATTGTCATTTTTAAAATCTTTTCAAAGAATCAACTTTTGGTTTTGTTGACTCTATTGTTTTCTATTCTTTATTTCATTTATATCTGCTCTTACCTTTATTTTATTTATTTATTTATTTATTTATTTATTTATTTATTTATTTATTTATTTTTTGCTGAGGAAGATTGGCCCTGGGCTATTATCTGTGCCCATCTTTCTCTAGTTTATATGTGTTCCAAACCTGTGAACCCCAGGCTGCCGAATAGAGTGTGCAAACTTAACCACTATGCCACCAGGCCAGCCCCCTAATCTTTATTATTTTCTTTCTTCTACTAGCTTTGGGTTTGGTTTGCTCTTTTTTTCCCCTAGTTCCTTAAGTTGTAGAGTTAGGTTACTGACTTGAAATCATTCTTTTTTAATGTAAGGATTTGCTGCTATAAATTTCCCTCTGAGCACTGCTTTCACTGCATCCCATAAGTTTTGGTATGTTATGTTTTTGTTTTCATTAGTCTTGATATATTTTCTAATTTCCCTTTGATTTCTTCCTTGACCCATTGGTCTGTTAAGACTGTGTTGTTTAATTTCCAACATATTTGTGAATTTTCCAGTTTTCCTTCTGTTGTTGACTTCTAGTTTCATTCTTTTGGGTTTGGAGAGGATATGTTGTATGATTTCAATCTTTTAAAATTTATAAATAATAAACTTATGATTTCAATCTTATTAATTTATTTCAGCCTTTTTAAGTTGTTTTGTGACCCAACATATGATCTATCCTGGAGAATGTTTCATGTGCACTTGAGAAGAATGTGTACTCTACTGTTATTGGATGAAGTGTTCTATATATGTCTGTTAGGTCTAGTTGGTTTATAGTGTTTTTCAAGTCCTCTATTTTCTTATTGTAGTTCTGTCTAGATATTCTATCCATTATTGAAAGTAGGGGTTTTGAAGTCTCCAGCTATTATTGTAGAACTATCTATTTCTCCCTTTAGTTCTGTCAATGTTTGCTGCATTTATTTTGGGGTTCTTCTGTTTGGTGCATATCTATTTATAATTGTTATATCTTCTTGAATAATCTCTTTTTTCAGTATGTAATATCCTTTGTCTCTTGTAACAATTTTTAACCTAAAGTCTATTTTGTCTGATATTAGTATAGCTACCCAGCTCTCTTTTGCTTACTGTTTACATGGAATATCATTTTCCATCCTTTCACTTTTAACATATTTATATCTAAAATGAGTCTCTTGTAGACAGCATATAGTTGGATCATGTTTTTAATCTATTCTTCCAATCTCTGTCTTCTAATTTGTGAGTTTTTAATCCTTTTACATTTAAAGTGATTATTGATAAGCAAGCACTTCTGCCATTTGTCTATTTGTTTCCTCTAAGTTTCATATTTTTGTTGTTGTTCCTGAATTTTTCCAATACTGCCTTCTTTTGTGTTTGATTGATTTTTTTCTAGTGTACCGTTTTGATTCCCTCCTCATTTCCCTTCTGTATACTTTTTGGCTATTTTCTTAGTGGTTACCTTGCTGGTTACAATTAACATCCTAAATTTATAATAATCTAGTTTTAAATGATTTCCAATTAGCTTCAATAACATACATAGAATGAGTTAAGACATAGTCTCTCTGCTTCTATCTTCTGGAAGAGATTGTAGAGAATTGGTATAAATTCTTCCTTAAATGTTTAGTGTAATTCACCAGAGAACCCATCTGAAACTGGTGCTTTCTCTTTTGGAAGGTTATTTATTATTGATTAAATTTCTTTAATAGATATAGGTCTTTCATATTGTCTAGTTATTTTTGTGTGGGTGCTGGCAGATTGTGTCTTTGGTCTATTTCATCTAGGTTATCAAATTTGTGGGCATAGAGTTGTTTGTAATATCCTTTTTTATCCTTTTAATGTCCATGAGGTCTGTAGTGATATCTCCTTCTTCATTTCTGATATTAGTAATTTGTGTCTTCTCTCTTTTTTCTTAGGTAGCCTGGTTAGAGTCCTATTGATTTTATTGAACTTTTCAAATAAATAGCTTCTGGTTTTGTTTATTTTTCTCTATTGATTTCCTGTTTTCAATTTCATTGATTTATGCTCTAATTTTTATTGTTTCTTTTCTTCTGCTTTCTGTGGGTTTAATTCGCTTTACCCCCACACACACCCTTTTTTTTTAGTTTCCTAAGGTGGAAGAATAGATTGTTGATTTAAGAACTTTATTCTTTTCTATTATATGCATTAAATACTATAAATTTGCATCTAAGCACTGCTTTTGCTGCATCCCACAAATTCTGATGTTATATTTTCATTTTCATTTATTTCAAATATTTGTAAACCTCTCTTGAGACTTCTTCTTTGACCCATGTGTTATTTAGAAGTGTATTATTTAATCTCCAAGTATTTGGGGATTTTCCAGCTATCTTTCTGTTACTAATTTCTAGTTTAATTCCACTGTGGTCTGAGAGCATACATTATATGATTTCTATTCTTTTAAATTTGTTATGGTGTGTTTTTTAGCTCAGAATGTCATCTATCTTGATGAATGTTCCATATGAGCTTGAGAAGAATGTGTATTTTGGTGTTATTGGCTGAAGTATTCTCTAGATATCAATTATATCCAGTTGATTGATGGTACTGTTGGGTTCAACTATGTCCTTACTAATTTTCTGCCTGCCACATCTATTCATTATTGATAGAGGGGTGTTGAAGTTTCCAACTATAATAGTGGATTCATCTATTTCTCCTTGCAGTTCTATCAGTTTTTGCCTCTCACGTTCATTTTTGAAAGATATTTTTGCCTGTTATAGAATTCTAGGTTGACAATTTTTTTCAGTACTTTCAAGATATTGCTGCACTGTCTCCTCACGTATGTTGTTTCTGATAAGAAGTCTGCTGTCATCCTTATTGTTTCTTTGTACACAAAATGTCCCCCACCCCCACAGCTGTTTTAAGATTTTCTCTTTATCACCGGTTTTGAGAAATTTAATTGTGATCTGTCTTGGTGTAGTTTTGCTCATGTTTCTTTTTTTTCTTTTTTTTGTGAGGAAGATTAGCCCTGAGCTAACATCTGTTGCCAATTCTCCTCTTTTTGCTGAGAAAGATTGGCCCTGGGCTAACATCCATGCCCATCTTCCTCTACTTTATATGTGGGATGCCCACCACAGCGTGGCTTGATAAGCGGTGCATAGGTCTGTGCCTGGGATCCGATCCTGAGAACCCCAGGCCACCAAAGTGGAGCACGCAAACTTAACCGCTATGCCACCAGGCCGGCTCCTGTTCATGTTTCTTGTGCTTGGGGTTCTTGAGCTTATTGAATCTGAAGGTTTGTCATTTTCATTAAGTTTGGAATGATTTCAGCCATTATATTTACATATATTTTTTCTGTCCCCAACCCTCCTTCAGGGACTTAATTACCCATATATTAGGCCACTTGAAGTTGTCCCACAGCTCACTGATGCTCTTTACACTTTTGCTTCTGATTCTTTTTTCTCTCTGTGTTTCATTTTGAGTAGTTTCTATTACCATTCCTTCAAGTCTGCTAATCTTTTCTTCTGGTGTCAATTCCCTGCAGTATATTTTTCATCTCAGACTTTGTAGTTTTCCTCTCTAGAAGTTTGATTTATTTCTTTTTTTAATATCTTCCATGTCTCTAGTTAACTTTTTGAACATAGGTAATTCAGTTGTAATTATTGTTTAATGTCCCTCTCTGCTAATTCTAAAATCTCTCTCAGTTCTGGGTCACTTTCAATTGATTGATTATTCTCCTCACCATGGGTCATGTTTTCCTGCACCTTTGTGTGACTGGTAATCTTTTATTGGATGCAGACATTGTGAATTTTACCTTGCTGGTTGTTGGATATCTTTTTATTTGTATAAATCTTGCACTTTGATCTAGGATGGTGTTAAATTACTTGGAAACAGTTTGATTCTTTTAGGTGTTACTTTTATGATCTGTTAGGTCCAGAGCAGTGTTAAGGGCTAATTGTTCTCTATGACTGAGGCAAGACCTTCCTGAGTACTCTATCAACTGCCTCATGAAGTATGAGTTTTTCCAGTCTGGATAGGGGGAACAGGTGTGATTACCTGCCCTGTATGAATGCCAGGCACTATTCCATCTAATCTTTCACATAGTTCTTTCCCGATGTCAAGTACTTTCCTCATTCTCATGCACTAAATACTCACGGGGAGTCTTCTGTAGTTCTCTAGGGTTCTCTCTCTGTAGAGCTTTCTCCTCTCTGGTAGTCTGTCCTATGAACTCTAGTTTCCTTGGTCTCTCTGGAATCTAAACTCCATCTTCTCCACTCAGGAAGTCTTCCAGGCTTTGCCTCACTTTCTCTTCCCTGTGCTGCATCCTGGAAACTCTCGCAATATGATGGGCTGGGGCTATTTTAGGATTCATCTTATTCCCATCTTTCAGGGATAACTGTCTTTCATTGCCTTATGTCTAGTATCTTGAAAACCATTGTTTCATGTATTTTGTCTTTTTGTGTGTGTGTATGTCAGGCAGGAGGGTAAATCTGGTCTCAGTTACTCCATTTTGGCCGGAAGTGGAAATTAAGACAACGCGTTTGTTTTTTTATTGTGAAAAATATACATAACATGAAATTTACCGTTTGTGATCATTAATTTTATGTGTCAACTTGACTGGGCTATGAGGTGCCCAGATATTTGGTTAAACATTATTTCTGAGTGTGTCTGTGAGGGTGTTTCTGGGTGAGATTAAATTTGAACTGGTAGACTGAGTAAAGCAGATTGCCCTTACCCAATGTGAGTGGGCCTCATCCAACCCACCGAAGGCCTAGATAGAATAAAAAGCTGAGTAAGAAAGAATTCTCTCTGCCTGACTATCTTTGAGTGGGGACATTGGTCTTCTCCTTCCTTTGTTCTCCATTTCAGACTGGAACTTTTACCACCAGCTCTCCTGGGTCTGGACTTCTCAGCCTCCATAACTGCATGAGCCAATTCCATATAATATATATGTCCTATTGGTTCTATTTCTCTGGAGAATCCTTACTAATACACCATTTTAATAACCCTTTTTAAATGCACCATTCACTGACATTAAATACATTCACAATGTTGTGCAACCATTACCACTAACCGTTTTGAGAACTTTTTATCATCTCAACCAGAAATTCTGTACCTATTAAACAATAATTCCCCCTTGCCCCTTCCCACCATCCTCTGGTAACCTCTATTCTTCTTTCTGTCTCTATGAATCTGCCTATTCTATGTATCTCATAAATGAAATCACACAATTTGTCTTTTTGTGTCTGGGTTATTTCACTTAGCTCACAGTGCTGGTAAAAGGGATCTGAGGAGCTGGGGGTGGGTTGGGGCACAGTGTTTGGTACAATATCTAGGGAAAGCTTGGGCCTCCCCCTCTTCCTCCCATCCCACCTCTCCACCCACCCCCAATGCAAAGTTGGAGCATGTCACTAATACTCACATGCCAATGTGAGTCGGGTTGATTCGATGATCCCACCATCAAAACTAAAGTGTGTCGCTGTGTGTTTACGTGCTGCGAAGCTGTCAGCTTTTTTTCCTTCCTGTTTTTCACAATGACTTCTAATGATCTACATGCAGCTTACCAAATGTGTACTGGATAAAGAAAAAGAAAGAGGTTCCTAAAGCCCTTTCTCCCTCTACAGCAGAGGCTTCAAATGCCAGTAACGGTCAGCCAGGCAGTGTAACAGTGCTCATAGTGGCTAATTCTAGCTTTACTGAGCGCTTACCATGCGCCAAGCAGCATTCTAAATGCTTAACATTCATCATCTCATTTAACGCACAACTGTACAAAGGAGCCACTATTATCATCTCCATTTTATGGATGAGGAATCTAAGCTGACAAATAGTGGCGCTGGGGCTTGAACCCAGGCTCTCTTGACTCCAGGGAGTGAGCTCTTAACCTGTGTAATTAACAGTGAAAGGGTTAATTTCTCATGTGTTAAATAACAACCAAGATTCGTGAAATAAAATATTTAGCAATACAAGGAGAAACATGAGAAACTGTTTTATTGGAAATATTCTAACACATTTTCTGAACAGTAATCAAAAAATAAATAAGGACATAGAGGATATGAACATATAAATTTTTTACCCTGAAAACAAATAGTATACCGTCTTTTCAAGTTTCATGGACAGTGAGAAATTCAATAAATATTAAGCTACAGAGAATATTTTGGTAAATTTTGAAAAGTAGAAATTCTAGAAGCCAGTCTGTGATCAAAATGCAATACAACTAACAATAGTATAAAACACACCACTTAGAAATTGAAGACCATAAATAGCATCTCAAAATACCCTTAGGACAAGAAGTAAATCAAGAATAAAAAAACAAACTATTTAGAAAATAATTTTAAAAAATAGGATACAGTCAAAGCTATCTGCAGAGGTAAAAATCAACAGCATTAAATGCTTGTAGTGTCAGAAAGAGAAAAATAAAACAAATGAATTAAGCATGCAAGTTACGATTTTGGAAAAGAGTATAAAAACAGCCCTCCCAAAATGGGAGAAAGGAAATACTTGAAATAGAAAGCAGAACAAACAAGCACACACCCAGAAGCCTAGGAGTAGGAAATATGTGCCTTCCAGCCTGTAGACAGAGAAGTATGTCGCCATGCTCCACATGGACTTGGTCCTCTGACGTGTGTCCTCTGTCCTCCCCCTTCTCTCTGCTCATGCTCTGCCCGGTCTTCTCGTCTACTCATGAGGCTTCAGCTCCCTTCTCTCTGTCAGCACCACATCTTGTACACACTGTGCCTCTCTTGTGACACCTACATGTGCTCTACAATAAATTCTTTCCACTTATGACTCCCTTTCTATTAGACTCGAAGTCTTCAGGACAGAAACCATGTTCTGATCATTACTGTATCCTCAGGGCCTGGGATGTGGTGGGTCCTTAATAAATGTGTGCTGAATGAAAGAAGGAGTGGCTGTGCTCAAGCACTGATTTATGAGTTGCATCTGGTCCCCCAGAGCGGCTTCTGTCCCCCCTGCCCAGCCACAGGCCCTAAGCCAGTGTCATGAGGCCTAGAATGAATTATTTCAACAATAAGAGGACTAACTACGGGGTATCTGCCTAATGGGATATAATGCAACCCCTAATGATTGTGTTGGCAATGTCAATAAAATATGAGGAAGTGGGGCTTTGACTTTTTTAATTTCCTCTTTTCCACTGAATAATCAAATATTGCTTTTGTGAAATGGAAAATAGTCCTCTCTACCCTCACAGCCTCGTTCAAATGCCACCTTCTCTGGGGACCCTCCCTGATTTCTCCGACTAGAAACAACCTTGCCTTTCCTGGGCTTCCGGAGCATCTGCCCCTCCCTCTGTTCTCTTAAAGTTTCTGCCTTTGGTTATTTGTGTCTCCAAACAGGCTGTCGACACCCTCTAGGCAGCGTTACAGGTCTCCTGCACAGCATCACCCCTGGTAGGTGGAGGATGCGCTAGGATGTTCATCCAGACTCAACACATCTTCCTTCACATGTGTGGGGGTGCAGGGTGGAGTGGGGAGGGGCAACATACAGGTTTGAATGTGCAGTTGCCTGGGTGACAGACACAACGCTGAATTCAAAGCATGCTGGGGCAGAGGATCATGTTCCCCAAACAGACTCCTGCAAACCTCAAGGACCAGCCCTCACTCACACCTACATTGCACCTGGCTGAGAAAAGGTCCCAGAAGCAAGTTATGTGGCTTCAGCCAAAATGAGGTGGGGAGACAGGGGTTTGCTGTCATATGACCTGGGGCTGATAAAGTGCAGTTGAGGCAGATGTTTTGATCATCTTTTTTGTGCCCAGATGAACAAGTAGAGGGCATTCCAGGCACAGGGATCCATCTGAGCAACCTCCAGTGGCAACAGGCAGGCAGATTTACTTTAGAAAAAACCATAGTATTAGTCACCCCTGTGACCCTCCAAATCATCCTTACTTGGCTGTCAGAACAATCTTTCTAAAACTCAAATCATACCCTGTCACTCACTCCCCTACTCAGAGCCTTTCAATAGTTCCCCATAGCCCTCAGGATTTGGCCTGACATTCCAGGCTCCATGTGATCTGGTCCCCACAGACCTCTCCAATGCCATCTCCTGCCACACAACCCTACACCCCAAAACAGTGAACTCGTTCAGTCTTCCCAGTCTGGCCCATCTCTCTCCTCACTACACATTCTCCCCTTACAGCATTTCATCCAGGACCATGGATTCAAAAATCATCCATATGTGGCAACTCCTAACTTTTCTTCTGGTCTGGACTTCTCTCACCAGCTCCAGAACGTTCTTATATGTAATTGTCTACTTGACATCGTCACTTGGATGTCAAAGGCATCTCAAACTCAACTGTCTAAAATACCCATCCTACCTGACCCCCTTATTCTGCTTGTCTTCCTTCATATTAGTAAATGTCACCATCCACCCAGCCGCTCCAGTCAGCCTGACTTCTCCCCCTCTGACCGCTCACACATTCACTCCACCACGAAGTCCTGCCAATTCTACCACCAAAGTTTCTCGAACATCCATCCATTCCCTCTGTCCTATATGTCACTGCCCTAGGCTAAGGGATGTCCCCCACCTGGACTACACAAAAGCCTCCTAATGGGTCTCCCCGCTTCCTTGTCTGTGCCCCTGCAATGCATCCTCACACAGTGGTCAGGGTGGTCTTACACGCAAATTGATCATGCCACTCCATTGAAGTTGGGATAAAATCCAGGCTTCTAGTTTTAAGGGGCTCCCACCGGCCAAATCTGGGACAGTTTAAGCACCCAAATAATTAAGGTTAGTAACTATAAAATTATTGGGAAATTATAGAAATCTAAGAGTCCCTGCTACTAATAAATATATAAATAAAAGGGCAGAAGAAGGAAGGCAGAAGGAGGAAGTGCTGCAGTTGAAGAGTCATCATTTTGTAACCATCATGATAAAGATTGATTTGACTCGGGAAGAATCATCAATAGATGTTAAATCTCATCTATATCATAATCTATGAAATAGGATATCTGTGTGGTTGTAACATATCTCCCTGATTGCTTGTAAGTTACAAGGGAAAAATAATAACTATAGATTGGAGAAATCAGACAAAATTAAAATCACCAAGGAAGAGCAGATAGACATTGTGTGCCTCTTGTTGTCACACTGAGAAGGACACAATATGACTTATGCAGTCTTCCAGCCTGGAACGCATAACCCATATCCAATAATGAAGAAATAGCAGACAAACCCAAAATGGGGAACATTCTATTAAAGGAAAAGACTGCATTCTTCCATAAGGTCAATGTCATAAAAGACAAAGAAAGGCTAACTATTCCACATTAAAGGAGACTAACGAGAAATGACAACTTAATGCAATACATCATTTCTAGATTGGATCCTGGACTAGAAGGAAAAATGATATACAAAGGATATTATTGAGGCAATTGACAAAATGGATGGCAAATTAGATACATACTGCATCAATGTCAAATTGAGCGAAGTGGGTAACTGTACTGTGTTGTGGTAGGAAATACGCACTGTAAGAATTTAGAGGTAAAGTAACATGATGTATTCGAATTATTTTCAAAGAGTTCAGAATAGAGCAAGTAATTTCAACAGGTGAATTTGGGGTAAAGGACATACAGATGTCCTTTGTACTATTCTTGTAACTTTTCTGTAACTTTGAAGTTATTTCCAAATAAAAAGTTAACCAAAAAATCCAGACTCCTTACCACGGTCCACAAGGTACCTGCCACTGTCTCCGGCCAGTCTGACCTTGACCACGGGCCCCAGCACACTCAGCTCCATTGACACGGGCTGCCTTTCAGTTCTCCCAACATACGGGGCTCTTCCCTGCCTCTGGGGTTTTGTGCAAGCACCAACTCTTGCCTCTATATGGAATTCTCTTCCCCCAGCTCAGTTCTCAGGCTTACAGTAATTGTCACTTTCTCAAAATCCCCAACCTAATATAGATCTATTATATCCTTTCATAGCACCATGAACTTTTCCTTCACACTACTTATCACAGTTTGTAAGAGTTTGTATTTTGGGAGGATTGCTTAATGTCCGTTGTCTTTAGTAGCCTGAAGCCAGCGATCCTGTCTGTTATACTCAGGAATGTATCCTCCACTCCTGCTACTGGACCTGGCACACTGCCAGGCATTTAGTAGACAGCTGATTAAACGATGAATTCCATCCTCCAAGTTCACCCCCAGACTGTTGGCAGTTCTCAGAGAACACGCCCTACAGTCCTTCTCTAGCCCCAAGACAGTTCTTGGGACTTCATCTATGAAGGCTTCTGGATTTTCCACTGCTACGCCAGTATTTGAAACTAAAAGACCATGGTAAGGAGGAAGGGCGACTTGGAAAGAGAGGTATGTTAAGGCAGAGGATAAATTCAGTCGGGAACCTGGAACCTCAGAGAGGGGAGGCTCTTGGAGGCAGTTGGCTCCAGTCAAGGAGGCAGTTGGCTGGATCAGGCTGGCGCTCAGAGGGGCAGTCTGGATTAGAATGAGAGATGACAGCAGCTAAGGCTGCAGGCATAAAGAAGACCCTTCACACCCGTACAAAAGAAAGAGAAAAGAGTCCAAGACTGGGACCCAGAGCACCCGGACTTAAGGGCTAAGCAGAGAAAAACATCCCTGGAAGCAAAGAAACAGTGTCCAGAAAAGTAGGAGTAATGTCGGGAGAGAGAGAAAATTGTCACAGAAGGTAAGAGAAGAAGCCACTTAGGTGCTAAAACCCACACATTTGTGCTTCCTTCTGCCTTGTTTAGCTCGGCATCTGGCACCTGGTGAGTTGAGGCAGCCTGGCAGGGGTTAGGGCTTGGACTCTGTCTGAATCCTGACTCCACCACATGTAGTCTGTGTAACCTTGGGCAACGAACTTAGCTTTCCCAGACTCCAAGTCCTTTTTTTGCAAAACAGAAGTAGTGCTGGTATTTACTTTATGCGGCTGCTGTCAGGATTACACAAGATCACCCTTGGAAAACCCTTTGATCCATGTTTGGTCTACAGCCTAGGATTGGATGAGCATCATTGGTGCGTGCACAGCAGAAGCAGGATGCCCTGGTTCTGGTTAACAGGAATGTTTCCTAAGTTCAGCCAATAACAGGGCTTCAGACAAGAGTCAAAGAGCCCCCTCATCACCTTCTATTACATGTCCCTTCTCCGGACTCAGTCCCTACTAAACGAGCCTATAGTAGGCAGGTTCTGTTTAACATTGTCCTTTCTCCAAAACCTCCTTCGAGAAAATTGGCTTTCCCCCTGTCCCCCAGCTGTGCCCCAAGTCAGATGATGCCAGAGTTTGCCTACTTGATTGCAACTAAACCCTGTTTTCCAGGTAACCATGGTGACACCTCCTCCTCATCACAGCTACCTTCTATGGATAGAAGTATTCTCCGGCCCCTTCCTTGGAGACACCACCAATGTCTGCCAGTAGCTTCTGACCATCCCATCTCTGAAGGAAAGATAAGCATGTGGATACCATTTGACAGCTTAGAAAGCACTCCCACCACACAACCCCCCTTTCACCCTCACAACTGCCCTGTGAGGTAGATACAGCAGATAATGACGACACTGGTCCACATTTATCAAGCATTTACAGTGTACCATGCTCTGTGGTGAGCATTTTCATATACGATCTCATTCAAACTCATCAAAACCCTATGAAATGGGCTCAATCAGTTTTCCCATTTTACAGAAGAGAAAAATGAGGCTCAGAGTGGTTAGAATTTGCCCCACATCAAAGAGGTAGTAAGTAACGGATTCAAACCTCAGGCTGACTCTAAAGCCACACTTGAAACTCTTCCACAGTATTGCCTCACAAAGCAAGTATATTATTTCCCAGGCCTCATTCTACCCATTAAATTGAAGCTCAGAGAGGTAAAGTGACTTACCCAAGGTCTCACAACCAGCCACTGGCAGAGCTGGGATCCATAATTGGATATTCTGGCTCCGAGGTCCCTGAAGTCGTGAAGGTTCAGCGACTGGGCTTGACGATATATTAGGTAATTATTTCTGCAGCAGACTTGCCTTGCCAATCCAGCTCAGCCCAGAACAGTATTTCTATGCAGGAAGTCCTTCCTGACGTTTTTCGGGAAATTTGTTTTTCTGAATCCCAAGAACAATCAGTCAAGAAATTGGGAAAATAGGATAAAGTATTATTATTCTCCTGTGAGAATTAATGCTTAACAATAAACATTGAGGCATTCCTGGTTTAAAGGAATCCACTGACGTCAAGTAGAAAGCAAGAGAAGGAAACGCCAACACACAGAGTTCAAGGTTAAGATAGACATTTCTGGAACTTGGGACAGAAGCACATAGAAGTGGTCATAACCTAATTTGTCTTTTTTGTAGCTGTTGCCATATTAAAAGTGTTTTCGTGGCCCTCTCTGTTGTTAACAGTGAGTCATTCTCACAAATAAAATAAATATTAATCTGTTTACATGTATCATATTTTTTATACAAACCCTATGAATGATGTTTCAAGAAATAACACGTTTGGGAAACAAGTCCTTAAATTGGCAGTTTCAACACATGATTCTGTGTAGTGCAGTTAATCTTGTTGAATATTTAAATGTTTTGTTATTTGAATACTACCCAATAATGTTCTCTGGTACTTTCTGGTTTTTGAGTATTTGCTATAGCCTACAGTTCTTTGTAACTACTACTAAATACGTATTTCTTATTTATTAAAAAAAATACAGAAAGTTATGAAAAATACAGAATAATATGATTCCAGGAATTGTTAAGAATTCCAATTTTTCAGTCCCAAATCCTGAATATTAATTATCTGTTGGGAATTTGGAAACCTTAGCCCAGAGGAACTGGATGAACTTCCCAAGGCACCCAGTAGGATGGCAAGCAGTGGGGGGGCCTCTTCCTTGGTCTCCAGGAAGGCTCCACACAGGAGCTGGTCCTGGAGCAGAGCTTCCCTTGCCACCACCCCTCTAAAGGCAGAGGTCTGAGAAGAGGTCATTTCAGGGATCCATGGGCTGAGCCTGAAGCCTTGGCCTTAACATGAAATTTCCATGACATCTCAAGTTTCATCTCAATCATTGGTGCAAAGGTTAATCTCAGGGAGCATCAGCTCACTTTAGTATAAAAAGTGTTTAATATAATTACCACGAGAAAAATGGATGCTCCATAAATGGACGCCCTGTCAAACCTGCACCCTTAACTCTTGTACCAGCAGGAGAAGCCGTGCAGTAGGGCAAGCTATGGAGTCAGGCAAGCAGACCTGGGTCTGAATGCTGCTTCTGCCACATACTGGCTGTGTGACTTCGGGCAGGTCACTTAACCTCTCTGAGACTTAGTTTCTCCATCTGCAAAATGCTGATAATGAGAACAACAATATCACGGGGATGTTCTGAGGATTAAATGAGATAATTCTCATAAATCACAAAGCCTGGCACAGAGTAAGCCCTCAATAAACGGGAGACGTTATTATTTCCTAGTTTGACAGGCCCAGCAGCGGAGTCGGCAAGAGCGAGCTTAGTGAAAGCCCTTGGAACCACTCACAGGGCTCATTCGCCCTCGGCCTTCTCCAGGTGGGGATCTTCCAGGTCTTCCAGGTCTTCTCGGGGCGGCTCAAGGCTGCGCCAGAAGCCTCGGGCCCTCCCCCCTGGCCCAGGCCGCCTGCCCGGTCCCACGCGGGTCCCGCGGCGCGAGGAGGCCAGGCGGGCGCCTGGGCAGAAAGGCCCCTCGCCCACGTGGGTTGCCAGGGGACCGGCGACGTTGGCGCCGGGTGGAAGCTCTTGCTCCGCGTCCTCGGGAGATGGCGGTAACTGGCCCGCAGGCCTGGCATCCGTGGGCTTTCCGGGCAGGTGGGGGGACGGGGGGGCGGGGTGGGGGGACGGGAGGCAGGGTCGGGAGACGGGGCGAGGGAGGGCGGGCCGCGCAGCGTCTCCGCGTGTGCCGGGCCTCCCCGGGTGCGGCGGGCGGACGCTGCGGTGCTGCCCCGCTCCCGGGCTCCTGGGCTGCTGGCCGGAGTGGGAGCGCTGGTGCGGGAGGAGGTGGCACTGCGGCCCGGCGCCCACTCCGCCTTCCGGCGAGGCCAGGGCCTCTGGCTGCGGTGCGTCCCCAGGCGCTGGGTGGGGTCTGAGTTGTGGCCGAAGCCCTTCCCACACTTGGGGGGCTGGTGGGCTCGCTCGCTGGGCGAGAACCGGGGGCGAGCGAGATGGGTGCTGCGACCTTGGGTTCGGGGCAGGCTAGGGCCGCTTGCCCCCGATGGTCCCGCGGTGGCTGTCGAGCTGGGAAGCTCTTTCCCCCTCGGGGCACGGGTGGGTGGCTGGATCTTGGGGCGGCCAACGGAGGCCAAGGCCTCGCCTTGCTTGGGGAGCCGGCTCACCTCCCCTTCCCCTGGGGTATCGTCCGGGGTGCCCTCGGGGACTTGCTTCCTCCCCCAGGGGCTCTGGTGTCCGGCGGCACCGCGGAACTGGGCCGGGCATTTGTCCGCAGGCCCCTCCTGGGAAGGAGCCTCCTGAGGGGCTCTGTTTTCAGGCCTTTCTCCTGGAACGCTCTCCTTGTCATCCTCACTCCCGAGTCCTGCAGGGAGAAAAGAAGAACCTGGGTAGTTTCTCCTCACCCCACCCAAGAATAGGAAGACCCTGCCTTGGAAGTCCTAAATAGGGCACCTTGGTGGAAAGTCTTTGCAGACAAAGTTCTGTATTTCTGACAGCAGGCAGAGGTTGAGGCGGTGCCTTGTGGGAAACCCGTAGGAGCTCAGTTTCTGAAACTTGGCAGGGCTGGGCAGCTCTACACTTACCGTGTGATTTTAGGTAAGTTCTATAACTTCTTGCAGTCTCAATGTGTTCAGCTATAAGGTGGGGATAATGGTAAGGGCAGCCTCAGAGGATTGTCTCTGTGGTCAGGGGATCCACAGATGGTTAGGAAGGCAGTGATACATTAAATTGTAAAGATCAATATAAATCTGTACCTTAAAGAAAATGTTTTCCAACTCTGTTACTACCAAGTGAGGTCCAGTACCCCCCACTAACTCTCAAATATATCCCTAATGCCCAGATATTGGTGTCTTATATTATTTACCAGTAAAATAACCAGGAGGGTAGCTGATTTCATTTCTTGAGATAAGAAAAATCAAGATGGGTCTACAAGCATCCTCTTGATGCCAGAAAGCAAGGATATTTTCAAGGATGTCAGGGGTAATGTTACAAGGACAAAGATGCTAATTAAATGGACTACCACTGTCCAAGCTGTAACAATTTGAGCACCCTAAAACATATAATAATCATTATGCTTAAGTGAAATGTCTGGGAAAGGCTGAGTCCATAAGCTACTCAAAAGTAGAAAGTTAATATAAAGTCTTCAAAAAGGTAGTTGTATTATCTACAACAGGTGATGAGACATATTTTGATGATTTTTATAAGTAGGAGAGTGTAAATATATGGATATTTTGTTTCTTCTTTTCCTCTATTTACAAGGCATAAATATGAACTTGTTTCTGTCTGTGCAAGGAGGAAAGAACAGACCCAGGAAACTCTGAGTCAGTCCAGCGAACCTGGGAAAAGCAGGGTTACCATGACTGGACAGCACTGAGGAATACATAAAGTAACCAGGTAGAAGGAGATTTCAACACTCTTCTGAAATGATGAATTTTCCATTTGTCTTGATGAGAACTAACTTAAGCATACTTAGTTCCTCATCTCCTAAGAAAATAGTTCTCAACCTGAAGAACTTTAAAAAATACTGATTTACAGGTCCCATCACAAAATATCCCCAGATTCTATGATAAAGGATTAATATTCAAAATATATAAAGAATTCCTACAACTTAACAACAATAAAACAAACAACCCCACTGAAAAATGGGCAAAGAATTTGAAAAGACATTTCTCCAAAGAACATACACAAATGGCCAAAAAGCACATGAAAAGATGCTCAACATCATTAATCATTAGAGAAATGCAAATCAAAACTACAATGAGATACCATCTCATACTCATTAGGATAGCTACTCTCAAAAAAAAAAAAAAAGAAAGAAAGAAAATAACAAATGTTGATAAGGATGTGGAGAAATTGAAACCCTTGTGTTGGTAGAAATGTAAAATGGTGCAGCTGCTATGGAAAACAGTATGGCAGGCCCTCAAAAAAGATCTAGCAATTCTACTGCTGGGTATATATCCAAAAGCACTGAAAGCAGAGTCTCAAAAAAAATATTTGAACACCTTTGTTTATAGCAGCATTATTCACAATAGTCAATGGATGGAAGCAACCCAAGTGTCCATTGACGGATGAATGGATAAACAAATTGTGTATATACATACAATGGAATAATATTCAGCCTTGAAAAGGAAGAAAATTCTGCTACATCCTACAACATGGATGAACTTTGAGGACATTATGTTAAGTGAAAAAAGCCAGTCACAAAACAAGTAGTGTATGATTCCACTTATATGAAGTACCTAGAGTAGTCAAATTCATAGAGACAAAAAGTGGAATGTGGTTGTCAGGGGCTGGGGAGGAGGAAATGGGAGTAACTGTTTAATGTATACAGAGTTTCAGTTTTGCAGGATGAGAAGAGTTCTGAAGATGGATAGTGCTGATGGTTGCACAACAATGTGAATGTACTTAATGCAACTGAACTGTACACTTAAAAATGGTTAACATGGTAAATTTTATGTTATGTGTATTTTCCCATAACTGGAAAAAAAAAATCCCCAGATTATAATGTGCAGCCAGGTTTAAGATCCTTTGTCAGGAGAAGGGCAGGAAAGGGTATGTGTGAAACTTTGGTGACCTTACCAATCATAAGTTAATAATGAAATACATAGGTTATAATAGTGCCAACAGAGCAGATCAATATATCATAATGAAAGGACACTGGGTCAGGTATTAACAGCCATACAAAACTTGAATGTAGCATCTCTGAGAAAGACGCCAAGATTCAAAAATTAATACCTGTATAAAAATCATTTATATGTATGGATCTTATTTGGATTCTGATTCAAAAAAAAACTGAAAAAAAATTTAGTTGGCATTCATGGGACATTTATTCAAATTGAAAATTTGAATACACTGGATATTTGATATTAAGGAATTATTAAAATGTTTTAGTTGTGATAATGGTGCTGTGGTTTACATCTTTATCTTTGAGAGAATCATACGGAAATAATTACAGATAAAATTCTATCGTCCTGGGCTTTGCTTCAAAATGATAAGGGAGGAGAGTGAGTGACCATGAATTGAAATTGTTAAAGCTAAGTGGTTGGTTCACGGAGATTCCATATATTATTATATTTACTTTTGTATTTGTTTGAAATTCTCCATAATAAAAAGATTTTTTAGAAAAAGCATACAAAATAAAGAAAGAGACTTAAAAGTCCCACAAGGTAACAAGAAAAACTTTACCATAAAAAGGCGCCAGCGGGGCCAACCCGGTGGCATAGCGGTTAAGTTCCCACGCTCTGCTTCAGTGGCCTGGCGTTCGCAGGTTCGGATCCCGGGCGTGGACCAGCCATGGCTTGTCAAGCCATGCTGTGGCGGCGTCCCATAGAGAGTAGAGGAAGATGGGCACGGATGTTAGCCCAGGGCCAAGCTTCCTCAGCAAAAAGAGGACGATTGGCATCGGATGTTAGCTCAGGGCTAACCTTCCTCACGAGAAAAAAAATGCGCCCGGGCTAATGATCAGCAGTTCAGGTTTGAATACTTAGAACTGTGCAACCTGATCCTGTGTCCCTGGCCAGAACCTGCAGCCTCAGCTTATTCTGAGACAGTTTCCTTTCTCTTTTGGGTCTAGTAGGATTACAAAAACTCTAGGAAGGTATAAAAACAATAACAGGTAGAATTACTAAAACCCTAGAATGGTGTAAAAATTGGAACCTCAGGAAGGTGCGGGAATAAGGATAAGAAAAAGTTAAATCCATGGTTTTAGCACTTTTATAACCAGTTTTGTTTTGTTTTGTTTTTGTGAGGACGATCAGCCCTGAGCTAACATCCATGCTAATCCTCCTCTTTTTTGCTGAGGAAGACCGGCTCTGAGCTAACATCTATTGCCAATCCTCCTCCTTTCCGCCCCCCCCCCAAAGCCCCAGTACGTAGCTGTATGTCATAGTTGCACATCCTTCTAGTTGCTGTATGTGGGATGAAGCCTCAGCATGGCTGGACAAACGGTGCGTCGGTGCGCGCCCGGGATCTGAACCCCGGGCCGCCAGTAGCGGAGCGCGCTCACTTAACCGCTAAGTCACGGGGCCGGCCCTTATAACCAGTTTTGATGGTAGGGTTTTAATAAATTCTATAATTACTCTATTTGTGTATGCTTAAAGCATAAGTGTAGTCAAAAGAATCAGCCATATTGAATTTGTATTTGCAGTTTAAATTATTTAAGATAATTTAATTGGTCAAATTTGTAATCAAAGCCTACATCCCCTATGGAAAAAAAAATGGCTTTCAATTTTTTCTTTTTTGTTAAATAGAGTCTAATAAATTGAGCATTCAACAGAGTATAGAATGTAGTGGGTATTTCTGTCCAGCCCAGAAGCCTCTTGAATGTGAAATAATCAAGAGATGGGTTCTTACTTCACTGTAAAGGAGAAGATGCGTAAAACCCTTGGCACAGGGCCCGCAGCACAGGATGCTCTCAAATCTGGTTCAGATGAGCTAATTTATTGGAAAGAGAAGGGGGAGGTAGCAGACATCAGAGAGGCAGAGCACCGAGAGGAGCTCTCACAGGCATGCTGGCTGCCTAGCTCATCAGGTAGTTATTCTCTCACTCAGCAGATGCTAACTGTGCACCAAGAAAGTGCCAGGTACTGGAGATACATGGTGAACGAGACAGGGCCTGTCGTTTGTCCTCCAAGCCCACTGGCCATCCTCTTTTAGCCACCACCAACTCCCTCCCACGCTTTTCCCTTCAGGCCATTTCCATGAATAGAACTAAGACATTCCAGGCCTGGCCTCTTCCCTGTCCCAGGTTGGACCACAGAGAAGCCCTGGCTTCTAGTCAAGAAGCAGAGAGCAAAGGGCTCAATCCACGGCACAGGAACTCAGCTAATCTCCGCATCAGTGGTTAGGAGCGTAGGCTTCAGATCAAATGGCATAGGTTTGAGTCCTAACTCAGCTTCTTTTTATCCATGACCTTGGGCAAGTAATATAACATCACTGGGCCTCAGTTTTCTTGCCTATCTAGTGAGATAATAATCCCTATTTGACAGGGTTCCTGTGAGGATTGAATGAGATTATGTATATATGTGAGTGTGTGTGTGTGTTATATATATATATATGATCTATATCTATACATGTACATAGATACAGGCACTGAGTAACATCAGTGGCTGCTGTTATTACCTTAATATTGCAGTTACGTCAGGGTTTGCTCCTTGGAAGATCTGGGATATTTGCTTATGAATATAACCAAACAGATTAGATCAGACCAATGGCAAAAACGTTTTTTTTTCTGAATATTAATTCATCACCCTATTCAGGCCAATTGATGGCCATTTTATGTCACATTTCCCCCAAATCATCAACAGATAAAAATAAACCAATGAAGAACGTCAGAAAGAAGGGTTCTGGGAAAAAATGTCTCCAGAGAAGACAGTGTGGGACAGTGGTTGGAATGCAGAGGGTGTATCTGATGCCACAGGGATCAGGGCCACTGCTCACAGTTGTGCAAGTTATGCACTGCACAACTCTTGGAGGTGCCATTCACTTCCTGGTAGCGATCTATATAGTTATTACGCCAAATTTCCAACAGATGGCAGTAAGTTGTTTAAGGAAAGGGCACCTTTTTCTAATTCACACAAAATTGTTAAGAAATTATGAGCCAGCTGAGGATTTGACTGCGATCTCTCCAAAGGAGAGAGCATGTACCACCCTTTCTTGTCTTTTGTGCCTGGCTAGGATCTAAGAAACCTGTGGCAGAGAGGGATTGCCTTCTCTTAAGGTCTGGGGCAAAGATGGGGATTCCTTGTGTGGTAGGCAGAATTCTAAAGATAACCCCCTAAAATGCCTGTCCCCTGGTTATTCAATCAAACATTAATCTAGTGTGTCTAGATGAATGCTGTGAAGGGATTCTGCAGATGTAATTAAAGTTGCAAATCAATTGATGTTAAGATACGGAGATTATCACCCCATCAGTTAGCCATTTAAAAGCAGAGTTTTCTCCAGCTGGTAGCAGAAGAAAAAGTCGGAGACTTGAAGCACAAGGGGGATTTGAGCCACTGCTGGCTTGAATTGAAGGGAGCCACGTGAGGAAGAATGCAGTGGCCTCTAAAGAGCTGCCCCCAGCTGACAGCCAGCAAGGAAACATCGAACATAGTCCTACACTGCAAGGAACTGAATTGGGCCAACAGCCTGAACTTGCTTCTAAGTGGATTCTTCCCCAGAGCTTCTACATAAGCGCTCAGCCCTGTCAACACCTTGACTTTGGTCTTATGAGACCCTAAGCTGAGAACGAAGTCAAGCCCATAGGATCCGACCTATAGAACTGTGAGATAATAAATGGGTGTTGTTTTAAGCTACTAAGTTTGCAGTTATTTGTTATGCAGCGATGGAAAACTAATACACTTGGTTTCATGAAGGTGCTCAGCTGGAGAGAACGTGGGAACCCCTTCAGGAAAGGGCTATAGCATCCCTCTCGCGTAATGTTGGTGGGGAGAACACATTCCTCACTCCTGATGTGTCCTTTTATGTAGAGGAGGAGGACTGGTGTACACTCCTGCCTTTCCCCACCTCCTGACTGACTTAGGAAGGAGAAATGATGTATCCATATACCAGTTCCTTTCTCTGCTTTTCCCCTTGAGAGTGCACCCGCCAGCTAGAACTTGGGTTCTGCTCTACTCCTCCACGTCCCAAGTTTCACAAAGGGAGGGTTGTTACAGTCCAGTGCTGCCAATGACCATGGATGGATAAATCATTAATTCTGGGATTTACTAACATGGCCCCAAACTCAAGAAGAGGGGTAAAAATAATGGGCACCCTCCTCTCCCTGGAACAGCCTCTCCACTCTACTCACCTTTGAGGACCTGGATGGGAGCTGCACAGGTACACGGACTTGAGAAGACTGCTGCCTGCACTTGAACCCATAAGTGAGGCTTCCTCTTAGTGTCTCAGCAGTAGGATAATGGCCTTCAAATTTGTTCAATATTGGCATAACAGCCCATAACAGGGCTGAATTATGTCCCACTCCCCCCCCCAAAAAAAAAATTCATATGCTGATGTTCTAAATCCTAGTACCTCAGAATGTGACTATTGGAGACAGGGTCTTTGAAGAGGTAATTAAGTTAAAATAAGGTCATTGGGGTGGGCCCTAATCCAATATGACTGGTATCCTTCTAAGAAGAGGAGATTAAAACACAGACACACAGAGGGAAGATCATGTGAAGACACAGGGAGAAGATGGCTATCTACAAGCCAAGGTGAGAGGTCTCAGAGGAAACCAACCCTGCTGACATCTTGATCTTGGACTTATAGCCTCTAGAACTGTGAGAAAATAAACTTCTGTTTCAGTCACCAGTCTAGGGCACTTTGTTATGGCAGCCCAAGCAGATGAATACACTGGCCCACTAAGAGGAAGCTGTTGCCTTACACCACTTACCTCTGTTTGCAAGAACCTAATATCCTGTTCTGACTGCTAGGAGTAAATAAAATCATGAGCAGTTAAAGAAAAGCTAACAGCTCATCTAAGGGGACTCAGAAACCAAGCTGGGCTCCTGGATGAAATGGCTCCAAATTGAAGTAAAACTGATTGAGGGGGACAGTTATAAAAGGTTACAAGAGCTCAAAGTTCTTTGTCACCAATCTTCCAATCCTGTACCTTCCAAGACCCTGACCATCCAGCTAAACCATTAGCAACTGCCCATGAATTAGTATAGGTGTGCACTTCTGGCCATTTCTCATGCCAGACATAGGGAACAACCAAATGCACTGCTCGCAGTTCTGTCCACTGCAAGGATTTTCTTCACCGCTGTCCTTCAGGTTCACCCAAGTGGGGTTGTGGTGCTGCAGCTCTCCACTGTCAGGTCATAACAGCATATAAGACAGACTCCTCTGTAAACAGTCTTGAGTTGTTTCTTCCTTAGTCAGCTGGGCATAAGGGACACCCCAGGGGGTCATAGGCATTGACTGAGGGAGAGAAGACTGTGCAACAGGAGCCACCTGTTTATGTAAATGGCTCATACCTTCTGGACCTTTCCAAGCCTGGTCTCTTATACACCATTTCCACTTAATGACAGATTGCTGCTGCGCACACCCAACCTTATGGTTGGGTTGGTCAGACAACACCCCATTCATGATGAGAAGCTCAGGTTGCATGGTCACCCGATGTCCCCTGGTTAGGTGTTCAGTTCCTTCTAAGTACCAATAGCAAACCAGAAGCTGTTTCTCAAAAGTAGAATAGTTGTCTGTAGAAAAGGGCCTACACTTATTAAAAATCCTGTGAGCTGTGGTGTGATTCTGCTATTGGTGCTTGCTAGAGCTTCCATATGGCATCCCTGTTTGCCGTGGACATTTTGAGTGTGACTGGCTCTGCTGGACCATAAGTACCAAGTGGTAGGGCAGCATGTACTGCAGCCTGAACCTGCTGCAGAGCCTTCTCTTGCTCTGGTCCCTACTCAAAACTGGCACCTCACAGGGGACTCTGCTGATGAGATCTGTTGCCCCCCAAACCTAATAGGCCTACCAAGCATTGCGCCTCTTTGGGGGGCAGTAGGTTGCATGAGGTGCAACTTGTCTTTCACCTTGGAGGAGACATCTTTACATACTCTAGACCACGGAATCCCTAGAAACTTCACTGAGCTGGCAGATCCCTGAATCTTTGGTGGGGTTTATCTCCCACTTTCTAGTTTGCATATGTCTTACTAAGGCAATTAAAGTACTTGTTACTTCCTGCTCATCAGTTCCAATCATGTTATTAATATAGTGGACCACCGTGGCTTAGCGGTTAAGTGCTTGCGCTCCGCTACTGGCGGCCCGGGTTCGGATCCCGGGCGCGCACCGACGCACCACTTCTCCAGCTATGCTGAGGCTGCATCCCACATACAGCAACTAGAAGGACGTCCAACTATGACATACAACTATCTACTGGGGCTTTAGGGGAAAAATAAAAGGAGGAGGATTGGCAATAGATGTTAGCTCAGAGCTGGTCTTCCTCAGCAAAAAAAGAGGAGGATTAGCATGGATGTTAGCTCAGGGCTGATCGTCCTTGCCAAAAAAAAATATATATATATATACATATAGTGGACCAATGTGATTTTTGTGGAACATTAAGAGGATCAAGATCTCTGCAGTCTATATTATGACAGAGCAGAACTGACATAGCCCTGAGGCCACCAGAAGATACATGGTGGCCTTGCCAGCTAAAAGCAAATTACTCTGGTGGACCTTGCATATTGGCATGCAGAAAAAGCCAGGTCGATAGCTGCATACCAAATACGGGGGGCCAGGTTGATTTGTTCCGGGAAAGATACCAAATCTGGGACAGCAGGTGCAGTTGGAAGTATCACCTGATTAAGTTCATGATGGTCCATAGTCATTCTCCAAGATCCATCTGACGTCTGCACAGGCCACACTGGTGAGTTAAATGGGTATGTTAGGTCTCACTACCCCTGCTTCTTTCAATTCTTTGACGGTAGCATGAACCTCTGCACTTCTCCCAGGGATGTAGTGTTTTTACTGATTTGTTGTCTTTGTAGGGAGAGGAAGTTCAGGGGCTTTCGCTTAGCCCTTCCTACCATATTGGCCCCCAGTCTGTGGGTCAGAGAGCCTATGTGGGTATTCTGCCACTATGTCAGTTTTCAATTTATTGCCTCTCAGCTCCATATTCACTCTCCAGAATCTGTTTTGAGATAATGGGCTGGACTATTTATGCATTTCTCCTTGCACCGAGCATGATGTTAAGCTTTGTCAGTAGAGGGCGCTGGAGGGACATTGAAAGAGAAAGGGGATGCTCTTCCTGGTTCTGGTCCCGTTGAGGTTTCCTTTTTCTAGCTCTCGCTGCACAGTTTTGCAGGAGCACATGTATGTGGGCACATCCAGTGGTCCTCTGGCTTAGATGTGTGTCCAGAGTGAGAAGTCCTCTGGGGAGCTCACAGCCCCCAGCTTGCAACCACCACGCCGCACCACCTCTATCCCTATGTAGACACCACAAACCCCAGACCACATGCTGCCTTTGCAGTGAGTGGACTCCTGATGATTGGACTCCTTTTGCACACTCATGGTCTTGACTCTCATGCAGCTTTCTCTAGCACTGAACTCCTGCAGAGCAAGCTTTCTCCAGCACTGACTTCTGCAGCGTGCTGGTTTTCCCCAGCACTGTGCTCTTACCGAGCACACTTTCTCTAACGTTTGACTTTTGCAATGGCAGGTCTTGCTACACCACTTGATTCCCGTATTGGTGCAGCTTTCTCCAGCACTGGGCTCTCGCTGAGTTGCATGCTCTAGTGCTTGACTCCTGTAACGGCATGACTTTCTGCAGTGCTTGATCCCTGCACTGGCAAAGCTCTCTCCAGCACTGGGCTCCTGCGAGTACACTTCCTACAGTCTTGGTTCCAGCAGTGTGCAACTTCACCTGACACCCCAGAGGGCAGATTTCCAGGAAGTCCCATTGGTGAGGCGTGTTAGCGACTTATCTGCCATGCCCTTTCAAATGAAGTCTGGATCTCAGCCTAGATGGGAGAGGACTCTTCCTTGGGTGCTCTATCTCAGCCCTACAGATAGTAACTGATCTTTATATCTGCTACTTCTGTGTTCTTTATAATTGTATTTAGCTCTCATTAGCCAATTCCCTATTATTCCAATCCTCCATTAATAATTCTTTATGATAAACCTCCTCATTGTGGCTTCTGTCTCCTGATTGGATCTTACTGATATGATAATTGGTACTGGGAGTGGTCCCAGGAGATAGACCCGCAAAGATGGGATTTTGCAATTAGTTTGGTCACACACTTGGGCTTGAGCAGTGTTGAACTCTTTGCCAACAGGAAATGGGATGCTAGTAATCCACCGTGTGCACTGGCATCACAGTTAAAGCTGTCACTTGTAGGTGATTGTGATGAAGTGCCAACTGAAGCACATGCCTTGGGAACCCAAATGGCTGCTGCCCTTGACTGCTATGGCAGTAGTGATAACTAAGGACTGTGGTGTAGGATGGATTCTTTTCAGTGCAATTGAGTGATTACAGAGAGAAAATGACAAGCTCAGGTCTATTAACTCCCAGCACAGTCACAGTCTGAGAACCAGGATGCTTCCAAGACAGTCCTAAAACAATCTCTTACATATGTAGACCCAGGGCTGATATTGCTAAAAGTCAAACACAAAATTCAATTGTGTAGGTTGTTGAATTATAATGACAGTTGACTTTATAGTCTTATCAAATCTGTCATGGGGAAATTAGAGCATTGATCAGGAAAGAATGGGATTCAGAAATTGGGAATGGTGTATCTTGTTGGACCCAGATGAAGTGGACAATATTGAACTCGCAAGTCATTCTGAAACTCTCTTGCCAATGGAAGTAGCTTGCCTTCCTCTATCTGATGATACTAGCTTTCCTCTGTCTGAAAACTCTGTGTTAACCTTATCTGGGGCAAATGACTTGAAGGGGATGCTCATTTCATTCAAAATCCAGGACAACCACCCTGTTGCCACTAAACCTTTAATTAGGGTCAAATTTCAGCATGTTCCAGGGAGACAGGTATACACTATGATCCAGGAGGAAACAGCTTACATACCAAAGAACTGCAATACATTGCTGATATGTTGGCAGAAACCTGGGGAGTGTATAAGAATGTATTCTAAGGGTGTTAGACCAATAAGGGTAGACTATAACCCTAGACAGGACCAAATTCAGCGATATGGGTACAATTACTAGAGATTCCAGATTTAATGTGCTAGCTTGTGCACCTGAAGTTGGCTCTAAGAAGTTACTTGGTAAAAGAGGAAGATTGGCAACAGATGTTAGCTCAGGGTGAATCTTCCTCAGCAAAAAAAAAAAAAGAAGAAGAAGTTACTTGGTTAGTTGACTGAAATTTGGACTTAATGGTGGCCTACAGTTAGTGAAGTTGAGAGGCCAGAGTTTTCCTGGCATCACACGGAAGAGGGGATCCAAAGGCTTAGGGTGATAGACTGGATTTATCACACGCAACTTGTCAACTGTATTCTGTAAGAGGACCCAAAGACATTCCTTTGCTAAGGCATTGAAGGGAAAACCTCCATCCTTGAAAAGCTCTCTGGTTACTCTCCTCTGTAGGCCAGGTATGGCTGTAGGGGATACCACCTTTGAGATGGGCTCTCTGATCTCAGTGAGTATGATGGGATCTCGACAAGGTGAACATATCAACTGAAATGAGCAGCAGGGACCACCAAGCAATCTGATTTCTTCACTTGCAGAGGTCTTTGGCAATGGGTAATTGATCACAGTGTTCCTAGGAATGAAATAGATGGAAACCTACTCCAATATTGCTTGATATATTTTTTTGTTGATATTCTGTCTACTTATTCTACCTATTAATGAAAGCAGGGTATTGAAGTCTTCAACTATTATTGTTGAATTGTGTATTTCTCCCTTCAATTCTGTCAGTTTTTGTTTCATGTATTTTGGTTGTTAGGTACATATATGTTTATGATTATTATGTTCTCCTGATGGATTGACCTTTTTATCATTATAAAATGTCTTTTGTCTCTAGTAACAAGTTTTATCTTAAATTCTGTTTTTTCTGATATTAGTATAGTCACTCCATATCTCTTACGGTTACTTTTGCATAGCACATCTTATTCTATCCTTTTACTTTCAGCCTATTATTTATGTCTTTGATTATAAACACAGGATATAGTTGGATGATGTTGGGTTTTTTTTTTTTAATCCATTCTGCCAATCTCTGTCTTTTGACTGGAATGTTTAGTACATTTACATTTAATGTGATTACTAATAAGATAGGATTTACGTCTGTCATTTTGCTATTTGTTATCTAAATGTCAACTTTTTTCTTCCTCTGTTCCATCATTAATGCTTTCTTTTGTGTTAAATAGTTTTTAGTATTCCATTTTAATTCCCTTGTTTCTTTTACTCTATTCTTTTGGGTTACTTTCTTAGCGGTTCCCCTGGGGATAACAGTTAACATCTTTACTTAATACAATCTAGTTCACGTTAATGCCAACTTAATTTCAACAGTATATAAAAACTTTGCTTCGGGCCGGCCCCGTGGCTTAGTGGTTAAGAGCGCGCGCTCCGCTGCTGGCGGCCTGGGTTCGGATCCCGGGCCTGCACCAACGCACTGCTTCTCCGGCCATGCTGAGGCCGCATCCCATATACAGCAACTAGAAGGATGTGCAGCTATGACATACAATTATCTGCTGGGGCTTTGGGGGAAAAAACAAATAAATAAAATTATAAAAAACTTTGCTCCTGTATAGCTCTGCTCCCTCACTCCTCCTTTGTCCTATTATTGTCATACAAGTTACATCTTTATATATTATAAGCCCATAAACAGAGTTTTACAATTATTGCTTTTTGCAGTTGTCTTTAAAACATATAAAAGAAAAAATTATAAACAAAAAAAGACATTTATACTGTCTTTTCTACGTATAAAGGAATGTATACTGTTTCCTTTATTAATATTCTTTATTTCTACAAGTGGATTTGAGTTACTGTCCAGTGCTTTCATTTCAACCTGGAGGACTCTCTTTGTATTTCTTGTAGGGCAGGTCTGCTAGGAACGAATTCTCTCCATTTTCATTTATCTGGCAATGTCTTAATTTATCCTTTATTTTTGAAGGATAGTTTTGCTGAATATAGATTTCTTGGTTGATAGTTTTGTTCTTTCAGCACTTTGAATGTTATCCCTCCACTGCCTCTGGCCTCCATAGTTTCTGGTAAGAAGTTAGTGTTAATCTTATTGAGGATCTCTTGTACATGATGAATTGCTTTTTCTCATGCTGCTTTCGATATTTTCTCTTTGTCTTTTGACAGTTTGACTATGATGTGTTTAGATGTGAATCTATTTCAGTTTATCCTACTTTGAGTGTCATGAATATGTAAATTAATGTTTTTGAAAAATCAAATTTGGGAAGCTTTTGTCCATTATTTCTTCAAATATTCTTTCTGTCCCTTTCTGTCTTCTTCTGGGACTTTCATTATGTGTATGTTAGTACACTTAATGGTGTCCCACAGGTCTCTGGGGCACTACTCATTTTTCTTCATTCTCTTTTTCTTTTTGTTCCTCAGACTGAATAATCTCAATTGACCTGTCTTCAAGTTTGCTGATTCTTTATTCTGCCAGGTCAAATAGCATAGACACCATAGTGTATTATATACTATACTATATATATTACATATATATCATATTATAATATATTAAATAATATAATATTTCTATCTACTTATTAGTATTCTCTATTTGATGAGACATCATTCTCATACTTTCTTTCAATTTCTTAGACATAGTTTCCTTTAGTTCTTTAAATATATTTATAATAGTTGATTTAAAGACTTTGCCTAGTAACTTCAATGTCCGGGCTTCCTCAAGGAGAGTTTCTTTTGACTGCTTTCTCCTTTGTATGAGCCATACTTTCCTGTTTCTTTGTGTGTTTCATAATTTTTGTTGAAAGTGACATCTTAAATATTATAATGTGGCAACTCTGAAAATCAAATTCTACCTCTTCCCAGGCTCTGTTTTTGTTGTAGCTGCTGTTTGTTTAGTGACTTTCCTAGACTAATTCTGTAAAGAATGTATTCTTTGTTGTGTGGCCACTGAAGTCTCTGCCCAATTAGCTTAGCGGTCAGCTAATGGCTGGACAGAGATTTCCTTAAGTGCCTCAACAAATAAGTCTCCTAGCCTTTTCCAAGGGGCTTTATGTGTTCGTGTGCAATACTGCTTTAACCTTTACTTCCTGCTTGCACAGAGCCTCAGGGTCAGCTAGAGGTGAACAGCTTAGGGTCTTTTCAGGTCTTTCCTGGGCATGCACACAGCCCTGCACATGCTTGTGACCTTTTAGGATTTCCCAGATATATGTCAGAGCTTTTCAAGGTCCTAGGGATATCTCATTCCTTAGTTTTTCCTTTTAAGTTTTTTTGTCAGCCTGTTGTTACCCCCAACTGGTATTGCCACCTCAGGCAGCTGTGATGTTAAACAACTGCCATTAATTGTTTTCAACAAATGCCCTAGGGATATGGTTGTTAACACAGGGGGAGTTCTGAGCCAGGTCAAATAAAGACAAACCCTGAGAATAGAGCTTTTCAAAGAGCTACCAGACAGGTCAAATAGTGACACTTCTCAGGGAATGGGGCTGTTGTAGAGCTTCAAACCTGTTCTGCCCCTTCCAGTGGCTGCTAGGCCATTTTCTCACAGCTCCCTTAGTTGTGAGGCTTTTAGTTTTCAAGGTCGCTGTGGACCTGGGGAGAAGAGAATGGGACTAGGGCAAGTTAAAACTCCACGAAGTTCACTGCTCTCACTAGGGTACAGCTATTTTTCTTGAATAAATGCTCCTTGGATTATAGCTAGCCTTTGGTTAATTTCCAGAGTCCTGAAAAATCTGATTTTGACAATTTTTGCCAGGGTTCTCATTTTTATGGAGGAGTGGATTTTCAGAGGTCCTTACTCCACCTTTCTGGAAGTGTTTCTTTCCTGCTTGATCTATACAACAGGAGAACCCCTAGGTCTGGTCACCAAAATCCCGACTTGAGTTGCCACAGTAGAAAGTCACAGTCTCTCACCAGTTTCCCAGAGCCAAGTCAATCACAGACCCAGAGCCCCTTGATTGAAGGTGATGCCAAGTCTCCTTGAGGAAGGACTCTGCACCATTGCTGCAAGTACTCATTGTAAATCTTCCCCTAAGCCTTCCCCAAAGGGATATATGGCCATTTAGTAGGGTGTCTGTGCACTGGGGAAAAGGAAATATCCAGGCCTTTCTGGGATTACTAGACATTGGCCCTAAATGGACACTTATTCCTGGGGACCCAAAATGCCACTATGGTCCACTGTTGAAAGTAGGGCCTTATAGCAGTCAGATGATAAATGGAGTGTTAACTTCATGCCAATTTCAGTAGGCCCAGGTGGCTCACGGACCCATCTTGTGGTTATTTCCTCAATGCCTGAATTTATCATTAGAATTGATACACTTGGTGATTGGCACAGTCACTAATAAGAGACTCAAAGATGTGGAAGAAATCTTACAACACATCAAAAATATAAGGGAAAGGAAATCAGGCCATTAAATGTAAATTTGAAGGTCAGATCCAGAAGACCTAGCATGCAAATAATGAGAGTCCCAAAAGAAAAGTAACAGACGGAAAGGGAAATTTGAGTCTGAAGATTAAAAGGACTCACATGAATAATGATAGGCATGTACACATATCCTGATGAAATTCCTCAATTTCAGAAATAGAAAAAACAACTTACAAGCTTCCAGAGAGTAAGACTAGGTTACTTATAAAGGAAGGAGTATCAGACTAGTGTAAGACCACCCATCTGCAATACCATAAGCTAGGAGACAGTAGAATACAGACTGCTAAGAGAAAAGGAATATAACCCACGAAGCAAAACCAGCCATTGTGTCACTTCCCAACCAGGGCAAAAGAAAGACATCTTCTGGCATTCAAGACTCAGTGCACATATCGTGTGCATGCCCCATCTGAGGGAAGTGCTCAAGAAATTCTCTCAATAGTGATTGAGAGCTCATGATAAGGAGAAATGAAGAGGTGAGATAGCAGAGGTGAGCAATGAAACTTGCAATATATAGTTCAGTTTAAATAGAAGAAGATAGACTGGGAATTTGTGCTTTAAGTGTTAAGTAAGGATTCTTTTGCAGAACTGATTAATTTTAATGAAAAACCTAATAATAGACTAGAACAAAAGATTGTAAGCTATCTTAGTGAAACTCCAGGAGTAGCGATAGTGGGGGGGGGGGGGGAGTCAAAAGCATTCTAAAAGTAGCATCTTTCAGGAGGTTGTGGAGGAGTGGGCAAGTAAAACATTGTGGTGAAGGAGTAGGATTATTACCCTGTACTAATACTATAATTTAAGAATAATTATAATTGTTAGGAAAGAGAGGATAAACACAGCAGGATACAAAGGGGGGGGAAGGTAATAAATAGAAACTTGACCAAGCCCACAAAAATTATATATATATAAAAAAAAGCAAACAGGAAAACATTAACGAAAAATAAATAGTAAATGTAAAATAAGGTGGAAAGAAAAAAGTATATTGGTTATTGCAATAAATATGAACAGGCTGAATTAACCTCTTATAAGACAGAGCCTGTAAGACTAAATTGCTTTTAAAATCTAGCTATAAGCAATTTATAGTAAACACACATAAAATGAAGTGACAAAAATATTTCAAATAAATACATGGACCAAAAAAATGTCAGGCACATGCAAATAAAAACATGATTGAGGGGAAGGGGTTTTGCTGAGATTCTGGCAATGTTTATTTCTTGGTTTGTCTGGTGGTTATCAGGGTATTTTGTTTTATAATATTATGTTAAACTGTCTTATTTTGTTATGAATATTTATGCATGTGGATGATATTTCATAATTGTAATAGGCAGAATAATGGCTCTTGCTCTAATGTCCTAAAACGTCCACACCCTAATCCCCAGAACCTGTGAATATGTTACTTTACATGGCAGAAGGGACTTTGCGGATGTGATTAAGTTAAAGAACTTGAGATGGGGAGATTATCCTGGATTATCCAGGCGGTCCAATATAATCACACTGGTCCTTAAAGTCAGAGAACCTTTTCTAGTTATAGTCAGAGGGAGATGTGACTGTGGAAGAATGGTCAGAGGGATGTGATATTACTGCTCTGAAGATGAGGGAAGGGGACCATGAGCCAAGGAATCTGGAGAGCCTCTGGGAGCTGGAAAAGGCAAGGAAATGGATTCTCCTAGAGCCTCAGAAGGAACACAGCCCTGCCTGCACCTTTATTTCAGCCCAGTGAGACCCATGTCGGACTTTACCTACAGAATTGTAACAAAATAAATCTGTGTTGCTTTAAGCCATTAAAATTTGGTGATTTGTTACAATAATAGATTATTGATATTCAAAAAAAGATTTTAAGAATTTGCCTTCTTGTTATGACCTCTGCTTCACCTCCCTTCTTTTCTCAGCTTCACTTTTAAACTAATCTACACAGTTTTCTCATTGGCCATAGCTTTGTAAGTTGACAGTCATGAGAAGAGAATGAATGGAAAGAGCACTGAGCCTGAAGATAAGGGACCAAAGTTGTTCTAGCTTTGCACTAACTTGCTGTGTGACTCTGAGCCTATTGCTTTCCCTCTCTGAACCTATAATTTTAATGATTTTAACTGAATTTATAATTATAAACTGAATAAAATATTTAGCTAGGCATTGTTCATTGGTATAATCCTTCTCCAATCACAAAGTCTACTTATACAAAATTCTTAAATATGTGGATTTACTTCTTTCTGTTCAACTTTTAGGCAGTGAAAATTTGAGATCCAGTATATACAAATCTCAAGTCATTCCTTGTCATGACCTTGAGACTCGAAGCTGTAAAATTAAAAAGGTAGCAAACATCCTATAGAAGAATACCCCTCTTAGGGGCATGTTACTTGTCCCAAAATAACTCATTGAAAGAATGAATCCTAAAACATTTCCAGAAAATAAAGAAAATTATCCATTAATCGAAGAAATAGTTTTAAATTATTTAAAATGTCACTTATTGCCTATTTAATAACTTTCAGTAAAAGGAAAAACATTTATAGGATTTTTTGTAGGTTTATATATCCCATCTAGCTGCTGAGTGTTCATGGTGCAGCCTCACAGACACCTGGGACATTGGTCATGCCCTTTGAGACCCATGAAAGTCACAGGGTCCCTGGAACATCCTTGTTCCTTAGAAGTGGCACATTCACTCCCAGCACAGTGACCCCACCAGACTCCTGATATGGGCGCTCATGGTCCCTGCTGTTTCAGTTCACTTTTTCTAGGTCTGGCTTTTAAACTTCCCCAGGGATTAGATCTGATCAGCTGGGTAGACATGATCCAGTTAGGAAGTATTTCCAGGCCCAAACACCCCACAGGCCACCAGGCCAGCCTATAGGAGTCCACTGGCATTCTGGGCAGGATATCTGTTGTGTGGGCTGCCTGGTGAATTACAGGATGATCAGCATCCTTTGGCCCTGCTAACTGCATGCCTGTAGCATCCTCAGAAATGATGACAATCAAATCTGCCCCATACCTTTCTGAATGCTCAGGCCCAATACTGCCCTGTTGAGAATCACCACTATGGAAAGTTGGGTTCAGATGCCAATCCCTGGGCCAACTGAGGATTTGAAAGGAGGAAAATCAGGTGTCATGACATTTGGTCCCTTTACTCAGAAGGGACTACAAATGTGGCTGCCACTTGAATTAGGGGGACATCTCTCTAGTATAAGGACTTGAGTTCTTTAACTGAAATTTCTCCCACCATGGGGGTTTTGAGGTATGTAATCACTGAAATTGGAGAAAGAGCACTGTGCAAGCAGAGGCATACTGTGAGGGAAGGGACTTGATTTTTATTTTATTATAAAAGCAGTATATGTACATTGCGGAAAGTTGAGAAATACAGATGAGCAAAAATAAGAGTCACACTATACTCCTACCACCTACAAAGCCCTGTTACTAACAGCTTGAATTGGTCTTTTCTACCTTTTTTAAGAGCTCAGCCTGGGGCCTAGCATAGAATAGAACCTCCATGACTGTTGAGGAATGAACAGAAATGATTCCCTGCCTCTAAATTAGGAGGTAGGATGAGGTGATCTCTAAGAAAACTCCCCTCTAAAAATCTAGAGAAGTAGCGTAGGGCAGTGGAAAAAAGCATGCCCTCTGGCATATGGGTGTGTATGCATCCACATCATACCTGCCCACATACAGAGAGCACTTAGCCCAGGGCCTGGCACACTATGAAGACCCAGTACGTGGGAGCCATTGTTTCCATCACATCGTTGCTCCCCACACATGCTCAAGGATCCCCATCTCCTTTCCCCCAAACTCCAAGCCCCTCAGCCCAGTTGCTGCTACAGAAGCCGAGGCAGAAAATGTCTCTAGAGCAGACCATGTGACCACCCCCCAAAAAGGAGTGAGACTCCTTTCTTTATAAGAACACCTTCTTCACAATGGTCTTTGCGTTTAATTTTGAAATTGCTAGAAAAAAAGGGCCTGTTTTCATTAAAAAGTTGGGGGGGGAGGATTTTGTAGATAAGGAAATGGAGCCAGAGAGGGAAAGGGACATGCTTGGGTACCACAGCCAGCCATCATCCCCCAGGAACTCATTTATGTGGCTCTCAACTCTGGAAGGTCACTAAGGAGTTAACAGAGCAGGAGACTCAGGGATGGGCATCTGGGTTCCAATCCTTGTTGCTCCATTCACTAGCTGTGTGATCCGGGGCAAGTCACTTCACCTGCCTAAACCTCAGTTTACTTGTCTGTAAAATGGAAATAGTAACTCCTTGCTGGGCTGTAGCAAGGAACAGAGAAATTGTAAATGTACCTAGCCCAATGCTGATACATGGCAGGAACTCAGGGTGGCAGTTTGGGGTCGGGGGAACGGCTGTTAGTTAACTCATGCCCAGAAAGACAGGAGCCAGGGAGGAAGAAATGTGTCCTGAGCGGAAGATCCAGGTCTCAGGGTGCTCAGACTCCTCTTTGGGAAGGAGAGTCCTCAGTTCTGCTTCTCTAGTAGCTACAAACTGCTTTAGGAGGGTGCCAATATGTTGGGAACACTAAAATATTGCATAAATGATGGAGGAAAGGGTCTGACTCCATGGTGTGTGCTCTGGGTTTGAGAGCACACACTCTGAATTCAGACCATGTGAATTCAAATTGCCTCTACTATTTACTAACTGTGGGACCTTGGGCAAGTGACTTAACTTCTCCATGCCTTAGTTTGCCCATTTGTAAAATGGACATAATAGTACCTACTTCACTGAGTTGTTGAAATGATTTTGTGAGATTATGCATGAAGAGCTCTTAGAACATTACCTGGCTCAGTGTTAGCTATTTTGTTTTATATGGTCCACAATTACTGTTAGGTCTAAATTGCTTGGAGTTAGGGTTGAGATTTACACCCAAGCTGAATGACAATGGAGAGATTCTAATTGCATTCTAAGGAGGAAGGGGCGAGAGGGAGTCCTGGTGCATGCCCCATGACTGTGCTCCACGAAAGTAGCCAGTCCTGAAAGCAAGTGACTGCCTGATGGTCCAGGAAACATGGGACTCTGTGTTCAAGGAGTCTCAGCCAGCCCAGAGATTCTGGTATCCCACATGTGGTATAGGGCAGAAGCCAAGGACTTTAAGGGACAGCTGTGGGTTTGGACAGTGATGCCAACAGCAACCAAGATGAACTAGAGATCAGGCTCTTCCCGGCACCAACACACACACCTGTGCAAGCACACGCACACACACATACACACACCCAAAAAACCCCTGGTCATCCAGGTAACACCTGGATTCTGGTGTGCCCTGGAGAGAGGAAGAAAGCCGCAACAGTGACTGAGATGGGATTTCTGTTTAGAATCACAAACTAAGTTGTTTTTTTTGTGTGTGTGAGGAAGATCAGCCCTGAGCTAACATCCATGCTAATCTTCCTGTTTTTTTTGCTGAGGAAGACCGGCTCTGAGCTAACATCTATTGCCAATCCTCCTCCTTTTTCTCCCCAAAGCCCCAGCAGGTAGTTGTATGTCATAGTTGCACATCCTTCTAGTTGCTGTATGTGGGACGCGGCCTCAGCATGGCCGGAGAAGCGGTGCGTCGGTGCGCGCCCGGGATCCGAACCCGGGCCGCCAGTAGCGGAGTGCACGCACTTAACTGCTAAGCCACAGGGCCGGCCCACAAACTAAGTTGTTTTATAGAAATATCTGAATATTTGTTTGAAGGGGTATGCAAAACTAACTTAACCAGCTGGGTCCCCCCATGTTTTGGTCTAGTGGCCCGAGTCCTCTCTCAAGCCTGCTAGTCCATTCCTCACCCCCAGGTTTACTTCCACACTTGGTAAGTAGGTGGTCTTTGGAACTAGATCTTAGGTTAACTCTAGGTTCTGTCACTAGCTGTGTGGCCTTGGACAAGTGACCATACTTCACTTTTCTGCACCTGTTTCTTCATCAGTAAAATGATGTTCTTCCTCATAGGAGTTACTAGGAGAGTGAAATGGAATGATAAGGTGGTTTTCAAACTATGTCCTGGAGAACCTCAAATCAGACAATCTACTGTTTTCCAAACCTCATTCACATCCCATCTTCCCAACCTTCAGACATATTTGTGTATCCCTTCTATGACTATTTACTTAATCTTGTCCCTTAAAAATATCAACTCACTTTTTTTTTTATTTTTTATTTATTTATTTTTTTTTGTGTGTGTGAGGAAGATCAGCCCTGAGCTAACATCCGTGCCTATCTTCCTCTACTTTATATGGGATGCCGCCACAGCGTGGCTTGACAAGCAGTGCATCGGTGCCCAGTCGGGATCTGAACCGGCAAACCCCAGGCTGCCGCAGCAGAGAGCATGCACTTAACCGCTTGCGCCATCGGGCCAGCCCCCCTCAACTCACTTTTTTATAAAAACAAATTTATTCAAAAAGGAAACTTTATATCACTACCATAAACCAGAAATACCTATCACCTCCCCTACAATGGTAAAAATAAATACAACAAAATCAAAACAAAGCTATTCAATTCTAGCTGGGCATGGTTATAGGCCAAAGCTCTGAGCTCAAGTCCTGGATTTTGTTAAAAAAGGAGATTATCTCAGCCACAAAAAGCCATATATGGCCTTATATGAAATGTCCAGAAAGTAGATTAGTGATAGCCTAGGGCTAAGGGGGTGGGGAAGGGGAAGGGATGGGAATGACTGGTAATGGGTATGGTTTCTTTTGAGGGTGATGAAAATGTTCTAAAATTGACTGTGGTGATAGTTGCACAACTCTGTGAATATAGTAAGAACCATTGAATTGTATACTTTAAATGGGTGAATTGTATGTTGTCTGAGTTATTACTCAATAAAGCTGTTACTTGGTGGTCTAGTGGTTAAGATTCCGAGCTCTCACTGCTGAAGCCCAGGGTTCATTTCCTGGTCAGGGAACCACACTACCCTCTGTCGGTTGTGGCTGCGCGTTGCTGTGATACTGAAAGCTATGCTACCAGTATTTCAGCAGAGCGCGCGCACTTAACTGCTTCGCCATGGGCTGGCCCCACTACCAGTATTTCAAATACCAGCAAGGTAACCCATGGTGGACAGGTTTCAGTGCAGCTTCCAGACTAAGACAGACTAGGAAGAAAGACCTGGCCACCCACTTTCAAAAAATTGGCCATGAGGGGCCCGCCCGTTGCTTAGCGGTTCAGTGCGCGCACTCCACTACTGGCGGCCTGGGTTCGGATCCCGGGCGCACACCGATGCACTGCTTCTCTGGCCACACTGAGGCCACATCCCACATACAGCAACCAGAAGGATGTGCAACTATGACATACAACTATCTATTGGGGCCTTGGGGGGAAAAAAAAAGGAGGAGGATTGGCAATAGATGTTAGCTCAGAGCCAGTCTTCCTCAGCAAAAAAAGAGGAGGATCGGCATGGATGTTAGCTCAGGGCTGATCTTCCTCACCAAAAAAAAAAAAAAACAAATTGGCCATGAAAACCCTATGAATAGCAGCTGAGCATTGCCTGATACAGCGCTAGAAGCTGAGAGGGTGGCAGAATTGACTGGAGAGCACTGACAAAAAGTTGTTACTAAAAATAGAGAGAAAGGTGTTAAATCTGATTCTTTCTCCTTGAGGTAAATGAAGGAATGCAAAGACACTTGAGCCAGGACCGCTATTATTTAAGTTAGCCAAGACTGTGAACTCCGGCCCCCAAAACAACTCCCAGTGGTAAGCTTTTACCGCTTTGTGAAAGCATTCAGTCCTAAGCACTCAATGTTAGCTAATATTCCCCCAAACAGATTTGCCAGTCAAGTGAGATGAACCTGGGTTTGTATCCCTCCCTGCTCAGCCACGCCACGACGGGCATCATGACTCCCGAGAAAATCGCCCTGCGCCTCACTTTTCTTACTTGTAAAATGTGGATAAGAGCATCTGCCTCAGGAGGTTGTAGTAAGGATGCGAGGAGATTTGCAGGTACCGGCTCCTGACACACAGTAAGCTCTCAACAGTGGCTCTTATCAGAAATGTTCTTGGACGACGCCTACAGCAGCAGCGCGAGAAGTCCAGGGATGTGGCTTTGAACTACGCCTCTGCCCTGAGTAGATAAGCTGGTGGGAACGCAGGCCTTTGCTATTCAAAGTAACTTTCTCTTTCTGGGTATCAGTTTGACTGTATGATGGGGATACAGTGTATTCCAAGGTGCAAGTAATTCGAAGAAACCGACTGTCCTCGGCTAGCCCCGCGCGTCTTCACCCGCGTATTACAGCCGTGGAAACCAAGGGCCAGCGGGGCTCAGATGCTGCCACGGTGAAAACTGCTGGTCCGGGACTCGAAGGAGGCGACAAGACGCAGGGGCCTGGCCCAGACGACGCCGGGCTGCTGCCGGGGCGCCGGCAAAGCCTCAGCCAAGCAGCCGTCCACCCACGGGCCCGCGCTACCGGACGGCCCTGTGCCCACTCGGGAGCCCGCCCTCCGTGCGCGGCGGCGAGCCCAGCCCCGCGCCCGCGCGCCCCGCGCCGGAAGTTCGCCCGCGGCCTCTCTAGGACGCCAGCGCGGCGCTCGGTGCCCTTAACCCTGGCGACGCCGCGGCGTCCCCGCGCTCGGCCTTCCCCGAGGCGCGCCGCCCTCCTTTGTCTCCTCCGAGCTTCACAAAGCCTGTGAGGGGTGCAGGGCCTGTGGATCCCATTCCACAGACGAGGCGACTGAAGTCACAGCCGCTGAACCATAGCCCGGGCGCCCCGTTTAGGGCTGTTTTCATTGATCGCGACCGCCTCTCTCGGCTCCCTCAGAATATCGTAAAATAGATACATTAAAACCTCAACTGGGGGTATTACAGATTACAACGGAGTTTTCCTCTTTTCTGTGGCACTGCATTTCCTGAATTTCCTGGAGTGCCTGCAATCCTACCGGTGATTCTAAAAATTAAAGGTTGGAAATATTATTCATTTTGCAAAAATTTGGTTTACATACGGCTTCTCAAGTGCATGCTCTGCCCTTGGTTCACGCTAGTCCTGACATGGCTCAAAGATGTCATGATGGATGACCCCAAAGACGAGGAAAAGATTACTGGCTCCATGTTTCAGATGAGGCAACTAAAGTCTAGATAGGGAAGTGACTTGCTCAAGATCACACAGTACAAGTCGGTTGAATCTGGAAAACCTCCATGCCTATCCTGCGTCCTGACCCTTCATGCACTCCAGCTACCTCCCAGAGCTGAGTGGAGGAACAAAGGAGAGGACCGGCAGAAAAGCCATTGCCAACTGCAAATAAATAGACGAATGTAAGGGAATGGAAAGTAAGTTATTGTGCTCTGCCCTCATGCATCATTAACGCAAACACAGCCCTGCCTTCACAGCCTTGCAGACACCAGATTCTGCCTATTGCTGAATATGCCTAATCAAAGTATGTGTTCTGGAGCTGGGGAAACAACCACAGGATGGATTTGGGGACCCACTGGGCCCACTGTGAGATGGAGCTGAGCTCAGTGAGGTTTTGGGTCTCCAGGAGAACAGAGAGTTGAATGCTATAGTAGGAATGTAACCAAAAGAGGAGTAGGATTTTGCCACTGGAGAAAGGGACACATAGCTTGTTTTTGTTCTTTCATTCATTTATCATTAATGAACATCTACTATTCACCAAGCGCGACACTAGGCCATAGGAGGACAGAGATGAACAATGTGGCCTTATTCTAGCAGGGGAAGTGAGATATCATGCGGAAGAGGAAGTACAGCGACTAACCAGAGACCGGACCTAGTTTGACGGTCAGGGAACCTTCCTGAAAGAGGTGAGATCTAAGCCAAGGCCTGAAAGATAAGTAGGTATTGTCCAGGAAGAGAGGAAGGGAAGAGTTTCCCAGGCAAAGGGTGCAGCAAGTGCTAAGATGAGAACTAGCCTGGTCAGCTTCAGTGTGTTCAAAGTTCTGCGTGTTAGACGGCAGAGAGCTCAGGGGAGAGGGGGAGCGGGGGCGGCCTTGAGCAGGGCCTCGTCTGCCGTGATAACAAGTTGGTGGGAGAAGTGCAGAGGCAAAGCATAGGCAAAGGCAGGTGTGAAAGGGCACCGTGAGGCCCACGTGGCTGGAGGGCAGGACGTGAGATGAGCATACTGGAACAGTAAGTGAAGAGGCTGAGGAGGTGAGCAGAGGCCAGCACCTGGAAGGCCTTGAATGCCTGGCTGCAGAGCTTGGACATGAGCTGTAGGCCATGCAAACGATCATCATAAATGAGGAGAGTAAGACACTAAGGAGTGGTGGGAATCGTGACTGCAGAGCACATGCTCTGCTCCAGGGGCAGCCACTGCGCCACACCCCCGGGGTGATTACTACACTTGGAGGCGGACTTAAGGTCTCAGACCTTCTGCTTTGTCAAAGGTAGCCAAGAGTCCGGATTTTTATATGAAATCACTTGATTTTAAATGTTGGCAACATATTCAACACCATGTAAGCCAAGTAAATCATATCCATAGGCCAGTGGTTCCCAAACTTTGCAGCATATTTAGCATCACCTGTGGAGCTTTTAAAGCTCTCAATGCCCAAGTTGCATCCTATACCAATTAAAATGTCTTGGGGTAGAAGCCAGGCATCAGAATTCCCCAGGTGGTTCCAATGTGCAGCAAAGTTTGAGAACCACTGCCATAAGCTGAGTATATCCTTTGGGTTGCCAGGGAAAGCCATGGGAAGTTTTAGAGCAGGGGAGGAGCAGACCCGTTTAGAGTTTAAGGAAAATCAATCCTTAGGAGGAAGGTAGTGTGGTCTGGGGTGAGAAAGGGCCTGGGGTCCTGGGGACAGTGGTGGGATCTTGCTAGGGTGACCAAGCATCCCAGTTTGCCCACAATTGAGAGGCTTCCCAGGAACAGAGATTGAAGTGCTAAAACCAGGAAAGTCCCAGGCAAACCAGGATGCTTTGTCACCCTAGATCCTGCCCCAAATATAGTTCTAGCTCCCTAGGGGACTGATGCCATAGACTACATTCTAGAAAGGTCCCTGGGAAGAGGCTATCCATCTCCTTAGGGTGCACTCATCCATGGCTCTGAGCCCCAGGCTTGACAGGCTTGTGCAGGGAGCTAGAAACAAGGAGAGGACGTGGACCCATCTGTTCTCCATGCAGCAGAGCAATCCTAGTCAAAGCCAAGTCTATGGACTATAACCCAGCAATAGAAAGGAGCAAACTACTGATCCAAGCAACAGTATGGATCACTCTCAACAACATAATGCTGAGTGAGAGAAAGCAGATGCAAAGGAGTACACACTGTAAAATTCCATGTATATGAAGTTCTAGAACAGGTTAACCTAATCAAAACCAAACTCAGAACAGTGGTTGCCTCTGGGGAGTTCGGGATGGGGAAGGAGTAACAGGAAACTTCCCGGGGTGATAGTGATGTATCTGTTAAGGGCTTGCATTATGCAGATTTATGCCTTGGTTGGAACTCACTGAATCATAAGATTAACACTATGCATTTCGCTATCTGGCTATTTTGCCTCAAGGAAAAAGAAAAACAAACCTGTAAATAAATAGTGAACTCTAGTTAATGAAGTGCATGCTGAAGTGTTTAGAAGGAAGTGTACCATTGTCTGCAACTTATTTTGAAATGTATCAAGAAAGTAAGATAGATTGATGGATGGATATGGATATGGATAAAGCATACAGTAAAATGTTATAGAGTCAAGGTGGTGGTTATATGGGTGGTACCTGTACAATTCTGCCAACTTTGCTGTACGTTTAAAACTTTCTATAATGAAATATTAGGGAAAAAAGCCTAAGTCTGATCATGTCACGCCTCTGCTCAGACCCCTTCGATAGCTCTTCATCTCACCCAGAGTAAAAAAGCCAAGGTCCTGACAATGGCTTCCAAGGAGGATGGCCATACATTCTGGTTATCCCAGTTTTCACCTGTTATCTGGGCATAATTATTAATATATCCTCTTTTATTCTCAAAAGTCTCCCAGTTTGAATGAGTTATATGCTTAACTGTGAGGCGCTACCTGACCTGACCTCACTTGCCACCGCTCTCTCCCTCCCTCCCTCTGCTCCGGCCCACTGATCTCATTTCCAGGCAGACTCCCCCTCAGGGCCTTTGCACTGGCTGTTCCCTCTGCTTGGAATGCTCTTCCTCCAGACATCTGCATGGTTCTCTCCCTCACTTCCTTCAAGCTTTTCTTCAAATGTCCCCCCAGTAAGGCCTCCCCTGACCTCCCCCATAAAAGTGCAGTCTGCTGTTTTCCCATGTCCCTTATTCTATTTTTTCCAAAGTACTTAGAACTTCCTACATGATGTAATTTACTGAAGGTGAGCTCTGTGAGGGTAGGGATTTTTTTCAATTTTGTTTATGCTGTATCCCCAGGGCCTAGAATAGTGCCAGCAAACAGTAAGTGCACAACAAATCCTTGTCACTGGGAATAAAGAATTTCCCCTGTGGTCGCGGAGCTCACAGTCTGGTGCCGAAGACCAAGTGAGCACAGACCATCACAAGGCAACATCCATGGCTCCACGAACCGGCAGAGGAGCGGGCAGGGGTGTGAGGGAAGGAGAGAAGACCCATCAGGAAGCCGAGAGTTGAAAAACAAGAAGGCATCTGCCAGATGAAGAGGGGAGGAGAGGGGCACTCCCAGCAGAGCAAACAGCATGGGCAAAACCCTGGAGGTGAGAAGCAGCGGGGTGCATGTAGGGGCGACTGGACACGGTTCTGAGGGTAGCTGTGCAGGGGTGGGGGGAAGTGGCGGAGTGTGGACTCCAGCCCGCAGGTAATGAGGAGAACTGGAGGGTTTTAACCCGGGGCGGCATCACGGGCACATCTGGGTTTCTGAGAGCGGCCAGCTGCTGGGTGGAGAATGGATGCGGGTAGGCAAGAGGGAAGCAGGGAGACCTACTGGGAGGCACTCAAAGAAACAGGCCGACGGGAGGGTTATTTAGGACAGAGACTTAATGGGACCTGGTGGCTCATGGGGACGTTGACTCTGACTTCCAGTGCTCACATCTTGGCCAGCTCCTGGGATTGGGGGGCCCATTCTGGGCACAGGAGATAGTGGGAACAGGCTGGGAGGAGGTTGAGGCTGAGGGTCTGTGGGGCTTCCCAGTGGAGATATCTCAAAGGCATTTGGCTCTTTGAGTCTGGAGGTAGGGGCAGAACTTAGAGGCAGAGACTTGGGAACCATTAATTCAAGGAGGAGGTGGGACCCAGCAAGGAGAGTGTTCTGAAGAGAAGAGCTAGTTCAGGGCAAGAGGTATTCAAGGGATCAGGAAGAGGAGAGAGTGAAAGAAGGGAAGAGAATGGGGGAGCACTGGAGGCCAGGGCCAGGGAGCCACGGGTGACAGAATTTCCGAAAAGAGAGTGTGGACATTGGGAGGGGCAGGGAGGGCACAGCAAGGTGATGATCGGGGATGTGCCTGTGGAAGAGGTGGCTTTTAAACCAGGTCAGAGTGGGCCACAGAGAGAGTGGGGCCAGGCCTGGGCTACAGGACAGCTGCCTGGGGCCAGGAGAGGGACAGGAATGGGGGAGACTTGAACTTTAGCCTTAGAAATGGCTGCTTAGAAATGGACTCCCCCTCCCCAGTCTCACTGACAGGCAAGTCTCTGGCCTCTATCCCTACGCCCTAATACCATCCTCTATAAAATAGCATAATAGGAAAACAGCTGCCATGTATTGAGCACTTACTCTGTGCCAAGCCACAGACTCTCTCTCCATGTATTACCTCATTTAATCCTCACAATAGTCTTACCAGGCTGTTGTTACTATTATCTTCATTTTACAGATGAGACAACTGAGGCACAGAGAGGTTAAGTCACTTGCTCAAGGTCACACAGCAAATGAATGGAGATGCTGATATTCAAACCCAGAGCCTGAATTCTGGGCCTTAACAATGTACTACTAACCCAGACAAGGCATTTTACATTTTACAGAGCATTCTCATCACCTCAAGGGGTAATGATGGGAAGAATGAGATGACCCACACACCCAGAAAATGGCTGAGATTATTACCACCTTGGGTGAGGCTGAATAATGGCCCTCCAAAGATGTCCATGCCCTAATACACAGAACCTGTGAATATGTTACTTTACATAGCAAATGAGATTTTGCAGATGTGATTAAATGAAGGATCTTGAGATGGAAAGATTATCCTGGATTATCCAGGTGGGCCCAACATAAGGGGGGGGGGCAGGAGAGTCAGAGAAGATGTGAGGATGGACGCAGAGAGAGAGAGTTCAGAAGATGCTACCGCCACCGGAAGCAGATGGAGGGAGGGACCCCAGCCAAGGAATGCATGTGGTCTGCAGAAGCTGGAAAAGGCAGCGAAACAGATTCTCCCCTAGGGCCTCTGGAAGGAACCAGCCCTGCCAACACCTTGACTTTAGCCCAGTGAGACTAATTTTGGACTTCTAACCTCTAGAACGATAAGATAATAAATTTGTGTTGTTTGAAGCCACTAAATATGCGGTAATTTGTTACAGCAGCAACAGGAAATGAATACACCACATTACTGTACACCTAGCTGCCCTGACCAGCCCTGGCTCAACTACTACTGCTGCAGCTGCTATCAGGGAACATTCTTACATTTTTTAATGGTTCTTTAAAGTTCCAATTTGGTCCTCTCTCAATCTCAGTCTCTTCCTTTGTTAAAAATAAAAATAGGGCTAATACTCCTGACCTCGACTCTCTTGCAGGCGCAGAGTAAACATACCTTATATTATTTGAAGGTTCTCACAAACCACTGGGGCACATCAGGCCTAGTTGTTGTCCCCATTGCTCAGATGAACAAACTAAGGCTCAGAGAGGGGAAATGGCCTGCGTAGAGCCACACAGCTAGTGAGTAACAGAGCCAGGACTTGAACCAGGACTTCTGACTTCACATCTATCACACTGAGGTTCATGTCTCAGAGCCCAGCTCACGTGCCACCTCCTCAGAGAAGCCTTCGTGGGTAGCCTCAGCCCATTCATTTATTCATTCATTCACCAGACAGTTACTAGGACTGCTCTATGCCCAGTGTGGTGCTAGGCAAGGCTGGGGCCCCTGGTCTGCCTTCAGGAGCCCACAGCCTAGTGGACAGACAGACACACAAACCAACCATCTCAGACAGCCTGATAAATGCCGAGACAAAGGGAAGGGAGCACAGGAGGTTGTGGGAGCCCAAAAGGGGAGAAACGGACTGAGCCTGGGGTCAGGGAAGGCATCCTGGAGGAGGTGGTGATTGAGCTAGGGACAAGTCAGACTCAACCAGAGGTGTGGGCAGGGGTTCCAGTGGAGGAATGACTAAGCAGAGGCAGGGAGGCCTGATGCTGTAGCTTCCTGAGGGCAGGGAATGGGTCGAGTCATCCTAGGCCCCAAAGTCCCTCTGGGCCTCCGTGTTCCTGGGTATGAAATGGGAATCGTGGGCCTAGCTGCCCAGAGCTTCAGTAATTGCTGGGCCTGGGGGAGGGCTGAGCAGGAAAAACAGGAGTTCTGGGATTCCCAGAGGAGGAGGGCTGAAGGTCAGGAAGAGTCAAAGTAAGGGACAGAGCAGGGTAGAGGGGGTGTGGGCAGGCAGGGTCCTGGCTCAAGCCCCCATTCTGTGTCTGACTCATGCTGTGACTATAGGAAGGTCCTCTGAGAGCCTCAGTGACCCCATCTGAGAAATGGAGCATGAGACAAAACTGTCTCCAAAGACCCTCCCCAGCCCTGACGGGGAAATGACATGACACAAAATTACAAAAGGGTCTTTATTTGTAAAAAGCCAAAGGGACCCCGGGGGCGACAGGACAGGCAGGCCGGCTTCTCAGGGGTCGGGGGCATTTGGGCAGATGCGCTTGAGTGGGGGGGCGCCCTCCGAGTCCTCTGTGTCACCCTGGGCTGCCTCGGGGACAGGTGGCACTGGCTCAAAGACAGGGTAAGCTTCGGGGGCCTGGAGAGGAAGGGTGGACAGGCATGAGCTCTACCCAGACCCAGGAGTGCAGTCTCCTAGCCTCTGCCTTCTCCAAGGCCTCCACTCCACTCCCCTCCCGGACCCAGGAGTCTAGCCCAGGGCCAGGGACCCGGGATGCAGATTACATAGGGCACCGGAAACAACCACAACACTGTTTTGGGGAAAGAAGTTGATACTTGATATTTCTGGAAAATGCATCAAGGTAGTCCTTATGGGAAAAATCAGAGGTTTATGGGGGACTTTCTTCAGCTAATTTTATTTATTTATTTATTTGGCTGAGGAAGGTTGGCCCTGAGCTAATACCTGTTGCCAATCTTCCTCTGTTTTTTTGCTTGAGGAAGATTAGCCCTGAGCTAACATCTCTGCCAATTTTCCTCTATTTTGTATGTGGGTCACCGCCACAGCATGGCTGATGAGTGGTGTAGGTCCGCGCCCAGGATCCGAACCCGGGCCACCAAAGAGGAGCACGCCAAACTTAACCACTGTGCTGCCACGGGTCCAGCCCTTAAGCTAATTTTATAGTTTAGGATTAAAAAAAAAAAACTTGGAGGAGCACCATGATCTTTTCAGGCTTTTAATGGTCTTAAATCAGCCCCGATCCAGCCCACAGATCTTTATTTCTAAACACCCTTTCCTTTTCAGTCCCAAGAACCCAGCCTCTAAGCCTTTAGCTGCGTCTGAGGTCTACATTTCCTGCCTGGACCTCAGGAGTACAGCCTCCAAGCCTTCGGCTGCCCCAGAGCCCCCATTCCCTCAAAGACCCAGGAGTCCAGCCTTCTGGCCTCTCTCACCTCAGCCTCCAGCAATTCTGGAACAGGCTCCTCCTTGGTCAGCATTGGGGGTTCGTCGGTGCCGCCTGCAGTTATGCCCCCAGGATCTGGAACGTCAAGTTAACAGACATTCCCTGAGCAGCCGCTCTGTGCCATAGCGCAAACCAGGGGGAAACAAACACCAATCACATAAGCCCACAGGCTGTGGGAGCACTGAGGAGGGAGCCAGGAACCTGGCTGCAACCCAGGAGGAAGACACAGGAATAACATTTAGGTGGGATCTTGACAGGTGAGTAGAATTTGATCTGGCAGACAGATGGGGAGGTAGAGCACATTTTAGGCAGAGGGAACATTTGCTTAGCCAGCACAGATTGTGGGGCTGGACTGCCCAGCTTCAAATCCTGACCTGACTTAATTTCTCTGGGCCTCAGTTTTCCCATCTGTAAAATGGAGATAATGATAGTAATTACCATGTGAGGATTAAATGAGAGAATACAGGTAAAGCCCTTAGCACAGTGTCTGGCACGCAGTTAGTGCTCAGTAAATGCCAGTTACTGGTTTTATGTTAGCAAAGGTATACACGTGCCGGGCACAGTCTAGATACAGTCTGTAGGCCCAAGGCATGGTGTTCCTGGAAGGGAACAATGAGGTCAGCAGGGGACAGTTCAGGAAGGGCCCAGAGTGCCAAGCTGCAGAGTCAAAGGCCATAGGGAGCCACTGAAGGCTCTGAGCAGGAAAATGACCCAGTCGAACTTGTGCTTTAGTTGCTCTGGCAGCTGTGCTGGGGCGACTGGAGGAGAGGAGACCCATGAGGAGGCTGGAGCCAGGAACAGGTGAGAGAGATGACAGCCCGGGGAGGGAGAGGAAGGCAGACATATTTGGGAGGTGGCACTGACCAGACGGGTGATTGACTATATGGAAGAAAGAGCAGTGAGGACGACTCATGCCCAAGATGCTGGCTCATTGGCTGTGAGCTTAGGCAACTCACTTAACTTCTCTGGGTTTTGGTTTCTCGTCTACAAATGGGGATCATAACAGGATTATAACCCTCAGAGGGTTGTAGTGAGGATTAAATGAAATAAAACACGTAAAGTGCTTAGAAGGGTGCCTGGCACACAGCAAGAGCTCAATAAGTAGTAAATGTTATTAGCACTTATTTATCACTCTTAGGATTATCACTATTATTTATTCCTCAACAAATATTTATTGAGCACCTACTATGTGTCCCAAGTTGTTCTGAGGAGACAATAGTGAACAAGATCAACATGGGCCCAACATTCAGGAAGCTGACATGAGGTGGGAATCAGAGAGAAAGACATTTAAGTAGTAAAAAGTTAAATTTACATGAAAATCTCGAATAGTGATAAATATCTACAGACCCTAAGAAGCCAGAGGAAGGAGACAGACAGTTGTCAGAGGTAGGGCAGTGACTTCCCTCGGGAGTCAGGGAAGGCCTCCCTAAGGAGGCAACACAGGATAGGGAGCAGCTGTAGGAGTAAGCTGGTGGCTTCAACTTTGGAGAGGACAAGACTCAGAAGAGAGGGCTCCTGGGAGGCAGCTGGTCCTACCTCTCTCCTGGCCCAGCCGCGGGGGCTGAGCGTCCTCCAGGACCCCTTCCGGTGGTCCGGCAGGTGACACAGGGCGGCTGGGCTGGGGGGTGCCCCCAGGGCTGGGCTCAGTGCCCTTTTGCAGGGAGCCTTCCGAATGGAAACTCTGGTTACTGTTCTCATCTGTGGGAGCAAAAGCCAAGAGGGTTGGGCCTGAGGCCCTCAGTCCCCTCACTCAATCCCCACAGCCCCCCAAATTCCAGGATCCCTACATACCATTGAGATCAAGCAGGATGAGAGGGCCACCCCCTCGGGGACTGGCACCCCTGCCCCGACGCTCCCGGCCTCGAGATCTCTCTGCCCCACCTCCTGCCCTCCGTCGCTCCTGGGGGTTAGAGGGTAAGGGTCAGAGCCAGCTTTCTAGTCAGTACTTGCAAAGCCCCCACTGTACAAATAAGCAAACTGAGGCACAGAGAAGCAAAAGGCCCTGCATGAGGTCACAGAGGTTGTGCACACGAGGTTAGGTCTTGAACTCAGGGATCTGGAGTAGGAAGAAGGGAGAAGGGGTGGAGTTGCTAATAATTGTTAACATCTGTTTGGGCTGCTGCATTTGAGGTCTGAGTGGGGACTGGAGATGGAGGCCAGGGTGGGGAGGGGCTTGCCTGCTGTTGCACAGATGCAGGGCCTGGTGTGGGGGAGCTTGCTCACCTCCTCCTGGGGGTCCACCACTGGCACCCACTTGAAGATACGAAGGGAAGTGTCGCCCACAGTCACCCAGCGCTTCTCCCTGTGGGAGGGTGAGGGAATTGGGTCAGAGAGGCCTGAAAAGAGATCCCCCCCAGGAACTGGACACATCTGGGGATACCAGCAGACGTGTGGGTGGTGCACGAGGGAAGGGGCAGTTTTGCTAATAGGGCATAGTTAGAGGAAGAAAGAGAGCTCTGCAGACCCCAGGACATACATGGGCCCAATGGGCCATGGCTCTGCAGACCCCTGGGGTATACATAGGGAGCGCGGCCACGGGCCGGCTGGAGAGGGTAGCAATGAAGATCCCGGGGCATACTTGCGGGAGGAGTGTCAAAGCTTTAGGGGGCGGGGCATATATGGGGGCTCTTGCTCTGGGAGGGCATGGCTGGGGAACACGCTTTGTACACCCCAGGGTGTAGCCAGGAGAAAGGGGACACAGCCCTGTAGATCCAGGACGCGGCTAGGGGGCACACCTAACAACTGGGGGCCACAGCTGGCGAAAGGAGGGTAGACGCATTTGGGGAAGGAGTGGCCCCGCCATGCCCCGTCCCCGGCCCCGGGGCAGCGCTCACCATCTCCGGACCTTCTCGATGGTCGCCATCACCTTCTTGATGTCATCCTTGGCCCGGCTCCGGGTCTCGGCCCGCACGGTCCGGCCGGCCATGCTGGCGGGGCTGGGGCCGAGGCCGAGCCCGCGGCTGGGCCGCCTCCCGTCCGGCGGGCTCAGGCTCGGCGCCAGGCCGGGACGCCGCTCTCTCGGCCTGCCGTCCCTCCGGGAGTTGGCCGCGCCCTCCCTCGCTCCCCAAAGCCTGCACGAGTCCCCGCCCCGCTTCCTGCCGCCGCGCCCCGCCCCGGCCCGTCCCCAGAGCGGCCCGGCGGCGCGGGCGGCCAGAGCCCAGGCCTGGAAGCCGGCCGGCCCCGCCCCGACCGGGCCCGCCCCCTCGGGGCGCCCCGACGCGCAGCGCCCCCTGCCCGCCGCCGAGAGGGAGGTTGGGGGCAGCTCGAGGAGTGGACGAGAGCGGCAGGGCTGAGGCGGTGCGTTCAGACCACGTGGACGCCGGGGGTGGGGGTGGGGGGTGCGAGACGGTCTGGGTACCGGAGCGCGTCCGCTGCGCGTGAGTGTCCTTGAAAGGCTGTGTGTGTGTGTGTGTGTCCACCCCCGCCTGCCCGACTATTCCTTCATCCATTCTTGCAACTATCTATTAACTGAGTGACGATTGCGTACCAGACACTGCAAATATGAGTGGGTCTCCACCCACCAGAATGACTAAAATGAGAATGACGGACCATATCAAGTGCAGGCCAAGAAGTAGAGCAACTGGACCTCTCCTATTTCTGGGGGAGTGTAAATTGGTAGTTTTCTAGTGGAGACGAACATACACCGACCCTATGATCTAGCAATTCCACTCCCAGGTCGTCAACAGAAATGCGTAGGTATGAGCACCAAGAGAGTGTACTGGAATGTTCATAGCAGTATTCATATTAGCCTCAAACTGGAAACAACCCATCAACAGGAGAGTGGAAAATGAACTATAGCTTGTTCACACCATGGACACAGCAAGAGAATGATGTCCTGCTACACCCAACCACAGGGACAAATCTCATGAAAGAAGTCAGATTCAACAGTAAACATTGTATGATTCCATTCATATGAAGTTCAAAAAAAAGGCAAAACTAATTTATGGTGTGAGAAGTCAGGATAGTGGTCATCCTTGGGACTGGGAGGGGCTGAGAGGGGGCTCGGGGAACTGGTCCTATTCTGTTTCTTAACCTGGTGCTGATTCCCTGGGGATGTTTACTCTGAAAATACATTGAGCTGTACACTTACAATGTGTGCGCTTTTCCCTATGTATATTATACTTCAATTAAAAGTTTACTTAAAATGTATCTTGGTTGATTTTGAGGCTGTTTGCCAGCAGATATGACATGTCTAAGTTTGTGTTGCTGTGTGTGCATGTGTTTAGCTATTACGTAGCTATGGTGTCTGTGTGTTTTGGTGTGACTATGTCCAGAGGGGTTAAGGTATAGGAAGGTGGTTATGACAGCATTTCTGGAGCCAAACTGCCGAAGTATAATCCCAGCTCTGCTTGTCCAGTGACCTTGGACGAGTCACTTATCTCTATTTCCTCAACTATAACATGGGACTGAATTAATATGTATATAGCTCTTAGAACAGTGCCTTGCATATTGTAAATACCCAAGAAATAGTCACTGTTAATAAGTGTGTGATTGTGGCCCCTACCATCAGTTGCACCTGCTGTGCCCTCTGCCAGTTAATCTCTTTCTTACTTTATTCTGGCAGTTGTCTGCTCATGGCAATATCCTCACAGACACACAGGCCTCCTTCCTAGTCCCTTCACTCACAAACCTCATTACCTGCTGTTGCCTATGGTCTCCCCCAACATTCTGTGAGCTCCTCAGGGGGCCAGAGACCAAGTATGGATCATCTCTGGGTCCCAGAGCCCAGGACAGAGTGGGTGCTTGGGAACCATCTGTGGGGATAAGTGTGTTTGCACCAGGTTAGTGGGGTTGACATACAGGTATGACCCCCTGTACCTGTCTCTTAAGCTTGTTCCTGTGTGAGAATGAAGGTCTGTATGCATTAATGCTTCAGTAGGTGTGGGTGTGTCAGACGGGTTCTCTTACTGGGCCTGGTAAGGTGAGGTGAGGTGAGATGGTATCTGTCTCCCTCCTAGTAGATGTGACAACGAGAAGGAGGGCAGAAGGTATCTAAGACACGCCAGGAGGTGTATGCCGGGGCAGGTGTGGCCCAAGCCTGAGGGCCCCCATCGCGGCCTCTCTCACACCCCGTTCCTCCCTCCCCCCCAGCCAAGAGGAAGGGCCAGCACATTCCTGTCCTGCCAGCCCCGCCCTCTCCTATCCCCTCAGCTTTTTCCCATAAGCAGCCCGGGGGCCAACCTTTGCCCCAGGTCGGAGCCTGAGCCTCCTCCTCCCGACGTGACGCAGGTCTGCCTCCCAGGTCCCGGCACCCCCAGCCTCGAGGTCCCGAGTCAACCATGCGGACAACCTGCCGCCCTTCTCAGGCCCCTTTCCCAACTAGGCCGCGCAGGCAAGGAGCTGAGCTCAGGGCCAAGGAATCCTGTCTAAGGCTTTGGCGGGGGAGGGGGATTGTTTGGGGTCTGAGCCCTGATTGGCTGCGTCCGGGCCACGCCCCTACCCCTTTTCCCCTTCTCCCCCCTCGGACCGGGGGCGTGGAGGCAACCGGGATCAGCCAGGGGCCAGCATGAGCCGGAGGGAGGGAAGTCTGGGTAAGGGGCTGAAGGGCCAGGTGCCAAGTTCCCGAGGGGAACAAAGGTCAGAAGGGCCGGAAGCTGGGGTCTGGGTCCCCGCCACCCCCGGGTCCGGGAAGGGAGCAGCCTGAGCGGGGGAGAGCAAGGCCCCGGTGTCAGGGTAACGAGCAGATGAGCTGTGGGTGAGCTGTGGGAAACAGCAAGCGCCAGAGTTTAGAGGTAGAGGAGGCCTGGGGCTGTGCCTTCAGGGAGTTGGGCTCAGGAGTTAGATCACCGGTTCGAGTACACCCTGGGGGAGGACTGGGGTCGTGGCTGGGGCAGGACGCCTGGATCTTCTCCGAGTATTGGGAAAGAATCGGAGCTGGGGGCCAGAGGGAGGGGTAGGGTTAGGGGAGGAAGTCTTTGGGCCCCAGGAGCTAGTGAATAACAACAGGAGACGAAAGTCGAGGCTGTTAAGGATAGGGACTGGCGGTGGGAAACTCAGGTGGGGGCGGGGGGCGGGGCGGGAGTTGCCAGACCAGGACTACATTCCCCAGCATGCCCTGGGCTCGCGCGCTGGGCTTCTCGGGAAATGTAGTCCTCCCCGCCAACACGTAGCTTGTGCTAGGGAAGGCCAGTTGTTGATTCATTGACGCTGCCCGGTGCCCAGCCCAGCGCCTTGCACAGAAGAGCCATCAGGGAGGGAATGGGACTTCAGTCTCCCAATCTGTAAAATGGCCTTGAAGGCGCATTCTGACTTGAATTCCACCAACAATCACTGAGCTACAGAGCTACCCTTAAAGGGCTGCCAGGCTGAGGCAGATTCACACAGATAAAAGAGCCATTAAAAGAACAACTTGGGAAGTGTGAACAAATGGCCTTAAGTAGAAGGAAGAAGTTAATTTAAGGGTGGGTTGAATCTGGAGTCTGTGCTGAGGAGGCAGTATTTGGATTTGGCTTTAATAGGATTTCAACAGTGATTTGGGGACAGGGAATACATTTCAGGTAGAACAACTGTTTGGCAAATATCTAGTACCTTATTTTCCCTCAGTTGGAATGGGCCAGAGCCTGCCTGGCTTAAAAGTTGGAATATTCAGAGCAGAGCTTCTGGGTTTGGGAAGGGAGAGCCAGCCTGGAAGAGGTGGTCAAGGAGCAGGGATTTGGACTGCCCTCATTCTTCCCCCTTTTCCCACCAGAAGACCCCCAGACTGACTCCTCAGTCTCATCCCTTCCTCACTTGGAGGCCAAGATCCGTCAGACACACAGCCTTGCCGGCCTCCTCACCAAATATGCTGAGCAGCTGCTCCAGGAATATGTGAGTGGGGATGGGGGTGGGAGTGCCAGGGGCCTGGAGAATAGGGAAGTACAGATCACAGGGATCCTTGACCACCCATTTTCTCAACCTCATTTCCCAGCTGCTGACATTGGGGCTCTGGAGAGGGATCAGTAACTTGTCCCTGGCCACACAGCAAATTGGAGGAGGACCCTCTCTGTGCCCCAAATGTCCCTCCATTCGCCTCAGCTTGGAGGCTCCCTCCTTGGTACTTTAAGACAGAGGGAACCTGAGAGAGTGAAGACAATTCTGCACTGGGAGGCAGGAAACCTAGGTTCTATGCTCTGTGTGATCTTGTCACCTCGCCTCCATGGGCCTTGGTCTCCCAATCTGTAAAAGGAGGCGGTTGAACAAGATGACCTGTGAACTCTTCTACCTGTGATATGCAGAGAGGCCATGAAATGGTTTCAATCTAGGGTAAAAATTCCATCCTAAGAGGGGACTTGTACAGAAGAGGGGGATCTGCTAAGATCTTTAGTTGGGCAGAGGGCTTTGACCAAGGAAAGAAGGTATTTCCCCAAATTGCTCTGGTGTGGTGGAGGGAGGGTATAGTTTTAAATGAGACAGACTATAGGCCTGCCAACTTGCTGTGGCCTTGGGCAGCAATGATAACATTAAAAATAATAATGTAACAATTATGATGCAGATAGGGTGATAATAGAATTAGCTTTGTAGTCCTACCAATTTTGGTTAGAATTCCAGCTCTGCCCCTTCCTAGATGGACGACCTGAGGCAAGTCACTCTACCTCTTCAGCCCCAATATCCTCATTTGCAAAATCATCATCATCATTACATCCATTATTGGGAAGATTAGGAATACCATAGTCCACCCTTATCTGTAGTTTCACTTTCCATGGTTTTGGTTAACCTCAGTCCAAAAATATTAAATGGAAAACTCCAGAAATAAACAATTCATAAATTTTAAATCCCATGCCATTCTGAGTAATGTGGTGAAATCTTGCACCCTCCCGCTTTGTCCAGTCCAGGACATGAATCATCCCTTTGTCTATCCATCTTTGTGGATATGCTGTCTGTGTTACCTGCGCCTCAGTTGCTTAGTAGCCATCTCGGTTATCAGATCGACTGTCGAGGTATCGCAGTGCTTGTGTTCAGGTAACCCTTATTCTACTTAACAATGGCCTGAAAGCTCAAGAGTAGTGATGCTGGCAATTCGGATATGACAAGGAGAAGCTGTAAAGCATTTCCTCTAAGTGAAAAGGCGAAAGTTCTCAACTTAATAAGGGAAGAAAAAAAATCATGTGCTGAGGTTGCTAAGATATTGTAACTTTTATTACAGTGTATTGTTATAATTGTTCTATTTTATTATTAGTTATTATTAATCTCTTACTGTACCTAATTTATAAATTAACCTTTATCATAGGTATGTATGTATAGGAAAAAACATGGTATATATAGAGATGGATACTATCCATAGTTTCAGGCATCCACTGAGGGTCTTGGAACTATCCCCCCTTCCATAAGGGGGGACCACTGTAGTGTGTTTACAGCAGCAAGCACAATGCCTGAACCAGAGGCAAGCTGTTAGCAAAGGATAAATGGTATTGTTATAGCATTTTACAAATTACAAATCACCTTTATCTTTCATTTGTTCATTCATATGACAATTATTCATTGAGCCCCTGTTGTGTGCAGGTGCAGAGGTGGGGGAGAATGGGGTGAGGGAGTGAAAGGGACCCCTTCCCTGCTCTATCTTATGTGATTCTGAGGAGATCCCTGGTAGGAAGACAGCACAGGGAGCTGTTCCCCCATTTTACAGATGAGCAGACTGAGGCTCAGAGAAGCGAAATGGTGTTGCAGGAAACTGCACAGCTAGTAAGTGGTGGAGATAGAATTTGCACCCGGATCTGTAAGATAGCGTTAATAAAAGAACTAACGTTTATTGTGCCTTTCCAATGGGCCAGGACCTGCCTTAAGCATTTTAACATGCTCATAACTACCTTATGATGTTGATACTGTTATCTCCATTTTAGAGATGAGGAGACAAAGGCACTGGTGTAAAGCCCACATTTGTTGTTGTTGTTGTTGTTGTTGTTGTTTTGTATTATCTCAAACACAGCCGCTCTGTTGAGAGGAATTACGGGGAAACTGAGGCCCCAGGAGAGGGGTGGAGGGCTCAGCTCCGAGTGGCGAGTGGCGAGTGCCCCCCGTCCTCCGCCGGCGCGCCTCCGGGAGCCCCACTGACTGCCGTGTCTCCGCAGGTGCAGCACCAGGGAGACCCCTTCGGGCTACCCGGCTTCTCGCCCCCGCGGCTGCCGGTGGCCGGCCTGAGCGCCCCGGCACCGGGCCACGCGGGCCTGCCCGCGCCCGAGCGCCTGCGGCTGGACGCGGCGGCGCTGGCCGAGCTGCCGCCGCTGCTCGATGTGGTGCGCCGCCACCAGGCCGAGCTGAACCCGCGTGCGCCGCGCCTGCTGCGCCGCCTGGAGGACGCGGCGCGCCAGGCCCGGGCCCTGGGCGCCGCTGTGGAGGCCGTGCTGGCCGCGCTGGGCTCCGAGACCCACGGGCCGCGGCCCGAGCCCCCTGCCGCCGCCGCCGCCGCCACCGCCACCGCCACCGCCACCGCCACCACCACCGCAGACGTCTTCCCGGCCAAGGTGCTGGGGCTCCGCGTGTGCGGCCTCTACCGCGAGTGGGTGAGCCGCACCGAGGCCGACCTCGGCCAGCTGGGGCCCGGGGGCCCGGCCTGAGCACGGGTCGCTGGGCTGCAGGCTGCAGCTCGCTGTCACCTCCTCATCTCTCTCTGGCCATCTCTGTCAGTGTCTGTATGCTCTCGCACTGTCTGCATCTCCCTGTCTCTCTGGTCTCTATTTGCTTTGTATGCGCTCGGCTTCTTTTTCTGTCTCGGGACCTTCTTGTCTCTGTATGTGACTTCCCGTGTTCTCTTTCTCCATCGCATGGGCCTGCCTCCGTCTCTCTTGGCCTCCCCCGTTACCCATCCCTGGGGGGGTCTCTTTGTCTTCCTTTTCCCCCATCTCTTGTCTCCTCTTGGCCCCATGTGAGCATGTGTACATCTCAGCCTCATCTCAAGGAGGGAATACCTTGTCACTCTTTTTCTCTGGTCCTTTCCCAGCCTGGGATGTGCCTGCTGGCCCTGTGGTGGGAGGGTTATTCCAGACAAATTTCAGCCACCTTCCCCCAGAGTCACTTCACCTGCTGCCCTCCCCCACCCCATCCCATTCCTTGGGGCCCTGCCCTGCTTTCCCTTTGATGTCCTTCACTTCCCTCTACCCTATCCCTGCACCTCCCCTCTCCCAAGCCAGGTCTGTGGAAAGAAAACATCAACACCTTAAAAGAGTTTTATTTCTGAGAATAAATTAATTGTTTTGTAAATAAAATGTTTAAAAATAAAAAGAACACTAAAATTACCAATATATAGTTGTCGAAAATGGGGAGACACCTTTGAGGAGAATAGGATCCTTGGAGCATGGCCTGGTCCTCCAGACACTCCCAAAAGCCACAGTATGTGACTCATGAGAGCCCCAGGCCAGGGATGCCATCTGTCAGCCGGGAACAGGAAGTGGATGTGTCCTGAGCAGGGAACAGATGTGACATGAGTTCTTAGTTTTTCAAGAATTGGACTTCCATTGATCAGGAAGTGGAGCTCCTTAAGATGGGAAGCTGGAACAGTGGCCACAGTCAGAGAGGTAGACTAGGGAGGGAAATGAACCCTAGCAAGAAGAAGAGAGGCCTATCTGCTCAGAAAGTCCATATCTTCATACAGGAAGTGAGGTAGACAGAGACAAGAAGGCAGCCCCTGAACCTCCCCAAAATTACAGGAAGGGGAAGGTCTTGGGGAGAGCCCACGAAGGAGACTAACTGTCCTCTCTCCTTGTAGAGGGGGAAGTGAACGGTCTTCAAAGAGGCATTTCTTCCCACCCAGGAAGTTGGCAATCAGTACCGCTGGATTGGTAATCCTTGAAATGATATCTATAGAGTCCCACCCAGATCTGGAAGGCAGACCATATGACCCAGGCAGGAAGGCCTAGGCAATAGGGACTTGAGGCCTGGTTCCCAGTAGATAGTCCCAAATACGTGGCACACAAGCCCTGTCTGCTAGATGAGATGTGTCTCCTTTCTAGCCAAGAAGCAAAGCAGAAAAGAGTCCATTGTGAAAGGGGAAGTGTTGCAGCCTCTGACAAGAAGTCCCATCTCCTCTATCCAGGATATTTGGCCTTGAGCAGAGCCAAGTCCCTCACAGCTCGGTCTGTCCAGTGGCCATATTCCCGGGTCACTATGTAGCCTCGACATTTCCTCTCGAAGGCTGAGGCCCCAAATGGGACAAGCCCTAGAGTATCCTCTTCTGGGGGAATGGGCAGGCCCAGGGCGGTCATGATGGCAGCCATGTTGCCCAGCAGGCCTTGGGCCCTGAGTCTCGCAGCCCCAAGCTGAGCCAGCAGGACAGGACTGCCAGGGTTCAGGTCACTCTGGTCATCCCCCACGAGCTGCAGGTGCTGGGACAAGGCCAAGAAGGCCCCCTGGGCACGGCCCAGCCGCTCTCCATCATCCAGGGCATGCCAGGTCTTGAAGGAGATGGCGGCAGGAGGCAGGCTGCTGAGCTGGAGCTCAGGGGCTGAGAAGCCAGGGTCACTAAAGGGGCTGCCTTGGTACTGGAGCTGCATGAGGACAGAGACAGACAGGAGTGAGGGGACCAAAGGGCTGCCCTGGGGCTCCCCCTGAGTTCACACCTGCCTTCTGTGAGACTGGCATCTTCCCAGGGGGAGTTGCCGTTCATTACCCCTCAGGGAGTTGGTGGGACAGCCTAGCACAGAGCCTGGGCTCTGTTCCAGTTTGGCTTCCTCCATGTGCAAACTGTGCAACTTTGAATCACAGCTTCAGTAATTCCCATGTGAGAGTATTATTGTGAAGATGATAAGTAATATATATAAAGCACTTAGCACAGCACCTGGTGTACAATACAGGCATGATAAGCCACCATTAGTTAATAACAGATTTATATTAATATTGTGGACATTATGCTTATATTAATTATTTATTATATTTTCAATGTAAATATACTATTGACAATGTAGTTACAGCCTTATATGTTTCTTTTTTATTTACATTTAGTTGTTTGTTAATTTTATTATAATCATTAATAAATAATTGTTAATATTAAATTTAGTTGAGTGCCTTCTCCGTTAAAGTTCTCGCCTCCACAAACCTAGATCCACAGAATCTCAGTGCACGCTGATAAATCCCCTAATTGATAGGTCACCTAGTCCTATATCTCCATTTCACGGGTGGAGAAACTGAGGCTAAGGGTGCCCAAAGCTACTCAGGGAGTGGTGGCAGATATGAGGCTAGAACCTAGTTTTAGTAACTTCACATGGGCCTGAAATACAGTACAGTGGGAGAGTCACAAACTCCAGGGCCTCCAGAGGCCAGGCAGGTCATGTAACTTAGGGAGGAAGGCAGGACTAAGACGAGGGCTGGGTGGGCAGGAGCTTTGGTCAACAGGGTCCCTGTGCCTGTTTTAGACAGGCATTCATATTCAAAATTTGAAGAAGTACTGCATGACCCAAAGAGAAAACATCTGTGGGTCAGACCCAGCCAGCAGGCTGCCAGTTTGAACTTCTAGACAGTTGGTAGGGGCAGGGGTTGGCATTGAATGCCACAGACCTGGTTTAAGATCCTAGCACTGCTAGTTATTAGCTGGGTGACCTGGGGCAAATTATTTGCCCTCATTAAGACTCAGTTTCCTTATCTGTAAAATAGATTATAATTCTATCTCAGAACTGTTTGAGGAGTCAGTGAGATAATGGGGATAGAATGCCCAGCGTGGCATAAAGCTCAAGTAATAATCATGATCCTGTAAAGCCCTTCCCTCTGCATGCTTCCTTTGAATCTTGTCATGGTCCTGAGAGTTCAAGGCAGGATCACCATCCCATTTTGCAGATGAGGAAGCTGAGACCGAGAGAAGGAATGACTTGCCCAAGGTCACCAGCCATCAGTGACAGAGTTCATGTGGATGTGTCTCTAGTCCCTGTACCCTCAGACCCATGGAGGAGACTTCTCTTGGCCTTGCTCTGCTTCCCCTACCCAGGGCTGGGCCAGGAGGGCAGTGTCCCTCTCCTCTCATCCCCTGCTCATGCCCAGTGTCACTCACGTAAGTCTGCAGCAATGTTGATGTATTCTTCTGCATGTAGAGGGCCAGGCTGTAGGCTTGACTGATGGGCTCAGCTGGGGAGATGGGGGCCCCTGGCCTGGGGGGTGGCAGCAGCAGGGTCAGCAGGCAGAGGGGGGCTGGCAGAAGAAATCAGAGTTCAGCAACAAGTCCCCAACCCTACCTGCTGATTCATTTATTCTTCATAACAACTCCTCAGTGGGTACAGCCCTTGTGGCCTACAACCACCTTGTGCATCAGGTCAGGGCAGAATCACCCTGTAAGTAGATTATTTCCAGCCCAGAATATTCCCCTGAACTCCACACCCATGTATTCAACTTCCTGCTTGAGATTTTCCCTTAGATATCAATAAGCATCTCAAAGTCAAAATATCCAGTACTCAACTCTAGATTTCCGCACCCCCAACCTCCGCCCCGAGCCTTCCCCATCCGGGTAAGAGCACTTTCATTCTACCAGTTGCTCAGGTCAAAACCGTGGGGTCCTCTTTGATGCCTCCCTTTCTCTTGCTCTCCACATTCAACCTCATAGTAAATCCTGTTGGCTCTGTCCTTAAAAGGTAGCCAGTGCAAGTCTGTGTTTCTTTTTTTTTTTTATAATTTTATTTATTTATTTTTTTCCCCCAAAGCCCCCATAGATAGTTGTATGTTATAGCTGCACATCCTTCTAGTTGCTGTATGTGGGACGCGGCCTCAGCACGGGTGGAGAAGCGGTGCGTTGGTGCGCGGCCGGGATCCAAACCCGGGCCGCCAGCAGCGGAGCGCACGCACTTAACCACTAAGCCATGGGGCCAGCCCAGGTCTGTGTTTCTTGATCTGAGTGCTCACGACAAGGATATTTTCACTTTGTGAAAATTCATTGAGCTGTATCCTTATGACTTGTGCCCTTTTCTGTATATTTGTTATTTTCAATAAAAAAGTTTTAAAAGACGAAAAGATGTATCCAGAATCTAACCACTTCTCACCTCCTTCCACTGCTACCACCTGAGTCCCAGCCACCAGCACCTCTCCTTGGACTATCGCAGTAGCCTCCCCTCTGGTCTCTGCTTCCAGCCCTCCCACCCGGCACTGGCAACCCCCTAAGTCCAACTAGATCCCTCCTCTGCTCAAACCCTTCCGTGGCTCCCCCCTCACACAGAGTGAAAGCCAAAGTCCTCAGTGTGGCCTGCAAGGCCTGGCCCCTCGGCACTGGCCTCCCTTCTCTTCTGCAGTCTTTCCCCTTTCAGGCCTTTGCCCCTCCTGGGCCCTGCCAGGACCACCCCCCAAGCCTTCCCAAGGCTGCCTCCTCCTTGTTCTTCAGACCTCAACTCAAGTAAGCTGTCCTGATCACAAATCAAAACCCCTCCCCTCCCTGACTTATAGTCTTCAGAGACTTTGCCTATTTGCAGCTACCTTATTTATTTGTCCACTTGCTTGTTGCTGTCTCCCTGACTAGAATGTTGGCTCTGGGAAAGAGGAAACCTCACCTGGCTCGTTCACTGCTAGTTCCCCAGCACCTAGCACAGAGCTGCATAAATATTTGTTGAATGAATGAGTGCTGCCATGAACATCCTTAGCCCAGGATCTTTGGGCACTGCTGAAAGTGGGACTATCTGGATTGGAGGGTATGCTCATTTAAATTTGAGTAAATGCTGCCAAATTGTCCTCTCAAAGATTAGGCCCAGCTTATGTTCCACCAACAGTGTGAGGCTCCGAGAGGAGGGGAGTCACCTAAGGTTTGAAAGGCAAACCAGGAAGGCCTCCTTTGTTCCCTTTTCTACATTCCTGAGTTCCCAGAAGTTCAGAACTTAAGGGAAGAGTGAAGGTGAAGGCCCTTTCATTCATTCATTCATTCATTCATTCAACAAACTTGGATCATTGTACTCATCCTCTAGCACACTGGCATTATAATTTACTTATTTATTACATGTATTGTCTGCAGAATGAAATCTCCATGATGTCATAGATTTTTGTCTGTTTGTTCACTGCTGTGTCCTGAAATGCTTAGAATACTACCAAGTACATAATAGGCACTCAATAAATATTTCTTGACTGAATGAATGAATGAGTGAATGATGAATGAAGCCGTCTGTGTGTAAGAATTTGGAGGTTGCCAGCAGATACAGAGCCCGGCACATGAGTCAGAGGGGTCAGAGGGTTCTGGCAGCAACCCCCCACTCCTGGTCTCCAGGCCTGGCACCCCGTCCCCCTCACTCACCCAGCAGACAGCTCATGCTCTCTCCTCGGCAACTTCCTCTCTGCAGTCTCTGGGTTGTTGTGGTGCACCTGTCCTCCTGCCCCTCAGGTGGCTTTATACCTGGGGCTGAGCCCTGGGGCCGCCCAGGAGGGAGGGAGGGAGTCCCCCCCCTGGGGGGTGAGGGCAGGTGCAGAAGCCCCCTGAGGCAGGGAACAGGTAGGGAAGGGGACACCCAGGTGACACCCTAGTCTCCTACAGCCCCCAAACTCGACCTTAAACCCTGGTTGCTGGGAGGGAGGGGGCAACGGCAGGGAGGGGATTATCGGGGAACAAAGGGGCCGCCCTGCTCCCTGCGGCTCTGCACGTCCTAGGATCCAGTTTCCCTTGAGGAGGCGGCCCCCTGCCCCGCCCCACGGGGACCTAGGCATTGGGCCCTGGCTCCCGAGGAGTTTGGAAAAGGGACAGGAGGGTGGCGTGTGAGCAACATCACCCGCACCCAGGTGCACTCTTAGACACAGGAGCATGATCACGTCTACACATGTTTTGGCACGTGGGCACACACCAGACATACGCACGCACTTTCATATGTTCATTCATTCACATATGTATTGACACCTACTGTGCGCTGGTCCCCGTTCCAGGTGCTGGGACAGAGCGGGAACAAGGCAGACAAAAAGCCCTGCCCTCGTGGAGCTGAGCTCTAGTGGACATGCCTACACACGTGTTGTATCACCCACACCCTACCAGGCCTACACACCTTACACAGGGAGAGGCAGACAAACCAGTGCACTTGTGTCCACACAGATGGGTCCACACAGACGCACACGGAGACATGAACAGAAGGCCACACCCAGAGGCCCTGCCAGAAGCGCATGCACAGAACAGACACGTACATCCTGGGGGTGTACCCACACCATCGCCACATGTGTGCACACAGACCCACATGCAGCTGGGGGTCAGGAGGCCTGAGATCTAGCCACGTCTCAGTCTCTGCTATCCTGGGAGATCTCAGGCCGGTGGCTGCCCTCTGCCCAGGCACAGCACACATGAACACACAGACACACACCTAAGGCCCTCCCCGTCTGGAGAAGCCTGTGGCAGAAAGGGAGGAAGGGGACACCGGCACTGGGTTCTGCTCCCTCTCCATAGCTTTCCCAGTCTCTCCATAAGGGAGCACTGTTCAATTCTCAGCCCCTGCCCACCCGCTGAGTCAGAGAGCAGTTAGTTAGACCCCCACCCTGCTTCCATCCAGTTGGGAGCTGGAATACTGCTCTACCCTCCTCCCCTGTTTGGGGCTGGGATGGAGGGAGAAGGCCTACACCCCTCCTGCTGGGGCAGGATCTCATCTGTTCATTCATTCACCCACGTATACATTCACTCAGCGGATATCGATGGGGCCCCTACTGTGTGCCGGCACCAGGGTGAGTAATAAGGCAGGCCAGGTCCCTGCCTCACGGGGCACACAGTCTGGTGCAGGAGACCAAAACAAATATGTAAACTGATAAAAGACGAAATTCCCTGAAGTGACAAGGAGCTGAGAAGAAGCCAGAACAGGTTGATGTGATTAGGTATGGGTCAAGGAGACTTAGATGAGGAGCCTGAGGCCCAGAGAAGGGCTACTACTTACCTAGAGTCACACAGCAAGGCCAGGACAGATCCTAGACTCCTGCCCCCCAGCTTGGGACTGGATCTGGAGTGTCCTCAATCTGAACTGTGAGCTGAAGGAGGGAGGAGGTCGAGGGAAAGATTGGTCCTGAGGTGGGGGTCCTAAATTGGGTCTCCAAGACCAGGGGCTGCTGGGGCTGCCAAGCAGGGCCTGTGCTGGGCAGGCAGAGATGTCAGGGGATTAGACCAGGCCCATTGAGTGGATGCACTGAGGCGTGGACCAGGCCAGGTAGTGAAGAAGGAGGAGGAGGAGAAGGAGGCGGAGGGCAGGAGGGGAGGAGGAGAAGAGGGAGGCAGACACTCGATCTGGTGCTATTCACAGGTGAATCGTGTACGTGGGGCAGGGCCTCACCCGAGAGGGCAGGCTCACCCTCACCCAACCCCACCACCTCCTGCTTCTCTTGGGGGCTTCACTTTCTCTCTCTCTGGACCCCCAGGTGTCCCTCACAGCTGGAGGAATTGGACCCCATCCCAGGCCCAGCTCCATTTGTCCAAGGCATCTGTCTTGGCACAGGTCATCAGCTCTGCCACCCTGTCCTGCCCCACCTTGCAGCCCACTTGTCTCCATCTCTCTTTTGGTCTCATCAGAAGCTGTTGCCTGGGGAATCCCAGCAACTTAGGAGTCAGCAGACTTGGGTGCGAATCCTGCCTTTTTCATCGCTAGCTTGGGCAAGTTACTTAACCTCTCTGAGCCTGTTTGTTTCCTCATCTGGAAACCAGGATAATAATTCCCGCCTCCCAGGCTCTCGCTGACTCCACCCATCAAGTGCCTTGACCCCTGCTATGAAGCCCCTCCCAGGGCCCTGAAGGGTTGCTCCAATGGTACATAATGCCTCTAACCAAAGGCAAAAGCCTCAGTGCCCCATGACCCCGTGCTTGGAGCCCAATCCCCATCAGCCATACATATGCTCCCAAGAGGTCTGTCCTGTCCATCCCCCAGGACACTCAAGCATGACCCTAATGTCATCCAGCAGGTCACACAATGAGGCCCATTCAGAACAAACAAACATGAACTCCAAACCAGACCCTTACTCTGACCCCAATATTAAGCCCAACCCCATTTCCATCCCTGACTGCAAATCTTCACCCCTACCTCTCCAGGCAAAGGTAAATACAAAGGCCCTGAGGTGGAAGCATGCTTGGGGTTTCAGGAACATACGAAGCCAGTACAGAGAGCAGAGAGACTGGTGGTTGGTGAGATATGACAGGACAGGAGAGACTGGTGGTTGGTGAGATATGACAGGACAGGAGAGACTGGTGGTTGGTGAGATATGACAGGACAGGGAAGAACAAGGGTCGCCATGCCCCCTCCCACCATCCCTATACCTTTCCTTGACTCCCCAGTGCCCTTGGGATAAAGTCCCAACTCTGTAGCCTGGCCTTCAAGGCCTCCAATCCCCCAGTCCCTGCATAGCCTTGCGCCTCACTTCTCGCTTTTCCTCACCTTCTACCTCAGCCACACAACCTACTTCTTTTTTTTTTAATCATTTTTTTAAATTTTTTTATTTATTTTTTCCCCCAAAACCCCAGTAGATAGTTGTACATCATAGTTCACATCCTTCTAGTTACTGTATGTGGGATGCAACCTCAGCACGGCCGGAGAAACGGTGCGTCGGTGCGCGCCCGGAATCCGAACCCTGGCCGCCAGCAGCGGAGTGCGCGCACTTAACCGCTAAGCCAGGGGGCCGGCCCTACACAACTTACTTCTAAGGCTTGCTCAACACCAAGCCTTTGTCCTGTCATTCTCCCTGCATAGAAGGCTCTCCTGATCCTCCTCCACCTGACACAATCCTTCTCATATTTTAACCTTCCACTCAGGTTTTTCCTCCTCTGGGAAGCTTTCCCTGTCTCTTCTGCCCCTAGTTGGGTTAGGGGGCTCCTCTGGGCTCCCACAGCCCCCCATGCTCCCCCTTGTCCATTTACTGGTCACCCTGCATTGTAATTCTCAGTCTCCTAGTTTCTCTCCCCCACCAGACAGGAGGCAGGGACTTGTCATCTCCGCATCCCCAGCACCAGGCCATGCACAAAGGAGACACCTCAGTGAGTGCTGGATGAAGGAAGGCAGGAGCATAATGGTTCCAACTGGGGGCTCTGCAAAGCCAAGCCAAGGAGTCTAGTCTGCTGAGAATGAGCGCCTGATCTCAGCATCTTGTCTTGATGGGGTGGCAGGCCTAAGAGGCAGTGAGGGCGCATGGAAGAGAGGCCCCCAACGCAGGGATCATCAGGGTGAGAGACACAGCCCACTCCATTCATTGATTCCATGAACCTTTACAGCACCATTCCAGAGACTGGGATGGTGGTAAACAAGACCAAGAAGGTCCCTGCGCTCCTGGAGCGCATAGCCTTGCAGCTCAACCTTCATCATCATCATTGTCATCAGCGTCACAACTCACATTTCTTGAGTACTTACTAGGGGCCTGGCATAGTTCTAAGCTGGTTCTGTATACTGACTCATGTGTCCTTTACAGAACCCCATGGGGTGGGTAGTACTGTTTCCCCATTTTGCAGATGAGGAAATTGAGACACAGGGAGGTTAAGTGATTAGTTCAGGGTCACACAGCTAGAAGGGAGCAGTGCTAGGATTTGAACTCAGGCCCCAGAGCCAAGGCTCTTTACTGTTATCACAATCTCTAGTCTCTGGGGCTTGACACTTTCCAGTCTACAAGCCCTGTCCACAGCTCTTATCACGCTGGGTTCCCTTCAGGGTTATCTGACAAGGAGCCGTCATCCCAATTTCTCAGATTAGGGGCAGGGGAAGGAAAAGAATCACATTTTTTAGTCTCTATTATGTTACCAGTCACTTTGCACATAGACATCATCTCATTTAATCCTTTTAACAACCCTAGGAAGTAGGTTTTATGGTTATTATCCCCACTTTTACAGATGAAGTTCAGAGAGGTTCAGTGACTAGCCAAGATCACAAAGAGAATGAATTATAGGGACCTTGAACTAAGGACTGGCTCCAATGTCTGAGCTGTTCCCTGCCATCCTCAGATGTAGCTCCTCTGCTGTCCCAATAGCTGCACCACCACCATGCTGGGGACACGTGGTCAGACACCACGATGACTGAGTGGGAGACACAGATCCAGCAGTTCTCTGTCCATTTGTCCTAACCAGTCCCAACCCAGCCCATGGCAACCTCTAGAATCCAGCCAAGCTTCGCCTCTGCTTCCCGAGCAGCCCCAGACTTGATGAGGAAGGCCAGACGAAGAGGTGTAGTGAGCGTGCACCAGGAGCAGAGTCTGATGCGGGGTCGGGGGGTCAGTTTTAACACTGGGAGTAAGTGGAGTTTGAGCCAGCAGGCTGTTCTCCATTCAGCCGTTACATACTGAACTCCCACCGTGTAACCTGAACTTCCCAAAGAAGTGACACATGCGCAGGGTCCAATCAGATGAGTAGACCCTACCAAATAACAAAACAACCCTAAAACCATACTAAATTAAACATTGTATGATAGAGATGCAGAACTGGACAAGTAGGTCAATGGAACAGAATAGAAAGACCGGGAATAGACCCATGTATACACAGGAATTTAGGATGTGATAAAAGTGACATTTCAAATGAGAGAGGTAAGGATAAACCATTAAAAGAAAAGGGATCGGGGTAGCTGGAAAACTGCCTGGAAAAGTTGAACTTAGATCCTGTAAGGCGTGCGGCTGGTGTCCCTCTCAGATTTCCTTTACTGACAGCGCACCTACCCTCAACTGGTGTGAGCGCCGGCTGCCAATGACTCACACCTGCCTCCCCCTCCCTTGGACCAAGGGACCCACTTCACAACAAAGGTAGATGGAAGACACATTACCATTTGCCGCACGCTCCAGAAGCTGCTGGCCTCTTAGGGTGATGGAATAGCCTCTGGAAGGCACGGCTGAGATGCCAGCCTGGAGAGGATACAGCATCATCCTTCAGGAGGAGGTATACACCTTAAACCAATGGCTATTCTATGGTGCTGTGCTCCAGAACAGAGGTACGTGAGTCTGAGAACCAAGGAAGAGAAGCAGGAGGGCCCCCACTTACCATCACTCCCACTGACCTCCTTGGGGACAAACTGTGCTTCCAGCTCCCAGCTTTGGGCCCTGTGTGTCTAAAAATCCTAATTCCCAGAGTGGGGAGGGACATTTCCACCAGGGGACGTGGCAAGAGACCCAATGACATTTGAGCTACACCTGCTGCCCGATCACTTTGGTCTCCTCGTGCCAACAGACCAGCAGGCAAAGAAAGGACCTGCCATACTGGCAGGGGTAACAGACCCTGGTCATCACCAGGAGGTAGGACTGCTGCTACATAACGGGGGCAGGCAGGAATATGTTTAGCACTCAGATGATCCACTGGGACATCTCCAGATATCCATGCTGAGTTTTATTTGTAAATGGGCAAGTACTATATCCTTGGCCTGATAGCGCATGGTAACTAGGGACTCCATCGTTTGGCGATGAGGACCAGGGTCAACCCACCAGGCAAGCTATTGAGAGCAGCAGAAACACTAGCTGAGGCCAAGAGTAGAAGGGAAGGGTGGGTGGCAGAGGAAAAATATCAGTTAAGGATCTAGAACTAATTCTCCTCTACTAAGTTTACCCAGAAATTGTAACCAATTAGAATCCTGGAGAAGCTGTACCCAGATGGAGTCAACTCATGGGAAAAGCAAGGAGATCTGAGCAGTGCAAAGCTGAGCTATAGTGCACACTATTGGTGCCCTACCCAGATCCCTTCACCAACAGTGCACCCAGCCCCCTGCTACCCCCACCTCTGAGAACTGCCCAGCACCCCTGGCCAGTGACAGACTGGCACAGATGTATGAAAGGCAGATCCCTTACCTCCAGGTGAGACTAACTTGGTGGTACAATCTGGGCTCCAGAGCTTTCTCTAGGATCCCACCAAAGCCAGCCACCAGCCGAGAACACATTCTTGCTCAGCTTTTCCTCACTGCCCTCTCCTGATGACCTCATTCTCCTTCTTCTGAGAACACTTCTCCAGTCACTTGGTCAAGAACTCCCATCTTGGGCTATTTCTCAGGGACCTGACCTAAGGCAGGTCCCTTTCTAACACTATGAAAAAAAAAATAAATGACAGATTAAAAATTTAAATGTGAAAGAGACCTCTGAAATTATTAAGCAAAAATGTAGAATAATACTTTAAAAGCTTGGGCTTGCAGCATTATTTACAATAGCTAAGACATGGAAACAACCTAAGCGTCCATGACTGATGAATGGATAATGAAAATGTGGTATATACACACAACGGAATACCATTCAGCCATAAAAAGGGAAATCTTGCCATTTGCAACAACATGGGTGGATCTTGAGGGCATTATGCAAAGTGAAATAAGACAGACAGAGAAAGACAAATACTCTATGATCTCACTTATATATGGATTTTCAAAAAAACAAACTCATAGAAAAAGAGATCAGATTTGTGGTTGCCAGAGGTGGGGGGTGGGGAGTGGGGGAATTGTGTGAGGGTGGTCAAAAGGTACACACTTCCAGTTTCAAGATAAATAACTACTGAGGATGTAACATACAGCATGATGACTATAGTTAACACTGCTATATGGTATATTTGAAAGGTGCTAAGAGAGTAAATCCTAAAGGTTATCATCACAGGAAAAATTTTTTTCTCTGTAATGAGGTGATGGATGTTAACTAAACTTATTGTGGTAATCATTTTGCAATATATATGTGTGTCAAGTCATTATGCTGTACACCTTCAACTTACACATTGTTTTTTTATTTTTATTTATTTATTTATTTTTTTAAAGATTTTATTTATTTATTTTTCCCCCAAAGCCCCAGTAGATAGTTGTATGTCGTAGGTGCACATCCTTCTAGTTGCTGTATGTGGGACGCGGCCTCAGCATGGCCGGAGAAGCAGTGTGTCGGTGCGTGCCTGGGATCCAAACCCGGGCCGCCAGCAGCGGAGCGCACGCACTTAACCGCTAAGCCACGGGGCCGGCCCATCAACTTACACATTGTTATATGGTGTTATATGTGAATTACATCTCAATAAAACAGGAAGAAACAATTAAAATGAAATAAAAGCTTGGGCTAAGGGAAAGCCTTCTAAAACAAGTCACAAAATACGAGACCCATAAAGCAAAAAGTAAAAGGTTGATAAAGTTAAGTAGATCTCTATTTTCTTTTTACCATAAGTGCACCCAAATATTGCTCATGATTACTGATGTGCACTCCCCCACAATACAGAACAGTTATGCTTACACTGATATTTTCATTAGTATCATGACGATTTTAAAATACGTCCACAAATTGTTTGACATGCCTCCCCTCAAAAGGAGGAGCCCGAATTCTCCTGCCCTTGAGTGTGGGCTGGTTCTAGTAACTCGCTAGTAACAACCAGAATGGGGCAGAAGTGATGTTGTGTGACTTCTGAGGCTAGGTCACAGAAGTCTCTCTGTACACTTGCCCTTAAAACCCAGGTCCCATGTGATAAGGACACTCAGGCCACATAAGAGGCCATGTGTAGGTGTTCTGGTTGACAGCCCCAGGCTAGGCCTTCAGCCAATGGCCAGCATCAATAGCCACACATGTGAGTGAATGAATCTTCAGATGATTCTAGTCGCCAGCTTTCAAGTCTTTGAGCCGAGACCCCAAACATGGCGGAGCAGACACAAGCCATCCCTGCTGTGCCCTGACTCAATTCTTGATCCACAGAAACCAGGAGAGATTGTAAATGATTATTGTTCTTTAAGCCACTAAATTTGGGAAACAATAGATAACTAAAACAAGGACTGTGTGAAATACACGGCATAAAAATGAAGAGCAATTGAATTGACTGTATTCTAATTGCTAGAAAAGACAATAACAAGAGAAATAAACATTTCAGATGGAGAAAGATAACCATAAATATGAAAAAGCAAAAGCAAAGGAAGGGAGGAAGGGAGGGAAGGAAGGAGGGAGGGAGGAAAGGACAGAGGGAGGGAGGATAGAGTCAGGCTTGGGAAGCAGCTGACCTCTGACCCCTGCTTAACCAAGCCAGTGGGATTCAGGTCATTCTAATGGAAGAGAGAGCTTTGGGCACCAGCAAATCTAAGCCCTCAAGGGTTCCTAGTATCTGCAAAGGACTGGCTAAAGTTTAGAGGCTGCCCTGGCCCTAGAGGGATGGGGAAGCTGGGCCCATTTCAGAAAGGAGATGGAGGCAGGGAGCCCAGAGCAGCTGGCGGAGGTAGTACATGGGGGTTCAGGGCTCTCCACGGAGCTTTGGAAGGATGCAGTATGGTGCAGGAGGCCACAGTCTTTCAGATCCTAGATCATGGGGAGAATAAATCCCAAACCCCCATCTCTAGGTAGACAGAGGCCTGAGGCTCCCTCCTCATTCTGGATTAGGCCAGGAATTTTGCATCATAGCTGCCTAGCATGGGACTTGGCATACAAGGGTGCTTAATACCCATATATTCAGTCTAATGGTAGTGGTCCTCAACCAACCAGATGTACATATCAGAATTTTCCAGAAAGCATTTAACATCATTTGATTCTTTATAATCACGTGTGATTCTTTACAAGGTAATGCAGTCATTTTGGGACAGGTAATTCATTTGTCTGATTCAATGTTCAAAAGGGCCAAAAAGGTATCTGTTCAGTGAAAGGGTTTCCTCCCACCTCCGTTCTCCAGCCACCCATTTACCCTCCCTGGAGGCAACCATGGCTACTTTTTTCTTCTGAATACTCTCAAGGATATTTTAGGTATATGTGATCAAATATGTATGCTTGGTCTTTTGCCTTTTTAAAACAAACAGTAGCAAACTACACACATTGCTCTCTGCACCTTGCTTTTTTCACTTAACAATGTTGTTCAAAATCATTCCATACTAGTTTTTTTTAAAACCACTATTATATCTATTTATTCTATTTTTACAAGAAAGTGGAAAGTGACTGGAATATAAGTTTGAAAAGTTTCTGTTGCTGAACCAAAGTGGGTCCGCTTCTTCGTGAGTTGAAATCAAAGCCTTCACCAGAAGTAGTTGTCACACAAAGTAAAATTTATTTGCTGCAAATAAATCCCTTCCAAAGCTGTGGTTCCCCAAGCAAAGGAAAGCAGGGGCCTTTTATTTTGGATGGCGAATGAATATTCAAAAGGGAGAGGTGAGTACTCGCTCCTGCAGGGTCAGTTGGAAAACAAGCTTCCACATACATACATCGCATGTTATGGTAATAAGGCCTAAGCTCCTCCTGGGGTGGAGATCCTAACATTAAAATGAAGCAAAGGTAATCTCTTGGGCACTTCTCAGCCCGTCTGTGCAGGCGCCATTCTTGCAATGGGGTTTGGACTCGTTCAGGGCAGTTGGAGATTGCATCTCTTCACATAACTAAAAAAACAATTTGGAGAAACAGTTAAGTGCTTCTGAAACCTCCTTTGAGTTACTTGGGGCAGTTAGTGACATTTCCAGGTAATACTCTGAGTTCACTGCATAATTTAAACCCGTATCTTCTATACCCATTCTAAACTAGAAAACTTGTTGCAATTACATTCTCTTTTCCCTCTTATTACAGTATAGTGGTTTGTTGTTGTTTATTGTGGTAAAATATACATAACATAAAATTTATCTTTTTTTTTTGCTGAGGAAGATTCGCCCTGAGCTAACATCTGCTGCCAGTCTTCCTCTTTATATATGTGAGCTGCCACCACAGCATGGCTATTGACAGACAGGTGGTATAGGTCCGTCCCCAGGAACCGAACCTGGGCCACTGAAGCGGAGCGTGCTGAACTTAACCACTAGACGACTGGGGCTGGCCCCAAATTTACCACTTTAATCATTTTTAACTGTGTAGTTCATTGTCATTAAGTACACTCACATTGTTGTGCAACCATCAGCACCATCTCTCTCCAGAACTTTTTCATCTTCCCAAACTGAAACTCTGTCCCCATTAAACAATAACTCCCCATTTCCCTCCCCCAGGCCCTGGTAACCACCATTCCACTTTCTGTCTCTAAGAATTTGACTACTCTAGGTACCTCATATCAGTGAAATCATACAATATTTGTCCTTTTGTATCTGGCTTGTTTCACTTAGCAAACTGTTTTCAAGGTTCATCCACATTGTAACATGTATCAGAATTTCACTTCTTTTTAAGGTTGAATAATATCTCATTGTATGTACCTACATTTTATTTATCCCTTCATCCATCCATGAACACTTAGTTTGTGTCTACCTTTTGGCTATTGTGAATAATGCTACTATGAACATGGGTGAACAAACATCTGTTCCAGTCCCTGCTTTTAGTTCTTTTGGGTACATACACAGAAGTGTGACTGCTAGATCATATGGTAATTCTATGTTTAATTCTGTTTGATTAATTAATTAATTACACATTAATTTACTGTTTAATTTTTTGAGGACCTGCTATACTGTGTTCCACAGTGGTTGCACTATTTCACGTTCCCATCAGCAATACACAAGGATTCCAATTTCTCCACACCCTCGCTAACACTTGTTATTTTCTGTTTGTTTGTTTTTAAAGATTTTATTTATTTATTTGTTTCCCCCCAAAGCCCAGTAGATAGTTGTATGTCATAGCTACACACCCTTCTAGTTGCTGGATGTGGGACGCGGCCGCAGCATGGTCGGAGAAGCAGTGCGTTGGTGCGCGCCCGTGATCTGAACCGGGGCTGCCAGCATCGGAGCGCACGCACTTAACCGCTAAGCCACAGGGCCGGCCCTGTTTGTTTTTATTTTTATTTATTTATTTATTTTTTTAAACTTTTTATTTAAAATTTTATTTATTTATTTATTCTTTTCCCCCAAAGCCCCAGTAGATAGTTGTATGTCATAGTTGCACAGCCTTCTAGTTGCTGTATGAGGGACGCGGCCTCAGCATGGCCAGAGAAGCGGTGCGTCGGTACAGCAGGGGATCCGAACCCGGGCCACCAGCAGCAGAGCGCGCACACTTAACCGCTAAGCCACGGCCGGCCCTGTTTGTTTTTAAATAATAGCCATCCTCGGGGGTGTGAAGTGATATCTCATTGTGGTTTATTTGCATTTCCGTAATAACTAATGATGTTGAGCATCTTTTCATGTACTTATTGACCATTTGTATATCTTCTTTGGAAAAATGTCTATCAAGTCTGCAATTGCATTCTTAAAAATATACATTTAAACGACTAATGACTCTATCATTTTTGTTAAAATGATACTTGTTCATTACAAAAATTCAAGCAAACCAGAAAAGAACAAAGAAACCAACCACCCTATTTCACCACCCAGAAATAGCTATTACTGTATCAACATTTGGTGAATATCATTCTATACATCTCATAGGTAAAGAAATGGAAAAAATTTATAACAATCAATTCATACTGTATGTTCTATTTTAAAACAAAAACATTACATTTAACTTTATTTGAAGTTAACAGAAAAAGAAATGTAAGTGAAACTGAAAGAATCGTTGAACTTCAGATAAATGAAAAGTGATATTATTTTCTATAAGATTCCTCTAAGGTTAAGAAAAAGAGATTTTGAAAAACATGAAGGATGGACTCACTATTATTTATTAATCACATGTTTTAAAGGTAGACATGGCTAGTTAACTTCCTGCCACATGAGCCACTCCCAATTAATTCCTAATATTTCTCTCACTCTCTTCCCCTCCATCCAGATTTGTTTGTTATAACACTATTTTTAGTTTACTAGTATTTATAACATCTATAGTATATTCTATTCTGCAACACTGATTTCCTTAATTGTTTAGTCTTAGATTGATATTTAAACATTTTCAATGGTAACCAACAATCTTTTTTTATTTTGACTCATCTCTTAGCTAGATTTTATGCTCAAATAGCTTTTACAAGAAAGGATCATGCCCTTTCCATTCTACCTAGAGAGAAGTCCATTTTGCATTGTCCCTAGTTCCCACAGTAACTTAAGGGAAAGTTTAAAAAAATAAATTTTAAGTTTTAATTGTGGTAAAAAAACCATACAGTTTACTATCTTAAAAAGGGAAACTTTTACAATGTCCAGAGTCCTTGCTGCAGGAACCCACTTAGAGCATTGACCCTGCTCCCAAATGGAAGGGTACATCCGCAGAAAGAAATGTGATATTATCTACGTGATAAATTTGAGAAGGTTCAAGATCTTCCAGGAACACTAGCAAATGAGCTCTACTGAAGTGTTCTCTGGGCACCTAAAGTGTTCTGTGGGCACACCTATTGCTGAGCATCTTACTTCTGGGATCTTCACCTATCAAATCGAGGCAGCTGTTTGGGAGCCTTGCTTTTTGTGATTACTGATCCCAGGGCTGAGGCGTTTCTGTTCACTTGCCCACCATAGTTCAATGTAAATCAGACTCCTCTCCGCTTTACATGGATGTTGCCATACCATGTGGCAACAAAAGGCCTCACTCAGCAGGTGTCTTGTAGTGGATGCTTGCCCAGAAAATCCTCTATATGGCGACATTAACTTCCTCTGGGGCCCATAGGAAGTTGCGCTTGTCATTAGGATTGCTCACAAATATTCTAGTTCTTCTCCTTCCAGGCACGTGGAGAGAGAGTTTCCTTTTCTGCCGCCTTTGAAGTTAGGCAAAGCTATGGACTGCTCAATACAATATGAGCAGAACTGTCATGTGTTACTTTTGGGCAGATGTTATAAAAGCTAGTGTGTGTTTCACCAAGTCCTCCTCCCCCTATCCATCCATGACTGGATGGTGATCACGGAAGCTCAGATTGGGGTGGAGCCTCTTTCCTCAGCCTTAGTCTCTGAGTGACTCGAATCAGCAGACCTCCTCCACTGACCAACACCAGACATACAGCATGAGCAAGAAATAGACCTTTGTTGTTATAAGCCACCAAAACTTCGGCGTTATTTGTTACTGCGGCATAACCTAGCCTACCCCGGCTGATATAGAAGCTATGAACTTTTACAGAGACCCAGAAGAGATCGAGAGGGAACAGCAGCCAGTGCTAAATAACGGACCTCAGGATAAATGGGCTGCTGCAGCTCCGGAGTTCAGTGTGCTCATTCCAAGGTGGCAGATAGTTCTGAAAGGAGGCAGGTGCCCTCCATTACTTTTCAGCAGCTCTTCACTGGAGACTGAATGGTCTGACCTGTTTCTGAAACCAGTCTGCAGCCCCACGGCCCAGGCGCTCACATAGGAAACCACCACCGAGTGGTCTTAACCCATCCTTCCAAAGGTTCTTAAACAAAATGCAACAAGTTGACAGAAAACAAACATGATTTTTGTACAAATGAAAAGGGGTTCATGGGTGCTATATTCCATGAGTTCACTTATGTCTGAGAAGGTCTGACTGTTGTCTTTATATTTTAATGTCAACATGGCTGGATTATAGTATTTTCAACTCATGTTTTAAGTATATAAATAATATCAGCCCCTGGTAAAAATTTCAAGCTGTAGAGTAGGTTACAAATTGAAAAGTAAAAGTTTCCGTATATCCTTATATGCAATCTCACTCTGCCATCCCCCTACCTACCCAGCTGTGGGTACAGGCACAGCGCCTGGCACTGAGGCACTATACACAGTGTAAGAAATGGTCTAGACCCTCAATAGGCTTATTCTGATTGTTTCAGTTAATGGAGTTGGGTCAATAATGCTGACATTAGAATTGAAGCAAACCAGGTGGGGACTGTGCTGAACTGGTGAGTACGTGTCTTACCCAAAAAGGGCAGCCACTGCCCAGCTCCAGCTGTTTCTTGTTCAAGGAATGCAGACTCAGTGTTGCTGGATTTCACGATTTCAGGTGAAAGTGGAAATACATTTTTGCACAAGAAATTTGCTGTTGCTATGGCAAACTAAACATAGACATGGGCTGGATTTGATCAGTTTGTGGATGTTGCAGTAGTTATGAGGATGGGCTCTGGAGTCTTAGGTTTGAATGCTGGCTCTACCACTCATCCGTTCTGGGCCCCAGTTTCCTCATCTATAAAATGGGATTCTACCTCATAGGATTCTTATGAGGATCAAATGAGATGCTGAAAGCACTTAATAACATGTGAGGTGGACTCCTCATAAAAACTTACAATCTAGTGGAAGAGTCAACAAATGAATCTCATCTGGAAATTACAGGAAGACTTCACTAGGACAGTGGCATTTAAACAGAGACCTGAAAGATGAATAGTTAATTGGGTGGAGAATCGGACTGGAGAGGAGGGGAAGGGCATAACAGGCAGAGGGAACAGCTCTCAAGAAAGCCCTGAACCAATCATGCAAGCCAAAGCTAAAGCAGTGAGGACATAAAGGAGAAAATCCTCCGGGAGCCAAGGATTTGCTGACTGACAAAGTTGTGAGCTAGAAAGAGCCTCAGTTCAGCCCGAGGCCAGTCCCTGCAAATTTAGGACTTCACACCACACTGCGTTAACTTTCCTGACAGAAAAACCACACCCACCAAGTCTTCTGCTGGGCCCTTTAACCCTCTCCTCTCAAACACAGAAGAGAGGGCAGCACAGGGGGCTGCCCTGGGGTCAAGAGTAGTTTTCCAGGCAGAGGAGTAAGATTGAGAAGGCAGGTAAGAAGGCACAGAAGGTGGAAGCAGTCCCATTTGCTCTGGCGGCTGAGATGTCTAGAGGGATGCTTCCAAGGCTGGGTGGAGATGAGGCTGGGCGGAGATGAGGCTAGGCAATATGCAGCGCCTACAACTTCAGGTTGAGGAAATCTGGCCAGTTTGTAGGACCTCGGCCAAATGGAGAATGGGCGCCCCCTGGGAGCAGTGCTTGGTAGTGGACGCTGGAGGACCCAGATGAGGAGGGACGGGGGGTGGGGAGGGGGTGCGGCTCAAGATGGGGTTAGACTGCCCGCCACAGTTTTCTTCTCACAGGAGCTAACTCCTTCCGGCAGGATGGATTCCTGGGATCCTAGAACAGCTGGGTTGGAAGGGACCTCGAAAAAGGAACTACCAACACGTGGCCCGTGTCAGGCCCTGAGCTGGGCACTTTCGTGAACATAGTCTTAACACTCCAAAATCTGCTTTGAGGTAGGTATCATCACCCCCATTTTTCAGAGGAGAAAACCGAGGTTTGGTGACTTCCCAAGAGGGGCGGGGATTTTGTATGACTCCGGAGCCTTCTCCCTGGAGCCCTCACGACTTGGAAGATACTGATTCCCTGAGGTTTGCGGGGGGACAAGGATCGGGTGTGTGGCGCCCAAGCTTTCCAAGGGACAACAGTGTGACGGGACTTTCGGCGAGAACCACACCTCCCTTATCGCGACAATACTGATTACTGTTGCTTTCCTTTAAGAGGCTTACCATGAAATATGAAGTCCTCGCCACATGGGGAGGCGGACATTATATACTCCTGGATCACCCGGACGTCTTTCTCCCTCAGCCGCACTGCTCCCCACGGGTGACATAAATTCTCCCCCTCCACCAGCGAGTGAAGGTGTGGGACTACATTTCCTGGCAGTTGTTCAGAAGGGGGTGGCGGGAGACGAGGAAAGAAACTCTCCGTTTCCGTCGGCTCGCAATTTGGCGTGTCCGCCGTGATGCACATTTCAACAGCCCACGTCCTTTCTCTGCAGAGCTAAGGAAGGGACTACGTCCCCCAACAGGCACTGGCACTCTGTGCCAGTGATATGCCGCCATCTTCACTGTAGTCCTTTCCTCCGTTTCCGCAGGGAGTAGCCTTAGCAAGTGGACTACAAATCCCAGGTCGCCGTCTCCCCTCTCCTGCGGCCGCCATCTTTGCCGGTAGTCCCCGCCCCTTTCCCCTTCCATTGTCTCGACCAAAGATAACAGAAGGGAGCCGAGAAGACTGCAACTCCCGTCAGGCTCTGCGCTACGGGGAGGGGGATTTGGATATTACAGGCGGGCGAGGTGCCCAAGGTGGTAGAATGAGAGGACGGGGAGAGGCTAGGTAACCTGCCATCTTTATGGTAGTCTCCTTATCCTCCTGGTTCCGCCATTCTGAAGGAACACTAGAAGGCTAGAAAACTACTATTCCCATCGCACCTCACAAGATCGACTACTCGTCAGGTGTACGCCCCTCTTCCGCCATCTTGCTTGTAGTCCTCATTCCTTTTTACCTTTCCATTGTTCCTGACGAATAGAAATGGCAGCGGGAAGGCAGCAGATGGACTGCGACTCCCGTCAGGTACCACACATGCGGAGGGTTGTGGACAGGAGGGCGTGCGAGTGCCTGGGAAGGAGGTCGGGTCAGGGGAGAAGGCCATCTTGTTTGTAGTCATCGTTCCCGCTCCTTCTCTATGCTCTGTAACGGGAAGCCTTGGGGCAAGCGGACTATAACTCCCAGCATCCTCAACTCCCGGCTTGGCACGCTCTCCGCCATCTTGTTTGTAGTTCCCGCTGGCCCCAGCCTCCTATTCCCTCCGTAGCATCAGCGACCGCAGGACTACGATTTCCGTTGTGCCCTGCGCGTGCTCGTCCTAGAAAGTGGAGGTGGTGGGGGAAGGAGGGGGCAGGGGGCGGGGTTCCTCTGGGAGAAGGAGGGAGTAAAGAGGAGGAGGAGGGAAGGAGGAGGGAGGGGAGGGGAGGGGAGGGGAGGGGAGGGGGAAGAGAGGAGGAAGGAGGAAGGAGCTAAGGAGGGATGAGAGAGGCAGCCAGGGCCCCGGGCCGAAGCAGCGCGGGGCCAGGGGACCGGGGGGGCTGAGGCACCCCAATTGCCCCCTCCCCTCTTCCCTGCCCCCTTCCATCCTTTCCTTCCAACCTTCTGCTTGAGGAAGGGGTTTTATTCAAATTTTATTTAAATCTCTATCTCCGGAGGGTCGTGCGCGCTGGGGGAAGGGGGAGAGGGCGGGGGCGCGCACAGGCTGGGGGGGCGGGGCCGGAGCAGCTTCCTTCACCCCCCTCCGCTCGCCCGGTAGCCGTAGGGCAGGGGGCCGCAGTCCAGGGGCGGGCCCAGGGGAGGGGGGCAGGTTACAGGGACCCCCCCCTCCCCGGGAACCGGCGGTGGGTGGGGCTTGAACCCCGGAAACGGTGGGGGGCCCAGGCCTGGCCCTGGACCCCTGGACAGTGGGGGCCGGGAAGGGGCCAGTTAAAGGGCCGGGGGCGCTGGGGAGAGGCGGGGCGGGGTGGGGGGAGGGGAGCTGGGACTCGGACCCCGGACTGAGTGGGGCCCGGGCAGAAGCTGAGCACCCTGCGCCCGAGGAGCCCCCGTTGGTCTGGGGGGGCTGAGGGACTGAGCCCCCCAGAGCAGGACCTCCCCCTGGAAGGGCCGCGCCGCAGCCCGTGGGAGGGCCTTGCCCCCGGCGCCCCCCATCTCCACTCGCCGCCGTCCCGGCCTCCGCCGGAGGGAGGGGCCGAGCGCCCTCGGGGGGCCGTGGACCCCGGCGTTCTGAGCGTTCCGCGCCCCGCGCCGCCCGGCCCCCCCGCCGCCGATGGCCGCCGACCCGCCGGGAGCTGCCGAGAAGGGAGAGATGGCTCCCGGGACACGTGTGAGGTGGGTTCATGCGGCTCCTCCTCACCCCCAGACCTAGGCAGCTCCCACTCCCATTCATCCTCAGCCTGGCCTCTCTCTACCTTCCCCGCCCCCAGCCTTACCCTCTCTTTGCTCCAAACTCCTCATCTCCAGCCCTCTTTCCTGTTACCTCTCAACCCTGGGGAACTGGCCTTCCTTCCTGGACCCTGCTTCCCCTTGCAGACCCCCATCCCCTCATCCCCTCCTGCAGTCGCCGCCCTTCAGGCCCCTCCCCTGGAGTGCTGGAGGGCCCCTTCCCCCCTTGGATGGGTCTGGAAGTCCCCGGAAAGGGGGAAGCTGGGGTAAGACTCTGGCCATGAAGAGACCCTCCAGGCCTGCAGAGTCTGTCTGGGAGCTTGGAGGATCTGGTTTCCATGGGAAGGGGAGCCCAAGGGATTCTGGACAATTAGAGTTGGAAAGCAGCCTGGGAAGCTGGTGGGGGGCAGGGGGGCACATGTAGCACTAAGCCCATTCTGAGTTCTGTGAGATGTCAGCCTGGATTCTAGAATCCCAGGGAATCTGGGAGATTGCTCAGGTTGACCTGAGAGATCCCAAGAGGAGGGTGTCTTGGAGGAGAGGGAGCTCTGTGGGGAGCAGAGGAGTTGAGATCTTGGGCAGAGGAGGGACCCTGAAGCAGCGTCTCAGGGGCGTCCTTGAGCCCTGGGAGATTGGGCAGTGCAGTGAATCTTTAGGGCTGTGGGGGGGTCAAGGATCCCATTGGATCTGGTGAGGATATCTAGGTTTTGGGGGAAGAGAGATTGGGTGGTAGTTGTGTGTGAGAGAGATAAAGAAGGGAGAAAGAAAGGTCTGGAGCTTCCACCCAGGAATCTGTGGGTATCTTGGAGGTAAATCTGGGGAATTTTAGTTTGGGAAGAGCATGGGGCGTAGTACATAACAGGAGAAGAGTTGGGACTTCTCTAAGGTAACTCCACAGACAAGGAGCCCCTGGCCTTCCAAGGAGCTTTGGTGTGAGAGTGTCAGTCGAGAGGGCCAAGTGTCCCTTCATCCTCCCTGGGCTAGGTGAGGGGATGCTGAGGAAAGGTAGAGGAGGAGTGAGGTTATGAAGCCAGTTCTCAGGCTCCCAGAGGAGCCAGGTGCACTGCTTGAGAGAGAGAAACCTTGAGTAGAGAGAATGGCTCCCCGCAGCCCCTGCAGAAGGGTGACCTCCTTGTTCCTTGTCTCCCTGGGTAGGAGGGCGAGCTCTGGCTGCCTAGGAGTGGGGGCAGCATCCAGGAGCCTACCAGGCCAGGGCCCCAGTGGGCCCACCTGACCCTGCCACCATTCACCCACAGCCCTCGGCGTTGCTGACGCCCCCAATGTCGTCGAGCAGCCGGGGGCCGGGGGCCGGAGCGCGCCGACGCCGAACCCGCTGCCGTCGCTGCCGGGCCTGTGTGCGAACTGAGTGCGGGGACTGCCACTTCTGCCGAGACATGAAGAAGTTCGGGGGGCCCGGGCGCATGAAGCAGTCGTGCCTGCTCCGGCAGTGCACTGCCGTGAGTTCTGCCCCCACCGCATTGGGCTCCCTTCCCCAGCTGGCCCGAGTGCCTTTCTGGGGTGGCTGGTGGCTGCTTCCTAGAGTGGACTGTAGAGTTGCTGTGTGTTCACTCATTCATTCACTGGTTTGCCCAGGTGTCCACCAGGCCCGTTTTTGTTCTCAGCTCCAAGCTGGGGGTAATGTTAGGGTGCACAGAAGAATCTAGCCCAGTGCCTACCTTCATACTTTTCCCAACTTTCACAGGTACAGACCCATAGAAAGTTCTGCCACTGTCATACCCCTCCTCAGAGGTATCTGTGCACAGGAACTAACGCCCCCCCCCCCCCCAAGCTGGCCCCTGTCAAATTCTTAGCCTTCTTTGGCCTCTTCCTCACCCATCAGAGTGGTCTTGGATTTGAGGCCAGGTTTACCCTTTGTGTGACCTTGAGCAAATTACTTTGAACCTCAAGTATCTTGTCTAAGATGTTTCCTTTGCTGAGTTGTAAAGATTAAACAGTAGAATGGATTTAAATGTATCTGCTATAAGGCCCAGCGCACAGTAGGTATCTGAGAAGCATGGGTTTTTTCCCAGCCTTCCTCATCCTTTGAGCTTCCCAGCGCCCCAGAGCGCAGCCCTTCCCCAGCAGCCATGAGGAGCCAGTTGCCTCCTGTGTCCCCCTCCCCATACCACCACCTCCCTTTTTTCCTACAGCCACTCTTTCCTGGTTGGTCTCTTCACCCAACAGCCTCTCTCTTCTCTTCCTTTGTTCCCCAACCCTTGCCTCACTTTCCTGTTTCTTCTTCCCCACCTTCTTCCTTGAGCCTGTCTCACAACCTTCAGCATCCCTGATACAACTCACTATTACCATTGTTCTCCCCAAAGTCACATTGTCTGAGCCTGCTCCTGTTTTACGCAGGACCAGCCAGCTGCCTTTAGTGTTCCCAGGGGTCTTGCCAAAATCAGGTTCCCATGGGACCTGCCCATTGAGCAAACTTGGAGACACCCCAAGCTGCTGCTGTGTCCCCTCCAACCTTGAGTATTATTGTCATATTTGCTATGGTCTTTTTCCCTCCTCAAAGCCAGCTACAGTGTCAGGGTCACACAGGCGTGTGACCAGCTGCAGTAGTCACAACAGTGATGACAACTGTGTATCGAATGCCTCTCATGTGTTATCCCATTCTTACAACAGTCCTGCGAGGGGAAAAAGTCCTCACCCCAATTTACAAATGGAGAAATAAAGACTAAAGGAGATTAAATCAGTTGCCCAAGGTCATACTGCCAAAAAGGAGCAAAATCAGGATTTGACCAAGCTTGGCCCGTGGTTCTGAACCTCATCCATCAGCTGGCCAGGGTCGCCAGAAGAAAGGGTCTTTCCCCTGTTGCTTGCTTTCGGGGTCCCTGATGCCCCCTCTCCACCGACAGCCCGTGCTCCCACACACAGCTGTGTGCCTCTTGTGTGGGGAGGCTGGGAAGGAGGACACAGTGGAGGGAGAAGAAGAGAAATTTGGTTTGAGCCTCATGGAGTGTACAATCTGCAACGAGATCGTCCACCCTGGCTGCCTGAAGGTGATGGCCCTGGGGACCCTGGAGTCTGGGGTGGGGCAGATGGTCAGAGAGCAAGGAAGTGGGAACACTGCCTCTGGCATGCTACGTCCACTCCCTGCCCTCTGCTGACAGATGGGGAAGGCTGAGGGTGTCATCAATGCGGAGATCCCCAACTGCTGGGAGTGCCCTCGCTGCACCCAGGAAGGCCGGACCAGCAAGGTACGGGCAGGGGCTGGGCAGGGCACTGGACTCTGGGTAAGTGGTGGCTCAGAGAGCTGTGCAGGATCTCACCCCTAGCTTCCATCTCCTCAGGATTCAGGTGAGGGACCAGGCCGCCGCAGGGCTGACAACGGCGAGGAGGGCGCCAGCCTGGGGAGTGGATGGAAGCTGACGGAGGAGCCGCCGCTTCCACCACCCCCACCCAGGCGCAAGGGGCCCCTACCTGCTGGGCCCCCCCCAGAGGACGTGCCTGGGCCCCCCAAAAGAAAGGAGAGGGAGGCAGGGAATGAGCCCCCCACCCCAAGGAAAAAGGTGAGCCAGGGAGCATGCTCACTAGGTCCAGCCCAAGGGATTCTGGGAGCTCTAGTTTTGTTCCTTTTTGGGGAGGATGGGCCTGGGAGTCAGTCGGCTTTGGGTTCCCCCAGGGGTTGTTGGGAGATGTAGTTCAAGAGGTGTTGGAGGGAGGATGGAGCATGCTTAGTGTGGAGGAGAGGTACAGGTAAGGGGCCACTGGCACTGGGTGGGGAAGCTTTGGGAGCCCTGGGTGTTTTAGGAAGGAGGGAGAGAACATGCTCAAATTAGCTGCTACCGAGGAGGAAGGAGGGACTGGAAAGGGCCTGATGGGGAAGAAAGAGGAGATGAGAGCATGCTCAGTGAGCCAAGACTGGTTGCGAGGTGAGCATGCTCAGAGTTCTTCCTGAGATGGGGGCTTCTGGGATTTGTAGTCTAAGAGCAGGGCATGGATCTTAGTTTTGTGGACAATGAGGGGCTAATGGGGCCTCTCCCTTTCCCCATATCTCCTTCTTACCTCCCCGGTAGGTGAAAGGAGGCCGAGAGAGGCACCTGAAGAAGGTGGGTGGAGACGCCTGCCTCCTGCGAGGATCGGACCCAGGCGGCCCTGGCCTTCTGCCCCCCAGGGTTCTGAATCCAAGCCAGGCTTTCTCGTCCTGCCACCCTGGGCTCCCTCCCGAGAACTGGGAGGTGTGCCGGGGACCTCCTCCTTCCCCCTCCCACCTTTCCTTGCCCCACCCTCCACCCTAGAGACAGAGATCTATCCCTTCCTGCTCACCTTGTTCTGCCCCAGCCCCACTTGGCCACGATGGGCAAGTGGGAAGAGTGGACCCCTGGGAAGAGTGGAGAAGGCGAGTGGGTTGGGGCCAGGCCATAGGAGCCCTTGACTTCCCAAGAACCCTTGGGGTATCATCTGACCCATTTGCCTCATTTTTCCAAACCTTAAAGGGGAAAGAACTGAGTTTAAATCCTGGCCCAACCGCTGACTCCCAGTGTCATCTTGGCAGCTTGTTGGCTGCTCTGAGCCTCAGTTTCCTCATCTGTGAAGTAGAGATGATACTACCTACTTTACCCACCTAGCCCACAGAACTGTTTAAATCTAATGAAAGTCAGCAAGCTTTGTAAACTATAGATTTGAGGAAAATGAGGCTCAGAGAGGTTAAAGGATTTGTCCAAGGTCACACAGCAAAGCTAGAATTCAGATACCGCTTCGCACTGACACACTAAATGCAAGGGTCTGCCTGATTTTGATCAAATCCTACCTCTGTCATTTGTCAGTTTGTAACCTTGGGCAAGCTCCTTAATCTCTCTGAGCCTTGGTTTCCTCATGTCAAAAAAGAGTGGCCCAAGTTGCCATTAGATTCAGCATTGTGAGAATGTAATGAGTCAGCAACCTGGGGCCAGACGATCATTGTTCTTCTCACATCGTTGAGTAAGACACTTAGAATTGTCTAGTCCAGCGTTCCATGTTGTAGGTAATGAGGCAGGGGCTTCCCAAGGTCACACAGAGACTTGATGGCCAATACTCAAAACTAGGTCTCTGACTTCTCCATATCTCACTGCCTTTGGAAATTCATAACCCATTGAAACCCATAAGGCTTTTAATTCTTTGAGTCAGCGCCTTCGTGTTACAGATAAGGAAACTAAAGTTCAGAGGGACATGAGTTGGCTGAGGGCTCACATCACTTGGGCGCAGAGCCAGGACTGGAACTCAGGACTGTCCCTTGGGCTGTCCATCCCCTGGTGACCTCTCAGGGGCAGGGGGTTGGGAAAGCGTGTGTCAGGCCCTAGAACAGCCTCACCCTGTCTCCCTGTAGAAACCAAAGCCGCCTTTGGCTTCTGCTGAGGGCCCGGCGGTGCCGTCTCCATCACCACAGAGGGAGAAGCTGGAGCGTTTCAAGCGGATGTGCCAGCTGCTGGAGCGGGTGCCTGACACCTCCTCGTCCTCCTCAGATTCAGACTCGGACTCCGACTCGTCAGGCACATCGCTGAGTGAGGATGAGGCCCCTGGCGAGGCCCGGAATGGGCGACGGCCAGCCCGGGGCAGCTCGGGCGAGAAGGAGAACCGCGGGGGGCGGCGGGCTGTGCGCCCTGGAAGTGGGGGGCCCCTCCTCAGCTGGCCCCTGGGCCCCGCCCCACCACCCCGGCCCCCACAGCTGGAGCGGCATGTGGTACGGCCCCCACCTCGAAGCCCTGAGCCTGACACGCTGCCTTTGGCTGCTGGATCCGACCACCCCCTGCCCCGCGCCGCCTGGCTTCGTGTCTTCCAGCACCTCGGGCCCCGAGAGCTGTGCATTTGCATGCGAGTCTGCCGGACTTGGAGCCGCTGGTGAGTGGCCTGGACAGGCCTGAGTTCCGCTGCCAACACTCTCCTCCCTTGCTGTGAGACCAGCCACAGTTCCCTGATCCTCTCAAGGCCTTATTCTTGTATTGATAATATTTCCGTAGGATGTACGTATGAGTGTAAAAACTTCCATGTGTACTCTGCACAGGCTGCTTTCCATTTATGAGCTCATTTAACCCTCACAACAACTTTGTGAGGTAGGTACTGTTATTCCCTTTTTCACATGAAGCTGAGGTCAAGGTCATATGGAGAGGAAGCAGTAGAACCAGGAATTTGAACCCAGGCCCTCTGGCTCCAGAATCTTTCTTCTTAATAACTATCATTTATGAATGTTCAGTATGTGCCAAGCATAGTCCTAACTCCTGTGCATGCATCATCTCATTTGCTTTTCACACTCCCTCTCTTGGGGACAGTCTTATTATTGGTCCCACTGGCACATAAGATAGCCCTTTGCTGAACTGGCTCCTGTCCTCTCAGAGACGGCCATATTTGGGCCTCCTGACTCCACTTGTAACTTCTTCATGTTCTGGAGCCACCACCAACACCCTCTGCCTGTCCTCCCCGCATCTCCCCACTGCTTCCTGAACCTTGTTTGTTCAGAAATGTCAGGCGTCCTCTGAAGCCCCTGGTCTTCCTCTTTGATCCTGCCCCCGACAGATTCCCCCTCGGCCCCCGCCATGAAACTCCCATGACACTCTGTTCCCCTCACAGAGCACATCGAGGCCTTCTGCATGTAGACAAGCCATCATTCATTTATTCATTTTCATGTTCCCATCAGTTGCTGGGGTGGGGGAGATACTGTGTCTGTTTTATCTTCATGTTCCCAGCACAGGACAAGGGGCAGTGTAGGTGCTCAAGAAATATTGTATTAAATGAGTACATCCAGGCTCTTTCCCAGGCTCTTACTGTGGCCCGGGTGTCCTGTTGGGCACTTTGCAAATGTGAGCTGATTTGTTCTTCATAGTAACAGCCCTCTGAGGGAATGAGAGACACCTGAGGGAATGAGAGACACCTGAAGTCACAGTGCAAGTTAATGGCTGAACTCAAACTTGAATCCTTTTCCTTTGGATTCTGGGGTGCTGGTTCATGCCTCTGGTCTCTGTGGAAGCTATAGAGCTAAGAGGATAGGAGTGCAGGCTTGAGGTAAATTGCCTGTGGTTGAATCTTATTCTTCCTCTGAGCTGTATGTCATCGGTCTACTCTCTTAACTTCTCCATGCCTCAGTGTTTTCATCTGTTAAAACAGGATAACCAAAGCTTTTACTTCATAGTGTTTTTGTGAGCTAACATAACGTAAAGAAGTGAAGATGGTACTTGGGAAATAGAAACTACTCAGTGCCTTAATAATAATCGTTGGTATTCACTCAGTTACAAATATTTAGTGAAAGCACAGACTTTTACATCCTCAGAACATAGATCTGTGCCCTTGAAGAGCTCCCAGTTAACCTGCAACATAGAAGCAAATAGTTACAACAGTTGCTGGGGATCATTCCCCCTTCCCCCCGCCCCTGCCTTATGTATTAATTGAGGAAATGTTTGCTGAGGCCTCTTCATCAAGGCCACCCCCATGCTTGGCGTGTGGGATCCAGAACTGAAGAGGACTTGGTTTCTGCCTCAAGGAGAGACTTGTGACTGGAAGTGGACAAAGCAGACAGGCTGGACTGCATAGTGGTTTCCAGCTTGGGCCCTGGAGTCTGGCACTCATGGGTTTCGTCAGCTGTCACTCCTGCACTTCCTGGATGTATGGCCATGGGTGGATAGCTGTACCTCCCAAGGCCTCAGTTTTCTCGTATGTAGTCTAGGGTTCATATTAATACTCATCTTGTGGGGATTAAACGAGGTGGTTCTTGCAAAGCACTTAGCACAGTACCTGAAGCATACTAAACACTCAATAAGATGGTGGCTTTCAGTGAGAAGGACCAGGGTAGGGCAGAGCAGGGGTCTGGGGGGCACAGTGGGCCAGGCAGGAGGCTCTGTCAGGCCTGGGCACAGAAGTGGGGATGGAGAGGAGGGATTCAGGTTGAGAACTTTTTAAGAAACAGAATGGCTTGGATTTGGTGACTAAACGGCTAGGGGGACAGCAGGGTGACACATGAGTTTCTGGCCCACAGGCCTCGGTGGGCAACGGTGCCATTCCCCAAGCCCTGGAATACCTGAAGAGGAGCAGGTTCCAGGGGAAAGTGAAGTGCTCAGATTTGACATTTGGTCTGAAAGGCCTGTGGGCCAGTCAGGAGCTAGCAGGAGAGCAGCTGGAGGTACAGGTCTGATGCTCAAGAGCAAGATCCAAGTCGAGGAGTTTTTTTTTGTTTTTTAAAGATTTTATTTATTTATTATTTTCCCCCCAAAGCCCCAGTAGATAGTTGTATGTCGTAGTTGCACATCCTTCTAGCTGCTGTATGTGGGACGCGGCGTCAGCATGGCTAGAGAAGCGGTGCGTCCGTGCGCGCCCGGGATCCGAACCCGGGCCACCAGCAGCGGAGCGCGCGCACCTAACTGCCAAGCCATGGGGCCGGCCTAAGTCGAGGAGTTTTTAACCTATAGGTAGCAGCTTCAAAGAAGAGGGCAGAGGCAGAATGTCAGGATTTGTGAGTTACAGAGAGAACAGCCAGAGACTTGGAGGAGATCGAGGGTGGAGGTGTGTCCTCAAGGAGAGAGAGTGAGGAAGGAGTAAATGATGAACAGTGTTGTATGTTGGCGAGAGGTCATAGGAGATGAAGGACCAGAAGTGGCAGGTGGATTTTGCTACAAGGAGGCCTTGGTATCCTTGGCTGTGTTGGGGGGGACCATGATGGTGGGGGGACCAAAGCCAAGTTGACTGGGGTTGAGAATGTCAGCTCCAAGGCAGGAACTTGATCTGTTTGTTTGCTGGTCTGTCCCTAGTTTCTAAGATGGTGCCTGGCAAACAGTAGGTACTAAAAAAATACTTGTTGAATGCATGAATGAAAGTGAGGAGATCAGCATGGAGTGTGGAAAGAGGGAGTGGGGTGGAGCTAGAGAGGAATTTGTTGGAGGGAGAACAGGAAGTTGCAGCTTTCCTGTCTGGTGGCTTCTGTCTTTTCTCGGACCTGGGACGTGAGGTGATCTACCAAGAATGAGAGAAGAGAGGCTGGGCGGAGGAAGCGTGGAGGAGGTGTTGAGTTGCAGGGGAGAGGGTTGGGGCTCTGGAGGACATGGGCAGAGGGTGGCAAGGAAGGGACTGGAACACAGGGTCAGGGCCAGTTGGGGTTGGGAGTAAAGGCTTGGAGAAGGACAGATCAGAAGACGGTGGCATCGAGGAGCCACGAAAGCTGAGAAGGAAGAGCTAGCTTTGGTGGGAGCCCAGGAGGCTATGAGCTGCTTACTAGCGGCAGACTGGTCTGATCCATCTCTGCATCCCCGGAGGGCCTCTGCAAGAGGGAGGTTCATTACTGGAATTGAGAATTTTGGAGGTGGGCTTAGTGAGGCGATGACTTAGTCAGGGGGTGGCTGGAGTCAAGGAGAAGGTGAGCAGGTGAGGGAACTTGCACATGCAGCCCCAGTCCTCAGATAATGGCATGCCTTTGCCTCTTGAGCATTCTTCCTGCCTCTTGCCTTAGTGTCATTCCCCCGCTTAGAAAGAACCCGTCCATGACTCCCTGTCGCCCTCACAACAAACTTCCACGGTCCTCTTGGATGTCTGGACGTGAGCAGTCCTCCAGTGACTGCACGAAACGCTTCCCCTGCACTGTCTCCCTTCATTTTTGCAGCAGACCTTTGAAGCAAGTGCTGCCTGTACCCCATTTTATGGTTTGGAAAATGGAGGCCCAGAGAGGACAAGTGACTTTCCTAAGGTCACTCAAAGCATAGAGGTAGCAGGGCTGGGGTTTAGATCCCCATGGTGCTCACTCACACTCTTCACCTCTGGGCTCTGTGGCCACGACAGTCCAGCCTGGGATTCCAGCCCTCCGTGACATGGCACCCCTAGTCTGGGCCTCCTCTGCAGCCTCACCCTTGCCTTTTCCCCACTCAGAGTTCAGGCTCTCAATTCTGACCAGCTTGGTTTAAGCCCTGGCTCTGCTACAACTTAGTAGCTGTGGGACCTTGAACAACTTTCCTGATCTCTCTGGGCCTCATTTTCCTTAACGCTACAAAGGAGATGATAACAGTATTTACCTCCTATGGCGGTTGTGAGGTAAAATGCTTAATGCACAGAACAGTCAGTATCTGACACATAGTAAGCCCTCAGTAAACACTGCTTATTGGTGCTGTGGTCGTCGTCATCATCATCATCCTTCTCGTTATTATGATGAGGTGATGAATTGCCCCTTGTTCCTCCTCCCTGAGGCTCTCAGAGCTCCATTTTCTCTGTGTGTCCTGGGCTTGGACACTGGTTCTCCCCCATCTGGAGTGCACGCTCTCTTCCTCCTGTCCCCGTGCCAGAGCAACTACTCCCTCCATTCAAGTCTCAGATTGGGCATTGTCGCCCTGAGAGGCTCACCTGTCCCCGTCCTCTCATTGACTCTTATCATGTCCTTTGTCACTTCAGTTTCTGTGGACAGACTGTGTCTCCCCCAGTGGAGGCTGGACACTTAGTATCAGTAGGGGCCCCAGTGACTTTGGCTGCCACGCTGAGGTTTAAACTCAGTGTCCTGGTCATATAAGGGCAAAGGGACCAATTAGCTTCAGCCAAGAAAAGTCAGGGAAGACTTCCTGGAAGAGGAGGCACTGGAGCTGAGCCTTGAAGGATCTGGGTTGGTTGGCATTTCTGGCAGAGGCACAACATGTGCCAAAATGTGTTGGCACCAGACAGCATTGCATGTCTCTAGGCTGGCAGGTTGTTTGGCCTGGCTCTTGTGGAGTATGATACAGAAACAGCTGGGAGCCTGTGTGCGCCCTGGGGGAAGGGTTCCACATAACCATGGAAGATCCAGAAGGGCTTCCAGCTGGTGGTGGCAGTTGAGCTGGGTCTCCAGACTGGGCCAGAGTGGGCAGGGAGAGATTTTGGATGGAGCAGGATTTCACTGAGTGGAAAGAGAAAAGGAGCAGGACCTAAGAGGAGAAACTGGGTTGAGGGTAGGTTGTGTTGTTTTCGTTTTTAGAATTGGAGAGATTTGCAGATGTTTATTGGTTGAGTGGAAGAGACCAGGAGAGGGAGAGGCTAACTCTAGAAGAGGATGGCAGGGGCAGGAGGTGGCAGGTGGGGCAGCAGAGTGGAGTTGTTTGGATTGAAGCCGTAGTGTCTGTGCCTCCAGCATTTCCTAAATGTCCCTGGGGCTCTGGAGTAGGCCTGGCACTTTTACGTGGCACAAAAACATGGCTTAAGCCTTCTGTTAGTTTTGAAAAGGAAGTCTCTCCATTGGATGCTATTGTGTCTTTAACACCTCTCTAATACTTAGCTCCCTGTTTAAGGAAAATAGTCTTCAGGTGGTACTTGAAAGCCACAGCAACACCTGGCTAGAATTTAGTAACCCTGGTTTGCTTTTATTGTGTTTATTTCTAAGGCTAACATATTTATGTGAAACAGTATTGGTTTTAAGTGCAAGGAGGGGATCAATTTAAAGATAGATTCACATTCTGCAGATAAGTGGAGAGCAAATGAGTGGAGTTTGGGGATCAGGGCTTCTTAAAGGGAAAGCCCTTTCCAATGGGGGGTGCAAGGGAGGGAGGATACAGCTTCCTGGGCCCCTCCCCACCCCTGGTGCTTCACACTGTCCAGTGGGAATTTCCTGACTTGCCTTTGAGAACTGCACTAGAGCGGAGTTTTCAAACTGAGTCTCGAGGAACTGTAGCGGCCCACAAAGTGTTAATAGATGACCTTGGGAGAGGTGGAGAAGGGTTCCCTGGTAAAATAAGTTTGGGAAGCCCTTCTCCAGTTCACTGCATGTTAGACTAGTCAAAGCTCTAGGAAATGCTGGGATCGGGAAACGTGTTGAACTTTGTTCAGGCCTCATTTGTCTTTGTAGCTTCAAGTCCTGGGACCTGCCAGCCTTCTATAAACATTGATTAAGTGCGTGAAATGAAAAGCTATAAATGAGGTGTGTTGTGGAGGTGCTCTGTGGAAGCTTCAAGTAATTCACATTGGCTCATACCATTCATTCAACAAATGTGCAGCAGATAACCTACCATGCACCTGGCACAGTGCTGGGCATATTGAAGGAAGAAAGCCAGAACCGCCCTTGTGGAGCCTACGTTTTAGTTGGAGGGACACAGTAATCAAATAAAGAGAGAAAATCAGGCTGTAAGTCAAGCCTTGGGCAGCTGGCTATCAGGATGGGGCAGATGTGGATCAAGAGCAAAGATTAGTGAGGAGATGAGAAGTGCCCAGGAACCACCACTTAGCGAGAAGCCTGAGAAGGCGGGTGGAGGCTGCTGACAGATACCTTTGGTGTTACATCAAATACAGTGTGTAGGATGTTTGTGTCTTTGGCAAAATGCTTTATAAGCTGTAAGGCCCACAAACTAATAACCAATCATTTGATCTTACAGCAGCCCTGTGGGGCAGGCCAAGTCTGGATGATCTTTATCTTATAAACGAGGCCTCTGAGGCTCAGGGAGAGGAATTGACTTGCCTAGGGTCTTGCGTCCAGTTAATGATGGAGTTGAGCCCCAAACTCAGTGCTTTTGGCCTAGGGCCAGGAGCTTCCTGCCTTCCCAGCCGTCTGTGTGGACCAGGAGAGAACTATGGGGAACGTGGAAGATGGAGAGGATTTTGGGCACCCTGAGAGCTGAGGACTAAGGTCTCTGTCTCCCCCTTGTGGCTGGCAGGTGCTATGACAAGCGTCTGTGGCCTCGAATGGACCTGAGCCGGCGGAAGTCACTGACCCCGCCCATGCTTAGTGGTGTGGTTCGTCGCCAGCCTCGAGCCCTGGACCTCAGCTGGACAGGTGTCTCCAAGAAGCAGCTCATGTGGCTTCTGAACCGACTGCAAGGTAGTCTGGGGTGGTGAGGCAGGACAGGGTGAGGAGGGGGACAGACCTGGGACAGAGTCCTCCTAGCACCAGCTTCCTGAACCCCCCAGGCCTGCAGGAGCTGGTGCTCTCCGGCTGCTCCTGGCTTTCCGTCTCTGCCCTGGGCTCAGCGCCACTGCCGGCCCTGCGGCTCCTGGACCTCCGCTGGATCGAGGATGTTAAAGACTCCCAGCTCCGCGAGCTGCTGCTGCCTCCGCCAGACACCAAACCAGGTGCAGCCTCTGTTGGCTCATTTGTAGAATGGGTTGGGCAAGATTGGGGGTATGAGGCCTCCAGGGTCTCTTCTGACTCATGCTTGGTGTTAAAGGATTTGAAAAAAGGACAAAACATGAGTTTAAAGAGAAGGCACTGCTTGGCTGTGTTCATTCGTTCAGTTACCTGCTACATGCTGGGCCCTGTGATAGGAGCCAGGAGAACAGGAATGAAAAAGATTTAGCCCCTGCCCTCCAGGGGGGAGTAATGAAACACAATATAGGACAGGAGGATGACAAGAATTCTGGGGGAAGCCAGGGTGTGGCCAATAGATACTAGTGAAGCTGCTGAGTGCCATGGGCAGTACTGGAGGGCCTCCTCCAGAGGGAGCTGTGGTGACTGCCGTGGAAGAATGCAGGTCCAGGCCAGTCAGTCCCATTTGCTGAAACTGGCCAGTCAGTCCCATTTGCTAAGAGGACCCAGGAATAGGGATTTGTCTGTGAAATATCCTGGTTTTTGGATATTTATCCAAAAATAGCCATCATTTTTTTAAATGATGGCAATTAATTCAGATTCTTTTAAAATTCATGTGTGGACCCAGTAAAGATGTGACTGAGCGACAGATTTGATCCCTAGACTCCTTGCTCTACAGTAAAAGGACAAGGATTTTCCTGAGGGAATAGAGCAGAAAGAGGGAGCCAGTTGACTTGGAAGGTTGCATGGGGGGGGTGGTATCATCTCCCAAGTCAGACCAGCTACCCCTTCTGCCTGGGTCAGGCCCAGGTCCCCTGCCAGGTAAACTCAGCTTTTATTGTTGAACACATACTCTGGGTCTGGCCGTGGTTAGGGCCCTGGAGACCTCAAACTGAATCAGGCCCATTCCCCACCCTGGTGGAACCCCAGTCATGCTGAAGACAGAGACTCAGATGTGGAAGGTTATGGCATGGTGTGGTAAGGGCTGTGGTCAGAGGGTGAGGGGGTGAGAGAAGCCCTCCTTGAGGGCTTTTCGAACTGAGTCCTGAGAGGGACAGGGTTTTCTCAGAGAGTGTGAGGCAGGAATAAGCAGTGTTGTGGGGCATGAGGCCCATATTGGCAGAGGGGAATGCTGGGAGCTGAGGCTGGTCAGGTGAGCAGAGGCCTGGTCACACGGAGGTGTGGGGGAGCCCCAGGAGGCATGGGGGCTCCTCATCTAGCCAGGAGTTGGGGTGCTCACAGCATCTTCTCTGGTCCCTATTAGTCTGTTCCCCACACTGAAGCCAGGGGAACCATCCAGAAGGGCAAATCTGTTCATGTCACCTCTGTACTCTAATCTCTTTCTCGTGGCTCCCCACTGCTCTTAGGATAAAGACCAATATTTTGTCCCTGAGGCTTGGCATGTTCTGGTTCCCACTGACCTCTGCCATTCCTGCATTTCAGCCACCTCAGCCTCCTTGCCAAGCTCCCTCCAGCCCCAGGACCTTTGTCCACTCCTCTTTGCATTTGTCTAACACCTAATCATCCTTCAGGCCTCAGTGTAAATGCCAATTCCTCCTAGAAGCTCTCCATGATCCTCTCCCCCATTGACATCAGAGTCCCTCTTCAGCTTTGAGAGTGGTCCCCTCCCAGCATATCACTGTACAGTCATGAAATGATTTGATTAAAATCTGTTTCCTCCCACTAGGTTCATAAGCTCTGTGAGGGCAATGACTGCTCGCTCCCGCACCTTGCTTTCACAGCTCTCTTTTATGGCTCCCTTCTGCCTACCCCACTTCACACAGCCTTGGGAGAAGAGTAGCTAAGCAACTAGGATTCTTGCCATTTTCTGGACAAGGCACCAGAGGCCCAGAGGGGTTGAGTGACTGCAAGTCACACAGGCAGAGCCAGACCAGAGCACCCACCCATTGTCCACTCTTACTGGAATTGGACTGAGCCAGGAAGATTTAGGCAGGCTGAGAGTGGGCATTGGAAACAGTGCATTCCATGAGGGGAGAAAGTCCTGGTTGGCTAGCAGACTGACCCCATTCCTCCTGTCTGAATTCACTTTAGTCTAAACCTCTTCATCAGGAGCTTGCAAAGATGAGCCCTCGAGGCCTACTGTGCATGTTGGGACTCTACACCTGCTTTTCTTATCTTGGCTCCCTGGCTTCACACAGCAATCCTAGAGCAAAACTTCAAGTTCTTCCACTTCTTTGCTTTTGCCCCTCCTGTTCTCTGCCTGGTGGGCCCTTCTCCCACCTCTCTGCACATTCAGATCCTTGAAGGCCCAGCTTAAATGCGGCCACTTCAGTGAAATCCTCACTTGTGCCTAGTCCCTGTCCCCTCCCAAGCCAGAAGTGACCTCTCTTTCCTCTGCTTCCCTCTAATGGCTTTTAGCTGTGGCCCAAGATGGAGGGCATCTGTAGCTATATCCCCTCTCAGGCTCTCACAGCTCCGCACAGGAACAAAAGGGGGTGGAATTCAGGGCTTGCCAAGTCAGGTGCCCACAGAGGAGGCCTGGTAGGTAACAGAAGTGATGGGCTTGGCACAGGACATCAGGTTGTAGCACCTAGCAACCCAGCTCCAGATAATCATTGTCAGGTGAAAGGGGTAGCCCAGTGATGCCAGATCTTACGATTTTTCAAGGAAAAGCTCAATATCTAAATTTCTTTATACAAATATCTTTTGGGGGGCCGGCCTGGTGGCATAGTGGCTAAGTTCAGCACGCTCAACTTCAGCGGCCTACGTTTGTGGGTTTGGATCCCGGGTATGGACCTACACCACTCATCAAGCCATGCTATGGCAGTGTCCCACATACAAAATAGAGGAAGATGGGCACAGATGTTAGCTGAGGGCTACTCTTCCTCAAGCTAAAAAGAGGAAGATTGGCAACAGGTGTTAGCTTAGGGCCACTCTTCCTCACCAAAAAAAAAAAAAAAAAAGTCCTTTTTGTAGCATTAGTCATTAAAAAAATGTTTAGCATCATGAACACTCCATAAAACACTTGTGTAGGCTAGTTTCATGACTTTGTGCCGTCTGATCTGGTTTATCTCAGGGCTGGGCTGGTGCCTGGGAGGCAGATAGCATTTTGGTAAGAGTTTGGACTTGGAGTCAACAGGCCTGGTGTCCTGGCTCTGTTACTTCATAGTCATGTGATCTTGGACAGATTGCTTAATGATTTGAGCCTCAATTTTCTCATCTGTAAACAGGGATGATGGTTAGAGAACTCATCTCCCAAGGCTGTGGTTCTTAAGTGTGGTCTCCGGACCAGCAGCATCAACATCATTGAAGGATTTGTTAGGAAAGTAAACTCTGAGGCCCCACCTTAGACTACCTAAACTCTGGGGGTGGGGCCAGCAATCCATTTTAACCAGCCCTCCAGGGGACACACAAGCCTGTCTACTGTGGCGACTGGCAAAGGGTCCAGCAGCCACTTAGCTGGTGCCTGGCCCACAGTCAGTGCTCAGTTAATGGCGGCCGGTGCACCATAGGTGCTTAGTTAAAAAACAAAAACCGCAATGCAGGAATGTGGTAGCTAGATAGAAGAAAAGCAGACTACGTGCTTTGGGTGCACAGATGAGGGGAAGGAGCTCTTCTACCCTGGAGATGGAAGAAGAGGAAGCCTCTGAGCTCAGACCTGAAAGCCAGGGACCCTGGCCAGGCAGAGGATTGAGCATAGGTGGCCAGAGGCAGAGTCTCGCAGGGCAGGGTCACCTGTGGAGTTTGGCCCCAGTGTTTGGGGGTGACGGAGAGGAGTTAGGAGCTGAGACAGGGACAAGACCTTATAGGAACTGGAATGTTTTACCAAGAAGTTCGGCCTTCTCTGAGGTGCCCTCAGAGAGTTTTTGAGAGAAGAGGGATGTTGTCCCAGTTGTGTTCGAGAGTGGCTCTTTGGACACCAGGTCAAGAGGAGAGACGGGAGTGAGTGAGGAGGCTGGGGCAGGAGTGGTGTCGACCCACAGTGGTGATGGGGAAATGGAGAGAAAGGATCCAGATGGTGACTTTACTAATCATGGAAGGAGAGGGAAGTGGAAGAGCCTGGGATGGCCGTCCCATTAGGGATGTCATTTGTTGGATGAGTGAATATGTATATATATATTGAGCACCTATGTCCCCGTTGCTGGGGATAGAGCAGGAACAAGACAGACAAAACTTGTTGCCTTCATGGAACTGACATACTAGTGGGAGAAGAAAAAACATATATATGCCAGATGGTGAGAAAAGGGCAAAAAAAGAAAATGCAGGGAAGGGGTCGGGGTACGTGGAATGTTATAGTTTCAAATGGAGTAATCATGGTAGGCCTCACTATGGAGGTGATGTGAGCAACGGACAGAGAGATGTGGTCAGGTTCTGTGGGTGTTCGGGAGAGGGGACAGCAAGTCGAGGCTCCCTTATAGTCGGAGCAGGTTTAGTGGGTGGGGAGGAATATGAGAGTGGGCACACAGCTGGTTTGGATGCCTAGGTGCAGGGATGGGAGCAGCCAGGAGGACTGACCTCTTACCTGCCTGCCCAGGGCAAACAGAGAGCCGTGGGCGGCTGCAGGGGGTAGCAGAGCTGCGCCTGGCGGGCCTGGAGCTGACAGATGCCTCCCTGCGGCTCCTGCTGCGCCACGCACCCCAGCTGAGTGCCCTGGACCTGAGCCACTGCGCCCACGTCGGGGATCCCAGCGTCCACCTCCTCACGGCCCCCACGTCCCCACTCCGTGAGACTCTGGTACACCTTAATCTTGCTGGTAAGCATGGTCCCCTCTCTGTCCATCCTGCTAGCTGTTGTCCCCATGGCTAGTGGCTACCCTGTACTCACCTTCCTGGTCTCAGCTACCACTGCCCCATCCCCAGGTTGCCACCGCCTCACGGACCACTGCCTCCCGTTGTTCCGCCGCTGCCCGCGCCTACGCCGCCTAGACCTGCGCTCCTGTCGCCAGCTCTCACCTGAAGCTTGTGCCCGGCTGGCAGCTGCCGGGCCCCCTGGCCCCTTCCGCTGCCCAGAAGAGAAGCTGCTTCTCAAGGACAGCTAGTTGGGCGCCCCCCACCTTCCCCCAGGACTCATCAGGAGCCTGGACCTCGGGCCTTCATTTCACCCCTGCTGGGAGGCCAGGTTACCCACCTCATGACTTGGGATTCCTGAGTTTTCTGACTTGGGATTCCTGCCCAGGGACTCGAGCCAGCCTCCCCCCATCTCTACCCCCTGCACTGATATCTCTGGGGGTCTCTCCTTCCCATCCCCTCCCCCTTCCACCTGCTTCATTGTCCATCCCCTGGGGGGAGTGGGTCAGAGGTACTGGGGGGTGCTGAGCCAAAGGGATGGTGGGAGGGGGGTTAAGGTGCAAGTTTGAGGGAGGGAGAATGGGGAAAAGGTATCTGCACAGAGGATACTGGGAGCCAGGGGACTGGGGGAGGTGGAGGATGGGCTGGGGAGGGGGGCAGAAAGCAGACCATCAAGGGTTCAGGGAACAAAGACCAGATACTTGGAGTTGGGGGGTGGGGAGGGGGGTCCAAAAAGGGAAACCAGAGGAGCAATTGGGGATCCAAGTATCAGAGGCGGGGGGACTCGGGGGACCAGGGGAAAACCAGGACTGAGCAAGGGGTGGGGGGCAAGAGCAGGTGGGGGGGCAGTAGTACCCCTCAGGGGGTCACCCCTCTCCTTACTTCCTCCCCAGATGTCAGTTCCTTCCCCCTAACCTTGACTCTTTGAACGTCATTGACAATGGCAGCTATTGTGAGGAGTGGGGGCCGTGGGCCTGCCCGCTGGGCCCAGGGGAGTGGTGGGGGGTACCCCAGCCCCCTACTTGCCTCCCCACACAATACTTGAACATTCATCTGTACTGAAGTGTTACTTGAACCGGGGGAACCTCGGACCTGGGGGAGCCCGAATGTGAGGGGACGGGACCAGCTGGGACTGATTGGACCGGTGGGCACCCAGTTTGGACTGCACCACCCCCAGGGTCTCTCTTGCTTTACTGTATTGAGCAGCCCGACACCTCCTGACCTGAGGTGGGGTGGGGTGCCCGCCCAGTGATGGGGAAAATGGGACTCCTCCAGCTTGGCTCCTCCCAGTCTTTCATCGTTATGGAAACTTGTATCCCATTTGCCTAGGGAACTGCCACTCCTGGTTGCCATGGAAATAGCAGCCAATGGACACCTCCCAAAGCCAGTGCTAAGGCTAGAAATGGCCCCTCTTAGTTGCCATGGGACTTAGTAACAGACTCACTTGGCCCTCCCCTTGCCCCTTCCTCCAGTGAGGGAGTGGGGTTTGGGGAGCCAGGGGGAGGAGTCGGGGCCTGGTCCCGTCCCTCAGCCCAGGCCTCCCCGGGGAGCCGGGTTGTACCATGTAGGGGAGGGGTGATCTTTCCACATACCTCAGGTAACAGGGAGGTGCGCGGGTAGGGGGGAGGGACTGGGCGGACCAAAGGCCGGAGGGGAGGGGGTCCTGGGGATCGCGAAAGGCTTGAGGATGGGGCCGCTTAGGGGAGAGGGAGGAGGCAGCCCTGCGGGGGATAAGTGGGGGACCCAGCCGGGCTGGGCCCCTGGGCCCCGGGTCTGTACAATACGGTTTGCTATAAAACTCAAAATCTTCTAGCCGGGGCCGCCGAGTTCGTGTGTCTTTCTGCGGCGTTGGGGGCGGGCGGCGGGGGGCGGTAGGGCGGAGATGACCGGAGTGCTCACCTTTCGGGGCTCTCGGAGGAGGGGGCTGTTTGGATGGATCCGGGGGGCTTCGGACCTCCTAGGCTTCTCGGAACTGAGGATACAGGGCCTTCTGCGGTCCCTGCGGATGAATGGGCTCACCTCTGAATTCAGTATTTAGGTGGGGGTTTGGACATCTAGGGGTGTCCAGGTGTACCTCGAATGGTCCAGGGCCCGGGAACTTCCAGTCACTGGCTGGGACTGGGCGTTCATCTCAGCAAGACTCGGGCACCTGGATGAGATCCTGGGTGGACTGGGGTCGCAGGGTCCCTTGGGATCTCTGCGGACGGTCCCTCGGCTCCACCCCATCATGTGGTCGCCCGGCTCCGCCTCCGCCCTAGTTCCTGTTTCGGTCTTTGCTGTACCGTTTCGGCTCCTGGGGTTCTCCGCCAACGCCTGCTCTTCCTGCTCCGCCCTGGCTGCCTTTTCTTGGGCGCCCGCCGCCCGCATCCTCGCTCGCCCCGCCGGGGTATGGGGCCTTTCCCCGGCCTGGGCCGGCCCTGCTGGGGCCCCCGAGGAGACTCGGCCCCACCGTGACCACCCAGCCCGCCTGGTGCTGCGGCCCCGAGAATGAGGGGCGGCAAGGGGGACGCGGGCGAACAGGCCCCGCTGAACCCGGAGGCCGAGAGCCCCGCGGGCTCGGCCACGTACCGAGAGTTCGTGCACCGCGGCTACTTGGACCTCATGGGGGCCAGTCAGCACTCGCTGCGGGCGCTCAGCTGGCGCCGCCTCTACCTCAGCCGGGCCAAGCTCAAAGCCTCCAGCCGCACGTCTGCCCTGCTCTCGGGCTTCGCCATGGTGAGGGGAGGGAAGGGGCGCACAGGGTGGGGGTGAGGCACATGGGGGGCACGGAGCCGTTGGCGAAGTGAACGGATACTCAAGGGAGAGAGGACAGAGGCAAGGAAAAGATGGGGTTCTAAGGTAAAAGAAGAGAACAAACAAGGTCCAAGGGACTATACAAGTCCCTTTTTGGGGAGTGGGGGGTGTGTATTTGTATGTAAGCAGATCTCTAGTAGAATGGGCCATAGGGATAAGCAAGTCACAGAAGTTTCATGGGGGACACAAGTCATGTCATGGGGGTAGACAAATCACCAAAGGGGATAACATATGCAAAGATGGGACAAAGAGGTCCAAAAGGAGCTTAGCCCAGGCAGAAGTGATTACTAGGTCCCCATGAGAGATTCAAAGGGAAATCAGAGCTGGGTGGGGGCTGTATAAACAGGACTAGGGCTGGGGGTGGTCAGAGAGGGTAAGCTGGGCGGAAAGGTCACCCAACTGAAGGTGGGCCCATCTCAAGGAGGGCAGCTAGTACCCAGCAGGCACAAAGAAGGCTTAGCATAGCCCAGGGAGGCTTTGAAAAGAAAGGAAGCGGCTAGGGAAAGAAACTGATTAGGAAGCTGATACATGATTCTTAAGCTGATAAACTGCAGGTGTGGGCGGATGATATCAGCTAATAGTCCCAGCAGAGGCCTCCTAGGAAGTGGGATTGAGGGAGGTCCTAGGGTGAGGAGTAGTCAGCAGGCACGAGTCCTGGCTCCTCCCTGCTTGTGGCCAGCTATGTGACTCTGGACAGGCCTCCACCCCCTTGCAGGCCAGTGGGAAATTGTGAGATCACAGAGGGTGCGCCCTCTGTAGCCTGCCAAGTGCCCACCCCAGGATGAGCTGTGATTCTTGTCATCAAACCCTAGATCCAAGCATGTCAGAGCAAGACACACATCAGAGATGGCTCAGACTACCTGATAATTGGACAGGCATGGAAACCAAGGCACAGAATGGGGCAGTGGCTCTGCCAAGAGCACTCAGCAGATGAAGGATATAGAATGGAATAGGACCCAGGGTCACTGGACTGTTAGTCCAGTGTTTCCCCACCATCATGACAGGAAGAAGGAGAAAGTGGGCTGGAGGGGGGTCCTCATAGGAACAAGCTCCTGCAGGGGTTGGGGGTGGTCCAGATGAGGATAGAGGGATCATAGCACTAGGTGATTTGGTTAGTCCCTCGTCCCTCTCTGTGCCACAGTCTCTGTACTTGAACGATGAGAGAGAAAGTCTCTATCCCTTAGGGTCATCTTAAGTCTATGGTTTTCTGTGTGGGAGCCCAGGATCCACAGGCCAGCCCACTCTTCCTGATGTGGGGTCATCGAGGGACAGGGAGTTGACTCCCCTTCCCCTGTACAGACTGCAGAGAGAAGGGAACAGCCCCGTGGACCTAGCTGAGGGAGTCCCCCACCCCCATTTACCCCATGGTCCAGCCTGTTCCCAAGGGCACAATCCGGCCTGCTACTGGACTTGCAGGTTGCTGGGGCAACAGCTTAAGGACCAGGACCTTCTCTGCAGGATCAAGAGGCCAGATGAGTAAGTTCTGGGGGCAGGACTGGCCCCAGTCCTGCCAAGGGAGTGCAAGGCTGGGTCAAGCTCTGGGAGAAACCAGGACTAGGCCTGGCCCAGATCCCTGTCTATGGAAACCACCTGCTGACACCCGCCATGGCCCAGTTTCCCAAAATACTCAGCCTTGTCTTCCTACTACCACCCTCCAGGCTCTGCACCTTCCTTCTCCCAGGCCCAGAGCAATCGAATGGATCCTGCAAGAACCAGGCGTGGGGAAAGATCCAGGTGGCTTAGGTTAGAATAACACTATATAAGTTGTATTGAACTGTCACTAAGTACCAGGCATTGTACTTAGGGCTTTTATGTACATCATCTTTCTATTATCTTATGAAGTAGGAACCTCTACTATGGCCATTTTACAGATGAGAAAACTGAGGATCAGAGATGTTAAGACACCTGCCCAGGGTCCCACAGCAAGGAGGTGGCAGGATTTGAACTTGGCTCTAGAGTCCAAATTTATACAAGCCTAGAACAGGATCATCAACTTAAATGTTTGCAAAGGCCAGGCAGGTAATATGGACAGCAAGTTGGCTGGGTGGGGCCTGTGGCTATCAAGAGACCCCATGGCCTGTTCAAAGGGAGCAGCCATGACAACTCTAGCTGATAGTTGCCATGCAGGAATGTGGGCCTGGTGTAACCAGATCTTGCAAATTTTCAAGAGGATCTGGAAATAGGCATATTTATATGAAATCTCTTGAGTTTTAAAAGTTGGCAACTTAATTCTTTAAAAAACACACTGCATGAGCCAAGCAAAACATGTCTGTAAGCTGGCTTGGGTTCACGGTGTGCCAGTGTGCAAACTCTGGCCTTGGACTTTCAGAGTCCACTCTAAATAATAACAGCAAACGGTGCTTGCTATGTGCCTTGTGCTATTCTTATCACTTGATGTATATTATCTCATTTAATTTTCACAACAACCCTATAAGGCAGGTAGATGCTATTATCAGTCCCCATTTTTCAGATGAGGAAATTGAGGCACAGAGACAACTAAGTCACTTGCTCAGGATTACATAGCTTGTGGAGCTGAGAATGAACCCAGGCAGCCCAGCCCCAGAATCTGTGCTTTTTAACCCCTGTGTTATAACAAGGTAAGATTGTCAGAAATGTCATCCAGCCCTCTTGATAGCCTAGTGTGGAAACCAAGGCCCAGAACAGGACAGAGCCTTGGCAGTGCTGCCCATTCACTCGCTCAACAAAGGCTAGGTGCCTTCTTTCTGCCAGGCAGTGTTCTAGGTCCTAGGGATACATCAGTGATGTATACCAACAGGCAAAAACTCCTGTACTGTTGAGGAGGTTATGGGCACTCAATCTATTTCCTCTTGTCCCCACAGGTGGCCATGGTGGAGGTGCAACTGGAGAGCAACCACGACTACCCACCAGGCCTGCTGGTGGCCTTTAGTGCCTGCACCACCGTGCTAGTAGCGGTGCACCTCTTTGCACTCATGGTCTCCACGTGTCTGCTGCCCCACATTGAAGCCGTTAGCAACATCCACAACCTCAACTCTGTCCACCAGTCTCCACACCAGCGACTCCACCGTTACGTGGAGCTGGCCTGGGGCTTCTCCACTGCCTTGGGCACTTTCCTCTTCCTCGCTGAAGTTGTCCTGGTTGGCTGGGTCAAGTTTGTGCCCATTGGGGCCCCCTTGGGCACGCCAGCCCCTGTGGTACCTGCCTCCCAGGTGCCTGGGACTCTGCCATCAGTGACCAGTTCCCTTAGTCCAGCTTCCAAGCCGTCCTCTGCTTCTCTAGCCCCGTCACAGGCTGAGCCATCTGAGGCCTGCCCACCCCGGCAAGTGTGTGGTGGGGGCGGGGCCCATGGACCAGGCTGGCAAGCAGCCATGGCCTCCACGGCAATCATGGTACCTGTAGGGCTTGTGTTCGTGGCCTTCGCCCTGCATTTCTACCGCTCTTTGGTGGCACACAAGACAGACCGCCACAAGCAAGAGCTAGAGGAGCTAAGTCGCCTGCAGGGGGAGCTGCAGGCTGTGTGACGCTGGTGTGAGCCCCAGCTGCAAGCACTGCCTCCCTCAGGGGTCTGCAGACCCCATCCCTGCCCCTGCCTGGAGACACTTCCTGTGGCCACTCTCAGGTAGAGACCAGATTTCTGCTCTCAGGGTCCTTTGGGCTGGGCCTTGGGGCAGCTCCCACATTCCCAGGGATTCTCCATCAGTCGGTCCTATAGGTTTTCTAAGTTCTACTCTACAGCTGGGCTGGGAGGAGGTGGAGGGCCTCAGTCCGAGGCCACTGCGGTAGGCGGAGGGGAGGGCAAGGAGACCCTGGTCAGACCTTTGGTGCTGACCCTTATCCACTCGCCGCTATACAGGATGTGGAGGTCAGAAGGTTACACGCCCACCCAGCTGCCCCAGAAGGCAGCCAACTCTTGCTTTATTTTTGTAGAATCTGTTTTATGGTTGGCATTTCTGGGGAAGTTTTCCCCATCCTCAGATTTTGATGGGTTTTACACTCTTGCTTTAGTTGCTGTAGAGAGAGATTTGGGTGTTTTTACCCCAGGCATAGGTCCAGGAAGAGCCTCCCTATTTTGGGAGGTTCAAGTGCCTGCCCCACTGCCCTAGACCCACACTTACGCTTCTATATCTGGTTCTCACTCTCCTGGACCAGGGCTGGGGGTCTACGTGTCCAGCCTGACTCCCTAGCAGGGGTTGGGGTGAGGAGGTTTTAAGGGAGAAGGTCCAGTCCCTAGTCCTTGAAATACAGAGCTCTTCTGACACTGAATTTTTGATGCACCTTGTTTTGTATAATAAATTGTGTTTCACAGATGTCCCTGTGGCTGTGAATGGGGTGAACGGGAGGCCTCCTTGGGGTCAGGTGACTTGTTCCTTAAGAGTCAGATGGAGGCAAGTGTACCTGGGGGTGGGAGAGAGAGGGTACCAGGTATGACTCCCTTCTGGTGCTGACAGGGACCAGTAGCTTCTGAATGTGGAGACCGCATTACTCTAAGGCTAAAGGCTTTTGCCTCTTGTCCTTGAGCCCAGGATCTTTTATCTCTTCCATTGAGGATTTAATATGTTTCTTTTAGTTTAAGTTTCTTTCTTGAGTGACTACTACTTACTAGGAGCTTTTCATAGGTTATCTTTTTTAACGTACCTAATTTATTTTATTTAACAACCACCTCAAGAGACAAGTCTTTATCATTACCATTTCAGAGATAAGGAAGCTGAGACCCAAGAAGGCTGAGGATTCTGCCCAAAGCCACACAACTAGTCAATGAAAACCTGGACTACCTTTACTGTCACATGAAGTCTGTTTGAGAAAAGGAGCAAATACCTTTCAGCTGGGACAAGAGAAAGGCATCTGATCTCATCACCCATGCTTCCATGCAAATTTATTTTTTCAGCCTCATTTTCTTCAAAATTTTAAAGGGTCCCAATCCTCTCTCTTCTATTCTTATGGTGTGAGATCTTGGGCAAGTCCTCCTTTTTTTCTTTTCCTATTACTTAAAATGGTGAATTTGCATGAACCAGGCTTCAAGGGCCTTTCCTGCACTGTTCTGATGCCTACAATAGACCTGCAGGACAGGAATTAACATTCATTTTCAGAGAAAGAATCTGAAGCTTTGGGAGGTTAATGACTTGCCCAAGGTCACACAGCGAGGGACTGACGCAGAGATGTCTGGAACCCAGGGCATCTTCAGCTCAGGCAGAGGTGCCTCCTGGGAATGCCATTACCTAGAGACCAGGATACCCTGCTTCCAAAACGGAGAAAAAGGGTGCCCAGCATCAGGGCGACTTCAGCCCCAGGGTCCCAGGTGTAAGCCTGGGCTGGTGCTGCCCTCGAGCGGTGGGACCGCGTAAACATAGGGGGCACACGGCTGAAAACGGCGGGCACTGGGACCACGATGCCTGGAGAATCGACCAGCCCACCCTAGTTCCTGTAGGACCTAGTTTATTATTTTTTACAGGACCCGTTCAAGGGTCTTTAGGCCCCATCAAGTTTACCACAGAGCTTTGAGATAGCCTCGGATTTAATCACTAATAGTAGGCCCAGTACGTGCAAAATGCGGTATCTTCTGCGAGGCTCAGTCTCCCCATCTGTCAAATGGGCACCTTAGACAGCTAGAGGCCCAAGGGGGATAACGGGAGGAAAACGCTCCCTGCATTATGTGCAGCGCCGGGCAAACGGCCTGAGTCACCGCTGCTGGTTGTATTTTTCCACCTCCCGGGCGCCCCTCCCAGCCCGCCCCGGTTTCAGTGGGTCCTACAGGAAGCGCCCGCACGACACCGGGCTCCGCACGCTGACCACGCCCTCTGCGCGCTGTGCCTTGGCCCCGCCCACAGAAGAATTCACAAATTCGCTAGGCCGGCTCCTCCTCAGAATTGCTCGGGGCCTTCTATACTCCGCCGAAAAATTCTCATCGGACTCCGAGAGGACCTTTGGGCCGTAGCCATTTCCCCCGGGTCGGAATTGGGCAGTCCTCTGAGTTGTGCTAGTAAGAAAGATCCAGAGAAATTGGCCAACTCTGCCAACAGGGCTTGGCTAACCAGCCGTTATTTTCTTGACTCCATCAACGCGGGTGAAGGGAGGCGACAGCTGAGGCCAGGACTTGTGGCGAATCTGCAGCCTCTTAGACCTTTGGCCGCCCGAGGAAGGGGCCGGAAAGACGAGCAAAGGAGCGCGCATCCTGTCCACCGATTCGCCCCGCCCGCTTGACGAATCTGCGCCTGTTCAACGCGCCAGTCAAATCTCCCCAGCTCTGGCTGGCCTCTTCCCCTCCGCCCCGCCCCCTTTTCCTCAGGGATTAGTCGCTGCTTTCGTCGCCGCCGATTCGTCAAGGACCCCAGTCCAGAGCAGCTGGATAGTCGTGGTGAAGCCCACTCTCCGGGGGATGCGGCCAATCTTCAGGCTCCCTGGGCCGCAACTCGCAAGCCTTATAGGGCACCGGTCGAGGCGAAGCCGCTATCCTCGGCCCCGTGGGTCTCCCGGCGGCACCCGTGGCGAAAGTGCGAATGTAGACGCTGTGCCCGTTGGGCCTCGCGCAGGTGGCGGTGGTGTTTGGTGCGCGCGCCGGGGAGGTGGTGGGGGGGGGGGCGCCGCCGCCGCCACCGCTGCGGGGCCGGGTCTCGCGCTGCCGCCGCCGCCGCCGCCGCCGCCGCCTCGCGCCGCTAAGGTGCCGCGCGGGGTGGGGGGAGGGGGAACCGCTCGCCACGAGCGGGTGAGTGGGGCCGCGCCGCGCGTGCGCGGAGATGGGGGGGGCAGAACGCGCCGGGGCGGGAGGAGAGGGCAGCGGCGCGCGTTCCCTTCACCACCCCCCCGCCCCGATTCGGGGCCGCAGCCGGGTCTCGGGCTCGGTCTCGCGGTGTTTCCAACGCCCCGAAGAGGTGCCACCTCTTGGCCAGAAGATCGGGGCGCGGGGACGAGAGCGGGTGTGTGGGAGCGGGACCCGGGCTTGGCCCGGGCCGCTGGCCGGTGAGGAGGCGGGAGGGGGCGGGGCCTGCCAGGGGGCGGGGGAAGGGTCTTGCGCGGAGGCCAAGTGGGGCGCGCGCTAGGGAGAGCGGGAAGGTAAGGGGGCGCGAGATGGGCTTGGGGGCCTGAGGGGAGAGTTGGGAGGTGGAGAGAGAATGAGGTGTTGTGGGAAACAGGGTACTTGGGGGAAAATCTGGGGGAGCCACGGGTCATGGTGAGGTGTGGAAACTGGGGTGATCAGAGAATCTGGAGTCTGGGCTAGTCGGTAAGGGGCAGCAAGGGAGTCAGGCCTAAGTCTTGAACACCCCTGTGTATTCCTCTTTTCTAACAGTGTAAATGAGCAAAGATGGATCAGGAAGGTGGGGGAGATGGGCAGAAGGCCCCGAGCTTTCAGTGGCGGAACTATAAGCTCATCGTGGATCCTGCCTTGGACCCTGCCTTGCGCAGACCGTCTCAAAAGGTGTACCGCTATGATGGAGTCCACTTCAGTGTCAACGTGAGTGCCCCAGGCCTTTCCTTGCCTTCCAGGGCACTCCAGGCCCCATTCTCCTCTGTTACCTCTGTTCAACACCTAAAACAACCATGCCTATAGCGTGCATTCTTAAAAGTGGGCACCCACAGCTCTTCTCGTTTGCATATGGGTCTCCAGTTGGGCTTCCTAGAGCTCAATAACGTGGTTTCACCATGACCTATCTTTCTGTTCTTGCTTTCCTTCCTAGGACTCAAAGTATATACCAGTCGAAGACCTCCAAGATCCCCGTTGCCATGTCAGGTCCAAAAACAGAGACTTTTCCCTCCCAGTCCCTAAGTTTAAGGTATGTGTCTGCTAGCCTGCTGGTGTCGTGGCCCTTGGAGGGTGTGGAGGATCCATCCTGGCAGTCTAGTCTTAATGTAGCCTAATAAAAGGGAGTTTTCCAATGAAAGGATCACAGCCAGATCTGACTGTCTCTGAGGCTGTGAGACTGACTTGTTCTGGATAGGAGGTATGTTTATCTTCTAGAAGGGTGTAGGGGAGGTCTTCCAAGCAGGGGTATTCACTTCTTGAAGGATGAAGTAAAGACAGGTTTAGCTGCTATACCTATCATTCTGTATTCCTAGACATTGTGTAGCATGGCAGTGCTGTCCCCAGTGTGATACCTCAGTTTCTCAACAATTAAGGGGAGTGACAAGGCCAGGGACTCCATCCTTGGAGTCCTCTGTTCTTCACCCCTCAGTTGGCCATTTGATCCTCTGTCTTGTTTCCTTGCAGGATTCCCATTTCCCTATCTAGGCAAGATACTCATCCAGGCTTTGGACTGGGCCTAGAAAACTGATGGTTCTTAGTTTCCTTCACTAATTCTTTATTATTTTTCCTTTTTTAATAATTCATTTGTGGAGTTCCTTCACTGCTCTTTTTGCACTTTGTACACTCCCCTGGACACCTTCGACTATTACTGAAATGTCGATGGCTTCCAAATCTCTGTTTCCAGCCGAGATCAGTCTCTTGAACTCCAGACTTGTATGACTGGTAGAGGGACGGGTCCATCTGGAGGCCCAACAGACCACTCCAACTCAAGAGATCTAAAACAGATTATCTTTACCTGCTTAATCCTGCTCTCCCTTCCATTTTCCCTTTACTGATGAATGGCAGCGCCATCTACTCAGTTGCACAAGCTAGAAACCTGGGAGTCATTCTATGCTTCTCCTCTCCTTTATCTGTCACCAAATCCTGCTGACTCTTTTTCCTAAACATATCTCTTTTATATTTTCATTTTTCTGTTTTCATTGCCATGTCTTTTTCTGTGAGGAGATCAGCCCTGTGCTAACATCTGCCAATCCTCCTCTTTTTTTTTGCTGAGGAAGACTGGCCCTGGGCTAACATCCATGCCCATCTTCCTCCACTTTATATGTGACGCCACCACAGCATGGCTTGCCAAGCAGTGTGTTGGTGTGTGCCCAGGATCCGAACCGGCAATCCCCGGGCCTCCACAGCGGAGCGCGCACACTTAACTGCTTGCGCCACCGGGTCGGCCCCATCCTTGCCATGTCTTTAACGCAGGCTCTTATATTCACTTCACCTGGTTTCCTTGCCTCCATTCTCTTCTCCATTTCATGTTCCACCTTGCTGTCATTTGTCTTTTTGAGGTTACTGTTCTCTTATTTTACTTTTGTTGCCAAGTCCATGTTTCTGTGCATTGACATGAGTGATTATTGATGTAGCCAAGCTTCATCTCCTGCCTTGATACTGCACACCTGGGTTCCATCCTACCATATGCTTTGCAATTTCTAGAAAATGCTAAGTTTTTTTTATAATTCCATGCCCTACAAGTCCTTGTCAACTGGGTGAGCTGTTTATCTGAAAAACCCAGTACAAATGACACGGTCTTGATGAATTCGTCCCTGCTTCCACTCTGAGCAAAAGGTTCCTTCTCTGGGCTCCCAAACACCCTGTCTGCACCTCTACTGTCACTTATTGTGTCATGGTTGTGATTGTGTGTCTGTCTGTCTTGTCTACTTTTCTGGACAGGACTCTTGCTTTTTTTACATTTTCGTGTTTTTAGTGTCCAGTTTGTTGTAATCATTTAGTAAAAGCTGAGCTAGTGAATTATTTCCCTATAACTAGTTCCTGCCGTGTATGTTTATCCTCAGTTTGTACATTTCTTTTCCTGGTTCTTGCTGTTCTTCTGTGGTGAGAAGAATTCAGGGAAGAGAGGGGTCAAGACTGATATATCCCTTGTTGGGCCTTCTTCCCCATTCCCTTGCCTCTGGGTTTCCCAGTCCAACTCTCTTGACCTCATGGATCTCACTAAAGTTTCCCAAAGGGCAGAGGAACAGTGGTCAGTATTGAGACCCCAGACTTAACTCCATTTCTCTCCATAGCTGGATGAGTTCTATATCGGACAGATCCCATTGAAGGAAGTGACTTTCGCAAGGCTGAATGACAACGTGCGAGAGACCTTCCTGAAGGATATGTGCCGAAAGTATGGTGAGGTGGAAGAGGTAGAGATCCTCCTTCACCCCCGTACTCGCAAGCACCTGGGCCTGGCCCGTGTGCTCTTCACCAGCACTCGGGGAGCCAAGGAAACAGTGAAAAACCTCCACCTTACCTCTGTCATGGGCAACATCATCCATGCCCAGCTCGACATCAAAGGTGAGGGCTCCCTTGCCTGCTGCCCAAAGTTGGGCTGTAGCAGAGACTGTACACGCAAATGCCTGTTGGGGCCAGGCAAGTGATCAGGTTCATGATTCCTCATCTGAAACTCTTGGGGGCAGATGTATTTCTGAAGTCAGAATTTTATGGAGGGATTGTGGTACATGTATGGTTTTTCATATGTTATTTCCAGCAGGGTTGGAACAGCACCGTATAGTCTAGGACATGACTATGTTTGTAAGAAAACAAATGAAGGATCACACTAGGTAGGATGAATAAAAACTGTAGTAAGTAGCCTCAACTCAGGTCAAGTTTTGACACCAGATTCCCAAAAATACTAGGGTTTGAAGTTTTTGGGTTTTGAAATTTTGGATTGAGAATTAGGGACTTGTATAGATGAGTGAAGCACTCTGGGCTTCTGTGTTAAGGAGCGACAGAGAAAGATGGGGACAGTGGCATACTGTAGCATACAGTGCCATCTAAAGGAGGCAGCTGTTAGTTGGCGTTAGCCAATTTGCAATTGGGAATGAGGACTAATGTTGCTAAATAACCTGGTTTTTTTTTTAAGCCAAAAATCTAGGTTTTTCTGTGAAATCTCATGGTTTTTAAATATTGCATTTCCCACACCCCCCAATTTTTTAAGTTATTGTGTAGGGCAAATAAAACACAACTGTGGGCTGGATTTAGCCCTCAGGCTGCCATTTTGCAACCTTTAGTTCGTAGGGTGAAGAGCGTGGTGGGATCTAGCATCAGACGACCTGGGTTTGAATTCCACTTCTGCCACTGACCAACTTTGTGACTTTGTGCAGGTCAATTTCCTTTAAGCCTATAAAATAGGGGTACTGATGCTTCTCTTTTCTGGTGATCATCCAACATAGTAAGACACGTAGAAGTACTTTTGTAAACTGTGAAGCATTGTGTGATATGTTGTTTGCAGTAGCTCGTAGATAGAGATGAGGTGGAAGGTCCCAAAGATAGATATAAGGTAGAAGAACTAAAATCCCCGAACCCAAGACTCCAAGAAATCATAGGAGACTTGAGGCCTGAGAAAGAAGTGGGAATACCATATCAGGAAGGAGTTGTATCCTCCCTCTGACTCTGTTGGTTCCTGTTTTCCTCCCTCCAGGACAACAGCGAATGAAGTACTATGAACTGATAGTCAATGGCTCCTACACCCCTCAGACGGTGCCCACCGGGGGCAAGGCCCTGAGTGAGAAGTTTCAGGGCTCTGGTACAGCCACTGAGACGGTGAGAAGCTTGTGGTTGCCATAGCCCTAGCCATGTGGGCACGGTTCTTGGGTGCCAGGGGCAGTCTTGGTGAGATTCTGGGCTTCTGTTAAGTGCTAGGAAGTGTTAAGTATAGGAAAAGCCAAGAAAAGATGTCTAGATGCTTTCAAAAGACCGGGCACTGAGATTCTTGGTGTGGGGAAGGGTGAGGTATCAAATGATACTTGCTCTCTTTTCCTTTTTCCCTGCTCCGCTCTCTCCCTCCAGACTGAATCCCGCCGTCGCTCCTCCTCCGACACAGCTGCCTACTCAGCAGGCACTGCTGTGGGCACTCCTGGCAATGGCACCCCCTGCTCCCAGGACACAAGCTTCTCCAGCAGCCGACAAGACACCCCATCTTCCTTTGGCCAGTTCACCCCTCAGTCCTCCCAAGGAACCCCCTACACGTCTCGAGGCAGCACCCCTTACTCTCAGGACTCTGCCTACTCCAGCAGGTACAAATTAAATAACCTCTAGGACCCCCAGATTCTGCGAACTGCCACTGGGAAGAAGAAACCCGGAGTCTCTCTTAAGAGGGAGCTGGGAATAATTTGTCTTAGTTTCTCTGTGGATTTAGCCAACAAATCCCTGTCCTCAGGGAACTCACTCTTTAGCTAGGAACCCAGCAGTGTTTAGATCTTCTTTTGGGGGCAGTGTAGAGGGGCTGTGGGTCCTGAGAACCGGGACACTAGGGTTTAGTCTTACAGAGCTGAACCCAGCTAACTCCTGCACTTGTTTTCCAGCACCACTTCAACCTCCTTTAAGCCCCGGCGGTCAGAGAACAGCTACCAAGATTCCTTTTCCCGCCGCCATTTCTCTGCATCTTCGGCCCCCACGACCACCTCTGCAGCCATCTCTGCCACTACTGCAGCCACCGCCGCATCCTCCTCCTCTTCCTCCTCATTGTCCTCATCCTCCTCATCGTCCTCTTCTTCCTCATCCTCTCATTTTCGTGGTTCTGACTCAAGCTACCCAGCGTATTATGAAAGTTGGAATCGCTACCAACGCCATGCTTCCTACCCACCTCGCCGGGCAACTCGGGATGAATCCTCTGGGGCGCCTTTTGCTGAAAATACAGCTGAGCGCTTCCCACCTTCCTACACCTCCTACTTGCCCCCGGAGCCCAGCCGGCCCGCTGACCAGGACTATCGGCCTCCTGCCTCAGAGGCTCCACCCCCAGAGCCTCCAGAACCTGGTGGAGGCGGGGGTGGTGGGGGGCCCAGCCCTGAGAGAGAAGAAGCTCGGACCTCCCCGCACCCAGCCTCACCCGCCCGTTCCGGCTCCCCAGCCCCAGAGGCCACCAATGAGAGTGTGCCCTTTGCTCAACACAGCAGCCTGGATTCCCGCATTGAGATGTTGCTGAAGGAGCAGCGCTCCAAATTTTCTTTCCTGGCCTCTGACACAGAGGAAGAAGAAGAGAACAGCACCACAGGCCCTGGGCCTAGAGACACAGGGAACGAGGTGCCTTCTGGGTCAGGTCATGGTCCCTGCACGCCCCCACCAGCCCCAGCTAATTTTGAAGATGTGGCACCTACGGGGAGTGGGGAACCAGGGACTGCCCGGGAGTCTCCTAAGGCCAACGGACAGAACCAGGTGAGGTTGGGGTGAGCCAGTGGAGGTGCCTGGGATCTGGGAGGCAGGGTTGGGCCCAGGGGGAGAGGGAAGGGACTAGACAAAAGAACAGGGACTTGAGGAAAAACCCAGGAAGTAGGCAGAAGCTTTCTGTGACCCTCCTCTGCACCCCTACAGGCTTCTCCATGCTCTTCTGGAGAGGACATGGAGATCTCCGACGATGACAGGGGCGGCTCACCCCCTCCGGCCCCAACACCCCCCCAGCAGCCTCCACCCCCTCCCCCTCCACCCCCACCTCCCCCTCCCTACCTGGCTTCCCTTCCCCTTGGTTATCCTCCCCACCAGCCTGCCTACCTCCTCCCACCCCGCCCTGATGGGCCACCGCCCCCTGAGTATCCCCCACCTCCTCCACCTCCCCCTCACATCTATGACTTTGTGAACTCCCTAGAGCTCATGGATCGACTTGGGGCTCAGTGGGGAGGGATGCCCATGTCCTTCCAGATGCAGACCCAGATGTTAACTCGGCTCCACCAGCTGCGGCAGGGCAAGGGATTGACTGCTGCCTCAGCCGGTCCCCCTGGTGGGGCCTTTGGGGAGGCCTTCCTCCCATTCCCGCCCCCTCAAGAGGCAGCCTATGGTTTACCCTATGCTCTGTACACACAAGGGCAAGAAGGCCGAGGGGCATACTCCCGGGAGGCCTACCACCTGCCTTTGCCCATGGCAGCCGAGCCCCTGCCTTCCTCCTCAGTCTCGGGAGAAGATGCCCGGCTGCCTCCCAGAGAGGAAGCAGAGCTGGCAGAGGGCAAGGCCCTACCGTCAGCAGGCACTGTGGGCCGTGTGCTGGCCACCCTAGTCCAAGAGATGAAGAGCATCATGCAGCGAGACCTCAACCGCAAGATGGTGGAGAACGTGGCCTTTGGAGCCTTTGACCAGTGGTGGGAGAGCAAGGAAGAGAAGGCCAAGGTGAGGGCTAATACCTGGGACTGGGGGAACCTGGGGCTCCATTGGAGAAGATAGGCCTCTGGCTTCTCCAGGCTACACCGCTCAAAATAGAGAAGAGAAACGATCAAGACAAGTAGAGAGAGAGACTGTGAGAGAGAGACTTAGTGGGACACAGTAGTTGGGGGCACACAGAACAGGAGAAAAGCATGAGCCTGAGAGTCAGAAGAGCTTTGTTCTGGTTCTCCTGCTTACTTGCAGTGGACAAGACCCTGAAATGTCTCTGGGCTTCAGTCTTCAGGGTCTCCAGTTTTAGAGTGAGAATAAAAGTAGCTGCTTCATGAAGTTGATGGACCAAATGAGCAGCCTTTTGAGAAAATGCCTGTCCGGGGGCTGGTGCAAGGGAGGTGTGGCAGAGATGTGTGTCAAATGCAGGAATGAGCAGATGCATTTCTGTATTCCTGGGGCCTGGGAGTAGTCCTCAGGCAGGAGGCAGGAGGGAGCGCCTGGGTTCTGGGGCTCAGTCCCCCTACTGCCTGCAGCCATTCCAGAACGCAGCCAAACAGCAAGCGAAGGAGGAGGATAAAGAGAAGACGAAGCTCAAAGAGCCAGGCCTGCTGTCCCTCGTAGACTGGGCCAAGAGTGGGGGCACCACAGGCATCGAGGCCTTCGCCTTTGGGTCAGGGCTGCGAGGGGCCCTGCGGCTGCCATCTTTCAAGGTACTCAGAACTGTGGTCTTGCCTAGTAGGGAAAGGGAAAGGGGTCCCCCGTCCTTGGGGTGGGGGTGGTTGGGAACCATGAGTGTTTGGGCTGTAATGAGCTCCGTCTCTTCCCATCCCCCAGGTAAAGCGAAAAGAGCCTTCAGAAATTTCAGAGGCCAGTGAGGAAAAGAGGCCCCGGCCTTCCACACCAGCTGAGGAAGATGAAGATGGTGAGTGGGAGCTCAGGTGGAAGGATAAAGAGGAAAGGCTGCTTGGATTCTAGTAGGAAAGCAGGAGGCATGGATGATGAAGGGCTGAATGTGTCTTGAGGGCAAGGAGCCAAGTGGAAATTTTGGTACAGGGTTAAAGCAGTTCTGAGAGATGTAAGAGGCTTCAGATAGGCTTATCCCTGTATTTTAGTTGTGGTTCTTACTCTGGTATGGTGATTTACGTTTTCTGTATTTTGGTCTTCCCCTGTAGAGTAGAAATAATGACTTCAACATCTAGAATCACAGAATTTCGAGGTTAAACCCAAGTTTACCATCTAACGCTTAAGCTCTTCTACAACCTTCCTACCAGTTGATCTAAGTCTAAGCCATTGGTTGACAGCTTACATGGCTGGGAAACTTCCTTATTAAGTCCAGTCTTCTCTGGAGACCCATTGGCCTTAGCACTATTTTCTTGGGCCAGGCATAACAAGTCAGTTCCCTCTTCCACCTGACCCAGAAGAGGATGAAAGATAAAATGGGTGCGATATATTTAAAACTGTATAAAATATTAGTAGCTCTGAGGTTTTTGTGTTTTTCTGCTGAGCTTCAGCTTCTTGTCCGTAGAACAAGGTCTGTCTTGTGGGACTGTCAGGAAGATCAGCGATGGTGTGTGCAAAGCTCCTTTCACGGGGGAGGGGAATGGTAACTGTTAACTGCTGATGGTGAATTGCTCTAACTACCTCTCCCCTGGGCCTAGACCCTGAGCGAGAGAAAGAGGCTGGAGAGCCAGGACGTCCGGGGACCAAGCCCCCAAAGCGAGACGAAGAGCGAGGCAAGACCCAGGGCAAGCACCACAAGTCCTTTGCTCTGGACAGTGAGGGGGAGGAGGCATCCCAGGAGTCCTCCTCAGAGAAGGTGAGGGGCCAAGGCACCCAGTCCCTGCTAAAAGCCTACGTCCTGAGTACCTCTCCCTATAGCCAACTTCTCTCTGGGCTGGAGCCCAGGTAGCTGTGCCTCCTGGAGGACTAGTTGTCCTTTCCTTTAGTCCCCATTTGTCTCTTTCCTTAAGGATGAGGAGGACGAGGAGGAAGATGAGGAAGATGAAGAGCGTGAGGAAGCCATGGATACCACGAAGAAGGAGACAGAGGCATCAGATGGTAAGCACAGACAGAACACAGTAGAATTCTGGCTTGGGGAAGAAGGGATTCAGTCACCTGTCTAGCCCTTTCCTGAGCCCACATAACCTTCCTGCTGCATTTATTGGTCACCTTTGTCTTCCCCAAAAGCAACTGACTTTTAGCCCCATCCTTTGGAACCCTTGGCCTGTTGTAAACAAGAACCCCAATACCCAGAATGCTCCCTCTGCTACTGAAACACGGCTCTCCCCTGAAGACAGCCCAGCAGAGCCTATTTCTTTTCCCAAGTCCTCAAGATAAGGGGTCTGCATTCTCCCGCTGCCCTTTGATGCTACCAGACTGGGCCTTTGAGCACTTCTCTTCCTTTAAGGCCCAGCCACCAAGTTGTGCCTCCCTCTTCCCTGCCCTGCCGCGGCCGTGACCAGACACAACTCTGTTCTTCAGTTGAACACCTGTTTGTCCCTCCACATTCATTGAGGCTTGGGTACATGATTTAGTCTTTCTTTTCACTATTTGTTTGGAAATATGTATAATGAGCCCCTGCTCTGTGCCAGGCACTGTTCTATGTGTTGGAGACAATTCAGTGACTAACACAGATATGGATTCTGCTTTTGCAGAGCTTGTGATCAGTTGGAGAGGAGGGGGAGACTTGACAAACTAGTGAACAAATAATAGCATAAATAATAGCGCTTCAGATGGACATACATGCTCTGAAGAAGATACGCTAGGTTACGGGGATAGAGAGTGGTAGGGCAGGGGAGCTGGGAAAGAAGGAGTGCCTCTGAGAGGTGCATTGCAGCAGAGGCCAGAATGCGAAGAATGATGATCGGAGAGCCTCTCTTTTCAGTAAAGCAGAGGGCAAGGTCATCTGCTAAGAATGAGGGGGTGCAGACCCCTACCCTGATTCACTTGGTCACCAATTCCTGTCAGCGTCACCACCTCTGTGTTTCTCAAGTTTGTCACCTCCTTTGTTCCTGCTCTCCTGCCTTTCTTACTTAGAGTCTGCAGCAGTTCTGACTGATCTCCCTGTTTCCATCCTTCCCTCTCCATTTCAATCCATTTTCCAGCCTGCTGATGGAATTCTCTTTCCTAAAATGCACACCTGACCCCATTACTTCCTTCCATAACGTCCTTTCCTGGCTCCCATTTTCCAAAAGGTGACTAGTCAGCTTGACACTCTAGGCCATTTATGATCTAGCTCCTGCTTATCTGTTCAGCTCCGTCTCGCAATTCTCCAGACCCCTCCACAAACACTACCTTCTATTCTAATTTACCCAATTATGTTCTTCAAAGACTGCAGAATTCTTAATTTCTTAAAGCCCTTCCAATGTGTTACCATCTCCCAGAGGCATAGAGCATGCCACGTTTTCTAAGCTTATGTTACCCTGGTATCCTTTTTTTCAAGTCTGTTCCAGGCAGTGTCTGTAAGACCCACTTTGGGAAAAGCTTTGGTAGTAAGAGCAGACTGCTTGCCAGTCTCCAAGTGCACCATCTTCTCTTACCTTTGACATCCCCACTTACCCCCGTGTCTGCCTGGTGGACTCTTGCTTGTCCTTCTTGACTTCAATATCTCCTGCACAGTGTTGCCTGCCCTTCATGCTGAGGTTTAGCACGCTATGAACAAATCGCGTGCTTATCCAACTCCTTGAGGATAGCACTTCCTGCACCTAGCATAGCGCCTAACATGTCCTTAGTAGTGAGTCTGAGTGAATGGATCCACAGTTTGACCAAGTGAGGGGTCTTCCCACCTCGCCTGATTGTCCCTTCTGGATTTCCAGGCGAGGACGAGGAAAGCGATTCGTCCTCCAAATGTTCTCTGTATGCTGACTCAGATGGTGAAAATGATAGCACGTCGGACTCCGAGAGCAGCAGCTCGTCCAGCTCCTCATCTTCCTCATCTTCCTCCTCATCGTCGTCGTCATCATCTGAGTCCTCCTCTGAAGAAGAGGAAGAGGAGCAACCAGCAACCATACCCTCAGCATCACCGCCCCCCAGAGACGCCCCTGCACCCCTGCCAGCACCTGTGGAGGAGCCCGAGCCAGAGAGGGCTGCAGGCTCCCCAGTCACACCTCTCCCGGAACAGGAGAAGTCTCCAGCGAGACCTGCAGGTAGGTGGTGCGGAGCTGTCGATTTGATCTTTGGGCGGGGGGGGGGTGTGTGTGTCTGTCTCCATGAGAACAGTGGGGTCAGCATTTATTAATTGTGTACAAGTGTGTGAGTGTTGGAAAACATACAAAGTTGGACAGAAGTCACTATTTCCTGTCACTCCTCCCTTAAAGACATTTATGGCCAAACACAAACTGCACTGCCATAAATGGTTTACAGAGCCAGACCAGGGTGTTTGGCTACTGAAGTAAAACAGAATGGTCTCTTTCCAAGGAAGTTAAGAAAAGAAAATTCCGCATTTAACAAATTCCTCCTCCTAATTTTTCTTAAGCCCATCCCTTAATGTGTAGTTTATGCTTGCAGGTGATTAAATGGACAGATAGGTAGAAAATAATTATTAACATGAACTCAGAACTTAGTTCTATCTTTGCTTTCCTTTGTGGATTTGTACATTTAGTTCATATTTTTATAGCACCTACACATAATTCATCCTGCTGAGTGAACTGTTCTTTCAGACAATAGATATTTATTTATTGAGTCCTTACAGTAGTGCAAGGAATAGAGTGGTATGCACAGCAGGCACTGCTCTCGCCCTCATGAAGCTTATGGTCTTTAGGCAGACAGTTTAATTGAGTAATAAATACGTAAGAAAATGTGTGGTTACAAACTGTGATAAGCACTTTGAAAGAAAAATACAGGGTATTCTGAGAAGCCGAGCACATCTGTGGAGAAGTCTTCCCTGCTGAAGCATTGCTGGGCTGAAATCAGGCGAAGAAGGTGGGAGGGAGTGATTAGCACGTGCAAAGGCCCTAAGGCAGAGGAAACAGCATGTTGGAAGACATAAAAGAAAGCTAACCCTCTGGAGGGTTGAGTGTGAGGGGGAGCTGAAACTGGAGAGGTGAGCAAGGGCTGGGCCATGCAAAATCAGTAGGCCATATTAGGAATTGGGTCTTCATCTTGAGGGCAGAGGAATGACGTGATCATGTTTGTGTTTTGAAAAGATGCAGTGCAGAGAAAATTTGGAGAGGGGCCAGAGTTTATGCAGGGAGCTTAAGAGGCTATTGCAGTGAGTAAGTAAGGCAAGCAATGGTGGTAACTTGGAGTAGGGTGTTCTTATGATGGAATTAATAACTCAGTTTTTTGAGGGGACCGGCCTGGTGGTGCAAGTGGTTAAGTGCGCGAGGTCTGCTTCGGCGGCCCGGGGTTCACAGTTTCGGATCCCAGGCGCGCACCGACGCACCGTTTGTCACGCCATGTTGTGGCGGCGTCCCATATAAAGTAGAGGAGGATGGGCATGGATGTTAGCCCAGGGCCAGTCTTCCTTGGGGAAAAAAAGAAAAAAAGAGGAGGCTCGGCATCAGATGTCAGCTCAGGGCTGATCTTCCTCACAAAAAAAAAATAACTCAGTTTTTAAGGTACGCTTCAGAGATGCACAGGGCCTTCCAGAGATCTCCCTTGAACCTTATTGAGAATTCGTGGTCTGAGATAGGCAGTGACTACATGAAGACCTCTTAGCACTGGTACACTCTATTCTGGTCCAGACCCCATAACAGGAGTCGAGTCTCTCATTTAATCCTAAGACAACTCTCCCAGCCTCTCCCGAGTCCATCGGTAGCAAAAGAGCCAGTGGGGTCGCAGGTCAGAAGGCATAAATTGTAGTACCCTGTCATTCTCAGTAGGCTGGGAAGAAGGAGTGGGATATGGTCAGATTTGCATTCAGAAAGATCATTCTGGCAGGAGGGGGAGGGATTTGGAAGAGGTAAGGAAGGGGTAGGGTGGCCCGTGAGGAGGTTGGAAGGGATGCAGGTAAGCAAAGGGCGTGAACCAAAGATGCTGGAGGTTACAGTGAGGTGCAGGGAGTGGAAGTGGGGATGAGGATTTGAGAGCAGTTTAGGAGCTAGAACCTCTTGGTTAAACTACTGACCAGGAAAGGAAACTCAAGGAGGAGAACCAGGATTAGGAAGAAAGCTCATGCGTTTAGTTGGGGTTGAGTTTGCGGTGCCTCTGGGACCTCCAGGTAGAAATATTCAGCAGGCAGTTGGATCCATAGATCTGAAGCTCTGGAAAGAACAGTAGGCTGGAAATGAGGTAGATATCTGAGAGTAGTGAAAGTATGGACGTGAATCCACTTGTGTACGCTAGGAGGATATATGAAGTGTGAGAAGGGGGCTAGAGCCTTAGTCTGGTGAGGGGGGCGGGCAAAGGGGAGCCAGAAGAGGCTGAAAAGGAGTGATCAGAGGGGTCAGAGGAAACCGAGGAGCTCAGGTTGTCCAAAGGACAGAGTGGTCTGTATCAGCAGGCCACCAGAGAGGTTGTAAGATAGGAAAAATGTCTGTTGGATTCGGCAGTTAGGAGGTCACTGGTGACTTCATCAATTTCAGTAGAGTGGATCAGACTGAAACCAAGTTATGGGGTGTTAAGGAGTGAGGGCAGGTGACAAAGAGAGCCAATCTTCTGGAAGAGTAGACAACTCATGCTGTGAAAGAAAAGAGAGAGTTGAAGGGTTGTAATTAATAATATTAGTTAACATTTATTGAGTACTTCCTGTGTGCCAGGCTCTAGGCCTAGCGCATTGCACATTTATTTTCTTATTCAGTCCTCACAATATCCCTTTTACTCTCATTTTATAGGTGAGGAATTTGAGGCGTAGTGAGATGCTTAAGTTTACCTAGCTGGGATTGGAGTGATAGCAAGAAAAGAATGCAGGGTTGATGAAGGGTTGGCTTTTCAAAGTTGGTGAGACTTGAGCGTACACTGCAGGGAAGAGGGAACAGGTAGATGGACCAGGAGAGAGAGAAATACTTGGCTGGAGTGGCATACCTGGGGAGCTGGAGGGGTTGGACTCTAGATCTGATGTAAATCTCTCCGTCAATGGGGAGGCAGGGACATGTAGGGTTTCATGCCTGAAGGCCTCCTTTTTCACTCTGCAGTAGGAAGGAAGGACATTTTCTGAGTGGGAGGAGGATGGATGGAGTAGAAGCCTTGGAAAGTGAGGAGAGCAGGGAGTGAGGATGAAAGCTACCCAGGCTTGCCAGCAACTCAGCAGCCCTGCTGAGGGTGGGGGTTGGGGGCGAAGGAGGAAAGACAGGAGGTGGTTGGGTAGATTCAGCGTTAGGAGTCTACAGGGTGGAGGTGTTGGAAGGATTGGAAAGTACTGTGAAAGGAGAGGACAAAGTGGGGGCCCCTGTGGTCTGGGCACAGTGAAGTAAGAAGTTAACTTAGGGGGAGGGTGATGGGAAGAAGGGAGACAGAAGGATGGGCAATTGAAAAGGTGCAGTGGGGTGAACTGGAAGGACCTGGGGAACTGTGATCAGAGTGTAGAGGATCAGAGTGTAAGGGTCCAAGGTGGAGCCATTCTGGGAGGTGACAAAGTCACATGTGTGACTGGTGGAGGGTAGCTGAGGATAAATGAAGGAGGTCACTGGAGATGTGAGAATAGGGTAAACAGGTGGGATATCACAGTCCCCTAGATAGCTGGCAGGGGTGGGAGAGGTGAGGAAGATTAAGGCAGGTCCCTTGGTTTTCAGAGAATGATAGGGAAATCCGAGTTACCGAGGATGCAACTGGATAGAGGGCTGTGTGGCCTGATGGCAGAACCTTGGGAGAGGGCTTGTCCTGTGGAACCCAAAGACAGGGACCAGAACCAGGGACCTGGCCGCCTTTAGGACTGCCTTTCTTCTGTTTTCCGGTCTGATGCATTCTTCTCTCTTTCCTCGAAAGGGCTTTGGCTGCTTCTCTTTTCCAGCAGAGGACGTCTGCCCCCACAGATGGACCCACTCCTATCTTAGATCCTTATTCTCAGGGAAGTTTCTGGTTGGGCTGACTTGGATCAGGTAGTCAGCAGTTAATGATGGCCGGGGCCAGAAAGCAGACAGGTCATACGCTAGAAACAGTGGTTTCTGGGAGTTGTATTGACTGGGCAGGTACCCCAAAAGTCTCCCTAAATGAAAGGCATGGCCAGGTTTCCTTCAGGACAGGGAGCAAAAGGGAAATGTGTGAAGAAGCTGAGCCAGGAGGGGAATTTATTCTTCTCGAGAGTCAGGCTTCCAGAGGGCGAAGTGGGCTAGGTTGGGAGGATGGGTTAGAAGGGGAGGCTGCCCAAAAATAGTGGAGAGGAGAAGAGGTGAGAGGACTTGGAAACTGGATGGCCTAGGACGAGCACCTGGGGCCTTGCCAGCTTCAGAGTGTGGGTTACTGCTGACTGAGACCCCAGATGGGATCCAGAGCCTCAGGAGGCAGGAGGCTGAGGGCCTTGCTCAGGGTGCCAGATTGGAGAGTGTCTGTGAAGGCAGTGGACACATGCTCATCACTGCCTGCTCGGGCCAGGCTTGGTGCTGGCTGCCATTTAGCTATGGGGGTGGTAGAGCCAGATGTGAAACCACTGAGTCCCAATGCAGGGCGTCCAGAGCAGCATAGGGCAGTAGATGAGAGCACGAGCTCAACCCAGGCTGCCCGGGGTGCAGATCTTGTTCTGACGGTTGCTAGCTGTGTGACCTTGGGCAGGTTATTAACCTCTCTCTGCCTCAAGTTCCTTCTCTGTGAGATGGGGTTAATTATAGTACCCACCTCATAGGGTTGTTGTGAGAATTAAACGAGTAGTTAATATATGTAAAAGGCTTGGATTGGTGCTTGGCACAGAATATTAGCTATTAATCTGCTGCAGCCAACCTGAAGACTGGCAATTGAGAACCACCAGCCTTCTTGTTCTGAGAGGAAGATCCCAATGTCTGCGGAAGTCGAGGAAGCCTTCACAAAGGAAGTGGCGTTGAGCTGGGTCTAAAAGCTGCATGTGAGCTTTCCCTATGGGTGAGGGAAGAGAGGCATTCCGAACACAGGGAGCTGTGTGAGCAAAGGCCCAGGGGCCTGAAAGGCCGTGCCTCTTTGGGTGGCTGAAACCTAGGATGAGAGGGCGAGGCCGTGGACTGGCCTCACGGGAATTATCTGGTGGGTCAGGTGTACAGGACAGGGTCTGTCACAGGGACAGGCCTATGCGTGTCTTGAGCAGTGCGCTCAGCAGCAGACTTGGGAGTCCCAGCAGAGGGAGGGTGCGCTCACTGTCCTTTCTGTGGGGAGTAAGCTGGGGAGGGCCAGCATCGCCAGCTTGAAGACAGTGTGTCCCCTCCCCAACCTAGCCCTCATCCTTCGGATCTCAGCTTCACCCTTAGCTTCTTTAGGGGAGACTTCTGACCTCTCCCCATGTGGGCACATGCCCAGTGCTGTTTGGCAGGCAGTGGAGAGGAATACAAATGTTATAAAATATTTAAATACAAAGATTCAGCTTCTTACATTGTATCTTTTTCACCTCACTAAACAGAGAATATTGATTGTAGTTGAAATAATGGATACTTTAATTCAGATCTGGCTAATTGCATCCTTATTATAATATGCAGCTGACAAAAACTGTCTTGGTGGTTTGTTGGATGTCGTTCTGTCACCACAGTCTTGGTAAATAGGCAAGTCCAGGTGTTTGTTTCCTTCGAGCCCCCACCCCCAAACCCTTCACAGTGTAGGCTGTACATTTGTTTCTTCTAACTGTCTCCTCTGGACTGTAATCTCTGTGTGGGCTTCAAATGTGTCTGTTCAGTGTGTTTTGCCCACACCTGACACATAGTTGCTCAGTCAGTGTTTGTGGAATGGATGAATGAGCAGGTGCAAAATCCCATCCTGTCACGGGAGCCTGGGAGCCCATAGTGCTAGGAACGTTGCGGGTGTGAGAGGCAGGCAGTGTGTTCCCTGAGCAAGCAGGAATCTCTTTCAGAAGCTGAGGAGGGAGTGAGGGCAGACCGTTGAAGGCAGCCGGGCTGTGGACTCCCCAGTGAGGCTGGCCAGTGTCCTGCCCACAATGAATCTCAGTCTGATGTCGGGCCAAGAAGCTGACCCTCTCCCTTTCCCTGTGTGCTTCCTTCCCCAGGCTCCACTGAGGAAGCACCTCCCAGTGTGCCCCAGCCTCCCCCAGAGCCCCCAGCTGGGCCCCCAGCCCCGACTCCCCGCCCTGATGATCGCCCCTCTTCTCCTATCCCCCTCCTGCCCCCACCCAAGAAACGCCGGAAAACCGTCTCCTTCTCTGCTGTGGAGGAGGTGCCAGCCCCAGAGCCTCCCCCAGTTCCCCCACCCCAGGTCAAGTTTCCTGGCCCTGTCTCCCGCAAAGTCCCCCGGGGTGTGGAGCGGACCATTCGCAACCTGCCCCTGGACCACGCGTCTCTGGTCAAGAGTTGGCCCGAGGAGGTGTCCCGAGGAGGTCGGAGTCGGCCTGGAGGCCGAGGCCGCTCCACCGAGGAAGAAGAGGCTGAGCCAGGGACAGAAGTAGACTTGGCAGTGCTGGCCGACCTGGCCCTGACCCCAGCTCGGCGTGGGCTGGCTGCCCTGCCTACTGGCGATGACTCGGAGGCCACAGAGACATCGGACGAGGCAGATCGCGCAGGCCCCCTGCTCAGCCACATTCTCCTGGAACACAACTATGCCCTGGCCATCAAGCCCCCACCCTCCACACCAGCTCCTCGGCCCCTGGAGCCAGTTCCTGCCCCTGCAGCCCTCTTCAGCTCCCCAGCAGATGAGGTGCTAGAGGCCCCTGAGGTGGTAGTGGCTGAGGCGGAGGAGCCCAAGTCGCAGCAGCAGCAGCAGCAGCAGCAGCAAGAGGAGGGGGAGGAGGAGGAGGAAGAGGAGGAGTCAGAGTCATCTGAGAGCAGCAGCAGCAGCAGCAGTGACGGCGAGGGGGCTGTCCGGAGGCGAAGCCTCCGCTCCCACACCCGGCGCAGGAGGCCACCCCCTCCACCCCCACCCCCACCGCCCCCCACCTTCGAGCCCCGCAGTGAGTTTGAGCAGATGACCATCCTATATGACATTTGGAACTCGGGCCTGGACTTGGAGGACATGAGCTACCTGCGGCTCACATATGAGCGGCTGCTGCAGCAGACAAGCGGGGCTGACTGGCTTAACGACACCCACTGGGTCCATCACACCAATATCCTGAGCCCTAGCGGCTGGCCTTCTCAGGATAGGAAGACGGGCCCGGGGGTGGGAGTGGACTTCCGTGGGGTCACCCAGCCGGTTCCCTCCGGTTCTCCCCATCCATGTTCTCTCTGCTGTATTCAGCCTGGGTATTTCTCCTCTGGCTACCAAGCCACTCTTTTCACTGTGCTTTGTGCCTCTTTTCTGCCTCCCAGACATTTTCTGGCAGAAAAGGTGGGTCTAAGACTTAAATCTCTCTATCCTTCTGTCCTCCTCACACTGAGTGTGCTCAGGACCTCCAGCTATAAGGTCAGTCGCCCTTTCCTTGGACTGGGACTGGGCGGGACAGAGGGGAGTGGGGGCCCCAGGGGTCTGACCAGTAAGGAACCCCGTCTCTTCCTTAACACCCTGTACTCACCAACCTGAGCACTCCAAAACGCAAGCGGCGGCCCCAGGATGGGCCCCGTGAGCACCAGACAGGCTCAGCCCGCAGCGAAGGCTATTACCCCATCAGCAAGAAGGAGAAGGACAGGTACCTGGACGTGTGCCCTGTCTCGGCCCGGCAGCTGGAAGGAGCGGACACTCAGGTGAGGCTCTGCCCTCATATTTGGCATACTCTTCCCATTCTTTCTCTTGTCACTTCCCTCCTCCCTGTCCTACTTCTCACAGGGGACTAACCGTGTGCTTTCGGAGCGCCGGTCTGAGCAGCGGCGGCTGCTGAGCGCCATCGGCACCTCAGCCATCATGGACAGCGATCTCCTGAAGCTAAACCAGCTCAAGGTGAGGAGTGGAGCCTTGGGGAGGAAAGAGGCTCAGTGGAAAGGCAGCATCCAGGAGTCCCCTAGGGGTGGGGATGGTGGGGAGTGGCTAGAATACCCTCCTTCCCTGGAGGTCTGCAGGGAAGGCAAGGAGCTAGGGTTCTGGAGGGGTCCAGCAGCACAGTCTGCCTTCTGCTCTCTAGTTCCGGAAGAAGAAGCTCCGATTTGGCCGGAGCCGGATCCACGAGTGGGGTCTGTTTGCCATGGAACCCATTGCAGCTGATGAGATGGTCATCGAATACGTGGGCCAGAACATCCGCCAGGTGAGAGGCCTCATACCCAGCCCTAACCCCTGATCTGATGCAGCATGGGAAAGCTCACAGGAGAAGCATCTGACCTTCTGGATAAAGCCCCACATACCCTCCTGGCTCTACAACTTAGCCAGTGAAACCTGCCTCTTTATTTTTTTTTCCTTCCTTCCTTCAACAACTAGTAATGGGTACTAGTAAACTAGATGTTAATGATCCAGCAAGAAACAAGACTAATATTCTCTCTCCCTTTAAGGACCTCACAGTTTAGTGGGGAAGACAGGCATTGAACAAGTAACTGCAATAAAGGATGGCGTTTGGTTGATGCGAAGGAGAAGTTTGGGGAGGCAGGGGCAGTGGCAACACAGTGATGTTTAAACCGGAAGCTGAAGGATGAAGCTGAACTCGCAGGCTCAGGTGAAGGGAAGGGCCTCCCGGTTGCGGGATGGCATGTGCAAGGGCCTTGGAGGCAGGATATTCTTACAAGGGCAAGGAGGTCAGTATGGCTAGTTAAGGGCCAGTGGCAGCAACGTGAGGCTGGAGGGGCAGATGGAGGCAGGGCTTGGGAGCCACACTAATAAGTTTGGCCTGATGGTGAGAGAGGAGAGTTGCCGCAAGGCGTTGAGTAGGAGAGGACCTTGGAGGGTAGTAAGCTCCCTCTGGCTGCAGTGTGGAGAGAGAATTGGAGGCTGAGGCCAGTGGGCAGTTGTTGGAGAGATCCTGGCCAAAAGCGAGGGTGGCCTGGACGAGCCGAGGCCTCTTGGCACGAGCCTCTGTGGCAGCTGAAGTAACAGAGGAGTCTGGAGGCCCAAGGTAGCTGGCAGGACTAGGCAACAAGTTGGCTCGGGAGAGTGAGGGCAAGAGGGGAGGGGAGGCCATTTCTCAGCGTGCTGCCTTTAGCAGTTAGGGTAGTTAGGGCTGCCAGTGAGATGGGGAGCGAGGAGGAGGGAGCGGGCGGGTGGTTAAGATGAGTTCCAATCAGGACATGTGAAGTTGCAGGGCCTGGGGGACGTCTAGGAGATGACGCCCAGCAGTTCCACTGAGGTGGCTTTTGGCTGGAGACAGAAGTTTGGGAGGAGTCCCCACCACTTAGCTGGCAGTTGAAGCCCTGGAAAAGAGTGAGATCACCCAAGGAGAGAGCGCAGGGGACTTAGCATCCTGTTTTCTGGAAAATACGAGTTACTCCTTCTCACATAAGAATGAGGGCCCTAACGTGGATGCCAGTGGCAGCCAGTGGGTGTCTCTTTTGGAGAGAAGGTCCTGGGAGAAGAGATGAGTAAGGTGTGGTCCACGAAGTGGCCACTGTCATCTTGGGAACTGCCCCAGCCCCACAGCAGTCTGGGGGCTCCATGGTGAGTCAGGCAGACACTTGAGGAGGAGCCAGTGGCTGCTTCTGCCCAGTGACCAGTGCAGACTTCCTGGGGTCCTCTTTGGGTGACTTAGAATGGCAGCCAAAGGTTTAGGGTGGGGGCCGGCCCCGTGGCTTAGCTAAAGTGCGCGCGCTCCGCTGCTGGCGGCCCAGGTTCGGATCCCGGGCGTGCACCGATGCACCGCTTCTCCGGCCATGCTGAGGCCACATCCCACATGCAGCAGCTAGAAGGATGTGCGGCTATGGCATGCAGCTATCTACCGGGGCTTTGGGGGGAAAAAAAATAAATAAAATCTTTAAAAAAAAAAAAAAAGGTTTAGGGTGGGTGGCCCTAAGAGGGAGGGCTCCTGGAAGCAAAGTCAGGGGAGTCAACGTCTTGGGTTAGTGGGAGCCAAAAGGAGAGCCACAGGTCGATGTGGCCCCTGAGGTGGTAGCTGGACGACTGTCCAGATCCCCCATCATGGGGGCTGGTGGGGTCAGGCCTGGTCCAGCAGGAAGCTGAGAGGCCAGCTCCCTGACTGTGGCACCTCACCCTACTAGATGGTGGCCGACATGCGGGAGAAGCGCTATGTGCAGGAGGGCATTGGCAGTAGCTACCTGTTCCGGGTGGACCATGACACCATCATCGATGCTACCAAGTGTGGCAACCTGGCAAGGTTCATCAACCACTGCTGCACGGTGCGCCAGGGGCCAGACCAGGGCGGTGCGGGGGGTCCAAGGGGGCAGCCTCGGCTCACACTGCCCTCCCCTCCTGCAGCCCAACTGCTACGCCAAGGTGATCACCATCGAGTCCCAGAAAAAGATTGTGATTTACTCCAAGCAGCCCATCGGCGTGGATGAGGAGATCACCTACGACTACAAGTTCCCGCTGGAGGACAACAAGATCCCGTGTCTGTGCGGCACCGAGAGTTGCCGAGGCTCCCTCAACTGAGGTGGGGCAGGACTGGTGCCCACACCCCTATTTATTCCCCCTTGGGGCCCTGAGCTCCCAGCCCCCCAGCCTTAGTGGGCTCAGCAGGGCCCACGTGCCCCATCTCCAAATACGGGGTTGGAAGCCCTGAGCCCGGCGGGGAGCCTCAATCCCTTGAGGTATCGTCTGCCTCCCTGTCGCCCCTGCCCACCCACACCCTAATTTTTTTTTCTTTGCGGAGAAGAAGCTGTAAATGTTTTGTAGCTGCCAGCAGCTGTTTCCTGTGGAAACCTGGGGTGCCGGCCTGTACAGATCCTGTTCTTGGGGGCTACATAGCCCCCTTGCTTTGTGTTAATGGGGGACTTCCCCTTTGTGCCCTGCGTGCACCCCTCCCCGGTTTAGGGGTCTCTAGGGGCAGTGGCCATGTTCTCCCCCTGGGGGGGGCCCTGCGCCCCCAGTCCTGGGGACTCCGTGCCTGGAACCCTGCCTCATCTTCTGTTCCTGCCAGCACCTGTGGGTCAGCCTCCCACCCTGGTGTCTGGGAGCTCTGGCTCCGCCAGGCCTGGACGGTGGGGGGCGGGCCCTTCCTGTTGGGCTGGATTGTACATATGTTAATAGTGCAAACCCAACGCCACATTTTTATAATTGTGATTAAACTTTATTGTACAAAAGTGCTTGGTCAGTATCTTTCGGGAAGAGTAGGGAGGGATGGGGGTTGAGGAAAATGGGGAACAGAGGTGGAAATGGGTGGCCTGGAGTTTGTGGTCTGTAGAGGGGCTTTCAGGCAAGAGCCCAGACCTGCAGACTCAGCCACCATTGCTCTGGGCCACCTGATAGGTTGGAACAGCCATCCAGAAATCCCCCACCAAGGCCAGACAAGGTCAGGCCTCCTGCCCTTCCCAGAGCCACAGCTGCCTCTGAGCTTCTGGCCTCCTGGGACATCCAGCAAGAGGGAAGGACTGACATCATGCAGTGGGAGTGAGGTCACTCTGCCTGCTCCATCCTGTGGCCTGAAACCCCTCAGCACCCACCCAGCAGGTTCTGGCTTCCCGCCCCCTTCCCCCAGTTCTTGCTGGAACCAGATGCCAGTGGAGTGAAGAGTGGCCACCAGGGGGTGCCCTGTAGCAAGAGTGTAGGGGACGGAGGGGTGGAGGCTGGGCTGGTCTCTTGTTCCTGGAATGGGCCAGGAGGGAGGAGGAACAAGCGGAAGGGGATGGTGTGTTGCTGGCCGGCTGGCTCAGGCGGACGAGAAGACAGCCCCTTCGGAGGCCCATCTGGGCGCCCTGCGACTGTGGCTGCAGGTAGGCAGAGGTGATGCCAGGGCCCAGGGGTCCCTTCTAGTCCCAGCCCTGCCCACCTTCCTCAATCCTTCCTCCCCAGTTCCTGCCTCTCACCCTCCATTTTTGTCCCAGAACCTCCCCATCCACCTCAAACCCTGAGCCCTTCCTGCACACTAAGCCCTCACCCTTCTTATCTCAGTAACTGCAGCTGGCAGGGTCAGAGGGCAGGGAGCCTGACTGCTGCACCCACAGCTGCCCCTCCAGGAATAGCCCTGGCCCCTGGGTCACTGCTCCAGTCCGTAGGCCAGAGGCCCCTTCCAGGAGTAACAAGTGGGCCTCCGGTCCTGGGGCAGGTGGCGGCAAGCAACCCAGGTGAGCCAGGGTCTCTCCTCAGCTGGGCATGGCAGACTCTGCACAGGCCCAGAAGCTGGTGTACCTGGTCACAGGTGGCTGTGGCTTCCTGGGGGAGCACGTGGTGCGAATGCTGCTGCAGCGGGAACCCCGGCTCCGTGAGCTGCGGATCTTTGACCTGCACCTGGGTCCCTGGCTGGAGGAGCTGAAGACAGGTGATGGTAGTGGGGAGGAAATGGGGGGAGGGTGTGGACTCCCTTCACTGTGGTGGAAAAGATGATGCCTGTTTACTATCTCCAGGGCACATGAATGGGATGAGTGAGTCACACTGGGAACATGTGGCTCCCAAGGGTATAGGCTGAACGCAGCAGCTGGCCGATGGCCCCAGCTCTGACATTGCATCTGGCTGCCCTAACCCCTTACCAGGGCCCGTGCAGGTGACTGCCATCCAGGGGGATGTGACCCAGGCCCACGAAGTGGCAGCGGCTGTGGCTGGAGCCCATGTGGTCATCCACACAGCCGGGCTGGTGGACGTGTTTGGGAGGGCCAGTCCTGAGACCATCCATGAGGTCAACGTGCAGGGTGAGGTGCTCCCCACCAGTTCTAATAACACACTTAACACTCCCTGGCAGGTGGCCTGATCTTGGCTGTTTGTTCCCCACCCCCTCTTTGACCTTGATCTCTGTGATTCTCTGGTGACAATCTGTCCTGTGGACACCCTGCCCCTGTAACTGCAGGCTGTGACCTGCTGTAGTTTTCCCTGGACCTGGGGAAGGAAGCACATACCCTCATCCAGATTTGGGATGGGGAGGGGAAAGATGTGGAGAGAGAGGAAGCTTCAGCTTGGACACACACCCCGCCTTCCCCAGGTACACAGAACGTGATTGAGGCTTGTGTGCAGGCTGGAACACAGTTCCTGGTCTACACGAGCAGCATGGAAGTTGTGGGGCCCAACATCAAAGGCCACCCCTTCTACAGGTGAGCTGAGGTTCCCCCTAATACTGTAAGAGCTCCATCTCCCCTCAGCATTAAGAATCTTCCTTCTCCCACCACCAGGGGCAATGAGGACACCCCATATGAAGCAATACACAGACACCCCTATCCTTGCAGCAAGGCCCTAGCTGAACGGCTGGTCCTGGAAGCCAATGGAAGGAAGGTGAGACTGGAGAAGAGGAGACCTAGAGATGGGGGTGGGGAGGGCTGCCAGTCAAAGGCAGAACCAGAACCAGCTGGGCTTCTTTGCATCCTGCCCTGGGTACCTCCTTTCCATCTCCAGCTTGAGGAGGCCACGGCAGAGGGTGGGTCACTGGGTCCTAGGTCTTAGCAGTGCCTGCTTTTTGCTCCCAGGTCCGCGGGGGGCTGCCCCTGGTAACGTGTGCCCTGCGTCCCACCGGCATCTATGGTGAAGGCCACCAGATCATGAGGGACTTCTACCACCAGGGCTTGCGCCTGGGGGGTCGGCTCTTCCGGGCCGTCCCAGCCTCTGTGGAGCACGGCCGGGTCTACGTGGGTGAGGCCCGGGCTAGGCGAGGGGAGGCGAAGAATTTGCTGGGGGGTGGGCGGATGTACACTGCCTAGAAAAGGATGGTCTATACACGGGCCGGGGTAGACTGATATGTGGGCATTGTCTGCACAAGCCACAGAGAAAACAGTATCCATGCAAGTTGGGAAGGCTGACATAAAAACGTCATAAGCTGAGGAGAGGAGAGGGGCAGCATCTACACTGGACCAAAAGAAGAAGGAATAGGGTCCATACAGGCTGGCCCAGGAGAGCAAGTGGCTACAGGGGCCAGGGAGAAAGCAGCCTTTGCTAGGGCTGTAGTTATGGTGGCAGCATCTACATGGGCCGAAAGAGGGAATGGCTTGTACGTGGGCTGGCCCAGGAGAGAGCAGCATCTACATGGTCGCAAGGGCACTCGGTCATGTCCACCCCTTTCTCCACTGGCAGGCAACGTAGCCTGGATGCATGTGCTGGTGGCCCGGGAGCTGGAGCAGCGAGCGGCACTAATGGGTGGCCAGGTGTACTTCTGCTATGACAAGTCACCCTATAAGAGCTACGAGGACTTCAACATGGAGTTCCTGGGCCCCTGTGGACTGCGGCTGGTGGGCACCCGCCCACTGTTGCCCTACTGGCTGCTGGTGTTTCTGGCTGCCCTCAATGCCCTGCTGCAGTGGCTGCTGCGGCCGCTGCTGCTCTATGCGCCCCTGCTCAACCCCTACACGCTGGCCGTGGCCAACACCACCTTCACTGTCAGCACCAACAAGGCTCAGCGCCATTTTGGCTATGAGCCCCTGTTTTCATGGGAGGACAGCCGGACCCGCACCATTCGCTGGGTGCAGGCCATGGAGGGTTCAGTCCAGTGACGGTGGAGCTGGGGCCTGGAGGCCCAGCGTGGCACATCCTTCCGGGTCCAGAGCCCTCAAACCCTGGGTGGGGGGGAAGGCAACATTTGAGAGCTGGAGGCAGGGGTCTGGTGCCAGACTGGCTCTCTTGGAGCTCTCCACAGTTTAAATCCATGAGGCTTGAGTCTGTGTCCTGATGCCTCTCAGTTCTAGGGCAGGAACGGCTTCACTCTCTACCCAGGCCTGAAGGCTGGCTGGCAAGTTGTCTGACTTGGTGTTCTCAACTGCCCGCCCCATTGCCGGCTTTCCCAGCAGGAAGTGGGGAGAAGTTCCACAGGCCTTATGCTGGCCTTCTGACATCCAGGCGTGATCCTCAGGCCTGGATTCAGAGTGAAGATGCTTTCTGGCTCCTCCCATCACTCTGTCCCTCCTTGGGGCGTCATATTCCCATTATTTTAAAACATTTATCACCTTTAGACATTTATCTTTTAATTCTCCCCAATGAAAGCTGAGGAAATCCGTGTATTTTCACTTCTTCCCACTCCTCTACCCAAATCAGTTCCTGCGATATTGTTAGATCTCTGCCTGAGGATGCCCCAGCAATGCTGTACCTGGCCAAGCCCTGGATTAAAACTCCTTATCCAAGCCTGTGTCCATCCGCCTCTCCAGCTCCCCAGCCCGACTCCCACCATGTGTCTCCCCCTCCCCACGGCGACCGTCCCATGTGTGGACAGAAGGAAGTGAGCACACAGAACGCCCGCTGTTGGATTGGTTGCTATTTCTCCCGTCCCACGGGGCCCGACCCGGCCCAGGGTGGGGGTGGGGGCTCTGGGGACAGGACATGCAGGGCGGGGGCGGGGGGCAGAATTTTCCTGTGTTTTATCCATTTGCAACTTGGTCACCAATAGAGAGAAATGGGACTCTGAGGGCTAACAGGAGAGGGTGGCCTGGCTCTGGGTCCCCAGCCAGGCCCCAGGAGTCCTGTCCCCTCTGGGGAGGAGAAGGAAAGAGCTCTAGAAACCAACAGAGAAACAGAAGGGGCAGGGACTCATGTCAGCAAACACGGCTACATCACGTGACACGCCAGCGACACGGGAACACACGCCAACGCACACGGCTGCACAGCGGGCAGGGGGCGGATGGGGGAGAAGGGAGCCGGGGGCCACCCATCTTGTCCTCTGCGGGGCAGGCTGGGGGTGCAGGGTGAATGCATAGAACACATCATGTACACACGCTCAAGGCGTGGCAAGAGCGTGCATCGACCCACAGGCACATGGGATGGACACGCAGTGTGCTTCGTGAGAGGCAGGGCTAGGAAGAAAGGGGGAGGGGAAGTGGCGAGCCCTAGCCAGGCCCGGGACCACCCATGGGGCACTCATGGGCCTGATGATTGTGGGTGCATGGAGAGTAGGCAGCACACACTTGCTCGTCTGAGACCATGCAGAAGACACCAGCCCCCAGACAACACTCCAGGACACACAGACACAGCAGCCAACAAGCAAACACATCGTATAATGCATGGGACTTGCAGAACCTGGGGCATAGCAGACCCTTGGGGCCCTCTGGTCCAAATGAGGTCCAGAGATGGGCAGCTACTCAGAGGCAGTAGCATCACTCCAGCCAGAGCTCCACCCTTCTCCTTGTGGCCCCAAGGCTGTGGGAATTCTGGAAACACCTGGGCTGAAAGAGTGTCCTGGCTGGGCAGCAGGAAGGAAAAAGGAAGGAATTGCTGGGCCCTGCTCTGACGTCCCCAAAGAAGCCTGAGATGGGAGCAGGAGGGTTGCAGTCAGGACACGGGGGCAAACTTCCTGTCTTGCAGAAGGGCATTCTGGGAATGGACAGGCAGGCTCCCCTCCTCAGGACAGCCCACCTTGGGGGTTACATATATTAGCCACACACAGGCAGGGCCCACACAGCTAGCGAGGGAAGAGGCAGGCTATCTGAGCTGGGGTGGGAGTGGGGAGGAGTATTGTGTTCTGGAAGGTCACACCTGCATTGTCTCTCTCTCTCTCACACACACACACACACACACACTGGAAGGTCATGTCTGACACACACATGGTTCACAGGAAGTGGGACCCTGGAAATGATCTGCACACCCCCTGGAGTCCTTCACCCTGTGCACATGTGTGCCCAACCCCAAGGCAGGGCACATTCTTGCACCTGTGTGTTCCATCCTGTATGTGTGGGTCCATGTTCCTGGGCCATGGAGTGGGGGGCTTCTAACACTGTCCTCCGCCCATGTACTTCTCACCTGCCACCAAATGCACAAACCCACCCATGCATTTGTTGTCTACACAATGAGGGAGGACCTAGCCCTTTCCTCACCATCAGAAACCAGGCCTGCATCCCACCCTCAATCTCATCCTGGTGGGAGAATGGCTGTCCCCAACATTTCAGCAGAAGAGGTGTCAGGGGACGGGTCCCAGGACTTAGCCCATCCTGAGTGGCCGCTGCCACACTGGCCACTACAGTACATCTGAAATAAACAGTTCCCCAAACTCAAGGTCCCTGAGGCAGTGGGGACAAACATTGGCCTCTCCCAGCTCCAAGCTCAGTGTGTGGAAGGCAGGCATGCTCTCATTGTCAGTCTGTCTGGGGCAGCCCTTGACATGTGCCCCATCGGTAAGGTATCCCACAAATAGCCCTTCCAGGAGGCATTCGTGTGCAAACGGGTGCAGACCTGTAGGGGCACCATGCCCATGTTACCATGCACGTGTGCTCCAGTGTGTATGTGTGTGCCTGGGTATGGCCACCTGCACGAGGCCTACTCAGCCTTGGCATGTGTGAGGACACTGAGGTGTACCAAGCTCTCAGGGGTGCAGAGACACAGAGAAAAATAAGCATCTGGGCATGTGTGCACAGGGGCTCTGAGACCTTGCAGGCAGGAAGCTGCACAATGTTGATGTAGCAGTGTGTAGCCACACCAGATATTGGTCAGAAGCTCTGGGGAGACAGGGAGGGGGCAAATATATCTGGATAAACAAACCTGGATGGGGCACACGTCCCTAAAGATAAATGTGTGTGTGTGTATAATACATAGGAGCAGAAACACTATGTAGAAAGCCTCTATACACGCAAATGCACACACACACATACACACTTACACAGTCATATTCTAGACAGCACAGAAACACAGATTTCTGTGCCCACCCAAAACACGTGTCCAGTGCACAATATGGAGAGCTCTGTCTGAAGAGAAGACCTACCAACACTTCAGGCACATCCCTGAGACACACACACACACGTGTCCCTCACATCACCTGCCGGGGGAAATGCACACGTATATACAGGCCAAGCTAGGTTATTTACATGCATACGCTTCCACTCACCTTGGCTGAACTCCATGGGCTGACCACACACACACACGCTCCCCAGGACATGTGCCAGCCCCTGGGGTGACTAAGCCAGGAGGGTCTGCTCTATATCACGCTGGGGTGTCTGCCATGGCCTACCTGCATTTGGGCCTACCTGGATCCTCTGGGAAAGTGAGTGTGAGCATCTGTACACACACAACCCACCCTCTTTGTAGCAGACACAGGGAAGGGGGTGACAGTGAAGGAAGTGACATTGCATTAGATTTAAACACTCGAACACAAAATTCCGTGCACACAAATTGTGTCCACAGATCTGTGCCACACACACACACACCTATTCACAGAAGACAGAGTGGGGCCTGGTGGGCTGCTGTGTTGTACTCAGCCACAGTCTACACAACCACCCAAGTGAAGGGAGGAAGCTCAGACAGCACACAGGCTCGAGGTGGGGGGCATGAAGCGTGATTTGGTGCTTCTACACACATCTGCACACATACACACACATACTGGGGTGCCCACACGTCTCAAGCATGTGCCGGCAGCATGCATGTTGGTGTGCATGTGTAGTCACGCCTGCTGCTATCTACGTGCGGGGGCCGGGGGTGGTCCGTGGCAGGCTGAGGTCCAGGGACTCCAGGGTCTAATGGGGGTGAAGGGGGACTGTCTGGGTCTGTCTTGGGGGTGAGCCTGGAGTAGGGGATGGAGTGAAAGGGCTGGTGGGGGTATTGCTCCCGATGTGGTGGGGGATGGGTCTGGGAGAGATGGGGTGGGGGGCCTACAAGCCCAGCGTTCCCCCAATGGATGACGCCAAGACCACCCCCAGCACCACACAGCAAATGATGATCATGATTTTCTTCTGCAGGCAGGAAGGGCAATAGGGAAGAAGGAGGCGAGAGACAGAGAAACAGATAAAGAGAGACAGACAGACAGATGGGAAAAAAGGAGGGAAAGGAGGGTGTGAGGAAAAAGAAGAGGGGAGAGAAAACAGAAAAAGGAAGAGGTCAGAGCCAGAGATAAGGCCTCGCACAGATTTCCTCAGTCACCTCAGCCCCGGCCTGAGCCTAGCCCCTGGCTGGCCGGCCCACCCACCCCCCAGGCCCCCGCCCCGGCTCACCCTCCGGGCCTTGCTCTGATATTTCACAGCTTTCTTGGTGTCAGACACAGCTCGCTCCACATAGTCCACGGAATGTTCCACGTTGTACTCAATGCGGTCAATCATCTCACCCTGCAGAGCAGAGGTGCATAGGGAGGGGTAGGGGCTGGGCTGGAAAAGGGAACCCCGGGGACCTGGGGGAGGCTCCAGAGTGGTGTGGCAGAGGCTGTACCTGGCTTTCCACGAGCATGGCCATGTCCACAAACATGTCATGCAGCTCACGGATGCTGGTTTCCAGTTTGATGATCTCGTTGTGCCTCGTCTCGATCTCATTCAGTGCCTGCTTCGTCATCTGCGAGTCCATTTTGATCTAGGGCGATGGGGGTGAGGTGGAGGGGGGAGCTGCAGACCACCCTGCACCCCCATAAGAGCTCGGTCTCTGTGGCCAGAGCATCTGGGTTCATATCTGGCTTTTATTTACTAGCTGTGACCGTGGGCAAATTATTTAACCTCTCTGGGCCTCAGTTTTTCCACCTAGAAAAGATGGAAAATAACAGTGCCTATCTCACATGGTTGTTGGGCAGATTAAGTGAGTCAATATGTGTATATTGATTAGAATAGTACCTGGCACACAGCAAGCACTAAAAACAAGTTTTTGGGGGGGTTTTTTTGAAATTTTTTTTGTGTGTGAGGAAGATTAGCCCTGAGCTAATCCTCTTCTTTTTGCTGAGGAAGACTGGCCCTGAGCTAACATCTGTGCCCATCTTCCTCTACTTTATATGTCAAGCTGCCACAGCATGGCTTAACAAGTGGTTCTCAACCTGCAAACCCCAGGCCACTGAAGCGGAGCACGCGAACTTTAACCGCTATGCCACCGGGCCGGCCCCAAAACAAGTTTTTTTAATTATAAGAAATAAAAATTGTCCTGCGCCCACCACCTCACTCCAGGGCTTTCTCTATCACACACACCAGGGAAGCCCAGGGAGAAAGACAGGGGTGCAGGGGCCCCACTGGTATTGGGGGCCCCTGTCTGGTCAAAGGCAGACAGGGTAATGGAAGAGGACACAGCAGAGAGCAGAAGAGGAGGCCCAGATGAGAAGGCAGTGTGCCCACAAGGCCCCTGGAGCCCCCACCACATGAGGGGGAGGGGAGAAATAATAAAGAAACATATTGCAGCCTCAAGAGTCAGTGGGAGAGAGACTCCAACCCACAATCAGATCCACTTCCTCCCCACAAACACCTTCCCAAACCACTGACTGTTCAGACCGCAGCAAGCCACTCCTCTGCTCTAAAACCCTCCAGGGCTCCCCACTACCCACAGGCTACACACCTTTACCTTAGCAGTCAAGGCCCAGTCTCCCTTTCTGCCCTCATCTCCTACATATCCTATAAGAGCAAAAATCATCCAATGGCTGTTTGGCAAGTGGTGCACTCTACCTGCCTTTGTTCAACTGTTCCCTTTGTCTAGTTTGCCCTTCGCCCATCTCCCCATGTCCCCTTGTCTCTTAAGGCACAGCTCAATGCCACTTTCCCCAGGAAGCCTTCCCGGACTCCAGTGGTTAACCACTACCTTGGGCCTGTCTGCATCTTGCACAGCCCTCAGGCAAGGTCCCAACCACCCTGTGGACTGCAGTGATGGTGGGTTAACTGGCAGGGATCAGCTCTGTCCCCTGAAAACCACTCACCAGGCTCCCTCCATTCTCAGACACACAGACAGCCTATGCAGAGCTGTTTCTGGGTGCTCCAGGCTAACTGGCCCTCAGTCAATTTATTCCAAATTAATTAAGAAAGATCAATTATCTAAATAACAATTTGCTGAAAACTGATAGATAGTCACTGAACATCCTTTAATCCTGGTCTAGAAACCTTGACCAGAGCCATTCTGCCACCAGAAGCAGAGAGACAGACCTGGCCAGGCCGGGGCAAAAGTCAACAAGAGAAAGAACTACAGTTGGGGGAAGCCCATCCACTCACACACGAAATGACAAAGGCAGGCAGTGTGCAAAACTTCAGCAAAAGTAAAACTGGTTTTTAAAAAACTATTCAAAATGAAGGCAAATTAGTCATTTGGTGAAATGACCTGCTTCAGTAGGGAGTAGTGTATCTTAGTAGTAAAGAGTCCTGACTCCCGAACACAGACTGTGGATTCAAATCCTGGCTCTGAGGCTTCGGGCAAGTCAGGGCAAGTTATTTAAACCTCTCTGGGTCAGATTTCTTCATCTGTGAAATGCAGCTCCCTCAGAGGGCTGTGGTGAGGATTAAACGAGTTAGTAGGTAAATATAAATATGTAAGTGCTTAGAACAGTGCCTGGCAAACTACCATTTGCCATTTTTATGGGGGTGCCTTCCTGCTCTGCCCCCATGGAATTCCCCAGTTCCAGGTCCAGGCTTCCCCCTGCTTGTTACTCCAGGGTGGACTTAGGACCCTGAGTTCAACCTAAGTTTGGAGAGGGAGGAGAGGGGAATGCTTTCCACAAACAGACTCCACCCCCACCCACGGCTCACATCATCCGTGAAGATGGCCAACTTCCCGCTCTCCAGCATATCTTCCAGTTCTTCGTTGGTCGTGGTCCTTCCGGCTGTGGGGAGAAAGGACTCCCTGCTCAGGAACAGGGCCGGCCTGGGGGCCTGAGGTGGTGGGATGGGGCAGGGACCTGGGAGCCCACCCTTCCAACCCAGCCTCAGGCCTGGTGCCCTTTCCATGGAGAGGAAGGGCCTGGAAGGGAGCTTGGGCAGGCCTGAGTTGTTTAGGGGGTGAGGGAGGGCACACGCACTGATCTCCAGCTGCCGCTGGATCCTGTCCTTGCATCGGTCCCGGTACTTGGACTGGGTCGCGTTATATTCGGTCATTACTTCCACGAACTTCCGGGAGAGCGTGGAGTGCTGGGGTGGGGGGTACAGACACATAAGGAGAGGGGAGCAGGCAGTGGAGGGATGGAGTGGGGAGGAGGGGATGAGTTGGCCTCCGGCCCCTTCTTCAGCTCGCGCCACGATCCCAACCCCTCACACCCGCACACCCCCTACCCCGCGCCCCCTATCCCACGCTCAAACCAGCTTCGGCCCGCATCAGCGCACCGCGATGTGGCCAGGTTCCGCCCTCCGCTATAACCCCGCCCAAAGCCCCGCCCCCGCCCCGCTCCAGGCTCCTCCTTGGCCACGCCCCGCGCCTTGCTCTGCTCTGGCCCGCCCACCCCCAACCCCCCCAGGCTCCAGCCGGGGCTCCTCCACCGGCCGGTGCCGGTCCCGGTCCCGGTCCCGGTCCCACCCCGGCCTGGCCGCCGCCTCCTACCTGGGTCTTGCGGATGCGCAGGTCCGCGGAGGAACGGTTCAGCCCCTCCTCCTGTTCAATGCTTTGCTCGATCGCTGCGGGAGAGAGGGGCAGTGACGGGCAGGAGACCCAGGGTATGTGGGGCAGGGGTCTGGGACCTATGAAGGGTCGACACCCCGAGGCAGGCCCCAGGCCTGTGAAGAGATGTCACACCCATGGCGAGGGCAGAGTATAGGATCCAGGGTGAGGGGGCAGGAGGCCGGCAAATAAAAGGACAGACATTTGAGGGGATCTGAAAGGCAGGTAGGAGGGGAGATTGAGGGTCAACAGATCACCAGACAGAAGGGGGCTGTTTGTTCTGGTGGAAGGACTGGATCTTGGAAAGTCCCACAGCTGTTAAGTCCTGCCCAACCCCCATGCGGGGGTGTGAGCCCAGTCCACTGGAGGGTCTGGTGTATTGGGGAACTCCACTTCCTACAGGCTCTGGAAAGGGACAAGAACCTACCCTGGGATTTTTCTGGTGGAAGGCAGGCACCTCCAGGTGGGTGGGGTTCTAGTAGCCACCCTTTCCTTGGAAAATTCTAGGGTGAGTGGACGCATGTTCCAACAGAGAAAACTGCTCTCCTCCTGCCCTGCAAGGTGATCCCTGTCCCAGGAATTCCTATTTCTAAAAGATGTTCTGGAAAATCAGACAGATTAACTGGGATTCCTGCTTCTGGATCATGCACTCCTGACACTTACCATTCAGATTTTCTAAAAAAGAGCTTGCGGTAAGATCTACAGTGCTTGGAAAATGCAGCAGGGATGAATCACCAGGCCCTCTAAGACCTGGAAGGGCCTTCAGGCCAACCCTGAGAACATCACTTCTCTTTCTGCTGGCAGCAGGGGAGGTATGGGGCTGGATGGCACCCCAGCGCTTCCCTGCCAGCCATGGCAGGCACAGTGACTGAGTGACAGCTCTGGCCCAGCTGCTGTGGGAAAAGCACAGGAACACACACCCTGGGATCTCGGAATCTCTGGCCCAGACCGGGACCCTATTGTCAGACTTGGGGCTGGGGCCAAGCCCTGGAGGGAGGGGTCCTTTACAGGGTCTCACTGACTTCTTCCAAGAACCTTGGGAGTTCAGTGATATCAGACGATGTTCCAGACTAGAAACCGAGGTTCAAATGGGTGAAACAACTCAGTCCAGGTCACACACAAAGCCTGAGCTCGTGCCACCACATTGCTGGAGGAAGACGGAGAAGAAGAGCAGCTTCTCTCTTTTTCTGGAGGTCTGGAAAGTCAGCTTCTCTAGCCACTGCCACTTTCCCTAGCTTCTTTCTTGGTCTATTCCTGAACCCCTAAAACATGGAGCCCTCCTCATGGTCTTATAGGGACTGTTAAGGTCAGACCTCAAAGGGCCCAAAGAAACTGTTGAGCCCAGGGATTGTTAGACTGTGTTGCACAGAATCCTGCTTCCGAGAAGAAATCTCAGGGGCTGTTGCCAGGAGTGAAGGGGAGGCCAGGCAGGTAGGGCCCTGGGCCTCCCAACTCTAGTTCAGCCTGAACAGACAGATTTTTTTTTATGTGTTTTATATTTTGGACCTCTTTGTAAGATTTCATTTGGGAAAAAAAAGACTTTGCTACAAAAAAAAATTTTCTTAAGCCAGCTTTGAAATTGCTTCAGTTTTTCTTTCTTTTTTTTTTTTTTTGCTGAGGAAGATTAGCCCTGAGCTAACATCTGTGCCCATCTTCCTCTATTTTATATGTGGGATGCCGCCACACATGGCTTGATGAGTGGTGCGTAGGTCCACGCCCAGGATTCAAACCTGCGAACCCTGTGCTGCTGAAGCAGAGCGTGCAAACTTAACCACTACACCACCGGGACGGCCCCTGCTTCAGTTTTTCTTATGAGGAAGCTGAGGGTAGAGTACTTGTCTGGAATGAGGTGATCATGGAGGCTGGACTCCCTCTGCCTGGATTTGCACTTAATGTGCTCCCAGTTTAGGTCATTTTCCTTTCCAGCACACTGTCCTGTGTGCAAAGGGCTTGCTTTTACAGATCAGCATTGACAGCTCACACATGGCCTCCGGTTGAGTCCAGGAGGGCACAGAGTCCCTGTCCTCATCTCCCTGGCAAGGTCAGTGCACTCAGGGCGGACATGCTCCTTTTCCCCAAAGCCCAGCAATGTGCCTCGGACAGAGTAGGTGCTGGGCAATGTTTTCTGCTGCCGAATTACCATGACCATACAAATTAGCATCACGGTAACACTGCTATTCCCCTGGCACCAGCAGACAAGGAGGTTCCCAACCCACAGTGCTTGAGGGGAAAGTGGTTATTACCAGCACCCAAGCCCTTAAATAGAGTGAATACATGAGCATTTGGCAAGTCCCTTCTGAAAGTGTGCCAGTCCCTGATGTCAGCCACACAGTCCAATCTGTCCTGAGCTGAGGATACCAATCCAGAAGCATTTGCTGAGCCCACTTACTGGGCACTCAGCGCCACGCCCGGCACCTGTTCTGGAGAAATGAGGCCTTAATGAAACCAAAGCCACTTGGAAGACTATATTTTTCCGATGGACCTTCATGCTGATGAAACCAGCAGAGCTCAGATGCGATTTGGACAGAAAGCCTCCTCTCCCTCATTTCCCTGTCACGTAGCCTTCTCCAAAGAATCTAAAGCACGGAGGGAAATCTGGGGTTTTGGGCTTTCTCACTGTTTAGGAATCTGGCTCCTGGAAGTTTGCAGACTTTCCTTATAGAAAGGCCTGTTTGGTCCAATGGAGGGCAGAATTCTTAATCGGGGATTGCACTGCTCACCTTTCAACTTGGACCGAACCTTGTTGGCCGTCTTCTTGATGTCTGCAGTGAGGTCCTCCAGCTCCTGTTTGGTTTCTGAGGGGAGGGCCAGGGCGGGTGAGAAGTCTGGATCGGAGCCCAGACCGCTTCTCCCCCCACCCACAGTCCCCTAGCAGCAGCACTCACTCTCATCTGGGTTGGGGGCAGCCAGGATGGCACTGTGCTGTTTTTTCACTTGCTCCACATCCTCCGACAGCTTCTCAATGCAGCCCCGGATCTCTTCCACCTGGGGCAGCAAATCGACTATACTCAGCCAAATCATCAGGCCAGACGGGGGTGCTCCAAGGGGATCAGTCAGGGTTCAGGGCAATGGGCCAGTCTCAGAGGGATTGGTAAAAGGCCAAGGGGGTGTAGGAGTAGACAGCGGGGGGACAGGGAGAAGGAAGTTACTGGCTTGGGGCCAGGTTTGGGCTCTGGGGGCTCAGTGGTGGTGGTGGGGGTCAATGGAGGGGGGTCTAGGGGCTCAATGGAGGCTTAATTACCTGTTCAAAGAACTCATCCATAAAGTGGTCCCGATCCACATGGACCACCTCCTCCTCATCATCACTGTCTTTCGCCTGAGAGGCAAACAAAGGTGGAGTCCATTAGCAGTCCCTACCCTGGTCCTGACACTCCCAGCTCTAGGCTCAGAGCAGGGGTCTTGGGAGGGATCATATGCAGGGGGGACAGCAAGGGCACCAAGCACTCAGAAGGAACACTAGATATCTTGTGGAACAGGGTCCTGGAGGCCAGGCAGCTGATAGGCCAAAAAACACCTTGGAGGGAATTAGCAAGAGGCACCCTTTCAGGGGGCGGAAGGGGCCGTGTGAGGGCAGTCACTCTGGAGGTGGGTGGCGCTCAGGACAGCTGCTATTAACCAACCATATGGAGGTATTTCAATATTGTAACAACCAGCTAAATGTCAGCCTTGCAGTAATTGGCTCTGAGCTTCGAGAAGGGGTGTGGAATGAAGTCCCTGGAGGCTGACCCTCTCCACCAGCCCCACCAGCCTTTCCTGCCCAGGCGTCACTTTGCTCCCCTTCTCTTCCCCTCCAGCCTCCACCCAACAAGCCATGTTTCCTCTGCAAGTTCACTTCAGTGCCAGTGGCGGGCCGCGGGCGCCAAGTTAAGCAAGCACCATCAGGCCCAGTGAGGGCTAGAGGAGAGAGACAGGCAGCACCCCGACCTCCCTGCTCCCTGCTCCCTGCGTCTTTCTCCTCCCGCCCACCCTCACCCCCTCAGCAGCTCTGCCCCTCACTGACTCTGCTCGGTGTATTCACTTGCTTTCACCCAGCCTCTTCCAAATTCACACCCACCTTCTCTCACTTGCTTGGATTTCCCAGTTGCAACCTGCAGCTGCTCAGCCCTCCACCCCCAGGGCTCAGAGACACAAAGGGATTCACCCACCCACACTGCCACCACCAGCAACAGACAGACAGACCAGCGACACAGACAGAAGGGCTGACACACAAGGCACACAGAAATAGGCCCACTGACACCCACACGGAGATACACTGACACGCTAACGTTCACCCGCACACAGACCCACAGCAAAGCTGCATGCTGACACGTGGACGCCCGGACATTCACCCGCACCCCCAGGGACACTCGGGAAGGCCCTCCCGGCCTGTTCTCCAGCTTCTCTGAGTCTCAGGTCTGCACACTCATTCAGAGCTGGGAAAGAGGAAGGGGTATAGGGAGGGCTCCCCAGTGCTACACACTCCTGACCCAAGACTCTTCTCTGCTTGGGACAGAAGTCTGAGGGCAAAAGCTGAGCCCATCAAGCTTAATTTTATCCGGAGCCCTAATCAGCCCAACGAAAATTTTTTTATTTTTATTTTTTGTGAGGAAGATCAGCCCTGAGCTAACATCCATGCCAATCCTCTTCTTTTTGCTGTGGAAGACAGGCTCTGAGCTAACATCTGTTGCCAATCCTCCTCCGTTTTTTCCCCAAAGCCCCAGCAGATAGTTGTATGTCATAGCTGCACATCCTTCTAGCTGCTGTATGTGGGACGTGGCCTCAGCATGGCCGGACAAGCAGTGCGCTGGTGCGCGCCCGGATCCAAACCCCGGCCGCCAGCAGCGGAGCGCGTGCACTTAACCGCTAAGCCACGGGGCCGGCCCCCAATGAAAATTTAAACAGAGTTCACCCTGATTTCCAGAAAGAGCTTAGCCAGAACTCAGACAGAATCTAACAACCAGAGCCTGAATGAATTCAAAACAGGATCCAAACAGCGTCCACCTGGGGTGTAGCCAGTGGGGATCTAAAGAGAGGAGCTCAGACGGAACCTCAACAGGGTCCGAGAAGATCGCCGCCAGAACCTGACAGAAACCAGACAGATTCAGACCGAACTAAACTCGACACAGACACATCTCAGACAGCTCAGATCGAACCTAGACAGAGCCAGATGGGACCCAGATGCAATCTAGACAGGCAGGGAACTCGGAGTCAGCAGAGCCCTGGCAGCTCCAGGAGGAGCCCGCAAGCCCAGAGGAGCCCTCCAGCTGGACACTCTCGAAGCCACCCCAGCTTCCTTCCCAAATGGAACTCCAGGGATCCCCCCCAGAGACGCTGGGCCCCACACCACATCAGAAAATGTGTTCAGCACTCACATTTAATTTCCAGAGAATCCCCAAGATCCTCCCAGAAAGGGAGGCTCCTCTGTCTCTGCCCACAGCTGCCCCTAGAAGGAGGGGTGGCACCAGGTGGGGACTGGGGACCCTGATAGATTTCTGGCTTCTCAAGCCTCCACCTGACCCGGGACCACTCCGATAGACCTTGGCCCTGAGAGGCTCTGGGATGCTTGGCTCACCTCTGAGGACCCACTGGCCTCCCAGGACGCTCTGTCCTCAAAAAGCCAGCTGCCCCACCAGGCTTCCTTCCCCTCAAGCCAAAAGCTACTCCTTTGCCCCTTCTCTGCCTTCAAGCACTCAACCCTCAGCCCAGTGCTCACAGGTCATGAGAGCTCTCGCTGGCGCAGGTGCCCAGGAACTTGCCTGGCTCTGTCTCTTTCCCTTCGCCTTGCTGACTTGAGACTTCCTAAAGTCTAATTTCTCTCTCTCCTGTTGTTCCCAGAGCCAGTTCCCTTAGAGTCTGCCCTGGGGCATCCCTGGCTTCCTGTTTACTTGTCCTTGAAAGAGGAAGAGAGGTAGAGGGCCCAAGTTTGACTTATTTTGTATAATAATTACAGAGAGCTGAGAGCTAATAATCCTCTATGGTTTACAAACACTTTTACATCTCTAATCCCTTGTGATCCTCACCACCATAGCCCTGTGAGAAAGGCTGAGCAAATATCACTGTCCCCCATTTCACAGATGACAGGACAGGAGGTCAGAGGGGGAAAAGGAAAGTGACTTGCCCAAGGACATCCAGGCTGAGAGGGGCCAGGAAATCACAGGCATCTAAGACATGCTTCCCCCACAACCCCTTGGAAGGGGTTGAGACCAAGCCACCTCCTTCTGGCAACTCTGCCACCAGCTATTTCCCCTCTCAGGTCAGCTCCTGCTCAGGCCCAATCTAGGGGAAGCTCTGCACCCCAAAAGCCTAACCAAATATTAGCATTCAATAGCACCTTTTGCATAGGTCTTACATTCTTGTTATCTCATTTAATCTTCATTAAAACTCTGTAAGGACCATTGACCAACATAATCATAATTATGGCAAACATTTACACAGCATTTTACAACATGCTGGGCACTGTTCTATGCACTCTGCATATATTTACCCATTTAATTCTTACAATAGCCCCCCAAGTAGATATTATTATAGCTCCCTTTTGTAGATGGGGAAACTGAGGCATAGAGAGGCTAAAGAACTTGCCCAGGTCAGCAGCTAGAAGGCCACATGATTTCTCCCCTCTGAGCGTCAGCCTCTGCATTTGCTGAATGGTAATAACGTCTACCCCGCTCTCTTTTTTTTTTTTTGTGGTGAGAAAGATTTGCCCTGAGCTAACATCTGTTGCCAATCTTCCTCTTTTTGCTGAGGAAGATTGGCCCTGAGCTAACATCCGTGCCCATCTTCCTCTATTTTGTATGTGGGATGCCGCCACAGCATGGCTTGATGAGCAGTGCGTAGGTCCGCAACCGGGACCCGAACCTGCGACCCCCAGGCCACCGAAGTGGAGCGTGCAAACTTAACCACTATGCCACTGGGCTGGCCCCAATGTCTACCCCAAATGGTAGGCAGGAGGAGGCAATAAGACCAGGCAGGAAAAACGCCTAATTCTGCCAGAGAAGAAGTGCTTGGTGAGGGCTGGCTATTATCCCCTGCCCCTCTCATGTTACAGATGAGGAAACAGGCTCAGAGAGGTTGCCTGACCTGTCTAAGGCTTAACAGCAAATAAGGCCGAGGTGGCACCTGAATTGTCCAGTGCTAAATCCCAGGCTCTTTCCCCTCCATCCCTCTATTCCTACCTGGCCCCAAAGAGTCGCTCTGCTGTGTCCTCAGTACAGCTGAACTCCTATGGCCACGAGAGAAAACCAGTAAGAGGTGCCTGGCTGCAGGAAGAGCCCAGACAGGAAGCCAGGCATTCTAGCCTCCACTTGACTTGCTGTGTGACCCTCAGCAAATCTCAGCCCCTCTCTGGGCCCCAGCTCCTCTGTGAAACGGGTGGGCTGATGCATGCGTGGGCATGATGCAGGCCCTCCCTGTTCTGAGGTATGTGTGTTTAATAATGAGCACAGCCTGCATTTCTGGAAGAAGTTGGCCAGCCTACAAGAAAGCAGGGTGTGGGCAAATGAGATTACCTAGGAAAAGATAACCAAATGTGCCCCCATCCACTATATGGACAATTCAAGCCTGAGTTTCCTCATGTGCAAAATGAAGAAGGTAAGAATTATATACATCTAACACATGTGCTGATTACCATGAGCTGGGCCCTGTTACAAGTGCTTAGTATTTCTCGTTTAATCCTTATGACCACTGCCTGAAGTAGATACTGTTCTTATTCCATTTGACAGGTGAGGAAACTGAGGTACAGAGAGATCAAATAATTTGCCCAAGATTATACAGCTGGATTTGAACCAGGCTCTCTGCCCTGTACTGCTCACCAACTCCTCAGGTGCCTGAGAGGATTAAACGAAAGAGTGCAGAGAGCCTGAGCGCCTTCTGGAAACCACCGTGGGGATCGGGGGCACCAGCTCCAAGCCTCTAGCTTCAGTCCTTCCCCATCAGAGACCGAAGGGCCCTCCTGTGTGTGTCTGTCGGGGGAGACGACAGACAGATGTGTAGATGGAAGGAGGAGAGGGACGATGTGAGGCAGCAAGACAGTAACCAGAGACAGACAGTGAGATGGTGACTATAAGACAGGAGGAAAGAGTCTGGCATTGGGTGATAGAAAAGTCATAGTGTGTGTAGGCACACGTGTGCCCAAGCACACAACACACACATGCTCGCGTGTGCTCCCCGGAGTGCAGGCATCGTTTGATCTAGAGGTAGCAGCCTCTCTCCAGCGCTCCCCCACTCCTGTCCATCTGTCTCCCTGACCTGGGCCTCTCTCCCTCCCCGCACATAGCCTAGCTCTCCCGCCCTGTTTCTCTCCTCCGCCTTCCCTGCCTTCCCCACCTACTCCCTTCCTCATTCCCCCTCTGCCCCACCGAGTCACTCATTCATCTCACAAATACGTATGATCTGTGCCAAGTGCTCCTCTGGGTGCTGCTGAGAATACAGCGGTGAACAAGACAGGAGGAAGGCCCTGCCTCCAAGGGGCTGACATTCCAGTGGAGGGAGACACCATGAAAAACGAACAAGATAATTTCAGATTGTCCTCAGGAGCAGGAGGGAGAGAAATCAGATGTGATAGAGAGAAATCGCATCAGGGGCGGCTTTATACAGTTCTGTCAGGGAGGGCCTTTCCGGGGGGTGACATCTGAGCTAAGTCCTGAAGGAGTCAGCTGTGCCACACTCTGGAGGACACAGAATTCAGGCAGAGGGAACAGTGTTCCAGGCAGAGGGAAGAGCATTCAAAACAGAGCGACCAGCATTCTGGGCAGAGGAAACAGCAAGTGCAAAGGCCCTCAAGCAGGCAGGACCTTGGTGTGTCTGAAGGGCAGAAACAAGTCCACTGCAGCCAGGGGATACCAGTCCAGGGCCCAGGGTTCTCTTGGTCCCTGCCCACTCTCTCGCACATTGGGCCACTCTTTCCTTCTGTTATCTTAGGTCTGCCTTTCTACAGCACCAACTGTGCCCATCCCACACCCAAGTGTGACACAGACGACACAACCCTTGCCCTCGGGGTGCATGACTTATCCTACAGCAACCTCCATTCCCCCTCGGCCTCAAATTCAAGCCTCCCTCACCGCAGGCCTCCCTTCCCCCATTTCCCAGTCTCCCCATCTCCTGCCTTCCCACTCCACAGCCACCTCCCAGGCTGCAGCCCACATGTGCCCTTGTGCCTTCTCTCTCCCACCAACCTTCCTCTCTACCCCACTTGCTCCCCCACGCCACTCTTGAGCCCCAACCCTGGCCCCCGTCCGCGGACCCTGGGACACCAATCCAGCTGATTAACTGCCCACTGCAGCCTCCACTCCAGCCCAGCGCCTCCCAGTGCCGAACCAAAGGTGTTTGGGGAACTGGAGACAGAAAACCCTGGTTCAACCCCGGCTCTGCCATTAACAACTGTGTGACCTTGGGCAAGTCAGGGTTACTTCTCTGGCCCTCAGTTTACTCCAAAATAAATTAGGGGTCACATCCTGCCTATCTCAGGGGGCTAATGTGAGGTTCAGGAGAAATAAACAAGTCCACCATGGAATAACAAACCCTCAGAGAGCACTGCTGTGCCCAGGCTCCTCTAGGCACTTTGCACATTAACTAATTTCAATCCTTAGGACAACCCTGCAAAGCACATACTACTATTACTCCCGATTCACACATGAAGAAACTGAGGACCAGAGAGGTTAAGCAACTTATCCAAGGTCACACAGGAAGTAGCAAAGCTAGGATTTGAATCCAGACTCCCAAATCTGTGCCCTCAACTACTACGTGACAAACAGATCCGAGAACCCCCCGGAACGCTAAGGTACTGTTGGAAAGACAAGCAGGCCCCCCGGGCTGACATCCCCTCCCACCACTGCTCCCTCACCCCTCTCAGCATCTCAGAGACCCCTTACCTACGTCTCCTACAGGTTGTCCAGTCTCTCCTGCCTCCCAGCCTCCCCACTCTCAATTCCAGCAGGGAGACCCTCGAACTCCTTGCATCTGGCAGCTTCTTTCCGCCCCACCCGCCCCCTCCCAAATCTCTAGTTTCCCTGAGCTGTGACTAACACAGGAGCCATCAGCATTCTCCCAGCCCCCTTTACCCCTCCACACCACCTCCCACCTCCCCCACCTGGCTGCCCCAACAGCCCCAGCAGACAGGATTGCTCAGCTCCGGGCAGGGCCCCCTGACCCACTCAGATGAGGACCCCCATCCCCTGCCTCCCCCTACACACCCATCTTAAAGGCCTTTTCCCTCCCTCCCTCTAATTATACCACAATTCCACCGCAGCCTCACCCCAACTCACTTCCCATTTCTCATGGGAAATGGACACGAGTCATGGACTCGTCTTGGCAGCGGGGGATCTGAATTCAAATCTGGACTCCTCTCTTGCTAGCTGTGTGACCCTGGGCAAGTTATTTAACCACTCTGGGCCTCAGTTTCCTCAACTATAAAATGAAGCAATCTCTTAGCCTACCTACCTTACCAGGAGGCTGGTGCGAGTCTAATGAGATTACGGACGGCAACCTGCTTTGAAAACTGCATCGTGAGAGAAGGGGAGTTGAGAGCATGATGCTGGAGGCAGCCTGCCTGGCTGCCTTTTACCAGCTATGTGACTTTGGTCAAGTTACTTAACCTTTCCAGGCCTTAGTTTCCTTATCTATAAAATGGGATAATACTAGTACCAGCCTCCTAGGATTGCTGTGATGATCAAAATGAGTTAATACGTATAAAACAATTAGAACAGTGTCTGGCACGAGTGTCGGTTATTTTTATTATTGTCATTTTCCTGATACCTGAGCATAAATTCAGTAAAAGTTTAATAAAGAAATAAACCTTCAGAATTCCCTCCCTCAACCACCAGTTCCTCCTTCCTTCCCACTCGCCAACCCATCTCTCCCCAGACACAACAGTCACTTGCCTCCAAGCCCCTTCCTCTTGTCTTCTGTAAGCTGGTTCCCCACCCCCAAATCCAGGGGGCTCTCCGAAGACAGAGCTTTTTACCCCCAGTGCAGAGACACAGGTCTACTGGGCAGACGGGAACCCGGATTCCAGTCTGATCCTCCCATTTCCTTGCTTGCTGACCTTGGGCAAGTTCCTTCCCATTTCCGAACCTCAGTTTCCTCATCTGTCAAATGGAGTAATAAGCCCGGAAGTAACAACCAACAGGCTCCCGGCAAAGACCCAGTGCATCAGGATACACAGGCTAGGGCTAGGACTTTATTAACATAACACCATAGGCCATGAGCACACAGCAGGCTGTCAGCTCTGCCTCCTTGGGCCCCAGGTCATTTCTCCAAATCCCCCAGCATCCTCCTTGTCCCAGAAACCATACTCATCAAGCCCCTACTCCGCAGCCCCTTCAAATGCAGCCTTCACTGCAGACACCAGTGCCGCCCTCCTCCCCCGTCACCCAAACAGAACTAGCTGCCTGGCCAGACTCCTGGAGGCTGGCCGCTTCAGGCCCGCAGACCCGGGGCCCACGTCAGCCTGCCCCTGACTGTTCAGGATGTCCCAGTTCCCCCTAGCAGAGTACAGTCCATGTCATACAACCCAATTCCGAAGCCCTGTGTGTGGAACCTCGTGCCCCTCTCCTCTGCATCCCCATCTCCTACCTCTGGGGTCACCCCATCTCAGGCCCTGGCCCTCTGGCTGTCTCCTGAGGCCACCCCTTTCCTCCTTGTCTCTAAGAGGTGCCCCCTTCCCATGGGGAGCAACCCACCAGAGTGCACACACATACACACACTTCATTCACTGCCCAGTGTTGGCATCTCAGTCCTAACCTGTGTCCTTCCTCACAGCACCCCCAAATCTGGGTCCCGCTAGACTCAGCCTGGCCCAGTAACCACCCCCATCCTTCTAATTTGGCAAATCTGCCCAGGGAATGGCAGTACCCTCCAATTCTCTCCTGACATTTACTCTCTCCCATCCCCAGGTCAGACCCCAGGGCCCTCCTTAGAACGTGGGGTGTCCAAGGCCCCAGAGACCTCTCCTGCCCTCTTGTGTCTTAATGGCCTCCAACTCCTTCCGGCCACTGTCCCCAAAATGCAGGTTCATTGGAGGCATCAGGTGCCTCCAGATATTGGGGTGCCCCTGCCACCAACCTCAAGTCTCATCATTTGCCCCCACATCCCAGCACCTTCCCCATTCCACCCCCACGCGCTCCCCAAATATTGGGGTCCCGCCCTCCCATTTTCACCACCCCCAAGCTCACACTCCGCAGCTCCTGAGTCCGATCCTTCATCCTGCGACGGCTCCTCCTCCTCCTCCTCGTCCTCCTGCCTCTGCTGCTGCTCCCTGCCTCCTGCCTCGGTGCTGGAGGCCGGGGTCTAGGGGCGCCGGGGGGCACCGGAGCCGCTAGGGGTGGCTCGTGGGCGGGGGCGGAGCCAGGGGCGGCGGTCCGAGGGCCGGGCAGGGGCAGGGGCCTGGGCCGGGCTCGGCTCTGCCGGGGCTGCGGTGGCGATGCGGCTGCGGCACAGGCTTGGATGGAGGGATGCGGGAGCCGAAGCGCGGGGGAGGGGGGCGGAGGGAGGTAAGGAGGAAGGGAGGGAGGGGGGAACCGGGAGGGGGCGGGGAGCAGGGGGCATGCGCAGCGCCCGGGGCTGGGGGCGCCTGGGGGTTGTAGTCCGGGGAGGGGGACCCACGGGGAGGGGTCTGGAGAGGCCTAGAGCGGGGTGGGGAAGGGCAGAGCCAGAGAAGCAGGGAGAGATGCGGAGAGAGGCAGAAGAGATGCGGCGGGAGGCCCCGAGATGCTGGGGTGGGGTGGGGGTGACCCGCAGAAAGGGGGGGTAAGGAAATGAATTAAGAGAATAACCTGGGGAGAGGAGCTGTGAGTCCCTTTACAGCAGGAGATGTAGATAGATTTTATGTTTTGTGTCTGAGTAACTGTGTGAGCCTGTGCACGACCACCTCTGTGTGTGTGTGTGTCCCTGCAGGAGGCTCTTTGGACACTAGAAATAGCAAGACTGACCCTCTAGGTGGCTTTTGTGGTGCAAGGAACCAGCGAAGCCCAGCTGAGGAGGACAAGGGGCTTGTTTTTTTTGCACAGGCTCCCCCACTCTAAGTGTGAGTCCCTGGGCAGCGGTGGGTCTCAGAGCTCTGCTTTTCCACCTCCAGGGACAGGGTGCTGACTGCCTCCCCAGACCTCCTGGCCTATCTTTAGATGGCTCTGATTGTTAAGAACGAAATTCATCCTTATTGGGAGAGAAATTCTGGTACTCCTGAGGGTCCAAATACCCTGCATCCCTCTCCTTAATGCCCGCCTCTCCTCTCCCCATCTCTATATCTTAACATCACGTCAACTCCTCCACCCCTGCAGTGGGGCTTTGGCCCCCAACCGGCCTTGAACCTGCTTTTGCCAAGTACCCAGCAACCTCCTTGATGCCAAATCCATCCACGACTCAGCAAGCCTTATCCTCCATGATCTTTCAGCGACATATGACCCTGATGACCTCTCTCTTCTTGAAACCCTCTTCTCCTTGGCTCCCCACCTGCCACCTGCCTCCTGTCCACCCCCCACCCCCCAATCTCTGGATGTTGTTTCCCAGCCTCCTTCTAGATTCCTCCTTTCTCCCACAACCCCTCAACATCAGGGTTCCCTGGGCGCCATCCCAGGTTCTCTTCTTTACCCTCTCACCTCCCCAGGTTCAGCTGCAACTCATGCCTACAATACCCACGTCTACACCTGCAAGCCAGATCCTGCTCCTCAAAGGCAGCACCTACCACGTGCCTGAGCGCTGAGCTGGGCACGAAGAACACAGAGACAAAAGATGTGATCAGAGATGTGAGTAGAGCCATAACTAGAGTAAGCGAGGTAGGGGCTTTAATGATGGAATTTCCAAGACCGTGGCGGCCTCCCCTTCCCGCAAGGTGCTCCTTCCTGTGTTCTGCATCAGAGATGGCACCTCTGTCCCCCCGGTCACTCAAAGCAGACACAAAGCTGTCTTTGGCTCTCTCTCCCATCCAAATGAGGCTACCATGTTCAGAGCATCCACCTTGTCCCAGGTGCTATGCTGAGTAGCTCCCATAATCCTCCCAACCTCATAGCAACTACTGCTATTATCCCAAGTGTCCAGATCAGGAAACTGAGGCTTAGAATGGTTATGTAACAGATCCAAGTTCACAGGTTAGTAAAGGGCATGGCTGGCACTCTTGCCTGCATCTTTTGATTACAAAACCACAATGTTATAGCTCCTCCCTTAACTGCCCAATCCAGAGCTGTCTTCTGGGTCCACTCCATCCCCACCATCTCAGGTCAGTCTAGGCCCTCATCGGCTTTCACCTTGACCATCAGAACAGCCTCCTCTCTGGTCTTCCCACTTCGAGCCCCTTTCCTTCACATCCGTCTTTCTCCCCAGCTGCTAGTGTGATCGTCTCCCAGACAAACGTGATAATATCAACCCCCACAGCCTCCCGGATTACACTCAGTAGCTGCTCTGGCATTTGAATCCCACCACCATCACCTCATCTATCCTCACTTCCCTGCTTATGCCATGGGCCCCAGGCCATGGAGTCATGGACCCAAACACCTTTCACTGCACAGTTTCCTCTGCCCAGTACCCGGGTTAGCCCTTTTTTTGATAGTCAGGCTTCTCATCCTTCAAGGCCCAGTTCACGCGTCTCTCAGCAGTCCAGGCAGACCAGCTCACAAGGTGTGGGCTGAGTCTGCTTCCCCACTAGACCAGCCTGGCCCTGACTCGTGTCTGCTTCTCCCCAGCAACCAGCAAAAGGTCAGGCACAAAGTAGATGTTCACAACAAATCTGAATGAATAAATGAGTGGATGGATGGCAGATTCCCTCACACCTTTACCCAGGCATAGAGACAGAGAAAATAAGTTCCATGGAGGCAGAGATTTTTGTTTGTTTCGTTCATTGCTGGTTCTCCAGTGGCACCATGGCATGGCACGTAGTAGGTGCTCAAGAAATACTTGTTAAATGAATGAATGAGTGAAAGGCACGCAACTCGAATCTGGCTGCGGCTCTAAAGGTGGACATAGGCACATACGATGTGATAACAATGGTGATTCCTCCTGTTGTTCAGTGATTTTGAGCTTATCACATCCACAGTCACTTAAAGTCCACCCAATAACCCTGTGAGGTGGGTCACCTGGACCACGCACCAGCCTCCTGTGCAGTCTCCCTGTCTGAGTGGGCTTTCTAAAGCATCAGTATAACCAGGTCAGCCCGTGCTCAGAAAACCTCCCCAGTTCCCTGACGCTCATGAGATAAAGCCCAGACTTCCTAACCCGACTTCCCACTTGAGCGCACACCACCATCCTGCCTGTACCCCGATTCCAGTCCGAAGCTGGATTCCCTGCATTTTCCCACCTCCGTGCCTTTCCTCACGTTGTTCCTGAGCCCTGGAACGCCCTTCCCTCTCTCAGCCCCAAGTCCAGCTCCTACTCTTCCTTCAAAGTTTAGCTGCTGGAGTCTTTCTTGGCCCTCCCGAAGCTGGAGGGAAAGCCGGTTAAATATACAGATGACCAGGCCTCTTCCCTGGAAGTTCTGATTCAGTAGATCTGGGTTGGGGCCCAGGAATCTAGGTTTTTAGCAGTTACCTCTGACAATTCTTATTTTCAGTCAAGTCTAGGAACCATGGTTTATCAGGTAGGCAAGGCCAAGGCTGGGTTATGCTATAAAACAAACATCCCCCAGGGTCAGCGTGGTGGTATAGTGATTAAGTTTGCGTGCTCTGCTTCGGTGGCCCGGGGTTCGCGGTTTGGATCCCGGGCACAGACCTACACACCGCTCGTCAAGCCATGCTGTGGCAGTGCCCCATATACAAAGTAGAGGAAGATTGGCATAGATGTTAGCTCAGGGCCAATCTTCCTCACCAAAAAAAAAAAAAAGCTAACATTAATAATAAAATTAGTAACATTAAAAAAATATCCTCCAAATCTCAGTGACTTACTACAACAAAGGTTTATTTTTGCAGTGGGTTTGGGTTACTTCCCAGAGGATCTGTCCCTCAAAGAAGCCTCAATGCTTCAGGTGGAGAAATTTAAACATAGCTTATCAACCTTCTGGGCTCTGAGTGCCTCATGTTCGAGGACCCCATCTGATTAATCTGCGCCTCCTCAGGGTACCTGGCACAGGACCTGTCATGACTGCTGTGTTCAGGAACAAAAGAATACCCATTTGACCTCTTCATCCATTAACTAGTAAGTATTTACTGAGGCCACATTCTTTGGGCCAGGACTATGCTCTGGTGCCAGAGACATGGTGGCAAGCAAAGCAAACATCAACCTGTCCCCATGGAGCCAGTTACCTAACTTCTCTAAGCCCAGGTTCCAAATCTATAAAGTGGGCTATAATACTCACCCCTCAGGCCCAGGCTGAGGATTGACTGAGAAGACAAATATGGAAGCCATTTGTAACTTCAAAATCTCAATTGAAGCAGATGTGAAAGAGCATTGTTATGCTGGTGTGTGCCCCTTCCTGTTCCTTCATCCCTCGGTCCAGTTTTCAGGTTTTATTCATTAGGCCCCCAGAATTTGGTCGCACATCCCTCTCCTCACTATTTCCACTGCCTGTTCAAATCATCATGAACCTGTAAAATGAATATAACATTAATAACATTAATAATAATAGTGATAGTAATAGCTGATTCTTATATAGGGCTTATCATGTGTGAAGTTCTAAGTGTTTTATGTGTATTAATTCATTTAATTTTCACAACAACCATCTGAGGTTACTGCTCTTATTATCTCTGTTTACAGATAAGGAAACTGAAGCACAAGGAGTTTGTATAAGTTACTCAAGGCAGGAGCTGAGACCCAATCCTGGCAGAAACGCTGGACTATTGAAACACTCCTGGTCAACTGTATCTGCCTCCTAAGGGACTCACGCCAGCCCTTCTCTCCACCAAAACCAAAGTCAACGTCATGCAGCAGAGACTGGATCATGATGCTGAATTTGTAGATACATTTTGGGAGAACTGGTGTTGTTACAATATTGAGTCTTCCTATCCATTTACATGGTATATCTATCCATTCGCTTAGGACTTCTTTAAAGTCTTTTGGTAAAATTTTTCTCTCATAAAGGACATAAATTAACATATTTTTAAAAGCTTAATTAGGCATTATATATTTCTATAAATGGTGATTTAACATTTCCTAACAGTTTGTTGCTATGATTTATAATGACAATTGAAGATACTTCTCTTATTCCACTGAACTTGCCTCCACATACAGCCAGAGCCAGAGACCCAGGCGTGATCTACTCCCTTGCCACTCCTTCCAGTCTGCAACCTTGTCTGATAGATTCTATCTGAGTGGATGTTTTGTCCCCACCTCCAGGCCTCAGTGTAGGCCTCATTATTTTTGGCCTGGAGTGATTCCTAACTGATTTCCCAATCAACCTTCACATAGTCAGGGCTACTGCCAACTGTTACTGCAGATTTGTGCAAATAGAAAAAGGTATCGCTTCCTCATGACACTCTACCTCCATATGTCAAATAATCATTGTAATAAATATTCAAATATATGATGTCTACGATTTGATTTGTGGTTGGTGCCCCTCTCGTGTGTGCCTCGTGTGGTGCACGCCAGCACAGCCATCTGTGGTGGCCCTGCACATGGCCACCAGAGGGATCGTCATAAAGTGAAGGTTTGATCATAGTATTCTGTTACGGGCTGAATGTTTGTGTCCCCCCCAAATTCATATGTTGAAGCCCTAACCCCCAAAGTAATGGTATCAAGAGGTGGGGTCCTTGGGAGGTAACCAGGTTTAGATGAGGTCATGAGGGTGGAGCCCCTGATGGGATTAGTGCCCTTACAAGAAAAGGAAGAGACACCAGAGCTTCCTCTTTCTGCCATGTGAGGACACAGCAAGAAGGCAGCCATCTGCAAGCCAGGAAGAGAGCCCTTACTAAGAACTGTACCCACTGGCACCTTGATCTTGGACTTCCCAGCCTCCAGAACCATGAGAAATAAATATCTGTTGTTTTAGCTTTCCAGTCTATGGTATTTTGTTACAGCAGCCCAAACTGACTGAGGCAGATCTCTTTGCTTAAAAAGTATCCCTTGGGGCCAGCCTAGTGGCGTAGTGGTTAAGTTCATGCGCTCTGCTTTGGTGGCCTGTGGTTCACGGGTTTGGATCCCGGGCGCGGACCTACACACTGTTCATCAAGCCATGCTGTGGTGGCACCCCATATACAAAATAGAGGAAGATGGGTACAGATGTTAGCTCAGGGCTAATCTTCCTCAGCACAAAGAGGAATACTGGCAATGGATGTTAGCTCAGGGCTGATCTTCTTCACCAAAAAAAAAAGTATCCCATTACCATTCTTCCTTTGATATAATTACTTAAAATAGGTAATACTTTCACATGGTTCAAAAATCTAAATAATATAAAAGGTTTACAGTGAAAATTCTTATTCTAACAATTGTACTCACCTTGTTCTCACAAACCACCCATAGGGAACCACTTTTATTAGTTTATGTAACTTTCCAGGATTTCTTTATGAGGATACACACACACACACACACTTTTTTTCTTATACAACAGTAGCGTGATATACTCATTCTACACCTTGATATTTAACTAACAATATATTTTGAAGCATTTTCATATTTATGCATAATGAGCATCTTCATTCTTTTTGACATCTGCATACCTGCTAATGGACAAGTTTCTAATCCATTGCAAACAATATCCAATGAATAACATTGATGTTTGTGTCATTTCATACAGGTGCAGATAAGATGAATTAAAATTCTATTTCTCCACCCTTTGCAGCTCGTATGGACCGTGACTTGCTTTGACTAATAGAATACGGCAGAAGTCATGTTGTGCAACTTCTGAGCAGAGTCTCCAGAGACCTGGCAGCTTCTGCTCTCACCCTCTGGGAACCCTGAGGCCACTATGCTATGACGAAACCCAAGGTGAAATACCACATGGAGAGAGTGGCTTAGCCACCCCAGCCAACCCGGCCATTAGGGTTAAGGTCCCAGGCATGCCAGTGTGAGAGAGGCCACGGTGGGCCATCCAGCTCCAGCCAAGGTGCCAGCTGACTGCTGCCATCTAAGTAATCTAAGGTAAGACCAGCAGAGAAACCACCCGGCCATCCTCAGAATCTGGAGAAACAATGAATCATTGTTATTTTACACCAGTGAGTTTTGAGGTGGTTTCTTATGAAGCAGTAGCTAACTGATACAGCAGGAATACCATTCAGATAGATTTTCAGAAGTGGGATTGCTGGTTCAAAGTGTATATGCATTTATAATTTTGATAAATATTGTCTGGGTTGTATCATTTTGCAGTCTCACCAACAATGGGTGAAAGTCCCTGTTTCCCCACAGTCTTGCCAAAAAAGCGAATCGTCAAATGTAGATTTTTGCTCATGCAGTAAATAAAAAGTGGTATTTCAGTATCGTCTTCATTTTCATTTCTCTTATTGTGCGAAGTTGAACATCTGCATATGTGTTTAGTTCTTATGTATTTTCTTTTTTGTGATCTGTCATGTTCTTTGCCCATTTTTTGTTGAACTGTTGGTCTTTCTTATCAATATGTGGGAGCTCTTTAAATAATAAGGAGATTAGCCCTTTGTATATGATAAGAACTGCAAATATTTTTTCCCAGTTTGCTGTTTATCTTGATTTTGCTTTGATGTTTTTACCATGCAAAATTTTTTCATGTAGACAAATGTATTAATCTTTCATTTTATAGCTTCTGAATTTTGAGTTGCAGTTGGAAAGGCCTTCCTCACTCCGAGACTTATAAAGGATTTTGCCCATATTTTCTTCTAGTATTTTTATGGAGTTTATCCTGACAAATTGTGTGACCCATCACCTTTCGCATGAAGGTCAAGGTCAAGGTTATGGTATGGGTCACCTGGTGTCACCCATGTGGAGAGGAAACAGGAGGAACAAAAGCTGATTTAGGAGATTCTCAGGGGGAGATAATGCATCCTGTTTGGGAGACGTTGAGTTTAAGATGCCTGTGGGACCTCCAGGACAGGGTGTCCAGGAGGCAAATGGATTCAGGGGTCTGGAGCAGAGAAGAAAATTTGGGACTGGAGACATGGAATTGGGAGCCAGCATATGGATGCCAGTTAAAGCCACAAGAGTGTGTGTAGAGTTTGAAGAGGAGAGGTTCTCAGATGGAGCTCTAGGGAGTGATCAAGGTCAGGCCCAAAACACATCACGAGGAGAGAGTTGTGGGGGCTTCATCTCTGTAGCCTTTGGGGCTTGGCACAAAAATAGCCTCAGAGACACTTGTAGGATGAACAGATGCCCTTTACGTGAGACATGCATGGACATCTTTGGCTCCCGGGGACACAGCAAACAGGGCAAGGGAGGAAGACCAACAACCTCTCCAGCAGTCAGCCCCAACCCAGCAGGTGTGGAAGAGAGACCCCGTGACAGGGGAGGGGAGAAGGCTCAGTCTTGCAAAGTCTGCCCCCTCCTTCCCCTAGATGATCCAAAGCAGGGCATCAATAGTTGGCAGCAAGTCCCCAAAGGTGGGTGGAACATGGGAAGCCAGTCCTGGCTAGTGTTTTCCTTGGGTCACAGTATAGTGGTTAAGAAAGAGCATAGACTCTGGACCTCCACTCTCTGGGTTCAAATTCCGGCTCTCTCATTTACTAGTGTGTAACTTTTGGCAAGTTACTTAACATCTCTGTGCCTCAGTTTCCTCCTTTGTAAAATGAGGACAATAATAGTACCAATCTCATAGAATTGATATGAGGGTTAAATGAGTAAATATCTATAACCTGCTTACATTGGTGCATGGCACAGAGTAAATGTTATGTAAGTATTAAACTAAAAAGAAATAATTTCATTCATTCATGAATGTTTATTGACCAGCTACTATGTGCCAGGCACTGTTGTAGGTGCTGGGGACACAGCAGTGAATGATGCAGGTGAAAATCCCTGCCCTCATGGAGCTTAGCTTCTAGCAGGGTGGACAGGACGGGTGAAGATAGACAATATATAAAATAAATAAGCAAAATAGAAGGTGTGTCAGATCCAAGTGAAGACATGAGAGATGTGCAGGACCGCTAGCCTAGGACCTGGTGCACAGTGGGGCTCAGGAGATGGAAAAGGAAAGGAAGAGCCTGGACAGGCAGCAGAGTGGAATCTCTGGCAGAGACACTGGGGCTGCGGACACCCTGGTGGTAAAAATCATCATCATTTCTGTCATATAATAGCATCAAACACTTATATAGCACTTATTCCGTACCAGGCACTGTTCTATTCACTTTACATATATCATCTCATTTAATCCTTACAGCAACCCTATGAGGTTGGTACTGTTACCGTCCTATTTTTCAAATGAGGGAACTGAGGCATGAAGAGGTTAAGTAACTTGTCTTATAGAGTTATATAGTAGTTGAATGAGCTGGGATTCCAACCCAGGTCATCTGGCTCCAGTGTTAATAGGATGGACCTATAGGTGGAGGGGACGGGACAGGCTGCCATGCCTCAGGAACAGGTAGGGCCCAACCTTCAGACAGATTGAAAAGAAAATACACACCGCCACCCCCCCCCAACACCCACACATGCAAAACCCAATATACTTAACACACACTTCAAAGCTGCTCTGAGGGCCTGAGAGGAGTAAAAAAGGACTATGAGACAGAGATAAGGGCTCAGCTCTGGAAAGCTCTATCCCCAGAGCCATTCTCCCTAGATGGCCCCTGCTCCCTGGCCCCTCCACACACCCCTCCATGAGGCTCTCAGCCTGCCCTCCTGTGGCCTTAAGCCACCATCGCAAAGCCCTGCGATCCTACCCAGAGACCACAAATAAAATGAATATCATAGTCCTGGGAAATTTAACAAAGGCACCAAGAACTCCAGATCACAGCTGGGAACCAAGAAGGCAAGTCATCAAAATGCTAAGAAACAGAGAGAGGCAGGTGGGACTCGTAGGCCCAGAGAGAGCTGGAACCCACAGTAGTGAAAGCTCACAGAGGGAGGAACTCTCCACAGTTTACAAGACCCTTCCAAATTCTTCTTAACCTCACTTGATATTGTTCAGTTCTTACCCTAGGCAAGACAGAAATTACCAGACCAAGTTGTCAAATGAAGAAATTAAGTCCCACAGAGGAGCAATGAATTATTCAAGATCACCCCCAGGACTAGGAGTCAGATGTCCAAAGCCCTTCCACTGTACCACTCAGAGTATGAGAGAGACAGACAGAGACAGAGAGAAAGAAGGGAGGAGGGCAGGGAGGCAGAGGCTAACATGGAAGATCCAGGAGCAGAGAAATCCTTCCTCATGATCTCCAGGGGACTCCACGGGGCAGGGTTTGGCCTCCTGAACCCTTCATTCTTTATTCCTCCTGTGGGTTGATCAGGGCAGCACATCCTCATTCCTTCATTCCCAACCCAGGCGAGCTGGATTCTAAAGGGAAGAGGAGAAGGATCAAAGTCTTCACATAGAATCAGACAGCACTTGACAGTTTCCAACCTCATATCACTGAACATTAGAGCAGGGAATACCCATCAAGATTATCTCCCCATCCTCCTACTGCCACCTATTGTGTAGATGGGGGATCAAAGCCCAGAGATAAGTGACTTTCCAGAAGTCCACAGCAACTCAGTCACAGGAATCTAGTTTTCCTTACCAGGGCATACTAGAGAGGGGCTATTCCTTCCCTTGCTTGAATCTTCATATAAGCACCCTGGAAAGAGCCCCGGGGTCCAGAAGACTTGATATCCATTCTGGCTATGCCGAGACTCACTGAGTAGTCTTGGGGACTCTTGCTATAGAATGTAAACTCCAGGGGCTGGCCCCGTGGCTTAGCGGTTAAGTGCATGCGCTCTGCTGCTGGCGGCCTGGGTTTGGATCCCGGGCGCGCACTAACGCACCGCTTCTCCGGCCATGCTGAGGCCGCGTCCCACATACAGCAACTAGAAGGATGTGCAACTATGACATACAACTATCTCCTGGAGCTTTGGGGGGAAAACAAATAAATAAATAAAAATTAAAAAAAAAAAAAAAAAAGAATGTAAGCTCCACAAGGGCAAGGCATTTTTGCCTCTTAGCCCTTGATGTATCTCCGGCCCCTAGAACAGTGTCTGGCCCATAGTAAACGCCCAATAAACATCCACTGAATGAATGAACCTCTAGAGGGCCAGGGTTAGGGGAGTGTCACCGTGAGAGCCTGAAGCCTGAAACAGAAGACTAGGGAACTATGAGCTTTATCTTCAGATGCATGAAAGGCTAAAATTCTGTCCACAAATATTTATTGAGGGCCCATTATGTGCTGGGTACTGAACTAGGTGCTGGCGATTCAGGTAAGAACAAGACAGTCATGCCCTGACCTCAAGAGCTCACAGTCCGCTATAATATGGAATGTGGGCAGAATGTTTTGTGGACTCCAGAGGGTAGACCTAGGTGCAAGGTGGGGGCGGGCGGGGGTGGGAGGGAGGTGTAAGTGGCAGACTGCTCAATATAATACATTTTTCTTAGCTTGAGCTGCCCTGAAATGGTCTCGCTGCTCAGAAGGTGATGAGTGCAGCAGGACTGCAATGTTCAAGCAGGGCGCCAGCCGCCCACCTGTGGGAAGCTGTGCCAGGAGTATGCGGAAAAAGAGATTTCTGCCTTGGGTGAGGTCACTTCCCACCCCCAGATTCTCTGCCTACAAAACCCTGCAATTCTCTGACGCTGGATCTTATTATTTTCTGAATTTCAAGGTCCCATAATGCTGACAGCCCCAAATTCTAAGTCGTCTGCCCACGGCCCTGGGCCCCAAAGAAATAAAGCTGAATTCAGCAAGGGTCCTACCACCCACTGCCTCAACAGGTCTCTGGGGATAGCGCCCCCTCCCCGCCTCGGTGGGCTGGAAGGGCGTAGCTCGGGCGCCGGAGTGCCGCGGACGTCGTGGGGAGAAGGATGTTTCAGATACAGAGTTGACAGAGCCAAGACACGTGACAGTCAAAGGCTCACGTTCTGTGGTCCGCGAGGCTGGGACCCGGTCGATCACGTGACGCAGGGGGGCACTATGGGGTGATGTGAGATGCAGGGCCTCTCACATTACGTACAAATGACGCATTCCCACCCCTTTTGGCAAGCAGATTTCCGTTGAAAGATGCGACAGTTCCGGTCGAGGGGGAGGGTTCTCACGTCCTGGCAGTTTTGCTTCCGTTCGGGGCGCTACAGTTTCCGACCTCTGCCTCTCCCTCGGGCGGGGAAGAGACGCGACCCCGTGCGCATGCCCTGAATCATCCCAGGGGGGCGGGGCCGAGGCCACCGGGGCGGGAGGGGGGAAAGAAAAGGGAATTCCAACCTGTGGAAACTTGGGGGTCCCCGAGGTCGCCTCCTTCCCATTGACTGTGGATGGTGCCAGGGACAGAGCCTCTGGAGGCTCGTGGGAGGTTTTGGGGTCCGCGGGGTGAGGGCGGAGGGGAGTGTCAGAGTGCCAGTGGGGTACCGGAGTTCCAAACTTAGAATCTTGAGGCCCTCGGGGCTCCGGCGCCGGGGAAAGAGAGCTCCGGCCGCCATGCGGGACAGGACCCACGAGCTGAGGCAGGTGAGAAGTCGGGGCAGCAGGGTTGGGGACGGGCGGACGGGGTGGGATCTGGCTGAAATGCAGGACTCCTGGTCTTTGGGGCAGGGAGGGGTGGCTGAGGGCTAGGAAGGAAAGACCCGGAAGCCCGTGAGTTCTGCGGGAAGAGAGCTACAGCAAGGAAGTGATGCCAGTGACCCTGGCCCTGGCAGGGGGATGACAGCTCGGACGATGAGAACAAGGAGCGGGTCGCGCTGGTGGTACACCCGGGCACGGCGCGGTTGGGGAGCCCGGACGATGAGTTCTTCCAGAAGGTAAGAGCCTGGAGTCCCGGCCTGGATTCACGAGGGAACTGGAAGACCTGAGGAGCAGCGCGGTCTGGAGTACCCCCATATCTCCTTCAGCCCTCTCGGTCACCCTCCCCAGGTCCGGACAATTCAGCAGGCTATTGTCAAGCTGGAGAATAAAGTCCGAGTGTTGGAGAAGCAGCAGGTCACCATCCTGGCCACGCCCCTTCCCGAGGAGGGTGAGTGAAACCCCGGGTGCAGAACGCACGCTCAGCCAGAGGGATTGTGGGGATTGCAGTTCCAGGCAGGTGGTGGCCAGGAAGATTTGTTGAGGTATAGGATGCTGTTTGGGAGTCATGGCTTTCTTTTGTTCAGGTATGAAGCAGGACTTGCAGAACCTGCGCGACGAGATCAAACAGCTGGGGAGGGAGATCCGCGCGGAGCTGAAGGGTGAGCTCCTAGGACCTCAGACAGATCCTTCCCTCTGTTCCTGCCCAGCTCCTGGCTTATGGGGAGTGTGTGGCCCAGAGAAGCCAGAGATATATCCAGGTCACACAGCAGGCCTAGATCTAGAATCTCTGTCTCCTGGCTTCCAGTCTACAGTACTTTCTCTCTTTTTTTTTTTTTTTTTGAGGAAGATTGGCCCTGAGCCAACATCTGTTGCCAATCTTCCCCCATTTTTTTTCTTTTTTCTCCTGAAAGCCCCCAGTACATAGTTGTATATCCTAGTTGTAAGTCGTTCTAGTTCTTCTATGTGGGATGCCACCTCAGCATGGCTTGATGAGCTGTGAGTAGGTCCACGCCCAGGATCTGAACTGGTGAAGCCCAGGCCGCCAAAGCAGAATGCACGAACCCAACCGCTGTGCCACTGGGCCGCCCCTCTATAGTACTTTCCATGGCACATGCCTGCCTCTTGAGGCTTTATTTGTAATGAAACCATTTACTCCTACAATTTTTGCTGCCCAGTGTGCATTCCTTGGGCAGGCAGATGGGGGTTTTGTTAGGAGGCCTCTGCGTACCTGTGAGAATTCTCTGATGTATTGCAAAGAAAAATATAACTTTTCTCTTGTCAAAAGTTCAGAATTAGTCATTTTATGATAAATTATATCCCCACCCCCAATCCTATGGAGATAAACACCTCTCTTTTGTATGGCTGGGGTATGGCCCTGGCCTTGTGTCCTGGTCCCTAAATGATTTTCAGAAGCCACAGGTGAAACCCCTCCCCCAGCAATACCCTTGTGTCTTCCCACAGCCATAGAGCCCCAGAAGGAAGAAGGTGATGAGAATTACACCTCGGTCAACACGAGAATGAGAAAAACCCAGGTGGGTTTGTTATTCCCAGAACTAGGTCATTTCAGTGTTTTATAGATCATTAGATGGCAGAAGTAAGAAGGAAGGGCCCTTCCTTCTTATTATCAAGTCCAACCTGATGATTTTCCAGATGGGGAAACTGAGGCTTAGAGAGAGAAAGGACTTACCCAAGTCCAAAACCCAGGTCTCCTCACTCCTAATCCATTCTAACACCCTGCCTTCTCCTCCATTCAATGAGAAGTTGTTGAGTCTCCAGACATGACCTGGGCTTGGCTGTGGGTAGACATGCTTTCTAGGAGCCAAGATGGGGAGTTAAACTTGAATAGGTGACAAAGACATTACTCAGGTAGGACTTGGTAGCTAATGGCTCTGCTCAGGGAAGAAGAGGGAGCAGTCATAAATGACTGGGAGGTTTCCTGCCCATGTGACAGGGACATCCTCTGCCCCATGGGCAGAAGTCAAGAAGTCCAGAAGAGGAACTTCCCTGGGGGAGGGAAGGTCACTGAATCACATCTTAGTAAGGAGATTTGAGGTGATGTGACCAGCCCCCTCTGGATGCCCAGTGAGGAGTGGTTTGGAGTTTATGGAGGTCAGAGTTGGAGTAGGTGGGCCCAGAGTTCAGCACAAGATTGAATATGGAGCAGTTTGGGCATCTTGAAAGGATACAGCTGAAGCCAGGATAGCAGATGTGTCTCTGAGGAAGGTAGTCCAATGAGCACATTTAAGGCAATAGGGGAATGGACAAGGCGAGAAGCCGTTTCAGGGGGAGCCTGTGATGGTCGTCAGTGGTCGTCAGTGTGAGAGGCTGACGGCCCAGGTGGACCTGTAATCTGGGCGGCAGGCTGACCTCCAGGCCCACTAGCACACCTCCCAGCTAAGCAATAAAACGGGTGTTCCGCCAGCATTCAACAGATTTATTGAGTGAGACAATCACCAAAATAAATAAGTAAATTATTTTAGAACAGAGTAAGTATTCAGGAAAAAAGAGCAGGAGAAGAGGGATTGAGAGCGCTGGGAGAAGGCAGGTTGCAATTTCAATAAGGTGAAGAAAACTTCATTTAGAAAGTGACATTGGAACAAAGACTCAAAGGCCTTTGTGGGGCCCGAGCATTCCAGGCCGAAGGAACAGTGAGTGCAAAGGCCTGAGGTGGGGGTGTGCTTTGTTCAGGGAGGAGTAAGGAGCCCACTGTGGTGGAGGGAGGGAGGGAGGCAAGAATGGGAGGAGGTAAGGCCAGAGGGGAAGTGGGGGGAGGGGCAGGTCATGGAGGGCCTTGTAGGCCCTGGGAAGGGCTTTGGGTTTTACTCTGAGAGAAATGCGGGAGCCTTTCAAGGTTATCATAAGGTGGTTAAGGCGGCAGCCCCTATACCGGCTCATGCTGTTTGCTCACTGTAGCCGTGGGGATGCTGAGGCCCAAACCAGGCAGGGATCCTCCCAGGGGTACCTAGCCTGTGTTCTCCATCCGTAGCATGGGATCCTGTCCCAGCAATTCGTGGAGCTCATCAACAAGTGCAACTCGATGCAGTCCGAGTACCGGGAGAAGAATGTGGAGCGGATTCGGAGGCAGCTGAAGATCAGTGAGTTGTGGTGCCCGGCCCACAGGGTCAGGTGACCTGACCCCCGCTCTGAGCCTGGCCTTTTCCTTCACAGCAAATGCTGGAATGGTGTCTGATGAGGAGCTGGAGCACATGCTGGACAGTGGGCAGAGTGAGGTGTTTGTGTCGAATGTGAGTGCCCACAGCCAGCTTCCCTCTCCCAGGCCTCCCATCCTCTCTGATCCCTGGCCCTTTTTGATTGAGGGAATACTAAGGCCCAGGAGGGAACAAATTAGCATGCCTAGAGTTACTCTTCAGGGCCCTGGCCCCAGTTCTAGGCCTGAGGACTGCCCCAGAGCTCAGCAGGTACTTCTTACCTGCTGCTGGTTTCCTGATGACCTGTCCCTCCACTCCTGTCCACTCCCCAGATACTGAAGGACACACAGGTAACTCGACAGGCCCTAAATGAGATCTCGGCCCGGCACAGTGAGATCCAGCAGCTTGAACGCAGTATCCGTGAACTTCATGAGCTCTTCACTCTTGTGGCTGCTGAGGTGGAGACGCAGGTGGGTGCCCTAGGCAGCCGGGTGGGCGTGACCCAGCCCCCAGATGGCAGACCAGGTTCAGTCAGAACCCCAGCCGTGACTGTCAGCCCACCTCCACCCTTAGCCTCTCTCCTGAGGCTTTGGTTCCCTCCAGGCTGGGCCATGCCCCCAGACTGGCCCTTACTTCCACCCTTAGCCATGCCCCAGAATTGTGTCTGCCTCCACAGCTATCCAAATGACCACTCTTCTACATGTTGCATCCAGCCCTAAATTGAGCCCACCCCAGGAATGGCCCCAACCTAGGCTCCTCCTCCACCAATAGAATATGCCTTTATACTGCTAAGTGCTCCAGTCAGAGTTGCCCCCAGAAGGCCTGCCTCCTAAAACCTGTGCCAGGTTGGAGTGGGAGGTGGTCTTCTTTCCCTGGCCCTGCTTGTACTGGGTGAGGGGAGCTTCCAGCCTGGTCCCATAGGAGCTGACCCCACTAGTGCTGCAGCCAATGCCCTTTTGCAGCTGGGAGTCATGGGGAAGGGATTTCATTCAGTAGAACCAGGACCTGAAGGCTGGTGGTGCCATGAGGAGGCAGGGATAGGGAGGGCTTCACAGCAGCTGGGAGACAGGCCTAGAAGAATGGGTGAATTCAGACATATTTGTGAAAAGGTATGGGCCATTTAAAGCACTGGGCTTCAAGCCACCACTGCAAATAGAGGTTGTCTGAGGCAAGGGAGCAGGGCAGAAGGGACCATGTGATGGAAGGGGGCCTGGAAGCCACCCTCAGGAGTGTGAACTTTTGTCAGATGTGGTCCTGCCTCCATGTCTATGTTAGTGCAGTGTTTCTGCCAGGAGTGTCCTTCAGTCATTTGGGGCTGGGGTGGGCAGGCAAAGGGGCTGCTGAGCCCTCCACTCCTAGTCATCCCTACCAGCCTCAACTGCCCACTCGTTCGAGTAGGGGGAGATGATCAACCGGATTGAGAAGAACATCCTGAGTTCAATGGACTATGTGGAACATGGGCGGGAAGATGTCAAGATAGCCCTGGACAACAAGGAGAAGGCGCGGAAGGTGAGCCTCCCCTCCTCCCGTTCCCAGCCCTGGGTGGCCCTCCCTCCCCTCCTGAGTGAGTTTCCCTGACACCCTCCTTTCCCACAGAAGAAAGTCTTGATTGGCATCTGTGTGTCCGTCACTGTCCTCATTCTGTTGGTCATCATTGTCATCGCTGCATTGGTTTGATAGCGTCGCGCATTCTTGGTGAGATATTATGGGCCTGCCCCCTGGCCTGCCCCATCCCTGGCCCCAGCCTTTCCTCCTCCCCTTAGACCCTCTTCTCCCTCCTTCCCTTGCAGGCACTAAGAGCACCAGGGATCCAGGGTCTGCCTTCTGTCTCAGCAGCTGGGGGTGGTGCAGGACAGAGCCTCCAGCTGGACCCCCTTCCTCACACTGGCCCTGTGCATAGAGGCAGTTTTTCTGGGGTTGGCAGCCACTCATTCAAGGGGGCCTGCCTCCTCAGGCCACAATGCCTGAGGGAGGGCCTGCAGTGTCCTGTTTGGCTGGGACACATGGTTTTGTAAGAAATTAAAAAAACGCTTGGAGACTCCCCTGTGCATGTGTGTTCCTGGAAGGGCTGGCCCAGGGCCTCCAGGTATCCAGCCTCTCCACCTCCTGGCCATCCTTGGGGCCAGGCTCAGCCCAGGAAGGCTCAGATCAGACTGTTCTAGGCGCTGTGACCACAGCAGGCTGGCACTGCCCTTCCACTCTCCTACAGGAATGAATAGGAGCAAGAGGGGGTAACACCCACATCTGGCTCAGTACTGTCCCTGGGGAAAGACCACTGTGAGTACCTAACTCGGAAGCAGTGAGGCTGGGCCAGGCCAGGCTGGAACACAGGTGAGACGTGTGTGTGGCATCGGTGGACATTCCTGAGGCCAAAAGGAAGAGGCACCGTGAAAAAGTAGTGGAGTAAATGAGGTTGTTACTTTGGATACAGTGGATAGGGGACAGCCTGTCTCAGAGGTGGTGACATTTGAGTGGAATGTTAAATGAGGAGGAGCCAGTTATGGGAAGAAGCAGGGGAAGAGGTTGCCAGGCAGAAGGATCAGCAGGCCAGGCCCTGGGCCCAGAAAAAGGCATTGCCTTTTATATAAGAGTTCAGCTTAGAGAGCCAGCAACTCTGGATCAGCACACTTAGTTTCTAAGGGGTTATCTGGCTGAAGAAGGTAGAGGTAGAGGAGACTGACCTGTTTTCTGTGAGGCACCTGTGCTCCAGGCCCTAACTCTAAATTTCTAAGAGTTCCAAGTCCCATGCCTACTTTCTGGAGCTGGATGTGGCGGCTGTCCCCAGACACGTGGTTTCAGGGGTAAGCCCGCTCCCGGTTCCAAAGCTTGGTTGGAGTGGGGCGGCGCCTGACCCAAAGCAGGTCTGGCGGCCGGGTTCCAGCTGGCCGGTCCCATCCCACTTTCGATCCCACAGGCCCCTGCTGCTGTCGCCCCTGCTGCTCCTAGCTCCAGCCCATCTGGCCGCAGTACCTCTTGCTTGGGCCGCCGAGTGTGGGGCACACACGTGGGTGCCGGAGTGATGCGAGTCCTGGAAGGGCTGGACATGATGTCGTTGGTGTAGTCTCGACCCCGCCCCTGGACCTGGGCTTGGGGAGGGGCCAGAGGGCGGGATTGGGCCCCAGTGACACGCGACCCCTGCCTGGTCTGTCTCCATCCACGGCTGGCCGCCCGCCTGCAACGCCTCCCTGTGGCCCTGGAGTGGTCGTTGTACTGCGCCTGCGCCAAGTCTGAGTGTATGGGGCGTGGCTGAGGTGGTGGCCCACCGCAACTGGGAAACGATTGGCCAGCGGACCTAAAGATTGATCCTGAAGAGCATCGGGATTGGTCTGTAGGGCGTCCTAGGGGAATGAGCACCCCAGTATTAAACAGCAATTAGACGTGCGACGCTGGTATGGGCGGGGCCTCAGAGCGATTCGCCAGTCGCACCCAAAAGTGATTGGATCACAGAGCGCAAGGGGCATGATCAAACCTCCAAAGGAGGCGGAAGGCCATGCTCTTGTGAGAGACTGGCAGGAGTAGTGAGTCAGGGACTGTACTTGAGAAGACGTGGCTGGGTCCCCAGGTCCGGCTCCCAGCCGCTGAACTTGCAAGTCTGGGAGGGTACCCACGCCTTCGTCCTGCCTGAGATCATGTGTCCTGTGTACAGATGAAGCCCTAAATGCCTACAGGAAAGAGCTCCTCATTCTTAGCAGTGTGCAAACACAATCTGGATGTCCACCCGATGGGAAAACTGTGGGGCCGGACAGATCCTGCCCTGATAGAAGACTGATTTGGACACGAGGACTCTGGGTTTCTCTGATTCTCCATCTCTTGCCCTGTGGCCTGCATCTTCGGCGGAATCCTGTCCTGTTGGTCGCCTTTGCCCTCTCCCTCACCTTTCTGCCCTCAGAGTAAATAACTGCACGACCCGTGGCACCTACTGGGATCTGATAGAGACGATCAGACCTATGCAGAGACTATGCCACATTTATGTAATTGGGTGTCCATGTGCTGCCTATGACTTCTGCTTGGCCATACTGGACAGCGCCACCCCTAAATGGCTGCTTATCTGTCTCACTCAGGAAGCTGTCCATAACCTCCTGCAAGAGGCGGCTAGATGGCCAAGTGAGGCCTCGAATTCCAAGCTCAGTAGTTTGAACTTTTCCTTGGCTAGGGGACCCATGAAAGGTTTTTGAACAGGTGAGTGGCAAGTTTGGAGCAGACGTAGCAGACAAATGGACCCATGCACTGGAGATTTCTCTCTTGTGTATACCCCTTCCATGTGGGAAACAAGACTGAGTGAGGAGCTAAGGGCAGGTTTTACACTGAAATCCTGGCTTGGCTGCTGTCAGCCCAACTTTCAGGGAACAGGGTCTTGGTTAGTTGTGGTTTTTCCAAATCCATCTTGCATCACAACCTTTTAGCTGCAGCTCTCTCTCCACTTATTGCCTCATTCACTCAATATTTCATGGTTCAAATTCCCAAGAAAAGGAACCAGATTGGTCTAGGTCAGGCTACATTGACCTGCCTATGAGTTGTCTCCCTTGAGTCAAGACTTTACCCTTGACCAAGATGAGGCGTTACATGGTACAAAACGCTGCAGCAGAGTGTGTATGAAGGAAGAGTGGACAAGCTCAATGATTGACATTTCTGGTAAACCCTGTGGTAAATTGTATTATTGTTCCAAATATATAACGTCCTTCCTACAGAGCCCCTCACTATAGGCAGATTATACATTCATGCCCCCCTTACAAAAGGGTTGGCTATATGACTTGCTTTGACCAATGGAATGTGAGTAGAAATGTAAAGTACCACTTCCAAGTAGAAGCTTTAAGCACCAATGGTCTTAAAAGAGAAGGGAAGTCTGGCAGCTTCTCTTCTCTTTTCCCTCTGCCATGAGTCTGGCAATTTCTAGATCAAGACTTCTTCAGCCTGGAACCCAGAATTAAGATGACGTGAGGCTGACCTGTAGTCCACCTGTGAAATGATGTGTGATGTCAGTGAGAAATAGACTTCTCTTGCTGTGAGCCACTGATGTGTGGAGTTTAGTTGGTACCACATCATAATAAGTCTAAACCAACTGTTACAGAACTCGTATCCAGAAGCGGGGTGCTGCTACAGGAAAAAATAAACCTGAATTATGTGGCTTTGGAGCTGCACAGTGGCTGGTGAGGAAGCTATCATCAGAAGTTGGAAAGATGGTGATGTGTGTTATGCAGTGGTGAAGCATTTGGTTAAACTCTAAGCTGGAAATAACTAAGAATATAAATGTCCAAATGAGCTTGGGGCTTTAGGCAAAAAAATTGGGAAAGAGAGTATTGGTGGCATGCCTTGATTGCTGTTGGGTGCATTTGACAAGTTACTATAAGAAAGAGATGACTCAGAAACTAATTGGCCAGTTTTTAAGCAGAAATGGAAGAGAATACAGAAACTCCAGGCAAGTGATCTACATTTTTAACCAGTGAAATATACAACTTCTCCCAAAGGAGTTAGTAGACTCCATTTGCCTACAATTAAGTCCAAAGAGAGAGGCATGTCTGAAAAGAATTGTGGGTTTGGCTGTTGGCCCATGGAACTGACTCGAATCAAATAGAGAAGAAGCCCCCTCCTCCCCGCCCCACCCAACAAAAGGCATTACCTTGCATTTTTAAAAGACCGTGAGTGTTCAAGACTTAATATGACCTTGAGGGATCTCAAATTTCTATGGGCATGAAGGAGACCGAGAAAGCTGCTCTACTTCAGAAAGTCATAACCTCCAATGTCTTCTTAAATGTGGCCAAGGAGAATAAATGGAAAAGGATACGCCACTCTAAGGGCAGAGCCAGTAACATGGGGAAGAACCAACTAGGGAACTAGTCCCAGGAAGCAGTCCCACTCCCAGGGAAAGCTGGGAGACCTTCTCAATATCTCCCTAGCAGGATTGTAGAATTACTATGGACCAGTAACTTCTGTGTGCCTCCCATTCTTCCTTCTGAATGGGAGTGTTTACTGCCATTATCCTGCCCCTGTTCCACTTCATATGCTGAATGTGGTGGCGGCGGTGGTGGCGGAGGGCAGAGATAAATTGTGTTATATTTTGTTTGTTTGTTTGTTTCATAGATGTCTGGATCAAGAGAAGCCACATATGCACCTGATAGAGAGACTATTAGAGATCTTGGACTTGAGCCTGATGCCATGATTAGATGGGTCATTTGGGTGGTCTTCCTTGAGAAGAGGATGCATTTATTTTGCACATGGAAGAAACACAAAGGCAGTATTTGTGACAAAGAGGACAGACTGGAGAAGATTTTACAGTTGTTCAAAAGACATTCATTGGTCCTCCCTACGGGGTCCCGCCATATGAAAAGATTATAAATCCCCACTCCACTGACATCAGCTTTTGGCCTGTGGCTTGCTTTAGGCAATGGTACTTGGGTAGGAGTAATATATATCACTCCCAAGAAGAAGCTTTAAGAGCCATTGTGGGATCTGCCAACTTTCCTCTCTTCTCTCTATGTCTTGAGATTGAAAGTTCCAGATTGAGGCTGTTCCTTCAGATTGGATTCTGGAATGAAGATGACGTAGAACAGAGCCTCAGCTGTCCCACGGAGGACATGGAATTGCATGAGAAAAACACATTTGTTTTTGTGAGCCACTGAGATGGGGGGTTTTTGTCACTGCAGCATAACTTGATCCTAGCTGACTGCACTCTCTATTCAGTTCTCCTTTCCTATCACCATGATAGTTGGTATGCCAAAATGAGTTGTCGTGATGCTGTGAGGTCTGAGCCTTTGTCCCCTGTTCTGAGATGTTTACCCTCAGGTCCTATCCAGTGAGCTTTCTTGATTCTTGCTGGTTCTTGGCAACTAGTGGTAGCTGCTCATGTGAACTAGAAAAACATCTGGGGGCATGGGGCCCCAGACCTTCTAACATCAACTTGGTGCCTAGTAAATTTCAATCTCACACACATCGTAAGACCACAATGGCACCATTACAAAGGAACTGTCCAAAAGGAAAAGAGAGAGAGAAAGTAAAACCCAAACTCACCTTAACTGCATGGATATCCACCCTTCAGAGCAGCCCCAACATAATGGATAGTAAGTACAAATTCTGTATCAGGTTGTGTATGGGTACAGCTGCATGAAACAGAGATCCAAACTAACCATGGCTTAAACCAGGTAGAAGTTTATTTCTCTCTTATATAAAAATACAAATTAGTATGGTGGGTCTTTGCATGAAGTCATCAGGACCCATGAATGACAAAAAAAAGTCATTATTTTATCTTGTTGCTGTTCCATCCCTGGGTTATAGCCCTCACCCACGTGGTCCAAGATGGTCCACCACCACTTCCACAGTCTAGCCCTTGGGAAGTAAAAAAGTGAAGGGGATGTCTTTCCCTTTATCCTAAATTGCTGAAATTGTACAAATAATTATTGCTCTAATTCTAGGGGCCAGAATGTAGTCACATGGCCACATCTAGCTGAAAAGGATGCTGAGAAATATAATCTTTACCCTCGGCAGGTTTTTGCCCAGAAAAAAGTTCTAGGGGAACTAAGGAACTATTCCCAGGAAGGAGTCCCACTCTGGAAGAGGGAATATTGAGGGACCACTAGCAGTTGCAGCCGCACACTGTGAGTGTTAACCCATCCCAATTGTATTAGTGTCCTATTACTGCTGTCACAAATTACCACAAACTTAGTGGCTTAAAACAACACACCTTTATTCTTTTACAGTTCCAGAGGTTAGAAATCCAAAATTAGTTTTACTGTGCTAAAGTCAAGGAGTTGGCAGAGCTGGCTGTTTCTGGAGGAACCATTTGCTTGCCTTTTTCAGCTTCTAATGGATGCCTGCATTCCTTGGCTAGTGGCCCTATCCTCCATTTCAAAGCACATCATTCCAATCTCTGCTTCCATCATCATATCACCTTCTTCTCTGACTCTGACTATCCTATCTCCATCTTATAAGGACCCTTGTGAGTACCTTGGGCCCACTCAAATACTCCAAGATAATCTCCCATTTCATGATCCTTTACTTAATCACATCTGCAAAATCTTTTTTTGCCACATAAGGTAACATTCTCAAGTTCCAGGATTTAGGATGTGGATATATTAGGGGACATATTGTTCAGCCTACTACACCACTCTATTTCACATTTAACTCATTCATTCATTTATTCATAAAATATTTATTGAGCAAGACTTATGTATCAGGCATTAGAGGTGCTGGAGAAATAGAGGTGAAAATACAGACAAGGTCTCTGCTTTCATGGAGTTTATATGTTAGTGGAGAGGAAGAGTAAAGAAATAACTAAGTTATTCCAAAACCATGACAAGTATTATTTAAAAATTAAGCAGTGTAATGTGACAAAAAATGACGAGGGGTTGGAGATGGCTGTTCTTTTGTTTGTTTATTATTTTTTGTGTGTGTGAGGAAGATCAGCCCTGAGCTAACATCCATGCCAATCCTCCTCTTTTTGCTGAGGAAGACTGGCCCTGGGCTAACATCTGTGCTCATCTTCCTCCACTTTATATGGGAGTTGCCACAGCATGGCCTGAGAAGCGGTGCATTAGTGCGTGCCGGGATCCGGACCGGGCCACCAGCAGCGGAGCGCACACACTTAACCACTACGCCACAGGGCCAGCCCGAGATGGCTGTTCTAACAGGTAGTCAGGAATGGCTTCTTAGGGAAGATGACTAATCCAAAGGGTGGAACTGAGAGCTCAGAGGGCAGAACAGAACCATGGAGGCTTATTTCTAGGCCTGGAAACCTAAGGGAATTTACCCAGCTGGATTTTAAAATTGCTTTGGATCAGTGACTCATTTTTACCTTCTATTTCTCCCCTTTTAGAACTAGAATGTCTGTTATCCTATGCATAGTCCACCATTGCATGTAGGGAGTACACGACTTGTTTCTTTAGTTGCACAGGTCCACAGATGGGAGGAATTGTGCTCCAGGATAGAGTATACCTAGAGCCTCATCTGCATCTGATTTAGATAATGAGATTTGAGACTTTTGATTTGATGAGATTTATACGACACTTTTTTGGACTCTGACTTGATGCTGTAATAGGATGATACTTTTAGGGGCCTTGGGAGGAAGTAAATCTTTGAGGGCTAGAGGGTGAACTGTGGTAAGCAGATGGTCCCCAAAGAATCCATGCCCATACCTTACAAGGCAAAGGGGACTTCGCAGTTGTAATGAAGTTTACTAATCAGTTGACTTTAAAATAGGGAGAGTATCTGAATTATTCAGGTGGGCCCAATGTAATCACATGAGCTCTTAAAAGCAGAGAACCTTCTCCAGCTAGCAACAGAAGAGGAAGACAGAAGGAGAAGTCAGAGAAATTTGAAGCAGGAGGACTCAATGTACCATTGCTGGCTTTGAAGATGGAGGGTCCCCCGGCCAAGGAATGTAGATAGCCTCTAGAAGCTGAGAACAATCTCTGGCTGACAGCCCCAAAGAAATGAGGACCTCAGTCCTACAGCCAAATGGAACTGAATTCTGTTAATAACCTGGATAAGTCTGGAAATGGATTCTATGCCACAGCCTTCAGATGAGAGACCAGGCTGGCCAAGACCTTGACTTTAGCCTTGTGAGACCCTAAGTAGAGGACCCAGCTGAGTCAGCCTGGACTTCTGACCTACAGAACTATGAGATAAGAAATGGGTGTTGTTTTTAAGATGCTAAGTTTTTGGTCATTTATTACAGCAATAGAAACTTAATACAGTAAGATTTGAGCTGAGACTTGAATGAAGAGAAATGAAGAGAAAGAGCATCAACGGGCAAATCTAGGGCAGTGGGTTCCATCCTCAGGAAAGAGCAAGTGCAAAGGCCTCAAGACTGGGAAGAAAGAAACCAAATAAACAGAAGGCCAGCATAGCTGGAGTCTGCTGAATGGAAAGAGTAAGTAAGACATGAGGTCAGAGCTGAGGTAGGAACTAAAAGGAAGGCAGGCTCCAGGGGTGGGAATTTCTGTAAGTAATTGAGAACAAGTCTCCAAATTTCCTTGGTTGAATCCCAAATGACTAACCCATCTACAAAGCCTGCTGCCTGTCCCTACCTCTACCTCAGCCCTGGTCCTGGAGCATTATTCTGTGAAGAGCCCCAATTTATCCAGCCATTTGGCTGGGGATGGGATGATAACTGCAGTTGACAGTATAGACTAAGGGGTGATGCTAGCTATTGCCCCAGCAGCAGAGTCTATGATTTTATATTCCCAAGATGCATTCACTCCCTGGGAGAGTCCTGGTAGAGAGCCAGGGAGGTAAAGGAAGTCAGGGTAGAAGAAAAGTGAGGGCCAGAAGTCAGACTATCTGGGCATTATCCAAATAACAAAACTGGACAAAGACATAACAAGAAAAGAAAACTACAGATCAATATTTCTTATGAATATAGATGTAAAAATCCTCAACAAAATACTAGCAAACCAAATCCAGCAATATATGAAAACAATTATACAGCATGACGAAGTGGGATTTATCTCAGGAATGCAAAGTTGGTTTAACACCCCAAAGTCAAATAATTAATTAACGTAATACAGAATATTACTAGAAGAACAAAAACCATATGATCATCTCAATAGACACAGAAAATACATTTGACAAAATCCAACACCCTTTCATGATAATAAAAAAAATCTTAAGAAACTAGGAATAAAAGGGAACTTCCTTAACATGCTAATTATCAAAGGACATCTATGAAAAATTCACAGCTAACATCATAATTAAATGGTGAAAGACTGGATGTTTCCGCCCTGAGATCAGGAAGTCTCCTCCCATCATTTCTATTTAACACTGTACTGAAAGTTCTAGCCTGGGAAGTTAGGTAAGAAAAAGAAATAAAAGGCATCCAGATTGGAAAAGAAGAAGTAAACTATCTCTATTTACAGATGACATGACCTTGTATATAGAAAATCCTTAGGAATCTGCACATAAAAACTATTAGAGCTAATAAACTAGTTCAGCAAGGTTTCAGAATACAAGAATAATGTACACAAATCTATTGTGTTTCTTGTCATTAGCAACGAACAACCAAAAAAATGAAACCAAGAAAACAATTCCATTTATAATAGTAAAAAAAGGAATAAAATACTTAGATACAAATTTAACAAAAGAATTGTAAGATTTAGGGGCCGACCTCATTGCCAAGTGGTTAAAGTTCCATGTGCTCTGCTGCAGTGGCCCAGGTTTGTGGGTTCAGATCCTGGGTGTGGACCTACTCCACTCATCAGCCATGCTGTAGAGGCATCCCACATACAAAATAGAGGAAGACTAGCACAGATGTTAGCTCAGGGATAATCTTCCTCAAGCAAAAAAACAGGAAGATTGGCAACGGATGTTAGATCAGGGTGAATCTTCCTCACCAAAAAAAAAAAAAAAAAAAAAGTGTAAGATTTATACACTAAAAAGTATACACACTGTTGAAAGAAATTAAAAACCTAAGTAAACTTAAAAACATACTATGTTCATGGGTCAGAAAATTTAATATTGTTAAAATGGCAATACTCCACAAATTGATCTACAGATTCAATGCATTCCATCAAAATCCCAGCTAGCTTCTTTTACTTTTTTTTTCAAAAATGACAAGCTGATCCTAAAATTCATATGGATCCAGAAAAACAAAAATCATTTTGAAATAGAAGAACAAGTTGGAGGACTAACAGGTCCTGACTTTAAAACTTACTACAAAGCTACAATAAGCAAAACAGTGGTACTGGAATAAGGAAAGAGATATATCCATGGAATAAAATTGAAAGTGCAGAAATAAACTCTTACATTTACAGTTAATTTTCTTTCTTTTCTTTTTTTTTTTGCTGAGGAAGATTGGCCCTGAGCTAACATCCATGCCCATCTTCCTCTACTTTATATGAGACGCCGCCACAGCATGGCTTGACAAGCAGTGCGTTGGTGCGCACCCGAGATCCTGCGAACCCTGGGCCGCCACAGCAGAGCGTGTGCACTTAACCGCTTGCGCCACCAGGCTGGCCCCTACACTTAGTTTATTTTCAACAAGAGTGTGAAAAACAATTCAATTGAGAAAGAATAGTCTTTTCAACAAATGGTGCTGAGACAATTGGATATCCACATGCAAAAGAATGAGGTTGGACCCCTACCTCAAACCATATACAAAAATTAACTCAAAATGGATCAAAGACCTAAATGTAAAAGCTTTTAGCTATAGAACGTTTACAGTTTATCAACAACCTATAAATTTTAAAGTTGTAAGTTTATAACTAAGTTATAAACTTTATAACATTTATAAAACTCTTAGATGAGAACATGGGCATAAATCTTCATGACCTTGGATTAAGAAATGGTTTCTTAGATACAGCTTTCAAAGCACAAGCAATAAAAGAAAAAATAGGTAACTTGGACATCAACAAAATTAAAAACTTTTGTGCTTCAAAGGGCACCATCAAAAAAGTAAAAAGACATCCACACAATAGGAGATAATTTTTGCAAATCATAAGGAACTTGTATCTAGAATAAATAAAGAACTCTTACCTCTCAACAACAAAAAGTCAAATGACCCAATTAAAAAATGGGCAAAGGACTTGAATAGACATTTATCCAGAGATCATATACGAACGGCCAATAAGCACCTGAAAAGACGCTCAACATCATTTTGCATTCAGGGAAATGCAAATCAACACCACAAATTCACACCTACTAGGATGGCTACAATAAAAAAGACAGACAATAACAACTTTTGGTGAAGATGTGGAGAAACTGGAACATTCATACCCTGTTGGCAGGAAAGTAAAATGGTGTAGCCACTTTGGAAAACAGTCTGACAGTTCCTCAAATGGTTAAACACAGAGGTACCATATGACCCAGCAGTTCCACTCCTAGGTATATACACAGAGAATTGAAAAATATGTTCACACAAAAACTTGTACATGAATGTTTGTAGCAGCCTTATTCACAATAGATGAAAAATTAGAAACCCAAATGTCCATCAGCTGATGGATGGATAAACAAAGGGGTATATCTATACAATGTAATATTATTTGACAATAAAAAAGAATGAAGTACTGATCAAGCTACAACATGGATGAACCTTGAGAACATTATGCTAAGTGAAAGAAGCCAGTCACAAAAGACTACATATTGTATGATTCCATTTACATGAATTGTCCACAAGAGGCAAATCCACAGAGACAGAAATTAGATTAGTGACTGACTAGGGCTGAGGGAAAGGAGTTCAGGTGGAGGAGTGACAGTTGATGGGTATGGAGTTTCTTTTAGGGGGAAGGAAATATTCTAAAATTAGATTGTGATGTTCCATAACCCTGTGAATATACTATAAAACACTGAATTGTACACTTGATATGGGTTAATTGTATGGTATGTGAATTATATTTTAATAAAGCTGTTAATTTTTAAAAAGTCAGCCCGTTTGAATCCTCAGGGAGCAGGAACTAGGGTATGGGATGCCAGGGGTGTCAGAGAAGAGGAACCAAGGGATGAGTGGGTTGCCTGGGCTCAGAAAGGGAGCAGGAGTTGTGGATCCCTTCTGAATATCCATGGGACCCACTTCATCCTTCATTGTAGATGGATACCCAGGGATATTTGTTGATTAGTGTATACGGTATCTTTGTACCAATTTTTAAAAGATGCCTCCTCACCCCCAAGAATAATCATCTTGCTCAAGGTCACAAATCAAGTCGGTAGTAACAAAAGTCTCCCTGCTTCCAACCCCCCCTAGTCCCGTCAGTTCCTTTCCTGGACCCCTTCCTTCAGACTTTGGTCCCAGCCTGGACAGGCAGGAGGCCTGGGGTCAGTGGTTGTCCTGCTCTGGGTATGGGGATGGGCAGTGAGTGTCCTTGGCCAAACAGCGCCCTCTTCCTGCAGCCATGATACCCTGACCCCTGCTATTGCCATGTGTCCCCCCTTGTTCTCCAATGGAAACAGGAATGAGGGCCCCTTCTAAAGCTAGTGTCTGAGGGCCTGGGCATGGCAATGCTGAATGAGGCGAACATCAAGGGGATACCCGCTACTTCTGTTCCTGGCGCTACTTGGTGTACCAGTCCTGGGCTATGGCCAGCAGCTGCAAAGTCCCCCATGACTGGCACGTGGGCCTGGAGATGGGCTGCACAGCAGTCATTTCATGAGATGCCAACTTGGTGGCCCTCAAGTCTAGAGATGATAGTAGCGTGGAAAGGAGGATCTGGTTCACTCTGACCTTTGGCTGTTTCAGCTTATAAATGGGGAAGGCCCTAGTGGCTGGAATTTATAGTTCAGAATCAGTTCTTGAGTATCCTTCTAGAAATGTTCTATAGGAGTTTGATCACTTATGTGTAATTGGACCCAAATGGGAGCATACTAACCACACGGCTTTGCACTTTTTTCACGTAAGGTATTTTTTGGATATCATTCAACGACAGATTGATAAGCCTCATTTTTTTAAACATCTACAAAATATATTTTATAGTGGCTAGCCTTATTTAATTAGTCCTTTGCTAATGGACATTTAGAGTGTTCCTAGTTATCACAAATTTTGCTGCACTGAACATTCTTTTATCTGCAATTTCACCACGAAAGTAGAAAAAGAAATCTGTGGCATTAATTCTTTGAGGTGTACTTCCGAGTCATAGGGTACATGCATTTAACTTTTTCATAAATATGATCAAATCATCTTCCCAAGAGGCTGTACCAATTTACACTAAATGGGGGGCCTCATTTTGTTTTTCCATTTTTGGTCTTTGAAAAATTACTCTAAGTTGTGTAGCCTTCCAGAATATGGGTATAACTGTAAAGTTATTTAACAACCTATCCCTTTTCCTACTGGTTTGAATAATCATATTTATCATAAACTAAATTCCCACAATCAGTCAGGGCTGTTTCCAAACCTCTCCCTGACTTCATCGGTTAATCTCTTTCTTGTGCCAATAATACCCTGTTTTTACTTCAGTGCTTTGGTGTTTGATTATCTAGTATGAAAATACATCACCTCCACTGTTTTTAAAAATGTATTGCATGGGAACTTCGGGTTTTCGAGTTCTGTTAAAAAGTCCTTTTGGATGGCAATGAATTTAAGGATTAAACTAGAGAGAGTCAACATCTTTTAATGTCTTTCCATTCAGGTCCATGGCATGTCTCCATTTAGTTAGGTCTTATATCCTTCAGGACAGAGATATCATTTTCTTCATATAGGTTTTGCATGTTTCTTGTGAGGTTTATTCCTTTGTAGTTTATGGGTTTTGTTATTGTGGATGGGACCCATTTTCCCCCCAAGTATATTTTCTAATTTGTTATTGCAGTATATAGGAAATATACTAATTTGGAGCCTCAGTTTATTATCTGTAAATGGATAGAAGTAGAACTACTCAGTAAAATGTTTCCATGGTCACATAAGTATGGGCTAAACAAAGCCAAGTAGATTTATTCATCATAGAACTTATCAATGACTTTAATAAACTTCTGATCAATCCCCAAGAACCCCCAAGAGGGGCACAGGGAATTTCTTGTACTTACTTGATCATGGAACCTTTTGTCACAAGACATTCTGAAACATACTTTGGGAAACAATGCACCCAAAGACCCTTCAAGTTTCTAATCTGTCAGTCCAGTGGTGTCCACTATACCTTATCTGATGCCCAAACTCCCACTCCCTTACCCCCACCAGAACACAGAAGACAGCCCAGTGTCAAAGTGAATCCTTTAATGAGTGTTGCTCAAAGAGAACCATGTCTCTCAACAGCTGCTGCCAGCCTCCACTGTCCCAGCTCTCTTTGTTGGGAAGGTGAGTTAGCTGCCAGAGGGGCAGGGATCTGGAGTCTAAAGAGTGAGCTGGGGCAAAGGGAGGTTTAGGAGGCACCCTGTGGGGCTGGGATCCTAGGAGTGTGGCAAGGGGGCATGGGCCTCAGGCTGGCCCCTCTTCAGGCATTCCTAGCAAAGCCACAAGGGGCTCCAGGGGTGTGGGGGTCCCAATGGGCACAGGGTGGGTGCGTTCGTGCTTACGCAGGTCACTGGCACTCAAGAAGGCCTTGGGGCAGTGGGGGCAGGTGTAGGGGCGCACAGAGCTGTGGGTGCGGCTATGCTTGCGCAGCCCAGCCCGGTCTGAGAAGCTCTTGCCGCACTGGGTGCAGGGAAAGGGCCGGAGCTCTGGGTGTGAGCGCTCGTGCCGTCGCAGCAACGTCAGCGTGGAGAACGTCTCCTTGCACTCCCGGCACACAAACTGTGGTGGCTTCTCATCAACCTCCTCACCCCCCACCTCGCCTGCCCCCCCCAAAGGACCAGGAGCCTCCCCAACCCCCGCATCTTGGCACTCCACATGCTCCACTGTCATGCCCACCACTTGCCACTGGGTGGCCATCACACCACTCGATTCCGGGGGTAGCCCTAGCAGCCCTGCTGGAGGGTCCCCTAACCCTGCACCTGCTGCCGGGGCCGCTGAGCCCTCGCCTGCCATGCTCACAGGCAGTGCCAACCCCACTACTAGCTCCTGTTGCGGGGGAGCCCCTGCGGCCTCACTGCTTCGATGGGTCCGCTCATGCTTCCTCAGGCTTGACGATACCACAAAGGACTTTCCGCAAGCGTTGCAGTGGAAGGGGCGCTCCCCCGAGTGCACCCGGCTGTGTTTCGTGAGACTGGCTCTCTCAGCGAAGGCTCGCCCACACTCCTCACAGCGGAAGGGCCGCTGGCCTGAGTGCACCAATGCATGCCGCTTGAGGTCCCAGGAGGCCACGAACGTCTTGTCACACTGCAGGCACTTGAACGGCCGGTCGCCGGTGTGCACCCGCCGGTGCATGGCCAGGTCCGCCGGCTGCCGGAAGTCCTTGCCGCACTTCTCGCAGCGGTAAGGCTTCACGCCCTCGTGCGCCCGCTGGTGGCGCCGGAAGCTCGAGGGGTCGGAGAACATGCGGCCACAGCGCGGGCACAGGAAGGGCTTCTCGCCGGAGTGCGTGCGCTCGTGGCTCTGGTAGGAGCTGAGCTGCGTGAAGCCCTTGCCACAGGCTGGGCAGCGGTAGGGCTTCTGCGCCGCGTGGATGCGCTGGTGGCACGTGAGCGAGGACGAGCGAGAGAAGCTCTTCCCGCACTCTGAGCAGAGGAAGGGCCGCTCACCGGTGTGGGACCTGTGGGAGTGTGGAGGACCTGGCGTGAAGGTGGCAGGCCCATCACCTGACCCCGCTGCCAGTCTGCACTGCAAGTCAGGCGCCCCTAACATCCCTGGGGCCTTGGCCCAAATCCCTAAGGGCCACAGGGCTACACCCCAGAGTAAAAAACCTTCAGGCTGAGTGTCTAGATGCCAGAAAAGACTCCTCTCTGCAAACCAAAGACCTCGACAGCTCAGGCCCCACTCACACCTCCTGGGCTCCACCAGAGACCCTCTGAGGGGCCCCAGCTCTGCTCCCTTTCCTGCTGTCCAGGAACCTAGGCCAATCAGACCCCAGTCCCCTCTTCCAGGCTCCATCACAAGGCAGCTGGCCGGCTCTGGACCAACCCCTGGCACCAACTTCTCCCACGTGCTCAGCCCCTCTGCACAGCACCGCCCCACTCACCTTCCCAATTGGCTCATTCCGCTCTTTGCGACTCAACCCCAGGCCCCACTGGTCACAAGGCAGCCGCTGTGGTCCCACCTCTGCCCCAATGGCCCGCTTCTTCCCACCCACTGAACCAGCACCGAGCCCTCACCGCTCGTGGTTGCGCAGGTCCTTGAGCTCGGCGTAGGCCTTGCCGCAGCGCTCGCAGCCGTAGGGCCGCAGGCCGGCGTGCGTGCGCCGGTGCTTGCGGAACACCGAAGGGTCGGCGAAGCTCTTGCCGCAGTCGGCGCAGGCATAGGGCCGCTCGCCGGTGTGACCGCGCTGGTGGATCTTGAGCTTGGAGAGCGCGCCGTAGGCTTTGGGGCAGTGTGCACAGCGGAAGGGCAGCTCGCCGGCGTGCGAGGCTAGGTGCACTCGCAGGCACACGGGCTGCATGAAGCGGCGGCCGCACTCGGGGCAAGGGAAGGGCTTCTCGCCCGTGTGGCTGCGCCCGTGACTGCGCAGCTCGGGCGCCGTTTTATAGGCCTTGGGGCACAGCGGGCATGCATAAGGCCGAGGCTTAGCCGCTATACCTGACACCTTGTCCCCACCGGCATCCTCCGCTTTGGGTTCTGTCTCTGGCTTCAGCTTCACCTCGGCCACTTCCTCTGCGCAGTCTGCAGGCCCATGTGTAGCAGCATGGCGCGCTGCCCGGGGGGCATTTGGAAACGTCTTGGTACAGGACAGGCACTTGTAGCGGCGGCCGGAGCGCTTGTAGCCGGGGGCTGGGGACCGGGCCTCCGCGGACTCCACTTCCATGGCCTCGGTGGACCGAGCTTCTCTGCGAGAGAAGCAAAGTTACACAGAAGCGACATCCTTTTGCCATTCTCCAAGGCCTCTCTCCTCACCGAAGCCCTTGCGAGGCCTCGGAGGGAACCCTATCTTATCTGCATTTCCCGCTCAGGACAGCCACATCCTTCCTTCCAAACATTCCTGGGTCTGACACTCTGCACTCAAGTTTCCTCTCTGGTCTGTTCATTGATGAAAGGAGTTGGACCTCAGAGGGGCTAAGAGAGGAGGCTGGGGTCATCAAAATGTTCACCTGCACTTCCCTTCGGGCTTTTCCAAACCCTGTGGCATTCCCAGAAGGCCCAGGTTTCATCCATCTCACCATCTTCCTTCTTAAGCTCAGAGTACAAGGCCTGTGCCAGAACGCAGGGGCCTGTGCAAGACTGAAGACACAGAGGCTATGCAGATATGGGTCTGGCCTGAAGATCTCCAAGTGCCCAGGGAAGACAGAGGTAGGTTCAGAAGAGGGCAGAACCAATAGGCTAAATGTGGTGATTGGCACTGTCTGTCTGGAAGTGATAAGTCCCCAGCATAGATATTTTGTTATTCCCCTCTGGTTGGTTAGCTTTTAGAGGCAGCAACTGTTCACACAAAATTCTGGCCTTGCACAGCTGTAAGGGACTCCACCCCAGCCAGGAATCCGGGCCCACCCTCTGCTCTGGAATCGCTGTTGGGCTCCTGCTCTCACAGCTCTGGTAATGGGGAGCTTAGTTACTCTCAAGGCAGCTTGAGCCACTGGTAGCCCTTAGAAGCCTCTGAGTCATAATCAATGTATCTGATCTAGCCTGGCCTCCTGGGACAGCAGCTCTAGCTAAGGCCTCTTCTTTCTCAGTTCAGAGCCCAGACACCCTCCACCCAGCTGCTCCTGGGGATCATGGCTGGGAGGAAATAGGATTATCGGCTGCATTAGTCTTAACACCAGCTCATCCTCCCTGGGGGATGAAGGGAAGAGGATTATGGCAGATCCACTTAAGGAGTGCTCAGCAGCAGCTGCTGGGCGCAGCTGAGGTAGCAGGGAAGGATAACTGCTATAGGAGGGGAGGGGAGCCAGGTGTGCCCAGAAGCCAGGCTGGGAGGTAGGAGGCCTGAGTTCTAGTGCTCCCTTCTAGGCCCCTTTCCTTATCTGTACATCTCAGGGGTTGGTGGCTTAAGTTATGACCCAGGGAGAACACAGGAGCCCCTGGGGTGAGTGGCAAGGGCTGCATCTTTAGAGTCAGCACCCTTCTGCCTGGTGGCTCTGCCTCAGTCCCCCACCCCTACATACATAATCTAGTCTGCACAGCAGCTGGAGTCTTCTCCCTAAAGTACCATATGATGCTCTGTCCCCTGCTCAAGAACTTTCCATGGCTTCCATCACAGCATACAAGTTCCCAGGTCCTTCCTGGCTGTTACAAATCCCACCAATCCTTCCTTTGAGCCTTACTTCCCCCAGGAAGCTCTTCCTGCATCTCTCCTTTGGTTTTTGGCCCCAATGCCACACAACTCTGTTCCATCCTTAGCCTGGTTTCCCACTAAATCCTGGAGCGGGAAGGTGAGTTAAAGGGCTTGAGGTCCAGACTTCCCCATGGCTTGATTTCCCCTACAGTTTCCAGGGGATCCCTCCCTATCTCTGGATGAGGCACTCACTACCTCCCTTCCAGACCATCTCTGGACAGTCTGACTGATACAGTTTCTCTTTAATAAAAATGATAGCTCACATTTACTGAGCACTTGCTAAACAACAGGCAGTATCGTAAGCGCTTTACACGTATTAACTCACTTAAACTTCATGTCAATACCACGAGAAAAGTTCTATTATTATTCCCTTTTCACAGATAAGGAATGTAGGCCCAGAGAAACAATATAGCACTGTAGTTAAGTGCACCATCTCTGAAGCCAAACTGCTTGGCTTTGAGTCTTGCCTCCCTCACTTCCTAGCTGTGACCTTGTACAATTTACTTCATGCCGTGGGACCTGTTTTCTCATCTGAAAAATGGAGGTAATAACAGTACTTACCTCACAGGGTTGGGTGAAGACTGAATGAGATAAGAATAATTACTGCCCTCAATTATTGGGAATCTTCTCAGAGCCAGACATTTTGCTGAGCATACTACCATATTTAATTCTCTCATAGCTTCCTGAGATAGGGATTATTGTCCTCATTTTACAGATGAATGAACTGAGGTTCCAAGAGGTTTAGTGACTAGCCCACGGTCGCAGAGCTAGTAATTCTAATTTGCCGTTGGGACTTGAATCCAGGGGTTTAACTTGCCTTGAGTTGCTGGGCCCTTGCTCAGTCATCTGGGCCCCCTAGACTTGTCTGCTGCCTGGGCCAGCCCCACAGTGACCAGAACTCTGAGCTCAGGTCGCACGTTCATCTTCTCTCATCCCTGTAGAACTGCCTTGAGACCAGAGCCAGCATCCTTTATGTATCTTTTTCCCTCTCAGAGGGCTGGACACATGGGGTGTGAGCTCTGGGCCTCAGGCTTTCCTATCTCTGAACCAGAAAGGAGATAGCTGGAGGGGTAAATCTCTCCTCCTAAGGCACTTCCCAGGGGAAAAGGTAGGGAAGCGCCAGGTTGGTACCGGCAGGCACCCAGCTCCATGAAGAGCGAGGGCCAGGTAGGCTAGGCCCCTGTCTCCAATGGCCCCATTAGCTCCTCACTTCACTGTTCACTGAGGACTCTTCCACCCACCCCTCCCTAGAGTGATGTTTCTCCAAGTCAGGTCTGTGAACCCCCTGCATGACAACAGTCATCCAGGGAGCACGGGGTAGGACTCAGAAACCTGTACTTTAAACACACTCTCTGGGTCATTCCAACCAACACTCAACACTTAAGAACCAAAAACACATCCTTAGGTCTTCACAGGCTTCTAGGAGAGACATTTTTACTACATCTCTTTTTCAGATATGGAGATTAAGGCCCCCATAAGGGAAAAAACTTGCACAAGCACACACAGCTAGTCAAGGAGCACAGACTCAAACGCCTGAGCTGGGCTCTTTCTCTATCAGTCTTCATTTACTTAAGGTTTATTAGCCAAATCATGAGACTTTCCACTGCCCCTAGGACAAAGACCAATATCTTTTCTGTGGCCAGCAAGGCCCTGAACTATCTCACTCCTGCTTACCTCACCTGCCACTCCTCTTCCCTGGCTCACTAGGCTCCACCCACACAGGCTCCCTTTTTATTCCTCAAAGAGCTAAACGCCTTCCCACCTCAGGGCCTTTGCACTAGTAGCTCCCTCTGCCAGAACCAGTATTTCCCGGAGGATCTTTGTGTAGCTACCTCTGATTTCATTTTAGTCTCAGCTTGCTGTCACCTCCTCAGAGAGGGCTCTCCTGACCACCTTTCTTATGCTATCTGCACCTCTGCTAATCACTCCCTACCCTCCCTCTTTAGTTTCCCTTATGGTGCTCATCTGGAGAACATTCATTGCAAGCTTACCATGGGCCAGGTATCATTCTAAGCATTTTATGTGTACTAATCAGGCTAAGCCTCACCACTGCCTAGGGTCTGTTATGGACCAAATGCACACATGGCCGGAGGACAGGCCATATGAGGACATAGAGAGAGGTGCACATCTACAAGCCAGGAAGAGAGTCCTCACCAGGAACTGAATCGGCCAGACCTTGATCTTGGACTTGCCAGCCTCCAGAACTGTGAGAAATAAATTTCTGTTGTTTAAGCCCCCCAGTCTGTTTTTTGGTTATGGTAGCCTGAACAGACTAAGTTAAACAGTATTATTTCCTCCATTTTACAGACAAGGATATTGAGGCACATAGAAATGAAGTAACTAGTCATGGTTACAGGCTGTATTCAAAGCCAGGTGGTCTGTCTCCCAAACTTGTGCTCTGTCCCGATTCTTGCTTTGGTCCTTACATGTTTTATGGCTTGGTTGGTAATTCTCTGTCTCCAGCATGTCTCAGCTGGCAAAGAGCCAGGAAGCTTTATTATTCTGTATAGCCAAATCTGGAACTGATTGGTGCCCCAGAACAAACTGAATGAATCAACCTCTGAGACAGAATTCGAACCCAGGTCTCTAGCCTCTGCCACCTCCATAGTAGGTGTTTGTGAGAATGTCCATCACCAACTATTTATTAACCGAATTTCTCTGCCTTTTCAAGTTCACAAGGTCCAAATATTGCCCCAGTACCCCACAGTGGGTTCACTGCTCTCTTGAGGGAGGCTTGTCTGCTTCACTACTGGCTTAGGAGGGGGATGAAGTCCCACTGCCTGAACAGGCTCTAAACACCAGGGATGCAGAGGTTTCATTCCCAGAGAACGTAGGCTAGGACCCTGCGAGCAGGTATGAGGTGAAAAGGAGCTACTTTTTATCTTCTCTGCACCTCAGTCTCCCCGTGTCTAAACAAGTAGTCACGGATAGGCCTCAGAGGCTGTGAGAGATCTGATGAGAAGGCAGATGGGAAACTGAACGTGCAGAGGTGAGAGCTACTGATCCCCTAGACCTCCAATGTGGTCAGTTCACAGCCTAATCTCAACCTACTTTTCCAGCCTCAGCTCCAGTAGCAGTGTCCCCCTCCTGACCACGACCTAAGCTCTAGGCACAATTCACCATTCTCAAAGTTCCCCACCTTAATGCATCTCCATATGCAGTTCCCTCTGCGTCAGGAGCCCTTGCTTGACTTCTCCCATGGATTTCTCCCTTGACTTCTCTTGCATCCTTCCCTTGACTTCTCTTGCATCCTTCAAATACCAGCTTCCCCAGTGCCTTCAGGTACAGTTAATAGGCAGTAAAGGTAAGGGCGCCAAGGCGCTCTAGCCCTCAGTTTTCTCAGCAGTAAAATGGGGTCTCTGAGGCAGGTGGCAGTTTGAAGGGCATCAGGGCCTACCAGATGGACTGAGGAGGGGCCGAGAGCTGCAGAAACTCTGCGCTTTTCGCTTCCTGCAACCGTCTATGGGTCGGCGCCCCCCCGGCAGACAGCCCTGCAAGGCAGGGCCCTGGGCTGACTCGTCTCAGAATAAGCCCTGGGAAAACGTGGCCTCCGAGAACGTGGCAAGAAGGAGTGAACGAAGAATAAGAGAATGAACAAATGAATGGACCGAAGGCCGGACGCTGCACAAAGGCCTGCAAGATGGCGTTCTCTAGGACCGCACGAGCGGCGGCCAGCACCTCGGCCGGGGAGGGGGCCGCAGGCATTGGGGACCTTGCAAGGCGGGCCGCACACCTGGGACAAAAGCCCGCAACATGGCGGGCTTTAGGACCCCCCGGGCCCGCACCGTGCAAAGCGGGCGGCCGCGCCGGCCGAGCCCGAGCCTCTGCAGCAGCCGACCCGCAAGGACAGCCGGCGGGTTCTAGGACCCACTGGGCCCGGAGCCCGCCCGCGCCCTCTCGGGGCCGCACTCCTCCCGCCCCGCCCGCGCTGCTAGCGCCAGGCCAACCCCATCCGCCCTCGGCACCCACAGAGAAACTGAGGCCCGCTCGGATTGCGTCCGCGCTGGGGCCGCCCGGGGGTCCCGCGGCTTCCCGCCGGCGTCTCCTACCTGAACGGACTTGGGCTGGCTCCGTGGCGTCAGCGGCAGCTCCTCTCGCCGACGGAGCCCCAGACGCGGCCAGGGAGGGGCAGGCGCTAGGACCCAGCGGGGGGGAGGGGGAGGAGGGGAGGCGGGGCTTACGAGCGGAAGTGGACGGGAGCTTTCCCGGCTAGGGAGGAAGGCAAAGATCACCGAAGCACCCCCAGCCGAAAGTGGCGGAGAAGCATCTTGCACGGGGTCTGTGTGCGTGCTAATGACAGGGGATGCCGGACGGGTCTACGGTATACACCGGGCTATTGCTAGCTTGGGGCCAGATCACCAAGAACTAGAAGGTGGGAGGACAGAAAGGCCATATTCAAGATCTGTAGTACCTAAATTCGCTTATATTCCACAACATTTCCCTTACGAGCGAGGAGTGAATGAAGCTCCCTCAATCTGTCTTGGGAAGTTTTTCAGGGAGACCCACGAAAAATGTCGCCAGAGTACTGAGGCCGGTGCTGCATAACTCTTTTTCCTCTTCTGCGCTCAGCTAATATGCACCGGAAAGGTTTTAGCGGCTCTTGCCGGAAGTGTGGCTAAGGTTAATGCTAAACAACGCCGCGCTTTGACCTACGTGGGCGGGGTCAGAGTCGCGTTTGAGCTACTTCTCCCCCAGCGCCGGAAGTGTGTCTGTGTAGAAAGGCTGCTTGGAGGAGGGACGGGAAGTGTTCTCAGGGCGCAGGTTTCGCGGGGAAGCTTTTGCGGCTAGGACACTTCCTGTTTCCTAGTAACAATAGGAAGTGTCCGCGGAGCTCGGGGTAGACTCCTGGGTCGTGCTAGCTGCGTCCTCTTTCCTCTACCTCCTTCCTTCTCCCGCTTCTCCTTTTCCTTTTTCCCTCTCCTCCCACCTCCCAGGAGCCCTAGCTGAGTGTGCGTGCGTGCGAGCGCGAGAGCCCCCCACAGCCACTCCTTGAGGCGCGCGGCTGCGGTTAGGGTGAGGGTCCCAGTGCGCAGGCGCGCTCCCGTTCGCGGTCCCCAACGGACGCACCCGCGGCGGGAACGAGAAGGGGCCACCCGTATGAGGTAGGGGTCCTAAGAGCAAATCGGCCGAGGAGATGACTGAGGCGAGAGGACCTCATTGGGAGTTGATTAGGAGACAGGACTCTTGAGCTAAGGGCTGTGTGAGGTGAGAATTCGGGGAGCAGTTTCAATGAGGGGGTTTAGAGTCGGAGATAGGAGTTGTATTGGGGTCCCGTGGGAGTGAAGAATCAGAGTCAGAGAAGGCCAAGGTGATGTAGGAGGCACGGGGGCCTGCTGTGGAGAGAACAACGACTCTGGAAAGAAGACTGGCTGAGTCAGTGGGTTTGCCCGTGTGTGAAATGGGATGACAGATCTTGCAGTGTGTTGTGAGGGTTAAGTGATACAGTGATTATTCTTTACTTAGCTCAGTGCCTGGCATATGGTAATGCTCAGTTAGCATGTGTTGCTGGCATCACCAGTATTATGAGAGGAAGTAGAAGAACAAGTGAGAACGGATGGGGAGGATAAAGTGAGGAGGCGTGGGGAGGAAAAAGGTAGGGGGCGAAGAACAACCTGGAATGGGATGGAATTCCCAAGATGGAAGATAGTTTGCGTTCAGGGGAAGTAGGTGAAGGAAGTGGCCAAGAGAGTCTTTAGGAAGGCGACCTAGTGACCCTGAAAGCAATAGGGGTGGTGGGGGAACAAGCCAGCTCTTTCTGTGAAGGGGGCCCCTAACCTCACCTCTCAGACCCTCAGCTGTCAACTGGAGAAAGAGGCTGCTTTTTCAGTGCCTTTAGATTACTAAAGGCTGTTTAGCTGAGGAGTGAAGGAGAGATGATTGGACTTATTTTATTGAAGGTCCTAGAAAAGGCTCAGGTTTCCTTTCAAGATGTTACAGGAATATAACATTATAAACCAATGTTACTGCAATTAAAAAAAAAAGATGTCACAGGAGGTAGGTTTGTTTGTTTCAGAATTATAGAGAGCAGAAGGTTAGGGACAGTAAGACTTTCGGATTTGGTCTGAAAAACAAGATAATGGGTCTGTGATCAGAGGTAGGTGTCATCCCTCTAGACTTTAGCTTCCTTATCTATACCTCTAGGGATGCATTAGGCTTAGGGGAGCTCCCATATTTGGGGAGCTTGTGTGTAGGGAAGCCTTAAATGGTGGTGCTTCCAGATTAGATCCAGTAGAAAGCAAGTCTCTGGGCGTTGCTGCTTGCGGAACCTCTCTGTGACCACTGGTGAACTTGTTGCTCATAGAGCCAAGAGACCAAGTTAATTCAGGCCTTCCTTCTGACCACTGCCCCCTCTTCCTAGGCCTTGGCCTCTCCACCAGAGAAAGATGCTGCTGCCATCTGCCTGCTCTTCCTGAACCGCCAGGTTTCTGCCACATTGCCCCATGGAGGACTTGCCCACCTCACTCAACTGCTCTGACTGTCAGCGCCACTTTCCTAGCCTCCCGGAACTGTCACGGCACCGTGAACTGCTCCATCCATCTTCCAGCCAGGACAGTGAGGAGGCTGACAGCATCCCTCGGCCCTACCGCTGTCAGCAGTGTGGGCGGGGCTACCGTCACCCAGGAAGCCTGGTCAACCATCGCCGGACTCACGAGACTGGCCTTTTCCCCTGTACCACCTGTGGCAAGGACTTTACCAATCCCATGGCCCTCAAGAGCCACATGAGGACTCATGCACCTGAGGGCCGCCGCAGACGCAGGCCCCCTCGCCCCAAGGAAGCCCCTGCACACCTCCAGGGGGAGACAGTGTCCCCTGACTCCTGGAGCCAGAGGCTTGGCCCTGGGGAAGGCTGGGAAAACCAGAAAAAACGTACTGAAGAGACATCTGGTTGTGAGTCTGGGCCTGATCCCAGGGCAGCTCTGGGCACTTGGGAAGATCCACCCACCAGACAAAGAGAAGGCTGGGAAAGCCAGCCAGATCCTGAGGAGGGTGCAGAGGGCTGGGGGCCCACCACCAACTCTGCCAGAGCCCCACCTCTCCCCACCCCAGCCAGCAGCCTCCTGAGCAATTTGGAACAGTATTTGGCTGAATCAGTAGTGAATTTCACTGGGGGCCAGGAGCCTACCCAGTCCCCTCCTGCTGAGGAGGAACGTCGGTACAAGTGCAGTCAGTGTGGCAAGACCTACAAGCATGCTGGGAGCCTCACCAACCACCGCCAGAGCCACACCCTGGGCGTCTACCCTTGTGCCGTCTGCTTCAAGGAGTTCTCTAACCTCATGGCTCTGAAGAACCACTCCCGACTCCATGCCCAGTATCGGCCTTACCAATGCCCCCACTGCCCCCGCGCCTTCCGGCTCCCCCGAGAGCTGCTGGAACACCAGCAGTCCCATGAGGGTGAAAGGCAAGAGCGGCTGTGGGAAGAGAAAGGGATGCCTACCACCAATGGGCACACAGACGGGAGCAGCCAGGACCAACTCCCTAGTACACAGATGCTGAATGGCTCTGGGAAGCTCAGCACCTCTGGGGAGCTGGAGGACAATGGCCTGGAGGAGTACCGGCCTTTCCGCTGTGGTGACTGTGGCCGTACTTACCGCCATGCTGGGAGCCTCATCAACCATCGCAAGAGCCACCAGACAGGTGTCTACCCCTGTTCCATCTGTTCCAAGCAGCTGTTTAATGCAGCTGCCCTCAAAAACCACGTGCGGGCTCATCACAGACCCCGGCAAGGAGCTGGGGAGGATGGGCAACCATCAGTGCCACTAGCTTCTCTGCCTCTGGCTGGGACCACCTACAAAGAGAAAGAGGTCCCCACCACCACCCTGGACCACCGCCCCTATAAGTGCAATGAGTGTGGTCGGGCTTACCGCCATCGGGGAAGCCTGGTGAACCACCGCCACAGCCATCGGACAGGAGAGTACCAGTGCTCACTCTGTCCCCGCAAGTATCCCAACCTTATGGCCCTGCGTAACCACGTGCGGGTCCATTGCAAGGCTGCTCGCTGCAGCGCAGGCCCAGGAACTGAGGGTGCCCCCAGCCACCTCAAGGTGGAGCTCCCGCCTGACCCAGTGGGAGCAGAGGGAGCCCCACATACAGATCAGGGGCATGGGTGGAAACGTGAAGAAGAGGCCACTGATGTCCCCCCAGCAGCAGATAAGACAGCAGCACAGATATGTAGCAAGTGTGGGATGCTCTTTGAAGACACTGAGAGCCTTGAACATCATGTGCGGACCCATGGGGAAGGGGAAAACATCAGGACAGAGATGAGGGTATCACCACCTCGGGCTTTTGCCTGCCGAGACTGTGGAAAGAGCTATCGCCACTCAGGCAGCCTTATCAACCACAGGCAGACCCACCAGACAGGAGACTTCAGTTGTGGGGCCTGTGCCAAGCATTTCCATACCATGGCTGCCATGAAGAATCACTTGCGACGCCACAGTCGACGGCGGAGCAGGCGGCACCGGAGGCGGGCTGGTAGTGCTGGTGGTGGGGGAGAAGCCAAACTCCTGTCAGGTGGGAACTGGGCCCAGGAGTTGGTGGGAGACGATGACGGCCTAGACTGTCCCCAAGACCCTTTAGGGGAAAGTCCTAGTGGAGCTGAAGGCAACGTGGAAAGTGATGGGGGCTGTTTGCAGGCTGAAGCTGAAAGAGACAAGTGTGGGCTTGAGAGGGATGAGGCCTGTTTCCAGGGTGATAGAGAGAGAAGAGGCACTGAGGAAGGACTGGAAAAGCAGGAGGCCTGTTTCCTTGACAACTTGGACATCCCAGGTGATGAGGAAAGAAATGGGACTCGCTTCTGTGATGGCCTCACTGGGATGGATGAAGACCAGAAACCAGCCACCAGCCAGCCCAGCTCCCCTTCCCACTCTTCCGAAGCTGTCACTAGCTGGGAGGCTGGGGTGTCCCACACATGTTCTGATTGTGGGCATTCTTTCCCCCATGCCACCGGCCTGCTGAGCCACAGGCCCTGCCATCCACCAGGCATCTATCAGTGCTCCCTCTGCCCAAAGGAGTTTGACTCTCTGCCTGCCCTGCGCAGCCACTTCCAGAACCACGGGCCCGGAGAAGCAGCCTCAGCACAGCCTTTCCTCTGCTGCCTCTGCGGCATGATCTTCCCCGGGCGGGCTGGCTACCGGCTTCACCAGCGCCAGGCTCATGACTCTTCTGGCATGACTGAGGGCTCGGAGGAGGAGGCGGAAGAGGAAGGAGCCGCAGAGGCATCCACTCGTAGCCCCCCACTGCAACTCTCAGAAGCAGAGCTGTTGAATCAGCTGCAGCGGGAGGTGGAGGCGCTGGATGGAGCTGGTTATGGGCACATCTGTGGCTGCTGTGGTCAGACCTATGATGACCTGGGGAGCCTAGAGCGTCACCACCAAAGTCAGAGTTCTGGGAACACCACAGACAAGGCTCCCAACCACTTGGGAGAGTCAGGTGCTGATGCCCCGGGAATGGTTGCAGACAGTGTCTTTGAGGGCACAGTGATCTCTCTCTCTGGGGAGGATGGAGACACAAAGTCTGGAGAGGGTGTAGGTGCCACTGTTGCAGACAGCCTTTGCATGCAGGGTGAGGAAAGTTCTCTGGAAGACCAGCCCCGCCCCTTCCGCTGCAACCAGTGTGGCAAGACCTATCGCCATGGGGGCAGTCTGGTGAACCACCGCAAGATCCACCAGACCGGAGACTTCATCTGCCCTGTCTGCTCCCGCTGCTACCCCAACCTGGCTGCCTACCGTAATCATCTGCGAAACCACCCGCGCTGCAAAGGCTCTGAGCCCCAGGTGGGGCCCATTGCAGAGGCAGGAGGTAGCAGTGAGCCCCAGAACATGGCAGAGGAGGGGCTGGGGCAGGCAGAAGTGGGGAAGTTCCAGGAAGAACTTAAAGTGGAGCCCTCGGAGGAGTTGGCGATGGTGAAAGAAGAGGCATGGGAGGAGACCACTGTGAAGGGGGAAGAGATGGAGCCGAGGTTGGAGACTGCAGAGAAGGGCTGCCAGACCGAGGTCAGCTCTGAGCGGCCCTTCAGCTGTGAGGTGTGCGGCCGGTCATACAAGCACGCTGGCAGCCTCATCAATCACCGGCAGAGCCACCAGACTGGCCACTTTGGCTGCCAGGCCTGCTCCAAAGGCTTCTCAAACCTAATGTCCCTCAAGAACCACCGGCGCATCCATGCAGATCCCCGGCGTTTCCGTTGCAGCGAGTGTGGGAAGGCCTTCCGCCTGCGGAAACAGCTGGCCAGCCACCAGCGGGTCCACATTGAGCGGGGTGGGGGTGGGGCCACCCGAAAGCTGACTCGGGAAGATCGGCCCTTCCGGTGTGGGCAGTGTGGACGGACCTACCGCCATGCTGGTAGCCTCCTAAACCACCGGCGGAGCCATGAGACAGGCCAGTATAGCTGTCCCACCTGCCCCAAGACCTACTCCAACCGCATGGCCCTAAAGGACCACCAGAGACTGCACTCAGAGAGCCGGCGGCGGCGTGCAGGGCGATCCCGGCGGGCAGCTGTGCGCTGCGCCCTCTGTGGTCGGGCCTTCCCTGGCCGGGGATCTCTGGAGCGGCACCTGCGAGAGCATGAGGAGGAGACCAAAAGTGGTGAGGGAGGCCCAAATGGCACAGAGGGTAGTGAGGGGAACCTGGCTGATGACCAGGGACTACAGGACAGATTGGGTGGTACTGAGTCGGTACCCCAGCTGGAGGATGGAGCCATGAGGCCAGGGGAGCAGAGTCAGAGCCCCATGAGGGCAGCAGGTTCAGAAGCCACAGAACCAGTGTCCTGGGGCATGGGGAAAGCAGGTGGGTGGCAAGGAGCCAGGGGACAGGTGAATCATGATGGAGATTGGGTTCCTCAGGGTCGTGTACTGACCAAGCCGGAAGACGAGTCAGGGGACAGTGTCTCCCGGGGTCCTTACCCCCTTGGCAACAGCCAGCCCAATGGACCTAGTCTGAGTCATGTGGATAGCTGGGACAATGGAGACAGCAGACCTCAGCTCCAATCAGAGATCCATCCCTTTTCCTGTAGCCGTTGTGGCAAGACCTGCCAATCGGAAGGTCCCTTGAACCACCACAACACCCACAAGACAGACCACCACTATTGCCTGCTCTGCTCCAAGGATTTCTTGAATCCTGTGGCCACCAAGAACCACAGCCGCAACCACATAGCTGCCCAGACCTTTGCCTGCCCTGACTGTGGCAAGGCCTTTCAGTCCCACCATGAACTAACCAGCCACCTACAGACTCATGCCAGAGGCCTCAGACAGGTGCCACCCCAGATAGAGGAGGCCAGAGATCCCAAAGCTGGGATTGTGGAGGATGAGGTGGATCTCCCTGTCCAAGGGAAAGCCCAGAAGACCCCATCAGAACACCCCAGGGCCCCAAGAGAGAGACCTAATAGAGGGCAAGGAGTAAAGTCCACAGTGGCTGAAGACGAAGAGCGGCCCTTCCGCTGTGCCCAGTGTGGACGTGCCTACCGCCATGCTGGTAGCCTGCTGAACCACCAGAAGGCTCACACCACTGGACTCTATCCCTGCTCCCTCTGCCCCAAGCTTCTGCCTAACCTGCTGTCCCTTAAGAACCATGGCAGGACCCACACGGACCCCAAGCGCCACCGCTGCAGCATCTGTGGCAAGGCCTTCCGGACAGCTGCCCGGCTGGAGGGCCATGGGCGAGTCCATGCACCCCGGGAAGGGCCCTTCACCTGCCCCCATTGTCCCCGCCACTTCCGCCGCCGCATCAGCTTCCTGCAGCACCGGCAGCAGCACCAGGAGGAATGGACAGTGGCTAGCTCTGGTACGGGGGCATGAATGGGCTTGGGGAGAGGATCAAAGGGTCTCAGGAGGTAGGCACACAGTGGAGGTCAAAATCTTGTCCCAAGGTGGGTGGAGGAGCAAGGAGTGAGAGGAGAGGGTCACGTGGATTCCAAAAGGTGGTTGGGGGCTTGGATACGGAGTGAGAAAACAAGTTTGAGGATGCTGCCTTTTGAGTGGCTGAGGTGTGAACCCCTGGGTCAGGTAAAGAGAGAGCACAGTGAGGTGGGGTAGAGAGTGGTCGGGGCAGAGGCAGCTTTCTGGGCTCCTCTGCTGTGCTGCAGCCAAAGAGGAATGGTCTTTTTGTTTTAGGAGGGGAGGTAGCTGGGTACCATGTGGCTACTACATCTGGAAATCTTCCTGATCCAGCCAGTAAAGTAATGATTTCCAGAGAAAAAGATCATCTAGGTTCTGCTCTTTCCTAGGGTAGGTAGGGAGCCAGGGAATGAGGAAGAGGGCATGGGAGGCACCCCAGACTGGACTGCTTTGTGGCTTCACTGTGCTGACTTGGCCAGGGAGACTGGGTCACTGGTTGGCACCTAGCTCCCTGGCCCTCCTTCCCTGCATCTTGTCTCTGCTCCCCCTTTTCTTTTCTTGGAAACTAGACTTTTGGTCCTTTCCTACCAGTATTGCCCATGTCTCTTCCCTTCCCATTATTCAATCCTTTTCCTCTCTCTCTGCTGCGTATCTCCTTTTTAGGATCCAACCAAACCATCCTTTCCACCTACACATCACCCTCTCCACCAACACAGCTTTAACTGGAGGACTGAGTCACAGATAATTGTTTCTTTGAAGCCAGGCCCAGCGGTAGCAACAGCAGTCATTAGCTCCTATCTCCTGTCCTCTATCAGGAAGAATCTCCTTGGAAAGTCACCTCCACCCAGCCCTGCTGGAGGATGAGGCTGTGGAGTAGTAGGACAGCCTGTTTCCTCAGCAGGCCCTGGGCTTGAGCTCTCCACCTCCTCTAGAGATCTGTAGCCTTTCTCTCAGGACCCATTCCATTTAGTGGCCACCAAGAGTGGGTGTCCCTGAGATGGTGTTCCCTTGACCAGAGATTGATTGTCAGGGAAGGAGGAAATAGTGGGTGAGAGTCCCCTGAGAGGGCTGATGAGATGGCTTTCAGGATCAAAGATTTCTTGTGACCTCAAGGGAATGAGCGAGGAGCTAGTTGGCCAGGTCTGGGGAGGTAATTGGGAGTTCTCCTACAGGCCTCTGGAGCCATGGGTCGGGGGAATGGCCTGCAGGGCTAGGGAGGGGGGTACAAGCTGTGTGGAGTTTGCTGCCCCAGTCAGTGACCTCCTCTCTCTCTCCCCAGGAGCCCCAAAGGCACCAGCAGTGGGAGGAGGGGACTTGTCATTGCCTCTTCCACCCACCCCCACCACCCCACTCCTGGACCCTTCACCCCAGTGGCCTGCAGACCTCAGCTTCTCCCTCTGAACTTCAAGTCTCCAAAGATCAGAATATGGGGTGGGGGGGGCGGGTTGCAGGGAAAGGCTTGATCTCCATGTTTTGCTCAGGAGTAGTTTGGGCATCCCCATCTCTTTTCTCCTCTCCCCCTGCCAAGAGGACCCAGATCTGGCTGCTTTCCCAAGGAGGGGGTAAGGTGTTCCTCATGTTCCTGTGTCCTTGAAGGACGTCCTTCCTCCAGCCTTTGTTACCATGCTCTTCCGTATGACCAGCTCTGCAAGAAACCTGGTGCCAGGCTCTGCCATGATGCTGGACCACCCTCACCAGCCAGATTCCAACACCAGGGAGAGGCAGATTTAGAGAGCCACAGGTGGGAATGTTGCCTGTGGAAGGGGAGCCTTTTGCTACAATTTGTAACTTATTTTCTAAAGTCTATTTTGTAACAATTTATTTAAGTTTTAAAAAAAAGGAAAATTGCTCCCCCCAAAAAAAGAAATTTTCGAAGTACGTGGCTGGTGTGACTGTATCCGAGGGGATGAAGAATAGCTGGGGACGCCTGCGTCAGACAGCAGAGTTGGGTGTGGGGGAGCTTCCACAGGTGACATCTCCCTGTCCTGCAGGGTGGGGCGTGGGGGCAGGTGCTGGTCCAGGCAGGCTCCTTCCCAGAGCTTCCTGGGCTATTGGGCCTGCCCAAGTGCCTGGAATCGTGTGGGTGGAGGGAATGGGAGAGGGGCAGGGGCAGTGACGCAGGAATTGCCTCACTGTGTTTGCAGCATCCCAGAGCCACTTGTCAACAGCCGGGTGGTTGCCCTGTCAGGGAGAGGAAGGAGGTATGGGGTTGGCCTCATTCTCACAACTTTCCTCCCTTCCTTGAAGGAAGAGGAAGGAGGTGCTACTTATCCCCCATGACAGATGAGAAAATTGATGTTCGAAGAGGTTGAGAGGCCTGGTCTGTGTCACACAGTGACAAAGAACGAGAATTCGAATCCAGATGGGTCTGTCCACTGCTCCACCCCAACGAGGGCAGCTGCAGGTGGGTCAGAACAGGTCTTTTCCTAGACTGAGAGAGAAGGGGTCTAGAGAGGGAAGTGTTGGCAGGGAGGCCCCAGGGCACATACTCATGTTGGCCGGGCAGCTTCCAGTCTCAGCCTCTGGCTCCGGCTCCTTGGCGAAGTAGACCTGCCAGTCCAAACTGTTGACCCAGTTCTCATAGGTGGGGAGTGCTGCGAAGACCGCAGGCCTTGCAGGGCCTTGGCAGGCATCTCCAAAGCTGTGTAGCCCAGCCAGGAACCATGTGCCCCTCACCTCGTGCACCAGTGGTGCCCCAGACAGGCCCTGTTAGGGGTCAGATGACACTGGGTGACTTCCTCTTCCCCCTAGGCAGCTGTGGGGGACAGAAGGGGCTAGGGACTGGGCTGAGGCTCTGGCTCTTTGGGAGCCAGTAGGCAGAAAGGCTGAGTTTCAGGTGAGAGGCAGGTTTGGAGGCCAAGCCTGGCAGAAGGTCTATTCATAAGTTGCAGGGTGAGGACACCAGGAGTCTATGGGGTGAAGTTTGGGGGACTGGGGCTCACCTCACAGCGGGGTAGCTCACCCACAACACTGGTACACACCATCCCTGGCAGAATGGTGATGCCATCGCTCCCAAGGGCTGCATGCAGCCGGCTGCAGGCCCTGGGGCCCAAGAGGGTCACAGGCACTGTCTGAAGGGAGCTGGTGCCTGTAGGGAAGGGAAAAGACCCAGTTGCCCCGGTGGCCTCTAGGTGAGATGGACAGCTGCTGGTGGCCCTGTCCTATGTACCTGCTCCTTGGGCCAGCCCCAGGACCCAGCCACGTTCCCCATCAGGTAGGCGGTGGTCAGCATAAGGCAGGCAGAGGGGCCGCAGGCTGGGGCCCAGTGTCACAGGCTGCGCCAGCAGCAGCAGGGCGACATCGTAGCCCCCCTCCGGATGGGTATAAGCCCCATGCAGGATGAGTTGCTTCAGGCCCCGCTCCTCTGGTCCGGCCCCCAGCACTACACTCCATTCCTCTGGGGTCTGGCGCCTGTGCAGAAGCAGCATTGACAGCATTGGGTGGCAGGGCCGCCAGCAACGGCAGGGGGCACAAAGGCGAGGGAGACGGGGCTCACCCAATGAAGCAGTGGGCAGCAGTCAGCACCACCTCCTCTGATACCAGGGCTCCGCCACAGGCGAGCCTCCCTTGGTGCTTCAGCTTGGCATCCCAGGGCCATGCGGAGGGGGCTCCTGCCTGGGGACCTTCTCTCCTCAAGGAGCCACAGGCTGAAACAGACCGATTACATCATCTGCCTTCTTGCTAAGTGCTCACTGCATGCCAGGCCCTGTGCTAAGTGTTTCCCACGCACTGTCAAATCCTCACAATATCCTTTTAAGTTGAATTTTGTTACTCTTGTTACCGAAGGTAACCAAAGTCCCAGAGAGGTTAAGTGACTTTCTAGCTCAGTAACCACAAGCAGGTAGCAGACTTGGGATTCAAAAGCCAGGGTTTAAGGTTTAAACTGATGGTCCAGCCTCATGGGAGTGGCCTGCTCATCACTCCCCTACCCCACCTGTCTGCATCCCTCTGGGCTGGGACTCACCCCAGAATTCCTGGCTCACTAGTGCTCCTCTTACCATCAAGACATAGCTTCCGTCTCAGGAATTACTTTGCATGCAATTTGCATGTTAGTCACTTAATGCCAGCATTCTAAGTGGGAGCCCTGCCCTGTCTAATCTCGCTGGGTCCCCACTTGGAAACTTGGAGCTTACCCCAAAAACCTTCAGCCAGACCTCAGATACCCCTCTTACCTAAACTCCAAACCCATAAAGTTCCGAAGCGTCTATGCCTCTTAGCCCTAAATGGGGCTGTTCTCATCCTGGGGGCTGAAAGTGGCCTTAAAAGCCCCATAGTTAGCCCCTGGCAGTATGTGGATGCCCTGTATCAATTCTGTATTCTGAGCTGAAATTTGTTTCACTGTAGCTTCCACCTGCTGCCCAGAAGTCCTCATGCAGACCTGGGTGTCCCCACATGTCCCACTCCTAACACCCCTTGCTCATACCTACACAGCTGTCCTCATCACTGATCTCTAGGGTCTCTGGGTTTTGGGCCAGGAAGGCTGCCCCCTGAGCTCGAGCCTGCAGCCAGGAGCTGTGAGCAGCCATGTTGGTTAGCAGCACAGGAGTGTCTTCCTGGGCACAGTTTGATGCAAAGCTGATGATCCCAGCCTGAACCCACTGTCCCTCAGGCTCGCGGCACATCACGGGGCCCCCGGAATCTCCCTGGAGCCGGGCAACGGAAGCAAGGACAGACACCTGAGCCCCAGCCTTAGGCTAAGTCCCTTCCACAGCGGCCCTCCCACCCATCCCTGTGGATTGAGCGCCCAGCCAAAGGCTAGGCCTCCTCCCTTGCTGCTCCCTTCCCCTGTCCTCCCTCTCAGACCTGACAGGGCCCCTGCACCCCAGGCTGGGGACCCCCACACAGCATCCCAGGCCGGGCTGGGCTGGCCAACAGCCGCTGGTGCAGCCGGTTGTAGAGACAGTTACACGTGGGGCGGCTGATAAGACGCAGGCGCAGATTCCGTAGAGTTGTGGGAGCTGGCAAAAGAGAGGGGGTTGGGACCGGAGTCTGGGCTCGGGGAAGCAAGGGAGACTGGGGGCAGGGACAGTTGACAACTGAGGCTGTGTGACCTTTGGCAAGTGGAGTGCCTCTTTGGGCTTCAGTCTGGGACAGCACTTACCATCGCTGGTGTCCTGGTCCCAGCCAGTGGCCCAGCAAGAGATCCCAAAAGGGAAGCGATGGGCAGGTTGGGGCAAGCAGAGAGGTGTGTGGGCCGTGGGTTGGGCGAGCCGCAGCAGGGCCAGGTCTGAGCCCTGGCTGTAGTGGTTATAGGCCCTGGGCAACTGCAGAGCAGTCACCCCCACCTCTTCAGCCCCTGGGCTCAGGCCCTCACGCTGCAGAGAACCCACGACAACTGACCAGGAGTTCAGTTCTGTCACTGCTTCCCTGGAAGAGGGACAAGGCCAGGCGTTGAGTGCAAAGGGAACAGTGACACCATGGGAGACAGCACACGGTAGGTGAAAGGTGGACAAGTGTCAGCCCATGGCTTTAGGCAAGGTCTTTCCTTCTCCCCGTCTCAGTTTTCTCACCTATAAGGCTTCTACCATGAAAGTTGTTACAGCATATTCTCAGTAAGTGGTACTTTGTTATTCTAACAGCAGGGATCAATTTTGCGGGGTCTGGGGACAAATCACCCACCCCCCAAAGCCAGAAACCCTGTTTGACCCCAGCCATAACTCACTTTTCAAAGCAGTGGGCAGCGGTGAGGACCCAGGTGTCTGCCACCAGGGACCCACTGCAGATGTGGACCCCCTGCCTCCTCACACTGGCCTGCCATGGCCACTCGCCAGGCACCGTGTTGCCTTCCTGGGGCTCAGGGGGGCCAGGGCCGCGCTGCCCACACGCTGTGGAGAGGGGTGGGTCAGGCTGACAGCAGGCCCCTGTCCTGCTCTCACCCCAGGCCTGACCCAGACCCAAGGAATACCCAGGCCCCACGTGCCCAGAGCTTACCAGGCTGAGCTGCTTGAAGACCTAGGAAGAGAGAGACTCGGGTGAGACCTGGGCGAGCCTTACCTGCCTGGCCCAGCGTTGGTGGAGGGGACAGGTTTGGGGGGACGGGCTCTGGGTCCTTGCCTATGACTCTGTGGCTACCTCACCAGCCCCTCCCAGAATGAAAATATTTATATGAGATTAAGAAACAGCTTTTATTGGAAACTATTCACAGCATACACTCAGTAATTAATTCTCCCTCAACTGTACTCAGCACTCCTGGGCCTGAGGAGCACGGCCTGGGGTTCAGCTTGGGACCAGGCCAACCCTCCTCCAGGCTTCAGAACCCCCAACTTCTGCCCCTGCCCTGAGTCGGGGGGGCGGCCTGTGTATGTGGAGAGTATTAGCTTAATTGTGCCCTCAGCCATGGAGGCCTAAGAAGAAGGATTAGAAGCCTGCGTCATGTCCAAGTAGGGGAGGGCTCCAAGAGACTGAGACGCACCCCACCTCTGTTCTGGCGACTCAGACTCCCCCACCTTTCCAGAAACTCTACTGGAGGGTCTCCTGCCCTGCCTCTTCCCCATCACGGGCACACAAACACACCCATTGTACATCTGAGCCAGGAAAGATGGGACATGTGTAAAGATGGGGAGAGTGAGGCCAAAGGGCCCCACAACTTGCCTAGAGTCATTCTGGAGGTAGAGAGGCAGACAGGGCAGAGGGTACACACACAGACACAATGACAGTTTCTGTAGACGTAGACTGTAATCTAGCCTAAGAAAATCACACCCATTTTGACACAGGTGGCTGCATACACCTCCCCACACACACAGCCACACTCAGTTATATTGCCACAGGCAGACTGTCCCCTCACAGACACCAAGCTGCAGGGGCTGCTCGGGCAGAGGGTGGCCCCTAAACTCCCACCATACCACTCCCACCCGCTCAAACACAGATGGCTCACCCTCTGTGAGGACCACCGCTCCCAGAATGAGCAGCCCTGGTCCCCAGCTCTGCTTCATGCTGCTCCAGGCCACTCTGCCGCCTGTGCTCTGGTTCTGAGAGGCCACCTGGGTCTCCCTGGCTCCACCTCTGCTCCGCCCCCAGTTGGCTAGGAGTGAGGTGTTACTGCTTTTCCTGGGTTGGAAGGGAGCCAGCAGCTCCTAGCTCTGGAGCTGTGACTGCATGACCCTGGGCTATTCACCACTCCTCTCGGGGCCTCAGCCATGGCCAGACTGCCTGGGTTCAAATCCCATTTCCCTCACTACTTGAGTGACCTTGGACAGTTAGCCTGTCTGTGCCTTGTGTGAAAAACTCAGAAATGTTGAATGTAAAAATGTTATTCCAGAGCCTGGCATAGAATGAACTTACTCCGGGCATGGAAGCTCTCCTCCTGGAACTGTGAAGGGCATGGTGGGCAGGCCCTCCCAGTTCTAACTTCATTTCAGCTTCCCTGCCTCTCCGCTAGGCCCAGGTCCAAGTGAGTTTCACATACCTTCTCCCACCTTGCTACAGAGGCAGTGTGTGCAGAGCTGGGTGTCGAAGGGCCGGGGCTGCTGCTTGCTGGCTATGAGACTGGCAAATCTCATCACGTCTCTGCCGCCTCCTTGGGAAACAGGGTTACAGTGGTGCCCGCCTTTCTTGCCGGTGTTGGAAGACTCAATCAGGAAGGAAGAATGCTCAAGGTGCGTCCTTTTTCTCTTCCTGACTTCTAACTCAGGCCAGTCCAGCCTGTGCAGGAACCCTGACCCCAACACAGAAGCAGCTGTGGCTAGGGTTAAAACCATAGACACTGGAGCCAACTGGCCCCAGGGGACTCCAATCCTCAGGACTCCCTAATACCCTCCCCAGCACTAGCTGTGTGATCTTAGGCAAATTGCTTAGCCTTTCTGTACCTCAGTTTCCTCATCAAGATAGGGATAATAACAGTACCAACCTCACACACTTGCTATGAGGATTATGAATTAACACATGTCATGTTCTTAAACAGTGCTTGGCATGTGGGTAAGTGCTCAATACATATTAGGAAAAAACAATACAAAAACACAACCTGTTCTTGGCTCTCCGTGGCTGCCAAGATTGGCCCGGGGTGGTAGATAAGGCAGCCAGAGGGGTTAAGGTTAGACTATAGGAAGAACTTCACAGCAAGCATGCACAGAACCAGAAGGGCAGCTTGCCCTTGCAAGTGTGTGCTTGGTCCTCCCAGGAGAAGAAGCCTGGCTCCTGTGGGCAGCAGGGACAAGCTGCTGGCCTGTTTCCTGGGGGTGGGGGCTGATGGTGCCCCAGGGTCTTGCTCACTCCACACACTGGAGAAGGGACTAACTACCCTTCCCAGGCAGGCCCTCTACTCTCGCTCTGACTCATATCCTTCCAGTCCCAGAGGAGGCAAGATGGGGGAAGCCCCAACACTAGGGTCCCTAGGAGACAGATGCTCAGACTTGGCCAATTTATTTAAGAAATTTTATTGCTCAGAACCTTCCCTCCTTGGGTAACAGCAGGAGCTTTGGAAACCAGCCCTTGGAGACAGAGCCAGAGGCACTAGGGTGGAGGAAAGAGCGTGGCACATTTGGTTCATTGTCCTGTGTGCGAGGATGGTGGGGGTGGGGGTGGGGGTGGGTTGCAGACTCTTCTAAGGACCCAGACGTGGCCCCCTTGGCAAGGCTCACATGCCAAAGCAGAGCAGATGAGGTCAGCCTGGCATGACGGCTCAGTGCCCCTTGACCTTGCCCTGGGGTCCCTGGACCTCGCGGAAGCTGAGCATCATCAGGCCCACATTGATGGCATAGGTAGTGATGCAAACAATGCAGAAATCATAGAGCACGAAGAATAGGATCCAGGCCAGGTAGACAGAACCAGCGAGAGACACCAGGGAACTCAGCACCAGCAGGATAGATGCCCAGCGGGCCCGTAGGCAACCTGCAAGGTAGAAAAGGATCAGGCATGGGCTTTAGGGACTGGCCACCTCTAGAACACTGCCATGACTTCATGGTGCCACCCAGACATCAGGGGCTGCTGGGGAAGAGGCTCTAAAATGAGCCTGACAGGCCACATCAAGGCCTTGGTTCTCCTATCTGTTCAGTGACCCCTGGAACCCAAATAGGGAATTTTCTTGCTGAGCTCTACATGAGAAGAAAGGCAAGCAATCCTTGGATTTCCCACAGAAAGGAACTTCTGAGTCTTTTCCACAAAACTGGGGTCCTAGGAAGTCTTTAAGGGCCGTTCTAGGGCCGGCCCCATGGCTTAGCGGTTAAGTGCGCGTGCTCCGCTGCTGGCGGCCAGGGTTTGGATCCTGGGCGCGCACCAACACACCGCTTGTCCGGCCATGCTGAGGCCACGTCCCACATACAGCAACTAGAAGGATGTGCAGCTATGACATACAACTATCTACTGGGGTTTTGGGGGGAAAATAAATAAATAAATAAAATTATTAAAAAAAAAAAAGAAAAAGGGCCGTTCTAGCTCTGACAGTACCTAAACCAATTGAGACTCCGGTTAGTTCCCGCCCCCAGGGTGCTCTGTGATAAGCAGCTGGCTGGCTGCTGTTTGGGTCACCAAGATTGCAAGGGATGGGGCTGGGCTGGCCAAGGGGGAAAGGGGCCTGTCATGAAGGGGCAGGGCCACTCACCTAACAATAGCTGTAGTGTGTAGAAGATGCAACCAAATATGCTGTTGGATTGATTGAAGATGCTGTCCGGGCCCAGCAAGTGTTCTACCAGTCCAAAGCCCCGGCCCCACCTGGTGGAGGGGAGGCCCCAGGTTAGGAGTGTCAACTCAGTGCCTTGGGCCATGTGCTGGAAGGGTGATTTCCAAGAAGCCACCTGGGCTGTCCTTCCCTTTCTCCCCTTTCTCCCAACCCCCTCGTGAGTCCAAGGGTCGGTGACCTCCCAGCATAGCCACCCTTTGGCCAGGTCAGGATTCCATGTCACTGCCCCTATCCGACGTCAGGCCTGGCCATGGCTCCCCCACAGGCCTCTCTTTTCATCTTAGACCTTCAATAATTCTTAAGATGGCAAAGTGGGTATAACAGTTCACCTTGCTTTACAGAGTTACTAGAAACTGGGAATCCAAGACAGAATCTCTCTGCCCTGCACCCCTAAATCTCCAGCTCCTTGGCCGCCCACTCCCCTCCTCTGTAATCTTTCATCCCACTAACCTCGGGCTCTCATGCATAGCCAGAGTTGGCCACCTTATCCCCTAGCACGGCCTTTTCAGCAGTCCCTACACGCTACCCCACCTCCCCCTCCTGCCCAGTGACCATTATTACTTGGCATCAGGATCCACGTGTTACACTCCTGAATAACCCCAGTCCCCAGCACTATCTGCCCCCCACCCATCTCGGACACACCCGTTTCGCCAGGCAACGCCCCCTCGAGCCCGGCCCCCAAGTGTCCGCTCCACGGGAACCCCGATCCCAGACTCCAGAATCATCTGACAATCTGGCCTCCATGCACTGCTCCCACGAGCAGCCCGGTCCCCGAAGCCTTCCACTTGCGCGCGCACCTGGAGGAGAAAACGCGCGAACAGCTGATGGCCGTGCCCACATCGCAGAGCGCGCGGTAATCTTTGTCCCGGGCGCGCGCCGCCTTCACGTGCAGCGCGTAGAGAGAGAGTATTAAGCCCGCGAGGCAGAGGGCGAGCCGCACCCAACCCGGGCTCCTCCAGGTAGCGCCCATGTCTTCCGGCCCCGCCCGAGGCGCCAGCTCTAAGGGGACCCGCCACGGAGCAGAAGCAGAGCAGGATATGGCCACGCCCTTTCCCGCCCCTCTGCCTGGGCGATTGGCCTGTCTGGTCTCGCACTCCCTGACCCAATTGGTTGTTCCTAAGACTTGATAGGCATGCTGGCGAGGTAGGAAAACAGTGAGGAAAGCTGGAACTGGAAAACCGGATAGGGAACGTGGGCAATTACGGACCAGGCGGCCTGCTAGGCAGGATGGGAGTTGTAGTCGGAGTGGCCGCAATGCCTCAAGGGAAATGGAGTCTCCGGACTTTAAAAATTATATTAATATGGCTAACAGTATAGTGTGGCGCTTAATCTATGCCAAGCCCCGTTCTAAGCATTGGAACATCCAGGACTTAGAGACCAACGGATCAGGGAATCCAGTGAATACTGCGATCCGATCAAGAACAAAGCATTTTCCCTGAAACTATTACTTCAGCATCATTAGGACTATAACCTCCAATCCTCCTAGCTTGCTCAGCCATTTCCTCCTGCCTCACCAGCGCCTCCTGCGGCCGGTCTCTCCCCTCTCGAATTCCCAGCTCCATCACCCCGCCCACCCTCTTTCCAGTATCCTAACCTATGTTCTATTGTGGTGCCCGCCTGGCAAAACCCGAGCCTGGGTCAACCCAACAGTCTCTCTTTTCCAAGCCTTTGGTGAGCTAGCTGAGCTCTCCCCTTCACAGACATCGCATCTATTGATGACCCATCTCTCCTATACCTCTCCTTCCTTCCCGTCTGCGCTGAAACTTGCTTCTCTTTCCCATTTCAGAAACAGCAACACATTTCCCTTCACAATCCAGTTTTGGAAAAGATTTTACAATCCCAGTCTCTACTTCCTCACTTCTTCTTTGCTGCCCAGCACACCACAAACTGGCTCCTGCCCCCAACACTCCTCTAACAACTAATGGCTGGTATCACCAGGACGCTAAATCCAATGGATATTTTTCAGCTCTTATCATGCTTGACCTCCCAAGAGTATCAGTCACGTTGAGCACTCCTTCCTGGGAACTCGGTCTTCCTCTGGCTTCTGTGATATTTCACTCTTCTGCTGGCCCTCCTCCCTCTCTGGCTGCTCCTTCTCAGACCCACTGCTCTTCTTCCAGACAGTGTGGTCAGCAGAATGACAGCCCCCAAAGATGTCCATGTCCTAATTCCTGGGACCTGTGAATATGTTAGGTTACATGGCAAACGGGAATTAAGGTTGCAGATGGAATTAAGGTTACTAATCTGCTGATTTTAAAACAGAGAGATTATCCCGTGGGTCCAATGTAATCACAAAGGTCCTTAAAAGTGAAAAGGGGAGGCAGAAGAAGAGAGTCAGAGGTATATATGACTATGAAAGAAAGGCACAGAGAGATCCAATGTTGCTAGCTTTGAAGATGGAGGAAGGGGGCCATGAGCTAAGGAGTGTGGGTGGCCTTTAGAAGCAGGAAAGGGCAAACAAACGGAATCTCCTCTAAAGTCTCCAGAAAGGAACTGTTGAGATCTTGACTTTAGCCCAGCAAGACCCATGTCAGATTTCTGAACTACAGAACTGTAAGATAACAAATTCATGCTGTTTTAAGCCACTAAATTTGTGGTAATTTGTTACAGCAGCAATAGGAAACTAATACAGAGGACTAGGACTTACGCCTGTTTCTCATCTCTTTCCACAGTCTCCTGGAGTGTTTCTGTTATCTGTGGCTGGTTTCCCCCAGAATGAGTGATCTAAGAGGGAGAAAGATGGAAACCACAATATCTCTATGACTTAGCCTTGAAAGTCACACACTGTCATTTCTGCATTATCTTATTGGGTCATGTCAGCCCTGTTCAGTGTGGGAAGAGACTACAGAGTGGTATGAATACCAGGAGGTGGGAATCATTGAGGATTTATTGCTGTTCAACAAAAACCACTGCAAAAAATAATGGCTTAAAACAATAACAATCATTGTATTTTCTCTCACACTTTTTATGGATTAGGAATTTGGGAAGAGAATTTTGGCTGGGCAGTCCCGGCTAACATAATTGCAGTCAGATGATGGCTAACCCTGGAACGATGGGAGATTGACGCCGCTGAGGGCTAACCTAGCAGCTCTCTCTCTTTCTTCTTGTAGTCCCAGGGGCTATCCATGTATCTGTGTGGTCTCTCTGAAGGGGCTAGTTTGGGCGTCCTCACAGCATGGCAGCCTCTAAGCTACAGCAGCCGGCTTCCAAAACTTTCCTCAATGATTTCCGTCTCCTGGTGCTTTTACCATTGTGTAGTCTCTTCTCACACTGAATAGTGCTAACCTGACCCAATAGGATAATGCAGAAATGATGGTGTGTGATTTTCAAGGCTAAGTCATAAAAATATTGTGGCTTCCATCTATCTCTCTGTCGAATCAGATCACTCACCCTGGGGGAAGCCAGCTGCCAGGTGATGAGGACACTTAAGCAGCCCTAGGGAGAGGTCCACTTAGTGAGGAACTGAGGCCTCCTGCCAACAACCAGCACTTACTTGCTGGGCATGTGAGAGAGGCACCCTGGAAGTGAATTCTCTAGCACCAGTCAAGCCTTCAGATGACTGCAGTTTTGGCCAACATCTTGACTGCAACCTCATGAGAGACCTGAGCCAGAACCACCTAGCTAAGCTGCTCCCAGATTCCTGACCCAAAGAAACTGCGTAAGATAATAAATGTTTTTGTTTTGAGCTGCTATGTTGTTGGGTTTTTTTGGTGAGGAAGATCAGCCCTGAGCTAACATCTGCCATTCCTCCTCTTTTTGCTGAGGAAGACTGGCCCTGAGCTAACGTCCATGCTGATCTTCCTCCACTTTATAGGGGACGCTGCCACAGCATGGCCTGACAAGCGGTGCGTCGTGCGTGCCCGGGATCGAACCCAGGCCACCAGCAGCGGAGCACGCGCACTTAACTGCTTAGCTCAAGGGCCGGCCCTTGAGCTGCTATATTTTGGGGGTAATTTGTTACACAGCAATAGATGATTAATACAGGGCAGTCAGACTGCTTATACAGCAGCTCAGGGCTCCAGTACAAGTGCTCCTTGTACTTGGCTCCCACAGGGCTCCAGTGCTCCTGACTTGTAGCCAGGTGGAAGCTGCATCACCTATTATTATTTTTTTATTTTTTAATGTTAAAATGTTTTAAGAATAGTTTCAAAGTGCATCATCTTTTATGATCTAGCTTCAGAAGTCGTATAGTATTCCACTGTAATCATAAACCTGCTCAGTCCCGAGTGGAAGGAACATAGAATGCTACCTCTTGATGAGAGAAGTGTCATAGGCATATTCTAAGAAGCTCATGTGGGGTGGGCCATCTTTGGAAAATACAAACTGTCACAGGGAGTAACATTATTTCCTCCCCTGTCTTCTCTTACTCCCGATAGGTGACAGTTTCCAAGCTCTGACTTGAGCCCAGATCTCTCTCCTGGGCTCTAGACCCCATAGCAGAAACACCTCTTGGATGTCACCATCTAGATGTCTCACAGGCCAATCAGATGCAATGCAATGCACCCAAAACTGAACCCCTTACCTTCCCCAAACCTGTTCCTCTTCTGGGGTTTCCCATTTTAACCATGGCCCATCCATCCACCTAAGCCGCTCCTCCTGGACTACTCTCTCACTCCCCATAATCTAGGCAGACCACACCTTGACCCAAGCCATCATCACCTCCCACCTAGATAAATGCAGTAGCCTCCTCGCTGGCTTCCCAGATATTCTTGTCTCCCACCCCAAGATCCATTCTCCACACTCAGCAATCAAAGTGATGCTTTATAAAATAAAGTTGCAGTTTTGTCGCTCGCTGCCTTTCAATAACATCCCATTTCAATAAATGGGAGAATAAAGCCCAATATCTCTTTCATTTATTTAACAAATGTTTATTGAGTACTGCAACGTGCCAGAGATTGTGTTAGGGGCTTCGGATAAATCAGTAAAGCAGACAAATATTCATGCTCTCGTCTTATATTTTAGAAGAGGAGAAAAAATGAGCAATTAATATAATAAATACATAAAGTATATGGTATGTTGTTGGTGATAAAGGCTTTGGATAAAATAAAAGGTGGAGCAGAGTGAGGGGAATGGAGATGATTGCAATTTTAAATAGCATGGTCTGAGTAGGCTTCATTCAATTGACATTTGGGTAAAAGCTTGAAGGAGGTGAGGGAGTAAGCTATGTGGCTATCTAGGGGAAGGGTGTTCCACGCAGAGGGAACAGCCAGCGAGAGGCTCTGAGGTGGAAGGTGCCTGGTGTGCTTGGGGAACAACAGGGAGGCCAGTGTGACTGGAGACAGTGAGTGTGGGGGAGTGACGATGGAGAGGGGAAAGGGGGACGAATCTTTTAATCTTCCTGCGCCTCAGTTCCCTCATCTGTAAAATGAGGATAATAATAGTACCTGCCTCTGGAGGGTCGCTATGAAGCTTTTAGAAGAGTGCTAGCTCGTGGGGTGCATGTTCGACCTCCGCCGCCGGGGGGCAGCAGCGAGTTCAGGCCGAGCGCTGGTCAACGCGCCGGGTCAAAAGAAGTGAGGCCATTCCCGGACACCGCCCGCCTCTGTGGCAACCACCGCAGCAGTCTCGCGCCCTCTTGTCCACGCCGTGGCCACGTGAGTGACGAGTTCTGGCACATCACAAGCACCGTGAGTCCTTTGCTTGTCTGCGCAAGATGTCCTCCCCGCCGGGAGCACCCTTCCCTCTGCCTTCTGCAGGCTCAAGCCATGCCCGCCTCTAGAGCTGAGTGGCCTCCTGGCTTCAGCCCAAGATAGTGCCAAGACGCTGAAAAAGAAAGGGTGGGAATGGTGTGGGGATGGGGGGCGAAGAGGAAATCCAGACTCAGGGAGCCCCTTTGGTGAAGGGTTGCACCTTTGCTGAAGTTTAAGGAAAGCCTTTGGGCTCCAAAGATGTCCCCTGCTTCGCTTTACCCTTTTTATTTTTTTAATAATTTTTATTTATTTATTTTTCCCCCCAAAGCCCCAGTAGATAGTTGTATGTCATAGTTGCACATCCTTCTAGTTGCTGTATGTGGGACACGGCCTCAGCATGGCTGGAGAAGCGGTGGGTCGGTGCGCGCCCGGGGATCCGAACCCGGGCGCCAGTAGCGGAGCGCGGGCACTTAACCACTAAGCCACGGGGCCGGCCCCTACCCTTTTTATATTTAAAATTTTTTAAATATTTAGAAAATACATAACTGCGGTGAAGAAAAATCCAATCAGTACAAGTACACACACACAGACACACTGAAAAGTCTCTCTCCCATTTATCTCTTGGAAAAAGTAATTCTATTTTCTTTTTTTGTGTGTGAGGAAGATCGGCCCTGAGCTAACACCTGCCAATCCTCCTCTTTTTTTTTTTTTTTTTTGCCGAGGAAGACTGGCCCTGGGCTAACATCCATGCCCATCTTCCTCCACTTTATATGGGATGCCACCACAGCATGGCCTGACAAGCAGTGTGTCGGTGCGCGCCTGGGATCCGGGCCAGCGAACCCCAGGCCGCCGCAGCGAAGTGCGCGCACTTAACCGCCTGCGCCACCGGGCCGGCCCCAGTAATTCTGTTTTCACTGGTCACTCTGCATTTGGTCTCACTGACCCGCACTCTCCCAATCATTATAGCCAGAATGTTCTAAGAGTTAAAACCCTTGGGTGACTTCTTACTACCTCAAGATGAATGCAGACTCCTTATTTTTCATGATCTGGCTCTGGTCACCCCATTTGGCCCCTCTCCTTCCCAGACTCTACATGGCTCCAGCCATATCCTCAGATTATCCAGGCTATTCTCTATCCTGCCATCCTTCCCACTCCAGCTCCCCTGCCTGGCCAAGTCCTATTCATGCTGCACCTGTACCAATGTCCCAGTCCCTATCTGATGCTCCCACAGCCTCCTGTGGAGCCCTCATCACAGCTGATGACACTGAAACTGTCTGTTTTCCTCTTCAGGGCAGGGAAAAGATCCATTTATTTGATTTAACACCCAATCTCCTCTCCTGGCACAGAAAAGTGACCCAATCAGTGTTTGTTGCAGGCATAAACGAACGAATAATAATAATACCTAACACTTACATAGTGCTAATTCCACCCCTGGCACGGTTCTAGGCACTTTACATATATACATTCATGTAACCACACGACCTCAAGGTTGATACATCCTTATTTTACCAGTACGGAAATTAAAGCATTGAGCAGTATAAGTATCTTGCCCCAGATGGTAAATGGCTGAGCTGAGGTTTGAACCGGGCAGTCTGGTTTCCCGTAAGTGAGTCAAGAGCTGGAAGGAGAAGGACGGGACCTCAGGGAAGGAGTCCAGGTAGGGTTTGGTCTGTGCGGTTTACATCTAAGGGTCTTCGCGCCATCTCCCGTTTCGCTCCTAGGGATCCCATTTTAGAGAGGAGGAGACAGAGGCCCAGAGAGACCACAGATAACTCTGGGAGCCCTGTGGAGAGAGCCGTGGTATTTATTTGGGGGTTCGGGAGCAGGGGCATAGCCAGGATGGGCTGGCGCCAAGGTTCTCTGCTCCAAACTACAATTCCCAGGAGACACCGGGCGCCCCCAGCCCACTTGACGTCACGGCGGCAGAGAGGGCGGCAGAAGGCGCAGGCGGCTCGGCTCGCCTGGCCTGTCGACTGTTGGGCGGTTCATCTCGGATCCCGGCCCTGGCTCTGGCCCCGCGGTAAGTGGAGTAACCCGCGCGGACCCTGCCTGCGCGGGCTTCGCAGCGCGTGCCTGCAGCCTTCGCCATCGCGCTGGACCGCGGGAGTGTGCGTGGACGGGGGCTGGCGTCTACCGTATGGTGGGGATCCGGGCAGAACCAGGTGACCCTGCGGAGCGAGAACCCAGACGGGGCCTCCTGGCCCGAGGCTTCCATGCAGCCGGCCCTCGGGCGCACAATACTGTGTGCCGCACGTACGCAAGCCAGGCTTGGGGCTCCGGTCTGAAGGCGCTGGATAGGGGTCAGCCCCGCCCCCTGAACGAGGATGCCCAGGACCAGAGAGAGCGGGGGCAAGGTTTTCTGGCTGAGGGTCTCCTCTCTTCCAGAGCACCAGATGGAGCCTCAGGTTGAAGAATAGGAGCTACGGACAGCAAAGTTGTCCATGCTCGGCCTGTGTGTGTTTGGGGAGATGGTGGAAGGGGTGGGCAGAGATTGCCCAGGCCTGAGGTTACCAGTGCCCATGTGGAGAGGTGGTGCGGATTGTCTGGATTCGGGTCCTTACAACTTCCCCTTCCCCCACCCCGGTAGATGGGAGCTGCTCCCGTGGGGCTGAGCTCGTCAGCATCCTCGCCTGGCCCTCGCCCTTGAAGTCGGAGAAGAGCCTCTGCCCACCCATACCCCTCTTGCCCCGTTTTGGGGTCGCCTCCGTCTGTCTGGTCCTCAACCCTAGGGGCCGCCGAGTCCGACAGAGGAGCAGGACGATGATACTGGCGTCGGTGCTGGGGAGTGGCCCCCGGGGTGGGCCTCCACTCCGGCCCCTCCTGGGGCCCGCACTCTTGCTCCGGGCAGGCTCCACATCAGCCACCGATACACACCACGTGGAGATGGCGCGGGAGCGCTCCAAGACCGTGACCTCCTTTTACAACCAGTCAGCCATCGATGTGGCAGCGGAGAAGGTGCGCAGCTGGGGCAACAAGGCCCGGGGCCGGGGCTAGAGAGGGTGTCCAGGAAAGGGTGGAGCTAATGTGGTGTGGTAGGGAGTTGGAGATCCAATGCTCAAAGCCCATCTGCCCCTCCAGCCCTCAGTCCGCCTCACTCCGACCATGATGCTCTATTCAGGTCGCTCTCAGGATGGCAGCCACCTTCTGGTAAGATTCCTACCTCTTGTTTTTCTCTTGGTCCCTGGAGCTCTAGCCTAGCCACTCAGGCCCTGGCCCTGCCTTCCCTCCTGTTTTTCATCTAGAAAAGTGGCCGGTACTTGCAGCAAGAGTTGCCAGTGAGGATCGCTCACCGCATTAAGGGCTTCCGCAGCCTTCCCTTCATCATTGGCTGCAACCCCACCATACTGCACGTGGTAAGGTGGCCTCCAGGGGCATGGGTTTCCCTAGTAGAGGGGACCTTAGATCAATGCCCCACTGCCCAGGGGGCAAATAGGGAGACGGGACCAGAGTGGCAGAGACTTGCCTGCCAAAAGGTTTCAGGGCCATGGAGGACTCACCCAAGCCTTCAGAGGCCAAAGCTGCATACTCATGGAAGATTGAAAGACGGGGATGGGGGTTTGAACCAAGGGAATTGGGGTGGATGGCAATCCCCATGGGTAGGCATGGGTGGCTATTCTCTGCCTGGTGGCCACAGCATCCCTGTGAATTCCCACACCTCTTCCTTGCAGCACGAGCTGTACATCCGTGCCTTCCAGAAGCTGACAGACTTCCCTCCGGTAAGGGCTGGGCCAGGGCAGGGTGAGGGGCTGAGAGGTCAGGGCTGGACCATCCATACTCATGACTCCGTGGCCTGCAGATCAAGGACCAGACGGACGAGGCCCGATACTGCCAGCTGGTGCGACAGCTGTTGGACGACCACAAGGATGTGGTGACCCTCTTAGCTGAGGGACTACGTGAGAGCCGGAAGCACATAGAGGTCAGGGGCAGTGCAGTGGGGCCCAGGCCTGTTGGGGGGGCCTGGGAAGGGCAGAGGGTTTCTGAGGCCCCACTCTTTATACAGGATGAGAAGCTAGTCCGCTACTTCTTGGACAAGACGTTGACTTCAAGGCTTGGGATCCGCATGTTGGCCACACATCATCTGGCACTGCATGAGGACAAGGTGGGGTGTTGGGACCTGAGACCCACCTGGGAATGTCAAGTGGGACAGAGGGGACTGAGCGAGGGGACTGGGGACTGGGCCGAGGGCCTGGGAGAGGCTTGAGGCTGCTTCAGCAGTCCAGAGGTTGCAAGCATTTGGTGGCCGAGGTGTGGGTAGAGGTGCTGCCTACTCCTGACTTTATTTCTCCTGCCAGCCTGACTTTGTTGGCATCATCTGCACTCGCCTCTCGCCAAAGAAGATTATCGAAAAGTGGGTGGATTTTGCCAGGTAAGGCTGGAACGGCTAAGGGGGTGGATGTCTTTGGGCAGGGAAAGCTTGGGTCTGAACCCTTACCCAGAGCAGTCTAGGGCAGGGTTTCTCAACCGTGGCACTATTAACATTTTGGGCCAGATAATTCTTTTTTGTGAGGGGCTGTCCTGTGCGTGTTAGGGTGTTTAGAAGGATCCCTGGCCTCTACTCACTTGATGCCAGTAGTACTCCCCAGTCGTGACAAGCAAAAATGTCTCTAGAAATTGCAAAATTTCTCTGGCGGGGAGTGGGGGCAGAATCGCCTCCAGTTGAGAACCGCTGGTCTAGGTCTGAACCCTTGCCCCTATCCACAGACGCCTGTGTGAGCACAAGTATGGCAGTGCCCCCCGTGTCCGCATCAATGGACATGTGGCCGCCCGTTTCCCCTTCATCCCCATGCCGCTGGACTACATCCTGCCCGAGCTGCTCAAGAATGCCATGAGGTGGGCTGGCTGCATATGTGGGAAGGGGGCAGACATGAACTCTGGGGTGAGGCTGAGGTACCACTACCTACTGGTCTTTCCCCCTTGCATAGAGCCACGATGGAGAGTCACTTGGACACTCCCTACAATGTCCCAGATGTGGTCATCACCATTGCCAACAATGATATCGATCTTGTCATCAGGTTTGCTCTGAGTGGGAGTGGGGCTGGGGTGGGTGGAGGTTCCAGGCACTGTTTCTTTTTTCTTTTTTTTTTTTTTGGTGAGGAAGATCAGCCCTGAGCTAACATCCATGCTAATCCTCCTCTTTTTTTGCTGAGGAAGACCGGCTCTGAGCTAACATCTATTGCCAATCCTCCTCCTTTTTTCCCCCAAAGCCCCAGTAGATAGTTGTATGTCATAGTTGCACATTCTTCTAGTTGCTGTATGTGGGACACGGCCTCAGCATGGCCGAACAAGCAGTGCGTCGTTGCGCACCCGGGATCCGAACCCGGGCTGCCAGTAACGGAGCATGCGCACTTAACCGCTAAGCCACGGGACCGGCCCTCAGGCACTGTTTCTGACTTGCTGTATGACCTCAAGCCAGTACCTGCCCCATTCTGAGACCTGGTCCCTGATCAGACAAGATGTTCTCTGGTCCTGAGATTGCCATGAGCTGGAGAGAGAAGGTATGAGCAGTCAGTGGCCCAGGCAGAACTGAAGATGGAGGAATGCAGCTTATAAAAAACAAGGCCCAAGGGTCTAGGTAGACCACATTCCATCTTTGGGTGGAAGGGACAGGAAGGCAGACTTAGCACTGTCTGCTTGGGAGGTAGTGAGCTCCCCATCGAAGCTGAGCCAAACTCATGATATCGACATCCTGCCAGGATTTCAGACCGGGGCGGGGGAATCGCTCACAAAGACCTGGATCGGGTTATGGACTACCACTTCACTACAGCTGAGGCCAGCACCCAGGACCCCCGGATCAGTCCCCTCTTTGGCCACCTGGACATGCACAGTGGTGGCCAGTCAGGACCCATGCATGGGTGAGACCCCACCTGGCCAGGATGGAGGGGTGGGGGGCTCTAGGAGACTCAAGCCTCTGAAGCCCCTGTCCTATCCCCCTGCCCACTCCCAGCTTTGGCTTCGGGCTGCCCACATCACGGGCCTACGCGGAGTACCTTGGTGGTTCCCTCCAGCTGCAGTCCCTGCAGGGCATTGGCACGGATGTCTACCTGCGGCTCCGTCACATCGATGGCCGGGAGGAAAGCTTCCGCATCTGACCCCGCAGCCCTTGGCCTGCTCGCCTGCCCAGCCTGGGCCACCCACCCTGCCCACACCTTCTGGGCCAGGCAGGGTGCTACCCTGCTCCACATGCTGCTGCATCTTGGGTCTTAGGGCCCCAAACAGATGGACTTCCATGGAGCCGGGAGCCACCCCTCCTTGACAGGATCCACTGCTTCCCTGCCTCCAGGCCTTGGAGGGGAGGAAGTGGGGACCCTTGAGGCTTCCAGCACCAGCTCCGTCATTCTCGTTCCTGGGGAACCCCCACTTTGACCTGCTGTCTGTTATTAAAGTTCACATTTGGAATGCCCTCTTGGGCCCCGTGTGTGGGGAGGGCAGGTGAGCTTTTGTTTCTGCCCACATTCAAGTTCCCTGGGCCCTTGGGTTAAACTAGTTCATGTCCCAGTCTCTAACTGTCCTGACAGCCAGGAGTAGAATTGGCCCCAAGTCTCTTGCGCATTTTGTTTGGTGGGAGTGGGGGTGAGGGGCGGTCTGGCAGTTTATACAAAGACCTTTCATTCATTTCATGTTACAAATGTTTCTGGGTCCCAGACAACATTGAGGGTCCAAGTGGGCCCAGCTTCAGACCTCAGTTCTGACTCTTCCCTTCCTGGCAGTCACAGGTTCTGGAGGTGAAGGTCACCAGATTTGGCAACCTCCTGAACCACCTGATTGCTGAACCTGAGTAAGGTTAAAAATACTGCTTGCCAGCTGTGCCTGCTGCTGCCAAGGAAAGGAACACACACGATTGTGCCGTGGCAGGCCCCCGAGGACAGTGGGGCCCTGGTGGGGAGGGCAAAAGGAAAAGGCTCTGGAGAGCAGGTGGGGACCCCTATCTTGCTAGGGAAGGAGAAGACAGGCCTGAGGGCCTGCTTGGTGGGACTGGCGATGGAAGTGGAGGTTTTGAGCGAAGACAGGGATTGTATCTGGAGGGCAAATGCCAGGGGGTGGGAAACCACAGTGACTTGCCAGGCTGAAAATCCTGTTGGCTGCAGCAGTGGGGTGAGGCTAAAGAGGTAGGTGGCAGTCAGGGTGAAGGGCCTTGAATGTACAGCCAAGAAGCATGGGCTTTATCCTGCAGGAGGATGGGTTTTAAGCTAGGAAGGGATGTTTCAGGTTGGATTCTCTAGAAGCAGACCCCAAGCGGAGGATTTGTGTCCATGTGATTTGTTGAGAAAGCAGTCCCGGAAGTGAGTAGGGGAAGCCGGAAAGGGAAGGGCAGGAGGCCAGACAAGGATGTGGTCTCAGGCAAAAGTTCCGAGCCAAAGTTCTGCCTCAGAGCTGGAGGCCAGATTGCTAACTAAGCTCCACCGTCACTGATGAACTCTTCCATCTGACAATCATTGGTTAATGTCTGTGTTGGGAAGTGTGAGTGGGGAGGTACTTGAACTTCCAGGCCGAAAAATTGAGTTTTCAGCTCTTTCAGGCAAAACAGCTCTATTAGCCGAGAGGCAGTTTGACAAAGAAGAGCCTCTGGTGCTGGTTTCTGAAAGCACATCAAAGGTAATCTGGGCACAGAGAAGCAACAAAGAGAGATTCCAGGGGATCTATGTAGTTCTAGGAGGAACAGTGTTTCGCACATCAGAAGAATCACTGGTGGAGGGACAGTAGTGAGGAGGTTGGTGCGGTGACCTTGATCAGGGATTTATAAAACCTAGGCTAATCCTTAACTAGAAGGACAGTATTTGTAACTGAAGATGTTGGGTGAAGTCAAAGGTGAGGCACCAGAACCCTGGGTGGATAGAATAACAATCTTGAAGATGAGGGGTGGGGTGGGGAGTGGGAAAAGGCATTACAATTTTAATTTTTTCTTTCCTGACTGTTGTTTGTCTTCTGTTTCTCATGCTGCCAGACAGCTGCATTCACTGCCCCCCACAACTCCTCATTTCCCCAAAGCCAAGTTATCAGCACTTCCCACTGCCATCCCCCCCAAATATCTGACTCAGTTACTTCTTGATCTGTAACCTCAGGCCTTGAGCATTCCACCCGTCTTAGAATTGTTTCGAAGTCCAATAACCAAATTATAAGTCAGAGAAGGTTCAGCGAGTGGCCAAAGGGAATGTTTACTGAGCACCTACCCTGTCTGGCACTGTGCAATACACTTGTTTTATATACATAAGAGCTAGATAAATATGTGGTTTAACCTTCATATAGTTACATGGCTTATACAGTTATATATAGTTTTACCTTCACCTACACTCGGAGAATGGACACACTTGTACAACTTACCCAGAGTAGAGTCAGAACCCAGGATTCCTCACTCATTAAGCCCAAGACACTCTCCATTATGTCCACTGCCTTTGGCTAGTGTCTGTTCAGGGGTCGTCTGGTTTGGGGGCCTAATCATTTCTTTAGAAAGGCTTGATTCTGTGAGAATAATTTATTGGCTGTCCCTAGACACACCCGTCCTGCTTCCCCCACCCCAACCGTATCCTTTTCCCACCCTGAACAAGGAAGGCAGTTTCCTCAATGTTTAAAAAAAGGGGTGATCGGTACTAGGCTGGCGAAGTGGGCGGCGCAGGAGTGGGTGTTGATTCCTGGCTCGAGGCCTGATAATTGGCACGTCTTGGCTTCCTCAGGCACCAGGGCCTTTAAAAAGATCGAGCTGAGTCATCAGATCAAGAAAGTCTTTCTCCTCTTTTCAACTCTAGGGTGCAGCCATATTCTCACACCGAAAGAAAGGAACCCCAGGGCACTCGGCACAGTAAACGTCAAGCTTGTCTTCGGCGCCGCCCACATGGCCACACTAACCAATCACCTCCTGACACGTCACAGACCCCACCCTCCAGCCTGCTGCTGCCTCCGCCACGCGTCGCTGACCCGGAGCTGAAAGCGCTGCGCGGCGCCGGAATCTGGCGTCACTTCCACCACAGCGATGGCGGCACAGGGAGCGTCTGCGGCGATTGCGGCGGCAACTGCAGGGGTCGCGGGGGAGGGCGAGCCCGGGCCCGGGGAGAGTGCGGCGGTCGAGGGGACCGCCCCGTCACCGGGCCGGGTCTCTCCGCCGACCCCGGCGCGCGGCGAGCCGGAAGTCACCGTGGAGATCGGAGAAACGTACCTGTGCCGGCGTCCGGATAGCACCTGGCGTGAGGGCGGAGCAGGGGCAGGGGCGGGGCCTGGGGACGGGTTCTCTGAGGGGCTGGGAGTCGTGGAGGGCGGGGCTGGAGGAAAGAGAAGGCGAAGTTTCAGGCTATCCCGGGCGCCGCCTACAAACCCCACCTGTCAGGCTATCGCAGAATTCTTCTTGTATATAGAGCTTCCTTTCCACCTTCTTGCCCACTGTTAGGCTTCGTTCCCTTTTCTTGTTAACCTTGCTTCCTCGCTGGTCTCTCTTGTCTCTGCGACTTCTGCTTCCATCCGTCCCCTACAGCTGCCAGCGGAGAGGACCTTCCAGAACACAAAAACGAGCTTTCCCTTCCCTTCCATTGCGTTGCCTCATCTTCAAAGTAAACCCCTTAGGATGGCATTCATCTTTGTGACCTCTCTGGTGTCTAGCCACCCCTAGCAAAGGCCATTTCCAGACCAGACCACTCTGTACCTTCCCGAAGACCATATGTCTTTTACCACCTGTGCCCTCTGCCCTTTCTTCCCCTTCTTGTTCACCTGGCTAGCTCCTACTGATCTCTTTAACACCATATTCCCTGCGATGCCATTCCTGACTCCCTTCAGGCAAAGTGAGTCATTCCCTTCTGTATGTTCCTGCAGCATTTTCTTCATACCTCAGCTATGGAATATGTAACGTTATGTTTTCATTGTCTCTCTCTGTCTTTTCCTATCAAAGTGGGAACTTCTGGAGGGTAGGTCTGCTTGTGATTCATTGCTGTGTCCTCTGTACCCAGCAATAGCATAGCATAGGGCCAGACATGCAATGGTTGTCTTACTCATTTGTTGAATGGTATGCTAGTTGTCAGGTGCTATACTACTAAAGCTTTAAAGGCATTAACTGACCCTCTGAGGTGGGCACTAGTATCCCTATTTTACAGATGAAGAAACTGAGGCTCAGAAAGCTGAAATAACTTGCTTAGTTAAACATAGCTAGGAAGTTGAGAGCTAGAATTCTATATAAACCTAGGTTGTCTGACTCCAGAGCCAGCCCTCATGACCCCTGAACAAATGAATGATTGGGTATAGTGAAACAAGCATTGAATTTGGAGCCAGACTTATACCCAGTTAAGTATTAGCTCTTATCACATTTCAACTTTGTGAGCCTGGGTAAGCCTCAGTTTTCTTATCTGTAAAATAAGAATAACAGCTCCATCCTGGCCCACCTCACAGGCGATGATTGAATGGAATGGCAGATGTGGACAGGTGAGGTTAGCTTATGTGTGGCTCTGGAATCTGGAAACTGCTCCTCAGTGTAAAAGATTCCTCTTGTTCCAGCCTTGCCTTCCTTCCTGATGATCCTAGCCTTCTTCCTTCACAGATTCTGCTGAAGTGATCCAGTCTCGAGTGAATGATCAGGAGGGCCGAGAGGAATTCTATGTACACTATGTGGGCTGTGAGTGACTTGGGGTATCCGGGCCTGGGTGGGGGAGAGGGGTGGAAGGGCAGCACCCTCATGGCCCATCCTCACAGTTAACCGGCGGCTAGACGAATGGGTGGACAAGAACCGGCTGGCGCTGACCAAGACAGTGAAGGATGCTGTGCAGAAGAACTCAGAGAAGTACCTGAGTGAGCTGGCTGAGCAGCCTGAGCGCAAGATCACTCGCAACCAGAAGCGCAAGCATGACGAAATCAACCACGTGCAGAAGGTCCGGGCCCCTCCCCTTCCCTGGGGCCCCAGGAGGTTCAGCTACCTCTGCCGACTCCTTTGGGTCCCAGTGCAAAAACCACAGCAGCTCCCATTTCTTAAGCTCCTGCAGTGCGACAGGGACTTCACCTACCTCTTTTTATGTACTCTTTGAAGAGATAAGAAAACTGAGGCTTAGAGAGGGCCGGGGCTTGGCTGTAGTCTCACAGCAAAGAAATGGTACAGCTGGGACTGGAACTCAGGCCTCCTGTACTGATAGCCTCTTTTGTCTCCCGTTGGCTGTGCCACATTAGACAAAATGACTTGAAGTCCAAGGGGAAAGAAGAAAATGAATGACGTTGGGCACTTGCTATTGCCAGGCATCATGCTGAGTACTGTACATGTGTAAGCTCATCATATTCTCCCTAACAATTCAACACCACAAAGATAATTGTTTCCTTTTGTGAATGAGGATGCAGGCTCAGAGAGGTTAGGTGACATGCTTAAGGTCACACAGCTAGTAAAAAGGTGGGCTGGAGTTAGAACAATAATAGCAAACATTAATTGGCTCGTGAGCCAGAATTTTAGGCTAAGTGTTTTACTACATGTCCTCACTGAAGTTTCACAGCAACCCTGTGAGGTAAGCATTATTATTATTCTCAGTTTACAGGGAAGGAACAAACAGGTTTAGGAACCCAGTCAGGAATTAGATTTGCCAACTAGATTGTTCTACTTTGGGGCACAAACCATTAACTGTGGCTTTGACACATCCTAGAAACTCAGGCCATTTGTTTCTAAAACCTGAGTTCTTTTCACCAAGCCAGCCAGCCCCTGGGGGGTTAGTTTCCTGCCACCCTGAGCCTCGGTGTCTTGATTTGTAAAGTGGGGAGTGCAGACGAGAACAGGGTTTGTTGAGCTCTCAAAGCATCGGACATTCATTAGTTCCAGCCAGTGTGCTTTTATCCTTCTGATCGCTTGTGTGCTCTGCGGCATGTTTTTCAAACTGTGGGGTGCAGCTGTTAGTACATTGCCAGATTAGTTCAGTGCATTGTGACCAGCATTTATATTTTTTAAATGGAAGAAAGAAATAGGATAAGACAGAAAATATTAGAGTGCATTGAATTTTATTAAAGGTAAGTATTTCTTTGAGAAACTTTTATTTAACGTACAAATACACATATGTATGTACACAAACATGTCAACTAGTTTATAGTGCTAATTGCACTTTCTACTGTGGGTTGTGATTAAAAGATAATTTGAAATACCCTGAACTAGAAAGTCCTCTCCAGGTCTAAGGCAGCACTGTCCAGTTGGACTTCCTGTGATAAATGTCAAGCGTTCTATATCTGTACTGTCCGGTGGAGTAGCCTCTAGCCACATGTGGCTACTGAGCGCTTAAAAGGTGTTTAGTGTGACTAAGAATTAAATTTTATTTAAACTTAATGAATTTAAAAAGCCACACGTGGCTAGTTGCTACTCGATTGGACAGCTTCTAAGGTTCTCTTAGTTCCCCAACCAGGTTGCACTGGCAAATTAAGTCTCAAAGATGTACCTCCAAGCTGGCAATCAGCAGGGTGAATGACAATGGGCCAATGGTGATAAAGGGTGGATAATCAGCGAGGTAACGATCAGCAAGGTTCTTCAGAGCCTAATTAATGTTTCGTTCTAAATAAATTGCAGCATTTAAGAAAAGTAGTGTTTTTGTAGTTCTTTAATGCATTTACAGAAGAGGATTGTGTCTTGTGAGAGTCTGGGAAATGCATTTTAAAGAGGCCTATGAGCAGGAAAATCTTTCTTCCCTCATCTTTGCGGGGGTTAGGCTCGGAGTTGGACAGAGTGGGGGCCCATGCCCAACTGTGCTAACCTAGGGCAAGTGATCTCACCTCTTTGTGCCTCAGTTTCCTCTTTTGTGCAGCGCGGATAATGAACACTCTTGTCTCAGGCTCACTGTGAGGACCAAATGAAATAACGCCTGTGGAGTGCTTGGCAGCTAGTTCCCAAGGGCAGGTGACCTCCCCTCTCCCTCCTGTTTCTTTTGTGTAAAATAGAAAGAAGAATGTTGTATCTCAGGGTTGCTGAAAGGGTTAAATGAGGCCATATAGGCAAAGTGCTCTGTGGAAGGGGGTTCTGGGTAAAACAGTGGCTCCTTTCTCCCTTCTCAACTACAGGACAAGGCTGCCACCGTCTACTCTGCTGTAGGTCATAGGCCTTGGGTCCCCCCTCCATTGTCTGTCTGTACTTGGTTCCTCCTACAGAGTCAGGCCTAGGAACAGGATGTGCTGTGAGTGTGACATGATTTTTAGTCTCTGCTTTCTAAGGACTTGGAAAATAGGGGAAACCAAGTGGGGGCAGTCAGAGGGTATTATTATTAACCACTGTGTTCCTGACTTGGAAAGGAGAGGGTGTATTCTGCATCTGAACAATCCAGTCAGGCCTCCTGGAGGAGGTGGGCCTTGAAGGACAGGAAGGAGCACAGTGAGAACAATTACACATGCTAGCTCACAAAGCTCTGCCTCATCACACACTCACCTAGCTCACGCTCTGTACTGGGTGGAGTAAACATGTTCTGGCGGCAATAGGAGAGGGAAGGACATTCAAGGAGGGAGGAACTGCATGTGCAAAGGCACGAACGCTGGAAAAAGAGGGGTGTTGATAGCAGTGTAGATTTGAAGGGGCTGAGACTGGAGGCTGGGAATCTAAGGAGGCCTAGTCAATTGTCCAGACCTAAGATGGTTGCAGTGACTATTTGGAGTGGGACAGAGAGGAGAATTCCAGAGAGGGACTGATTCCAGAGGTGTCAGGGAGTCCAGGACTTGGCTGTTAACTGAATGCCAGGCTGAGAAAGAGGGAAGAGTCTTAAGAGCAGGCCTGTTATTGCTCTTGGGAAGTTGGACTGAGATTGATGCTCCTAGTGATGTGGGGAACCCAGGAGGATGAACAGGTTTGCAGGGAGGAAGGATTGAGTTCCTTTCCAGACACTCGAGTCTGATGTGCCTGTGGAAGGAACTCTGGGAGCAGTCTCACAGGCAGGCCGCTCCTTGGGTCTGGTGCTCAGGAAAGAGGTCCAGGTGCGTTGGGGAGTCGGCACCAGTTCCAGCTATGGGCGTGGAGGACAAGATCCATTATTTCATCTGTCTCACAACAAGTTTGGCAGAGCTGGAGTGATCATTGTACAGCTGGAGCTCTTATCAACCCAAGGACTGGACCCAGCCCTCCTGATCCTAGTCCTGTTCATCTGGCAAAAGGTCCAAACTCGGGCATCTGGGGCATCTGGGATGTATGGGTGGGCAGGCAGACGGGAGAGGAGCTTAGACCAGCCAGCTTCAAAACCAGGTAAAACAAGTTAGCTATTTGTGTGGTTCTTACTGTCATTCAGGGGATGAGGTCTGGAAGACAGAAGGGAAGCACTGAGTTCTAGGGCAGGGGAGGGACGGCCTGACCACAACTTCTGTTCACCTCTGTCCGCTGCTCTTTCCTTGCCCAGACCTATGCAGAGATGGACCCCACGACAGCAGCCTTGGAGAAGGAGCATGAGGCGGTAAGCAGGAGCGGGGGTCCTGCCTGTGGGCTCTCCCTCCCTCCCGCTTTCCTTGCCCCAACTGAGCCATCCACTGCCCTGCACTCCCGCCTTGCCCACAGATCACCAAGGTGAAGTACGTGGACAAGATCCACATCGGGAACTACGAAATCGATGCCTGGTACTTCTCACCATTCCCCGAAGACTATGGGAAGCAGCCCAAGCTCTGGCTCTGCGAGTACTGCCTCAAGTACATGAAATACGAGAAGAGCTACCGCTTCCACTTGGTGAGGCTGGGCTGCCTGGTGAGAGAGGGGCGTGGAGGCTGAGGGCGCCTGAAGGGAAGGGAGACAGGTCCAGAGGGGTTGAGCCCAAGGAAAAGCTGCCACGGGCTGAAAGACCTGGATTCCAGGCCTGGCTTTGTCTTTGCTGGAGTGGTGTTGGCCAACTTGCTGCCCCTCTGCAGACCTCAGTTTCCTCTCCTGTGGAATGGGGACAGTAATCCCTGTCTTTACCCCTCCTCGGGTCCCTTGCCTTTCACCACCTTTATCAAGGCTATCCCAGGGCCAGGTTCCTCAGTGCAAGAGAGGAAGCAAGCATGGCCCCTGAGCCATGGGACCATAACGTGTGACAGATGGGAAGCAGTGGTACACAGCTGCCAGGGGCGAGGGGCTTTCATCACTAGCGCAGCAGGGTGTTTCCCCAAGAGTGCAACCTGCAGCAAATGAACGCCGCTTAGGAAACACCGTTGTCATAGATGAGAGCCCTCCAGGGTCCTCTAGAGCCAGGCCGACCTGGACTTGAACCATCTAGCTGCGCGATGTGCAAGCCAGTTACTTAGCCTCTCTGTGCCTTGGTTTCTTCATCTGTAAAATAGGCTCTGTTTCCTCAGGTGGTTGGGAGGGTTACTCCACCTAGGTGAAGTGTTGAGCCCAGGGTATACAGATGGGGAAACCAAGAGAAGCAGAGCCTTGCTGCAAGCCACACAGGGTGAGATGGGGGCACCTAGCAGAGAACCTCAGGGTCTCAAGCCTGTATCTCCCTGTGCCCACCCCCAGGGCCAGTGTCAGTGGCGGCAGCCCCCAGGGAAGGAAATCTATCGCAAGAGCAACATCTCTGTGTATGAGGTAGACGGCAAGGACCACAAGGTGAGCTGGGTGGCGCTGTGGGGTGGGGGGCAAGCACTGGGCACCTCGTGACCATCCTCATTGTCACCAAAGGATAGGGCCAGCCTTAGGATGAGCCTCCACCGGGAAAAGGCGTGTGGATCATGCTTAGCCTGGCACTTGGCCTGTGGCTGGTGCATAGTAATCACGTGGCCCTGTGGTGCCAGCCTCGGGGACTGGGTTTCCGTCTGTCCCTGAGGACCTTTCTCCTGATGGGGTAGTTTAGGTTTGGGCAGTTCTGGAACCCAGAGTGGAGATTGTTGTGCCTGAGGCCACTTCTAGAAGCACTTTCTCTTTCTGCCTGAAGGAAAGATGTTTGTCTTTCCTGGGAGGGAACCGCTTTGTGTAAGATTTCCTGCCTGAGAGCTCGGTGGCTCTGAGGGCTGAGTTCCTTGTTCCTGTCCGAAAGACAGGCAGGGTGGGGCCTTTGGGGCCTGCTTTGTTGTCATTGAGAACCTGGCCTTTGCTTGGTCAGTCTGGGAAGGTCTCCCCAAGTGAGACACTTTCCTGTGGAAGGGCAGTATAGTGTCAGATGAACAGGGCAGGCTTCTGAGTGGCCCCTGGCTTCAGATCGCCCGTCACTTCCTAGCTGACCTTAGACGAGTTACTTAATGTTGTTTGTTCCTGTTTCCTCATGCATAAGGCAGGAGTCATGATAATATTTACCTAATAGGATTCTTAATGGAGTAGATGAGACAACAATGTCAAATACTTAGCACAGGGCCTGGCGTCGAGTAGGTGCTTAGTAAACATGGCCTTTGTTATTTTCGGTGACCTCTTGGAGCTAAACCAGCCTTGTAATATATAAGTTTGGGGAATATCTGCTCTTAGTCTGGCGCTTGCCTGCTGCTCTGCCTTCCTGAGCATAAACGGGGAGTGGGAGGAGACGTGGGGGTTCCTTCCACCTCTACCCTCTGCTGGCTTTGAGGCCTCAGGCAAGCACTTCCCCTCCCAGAGCCTCATTTTACTCCTAAAAAAATGAGACTAGCAATGCTGAGCTCACACAATTGTTGGGTCAGATGAGAGTGGATGTAAAAGGTGTCATAAACCAGAGGGCCCCTTGATCTGTGCTGTGAAGCCAACCTCAGGGTCCCATTGGCCCTCCTGACTTTGGTCTCTGGCCTGGGTGGGTGTCTGGCCCTGCAGCAAGGAGGCTAGTGAAGCCCAGCAGAGGAGCACGGCCAAGTGGACAGGCAGCTCAGGCTTCAGAGTCAGGCTTGAGGCTCGTCCATTCAGCAGACGTTTACCAGCCACCCAGCTTCATGCTCAGCCTTGTGCTGAGTGCAGGGACACAGCTATGAACCAGACAAAACTCATATACCAGTTTGAATCCTGCCCTAGCTCTTGCCAGCTGTGGGGCCTTCAGCAAGCCACTTATCTCCTCTGAGCCTATTTCCTGATCTGAAACATAAGAGTTAAGGTCTGTGAAGATTGAACTCATATTTAGCACTCAAAAGTGGTAGCCAGGATTAGTCCAGCTCTGCCATTACCTCCTCCATTGCTAATAGCTCTCTGGTTTTCAGTTTCCCTGTCCATCAGAAAATGACTCCAAGACGCTTTCCAATTCTAAATACTACTGTTCGGGTGAGGAGCCCACTCCTGACCTGCCTGGCACTGCCTGCTCTCTGGAGCCTGGCACTTGCAGAGCAGGGTGGCAGCTCCTGCCCAGGCCTTGATGGGCCAGTTGGGGGGGTTGTACTTGCTGCCTGAGCCTGCTTCCACCTCCCTCACCCCTCAGATTTACTGTCAGAACCTGTGTCTGCTGGCCAAGCTCTTCCTGGACCACAAGACATTGTACTTTGATGTGGAGCCCTTCGTCTTTTACATCTTGACTGAGGTGGACAGGCAGGGGGCCCACATCGTCGGCTACTTCTCTAAGGTGCTGGGTCAGGAAGCCCAGGTTGAGGGAATGTGGGGAGTGCGAATGGGAGATGGGGCTGAGCCTCCGCAGAGGTCCTGATCCCCCATCCCTGCAGGAGAAGGAGTCTCCAGATGGGAACAATGTGGCCTGCATCCTGACCCTGCCTCCCTACCAGCGCCGTGGATACGGAAAGTTCCTCATTGCTTTCAGTGAGTGGCTCCTGGTCTGTCCAGGAAGGGGCGACTGTGGTGGGGGATCCAGGGCAGGCTGGGTCCTCAAGATCCTTATTTCCACCACTGCCAGGTTATGAGCTATCCAAGCTTGAGAGCACGGTAGGCTCACCTGAGAAGCCGCTGTCTGACCTGGGCAAGCTCAGCTACCGCAGCTACTGGTCTTGGGTCCTGCTGGAGATCCTGCGAGACTTCCGGGGCACACTGTCCATCAAGGACCTTAGGTTAGGGCCCTGATCCCCAGCCCTGTCCAGGGCATGCTGTCCATCAAGGACCTCATGAGGGAGGCTTCCTGGAACCCTCAAAGAGGGAAGGACTCTTCTAAGATTGGCCATGATCCTGTCTCCTTGTCCCCTTTTGTTGTCCCAGCCAGATGCCACAAGGGAACTCTCTCCAGCATCTGCTCTAATTCTTTCTGCAGCCAGATGACCAGCATCACCCAGAATGACATCATCAGCACCCTACAGTCCCTCAACATGGTCAAGTACTGGAAGGGCCAGCACGTGATCTGTGTCACACCCAAGCTGGTAGAGGAACACCTCAAAAGTGCCCAGTATAAGAAACCACCCATCACAGGTGGGTCGGGGGCTTCCCAGGGTGTGTGTGGTGGAGGGTAGGTGTAAGGCCTGCTGGGAGCCAGAGCCTCCTTTCTGCTGTCACTTGATCCCAAACCAGTCTGACCAGCTCTCCGACCTGAAGCCTGGGGCAGGCTACTCATTCCTGGGCTTCCCTGCCCCCTCCTTAGGACTCAGTGTGCCCCTGTTCTCACCTAGAGGTGAAACCTGGCCTGGGCCCAGAGGCCTAGCTCTGCCTCTCATGCCTCTTCTCCCCACAGTGGACTCTGTCTGCCTCAAGTGGGCACCCCCCAAGCACAAGCAAGTCAAACTCTCCAAGAAGTGAGTGGCCTCTGCCCCTGCTGCTGGACCATGCCTCCTTGCCCCCTAGCCTGTAAATATGTACAGACCTGTTTCATCATTTTTTTAATAAAGTAAGTTCTGCTGGTGGCTCTGGACTTCGGAGGTGAGTGGGAGGCCAAGAGCTGATTTTTTTTTTTTTTTTCTGAGGGCGATTGGCCCTGAGCTAACATCTGTGGCCAATCTTCCTCTTTTTGCTTGAAGAAGATTCGCCCTGAGCTAACATCTGTGCCAATCTTCCTCTATTTTGTATGTGGGTCACTGCCATAGCATGGCCACTGAGCCGTGTAGGTCCCTGCCTGGGAACTGAACCTGGGCCAACAAAGCAGAGTGTGCCAAGCTTAACCACTAGGCCACAGGGCCGGCCCCTGATGTTCTTCATTTCACATCACAGACACAGCCAGTTATGCTCAAAACATTTTATTCCTTCTTGCTCCTTTTACCCCCCATCCCAGATCCAAGCCCGAGCTCAGTTCCGGTGGGGGCTCAGTCCTCCGGAGTCCAGGAGTCAGGGCTGAAGGGGGGCATGGCAGCCAATGAGGCAAGATTGAGGCCTTTTCTGTCTTTGAAAACATGCTGCCCAGAGGCAGCCCCAGCCCAGAAGACAGGAAGAGGGTGAAGTGATGGGGCTCATCAAGCAGAGCAGGTGGGGTGCTGGAGCCAGCCCTTCAGCAGCAATCAGCTAGGCAGCTGCCCAGTCTTCTAGAAAGAGAGTGAGGAGCCAGGGCCTCTTTTCATAGCTAAGGGTCCTTGGGGGCTCCATAGGAGCCCAACCAATAGGCTTGTGGATAGCAGGTGTAGGTGGCCAGAGGTTCTAGCCAGTACCACAGGCAGTAAAACTCCTAACTCTGGATTTAGTCCCAAAGAACAGACCCAGAAGAGTGGACTCAAAATTCAGGATGGTGCCCTGAACTCCCACAGGGTCCTGGGAGGAAGGAGTGGCTCAAGCCAGGCCCAGGCCCACAGAATGTCAGGGAGCGGCAGGTCCATTCAGAGGAACAGGTGTCTATCCTTGGGTGCAACGTGGAAGTTCTGGAAGCAGAGTCAGCTCCTAGGGTGAGTAGCTCAGTGCTCGTGCCATGCACCGAGGAAGCCCAGGGTCAGGCCTAGTGGCAGCAGCAAGATGGGCCCCAAGAAGCCCTGGGCTGCAGCAGAGTTGAAGGCCAGATGGTTGCTGCAGAGGTTGCTGTCGGGCTGGGACTCGTGGATTTGGGGCACCACACGAGGCTGGAGCTTTGCAACATGGTGGTTAATCCAGGAGGCATAGCTGGAGGTCAGAGTGTACACACCAGGCCTGTTGGGGGCCCCACAGGCATCGCCCCAGCTCACAATGCCTGCCAGGTACCAGAGGCCCCCCACAGGACAGGAGAGTGGGCCCCCAGAGTCACCCTGAGGAGAAAAGCCATATCACGGCTGTTAGGACCAGGACCCAGGCCTTCAATCATCCATGCCAGCCCCATCCAGCCCTCATCTTCCAAGATGCGCTTGTCTCAGCCATTCCCCTGGACCCCCTGAATTTACCTGGCAGGCATCCTTGCCCCCCTTTACATGGCCAGCACACACCATGTCCTCCTGAATAAAATGGGGCTCATCGGGCTTGGCGTTGATGTTGTACAGGCAGTTACATGTCTCGCGACTAATCAGTGGCACCTCAAGTTGCTGCAGTGGCCTGGGGGCCTGGAGGCTCACTGTGGGGGCAAAAGATGCTTACCCAGGGCCTTCTACCCTGAGTCCGGCTCCCCTCCATGCCTCTAGATGTCAGCGCCCACCTCACCTGAGGGGGCCACATGGCCCCATCCGGTGACAGTACATTGGAGGCCATTGGGGAAGGAGGCGTTGGCTGCAGGGAGGCAGATGGGCCGGATGTAGCGGGAGAAGGTGATGGGGCTGCTGAGACGGAGGAGCGCAATGTCGCCCTGGGAGCCCTCCTGGCGGTAGCTGGTGTGGGAAATGATCTGCGCCACGGTACGGACCTGGGCCTCAGTGGAGTAGGAGTCCAGCTTGTCGGCCCCCAGCTTTACCTCATAGTCTTCCTTGCGGTGCTCCCTGTAGGCAGAAGGGCAAAGGCTGGGACCCAGGAAACCTGTCCTAGCTCCCTGATCCCTGTTGCCTTGTAGCATCCCACCCCAGATTCTCATGCCAGGCGAAGGACCTTTCAGGCCCCAAACAGCGCCCTGGTTTTATCCTGTCACCCCTGGCCTTCACTCCTGATACCCCTAGACACAATGCAGAACCCCAACCTCTGACCTAGACTGATCTCTAAACTTTGGGCCTCCAGCCCACTTTTGACTTCCCTGCCCCCCATCCAGTTGGTACCTTGGGAAGCAGTGAGCAGCCGACAGCACCCACTCCTCAGACACAAGAGAACCGCCACACACATGGGTGCCATCATAGGTGATGCTGACCTGCCAGGGCCACTGGCCAGGGGCTGCACTGCCACCACCTGTGACGCGTGCTTGGGAGGCCATGCCGCACAAGGCTGCTCAGGGAGGAAGGAGAGCAAGTCAGGCCCTTCTGGGGCCCCCACACCAGGTCCTTAGCCCTGCCACTCCCCATATAGCCCAGGAGATCTGGTTTGGAGCTTGGGAAGTGAATTCACAGAAGCCAGCCAACCCTCTGTCCCCATCCCACTGCTCACCAGTCATGGTCAGTTCTGCCCCCTTGCCATCCTAGACCCACTACCTAATTCAGGTCTCACCCGGCTTCCTTCCTCTCAGGCCTTCCTGCCTTCCATCCCATCCACTCCTTATAAGTCTGAAGATCTTTATAAACCACAAATCTGGCCAGGTCACACCCCTGCCTAAATCCTTCCCCGGCTCCACACTGCCTTTAAGATACATTCCAGCCCTTCCATGACATTGACATCTACTCCAGCCATCTCTCTGGACACTTCCTGTCGCATACATGGGGTCACATACCTGTTCGCCTCTAGATCTTTACTTATCCAGGTCACTCTGCCTAGAACACCTTTCCTCATCCCTACTGTGCTCAGCAAACTTCTCTTTGCCTATGGAAACTGTGCAAATGTCAGCCTCTCCGGAACCTGCCCTGACTCTGCTGGCTGAGTTAGGCAATGCCTCAGAGCTCCCAGGGCCCCGTGCTTCCCCAGCACTGCCCGATCACACAATTGTTCCCGTGTCTATGACTGTGTCTGCTTCAACACACCAACCTGGGCGTTCCCTAGCGGCAGGGACTAGAGCAGATCCCAGGTGCCCAGCGCCCAGCACAGGGCTGGGCACACAGAGGGAGTTGTGGCTGTGTGTTGAACAGATATACAGAACAGCCGGGCTCCCATGGTGTGAATGTCTAGTTTCCAGGACAGCCCCACCCCCACTGAGGCCACTGTTTGAAGCAGGACCTAACTGCTCTTCACAAAGTCACCTTCCCAAGAGCATAGAAAACTGCCCAGCCAGGCCCCTCCTCCTGATAATAATGACAATAGCTACTATTTAGTGACTGTTTAAACAATGCCAGGCCCCAAAGGGGCTTTCACTTCCTTTATTTTCTTGACTCCTCATACAGCCCCAGGAGATAGACATAATCAACTTCATTTTAGAGGTGAGAGGACTGGCTAGTAAGTGGTGAAGCCCGGATTGAAAACCTGATTTGGAGTCCGGTGGTGTGCCTTCCAAGAAAGGAGACCCTTGGTTTGTTTCTCTCCAAAGGACCCACCTTTGGAGTCAGACCTGGGTTTAAATCCTAGCTCTGCTGCTTAGGGCTGTGTACCCTTGGGCAAGTCACTTCTGTGTGCCTCAGTTTCTTTATCCATAGAACGAGGGCTTATAATCCTATCTCACAGAGCTATTGTGAGACTTAAATAAGGGACTTAAATTAGACAATATGGGTGGGCGAGACAGCCCTGCAGAGAGAGGGTCAGGCACTCATTAAACACTCCATGGGAATCTGAGTCCATGTCCCCTCCTCTTCCCCTCCCCTACCGTCCCGGCAAGCCTCACCTTCGGCCCCGTCAGCTCCTGGAGGGAAAGAGAAAGAGGGAGAGGTAAGCAGAGAAGACGAGGTGCCAGACCCCTTAGCACCTGCCGCTTCTTGGGAGTGCCGGCCCCCCCAGGAAGCCAAAGCTGAAGGGAGAGGGAGAAGTCAAGCGCGAGGGAGGCCCAGCCCAGGGTTCTTGAGCCCAGAATAAGGGACGTGCCCCATAAAAGGGTTATACTACCCTCGGCCCCTGTGCACCACCCCTCCCCGCGTCCCGCGCTCCCCGCCTGCACATACTCACCCATCCCGGACTGGAATAATCCGAGCAAAAGCAGAATGGCCACAGCCTCCAGATGCCCAGACCCTAGGCCCGCCCTCTGGGCCATGGCCCAGGATGAGGGCCCCTGGGGAGACACCAGGCACCCACAGGAAGGGACCTAGGGCTGGTTTCAAAGGCAAGATCCAGATGTTAGGTCCAGACGGAAGGGATCCCGGAATCCACACCGGGAACGGGGAGCAGGTGTCCAAGGCTGGCTTTGAAGGCACGGAGCAGGCACAAGAGGAGACTGTCTCCACAGCCAGCAGTGAGGACACGTCTCTAGCACAGCCTGGCTACGCAGAGACCTTCCAGAGTGGCGGCTCTTTGGAGAAAGGCACCTACCTGCCGGCCCCTCCCCTGGCCCCGCCCTCCTGCTCAGCTCTGTTGGCTTCATTTGCCACCAAAGTGCTGAGTCCTCTCAGACCCCTAGACTCTTCGTGTGTGTGTGTCTGTGTCTGTCTGACAGACAGAGAGACAGAGAGAGAGATCAGCCAGAGAGCAGCCCCGGGCAGGACTGGGAACCCTGAGGGCCTGACTCCCTGGAGTGCTACCCAATTGCTGTTTGCCCCAGGTTTTTCAGGTCTCCCAGACAGTTATGTCCCCCCAGGGCCTGGCCCAGCCTTTGTTATCATCGGGCCACAGCCACTCCTGCCTCCTTCTCTCCTTAGGCCTGGTGTCTGAACCCAGGACACCCGGGTCTGCCCGGGGCTAGGGCCATTTCAGGCTTCTGTGAAGCCGGCAGCCTCATCCGCTTGTGGTGAGGTGTGGTGAGCGTGTCTGGCAGTGCCAATCATCCCACAAATATTTACTGAGCACCCACTGTGTTCCAGGCATGGGAGACAAAGCAGACACCGTCCCTGCCTTCCCTGAGCTCACCCTGAAGTAAGGATGACAGACTTGAATCAGATAGTCACACAAGCAATTACAGAATAATTTCAAAGTAGAAACTGTGATGGAGAAAGAAGAATGGGGGCTCTGGGAGCCATTCACAGGTGCTTGACATGGCTGGCATCAAGAAGGGATCCTCGAGGAAGTGCCTTTAGAACTGAGACCTAAAGGGGTTATGAAAAGGTGTTAACAAGGCAGAGCTGGGGGAAGGGTGTTTCAGGTGAAGCGTTCTCATGTGGAGGGCGCAGGTGGCACAGGTTTGGGGGAAGGAGGCCCGAGTGACCGGGTTGGGGGCCAGGTGCACCCTCTGTCAGTGTATGAGTCTGTGGGCACTGGGAATGTGTGTTGGCTTCAAGCTTCAGAAACACAGACCCCTGCTTCCCCGCCTACCTTCCATAAGACTAGACCGCCGAGCCAGAAGTTCAGGACCCAAACCAGAGGGTGGGGAATTACTGGAGTGAGGGGACAGAGGCTGACTCCGGAAGGCGTCTAAGCTGGGGAAGAGGGGGCAAGATATGGCATTGTGGGTGGGTTTAGGTAGTGGATGAGGTATATTAAATGTTTGTGGGGGATGGCATATGAGTGATGGGCTGGGTATGGGGAGCAGGGGGTGATGTCTGTCCCTGTGCAGATTCGGGGGACTATTCTTTTTGGGACCTGGTAGCTAAAGATAAGCCTGGCCCTTCAACAACCTCTGCCCATCTCCTCAGTCTCCCAAGCAGAACTTCCAACTTCCCTCTAGGTCTCCCCTCCCCCATCCTCTGCCTATTCAACCCAGAGATTTGACTGCAGCCCGGGGTGACCCCTCTGCACCCTCATCAGCTGGCTTCCACCCCAAGCACCCCCCTTTCCTCATTTGCCCTTTTTCTGTGCTCAAACATCACCTCCTCTATGACCCTTTCCTGACCCTCAGCCAAGGGTGTCCATGTGTGTCCCCCACTACACTGGGAGCACTTCGTGGGCTTATCTATCAAACCTCAGCTGTGCCCTGACTTAGTAGTCAGCAAGAAATGTGCTCGAGTTAATGCAGGGAGCAGCACTGGTTGGGGGAGGGGAGGGAGTGGGATGTACACACACACAAGCATGATGGGGCCCAAACCTGGGGGCTCTGGGCAGGGCCTGAAAGTGGTGGACCCTTGAAGGGTTCAAGTGTCATGTGTGTGTACTGGGGACACTGGAGGTGTACACTTTGGGGCATCATTCATCAGGGTGTGTTATGGGGGGCGGCTCCCTGTGGATATAAGATATGGTAGACAGACCCTGGAATCTCAGAGTGCTGGACCCTTCCTCTGACCCTCACTCTCAGTCTTTCTTGTTCTGGGGGGAGGGGCAGCAGGGTCTGAGCTAGGGCTGAGGTGTCCAGCAGGTGCTGGGGATGCTGATTCCATTGGAGAGGTGACACACACTCAGCTGGCCACCCAACCTCCAACACCCTGGGGCAAGAATGAGGGACAGCTGCCACGTTATCAGGGACACATTTCCTGGGAGCCCAAGGCTTGACTCACAGAGACCCAGGAGGGAGCGTCCCTATCCCTGGGGCTTCCCCCAGCCCCTCAGGCTGCCCCCAGCAATGTCACCAGGCCACGTGTCTGTGGTTACACCTTTATTGTCTGCTCCACTGCCCCCAAGGATTCCAGGGCCTGAAATGGCGGGGCACTGAGGCCCAATGATCTGAAGCCGCTGCACTCTAGGTGGGTGGGGCGTTGTGGAGATTTTGACAAAGGAACAGAGCCGGTTGGGTCACATTCCAGCCCCACTGGGCGGGAAGTGGAAGGCTGGAGGGGGCTGGCGGGGGACAAGGAGAGGTAGCCCAGGGACCCAGGCCCCCTCAGCCCTGGATCAGGGGCATCAGTAGCAGCAGGAACAGAGCAGCCTGAGGGGATCCTGAGGCCCTGGCCATGTCTGGGGGGCAGAGATCGCTGCCTTCAGGGGGCCAATAGGAGCCACTGGGGGGCAGGAAATGGGCCTCCCCCACTGTCTGAGAGATCCAGACTTCTTCAGGGCCAATGGCAGCGAACAGCTCCCTGCTCCCGCGAACAGCCAAGCCCACAAGGACCCAGGAGCCCCCCTCAGTCTGGCACAGGAGCGGAGGTGCTGAGGTCACCTGCAGTGTCAGAGCCAAGGCCAAAATCGTCTCTCACCCTCCTGGTCCTCTGCACCTTCTCCTAAAGTCCAGCCACAAAGCACTGCTTGTCTCCATCCTTAGGCATCCTGGCCCCTGGTCTCTCTCCAAGGTCCGGCCAGAAAGCAGTGCTTCTTCCCATTTGGGGCCCAGTACCCAAGAATTCCAATCCTGCTCTCTCTCTAGGGTCCAGCTGCCCAACACTGCCTCTCCCCTCCCTGGACCAGGATGCCCAGGCCCTTGTACCTCACACCTGTCCTCCTGCCCCTCTGCATACAGGACACAGAGAGTCCCAGGGGGCAGAATGCCCTGATAGAGGCAGTGACAGAGTCGTGGTGTCAAGATGGAGACAGCAGCAGCCACAGGGACTAGAGAGAAGAAAGAGGGTTGTCCCAGGGATTCTGGCCTCCAGTCACCTCTCACCTCCAGGACCCAGGGCTCTCACCTCGGTCTTGGGGGTCCTTCCAGCCCAGCACCCAGCAGCTGGCCCCCAGGGGGATACCTCCTGGGTGAAGGCAGATGGGCAAGGCTGATGGGGAGGGCTTCACCCGGGAGCTCAGCTCCAGAAGGGCCAGGGGGGGCCGAAGTCCCAGGTGCCGGGGCAGGCGGATGCTGATGACCAAACGGGATACCTGGTGGCCCTGTGGGAGGGGGCTGGCCCCTGCCCGGCCCAGGTACACTTCAATATAAGGCACTGTTGTAGAGCCCAGCCTGTTGGAACAAGGCCCAGTGTCACCTCCTGTCCCCCCTGCTCCTGATTGCTACTAAAATTCTTCCCAGCCCAGGGGAAAGTGTGGAATGAATCTCCAGGGTCATTCCACCAACTCTCTCATTATTCCTCCCTCTGAATCTCTCTTCTGTCTCAAAACACTTCACAGCAATTTCCCTGCGCTGTAAGAGCCCTCAATGGCAAGAGTCCTTTGGTCCATCTCCAATTCTTCCCTCTTGCCCAGGAGATAAGTGAGACCCACCTGAGGACACAGTGAGTGGCTGCCAGGACCCAGCCTGGGGCCACGAGGATCCCAGTGCAGACTCGATCTCCAGCCACATGCACCTCTGCCAGCCAGGGCCACAGGACCCCCATCAGAGCGGGCTCTGGCCGCAGGCCACAGGCTAGGGAGAGGAGGTGACCACCTCAGTGGGGACCCCACAGCTGACCCCTGAAGCCCCTACCATGGGTCTAAGCATCACCAGGAACTAAGCCCCAATGGTCCTCCTCACCACCATGCTCTGTGTGTGGGGGACAAGTCTGTATCTCAGTCTCCTCCCCCTCAGGGCCCCAGTCCCAGGCCAGCTGGTCCTCTAGGTAGGCTCCCCGAGTCACATGGCTGATCCACGGGCCATGGGTTTGCAGGGGGAAGAAGGCTCTGGGACGTAGGCAGCCACTGGAGAAGTCTCTGATTCCAGCCAGGAACCAGGTCCCCTCCTCCCGGCACAGAAGGCTCCAACTCGAGTCGTTCTGTTGCAAGAGAGCATGTGCGTTGCCAGCCTCTGTGTGAGTGTGCGCAAGTTGGTGAGAGTGTATCAAAGATCCTGGGGCTTTCCTGGACTCCACAATCTCCTGTACTCGGACATAACAGGTCCCACCTCCTCCAAGCCAGGCTCCAATACTAATCTATATAAAAAGTCAGCCCTTGCTTTAGGATTCTCTTTAAACCGAAGGGTAGCAAGAAGGCCCAACATCGCCCTGGGCCCGCCTCAGGCCCCTCCCGAAAGTCCTCCAGGACCCGGCTCCGCCCCCAGAGCGCTCAGCCTCATTCCGAGCCCCCTCGGCCCCTCTGGGTCCTCCTCAGACCAGCAGGCTCCGCCCCCGCCGCTCACCCAGCAGCGGCCCGCCTCCTCCTCCTCCTCCTGGTAGGCGGGGCAGAGCGCGTGGGGCGGGTCTCCCGGTAGCGGCACTGACGCCCCCTGGCGGCCGTACAGGCAGTGACACCACCAGCCGCCCAGCAGCTCCGCCTCAAGCAGCGTGCTGGGGCCAGACGCGGGCTCTGGGAGGGAAAAGGGAGCGAGGCCGCGCTGCGGCCCAGTCGGGCCCCGCGCCGCCCACCTCGCCCAGCGCCGGGCCCCTGCTCACCCCCGCGGCCCCAGCGACCCAGGCGGCAGCGGCTCCCGGGCAGGAAATAGTGTTCTGGGTGCGGTAAGCATACTGGCCGCGGGGCTGCGCTCAGATTCACGGGCGCGCGCAGCTGCAGCAGCGCCAGGTCCGAGGCGTCGTCCCACGAGGCGTTCTCATGCGGCACGAGGTGCGCCACCTGCTCCGCGCGTGGGCGCGAGGGCAGCAGCACGCGCCAGTTGTCCAGGTCGCGGGGCTGGCGGTCTGAGTTGATGAGGCTGTGGGATAGGGAGACTGGGGACGTGGGCCGGATCCTGCACACTCAGCTCGAAACCTCGCACTCCGGCTTAGGCTCTAGCCTAGGCGAGGATCCTGCATCCCTGGCCTGAGGCCTGAGAACTGCGTACTCAGACCCCTGCATCCTGGATGGAACTTATACTACCCTTCTACTTGCCCCCAATAGACTAGGACCCCGCTTTGCGAGTTGGATCCTACATCTCCCAAGGGGACCCCACATCCTGACCCCGCCCAGGGAAAGAGCTGGGGCCGTGTAGACAGTGTCTCAGGCTGATGGGGGGGGCAAGAATCTGTGTTTTTACTCACTCCAGGAAGCAGCTGGCAGGTGCCAAGACCCAGCTTTCAGACACCAGCGCCCCATGGCAGGGTTTGGATCCTGGCACCATCACCTGGGCTTCCCAGGGCCAGGACCCTGGCCGCGGGGCCTTCCCACACTCTGAGGGGTGAGAGGCCTGGGTCAGGGGGCCTCCTGAACCCCCAGCCCTTTCCACTCCAACTCAAATCTCTCATGTCCAGCTGACATCCAGGAGTCTTGCCCCCTCACCTGGCAGGGCGATGGTGCAGTTCTCATCCGTGGCCTCCAAAGGTCCTGACTGGGGCTCCCGGGACTGGGGGGGAAAGGCAGGCCCCGGCTCTGACCCTATCACCTGTTCCTGTATCCATGCCTCATAGGGAGCCACAGCAGTGAAGACTCCAGGCCGGTTCCTCCGCCCACAGCCAAAGCCAAAGCTGGTGATTCCTGCCTGGAACCATCGGCCACCTTCCTCACAGACCAGGGGTCCCCCAGAGTCTCCCTGATGATAGATGACTCAGTGTCAGGAGATCAGCTCAGGGACCCAGCACTTATACCCACCAGCACCTCACAGAGTTTCTACACCTCTTCTTGATGGCTCAACATACAGCCACCTTCTCCTAGAAACCTGCCTTGGCTGTGCCTTGTTCTCTGTATTCCCTACAACTCTAAACAGAAGAAAGCCTTGTAAAGCAGAAAGGTTTATGAGCGGCCAAAGCCGGGAGCACCAAGCTAATGTATTAAAGGCCATGCCAGAGAGGCCTGCAGGTCTCATTCAGAGCCAAATGATTCTTGTTCATTAAATAGTTCAAATAAACCCTGTCTTGGGTTTCTGAGTTCACCCAATTGATAAAGTAAATCAGAGATGCCATCATGCAGGAGGAAGAGGCTGTTAGAAATAGGCAATCTAGGGGCTGGCCCCGTGGCTTAGCGGTTAAGTGCGCGTGCTCCGCTACTGGCAGCCCGGGTTCGGATCCCCAGCGCGCACCGACGCACCGCTTCTCTGGCCATGCTGAGGCCGCGTCCCACATACAGCAACTAGAAGGACGTGCAACTATGACATACAACTATCTACTGGGGCTTTGGGGGGAAAATAAATAAATAAAAATTTAAAAAAAAGAAAAAGACATAGGCAATCTAAAAGCAGCAAGAAGGGACAGTTTGAAAGCAAGTAAGGAGGAAGAACTACAATGAACAGACACTAAACCAATGCCTCTGGGGCCATTTAATGCTGGGGCATTGTCCCTAAGACATTTCTGTAATCCAGGTCGGGCATCTCTGTGACCTGACGAGAGTCACAAAGAAGGTTCAGAATCATCTAGAACTGTGCTGTCCAATATGGTAGACACTAGCCACATATGGCTATTTAAATTAAAATTAATTAAAATGAAATAAAATTAAAAATTCATTTCTCAGTCACCCTAGCCACATTTCAAATGTTCAATAGCCAATGTGGCTAGTAACTACCATACTGGACAGCACAAAGAACATTTCTATCATCATAGGAAGTTATACTGGACAGTGCTGGTCTAGAGGAATTTGAATTGTTTGCAATCCTGTTCAAGAAGGCAGGGGATTATGTCCACAGGTCCTGGAACCTCATAATTGAGAGGGACCCTGAAGACCATCTAGCTTGAATTCCCATCACCACCAGGCATGCTTGAGTGCCCTCAAAAATGTGTGTCATTTGAGGAAAGTTTCTGGGTTAAAATATACTATGTTTTGGCCTTCAGCAGGTTATCTGGAAGATTTCCTTCTGTGAAGAATTAATTCATTTTTTTAAATAACTATTTATCGAGTGTCTACTAAGTAACAGGTGCTGTGCTCTGAGCTGGAATGTGGGATTATAATAATAATAATAATGATAATAATAGCTAATACTTATTTAGCTCTTATTAAGGACCAAGCACTGTTCTAAGTGCTTTCATGTATACAAATTCATTTAATCGTCGTAACTACCCTGTGAGGTGGGTAACACTATCATCTCCATCTTCCAGATGAGAAAGTCTGGACATGGAGTGGTTAAATAACTTGGCCAAGGTCACACAGCTAATGAGTGGTGGTGCTGGGCTTCCAACCAGGCCAACTCACTCCAGAGTGACCACTGCACTATACTGCCATAAATAACAGTGCCCACTTGTTGAGACCCAAATTCTGTCCATTTATAATCTTCACATCAATCCTATCCATTGGCAGTCTTGCCCTCTTTTTGCAGATGAGGCTCAGAGATATGAGAGAGAAGAGATCTATTTCTAACACCACTTCCTATTGGTTAGGGCTCTGCCTGGCCCTGTTGGGCAGGTGCAGGGACCTCCTCTCACCTGGCAGGTGTCCTTGCGGCCCTCCCGGTAGCCAGCACACAGCATCCCTGGCAATAGCTGGAAAGTGAGGTTGAAGGGCCCGGGCCGGCTGTAGAGACACTGACAGGCAGTCTCTCCCAGCAGCCTGAGCTCTACTTCTTGTAGCACCCAGGGGAGAGGCAGGGGGTCTGCAGGCAGAACCAGAGAGCAAATGCTGTGAGGCAGGTAGGGAGTGCCCTGCTCCCCAGGGCTCAGCTTTGTCCCCTCCAGCTGCCTCCTGGAAATCTCTTTCTAGATGCCCCATGGCACCTCAGCGCCCCACATCCAAAACCAATCATCACCTCCTCCTGCTCCTCTCTGTTCTTCTTCCTACATTCTCATCCCAGCATGGCCCCATCAGGCATCCATGGAGAGCTGCCATGGATGGTTGTGCACTGCACAAAGGTCCCCAGCCAACAAAGGATGCAGGCGGGGGTTAAAATCACTAAGCTCTGAGCCCTGACGTGGGCTGTGTCGGTCCTGAGGGGGCACGCTTTTCAACAAAGACATCATACAGACTGAATTACCAAGCCTGGAATCTGGGTGTCATCCTTGACCCATCTCAACTTTCCCTCCCCAATCACTTCCCAAGTCCAGAAAACCTCTCATTTGTGACTTCTTGGCATTTTCACTGCAACTGCCCGAGTTCAGGAGCCACAACTTTGAGCCTAGACGATTGGCTCAGCCTCCTCACTGGTCTGTTCCCCAACCCACCCTTCACTTGTTGCTGCCGGCGGAATTTTTTCAAAGCTCAGCTCTGGTCTTACCAGGAACAAGCAATGGATTCCACTGTCTAAACCTGAGGCCTCAGCCCTGTCCTGAGGTGAACGTAGTTTTGATGGAAACAAAGTCTCAGGATCCAGAAAGGGGTGGGGGAGCTACTTCCCTCCCCACCGGGAATCCTGAGAGGTCAGGTGATGGCTGAGGCTGTACTCAAGGGTCATCCAGGGAGGTTTGGGATTGATTGTCCCAGGGCTTTCTGGAGCTGAGGGGTACTCAGGCCCTTAGTCTGACCTGAAGGCCTTGGTGGTCCAGCCCCAGCAGCTTTTGCAGCCTCTGTTTCCTCCATCCCCTCCACTCCAGCCTGGCAACCTGGCCCTTCTCCATCCACTATGCCTCACCTGGGTCCCCAGGATGGCGTCCATTTCCCCCCAGTCCACATTCCTATAATGCCAACTAATGTGTTCTCTTCACAAAACCTCCCCAGAAATCTCCTGCTCTGGGTGCCCTTTGTCAGGATGGCCTGGCCCCCTCTGCACAGACTTCTTAGGTGCTCAGAATGACCCTTCCTTGTCACTTCCTGCCCTGAGGGGCCCCTGCAAGCAGAGGCTGTGGCATCTCCTCCTGAAGCCCCCTCGCCAAAGCCCCGGGCACTGCACAAGTCTGATTGCAGCAGATGTGGAATAATTGTGGGGCCTTGCTGACATGGAAAGGTAGCACTGGATAATGAGGATGATGGGGGATGGAAAAGTGGTCTATTTCACCCCACCCCCCGCCCGCTTACATAGGTGTTTGCTTATTTATTCAATTTATTGTTTGTCTCCCTGCTAGAGTGTAAGCTCTGAGAAGGCAGGGATTCTGGCTTATGTTCACTGGCGGATCTCTAAAGCCTAACGGTGCCCAGCACAAGGAGGTGCTCAAGAAATGTGTGTTGAATGAATGAAAGACGGACTGAACGAACCAGGGTGAGTAGGGAGAAGACAGGAGGTTGGGAAGCAAAGAGATGAGTGGGGGAGGTTAGGATGGGAGGAGGAGGGACGGGAGGAAAGAATGGCAGAACATGCATATAGTAATATGCCAGGGGCTGTGCTGCAGTGCCCGGGGCACCTAGGGTACAAATATCTAAAATGCATTAATTACCGCTATGCTAGGCACTGTGCTATAAACTTCACGTGGGTTTTCTCATTTAACCCACACAACAACCCCATGAACTGGGCACTATTTTCCTCAATTTTCAGGGGAGGAAATGGACTTAAGTGAAGTGCTTTGTCTGAAACAGCAGAGCTGGGATGGGAACCCTAGTCGAATCCTAAATCCAGGAAAAAAAAAACTAGAAGGAAAGGTGAGGAGGAGGGAATGGAGGGATGATTCAGTGGTCTTAGTTTGAGAGCCCTTGGGGCGGAGGGTAGATGCAGATAGGCACGGCACTTACCGTGGCCCAGCAGAAACCCGCCCTCCAGGTTCCGCCCGAGGCCCCGCCCCGTGGGCCCGCCCTGCCGGGGCCACCGCTTTTAGGACACGCCCCCAAGGTCCCGCCCTGAGGACCGCTCAGTAGGCTCCACCTCTGCGATAACCTCCCTCCCCGGACACCCTAAGCCTTGCTCACCCGCCTCCTGCACGTCGCCCCAGCCCGTGGCCCAGCAGGCTGTGCCATGAGCGAAGCGGTGCGAGGCGCGGGGCAGGCAGACGGGCCGCACGGCGGGGCCCAGGCTGGCGGGCGAGGCCAGGCGCAGCAGGGCCAAGTCGGAGCCCAGTTCCACGCTGCTGTAGTTGTCCGGCACCAGGATGGCGGCCACTGCGCGGACCTGCCCGCCGTCCAGGGGCCCGTCCTGGGAGTGCACGCCCAGCAGTACTGACCAATCGGCCGCGGGCTCCAAGGTCCCGTTCCTGCGCCGAGGGCGAGGCGGGAGGGGATTAGCTTGACCCTCTGGAGGGTGGGGGCTCAGAGCCGGGGAGAAGGTGGGGTCAGCAGGAACCCAGGAGGGGCGGAGTCGGACCCAGATTTGGTGCTGGGGCGATCGAGGTTGAGATACACTCTTAAAAGGGGAGGAGCGAATCTGATTTGGAGGTGGTTGATTAGGGGCATTGGAAAGATGAAATTCAGACTCGGATGTCTGGAGAGCGGTGGGACAGGTCTGCTGGCGGCACCACCACGCTCAGAACCAGGATACCCCGTAGAGCACCTTGGGGGAGAGCGAGGAGGCGGGCTCGGCTCCAAGTTAGCCTTGAGTACGCAGGGGTCAGGCTTTGGGCTGTGCTTGGCTTTTGAAGGAGAGGGGCTGGACAAGGGCGAATACTCACTTCACGAAACAGTGAGCAGCCGAGAGGACCCAGGAGGGGGCGATGAGGGAGCCCCCGCAGATGTGGCCCCCCCTCTGATGCAGGCTCACCTGCCACGGCCAGGTGCCCAGCTGCGCGTCTGAGCCCCCCATGATGCGGGCAGAGGGCTCAGGGCGACCGCAGTCTACAACGGCGTACCGAGGAGGTCATGGTTCGCTCCTGTCCCCCATGCCAGATGCACGGGTAACTCAGGAGAAAGCCCCCTCCCTGACCCCGCTTCACCTTGCCCCCTGAACAAATAACAGAGAGGACATAGGCACTTCTAAGTTTCTGGTCACTTTCACCTCACTCATCCCCTTCAGCCAGCCTTAACCTCCTTTAAGATCTGAGGACCTCCCCTCGCCATTCCTTACCCAGATCGTCAGGTTCTTCTTGGGTAGGACTAAGAGCTGTGAGTCAGAGGGTAAAGAGAGGAAGATTCTGGTGACTTCCAGCCCCTGACACTGCCCAGCCCCCATCTTCCTGATCTCCATCCTCCACCCCCTACCTTTCTCTTCTCCAGTTCCCTGCCCTTCCAGCCCCGCCACCAGCACCTGTGCTACCCCTTCTATTTTTTCTGACTTTCCCCCAGTCCAGCTGCCTTACCTGAGTCCTGGAAGGCTCCTGGGATGGGGCTGGTGGCTGGAAAGAGGGAGTCAGGGAGAAGCTGGAGACCTGTGCTTACAATGTGCCCACCCTGGCTCCTTCCCCACAAGCTTTACAGCTACTGCATCTCTCCATGGCCCCCAGGCCTCCTTTCTCCTCCTCTCAGGCACTATTCCTCTCCCTCCCGACTCCCCCCGCCTCCTTCTACTGATGTCCCAGTACCCTTCCTCCTCTGACACCCCACTCTGCACACAGAACCCAAAAGTTCTGCCTTCCAGCTCCCCAAATGCTAGGACCCAGTCCCCTTGCAGCCATCCTCTATCCCTTGAGGTTACCAAGGATCAGAAGCGGGAGGAGCAAGTGCTGGGACATGGCACATTTGAGTCAGCTGGAGGTGCAGAGATGGGTGAAGGTCTGCTCCCTTCCACGGCTCTGTCACTGCCTAAGAGCCCGTGACTCCTGATGGCCCCAGGAGCAGCCCCACCCTCCCTGGCTGGAGCCCATCTCTGGGAATCTGAGAGGATCTGGGGCTGGAAGGGGGAAGTAGGGAGCCTGAAGGCCCCACCCAGATCCCTGTGCACATCTCACATCTCTGGAGGCCCAGGGTGGGGGTGGAAGGCAGATGTCCTAGTTCCAGGACACCTGTTGGTGGGGGGAGGAAGGAATGGAGAACCCTGTGGGCAAAGGTAGAAGGAGAAGATAGCCAGGGGCTGGGAGGCCAATGTTCTGGGTCCTTGGTGAGGCAGGACTGCAGGTGAGCAGTGGCCCTTGGGACAGAAGAGGTGGCCCCTCATTGGCATGACTCACCTGAGACCTCACTTCTGCTTGGGGTGCGGCTACCCCAATGGCTTCGCCTTTTCTTCTCACACAGCTCTGGTTACTGGAGTTGCTGGCCAGGTCCGGAACAGGGGCCCTAGGGAATTCAATCCCATCCCAACAAAAGGATCACAGATTCCGGCAGGTTGGGCAGGGCATAGGATTCTGGGAGGGGGCTGGGCAGGCTGGCAAGGCCAAAAAAGACTCTACCCTTCTCTGTGTTAGAGTGAGTACTTTCACTTAGTCTTTGTGTGACCTTGGGAAAGTCACTCAACCTCTCAGTGTATATCCATAGGAGTCCACTTAGGAAACATATGGCACCCCAAAGAGGAATTGAGGAGAGTTTGATGAAGGAACTATTTACAGAGGTGTAGGGAGGGTTAAGGGAAACCAGCAGGGGCTAGTAAAGCACCCCAGGGCTATCAGTAATGGGGAGCCCTGCCTGAGAGGCAAAGAGAGGGAGCCGATACTGGAACCAAGAAAGTGACAGAGCTACAGCTGTAGGAGAGGCCAGCCAGCGCCTTCAGTGGAGGAATGCAACCTTCATCAATCTGTGGCTCAGCAGAGAGGGAGCTGGGCAACAGAAGTCCCCATCTCACTGTCCTTCTACCCTCTGATCACCTGCCAGCTCCTCCCATCGTCTGAAACCTACCAGAAGCCAGAGTGCAAGGGAGCCCATGATGTGGCCCATAAAGGGTGCTCTCCAGGGGAACAGATCAGGATGGAGAAGGGTGGAGAGTGGAAATGGAGGGTCAGACAAAGAGTATCCACATACATATATCTATTTTCTAACCAATAGTATAAGCTAATAATAATGGTATTACTCTATTAGTCCAGTTTCCCTAGAAAACAGAGGCCTAGGCTAAGCCTACAGGCTTGTGCTTTATTGCGAGGTACAATCCAGGGCAGCAAGAGCAAGGGAAAATGAGAAGTGATCAGGGAGGGAGGAAATGCAAATCCAGGGACCCAACAATTGACTGGATTGAGTGACAATCTTGCTAACCTCAGCTGGTCCACGGCAGACAGTGAAGGCGAACGTGGTGGTAACAACTTCAGACTTGTTAACAAATCCTGGAGGTTCTAGGTCTCCTCGGGCACTCATTTGTAGGCATTTGCCCCTCCAAAGATAAAGAACCAGTCATTTATTCAAGAAACGCTCAGAAAAATGAGGCAATGGGCAAAAAAATGTAGGAAAGAAGAGAGAATGTGCACGGTGGTTAAAGCAAAACTTGACTGCCGTGAAGACCCTCACCTACCAACTGCTCGCGCCAGCCCGGTAGTTCTCAGGACCTCCTTACACTCTTAACAATTATTGAGGAATCCAAAGAGTGTGTGCTTATGTGGGTTATAGCTGTCAATATTTACTGCATTTGAAATTAAAACTGAGAAATACTTAAAATACTAAATTCATTAAAAAAAAATAAGTCCTTTATATGTTAATGTAAATAACATTTTTATGAAAAAGAACTACATTTTCCAAAACAAAAAAAAAAGTAATGAGAAGAGTGGTATTATTTTACATTTCTGCAAACCTCTTTAGTGTCTGGATTAAGAGAATACAGCTGGATTCTCATATCTGCTTCTGCATCGAGCATGTTGGGATATCACATGTCAAGTAGCCTTTGGAAACCTAGGCTGTACACTGGGCATCATGAAAATAGTTTTGGCCTTGGGGACCCGTTGAAAGTGTCTTGGGGACCCCTCTAGGAGTTCGCAGACCATATTTGAGAACTGCTGCTCTAAGACAATAATTCTTTTTTTTTAATTTTTTATTTATTTATTTTTCCCCCAAAGCCCCAGTAGATAGTTGTATGTTGTAGTTGCACATCCTTCTAGTTGCTGTATGTGGGACGCGGCCTCAGCATGGCCGGAGAAGCGGTGCGTCGGTGCGCGCCCGGGATCCGAACCCCGGCTGCCAGTAGCGGAGCCCGCACACTTAACCGCTAAGCCACGGGGCTGGCCCTAAGACAATAATTCTTAACCCTTTCCCCAGCCAACAGATCTGAGGAATAGGACTTGCTTCTCTAAATAGCACAGTGGTTCGCCAAAGCAATGGATCTTGTGGTAGGAAGGGGGAACACTTCCCTTTAGGAAGACAGATTGGAATTTCTGGTGGGTGCAAACGCAGGTTGCAAAAGCTGCCCAGGTGATTCTGATTGTTCCTCCATCCCAAGATGCCCTTGCTTCAGAAGCACTGCTGTAAGCTTCCTAACAGGCAACACAAGAAGGAGCACAAAGAACTTGCTGGAATGCAGGAAAGTCTATATCTTGATCTAGGTGTTGGCTTCATAGGTGTATACAAATGCAAAATTTCATTGAGCTGTACCCTTAAGATTAGTACACTTTATGCACTTTACTGTATGGTTGTTATGTCTGAATAAAAAGAGACAAACACATTTTGCAATTAAGTAAATTCCAGGGTCGGTTAAGGAAAAACGAACTGAACCAGCTCCAAAAATGCTTTCCTAGACCACAAACTTTGGTAAAATGTGAAGCATTACATCAGATACACCAGGACGTGCATGTTATGTAGTTTCTGAAAGAGAAAAATAATGAAACCCTTTAGCAATTGGAGAAACAATAAAAGCATGCTTAAGCAAAGTTGTTGATATTACATTCCTGATAAAAAAGATAATTTCTTTAAAAAAAATTTGGTAACAGGTTTCATTTTTCTAAATTGGCCTTCTCCCTAAAAAGATTATCACTGACCTAGAAAAAAAGACATTCTTCAGATAATCCTTAAAAATTTTTGTTTCTCTCAGCCAAGCTTTTGAAAAGTACTGAACGGAGGGAGCAGGAGACTGTTCCATAGGTTAAGGGCAGAGCCACATACGCTCCACATCAGCCAAGCTGGGCAGTGCCTCATCTCCTTGGGAAAAGAGGATGCGCAGAAATTGGAAGTCATTCCACTTCTGGTCAGGGTTGTTCTGTGAAGATCTTGCAGGCAGGGCTGTATGTCTCCTCAGAAAATAATCTGGGGTGTCTGCTCTAATGCACACTGGAATGGGTGCCATCACAGAGCAAGGCTGCAAACATTTTAGTTTGGAAAACTGTTAAAGCAAATGTAACCCATGGTAAGGTTACCAGATAAAATAGAGGATGTTCAGTTAAATCTGAATTTCAGATAATCAAGGAATAATTGTTTTGTATAACTATGTCCCATGCAATATTTGGGATATACTTATACTAATAAATTATTTGTATTTATCTGAAATTCAGATTTAATTGGGTGTCCTGTATTTTTATTTGCTAAATCTGGCAACCTTATTCCCTTGGCCATAACATTTTCTCGCTAAGTTACTGTGTTGTTGCCTCTCTGCATGGAAGAATGAGACTTTCTGAAGTGTGCTCCAAAATAACATGAGATGGGGCCTAAAATGCACACTCTATCTTACTCAATGGAGTGACCTTCTGCGTGGGAGTATTTGAGAGACCATTGATAAAAGTTAACATTTGACTCTACTCTGTACCAGAAGCCAAGTTGACCGGTATGATCAAGACTTGCCCTCCTGGAGCTCCCCCTTGTGGCAGGAAGAGTAACTGCTCCTTCTTCTATTTCTCTCTGCCGGGCACCCCCACCCCCTGCCTCGGTCACTTGGTCTCCAGGGACCACGCTGGCACCAGGTCCTCTCCTGCACCTCCCATCCTTTCCCCCAGTACGGATCCCAAGCGGCTGAGGCCTACTGGAGCCAGAAACTGCCCCAGGACTCAGCACTTCTGTCTTAAATGAGCAGCCCTACTTCAAGAGTACCTCACTTTAGTGAGATGCACTATATGCCGTTTGGAAGGTGGTTCCTGACAGAAAGAGGAAATGATCTGGGTTGGGGTCTGGGATAGAGACCCTCTGCCTCTGAGAAGAGCAGCTTTGGGGTTCTCCTGCACAAACTGGACGCGTGTGGCTGAGCCCGGTGTAGCCACTGGGGATGAGAGAGGAGGCCAGGAGAGGATGGGGGTGAGGGCAAGACTTTTGAGAAGCAGCTAGAGGCAACATGGCCCTGACTTGAAGGCCTGTGCTCTGGAAGCTTTCTGGACCCCGTGGTAAACGTGGGGGATGGGGCATGGTGGGACCTTGGGTACTCATGACATAGCGGATATTTCTCCTGTACGTTCTTTGTGTTTCCTGAATTCTAAATATCTAAAATGAGAGTGTGTATGAGGAGGGAAGCTGTAGGTAGTAGAAACTCATTCAGACTATCTTACTCAAAAACAGGCACATTATTATAAGGATATTGAGGGTTTCTCATTGAATCCCCAGAGTTCTCAAAGGAGAGCTACCTGTGCTGGACTTCTAGACCTGTACTGTCCACCACAGAGGTCCCTAACCACGTGTGGCTACTAAAATTAAAATTAATTAAAATTCGGTTCCTTAGTCACACTAACGCCATTTCAAATGCTCAATACCACATGTGGCTGACTAGTGGCTGCCGTACTGGACAGCACAGATATAGCACATTTCTATCATCGCAGAAAGTCTTGTTGGGCAGCCACTGTTCTAGGTTATTTGTCTAGCTTACAATAACCATTCCTCCTATCTGCTCCCTTGATCCAGAGGAGTGGGGCCTTAGCTGCTATTAAATCAAATTTAACAATTATTTGCCGCTGCTTAAAAATCTTCTGTGGCTGCTCAGGGCTCTTACAATAAAACTAAACTCCTCACTAGGGCCTACAATGCCCTGAAGAAACAGGTCCCAATCTCATACGATCTCATATTATCAGCCATTTTGAAAGACACAACCTCACCTCCCTGGTCAGTTCTTGGTCCAGGACCATTGACTCAAGCTAGGCCGATCAGGATACTGGGAACGATGGTGGCCTGCTGGTGACTGTGACTGGCCCTGCCCTCTGATGGATTGGTATTTCTCATAGTTATATACAGAGGGGCACTCACTTTTATCTTGGTTTTGGAATTGGGTTGGCTCCCTTGATAGTTGACCTTTCCTGTAAATGGTCTTAAACTTCTGATCACCAAAGGCCACTGCCTTGGTTAGGTTAGTACATGAAATGTCTAGGGTATGACAGGCCAATTTATACTTAGCCCCAGTCGGCTCTTAGAAGCAGCCATGTGGTTTCCTGATCTCTTTTTGCTAGGGATGATTCTGCAGAGGGCTATATCTTAGGAGATTTGGGTACAGCCAGGGATTTCCAATTTGATTTGTACCCTGCTTTCAGGTTGATTTTTATAATACACCGTAGTTTAGTGGCTTTTTTGTGTGTGTGAGGAAGATCAGCCCTGAGCTAACATCCATGCCAATCCTCCTCTTTTTTTTTTTTTTTTTTTTTGCTGAGGAAGACTGGCCCTGGGCTAATATCCATGCCCGTCTTCCTCCACTTTATATGGGACGCCGCCACAGTGTGGCTTGACCAGTAGTGCGTCGGTGCGAGCCCGGGATCTGAACCCCGGGCTGCTGCAGCGGAGCACTCGCACTTAGCCGCTATGCCACCCGGCTGGCCCCCGTAGTTTAGTGGCTTTAATTCTAGTTCAGGAATTGGCAAACTGTGGCCCTCAGGCCAAGTCCAGCCATCAGCCTGTTTTCAAATAAAATTTTATTGGAACACTGTCACTCCCACTCATTTACGTATTGCCTATGGCTGCTTTTTTCTACAAAGGCAGAGTTGAGTACTTGTGACAGAGACCTTTATGAATCCTAAAATATTTACGATCTGCCCTTTACAGATAAAGCTTAATGACCCTTGTTCTAGATGGTGAACTTGTGGACCAAATTCCCATTTAAAACTATTTTAAAAAGCTAAAATTATATCATTTCTAAAGATCATCAATGAATAAAACAAAGATCACCAAAGTTTAAAAAAGAAAAAGGCTGAATGTACTTGACAGGTGAGGGAACTCATCAGTAAAGAAGAAATTCACGGATGGGGTTGCCAAGAGGGGGAAGTCAGGAGAGTTTTAAGTATTAGGAAGGGGTTTTCATGGTAATATGCTAATTAAGAATTAAAAACTAACACTTTGGATAGAATGGAATGAATCCATAGGTCTGACCCAACGGGTTAAAACAAGTCCCATTGCTCATTGGGAAGGAAGGAGTCTTCAGTTAGGTCCAATAAGGGTCTGGCATCCAGGAGTCACTCAAAGTCCATACCTGTTTTTAGCTTCAGCTGGTTCGAATCAGTGTGATGAAACATAATATTCAGTTTTGATATCTCTTAGGCAACTGTTGCTGTAAACAGAAATCTTCCTTTTTAAGAAATACACCCTAGGTATGTTTCCTGCCTATTTCAGTATACTATTTGTGATTGCTAGTGTGAGAGCAGACCAAAAGAAAAATGAGAGAAGAAGATTGTGGTAGCTGTTCCTCTCCTATTTTTTTTGGTAAAGAAGGTTGGCTCTGAGCTAACATCTGTTGCCAATCTTCCTCTTTTTGCTTGAGGAAGAGTGGCCCCGAGCTAACATCTGTGCCAGCCTTCCTCTACTTTGTACATGGGATGCGACTACAGCATGGCTTGGTGAGTGGTGCATAGGTCCGTGCCTGGGATCTGAACCCCTGAACCCCGGGCTGCTGAAGCGGAGTGCGCGAACTTAACCGCCACGCCATCGGGCCAGCCCCCCTCTCCTTCTTTCTTGCTAACCAGACCCCAATTTTCTTCAGCCATTGGGCAGGCAGCAATTTGTTCAGAGATGTAGTTCCCCTACCTCCTGCCCAGGGGGGCACAATGGTGGGTCTCAGCCTCTTGGGGTAACACTATTCCTCTCTACCAGTGATTGGTCCAATTCTGACCCAGGGGAAGTCTGCTGCTGCTTCTGAAAAAGACTTTCTTCCCCTACTAAAAAGAAAAATCTCGGGGCCGGTCCCATGGCTTAGCAGTTAGGTGGGCGCGCTCCACTGCGCACCGGCAGTCCTGGTTCGGATCCCGGGTGAGCACCAACCCAAAACTTGTCGGGCCGTGCTGAGGCGGCTTCCCACATACAGCAACTAGCAGGATGTGCAACTATAACGTACAACTATCTACTGGGGCTTTGGAGAGAAAAAAGGGAAAAAACAAAAAAAGGAGGAGGATTAGCAATAGATGTTAGCTCAGGGCCAGTCTTCCTCAGCAAAAAGAGGAGGATTGGCATGGATGTTAGCTCAGGGCTGATCTTCCTCACAAAAGAAAAATCTCGAAAGGATCGTTTTCACAAGGCAAGCCTTGTAGTCAGGAAGAGCCATGTGACTAGTTCTGGCCAATGAGCTGTGAGTGGAAATGACATGTTGCTTCACAAATTGGCCCCCATACACAGAGGGCAAGGAGTGACTGAAGAAAGAGGCAGACCACTGCAGATTGGTAGGTGGCAGGTTTAATGAGCAAGGGAACTTACAGACAAGGCTTGTCTTGGGCAGCTGCAGGACAAGTAGATCTCCACACCCACCGCCAGAATCTTAAAAGTTTATATGGAGGCCTTAACTGGGTTCAGACACATATACTGTCCAAATGGTCTCATCAACACCTTACTGTCTCAAGGCTGTGTCTTTGAAACGGCTCCCACTGTGGGAACAGTGGTCAGAGCATACATTCCAAGGACAGGGGAGTGGTTGAGGAGCCTCTGATTGCCCGGATCCAGCTCTCGGGTCAACCAGCCGTCCTCTTGCTGACCTCCTCCAACACATGGACAACTACCAGGCCGAAGCTTGAATTCTGAGCCCTTCTAACTCTGATTTTCCCCTTCCTCAGTAACCAGCAATGTTCCGGCCTGGCCCCAGAATGAGGATGATGCAGAGCAGAGCTCTCAGTCAGCCCTCAGCGGACAAGAATCAAGAAGTAAACCTGTGTGTTAAGCTACTGAGATTCTGGGGTTGTGTATTACCACAGCATAAGAATCTAGCTTAGCGGTTCTCAAAGTGAAGTCTGGGGACCTCTGTGGGTTCCCAAACCCTTTTAGAGGGTCTGCAAGGTCAAAACTATTTTCATAATAATCCTAAGAGGATATTTGCCTTTTTCACTCTCTGGAGTTTTCCAGGGACTACATAACATGAGATGACATTATCGCTCTGATGGCTAATGAAATGTGTGCTGTGTGTTCTTGTGTTTTAAAAAATTATTAGTTTTTTTTTTGTGTGTGTGAGGAAGATTAGCCCTGAGCTAACGTCTGTCACCAATCCTCCTCTTTTTGCTGAGGAAGACTGGCCCTGGGCTAACACCTGTACCCATCTTCCTCTACTTTATATGGGATGCTGCCACAGCATGGCTTGACAAGCGGTGTGTCGGTGTGCGCCCAGGATCCAAATCTGCGAACCCCGGGCCGCCGCAGCGGGGCATGCGCTCTTAACCACTACACCACTGGGCCAGCCCCCTAAAATTATTAGTTTTAATTTTTAATATATATCTATAGATAGATATAACCTATCTAAAGAAAAGTTTTTTTGGGTTCCTTTCTTCTTCCTTCTTTTCATACATATGTACATTTCCACAAAATATTTGTTTTCTTTATTTTTTTATAATTTTATTTATTTATTTATTTTTCCCCCAAAGCCCCAGTAGATAGTTGTATGTCATAGCTGCACATCCTTTTAGTTGCTGCATGTGGGACGTGGCCTCAGCATGGCTTGACAAGCGGTGTGTCGGTGTGCGCCCAGGATCCAAATCTGCGAACCCCGTTCCGCCGCAGCAGGGCGTGGGCTCTTAACCACTAAGCCACGGGGCTAGCCCCAAAATATTTGTTTTATGATACGTATTATCACACAAAAGTGTATGTTTAAATTACAGTGCTATCAGGCCGGCCCCGTGGCTTAGCGGTTAAGTGCGCGTGCTCCGCTGCTGGCGGCCTGGGTTCGGATCCCGGGCGCGCACCGATGCACCGCTTCTCCCGCCATGCTGAGGCTGCATCCCATATACAGCAACTAGAAGGATGTGCAGCTATGACATACAACTATCTACGGGCTTTGGGGGAAAAATAAACAAATAAATAAAATTAGTAAAAAAATAAATAAATAAATAAATTACAGTGCTATCCAGAGCTTTATATTTTCCCCATAGGGGAGCATCATTGCCCATTCCATTTTGGGCTTTGGGAGTACTAATATAATTTACAGAGTAGGTGGCCAGCACACCTGTTGAAGCAGTGCAGCGGTTTGGCTCTGCTGTTCCCTTCTCATTTCTTCTGCTCTTCACCCTATCCTGCGGGCCATTCCTCCTGAAACAGCCTCTGCGGTGCACACGGCCCAGTGGTGTTCCCAGCCAGCACATCAGACGCTACGGCCATAAGGTCCCCCAGCGTGCCAACTGGAATCCCTGCTGTTGGAACCTATTTTTATATTATCCCATTTATAGAATCATAGGCGCTCTCTGTTACAGGCCGTTTCCTTGTTGTTGCTTTCCCTGTGTTGGGGGAAAAAACTTACGTCATTGTATCATATTTTAACATCTCTACGTAAAAATCCTCCAGGTTTCACTGACTTTTCAGCATCAGGACATGTTTTCTCCTTAGGCCTGTGCCCATCTGCCCTCTGGCCTCTTTTTGAGAGACACAGTGTTTCCAGGGTACGGAGATTAAAAATTAAAGGTCTTATTCCTCAGGAATTTTAGAGGCTAAAGTAAAAGTCTGAATTATTTGGTCTTAGTTCTTTAATTATTACCAAAAGCAAATAGGTGTGCAGGACCTGCTTTACCTAAGCTGGAACAAAGACATCAAAGACCATCCTGAGTTTTCCTGATAAATTCCAGTTACTTTGTGGTACTTGCGTATATTCAAATGCTTATTATATTCCTTAGATAACACCACTGGATAAGAGCTATAGAAATGAATTCAAGATTCAGGAAATCTCTCACCCAGAGAGTTTATTTGAACCATTTCAATGTGAATACTACTTGTCTTGGAGAAGTAAAAGGAAGTTCTGAAGTATGCAAACCCTGGTGAATTATGACCTCATAATTCCACTACATTTAGATACATTTTGATATGATTATCAGCAAATTTTCACACAGTTTTGGTAGTGGTCCAGAGGTTTTTGCCTACTGTCATAGAAAAAGTAGCAGATAATTATGTTGAGCAGAGCTATGTTATTTTTCCTGTGGACTAAAATAAATCAGGCCTATATCTCCGGTTTTACACTCAGTGGTAGTTAGTTTTTGGGTGACGGGGTGATGTGTTTCTTCTCCTACCAAGGAGAAGAAACACATCTTGTTGGAGGAGGTCATCGAGAGGATGTGACCAACTGTTGTCCCTTGAGTGGGAGCCGGGCAATCAGAGGTTCCTCATCCCCTCTCCTGTCCTGGGAACGTACATTCTGCCCCCCGTTCCCACAGCTGGAGCCGTTTCCTTGACGAAGCTTTGAGAAGGTAATGTGTTGTTGAGACCATCTGGACGGTATTCGTGATGCGTGACTGAACCCCATCAAGGCCTCTACATACACTTTTAAGATTCTGGAAGGCGTGTGCGGTGATCCACTGTCTTGTGCCCACCTAAGACAAGCCTCAAGCCTCTTCTGTAAGTTTCTTGCCAGTTAAACCTGCCAACTAGACCTGCAGTGGTCTGCCTCTTTCTTCAGTCTCTCCTTGCCCTCTGTGTATGGGGGCCAGTTTGCGAACCAACATGTCTTCACCTAAAAATTACTAAAGCCAAATTACCCACAAAAATCCTTATTTCAATAAGTATCAGCAGGTAAGAAAACTCCTGAAATGAGAAGCAAATCTCCCAATTTTATCATGCCTGCTTTTCATGCTTTTTATTTTTTAAAGCAAAACTTTCCTAAGTTATTTCATACGAAGCTTTCACTATAGAAAGGAGTGGCTAAATTCTCTGGTTTCTAATCAGCTAACAGGCAGGAGCCTTAGGGCAAAATTCTTAAAAGGAAAAAAAACAAAAAAAAATGGTTTAGTTGGAAACAGAAAAGTCTATCGTGGAAATTACAAGAGATGCCTTTCTAGGTGTATGCGTGTGTCTGTCTGTCTGTGCATTCTTGTTGTGTGCAGCCTGGACAAACTCATCTTGGTGACCCACCAGATTTCAAAGACTTAGTATGAAAAAAACGGTGTAAAATATCTCACTGATACATTTTACTTTTTAAAACGTTGCTCCTAGAAAATTTAAAAGTACATAAGTGGAGGGGCCGGCCCCAAGGTGTGGCAGTTAAGTTCCACCGTTCCACTTCGGCGGCGAGGGGTTCGTTGGTTCAGATCCTGGGCGCGCTCCTATTCACCGCTCATCAACCCATGCTGAGGCGGCGTCCCACAAAGAAGAGCTACAACTCTACAACTATGATACACAACTATACTGGGGCTTTGGGGAGAAAAAAGAAAAAGAGTAAGATTGGCAACAGATGTTAGTGCAGGGCCAATCTTCCTCAAAACAAAACAAAACAAAAGTATATAGCGGATCTTACAGCTCAGATAGTTCCCTTGAGACATCCATTAAAAAACATTTTTTTATACGTGTAATTTTCATTTTAGTTGCCCCACAGTGAAAATCAGAACTCTTTTCTTACGTGTATCTTCCTGTCAAAATATGCAAACGAATCTGGAAAAATATATATATTTGGCATGTTAGAGTTCAAATCTTTGCATAAACAAGTCAAGCATAAACAAGTTTCTTCAGATTTGTTTGTATTTGTCAGGAAGCCCCTGTACTGCCACCTTTTCTTAGCCCTTCTCCAGTCTCCTTTTTCTTTAGAGCTAGAGACCCTAGAGGCAATGATGCGGAAGTGCCACCAGAGCCTTTACGTTACATTTCAGGTTGCAGTACTTTGGGATGCCCAATTTGTTCCCCTGGGACCTCTAACCCATTTGGAAGCGGACAGCTATGAGGAACAATTTCCTACTCTGTCACCATGACCACCAAACTCCTTGTCCCTACCCTTTCTGTCTCCTGGCCCTGCCTCCTGGGAGGCTTTCTGTCCTTGTCACTCAGACCCAGCGACCTGTGTGGCCCTCTTCCGGCTGGTCCAAGCAGGTTTTCTCTTAGCGCAGCCCAATTATCTGCCTGGTCTTTACCTTCCCAGTTCTGTTTACCATGACAACGTCTCATAGAGACACAAAACCTGAGTGGGCCCCCCTACACGGGGCACTGCCTGTCCTGGGTGCTGCCCAAGGAAATAATAAAGCAATTATTTCTTGCTTGAAGCCATACATCTTGAAAGACGGGTGAGCGAGAAAAGGACATTTATTCATGCTGTCTACGTTCCAGACCCAGATGGAAATATCATTTGATATCCACAATAGACCTACTAGGTTGCTTTCTTTTATTCCTGTTTTGAGTGATATGAAGTAGCAGAGTCGTCTTACACCTCAGGGCCTCTGCTTAGGATGGTGTGGGTTTTGTCCTGCAGAAAAGTCGTCTGCTGAGGGGCGAATTTGGGCTGAGTGAAATCCAGCTCCTCCTCTCTTCTCTTCTTGGGCCCTGCATGGGCTGCTTTGGCCTGGAGGAAGGGATCCCTTTCTCTAATTTGCAAAAAGACGCACTGCAGGCTAGAGGTGGCCCGGGTCTGGCCCAAAGCCCTCACTCCATCCCTCCACACTGTTCCTCAGTCCCAGTGAAGGCTCCTGAGAAGAAGGACTTTGCCTGATCTTCCTCCTGCGCCCTGTAGACAGGGACCAAGCCAAAGTGCCTGAGCAGGACAGGCCCTCCGTCAAGCTGGCTCCTCCCTTTGTCCCCTGTTCACCTATTCTTGGGCTGACAAATGCCTTATCTCCCTGGTCAAGTGCCTGTTGAAATGTCATCACCTCAGGGAAGGCTGACCTATCCCACCCTACCCACTGCAAAACTAATCACCCCTCCTCTGTGGTCCCACCCTGAACACTTCCCTCTGTGCTGTAAGAGTCAATGTGTTTTTTGAATTGGTCAATATGCATTCAGGGTAAAAAATTAAAATATAAAAGGGGACCCAGGGAAAAGTGAGTTTACTTCATACACTTGACCCCAAATTTCCCAGATTTCTTTGCCAGAAATAAGCACTGTTACTGATTTTCTCTTCTTGCAGAGATATTTTACGTATAAACAAACATATTTGTCAGTAACTCTCCTCCCCCGCTTTTAAACCCAAATAGTAGCATATTATACACATTGTCTAGCACCTTGCTCCCACCTCCCATTAATAACAGAAGTTGGATAGTCTTTATATCTGTACATTTAGATCCACTTCATTTTTCAAATCTCATGGTATATCCGTATTACAGTGGTTCTCAATCTGGGATGATTTGGGCCCCCCTACTCCCGCCAGGGACATTTGGCAATGCCTGGAGACAATTTGGTTATCACGACTGGGGGTTATTGCTAACATCTAATGGGTAGAGGCCAGGAATGCTGCTAAATATCCTAGAATACACAGGACATTCCCTCAAAATAAAGAATTAACTGGCCCAGGGGCTGGCCCGGTGGTGTAGTGGTTAAGTTCGCATGCTCTGCTTTGGTGGCCTGGAGTTCACAGGTTCAGATCCCAGGCACAGACCTACACACCACTTATCAAGCCATGCTGTGCCAGGCGTCCCACATATAAAATAGAGGAAGATGGGCACAGATGTTAGCTCAGGGCCAATCTTCCTCAGGAAAAAGAGGATTAGCAATGGATGTTAGCTCAGGGCTAATCTTCCTCACCAAAAAAAAAAAAAAAAAGGAATTAACTGGCCCCAAATGCCAAAAGTGCTGAGATTGAGAAACCTTGCTGTATAATAATTAAGTCAACCAGACCCTCTCTTGATGGGCACTTAGGCAGTTTCTAATGTTTTGATATATAGGCAGTGCTGCAATGGCAATGATCCACTTTAGATAGTTTAAGCAGAAAGGGATTATGATAGGTGGTTACCAAATTTCTGAGATGGTCAAGAGTCAAGCTTGGATGCTTCCCAGCCAGTAATACATACCAGGCCAAGGGTCCAACAACACCTTGGTACTTTCTTTCTTTCTTTGTTTTTTTGTGATGAAGACCAGCCTGGAGCCAACATCCATGCCAATCCTCCTCTTTTTGCTGAGGAAGACTGGCTCTGAGCTAACATCTATTGCCAATCCTCCTCCTTTTTTTCCCCGAAGCCCCAGTAGACAGCTGCATGTCACAGTTGCACATCCCTCCAGCTGCTGTATGTGGGATGCAGCCCCAGCATGGCCGGACAAGCAGTGCGTCGGCGCGCGCCCGGGTTCGGTAGCGGAGCGCGCGCACTTAACCACCAAGCCATGGGGCGGGCCCTTGGTACTTTTCTAATGGAAATTCCAGTGCTGTTGCCTCAGTCCATTGATGTTAATGATACTAAGGATGTTATAACCTCCACCAAAGTTACCCATGAAGAACCAAAGGCTTGGGCTGCTATGCTGGCCAGAACATGTGAATTTTCCACCAATAGTTGCTGCCTCCAATCTCATGTAATGCATCTGCTTGACAAAATTGGGCTGGAGATGATCCAGAGACAGGCCTGGAACTCAGGAGGGTCATGGCTGGGTGTACGCATCCAGGAGCTGAAGGCATGATGTGGATGAGATTAGACTGTCTAGAGTCTTTAACCTGGAGTCCCCACTAGGGGTCTGAGGATAGCAGTCAGGGGGTCACAGATTTGGACAGGGAAACATTACATGGCAATTTTCACTAACTGCCAATTGACATCTAGCATTTTTCTCAATATGATGACTGTAGGCAATAAATCACAACAGTTTCTGGGTCTTGGTCACTGACAGAAATCTTAGAAATTGTACCACATTGCACTTGTTGTAGGTACCTGAAAACATTTTTTTATTCCACTCTACTTCAAAATTAAGATAGCTATGGAAAAAAGGAAAAAAAAAACTATTAGAAAACAGAAAAAAATTAAGATAGTTATTACACTATCAGATCTGTGTACTGGATCACAAAGATCTTTTTAAGAAATAGTTGATAACTATTTCCATTGGATTTCTTTGTATTCTTACAAAGTTTGTTTTATGCATTTACAAATATTATTCTAAGAAGGGGTCCACATTATCATTAAACTCTGATACAAAAAGAGGTTAAGGATCCATGATCTGGGAACAGATCACAAATCTGAATGCCTTCAAGGGCCAGCTGGAGGCCTGAAAACCAGGGCCTGCTTTGTTTTCCTACATTTGAAGACAAGAAATATTTTCTCTTGCTTTTAACTCGAAGAAAAACTGCATTCAACTCCTGATATAAATGACAATCGACACTCTCCCACTAGAGAAACATTAGGGAGTGAGGGAGACTGTGGCAAGCTGCAAGCACATGCCCCAGCAGCCTCCTGCTCCAGCTGACCCCTGCCCTCTGGAAAAGTAGGCCCAGGGTGGCCAGAGCCTCTAATTTTCAAGAAAAGCCAGAAGTTTGGATTTTTCCCCTATATTTAGTATTGGCAACTAGTTAATTAAAAACAACGTGCTGGCTACACAAAACCTGTCTGCAGGCTGCATCTTACACCAGGTCATAGTTGGGGCTTTGGGTCTTGAGGGAGAAGCGAAGAAGGCTGAAGACAGAACTCTGGAGGGCCCTGCTGTCTGTAGGGTGAGCAGAGGAGGACACTGCAGGGGAAGGAGACAGAGGGACAGTGGGAAAGGTGCGAGGGCTGGGAGCAGGGATGTCAAGTAAGGAGACTTTTAAGGTGAAGTGAGAGGTCCCTGTGTGATGTGACTCAGGAGAGGTCCACTGAGAGAGATAAGCCTGGAGAAACGGTCACTTGATGAGGTCACAGTATAAACCTGTCACTCCCTGCACTCTGCCCATGAGTGCCTTTCCCTACCCCTGCCTTTGTCTTTGCCATTCCTTCCACCTGTTACACCTTCCCTCTCTCACCACTTGGTGAACTATTACTTATCCTGCAAGGGCTGCTTCAGTGTCACCATCTCTCCTTCCTCTTCTGTGGTTGTCTACTTAATGGATGACTTGCTCTCCTCACAGAGTTCCCAGATTCCTTGATTCCATGTCACAGCACTCACCACATTTGATTCAAACATACTTTGGGGTCCGTGTGTCTCACTCACATCTCATCCACTGGCTATAAGGTCCTGCGGTTCAGGGACTGGATCTTTTTTATCCTCCTCTCTCTACGTCTGCCCCATGCTTGGCACACACTATGCAGTGCTCAAGCAATGTTTGCTGAAGCACAGGGGTCAAGAGCAGGAACTCTGAGCCAGGCTGCCTGGGTTGGGACTCTGGCTTTGCTGCTTTCTGTGTAGCCCTGGGGATAGCTTATGATCTTTCTGTGCCTATTGTAAGTTATGATCAAAGACTCAGAACACTGCTTTATACTTAGTAAGCCTTATCAAAGTGTTAAGCTATTATAAATGTGTTATATATAACATATAAATATCATTATTAAGTGTTAGTTTTGGGGGCCGGCCCGGTGGCGCAGTGGTTAAGTGCACGTGATCTGCTTTGGCGGCCCGGGGTTCCCAGGTTCGGATTCCGGGCATGCACCGACGCACTGCTTGTCAAACCATGCTGTGGCGGCGTCCCATATAAAGTAGACGAAGATGGGCACGAATGTTGGCCCAGGGCCAGTCTTCCTCAGCACAAAAAGAGGAGGATTGGCATCGGATGTTAGCTCAGGGGTAATCTTCCTCACACACACACACAAAAAGTTAGCTTTGTTATTAAGTTCCTTCAGATGTCTGTTTTGCACACTAATGCATCCTCAGTGCCCAGAACAGTGCCTGGTACACTACAGGTGCTTAATAAATATTTGTAGAATGAATGAATGAAGGAATGATGGACTTCCCTTTGCCCTCACTCCACAGTCACACTGCCCTCCCAATGAGGGTGGGGCGAGTGACAGGGTATTCAAGGGCCATCAGGGGTTTAGTAGAAGTTTGTGGGCAGGCCTAGGGCCTAGACCTTAATTGTTTCTCTAGGAAAACATGTCAAACCTACAAAGGAACTACTGGAACCGAGGTCAAAGTTAAGTTGGGAAAGAAAATCTGCATGGCATGTGTACCAGGAATAACCTCCTTTGTCTTGTTTTATTCAATACTCTCAAATTGCCTTCTCCAGGCAAGGCTGATTAGACTGCAAGTTGCAAGTTAATTTGAACTCCACTTTTTGTCCTCGCTCTCACAGGGAGTGAACAGGCTTCAGAACACTGCCAGGTGTTCATATAACCAACAAAAGGAGTGTTTTGCAGCCACACAGACCTGGATTCGAATCAGATCTGACCCTCAGCTGCTCTATAATCATGGGTTGCACTTGGCCTCTCTGAGTCTCACTTCTCTTATCTATAAAAGAGATACATTTCCTTTCCTTAAAAGATTGTGATGGGAAAGCAATTAATTATGCATTTTGAAACCACTTAAGCCATATGCAAATAGTTATTACTGGATCTCCATATTGGTTCCTTGGTAGTGCTTTAGAACAATAAAAAGTAGCTCCTTATCTGTAAAAGGCTAGGAGACCCCTAACCTAATCTCAACGCTCTCTGAGGTCCAGAGGGCCTGGGCTTTCCCCTTCCATCGCCAGTCAGGGTCAAAGTCACGAGGGTTTGGGAGGGCGATCAGTGCTGGGCCAGACGAGGATCCAGGGATCTGGGCTAAACTCCATGCTTTCTTTCAGGTCAGACGTCACGATTTACAAACCCTGGTATGGACTAAGGAAATGAGACCCTGAAAGACTATGAAGTGAAAACCAAGGCCCAGGGAGAGAGAGAGAGAGAGAGGGTCGGTGTGTGTTGTCGGGGGAGGAACTTTAGAGCCAGAAAGGGAGCTTGGCGGCCGGAAGGACGACACGTCCTGTGTACTGCGAGGGCAACGGAGCGCAGGATCTCGCCATCCGGAGTGAAAGTGGGGCCCAGTGAAAGGGTCCAGCCAGAGGAATTTCGGTTCCCGCCTGGCGCCTCCCAGCTTTGACTACAGTTGGGTCCGCAGACGCCCTGGGCCCCTCGCCCCGCCCCCAGAGGGTAATGAGACCGTACCATTATGCCTTTATAGGGGTAGAGGTGAATAGCAGGCTAGTCCTGCAGAGTGAATCCCAGTTCTTTATCAGAGAAAACATGATTTTATATATTATTTTCATGATTCTCAGTTAATATGTTTCCCTTCTGCCTGCTCAGACCCTGTATACTCCCTGAAGAGTGGTAGGACTCCAGCCATGCTTCCCCCTTTTCCTAGCCGCACTTGGTGCATTCCTCCGCGGTACGTAGGCGGGAGGCGTACATAAACCTCGACGCAGGAGGCGGGGCTGGTCAGTCCTCGAGGCGTCGGTGCTCCGTGGTGTTGGAATCTTGTTGCTTGTTGGCCTGTGCGCGCGTGCGCGGACATGGCCTCAAACGGTATGTAAAGGCACGAGGCGGCGGTGGCGCGCCGGCCCGGGGCCTCGTTCTCTCCCAGCTGGGCTTTTGTTTTTCGGTGGGACCCGGGCAGTGATCGCGTGTAGGGTCTTCTCGCACCACGGTGGCGGGAAGCAACAGAGAGGGGTGGAAAGGGGAGGCTGATGTCGCCATTTTGTTTCGCTCCTCCGGCGCCTTGCGCGGGGCAGGAGGTCTTGCCTTCGCAGTGCCTTTACTGGAGGTGAGGGTCGAGAGGGACGCTTCTGGGTGATTTGATACGTGAGACACGGACGGAAATGCTCCGTCCCCGTAGCCGTTTTTTCCCTTCGGTCCTAGCCCGGCGTTCGGGCCCGCTTTGTCGCAGTGCTGCATCCGGGCACTCGGTGCGCGCACGCGCTCTGCTGGCCCCTCCCCCCTTTCTCGCGGCCCGAACTCCCTCCCGCCTCGTGTTGGCGCTGCTTTTTGTCGCGAGACCCTCCGCTGGCGACTCTGCGCTGCGCGTCCGGTGTGGGCCTCGCCCGCCGGGGTCCCTCGGGAAGGGGCGGGACCGCCGGGTTCCCGCCTCGGTTGCCACGCGGCCGCGGGCGGAGGCTCGGGATCGGGGCCGCGCGCCCGCTTAACGGCTGTGGGGGCGTCTAACGGGGTTGGGGACTCGGCCCGAGGATTTTCCCGCCTAAATTTCCTCTTTCTGAGGTGGGAACCGAAAGAACGGCTGCCCGAGGCCACACCCTCTCCCGGTCCTCTGGCCCTTTCCTGCGGGGGAAGCGCCTGGTTTCCTGTACTCAGGGGATGCGTTGATCTGGTTAGTGCGTCCTCAGTGTGGCGTTTTAAAAGCACTCCCGCTGCATTTGGTTTGCTGTCTCCTCACAGCTCCGAGGAAGGCAGGGTAGATGAGGAGAGGGGATTGGAGCCGCAGGGCTGAGGACTCGAGGACCAGTTAACTGCTGCCTCCTGGGGCGAGCACTTTGATGATTTGTCATTTGTGGTCCGAGGGCTCTTTTCTCTTGGTTACCTGGCTTTGCACTGAAAGCCCACTTTGCCGCTTTTCAAGATTAGGCAGAGGGTGAAGAAGTTTGAGACATTCTGTTCTTTGGGTCTCGATTGCGAGAGTGGAGGCCACATTTCGAACACTGCTGCCTCCAGCTTGAGTTAAAACCTGTCCCACTTAAGTAGCTCTGGGACTTTAGCTTGATTCTTGGTGATACTTTCTTCATAGAGTGGGTGTGAAACTGAAATGTGTGTGAATTTGTGCCATTCCTGACATCAGTTGAGTTTGCAGAAAATTGTAGATGTCCACCAAGATTCTTGTTTTTTTCCAGTAGTAGTTAAGGCCTCTTGGTGTCTGCAGAAATTTGCTTTTTCTTTGACTCTTTTTCAGAGTCAAGTACGAAAACTTGACTCTGATCTGCCAGCTTGCCCCTCCTCTCAACTAGTGTTTCAGGAGAGAATTTCTGCCCTTCTTGCAACATGGTCTTGTTGGTTGATTTCTTACCTGGAGGCCCCAGGGCTTAAATTGAGGAATTTTGCCCTATTGTTTTTTCAGGGATGGCTGAAGGTAATGTAATTGTATTATTGTTGCTTTCTTTTTTTGAAAAAAATAATTGTATTTTTCTTTTTGCAGATTATACCCAACAAGCAACCCAAAGGTGAGAGTCATTTCTGGGCTTTCGGGGTTTGTAGAGGTCAAGGGTGGCTAGGGTATCTTTTCCTAATTACACTGTTTCTGTTTCTTCAGCTATGGGGCCTACCCCACCCAGCCTGGGCAAGGCTACTCCCAGCAGAGCAGTCAGCCCTATGGACAGCAGAGTTACAGTGGTTACGGTCAGTCAGCAGACACTTCAGGCTATGGCCAGAGCAGCTATGGTTCTTCTTATGGACAGACCCAGAACAGTGAGTCTCTTTTAGTGGGTCACCCCCCCCCTTCCTTCTCCTCCTGAATGTTGCTTTTCTTAAACCTGAGCAATGCTGAAATGTTGGAACTGTCCTGTGTTTCTTTTCCCTTAACTGGTCTGTAACTCTTAAAACTCTTTGGAGTCTGAGTCCTTTCAAACAAAAATGCATACTGGTTTGTAATTCTCTTTATTTTCTTGAGTCCTTATTTTTCTTTTAATGCTGCCCTTTTCCCCATTTCCCTTTAGCGTGAAAGTGAAACGTGGGGGAGAGTATTCCCTAAGGGGAGAAAGTTTTAGATTTTTGGTGCTTACAGGGAGAAAATGATTTGCTTGAAGATGTTTGAAGTCACACTACCAAATATCATGTGATACACAAGGAGGTGGAATTTGCCCTGAGGTCTTGCAGTGTAAATAATGTGGGTTCTATGTGTACTGCACACATCTGAGCAGGTTAAAATGCTGTTAATGAGTAGGGATCTTTTGGGCTGTGATTAGTCGTGCGTGGTCCTGGAGACTCGCTTTGGGGTGGGTATGGTGAGATCGGAAGTCCAAAGTTGATAGAAGTTGGAACATTAGCCTTAGGTAGAAGAGAAGGGTAACTTTATGAATTGCAAGATTCTAAGCAGCTTCTGAGAGGCGAACTTTTCAAGTATGGGTAGCATTAGATAGTAAATAATATTTTCTTCAACCCATTCCCTGCCTTTTCTCTTTCTACATAGCTTTTGTGGTTTCCTTTCTCTTTTCCTTATAGCAGGCTATGGAACTCAGTCAGCTCCCCAAGGATATGGCTCAGCTGGTGGCTATGGTAGTAGCCAGAGTTCTCAGTCGTCTTACGGGCAGCAGTCCTCCTACCCTGGCTATGGCCAGCAACCGGCTCCTAGCAGCACCTCGGGAAGGTAAGGAGTTGTGGGGAGAGGCCTGAAAGATTAAGGGTGAATTGATAAGGAATGATAATGTGACCAGCAATAGGAGCAATCATGAGGAGTAATGGGGAGGGGGGTGGTCTTTCTTGGGTACAGACAATGGGACGTACCAAAAGCGAAAGGAAGTTTTGGACATGCTGTCGTTATGATTCTTTTTCCTTTTCTTTAGTTACGGCAGCAGTTCCCAGAGCAGCAGCTATGGGCAGCCCCAGAGTGGTGGCTATGGCCAGCAGTCTGGCTATGGTGGACAGCAGCCAAGCTATGGACAGCAGCCAAGCTCCTATAATCCCCCTCAGGGCTATGGACAGCAGAACCAGTACAACAGTGGCAGTGGAGGTGGCGGAGGGGGTGGTGGAGGTGAGAAGGTGTCTTCAGTTTCGTCTCTTTTCTGTAAGGATTTATATTCCATAGCTTGGACCTTACCGTAAAAGGTTTCTTAAAAATCTTGCTTTCTTGTTCCATAGCCGTTTTCTTATTTCTGTTGTTTTTTATCCTTTGGCACTGTTGAACTGTTGTATGCCAGTTCACAAGGCTTTTTTCTCTTTTTAAAGCACTGTTTCTGGGCCCGCCTGGTGGCGCAAGCAGTTAAATGCGTGCGCTCTGCTGTGGCTGCCCGGGGTTCGCTGGTTCGGATCCCGGGCGCCCACTGACGCACTGCTTGGCAAGCCATGCTGTGGCGGCATCCCATATGAAGTGGAGGAAGATGGGCACGGATGTTAGCCCAGGGCCAGTCTTCCTCGGCAAAAAAAGAGAAGGATTGGCAGATGTTAGCACAGGGCTGATCTCCTCACACACACAAAAAAACACAGCTTTTCTTTCCTGACAGGTAGCTATGGCCAAGATCAGTCCTCCATGAGTGGTGGCAGTGGCGGCGGTTATGGAAATCAGGACCAGAGTGGTGGTGGCGGCAGCAGTGGCTACGGGGGAGGCCAGCAGGACCGTGGGGGCCGTGGCCGGGGCGGTGGTGGTGGTTACAACCGCAGCGGTGGTGGCTATGAACCAAGAGGTCGTGGAGGTGGCCGTGGAGGCAGAGGCGGCATGGGGTAGGTGTCTTGTGAGCCAGGGAGTAACATCAGTTGGGAAATGTGAGGGGCTGCATGAATAATCTCCCTTGAAGCCCAGTCCCTTAGTGCATGGTTAGTTTTATTCTAGGGATTTGTGAGGGCTTTGATTTGGAGGCATTGACTCTTTCTTCGTACATCCCCATTTTATTTTTGTGAGAACTTGGGAGCCTGAACTCCTCTTACCCACAGCTCTGGATAGAGATTTGAGTACTGACATTTCTATTTCCAAAGAAAAAGAGAAAATACATGAGTGTGTATAGGTTGGAGTCATTGATATCCTAGGCAGGAAACATGGAAGTAAAGTCTTCTTTCTCTGCAAGGGGAACCGATGATCCTACTCCTGGGAATAGGGAAACTTATTACTTGTATTCCCGTGTGTCCTTTAAGGGAGTTATTAATGGTTAACCTGACTTCAGCTTCCAGGAATTGGCTACTTTTCCCGTATTCTGTAGTCATTTGAATCCATGAGCTTGATTTGCACTAATTTGACTGACAGTAATGATTTTGTGTGTCACTTGGTGTATGGGCCTACCTGAAATGTGCAGACCTTTTGAACAAGATACGCTTGACAGTGGTATCCCACCTATTCGCTCCACTGTCCCTCTTCCCCTGGTTATTTGTCCAACTGGACCTTCTTCCCTCCCTGCTGTAGTTGATTTGAAGTAAAACCCTAGATTTGATGGTAAAGCACTTGTCAAATCTGTTGGTAAATATGATTTGAAGGACCCTACTCTGTCTCCCTTGAAAAGGGGAGGAATGTCAGTGCGTTATTGCTTTTGGGAAAAGTAGGTTATTTAAATGAGAGTTCGCATATGGTAAGTATTCAGAGGTGGGTGGGGGCATTTCAAAAACGGTACAAAAATAAGGAAAACTCTGTTGTGTGCGTGTGTTTAATGCAAAACTTTAAAAAGAAAAACAACTGTTATGTGACTGTTAACTTGCTCTGCATTTTATGTGCCACAGGTATGAAAGGTGACATTGCAAAATACTCCGCTCCTCTCGCAGTGTAGAAGGGGTGACCCCGGGGGTGGGGGGAAATCAAAAACAGCTCAGTAGTTAGGATAGGGCTTAGCTAAGTTTGTCTTGCTTTAAGGGGAGATTGCCTTTGGTTTTGACTTTTTATGGAACTGGGTTGGGTCTGCTTGCTGCTTTCATAGCAAAAACCACAAAAATGTGTTCAGGGCTACCCCAGCCTGGTGTGAAATGTCTTCTGGGTAAATTGGCGGTAGGGTTTTTAAACCAAGTACTGGGTTGTCAACCACTCACGACAAGAGGAAAAAACATCTGCTACATCGGAAGAACGACCAAGGAAAATAGGTCACTTTTTTTTTTTTTCCAGAGGAAATAGATATATAACCTTTTAAAGCAAAATCCTTAAAAACTGTGTCTGAGAAATTGCACACGTGTGTGTGACATGCTCAAAGGTCAGACAAGGGGTGGTCAGGAAGGGGAATGTATTGTAGTAGCCACTTGTATCTTTTTCCCAAAACACCTACCCATGTTTGGGGAATGTTAAACAAAATCAAAAAACACCCTTTTGTAGCCGTTGGAAGCTTCATGTCCTTTCTTCTAACTTGTCTTCTCCAGCGGAAGTGACCGTGGTGGCTTCAATAAATTTGGTGGTAAGTGAACAGAGTTTCCAAAATTCCCAACTCCCAGCAATGCTTTGTCTGATTGTTCATTTGCAGATGTCTTAGCGTGTTTTAAGTGTCAAAAGGTTTTAAAGTGTCCAGAACCACCTCTAGAAAGGGGTGGGATAGAATGCCACCTGCTGCCAGATGTGTGCTAACCTGAAGGCAGGCAGGGGTAAGACTCAGCAGTCGTCTGGTACCAAATTGGTTTGACCCAGGTTAATAAGAGGTGTTTTAGTAGGCCTCTGACAGGAGTGTTGCCACACCTGGCACTTAGTGACCACCGTTACGAGAAACTGGCGAGTGTGTACTGGAACACGTGTTGCCAACTTGGCTTTAGGATCCTTTTGATCAGTGTGTCCAAGGCTAGTGTGTGTGTATTACAACCTCCAAATGTTTTAATTCTGGAAGAGGGATGTGAAATATTGCCTTGCCCTGAGGATGGTGAAGTTGGTATATATTTACATATTAAATACTGAATGGTGTCAATGCAATTCTACGTATATATGTACTTAAATGCTACTCAGAAGGGCAAATAGAAACTAGCTCTGGGAAGGAAGGTGTGGACTGCTTCAAGAAAGGTTGGGAGCATGTGTGGCTCATGGGAAATAACCAGGTCTTAAACAGCACAAACTGAATTCATGGAAAAATGGCAAATTTGAGAAGTCTCCCAGTAAGCTGGAACTTTTCTGGTTGGTTAACTAACAAAAGGTTTCTTGATTTGTCTCAACATTTAAAGCCAAAGGCTCGGGTTCATAATTTAGGTGTCATTGAGTGTGGGTACAATATATATATATATATGTATATGGTGAATTCAGATAAACTTTGGTCAAAGATGGTCTCTGGAAAAAAAAATAGAGGCTGCATTATGGAAATAAGATTTCTGGTCTGTTCCCTGGGACATGATTTAAAAATACAATAGCTTTTATGTATGTTTTTTATTTTCATGTGGTTTTGGGGAAACTTAACATGGTTTTAAGAATGGTTTCTAAAGATGAAAGTAAAAATTGTTCTGAAAAATTGTTCCACAAGGGATAAGTGTCTTTGGTGTTAAAGTTTGGAGAAACTGGATGGATGCATATCACATTGCTGCTGGTGAGCCCATTTCTCTCTGGGTTGAGAGAACAGGGCCACGCTATGAGTTGGTTTGTTAACTTCAATGGGTCTCCCTCCTGGCGCCCCCAATCTGTGCTGAGGACATTTCCCAGCCTGAGCTGGGGGAGGCAGCACTTTCTGAAGTGTGGAGTTGTCCCTGTGCGGACTCAGGTTGCATACAGAACTTAAGAAAAGGGGCCTGTGTCTTCCCCAGCCCTGCCTAGGATTTTCTCTGGGCAGGCAACTGAGGACAGGGTTTGGAGTGAGGCTTTGAGCACTTAACCTGATATTTTGCAAGAGTTTGGATTTGGTGTTAATTTTTTTCCTTGTCTGTCTCTACTTGTTGACTAATGGCTCCTCTTTCCTTGTTTTTTTTTTTTTTTCTCTCATGTCACTTAAGGCCCTCGTGACCAAGGATCACGTCATGACTCTGGTGAGTCCCCAGTTGGCATGAAAGAATGGCTAAAATGCTATCAGGACTTCCCCTGGATGTTCTTTGAAACTTAAAGGAATCTGAAAAAGAAGAGCAGGGGTAGAGAGGAAGGAAAATGAAGAGAAGGGAATTTAGATGTAGCTATAGCAGTGAGTTATAAAGGAACATATATCAGATGAAGGGTTTCCTCCTCCAGCAATTTAGTAGGTCTGGGAGGAGCCCTATAATCTGCTTTCTAACAAGTCTCAAGAGATGCTGATTCATCTGTGTGGACCATACTACAGAACTGCTTGTTTTTTAAAGCAGTAGTTTTTTAAAATGTGGATCATGCCCAAATTAGTGAATAAAAAGACAAATAAAAGAAGCATTTAGTATATATTTTGTTTTGGTTATGTTTGTATACTGGACTTTAGTGTAAAATAGGTTTCTTAACCTTGGGGTCTTCAATCGAAACAACACTGGTGTACTTACTGTGTGATCTTGGACAATTAACTCCTGAGCTGTGGTGGTTTCTTTAATGGGTATCAACGGGTTTCAAAAGGTAGTTGTAAAACTAAATTTAAATTTGTGAAATGGCTAGCATACAGGCACTCAAATAATGAAATAGAAGGGATGTGGATTTCTTCCATTTGTCTGACCTAAGCCAGATTATTGGTTGCTTTAGAATTTTTTTTCTAAAAAGGTTAAATCAAGTATTTGATTTAAGAAAGAAAGCTTGATTTGATTAAATCAAGAAAGCTTAATATCAAGTATTTCTGCAAGTTAGATTATTATAAGGGTCACTGATTGGTTTTACTTCTGCTTGTTTTCTCTCTTCAAATTCACATTTCCTCCTGTGTTCAACAAGCAGAACAGGATAATTCAGACAACAACACCATCTTCGTGCAAGGCCTGGGCGAGAATGTTACGATTGAGTCTGTGGCTGATTACTTCAAGCAGATTGGTATTATTAAGGTACTTGTGGAGCAGAGTGGGTGCTTTCTATCAGTTGGAGGATTTTGGATTTCACACCTTAGTAAAAAAAAAAAAATTCTTAATGGTTGCCAGCTTAATTGGTTGAGGAAAGAACATTAGCTGCTGCCATTTTCTAGAAGAAATCACATCTTAACAAGGCGGGCGGGCCCTGTGGCTTAGTGGTTAAGTGCATGTGCTCTGCTACTGGCGGCCCGGGTTCGGACCCCGGGCGCATACCGATGCACCGCTTCTCTGGCCTGCTGAGACCGCGTCACACATACAGCAACTATAAGGACGTGCAACTATGACATACAACTATCTACTGGGGCTTTGGGGAAAAAAAAAAAAAGGGAGGAGGATTAGCAATAGATGTTGGCTCAGAGCCGGTCTTCCTCAGCAAAAAGAGGAGGATTAGCATGGATGTTAGCTCAGGGCTGATCTTCCTCACACACACACAAAAATAATGCAACAAGGCACAGTTGATAAAAGGAGTGTCCTAAACTTGAATTCGTAGGCTGTAATCTTTATCTTTTAATATTGAAGTGAGAAACCATTGTAGTCAATGGCTTTAATTCAAGTTACATGGGAGATAAATAGTAAGTGGGAAGAGAGGAGCAAAAGAGAGGAGCCAGGTGCTCTGGCGGAGGAAGTTGGAAAGTGGGTAGTGCTATATATTGTAAGACTGTTTTTATCTCATGTTGGTTTTTTTTTAGACAAATAAGAAAACCGGACAGCCCATGATAAATCTGTACACAGACAGGGAAACAGGAAAGCTGAAAGGAGAGGCAACGGTATCATTTGATGACCCACCCTCTGCTAAAGCAGCTATTGACTGGTTTGATGGTATGTATGAGGAGGCTGGTGGGGGTAGGGCATAAGGCAACTAGCCTTGGGAAACGCAGGCTACATTTTGAGGGTTCCTTTGAGTTTTCCAACATTTTACTTTCTCTGTGATTTCATTATACTCTCATTTTGCTTATGTCTCATTAGATTATAAACCTTTTCAGGAAGACGTTGTCTTTCCTTACCTTGATTGTACCATGTGTACTTTTGAACCCACAGATCTTAGTAAAAAGTCTCTTTTTATATCTCCTTTATTTTTTCAGGTAAAGAATTCTCTGGGAATCCTATCAAGGTCTCATTTGCTACTCGGCGAGCAGATTTCAATCGGGGTGGTGGCAATGGTCGTGGAGGCCGAGGGCGAGGAGGTGAGGAGTTACTTACTGCTGCTGGTATGAAGAGGTGATGAGGAGGGGGGAGGATGGTAAGGCTTGCATAGAAAAGAAGATTAGGTTAACCAAACTTGGAAGGGAAGCAGACCCATACTTGTATCTACATTAGGACCCATGGGCCGTGGAGGCTATGGAGGTGGTGGCAGTGGTGGCGGTGGCCGGGGAGGATTCCCCAGTGGAGGTGGTGGTGGTGGAGGACAGCAGCGAGCTGGGGACTGGAAGTGTCCGAATCCGTGAGTGAAATTTGTTTAATTATTTCCTCAGTCATCTTACACATGCCTTTGATACCATAGTGGAGTTTTGTCTTTTCCAAACTAATAAACGTCAAGGCCCTACTGATGGGAACAGATTGGCCCGAGAGCTTACCTATGTAAGGTCACCATAGTGGGACAAGTATTGGACTGGGTTCAGTAATCTGCAGTTTTTGTTCCTGGCTCTACTCCTGAGAAGCAAGCCTTTTTTTTTTTTTTTTTTTTTTTTTGCCTTTGTGAGGCCTTGGTTTCCTTACTGTATCTGTAAGTTCCCTAGAGTCTTCCTAATTCTAAGTCTTGCCTACTTCCCACTCCTCCAGACTAATTCTCTTCCTTTTTCTCAGTACATGTGAAAACATGAACTTCTCTTGGAGGAATGAATGCAACCAGTGTAAGGCCCCTAAACCCGATGGCCCAGGAGGGGGACCAGGAGGCTCTCATATGGGTAAGGAAGAGGCAGAGCTGGTAATAAGGAGTTGGGATCAAAAAGCCCTAAATTTTAAGCAGGGAGCCTGGAGGGAAGGTAGGAGGGCTTTAGGGGGTATGATATATATTTCTTTTGTTCTAGGCGGTAACTATGGAGATGATCGTCGTGGTGGCAGAGGAGGCTATGATCGGGGTGGCTACCGAGGCCGAGGCGGGGACCGTGGGGGCTTCCGAGGGGGCCGGGGTGGTGGGGACAGAGGTGGCTTTGGCCCTGGCAAGATGGACTCCAGGTAAGTAAGACTCTAAATTGAGATAAAAGTAGAGCAATTGAACAGAAGTCATGGGATAGCAGATGACAAGGTTCTGTTGAGAAAGTGGTTTAATTTTGAGGACTAGATTGGAAAGCTGAGATTGTAACCCTAATGGGTAGGGAAGGAAGGAAGGAAAGTTACCTCAGGGAACTAATCTGTATACCCACACTTAAATAGTCTATACTGTGTGCTTAAAGAGATGAGACAATTCTTGGGGTTGGGTAGCAGGGGCAGATGGGCAGATTGGAGTTTGGGGGTGGGGTGGGTGGAGAGGTTGGTAAATCAGACCTAATGGATACTCTTTCTTGCAGGGGTGAGCACAGACAGGATCGCAGGGAGAGGCCGTATTAGCCTGGTTCATGAGGTTCTGGAACAGCTTTTCTTCCTGTACCCAGCGTTACCCTCATTATTTTGTAACCTTCCAACTCCTGATATACCCACGGGTTTTTTGTGTCGGACTCTGTAATTGTAACCATACCTCTGGTTCCCATTAAAAACCATCGTTTTAGTTAAATTTTCTTCCTCTTCCCCCTCTTCACTCTCCTGGAGGATTGATGTCTGAATCAGGATTGTGGGGAGTTTTCCTCTTTCAGATTCATCCTGCCTAGCAGGAACTGGAATAATCTGTTTGTTCCTGCTTAGCAGAAACTGGAATAAAGTGTTTGATACTTGGTCCAGGGGAGAAAAGGTCAAGTGGTATCCTTGAAAGTAGAGATTAAACTTTTCTGTCATGACAAAAATTGGATGTATATGAATGGGGTAAATGAAGAACACATGTGATTGAGTAGTGCCCTAAATTTATGCAGCTTTGTGGGAGTTTTACCACATTTATTCACATGCTTGTCTTAGTTTACTATTTATAGCTGTTTTACCCTTTTTAAGGACTCTTGGCTCTTTTGACACTTTTCTAAGGGGGATGCTCAACCAAACGAAGTTTGCCTTTGGGGCAGTATTCAAACTTGACCATGATGCTGAGCACGTAGCTAGCCAAATTGAGTCTTTTCCAGAAGGAGAGTAACTGAAGCACCTACTTCATGGCAGAGGTTTTGTGGCCTTGCTTACTCAACAGGCAGAAAATGAAGTGCATGGATTATGTGGCTCTCAGAGCCAGAAAATGGTGGAGCCAGGACTGAGTCTTAGTCTTCTGACTTCATTTTCATTTCTTAGCATTTTCATTCTGAAACCATTTTTCTGAAGGGGACAAACTGCTTTCCCAAACATTTTGTTGTTTAGGCCTTAAGAGGATGGTAAATTTGAGGGAAGAGGCTCGGGAATAAAAAGAGATAGTAAGAAGACGGGGAAGGGTAGCTGGGAAAGGAAGGTAGAAGCAGTTTCTTGTATTTCAAGGTGAGTGACCCCCCCCCCCCCCCCCCCCCCCCCGTTTTCCTGAAGGTAGGGCTTGGGTAGATAGACAACCTGCTGTAGGGAGACAGAGGTTTAGTTGGGTCACTTACATTCTGCCTATACGCAGAGGGCTGAGGTCATTTATATTTTGAGAGTTCAGGCTTGAACCTTAATGATTGGGGGTGGAAAGCCTTCCCCTCTCAAGGGGGGAGTGTGGGAGATGGATGGGGAAAGGGTGAGGCCAAAGAGTTGAAATCTCGGGAGTAGTGCCGCTCAACTTGAAGACCATATGCCTTTCCTGACCTCCAGAGAATTTTTTTTTCCAACTCTCAAATTGAGTTTAAAAAACTCGCCCCTGGGGCCGGCCCTGTGGCTTAGCGGTTAAAGTGCGTGAGCTCTGCCGCTGGCGGCCTGGGTTCGGATCCCGGGTGTGCACCCACGCACCGCTTCTCCGGCCATGCTGTGGCCGAGTCCCACATACAGCAACTAGAAGGATGTGCAGCTATGGCATACAACTGTCTACTGGGGCTTTGGGGGGAAAAAAAAAACAAAAAACTTGCCCGTACTTGCCAATTAGTTGTTGAGCATGCATTTTAGTTATACAGAACTGAAAATTATAGCCAACAGCAAAAATGATACTTCACTATCAGAAGCATAGCTTGTAGAGTGCTGGAGACAGCCCCCATTGGGAAGTGCTTTCCTCTGTTGAACATTAAGTATGCTGAAGGTGTTTTCTAGAGAAGAGTTGGTTCATCCTCAAATCTGGTTGTTTGAGACAGGGAAGCTATGGCTTTGCCAAAAGGAAAAGTGCTTTCCTCTTCCTACTGAGTTGGGGTGCTCAGTATCAGTAACGGTAGGTTGAGAATGGCTGAGGTTCTCCCAGGCAGCGCTTTGCTTTGGCTTTTTGCCTTACTGAACGTGGTACATGTGAGAAGCCCTCAGATTTAGACCCAAGGATATGGCAGTAGTTCTCTCCCCAGTGTGGTCAGGCTGCCTCTGCTGTCTTTGGTTTGCTTTCTTAAAAAATGTTTGCTTTGAATGGCCTGATCCATGTCTCTGAGAAGTTTGTTTCTGCCTCACCTAGTAGGGTTCTGGTGTTTCGGTCCCGTTGTGGTTCCTTGATCCCTGCTGCTAGGGTTGAAAGAGATTGAAGCTTGTGAGACCTGATTACTGACTGCCTGTTAGTACTAAAGTTTTCACGTCCTTTGAAGGCCTTCAGTGATTGGCCTTTCCTTTAAATATAAGGAAATAGGGTCCCAGGTGTCTGATTAGTGGGTAAATCCAGTTTGGGGGGCTTTTCTGGGAGAATGGGTGAAGATGGCAGTAGCAGAGGGAATGCTGCTTCTGAGAATCTCCTTCCAGTTCCAGCTCATTATTGGTGAGAAAGGAGTGAGGCCTATGGGGTTTGGGTTTTGGACTCGCCGCTCTTTGCTGCATTCCCGTGTAATAGACCAGTATTAACCTGTTTTTCTGGTGAGGATCTTAGACTAGCCCTTTGTATTCTTTTTTTTTTTTTTAATTTTTATTTATTTATTTTTCCCCCAAAGCCCCAGTAGATAGTTGTATGTCATAGCTGCACATCCTTCTAGTGCTGTATGTGGGACGCGGCCTCAGCATGGCCGGAGAAGCGGTGCGTCGGTGCGCGCCCGGGATCCGAACCCGGGCTGCCAGCATCGGAGCGCACGCACTTAACCGCTAAGCCACGGGGTCGGCCCGAGCCCTTTGTATTCTAAAGAATACATTATTATTATTTTTTGTGTGTGTGAGGAAGATCAGCCCTGAGCTAACATCCGTGCTAATCCTCCTCTTTTTGCTGAGGAAGACCGGCTCTGAGCTAACATCTGTTGCCAATCCTCCTCCTTTTTTCCCCCCCAAAGCCCCAGTAGATAGTTGTATGTCATAGCCGCACATCCTTCTAGTTGCTGTATGTGGGACGCGGCCTGAGCATGGCTGGAGAAGCGGTGCGTGGGTGCGTGCCCGGGATCAGAACCTGGGCCGCCAGCAGCGGAGCGCGCGCACTTAACCGCTAAGCCACGGGCCGGCCCAAGAATACATTATTCTTAGTGAGTATTGGAGATGGTCTGCAATCTTGAATCACTAGGTGCCTGGCTTTTTAAAACTGGGATTGGGGTTGGGACAGGTAACTAGGAAGAAGTGAGGAGAGTAGGTTGTGGGTGGGGAGAAGTGTGCTGTAGGTCTTTTTGCCTCCCTCTCTGAAGTAGTTCTCAGTCTTTTCAGGTTTTTACCTTCACTTACTGGGCCTGCCTGGGTTTCCGTAACTTGGATATAGGGTTGAAGTTAAGTTGCTGATGGGTAGATTTTTTTTTTTTTTTAATAATTTTATTGATTTATTTTTTCCCCCAAAGCCCCAGTAGATAGTTGCATGTCACAGCTGCACGTCCTTCTAGTTGCTGCATGTGGGACGCGACCTCAGCATGGCCGGAGAAGCGGCGCGTCGGTGTCCACCCGGAATCCGAACCCGGGTCGCCAGCAGCGGAGCGCGCGCACCCAACTGCCAAGCCACGGGGCTAGCCGTCAACAGCACACTTTTAGAGCCCTGCTCTCAAGTTTTGCGGAGACTCCTTTTCTGCTAATTCCCTCTACCCTCCCTGTGAGGGAATCTTGACTTTGTACAAAAGTTTCTACGTATGCCATGCTAGCTAGGAGCTAAGAAAAAGATCATTCACGGAAGGCTGGGTCCTGCATATGGGTTTTTGTTCCTTTTTTTTTTTTCTTGGTATGAGGAAGATCGGCCCTGAGCTAACATCCATGCCAATCCTTTTTTTTTTTGCTGAGAAAGACTGGCCTTGGGCTAACATCTGTGCCCATCTTCACTTTATATGGGACGCCGCCACAGCATGGCCTGATGGGTGCGCCGGTGCGCGCCCAGGATCTGGCCCTGGGCTGCCAGCCGCGGAGCGCGCACACTTAACCGCTACACCGCGGGGCCGCCCCCTGGGTTTTTGTTCCAATTAGCACAGGCTTAGCCAACACTGGCCTTTGTTCTGCTGGTTCCTTTTCAGTCTTATGATGCTGGAAGGTTTGCGCAAAAATTGTTGATTGCTTCAGATGCTATTCTAAACCTTTGGGGAGCTAGGAACAAAGATCCTAGTGTGGAGATGCTGCTAACTTGTTCTGGGTCGGTTGCTGTTAGGGTTGAGCTATGTCCTGTATCCCTATTTTATAGATGGGGAAGCTGAAGTACAAACTGGCCCCAAGTCTCATAGCTGGTGAGAGAGGTGGAGCAGGGATTGGAATCTATATCCTTTGGCTGTAGAATTTGTGTCCTGTTAACCACTATACTGTACTGTGTTAAAGACTTCTGGTAGAACTCTGAGCTCTCCCCCCAGCTGCAATAAAAAGGAAAACGGAAGCCCTCAAGAAATTTTTTAACTAAAGGGAGCTTCTTAGAACCATTTCTTTTGCCTCAGGCCTGCAGTGGTTTTTGTAGCTGCTTTTTTAAAGGATGTTTGTTGTGCAAGGAAATGTTAGCTATGGCCCTATCTTATAAGAATCATTAGGTTCCTGTGAAGGTTTTAAAAAATCCTCTTAGACACTCAAGTTACACAGTAACTGCCATTTTTTTGATTACTTTTTACGTGCAAGGCACTTGTACGGAGGTTGAAAAGATGTTTTTTATGGGGTTTAGTCTAATGGAAGAGTCCTATGTGAAAATAGACCATGACAGTATGGTTCAGTTTACCACAGAGACACTGCACAGGAAGTGCCACTGGAGCCCAGAGGAAGCACGCTAGGACAGGTAGAAGATTTCAAGGTGTCCCAAGTTGAGAGACCAGCATGTGCTGGGGCATGGGGTGTGAGCAAGTAGTGTTGTTGGGATCGTGGGGTATATGAAGAAGAAATTAGGAGAGGTTGGCTGATGGGGTCCTTAAGGGCCAGGCTGGAAGGAGAGTTTAGGTGTAATGTTAGAAGTGAGACAGTCCATTTCCATGATCAGTATTGGTCACTCAGGCCCTTGAAGGTGGTAGGCTAGAGGCAGGGGGAGGTCTGTTGCAGGTAAGACATGTGTAAGCCAGATGGAGGCAGTGAAGTTGAAAAGGAAGGCTGTTGGATATAAGTTGGGATAGCTAGCATCAGCAAGACTGACTAAATCTGGGTTTTATGGAACACACTAGGATTTCTTGTTCTCTGATTAGGCTGCTGTGCTGTTGCCGTGTGTCGAGATAACAGAGATGGTAAAATGAAGACATTCAGTTTTGGAAATGGTAAGGTCCTTGCAGAATGTATAAGTGAACACATCTTGGATTGAACAAGGCTTGAATTATAAGACTCAAGAAGACTTGGTAGAAGAGGGTTGAGGATGGAATGGGAAGCATCAGCATTTATTTTATGGGATGGCTGGCTAAAGAAAGATGAGGCCACAGGGTACTGAGTGTTAGGGCTGATTCCCTCTTTCGGGGAAGCTCAGCTTTCCTCCTGGAGTCCGGAGTAGCGTTAGGAGCAGGCTCATGTGACCGTGTAGCCTTGACAGTAGCCACAGCTTAGCTTCTTGGTAGCCTCCTCCTGTAGCAAACCACTTGTTTTCTCCTGTTGTTTTGGTGATCCAGTAGATCAGAATAGGGAAGTGTTACACAGACTGTCAGAATGAGATTGTACATATACCCTTGAAGGAGTGTATGTGGGGGGGAATAAACACACTGCATTTGCTAATTCTTGTGTCATCTAGGTGAGAGTATTCAAAGTGAAGTCTTCACACAGCTCTGTTCATTGTGGGCTGGTGTATCATTGTGAATGACACAGAGAACCAGTCACCCGTGTACCCTCACCCTTGTACCCTCACACCTGGATCCCCTCCAATCCCCCCCCCCCCACCGTATCTGATGATCTAACTGCTAAGGATACTGGGCTTCCTTGGGCCCTGCCTGTTGCTTTGCATATTCCCTTTCCCCCAGGCCAAAATTTGGGTACAAGGTATACTCAGGATGTAGCCCTAGGATCCTGGTTCCCTAGCAGCCTCCTGAAGGGCTCCTTAATGGGGCCGGCCCAGTGGTGCGAGAGGTTAAGTGCGCGCGCTCCACTGCGGCGGCCCGGGGTTCGTCGGTTCGGATCCTGGGCGCGCACCGAGGCACCCTTGTCAAGCCGTGCTGTGGCAGCGTCCCATATAAAGTGGAGGAAGATGGGCATGGATGTTAGCTCAGGGCCAGTCCTCAGCAAAAAAGAGGATTGGTAGATGTTAGCTCAGGGCCGATCTTCCTCACACACACACACAAAAAGGCTCCTTAAGTGCTGTTTCCTGGAGAGAAATACTCATATTTCCTGTTGTAGGCAAAAATTCCATGAAGAGAAGAAACAGCTACTAGGACTCATTTCCTAAATGTTTTTGTGGCTGCATGTTTTCTGAGCAAAGTGTAACTTATAACCCCTTCTTCCAGGAGGTGGGAGGGAGCAGAGGGAGCAATTAAGCCTGCTGGTGTCAGTGCCAGTGCCAGAAGGAATCCTAGAATTATACTTGGCTTGTGCTCTTCTGTCCTACATTTAGATGGTACTCTGTCTCTCCCTCTGAAAATTGCTCTAATTTTACAATTACTTTTTTTTTTCCCTAGGGAATAAAAAAGAGAAGCTATGTAGTTTGTTTCTAAATGCCTCTGACAAATCTGGCCCCCTAAAGTTACAGACACTTTGTACGTACCTGTACTTTTAACTTGTAGACCTTGGCCACAGGGCTACCTATAGTCTCAAGGGCAGACCCTCTAGGTAGCACTGGAGGAACCACCAAATGGTGAATGAGGGAATATTCCATGGTGACTGAGGCAGAAAGGATGAAGTGTTAGGGGAGCCTGCTGCCCTAGGAAGTGAAGTGGAGCTTCACCTGAGCTTCTGTGGCATTTGTATATGTATCCTGCATGTGCTTTCAGGCTGGAAGTAGAGAACACACACACAAGTACAAGCTGTTTTTTCACATATATTGTGTATAAACATCAGAATCAGGATGAGTTGGCTGGAACTGCCAGCGGTTATGTGTGGGGCTGCTGCTGGGGAAATTGCCTCAGCTCTGCTCCAGGTCGGCCACCAGGAAGGGCTGGGTTTCCTTCAGGGCCTGAAGGAACAGATCCTTGCAGGTCAGGTTCCAGGCTGGAACAAAGCTGAAGAGCTTCCTCATCTTCCTTGGATTGGTGGTCTCCGCCCGCACTGCCTGGTACTGTTCCTCTGTCAGGACACTCCCATACAGGGCATCTAGTACCCCATCCACGTCTGTTACCCGTGTGATGAGGGCTGCCCGGTGCTGATCCATAAAGTGCGGTGCTAGGGGCAGAAGGGAGGAGAGCAGATGAGCTGGGTGCCCAGAGTGGGTGCTGGGGCCTGTCCTTGCTGAACACTTTGCTTTCTTCAGAAATTGCTCTGAATGCAACCCTAAGGGGTGGGGCTCAAGGTGGCAGCCCACCAGGACTTGGGATATAGTGAGATGAGTATAACTTTGTCTCCCTTTCTTCCCCCAACCAGGCTCGCCCTAAGGAGGTGTGTGAGTAGGTGAGTGGGAAGGGTTGGCCCAGTCTGCTCTCTCCCAGTGCTTTTGGCTTCGGATAACAGGCTGCGCGGGGGGGGGTGGTGGGGTGGGGCTGGAGAGGTGTCCAGGCAGGTGGGCTTGGGTGTGAAGGTCTCACCTGGCTTGGCTGCCATCTGGGGAGGGGCCTTCATCAGGGCTGGCCTGGCTCCAGGATCTGTACGGAAATAAGTCAAGTGGTCCCCTTCTTCCTAGCATATCTCCAGTCTCTCTGGGGTCAGGGGCCCTTTCGTCCGGAAGCCAAAGTCAGGACCAAGAGTAGGAAGCTTCCCTTACCCGCAAGAGGAGCTTTTATTAGAGGGTAGGAGAAACAGGAAGCGAAAGAGCCCAAGGGGCAAACGTTCAGATGGGGGTGTGTGGATGAGGGGATACGGGAGGAGGCCCGGGGGTCTGGGCACCTGTCGGGCGTGGAGGGGGCGTGCTCACCTTTGCACGTACTCTGCAGCTGCTCCGCCGTCTCCTGCATGCCTATGTCGCGCAGCACGGACGCCGTGAGCTCGGCGCCGTACGCCTCCAGATAGAAGCTGACGAGCTTGTCAGTGAGGTCCATGGCATCCATGGGCAGCAGCGTTCCCCGTGGGATGCGCCCGTAGCCGTCGCGCAGCGGCACTGAAAGCAGCTTCAGCTTGAACTTTTTGAGCTCGTCGGCAGTCAGGTTTTCCAGCGCCTCCAGGATGGCGTCGCGCGTGCGCCCCATGGCTCCGGGGTCCGCTGCCGCCGCTGCCGCTCACTCGGGGTGTCCGTCGACCAGGAAGTCCGCTCCGGGGCGGGACCTGGAACTCCCCGCCTTCTGCCGTCTCTGCTCCAGCCCATATTGCCCTCGAGCGTAGGGTACTCCCGCCTACCTTGTTGGTACCCACCCACCGAGGTCTGTGGACTCGGTCCCCTGACCATCGGAGGGCGCCAGCATCTCGTCCTCCGGCTGGTCCGCGCGCTGGGAGACCCAGCGGAGACGGGCTTATGGGTGGCGCCTGGGTGTCCAGGCTTGCGTTAGCTAGCACAGACCAGGAACTTGGTTTATTGGAGCTCCATGGCTTAGAATCTTGGAATTCTAGAACCCTGAAATCTCCAGGTTTCCCTGAACCTTAGCATTCTCTCTCACATGTCTCAGAATCATAGAATCATAGAATTCTAACAACTGGAACCATGTAGCTTCCCAAATTCCGCATACTGGGGAGAAATGAGGTGTAAAAAAAGGGTAGAGAATAGCTGTGCTTTCTCTTTGAGCCTCAGGTTCCTTATCTGTAAAATGGGGAGAATAATACTCATCCACTTAGTAAATATTCCAGCATAACATGGGCTACCTGATGGCTCCTGAAACCTTGCCAAATGCTTCCTGGCAGAGCCAGGATTTGGTTCTAGATGCTGAATTTCTTGGAAAGTGATGACAAGAGACACTCGTAATGGTTGAGAAAATTCTTGACTGGAGGGAAAGTCATGGGTGGAGAGCCACTTTGGGCCAAGGGGACTTGACCCAGAAAAGCAGGTGAAAGGTGGTGCAGGTCAGCATTGGAGCCCAAGCTGTGCCCAGAATCCTTAACTTGCCCTTAATATGGCTGGGAAGGCCCTGCTGGTCTGGCCCCTGTGGACCTCACCAGCCTTGTCTTGCACCACACCCTGCTCTCTCTTCATCTCCAAGTTCCAACCACAAGGACCTCTCAGTTCTTCAAATGTGCCAGGCTCCTTTGCTTCTCCAAGCCTTTGCACATGTTCTTCCCTCACCTTGGAAATCTCTTCCCTCACTCTGCCTGACAAACTCTTGAGAGTTTAGGTCTGAAGTTAAATGTCACTTCCTTCTGGAGACCAGGTTTAGAATCTCTCCCAGACTAGTTCATAACACCTGCTACTTACTTGTGGCTCTCATAGCAATTGTGACTCAATTGTAACTAACTCTGTGTATTTGTTTGGATTTAGTCTTCCCCACCAGTCTGTAAATCACGTCTGTCTGGCTCATTGTTCTGTCCACAGCAGCCAGAGCAGTGCTTGACCTATAGTAGGTGCTCAGTAGCCCTTTGTGGAATCAGTAATGAAGGAACAGGCCTTGTGGCTCAATTGGGAGGGTATCAGTACTGGAAGGGGTGCCTTACAGATAAGCTCTTCAAAGAGAGGTGGCTTCCAGGAGCTGAAGACCACGGACTTGAAGCCATACAGTCCCTGGTTTGAATGCTGGCTCTCCTTCCTAGGTGGGTATTGGGAATCCTTCATTTTTTCCTTTCAGCTGGGTGGTAACAATCACCATTCCTTCTAGTGATGTGATCCTGACATATTATATGCTTATTCGTTTATCGGGCATCCATCTCCCCACCAGAATGTGAGCTTCATGAGGGCAGGGACCTTGTCTATCTTGTTCATTGCTGAATCCCATCAAGAGAGTGCCTGGTACATAGTAGGTGCTCAATGAAGATTTGCTGAATGAAGGAATGAGTGAGGCTGTGTTACTTGCAGCATGTTGTATTCAAGAACTTGAGGCAGGGTAGCAGGGCCCTGCTCCCTGTCCTCACGCTTGTTGCCCTACGTGGGCTGGGTAGTGCTGTGTGCCAACATCCTCACCATGGGTGGCACTTGTGGTCCAACAGCCAGTGTTTCCTGGCTCATGGCTATTTATTATTGTGCCTCTTCACTGGTCTTTGTCCTTTCAGAATCTCCAACTCATTTTGTGCGCTGTGGCCAGAAGTCAACATCTTCCTAGCCTACACATTGATCCTGTCCCTCCCCTGCTCAGAAGCCTCCCATGACTCCCCAGGGCCCTCAGAATCAAGTCCAAGCTCCTTGGCTTGGCCTTCAAGGCCCTTGCCAACCTCCTCAGCAATACCTTCTACCCTGTTGGCCTCTGGACCTCTGCACATGTGGCACCTGCTCTCTGCTTGGCCTCTTTTCCCTTCTGGTGTGTTTAGTGAGTTCCTGCCTGACCTCCAACATTCATTGGGTGTCACTTTTTCTAAGAAATAATGAAAATTTGAGCCCCTTTTTAGGCTATGATCCTTCACATGCATTATTTCTAAGCCTTATAACAATCCACATGGGATAGGGAATGGTAGCCTCCTTTTAAAAATGAGAAGACTGAGGCAGAGAGAGGTTGAAGGCTTGCCCAAGGTCAGATAGCTGAGGAGATCGTATAACTTGTCTGTTTAGCTTCTGAGTATGTCCTCTGTCTACTCTTCTCTGTTGACTTTTCTGTCCTGTCTGTGCAAAATGAATTATTCCTTGTCCATGTCCACAGGATGTCCCTTTGATGCCTCTACCACAGTGTTTATCATACAATGTGTCTGTCTGCTCTGTTTTCCTCACCACACTGACAGCTCCTTGAGGACCTTCTCTGGTCCACAGTGCCCAGCACAGGGCTTGGTGCAGATCCAGCCTTGATAAGCCTTTCTGGAATGACAAAAGAATCCTAGAATCTAGAATCATAGAAACCTGCTCTTTTCACATTTGGCAGATCTTAGAAGCTTTGGGTGTTTGAGCCACGGAATTTAAAAAACAATTGCCTGATTCAACCCCCACACACAGCAGGGATCCCTTTGGCCACGTGGCCATCTGACAGCATCTCTTGAACCCTTGTTTGAATGGAGTGGCCTTCGCTCTAAGTAGAACCGATGTAACACATTTCTTTTTTTTTTTTTTTTAAAGATTTTATTTACTTTTCCCCCCAAAGCCCCAGTAGATAATTGTATGTCATAGCTGCACATCCTTCCAGTTACTGTATGTGGGACGCGGCCCCAGCATGGCCGGAGAAGCGGTGCGTCCGTGTGCGCCCGGGATCCGAACCCGGGCTGCCAGCAGCGGAGCTCGCGCACTTATCCGCCAAGCCACGGGGCCGGCCCCCGATGTAACACATTTCAGCTGAACCTTTGGGGCTGCAGGAAATTGCACCTGGGGAGGGTGTGTCATGACCAGGAGGAGAAGGTGGGCTTCTCCTCAAAACTGGCTTCCTGGGGTGAGGGAGCTGAGGACATGTGTCATGGTGTTGTTTGAACTTCCTTTATTCCTGCATATCACCACCCTGGACCCTTCCTTTTGGGCCCAGCTTGCTCTTGGCATCTGACCCCAGTCGCATTCCTGCTCATACACATTCAGACTGAGGCACGGAAGATCTTGGCTGTGACTTTCATCTGACACGGCCTCAGATCACACCTGTGGTGTGATATCGCGGGGAGGCAAGGGATGTGGGGCTGGGGAAATACAGCCATCCTCCCATTGAACTGGAAGCCTTGCTCCTGCAGTGGTTTCAGGCTGGAGCTCAGTGAGAACGAGTGGCACCTTTTGGCACCTTGTAGATTCTGAATTCAGAAGAGAACAAAGTTTTTGGAGAGTTTATCTTATTCTAAAAAGATGTATTAAGGATCTACTAGATGCCCAACCCTGTGATAAATGCTGGTGCAAGACAGTCCTAGTAGTCACAACAGATCCCAGTTTTTGAATTTACTGTGTTCCAGACATGTGCTGAATATGTAACATGCATCTTCTCATTCAGTTCTCCCAACAACCCCATGAGGTATGTGTATTTATCCCACCTTACAGAGGAGAAAACTCAGGCTCTCAGAAGTTCCTCTGGGGGCCGGCCCGGTGGCTTAGCAGTTAAGTGTGTGCGCTCCGCTGCTGGTGGCCCGGGTTCGGATCCCGGGCGTGCACTGACCTACCGCTTCTCCGGCTGTGCTGAGGCCGCGTCCCACATACAGCAACTAGAAGGATGTGCAACTCTGACATACAACTATCTACTGGGGCTTTGGGGGGAAAAATAAATAAATAAATAAAATTATAAAAAAAAAAAAAAAGAAGTTCCTCTGGAAGCCTACACTGGTAGTAAATGAGGAAACACTGAACCCATATCCATGTGACCCCTAGGCCCAAATTCCAACCAATATCCTAAAAGTCCCACTCTCTGTCCTCAAAAATTGACAAATTGCTTAGAGAGATTATGTATATGGAAATTTACACCTCCTCCAGACCGTTCCCAAATACCTTTGGGAGGGCAGATGTTGCAATAATATTAATGACACCATTAACTGCCTCCTTTTTGCAGAATGCTCTAGAACTTACAAAGCACATTCAGAAGATTGTGGAATAGTGGGAAAAATAGGAGATGAGGGGTGTCAGACCCACTCAGATTTGATTCCCAGACCCTCTACCTCTTAGCTGTGTGACTTAGGGAGGTCATAGCCCCTCTCTGGGGTCTGCATCCTTTCTCATTAATGCGCTCGCTTCACCAGCCTGTAGGGAATGAGTGCTCTGAGAAGGGCAGTGACTTGCCCAGAGTTCCCCAGTGAGGTAGAGGCAGAGCCTGCTCATTCCTGGAGACTGCCAGGGTGGTTTCCACCTGGGGAGGTGGGGAATGGGAGCCTTGGGCAGCTCTCTGGGAAGGCCTGGTAATCCCTTCTCCCTTGACCCCCCTTTTCTGGGAAAAGTGCTCAGAGCTCTGAGCTTTGACCCCTGGTATGGAAGAACCTCCAGGTCTTCCCTTTGATTGCTGGAGCCAGATTGCTCCTCCTGGGGCCAAAAGGACCATAGACTGCCAGGACATGAGTCAAGTCATTTAATCTCTTTGTGCCTCATGGCCTCCCTGTAAGATAGGAACAATGATAGGGTTGTTGTGAGGTTATAAATGAGGTTATGAAGCTATAAATGGATTAAGAATTGTGAAGTGCTGGGGCTGGTCCCGTGGTGTAGTGGTTAAGTGCGCGCGCTCTGCTGCTGGCGGCCCGGGTTCGGATCCCAGGAGCGCACTGACGCACCTCTTGTCAGGCCACGCTGTGGCGGTGTCCCACATAAAGTTGAGGAAGATGGGCACGGATGTTAGCCCAGGGCCAGTCTTCCTCAGCAAAAAGAAGAGGGCTGGCAGATGTTAGCTCAGGGCTGATCTTCCTCACCACCCCTCCCCCCCCAAAAAAAAGAATTGTGAAGTGCTTGGAACAGGCCTGGCACATACTAGGTGCTTTTGTCATGTTAAAGTCTCTGAGTCTCGTTTTCCCAGTCTGAAAGTGGCGATGATATTATTGACCTTATAGGGTTGTAGGGAAGATTCATTAGAACAATTAGTAATAATAATTGTAATAATAACAATAGCCGACATTTATTGAACATTTTCTATGGGCCTGGCATTATGCTAAGAGCTTTACATGAATTAGTTTGTTGAATTTTCATAACAAATCCAATAGTCTTGATGATAATCCTTAAATGATCCTCATTTTACCGATGAGAAAATCAGGTTAAGTGACTTGCCCAGACAACGAGGAAAGAGTGGAGTTAAGACTTGAACCTAGGAGTGGCTGTCACCACTTCCTAAACCCTCAGGCGCCAGCACACCATCCCTGTGTTCATTTAGAATGTTATCTAGTTTAATCCTCACAACAACCCTATAGGCATGGTATTATTATCCTACCTATTCTTATATTGTAGCTGCAGATGCTGAAGTCCAGAAAGGTAGGTGATCTTCCTGCGGGCACTCAGCATGAGCTTGTGATGCCAGCATTCAGGACCCGCTTCTGCAGTGGCCCTGATTGGGAGATTTCTGGTTCCTTTCTACATTTATCCAATACAAGGAGCTCTCATCTCCCATGGCATTGATCACTCTAGCTGTTGGGAAGCTCTCCCTTAGGACAAGCTGAAATTTGACCCCTTTGATCTCTGTGGGCCCCAAGGACCTCACCGAGTTCCATCTTAGGGTGGGCAACACTAGTCCTTACCTCCTCCTCCCTTGGACATAGTTTCTAGCCCCATCTTGTCCTCCAATCTGCTGTAGATAATCAGTGTCTCTTCCACGGGTCAGAGGTCAGACCTGACCCCATTTACTGAGATGGATTTAGTTGACTGTCACCGCCCTGTCCTGGGCACCCTTTCCTATTGACCAAAACCTTCAGCCCCAGCCTGGCAGTGATGGAAACTCCAGGTTAGAGCTACGTTTGGGATAGTGGCATTCTGCGCTGAAGTGAAGTGGCTTGTAGCTTCAGAGACCGGCTCCAGATATGCTGTCATCCCCCCACCCCTCCTGTTTGATAACCCAAGGCCAAGTGTGAGCCATCAAAATGGCTGAGAGGAAATCAGAGACTTAGAGGTAAAGAGAATGGGGAAATTGAACTTCCCTGGATTTCTCAGGGTTAAAAAGCCCGAGCTTCCTTACGTACTGTGAGAATTAAATCCGTAGTCATGGGGCCGGCCCAGTGGCACAAGCGGTGGGGTGCGCGTGCTCCGCTGCGGCTGCCCAGGGTTCGCCAGTTCGGCTCCCGGGTGCGCACCAATGCACCACTTGGCAAGCCATGCTGTGGCGGCATCCCATGTAAGGTGGTGGAGGATGGACATGGATGTTAGCCCAGGGCCAGTCTTCCTCAGCAAAAAAGAGGAGGATCGGCAGATGTTAGCTCAGGGCCGATCCTCCTCACACACACACACAAAAAAATCTGTAGTCATTTGTATAGTTAATTGCTCTGATCCAAAAGAATAATAAAATTTCTCTTATCGCTTCCTGAGAGGCCCAAATGATTAGAGCCTGAACAAGGTTCCTAGGTTAAACCTCCAAGGGGCCAGGAAGCCCGGAGTAGCTTCCTAAGAGGGTCAGCATGCAACATACAGGAGCTTCAAGCGTTCAAGAAGGAATGAGCCCCAGAACTTGGAGACAAGTCCAAAGACTTGTCATAAAAGCGGAGACGTGCAAGGAGCGATCGGGCTCCAGGGGAGATTCATTTACCTGCCAAAGAGTTGGAGTAAGAAGACCTTTAAGGAGGGGAGCGGGACAGCTGCCTCCTTCCCCTTTATAAGCAGGAAAAATAACTCTTCCTTGTCGCTCACCTATGCGGTGTCTGGCTACTCTCAGAACGATTGACCTGGCTCTCATCACATCATCATAAGGCACAAGGGGGCCCAAAACATTTACTATTTACTGTGAGGTATTTAATAAGAAATCTGTCTCTGATCCAGAACACCTCATGTGCACATCTGGGATAAAATTAATAAAAATGAACATTAAAAACCAAGAGAGCAGGGGCCGGCCCGGTGGCGCAAGCGGTTAAGTGCGCGCGCTCCGCTGCGGCGGCCCGGGGTTCGCTGGTTTGGATCCCGGGCGCGCACCGACGCACTGCTTGGTAAGCCATGCTGTGGCGGCGTCCCATATAAAGTGGAGGAAGATGGGCACCGATGTTAGCCCAGGGCCGTCTTCCTCAGCAAAAAAAAAAAAAAAAAAGAGGAGGATTGGCGGATGTTAGCTCAGGGCTGATCTCCTCACCAAAAAAAAAAAAAAAAAAAAAAAAAAAAAAAACCAAGAGAGCAGCAAAGTGAAAGTCCAAAGAAGAGATTAAGACACCAAAATAGAAACCGAAACTCAGACTAAGAGAGACGAGAACGGTCGAGGGAGAAATGAGTAAATCCAGGTAAAGATGAGAGAAAGTGACTGAGAGGCCAAAAGAGAAGGATCGAGTGAATTTGTGTGTTTATTCGTTCGTGGAGTATTTATTGAGCACCTGCTGTGTGCCACACACTTTATTCTAAGTTGGAGACAAGCAGTGAACGAAATTTATATTCTAGTAGGAGGAGACAGATGAAAAACCAAGTAAAATATATTGCATGTCGGATGGTGATAAATGTGTTATGGAGAAAACGAAAGCAGGGAAGGGAGATGTGAGATTTAAAATCAGGGAGTTAGGAAAAGCATCAGAGAAAAGAGGACATTGGGAAAGGTCTGAGGAAGGAAACCGTGGAATACTGGGTTTGAAAGAGTGTTCTAGGCAGAGGGGATGGCAAGTGCAAAGGCTGAGGCTGGAGTAAGCAGAGGGGGAAGGGTGAGAGATGAATGGGGTCGAATTGGTAGGGACTTGTAGGCCACAGTGAGGACTGTGGCTTTTATTCTGAATGAAGTTTAAATTTGAGATTTGCAGGATAAGCATATAGGAAGGCCTGAGGTTCCCAGGGCAGACAGAATCCACTTGTGGGCTGCATGCTCTGGATTCAGTTCATTCATTTGTTCAACTGTCCTTCTCTCATTCACTTTCCAAGCATTTAGGGAGGGCCACTTTGCCCCAGGGCTTGTGCTGGGTACAGGGAAAAGACTCTGCCCTCAGTTCTGGAGGAAGAAACCCTTTCAGGGTGGGGTGAGGTCCTGGCCTCCTGCAGGTGGAGATAATACTGTCAGTGACCTTGGAGAGCCATAAGCTTGGGGACTACGTGGGTGACAAGCTGGGGAGGGGCCACAGGTAGGGAAGCCGGAGGCTGGAGAGTGTGGAGGTGGGGGTCAAGGAGAAAGGGGAGACTACCCCCAACCATGTTTCTGTCTTTTCTGTGGTATGAGAGGCCCTGTCTCCCTGCTGGCACTGAGCTCTGGCTCCAGGCTGGGCAGAAAGGAGACAGTGGGATGGGCCAGGACAGGTGGCTTGACATGTGATGCTTGTCCGCTGACTACTCAGTCCTTACTTTTAGAACGGTTTCCAGAAGTGGCGGAGGGGGTGGGCAGGGAAGCTAAATATAGTCCTGGGGCCAGGGCTCAGTCTGGGAGGGTCTGTCTGCTCTTCACTGCATGCCCATCACCCGTGGTGTCCACTGCTAGCTGCCCCTGTGAGTCCCCTGCCCTTGCTCTGAGCTTGGTGCTTGCCCCTTGCCTGTCTTCCAACACAGCTCTGAACCCCCTAAGGTTAGGCCTGACCTTGACTGGGCCTCCTGGGAGTCTCTTTTTGCCCAAGATCTCCAACCAGACCTGTGAGTCCTTGGGTCCACTTGGCCTGGAGATATGAGGGAGAGGAGGGCTGGGGATCCTGGAGGGCTGAGTGAGAGGAAGGTAGGGGGTGGGGGTTCTGGAGAATTTGGAGCTGGGGCTGAGGCCTGGGGCTAACAAAGGGGAAGGACAGTAGGTAAGACTGTGTTTGCAACCCAGGATCATGTTTAGGAACTGGGATTGAGATAAGGTCTCTGATAGGGGCTATTCTCAGGGTTGGGGCTGAGAACAGCAGCTGAGACCTAGTCCCTCTTCCCCCTTGGCGGGGACCAGAGTTCCTTTTTGTATGGGATGTGAGATCTTTATAGGCTGAGGCTCCTCCCTGTGGGGCTGCAGACTGGGCTGGGGGCTGAGGTTAGGCCGGGTTTGCGGCCCGGCTGAGCCTCCCTAACTGACTCCTCCTCTACCCAGGTCCGCCATGTCGGCTGCGCCCGGCCTCTTGCACCAGGAGCTGTCCTGCCCGCTGTGCCTGCAGCTGTTCGACGCGCCCGTGACCGCCGAGTGCGGCCACAGCTACTGCCGCGCCTGCTTGAGCCGCGTGGCAGGGGAGCCCGCGGAGGACGGCACGGTGCTCTGCCCGTGCTGCCAGGCACCCACGCGGCCGCAGGCGCTCAGCACCAACCTGCAGCTGGCGCGCCTGGTGGAGGGGCTGGCTCAGGTGCCCCAGGGCCACTGCGAGGAGCACCTAGACCCGCTCAGCATCTACTGCGAGCAGGACCGCGCACTCGTGTGCGGCGTGTGCGCCTCGCTCGGTTCGCACCGCGGCCACCGCCTGCTGCCCGCCGCAGAAGCCCACGCGCGCCTCAAGGTGTGGGACCCCGGCGGCCTCCCGCCGGGGGCGGAGTCAGATGGGACTGTTGGACGGGGTGGGGCCTGGCCGATCAGGAGGTGGCTGCATTGACTTGGACTCTGAGCTTCAGGGCCCAAGGCACCCAGAGTTGCGGGGGACATGGGTGGGGTGAGGCGGCTAAGGAATCCGGGGCTGACGAGCTGAAGGCGGAGCCGGGCAGAGAGGGGACCCTTGAAGAGGCGCGCTGGGGCGGGTTCTGGCGGGACGGACGCGGCATAAATCTAGATTTCCCGGGCTCGCGCTGGAGCGCGCCCGGAGATGCCGGGGGCGCAGCCACAGAGTAAAGTCTGATAAGCTGGGGGCGGAGCGGAAGGCTAAGTCGGTGCCTCCGGCCCACCGGCGCTGGCGCGGCTGCGGGGCGTAGGTTCCGGGAAGACTAGAGACGCGGGGCTTGGGGCGTGGCTGGGCGGCGCCGCACAGCTGCTCGGGAGTGGCCCACGCGCCCCTGGAGCTGTAACACTTGTGCTGGCCTGACCGTCAGGAGATTGGGCCTAACCGAAGGGGAGACGGGGAGGGCAAGGCACGCCTGGGCACGCACCTCTGTGCGCAGGCCCAGGTTGGCACCGAGACCCAAGTCCAGGCTGTTTTTCTGGTTGGAGCTGGAAGTCCTGAACACTTCCAGAGCCCACACACAGCTGTGTGTCCCCCAAGGTTTGCGATCCTCACGGGTGCCCAGCAAAGATACCCAGACATTGGTAAATGGAAATGCAGGCACACACTGGCTCGCACGTGTCCTAGGTGTGGCAAATCACACGCATGTAGCTGCGAGAGGGTATGTGTCCACACAGGCCCAGGAAGGTCTGTCATGAAGCATTTATTGGGCTGTGGAAGAATAAACGACAGGTGCAGGGGCGGGAGGAGGCGGGGTCTGGAGGCATGGAGCGGTCCTCGGTCCCCGCGGTGAAGAAGCTGCCGCCGTCTTCTCGCGACCGGTTCTCGGGGTGAGCTTCTGCAGGTTATCTTTGCCCACAAACATCAGCGTTGCGCTGCTCCTTGGCCCCTAGACTCCTAGAGGGAATAGACCCTGGTTCTCAGGCTATTTGAGGTCCCCAGACACCCCCTGGGGCCAGCCTCACCGTCCCTCCCGCCCCTGTCTTGCCCATTCCAGCCAAGTGCTGGCTGGTGGTCTCCTAGCCCAGTGCAGGAGCTTCCTCCTCCCAGGAGCCCTCCCAACCCAGGCTCACCTCTGCTGATAACCCAGAACTCCTAACCTCGCCCAACTGCATCTGCGAAGAAAGAACAGAGTCCGTGAAATGGGACAGGAACCCAGGCTGCCCAGGAGCCTCAAGGGGGCAGGTGGGGCGGGATACAGTCTGCTAGGCTCCTCATCCTCCCAGCCCTAAGCTGCAGGGAGGGGCTGGCCAGAGGTCTGAAGGAGGGGCTCCAGGAAGGAGCCTGAAGGAGGAGGGGGACAGGAAGGCTGGGGCGGGACTGGGTCCTTGGCGAGGAAGGGGGCTGGGTCCAGAGACCATGCGCCAGACTCAAGGATGAATGGGATCCGCCCGGCCTTGGGGACCCACCGCGGACCCCCTGAAGCCGTGTTGCCTCTTCCTGCATGCCCATGTCGCGCAGCACGCCTGCCGTGAGCTCGGCGCCGTACTCTTCGCAGTAGAAGGAGACCAGCCTGTCGGTGAGGTCCACTGCGTCGAGCGGCCCGAGCGCCCCCCGCGGGATGTTGCGAAAGCCTTCGCGCAGCTGCGCCGCCCCCAGCTTCAGCTTGAACTTCTTGAGCTCATCTGCTGTCAGGTTTTCCAGAGCCTCCAGGATGGCGTCTCGAATCTTCCCCATGGCTCAGCGCTGCCGCTTCTGAACCTCCGACGGCCCCGTCGGTCTGCAGCAGGCAGGGCCATTGCCCCAGAGGACGTCCTGGGGAGGAGACTGACCTGGCAGCTGGCCAGGAGAGGCCGTGGTCCAATCCTGTGGCTCCTGCCGGGCGGGGACTCGCTGGCAAACTGCGCCTGGAGGGTCTCCCAGTTTCCCGAAGGAGGAATGGGGGTGGGGGGCGCCAATTTGTCACAACCACGGGTGAGGTGGGGATGGATGTTCCCATTCTTCTGGAGAGGAAACTGAGGTTGGAAGGAGGCAGGACTGGAACCGTCTGATTACAGGACCATGCACCTCCCAGCAAAGAGTGACTTGGCAGGAGGTGTTAGGAGCTCCCCTAAACCTGTGTTGCAGGAGTCACAAGCTGACAGGCCTAGGGTGGGATCCCACCCACAGATGTGTTTGGTTGTGTTTGGTTGCTCAATGCACTGGACACTTTTATTAAATTGCCTGCCCTTAGAGCCCATGGGTGTGCAGGGAGGCTGATTGGGGTGTTTTGCTAATGTTCTGCTTTTAAATATGGGGTGAAGCCCAGGAATAGGAGGAGTTTGCATTTCTTCTTCACACATCGTACACCCACCCCCTGAAGGCTGCTGTGTGCCAAGCCCTGTACCTGTCTGTGGAGACCAATCCATATTTGTGTTTGTCAGCCTTACAAAGACCTGTGCTGGGGGCTGACTGCAGAGTGAGTGGCATCAGGGAAGACAAGGCTAGGGAGGAATTACCAAAATAGACGATGAGAGGGCAAGGCATCGAAGACGGCAGGACCAGTAGTTGCAAGGGCCTGGAGACATGCGAGTGGGTTTGAGGAACGGTGAGATGCCAGGTGGCTGGAGGAGGAGCTGGCATTGAGGCCGAGCTGGAAACGGCAGGTTTAGGGGTGGGAGGGGTGGGTTGAGGGGCAGCATCATCACTTCTTTATGTCCCACCCCCAGACACAGCTCCCACAGCAGAAGATACAGCTGCAGGAGGCCTGTATGCGCAAGGAGAAAAGCGTGGCTGTGCTGGAGCATCAGCTGGTGGAGGTGGAGGTGAGGGGCTCAGCATGGCAGAGCCTGGGGACTGGATGTCCAGGCTGGGGGTCCCCAGCCAAGTGCTTTTGCCTGTCTGGCCCCACAGGAGACGGTGCGTCAGTTCCGGGGGGCCGTGGGGGAGCAGCTGGGCAAGATGCGGTTGTTCTTGGCTGCCTTGGAGGGCTCCTTGGACCGTGAGGCAGAGCGTGTGCGGGGTGAGGCAGGGATTGCCTTGCGGCGGGAGCTGGGGAGCCTGAACTCTTACCTGGAGCAGCTGCGGCAGATGGAGAAGGTGCTGGAGGAGGTGGCAGACAAGCCGCAGACTGAGTTCCTCATGGTGAGCAGGGGATGAACTTTCCTCTCTGGCCCTCAGCCAGGGTTCAAGCTCCAGAGACCTCATCTCATTGTCAAACAGGGACCCTGATGCCAAGAGAGGGGCAGGGACAAGCCAGGGTCACACATCGAGCAGGGATGGGCCCCAGGACTGCTGTTATGGTTGTTTAGGTCGGGCACTGCACAAGGACACTATAGCTAAGTGGGCACCATTCATATCATAGACGTTGTAGTTTTGTATATTTATTAGGACACTCTTCTAGCAGGCAGAATTAGTTTTTTGAGGAAGGGGGTACCTTTTTCTAATTCACACAGAGGTAAAGGGCTGTGGGTGGCCTTGAGTTCTGGATCTCTTTTGGCTTTTCTGATTCTTCCTGACCCCACACTCAGCTTTCCTGGTGGTCCACCTCATGCCCCGCCTGCCTCACCTCTGTTCTCTTTCTCGCTCTCTCTGCAGAAATACTGCCTGGTGACCAGCAGGTGAGATCGACTTGGCCCCGCCCTTTCCCTAACTTTCCCTAGTCTTCCAGGGGCACTGGCTGGCTCACCCTCTACTCACAATCTGCCTGAGGACTCCTGTTCAGTCCACTGCGACTGCCCTGCGCTTGGTGTTGAACACAGAAATGAACCTGACCTTTGGGCCTGCCCTGTGGCGTAGCGGTTAAGTGCGCGTGCTCCGCTGCTGGCGGCCTGGGTTCGGATCCCAGGCGTGCACTGACGCACCGCTTGTCAGGCCATGCTGTGGCGGCATCCCACATAAACCAGAGGAAGATGGGCAAGGATGTTAGCGCAGGGCCAGTCTTCCTCAGCAAAAAGAGGAGGACTGGCAGATGTTAGCTCAGGGCTGATCTTCCTCAGAAAAAAAAAAAAAAAGAAATGAACCTGACCTGGTCCTTCTCCTCAGGGGCCTCCCAAACTGGCGCTGAGGACAGACTTGGGCAGGGACACGGGCGTCACTGTGTGCTCAGTGCTGCTGTGGAGGGAAGGCGGTGGCCAGGGCAGGTTTCCCAGAGGAGTGCACATTTGAGTTGGATGCTGGAGGAATGAACAGGAGTTGGCTAGATAAAGAGTTGGGGGAAGAGCATTGTAGGCAGAGGGAACAGCAAGTGCAAAGACTGGTAAGAGGAGAGAAGATGAAACTGTGGTGGCAGGTGCGAGCAAATAGTGGAGGGCTGATGACTTGGACCTTATCCAAAAGAAGGTTTTTTTTTTTTAATTGTGATAAAATATACATAACAAAATTTACCATTTTAACCATTGTTTTAGTGTACATTTTAAGTTCAGTGGCATTAAGTACATTCACGTTGTTGTGCACCCATCACCACCAACCCTCTCCACAACTTTTTCATCTTTCCAAACTAAAATTCCAGCAGAAGAGTTTTAGCTAGGGTGTGATGTGGGGGAGATCCTGGAACTGTCCTCCTCTCCTCTGGTACTTCCTCTTGCCCTCCTCCCACCCCATGCTTCCTCCAGGAAGTCCCTTCACAGACACCTTCCCCACATCCCCACTCGCAGGCTGCAGAAGATCCTGGCAGAGTCACCACCCCCTGCCCGTCTGGACATCCAGCTTCCGGTCATCTCAGATGACTTCAAATTCCAGGTGTGGAAGAAGATGTTCCGGGCTCTGATGCCAGGTACTGGGAGGGGCCGACTCCAGGTTTGTGTTTGTAACTGTGGTTGATGGGAGGCTCCAGCCACACACAGAGAGTCCTCCCAACTGGAGAGGTCATTGGAGAAGGTGCCCATTGCCCCTTTTCCTCTGGGGTTCCCCCTGTACCCTTGTAACCTGGGCTCAGAGGAGAAGGACCTTTGAGGGCATGGGGTTTACAGGTGGGTGACTGACATGGAGAGGACACTGCTTACTGACAGGGTGCTCCTGCTGCCGGCAGGGGAGGCTGAGGCCTGAGTTCTAGCCGCTGACTCCCCGTGTGACCCTTGGCCAGTCCCTGCCCCTTCTGGACAGTGGAGATGATAATCCCTGCTCACTGGGGGCTGAGGATCTGCAGAGCTGGAACTCTGGGGACTGGCCTGGGTCAGACACCGACTCTGGTGGCCTGTGGCTGGGGAGGCCCAAGGGCTCAGCCTCCCTTCTTTAAGAACTAGAGCTCATTGGGTGCTACAGGTTCACAGGGCTACACATGGTGGGAATGGAGGGACCTCTGTTTTATTCAAGAGAAGGCTGAGGCCCAGAGACTGGGTCAAGACTGAGAGAGGTCACGCAGCCAGGTGAGGTGGAGGCTGGCGTAGAACCAGGCTTCCTGACTGTCTCCTGCTCTGTGACCTGGGGCCTTTTCTGGGCCTCGGATGATGAATTGCATGACTTATAGCAACTTAGTCCTCTCCACAACGCTGGAAGGAGGCAATTATGGCCTCTTTTTACAGCTGAGCAGACTGAAGCTCAGAGAGCTAGTCTTCAGCCCAAGCCAGCAAGCAGAGAGGGGCTCACTCCCAGACATGTTGGGAGAATTAGAGGACACAAGGTTGGCCCATAATTGGTTGGGAGCAGGCTGGCAGGAGGCAAACACGCCAGGGCCTGACGGGTCTCCCATCCGGCAGCGCTGAAGGAGCTGACCTTTGACCCGTGCTCGGCCCACCCGAGCCTGGTGGTGTCTCCCTCGGGCCGCCGCGTGGAGTGCTCTGAGCAGAAGGCGCCGCCGGCCGGAGAGGACCCGTGCCAGTTCGACAAGGCCGTGGCGGTGGTGACGCGCCAGCTGCTCTCGGACGGGGAGCACTACTGGGAGGTGGAGGTGGGCGACAAGCCGCGCTGGGCCCTGGGCGTGATCGCGGCCCAGGCCAGCCGCCGCGGCCGGCTGCACGCAGTGCCCTCGCAGGGCCTCTGGCTGCTCGGGCTGCGCGACGGCAAGATCCTGGAGGCGCACGTGGAAGCCAAGGAGCCGCGCGCACTGCGCACCCCGGAGAGGCGGCCCTCGCGCATCGGCATCTACCTAAGCTTCGGCGACGGCGTCCTCTCCTTCTACGACGCCAGCAACGCCGACGCCCTGGAGCTGCTCTTTGCCTTCCACGAGCGCCTGCCCGGGCCCGTGTACCCCTTCTTCGACGTGTGCTGGCACGACAAGGGCAAGAACGCTCAGCCGCTGCTGATCGTGGGGCCTGATGGCGAGGAGGCCTGAGCCCCTGCTGGCTTGGGGAGGGGTGGGGGTCCTGGTGGCTGGGGCCTGGGGGGAGACGGGCGGGGCTGCGGGTTGCCAGGGCTGAAGGCAGGGCCAGGAGGAGTGGGGACTGGGGGCTCCAAGAGGCCTGAGAAGGTGGGGGTTGGCATGAACGGGTTCATGAGGGGTTGAGGTGGCTGTGGGAGGGGAGAGCTACGGTCAGGTCAGTGAGGGAGTCCCAGTTTGGGCACCTGAAGGCCCAAGGGTTCCAGGAAGAAACTGAGGTTGAGGGAAGGAGGGAAGGGGGTCTGTCGTCTGGGGAGCATTGAGGGGAGGAGCTGGAGAACCTGCGGAGAAGGAGCCCCTGCAGCCTCATATTCCCCTCCTCGTTGGGCCTGGGGCAGGGGTCCAGACTGGCCATACCAAAAGGCCTTTCACTTAGTGGTTTTCCAACTTGGGCCTGCGTCAAAATCACCTTTTCAAAGCACAAAACAGGGACTTGTTAAAGCCCAGATTGCTGAGTTTCTGATGCGGTAGATCTGGGGCTGGTCAAAAATATGCCTTTCTAGCATGGTCCCAGCTGATGCTGATGCTGCAGGTCACAAGTGGGATCCCACCTGAAGGACGGCTGACTCAGACACCCATCTGTTCAGTCAGCTACGCGTCATGTAGAGGCAGTTATCAGGTAGCTTTCAGCTAGCTACCAGGCATAGAAAACCCAACATATAGTCCTCCATTCAACAGCCATTTAAAAACTGCCAGAGCCTATGTTGGGTGAATAAACCGACCCCCAACTTATTTCCCTTTGCCTCTGGAATGTGTTTGCTGAGTGTCTCGGATGTTGAGGAAATCCCCCAAGTTGCCAACCAAGAGAAAGAGACTGATGCTAACCCCATGCTGGGCCCTGCTGCTTGCAGAGAATAGAGAGCTCCCCACCCTAGCCCTGGAAGTTGGCCCTTCACTGCTTACTTGCTGGTTCACACTTTCTTTGGTTTTACCTCAAAGGCCAATTTCTTGGGCTCTGGAGTAACCACTGAGGCCAAGAGTGAGAGTCCCCCTTCAGTGGAGGGAGAGGCCTTTGGGCCTTCAGGCAGGTGGGACCCAGGCTGCTGCCCCTCACCCCCATCCTAAGGGAAGATGATGGCCTGGGGCCATTTGCTCTCACATGATGTTGCTGGGCTGCTGCTACTGCTGTGCAAAAGGGCATAGGGACCCCTGGCAACCGTTGCCAAAGTGGGGATTTTCTTGGGGGATGGGACTAAGAGGGCAAAAGGAAGGTTGTGGGTGGGGTATGAAAGGCCTCAAGATCTGGTTGGGGGGGCACTCCTGGCTGTGTCTCCCGGAGGAAGAGCTGTTGGGCTCTGGCTTGGGGAGACAGAAGAGGATTAATTTGAGAAGCTCTTTCATACTAGAAAATAAAACAATAAACTAAACAGATTATTTGGTTGTAAAATCCAGCACCATTAAATAAAAACGATTATATTCTGACTCCTTCCTCAGGAGTCAGACACAGACTTCACAGATTTTATTAAATCTGTATGAAGAGACAAATGACCTGTGGCTAGGCAGTAACCTCCTTATTGCCCTCCCAGCCCTCAGTCTTGACACATCTAATCTTTCTAAAAACACAAATGTGGTCATGTGGTTCAGTTGCTCACAACTTGTTGTGACTCCTTGTTGCCTGTGGGAGGAAGCCCCAGGTCTTGGACTTGGCATTCGAGGCACCCTGCTAGTCTCCAGCCGCACCTTGTGCCACTCCACTGCCTACACTCTGGCCTGACTGAGCTCGTGGGGTCCTTGTACCCCCAGCATCACACACACAACGCTTGGCTAGGAATGCCTTGTCCCTCCCCTCGTCCTACAGAACTCTCCTGAAGCTCCACCATTTCCTATCCCCTCTTGACCCCAGCACCTCCTTACCATGTGTACCCACTCCACTGAAGCCCTGTCGTGGGTGTCTGTGCAAGGGCCCAAAGCTTCTTTCTGAGGAAATGGGTATTCTGAGAAGCAGATGCCAAGCCAGGAGTAAATGTGCAAGGATTTTATGAGGCAAGGTGCCCCGTGAGAGAAAATAGGGCGGGCAAATTGTGGTGGCAGTGTGACCCTGAGTGAGTGAGTGGAAGTGTCTTCCACTGTTGTGAGGACTTTTCTGCAAAGTCGCCCCTGAGAGGAGCCCTGTGTGTCCCTGCCATGTGCAGTCACTGGCACAGCCAGTGGAGCTGGGCCCTGGCACAGCACGCAGCTGCCAAGGAGTGGATTTCACAGCTCTTCTGCTGCAGCCCTCAGTCATTTGCTCCCCTTTGTTGGAGTTATTTTAGGAAACTTTCTTTTCACAGCCGCCACAAGTTCTTCCTGCGTGAAGTTACCCTGGTTACAGCCGTGTGCGTTGAGAGACATGACCCCGTGACCTTGCACATGGCTGATGGGGTGAGAGATGAGGTCTCGGAGCCAAAGGCCATCATGATGGGGCGAGTTTGTGAGAAACTCTGCCTCATCAGGGTGTTCCTTGTTGGGTGGTGGCCACCTGGCCCAGCCAGAATCTCCTTGGGGCTGGAGGAAGGTGCAAGGTGAACAGAGAAGTGAGTCCCAGCAGCATTTGCCTCCCAGAGGACCAGAGTCTCCTCCTGTAGCGCTTCCCCCTCGTGGGGACTCTGGAAACCCAGCGCACTTGGCTGCTGAGAGGTTTCCTGTGCCTCCTGACTTCCTCGTGGACAAGAACAAACTGGCCCGCCACGGCCATGCTAACTGCAAGCAAAAACATTTATTGAGAGCTTGTTGTGTGTCAATAACTTCATATTCAACATCTCATTTATCCTCACAATGCTAGGCCTCACAGCAACTAGCGCCCCATTAGCCTCCATTGCCTCTTCTGCCAGGGTTCGAGTATCCCCTGGAACATGATGGTACGACCATGAAGGACCCAAGTCCACAGATGCCTGGTGCATCTTGGAGTATTGACGTTATGTCACGATTATTACTATTATTCTTGGTAGTGGTAGTGGTGGTGGGAAAAAGTTGTGAAATTTAACCAATAAGTAAACATTGAGAACATCATCTTCGTATTAAAACAAACATATTATAGAGTACAGAATTTGCATAAATTTTCAATATTAAACAAGAGATATCCACAAAGTTTGGCACTGCTGCTGGCTGTTTGGGTCTAGATTTCCAGACCCTCAGGGATATGACTTCTTAAAATTATTTTTAAAAATATAAATAATAAATGAATATGCTTAATAATATCTTACAAATAAGGGGAAAGTTCTCTTTGACCATACCCCCCAATCCTGATTTCTTCTCTTCCTCCCTCATCAGAAGTAATCCCTCTTGTCAGTTTGGTGAGTAGTTTTCCAGCACTTTCTGCACATATATGTGTCCCACAGAAAATATATAGTCTATTTTTATTTTGATATAAATTATGTCATACTTTACGTGAATATAACATATTATTCTACATATTCTGCAACATGCTTTTTTTTTTTGTGAGGACGATCAGCCCTGAGCTAACATCCATGCCAATCCTCCTCTTTTTGCTGAGGAAGACTGGCTCCTGGGCTAACATCTGTGCCCATCTTCCTCCACTGTATGTGGGATGCCGCCACAGCATGGCCTGACAAGCGGTGCCTTGTGCGCACCTGGGATCCGAACCTGGGCCGCCAGCAGCGGAGCACACACACTTAACCGCCACGCCACGGGGCTGGTCCCTGCAACATGGTTTTTTCATTCAGTCATACAGTCAGGAGATCTGTCCATGTTACTATATAGAGTGTACCTTCTCCTTTTTAACTTCTGTGTAGTAGTCCACTGTATGAATGTGCCCTTGCTACTTACTTATTCCCCAATTAATTGGTTTCTGACTTTTGTTATTACAAACAACGCTGCAGTGAACATCCTTGTACGTGCTTCTGTGCGCACACGTGCAAGGGTTTCTCTAGGGTAGATACTGAGTGGTGAAGTTTCTGTGTCCCAGTGTACGTGCCTTTAACATTTTAATGATATTACCATTAAATTGTGGACTTGAAGAAAAAGTGGTGGCCTTGAAGGATTACATGGACGTGAAGTGGTTAAAACTTCCAAGTGGTGGGACTTGAAGGATTATATGAGGAAACGTTCTTTTATCACTGGTTTCAGCTGTGCTCCGGAGGACTGCATAGCTTTTTGGTCATTTTCAGCTGTAAGAACAGTCTCTTTCTTTTTTTTTAAAGTAGGCGTGTTGTTTTTTTTTTAGAGGAAGATTGGCCCTGTGCTAACATCTGTTCTCAATCTTCCTCTTTCTTTTTTTCTCCCCAAAGCCCCAGTACATAGTTGTGTATCATAGTTGTAGAGTTGTAGCTCTTCTATATGGGATGCTGCCTCAGCATGGCTTGATGAGCGATGAGTACGTCTGCGCCCAGGATCCGAACCAGCGAACCCTGGGCCGTGGAAGCGGAATGCGTGTACTTAACTGCTACGCCAACAGGCCAGCCCCCGAACAGTCTTATTTTTAGGAATGAAAAGGTCCAGTCCAGCATAATTCAAAATTTCAACCTCACATCCAATTTAAAGTGACCTGATATATACAAATATCAAATCATTATGTTGTACACTTGAAACTAATATAATGTTATATGTAAATTGTACCTCACTAAAAAAATAAATAAAACAAAATATGTATTATTTGTACAAAAATGATTCTGGATGGAGATATACCAAAATGTTAACAATCCTTAGGGGCTGGCCCCATGGCTTAGTGGTTAAGTGTGCGCGCTCCGCTACTGGTGGCCCGGGTTTTGATCCCGGGCGCGCACCGATGCACCACTTGTTAGGCCATGCTGAGGCCGCATCCCACATACAGCAAGTAGAAGGGTGTGCAACTATAACATACAACTATCTACTGAGGCTTTGGGGAGAAAAAGGGGGAAAAAAAACCAATCCTTATCTCTGAATGATCATATGACTTATGATTTTTAATATTTGGTTATATATTTTTTTCTGATTTAATAAATGAATTTGTCATTTTTAAAAGGAAAAAAAATAAAGTGACTTGAAGTGGAAAAGGGAGAAGGCTCTGTCTTTCACTCTCCTCTCAATCTCCCTCCTTCCCCAGAATCCTCCCACCCCGGCTCTGCTGGCTCCTTCAAGGTTAAGGTTAATTAGAGGAAAAGAGGTGGATTGACACGTGATTGGTGTGGCTATACTCTGGGACCCCTGTCATGACAGGGGTTTGAAGACTGCTGCTTTGATGGGAGGTGTTGTTGGGTCCTTCAGAGATGATATAGGCAGACATTCTTTTTTTAAAAAATTGAGGTAACGTTGGTTTATAACATAAATATTTCAGGCGTACCTCATTATATTTCAACTTTTGTATAGACTACGTCATGTTCCCCACCAAAAGTCTAGTTGCCGTCTGTCACTGTACACATGTGCCCCTTGACCCGGTTTGCTCCCTCCCCTCTGTCCCCTTTCTGTTACGGCACAAACGGTGTGATCTGCTCACTGCAAGGCAAAAGCCAATCGTAAAGAGGCAAGATGGTAGAAAAGAAAGGGCAGTTTATTATAGCTTGCTAGCAAGGGGGAAGATGGCCAACTAATGTCTCAAAGAACCATCTTCCAGAACAAAGACTACAGGCAGATTATATAGAGGGCTGGTCTCCTAGTGGAGGAGGCATCTGGTCCCAGGGTGGGGGCATCCATCTGATTACTGGGTGGAGGCAGCTGGTCTCAGGGTGGGGGCATCCATCTGGTCTCAGTTCCTGGCAGTCCTTTGTTTTATTTGATATGCATCAGAGACTGGAGCAACGCCCTCTACCCTGATCTTTCAGTTGTCATTGGCGATGGCTATCAGCAGAGACTCTCTGCCCCGGGGGTCATCACATTCCTAAGGAACTCAAAAGAAGAAAGTTATCAACTTATAGCAGCTGGGAGGGGCCATAAAATCCAGAGTTAGTCAGATGTCATTCTAAATTACAATATGGTTTCTTTTCTACAATGTGGCTTCCCTTATGTCAACCTTGTGTTGAGCTGGTATCACTTCCCCTCTGGTAACCACCAATCTGTTTTCTGTATCTATGTTTGTTTGTTTATCTTCCACATATGAGTGAAATCATAGGGTATTTGTCTTTCTCCAGGCAGACACTCTTGGGCTGACCTCTTGTGACAACCCCTCAGCTTCTGCTCTGGTCCCCCTCCCCCTACCCCAGAGTTACATTCCTGCCAGGTCCCTTTGCCAAGGCAGGTGGTGATCTTGGGCAGGGGCCTGTCACAACACCTTCAGCCCAGCTACTTTTGGCGGCATTTACTTGGCCTAGGGTGTCTCATATAAGATGAGGGCGATCTCCTTTCTCTCTCCTTGTCTGGCCATCTTGGGCTGCTCTGATTCTCGAGTCCTCCAGGTGGGAAGCCAGCACTGATCTCCATATTCATGTAGGTCTCCAAACCCTTGGGAACACGTGTCAGGCTCTCCTCGGCACTTCTCACCAACCTTCATCTGGGCCTTCCAGTTCCTGCAGCTCAGGGCAGGAGAGGTACCTCCAACCTCCATGAGGGGTTCTTTTGGAGCAACCCTCTCACTTGCTTCTAGGTGTGGGGAGCCCTTTATGGGGGACAGGAGGGGAAATGCCATGGCTCTGTATTCCATTGAGGTATGTGATGAGGATGGAATTTTCACAGCTGGATCTGCTCTCTCACTAGGAAGTCCCAAAGGGTGTGTCTGCAGTTCTCCTTAGAAGGTGGGGCAGCGTATCAATCATGTACCGTCCTCAGCTTTGGGGCTTTAAACAAAAATTCTATCAATTTACACTCCCAACAGCACCGTATGAGAATATAGTCTCCCTAAATCTTCTCCAGCACTCAATATCAAACTCAAATTCTTTTTTCTTTTTGTCAATGTGATGGGAAATAAATAAATAAACAGCATCCCATTGTTCTTATATTTTAACTTTTTTTGTGCTTTTTTTTTTTGTGAGGAGATCAGCCCTATGCTAACATCTGCCAATCCTCCACTTTTTTTGCTGAGGAAGACTGGCCGTGGGCTAACATCCATGCCTGTCTTCCTCCACTTTATATGGGACGCCGCCGCAGCATGGCTTGCCAAGCGGTGCGTCGGTGTGTGCCCGGGATCTGAACCGGTGAACCCTGGGCCGCCACAGCAGAACGTGAGCACTTAAAGGCTTGTGCCACTGGGCCGGCCCCTGTTCTTGTATTTCAATTTACATATTTCTCATTGCATGTATTTGTTGACCAGTTATTTTCCTCTTCTAAGAATTGCCTGTTCATATCACTTGCTCATTTTTCTTGATAAGTTACAGTGGTTCTTTATATATCCTGCATACTTATCCTTTGTCTTTTACATACATAAGTTGCAAATATTTTCGTCTAATCTGACAGCTTTTCCTTTAACTTTATGGAGTTCTTATGGTTTTTAGAGGAAAAGTTTGAAAGGCTCTGACCTAAGTGTCATCTGCACGGGGTTGTTTGTGCCCTCAAAGTGCCTGGATGACGACACACACTTCTCTCTGCACTATGAGCTCCTCCTGGAGGGACAGGGCTTCGGACTCCCGAGCACCTGCTCTTCGTATCAATGTCTCCACTGCTCTACTTGTAGGAAAATTCCTTGTCCCTAAAATATTTCTAACTGGAGTTTAAAACTTGAACCCTAACTTGTTTAGAACATCCCACTTCCAATGCAACTGCACCTTACATAGGTAGTGGGTTTTACTGAGTGCTTTCAAATCTATAATCTCATCTGATCCTCTTGAGGGTTGGAGGAGGATCAGGATTATGTTCCCATCTTATTGGAGAAAACTGAGGCTCTCAGCAGTTCCTGATGGCAACTGTGATGGTGCCAGGCCTGGAGCCCAAGTCTTTTCAAATCTTGGCCTGTCTTGACTTGACCTCTCACACAGTCATTACATAATCCCCATCTTAAAAGAATTCTGAAGAATTTGCAGGGGAAACGTGCCAGGTACTCTGAGATCCTCAGAAGCAACGGTGTGTTAGTAAAATTGAAGGTGATCATAGACAATTTAAATTGTTCCTACTGTTTTTCTGGCTTCTGCCTGAGAGTCTAGGCTGAGTAGGGAATTTAGCAAGGCTGGGTGGAGCTGGGAGTTTCAGGAAAGGACTCAAAAGCCAGGAACCACCCCCGCTTTAGTTGCCCAAGGCCTGGTTGAATGGATAGAAACAGCTCCCACTGTGTAAACACGTTTCCTTTTTCTTTAAACCATCATGAAACTTTGTGAACCGAATAGTATGAGATCCAATGTCACAGAGTTTTTAATGAAATGGGATATACTCATGATATAAGCGAGAGACAACAAGCAAAGCATCATAACAAACTGTATATCCACTGTGGTCGCAATTATGAGAAAAAATTTCTCTGAAAGAAAAAAAAAGATAAAAGAAATGCCAAAACATGTCACCCATGGGATTCCTGGTGATTTAACTTTTCTTCCTCTTTCTCTACGGTCTCCCCATTTTCGGCAGTGACGGGTGCCATCTGAATGTCCCTGAGGTGGAAGAGTGAGGGCTCTGAGAGAGACGTCGCATGGGACTGCGCTAAGAGTGCTGTTAGGTGGGAACTATCACGCTATTCTTTTTCAAACCAATGAAGATACTGATGCTCAGAGAAGGGAACACAAGTAGGAAGTGGCAAAGCTGATTCAGTCTAACTCAGAGCTAGTTCACAGCTCAAGGTCATGAGGTAAATTCTGTCTCTGGAGGGGAAGTTCTCTCAATGATAGGTTGGTTTTACTGGGACAGGCTTGGCCTTCATCAGTGACTCATACATGAGAATGTCCTCTTTTCGGTACTTTCATAATTCTGCTGATTCAGTCAGAAGAAAGTCTCCATTTGGGACTCAGATCGTTAGCACCTCTCTGACGCTTACTCCTCTTTGTTTTTTTTTTTTTTGTGAGGAGATCAGCCCTGTGCTAACATCTGCCAATCCTCCTCTTTTTTTTGCTGAGGAAGACTGGCCCTGGGCTAACATCCGTGCCCATCTTCCTCCACTTTATATGGGACGCCGCCACAGCATGGCTTGCCAAGCAGTGCGTCGGTGCGCGCCCGGGATCCGAACCAGCGAACCCCGGGCCGCCGCAGTAGAGCGCGCGCACTTAACCGCTTGCGCCACCCCGCCGGCCCCGCTTACTCTTCTTTGTAATGGAGAAAGAACACATCTCAGGCTCACACCCTTTACCAAGCCGAGTCCTCTAGGAATTTAATTTTGTTTTGCATTCATTATATTTATTTTTACCATTGCCTTCTGGTAATGGTAGGCATCTTCTACCGCTCGTAAAAAAGTGATACTGGTTTTTATTTATGACTTTTGAAATAATATTGATACTGGCTCAATACCAGGTTGACATAAGGGAAGCCATATTGTAGAGGAGAGGAGACCATATTGTAACCTTGGATGACCTCTGACCAACTCTGGACTTTGTGGCCCCTCCCAGCTGCTATAAGTTGATAACTTTGTTCTTCTGAGTTCCTTAGGAATGTGATGATCCCCGGGCAGAGAGTCTCTGCTGATAGCCATCATCAATGACAACTGAAAGATCAGGGTAGAGGGCGTTGCTCCAGTCTCTGATGCATATCAAGTAAAACAAAGGACTGCCGGGAACTGAGACCAGATGGATGCCCCCACCCTGAGACCAGCTGCCTCCACCCAGTAATCAGATGGATGCCCCCACCCTGGGACCTGATGCCTCCCCCACTTGGAGACCAGCTCTGTATATAATCTGCCTGTAGTCTTTGTTCTGTAAGATGGTCCTTTGAGGCGTTAGTTGGCCATCTTCCCCCTTGCTAGCAAGCTATAATAAACTGCCCTTTCTTTTCCACCATTTTGTCTCTTGACGATTGGCTTTTGTCTTGTGGCGAGCAGATCGTGCCCTTTGTGTGGTAACAATATTAACTTTTTAAAACACATATATTAGAGAAAACACACCCACGCACACTTGTATAGTCCTAGATTATCTCGGGAAAGATGTACAAGAAACTAGTTCTATGGTTCTGGGAGGCTGGGGGGGGCCTGGGTGGGGAACTCTTCATTATGTACCTTATTGTACCTTTTGAGCTTTGAACCATATGAATATATTATCTATCAAAAATATAATTTTTATTTTTAAAACAGAAATGAACATGGAAAAAAGGAAATTTAAGTGAAAAAGAGTCTATTAAAATATATTAGGTAAATACTACAGGTGGTAATGTGGGTTGACAAATATGAGAAGAGCATGTGGCTTTTGGCCACATGTGTGAAAAATTGTGAAGACAGCACATGAATGAATGATGTCTGAGAAGCGCTATTTGAAGGATTTGAGGTATTTTGGTGAGTTCTCTTTCAAGTAGAGGAGGCCATGTGGGTGGAGGTGTTCATGATGATGACAAGGTGTCAGTGGTCAGGTCGTCTCTTGTCTCTGGGTCTCAGTTTCCTCAGTTGTAGTGAGAAGTAGCTGGCCTAGAGAATTCTCTGAGATCCCACTGTCTTAGTTTGGGTTCCCCCAGAAGCAGACCTTAAGAAAAAGGTCCTAGTGAAAGCAGGCTGATTTACGAGGCACAGGAAACACCCACGGGGTACGAGGCACAGGAAACACCCATGGGGCATGGGGAAGCGAGCCAGGGAAGGTGCATTATGAAGCGGGTTAGCACTGTGGAGGGTGGAGCTTTCTCCTATTGGGAAATGGTGAGAAAACACTCACCTCATCGCACCTGAGGATGAAGGATCTGGGCGCTTAGCGACTCCTGTCAGCCGCTGGTGGAGGGTGGCTCCCCGGGGAGTTAATCCCCCTGCACTTTTAGCCTGCTCTTCACAAGGACAAGGGCACCTTCTGAGGCTTCAGAGAAAGCCCTCAGGTGGGGAGGAGTCGCTATGGTGGTGGGAAGTCCCGGAGCACGCAGAAACCTGAGGCCAAGGGACCAGCCAGTGTCAGTCACACCTTCCAACTCTCAGCCTCAGAGTCTCAGCCTGAGAGGGCTTCCTGAGATAAAGATGGAGGCAGTAGGAGGGCTTCTAGAGGACTCTTAGTTCCTGGATGTGGGCAAGCCAGCAGTGGACAGGCGGGGGGGACAAGTGGAACCGGCCTGGGGGGGACACAGCAGCAAAGCAGGCTCCCTGGGTGATCCTTGTCTAGGCTGAGTCACCCCTGCCGTGAGGGCTGAGTTATACTTTCTGGCTCTGCCTGCATCTGTGTGTCCTGGAGCAACACTCCAGGCCTGGAGAAGCGAGTGTGTGGGTGGCTTCATGAACCACCAGGCCTTGCACTAGATCTTCAGATACTGAAGGCAGAATGGATTTTTCAAGAATGATTAGGGGCTAGGCCAGGGAGTCTGGGTTTCTGGGTGGGGAGTAAACATGGGGGAGGAGGACGGGAGACTGTTTTACCACTCCCTCTCCCTTTCCTCTGTCCTCCCAATATAGTTACATCTTTATTTTTAATTAAATCGATGTTCTGGCTTTACATTATTAAGACTATATAAATGCTATTCATGGCCAAGCCATGTAATATATTCTGATTTCTTTTTCTCTCTTGTATAACTTTTTTGTTTTCTCTATAATTAATAATTGTCTTTGTTTTCTTTCTTTCTTTTCTTTTTTTGCTTAGTTATCTTAGTGGTTATCACTAAATCAGTCGCCAGCCTCTCTGCCAGTTATCTAAATCTCATCTTGGTTTTTCCAGACACGTCAGGTGTTGCATCCAGAGGGCTCTCTGTCCCTCTCATCTTCTATCTCCCTTCTGTGGCTGCAGCTCCCAAGGCCATTGCCCCTCCCTCTTCCTGGTGTGGAGACCACACCTGTTTTGTTGTTTTCAACTTATTCTTCAAGCCACCGCAGTCTGGTTTCCACATGCCCCCGGCCTTGGCAAAGACCTTTTTCAAGGTCATGTTTGGTTGCTAAATCCAATGGACACCTTTCTGTTTTCATCTTCCCCTCTCATCAGCGGGTCACACGGCTGCCGTCTTACTTCCCTGAAGCAGTTTCCTCACTCTGCTTATCTCTGTCTCTCCATCTTGGTTTGCATTCCCCCCAAAGCAGACCCTGTGACAAGGATTCGAGTATATGAGAGAGCTGCAGGGATCACTGGCAGAGGAGCAGGGAGGGAAGGCAGCCACTAAAGGGTGCAATTCTTTTTCATCTTTTCTTCAGCTTTATGGAGGCATAATTGATAAACAAAAATTGTATATGTTTACTGTGTACAATGTGAGATTTTGATATATGTATACATTGTGAAATGATTACCACAATCGAGCTAATTAATATATCCATTGTCGCACATAATCATCTTTCTTTTTGAGGTGAGAACATTTAAGATTTACTCTCTCAGCAAATTTCAAGTGTGCAGTATGGTATTATTGACTACCTCACCATGCTGTACAATAAATCTTCAGAATTTATTCATTCTGAATAACTGAAAGTTTGGACAAAGGGTGTGTTGTTAAGCCAGCTACCTCAGTGGGTGATTGGATGTTCATCCAGAGGGGAAACTCTGGGAAATGATGAAAAACAAATACCTCAGATTATCCTACCTAAGGTGTGAGGGAGCTGGGGTATTTATATACCAACTTCTGAGACTCATTGGTTGAGAGCTGCTTTGGGGGTGGGGTGGGCATTCATTCCTCTTTGAGCACTTCCAGCTCAATGGGTTGCAGGCCTAGTAGCCTGGAAGTTGTCCAGCAGGGTCTGAGGGCGTTAGGATCTGAGGGGTTTGAGGGCAGGGTGCTGACAGTGTCTGCTATGCTCCCCAGAGCGGATGTAAGTCCATGAGGGCAGGGATGTTGTGTCTTTTGCTTACTTCTAGATCCCCAATGCCTGGCACATAATAGTTGCTTAATATACGGTATTTTGATGAACAAATGAATAAGTGAGGAATTCATGAATTCAATTCTAAGGATCCAGCAAGAGGCTAAACAAACTACAGTAGTAGATATTGTGGAAGCTAAACACTTTAGGTAAACAAACCTCACTTTCATATGAAAAAGGAGAAGCAAGGAGAACCTATAAAGTGGTGATGGGGTTCATGGCAGGCTGCCCCAAGATATGCCACTCTGGTATCTGGATTATTTCGAGCTGAAGACAATAAAGGCTCAAAAGACTCTGAAAGAAACTTTGACCCCTCCCCCCGCCCCCAACTAACTGCCTAAAGGAATCTAAGATAGATAACTCTGGGTATGGATAGACTGGGAGGGTCCTTGCTAAGCCCATTCTTATCAAAGCTCTGAAAACCAAGTAAAAGTAGAAGTTATCCTTTGTAAGACACATTTACATTTATAAGGGAAATCTCTATTTGTAAAGGTATCTCCCTCTCTGTACCAGGAAGAAGGGGGGATGACCTTATCACTAGAAACTCTTATCAGTGCAGAAGGCGAAGACTTAAATTTGCATGTTAACTTTACTCTTGTTTACTTTTCTGGTAATCTCCCATAGCTGACTCTCCCCACCCCCAACATCCTCCTTTATCTTTAGCTGAAGATATTATTTAAGATGAGAAGCTCCACCATATTGGCGAGTTACTCAGTTTCCCTGGGTTTCTCCCATGTATACATGTTATAAATCTCTGTTTGATTTTCTCCTGCTGTTCGGTTTCATGTCAATTTAATTTGTAGCCCAGCCAGAAAGGACCCAGAGTGGGTAGAGGATAGTCTTCCTCCCTTACAGTGGTAAAGAGAAACTTGAGAACAATTCAGTTTAGTATAATCATGGAATTCAAATTCAGTGATGTGAAATCACTGGGTCCTGAATAATGCCACTGAGCTGCTGGCTACCCAACTCTGGAGTTGCCTCTGGTCTTGTTCTGTGATATGATATGCTGACTATTATTTGAGTTGGCATTTCTATTATTTGTAGCCCAAAACATCCCAACAGATATAAGCTCTGTTGTAAAACTTGGTATATAATTACATAACTTTTATGTGCCTCAGCTTCCTCATCTGGAAAATGGGGGCAATAATATCTTCTTCATAGGATTTCTATGAAGATCAGGTGAGTTAACACATGCAGAGCACTTAGAACTGTGCCTGGCACAGAGTAAATAATCAATGCCAGTTGTTGTTAGTGTTTTATTGTTATTTTAAAATATAATATGTTATTACACTTGGTGTTAACTATTTGTTCTATGTTCTTAAAATGTTCAGTTTTCAAAATTAGGCATTTTTAGTTGTACTTTTGATATTTTCTATTTTTTACTTTAAATGTTTCATGATCAGAGAATATGGCGTGTATCATTTCTACACTTTTGTGACACAAAATTGGAATGGATTTCATAAAACATATTTTAGTGCTTAAAAAACTATATTCTGGACCGGCCCCGTGGCTTAACGGTTAAGTGCGCGTGCTCTGCTGCTGGCGGCCTGGGTTCAGATCCCGGGCGCGCACGGATGCACCACTTCTCTGGCCATGCTGAGGCCGCGTCCCACATACAGCAACTAGAAGGATGTGCAGCTATGACATACAACTATCTACTGGGGCTTTGGGGGGAAATAAATAAATAAAATCTTAAAAAAAAAAAAACCTATATTCTATTTTGAAAGTTAATCTTTCACATATATCTATTAATACTACCTTGTTAGTTGTGTTATTCAGATCATTTAATTCCCATGTCTATAACTAACTCTGAATTTGTCCTCCCTTTTCTACTTTCTACTTCTAGATTCACCTCTCCCTCCTGTGTTCAAATTGGACATCTTTCCAACCTCTTCTCAAATTCCAGTTTGTTTCTGGACTCAATGCCTTACCTCTGAGACCTTCCTGTTCTCCACCTCCAATAACTTTCATTATCAAGATTCTGGAGAAAGATCCCCAGACCATGGCTTTTCTAGCCCCACTGGCGGGCCCCTTTTAAAACCACACTTCCTCTTGCTCTGTCTGCGAGCAGGAAGTGTCTGAAACCAGATGTTCCTCCTTTCTAGATGCTGTCAAGATCCAGCCACCTTCCTCCCCTGCCATGGCCCTGGCACTCAGCTTTTGGCCACATTATTGCTCCAGCTCTCTGTTGCAAGGGTTCTTACACTTTTCTAGAGCAGATTAACTTTTTGAGAGCAACAGACACCTTGGAACCACCCACTATAGCTTACCTAGGTTTTGTTGGCATTTTTATGACCAGGGAAAGAAGTTTTCAGGGGGAACTAAAGAGCTAGGAGCTAGACCTGTCCTGCAATAATATCTTTGGTCCTTCTCTCCACTATTTCCTTCTTTCTTACCCCTTCTTAGCTCTCCAGACCAGTGGAAGGTATTCTTTGTCTTGTTCAGACCTGAAGTCTCAGTTATTTATTTATTAAATCAACATTTGATAAGCTCCTTTTAAGGTGGCACGTAGCATGCTGAGTCTTGGGAACATACATTTGGATAATTCAGGATTGTTGCCTTCAATAAGCTATAGTAGGAGAAATAACCTCATAAACACTTAATGAGGTCACAGTGTGAGAACTGCTAATAGAGCTTTGTGCAAGAGAGCCTGGGTCGGAGTAGGAAAATCAGGGCAGTCTTCTCAGAAGAGGTGACAGCTTGAGTTGGCCCTTGGAAAGCAAGTAGGAGTTTCGGAGGGTGACAAAAAGAAGCAGAACAAAGGCATTCTAGACATGTTCAATGATAGGTTGTATTAGTTATCTAAAGCTGCATAATAAATGACCCCAAGGGCTGGCCCCGTGGTTAAGTGTGCACGCTCCGCTACTGGCGGCCCGGGTTTGGATCCTGGGCGCGCACTGACGCACCACTTCTCTGGCCATGCTAAGGCCGCATCCCACATACAGCAACTAGAAGGATGTGCAACTATGACATACAACTATCTACTGGGGCTTTGGGGAAAAAAAAGGAGGAGGGTTGGCAATAGATGTTAGCTCAGAGCTGGTCTTCCTCAGCAAAAAGAGGAGGATTAGCATGGATGTTAGCTCAGGGCTGATCTTCCTCACACACAAAAAAAATAAATAAATGACCCCAAACTTAGTGGCTTCAAACAGCAATAATCATTGCTGGTGGAAATGCAAAATGGTATAGTCACTTTGGAAGACAGTTTGGTGGTGTCTTACAAAACTAAACATGCCCTTACCATACAATCCAGCAATTGTGCTTTGGGTATTTACCCAAAGGGGCTGAAAACTTATGCCCCCACAAAACCCTGCACATGGATGTCTCTAGCAGCTTTATTCATAATTGCCCAAACTTGGAAGCAAGTAAGATGTCCTTCAGTAGCTGAATGGATAAATAAACTGTGGTACATCCAGAAAATGGAGTATCATTCAGTGCTAAAAATGAATGAACTATCAAACCGTGAAAAGACATGGAGGAAACTTAAATGCATATTACTAAGAGAAAGATGCCACTCTGAAAATGCTACATACTGTCTTATTCCAATTATACGATATTCTGGAAAAGACAACACTATGGAGACAGTAAAAATAGCAGTCTGGTGGAGGATGTTGATAACAGCAGAGGCTGTGAATGTGTGGGGGTAGGAGGTATATGGGAAGTTTTCATAATTCTCCTCAATTTTGCTGTAAACTTAAAACTGCTCTAAAAAATTGTCTGTGTTAAAACAAGACAAAACAAACAAAAAAATCTGACAATAGTTATGTCTTATCGCCCATGATTTCTGTGGGTCAGGAAGTTGGGGATGGTTGACTGAGTAGTTGACTCAGCATCTTTCATGAAGTTGTGATCAGAAGTCAGCTGGGGTTGCAGTCATCTGAAGGCTTGACTGGGGTTGAAGGACCCACCACAAAAGTAGCTCACTCACATGGAGGACGAGTTGGTACTGGCTGTCGGTGGGAGGCCTCAGTTCTTCTCCATGAGAGCCTTTCTACGGGGCAGCTTAAATGTCCTCACAGCAAGGTGGTTGGCTTCCTCCAGCCTCCAGAGAGAGCAATCAAGGGAGCAAGGCAGAAGCTGAAAAGCCTTTCATAACCTAGCCTTGGAAGTCACACAACTTCACTCCTGCTGTATTCTGATGGTCACACAGGCCAGCCATGTTTCATTGTGGAAGGGGACTACACAAGGGTATGAATATTAGGAGAGGAAGATTGTTAGGGGCCATCTTGGATGCTGGCTACCACATACGGCACTGTAAGTGTAACTGATGTGGTGTACTTGGGCTATAAACAGTTAGAAATGAGCCTGAAATTTATTTATGGACTAAATTGTCAAGGGCTAAGGAGTTTGGCTTTTAACTGTTGGTGATAGGGAAATGTTGAAAGTTTTTTTTTTTTTTGTGAAGAAGACTGGCTCTGAGTTAACATCCATTGCCAATCCTCCTCTTTTTGCTGAGGAAGATTAGCCCTGAGCTAACATCTGTGCCCATCTTTCTCTATTTTGTATATGGGATGTCACCACAACAGGGCCTGATGAGAAGTGTGTAGGTCTGCACCCGGGATCTGATTCCGTGAACCCCGGGCCACTGAAGCAGAGCACGTGAACTTAACCACTATGCCACCGGGCTGGCCCCCAAAAGGTTTTTAAGAAGGCACCTAGAGGGTTGAACTGTCTCTTCTTATCTGAATTTCACAGCAAGAGCTGTCCAATATGTTTAAAAGAGCCCCCTGATGCCCTCTGCTTTTTCTTTGGGCTGTTTGAAACTATATGTAGATTTACACACATCTCATTCTTTCTCTTTGTGTTGGATTGCCTTTTGGAAACTGTGTCATATGTCAGCTTGGATATTCTTCCACTACGTAAAATGTAATCTCTTTGTATCAATTGGGATACTCGTGGTTGCAAATAAAAAATTCAACTCAAAATGACTTAAGAAATGAAAATAATTTATTGACTCATGCAACTGGAAAGCCCAGTGGTAGAGAGGATTTCAGGTATGGTTTGATCCAGAGTTTCACATTTTCAAGAAGTAACTGGCTCTGTTTCTACCATGTGTTGATTCATCCTCAGGTGGACTTCCTTCACAGTAGCAAAAATGGCTGTAGTGATTCCAGGTTTTACCTTACACTGGAAAGACAAAAGCATCTTTGTCCTCAGATCCACTTTGATTGGTCTGGCTTAGGTCACATGCTCATACTTGAACCAGTTGCTGAAGTCAGGGGTGTGGAATATATGGATTGACCTAGCTTAGTTCACATGCTCCACCTTTGGAGCTGGGGGTGAAGTCGCCAAACCGCATAGTCCTCCAAATAGAAATTGAGAGTTGCTAGGAAGAGAGAAATCGGCTGCTGAGGAGGCAACCACAAGTGTCCAACACAGAATCAAAATTGTGTGGTTCATCTAAACAACATTACTGAGCCTCAGTTAAGTATAGTGTTGGGCTCTGGATAGAGCTAAGAACAGGACACAGTCACTGCTTTCAAAGGAGGCACGGTGTATAATCCCCCGAGAATGTAAGCTCTCTGAGGGTAGGGAATTTTTTTCTTTTGTTCACATCTGTATCCTCAGAGCCTGGAACAGCACCTGGCACATAGCAGGCAATAAATATTTGTTAAATAGTACTCAGTAAATATTTGTTAAATGAATAGTCTGGGGAAAAGACAGACATATATGGAATTCACCACACTGTATGAGATATATTTCTGGCTCTAGGGACTTTAAGGGAACTGTGATCTGCTCTTTCACTTCTCCTCCTTCTCTTCTTCCCTCTTCTGATTGCAGCTCCTCCACAGTGAGAGACCGGGAGGGAAGACTTGGAGAGATGTCAGAGGGTTCCTCACTTGCCTGCCTGCCCGTTGGTGGTTGAAGGTGCCCCTTGTCTCACTCTAGTGCAGGGTGGGTCCATCTCTTGCGCATGGTTCTCAGGATCCGAGGTTCAAGGTGTTCCTATTCAGTATTGAATTAATAGAAAATTTAACGAACCTATAAGATTTTGGATAAAAATTAGTGCAATGAGAAATGTTCCTGGGAGTGATATTTAGCTTACGGCCCCCTTCTCTGCTAAGGAACTCCTTGGAGAGGGGGATGCCCACCTCACTTGGCCTCTCCAGGGGGCTATGCCCTAGCCCTGTCTCTAACCTGTGTTCTTTCATGTGAAACCATGAATTCCCCATCGCCCTGTTTCTTGATCTTATTTAAGCCACAGAAAACTTTTCTGGAGGAAAGCTGTTATCCCTGCAGCCTTTCCCCAAACCCCAAGGCCTGTGAAGCCCTGAATGTGGAGGCCCTGAAGTTGAAGGTGACAGTAATGACAGAGAGTCAGGTCAGAAATCAGAGTTACTTTGTCAAACTCTACAAGATGTTTTATCCAGAGGGTGTTTAGCGTAATGGTGATGATAATGTGGCAGAGGGAGCTGGTTGACTCCTCGTATCTGTTTTCCTCTTCTTCCTTTAGTAATTCAACTCCAAATTTTAGCTAGGCACATGGCTACTTAGAATAAAGATCACATTTCCCAGGCTCTTCTGCAGCTGTGCGTGGCCATCTGACCAATGAGATAGGAGGATAAATGATGTGTGCAACTTTCGGGCCACACTCTTAAAGGAAAGAGGCACGCCCGCCACATCCTCTCTTTATTTTTCCTGCTAGCCGGAAGGACACGGTGGTGGGGCATCTTCGATGAGGTGAGTGAGGACAATACCCTTGGGATGACAGAGCAAGCTGGTGGAAGGAAGCTGGCTCTCCAACACTGTGGAGCTTCTATAACTTCCGTGTCAACAGGACAGTCTGGTTTAAGCCTCTGTGATTTTGCATCTTACAGCAGTTGAACCTCAGCCTCAACCAATACAAATTACCATGTGTCAGGGACATCCTACATGCCAGGCACAGTGTTAAGCTTTTCACGTACATTATTAAATTTAATCCTTAACAAAAATTTTCGTTAAGTAGTGCATCAGTTAGGACCTTTTGGGCAAAAACAACAGAAATGGACTCTGGCTAACAAGTAACAAATGGAATTTATTGGAAGGAAATAGGGTGGCTCACAGAATGGAAGGGAGAGTTGAAGAAACAGACTCAGAGAGGACAGAAACCGTGGCTTTGGAGGTCTTTCCAGGAAAAAGATAGAAACCAAATGTTAATTTTCTATCCTTGCATCACTGTGCTCAAAATTCAAATTAAAAGTTAGAGAGTCCACCTGGCCTAGCTTTGGTCATGAGGCTACCCATTTAGTTCAGGAAGGGTAAGGCACCTTAACTTACTGTGACTTCTTGTCTCACCAAGACTGTATACAGTGGTGGAGAGCTAACTGGCCAAGGGGGAGTCGGGTGCCTCTGGCAAAAGAAGAGAGGAATGCATGCTGAGTGGCCTAAAAACAACAGATGTTCACTATGGGTAAGTAACATGATTTCCAATTATATTATAAGGAAAATGAGGCTCAGAGAAGTGAGTTAACTTGCCCAAAGTCACACAGCTTGTAGAAAGCAGAGCTAGTGACTAAACACAGGTCAACTGCCATGCTCTTAACCATGATGCTGTGTGGCTTCCAGTGACTAACTCAGACCAGGTACATTTATGTTTGACTCTCCAATTGGCCTTCTACTGACTCATGCTTCTTCTAAGAGGATATAAACATGGATCTAATGGGAGCCCTATTTCCCTGTTGAATCTTGGCCTTACCTGGCCACAAATTGGGGGTGTACTTTGACAACAGAACGAAAATTTGAAGTTGGGATTATGGAAAATCAGAGAAATGTGGTTGTCATTCCTACAGGCTGCTTCATCCTCCACACTGCCCTGCAGGACACAAATGGTTTAGACAGTGATCAAAGGGCCTCTGGCATGTGAACACCCTCCTCTCCTCTTGTGGCCTGGGAAGAACAAAACTCCTAATTGCCCCCACCCTTTGAGTCCACCAACATGGAACACAAATTGTGAGAAGAACAGCTGTAATCCTTGCTGGCTTGATTGCAAGAAAGAATAGAGACCTGCCTGAATTTCTACACAAAATTGGAGACTTGGTGTGAAGATACATGGGCTCAGGTGTGAGGATGTGTAGGGACTGGACTAAAAAGTGGAAAGCACCCCCAGAACTCAGGCTGCTCCATGGCTCACGCTCCACTTCTCTCTCAGAGGCTGTGTGGCCCCCTCGCGGTATCTTTGCTCCTCTCTGTGAATAGACTCCACTCCCTTTCTGTTACCTCTACTCCTTCATAACTTAGTTTGCTCCAGGCATCAGTTCCACATTCTAGGCAGGAGGTTCAGGGAGGGGAGGAGTCAGCCTCTTTGTCTGTCAGGGTTTTCCCTTACATCTCATTGGTCAGAATGAGGTCACATGGTCACTCCTAGCTTCAAGGCAGTCTGGGAAAGCTTGTAGGCAGCTTTTCCAGTCTGTCTATTGGAGAGAGGCACAGGAGCTGGAGCTGGAGTTAACCTGCTAAAGTACCTGCCCCAGGGTGGTTGAGATGAAATTTATAAAATGATTTGAAGCTATACAGCACTCTACAAATGTTGGCTTCAAAATAGAATGCATGTGGTACAACCCATTGGGAGAGTGATTTGACAGTGAATTTGAAGAGTCCCAAAGTGTGCACCTAATTTGTCCCAGTCATTTCATCTTAAAAATTATATCCAGAGAAAAGAATTCCAAGCAAGCAAAAAGCTGTATGTAGAAAATTATTTAATGCAGCGTTGCTTAAAATAGTAAAACACTAACATTTCTCAACTTAATAGAATACATTATACCCGTTAAAATTATGAGTAAATGAAATATTTGTGCTAAATGTTATATGACAAAACCATGTTACAGAATTAAACCTACCCTTTCATGACAAGTTTGTAAATGATATCCGTGCTGGAAGTGAGTGCATAAAAGCTGATATATTATTGTGGTGGGACTGTGTGTTGTTTTTTCTTGTTTTCCTTAATATTGCCACAATACTGTTGGTTAATAACTGTATAATTAACACAATTGTTAATATTTAATACAATTGGGAGAAAAAAATACAATTACAGTGGCTTCCTAGGCCTGGCTCAACTTCTCAGGGGTTGAACAGAGTCAGGTATCTTAGGACACATCTGACCCACTGTCCAGAAATGACCTGGCCCATGGAGTTGGGGAGAGATTGCCCTTTGACATTTGCATCCACCTCTTCACCGCTAGAAGCAAAAGAATCCATATAAAAGAGTTTGTGGTTCTTCTGTTCTTCTCCTGTGAAGGAAGTTGCACTGTCCTATCCCAGGAATTGGTAGTTTTCTCCTCTGTCCTACTCAGATCAGGCTCTGAGCTACTTCTGCTTTCAAGGATGGGAAGCAGGAGGAAGTATTTCAGGGGTGGTGGCAGTACATTGCGTCCCTGCCCTACAAGTGACCACTGGCCAACCATGCTCTTGGTGTGATCTTGGTGGAAACTTCCAAGACTCACATGAGACCTATGGTGGGACTGTTTCTCTGACCTGCCTGACATTTGGCCACCTGCTTGGACAACTGGAGGAGCAGGTGAAGTCTAGAATGCTTCCAAGTGAGCAACAGGCAACTTTGAAGCCAACATACCTTTTATGTATCTTTTGGGCTGTGCTAGATGTGTCATTTGTCAACCCAAGACACAGTGGGTAGAATAATTATAGCTAATGTTGACTGAATATCACTACGTGCACTTTGACGTCTATTGTCTCATTTAATCATCATAACAACCCCAAGAAGTGAGTACTACTATTACCATCATTTCCCAGACGGGGACAGCGAAGTCCAGAGAATAACTTGCTTTAGGTCACACACTTGTAGAACTAGGATTTTAACCCCCCATAGTCTGGCCTCAGGCCCCAGAGGCTTAACCAGATTGCTGAGAATGACATTCAGGTGGAATCTTTTTTTGGCAATTCAATGTACTGGAAAACAATATTTTGTTATTTGCACTTCCCAGAACCTTCTCAGGCGTGTAGATCCTGTGCGGCCAGTTCCTTTGCATGTGGGGGGTCAAGCAAATTGGAGGGGTTTAGACAGAGGTAAATTGTCTGTGTAAGCGAGGGAAAGAGATCTGGAGAGATGGGTCTGGGAGATTGTGTTGGGAATAGAGGAGCCATGATCCTGGGTGCTGTGTGGAGTAACAGGAGATGAAGGAGGCCCTGCTACCTTCATTCTCTTGAGAGCAAAGCCAGAAAAGTTTGGGAGAAGAAACATGGCAAAGAGGATTTGTGAAGTTGAGTATAGAGAGTCATGTGATACAAAACCCACTTATTAGAGTAGGTGAGGGAGTGAGCCCTGCAGACATCTGGGGGAAGAATAGTCCAGTCAGAGGGAACAGCCAATGTGATGGCTTTAAGATGGAAGTGTGCCTGGCATGTGTGAGGAACAGCAAGGTAGTCAGCATGGCTGGAGTGAAAGGAGCAAGGGGTCAAAGAAAAGGAGGTGAACTCAGAGAGGTAAGGGTGGGGACTTGGGATGGCAGATCACACAGGGCCTTGTAGGTTATGGAAAGGACTGGCTTGTCCTTCTAGCTAGGTGAGGAGCCTTTGTAAGATTTTGAGCAGAACAGCAGTATGATATATCTTGTGTTTTGAAAGGATCGCTCTGTCTCCTGTGTTGAAAACTGACTTAGGGAGAGAAGTGGAGAAGCAATGGGGGACAGGAAAGGCCCAGTGCCGTAATCCAGGTGGGATGGTGGTGGCTTCCACAATTTTGATAACAGTGGGTGGTGAGAAGTGGCCGTATTTTGGACATATTTGAAGGTAGAGCCATAGGATTTCCTGATGACTTTCGGTCTGAGAAACCGGAAGGCCACTGTTGCCATAGACTGAATGTGGGGGACAGCTCCACCATGGAGCCCTGGCCACCTGGCTGTACCACACAGACCACACAGGCAGAGGCTTGAACCACAGCTTGTCTGAGTTTTGGCAGAACACCGGTGATCTTTCTGGAACAGAGAGGATGGAAAGCCTGTGGGGAGCGGCTCTGGGGCCATCTCCCACTTGCCTTCCTACCTCCCTTAGGATGCCAGTTTTTCCGTGGTGTCCCAGGTTCTAACAAGGTATGAGTCTTTCTGCCTCACCTTCCCCCAACTCCCAGCCCCCAGTAGAGCTACAGACTAAAACTGTTTTGTCTAGAATATAGCCTCCCTTTTTTCAATGTCATCTTTTTTGATGTGTGGGACAAGAACCATGGGGAAATCTGGTTTTGCTGTCTATGTAAGTAATAAACTGAGCCTAACAGTGGCTCCTGGTATCTTTACTGGTCGAATCAGCGAGGGCTTGGCCTGGCCTAGCCTTGTCTTGTGTGCTTGAGGCTGAGATGGGGCAAGCCGAGGCAAGAAAGATTGGGAGCGATCAGGGGTTCAGTTTTAGACACACTTGGTTTGAAGTGTTTGTTAGACACGGAGCGGGCAGTTGGATATCTGAGTCTGGAGGTCAAGAGAGAGGTCTGGGATGGAGACATAAACCTAGGCATCATCAGCATATAGATGATATTTATAGCCCTGAGGCCACCTAAGGACAGAGTATAGATTAAAAAGATGCCCATCAGAATGGCTATTATTAAAAAGATAGGAAATAACAGGTGTTTAAGAAGATGTGGAGAAAAAGGAACTCTCGTACACTGCTAGTGGGACTGTAAATTGGTGCAGCCACTGTAGAAAACAGTATGGAGATTCCTCAAAACATTGAAAATAGAAATACCATATGATCCAGTGATTTGACTTTTGGATATTTATCCAAAGAACAAGAAAACACTAATTTGAAAAGATACACACACCTGTATGTTCATTGCAGCATTATTCACAATAGCCTAGACTTGGAAGCAACCTAAGTGCCCATCGATGGATGAATGGATAAAGAAGATGTGGTATATATACATAATGGAATACTATTTGGTCATAAAAAAAATGAAATCTTGTCATTTGCAACAACATGGATGGACCTTAAGGTTATTATTCTAAGTGAAATAAGTCAGATGGAGAAAGACAATTACTGTGTGACTTCACTCATATGCAGAAGATAAACAAACAAACAAACAAACACGTAGACACCGAGAACAGATTGGTGGTTACCAGAGGGGAAGGTGGTGGGGGGAAGGGGAAAGGGGTAAAGGGGCACATGGGTCTGGTGATGGATGGCAAGTGGACTTCTGCTGGTGAACACGATGTAGTCTATACAGAAGTTGAAATATAGTGATGTACACCTGAAATTTATATAATGTTATTAACAATGTGACCTCAATTGAAAAAAAAAAAAAAGAGGCCTGAGGACCAAGCTCTGGGATCCTCCTTATGAGGTGGGGAGAAAAGGAGGGAATTGGCAAAAGAAACTGGGAGGAGGGGGGAGCGTGAAGGAGAACCAGGAGTGTGGAGTTGTCCTGGAGGCCAGCATACAAAATAGTTCCAGGAAAGAGTGAGTGGTCAAACGTCAGAGGCTACTGCTGAATCACTTAAGATGAAGATGGTGAACTGACTTGGGTGTTAACCACGTATCCTTGGTGACTTTGACGAAAACAGTCGGTGGAGTCGGGGGTGGGGTGGGGCAAACGCTTGATTGGAATGGGTTCAAGGGAGAGTGGGAGGAGCAGAATCCGGTACAGCAAATATAGACAACTATTTTGGAAACTGTTTTGCAACAGGAAAGCAAAAAATGAGGCAGTGGTTGCTGGGGGAAGTAGGGTCAAAGAGAGTTTGTTTGCTTTTTCATTAAGAGAAATATATTATTTCCGATGGGAATATCATATTTCTGTATCTACAGTTGTCCTTCGGTATCCATGCGGGATTGGTTTCAGGACTCCCCGTGGGTACCAAAACCCACGGATGCTCTCTCTTTAGTCCGTCCTCTGTATCCGCGGATCTTCCCCAGGTCGGTTGAATCCTTGAATGCGGAACCCGCGGATACGGAGGGCTGACTGTACACTCAGTATACTTTGCATTGGCCTTATGTAGTATTTATTCCAGAACCAACACCATACTTTTTAGTTACTATAGCTTAAGGGTATTGCTTTGATATGGCACGTCTGGCTGTGGAATGGGATGATGTAATAAGGTATGTTTCATAGTTTTCTAGGCTATTCTTGTGTGTTTTGTCTTCCCGGTGAATTTTAGATTAGCTTGTCAAATTCTATGATAATTCTGTTGGGTGAGATTGCACTGAATTACTGAGTAATCTGATGGAGAACTGACATCTTTATAATGTTAAACCTTGTCATCCATGAATATGGCATGTCTCTCTGTTCTTTTATGTCTTTCAGGAAAGCCTAACAGTTAAAAAAATATAGTTCTTACATATTTCATGTTACATTTATGCCTAGGGGTTTTATAGCTTTTTGGTGTTATGAATGGAGTTTTTCCTATTATATTTTCTAATTAGAAAATTAGTCAGTCTTAGCTGAATAAGAAATGGATTAGATTTTTATATATTGATCTCACTGAACAAGATTAGTTCTAACAAGTTGTCAGTTAATGGTTTTGGATTTTCATACTTTTTGCAAATGATGACTTTTTTACCCATTGACCCTGCCTCAAACAGGAAATAGAGTTATGATTGGATGTTACTGCTGCCCATCATTTTCGCTCTTAGGGAGGCAACAAAAAAATTAGAACAATTCTTTCCTTTGAAGTGGTTCCCCGGCTGTCTACAGAGTTGGGCTGTGGGTTGTGTGCATCCAGACTTACTCAGACTCAAAGAGAAAATAATTGTACCAGTGTAATACTGAAATCTTGCTTTATATTGACTTTGGTAGAGAGCAGATGGGCAGTAAAAAGAAAAATTGACAAGTATAGAGAAGTAAAATTTTCTTCTAAAAGCTTATTTTAAAATCTTTTCAACAAATGGAACTGGAAAATTATTTGTTCATATAGACAAAAATGAAATTGGATTCCCTGTTTCACACCACACACAAAAAAATCAAAAATCAAAAACTAAAAAAAAAGCTCTACACAATGTCAGAAATTAAATGATGGAAGTATATCAGGTATTTGAGAAGAATATACTGGTGAAAAAATTTTTTCTAACTTTGGAGATTTCTTAAGCAAGTTACAGAAAAGGCTACCAATAAGTTTGGCCACATTAAACATAAGAGCTTCTTCCCAAGAGAAATGACAATTATAATTAGTAATAGCATGTAACTCATAGTTTGAACATGAGTATCAGAAGAGAGTATGTGTGGGAAAGTAACTTACAAAGTGCTAGGCAAATGGTGATTGTTTTACCAAACCAAGTGGTCTCATCTCCTGGTGAGTTAAATAAGACTCTACACCAGTGAAAGTTGTCTCACAAAGTAAAGTGTATTTGCAGCAAACAGAAGGCCATGAGGAATCATTTCCAAAGTCATGGCCTCCTCGAACAAAGGGAAGCAGGAACTTTTATTTTGGTTGGGGAATGAATATTCCAAAAGGGAGAGGCAAGTATTCACTTGCACAGGCTCAGTTGGAGAACATGCTTCCACATAATGAGGGCTAAGCAACTCCTGGAGAGATCTTTGCATTAAAAATAAGGCAAAGGTCATGGGCATAGCTCTTGTGGTGAGGCCTGATCAGTTTCAGAATGGTTGGTGGTTACATCTCCTTAACATACAAAAGGAAAAGAAACAACTTTTGGAAAAACAGTTAATTGCTTCCAAACCCACATTTGAGTTTCTTGAGGCACCTAGTCGGTGATAATTGTTTTTACCTTTGAATCCCCCAGCAAGGTGCCTATGTTCTATTTAGGTTGATTTATGTTAGGAACACTGGTTCACTCAAATTACTTCAAGTTTTGAAGATTTTGTAGTTAGTTCACCACCAATCACTAACGTTTTCCTCTATTTCCAGATACGGGAGACAATTCCACTTCCCTGCCACCTGAAGTTGGGAGTGGACATATGACTTCTTTGGCCAATGAAATGTGAGCAGAAGGGATGTGTGTCGCTTTTGGGTGGAAGCATTTAAGAACTTGTACACAGTTCTTTGTTTCTTTTTCTTCTGCCTTGATGATCATGGAGTCACATGTTGATGTGGAACTTGGATGCCGTCAAAGCAGACGGGATTTCTGAGATAACACATGGAGGATAATTGCTTGGGAGAGTTTCTCAGACCTGTAGTGAATTTTGGACAAATAAGAAAAAAACTTTTGTTGCATGAGGCAGTGAGATTTTGGTATTGTTTGTTACTACAGCATAACCTAGCCTATCCTTACTCATACAGAAATCCACAGTCTGGATGGAAAATACATCTGAATTTCTAGTTCCTTAAATTGTAAAGTTAGGATGTTGATTTGAGATCTTTCTTATGTTTTAATGTGTTTATAGCTATAAATTTTCCCCTTAGTACTGGTTTCACTGTATCCCATAAGTTCTGGTATGTGCATTTTTGTTTTCATTCATCTCTAAGTATTTTTTAATTTCCCTTGTGATTTCTTCTTTGACCCATTGGTTGTTTAAGAGTGTGTTGTTAAATTTTCGCAAATTTGTGAATTTCCAGTTTTCCTTCTATTGTTTCTAACTTCATCCCACTGTGGTTGGAAAAGATACTTTGTATACTATCTATCTTATAAAATCTATTGAGACTTAATTTGTGGCCTAACATATGGTCTATCCTAGAGAACATCCACATGCACTTGAGAAAAATGTATATTCTGTTGTTGTGTAGAGTGTTCTAGTTATGTCTCTTAGATCTAGTTGGTTTATTGTGTTGTTCTAGTCCTCTATTTCCTTACTAATGTTCTGTCTTATTTCTCCCTTATATTCTGTCAATTTTTGCTTCATATATTTTGATGGTCTGTTATTCTGCATGTAAAAGTTTATAATTGTTATATCTGCTTGCTGTGTATATTAAAATTGTACCAGCTTAACTTCAATGGTGTACAAAGCTCTGCTCCTTCACAGCTCCATCCCCATCCTGTTTCAGTTATTTATGTCACAAAATTACATCATTATACATTGTGTGACCAAAAATATATACTAATAATTGTTTTTTAAAATACATTAGTCTCTTAAATTATGTATAAAACAAAATATGGAGTTAACAAGCCAAAGCTACAATAATACTAACTTTTAGACTAATAGTTTTAAAAAAATGCATTAATCTCTTAAATCACACAGAAAACAAAAAGAGGAGTTATACACCATTGTTAAGACAATACTAGCTTTTATAATTGTATGTATTTACCTTTACTGAGATCTTTATTTCTTCATACAACTTCAAGTTACTGTCTAGTGTCCTTTCATTTCAACCTGCAGGATTCCCTTTAGCATTTCTCTCAGGGCAGATCTAGTGGTAATGAACCTCCTCAACTTTTCTTTATCTGAGACTGTCTTGATTTCTCCCTCACCTTTTGAAGGATCATTTTGATGGATATAGGATTCTTGATTAACAATTTTTTTCTTTCAGAACTTTGAATATACCAGCCCACTGCTTTCTTGCCTCCAAAGTTCCTGATGAGAAATCTGCTGAAAGTCTTATTGAGGATCCCTCATATGTGATGATTTGCTTCTCTCTTGCTGCTTTATTTATTTATTTATTTTTTTGTGAGGAAGATCAGCCCTGAGCTAATATCCATGCCAATCCTCCTCTTTTTGCTGAGGAAGACTGGCCCTGGGCTAACATCTGTGCCCATCTTCCTCTACTTTATATGGGACACCGCCACAGCATGGCCTGACAAGCGGTGCGTTGGTGCATGCCCGGGATCCAAACCCGGGCTGCCAGCAGCGCAGCGCACGCACTTACCCACTATACCATGGGGCCAGCCCAACTCTTGCTGCTTTCAGGACTCTGTCTTTGTCTTTGTCTTTTGACGGTTTGATTATATGTCTTGGTGGGAGTCTCTTTGAGTTCATCTTTCTTGGAATTTCCTGAGCTTCTGTAATATTTATATTCATGTCTATCATAAAATTTGGAAACTTTTCAGCCATATTTCTTGAAATAATCTCTCTGACCCTTTCTCTCTCTCTTCTTCTGGCGCTTCCACTATGTATATGCTGGTCTACTTGATGGTGTCCCATAGGTCCCTTAGGCTTTTTTCACTTTTCTTCAATCTTTTTTTTTTTTTTTGGGAGGAAGATCAGCCCTGAGCTAACATCTGCCAATCCTCCTCTTTTTTTTTTTGCTGAGGAAGACTGGCCCTGGGCTAACATCCATGCCCATCTTCCTCTACTTTATATGGGACGCCGCCACAGTATGACTTGACAAGCGGTGTGTCGGTGCGCGCCCGGGATCTGAACTGGTGAACCCTGTGCCGCTGCAGCGGAGTGCGTGCACTTAACCGCTTGTGCCACTGGTCTGGCCCGCAATCTTTTTTTCTTTCTGTTTCTCAGACTCAATAACTCCAATTGTCCTACCTTCAAGTTTGCTGATTTATTCTTCTGCCTGCTCAAACCTGCCTTTGAATCCCTTTAGTGAATTTTTCATTTCAGTTCATGTATTTTTTAGCTCCAGAATTTCTTTTTGGTTTGGTTTCTTTTTATTGATATTTCCACTTTTTTCATACATCATTTTCTTGACTTTCTCCATGTCTTCCTTTAGCTATTTGAGCATCTTTAAGACAGTTGTTTTAAAGTCTTTGTCTAGTAGGTCTGCTATCTGGTCTTTCTCTGGAATGGTTTCTGTTTATTTTTTTCCTTTGAATGGACCATACTTTCTTGTTTCTTTTTATGCCCTGTGATTTTTTTCTTGAAAACTGGACATTTGAATCTAATAATATAGCAACTCTGGAAATCAGCTTCTTCCCCTTCCCCAGGGTTTGCTGTTATTTTTTATTTATTTTTATTGTTATGGGCTGTCTCTCTGCCAGGGATCAGCTTAAGGTCTTAAGGTCTTAAGTTCCTCTTAGGGCATGCATGTTGACTTTCTAAATTCTTCTGTGTATGTGGTTGCTTTTGAATGTCCTGGTTCTTAAATGTCTGGCTCCCAAAAGGATAAAAAAGAGGAAAATGAAGGAGGCAAAAAAAGCACCAGGCCTCTAAATCGCCTGGAAGTTGCTTCAGCCAGAGGTGGAGGGGCTTGCACAATGGGTAGGGGGTCCAACAATGGCTGCCTGCCTCTGTGTCTGAACCTCTGAGATCAGAAGCTACAATCAACAATCAGAGCACTGATCCTTGATATTTCGGGGATGGGGTCTCATTGCCCACTCTGGTTACCACAAGCTGCATGCAGGTTGCTCTGTGAATGCATGCACAGGTTCTTGCCACAGGGCTGTGGGGGTATGGGAGATTGGTGGCTGCTCCAGTGCTAAGAGCCAAAATAGACTGAAATTAACCACAAATCATTGGGTAGACTTTAGAGCTCCTAAATGATTACATCAGACAGATTCTGCCAGTACAATTGCTGTCTAGGCAGGGAGAAGGATTCCTGGTCCTTAATACTCTGTCATCTTTCTAGAATTCTCTCTCTGATTCAATTAATTTTTTGGGAGGGGTCTCTATTATGAACCAGGCACTGTTTTGTGCACTGCAAATAGACAGGTGAGAAAGACAGACAAGAATCTCTGCTCTCATGGAGCTTATATACTCTAGTAGAGGAGCCAAACAATAGAAAAACTAAATAAATATATAATGTAATTTCATGTAATGAAAAGTGCTATGAAAAAATATTTGAGTATCTGTAGCAGACACTGTAGTTGCCCCATTCATGTCCCATCAGCGTTTAACATTCTCATGCAAGCTGGCCAGATTTATAGCTGCCAGTACCTGCAAGTGTTTGCATGAGGGCTCTCTCTGGCTCCTGGAGCCTTCTCTGCCTGGGTCAGGGCAGGTTGGGAGCACCAGAGAATTAGGGCTTTCCCACAGAGCACACCTCAACTGATAGCTGATGTGAGTTGTGGATAAGAATCTACGCCCCCTCCCCTCGGGCAGACAACTCTGAGGCATGTTCTATGCTGGCTTCCAGAGTTCCTCAGTGTATTGAGCTCCAATTGTCCACAGCAGTACCTTGTTTTATCACACATCTTTTAGGGGCTTCTTCCTGCCCCTGCTTCCCCACAAGTGTTTCCTGAATCACCTCCCAAGTAAATTACTTGCACTTGAATCCTTGTCTCAGGGTCCATTTATAGGGGAACCCAAGCTAAGATTTTATCAAGAATTGGGGTGGGGGGCTGGATGGGAGGGAGTGGCTGGAAGCCTGTAGATAGGTGCCCACCTGTGTTCATCTGGTCAGGTGCACACCTATTGGTGGATCATTGAGAAAGACTCTGTGGGTTGGATAGCCATTCTGAGATTTTGCCTGTGCCTTTACAGACAGTGGGCCCTTGGCTACTGTTTGAGGCAAGGAGGGGCCCCGATATCTGAGTTCTAGCTGCTTCCTGTGGTGGTCAGAGTGTGAAAGCTTTTACCAAAACAACCCAGCTTATCCATTAAATTACTCCCCCACACCCCGATGGTATCTTTTCATCCTCTCATCCTCAGCCTTCTTCCTCTTTCCTCAGCCCTTTTTTTTTGCTGTCAAGTGTAGGCACTTTGTTGTTTTAAGCTATTTATTGGTGTTTTTCTTTTCTTTCTGATTATAAAAGTCATTCAAATTTTTTGTATAAAAGTTTTAAATACAAAAAATATATAGAAGAAAATTAAAATCGTCCTGTGGCAGCTTCAAGTTGACCACAAATTCTTTGACACACCTCCCATTGAGAGGTAGGATCTATGTCCCCTCTCCTTGAATATGGACAAGCTCTGCCACTGCTGGACCAAGAGAATATGGTGGAAGTGACTCTGTGACAGTTTCCAGATCAAAACCTTAAGAGACTGGAAACTCTCAATTCTTGTCTCTGGGAACACTTCCTCTTGATATCTAACCACGCTGATGTGAGAAGCCCAGGTCACATAGAGAGGCCACAGGTAGCTACTCCAGTTGACAGCCCCAACCGAGCTCCCTGCCTGCAGCCAGCGTCAACTGCCTGCCATGTGAGTGATCCATTTTGAAAGTCCAGCCCAACTGGGCCTTGGGTGAGTCCATCCCCAGTCACGATCTGACTGCAACCAAATGAGATCCCCCAGTGAGTACTGCTGAGGCTGGACAACCCACAGGACCATGAGACAATAATAGTTGCTGTTTTAAGTCACTAAGATTTGGAGCGGTTGGCTGTGAGGCCATAGATGACTGGAACACACCCATAATCCTATCATCCGGAGATAACCACTATTAACATTTTGGTTTTCCTACCCACGCATATGTTTAAACAGGTCATTTTAAAATAAAATGTGCAGAATTTTTATGGAATTTTTTCAGAGAGCAAACATTTATTTGCTCTGGTTATTAAGAAAGTAGAACTAGGAGCAAGAGAAAATGTGTTGGAGATAGAGTGAAAAAATCATTGGCTTGGGGATCGCATTAGCAGTCCCACTCAAGGTACGGTTTGGTGTTCTCTATATTTCATGAAAGTGTGCTCCGTGTCTTTGAAAACAGGTTTAGAAGTGACTAGACACGATGGAATATAAGGATGTATCCCAGAGTGGACATCACTCAACCATTCCTCTGTTGGATATTCAGGCTGTTCTAGTTTTTCACCATTGAAAACAATGCCGCAATGAACAATCTCGTACATACATCTTTGTACTCAGCTATTACTTAGGATAAATTCTTGGAAGTGAGAATTCCTGGGTGAAGGGTTTGAGGCTTTTTTTTTTTTAAAAAGCAAAACAATACTCAAAAAGCACCAGGTTTCTCTGTACCTGAGTTGTCCTTATTGACCGCTACGAAGGAGGCCAGGTCTGGCTAAAGGGTGCTCCTGTTTCCCTGGGCAGGAGGGAAGGACATTTTGCAAAGTACACTTTCAGGGGCACACAGGCTGTGACCTCCCACACTTGCTTGATTTGTATTGATGTTTAGAACACACCTTCCAGGAGGCAGGCCCTCCGTCTATTCGGCTTGCCTTTCATAGTGCTTTGGCCAACCTAGCAGCAGGTGGGCAAACAAAGAACACCTTTGGGATAGTGACCTTGATGGTTTGGGCAGGAAGCTGGGTAGGGAGGGAGCACAGGCTCGTGTAGCCCCAAGAGGAAGGTCAAGCAGGGCTGTGTGCTCACTGAGCCCCCGCCCTCTTCCTTTGGGTTGCTTACAGACTTCTGCCTCCTACTTCTCTTTTTCTGGCCTTTTTGGCTTTGGTGGCTTCCTTCAAGTGGCTCTGTGGTGTGTGCAGCCTCCTGGTTCTGCTCCCTCCAGCCATGACTCACAGAGTCCTTCTGTTAACAGGTGCGCCAGGGCTCTGGGCGGGCCCTCAGGGTGAGGAGAAGGGGAACTTTGGAGTCTGTGATTGCAGAGAAAGGGTGCAGAATATCTAGGATTTAGACTAGGGGATTTGGGGAAGGACAAGAGATTCAAGAGGAAGCAGAGAGTAGAGCCTGACCAAGGTGGGATGACCAGAGAAGCTCGGACGAATGACAAGGGGGGTTCGGCTAGCCCTTTTACTTTGCAGGTGAGGAAACTGAGGCCCAGAGAGGTGAAATGACATGCCCAAGGGTGCTCAGCAGGTACTAGATTCTCTTCTCAGGGTGTTTCTTCTTGGATTCCACCTCACCACCTCCACTTTGCCTCCAGTTCTATTTTCCAAGGACCCAGGTGTAAATGTTTGTTGAATGACTGACTGATCAAAATCCTTTTATGCCTGTGTTTTGTGGTGAATGAGCCAAAGAGGGGAAAGAAATGCTTGCGAGTTGCATAGGATGGAAATTGCCTAACTGAGAGTCTTTGGGAACTTGATTGTCGGACAAATCAGCAAAGTAAGAACACAGGGTGGAGCTCAGAGAGGGGCTGAATGCACCCCACGATGGTGGTCCTTAGGCTAGAGGTTAGCATACCGGCCTTGGGCTAAGGCAAGGATTCCACCACCTGTTTGACCTATGTGAGCCAGAGGTCGTAGATGAGCGTTTATAATTGATTCATGATAGGGAACACTAACTTTGAATCCCAATGATGTGAAATGTTATCTTCCCCAAAGAAGTCCATTTGTCTCCTTAGTAAATTTGTATTACAAAAAAATTATACACAATTATTATATTTTGAATTTTCTTAATGAAAAATTTGTGGAGGTGCATTTTCTCTTTTGTTATATAAGTGCCTGCACGTAATATACTCTATTTGCCTCTTGGCCCATAAAGCCTAAAATATTTACTATCTGGCCCTCTATGGAAAAAGCATGCTGACCTCTGCCCCAGGCTATCAGAGCTGGACCTGGGAGGCAGACATCTCGGTGCTGGGTTAGGGTGAATCCTGGCAGGAAGATGCAGGCACAGGAGGGCAAGCTGCTTTTTCTTTTTTTTTTTTTTGTGAGGAAGATCAGCCCTGAGCTAGCATCCATGCTAATCCTCCTCTTTTTGCTGAGGAAGACCGGCTCTGAGCTAACATCTATTGCCAATCCTCCTCCTTTTTTTTCCCCCCAAAGCCCCAGTAGATAGTCGTATGTCATAGTTGCACATCCTTCTAGTTGCTGTGTGTGGGACTCGGCCTCAGCATGGCCGGACAAGCGGTGCCTCTGTCTGCACCCGGGATCCGAATGGGGGCCGCCAGTAGCAGAGCGCCCGCACTTATCTGCTAAGCCACGGCCGGGCCCAAGCTGCTTTCTTAACCATCTCCTTATCTCCACCTGACCCTCACTCCCTTGTTCTCCCTCAGCCTTGGCCTTATGTCATGGGTTCAACCTGGACACTGAAAACGCAATGATCTTCCAAGAGAACGCAAGGGGCTTCGGGCAGACCGTGGTCCAGCTAGAGGGATCCCGGTAAGGGCTCAGGTGGAGAGCCGGGTCTCATCCGCTCTTCCTCCAAAACTTGTATTTCTGGAAAAAAAAAGTCGCAATTTCCTTGATTTGTCTTTTTCTTGATTTATTTTTTGAATAGGTAATACAGTTATAGGGTTCAAAAGATACAAAAGAGTGTAATAGTACAAAGTGTCCTCCGCACGCCCCTCCCCACAGTTCCCTCCCCGGGGTGGGGGGCGGGGGTCTGGTACCTGGTGTCTTGTGTGTTCTTCCCAAGAGATTCTCCGCTATATACCCCTCCGCATTCCCCTGACCCCATCCTGCACACAATTTGTAGCACGCATTATACTCAAACCACCGCCGGCTGCCTATTTTTATAATGCATTTTATTGACCTCCCCGCACCTCCCGCCCCCGCCATCGTCATTTATCATTTATGGCGGCTTTGGAGCCAAAATGGCAGAATCCAGAGGCTGCGGCAGAGACTACACAGCCTGCAAAGCCTTTACGGAAATAATATTACCTTTCCAGAAAATGTTTGCTGGCCTCTGCTCTACACTGTCTTTTGCATTTTTTTTTCTTAATAGAGCTCGGTGATTTTACCAGATAAGCTTATAAAGAGCTTACTCATTCTTTTTGATGCTTGGATCATATTCTGTTGTTTGGAGGTACCATAATTTACGTTTCTATTACATTTAAATCTCTTCTTAATGGACATTAGGTTGTTTCCAAACTTTTGCTAAACAAACAGTGCTGTCTTTTTTCTTATGTGCAAGGATATTTGGAAGTAAATTCCTAGAACTAGGATTGCTGGATCAAAGGGTACAAATGCATATGTGATTTTAATAGATTTTTCCAGATTACTCTTTATAGAGGTGGCAACAATTTACACTTATACCAGAAATGGACACACCTACTTCTGCACCCATTTGCCTACCCAATGTGTTATCAAACTTATTGATCTTTGCAAACTGAATAGGTGAGAAATGGTATCTCAATTTTGTTTTATTTTATTATTATTTATTTATTTTTTTGTGAGGAAGATCAACCCTGAGCTAACATCCATGCCAATCTTCCTCTTTTTGCTGAGGAAGACCAGCTCTGAGCTAACGTCTATTGCCAATCTTCCTCCTTTTTTTTTTTTTAAGATTTTATTTATTTATTTTTCCCCCCCAAAGCCCCAGTAGATAGTTGTATGTCATAGATGCGCATCCTTCTAGTTGCTGTATGTGGGACGCGGCCTCAGCATGGCCAGAGAAGCGATGCGTTGGTGCGCGCCCGGGATCCGAACCCGGGCCGCCAGTAGCGGAGCACGCGCACTTAACCGCTAAGCCAGGGGGTTGGCCCCTCAATTTTGTTTTAAATTGCACTTTTCAAAAATGAGAGACAGGGCCGGCCAGTTGGCATAGCGGTTAAGTTCATGTGCTCTGCTTCGGTGTCCCGGGGTTCACAAGGTTTGGATCCCGGGTGCGGACTGATGCACCGCTTATCATAAAGCCATGCTGTGGCGGCGTCCCATATAAAGTAGAGGACGATGGACACGGATGTTAGCCCAGGGCCAATCTTCCTTACACACACACAAAAAAATGAGAGATGTATTTCCTTTTCTGTGAACACTTTTTTCTTATCTGTTGCCCATTTTTCTGTTGGGTTATTGTTTTGTTTTTGTTATTGGTTTGTGGGAGCTCTGACTACATGGAGGAAAGGGGCTGGGGTACGAGGTGCTCATCTCCCTCCCCCCACTTGACTCTTTGACTTTTGACTTTACTTAGGATAGTTGATCCCATGCAGAAATTTATTTAAAATGACTGTGTGGTTGAATTTATTCACTTTTTAATGACGTCTGGGTTTTGTATCATTCTTAGAGAGGCCCTTCCCCCTCCATGATTTAGAATTTTCACATTTTTTTCTTTGCTGAGTCTTCCTCCTATTTCTGGGAATTGGAGAATCTTGTAAGGGTTGGCTCCCCCACTTTCTTCTGGGTGGGCAGAACTTCCATGGTCTTCTCTCCCGACAAGTTAGAGTTGTCTTTTGTCCCAGTGGTGATCTGTTCCCACCTCTCCCCCCAGGGTGGTGGTTGGAGCCCCCCAGGAGATAAAGGCTGCCAACCAAACAGGTGGCCTCTACCAGTGTGACTACAGCACGGGCAGGTGTGAGCCCATCCGCCTGCAGGGTGAGTCGCTGCCCCTCCCTGGGACCCAGGGCTTGGGTTCCACCTGTGCGTACACCTGGACTCCACAGGCATTCCCTCTGTTCTGGAGGTCTGTTCAAGGGGGTCTGTGGTGGGGGGCCCAGGGGTCCAGCTCCCCAGCCTCTGTGCTATATGCAGACTCTACCTCAGACACCCTCAGACACCCCCTCCATGTTCCTTCCCCACGACCTAGGTGCCCCCTTGACCTGTCAGACCTCCGTGTCTCCCAGGTCACGGTGACCCCTGTCCAGCTCTTACATAGTCCCTTTCAGCCCCCTGAGGGTGACCATGTATATATCTGTCCTCAGTCCCCCCGGAGTCTGTGAACATGTCCCTGGGCCTGTCTTTGGCGTTCGCTACCAACCCTTTTCGGCTGCTGGTGAGTTGCCCTGGGTCTCGGGAGGGAAGGAGTCCTGAGGGAAGGAGTTGGGGATCCAAGGCTGCCGGGGCTGGGTTCTTGTGGAGGGTGGAGATGCTGAGGTGAGTGGACAGGAAGCAGGGACAGGCCCTGCCACCTGTACCCTGCCCCCCAGGCCTGCGGCCCCACCGTGCACCAAACCTGCAAAGAGAACACCTATGTGAATGGCTTCTGCTTCCTGTTTGGAGCCAACCTATTGCAGCAGCCCCAGAGGTTCCCAGAGACCCTCAGAGGTAGGTCACCTTTGGAAGAGGGTACAGATGGGCAGCATGAGGGTGGGGGCAGGTCTTGGCTGGGGACTGCTCATGGTCTAGGGGGTGACTTAGAGGTCTAGGTGTGGGTGGATGAGGGAACTGGTTCCAATAGAGAGAGAGGCTGGAGGAGGGAGATGCTAGGGTCTTGCACTTTAAGAAAAGTCCTGATACAGCCATTCATCTTTGTGAGATGATGTCCCAACCATTGTCCTTAGAGTAAGTGCCTGAGTGTCCTGACCATAGCCTTTGAGGCTCTAGATGGTGTGGCCACTGTCCACCTCTCCAACTTCTTACCCATCCCTCTACTTCAGTCACTGTGCTCCAGCCACTCTGGCTGCCCTTCTTCTCCAACAACCACAACAAGCTGTCCTTGCCTCAGGGGCTTTGCACTTACTGTTCCTTCAGCCTGGCATGCTCTTCCCCCAGATCTCAGCCGACAACACATTATTGTCATCACAGCTCAAATGTACATTATTGTCATCACAGCTCAAATGTCCCTCCTTCAAAGAGGCCTTCCTTGAGTGGCCCTTCTAATCATTCCCACCATCACTCTCTACTGCATTGCCTTACTTTACCATTTTCATAGCTATACGTACATATTTTACTTGTTTCTTTTTTTGCTGAGGAAGAGTGGCCCTGAGCTAATATCTGTGCCCATCTTCCTCTATTTTATATGTGGGATGCCTGCCACAGAATGGCTTGATAAGTGGTGCATGGGTCCACACCTGTGATCTAAACCTGTGAACCCCGGGCCACTGAAGTGGAGCCTGCGAACTTAACCACTATGCCACAGGGCCAGCCCCTTCTCCTTGTTTCTTATCTGTCCTTTCTTCTGGAACAGAGGCTCCATGATAGCAGGGATATTGTCTAGCTTCTGCACTGCTCTGTGCCCTTGTATGTATTGCAGCTTAGCAAATTCCCCCTGAACTTAGCAGCTTAAAACAGCAAGCTTTAATTATCTTATAGTTCCTGTGAATCAGGAATCTGGGCATGGCTTAGCTGGGTGCCTCTGCCTCAGGGTCTCTCATGAGATTGTAGTTAACTTGTCAAACTGGAGCTGTGTTCTCATTTGAAGGCTTGACTGGGGGAAGATCCACTTCTAAGCTCACTTACAAGGTTGTTGGACTGAGGGCCTCGGTACTCACTGGCTGTTGGCTGGAGGCTTCCCTCAATTGCTTGTCACATGGGCCTCCCCATAGAGCAGCTCAAACATGGTAACTGGTTTCCCTCTGAGTGAGTGACAAAGAGTGAGAGAGCAAGAGAGAGTGGGCACCCAAGACAGAAGTCACAGTCTTTTTATAATCTAATCTCAGAGGTAACAGCTCGTTACTTCTGCCATATTATGTTCCTTTGAAGTGAGTCAAAAAGTCCAGCTCACACTCAAGAGGAGGGCACTATGCAAGGATATTATTACCAGGAGGTGAGAATCTTGGAGACCATCTTGTTGGCTACCTACCACACCCGTGTTCCCCAAACATTTGTTGGTTGAAGGAGAGTGAGTGAGTGAATGAATCTTTTTTTCAAGCTACTTTCTGCCATTGATTTCTTCAACTGCTTGGCCATCTTTCCTTGTCTCCAAGTCGGTTCTGGAACCAAGGGAAGACCTGTCTTCCTTTGATGTTTTTTTTTTTTTTTTTTTCTTAAGCTCTGCTCCTTTGTAAGTTACTCTCAACAGATAATGTTCCCTCTTTCTTCACAGAGAAAACCAAGGCTGCCAGGCATGAACTCCCTACACTTTCCCTTTATTCTTGTCCAAATTTCCATGATGGCACCACCCTTGGCAGTGTCTCACCGGTTTTAGAGGAAGACCCATCTCTCCACCTTTCCATGAGTAATTCTTCCATTTGGGCTTTTGAGGCTCTTTCACATCACCAACTCTGGGGCCCGCATCTTCAATCACTCATTCTCTCCAGGAGCTTAAATTTCTCCACCTCCTTCAAGTGTAAACATGCTCATGCTACCTATATCTTAAAAGCAATCAACCGCCAAATTTGATAGCAATGGAAATAACTTTCCCTCTGCCTGGACTCTTCCCCATCTTCCGCCATCTCTCCTTCCCTTCACCACCAAACTTCTTGAAAGAGTTCTCTCCTCTTGTCTCCATTTCCCCCACGTCAGGATTCTTCACCCTGTGACATCTGGCTTCTGCCCGCCTGTTGTACAGAACTTGCTCTTGCAAATGGCATCTGTGACCTTCTAAATGCTAAATCTCTTTTCTGTCCTCATGTTCACTGACCTCTCCGATGTGACCTGCAGATCGCCTCTTCCTTCTCCAAACACCTGGCCTCAGACATCTCTTCCCCTCCCTTCCCCTCTCCTCCCTTCCCCTCTTGCCCTGTCCCCTCCCATTCCTTTCCCCTTGCTTCTCCCACTGTGAGGGCCTCTGCTAAGCTTTATCCCCCAGCCGTCTTCCTCTGCCTTTCCTGCCTGGGGCATCAGGTTACAGCTTTTATTCTTGCCCATCTCTTCTTCCTTCCTGATCACACCCAGTTCTGTGGCTTCAGCTCCCAACCCTACATTTCTCTTTAGTCCTCACTCTCAGGAGTTCAAGATTCTTCTTTTAAAAACATTTTCATTTCTTTTAGGGCCAGCCCAGTGGCTTAGCGCTTAAGTGCGCGCGCTCCGCTACTGGCGGCCCGGGTTCGGATCCTGGGTGCACAGCGATGCACCGCTTGTCCAGCCATGCTGAGGCCGCGTCCCACATACAGCAACTAGAAGGATGTGCAACTATGACATACCACTATCTACTGGGACTTCCAGGGGGGGAAAAAAAAAGGAGGAGGAGCGGCTATAGATGTTAGCTCAGAGCCGGTCTTCCTCAGCAAAAAGAGGAGGATTAGCATGGATGTTAGCTCAGGGCTGATCTTCCTCACACACACACACACACAAAAAATTTTCATTTCTTTTAAAATAGATAAAACATGCACTTGGTTCAAAATTCAAAAAGCACTAAAGGATATACTATAAGAATCTCTCCTTCTTGGGTCCTCCAGCTTCCTGTTTCCTTCCTGGGAGGCAGCCACTGTTACTAATTTCTTGTGTCTTCTTTTGGAAATAACTACATGTCTTACAAATATATCCATATCCATATTCCTCACTTTGTGCCACAAATGGTAGCATGCTGTACACACCGTACTGTACCTTGATTCTTTTTTTTTAATACTAGAATCCCTGTTTTTTTTTATAATTTTATTTATTTATTTTTCCCCCCAAAGCCCCAGTAGATAGTTGTATGTCATAGCTGCACATCCTTCTAGTTGCTGTATGTGGGACACGGCCTCAGCATGGCCGGAGAAGCGGTGCATCGGTGCGCGTCCGGGATCTGAACCCGGGCCGCCAGCAGCGGAGCATGCGCACTTAACCGCTAAGCCATGGGGTGGGCCCCTGTACCTTGATTCTTTTCACTTAACATATATTGGAGATTTTCAAAAATTTTTCTGGCTGATCTTTGTATATTTTCCATGTAAATGTTAGAATCTGCTTATCTATTTAAAAAACCACCAATAATATTTTTGGGTAATTTTATTTTATTTTTTTCAATGATCATACAGTAAAATTGACCTTTCTTCTTTTAGTGTACAGTTCTATGAATTTTAAGATATGTATAGATTTGTGTAAACAACAACATGAACAAGATACAAAAGAGTTCTCTTACCCTCCTAAAAAATACTTCATGCTATCCCTTTATGGTTAGTTGCCTCCTCCCCCTCCCCCTGAGCCCCTAGCACCCACTGATACTGTTCTCCATCACTATATATAACATATAGTTGTATATTAAAAACTATATTTATCTTTCAAGAATGCTACATAAATGGCATTGTAACTTTTTCATAAGTGGCTTCTTTCACTAGCATAATGCATTTGCGATTCATCCATGTTGTTGTGTGTATCAGTAGTTCCTTCCTTTTTTATCGCTGAGTGTATTCCATTGCATGGATTTACCACAGTCTCATTCACCAATTCATCCATTCACCCAGTGAAGGATGTTTGGGTTGTTTCCAATGTTTGACAATCATGAATAGAGCTGCTAGAAACTCTTCACTGCTATGGCAATCTTTCTAAAATACAAAACAGATCACCTCACTTCCTTCTAAGAACCTTCGGTGGCTCCCCACTGCCTAAGGGATAAAGTCAAATTTCTTTTTGGGAAGGCCTTTCCCAACTGTTCCCTGCTTAATGTCATAGCCTCATCTCCATCCCCATCACATAGATTTACCCTAGGAGTGCCATTTCCATTCCTTGATTCTGCCAGAATCCTTTTAGGCCCATCCCCTTCGTATTAGTCAGAGTCTCAACTGGAACAGACAGCACACCTCAGTTAGGATAATTTGAGGAGAGTTTTTTTGTTTTTGTTTTTTTTACAAAGGCACTAATTATAAAGGTGTGGTGGGGTCTAAGGAAACTACAAAGTATGGTCCAGGAACCCTGGGCAAGCAGCAGCAGCAGAGCTGTTACCACCCCTAGGCTGATGGGACGAGGAGAGGGAGAAGTCACCAGAATCCGGAAGGAGAGAGCATCGTGTGAAGTGGGACTTCTTGAGAAGAGCAATGATCTTCTGTTGAGGGACACAGCTGGCCCAAAGCAACCTTGCAGGGAGGGAGCTGAGGGGAGAACACTGTGATCTCATTCTCCTCCCTCCCTCCAGTCTCCTGTTGAGAATGCTAATTGAGCATATCCAACTAGAAGCTAGAGGGCAAAGGAGCCTTGTTGATGTGGTCCATGTGGGCTGACTTCCTGGGTGGCAGAGCAGAATGGAGGAGGGTAGTGAGTGGATTTGGGGCTGGGGGCAGAAAGGAGGAGGACATCCAGCATACCTTTGTATGTGTTCTTCCTTTTTCTCTGTAATTTATTTCTCCTTTCGTATTTCTGGCCAATTATTTCTCATTCTTCATGAGCCAGCTCTGATATCACCACTTTCCCTGACTCCTCTGGGCAGAGTTAACCAGATTTTTCCATACCACTTTGTCCATATTTTTATTTAGCTTGGAGCATGGGTTGAATCTCGTTTACCTTTTATTCTCATTGCTCAGCAGAGAGCTGACATGCACAAAATAAACCCCAAGACTCTCGTTCTTAATCAATTCATGCTCTTTTTCCTTTTCCCCAGAGTGCCCTCAGCAGGACAGTGACATCGCCTTCTTGATTGATGGCTCTGGTAGCATCACCCCAAGAGACTTTCAGCGGATGAAGGACTTTGTCTCAACTGTGATGGATCAATTCGAAAAGTCCAGAACCTTGGTGAGGGGCAACGGGTGGTTTAGGGAATAGTCCATATAAGGCTGGCAAGTACATGGCAACTAGGCCGCCATTTTCCCCTTCTACTTCAATTGCAGACATTGCCAAATTGCCAATCCATCTTGGTTTTCTTTCCCGATTCTCTTTCCTGCCGTGTCTGGATGCAGTGTCACGATTCTTCCAGTCCTCCATAAATAGGCAGCTCAGACTAATTGATAGGGGTTGGCATGGGAGATGAAACTCACCTGTCCTCTCTGGCTGAGTTCTAGTACTGAGAAGTGGGAGCTGATGGCAGATCTCTGTTCTGGTGGGGCAGAAGGATTGGGGGCAGTGAGAATTGGGAGATTGGAGTGTTTCAAGATTTATGTAGGGCTTGCTGGGAGATGGTGGAGGGGGAGGAGAGGCACCTTCTCCAGTGTAACACCAGGTGCCTCTGCCCAGTTCTCTTTGATGCAGTACTCTGAAGACTTCCAGACTCATTTCACCTTCAAGGATTTCGCTAACAACCCTAACCCGAGAGCGCTGGTGAGGCCCATAAGACAGCTGTTTGGGAGGACACACACTGCCACAGGAATCCTCAAAGTAGTGTAAGCTCTTCCCTCTTTGCTTAGGATGGAAGGAGGAGGTGATATTTTCAGCTAGGTTTTGAATGATGAGGGGAGTTGTTTAGATAGGGATGGGGTAAAGGGTATTCCTCGTGGAGGGAACAGCATGAGTAAAGGTTTGGAGGAGGGATTATGCGTGGTATGTTCATGAAAAAGCAAGTTGTAAGTAAAGATGGGACTAGAGGCGGGAGGAGAGGAGAAGGCTGGAGGGAGGCTAGAAAGATCGGTTGAGGCCAGGTCACTATAGGCAACTGAAGAGCCAGTGGAGATCCACTGAAAGTTTTAAGCAGTGGGGAGATGTCACCACATCTTGTTTTGGAAAGTTCACTCTGTGTGTGTGTGTGTGTGTGTGTGTGTGTGTAGAGGTGAGGGTAGGGTTTGGTACAAAAGTGCAGGAAGATGAGCTGGAGAGCAGTTGCAGTGTTCCAGGAGAGGTTCGATGAAGGCCCAATTAAGCTTCTTTAAAAAAATGTTTTTTAATTTAAAAGGGATAATACTCAATTGAAAAAAAATCAACCTATGCAAAAGTATATTAAGTCAGTGAAGGCTTCCTTTCCCTCCCTCTGCTGCTGCCTTTCCAGGTCTTGGGGCAGCCACATCTCAGTGTTCATCCCATGGGATCCCAAGCCCCTCCTAGAGAGAGCTCAGCTGCCTCTGCGTCTGGGACACCCACATTCCCTCCCAGGCACTGAGAGTATCTCTGTCTGCTTGCGTTTTACTTTGTCCTTCCTTTTCCCCTGACAGAAAAGAACTGTTTGACAGCAGCAGTGGAGCCCGGGAGAATGCTCTTAAGATCTTAGTTGTCATCACGGATGGAGAAAAGTTTGGCGATCCCTTGGGTTACGAGGATGTCATCCCTGAGGCAGACCAAGCGGGAGTCATTCGCTATGTCATTGGGGTAGGAAATGAGGCTGTCTGCCTGATGCTTCTGTGGAGGGTTTCCGGTTGGATATACCTTCCCTTCAATTTGCAAATATCGATGAAATCAAAGTGGGGCACGGATCACTGCTAGCCCACATGTGCTTGTATTTGTTAACTATCGTCACAATGATGCTATCATTGTGTAACGAACTATCTCCCAATTCAGTGGTTTAAAACAGTAAGTGAGTCTGTTGGTCAGCTGGGCAATTGTGGTCTCAGCTGGGCTCCCTCGTGCGTCTGTGATCAGCTGCAGGTTGGTTGGCTACTCTGCTGATCTTCGCTGGGCTCTCTCCATTTCTGTGGGTTGCCAGCTTTGTCTGCTGGACTGGAATGGCAGGAACAGCTGGGATAATTTGGCTCTTCTGCTCCCAGTGTCTCATCCTCCAGTGGGCTAGCCTGGGCATGTCCTCATGGTGAAGGCAGAGGAATAAAAGAGCAAGTGGAAATGTGGCAAGCACCTTTTCTAGCCTCTGTTAGCATCACATTTGATAACATCCATGGGCTAAAGCAAGACACATGGCTGAGCCCAGAGACAATGAGTGGGGCAGATTACTCTGCCAAGAGTAGGAGGGCACAGCAAAGTTGTGGGAAAAGGGCTTGGGTACAGGAAGTGGTAAAGGGTTGGGATCATCAGTGTAATCAAACTACCACAGTACCTTGTGTGACATAGAAAAAGGTATATGGGGTGGCAAGTAGGGAACACCTTCATGTAAAGAAAAAGGCTCCCTTTCTCTGGGAGAGGCCAACCCCACACCCTCCTGGGTGTGTCCAGCAAATGGACAAAAGGCTGGGCTTCAGCCCCCAATTGCTCCCTTGACAGAATGCCTTGTGCAGTGTACAACCTGCTCTACTATAGTTGGCAGCCCTGTCCCCGGGGCCTTCTGGTGTATTCCCTCATTTGACAAATATTGTTTCAGATTCCTTTCCTGAAGAATTTTCTTTGCTGGATGAGACTTCTACCCCTAGACAGTGTCTGATTGAGCCTCTGTTCCTTGGTAACAGGTGGGAGATGCCTTCAACAGTGAGAAATCCCGCCAAGAGCTTAATACCATTGCATCCAAGCCATCTCGTGATCATGTGTTCCGAGTGAATAACTTTGAAGCTCTGAAGACCATTCAGAACCAACTTCAGGAAAAGATTTTTGCAGTCGAAGGTGAGCTAGGGTTCTGTATTCCTGGAGCAGCTCCAGAGGCAGCCCATTACCCCAAAACGTATTCCCCTCTAGAAACTAGAACCTCCTAATCCTTGGTATTCTCACCCTCATCATCAGCTCTCTCTCCACTTCCTCCAGTTTCCAGCAACTCGGGCCTCTCTTGGGCAATTCCTTTGAAATTGAAGGATCTAGACTTTTATCTCTAAATTTGCAAGTTTTGGCTATAGGCTGAAAAATTGGAGGGTAGCGGAGCCAAATCCCAGACAGTATTTTTCCAAAAATTTGGATGTGTTGCCAACATTTGTCTGTTTGGTTCACTGCTGTATCCCCAGTGCCTAGAATAGTGCCTGGTATATAGAGGGTGCTCAATAAGTGTTTGTTGAATAAAAGAATTTAAAAATTGAGGGAAGGTTCATATACAATCTAGATTCATGGCTTCTTTTGAAAACTTGGAAGATCAGATACCTTGAGGGCCACATTACTACTTGGCAAAAAGTGGCTGGAGCCGAATAGCCACCATCCCTTTAAAAGGGGCATATGCTGTGTAGTTCAACATAGCTTCTATCTGAATCTCTTTGTCTGGCCACCATAGTATTTGAGTTTCCAGCTCATTCTAGGCTCTTCTGCTTTCTTTTTTTTTTTTTAATTTTATGTATTTATTTATTCCCCCAAAGCCCCAGTAGATAGTTGTATGTCATAGCTGCACATCCTTCTAGTTGCTACATGTGGGATGCTGCCTCAGCATGGCCAGAGAAGCGGTGCGTCAGTGCGCGCCCGGGATCCGAACCTGGGCCACCAACAGCAGAGCGCACGCACTTAACAGCTAAGCCACAGGGCCGGCCCTCTTCTGCTTTCTTTAATGTAGAAAGTTCTCCTCCTCACAGGTACTCGGACAGGAAGTGCCAGCTCCTTTGAGTATGAGATGTCTCAGGAAGGGTTCAGTGCTGCCATCACCTCTGTAAGTGGTCCTTCATTAAATTGGGGGGAGGGGGCAAAAAGAAGGGAGAGAAGAGGCACAAGGGTTTGGAGGCTCTTCCTTGTGATGGGTACTTGTTGGGAGGTATAGCAGTGGTCCTTTCTCCCTTCCTCGTCAATCCTGTTCTTTTTTTTTTTAATTGATGTTTTAGTAGTTTATAACTGTGAAATTTTGGTTGTACATTATTGTTTGTCAGTCACCATATAAATGCATCCCTTCACCCCTTGTGCCCACCCCCCAGCCCCCTTGCCCCTGGTAACCACCACACAGTTCTCCCTGTCTGTGTGTTGGTTTATCTTCCACATATGAGTGAGATCATGTGGTGTTTGTCTTTCTCTGTCTGGCTTATTTCGCTTAACATAATACCCTCCAGGTCCATCCATGTTGTTGCAAATGGGACGATTTTGTCTTTTTTGATGGCTGAGTAGTATTCCATTGTATATATATACCACATCTTCTTTATCCAATCATCAGTTGAGGGACACTTGGGTTGCTTCCACTTCTTGGCTATAGTGAATAATGCTGCAATGAACATAGGGGTGCATAAGTCTCTTTGGATTGTTGATTTCAGGTTAGTTGGATAGATTCCCAGTAGTGGGATAGCTGGATCATAGGGTATTTCTATTTTTAATTTTTTGAGGAATCTCCATACTGTTTTCCATAGAGGCTGTACCAGTTTGCATTCCCACCAGCAGTGAATGAGGGTTCCCGTTTCTCCACAACCTCTCCAACATTTGTTGTTTTTTGTCTTGGTGATTATAGCCATTCTAACGGGTGTAAGGTGATATCTTAGTGTAGTTTTGATTTGCATTTCTCTGATGATTAGTGATGTTGAACATCTTTTCATATGCCTATTGGCCATCTGTATATCTTCTTTGGAGAAGTGTCTGTTCATTTCCTCTGCCCATTTTTTGATTGGGTTTTTTGTTTTTTTGTTGTTCAGTTGTATGAGTTCTTTATATATTGTGGAGATTAACCCCTTGTCGGATATATGATTTGCAAATATTTTCTCCCAGCTGGTGGGTTGTCTATTCATTTTGATCCTGGTTTCATTTGCCTTGTAGAAGCTCTTTAATCTGATAAAGTCCCACCTGTTTATTTTTTCTTTAGTTTCCCTTGTCTGAGTAGACATGGTATCCGAAAAGATTCCTTTATGACCAATGTCAAATAGTGTGTTGCCTATATTTTCTTCTAGGAGTGTTATAGTTTCAGGTCTCACCTTCAGATCTTTGATCCATTTTGAGTTAATTTTTGTGAACGGCGAAAGCAGATGGTCTACTTTCATTCTTTTGCATGTGGCTGTCCAGTTTTCCCAGCACCATTTATTGAAGAGACTTTCCTTTCTCCATTGTATGTTCTTAGCTCCTTTGTCAAAGATCAGCTGTCCATAGATGTGTGGTTTTATTTCTGGGCTTTCAATTCTGTTCCATTGATCTGTGTGTCTGTTTTTGTACCAGTACCATGCTGTTTTGATTACTATTGCTTTGTAGCATGTTTTGAAGTCAGGGATTGTGATGCCTCCAGCTTTGTTCCTTTTTCTCAGGACTGCTTTAGCTATTCGGGGTCTTTTGGCGCCCCATATGAATTTTTGTATTCTTTGTTCTATTTCTGTGAAGAATGTCCTTGGGATTCTGATTGGGATTGCATTGAATCTGTAGATTGCTTTAGGTAATATAGACATTTTAACTATGTTTATTCTTTCAATCCATGTGCATGGGATATCTTTCCATTTCTTTTTGTCATCATCGATTTCTTTCAATAATGTCTTATAGTTTTCATTGTACAGGTCTTTCACCTCCTTGGTAAGATTTATTCCTAGATATTTTATTCTTTTTGTTGTGATTGTAAATGGAATTATCTTTTTGAGTTCTCTTTCTGTTAGTTCATTATTAGCGTACAAAAATGCGACTGATTTTTGTAAGTTGATTTTGTACCCTGCAACTTTGCTGTAGTTGTTTATTATTTCTAATAGTTTTCCAATGGATTCTTTAGGGCTTTCTATATATAAAATCATGTCATCTGCAAATAATGAGAGTTTCACTTCTTCGTTGCCTATTTGGATTCCTTTTATTCCTTTTTCTTGCCTAATTGCTCTGGCCAAAACCTCCAGTACTATGTTGAATAAGAGTGGCGAGAGTGGGCACCCTTGTCTTGTTCCTGTTCTCAGAGGAATGGCTTTCAGACTTTCCCTGTTGAGTATGATGTTGGCTGTGGGTTTGTCATATATGGCCTTTATTATGTTAAGGTACTTTCCTTCTATACCCATTTTGTTGAGAGTTTTTATCATAAATGGATGTTGAATCTTGTCAAATGCCTTCTCTGCATCTATTGAGATGATCATGTGGTTTTTATTCCCCATTTTGTTAATGTGGTGTATCACGTTGATTGATTTGCGGATGTTGAACCATCCCTGCATCCCTGGTGTAAATCCCACTTGGTCATGGTGTATGATCTTTTTAACATATTGCTGTATTCGGTTTGCCAATATTTTGTTGAGAATTTTTGCATCCACGTTCATCAGTGATATTGGCCTGTAGTTTTCCTTCTTTGTATTGTCTTTGTCTGGCTTTGGTATCAGGGTGATGTTGGCCTCGTAGAATGTGTTGGGGAGTGTTCCATCTTCCTCTATTTTTTGGAATAGTTTGAGAAGGATAGGTATTAAATCGTCTTTGAATGTTTGGTAAAATTCTCCGGAGAAGCCATCTGGTCCTGGACTTTAATTTTTTGGATATTTTTGATTACTGTTTCAATCTCTTTGCTTGTGATTGGTCTATTCAGATTCTCTATTTCTTCTTGGTTCAGTTTTGGGAGGTTGTATGAGTCTAAGAATTTATCCATTTCTTCTAGATTGTCCAATTTGTTGGCATATAGTTTTTCATAGTAATCTCTTATAATCCTTTGTATTTCTGTGGTGTCCGTTGTAATTTCTCCTCTTTCATTTCTAATTTTATTTATCGGAGCCTTTTCTCTTTTTTTCTTAGTGAGTCTGGCTAAGGGTTTGTCAATTTTGTTTATCTTCTCTAAGAACCAACTCTTTGTTTCATTGATCCTTTCTATTGTTTTTCTGGTTTCAATTTCATTTAATTCTGCTCTAATTTTTATTATTTCTCTCCTTCTGCTGACTCTGGGCTTTGTTTCTTCTTCTTTTTCTAGTTCTGCTAGGCGTACTTTGAGGTTGCTTATTTGGGATTTTTCCTGTTTGTTAAGGTGGGCCTGTATTGCTATGAGTTTCCCTCTCAGGACTGCTTTTGCTGCATCCCATATGAGTTGGTATGGCATATTTTCATTTTCATTTATCTCCAGATATTTTTTGATTTCTCCTTTAATTTCATCAATGATCACTTGGTTGTTCAGTAGCATGTTGTTTAATCTCCATATCTTTGTCACTTTCCCAGTTATTTTCTTGTAGTTGATTTCTAGTTTCATAGCATTATGGTCAGAAAAGATGCTTGTTATGATTTCAATCTTCTTAAATTTGTAGAGGCTTGCCTTGTTTCCCAACATATGGTCTATCCTTGAGAATGTTCCATGCACACGTGAGAAGAATGTGTAGTCAGCTGTTTTTGGATGGAGTGCTCTGTATATGTCTATTAAGTCCATCTCATCTAGTTTTTCATTTAAGTCCACTATTTCCTTATTCATTTTTTGTCTGGATGATCTATCCATTGATGTAAGTGGGGTATTAAGATCCCCTACTATTATTGTGTTGTTGTTAATATCTCCTTTTAGGTTTGTTAATAATTGCTTTATGTACTTTGGTGCTCCTATGTTGGGTGCATATATATTTATAATTGATATATCTTCTTGGTGGAGTGTCCCTTTTATCATTATATATTGCCCCTCTTTGTCTCTCATTACCTGTTTTATCTTGAAGTCTACTTTGTCTGATATAAGTATGGCAACACCTGCTTTCTTTTGTTTGCCATTGGCTTGGAGTATTGTCTTCCACCCTTTCACTCTGAGCCTGTATTTGTCTTTAGAGTTGAGATGTGTTTCCTGGAGGCAGCATATTGTTGGGTCTTGCTTTTTAATCCATCCCGCCACTCTGTGTCTTTTGATTGGAGAATTCAATCCCTTTACATTTAGAGTGATTATTGATATATGAGGGCTTAATGTTGCTATTTTATCACTTATTTTCTGATTCTTTTGCACTTCTTTTGTTTCTCGTCCCGTGTGTTTCGGACTACCAATTCAGTTTGGTAGTTCTGTCTGATGACTCTTTTAGTTTTCTCTTTATTTATTATATGTGATTCTGTTCTGATTATTTGTTTAGTGCTTACCTTGAGGTTTGTATAAAAAATCTCGTGGATGAGATAGTCCGTTATCTGATGACCTGGTATTTCCGTGGACTAAGTCAATTTGATCCCTTTCCTCTTCCCCTTCTAAGTTATTATTGTCACAACTTATTCCATCTTGTGTTGTGAGTGTGTGTTTAAAGTGATGAGGTTATATTTATTTTTGGTGTTTTCCTCCTTTGATCTTTGATTTTGGTGTTTAATTGTTTGCTAACCTATTCTGATAGAGAGCTACTATTTTTTCTGATTTTGTCTACCTATTCTTCTTCTTGCTCAAAGCTTTGTATTCCCTTGCTCTTTTTTTTTTTTGCAGGCATGAAGGCCTTCTTGAGCATTTCTTGTAGTGGGGGTCTTGTGGCCATGAACTCCCCTAGCTTTTCTTTATCTGGGAAAGTTATTATTTCTCCATCATATTTGAAGGATATTTTCGCTGGATAGAGTATTCTTGGCTGAAAGTTTTTGTCTTTCAGAATTTTGAATATATCGTTCCACTCTCTCCTAGCCTGTAAAGTTTCTGTTGAGAAATCTGCTGAGAGCCTGATGGGAGTTCCTTTGTATGTTATTTTTTGTTTTTGTCTAGCTGCCCTTAATATTGTTTCTTTGTCATTGACTTTCGCCAGCTTTACTACTATATGCCTTGGAGAGGGCCTTTTCCTGTTGATATATTTAGGTGATCTATTGGCTTCATTTACTGGTATTTCCAGCTCCTTCCCCAGATTTGGGAAGTTCTCTGCTATTATTTCCTTGAATAAGCTCTCTGTTCCTTTTTCCCTCTCTTCTCCCTCAGGAATACCTATAATTCTTATGTTGCATTTCCTAATTGAGTCAGATATTTCTCGGAGAATTTCTTCATTTCTTTTTAGTCTTAGTTCTCTCTCCTCCTCCATCTGGAGCATATCTGCATTCCTATCCTCAATAATGCTAATTCTTTCCTCCATATTGTCAGCTCTGTTCTTTAAAGATTCAAGATTTTCCTTTATCTCCTCCATTGTGTTTTTCATCTCCAACAATGCTGATTGGTTTTTCTTAATGGTTTCAATCTCTTTTGTGAAGAAATTCTTGATATCATTGAATTGTTTATCTGTGTTTTCTTGTAATTCATTGAGCTTTTTTATGATAGCTATTTTGAATTCTCTGTCATTTAGGTTATAAATTTCTGTGCCTTCAGGGTTGATTTCTGGGTGCCTGTCATTTTCCTCCTGGTCTGGAGATTTAATATATTTTTGCCTCATGCCTGCTGAATTTAGCTTGTTTCTCCTCATCCTAACAATATCTGGTTGCAGTTTCCACCTGCCGCCACTGGGTGGGGGTCAAGGGCTGTGTATTCTGAGACCACTGCAATTCGCACGCACTCTGGCTCACTGGCTCAGTTGAAGTGCTGGCTGTGCGGGGGGGGGGGGGGGGGGCTCTTTCTTTTGCCTCCTTCTTCCCTTGCTATCTGCTCTCTTGGGGTACTCAGATGTTGAGGACACCCCCACAACAGTTCAGACTCCTCTGTGTGGGAGTTTCCCACAGGCTGTGAGAGAACTTAGAGAGCAACAGTTTTCCTGCAGAAGGCCCCCCCTCCCCCCTCTCTGGGAGCCGCGCGGACCCAAGTTGCTGATCGGCTGGGGATGGGGAGGATTTCTCCTTACCTCTCCCCACTTCCTCCTGGGGCTCCAGCACGGCCACTCTCAGATGTGTGGCTGCGTGGGTCTCTCAGACTTCCTTTTGTGTTGTGTGAATGTCCTTTGTTGGTATGTGAATGTCATTTTTGTTGTATCTTATCTGGGGAGAGTTTACAGGAAAGCTCACTCCGCCATGATGCTGACGTCACTCCCTGTTCTTTTTTTTTTTTTTTTTGAGATATAATTGATGTGTGACATGGTATTAGCTTCAGGTATACACCATAATAGTTTGATATATGTATATATTGTGAAATGATTACAATAAGTCTAGTTAACATCTATCACCATGCATAGTTACAAATTTATTTTTCTTGTGATGGGAACTTTTTTTTTAAACAAACTTTATTTATTTATTTAGTGAGGAAGATTCTCCCTGAGCTAACATCTGTTGCCAATCCTCCTCCTTTCTTTTTTGCTGAGGAAGATTGGCCCTGGGCTAACATCTCTGCCCATCTTCCTCTAGTTTATATGTGTAATGCCTGCCACAGCATGGCTTGATAAACAGTGCGTAGGTCTGCACCTGGAATCCGAAACTGCAAACCCCGGGCCACCTAAGTGGAGTGTGTGAACTTAACTTCTACACCACTGGGTCGGCCCATGATGGCAACTTTTAAGATCTACTCTCTTCGCAACCTTCAAATATACAATACAGTATTATTAACTATAGTCACCACGCTGTACATTACATCCCCAGGATTTATTTATTTTATAAGTGGAAGTTTGTACTTTTTGGCCACTTTCACCCCCTGCCCCCACCTCTGGCAACCTACCAATCTGTCCTCTGTATCTGTGAGCTTGTTGTTTTTTTCTTTTTAGCTTCCACATATAAGTGAGATCATATGGTATTTGTCGTTCTCTGACATATTTCACTTAGCATAATGCTCTCAAAGTCCATCCATCGTGTCGCAAATGACAAGATTTCTTTTTTATGGTTGAATTATATTCTATTGTGTATATATATATACATACAGTATATATAGATTATTTTATAATTATTTAATGTATTTTATAATTTATATAATATACTTTATTATATATAATTTTATATATAATTCTCTATATAATTATATATGGATTATAAAATAATCTATATATACACACGATGGATTTTATATACATATAGAATATATTTTTGTATTTATATATATCACATTTTCTTTATCCATTCATCGATTGATGGACTCTTAGGTTGTTTCCATGTCTTGGCTGTTGTAAATAATGCTGCAAGGAACATGGAATGCATATATCTTTTCAAGTTAGTGTTTTCATTTCCTTCAGATAAATACCCAGAAGTGGAATTGCTGGATCATATGGTAGTTCTGTTTTCAATTTTTTGAGGAACCTCCATACTGTTTTCCATAGTGGCTGTACCAAAATACATTCCCGCTAACAGTGTAGAAGGGTTTCCTTTTCTCCACATGCTTGCCAACACTTGTTGTTTCTTGTCTTTCTGAGGATAGTCGTTCTAAGAGATGTGAGATGATATCTCATTGTAGTTTCGATTTGCATTTCTGTGATAATTAGTGATGTTGAGCACCTTTTCACGTATGTGTTGGCTATCTTTATGTCTTCTTTGGAAAAATGTGTATTCACATCCTCTGCCCATTTTTTAATTGCATTGTTTGTTTTTTTGCTCTTGAGTTGTATGAGTTCTTTATATATATATATATATATATATGTATATGTATATATTTTTTATAGGCTATAGTCTATTTATTTTTTTTACATTGGTTTATAACATTGTATAAATTTCAGGTGTACATCATTATACTTCTATTTCTGCATAGATTACATCATGTTCACCACCCAAATACTAATTACAACCCATCACCACACACATGTGCCGAATTATCCCTTTCACCCTCCCCTCTCCCCCCTTCCCCTCTGGTAACCACCAATCCAATCTCTGTCTCTATGTGTTTGTTTATTGTTGTTATTATCTACTACTTAATGAAGGAAATCATACGGTATTTGACCTTCTCCCTCTGACTTATTTCACTTTGCATAATACCCTCAATGTCCATCCATGTTGTCACAAATGGCTGGATTTCATCGTTTCTTATGGCTGAGTAGTATTCCATTGTGTATATATACCACATCTTCTTTATCTATTCGTCCCTTGATGGGCACTTAGGTTGCTTCCAAGTCTTGGCTATTGTGAATAACGCTGCAATGAACACAAGGGTGCATGTATCTTTATGCATTGGTGTTTTCAAGTTCTTTGGGTAAATACCCAGCAGTGGAATAGCTGGATCATATGGTAGTTCTATCCTTGATATTTGAGGAATCTCCATACTGTTTTCCATAGTAGCTGCATCAGTTTGCACTCCCACCAGCAGTGTATGAGAGTTCCCTTCTCTCCGCATCCTCTCCAACACTTGTTGTTTCCTGTCTTGTTAATTATAGCCATTCTGACGGGCATGAGGTGATATCTCATTGTAGTTTTGATTTGCATTTCCCTGATAGTTAATGATTTTGAACATCTTTTCATGTGTCTGTTGGCCATCTGTATATCTTCTTTGGAGAAATGTCTGTTCAGGTCTTTTGCCCATTTTTTAATTGGGTTGGTAGTTTTTTTGTTGTTGAGATGCCTGAGTTCTTTATATATTTTGGAGATTAAGCCCTTATCAGATGTATGGTTTGCAAATATCTTCTCCCAATTGTTAGGTTGTCTTTTCGTTTTGTTGATGGTTTCCTTTGCTGTGCAGAAGCTTTTTAGTTTGATGTAGTCCCATTTGTTTATTTTTTCTATTGTTTCTCTTGCCCAGTCAGACCTGGTGCTTGAAAATATGTCGCTAAGACCAATGTCGAAGAGCGTACTGCCTATGTTTTCTTCTGGAAGTTTCATAGTTTCAGGTCTTACATTCAAGTCTTTAATCCATTTGGAGTTAATTTTTGTGTATGGTGTAAGGTAGAGGTCTACTTTCATTTTTTTGCATGTGGCTATCCAGTTTTCCCAACACCATTTGTTGAAGAGACTTTCTTTTCTCCATTGTATGTTCTTGGCTCCTTTGTCAAAGATTAGCTGTCCGTAGATGTGTGGGTTTATTTCTGGGCTTTCAATTCTATTCCATTGATCTGTGTGTCTGTTTTTGTGCCAGTACCATGCTGTTTTGGTTACTATAGCTTTGTAGTATATTTTGAAATCAGGGAGTGTGATACCTCCAGCTTTGTTCTTTTTTCTCAGGATTCCTTTAGCTATTCGGGGTCTTTTGTTGTTCCATATAAATTTTAGGATTCTTTGTTCTATTTCTGTGAAAAATGTTGTTGGAACTTTGATAGGGATTGCATTGAATCTATAGATTGCTTTAGGAAGTATGGACATCTTACCTATGTTAATTCTTCCAATCCAAGAGCACGGAATATCTTTCCATTTCTTTGTGTCTTCTTCAATTTCTTTCAGCAATGTTTTACAGTTTTCTGTGTACAGCTCTTTCACCTCTTTGGTTGAGTTTATTCCTAGGTATCTTATTCTTTTTGTTGCAATTGTAAATGGGATGGTATTCTTAATTTATCTTTCTGCTATTTCGTTGTTAGTGTATAGAAATGCAACTGATTTTTGTATGTTGATTTTGTATCCTGCAACTTTACCATATTCGTTTATTACTTCTAAAAGTTTTCTGGTGTATTCTTCAGGGTTTTCTATATATAAAATTACATCATCTGCAAACAGTGACAGTTTCACTTCTTCCTTTCCAATTTGGATCACTTTTATTTCTTTCTCTTGCCTGATTGCCCTGGCTAGGACTTCCAGTACTATGTTAAATAGAAGTAGTGATAGTGGGCATCCTTGTTTGGTTCCCGTTCTTAGAGGGATAGCTTTCAGTTTTTCACCATTGAGGATGATATTAGCTGTGGGTTTCTCATATATGGCCTTTACTATATTGAGGCACTTTGCTTCTATACCCATTTTATTCAGGGTTTTTATCATAAATGGATGCTGTATCTTGTCAAATGCTTTCTCTGCATCTATTGAGATGATCATGTGATTTTTATTCTTCATTTTATTAATGTGGTGTATTACGTTGATTGATTTGAGAATGTTGAACCATCCCTGCATACCTGGAATAAATCCCACTTGATCATGGTGTATAATCTTTTTAACGTATTGTTGTATGTGATTAGCTAGTATTTTGTTGAGGATTTTTGCATTGATGTTCATCAGTGATATTGGCCTGTAATTTTCTTTTTTTGTGTTGTCCTTGTCTGGTTTTGGTATCAGGGTAATGTCAGCTTCGTAGAATGAGTTAGGGAGCTTCCCCCCCTCCTCAATTTTTTGGAAGAGTTTGAGAAGGATAGGTATTAAGTCTTCTTTGAATGTTTGGTAGAATTCAGCAGGGAAGCTGTCTGGTCCTGGACTTTTATTTTTGGGGATGTTTTTGATTACTGTTTCGATCTCCTTACTGGTAATTGGTCTATTCAAATTCTCTACTTCTTCTTGATCCAGTTTTGGAAGGTTGTATGATTCTAAGAATTTATTTATTTCTTCCAGGTTGTCGAATTGGTTGGCATATAGCTTTTCATAGTATTCTCTTATAATCTTTTGTATTTCTAAGGTGTCTGTTGTAATTTCTCCTCTTTCATTTCTGATTTTACTTATTTGTGCCTTCTCTCTTTTTTTCTTGGTGAGTCTAGCTAAAGGTTTGTCAATTTTGTTTATCTTTTCAAAGAACCAGCTCTTGGTTTTATTAATTTTTTCTATTGTTTTTTTGGTCTCTATTTCATTTATTTTTGCTCTGATTTTTATTATTTCCCTTCTTCTACTGATTTTGGGCTTTGTTTGTTCTTCTTTTTCCAGTTCCTTCAGGTGCATTGTTAGATTGTTTATTTGAGATTTTTCTTGTTTGTTGAGATAGGCCTGTATTGCTATAAACTTGCCTCTTAGAACTGCTTTTGCTGTATCCCATAAATTCTGGCATGTCGTATTTTCATTTTCATTTGTCTCCAGGTATTTTTTGATTTCTTCATTGACCCAGTCGTTGTTCGGTAGCATTTTGTTTAATCTCCACGTATTTGTGGCTTTTCTGATTTTCTTCCTATAGTTGATTTCTAGTTTCATACCGTTGTGGTCAGAAAAGATGCTTGGTATTATTTCAATCTTCTTAAATTTATGGAGACTTGTTTTGTGGCCTAATGTGTGATCAATCCTGGAGAATGTTCCATGTGCATTTGAAAAGAACGTGTATTCTTCGGTTTTTGGATGGAATGCTCGATATATATCTACTAGGTCCATCTGTTCTAGTGTGTCATTTAAGGCCAATGTTTTTGTATTGATCTTCTGTTTGGATGATCTATCCATTGGTGTAAGTGGAGTGTTAAAGTCCACTGCTATTATTGTGTTACTGTCTATTTCTGTTTTTATGTCTGTTAATAATTGCTTTATATATTTAGGTGCACCTATATTGGGTGCGTAGATATTTACAAGTGTTATATCCTCTTGTTGGATTGTTCCCTTGATCATTATGTAATGATTGGATTGATCATTATGAATTATGGATTGATCATTATGTAATGCCCTTCTGTGTCTCTTTTTACAGTTTTTGTTTTAAAGTCTATTTTGTCTGATATGAGTACTGCTACCCCAGCTTTCTTTTCATTGCCATTTGCGTAGAGTATTTTTTTCCATCCCTTCACTTTCAGTTTGTGAGTGTCTTTAGGTCTGAAGTGTGTCTCTTGTATGCAGCATATATATGGGTCTTGTTTTTTTATCCAGTCAGCCACCCTATGCCTTTTAATTGGAGCGTTTAGTCCATTGACGTTTAAAGTAGCTATTGATAAGTATGTACTTACTGCCATTTTTTAACTTTTTTTTTCTCAGTGTTTTAGTAGTCCTTCTCTGGTCCTTTCTTCTTCTATACAGAATTGATGGTCTCTTTAGTTTGACCTCTGTCTGAAAGCTCTACTCTTTAACTCCCCTCCTCCCTCCTTTTATGTTTTTGATATCATATCTAACCTCTTTTTTGTGCATTTGTATCCATTACCTTCTTATCATGGAAATAGATAATTTTTCCTATTTGTGGTCTTCTGTTTTCCCCTTAAATCAGTCCCTTTAACATTTCTTGTAGCACTGGTTTCTTGGTGACAAACTCCTTTAATTTGTGCTTGTCTGGGAAATTTTTGATCTCTCCTTCCATTTTGAATGATAACCTTGCTGGGTAGAGTATTCTTGGCTGTAAGTTTTTCCTTTTAGCACTTTAAATATATCATGCCACTCTCTTCTAGCCTGTAAGGTTTCTGCTGAGAAGTCAGCTGATAGCCTTATGGGGTTTCCTTTGTATGTAACTTGACTTTCTCTTGCGGCTTTTAGGATTCTCTCTTTATCTTTAATTCTGGACATTTTGATTATGATGTGTCTTGATGTGGGCCTCTTTGGGTTTATCTTGTTTGGGGCTCTCTGTGCTTCCTGTACCTGGATGTCTGTTTCCTTCCTTAGGTTAGGAAAGTTTTCATCTATTATTTCTTAAAATAGATTCTCTGCCCCTTTGTCTTGCTCTTCTCCTTCCGGGACACCTATAACATGGATGTTAGTGCCCTTGATGTTGTCCCAGAGGTCCCTTAGACTGTCCTCACTCTTTTTAATTCTTTTCTCTTTTACCTGTTCAGCTTGGGTAATGTCTTATAGTCTTTTGTCCAGCTCACAGATCCATTCTTCTGTATCCTCTACTCTGCTTTTGAGTCCCTCTAGTGAATTTTTCATTTCCAGTATTGTAGTCTTCATTTCTGATTGGTTCTTTTTTATATCTTCCATTTCTTTGTTGACATTCTCGCTGAGTTCATCTATTCTTCTCCCCAGATCAGTGAGCATCCTTAACACTCTTTGTTTGAACTCTCTGTCGGGTAGGTTGCTCATTTCTGTTTCACTTAGTTCCTTTTCTGGGGTTTTGTCCTGTTCCCTTACTTGGAATGTATTCCTTTGCCTCCTCATTTTGCCTCTTTCCCTGTGCTTGTGACTACATATTAGGTAGGTCAGCTACGTCTCCTGCTCTTGGATAGGTGACCTTAAGTAAGTGATGCCTTAGGAGTCCTGCAGTGTGCTTCCCTCAGTTCTCAATGTTCCAGGGGTGACCCCTATGTGGGCTATGTGTGTCCTTTTGTTGTGGCCTGTTTGCTCTCCCTGTAGGCGCCCAGGGAGGCCGAATTATGCTCCTGGCCAGCTGTTGTAATGCTCAGCTGCTTGTAGTTGTTGTGGGCCCTTCAGTCTCTTTATCAGGTGTGGGGAGCCCCAGCACAGTTGGCTGCAAGTTCTAATACCACATTTGTGTTGCAGTATTTCTTTTAAGTGAGTAGGCCCCCAGCGTGGCAGGTTGTTAGGCTCAGGGCCTTACAATTGCTATACGCATCCAGCCTTTAGGTCTCTTGTCAGCTCTCTGAGGATTGCAGCTGGGTGGGGCTGGCCTCAGGCATGGGAACACCCAATTGTTTCAAGCTGTGGAAGGTGGGGCAAACCCCCTATGTGGGTCTTTGAGAAGCACAAGTCTTCTGCAGCTGACAAGCCCTGCCGCCCACAGGTCCACACACACAATCAACACAGTCCTGCCCTGTGTGTGCACCCCGACCTCCCGAAGCAGACCCAGTCTCTCCACGGCAGGATCCCCACACACTCCACCACCGCCCCACACTCTCCACCTGCTCCTTGTGCCCGCCCTGCCCCACTGAAGTCAGCTCAGTTGCCAGGCTGCAGAGAATCCAGTCACCAATCTATGCAGGCCCACAAGTTGCCTGAGGGCTTGTCGTTGGGTGGGGCCAGTCTCTAGGGTGAGCTGCCTGCCCTGGCTGAGCTGGATTAAATCGGTGCTTTAGTGGGTGGAGCAGACCCTGGGCTAGCAGGCCTCAGGGAGAACTCCAATGGCATCTGTGTCAGCACGCCCACACCAGGCCACAACAATGGCCGCCACCAATGTCCCAGTCCCTGGAGAGGTCTCACTTCTCACCGAAATTCACTCAGGGCCTATTAGGTGAGTCTCTTTTCACCAAAGCACTGTGCACTGATTTTAGGTTGCTTTCTGAAACGGGTGAGTTTGCGTGTGGGCCCTTTAAGAGCCGGTTTTAATTTCTTTGTGAACCAGCTTTTCTGGGAGTACTCCCCAATGTTTTAGTTGCGGGCAAAGTCAGATATTATGCCACTCGTCTGGATTGTGCTGGGTCCACAAAATGCCCACAGCTGGGGTGCTCCCCGGCTGGGGCCCCGCTCCTCCAGGGAGGGCTGCGTACCTGTGGGCTGCTCCCAGGCGGCCATGATGCTGGCGGCTTGTGAAGGTGGCATTTTTCCTCTCCAGAAGGGAGTTTCTGTCTCTTCCACCTCAATTAGGATTGTCCGTTGTTGCAGGAGTTCCTCCTATCCAGTTTTCAGTTCTGTCTCGGGGTAATTTTTCCACGAGTAGTTGTAAATTGGCTGTGTCCACGGGAGGAGGTGAGTTCAGAGTCTGCCTACGCCGCCATCTTGACTTCTCTCTCTCTATATTTTGGATATTAACCCCTTATCAGATACGTGATTTGCAAATATTTTCTCCCATTCCATAGGTTGCCTTTTTGTTTTGTTGATAGTTTCTTTGGCTATGCAGAAGCTTTTTAGCTTAGTTTTGCTTTTGTTGTCAAATCCAAAAAAATCTTTGCCAAGACCAATGTCAAGGAACTTACCACCTATGTTTTCTTCTTGAAGTTTTATGGTTTCAGCTCTTATGTTCAAGCCTTTAATCCATTTTGAATTGATTTTTGTGAGTGGTGTAAGACAGTGGTCCAGTTTCATTTTTTTGCATATGGCTGTCCAGTTTTCCCAACACCATTTATTGAAGAGACAATCTTTTCTCCATTGTATATTCTTGGCTCTTTTGTAATAAATTTATTGATCATATATGTGTGGGTTTATTTCTGGGCTTGCTAACCAAACACATTGATTTATGTGTTTATTTTTATGCCAGTACCATATTGTTTTGTTTAGTATAACTTTGTAATATAGTTTATTTTTATTATTATTTTTTAATTATATTTATTTAATTTTAATTTTTTTTTTGTGAGAAGTTCATCCCTGAGCTAACATCCATGCCAGTCCTCCTCTTTTTGCTGAGGAAGATTGGCCCTGAGCTAACATCGGTGCCCATCTTTGTCCACTTTATATGGGATGCTGCCACAGCATGCCCTGACAAGCGGTGCATCAGTGCGCACCCGGGATCTGAACCCAGGCCGCCAACAGCGGAGCGTGAGCACTTAACCGCTACACCACGGGGCGGCCCCCGTAATATAGTTTAAAATTAGGAAGCATGATGCCTCCATCTTTGTTCTTCTTTCTTAAGATTGCTTTGGCTAATCAGGGTCCTTTGTGGTGCCATACAAATTTTAGGATTGTTTGTTCTATTCTTGTGAAAAATAGCATTGGAATTTTGATAGGGATTGCATTGAAGCTGTAGATTTCTCAATCCTGTTCTGTCCTCTTCCCCAGAGTGGTCCTTTGCTGGGCGCTGTGGGGAGCTTTGACTGGGCTGGTGGAGCCTTTCTGCGTACATCAAAGGATAAATTCACCTTCATCAACACAACCAGGGTAGATTCGGACATGAATGATGCTTACTTGGGTAAGTGGAGAGGGCGGGGTTACTCTAAGATGGGGCCTGGATCTGGCATAACTCAACTAGTGTAGATGTTATTGGATCCTTCACAGGCCCTTGAGATAGTGTTAAAGACAGAAATTTCAAAATTTCATTTTACTTATGTTAACAAAGAAAAATGTAGTGCAGGGCCCAGTTACCCCAACCTACCAAGCATGGGGCTGCCCCATTGCCCCTACTCAAGGGATAGGCCTGCTAGAGGGGGCAGGGTCTGTGAGGGAAAGCACTTCTCCTCTTAGATCACCATCTTCAGGTTATGCTGTCGAAGTCATCTTGCGGAGCCCAGTGCAAAGCTTTGTTATGGGGGCGCCTCGACATCAGCACACTGGCCTGGTGGTGATGTTCAAACAGAATGCTGGTGCCTGGCAGACCAACAGTCGCATCAAGGGCAGCCAGGTGAGTGCAGAGCATGTGGAGCATGAATGTGCAAACAGAGGCACCCTGGGGGCTGAGAGATTCCACAGTGAGCATCACTAGGTGCCACGCTTAGCAGAGTTCTGTAAAAGAGCCTTCAGAGGGCTTTGAAATGGAGAGTCATGGGATCAGCTTTGCATTTGAGAACACTGCATCCTCACTTTTCTAACAACAATAATTGACAACACTTGACCAGTACAGAGCTCTCTATCTGCCTGTGCCCAGAGCTGGTATTTGACCAGTATATAACCAGTATAGCCATATTAGATATTAAAATATTGAAATAATTCCATATCTGTTGATGAATGGCTGCTTCCCTGAGATGCCTTCTCTCTACCACCAACATGCACTCTGGCCCCTTCCCCAGTACCCTTTGAACTTTCCCATGATCCAGCAACTATCAGGTCAGGCAGGGCACCTTAGGAGACCTCTAGGACCTTGCTCCAGCTAAGTGCCTGGTCAGTGCTTGAGCAGTCCCAGTAGTTCTATATTTTGAATATTACCTCTGCAAAAGCAATATGATTGCGTCTTGTGTGGGGCATCTTATGTGGTGTGTGAGGGAAAACTCTAGTCAAAGTCATCTTTGCAAATTCCTGAAACAGGACTGCACCTGTGATATTGTGCCTGTAGTTTTATGTGTATTCCTTTAATTGTCATCAATGGTTCTCTTTGGCCTGCAATTAATGTACCATATGTGGATGAAACCCACTTTGCTCTGATACCTGAACAGCTTGTCATAATTCTTTGCCAATAGTCAAATTCTTCATATGGTCTTTTCATAGGTTTTACCAACACATATTGACCATTGATGGCATCAGGGCCTGGCACATATAAGGCGTGAGATGAGGGAGATTGTTTAGGAGAATTCCAAGAAGTCAAGTGTGAATGTGATGCTACTTCTCTGTTTGAATGTGTGGTCCAGGATCACATGGGGAAGACTGGCTGGTCAACTCCCCACCACACACAGGTATTACACATGCAAATTACAATAAATACTTAAATACTTGAACGGGGACAGTGTAGGTGTTGTGAGAGCAAGTGGGAGGGACACCCACAGAAGCTCATTAGGGAAGGCTTCCCAGAGGAAGTGACAGTGAAGGTGGAAGAATTAGAGAAGTGAAGAGTGGGGAAAGAAAAGGGCCAGAGGAAGGAGCAAGCATGAGACAGAGTTCAGGGTGTGTGTGTATGGAGGTGGGGGGAGCGGTGGGAGAAAACACTGGGTAGAAGGGTAGGAAACAGATACATTTCAAATCTATCCACTCCTTCCTTTTCTACTGCCCTCAGCCTAGTCCAGACCATCATCATCTTTCTTGTGAGTCCAGCAGTAGCCTCTTTATTGGTCTCCCAAAGTCCACTCTTACCTCCCTCTAATCCGTAGATGGGGGGTAAACTTTCTAGATGAGAAATTGTATCAGTCTTCAGTTTAAGACCGTTTGTTGACTATAGACCAGTATCCAATAAAGACTTAAAAATGCTCAACAAAATATTAGAAAATTGAATCCAGAAATCTGTAAAAAGGATAATACATCATGACCAAGTGTGGTTTATCCCAGGAATGCAGAGCTTTTTCAACGATGTTACAAAAGTAGACAAGCTGATTCTAAGGTTCATATGGAAATGCAAGGGATCCAGAATAGCCCTGAAAAAGAATGAAGTTGGAGGACTCACACTTCCTAATTTCAAAACTTACTACAAAGCTACAGTAATTAAGACAGTGTAGTACCAGCTTGAGGATAGGTCAATGAAATAGAACCAACAGCCTAGAAATAAACCCATACATCTATGGTCAATTGATTTTCGACAAGGGTACCATGTTCATTCAATGGGGAAAAATACTCTTTTCAACAAATGATACTGGGACAACTGGGTATCCACATGCAAAAGAACAAATTTGGACCCCTACCTCATGATATACAAAAATTAACTCAAAGTGTATCGAAGACCAAAATGTAAGAACTAAAACTATAAACCTCTTAGAAGGAATCATAGGTGAATTTTTGTAACCATAGATTTGGTAACGATTTCTTAGATATGACACTGCAAGGACAGGCACGTAAAGAAAAAAATAGATAAAGTTGACTTCATCAAATTAAAAACTTTTGAGTATCAAAAGGTACTATCAAGAAAATGAAAAGAATGGGAGAAATTATTTACAAATTATATATCTGATAAAGGTCTAGTATTTAGAATATATAAAGAACCCTTACAACTCAACAATAAAAAGATAAATAACCTAATTTAAAAATGGACAAAGGATTTGAATAGACATTTCTCCAGAAAAGATATACAAATGGCCAATAGGTACATGAAAAGATATTCAACATTATTAGTCATTAGGAAAATGCAAATCAAAACCACAATAGAGATATCACTAGCACGGCTGTGTAAAAAAAATGAAAAATAACAAATGTTGGCGAGGTTGTGGAGAAATTGGAACCCTCATACATTGCAACCCACTTTGCTGGTGGGAATGTAAAACAATACAGCTTTTTTTGGAACACAGTTTGGCAGTTCCTTGAAAAGTTAAATATTGGTTTACCATATGATCCAAAAATTCCACTCCTAGGTGTATACCCTCCCCCAAAATGAAAATAAGTTTTCAAACAAAAACTTATACATGAATGTTCGTAGCAGCATTATTCATAATAGTCAAAAGGTAGAAGGAACCTAATGTTCTTCAACTTATGAATAGATAAACAACATGTGGCATATCCATACAATTGAATACTATTTAGCCATAAAAAGAATGAAGTATTGATATATGCTACAACATAGATAAACCTTGAAAACTTTATGCTAAGTGAAAATAGCCAGTCACGAAAGGCCATGTATTGTTTGATTCCATTTATCTGAAATGTCTAGATTAGACAAATCCATAGATCAGAAAGTAGATTAATGGTTGTCAGGGGATAGAGGGAGGGAGGAAATTGAGAGTGACTGCTAATAGATAACGGAGTTTCTTTCTGAGGTGATGGAAATATTCTGGAATTAGTGGTGATGGTTACACAGCATTGTGGATATACTAAAAACCACTAAATTTTGTACCTTAAAATGGTGAATTTTATGTTATGTAAATTTTATCTCAATTTTAAAAAGCTATTCTGAAAAAAGCAATTAATGTAATTCATCATAATAGCAGACTAGAGAAGAAAAACCATAATAATCTTAATAGATACAGAAAAAGAATTTGACAAAATACAAGTCCTTTCATAATGTTTAGTTCTCAGCAAACTAGAAACTAAAGGGAACTTCCTCAACCTGAGAAAGAGCATTTACAAAAAAATCTACAGCTAGCATAATACTTAAAAGTAAAAGAGAATGCTTTTCTCCTATAATTGGAAACAAGGCAAGAATATCCACTTGCACCATTCCTATTCAACATCATACTGGAAGATGTAACAAGTGCAATAAGGCAAGGAAAAGAAAAAGAGCTGACAGAGTGGAAAGAAAAAAATAAAACTGTCTCTATTTGCAGAGGACATGATTGTTTGCATGGAAAATCCCAAAGATTCTACAAAAAAGCTACTATAACTAGTATGTTATTTCAGTAAAGTCTCAGGATACAAGATCAACTGTATAAATTACATCCTCAGGATAAAAATCAGTTGTATTTCTATACTAGCAATGAACATTTGGAAATTAAAATGAAAAAAAAAAGTGCCATTTACAATAGCACCAAAGACTATGAAATACTTAGGTATAAATCTAACAAAATGTGTACATTATTTGTATGCTGAAAACTACAAAACATTAATGAGAGAAATCAAAGACCTAAATAAATGGAGAGGTATACTGTGTTCATGGACTGGAAGACTCAATATTGTTAAGATGTCAGTTCTCCCCAAGCTGATCTATAAATTCAACACAATCCCAATCAAAATCCTAGAAGTTTATTTTGTAGAATTGACAAATTGATTCTAAAATTTATATGGAAAGTCAAAGAAAGTAGAATAACCAAAACAGTTTTGAAAAACAACTTAGATAAATACCATTAGGTATTTAGTGGAGGATTCATACACTGCCTGATTTCCAGACTTACTATAAAGTTACAGTAATCAGGACAGTAAGGCGTTGGCAAAAGGATAGACATGAAGATCAGTGGAACAGAATAGGCCTGAGATGGACTGACACATAGTCAATTGATCTTCACTAAAGTCATGAAGACAATTCAATAGAAAGTTCAATGGTGCTGGAACAATTGGACATCCATGGTAAACAAAACAAAACAAATATCTCTACCCATATTTTGTACCATGGTCTATAAAGGAAAAATTTATAAATAAGACTTCATCAAAATGGAAAGTTTTGGTCTGTGAAAGACACTATCAAGAGAATGAAAAGATGAGTTGCAGAGTGGGAGAAAATATTTGCATTTTTCCTTCTTTTTTAGTTACATGTCTGACTAAGGACATATATCCAAAATATATAAAGGACTCTCAAAACTCAACAATAAGAAATCAAACAATCTGATTAAAAAATAAGCAAAATATTTGAACAGACACTTCACCAAAGAAGATCTGTGGATGGCAAATAAGCACAGGAAAACATGTTCCATGTTAATCATTAGGGAAATGCAAATTAAAACCACGATGAGATAGTACTACACACCTATTAGGATGGTTAACATAAACAAGAAATAAACTGACAATATCAAGAACTGGCAAGGGGGGTAGCAGCTAAAACTCGCATTCATTGCTGTAGGAATGGAAAGTGGCATGCCTACTTTGGAAAGGTTTGTCAATATCTTAAAAGTTTAACATGCAGTTACCATACCAGCAATCCCACTCCTGGGTATTTACCTAGGAGAAATGAAAACAGGTGTTTGCATGAAAACTTGTATGTGAATGTTTCTAATGGCTCTAATCATAATTGCCCAAAGCTGGAAACAACCCAATGTCCCTCAATTGGGGAATGGATAAACAAACTGTGGTATATCCATACAATGGAAGACTAATCAGAAATAAAAGGAGTGGATAACTGATACGTGCAACAAAATGGGTGAATCTTAAATTTGTTATTCTAGGTATCTGAAAGGCTACATACTATATAAGTCCATTTATGTAACATTCTGGAAAAGGCAAAACTATAGGGATAGAAAACAGATCAGTGGTTGTCAGGTGCTGGTGATTGAGGGGAGAGGTTGACTACAGTGGGGCAGGAGGGGATAATTTGGGTGTTCGATATTATGGTTGTGGTGGTGGTTACATGAGCTCACGTGTTTATCAAAACTCATGAAACTGTACACTAAAAAGGCTGAAATTTATTGTGTGTAAATTATACCCCAATAAACTTGACCTAAAAACAAAAAAATCCCGTTGACTTTAGGATGAAGCTTAAATGCCTTCATTGGGCTGTCAGTGAGGCCTCCCTCACTGGTGTGTGGGGCAGAAATCAGATTGCAGTGAGTCATGTCTTGATGCCCCCTGCGCTTTTTCTTCCTAGAACTTGCCCCAGTTTGAGACTGCTTCGTACATCTCCCTGTTTATCTGTTGCTATTCCCCTCCGCTCCACCCTGCTACGCTGAGAGCCCGGGAAGGCACTATGTCTCTACTACCCAGCCTCCTGCTCGGCGAATAGCAAGCCCTTGTTTGTTGAACGAATGAATAAATGAATAAGTGGATGATTAAATGGATGAATCCTGTGGATGAATTCTACATATTGACGTTGAACATACTTTAAAAATCCTTTTAAAACGTAGACATTTTTTCTCAGTATAACACAAAAAAATTTCTGTAGCAATCATTATTTTTAATCCAAGCTAGTTAATTCCTTATTAGTCAGACTGTCAGCTTTGATTTTGTACCCCTCTAAAGACTTCCAATATATTGAAAGTGTATCCTGTCTGCTCTTCTAGGCTTTTCTGTCTGTATTTTCCAATCCAACTTCTTCACTGTCTCAGTCATCTCCCTGGAGCACCGTTTGGGGGTAAATCCTCACCCACTGCCCATCAACTCTATAATATGGTCCTCTAGCTGGCGGCACATTCAAATGAGAATTTATCATGAATCATATAGAGTATCGCACCCACTTCAGAGGGCTTTCCCCAGCAGGCATGGTTTTTCTTCATAAGAAGAAAACCCCTACACTCTGCGTTAAGTGGGAAGATGTGTGTGATCTTGGTCTCATCTCTTTCAGATCGGCTCCTACTTCGGGGCCTCCCTGTGCTCTGTGGATGTGGACAGAGATGGCAGCTCCGACCTGGTCCTCATTGGGGCTCCCCATTTCTATGAGCAAACCCGGGGGGGCCAAGTGTCTGTGTGCCCCTTGCCCCGGGGGGTGAGTGGCTGATGAGACCTGGGCTGGGTGGGGCCTGGGTGTGGGGTGGAGGGTTTGCCTGAGTTGGGGCCTCACACTGTTTTTGTTCTGCAGAGGGGTAAGTGGCAGTGTGAGGCTGTTCTCCGTGGGGAGCAGGGCCACCCCTGGGGCCGCTTTGGGGCAGCCCTGACAGTGCTGGGGGATGTGAATGGGGACAAGCTGACGGATGTGGCCATTGGGGCCCCGGGAGAGCAGGAGAACCAGGGTGCCATCTATCTATTTCACGGAACCTCACGACGTGGCATCAGCCCCTCCCACAGCCAGGTGAGGCCTGGTCACTGTCCCCATCACAACAGTGGCCTCTTTACTGATCTTTGCCTTCTAATTCAAGGTTCCTACAGCCGCCAGATCAATTTTCCCAGTACTCCTTTTTAGAACCTTCAAAAAGAATTGCACACACTTCACAGAAACCTCAAAGAATCCTCAATTCTAGATTAATTCTTACCACACCTATAGGGGGTACATGGGGGCATCATCACCCCCACTTTACAGCTGAGGATATACAGGCTCAGAGGTGGTAAATGACAAACTGGAAGTGTTGGGATCTAGGCTTTTCTTTCTTCCAAATCTCAGTCTTGGTAGAGTGACCAATATTCCTGGTTTGCCCAGATCTGCCCTGATTTTAGCGCTGAAAGTTGCATCCCAGGAAATCCGTATGGTTGGTCACTCTACTGAGGGTGTCCACACACACACACACACACACACACACACACACACACACCCCCACAGACTTTGGAATTAAAAACAAATGCAAAAAGGATCATGCTATCCTATTGTTCTACTGTTTGCAATTTTTGCTTGTTTTTTCCTATGATGGGGCTCGGGGTGACAGTGTTTGGACAAGCAAACAAACTGTGGATCTCCCAGCTACCACATCCTACCTAATTTCAAAACAAAACTTCCGCCCAACAGAATACAATACATTTTTCTCAAAAAAATGTGAGGTATTGGAGGGTATTATGTTAAGTGAAATAAGCCAGACAGAGAAAGACAAACACCACATGATTTCACTCATATGTGGAAGATAAACTATCACACAGACAGAACAGTTGGGTGGTTACCAGGGGGAAGGGGGTTGGGAGGTGGGCACAAGAGGTGAAGGGAGGCATTTATACGGTGACTGACAAATAATAATGTACAACTGAAATTTCACAATGTTATAAACTATTATGACAACAATAAAAAAGAAAAAAAAATTGAGATATAATGTACATGCACTAAACACACAAATCTTAAGTGATTAAGTTTGACATATCTGTGAACCTGAGTAAACACCGCCTAGATTAAGATATAGCACATTTCCAGTGCCCCATGCTTCCTCATCCTTCCTTTCAGTTGACAATATCACTTAAAAAAATTGTGGTAAGGCCAGCCCTGTGGCTTAGCGGTTAAGTGCGTGCGCTCCGCTACTGGGGGCCTGGGTTCGGATCCCGGGGGCGCACTGACACACCGCTTCTCCGGCAATGCTGAGGCGGCGTCCCACATACAGCAACTAGAAGGATGTCCAACAATGACATACAACTATCTACTGGGGCTTTGGGGAAAAAAAAAGGAGGACAATTGGCAATAGATGTTAGCTCAGAGCCGGTCTTCCTCAGCAAAAAGAGGAGGATTAGCATGGATGTTAGCTCAGGGCTGATCTTCCTCACACACACACACACAAAATTGTGGTAAAATATACATGACATGAAATTTACCATCTTAGCCAATTTTAAGTGTATACTTCAGTAGCGTTAAGTACATGACAAAATCACTTTTAAAATTTCTCTTTAATTTATTATTTGGCTGTTATTCTTTCAGTGTTACTCTTGCACATAGATTAAAGAGTCAAAATAGTTCTTAAAGGCTTGTCAGGAAAAACAACAATTTCCATACCACACTGGATTTCCTCTTCATTCTCCCTTCTCTTGAGGAATACACTTTCAGCTCTTTCAATGATTCTCCATACTTCCCAACGACGTGATTATTTTGCTGCTTCTTGATTTTTGTTTTAGTGTTGACTTCCCACCATGGGAGGTGAGGACTGAGTTCTCTCTCAGATCCCTGTTGCCACGTATTCACATACCTCACCCCCCACTCCTCATATTTACATGACAATTTTGGTTAGATCAATATTTAGTGTTTGCATTATCCTGATCATGTAAATGAGATTCAGCAGAGACAAATAGTACACTGTGTCACTTCTTCCGTGTGTAAAACTTTTTGTTTTCCCTGGAAAACCCAGGTAATGAATGGAAACTTTGAGTCTCATCTCAAGGCCGTGGTCTAAAGCTGAACATTTACCCTAATTCTGTGGGAAGCTGTGGGAGATGAGACTTGAGTGGAGCCCAGAGAACCTCTCCTTGGGTCACCCTGGGTGACTGAGTTACACACTTCCCTATTCTTTTCCACTCCCTTTCTCCCCTCCTCTTTTCTACCCTCAGCGGATTGCAGGCTCCCAGCTCGTCCCTAAGCTCCAGTATTTTGGTCAGTCATTGAGTGGGGGCCAGGACCTCACAATGGATGGACTGGTGGACCTGGCTGTAGGGGCCCAGGGGCGTGTGCTGCTGCTCAGGTGAGAACTTCTTTTGGAGCACACCAGATATCTTCCCTTTTAGGAGTGGCTTTGCCATCTGAAGGCCCCTGATGGCTCTCTGGTGTCCCTATAGGTCCCAGCCAGTGCTCACAGTCGAGGCGACCATGGAGTTCACACCTACGGAAGTGGCAAGTAATGTGTTTGAATGTCGTGATCAGGTGGTGAGAAATCAGACTGCTGGGGAGGTCAGAGTCTGCCTCCGTGTGCACAAGAGCACACGGGACCGGCTGAGAGAAGGTGAGGCTTGGTGGGTAAGTCTCAAGAGAGTAAATGACTGGGGATGTTGATGGGTGGCCCAGCGCAGTCTTCCCAGCCTTCTGGCAGTCCAGAGCAAAGTTCTCACAAGCTCTGACAGCCTTCTCCAAGTGTGGCTGAAGTGAGCAGGAGATTCCCCTGCTGGGTGGGGAGGCCCAGCAGAGCCCACCGAGTAAGTGAGCATGTGGCACTCCCTTACTTTCTCAGTTCTCCAGAGAACCAAGGGCTCCACACCTGTGAACTAACCAGGATTTTTTTAAACTGAGAGATAACTCATTTAAAGGGGTGGTTGAATTGATGAAACTAAACACAAATTCACGAAGCATTCATATGTGCATTTTATTACAACTAGCCTGACTTCCTCTCTTGTCTCTATTCTCAAAGAGTGGCGTTGTGGTTGGGGTGTGGGAATAGTAGTGGTGGAACTAGAGAGAAACAGGGTGAGGGGGAAAATTAGGTTTCTAGCAGTAATCTCACTGGGCTGAGGAGACAGCAGAGTTTGGGGCAGCCAGCATGGCTAGAAATTGAAAGCAAAGTCTTGGAGAGTAGAGAATTGCAGAGAAGGTGCCCCAAAATCTACATAGAAATTCCTCTCAAGTCATTGACTGACTCCTAAGTGATGCATATCCAGATCAAAACTCCAAGAAACTCAGTAGAAGACAGCAACTGGAGAATGAGAGTTGAGCAGAAATTCAGTAACTTCCCAGTGCTGGGAAAACAGAGATTTGAGAGGAGTTTTGGTAAACACTTTGGTCTTTCCTCTGGGACAATGTCCATTGAACCAGCAACCAAGAAACAACAGACAATAGAAATAGACCCACAGGTGATTCAGAAATTAGAGTTATCAGATAGGAATTTTAAAAAGAACTATAATTAATATCTTTAAGAAAAAAGAGGAAATGATGGAGAACTTCAGAAAAGACCCAGAATTCACAAAACAGAGTCAAATGGAAACTCTAGCACTGAAAAATACACTGAATGAAATTAAGAATTCAATAAATAGATTTAATAGCAGATTAGAAGCAGAACAGAGAATTAGTGAACTGGAAAGTAAGTCAATTGAAAGTATCCATATTAACTCACAGAGAGAAAAAAGGATGAAAGATACAGAAAAAAATCATAAGAAACATATGGGATATAGTGAAAGAGCTATAAACACGTAATTGGAATTCCAAAAGGAAGAGAGAGAGAATTAGAAAGAAGCAACAGTTAAATAAATAGTGGTAAAGAATTTTCCAAAACTGATGAAAGACATCAAGATTTTTCACCAAATCAAAGCAGGATAAATATAAAGGAAACCATACCACAGCACATTACACCAATGTACACAACAGTATACTTTGCACCGTACCAAGGTACAAGCTGCTGCAGACCAGACACAGAGAGAAAACAGCTAAAAGCAGCTGGAAAAATATACTTAATTTTCTAGTAGGTAACAGAATAGCTACGATTTAGTTCTTGAGCACTTACTATGTGGCAGGCACTGTGCTAAATGCTTTATAGGCACTATTTCATTTCATTTTCACCACTGGGAAGGTACAATTATTATCTTCAATTTAAAAACAAGCAACTGAGACTCAAAGAGGTCAGATAATGTGCCCAAAGTTATACGGCTGGGGAGCAGAGGAGCTGGGCCTCAAACCCCTGTCTGTCTGACTCCAAAGCGGGGCTCCTCACCACCATGCTGCCCTACCACTTCAGGAGAGATCCAGGGCATCGTCACATATGACCTGGCTCTGGACCCAAGTCGCCAAAAACGCCGGGCCGTCTTTGATGAAACAAAGAACAGCACACGCAGACAGATACAGACCTTGGGGCTGAATAAGAAATGTGAGACTCTGAAGCTACAGATAGAGGTGAGCAGACAGTGACCACACTCCTGGGTCTTTCAAGCATGGGGTAAGCTTGGGAAGCTGAGGAGGGCAGACCCCCAAATCCCCACTATCTCTCAGAATTGTGTAGAGGATCCAGTGACCCCCATCGTCCTGCGCCTGAACTTCTCTCTGGTGGGGAAGCCCTTGTCCTCTTTTGGGAACCTCCGGCCAGTGCTGGCTGTGGACGCTCAGAGATTCTTCACAGCCTCGGTGAGTCCTGGAGTTGGGGTCCTGCAGGGGTGTGGAAGGGACCAGAGGTCAAGATTGTTGAAGCTCATTTTATTTCCTTTCACATAATTTTATTTCAATATTTTATTTTGTTTCACTTCGCATTTCCTTTCCTTTCATTTTATCATATTCTATTTTTTGCAGCTTCCCTTTGAGAAGCATTGTGGCAATGACACGATCTGCCAGGATGACCTCAGCATCACCTTCAGTTTTGTGAGGTGAGTTTCTTTTCTCCTTGCTACCTCCAAACCCACACCACGACCCGGTGCTCTGTTCTTCTCCTGGCCCTCAAGGGAGCCGGCACAGAACGGCTGCTTCAGAGGTGTTTGTGTAGCTGTCCCATCCATTGTCTTCTCTGTCTAGGTGTCCACGCCTCCTTCCCACCTGAGCCCTCAGCGCCTCATGACCTGTCTTGTTCCCCCTACAGCCTGAACACCCTGGTGGTGGGTGGTCCCCGGGAATTCAATGTGACAGTGACTGTGAAAAACCAGGGTGAGGACTCCTACAGGACTCAGGTCACCTTCTTCTACCCGTCTGGCTTGTCCTATCGGAAGATGTCAGGGATCCAGGTAGCCAGATGCTTCTCAGGCTCTGTTTGACTTTACTTTCCCCGTCCCCATGGCTGGTGTTGACATCACCACCTCTGCCTCCCTTCTTTTCCACAACCAGCTCTCACAGCGATCCTCGTGCCTGAACTGTGACTCTACCTCCACCGAAGAGCCTGGGGCCTTGAAGAACTGCAGCTGCAACATAAACCACCCCATCATCCCAGACAACTCTGAGGTCAGGCTGCTGCTCCTCCTCGCCTCCTCTCCTTTGTCTTCTCCTGAATTCTTCTCTTCCTCTTTTTTCAAAGTAAAGGTTCCTTTGAAAAACGTTGTTGAGATATAATTCAGGTACCACACAATTCACGCATTGAAAGTGTACAATTGAATGGCTTTTAGTATGTTCACAGGGTTGTGCATCCATCACCACGATCAATTTTGGAACAATTTATTACCCCAAGAAAAGACCCTGCTCCCCTTAGCCATCAGCCCCAGTCCTCCCATCTCTCCCAGCCCTAGGTAACAACTTTCAGTCTCTATATTCGCCCATTCTGGACATTTCATATAAATGGAATCATACAGTATGTGGTCCTTTGTGACTCTTTCACTTAGCACAATGGTTTCAAGGATCGTCCATGCTGCAGCATGTGTTAGTACTTCATTCCTTTTTAGTCCTGAATGATATTCTGTTGTATGGTGCTCAGCATTTTAATATCCATTCTTCAGTTGATGGACATTTTGGTGGTTTCTTCTCTCCTGTTCTTGTCCTTTCTCCCTCTCCAGGTCACCTTTAATATCACATTTGATGTGAACTCTACTGCATCTCTTGGAAACAGACTACTCCTCAAGGCCAGTGTGACCAGGTGCGCTGTGCCTGGCCTCCCACAGGCATCCTCCCCTTTGAGGCCCCAACCCCCTGCCCTGGGTGGACTATTGCCCTCTCCCCACTGGTTGTCCCTTCAGCTCATTCATTCAACAAACACTGACTGAGCACGCACCATGTGCGAGGCATTGTGCTCAGTGCTGGGGGACAGCGATGGACAAGACAGCTGTGGTTCCTGCCCTCACAGAGGTTATAATTTAGTGGCAAAGACAGATGGGAAAGCTGGCGACTACAATAGAGTCAGAAATTAGCTACGTCCAGTGTTCTTGGGAGCTTGGTGTTCAGAGAAGATTCCTGAAGAAGATGTATTTAGGCTGTGAGTTAGCCAAGCAAAGGCTTGAATTGAGGGTGGGCATGAGGACAGAAAGAAGTAAGTGTGTACCAAGCAAAGCCTGGAGACTGGAATATCAAGGCTATGTTTCACTGTGGTCTAAGCACATGTTACAGGATTTAGGGAGCTGGTTAGATATGGGCTGTGTCATCAAATGACTGATGGGTGCTATCAGGAAATTTCCAGTTTAATCTGGGAGTGATCACACTGACATGCTAGAAAGATCACTCTCCAGGAGGATTGGGGATTGGGGTGGGAGTAGTTTTGAATTCAGGGACCGGAGAGAAGTGCTGCAGACATCCAGGTGAGTAGGGATGGGCCTGGGCTGGTAGGGGAGGAGGGAGAGACCAGTGGTGTTTAGGGTGCAGACAGGACAGGGCTTGGCGTTTGGTTGGAGGTGGGGGGTGAGGGAGAGGGAGAAGGAAAGTCTGATTCTCGGTTCTGAAGAGCTGGCCCTAGCTCTCTGTTTCCCTTCAGTGAGAACAACATGCCCAGGACCAACAAAACTGAATTCCAGCTGGAGCTGCCTGTGAAATACGCTGTCTCCATGGTGGTCACCAGGTGCTGGTTTCCAGGGCTTTAGCTCTGCCTTCACCACTGGGTTGGACATGGCCCGTTGTGTGCCTGTGTGTGTGCGTCTGTGCACATGTGTGCCTGCGTGTGTGTCTGAGGATATGTGCGTGTGTGTGTGTGGCCCAAATGCACACGGTGTATCTGACACACGTGGCCCCTCTCCCACTTGCACCTTCTCAGGGCTGCATTACTCTATGTGCCCATTCACCCCTTACACGCTTAGCCCAAGACCCCCTCCCAGGACACCCCTGACGTCCTGTCACCTCCTGCCCCTTCTTCTTTCTCTCATCAGCCGTGAGGTCTCTACCAAATATCTCAACTTCACAGCCTCAGAGGACATCAGCCGCATTATAAACCATGAGTATCAGGTGGGGAGCTGAGAAGGTGGACGGGGCGGGTGGGGGGCGATATCCAGGGGATGGGAAAGCAGAAATAATGACGGGAAACATGCATCAGGTGCCTCCTATGTGCCAGGCTCTGTTCCAAGCTTGCTCTCACTGCCTATACAGCAAGCACGCACATACATATGTATGTGTGTACACACATGTACATAATTAACTCATATTACCTTCATAATGACTCTGTGATGGAGGCACTATCTTTACCCCCAGTTTTCAGATGAAGAAACGGGTTTGGAGAGGTTAGCAGAACATGCCCACAGTCTCAACGCTACTAAGTGGAGGAGCCACTACTTAGGATGGGCCTGTCTGGCTCTTGAATGTGTGTTTAACTGCTACACTCTACTGCCTCCCACAAAACATCAAGAGGGGGATGCTTGGGTCTGTGAGGCCTTCTCAGTGGTACTGGGCTGTTGTGAGTGGGCAGGCTGACTCTAGTTGCTGGTGGGAGCAGAAAGGCCAGAGCCCTGATAGCCGCCCTCCCTCCCTCCACTGTGCAGTTCAAAAACTTGGGGCAGAGGAGCCCCCCCATCAGTGTGGTCATCTGGGTCCCCATCCAGCTGAACCAGGTGGCCGTGTGGGACCACCCCCAGCTTACCTTCCCTCAGGTAAGCCAAGCTGGGCCTGAGGAGTGGGCCCCACTCCTCCTTCCACAGCCCTGGCTTTCCTAAAATCTCTGTTTCCTCTGCTGGATTTTGGAGCCATATCTGACCTCTCCTGGACCTAGGCCATCTTGCCCTCCTTGAGGGTGGACCCAGGAACCCTCATTTCTCTCTCTTCTCACCATGAAACTCTTTCCTCAGAACTTTTCCAGTACGTGCCACACCGAGGTGAGGGAACCTCCTGTCTCTGACTTCCTGGCAGAGCTTAAGAAGACCCCAGTGCTGGTGAGAATAAGCCTAACCCTAGCCTCCGGGCCACATGAAGACTCAGTGCTGTCCCCTTATTGGTGCCCAATACTGTCTTTCAACCAAGTGGGCTGAGTACACGAGGTGTTTTCTGCATCCAGCTTTCTTAGTCATCTCTCTCCTCTCCTCCCTTCCCCAGAACTGCTCCATTGCTGTCTGCCAGAGAATCCAGTGTGACATCCCGTCCTTTGGCATCCAGCAAGAATTCAACATCGCCATCAAAGGCAACCTCTCGTTTGACTGGTATATCAAGGTACATGGGGTCCTAAGCTCAGCCAGACACAGACATGATACTTCCGAGGGCCCACGGGTCCAGCTCCCATCCTCTCTCTCCCACAGACTTCGCATAACTACCTTCAGGTTGTGAGCACAGTGGAGATCTTGTTTAATGATTTGATATTTGCCCTGCTTCCAGGACAGGAGGAATTTGTGAGGGCTCAGGTATTTGTCTCAGACACAGAGGGACTATTGGAGGGAGGAGGGGAGGCTGGGCTTGTGGAGATCTCTGGGCAAAGAGTTAGAGAGAGAGGGGTGTGGAGGAGGGGTGAGGGCTGAGGTTAGGGACATAGGGAGGGATTAGTCATTGGGTTCAGGGAGTGCACAAGGTCTGACTGGGGAACCCCCAGAAATCCAAAGTCTATGTCCCCTGACGCCCCTCGCCCCCACGCCAGACGGAGACGAAAGTGGAGCCGTATGAAGTGCATGACCCTCTACCGCTTATCGTGGGCAGCTCGGTCGGGGGGCTGGTGCTCCTGGCCCTCATCACTGCCGGATTGTACAAGGTACTCCCTGTGGCCTTCCTCCTGCCCGCCCCCATCCCCCCGCACTGCTTCTCACTCCGCTGCTCATTACTGGGTTTGACTCCCAGCAGTGCTGCCAGCTGTGTGACCTTGGGCGAGTCGCAGAGCTTCAATTTCTTCAGCCGTAAAATGAAAATATAAATACAGTCATGTGCCCCACACAATGTTTTGGTCAGTGATGGGCCACATATACGATGGTGGTCGCATAAGATTGGTACCATATAGCCTAGGTGTGTAGTAGGCTATACCATCTAGGTTTGTGTAAGCACACTCTGTGGTGTTCACACAATGAAATCGCCCAACGATGCATTTGTCAGAATGTATCCCCGTCGTTAAGCGATGCATGACTGTAACTATTTTGTGAGGGTAATTGGGTTAATATATATAGAGCACTTAGAATGGTCCCTGGTACAGAGTGACCACCATATAAGGAGTAGTTCTTCTTCTTCTTCTCATATTTTTTTCCTCCCTTTTTTTCCATCCCAATATTGATGCCATCTCCCTCCATGCCCCACTTTTCCCAGGTCTCTTCTACACTCTGCCACATTACTCTTTGCACCTCTTGGTCCCTCTGCCTCCGCTCCTGGTCTGCATACCACCCCCCCACCCACCAGCTTCGGTGGCCCTTACTCCTCTGTCTCTGCCCCTACAGCTTGGCTTCTTCAAACGGCAGTACAAGGACATGATGAGTGAAGCTTCGTCATCCCAGTAACGGCTCCTTCCCCACTGAGTGGCCTCTCCTGCAGCAGGCAAGACTTTGGTTAGACCAACAGCAGGTCCCCAGACTGCTGGACAGACACATCCATTAGGAGAGGGGGGCGGTGATGTCTCACTCAGGAAAGACCTGCTTGGGTTTCCATTCGTGTGTGTGTGCAAGTGTGTGCATGAGTGTTTGTGTGAGTTGTATGTGTGACTCAGATGTCTCTTGCATGGGGACAGGTGCATTCAGCACAACCTCTCAGGCAGAAGGGAATTGCTTGGGCTTCTTTGTGTGTGGGTGAAGGTGCCGTTGGGCCTTCCTCTGGGACAGAGGTGATGGCAGCTCTTGTGGGTGAACAGAAAGGGAGATGCAACAGATCCTCTCCCTGCTGGAGGAAGTGAGACCTCCTATTGTGAGTGAGCACGCAGACCTGCAGCAGCCTGTGCAGCTGGGACTGAGACCACATGGAGAATCCGTGTTGGAACCAGGATCTGGTCAGCCAAGAGGGGCCTGTCCAACTCATTCCACACTAGAGCTAAATACGTCCAATGAGCAATGATGCACCTCCCTTTATCCATTTATTTATTATTTTAATGTTACTCTTATTTTTTGAATGGATAAAACTATCACAGTACAAAAATCAAAGATGTGCAGGGGTGTGTGGTGAAAAGTCTCCCTTCCATCCTGGTCCCCCCGGCCATTCAAGTCCCTCCTAAAGGACAGTCAAGATTATGTGTTTTTGGGTCACACACACACACACACACACAAGCTTTTTTACACAAACGGTAGCATATGTCATTTATACTGTTCTGCATCTTGCTTTTCCATTAATATAGCCCAGACATTGTTACATATCAAGACTTAAAATACTTTTTCATTCTTTTATACAGCTGCATAGTATTCCATTATGTGGGTGGATTATAATGCATTTAACCAGTCTCCTTTTGATATATTATTTCCAACCTCTCACAATTACAAATAATGGTGAATTAATAAACTGAATATATATCATTTTTGCATATGTGTAAGAATAATTTATAGGATATATTCCCAGAAGTTTAGGTTCTCCTAGAAGCAAAGCCAAGATAAGAATTTGAGTGAAAATTTATTTAAGAGTGGCCCCAGGAAATACCAATGGGGAGGGATGTGAGCTGGGGAAGGGAAGGCAGCCATGTGCTCAAGGGTGTGTTATCAACAGAGGTACCATGGTGAGCCCCTGGACCATAACCCCATGGGGAGTTCTGGGAGACAGAGTAGAATGCACACCTCGGCATTGTCCTGCCTGAGGAGAGAAGGAGCTGGAGTATGTATACACCAATTCCACGTAGTTATTGGCTGAGGGCTGTTCTTGGGAGGGAGTGGGGGTGGTATTAATTCCCTGGCACCTCTGGCCAGCCCTGAATGTGGGCAGTGGGCTCTGGTGGCCAGAGAAAGGGATATAGGTGCTGCCAGTTGGAAGTCTGACAGGGAGTATAGCCCTGGCAAGGCCTACAGGGATCCAGGCAGGGCACCAACAGCACTTGCTACCAAGGGTGTGTGCAAGTCAAGTTTTGATAACTGCATCTAGGTAGCCCTCACTTCTCAAGGGGGTACCCCCAGTGCCCATCTCCCATACTTTTTCCAATGCAGTAACCACTACTCTGGCTTTAGCATGCATCCTATCTAATTCTCACACCAGTCTGCCAAGTGGGCACCACTTGCTGTTTATAGTATCTGAATGTCACTTATGAGGAAACTGGGGCTTAGAGAGATCATACCGAATGCCTGACGTCATACAGCTGAGAAGGGAGTGGAGCTGGAATTCAAACCCAGCTCTTTCTGGCTCCAAAGCTTTTCTCTTTTACTGTCCTGATGGCCTCAGAGGAATGGCCCTGCAGCAGGCCTGAGGGAGGTGTGGGGAGACAGAGCCTGTTACTTAGCTGTTATAATATTTGGTGAACCATATGAAATTGCTGACACATTTGTTGACAAAAATGGCAATGTCATGTGGTTCACTGAAATACAAGAAAATTATGACTTAGAGGGACATATGTTCCAGATGTGATACGAAGGAGAGAGAACTTATCCTGCTTGGGAAGGTGAGGGAAGGGTCCCCAGGGGAGGCGACACCTGACTCAAGTAGGGGCAGGAATTTTCCAGTCAGAGGGCAGCACAGGTGAGGCTAGAAGCCTGGGCAGGAGCTTAGACATATGCACTTACCCAGAGTGAGGAGTTTCAGTTTTATTCACAGTGCAATAAGATGTCATCAAAGGGTGACTAATGAGACAATGGCCCTTTGTATCCTTGGGGGTGCCACAACACATGTCACCTTTAGATGGTTCTACACAATTTCCTCTCCTGACTTTAAAATGGGTTAAAAATGGTTTTCTTCTTCCTTGGGTTGAAAGACAAAAGACCTCAATATCTCTAGAAGTTCTTAATTGACCCAGGAAAGGAGGGGGCCTCTGTATCTGCAGGCATCTGTCCCTGAATGGGCAGTTAAGGTCCTATGAGCTCAGAGTCCACATCAGCAGTTTTAAATGGGGAGCTTGTGTAGAATTCAGCCAGATATGATGGGTTAGAAAGTAAATCATTTCTAGTGACAAATTACCCTAGCATGACCACAAAGTTACTAATAAACAGGGCCATAAATCTCTGGTGATAAGCAGCCAGACCTAGGAAGATCTGCCCTTGTTTTCACTTTGTGGGGTCCCTTGCTTCAGAATAAATTCCTTCAGTCTCCTCCCTCCTTTGCATACTTAGTAATGTGGTTCTTATCTGGGCCGCTATGAAAGATTGTTATAACTATGACCCCCAATGAAGTCCCACTCCTTTGCAATGTGACATTGCTGCTCCTCTCGTCAAGTGATGGGTCCCATCACTCCACCCCCTGGCGTCTGGGCTGGTTTTGTGGCTTCCTTTGACCAACAGAATGTGGTAGAATTGATGTTGCGTGAGTTCCAGAATCTAGCTTGTAAGAAGCACTGCAGCTTCTGCTCTCACCTTCTCAGCACCCTGAGACAACCATGCTGAGACCTGTCTAGCCTACTGGAGAATGAGTAGCCACGTGGGGGTGACAACTAGGCCCACAGCTGACAGGCAGCACAACTGCGTGCATGAGGCCATCATGGACCTTCCAGCCCAGTCCAGCCACTGGATGACTGCAGCCACAGGCAAATCCAACAGAACTGCCCAGATTGTCACTTCACAGAACTTTGAGAAATAATAAATTGTTCATGTTTCAATCCACTTTGTTTTGGAGTGGTTTATTATGCTGCAATGCATAACTAATATAGCCCCCCAGTTAAAGAGCACATTTCCCAGTTTCCTTTGCAGCTAGGGATGGCCAGGTGGCTAGGTTCTGGCTAATGGGATGTGAGTAGAGTAAGTGAACTACTTTGGAGTCAGGTCCTTTGAGAGAAGGAGTGTCTTCCCTTTATCCTTACCATCTCTCCACCAGCTGGAGTGTGAATGTCATGGTGCACCATTTTGGACCTTGCAGATGAGGGCAACACCCAAGAATGCCAGAGTGAGAGAGAAGGAGCCTGAGTTCTAACTCTGCGGAACCACCACGTTAGCCCTGGACTCCATACTGTCATACTGTTATAGAAGAGAAAAATGAACACTGATCTTGTTTAAAACACTGGTATTCTGAGCCTCCAATACAGTAACTGCCCCTGTGTTGTAACTAATACCACTACCTTCCCAAAGGTTCTGTTTTCCTACTTGGTCCAAGAAGCTAACCTTGTGGTAAAGCCTGAAGGCTTCTTGATGGTGCTTCTACCCAACTCCTAGCATTTCAGTGCCCTCCTTATCACAACTCATGATATGGCTGGCACCCAAAATGGAGGGCCTGGGAGTGTCCCCCTCTATCCATCCTTGGGATGGTCACGGGCTTTAGTTATGCTTTCTCCATCTGTGGGACCTTCCTGATGAGCCCACTTGGTTTGATCTCCAAGGATTTATCTTCAACCTCTGAGAGCACCAACGGGAGGGTCTATCCCTCTATTTCTTCCTTCCTGGTGACAAAATGACCCGATAGAGAAATTAACTGACCTGTTTTCCCTGATGCATGAGAAAGATGCAGGAGAAAGTTCCTAGGCAGGCATTTCCCCTCCCTCTCTTGAGAGATTACCCAGAGATGTGTGTCCTGATGGTGTGGATTGCCCTTTCCCAAAGAAAGCTCACAGGCTTTTTTGTTTTTTTAATCCTTAGCTCGTAACCACTTACAGTTTAGAAAAGAGATTTCAAACTGGCAATTCTTGGGCCAAATCCAGCCCTCAGGTTTTATTTAGCCCACATCGTTTTATTTATTTATTTGTTTTTGATTCGTTACTGACATTTTAAAATTGAGAGATTTCTGAGAGAAATCCAGACCTATGGTTTCTCTTGAAAAATGAGGGCGTTGGGCAACATGAGGCTACAGCAAGGCTGAGCCACCTTGTTAGGCAGGATGTGGCTCTCAGGTTCACTCCATACAGCACTCCTGCCTGAGGCCAGGGCCGTGTTTAAGGTGACCTTTGAGCCCCTGCGTGATATGGCCCCTGCCTACCTCTACAGCTCACCTTCTGCTCCTGCCCGTCTGTCTCCGCCTCGTATTTCTCAAGTGCACCATATTTAGGGTGACCAACCAGGACCCTTTTGAAAGTGAAACGGAGTGTGATTAATAATTACACTGGGATGTCAGGCCTACACACGACCTGTCGAGGACAGATCAGGATGTATCTGTGTTCCCTACATTCCCTTTCATTTCCCAGCCTTTGCCCATGCTGTACCCTCCACCTAGAACTCACTTCCTCTCCTCCTTCGCCTGATTCTGTCTTAGCCTGAGTGTTAGTTCCTCCAGATCCTCCCGAGTCCCTAGCTGAGAGAAGCTCCACCTCTCATACACTGCCCCAGTAACCTGTGTTTTTTCCCCTGGACACTGTCCACTCCCGGAGGGCAGGAACCCCGAGGACGATATCTGGAACATGAATGTACGTGTTGAGTAAATGAACGAGTGAATGAATGAAGAGGCTGGGTTTCCCAATTTCCTGTTATCTTTGCGCCCTCTACCAGAAGACAGAGCTCTCCAAAATCTGTTTCCCTACATCCCAACACGTTTCTTCAGCACTGTATCGTATCTGACTATATGTGACTACTGCACATTTTCTAAATCCTGAGAGACTGAATATGTAAATGGACAATGGGCAGACCATATATAGAAACAGAGCTCTGACCCCCATCTGCAGCAACCAGCCCAGGGAACCAACTCATTTACTAACCAGGAGACCAGCCTGCTCTCTATGAGTCACACTTGTAGGTGGTCAGCTACTATCTCTAGCAAATGGTCCAGGAAGCCAAACAAGAGCCCCTGTAATAATTGGCTCAAAATGACCAGGACTCGATTAATAACTCACAGCTTCCCTAATTTTTCGTCCCTGTCCTAATTTTAGGACCAACCACAGAAAGCCAAATGTGCTCTCCTAACTAATCACAGGATGTTCTCCTTCTAGTTAGCCCACCCCTAGCTTTCCCATACCTACAGTCTCCAGTTAGGGCACATCTGAAGCTTTCCATTTTTTCTGCTATAAAACTTATCCACTCTTCTTCCTGCCTTTCAGTTTCTGTCAAGATGCAAGTGATAGTGTCTGACTTTCTCGCTGGAGCAGGCTCTGAATAAATAGACTTTGCTGTTCTCATTTGGTTGGTCTTCGTTTATTTCCACAATCCTCTGGTCCAGCGACTGTGATAAAAAATAAATACAGCTGTTTTCTTTCCAGTTTCTTTGTGGGCATTCCCATTTTGGCACAGACTTTGACAAATGATTGCTGAAATCGTTCCCCTTATCTGTCCCCATCCTCTGCTGCCCATTGAAGTTCCAGATCCCTCTGAGTAAACACGAATTGAATGCATTGATTGCCAGGTTCTCCATACATACATTTGCCTGTTAAGAACAATTCTGCTATCAGGCCAAGGCTAAGATATAGAAGCTGAGTGCCATGACCCAGCCTTACCCCTCCTGTCTGGAATTCTCCTTTCCCTAATTCCCACAGTCATCTCCAGCCCAGCCCCTCCCAGGCACAGCCCCTCTTGGCCCACGTTCTCCCTGAGACACTGGATGTCTGCTGTTCTGTGCTCCCACCCCACCTCCCTAGGAACCTTTTGCTCCTTCATTTTGCCCTAAAAAGAGATTAAGATGAAACCATCCTTGGGGCTGGCCTGGTGTTGTAGCGGTTAAGTGTGCACGCTCTGCATGGGAGGCCTGGGGTTCACAGGTTCAGATCCCAGGCGCGCACCAATGCACCACTTGTCAAGCCATGCTGTGGCGGCATCCCATATAAAGTAGAGGAAGACGGGCACGGATGTTAGCTCAGGGCCAGTCTTCCTCACTCCCGCCCCCTCCAAAAAAAAAAGATGAAACCATTCTATAGTCGCTAGATGCTGTCTCTGCCCCTCCGAGATCCCTCTACTGGGTTAACACCAATTTCGCAGTTGCTGTGTTGGCTGCTAAAGGCTCACAACTGCCCCCTTCTCTGGAGAATCGTCCTCGGCTGAACAGGAGCGGCCTCTGTCCCTGGGTTTGGGAGAGGGTGGAGGAGCAGCCAGCGGCCAATGACCGACAGACGCAGCAAGTGCCAAGGACCAGACCCCGGCCTTAGGGGGGACCTGTTCTGTGGGGCAATTCCTACCGCAGAGCACCCCCTGGGATCAGGCTGAAGCTAGATGCCAGTCTCATCATTTGGCTTCTCTCCCTGCTCCATCCTGCTTCCCTCATCCCCTTCTCCTAAGACCCTCCTTCAACAAACCGCCAGCACCCAAATTCCCCCCTCAGATTCTGTCTAGGAAACCAGACCCAAGGCAATTGCCATTATAAAGAACTCTCTGGCCCGTGTGTGGTTTCGTTTTCTCTATGACCCTTATCGCTCTCTGAAAACAAGGTCGAGTTATTTGTGTCCTTTCCCTGGCTACAAAGCCTGGCACTGAGGAGTCGCTCACTGGATACTTACTAAGGAACGATTGACTGATGCTTGTCTTGCAGCAGCCGCAAGAGAACTTACCCCCTCTGCGTTTTCAGAAACGTATTTATCTTTTTCCGTTTTTTAAGGGAGCTGACAGCTTTTTATGAATGCTAAATCTTGTACAAACTTGGAAAGGGGAAGTGGGTATATGTATGTGGGGAGAGAGGGGTGCCCTTCTGGGGACCTCGGCAGTCCCTGGTCAAGAAGCCTATGACAGCTTTCAGCTTTTTCCCCACGTTGCTTAAACCGGCTGCCTCCCCCAGCTCACTGTATGCTTAGGCAGGGCAGCTTTGGAGAATGAAAGGGGCGCTGGTAATACTTATTCGGGACAACAGTTGGAAACCAGAACCCGCAGTCACCCTGTGCTTAAGGCACCGTCAAAGTCGAGCCATCAACAAAAGGAGGGAAAATTTTTTTGAAAAGGAATATCAAAGTAATCATTGGAAGGAAAACCAGCCCTGTGAAGACCTTTCTTGCACTTACTTTTAAAATTTAGAATTGTGTTTATTTTGAATTACAAACTGAGAGAGGAGGAGGCGGAAAGCTGCAGTCTTCTCAGGTTTAAGGGCGTCTTGGCCTACATGCCACGGTTCAGGTGGAATCGGCCCGTTGTTCATGGTTTTTTTTTTTTGAGCTAGACTCTAGTGCAGTCGGGGCTGGATGAGTCCTATCCTTAAGGCCAATCCAGTTCTCATGAAATTCTTCACACCTGCCCAGTGAGGTGGATATTGTTGTCCCCATTTTGCAGAAGAGGATACTGATGATCAGTGAGGCTACGGTGACTTGCCCAAGACCAAGCAGTCATCCCACAGCTTGGGCTCCAGCCCAGATCTGTCCGCTCACTTCTGTGGGCACCTGGGAACTGAGGGCAGCGCCGTGGAGTCTTCAGATGGAAAGCATGAGTGTTCTCTCCGAGAGAAACCCAGAAGGAGATAAGGCCCGTCACTAACACTTCAGACTCACTACCCCTGACTCTGACCACCTTGTTTCTGCTCTCTGTCCCTGTTTCCCAGTCACTGGTCTTCACTTCCCCTCTTCTCCTCTGTCTCTATTTCACAGAATTTAAGTACAAATTAAGTACTATGGGGGCTGGCCCGGTGGCGCAAGCGGTTAAGTGCTCACGCTCCGCTTCGGTGGCCCGGGGTTTGTGGGTTCTCATTCTGGGCGTGCACCGACGCACCGCTTGTCACGCCATGCTGTGGCAGTGTCCCATGTAAAGTGGAGGAAGATGGGCACAGATGTTAGCTCAGGGCCAATCTTCCTCGGCAAAAAAGAGGAGGATTGGCATCGGATGTTAGCTCAGGGCTGATCTTCCTCACCAAAAAATAAGTAAATAAATAAAAATAAGTACTATGTTCTTATTCTGGCTAAATCGCTTGGCTAAATCACAAATCTTTAGCTCTCTCAGAAGTTTTGCCAATGGATGTACATGAGCCAGCTGGTGCTTCTTTCGTCCTCTTCCCTTCACTCGTTGCCTCATTTTCCTTACCCACCAGATACACGTTCACTGTGCATCCTGATGTCCCTCTGCTTTCCTCTCCTTATCTCCTGCGGCCTTCTACTCAACCTAAACAAATCCCTGTTTTATCCTAAATTTGCCCCAATTCAAGTTAGTTTGCCTCCTAGAAAGACTGCTTCTGCCACGTTCTGAGGCAGCTGTCTGATTTATGCAACTATTGAGCAGGCCTCAGGGTGATCTGGGCTGAGCACTTGGTCCATTGACTTCAAGTCTGTGCAGCCTCCCCTTCACCCACCCATCCATCCACCCGCTCACCTGTCCATACACGAACTCATCTACCCACCCACCACCCGTCCATCCATACACCCAACGGACGTGTATGCCCCTGGTTGTGTCTACTGCAGGTCTAATGCGCATCCTTGGAGAGACAAGGAGAAATGAGTAACTGCTCTCAGCGGACTCTCATCGAGAGGGTGTCACCTTTTATTCTTCACCAAGGAAGGCTGATTATTAACTCTCCCCTTGCCCTCAGCTTTTAACAACTGCAGCAACAAACAGCAGCAAGTGCTCTTTCCCAGGCCCATAACTGAGCTGCAACAGTGACTGAGATTGGAACTATTGGATCTTCTGTACAAAAAGACTCGTGCTCGTGCCTGGGATTAGCTCTGCCATTCTTTAGCTTCTTTCATTCACCGAGTATTGATTGGGTGCTTCTTATGTGTCAGGTGTTGTGCTGAGTGCTGGGTATAAGGGGGTTAGAAGGACATAGGCCCTAGATTGAAGAAGTCTATAGTCCCTACCCCAGTCCCTGGCACATCAAGGCATTCCATGTTTTTGCCCCAACCATCTTCTTCTGAGACTCACCAAAGCAGAGCTAATCACTTCCTCCCTTGGGTGACTCAGGTCACTTGGGTCACTGTGCTGTCTGGTAAAACTTCGGATTCGAATGCATCAGAATAGTCTCCCTTGTAGGGTATGATCTCCTTGAGCACTCACACCCTTTCTTGCTTGTCTTGCTTTCCCAGCAGCCTGCCCACAGCCTGGGTCATGTGAGCAGCTCCTATGTGGGATGAATGGTTGAATGAACAAATGCTGCCCAGGCAGCAGGTGGGGTAGAGAGGAGGAAGTAAGATCATTAGCAGTGCGATTAAGACTCCAGTGCCGCGGCCGGCCCTGTGGCGCAGCAGTTGAGTTCGCAAGCTCCACTTCAGTGGCCCAGGGTTCACAGATTCCGATTGTGGGCGGGCCGCTTGTCAAGCAATGCTGGGGCGGCGTCCCATATAAAGTAGAGGAAGATGGGCACAGATGTTAGCCCAGGGCCAATTTTCCTCAGCAAAAAGAGGAGGATTGGCATTGGATGTTAGCTCAGGGCTAATCTTTCTCACCAAAAAAAAAAAAAAAAAAGACTCCAGTGCCTTGAAACTTGTGCTCACTTTGTACTAGCTGGGCAGCCTGAGGCAAATGACTCAACTTTTCTGTGTCTCAATTCTGCATCTGTAAAATGCAGATAACAGCAGCCCCCTCCTCATAGGGCTGTTGTGAGGATTCATTGAGCTAATAGACACAAAGTGCACAGTGATATCAATGTTAGTATTGCCACAGTTCCTTTGTTCTGTCATCAAGAGGTTGTTACCCTGTGCTTGCTTCTCCTTTCTGTGAATTAATAAATGAAAGCTCGACCAATGGAAGGTCTGTAGGGGGAGCTTTCACACCTTGTCATACGTCCTCAATTATTCCAAGGAGGAAAAGATGGAAGCTTGCATCTCCGACAGGCAGGTGTTTACTACTTTACTATACAGCAGAAGGAAGGAAGATTTCTCTTCCCACCTGGCAACAGCCCAGCCAATGAGAGACTGTAGCAATCCAACCAATGAGAAATCTTAACATTTGGGCTCCCAGTTTCCTCCAAAGGCTCTTTGTTTATTACAGCCCCTCCTTACTCCCCCTTTTCCTCTATAAAAGCAAGCCCCTTCCTTTGTTTCTTTGGATTTGCCTATGGTCAACCATACCCTGCTTATCGTGAATTGCAATTCTCATGGCTATTCCCACATAAACTTCTTTTGCAGGTAAAACAACTGGCCAATTTACTTTCTGTTTTTTTTTTTTTTTTTGTAAGGAACATCACCCTGTGCTAACATCTGTCAATCCTCCTCTTTTTTTTTTGCTGAGGAAGACTGGCCCTGGGCTAACATCCGTGCCCATCTTCCTCCACTTTATATGGGGCGCCGTCACAGCATGGCTTGCCAAGCGGTGCATCGGTGTGCGCCCAGGATCTGAACCGGCAAGCCCCGGGCTGCCGCAGCGGAGTGCGCACACTTAGCCACTTGCGCCACTGGGCCGGGCTCCCAATTTACTTTCTAAGTCAACATTTCCATGTCCCAAGCTTCTCAACCATTGGCTAAAACCCTCCAGGATTCCCAAATGATCCATCACACCAGAAGTCCATGCCCAGGGATCCAGGTGTGCAGGGAGAACCAGATGCTTTTGGAGGGGAGCCTCTGCCTGAGTACCTCTGCATGTGTGTAGAATTAAAATACATTATGTTTTGAGAAATTTTGAGGGTGGAGTAGGGAATTGTCCTTCAAAGACAGAGAAGTGAGACAGATTGCATGTAGCAAGAGGAAGGGCAGAAACTTTAGGGGAAGTTTATTCAGGCCCCATGGGTGGGCGGGGGCGGGGGGTGTGGAAATGGACTGAGAAATCTGAGAGTTTCTGCCCACCAGATTTCTGTTCTCTTCTTCTCGTGGAAAAGAAGCAACCCAGGAGACAGACCCCAAATTATTTACTTCCACTTAGCTCAGGCAAATCAGACCTGAATTAAAGCACCTTCTGTCCTGGTTTCTCCACCCTCTTCCCCCACCTCCAATGTGTGGCAGATCAGATGCAGTTCCTTCTGCCCCACCACCCTGCCAGAATCTTCTTCAGTCAGTACCTCTAAGCTCAGGGACAGAGCAGAAACTTATTGAGTCAGGAATGCTGGCAGTGGTAAAGGCTGGCTCCTCTCCAAATTTCCCCAGATCTTCCCTCTGCCGTTGATCTCTTCCCACAGGCTCAGCCTGGGCTCTGAGCACTAGGGGTGCCAGATGGACAGAGCTGGACGTGACTGACTCATGGCCAACTGGGCTGAGGAGATGGGTAACTTGGGTGTCCACCCTTTCCTTGCTTATATCATCCCCTTCAGCTGCCATCCTTTTTCTGGAAATGTCACAGCCATGATTCATTGACATGGGGCTGTGAGTTTTAGACACCCTAAGGTCCCCGGCTGGAGCCTCACTTCCCTCATCTGTAAAATGAGTGGGTTGAACTAAGGATACATCTTGGTCTACACTTTTATGATCTAAGTTATCCTTGCCAAAGGTGAGGTGTCTTACCTTGGCTTTTCTCTGAAGTATTATGGAAGTGCGTCAGGCAGCTTGAAAGAAGAGATGGAGTCTTATTCATCCAGCATTCTTGCCTTGTCCACCCTCACCCACCGAGGGTGGAACCCAAGCCTGAGGAAAGGGAGCCATGGAAAGGCTAGGGGATTCAAGGCACCTTTGAGGGCTGGGGCCCTCTCTGGTACTCGCCTTGTCTGTAAGACTAGCCTTGAGTTTCCTAGACTTCTTCTGGCTTGAGTCACTTTCAGCTCATCTTTTATCTTCTTTAGAGTCTAGCAACTTCTTCTTTCTCCTTATTGGGATTTTTTGTCATCATTTCCTTCTTGGAATTGAACACCCCACCCTCTCTTCTCTCTCTCAAATTTTCTTCATCTCGGGAGAATTTCAGGGCCTTTCTCCAGCCATATTGTGTCTGAGGTCTCTTCAGGGCTGCCTACCTCCAGGTGATACTGCTGCCCACATTCCTCAGCCCCAGCCCCTCCCCCACTATCCTGGCATGGCCCACGCTAGGGTCACTGCCAGCCTCTGTTGCCAGATCCTAGGCCTTCTTCGTTTCTTACCTCATTTGATGTCTGGCAGCCTGTGACATTGTTTACACTCTCTCCAGGCTCTCTAGGCTGCCTTCCACAAGGCCCTTCTCTCTCCTGGGTTTCCTTCTCCCTCTTTGAGAACCCCTCCCTTCTCAATCTTCATGGGCTTCTGCTCTGCTACCAACATTGGCATTTCCCTGGGACCTACTCCAGCTCCATTTTTCTCTTCCCTCTTCACACTCCTACCAGGATCTCATCCAGCACCTCTGCTGAAGGTTCTAAAACTCATCTCCAGCCCAGACTTGTCTCCTGAGATCTGCCCCACATACCCAACTGCCTCCAGGACATCTCCTCTTGGAAGCCCTTCAGGCCCCTCTTATCTAACACAATAATCATCACAGCATGGTAATGATAAGAGCCAATAATTAAAGCTCTTACACACTCTTCTAAGCATTTCACATTGACTAACTCAACCTTCCCAGCAACAATAGGAGGTGGATACTTTTATTATTACCCTTATTTTGCAGATGAGGAAACTGAGGCATAGAGAGGTTGAAAGAGCCAAGCTCTTAAACACTATATTTTGGTTTTCTTAAAACTAAAATTGGCCTAACGCACCTCTCCTCCCTTCCTCCAGTACTCTCTAGCTCAGGACCATCACCACTGTCCTCTCCTCAGGGACCAGTCTGCCTCCGGTCTATTCCCATGGCCATTAGCTCATTCCACAGGCCCCCACCATCTGCCTCCTGACTGATCTGTCTCCAGCTAGTTTCCAAAGAAAGCATGCCCCATACAGCCCCTCTTTCTAGCCTTCTAAAACATAAATTTGAAGGTCTGTCTTTCCAGTTCACTTCAGTGCTTCCCTCTACCCTCAGCATATAGTCAATATGCCTGAAGGTGGCTTTCTGGGCAGGGGGACTGCTTCCCCTTCTCTCCTGCCCCACTGCCCTGACCTCATCTCTTGCCGCTTCCCACCTCCCACTCTCTGGTTTCTATCACTGATCTTCCCAGTGGCCCTCCTGTCTTGTGCTTCTTCCACATTTGGCTACCTCTTCTGAAACACATTCCCCTATAGTCAGTTGTCTTCAAGACTCAGCTCAAGTGCCACCTCCTCCAAGAAGCCTTCCTGGAAATCCACACCTTCCTACCCTGGGTAAGGCACCTTGTGGTCAATGGGCTTCCCCTCATAGTGAGACTTGCTGTTTACACATTCGCGTTCTCCTCTGACCCCAGGGCTGGGGCCTTGTGGTTTGTGTTTTCTCCCTCTGCTAACAGAAGTTGTGCATAATCAGCATCAAGTTAGGCTTGTTGAATAAATGAGTGAACATCCATTCTGTACTCCTCCTAGGAGCCAGATGCTTGACTCCCTGGCCCAGAGGTTTCCAGGTCAGAAGTGGAGGGTTCCCACCAAGGTCTCCATTAGGGCCCTGACCCCACCCTGGCATCTGCCTCTTTCTTCTGCCCAGGCTAACTGAAGTTTCAAGGTCAAAGGATCCTGGGAGAGGTGGAACAGGGCAGGGGATTTGCATCCACACAAGCCTAGACTGGTGAGGCAAGAGAAGCAAGCCAAGTCATCTGTGGTTAGAAAGACTCTTAGACCTGAAGTGCATGGGCTGCCTCGGCCCCTTTCTTTGCTTATTTTAGTTAGTTGTATTCTCCACCCTCTACTTCTGAGTCATGCTGACAACTTCCCTCCCTGCCTCCAGCCTCCTGACCACCTCTCTGCTCGCTTCCTCCTTTGGCACCTTGGTCCGGCTGTGCCTCCAGTGGCTAGGAGCTCAGAAGAACTTGTCTGACCTTCCAGTTATGACCAGGACCAGGACATCTCTCCTTCTGCTGATGGGTAAGCTGGGGAATCTGATGAAAGAGGAAAAGGGGATTGGGGTCCAGGTAATGGAGAGAGCTGAGAATGCACATGTTTTAGACTAAGACGTTAGGGGAGGGATCTGGAGTTACATAGGGTTTGGGGTCTTTAGTTTGTGGAGGGAGAGAATACTGATGAACCAATTTGGCGGAAGTTCAAGAGATGCTGGAAGAGATGCCGGTTGCCTGGACAACCCAGAGATTTCTCAAGCAGGCAAAACAAGTCAACCTTGTGTTCTGTCCACAGGGTCCCTTTGGCCCCAAGTTTTCCTGGACTCTCCCTCCTAGGAACCCCAGGGGTGGGGGTGGGGAAGGAGCATCTTCAGAGCTTGTGTACTGCTCTGTGGAAATGGAGAATTGAAACTTGCCAGCAAGCCAGGGTGAAGTGCTGTCTCTGGACTATCTGAAGGGGAGAAGCAAGGCCGAGGGAGGTCTGAGCCTGGGAGTCCAGAAGACCAGGAGAGGCTGGGACACTGGGCCTGGAGAGGAGAGCAGGGGGCTGGGGGCCAGGGAGATAGAGCAGGAGGAAGACCCGTCTCCAAAGCTTCTCTTCTCACTCTTCTCCCCAGCCTTGGCTTCCTCTCTCTGCTTCAACTTGGACACGGACCAGCCAACAACCTTCCACATGGATAGTGCTGGCTTTGGACACAGCGTGGTCCAGTACGCCGACTCTCGGTGAGGCCCGGGTGGTGACTGGCATCTGGCTCTCAACGCCTCTCGCTGCACAGAGTCCTGTTCCTCCCCATGCCCTTCCATATATTCACAAACTTTCTTCTCTGTCTGGTAGGGCAATTCCCCCAAGGTCATGAAGAGCTGGACTGAAAGCAGGCGCTGCCTTGCCATCTCAACAATCACAGCTAATGTTTATTGAGCACTTACTAAGCGCCAGGCGCTGTGCCAAGCACCCTTTAGTGGGCCATGATTTAGTCCTCACAACAACCTTATGAGGTAGTAATCAATCATTCAACAGATATTTGTTGAGCATCTTCTGTATGTCTCAGGAGCCAGGCATACACTAGAGAATAAAACAGACAAAAATCCGTCCCACTGGAGCTTAAATTGTTGTTAATCTCCAGTCCACAGATGAGGAAATGGAGGCTCAGAGAGGTGAAGTCTGACTCCAGTGTCCACACTCTTAACTGTAGTGTTCTTTCCCCCCAGGGTGGTGGTTGGAGCCCCCCAGGAGATAAAGGCTGCCAACCAAACAGGCGGCCTCTACCAGTGTGACTACAGCACGGGCAGGTGTGAGGCCATCCGCCTGCAGGGTGAGTCGCTGCCCCTCCCCGGGACCCAGGTCCTGGCTCCCATGATCTGGGGGCCTGAGCGGAGCATAGGAGACCCACTTCCCAGCTTCAGCTCTGTCTGCAGACCCTTACCCTCAGACAGGCTTCCTGACCCCCTCAAGGCCTCCTTGCCCAACATACCCCTGCCCCCCCGCAGCTTCACCAAGACCTGAAAGTCCTCTTGACCTGTTAGATCTCCTTGTCTCCCAGGGTTGAGGTGCCCCCTGCCCAGATCTTACACAGCTTCCTCTGTCCTGAGGGTGACCGTGCAAATATCTGTCTCCTTAGTCCCCCCAGAGGCTGTGAACATGTCTCTGGGCCTGTCCCTGGCGGCTGCCACCAACCCCTCTCAGCTGCTGGTGAGTTGCCCTGAGTCACGAGAGCATCCTGAGGGGAGGAGTGGGGACCTGGGGCTGCTGGGGCTGGGGTCTTGTCTAGGGTGGAGGTGCTGGGGTTGGAGGGTGGGACAGAAGCAGGGAAGCCCCTCCCACCAGCCCCCTCTGTCCCCAGGCCTGTGGCCCTACCGTGCACCATGCATGCAGGGAGAACGTGTACTTGACTGGGTTCTGCTTCCTGATGGCCTCCCCATCCTGGCAGGCCCAGAGGCTCCCGGCTGCCCTGCAGGGTGAGTGTTCGGGGCCATCTGGTCCTTTGAGGAGCCCACGCATGGCTGACTAGGGGTGCAATGGGGCCAGAGGCACTCTTGCCAGAGTGGATAAAAAAAGCAAGACACGGAAAAAAATATTTACTGGATGGTGTAGTGGCTCTAAACACGGGCTGGGAGTCACCGCCTGCTTCCCCACTGCCCCATCACCATCCCACTGCAGGCCTTTTCTATGACCTTAGCCTCTCTGAGCCTCAGTTTCTTCGTCTGTCAGATGGGGATAATAACACACTCAGCGCTGAGAATAACATGAGATGATCCATGGCCAGGGTTTAGGACAGTGCCTGGCATGTGGTGAGGGCTCAATTAATGCCAGCTGCTATTATTTTTAGAGAGAAGGGAATTTATTTCCACCCAGTGCACCCTGGGGTGTAACCAATTGGTTTGTGCAGCAGCCTGGGAAAGGATGATGACGGTGCAGACACTAAACAGTGTGTGCGTGCATGTGCATGTGTGTAGATGCAGGGATGTGTGTGCGCGTGTAAGCACACAAGCGTGTGCACATGCATGTGTACGTGCACATGTGTGCACGCACACGTATGTGTGTGTGTGTGTGTGTGTGTGTGTGTGTGGAGGTTGAGACATAGGATCTGGCTTCCCTTGTGCTGGTGGGGATGGGAGATGAGGTGGAATGTGAGCTTTTCAGATCCAGCCCACAGCAGACCAAGGCCCCTCCCTGGTTTCACATTCACACTCAGGCCCTTGGCGAGATGGACATCCGGCCACTGAATGGGGCTCTAGACTTCACCCCCAGGCGCCTGGGCTCCCGTCAGAACACCCAGGACACCACTCTACCTGGTGGGAGGCCTTTGGGGCAGAAAGGGGAAGCTGGGAGCTAGGAATGGAATGGGGTCTCCTCTCTGGGAGCTGGGAGAGCTTCCTCTTCTGAGGACAGATTCTACACTTATCCAGAAGGGGAGTAGGGGCCCGTATTTATGCTGAAAACAGAATAGGGCCAGTGTGTGGCTGTCAACATGGGTGACTTAAAAATATTTAACAATGGGCCGGCCCCCTGGCCTAGTGGTTAAGTTTGGTGCACTCTGCTTCGGTGGCTCAGGTTCGATTCCTGGGCGTGGGCTTACACCACTCGTTGGCAGCTGTGCTGCGGCAGTGACCCATGTATGAAATAGAGGAAGATTGGCATGGATGTTAGCTCAGGGTGAAGCTTCCTCAAGCAAAAAGAGGAAGATTGGCAATGGATGTTAGCTGAGGGCCAATCTTCCTCAGCAAAAAAAAAAAAAAAAAAGTACAGTTTGGCACTCACCAATGAAGACAGACCCTGGCCAGGGGCAAGAGCAGGGTCCTTTCATGCTGGATCGTGAGGATGTTGGGGGAAGAGGTGGGGTAGGGCCGAGGGGGAGGGGCATGGACAGCCAAGGTAGAAGGAGGGCCCCTCAGCTTCTTACCATCTGGATTGGAGGAACTTGCACTTTTTTTATCAACCAGGCTGGCTGTGCAGGTTTGAGCAGCTGAATCACAGATGTAGCCTCTTTAGAGATTTTAGGAGATGGAAGGGCCCTGTTCTAGGTCGGGGTTAGGGAAGCCACTGTGGGGGTGAGGGGGTTAGTTTTGAGTCTAGGAGGCTGAGGTCCTGGGCTCTGACTCTGTCCTTCCCGATGGTGCCACCTCCTTCCCCAGAGTGCCCGAAGCAGGATCACGACATTGTGTTCCTGATTGACGGCTCAGGCAGCATCAACTCCAGAGATTTTACCAAGATGCTGAACTTCGTGAGAGCTATCATGAGCCAGTTCCAGAGACCCAGCACCCAGGTGCGCCCTCGGGGGAGGGAAGGCGAGCATGCAGGGCCTGCTGGGGGAGGCTGGTGGGAGGAGCCCCAGGGGTTCTGGTGGGGTGGCCTTGGCTCCCAGCCCCACGTTTTTTTTCCAGTTCTCCCTGATGCAGTTCGCCAGCAAATTCTGGGTGCACTTCACCTTCAAACTCTTCATGCACAGCTCAGACCCACTAGGCCTGTTGAAATCTGTACAGCAGCAGGGAGGGCTCACTCACACAGCCTCAGCCATCCGAGAGGTCACGTGAGTCCTGACTTCTCCCACATCCTTCCCCAAAGCATCTCGTCTTCCTTTGGGCCTCATCTAGCTCCATGAGAAAGGGACAGATGGGGACCAAAATTCGGCTGTGGTCTCCTGGCCAAGCTGGGGCCCTCCGGATGGGACTGGGGCTTCCCAGAGGAAGTGGCATCTCCTTGTTCTCGCACAGGCACAGGGACTAGCAGTAGTTCTGTTCACAGGCCTCAGGACTCTCGTCTTTCCTGACAGAAACAAACTGTTCAGTGCCCAAAGTGGGGCCCGAAAGGATGCCTCCAAGGTCCTCATCGTCATCACCGATGGGCAGAAACAAGGCGACCCCCTGGGTTATGAGGCTGTCATCCCCATGGCTGAGGCGGCGGGCATCATCCGCTACGCAGTCGGGGTAGGATGTGGGATGCCCTCCAACCACTTCCTCCCCTTTCTTCCTCTTAAGGCAACTTCCCCCTCAAGGACAGAAACCCCAGCTCTCTCAGCTTCTATTACCTCCAGGGGGAAAACTCTATTCCAGCCTGGGGGACCCATGATCCTTTTCCCTAAACTCCTTGATGCTGTCTGAACCGCATTTTTCTCACCTGTACATCGGGTGTAATAATATTGACCTTGCTGGGTTATTGGAGGATATCAGCACCCAGCACACGGTAGGCATATTAGATTTCTGATAATTTTCATGGAGTTGGTCTTTGTTGGGGACAGGTGGGATCGGCTTTTCAAGGGCTACAATCCTGGAAAGAATTAAATGACATTGCGTCGAAGCCCTCCCGTGAACATATATTTACCGTGGAGAACTTTGATGCTTTGAGAGACGTTCAAAACCAATTGAAAGAGAAGATCTTTGCCGTTGAAGGTAAGTCCGAGATGAAACTACTCACTTCAGAAACCTTCACCCATAAACGCTTTTCCTTCTTGAACCCAGACACCCATGTCATGGGCGCTAACCCTTCCCTTTCAGTATTAGTCTCCAACATTAGATCCTCTTACAGCTGAGGTGTACTTCTTGGACCTGGCAAAGCCTGTCTTTCCCCCTGGAATCTAAGTGTCATGCCTTCACCTAGGTACACAGACCCTAAGCAGTAGTTCCTTCGAATTGGAGATGGCCCAGGAGGGCTTCAGTGCTGTGTTCACGCCTGTGAGTGGGGCACTTTTCAGGCCACTGATGTAGAATGAGGGAGAGAAGGGAGGAGGGAAGGCAAGGGTGGGCATCATGAGTGAGTGGGGTCAGCGCAGGCATTGTTCTGGAGTAGGCTGTCGTCTCACTCTGGCCTGCTCAGCCCTGGAATCCTTTCCTCCCAGGATGGGCCCGTTCTGGGGGCTGTGGGGAGCTTTGGCTGGTCTGGAGGTGCCTTCCTATACCCCCCAAATATGAGCCCCACCTTCATCTACGTGTCTCAGAAGAATGTGGACATGAGAGACTCTTACCTGGGTGAGAAAAGGCTGTGGTTGGGGGACAGGTGGGGGATGAGCTGCCTGGGGGGACAGGAGCCCAGGGGAGGGGGCAAGAGGGAAAGCCTTTGTGCTGAGGCCTGGCCCCCTCAGGTTACTCCACCGAGCTGGCCCTTTGGAAGGGGGTGCAGATCCTTGTCCTGGGGGCCCCCCGCCATCAGCACACCGGGATGGTTGGCATCTTCACCCAGGTGTCCAGGCAATGGATGCTGAAGGCTAACGTCACAGGCACCCAGGTTGGTGTGGAGGAAGCTGAGTGGAACATGATGGTGGCAGGGTCTCCAGGGACAGAGAGGGAGGAGATGCGGGGGGTTTGGGGCCCGTGAGGGGAGGTCCTGGTGGCTGGGTAGAGGTGGGTCCTGGCCCAGAAGGGGTTCCTCTGGCAGGGGCAGGCAGGATGACTTCAGGCTCTGCCCTGCAGATCGGCTCCTACTTCGGGGCCTCCCTGTGCTCTGTGGATGTGGACAGAGATGGCAGCTCCGACCTGGTCCTCATTGGGGCTCCCCATTACTACGAGCCAACCCAGGGGGGCCAGGTGTCTGTGTGCTCTTTGCCCCGGGGGGTGAGTGGCTGGTGAGACCTGGGCTGGGTGGGGCCTGGGTGTGGGGTGAAGGGGTTGCTTGGGTTGGGTCCTGACACTGGTTTTGTTCTGCAGAGGGCTAAGTGGCAGTGTGAAGCTGTTCTCCGTGGGGAGCAGGGCCACCCCTGGGGCCGCTTTGGGGCAGCCCTGACGGTGCTGGGGGATGCGAATGGGGACAAGCTGACGGATGTGGCCATTGGGGCCCCAGGAGAGCAGGAGAACCAGGGTGCTGTCTATCTATTTCACGGAATCTCAGGACCGGGCATCAGCCCCTCCCACAGCCAGGTGAGGCCTGGTCACAGATCCTGTCCCTACAACAACCTCCTTTTGCTTCTCCCCATCTTCTACACTGCACCTGGGAAATTCTCCTTTAGCTCATCTTACCTCCTTTGCCAGCACTGAGCACCTTGTAGGCAGCAAGCAAAATCTGCGGAATTTGAGAAATGAAAACATTGACTGGTAGGTTCCTTGCTTTGTGTGGGGACTTGATACTTAAGTGGGTTCTCCACCCAGACCTTTTAATCCTGCAGCAGCTTTACAAGGTACATAGGCCAGACGTTAGCAAACCCATCTTACAGGTGAAATCTAGGGCGCGGAAGACATAAGTGACTTGACTTGTCTAGGGTTTATAGTGGATCAGGAATGGTAATTAGGGAGGTTCCAATCTCCTGACTGCTAACCCAGTACTCGGTCTCTTGGTGGCTCCCTGTTGCCAATCAGTTTAGGTCCGGCTGCTCAGTCTGCCTGTCCACTCACTCCTTCATCCTCAGATGTTATATGACTTTCTTCTCTCCTGCCGTCAGTTATCCTGCCAAATGCCCAAATAGGCAGGAGCCCTTCAACTAATGTGGCAGAGACCCTTGGCAAAAGTCAAAGAAGCCCCCATTGAAAGACAGGCAAAGGATCTGAATAGACATTTCTCCAAAGATAATATACAATGGACCAATATGCACATGAAAAGATGTTCAACAACATAAGTTGTCAGTCATCTGCAAATCAAAACCACGATGAGACACCACTTCATGCTCACTAGGATGGCTAGAATCATAAAGACACATACTAACAAGTGTTGATGAGGATGTGGAGAATTTGGTACCCTCATACACTACCGGTGGGAAAGTACGATGGTGCAGCTACTTTGGAAAACAATTTGGCATTGCCTCAAAAAGTTAAACAGAGAGTTACCGTGTGACCCAGCAATTACACCCAAGAGAATTGAAAACATATTCTACATCAAAAGTTATACATGAATGTGCATAGCAGCATTATTCATAATAACCAAAAAGTGGAAACAACTCAAACGCTCATCAACTGATGAATAGATAAATAAAGTGTGGTATACCCACACAATGGAATTTTACCCAGCCATAAAAGGAATGAAGTACTGAGACATGTTACAACATGGATAAACCTTGAAAACATTATGCTCAGTGGAAGAAGCCAGTCACAACAGACCACATATTGTATGATTCCATTTATGTGAATAAGTAAATCCATAGGGACAAAAAGTAGATTAGTAGTTGCTGGGGGCTGGGAGTAGGGGGAAGTGAGGGACAAGGGGGTGACTGCTGACGGGTATGGGGTTTCTTTTTGGGGTGATGAGAATGTTCTAAAATTGATTTGGTGGTGGTTGCATGACTCTGTGAACATCCTAAAAACTACTGACTTGTGTACATTAAAAGGGTAAATTATACAGTATGTGAATTATGTCTCAAAAAGTTGTTGGAAAAAAATGTCAAAGACAATCTGTGCAGTTTTGTCACTTTGCAGCTACATGATCGTGGTCATTACTTACCTCTCTGTGCTCAGTTTCCTCATCTGTAAAATGGTGATAATCGTAGAGTCAACCTCATTGGGCTGCTGCTGTGAGGATGAAGTGAGTACATATATAGCACATACATACACGTGTGCCTAGCACATAATATGTGTTATATCATTAAATCCATTATTGTTAATACAGTTGAACAACTGCAAGGGTTCTAAAGAACTTGGAACTTTAGGAAGAGAGTGAATGGCTTTTCTGAGAATAACAAGAGGCCACCTGTTGTCATGAAACTACATTCAGTCCACACCAACTTATTGATCTTCCCCTGGCTGCAGCAGCTTAGAGGCATATTTCCGTAGACCCCCAATTGCAAATATCACTTGAGTTATACCCACAAAGCCTGACTCCAAGAGGAGACCTTTCCAGATTCGCTGGCCCGCCATGATTTTCCTTCTTCCCTCCATGACATATCCCACCACATACTTGACTGGGAAGGACTTGCCTTGTTCCCCATGGGCCCATACACCAATGTGAGGATATGGCTGTGAGATCAATTTCCCAGAGCGTGAGGCCACTTGACTGTGTTTGTACTATTTCTACCCCCTTCTTCCTTTCTTTTTTTTTGTGAGGAAGATCAGCCCTGAGCTAACATCCGATGCCAATGTTCCTCTTTTTTTTTTTTCACTGAGGAAGGCTGGCCCTGGGCTAACATCCGTGCCCATCTTCCTCTACTTTATATGGGACGCTTCCACATCGTGGCTTGACCAGTGGTGCGTCAGTGTGCACGCGGGATCCGAACCTGCGAACCCCGGGCCGCCACAGGGGAGCACACACACTTAACTGCTGCTCCACTGGGCCGGCCCTTCGTTTCTAGACTCTCTTAGTAATTGGTAAATTTCTCTTTCATTTTATTATTACTACTCTTAATGTCTGCCAGTCCCAGTAGCACCCAGAGTTTTAAAGGGCACATTCTGCAAGGAATTGCTCCTCATTATAGGAGCGATGGAAATAAAAGAGCAGGGACCTCAAGGGGCGTGTAGAATCTGTGCATGGGCGCTACCACTCCAACTTGGCCCCTCCTAGTCCTCTGAAGAGACAGGATGGCCATGGGGAGCAAAAAGGGGCCTTGGGCATGAGGTCAGAGGATCTGATTTCAGGTCTGGAGTCAGCCTCTTAAAGGCTGTGTGGTCTTGGCACTGTCTGTGAGGTGGGCCTGGATGAGCTCCGAGGTCCCTTCCGGCCTTAATACTCATCATCATAAGTAATTGACTAGTGACCATATTCTAAGTGCTGTTCTAGGAACTATATGAATTAATTCATTTACTACTCACGGCTGAACTCTGAGGTATTATTATCCCCACGTGAAAGATGAGGAAACTGAGGCACAGAAAGATTGAATCCTGGCCCAAGGCCTTATGGCTCATAAGTGGAGGAGCCAGAATTGGGACCTGAGACTAACTAGATAAGTAACGAATGAAGCAGGTCACCAGGCCAGTCTTTCAATCTCTACTTCTTCATTTATGTCTCAGGACTCTTTCCTTTTCTCTAGTCGTCATTTCCCCATCCCCACCTCCTCTTTTTAGGCACTTCTTGGCAACATCTTTTCACTACTTACCTCTTCTTTCTGTCTCCCACATTCCTACCTCCTTATTCCTCTTGTTGCTGATTTCCAACTTGTTTCCCTCACCTCTCAACCCGGCTTGCCTTTCCCTCTCTGGCCAGCGGATCACAGGCTCCCAGCTCTCCCCCAGGCTTCAGTATTTTGGGCAGTCGCTGAGCGGGGGTCAGGATCTCACCCTGGACGGACTGGTGGACCTGGCCGTGGGGGCCCAGGGGCACGTGCTGCTGCTCAGGTGAGACGCTCCCCAGGTGGTCCTAAGTCCACGTGGGACACCAGCTTCCCCACTCCCCATCCCATGTTGTCCTCCCGGGACTAAGAGCCTGTCCTCAGCTCAGCGTTCTATCCACAGGACTAGACCTGTGCTCAGGGTGTGGACGAACATCCGCATCACACCTGCAGAGATTGCCAGGTCTGTGTTTGAGTGTCAGGAGCAGATGGCCTCTGGCCGGGAACTGGGTGTCGCCAATGTCTGCCTTCGTATTTATGAAACCCCCAAGAACCGGCTGGGTGAGTCCTCTCCTCTCCAGTCCAGGACATCCTCACCTCTGGAGTCCTCCAGCTTAGGACTCCTGTCTCCTGCCTTGCCACTTGCCCACCTGAGGAGTTCCTGGCTCTCTCAGCCCTCCCCATCCCTTACTTTCCCCTACAGGTGACCTCAAAAGCTCTGTGACCTTTGACCTGACCCTTGACCCTGGCCGCCTGAGTCCCCGTGCCATCTTCGAGGAGACAAAGACCTGGAATCTGACTCGTGTCCGAGTGCTTGGGCTGAAGCAACACTGTGAGGCTGTGAAGTTGCTCCTCCCGGTGAGGGGACCTCGGAGTCCTGGGGATGGAGGCAATTCTGAGGCTGGCGGTGGGCTGGGCAGGGAAAGAACAGGGTGTGTTCTGGTCCTTGCTGTGGCTCATCTGCAGCACGGTACCTGGCATGCAGGAGGTGCTTAAAACTTGTTAGCTGAATGAAAGAGCGAGTGACTGAATGAATGGATGGGTTGGCTGCAATCGCCAGAGGCTACACAGCTGGATTTCAAGAAAGAGAGTTGCTTCAAAGAACTATGGGGTGGTGGGCCGGGATTCTTTCATCGAGCCGCTCCTCTGAGACAGGCCCCATCCTAGGTGCCAGGGAAACAGCAGTGGACAAAACAGCCCATGCCCATAGGGAGCTCTGGGGGAAGACCAAAAACAATCAGGTTCCTGGATAATAGATGTCAGGTAGCGATGAATGCTATGAAGAAAGATAAAGCCAGGGAGAGAACAAAGAGGGTGTTGGGAGGCTTCTTGGAGCAGGTGAAGTTTGAGAAGATGCTGAATAGAGTGAGTGAGCCTGTGGGAGGCTGGGGGAAGGGAGTTCAAGGCAGACGACAAGCACAGCAGAGGTTCTGCACGGTGGGATCGTAGCAATGAGCGTTTATAGAGTGCAGGTAGGTATTGTTGTTACCCCATTCCACAGATGAGGAGATGGGACACAGCTAATGAATGTGAGGGTGCTTTCCTTAGTCACCTGCTGTCTTCAATGTCCATCCTCTAGGCCTGTGTGGAGGACTCAGTGACTCCCATCATCTTGCGTCTCAACTTCTCCCTGGTGGGCGAGCCCATCCCTTCCTTCGGAAGCATCCGGCCTATACTGGCTGTGGATGCTCAGAGATACTTCACGGCCTCTGTGAGTCCCCGTGTTGGGATCTTCCAGAGAGGGTGGAGGGTGTGGACTCCAGACTTTAGGGAAAACCCGGCTTTGCCTTCCCTCTCAGCTCCCCTTTGAGAAGAACTGTGGAGCCGACCATGTCTGCCAGGACGACCTTGGCATCTCCTTTGGCTTCTCAGGGTGAGAAGCCACCTTAGACCTCCTTAGATCTGCCCTGGTCCCCCAGCCCCCTCATGGAACCTGGAGCTCCTGCCCCGGCCCTCACTACCATTTCTATCCTGTGCTCGGAAACCAGACATCCTGTCCCTCGTCTCTCCCCGACCTCCCCGCTCTGTGTTTCATCCCCAGACCATTTCTAGCCCCAGTCACAGAATCCTGCCCTCTATCCCAACACCTAGCTTGAAGACCCTGATTGTGGGGAATAACCTGGAGCTGAACATGGAAGTGACAGTGAGGAATGATGGCGAGGACTCTTATGGAACCGCAGTCACCTTTTTCTACCCTCCAGGGCTGTCTTATCGACGTGTGGCAGGGGTCCAGGTATTATTCCCTTGGGGGAGGAAGTGGCTGACCACTGGGGATCAGTAGACTCCTGTGTGGGGTTCAAAGCTCAGGCTGGGGCTGCCATCGCTTAGCAGCCTCTCATAAGCCAAGAGGTCTGGGCTGCTCATGGTTGGATGGATGTGGTTGTGCTGTCTGGGACTTACCTGGGTGGGCTAAAGCTGTGTTCAGCTCTAGGCATTGCGTTTTAAGGACACTGGCTATCAAGAAGGAATACCCAAGAGGCTGTTAATGTGGAGAAAGAGGGCACCCTGCTTTAAATTTCTTTGTATTCCACATCATATCAATATTCCTCTTTTAAAGAAAAACATAGGGCCGGCCCCGTGGCTTAGCGGTTAAGTGTGCATGCTCTGCTGCTGGCGGCCCGGGTTCGGATCCTGGGCGCGCACCAACGCACTGCTTCTCCGGCCATGCTGAGGCTGCGTCCCACATACAGCAACTAGAAGGATGTGCAGCTATGACATACAACTATCTACTGGGGCTTTGGGGCAAAAAAAAAAAAAAGGAGGAGGATTGGCAATAGATGTTAGCTGAGGGCCGGTCTTCCTCAGCAAAAAGAGGAGGATTAGCATGGATGTTAGCTCAGGGCTGATCTTCCTCACAAAAAAAAAAAAAAGAAAAACATATCTTAGCCTCCAAATATTTTAAAACACCATTCTGTAGGAGTTGAATTTATTGGTTACTCTAGATCAGGGCTTGACATACTTTTTCTATAAAGGGCTAGATAGTAAATATTTCACTTGTGTGGGCCGTGCAGGGTCCGTCGCATCTACTCAACTCTCCTGCTGTAGAGTGAATGCAGCCATTGACAATATGTATATGAATGAGCATGGCTGTGTTCCAATAAAACTTTATTTATAAAAATTGGTGGTGGGCTGTTGTTTGGCAATCCCTGTTCTAGAAGACAGAACTAGGACCGCCCGGTGTCAAAGAGAAACAGAGATTTAACAAAGTTTTATTATGAAAAATGTTAAACATTTGCAAAAGTAGAGAGTAATTCAACAAACCTCCCGAGAACTTATCACCCAGATTCAACAATTAGCAACATTTTGCCACATTTGTTTCATCTGTTTTTTTTTTCCCCCTTTGCTGAAGTATTTTAAAACAAATCCTATGGGGCCGGCCTAGTGGCGCAAGCGGTTAAGTGCGCGCGCTCCGCTGTGGCAGCCTGGGGTTTGCCGGTTCGGATCCCGGGGGTGTGCACAGACGCACCGCTTGGCAAGCCATGCTGTGGCGGCGTCCCATATAAAGTGGAGGAAGATGGGCATGGATGTTAGCTCAGGGCCAGTCTTCCTCAGCAAAAAAAGAGGAGGATTGGCAGATGTTAGCACAGGGCTGCTCTTTCTCACACAAAAAAAAACAAAAACAAATTCTAGACATCATGCCATTGTGCTCCTCCCTATTTTGCTAGATAGTTCTGGATAGTGGGGATATCTTATATGACCCCAATGCCATTATCACACCCAATGAAATGAATGATTCCTTCGTATGGGGACTATAATCAAATTTCCTTAATTGTCTCAAAAATATCTTTTTACATCTGGTTTATTTGAATCAGCATATAAACTAGGTCCACATGTTACATTTGGTTGGTTGGTCTCCTATGTCTCTCTTAGGCTAGTATTCCCAATGAAGACATATTTTGATTAATGTCTGAAGGAATGCACTGGGAATGGCAAGCTCCAGAGGCGTGAGGGGTGAGCGCCCTGTCATTGAAAGTACTTCCAGACATATCAGCCAAATGCAACATGTGGACCTTCGTTGGATATTGATCTAAAAATGAGCTATAAAATAACATTTTTGGAGACAATCTAGGAAGACTGAACATGACCTGGATATTAGCTGATATTTAGGAGTTGTTAGTTTTGTTGGGTGTGATTTGTTGAGTCTTGTGGTTATGGTAAAAAATACCCTTATCTGTTGTTGGTATACATTGAAATATTTCTGGGTGAAACAATATGATATTCGGAATGTGTTTTAAGTTATTCAGAAAAAAAAGTGGAGAGCAGCTGAATGAAACAAGAGTAGGCAAATGTTGATAATTTAAGCTGAGCGATGGGTACATGGGGGTTGATTTATCTAATCTCTCTACTTTTGAGTGTGTTTGAAATTTTCCATAAAAAATTCTTTTAAAAAATAATAAATAAAAAAGGGGGAAACTCTAATAAATCTGGGATTTCTACATTAGGAGGAAGTTTGACTAGGTAGTGTCCAAGGATTTTGTAAAACATAACCTTAAAATAGGTTCCAGGAAACTCTCACTACTTCATGGAGTCTCTTTGGAACACTAACAGATGCTCACCTGTCTTTTTTCAACTGTGCTTGCCTAGAGCCAGCTGCAGCCACACTCCCCACGCCTAACCTGTGACAGTCCCCCATCCAGGGGCCAGGGCACTCAGAGCACTCGCTGCAGCATCAACTACCTTGTCTTCCGCCAGGGCGCCCAGGTCAGCCTTGCTTCTGCCCACCCCCACTCCTCTGCTCCTACCCTGTCTCAATCCTTGGTGACCTCCCCCCTGTTCCTGCCTCTTTCTCAGATCACCTTCATGGTCACCTTTGACGTCTCCTCCAAGGCCATGCTAGGAGATCGGCTTCTTCTGACAGCCAATGTGAGCAGGTGAGCTGGGCCAGGCCTGAGGCAGTGCCCCTTCACGCCCAGCCTCCTCCTCTGGAGCACTTGTCAACCGAGATCCTTCTGTTTCTTCAGTGATAATAACACCCCCAGGACCAGCAAGACCACCTTCCAGCTGGAGCTCCCAGTGAAGTACGCTGTCTACACCGTGATCAGCAGGTGCCAAACCACGACCTCAAAAGCGTTCTTCTCCATCACTCTGGTGGGGCTGGGGGAGATTCTCACTCCCGGCAGCAGCTAACCATCTGGGATATTTAGGTTTCATTGCCACCCTTTCAATCAATAGATGATACTGCTAGCTGTACTTACTCATCAATCATCTAGTGTTTATTGCAGACTAGCTATGATACTAATAATTGTGATATTATCATCATACTTCCTACATTTAATAGAGGCTATAGTTCTCAGAAGGCTTTCTCAAAAGCCCAATATTGTCCTACATTCCCTAAGAGATATGAGACATGTCCCTGTCTTCAAGGTTCCTACAGCCGTAGTGGGGAGCAAGGTTACCACGATCCAAGGCAGAATCTCACCAAGGGCCTGGCTGTGCTTCTGCACCCCGAAGCTGTGTGAGTTTCCCAGGAGGCTAGGGCCTCCTGTCAAAGGAGCCTCAGCTAAGGGTTAAAGGGTCCACGGCATTTGACTTGGCCCTTGGCATTTGGGCAGTACAATTCTTCATTGCTAGGAGTAGATTTACACCCTGCAGGGCTTTTAGAACCACTACTCCTCCTTTTCCCAGTCTCCTTTGGGAAGGATAGGGAGAAATGACCTGCCTGCTGCAGAGGCTGGATATCAGGGAGAAGCTGGATGAAAGGAAAATGCCCTATAATGCTGCCCAAGGAGGGATAGGCGAGGTGTTTGAAACCAAGGAGTCAAGTCAAGTGTTTGAGCAGATGCCTTCCTTCAACAAATACCTTCCTCGCATTTGCTATGTTCCAGACGCAGTGCTGTGGTTGTTTTCCATGCATTCATTTGATATTCAGCAAAGATTTATTGAGCCTCTATTATGTGTAATCAAAACCAGATGTAAACCCTTGCCCTTGTGGGATGTGTGCATTTGTGAGGTGTAACAGGCCCATGTGGCTTAGCCTGCGTACATTCCTCTGCTAGTTTGGCCCACATGACTCACTGGATGTCTTCCTCCTGCCTAGAGTTTCACATGCTCATTCACATCTTCATATTGTGGGCTCTCAGCAGCCCAGCCAGGTGCATGCTCTGAGCTTGCTTGCTGCAGTGTGCACTGGGATTAGCACACTTCCTTGCAGGGCACTCACAGGCAGGGCACACCACATGTAGTCGTGTGTGACCCTACAGCATAGCTGTACTCTGCAGATGTGACCCTGTGGGTGGGGGCACTCAGAAGGTCCCCCAGGATGAGGCTGGGGCACTTTTGGGGAGTCCCGCACAGAAGAAGGATGAGACTTCAGAGTAGGAGTGGTGGTCTAGAATTTGGACTGTGCAGGCAATGGACAGGTACCCAAGGAGAGGAGCAGGGAGGGGCAGAAGTGAGACCAGCTGCTCGTGTGAGGGGCCAGGCTGGCCACTGAGTCTCCAGGCATGGGCCTAGGCAGGCCTCAGAGGGAATTGTTACACTGAAACCCAGTGAAGAATCTGCTGTTGGGCCCTCCTTCACCTCCAAGCCCCACCCCAGAAAAGCCAAAGAAACAGGAGAGAAGGGCCCCAGGGAAGGCCTGTGAAACACCAGACAGGGGCAGTGTCCAGTAGACATTTGTCAACAGCATCAGCCTGAGTCTTCCTAAATCTTTGTTGTGTCCTACATGCCCATCCAACATCCTCCATGCCTGTGAAGGGCTGAAAGGAAAACTGAGGCACAGAGAGGGCAGGCCCTGGCCCCTGCTCCCCTAGTGAGTCAGTGGCATAGCTCTCAGTCCCTTTCACTCCACCCTCTGCACAGCCCCCTTGGTACTTTCCTCTGTTGGCACCTTCTGCCAGCACCTTGCGCCTAGCTGGAAGCGTAGCCCTGGTCCCTACACCCTCTCATTACCCCAAGTTAGCCACAGACCTCATTCTAGGCCACTCCAAAGCCCCAGTGACCCCCGTCTTGTCATGCTCCCAGCCAGAGCCTCTTCAGGAGGCCCCCATAGAACTTCAAATCTACCCATGTCTCTTCTCTCCCCAGCCATGAACAATCCACCAAGTACCTCAACTTCTCAGCCTCAGAGGAGAAGGAAAGCAGCAGGGTCCAGCATAGATACCAGGCAAGTGATGCTGACTCAGGAACGTGGGCTGGGGCAGGGGCCCAGGAGCCAGAGATTGGCGGGGGGGGGAATGTGGGGTTTGGCATGGTCTTTGCTCTCACTGCCCTCTGTGCAGGTAAACAACCTGGGACAAAGGGACCTGCCTGTCAGCATCAACTTCTTGGTGCCTGTGGAGCTGAACCGAGTGCCCGTGTGGACAGAGGTGGAGGTCTCCCACCCCCAGGTACTCAAGGACTGTGTATGGCTCCTCCACTAATACCCTTTACCTGGATTCCCTGTCCCTCATGAATCCCTGACGGCCCCCCTGAGGTGCTTGCTCTCTGTCTTTTCCTAGAACCCATCCATTCAGTGCCCTTGGGAGAAAATAGTGCCCACAGAGTCTGATTTCCTGACCCACATTCAGAAGAATCTTGTGCTGGTGAGGAGAGCTCTGCGCTGTCCCCCACTTTAAGCCAGACATCAGAGGAATTTAATTCAGGAATCCCTGTTACGTTCAGATGGCCATCTGCTGAACATCCCTCCTGAATTGTGATGTGGCTGCTCCCCTCAAATTAGACAGTTTAATGCTGTCTTCCACCTTCAAACCCATCTTTCTCTGGCCTGGTGCTACTTCTCTCTCCCTAGAACTGCTCCATTGCTGGCTGCCTGAGGTTCCGCTGTGACATCCCCTCCTTCGGCATCCAGGAGGAACTTGACTTCATCCTGAAGGGCAACCTCAGCTTCGGCTGGGTCAAACAGGTGTGTAGGTCTATCCAGTCCCTTCCCTGGATTCAGGTGGTAGTTGATGTGTCTGTGCTCATCCTCAAGCCAGGACATTTCTCAAACTCTGAGCCTTCCCAGAGCTAGTTCCCCAGCTCTCCCCATCTCTTTTGCAGACATTGCAGAAGAAGCTGTTGGTCGTGAGTGTGGCTGAAATCACATTCGACAGATCTGTGTATTCCCAGCTTCCAGGACAGGAGGCATTTTTGAGAGCCCAGGTAGTGGTCGTGTGGTAGGCAGTGATCAGGCTGGTAAGAGGGCTCCTGCTGCTAAATCTGTGATGCTGGGTGGGAGGCTTGCAAGCCTGGAGGGAGGGCTTGTCCCTAAACCCATGAATGCTTCTGTATCTCACCCCTTGGAGCAGGGCCTGGGGAAGGAGGAGTGGGAGTTAAAGACTGGGGAACCTGGGAAGAGACTGAGACAGCAAGAGGCCTGATAATTTCTGGTGGGTCACCTTCACTCCAGATGGGGATGATGCTGGAGAAGTATGAGGTCCACAACCCCATCCCCCTCATTGTGGGCAGCTCTGTGGGAGGACTGCTGCTTCTGGCTCTCATTACAGCTGTACTGTACAAGGTGAGTGTTTCATCCCACTCTTGACACCAACAGCATTTGATTCCACTCTTTCTGCAGTGTAAGAAAGAGCTTACCTTGGAGACAGATGCACATTCTTGCCAAGTCACTTCATGTGAGAGATCCCTTCCCACCTATGACATCACCAGTCCCCAGCTGTCCCCCGTGTTTGTGGCTTCCTATCTGATTCTCAGGACTCCTCTAATTTCTCTCCTTTTCTTTTCCACTCTTCTCTGTCTCTCTACATTTCCCTTGACAGCAAATTATAACATAAAAGCACAGCCCTGGATTTGATGTTGACACCACCACTGCTTCTTTCTGTGACTGTAGGCAAATGCCTTGTCTACTCTGGGTCTTGATTTCTCATTCTGAAGGTGATCTACCCAGCTCACAGAATTGTGGTAAAGTCTAAATGACACAATGTGTATAAAATTCCTAGTGCAGTGCCTGAACATAATAGGGGTTCCAGAAATGGTGATCTCTCTCCCTCCCACAGTCATCTCTTTTCCTCTTTCCACTGGACTTCCTGATTTTCTCCTCTTTCCTTCCCCACAGGTTGGCTTCTTCAAACGTCAGTACAAGGAAATTATGGAGGAAGCAAATGGACAGACTGTCCCAGAAAATGGGACATCAGACCCCCAAGTTGCGCAATAAGAAACTACCTCCTATTCTCCTTTGGATCTACTCTCTGAGAGGTTTCCTGGCCCTCTTACTCTCACCTAAGACAAGCCTGCGGGGGGAAGAAATGTTCCATTAAAGGAGGCTGGGATCAGGCTGCTTTCTCCCTTTGGGAGGATTCAGCATGTTTGCATAAAGTGTCTTGCCTGGGAAAGGCCATTTGTCTTGTAAAGTCTCCAGTTGGAAACCCTAGGACAGGATCCCTGCTATGCCTCCTGGAAGACTTGACTTGGAATTTCTTCCTAGAAATACGTTGACAATAGCCTCAGGCCCTGGTCTCTCTTCCCCCACTAGCCACCAGTGATCTTTCTAAAATACAGTCCTGAACAAGCCACATATCCTCATCCATTTTCAGTGGCTCTCTATTACTCACAGGATAACATCTGAATTCTCTAGCTTGATGTTAGGAATCCAATTCCATTTCTAGAAGGTAGGCTTCAATGCACACACCGTGAGTTGCTCTGTGCCTCCCTGTTATCCCCATTTCTAGTAAAATACTGTCAGTATTAGGTCTTAGCTTCATCTTGGGAATCTCAGTCCATATTTCCCAAACGAAATTGAGAGTGAAATGTCTGCACATTGGAATTTGTAACCTTGGCTTCTAGCATTGGTCAGCATTGCTGGCTAGGAGGGAGGAGTGGAACCCCAGGAGGGGCACTGCCCCAGTGCGACTTTGGCTCAACCAGCTCCAGGATCTTTCAGAGATCAAGAGGCCCAGGTCACTTCCATTTTTTGAGGTCCCAAATATAGTAAGTGAAGAAATGCCAGAACATTATTATAAAAATTGTGTATTTTGAATGTTTTAAAATTAATAAATTAACATATTGCACAAAAAAGATGTATGTACTTTTATTGGGAAATATGTTAAAGGTCTAAAATTAAGGCGTTTTATGGATGTGAGTCCTGTACAATGACACTCATGGTGTCCCCTAATCATGGTGGACCCTGAACACCCCTTTATTTGGGGGTAAACTGACCTTAATCTACTCACTCCATTCTCAGGGCTTTCACTGATGGAAGCTGATGGGGCTGTGGGTGGGGGACAAGGAGAAGGGGAAGCTCTCAGTGGCTGTTCTCTCAGCTGGAAAGGTCCTTGCAGTGAACCAATACACAGATGTTTCTTACAAATCCTGGGATGTGGTGAAGAGGACATTATTTGCGTATGGTTATCGACTGAAGGGCACTTCGAAGTCCTAGATCAGGGACCTGCCGCTCCCAATAAGCTCATTCTTGCTGTTATGCCACTCATCTCAGCATAAAGCTCAAAATGGTGCCTGGCACTGAGCTGAGAACCAATACATAGCAGACCATTCCCTTCCCTGGAGAGATCCCGCTGCTGCTGCCACCACCGTGATGCTCAGGCCACGTTGATGTTTTAGTTAGAAAAACAGAAGGGGGAGGCAGTTGACCCTGTGATGTGAGGGGAAGCTGGAAAGTGGCCCTTCTCCTCCACCCCAAAATATCTCCCCCATCCACCATCATAGGGTCCAAAATGCCTTTGGATTTTGAAGGTTTGGAGTCTCCAGAAAAACCAATTATCACGCAATAGCCACAAGTAGGGCTTCAGATTAGACTTTATGAGAATCCATCTTTACAGTGTTGTTTCTTTTTTTTTTTGTGAGGGAGATCAGCCCTGAGCTAACATCCGTGCTAATCCTCCTCTTTTTGCTGTGGAAGACCGGCTCTGAGCTAATATCTATTGCCAATCCTCCTCCTTTTTTTTCCCCAAAGCCCCAGTAGATAGTTGTATGTCATAGTTGCACATCCTTCTAGTTGCTGTATGTGGGACGTGGCCTCAGCATGGCCGGAGAAGCGGTGCGTTGGTGCACGCCCGGGATCCAAACCTGGGCTGCCAGTAGTGGAGCGCACGCAATTAACTGCTAAGCCACTGGGCCGGCCCTACAGTGTTGTTTCTTAAAATGTGTTCTATGAACCACTGGTGGTCTCTGTTGGTCTCCTAAGTGCTAAGTTTTAGAGAAAGAAAGCAAGAAACACTTTTAAACCCATAGATCTCACACATTTGAAACTGGTGACTTTCACAGAAATCCTGCTATAACCTTAATAATTGTGTTTTTAAAGCTGTCTATGGACTCCAAGGAGTGCAGTGGGCTCTTGTCTGACATGCAGGCAAGAGGTGCTGTTTTCACACAATTTTCCTTTGTGAGTTATTGCTTAACATTCATTATATTTGCATTTTTCAGGGTTGCTTTTGTGTTGTATTATATCCCCAAATAACAAAAATAGATCAGTGGCTCAAAAATTATTCATCAAAGCATGAAAGTTATGATTAAAAAAATAAAACATAATTGCTCCAACTAGAATAATGTCATCAAAATTAAAATTGAATGAGATTTCCATGCACATTTAATATAGGGATGTAGGAATGCTGGGGTGAGTGATTGTGAGCCAAAAAATTAAAATATATCTAGAAAATATTATACCATCTGAAAACAGGTGGTGTGCAGCTATCTGCACAGGTTGGGTCAGCTATCTATTTGTTGCTAGGCTGTTGTCCATTATGAAACTTTGTCAAATAGTGGCATAAGCTATCAAAGCTTTTGTGTCATTTTCAAACAGAGCATTATGACCTCTTAACATAGGGCAACAGAGATCTTGTAGAACAACTGCAACATATCATTTTCCCATCTTAAGTCAATTAATTTTGTCGTTAAATACAAAGAAGACAGCAAAACTACAGTGGCATAAATCAAAGTTGCTCTTATAGCAAAAGCATGTACGAGTCATATAATTGCCAAGAAGCTTATAAAACCAGCAGTGAGGTTAACGTCCGTATTAGAAGGTTGCTTATGGCTGCAAGTAACAGGAGACAATCAAACTGCATAAGGAGGTACAAAAGGCCTTCACACAAGAGGTCCAGATACAGTCGTTAGTTAATTCAGTGACTCAACAATGACATTAAGATGTGGCCATCATTACGATGTTTTGTCCTTAGACTATCCCCTCATCGTTGCAAGATGGCTGCCATAGCTCCAGGCATTTTGTCCTCAGATAACAGTGCCCAAAGGCAAGAAGGGCAGTTCATTGGAGGAGGTCATTGAGAGAGTGTGACCACCGGCTGACCTGAGAGCTGGACCCGGGCAATCAGATGCTCCTCAACCCCTCCCCTGTCCTTGGAATGTATGCTCTGCCCACCGTTCCCACAATAGGAGCCATTTTCAAGGACGCAGCCTTGAGGGGAATGTGTTGTTAAGACCATCTGGACTGAACACCTGACTGAACCCAGTTAAGGCCTCTATATAAACTTTTAAGATTATGGCAGGTGGGCACAGAGGTCTATTGTCTTGTGGCCATCCAAGACAAGCCTCGTATGTAACTTCCTTGCTTATTAAACCTGCCACCTACCAATCTGGAGTGGTCTGCCTCTTTCTTCAGTCTCTTCTTGCCCTCTGTGTATGGTGGCCAGTTTTAAATTTCACCCTAGGGAGCTCCCAAGGTTGCAAATTAACAACTGGTGAGCCAGCCAGAAGACCAAAGAAATGGGCCTTGGGAAAGAGGCATCTGTGGGGGAAATCTCGAGTTGGCCATAGACCTCTGTGTGAGGAGGGGTGGCCCATGTGTTAGATGCTTGGGGACCACCATGTGAGTACAGGGACGCCCTGAAAACGCTGGCTGGTTTGATTCACTTGTTTGAGGAACTGCACAGAGTGCCTGGAGGCAAAGAAGGGAAATGAATGGCTGTTGTAGTGGACTGGCCTCTACTGTGGGCAGTTTGGCTGGCGCAACCAGAGGCTAAAGCTTGAGTTAGAAAGTTGGAAGAAGACTGAGGTTAGAAAAGGATGCACTGCTACAGAACCAGGTTCATTTTGCGCGCCACATGATTATGTCAATCACCCTGACAATGAGTTTGCAAAGAGAAAGGATTTAATCACAAGGCGGCCAAGCGAGGAGGTGGGAGAATCTGCCGCCTGAAAAAGGGGTACTAAGGGATATTCACGGGATAAGGGGGTGGGGTGGTCTGAAGTGTGAGAACAGATGATTGGAGGTAAGGAGGCGTGAGGTAATTGATGCTCTGCGCAAGTGTAGCCAAGCTTCGTGCCTCTTCATATAAAGCATGTTCACAAAATGACAGCAGCCTCATCATTTGAGGGTGGAGTTTTAGCTCCTTGACCTCAAAAACGTCATTTGTCAAGCATTTGTGCAGGCCCGGTTGATGGCTTGGTGGTCTCTACTGGCCACTAGACAAGGAGTCCTAATTCCTGAAAAACAGCTCAAACATCCGTTACTATGATGACCCAGGCATCAAGGAGACGTTACTTAGAGGAATCTAGTGGGAGTCTGATAGTATATTGCCTAAGCAGCACAGTCAACAATGGGTGGGTGAACAACTAAAAGCTATAATTAGTAATTGCAAAAAAACTTTAGCTACTAGCTGCCTAATCATCAGTGGCTAACTGTTTACCAGTTTCAGTGGGGTGGTCCACTACTGTGCTAGCTTTGGGGCTTGTGATAAAGTCTGATTGAGATGCTAAAGAGGTAAAATCCCTGGGAAAGTGAAGAGAGTGAAGAGGAGGATGTTGTGGTTATTGACAGTAAAACGCAGGAAACGCCATGTGCCATCTGACACCTAATACGGAGAAAAGCGAAAGCATAGCAACAACGACCTCAGCCAGCAGGGCAGCCCCTGATCCGGGAAGGATTCATGTGAGAAAATATATGCCCGCTGAGCTTATTGATATAGCTGCCAAGTTCCGGCAAAAGGCCAGGGGAAGTACCCAGACAAGTTTAGTGAGGCTATGGGATATGAGGGAGGGGGGCGTGGTGGGGGAGAGCAATGGCATTTCTCTTAGAGGGCAGGAGGCAGAGAAAATGAGCAACATAACCACACACCCTGCCCTCTGGTAGTGCCTGCATGGTGCTCGGGGGTTTCAAGGTACTTGTTCCCTTATAGATTGGATTATTCTAGCCTGCAGGAAAGCTTGGCCCAATGAGGGGGATCTCCCTGAGCATATGGCACCCTGGAAATCTATAAAGGAGGTACAACGAATCCTTAGGGAGTTCAGAATGAGACAGGCCACCTACATCCCTGTCTTTGAAGGCTCTGATCAGGCCGCATTCACTGCAGGAATGAAAGCCAAGATACCGTAGTCCACCCCCTCCACCTGGTATGGAACGCTGATATCCATGCGGAGCCCAGCCATTGGACAAAACATTTATGATGTTGGGTAATCTATAGCTGATTATGGGAGACTGACAAATTCCAAGAATGGTACAAACCGTGGGAAAGACTCAAGATAGACAGAGAGCTAGAAAAGCCAAAAAGCTATCCCAATCAGCTGTAAAGGGTCTGGTGAAAGTAACCCGGAAGCAAATGTGGTTTGACTTCATTGTGGCTGGGACTCCACCTGAAAAGGTAGACCACAATCCAACACTGTGTTGGTCAGCCTGTGGAGAGCCTTAAAACCTGAACAACAGTTCAGATCTGCCCCACTTGCCCCTACCCTCCCTAATGCCCCACTTGCTCCAGCAGAGGCCTCAGGGATACAGTACTCTTTGGGGTGGGTGCCTATCATGCTCCGGGTATAGGATGCAGGCCAAGATTGCCTTCGGGTGAGGGCCATTGGAGACTATCGGAGGCCTCATGTTGAGCTCACTATTCACCGATCCTCCAGAAGTAAACCAAAGATGATGGCTCTGGTTGACACCAGAGCCGAATGTTCTCTAATACATGGTAACCCTCAGAAGTTTTCTGGCCCCCTCAGTGCCATCGATGGTTACAGAGAGCAAACAGTTATGGTCAGGAAGATCCCTTTGACACTGCAAATTATGTGTTCTCCCCCATGAGAATATGAGGTTTGTGTCTCTCCAATACCAGAGAACATATTGGGCATTGATATCCTACAAGGTCAAACTCTGCGAACTTCTATTGGTGAATTCCACCTCCGGGTTAGAGTAATCAAACCAGTGCTGAGGGGAAACACCAACTGGGAACCAGTAAGCCTGCCGCCCCTGTGAAGGCGGTAACTGTCAAACAATATAAATTGCCTGGAGGGGGCATAAGGAAATAAGAGAAACTATCCAAGAACCACACTGGGTGAATATTGTATGCCCTGCCCATAGTGCTTTCAATAGCCCAATACGGCCAGTAAAAAAGCCAGATGGTTCATGGCAAATGACTACCGAGAATTGAACAAAGCCATCCTCCAGCCAAGCGGCTATGCCCAACGTTGCCACCATCTTAGATACCTTGGTCATGGTCCTAGGAGTGTACCATGCTGTGCAAGACTTAGCAAATGCTTTTTGCAGTATACCCCTGGCTGCTGAGTCATGAGATCAATTTGCCTTCATGTGGAAGTGGCAACAGTGGACTTTTCGAATGCTTCCCCAAGCTTACCTGCACAGCCACACAATAAATCATGAGATGGTAGCCCAAGATCTGTCCATGTTCTTCCCCACCTCAGTAAAATGGGCCCATTACATTGATAATATAATGTTAACATGTGAAGACTTGCCTTTGCTGCAGAATACTCTGCAGTCTTTGCTGGAACATCTGTGAGGAAGAGGATAGGTGGTGAACCCACAGAAAATTCAAGGCCCAGGCACTGCCATAAAGTTTTTGGAAATTGTATGGTCACGTAAGACACACATTGTCCCAGAAACTGTGACTGACAAGAGGCAAGCCTATCCAACCCCTAAGAATGTAAAAGAGATATAAGCCTTTATAGGGATTTTTGGGCTTTGAAGGACTTTTGTTCCCCACCTGGCACAGTGCCTCAGTCCGTTATACTGCCTGGTGAAGAAAGGGCATGTGTGAGACTGGGGATCAAAACAACAATTGCCTTTGAAAAAGCAAAAAATACTAGTGAAGCAGATTAAAGCTCTGATGTCTGTGACTCAGGAAGGCATGGGTTGGGTGCTGGGGCAGAGATAACAGAAGGAGAGAGTACCCCTAGGATTTTGGTCCCAGCTCTGGAAAGGGGCAAAACCCACTATACCTCCATAGAGCAACAGCTCCTAGCAGTGTACACAGTGCTCCTCCAGGTAGAGCCTCTCATGAAGGAACAGAATACCATGGTAAGAACTTCCCTTCCTATTAAGGGGTGCCTCATACTCCCATGTTGACTAAGTGCCATGCTTATTTGCAGCGGAGGAGCACCCTGTTCGCCAGCCCACTGTCTCTAGAAATGCGGGTGCTACTAGGCCCTGTAGAGAGGGATTGGGAGACATTCCCACTGATACCTGGTATACAGATGGGTCTAGTCGGGGCAACCTGTCCACGTGGACTGCAGTCGCTATTCAGCCCAACACTGATACCACCTGGATGAAAACAAGAACAAATTGTAGCAGCCAGCGGGCAGAACTCAGAGCGGTTTGGCTGGTGATCGCTCATAAGCCCTGGTCGTTAACCCTTTGCACTGACGGTTGGGCTGTTCTAACGGGATTAACCCTATGGTTTGGACAATGGGAAGCCAAGGGGTGGATGATCATGAATAAGCCTTTGTGGGGTCAGGATACGTGGAAAGGTTTGGGTTCACCTGCAAGGTCCTGAGGCAGTCCTCATTGTCTTCCACATCCCAGCTCATACGGCACTGATGCCCCCAGGCAATCGGGGAGCTGATGCCCTAGCTTGGGTACAAGCCCTAGCAACTGACCCTTCAGTAGATACAGCAGATTGGGTGCGTAGAGAACCGCCACTGTAGCACCTGGTGGGGTGGAGTATTGCCAAGGATGCCAGATTGCCCTTGAAATACAGTGACTTAACGCAGTAACAGCATGTTCTGTGTGTTCTAAACAACACCTAAGGCAACTGCCAAAGGAGTCTGGGGCTATCCACTGGAGCTCCCAATTGGTGAGTGATTGGGAAATTGATTACATTGGCCCCCTTCCTCCTAGTGAGTGTTCTAAACATGCCTTGGTTTGTGTGGACACTGCATCCAGTTTAACTCAAGCTTTCCCCTGTTGCCATGCAAACCAGGCTGCCACAATTAGGGGATTAGAGATGCTGAGTACCATGTATGGATACCCTCATTGAATAGACAGTGATCAGGGGTCACATTTCAAAGGTTATGATGTGCAAGACTGGGCAAAAGAAAACGACATTGAATGGAGATTCCATCTCCCCTATAAGCCATAAATAGCAAGATTGGTAGAAAGAAAGAGTGGAATATTAAAGCAGCAGATTAAACCAGGTGAACTAAAGCACTGTCCCAGGCTTCAATACATTTGAATGACCAACCAGCAGGGCCCGTTGCCCCATATGCCAGACTGGGGACCCCTGCTGAGACACCCAATGCCATAAAGGTATGGAAGTCACAGGAAGAAACCATTGCCCTGACTCTCACTGTGGATCAACGTGTTGTGCTGCTGAGAACACCAAGCCCCATCACGCCTGGGTGAGGCATTATCTACTGGAATTGGCAATGGGATGTCCCACTGGGATGGGTGAGTGACTTTGCACCCCTGGGTGAAGGGGAACTACTCAATCTCCTCTGGAATCCCGTTGTCCTGCTGTAAGCCGAACCTGTTGAAACACACTATATCTAGAATGGAACACATACCATTGGAAGAGGGGAGGAGATGGGGGTCCTGGTCTGGCATATCCCGCCTCTAGTCCATCTCCTCACACCTGACAGTGCTGCCTTCCCTGGCCAACATGTGTGGTATGCACAACCAGGTCAAATTCCTAGAGCTGCAGCCACATTAATATCTAAGGATAAGGCCACAAGTATAATTGTTATAGAAGGGGAAGATCTTCCCACACAATTTCCTACTAAATATCTATCTTTTTGAACTTAGACCTCTACTGCTCCTGTGGTATGTGGTCACAGGACGGGCACCTGATGGAAATATCTTTCTCCAGTGGGCCCACTTATATGCCCAGAAAAGGAATCAATCCAATCATTGAGTATACGGGCAGCTGCCCCTCTCTAGCTCTTCAGGATTGCCATGATGGGTATCACCACTCCAGGGAGGGGATTGGAAGGCCCTAAAGCAGTATATTAAAGAAGAACAAGCTAGGACTAGTACTCTTAATTCCACTGATATTACCAATACTGATCCAGAAACCTGGCTTGTAGCAAAAACTATCAGTAACGCTGGGCATGAGTATTTTTTTTCCTGTCAATCAAACTACACAGGCAGCCCATCAAACTGCTAACTGGAAGAGTCCTAAAAATACCACCATTAGAGCCATGGGTGACTATGCTCAGATTTGGGATGAGTTCACATGGTTTACCCTCAGTTATGAACATGTGAGCACCCGGGCAATTCTATGTTGGGAATAGAAAAATCACTCTAAACAGAATGAACCAATTGCACCAGGGATATGGGATGGATATCACTGGAACTTTGTAGTCATTCTGTCACATGAAAGGATAGCAACTGGTTTGGCACTGATTGATCGCACTGCCCAGGTATTTATTGGGTAGCCCCAAATGGGACCCAATAGTTGTCTGGCACAAATCTTTGGCTGTGGCTTCCACCTGGGTGGTTGGGCCGCTGCATCCTGGGTTTTCCCTGGGCACAGGGCAGAATCCACCCCATGGTAACAAAAATTGCCAACCTCCCTCTCCTCAAGGCCAGATGGGCGTGTTCTGTTTTCCACTGGTGTGATCATTTGTCCACCATCTTTGTTCCCTTCATTGGCCTGGAGGACATCATTGCACACATAGAAGTCCTTACTAAACTCACTCAGCAAGGCTTAAATGATAGCTGACAAAGTCTATCTTTATTGAACATAGAAATGTCTCAAATGAGAAAAGGTGTCCTCCAAAGAAGAGTGACCTTGGGCGTTATTACGGCATCACAAGGAAGCACTCGTGTCATTACCCAAACACATCGCTGAGTGTTCGTACCTGATGAGTCTGCTAATATATCATCTTTATTAAATCACATGAAGACATAAGTGAATGCCCTGAGTGATCCAACCCCCAGCTCATGGGACTTAATAAATCAGTGGTTTGGATCATGGGGCTCTTGGTGAAAAAAATTATGACTTATTTTGGGAATCGTTATCTTGATCTGTATTTTCCCTTGCATGTACCTCTTACTTTTGTGGTATCTGCCTCCAGTGCAGTCAGATAGCTGCCAAATGAGTCACCTCCATGCTGGTGAAACCCCTTGCTGACCGCTCAAGGCACATTGCAGAAGAGGGGGGCACATAAGATCGCAAGAGCTGGTCACAAGGGGTGGAGTGTTGGAGGAGGTCATCAAGAGGATGTGACCACCAGTTGACCCACGAGCTGGACCCAGGCAATAGGAGGCTCTTCACTACCCCTCTCTCCTTGGAATGTGTGTCCTGCCCACTGTTTCCAAAGTGGGAGATGTTTTCAAGGATGTAGCCTTGAGAGAGCAAGGTGTTGTTGAGACCATCTGGACGATATACATGAGTAGAACCGAGTTAAGGCCTCTATATAAACTTGCAAGATTTTGGTGAGCAGGTGCAGAGAGATTCTACTTGTCTTGCAGCTGTCCGAGACAAGCCTCGTATGTATGTAAATCCCCTTGTTTATTAAACCTGCCACCTACCAATCTGGCAGAGTGTGCCTTTTTTTCTCTCTCTTTGTCCTCCATATACTGGGCCCAGTTTCAAATTTCACCCGGGGGACTCCCAAAGTTTGAACCAACACGGTTTCTCTTCATATCTTTGTATATCAGGGAGGTAAATCTTTTTCACAGATTCTGATTCCCCCTTAGGTCTCATTGACCAGAACTGAATCAAATTCCATTCCCTGATCACATAGAGCGCTGAGAAAGTGAGTATTTGCTTTTTGCAGGCTTAATAGTAGAGGTATCTGCGACAGCCAGGAAGAAGGTGGCCGGGCTAGTGTCTGTTGGGTAGGCTACTCGCAGTGTTTGGCAAACGTTATGCTTGAAGAATAAGCTGTTGGCAAAGTTCCTTTATCAAGGGACAGCTTGGACATTGTGTACACAGTGGAATAGCAATGGCTAACTCGTGTGTGGCAGAGTAAACATGTCACTTTACACTTAGATTCAGTCACTGATGTGGGAAGTCTGAGGCAGCCCTAGGCTCTTTGCAGTGCGTATATGGGGAGAAGTGCTTGATGATTTTTTGTTTATTACCGATACTCCAATAACTGAAAAGGAGATTGGTTGCTTGTGTGTAATTAATGTTCATCTTGTGAGTGGCAGAAAAGGGGGTGGGATCATTGCTGATGGAGCACCAGCCTAAAGCGGCTAGTCTACATGCACTTTATTCGTAGAGGTTGGGGGAGTTAACAATATGCCCTTCCCCCTTGATTCAGTGCTGAAGGAGAGAGAATAGTGAATCTGATTAAATCATGGCCACTAGGTATTCATCTTTGCAGTGCCGTATGGAGAAATAGGTAAGCAGGGGATCACTTTCATACTAAAGCAATGTCAGGGAGAAATATGGTCACATAATTTTTTTTTCCTGTGAGGAAGATTGGCCCTGAACTAACATCTGTGCCAATCTTCCTCTATTTTTTGTATGTGGGACGCCGCCACAGTATGGCTTGATGAGCGCTGTGTATGTCCACGCCGGGGATCCGAACCTGCAAACCCTTGGCCGCTGAAGCGGAGCAGGTGAACTTAACCACTACACTACTGGGCTGGCCCCAATTTAATTTTGATTTTTATTTTAAATTCTGGTAAAATACACATAACAGAACATTTCCCATCTTAACCACTTTTGAGTGTACAGTTCAGTAGTGTCAAGTATGTTCCTATGGTTGTGCAACCATTACCACTGTCCATCTCCAGAACTCTTTCACCTTGCAAAATTGAACCTCTGTACCCATTAAACAGCAACTTCCTATTCCCACCTACCCCAGTCCCTGGAAACCACCATTTTACTTTCTGTCTCTATGACTTTGGCTATTGTTAAGTACCTCACATAAGTGGAATCATAACAGTGTTCGTCTTTTTGTAACTGGCTTATTTTACTTAGCATAGTTATCTTCGGGTTTTATCCAGATTGTAGCAGGCGTCAGAATTTCTTCCTTTTTTAATGCCAAATAATATTCCATTCACATTTTATTTGTCTATCAATGGACACTTGGGTTACTTATACCTTTCAGCTTTTGTGAATAATACTGCTATGAACACGGGTGTACAAATAACTCTTCGAGATCCTGCTTTCAATACTTTTTGGGTATATACCCAGAAGTGGAATTGCTAGATCACATGGTAATTCTATTTTTAATTATTTGAGGAACCACCATACTGTTTTCCATGGCAACTGCACCATTTTACATTTTTACTAACAGTGCCCATGGGTTCAAATTTCTCCATACCCTTGCCAACACTTGTTATTTTCTTTTCTTTTTTTTTTTTTTTTGTGAGGAGATCAGCCCTGTGCTAACATCTGCCAATCCTCCTCTTTTTTTGCTGAGGAAGACTGGCCCTGGGCTAACATCTGTGCCCATCTTCCTCTACTTTACATGGGACGCCGCCACAGCATGGCTTGCCAAGCAGCGCATCAGTGCACGCCCGGGATCCGAACCGGGGAACCCCGGGCCACCGCAGCGGAGTGCGTGCACTTAACCGCTTGCGCCACTGGGCTGGCTCCTTTATTTTCTGTTTTGTTTTGTTTTGTTTTTTACATTTCCCTAGTGATTAGTGATGTTGAGCATCTTTTCATGTGCTTGTTGGCTATTTGTATATCTTTAGATATACATATATTCACGTCCTTTGCCCATTTTTTTTTTTTGTGAGGAAGACGCCGTGAGCTAACATCCGATGCCAATCCTCCTCTTTTTTTCTGAGGAAGATTGGCCCTGGGCTAACATCCGTGCCCATCTTCCTCTACTTCACATGGCACGCCGCCACAGCATGGCCTGACAAGCAGGTTTGAACCTGAGAACCTCGGCCGCCAAAGCGGAGCGCGTGCACGTTAACTGCTACGCCACCGGGGCGGATCCTAAATATTTCTTATTATAAGTCACAATATCACAGTCCAACTCCTGGATGTGGATCCCTTACAGCAAAACAATCATAAAAGTCAAAAGATACTGGTACATTACTAGAATCCCATTTAGTCAGTAATAACTGTTCAGTCCATCATCATATGGTATGAAAATGTCTCCCAGGGTGAGGCCACTCAGGTTTGCAGCTTCCGTTCAATCTTGTCAGGTTCCAAAAGCAGTCTCAGCAATACATGGCTTCATCCTCTCAGACATCTGGTATAATCGAGCTGAGAGACAGTATCATCTCTAGCTCTGAGCCTCTTTCAAGGCGTTAATGTAATATTGGATCTCCCTCATTACAAACCCATTTATTCATTCTCTTACCCTCAGCTACTATTTTTCCTTCCTCATTTATATCCCGAATTTTCCCATCTTTGGAAGAGATGAGAGGTTCGGCCACTGTGTTGGTCTAGATCGCAGCAGCAACACTAGTCTAGCAAGCACCTCCCCTCAGTCCACTCCTGTTCACATAGGGTGAGGGGACACAGGTGCAGAACCAGTGGGCTATCTTTAGCACCAGGCAATAGAGCTGTATTCACTGTTAGACCCAATTTTGCCAGATGTGGTGAAGGCCCATCCTGCCCCATCAGGCCTTTAGGAATTCTGACATAAAGGTTAAAAACACAGTTAAAGTTTCTTGCTTAGGAGTCATCCCTGCTTCCAGCCCTTGTAGTTGCAGCCCTGGTCCTGTGACCACTGCATCAAGTAGGGGCAAAAAGGAAAAAAGTTGAAGTGATGCAGGGAAGAGAGAATACCAGCACCTTCTCCCACTCCTCTTCCCCAGATCCATCAGAAAAACAGAGAAATCTATCCAGTGGGGACACTCCTTTAGCCCCACTCATGTTTGTGTTGGGTGTGGGCACACACTCCTGAAGGTGTGTCAGCCAGCCCTTCATGCCTTTATTTCCCCTTTTTAGACAGCCAATGTTTTAATTGCCCGTTCCAATTCTCTATCAGACTAGTACTCTGAGGAGGATCTCTCTCTGCCCCATGTTGGACATTATAGGCTGTAAAGTGAGTTCCTTGGTCTGAAGAAATGATGGTCGGCCATCCAAATCGCTGCAATATCTTCTGTTCTGGATCTTTCCTAATACTCTGAGCATTTGCATCTACCACCCGGTAAGCAAAGCCCAGTCCCGGGTCAGAGTCTCTTCCTGGTGGGACCCATATGTAGCCCCCGAGGGCTGCCGGCATCAGTTTCACTTGCCAGCTATGTCCAGGGCCGTCCACCAGGGAATCTGCCACATCGCCATCTGCAGGATCTGTCTCTCTCGCTGGCAGACAGAAGAGTTCTTCTTGGCATTTGTGCCTCAGAGGGTGCAAGAGGAGCGTGTCTGATTCAGCCCGTCTCTGCATTGTGGCAGTGCCCCCATGTCCACTCATCTCATGGACCCACGTGGCCATCCCAAGGGAGCACACGAGGATGTCTGCTTGTCCATTCCAGTCACCTTCCAAACCTGGAATGGAGTTCTTCTGATGAGCATCGACATCTCCTACTTTAATGCACCCTCTAATTTCCAAAGGGCCGTTCCCCATACGGGCATCCCTTTAATAGGCCAGGTTTCCACTGACCTCCTGCCAGGCTGTTGGCCATTATCATGAGTCAGTAAAAACCCAAACATAGGAGCTTTTTTCCACTGTTCAATCCTCCCATCACTGCTGGGAAAACAGCACACAATTCAACCCACCAGGCTGATCTGTTTTTACCTTCTTGGATCAGAGTGGTGGCCTTCCAAACAGAATGTTGTCCATTCACTGTGGAATTGCCGTCCACCAGCCAAGCAGCTCTTTGTCAGTCAAGAGCTGCTTACAGGGCACTGTCCACGTGACACCAGAATCCAGCAGCTCCTCACACGGTTCCAGAGTCAGTCCTAGGGGAAAAGAGGCTCCCTGCTCACGAGTATCTCCTCCTTGCATTCTCCCTATAACAAGACTCTGTATGACAAATTTCCATTTTGTTATGGAATTTTTCTGGGCACCATCATCCCCATTAAAGTGTTTCAATTTTCGAATCCGAAGTTCCAGTAGCCATTGCTGGGAGGTGCTCACAGGCTTTTGCCATAGGCTCCAGCCTGTGCTCCACATAGGGCCATTGCACTGAGAATTTGTCCCTACCAGCACTCCAGCTTCTCTTCCACACTGTGTGGGTCCGGGCAATCTTACTGGTTCCCGTTTAGCATGGGCAATCACCATTGCTTGAAGGGTGGATTTACATACCTTCTGTTTTACAGTGTTAGGTAGAGGAAACCTTCCCCAGCATGATACAATATCCATCCCCATAATACAGTCAGGTAAAACAGATGCAACCACTTCACACAAAGCCTGTTCAAACATACTGCCCACCTACAAAACCAGAAACCCGTTTAAGAGGCAAAGCGTTTACTTGGGATCAAAGAATTGCAATTCGGGGAGCACAGATTCAGATAGAAACCCAAATAATGTCCTGATTACAGGAGAGGCACTAAGGGTTTTTACAGGAAAAAGAGAGGAAGATGAGGTAAGTTGTATTAGGGAAGAGTTCATTAGTGCTAGATGAGCTAAGGCTAGGTTTCTGGTTCATAGATTGGCTTGAGATTCGGTCATCAGGCAAAAGGCTAGACTTGTTCTTCATTGATTGGTTAGTGATTCAGTCATCAGCAAAGTTCAGTTTCATCAGTTCTTACAAATAGGATATTCTTGTCCTTACTGACTTCTTGGAATGTTGGTGATTTGGTTCAGTTTGGAAGATAAAGAAAACAAAATGTGCAAGGCAATTCCTCTGAAATGGCTACCCTGGCTCTATTTTAATATGTCTCTACTCATGCCATCTTTCACAATACCAATTCTCCTACAAACTTTTACCTTTTTTCTTTTTTTTTTTGTGAGGAAGATCAGCCCTGAGCTAACATCCGTGCTAATCCTCCTCTTTTTGCTGAGGAAGACCGGCTGTGAGCTAACATCTACTGCCAATCCTCCTCCTTTTTTCCCCAAAGCCCCAGTAGATAGTTGTATGTCATAGTTGCACATCCTTCTAGTTGCTGTATGTGGGACATGGCGTCAGCATGGCCGGAGAAGTGGTGCGTCGGTGCGCGCCTGGGATCCGAACCCAGGCTGCCAGTAGCGGAGCGTGCGCACTTAACCTCTAAGCCACAGGGCCGGCCCCCAAACTTTTACCTTACCTCCATCAACCCTTACTTTCCTAACCATAGCCTCTATTAGGACTTCATCTACAGGTTTTGGTCTTACAATACTGGTAGGGGAATTGTTCCCCAGCCAGACATAATATGCACTCCCATAAAACATTCGGGTAAAGTTGACATAACTTCTTTGCATAATATCTGCTTAAACATTCCAACTTTCATAATCCCATCAACCATTACATTTTTCCATTCTCTCATTCTAACTGTAGCCCGAGTGAGGGCTTCACTGGTGGGTTTTGGTATCACAGTTCATGGGACTCCGATATCAAGGAGTCCTGGAGACTTCTCTTCCCCACCCCCTGACCATTTTACTCACTCTTGGGCAAAAGGCTTTGGGTCTTCAGGGAAGGGTTGAGCCAAGGGACCCCGGCCCTTTTGCCAATCTTTAACCTGGTTAATCTGTCTAACCATTGCCCAAGCGATTGCTGGTCAGATTTCTCATTGTAAATTCTGCTTTCTGGCTTTTTAAATTTCTCCAAAATCATCTAAAGATTTCCCCCTGCTGGGACGAGTCCCGTGACTCTCCCCTTTCTGTTTCCTCCTTGTTTCCTTCCTATCAATATTTGCTTTATTCACCTTATTTCTTAATAACCATTTAAAAATTTCCACTTTATTGGGAAGTCCCGTGACTCTCCCCTCAGCCTCTTCCCTTCTCTTGTTAATTAAACTAATGTTTTTATTAGCATCTGTAAGACCCATGAGACAGCTTCCCAAACAGTCCCTCAGTTTCCAACCTTGAGGTAATGTGGGGTGCCCATGTGAAAGGGCCCCCTTAACCACAGCATTTACCATCACCTGGGTAATGGGCATATTTAGCAGGTGAATATCCCGGTCATCATAAAGCCGGTCCCACGTGGCTTGCGTATGAAGCATATCAGCTGCTTTATCTCGCGTATTTCACTTGGCATTTGTAGAAGGAGATGGACAGTCCCAATTCTCAGGGTAAACAGACCGTATGGTGGCTTTTATCCAGTCCACCAGGCTGGCTATTCCCCTGGGACTAACCTCCTGATATCAGCTCAATACAAAGTTGACATAAGGGAAGCCATATGGTAGAAAAGAAACCATATTGTAACTTTGGATGACCTTTGACTAACTCTGGACTTTATGGCCCCTCCCAGCTGCTGTAAGTTGATAACTTTGTTCTTCTGAGTTCCTTAGGAATGTGCTGACCCCTGGGCAGAGAGTCTATGCTGATAGCCATCATCAATGACAACTGAAAGGTCAGGGTAGAGGGCGTTGCTCCAGTCTCTGATGCATATCAAGTAAAACAAAGGACTGCCAGGAACTAAGACCAGATGGATGCCCCCACCCTGAGACCAGCTGCCTTCCCCATCCAGAGACCAGCCTCCTATATAACTGGCCTGTAGTCTTTGCTCTGTAAGACGGCTTTTTTTGGACATCAGTCAGCCATCTTCCCTCTTGCTAGCAAGCTGTAATAAAAAGTCCTTTCTTTCCTACCACCTTGCCTCTTGACTATTGGCATATCTTGCGGTGGGCAGAGGAACCCCCTTGGGCAGTAACAATTTGACGACCCAGATGGGATGTTAAGTCCTGCTCGCTGCCAGCTGACCTCGGACGGGCAACCTGTTGGTAAGTCCCTAGTGGCTGGTGAGGCTCTCTTTGTCTCGGGGAACCGCCCTTCCTGCTTTCCCATACCGACACCTGCTGCCTCCTAATGCTGATTGTGGTAGGAAGAGAAATGGCTACATCTGGTGAGTCGACAGGCTCAATCTGGAATAGGGTAAGTCGCATTGAGGACGCTCGTGAACGTTCTTCCCCTCCATCTGGGGTCCTTCCACTTACAGCAGGGCCATTTGGGGTCCAATAGGACTGTCTGGGAGCTCACTTGGAGTGGGAACAGTTATAGGACTTTATACCCCAAATCTGGGAACTAGTTCGCTGGTGTCTGGTTTTTCTGTGTCTGTGTCCGTGTCTGTGTCAGTAAATAGCTTAAAATTGGCTGTTTGAGGACTGAGTTTCTGGGTGATCGTAACAAACTCTCTACAAATTACCTTGTTTTTTATGGCCACCGTGGGAAAATTCCCCTAAAATGGAGATAACTGTAAACAGCTGGCAAGATAACCTGGGATAATTTAAAGTTAGAGTGGCCAGTTTGGGCTCCTGTTGAGTTTTGGAATCGAGAAAGATTATTTCGAAAGAAAATCGAAAAAATTATTTTTTAAATAATTTTATTTATTTATTTTTTCCCCCAAAGCCCCAGTAGATAGTTGTATGTCATAGCTGCACATCCTTCTAGTTGCTGTATGTGGGACGCGGCGTCAGCACGGCCGGAGAAGCGGTGCGTCGGTGCACCCCCAGGATCCGAACCCCGGGCCGCCAGCAGCGGAGCGCGCGCACTTAACCGCTAAGCCACAGGGCCCGTCCCGAAAGAAATCTTTAAAGAGTCAAAGGCTCCACCCCTGGGAGCTCTCCTCTGGTTTCCAGGCCTGATCACCCCGGCGACACCAAGAGAGGGTCCTCTCTTGGTGGTTCTGGTTTCTGGTCTCTATTAATCTGTTTGGGCACCTGGAGTGATTCCAGGTTGGCCCGTGGGTCATTTGACTGACAAGGCTGCAGCTTCTGGTTTTGGAGAGTCCACGCTCCACCCCTGGGAGCTCTCCTCTGGCTTCTGGTTTCAGAGAGTCCACGCTCCACCCCTGGGTACTCTTCTCTGGTTTTAGGGCACCTGGAGTTATTCCAGGTTGGCTCTGGGTCATTTGACTGAAATCTGGAACCCTGTTTTGTCTCCTGTCAAAAACCTGTTGAGCAATTTTTGGCACCTACTGAGTCAGTTATGGGGACAGGAGACCTGTAGTTTATTCTGTAAACTGTCCTGCCAGGATTGTGTGCCCCGGCACGGGAACTGTTGTTTGTGTGACCCTTATCTTGATAATCCTTGGGAAGAGGCCATGAGGGAGAGACCTGATCCCCTCTTTCCCTTCTTTGTCTCATTCGTCACCTCCTCTGTTGTCACCAAGTAGAGGTTAAGTTCAGGCTGGACCTGAGCAGAACCTGGACCTTCTGTAAAATCAAAAACTTGAAAACCTTTGCCAGGGACATAACTCTCAACCCCAGCGTTGAGAGCCCTGGCCCCCAGCCTGCTCCGGGCTTTTGCTTCTTGCCTCCCTGGCTTGCCTTGTGCTGGCTCAGGGACTAAGTGCCCGGGCTGAATGGGACTTGACTAAATCTTATAGCTATATTTATGCCTGCAGTGGGGCTCTGCACCCTTCTCTGGGCCTGCTGTCAGTGGGACACTGGCTTTACTGCCATGGGGAATGTCCCAAGCATCCCTAGAGACTCACCCCTTGGGTGCATTTTAACTAGTTGGAAACACTTTCAACTGGATGGGTTATGCCCCAAAACTCCATCTTGGAGAAAACATGAGTGGTTTCTCTGTGCCTTCGTGATATAGTTGGACAGGTAGATCAACCTATAATGTCATTTGAGTTACAACCCAATTTCTGAGAAATCAAGAGCAATTGTCCTTAAAAAATCTTTGTAAGATTGGAAATGCAGCTGTAGAGGCAGTTCAGATTCCACCCAGTCCCTTTATCTCAAAAAGGATTATCGCCTCAGGAACTAAGACCAGATAGATGCCCCCACCCTGAGACCAGATGCCTCCTCCCACAAGAGACCAGCCCTCTATGTAACTGGCCTGTAGTCTTTGTTCTGTAAGTTGTTTTTTTCGGACATTAGTCAGCCATCTTCCCTCTTGCTAGCAAGCTGTAATAAAAAGTCCTTTTTCTCCTACCACCTTGCCTCTTGACTATTGGCGTGTCTTGCGCCGGGCAGACAAACCCCCTTGGGCAGTAACAGTCCTGTGTGTCTGGGTGACCTATAGCCCTTGGTGATTGCTCCATAGGGAGCTGCGGGTCCTACACCAGCCCAAACATGCTCTTCCACTCTGCAGCACCCAAAACCAAAGACACAGCCCCAACTCATTACCCTCACCGTCCATTTTAGTGAAGGTCCCTCAGGAAGCTGATGATGATACCAATCTGCGAAATGCAACAACTTCTTCACACTGTACCCCCTGGTTTCAGTAGTTTCTTGGTTTTGTTCTTCCCCCGCATTGACTATCTTCTTGGTGACCAGAGGTCTTCGAGGTACTTTCTGTTGTCCCTGCACAATTTTTAGATTGGGGGACTGCTTTGAGGCTAGTGGCCCAAGCTCAGACTCACTGAAATCTGAGCTGAGTTTAGCATCAAGGCCCAAAACAATTTTCTTTTACTTTCATTTTAGCTGTTACGGATAACAATACCCAAGGGATTGTATGTTTGGCATGCTTCTTATTATTTTGCATTTCCTTACATATTCAACAAGCCAACTCCTCAGGAGTCGAGTTTACTACCATTTCTAAATTCTATTGGTAAATTTTTCCTTTAGTAACCAATCACAGCACAGCTGCAATTTCATAGTATGGGTGACTAGGGGAGCCATCCAGGGATCAAAGTTTCTTCACCCCTGCCCTTTTATCCTTTCTTTTTCCAAACCACATGTTTCTGTGAGCCAGGGCCATTTTAGCAAACCCCACTCCTGACACAACTAAGGGTTCTGAACACCCCAGTTCCATTGAGGGATGTGTGTGTGTGTGTCTGTGTGGTTTTCCCCACCACCAAGCAATTCTCTAACATAAGCAGGCTGCCCTACAATTCAACTCAATTTTGATACTATCTACTTGAAGATAGCATCAGAATCCATAGGTTAAGGGTTCAATTCTACAAGACTACCTCCCACTCCCACTTCAGAGGCCAATTGCAAGGCCAGGTTATCACCTGTGCTTCTGACTGACCGGCTATAGATTGAAGGTTCCAGCCACCCCTCCTCCTTGGGTTTGGTTAATTTGCTAAAGTGGCCCACAGAACTCAGAGAAATATTACTTACTAGATTATTGGTTTATTACAAAAGGGTGTAACTCCTGGAAGAGATGCATAGGGCAAGGCATGGGGAAAGGGTGAGAGCTTCCATGTCCTCTCCAAGAATGCTACTGTGGGGGACGAGGGAGAATCCCCCTCTGCCCTTTCCCTTAAGGTTCTTATGGCTGGCCAAATAATTAACAAGACAGGTTAGCAGGAGAAAATAATACCAAGTTTAATAACATGTATACATGGGAGAAACCAGGGACACTGAGTTTCTTAACACAATAGCAGAGATTCTCATCTTAAATATCATCTTCAGCTAAAGACAAAGGAGGATGTTGGAGGTATGGGGAGTCAGTTACAGGAGATTACCACTTAAAGCACAGTAAACACGAGTAAGGTTATTATGCAGATTTAAGGCCTCACCTTCCACATTGATAAGTTTCTAGAAATGAGGTCATCTCCCCTCTTCCCAATACAGAGAGGGAGATACCTTTACAAATGGAGATTTCCCTTTTAAATGTAAATGTTTGTCTGGCAACTCCTTGCAAGGCCATCTAGAGAATGTGCCCAGAGAGACAGAATTTTTGATAAGATGGGCTTGTTGGTGCCTTTCCTATTGTAACATCTATTTTACATTATATTACAGCCATCAGATAGTAACTCCTTCCTGGAACAGATCTTCTATGTCAAATTCTTTAGACAGTTAGTGGGGGAGGTCAAATGTCCATCAGAGAAAACAATCAAGATAAAGAGATATATTTCAGGGTGGCCAAATCTTGATCTCCCACACTACTCTCCCTAAATCTCCACATGTTCACCAACCCAGATGCTCCCTGAATCTTGTCCCTTTGGGTTTTTATGGAGGTTTCGTTACATAGGCGTGATTGAGTAAATCATTGGCCATTGGTGATTGATTCAACCTCCAGCCCCTGTCCCCTCCCAGAAGATGAGGAGGGTTGGGACTGAAAGTTCCAATCACATGGTTGGCTCTACTGGCAACCAGTCTCCATCCTTAGGTACTTTCCAAAAGTCATCTCATTAATGTAACAAAAGACACCTTTATTGCTCTCATCACTTAGAAAATTTCAACAGGTTTAGGAGCTCTGTGCCAGAAATGAGGATTAAGACCAAATAAACATTTCTGACTATAAATTACAAGATCACCAGCTTTAAAAAAATCTCCTGAGAGTTGGTGGTTCTCCTGTGTGGAGACCTCATTAAGTGCCCTGAGGATGTCCAGAGTTGAGGCACATCACCTACAGCAGCTGTCGGAGGAGTCCGAGTCTTGGCAGCTTCAGCACCGGGGTTTGGAGAAAGACACTTTCATGGCAGTGTGTGGTTTTTGCAAGTACTTGAAAATCTTTCTGCAATTTGCCCTTATTGTTCTTTAAAAATGAGTGGAAAACAAAAAACTTTTGCTGAGACAAGTGATAATACAATTGAGGCAAAGTTGGAAATCTTTTTAGTTGCTGAAATCAGCAAAATGTTAGCCTCAAGCCTTGCTTATGAAGGGAAGTCCAAAATTAAAGATTATGTAAGAGGGGCTGGCCCGGTGGCGTAGTGGTTAAGTTCACACGCTCTGCTTTGGCTCCTGGGGTTCGCAGGTTCGGATCCTGGGTACAAACCGATGCATCGCTCATGAAGCCATGCTGTGGCAGGCATCCCACAGATAAAACAGAGGAAGGTGGGCAAAGATGTTAGCCCAGGGCCAATCTTCCTCAGCAAAAAGAGGAGGATTGGAAACAGATGTTAGCTCAGGGCTAATCTTCCTCACCAAAAAAAAAAAAGGATTATGTATGAAATGTGGTATCATTCAAGATCGTGTCTAAAAGATGAAGTGTGGTGAAGATGGAGGAAATGAAGAGGTCTTTAAAATTTGGATTGAGGAGAACCATTAAAAGATTATTTTGTGGTTCCAAACACAGAGAGTTGTTCACAGATCCACAGAACTGATGACAGGATGCTGTTTGTTACAGATCCCTCAGCAGGAGAGGGAGAAGACTATTGCCCAACTTGGCCTTGACAATCTTTGCAGAAAGTAGATAAGTCTGCCTCAAAGTCAGTAATCACAACCTTGGGCCCCGTTCCCTACAAGGGCACCATCAATACCTTTCCCAAGTGTCTAATTAGTTTCTTCTGTTCATTAAATATCAGCTCGAGTAAACTGAGCTAGAATTTTTGTTTAGAAAACTATTTTATATTGTCTATACTTATACATTCAATATACATTTTAAGTGTTTTAAATAACTGTCACATATACACTTAAACTAATTTATGCCATAGTTAGGGATTTTGTCATATATTCTAACCGTCCAAGTCTACTCCTGGGCTTTCAGACATTGGATTTTTTTTCACGTTTCTGGGAAATATTTAATTATGCTTAACTGTGGAATATTGAAAACACGCAGAAAGTTACAGAGAGTAAATAACAACCTCTCATTTATTTAACCCTCCCCAAATTAACAAATGCTAAAATACTAAGTGTTGAATCTTAAAATTAACAAATGTTAGTTCCCTCCCCACTCCACCAGAGGCGATCACTCTTCTGATTTCTATCTTCATAGATTAGTTTTGCCTGTTCATATGAAAGGAATCATACGTTATGCATCCTGGTGTCCAGCTTCTTTCACTTATGATAGGTTCAGATTCATCCATGTTGTTACATAGATCTGTTACTTATTGCTGACTAGTAAGTCCATTGTATAAATTTACCAGTTTGGTCATCTGTTCTCCTCTTGATGGCATCTGCTTTTTCAAACAACACTCTCACCTGTGCCGTTCCTCCCCCCACCCCCCCAACACTGCCATCTGAGGCTGTGGTCTGCCTCTCTCCAGGCTCACATCCATGTAGTGGGGCCTCTATAGCCATCTGTTCTGCTCCTTCCACTCATACGCAGCTTGGCTTCTGAGGCTACCAGGGACCTATCCGAGAGCTACCAGGACCCCCTGGGTACCAACTGGGCCTCAAGGGCTGGGGGAAGGTGGTCTTCTGGGACAGCCAGGCCCTGAAGAAGGAAGCCAGATCCCTGGAGGTGATGATGGTGGGAGAGTATGGGGGATCCTCCCCAAGGGTGTCTTTGGCCTCCTGCCCCTGCCTCTGTTCTATGATTAACCAAAGACTTCCTCATTGTGCCTTCCTCCCACCCTTCGGGGCCCTGAGTCATTATTTTAACTCTCCCCTGAGACACTGAGCACCTTTCAGTGCTCTGTTACCCAGCCTTCTGCTTCTCCTCCAATGCACCGCTCAGTGGTGGCCTTTGGATTTATGCTCCTCCTGGGTGGTGAGTGTGGGTCCTCAGGGCTGGGAGAAGCCTTGGTGGGGGGTCTCTTTCTGGTAGGGCAGCCTAGGGGCTGGTGGTCAGCTCATACAGCTCTCAAGAGGAGCTGAAGGCAGGGAAGGGGACTAGTGTCCGGTTGGGGTTTGGTATGGAAGGAGGAATGGCCTGGAATCTGGGAAGGGGCATGCCTGAGCTATTCTCTTGGCAGCAGTGGGACATGGGCTCGTGGGTTATGCTTGGGCGGAGGATGAACTGCCTCTCCATGTTCTCCAAGGCCTCCATCTTCCCTTCCTCCCGTGGGGACCCTGGAGTGGGTGCTGTGCGGGTGAGAGGAGTCTGCCTCAGCACCCTGGGAGAGGAAGGCCACAGAAGTCATTAGGGAGGGAAAAGGTTGGATAGCATCTCCTTGTCCTGCATTGCCCCCAAGTCTTTTTTTTTTTTTAATGGTTGTTTTATTTATTTATTTTTTTTGTGAGGAAGATCAGCCCTGAGGTAACATCCGATGCCAATCCTCCTCTTTTTGCTGAGGAAGACTGGCCCTGAGCTAACATCTGTGCCCATCTTCCTCTACTTTATACGGACGCCGCCACAGCATGGCTTGACAAGCGGTGCGTTGGTGCGTGCCCGGGATCCGAGCCAGTGAACCCTGAGGCACCTAAGCAGAGCGCACACTTAACCGCTACACCATCTGGCTGGCTCCCCCCACCCCCTCCAAGTCTTGATTTCAGGTAGGCTGTCCCACCGCTGCCAAGAGAATAACCCAGAAGTTGAAAACTGTATCGGGACCACATTTGTGTGTCATTTAAAAAAATCAGTCGTTTGTCAGTTAAAAATCAGATTTCACACAGAAATCCAGATTTCCAGCTTCTCTTGAGAAATGAGAAGGGCTGGCGGCTCTGGGTACTAGAGCCTGGGGATGGCTCCCTCCTTTAGAAGGGCCACAGCTCTAAGTGCCCATCATTCCTGGTGCTCACACCCACCCACTTCACTCACTGAGGTCACCTGCCTGGACCCTGAGGCACTTGGGTCTGAGACCCTTGGTGTCCTGCTACTTGTCAGATCATAGGGGCTGCTTTCAGACTCAGAAACAGAAGGATTCTTTGAGAGGAAGACGTAGGACGTGAGGCTCCCTTGCATCTGGCCATTGTAGGGTCCCGACACCCTAAACACCTGGCCTCTTCTCAGAACCCCTGGTTCAGGTGTCTGGACCGTCCCTGTCACTGCCTGGCCTGATGATTGACCTCCTTAGAGCTTCCCTACTCTTGGATTGGAGTTGACTCCTCAATCCAGAGACAGCTGGGAATTCTAAGAGGAATGGGGAGGAAAGGTGGCCACTTGGCAGCAGGAGAGTCAGAAAAGGCCCTTGAAATGTAGAAATCTTCCCCTGAGGCTTTCAAGCTTAGCCACCAGGGAGGGGCATGTGGTTGGTCAAGGATCAGGAGAGTGGGTTGGAATCCTGGCTGTGTCAGTGTGGTTCTGGGTCAGACAACAAATAGTAATTAGTCACCTGCCGAGGGCCAGGCATTGCACAGGCACCGAGACAAGACAGATGCTGTCCTTGGCTGTCAGAGCCTGGTGCCAAGGGATGGGGACATAGCAAATATGTAATTATAAACAATTAATCACAGAGCTCTAAGGCTGTTCCCCAATCTGGACCTTAGGGTCTCCGTATAATAAAAAGATGGAGCAGGACAGCCTTTAAGTTGGGTGACCATACGTCCTGGTTTGCCTGGGGCAGTGCCAATGTCCCTGGTGTCATTATTAATGGTACCCCATTCATTCTCAGACGGTCCCAGTTTAGACAGTAAGTTGTAAGGTCACTTTATCTTTTTTTTTTTTTTTGAGGAAGATTGGCCCTGAGCTAACATCTGTTGCCAATCTTCCTCCTTTTTTCCTTTTTTCTTCCCAAAACCCCAGTGGATAGTTGTTTGTCATAGTTGTACATCCTTCTAGTTGCTCTATGTGGGGCGCTGCCTCAGCATGGCTTGATGAGCGGTGCGTAGGGCCGCGCCCAAGATCTGAACCAGTGAAACCTGGGCCGCCGCTGCGGAGTGCGCGAGCTTAACCATTATGCCACCGGGCTGAACCCCGGTCACTTTATCTTTAAGAGACTTTCCTGAGCTAACATACCAGGAGGTGACTGGCCTAATTTCAAATGGTGGATGTCTGTTAAAGTGTCCTTGACGGGGCATTTCTCTGGATTGTTGCCTTTTGCCTTGTGGTTTGATTCTTTTCGAGGGAGGGAGAGAGAGGGGAACCACGCAGATGGCAAATCAGGAAACAAAGAAGAGAACACCCTTCTCCAGGGCAGATGGGGAACCAAGGCTGGGGTGGGGTGGGCATCAACACCCCAAGCAGCCAGGGGTCCAGAGGAGAAGGGGCTTCTCTGACTGCCCCTCCCACCCCACCTCCCCATATTCCTCAGTCCTGGCTTCTTATGGATTCAACTTGGATGTGGAGGAGCCCAAGGTCTTCCAGGAGGACGGAGCTGGCTTTGGGCAGAGTGTGGCCCAGTTTGGCAGATCGAGGTAGGCCCCCCGACTCCCTCCACCTCCATCCCCTCGACCTGCAGGCTGGTGGCTGCGTGTGGCACACCCGGGAGGTGTCCTGGAGGAAGGGCAGCATGGGCAATAAGCCTGACCACGACTCCTCCAAGGCCTTTGACACTACGAACCCCAGGAAGGGCCACAAACTCTGGGCAAGACACTGCCTTGGGAGGGAGGCCTTGAATCTGCCCTCCAAGCAGGGCTGGCTTCCCGGCATGTGACAGCGCAGTCACCCGTGCGCTTGGGCTCTGGCACTTGCAGTCTCCCTCTTGAAATTATTAATGATTTCATCTTTGCAATCGTGTTTTGTAAGTAAAGATGCCCCACCCCGCTGGGGGCTTACAGCCTTGGCTCACATGCGGCCCAGCCTCTTACTGCCTCCCAGGGAAGGGTTCTCAGCTGCCCGGCCCCTGCCCCCTGCCCAGTGACACTGGCATGAGAAAAACCCCTGGGTTTCCTTGGGCCCTTCCTGATCCCCCAAGACTCAACAAATCCAGAGATACCCACTGTCCTTTCTCCCTCGCCATCAATTTGTGTTCAGGCCCTATTTCTTAAAAAATGAGTATAAAATTATTGATTAACCACTGGTCACCTGTATTTACAAGAAAGTAAATACTGTATATTGGATGATATTCTGATTGCTACAAAGTTATTGTTTTTCCTGGTTTCTGCTGAATTGTAATCCAAATACTGAAAAGATTGAGACTACATGTAAGGAATGGGTTGATGTAAAGAAAAACATGTAGATCAATAGTTTAAGACTAAGAGTTTGGTTACCCATCTATGCCAGCAGGTCCCAAACTGCGACATCTCCAGCCATCTGCTTAGGTTTTCATCAGCAAGTCTAGACACACAGGGATTTCATTTTCCCAGGAAGAAATGGCTCTCTAGAAGGAAACTTTAAATGCCAATTTAACGAGACTTGCTTAGCTAATTAACTAAAATACACTGGTATTTGTCTAGTTTTCTCATCTGAGTGGAGCGGTTGTTGCTAGTGATAAAATTTTTCCAAAATTAAAAAATTCTCTCCCCTCAAGGTTTTGCAAACGAAGTGTTGCATTTATGTGACTAAAGATATAGATATAGATTCTGATACAGCTGCTTTAAATAGTCCAATTTAAGTTGTTTATATTATATTTAATTTGTCCAATTAACTATGGAATCATCTATTTGTTTTGAAAGCTTATGGCTTCAGAAATTTTTCTTTTTTTATTTTATTTTATTTTATTTATTGTTTTGTGAGGAAGATCAGCCCTAAGCTAACATCCATGCCAATCCTCCTCTTTTTGCTGAGGAAGATTGGCCCTGGGCTAACATCCGTGCCCATCTTCCTCTACTTTATATGGGACGCCACCACAGCGTGGCCTGACAAGTGGTGCGTCAGTGCGCGCCCGGGATCAGAACCTGGGCCGCCAGCAGCAGAGCGTGCACTTAACCACTATGCCACGGGGCCCGCCCTAGTAAATTTTTCCATTTGACTTGAGGTGATGTTTCTTAGGTGGCTCAGAATGATGGCAACCCAGAAACAAATGTACTTACCCATGGTTGAGGAATGCTGTTTTTGTTTTGAATAGTTTTATTTTTGGTGAATGTTAAAACCAAACCAAACCAAACCTAAACCATCTGTATACATAAATATACATATATTTACATATATACACACACACACGCACGCACAGAAATAAACCAAAAGCCCAGCATGGTCCTTCAGCATCTGTGGCTTAAACTCAGGCCCTGGTGTTTGAGTAGCCTCACAAGTGGCAAATGCCAGGAGTGTCCCTCACAAAGTCTCGCCTTCCCGTCACACAGTGGTACTTCCTTGCCCAAAGCGCCCTGTGCCCCCACCCCTCCTGCAACTGTATGTCATGGTTGTGCCTTCAGACTCGTGGTGGGAGCCCCTCTCGAGGTGGTGGCGGTCAACCAAACAGGACGCTTGTACGAGTGCATGGCTGCCACAGGCCGATGTCAGCCCATCTCGCTGCACAGTGAGTGACTTGACCCAGGACCTGGGCCCTCAACCCTCCTCCACCAGAGTGCTCGCTCCTCAGCTCCGGCCTGGTTTCCTTCCCTAAATAAGAGTGTGCCCGTGAGTGTGACCATGTGTGTCTGCCCTCTTAGCCCCTCCAGAGGCCGTGAACATGTCCCTGGGCCTGTCGCTGGTGGCCTCCACCAACCTCTCTTGGCTGCTGGTGAGTTTTCCTGGGTCACAGGAGGGTTGCGAGGGGAGGAGCCAGAGGTGGCTGGGGCTGGGGGAGAAGAGGAGGGGTGTTCTGGAGGCTCCCTTGCTCACACAGGCCTCTGCCTCCAGGCCTGCGGCCCGACAATGCACAGAGCCTGTGGGGAGAACATGCATGCAGAAGGCTCCTGCCTCCTTTTGGGCTCCCACCTGCAGGTCATCCGGACAATCCCCGCTGCCCTGCCAGGTAGGTCCCTTAAAGACAGCGATTCTGCCTGGAGCACGTGCTGGCACTGAGGAGTGGGCAGAGCTTCAGGCCTGGGTCTTGGCCTCCTGTGCCCATGGTTCCTTCCCAGAGGCCTCAGCAAGCCCAAGAAGGGCTAGGAACATGGTCTGGCTCGGCAGGGAGGGCAGCTCATGGCAGGAGCCCTAAACTGTTTGCGGGATAAAAGTTCTGATGGGGCAGAAGCAAGCCCCAGTGTGCTGGCTGCGGGAGGTGTGAGGGTCTCAGAGTTGCCAACAGGTGCAGGGACGCTTCTTGGGCTTTCAGAGGAAGGGCCTTGGCTGGTGAAAATGTGTGGTGAGGATTATAGATCCAAGGATCCAAGAGGGAGGCAGTTCGGATGGTTCACTGCTAAGCTGCCAGGACGCCCAAAATAACTCCTCCCCTTCTAAGGGGAGAAGACACAGGGCCGTGGAAAGTGTGATGCACAGTTTTACCAGCACTGATGTCTTCCACTGAGAATGGTGCCTGAGGACACAGCAGGAGCATCTCTCTGAGAGCCAGTCTGCCTAAGTTTGTCTTCTGTGTCCTTGGGCAAGTGGCTTCATTCTCTGGGCCTCAGTTTCCTCATTGGTAAAATGGGGCTTAATAATCGAGGTCGTTACAAGGATTAAAAGACTTAATATATATGTAAAATGTTTAGACCCCTGCCTGACACATAATATGTGATAGCTGAGGACCATGCGCTTGGACTAGGAGGAAGATATAAACTGCCCTGTCTGTGGCATCAGAGGGGAAAATGGACCCCAACTGAGGGCTGGGTGCTCAAGGTGCTGACTGAGAACAATAATTTGGACCTGAGAAGCCACGATGCCAGGCGTGGTGGGCTTTTAGCCAAAGGCGAAGCAGCAGCAGAAACACCCCTAGACCAAATTGTGAGAGCAGGGTCTACAGAGGGGACAGGGAGAGTGGAGAAGGGATGTCCAGGACTCGGAGTATCATGCCCAGATGGGGATGTCTGTGGCCAGGGTAGGGACTGTGGCATTTGAACACTAGGAGGTAAATGTCTTCTCTTAGATGTCTCCAGGGCTCGTGGGGTGGAATGCCTGATGAAAATGGGACAGAGGCAGGTGTAGACCTGGGCAGGTGTGGCAGGTTTGCGTAGAAGTGGAAGGGACCGTGTGCCAGGCAGTGCTGGATTCCTGGTGTGCATCACCATGTTGCATCCTCACAAGATCCTGGGTGGTGGGCAGGATGATCCCCATTGATTCCCTCAGAGAACTGAGGCACAGAGAGGCAAGTTCCCACTCTTAGGAGGTGGCAGAGCCCAGAGCTTGAGCCAACCTTGCCTCATTGGCTTGGTCCTTTTTCAGATGGCGCTCAGCTACAGTCAGGCGCCTGCTGTTGGAAGCCCAGTAGCCACAGTAAAAGGAGCAAGAAACAGAAGTGACATTATGGAGGAGCTTGCCACAGGCCTGGCCTGAGAGAGGATGTGGGGGGTGGTTTTGTGACACAGCTAACAAAGTGGGCACAAGTGCAAGATGCGGTGACAGAGAACTCCAGCTACCTAGCTATGTGGGGATAACGGGTAAGAAGGGGAGCACTCGAGGGCTTCTCAGCCTGCGTGTGGCTGGCTGCATTTCCTAGTCATCGACCAAGCAGGGAGGGAAGTGATCTTCCATTTCTCAGCAGCGGTGAAGCGCCAGCTGGTTGAGTAGGTGGGATGGGGGAGGAGCGGGGAGCGAGGAGAACGCGTTTCGGCTTCAGCGGCCGGAGGCAGCTGCTACCACAGTTCAGCCTCACACCTCAGCGCTGTGATGGCCTGATCTCCCACCACCCTGGGAGCAACACAGGATGTGGGGTGCTGGTGGAGGCACCAACTGGGTCCTGCACACAAGCCACAACCCCTCACGAGAGTCTGGGAACAATCTGAAATGTCTTATTTGGTTTTGTACATATGGTGTGTCTTTCCATTACGGTGTGGACTCCACGAGGGCAGGGATGGTATCTTTTTTTTTTTAAGCTATAGTCTTAGATCAGATTTTCCCAGAAGCAGACTGAGGCTCCTTTGGGAATGTTCTCGGGACCAGTACCTGTGAGAGTGTGAGGGAAGCAGCACTGGGCAGAGGAGAGGGTGGATGGCAAAGCGATCAGAACAGAGGCCTCAGTCGACCCACGGGGAGCTTGGAGTGTGGCTGGATACGAGTTGCTCCCAGGAGCAGGAGGTGTAATCGTGGGCAAGGCAGCTGCCTTTTGACTGGGGTAATGCGCGGGGAGAGAGTCGGCTGGGAGCCATCGACAGCCAACTCCCTGCAGCTGGGTATCCGTGCCTCCATCCTGATAGGGGCGGGTCTTGCAGGTGTGTCCTTGGGCCTAGAACAATGTCTGGCATGTGGTGAGAATGGTGATAACAGCTATCCCTTATGCGAGGGCAGGCTCTAAGCACTTTATGTATAGATTAATTCTTTTTATTCTTGCAACGATCTCATGTAGTAGGCACTGTTATTATCCGCATTTAATGCGGATGGGGAAAGCTGAAGCCCAGCGAAGTTATGTTAACTTGCCTGCATTTACCACTAGTAGGTGGTGGGGCTGGGATTTGAGCCCAGGCACGCTGGCTCCAGAATGCACACTCTGAACCACTTTGCTAAATTGCCTTCCCCTGGGCTCTACGGCACCCCTAGAGTGTGTATTCGATAAATATTTGCTGACTAAACGAATGAGGAGCCCACCCAGCCCCTATCCTCTACTTCTTCCTCCCCTTTTCCAGGCCTTGTGGGAGGAGGGGAGCAACAGGGACCCCACTGAGGGGAGAAGGGGCTGGGGCAACAGATTTGGGTCTCCTCTGTGGATGGTGTTGGAAACCCCTTGGGAACTGATCCCTATGCCAAGAATGGCCCCCTGACTGTGTGGAACAGGAAGGGTTTCTGGGCCCCAGGAGATGGCTGGGACCCACATGTGCATCTCTGACCCCTCCCTCCGTCTCTGCAGAGTGTCCAGTTCAAGAGATGGACATCGTCTTCCTGATCGACGGCTCTGGCAGCATTACCCCAAATGACTTTAAGCAGATGAAGGATTTTGTCAGAGCTATGATGGGCCAGTTTGAGGGCACCGACACCCTGGTGAAGACTGCGCCCCCGAGGCCTGGGGAGTGCGGTGGGGGCGGGTGTTCCTCTGGGGAAGGTCAACCTGGGAGGGGGCCTGGCATCCCAGGGGGTTGGCTCAGTGGATCTGTGCCAACATGAGGCTAGGGTCCATGGTCAAGGTATGGTCCTGGAGGTTCCCCCATGGTATTTAATTCGTCCCCACATGCCACAGGAGATACAATGTTTCTGCTGTTTTGTGGGAAATTTGACTGAAGATAACTCGGCCAAATAATTGCTGATTTTTTAATTATGTTTTCCATGTAACTCATGATTTCTTTATCTTATTATTTTATTTCCCAGTAATTAGTGGATATGTATGTACAAATTCTTACGTAAGGAAATATAGCCTATAAATTGATTTCATGTGTTATAAAATTAAAAAAAGTCTAAGTTTAACAAATATTGCAGTTGGCAAGGTTATTCTTTGTAAATTACGAAAGAAACATTATTTGGTTTCCATTTTCCAGTTTTCTTTTGGGGCCAAATTTTTTTCTGGGTTTCAGTATATTATTTGTAGGGCCTCAAAAACACATGGGACATGGTTTGTAAATCCAAAATTATTCCCAAATTAAAAGTTTATTATAAAGCAAGTCCTGAGCCCTAGGCCCTCCTCTTGGCCTTCGCAGTTCTCGCTGATGCAGTACTCAAACCTCCAGGACATCCACTTCACCTTCTCCAAATTCCAGAGCAGCTCGAGCCCTCTGAGCCTGGTGGATCCCATCCAGCAACTGATGGGCCTGACGTACACAGCCACGGGCATCCTGACAGTGGTGTAAGCTCCCTCGCCTGCTGCCTGCGGATACGCTGCCGCATGGCTTCCTCATGCTGGTCTGCAGCCCCTCTGCGAGGCTGAGGGAGGCTCTGGGGAAAGGGACTCAAAAGGGAAGCGCAGGGGCTGCAGGCAGAGTCCTCCCGGGAGTGTTTCCGGGCCCCTTGCTCACTGCGTGCCCCCTGACATAGGATGGGACTCCTCTGCACCCGTTTCCCCTCTGCCTGGCCTTGGATTGGCTGGACCCTGAGCCCACCTGGGGCAGCAGGGGCCTGGGCTTTGCTTCAGACACGTCTGGGTTCCCCTCCTGGCTCCCTGCTTGCTACCTGGGCAGCCCTGGGAGTTACTGACTCTTTCCGAGTCTCAGTCTTTCAAATGAGGATAAACTCACAATGCGGTTAGAAGGATTAAATGGGATAACATAGGTGAGGTGCTTCTGCTCAGGAAGTGCTGGATAATTGGTTGGGGTTTTATCCAGGATGGTGCAGCCTCTCTTTACCTCCTGGCGGGGACTCAGGAATTGTCACCAAGTGTCTTCTTTGTGCCTTTCTCCCCACTCACCTCCCTCCCTCCCCTCATTCCTCATCCATGGGTGCCCTCAATGTTAACTGGGTGCTTGCTAGGTGCCTGCCCAGCATTGGGTGCTAGGTGGTCCATGAAAAAAATGGCTTAGGTGGTGGGGCCAGAACAGAAGAGGATGTGGTTCTTGTGGGAAGGAGCTGGGCTGAATGTCTGGGATCTTTGACTACCTGCACACCCCTGGGTGCCTCGCTGGGGGTGGTGCTGGAGGAATGCTGAACAAGGATGCTCCCACAAAATGCACCCTCTTTACTTCTTGTGTAGCTTTTCTGCCTTGAACACTGGTGGGACTGGACAACCAGGAAGAAAGTCTCTCCCTTCAGTTGAAAGTCACACTGGAGTGGCGTCCCTTCCTAGCCCCCGAGGCTCCTCCTAGTGGTGGGTGATGGTGTGACCATCCTGCTCCCCATCTCCCAGCACAGCAGCCTCCCCGCTCCCCAGAGCCAAGCCCATCTCAGGGCTGGACTCAGCCCCTCCCTGCCACTGACTATTTTCTTTTTTTTATAGAAGTTTCATTACAAAAAAGACAAAATGGCAGTAACATTAAGGAAAGTTTTTTAAAAAAGAAGTATTACCTCTAGTCCCTTTAGCCAACCACCTCACAGTATTTTAGCAACAAGAAGGGATAAAGACAAATGAATAAATAAATCCCACCTGCAAAGCACAGTGCCATTTCCATCTTTGTCTTTGTTCAGACGTTATTTTATATAGTCATAATCAGGGCAGCAACTTTTTTTCCATCCAGGTTATATAAACCTGTTCCATGTTTCTCTACAGCTTTTGTTGTTTTCCTTTGAAATGGTTGTGTGCTTTTCCACCAAGGGGCTGGGTCATGATTTGCTAAACCCTTTCCCTAATGTTGGACATTTAGGTTGTTTCCAGTATTATACTTGGTGTGTGTGTGTTGTTTGGCGTGTGTGTGTGTTTATTCTGAGTTTGTAGAACTACATGAGCATATAGTTACTTTTTTTTGGTGAGGAAGATTAGCCCTGAGCTAACATCTGTTGCCAATCCTCCTCTTTTTGCTGAGGAAGACTGGCCCTGGGCTAACATCCGTGCCCATCTTCCTCTACTTTATATGGAGGATGCAGCCACAGCATGGCCTGATAAGCAGTGCGTTGGTCTGCGCCCAGGATCTGAACCTGTGAACCCTGGGCCACCGAAGTGGAGCACATGAACACAACCATTATGCCACCAGGCCGGCCCCCATAGTTAGATTTAATCATTTGTAACAGCTGCCATAGATATAATGCTTACTTGTGGGCCATTCAGTGTTGTAAAAACTTGACCTCATTTAATTCTCAGAATAACCGGACACTGTTTGTCTCAGATAGCTAGTGTTGCCTAACAAACAACTCCCAAGTTTAGCGGCTTAAACAACAACTCTTATTATTTTTCAAGATCCTGGGGCTCAGTTGGATGGTTCATCTACTGTCCTTGCATAGTGTCTCTAGTGTGGCTGTGGTTAGGTGGCATCTGAGGCTGGAACATGAGAGCTTCATTCACATGGCTGCTGCCTTGGCAGGACTGGCTGGAAGGCTGGGCTCAGCGGGGATGGGTGGGCCTCTCTCTCCAAGTGGTCACTCCATGGGGTGCCTCCAGCAGGGTAGCTTGACTTCTCTCGTGGTGGCTCAGGGCTCCCAAAAGTGTGAAAGCTACCTAGGCTTCTTAGGCCCATGACTGCCATGGTGTCATCCATTGCATGCTACTGATTAAAGCAAGTCATAGGCCAGGGGCATCGTGGGAAGAGAATCAGGTGTGGCTCGTTGGGGGCCATCTTTGGAGACCAGCTATGGCACAATTGTTCTTCTCATATTGCATGGAGAGAAGCAGAGGTGCAGAGAGGTAAAGTAACTTGCCCAAGGGTGTCTGACTCCAAAGCTTCTACCCTGACCCATACTGCCTCCTGGGAATGAGGTTTCGTAGTGGATGGAATTATAGGAACAAGAAATATGAGTACCTTTATTATTGGTCTTACTAATTATTGTCAGTATGACTTTCAAAAAGGGCTGAATTGATTTCTTAACATGCTGGCAGAGTCTGAGGGCACCAGGACTCCCCAATCTCTCAAGATTAGCTTCTAGCGCAGCAAATGATTTCCTTCCAGAATCAATGCCATCTCAGTAAAGTCATCTCCCTTTCTTCCCTGACAGGAAAGAACTATTTAATAGTAAGAATGGGGCCCGCGAAAGTGCCAAGAAGATCCTCATTGTCATCACGGATGGGCAGAAATACAAAGACCCCCTGGAATACAGCGAAGTCATCCCTCAGGCAGAGAAAGCTGGCATCATCCGTTATGCCATTGGGGTGCGTCCTCTTCCTCGTGTCTCCCCCAGACTCAGCCTGCACCTCACCCAGGCAGAAAGGCTGGCAGGCTCCTCCTCCTCAGCTGCCTCTCTGTCGCAGGTGGGAGATGCTTTCCAGGAACCCACTGCCAGGCAGGAGCTGGACACCATTGGCTCAGAGCGCTCTGAGGACCACGTGTTCAAGGTGGACAACTTTGCAGCACTCAGCAGCATCCAGAAGCGGCTGCAGGAGAAGATCTTTGCAGTCGAGGGTAAATGGGGAACAAGCTTGGGTCTTGGAATTGAAAGGGCCCTGACCCATTGTCCTCCACAGTCCTGAGTGTCCATCCCTATTCACAGCTCACTCGAAATTGTTCCCGGAACCCAAGTCCCAGACCACATTCTCCTCCCTCTGTTCTGAGTCCTGTGGTCTCATGGCCTCTGGAAGCCTAAGTGACCTGTTTCCCCACAGGAACCCAGTCGACGACAAGTAGTTCCTTCCAGCATGAGATGTCACAAGAAGGCTTCAGTTCAGTACTCACAGCGGTGGGTGGAGCATGTGCTTGGTCAACAGATCTCAGGCACCAACCCTGGGCCAGCCCTGGGCTGGGAGCTGGGGCCCAGATGTAAATAAGAAAGCAGACCCTGTCCTCACGCTCACTGTCCAGTGGGGGAGAGACATACAGGCAGTGTATGTAGGTGCTGGGAGCACAGCAGAGAACAGGACAGTTGAGGTTCCTGCTCTCATGGAGCGCATATCTAGTAGGAGAGATGACAAACAACAAACAAAAGACTTTCAGATTCTGCTCAGTGTTGGGAGGGAGAAAGAGAGGTGATCAGAGGAGGCCTGAGGAGTAACAACGGAGGCTGAATGATAAGAAAGGGCCAGTCCTGGAAAAATCTGGGGAGAGACTGCTCCAGGTAGAGGAAAAGGCAAGTGCAAAGGCCCTGAGGCAGGAATAAGGTTACTGCGTTAGAGAGCTAGAAGGGCCAGCATAGCTGGAGCAGAGTGAGCGAGGGGCAGCGTGGAAGGAGAGGGCCAGAGAGGGGGAAAGGACCAGACCATGCAGACCAAAGAAATGACAACATGGCATGACCTGTCTGAAAGTAGATGTGTGTTCAAAATATCCAGAGGGATTTTGAGGGGTGAGCAAGGGGGCAGTAGAAATGAAACAAGGTTTGTCATGAATTGATCACTGAAGCTGGGTCATGGGTAATTATGGGTTCATTATACATTTCCTTCTGCTTTTGTATACATTCTAAATTGTCCATAATCAAAAGTTTAAAAAGGCAATAAACAAAGTATACAAACGATGAAACACCCATTGCTCCCTGAGGGAGCCGAGGAAGGACCTCACAGAGACACCTGCCTTTGAGGTTGACTCTTCCAGTGAGGAGTGCCAGAAAAAGAGAAGAAAGAGAAGTGTCCAGGCCAAAGGCTTGACACATTTTGGAACCGAGGGTAACTCCACAGATTTGGTTGGGAAGGATCCTAGATGCCATCCTAAGGGACTTGGTGACAGGGAGCCATCTTGGTTTGCCAGCAGGGTGGTGCCGCACATTTGGGTTTGAGGAAACCTAACTTGGGCAGTAGAAGGTGGAGCAGAGGAGAGCAAGCTAGGAGGCAGAAGGGGCAGTGGGTGAGAGGCGATGGGCTTGACTGGGACAGTGGCAGTGGGGATGGACTGAGGGAAATAGGGAGTCAGGGACTCAGAGGCTGTGGTGAGGGCTAGGGAAGAGGGAGTAGGAGAATTCCAAATCATGGAGTTGGCGTCAGGCATGGCTCTGGAGTAGGCTGTCGTCTCACTCTGGCCTGCTCAGCCCTGGAATCCTTTCCTCCCAGGATGGGCCCGTTCTGGGGGCTGTGGGGAGCTTTGGCTGGTCTGGAGGTGCCTTCCTATACCCCCCAAATATGAGCCCCACCTTCATCTACGTGTCTCAGAAGAATGTGGACATGAGAGACTCTTACCTGGGTGAGAAAAGGCTGTGGTTGGGGGACAGGTGGGGGATGAGCTGCCTGGGGGGGCAGGAGCCCAGGGGAGGGGGCAAGAGGGAAAGCCTTTGTGCTGAGGCCTGGCCCCCTCAGGTTACTCCACCGAGCTGGCCCTTTGGAAGGGGGTGCAGAGCCTGGTCCTGGGGGCCCCCCGCCATCAGCACACCGGGATGGTTGGCATCTTCACCCAGGTGTCCAGGCAATGGATGCTGAAGGCTAACATCACAGGCACCCAGGTTGGTGTGGAGGAAGCTGAGTGGAACATGATGGTGGCAGGGTCTCCAGGGACAGAGAGGGGGGAGACGCAGGGGGTTTGGGGCCCATGGGGGGAGGTCCTGGTGGCTGGGTAGAGGCGGGTCCTGGCCCAGAAGGGGTTCCTCTGGCAGGGGCAGGCAGGATGACTTCAGGCTCTGCCCTGCAGATCGGCTCCTACTTCGGGGCCTCCCTGTGCTCTGTGGATGTGGACAGAGATGGCAGCTCCGACCTGGTCCTCATCGGGGCTCCCCATTACTACAAGCCAACCCGGGGGGGCCAGGTGTCTGTGTGCTCTTTACCCCAGGACGTGAGTAGCTGATGAGAGTGGGCTGGGTGGGGCCTGGGTGTGGGGTGAAGGGGTTGCCTGAGTTGCGTCCTGACACTGGTTTTGTTCTGCAGAGGGCTAAGTGGCAGTGTGAGGCTGTTCTCTATGGGGAGCAGGGCCACCCCTGGGGCCGCTTTGGGGCAGCCCTGACGGTGCTGGGGGATGCGAATGGGGACAAGCTGACAGATGTGGCCATTGGGGCCCCAGGAGAGCAGGAGAACCAGGGTGCCGTCTATCTATTTCATGGAACCTCAGGACCGGGCATCAGCCCCTCCCACAGCCAGGTGAGGCCCCCTGTCTTTGGCCTCTTCTAGTTTCACCTCCTTTTCTATGTCTTAGATTCACCTGATGCCACCTCCCATCACTGGCCATGGCAGCAGCCATTCCCCTCCTTCTTTTAGTGATTTACTTCCCTGAATTTCACCAGGCCCAGCTAAGCACAAACTCTCTCTCTTCTCTCCTTCGGCTCTAAACAGACTTCAATCTTTTGTGGGCAGCATAATAGTTAAGAGACCACAGGCCCCAGGTCAAATGCTTGGCCAGCCATGTTAGCTGTGTGGCCTTAGGCAAGTGACTGATTTAGCCTCTGTGAGCCTTAGTTTCCTTCCATGAAACATTAAATGATAAACCAGCTCCACAGGCTTCTTGTAAAGATAACTCAATGGGAGCACTAAGCACTCCATTCATCAAATATTTATGAATGAACATACACATGATGAATAAATGAATCTATTTTATTCCTATTGTTATGCTTTAGTCATTAACGTGCACCCTCATGCTGAGGTGGGCCAAAAGAGCTCGGCTCTCTCTGTCCGGGGTCCCTGAGGTCCTCACTCTGCTTGCTTTCCGTTCATACCCCATCATCTCTCCTTTTCAATTTCTCGATTCAGATCTGCTTTCGTTACAGTCTCCTTTCCAGATCTCTCTTCTCAAATCTTTCCAATCACCTCCCCTTGACTTCCACTTCTTTCCCTCTCCGGCCAGCGGATCACAGGCTCCCAGCTCTCCCCCAGGCTTCAGTATTTTGGGCAGTCGCTGAGTGGGGGTCAGGACCTCACCCAGGATGGACTGGTGGACTTGGCCGTGGGGGCCCGGGGACACGTGCTGCTGCTCAGGTGACAACTCCCCCCATCCCACCCTTGCCTGCTGTGTGTCTGATTCACCAAGCTGCCCCCTCCCTTGTTCTCCTCCAAGAGGCCAGAGTCCTGTCCTCAGCCTCTGCATACACCCTCAGGAGCCTGCCAGTGCTGAACGTGGGGGTAGCCATGAGATTCACGCCCTCAAAAGTGGCGAAGGCTGTCTACCAGTGCTGGGAAGAGGTGCCCACCACCCTGGAAGCTGCAGACGCCACAGTCTGTCTCACTATTCACAAAAGCTCACTGGACCAGCTAGGTAAGTTTCCTCCCAGTGGACCCTGTCCTTCATTCTCCTAGAGGCCTCCAGCCCATCCTCAGGACAGAACGGGGCCAGGAATCCAAAATCTCGCCTCCACATCCACCAGCTGCCGGTACTGGAAGCTTGGGTCCCTTCTCTCCCCCTCTTCCCACACCCAGGCCTGTAGGTTCTGGCTCCAGGATAGATCTGGAGTCTGCTCACTTCTCTCCACTGGTCCCAGCCACTGCCTCCCTTTAGATGGCTTCTCTTTCCTAGCTACACTTTGAGTTGTTCTGGTATCTTTTCTTGCACCCTCTCACCCATTCTCCACATAGGAAGTAGAGTGATCAGCCCTAAAATGCAAATCTAGGCTCCTCACTTCCCTGCTTAACACCCCTCAACTGCTCCCTTCTTTCATTTATAAAGACCAAATCTTCCCCTACAACAGCCTTGCTGATTTGGCCCCTCCCTGCCACTCCAGCCTCACTTCATCCCACTCCCACTTACTCCATACACTTTTTGTAAATGTTCCAGCCTCCCTCTCCCTTCTGGTCTTAGCCATTGTTCCCACAGTTTGGGACTTTCTCCTCCCCACTCTTCAGCCAACTCCTGCTCATGTTTCAGGGCAGAGCTCAGAAGGCCCGTTCAGGAAGGCATCACGGTCCCCTAGGTCTGAGGATCCCGCCCTTGCATTGCTCATGCTGTGACGTTATGCCCTACACGCTTGTCTCTTTTCCTAGGCTGTGAGCCTCACGAGGGCAGGCACCGTATTTCTCTATCTTCTTCTCCACATGTATCCTCAGCATCTCCTATAGTTCATGGCACGTAGAAAGTGCTCAGCAAATATTTATTGCATGAATAAATGAAAACAACATTTGAGATTCTCTTTGACTTTCCGCCTTCCATTCCCCCTTCCACTTCAGGTGATCTCCAAAGCTCTGTCACGTATGATCTGGCATTGGACCCAGGCCGTCTGATTTCTCGTGCCATTTTTGATGAGACCAAGAACCGGACTTTGACTCGAAGAGAAACCCTGGGGCTGGGGCATCACTGTAAAACCATGAAACTGCTTTTACCAGTGAGGACTTTGGGTTCTGGGAAAGGGAAAGTGAGGAGGAGCCCAGGGCCAGCCTCTAGCATCCCTTCTCTCTGCTGAGTGAGGTGGGAAGGGTGGGGAGATGGGGGCTAGAGAAAGGAAAGTTGAGGCCAGAGAACCGGGCTCCACAGCTTGGATGGGGCGCTGTCTGACAGCGGGGAATGGATGCCTTGGAGGAGAAGCCTCAGGGGTGGAAAGTAAGGAGAAGGATAGTGGGTTCTTGAAAGCCCGTTCTCTCTCAGGACTGTGTGGAGGACGTGGTGAGCCCCATTATTCTGCGCCTCAATTTCTCCCTGATGGGGGAGCCCAATCCCCCATTCCAGAACCTTCGCCCTGTGCTGGCTGTGGGCTCACAGGACCTCTTCATTGCTTCTGTAAGTCTTCTAATGAAGTTCCAGGGTTGTGCTGACTTTCACTGTGTCTCCATGTGCTTAAGAACCTACAGTGGCTCCCAATTGCCCACCAACCATATCAAGTCCAGAATGCCACCATCCAGTTACCAAGGCCCTGACTAACTTGGACCCCTACACACACCCCAGCTGGTTATCCACTTTATCCCAACATAAACTCTTTGGTTCTCATTCTGCAAATCCTTCCCAACTTTTCTTATTCCTACCTCTGTGCCTTTGTCCACGTTGTATCTCTTATTTGGAAAACATTTCCTTCTCTCCACCTCAAAGATCTTCTCTGGTCCCCAAAGCCCCAGTCTTATCTCCCTCTCTTTTGAAAACCACACTCAGCATCTGTCACTTCTTCTCTGGCCTCCTAATCATATCATAGGGATACCATCCAAATATCACATGACTGGAATCCTAGCAATCTGCATCTACTTCTGTGGCTCTCTTGGAACTGTAGGTTCCTGAGGTACAAGAACCATGTCTAATTCACCTGTAGTTTCCACCTTTCCTAACCCCCCACCCAACCCAGAACCTGTCTCATTATTGACACTTAATAATGTTTGTTGAGTAGTTGTTCCAGTGTGAGCTGGATTTAACTCCTCAACTAAACTTTATCTTCCTTGAAGCCATGGATCTTGTCTTCTCTTTCACTTATAGTCTAACTGCCCTTCCCCCACTGTCCCCACTATTTGCCAGTGTCTAGCACAGTGCTGGGTGCAGGGGGGTGCTCAGTAATACTCAATGTTGATGAGTGCTCCTAATGAGGGGGATTGGAGATGGATTAAGACATGGATGGGAGGAGAATATACTATTTTGCTGCAGCTCCCCTTTGAGAAGAACTGTGGGCAAGATCGTCTCTGTGAAGGGGATCTGAGTATCAACCTCAGCTTCTCAGGGTGAGCTCTATCTCCTTTCATATCCAGACACTCAAGCTTTTGGGACTCCCATCCTCGTAGGATGAGAAGTGCTTGTGTTGCCCTTTGGCTCTCCTTCTAACAAAGACATGATTTTGATTAGAATGTTATCAGCCCACAGCTTATGTGTTCCCACAGTCCTGCCCCCACCCTTGAACCAATTCCAACCTATTTCCAATGGAGTCTCTTTCCCAGTCTTGTCCTTCCTCCTTCAGCTTGCAGACCCTGGTGGTGGGGAGCTCCCTGGAGCTCAATGTGACAGTGACTGTGTGGAATGAGGGCGAGGATTCCTATGGAAGCATGATCAACTTCTACTACCCAGCAGGGCTGTCCTATCGACGAGTATTAGGATCCCAGGTAAACAGCTCCTTTGGGCTCTAGTTGGCTGGGTCCTCTCCCCTGGCCTGGGTTATAGTAGGTTTCTTTTAATTCTTCTATGATGAAATATAAAAAACACACACATACAGAGAAAAGTGCATAAAGCACTTTTATGCTTTATGTATAGTTTAATGAATAATATTAAGCAAATGTCTATACAAGTAGCCTCCAGGTCAAGAAAAAACACTGCTAGCATCCCCAGAAGCCCTGTCACTATGTGCCTTTCCTCATCATAACCTCACCCAAAAGTAATCACTATTCTGACTTTGTGATAATCAATTTCTTGTATTTCTTTATAGTTTTACCATCCAGAAGTGTATTCCTAGATAATACTGTTCTGTTTTGCCAAGAGTTGAGCTTTATATGAATGGAAACATGTTGTATGTTCTTTTGTGTCTTTCTTCTTTTCTTCAATATTATGTTTGTGAAATTCATCCGTGTTGTTGCTTGTGGCTTTAGAATATTCTCATTGCTATATGGAATCTCTTTGTGTGACTATACCACAATTTATTTACCCATTCCACAGTTGATGGTCATTTGAGTTGTTTCCTGATTTTGGCCATGACCATTCTTGAGCATGTATCCTGGTGCACCTATGCATAATATTTGGAAGGTATATACCACATGTGGAATTATTAGATCATTGGGTATGTGTATCTTCAATTTTAATAAGTAAAGCCAAACCATTTTCACTTATTTACACTTCCATCAGCAGTGTCTGAGAGTTCCTATGGCTTTCCATCCACTCTTACACTTGGCATTGTCAGACTTTTTAATTTTTGTCAATCTGGTGGGTGAGTAATGATATTTCCTTGCAGTTTTAACTTGCATTTCTCTGATGAGGCTGAGCAACGTTTCATATATTTCCTGGTCCTTTGAATTTATTCTTTAGGAAGTGCCTATCCAAGTTTTTTTCTTATTCTTCTATTGAGTTGTCCATCTTTTTCTTATTGAGTTGTAAGAGTTCTTTACATGTTCTTGTTACTAGTCCTTTTCCAGTTATACATGTTCAAATATCTTTCCCAATCCTGCTGTTTGTCTTTTCAGTCTCTTTTAGTGTCTTTTAATAAACAGAATGTCTTAATTTGATTGTGGTTTATTTTTACTAATCTTTTCCTTTGTATTTAGTGGTTTTGTGTGTGGATCTTGTTTAAGAAATACTTCCCTACCCCAAGGTTATGAAAATATTCTGCTATATTAGCTTCTAAAAGCTATATAATTTTGCCTTTTCGCATTTAAGTCTTTAATCCAGTTGGAATTTATTTTAATGTATGGAGTAAGGTAGAGAATCCAATGTTTTTCTTGTTTTTTTGTGGTATGGGCCAATTTCCCCAGGACCATTTAATGAAAAATATGTTTTTTCTTTACTGCTCTGAAGTGCCACCACTGTTAGATATCAAGCCCATATATGCATGCGGGTAACTTTTTAAAATTCATTCTCCTCCTTTGGAAGAGACTCCATCAGCGCCCACTGCGCCTGGCATGTGAGGCAGTGCCTACTGAGAACAAGGGCCTGAGGAACTGCAGCTGTAGCATCAACCACCCTATCTTCCGTGAGGGCTCTAAGGTCAGTACTTCCCCCCAAATCCTTGTCACTCTTCTCCCTTGTCCTGACCCATTTCCTCCCCTCACTCCCCTATGACCTTCCCTATCCCCATTGCTTCTTCTTGTTCTCTCAGGGCACCTTCATTGTCACATTTGATGTCTCCTACAAGGCCAACCTGGGAGACAAGTTGCTTCTGATGGCCAATGCAAGCAGGTGAGCCCAGGCGAGGTATGATGCATCCCACACCCTCTGGTCACATGCCCCAGCCAGAGACTCCTCTCCTGGATTCCTTTCCAACTGGGCTCCGCTCTCTCTCTCTTTCTCCAGTGAGAATAATAAGCCTACAAGCAGCAAGACTACCTTCCAGCTGGAGCTCCCGGTGAAATACGCCGTCTACACAGTGATCAGCAGGTGCTTAATCCCCAGCCCTCCCCTTGGACCTCTGACCTTCTTCTAAGCCTAGTATCTCCTCCGGCGGCCCAGCTTGCTCTTTTGTGGTTGGGTATCTAAGCCAGCCCCTCTGATTCCTTACATGAGAATACTTGTGACCAGCCATCTATTTATACCATAATACCATATACCGAAATTCTTGCTTCTCTGATGAACTGGCCTGCTGATGAGACACACACACCTTGCCACCACCATGTACTTCCCATTCTCCCTCCAAGATGCAAGCTCATTTAACAGGAAGCCAGTCCTTTCCTTTGTGCTAAACACAAATGTGCTGAAGCAAAGCTACCAGACTGAGACCGAGGCTTCTCTGAGTACTCTGAAGCGGGGAGCATGTGCCCCACAGGATATGGTCTGTCACTACACAGAGGAAAGAAAAGGTCAGGTTTTCACAAAACTCAGAGGAGAGCAGAGATGTGAGAAACTGTCGGGAAGGTCACTAAGAGCCCAAGGCCGAGGCAGGCCACAGGAAAGGCAAGTGTAGGGCTGCTGTTCTGGGTTCTGAAGGTGGGGGGAGGAGCAGGGGTGGGCTAGGCTGGAGGCAGAGCAAGGAGCCCCACGCACCTGGCTAAACTCTAGAGGTTTAAAGAGTTGGTCAGAAGCTTATCATATTGCCATGGGACAGAGTTTGCTGCTGCTGCTGCTACTGTACAAATTTTTAGAGGAACTAGGGAGGGGAGGATCAAGCAATGATCCCCTTCCAAACTCCATGTGTGAATTTCCCCTTCTATCCTTGGGAAATACTGAAACTTATAATAAGAGCTTACAGTTATATATACTTATGATGTGGCAGGCATTGTTTTAAGTACTTTACATGTATTTACATGCATTTAATCCTCTAATAACTCTATAATATAGTTACTGTTATCCCCTTTTCACTAACAAAGAAATCAAGAGGTTAAATAACTTGCCCTGTCATTCGGCTGGTAAGTGGCAGAATCAGGAATCAAACCCAGGTGGTCTGGCTCTAGAGCTTGTGCCCACGGTCATATACTACACGCCTCTGCAAGGGCAGGGGAAGCTGAGTGATTTACTCAAATATGAAAAGAGGTTTAGAACTGGAAGGTTTTAAGGTGAGAAAACTGAAGCAGAGAGAGAAAGGGTTGGGGTGGGGAGGCAGGGGGAAGGCTAGCATACTAAGGGAAAAAAAAATATTAACATTTATGGCACTGCTGCAGACCTCATCACAACTCTATTATAGGTACGCACTATTATTAGCATCCCCATTTTAAAGAGAAAAAAAACTACAGGGCTCCAGAGAGGTTACGCAGCTTGCCTCAAGTTACTCAGGTAGGAAGTGGTGGAACTGAGATGTGAACCCAGGCGGTCTGGCCTCATGTTCTTAATCATCAAGCTGACCGTCACATCTGGTGGGAAACTGGGGGGCCCATGGAGTTTCCGTATGGCTGGCCTGGCTTCTGTACGCTAGTTGCTGGTGAAACCTGCAGGTCCCTCTGCTTGTTTGCCTGATTCCACTGAGACCTTAGATGTTAAGCTCTGCGAAGGCAGGGGTTATGGCTCATTAACTGTTGACTCTCCGGACCAAGCACACAGCCTGGCACATGGTAAATGTTTGTTGAAGGAGGCCATGGATAGATGGATGGATGGATGGATGGATGGATGGATAGATGGATGGATAGATGGGTGGATGGGTGGAAAGCCACCTTCAGCCTGGAATATTTATGTCCTCTCCATGGGCTTGTGTTCATGCACTATATTCCCTCACATTTATTTAACTACCCCAGGATAGCCACATCCACTTTCTTCATTTCCATCATGGAGGGGCTTGCTCTCCATTTTTTCCTGAGTGATCCAGCCATCATCCCCTGGAGTCCTCTTAGGCTTATTTGTTCTGGCAGCAGCTTCTGCAAGCATTACCTGAGGCCAGGTAATACTAGACAAAGCAATGTGAACACCTTTTTCCCATGGGAAATGTTTAAATGTTAGAAGAGGTGATGTTTAAGGTGAGCCTTTAAGTGAAAATTTCCGGAAGGGGAGTGGGTAAAAACATTCCAAGCAGAAGAAAAAGCTTGAGCAAAGTCATGGTGATATGAAAGAGCTGAGGTATCAAGGGACGATCTACCAGTTCTGTGTGACCGGGGCGAAGGACATGGGGGCAGAGGAGCTGAAGCTGAGGCTGCAGAGGCATATGGGGACCATCACTATTTCCCTGGGTCATCTCCTGGGCCCAACAGAGCACTCGGCAGCAGGCTGGGGCACAACTGAGGATGATCCCAGGGCTGTTTTTCACCAACAAGCCTTCTCTCTCCAGGCAGGAAGAATCCACCAAGTACTTCAACTTTTCAACTTCTGATGAGAAGAGCAGGAGAGAAGCTGAGCATCGATATCGTGTAAGAGGCCAGGGAATAGCCATGTCTGCCCTCCCATGGGGCTGCAAACATTGGAAGCTGGTGGAGAAACATGGAGAGGAACCAAGGGCTAGTGCCAGGAAAGAAGTGGGATTTGGGATGCTCCACAGACCACAGTAATGTTCTGTCTCAATTTTCTGCAGGTGAATAACCTGAGTCAGCGAGATCTGGCCATCAGCATTAATTTCTGGGTTCCCATCCTGCTGAATGGTGTGGCTGTGTGGGAAGTGGCTGTGGTGGCCCCTTCACAGGTGCCTGCCTTTCCTCAATCTCCAGGGTCTGATCCCACAGTGCCTCACAGCCTCTTACCAGTGAAATTTTGATCACTTGGTTGCTATTTCTCTCTCTCACTAGAGTCTCCCCTGTGTGTCAGAGAGGGAACCTCCCCAGCTTTCTGACTTCCAGACCCAAATTCCAAGGAGTTCCATGCTGGTGAGAAAGGCCCTGGACTCCCACTGCAGGACCAGCTGTGCACTGGGGGATACAGGGAAAAGTATTGCCAGGTTTCAGAGCTATATATACGGCCTGTAATTGTCCATCTATTCCTCACCCCAAATCTGACAGACTTTATTTTCTCTTGTGGTTCCTCCCTAAGTTAAGACCCTGCTCAACTTCATTCCTCTCCTGTCCCTAGAACTGCTCCATTGCTGACTGCCTGAGGTTCCGCTGTGACATCCCCTCCTTCAGCATCCAGGAGGAACTTGACTTCATCCTGAAAGGCAACCTCAGCTTCGGCTGGGTCAAACAGGTGTGTGGGCCCAACAGCAGAGTCCCTCCCCCGGATTCAGGTGGCGCTTGATACGTCTGTGCCCATCCTCAAGTCAGGACATTTCTCAAACTCTGAGCCTTCCTCAGAGCTAGTTCTCCAGCTCTCTCCCTCTCTTTTGCAGACATTGCAGAAGAAGGTGTTGGTCATGAGTGTGGCTGAAATCACATTCGACAGATCTGTGTATTCCCAGCTTCCAGGACAGGAGGCATTTTTGAGAGCCCAGGTAGTGACTGTGTGGTAGGCAGTGGTCAGGTTGGTAAGAGGGCTCCTGCTGCTAAATCTGTGATTCTGGGTGGGAGGCTCGCAAGCCTGGAGGGAGGAAGGATGAAGGTCCCTGGGCAGGACAGTTGTCCCTAAGCCTATGAGTGTTTCTGTATCTCACCCAGGGCCTGATGAAGGAGGGTAGGGAGTTAATAACTGGGGAAACCAGGAAGAGTTTGGGACAGCAAGAGGCCTGATACTTTCTGATCCCCAAATCAGATGGAGATGGTGCTAGAAGAGTATGAGGTCTATGATCCTATCCCCCTCATTGTGGGCAGCTCTGTGGGAGGACTGCTGCTTCTGGCTCTCATCACAGCTACACTGTACAAGGTGAGTGTTTTCATCCCACTCTTGACACCACCAGCATCCGACCCAAGCCCTCCCACAGACAGGATAGTACAGTGGGAAGAACTCAGTCAGTGGAGTCAGGCAGGCATGGGTGCACACTTTGGCTCTGTCTTACTCACTGTTTAATGTCAGGCAAGTTGCTCAACCTCTCTGAAACTGTTCCCTAATTTTTGAAATGATAATAATGCCTACATCACAGAGTAGCTGAAGTGAGACAGAAATGAGGCCAGGGTACGTACACAGGCCTGCCTGACTACAGAATCTATGCTTTTCTGCTATAGATTGTGTGTAGAACCACTGTGCTCGGCACACAGTAGAGTCTCAGTACACAACAGCTGTTGTTCACATAAGCATTCTGGCGCACAAATACAAGTCAGCTTAGTTCCCTTCTTCTCTCTCAGCTTCTTCCTACTCCCAACTTTGTTCCCTGCCCTCTTACCCAGCTTTTCCAATTTACTTCCCCTCATAGCTTGGTTTCTTCAAACGTCAGTACAAAGAGATGCTGCATAACAAGCCCGAAGACACTGCCACATTCAGTGGGGAGGATTTCGGCTATGAGGCCACAGATTTGCCTTTGTCGTAATAATCCATTTTCCTGTTTATCTCCGCCCCCATGGGCAGTCTTGCCTCAGACTACAAATCTACTTCCATGGGAATAACTTCTGCATAGATCTGGACTGGCCTGAGCAACTTACCAAGTGCTAAGCCACCTTCCCAAGGCATTGAAAGATTTTTACATTTTTACATAGCTGCCAGATGTCTTCAATGATGACCCACATTTACAGAAGCAGGCATGATGCCAGCATGAATTTTCATATGTATAAGAATTGTCACATTAAATGAAAATGATGTTTACACACATTTTCCTCGTATGAAAGAGCTCTAATTCAGGGACCTGAGTGCTGTTCTAAGAAAAGCTGGGGGAACCTGCTTGTGGGTATAGGAAATGTTCTCTCACTTTCTCAGGTGACTGGGGCCTGTGATCATTTTTTCTTAATGGTGCGGTGAGTCGTGTCAGGGGAGGAGGCCAAAGGAGGCTCTGTGTGTGTGTGTGTGTGTGTGTGTGTGTGTGTGTGTGTGTTGCGTGTGAGTTTCAGCATGGGCTGCAGGCTCCTTGGTAATGGCAAGTGAGCAGACTGTCCTAGAAGGTGAAGGAAATGTTCAGGGCTTCGTTTGAACCAATGTTCCCCTTGAATGGAGTCCCGGGAAGCTAGGAGAGCCAGGCTTCCAGACAGGAGCATCTGATTTCCCAAACTAATACAGAAGACCCATTAAAGGTGGTCATAGAGAATGCCTGAATTATTCCAAATCCAGAATTAGGTCAGGAAACCTCACACATAGGGCAGTAGATCCTATATTTGAAATCATGGTTGTCTCCAGATAGCTGGAATTCCCAGGTGCTGTCAATGTGTGTCAGGCAAAAAGTGGTACTTCAGGGTCTGCAGTTCTGTGTTCCCACAGGGCCTCTGATGAGCTGCCTAAATTTAAGTCATTTAATCTCTGAGAATCTCAAATTCCCCCTCTGGAAAAGGGGAACAAAAAGTATATCTTGCTCCCAGAGTTACTGTGTATGTGAAAGCCATTTACAGTCTAGAGCCCTTATTATTAATAGGTGAGAGAGAAGGAGCAGCAATCTCCCACCTGTTCATCAGGGATGTTCCCTCTAGCACCTCCCAAGTCAGGGCCTTAGAAGAGCACGTGGAGCGCCAGCTGCACTGTGCGCATGCGCTCAGCAGGAGCGCGCTGCTCCCCCTGCTCCCCCGTTCCTCCTACGTCCCCCCCCCCCCGCCCCGGTCCTCCCGGCTCCCACCTGCCCGGTGGTCCCCATAGAGCCTGCCGACACACACAGCTTCCACACCTTTATTGCACCTGGGGGCATCCGCCCAGGCTTCAGGGCCGTTCGTAGCCCGTAGGCAGAGGGTTGACTCTGGGATTGTGGAAGAGGGTGTGGTTGCCGTCTCCCCAGGAGAAGGGCTGTGGAGAGAGGGGGGGGAGAGCGAGTTGTCAGCACCGTCTGGGCCTCGGGGTCCCCCTGCACCCCCTTGGCCGCCCTCTCGCTCCCGTCCCAGTGCTGGGGCCTTGTACCTTGGTGCGGATACGGAGGTGGTGGTAGGCGATGAACTCGGGGCGCTGGCGGTGGCCCGAGTGGAGCCAGGAGTTGAGGGTGCAGAGGGCCACGCTCGGGAGCGCCAGCATGAAGGTCAGGAGGCGCCAGGTGCTGGCTGCAGCGGGAAAGGCAGGGGTGAGAGAAGCTGGGGGGGGCGGGGGGAGTTGGCTAGTGGGGGTGTTGCCAGGACCCTGGAGGGCGGGTTGGGGGGACAGGTGGGCAAGTCAAGAAGCCACAGGGTCAGGCCCCGGCCCCACTCACCTCCTGCCCCTCCGTGGTCTCCCTTGGCTGCACTGGCCAAGCCCCGACTCAAGGACCTCAGAGGGAGAGCCATTGCTGTGAGAGAAGCTGGGAACAGCAGACTGTCCTTTCAGTCTCCTTCCCTGAGGCCTAGGTTCCCCTCCCCTCTTTTTGGGCCAATCACCTGTTGAGTCTGTAACATGGGTGGCTATTTTTAGGGGTTTTCTATATTTAAAATGGGGCCTACTGGCATGAGGGCCTTCTCTCCAGACAGCTGCTATGCTGTGCCTCTTATTTTGGTAAGGGGACATTTAAAACACAATATGCCTTTCTTTTTCCGGTTGCAGGGAACTATTTTTTTCAATACTCTATTCCCAGTGGCTGGCACACAGTAGGCCTTAAATATTTGTGGAATGAATTAAGTGTCCTTTCAAATCTCAGTTTTTTCATCTGTAAAATGTATAATAATTCGTACCTTAAATGATGTTTATGAAGTTTAAGTAAAGTAACATAGGAATATGCCAGCTTAGAGTCTGGCACCTAACAGTAGCTCAGTATATGTATTAGCCACAGTTCTTTGCAAAGAACAGAACTCATTCTAAGTAGTTTTAAAAAGATAAGCAAGAGCCAGCCCTGATGGCCTAGTGGTTAAAAGTTCAGTGCTCACTGCTTCTGTGGCCTGGGTTCGCTTCCCAGGTGTGGAACCACACCACCTGTCTGTCAGTTGCCATGCTGTGGTAGCAGCTCACACAGAAGAACTAGAATGACTTACAACTAGGATATACAAACATGCACTGGGGCTTTGGGGAGGGGGAAAAAAAAGAGGAAGATTGGCGACAGATGTTAGCTCAGGGTGAATCTTTCCCTGCAAAAAAAAAAAAAAAGATAAGCAATTGAAAATCTTAGGTAGCTCACAGTGTCCCTGGTGTGGCTAGAGAGGCGTATGATCTGTACCGCCAGAAACAAACCATTCTGTGGGCCAGCTGCAGTGAGACACCACCACAGTTCAGATTGCTGGATGCTGGATGCCAGAAACTTCGTGAGTGTTGCCCTGGAAAGCCAGATTCTTCCACCCTCCCCACCTCTTGAAAATGGATTCTTCATGAAGCTGGCATCTCTTCTGAATCAGAGGATTATGTGGGCACCAACTGGTGACACCTACGTCATTGCCTGTGTCCTGGCTTTGAGAAAGGCTGAGAAATTGAGTTCTAGCTTCTGCCTTAGGGAGGCAGGAATTGTATCTTTCGAGAAAATCTCCGAATATAGGAAGAGTATTCAAAAGATGCTGGACGGCCACAAACTTGACAAATATCTACTGCCAAGTACATGTGTTATTTCAATCTGAAAAAATCTGACTACTTGGAGGAAAAAAAGGGAACCTAGGCAGGCCTGTATGAACCCTCTACCAAAACAGGTCGCTAGAAAGCTGCAAGACAGGGCAGGTCTGCCTTGTTCACTGTTCTGTCCTCAGCACCAGCGCAGAACCTGTTATGAAGTAGGTATTCTAAAAATATGTATTTAATGAATGCTTGAACCATGTTACTTTGGTTAACCCTATAGAAATGCCTTTTCAGAACTACAATCCAATAGGATGCCTCCAGCTTTGATCAAGAGCTGGTGTACCTGACATGAATTTAATATATGAGAAAAATGAATTTTATATACCTAATCTAAATATATAAAAGAAAAATGAGGAAAGTACATTTTAAGATGGGGCTCCATACCTTTTCCTCTTCTTGGTTCTAAACTGATCTTAGCTTCTACTTAACTTTCTTTGGCTTTTTTCTTGTTTTAGGAACCTCATTGAACAGTCAAACGTTATACAGTATTGTACAGTCAGATGTTACACAATGTTGTACAGTCAGATGTTATACAGTGTTGCTAAATTATTCCTGAGCCCTCAGTGAGCTATAATGGAATTCTTGCTACAGTTGCTTTTTCCCAGTTGAACTTTGGAACTGCTGCTGAGAAGATGGGGCCTTTTTCTGGTTAAAGTTCCTTGGCATCTCCCTCCACACACAGTCCCCTCAAACCCCTCCCTACTTATGATTATGGCTCTTGGAGAAAACAGAAATAAAGAGGGGTGTTTTTACCTGAAAACTCCCCTCGCTCCACTCAGTTCCCTAGGGATTCCCACCCCTTTGTCTCAGCTGGAAGTTCCCGCTAAGAACTTTTCTTGCTAGTACTTGGTGAGTGCCCTGAGGGCTGCCACCATCCTCTGTTGCTCTCGCCCTCACGTGGTGCGCCAGCCCACGTACCCAGAGACCTCTGTGAGGCAGTCTGCTTGTCCAGGCTGATCGTGGTTTTGTCTTAGCTGCCTCTCTGTAGAGGCAGTCAGAGCCAGCTCCTGCCATCTGTGTACCCATCATTGTTTCATAAGTTCTCGCTTATATAATTAATTAATTGAGTTGCTGCCAAAGCTTCCAGTTTCTAGATGTTTAGGTTTTTCTTTGCCTTAGGCAGAGGGAAGAACAAACTTACCAGTTGTTAAGTAAACCCCAGTGGGTAGCATCCCAGCCCCTTTTCAGACATTCCTCAGCTGTTGGTGGTGAAGGGTATTGACTCCGAGTCAGTTTCTCTTGTGCCACTTTCCTGGGATGCTACATACCTTGACCATATTTTCCAAAGCAAAGATCAATCCAACATGTGATCTACTAAATGTTAATTTTGTTTATGGTTGCTCTAGGACAGAATATTTGAAATTGGAATTGTCCCAGAAAGACAACTGAACGATGATACAGGACATGGGTTAGCTATGGTGAATGGTAAAGGGAGTTGAAGATAAGACAGAATCGGGGTAGAACCCACCAGTGGGCTAATGACAACAGTATGATAGGGTCTAAAGAGGGGCTATTAGCTCCCTCTGCCCTTGGAAGGGGCTAGAAGCTTGTTAAAATGGACATCTATTGTTTTGTGTCATCTGTCCAACATACGCATGCCTTCTTCTGATAATAACAACCCAGGTTTTCTTTGTGAAATCACCTCCACTCCCTCTCATTTTCAGTTCAGGTGGGGTTTACTCTCTCCTCCAGCTCCAAGAGGGGCCACATGATCCAGGCCTAGCCAATCAGAGCATTCTGTTCTCCTGGCCATAGTGATTGGTTTGGGAGGGGCGCAGGTCCATGAGTCTCAATGTTGGGACTTCTTTCTTGGACTATTGAGACACAGTAGTACTTCAGCTAGACTTGGAGTTGCTGGACACTCAGATTGAAGCCAATATTGAAGCCATTTTTCAGAGCAGACCTGAATGTTGGGGAGAGATCTAGCCTTGTTAATATTATTTGAACCCCTGGATCAAGATGTGCCAGAATTGAGAAAGATCTGTACCCTTAGACTTTTCAGTTTCATGAAAGAACAAAAAGGCAGTTTGAGTTGGGATGTTAAGTCTTCATTAATTTCAAAACGTTTTCTGTGAAGCTTGTACAGCACATCTCTAAACTTTTACCAGCAAATTTTCAATTTCTGTTCCCCTGTACTGTGATCCATGTTTTATTGAAAGTTTTTTGCCTTCTTTTGTAGATATGATAGATATAAATGTCTTTAATAAACATTCTGGAATATGTACGGCTTTAATGAATTAAACTTAATGGGCTCTTGAAGTGAAGGGATCTAGTATTTATTAAAATGTAGTCAAATAAATTACACATTGAGATATAACCCAACTTGCTAAAGGTTTAATGGCTGAGTCTTTGTACTTTTATTTTCTTCTTCCATTTAATAATAGTGTAGTGTTATGTATCAAAATAAATCTATACGCAGGCCCTGCCCGGGGGCATAGTGGTTAAGGTCACACGCTCTGCTTTGGCGGCCCGGGGTTTGCATCCTGGGCGTGGACCTACACACCACTCATCAAGCCATGCTGTGCCAGTGTCCCATATACAAAATAAAGGAAGATGAGAACAGATGTTAGCTCAGGGCCAATCTTCCTCACTCACTCACTCAACAGATAAGTAAATAAATAAATCTATATGCTGTGACCTGATTTCTCTGGAATATGTATCTAATGCTGAGACACTGAAGATTTTAGCTGAGCCAGGCACACTTGTGCTCAGTTGGCCGCACGACTGCTGTAACTCAAGCCCAGGCAGCAGTTATACCACGCCCCAGAGTTTGAAGTTGCTGCTTTCATTATGAGACCTTCATCTCATATCCTACGTGCTGTGTTCACCAGGCCAGCCGGTATATAAAGAGGCCCCCAAATGGTGACTTATTAATCTTAGATATTTTCTAAACTGGTATTTTGCCACCACAAATGCTGATTACTGAAAATACACTTGGAGGCCTGTCTGTACTATCAATGATGCTGAAAATTTGATGAGACCACTCTGACAATTTGTGGTAATCTCATTACTGCAAATGTGTGGATGAAATGCACTGGACTCAAGTAAACAGCACTGTTTTCATTTACTTTTCTCTGTTATCACTGTAGAAATAACCACGAATCATTGAATGGCAGGCGAATCAATGATCGGGGTGGTCACTTTCATGGTCACTTTGGTTAATTTTCCAAGTATGTCCACATTATATCTCAGGAGGACAACAAGGATAAAAGAAACCTGATGGGCCGGCCCCGTGGCTTAGCGGTTAAGTGCGCGCGCTCTACTGCTGGCGGCCCGGGTTCGGATCCCGGGCGCACACCGATGCACCGCTTCTCTGGCCATGCTGAGGCCGTGTCCCACATACAGCAACTAGAAGGAAGTGCAGCTATGACATACAACTATCTACTGGGGCTTTGGGGGAAAAAATAAATAAAAAAATTAAAAGAAACCTGAGCAACTGGAAGTGGTTCCTTGATTCGATTAATATTTACTGAGCACCTGCAGGGAGTCAGGCACTGTGTCAGGGTCTCTGTTCTCACGGAGCTCAGTCTACTGGGGGAGACAGACATGTGACCAGACATTCTCGATGGTTCACAATGCCACTGCAGCAGTTACCACACCAAGTGTGATTGAGAGTTTGGGAAAGCTTTCAGTGGAGCTGTGGCTCACATGATCAGTAGGACAAATTTGGGGGACAGAAAAGGGGGGGAGCATATTCTGGGCAGTTGAGGGAAACAAAACAAGTGTTCAGGCCCAGAAGTGTGAAGGGCTATGGCCAGTACAGCTGCAGAGGTTGGGCAAACCAAACTGAGAAGCCACGGATGCAGTGCGGAAGCATTTGAACTCTATTCTGTGGGCCATGTTGGGGGGCCGATGCTTTTAAGCAGGGGAGTGACTTCAGATTTAGTGTTGGAGTCTGGGGTTTAAGAGAGGAATCTAACTGGTGGATTCTATGGATGATGAACCGGAACGCAGAGACTGGAAGCAGCGGAAGCTGATTAGGAGTCTTTTGCAATAATCCAGGCAAATGATGACAAGGATTTGCACTCACGGCAGAAGAACTGGCAACAGAGAGGAGAGGGTGAACTTGAGAAAACTTTCTGAAGCAGAACAAATAGGATGTGGTGCCTGATGGGACTTGAGTTGGAGGTGCAGAGCAATGGGAGAAAAAGGAATCAAGGACTGGGGTAGCGAGCTTGGAAACTGGATATTAAGGACTTCTATGCCCTTTGAATTCTCATAGAGGAACTCAGTTTTTCTTCACTCTAATAGCACATTGTTGGGAAAACCAACAAATAATTTTTGAAATAACATTTTAAAAAGCATAAGAGAAATAATTTATTAATCACTGATATTAAGACATCACTTAATATTATCGTTGTCCATGCCGAGAACATACCCGCATTTCAGTAACGTACCTTTGCCTACCACCTCCCTAAATCCTTCTGTAAACTGTGAAGTTTGAAGATGACGAGTCAGAGAGTAACTATGCTGGAAGCTCTTGCCACAGTCAGTGTGGCTGTAGGGTCTCTCACCAGGCACAGGTTTCCTGTGGCCAGTGAGTTCACAGTCTGGGAGAGGTACCCAGCCCCCAATCTTCAAGGGGTTGTCTTGAGATTTCTCTAATTTAAGATTCTGGGCAATGTCACCTGAAGGTGTTTCTTGAGATTCTTTGAATCCACAAGTAGATGACACTGTTCTTGGGCATATCTCTTGATGTTCCCCATTACTGGGCCCATCCTCTTGAATAAGCTTGTCCTCATTCTTGTTCCCAGTTCCTGTGAAAGAAATTGGAGATTTCAGATTCCTGCACCATAATTCTCCCCAGAGAGGGAGAATAAACCACAGAAGACAGTTTTGCTATAAAACTGTAAAGGAGACTTTCCTTTCAGAATCAACTAGTCAGTGCTTCTTGATAGTAAGATGTAATTTAAAATATCACTTGGGGTTGTAAGAGTTTTAGTAGTCTTAGACTTTGTCATCTTCATCCTGAATGAAAGTGTTGCAAGGAAGGATCATTCATATTAGCCTGGAACATCTGAATACAAACCATCAAGAAAGGATCAACTTCAACAGCAGAAGGAAAGACATTATTGTTTTATTGGCTAAGGTGATTAATAGAAGGGAGGCACTCAGGTCAAGAAGATAATTAAACAATTTGCCACAAACAAGACTGGAAAGTCTAATTTTTAAAAGGAGGCTATAGGTAAACTTCTAATTTTAAATCTCAATAATCAAATTATCCAAGAGTAGAGTTTGCAATAGGACTAGTAAATATCCCAGTGGCTCATACAGAAGTATGCTAATTTTGTCTGTTTTTAGGCCTATCAAGCTTATTAGTCTAGATTTCCCATTACTTGGAAATGAGGACTGGGGGACGCTGCTTCTGGCCACTCTGAACCCCAAGACTTGATCCCTGGCCCTCAGTTCACCCCCTGTGCTCCCCCTGCCTGTGCTTTATCTGGCCCTGACCTCTCACCTGAGCTCCAAGCCTGCAACTCATGCTGCTCCCCAGATACTTCCCCCTTAATGCCCTGCCATCACTTCAGATTTAATATCCCTCTGCCAAGTAATCGCTGATTCCCAATTTCACTCTTCTTTGTCAGTGGCGTTAGTTTTCATTCTCTTGGACATCTAAGCGTGAAATGGAGAAACTTCTTTTGACTCATGTCTCTCCTTTCTTCCCTAGGAGTGAGCTACTGTTTAAAAGCGATGTGCTATCCTCAGTTACCAGGGAAATGCAAATGACAAACCATGAGGAGCACCACTACGCACCCACTAGAATGGCTAAAATTAACTAGAATGACAATACCAAGTGTTGCCAAGGATGTGGAGCCACTGGGACTCTCACACATTGCTGGTGAGATGTAACATGGTCCAGCCACTTTGGAAAACAGTTTGACAGTTTGTTCACAGTAAATTAAATGTCCACCTACCACATGACCCAACAATTCTACTCTTAGGAATTTGCCCAAGAAAAATGAAAACACGTCCACACAAAGACGTTTTTACAAAGATGCACAGCAGCTTTAGTCATCAGAGGGAAAAGCTGGAAACAATCCAAGTGTCCACCAACTGGTGAAGAGATAAGCAAATTGTGAGATATCCAGATAATGGAATACTACTCAGCAACAAAAAGGAACAATTATTGTTACATGCAACAAATAGGTGAAATTATGTTAGATCAGAGAAGCCAGACATTAAAGAGTACATACTGTGTGCCATTTATATGAAACTCAACAATAGGCAAAACTAATTTATAGGGACAGAAAGCACATCAATGGGGCTGGGTTGGGGAGGGAGTGGCTAACTGCAAAGGGACATGAAAACTTGGAGGGGTAATAGAAATGTCATATCTTGATTGTGATGGTGGTTACACTAGTCTATGCATTTATCAAAAATCACCAGAGTGTACACTTAAAAAGGGTGCATTTTATTATATGTAACTTCAATAAAGTTGTCAGCACAAATATGCTAAGCTTTTTCCAAGATGTAGAGGGTGGACAGGAGTTATCGATGCTGATCGGCCAATTATGTTGAAAAGATTTTATTAAATTATAAATAAAACAGTAACAGTTTAAATAGCTAGCACTTATAGAGTACTTACTATGTGCCAGGTACCATTCTAAGAGTTTCCACATATTGATTAAGCCTCACAACTCTCTAAGATAGAGACTATTACCCCATTTTACAGATGAAGAAACAGAGGCACTGAAAGGTCCTAACCTTGCCAAAGGTCATCTATATGGTAAGTGGCAGAACCATGACCCAAAGGGTCTGGCTCGAGAGATGCCTGCTAATTTCTATGCCACCATGCCTTTCATTAAGACAACTTTGAAAAAGAAACCCCCTTTCCTCCATAATTCCACTTCCCCTAAGAAAAATATTTTCATGTTTGCATGTTTCTTCAGGCTTTGCCAACACGCCTACATATTTTAACTACTCTATAATCATAGTTTAGATACTGAGCAAGAGGCAACTACTCCAAGCAAAAGATGAATCTAAATTTGCTTTCTAAAAGGAAGATGTGCATTCTTTTTTAACTTATGAACATTTCCTGGTTCATTCATATTCTTTCATGATGATCATATTTTAATGGCTACATACAATTCTTTTGCTTAAAATATATTTTATTCATTTCCTTTATTATTGGAATATATCATTATTATAGATAGCGCTCTAATGAGCATCTTCATGCCATGCACAGAGCTTAGTTTTCCCCTGTTGAATCTCTTGTGTAGGAATCATCCCAGGAGCACAGCTGCTGCCTCATATAAGAAAGGGCCTCTGGCCTCCACAAGGCAGCTCTTCTAACAGTATGAACGGCTGCAGTTCAATTTGCTAGTGCCTGAGATTGGCCAGCCACAATGACCCCGGCCCATTCATGCTCCTGAGGGCCCTAGGAAGACCACAGCAGACCTGGCAACTCTCCTCTGGGAGTCAGCTGGGACGTGTTAGTGCAGTTAGCCCTTGTGACAATTAAAAGCACCACAGGCTTCCAAAAACGTTGATCTATTTAGCCACCATAATCCATCATTCTTTCTGTGACTATCACAGCTGTCCCCTCCTACATTTCCTGTCACTAATCTAGTCCAGGCTTTCCTTACCTCTTCCTGATATTGTGCTTCCTGTTGGCCTTTTTGGTTGTTTCACTATTTTTCTCCAATTCTCTTGCACAAGGCTGTCAGATATGCTTCTTACTGTAGGGCAGTGCTTCCTGTTTTCACAGCATGGGACACACAGAAAATGTTAAAAACAATTTGTGCAGCACATTGGGATAAAAAGTTGAGGCTGCTGCCAGCTGGAGGCGCCTGGCCCAGTGCTTCTGGCCCTCCCAGGCCCCACCCTGCCTGCCCTAGGGGTTAAAGCAGTGGGTCTTGACCTAGGCTGTTCATTAGAATTACCCAGGAGTTTTAAAAAATTCTTTTGCCCAGGGTGCACCCAGGAGTAACAAGGGTTAACATACAGCCAAGGTTGAGAACCTTTGAACTAAAGGGATATCTCAGTTTATCCTCAGTAACCACAGCTTATCCTTCTTTCACTACAGTTCCTTCCTTCTGAGGAATGGGTCCAGGGTATTAATAAACTAAAGTCAAGGCCCTGAACTGAGGAGTGTGCAGCTCTCTGTAGCTGGACTCAATATTACATTATAAAATCTAACCTCACCAAATCATCCAAGCCTAAAGGAGTGTCTCTGAGCTGGGGATATTCAGGCATTTAGTCACAGCGGCTTAGTGGAAAGTTCTGAGAAACCTAGACCTGAGGGAGCTGAGTGTTTATGACATTTTGTGTGTGGTGCGGTGGTTAAAGGCAGAATGCAGGGGAGGCCTTGGGAATAGTAGGAACCTAGATTCTTAGGGGAGGGGCTGCAGTGCAGCAAGTGTCGCTTGAGGGAATAGTTGGGAGATGAGCTAGCTGATCGAATGACTGGACTCCAGGATGCGAATGGACAGCGGAAAGCTGAAAAGGGCAGTGGAGATGCTTGTCCTGCCCCTTCTACCCCTGATACCACCAGTGTGCTTGCGGGGGTCATGGAGCTCCCCATCAAAAGGGTTCCGCGGAAGCATGTGTTCAGAAACGCCCCCTACTCCAGGTAGGAGGCAGCAGGCCCGGGCTGCTGCTGCCGCTCGCTAGCTCTTACCCAGAGAGATCCCATGCCCGCCTGCCTCCTGCATGACACCCGGGGGTGCAGACGAGCGGAGGCCGGTCACCCCCACTCTCCAAAGAGGGCCAGACCCCAACTCCGAGAAGGCCAGCCGAAGCCTTGCTGAGGGCCCCAGCCCCGCGAGGGCCGACCCCCAAGGGAACGCGGCGGTTCCGAGGCCGAGGCCTCGCAGCTGGGCGCCGGGCTCTGGGAAAGGGACTCCGCTGAGGCGCCTCCGCCGGCAGCCTCCGCGGGGCCTGCTGGGAAATGTAGTCCCCCGCAAGGGGCACCAGGAGCAGGAGGTGCCTTGACCCCTGCCCACGAAGCCAGGTACGAGAGAGTCCCCCCAGCCCCCGAGACCGGGATGCCGAGGGCTCCAGGCGTCCTTACCCAGCCTCGGCCAGGGGGCGCTCTATTCCTGGCCCGCCCTGCTTGCTTCTCACTTCCAAAAAAACTGCCCCTACCTGTGCCCTGGCCTTCCCGAGAAGGGGACGAAACGGTCAAAGTGAGCACCCCACAGAGAGCCGCGTAGGAACCGCCATTCCAGTCCCCAACTAGAAAGGAAATGGCTAGGGGCGAGCTTTCCTAAAGCGAGAGGTGTCAGAGCCCAATGCCCCGCGTTAGGCAAGGTACCCTCGGTGAGGGTTCACCCGGGCATCCGGGCCCAGCGGCTTTGAGCGCGCACGCGCCGGACCTGTCCCCGAGCGCGCCCCTTCCCTCCGCTCCCGGACGCGCGCCTCACCTGGGAATTGAGGGAGGGAATGATGTGCCGAGGGCAGGACGACAGCGCCCCCTAGGGGCAGGAGGCAGTGATGCAGGGCCGGGGCTGGAAAGCGCTGGAGGGTTAAGATGGCGAGGTTGAAGAGAGAGGAGTCCCAAGGTTAGGATGGGGGTGAGGCGAGTGAGACGCTGGCCTCTGGCACAGAATTTAAGGAGGTGCCCCAAAACTCAGTAATCAACATAAACAACATTTTAATGCAATATTTCAAAAAATCAAAATTAATACAAAAAATTCATGGTGAACAAAAATATCTCAATTTTAAACAAAGACGGGATTCAACCCAGTATTTTCAGGACCCTGCCTGACTCACCTCACCATAATCATGGCTCTGGTTCCAATAAAACCTTACAAAAACCAGTGGCTGGCACAGGCTATACTTGGCAGATTTTTTTAAAAATTGCATTAATGTATTATTTATCTTGATTACCAAGTATTTTTGTGTCCCCTTAAATTTTGCACTAGAGGCTAATGCCTCACTCATCTTACCCTAGTGCCCCTCTGCCAAGTCCCTTCAGCTTTGGGAGCCACATGTCTTCGCTGGCACATGGAAGTGGACTAATCTGGAAAGGACCCTGATTGTCATCTAAGTTCTGCCACCATCTTCCTGAGTGACCTTGGGCCAGTCACCACTGCCCCTTGGCCTCAGTTGCCCCTTGTAAAATTAGGGAGAGTCCAACTAGATGATTGAGAGTCCTGGTGGTTCTAAAAAGCAGTGATTCTCACAGGATGGAACAAAAGATGAAGACTCTGAAATTTCACTAGAAGCTCACAAACCTGTATATGAGTACAAAATGGTCCTAGAACCATTGTTTCTAGTAGCCAAGAATCGGAAGCAATCAGTTCATCAACAGTCAAATGGATATATAAATTGATAGTATTTCAAACAGTGGAATACTATACAACAACAAAATGAATGACTGCCACCATATGCAACTATAGGGATGAAGCTTGCCAACACTGTAGCACAAAAGAAACAAGACAGAATACATACATTCTGGTTCCATTTCTATAGGGTCCAAAATCAGGCAAAGTCACAGACTATTGTTTAGAAATCCATATATAGATGAATAACAATAAAGACAAGCAAGAAATTATTATCACAAATGTCAGGGTAGTGTTTATAGCCCTAGGAGAGAGAAGAGGGTGTGAGGGGATGCTCTGGGGCATAACATTTCTTGCCCTGGGTAGTGGTTACAGAGATACTGCCTTTTAATTATTCTTTAAAACGCACACGTAGGTTTTATGTGCTTTTCTGTATGTAGGACATTTTTTTTAAATGCTGGAAAAGATAGGAAAGTATCTAGAACAGTGCCTGGCACATGGTAGATGTTTAATAAATATTTGAAAAATGAATGAAATAATCTGGTGCTGTAGCAGACCCTTGGTCATGAAGTAAGCAGCAGAATCAGGACAGCCCTGAAGTCGTTGCTCAGAGGCCTGGATCAGAAGCTTGGTGAAGATGAAAATTGCAGAGCAGTGAAACTTTACTGCACTAAGCGCAAAGAGCAAGCGTTCTCAAGTCCTTACTACCACAGATGCGTCAGGGTTGGTGTCCAGGTGAGGTCTTGCCAGGAAGCCTTGAGGTGGGGAAGAGGGGAATTACTAAAAATCTTATCCCTTAACCACATGATCCTGAAATTCCAGCCCAACTACTTTACACGGTTACAGAAACTGCCACATCATCTAGATCTAATATCTGGGGTCTTGGTGCAGTTCCTTACTTCACCATCAGCGGCTTCTTCACTTTGTCCACACACTGGATTTTAATGACCAGACTTTCTCCCTGCCCAGTCCTCTTGGGTTGATGACCCATTAGTGGACATGGGCAGTTAGGTGAAGACCAGGGAAGGACTGAACCTGATGGGCCCATTAGGTTCCACAGTCCTCCTGTTCAGAACTATCTTCTGCCTGCCTCTCAGTCCTGGGAATGCTCAAGAATCAGGCCCCTCCTTAGAGAAGTTTACATTTCGGTTAACTTTTTCCAAATTGCAAATCCCCTTGAAAGCTTACCCAGTAAATGAATTTAATAAGATAACAATCTGTTATCAGCTATTTGCTCTTATCAGAAGGTTCACATTTCTAAGAAAGTTGCTGTCATCAGATAATAATGACATCAGAGAAACTGAGAGGTATCAGCCTCTTTGAGAAAGTGGAGAGCCAGCAGGCCTGGAGGGAAATGTTGGGAGCTGGGAGGGTTATGTGTAGACCTTGGGGTGGAGAGTAGGGGTGGAGAGGGGAATGTTTCCATGACCACCCATCCTGCATCCTTGGCATCCTATTGCACTGCACGTGCCCCTCTATGAGAGTTGGTGTCTACCCAAGATCCCAAAACAGCTTCATCATTGTGTGGAAGGCACAAGTGTTTGGGCTAACTTTTGTGCCAACAAAGCTATGATAGTCTGGCTGATAGTATTCTTTGACAAATTCAAGAAAACCTCTTTGAGAAAATAGTTTCTGGGAGTTGTTTACTTGTCAGAAGAACTTGGGGAACTGAGATGGGGAAGGTGTTTTGATGGTGGTTTCAGAAAAGGCCTAAAAGTGGGGAATGGCATACTCAGGCTCAGTGGGTAGCTGAGGCTTTGATCCCCTGCTCAAAACCCCTCATCGTTACCGACTTCTGTGCATACCACCTTTCTAACTGCCAGCACCTGTTTTCTTTGACTGAAGACTCTCTCTGGACTCCAGAGTCAGCTTTGCCTGCTACTTGGTTGGCCAGAAGTGCCAAACAATTAATGCCCCTGAGAGCGGCTTGAAAGCCATGAGTGCTAGGAGTTGGTGTATTAATAATCCGGATCCCTTGCTCCTCAGGGCAGGTAACCATAAGGCTCAAGTTCTGTGCTGTCTGAAGCCGGGTACCTGAGGCTTACTGTAAATATTCAATGAGATTACCTTTTTCCCTTGTTATTAAAAGAAGTTGATCTAGTCAATTTGCTATTTTCTTGTTCAACCTGAGGGGTGACTCAAGGGTCACAAGTGTTTATGAGCTTGTTTTACAGAAGAAAAAGAATGCCTTCCAGGATCACCAGATAACCAGCCCCCAGCTGCCATTGACATCCAGAAGTCAGATTGCCCAGGGGCTTATCTACAGTGAAAGAAACATGGAATACCCTTTTGTTTCTCCAAAACTCCTCCTGCCAAGCCCCTTAGCTCTATAAAACCCCCTGCTCTCTTCTCTTATTAAGGCAGATTTGAGAGAACCTATCCTCCTGCCTTCTCATTTTGGCCAATTCGAATAAATCTTTCTCCATCTCCAAGCACTGATGTCTCAGTGATTGGCTTACTGTGCATTGGGCACGTGAATTTGAGATTAAGAGGTTCGGTATCATCTCCTGGGGTGCCCAGTGAGATTATGCCCTAGTTGCCCATGGTGGTAATGTGCTTGTTAATACATGCTCTCTTGTCTCTTTCCCTTCCCTGTCTCATTTCCCTACTTTTCTACCAGGGTTTCTGGGATCACCTCCCAAGTAAGTTTCTTCCATTTGAATCCTTGTCTCTGGATCTGTTTCCTGGGGGAACCCAAACTAAGACAGTAGGATTAGGTAAATTTTCCCTTTAAGTTGTGAAAAAGCTTGGAAGGGGACTTGAAATGATTCTGTAACCATCATCTTTCAAGGCCCAGTTCAAGCCACTTTCTCCAGGAGACCATCTCTGACCCTCGGTGACATTTCCTCCTCTAGTACTGTTTTGATACCCATGTCATCTGCCCTATTGTGCCTCTTCCATCATTGCTTTGTGACTGGGAATGTGTGTATATCTTGTCTCTCAGCTTGCACTGTGAACTCCCTGAGGGCAGGTCTGTGTTGTGCTTTTCTGCATCCTTAACAGACATTTACATAGACTCAGTGGTTAGAGCTGGAAGGGATAGTCCATTCATTTACAGATGAGGAAAAGGACCCAAACACTTGTCCAAGATAAAACGGCTGCATCATCTGACATCTGGTCCAGTTTAGTGCTCTTTCCAAAACAATAGGTCAGGCAAGGCTTAATCCAATCACTCAAACAATGTTACCAGGATTTTTCTTGATCTCCACTCTGCCTTCCATGATGTTTTCACCCTCAGACTGTACCCTAAGTCCTGAACTCAAATCCTCTGCCTCACATCCAGGGAAGAAGAAAACACCTTTTCTAGCAAATCCCAATGGAAGAGAGAGGAAGTTTCTCTGTTTCAGAAGGCCTAGCACACATTTCCTCATATCCCACTACTGGCTCTGAACCAATCACACTGACCAAGGGGAATGGGATACATTGACAGGCTTAACTTAATTAGGGCCCATCCTTGGAGCTAAAGGTGGGATAAATCTTGCCCAAACCATATGGCCAAGAATGGGAGGCAGGGGGATGTTAACAAGAAAAAAAAGGTGACTTCCAGTTTCTTGTCCAGCATGTTAGGAGCTTGGAAGTCAGCACGCTGTCCTAACAACAAGTAAAAAACTAAACACACTGAAAATCAACAACTCTTCTTAGATCTTTCAAAGAATTGAAGTCACAGGGCAAACTGCTGCCTCTAAAATTGAAAAGATAGACAGACAGACCCAGAGAATCACATTTTACTGGAGTGCACCTCTGGAACTGGCACTGGGGTAGGAAAACTTAAATTGTAACTGACAAATTGCTGGAGGCTCAGTGTCCACAAACTTGAGAGTTAAAACCTCGAGGTGGGCCCAGTCTTAAGGGTCCCTCACGCTGTCATGAGTTTTACCTTGAGAAGCTCTCTTAGCAAAGGTCAGAGAAAACTCCTCTTGTGCTTCTGTTGGGGTAGGGAGTAGCCATTTTGAAATATACTCAGAGCATTCTGTTCTTCATAACAAGGCCTGCCCTCAACTACAGCTATAGGAAGGGGGACAGAGAAGCACTTGTGAAGGTCACAGCCCAGAGGCACAGGCTCACTGAAAGACTGGGACCTAATCATAGGAGGATACAATGTTTCTCTCCCCACCCACACCTTATCACTTCATCAATAGCATTCCTGGATAACAACAACGGAATACAAATTAGAGAATTGCATGTCTTAGACATTACTTAAGAAGAACTCTCTAGGAATACTCAAGGACAAGAGGAGACAAAAACAAGGGCACCAGAGAAAATTTTAGCCTCAAACACCTGCAGCTACAGCAAACAGGAAACAGGAAACACAGCCCAACTCCTAGCCAGATAAACATAAAATCTTACACTAAAGGCCTGTTTACTTCAGTTCCTTTTACCAGGTACATCGTGTCTGTCTTTCAACTAAAAATTACAGAGCATATTAAAAGACAACAAAACCCACTTGGAAGAGACAGAGTAAGCATCAGAACCAGACTTAGATATGGCAGAGATTTTGGAATTATCAACTGGGAATTTAAAATAACTAGGATTAATATGCTAACAGCTCTAATGGAAAAGAGTGGACAACATGCATTATATGCGTAATTTAAGCAGAGATATGGAAACTCTAAGAAAGAATCAAAAGGAAATGCTAGAAATAAAAAACACTGTAACAGAAATGAAGAATGACTTTGTTGGGCTCATCAGTAGACTGAATGTGGCTGAGAAAAGAATCAGTGAGCTTGAGGAAATACCAATAGAAACTTACAAAACCGAAAAGGAAAGAGAAAAAAGAATGAAAAAGAGCAACAGAATATCCAAGAACTGTGGGGCAATTACAAAAGGTATAACATATGTGTGATGAAAATATCAGAAAGAGAAGAAAGAGAGAAAGGAAGGGAAGAAATACTTGAACTAATAATGGTTGAGCATTTTCCAAAATTAAAGACAGAAACAAAACCATAGATCCAGGGAGAGTTCAGAGAACACCAAGGAGAATAAACACCAAAAAAATCTAGGCATATCATATTCAAACTGTAGAAAATCAAAGACAAAGAGAAAACCCTGAAAGAAGCTAGAGGGAAAAACATCTTACTTGTAGAGGAGCAAAGATAAGAATTACATTCGATTTCTCTTCAGAAATCATGCAAACAAGAAGAGAATGGAGTGAAATATTTAAAGTGTTGAAAGAAAAAACTCGGAATTCTGTGTTCAGGAAAATTATCCTTCAAAAGTAAAAGAGAAATAAGGACTTTCTCAGACAAACAAAAATTGAGGAAATTTGTTGCCAGTAGATCTGCCTTGCAAGACATGTTAAAATAAATTTTTCAGAAAGAAGGGAAATTATATAGGTCAGAAGCTCAGATATACATAAAGAAAGGAAGTGCATTTAGAGAAGGAATAAAGGAAGGTAAGATAAAGTATTTTATTTTTCATATTCTTAATTGATTTAACAGATAACAGTTTGTTCAAAATAATAGCAACATGTGTTTGGTGATAACAGCTTACAGAAAAGTGAAATGAATGACAGTAATATTACAAGGGATGGGAAGGAGTAGTTGAGAACATTCTCTTATAAGGTACTTGTACTATCTGTGAAGCAGTATAGTGTTATTGGAAGGTGTACTTGGATTAGTTGTAAATGTATATCACAAACTCCAGGGAAAACACTAAAAAAAGGTACATAAAAAAAGAAGTATGATTTATATGCTAAGAGAGGAGAGAAAATGGAATCATATAAAATGCTCAATTAAAACCAGAGAAGGCAGAAAGAGTGGAAGACAAAAAACAAAAAATAATAACAGTCACAACAAAACAAAGAATAAGGGCAATGAATAGAAAATGGTAAAAACATGGTAGATATTAATCCACTATATTAATAATCACTTCAAATGTCAATGGTCTAAATACACCAATTAAAAGACAGAGACTTTCAGAGTAGATTAAAACAAAAACAAAAACAAAAATAAGACCTAACCATATGTTGTGTACAAGAAATCCACTTCAAACATATTATTGTCTGAATGTGTCCCCCCCAAATTCATATGTTGAAATCCTAACCCCCAAAGGTGATGGTATTAGGAGATGGGGCCTTTGAGAGGTGCTTAAGTCGTGAGGGTAGGACCCTCATGAATGGGATTAGTGCCTTACGAAAGAGGCTCTAGAGAGATCTCTAGTCCCTTCTGCCATCTGAGGACACAGTGAGAAAGCACCAGCTATGAACAAGGAAAAGAGTCCTCACCTGACCATGCTGGCGCCTTGATCTCGGACCTCCCAGCCTCCAGAACTGTGAGAAATAAATTTTTGTTGTTTATAAGCCACTGTTTGTTACATTCTGTTATAGCAGCCTGAATGGACTAAGACAAAACATAAAGACACAGATTAAAACTAAAGAGATGGAGAAAGATATGTCATACTAACACTAATCAAAAGAAAGCTGGCCATAAGAAATGATGAAATCCAGCCATTTGTGACAACATGGATAGACATTGAGGAGATTATGCTAAGCGAAATAAGTCAGAGGGAGAAGGTCAAATACCTTATGATCTCACTCTTAAGTAGAAGATAAAAACAACGACAAACATAGAGACAGAGATCAGATTGGTGGTTACCAGAGAGGAAGAGTGGAGGGAGGAGGGCAAAAGGGATGATTAGGCACATGTGTGTGGTGATGGATTGTAATTAGTCTTTGGGTGGTGAACATGATGTAATCTATGCAGAAATAGAAGTATAATGATGTACACCTGAAATTTATACAATGTTATAAACCAATGTTACCGCAATAAAATAATAATAATAAAAAAAAGAAACAACAGAAGCAATAAAAAAAAAAAAGAAAGCTGAGGCAGCTATATTTATTTTAGACAAAGCTGACTTCAGAGCAAGGACAACTACCAGGGGAAAAAAAGGTGCTTTGCATAATGATTAAGGGGTCAATTCTCCAAGAAGACTATGGTCATTAATGTGTGCGCGCCTAATAACAGAGCATCAAAATACATGAGGCAAAACTCATAAAACTGCAAGAAGAAATAGATGAATCCATTATTACAATTGGAAACTTCAACACTCCTCTCTCAGTAACTGACAAATCTAGCAGGCAGAAAATCAGTAAGGACATAGTTGAACTGAGCAGTACCATCAATCAACTGGATCTAATTGACGTTTATAGAATATTTCATCTAACAACTACATTCTTCTCAAGCTCACAGAACATTCACCAAGATTGACCACATTCAGGGGCCGGCCCAGTGGCGTAGCGGTTAAGTGCACGGGCTCCTGTTCAGTGGCCCGGGGTTCGCAGGTTCGGTTCCTGAGCGCGTACTGACGCACCACTTGTCAAGCCATGCTGTGGCGCGTCCCATGTAAAGTAGGGGGAGATGGGCACAGATGTTAGCCCAGGGCCAATCTTCCTTAGCAAAAAGAGGAAGATTGGCAACAGATGTTAGCTCAGGGCTACTCTTCCTCAAAAAAGAAAAAAAATAAATGAAATAAAATCCTGTGATACTGAGACATCTGCTTCTCCAGGGAGGGGGAGACTCGGCCAGTTGAGCAAGTGCCTGGCAAAGTTTCTTTGCTTTTGGCAGGAGTTACATCAAGTCAGTGGGGTGACAGTGGTTACCTCAGGTTAAATCACACTTATTGGGTTTGTGCAGGGGAAAGTATGGCTTCTATTTGGCTTTTTGAAATGTCCCTCATCACTACCTACACAATCTCCCCCTTCCTGAAAAGAATGGATGTCAGACTTGCTGGAAGGTGGTGCTTGTATCTCATTCCTTCTTCTGCCTCTTCACCCTCCAGGAAGGGGATCCAGTGTATGGCTGAGGGGCGTGATAGTGAAGTCAGGAGAACCAAGGAGTTCCTAGCTTAGCAGGAATTTCAGCGCTCTGGGAGGTATATTAGTTTCCTAGGGCTGCATATATTACCATGTATTGGGTAATTACCATATAATGGGTGACTAAAACAACTGAAATTTGTTCTCGCACAGTTCTGGAGGCCAGAAGTCTGAAATGAAGGTGTCGGCAGGGCTGCACTCCCTCTGGAGGCTCTAGGTGAGTATCCTTCCTTGCCTCTTCCAGGTTCTGGTGGCTGTGACAGTCCTTGGCTTCCTTGTCTTGTGGCCACATCACTCCCATCTCTGCCTCCGTCTTCACATCTCCTCCTCCTCTGTGTGTGTGTCTTCTTCCTTTTATAAGGACAATTACCATTAGATTTAGGACCCACTGGGAAATCCAGGATGATTTCATCTCAAGATTCTTAATTTAGTTATATCTACAAAGACTCTTGTTCTAAATAAAGCAACATTCACACGTTCCAGGAATTAGGACATGGATATATCTTTTGGGGGGGCCACCGTTCAATCCACTACTAGAGGCAAATGGGCCTGGTTCAAATTCCAGCTCTAACATTTTCTTTTTATTTATTTATTTTTTTGTGAGGAAGATCAGCCCTGAGCTAACATCCACGCTAATCCTCCTCTTTTTGCTGAGGAAGACCGGCTCTGAGCTAACATCTATTGCCAATCCTCCTTTTTTTCCCCAAAGCACCAGTAGATAGTTGTATGTCATAGTTGCACATCTTTCTAGTTGCTGTATGTGGGACGCAGCCTCAGCATGGCTGGAGAAGCGGTGCGTCCGTGCGCGCCCGGGATCCGAACCGGGACTGCCAATAGCAGAGCGCACGCACTTAACCGCTAAGCCACGGGGCCGGCCCTCTAACATTTTCTAGGTGGGTAACCCTGAGCAAGTCATTCTCTTCCTCACCTGTAAAAGGGGGACAACTGTACCTAATGTGTGGGGAGGTTGTAAGGAATGCCTTAAACATAGAAAGGACTCAACAAGGGTGGCCATTGGGATAGTTCCCTCTTCTAAATTCCTCTAGAACCCTGGCATTCTGTCCCACTTATTTGTCCCTCATCATTCATTGCCCTGCTTATCGCTTCATGCCAAAGTCTTATCTTTCCAATGAGTTTTCACTTCTAGAGGGCAGGGCCAGTTTGTATTTCATGTTTTACCTCTTTATAGTCGCTAGCATTATATTAATGGTGAGAGATGTCATCACTGAGGCCCTGTATGTACTGGGTACTTTATATACATTATCTCATTATTCACAGTGGGCATTATCTTACCTATTGTGTGGGCTAGTTCACTGAAGTTTTATTTGTTTTTTGTTTTTTTGTTTTGGTGAGGAAGATCAGCCCTGAGCTAACATCCGTGCCAATCCTCCCCTTTTTGCTGAGGAAGACTGGCCCTGAGCTAACATCCGTGCCTATCTTCCTCCACTTTATGTGGGATGCCGCCACAGCATGGCCTGACAAGTGATGCATCAGTGTGTGCCCAGGATCCAAACTGGGGCCGCCAGCAGCAGAGTGTGCACACTTAACCGCTACGCCATGGGGCCAGCCTTTCACTGAAGTTTAAATAAGTTAGCATACCCCATGAGTGACAGTGTCAGGGCAGGAAACCAAAACTACTTTATGTATTTTAAGCTGCGAATTAGTTGATTACAAAACTATTGGCTAGGCTAGACCTATAAGGATGGCTCTGTTAACACTACCAAATTGACTCACTAGAGGAGCCTCTGCTGCAATCATGCAAGTGAGGAATCAAGAGGCTGCCCTTGGAACTACTAAGTTGAAAAACCACACAACTGTAACCAAGGCCACTTGTGTATAGTTGTGCAGGTTGTACACCACACAAAGGTTCCTTGATGAAGAATAAATGGAGGTTGAAGTCAAGCCCACGCTCTACTCACCAAGCCATATACCCTGATGTGGGACTGCCTCCTGGTGGTGCTACCTTTGCTTTGCACAAATGCATTTTTGACTCCCAAAGTGACACACTGACAGGGCTATGTCTTCCCAGAAGGGGCATCTTTTTCTTCATGTGGTATTATATAAGCTGGAGGAGACTTGGATCATAGCTGCAAACTAGGGATTAGTTCATTGCCTCTAACCTGCCTCTTGACACCCACAGCGCTGGAAATGAGACACTGGAACACTGCGACAGAAAACCCCCATGTCTTCTCTACCTTACTGGGATCATCAGAATACAGCAAATAGCAGCAAGAAAATGGCCCCTGTTTCATTTCCACCTTCTAAATCTCATGCAAAGGCATCTAAATGGAAGAACCTAGGGGCCGGCCCCATGGCGTAGTGGTTAAGTGCGCACACTCCACTGCTGGCGGCTTGGGTTCAGGTCCCGGGCATGCACCAACGCACCACTTGTCAAGCCACGCTGTGGCGGCGTCCCATATAAAGTGGAGGAAGATGGGCACAGATGTTAGCTCAGGGCCAGTCTTCCTCAGCAAAAAGAGGAGGATTGGCATGGATGTTAGCTCAGGGCTGATCTTCCCCACAAAAGAAAAAAGAAAGAAAGAAAGAAAAAAAAATAAACAGAAGAACCTAATATGCAAGGGAATCTAGGAAATGTAGTATTTAATTTTCCAACATCTATAGTTCAGAGATGCTTATTAGAAGAAGGTAAGAATAGATTCTGGGTGTCAAATGACATCCCAAACTGTGGGAAAACCAAGTTTTAATGCAGGTATAAACCTGTGCTTGCAATCATGCACCCTACACATATTAGAATCATAAACTCATTGAGGGGTAGCTCTGGAAGGGGCCTTGAAGACAATCTCATCCAATCTGCTCATTTTACAGATGAAGAAACTGAGGCCCAGAGAGAGGAAATGTTTAGGGGGTGGGTAAAGAGTGGCATAAAGAGGCTGTGATGGATGGGCTGGAAAAAAATCTGCAGGAAACATCCAAAGTGTTTCTGACTTTACAAAGATTGAATGTGTTGAACCCAATTCAGCTTCAAGAGGATGCTGGCCCTTAAGAGATGCGAGCATTTTGATCTGGGAGAGTGTAAGAAGAGAAACAGCCAGGTGATCTAATTCTAAGCTTCAGGATTTTTTTGCTCTTTTAATTTTGAGGGGAAAACGTTGAAGCAATAGAAAAATTACCTGTAGGAAAATAAATACAGTGATGTTCTTACTTTAAAAAAAAACCTGTCCAGGGTGCTGACAAAGCTCAAACTCTCCAGGTTGCAAACAGTTTCACATCTGCTTATGTGTGAGAATTTAGTGACTTGTACCCAACTGCTTGGAAAACATGAGCAACTGCTGACACAGAGCAGCCAATAGGTGTGTGCCAATAGGTGTGAGGATGAAACTTCTGGAAGCAGGCCTCTGTGCTCTGCCCTTGTCTCTCTCTGACTTCTTCCACACCCCCACCTCCTCACTCTTGCCAAGGCTTTCCTTGCAACTCATTTTGATACCGGCTCAAGAGAAGGCTGACATAAGAGAAGCCATATTGTAGAAAAGAAACCCTATTTTAACTTTGAATGACCTCTGACTAACTAACCCAGCTGGATATGCACCCTGCAGGAGATCTAACTGCTCTGCAGATTTTACAACCCCTGTTTGTGCATGTACCTCCCAGCTGCAATAAGATGACAACTTTGTTTTTTTGAGTTCCTTAGGAATGTGATGACCCCTAAATAGAGAGTCTATACTGATAGCCATCATCAATGAAAACTGAAAGATCTGGTGTGGTGACTCCCAGTCCGTAACACCTGAGGGTCAACATTCCTAACCCCTGGCCTATATAACTGCTGTGAGACTTTATGCCCCCTTAAGATGGTTCTTTGAGACTTTAGTTGGCCATCTTCCCCCTTGCTAGCAAGCTGCAATAAACTGGCTTTTCTTTTCCACCATCTTTCCTCTTGACGATTGGCTTTTGTCTCGCAGCGAGCCGATCGTGGCGTTGGTGTGGTAACAATTTGGGGTTTTTAGCCCCCAGAAAAATGCTACCACTACCCTAAGCTAAACATTCCTGAACTACCATACTCTGAGTGTTTAGATTTATTTTTCTAAACTTCCTTTTGAAACAGAAAACTTACAAATCCAGTACAAGGAACTTTTCCCCCCTGAACTATTTGAGAATAAATTGATGTCTTGATGCATAATCACCTCTGAATACTTTAGTGTGTATTTCTATCTACAAGGCCATTCTCCTATATAACCACAAAACAACCATCGAAAGCAGGAAATTGCCATTGTGAGGGATAAGAATTGGCCACCCCAAGATGTGTCTATTTGGCATGAGGATTATTTTTGGCTGGTTATGAAGCCAGGTACCTGAGGGTTACTGTAGATATTAAACCAATTTTCTATTTCCTGTGTGACTTGAAGAGTGACTCAGGACTCTCAAGGAGTTGTGAGAGGGCCGGCCCGGTAGCTTAGCGGTTAAGTGCGCGCGCTCCGCTACCGACGGCCTGGGTTGGATGCCGGGCACGCACCAATATACCACTTCTCCGGCCATGCTGAGGCCGCGTCCCACATACAGCAACTAGAAGGATGTGCAGCTATGACATACAACTATCTACTGGGGCTTTGGGGAAAAAAAATGAGGAAGATTGGCAATAGATGTTAACTCAGAGCTGGTCTTCCTCAGCAAAAAGAGGAGGATTAGCATGGATGTTAGCTCAGGACTAATCTTCCTCACAAAAAAACAAAAAAATGGAGTTGTGAGCTTGTTTTGTCTTCCAGAGGGTTTATGAGCTTCTTTTGCAGAAGAAAGAGTATGGCTTTGGGGAGGCTGCGATCACTGCATGGCAGCCCTCAGCAGCTGTTGAAGCCCAGATGTCAGATTGCCTTATTGGGAGTGACCCCTTTGTTTCCCTGAAGCTCCTCCTGCCAAGCTCCTTAGCTCCATAAAAACCCCCCTACTTTCTGCTCTTGGGAAGGTGGATTTGAGTGAACCCAGGCTCCCACCTACTCATTTTGGCCAGTTTGACCAATGTCTCAGTGTTTGGCTTGCTGGGCATCGGGCACACGAACTTGAGATTAAGAGGTTCAGTATCAGATATATATTTTTTTTTCTGAGGAAGATCAGCCCTGAGCTAACATCCATGCCAATCCTCCTCTTTTTTTGCTGAGGAAGACTGGCCCTGGGCTAACATCTGTGCCCATCTTCCTCCACTTTATATGGGACGCCGCCACAGCATGGCCTGACAAGTGGTGCATCGGTGCACGCCTGGGACTGGAACCCTGGCCGCCAGCAGCGGAGCGCCCGCACTTAACCCCTACGCCACGGGGCGGCCCCTCAGATATTTTTTTAAAAACTGCAGACATAGGAAAAGCTCTGAAAACCAAGTAGAAGTTACTCTTGTAAAAGATATTTATATTTGTAAGGGAAATCTCCATTTGTAAAGATATCTCCCTCTCTGTACCAGGAAGAGGGGGATGACCTTATCTCTAGAAACTCTTATCAATGAGGAAGACAAGGACTTAAATCTGCACAATAACCTTACTCTTGTTTACTGTGCTTTTCTGCTAATCTCCCGTAACTGACTCCCCCCACTCCCAACCTCCTCCTTTGTCTTTAGCTGAAGATGCTATTTAAGGTGGCAACCTCAGCCATTCTGGCGAGTTGCTCAGTTTCCCTGGGTTTCTCCTATGTATACATGTTATGAAGCTTTGCTTGATTTTCTCCTGTTATTCTGTCTCCTGTCAATTTAATTCATAGCCCAGCCAGAAGGACCTAGAGGGTAGAGGAATTCTCTTCCTCCCCTACACCATCAAAACCTCAGACACTGCTCAAGTTTTGTCTATTAACCCAAAATGTCCTTTACAGCAGAAGGATCCATTTCAGAAGCACACATTGCACTCAGTTGTCATGTCTCTTTAGTCTTCATTATTCTAGAACAGGACCTCAGCCTTTTCTTGATGTTATTGTAAAACTTTTTGTTACTGGGATGGCACTGCTCCAAGGCCCTTCATAGCTAGGGAATATATGGACATATACACACATATACATTTACATCTATATTTATTTCTGTATCTATCTATACATTTATTGAAAATCATAAATCCACTCTGATACCTCCAATTCCAACCCAGCACCATAGGGGCTGCCTGAGTTTTCTCCCTTTCCCTATTGGTGTCTTCCTTCTCTGACACTGAGAAACCTGAGTCTCATTATCCTTTTTTTTTTTTTTTAACTTTATTTATTTATTTTTCCCCCCAAAGCCCCAGTAGATAGTTGTATGTTCTAGTTGCACGTCCTTCCAGTTGCTGTACGTGGGACTCGGCCTCAGCATGGCCAGAGAAGCGGTGCGTTGGTGCGCGCCTAGGATTTGAACCCCGGGCCGCCAGCAGCAGAGCACACACATTCAACCGCTAAGCCACGGGGCCGGCCCTGTCATTATCCTTAAATATGTAATTAGTTGATCAATACTTGGTGTAACCAGTCTCCTATCTCTCCTGCTATCTCCTTCCCTTCCACAACGCCCTCCTAACCCTGTCAGGCTCTGACACCTGTGCTAGACCACAATCTCTGGGCACCTCCTCACCCCACCAGGGCTCTGCTACCCAAACTGGCCCACTGTCTTGCCCCCACCCCCAGCAGAAGCCTATCTTGCTCTGTCCACCCCTAAAGGCTTTAGAATCTAATTGCTCAGGAAGGGGAGGGGGTGTCGAAGGGGAAAGAGCAGATCTCCTTTGAAGAATTTTTCTTTTTCTTTTCTCTTTTCTTTCTTGCTTGACCCTTTAGTCTGCCTAATTCTAATACTCTTTCCTTCTTCTAATTTGCTATTTTTAAAGCCATTGGCTTAGAAACCAGATTGCCTAACTCATTCATTTACTCTTTCATGATACAAAGTCTTTTATTACTGAGTAAACTGAGAGGCCCTGGGTTCTGAGTGAGGCCTTTCCTAGGAGTTGAGTGCATGAGCTTGGGTGCGTGGACTTGGAGACATCTATTTTGAACTTTCAGAGGTCCCCTTTACTTCACTCCTGGAGCTCACCTGGATTCTGGATGGGGGTGGGCGGGGGGGGAGGGTGGTCGGCAAGCCTGGGAGAGCTTGCATGGCAAGCAGGATGCTAGTCCCTCTCTTTATCACTGAGGGAACCCCTAGGATCTGTCTCAGAGGGTATGGTTAGCTCAGAGAGCTGACACTGATGGAGAGAAGTAGATGAGTTGTGTGGGTGGGACTCCTGGGGTCCAGGAGAGGAGGAGACTGGGATTTTCTGGTGTTGGGTGTTCTGAGCTATGGATGCTGGAATTCCAATCCTGGCTTCTTCCAGCCAATCCTAGGGAGAAACAGTGAGCCTCTGGGTCAGAACTTTTGCTCAGAGATGATGACTGGACTGGGGGTTACTTCTCCTTCATGATTAATGAAACTTCTCCATCCCCAAGTTCTTCACAGTCATGGCCCCAGATGAAGCCTCTGTCTCTCCATCCTCCTTTCCAACTCTGAACAGCTGCAGCACAAGGGCTGAAGCAGTTCTGGGGTCAAGGGAAGTGAGAAGCAGCATGTCCATGACGTGGAACAGCCATGAGCCTCTAAGCCAGGACCTATCTCAGACATTCCCAGAGATCTTCATGCCACTGGGATCAAAATCAGCCAGGAGGTAAGGTGGAGAGGGGAGTGTCCTACTATGCTAGAGGCGGTTGTCGTGTTCCTGGACTTCTTGCCCCTTCTCCCCGTCCCACCCTCCATGGGTAGCTGGGGTCAGGGAATCCCCGAGCCTTGCTTTTGCAGGTCTTGGATTTTGCCAGCCATTCCTCCCCTCCCTCCCCCACGCCCACCAACCTGCTCCCAAATGGTCCCTTAGTCTCTGCTGCTGCCCAGGGGTTTACCCATCCCCACACCCTGAAGTTAATAGCCCTATAGCTAAACTGGGGTAGGAAGTGGGCAGTTCTGCCCTGAGCTGGCTCACCCTCCTCAGCCCTTCCTGGAGTAGTCTCCCCTCTTTTCTTCCACAGCCTTGGAAAGTGGACCGGGATCCCAGGGAAGAGAAGCTGCGACTCACCCAGGCAGTGATCAGATCTTCCTCAAGGCTCTCTGTGCCTGCCCTATGTGGGATGCTGGGGACTTACCAGGGACAATGCAGGTTCCCTGTCCTCCTGGAGTATGTCTAGGGAAGGGAGGAAGGGAGTTTGGCTTGGGGGGTGCTGTTCCAGCATCCCCAGTGCCCCTCCCAAAGCACCTGCCACACCATGATTGAGCTTGGAGGTGAGCAGGACTCCAGCTGCCAGATCATGGCCACATTCCACAGCACCAGCCTCTGTGTGGCCCACCAGGCTGAGGGGGAACCTGGGTCCCAGGACTGGGTGAGACCAGAGACAGAACTGGATTGCACAGGAATCAATCTCATGTCCAGAACTAGGCAGAAGCACAGGCAGCTCAGGGGAGAAATGTTACTGACTCCCACCCTCTCCACAGTCCACCCAGGCTTTAGTATTTACAGAGAGCTTCCACACTTGTTTGCTTGTCTGCTTCCCACAATAGCCCTTTAGGAAAGTCTGCCAGGGACTATCTCCTCAAGGCTCATAGGGCCAGGGCCCAATACGCTGAGCTCTGACCAAGGCCCACAGGGTGTGTCTTGCCTAGCTGGTCTGTATGCTCTTCCCCTGCTCTCTTTCAGAAAGGGAAAGGAGCTTCAAAATTAGAGGGTGGGATCTGGGGTGGGAGGAAGACAGAAAGCTCAGGCAAGGAGGGCAGGTCTGTCACTAGTAGGGGGGAGGGGATGACAAGGTGGGGACCAAGAAGGGGTGAGGGAAAAGAGAAACTGGCTCCACTGCATGGAAGGGTCTTTCTCACCCATACTGTAGGATGGGGATTGTAACCCCCAAACACTGTTCTGTAGAGGTTAAGCAAGGAGCACAAATGAAACATGCTGAGTCAGGGATACGAGTGCTGGGGGCTGTCCATGTCTAGGGCAGCCGCTACTCAGCCCTGGTCAACACGCTGTTGCTGTAAAGATCCAGCATTGCTGACTTTTCTGATCCTCTCTCTCCCCTCTCCTCCAAAAAACACCAAACTAGAAATCTAGATTGTGATGTGAAATCTCCTGATTTAAATGTCTATCATTTACACACACACACACACTGTGAAGGCCAAAACAGATATGTCTCCCATCTCTGGCCTAAGCACTAGTCGTGTGCTTGGGCAATGAGGCTGCTTCTCCTCCCAGCTCAGGGCACAGTGAATGCCGGATAAACACCTGTTGGATTAAGCCCATCCCTCCTGCTTCCAAGGTCTGGCCTGCCTCTCTGCTCTGGGCAGGACATGTTTCTGCAATTTGAGAGGAGATGGGGCCCAGGGAATACCATTCTTAATGTGAGAAATTAGTTTCCAGTTCTCTGAAAGGGATTTTGCAAACAAATCCTTCTCCCATGCCCACCTCCACCATGTACTTGACATCCGTATGCAGTCACAGACTTTGCAGAGTACACAACACAGCTCTGAGCAAGCTGAGGCCCAACACTGGCAGGCAGTATAAACAGGACCTGATCAAGCAATGATTTATTGAGTGCCTACTATAATATGCTGGGCTCACGCCTCTAACAGAGACTCTGGCTTGTGCTCTCTGAAGTGCTGTTGATGGGGAACCTGGCAAGAACCCTGCCCAGGGGCATTTTTTGTTCCCAGCTTGAGGAATCAAGTGCTGTTCATTAGATGTCACCTCAGTGAAGCCTCTGAGGCTTGCTCCAGGCGAGGCCCTCTCTCCACTGTTAGCATTGTGCATTCTATGTTGTTACCTGCCCCGAGTCCATCTCCTTCACAACGCCAGGCTACCCCAGGACTGGGGCTGTCTCCCTCACCTCCGGAACCTTAGGGAGGAGCTAGCACGTGAGCTGGCATGGTGCTTGTTGACTGACACCACCAGTGAAAGGGCTCTAGACTTGAGGAAGAGAGGGGAACTGAAGTTGACAGCGTCACTCCCTTGGCCCAGGTGTGGCATGTAAGGGATCCCATGGGTACCTCATCACACTCTTGTGAGTGAGCCATCGCCATCCCTGTTTTACAGATGAGGAAACTGAAGTTTGGAAGCGGTAGACCTGTCCAAGATGACACAGCGGGGAAGAGACAAGCCTGGACACTCTGTGACAGAGGCTGAGAGAAGGGTTACTTCACATTCCTTCCCTTTAGGCCCTATTCTATGTGGATACGGTTCTAGATGCAGCAAGCCTGATAAAAGGCAAAATTCGGGGGCAGGGTGCCAGATCCATGGGGCTTATGGTGGAAGGACAGTCCCACAGGGGTGGCCACTAGGCCTCCCCAACCTCAAAAAGGCTACAGTTTGTGCCTCACCCCAGAACACAGACAGCTATGGGGAGGAAAATGATGGGCCTCACAGCTTGGACTCTGCTCTGAGCACAGATTACGTAGTGCTCCAGGAAGCCTCCCTCTGGCTCCTATACACTCTAAGTTTTCCCAGTAGGAATACATTTGTTTGGGCAGCCTTCCCCAATGCTCAGGCAAAAGGGCCATGTTCAGTCCCCAATGTCTGGGAACAAGTGAATCTTCATCGTTTTTTCCTCTGTTGGGGGATCAGAGAATGCGCCTGGGGAACCTCTGAGGGAAGGGGCTAAAGAAGGAAGGAGCAAATGACAAACCTTGGGCCTTTTGCCCCTGCCTAGGAATGCCACAAAGCACCCTCTGAACTCAACAGACAGATCTCCTGGTCCTTTGCTTTGGCACTGGGCCCCACTAGCCCTAGCTTCACCCTGTAAAGACATTCTCTTTCAAAGGGGTCATACATCCTGGAGCTCACATAACGGTCCCAAGTCCAAACTCTCTGGTCCTTCTACCAGAACACAGCCTTCCTTATGGTCTCCTCTGGAGGCTAGGACCCCACCCACCCACTCACCCCACTGCGTTCAACAAAGGGGCGTGCCTCGTGTGTAGTCCCACTCCTCTTGGGCGAGGTAGTTGTTGTTCTTAGTGTGATTAACCCCATCACTCCCTAGGCCTGTGAAAGGATCTGGTCAGCAGCTGCCAAAGGTGTCCTACATCTGGAAGCAGCTGGACCAGTGCTAGACAGCTCCTGCCATCCAAAAACTCTTTCTCCAGCCCGAGTTCTGTCTCTACAGCCTCACAGAACAGGCCTAAGCCCTCTTTTATGGGAGGGCTCTTTGAAGGCAGTGATCCCAGCTCTACTGTTCTGACTCCTCCAGCCTGGTGTTCCCTGATTCAGCCCAGAAATCAGCAGCCCTAGGGGAGCAGAAAAAAGGTTTGCTTAGAGATGCTGGGCCCCTCAGGATCCTTGAGGACTGGACCGAAGTTAGAGCTGAAAGCCAGGGATACCAGCAGGGGCTGCCACCCTGGTGTGTCCGCTGGTGCTGGCCCAGGTTGGAGTTGTGGGCAAAGGCCTTGCCACACTGCAAGCAGACATAGGGCTTCTCACCGCTGTGAGCCACCTGGTGGATGAGCAGGTGGGAGCTCTGGCTGAAGTTCTTGCCACACTCGCTGCAAGCATAAGGCTTCTGGCCCGTGTGAGTGCGTTGGTGCCACAACAGATCTGAACCGTCTACAAAACTCTTGCTGCAGCTGGGGCATTTAAAGGGCTTCTCACCCGTGTGCAAGCGTTGTTGTTCAAGGAGCTTGGAGCTGTGGTAGGAGATTTTGCCACATTCTGGACAGGCATAGGGTCGTTCACCAAAGTGGATGTGCTGGTGCTCAGTGAACTGGGTGCGCTTGCTAATGTCATGGCCACATTCAGGACGCTTGAAGGGCCGCTCTCCATTGTGGGTGCGCTGGTGCTGTAGGCAGTCCGAGCTGTTGGTAAAGTTCTTGCCACACTCACAGCAATTGTAGGGCTTCTTCCTGGTGTGTGAACGCTGGTGCTTGAGCAGATAAGAGCTGCGCCCAAAACTGTCACCGCACCAGGCACAATGGTAGGGCTTCTCACCCGTGTGCAAACGCTGGTACTGGATCAGGTTGGAGCTAACGCTAAAAGTCTTACCACATTCAGCACAAGTGGAGGGTTTCTCACCCATGTGCACCCGTTGGTGTTTAATCAGGTCCGAGCTGCGGCCAAAAGCCTCCCCGCACTCCAGGCACTTGTGGTGCTGGAGGCTCGAGTGGGAACAAAGGTGTTGGATGAGGTTGGAGCTGAGGCTGAAGCAACAGTTACACTCAGGGCAGGGGTATGGTTTCTCACCAGTGTGTTCCTGGTGATGCTTAACCAGATCTGAGCCACGTCGGAAGCTTTTGCCACACTCCAGACAGTGATATTGAACCTGCAGTGAGTTCACTCACCTGTTGCGCAGCAAGCCAATCTCTGACACTGGGTGTAGTGAACAAAGTAGGAATTTTATTGCAAAACGCTGAACAAGAACGGGCAGCTAATCCCGAACTCCTCAAAAAGCTACAAGCAAGGGTTTTTATTTGGGGTTTTAGGTAGGGGAGGGGGAGCATGTGGCTAAAGTTTACAATTGGTCATTCCAGCTTCTCTGTGCTCCTGGAGATGCTTAGTCAGGCTGGGGCTATCAGCGAGCTCCTTTCTAATCAGAGGTCCTCCTGCTGTTCTGCGAGGCATGCTCAGAAACTTTGGTTACTTTGTTTCCAAGTAAACCTTGTGGGTACAAGATACGGTTTCATCCTAACCCAGGGAAATTTTAACTCCTTCACCCTCAATTTCAGCAGCAGTAGGGCTTGTCACCCGCGTGGCTACTTTGCTGGTGAATGAGGTCACGGAGGTAGGCTGCGGTCAGTGCACACTGCCGGCACTCGAAGGCTTTGGGGACTGCAGGACACTTGGTTCTGGCAGGGGATTCTTCCTCTCTAGGGCCAGAGCCTGAGCTACATAGGTATTGCAGGCCCAGCAACATTCCCCGGTCGCCCAGCTGCTCGGCCACACCAGGAAGGGCCGCTCAGGTGGAACAACTCCACAATGGAGGGCGGACCTCCGGGATCCTGACGTCTGGTTCCCCCACCGCTCTGCCCGGTCTGAGTTCTCTCTCGCCACTTCTGGCGCCGCCGACTCGACTCCATCCCGTGAAGAGCAGCTGTTTTCCTAAATATCAGCCACTCAGCTCACAAGCACAGCCAGAGCGGGAGACCCTCGGGACCCAGGGTCCAGCACCGGAAACGCAATGTCCATTAGCCCGAGTCGCTCTAGGAAGTGGCAGCGAACAGTCTCGGTAGGTTTAACCCTCTCATTCACCTGGCCGAACAAGAGCTCCCGATCTGCGGCCGCTGTCGGGAACTTGACACTTTCGGTCTGGCTCGCGGTTCTGAGTCCGTCAGTGCGGACTTCGGTGACCTGGCCACGGCTAGGGGACGGCGAAGCGAGCCTGAAGGAAAAGGCGGTCGCTGCCGAAGACACGCTGAGGGCAGAGTAGCCAAGCCACCTGGAGCAGCACGATACTGAGACTTCATGGGCGGATGTCTAGGTTCTCCAGAGGCACCGGCCCATTCCGAATCCCCTGGGAGTTTCCCATCTGTCCTAAACTAGGCGTGTTAAGCTTGGCACGGACTACATATCCCAGCATGCTTCGCATGCGCCTTTTGGGCTCGCACAGCGATTAGATTACTACTCTCGACGTGCTTTCTGCAATTGTGCAGGACAGAGTAGCGAGACCGAGAACTACAACTTCCGACTTGCCTAATAACTGCGGCGGCGCTATTTAAAATGCGTCAGAGAGGCGGTGCCTGGCCACGCCCCTCTCTTCCAGTTCCGCTCCCTTGGATGAGCGGCGAGGAGGGGGGCGGAGCCTTAGGCCTGAGCCAAGATGGCGGCTGCGAAACCAACCCCTACGGACTCGCTCTCGTTCTGCCTCGCGCAGCTCACGGCGGCCGCCGGGGAGGGCCTAGGTGGGGGAAAGGACACAGCTACCAACGAGACACCCTTGGGCCGTGCGCTCTTAGCCCTCCGCACGCGCCACGTCAAGGCAGCAGGGGGAATCGAGCGCTTCCGGGCACGCGGCGGGCTCCGCCCCCTTCTCGCGCTGCTACGGCGAGCGGCTGCAGCGGGTCCCGCCCCGTCCCAGGCTGGCCCCGGCTCCGCCCCCTCGTCGGTCGAGTCAGCGGCTTCTGCTGGCCCCGCCCCCTCGTCGGGCCCCGCCCCGTCCGCTGTGTCGCCGTCGACGCCCTCGCCACCAGCGCGCCTGCGCAAGACCCTGGACTTGGCGCTCAGCATCCTAGCCAACTGCTGCACAGAGGGGGCGTGCCGCGCCGAAGTGCGCAGACTCGGAGGCATTGTCCCTTTGGGTAAGTGCTCCGCCCTCATTTCCTAGAAGGATTTGAGGCGCAACTAGCTTCTTGTCTGGGCCTGGGCGGAGTCTTGAGTTCTTTGTGTCTTAGACTGAAAGAACGTGTGCTTTATGACGGCGCAGCGCCCCCACCTCTCGAGCCGTCACGACCTGTGACGTTACTGTTCTCTTTATAGAGAACTGTTCTCTTTATATTCCAGTATAGAGATACTGTTCTCTTTATATTCCCGGGCTTCCCAGATCAGATAATTACAGTCATTTCTTGGGTATTGTTTGTAGGGCACCTCCCTCACATCTGGGCTGGTGGAGGCCAAAGGGTTATTTGGTGACTTTTAGATGATCCTTACCATTCATTTATGATGTTCGTTGGAGACACTCAATGCATACTGAGTGTCCGGTCCTGTGCAGGGCTCCCATTTGATGAGCTGGAGGTCAGAAGGTGTAGTGATTCATAAAGTGGGCTAGGATCCTCCGAGGCTAGGATTCTTTGTAAAATGGGATAATAATAGCTACCTCGCAAAATTGGAGTAGGGAGAAAATGAAATACAAATATAGGACGCAGAAAATCTAAGCATGGACTGGGTACTTCGAATTATTAAAAACTAGCACAGTAAGAACAAATCACAACAAAAGATAGCAAGCTTTTCTGTTTACCAGCTAAATTGGCGCCTCCTAGTGGTGATGTTGTTAACACAGTTTATACATCACTGCCTGCCAGATATGAAGTTATGCCAGTTTTGAGGAAATCTTAATTTTTTGGATAAAATGAAACATTAATATATTTTAAATTTGCATAAAATGCATCTGGACCATAATGTGTTTGATGAAAGGCCTGGCACATTAATAAGTCCTCGGTCAATTATAGGTTTTCTTATTAGTGTATAAACCCCATGGTTCAGTCACTATTCATTTTAAATAACTCCTGAATCCATCCGCTTCTATCCCTTCTTCCATCATGTGCCCAGAGACTGGTGCCCAGGTGCTGGGCTGTGCTGGTAGCTCACTTGGTTCAAGCCCTTGTCCTTTCTCACCTGGACTATTGCAAGAGCCTCCTTGCTGCTTCCCCTGCCTTATTCTTTTCCCCTATAATCTCCCCATAGCTCCAGATTGTATCATGTCACTCCCATTCTTAAAACCCTGTGTGGCTCCCAGTATTTTCACATTCAAGTCCTGACCCCTTGGCCTGGCATTCGAGGCCCTTCATGAGGTCATAGCACAGACACTGGGTCTCACCTCTGGGCCTTCGCAAAGGCTGCTTCCAAACCTGAAATGCCCTGTAATACCCCCATCCACCATCCTTCTAGCAAATACCCACCTATTTAACCTTCCAGACGCAGCAAGCCTCTTCTGGAGGTCTTGCCTGACCCTCTCAGGCCACATTCTTGGGGTGATTAATGAGAGGGACAAGAAGGGGTAGAACCCTCCAGAGGCCAAACTCTCTTGCAGTGACTATTCTTCAGTGCGTGAAGACAGACAGCATCCAGAACCGAACAGCTCGTGCTCTGGGGAACTTAGCCATGGAACCTGAGAGCTGTGGGGACATCCATTCCGCTGGTGAGAAGGCTGTGAGGGTGGAGTTAGCTAGGGCTTGGGGTGGGAGAAGGGCTGGGTGTCTGTCCTTGCTCACCCTCTGTCCTCCCCTTCCCTCTCCAGGCGCTGTTCCCCTGCTCGTTGAGAGCCTGACAGCCTGTCAGGACTCACAGTGCCTGCAGAGTGTGGTTCGCGCCCTCCGTAACCTGGCAGACTCACCCCAGCACCGCCTGGCCCTGGCACAGCAGGGAGCAGTGCGCCCGCTGGCTGAGCTTCTGGCTGCTGCCCCAGACCCTGCGCTGACCTTGGCCCTAGTCCGTGCCCTCCTGGAGCTGAGTCGAGGCTGCTCCCGGGCCTGTGCTGAGCAGCTAAGTCTGGGTGGGGGACTAGGCCCACTGGTCAGCCTGGCCTCCCACCCCAAAAGGGCGGTACGCGAGGCAACTATCCTGATCCTTGCCAACCTGTGTGCCCAGGGCCTGGTACGGCCTGCACTGGGCAATGCTGGTGGTGTGGAGGTGCTACTGGGTGAGCTCCGGCGGCGCCGGGGCTCCAGTGGGGCTAGCCCAGCATCTCAGCAGCCCTTGGTGCGGGCTGTGTGCCTGCTGTGCCGGGAGGCCATCAACCGGGCCCGGCTGCGGGATGCTGGTGGTTTGGAGCTGCTGATGGGCCTGCTGCGGGACCCCCGTGCCAATGCCTGGCACCCTCGTGTCGTGGCTGCCCTCGTGGGCTTCCTCTATGATACTGGCGCCCTGGGTCGGCTACAGGCTCTGGGACTTGTACCCCTCTTGGCTGGGCAGCTCTGTGGTGAGGCTGGTGATGAGGAAGAAGAGGGAAGAGAAGCTGCTTCCTGGGACTTTCCTGAGGAGCGGACCCCTGAGCGGGCAGAGGCTGGAAGCTTCCGAAGCCTCAGGTGAGTCCCCACCTGATGCTGTGGGTTGGGGGTTTGTGTCTCCTCCAGCCCTCTTCACTACCTCATCCTCATTCTGTCTCAGTAAGACTTTTATTGACTCTGACTCCTGATTCCTTGTTCTCCCCAGACCTGACCCCTTTCCAGTCCCCGTTAAACACATCTCCTGTCCTCTGGGTCCACCTTTGGCCTTCGCTGCACCCCAACACCTCTGAACTTTGGGGCCCAGACAGGGGCACTGGAAAGTAGTATGTGTACTAGTTGGTATGCTCTGGTATGTTCTTATTCTGATACCACCACTTACAAGCTGAGTCATCATGGGAAAGTTAATTAACTTCTCTGAGCCTCGGATTCCTTGTGTATAAAATGGAGGATAATAATACGTACCTACCCCATAGAGTTGTAAAGATTAAATGAGGGCACTTTACGCCTTACCTGGCACTAAGCAGCGCTCAATAAATGTCAGCCTTCCTGTGAACTCTCTGACTTCATCTCCTACCACTCTCCCTGGTGCCCACTACACTCTTGCAGACGGGCCTCCTAGCTTGTTTTTGAACGTGACAGGTAAGTACCGTCTCAGGGCTTCTTGGGTTGCTGTTCCCTCTGCCTGGAGCATTCTTCCTCCTGTGTGCCTTGATTAGATCTTACCTTCTTGGTGGGGGCCACCGTCATCACCCTATTTAAAATGTCAAATCTGGGGTCGGCCCGGTAGCGTATCGGTTAAGTCTGCGTGCTCTGCTGTGGTGGCTGGGAGTTTGGATCCCGGGCGCGCACTGACGCACTACTTGTTAAGCCATACGGAGGCGGCGTCCTATATAAAGTGGAGGAAAATGGGCACGGATGTTAGCCCAGGGCCAATCTTCCTCAGCAAAAAGAGGAGGATTGGCAACAGATGTTAGCTCAGGACTGATCTTCCTCACAAAAGAAAAAAGAAAAGGTCAAATCTTCCCTCCCCCAGCTCTTTTCTATTCCCTTTTACTTTTCTCATATGCATCACTTCACACCTCACTGACTCCACACTGGCATACCTTATGATTTCCTTATTTTTATTTTTTGGTGGGGAAGATTGGCTCTGAGCTAGCATCTGTGCCCATCTTTCTCCATTTTGTACGTGGAAGGCTGCCACAGCATGGCTTGCTGAGCACTGTGATGATCTGCGCCTGGGATTCAAACCTGCAAACCCTGGGCCACCCACAGCATAGTGCACGAACTTAACCACTACGCCACCGGGCCAGCCCTGGTTTCATTATTGACTTTGTCTGTTTCCCCTCACTAGAATATAAACCATAGGAGGACAGGAATTTTCCTTTTCTGCTTTGCTTCTCCCCAGCTCCTCAAAGGGGGTTTGGCACATAGCAAGTTCAGTACTTGCTGAATGAGTTGGGTTTTTACCCCACCTCTCTTTCCCCCCCTATCTCCCCTGGGACCCACCTCCTCTCTCTGCCTTCAGTCACTTCCTTCTGCATGACCACTCTTTTTGCCCTGCTCCCTCGACTTGGCTCTGGGTTCAGTCTCCTCTTTCTCCCCTCCCACAGGTCATGGCTGATCTCCGAGGGCTACGCCGCAGGCCCAGGAGACATCTCTCCTGACTGGTCCCCTGAGCGATGTCCGCAGCCACCGCCACCGCCGGAACCGGCTGAGCCAGCCAGCCCGGCCCCAGGCCCGACCTTGCTGCGGACACCTCGCACAGTGCGCACGGTGCGCACGCCGGGCCGCAGCCCTGGCGCTGCTGAGGAACCTTGGGGCCACGAGGGGCCAGCGCTGCTACTGCTGTCGCGCTTCTCCCAGGCTCCCGACCCCAGCGGGGCGCTGGTGACTGGCCCGGCCCTGTGCGGCTTGCTGGCCTACGTGACGGGTGCGCCGGGCCCACCGAGCCCGCGTGCACTGCGCATCCTGGCGCGCCTCACATGCAACCCTGCCTGTCTTGAGGCCTTTGTGCGCAGCTATGGCGCAGCGCTCCTGCGGGCCTGGCTCGTCCTCGGCGTCGCCCCGGACGACTGGCCCTCGCTGAGTACCCGGCCTGATCGCAGCAGCCAGCACCGCGAGCTGGGTGTGTCCCCGTGCCTCTCCGCCTGCATGCGAGGCCCCATCCCCCTCTGATGCCTCCCGTGGGCCCAGAATGTGGGCACACAGCTTACTGCCACCTGCTCTCTCACTGCCCTCCCCCGCCCACCATCCAGGCAACCTCAGCCACCAGGTGGGAGGAGAGGAGGGACTCCCTTCTGCTCCACCATCCGAGCGTGCAGAGTTCTCCTCCATCCCTTGCCCGAGCCTTGGGGCCCAGATACCCCCGACACCAGGCCCCAACAACTTAGAATTGTGCCTGTCTGCATTTCCTTACCCAATCGATTCTTGGTTCTGCATTGTCCTACTTCCCCGCTGGGCACACTGACTTGTGAACCCACGCTCAGGTACCATGTCCTCCAGGGCCTTACCACCACTTCCAACACTGCTGGGGGCTACCCTGTTTTCTGTGCCCCGTTTCAGTCCTTGAAGGCCCAGATTCACTCACCATCCCACTTCCTGTTCTTGCCCTTGCCCTCCAGTTCCTAGCATCTGGACCCCATCTCTCCAGGGCCCGCAGTCAGCCCCCTCTTCCATGCCCTGAGGTTTTACCCTCCTTCCTTTCAGGGTCCCAGAGGCCTGTCTTGCCCGTCTCACCCCAGTCTTGGATACTAGCTCCCAACCTGACCTGTCTGCCCATCCCTGCAGGTGAGATGCTGCTGCAGAACCTGACCGTGCAGGCCGAATCGCCCTTTGGAGTGGGTGCCCTCACTCACTTGTTGCTCTCTGGGAGCCCTGAGGACCGTGTGGCCTGTGCACTGACCCTGCCCTTCATCTGTCGGTGAGCGGGATGTGGGTGTCTTGCAGGGGTCAAGGGAGCAAGGTTGCTGGTTCCCAGTCCCACCCTTTTCCACCTTCTGAAAGATTCTCTTTCTCCCCAAAGGAAGCCCTCTCTGTGGCGCCGGCTGCTTCTGGACCAGGGTGGTCTCCGTCTCCTCCTCTCAGCACTAACTCGGCCAGCTCCGCATCCACTCTTCCTCTTCTTTGCCGCAGACTCCCTTTCCTGCCTCCAAGGCCTGGTGTCTCCCACTGTGAGCCCAGCCCTCCCGCCTGCAGGCCCCTTGGACCTAGACCCACCCTCCCCTTGCCTCTATGAACCTTTGCTGGGCCCAGCCCCCATCCCAGCTCCTGACCTGCACTTCCTACTGGACTCAGGCCTACGGCTCCCTGCCCAGCGAGCAGCCTCGGCTACTGCCTCCCCTTTCTTCCGGGCCCTGCTGGCTGGCAGCTTTGCCGAGGCCCAGATGGACCTCGTCCCACTTCGAGGCCTGTCACCCAGCGCAGCCTGGCCTATCCTGCATCACTTGCATGGCTGCCGGGGCTGTGGAGCTGCCCTGGGGCCCGTTCCCCCGCCAGGCCAGCCCCTGCTGGGCTCAGAGGCTGAGGAGGCACTGGAGGCTGCTGGCCGTTTCCTATTGCCTGGGCTGGAGGAGGAGCTGGAAGAGGCTGTGGGCAGTATCCACCTAGGACCCCAGGGTGGCCCAGAGTCAGTGGGTGAGGTGTTTCGCCTGGGCCGGCCCCGGCTGGCTGCCCACTGTGCCCGCTGGACACTGGGGCCAGGACAGTGCCCTCGGAAGAGGGCCCTGGCCCTAGTGGGGCTTGTGGAGGCAGCAGGTGAGGAGGCAGGGCCCCTGACTGAGGCTTTACTGGCTGTGGTGATGGGGGTTGAACTGGGGGCAAGGGTCCCAGCCTAGGCTGTTGATGTTCACTGGGAGGGAACCCAAGGATGAGCTGGCTATGAAGGAGGCCTCCCTCAGAACAGCATGGGAGAAGGCTGAACAGAAGGAGTCACCATCGAGGACTGATGAGAGGATGGAATTAGACTCCAGGATGATGGTCTGAAGACTCAGGATGATGTGAGAAGCCAAAGCCAGAGTCTGGGCCCACGAGATGGAGAATAGCCCAGGGCTCCAGGCACCTGGCCTGGCCCAGCCTTCTGGAGTTGGAATTAAAAACTTTGGAGTTGGATATCCCTATTGTGTGGTGTCTGCTTACTCTCCTGTGGAAGTCCCCCCACCCCTTCACACATCAAGCAGGTCTTGTCCAGGTCTATGTGTCTCAATACAGGCCACTCTTGGCATGTAGGAGTTTAATAAGTAATTATGTAGTGGTTCCTGGAGCCCTAGGATAGAGTGGAGTTCTCAGGCTTCTCCCTAGGATGTGGTTTTGGGCCCCAGGGGAAGCCTGCTTCCTGCTCGCACGACTTCATTGCTCACCCAGCCACCCAGCTGGACACATAAACGTTGGTCAGGGCTGAGTGAGTGTCCTGAGGGAATGCCGTGAGTGTGGAGATGTATGTCCAGGGCCTTGGCATTACTGTTTTATGAGTGCCCTTCACCCATCTTGGGCCTTCAGTCTCTGGGTCTGTTTTCATCTCTTGGGCCAAGTGTCCTCCTGCTGTTTTCCTGAGGGAAGACCTGCTGTGTTCCTGGAGTCCCTGAGGCCCGTCTTAGTCATGCCCAGAGAGAGCCAAAGCCCTGGGCTGGCATTCAGGTGAGGGGAGGGTTCATGTTGCTTTGGTCTCCAAGGCAGGGTCTCCATCACCTGGCTCCCGGATCACTGACCACTCAGGTGGCAGGCTGAGGAGAGTGTCTGGACTGGGCCTGCCAGTTAGCTTCTGGGGAGCTAAGTTTGACACTTGTCTCTGTGCCTTTGTGAGTGTTTGTCCAGCTCTCTGTTCTTAGGTTGTGCATTAGAACCACCCAGAGAGCTTTTAAGAACAAAACTGTTTCCTGGGCCCTTTCTGATTGAATTGGACTGAGGGGGGGTGGTGCCCTGCATCAGTATTTTTAAAAAGCTCTCCAGATTGTTCTGATTTGCTGCTGGGTTGAGACCCCCATTCCAGTACTCAGGTCTGGGTTGAGACCCACAGTCCAGGGGCTGCAGCATTATTGTGTCTGTCCATACCCATCTCTAGAGTGTCTCAGTCCAGGGAAGGCCTCTTGTTCCTGTGTGTCTGGAGTCTGTGTCTTGCTTCTTTGTGTTCATCAGTATCTTGAGAAAGGGCTCTTTTGGAATGGGTCTGGGTTGCCTTAGTGTTGGGGGAAGGGCTTTGTCTTGAAGGCTGGTTGGGATCTGGCTGCCTGGGAGTGTTTTCCCTGAGTCTGCATAGGGTTTCAGTTTACCTGTGTCTGTTTCCAAGTCTTGGAGAGAAGCTCCTGGCTTAGAGTTTGTGAGAGGGTTCATTGTGTCTATCTCAGTCTCAGAGATTTCTTTATGTCTAGTATGTGTGTTTTTTGTGATCCCTGTTCATGTCTGTCAGGGTCTCTAAGGGAAGGTCTCTGAACCTGGGATCTGACCCTTAGAACATCACTCCTGCCTCCAACCCAAAAATTCCGCCTGCAGCAAGTCTCTCAGGACCGGCCTGGGTGGGAGGAGGGCTCTGTTTAGGACTCAGGGTGCTAGATTTGGGAGGTGTCTGCTTGGGGGCCTGAGAGGTGTCTAAGAGTCTCACTGGACAGAGGATCCCGGGCTTGGTCTGGAAGAGCCACTTCTCTGACTCTGGCTCTGGCTGCCTGGGGCTCCTTACAGCTGAGGCCAAGGCTGGGGTGTGGCCGCCTCCGCGGCAGGCAGGCAGGCTGGGCCGTGGCCTTCCCTCCTTACACGCCCCCACCCCGGGTTCTCCCGTTCATTCCCCCCTGGCCCCCCCAGCCCCATCCCAGCGGGTCCCGGCTTCCTTACATGGTCACGGCCGGGCCTCCAGCTCCCGGACGTCCCCCCGCCCCCCGCCCCCACCGGACACGGCCCCCGCCCTGCTCGCCCCGCGCGGTCCGCCCGCGCCCTGCCATGGAGGACCTGGGTGAGTGGGTCCCGGGTCCCCTAGTCCCCAGACCCCCACTACCGCCTGGACCCGCTTCCCCATCCTGGAGCCCGCTCGCACTCTCCGCATCTCCCCATCCCTGCCTCCTGTCTCCTCGCTTCTGGTCTCTGCCCGTGCCTCCTTTCCGACTCCACGTCCCCCTTCCTGCCTCTCCCTTCCTGCCTTTCCCGGGCCGGCCGCTCCCTCCCTTCTTCCCTCACTCCGCTCCTCCATCACTGGCTGCAGACGGATGGGCAGGGAGGTGCAGCGCCTGTGGGCCCCTGGGCTCACGGGCTCTGGGAAGGGAGGGGTTAAAGAGGCCTTGGGTCCGAGCCTGGGAAAGTAGACGGGACGGGGAGAATGTGACACCAAGTTCTGGAGGAGAAAACGAGCCTGCCCCAGGGTTTTGGGAAGGAGTTCAAGGCCCCTAAGTATGGTAGGGGTCAGGTCTTTGGGGCAGAAAGGGAATAATAGGTGAGGAGTGTCAAGATGCCGGGGAGAGGTTAAGGGTTCCACTGTGGTGCTGAGAGATGAAGAGTAAAGCGGCAGGGACTTCCAGGTTCTGGAAGGCACAGGGTTCAAAGGATCCAGATCTGGGGATGGGGCGGCTGTCTTTGGGCCGGAAGGAGGACCCAGGCATCACATCCTCCCTGTGCATTGCAATTGGGGCCGGAAGGCTGTGCCCTCCATGGGACAGAAGGGGTTCCAGCACCCTGCAGTAGGGGGTGCTGCTCAGTAGGGGTAATCGGCACTGGTGCTGTGAAGAATAAGCCAATCAAAAAGCAGGTCCCAGCAGACTCACCAACGGGGTGCAGAGGGTGGAACCCAGTGTGGCCTGGAGGTGGGCCAGGACTGGGCAGGGCCTATTTAGGTTGGGTGCCAGGCATACAGCCAACTGAGCAGTTTGGGGTGCAGCCAAAATTGGCTCTAGTAAAGAGCCAATTTTGACTGCATTAGGGAAGATTCGGATAATAAAAGAAACATGAGGCTGAGTTTGTGCGTGACTCCCAGGATGAGCCATGTGGGATGTTCTGTTCATAAATATTGGTTGCTGCCCTTCCACTTCTCTGTCTTGGTCTGGCCTTGTGTTTCCTTCTGATTCTTGACCTCTGCTTTTAATTCTGGCTTTGGTCCTCCTCAAATACACCCACTTGGAACCCTTATCCTGCGATCTCTTAAGGCCCTGTCTCTGCCCTAACCTTGACCTCTCAGCCTTTCACCCTGACGGCCTCTCCCTGCAGATGCCCTGCTCTCTGACCTGGAGACCACCACCTCACACATGCCAAGGTCAGGGGCTACAAAAGAGAGGCCCTCAGAGCCCCTCACATCTTCCCTGCCCTATGGCCACCAGCCACAGGTGAGATCAGATGCTGAGGGTGGGGGCAACCATGAGGGCCAGGCTTGGCCAGGGCTAGGGGGATGTGGGCCTGAGTGGGGCAAAGTACAGGCCTATCATCCCACACGTGTCCTTCTCTCTGTAGACGGGGTCTGGAGAGTCTTCAGGAGCCTCTGGGGACAAGGACCATCTGTACAGGTGAGGGGCCTGGGAATTGGGAATGGGGAAGCCAACTGAAACTCAGAGGAGACTTGGATTCCCCACCCCTGAACCCAGGCTCCCACCCTGTTTCCCAGTACGGTATGCAAGCCTCGGTCCCCGAAGCCTGCAGCCCCTGCGGCCCCTCCATTCTCCTCTTCCAGCGGTGTCTTGGGCACAGGGCTCTGTGAGCTAGACCGGTTGCTTCAGGAACTTAATGCTACTCAGTTCAACATCACAGGTACCAGGGTTACTGAGACATGCCTTGATGGGGTGGGGGCAGGGCAAGGCAGGGTGGAGACTAAGGGGTATAGACTTCCCAGAGTAGCAGCTAAAGGGACACAAAACTTAACTGGGAAGGTGGGTAGAGCATGGACCCGCGTCCAGTGCCCTTCTCTCCTCTCTGCAGATGAAATAATGTCTCAGTTCCCATCTAGCAAGGAGACTGCAGAGGAGCAGAAGGAGGACCAATCTGATGACAAGAAAAGGCCCAGCCTGTGAGTTTGGTATAGTTGGCAGGGCTGGGAGAGAGGGGATCCATCTTGGATGCCAGAGTTACTGGAGGGAGCATTACTCTAGGAGGCTCTGAGCTGACACAAGTTGTCTTCTTCACAGCCCTCCCAGCCCATCCCCAGTTCTCCCAAAGCCTTCGGCCACCTCGGCCACCCTGGAGCTGGATAGACTGATGGCCTCACTCTCTGACTTCCGCGTCCAGAACCACGTGAGTCAGGCAGCAGGGTGGGCCTGTGTGGATTTTAGACCCTTCCACATCTGCTGCCTTGCTGATTCAACTCTCATGTCCTCCCTGCTGCAGCTTCCAGCCTCTGGGCCAGCCCAGCCAACAGTGCCGAGCTCCATGAATGAGGGCTCCCCGTCCCCACCAGGGCCAACTAGCAAGGGCAGCCTAGACACCATGCTGGGGCTGCTGCAGTCCGACCTCAGCCGCCGTGGTGTTCCCACCCAGGCCAAGGGCCTGTGTGGCTCCTGCAATAAACCCATTGCTGGGCAAGTAAGTGGAGCCCTGCGAGTAGAGAGGTAGAGACTCATGGACCCATCTTTACTGAGAGGTAGTCTTTGTGCTGTTCCCTTTTAAAAATAACTCTGGGAAGAAGTTATTACTGTTATTTATATTTTATGGATGAGGAAACTGAAGCTCTGAGTTACACAGCAGGTAAGTGGCAGCGTGAGAATTCCAACCCAGTTCCCATTTATTGTGGTCCTACTGTGTGCAGGCAGTGTGCCAGCTCCTTTACAAACCCCCATCTCATTTAATCTTCACAGAAGCCTCACTGGCACACCTACCATCTCTCAGGCACCCCCAAAGACCGTTTCTCCCCCACCAGGGTCTGATCTGGGAGCTCTGGTTCTTGGCTTATTGACTGAGCAGATGTTATTGACAACTGTGCCCAGTGGTTGACCTAGATCCTCCTGCTAGATCCAGTGCCCTGCTCCCATCCCAGAATTTCCAACCTCATCAGAGCAGGGTGGCATTATGACTTTTGTAGGCTCTAGGCACTTTTGCCTTCGTGGATCCCTTTCTCCATTAGAAAAAAAATACTAAAAATTGTGTATTATGACTGGGTGGGTGTAAGGATGAATATATTATTATGTATTAAGTCATTTTCTTCTAGCTCATTTTTTTCTTCTGATTTTAAAAGAAATTACATTTTCTTGGGCTCCTAAAAGTATTGTGGGCCCTGGGCACTTACAGACTGACTTAAATATTAGATTCTTCATCCTGATGTCTCAGAGATAAGACTTGGGTAGGGAGGTGGGAGAAATGGATGAAAGGAGTCAAAAGGTAAAAAGAACAACAACAACAAAAGACTTGAAATGCACCACCTAAACATGGCAGCTCGAGGGCCACTCTGACCTGGGGCCTCAACCCCAACTCGCAGGTAGTGACAGCGCTGGGCCGTGCTTGGCACCCTGAGCACTTCGTTTGCGGTGGCTGTTCCATGGCCCTGGGAGGCAGCAGCTTCTTCGAGAAGGATGGAGGCCCCTTCTGCCCCGAGTGCTACTTTGAGCGCTTCTCCCCACGATGTGGTCTCTGCAATCAACCCATCCGACATGTGAGCCCCGGCCGGCCCACAAGCCCCACCTCTGTCTCACTGCGGGATGGCCCTCATCTACTCACAGCCCCCCATCGCTCCCCAGCCCTGCCCCTTGGCCTCTCCGTGGCCTTTTGGACTCCGCCCTCTCTCTTTGACTCCCAAGTTCCTTGTTAGGTCTCCGGCGCCTTAAACTCATACTTCAACCCACTCACCTAGGTTCAGGGCGGGAGAGGGAGGGAAGAAGCGATGGAGGGCCACCCTGAGTGTCCCCTTTCATTCCCCGCAGAAGATGGTTACTGCCTTGGGCACCCACTGGCACCCGGAGCATTTCTGCTGCGTCAGTTGCGGGGAGCCCTTCGGAGACGAGGGTGAGAGCTTGAAAGCCGCCAGTCCACTCCACATCCCGCCCCGCCCACTTTGGCCCAGCCCGCTACGACCTCCAAGTCCTCGGGGCCGGGAATTTTCTCCTGCTTTTTCTGGCCCCACCCTCTCCCACCCGTGGGTTCCCATCCCATCCTATCCCCTCCCGCTCTGCCCCTGCTCCAGACCCTGTCCCCCACTACCTACTGCTCGCTCTGACTGCCGCTCCTCTGGCCCCACAGACTCAGATCTTGTAGGTCCCCGGTAGGGCCTCGCACCCTTTTCTTTCTGCCCACTCGGTTCCCGCCCCTAGGTTTTCACGAGCGTGAGGGCCGCCCCTACTGCCGCCGGGACTTCCTGCAGCTGTTCGCCCCGCGCTGCCAGGGCTGCCAAGGCCCCATTCTGGATAACTACATCTCGGCGCTCAGCGCGCTCTGGCACCCAGACTGTTTCGTCTGCAGGGTGCGCTGCGGTGGGGGCGGAGCCTGGGAGGGATGCGTCAACGGGGGGCGGGACTAGGAGCCTGGGGCGGGGCGATTATTCTGGGCGGGGCGATTATTCAGGGCAGGGTGCTCCTGGAGGCGAGGCTTCGCGTCTGGGTGGGGCTGCGGGGGTCGCAGTGGGTTATTCAGCTCGTACAGCGAGTTATCTGGTCCGGTCCGGGCTTTGGCCACTGACCCGTCCTTTCGCGGCCGACCTTCCCCAGGAATGCTTTGCGCCCTTCTCGGGAGGCAGCTTTTTCGAACACGAAGGCCGCCCGCTGTGCGAGAACCATTTCCACGCGCGGCGCGGTTCGCTGTGCGCCACGTGTGGCCTCCCGGTGACCGGCCGTTGCGTGTCGGCCCTGGGCCGCCGCTTCCACCCGGACCACTTCACCTGCACCTTTTGCCTGCGCCCGCTCACCAAGGGCTCCTTCCAGGAGCGCGCCGGCAAGCCCTACTGCCAGCCCTGCTTCCTCAAGCTCTTCGGCTGACCACGCTCCTCCGGGAGACCACGGCCCTAAAGACCCCGCCCTTCCCGAAAAGACCCTGTTCTCCAGACCCCTAGGCCTTGCTCTTTGAGCTTGGGGCTCTCCCCAGCCCCGCTGTGTGAGGCCCCACCCACTGGAGAGACCCGCCCCTAAGGTACTGTACGTTCTCCGTGGGCAAGTTCAGAAAAGGCCTGGCCAATCCCAAGGCCACGTGCCCCCAAAGTGGGTCGTACACTGACGAGCGACCCCGTGGGAGCTCTTCACTTTATTCCCACTCTTGAGGGAGCCCCCTGACTGGAGGTGGACCCTTGCAATTCCGACCAGTCAGAGGCCAGGCCAGGACGTCCCTCTCCCCACTCCCTCACTGTTCTGTGCACTTTTTTCTACCTACATAAACGACATTCCACGTCACACTGGTGCCGTGTCTCTGACTGCGCGGGAGAGCCTTGAGTCGGGACGCCGTGCCCCTTGTGCTGCCTCTGGCCTCAGTGGGATCTGGGCCACCTCTGTGTGGTCAGAGCCAGACCTGCAGCCTCAGCCCTTGCGGGATGTCCTTCATATCAGATGAGCCTGAGGCTGGAAAGGGTGGCGACCAGCGCCAGACTGTACAGATAGTGGCGAGCCAGGAGCTCAAGCTGGGCACCATCGAAGCTTCTTGCCTCGTCCCCCACCCTTTGGATCTGGGCACTAAGGCACAGCTTCCTTCTTACTAGTATTGACTCATAACATCTCCCCTAGGCAGAGGATGACACTTCAGGTGGTTAGGGCAGTGAGTGAGGGAAACACTGGTGCTGTAGGAGCCAGAAGGAGGCTTCTAACTCAGACTGGGAGGCTTTCTGGAGGAGGTGACACCTGAGCTAAGCCCTAGCAGAGAAGGGTGGGGCCAGGGGTTTTTAGGGTGTGGAGAAGTTCAGGCTCCATCTGAGTCCCCAAGCCCCAGGGGCCTTTCTGAGCCCCAGAACCTTCACCTCAGACCATGCAGTTCCCTAGGGAGGGGACCTGGATTCCTGGGTCCAAAATATATGAGCCTTTGAGGCTGGAAATGATGGAACCTCAGAGGACCTTCCAGCTCATGGAGGAGCTAGCAGCCAAGGAGAGCATACGTGGGTAAGAGACAAAGGTGAGGTGTTCTCTGGGGGCCAGCACCGTGGCTTAGCAGTTAAGTGCGCGTGCTCCACTACCGGCGGCCCAGGTTCGGATCCCGGGCGCGCACCAACGTACCGCTTCTCCGGCCATGCTGAGGCGGCGTCCCACATACAGCAACTAGAAGGATGTGCAACTATGACAAACAACTATCTACTGGGGCTTTGGGGAAAAAAAGGAGGAGGATTGGCAATAGATGTTAGCTCAGAGCCAGTCTTCCTCAGCAAAAAGAGGAGGATTGGCATGGATGTTAGCTCAGAGCTGATCTTCCTCACACACACACAAAAAAGGTGAGGTGTTCTCTGCCCTTGCCTCAGGCTGACTCCCAGAGCCTTTCCTCTCTGAGGCTCCTCCCCCTGGGTCTTCCCAGGCCTCCTGCTCTTCCCCTTCCTCGTATTCTCCCTGGGCAATGCTGTCCATCCCCTTGCTTGTAACCACCTCCCTGTCTTGAGGATGCCCAAATTGGCCATCTCCAATCTTGATTCATTCATTCACCAAGTGTTTCTTGAGCACATACTGTGCCAGGCTCCATGCCGGGTGCTGGGGAGACCATAGGGAACCAAGCAGACATGCTCCTTGCCCTCATGGAGCTGAAGTCTAGTAGGGGGGACAGATGACAAACAAGTACACAAGTGACAAGTGTGATGAAGTAATGGGGACTTCCCTGACGGCCCAGGGAAAGTTGTTCTTCCCCCTTGTTTCCACTCACAGTACCTCCCCTGTGTCTTTATAGCACTTGTCAGTATTGCAAACAGGGGTTTATTTGTTGCTTGTTTATGTCTGTTTCTGAACATGTTTGTTTTGCTGACCGATGTCTCTCCAGTGTCTAGAATGGTGTCTAGCAGGTGGCAGGTGCTTAATAACTGTTTGTTAATGAAGGAAGGAATGAGGAAGAAAGGAAAGGAGGGAAGGCGAGAAGGAAAAAAATAGAGTTAATAAGTTAGAGAAGGTGGGGAAGGAGTTACTTTAACGAGATAGTCAGAGAAGGCCTCTGGGAGAATGTAATATCTAAGCTGAGACTTGAAGGTAGAGAAAGAGCCAGCCAGGCAAAGAACCTGAGGAGAGCATTCCAGGCAGAGGGAACAGCAAATGCAAAGGCTAGGAAGTAGGAAAGAGCTTGGCATATTGGAAGAAAGGAAAGAAGGCCAGTGTGGCTGGATTAGAGCAAGCAAGAGGGAGAGTAGCAGGAGATGAGGTTGAAGAGGAAACAGATGCCACATCTTGAAGGGCTTTGCAGGCCACAGTGGGGGCCTATAGATTTTATTATAAGTGCCTATAACCCTAATGTGTCCTCTGGTCCTTGCCCCTGGATTTCTCTCAGGCACTTCAAGTTATCGCCCCCTGAAGCAGATGCTGTGTATGCCCTGCCCATATCTGCTTAGGCCACCTGGGAAATCATATGTAGACAGTTCCCAGACACCTAGTCTCCCCAGCTGCTTCCTGAGTTTCTGAGGGGAAGGAGGTCTCTGGAGGAAGGAGTATGCTCCTGTACCCAGCAGGCCTGAAGTGGGTGGGAGAGGTTCTGTAACCTCCAACCAGTTAGAGACAGCAATTGGTGAATAAATACCCCAGCTTCCTCGCCCCTTGGAGGTCAATTCTTCTTTTTTTTTTTTTTGTGAGGAAGATTAGCCCTGAGCTAACATCCAATGCCAATCCTCCTCTTTTTGCTGAGGAAGATTGGCCCTGGGCTAATATCCATGCCCATCCTCCTCTACTTTATATGGGACGCCACCACAGCATGGCTTGACAAGTGATGTGTTGGTCTGCGGCTGGGATCTGAACCCGTGAACTCCGGGCCACTGAAGCAGAGCGCATGTACTTAACCACTACGCCACTGGGCTTGCCCCTGGAGGTCAATTCTGAGGTATGTTCTCCACAGTGTTTCAGAGGGTCCTCATTGGGATTGGGTTCCAATTGTTCACGGTGGTAACCTGTTAATCAACACACCATTTATTGGCTTTTCTCCTTTCTTTATCTCACTTCCCCACTCCTTTATGGCCATTACTGGGATCACTTCCCCCAGTAAAGCCCTTGCACCCCAATTCTCATCTTAGGGTCTGCTTTTGAAGGAACCCAAACTAAGGCATTCCTTAAACATAACTCATCATATTCCTCTAAAATATTGTTCTCTGTCCCCCATCTCAGGCATGAACCCAACTTCCATAACCAGAGATCCAAGTCTGGTCAATTCTTTTGGAAAAGCAGAGGTACAGATCCTCATCAACCTCCTCCCTTCTTATATCCAGCCCTGTGCTGAGCAATGCAACTCCAGGGATGAATCAGATCATTCCCTGCTCTTGAGGAGTCTTTAGGTAGTTGGGGAGATGACCTGTATGCAGGCAAGGACCACACAATGTGCTCAGAACTGTATCAGAAAAGTCAGAGAAGTCTTCCTGAAGAGATGACATGGGCTGGGTATTGAAGGCCGAGTAGCAGTTGGCCATTTGGGAGGCAGGGAGGCACTCTAAGCAGAAGGCACAGCCTATGCAAAAGTTTGGAGGTATGAAAATATATGGGCTGGGCAGGCCAAGGGCATGGGAAGGAAATGTGACGCCACTCTAGATTTGGTACGGAGCAGCAAGGGGAAGAGCGGGTAGGAGTCGGGGCGAGGCGGGCTTGAACATCAGACTGAGGATCTTCTACTTCCTCCTGAGTGTGATGGGGAGCTATGGAGGGTTTCTGAGCAGGGGAGTGACACTGTCAGATTTGGGGTTGAAAATGATCCCTCTGGATTAGTCAGAACCAGGGGGCTGGCTCAGCCAGGCTCCCTAGGTCAAAGCTGAAGGTTAGGCATTTTAACGGGGTGAAAGAAGTGATTTTTGAGCCTGGGGGACTGGGGAAGGGATGGGGGCTAAGGCCAAAAAAGGAGTGCTCCTTAACTCGAAAGGGTCTAGTTGCCCAGGACCAGCCTTCGGCCTTGATGAGAACTGATTCAGCGAAACAAAGCCGGGGAGGGGCAACAAGACCTGGGGGACTTGTCGGCTCACTGCCCCTGAGGTAACCATTAATCCTTCCCCTGGGGAAATCCAGGGGCTCATCCCTTGAGGGGCAGATCCTGGGCAGAATGGAGGAACACACAGAGGCAGGCTCAGCACCAGGGCTAGGGGACCAGAGGGTCCTAATCGACAATCCTGCTGATATTCTGGTCATTGCTGTTTATTTCCTGCTGGTCATTGGTGTCGGCTTATGGGTAAGAAGTCGAGGGGGTACTACTAGGGACCAGGCTTCTGGAGCCTGGGGGAAATGTCTCAGGGAGACTCAGGTAGTGGTAGGGGCAGGATGTCTGCATCTTTGAGCGAGAAACCCGGGGCAGGGGGACAAGAAAGTCTTTTGATAGCCTCAGGGAGGCCGAGCCAACACTCATTCCTTGTCTTCCCAACTTTGGATCAGGCTAGTTGACGGGGTCAGAGGATTTTCATCAGAGACAACATTCTAAATGAGGTCTCTGTTCCTCTTTCTACATTATGGCTGACCAGAAGAAGCCCATAGGCCTGATCCAAGGCCCCCACAAAAGTCAAGCTGAATCCAGCCACACTCTGGCTTGGGTAGTTGGACACTAGGTTAGGGACTGGGTCGCTATGGGTGCTTGGGAAGAGGTTGGGGGTGGGGTGGGGTGGGGTGTGAACCATTAGAGGAGCCGAGCACTGGTTAATCTTCAGCCTGAAACAAGGCTGAGGAATGTGTTGAGGAGGCTAATGAGGTCCAAAGATGTGCCCCAAACCCAGGTCTCCCTCCATTCCTGTCCCCCAGTCCATGTGGAGAACCAACAGAGGCACTGTCGGAGGCTACTTCCTGGCGGGACGAAGCATGGTGTGGTGGCCGGTGAGACACGCTGGGCTATGGAGTGGGAGGAGGCCTAGAGAAGCAGCCTGGCTCACCCCCATCTCTGGCCACCCAGGTTGGGGCCTCTCTCTTTGCCAGCAACATCGGCAGCGGCCACTTCGTGGGCCTGGCAGGGAGTGGTGCAGCAGGCGGCTTGGCTGTGGCTGGATTTGAGTGGAATGTGAGGCCCACTTTTGCCAACAACCTCCACCCCCACTGGGAACCCCTGGAAGAGTCAGACCTGGGGAGGCTCCAGGCAGGGGGAATATGAACCTGGAGGTGGGACTTCCTAATTGGGTGGGGCTGGGCTTCGAGTGACGGTCACACCCCCAGCTTGGGGGCAAGGGGATGTAGCAGATGACCACTTTCAGGGCAGGGGTAGGGCCTGCTCCTGACTTGCTGTGTGAGCCTGGACCAGCTACTACCCTCTGTGGCCTTGATTTTCTCCTCTGAAGTGGGGTGAACAGCCTCAAAGATAGTAAAGTGTGTGTTCTGATGGTCTCTGAAGTTGTGGCCTGTGAAGATCTCTGGGCCAAATTAAAGGACCTTGCAGAAGTGGGAAGGAGACAAAGCTCTGGGACTGAGGCTTGCTTTGGAGGGTTGGAGAGACCAGGGCTTTGAGCTCAGAGCTTCCTGGAGGAGGAGGCCTCTGAGCTGAGCCTTGAGGGACAGAAGGTTTGGGTGGATGGAGAGGAGAGGGGAGGCAGCCCTACTTGGAAGAGGCTGGGCTCAGGCTGAGGGCTCCGTGCTTCGGTTCATGTGCTACAGGGGGCAGGGGGCATGGAGGAGAAGAGGCAGATAGGGAACATCTTGGGAGGTACAGGCCAGGGCTCACGGTCTGGGAGGGCAAGGTGGACTCCAGTTTAAAGGCCCAAGAAGGTGTCAAGACCCCATCCCTTAATGCCCAGGGACATCGTCTCCAGTTGTGTCCTCTGGGCCCCAGGTGCGACCTTTTCTAGGAGTAGCACATTCAAGAAGAGAAGCAAATTTCTCAGACTCTTCAGGGGCGAAGGCCCGCTTATGGCAGGATCTCAGACGGGGATTCACCCAGAGCTGTCGCGCTGGGCCCGCAGGCGCTGTTCGTGGTGCTGCTGCTCGGCTGGCTCTTCGCGCCGGTGTACCTGACCGCGGGCGTCATTACGATGCCTCAGTACCTGCGCAAACGCTTCGGGGGCCATCGTATCCGCCTCTACCTGTCGGTGCTCTCGCTTTTTCTGTACATCTTTACCAAGATTTCGGTGCGCATGCGCGGCGGGCGGGGCGGGACCCTGGAAGGGCGGGACCGCGGAGTAGAGGTCTCCAGAAAGCCTTGGAGGGGGCGGGATCAAAGAGAAATCGCTGTAAGAATCGTGACAGAGACAGGCCCTGGAAGGAGTAGGTTTCTGGGGCCACGGCCACAGTGGGTGGGAGTTGGGAAGGGCGGGCCATTGAAAAAGGAGGGAACCTTTGAGGCGTGGCCATGTAGGACTGTGGTCTGAGCAGGAGGTGGACCTGGGTCTCTGCCCTGACCCCTGGGTCCTGACCTGCGTGCTCGCTCCTTACCCCAAGGTGGACATGTTCTCCGGGGCGGTATTCATTCAGCAGGCTCTGGGCTGGAACATCTATGCCTCTGTCATCGCGCTCCTGGGCATCACCATGATCTACACTGTGACAGGTGGCCGTGGCAGGGGCTTAGGGAACGGAGCCGGCTCGGGAGCCGCGCTAGGAGTGTGGATGTGAGGGCGGGTTGAGGGGAGTCACCATAGCAAAGCGGGGTGGGGAGGTTCTGAAGTGTGATGTGGTCCCAGAAGGAGAAGGACCTAAATCTTTGGAAAGCGAAGTCCTTCTCTTTCCCCACTGTTCCTTGGATTTGGACTGGAAGTTCAGAGCGCTGGGCCTGTGCTGGGCCCGGGAAAAAGGAAGATTTTATTTAGCAGCTCTTACTCTTCTTGAACGCCTGGGAGGGGAGAGGGGACTTGGCCAGTCTCCAGGATTGCTCACCAAACCCCGTGCAGTTCAGAGGGTCCCGGGGTGGGGCCCGAGGCCCGACACTGGACCAGAGTGGATGGGGCCTGGTCTCCGGGATGGGATGGAACTGAGAATCGGACTTTAGAGAATCACCCCTTCCTATTACACAGACGAGCAAACTGAGGCCTAGAAGGGGAACTTTAGTGAGGGTCTTGCACGTGGGCGCCTGGCCAAGGGGACATCAGTGGAGCCTAAAACCCAGCCACCCTCCTGACGCCTGAGCGCAGGAGGCTGGGGAATGGGCCATCGTTTTGAAATTTGTTCTCCAGGAAGGGGCACCTTTTTCAAATTCGCACGGACACCGCATGTAGGGGCAGCCTGTCTGGGTTGTCCCCACTGACCCAGGCCTGTTGCAGGAGGGCTGGCAGCGCTGATGTATACGGATACCGTGCAGACCTTCGTCATTCTCATGGGGGCCTTCATCCTCATGGGTTACGGTACGGGGATCACCCAGCGGGGAGGGGCGCGGAGGTCGCGGGTCGCAGAGCTCTCAACCTGGGGACACGGACTTTGCGCATTTTCGGCTTGTGGGTCCTAGGGAGGGCCTTGGCGCGGACGCCAGGTCCCCTGACGGCCTTGCTCTTACAGCTTTCCACGAGGTGGGCGGGTATTCAGGGCTTTTTGACAAATACTTGGGGGCAATGACGTCGCTGACGGTTTCCGAGGATCCGGCCGTGGGCAACATCTCCAGCTCCTGCTATCGACCCCGCCCCGACTCCTACCATCTGCTCCGGGACCCTGTGGCGGGGGACCTGCCGTGGCCCGCGCTGCTCGTGGGGCTTACCATCGTCTCAGGCTGGTACTGGTGCAGCGACCAGGTGCGGATAGCGCTTGGGCGGGGAGCAAGGCTGGTGCGGAACCAGAACCGCTGTGGGCGGAGCTGAGATGGGCGGAGCCTGAACCCATCAGGGGAGCTAGGTCGAAGGCCTGGCCTGAGGGGGCGGGAACCGGACCAGGGTGGAGCTAAACCAAACGGAGCCGGATCCAAGAGGCAGGGTCTGCATGTGGAACGAATTGCTGGCACCTCTGAGCCAGAGGCGAGGCCTGAATTAAAGCGGCGAGCTGAGGCAAGGCCCGAGGGAGGGGGTATCCAGGACTGGATGCAGGTAGTTGAATGCCCCTCGTCGCAGGTCATAGTGCAGCGCTGCCTGGCCGGGAAAAACCTGACCCACATCAAGGGGGGCTGCATCCTGTGCGGCTACTTGAAGCTGATGCCCATGTTCCTCATGGTCATGCCCGGCATGATCAGCCGTATTCTTTACCCGGGTAACGTCTTCATCCCCGCCCCGACCAAGAGTCCTGTGTCCCATCCAGCCCCTTTGTTGTGCAAGGATCCAGGTGCCTGTCTCCCATTTCCGTTACCATGTTAAGATTTGGGAATCTGGTCACCCAGTCCCATCTCCCACCGGTGGTCCCATCTCTCCTCCACTAGGATTCTCCGTCCCTGCTTTAGGGATCTGAGTTCCCAGACTAGGTCCCGTCCTAGCCGTGTTGTGCCCTGTTTCCCGCAGACGAGGTGGCGTGCGTGGTGCCCGAGGTGTGTAAGCGCGTGTGCGGCACTGAAGTGGGCTGCTCCAACATCGCCTACCCGCGGCTCGTCGTGAAGCTCATGCCCAGTGGTGAGGGCGAACACCCGGGTATTCCCCTGCTCACACGGACAGTCACGCTGCAGACTGCCGCTGGGACGAGTTACCCCTCGCCAAGCCCACACCCTCCCAGGACACCCTGGTGGCCCTAGACTCATGGCTCCCATTGGCCCGCAGGTCTGCGCGGACTCATGCTGGCGGTCATGCTGGCCGCGCTCATGTCCTCGCTGGCCTCCATCTTTAACAGCAGCAGCACGCTTTTCACCATGGACATCTACACGCGGCTACGACCCGGCGCAGGCGACCGCGAGCTGCTGCTAGTAGGACGGTGCGGCCTGGGTTTACCTCCATCTCCTGATCTACTAACCAGCCTGGCGTCGGGGCAGGGAGCACCGGTAGAGTTGAGGGGAGACGGGGGTCCTGGGTGACATCTCATGGCCACCCACCACAGGCTCTGGGTGGTGTTCATCGTGGCCGTGTCGGTGGCCTGGCTACCTGTGGTGCAGGCAGCGCAGGGCGGGCAGCTGTTTGATTATATCCAGGCAGTCTCCAGCTACCTAGCGCCACCTGTGTCCGCTGTCTTCGTGCTGGCGCTCTTTGTGCCCCGCGTCAACGAGAAGGTGAGTGTGTGTATGTTGTGAGCCTGGGGCAGGACTAGGACATCCCCAGGAGGCTGATGCTCTCTCCCCCCACAGGGTGCCTTCTGGGGACTGATTGGGGGCCTGCTGATGGGTCTGGCGCGCCTTATTCCGGAGGTCTCCTTTGGCTCTGGCAGCTGCACGCGACCCTCGGCATGCCCAGCTCTCCTCTGCGGCGTGCACTACCTCTACTTTGCCATCGTGCTCTTCATCTGCTCTGGCCTCCTCACCCTTGTAGTCTCACTGTGCACAGCACCCATCCCGCACAAGCATGTAAGTGCCGGCCACTGGAGGGGCACCAAACATGCACCACGTGGGCTAGTGCAGCCCTCTCCACCCGCAGTCTGCCAGTCCCCTTCCAGGAATGCCCGCTGGGGAGGACCAATTTCTACAGAGGGCTGGTGAGGGCAGGCTACGAGTGCATTCTGAAGTTGCATTTGCAAATCAGGCACACTGTTTTATTTAAATGACATTTATTTGAGGTGGTTTGGGAGGACATGACTTGAATATTGTGGGGGAAGTGATTAAAGCCCCCGAAAACCCTTGGCATGGCCTTTGGCACTCAAAACACAGAACCTGACGGGTGGCTGAGCAGGACAGAGTACTATAGTGAAAACCCACAAAAGGGTTTGGTCTTGTGCTGCTGCAGGGCAGGTGCTCCAGGGCGGGACTGACTGGAGGGCAGGACAAGAGAGCTGGGCCAGGAAGGATGGGCAGGATTCATCAGTGGAGAAGGGGGGAAGGCAGCAGGAGGAAACTATGTGAGCAAATACCCACAGGAAGGACCACTGTAAGGACTGTAAGACTAGAGTCTAAAGTACGGTACTGCAATTTTGAGTGTAGACAGGGGACTTGGGGTGATGAAGCAGGGGGGTGAGCAGGACCAAGAGGAGCTCGGGTTTAGTTGGAGGCAGCCATGGAAGGTTGGCTTTGAGTGAGCTGAGCCTGGGCTGGGTGTGCAGGCTGGACAGAGAGGAGGTTAGGGAGTACCAGTGTGGACAAGAGGCCTCAAGATCTGGGGTGAGGGAACAGAACTGCCACTTGGTCCCTGTTCCCACCCTTCCCCAGCTCCACCGCCTGGTTTTCAGTCTCCGGCACAGCAAGGAGAAGCGGGAGGACCTGGACGCTGATGAGCTGGAAGGTCCAACCTCACCCCCTGTACAGAATGGGTGCCCCGAGCATGCAGTGGAAATGGAGGGTAAGGCACTGCCCCAGGAGGTGGGGTAGGGAGCTGGGGGAGCCAAGTTCCTTCACACTAAGTGTAGGGCCTCAATTCTTCCCAGAGCTCCAGTCCCCAGCACCAGGCCCATTCCGCCGGTGCCTGCTCTGGTTCTGTGGAATGAGCAAGGGTGGGGCAGGCAGTCCGCCAGCTCCTACCCAGGAGGAGGTGGCTGCAGCAGCCAGGCGGCTGGAAGACATCAGTGAGGATCCAAGCTGGGCCCGTGTGGTGAACATCAATGCCCTGCTCATGATGGCTGTGGCCATGTTCCTCTGGGGCTTTTATGCCTGAGGCCAACTGTGTTGGACACCATAAGCCACAGCCAGGGCACGGCTCAGCCTCACAATGAGTGGGGGTGAGGAGCCTGCAGTGGTGAGAAGGGAGTGGGGCAGGAGGGGGAGGGGGAAGGCCCTGGTTCCCCTTCTCTCCACCTTGTCTCTGCCTGGGGTGCAGTCCATCTGACTGGCAGTCACTTCCTCTGAGGCCCTGGCCAACCTGCCACGCAGTTCCCCTAAGCAAAAATAAAGCTGCCTTTCCCATGTTCTGCTGTGGCCAAAGTGTCCTTGCTCCAGGCTCCTGTCCTGGGACCTGGACCTCTGTCTGGGCTGCTCATGAGAACTTCTTTTCTGGAGACAGGAGCCATGTGGCCCTCCACTCATCCACCTCTAGCTGGTGCTTCTCAGTCTTCCAGCCCGCATCCTGCAATCCTGGGGAGAGGTCATGGGGGTGCTGCTGGGACTGCTGGGGAGGAGACTCTGGGCTGCCCCTGGGGAGGGGGGTGAGGAGCGGCACAGGCCGGGCGCAGCTTTGTGCACTGCTTAGGCTCCCCTTGCTTCTCCTGGGTAATCTCTGGTGTAAAATAAGGTTAAAACCTCATTTGGTTGCAGCAAGAATTCATTGAGCTAGCACACGGAAAAGGGGTACAATAGAGTAGGTGCCAAATAAAAGACCATCATCAGTAATCTGGGAGCCTCCCCTTGCCACCAGTTCTTCAATGCCAACTGGGATTACACAAACCGTCAACACTGACACAGCCCTCAGGGACCATCCTAACCTCCCTATCCTGCAGACAGGGAAACTGAGGCCCAGACTTAAGCTCACAGAGAGAACCGTAGTCCTCCACCTCCCAGGTGGAGGGGTGGGGATGGGGAGGCAGGGTTCCTGGGCAGAAGGCCTCAGAGGCCAAGAAGCCATAGGGCTGAAGGATGTTGTTACCTTTCAAGAACTTTGGGAATAGCTTGTCCAACACTCGGTGCATCTCCCTGACGATGACCCAGCTCTCTTTCTCAGGACCTGGTGGGGGGAGGTGACCCAGAAGCTCTCAGATCTCCAAGCTGAACAGGGAGTCCTTCCTTTTTCCACCCCACTTCTAGTCATCTGGTTTAGATTGGGAGGTGCTTACCTGCCTGTACTCGGTTCCTCAGTTCCTCCAGCTCTCCCGGGAGGGGCCCATCTCCCCGCAGAGCTCCAAGCACCAGCCCGTGTGTGGCGGCCCTCAGGACGGTCTCAGGGCCTGCCATCTGGCTCAGAACTACCTGTACATGGTCTGGAGAGACCCAGGGACAGACTGGTACCAGGGAAGGGCCACCTCCCTAAACACTCTCAACCCTGCCACCCTGCTTCATCCCTGTCTGCCCCCAGAGGCCTTGGCCTGGCATGGAAGGCCATCTCTCACCCTTTCCTTTCCAACTTCATCTCATGTTGCTCCCCAATGCTCTGGACACAATGAAATGCCCAACTTCCAAATACAACATCACAGCAGCTCACTGAGGTTGGTTCATTTTGCATGTCTTTAATGGCTAGTGAGAATAAGCACCTTTTTTTTTTTTCTTTTGGTGAGGAAGATCAGCCCTGAGCTAACATCCGCAAATCCTCCTCTTTTTGCTGAGGAAGACTGGCCCTGGGCTAACATCCGCACCCATCTTCCTCCACTTTACATGGGACGCCGCCACAGCATGGCCTGACAAACGATGCGTCGGTGTGTGCCTGGGATCTGAACCCCGGGCCACTGCAGCAGAGCGCGTGCACTTACCCGCTATGCCACCAGGCCAGCCCAAGAATAAGCACCTTTTAACAGACAACTAGCAGACCAGGAAACTCGAGTACTTGTTTCCTCAAGTGGTGACCCCAGATGGAGAGAAAAGTGGCTCCTCAGGGATAACCCAAGGTCATACTCTATGAGTAAGTGTGTTGCAATGTACAAAGTGCTTGTACATACCTTTTTTGATTCTCATAAAAACACTGCAGGTATTAAGGCAGGTATTGTTAGTTCCATTTTACAGAGAGATAAAGTGAATTTCATTGGGGCATGCAGCTATGATTTGAATGTGTCAAGTCTTGTCCAGAGCTCACTCCAGGACACCAGGCAGCCTCCAAACTGTCCAGGGCTTGGGGCCCTGAAGCTGGAGGAATGAGAAGCTGAACCCAGGAGGGCGAGTCTAAGGCTGGGAGAATGTGGCACACTTACTTTTTGACTGGTCCCAGTGAAGGAGGTAGGGTTCTTGGTGCCCCTCAACCAGCTGTTGCAGCTCAAAGACACTGAAGGAAAGAGAGTGCAGTGGAGGAGGAGAAAGCAAAAGTAGGAGCAACCACCCAGTCAACTGAACAGCTACCTGTTAACCATAACTGACCATCCTTCATCTGTCCTTCACCCACTTCCCAGCTCTCCCTCAGTCATGACCCAGGCACCCCACATCCATCCTTCCTTTCTTCCTGCATCCAGTCCTCCATTTTCCTTATCCACCCTTTCCTCCTTCATCCAACAAATACATCCATTATATCTACTCTGTGTCATACAATCTGCTGCCCTCAAGCACCCATACTGACCCCCAAGTCTGTTCAGTAGAGATAAAGAACCTAGAGCAGAGAGGTGGGGCCTGGTTAGGAGAGGCCAGTGTGTAACTGGAATAATGAGCATGTGTGGGGAGTGGGAGTAGTGAGTAGGTGGGAGACACTGGGCCACTCACCTGGAGATCAAGCAGTGTAGGGGGACCCCCAAAGATAGAGACACAGATGGCCAGAAACCTGTGGGAAGCTGGAGTCAGGATGTCCAGGCAGGGGGAGACACTGGGAGACACAGAACTTGAGACCAAGGGATTGGGTCACCTGTCCACAGTGGTTCCATCTGATTGGCTGAAGTGGGGCCAAGAACCTCTCCCCTCTGAAGGAAGTGCTTCAGGACCAGCCAGAGCCGGCCCTCGTTCAAGGTCTCTATGACAAGGGCTCGGACTGCCCGGTAGTTGGCGTAGATGTGGAGGGCAGTGAGGAGGAAGAAACAACCAAGGCTGAAGCTGGGGTGACAGAGTGAGGTGGTCAGTGGGGGCAGAGGCCTAGCTGGGCACCTCCTCCCCGCCCTTAATCCCAGCTTACCCAGGGGAATCTGACACCAGAGGAAGCATCAAGAGGCTGACCAGGAGTCCTGCCAGGTTTACCAGCGTCTCCTGGAAAATGGCAGAGGGGTTGGGAATTGGAAGGCTCCCCTCCAGGCTAGACTAAATATCCTTGAGTGCCTTTCACCACAATCCTCCCTCCTCTGGAACCTCCCCAGGCTCCCTACACTGATGAGGGTGCCTAATAAATTTTTAATATTTTTGTTGAGTGAGCTGTCATTTAAGATACCAGCTGCTTTTCTGCCCAGGTAGATGCAATGCTGTTGGAATGTCTTCATTTTGCAAGTCACCTGAGTAGCCCTACACTCAGGCAAGTGAATGTCCATAGAGCGTGGAACTACTTTTATTTGGTGGTTTAAAAAGGCTGATCACCACCAGCCCATTGGTATGCAATAACTGGCAGGCACTTTTGCAAAGGGGTCAAGGAACCACCCAGGAAGAAAGGTATAAGATCTAAACCTCTTCCCTTGAGAATCAGTGTTATTAGATCCCTCTGATGGCCCAAGATGGCCTGACTGAGCTCACCCTAGGGGAAAAGACCCCAGGCCACCTGCTCCCGACTCATCATGAGGGAGGAGTCTGGATCGGTGCCCCTGACTATGGGGTCCTCAGGAGAGTTGGTCCTGGCAGAGTGGGCCTGAGAATGGAGGGCTCTTCTTACTCAGCCATCCTGGCAAGGGGGTGGGCCATGGAAATAAAGGCTGTGGGTGTGACAGTAAACTGGGGATCAGGGGCCTCGGGAGCTCAGGAGCAGAGGAACCTCCTCTCCCCTAGGTGGGAACAGTCATTTCTGGCAGCCACATTAAGTGGCAACAAAGCAACATCAGCAGAAAGCAGGGGCCTGCTGCAGGACTGAGCACACGTCCTGGGTTGCTCCTGTGATATGTTACCGTCTCTGTGGACTGAGGAAGCCCTGGGGCCTTGGAAAATACAGCTTGAGGGTGGGGGGATGGCTGGGAGTTAGAGCAGGTGAGAGACAACAGGCATGAAGCTGGGAGATCCTACAGACTATGGCCTGGATTGTACTTATTTCTCCCTCCCTAACCACCTATGGAGGAGATAACGGGGAAGAATTAGTCCAACCACTTCCTGAGAGAAGGGACGTGCCCAAAAGTACCCAGGGAGACCAAAGCTCTCTATGCCTTATTTCCTCATCTGTAGAATAGCAACAATGAATACCTCCTGCACAAGACCATTGTAAGGATTTAATGAGTTCACAGAAATGAAATACTTGGCACATGGTTAATACTTAATAAATATTAGCTTGTGTTAATATTATTGAAAGGAGTGAATCTTAATTTTTTTTCAAATGAAGTTCTATTTAGAAACTGAACAAAACAATATAAGAGAAGGCCAGAAAGTAGGACTGGACAGAACAGAGATTTCTAAATTGCTTCAGTGTCAAAGAAAACCATGTCACACTTCTGACCTCCCTGGGCCTCACTTCCCCCATCTGTAAAACAGGGATAACAACAGTATCTACCTCATAGGGTTGGTGTGAGAGTTAAATGATGCAGTGCACATAAACACTTAGCATGGGGGCTTAGGAGGGGATCTAATACCTGTAAGATTCAGCCTTAGGGGTGTCCCCACCCCTACTGCAGGCTCCCTTGGTCAGCTGAGGGGCTGCCAGAGAGCCTGCTAAACTGCTGAGTGGAGGCCTTTGCCCAGTGACCCCAGCAACCTCACATGCTGAGCACTTTTTGACTTGCCAAGTGCTTTAACATGTGCGCCTCATGTGATCAGAACACCCACCTCCCAGGGTGTGGCTCTAGCCTACAGTGGGCGAGGGCCAGGGCAAGGGCTCACTCTCAGGCACATGGGCAGCAGGCAGGCGCTAAGATGATCAGCTTAGACTTGCCACCAAAGCCCGTGTCCTCACATCGGACTACCTATCCTGAGAGTCAGAGCTTGGGGCAGCACCGACGTTTCTTCCTGCGTGTCTCCTACTCCTACCCCCAGAAGCACTCAGGTGCTTCTCTCCATAATCCCAAATTGTGGCCTGGCCTGATGTCCCCCCATTCTCCCCCACACTATCCTTCTAATACCGGCTGCTCACCTGACTGCTATCCTTGGCTGACACATCGGCCATGTTGTTTCTCCGGGCCTGGTGCATGGTCAGTGCAGCCCGGGTGGCCCCGCCAGCCACGCTTACAATGCACTGGTGGGGAAAGGGAAGAGTGAGGGTCAGAGCAGCCATGAGCTGTGGCAACACAGTTGCCAAGCAAATGGCTCACACTAGCTTGAGAAAACCAAGCATTAGGCCACCACAGAGCAAAACCCTGAATGCCGTCCTTGGTGTCGTGTTCTCACCCTGCACGTCCACTAGGCCCACCTCCTGTCTTGTTCCAGGAGAAAACTAAACTAAAGTTTTGCCTGCCATACCACCCTGTGGACCAGGCCCCAAGGAAACTCAATTTCTTTCCCCAAGGTGGAGGCCCAAAGACCATTCTGAGCCCACAACTTCCCCAGCCTCCAATTTCTACTTTGGCTGTACCCTCCCTGTTGCTGAGCTCCCAGGCCCAATCTGGTTTCTAACTTTATGCTTAACTTTTGCCTGCCTGTGACTAACTCCACTCTCTTCCTGCCCTAGTTGAGGCCTGTCCAAGCCTTCCAGGCCAGTTCAAAACCCACACCATTGGCCCCGACCTCCCAGGCACCTGGATCTCCCCCTCTGAGATCTAGGATGGTAAAGCTCATTGATGAGGATTACTGATCACCTTCACTCATCTCATATTTACCACATCTCTTAGATGCCAGCCACAGATTTAGGTGCTGTGATATAATTCAGACACAACCCCTGCCCTCATGAAGCTTAAAAATCAACAGATGATAAACTAGTTATTATATAGGCAGAGTTTGTTCAAAGGTAAGAGGAATGTGGTGCAAAACGAGGCTGGAGTGACTGGCTCGGACCTGATCACATGGAATCTTGCAAGCCGTGTTAAAGTCTTGATACTAAGAGCAATGAGGGCAGGAAAGTGACCTGATTTGATTTCCACTCTTAAAAGGATTATTAGGCTGCCCTGAGGACTGAGCAGGGGTGAGACTGGAAATAGGGGGACTACCTAGGAAGTAACTGTGCTTTTGCAGCAGTCAGGAGTGACCAGGTGACATGGAGGTGAAGAAGTGAACAGATTGGAGAGATTTAGGAGGGAAATAACAGAACTGAATGGAGGTTTATTTAAGGGTGATAGGTGAGGGGGGAGGAGAAGGCATGGATGACAGCCAGGCTTCTGGTTGGTGTACCTGTGGGACAGAGGTGCTCGTCATGGAGACTAGAACTCCAGAGAGGGTTGGGGGTGAAGGGGAGAAGGAAGATTATAGCCCTGTTCTCTTTCCTTATTTGACAGATGAAGAGACTGAGGCCTCAAAGGTGGAGTTTAGTGCAGAATTTAGGCAGAGGTCACAATCCCTGGTCCACAGCTATAGTAGTGGTTTTCTCTGGGGTTTCCTGCCCCGGGGGGGTAGGGTTGCTCATGGCATTTAGTGCCTGAGCCAGGGAAGCTAAATGTCCTCCACCACAAAGAACTGTTGCATCTAAAACGTCAGTAGTGCCCTGTCGAGAAACACCGCTCTAAAGTGATTCTGAACAGGCAGACGGGCCTTTGAGATGGATCTTACCTGTCTTCTGAAGAGTTTTTACTCTATGCCAGGTACTTAACCCTGTGGTGAAGACAGGCTAAGCTCTTTACTGAACCTTGCTAGACCTCAGCATCCCCACTGGATGAGGCCAACCTGAAGAAACTATGAGGGTGAGGGCCTGGCAGAGAAGAGCTCGCATTTACCCCACTTGCCCCGCCAGCCTCACTGTCCAGTCTGTGCTCTGTCTGGCCACCGGACCTTGACCTACGCTGTTCTTTTTGCTCAGAACACCCACCCTGCACCTTATTCTTCAAGACCCAGCCCCAGGAGAGGCCTTCCCGCCTCCTGTGACTAGCCAGATTCGCTGCTGAACCTTCTTGCAGCCCCCTCCACTTCTCATCTGGAATACCTGTAGCTGTAATTCTATAAATATTTGTTTATGTGTGGCCTTCTTTCAAAGACAAGAGGGCCCATACTCTGTGCCAAACTTGCAGTAGGCACCCAATAAATATTTTAGGGAAAGGATGAAAGATAGCTAGAGGATTGGTCTCAAGATGTTGACACTGGGCCACCACTTCTCTCTCAGCTCAGATCTCCCTCACCAGAACTGCGGCTCCAGACACTGCCCTCGCCTGACTACCTGAGGCAGTGGAGGCTCTTGGGCTGGAGGAAGATCATATAATTGGGTCCAAGTAGACACACCTGAACTTTTTTACTCTTCTAGAAGCGCCTTGAACACAAGGTCCAGGCAGGGCTCAAGGCAGATATCTAGGGTATAGGGGTGCCCCAGAGGTAGGTACCTTGGCCAGGTTGCTGGTGCAGACGATCATGGTGAAACAGATGGGGTATACGGGAGCCATAATCTCAAGAAACATGGCTACATCATTGAGGATGTCAGCAAAAAGCCTGGCGGAGGGGATCAGAGGTTAGAGGTCAGAGGTAAGAGACCCTTATAATAGAAGACTCTCCTCCCCTCTGTCCCAGCCCCTCCTCACCTCCACTGCTTGGCATTACAGTCCAGTTTGCTCCTGTTGGGGAGGAGACGTTGGTTTACAATTTGGATTTAAGGAGAAAACACATCCTGTGGGCAGTGCAGGCCATCCTTAAGCTGAGGTAAGGTCCAAAGGTCTCAGGAAAACCCATACCCAAGCCAGATCTGTCCCAACACTGTCACTGCTGCCTGAAATGCCGTCATTAGCTGGGAGGACTTTCAGTGGTCACTTAGTGTTTCCCCCTTACTAACCCATAATGCACCAAGGAAAAAAACTGATTGTCTTGTGGCTGCTCCCCACCTTTGCCCCTTTTCTGAGAGAGGGTCTCCCTGGGTTCCTCTGCCATCTCCCCTCTACTTCCTCCTGCTCATGAAGGGTACCCAGCAAGAAGTGCATGTATTTTGGACTGGTAACCAATACATTTAGTGTAAGCCCTGCATCTTACAGATAACTAGCCCAGAGAGGGCATATGACTTCCCTCAGATTACATGGAGAGTGGGGGGAAAAGGCCAAGAGAAGGAGCCAGGCTCTGACATCCAAGCCTAGGATATTTCTATTACACAAGACGACGGCTGCCTCTTCTGCCAGGCAGAGTGACTCCCTGGCCCATGCACAAATACCAGGGACCACTTCTCCACGACTCCAGTGGCAGATGTTGCCGCCCCCAGCCCAGCTGAGAATTTGCAGCATTAGCCCTAACTCTTAATTTGCAATCTCCCGGAGGGAAACAGAGCATTCCTTGGTGAGGTCTGGGACACACATGGGGAGCTCTGGAGGAAATATATGGCAAGGGCAGGACTAGAACACATGGGTCTGGTCTAGGGCTCTACCCAATAAAGCAGCCTGATACTACAGAAAAAGTACAGGCTTTAAGCTTAAATCCCATCTCACTAGTTACAAGCTATGTGATTTGGGTGAGTAACTTCTCTCTTTTAGGTTTGCTTCCCATCTGTAAAATGTACACATTTAATCCTACTCTACAAAGTTGTTCTAAGGCTGATACATACAGACAGCTTGTGAGGCATAGAGCTGTTACTAGCACCTAGTGTTTACTTATTATGTGCCATGTAATGTGCTAAGCACTTTGCATAAACTATGTCACTGAACTTCACAATGACAATGGCAGATACTAAGTCACTCTTGAGGTTGCCCAGTACTGACTCGAGGAAGCAGGCAGCACAAGATCCTTAATCCCTTCTAGATAAATAATGACAGTGATTCCATGTGGAACAAGGATCCTGATGACCTGCCCAAGCCCACTCCCTACTCAGCTCAGCAAAGTCCAACCAAGCGTCTGAGCCACCAAAGTAGCCTCTGGAGTAAAGTTATCCCTTTTGGATTAAGCACTGTCCCTTTCAGGCTTCTTTTTCAACATGCAAACTTAGAGCCTTGTGGCTCTCTGTGTTTTTCCGTGATGGGCATCAGAGTGGCAAATCGGTGCTCTTGAAGGCAGATCTGATCACAGCAAAGGCTCTGGCTCCACGGGTAGGTGACTCTGGGCAAGCCACCGGGATTGGGCACTCACTAAAGACTCCTTAGCTCTGAAAATATTAATTGCTAAATCTCCCCTCCCCTGGAGACTTGTAGGAGAGAGGGGGAGCTGAAAATACAGCCAGGACTGAAACAGACATGACCTGTCTGGGGAGAGTAGCTGGAAGTCTGCTGACTGGGAAGACAAACTCACCCCTTCCACCAGGCAAAGACGATGCGGCCCAGCATGCCAGTTGAATCTGGGGGAGAGAGGCACTGGTGAGAACAAGGAAGAGCTTTGGGGGCTGTGGGGCCTAGCAGACCCTGGCATTGAAATGGCTGATTCACCTTGGGTCACTGCTCTTGGGAGCTCAGTCTAGTAAGGTAAGTTCTGGATAGACACAGCTGTACAATGGGGTCAGAAGTACCTAGACTTAGCAGTTCCTCAGTATGTACCCAAGAGAACTATGTACCCATGCACACCAAGAGACATGAACCAGAAACATTCTTTGCAGCATTGTTCATAATAGCAAAAAACTGGGAATAATGCAAATGCTCATCAACAGGAGAATGCATAAATAAATTCTGGTACATTCACTCAGCAGCATATTAGACAGCAGCGAAAATCCAGTGGACTATAACTACTCACATCAAAATGGGTGAATCCTAGTGTTATAATCTTGCATGAAAAAGTAAGCCATGACAACTCACACAGCACAATGTACTTTTCATAAAGCTCTAAAACAACTAAAACTAAACAATACGGTGTTTAGGTAAATATATATCTAAATGGTAAAACTATTAAAAAAAGCAGGAAATCTTGTGTGGAAAGTTCAGAGGTTACTGTTGATATTCTAGCTCTTAGGTTGGGTAGTGAGTTCACAGGTGGTCATCAGACTATAAATAAAAGATTTGAACTGCAGGTTGGAGACAGAGAGCTGGGGATGCAAGGCAGAGGGAGAGGCCTCCTTAGGCTAGGGAGAGTCAGTGAAGTCTCCAGAATCAGCTAGACCTTCATTTGTACAACAAATGCTTACTGGCTACCTACTCTGTGCCAGGCACTACAGGAGGCATGGGGGATACAACAGTGACCCAGAAAGTCATGGTTCTAGGCTCAAAATCCAGTGCAAAAGCAGACAGCAATCAGTATGAAAAACACTGATTTAGACTAAGGATCAGTTAACTGTGGTCTGTGGGCTTGCACTCTCTGTTTCTATAGATAAAGTTTTATTGGAATCCAGCTGTGCCCATTCATTTACAGACTGTCTATGGCTGTTTTCATGACACAATGGCAGAATCAAGTTGCTGTGACTGAAACCATACATCCTGCAAAGTGTAAAATATTTACCATCTGGTCCTTTACAGAAAGTTTCCCAACTCTTGATTTAGACTATACCTCATACTGAGAGCAGCACGCGTTAAGTTCAACGGGGATCACAAAGAACTGTTTTAGAACCAAACAACTGGGAAGGCCTCATACAGGAAAGGACAGATACAGTGGGCAAAGGACTCCCAATGTGTTTGAGCCTGAGGGCATGGACTTGTAAGTGGGGGATACAAAGAGATGGGAAACTAGCTTGTAGGAAGGAGGGCTGGGAGCTTCCCACAACATATGCAGGTGGACACAGGCCAGCCTTCCCCATTCTCCACTGCAAACAGATGTACTCATCCCTTGCCACAACCTCCATCCTTGGGCATTGAGGCCTTCTAAGTAGACATCTTTACCCAACCCTGGACTTGAGGGAGACCACTAAGCACTCTGATGGACACCTGAAATACCTATGCCTTTCAATCTTCGCAACAATCCTATGAGCTTGAGAGGGTTCATTCCTTTTCACAGACGAAGCAACTGAAGTTCAGAGAAGACAGGTGAACAAAAATGGGACTTTTTACAAGAAAATCTGGATTTGCAGCTTTTCTGGAAGAACCTGAAGACATGGCAACACCGGGCCTGCCTTCCCTTACCGCCACAATTGGCTGAGGCTGAGCAGCAGCTCCTTTGTTCAGAGGCGGCATGTGTACGACACATCTCCCCTCTGGCCTGCTCTGCTCCTCCATTTCTGTCCCTCCTATATCCCTGGAAGCAATACCCACTGAGGTGGCTTTACAGGCCTCCTCCCTCTATCACTCACCTTATATACTCTTCTCTTCAAGTACATTTTATTCTATACAAAATTTTTTTTGTTCCGTTTAAGATTTTTGTATTGGATCAACTTAGTGACCGAACATGGCAAGATGACTTTTACTGATTGAGAGAGAGCTCACTGGGCCAGACTCTATTTTTCTTCCCTTTGACTGCACTCATATCCAATCAGGTGTACGTCCTACACACAAGGGCCACTTGGCAGAAAGCGGGCCTGTTGTTTTATGAGAGGCAGGCTGCAGGGCCCTTGTCAGAATACGGAGGTTGGCCCTAGGATGCAGTAATGACACAGACCCTCCCTATTATCTGGCAGTCAGCACTGTCCACTAGACTAGTAAACTTAATTCCCACCTGCTCTTCTCTGCCTCACTTACAATTAGCTGAGCTGTAAGATCTAGAAGCTTCTGAGTCCTACCAAGGATCCATGTATCTACAAATTGTACTTGGCTCCACTCTAAAACCCCACCTGGCAGAAGAGTGTGGTGGTTGCGAGTGGCACCCAGGAGTCAGTCAGCTTGGGTCCAAATCCCGGCCCTGTGCTGCCTTAGGCAAGTTACTAAATCTCTTTGTGCTTCAGCTTTCCCCCCTGAAAAACGTACTAATAATGGCATCTACCTAATACGGCTGCTGCAGAGATTAACTTACATTTTACTTATAAGTGTGCAAAATGCCTGGCATACAGGAGGCTGTCAAAATATTAGCTGCTGGTAGTATTACTATTTTTTTTTTTTAATTTTTTTTGTGAGGAAGACTGGCTCTGAGCTAACATCTATTGCCAGTCCTCCTCCCCCTTTTTTTCCCCCAAAGCCCCAGCAGATAGCTGTATGTCATAGTTGCACATCCTTCTAGTTGCTGTATGTGGGACGCGGTCTCAGCATGGCCGGAGCAGCAGTGCGTCGGTGCACACCCAGGATCTGAACCCGGGCCGCCAGTAGCGGAGTGCGCGCACTTAACCGCTAAGCCACAGGGGCCGGCCCCACTATTGTTAATTATGAGAACTGACATCATGTTCCACTAAGAGATCTGCAGATGAAAACGACCATATCAAAAAATTCTAAGGGAGTTTCTTGTATAAAGCTCTGCATACAAATTTCCCATGTTTGATGGAAATGAGTTTGTAAAATCCTTTCTAATTAAGAGGGCTTCTTTTAATATCAACAACAGGCTCTAAAGTAAGTGGATATTTTCAAATGTTAGAGTGCTCTTATTTTTTTGTTAATAACCTGAGTTGGACATATATAGGCAACATCTTGGTGGTAAGGCTTAGAAATGACATGATAACATCAGCTACTGACCCTAACTCCTACTGCATTCCAAACACTTAGCCAATAGGAGAGCAACAGAAAAGATCCAAATAAAGCACAGTGTGGTGGTATGAAAATGTGTACTCTGGAACTAAACGTTCTGGGTTCAAATCCATTCCCTACCACTTACTGGCTGTGACCCTGGGCAAGTTACTTTTCTGTGCCTCAGTTTCCTTGTCTATAAAATGGGGATAATGACAATACTACCCATCTCAGAGCTATTGTGAAGACTGAACAAGTACATTTAAAGACTGGCATATAATAAGCACTGCTTGCGTGAACTATTATTATTAAGAGACAACTAGGACAACAAGCCACAGATCACTACCACTTCTCCACTGACATGTACCATCAGAGAAAGAGCTTCTTTCCAGAGGTGACTCATATTTGGTCAGTCTCCTCAGTCTTAACGGTAAAGGTGTGAGCAGGAACCTCTCGATTCTCTGAGAGATCCAGGGAGGCTCAACAGAGGTGTGGCCAGGCTGATGCTAGGAGCAGAATGAGCCTTACCTTGGGTCTGATTTAAATCCGCACTGGGAACAGTAATGAAAAACAAAGAACAGCGGAGAGAGCCATGTGCTCTTCCGATGTGGAAGTTTCCCTTTTCTTCTCTACTTCACTCTCTAGATGGCACAGTACCAAATTCTAATTTTTTTTTTAGTGGTTTTTCAGAAAGCTGTACATTCAACAGACGATTACTATAATTACTATTTATAGCATCAGAGGATCTAAAATGCCTTTCATCCTTCCCAGAACCTCCTCTCTCCTACTCAGGACCAACTACAAGATTGTGTTTTCTAGAACTAATCAATTTCCTGCACCCCAGGCAGCTGGCAGTTTTATCCAATAACACTCTTAGGCAGTCCTCCACAAAGAGACTAGGAGTAAAGGGGAGGGAACAGTTAACTTAGGGATCTGGGCTCCAGATGATTTAGGGCCTCTGAACAGTATGTATAGGGAACAGAGTGCCGCTACAAGGCTGGCTCTCAGGATGAGGGTATTCCAGCGGTGGGTGCCTAATTAATAGCTGAATAAAGCCGATAAGATCTTTAAAATTTACTCAGTAGAATTCTGTTTTTTAACAGGGTACCAGGCACTGTTCTAGGCACTGGGGAGACTTGGCTCCTAGATACAATCAGGCACAAGTCCACAAAGATACACATCGCAGCCTAAAGCTAGAGGCCAGCACGCTAGCAGGGGCAAAGGAGGGGCTGGGCTCTGCAGTCGGAGGAAGAAGGGGCCAGGGAGATGGCAGAGCTGACATCAGCAACAGGTGAGGCTCCAGGACCCAAGCTCACCTTTCACGAGCCAGGTGGCCGTGGCAGCTGAAACAGAAGCTTTTGCGTTCCCTACCCCTATGCCTAGCAAGACTGCGTGGGTGGCCAGGGAGCCGGAGAGGCTGGAAGCAAAAGCCTGCAGAAGAAAAGAAGTGGGGTGAGGAGTGGGCGCAGGAGTATGGGGGCCTAAATTCTATTATCAGCTCTTCTTGGTGTGTGACGTGGAACACGTTACAGCTCCGCTCTGGGCCTCCTTCTCCAGTCTATAAATAGAAAGGGAGAGGTGGCCCGCAGTTTCCCTTACCCCCGGCTAGATGCCGCCCCCTACCCGAGTCGGCCGGGCTGACCTGCACAGAATCCCATAGCTGGTAGGGCAGATAGTCCGGGCTGACGCTATCGGGGAAGCCCTGTGGCAGGAACACGGCCAGGAGCCGGGAGAGAAGCGGTGAGGCGGTCCCGGGAGCCCCCTCTCCACCCCCATCTCGTCCTTCGGGTTTTACTGTGACAGGCCCAGAGAACCCCCACCAGCGCCACCCCCAGGCCTCCCACTGCAGGCCCCCGTCGGCGGCGGCGCAGCAGCTCCGGGCCGCCCCGGAGCCGAACTGCTCGGAGCACAGCGGCGCCTCAAGACTCGCGTCGTCAGCCATGCCGGATCTCTTCCTTCGGCCCCACTTGAGAAACGTGGCAAGACTACGTTTCCGCTCGGCTACGGCGGCTGCAGAGGGGCAATCTTCCTTCGCGAAAGGAAAGCCGCTCACGAGTCTTCGTTTGTCCAGCCCAGGAGCTAGACTCTTCCTCTCTGACCTCTCGGACATCTCAGGGCTGATCCTGGCCTTTGTTCTTTGTAGCATTTTGTAGCTGGGCCGCGGGAGTAATGGGGGCCCTTTGACCCGCCTAGTCCTGGAGGTACCTGCATTCCTGTGACCTACAACTTCCAGCTATGGGGAGAAGGAAAAAGGGCGTACCTAGGGAACCATTGTGTTGTGTGCCCCGGGGCGGCCACAGAATTTTTAACTGGGTGACTTTGGGCAAGTCAATGTCCTTCTCTGGGCCTTAGGTACCTTCTTTGTTGTGAGACCAGGGACTATATTTTACTCCTTATTTTATCCTCGGTACATAACACATAGTAGGTGCTTAAAAGATATTTATGAATGAATGAATGAATGCGTGATGAGAAGAAGTTGGACCAGATGATCCCTGAGGCTCTGTTAAGCTTCCCTTTTTTTTGTTTTTCCTCCCGGCCTCTCTGGCCTTCTGATAGGGATTCTCTGCCCTTCAGCCTTCTCCAAGACTGAAAGAGGATTATTTCTGAAAGGATCCTAAGGACATCTGAGGAATGAGAAAATTAAGGGATTGCAGTTAATAGTGTCAGAAAACAAGAGAAATAGGCAAGAAGTTCCTGTGTGTTTATTGGGGAAGAGGGTCCATGAAGTTGGAGGGAGAGTCTAAAGACAGTGTTTCTCTCCCTCCCAACTCACCTCTTTTCTTTTCCCTCTCTCCCTTTCTCCTTCTTATCTAGTGCAATGTACTGACTCCAAAGTAGAAATTTGCGAAAAGTGCCCTCTCTTTATCAGAAAATAAAACACCCTGGTTCCTCAGCCTGGAACACCCTTCTACTCCACATTATCTTATCTGAGACCTATAGAGTCTCTCTGAGGCTGAGATAGACCCTGAGCACTTTTTTTTTTCCTTCTTTGTTTTACGTTTTGAGTTTCCTGTTAGAGTGAAAAATTGAAGGGTAACAAACATGTAATATTTTAAATGTTAGCTTCTGTGAGTGTATTGAGCTTGGAGGCCGACCTCTGAATGAATTCCATCAGAGGGCCTTAGTTCTGTCACTTAGTATCTGTGAGATCTTGGGCAAGTTTCTTGTCTCTCTGTCCTTCAGTTTCTTCATCTGTAAAATGGGAATAATACTAATTCCTACCACATAGGGTTGGGATGAGGATTAAATGAGTCGTATGTGTAAAGCTCTTAAACTATGTTTGGCACATAGTACATGCTATTTAAGTGTTGACCATTATTTCGAATTAATGTCAGGTATTCAAATGTGAGGCCCTTTGCTCCATATGAGGCAGGTCAAATGGCCCTCATGACTAGCATCACCATATAATTTATTGTCCAAATCAAGATTTTTGAGAGTGTCATTAAAGGAAGCGCTATTAATAATTACACTGGGATAACAGGTGGAGCTGTCCTGGGTGGATTGAGAGAGATGGTCATACTATTTATTTCTCATAGTGGTAACAAATATTTTATACTCTAGATAAAGGAAAACATGTTCACACAAAAATCTGTACACAGGGGCGTAGTGGTTAAGTGTGCGCGCTCCGCTTTGGCGGCCCGAGGCTTCGCAGGTTCAGATCCTGGGCACACACTGATGTACCGCTTGTCAAGCCACGCTGTGGCAGCGTCCCACATAAAGTAGAGGAAGACGGGCACAGATGTTAGCCCACGGCCAATCTTCCTTGGCAAAAAGAGGAGGATTGGCATCAGATGTTAGCTCAGGGCTGATCTTCCTCACCAAAAAAAAAAAAAAAAAATTTGTACACAAATATTTATAGCAGCTCTATTCATGCTTGTCAAAAGCTGCAAAAAATCCAGATGCCCTTCAGTGGGTGAACGAATAAACAAGCTGTAGTGCATCCCTGTGATGCACACTCAACAAATAGAAGGAACAACTTACTGTTACTTGCCACAACTTGGATGAACCCTAAGGGCATTATTCTGAGTGAAAGAAGCTAGTCTCAAAGGAATATACGATTTCATTAGAGGACACCTTCAGAAACACTGAACTGTAGTGATGGAGAACAGATAAATGGTTGGTAGGGTTTAGGCATGGGAGTGGGGGTGACTATAAAGGGATAGCACGAAGGAGTTTTTTGGGGTGATGGAAATGTTCTGTATCCTGATTGTGGTGGTAGTTATGTGAATCTATGTATTACAATTCATAGATTGTACACCAAAAGGAAGTCAATTTTGCTGTATGTTAATTAAGAAAATGCTGTAAACAAAAAAGCAAATCAGCAAACCTCTATGAGTGTATAGGTAGGTGCCTATGAATATTGGTTTTTGAATGGAGAAAGATGTGACAGGAAATTCACACATCTTTAATGCTTGTTACTTTGTGAGGAGAGGAAGCAAAAAGGATCAACTTTTTCAGTGTACATTTTTCTCGTTTCATTTATTTTAGCTAGTATACAGTGATTTTGAAATTTGAAAAACATCCACCAAAAAGAGAAAACATTAGGAAAATATTTAAAAAGAAGAAAAAGAGTATTTCTGCTTTGTTGAGTACCTGACGATATGGTAGAGAACAAGACAGATGTGTCTCTGTTCTTGTGGAGAGCAGCCTGGTAGGGTCCAGTCCCCACATCTTACAGATGGCTCATCTGCAAAATGTGGCTATCATCAGCACCTGTCTAATAGGATTTTTTAATAAGGATAAATACCTATTAAGGTATTTGATGCTTGAAACAGTGCCTGGCACAAATGATAAATGTAATGTAAGCTGCTATTAATATATCATCTATGATGATGTGATATATCATATATCATCATATAGTTAATGTCAGTTTTGTTAGCATCTGGAGCCTGGATACTGGGATGTGGGGCAGAAGGCAGGGTTTTCTGGGTCTCCCCACTTATCTGTTTTTCTTGGCCTTGCTATCTTTCTAACTTCAGGGAAGCCTCTCCCTCCTTCCCCTCCCCTGGTTGACCTATCACCCTCCCTCAGGTCCTAGACGCAGGGCGTTTCCCTCTTAGGACTATACTTGACACTTTGTCTACATCTAGCTTGGCACAGAGGGGCAGACATATCCTGAAAAGTGTGGGTGAGACGTACATAGCACTCTTGGACCTGAAGGTGAGCCAACCTGGGAGAAACACGATCTCTCAGCATGGCAGGATTTGAAAGGTGTTGGAGGGGAGGTGGCCCCGCAGGGCACCAGGGATCTTTAAGGGGAGTGAGGGAATTGGGGGAAATACCCAGGGATGAGGGAAAAGGATACTTAAATTCTATTTCTTTCTCTAACCAGGCAGATGGCCCTTCTTCAGGCTAATAAGGATCTCATTGCCACAGGAATTAAGGAATTTAATGTTCTGCTGAATCAGCAGGTAAGCCCAGGTCCTCTGTTTCAAAGGACAGGCCTGGAGTGTTGGTGATGGGTGAGAGCAGAGAAGAGAGAAGAATTTGGAGCTGGGAGAGTAATGGTGGAGTTGATGGAAACAATTAGAAACAGGGAAAACAAATCAGAGAAAAGAGGATTTCAGAGTTTGTGGATTATTCCCGAATCGCATTGCTGACCACATTCACCCCGCGCAAATCTCCCCCCACCCCCCAGGTCTTCTCTGATCCTCCTATCTCTGAAGAAGCCATGGTGACTGTGCTGGATGACTGGGTGAACTTCTACATCAACTATTACAAGGAGCAGATGGTGGGGGAGCAGCAGGAGCAGGACAGGGCTCTGCAGGAACTTCGGCAAGAGCTGAATACTCTGTCTGCCCCTTTCCTGGCCAAATATAAGGCATTCCTGAAGTCCTTGTGAGCACCCTAACCACCCACTGCCTTTCTCCTAGCCCAGAGACAGGCCTGCATCTCCAGGAAACCCTTAAATCCTGCCTCTGTATTCCTCAAGTCCTCATGCTCTTCCTCTTTCATAGTGTTATTCTACCTTGAAACCTCAATAAAGACGGATACTGGTTTTTCCGGTCTTCTCTGCTCTTGGGCTCTGTTTTGGTTGTTGGTCCCTGACTTGTGGAGGCAGTTGGTCCCTTTTCTTTCAGCCCTGCTTCCTAGACGTGATCTTGGATATTTAATTCCTTACAGCAGAGGTTAGCAGCCTTAAGTAACCAATGGGCAGTACTGAAATAGGCTTAAGGAGGGGCCAAGCAGGCAGAGACTACAGAGAAAGTGCTGGGGGGAGGGATGGTAGAAAAAAAGAGGGAGATAGAGGCTCTCTAGAAACTGTGGTCCTGTGACATACTTGTCTATAGAGAGTTGATGGAAGTCTCCCGGTCTTCATCCTACACTAGGTGAAATCAAGAGTCCAACCGCCTCAATTTTCCAATCCCCTGCCCTTAATCCCAGCTTGAAGAAAGTAGTAGGATCTTCTGACTCTAAAGACTACCACAGAATACCTCCCCGGAGTATCGCTGTGATTTAGAGTTGGAAGGGATCTTTGGAACCACTCAGCACATCCCTTATTTTTCAGACGGGAAAACCTTTGGCTCCCTTATCCCTCATCCCCAGATCCCAAGATTGGGAAGCAGCGATTCCTGCCCACCTTCCCTGCTGCCCTAACCTACTCCAGTCACTCTCCGGAGGAGACCTCCTTTCCCTTCGACCCCCACATCCTAAGCCTTCTTATTTTAGGGCTCTAGGGTGGAACCAGGGCCAGGCCAGGCTCACGAAGTTTTAAAAAACGAAAGGACGATTAGGGAGAACGAGGAGAGGCCCTCCAACTGTGCTATCTCCACGGAACGCCTCGGCGCAGAGGCAGAGCGCGCGCGGGGCAGAAGGGGCGGGTCTAGGAGGCGGGGCGCGCCAATCAGACGCTGTGCGTGGCGCGCGCCCCGGGAGGTGGCGGGGTGCTCTCCTGGTCGTTGTCTGTGATATGTCTTCAGCCGGAAAGGTTTGGGGCTGAGAGGGATTGTTTTCTCATTCCAGCCTCCAGCAAGCCTTCATTTTGGATCTGTGCACTCCCATCTCCGACGTTTGGTTTTTGGGCCTCTGTAGTCTGGTTCAAGGTCCAAAGGGAACGAACTCAGTGCCCCTAACCGTCCTTCCAAACCTGGGGAGGCCCCAGACCAGCAAGAGCGGCAGCCTCCCAGGGAACCAGCCAGCGAGGTCCTCTGAGGTGTGGTTGGTGGTCCAGGCGGAAGCCAGGGCCTCCTCGGGAAGTCTTAGCTCGTTAATGGGGACACAGGGCTTGCTTAGGTGGGACAGTAGTAAATAGCCTTACATTTGCAAAAAGACCCAGACTACTGTGCACGGGTGGAGGAGAGAGACCACCGAGGAATCATATGAAAACAGTATGAGATTTACTCTGTTGCTGTGTGAAATATAGCTGAAAAGACTGGTCAGAAGCCACTTTGGCTCAAATAGCAAAGATAAGCTTTTCATAAATTGGGAACTATCCAGCCTTGGAGCTTCGAGCTAACCATTTCTCAAATGCTCAAAGGAAGATGACCAATTATCAGGTATGTTGTAGTGGAATGAGAACCTCAACATCTAAATTCTGTTCTACTCCTTCCATAAGCTGTATGAAATTGAGAAGTTGCAAAACTTTTTTTTAGGACAGAAACCTGTTACACTGCACTGCATGTTCCTATGACCCAAGCATCTGGTCGTAAATCTACAAAGAAGTAAACTTTGGAATATTTTGATTTTTCAGAGATGGTGGTATGAACCATCAGGATCTGATGGTCCAAATAATAAAATTAAAATTACTGGGACAGTGAGTACTCCAAATCCATTACTGTTCCTGCAGAAAAATTAACCAGAATTAGCAGGAAGGGTAATGCTTCTTTTGCTTTGACAACAGTATCTGAATTAATACTAGAAATAAGATTGTAAAAAAAAGGTGAGGGCCGGCCCCGTGGCTTAGCAGTTAAGTGCGTGCGCTCTGCTGCTGGTGCCCCGGGTTCGGATCCTGGGCGCACACCGACACACCGCTTCTCTGGCCATGCTGAGGCCGCGTCCCACATACAGCAACTAGAAGAATGTGCAGCTATGACATACAACTATCTACTGGGGCTTCGGGGGGAAAAATAAATAAATAAAATCTTTAAAAAAAAAAAGAGGTGAAATATTACAGCCATAACCCTGCCCTTATCCTTGCCCTGACAATGACCCTGACCCTAGGGCTGACTCTGAACTTGAACCTCACTTTTAACCTCATTCTGACCCTGACACCTACCCAGTCCCACTTGACCTTGATCCTGTCCATGATAGACACTCTTACCGTCCCAAGAACCCTGACTTTCACACTGACATTGTCTCTTATTCTCACCCTCACACTGATCTGGATGCTGAACCAAACCCTGAACCTTACGTGACCCTAACATTCACCCTGACACTGACCCTGACCCTCAACCTGAATCTTGTTTTGACCCTTACCCTGAAATTGACCCTCACTATGACCCTACCCTGACCATGACATTGACTCTCAGCATGTCCCTGACCCTGACTGTGACCATGACATTTACCCTCACCTTCATACTGACCCTGACCAAGACCCTCACTAAGGCCCTGGCATTCACACCGACTCTGATCCTGAATCCAACACTTAACCTGACCCTCACCTTGACCTGGATTATCAATCTGACACTGACCAACACCCTGACTTTGACCCTGAAGCTGATCCTGACACTACTACCACTGGGACCCTGATCCTGACCTTAACTCTCAAGCTTTCCTGACGATGACCCTCACCCTGACATTGACCCTGTCCTTCAACCTGATCCTTACCATTACCCTGGACCTGCTTCTCACCAAGACACTGACTGTGAAATTGAAACAGACTCTGAACCCCACTCTATCCCCCATTCCAACTCTAATCCTGACCGTGACACTCATTCTCAACCTGACCCTGACTCTTACCAAGAATCTGACATTTATAAACTGACCCTTACCCATACCCTGACCTCAACCCTGAAGCTTACCTGTCTCAGACCCTCACCTTCAACTTCACTGTACACCCGACCCATACCCTGACCCTTATATGACCTTCAACCTGAGTCTAACCCAATACTGATATTTGATTTTACTCTGACCGAGACCTTCACACTCACGCTAATCCTGACCCTCACCCTCATCCTAAATTTGACTTAGTTACCCTCATGCTGAACCTTACCCTAGGATGACTTTTGACCCTGACCCTCACCCTGACACCAAACATGATACAGACCTAATTTTGTCCCTGACACTGAGCATGACTCTTACCCTGAAGCTCACCTTAACTCTGACACTGATGCAACCTAGTCACCAATTTTGATTGTCACCATCACCCTAACTTAGAAGCTGTCCCTCACACTGACCTTGATCATTACCCTGATGCTGACACTCAACCTGACCCTGATATCAATCATGACCTCACCTTGACCTACAACCTTGCTGATGGAAATCCTCACTCTGACCCTTGCCCTCACCATGATGCTAACCTTCACACTGATATTTAACCTGACTCTTACCTCACCCAAACCCTGACCCTGGCCATGATCTCACCCCAACATTCCCCTGAACCATGACCCTGACCCTGAACCTCACTTTCATACTTATCTTGACCCTAACTCTCACCTTGACCCTGACCCTGATACTGTGACTGTTGCTGAATCTCATCCTCATTTTGACCTTTACTTGATGCTCATTGTGACCCTGATCCTCACATTCAATTTACCATGATCCTGACCCTGATCTTCCACCTTAATCTAACTCTGATCATCACCCGGACTCTGACCTTACCTCACCCTGTCCCTGTGAGTCTCACCTTAACTCCCATCCTGACTCTGACCTTCAAGGTGACCTTGACTCTTACACAGAATATGACCTTGAACCTTACCCTAACACTGAACGTGACTGTGATTCTGATGTTCAGCTTGCCCCTGACCCTGATGCTCACATAAACACTGACTCTGATTCTCACCCTCAACATGACCCTGAACTGGTCCCACACACTGTCCTTTACCCTGGCTGTGACCATCACACTGACCATGACCCTTAATATGATGCTGACAACAACCACCCTGACTATGATCCTCACTCTACAGTGAATCTCATCTTTATCTTGACCTTTACTTAATACTTACTCTGACCCTGACACTCACATTCACGCTAACTTTGACTATGACCCTTACTCTGATCTCTATCTTAACACTACCCAGACCCTGATCCTCATCAAGACCCTGACACTTGCCCCAGCCATCCCCTGAACCTGACTTGAACCTCATGTTCGCACTCCTCTTGAACCCGATCATCACCACAATCCTGAAAGAGCCACTGAAACTCATTCTCACCCTGACCCTTACTTGATACTAACTCTGACTCTGACCCTGACCCTCACACTCACTATGATACTGACTGTGACCCTTAACTTGACTATGATTCTGATCCTCACTGTGACACTTACTTTTACCCAAATGATTTACTGAACATTGAACCCATACAAATCCTGAACCTGATCTGCAACCTTGACCAGACTTTCATGTAAACTTGAACCTGACACGGAGCCTCATCCTCACCCTGACCCTTAATTGATGCTCAATCTAAATCTGACCCTCATTCTCACTTTTACCATGACCCCGACCTTAACCCTCAACCTGACTCTCACACTTGTCATCTACTTGACTTTATTTTATTTATTTATTTATTTATTTATTATTTGTGAGGAGGATCAGCCCTGAGCTAACATCCATGCTAATCCTCCTCTTTTTGTTGAGGAAGACCAGCTCTGAGCTAACATCTATTGCCAATCCTCCTCCTTTTTTTTTTTTTTTTCCCCAAAGCCCCACTAGATAGTTGTATGCCACAGTTGCACATCCTTCTAGTTGCTGTATGTGGAACTCAGCCTCAGCATGGCCGGAGAAGCGGTGCGTCGGTGAGCGCCCGGGGTCCGAACCCAGGCCGCCAGTAGCGGAGCTGGCGCACTTAACCGCTAAGCCACGGGGCCGGCCCTACTTGACTTTGACCCTGAAATGTATACTCCCCCTCACCTTGACTCTGATTTTCACCCTTTCACTGACACTGACCCCTAACCTGTCTCTGACCCTCACCGTGACTCTCAGCCTGACTCTGACCATGATGCTCATTCTGACATTGACCCTGATCCTCACTTAGACACACTAATTCTCATGTTCGCTCTGACCTTGACTATCACGTGGAACCTGTGCTTGACCATGACCTTCACTCTCATACTTATCTTCAACGTCACTATCGCCCTCATCTAGATTCTAATGTTGAAGCTGACCCTGGCAGTGACATCAAATTGACCCCTCACACTGACCCTGAATCTCAACTATAATGTGATCCTCACCTGACCTTGATCCTGACCCTCACTCTCATATTTACTGACTTGACCATTACCCTAAACCTTACCTTCCCCTGACCCTCACCTTATGATGACCCTTGCAACCCTTGCAAGAGAGAATTTGTGGAAGTCTAGCCTGCCTGAGAGGCGATTCTAGCCCATCATCGGAGCAGGATAAGGATGAATTTGGATGCAGATGCAGATGCTAAGGAGGCCTCTCTCCCCAGCGAGACACTGCAAGAGGCTGAGCTTTTGACAGCAGTAGCAGCAGCGACCTCTCTGGCAGAGGAGGTGAAGCAGTGACCTCTCCCATGGAGTGGGTGGAAAGCGAAAGTGGTAACTGCCCAGCTATCCCAGTTGTGCAAGTTACGGCTGGAGAAACCCATTTCTCTCCAGCAGCACCTGGATTTCTGAGGAGGGACTTCCATGACTGAGGGAAGGGAGGAAAAAGGGAAAGAAGCAGATGAGACTATTAAAGGGCATTAAAGGAGCATTTCCTGCTGTCTGCTTCACGACTTCAGCAAGAAGTCTGCCCACAAACCTCTTGACGTACCCCACTTGAGGATCCTCCCACTGGCTGTGGGCATCCCAAATGCCCCAAGCGCTAAATCTAACCTCCCTCCACTCTGCTGCCAGCTCCTTGTGTGCTCCCAAGAGCATCTTCCAGAGCGCGCCCTAGTAGACACAGTGGGTGCTAGGATAATAGGCCAAGGTTGGTGGGCAAGGAAGAAACCACAAACTTGAGCTATAGCGCCACCTTTTGGAATACAAAAGAAAGTTTTCTAATAGCCAGCCTGTTGAATTGTAAGAACCAAAGAAGACATAAAAGCTTAGTTAGGGAATTGTCTGCTACTTCAAATGTGAAAGCAAAAGAGCATATCTACAAACACTATGAAAAATAAAGGAAATATACTATCACACACACAAAAATATAATTCTCTAGCAGCCGAACCCCAAAGCATGGAATATTGCAATCCAACATAAAGAATTCAAAATAGCTGTTATGAAGAAATTCAATGAGTTACGAGAAAACTCAGAAAGACAACTCAATGAACATAGAAATAAAATTAATGAACAAAAGGAGTTCTTTACCAAAGGGATTGAAATTATAAAAAGAATCAAATAAAAATTCTGGAGCTGAAGAATTCAATGAATGAAATGAAGAATGCAATAGAGAACATTGGTAACAGGACGGACCAGATGGAAAAAAATAAATGATTTAAAGGATAGGGATATAGCAGTAATTCAGTCAGCAGAGGAGAGAGAACTAAGATTTTAAAAAGTAAAGAAACTCTATGAGAGCTGATTCAATCAGAAAGTCAAATATAAGAATAATTGGTGTACCAGAAGGAGAAGAGAGGGAGAAGGAGGCAGAGAATTTACTTATAAAAATAAAGCTGAGGGGCTGGCCCGGTGGCTTGGCGGTTAAGTGCATGCAATCCGCTACTGGCGGCTCGGGTTCGGATCCCGGGCGCGCACCGACGCACCACTTCTCCGGCCATGCTGAGACCACGTCCCACATACAGCAACTAGAAGGATGTGCAACTATGACATACAACTATCTACTGGGGCTTTGGGGGAAAAAAAAAAGGAGGAGGATTGGCAATAGATGTTAGCTCAGAGCTGGTCTTCCTCAGCAAAAAGAGGAGGATTAGCACAGATGTTAGCTCAGGGCTGATCTTCCTCACAAAAATAAAATAAAATAAAATAAAGCTGAGAACTTCCCAAACCTGGGGAAGGACTTGGACATACAGAAGCCAATAGAACAATTTATTATCTCAGTGCAAAAAGACCTTCTCCAAGACACACTAAAATGAAACTGTCAAAAATCAACGATAAAGAAAGAACCTTAAAAGCAGCCAGGTTAAAAAAGAAAGTAACCTACAAAAAATACCCTCCCCCTCCTCCAATTAGGCTATCAGCAGATTTCACAGCAGAAACTCTACAGGCCAGGAGAGAGAGGAATGACATATTCAAAACATTGAAAGATAAATATTGCCAGCTAAGAATACATTATCTAGCAAAGTTATCCTTCATCTATAAGGAGAAACAAAGGTGTTCCCATAAAAACAAAAGCTGAGGGAGTTCACAACCACTAGATATGCCTTGAGAGATGCTAAAAAGACTTCTTCAAGCTGAAATGAAAAGGTGCTAATCAGAGACATAAAAACATATGAAAGTACACAACACTCTGGTAAGTGTGAAAAATAGACAGCCAGAAATAGAAAGCTGTAACTCTATGTTAGAAGGGTGTGTTAACTTCTTAACTATAGTAAAAAGGTTAAAGGAAAAACGTATCAAAAATAAGTATATCCCTGGGGCCGGCCCAGTGGTGCGAGCGGTTAAGTGTGCGCGCTCTGCTGCGGCGGCCCAGGGTTCGTCTGTTCGCATCTCGGGCGTGCACCGACGCACTGCTTGGCAAGCCATGCTGTGGCGGCGTCCCATATAAAGTGGAGGAAGATGGGCAAGGATGATAGCCCAGGGCCAGTCTTCCTCAGCAAAAAGAGAAGTATTGGCAGATGTTAGCTCAGGGCTGATCTTACACACACACACACACACACACACACACACACACACACACACACAAAGCATGTCCCAGAAATAAACCCACACATATATGGTCAATTAATTTACCACAAAGGAGCCAAGAATATACAATGGGAAAGGACAGTCTCTCTAATAAATGGTATTGAAAAAACTGGACAGCAACATGCAAAAGAATGAAACTGGACCACTATCTTACACCATACACAAAAATCAACCCAAAATGGATTAAAGACTTGAACATAAGACCCAAAACCATAAAACTCCTGGACATCAGTCTTGGCAATGATTTTTTGGATTTGACACCAAAAGCAAAGGCAGCAAAAGCAAAAATAAACAAGTGGGACTACGTCAAACTAAAAAGCTTCTGGATAGCAAATGAAACTATCAACATAATGAAAAGGCAATCTACTAAGTGGAGAAAATATTTGCAAATCACATCTAAGAGATTAATATTCAAAATATATAAAGAACTCATACAACTCAATAGCAAAAAAACAAACAATCCAACTAAAAAATAGGCAGAAGATCTGAATAGACATTTTTCCAAAGAACATATACAGATGGCCAACAAGTACGTGAAAAGAAGCTCGGCGTCACTAATCATTAGGGAAATGCAAATCAAAACCACAATGAGATATCACCTCACACCTGTTAGAAGAGCTATTATCAAAAAGACAAGAAATAACAAGTGTTGGAGAGGATGTGGAGAAAAGGGAACACTTGTGCACCACTCGTGGGAATGTAAATTGGTGCAGCCACTATGGAAAATAGTATGGAGATTCTTCAAAAAATTAAAAATAGAACTACCATATGATCTAGCAATTCCACTTTTGGGTATTTATCTGAAGAAAACAAAAACACTATATTGAAAAGATACATGCACCCCATGTTCACTGCAGCATTATTTACAATAGCCGAGATATGGAAACAACCTAAGTATCCAATACTGTCATCAATGGGTAGATTAGTCAGACAGAAAATTAACAAGAAAATGTTGAAATTGAACCATACTTTAGACCAAATGGACTTAAACACATATAGAACTTTCCATCAAAGGCAGCAGAATACACATTCTTCTCAAGTGCACATGGAACATTCTCCAGGATAAGTCTTATGATAGAACACAAAACAAGTCTTAGCAAATTTAAAAAGATTGAAACCATAGTGGTTTCATAGTGGTCTTTTCTGACCATAGTGGTATGAAACCAGAAATCCACAAGAGGCAAGCTGAAAAACCTACAAATATGTGGAAACTAAACAACAATTCTGAAAAACCAATGAGTCAAAGAAGAAATCAAAAGGGAAATAAAAAATTATCTCAAAACAAATGAAAATGGAAACACAACATATCAAATTATATGAGATACTGCAAAAGCAGTCCTGAGAAGAAAGTTTATAGTGATAAATGCATACACTAAGAAATTCGAAAGATCTCAAATAAGCAACCTAATTTCACACCTCAAGGAACTAGAACAAGAAGAACAAATTAAGCCCAAAGTTAGCAGAAGGAAGGAAATAATAAAGATTAGAGCAGAAATAAATGAAATAGAGGCCAGAAAAAAACAATAGAAAGGATCAACCAAACTAAGAGGTGGTTTTTCAAAAAAACAAACAAAATTGACAAACCATTAACTAGACTAACCAAGAAAAAAGAAGAAAATAATCAAATAAAGTTAGACATTAAAAAGGAGACATTGTAACTCATACTACAGCAATACATAGGCTCCTCAGAGACTACTATGACCAATGGTGCCAACAAATTAGGTAACCTATAAAAAATAGATAAATTCCTAGAAATACATAAGCTATGAAGACTGAATCAGAAGAAATAGAAAATTAGAACAGACGAATAATGAGTAAAAAGATTGAATCAGTAATCAAAAACCTCCCAACACAGAAAACCCCAGGACCAGGTGGCTTCACTGGTGAATTCTACCAAACATTTTTTTTCTTTATTGTGAAATTTTTGTTGCACATTATTGTTTGTCAGTCACCATATAAATGCATCCCTTCAATCCTCGTGCTCACCCCCCCACCTCTCTTCCCCCTGGTAACCACCAAATAGTTCTCTCTGTCCATGTGCTGGTTTATATTCCACATATGAGTGAAATCATGCAGTGTTTGTCTTTTTCTTTCTGGCTTATTTCGCTTAACATAATACCCTCCAAGTCCATCCATGTTGTTGCAAATGGGACGATTTTGTCTTTTTTATGGCTGAGTAGTATTCCATTGTATATATACACCACATCTTCTTTATCTGCTCATCAGTCGTGGGACGCCTGGGTTGCTTCCGTGTCTTGGCTACAGTGAATAATGCTGCGATGAATATATGGGTGCATAAGCCTCTTTGGATTGTTGATCTCAGGTTCGTTGGGTAGATAGCAGTAGTGGGATAGCTGGATCATAAGGTATTTCTACTTTTAATTTTTTGAGGAATCTCCATACTGTTTTCCATAGAGGCTGGTGGGTTGCCTATTCATTTTGATCCTGGTTTCATTTGCCTTGTAGAAGCTCTTTAATCTGACGGAGTCCCACTTGTTTATTTTTTCTTTTGTTTCCCATGTCTGATTAGACATGGAATTTGAAAAGATCCCTTTGTGGCTGTTGACGAATAGTGTACTGCCTATATTTTCTCCAGGAGTTTTATATTTTCAGGTCTCACCTTTGGGTCTTTGATCCATTTTGAGTTAATTTTTGTGTATGGTGAAAGAAGATGGTCTACTTTCATTCTTTTGCATGTGGCTGTCCAGTTTTCCCAACACCGTTTATTGAAGAGAATTTCCTTTCTCCATTGTATGTTCTTCGCTCCTTTGTCAAAGATTAGCTGCCCATAGATGTGAGGTTTTATTTCTGGGTTTTCAATTCTGTCCCATCGATCTGTCTGTTTTTGTACCAGTACCATGCTGTCTTGATTACTATCGCTTTGTAGTATGTTTTGAAGTCAGGGATTGTGATGCCTCTAGCTTTGTTCCTTTTTCTCAAGATTGCTTTAGCTATTGGGGGTCTTTTGTTGCCCTATATGAGTTTTAGTATTCTTAGCTCTATTTCCGTGAAGAATGTCATTGGGATTCTGATTGGGATTGTATTGAATCTGTAGATTGCTTTAGGTAGTATGGACATTTTAGCTATGTTTATTCTTCCAATCCAAGTGCATGGAATTTTTTTCCATTTCTTTATGTCATTGTTGATTTCACTCAATAATGTCTTATATTTTTCATTGTATAATTCTTCCATTTCCTTGATTAAATTTATTCCTAGATATTTTATTCTTTTTGTTGTAACTGTAAATGGGATTGTCTTCTTGAGCTCTCTTTCTGTTATTTCATTGTTGGTATATAGAAATGCAACTGATTTCTGTAAGTCGATTTTTTACCCTGAAACTTTGCTGTAGTTGTTGATTATTTCTAATAGTTCTCCAATGGATTCTTTAGGGTTTTCTATACATAAGATCATGTCATCTGAAAACAGTGAGAGTTGCACTTCTTCGTTGCCTATTTAGATTCCTTTTTCTTGCCTAATTGCTGTGGCCAGAACCTCCAGTACTGTGTTGAATAAGAGTGGTGAGAGTGGGCACCCTTGTCTTGTTCCTGTTTTCAGAGGGATGGCTTTCAGTTTTTCCCCGTTGAGTATGATGTTGGCTGTGGGTTTGTCATGTATGGCCTTTATTATGTTAAGGTACTTTCCTTCTATACCCATTTTTTTTAAGAGTTTGTAACATAAATGGATGTTGGATCTTGTGAAATGCCTTCTCTGCATCTATTGCGATGATCATATGGTTTTTCTTCCTCGTTTTGTTAATGTGGTGTATCACATTGATTGATTTGCAGATGTTGAACCATCCCTGTGTCCCTGGTATAAATCCAACTTGATCATGGTGTATGATCTTTTTAATGTATTGCTGTATTTGGTTTGCCAATATTTTGTTGAGGATTTTTGCATCTATGTTCATCAGGGATATTGGTCTGTAGTTTTCCTTCTTAGTGTTGTCTTTGTCTGGCTTTGGCATCAGGGTGATGTTGGCCTCATAGAATGTGTTGGGAAGTGTTCCATCTTCCTCTATTTTTTGGAATAGTTTGAGAAGGACAGATTTTAAATATTCTTTGAATATTTGGTAAAATTCTCCAGAGAAGCCATCTAATTCTGGACTTTTATTTTTTGGGAGGTTTTTGATTACTGTTTCTATCTTTTTACTTGTGATTGGTCTATTCAGAGTCTCTATTTCTTCTTGATTCAGTTTTGGGAGGTTGTATGAGTCGAAGAATTTATCCACTTCTTCTAGGTTGTCCAATTAGTTGGTATATAGTTTTTCATAGTATTCTCTTATAATGTTTTGTATTTCTGTGGTATCTGTTGTAATTTCTCCTTTTTAATTTCTAATTTTGTTTATTTGAGGCTTTCGTCTTTTTTTCTTGGTGAGTCTGGCTAAGAGTTTGTCAATTTTGTTTATCTTCTCAAAGAACCAGCTTTGTTTCATTGATCCTTTCTATTGTTTTTTTGATTTCAATTTCATTTATTTCTGTTCTGATTTTATTTCCCTCCTTCTGCTGACTTTAGGCTATGTTTCTTTTTCTTTTTCTAACTCTGTTAGGCATAGTTTGAGGTTGCTTATTTGGGCTTTTTCTTGTTTGTTAAGTTGGGCCTGTATTGCTATGAGTTTCCCTCTCAGGACCACTTTTGCTGCATCCCATATGAGTTGGTATGGTGTATTTTCATTTTCATTTGTCTCCAGGTATGATTTGATTTCTCCTTTAATTTCATCAATGATCCACTGGTTGTTTAGTAGCATGTTGTTGACTCTCCACAGCTTTGTCACTTTCCTGGTTTTTTCTTGTAGTTGATTTCTAGCTTCATGGCATGTTATGATTTGAATCTTCTTAAATTTATAGAAGCATGTCTTGTTTCCCAACATATGGTCTATTCTTGAGAATGTTCCATGCACACTTGAGAAGAATGTGTAATCTGCTGTGTTTGGATGGAGTGCTCTCTATTTATCTATTAAGTCCATCTCATCAAGTTTTGGTTTAAGGCCATTATTTCCTTATTGACTTTCTGTCTGGATGATCTATCCATTGATGAAAGTGGGGTGCTTAGGTCCCCTACTATTATTGCAAAACCTTTTAGGTTTGTTAACAGTTGCTTTATGTATTTTGGTGCTCCTGTGTTGGGTGCATATATATTTATAAGTGATATGTCTTCTTGGTGGAATGTCCCTTTTATCATTATATATTGCCCCTCTTTGTTTCTCATTATCTTTTTTATCTCGAAGTCTACTTTGTCTGATATAAGTATAGCAATGCCTGCTTTCTTTTGCTTGCCATTAGCTTGGAGTATCATCTTCCATCGTTTCACTCTAAGCCTGTGTTTGTCTTTAGAGCTGAGATGTGTTTCCTGGAGGCAGCAAATTGTTGGGTCTTGTTTTTTTAATCCATACAACCACTCCATGTCTTTTGATTGGAGAATTCAATCCATTTACATTTAGAGTGATTATTGACATATGGGGGCTCAATGCTGCCATTTTATCGCTTGTTTTTCAGTTGTTATGTATTTCTCTTGTTTCTTGTTCCATGTGTTTTGGACTGCTAATTCAGTTTGTGCCTCTCTATGATGGTTTTCTCTTTATTTATCGTTTGTGTCTTTGTTCTGATTTTTTGTTTAGTGGTTACCATGTAGTTTGTATAAAAGATCTCATAGATGAGATAGTCCATTCCCTGATAGTCTCTTGTTCCCTTAGTCTAAGCAGATTTTATCCCTTTGCTCTTCCCCTTCTAAGGTGTTATCACAACTTATTCCATTATGTGTTGTGAATTTGTGGTTAAAATGAAATGATAGTATTTATTTTTGGTGTTTTCCTTCCCTTTACCTTTAGAGTTAAAATTAAGTGTTTCCTAATCTGTTCTGATAGAGAGTTGCAATTTTCTGATTTTGTCTAACTATTTATCCCCTTGCTCAAGGCTTTGTAAACTCTTTCTTTCTCTTTTTTTTGGGTGTGAGGGCCTTCTTGATCAAATATTGTAGGGGGGGTTCTTGTGGCAATGAACTCCCTCAGCTTTTGTTTATCTGGGAAAGTTTTTTTTTTTTTTTAAACATATCTTGTATCCTATTTATTTCCTAGTATTTTTTTTTTAAGATTTTATTTATTTATTTATTTTCCCCCCAAAGCCCCAGTAGACAGGTGTATGTCATAGCCGCACATCCTTCCAGTCGCTGCATGCGGGACGCGGCCTCAGCACGGCCGGAGAAGCGGTGCGTCGGCGCGCTCCCGGGATCCGAACCCCAGGCCGCCAGCAGTGGAGCGCACGCACCCAACCGCTAAGCCACGGGGCCGGCCCTATCTGGGAAAGTTTTTATTTCTCCATCACATTTGAAGGATATCTTCACTGGATATAGTATTCTTGGCTGAAAGTTTTTGTCTTTCAAGATTTTATCATTCCACTGTCTCCTAGCCTGTAAGGTTTCTGCTGAAAAATCTGCTGAAAGCCTGATAGGGCTTCCTTTGTAAGTTATTCTCTTCTGCCTTGCTGCCCTTAATATGTTTTCTTTGTCATTGACTTTTGCCAGCTTTACTAATATATGCCTTGGAGAAGGTCTTTTTACATCGATGTAATTAGGAGTTCTGTTGGCTTCTGTTACATGTAATTCCAGATCCTTCTCCAGGTGTGGGAAGTTCTCAGTTATTATTTCTTTGAACAAGCTCTCTGCTCCTTTTTCCTCTCTTCTTCCTCTAGAATACCTATAATCCTTATTTTGCATTCCCTAATTGAGTCGGATATTTCTTGGAGAATTTCTTCATTTCTTTTTAGTCTAAGCTCTCTCCTCCTCCATCTGAAGCATTTCTGTCTTCCTATCCTCCAGATTGCTAATTCTATCCTCCATATTGTCAGCTCTGTTGTTTAAGGATTCTAGATTTTTCTTTATCTCATCCATTGTGTTTTTCATCTCCAACAATTCTGTTTGGTTTTTCTTTATAGTTTCAATCTCCTTTGTGAAGAATTCCCTCTGTTCAGTAATTTGGTTCCTGATTTCATTGAACTATCTTTCAGAATTCTCTTGTAGATCATTGAGTTTTCTTATGATGGCTGTCTTGAATTCTTTGTCATTTAGACTGTAGATTTGTGTGCCTTCAGGATTGATATCTGGGTGTTTGTCTTTTTCCTTCTGGTCTGGTGTATTAATATATTTCTTTATACCATTTGATGGAGTGGATTTGTGCTGGTACATAGTGATAGTTTCTGGACGCAGGTTCCACCTGTCTCCACTTGGGGAGGGGCAGGAGCTGTGTAATCTGAGCCCACTGCCGTGATCTCTGTCAGCTGTGTCTGTCTGAGACTGGGTCGCTCCTTGGGATTGCAGTGGCCCTGTGGGGGTCTCCCACTGAATGGGAAAGTAGTCCTGTGAGGGGCTCAAGGCTGCTGTCATCTGCTTCCACAGTGCCTTTTGAGTTGTGCTTCCCTCTTTGGGGCTCCAGTGGTACTATGGGCTTTCAGAGCAGCTGGGGGCTTGTTTGGTTTCTGCTTCCCTCTGCTCCTAGATCGCACCAGCTGTTGTGCTTGGTGGGTGGGACCTCTCCTCTGGTACTGAACCAAAACCATTCCCTAAGACCCTGGTGTGATTGTGAATCCTCTCACTGGATGAGAGAGTGATCACATGGGAGCTCAGGTCTACTGCTGCCTGCTCCCACAGACCCACAGAGTTGTGCTCCCTGCTTCAGGGCCACAGCAGTACTATGGGCGTTCATGGCAGCTGGGAGATGTCAACACGGACTGGGATCTCAGCTGCCCTCTGCTCCTAGGTCGCACCAGTGTTTGTCCTTGGTAGGCTGGACTTCCCCTCTGGGACCGAGCCAAAGCCACTCCCTAGGACTGGGTGGGATTGTGGATTCTCCCACCAGATGAGATAGTGATCACAGGGGTCTCAGGGCTACTGCTGCCTGCTCCCAAAGTCCTGCCAAGACACACTTCCTCTCTTTGGGGCTGCAGCAGTACTATGGGCATTCGTGGCAGCTGGGAGCTTGTTTGACCAGGCAGTAGCTCAGCCACCCACTGCTCCTAGGTTGCACCAGCCTTTGTGCTTGGTGGGTGGACTTCCCCACTGGGTCCAAGCCTGCACTGCTCTCTGTGGGCAGCATGGCCCTGAGGGCTCTCCCACTAGATGGGGAAGCAATCACACAGGGGGCTCAGGGCTGCTGTCACCTGTTTCCACAGTCATGCTGAGGCGTGCTCCCACCCTGGGGCTGCAGCGGTGCTATGGTTGCTTCAGCCGGGAAAGTAGCCACACACGTGATCTAGGCTGTCTTGGGTCCAGAGGGTGCTCACCCACCTCCCCCACCTCCTCGGGAGGTAGTCCATCCACCTTCAGATGTATCGCTGCTCGGGTCTCTCAGGCATCCTGATGTGCTGTGTGGGTATCCTCTGATCATCAGTGAACGTCCTTTTAGTTGTAGTTTGAAGGGGGACAGACACAGGGAACAGCTCACTCTGCCATGTTGCTGACGTCACTCGCAGACCACAAGCTCCAGAGGCTGCCTGGAGATTTAGCAAATTTCTTTCTCCACCTCCCCAGCAGCCCCACGAGGCCTATTATTTCTAGTGTTCTTAAACGCTTCACCATGAGTATTACAGAATGAGGATCACTTCCATTCACTGATGTAACACTGTACTGAACACAACATGCAAGCAGTGTTCTAAGAAAATGTTTATTAGAAGTGATTTTCATCACTTCACTACATTCATTACAGATTGGGTGTCACTTTCAGTCTCTGATATAACACTGGTTTGCACATAGCTTGGAAGTAGAAGTCCTAGAAACAACTTTATTACAAGTGTTCTAAACACTTCAATACATACAATACAGGTGGAGGATCATTGCCATTCACTCATATAACATGGGAAATCCAACTTGCAAGTAGCAGTCTTTTTTTGTGTGTGTGAGGAAGATCGGCCCTGAGCTAACATCTGCCAGTCCTCCTCTTTTTATTTTTTGCTGAGGAAGACTGGCCCTGGGCTAACATCTATGCCCATCTTCCCCTACTTTATATGGGACCCGCCACAGCATGGCTTGACAAGTGGTGCCTCGGTGCGTGCCCGGGATCCGAACCAGCGAACCCCGGGCTGCTGCAGCGGAGCGCGCACACACCTAACTGCCTGTGCCACTGGGCCGGCTCCAGCAGTCTTATTAACATCTTTATTACAAGTGTTCTTTAACATTCATTAAGTGCATTAAAGAATGTGGATCAGTTACATTTAGTGATATAACACTGGTCTTAACTGAGATTGCATATAGTGTTATGAGAAATATATTTATTAAAAATGTTCTTCATCAGCTCACTACATTCATTACAGAATCCACGTCACTTCATTCACTGATATAACATTTGTTTGAATGCCACTTACAAGTAATGTTCTTAGAAACAATTTCACTACAAGTGATCTAAACACTTCAATATATATTTTTCAGAATAAGAGGCACTCCTATTTAATGAAATAACACAGTTTTCAAAGCAGTTTGTAAGTAGCCTTCTTAGAAGCATCTTTATTATAATGTTCTTAAACACTTCACTATCTGTGTTAAGTGTTGCAGATCACATCCATTCACCGATATAACACTGGTCTCAACACAACTTACAGCTGCATTCTTAGCAACATCTATTACAGGCCATCTTAACACCTCACTACCTTCATTACAGAGTGGATGTCGCTATAAGTCAATTATATAACACTGATTTGAACGCAGCTTGATAGTTGGATTCTTATTAAAAAACTTTATTACAAGTGTTCTAAACACATCCATCCATACATTATAGAACGAGTATCACTTACATTCACTGATATAGATAGCACTGCAGCTTGCAAGTAGCATTTTTTATAAACATTTTTATTACAGCTGTTCTTAAAAACTTCACTACAGGTATTAAAGAATGGGTATCAATTCCGTTCACTGAAATAACACTGGTCTGAACGAAGCTTGCAAGTAGGGTTCTCCAGAAAGAACATTACTGCAAGTGTTCTTAAAGACTTCACTACATGGATAAAGAAGCTGTGGTCTATATACACAATGGAATACTACTCAGCCATAAGAAACGATGCAATCCAGCCATTTGTGACAACATGGATGGACATTGAGGATATTATGCAAAGTGAAATAAGTCAGAGGGAGAAGGTCAAATACCGTATGATTTCCTTCATTAAGTAGTAGATAATAACAACAATAAACAAACACATAGAGACAGAGATTGGATTTGTGGTTACCAGAGGGGAAGAGGGGAGGGAGGAGGGCGAAAGGGATAATTCAGCGCATGTGTGTGGTGATGGGTTGTAATTAGTATTTGGGTGGTGAACATGATGTAATCTGTGCAGAAATAGAAGTATAATGATGTACACCTGAAATTTATACAATGTTATAAACCAATGTTACTGCAATAAACAAACAAACAAACAAAAAGACTTCACTACATGCATTATAGATTTGGGATCTCTTCCATTCACAATTATATCACTGGTCTAAATGAAACTTGCAAATAGTGTTCTTAGAAACATCTTTATTACAAATGTTCTTAAACACTTCACTACATGTATTACACGATTAGTATCAATTCCATTCACTAATATAACACTGGTCTTGTAGGCAGCTTGCAAGTAGCATTTTTAGAAACATCTTTATTAAAAGTTTTCTTAAAGACTATACTACATGCATTACAGAATTTGGATCACTTATTTTCACTGTTATAACACTGGTCTGATTGCAACTCGCGAGGAGTGTTCTATGAAACATCGTTATTACAACTGTTAGTAAACAATTCACTACATGCATTACAGACTGGGGATCACTTGAATTCACTGATAAAATATGAAAACAATGCAGCTTGCATGTAGCATTCTTAGATGTATTTTTATTACAAGTGTTCTTAAACACTTCACTACGTGCATTACTGAATGAGTAAGACTTTTATTCTCTCTTATAAAGAGGGAACAATGCAGCTTACAAGTAGCATTTAGAAACAGCTGGATCGGGCCGGCCCCGTGGCTTAGCGGTTGGGTGCTCGAGCTCCGCTGCTGGCGGCCTGGGTTCGGATACCAGGTGCGCACCCACGCACCGCTTCTCCGGCCATGCTGAGGCCGTGTCCCACATACAGCAACTAGAAGGATGTGCAGCTATGACATACAACTATCTACTGGGGCTTTGGGGGAAAAAATAAATAAATAAAATTATAAGAAAAAAAGAAACAGCTGGATTATAAGTGTTTTTAACACTTTACTACATACATTAGAGAATGTGTGTCACTTCCATTCAATTATATAATACTATTCTCAATGCACATTGCAGTAGCATATTGGAAACATCTTTATTACAGGTGTTCTTAAACACTTCATACATGCATTAGAGAATGAGGATCACTTTTATTCACTGACATAACAATGGTCTAAACAAAGCTTGCAAATAATGTTTTTAGAAACATCTTTATTAAAAGTGATCTTGACTTCACTACATGAATTACACTATTAAGAACACTTCCATTCACTGTTATAACACTGGTCTATATGTATCTGGAAGGTAGAGCTCTTGGAAACATCTTTATTGCAAGCGTCCTTATACACTTCTTACATGCATTACAGAAAGGATGTAACTTTATTTCTCCCATACAACAGTTGTCTGAAGTTAGCTTGTAAGTGGCGTTCTCAGAAATACCTTATTGAAAGTGGTCTTAAACATTTCAATACTTGCTTAACAGAATGGGACCACTTCTATTGATTTATATAACACTGGTCTGAATGCAGCTTGCAAGTAGCTTTCTTGGAAAAAACTAACACAATTGTTGAGGGGAGTGATGTCATCATCATGGCAGAGTGAGTTGTTCCCTTTGTCTCTCTTCTCTAAGTTACAACTAAATGGACATCCATTAACCAACAGAAGATACCCTACATGGCATAACAGGATACCTGAAAGATCTATGCAGCTATACATCTAAAGGTGGGTGGACCGACCCCCCAGGAAGCAGTGCAAATAGGGGAGTGGCCCCCTCCCCCTCCATGGTGGCAGCAATCCAGGATGTGGCTCCTCACACAGCAGCCAGCACGACTGTGAGTGGAGGTGGGGACAGCCTGGCCTGTGCACGAATGCTTGTGGAGTGGCAGTAGCCTGACACATGGGAGTGCCCACCAAGCTGCAGCAGTCCCACCCATGTGAACACTCCCTGCCGAGTGGCTGCGGTCAAGCCCACATGAACACAGAGCAGCTGATCAGCACAACTATCAGCAGATGGGGTGGGAACATAAAATCAGCACCTGCCCCTCCCAATGGTGACAGGGGGAATCTGTGAACTGAAGCAACAGGAACCACAGCAGAACTGGTGACCCCAGCTCCCAGTGGCTGGCACCCTTGATACCAGCTACACCAGCAGGAGGAGCTCTATACAAGTCCCTGGGTCACCAGGCCTCTGCCTTTGACAGTGACACCCATGAACCCAGCACTCCTGGCAGTGGTGCAACTAGCACCCCAAGACAACCCAGGAGCAGCAGCACAGGTGGTTTATGGGACAGCGGCATCCAAGCCCATGGAGAGCCAGTGGAGGAACATGAGACCCAGGTTACCAGAAAGAAAGTAACCAAAGTGGTACCCAAATAAGAAAAGGTGGTTACTACCACAAATGCACCAGCAGAGGCTCAATTCAGCAAACACAATGAAGAACTACAGCAACACAGCAGAACATGAGGAAAATGACAGCTATCCAGAAACTAAACCTGAAGTCACAGAGAACTACAGTCTAACTGAAGAGAACTCAAAATAGCTACCATAAAGAAACTCAATGAGTTACAAGAAAACTCCAAAAGACAGTTCAATGCACTCAGGAATAAAATTAATAAACAGAAGGAATATTTCACCAAAGAGATTGAAGCTCTAAAAACAAAATCAAACAAATTCTGGATATGGTGAACACCATTAATGAGATAAAAAAATGTAGACAGCATAAAAAATAGAGTAAACCTTATGGAGCACAGAATTAGTGACCTCAAAGATAGAAACCTAGAAATGCCTCAGGTGGTGGAGGTGAGAGAACTAAGATTTAAAAAAAATGAAGAAATTCTTTGAGAAATATCAAACTCAATTAGGAAAAGTACATAAGGATTATACGTATCCCAGAGGGAGAAAAGAGGAGGAGAGGAGCAGAGAGCTTGTTCAAAGAAATAATAGCTGAGGAGTCCCCAAACCTGGGGAGGGAAATGGACACACAAATACATGAAGCTTCTAATTACATGAATGCAAAAAGACCTTCTCCAAAGCATATAATACTAAAACTGCCAATAGTTAATGACAGAGCCAGCCCTGAGGGCCTAGTGGTTAAAGTTTGGTGCTCACCACTTCAGTGGCCCAGAATCACTTCCTGGTTGCAGAACTACACCCCTCATTTGTTGGTTGCCAAGTGGTGGTGGAGGCTCACATAGAAGAACTAGAATGACTTACAACTAAGATATACAACCACGTACGGGGGCTTTGGGGAGTGAAAAAAAGAGGAAGTTTGGCAACAGATGTTAGCTCAGGGCGAATCTTTCCCCCCAACAACAACAACAAGAAAAAGTCAATGACAAAGAAAAAATATTCAGGAGAGCAAGAAAGAAGAAAATAACCTACAACAGAACCCCCACTAGGCTTTCAGTGGATTTCTCAGCAGAAACATTATAGGCTAGGAGAGAATGGAACAAAATATTCAAAATACTGAAAGACGAAAACTACCAGCCCAGAATGTCCAGCTAAATTATCCTTCAGATATCACAGAGAAATAAAAACTTTACCAGATAAACAAAAGCTGAAGGAGTTCATTGTCACTAGACCTACCTTACAAGAAATGATGAAGGGAGCCCTCTTACCTGAAACAAAAAGGCAAAAGTTTACAAAGCTATGAAGAAGGAGATAAATAGACAGACAAAATCAGAAAATTGCAGCTCCCTATCAGAATAGAAACAACTATAACATAAAAAAAGGGAAATCATAAAAAATAACTATAAACACTTCAATTTAATCACAAGCTCACAACACAAAAAAGAATAATTTGTGACAACAAAAACATACGAGGGGAAGAGGATAGGGATGGAATTCGCTTAGGCTAATGGGTATAACAGGGTATCAGAAAATGGACTATCTCATCTGTGAGATCTTTTATACAAACCTCATGGTAACCACAAAACAAAAAATCAGAGCAAAGTCACAAATCATAAATAAAGAGAAAACTGAGAAAAATATCATATAAAACCACCAAACTGAAATGGCGTTCAGAAATATAAGGAAAAAGAAACAAAGTAAATATAGAGCAACTGGAAAACAAGAGATAAAATGCCAGTATTAAGCCCTCATATATCAATATTCACTCTAAATGTAAATGGACTGAATTCACCAAACTAAAGACACAGAGTGGTTGAATGGATCAAAAAACAAGACCCAACAATGTGCTGCCTCCAGGAAACACATCTCAGCTCTAAATTCAAACATAGGCTCAGAGTGATAGGATGGAATATGATCTTCCAAGCAAATGGCAAGCAAAAGAAAATGAGTATAGTCATACTTATATCAGACAAAGCAGACTTCAAGATAAAAAAGATAACAAGAGACAAAGATGGCCATTATATAATGATAAAAGGAACATCCCACCAAGAAGACATAACACTTATTAATATATATGTGCCTAACATTGGACCACCAAAGTATATAAAGCAACTTTTAACAGACCTAAAGGGAGAAACTGGCAGCAATACTATAATAGTAGGGACCTCAACACCCCACTTACGTCAATGGATAGACCACCCAGAAGGAAAGTCAACAAGGAAACAGTGGCCTTAAATGAAACACCAGGCCAGATGGACTTAATAGATATATATAGAACATTGCATCCCAAAACAGCAGAATATGCATTCTTCTCAAGCACACATGGAACATTCTCAAAGATAGATCATACGTTGGGAAACAATGCAAGCCTTAATAAATTTAATAAGATTGAAATCATATCAAGCATCTTTTCTGACCACAATGCTATGAAACTAGAAACCAACTACAAGAAAAAAGCTGAGAGAGTCACAAATATGTGGAGACTAAGCAACATGCTACTGAACAACCATTGGATCAATGAGGAAATCAAAGGATAAGTCAAAAAACACCTGGAGACAAATGAAAATGAAAACACAACAAACTCTTATGGGAGGCAGCAAAAGCAGTACTAAGAGGGAAATTTCTAGCAATACAGGCCAACTCCAAGAAACAAGAAAAATCTCAAATAAGTAATCTTAAACGATACCTAAAAGAACTAGAAAAAGAAGAATAGACAAAGCCCAAAGTCAGCAGAAGGAGGGAAATAATAAAAATTAAAACAGAAAGAAATGAAATAGAGACTAAAAAAAAGTAGAGAGGATCAGTGAAACTAAGAGCTGGTTCTTTGAGAAGATGAACAAAATTGACAAAGCCTTAGCCAGAATCACTAAGGAAAAAAAAAAAAAGCAGGATCAAATAAAGAAAATTAGATATGAAAAAGGAGAAATTACAATGGATACCACAGAAATGCAAAGGATTATAAGTGAATACTATGTGAAGCTATATGCCAACAAACTGGATAATATAGAAGAAAAGGATAAATTCTTAGACACGTACAACTTTCCAAAACTGAAACAGGAAGAAACACAGAATCTGAATGGGCCAATCATAAGCAAAGAGATTGAAACAGTAATCAAAAACCTCCCGGAAAACAAAAGTCCAGGACCAGATGTCTTCTCTGGTGAATTCTACCAAACATTCAAAGAAGATTTAATACCTATCTTTCTCAAGCTATTCTAAAATATTGAAGAAGGTGGGACACTACCTAACTCATTCTATGCGGCCAACATTACTCTGATATCAAAATCAGAGAAAGATAACACAAAAAAGGAAAATTACAGGCTAAATATTGACGATGAACATAGATGCAAAAATACTCAACAAAATATTAGCAAATTGAATACAACAATACTTTAAAAAGATCATACACCATGAGCAAGTGGGATTTATTCCAGGGATGCATGGATGGTTCAAAGTCCACAAATCAATCAATGCGGTACACCACATTAACAAAATGAAGACTAAAAATCACATGATCATCTCAATAGACGCAGAGAAAGCATTTGGCAAGATCCAACATTCATTTATGATAAAAACTCTCAATAAAATGGGTATGGAAGGAAAGCACTTCAACATAACAAAGGCCATGTATGACAAACCCACAGCCAACATCATACTTAGTGGTGAAAAACTGCAAGTCACTCCTCTGAGAACAGGAACAACACAAAGGTGCCCACTTTTGCCACTTATTCAACAGAGTACTGGAAGTTCTGACCAGAGCAATAACCCAAGAAAAAGAAATAAAAATGATCCAAATCGGAAAGGAAGAAGTAAAACTCTCACTATTTGTGGGTGACATGATTCTATATAGAGAAAATCCTAAAGAATCCACCAGAAAACTATTAGAAATAATCAACAACTACAGCAAAGTTGCAGGGTACAAAATCAATATACAAAAATCAGTTGCATTTCTATACACTAATAATGCGCTAGCAGAAAGAGAAGTCAAGAATATAATCCCATTTACAATCACAACAAAAAGAATAAAATACCTAGGAATAAATTTAATCAAGGAAGTGAAAGATCTATACAGTGAAAACTATAAGACATTATTGAAAGAAATTGAAGAATATGTAAAGAAAGGGAAAGACATTCCTTGCTCATGGATTGGAAGAATAAAAATAGTTAAAATGTCCATATTATCTAAAGCAATCTACAGAGTGCGTGCAATCGCAATCAGAATCCCAATGACATTCTTCATGGAAATAGAACAAAGAATTCTAAAATTTATATGGAACAACAGAAGATCTCAAATAGCCAAAGCAATCCTGAGAAAAAAGAACAAAGCTGAAGGTATCACAATCCCTGACTTCAAAATACACTACAAAATTATAGTAATCAAAACGGCATGGTCCTGGTACAAAAACAGACACACAGATCAATGGAACAAAATTGAAAGCCCAGAAATAAAACCACACATCTATGGGCATCTAATCTTTGACAAAGGAGCCAAGAATGGAGAAAGGAAATTCTCTTCAATAGATGCTATTGGGAAAACTGGACAGCCACATGCAAAAGAATGAAAGTAGAGGGGCCAGCCTGGTGGAATAGCAGTTAAGTGCATCCCTCTGCTGTGGCGGCCCGGGGTTCAGATAATGGGCACGCACCAACACACTGCTTGTCAAGCTATGCTGTGGTGGCGTCCCATGTAAAGTGGAGGAAGATGGGCACAGATGTTAGCCCAGGGGCAGTCTTCCTCAGCAAAAAGAGGAGGATTGGTGACAGATGTTAGCTCAGGGCTGATCTTCCTCACACACACACAAAAAGAATGAAAGGAGACCGTTATCTTACACCATACACAAAAATTATCTCAAAATGGATTAAAGACTTGAATGAAAGACCTGAAACTATAAAACTGCTAGAAGAAAATATAGATAGTATACTCACATCCATCTTACCAGCATCTTTTCAAATACCACATCTACTCAGGCAAGAGAAACAAAAGAAAAATAGACAAAGGGGACTACCTCAGACTAAAAGCTTCTGCACAGCAAAGGAAACCATCAATAAAATGAAAGGACAACCCACCAACTGGGAGAAAATATTTGCAAATCATATATCTGACAAGGGGTTAATTTCCAAAATATATAAAGAACTCATACAACTGAACAACCAAAAGACGGACAACTTGATCAAAAAATGGGCAGAAGATAGGAACAGACATTTTTCCAAAGAAGATATACAGATGGCCAACAGGCATATGAAAAGATATTCAACATCACTAATTATTAGGGAGATGCAAATCAAAACTACAATTAGATTTCACCTTATACCCATTAGAATGGTTATAATTAACAAGGCAAGAAATAACAAATGTTGGAGAGGATGTGGTGAAAAGGGAACCCTCATATACTGCTGGTGGGAATGCAAACTGGTGCAGCCACTATGGAAAACAGTGTGGAGATTTCTCAAAAAATTAAAAATAGAAATACCATATGATCCGTGTATTCTACTACTGGGTATTGTAGGGGAAGAGGGAGAATTCCCCTCTGCCCTTTCCCTTAAGGTTCTTATGGATGGCCAAATAATTAACAAGACAGGTTAGCAGGAGAAAATAATACCAAGTTTAATAACATGTATACGTGAGAGAAAGCAGGGACACTGCGTTTCTCTCAACACAATAGCAGAAATTCTTGTCTTAAATACCATCTTCGGCTAAAGACAAAGGAGGATGTTGGGGGTGGGGGGAATCAGTTACAGGAGATTACCACTAAAGCACAGTAAAACAAGAGTAAGGTTATTATGCAGATTTAAGGCCTCACCTTCCACATTGATAAGTTTCTAGAAATGAGGTCATCCCCCCTCTTCCCAATACAGAGAGGGAGATACCTTTACAAATGGAGATTTCTCTTATAAATGTAAATGTTTGTCTGGCAACTCATTGCAGGGCTATCTAGAGAATGTGGCCAGAGAGACAGAATTTTTGATAAGATGGGCTTGTTAGTGCCTTTCCTATTGTAACATCTGTTTTACATTATATTACAGCCATCAGATAGAAGATCTGTTCCAGGTAGGAGTTACTATGTCAAATTCTTTAGGCAGTTAGTGGGGCAGGTCAAATGTCCATCAGAGAAAACAATCAAGGTAAACAGATATATTTCAGGGTGGCCAAATCTTGATCTCCCACAGTATTTATCCAAAGAACATGAAATGAAAAATTCATAGAGGTTTATGCACCATTATTCACAATAGCCAAGATGTGGAAGCAACCCAAGTGCCCATCAATGGATGAATGGATAAAGAAGATATGGTATATATACACAATGGAATACTACTCAGCCATAAAAAAGACAAAATCGCCCCATTTGCAACAAAATGTAGCTTTGTAGTGTATTTTGAAGGATGCACCTTGAGGGTATTATGCTAAGCAAAATAAGCCAGACAGAGAAAGACAAACACCGTATTTCACTCATATGTGGAAGACAAACAATCACACGGATAAAGAGAACAGATTAGTGGTTACCAGAGGGGAAAGGGTTAGGGTGAGGGCGAAAGGGGTAAAGGGGCACATATATATGCTGATTGATAAAAGCTAGACTACTGGTGGTGAACACAATGCAGTCTATACAGAAAATGATATATAATAACATAAACCTGAAACCTACACAATGTTCTAAGCCAATATGACCTCAATAAAGTAATTTAAAAAAACTAATACAATAGTTTTTAAACATACACTACATGAATTACAAAATGAGGATCACTCAAATTCACAGATATGACACTGGTCTAAACTTAGCTTGCAAGTATTGTTCTTAAAATATCTTTAAAAATAGTGTTCTTAAACACTTCAGTACATGATTTACAGAATTGGTTTGACTTCCATTCCCTGATATAACACTGTTCACAATGCAGCTTGCTATCATCATGATACAAGATCTTTTTTACATGTGTTGTTATATAATTCACTACATGCATTAAAAAATGTGGAACACTTCCATTCATTGACATAACACTGGTTTTAAAACAATTAGCGTTCTTAGAAACATCTTTATTACAAGTGTTTGTATATACTTCACTACATGCCCTACAGAATGGGGATCAATCCATTCACTGACACAATCCTGGAACAACACATCTTGTAAGTAGCATTCTTAGGAACAACTTTATTACAATTGTTCTAACACTGAAATACAAACATTGAATCAAATATAACATCAATTCACTGATATAACGTCGGTAACAATATAGCTTGCTTGAGGCATTCTTAGAAACTTCTTATTTAAAAGTGTTCTTAAACACTTCACTACGAGTATTACAGAATGGGGATAAATTTTATTCACCGATATAACAGTAGTCTGAATGCAGCTTGCAGGTAGTGTTCTATAAAAACATCTTTATTACAAGTGCTCTTAACCACGTTATACATGCATTACAAAATTAAGATAACTTGCATTCACTGTTACAACACCGGTTTAAGTGCACCTCGCAAGTAGATTTCTTAGAATCACCTTTATTACAATTGTTCTTAAACACTTCACTGTATATATTACAGAATGGGTATCATTTCCATTCACTGATAAACACAGGAACAACGTAGCTTGCAAGTAGTGCTTCTTGAAATATCTTTATTACAAGTCTTCTTAAACACATCGATACATGCATTAGCACATGAGGATCACCTCCATTCACTGATATAACACTGGTCTGAACTCATTTTGCAAGTAGCATTCTAAGAAACATCTTTACTTCCAGTGTCCTTAAACTCTTTGATGCATGCATTACAGAATGGGATCACTTCCAATCACTGACAAAACACTGGTCACAACGCAGCTGCAAGCAGCATTCTTAGAAACATCTTTATTGCAAGTGTTCTTAAACACTTTACCACATGAGGTAAATAATGTAGATCACTTCAATTCGTGATATAACACTGGACTGACCACAGCTTTCAACTACCATTTTTAGACACTTCTTTGTTACAATTGATTTCAAACGCTTTACTACATTCCTTATAGAGTGGATGTCACATACATGCACTGTGATATAACGTTATTCTCAACAGAACTTCTAAGTTGTGTACTAAGAAACTTTTTCATGACAAGTGTTCTTAAACACCTTACTACATGCATTACAGATTTGGGATCATTTTCATTCACTGATACAACACTGGTCTAAATGCAGGTTGTAAGTAGCATTCTTAGAGTTATCTTTATTTCAAGAGATCTTAATCACATCACTACATTAATTACAGAAGGGGTGTCACTGATATTACACTGTTTTCAATGCAATTTGCAAGTGGCATTCTTTTAAATACCATTATTATATGTTTTATAAAACATTTCATTACCTGTATTACAGAATGGGTTTCACTTACATTCTGTGTATAACACAGGTCTGAAAAAAACTTGCAAGTAGCTTTCTTAGAAACATTTTTATTGGAAGCAATGTTAATCATTTTACTACATTCATTACAGTTGGGGTGTTACTTCCTTTTACTAGTGTAACAGTGGTATGAACTCAGCTTCCAAATACCAGTCTCAGAAATGTCTTTATTACAAGTATTTTAATATTCTTCGTTACATTCATTACATTATGGATGTTACTTCCATTCACTATTATAACACCGGTCTGAATGAAGCTTGCAAGTAGCAGTCTCAAAACATCTTTATTAGAAGTGATGTTGAGATTTCAGGGAAGATGGTGGTGTAAAAGGACTCTGAACTCACCTTCCAGGGACGCAACACATTTACAACTACCTGTGGAAAAATTACCTCTGAGAGAGAACTGGAAACTGGATTTAAAAAAACTCCACAATAAGGGACAACACTGACAGGGGTGGAAGAGGCAGAAATATCTTTCTGCTGAGGAAAAAACACATTCTAGCTGTGGCACTTCACAGCTGGGACCAATCTTATGGAATGAGGCTTTTCCTGGAGGAGCAGGGGATCTGAGTGGGATATCTATGCCACAATAAGCATCCCAGCCTTTGAATTCAGCACAACCAAGATGAGTTTCATAATACCTGGCTTTGCTGGCTATTAAAACCAATGGGGAATACCCCCAGAAAAACTACTGAACATAAGAGAAAGAAAAGCCTGCTCTTAAAGGCCCCATACACAGATTCATCCATTCCAGAAACCAACAAAAAATCACCAGAAAGAAAGGTGCATAGTCTTTTGGTGAAAAGAGACTCACTTGCTAAGCTGTGAGCACATCACAGAGAGGCAGGAGGTGGCTGGGCTCACCTCCCCAGGGACTGAGACACTGGCAGCAGCCATTATTTTGATGTAGTGCAGGCAGGCTGACACAGATGCTGGCAGATGCCATTGGATTTCTTCCTCTGGCCTGTTGGTGCAGCGGTTTGACTCATCCACTAGAACACTGATTTAATCCAGCTCAGTCAGGGCAAGCAGCCCGCCCTAGGACTGGCCCCACCCACCAGCAAACCTGCAGGGAACTTATGGGCTTGCATATGCAGGGTGTGTGGGACCTCTGGAGTGGGGCTAGTGGGTCCACCTTGGTGACGCAGGGCATGCACATGGAGCAGGACTGTGTTGGCAGGGTGTGTGGGCCCAGGGGCAGTGGGACTTGTCAGCTGCAGCAGACTTGTCACTAGCCTTCCCGAACAGCCATATAGGGGGTCTGTCCCACCTTCCAACACATGAAACGATTGTGTGTTGCCATGCCTGGGGCCAGCCCCAACCAGCTGTACTCCTGAGAAAGTGGACAACAGCCTCACAGGCCAGAGGCCTACAGCAATTGTGAACCCCTAAGCCTAGCAACCAGTCATGCTGAGGACCTTAATCACGTAACAGCAAAACATCAACAGGTGTGTGCTATTAGACCTTGCATCCAGCTGCACTGGTGCTTCCCCTACCCAATAAAGTGTCTAAAGTGATTGTAGCAGTTGTGAACCTTACGACTAGTCATCCCAGGGGCCAGCCTAGCCTACTGTGCACCTGCAGCAAGAGCAACCCTGCCACAACAGAAGGGCACATGTAGCTCACACAGGGGACACTCCTGGAACATTTGGAACTAGTGACAAAAGGGAAGCACACTGCTGGGCCCCATAATATATCTCTTACCTAAGGTCACATCTCCAAGATTGGGAGACATAGCTGATCTACTTAATACATAGATATAAGCACAGAGAAGTAGGCAAAATGAGGAGACAAAGGAATATGTTCCAAATAAGAGAACAGGACAAATCCTCAGAAAAAGAACTAAGTGAAACAGAGATAAACAGTCTACCTGATAAAGAGTAAAAACTAATAGTCACAATGATTCTCACTGATCTTGGGAGAAGGATAGATGAACACAGTGAGAACTTCAACAAAGAATTGGAAAATATAAAAAAGAACCAATCAGAGATGAAGGATACAATAATGGAAATAAAAAATTCACTAGAAGGAATCCACAGCAGAAGAGATGATACAGAACGGATCAGTGAGCTGGATGAAAGAGTAGAGGAAATCACCCAGGATGAACAGAAAAAAGAAAAAAGAATGCAGAAAGTCTAAGGCATCTCTGGGACAACATCAAGCATCCTAACATCCATTTAATATGTGTCCGAGAAGGAGAAGAGAGAGACAGGGTCAAGGAACCTATTTGAAGAAATAATAACTGAAAATTTTCCTAACCTAAGGAAGGAAACAGACATCTAGGTACAGGAAGAACAGAGAGTACTAAACAAGATAAACTCAAAGAGGCCCACACCAAGACATATTATAATTAAAATGTCGAGAATTAAAGATAAAGAGAGAATCCTAAAAGCTCCAAGAGAAAGGCAACAAGTTACATACAAAAGAAACCTCATAAGTCTATCAGCTGACTTCTCTAACCTCACAAGCCAGAAGGGAGTGGCATGACATATTCAAAGTGCTGAAAGGGAAAAAACTACAGCCAAGAACACTCTACTCGGCAAGGTTATCATTCAGAGTGGAAGGAGAGAAAAAGAGTTTTCCAGACAAGTAGACAAGTAAAAACTAGAGAAGCTTATCACCAATAAATTGGCCTTTCAAGAAATGTTAAAGGGTCTTATTTAAGTACAAAAGAAAAGAGCACAAATAGGAATAATAAACTTATCAAAGAAAAAAATCACTGGTAAATGCAAATATACAGTAAAAGTAGCACATCAACCACCTATAAAGCTAATATGAAGGTCAAAAGACAAAAGTACTAAAAATATCTATTTCCATGATAAGAGGTTAAGGGACACACACACACACAAACACACACACACGAAAGAGCTTAAATATGATATCAAAAACAAAAAATGTGGGCTGAGGACAGTAAAAGTGTAGGGCATTTAGTAAGAGGTCAAATTTAAGAGACCATTAACTTAACATAGATTGCTATTTACATAGATTATTATACATGAACCTAATGCTAATCATAAACCAGAAATTTACAATAAATACACAAAAAATTAAGAGAAAGGAACCCAAACATAATACTAAAGAAAGCCATCAAATCACAAGGGAAGAGAGCAAGAGAAGAAGAAGGGAACAGAGAAGAACTACTAAAACATCCCGAAGAAAAGTAACAAAATGGCAATAAGTATATACTTATTGCCAAGTATATACTTATCAATAGTATATTGTTATACTTATCAATAGTTACTTTAAATGTCAATGGATTAAATGCTCCAATCAAAAGACATAGGGTGGTTGAATGGATGAAAAAACAAGACCCATATATATTCTGCATACAAGAGACACACTTCAGACCTAAAGACACTCACAAACTGAAAGTGAAAGGATGGAAAAAGATACTCCAAGCAAATGGAAATGAAAAGAAAGCTGGGGTAGCAATACCTATATCAGACGAAATAGACTTTAAGACAAAAACTGTAACAAGAGAAAAGGAGGGCACTACATAATGATAAAGGGAACAATCCAACAATATGATATAACACTTGTAAATATCTATGCACCCAACATAGGATCACCTAATATATAAAACAATTACTAACAGACATAAAAGGAGAAATAGTAACAGAATAATAGTGAGGGACTTTAACACTCCACTTACATCAATGGATAGATCATCCAGACAGAAAATCAGTAAAGAAACATTGGCCTTAAATGACACATTAGACACATTAGAAGATACATACAGAACATTCTGTCCAAAAGCTGCAGAATACATATTCTTTTTGAATGCACATGGAACATTCTCCAGGATAGATTACATATTAGGCCACAAAACAAGTTTCAATAAATTTAAGAATATTGAAATAATACAAATTATCTTTTCTGACCACAACAGTATGAAACTAGAAATCAGCTACAAGAAGAAAATTTGAAAAGCCACAAATACGTTGAGATTAAACAAAATTCTACTGAACAATTGTTGGGTCAATGAAGAAATCAAAGGAGAAATCAAAAAATACCTGGAGACAAATGAAAATGAAAATATGACATGCCAAAATTTATGGGATACAGCAAAAGCAGTACTGAGGGGAAGTTTGTAGCAATACAAGCCTACTGGAACAAACAAGAAAAGTCTCAAATAAACAATCTAACAGTGTACCTAAAAGAACTAGAAAAAGAAGAACAAACAAAGTCCATAATCAGTACAAGGAAAGAAATAACAAAAATCAGGGCAGAAACAAATGAAATAGAGACCCCCACCCCACCCAAAAAACAACAGTAGAAAGGATCAATGAAACTAGGAACTAGTTCTTTGAAAAGATAAACAAAATTGACCAACTTTTAGCTAGACTCACCAAGAACAAAAGAGACAAGGCTCAAATAAATAAAATCAGACACAAAAGAGGAGACATTACAATGAACACCTCAGAAATACAAAGAATTATAAGAGAATACTATGAAAAGCTATATGCCAACAAACTGGATAATCTAGAAGAAATGAATAAATTCTTAGGATCATACTGCCTTACAAAACTGAATCAAGAAGAAATAGAGAACTCGAATAGGCCAATCACTAGTAAGGAGATCAAATGAGTAATCAAAACCCTCCCAAAACACAAAAGTCCAGGACCACATGGCTTCCCTGGTGAATTCTACGAAACAATCAAAGAATACTTAATACCTATCCTTCTCAAAGGTTTCTAAAAAATTGAAGAGGAAGGGAAGCTTTCTAACTCATTCTATGAGGCCAACATTACCCTGATACCAAAACCAGACAAAGACAACACAAAAAAAGAGAATTACAGGCCAATATCACTGATGAACATAGATGCAAAATCCTCAACAAAATACTAGCAAATTGAATACAACAATTCCTTAAAAAGATCATACACCCAACTTGAGCCCCAGATCAGGTACAGCTCCCAGGCCAGTACCACAGCCAGAGTTGGTGGGTTCTGCAGCATCAGCCACAGCAATGGCTTCAGCGCTAGAGCAGCTCCAGCACCACCCTCGTCACCAGCAACTAAGGCCCAGCTGGCTCCAGCTCTGCCCCAGAGCTGTCCTTCACCTTGCCTGTGAGGGCACTATTTTTTTCTCTTTTATATGTTTTATGATTTTTTATATTTAATGTGTTAAAACTTAGATTCAATAAAATTTAATGTTTTCATCACTTTCAGGGCCATTAACTACCTTCTGTATGCTGTGCACCATCACCACTATCTAGTTCCAGATCATTTTCATCATCCCAACAGAACCCCTCCACCCATCAAGCAGCCACGCCCCAATTCCTACTCCCTTACCCCCTGACAACCACCAATCTGCTTCCTGTCTCTGTGCATTTCCCTCTCCCTGGTGTGGCTGTCCTGAGCACAGCTGACCATCCCTCGGCTCCTCCTCCACCAAGCTGAAGACCCCTGACGATGCCAATGTGTTCAGTGCTGTGAACTCTGTACCTAGTATGACTTTGTCCTGAAGAAGCCCACCTTCACCAAGGGAATGAGATCAGGCATGGAGCCAGCTCAACCCTCCTTCACTTGAAGAGAAGGGACTTGATATTGCCAAGGGCATCTTCTCATCAGTCCCTAGTGCTGCTCAGCCACAAGGTCACCCTCCTGAGGGTCTGGATAGCTGGGTAGCTAAGCACTTACTGACTAGAATGACAAAAACCAGGTGAGTATCTTCTCCCCAACCTGCTGGCCCAGGCCACCCAGTAGCAGTTTCACCCTGAACCTCTCCTGCTGCAGGCATGATGCCTGCCAGTCACCAGGCTGTCCTGGCCTCCCATGGAGCACACGTGCCTTCTGCTCTCCGGGATCCAAAGGACTAGCTGATTTTTGCCAAGGAGTCCTGCCCACGGGCATAAAGCCCTGCCCATGGTGGGGAGGGGGAGACACGAAACCAGCCATGTCAGGAGCCTCTTGTGTTATAAGTGCATCCTAGGGGGCTGGGTCACCCACATGTGCTATCCACAGGCCCCTCTGTGCACCTGGCCATGGACAGCAGGCCTGGCTGCCCGGTGGCAGAGAGGCCTGTGAATCCAAGTGCATCCCTGCCATACCCACGTGGGCAGAGAGCCTGTGCTGTGTCCATGCTGAGCTGGGCTGATGCAGTTCCATGTCCAGCCCTCATGGGAGAGTTGGGAAACTGGTCAGGAGAAGCAGGGATTAGGCTGGGGCCCATGAGGTAGGCAGAGTCGAAAGGAGAATAGAGAGTTCTGGGCTCCTAGGCCAGCTCAACCCACCCATGGGGTTTGCTTTCGGAATGAGAGCCCCTAAGATCTTAGGGGACCTCCATCCAACCCCTGCCATGTGGATCCCTTTCCTCCAGGCATTCCCCCCTCCACACACATACTCTAACTGTCCAGCTGGGGTCAGAAGGGGAGTGCACACTGGCGAGGTGAAGGGGGAAAGAAGAAAGAGGTTGGAGGCAGCTCTGCCATGGGGAAGAGACATCTAGTCCCCCAGCAACATGCCCAGGCCCATACCATGGGGAGGGGGAGAGATGCCAGACTGATGGGCAGGGCATCCCCAAGGTGCCAGGGGGATTCCTGGGTCAGGGCCATACCTAGAGCAGCCTGCAGAGACATGGTCTGGGGTCCTCGTCTACCACTCTGGGCACCTGGAAGTAGGATACGACTCCCTAGTGTGGAGGGACTATAGGAGAGAAGGCCTCAGCTTACTCATCTGTAAATTGGGGTCCATAGATGTGGTGACTCCAAGGGTCCCACAAGCTTGTAGAAGAGTATATTGACCTTAGCTCTCCATCCATGACCCACTGTCCTCCCAGTCTTTGGAAAATGCATTTCACTCCCTCGAGGTCTTTCTGAGCAGAGAGCAGCCTGAGGGTTTGGAGGACTGGGGACTTGGGTAGTGCTGAACATGGCAGAGCACCAGACTACTGTTCTAGGGGCCAGAGACAAGACCTTCATTGTTGGAGCCTCAGGGTCCTTATTTGGAAGTGGGGTGGAGTCATTGCCCTGGCTGGGGTGAGGATGCCTTGTGAATGAACTGGACACACCAGGGCCAGTGGAGGGAAAGAGGGGAGCAAGAGAGGCTTCTGAGGTCCCTCACGTCACTCCTGGAGCCTGCAGGTCCTGCTCCTTTGTCCCCTTGGCCCTGGCAGAACCACTGCCTTGAGGACCACAAAGGTGGTTTTGTTTTCTGGTTTCCTGCCTGGGGCTGCAGTGCCAGGGCTGACCACCAGGGGTGAGTTGTGCCCCCTTGTGCTCAGTGAAGCAACTGGAGGAGGGAAGGAACACCCAAGGGTCATTCTGGGCAGCCCCCTGGCTCTGATCCAACAGATACCATTTACTGTTGGCATCCAAGTCCACAATGTGAGCTGCTCAGAGGTGGGAGGGGGCTCTGAGATCCTCTCATTATTCTTTCAGGTACTGTAGCCCTAGCACTCACCCTGAACAGAGGCTGCTTTAGGCCTGGGGCCAGTGCTGAAAGCACCCACATGGTCCCTGCCCTTCAGGAGCTCACAGCCTGGAGCCGGAAGGGACAAAAGCACAAAAACAAATCCATTTGAAAGAGAAGAGCAAGTGCTACAGGGAAATGAAGCAGGGTGCTGGGGGAGGTCCAGGAGCCCCTCAGTGGCATCTAAAAGGCATCCATGGTGAATCTTTTGCTGTGACCAGGACAAGAGGAGCTACCCCTGCACACGTCTGCAAGCAGTGTGACAGAGGGGAACTCACAAGTGCAGAGACTCAGAGGCAGAAGAGAATTTGGCCAGAGAGGAGGTGTGAAAGGAGCCAGTGTGGCTGGAGACAGCTGGGGAGGAGAGGAGGGAGAGAGGGGGAGGGTAGGGCCACACCCCAGTATGGAAGGATTACTAGTTGTCTATGCTGTGTGACAGCACTACCCTAACTTAGAGCTTACAAGAACAAACATTGAGCATCTCACAGTTTCTGTACCAGGATCCAAGCTCAGCTCAGCTGGGAACCTCTACCTCAAGGTCTCTCAGAAGGCTGGGGCTGTGGTCTAAACAGAGGCTTGACTGGGCGGGATCTGTCTGTGAGATTATTCACGGAGTGTTGGCAGGATTCAGTTTGGATGGGGGGGGCTCTCATTTCTTTTCTGTCTGTGGGCTGGTACCCTCTGTCAGTCCTTTGCATTGGGGCATCATAGAGCAGCAGATCTTGCTTCTCCAAAACAATGGTTTGGAGATACAGAGGGAGAGGTGGAGAGACAGACAGAAACAGAGAGACAGAGAGTAGAGACAGAGAGATAGAGAAAGAAACAGAGAGATACAGAGAGACAGAGAATGAACATAGAAGAGAGTGAACCAGGCAGAAGTCACAGACTTTTCATTAATTACGGAAGTGACATTCCATCACTTTGCCCTATTCTATGGTTAGAACCTAGTCACAAATTCCATTCCTTTTGAGGAGAGAGAATTACATAAGATGTGTGACCAGGAGGTGGGTATGCTGGGAACCACTGTGGGTGCTGCCCACCAAATAGGCAAAGACAAGGCCCTTGGACCTGAGCCCAAACATAATAGGAGGACCTGGAATGTTGCATGCCAGAGGGAGATGATGTCTGAATATAATTTTCATTTCAACCCTCCCTGGGAGGGACTGGGAAAAGGCAGCAGGCGAAGTGACTTTCCCCAGATCCCAGAGCAGACCCATGTCTGTTTGGGTCTGCTATGCTCAGCCCTTTCTGTAATCTATCCATTGCTGAGTCTGTGCATGAGCTACATGTGATAGCAACCCATGGGTTTTACAGGAACTATTTATAGGTCCATACTCCTGTTGATGCAAATAATCAATAATAATTCTATAAGAATTTTATTAGAGCCAAACTGAGGACTATAGCTCAGGAGACCAGGCTTCGTAAGGAAAGAAAGGGCTCCAAAAAACAGTGGTTTTCAGCACAGTTATATATTATTTCCAAACATAGAGACATATATCAAGCATGACAGGGTTATATTCTTTCAAGGATTCAAGGAGATATTTTGTTACACATCAGCATGTACACAGTGAGTCAACACGGCCTTGGCACTGTGGGAAAGGAGGCACTCAGTCTTTAAAGAGTGCTGGCATCAAAGGAAGGGAGGCATGAATATTTTTTATCTTCAAAGAGTACATTCTTTACTTTAGGGTAAGGATTAAAGCAGATGTACAATGTATGTTTGACAGGCCATAAGTCAGTCTTCTTTAGTTTAAATAAAATTCAGGCCAAATCAGGTTCAAACCAGAATGGTTTCCCCATATACTTGAAAATATAAAATTTCTTATATCATTTTCCCTTTTTGATCAATAAATTTTGATAGAAAGCATTGAAGATCAAAATATTGTCCCTCCATGCCAGGGTGGTTGCTCCCTGCCCTGGGTCCATCATGTCCCTCAGAGCTGGGCTTTATTTTAATTTGCCCAGTTATCCACGTTGGAGGGAAATAACCAAAAATAACTGACAATCATAGAAGTACACACTGGCACGGGATGCATTTTTATAGGTTACACATATTTTCAATTAAATCAAATTGTTGCACAAATATTGTATGTGTGATTTTGTGTGACCATTTGTGATCACACTGTTTATAACACTTGTAGAACAGGTACAGTAACAATAATAAGAAATCAATCAATAATATTTGAAGTGGCCATATTTGAGCAATGAGAAGGTAGTCAGGAAATGAGTTCCATTAAGCATAGTCCTTGTCTGGAAAAAAAGTTTATTTGGAGTTGTAAGATTGGTCAATCATCTCAAGTTGTTGAGCAATCATCACTCTAGCCTGAATACTGGTTTTACAACATTGAGTAAAGAAAACAGTGATTAGTTTAAATATGGTCAATACAAGGGTTCCAAGGAGTAACAGAATTAGGAACTATAATCAGAACGACAGAAACGTGTTAATACCTGTAGGAAGCCAACTAAATAAATCTTTCAAGCCACATGTAGGATTGCTTTTACTTGCTTTTTCATGTGATTTAGCAAAGATGACACATTGGAAGATTCATCAGGTATAAAAACACAACATTTAGTTTGAAAAATTGCACACATACCACCTTGTGATGCAATTATAATATCTAGGGCCATTCTATTCTGAAGGACAGCCTTTCTCATTAAAGACATTTCAGTATGTAATAATATTTCAGTTTGACTATCATTAAGGCCTTGTTGAGTAAACCTATCAGGGCTTCTATATGCGATATGACATCTTCTAATCCTATGGAAGGGACAATATAGCAGACAGGCAGTCCTACCAGTGAAAAACTGCACGAGTCCACCTGGGATATTGGCAATGGTTGTTAACTTGGGGCAAGCCATTACTTGCATCCAAGGAAATCCCAGGGCACAACACCCTAACCACCCAGGAGGAAGCCAGGGCCAAAGGTTTGTTCCACACAACCATTGAGTTCCATTAAGAGCCACTCAGTAAATGCCTGGGCATTGAGACCAGTCCATCCCAAACTAGTCACTTTCTTTAAGTATAATGATATTTTGGCATGACTCAGGGGATATCCACATGTTTTGAGAGTAGTTAGGTTGATCTTATCTGGAATGATTTTTGTTCTAAGCATAAAAGGTGCTGGTATGTGTAAAGGTCCATAGCTTGGAGTGAGCCAAATAAACCTATTGCAGATTTGTGTGAAATCTCCCATGATTCTCATTGTAGTATCCACTTTTGTTGCTTTAATTGCAAATTGTTGAGAAAATTGAGCAACAGAAAAAGAGTATTAATGCCCTGTATCATTAATAGTATGGGCGATTGGCCAGGTATAAGGGTCAAAATTAGTAATGTCAGATGTGCTGTGAACACTTGAAACAGATCTTTCCATCATAATAAATTGTCTTAAAGCTTTCCAGTCTGTGCCTTGAAGGGGAGAATATAGACTGGTTATTGTGTGCAGCAAAGGAATGGGCCCATTGTAAAAATAACGTTATCAGTTGCCCATTCAAACGTGGATTGGATAAACACACACACAGTATCAGAAAAATCTTAAATGACATTTGAACAATATGACAATAGTAATATCAAAGTGGTTGTAGAAGTGGATATACAGTCTTGGTTCAGGCTCTTGGGATTTGCTGTCTACATAGATGGCATCTTTTCTCCTCCTGGTTTGTTTTAGTCAGTCAGAGCTTGGTATCAGAAACAGGAGTTAAGGTCCACTCAGGTGCAGAGGCCTTTTTAAAATGAGAAATGTGAATCCATGAGCTTACTTCTTTTAGTTTTGTGGTGCATGGATTAATCATTAATACCCGATAAGGTCCTTTCCAACAGGGTTGCAGAGAATCCTTTATTTGATATCATCCAATAAACAAAGTCCCCAGGTCATAGTTCGTGATTCTTGAGATCTTCATGTCCTGGGAGTTCACTGTGAAAGGAACTAGTTACTAACTTTTCATTTTCTTTAAGTGCCTAAATAAGACCCTGACAATAGTGTAATATATCCCCCTTGAGTAAAGTTGGTTCATACATTCCTTCATCTAATTGCATAGGTCATCCTGTTATTATTTCAAAAGGAGACAGCCAATGTTTACCCAAAGGTGTAGACCTAAGAATGAGAAGTACTAGTAGAAGAGCTTTAGGCCATGAGAGATTAAAACTGTCTAGAAATTTTGCCAATTCAATTTTGAATTTGCTATTAATTCTCTCCACCAATCCTGAGGACTGGGGATGATAAGCACAGTGAAAATGTTGCATTATTGGTCAAATGTTACAAATAAATTTAATTATTTTTCTGGTAAAATGAGTCTCCCAGTAACTATGTAATTTGGAAGGGACACCCGAGACAGGAATTATCCTCTCCAATATCAATTTACCTACTGTCAGAGCCATTGCTCTTCTGTAAGGAAAGGCTTCAACTCAATGTAAAAACATATAAACCATTACCAAGGTATATTTATATCTTTGAGATGGTGGCATTTGAACAAAGACCAATTGCCATACCTCAAAGGGCCCCTTAGGAAGAGGAAAGTGGCTTATTACCCATGGAGTGGTTTCCTGGGATTATCATCTTGGTTCACAAAGGTATATTTTAACAAACTGTTGATATGATAAGAGAAAAGATTTCTTTAAATCCAGTTCAGTTTTATGATCTGAAAGTTCATCAGAAACCTGTTTCTACAGTAAGTGTCAGAGGCCTTGCCATGAATCTCTCTGAAGATGAAACATTTGTAAAAGCATTAGAGTAAAATAATAACTATCTATAGATGACAAAAGACTTGACAGGATAACGCAATTGACAAGGAAATTTGGCTATTCTTATAACACACATTTTAAGATAATCACTAGAATTAGACCAAGACATATCAGATTTTTAGGAATTTTATATAATTTTTAGAATACTTATGTTAATAACATATACCCACACAAAATAACCTAAGAAGGTTTATCATCACTTATTTGACAATGCTTCCCATGCAATTTAACACACCAAATAAACCTACTTAGTTTAGTATCTCCCTCTTTATAAGAAGAGGGAACAAATTCTTTGAGAAGTCCCAGGGGCCTGCAGGACATTCCAAAAGTTACATCTAAGTCAAAAGAAAGACTTTATTTAGGATTTAAATTTGGGGGAAGTTTGTCAAAAATATCAAAAGGTTTTAAAACACTTGCTCAAAAGGATCATAGGTCATTGTGAAACAGTGTTTAGTTATCCATTTAACCAAAGCGACAACAGATGATGTTAAAGACAAACACAGAGAGTTAAACAGTTAAAAAACCTTACCTCTTTTAATAGAGATCTCAGCTTTTTGAAAATAGGAAATTATTTTCACAAAACATAAAATCGTTGCCTTTTTGGTAGACTTACTCAAAGGTGAAGAAAAACCTTTTACAATCTCTTTATCAAGATCAGACTAAAAGTCCAAGAAAATTATCCTTTTAATAGAAAGAAAAGCATATACTAACTTTTGCTCCAGCTTACTTTTGATATTGAAACTCATTTACTTAATTAAATCTATTTCAATCTTAGCCAACTTGACCACGCACAAAAATCTTTCCTCAGGGTTTTTCTTCCACAAACCTTCTATAAGTTTTTTGTTTTACATTCAGAATTTTTCCCATGTCTTTCCTCCTTCCTAGCATTTTATGACAAATTTAACTTTCTTAACAAAAACACAAAATATCTCCATTCCTTACACCTCCTTATGCCTTTCAGCATGGCACAAAACATGTTGTTAATAAACCCAAGTATGTTCCTAGTTTCTCTGAAATAAGAAGCCAGAAGTAGATAAATCTGTTTAGTAATTAATTCTAATATTTTATCTTATGTGGAAATGACCTAGACACTCAATAAATTTCTATTATTTAAATTAATTTAGCAAAATTCTAAGGTTTTAAGTTATCCAAAGGGTTTTGAAATTATTTTTAAGTACATATACCATAACACATAATTATTGTTAAAAAGTTCACCCCCAAACTTTTATCTTTTACATCTATTTAGTTTACTTGTTTCCAATAATTATGTTTAGATTGCCTAGAAAAATTTCATGAGACATTAGACAAAATCAGTTATCATTCTAAGTTATTATTTTTGCTGACAAGTTTTGTAACAGAGATAACATATATACATCATATACAATGCTGATAACTCTGAAAACTTGCTTATTTTAATCAAGCCAACGAACTTAAATAAGCTTTCATTTACCAAAGATTATTTTATATTATGTTAACTTGAAAAACATTTGGGTTCATTTCTATTACACTTGGAAATAATTTATATAGGTGCTTACTTTAAGCCAATTAAATAGAGCTCTTTTAGAAGTTATACCATCCAGAGGTAGAAAAATATCACATATATATAATATATATATATAGACATACATAGATACATAGACATGAGCAGAGATCTTAAATAGTTTTTGTTAAATTTTTGCTATGAATCAGGTACATCACAAAACCCACTAATTTATAAAAGAATAGTTGGATCCAAACTGTGTTTCTAGCACTATTAAACAACTCCTTCAATTTTTTTTCCTCTTGACTGTTTAAGAGAAAAATAGCCATCTCCCAGAAAATCTCTCAGAGTCTCATTGACACTGGGAGGGGCTCATTCTGTACCCTCCTTTAAAGGTAGATTATGGGGGTGTCTGTAAAGCCATAACCTCATAGACTTTTCTTTGAGGTACTCTTATAACTTAATTTTTCATTAGTGTTTTGCAACAAAACTTTCAGTAATGCTATTTTGGAATTTTTGAGCCTTTGCTTTTAAGTGCACTTCTTCCACGATCTTATCTAACTGGAACATTCCATCTGATGACCAAAGTAACACTCCTGAGGCTGGTGGCATTTTGGTAGGACCTAGATGCAAATGAAGTTCAATCCACATTTCTGTCCGACCATACCTGATCACAAACAGGATGCAACCCACATTTCTCTCTGATCATATTTTAGGGCACCCAACCTGATGGTTACCAAGCCAAACTCTCAGGACACAAAACAAAATTAGAAAGATTTTCCTGTTCTTTGTAAATATTTACAGCTTCTGGAACCTTTAGTTTTTGAGCAGGTGTGCTGGAAGGTGACCTGCTTCACTCTTTAGAGATTAAAGGTTGCATTTAATCTGTCTGTTCCCCAGTTCTCAAATCTAGTGTACAAAAAGACAAGTTTTGGAAACTCAAAGAAGCCCCAAAGTGGCCACTGTAATTTTAAATTAACCCAGGTTATCTTGATCCAAAGATCCAGCCATTTACAGCTATCTCCATTTTGTTAAGTACTTGCAAGTAAAGGCTTCATACGTATTGTACATAAAGCCAGCCAGAGTTTCAGTCGGTGGCTGCCTGTCTGGGAGCTTGTTAGCTTTAGAAGCATGGTTTCCCATTTTCTTTTAGTTTCATTTTAATATAAAGTCTGAACAATTCCTAAGGACAGTGTAGTGGGTCAAGAGTGTGCTGCTTGTGACTGTCACTTCCTAAAAGGCTGTGAACACTCTCTTATGTGTCTTAGTTTCTTCCACAGGAGGTCTAAAACTACCCTGGGGGCACAGAGCACTGGATGACCAATCCTTGTGTGTGCGTCTCCAGATGAGCCATTAATTATTTAAAATGAATGACCACGACTGAGTTTTCTCTTGAACCACTGCACCTCACGGAGATTTTCCTCAGACACTTCCACTAGGTTCTCGGTCACCTGAGAACACCTTGTATCTGGAAGGAGCAAGTGTCCCTTTTCTTCAGAGCTGAACAAATTCAGTCTCTCATTTTCCTGTCAAAAAGTTTGTCAGACTTTATAAACATGTATATTTTTCAGTTGAAAGCCAAATTAAAGAGGTCAGCCAAACCAGTTCACAACAAATTTCCCCCTAGCTTCCCCTTACCTAGGAATTTTTCCCTCCAGGTTCCTCTTACCTAGGAAATATTCCCCAAAGGTTCCTTTTACCTAGGAAAAGTACTGGTATACTCTTAAAAAATTGAAGCCTTAAGACCTGAAACAGTTCAAATAAGTCATGACTGTCAGCTTAAATAAGGAGGTCCAGACTTCAGGAGAACTCACCAAAGCACCTGAAGAGTGCCAGGAAATTGGGGGCAGGAGGGGGTGGGGAGCACAATAGGCCTGTGCTGGTACCAAGTGCTGGTTCAAAGTAGGCTCCAGGTAGTCTCAGGCGGGTTTCTCCGAAGTACCTTTGTTGTCGCCAAGAAATGTCAATGCAAATAATCAACAATCATTCTACAGTATAGAGTTTTATTTGAGCCACATTGAAGACTATAGCCCAGGAGTGCAGCCTTCACAAGGGAAGAAAGCACCCTGAAGAATAGTGGTTTTCAGCACAGTTATATACCATTTCCAAACAAAGAGACATACATCAAGCATGACAGGTGCACATTCTTTCAAGGATTAAGGATTCAAGGACATATTTTGTTACAGATCAGTACGTACACAGCAAGTCAACATGGCCTTGGTACTGTGGGAAAGGAGGCATTAACTCTTATCTTTAAAGAGTGCTGGCATCAAAGAAAGGGAAGCAAGATTTTTTTTTTATCTTCAAAGAGTACATCCTTTGCTTTACAATAACGATTAAAGTATATGTACAATGTCTGTTCGACAAGCTGTTAACTCAGGCTTCTTTGGTTTAAATAAAATTCAGGCCAAATCAGGTTCAAACCAGAATGATTTCCCTATACACTTGAAAATATAAAATTTATTATATCACACCTGATGGTATCCCGAGGAATTAGATGCTAGAATGACCCCCTGTGCAGACAGGTAGACTGGGGAGGTTCTGAGAGGCACATGGCTTGTCCAGGGTGACATCACTTGTAAGAAGGAGGAGCCACATATGAACCCTATACTATGTCCTCAAAGCTGGGGCCCTGGCTGCACCCAGACCTCCCCTGTGGCTGTGGGGTGGCCTGTGATGACATAACTGTATATAGACATGGTGTATGGGTGGAGTATGAGCAGTCAGCAGCCCAGGGGGCTCTTGAGGAGGTCTTGTGTTAGGAAAAAGCATAGGTAGGGGGACCCCAGGCAGTGACCTTGCAGAGCCCAAGAGAACTTGGAACTCTGGTAACTAGGCACCCACATCCTAGAGACGGCCCCCAACACAGCTCACTTGGCTAGAGAAGCTCAAATGAGCAGCATGTTTTCTTGTTGCAACCCCAGGTATCAAGGCTGAAGGCTTCAGGAAAACCCAAGTGAAAGCTTTTTCCCACACTGTAGATGGTGGTTCAGATCTCACCCAAGACGCCTCTGGCCACTTGCCCAGAGGGATAGAAAGGTAACACAGGGAGGTACAGGGCAGGCCAATATAGGCCAGGCCACCACTCTGATAACACCTAGGAAGCCCTACATCCCCTCCCCATGTATGCGTGCGTGGAAGCGAGGGTCATGAGGGTGGGGCCACCCCAAGAAGGAGCAGGCTGATGAGGGGAAACAAGCCTGGTGGGCCAGTCAGGTTCACAGCAAAGGTCAAGGCTGGTTGCATGGGACGTGGAGTGCTTGGGCAGTGCCCTTCTGCCGAAGTTTACCCCAAGCACTTGAGGTATATCTTTTTCATCTAGGGTAGAATTCTGTGCAGACACAGGTCTGTGCCTGATCTGGGAGAATTAGGTCGAGTGGACAGAAGAAGCAGAGATGACAGCCAGGCAGGGATCTGAAACTGCTGGGCTGGCTGCTGGTCACTGTCTTTGCAGAGATCCACACAAGAGATCAGCGAGGAACTGGTGAATGGAGACATCCACTTCATCTTCCAAAGTGAGGGGCAGGTGCACCACACCACTGCATCAGAACATCTTGTGAGAGGACCAACATGAGAAGCAACTCCAAAATAAGTCCTGGAGTAAACTCAGGACCTGCCACTACTGGAGGAAGAATCATCACCTGCACCTGAAGCTGCTCCTGCAGGAGACCTGGAGCCAGCTCAGAACCGGCCATCTATGGAGGGAGATTCATGACCTGCAGCTGCACCTGATTCTGGAGGGGACCTGGAGACAGCTCAGTACCTGACAACCCTGCCAGGAGAGATATTACCTGCACCTGCACCTGTTTCTGCAGGAAAACTTGAGCCAGCTCAGGAAACACCAACCCTACAGGGAGAACCATCACCTGCACCAGCTCCTGCAGGAGATCCAGAACCATCTCCTCCAACTGCACCTGCCTCTGCTGGAAACTTGGAGCCAGCTCAGGACCCAAAATTGCTGCAAGGAGAACCATTACATGCACGAGACCCTGACAGACACAGAGCCAGTTCAGGACTTCAGACCCCTGGGGGGAGAATCATCACATGCACCTCTACCTGCATTTGTAGGGGACCTGGAGCCAGATCAGAACCGGCCACCACAGGAGGGAGATTCATGACCTGCACCTGCACAGGCTGCTGAAGGAGACATGGAGCCAGGTCAGGACCTGCCATCCCTGGAGGAAGAATCATCATGGGCACTAGCATCTGCTCCTGCTGGAGACCTGGAGACAGCTCAAGACCTGCCACACTTACAGGGAGATCCATCACCTGCACCTGCACCTGCTCCTGCAGGAGACCTGGAGCCAACTCAAGACCCACAAGAGCTGCAAGGAGAACCATCACCTGCATGAATCACAGAAGGAGACACAGCCAGTTCAGGGCCTGAAAACCCTGTGGAGGGAGCCATTACCTGCACCTGCACCTGTTCCTGCAGGAAACCTCGAGCCACCTCAGGAACCACCACCCATGCAGGGAGAACCATCACCTGCACCAACTCCTGCAGGAGATCCAGAACCATCACCTCGACATGTACCTGCTTCTGCAGGAAACTTGGAGACAGCTTAGGACCCACAATTCCTGCAAGGAGAACCACTACATGTATGAGTCTCTGAAGGAGATACAGAGCCAACTCAGCACCTGCCATCCCTGGAGGAAGAATCATCACTTCTACCTGCACCTGCTTCTGCAGGAGACCTGGAGCCAGCTCAGCACCTGCCACCCCAGGAAGGAGATTCATCACCTGCACTTGCACTTGCTCCTTCAGAGGACCTGGAGCCAGCTCAGGACCTATAATAGTTGCAAGGAGAACCATCACTTGCATGAGTCCCTGAAGGAGAGACAGCCAGTTAAGGACCTGGCACTGCTGTGGGGAGAGCCATTACCTGCACTGGCACCTGTTCCTGCAGGAAACCTCGAGCCAGCTCATAATTGACCATCTCTGCAGGGAGAACCATCACTTGCACCAGCTCCTGCAGGAGATCCAGAATCATCACCTCCACCTGCACCAGCACTGCAGGAAACCTGGAGCCAGCTCAGGACCCACTATCCCTGCGAGGGGATCTATGACCTTCATGAGTCCCAGAAGAGACAGAAAGCCAACGCAGGACCTGTCACCCCTGGAAAAAATCATCACTTGCATCTTCACTTGCTCCTGCAGGGGAACTGGATCCAGCTCATAACCTCCCACCCATGGAGGGAGATTCATCACCTGCACGTGCAGCTGCACGTGCTCCTGCAGGAGACCTGGACCCAGCTCATCACGTGCCATATCTTGAGGGAGATTCATCCCCTGTGCCCTCACCTGCTCCTGCAAGAGAGCTGAAGCCAGCTCAGTACCCACAATCCTTGCAACAGGAACCATCACCTGCACAAGTCTGTGAAGGAGACACAGAGCCAGTTTAGAATCTGCCACCTCTGGAGAGAGATTCATCACTGGCGCCTGCACCTGCTTCTGCAGGAGACCTGGACCCAACCCTGGACCTACAATCCCTGCAAGAACCATCACCTACACAAGTTACTGAAGGAGACATAGAGCCAGCTCAGGACCTCACACCCCTGGAGGAAGAATCATCACTTCCACTTGCATCTGCTTCTGCAGGACACCTGGAGCAAGCCTAGCACCTGCCACCCCTGGAGGGAGATTCATCACCTGCACCTGAACCTGCTCCTGCAAGGGACCTGGCAGCAGCTCAGAACCTGCCACGATGGAGGGAGATTCATCACCCTCAGGAGCACCTGCACCTACTCCTGCAGGATCCCTGGACCCAGCTCATCACCTGAAACATCTGGAGGGAGATTCACCACCTGTGCCTTCACCTGCTCCTGCAGGAGACCTGGAGCCAGCTCAGTACCCACAATCCTTGTAATGGGAACCATCACCTGCACAAGTCCCTGAAGGAGACACAGAGCCAGTTCAGAACCTGCCACCCCTGGAGAGAGATTCCCCACTGGCGCCTGCACCTGATCCTGCAGGAGGCCTGGAGACAATCCTGGACCCACATCTATGCAAGAACCATCACCTGCACAAGGTACTGAAGGAGACACACAGCCAGTTCAGAACCTCACAATCCTAGAGGAAGAATCATCACTTGTCCTTGCACCTGCTCCTGCTGGGGACCTGGAGGCCAGCGCAGAACCTGCCACCACAGAAGGGAGATTCATGACCTGCACCTGCACTGCCTACTGAATGAGACCTGGAGCCAGCACAAGACTTGTCAACTCGGGAGGAAAAATTATCATCTGCACTAGCACCTGCTCCTGCCAGAGAACTGGAGCCAGCTCCAGACCTGCCACCCCTACAGGGAGATTCATCACCTACACCTGTACCTGCTCCTGCAGGAGACCTGCAGCCACCTCAGGAACCACCATCCCTGCAGGGAGAACCATCACCTGCACAAGCTCCTCCAGGAGATCCCAAACCATCTTCTCCACCTGCACCTGCTTCTGCAGGAAACTTGGAGCCAGCCCAGGATCCAAAATCTCTGCAAGGAGAACCATTACCTGCACGAGACCCTGACAGAGACACAGAGCCACTTCAGGACTTCAGACCCCTGGAGGAAGAATCATCACCTGCACCTGTACCAGCTCCTGCAGGGGACCTGGAACCAGGTCAGAACTGGCCACAGTTCTGGCCACAGGAGGGAGACTCATGACTTGTACCTGCGCTGGCTCCTGCAGGAGACATGGAGCCAGCTAGGACCTGTCACATCTGGAGAGAGATTCATCACCTGTGCTTTTACCTGCTCCTGCAGGAGACCTGGAGCCAGCTCAGAACCCACAGTCCTTTCAACGGGAACCATCAGCTGCACAAGTCCCTGAAGGAGACACAGAGCCAGTTCATAACCTGCCACCCTGGGAGAGAGTGTCATCACTTGAGCCTGCACCTGCTCCTACAGGAGACCTGGACCCAGCTCAGGACTCACAATAGCTGCAAGGAGAACCATCACCTGCATGAGTCACAGAAGGAGACACAGCCAGTTCAGGGCCTGGCATCCCTATGGGGAGAGCCATCACCTGCATCTGCAACAGTGGCTGCAGGAAACCTCGAGCCAGCTCAGGACCCACCATCTCTGCAGGGAGAACTATCAGCTGCACCAACTCCTGCAGGAGATACAGAACCATCACCCCCACCTGTACCTGCTTCTGCAGGAAATGTGGAGGCAGTTTAGGACCCACAAACCCTGCAAGAAGAACCATTACCTGCACGAGTGTCTGAAGGAGACAGAGCTAACTCAGGACCTGCCACCCCGGGAGAAAGAACCGTCACTTCCACCTGCACCGCCTTCTGCAGGAGACCTGGAGCCAGCTCAGGACCTGTCACTTCTGGAGGGAGATTCTTCACCTATACCTGCTCCTGCAGGGGACCTGGAGCTAGCTCAGGACCCACAATCCACGCAAGGAGAACCATCACCTGCATGAGTCCCTGGAGGAGAGACCATGACAGTTCAGGATTTTCCACCGCTGCAAGAAGAATCATGAGATGCACCTGCAACTGCTCCTGCAGGAGACCTGGAGCCAGCTCAGAACCTGCCAGCCCAGGAGGAAGATTCATGACCAGGGGCATTTGCACTTGCTCCTGCAGGAGTCCTAGAGCCAACTCAGGACCTGACACCCCTGTCGAGACAGCCATTACCTGCACCGAACCAGTTCTTGCAGGAAACCTTGAGCCAGCTCAGGACCCACCATCTCTGCAGGGAGAACGATCACCTGCACCAGCTCCTGCAGGAGATCCAGAATCATCACCTCCACCTGTACCTGCTTCTGCAGGAAACTTGGAGACAGCTTAGGACCCACAATCCCTGCAAGCAGAACCATTACCTGCACGAGTCTCTGAAGGAGACACACAGCTAACTCAGGACTTGCCACTCTTGTAGGAACAATCATCATCTGCACCAGCACCTGCTCCTGCTGGAGACCTGGAGCCAGCTCAGCACCTGCCACCCCTAAGGGAGATTTATCACCTGCACCTGCCCCTGCTCCTGCAGGAGACCTGGAGGCAGCCCAGGACCAAGAATGGCTGCAGGAGAAACCATCACTTGCATGAGTCCCTGAAGGGGACACAGCCAGTTCTGGACCTGACACTGCTGTTGGTAGAGCCATTACTTGCACTGGCACTTTTTCCTGCAGGAAACCTCAAGGCAGCTCATAATTGACCATCCCTGCAGGTAGAACCATCAACTGCACCAGTTCCTGCAGGAGATCCAGAATCATCACCTCCACCTGCATCTGCTGCTGCAGGAATCCTGGAGCCAGCTCAGGACCCATAATCCCAGCAAGGAGATCTATCACCTACAAGAGTCTCAGAAGAGATAGAGAGCCAACTAGGACCTGCCACCCCTGGAGGATAAATCCTCACTTGCATCTGCACTCACTCCTGCAGGAGACCTGGAGCCAGCTCAGAACCTGCCACATCTGGAAGGAGCTTCAGTACCTGTGCTTTCACCTGCTACTGGAGGAGATCTGGAGCCAGCTCATCACCTCCCACATCTGGAGGGAGATTCATCACCAGTGCCTTCACCTGCTCCTGCAGAAGACCTGGAGCCAGCTCAGTAACCAAAGTCCTTGCAATGGGAACCATCACCTGCAAAAGTCCCTGAAGGAGACACAGAGCCAGTTCAGAATCTGCCACCTCTGGAGAGAGATTAATTACCTTCACCTGCACCTGCTCCTACAGGAGACCTGGGGCCAACCCTGGAGCCACAATCCCTGAAAGAACCATCACCTGCAAGAGTTACTGAAGGAGACAGAGAGCCAGTTCAGGACCTCACACCCCTGGAGGAAGAATCATCTCTTGTCCCTGCACCTGCTCCTGCTGGGGACTTGGAGCCAGCTCATAATCTGCCACCACAGGAGGGAGGTTCATGAACTGCACCTGCACTGGCTACTGAAGGAGACCTGGAGCCAGCTCAGGACCTGCCAACCCTGGAGGAAGAATCATCGTCTGCACCTTCACCTGCTCCTGCAGGAGACTTAGAGCCAGCTCAGAACCCACAATCCTTGCAATGGGAACCATCACCTGCACAAGTCCCTGAAGCAGACACAGAGCCAGTTCAGAATCTGCCACCCCTGGAGAGAGATTCCCCACTGGCGCCTGTACCTGGTCCTGCAGGGACCTGGAGCCAGCTCAGGACCCATGATAGCTGCAAGGAGAACCATCACATACATGAGTCGCAGAAGGAGACACAGCTAGTTCAGGGTCTGATACCCTGTGGGGAGAGCCATTACAGCAGGAAACCTCGAGCCACCTCAGGACCCATCATCTCTGCAGGGAGAAGCATCACCTGCACCAACTCCTGCAGGAGATCCAGAACCATCATCTCCATCTATACCTGCTTCTGCAGGAATCTTGGAGACAGTTTAGGACCCACAATCCCTGCAAGAAGAACCATTACCTGCACGAGTCTCTGAAGGAGACAGAGTCAACTCAGCACCTGCCACCCATGGAGGAAGAACCATCACTTCCACCTGCACTCGCTCCTGCAGGGGACCTGGAGCCAGCTCAGGACCTGTTACCCCTGGAGGGAGATTCTTCACCTGTACCTGTACCTGCTCCTGCAGGGAATCTGGAGCCAGCTCAGCACCTGCCACCCTTGGAGGGAGATTCATCACCTGTACCTGCACCTGCTCCTTCAGGGGACCTGGATCCAGCACAGGACCCACAATCCCTGCAAGGAGAACCATCAAACAGTCCCTGCATGAGTCCCTGGAGGAGACACAGTGCCAGTTCAGGACTTGCCACCCATGAAGGAAGAATCACCACCTGCACCTGCACCTGCTCCTGCAGGAAACCTGGAGCCAGCTCAGAACCTGCCACACCTGCAGGGAGACTCATTAACTGCACCTGCACCTCCTCCTGCAGTGGAACTGGAGCCAGCGCAGGACCCACAGTCCCTACAATGAGAATCAGCATGTGCATGACTCCCTGGAGGACACACAGGGTCAATTCTGGACATGGCACCCTTGGAGGAAGAATCATCATCCGCACCTCCATCTGATCCTGCAGGGGAATGAGGCCAGATCAGCACCTGCCTCCCCTTGAGGGACATTCATCACCTGCATCAGCACCTGCTCCTGCAGAAGACCTGGATTCAGCTCAGTACCCAAAACCACTGCAATGAGAACCCTCACCTGCACAAGTCCCTGAATGTGACAGAGCCAGTTCAGGACCTCACACTCCAGGAGGAAGAATCTTTTCCTGCACCTGCATCTGCTCCTGCAGTGGACCTGGAGCCAGCGCAGAACCTGCCACCTCTGGAGGGAGATACATCCTCTGCACCTGCACCTGCTCATGCAGAAGTCCTGCAGCCAGCTCAGGACCCAACATCTCTGCAAGGAGAACTATCATCTGCACCAACTCCTGCAGGAGATCCAGAACCATCACCTCCACCTGTACCTGCTTCTGCAGGAAACTTGGAGCCAGTTTAGGACCCACAATCCGTGCAAGCAGAACCATTACCTGCATGAGTCTCTGAAGGAGACACAGAGCCAACTCAGGACCTGCCATCCCTGGAGGAAGAACCATCACTTCCACTTGCTCCTGCTTCTGCAGGAGACCTGAATCCAGCTCAGCACCTGCCACCCATGGAGGGAGACGCATGACCTGCACCTGCACCTGCTCCTGCAAGAGACCTCGAGCCAACTCAGGACCCACTATCTCTGCAGGGAGAACCATCACCTGCACCAACTCCTGCAGCAGATCCAGAACCACCAGGTCCAGCTTCACCCACTTCTGCATGAAACATGCAGCCAGTTTAGGACCCACATTTCCTGCAAGCAGAACTGTCAACTGCACAAGTCCCTGCAGGAGACAGAGAGCCATCTCAGGACCTGCCGCCCCTGGAGGAAGAATCATCACCTGTACCTGCACCTGCTCCTACAGGCGACCTGGAACCAGCTCAGGACCCACCATCTCTGCAGTGAGAACCATCATCTGCCCAGCTCCTGTAGAAGACCCAGAACCATCACATTCACCTGCACCTGATTTTGCAGGAAACTTGTAGCCAGCTCAGGATGCACCATCCCTGCAGGGAGAGCCTGCTTTGGAACCTCCCTTATCACCAGCTTCCTAACCACACCTTCAACCCGCTCCCCCACCACTGTTTTTGTTTACTTTATCGATATTGTTTTTTGTATTGTATTTAAGTTTAATACCTTTAACGTAAATTAAAAAAAAATTATCTTAGCATTTTAAATTGATTTATGAGCGTTAAGTAAATTCATAACACTGTGCAATCGTCACTACTGCCTGGTTGCAGAATATTTCATTCTCTGAGAGGAAACCTTGTTCCAAAAGCACTCACTCCCCATTCCTCCCTCCCTCAGACTCTGGCAATCTTTAATCTGTTTTCTGTCTCTGTTTTTTTTTTTTTTACCTATTCTGTATGTTTCCTATTAATGGAATCCTGCAATAGGTGCTTTTTGTGTCTGCCCGTACATTTTCAGAGGGACTGATAGATTTTTCTTTTTTGTTTTTATATGAAATAGCATTTTTGTTATTTGATAGGAAAATCTCAGATGGATTAAGGACATATAAAATGACTCCCTTTCAGTAAATGTGTGCAAAATCTTGGGGTACAGACCGCTGTTCTAAGTGTGACACCAGAACCAGAAGCCAGACATTAAATGCATGGCTCTCCCTGTGGCCAAAACAAGAAAAATGTCGAAATCTGGAAAGACAAACCACAAACTGAAAAGCATTCCTCCTAATGCAAGGCCAGGGAAAGGTTTAACATCCTTGTGGTCCAAAAATCTCTCAAAAGTCAATGTTTTAAAAAGAGACAAAGACCAAACACTTTCAATTCCAATGAGAGGCGAAACACAGGGGCAGTAGGTGTCAGAGATGCTCGACCTCCCCGATGAGGACATGCACAAATGTCAACACTGTGGAGAGAGCACTGGTCCCCATCAGACTGACAGGTTTCCAGTCTGGTGACAACCAGCCCTGGTGACAATGTAAGGAGAGGCCCCAGCAGACCCTTAGAGAAAAGTGTGAAAAGACACTCCTCTCTAGAGAACAGCGTGCAGGACCCATCACAGTTCCCCAGGTGCACACCTGTGCTGGCAGCGCTGATCCCAGGAGTTTATCCCACAGAAATACTTATACAGTGTGTGCACATGTGTGTCTCCAGCTGTGGGTGTCGGGCAGGGAGGACTCTGGGGTGTGTGCTCTTCCAGAGCCTGATTTGTCCAGGGGTGGACACTGCCACTGCCAGTCCTCTTCCTTCTTTGTATTTTCTGTGTCCCAGCATCAGAAATTATGAAGACCCGTGCTTGGAACATGGGCCATTTCCAGTTTTTAGCTCTCTGAATCATGCTGAAGGGAACATCTGCATCCACAAGTCTCTATTTATTTAGGACATAATCCATGAAGTTGATTTTATGGGTCAAAATATATACAGTTTTTAAGGTCTTGGCCATAGTTTTCAACATCAGATGTCTCTTTGTCAACTTTGACCCTTGTTGGGGAAAGCGCGTGTGTGGAGACCCTGGGGCTTAGACCTCAGTGATGGAAGGAGGAGGAGGAGCTTGGAGTGGAGGTGCTCAAGGTACCTGGGAATTTCCTGCCTGGCACAAAATGTCCTCCCCCTCGGCCCCAAACCTGGCCCCATCCATAATGGTGATGTCATGGGCTAGTTCTCTAGCTGGTGCTAGACCTGGTGCTAGAGCTGACTTTAGTTCAAAAGATGGCTCTGATCCTAGAACTGGCACTGGAGCTGAAGCTGGAGCTGGGTTAATTTATGGAGCTGATGCAAGAGCCAGTGGTGGAGTTGGCTCTAGCTCTATAGCTGGCACTAGCTCTAGCTCTGGGGAAGGTGCTACAGCTGGATCTACCGCCAGAGATAGTCTAGACCTTATTCTGCAGTTTGATATAGCTCTTGAGCCTGCTCTAACTCTGGCAATGATAGAGCTATTGCTGTAGGTGGCTTTGGTTCTGGAGCTGGCACTGGCTCTAGTTCTGAAGCTGACACTGAAGCTGGCTCTGACTCCTGAGTGGGTGCCGGAGTGGCTTTACCTTGTGCTAGAGTTAGTGATGCATCTAGCTGTGGAACTGGTGCAGGAGCTGTCCCTGGTGTGAGATCTGGTGCTGGAGCTGGCTCTGGCTTTAGAGTTCACTCTAACTCTGGTTATGGTGCTAGACATGGTTCTTGTGACCCTAGCTGTATAGCCAGTCCTAGCTCTAGCTCTGTAACTGGTACCAAAGCTGGTGGTGGAGACATCTGCAGCTCCTGCGCTGGCTCCACCTCTGGAATTGGTGTCAGGGAAGATTCCAGCACTAGAGCAGGCACAGTGTCTGGCAGAGGCATTGGTGACAGAGCTGTCTCTATCTTGGAAATTGGTGGTAGAGCTGGTAACTCAGCATGATCTAGCTCTGATGTTGGTGCTAGAGCCATTGCTGGAGCTGGTTCTTTCTCTTCAGCCAGCTTTGGCTCTAAGTCTGCTACTGGTACCCAAGCAAGCTCTTGCTCTGGAGCTGGTGCAGGAGCTGGCACTTGTGGAGGCTCTAGCTCTGAAGCTGGTACTAGAGCTGTCGCTGGAACAGGCTCTAGCTCTGAACTTGGTGCTGACTCTAGCTCAGGACCTGGTGCCAGAAATGGCTCTAACTCTGGAACCAATGCTAGAGCTGGTGCTGGAGCTGGCTCTTCCTCGGAACCTGGCACTGGCTTTAAACTGGCTTCAAGCTGGTTCTCACTCTAGAAGTATCACTGGGGCTTGTTCAGGAGTTGGTGATAGATGTGCCCATGTCTCTGGAATTGGTGCTACAGATAGTGTTCAAGCCAGCTCTAGCTGATGGAAGAACACAAACCCTGACCCTGGAACTAGCACTGGAGCTGAAGCTGGAGCTGGCTATATCTCAGGAGTTGACGTGGGTGTTGGAGCTGGGGTCGGCTCTAGCTGTGGAGTTGGCTTGAACTCTGGTGCTAGAGTTGTTGGTAGAGCTGATGTTGGAGCTGGCTCTGGTTATAGAGCCAATGCTGGCTCTAGTTCTGTAGCTGATAATAGAACTGGCTCCAGCAGTGGATCGGGTGCTGAAGCTGGTGCTGAAATTGGCTCTGACTCTGGAGCTGGCTTCAGAGATCATTCAAGCTCTTGAGGTGGTGCTGAAGCTGATGATGGAGATAGCCTTAGCATTTGACCTTTGCTGGAGTTGGCTTTAGATCTTGAGCTGGCACTGGAGATTTCTCTAGCTTTGGAGCTGGTGCTCCAGGTAGTTCTGGCACTGACACTATCTCCACAGATGGCTCTAACTGTAGAGTTGCATGTAGGTTTATTGTGTTGCCAGAGCTGGTGCTGGAGCAGGCTTTAGTTCAGTTCCTATCATTATCTGTTACTCTGGAATTTGTGTTGTGTCTGATTCAAACTCTAGAGCTGGTGCTAGAGCTGGTGCTGGAGCTGCCAAATAAGTTGATGACAGAGCTGCCTCTGTCTCTGCAGTTGGCGATAGAGCTGGTGTTGAAGCTGGTTCTAGCCCTGAAGCTGGTGCTAGAGCTAGTTCTGGAGCTGGTGTAGTTCTAGGGCTGATGTCGGAACTAGTTCTAGCTCTAGAGTTGATACTAGATCTAGTGATAGAGCTGGCTCTAATTCTGCAACTGGCACTGGCTCTAAATCTGGAAGTGGCACTGGAGCTGCCAGCTCTGGAACTGTTGCAAGATCTGGAACTGAAGTTAGCCCTAGCTCTTGGCTGGTACTACATCTAGCTGTTGGGCTTGTGTCAGATATGCATCTCATTCCAGATTTGGTATAGACTGGTGCGAGGTCTGGCACTGCAGGTGGTGTTAGCTTGGAGTTGGAGGTCGACCTGGCACTGGAGCTGGCACTAGCTCTGGAGCTGGCACTGGTGCTGCAAGAGGCAAAAGTTCACCAACATGACTGCCTTTCCATGTGCCTTTCCAAAGATAGAAAACACTCCACTCCCTTGCAGAGAAGCCTCAACCCAAGAACCCCACTGCAGGAAGTCTTCCAAGACTGCAGACTGTGTATGTATATCGAACAAATTTCTTTTCTTCTCTTTCTTATCTTCTTGTCATATAACATAACATATAAAATAAGATGTGTCAATAATAGTTAACTTCACATTGTACTATTTAAATTACAGTATGTATATCAAGGAAAAGAGTGAACATCACCCAAGAACTTTGCATCCTCCTTGGGAGAGTATTCGTATGTTCTGAGTTGTACACAGGATAGCTGTACCATGTTAGGAAGAATAATGACTTTCTTCTGTCTTTATTTGGAGATTAAATACAGCTAAAGGAGATGTGAGTGGGCACCAAGTTGAGGGAGCATGGGCTGTGATGGTTAGTCTTACATGTGAACCTGACCAGGCCATAGTATGCAGTTATTTAATCAAACTGGATATTTAATCACATGTTGCTGTGAAGGTATTTTGTAAATGTGGTTAACACAATTAGTTGACTTTAAGTAAAGGAGATTACTGTCAACCATGTAGGTGGGCCTCATGAGTTGAAGGCCTTAAGAGCAAAAACTGAGGTTTCCCAAAGAAGAAAATCCGCCTCAAGACTACAGCATCTAGACACCTGCCTGAGTTTCTAGTCTGCAAGCCTGGCCTACAGATTTGGAACTTGCCAGCCCACAAGATCATACGAGCAATATATTAAAATCAACCTTTCTCTGCACATACAAATACACACAACTGTGTGTGTGTATGTGCATGCGCACGCACGCGCAGGCGTATGTATCCTATTGGTTGTTTTCTGGAGAATCCCGATGAACACAATGCTAATACCTTTGTTCTTTCCATTTTCACTTTAGAATCACTGTTATTTAAGGGCCTTAGGAACTCAGTGCCATAGATAGTTTGCAGACGAAGTGTCCGTCCAATCTAGACCTCATACTGCATGTTGGGCTCTGCTGGCACTGCCCAGGAATTCTGAGAAAAGCCTAGCTGACACTTTCCTGGCTGCAGACACACAAATGACCCCAAAGGCCTCTTACCTGTAACAGCCCGAGATGTGGAACAGAATGCTCACCCTCGTGAGGCCGGCTGACAACATGGTCAGCACCCAGACTCCTGGAAGAGAAAAGCGATACACGAGGCCTCAGAAAATTAACCAGAAACAGTATTTCCAGAATGTGGACTTCCACACCAGGAAGGTCTGTACAGAATATGTCATATTTCCTTTAACACTTTTCTTGGGTAAGTCAAATTTTTGCCTATTTATTGTTACCTTTTAGCACACACACTTGATATATGCTCTTTCCTGCACAATCCTCTCCCTTAATGCTAAATGTTTTCACTCTACAGTCAGTAAAGGGAAGGGAATATGATGGCATGTGCATGTCAGAGGGAGCCACCACCCTTGGAAATCATCATTAATATGTGAATTTCTGTTATTACTTGTTTGGAGTGGGGCCCACCCCCAGTTACACAGCAGCCAGGGCAAGGGTAACTGGGATCAAGAGGTCTAGACTATTCATTCAACGATCTTTCAGCAAGTATTTAATATCTGGATTCTATTTGCTTGCAGAGAGGTCCTGTGTGTTTGTGTGAGGGAGAAAGACAGAGGAAGAGGGAAAGGAAGATGATTCTACGGTTTAAAAGCAGCTGTAAAAGCTGATTCCCACTAAGTGCAGAAAAATCATTTGGCAAAATCTAACACCATTTCATGAAACTCAAGAAACTAGAACCAGAAGAGAACTCCCTGAGCCTGGTAAAGGGCATTTGTGAACAATCCACAGCTCACATATGTCATACTTAACGGAGAAATACTGGAAGCTCTGCAATGGCCACTCTTGCCAATTCTATTCTACATTTTACTGGAGATTTTAGCCATGTCACTTAGGCAAGAAAATGAAATAAAAGGCATCTAGATTAGAGGATATGAAGTAAAACTATCTCTATTTGCAAATGACACGACCATGTATACAGGAAATCACAGAGAATACATGGAAAAGCTATTGGAATTAAGAAACAAGATTAGCAAGGTTGCAGGATACAAGATAAATAAAACAAAAATCAGTTGCATGGGAATATAAATTGGTGCAGCCACTATGGAAAGAAGTATGGAGGTTCCTCAAAAAATTAAAAATAGAACCAGCATATGATCCACCAACTCGACTTCTGAGTATTTACCCAAATGGAAACAAAAACACTAACACAAAAAGATACCTGCACCTCCCTGTTCATTGCAGCATTATTGACAACAGCAAAGACGTGGAAGCAACCTAAGTGTCCATTGATGGATGGATGGGTAAAGAAGATTTGGTATACATATATAAAATGGAATATTATTCAGCCATAAAAAGAAGGAAATCCTGCCATTTGCAACAACATAGATGGACCTTGAGGACACTATGCTAAGTGAAATAAGTCAGACAGAAAAAGACAAAGATCATATGATCTCATTTAAATATGGAATCTAAAATTTAAAAAAATCTGAGCTCACAGATATAGAGAACAAATTGATGGTTGGGGAGGTGGAGGTTGGGCAAATGAATGAAGGGGGTCAAAAGGTACAAACTTCCAGTTATAAAATAAATAAGTCCCAAGAATGTAATGTACAGCATGCTGACTACAGTTAGCAATACCATATTGTATATTTGAGAGTTGCTAAGAGAGTAGATTTTAAAGGTTCTTACGCAAGAAAAAAATTTTGTAACTATGTGAGGTGATGGATGTTAACTAGACTTATTGTGGTGATCTTTGGCAAGATATACATATATAGAATCATTATGTTATACACCTTAAACTAATATAATATTATACACCAATTTAAAAATCAATTTTATTTCTATATACTAGCAATGAAAAATCTGACAATGAAAAATAAGTTAATTCACAATAGCATCCAAAACAATAAAATAATTAGGAATAAAGTTAGCATAAGAAGTACAAGATTTGTACATGAAAGCTACAAAACATTATTGAAAGCAATTAATGAAGATCAAAATAAATGGAAAGACATCCCATATTCAGGGATCAGAAGACATTATACTATTAAGATGGCAATACTCCACAAATAGAACTACAGATTCAATGCAATCCCAAGCAAAATCCCAGCTGCCTTTTTTTGCAGAAACTGACAAGCCAATGCTAAAATTCATATGGAAATGCAAGGGAGCCAGAAGAGCCAAAACAATCTGAATTCAAAACTAAATTTCAAAACTTATTACTGATTATTACTTACTACCTGATTTCAAAACTTATTACAAAGCTACAATAATGAAGACAGTGTGGTACTGTTACAAAAAATAGACATACAGATCAATGGAATAGAATTGAGAGTCCAGAAACAAACCTACACATTTACAGTCAATTGATTTTTGATGAGCGACAAGACAATTCAATGGGGAAAGAATAGTGTTGTCAACAAATGGTATTGAGATGACTGGATATTCACATGCAAAGAAAGAAGTTGGACTCCTTCCTCACAGCACTTACAAAAATGAACTCAAAATAGATCCAACAGCTAAATATGAGATAAAACTATTAAACTCTTAAAATAAAATATATAGGAATGAAACTTTTGACTTTGAGTTGGGCAATGGTTTCTTAGATAGGACACCAAAAGCACAAGTATAAAAACAAATAAATTGGACTTCATCTTCATCAACATTAAAAATATGTGCGTATCAAAAAACAGTACCAAGAAAGTGAGAAGAACATCTGCTGAACGGGACAAAATACCAGCTCTTCATATATATAATAAGAGACTTGCACGTAGAATGAATATTGAATGTTTACAACTCACTAATAAGGAAACTAATAACCCACTTCAAAAAATTGGACATTTTTTAATGAGCAGACATTTCTCCAAATAAGATATACAAGTGGCCAATAAACACATGAAAAATGCTCAACATCATTATTTAGGAAGAAAATGCAATCAAAACCACAATCAATGAGATATCACTTCCCATCCACTAGGATAATTGTAATTAAAAGGATAGATATTAAGATGTGTTGGCAAGGATACGTAGAAATTAGCATCCTCATACATTGCTGGCAGAAATAAAAAACGGAAAATAGTCGGGCAATTCTTCAAAACTTAGACATAGAGTTTTCATAGGATCTAGCAATTCCACTCCAGGTGTGTACCCAATAGACATGAAAACATGAAAGCTTGTACATGAATGATCATAGCATCATTATTCATAATACCCAAAGGTGGAAACAACTCAAATATCCTTCAACTGATGAATGGATAAATAAAATATGGTATTTCTATACAATAGAAAATTATTTGGCATAAAACGGAATGAATTACTGATACACTACAAACAAGGATGAACCTTGAAAACATGATATATTAAAGGAGTTGTCACAAAAGAACACATATTGTATTATTCTGTGTATATGAAAGGTCCAAAATAGGCAAATAGAGAGAGATAAAAAGTAGATGAGTGGTTGTTTAGGGCTGTGGAGATAGGGCGAGTGGCGAGTGACTGCTAATGGGTCCACGGTTTCATTCTGAGGCGATGAAAATGTTCTACTATTGTGGTGATGGTTGCACAACTCTGTGAATATACTACAAACCATTGAACTGTATACTTTAAATGGGTGGATTACATGGCATGAGAGCCATATCACAATAAATCTGTTTTAAAAAATAAAAAGGACGGCAATTTGTTTCCTTTCAACTTTGAGATGTGTCTTTGTCCCAGGAGAAGCAGGACTAGGCACTTGCTATAGCCCCAAGCCCCAACCAACCCGAAGGATATAGGTCACAACCCCACAAATCGCACCCCAACAAAACCCACCCCCAGCGAAATGGGGGAAGACGACCTCGGAAGGAAAGGATGGGGGATGCCAGCCACAGGAAGAGGGGGTGCAGAGTTGCTCCAGCCAGCAGCATGGGCGTGAGCAACCCTAACCTTAATCTTCACACTGATGAAATTTTACCTTGAATTTACGCCTTGATCTTCCCAAGGTGAAGCACGTGCAGCTTAGAGTGTCTCTCTTGGCAGGAGGGTAGCTGGCAGAGGACAGAGTGGAAGGTTTATCTTTTGATTTTCAAAGCAGCTATTCCATGTGGGAAATACATCAAAGGGGAGAAAACATGAGTGTACACGGGGATATCTTCACCACAATTCAATCGGACCAAGACACTGGGATTTGCTTAGAAAACTTGCCCAGAACAGGGCAGGATTTTAAAAAACAGGACTTGGAATTAGTGAGCATTATTGAGAGTGACTCATTGGGTACGATATTCAGGGACTCATCAGGTTGAACACAAATCCTCCTGAAAGACCAATGAAAAGTGTTCAAGGTCAACGATGAACTCTGGTGATACAGAAGGAGCAGGACCCGCGCAGGGAGCACGGAAAGGGGAACTTTTCATGACACACAGGTGTGAAAGAGTTTCACTCAAATCATTCATCTTAGAGTTGGGTCCCTCTAGTTTTTATATTTACTAGCTTATGACTCTTCAGGGAAAAAACTATTTGCATCACCTGTTTCATGGCTTCAGGAACATTTTTAAGTTAAAGCCATCAGCTGTCAGAACTGCAAGAATTTCTGGAGACCATTTAGGTCCACCATCCTAGCCCCATTTTACAGATGAAGTAACTGAGGCCCAGACAGGGAGCCTGACTGGTCCAAGCACACACTGGAAGTTTCTCTGACATCTGGTCCAGGGCTCTTTCTCATCGGGGAACCGTGAAAAACTCTCCTCCCTATACCAAAAATGGGCTGATCATTAGAATAAGACACTTTCAAAGAAAGCTGCCTTTTATACTATGCAGTGACCCTCAAACAAAATTTGAAGGATATCAATAACTTTTTATATCACTTTAAAGAAAAGCCAAGGTTTGCTGTTTTCTTTTTCCCAAAGGGTAAAATATAGGATAATTTTAGTTCTTTCCCCATCACAGAAACAAAATAGGCTACCAGACATGAGAAAACTCTAGGGCAAGTTGCCATTTTCAGGTCATTCCCACATAGATTTGAACAAAATGATTTAAGTCCTGACCCCTTCATCCTTATAGTCAGAATAAATGCATCAACTCACCCTACATGAGGCATAAATGAGCCAAAACACTTCTGTCTCCTTGGCCAGGCAGCATCAACCTTCACTACAGCTGTGCTCCTGTGAAGACAGTGGGCGGGCACAGTGGTGCTGAGATGGTGCTGCCTTTGGAGACAGGGATGGGCTCCCTCACCTGCAGGCTGACTGGGGTCAGGGTTCCGCCTCTTTCACGGAAGGAGCTCGTCCCTCCATACAAGAACAAGAACAAGCAGACCTCCGCAACAAAGGACTGGGACGCAGAGCAAAGGGTTCTCCTTCCCCTGAGTCCAGCCCAGAGGGAGAACGAAAGGCGCGTCTCTCTCGGGCTCATAGGCCAGTCTCTCCTGGCTCTGGAACCTCTTCTGAAACTGCCTCTGGGCACTGGCTGCACCGAGATGCAGGGGCTGGGAGTTCCGGGGAGACGGGAATCTCTCACACTCTGTTTTCCACCCCACAGCGCCCACCACCAGGCCGCACACCTCAGGATACAGGGATTCTTCCAACGCCTAGCCAACGTCGGGGTCACGGAGCAGTTGGCGAGGACAGGACCCTTGCGACCAGCCCAGCCGTAGCTGTTGGGGTTGCGCATGCGCGCGGCGGGGCGGATCACGTGCACGCGCTGTCCGCGGTCCTGGTGTGCGTAACCGGCCGCGGACCCAAGGCCCGGCCGCCCCGCGCCTCCACCTGCGTACGCCGGTTGGAGGGAGACTCGTGCACCCCCGAGAGCGTCCTTGCCAGACTCACGTGTGGGGGAGAGCCCAGGCCTCATCCTGGCTGAGCTAGGATCATGCAGTTCCAGACCAGCCTCTCAGGGGACAGGTGGCAAACTGAAGCCGGGAGAGACAGGAACCTGCCCCGGGGCCCACAACGTGGGCAGAGTCCAGAGAAGAAATAAAGGCTCTTCCTGTTTGGATCCCGGCTTAAGTGTTTTCATTCACTCATTCATTCACCCACTCATTCATTCATTCCTCCATTCACTCATTCCTTCACTCATTCAATTTTTCACTCACTCATTAATTCACTCATTTGCTCATACCTTCACTCACTCACCTATTCAATCACTTACTCATTCCTTCACTCACTCATTCACTGATTCACTCATTCCTTCCCTCATTCCTTCCCTCATTCACTCACTCATTAATTCATCACTCTTTCATTCACTTACTAGTTTATTCAACGTTCAGACAATATCCTCTGGTCCCTGCTCTGTGCCCAACGCTGTGACTTCACTAGTGAGCACTGCAGGACATGGTCGCTGCCCACGTGGGGCTCACGTCCATTGTGTGGTGTGAAAGAGGGTGGTCCCTGGGGTTAGCAGGGGCAACGAGCACCAGGAATCCACTTTTGAAAATAGAGACCAGTCATGCAAAGAAAATAATGGAGAAAACCCATGCTTGGTACTTCATCTGGAAAAATAAAATAATTAAAAGGTATGAAAAATAAATATATCCTATATTTAACAAAATGTGGGTTATAATTATAAGTAAGGGCTGATTCCTAGAACCAACAAGGTATAAATCCAGAGTGGACTGGGTATTTGTGACACAATTTTTCTGACCAATAATAGCACTTCAGCAAACACCTTGCAGGGCCTCACAATTTTCCTAAGGCCTCTTTGATCCTCCAACACTTGAATCTTTCTCCTTGCAAGCCTCTCTCCTGTCCCCCTTATTGTCTAATTTCTCTTCTTTGACTGTTCAGGGACGACCTGCGCCAGGGCCACACTCGTCAGTGACTTTCCATGTTGTTTGGACAGGCTGCCTGCATTCCTCCCTCAGCCCTGTGAGCTCCTGTTTCTTTGGCAAGGTTGGCATTTTCACTTGGCAATCGATTGGCATCTTTCTCTGCAGTGGTTTGCATCTTCACATACTGTGTCTCCTCTGATGACTCCATGAGGCCAAACTTTTGTCCCCATCTTACCGGTGAGTAAGCTCAAGTCCAGAAGATTGGATGACCTGCTTAAAGTCACAGCCAGTATGGAGCCTCAGCAGAGTTTGCGTCCCCAGAGCAGACGAGGACTTTGGGACAAGTCTAACAGTAAGAGTCTGCGGTGTTTTTGCCCAGGGCAGCTCAGTGAGATGCCTGTATGAAGGGGGAGCAAGTCTAAAGGGGGTGGCTTCACTGTCAGAGGCTTCCCACTTGACTTCTGCACAAGTGGGAAAACTCCAGCCCCCAAGCATTTCTGAAAACAGTAGCCATCTTGGTGGCAAGCTGACGTGGAAGGTCAACTACGCAGCTGCCTGAGATGGATCAAGCAACAGAGCAGCGAACTAGCCAGAAACATGAGAGGAAGCCCCATGTAAGGAGACAAACATAGCGCTCTTGATGGGCTCCCACAAATCTCTGGGAGACTAGAAGGTTGTGTGCATGTGCAGGCCTGTGCCCACTCAGGAAAGACTAGGCAGGGTGGGGATTGCAGGGAGGCTTAGAGACCTGCCACCAGCCCACGCCCTGTCCCCAGGGGTTGCTGCCTCCCAGGAGGTCCCAGCTGAATGAGGGGGCAATGCCCAGCGCTGTGTGAGGTCTATGTCCACTCTCGGGCTCCCAAAGAGTGAGGCCTTCCCACCTGGAAACTTCTCTTCAGGTCTTCTACAGAGGGTTAACTGGGGTGCTCTCAGAGCAGAGAAGACGGTGAGCAGTGAGGAGAGGCTCCTGAGGACTTGGCCCTCCTGGGGAAGGAAGAGAATGAACTGGAAGAGTAGAGTGGGACCCTGCTTGCTCTGGACTCAGTCCATTTCGGTGTACTTCTCTCCCCTGGATAAGAAAGGAACCCAAGAAACCCGAAAGGGCACACCTGGGCCCCGATGAGCAACACTCCCAGGGAGGAGGATCTGAGCTCAACCCAGGTAGGAAGTGAGCCTTTCACGCCCAGGACACTCGAGTCAAGGTCAGCGTGCCCCTGCAGGGATGATCTCACTGCCTGTTCTACACGTCCCTGTGGACCACTAAGTGCTTAGGGACTGGCTTCTGACCAGCAGACCCAGCACAAGTGCCAGGACATCCCTTCCCAGATTCCATCACTGAGGCTGTCGGTCCCTCTTACCCGCTCTCTTGTGTTCCCTCCCCTTCTCTCTCCCCTTGTTTCTCTCTCTCTCAGTCTATCTTACCCCTGGACCTGTGGACCACGCATGGATATCCTGAGCTCCCCCACGTAGAGGCCCACACAAGACAGAACCGAGGGAGTGCCCTGATCAACAGATAGAAAGGAGCTCTGCTCTCAGGCAAGCTGATCCTGACCACACCCACTGGAGTGACCTTGACAGCACATCTCACCCGGGTGCAGCCTCAGTCGAGACCATAGCCCCAACCCGGAAGATGCCATGAGCAGAGGCTCCAGCTCAGTCGTGCAGGATTCCTGGTCCACAGAGACGGTGAGATATCAAATATTTGTAGTTTAAAGGTGCAGGGCCGGGAGAAATGCTGTCAGAGAGGAGCAGATACCTCACACTATCTCCAGGCCCTGTGTCTAGCCTTCCCCCTCCCTCCTCTCTCCTCCAGGCTCTCTGCAGCCACAGTGCCCACCTTTCTAACCTCCTCTGGCCCAACTCACTTCTGCCTGCGTGTCTCCGCACCAGCAGTGCCCTCTCCCTGGTGCGCTGACTACAGAGCTGGCTCCTCCTGTCATTCTCATCACAGCAAATATCACCTCAGTGAGGCCTTTCAGACCCTCCTGCCCAGTGAGACCCCAGCCCCCCCTGCAGGACACTCTTTATTTTCATTCCAGTTCATGCTCTTCTCTTTCACGTCTCTGATTTTGTGCTTTTGTCCATTTCCCTCCAGACTGAGCTTCTGGTGGGCAGGGGCCATTGGGTAGATATCAGCACCACCCTTGGGCCCCTAGGGCTCCTGGCCCTGGGTGAGGGCTTGGCACACAGCTGCTGAATGAATAAATAGGGGGATCTTTGATCCCTCTTTCTCGATTTTGACCTGCTCAGATGGTGGAGATCAACACTAGTAATAGGAGGTGCAAGTGGATTCTGAGGCAGTGGGATGGTCAGCATGACTTCCACACGACTCCTCCTTTCTCCAGTTGCTCCAGCAAAGCTCAGCGGGCACCACTGACACAGGAGGCTGCCACCTGATGGCCAGCACAGGAACTGCTGGCCATACCAGCCGCAACACCAGACAGGCATATATTGTCTCTGGAGAAATGCCTATCCAAATGCATTGCCCATTTTTAATTGGGCTATTGGTATTTTTATTGTTGAGAGGTAAGAGTATATGATATATTCTCAATAGTAGACCCTTATCAGATATGTAAAGATTTGCAAATATATTCTCCCCTTTTGTGAGTTGTCTTTTCACTTTCTTGATAGCGTCTTTCGATGCAGTCAAGTTTTACTTTTGATGAAGTTTAATTGATCTATTTTCTCTTTGGTTTCTTATACTTTGGGTGCCATATGTAAGAAACCATTGCCTAATCCAAGGCCGTGTTTTCTTCTAAGAGTTTTATAGTTTTAGGTCTTACATTTACATCTTTGATTGAAAGAAGACATAACATTTTTGCATATGGTGTGAGGTAGGGGTTCACCTTTACTCCTTCACATGTGGATATCCAGTTGTCCCAGAACTGTTTCTTGAAAAGATTATTCTCTCCTCATTGTCTTGGCATCATAACTAATTCTAGAATCTGTGGTTGCTGGGGGTGGTTTGACTTACAATTCCTTGGAATTTTTATTTATATGCAAGCTGTGTTTTCTGGCCTTGTGGACTTTCACCCACTGTATATGTAGACTGGTCATTAGTGAAACAATCATTTCACATATTTTAACTAGTTTTTTCTTTGTTTGTGGTGGGTATATAAGTCCACACCCTGTTACACCCTCGTGGCTGGGTAGACCACATTGCACCATTGTTCTGGCCTGGGTTATTGCAATATCCTTCTTTTTTTTTTCCTCTGCCTCTATATTTGTCCCCCTCCCCCCCCCCACCGCAATGTGTCCTCAATGCAACAATTGGAGTGACCCTTTAAAACCAGAAGTCATACCCTGACATTGTAAAATCTCTCCAGGGGCTCTCCATTTCTCTCAGGGTGAAAGTGGAAGTCCTTATGATGGACTATAAGCCCAACACAGCTGGTCCCAGCCTCTCTCTGACATCATCTTTGCCGAGTCTTCCCCTGTATCATTTGCTCCAGTCCCTCTGGCCTCCATTATCCTCCTGGGACATGCCAGGCACTCAGCCATCTGAAGACTTGTGCTGTATGTTCCTTCCACTTGGAATCCTCTTCCACCTGATGATTTCATGCCTCATTTTCTTCACTATCTTTAATTCTGTGTTCAAATGTCATCTTGGTGATGCTGTATCGACCACGTCATTTAAAATACAAATTGTCCCCTTGTCCTGACACTCCCTATCCAACTTGTTCCACTTTGATTTTTCCCCTTAGCACTTACCACCTTATAAAATAATATATAATCATGTGAATCGGTGTTCAATCAGGACACAGAAATGAATCAATAGATTGAGTAGGGATAGTTTATATAATGAACAATTAACTATAAATGTTTAAAGAGAACTATAGAGAATAGCCTAGAATTACAGTAGAGTAGCTAGGAAAGAAATAAATTTGGGAGAGGACCCCCTTGCCAAGGCTGCCTTCAGGCCTTGTTGGAGAAGGAATGATTGCAGCTCAGGGATGATGGAGAAGACTGTCATGTTTCCCAGGGCCAGTACAGGTCCCTGGTCAGGGCAGAGGTCAGCAGGTAGGGAACGGCACGCTGAGACTGGCAAACAAGAAAGCCCTGTCTTCTCCCAGAGGCTGGTGGGTTGAGGCTGGGATGCCTACTGGATTCACTGGGATTCCACATGTAGGGGTGACACTGAATGTCCCTACTAAGCCATCCAAGGGGACCCACTGAATCCACTGTGGATTACCCACTGTGGGTGAGTCCCTATGGACATCCTTGAATTGTGCCACTACTGCTTGTACTGCAGGAAATAGAAAAAGAAAAAACTGGAAGCACCCTGAAGTTAGGAAGGAAGGCCCTTTGTCCTAAACTTTCTCTAAGTAAGCTTAACCCCTGCCAGGTGCAAAAGAGAAATGCCTACTGAGTCCAGCTCCATTATTGCAGAACAGAAAATGAAAAGCTACACACTGATGCTGTTATACAGAGGCAATCCATTGATAACTGGCACCATAATTCACTTATTATTTTGTTTACTTTATGTTTTCCATGCTTTTACTTCCAACTTGCCTCTATTGTTGTATTTGAAGTAAGATTTTGAAGGTAGCATATGGTTGTATCAAGGTTTCTAATCTACTCTGCCAATTCCTGTCTTCTACGTTGTATAGTCAATTTGTATTTGATATAATTATTAATATGTTAGGGCTTGTGTGCATTCCTAGGGCTGCTGTAACAAAGTGCCACAAACAAGGTGACTAAAACACAGACATTCATTCTCCCACAGTTCTAGAAGCAGAAGACTGAGATCAAGTGAGATGGGGAAGGCAGAATACCCAATAAAGCATATGTTAATGAGAAGGTCACCATCAGGGCAACTGAGACTCAGTCTTCCTGAAGACCATCCATTAAATAGAGTGGAACCATCTCAGAGTGTCCCGTGGAGAACAAAGAGCCTAGGACATTTATCCCATCAGTTACCATCTCTACTAACTTGATATGTAAATTCATCTGCACATCTGGTTTCACCACGTATGTCAGGGGAAGCAGAGAAGAACAGAGGCTGCAGGCACTGAGGTAGGATGCTGTGAACCTGTCAGTGTGCAGGAACTGCAGCTGCAGTTTGGCTGAGGGGGTGGGTCATCAGCTCTGTCAACCACAGCCCACCCCTTGCATTGCATTGATGCATTCATATTCCAAATCAAAGTCGTTCTGGCAAATTCTGGAACTGAGGCTTCAGGGTGGTAGCTGACCACAATCTCTAGCATAATGAAAATAAACAGTTAGTGGAACAAGCTACAGCCCCCACTTTCCAGCCGGGCTTGGGGCCTTAATTGATATTCATCTTGCCTCCTCTCCTACGCCTTCTACATGCCCCTCAGTCCCAGCCAGCATGCCTTCTGGTCCTGGTGTTTGTTTGGTGGTGCCATCAAGACCATCTTGTCCCCAAATGCCAAGGAAAGCCCAGACTTTGTCCCCTTTAGTGAGGCACTTGGGAAGTAGCAGCATTGAAAGCCAAATACTGTATGATTTCACACATATGTGGAAGATAAATAACACCACCAAACAAAGCTGTAGATATAGAGAATAGATGGGTGGTTACCAGAGAAGTGGGGTGTGGGAGGAGGATAAAAGGGGTAAAAGGGCACATTTGTACAGTGACGGGGGTGAATCTTTGGATGGTGAACATGATGTAGTTTATAAAGTAGTCAAAATATAATGATGTACACCGGAAATTTATATAATGAATAAAGAAAAAAAAAGATTCTCCACATCATATGTCATCAGGATAATGCAAATCAAAACATCAATGAGATACCACTACACACTTATTACAATAGCCAAAATCTGGAACACAGAACGTCAAATGCTGGCGAGGATGTGAATCGACAGGAGCTCTCATGCATTGCAGGTGGGAATGCAAAATGGTACAGCCATTTTGGAAGACACCTTGGTGGTTTCTTACAAAAGTGAAAACTCATATGTATGATCCAGCAATTGTGTTCCTTGGTATTTATCCAAAGGAGTTGACAACTTACGTTAACACAAAAACCTGCACACGGATGTTTATAGAAGCTTTATTCATAATTGCCAACACTCAGAAGCAACCAAGATGTCATTCAGGAGGTCAATGGATTAAAAAAACTATGGAATATACAGACAATGGGAATATTTTGCAGCACTAAACTGTGGTATATACAGACAATAGAGTATTTTTCAGCACTAAAAAGAAATGAGCCATAAAGCATGGAGGAATCTCAAATGCATATTACTAAGTGAAAGAAGCTTATCTGAAAAGGCTGCATACCACATGTTTCCAATTCTATGACATTCTGGAAAAGGCAAAACTATGGAGACAGTAAAAAGATTAGTGGTTGCCAAGGCCTTAGAGGGGCAGGAAGAGGGATGAATATGTGTAGTACAAGATTTTTAGGGCATTAAAAATACTGTGTATGATACCTCAATGATGGTTACATCTCATACCTTTGTGGAAACTCTTGGAAAGAATAACCCGAAGAGAGAACTCTAAGGTAAACTATGGACTTGGGGTGATTATGATGTGTTAATATAGGTTTATCAATAATGACAAATTTACCACTCTGGTGGGAAATGTTGAAAATGGGAAGAGGGGCTATGCACATGTCGGGGAGGGAACATATGAGTAATTTTTATACTTTCCTCTCAATTTTGCTATGAACTTCAAACCGCTCTAAACAAAGTCTTAATTTTTTAAAAGTGTACAATTCAGTAGTTTTTAATATGTTCACAAGGTTGTGCAATCATCAACACTATCTTATTTCAGAATTGTTTCACTATCCTGAACAGGTTCCTCACACTCGTTAGCAGTCATTCCTCATAACTCCCTCCCCCAGTCCCTGGCATTCATTAATCTCCTTTCTGTTTCTGTGGATTTGCCTATAATGGACATTTTCTATAAATAGAATCATACAATATGTGGTATTTTGTGTCTGGCTTCTTTCACTTTGCATAATGTTTTCAACGTTCATCCATGTTGTAGCATGTATTAATACTTCATACCATTTTATGGCTGAACAATATTCCATTGTATGGATATACCACTTTTGTGGACTCATTCATCAATAAACTGCCAAACTATTTTCCTGAGCAACTGCACCCTTTCACATTCCCAACAGCAAGCAGTGAATAAGTGAGGGTTCCAATTTCTCTATACCCTTACCAAAACTTGGTACTGTCTGACTTTTTCATTATAGTCATGCTGGTGTGTGTGAAGCGATATCTCATTGGGTTTTGATTTGCCTTACCCTAATGACTGATGATCTGAAGCATATTTTCATGTACTTATAGGACATTTGTGTATCTCCTTTGGATAAATGCCTATCCAAATGTATTGCCCAATTTAATTGGGCTATTTGTATTTTTATAGTTGAGTTGTAAGAGTATTTTATACATTCTCAATAGTAGACCCTTATCAGATATGTAAAGATTTGCAAATATGTTCTCCCCTTCTGTGGGTTGTATTTTCACTTCCTTGATCATGAACAAAAGTTTTACTTTTGATGAAGTTTAATTGATCTATTTCCTCTTTGGTTGCTTGTACTTTGGGTGTCATATGTAAGAAACTATTGCCTAATCCAAAGTCATGTAGATCTAGTCCTGTTTTCTCCTAAGAGGTTGATAGTTTCAGGCCTTACATTTACTTCTTTGATCCATTTGACTTAATTTTTGTATATGGTGTGAGGTGGAGATTTAACTTCATTCTTCCACAGGTAGATATCCAGTTGTCCCAGTACTACTTGTTGAAAAGACTATTCCTTCACCATTGCCTTGGCATCTCAACTAATTCTAGAATCTGTGTTTGTTGGGTGTGGTTTGACTTAGAGTTCCTTGGAATTGTTCTTCATCCCAAGAGTGTTTTTTTCTGGGCTTGTGGACTTTCATCCACTGCATATGTAGACTGATCATTAGTGAAACAATCATTTCACAAATTTTGAACAGTTTTCTCTTTGTTTGCTCTGAGTATGTAAGTCTGTACCTTGTTACTCTCCAATGGCTAGATAAATGTCATTGCACTATCATTCTGCCTGGATTATTGCAGTATTTTTCTAACTTGTTTCTCTGCCTCTATATTTGCCCCCCAAAATCTATCCTCAACACTGGATATGACCCTTTAAAACCATAAGTCACACCCTGACTTTGTAAAATCTCTCCAGGGGATCTCCATTTCTCTCAGAGTAAAAGTTAAAGTCCTCATGATGGCCTATAAGCTGAAAACAATCGATCCCACCCTCTATCTGACCTCCTCTTTGGCCAGTCTTCCCCTGTATCATTTGCTCCAGTCCCTCTGCCCTCCATTATGTTCCTGGTACATGCCAGACATTCTCCCACCTGAAGACTTTCAATGTATGTTCCTTCCACCTGGAATCCTTTTCTGCCTGATGATTTCATGGCTAATTTCTTTATTATCTTTAATTCTGTTCCCAAAGTCATCTTGGTGAGGCTGTCTTAACCATGCCATTTATAATAGAAACTATTCCATTATCCCAACACTCCCTATCCAACTTGTTTCAATTTGATTTTTCTCCTTAGCACTTATCATCTTTTAAAAAATATATGATTATTTGAATCAGTGTTCAACGAGGACACAGAAACCATACAATAGATTGAGCAGGAATAGTTTATATAATGAACAATTAACTATAAAAGTGTAAAGGGAACTATAAAGAATAGCCAAAAATTAGATTAGAATAGCTAAGGAAGAAACAAATTTGGGAGGGGACCCCTTCACAAGGGTAGGTTCAGACCTTGTTGGAGTAGGTGTGGTTGCAGCCCAGGGATGGTGGAGAAGTTTCCCAGGTTGCTCAGGGCCAGAGCTGGTCCCCGATCAGGGCAGAAGTCAGCAAGTAGGGAAAAGCAGGCTGAGACTGGCAAGTAGGAAAGCTCTGTTCCCTCTCAGTGGCAGGTGGGCTGAGGCTGGGACAACTACAGGATTCACTGGGATTCTACTTGTGGAGGTGCCACTGAGTCTCCCTAGGAAGCCACCCAGGAGGATCCACTGAGTCTACTGTGGGTCATTGCCTATAGACATTCCCAACATATGCCACTGCTAGTTGTACAGCAGGAGACAGAAAAAGAAAAAAATGGAAGCACCCTGGAACCAGGAAGGAAGCCCCTTTGTCCTAAACCTTCTCTAACAAAGCTTAACTCATGCCAGGTGCAAAAGAGAAATGCCTACTGGGTGCAGTTCCATTATTGCAGAACGATGAAGGGCAATACGTTGATGTTGTGTTACAGAAGCAATCCATTGATAACTGGCACCATAATTCACTTATTTATTTTGTTTATTTTATGTTTTCCATGGTTTTACTTCCAGCTTGCCTCTATTGTTGTATTTGAAGTAAGATTTTGAAGACAGCATATTGTTGTATCATGGTTTCTAATCCACTCTGCCAATCTGTTTCTAATTTGTATATTTAATCCATTTAAGTCTGATATAATTATTAGAAAACCCTAAAGAATCCACCAAAAAACTTTTAGAGATAATAAATGAATACAGCAGAGTTGCAGGATACAAAATCAACATACAAAAATCAGTTGTGTTTCTATACACTAACAAGGAAGTAGCAGAAAGAGAAATTAAGAATACAATCCCATTTACAATTGCAACAAAAAGAATAAAATACCTGGGAATAAACCTAACCAAAGAGGTGAAAGATCTTTACACTGAAAACTATAAAACATTGTTGAAAGAAGTTGAAGAAGACAAAAAGAAATGGAAAGATATTCCATACACTTGGATTGGAAGAATTAACATAGTTAAAATGTCCATAATTCCTAAAGCAGTCTATAGATTCATTGCAATCCCTATCAAAGTCCCAAGAACATTTTTCACAGAAATAGAACAAATAATCCTAAAATTCATATGGAATAACAAAAGACCCGGAATAGCCAAAGGAATCTTGAGAAAAAAGAATGAAGTTGGAGGTATCACACTCCCTGATTTCAAAATATACTACAAAGCTATAGTAACCAAAACAGCATGGTCCAGGCACAAAAACAGACACACAGATCAACGCAACAGAATCGATAGCCCAGAAATAAACCCACACATCTAAGGACAGCTAATTTTTGACAAGGAAGCCAAGAACATACAATGGAGGAAGGAAAGTCTCTTCAACAAATGGTGTTGGGAAAACTGGACAGCTACTTGCAAAAGAATGAAAGTAGACCATTATCTTACCCCATACACAAAAATTAACTCAAAATGGATTAAAGACTTGAAGGTAAGACCTGAAACCATGAAACTTCTAGAAGAAAACATAGGCAGTGCGCTCTTCGACATCAGTCTCAGCAATATATTTTCAGCACCACATCTGACCAGGCAAGGGAAACAATAGAAAAAATAAGCAAATGGGACTACATCAAACTAAAAAGCTTCTGCACAGCAAAGGAAGCCATCAACAAAATGAAAAGATAACCTAACTATTGGGAGAAGATATTTGCAAACCATATATCTGATAAGGAGTTAATCTCCAAAATATATAAAGAACTCATACATCTCAACCTCAAAAAAACTAATAACCCAGTTAAAAAATGGGCAAAAGATCTGAACAGGCATTTCTCCAAGGAAGATATACAGATGGCCAACAGGCACATGAAAAGATGTTCAATATCATTAACTGTCAGGGAAATGCAAATCAAAACTACAATGAGATATCACCTCTTGCCCATCAGAATGGCTATAATTAACAAGACAGGAAACAACAATTGTTGGAGAGGATGCGGAGATAAGGGAACTCTCATACACTGCTGGTGGGAGTGCAAACTGGTGCAGCCACTATGGAAAACAGTATGAAGATTCCTCAAAAAATTAAGGATAGAACTACCATACGATCCAGCTATTCCACTGCTGGGTATTTATCCAAAGAACGTGAAAACACCAATGTGTAAAGATACATGCACCCCTGTGTTCATTGCAGCGTTATTCACAATAGCCAAGACTTGGAAGCAACTTAAGTGCCCATCAAGGGATGAATGGATAAAGAAGATGTGGTATATATACGCAATGGAATACTACTCAGCCATAAGAAACAATGAAATCCATCCATTTGTGACAACGTGGATGGACATTGAGGGTATTATACAAAGTGAAATAAGTCAGCGGAAGAAGGTCAAATACCGTATGATCTCACTCATTAAGTAGTAGATAATAACAACAACAAACAAACACATAGAGACAGAGATTGGATTGGTGGTCACCAGAGGGGAAGGGGGGAGGGATGAGGGCGAAAGGGATAATTCAGCACATGTGTGTGGTGATGGATTGTAATTAGTATTTGGGTGGTGAACATGATGCAATCCATGCAGAGATAGAAGTATAATGATGTACACCTGAAATTTATACAATGTTATAAATCAATGTTACCGCAATAAACAAAAAATAAAAAAATAAAAAATAAAAAAAAACCCTAAATAAACGATGTAATGGAAAAACAAAAAAAAAAAGGAAATGGTAATTATGTGACAGGAAGAAAGTTTGGTAGCTAATGCTATGTTGATAATCATTTTGCAGTATATATATGTATCATATCAACACAGTGTACACTTTCAACTTACATAATTATGTCAATTATATCTCAATAAATCTGGAAAAAAAGATAGAATAAATTGTATCTGTTTCCTCCTAAAATTGAGAACAAAGTTGTGATGCCCCTTTCATCACTTCTACTCAACATTGTACTAGAAATCCTAGTCAATTAAAGAATGCAGTGAAATAAAATAAAATACGTAAAATTTGGAAAAGAAGTAAACTGTTTTGATCCAGAGATTATATGATCACATACCTAGGAAATCCAAATAAATCTACAAAAAAGCTATTACAACTTATTAGTGAATTTAACAAGTTTTGGAAAGGTTACACAATACAAGATCAATGTACAAAAATTATTGTGATGTGTATTACTAGCAATGATCAAGTGGAAACTGAAATTTTTAAAAATATAATTTACATTATATCAAATAAATAAATAATACAGCAAATAAAAAGACCAAGGAAAACCAAAGTATACTTATAAGTCCTTAGTAGCTCTGACTTATTAAAACTTTCTGTGCTACATAAATCTGGAAACTCTGTTTTACATAAAAATGGATCTGAAAGAGAAAGAACAATTTTATTTTTATAGTTAAAAGCTACATGGGAAACAAACACTATTTTATAAAACAATTATGTAAAGAGCAAATGTATATCTTGTACTACTATATCATAACTTGTTCTTTACCTTTGCAAAAGGAATTTAAAAAAACCACCCATTTAGGGTGAATTCTTCTGATCTCTAAAAGAAACTATGGACTGTCACATTATTACCTAAAAATTCTGTTCTCAAATGCCACAGAGTGATAATTTTTACAATATTAATGTTATTGTTTTTTATATATATAACAACATTGGTGACTCCAACTTTAATAACATAGGATTATGGTGTAAGAATGAGAAGATCAATTTTCTTAGCAGTAAAATTCACCAGCATATTTAAAATAAGTAATAAGTTACATTGTTTATCTTCTGAAGTCAATGATCTAGATTAAACTATCCATGCATGTAATATAGCTAATATACTATTATTGTGTTCATTTATTCAATGAACAATTGTCACTATGGGGTAGGCACTGTTCTAGGCCTAGGAATGGATACACAAGTGAACAAATCAAAGATCCTGGTCCTTTTAGAGTTTTCATCAAAAGTTCATATTGTAAACGTCTTTCTTCCCCCAAATAATAAAATCTGTAAGGTGATTTAATAATATATATAAAAATTATTGTGAATGTACCTCCCTTTCCCCATATTTTTCAAATAAACGTTTTCAAAAAGTAAAGGTATTATGAGCAGAGATTGTATTTTCACCAATATTTTGACGCTAAATTATAATATCCTGGTATCCTGAAAAAATGCTGCCTTTGAAATGAATGCAGTGATAAAATTACAACAGAAGAAAACATTTTTTTAAGGAGCATGAGAAAAACTCGATGCACTATGCCACATGTAGTTGGACTAAACATATAAAGATCCTCAAATGTAGCATTTGTGTGTGTGTGTGTGAGGCAGATTAGCCCTGAGCTAACATCTGTTGCCAATCCTCCTCTTTTTTGCTGAGGAAGATTGGCCCTGGGATAACATCAGTGCCCATCTTCCTCTACTTTATATGTGGGACACCTGCCACAGCATGGCTTGATAAGCAGTGCGTAGGTCTAGGCCCGGGATCCTAACCTGTGAACTCTGGGCCGCCGAAGCAGAGTGCGTGAACTTAACCACTAGGCCACCAGGCCGGCCCCCAAATGTAGCATTTTAATAGAGTGAGTCATGGTGAAGGTCAGCCACACAAATAGGTGAACTGACATTAGAAACACAGAAAATTCAGGATATATAGTCAGAAGGAAATTTTTGAAATGACAAAAAAATCCACCTTATTTTCTAAGACTTTCATAACTTTAGTTTTAACATATACCCAAAATAGGCATAATATTATCATCCAAATGTTCCTCATGGTTTCCCACTGTTCTCTGGTTCTCTCTAACTTCTGAAGGTTTTATTCTAATATTAGTTTTACAAAGTCTAACATCAAAGCACAGGAGTTCTAATTAAAAAATCAGTCTTTTATTGTAATAAAAACTATCAAGGATCATTATCAGTAGAATTTGGAAAGGAAAACGAGCCTAAGAATTAGGTTTTTATAACATAACATTTTACTCCTACGAGTCCCCCAAAAATCTACTTCTATTTAGACACGAAAAAAAATCGTACTTGTGCACTGGAGCCATAGGCAGGGCTATGATAGAAGAATTCCCACAGATAACCAACACTTTTTACACTGTGCTACATATTTTTTTACTTTTTTTCATTTTAGTAAATATTTATTGATTGCCAAATCTGTGCTAGTCTTTGTTCTAAATACTGAAGATACAGCACCCAACAACATGGTCAAGGTACCTACTCTCAAGGAGCTCACACTATAGTTGGGGAAAAAATACAATAAGCAAACAAATTTTAAAAATTAGTAAAACTTCAATCAGAGTTAAGTTCTGTGAAGACAACCTCACAGGAAGATAGGATCGAGAGTGATAGGGCACTACAACATAGTAAGTTGTATATTACCATATAATGGTAAGAGAGGACTATTTCTTACGATCTTTGTCTTTCTTTATATTGGTGCACGCCTGAGTCTGCAATGTTTCAGAGGCAGCTTTCATTTTATAAAAATCTATTATTTCCTCTTCCAATTGTCTTCTCTCCTCCTCAAGTTTCATTGTCTCCTCTTGTTGGACTCTTTTAAGATGCTCAAACTTGTCCTGTAGCTGTGAAACAAATGTGAAGTTGTGACTCAAAGCACACTATGGTGGCACATCCCCAGGATCACGCTTGTCTTTTTTTCTGATTATCAAACATATCCTAATTATCAGAGTAGAGCTTGACCTTAATAACAGTCTCAAAAAATTGTTTTTAAATTAAAAATTCAGATATGAAACTTCTTTCTTGATTTTAATTTTAAATATGTCCTCACTGAAATAAATATAATAAAACCTACAGCTATGAATAACACTTAATTTTTACTTTTTTTAATGAGGTGTATTTTCTCACTCTACATTTCCCCACACAAATCTCTTCAAATAAAATTTGATAGATCCATGCTCACTGAAAATGCATACATTAAAATATAGCAGGGATTATGAAACATTTGTTGAGATTTTAATTGATAAAGACTTTTTGAAAGAAAGGCTGATAATTTCCTTGTTAAGTGAAATTAGCATAATGATAGAAAGAAATGAAAAACTTTAAGGACCTCATTCAGTTACATTTTATTTACTTGTGGGGTTTTATTTAATCTGCTTGACTTAAACCAGGTTAGCCATATGAAGGAATGATATGACCTTGGATTCCATTAGAGATAGGCCTGAATCTTTGATGTGAATTTATTCAACAACATAAAGATTGCTTGTATGCATCAGAGGAGGTATGATTTTTAAAGCTATGGCTTGTATGGCATAAAACTATGAAGGACAGGCTTATTTGCAGTTTAACTTTTTGAAGGGGCTTCTACTGCCACCATATTAATCATCTGGCTTATATGCCTGTGAAGAACACAAGCACAGTGTTAATACCAGTGGTTCTCAACCCTAGATGTCCATTAGAATTATTCAGTGAGCTTGTAAATCTCCAAGTGCTCAGGCTGCACACAGATCAATTACATCACACTAACACTGAAACCCAGGCATCAGTGCTTTTAAAAATTCCCCAGGTGATTTCAGTGTGCAGCAAATGTTGAGATCCATGATTGTAAATAAAGATGACTTTTCCCTCTGCTGGAGTCAGATATCTCTTGGAATTACATTTTCTGCCCTGAGAAGCAAATGAGCATCTAGATACAACGGCAAGAAGAATGATTGTAAAGGCTGGGGTTGTGAGAGTGTGGTGTCTATAAATGACAGCAAAAATCAATGAGAAAATGTTTTACTTAAAGATGGGAGGGTGACGGTAGAAATCAGAGAAAGATAAACTTCATCTTAACATGTAAACATTTCAAAAATTAACCATTTTGGTGAGAAACGAATTTTTTCCCACAACAGGTACAAGGCAAGGATGTCCCCTCTTACCACTCCTTTTCAACATTGTACTAGAAGTCTGCTAATTTAATAAGGCAAGAGAAGGAAATAAAAGGTATACAGATTGGGAAGGAAGACATAAAACTATGTTTATTCACAGATAACATGATCATCTATATAGAAAACCCAAAAGAATTGACAAAAAACTACTAGAATTAACTAGAGATTATAACAAGTTTGCAGGATACAAGTTTAATATACAAAAGCTAATTGCTTTCCTATATACCAGAAATGAACAAGTGGAACCTGAGAAGAATAACACAATGCCAACTACATTAGCACCCCCAGAAACGAAATACTTAGGTATAAATCTAACAAAATATATACAAGATCCATACGAGAAAAACTACAAAACCCTAATGAAAAAAATTGGAGAAGAACTAAACAAAATGAGAGATATTACATGATCATGGATAGAAAGACTCAACATTGTCAAGATGTCAATTCTTCCTGACCTTATCTAGAGATTCAGTGCCATCCCAATCAAAATGCCAGCAAGTTATTTTATAGATATCAAAAAATTTATTCTAAAGTTTATATGGCAAAACAGAAGACTCAGAAGAGTGAACACAATATTGAAGGAGAAAAACAAAGTTGGAGGACTGATGCTATCCAACTTTAAGATTGACTATAGTAATCTGACTAAAGCTACAGTAATCAAAACAGTGTGATATTGGTGAAAGAATAGAAAAATATATGAATGCAACAAAATAGAGAGCCTAGAAATAGATGAACATATAGTCCATTGATCTTTGGCAAAGGATCAAAGGCAACATAATGGAGGGAAGATAGTCTTTTCAAAAAGTGGTGCTGGAACAACTGCACATCCATGTGCAAAAAAATGAATCTAGACATAGACCTTACACTCTTCACAAAAATTAGCTAAATTGGATCATAGACTGAAAAGTAAAATAAAAAACTATAAAACTCCTAGAAGATAATGTAGGAGAAAACCTAGATGACCTTGGGTATGGTGACATCTTTTTTATGGTGATGTCTTTAGATATAACACTGAAGACATAATTCATGGAGGAAATAATTGATAAGCTGGGCTTTATTAAAATTAAAAACTTTTGCTCTGCTAAAGAAAAAGTCAAGAAAATTAGAAGACGAGTCACAACTGGGAGAAAATATTTACAGATCTGACATTGGAATGTTATCCAAAATATGCAAAGAACTCTTAAAATTTGGTAATAAGAAAAAAAAAAACCAACCTGAGTAAAAAATGGACCAAATACCTTAACAGACACCTCACCAAAGAAGATATACAGATGGCAAATAAGTATATAAAACTCTGCTCCATGTCATATGTCATCAGGGAAATGCAAATTAAAACAACAATGAGATGCCACTACACATCTTTTGGAATGGCCAAAATCCAGAACACTGACAATACCAAATGCTGGTGAGGATGCAGAGCAACAGGAAGTCACATACATTGCTGGTAGGAATGCAATATAGTACAGACACTTTGGTGTTTTCTTACAAAACTAAAAATGCTCCTGCCATGTGATCTAGCAATTGTGCTCCTTGGTAATTACCCAGAGGAGTTGGAACTTATGTCCACACAAAAATCTGCACATGGATGTCACTTTCATTGCCGAAACTTGGAAGCAGCCAAGCATCCTTCAGTAGATGAATGGATAAATAAATTGTAGTACATTCAGAGAATGGAATAATATTCAGTGTTAAAAAGAAATGAACTATCAAGCCATGAAAAGACATGGAGGGATCTTAAATACATGTTACTAAGTGAAAGAAGTCAATCTGAAAAGGCTACATACTGTATGGCTGTAACTATGACATTCCAGAAAAGGCAAAACTTTGGAAATAATAAAAAGATCTGTGGTTGCCAGGAATTGGGAAGAAGGGGTAAATAGGCAGAGTACAGAGAATTATTAGGCCAGCGAAACGTTCAATATGATATACTAATGGATATATGTCACTACACATTTGTTCAAACCTATAGAATGTACACCAAGAGTGTACACCAAGGTAAACTATGGACTTTGGGTGATTATGATGTGTCAATATAGGTTCATTCTTGGTAAAAAAAAATGTGCCATTCTGGTGAGTCTTATAGATAATGACATAAGCTATGCATGCATAAGAGCAGGAAGTATACGGGAAATCTCGGTACCTTCCTCTCAATTTTGTTAGGAAGACAAAATTGTTCTAACTATATAATTTTTAAATTTGTTAAATTGTATATTTTAAATATGTGCAGTTATTTCAATTAGCTTTCAATAATGCTGTTTTTAAAAAAGATTAAATTGAGACTTTCTCATAAGTAAGAGGATTCAGCAGTATGTTATTAATGTGATTTATGATATTTACACATTAAAAGAGAAAATCATCATCTTAGTAGATATAAAATGTCGGTTTATACTGAGAATAGGATAAAAAATATCTTAATATGGGAAAAACATCCACCAGACTACATCATACTTTATGGTGAAATATTAAAAATATTTCTAATAAGTCAGCAAAAAACCCCAGCCTGGGGTCTATTCTCCTTGAAGTCACAACCTATGCAATAGAATAAGAAAAATAAATAAGCAATATAAATGTTGGTTACAAAAACATAGAAGTGTCACTAACTTGTAAATACTATGATTATGTAAATAAATAACAAAATAATTGAAAACTGTTAGGACTAATAAAAATAAAAACTTTCCTGCTCTCTTGAAATAATCAATTTCAATATAAAAAAGAAAAGGCTGTTCCGTTTGTAATAGCAAGGATAACTTTAAAGATGCTAAGAATAACCTTAACAAAATATGAGAAAGACCTATATACATTCTAAATAATTTTTCTGAGGAACATGAAAGTGTATCCTAAATAAATAGAGATGAATATAGTATCCCTGTGGTAAGTCACAATATTGGTAAAGATGTTATTCTATGGAAATTAGCCTATCAAGTCAGTGCAATCTCAATCAAAATCCAACAGGATCTTTTAAGGAACTTGATAATAGATCTAAAATCTGAAAAACATAATATGCAAGGATAGCCAAGAAAATTTGGCAACACTGGAAGATGAGAGGAGAGACTTGCCTTAATAGGTAGCAAAACAAACTTGTAAAGCTGTGATAATTAAAATTCAGTTGCACTAAAACAGAATAAAAAATATATATCCATGAAACAGAAAAGAGGGTCCAGAAATAAACCACCTATAGAAATTTAATGCTATACTATGATATGTAGCATTTCAAATCCACTAGAGAGGATGGACTACTCAAACGATACTTGTATGATTGGCTACCAATCTGTAAGAAAAAATACAAAACTAAATCCCAAATGTAAAAAACAAATCTATAAAAATATTAGAAGAAAACATAAGAATATACATTTTTACCCTTCAAGTAAGTAAAGCCTTCTTAGGCAATAGAAAAAATACAAAGGTTATAAATGACAAGACTAGTACATTTTGACCATATCGAGGTATAAAATTTCTATTGAACAAAGGACATTGTAAATAAAGCTGAAAGACAGGAGACATTAAGAGAAATATTGCAAATATTTATAAAACGAGCACTCTCTACAATATATAAAGAATTATAGATTAATAGGAGAAAGGCTAATGGAAACACTATAAACAGACTGGCGATTCTCTGAAAAAATACAAGCAATAGATTAAAATATAAAAAGATACCAAACTCTCTAACAGTGTGGGATACGTACAAACTTAACAGTTTTTAAGTATTTGAAAATTTTAAAGATGTAAGTTTGAATTTTGGCTAATCCATCTGCTAGGTGTGATTAGAAAGTTTACTTTAACCTCTGTGATCCTCCACTTTCCTTGTCAGTTAATCAGAATTGTTGTTTACTTATCACATTTTAAATAATTAAGTTGTTCCTTTTCAGAACACGCCAGATGGCCTGTTTCCCTGTCACTTTGTTCTGTATCGATGCCTTTAGAATCTTGGTTGTTTTATTTCTACCAGAAATCCATTCACTTCTTTTCACAGGCATTATTAAACCCTGTTAAGAAACTCTGCTACTCCTAACTTTGCACAAGCAATTTTAGGCTGTGGTTGGTTCTCCCTGAGAGGACATATGATTGAGGAATGGGAGAAAAACTGATCTCCAGAGAGCAAAATTAAAGCAGACGTACAGAAATAAGTATCATAACTAAGGGGAATGAGGTAGGGGAGAAATGGAAAATTTAAATGGTTGATTTGGTTTCTGGTTACTTCCTACTCTGGGTTGAAGTCCTCAAGAGATCCAGCTATGTTTCCTAATCTTGGATGCCATGAGATACCCTTGAATACTTCCAAAATACCTTCCTTTATACCTAAGCTAAAGAAATTTCTATTACTTATTGTTCAATTGTCCCTGACTGAGACATCTGGTTCACAGCACCTAGTCATTATATTTTTTCTATGGAAAAGGATGTTTATGTTCCAATTTACCTGCTAAAACTAAATGTTCTTAAGTTGAAACCAGATGCACTTGAGAGAAAGATATTTATGATTGCAAATATATTCCTTTGTCAAAAATGTATTGTGGCAAATAATCAAAACTATATTGGTAGCCTCTTTTTCCATTTCTTTGGAAACAGATTGGAATGAAATAAAAAAGGCATCCACATAAGTCACCAACTAAAAGTTCTCTAATTACTCAAGGCTTGCACTAGTCAATATTTACCTGCTTATTTATAAAAGTGAAGAAAATTTTCTAATGCAGTGGTAGCGTTAGAAATTCCACGACTCTTTACAGAAGTCAATAGCTTAAACTTGTTATAAATTAAACTTTATGCATAAAAACTCAAATTATAAATAAAATAAAGGTTAAAAAGTTAAAAAAATTATTTTAAGGGTTATTTAAAAAAAATTCTCCAAATTCTCTATAAAAAATAAAATTACAGATTTTTTTAAAGGTTGTATTCAAAGCCTATATGGTAAATAGCTATTTTTTGAAGAATACCATCAACTAAACCCTTGAGATTAAAATCCTCAGATCAATAGGACATCTAAAAATGAATACAGATTATATTAAACTAGCAGTACTTGCCTCTTTTTCAGCTTCTTTGAATGTTGTTTCTTTCTCCTTTACTCGCTGCATAAACTTCTGTTTCAACTCTTCTTCTTCCCTCTGACATTGATCAGAGAACTCCTGTCTTTTGGCTTCATAGATTTCTTGAAAACTAAAAAGTAATTTTTATTACTGTCATATTAAAATTTTAATATAAATAAACATGTAAAAATGTATATTGTACGTTACGTCCCATATAAAGACATTTTCCAATATTCTTTCTATGTCATTAGATGTAAAAAAGTGAGGTACAATATTAAGTACAAGTATACAGAAAATATATAACAAGAATACTAGAATTTTGAAACACTTACATTAGTGGTTTCTCATTGCCACCACTTATCACGTCTTCACATCTTTTGACAATAAAATTTGGGGAAACTTCTAAATTGTAAAGTTCTCAAAATACTTAAAATAAAGCCAGGCATCTTTCAAAACATGATTTATTTAAGACAGCCAGTTCCATCTTGGTTGTCTTCCAAGTACCATAACTGATATAACTGGATTATACTACACTGTCATACTTTTGCAGCACAAATCCTATTCCTTTCCAATATAGCTAAATACACCCACCCTAAAACTATTTTTAGCTGACTTCCATGTCTTCTCTTTCCTCAATCCAATCCTCCATCCAGTCCTTACTATCTTTTGCCATCCTTCTCAATATCCTTTGCCGTCATTTGTCAATCTTTGCTAATATTTGCAAACCTCCTTCCTGAGCTTCTGTTTCATATAAAATACAAAAATAGAAACAATGTTTTTCTTTTGGATACACATTTCAGCATATACACACATTTCAGCATATAAATGAGCCCTTGCATTATGTTGCTCCTACTAACTCTCTCCATCTAAGTCTGAAGATGATTAAAAAACATAAAATTCAGGATGGCCCAGGATGTGAAAAGTAGTTATTCTCATTCCCAAATTATTGTATCTCATTGTAGGGGATTTCTAAATCACACATTACCGTTTTCTAGCAAGATCTCCACTCACCTAACTGGCTGGTTGTCTGGGCCCACATCGGTAAAGCCCATTTTCTGCAGTTTGCAGCACCTATAATGTTCATAGTGCCAAGTGTGGGTTTGTTCTTTCAGGTCTTCCATATTTGTATTAAGAAGAATATCCCGGAGCTTAACAAAGTCGGAGTGATTTTCATTTTCCACTAGGCAAAAAAATAATAAAGCCACAACACTCATTATCAATCCCTGGCGCTCAATAAGTATTCTTGAATGAATGCATGCATAAAAAACACATTTAAAATAACAGCTAAGAGATCATTCTGGTTAATAGTTATAATTTTTTTTAATCATGGGACTATGGTTGTACATACCAATTATAGGCACAGTGTATTTATAGACCAGGAAATTTGCTTTAAATTTATTAGCCAAAGAATAAATATGAAACAATGAAATAACATTATATTATATTAATATGTGGTGTAGGTTTTCATTAATAATTATTTTAAAATAATTATTATTATTTCATTTTATATTTAATACTATGTTAAATACATTTAATAATATATTATTTCATTAACAAATAATTTTAAAATTAGCATTTTACAAACTACTCTCAAGGTATTTCACAGAGTGTTAGTAGAGAATGTAATAGTTTTACTAAAGTAAATAATTTCATTAAACTAAATCCTGCTAACATGAAGGCCTTAACAATTGTGCATGCTTTTATTATCAAATTTTATTTATACATCATGAGACTTAAATAGTCAATATTCAAAATCAATCAATAAATTCACATGGCTTTCTCCTATGTTTGTCATATCCAGAAAACTGAGCACAATATATTGTTTATTGTGTAAGATACTGTAACCAAATTTTAATATTCATTAAAATATGTTTTTAATTTGGTTCATAAATTTAAGAATTTCTAATATATCAGTTAAAAAACTAGTATGGGTAGAGATAATCCAATTCCCAATAATTAGTATCACAAGTATATGAACCAGACGATAAATGACTGCCTACTACAATATTCCAACTGATTAGGATACTAGATAATTAATTTAAGTGTCTAGGTATAATTTATCCAAAGGTAAATTATATTTCTTTATTTAAAAAATAGTTTACCATCCCTTTTCCTAGGGACTATTTAAAAATGCTTTATAAATTAGGTAGTAGTTAATTTATGTAACATATTTTAAACACTAGTATATATGCTTCAGTGTTGTTCAAAGTTCTTTTGTTCAAAGCACTTTCCAACATTTTGAATGTGATGGTGTATGTATACAGAAATAATATGCATACGGTAGATTAGGGTAAATGAAGAAGTTCTGCTCAGCCTCTGTGGATTTTTGCCTAAAGCACCATCCAGCAAATTCCTATGAGAATGAATCATAGTCAAAGTAAGCATTAACTTAAGTGAAACAGAATATGTGCTTCTTATTAGTAACTGTTAATTTAATGTTTGGCGAGAGTTACCAATATTGGCTCAAGTTAAAATGATATTTTGAGACTACGAGACTATATATATATAAAATTATTCCAGAGCAAGGCTGCTCACTTTCATCATATTTACCTTGTAAAACTCCCCAAGGGTACTGACGGCCTCTGACCATCCTTTTTCCAACTTTCACTTCATCCGTACTCCCTACTACAGCAAAAGGTAAGTGTCCCTAGAAAGTAAGAATAATTTTAATCATGTTCCCTTAAACGAATATGGCTTACTTTGTTGCTCTTCTGTTATGAAAATAACAGAGACAAAAATATCATAATAAATTTATTCAAGCAAAGGATATACCCTGCCTCAGATTTTATGACTTGGCAATAAATGGATTTATGCAACCATCTGTGTCAGGCCATGCACACAATTAAAAATTATCTACTGAGTAGAGCCAAAGCAAAGCATTCTGCTGTAGGGAATACAAAGAAAAAAGATTTTTAGTAGACATGTTTTTCTCATGTTATCTTTACCCTAAAACACAAAGATAATGTCAAAGAAATGATATGCAAGTAACTTTTAACTCCAATATAAAAGTTAAAAGACAAAAGTATTGAGAATAATTATAACTATAGTAACTATAGTTACTATAGTACTAATAAATAGTACTACAAATGTCAATAAATTCTAAATATAATTAAAATTTCACTCTGGGTGGTGAGAGTCAGGGGCAGTCTGAAAAATGGGGTGCAACCCAAGAAAGACTTGGGAAGATGATAAGCAAAGTAGGAAGGGCAATCATAGGTAAGGACAAGGTTTTGAACAGGATACAGAAGCAGAAATATGCAAGATAGATTCATTATTTGTCAGAAGTTATATAGATTTTCTATCTGAATAGAAGCATTAATATACACGAAATATCTGGGGTAAATATTATGTTAAATATTTAATAATTAACAGTAGTTAGTCTATTAACTGGTTTTTATAAAAAATTATTCTATACGAGTTCCTAAAAGTACAGTTAGATAGGAGGGGCCAAAATCTTTAAGACAATATCTAAAGAAAATATAACACAGAAGAATAAATAAAAATTTTACATTAGTCAGCTTTTCAATTCAGACGTCTATTTAGTTTTTGATATCATAAATGGGATATGAAAAATAAGAAAAGAGAAATGAAAGAAATGGAATTAATATTTATCTATTGTCTGTTACATTCTAGACCATATGTGTCAGGCACTTCACAAAGATTCTGGCATTTATACCTCAAAAGAGGTATCAGTGATCCCATAGTGTAGATAAGTTAACAGTCTCAGAGAGGATAGGAATTGTACAGGATCTTATGGTTTTAAGTAGAGAAGCTAGGATTGAAATCTAAGTCTATCTAACTACAAAGTTTATCTTTCAAAGCATAATATGATATTTTAGATATTTATTAGCATGAAGGAATTTATTAGCAGAAAAGAAATTTATAAAGAATTTAGTCATCCAGTGTTGCCTCATACCACAATAAGAGAAAGACAGTAAAGCATTTCTCGTTCGGTTCCCATCTATTTGTCCCTGAGACTAAGTTTCTGGCAGGTGCAGTTGAGAGAAAAGTCTCCCTTTTACCTCTCAAGCCCCATTTGTGTAATAGAGTCTCCACCTTGGGTACAGCACATGGAGAAGACTGGGGCCTTGATCATCCTTGCCCCCACATGTGAGGCAGTGGCTCCATTCCTGGTGGTGGAAGAACCTCAAGCTGCTGCCTCTCCCCACTGAGCACTCAGTTATTAGAGTGGGCTGACACTCAGAAAAAAACCTTTCCAATGTCCCCAGCTCCAATTCCAAAGCCCTACCTCAGAGATGTTTCCTGGAGGGAGGAGCAGGCCATAAGACAGAGAGCATCTAATATCTTCCTAGAAGAGCTAACTTAATTTGCAACAGAGGGTAGAGAAAAAGAAGACTAAGGGCACTGTGAAAAACAGTGGAGCAGACCTCTGGTTTCTTTCTGGCATGCAAAGAGCTTGGAAGTTATCATTCCTGTCCAAACACTAAGAAAAAGGCTGAACAAAATGAAATCAACTAGAAATCAATAGCAGAAGGAAAAATAGAAAAACTACAAATATGTGGAAACTAAATAACATAGTCTTTTTTTTGTGTGTGAGGAAGATCAGCCCTGAGCTAACATCCATGCTAATCCTCCTCTTTTTGCTGAGGAAGACCGGCTCTGAGCTAACATCTATTGCCAATCCTCCTCCTTTTTTTTCCCCAAAGCCCCAGTAGATAGTTGTATGTCATAGCTGCACAACCTTCTAGTTGCTGTATGTGGGACGCAGCCTCAGCATGGCCAGAGAAGTGGTGCGTTGGTGCGCACCAGGGATATGAACCCAGGCCGCCAGTAGTGGAGCACACACACTTAACCACTAAGCCATGGGGCCAGCCCCAATAATGTAGTCTTAAACAACCAATGGGTGAAAGAAAAAAACACAAAATAAATTAGAAAATATACTCAGACAAACAAAAAGGAAAACACAACATACCAAAACTTATGAGATACAGTCAAAGCACTATTAAGAGAGAAGTGTATAGCTTTAAATGCATTAAAAAGAAAAAAGATCTCAAATCAACAACCTAAGTTTACGACTCAAGAAACTAGAAAAACAACAAACAAAACCTAAAACTAGCACAAGGAATGAAGTAATAAACATTAGAACAGAGATATAGAAAATAGAAAAAATCAACAAAAGTTCGTTTTTGAAAAGATCAATGAAATTGACTAGTCCTTAGCAAGATTAAGAAAAAAAGAAAAAGAATGAAGACTCAAACAAAATCTGTAATGAAAAGAGGGACATTACAACTGATGTCACAGGAAAAAAATGATTATAATACAAAGTGGATAATCTACAAGACATGGACAAATTCCTAGAAACACATAACCTACCAAGACGAGATCATGAAGAAATACAAAAAGTGAACAGACCTAAAATAAGTAGGAAGATTGAATCAGTAATCAAAACCTATCAGAAAAGAAAAGCTCAGGACCAGATGGCTTTACTAAAGAATTCTATCACACATTTACAGAAGAATTAACTCCACTGTCTACAATTCTCCTGAAACTCTTGCTAAAATACTGGAGAGGAAGAAACACTTCCAAACTTCCAAATGCTTGCCTGAGGCAAGCATTGACTTAATTCCAAAGCCAGACAAAGTCACTGAAAGGAAAGAAAGCTACAGACTAAAATCTCTGATGGATATTGATGCAAAAATCATAAACAAAATACTGGCACTCTGAATTCAATGGTATATTAAGGTATTATACACAATTATATCAAACACAATTGTGTATGCCATAATTGTGTATAATACAATAGGATTAATTCCTGGAATGCAAGAATGGTTCATCATATGAAAATCAATTAATGTAATACACCACATTGACAAAATGAAGGACAGAAACCACATGCATAAAAACATTTGACAAAATTCAACACTCTTATAACAAGAAAACTCAACAAACCAGGAATAGATGGAAATTACTTCAATATAACAAAGTTCATTTATGAAAAACCCACAACATCAAACTCAACAGTGCAAAGCTGAAAGTTTTCTCTCTAATATCCAGAACAAGACAGGGATGCCCACTCTCACCTCTCCTATTCAACCTAGTACTGGAAGTGCTAGCCAGAGAAATTAGGTAAAAAAATGAAAAAATAAAAATACAAGGCATACAAATCATAAATAAACAAGTAAAGCTATCTCTGTTCTCAGATGACATGATCTTTTTAAATATATTTTTAATTGAGATATAATTGACACATAACATTATGTTAGTTTCAGGTGTACAACATGATATTTGAATATATTGTGAAATAATCACCATTATTCTTCACATTAGTCTTCACAATATGGTGAAATAAGTCGAGTTAACATCCATCACCACACATAGTTACAATTTTTTTCTTGTGATGAGATCTTTTAAGATCTTCTCTCTTAGCAACTTTCAAATACAGAATACAGTATTATTAACTATAGTCACCATGCTGTACATCACATCCCTAGGACTTACTTATTTTATAACTGGAAGTTTGTACTGTTTGACCACTTTCACCTATTTTACCCACTCCCACGTCACCTCTGGCAACCACCAATCTATTCTCTGTACCTAAGAGTTCAGGGTTTTTTTGTTTGTTTGTCTTTTGGGTCCCACATATAAGTGAGATCATATGTCGTTTGTCTTTCTCTGGTCTGACTTATTACATTTAGTATAATGCCCTCAAGGCCCATCAGTGTTGTCACAAATGGCAAGATTTTATTCTTTTTATGGATGAATAATATTCCATTATGTGTATATGTATATATATGCCACATTTTCTTTATCCATTTATCCATCGTTGGACACTTAGATTGCTTCCATGTCTTGGCTACTGTAAAAAAAAAAAGCTTCAGTGAAAGGTAGGTGCAGATATCTTTAAGAATTAGTGTTTTCATTTTCTTCTGGTAAATACCCAGATGTGGAATTGCTAGATTATATGGTAATTCTAGTTTTAATTTTTTGAGAAAACTTCATAATGTTTTCCATAGTGGCAAAAAGAATTTCCATTTCCACCAACAGTGCACAAGGTTCCCTTTTCACCACATTCTCACCGACACTTGTTATTTCTTGTCTTTTTGATAATAGCCATTCTAACAGGTGTGAGGTGATATCTCATTGTGGTTTGATGTGTATTTCCATGATGATTGGTGATGTTGAGCACCTTTTCATGTACCTGTTGTCTTCTTTGGAAAAATGTCTATTCAGGTACTTTTCCCATTATTTAATTGGATTATTTTCTTTCTATTGAGTTGTATGAGTTCTTTATATATTTTGGGTATTAACTCTTGATCAGATATATCATTTGCAAATATTTTCTCTCATTCAGTAGGTTGCCTTATCATTTTGTTGATGGTTTGCTTTACTGTGCAGAACCTCTTCAGTTTGATGTAGTCCCACTTGTTTATCTGTGTTTTTGATGTCAAATCCAAAAAATCATCATGAAGATGAATGTCAAAGAACTTACTACTTATGTTTTCTTCCAGGAGTTTTATGGTTTCAGGTCTTATGTTCAAATCTTTAATCCATTTTGTGTTAATTTTTGTGTATGGTGTAAGATAGTGGTCCAATTTTAGTCTTCTGCATGTGGCTGTCCAGTTTGTCCAACACCATTTATTGAAGAGACTGTCCTTGCCCCATTGTATATTCTTGGCTCCTTTGTGTTAAGTTAATTGAGCATATATGCATGGATTTATTTCTGGGCTCTATATGCTGTTCCATTTATCCCCATGTCTTTTTTTATGCCAATACTATATTGTTTTGATTACTATAACTTTGTAATGAGTTTGAACTCAGGAAGCATGATGCCTTCAACTTTGTTCTTCTTTCTCAAGATTGCTTTGGCTATTCAAATTCTTTGTGGTTCCATATAAATTTTAGGATTGTTTGTTCTGTTACTGTTAAAACTGCCATAGGAATTTTTGTAGGGTTAGCATTGAATCTGTAGATTGCTTTGGGTAGTATGGACATTTTAATACTATTAAGTCTTCCAATCCACGAGCACAGAATATCTTCCCATTTATTTGTGGGTTCTTCACTTTCTTTTATCAATGTCTTACAGTTTTTGGTATGCAAGTCTTTCAACTACTTGGTTAAATTTATTCCTAAGTATTTTGTTATCTTAGATACAATTGCACATGGGATTGTTTTATTAATTTCTCTTTCTGATAGTTCATTATTAGTGTATAAGAACACAACTGATTTTTATATATTTATTTTTGTCCTGCAACTTTACTGAATTTGTTTATTGGTTCTAACATCATTTTGGTGGAGTCTTTAGGGTTTTCTATATATAAGATCATGTAACCTACAAATATTGACAGTTATACTTCTTCCTTTCTGAGTTGGATGTCTTTTATTTCCTTTTCTCGCATACTCGCTCTGGCTAGAACTTCTCTATACTATGTTGAATAAAAGGGGTAAGAGTGGGCATCCTTTTCTTCATCCTTATATGGAGGAAAAGCTTTCAGTTTTTCAACATTGAGTATGATGTTAGCTGTGGGCTTGTAATACATCGCCTTTATTATGTTGAGGTACATTCCCTTCATACCCATTTTGTTTTGTGAGGAAGATCAGCCCTGAGCTAACATCCATGCTAATCCTCCTCTTTTTGCCAAGGAAGACCGGCTCTGAGCTAACATCTTTTGCCAATCCTACTCCTTTTTTTTTCCCCCAAAGCCCCAGTAGATAGTTGTATGTCATAGTTTCACATCCTTCTAGTTGCTGTATGTGGGACCCAGCCTCAGCATGGCCAGAGAAGCTGTGCGTTGGTGTGCACCCGGGATCCAAACCTGGGCCGCCAGTAGTGGAGGGCACGCACTTAACTGCTAAGCCATGGGGCTGGCCCCCTCCATATCCATTTTATTGAGAACCTTTATCATGAATAAATGTTGAACTTTTTCAAGTGCTTTTTCTGCATCTATTGAGATGATCATATGATTTTTATCCTTCATTTTGTTAATGTGGTGTGACATGGTCTTACATGTAGACAACCTTAAATATTCCACAAAAAACTAATAAAACTAATAAATTAATTCAATAAAGTTGCAGAATACAAAATCAAAACTTAAAAATCAGTTGCATTTCTATACACTAATATGAACAATACAGAAAGGAAATTAAGAAAACAGTTCCATTTACAAGAGCATCAAAAAGAACAAAATACTTAGAAATGAACTTAACCAAAGAGGTGAAAGACTTGTACACTGAAAACAACAAAATGTTGCTAAAAGAGATTAAAGGATAAACACATGGAAAGGCATCCCATGTTCATGGATTGGAAGACTTAATATTGTTAAGATGTCCATACTGTCCAAAGTGATCTACAGATTCAATACAATCCCTATATAAATCCCAAATGGCATGTTTTGTCTTAACATAAAAAGTCAATCAAAAATTCATATGGAATCTTAACTGACTGAATAGCCAAAAAAATCTTGAAAAGGAAAAACAAGGTTGAAGTTTCATGCTTCCTGAATTCAAAACATATTACAAAGCAACAGTAATCAAAACAGATTGCTACTGGCATAAGGACAGACATATAGACCAATGGAATCATATAGAGAGCCGAGAATTAATCCTCATGTATTTGATCAAAAGAGCTTTGATAAAAGTGACAAAACAAATGCATTGGAAAAGGACAATCTCTTCAACATATGGTGCTGGGAAACTGATTTTCAACAGGCAAAAGAATAGAGTTGGCCTTATCTTACAACATATAAAAGTTAACACAAAGTCAATTAAAGACCTAAATATAAGATCAAAAACTATAAAACTACTAGAAGAAAACATAGGAGATGGATTTGGCATCAACTTCTTGGATAAGGTGTGAAAAGCACAGGCAACAAAAGCAAAAAAGACAAATGGGACTACATCAAAGTTGAAAACTCTGTGCATCAAAGTACGTAATCAACAGAGTAAAAAAGTCAATCTATGTAATGGGAGATAATATTTTCAAACCAAATCAAACAAGGGGTTAATATGTATAATATATAAATAATTCCTACAACTCAACAAAAATTAGTAAACATATTCTTAAATGGACAAAGAACTTAGACATTTCTCCAAAAATGAATACAAACGGTCAGTGAGTATATGAAAATTTTTTCAACATCACTAACAATTATAGAAATGCAAATCAAAACCCCAATGAGATATCCCTTCACATCCATTTAGATGGCTTCTATTAAAAAAAAAGACTATAACAAGGGTTGACAAAAATGTAGAAAAATTGAAGTCATTATGCATTGTTGGTGAGACTGTAAAATGATGCAACCATTATAAAAATCAGCATGGTTGTTCCTCCAAAAATTAAAAATAGAATTATCATATGATCCAATAATCCTCATTCTGGGAATATATCTGAAAGAATTGAAAGCAGGGTCTCAGAGAGATATTTGCTAGTCATGTTAATTGCAGCATTATTCACAATAGCCAACAGGTGGCTATTTGTAAATAGCCAAATGTCCATCAATGAATGGATAAACAAAATGTGGTATATACATACAATGGAATATTTTTTAGTCTTAAAAAGGAAAGAAATTCTGTCAAATGCTGCAACATGGGTGGACCTTGCGAACATTATGCTAAGTAAAATAAGCCAGTCACAGAAGACAAATAATATATGATTCCACTTATATGAGATGTCTAAAATAGTCAAATTCAGAAAACAGAAAGCAGGATGGTGGTTGCCAGGGCCTGAGGCAAGAGGTAAATGAAGAATTGTTGGTAACGGATATGCAATATTAAAATGTCATGGAAATCTCATTGAACAACAATGAGATTGCACTTAACAGTAAAAAAAGTTAAAAGAATAGAAATCATATGAAATATGCTCTCAGACCATAGTAGAATTAAAGTAGAAATCAATAACAAAGAAATAGCTGCAAAACTTGAAGATAAAGAAGATACTTTTATTTTATTTATGTTACTATTTATTTATTTATTTATTTTTATTTTATTGCGGTCACATTGGTTTATAACATTGTATAAATTTCAGGTGTACATAATTATACTTCTATTTCTGCACAGATTACATCATGTTCACCACTCAAATGCTAATTACAATCCATCACCACACACATGTGCCTAATCATCCCTTTTGCCCTCCTTCCACCCCCCTTCCCCTGTGGTAAACACCAATCCAATCTCTGTCTCTCTGTGTTAAGTAGATATTTTTAAATAACCCATGGATCAAGAGAAATTTTAAAGTATTTTGAACCAAATGAAAATAAAAATAAAAGTTAAGAAAATTTGTGTAGTGCAGTGAAACCAGCATTTACAGAGAAATTTATAATATTCAATGAATACATTAGAAAAGAAGAAAGACATAAATTAATAATCTAAACTTCTACTAGAAAAGAAGAAAAATGGAGAAATTACATCAAAAGCAAGCTGAAGAAAATAAATAAAAATTAGAGCAGAAGTCAATGAGGTTGAAACAGGAAATCAATAGAGAAAATCAGCAAAACCAAAAGCTAGTTCTTTGAAAATATCAAAAAAATATATATAAACCTTTACCTAGGTTAACCAAGAAAAAAAGAAAAGACACAAATTACTAATATCAGAAACAAAAATGGGGCCATCACTACTAATCCCATGTACATTAAAATGAAAATAATAGAATACATTGAACAATTTTATACCCACATATTTGATAACCTAGGTGAAACGAATCAATTCTTACTAATGTACACAAAGAGAAATAATCTGAATATGCCTTTATCTCTCAAAGAATTTGATTCAATGATTAATAAATTTCCAAAATTAGAAGCACCAGACAAAGACATGTTCACTAGTGAATTTTGCTGTTCATTTAAAGAATAAATTATACTATTTTCTAAAATCTTTTCCAGTAAATAGAAGCAAAGAGAATACTTCCTCATTCTATGTGGCCAGCATTATCTTAATACCAAAACAAAACAAAGACATTAAAAGAAAGGGAAACTACAGACCAATAACCCTGATGAAAATAAATGCAAAAATCTTCAACAAAATATCAGTAGATTGAATCCAACAGTGTATAAAATGAATTATACTCCATGACCAGCTGGGATTTGTTCCACTTGGATTGGATCAACATTTAAAAATCAATTAATATATCCATTATATCAACAGATTAATATAGCCTTTTTTTTTTTTTTTTTGTGAGAAGGACTAGACCTGAGCTAACATCCGATGCCAATCCTCCCCTTTTTTCCTTGAGGAAGATTGGCCCTGGGCTAACATCCGTGCCCATCCTCCTCTACTTTATATGGGACGCCGCCACAGCATGGCTTAGCAAGCAGTGCATCAGTGTGCACCCGGGATCCGAACCTGCGAACCCGGGCCGCCACAGCAGAGTGCGCGCACTTAACCACTGCGCCACCGGGCCAGCCCCAACAGGTTAATATAGAAAAACATATAATCATATCAATAAATGCATTTGACAAAAAGCATTTGAAAAAATCCAAGAGCCATGCATGATAAAATCTTTCAGCCAACTAGGAATAGCAGGGAAATTTCTTAACTTGATAAAGAACATCTGAAAAAAGCTACAGCCATTATCACACTTAATGGTGAAAAACTAGATGCGTTTCCACTTAAATTTCTGGAACTAATAAGCAATAACGACAAGTTTGCAGGCTACAAGGTTAATATACAAAAGTCAATTGCTTTCTCATATACTAGCAGTAAACAATTGGAATTTGAAATTAAAAATACAATATCACTATATTCCAAAATTTATTTCAAAAGGCAAAGGACCCAGAACCATCAACACAATATTGAAGAAGCACAAAGTTGGAGGACTGATACTACTTGACCTCAGGACTTGCTACAAAGATACAGTAATCGAGACAGTGTGGTAACAGCAAAAGAATAAACAAGTAGATAATGGAACAGAATAAAGAGCCCAGAAATATTCCCACACAAATGTAGTGAACTGATTTTTAATAAAGAAGCAAAGGCAATTCAATAGAGAAAAGATAGTCTTTTCAACAAATGCGCTGGAAGAACTGGACATCCACATGCAAAAAAAGAATCTATAAACAGACATTACATATCTCACAAAAATTAATTCAAATTGGATCATAGATCTATGGAATGTAGAACAAAAAAATGAAAACTAATGTATGCTAGGTACTTTAGTTAATAATGTATAAATATTGACACATCAATTGTAACAAATGTACCACACTAATGCATGATGTTAATAATAGGGAAAATCTCGGGGGGATGTGTCTTAAGAAGGTATATGGGAATGCTCTGTACTTTCTGCTCAATTTTTCTGTAAACCTTAAACTACTCAAAAAATAAAGTCTTTTAAATAATTTTTTAAAGGACAGAAAAGTTTGCACTGAAAGGCACTTGTGAGGTGAGATTTTAATAAAGGTTAAACTGTTTGACAGCTACTTTGCAGAGAAGAACTAAGTAATAAGACAGCTGGGAGGGACTCTCCTGGGCTTAGAACAAATATCAAATACTCATCTCAGAAACTATCCCTTAAAGGAACCACAATTTGGAGTGACATGAACAAGATGGTGAAATAGGAGTTCTGTGCCATAATCTCCCCACAGAAGCATAAATTTTGACAACCACTCATGGACAAGAGTGCTTTTGTAGGAATCCAGTTGTCCAATGGAGAAGTTCCAACACAGCATTGGAGCTGTGAATACATACTGAATAAATACTTAGAAGAAGGTAAGAACAATTTCACTTTACTCACATTGCCTCTTGCCTATGGTGGCCCAGGGCAGGGCCAAGTGACCCATGGGGCCCATGGTTTCTCTCATGGGGAAAGCAAGAGTGTAACGAGTGAGTGCCCAGCTTCCTAAGCCATGTGGGTACTATCCAAAAGGACCACTTCTGTCTGGCCCCTCTCAGAACACTGAGGTGAGTATCATGGATGAGTGATTGGGGGAAGCTGAGAGTGAGAAGAAAAGAATAGGAATGACTGTGTAAAGGGCATGGAACTCAATATAAGGCCATGGATCCTCCTAGCCACTTTGTGGAATTCCATCAGGAGGCTGGCTCATGAGTCATTTGGGATACCTTGCCTGTGTACCCCATCAACTGGCCCATGGGCATGCCAGCACTCAAGGTACCTCAGTCACAAGGCCAGTTACCAGGAGTGCCCCTGCAGAGAGCAAGTGCAAGACTTTGCAGACAGCTCATGAGCATGCACAGAAAGCTGATTCAACTCAGCAGGATTGGGAGAAGGCACAGAAATGTGAGATTTCAGGGCACCACCCTAGGGAAACAAACAGGAGGCTCTCAGAACATTACTGGCTTGGTGGGAATAAAAGAAGGTATACAATCTTAAGAACTCCCCCCAGAGGGAACAAGAGATGTGGAGCAGGAACATCCATAAAAAAAATATATGAGAAAGCCTCAGAAATCCTAGCTTAGATGACTGGCAAAGGTGTTTATATCCAGAAGGCAGTTAGTAAAGACTAGAGGAGGTGACTCCTTAAAATGAAAAGAAAAAAAAAAAAACAGGACTTTAAGTAACAAGAAAAATCAAAGACATATGACACCACCAAAGGAACAGAATAATTTTTGAGTAACCAATCTCAAAGAAATGAAGATCTATAAAGTGCAGGACAAAGAATTCAAAGTAATTGTCTTAATGGAGTTCAGCAAGCTGCAAATGGACAAAGATATACAACTCTATGAAATCTGGAAACAATACATGAACAAAAAGAGAATTCCAACAAAGAGATGGAAATCATAAAAATAATCAAACAGAAAATTGGAACTGATGAATAAAATAAATAAAATAAAATAATGCAATAAGAGCATTAATATCAGAGTTGATGAAGCAGAAGAATCAGTGAACTTGAAGACAAGTCATTTGAAATTATCCCATTGGAGAAGAAAAAGAAAAAAAGAACAAAAAGAAATGAAGGAAGAATATGGGATATATGGCACATCATAAGAAAATCCATATATGCATTATGGAAGTCACAGAAGAAGAGGAGAAAGAAAAACGAACAGAAATATTATTAAAGAAATAATGGCTGAAAATTTCCCAAATCTAAGGAAAGATTTGGACATCGAGGCACATAAAACTTAACAACTCCAAACAGACTGAACCCAAAAAGAGACGACACCAAGGCAGCTCTTTATAATAACATCCTTCAAAAATCAAAGAAAAAAAATTTTGAAAGCAGCAAGAGAAATCAAATTGTCACATACAAGGACACCCCAATAAGGGTATCAGAAAATTTCTCAGCAGAAACTTTGTAGGCCAGAACAGAGTGGATGATATATTCAAAGTGCTGAAGGAAAAAAAAAGCCAACTAAGAATACTTTAACCATGTTCACCACCCAAATACTAATTACAACCCATCACCACACACATGTGCCGAATTATCCCTTTCGCCATCCTCCCTCCCCACTTCCCCACTGTAATCTATGCAGAAATAGAAGTATAATGATGTACACCTGAAATTTATACAACGTTATAAACCAATGTTACTGCAATAAACAAAAAATTAAAAAAAAACAAAGAGTACTTTAACCAGAAAAGCTATCCTTCAGAAATGAAGGAGAGATAAAGACTTCTCCAGACAAACAAGAGCAGAGGATTTTATCGCTACTAGACCTGTCTTACGTAAAATGATAAAGGGAGTTCTTCAAGCTGAGACAAAAGGATGTTAATTAATAAAATGAAAACATATAAAGGATAAATTTCACTGGAAAATGTAAGTATCAAATTCAGATAGGAAACATAAGTCAAATTCAGATAATCTAATAATGTAAATAGTCAAATGTAAATCCCTTTAAACTCTAGTATACAAGTTAAAAGAACACAAGTAAAAAAACTTATAACTACAATAATTTGTTAATGGATACACAATATAAAATGATGTAAACTGTGACATCAAAAACAAAATGTTTGTGGGCAGTAAAAATGTAGAGTTTTGCATGATATAAGAGTTAACTTGTTATCAGCTTAAAACAGACTGTTATAACAATAAGATGTTTTATGTAACCCTTATGACAACTACAAAAAAACTATAGGATATACAAAAAAGATAAAGAAAAAGGAATCAAAGCATATTTCTATAGAAAATCATCAAATCAAAACAGAAACAAAAAGAGAGGAAGAAAGAAACAAAAGATCCACAAAACCCAAAAAGCAATTAACAAAATGGCAATAGAAGCCCTTACCTAGCGAAAAATACTTTAAATGTAAATTATTAGATTCTCTAACCAAAAGATATATAGTGGTTGAATGGATTAAAAAAAAAAAAAAGACCCATTGAAATGCTGCCTGCAAGTACCCACTTCTGCCTGAAGGACACACATAAGCTCAAAGTGAGGAAAATTGTTCCATGTAAATGGAAACCAAAAGACAGCAGAGGTGGAATACTTATATCAGACAAACTATACTTTAATTCAAAATATACAATAAGGACTAAGAAGGTCATTATACAATTACAAAAGGGGTCAATTCATCAAAAGGGTATTACAATTGTAAATCATCACAGCACCTAAATATATAAAGCAAATATTAATAGATCTAAAGGGAGAAATAGACAGCAGCACAATAATAGTAGGGGACTTCAATACTACACTTTCAACAAGGAATAAATCATCTACACAGAGAATCAATGAGAAACAGTGGACGTGAACTACAATTTAGACAAAATGGACCTAACAAATATATACAGAACATTCCATCCAACAGCAGTGAAATAGGCAGGAAGTTAGATATGAGCCGGGAGCAAGGTCACTCCACCAGGTGCAGCTTCCTCATTACTGGGCAGCAGCTCTTCGGATGTGCAACACTCCCCCTGACCACAAGGTCACTCCACCAGGTGCAGCGTCCTCATTACCAGGCAGTGGCTCTTCAGACGTGCAATGCTCCCCCCAACCCTGACCGAGAGTAGCCCCAAGCCTCATTTGCATTGTAGTTTTGACCCCCTCCTGCAGGGATCACCACCATGACAGTTCCAGAGATGCCTATGTAAGGAAAAATTCTCCCCCTCCCGACATGGAGGTGGAGACAATGCCCCAGTGTACCAAGGTTTTTTTGGATTTAACACCAAAAACAAAGGGACAAAAGAAGAAAAAAGCAACAAATGGGACTACATCAAACTAAAAAGCTTCTGTACAGCAAAGGAGACTATCAACAACATGAAAAGAAAACCTACAGAATGGAATAAAATATTCACAAATCATATTTCTGATTTGACACACGTTCCAATACGCTCACCTGCCCCTGAGACCCGAAATTCCAAAGCCACTGACCACCACAACTTCAGTGCAGTTGCTCCCCTCCAGCCTTCCCGCCCCTCCATTTGGGGGTATACTTTCACTTTGCTAATAAATCCTTCTCTGTTAAAACTTCTGCTGTGTCCACTCTCAAATTCTTTTGAGTCTGTGGATCGAGAACCTGGGACCTCACCACACCCATCTGACTGGTGCTGGTGACAGCAGTAGCTTAGAAATTCTTCTCAAGCACCAAGCAGCATTCTCCAGGAAGCTGATACGTTAGGTCACAAACAAGTTTTAAAATTTTTAAGAAGATTGAAATCATATCAAATATCTTTTCTAACCACATTGGTATAAAACTAAAAATTAATAATAGGAAGAAAACTGAAATCTTCACAAATGTGTGGAAATTAAAGAACACACTGTTGACCAATGGTCAAAGAATAAATAAGAAGGGAAATCAAAAAACATCTGGAAACATCAAAACATATGTGATACAGGAAAAGTAGTTCTAAGAGGGAAGTATATTGGTCAACTTGATGTTGTTTCATAAATTTCTTAAGCTATCTTCACTCTTTTTCATTCTTTTTTCTTTTTTCTTCTGTGATTGGGTGAATTCCACTACCCATGGATATAATGATGGTTTAACATTCACAAATCAATGTGATATGCCACATTAACAAAATGAAGGAAAAAAATCATATGATCATCTCAATAGATGCAGAAAAACATTTGACAAAATTCAACATCCATTTATGATAACTCTCAACAAAGTGGGTATAGATGAAATGTACTGCAACATAATAAAGGTCATATGTGACAATCCCACAGTTAACGTCATACCCAATGATGAAAAGTTGAAACCTTTTCATCTAAGATCAGGAACAAGGATGCCCACTCTCACCACTTGCATCAACATAGTATTGGAAGTCCCAGACAGAGAAATTAGGCAATAAAAGGCATACAAATGGGAAAGGAAGAAGTAAAACTGTCTCTCTTTGCAGATGACATGATTTTATATACAGAAAACCCTAAACTCCACCAAAACACTATTAGAACTAATAAATGAATTCAGTGAAGTTGCAGGATAAAAAGAAAATATAAAAAATTTAGTTGTATTTCTATACATTAATAACAAGCTATCAGAAAGAGAAATTAAGAAGATAAACCCATTTAAAATTGCAATGAAAAGGATAAAATTTTAGGAATAAATTTAATCAAGGAGGTGAAAGATAAGTACCTTGAAAATTATAAGACATTGCTAAAAGGAAACTGAAGAACACACAAACAAATGGAAAGATGTTCCATGTTCATGAATTGGAAGTCTTAAGGCTAAAATGTCCATACTAACCAAGGCAATCTACAGATTCAATGCAATCCCCTTCAAGTTTCCAATAACATTTTTTACAGAAATAGAGCAAAAAATTTTAAAATTTGTATGGCTCCTCAAAGGACCCCCAAAGCCCAAACAATTTTGAGAAAGAACAAAGCTGGAGGTATGACATTTCTGATTTCAAACTATATTACAAATCTGTACTAACCAAAACAGTATGAAATTGGCATAAAAAGAGACACATAGATCAATGGAATAGATTATAGAGCCCAGACATATACCCATTCATATATGTTCAATTAATTTAACACAAAGGAGCCAAGGATATACAATGCAGAAAGGATAGTCTCTTCAATAAATGGTGTTGGGAAAAATAGCTACATGCGAAGAATTAAACTGGATCACTATTTTACATCATCCACAAAAATCAACTCAAAATGGATTAAATATTTGAGCATAAGACCTAAAACCGTAAGACTCCTCAAAAAAACAGGGATTAAGCTCCTTGACATCAGTGTACCAAGGTTTTTTTTGGATTTAACACCAAAAACAAAGGGACAAAAGAAGAAAAAAGCAACAAATGGGACTACATCAAACTAAAAAGTTTCTGTACAGCAAAGGAGACTATCAACAAAATGAAAAGAAAACCTACAGAATGGAATAAAATATTCACAAATCATATTTCTGATAAGAAGTTAATATCCAAAATGCATAAAAAACTCAATAGCAAAAAACTAAATAATCTCATTTTAAAATGGGCAGAGGAACTGAACATTTTTCCAATGAAAACATACAAATGGACAACAGGTACACAAAAACGTGCTCAACATCACTAATAATAAGGGAAATTCAAATGAAAACTATGATGAGATTTCACCACAGACCTGGTAGAATGGGAATTATCAAAGAGATAACAAGTGCTGGTGTATTGCAGAATAAAGGGACTCTTTGTGCGTTGTTGGGGAAATGTAAATTGGTACAGCCACCTGGAAAACACTATGGATGTTACTCAAAAAATTAAAAATAGAACTACCATATGATACAGCAATTCCTCTTCTAGGTATTTATCTGAAGAAAATGAAATCACTATATTGCAGCATCCCACGTTTATTGCAGTATTATTTACAATATTTATAATATTGTAAATTTACATTATTTACAATAGCCAAGCCATGGAAACAACTTAAGTGTTCATCAACAGAGGAATGGATAGAGAAAATGTGGTATTTATAAACAATTGAATAATATTCAGACATATAAAAGACAGAAATCCCATTATTTGCAATGACATGGATGGATCCTGGGGGCATTATGCTAAATGAAATAGGTAAGACAAAGAAAGACAATTACTGTATGATCTCACTTATATGTAGAATCTAAAAAAAAAAAATCAAACTCATAGAAAGAGATCAGATTGGTGGTAGCTGGAGGCTGAGGGTGAGGGATGAACAAGATGGGTGAAGGTGGTCAAAATGTACAAACTTCCAGTTATAAGATAAATAAGTCGTGGAGATGTAATGTACAGTATGGTGACTATACTTAACAGTACTAAATTGTATATTGGTATTTTCTAAGAAAGTAGATCTCATCACCAGAAATAAAATATGTGACTATGTGTGGTGATGGATGTTAAATAAAGTTACTATGGCAATCGTTTTGCAATATATACATATATCAAATCATTATGTGATACACGTAAAACTAATACAATGTTATATGTCAATTATATACCAATTAAAGAAGAAAAGAAAAATCTCAATAAACAACTTAACTTTACACATCTAGAAACTAGAAACACATTAAGAACTAGAAATAGAATAATCAACTGAACCAAAAGGTAGCAGAAAGAAGGAAATAACAAAGATCGTAGCAGAAATAAGTGATGTGGAGACTGTAAAAAAATAGAAAAGATCAAGGAAACTAAGCTGTAGTTTTTGAAATGGTAAAGAAAATTAACAAACTTTTGCCTAGAAAAAAAAAAAAAGAAGACTCAAATAAATAAAACTATAAATGAAAGAGGAGACATTACAATTGATACCCCAGAAATAGTAATGCTCCATAAGAGATTACTATCACCATTTATACACCAATTGAATAACCTAAATGAAATGGATAAAAACCTAAAAACATACAATCTATCAAGACTGAATCACGAAGAAAGGGAAAATCTGAAAGCACCAAAAATGGGTAAGGAGATTGGATCAGTAGTCAATAACCTCCCAACAAAGAAATGCTTAAGACAAGATTACCTCACTGGTGAATTCTATCAAACATTTAAAGGTTTAATACCAATCCTTCTAAAACTCTTCAAAAAATTGTAGAGGAAGGAGCACTTCCAAATTCATTATACATTTCCCTGACACAAAAGCCAGAAAAGGACACTATGGGAAAAAATTACAGGTCAAGATCCCAGATGAACATAGATGCAAAAATCCTTAAGAATACCAACAAATTGAATTCAACAGTTCATTAAAAGGTTTATACAATATGATCAATTAGGATTTATCCCAAAGATGCAAGAATGGTTCACTATTTGCAAATCAATCATTGTGATATACAACATTAACAAAATGAAGGATAAAATTATATGATTAATATAATTATCATTGTAATTATACATGATTACATATATAATTGATTATCATATATCATATAATCAAATATATGATTATAATTATATATCTTACTACAATTAATCTGATTATAGTTAGTAAGGTACTGTGTACCTGAAATTTGCCTAGAGAGTAGATATCAAGTGTTCTCAACAAAAAAAAGGCAACTCTGTGAGGTGATAAATATATTAATTAGCTTGATTGTGGTAATCATTTCACTATACATACTGATATGAAAACATCATGTAGTACACCTAAAATATTTACAATTTTTATTTGTCAATCAAATATTAATAAAGCTGCTTACAAAAGAAACAACTGCTAAGGACAGAGCTTTCACTGAGAAGGGATGGCAGTCTTGCCTGGGAAGCTTTGTCTTGTCAGCAGGGTTAGTGTCTGAACAGAAAGCTCACTAAAAGACAGAAATTAAGCAAATAGTTAAAGAAGCCTATGTAGGCAGAACAAAGAGAAGATTAACACAGCCAGTGAATCTGAAGCCCAGCCCTTGATATGGGCTGAATAATTTCCCCCTCAAAATTCACATGTTGAAGCCCTAAACCACAATATCTCAGAATATAACTATATTTGGAAATAGGATCTCTACAGAGGTGATTAAGTTAAAAATGAGGACATTAGTCTGGGCCCTAACACAATGTGACTGGTGTCCTTATAAGAAGAGGAAATTTGGACACATAGAGATGCCAGTGGTACTTGTGCACAGAGGAAATACCATGTGAGGACACAGCAAGAGAGGGGCCAGATGAAAGGAAAGAGGCCTCAGAAGAAACCAAATCTGCCAAGTCCAAGAGTTTGAGAAAATAAATTTCTCTTGATTAAGCAAAAAAAAAAAAAAAAAAAGAGCCATAATTTGATTTGATCAATTTTAGAGCAATTTATATCATAGAGCAATGTTGAAAACAATTTAGCAATCAGTTGGCAATTAGTTGAGTTTACCATCTGAGTACAATCAAGAGAAGAGATGAAAAGAGCCATACCAAAACCAATGTCATTCCAGAGTGACTGTTGCCATACCAAAAGCTGTGCCTCTCTAAAGAGCAACATCAGAGGCTTAACATTGTAGGAGAAAAAGTAGATTTCACTAAAATAATTTGGCTATACAAATAACAATAACAAGCCCTATGCCAAAAGGGAGGACTACTACTCAGCATTGATACAATATATACATAAAATGTTTCACTTCCAACAAAATATTATGAAGAATGCAAAGAAACAGGAAAATACGACTTGTATATCAGAAAAAAAGCAGGTAACGGAAACTGTCTGTGAGATTGACCAGAAGTCAGATTTATCAGAAATAATGATTTCAAAATAACCATCATAACCATGTTCTTAGAACTAAAGAAAATCTAGATTAAAGAAGTAAAGAAGAGAGTGATGTCAACATCACGACAGAGTGAGTTGTTCCCTTTGTCTCTCCACTCTAAGTTACAAAGGATATTCATTAACCAACAGAGGATTCCCTAGACAGCACAAGTGGACACCTGAGAGATCCACGTAGTCATACATCTGAAGATGGTTGGACTGCATCCTCAGGAAGCAGTGGCACCCTCCCCCTTCCTGGTGACAGCAATTCAGGTCATGCATCCTCACATAGCAGCTGGCATAACTGTAAGTTGAGGCAGGGGCAGTCCGGCCCATATATGAGTGCTTTAGGAGTGGTATCCTGGCCTGCACAGGAGCACCCACCTTGCTGCAGTGACCCCACCCATGGGAATGCTCCCCACTGAGTGGCAGTGGCTCAGCCCCCACAATAGTGCCCCTCTCACCTAATGCAGCAGCTCAGCCAGTCTCCTGCTGAGCACAGAGGCTTTGCCTGCATGTGCATGACCCACCCAAACACAGAATCCCAGCCTGCACGTGTGTGACCTGCCCACGGAGCAGAGACCCTGCCTGCATGTGCACAACCAGCCCACTGAGTACAGAGATCCCATCCACATGAATGCAACCAGCCAAGCAGCTGCAGCCAGCCTTTCCAAATGCAGAGTGGCCCTACCAGAACAACTACCAGCAGTCGGGGCAGGATTAGAAAACACGGCTCCTTGTGGCAGTGTCCCACATACAAAATAGAGGAAGATTGGCACAGATGTTAGCTCAGGGACAATCTTTCCCAAACAAAAAGAGGAAGATTGGCAACAGATGTTAGCTCAGGGCCAATCTTCCTCACAATAAAAAAAGGAAAGAAAGAAAATACATCTTCTTCCTCCCCCAGCAGTGGAAGGTGGAATCTATGACCTGATACTACCACAAATGTGCTGGCAGAGGATCATTTCATCAAACAACATGAAGAGCTACAGTAACACTTCAGAGTAGAAGGAAAATGAGAAGTCTCCAGAAAACAATCCTGAAGTCACAGAAGTTTACAATCTAAATGATGGAGAATTAAAACTAATTGTCATAGAGAAACTCAATGAATTACAAGAAAACTCAGAGATAGTTCAATGAGCTCAGAAATAAAATTAATGACCAGAAAGAATACTTCACCGAAGAGATTAAAGCCCTTAAAAAAAAAAAAGTACAGAAATTCTGGATATGAAGATCACAATTAATGAGATAAAAAATAATCTAGAAAACATAAAAAATAGAGCTGACCTGATGGAAGACAGAATTAGTGACTTAGAAGATAGAAATATAGAAATGCTTCCAGTGGAGGAGGAGAAAGAACTAAGATTTTAAAAAATGAAGAAATTCTTTCCAACTCAAATAGGAAAATTAACATAAGGATTATAGGTATTCCAGAGGGATAAAGGAGCAGAGAGTTTATTCAAAGAAATAATAGCCGAGAACTTCCCAAACCTGGGGAAGGAACTGGACTTACAAGTACATAAAGCAAATAGAATTCCTAATTACATAAATGCAAAAAGACCTTCTCCAAAAGCCATCTAATAATAAAACTGGAAAAGTCAATGGCAAAGAAAAAATATTAAGGGCTGCAAGGCAGAAGAAAATAACATACAAAAGAACTGCCATCAGGCTTTCAGCAGATTTCTCAGCAGAAACCTCATAGGCTAGGAAAGAATGGAATGATATATTCAAAACACTGAAAGACAAAAACTTTCGGCCAAAACTACTTTATCCAGCAAAGCTATCCTTCACATATGATGGAGAAATAAAAGCTTTCCCAGATAAACAAAAGATGAGGGAGTTCATCTCCACTAGACTTGCCTTACAAGACATGATGAAGGAAGCCCTCACACCAGAAAAAAAAAAGGCAAAGGTTTACAATGCTTTGAGCAAGGAGTCTGTCTATTTAAGACAGACAAAATCAGAAAATTGGAGTTCTCTATCAGAAGAGGTTAGCAAACACTTAAGCATACCATATAAGATAAAAGGAAGGAAAGCATAAAAAACAACTATAAACACTTGAACTGTCATAAACTCATGACACAAAAAAGAATAATTTGTGACAACTATAAATCAGAAGGGGAAGAGGAAAAAGATGGAACCTGCTTAGGCTAATGGAGACAAGAGGTTATCAGAAATTGGACTATCTCATCCATGAGATCTTTTCTACAAATCTCATGGTAACCACTAAAAAAATCAGAGCAGAGCCATAATTCATATGTATAGAGAAAACTGAGAAAATCATCATAGGAAACCATCAAACAGAAATGGCAGACAGAAATAAAAGGCAAAAAAAACCATGGAAATATAGAACAACTGGAAAACAAGAGATAAAATGGAGTATTAAGCACTTATATGTCAATAATCTGTCTAAATGTAAATGGATCAAATTCTTCAATCAAAAAACACAGAGTGGCTGGATGGCTTAAAGAACAAGACCCAGCAATATGCTGCCTCCAGGAAACACATCTCAGCTCTAAAGACAAACATAGGCTCAGTGTGCAGGGATGGAGGGTGATACTCCAAGCAAATGGCAAGCAAAACAAAGCAGGTGTTCCCATACTTGTATCAGACAAAGCAGACTCCAAGATAAAAGAGACAATGAGACACAAAGTGGGGCAGTATATAATGATGAAAAGGACATTCCACAAAGAGGACATTACAGTTGTGAATATATATGCACCTAACACAGGAGCACCAAAGTATATAAAACAACTATTAACAGACCTAAAGGGAGAAATTGACAGCAACACAATAATAGTAGGGGACCTCAATAACCCACTTCCATCAATGGATACAAGATCAGACAGAAAATCAACAAGGAAACAGTGAACTTAAATGAAACACTGGTCCAGATGGACTTAATAGATATATATAGAACATTCCATCCAAAAATAGCAGAATACACATTCTTCCCAAGTGCACATGGAACATTCTCAAAGATAGACCTTATGCTGGGAAACAAGGCAACCTCAGTAAATTTAAGAAAATTGAAATCATTTTGAGAATCTTTTCCAACCACAATGCTATGAAACTAGAAATCACCTATAAGAAAAAGCTGGGAAAGTCACAAATATGGGGAGACTGCACAACATGCTACTGAACAACCATTGGATCAATGAAGAAATCAAAGGAGAAATTAAAAAATACCTGGAGACAAGTGAAAATGAAAACACAACATACCAACTCATGGGATGTAGCAAAACCAGTGCTAAGAGGGATGTAGCAAAACCATAGCAATGCAGGCCTACCTCAACAAACAAGAAAAATCTCAAATAAGTAATCTTAAACTACACCTAACAGAATTAGAAAAAGAAGAACAAAGTGTCAAATCAACAGAAGGAGGGAAATAATAAAAATAAGACCAGAAATAAATGAGATAGAGACTAAAAAAAAAAAAAAAAAAAAAGGATCAATGAAACAAAGAGCTTGTTCTTTGAAAAGATAAAGAAAATTGACAACCCTTAGCCCAACTCACTAAGAAAAAAAGAGAGAAGGCTCAAGTAAATAAAATTAGAAATGAAAGATGAGAAATTACAATGAATACTGCAGAAATACACAGGATTATAGGAGAATACTATGAAAAACTATATGCACACAAATTGGATAACCTAGAAAAAATAGATAAATTCTTAGACTTATACAACTTCCCAAAACTGAATCAAGAAGAAATAGAGAATATGAATAGACCAATCACAAGTAAAAAGATTTAAACAGTAATAAAAGAATTTCTAAAAAACAAAATTCCAGGACCAGATGGCTTTTCTGGAGAATTCTATCAAACATTCTACCAAAGAAGATTTAATACTTATCCTTCTCAAACTATTCCAAAAAATTGAAGAAGACAGAACACTTCCTAACTCATTCTGGGAGACCAACATTACCCTGATAACAAAACCAGACAAGGACAACACAAAGAAGGAAAATTACAAGTGAATATTGCTGATAAACATAGATGCAATTATCCTCAACAAAATATTGGTAAATCAAATACAACAATACATCAAAAGGACCATACACCATGATCAAATGGGATTTATACCATGGATGCAGGGGTGGTTCAACATCTGCAAATCGATCAATGGGATATACCACACTAACAAAATGAGGAGTAAAAATCACATGATGATCTCAATAGATGCAGGGAAAGGATTCAACAAGATACCAAAACCATTTATGATAAAAACTCTCAATAAAATGAGTATAGGAGGAAAATACCTCAACAAATAAAGGCCACATATGACAAATCCCCAGCCAACGTTGCATTCCATGGTGAAAAACTGAAAGCTATTCTTCTGAGAACAGTAACAAGACAAGGCTGCCCACTCTCACCACTCCTATTCAACATAGTACTGGAGGTTTGGCCAGAGGAATTAGGCAAGAAAAAATATAAAAGGAATCCAAATTGAAAAAGAAGTGAAACTCTCATTGTTTCTGGGTGACATGATTCTACATATAGAAACCCTAAAGCATCCATCGGAAAGGTATTAGAAATAATCAACAACTACAGCACAGTTTCAGGGTAAAAAATCAACTTATAAAAATCAGATACATTTCTATACACTAATAACGAACTAGAAGAAAGAGAAGTCAAGAATACAATCTTATTTACAATTGCAAAAGAAAAATAAAATATCTAGGAATAAATTTAACCAAGGAGGTAAAAAACCTATAAACTGAAAACCATAAGACATTATTGAAAGAAATCGAAGAAGACATAAAGAAATGGAAAGATACTCCATGCTCATGGGTTGAAAGAATAAACATAATTAATATGTCCATATTACCTAAAGAAGTCTACAGATTCAATGCAATCCCAATCAGAATCCCAATGGCATTCTTCACAGAAATAGAACAAAGAATCTTAAAATTTATATGGAACAACAAAAGACCCCGAATAGCCAAAGCAATCCTGAGAAAAAAGAACAAAGCTGGAGACATCACAATCCTTGACTTCAAAATATACTACAAAGCTATAGTAGTCAAAACAGCATGATACTGGCACAAAAATAGACACACAGATCAATGGAACAGAATTGAAACCCAGAAATAAAACCACACATCCATGGACAGCTATTTTTCGACAAATGAGCCAAGAACATACAATGGGGAAAGGAAAGTCTCTTCAATAGATGGTGTTGGGAAAACTGGACAGCCACATGCAAAAGATTGAAAGTAGACCATTATCTTACCCCATACACAAAAACTAACTCAAAATGGATTAAAGGCTTGAGTGTAAGACCTGAAACCATAAAACTCCTAGAAGAAAATATAGGCAATACACTCTTTCACATTGGTCTTAGCAGCATATTTCAAATATCATGTCTACTCAGGTAAGGGAAACAAAAGAAAAAGTTAACAAATGGGATGACATCAAAGTAACAAGCTTCTGCAAGGCAAAGGAAACCATGAACAAACCAAAAAGACAACCCACCAACTGGGAGAAAATATTTGCAAATCATATATCCAAAAAGGGTTAATTTCCAAAATATATAAAGAATTCATACAACTTAACACCAAAAAACAAACAACCTGATCAAAAAATGGGTAGAATATATGAACAGACACTTTTCCAAAGAAGATACACAGATGGCCAACAGGCACATGAAAAGATGTTCAACTTCACTAATTATTAAGGAAAATGCAAATCAAAACTACAATGAGATATCACCTTACACCCATCAGAATGACTGTAATTAACAAGACAAAAGATAATAACAAATGTTGGAGAGGATGTGGAAAAAAGGTGACCCTCATATACTGCTGGTGGGAATGCAAACTGGTGCAACCACTTTGGAAGACAGTATGGAGATTTCTTAAAAAGTTAAAAATAGAAATACCATACAATCCAGCTATCCCAATATTGAGTATTTATCCAAAGAACATGAAATCAGCAAGATAAAGAGATTTATGCACCCCTATGTTCATTGCAGCACTATTCACAATAGCCAGACCTGGAAGCAATCTCAGTGCCCATCAACTGACAAATGGATAAAGAAGATGTGGTATAGATATATATATATACAAGGAATACTACTCAGCCATAAAAAAAGACAAATTGTCCCATTTGCACCAACATGGATGGACCTTGAGGGTATTATGTTAAGCAAAATAAACCAGACAGAGAAAGACAAACACTGTATGACTTCATTCATATGTGGAAGATAAACACATGGATAAGGAGAACAGATTAGTGGTCATCAGAGAGGAAGTGTTGTTGGGTGTGCAAAATGGGTAGGGGGCACATATATAGAGTAATGGATAAAAATTAGACTATTGGTGATGAGCATGATGGCATCTATACAGAAACTGATATATAATAATGTACACCTGAAATTACATAATGTTGTAAACCAATATGACCTCAATAAAATTTAAAAAAAAAGTAAAGGAGAGTGACTTCAGCAAGATTGTGGAAGAGAAATACACATTCCCCCACAGAAACATTGATTTGGCAACGACCCACAGAAAAAATTTGCTTTGTGGGAACCCCAGGATGCAGGTGGTGTTTGCAACATCCTGGTGGAGGCCAAGAATGAAGAAAGATACTTTGAGGAAACTGGCCTGGCTCCCAGTAGCAGGTCTGCTTACTGTAAACCTGGCTGCAGACTTGGAAGCAACCACATCTCTCTGTGAAATTAGCTCCAGCCCTGTTCATCTGCAGTGTTGCCACAGGCAGTAAACATGCCAACCTGTGACCTTGGTAACAGGCCGACCAACTGAAGATCCAACTGAACCAAGAAACAACCCATGACCCAGCTCCAACCCCTCTCAACCATGGTCCTAAAGGCAATCCCATCTGTCCAGGGACCTGGGAGGAGCCATGTCCACTCATGTCTATGGGAGTAGCCCTGCGGACAACTGACTGTGGACCTGGAAGCAATCTCATCACCTGGCTCCCATCTCACTCAACTATGGTTCCATAGGCAGTACTATCTGCTGGAGGACTTAGAAGAAGTCATGCCCACTACACCCCCAGTAACTGGCCCACTGACTACAACCCAACAGTGGACAAGGAAGGGGCCTCATAACTCAGCTCCATCCCTGTTCATCTGTGGTACCAGAAGCAGTCATGTCAATTAGGGGACCCAGCAGGAGAAGGACTCTCTCTGCCAAAACCAGTCTGTGAAGACTGAAAGTAGTGATTGTTCTTTCAAATCCAGAGACACCAATGCAAGGCTACAAGGATCTCAAAGAATAAGGCAAATGTGACACCAACCATGGAAAGTAATAAAGCTCCAGTAACCAACCCTATCAAAATAGAGATCCTTTTCCTTGGCAAAGAATTTAAAATAACTTTCTTAAAGAAGCTGAATGAGGCACAAGAAAACACAGATACACAGTTAAACAAAATCAGGAAAACAATATGTGAACAAAATGAGAAGCTCAATAAAGAATAGAAACCATATAAAACATACAAACAGAAATCCTGGACAGGAGAAATATGACTGAACTGAAAATTAAAATAGAGCTTTTTAACAGCAGATTTAATCAAGCAGAAGAATCAGTAAACTCAAAGACATTTTGAAATCATTCATTTAGAAGAACAAAAGCAAAAAGGGTAAAAAGTGAAGAAAGTCTTCAGGATTATTTGACACCATCATGCAATCAATATACACATTATGGGAGTCCCAGAAGGAGGAGAGAGAGAGAAAGAGGCAGAAAACTTATTTAAAGAAATAGTGGCAGAAAGCTTCCCAAATCTAGGGCAAAAAATGGACATTTAGATTCATGAAGCCTGAAATCATGAAAATAGAACCTAAGGGGGCTGGCCCTGTGGCTTAGCAGTTAAGTATGTGTGCTCCGATCCCCGGTTCGGATCCCAGGCATGCACTGACGCACCGCTTCTTTGGCCATCCTGAGGCCGCGTCCCACATACAGCAACTAGAAGGATGTGCAATTATGACATACAACTATCTACTGGGGCTTTGGGGGAAAAAAGGAGGAGGATTGGCAATAGATGTTAGCTCAGAGCCGGTCTTCCTCTGCAAAAAGAGGAGGATTGGCATGGATGTTAGCTCAGGACTGATCTTCCTCTCACACACACACACACAAAAATAGAACCTAAGGAGTTCTGTAAGAAGATACATTTTAATTAAATTGTCAAAGAAAAAAATTTTGTGGGAGTTTTGGGAGGTATGATTTTGTCTTTTTTTACTCTGTATTTTTTAATTTTTAAAATTTTTCTATCTTTTTGAAGTACAATTAACAATGACAAATTGTATCTATTTAAAATGTACAGTATGATATTTGGATATGTGTATGCATTGTGAAATAATTGTCATAATCAAGCTAATTAACATATCCAACACATCATATAGTTATCATTTCTCTTTTTTTGTGATAAGAACACTTAAGGTCAACCCTCCTAACAAATTTTAAGTGTAAAATACAGTACTATTAACTATATTCAAATTGCTGTACAATACATCTCCAGAGTTTTTTCATCTGGCATAATTAAAACTTTGTACTCCCTGATCAACATCAGAAAGAATTTTGAAAGCAGCAAGAGAAAAACAACTTGTCACATAAAGAGGATCCCTCTTAAGACTCAGTAGATTTCTCAGCAGAAACTTGCTGGCCAGAACACTGGGATGATGTATTCAAGTGTTGGAAAAAAAAAAACCTCCAACCAAGATTACTTTTCCTGGAAAAACTGTACTTTAAGAATGAAGGTGAGATAAAGACTTTTTCAGACAAAGAGAAACTGAGAGTTTGTTATCACTACATTTACCTTGCTAAAAGTGCTATTGGAGTTCTTCAAGTTGAAACAAAAAGATGATAAATAACTTTGGAAGCACATGAAAGTAGAAATCTCACCACTACGGGTAAATATAAAAACAAACAAAATTTTACAATGGTGGCACATAAATCACTTTTAACATTTGTATATAAATTAAGAGACAAAAGTAGTAAGAATAACTTTAACCACAGAAATTTGTTAATGCAAATACAATAAAGAAGTAAAATCTGACATCAATTACATAAAATGGAGGGATGCACATTGCAGATTTACTGTATGTGATTGAGGTTAGGTTGTTATCAGCATAAAACAGACTACTATAAATATAAAATGTTCAATGTAATCCCCCATTGTAATGATAACCTTTAAAAAGTACAGTAGATAAATAAAAGATAAACAGAAAATAATCAAAGTACACCATCATAAAAATCAAGCCACAAATAAAGACAAGAGAAGAGAAAGGAACAAGAGAACTACAAAATAGACTGAAAAATTTTAAAAATTGCAAGAGTAAGAAGAATAAGTTATTACCTATGAATAAATTAAGTGTAAAATAACTAAACTCTCAAATCAAAAGACATAGAGAGGCTGAGTAGATAAAAAATAAGACCCAACTAATGGTTGACTACCAGAAACTAAATTTAGATTTAAGGACACACACAGGCTGAAAGTGTAAGGTGGAGGAAGATATTCAATGCAAATAGTAACCAAAGAAAGCAGAAGGGGCTATACATTTATCAGACAAAATACATGTTAAGTCAAAACTGTCATGAGAAAAAGAAGGTCGTTATATAATAATAAAAGCGTCAAATCAACACAAATATATGTTATAAATATATTTATCACCAACATCAAAGCACCCAAATATAAAAAGCAATCACTGATAGGCCTGAAGGGAGAAATAGACAAAAATGGAATCATCAATACCCAGCTTTCAAAAATGGCTAGAACACTCAGACATAAAATCAATAAGAAAACAGCAGAACAGAACAGATAATGCTATAGACCAAATGGACATAAAAGATATATACAGTACATTCCCCCCAACAGCATCATATTACCCATTCTTCTCAAGTGTACATGGAACATTCTCTAGTATAAATTATATATTAGGTCACAAAATAGATCATAACAAATTTAAGAAGATTGAAATCATTACAAGTATCTTTTCTGATCTAAATGGAATGAAACTAGAAATCAATAATAGAAATAGGAAAATTTACAAATACACAGAAATAAAACAACACACTCTTAAAGAATTATTTGGTCAAAGAAGAAATCAAAGAGAAAATTAAAATATATCTTGAGACAAGGAACACAAAAACATAACATATCAAAACTTATGGATGCAACAAAAACAGTACTTAACAGAGAAGTTTATAACAATAAATTCCTAAATTAAAAAAGAAGAAAAATCTCAAACAAGCTAACTTTACAATTCAAGGAACTAGGGGGGAAAATCCCAAACCAAAATTAGCAGATGAAGTAAAAATGATGATAGCAGAAATAAATTGTAGAGAATAGAAAAACAACTTTATAAACCTAGAGGTTTTTTTTGGAAAAGATAATCAAATTCAACAAAGCCTCAGATAAAGTTATGAGGAAAAAACAGAGAAGACTCAAGTAAATAAAATCAGAAATTTAAGAGAATACACTACAATGGGTCACACAGACATTAAAAGCATCATAATGGACAATTATGAACAATTATACTCCAACAAATTGGATAACCTAGAATAAAAGGAGAAATTCCTAGAAACATACAACCTACCAAAATTGAATCAAGAAGAAATAGAAAGCCTGAGAAGACTAATAATAAAAAAGGAGATTGAAGAAGTAATTTTTAAAAATTTCCAACACAAAATAGCCCAGGACCAGATGGCTTCACAAGTAAATTCTACCAAACATTTAAAGAAGAACTAATACCAATCTTTCCTAAACTTTTCCAAAAAAATAGAAGGAACCCTTCCAAACTCAGCCTATGAAGCCAGCATCACCCTGATACCAAAGCCAGACAAGAACATACAAGAAAAGAAAATTACAAGCCAATAACCCTGATGAACATAGATGCAAAAGTCTTCAACAAAATATTAACCAACCAAATACAACAGCACATTAAAAGAATCATATGCCATGACCAATTAGTATTTATCCCTGGGATGCAATGATATTTCAATGTACAGAAATCAATCAAAGTGATATACCACATTAAGAATAAAAGATAAAAGCCATGTGATCATCTTAATAGACGCAGAAAAAGCATTTGACAAAATTCAATACTCTTTCATATAAAACTCTTAACAAATTAGATATAGAAGAAAATTACCAAGAGTAATAATAGTCATTTATGAAAAGCCTACAACTAACATCACATTCGATGATTAAAAGCTAAAAGATTCCCCTCTAAGATCCAGAACAAGGTAAACATGTCCACTTTCATCTGTCCTATTCAGCAAAATACTGGAAGTCCTAGCCAGAATTTGGCAAGAGAAAGAGAAGAAAGTCATGAAAATAAGAAAGGAAGAAATAAAACTATCTCTATTTACAGGTGACATGACATTATATGTAGAAAAGCTTAAAGACTCCACAGAAAGCTAAATAAGGAAATAGAGTAGAGTCACAGGATACAAAATTGACATACAAAAACTAGTTGCATTTCTATACACTCACAATGACCGAGCTGAAAAGGTAATTAAGGAAGCAATCCCATCTACAATTGCATCAAAAAAAATAAAATACTTAGGAATCAACATAACCAAGAAAATGAAAGACATAGAAGGAAACTACAAAACATTGAGGAGAAAAAATTTTAAAGACACAAACAAATAGAAGCACACCCCATGTTCATAGATTAGAATAATTAATATTACTAAAATGTCTATACCTCCCAAAGTTTTCTATGGATTTGATGCAATCCCTATCAAAATTCCAAAGGCATTTTTCACATAGATATAAAAAGTCCTAAAATTTATTAGGAATCACAAAAGACACTGAGTACCCAAAGCAATATTGAGAAAGAAAAAAATCAGAGGTATCACATTTCCTGAATTAAAAATCTATTACAAAGTTAAAGTAATCAAAACAGTATGGTATTGGCATAAAAACAGAAATAGACTAATGATACAGAGTAGAGAACCCAGAAATAAGACTGTACATGTACAGTCAGCTAATCTTCAGCAGAGTGTCAAGAATACACAATGGGAAAAAGGTAGACACTTCAATAAATGGTGTTGGGTAAGTTGGATATCCACATATGAAACAATGAATTTGGACTCTTATATCACACCATATACAAAAAGCAACTCAAAATGCATTAAAGACAAATGTAAAAACTTAAATAAAATTCTTAGAAGAAAACAGAAAAAGATGCTAGGTGTTGGACTGGGGAATTATTTCTTGGATATGACACCAAAGACATAGGCAACCAAAGCAAAAATAGACAACTGGGATTACACCAAACTAAAAAGCTTTTGTATAGCAAAGGAAACAATCAACAAACTGTAAAGGCAGCCTACATATTGGGAATAAATATTTGTAGACTACATATTTGATAGAGGGTTAATATCCAAAATATGTAAGGAATTCCCACAACTCAATAACAAGAAAACAAATAACCTGAAATTAAAATGGGCTAAGGATCTGAATAGACATTTCTCCAAAGATGACATACAAATGGCCAACAGGTACATGAATATGTGCTCAACATTACTAACCACCAGGGAAATGCAAATCAAAACCATAATGAGATATCACCTTACATGTGTTAAGATGGCTATTATCAAAAAAACAAAGAACAGTGATTGGCAGCAAGTCTGTGGAGAAAAGGAAGCTTTTGTGTACTGTTGATTGGAATGTAAATTGGTGCAGCCACTATGGAAAACAGTCTGAAGTTTCCTCAAAAAATCAAAAATAGAATTACCATTTGATCCAGCAATCCCACTTCTGGGTATTCAAAGGAATTGATTTCTAGAACTCAAAGACATATCTGCACTCCTGTGTTCATTGCAGCATTATTCACAATAGCCAAGGTATGGAAACAACCTAAATGTCCATCTATGGATGAATGGATAAAGAGAATATGGTATACACATACAATGTAATACTATTAAGTCTTTAAAAAAGAGTAAAATCCTGCCATTAGTGACATCATAGGTGGACCCAGAGGACATTATGCTAAGTGAAATAAGCCAGACACAGAAAGACAAATACTACATGATCACACTTATATGTGGAATCTAAAATCATCATATACATAGCAGCAGAGAGTTGAATGGTGGTTATCATAGGCTGGAGGGAGGGTGAAATGGGGGGATGTGGATCAAAAGAACTATAACATAGTTTCAGTTTTGCAAAATAAATAGTTCTGGATATCTACTATACAACATAGTTCTTATGATTAATAATATTTTATTGTATAGTTAAAAATTTAATTAGCAGCTAGATCGTATATTAAGTGCTCTTACCACATAGGAAAAAAACAAGGAGAGTAGGAAAAAAACTTTTGGAGATGTTGGATAAGTTTATGTTATTCATAATTGTGATGGTTTCACAGATATACATGTATCTCCAAACACCTCAAGTTGTAAACACTAAATATCTACAGCTTATTATATGTCGAAAAAAGAAAGGAAAAGTTGAATGAATAATATAATGAATACATGTATACCATACACCTAGAGATAAAAAAGTAAAGTATGATTACAATGTTGTATATAACAGAAAATATTAATAAAGACATAAAAAAGAACCAAATTGGAGATTTGAATTTGAAAAGTACAATAACTGAAAACAAAAAGTTTGGTAGAGTGTCTCCAAAGTTGATTTGAGCTGGCAGAGGAAAGAAAAAGTGAGCACAATGATAGATAAATAGAGATTATGCAAGTTAAAGGCAAGAAAAAAGAATGAAGAAAATTGAAGAGAGACTTAGAGAAATATAAGGCACCGTTAAGTGCACCAACATGTGTGTAATGGGAATACCAGAAGGACAAGAGAGAAAAAAAAAAGCAGAAAAAGTACTCTAAGAAATAAATGCTGAAAACTTCCAAAATTTTTGAGAAACAATAAACTATATATCCAAGAATCTCAACAGAGACTGAGTAAGATTAACGCGAAGAGATTCACAAGCAGGCACATCATAGTGAAAAGGCAAACTCTCAACAAGAGAAAAAAACTCATTTCTTACTAGGGAACCCCAATAAGATTAACATCTGACGTTTCAGCAGAAAGATGGAGGCCAGAAAGCAGTGGGATAACATATTCAAAGTGCTCAGGAAAAAAAAAGTCAGCCAAAAATTCTCTCCAGAAAAGCAATCTTTCAAATTGAAGGTAAAATAAAGATTTTCCCAGATTTAAAAAAAACCCTGAAATTATTACTAGCAGATCTGCCTTACAAGAAATACTAAAGGGTTCTTCAGGCTGAAAATATGTAACTTCTTTAGGTAACTTGAATCCACATAAAAAAACAAAGAACAATGGTAAATGTAATTATGTAATTATTATAAGACAGTTCAAATGTATGTATTTCTCTTTTCTTAACTGATTAAAAAAACTAATCATATAAAATAATGTGCATATAAAATATTTTTGTGCCTGTAACATATAGAAATGTAATGTATGTAATATATTTTCTAAAATGACACAAAGGAGGTGGGCAGGAGAGTTAAGAAAATGAATACAGATGGTTAAGTAATAATTATAACGACGTATTTTGGGGTTTTAGCATTAATATAATATGTATAACAACAATACCATGAAAAGGAAGAAAAAGGAATAGAGCTATATACGAATAAATTTTTAAGAGGAGGATTGGCAGATGTTAGCTCAGGGCCGATCTTCCTCACACACACCAAAAAAAAAGAATAAATTTTTATATATCACTGGAATTAAGGTACTAGAAATCCAAAGTTGATTCTGATAAGTTAGAATGTATGTGATAAACTCTGAGAAATCACTAAAAATAAACTCACAAAATATAATTAAAAAATCATTAATTAAAAAACTAATTCATAAAACACTCATTTAGTGGGAAAAAAGCAGTAAAAGGAGAATAAATGAAAAAAATACACGAGACATACGGAAAACTAAAAGTAAAATGGCAAACATAAATCTAAATAAATAATAACATTATGTGTGAATGGATTAAAGAATCTAATCAAAAGACAGAGATTGTTAAATGATCCAGCTGTATACTATCCATAGGAGACACACTTTAGATTCAAAGATATATATAGTTTGAAATTAAAAGGATGGAAAAAGATACATTATGCAAAGACACAGCAACTACAAAAAAGCTAGAGTGATTATACTAACATCAGACAAAAAAGACTTTAAAACAAAAGTGTTGTTAGAGATAATGAGGAACATTTTATAATAACATGGGTCAATCAATCAGAAAGCTATAAAAATTATAAACATGATATGAACCTAATAACTGAGCACCAATATACATAAAGCAAAAACAGCAATGAAGAGAGACACTATTTAAAATAGCCAAGACATGGAAACAACCTAAATTTCCATCAATGGGTGAATGGATAAAGAAGCTGTGGTGTATATATACACATATATACATATATATACACACACACACACACACACACACACACAACGGAATATTATTCAGCCATAAAAAAAACTAGGAAAACCTGCCATTTATGACAAGATGCATGGACCTTGAAGGCATAATGCTATGTGAAATAAATCGGACAGAGAAAGACAAATACTATATGATCTCACTTACATGCAAAATCTAATTTTTTAATAAAACCCATCAAACGCAAAGAAAAAGAGATCATATTTGTGGTTATCAGAAGTGAGGGATGAGGGGAGACGGAATTGGAGGAAGGCGGTCAAAGGGTCAAACTTCCAGTTATAAGACAAATAAGTACAAGGAATGTAATGTACAACATGATGACTATAGCTAACACTGTTGTATAATACATAGGAAGATTGTTAAGAGAGTAGATCCTAAGAGTTCTCATCACAAGGAGAATGTTTTTCTTTTCTTTTTCTTGTATTTATATGAGATAACAGATGTTAACTAAACCTATTGTGGTAATCATCTCACTATATATTTAAATCAAACCATCATTCTGTACACCTTAAATTTAAACAGTGATGTATGTCACATTTCTCAATAAAACTGGAAAAAAAGAAATGAAGGGAGAAATAGATAATTCTGCAATAATATTTACAGGCTTCAATACCCCACTATAAAAAAATTGATAGAATAAAGAGAAGATCAACAAGAAAAGAGACTTGGACAACACCATAAACTAACTAGACAACAAGTGCTTATAACACTCTACCCAAAAATAGAATACACATTCTTCTTCTTGCTTGGGTTTAAGACTCTGAGGTGAAAGAACATTGCCATACACAGGATATTTTTCTAAATATTCAGTTGTGGGACAAGACATGCCAGAATTTTTATAAATCCTTGTGGTTCTTTGTGGACAAGGATGTAGCCTTTGCAAACATAAATAAACTGAAAGATCATTTTCACCTTCAGAAAAAGAAAAAAGAATATACTTTTCAAGTGCATATGAAACATCCTCTGGGGTGCGGGGAAATGGTAAGCCATAAAACTAAATTCAATAAATATAAAAGAATACAAAATATACAAAGTATGGCCTTCAATCGTAGTGAAATGAAAATGTAAATCAATAGCAGTGGAAAATTTGGGAAACTCAAAAATATGCAGAAAATAAACCACCACAGTCTTAAATAACCAGAGTCGAAATTGAAATCAAAAGGCAAATCAGAAGATATTCTGAGACAAACGAAAATGAAGACACAACATATCAAAATTTAAGTGATGCAGTCAAAACAATGCTTAGAATGAAATTTATAGAAATAAATACCTATAAAGAAAAAAGAAAGTTCTCAAATCAATAACCTAACCATCCATCTTAAGACACTGAAAAAAGAAGAGCAAACTAAACCTAAAGCAAACAGAAGGATGGAAATAATAAAGATTAGAGAATATTAATGAAATAGAGAACAAAAAAATTGAAGAAACCAAAATCTGGTTCTTCAAAAAAACAAACAAAATTGAGAAACCTTTAGCTAGATCAACTAAGGTAAAAAAAGGAGATTCAAATTACTAGAATGAGAAATGAAAGGAACATTACTACCAACCTTACAGAAATAAAAATTATTATAAAGGAATACTGTAAACCACTGTACACCAACAAATCTGACAAAGATGAAATGGACATATAGACATTTCTCCAACGAGGATATACAAATGGCCAATATGTATATGAAAGGATGCTCAACATCACTAATCATTGAGGAAATACAAATCAAAACCAGAATGAGATACCACCTCACATCTATTAAGAGAAGCTAATATAAAAAAAAAACAGAAAATATGTATTGATGAGGATGTGGAGAAAATGGAATCTTTGCACACTGTTAGTGGGAATGTAAAATAGTGCAGCCACTAAGGAAAACAGTTATGGCAATTCCTCAAAAAATCAAACATAGAATTACCATACAATCCAGTAATTCCACTTCTTGGCATATACCCAGAGGAACTGAAAAAAGAAACTCAAAGAAATATTTGTACAGACATAAAAGAATAAGTATTGTATGATTCCATTTATAGGAAGTAACTTGAGTAGTCAAATTTATAAGACAGAAAGTACAACGGTGGTTGCCAGGGGCTGAGGGGAGGGGTAATGAGGAGTTATTGTTTATTAGATACAGAGTTTCAGTTTTGCAAGATGAAAAGTGTTCTGTGGAAGGATGGTGGTGATGGTAGCTGTTTTGAGAGGTTCGGTGGATTCGATCGTAAACATAAAAAGAAACTTTCCAACTCAGACAAATGGACTGAATGTATATTTTATTATATAGAGGAGAGTAAAGGTGCTAGTCCACAAACAAATCCAAATAGGTCAAATAACAAGAGGGAAATGACACAAATCAATTGGAAAAGGAAACACCAGATCGACCGAGATAGAAGCAGATCCGAATAGGTCAAATAATAAGAGGGAATACCATCAGGTCGATCGGAAAGGGAAACACCAGATCGACTGAAGGGAAATGATACAAATCCACCGGAAAGAGAGACACCAGGTCGACCGAGAGAGAAACATCATATCGGTTACTCACAACATCCATGCCCTTGCGCCCGGGAGAGTCCCTTCAATTGACACAGCTAGGTGGGAGTCCGATTGTCAGAGGTCCTGGGCAAGGCGTCCCCTCCACAGGTGAGACTCTCACCAGCCCTCAGTTTCCAGCAGTTTATACAGCATCACTAATCTCCAGAGTAAGGATTTGCAGAGCTTGCAGAGTAAGTATTTGGTGTTCTCATGCACAAATGGTTATCAGTTGTGTATGTGCATTGAGCCCCTTGGCTATTGTCCCAGCCCGGCACAGATGGCCAGTCCGTCCCTGGCTACAATGCCCAAAGAGTCTTGTAATCTTACAAATTGCAACCGTCTCTGTGGGAGAAAGGCCAGTTCCCACCACATAGAAAGCTGCTTTATATTTCTTTGTGTGCTGGTGGCTGTAGGTTCATGGAATGGCCAAACATGGCTGTACTCATGTCAAGACAGTAGCATAACCATGTAAATGTATAATGCCAATCAACTGTGCACTTTAAAATGTTTAAGATGGTAAATTTCATGTTATGTGTATTTTATTACCGGTAAAAAAAAAAATTCAAAAGAAAACATATAAGTGAATCTTTATTACTTTAGATTTGGCAAAATATTCTTAGATACGACACCAAAAGCACAAGCAACAACAACAAAAATAGATAAATTGGACCTCATCAAAATTTAAAAATTTGTGTTTCAAAGGACACCAAAAAGGAAGTGAAAAGATGACCAGCAGATTGGGAGAAAATACTTGCAAATCATATATCTCATAAGGAACCTGTATCCAAAATATAGAAAGAACTCTTACAACTCAATAATAAAAAGATAAAGCTTAATTTAAAAATGGGCAAAGGATATGAATAAATGTTTCTTCTGAAAAGATACACTAATATCCACAAGCACATGAAAAGAATAAATATTATATAATTCCATTCATATGATATGTTCAGAACAGAGAAACCCACAGAGAAATTTGATTAGCGGTTGTCTAGGATTGGTGGAGAGGAGGGCTGACAGGTAGTGGGGGAGAAGAGCTAAAGGGTATCGGTTTTCTTTTTGAGATTATAAAAATGTTCTAAACTTGATTGTAGTGATGGGCACACACATCTGTAAATAGACCAAAAATTATTGAATTGTATACTTTAATGGGTGAATCATATGGTATGCGAACTATATCTTAATAAAGCCGTTGAAAAAAAGAATTGATTCTCAGCAAACATTTTTCAAAATCAAGAAAACAAAACATTTTTCCACACTGGGTTTTGGAAAAAATACCTTATTATACTCTTTTCATCAGATATAAGTGACAATGTATTACTAATATTGTTACTTATAAACTATATTTTAACTCACACATAAAATAGAATTGATATTCAATAGTTCAAAGCTTACATTCATTGAGGAGTTCACTTGAGCAGTAGTTTCATCATCTGTTGGAAACTGGTATATCTGGATGCCATTACTAACCAACTCACTCATTATCTTACACTTAAATTTCTGTAAGTCATTTTTTGAAATCGTATCTGCTTTGGCAATCAGTGGTATAATGTTCACCTATTAAGAATGAAGCAAAGAAAATCTCATCAATGACTTTTTTATTAATCCTGGAATTTTTACAGTCAAAACCTCACAATCTCTGACAACAAATGTTTGTAGCTAGATAATCACTGGCTATCATGCCTTGCTTGTAAAATTTGTTCCCAAAATTATCAGTATTTTTGAAGATTAATCTTTTATTAGAATTTAAGTTCTGAAGTCTTAATTTTCTTCCTGTTAGTAAACTTTCTTATACTTCCAACAAATCTGGAATTAGTAAAATGTAAGTAGTAGGATGAAGTAGTCTATTTACTTCATTATCAATTTGATTTCTTATTAAATTGAGTGCTAAAAATTCAGTAGAATTCATCAAAATTGTAGAACAGATTAACTTTGTCCTTCTACCTATAATTTATTTGCATCACCTTCTCCATAAATCCATCTTAATCAATGTCCCATTTTCACAAATCCTTGTTCTACCTCGATGCCTTTGAAGATAGATTTGCTTGTGTTTTCCAAAGATCACCTAAAAATAATATATTTTTCTTACCATACTTAAAGGTTGAATGTGTGTATGTGTGCATAGCATTTTGCTAACAAATATGTTCATTCGTAATTTGTAAAAAGGAATTATTGTATATTTGAGGTTGAAATTTTATTCATAAAATTTTCTTCCTAGTTCTACAATATGATCTTTCCTGTCTCCATGCACTTACATCTCAATAATTAAACTTTGTATAAAATAACAATATGCAAAATTCTAAAACATGTTTTATTACTGTTAAAATAAGATATCTTATTAAATCATTGCTACATGATATCAAGTTCTGTGATATAGTAGGGATGCATAAAAAAGCAATTTAGGTACATTGCTTTTGCTTTAGATTCCCCAAAGAATATTTTCAAAAAATCCTTGTGCAAAACTAGGGCCTCCGTATTATAACACAGATGTTCAAAATTTTGTCTAATTTTGAAATCTTAAATAATAGCTTCCACAGTAAAAATCAGACACTGCTAAGGTAGATTCAAGACTAACATAAATGTCTTGGGTTTTATTGGTGGGAAAGCTAGGAAAAGATATCCTCCAGTAAATCATTAACACATAAGAAATGGAAACTTTCCATGTCAGTAATTCCTCAGGTGATCAGATTTAAGGAACAAAAGTCACTTATTGCAAGGAGAGCTCAGCAAACTGGAAGAGAAGACAACAGACACGTGCACTACCTTGCCCACTCCTTTATTGTAATGGCCTTTGGAAAAAAACCCAATTTCTTGTATCTGGAAATGGCTTGATGATTATGGATGCCCATAGTTAAAAATAAAACTGTGTGTCCCTGACTACTGAATATACTACTAATCAAGAAATTGAGGCAGCTCAATTTTAACTACAAATCTACTTTCAACTTCTTGGTAATATGTGAGATTAAGTACAAAGCTACTTTTCAGTTTGAACAATACATAACAAATTCAGGCCTTCTTTGATAAACAGGACCTAATTTTAGAAATTTTCCTCTCTTCTGCTGAATAAAGTTGAAGGCAGCATGTTTTATAAGGGCTGAGTGCAGGAAAGAATCTCACGACATAACAGTTTCTTTCATGTGTACATTAATCCTCTGTTGAAAATATGTATATTGCATTCTGAAACCTCTCTGATAGAACCAGTAGCCAGGATCATGAAAGCTTCATATTTCACACCATCCCTGGTATCAGGTAAATGTTAATGGGATTATTTTACAGTACTATAGAGTAAATTTAGTTTCAAAAATATGGGCAAATGACCATGATCTAAAGTATCATTTAATCACCAAAAAAACCCCTAAATTTTTATTTTAATGTTTTTTTACCTGCATCTCATTTTCCTAACTGATGTATTTTCTAATTAAATTTCTCTGGAAAGCAAGCTAAGTTTGAAATTTATCAAATGCTCTTATGGGCTAAATGTGTCTCCATGTCCCATGCATATGTTGAAGCCCTAACGCCCAGTATCTCAGACTGTGACTACATTGGGGGATAGACCCTTTAAAGATGTGATTAAATTAAAATAAGACCATTAGGAATCCAATCTGACTGGTGTCCTTATAAGAAGGGAAAACTTGGACACAAAAAACTATCAGATGTGTGCATAGTGGAAACATCATGTGAGGACACACTGAGAAGGTGGCCATTTGCCACCCAAGGAGAGAGGTTTCAGAGGAAACAAAACTTGGTGACACCTTGATCTTGGACTTCTAGCCTCAAGAACTGTGAGAAAATAAACTTCTGTTGTTTAAACCACTAAGTTTGTAGTACTTTGTAATGGTATCCCTAGAAAGCTAATACAAATGTTTTAAAGATTAACAGAAAAAAATTATGATCACTACACATAATACAAAATAACAAGTTCTTGTATGCAAAAGCTTTTGAGATGCATACTATCTCAAAATAAATATCAAATCTTGATAGGCTGATGGATTTACCAAACACACCTTACTGTCAATGTTCTTCATGGTTAATAGATCAAGGGACTTCAGAGAATGTCCTGTAGGTGAAATGAAGTAAAGGCACACATGTATACGAGAATCATGGTAGTCATTGAAGGAACGTTTAATTTTCAATTCTTCTTGAAGATAGGCCTCAAATTGAGCATCTATGTAGTCAACTATTGGTTGGTAGCTGAAAAAAGAAATTATTTAAACATTTAGCATAACAGATTAATAACATCTGAAGTCTGCATTTTCATCATTTAATAAATAGTTAATATGTGTACTTAATATATGAGTACACATATTAATAAATTAATATGTGCCTATATATATTGCCAAAATGATAAAAAAAATGCATTGCATGTCCTTACAAAGATAACAATTACAAACCAATAAAAACGCCCATGCTTTACACTGTTTATAGAAATGGCAGAATGATCTATCAATTCGATGCAATCCCAATCAGAAACCAAATTTTTTAGTTGTATATATATTTAGAAGTGCAAAGGACCAAGAATGCTCAAGACATACTGAAGAAAAACAAGAAGATATATTCTTCAGGTATCAGATCTTATTATAAAACTAAAATAATTAATAAGGTGTAGTATCAGCACAAGGATAGATAGATTAAAGCACAAGACAATATTTGGATGTGGTAGAACTGTCCTATAGCACAACTGAGATGGATATACAACTCTATGCATTCTTAAAAACCCATAGAAATATACACTATAAAAAATGAGTCTTATTGTATGTAAAATTTAAAAAGAGTGGCATTAGCATCATGGCAGTGAATACATCCCTCCTTTTTGTCTCTCTTATTAAAACTAAAAATTATATCCATCCACAAATAAAAGTACCTCTGTGGGAGTTGTGGAACTGAGCACAATATGTCAGGGGACCACGAATAGTCTTGCCCAACTGTGCCTCTACTAACAGGCAGACAGATCTTTGCACAGGCTGTGGAACCAGCAGGAGCCAGCAAACCTGCCCCAACCCCTCTTGCATGCAGTTGGGGAAAAACTTGAGAGTGCTGACTTGGGCATACACCCACAGAGGAGAGAAACTTGTAGAAGTTCAGCAATCCAGACAGGACATTCCAGCACTCCACTGGAGCAAAAATAAAACCAAATTTGGATGCATTGGAAAGAGTAAGAGAAACTTTGCCAATGTCTAACCTACACCAAGGAAACACAGCATGGGGCTGAAATAACAAGTGGTGACCTCTCCCACAGGGGAAAGGGAGAGCTATGAATGAGTACCTAGCTACCCCAGTTGTGCAGGATGCTGCTAGAAAAATAGGTTATTCTCCAGAAGCACCCAGAATACTGATGCAGGAATTCCCTGACAAGGGGGAGGGAGAAGGTTGTGAAAGAGGCAGATAAGAATATCAAAAGACATTAAAGGGACATGGTCCCTGCTTCAGCAGGAAGCCTGCCCATGAGCCTCTGGGAGAACCTCACCTGATGATCCCCCCACTGGGCCCACAGCACTCTCAATGCCCTGAGTGCTAAACTGTCACCTCCTCCAACTCTGCAGCTGGTTCTGTGTGCACAGTACTCAGTGTGGTGGCAAGAGCAAGATCTGGTAAATATAATGGGCTCAGAAAAATAAGACTAAGCTCTATGAGCAAGGAAGAAACCACTTTCTGTAAAATTTGAGCTGTATCACCACTTTCTGAAAAAAAAAGAGAATTTTCCAGCAGTCAGCCAGGTGAGTTTAAGATGAGTTTAAAATTCTTAAAAGCTTAAGAATTTTGCCACAAGAGGGAGCAAGAAGTATGGAGCTGGGGTATCCATACAAGGTCAGAGAAATTCCCAGAGATAACTGGACCAATGAACAGTTTATCTCACCTAAATACAACTAGTAAAGATTTGAGGAGGGGTCTGCTACTTCAAATGTGAAAGCAGCAAAGCAAAACTCCTAGGAACATGAAGAATCAAGAAAACATTTCATCACTGAAAGATAACAATAATCTTCCAATAACTGAATCGAAGACACAGAATTTTGTAGTCTATATGATAAAGACTTCAAAATAGTTGTTTTAATGAAACTCAGTGATATATAAGAAAATACAGAAAGACAATTCAACAAAATCAGGAAAACAATACACGAGCAAAATGAGAACTCTAACAAGGAAATAGAAATCATAAAAAAGATCCAAACGGAAATTCTGGAGCTGAAGAATTCAATTAATGAAATGGAAAAATGCAATAGCGAGCATCTACAGCAGAGTAGACCAAATGGAGAATAGAATCAGTGAGCTAGAGAATAGAAAATTTGAAATAACCTAAACAGAACAAAGAAAAAAGAATAAAAGAGAGTGAAGAAAGTCTATGTGATCTATGAGACTCCACAAAAAATACAAATATTGGCATAATTGGAGTTCCAGAAGGAGAAGAGAGGTTGAAGTGGGCAGAGAGTTTATTTAAAGAAATAATAGTTGAGAACTTCCCAAATCTGCAGGAAGACTTGGACATCCAAATTCACAAACCTAATAGATCATCATATATCTCAATGAAAAAAGATCGTCTTGAAGACACACTCTAATGAGACTGTGAAAAATGAAAGACAAAGAGAGAATGCTAAAAGCAGAAAGAGAGGAAAAAAAAAAAAAGACTGTGACCTGGAACCCCCATTAGGCTATCAGCAGATTTCTCATCTGAGACCCTACAAGCCAGGAGAGAGTGGAATGACATATTCAAAGTGTTCAAAGATAAAAACTGCCAGCCAAGAATTCTCTGTTTGGCAAAATTATTCTTCAGAGATGAAAGAGAAATAAAGACTTTCCCAAACAAACAAACAAACAAACAAACAAAAAAGCTGAGGAAGTTCATCAGCACTAGACCTTCTTTGCAAGAAAAGCTAAAAGAAGTTCGGGCAGAAATGAAAAGACACTAATTAGAACATAAAAATGTAGAAAAATATACAACACACTGGTAAAGGTAAATATACAGTAAAATGTAGAAAAATCTAATTCTGTGACATTGTGTTAACTACTTAACTATAGTATAAAAGTTAAGGACAAAAATATTAAAAATAACTATAGGTAGTATAATTTGTTAACAAATACACAATATAAAGAGAGGTAAATTGTGACATCAAAGATATAAAAGGGAGGAGTAAAAGATGGGAGCTTTTTTATGCCATGGAAGTGAAGTACCTATCAGATATAATGGACTCTTTTATCTATAAGATGTTTTATGTAAGCCTTATGATAACCACAAAGCAAAAACCTGAACTAGTTTTACAAAAGATAAAGAAAGGGGAATCAGAATATACCAGCCTGGAAAGATACACAGAAACAGAGAAAAAAATAAATAACAGAACTACAAAACAGTCAGAACACAATTAATAAGATGGCATTAGTAAGTCCTTACATATTAATAATTACTTTAAATATAAATGGATTGAACTAATCAATCAAAAGACACAGAGAGGCTGGATGCACCAAAAAAAAGAGAGACCCAACTATATGCTGCCTACAAAAGACTCATTCAGCATTAAGGACACACATAGGCTTAAAGTAAAGGAATGAAAAAAAGATATACCATGCCAGTAGAAATGAAAATAAAGCAGAGATGGCTATGTTTATGCCAGACAAAATAGACTTTAAGCCAGATGAGTAACAAGAGACAAAGAAGGTCATTATATAATGATAAATGGGCCAATTCATCAAGAGGATATAATAATCATAAATATAAGCACACTCACCATTGAAGTACCTAAATATGTTAACCAAATGGTAACACGTCTGGAGGAGAAACAGACAACAATACCACAATAGTAAGAGACTTCAATACCCCACTTCAGCAATGGATAGATTATCCAGAGAGAAAATCAACAAGGAAATATTGAACTTTAACCATACTTTAGATTAAATGGACCTAACAGACAGCCAACAGCAGCAGAATACACATTCTTCTCAAGTGCACACAAAACATTGTCCAGGATAGATCATGTGATAGGCCACAAAACAAATCTTAGCAAATTTTTAAAAATTGAAATCATACCTAGTATCTCTTCTGACACAATAGTGTGAAACTAGAAATCAACAACAAGAGTAAAGCTAGAAAATTTACAAACACCTGGTAAATAAACAACACATTCCTGAACAATCATTGGGTCAAAGAAGAAATCAAAATGGAAAACAACAAAATATATCAAATTAATGAAAATGGGAACACAAAAAGCCAAAACCTACCAGATGCCACAAAAATTTCTTAGAGGAAATTTTATAGTAAAAAGTCATCTATTGGAGATTTGCATCCAGGCAAGAAGTGCAAGAGTGGATGCTGCCGCTGGGCATCAGAGAACTGCAAATTGCACTGTGCCCTGAAGGGTTTGGAGGTAAGTGCATGTCACACACAGAAAGAACTGAGGAGAGTGATGTCAGCATCATGGCAGAGTGAGCTCTTCCCTTAGTCTCTCCCCTCTGAGATACAACAAAAAGTACATTCATAAGCCAACAGAAGACATTCACACAACACAATAGACATGTGAGAGATCCATGCAGCCATACGTTTGAAGGCGGAGGTGCTGGACCCCCCGGGAGGCAGTGGAAGGAGCTAAGGGTAACTCCTCTCCCTCTCCAAACAGCAGCGATCTAGGGTGTGGGACAATGCACAGTGGCTGGCACGTGACTCTGAGAGGAGAGGGGGGAAAGGGCAGCCCTCTACAGGAATGCCTTCGCTCCTGGAGTTGCCTCCAAGCCCATGCAAATGCTCCACACTGAGGAGGCTAAGCAATCACAGGGGCATCTTCACCAACTTGAGCAGCCCAGGAGGGCAGACAGTGAGTGCAGAGTGGGAGCACCGCCGGGATCACATCTGTGAAAGAAAGTGCCTCTCCCCCTCCCACCTGATGCACCAGCTCCACTGGGAGACCAGAGCAGGGGACCCCCACCAGAGCACCTGCCTACATGTGTAAAGCAATGATGCCCATCAGGCAAACATAGATTGGCCCTGATAGGCACAGCTTCCAAAGGACAGGCACAGCTGCCAGAGATTGCGATGGGCTCAGAATACACAGCTCCTGCCTCCCCCCCAGTGGCAGCATTGGAAACTGCAACCAAATACTACCACTATGTGATGGCACAAGTTCAACCCATCAAATAGCATGAAGAGGTATACTAACACTCCAGACCAGAAGGAAAATGAGAATCACCCAGGAATCAATCCTGAAGTCGCAGAAATTTACAATCTAAATGACAGAGAATTCAAAATAGCTATAATAAAGAAACTCGAAAAGTTACAAGAAAACTCATAAAGACAGTTCAATGAAATCAGACAAGAGAGAATTCTTCACAAAGGAGATGGAAACTATTAAAAAATCATATATTAAAAAATATCTTTATGCTTAACTTTACACCTCAAAGAACTAGAAATAAAAGAACAAACTAAGTCCAAATTTAGTAAAAGGAAAGCGATAACAATGATCAGAAAGAAAATAAATAAAACAGAGACTAGAAAAACATAGCAAGTATCAACAGAACTAAGTGCTGGTTTCTTGGAGAAGATAAAAAATTTGACAAAATTTTAGCAAGACTAAGAAAAAAGAGAGAATACTCAAACAAATAAAACCAGAAATGAAAGAGGATACATTGCAACTGATACTACAGAAATATATAGGATCATAAGAAACTATGAACAATAATATGCCAACGAATTGGATAACATGGAAGAAATGGATAAATTCCTGTAAACATACAACCTAACAAGACTGAATGATGAGGAAATAGGAAATCTGAACAGAACAATAACAGGTATGGAGATTTAATCAGTAATCAAAAACTGCCATCAATCAAAAAAAAGCCCAGGACCAGGTGGCTTCACTGGCGAATTCTACCAAACATTTAAAAAAGAATTAATGCCAATCTTTACAAACTCTGAAAAAATCAAAGAGAAGGGAACACTCCCAAACTCATTTTATGAGACCAACATTACCCTAATACCAAAGCCATTGAAAGACAGTACAAATAAAGTAAACAACAGAACAATATCCCTGATGAATATAGATGCAAAATTTCTCTACAAAATACTAACACATCTTCTCAATGATTAATTAAAAGGATCATACACCATGACCAAGTGGGTTTATCATTGGGATTCAAGGATGGTTCAACACACACAAATCAATAAATGTGATACACCACAATGAAACATAGAAATTATATTATTATCTCAATAGATGCAGAAAAAAGCATTTGGCAAAATACAAAATCCTTCCATGATAAAACCCTCAACAAATTGGGTATAGAGGTAACACATCTCAACATAAGGAAAGTCACATATGAGAAACTCACAGCTAACATTATACTCAATGGTGAAAGGTTGAAAGCTTTTCCTCTAAGATCAGGAGCAAGATAAGGGTGCCCACTGTCAACACTCATTCAACGTAGTACTGGAAGTCCTAGCTTGAGCAATCAGGCAAAACAAAGAATTAAAAGCCATCAAAATTGTAAGGGAAAAATTAAAATGTTATTTTTTGTGGATGATATGATATTATATGTAAAAATCTTAAAGACTCAAACAAAAGACTGTTGGAACTAATCAATGAATTCAGCAAAATCACAGGATATAAATCAATATACAAAAATCAGTGGCATTTCTATATACTAACAACAAAAATCTGAAAATGAAGTCGAGAAAACCATCCCATTCACAATAGCATCAAAAAGAATAAAACACTTCGAGTAAATTTAACCGAGAAAGTGAAAGATCTGTACAATGAAACCTACAGACTTTGATGAAAAAAATTTGTCACAAAAAAATGGAAAGATATCTTATGTCATGGATCATTAGAACTAATACTGTTAAAATGGTGGGCAGGCCCAGTGGCATAGTGATTAAGTTTGGCACACTCCACTTTGGCAGCCCAGGTTCAGAGATTCAGATCCCGGGCATAGACCCGCACCTCTCATCAAGGCATGCTGTGGCGGTGACCCACATGCAAAATAGAGGAAAGATTGGCACAGATGTTAGCTCAGGGCCAACCTTCCTCACCAAAAAAAAAAAAAAAAAGTATGTACTACCCAAAGCCATCTAGAGATTCAATGTGATTGCTATCAAAATTTTTATGACATTTTCTTCATAGAAATATAAAAACTAATTCTAAAATTTGTATGGAGGGGCCAGCCCCATGGCTTAGCGGTTAAGTGCGTGTGCTCCGCTACTGGCGGCCCGGGTTCAGATCCCGGGCACACACCGACACACCGCTTCTCCGGCATGCTGAGGTGGCGTCCCACATACAGCAACTAGAAGGATGTGCAACTATGACATACAACTATCTACTGGGGCTTTGGGGAAAAATGGAGGAGGATTGGCAATAGATGTTAGCTCAGGGCTGGTCTTCCTCAGCAAAAAGAGGAGGATTGGCGTGGATGTTAGCTCAGGGCTGATCTTCCTCACAAACAAGCAAAAAAAAGAAGTTAATATCTCAAATATATAAAGAACTTATACAATTCAATAAGAAAAATCAAACGATCCAAATAATGGGCAGTGGAACTGAATAGACGTTTTTCCAAAGAGACATTCCAATGGACAATAGGTACCTGAAGAGACACTCAACATCATTAATCATCAGGGAAATGCAAATCAAAACTACAATAAGATATCACCTTACACCTGTTAGAATGGCTACCATCAAGAAGACGAGATATGTGTTGGCGAGGCTGTGGAGAAAAGGGAACTCTTGTGCACTCTTGGTGGGAATGTAAAGTGGTTCAGCCACTGTGGAAAACAGTGTGGAGTTTTCCTCAAAAAATTAAAAACAGAACTACCATATGATCTAGCAATACCTCTTCTAGGTATGTATCCAAAAGTAATGAAAACAAGATATCAAAATGTTATCTTCACTCCCATGTTCATTGCAGCATTATTCACAATACCCAAGATATGGAAACAACCCAAGTGTTCATCAATGGATGAATGAATAAAGAAGATGTAGTGTATATATATACAATAAAATATTATTCAACCCTGAGAAAGAAGGAAGTCCTGCCCTTTCCAACAACATGTATGGACCTTGAGGGCATTATGCTTAGTGAGACAAGCCAGGCAGTGAAAGACAGATACTATATAATCTCACTTATATGTGGAAAAAAATAAAGCCAAACTTGTAAAAATAGAGAGTAAAATGATTGTTACTATGAGCTAGGGGGTGGGGAATTTGAGGAGATGTTAAAGGGTAAAAACCTGCAGTTAAAAGATGAATAAGTTCTGCAGATATAATGCACAGCATAGTCATTATAGTCAATAATAGTGCATTATATACCTCAAAATTGCTAAGAAACTATATCTTAATAATCCCATCACAAAAAAGAAATAATAATTATGTGACCTAACAGAGATGTTAGCTAAAGTTACAGTGGTAATCATACTGCAATATATAAATAATCAAATCAATATGTTGTACACTTTAACCTTATACACTGTTCTGTGTCTCAATAAAAAAGTAAAATAAAATTTAAGAATAACATAAATAAATAGATAAATAAACAAATAAAAAAATAAGACTTAAGGGGGCTGCCTGGTGGTGCAAGCAGTTAAGTGCGCGTGCTCTGCTGCGGTGGCCCAGGGTTTGCCGGTTTGGATCCCAGGTGCGCACCGACGCACCGCTTGGCAAGCCATGCTGTGGCGTCATCCCATATAAAGTGGAGGAAGATGGGCATGGATGTTAGCCCAGGGCCAGTCTTCCTCAGCAAAAAAAAAGAGGAGGATTGGCAGACGTTAGCACAGGGCTGATCTCCTCACAAAAAAATAAAAATTAAAAAATAAGACTTAAGGAAGAAAGCCAAGGGAAGGTCTTTCTTAAGGACCTATAAATTAACGGTATTTAGTTATCACTTAGGAAATAAAATAGATATCAGCAAGATTTGTGTTTTATTTTAAAACTAAACTAAATTCCTCCAAATAAAGTTCTTGATGGGAATGTCAGAAAATCTGACAATCATAACTAAAGAGGATTCAGAAAAATTATCTTCTATCCCCAGTTTGAAGCCAGAATAAGTGCCAGGTGTGGGGATTTGCGTGTGTGTGTGTGTGTGTGTGTGTGTGTGTGTGTGAGCCTCTGCTTAAATGTGCTGTTTTCAAATTTAGAAAAAGGAAATACCTAAAATTATTTAACCCTGATGAAAGTAATAGAAAATAAAATCTGTATAATTTTTAAAAATATCAACAAGATTGTGGGAGAAATGTAAAATGAAATATAAACTATAATATATGGATGTAACTCTATTTCAAATAAATTACGTTACCATAATGACAACGGTGAGGAAGAAAAGAACTTACCAAAGTAAATAGGAAAATAGCATTTTAACTGAATACAATAAGGCTAAGAACAAAGGGAACTGTATGTAAATACTGTATTCTAATTAGTAATTTATTTCTCACAGGGAATAGACTAGCAAGTCTAACACTACTTAATGTGCATACTAGGGTTAAATAAATAAATATATTGTAGATATGTAAACCTAGGATTCTCACTGTTGGAGGAAAACATTACAATCAAGGAAAGGGAGAGGCTAGTATAAAATGGTGTTGGATTGAAATTAGGAGTATTAGTATGAACCATGGAGATACATATATATGGTTATGTGATATGTAAACATATAGGGAAGCTGAGTGAAGTGTGTACAAAAACTATCTGTACAATTTTGGCAACACTTCTGTAAATATAAAATTATCTGAAAATTAAAAGTTCTGAAAAAAGGTTGGGAGGCATATCAAAAGAGCCTAGGAACTCACTGAAAGCTAAGTGATAGAGCTCCCAATGGCCATGACTGGAAAAACTTGAGCATCAAAATGAATTTCTACAATATTGTATTATAACTCATAAAATAAAATAAATATCCATGAGTCCATAATTAAAAAAATAAATGAGGGAGAAAAAGACTCTTTCTTAGAGAAGAATTCCAATTAATAAATGTAGAAGAAATAAGAGAAATAGAAATTCAACATTAAAGCACCACCAAGTTTTTACAAAAACAATAATTGTTACAGGCAAAATCCAGAATGGCTGCTTACAAGAGTGGGTGAAAATTTTAGGAGAAATAGGATATTTGTATAATCTCAAAGTATCATTCCTCAAGATGTTTATTCATTACAAAATAAAAATCATAACTTTACAGTGGAGAAGTGCCGGTGGATACTATCTAAATCTTAATCAAGGTTAACATCACTAGCAATAAGACATGTCTGCATCATGTATTTGCTCTTATGATAGACTGAGAAAGGCAAATCAACTCGTAGCATTCTTACCAAATTGTACAAACTCAGTCCAATTATGAGAAAATATCAGAAAAACCCCAATTGAAAGGCATTCTACATAATAACTGGCCAGTACTCTTAAAACATTTAAAGGTCATGAAAGGTTAAAAAAAGAACTGCTGTAAATTGAAGGACACGTGACAAATAAATGAAAAGTGAGATCCTGTATTGGATCCTAAAACAGAAAAAAAAAGTCATTAGTGGAAAAACTGGGGAAACTAAATAGTCTGTAGTATAGTAACTCTCATTGCAGCAATGTTTATTTCTTACTTTTGATAATTGTATTATAGTTATGCAGGATGTTAACACAGACAGAAAATGGGCAAAAGTATGAGGAAACTCTTTTTACTAATTTGAATCACAAAAGTCTAAAATTTCCTGTAGGTCTAAAGTTATTTCAGAATAAAATGTTTAAAAAAATAGAAAAATAAGCAAAGACTTGAACAAGCATTCCACAAATCAGGTTTACAAAATTAAATGTTAAAAAATATGAAAATATAAATCTGATTAGTAATTAGGAAATTGCAATATGGTACAATTATAAACCTACTAGATAGCAAAACTTTAAAAGTCTGTCAAAATCTGGTGAGGGTAAAGATGTGACACAACAAAGATGTGGTGTGTACATTTCTGTTGGCAGTGTAAATTTTTTACAAAAACATTGGGTAAGAGTTTGGCATTCTCTAGTAAACTTGAAGGTATGACTATCTTCTGACCCAGTAGTTTTACTCCAAGTTACATATTTAGGATAAATTTACAACAATGTCCATAGCAATGTTGTTTTAAATAGCCCATGTGGTAGCCAGCGTCTAAGTAACAACCAGTGATCCTCAAAATCTGGTTTTCATGCTCTGTGTAGTTCTCCCCCAACAGTTAATAAGGCTTTCTAAGTAACCAACATAACATAGTAAATGTGACTATGTGTGATTACCAAGGCTAGGTTATAAAAGCATTTCTTTTTTTACCCTAGTCTCTTGGATAATTTGTTCTGGAGGATGTCATCTGACATGTTATGGAGATACTGAAGCAAATATGAGGAGAATCTGAGGTATCCTGCCAACATCGAGGACCAACTTATTAGTCATATGATTAAGCCATTATGGAAGTGGACCTCTAGCTTCAGTCAAGCCTTTAGATAACTGTGATCCTAGCTGATGTCTGACGGAACCTCATGAGAAACATGCTAAAATTTTTTCAAGTGGCTGTTCATGAATACATGACCCACAGAAAATGTAAGAGATAGAAAATTATTAAACATTTCTGGGTTTTACATATTTTTGGAAATGTAGAAACCTGAAAAGAACGTTGGTCCCACCCTAACAACAAGAAAAAGCTGGGCAAAGTACAAATCACTGACTTTCCTTGAATCCATCAGAGAAATGAGGTCACAGGACAAGAAACTTACCCAAAATCTAGAAATAAAGAGAGGCCTGAAAGGAGAAACAGGAATTGATCATTTGCTTACCTGAGACAGACGTTGGTGAACAACATATATCCTAGTAAAATTATTAAGCTAAAAATTGTTAACTAACTGCTAAAATCTAAGAGTAGGATATCCTGAGAGTATAAAACCCCTTCAGAAACCATATGAGATAATCACAGAAAAGATCAGGGAAAATATTGAGAAATTTCCCATATGATGCTGGATGGGAGAAGGCCACAGCACCCAATGCTACATACAGATCTATCTTCCATAAGGAATAAAAGCCTTCACCCTCAGGGGGAAAGGCATCAAAATTGTGGCCATAGGGCTGGCCCTGTGGTGTAGTGGTTAAGTTTGTGTGCTCTGCTTTGGTGGCCCGGGGTTTGCAGGTTTGGATCCCGGACGTGTGCCTACACACCACTCATCAAGCCATGCTGTGGTGGCATCCCACATACAAAAAATAGAGGAAGATTGGCACAGGTGTTAGCTCAGTGACAATATTCCTTAAGCAAAAAGAAGAAGATTGGCAATGGATGTCAGCTCAGGGCCAATCTTTCTCGTCAAAACAAAACAAAACTGTGGCCTGAGGGTACTAGTAGGAAGCCACTGAAGCTTGGGGAGGGGAACACAGGCAATAAAGAAGCCCTACTCCTGAAAGAGGCACAGAAATATGTGCTAAGCCAAACATTATATATGGAGGAGGAGAAATAACACTTGTAAAGGCTACACTCATGAAAAACAGATACATAACAACTAGCTAACATTAAGATTTACTCAGAACAACAATGACTGATGAAGTCCTGAGGATATGAGGTAGATATTATTCTGTGAGTTATACAGACAAGTAAAATTGGACTAAAATAGTTACGTAGATCTTGAACAAAATTGTGGACAGGGAAGCTCCAAGCACTCATTCCTCCACAGAAACATCAAAAAAAAAAAAACCCACAAGCTGTCTGAATCAACTTTAAAAGAGCTCTGGAAAACAGTCAGTGGTTTATAGCTATCAAGCAAATGCCTAATCAAAAAACCATCTTCAAATGGTAAGAAAGTTTTTCTGGCATTTTTATTTGCCTTTGCCCCACCACCTCCCTGGCACGGAGGTAGTCTTGGTGTTAAATGGTCAACAGCACAGTTTACACTTTCCTCTCTCAAACTTGGGGGAGCAGAGTAGACCTTATTTGCAGATTATTGAGCACCTATGTTCTAACCAGTGTGGGGACTATCTGAAAGACTAATCAGAAAAGAAAGTAGAGATATTACTACTGATGACACAGAAAGAAAAAGGATTATTAGAGAATACAATGAACAATAGTATACCAACAAATTGGATAACCTATATAAAATGGATAGATTTCTAGAAACATATAACTGATCAAAACTGATTCGTGAAGAAATAGAAAATCTGAATATACCTATAACTAGTATGGAGATTAAATATGTAATCAAAAACCTCCAAACAAAAAAATTCCAGGACTAGATGGTCTCACTGGTGAATTCTACCAAACATTTAAAGAATAATTTAAAACAAATTTCCAAAAATTGAAGAAAAAGGAATAAGACCTGACTCATACTATGAAGCCAGCATTAATTTGACACCAGAGCCAGACTAAAACGCTACAAGAAAAGAAAAATACACATCAGTATCTATCATGAATATTGATGCAAAAATTACCTACAAAATATTAACAAAGCAAATTCAGCAGTACAGTAAGAGGATCATCACCAAAACCGAGTGGGATTTATTCCCAAAATGCAAGGATGGTTCAACATACAAATATCGATCAATGTAATATATCACATTAATAGAATAAGGGGTAAAAACAGATGATGATCTCAATTGACACAGAAAACCATTCAACATAATTCAATATCCTTTCATGATAAAAGAAAACACTCAATAAACTAGGAATAAAAGTAAACTCCCTCAATATAATAAGGACCACATATGAAAAACCCACAGCTAACAACATACTCAATGGCAAAGACTGAAAGCCTTTCCCTTAAGATGAGGAGCAAGTCAAGGATGCCTACTTGTGCCACTTCTATTCAACATAGTATCGGAAGACCTAGTGAAAGCAATTAGGAAGAAAAAGAAACAAAAGAAATTCAAATTTTTAAGGAAAAAGTGAAATTATTTCTGTTCGAGATGACATAAAAACAATCTCATTTACAATAGCATCAAAAAGAATAAAATACTTAGGAATAAACTTAACCAAGGAGGTGAAAGACTTGTACATTAAAAACTACAAAACAATGATGAAAGAAACTAAAGAAGACACAAATAAATGGAAAGACATATGTTCATGGATTGGAAGATTTAATATTGCTATAATGTCCATACTACCCAAAGCAATCCACAGATTCAATGCTCTCCCTATCAAACTCCCAGTGACTTTTTTATAGAAGTAGAAAAAACAATCCTAAAACTCATGTGGAAACACAAAATACCTGAATAGCCAAAGCACTCTTCAGAAAGAATAAAGCTGGAGGCATCACACTTCCTGATTTCAAAATATATTACAAAGCTTTAGTAATTAAAACCGTGTGGTACTAGAATAAAGACAAATACATAGACCAATGAAACAGAATAGATTTCCCAGAAATAAATCCATGCATATGCAGTCAACTGATGTTTGAAAAGGGTGCCAAAAATACACAATAGGGGGAATGATGGCAGCAAGATGGCAGAATAGGATGTTCAAACCTTCGTTCCCCCACAGAAACACAGATTTAACAAAAATATAACAAAATACACTCATGAGAAGTCCAGAATCCAGTTAAGAAGTTGCAGTACTCCAGACAAACACAAGATAAAGATCAATCACACAGAACAAGAAGTAAGAGCACTTTTACTTTACCTGTGTCAGCCCCTCCCCCAAGCCATCAGAGCTCAGGGGTGAGAGACACCATAACTTCTTCCTGGGGGTGAGAGAAAATGGGGGAATTGTCCAACATCTCCAGTATTTCAGCGAACTCCTCAAGGGGCTGGCTTCTCTCTCATCTCACATAGATAGATAGAATTGGCATTGTCCAGATGTCTGGAGTAGCTAAGGGGACAGGCACCTTCCTCTGGCCAACAATGCTCTGTGAGGCTTGAAGAAGGTGCAGAACTGAGGCCTCTCCCTCAGGAGAGAGGAGGAAATCGAGTATGCCTCCAACATCCCTGGCCTCTCAACGCATTCACCAAAAGGCTGGTTTCTGCCCCACATCACAGCACTGAAAAAACTGGCATAGTCCAGATGGCTGGGGAAGTTGCAGGCAGCACAACTCTGCAAGGTTGGGAAAAGGCACATAACTGAGCCTTCTCCCCAAGATGGGAGAGGAAAGAGTGGAGCATGCTGTCAATATCTTGTCTTTAAGCACATTGTCCAAGAGGCCCATTTCGCTCTCAGCTCACAGGAATCACTGATGGAACAAACATGGTCATATACCAGAGAAAGCAAGAGATTAAGGACTTCTCCCAGCACCCCCCAAAAAAGACTCCTGGGGCAGCTAGAAATAAAGATCTAGAATCTCTGGCCAGGCTGACTGGAAAATGTCTTTCACGGTCAAACCAGTCCATGAAGACTAGGTGAGGGGACTGTTTCTTCAAATGTGTAGACACCAATGCAGAGCTAAAAGGAACATGGAATATCGGGAAAACATGACACGACTAAAAGAACAAAATAAATCTCCATTAACTGACCCCAAAGAAATGGAGATTTATGAATTGCTTAACAAAGAATTCAAAATAATCATCTTAAAGAAACACAGCGAATTACAAGAGAACACAGATAACTAAACAAAATCAGGAAAATGATATGTGAACGAAATGAGAATTTGAACAAAAGAGGTAGAAATGATAAAGAAGGAAATTGAAATCATGGAGGTGAAAAACGTAATAACTGAACTAAAAAATCACTAGAGGAATTCAACAGTTACTTGAGGAAGCAGAAGAAAAATTAGCAAACTCAGAGACAGGTCATTTGAAATTATCCAGTTAGAGGAGCAAAAAGAAAAAAGAATAAAAAACAGTGAAGAAAGCATTGGGAGATTATGGGACTCTACCAAGCAAAACAATATACATATCAAGAGAGTCCTAGAAGAAGAAGAGAGAGGGAAATGGGCAGTAAGTTTATTTAAAAAAATAATGGCTGAAAACTTCCCCTATCCGGGGAGGAAAGTGGCTAGCAGATTCATAAAACTTGAAAGACCTCAAAATAAGATGAAGCCTAAGAAGTCTACACCAAGACACAATATATTCAAATTGTCCAAAATCAATGACAAAGAGTAAAATTTGAAAGCAGCAACAGAAAAGCAACTCATCATACATAACGAAGCTCCTGCCAGACTATCAACTAATTTCTCAGCATAAAAATTGCAGGCCAGAAGGGAGTGGGAAGATATATTCAAAGCAATGAAAGGAAAAACCTGCCAACAAACAATACTATATGCAACAACACTACCCTTCAGAAACGAAGGAAAAATAAAGACTTTCCCAGACAAATAAAGACTAAGGAAGTTCATAACCACTAGATCTGCCTTAAAAGAAATGCTAAAAGGAATTCTTCAAGTTGAAAGCAAAGGACACTAAATAGTAACACAAAAGCACAGGAGAGTATAAAGCTCACAGGGAAAGATAAATATATAGACAAATAGAGACTACTGTAATACTGTAATAGAGGTATGTAAATCAACTTTACCTCTAGCATAAAAGTTAAAAGAAAAAGGTATTACAAATATGTATAAATACAAAAATCTGTTAATGGAAACAATATAAAAATATGTAAAATTTGACATCAAAAACATAAAATGGAGAGAGAGGTAAAAGTGTAAAGTTTTTGCATGTGATTGAAGTTAAATTTTTATAGGCTTAAAATAGAGTGTTATAACTATAAGATGTTTTATGTAAGCCTCATGGTAGCCACAAAGAAAATACCTATAGAAGATACACAAAAGAAAGAGAGAAAGGAATCAAAATATATCACTACAAAAAGTCAACAAAATACAAAGAAATTAAAAAACAGAGAGGAAAAGAGGAACAAAAGAACTACAAGATAGAAAACATTTAACAAAATAACAATAGTAAGTCATTCCCTATCAATAATTATTTATATGTATTACATATTACATAGTATATACTATATATAATAATTACTTAAAGAGATTAAACTCTCCAATCAAAAGACATAAAGTGGCTGAATGGATAAAAAAGCAAAATCCAACTACATGCTGTCTACAATAGATGCACTTTAGAATCAAGACACTAATAGGCTGGAAAGGAAAGGATGAAAAAAGATATTCCTTGAAAACAGTAACAACAAGGAAGTAAGGGTGGCTGTACTTCTATTTGTCAAAATAGAAATTAAGTCAAAAATTGTCAGAAGAGACAAAAACAGTATTTTATAAGGATGAAAGGATCAAATCATTAGGAAAATATAACAATTATAAATATATATGCACCCAACATTAGAGTACCTAAATATAAAAAGCAAACATTCACAGAACTAAAGAGAATAATACATAGTGACACACTAACTGTAAGAGACTTCAATATGCCATTTTCAACAGTTGATAGAACACCCAGACAGAAAATCAATAAGGAAACAGCAAAATTGAGCAACACAATAGAAGAAATGCACCTAATAGATATATGCAGAACATTGTACTCAACAGCAACAGAATACACATTCTTCTCAACAGCACACGTAACATTCTCCAGGATAGATCATATGTGAGCCCACAAACAAGTCTCAACAAATTTAAGAAGACCGAAATTATACCAAGTATCATTTGTGACTGCAATAAAATGAAACTAGAAATCAATAACAGAAGGAAAATTAGAAAAGTCACAAATGTAGAGAAATTTAAAAACACACTCATGAACAAACATTGGGTCAAAGAAACAGTCAAAACAGAAATTAGAAAATATCTTGACACAAACAAAAATATTATGACATACCAAAACTTCTGGGAACAGCAAAAGTTGTAATTAGAGGTAATTTTATAGTGATAAATGCCTACATTTAAAAACAAGAAATATCTCAATTTAATATCCTAACTTTAAACCTCAAGGAACTAGAAAAAGAAGAGCAAACTAAACCAAAATTTAGAGAAGCAAAGAAATAATTAAGATTAGAGCAGACATAAATGAAATAGAGAATAAAAACCAGGAGAAAATATCAATAAAACTAAGTTTTTTTTAAAGATAAACAAAATTGGCAAACCCTTAGCTAGATGAAGAAAAAAAGAGAGATTACTCAAATATGTAAAATTATAAATGAAGGAGGGAAAATGAAAACTGATGGCACAAAAATAAAAAGGACCATGAAAGACTATTATATGCCAACAAATTAGATAATCTATAAGAAAGAAAGAAATCCCTACAAACATACAACCTACCAAGACTGACTCATGAAAAACTAGAAAACCTGAGTACACAAATAATAAATAAGGAGATTGAATTAGTAATAAAAAATTTACCAACAAAGAAAAGCCCAGGACCAGACGTCTTCAGTATTCAATTCTAACAAACATTTAGAAAGGAATTAACACCAATACTTCTCAAACTTACAAAAAATTTAAGAAAAGGGAACTTTTCCAAAATCATTTTGAGTGGCTAGAATTACTCTGAAAACAAAGTGATACAAAGACACCACACACACACACACACACACACACACACAAAACTACAGGCCAGTATCCGTGAGGAACACAGATGCAAAAATCTTCAAGAAAATAGTGGCAAATTGGATTCCAGTACATCAAAAGGATCATACACCATACTAGGTGAGATTTATCCCCCAGTATGCAAGGATGATTCAACATAAGCAAATCAGTTAATGTGTACATCACATTAACAGATCAAAGGATAAAATCATATGACCATCTCAATAGATGCAGAAAAAGTGTTTCACAAAATTCAACAGCCTTTCATGATAAAAACTCTCAAAACTAGGTATAGAAGGAATTTATATCAACACAATTTAGTTCATATATGAAAAGTCCATAGCTAATATCTAAATTGCTGGATTTATGGGCATTGAATTGTTTGTAGTACTCTTCTTATTTTAATATTTGTAAGAGTAGTAATGATGTCTCCTCTTTTATTCTTGATATTGGTGATGTTTGCCTTCTCATTTCTTTCGCTTGTTCCATGTGGATAGAGGTTTTCAATTTTAATGGTTTTTTTCAAAGAACAAGATTTGGGTTTTATTGATTTTCTGACCTTTTTTCAATTTTCATAAATTTCTGCTCTACTATAATCTTTCTTTTCTTTTTCTTTATTTAGGGTTAGTTTGTTCTTATTTGTCTAGTTTCTTAACATGAAAACTTACATTACTGATTTAGATTGGTTTTTTTTCCCCTAATATGACGATATCATGCTATAAGTTTCCCTCTAAACAACACTTTTTCAGCATCTATAGATTTTTTAATTGTGGTAAGAACACTTTTCATGAGATCTACCCTCATAACAAATTTTTAAATGTGCAATAAAGTACTGTTAAATATAGGCACTACGTTGTACAGAAGACATCTAGCGTTTATTCATCTTGCATAACTGAAACTTTATAACCATTGAACAGCAACTCCTCATTTCTCCTTCCTGCAACTACTGGCAACTGACATTTTACTGTCTGCTTCCATGAGATTGACTAGAGGTTGTGATCAAAAAATGAAAATGCCCTTAAAAAATAAATAAATAAAAACTTTTAAGAAATGAAAATGCCCAAGGCCTATGAGGAGCATGTCATAACTTGAATAGAAAAGTGTTTACATAGGATGCTTGTTTCAGAATTATTTATCAACTTGTCTATAAATGTTTCATGCATTTTTCTATTATACATCATATATGTTAAAGAAACTTACTCTGTATTATTTTAAAAGTATTTCAATTACTACAAAAATTCAATAAATGCATAGGACAAGGTCTGAGAGGACACTTACTAAACTCATAATAGTGGTTATTTTGCAAAAAGAAATGGCGCAAAGTGCTTAAGTTTGGCTAAATGGGTTTTTATTTCATCTGGATTATTTAAATTTTTTACAGAAATATATTCATTTATGACTTGGATAATTGATAGAAAAAAAGCAATATAAGTAAATAAATGAGAAAAATCAATTTAAAAAATATTTAAGAAACAACCCTATTATATAAAAGAGGTGTGGGTTGAATGGTGATCCCCAAAAGTATATGTCTGCATTCTAATCCCTGGAACCAGCAAATTTGATCTTATTTGAAAAAAAACTTTGTAGATATAATTAAGTTAAGAAACTCAATATGAGTTCATCCTGGATTATTTGGGTACACCTTAAATCCAACCGTAAATATTCTTACAGGAGACCCATGGAGAGCAGAGGAGAAGGCCATATAAAGATGGACGCAGAGATTGGCGTGATATAGCCAGAGGGAATGCCAACAACCAATAGAAGTTGGAAAAAGCAAAGGATTCTTCCCTAGAGCCTCCTGATGGAGCATGGCCCTGCCAACACCTTGGTTTTGGATTTCTGGCCTCCAGAATTGTAAAAGAATAAGTTTCTGTTGCTTTAAGCCACTCAGTTTATGGTAATTTGTTATGGCAGACTCAGGAAATTAATATAAGAGGCACCATCTATTGTGAATCTTATTCCACAATACAATGAAAGGCATACAATATATTAAGTATATTGACCCTAAGCTTAATCTTATATTTAAAAATATACTTTCAGAAGTATTGACTATTAGTAGTACGGTAATATTTATTTTCTAAATATTAAGAACTATTTAAAGCAATGTATCTTAAGCCTTTGCTTCAGCCCCTTTTCTACTGTCTATTCTTTTCATAAGTTTCACACAGATCATTTTCATATTTAAGTTAGAACTTGAGTATTTGTTTAAAAGACTTCTTTAACCAGTGGTGTGCTGGTAAATGTTTAAAATATGGCTCTCTGGAAGGAAAAAAAGACTGATTTGTAGAATATGCTGATTTCTGTGGTGTGAATACTCCCACCTCGGCTGATTTCGATTTCCCCAAACGATGTCCTTGAACATAGAATTGAGAAGTTATGAGTACAATCTGTTCTCACAAGCTTGTATGAATAAGCTTTAGCACACCACTGCATCTAACTAACATAAATCACACAAAAAAGTCAACATATGAAAAATATTTTCACTCTAAAGCTAACTTTAACATATAATAATGTTAACATTATTTTTAACATATAATAAGAGTAACATATAATAATGAATATGCATCCATTTCAAAAAGGAGTAAGAATCTAAAGCTATTGCTATGTCACAATTTATTTCCCTCTTATACAGGAAGTTTAAATCTGATACAGGAACTTAAAAAATCCTCATAATATCAGAGACGAAATAAGAAAAAAACTAAAACTAATAGAAACTACATCAACAAATTTTTGCTATAATTGGTTAATTCAAAAATCTTGTAAGGAAGCCAGACAACTGAATATAAAAATATCAATTTCATAATAAGAAGAAAACATTACTTAATTAGGAAAGTTTAAAATCTGGGAGGAAAGATTTCAATTTCCTTAGAAGAATATTACAATTTAGTCCATGGAGAAAGAAGGTAAATTCCTTGAAATAAAAAAAAAATCTTTTAAATTAAAATAAGAAAACACTAACCTGGCTTCTTTGTTTATTTGATCACCATATCCCACTGTTTTCACAACAGTTAATTTCAATTGAACATTGCTTTCCTGAAGTTCAAGTGTCTGAATTTTAAGTCCAACATTTGAGTAAAAGTGTGAGGATTTTTTGTCTTTCAAATTAGTATTAAACAATGTATCAATCAGAGTTGATTTTCCAATTCCAGTTTCCCCTGTAATAAACATAGATACATCATTTAGGGACATGAGACGGCTGAGAATCCCTAGAGTGGTTTAAAGGGTCCCAAAAACTTCAAAGACGGGGATGTCCTTGGAGGTATACTTGCTACTCCTGAATCCCTCAGTCATTAACATAATATAGAAAGAAAATATACACAAAGGTATATCAGATTTTGAAGAGCACTGAAACATTTAAAGAAAAAAAGTATAAGTAATATAGCTAAGAAGATGAAAACTAATACAAATATAAATACCTGGTCTTGAATTAACAGCACCAGTGTTATGCTGCTTAAGATAAGTTGACATGATCGTTTGGGAAAACTAAGAAATAATTCAGATGAGGCATTTGGCACTTACCCACACAGAGAATATTAAAAGAGAATCCTTGTTGAATAGATCTATTCACCAACTGATGAGGCAAACATTCAAAACCAAAATGACCAAGCATAGTTAAGCAACGAATATTATCTTCTCTTTGCTTAAAGAAAAAACAAATAAAAAGATTTTAATTAGAATAGGAAATTATATCATTTTAAAATATAATAATATGTCAAAGAAATTAGAATTGATTATCATTTGATTACCATATCTCAGACAAGATGCAAATAAAGTAAATTTGTAAGAAAATAAGTCTTTGTCCAGACACATAGATTTTGCTATCATTTTTATAAATAATCAATCTATCTCTGATCACACTCGGAGACTATTTCTAAATTTAAAAATAGGAAATTAAAAAAAATGCTACAGGAAAGTCTAGTGTATTACTCTAAAATAATAAATTATTTTTCCAGGGGCCAGCCCCGTGGCGTAGCAGTTAAGTGCACACTCTCTGCTGCTGGCGGCCCGGCTTCAGATCCTAGGCGCGCACTGATGCACCATTTGTCAGGGCATACTGTGGCGGCGTCCCACACAAAGTGGAGGAAGATAGGCACAGATGTTATCCCAGGACCAGTCTTCCTCAGCAAAAAGAGGAGGATTGGCATGGATGTTAGCGCAGGGCTGATCTTCTTCACCAAAAAAAAAACAAAATTATTTTTCCATAAGAAAAAGGAAAAAATTAACATGCTTTCCTTCTGTTTCAATGTGTTAATATATTTAGGAAGCCCAATATATGTTAATATATATAAGGAAACCAAAGTTAATTTGAAATTTTTAAGAAAGTAACTAAAAACTTTGACTTCGAATTTGTCATATACACTTTGAGAACTTGTGCTATATCAAATTGTTAAAGGAATCCACTGCTAACAACACCAACCCAGAAATCCATCAATATTGTACATAAAGTGACCAATTAATTGTTTTTAAAAGGTGGAAAAAATAATTCAAAGAAAGCTTAACAATCTATATTAATCTCACTCCTGGAAATCTCTCCCAAACAACTAGAAAATTTTACAAATGCTTTATGCAGAAGTGTTCACAACAGCTCTCTATTTAACATCCAAATGTTTGACTCCCTGAGACAGGAGAATATCCAAATAAATTACAATATATTCATTCATACACGGGCATTCTTAAGTTATTAAAGATATTTATGGAGAATGTTTCAATAAATTGAAAATATTAAGTAAAAAAAATAAGAGACGAAATTGTATGTATATTTCTAGCTTATGGTGATATCAGATTTACTTATAGCATTTTATTTCTTCCCACCTAAACAATTAGAAACAACTGTATTGAAGGCACTGGAAGGGAAAGGAAAGCAGGCAGATACAGGAAGAAATCAAATTCTGGAAATAAGCGTAGCATAATAGGTGAAACCACATTTGTTCACATATTCTCTTGAAGCTACTCGCCAGTAAATAAGGTGCTTGGGAAGTAGAGCACCAAGAAAGAATAATAATCTTGGGCTGGGAAGTCTAAGGTCAGAGATTGGGGCTGCCATCATGACAGAAGATTGGGAAAGAAATCCTGGAAAAACAAGACACAGAGGGGAAAGATTCAAATCTGCAAACTTCAGAATACTTGGCTGAGCCTAACTCTGCATGTGCAGGCATGATTACAAAGAGTTCAATAGCAATTGAGAGAACAGTTGGTGTTCTGAAAGTGCTGAGCTGGTATTTCAGCAGTGGTCCTGGGAAGTCCTAAGAAGACAAAGTTTAGAGTTCAAGTTTATCTCAAGTTAGACAAGTTTCATAAACACTTTAGACTTTTTATTTAAACTCTTAAAAGACCTTGCTATAAGATTAAGGACTATGTTCTAAGTCAAAGGTTAGTCCCAGGTCAAAGAGAGTAACTAAAATAAACCCACTTTTACAAAGCATAGTACCATGACTCGACAGAGTCCAAATGATTTGTTAGTAATATAACTGTCTGCTAAAAAAAATTCAATACTCCTTAGAGAAATATAATAAAGAATCCAGATTTTATACACTATACCATCCACAATGCTCAATGCATAATCAAAATTACAAGATATGAAGAAGCAGAAAAAAATGTGCCCCACAGCTGAGGAAGAACATAATCAATAGAAAGACCCACACAATGAGGACATTGGAATTGGCAGACAAATAGTATAAAATAACTATCATGAATATGTTTAAGAATCTAATGAGAATGATGTATATAATAAATGAAGTGATGGATAATTTCAGAATAGATATGAAAATTCTAGAAACAAATGGAACTCATAGAATGGAAAAAATACAACATCTGAATTAAAATAATTCTTTGAATGAAGCAATTCCACTTCCAGCATCACAAATTAAGCATCTAGTGGACCCAAACTTTTCATTTTCAATAACTGGAAACTGCACAAAATAAATACACAATGATCTGAGAAATTTGAGAGCGACAAAGGTGGGCAGATAGGGAAGCCAAGACTTGGAAGAAGAAATGGCATTATGAACTTTCGTCTTGACAACTTTTAGCCTGAGTAAAGGCTAAAGTCAGTGCCACACATGACATCAAACATTCTAATAAAAATGCTCTAGCCTTTTTTGCATAAAGAACCAAAGGACAGAGTTCAAGAGAACCACAGCTACTGGATAATGAGGGTAGAATCCCAGAAAGGAGCTAAGCAAAGAGAAGGGTCTCAAATTCTGTGTATGTACTCTGTGCAAGCTTCTCACTGAATCCTGAAGCAAAATTTATGAGAACAATTACAAACAGCTCAGTTATATGTAAAAGAACTTAACTGAGATTTGAGCTACCATGTAAGAGATATATTTTCAGTTTGAGGCCATACAAGTTCATTGCCTGCTAAAACAGAAGCATCAACACCCTGCGAGAACATTACAGAATCCTAAAACCACAGTGTAATATTCATATATCCAGGATACATTCTAAAATGTCCTGAATCTCAGGACCTTCAATGGAAAATAACACCAAAATGACCTGGGTGTGAGATTTGCTGAGAGGTGTTTCAAAGCAACTATTATAAGTGTGCTTAAGGACTTAAAGTATGCATGCGATGAATAAAGAGACAAAAATCTCAACAGAGAAATAAAAACTATAAATTAAGATAAAAGCAGAAATCAAAGAATTAGAAAGTAATCACATATTTGATAAAATTAAATAAGCCAAAATTAGCTGCTTTGAAAGATTGACAAAATTGATAAACACTTAGCTAGACTAATGAAAAAACATAAAACACAAATTGCCCCTATCAGAAATGAAAGAAGGAATAGCACTACAGACCACACAGATATTAAAATAATAGTCAAACTCATAGAAACAGAGAGGAGAATTTCGATTGACAGGGGCTAGATGATGGGGGGAAATGCAGAGATGTTGGTCAAAGGGTACAAAGTCTCATTTAAGCAAACTAAATAAGTTCTGAAGATCTAATGGTGAATATAGTTAACAGCACTGCATTGTAGACTTTAAATTTTCTGAGAGTGTCTTAAGTGTTCTTACCACATACACACAAAATGGTAACTAAGTGAGGTGATAGATATGTGAATTAGCTTGATTGTGCTAATTATTCCACAATGCTTACATATATCAAAACATAGTTGAACAACAGGTATACATAACTTTTATTTGTCAATTATACCTCAATAAAGCTAAATAAATAATAAATAATAATAATAATAGAATACCGTAAACACCTTTTGCCAACAAATTTGAAAATAGATAAATTCTTTAGAAAAAACATATTATAAAAATGACACAATGGGAAATAGAAAATCTGTATTGCCACATATCTATTAAAGAAAAATTGTAATCAAAAACCTTCCCACAAAGATATCTCCAGGCTTAGCTGATTTCACTGTTGAATTCTGTCAAGGATTTAATGAAAAATTCACATAAACTTCACAAAATAGAAGAGGAAGAAATTTTTTCCAACTCGTGTCATGAGTAGAAATAATATCAATATAAACACCTGAAAAAGACATTGCAAAAAAAGAAAATTTTACATCAATATCTTCCATGAGCATAATTGAAAATCTTTTAAAAATATTACCAAATAGAATCTACTAGTATATAAAAATCATAATAGATCCTGAGCAATTGGCATTTATTCTAGAAAGCAAGGTTAGTTCAACACCCAAAAATCAATAAATGAATTTCACCATATTAATACCATAAAAAAAGCACCATCTGACTGATGCAAGAGATGAACAAAAAGTACGTTTGAGAAATTCAATACCTGTTTATGACTTTTAAAAAAGTCATAAACCTATCAGTAAAGTAAGAATTAAAGAGAACTTCCTCAACCTAATAAATAAAATACTACCAAAAGAACTTAAATCTGACTTTATAATTAATGGTAAATATCTGAATATTCCCCCCAAGACTGAAAACAAGGTAGAGATGCCAGCTTTGCCACTTCCACACAACATTGTACCAGAGGTCCTTACCAGTCAATAAGGGGGAAAAAGGGCATAAATATTAAAAAGAAATCTTTATTCTATATTGTAAAAAGGTAGAAACTATGCAAGAATCTACTGAGCATCTACCAGAACTATTAAGAGAATGTATCAAGATTACAAGATACAAAGTCAGTATATAAAAATCAATTATATCCTCCAATTTCTGCTCAGAAATGTAGAGAGCCGGAAAAAAGCATACATAAAATAATGGACTAACAGCAAGATCACAACTTTTCTTCAACTCATTCTGGGGCTGAAGTGACAGATCAACCAACTGTCCCAGAATCTAGGGAGAGACACAAGCCTACAGAGAAAGACAAGATGTAAATATTGACTAGCCTAGGCAAGACATAGACGTCAATAAGAGTTCGTCTAAGGCAAGTGTCCAATTGCTACAGTGTGATTTGTCAAACAGTAAAAACTTCTAGGGGCCACAAATATGCACTAAATCTGCACCTTGCATGCTTTTTCTTCTCAAACACAAGTGGACATTCAGTGAAAGATTGGTAGAGCTCTGAAAAATCTCTCTCAAGGCACAGAACTGGGAAAAGGCAGAGCAGATATGCAGGAGGGGCAAGAAACTTCATTCAGACCATTTTCTCCTTTCTCCTCTATAGAAAAGCTTGAATCTTTGGGGGAATGGACAATAAACTCTTGCCCTTAGGACACTAACACAAAAACAGCCCTAGAGGGCTGTTTGTACCTCCGCTAGAGGAGGTACAGAAATCCATGATGAATTCAGAACTGTACCAGAAGAGGGCAATAGAAGGCCACACCTCTGGACCCAGAGACAGAGTGCTTGCCTAAAACTGACACTTAATCAGATTAAAAAAGGATTCTCACCCACCCCACACCCCGCATCACCAAGCTAACTACTGTAAAGTAACAATAATTCGCAAGAGGCATACTCTTTCTGAGGTACAGCAAAAAAGGAAGACTTAAGATTGAGGGTGGAGCACTCACCAGGAAAACATTCTCTGGCAAGCCAATCCCCACTGTAAACACAAGGTACTAGGACAGGCATTTGAAGCATGTGATATGCTTAGAATAACCATAGCAATTTCAAAGCTCAACCCAGCCCAACTCTTAACTAAATATAAATCTCTGTACTAAAGTCCTAACAAGAGGAAAAATGTGTTAATTTCCAAGTGTAAAATCTATTTATCTCAGTATCTATGGTCTTATACAAGACGTCTAGTTTTCAACACCCATATTACAAGACTTAAAGACTTAAAAGGGAAAAAAAAGAAATTTTGAGAGACAAAGCAATTGTCATACCAGACTTAAATATGACATGGATGTTGCAATTATCTGACAGGGAATTTAAAATAACTATGATTAACATGTTAAAAACTCTAATAGAAAATGTGTGCAATGTGCAAGATCAGATGAGCAATTTCAGCAGAGATGAAAACTATAAGAAAATCAAATGAAAATATTAGAAATGAAATATAGTGACAGCAATAAAGCATGCTTTTGATGGGCTCATCAGTATATTCAACTATGTCAAGAAAGCTTCAGTAAACTCTAAGTCTACAGAAATTAGAAAAATTGAAACACCAGAGAGAAAAAGAGTGAGAAGAAAAGATATGAAAAAAGATATGGCAATCAAAAACGCTTAGATAGGGGCCGGCCCGGTGGTGTAGTGGTTAAGTTCACATGCTCTGCATTGGCGGTCCAGGGTTCGCAGGTTCAGATCCTGGGAGCGGACCTATGCACTGCTTATCAAGCCATGCTGTGGCGGTGTCACAGATAAAGTAGAGGAAGATGGGCATGGATGTTAGCCCAGGGCCTATCTTCCTCAGCAAAACGAGGAGGATTGGCAGATATTAGCTCAGGGATAATCTTCCACACACACACACACACACACACACACACACACACACACAAATGCTTAGATAAGCATTATTGGATTCCCAGAGAAAGAAGAGAGAACAAAGAAGAAGAAATATTTCAAGAAATAATGGTCAAGAATGTTGAGATGGTTGGGGCACCGATGCAGGAGGGCACGCAGGGCCATGGGGCACGCACAGGAAAGGGCTTGTGGGAAAGTGGAGAATGCAGAGGCCAAGTGGGACTCACTGTGGGAGCCTCATGTGAGCACAATGGGGTTGCCTGCCATGGGTCCCCCTGCACTTCAATCTCAGGTGATACTGGGGCTTTCTCTACAATTCTGCTTCTTCCCCTCAGGCTCAGCTCCCTCTAGCAATGTGGTGGGCAGGAGCTCAGCACCCAGCCCTTCCATCTTGTCCCATCCAGTTTCAGAAGTGATGTCATCAAGATGGTGACATAGGTTATTCCTGACTTCAGTCCCCCTCATAAGAAGACCAAGCCAGCTATCCTAGCTAGGAGCTATCCAGAGAAAAGAAACCATTGTGAAAATTCCAGAACATGGGGGTTAGAAACAAGCATACTTCTGGACCACAGAGATTGAGAAGAACCACATTAGAAGGGTAAGAGAAACAGCTACACTCTGACTGCATCACCCCTCAGCACATAGCCACACTTAGAGGGCCCCACTGGGCCTATGGTTTCTCTAGTGGGGAAAAAAGGAGCACAAAGTGAGCATTCAGCTCCCTCAGCATTGTGGAATGCTTCCCAGTAATCCTACTTTAGTCTCAGCTCACAGGACTGAGCTGAGAACTACTTCAAACAAATGGAACTACTTCAAACTAAAAATCTTATGTATGGCAAAGAAAAGCATCAACAAAATGAAAAGGAAGCCTACTGAATGGGAAAAAATACTTGCAAATTATATATCTGATAAGGTTTTGATATCCGAAATATGTAAAGAACACATAAAACTCAAGAGCAAAAAAACTAATCTGATTAAAAAATGGACAGAGGATGTGAATAGATAGTTTTTCCAGAGAAGATACACATATGGCCAACAGGCACATGAAAAGATGCTCAAAATCACTAATTATTAGGGAAATGCAAATTGAAACCACTATGAGATATTATCTTACACCTGTCAGAATGGCTATTATTAAAAAGACAAGAAGGGGCCAGCCCAGTTGCACAAGTGGTTAAGTGCGCACGCTCCACTGCAGCAGCCTGGGGTTCGCCAGTTTGGATCCCAGGCGTGCACCAATGCACCACGTGTCAAGCCATGCTGTGGCAGCGTCCCATATAAAGTGGAGGAAGATGGGCACGGATGTTAGCCCAGGGCCAGTCTTCCTCAGCAAAAAGAGGAGGATTGGCAGATGTTAGCTCAGGGCCAATCTCCCTCACAAGAAAAAAGAAAGACAAGAAATAACAAGTGTTGGAAAGGATGTAAAGAAAAGAGAACCATCATACACTGCTGGTGGGAATATAAATTGGTACAGCCACTATTAAAAAGCAGTATGGAGATTCCTCAAAAATTTAGGAATAGAACTACCATATGATCCAGCCATTCCACTTCTGGGTATTTATCTAAAGGACATGAAAACACTAATTCAAAAAGATATTTGCACTCCTATGTTTATTGCAGCATTATTCACAATAACCAAGACTTGGAAACAGCCTAACTGCCCATCAACGGGTGAATGGATAAAGAAGATGTGGTATGTATACACAATGGAATACTACTCAACCATAAAGAAGACGAAATCTTGCCATCTGTGACAACATGGATAGACTTTGAGGGTATAATGCTAAGTGAAATAAGTCAGATGGAGGAAGACAAGTACCGTATGATTTCACTCACATGTGGAAGATAAACAAACACATAGATACACAGAACAAATTGGTGATTACCAGAGGGGAAAGGGGTGAGAGGAAGGTGAAAGTAGTAAAGGGGTACTTTTGTACAATGACAGGCGGCAGTTAGACTCTTCGTGGGGAACAGGATGTAGTTTACACAGAAGGTGAAATACAATGATGCACACCTGAAATTTATACAATGTTATAAATTAATGTTACCTCAATAAAAAAAAAGAAATGGGGATCTATAAACTGTCTGACAAAAAACTTAGAATAATCCTCTTAAAGGAGTTAAAAGAACTACAAGAACATACGATAGACTATTTAAAAAATTAGGAAAACAATGCATGAACAAAATGAGAAGTTCAACAAAGAAATAAAAATTATAAAAAAATAGAAATCCTGGAGCTGATGAATACAACAACTGTATTGCAAAATTCAATAGTGAGCTATAACAAAAGACTTGACCAATCAGAAGAAAAACTCTGTAAACTAGAAATAAATCATTTGAAATTATTCAGTCAGAGAAATAAAAAGAAAAAAGTATGAAAAAGATGGAAGAAAGCCTATGAGACTTATGGGATACTACCCAGATAACAGTACATGCATTATGAGAATCCCAGAAGAAGAAGAAAAAGAGAAATGGACAAGAAGTCTATTTAAAGCAGTAATGGGAAAATTCAAATCTGGGAAACAATGGACATCCAGATTTATCCAGATTTATGAAGTCCAAAGTAACCCAAATATGTTGATCTGAAAAAAGTCTGCACCAAGACACATTATATTTAAATTGTCAGAAGTCAAAGACAAAGAAATAAGTTTGAAAGCAGCAAGAGCAAACTGACTTGTCACATATAAGGGAACCCCCATAAGACTATAGGTGGATTTCTCAACAGAAATTTTACAAGCTAGGAGAGAGTAAGATGATATATTCAAAATACTGAAAGAAAAAAACTGTCAACCAAGAATCCTATATCCAGCAAAGTTGTCTTTCAGAAACGAAAGAGAAATAAAGACTTAATCATACAAACAAAATCTGAGGGAGTTCATTACCATTTGACATGTCTTATAAGAAATACTAAAGGGCTTCTTCAAGCAAAAATAAAAAGATGCTAATTAACATTGTTAAAAATATATGAATGCTCATATAATAAATAATAATATTTATTAACTCAATAATAAATACATAGTCAAAGTCAGATTCTAATATTGTAATGGTGGTGCATAATTCACTTGCAGCTCTAGTTCAAAAGTTTAAAAATAACCATAACTACAGTAATATTTTATCAGATGCACAATAAAATAATACATAAATTTTAACATCAACCTAAAACTTACAGGGGGAGAAATAAATGCATAAACTTTCTGTATGCTATAAAAGTTAAATTGTAAGTATTAATAAGATGTTGTAAATATAAGATATGTAAGCCTCATGGTAACCACAAAGAAAAAACCTATAGTAGATACACAAAGTATTATAATAAAAGAGAGAAAGCATACTACCACAAAAGTCATCAAATCACAAAGGAATAGAGAAAGATAAGGAGCAAAGAACAAAGGATCTACAAGCAGTCAGAAACAATTTACAAAATGGCAATAGTAAGTACTTATCTATTATTCTACTTAAAGGTGCTTTAAAGCACCTTTAAATAATTCTTCAATAAAAAGACATAGAAGGCTGAATGAATTTTTAAAAAGTTCAAATGATATACTGTCTACAAGAGACTAACTTTAGCTTTAAGGACACAGTAGACTGAGAGTGAAGGGATGAAAAGATACATTTCAAGCAAATGGTTCCCAAAAGAAAGCAGGGGTAGCTATACTTAGATAAGACAAAATGGACTATAAGCTATAATGATAAAGGGGCCAATCCATCAAGATGATGTATCAATTATAAATATGTACTCAACATTAGAGCAACTAAATATATAAACAAAATACCAGCAGAACTGAAAGGAGAAAGAAATAGCAATATAATAGTAGTTGGGGACTTGAATACCCACTCTCAACAACGGATAGATCATACAGATGGAGAATCAATAAGAAAATAGCAGATTTGAACAACACAACTGACCAAATGGACCTAACAGTCATATACAGAGCATTCCATCCAACAGCTGCAGAACACATTCTTCTCAGGTGCACATAGGACATTTTCTAGGATAGATCAGATATTAGGCCACAAAACAAGCCTCAATAAATTCAAAATCATAGAAATAATATCAAGTATCTTTTCTAATCATAATGGTATGAAATTAAAAATCAAGAACTGAAGGAAAGCTAATTTTCAAATACATGAAAATTAAGCAACACACTCCTCATCAACAAATGGATAAAGGAAGAAATCAAAGGAAAATTAAAAAAATGTATATTGAGACAAATGAAAATGGAAATATACCAAAACTTATGAAATGCAGCAAAAGCAATTCTAAGAAGAAAGTTTATAGCAGTAAATGCATACATCAAGAAAACAAGAAGCTCTCAAATAAACATTGTAATTTCACTCCTCAAGGAACTAGAAAAATATGAACAAACTAAGCCCAAACTTAGCAGAGGGAAGGAAATAATGAAGATAGAACAGAAATAAATAAAATAGAGAACTAGAACACAAAAGAAAATATTAACAAAACTAAGAGATTATTCTTTGAAAAAATTAACAAGCTTGTAGTTTTGTTAACCAAGAAAAAAGGAAAGAACTCAAATAAATAAAAATATACGTGAAAAAGAAGACATTACTATTGATACCAAAGAAATACAAAGGATCATAAGAGACTACTATGAACAGCTATATGCCAACAATTAGACAACCTAGAAGAATTGGACAAAATCATAGAAACATGAAACCTACCAAGACTGAATCATGAAGAAAGAGAAAATCTGAATAGATCAATAATGAGTGAGAGATTTAATCAGTAATCAAAAACCTCTCAACAAAAAAAGCCCAGAACCACGTGGCTTCACTGGTGAATTTTACCAAGCATTTGAAGAAGAATTAGTGCCAATCCTTCTCACTCTTCCTAAAAATAGAAAAGGAAAGAACAGTTCCAAAAAACGTTAAGGAAGCCAGCAATACCCTAGCCCAGAGCCATAAAAGGAAACCAAAAGAAAAGAAAACTACAGGCCAATATCCCTGATGAATCTAAATGCAAAAATTCTCGATAAAGTACTAGCAAAATAAATTCAGTAGTACACTAAAGGATCATGCACCATGATCAAATGGGTTTATCCCTGGGACACAAGATGGTTCAATATGTGTAAATCAATAAACACGATATATCAAATTAATAGAATGAAGGATAACTATCATAAGATCATATCAACAAATGCTGAAAAACCATCATCATCCATTCATGATAAAAATTCTCAACATATTGGATATAGAAGGAATGTACCTCAACATAATAAAGGCCATATATGACAAGCCCACAGCTAACATCATACTCAATAGTGAAAAGTTGAAAGTTTTTCTTCTAAGAAAAAGAACAAGACAAGTGTCCCCACTCTCACTTCTCCTATTCAACATGGTACTGGACATTCTAGCCAGAGCAATCAGGTAAGGAAAAGAAATAAAAGACGTCTGAATCATAAAGGAAGAAGTAAAATTGTTTCTGTTTGCAGATGACTTGATTTTATATACAGAAAATCCTAAAGACTCCACCAAAAATCTATTAGAATTGTTAAACCAATTCAGTAAATTTGAAGAATACAACATAGAAAAATCATTTGAATTTTTATACATTAACAACAAACTATCTGAAAAAGAAATGAAGAGAACCATCCCATTTACAATAACATCAAAACTAATAAACTACTTAGGAATAAATTTAACCAAGAAGGTGATAAATCTGTACACTGAAAACTATAAGACATTGACCAAATATATTGAAGAAGACACAAATATAAAGATATCCCATGTTCATTGATTAGAAGTATTAATATTGTTAAAATGTCCATACTACCCAAAGCCATCTACAGATTCATTTTAATCCCTTTTAAGTTTCCAATGGTATTTTTTACAGAAATAGAAAAAAAAAATCCTGAAATTTGTATGGAACCACAAATAACCAAAGCAATCTTGAGAAAGAAGAACAAAGCTGAAGGTCTCAAACTTCCTGATTTCAAACTATATTACAAAGCTATTTTAGTCAAAACTGTATGTCACTGGCATAAAAATAGACACTTGGACCAATGAAAAAGAATTGAGAACCTAGAAATAAATCCATGCATATATAATCAGCTAATATTTGACAGGAGAGACAAGAATTCTCAATGGAGAAAGGATATTACCATTAATAAATGGTGCTGGGAAAACTGGAGATTAATACGCAAATGAATAAAATTAGATCTCTATTTTACATTTCTCACAAAAATTAACTCAAAATGAGGCTTCAATATAAGACTGAACCTGTAAAATTCCTAGAAGAAAACATAGAGAAAAGCTCCTTAACATTGGTCTTGGCAATAACTTTTTGGATGTGACACCTAAACCAAAACCAATAAAAGCAAAAATAAACAAGTGGGACTACACCAAGCTAAACAGCTTCTGCAGAGCAGAAGAAACAATCAACAAAATGAAAAGATAACCTACAGAATGGGAGAAAATATTTGTAAATCATTTATCTGATGAGGGGTTAATATCCAAAACACATACGAAACACTTACAACTCAGCAATAATCCAATTAAACCATGCAAAGGACCTGAACAGACATTTTACCAAAGACAGTCAATTGGCCAATAGGTGTACATGAAAAGTTGCTTAACATTACTAATCATCAGGGAAATGCAAATCAAAACCAAAATGAGATATCACCTCACATCTGTTAGAATGTTAGAATTACCAAAAACAAAAAAACAAAAAACAAAAAACACAAGAGATAACAATTGCTGGTGAAGACGTAGAGAAAAGGGAACACTTGCACATTGTTGGTGAGAATGCAAATTTGTACAGTCAATATGAAAAACAGTATTGGGGTTTCTCAAAAAAATAAAAACTGAACTGTAACATGATTCAGCAATTCAACTTCTGTGTATATATCCAAAGGAAATGAAATCACTGTCTTAAAGAGATCTCTATACTACCATGTTCATTGCATCACTGTTTATAATACTCAAGACATGGAAACAATCTAAGCATCCATCAGTAGATGAATGTTAGAGGAAATTGTATATATATTTATATATACAATGAAATATTATGCAACCATAAAAAGGAGGAAAGCCTGCCATCTGCAACAACATGGACGAAACTTGAAATCATTATGCTAAGTGAAATAAGTCAGGTGGAGAAAGACAAATACTGTAAATCTCACTTCTATGTGTAGTCTAAAGTCTAAACTCATAGAAACAGAGAACTTATTGATGGTTGCCTGATCCAGGGAGTGGAAATGGGGTAATGCAAGATGGTGGTCAAAAGGTACAAACTTCCAGGTGTAAAATAAATAAATTTTGGTGATGTACAGCATAGTGACTACAATTAACAATACTGTAAAATATATTCGAAAGTTGTTAAGAGAGTAGATCTCAAAAGTTCTCATTATAAAAAAATATTGTAACTATGAGGTGATGGATGTGTTAACTAAACCAAATGTGGTAATTATTTCACAATATATACATATATCAAATTATTATGATTTGACATATGTATATACACATACATTGTTAAACTTATACACTGCTATATGTCAATGATATCTCAGTAAATCTGGGGAAAATAAGAATTTTGAAAAATTAATAATAAATACATAGCCATAGATACAAGAAGTTCAGAGAACACCACTCAGGATAATTAACAACATCGACAAAGTGACCTCGACATATTATATTCAAACTGCTAAAAGAAAAAGTCAAAGAGAACATTTTAAAACCAACCAGAGAAAAGATACATTACATAGAGAGGAATAAAAATAATAATGACAGTGACCTTCTATTTAGAAACCATTCAAACTAGAAGAGAATTGAGTGACATATTTAAATTGCTGAAAAAAAATTACCGTGCCTTACCAGAATTATACACCCAATGAAAATATCAGGGCACACACACAGGGCAAGACTACGTTGACAGTGTGAATGGCCCTGTGGGTGCTGCTGCTTGTCAGCTGCAGAAGACTTGTGCTTCTCAAACAGGCACTAAGAGGATCAGCCTCACCTTCTAAAGCCTGAAACAACTGGCTGCTCCTGTGCCTGGAGCCAGCCCCACTCAGCTGCAATCCTGAGAGAGCTAACAATAGTCTTGTAGGCTGAAACTCTACAGCAATTGTAAGCCCTTGTAAGCCCTTGAGCCCAGCAACCAGCAATACTGGAGGCCTACTCAACAGATAAACTGCAACAGAAATGTGCTGTTAGACCTTGCAGCCAACTGTGCTGGTGCTCCCCAATCCTGAGTCCATAGCAGCCACATGAAGCTGAGCATTACAACCAACTGGCCAGAAGGACAACCCAGCCTCCTGGGGCACCTGCAGCAAGAGCAACCCTGCCACAACAGAAGGACACATGTCGCCCACACAAGGATCACTCCTGGAATACTTGGAACTGGTGACAAGAGGGAAGCACACTGCTGGGCCTCATAAGTAATCTCTTACATCAGGTCACCTCTCCAAGATCAGGAGATGTATCTGACCTACCTAATACATAGATATAAGCACAGAGAAAGAGGCAAAACGAGGAGACAAAGGAATACATTCCAAATAAGGGAGGAGGACAAAACTCCAGAAAAAGAACTAAACAAAACAGAAATGAGCAATCTACCTGACAAATAGTTCAAACAAAAAGTCATAAGGATGCTCACAGATCTTGGGAGAAGAATGGATGAACTCAGTGAGAACATCAACAAAGAATTGGAAAAATATACGAAAGAACCAATCAGAAATGAAGAATACAATAGTGGAAATGAAAAATTCACTAGAGGGACTCAAAAGCAGAGTAGATGAAACAGAAGAACGGATAAGTGAACTGAATGAAAGACTAGAGGAAAGCACCCAAGCTGAACAGATAAAAGAGAAAATAATTAAGAAGAATGAGGTTAGTCTAAGGGACCTGTGGGACAACATCAAGCACACTAGCATCCATGTTATAGATGTCCCAGAAGGAGAAGAGAGAGACAAAGGGACAGAGAATCTATTTGAAGAAATAATAGCTGGAAATTTTCCTAACCTAAGGAAGGAAACAGACATCCAGGTACAGGAAGCACAGAGAGCACCAAACAAGATAAACCCAAAAAGGCCCACACCAAGACACATTATAATTAAAATGTCTAGTATTAAAGATAAAGAGAGAATCCTAAAAGCCGCAAGAGAAAGGCAACAAGTTACATACGAAGGAAACCCGTAAGGCTATCAGCTGACTTCCCAGCAGAAACCTTACAGGCTAGAAGGGAGTGTCATGATATATTTAAAGTCTTGAAAGGAAAAAACCTACAGCCAAGAATACTCTACCTGGCAAGGTTATCATTCAGATTGGAAGGAGAGATGAAGAGTTTCCCAGACAAGAAAAATTAAAGGAGTTTATCGCCAAGAAACCAGTCTTACAAGAAGTGCCAAAGGGACTTATTTAATGGTGAAAGAGAAGACCACAAATAAGAATAAGAAAATTATCAAAAAAAAAAAAAGGAATAAAATCACTGGCAAAGGCAAAAATACAGTAAAGGTAGCAGATCAACCACCTATGAAGATAATATGAAGGACAAAAGTACTAAAATTACCTATTTCCATGATAAGAGGGTAGTGGATACACACACACAATAAAAGAGGTTAGATATGAGACCAAAAACGCAAAATGTGGGAGGAGGGAGCTATTAGGGAGAGCTTTTAGAAAGAGGTCAAACTAAAGAGACCATCAACTTAATATAGATTGCTATTTACATAGCTGGTTATATACGAACTTCTTAGTAATCACAAACCAGAACCCTGTAATAAATACACAAAAAATTAAGAGAAAGGAATGCAAACATAACAGTAAAGAAAGCCATCAAACCACAACGGAAGAAAGAAAGAGAAGAAAAAAGGAATAGAGAAGGACTATTAAAACACCCCCAAAAAATTTAAAATGTCAGTACGTGCATACTTATCAATAGCTACTCTAAATGTCAATGTACTAAATGCTCCAATCAAAAAGCATAGGGTGGCTGATTGGACAAAAAAACAAGACCCATATATATGCTGTATACAAGAGACACACTTCAGACCTAACGACACCCACAAACTGAAATTGAAGGGATGGAAAAAGATACTCCACGTAAATGGCAATGAAAAGAAAGCTGGGGTAGCAATACTTATATCAGACAAAATAGACTTTAAAACAAAAACTGTAACAAGAGACAAAGAAGGACACTACATAATGATCAATGGAACAATCCAACAAGAGGATATAGCTCTTGTAAATATCCATTCACCCAACATAGGAGCACCTAAATACATAAAGCAATTATTAACAGACATATAAGGAGAAATAGACAATGGCACAGTGGTGGGGGACTTTAACACTCCAGTTACACCAATGGATAGATCATCCAAAGAGAAGATCAATAAGGAAATATTGGCCTTAAATGATACATTACAATCAGAACATTGAATCCAAAAACTGAAGAATATACATTCTTTTCAAATGCACATGGAACATTCTCCAGGACCTATCTCATAAGAGGCCACAAAACAAGTCTCAATAAGTTTAAGAAGATTGAAATAATACCAAGCATCTTTTCTGATCACAACAGTATAAAACTGGAAATCAACTACAGGAAAAAAATCAGAAAAGCCACAAATATGTGGAGATTAAACAAAATGCTACTGAACAATTATTGGGTCAATAAAGAAATCAAAGGAGGAATCAAAAAATACCTGGAAACAAGTGAAAATCAAAATACGACATGCCAAAATTTATGGGATACAGCAAAAGCAGTTCTAAGAGGGAAATTTATAGCCGTACAAGCCTACCTCAACAAACAAGAAAAATCTCAAATAAACAATCTAACAGTGCACCTAAGGAACTGGAAAAGGAGGACAAAGCCCAAACTCAGTAGAAGGAAGGAAATAATAAATATCAGAGCAGAAATAAGTGAAATAGAGACTAAAAACACAACAGAAAAAAATCAATGAAACTAAGAGCTGGTTCTTTGAAAAGATACACAAAATTGATAAACCTTTAGATAGATTCACCAAGAAAAAAAGAGAGAAGATTCAAATAAACAAAATCAGTAATGAAAGAGGAGAAATTACAATGGACACCTCAGAAATACAAAAGATTACAAGAGAATACTACAAAAAGTGATATGCCAACAAATTGGATAATCTAGAAGAAATAGGTAAATTCTTAGACTCACACAACCTTACAAAACTGAATCAAGAAGAAATAGAGAATTTGAATAGAACAATCCCCAGTAAGGAGATTGAAACTGTAAAGAAAAACCTCCCTAAAAATAGAAGTCCAGGACAGAGAGCTTCGCTGGTGAATTCTACCAAACATTCAAAGAAGACTTAATACCTATCCTTCTCAACTCTTTGAAAAATTGAAGAGGAGGGGCAGCTTCCTAACTCATCCTACAAGGCCAAGATTACTTTGATACCAAAACCAGACAAGGACAACACAAAAAAAGAAAATTACAGGCCAATATCAGTGATGAACACTGACGCAAAAATCTTCAACAAAGTACTAGCAAATAGAATACAACAATACATTAGAAAGATCATACACTATGATGAAGTGAGATTTATTCCAGGGATACAGGGATGGTACAACATACACAAGTCATTCAACATGATACACCACATTAACAAAATGAAGAATAAAAATCACATGATCATCTCAATAGATGCAGAGAAAGCATTTGACAAGATACAGCATCCATTTACGATAAAAAAAAAAAACTCTGGATAAAATAGGTATAGAAGGAAAGCACCTTAATGTAATACAGCTCATATATGACAAACCCACAGCTAATATCATTCTCAATGGAGAAAAACTGAAAGCTATCCCTCTAAGAACAGGAACCACACAAGGATGCCCACTTTTACCACTCTTATTTAACATAGTATTTGAAGTCCTAGCCAGAGCGATCAGGCAAGAAAAAGAAATAAAAGGTATCCAAATTGGAAAGGACGAAGTGAAACTGTCGCTATTTGCAGATGATGTGATTTTATATATAGGAAACCCTAAAGAATCCCCCAAAATCTTTTAGAAATAATAAATGAATATACTAAATGTTCAGGATACAAAATGAACGTACAAACATCAGTTGTGTTTCTATACACTAATGACGAAGTAGCAGAAAGAGAAATTAAGAACACAATTCCATTTACAATGGCAACAAAAAAATAAAATACCTAGGAATAAACTTAACCAAAGAAGTAAAAGATCTATACACTGAAAACTATAAAACATTGTTGAAAGAAATTGAAGAAGACGCAAAGAAATGGAAAGATATTCTGTGCTCTTGGATTGGAAGAATTAACATAGTTTAAAAGTCTATACTTCCTAAAGCAATCTGTAGATTCAATGCAATCCCTATCAAAGTCCCAACAACATTTTTCACAGAAATAGAACAAATAATCCTAAAATTTATATGGAACCACAAAAGACCCTGAATAGCCAAAGGAATCCTGAGAAAAAAGAACAAAGCTGGAGGTATCACACTCCCTAATTTCAAAATAGACTAGAAAGCTATAGCAATCTAAACATCCTGGTACTGTCACAAAAACAGACACACAGATCAATGGAACAAAACTGAGAGCCAGAAATAAACTCACACATCTATGGAGAGCTAATTTTTGACAAGAGAGCCAAGAACATACAATGGAGAAAGGAAAGTCTCTGCAATTAAAGGTGTTATGAAAACTGTACAGCCACGTGCAAAAGAATGAAAGTAGACCATTATCTTACACCATACACAAAAATTAACTCAAAATAGATTAAAGACTTGAAGGTAAGACATGAAACCATGAAACTTCTAGAAGAAAACATAGGCAGTACTCTCTTAGACATTGATCTTAGCAGCAAATTTTCAAGTACCATGTCTTACCAGGCAAGGGAAACAATAGAAAAAAAATAAACAAATAGGACTACATCAAACTAAAAGGCTTCTGCACAGCAAAGGAAACCATCAACAAAACTAAAAGAGAACCTAACAATTGGGAGAAGATATTTGCAAACCATATATCTGATAAGGAGTTAATCTCCAAAATATATAAAGAGCTCATACATCTCAACAACAAAAAAACTAACAACCCAAATAAAAAATGGGCAAAACTAACAACCCAACTAAAGAACTCATACATCTCAACAACAAAAAAAACTAACAACCCAACTGAAAAATGGTCAAAAAATGAACAGACATTTCTCCAAAGATGATATACAGATGGCCAACAGGCACATGAAAAGATGTTCAACATCATTAACTATCAGGGAAATGCAAATCAAAACTACAACAGATATCACCTCACTCCCATCAGAATGGCTATAATTAACAAGACAGGAAACAACAAGGGTTGGAGAGGATGTGGAGAGAAGGCAACTCTCATACACTGCTGGTGGGAACGCAAACTGGTGCAACCACTATGGAAAAGAGTATGGAGATTCCTCAAAAAGTTAAGAATAGAACTACCATATGATCCAGCTATTCCACTGCTGGGTATTTATCCAAAGAAGATGAAAACATGAATGAGTCAAGACACATGCACCCCTATGTTTATTGCAGCATTATTCACAATAGCCAAGACTTGGAAGCAACCTAGGTACCCATCCAGGGATGAATGGATAAAGAAGATGTAGTATATATACACGATGTAATACTACTCAGCCATAAGAAATGATCACATCCGGCCATTTGTGACAACATGGATGGAACTTGAGCGCATTGTACTAAGCAAAATAAATAAGAGGTAGAAAGTCAAATACCGTATGATCTCACTCATAAGTAGAAGATAAAAACAGCAATCACATGGAGACAGAGATTGGATTGGTGGTTTCCAGAGGGGAATGGGGGAGGGAGGAGGGCGAAAGAGATGGTTAGGCACATGTGTGTGGTGATAGATTGTAATTAGTCTTTGGGTGGTGAACATGATGTAATCTATACAGAAGTCAAAATACAATGATGTACACTTGAAATTTATATAATGTTATAAACCAATGTTACCACAATAAAAAATAAAATTAAATAAATAAACATAAAAAAATAAAGACAGTATATTTAGCAATACTAAACTTAAAATACAATCAAATAAGAAATAAGAAAAAAATACTCAATTCCTCACTATTTCTGCTCTTAGAAGACAGGATTTAATATATATGGAAAATTCTGAGTTCTTATCTACTTATGAAGAGAACATTCTGATTCATATAATCTGAAGATAAGTTTAATGTAACAATAATAGATTTGGACACTCCACTGTCCTCTCTGCCCTAGACTCTCTTGTGACAGGCTTCTCTCACTTTTAAAACTGTAGCCCAGGGAGGTACCAGATCAAAGTGACTTTTGTGTCCATGGAACAAAATATAGCCCATTGTCTTATCAGGAAAGGACCAGAAACATTTGTCTCATTAGCATCAAGGTCTCAACCACAAAGCAAATGGAGCAAGCAGGAGTTTCCATAGTATCATTACTATTTCTTTCTTTTTTCTTTTTTTTGGTGAGGACGACTCGCCCTGAGCTAACATCTGTTACCAGTCTTCCCCTTTTTGTCCTTTTATGTGGGCCACCACCACAGCATGGCTACTAACAGATGAGTGATGTAGGTCCACACTGGTGAACCGAACCCAGGCTGCCAAAGTGGAGCATGATAAACTTAACCACTAGGCCACTGGGGGTGGCTGTCATCACTATTTCTTGACAAATGTCTTCTAATGAGGCAAAAGTCCTTTCTTATAGTATTTGTTTTTATAAAATGCCCATACCTATGTAGAAAACTTAAATGTTTCAGATTCTACTAATTTGAAATTTCTGATCATTTAAATCTTTTTCTTGAATTCACCTTTGCACCATCCATAAATAAAACAAATTAAGAAGTAAACAAAATAAGTATATAAAAATATAAGATTTAACCTACTATTTAAAGCATTATTTTATATACATTTACATGACATGGAAGTGCTAATCATAGATTATTTTAATTCCTCATGATAGTAAGTACATATGGACTACATCTAGCAAATGGGAAAATGTACTATAAATTATAAAAGACTCTACAAGCTCTGACAAGCCCTGATGTTTAACCTGTACTCACTGAACTCTGTTTTCCAGTGGCACTGGTGACAGTTAACTGAATAAGAAAAGTTGATACCAGCTCAAGACAAGGTTGACATAAGGGAAGCCATATTGTAGAAAAGAAACCCTGTTGTAACTTTGAATGACCTCTGACTAACTAACCCAGCTGGATATGCACCCTCCAGGAGATCTACCTGCTCTGTAGATTTTACAACCCCTGCTTGTGCATGTACCTCCCAGCTGCAATAAGATGATAACTTTGTTCTTTTGAGTTCCCTAGGAATGTGATGACCCCTAAACAGAGAGTCTATGCTGATAGCCATCATCAATGAAAACTGAAAGATCTGGTGTGGCGACTCCCAATCTGTAACCCCAGAAGGTCAACGTTCCTAACCCCTCCCCTATAACCCACCAGCCTGTACAACTGCTGTAAGATTTTTTATCCCTTTCAGATGGTTCTTTTGGACATTAGTCGGCCATCTTCCCTCTTACTAGCAAGCTGTAATAAAAAGTCCTTTCTCTCCTATCACCTTGCCTCTTGACTATTGGAATGTCTTGCGGCAGGCAGATGAACTCCCTTTTTGGGTGGTAACATTATCTCTACTGGTCAAATCTTTGTTGGAAATTTATCTTCAACTTTAGGAAGGACACTAGAACACTGTACATCATTCCACATTTTGTGTAGTTCCTGGTACAGTGTAAGTGCTCCTTCAATAGCCTGGGAAAAAAGGGGCAAGAGAGAGAGGAAAAAAAGAGGAAAGGAGAATGACAGGAGGAGAGGGAGAGAGAGAAAGAGAGAGGGAGAAATTAAGGAAAGAACCCAAAGGAGAGTGACTAGGCTAATAACAGAGCTTAAGTTAAAACATTATGTGAGAAGAGTGTAGATCTTCCAAGTTCTCATCACAAAATACAAAATTCTAACTCCGTGTGGTGATGGATGTTAACTTATTTTGGTAATCATTTTGCAATATACACATTTATCAAATTATTATGTTGTACACCTAAAACTGATGCAATGTTATATGTCAGTTATATCTCAATTTAAAAAAAAATGTGAGAAAACTGGATATTTGAAGTGTGATCAAAAGAGGCATTTTAGAGGAATAGATCTGAAAACACGTCAAGACTGTCATATGGAAAAGGGATTACATTTATTCTGTGGCACTCAAGAGAATGGTGAAAGGAGGGTAAGTTCCAAGGAGCTGATGTCATACAATATACGAGAAGGATTTTCTCATAATTAAAGTTATCCAAAAATTAAATGGGTCTACTTAAGCCTTGAATTCCAATATAGGAGAAAGATGAAAAACAAAGCATTCTCACATATTGATGAATTATACATTGGGATAATATCTTTATAGAGTGATTTGGTAATTACTATCAAATTTTAAATTGCATATACTTTCTGATTCAACAATTCTATTTCTAGAAAAATATTCGAACATGTCCATGAAAAGGTATGTAGGAGGATATTCAGTGCAGCATTGTATAAAATAGCAAAAAATAAAAACAAAAAATCCCAGAAATTACCTTATAGCTACCAAGAGGGGACTGGTTATTGAAGAAAAGTACATTCATAACAGCGAAAGTACAGAGCTATTAAGAATAAGGTTGATCTGTATGTGCTGATATGAAAAGTGGTCTGAAAATTAGTTATTGCTGATTAAAAAAAAATCTAGGTTCAGAGGAGTGTTTTCTCTTTTCCACTGTTTGAAATTATCTTTTAATAATGCAAGAACATTGTTTTTAATATTTAACAGAGAAAACAAACTAAGTTGCCAGTTATAGAAGGGTTCAAAAACGGGTTGGAAGATTATGTGCTAAATTGTTTATAGGAAGCATTTATATATCAGGTTAAAGTTTGATTAATTGGCTTTTGGGATTCCTTCTAATTCTAAAATTTTATGATTTTAATGTTACATAAACAAAGGAGCATTCATCATGACTTAACTGCAGAAAAGGGGTCAAAGATAATATAGAATGGGCAAAACCCAGTGATTTAGTCACTGAGACATGACTTGGACAGTACTTTCACAAAAGCAATGAAGATGAAAGATGGATCAAGTGTGATTTTAAAAGTGTGGCTGATAGAAAAGTAAAGGTGGAATAAGCCATTCGCTCCAGAGGAGTAACAGGGAGAAGGAGAAGAGAAAAAATGTGATAGTTCGTTGGTTCAAACTGAGACATAGAAAAACATGCATGTTTGACGGAAGAGGAAAACACCAAGAAGAGAGCCGTTAGTTATTAAGACATAAACAAACGCTATTTAACATAGCTCAATACTCATGTATATATTTGACATTTTGGTCAAAAAGAATTCTAAAACCCAGTTTTCACCCATTCATACATTCTACTCTCTCTTTTAGCGTAATTTTTTAAGTGAATTATTATATGTTTTCCCTAGCACAGAGGCTCATCTTAAAATGGAGCTTAATTCAATCTCCCATTCAGAAAAGTAATAAAGCAGCAGCTACCCAACCACTTCCTAAAATACCTTCATTTAAAAGTTATTTATAAACAGTACATAAAGTTCCACAAACATATGGATCAAAATAGTGCTATTCTTCTCATCTAATTGGAGGTTCTGACGTTTTAATTCGTTATTCCTTGGTGTTAAATAGAAATAGTCTTTTGCACTACTAAAAAGGCCTTTCAGACTCAAGATATATGCAACAAATATCTAAACTATCATTGACATTTAACTTCAATGAATATAAAAGTTAATTCATGTCCAAACATAAGCCTTTATCATCTAGGTCTATACCAGTTTTCTGAGTCAATATTTTGAAACTACACCATCTTGAAGTACAGAATGGAGAGTTCTATTTGAAAGATATACTCAACTATATCTTCATCATCAGGTATTTGTGTGGGCATACTCATTGGTTTTTCTGCCATGCCGGACTGAAAGAGCTGAAAATGAAGAAACAAAACTTTTTACAAATTACTTTAAAAGGCTATATTTCGACAATATAATTTAAATCAATAAGAAAGTCTAATATAGACACTATCTCAGGTTTTGGCTTTTAGTACACGCTATTGACCTGTTTTAAATTGTGGCTGTTTTGCTAGACAGGCTTTTATACAATAAATAATATATAATATTCAATGTATAAGCTACAGTAATGCATTTAACCATAAACACACAAAAAGCATCCAAAGAAAGATAAACTCCATTTTGAAAGCAAGAGGACAAAGAGTATTCTTCTTTAAAGGACTCCCTGAGTATGAGAAAGGGAAATATGGTATTTTCCTTTAAAAAGTGCCAAAAGAACCAGGAAGACACTTATAATTACTTACCTTTCCAGAGTAGCTTACCAGGGAAGGCTGGACTGTTACAGTGTACTTATAGAAAGAGAATTGGAAAAGCAGAGCTTATAAAATCTAAATAAGTCCCTTAGACCCTGAGCTAAATTAATGATAGTTGTCATTTATGAAGCACTTATTACACACCTAGCGTTGTGCTGAGTGCTTATGTGCTTTACTTCCTTTAGTAAGAGATATATATATTTTCAACGCCACATGCCAAATGAGAGAATTCGGATTCAGAAAAGTTAAGGAACTTACTTGCCCAAGATTTCAGCTATGCAGCAGACACAAGTCTGAACTAACTCCAAAGCTGATGTTGTTTCCACTGTCCTCAGTTATGGATCAAATATTCACTGTGTTTGCAACAGTTTGGAACAAGGGAGGAGAGGTACAAGAGAGCATGTTGTGCTGATTTCTAAGCAGAACTGCCTGATAAGGACATGCTACCCTACTTTTGAATACAGCACAAAGATACTGATAATATGAGCATGTTTTAAAAGGAAATATATATTGGTATAGCAAGGAGAAAAAGCAAACAGAATCAAAGAATGGCTCTGTACCATGGTCTCTTCATTTGATATATCTGGAGGATTATTCCACTTTAGTATATAGATTTACCTCATTTTTTCCCTAATGGCAAATAGTGTTCTCTAACACAGATAGTGTTCTGTTCCATGGTATGGTTTACTCTAGTCTAGTACATATGAAAGTTCTATATTATTTAGCAGAACATTAATAGTGGGTATTGCACCATATGATCCAGCTATTCCACTGCTGGGTATTTATCCAAAGAACTTGAAAACACCAATGCGTAAAGATACATGCACCCCTGTGTTCACTGCAGTGTTATTCACAATAGCCAAGACTTGGAAGCAACCTAAGTGCCCATTAAGGGACGAATGGATGAAGAAGTTGTGGTATATATGCACAATGGAATACTACTCAGCCATAAGAAATGATGACATCCAGCCATTTGTGACATCATGGATGGACATTGAGGGTATTATGCAAAGTGAAATAAGTCAGAGGGAGAAGGTCAAATATCGTATGATTTCCGTCATTAAGTAGTAGATAATAACAACAATAAACACATAGGGACAGAGATTGGATTGGGGGTTACCAGAGGGGAAGGGGGGAGGGAGGAGGGTGAAAGGGATAATTCGGCACTTGTGTGTGGTGATGGGTTGTAATTAGTCTTTGGGTGGTGAACATGATGTAATCTATGCAGAAATAGAAGTATAATGATGTACACCTGAAATTTATACAATGTTATAAACCAATGTTACTGCAATAAACAAAAAATTAAAAAAAAATAGTGGGTATTGCAGTGATTTCAAGCCTTTAATTACAATAAAAAATAAGCATTTAAACCATGGAAAAAGGGTTGCTTCTTAACTTCTTATACCTATCCTCTCTCAAAATTTGAAGTGAGTTACTACAAATTCGAGTCTCAACTTTCAGTTATGCAGATAAAAGAGTTCTGGAGAGCTAATGTAAGCATGATGGCTATAGTTCATAATACTGTGTTGAATACTTGAAATCTGCTAAAAGAGTGCTCTTACCCCCCACATACACGAAAATGGTAATTATGTAAGGTGATGGATATGTTACTTAGCTTGATTTTGGTAATCATTTCACAATATATATGTGTTTCAAAACATCACATTATATCCCTTAAATACATACAATTTTTATTTGTCAATTTATTTCAATAAAGCTGGAAAAAGAGAAAAGTATATATATATTTTAAAAGTATCCCTGTATAACTGCTGACTTTTTGGCAAGTCTGCAGAAGATGGTTTGAAAACTATAGATGCAAATTGTCCTATATTTAAAAACCTAATTAATGGTGACTTAACCAAATAGGGGCTTATCTCAACTAAATCTAGAGCAGAAGTTCTGAAAGTACGATCCTTGGGCCCCTGGAGATCCCTGAGACTCTTTCAGGGAGTCTATAAGGTCAAAATTTTTTTCTAATAATAATAAGATAATTTACATTTTCCACTGTGTTGACATTTTCACCGATGGTTCAAAAGCAATGGTGGGTAAATCTGCTGCAACTTTAATCAAGGCAGTGACACCAAATTGTATTATTAGTCATTGTTAGTCATTTCACATATTCATGGCAAAAAGAAAAAGAAGGTGGGTACCCATAAAGCTTTTATGCTGTATACAAATGTGATGGCTGCCTTGAGTAAAACAAGTTACATTATTGGGAGAAATAGTAACTCTTTTTTTCATGGAACACCAATTTCAATTGCAAAAACACCTGACAAACACTAGTTTTTCAGGCTTGGTTATTTCTAAGATAGTTTCTTGAAAATGAATGAAGTGTGCTTCGTAACATGAAGAAAAATAACTGAAATGTCAACAAATAAGAGGCATAAACTGCAAGAGAAGCAAAAAGTTCAATTGGGGTCTCAAGAATTGCAATTCAGGGAGCACAGATTCAGGAAGAAACACAAATAGTGTCCCCCTAGGAAGTAAAATTCAGGGGCTTTTAAAGGAATTATTATTACAGTATTAATGAGAATATTTATTAGAAAGAATTTTAATTGGAGTTGGAGGCAGAGAGCTAATCTTGGCTAAACATTGATTGACCATTGATTCTATTTCCAGAAAGTCCTCAGTCTTTGTGATCAGGTTGTCCATTCTCCTGCTGACTTAAAACAATTGCTTGTAAAACAATTGCCATTTTGGCCAGTTCAAAGGTTTGACCCAGCCCAAGGTTCAAGAAAGTAACGCAGTTTCTCTGGAAAGGCAGCTCTGACTCCATTTAAAATGGCTCCACTATAGTCAATTTTGACAGAAAATATATGTTGTAAATGATAAAATTTGAGCTTATAGTTTTTGGAAAAGTTGAATTCACCATCATGATCTTCACAGCTTCCTAATACTTACAAACTTTCCCAAAAAGATTGGTAAGGATATTAACAAATATAAATTTTTGATTTTGTATAATGAAATATGTCAGCATAAAATAAACTAGGGTTTCCCAACCTAGCACTATTGACATTTGGGGCTGCAAAATTCTTTGCTGTGGAGGGCTTTTCTGTGCATTGTAAGGTGTTTAGCAGCTTCTCTGGCCTCTACTCAGTCAGTAGCAACCCCCAAGTGTGACAACCAAACCTGTTCCCAGACATTGCAAAATATTTCTTGGAGAGTTAAATCACCCTCAGCTAAGAACCACTGGGCTAGATAAGTCAGTAAACAGGTATTTTCCAAATGACCAATGCATGACATTACAAAGTCATACATGAGTCAAGATCCATTTCAAGAGTGAGATAGACCAACAGATTTTATTTTAATAAAACAAAAAATGTATGAATATGATTTCAATTTCTACAGTGCAACTAATCTTGTCAAGTTTTGGTGGAGTATCAAAGGATATTCACAACTATGTGAGAAGACTATTAAAGGATTCCCTTTTCAAACTACATATCTATACGAAGCCAGATTCTCTTCAGAAACATCAACCAAAAGAACATATATCAAGAGGTTGGATGTAGAAGCAGATATGAGAATTCAGTTGTCTTTTTTCTTTTTACTTTTTTTATTGTATTAAAAGATACATAACACAAAATTTACTATTTTAAGTTTGGCAGCATTCAACACAGTCACGTTGTTGTGTGACCATCACCACCATCCATCTCCAGAACTCTTTTCATTTTCTCAAACTGACACACTATATTCATTAAACAGTAACTGGCTATCCTCCCCACCACCCACAGCCCCTGGCAACCATCGTACTTTCTATTAACGTCAGAATTTGACTACTCCAGGTATCTTATGTAAGCGGAATCATACAATATTTGTCCTTTTGTGACTGAATTATTTTACTTAGCATAATGTGTTCAAGCTTCATCCATGTTGCAGCACGTGTCAGAAATTCCTTCCTTTTGAAGGTTGAATGATAGTCCATAGTATGTATATACTACATTTTGCTTATCATCCGTCTGTTAATGGACACTGGGTGTCTTCCACTTTTTTTGCTATTGTGAATAATGCTGCAATAAACATGAAAATACAAATTTCTCTTCAAGCCCTGCTTTCAATTCTTTTGGGTATATAACTAGAAATGGAATCACTGAAACATATTGTAATTTTATGTTTAATTTTTTGAGAAACTGCTGAACTGTTTTCCACAGCAGCTGTACCATTTTACGTTCCCACCAGTGATGCATGAGGGTTCCAATTTCTCCACATCATTGTCAACACTTGTACTTTCTTTTTTTTTGAATAGTAGCCATCCTAGTGGAAGTGAAGTGGTATCTCATTGTGGTTTTGATTTGCATTTCCCTAATTATTAGTGATGTTAAACATCTTTTCATGTGTTTATTGGCCATTTATATACCTTGTTTGAAGAAATGTTTATTCAAGTCCTTTGCCCATTTTTAATCTGATTGTCTGTTTATTTGTTGTTGACTTGTAGAAGTTTTTATATATTCTGAATATTAACCCCTTACCAGATACATGATTTGAAAATATTTTCTCCCATTTTTTGGATTATCTCTTCACTCTATTACTAGTGTTTTTTGATGTACAAAAATGTTAAATATTGATGAAGTCCAATTTATCTATTTTTTCTTTTGTTGCCTGTGGTTTTGATGTTGTATACAAGAAATTATTTTCCAGAATAATGTCATGAAGTTTTACTCCTGTTTTCTTCTAAGAGTTTTATAATTTTACCTCTCACTTTTAAGTCTTTAATCCATTTTGACTTAATTTTTGTTTATGGTGTAATTTTGTATATGGTGTAAATAATAATCTTCATTCTTTTGTACGTGAATATCCTGTTTTACCAATATTGTTTGTTGAAAAATCTGTTCTTTCCCCATTGAATCTTGGCACCTTAGTTGAAAATCATTTGATTATATATATGAGGGTTTATTTCTGAGCTTCATATTCTATTTCATTGGTCTATATGTCTATCTTTATGCCAGTGCCACACTGTTTTGATGACTCTAGCTTTGTAGTAAGTTTTGATACCAGGATATGTGAGACCTCCAACATTTTTCTTTTTTTTTTCCAAGACTGTTTTGGTTCTTCAGGATCCCTTGAGATTCCATATGAATTTTAGGACTGATTTTTCTATTTCTGAAAAAATGTTGTTGGGATTTTGATAGGGATGATATTAAATCTGTAGATCACTTTGCATAGTATTTACATCTTAACAATATTGTCTTCCAATTCATGAACACAGAGTGTCTATTTAGTTGTGTCTTCATTAATTTCTTTCTCCAGCTTTCTTTTTTAAGCCAAACATTTAAAAGATTTTTAAAAATATAATTCTTCTAACCAAATTTCCTTTAAGAAAATATAGTTATTGTTCATAAAACTAGATTATATTCACATTGATAAGTAATGAGTTTATTATTATTATGTTAAAATGACATATTTTTAAAATTTGTATTCTAATATCTAACAATGAAAATGTTCATAGATATAACACATATAAAGAATCTCTTTGTGGTACTGCCTGGAGTTGGGTGAGACAGGTTAAAGACACAGTTCAGTTTAGACCAGCCTGTCAACAAATGGTCTTGATACAACTGAACATACATAAGTATAAAAGTAAACCTCAACCTAAATCTCACACCTTATATGAAAATTACTCAGAATGGATCGCTGCAATGTGTTGGGCCATACTTCATAGGTTAAGGGTATAGTCCTCCTCAAGACTGCTCTCACATCAGACACCAGCTATAAGTTCAAGAGTCCTCAGGCCACTCTCACTTCTGACCACCTGGCTGCAAACTCAGGGGTTCCCATGGCACTCTCAGGTTTAATAATTCACTAGGATGATTCACATAACTCACTGAATCCTATTATACTCACAGTGATGTTCATTATGGGCAAATAATACATATTAGAAGAGACACATAAGGTGACATCTGAGCGGGTTCCAAATGCATATGCATCTTCAGGGATGCATTACTCTCCTCATGACTGCGATGTGTGACGATACTTAAAGAGTATGGCCAACCAGTATAGGTCACCTGACCTTTTTGTGTCCAGAGTTTTTACTAGGGCTCAATTACATACTGCTTGCATGTCTGACCTTTAGTCTCCAGCCCCTCATGTAGGGACAGGCTAATACCTTTAGTCTCTAGTTCTTCCATAGGTTGGAATTGTTAGGGCATGTTCCAAAAACCCTGCCTTAAATTACATTGTTAGACTGTCCAATGCCCAAAGCCCCAGACAAAGATACTCCTATCAGGGAAGACATCCTAGGGGCTTAGAGATCACTACCCAGTAGCTGAGGGCAAAGGCCAGACCTCTAATTGGTTGAAATTAATTCTTCACTATATAAGTACTCAATCATTTCTAATTGTGTAAAGGTTCTCAAACCTAAAAATTTGACCCACTTGTCTAGAGCTAAACAGTTGATAATGTTGGTTCAATTACATAACAGTGTCATCAAAGACATATTCTTTAACTTTTCATTTCTTTTTTTTTTTCCCCATGCTGTACATGGCTGTAATATGGCTGACAGCCACCTAGTAGCAGACTGATTAAATTAGCCCCTTTCCATCATGGAGGGAAAGATTTATCCTCAATGAAATAGATACATATCTGGATATGGATTTGTCTTCATTGCTTATAGTGCCTCTGCCAGCACCACCATCATGGACTCACAGAATGCCTTGTCCATTGTCACGCCAGTCAGGACACCTAACCTGAGCTGCAGTGCCCACAGTTTTTATTAGAGTTTCTTTATACAGTCGTGTGCCACATAATGATGTTTTGGTCAATGACAGGCCACATATATGATAGTAGTTTCATAAGATTAGTACCATGTAGCCTAGGTGTGTAGTAGGCTATACCATCTAGGTTTATGTAAGTACACTCTCTAATGTTTGCACAATGATGAAATTGCCTAATGATGCATTTCTCAGAATGCATCCCTATCATTAAGCAATGTATGACTGTATAAGCATGATCGATCGAATCATCAACCATGTGGTTGAACTTCATCTCCAGTTCCCTTTTCTCTCCAGAGGCTGATATCATGTGGCTCAAAGCCCCAATCCTCCAAACACATGATTGGTCTTTTTGGTGTGGCCAGTATCCATCTTGAGTTATCCCATGAACATAAACTATCTAGAGGTACACCCTGAGGCACCTTGTTAGCATAAACTAGCAAGTGTGGTCCACACGCCAAAGAAAAAGGGACCAAAGACACTCCAGTCACTCAGGAAATTCCAAAGGTCTAGAGGTTATCTCCCATGAACCGGGGACAAAGGCCAGCCAAATTATTTATTACACAATCATAAACAAATATAGAATGTAAAACTATAAAACTTCTAGGAAAAATAGAAGAAACTTTTCAAGACCTAAGGTTAGTGAAAAATCCTTAGACTTGACAATAAAAGTACAATACATAAAGGGAAAAATTGACAAATTGAACATTATCAAAATTGAAAATGTTTTCTCTGTAAAAAACTCTGTGTAGAGAATGAAAAGACAAGCTACAGACTGGGGAAAAAGATTTGCGAAGCACATATTTGACAATGAACTTTAATCTAGAATACATAAAGAACTTTTCAAACCGAACACCAAAAAATAAACAATCCAGTCAGAAATTGGGCAAAAGACATGAACAGACATTTCACAGAAGAGGATATACAGATGGCAAACAAACACATAAAAATGTGTTCAATATCGTTAGCCATCAGGGAAATGCAAATTAAAATCGCAATGAGATATCACTGTATACCTATCAGAATGGCTTTAAAAAATAGTGATAGTATCAAATGCTGGGGAGAATGTGGGGAAACTGGTTCACTGATACATTGTTGGTAGGGGTGTAGCAGCCACTCTGGAAAAGAGTATGGCAACTTCTTATAACAGTAAACATGTGCTTACCATATGACCCAGCAATTACACTTTTGGCATTTATCTCAGAGAAATTAAAACTTATATTCAAATCTGTACATGAATATTCCTAGGAGGTGTATTTGTAAGAGCCAAAACCTGGAAATAACCCAAATACCTTTTAGCAAGTGAATTGTTAAACAAATTGTGATACATCCATACCATGGTATTACAGTAGTTTCCTCTTATCCATGGGGAATACATTCCTAGACTCCCAGTGGATGTCTGAAACCTTGGATAGTACCAAATCCTATACCGAACCCAAAACTGTCAGAGTTGATCTGATGACCAAGAAGGCTGCTAGGTTACTAATGAGCAGGTAGTATATACAGCATGGATATGTTGGACAAAGGGACAACTCACGTCTTGGGTGGGATGAAGTGGGAGAGCACAAGATTTTATCATGCTACTCAGGATGGGCAGGTAATTTAAAACTTATGAATTGCTTATTTTTGGAATTTTCCATTTAATATTTTCGGACCATGGTTGATCTGATCTCAGGTAACTGAAACTGCAGAAAACAAAACCTTAGATAAGGGGGGCCTACCATAGTACTACTTCATGATAAAAAGGAAGGGACTATCTGCAACGGCTTGAATGGATGATGAGGCAAGTATAGTGAGTGAAAAAAGCCAATCTCAAAAGGTTTTACCTACTGTATATTTCCATTTGTATAATGTTCTTGAAATGAAAATTTTATAGAGATGGAGACCAGATCAGTGGTTGCTAGACTTTTCAGGTGGGGAAGGAGGGAAATGACTGTGGCTATAAAAGGACAGCACAAGAGATTCTTGCAATGGAACTTTTCTGTATCTTCGCTGTGGTAGTAATCACGCAATCTACACATCATAAAATTGCATAAAACTAATTATACACGCAGACATACACACACACTGGTGTGTAAAACTGGTGAAATCTGAATAAAGTCAGTGGATTCTATTAATTTCAATTTCCTACTTGTGTTATTTTACTGTAGTCATGCAAGATATTATCATTGGGGAAATCTACAGGAAGGGTACATGGACTCTTTCTGTATTATTTGTTTCTCTCTGTTTTTGGTGAGAAAGATTGGCCCTGAGCAAACATCTGTTGCCAATCCTCCTACTTTTGTCGAGGAAGATTGTCACTAAGCTAACATCTGTGCCAATCTTCCTCTATTTTGTATGTGGGACACAGCCACAGCATGGCTTGATGAGTGGTGTGTAGGTTCACACCCAGGATCCAAACCAACAAACCCAGGCTTCCGAAGCCAAGCGAGCAAAATTAACCACTATGGCCACAGGCCAGCCTCTCTTTCTGTATTATTTCCTACAACTGCATGCGAATCTTCAATTATCTCAAAAAGTTTTTTAAAAATACAGGACACCCAATTTTTCAGATATGTCCTACTTATACTACAAAATTATTCACTTCATTATTTATCTAAAAGTCAAATTTAAATAGGCATGCTGTATTCTATCTACTCCCAGGAAAGGACTATTTTTAATTTTTTGAGAAACTTGGACGCTGTTTTCCATAGTGGCTGCACAAATTTCTATTCCTACCAACAGTGCACAAGGGTTCCTGTTTCTCAATATCATCACCAACAATTGATAATAGCCATTCCAACAGGTGTGAGATGATGTCTAACTGTGGTTTGCATTTGCATTTCTCTGAATATTAGTGATGTAGAGCATCTTTTACATACTTGGCCATTTGTCCATCATCTTTGGAAAAATGTCTATTTAACTTCTTTGCCCATTTTTTAGCCCCGTTATTTGATTTTTGGTCATTAAGTTGTAGTTCTCTATATACTCTGGTTATTAAGACCTTATCAATAAATGATTTGCAAGTATTTTCTCCCATTCCATAGGTAGTCTTTTCACTCTGTTAATTGTTTCCTTTGCTGTGCAGAAGGTTTTTAGTTCAATGTAGTCTCATTTGTTTATTTTGCCTATTGCCTATGCTTTTTTTTTTGGTCATAGCCAAGAAATAATTGCCAAATCCAATGTCATACAGATTTTCCTAAATATTTTATTCTATGAGTTTTATAGTTTAGGGTCTTATGGTTCTGTCTTTAATCCATTTTTAGTAAATTTTTGTATATGGTGTAAGATAAGAGTCCAACCTCATTCTTTTGCGTGTCCTCATCCAGTTTTCCAACATTATTTCTTGAACAGACTATCCTTTCTCTAATAAGTGGTCTTGGCATCCTTGTTAAAGATCATTTGACCATATATGCAAGGGTGTGTTTCCAGACTGTCTATTCTCTTTTATTCTTCTATATGTTTGTCTTTATGTCAATATTACATTGTTTTAATTATTGCAGCTTTGTAATATGTTTTGAAATTAGAACATGTGAATTCTCCAATTTTGTTTTTTCAGAATTGTTTTATCTTTCTGGAGTCACTTAGATTCCATATGAATTTTAGGATGATTTTTTCCATTTCTACAAAAAATGCCATTGTGATTTTCATAGATATTGCATTGAATCTATAGATTGTCAACAATATTAAATTCTCAATCCATGAGATTAAACGTCTTTGCATTTATTTATGTCTTCTTTAATATCTTTCAGCAATGTTTTGTAGTTTTCAGTGTGCGTCTTGGTCATGTATATTCTTAAATATTTTATTTTTGATGCTATTGCACATAGGATGGTTTTTGACTCTTTTTTGAGTAGTTTTTGTTAATGTACAGAAACACAACTAATTTTTGCTTGTAGTTTTTTATCCTGCAACTTTGCTAAAAATGTTTATTAATTCTAACAGGCTTTTTGGTGAAATCTTCAGAGTTTTCTACATCTAATATCATGTCATCGGTGAACAGAGATAATTTTTCTTCTTCCTTTCCAATACTTATGCTTCTTATTTCTTTTTCTTGCCTAATTTCTCTAGCTAGGGCTTCCAATACTATGTTGAACATAAGTGGTAAGAACAGGCATCCTTGTCTTGTTCATGATCTTAAAGGAAAAACTTTCAGTCTTTCACCGTTGGGTATGATGTTAGTTGTAGGTTTTCATATATGGTCTTTATTATGTTGAAGTAGTTTCCTTCTATTTCAAATTTGAGTATTTTGTCATGAAAAGATTTTGAACCTTGTCAAATGCTTTTTCGGCATCTATTGTGTAATCATATGTTTTGGGTTCTTTATTAGTTAATGTGGTATATTAGTTTGATTTTTTTATATATTTAATCATCCTTGCATTCCAGGAATACAAGTGACTTGATCATAGTGTATAATCTTTTGTGTGTGTGTGTGTGAGGAAGATCGGCCCTGAGCTAACATCTGCCAATCCTCCTCTTTTTGCTGAGGAAGACTGGCCCTGGGCTAACATTCGTGCCCATCTTCCTCCACTTTATGTGGGACGCCACCACAGCATGGCTTGCCAAGTGGGACGTTGGTGCGAGCCCGGGATCCGAACCCGCGAACCCCAGGCTGCCGCAGCGGAGCATGCGCACTTAACCGCTTGCGCCACCGGGCCGGCCCCTATAATCTTTTTAATGTGCTGTTGAAGTCAGTTTGCTATTTTGTTGAGGATTTTTAAGTCTATGTTCATCAGGGATATTAGCCTGTGGTTTTCTTTTCTTGTGATGTCTTTGTCTGCCTTTGCTACCAAAGGTAATGCTTGCCTCATAGAATGAGTTTGGAAGTGTTCCCTCCTCAATTTTTTGGAAGAGTTTGAGGAGAATTGGTGTTAATTTTTTTTAAATGTTTGGTAGAATTCTCCATTAAAATCTTCTGGTCCTGGTTTTTCTTTGTTGGGAGGTGTTTGATTACCGATTCAATCTTCTTCTTCGTTATTGGTCTTACCAGATTTTTTATTTCTGCATGATTCAGTCTTGGTAGATTTTGTGTTTATAGGAATTTATCTGTTTCTTCCATGTTATCCAACTTATTGGTTTGCAGTTGTTCATATATTCTCTTATAATCCTTTTTATTTCTGTGGTATCAGTACTAACATTTCTACTTTCATTTCTCATTTTAGTTACTTGAAACTTCTCTATTTCTTAGTTAATCTGGCTAATGGCTTGTCAGTTTTCTTGATCCTTTCACAAAACCAAAATAGTTTCATTCATTTTTTTCTATTGGTTTTGTAGTCTCTATCATTAATCTCTGCCCTAATCTTTATTTTTTCCTTCCTTCTACTAATTTTAGATTTAATTTTTTCATTTTCTTTTACTTACTTGTGGTATAAAGTTACATTGTTAATCTGAGAGTTGTCCTTTTTTAAATTACGCATTTATAGCTATAAACTTCCTTCGTAGCACTATTTTCTCTTTATCTCATAAGTTTTTGTATGTTGTGTTGTCATTTTCATCTGCCTCAAGGTATTTTCTAATTTACCTTGTGACATCTTTGATCCATTGCTTATTTAAGAGTGTGTTGTTAATTTCCACATCGTTATGGATTTTCCTTCGCTATTTATTTCTAGTTTCATTCTTTTGTGATTCACTAAGATAAGTTCCAGAATTGCAATCCTTTTAAATTGGTGGAGATTTGTTTTGTGGACTAATGTATATTCTATCTTCGATAATATTTCAGGTGCACTTGAGAATAATATATATTCTGCTGTTGCTGTATGGGGTTTTTTGTATTTGTCTCTTAGGTCCACTTGGTCTATAGTGTTGTTCAAGTCCCCTATGTTTTTGTTTGTCTTTTATCTGGTTGTTCTATCCAGTATTAAAAAGTGAGATATTGCAATTGCCTACTGTTATAGTGTTTTTGTTATTTCTCCTTCAATTCTGTCAAAATTTGCTTCATATACTTAGGAGCTCTGCTATTTGGTGTATAAATATTTATAATTGTTATATACTATTGATGAATTGACCCTTTTATTCTTACATATCATTCTTTGTCTCTTGTGACAGTTTTTTTTTTTTAAGGAGGAAGATCGGCCCTGAGCTAACATCTGCCAATCCTCCTCTTTTTGCTGAGGAAGACTGGCCCTGGACTAACATCCATGCCCATCTTCCTCCACTTTATATGGGACGCCACACAACAGCATGGCTTGCCAAGTGGTGCATCGGTGTGGGCCCGGGATCCGAACCAGTGAACCCCGGGCTGATGCAGTGGAGCACGCGCACTTAACCACTTGCGCCACTGGGCCGGCCCCAGTTTTTGTTTTAAAGTCTGCTTTTTCTGGGCCGGCCCCGTAGCTTGGCAGTTAAGTGCGCACACTCCGCTGCTGGCGGCCAGGGTTCGGATCCTGGGCGCGCACCGACGCACCGCTTCTCTGGCTATGCGGAGGCCGCGTCCCACATACAGCAACTAGAGGCATGTGCAGCTATGACATACAACTATCTACTGGGGCTTTAAGGGGAAAAAAATAAATAAATAAAATCTTTAAAAAAAAAAAGTCTGCTTTTTCTGAGAGTTGTGTAGCCACCTCTGTTCTCTTTTGGTTACTGTTAGCATGGAATTTTTTTTTCATCCTGCTTTTTCTGCCTATATGTGTCCCTACACCTAAAATGTGTTTTTGTATACAGCGTATAGTTGGATTTTGGTTTTTTAAATCCATTTAAACAATCTTTGCTTTTCGTTGGTCTGTTTAGTCCATTTACATTTAAATTAATTACTGAAATGAAGGAATTACTGTTGCTATGTTGTTTTCTGTATGCCTCATAACTTTTTGTCTCTCCTTTCTTTTTTTTTTAATATTTTGTTTATTGCAGTAACATTGGTTCATAACATTGTATAAATTTCAGGTGTACATCATTATACTTCTATTTCTGCATATATTACTTCATGTTCACCACCCAAATACTAATTACAACCCATCATCACACACATGTGCCGAATTATCCCTTTCACCCTCCTCCCTCCCCCTTCCCCTCTGGTAACCACCAGTCCAATCTCTGTCCCTATGTGTTTGTTTATTGTTGTTATTATCTACTACTTAATGACGGAAATCATACGGTATTTGACCTTCTCCCTCTGACTTATTTCACTTTGCATTATACCCTCAATGTCCATCCATGTTGTCACAAATGGCTGGATTTCATTGTTTCTTATGGCTGAGTAGTATTCCATTGTGTATATATACCACATCTTCTTTATCCATTCGTCCCTTGATGGGCACTTAGGTTGCTTCCAAGTCTTGGCTATTGTGAATAACGCGGCAACGAACACAGGGGTGCATGTATCTTTATGCATTGATGTTTTCAAGTTCTTTGGATAAATACCCAGCAGTGGAATAGCTGGATCATATGCTAGTTCTATCCTTGATTTTTTGGAATCTCCGTACTGTTTTCCATAGTGGCTGCACCAGTTTGCACTCCCACCAGCAGTGTATGAGTGTTCACTTCTCTCCACATCCTCTCCAACACATGTTGTTTCCTGTCTTGTTAATTATAGCCATTCTGACGGGCGTGAGGTGATATCTCATTGTAGTTTTGATTTGCATTTCCCTGATAGTTAATGATTTTGACATCTTTACATGTGTCTGTTGGCCATCTGTATATCTTCTTCGGAGAAATGTCTGTTCAGGTCTTTTGCCCATTTTTTGATTGGGTTGTTAGTTTTTTTCTTGTTGAGATGCATGAGTTCTTCGTATATTTTGGAGATTAAGCCCTTATCAGATGTATGGTTTGCAAATATCTTCTCCCAATTGTTAGGTTGTCTTTTCGTTTTGTTGATGGTTTCCTTTGCTGTGCAGAAGCTTTTTAGTTTGATGTAGTCCCATTTGTTTATTTTTTCTATTGTTTCTCTTGCCCGGTCAGACATGGTGCTTCAAAATATGTTGCTAAGACCGATGTCGAGGAGTGTACTGCCTATGTTTGCTTCTAGAAGTTTCATAGTTTCAGGTCTTACATTCAAGTCTTTAATCCATTTGGAATTAATTTTTGTGTATGTTGTAAGGTAAGGGTCTACTTTCATTTTTTTGCATGTGGCTGTCCAGTTTTCCCAACACCATTTGTTGAAGAGACTTTCTTTTCCCCATTGTATGTTCTTGGCTCCTTTGTCAAAGATTAGCTGTCCATAGATGTGTGGGTTTACTTCTGGGCTTTCGATTCTGTTCCATTGATCTGTGTGTCTGTTTTTGTGCCAGTACCATGCTGTTTTGGTTACCATAGCTTTGTGGTATATTTTGAAGTCAGGAAGTGTGATATCTCCAGCTTTGTTCCTTTTTCTCAGGATTCCTTTACTTATTTGGGGTCTTTTGTTGTTTCAAATAAATTTTAGGATTCTTTGTTCTATTTCTGTGAAAAATGTTGTTGAAACTTTGATAGGGATTGCATTGAATCTATAGATGGCTTTAGGAAGTATAGACATCTTAACTATGTTAATTCTTCCAATCCAAGAGCATGGAATATCTTTCCATTTCTTTGTGTCTTCTTCAATTTCTTTCAGCAATGTTTTATAGTTTTCCGTGTACAGCTCTTTCACCTCTTTGGTTAAGTTTATTCCTAGGTATTTTATTCTTTTTGTTGCAATTGTAAATGGGATGGTATTCTTAATTTCTCTTTCTGCTACTTCGTTGTTAATGTATAGAAATGCAACCGATTTTTGTATGTTGATTTTGTATCCTGCAACTTGACCATATTCGTTTATTACTTCTAAAAGTTTTCTGGTGGATTCTTTAGGGTTTTCTATATATAAAATCATGTCATCTGCAAATAGTGACAGTTTCACTTCTTCCTTTCCAATTTGGATCCCTTTTATTTCTTTCTCTTGCCTGATTGCTCTGGCTAGGACTTCCAGTACTATGTTAAATAGGAGTGGTGACAAAGGGCAAAGGGCATCTTTGTCTGGTTCCTGTTCTTAGAGCAATAGCTTTCAGTTTTTCACCATTGAGGATGATATTAGCTGCGGGTTTCTCATATATGGTCTTTATTATGTTGAGGTACTTCCCTTTTATATGCATTTTATTCAGAGTTTTTTTCATAAATGGATGCTGTATCTTGTCAAATGCTTTCTCTGCATCTATTGAGATGATCATGTGATTTTTATTTTCATTTTATTAATGTGGTGTATCACGTTGATTGATTTGCGAATGTTAAACCATCCCTGCGTACGTGGAATAAATCCCTCTTGATCATGGTGAATAATCTTTTTAACGTATTGTTGTATGCGATTTGCTAGTATTTTGTTGAGGATTTTTGCATCAATGTTCATCAGTGGTATTGGCCTGTACTTTTCTTTTTTTGTGCTGTTCTTGTCTGGTTTTGGTATTAGGGTAATGTCGGCTTCATAGAATGAGTTAGGGAGCTTCCCCCCTTCCTCAATTTTTGGAAGAGTTTGAGAAGGATAGGTATTAAGTCTTCTTTGAATGTTTGGTAGAATTCACCAGGGAAGCCGTCTGGTCCTGGACTTTTATTTTTGGGGAGGTTTTTGATTACAGTTTCGATCCTCTTACTGGTGATTTGTCTATTCAAATTCTCTACTTCTTCTTGATCCAGTTTTGGAAGGTTGTGTGATTCTAAGAATTTATCCATTTCTTCCAGATTGTCGAAGTGGTTGGCATATAGCTTTTCATAGTATTCTCTTATAATCTTTTGTATTTCTGAGGTGTCTGTTGTAATTTCTCCTCTTTCATTTCTGATTTTACTTGTTTGTGCCTTCTCTCTTTTTTTCTTGGTGAGTCTAGCTAAAAGTTTGTCAATTTTGTTTATCTTTTCAAAGAAACAGCTCTTGGTTTTATTAATTTTTCTCTTGTTTTTTTTGGTGTCTATTTCATTTATTTCTGCTCTGACTTTTATTATTTCCCTTCTTCTACTGATTTTGGGCTTGGTTTGTTCTGCTTTTTCCAGTTCTTTTAGGTGCATTGTTAGATTGTTTATTTGAGATTTTTCTGGTTTGTTGAGATAGGCCTGTATTGCTATAAACTTCCCTCTTAGAACCGCTTTTGCTGTGTCCCATAAATTCTGGCATGTCATATATTCATTTGCATTTGTCTCCAGGCATTTTTTGATTTCCTCTTTGATTTCTTCATTGACCCACTCGTTGTTCAGTAGCATTTTGTTTAATCTCCACATATTTGTGGCTTTTCTGATTTTCTTCCTATAGTTGATTTCTGGTTTCATACCGTTGTGGTCAGAAAAGATGCTTGGTATTATTTCAATCTTCTTAAATTTATGGAGACTTGTTTTGTGGCCTAATATGTGATCAATCCTGGAAAATGTTCCATGTGCATTTGAAAAGAACGTGTATTCTTCGGTTTTTGGATGGAATGCTCTGTATATATCTACTAGGTCCATCTGTTGTAGTGTATCATTTAAGGCCAATGTTTCCTTATTAATCTTCTGTTTGGATGATCTATCCGTTGGTGTAAGTGGAGTGTTAAAGTCCCCTACTATTATTGTGTTACTGTCTATTTCTGTTTTTATATCTGTTAATAGTTGCTTTATATATTTAGGTGCACCTACATTGGGTGCGTAGATATTTACAAGTGTTATATCCTCTTGCTGGATTGTTCCCTTGATCATTATGTAATGCCCCTCTTTGTCTCTTTTGTTTTAAAGTCTATTTTGTCTGATATGAGTACTGCTACCCCAGCTTTCTTTTCATTGCCATTTGCATGGAGTATTTTTTCCATCCCTTCACTTTCAGTTTGTGAGTGTCTTTAGGTCTGAAGTTTGTCTCTTGTATGCAGCATATATATGGGTCTTGTTTTTTTATCCAATCCATCACCCTATGCCTTTTAATTGGATCATTTAGTCCATTGACGTTTAAAGTAGCTATTGATAAGTATGTAATTACTGCCATTTTTTAACTTTTGTTTTTCTCAGTGTTTTAGTAGTCCTTCTCTGTTCCTTTCTTCTTCTATACAGAATTGATGGTCTCTTTAGTTTGACCCCTGTCTGAAAGATCTACTCTTTAACTCCCCTCCTCCCTCATTTTATGCTTTTGATATCATATCTAACCTCTTTTTTGTGCATTTGTATCCATTACCCTCTTATCATGGAAATAGATAATTTTTCCTATTTGTGGTCTTCTCTTTTCCCCTTAAATCAGTCCCTTTAACATTTCTTGTAGCACTGGTTTCTTGGTGACAAACTCCTTTAATTTGTGCTTGTCTGGAAATTTTTGATCTCTCCTTCCATTTTGAATGGTAACCTTGCTGGGTAGAGTATTCTCGGCTGTAAGTTTTTTCCTTTTAGCACTTTAAATATATCGTGCCATTCTCTTCTAGCCTGTAAGGTTTCTGCTGAGAAGTCAGCTGATAGCCTTATGGGGTTTCCTTTGTATGTAACTGGACTTTCTCTTGCGGCTTTTAGGATTCTCTCTTTATCTTTAATTCTGGACATTTTGATTATGACGTGTCGTGGTGTGGGCCTCTTTGGGTTTATCTTGTTTGGGGCTCTCTGTGCCTCCTGTACCTGGATGTCTGTTTCCTTCCTTAGGTTAGGGAAGTTTTCATCTATTATTTCTTGAAATAGATTCTCTGCCCCTTTGTCTCGCTCTTCTCCTTCCGGGACACCTATAACACGGATGTTAGTGCACTTGATGTTGACCCAGAGGTCCCTTAGACTGTCATCACCCTTTTTAATTCTTTTCTCTTTTACCTGTTCAGCTTGGGTAATTTCTTCTAGTCTTTCGTCCAGCTCGCAGATCTGTTCTTCTGTAACCTCTACCCTGCTTTTGAGTCCCTCTAGTGAATTTTTCATTTCCAGTATTGTAGTCTTCATTTCTGATTGGTTCTTTTTTATATCTTCCATTCCTTTGTTGACATTCTCACTGAGTTCATCTATTCTTTTCCTCACATCAGTGAGCATCCTTAACACTCTTAGTTTCAACTTTGTCGGGTAGGTTGCTCATTTCTGTTTCACTTAGTTCCTTTTCTGGGGTTTTGTCCTGTTCCCTTACTTGGAATGTATTCCTTTGCCTCTTTATTTTGCCTCTTTCCCTGTGCTTGTGACTACATAGTAGGTAGGTCAGCTACGTCTCCTGGTCTTGGATAGGTGCCCTTATACAAGTGATGGCTTAGGAGGCCTGCAGTGTGCTTTCCTCAGTTCTCAATGTTCCAGGGGTGACCCCTATGTGGGCTACATGTGTCCTTCTGTTGTGGCTTGTTTGCTCTCCCTGTAGGTGCCCAGGTTGGTCGAGTTATGCTCCTGGCCAGCTGTTGTAATGCTCAGCTGCTTGTAGTTGTTGTGGGCCCTTCAGTCTCTTTATCAGGTGTGGGGAGCCCCAGCACAGTTGGCTGCAAGTTCTAATACCACATTTGTGTTGCAGTATTTCTTTTAAGTGAGTAGGCCCCCAGCGTGGCAGGTTGTTAGGCTCAGGGGCTTACAATTGCTATAAGCCTCCAGCCTTTAGGTCTCTTGTCAGCTCTCTGAGGATTGCAGCTGCGTGGGGCTGGCCTCAGGCACAGGAGCACCCAATTGTTTCAGGCTTTGGAAGGTGGGGCAAATCCCCTATGTGAGTCTCTGAGAAGCACAAGTCTTCTGCAGCTGAGAAGCCTGCTGCCCACAGGTCCACACACACAGTCAACACAGTCCTGCCCCGTGTGTGCGCCCCGACCTCCCAAAGCGGACCCAGTCTCTTGATGGCGGGAGCCCCACACACTCCACCACCGCCCCACACTCTCCACCCGCTCCTTGTGCACACCCTGTCCCACTGAAGTTGGCTCAGTTGCCAGGCTGCAGAGAATCCAGTCACCAATCTATGCAGGCCCACAAGTTGCCCGAGGGCTTGTTGTTGGGTGGGGCCAGTCTCTAGGGTGGGCTGCCTGCCCTTGCTGAGCTGAATTAAATCGGTGCTCTAGCGGGTGTGGCAGACCCTGGGCTAGCAGGCCCCAGGGAGAACTCCAATAGCGTCTGTGTCAGCACGACCACACCGGGCCACAACAATGGCCGCCGCCACTGTCCCAGTCCCTGGAGAGGTCTCACCTCTCACCGAGTTGCACACAGGGCCTATTAGGTGAGTCTCTTTTCACCAAAGCACTGTGCACCTTTCTTTCTGGTGATTTTAGGTTGCTTTCTGAAATGGGTGAGCCTGCGCATGGGCCCTTCAAGAACTGGTTTTAATTTCTTTGTGAACCAGCTTTTCTGAGGGTATTACCCAATGTTTTAGTAGCAGGCAAAGTCAGATATTCTGCCACTTGTCTCGATTGTGCTGGGTCCACAAAATGCCCATAGCGCGGGCGTTCCCCGGCTCAGGGCCCCGCTCCTCCAGGGAGGCTGCATACCTGTGAGCTGCTCCCGGGCGGCCGTGAGGCTCTGCAGCCTGTGAAGGTGGCGTTTCTCCTCTCCAGAAGGGAGTTTCTGCCTCTTCCACCTCAGTTAGGATTGTCCGTTGTTGCAGGAGCTCCTCGCATCCAGTTTTCAGTTCTGTCTCAGGGGCAATCCTCCCACGAGTAGTTGCAAACTGGCTGCCTCTGTGGGAGGAGGTGAGCCCAGAGTCTGCCTACGCCGCCATCTTGACTTCCTCCTGTCTCTCCTTTCTTATTACTTCCTTCCTTTCTGTTTCACTCATTTTTTTTGTAATGACATGCTTTGATTCCTTTTTCATTTCCTCATGTACATTCTATAGACTTTTTTGTGTAGTTACCATTGCAATTACATAAAATGTCTTAAAGTTATAACATTTTATTTTAAACTGATAAAAACTTAATTTCTATAGCATATTAAAACTACTCCTATACAGACTTACCCCCCACTTTATGTTATTGATGTGACAAATTACATCTTTATATATTGTATACCCATTAACATAGATTTAGTTGTTTTATATTGTTGCCACTTAATTTTTAGGCAAAAATTAAAAGTGAATTTATGCACCAAAATTAGATTAATGCAGGCTATTATATTTGCATGTGTATTTACCTTAGACAAATAACTTTATATTTTTTATGTGGCTTTGTCTTACTGTCTAGCATCCTTTTCTTTCACCTTTAAGAACTCTCTTTAGCTTTTATTGCAGGGCAGGTCTAGTGGTACTGAACTCCTTCAGCTTTTATCTGGGAGTGTTAATTCCTCCTTTGTTTTTGAGGGGCATTTTTGCCAGATATAGTATTCTTGGTTAACAGATCTTTTTTTCAGCAATTTGAACATATCATCCCATGATGAGTCACTTTTCTCCTGCTGCCTTCAAGATTCTCTTTGCTTCTGACAGTTGATTATAATGTATCTCAATGTGGGTCTCTTTGGATTATCCTGGTTGAAGTTCTTTGAGCTTTTTAAATTATTTTTATTTCTTTTCTCATATTTGATGAGGTTTTGGACATTATTTCTATAAATAAGCTCTCTCTTCTCCTTCTGGGACTTCCATATGCATATATTGGTCCTTGTTAGTCTCATAATTCCCTTAGACTATCTACTTTTCTTCATTCATGTTTATATTCCTCCTGATTTGGTGATTTCAAATGACCTGTCTTCCTTTCACTGACTCTTTCTTCTTCCTGACCAGATTGCTGTTAACCCCCTCTAATAATTTTTTTTCAGTCTAGTTTCTGTATTTTCAGTTGTTGAATTTCTGGGGTTTTTTAATAGTTTCCATCTCTAACATTCTTTTGTTCATGCATCATTTTCCTGATTTTGTTTAGTTGTCTATCTGTGCTCTCTTTGTTTCATTAAACATCTTTATGACAGTTATTTTAAACTTTTCAAGCAGTTCATGGATTTGTGTTTCTTTAGGGTTGGTTTCTGGAGCTTTATTTTGTTCTTTCAATTGGGCTATGTTTTTCTGTTTTTTGTATACCTTGTGATTTTTTTGTTGAGACTTGGGCATTTGAAAAAATAGTCACCTCTCCTAACGTTCTGGACTGGCTTTGTGTGGAGGAAGACCTTACCAATCAGCCCAGCTAGAGATTCTAGGACCTCTCAAACCGTTTTTGAGAAGGTGTCTTATCTGAGCTTGTGGATGTGCTTTTAATCTCCTCAAATATTCTAAGCAACTTGTCCCTGCTTCTTCTCAGAGTCTCATAGTGTCTTACCTGCCCTGGCATCTGCTGTGGAACTGCAGCTCTAATGAACCATGATAATCATGTTTGTTTTCACTGGCTTTCAAACAAGGCCACCAGTCCCATCAGATCTCTAAGTCAGTCAAGAAAGATATCAGTCTCTCAGGCAGCCCTCAGACTAAGCAAAATATTGGATGCACAATCTACTCTTTTGTTTCTGTCCCAAGTGAGAATCACCAGTGTGGGAGGTTTCCTCCAAGTTGTGCTGCACTAGGTCGAATGGAGGAGGGACATAGCCAGGCACACAATATGCTGCTCACTGGAATTTCTTCTTGGTTTTATGTTGATCTGTGCACTTTAGCCTCTCAAGTGGTATCTAGAATTCTCTCAAAGGCGTCTGGTGCATTGTTGTTGTTAAGTTGGTCTCTCTGTGGGAGAACAAGGGCAGAAATCTTCCTAGTCCACCATCTTGCTGACATCTTGCTGAATTTCATTTTTGGAAACTAGTTTTGTTGTGTATAGAATTTTTGGTTGACTATTTTTTCCTTTAGCTCTTTGGATATGTTATACCACTGCCTTTGGCCTGCATTTTTTCTAATTAGCAGTTAGCTGTTGACTTTATAGTGGTTCTGTTTATGTGATGAGTTATTTTCTTGTTGCCTTCAAGATTTTCTCTTTCCCTTTGTCTTTAAATAGTTTGATTTCCATATATCTAAATGTTTATCTCTATGTTTATCTTACATGGAATTTATTCAGCTTTCTAGATGTGTACTTTAATTTTTTTCCTCAAAATTGGAACATATTCAGCCACTATTTCTTTGGATTTTTTTCTGCCTTCTTCTGGTATAAGCATATGTTGCTATGCTAGATGGTTCTCCACGTCTGAGATTTTGTTCACTTTTGTTTATTCTTTTCCTCTCTCTTCAGATTAGATCATCTGTACTGATCTGTATTCAAGTTTACTGATCCTTTCTTCTGTCAACTTACATCTACTGTTGAGCCTTTCTAGTAAATTTTTCATTTTAGTTATTGTACTTCTCAACTTCAGAATTTTCATTTGGTCCTTTTTAAAAGCTCTGTCTCTAATGATAGTCTCTTTTTGATGAGTCATTGTCTTCATATTCTTTAAATATGCTTTTCTTTAGTTCTTTGCACATATGTATAACACCTTCTTTGAAGTCTTTATCTATTAAGCCCAATATCTGGGCCCCTCAAAGGCAGTTTCTATTAATGTTTTTTACTTGTGTATAGGTTACACTTTCCTGTTTCTTTGCATGTCTCATAATTTTTGTTGAAAACTGGACATTTTAAATGACACATCATAGTAACTCTGGATTCTGATCTCCTCAGGTCTTGCTGATTTTATCTATTTATTTATTGACTTTTCTGAAATTTTCTTCACAATTTGGAATTCTAAATTGGAAACTATTTTCTCTCGGAATTTTCATGGTATTGTTCCATTATATTCTAGTTTCCAATATTGCTCTGGATGAGCCTAAAGCCTTCTGATTTCTTATCCTTTGCATTTGACTTTTTCATTCTCTCTAGAGCAAACAGAAAATTCAGTGTTGTACTATGGTATAGAGCCTTTTATCATACATTGTGCTGGGCATTGTATCAATCAGAATTTTATGTTTTTCATTGGTGGGAAATATTGTTAAATTGTTATTGTTATATTGTTATTGAATATTGTTAATTTTATAATTTGTAATTTTCTTCTCTCCATTGTCTCTCTTTTCTCTTTCTGGAACTCTTGTTTTTCAGACATTGCTCTTTATGGATCTCTAAATGTTTCTATTTTTTAATTCTGTTTTCTAACATTTTTGGGGCTGTGTGTTCCACTTTCTGCCAGATTTCCTAAATTTTACCTTTTCCATTCTCCTATTATTTGTTTCTTTTTTTCATTTATACAATTGCATTTTATTTTACAAGAATTCTTCTCTCTATTCTGTTACGTTTTTATTTCTAGTTTACCACACATTCTTTCATTTTGCTCAGGATAATAATTTTTTTGTGTGTGAGGAAGATCAGCCCTGAGCTAACATCCATGCTAATCCTCCTCTTTTTGCTGAAGAAGACCAGCTCTGAGTTAACATCTATTGCCAATCCTCCTCCTTTTTTTCCCCCAAAGCCCCAGTAGATAGTTGTATGTCATAGTTGCACATCCTTCTAGTTGCTGTATGTGGGATGCAGCCTCAGTATGGCCAGACAAGTGGTGCATCGGTGCGCGCCTGGGATCCGAACTCGGGCCGCCAGTAGCAGAGTGCACGCACTTAACTGCTAAGCCATGGATATATATATATATCTGGCCCTCAGGATAATAATTTTATACATGGTTCTTAAGCTTTCTTGTCCCTGCGTTTGTTTTTTTCTTACACATTTTTTTTACATTTGTGGTTTTGATCTCTATCTTTCATGTTAAGAGTCTTCTTCAAATAGACTCATATTAGGAGAAATACAAAGCCAAAAGGTCGCTATGATTGAGTAGTCAGGGTTTGTACATTGGTGGAATTCACAATAGGATTAAAATAATATTATTTTATTTATTTCCATTATTTCCTCTTAAGCTGGTCAGTTCTCACCAGAGAGGTTTCTTCCAGTTTTCTCATGTGAGAGAGTCTCTAAACTGGCCAAATTCTCACAGTCAAGTTGAGAAGGGGGCTACAGATTTTGTAGATCAATGTATAGACTTTTCTTAAATTTTCCTGTTTTTACTGTCATGCCTCCATTCTCAACTCTGTCTCATGTTCCTGGGCCCAGATTCTCTTTGGTTTAACTCATCAGAGAGTAAACGTGATTTTATTCTTTGAAGAGAGACTCTGTCTTCTGTGTGGTTGACGGAGGTGCATCACCTAAGATTGGCATAAGATCTGTGGGTCTTTTCCTTTATACTTTCAGCTGATTACTTTATCTTAGTCTCCATTCAATATTCTGGGTATATAGCAGTAATAAAACAATAACAATAAAAGAAAGATCCTATTGACATGGATCTTATATTCTAGTAGATGAGAAAAGATATTAAACAAATATATAACATATCAGGTAATACTAGGCATCAGGAAGAAAATAAAGCAGGACAAGGAGAACACAAAGGGACTGGGAAGATATTTCATACAGAGTAGTAAAGGAATGATTTGGTCTATTGGTTTCCTATATGGACTTGCAACCAATCTTCTTCTTCTTCTTCTTTTTGTTTTTTTTTTTTTTGTCCAAGGAAGAGTTGCCCTGAGCTAACATCTGTTGCCAATCTTCCTATTTTTGCTGAAGAAGAGTCACCCTGAGCTAACATCTGTTGCCAATCTTCCTCTATTTTGCATGTGAGCCACCATCATAGCATGGCCACTGGTAGATGACTGGTGTAGGTCCACACCCAGAAACCGAACCCAGGCCACCAAAGTGGAGCACACCGAACTTAACCACTAGGCCACTGGGATTGACCCAAGCTTCTCATTTTTTTTAGCCCTGCTTTTATCCACATCTTACAGATCTCTGTAAGATCCCTGTTCCTGAGAACTTATGGTTTTCTGTAGTTTAAACAGCTTGTTTCTCTACTTCTACTCCCAACTTGAATATCAGCCTTTTTTCTCAATTTCTAGACTTGCTACCATTTGTGTCCCTTCTTTTCCATTTTCAAAAAGTTTGTTAATGCAATTATCACTCCTGTTATACAAACTTATCTTTGTGAGTTTAGACCCATTTTAACTTTTTCCCCTCCTTTAAGTTGATTTCTGGAGGTTACCATTGTGAATGCTTAGATTTGTTTGGTCCTTCACATTAACTCAAGTTTTTAAGTATTTCTTTTATGTGCTATCTCTGAAACATGCTTTTAAGAATTATATAAAGGAGATTCAGATTCAGCAAATCTGTGATTGGGTTATGGCATGTATAATATAGAAAAAGCTTTTAAAGAGACTTTGACAGTTCTGAGTTTAGTATAAAATAAGGCATAAAAACTCCATGCGCAAAGGGTAGAGTAGATAATGACTACTTGGTTTATAGGCTCCAACTAATTCTATAGCCTAATGGGAGCCAAAGTTATTTATTATTGATGTATGAAAGGCAAGCAAGGCTTTACTGTGAATCTGATTATGTGAATTTTTTTTTCAATTATTGTATTGAGATCATAATGTTTTATAACATTGTGTAATTTCAAGTGTACATTATTATTTCTCAATTTCTCTATAGACTGCTTCATGCTCACCACCAGTAGCCTAACATTTATCTCTCATGATACATATGTGCCCCTTTACCCCTTTTGCCCACCCCCTATCCCCTTGCCCTCTGGTAACCACTAATCTGTTCTCTTTATCAATATGTTAATTTTCCAAATATGAGTGAAATCATACAGTATTTGTCTTTCTCTGTCTTGCTTATTTTTCTTAACATTATACCCTCAAGGTCCTTCACATTATTGCAAATGGGATGATTTTGTCTTTTTTATGGCTGAGTAGTATTCCATTGAATATATATACCAAATCTTCTTTATTCATTCATCTGTAGAATGGCACCTGGGTTGCTATTCATGTCTTGGCTATTGTGAATAATGCTGCAATGAATACAGAGGTGCATAAATCTCTTTGGATTGTTCATTTCAAGTTCTTGGGATAAATACCCAGCAGTGGGATAGCTGGATCATACAGTATTTCTATTTTTAATTTTTTGAGAAATCTCCATACTGTTTTCCATAGGGGCTGCACCAGTTTGCATTCCCTCCAGCAGTGTATGAGGTTCTCCACATCCTCTCCAACCTTTGCTATTTTTTAAATTTATTTATTTATTTATTTTATTGGTGTCTTAACAGTTTATAACATTGTGAAATTTCAGTTGTACATTATTATTTGTCATTCACCATATATATGTGCCCTTTTACTCTTTATGCCCATTCCCCAACCCCCTTCACCTCTGGTAACCACTAATCTGTTTTCTTTGTGCATATATTTGTTTATCTTCCACATATGAGTGAAATAATACAGGGTTTGTCTTTGTCTGGCTTATCTCACTTAACATAATACCCTCAAGTTCCATCCATGTTGTTGCAAATGGGACAATTTTGTTTTTTTTAATGACTGAGTAGTATTCCATTGTATATATATACCACATCTTCTTTATCTATTCATCAGTTGATGGGAACTTGGGTTGCTTCCACATCTTGGCTATTGTGAATAATGCTGCAATGAACCTAGGGGTGCATAAATCTCTTTGGATTGTTGATTTCAAGTTCTTTGGATAAATACACAGTAGTGATATAGCTGGGTCATATGGTATTTCAACTTTTAGTTTTTTAAGAAATCTCCATACTGTTTTCCATAGTTACTGTACAAGTTTGCATTCCCATCAACAGTGTATGAGGGTTCCTTTTGCTCCACATCCTCTCCAACATTTGTTGGTTTTTGTCCTGGTAATTATAGCCATTATAATAGGTGTAAGGTGATATCTCATTGTAGTTTTGATTTGCATTTCCTTGATGATTAGTGATGTTCAACATCTTTTCATGTTCCTGTTGGTCTTCCATATATCTTTCTTTGGAGAAGTGTCTGTTCATATCCTCTTCCCATTTTTTGATCAGGTTGTTTGTTTTCTTGTTGTTGAATTGTATGAGTTCTTTATATATTTTGGAGATTAACCCCTTGTCAGATATATGATTTGAAAATATTTTCTCCCAGTTGGTGGGTTGTTTTTTCGTTTTGTTCATAGTTTCCTTTGACTTGCAGAAGCTCTTTAGTCTGTTGAAGTCCCATTTGTGTATTTTTTCTTTTGTTTCCCTTGCCTGAGTAGATATAGCATTTGAAAAGATCCTTCTAAGACCGATGTCAAAGAGTTTACTGCCTATATTTTCTTCTAGGAGTTTTATGGTTTCACATCTTACCTTCAAATCTTTAATCCATTTTGAGTTAATTTTTATGTATGATGAAAGATAATGGCGTACCTTGATTCTTTTGCATGAGGCTGTCCAGTTTCCCCAGCACCACTTGTTGAAGAGACTTTCCTTTCTCCATTGTATGTTCTTAGCAACTTTGTTGAAGATTAGCTGTCCATATATGTGTGGTTTTGTTTCTGGGTTTTCGATTCTGTCCCGTTGATCTATGTATCTGTTTTTGTACCAGTACTATACTGTTTTGATTACTATAACTTTGTAGTATATTTTGAGGTCAGGGATTGTGATACCTCCAGCTTTGTTCTTTTTCTCAGGATTGCTTTAGTTCTTCGGAGTCTTTTGTTGCCCCATACGAATTTTAGGATTCTTTGTTCTATGTCTGTGAAAAACATCATTGGGATTCTGTTTGAGATTGCATTGAATCTGTAGATTGCTTTAGGTAATATGCACATTTTAATTATGTTTATTCTTCCAATCCATGTTCACGGAATGTCTTTCCATTACTTTATGTCATCACTGATTTCTTTCAATAATGTCTTTATACTTTTCATTGTATATGTATTTCACCTCCTTGGATAACTTATTCCTAGATATTTTATTCTTTTTGTTGTGATTGTAACTGGGATTGTATTCTTGATTTTTCTTTCTGTTAGTCGTTATTCGAGTATAGAAATGCAACTGATTTTTGTAAGTTGATTTTGTACCCTGCAACTTTGCTGCAACTGTTGATTATTTCTAATAGTTTTCTGATGGATTCTTTAGGGTTGTCTATGTATAAAATCATATCATCTGCAAACAGGGAGAGTTTCACTTCCTCCTTGCCTATTTGGATACATTTCATTTATTTTTCTTCAGTAATTGCTCTGGCCAAAACCTCCAGTACTATGTTGAATAAGAGTAGTGAGAGTGAGCTTCTTTGTCTTGTTCCTGAATGAAGAGGGATGGCTTTCAGTTTTTCCCTGTTGAGTATGACGTTTGCTGTGAGTTTGACATATATGGCCTTTATTACGTTGAGGTACTTTCCTTCTATACTCATGTTATTGATAGGTTTTGTTGTAAATGAATGTTGGATCTTGTCAAATTCTTTTTCAGCATCTCTTGAGATGATCATGTGGTTTTTATTCCTCATTTTGTTAATGTGGGGTATCACATTGCTTGATTTGTGGATGTCGAACCATCCCTATGCCCCTAGTATCAATCTCACTTAATCGTGGTGTATTATCCTTTTGATGTATTGCTGTATTCGATTTGCCAATATTTTGTTGAGGATTTTTGCATCTATGTTCATCGTGACATTGGCCTGTAGTTTTCCTTCTTTGAGTTGTCTTTGTCTGGCTTTGGGATCAGGGTAATGTTGGCCTCATAAAACGTGTTAGAAAGTGGTCTGTCTTCTTCAATTTTTCGGAATAGTTTGAGGAGGATAGGTACTAAATCTTCTTTGAATGTTTGGTAGAATTCTCCAGAGAAGCCATCTGGTCCTGGACTTTCATTTTTGGGGAGGTTTTTCATTACTGTTTCAATCCTTTTACTTGTGTTTGGTCTAATCAGATTCTCTATTTCTTCTTGGTTCAGTTTTTGGAGGTTTTATGAATATTTGTTATCTTTTTGTCTTGTTATTTATTACTGTTATTTATCCTGACAAGTGTAAGGTTATATCTCATTGTAGTTTTGATTTACATTTCCCTAATAATTAGTGATGTTGAATATCTTTTCGTGTGTCTGTTGATCATCAGTATTTCTTCTTTGGAAAACAGTCTGTTCGTATCCTCTGCCCATTTTTTGATTGAGTTATTTGTTCTTTTGATGTTGAGTTGCATGAGTTCTTTATATATTTTGGAAATTAACCCCTTGTCAGATACATGATTTGCAAATATTTTCTCCCAGTTAGTGGGGTGTCTTTTCATTTTGTTCATGGTTTCCTTTGTCTTACAGAAGCTTTTTAGTCTGATGTATTACCATTTGTTAATTTTTTCTTTTGTTTCCCATGCCTGAGTAGACGTGGTATTTGAAAATATGCTGCTAAGACTGATGTCAAAAGATTATACCGCCTATATTTTCTTCTAGGAGTTTTATGGTTTCAGGTATTACATTAAAGTCTTTAATCAACTTTGAGTTAATTTTTGTGTATGGTGCAAGACAATGGTCTACTTTCATTCTTTTGCAAGTGGCTGTCCAGTTTTCCCAACACCATTTATTGAAGAGATTTTCCTTTCTCCATTGTATGTTCTTGGATGCTCTGTCAAAGATTAACTGTCCATAGATGCGTGGCTTTATTTCTGGGCTTTTAATTCTGTTCCATTGATCTGTGTGTCTGTTTTTGTGCCAGTACCATGCTGTTTTGATTACTATAGCTTTGCAGTATTTTTTGAAGTCAGAGATTGTGCTGCTTCCAGCTTTGTTCTTTTTTCTCAAGATTGCTTTGGCTATTCGAGGTCTTTTTTGTTCAGTATAAATTTTAGGATTCTTTGTTCTATATCTGTGAAGAATGTCAATGGGATTCTGATTAGGATCGCATTGAATCTGTAGATTGCTTTAGGTAGTATGGACATTTTAATTATGTTTATTTTTCTTCTGTTTACTCAGATCAAGTAAGAATTTAGTAGGCTTCCTATTTTATTACTGTCTATCTATTTCATGATCATCCTGCCATTCTGATTGCTGCTTTGACTCTACTGTCCATTTCTGAAAGCATGCCCACCTTGCCTTTGGAAGTTGAGTGCCATCACTTGGCCCTTGCCACCTGAGGATCCAATTACTCCCATTGCATTTAGGTTTCCCAATTCAGTCACTGAAGTTCCTATTGTGAAGTGTGGCCTACAGAAAGAGTGATCACAGAGCTCTTCAAGGATGTTGAGGCTCCTTTTACAAATATATTTCTGACAGTATTGATAAAGGATATGCCTTATGGACCCTCCCAGTGTGGATGAGTTAGTCTTAAAAAACAAATCCACTCTAACATTCCAATCTCTCTAAGCCTTTGAATTCATTCCTCTACATTGTACCAAGGTAGGTCCCATATTTCCAATGCTCTTAATATGTCTGGTATTTCCAGTTCTCTCACTGTGAGTTTCCTTGGTGCATGTTTCAGCCAGACAACCAAACAAACTCTTAGATCCCTTTCTATCTCCCCAAGCTGTAACATTAAAAGCAGAATCTCCTTAGAGAGCGCGTATCAATAAATTTGGCCTTGTACAACTTTATATCCATTCCACCATTATCCTCCACCCTTGGGATCCATTCCCACACATCTTCCCCAGATTTCTGTCAGTATAAATTAGAAAACTCAAGTAGTTCTTTTGGAATGTAGCGCACCTCCTCATGGGTCAAATTTTGTACCTCACCTTTAGGGGCTTGCTGGTTCGTGAGTCTAATTAAAGGACTAGAAGGAAAGAGGGATGGTAGGAGGGGTACTGAAGTGAATCAGCATTGTCTTGCATGGCAACTGCCTTAAGCGAGGTCATTAAATTTTCCTCAGGCAATGTAGGTTTAGTACTCTCAGACTGGGGTCAAGGGACCAATATCAATGCAAATATGGAGGCCACTCTCACTGGAGTTGGGTGGCTGCTTCTGCCGGGTCTAGGGAGGCTTCTTCCACTGGCAAAGAAGACTAATCAGAATTTATGGGCTCAATATCTCCAGCCTCATCAGGGTCTTCTCACATGACCTCACATCAACTTACAGGATTGCATTCTTTCCCAACCAATGCCCCCACTTTTGCAATAAACACCCTGAGAGGATGCGAGTTCAAGTTGCATGGTGATTCAGCCAGTTGCAGCATGAGTTTCTGTGTTTGGTTTTTAGCAAACTTGGCCTTGCTGCTACAAGATATTTGAATCTTTTTCAGGGTACACAAAGAAGCCATTAAGTCATTTATGCAGTGCTTGAGATGGGGTTACAAATCTCTGTGCTCATCTTTTTCTTGTAACACTTTGTCCATCGATATTAAGAGCAACAAGCCAACCTCATTATATTTGTTAGTTTTCCAAATATATTTGAAAGTATAATGTACATCATCTAGTTCCTTTCTTTTTATACATGGTTGATTAGGAGTATCCAATGCACATATTTTGAGTATCTCTGTTGCCAAATCACATCGTGGACTATCAGTGCTCTCTTTACTACTGAATATAGTTATTACCTTCTTAAACCAAATCATATTAGAGGGTCAATTCCAGAAACCCTGGAAGCAATTCAAAAACTCATCCTTAAAATTCTGTATTAGCCAGGGTTCTCCAGAAAAACAGAATGTGTGTGTGTATATGTAGATGTAAATAAAAATATATAAATTAAATAAATAAAAAATATGAAGATATTTATCATGAGGAATTGTCTTATGTGATTATGGAGGCTGAGAATTTCCATGACCTGCCATCTGCAAGCTGGAAATCCATGAATGCCGTAGTGTAGTTCAGTATGAGACTGAAGAATCAGGGAAGCTGATGACCTAAGTCTCAGTCTAATTGGAGGAGAAGACCTATATCCCAGCTCATGCAATCAAACAGAGAGAACAAATTTATTCTTCTTCTGCTTTTTCCTTTTATTCAGGCCCTCAGTAGATTGGATGATGCTCATCCACCTTGTTTGTGGAGGGCAAACTGCTTTCCTAAGTTTACTGTATCAAATGTGAATCTCATTCAGAAACACTCTCTCAAACAGCCCCAGAAATAATATTTAGCCAAAAATCTGGGAACCCCATGATCCAGTCAAGTTTATACATAAAATTAACCATCACAAAATCTCTAGTAAATTTTTCGTTTTAGTTATTGTACTTTTTAGCTCCAGAAATTTTGTTTGCTGCCTTTCAATATTTTTTCTCTTTGTTGATATTCTTGTTCATACATTGTTTTTCTAATTTCCTTTAGTTCTTTGTGTTTTTCTAGAACAATTTTTTAAGTGGCACAACTTCGCTGGATTGGGAGAAGGTGCATCATCTTCAAGACTTCAGAGCATTGTCCCAGGGAAAATAAATAGGAGGCTCTCAACAACCAGCCTTTCTTTCTGGGATCAAGAGAAAGCATAAAATCCTAAGACTTCCTTTCCAAGAGAGAAAGGAGGAGGGGAGTGTGTGCATCTGTAGCAAAGGTCTGACAGACACCCAGAATCTCTAGATAGACTGACTAGTGAAGGTCTTTCCGTTCTGAAGTCATCTGGCCCTGAGCTTTATGTTGTTGGGAGATTTTGATTACTAATTTAATCTGCTTACTAGTTATTGGTTTATTCAGATTTTCTATTTCTTTATGATTCTGTCTTGCTGGGCTGTACGCTTCTAGGAATTTATCCATTTCTTCCTTCTTATCCTATTTTTTTGCCCTGATATTGTTAGTAATATTCTCTTATGATCCTTTGCATTTCTGTGCTATCTGTTGTAATCTCTCTTTTTTTCTTTTTTGAGAACAAATAATGTAAATTTAATATAAATATGTGTTTATTGGCTTAGGGAGCCAAAGTTTTTTTCTTGTCTGTATGATTTATTTTTTTTTAATTTTTTGTTTATTGCAGTAACATTGGTTTATAACATTGTAAAAATTTCAGGTGTACATCATTGTACTTCTATTTCTGCATAGATTACATCATGTTCACCACCAAAATACTAATTACAACCCATCACCACACACATGTACCGAATTATCCCTTTCACCCTCCTCCCTTACCCCTTCCCCCCGGTAACCACCAATCCAATCTCTGTCCCTATGTGTTTGTTTATTGTTCCTATTATCTGCAACTTAATGAAGGAAATCATATGGTGTTTGACCTTCTCCCTCTGACTTATTTCACTTTGCATTATACCCTCAATGTCCATCCATATTGTCACAAATGGCTGGATATCATCATTTCTTATGGCTGAGTAGTATTCCATTGTGCATATATACCACATCTTCTTTATCCATTCGTCCCTTGATGGGCACTTATGTTGCTTCCAAGTCTTGGCTATTGTGAATAACGCTGCAATGAACACAGGGGTGCATGTACCTTTACAAATTGGTGGTTTCAAGTTCTTTGGATAAATACCCAACAGTGGAATAGCTGGATCATATGGTAGCTCTATCCTTGATTTTTTGAGGAATCTCCATACTGTTTTCCATAGTGGCTGTACCAGTTTGCACTCCCACCAGCAGTGTGTGAGAGTTCCCTTCTCTCCACATCCTCTCCAACACATGTTGTTTCCTGTCTTGTTAATTATAGCCATTCAGACGGGCATGAGGTGATATCTCACTGTAGTTTTGGTTTGCATTTCCCTGATAGTTAGTGATTTTGAACATCTTTTCATGTGTCTGTTGGCCATCTGTATATCTTCTTTGGAGAAATGTCTGTTCAGGTCTTTTGCCCATTTCTTAATTGGGTTGTTAGTTTTTTTGTTGTTGAGATGCATGAGTTCTTTATATATTTTGGAGATTAAGCCCTTATCAGATGTATGGTTTGCAAATATCTTCTCCCAATTGTTAGGTTGTCTTTTCGTTTTGTTGATGGTTTCCTTTGCTGTGCAGAAGCTTTTGAGTTTGATGTAGTCCCATTTGTTTATTTTTTCTATTGTTTCGCTTGCCCGGTCAGACATGGTGTTTGAAAAGATGTTGCTAAGACCAATGTCGAAGAGCGTACTGCTTATGTTTTCTTCTAGAAGTTTCACAGTTTCAGGTCTTACATTCAAGTCTTTAACCCATTTTGAGTTAATTTTTGTGTATGGTGTAAGGTAAGGATCTACTTTCATTTTTTTGCATACGGCTGTCCAGTTTTCCCAACACCATTTGTTGAAGAGACTTTCTTTTCCCCATTGTATGTTCTTGGCTCCTTTGTCAAAGATTAGCTGTCCATAGATGTGTGGGTTTATTTCTGGGCTTTCAATTCTGTTCCATTGATCTGTGTGTCTGTTTTTGTGCCAGTACCATGCTGTTTTGGTTACTATAGCTTTGTAGTATATTTTGAAATCAGGGAGTGTGATACCTCCAGCTTTGTTCTTTTTTCTCAGGATTCCTTTAGCTATTCGGGGTCTTTTGTTGTTCCATATAAATTTTAGGATTCTTTGTTCTATTTCTGTGAAAAATGTTGCTGGAACTTTGATAGGGATTGCATTGAATCTATAGATGGCTTTAGGAAGTATGGACATCTTAACTATGTTAATTCTTCCAATCCAAGAGCATGGAATATCTTTCCATTTCTTTGTGTCTTCTTCAATTTCTTTCAGAAATGTTTTATAGTTTTCCGTGTACAGCTCTTTCACCTCTTTGGTTAAGTTTATTCCTAGGTATTTTATTCTTTTTGTTGCAATTGTAAATGGGATGGTATTCTTAATTTCTCTTTCTGCTACTTCGTTGTTAGTGTACAGAAATGCAACTGATTTTTGTATGTTGATTTTGTATCCTGCAACTTTACCATATTTGTTTATTACTTCTAAAAGTTTTCTGGTGGATTCTTTAGGGTTTTCTATATATAAAATCATGTCATCTGCAAATAGTGACAGTTTCACTTCTTCCTTTCCAATTTGGATCCCTTTTATTTCTTTCTCTTGCCTGATTGCCCTTTTATTCTTAAGTAATATTTTTCTTTGTCTCTTGTCACAATTTTTGACATAAACTCTATTTTGTCTTGTATAAGTATATCCACCTCTGCTCTCTTTTGGTTACCATTTGCATAGAATATCTTTTTCCTTTACTTCACTTTCAACCTATGTGTGTCCTTAAATCTAAAATGAATTTCTTGTAGACAGCATATATTTGGGTCTCTTTTTTTAATTTGTTCATCCACTCTATGTCTTTTGATTGGGGGGTTTAATCCATTTACCTTTAAGTAATTGTTGATCCAGAAGGATTTATTATTGTCATTTTGTTAATTGTTTGCTATTATTCTTTTACTTGTTTTGTTACTCATTCTTCTCTTCCTGTCTCCTTTGTGCTTTTTAAATTTTTTGTATTGACATAATTTGATGTCTTTCTCTCGTTCTTTTGTGGAATTTCTCCAAGTATCTTTTTGTAATTACCATGGGGCTTACATTAAATATTTTGTAGTTATAACAAATCTTTATTTCCAGTTTTATTGAGAAATAATTAACATACATCATTGTATAAGTTTAAGTCATACAGCATGATGGTTTAATTTATGTATATTGTGAAACAGTTACCACAATAGGTTCAGTTAACATCCATCCTCTCATTTAGATACAATAAAAAGAAAAAAAAGAAAAGAGTAAAGGAATAAATTTTCTTTTTGTGATGAGAACTCTTAGGCTTTACTCTCTTAACAATTTTCGTATATATCATAGAGCAGTGTTAGCTATAGCCATTATGTTGTACATTACATCCCTAGTACTCATGTATCTTATAACTGGAAGTTCATACCTTTTGACCACCTTCTTCCAATTCCCCTTCCCCTCAAACCTCTGCCTCTGGTAACCACAAGTCTGATCTCTTTTTTTATGACTTTCGGTTTTTTAATTTTAATTATTTTTAGATTTCACGTATAAGTGAGATTGAACAGTATTTCTATTTCTCTGTCTGACTTATTTCACTTGGCATAATGCTTTCAAGGTCCGTTCATATTTTCACAAGCGGTAGGATTACCTCACTTTTTATGCCTGAAAAATATTCCATTGTATATATATACCACAACTTCTTTATCCCTTCATCACTGATGGACACTTAGGTTGTTTCCATGTCTTAGCTATTGTAAATAATGCTACTATGAATATGGGGGTGAAGGTATCTTTTTGAGTTAGTGTTTTTGTTACCTTTGGATATATTCGTAGAAGTGGACTTGTTGGCTCATATGTTAGTTCTGTTTTTAATTTTTTGAGAATCCTCCATACTGTTTCCCCTAGTGGCTCTACCAATTTACAATCCCACCAACAGTGCACAAGGGATCCCTTTTCTTCACAGCCACACCAGTACTTATCATTTTCTTTTTGATGATGGCCATTCCTACAGGCATAGGGAGATGACTCATCATGGTTTTAATTTGATTTTCCCTAAAGACTAGTGACGTTGAGCATCTTATACCTGTTGGCCTTTCATATATCTTCTTGGAAAAATGTCCCTTCAGGTCCTTTGCCTATTTTTTAAGTGGGTTATTTGGTGTTTTTGCTATTGAGTCGTATGAATTCTCTATGTGTTTTGGATATTAACTCATTATCAGATATATGGTTTGCAAATATATTTTTCCATTCTGTAGGTTGTCTTCTTCACTTTGTTGATGGTTTCTTTTGCTGTGCAGAGGTTTTTAGTTTGATGTAGCCCCACTTGTTTATTTTTGGTTTGTTGCTTGTGCTTTAGGTGTCATATCCAAAAAATTATTACCAAGACTCATGTCAAGGAGCTTTGTTCCTATGTTTTCTTCTATAGTTTCATGGTTTCAGGTCTTACATTCAAGGCTTTAATCCATTTCAAGTTAATTTTTGTGAATGGAGTAAAATATGGGTCCAGTTTTATTTTTTTACATATGAACACCCAGTTATTCCAGCACCATTTATTGAAGAGGCTGTCTTTTTTCCATTGAGTTTCTTGGATCCCTTGTCAAACGTTAGTAGCAGTTATATGCTTGGGTTTATTTCTGGGCTCTTGAATGTATTCCATTGGTCTACTTGTCTCTTTTTAGGCCAGTACCATACTGTTTTGATGGCTATAGTTTTATAGTATAGCTTGAAACCCAGATGTGTGATACCTCCTGCTTTGTTCTTCTTTCTCAAGATTTCTTTACCTATTCAGGGTCTTTTGTGGCTCCATATGAATTTTACGAGTATTTCTTCTACTTCTGTAAAAAATGCCCTTGGAATATTGATAGATATTGCACTGAATCTATAGGCAGCTTTCGGTAGTATTGACATTTTAACAATATTAATTCTTCTAATCCATAAGCACAGAATATCTTTCCATTCATTTGTGTATTCCTTGATTTCTTTCATCAATGTCTTGTAATTTTTAGTGTAGAGATCTTTCACCTCTTTGGTTAAATTTATTCCAAAGTATTTTATTGTTTTTATTGTTTTTGATGCTACTGTAAATAGGATCAATTTCTTTATTTCTTTTTCAGAAACTTTGTTGTTAGTGTATAACTATGGATTTTTGTATGCTAATTTTGTATTTTGCAACTTCTCTAAATTCATTGATTAGATTAAACAGTTTTTGGTTGAGTCTTTAGCATTTTCTGTATATAAAATGATGTCAGCTGCAAATAGAGACAATTTTACTTCCTCCTTTTCAATTCTGATACCTTTTATTTATTTTTCATGTCTGATGGCTCTAGCTAGGATTTCCAGTACTATGTTGAATAGGAACGGTGGGAGTGGGCACCCTTGTCTTGCTCCTGACTTAGAGGAAAAGCTTTCAGCCTTTCACTATTGAGTATGATGTTACCTGTGGGCTTGTCATACATGACCTTTATTATGTTGAGGTATGTTCCTTCTATGTCTAATTTGTTAAGAGTTTTTATCATGAATGGATGTTTAATTTTGACAAATGCTTTTCTGCATCTATTGAGATGAATATATGATTCTTTTCTTTCATTTTATTAATGTGATGTATCACATTGATTTACATATGTTGAACCCTCCTTGCATCCCAGGGATAAATCCCATTTGATCATGATGAATAATCTTTTTAATTTGCTACTGAATTTGGTTCGTTAGTATTTTATTGAGAATTTCTGCATCTATATTCATCAGAGATATTGGCTTTTAGGTTTCTTTTCTAGTGTGCCCTTTTCTGGATTTGATATCAGGGTAATACTGGCCTCATAAAACGAGTTTGAGAGTGTTTCCTCCTCTTCATTTTTGGGAAAGGTTTGAGAGGGATTGTTGTTAATCTTTCCTTAAATGTTTTATAAAATTCACCACTGAAGCCATTTAGTCCTGGGCTTTTCTTTGTTGGGAGATTTTTTATTACTGACTAAATTAATTTTATTACTAACTAACTTAACTAATTATCTCCTAACTATTAATTGGTCTGTTCAGATTTTCTGTTTCTTCCAGATTCAATCTTAGTAAGTTGTGTATTTCTAAGAATTTTTCCATTTCTTATAGGTTGTCCAGTTTGTTGGTGCATAGGTGCTTATGGTAACCTCTTATGATCCTTTGAATTTCTGTGGTATCAGTTTTAATGTCTCCCTTTTCATTTATAATTTTATGGATTTGGATCCTTTCTCTTTTTACCTTGGTTAGTCTAGCTAAGTGTTTGTCAATTCTGTTTATCTTTTCAAAGAACTGACTCTTAGTTTAGTTAATCTTTTCTATTGTTTTTCTGTTCTCTATATCATTTATTTCTTCTCTGGTCTTTATTATTTCCCTTCTTCTGTGAACTGTGGGCTCAGTTTGTGCTTCTTTTTGTAGTTCCTTAAGGCATAGATTTAGATTGTTTATTTGGGATCTTTTTCCTTCTTAATGTAGATGAGTATTCCTATGAACTTCCCTCTTAGAACTGCCTTAGCTCCATCCCATAAATTCTGATATGTTGTGTTTCTACTTTCTTTTGTCTCAAGAAACTTCTTTATTTCCCCTTTAATTTCTTCTTTGATCCATTGGTTGTTCAGGAGAGTGTTGTTTAATTTCCACGTGTTTGTGAATTTTTTAGTTTTTCTCTTGTTACTGGTTTCTAACTTCATGCCATTGTGGTCAAAGAAGACACTTGGTGTGATTTCAATCTTCTTGAATTTGCTAAGACTTGTTTTGTGGTCTAAGATATGGTCTATTCATGTTCATGTGCACTTGAGAAGAATGTGTATACTGCTGTTGTTGAATAGAATGTTCTTTATATGGCTGTTAGGTCCATTTGGTCTAGAGTGTTGATTTCAACAACTGCTTCCTTATTGATTCTCTTTCTGGATGATCTATCCATTGTTGAGAGTGGTGTATTAAAATCCCCAACTATTACTGTATTACTGTTTATTTCCCCTTTTTGCTTTGTTATTTTTTGCTTTGTATGTTTAGGTGCTCCAATGTTGGGTGCATAAATATTTACAAATGTTATATCTTCTTGATGTATTGACCGCTTTATCATTATATAGTGCCATTCTTTGTCTCTTTTTCTGATTTTTACTTAAAGTCAATTTTCTCTGATAAAAGTATAGCTACTCCTGCCTTTTTTTTTTTTTTTTTTTTTGGTTACCATTTGCTTGAAATGTCGTTTTCCATCCCTTCACACTGTCTATGTGTGTCTTGAAGGCTAAAGTGAGTTTCTTGTAGGCAGATATTGTTTTTTTAACCCATATAGCCATTCTATGTCTTTTGATAGGAGAATTTAATACATTTACATTTAAAGTAATTATTGATAGGTAAGCACTTACTATTGCCATTTTGTTCATTGTTTTCTGGTTCTTTTTTAAATCCATTGTTTCTTGTTTCTTATCCTGCTGTCTTTTGGGGGGTTTTGCTGTCTTTTGGTACCAGTATGCTTTGACTTCTTTATTGTGTTCTTTCGCATAATTGCTCCAAGATTTCCCCTTGTAGTTACCATAAGGCTTACATAAAATATGTTAAACTGTAACACCTCATTTTCATCTTATAACAACTTAACTTCAAAGAATTGAGGTACTTTACACTTTTCTTTGTTCTCCTCCTCACATTTTAGGTTTGGCTGTTACAATTTACATGTTTTCTATATTGTGTAACTAATAACAGATTATTGCTTTTGTGGTTATTTTGCTGTTTTTGTTTTAACTTTTAAACTAGAGTTGTATGTGAGTTATGCACCACTATTACCATATTGCAGAATCTATGACTATATATTTTCCATTGTCAATGAGATTTATGCCTCCTTTTTGTGCTTTCATGATGTTAATTAGTGTTTTTTTACTTATACTCAAAGAATTCCGTCTAGTATTTCTTGTAAGACAGGTCTGGTGGTAATGAACTCCCTCAACTTTTGTTTCTTTAGGAAAGTCTTTATCCTTCCTTTGTCTCTGAAGGACAACTTCACCAGGTATAAAATTCTTGGTTGACAGTTATTTTCTTTCAATATTTTGAATACATCATTCCATTCTTTCCTGGCCTGAAAACTTTCTGTTGAAAAATCTGCTGATAGTCTTGTGGGAGTTCCCTTGTATGTAACTCCTCTCTTTTCTCTTGCTATTCTTGAATTTTCTTCTTTGTCTTTGAGTTTGACAATTTAATTATAATGTGTCTCAGTATAGCCCTGTTTTGATTCTACCTATTTGGGGTTCCTTTGGGTCTCATGGATCCAGATGTCCATTTTTCTCCGCACTTTTGGGAAGTTTCTAGCCATTATTGCTTTAAATATACTTTCTGCTCTTTTCTCTTTTTCTTCTGCTTCTGGAATTCACAAAATGCAAATATTATTTCTTTTTATTTTGTCTCATTATTCTTGTAGTCTTTCTTTACTTTAAAATTGTTTTTTTTGTTGTTGTTGTTGTTTTTTGCTCCTCTGACTCAATAATTTCCAATATCCTATCCTCCAGGTCACTAATTCTTTCTTCTGCATGGTCAAGTCAAATTTTGAAACTCTCTATTGAATTCTTTAGTTCAGTTGTTGTATTTTTCAACTCTAGGATATCTGTTTGGTATTTTGGTGGTTGCAGTTTCTTTGTCAAACCTCTCATTTTGCTCATGCATTGCTTTCCTAATTTTGTTTAGTTGTCTGTTTTTCTTATAGTTCACTAAACTTTCTTAAGAGGATTATTCTGAATTCTTTTTCTAACAGTTCACAGATCTCCATTTCTTTAGGGTCAGTTATTGAGCTTTATTAGTTTTCTTTGGTGGTATCATATTTATCTGATTTTTCATGATCCTTGATTTCTTTTTTCAGTATCTCCACATTTGAGCAATGAGGCTCCTCTTCTAGACTTAACAGGTTTCCTTTGGCAAAGACAGTTCTGCATGGGTCAGCTTAGTTTGGATTTCTTGGTGTGTCTACTGGTAATGTCTTTGCAAGTTATGACCTGCTATTATAGTCTATTTTTGGTTGAGGCAACTGTTTGAGCTCTGAGGATGGGGATGGAGGGATGTGCCACCGGCTGAGAACAGCTGCATAGGACTGCTGGCTTTGTTCCCTACCCAAGTAAGGCTAGGATGGGCTCCATGATTGCCTGAATTCTCTGGTCATGCTTCCTAGATGGTCAGGACTGCGTACTATATTTAGAAGTAAATGAAACTAAGAATTAGCTTCCCTGCCATGACAAGGCAGCAGGCCAGGGCCCAGGGCCTACATGACTTGTTTGGGGGCTCAAATCAGGCTGAGTGTGCACTGATTTCCATGGTCAGGTGAGGCCACTTGTTTTGGTCTGCAGATGGGGGAAGCCACAGGCTGTGCTCTCTGTTCAAGTGCCACTGTATGTAGAGCTGTTGAACGGGCTACATAGATTCTCATGTGCTCTGGTTATGTTTCCTGGTCAGACATTGCTGTATTCAGCAATGAGTGGGGTTACAAATTGGATCCTCTGTCTGGGCACAGCAAGAGAAGCAGCTCTAAGACTGGTAAAGCTCTTTGTTGTCTTAACCTCAGTTGACCTGCACTCCAAGTTCCCTGGCCAAACAGGCCCACTGGCCGTGCACTGCAAAATATCAGCATTGTTTGTCATTCTCTTGGCCTGAGTGCCACTGGGTCACACAGCTTTCAGTTGCTTTTGCCAGCCCTTCTGGTCAAAATTGGCTGGAAAACAGTGGGTGGGGGTATGCTTTGGTCCCTTGCTTGGGTGGGAGGGGGAGGCACATCTCCAGGCTACTCTCAATTTCCCAAACAGGCTTTCTGGTTGAGAGGGACCAGGAGGTAGTCTCAGCATTGGCTATGAATAAATCCCTCTTCCTGTGCATAGCATGGGAAGCCTCCATGCTTGGTACTGACTTTGCTTTAGGGGTGATCAGCTCTGCCCAACTGCCTCTCGGCTTGAACACCACTCAGCTTCACAGCTTCTAGGAGTTGTCACCACAGATGGGGTAGGAAGGCACTCTGCACAGTGGGTGGGGCTGTGACACAGCATCTTCCTTGGATGTTGGCAAACCAGGCTCTAGGGCCAGCAAAACTCCTTGTTTGAGGATATAAATTAGGCAGATCTGCATCCCACCAATCTCCCTGGTCAGAGTGCACCCCTGATTTAGTTCTGCAGATGAACAAAGCTGCTGGTTTGGATTAATATTTGGGCACTGCATGTATGAACTCAGTCTGCCAAGATCTTTGCGCTGGTTGTTGCAAGCCCATAACACCTTCTCCATAACAGTCAGATTCCTAGTAGCTGGGCCCCTCAGATTCCCCTGCAATCCCATGTGTAAGAGTAAAGTAGGGGCTCCCACAAAGCATCCCACAATGCTGGGGGGCTGGTTGTCCCCCAGGACTTGAAGGACTTGAAGGCTCAGAGGAGACCTCTCCAAGTGGTGCTACACTGTCCTAGGGGAGGGGCAATGTGGTCAATGTGTAGCTGCTTGTCTTACCCTTCTAATACAGACTATCTTGATCTCCGAGGTGCAAGGGTGTGCTTCAGACTCATCCTCTTGCTCTAGGATTCTCTCAGCTGTGTCTTGTTCTTGGATAGATGTTAATTGTTCTTCTTGTGAGGGAGAGTGAAGTCAGGAATGACCTATGTCACCATCTTGGTAATGTCACTCTCCTATGACAGTCTATTTTAAGCTCATTAACATGTAAGTTTAATTGCATACAAAACTCTGCACTTTAACTTCTCCTCTCCTCACATTTTATGTTATTGTTGTCACAATTTACATCTATTTATGTTGTGTATATTTAAACATACATTTTTAGTTATGGTTATTTTTAACACTTTTTTCTTTTAATGATTTTACTAGAATTAAAATTGATTTACCATCCACCATTACGGTAATACAATAGTCTTTATTGGTCTATATATTTACCTTTTCAACCAAGCTTCATAATTTTATGCTATTGTTTTGCTGTTTAGCATCCTTTCATTTCAACTTGAAGAACTCCCCTTAGCATTTCTTGGAAGGGGTGTCTTATGGTGTTGAACCCCCTCATATTTTCTTTGTCAAGGAAAGTCCTTTTCTCTCCTTCATTTTTGAAGGACAGTTTTGCCTGGTATATTATTCTTGGTACTTTTTTTTTTCTTATTTCAGAATTTTGAATGTATTATCCCATTGTCTTTTGGCCTGCAAGGTTTATGCTGAAAAATCCATTGAAGTTCTTATGAGGGTTCTCTTCCACATGATAAGTCACTTTTCTCTTGCTGATTTCAAAATTCCCTCTTGGTCTTTGACTTTTGACAATTTGTGAAATTTTCTTTATTGTGGTAACACTAGTTTATAACATTATATAAATTTGTGTACATCATTATACTTCTATTTCTGCATAGATTTCATCATGTTTACCACCCAAAGACTAATTACAATCCATCACCACACACATGTACCTAATCATCCCTTTCAACCTCCTCCCTCCCCCTTTCCCCTCTGGTAACCACCAATCCAATCTCTGTCTCTATGTGTTTTTTGTTGTTGCTTTTGTCTTCTACTCATGAGTCAGATTATATGGTATTTGACCTTCTCCCTCTGACTTATTTTGCTTAGCGTAATACCCTCAATGTCCATCCATGTTGTCAAAAATGGCTGGATTTCATCATTTCTTATGGCTGAGTAGTATTCTATTGTGTATATATACTGCATCTTCTTTATCCTTTCATCCCTTGATGGGCACTTAAGTTGCTTCCAAGCCTTTGCTATTGTGAATAATGCTGCAATGAACACAGAAATGCATGTATCTTTATGCATGCATGCTTTCATGTTCTTTGGATAAACACCCAGCAGTGGAATAGCCAGTCCCAAACATAATACTAAAGAAAGCCATCAAAGCACAAAGTAAGAGAGAAAGAGAAGAGGAAAGGAATAGAGAATAACTACTAAATCACCCATAAAAATGTAACAAAATGGCAAAAAGTACATTCTTTTTGCTTGTTTTTTTGTGTGTGTGTGAGGAAGAACAGCCCTGAGCTAACATCCATGCCAATCCTCCTCTTTTTTTTGCTGAGGAAGACTGGCCCTGAGCTAACATCTATTGCCCACCGTCCTCTTTTTCGTTTTTCCCTTTTTCTCCCCAAAGTCCCAGTAGATAGTTGTATGTCATAGTTGCACATCCTTCTAGTTGCTGTATGTGGGATGCCACCGCAGCATGGCTGGACAAGCGGTGCATTGGTGTGTGCCCAGGATCCGAACCCAGGCCGCCAGTAGCGGAGCATGTGCACTTAACCGCTAAGCCATGGGGCCGGCCCCCAAAAGTACATTCTTATCAATGCCTACTTTAAATGTCAATGGACTAACTCTTCCAATCAAAAGGCATAGGGTGGCCAATTGGATAAAAAAACAAGACCCATATATATGCTGCACACAAGAGACACACTTTAGACTTAAAGACACTCACAAACTGAAAGTGAAGGGATGGAAAAAGATACTCCACGCAGATGACAATGAAAAGAAAGCTGAGGTAGCAATACTCATATCAGACAAGTAGACTTTAAAACAAAAGCTGTAACAAGAGACAAAGAAGGGCACTACATAATGATAAAGGGAACAATCCAAAAAGAGGATATAACACTTGTAAATATCTATGCACTCAACATAGGAGAACCTAAATATATAAAGCAATTATTAACAGACATAAAAGGAGAAATAGACAGCAACACAATAATAGTAGGGGACTTTAACACTCCACTTACACCAATGGATAGATCATCCAAACAGAAGATCAATAAGGAAACATTGGCCTTAAATGACACATTAGACCAAGTGGACTTATAGATATATACAGATATTCCATCCAAAAACTGCAGAAAACACATTGTTTTCAAGTGTACATGGAACATTCTCCAGGAGAGATCACATATTGTGCCACAAAACAAGTCTCCATAAATTTAAGAAGATTGAAATAATAGCAAGCATCTTTTGTGACCACAATGGTATGAAACTAGAAATCAAATACATGAAGAAAATCAGAAAAGCCACAAATACCTGGAGATTAAACAAAATGCTACTGGACAAATGATTGGGTCAATGAGGAAAGCAAAGGAGAAATCAGAAAACACTGGAGACAAATGAAAATGAAAATGTAACATGCCTAAATTTATGGGATACAGCAAAAGTGGTTCTAAGAGGGAAGTTTATAGCAAAATAGGACTACTTCAACAGACAAGAAAAATCTCAAATAGACAATCTAACAGGGCACCTAAAGGAACTGGAAAAAGAAGAACAAACAAAGCCCAAAATCATTAGAAGGAAGGAAATAGTAAAAATCACAGCAGAAATAAATGAAAAAGAGACTAAAAAATAGAAAAAATCAATGAAACAAAGAGCTGGCTCTTTGAATGGAAAAACAAAATTGACGAGCCTTTAGCTAGACTCACTAAGAAAAAAAGAGAGAAGGCTCAAATAAATAAAATCAGAAACGAAAGAGAAGAAATTACAATGGACACCTCAGAAATACAAAAGACTATAAGACAATACTGTGAAAAGCAATATGCAAATAAATTGGGTAATCTAGAAGAAATGGATAAATTCTTAGAATTATACAATCTTCCAAAGCTGAATCAAGAAGAAATAGACAATTTGAGTAGACCATCACCAGCAAGGAGATAGAAACAGTAATCAAAACCTCCCAAAAAATAAAAGTCCAGGACTAGACGGACTCCCTGGTGAATTCTATCAAACATTCAAAGAAGTTTTAATACATATCTTTCTCAAACTCTTCCAAAAAATTGAAAAGGAGGGGAAGCTTCCTAACTCGTTCTACAAAGCCAACATTACCCTGATACCAAAACCAGACAAGGACAACACAAGAAAAGAAAATTACAGGCCAGTGATAGTACTGATGAAGATTGATGCAAAAATCCTCAACAATATACTAGCAAATCAAATACAACACTACATTAAAAAGATCATACACCATGGTCAAGTGGGATTTATTCCATGGGTGCAGGGATGGTTCAACATTCACTAATCAATCAACATGATACACCACATTAACAAAATGAAGAATAAAAATCACATTCAGAAGCATTTGACAAGATACAATATCCATTTATGACAAAAACTCTGAATAAAATGGGTATAAGGAAAGTACCTCAACATAATAAAGGCCAAGTATGAGAAACCCACAGCTAATATCATTCTCAATGGTGAAAAACTGAAAGCTATCCCTCCAAGAACAGGAACCAGACAAGGATGCCCACTTTCACCACTCTTATTTAACATAGTATTGGAAGTCCCACCCAGAGCAATGAGGAAAGTAAAAGAAATAAAACGTATCCAAATTGGAAAGGAGGAAGTGAAACTGTCACTATTTGCAGATGACATGATTTTACATATAGAAAACCGTGAAGAATCCACCAAAAAACTTTTAGAAATAATAAATTAATATGGTAAAGTTGCAGGATACAAAATCAACACGCAAAAATCAGTTGCATTTCTGAACACTAATGACAAAGTAGAAGAAAGAGAAATTGAGAATACAATCCCATTTACAATCGCAACAGAAAGCATAAACTACCTAGGAATAAACTTAACCAAAGAGGTGAAAGACCTGTACACTGAAAACTATAAAACATTGTGGGAAGAAATTGAAGAAGACACAAAGAAATGGAAAGATATTCCATGGTCTTGGATTGGAAGAATTAATGTAGTTGAAAGGTCCAGACTACCTAAAGCAATCTACAGATTCAATGCAATCCCTATCAAAATCCCAACATTTTTCACAGAAATAGAACATCTTTAGGATTCTTATCCCAAAATTTATATGGAACAACAAAAGGCCCTGAATAGCCAAAGGAATCCTTAGAAAAAAGAACAAATCTGGAGGTATCATACTCCCTGACTTCAAAATATACTACAAAGCTACAGTAACCAAAACAGCATTGTACTAGCACAAAAACAGATGCACAGATCAATGGAACAGAATCAAGAGCCCAGAAATAAACCCACACACCTATGGACAGCTAATTTTCAACAAGGGAGCCAAGAACTGACAGTGGAGAAAGGAAAGTCTCTTCAATAAATGGTGTTGGGAAAACTGTACAGTCACATGCAAAAGAATGAAAGTAGACCATTATCTTACTCCATACACAAAAACTAACTCAAAATGGATTAAAGACCTGAATGTAAGACCTGAAACCATAAAACTTCTAGAAAGAAACATAGTCAGTACGCTCTTCGACATTGGTCTGAGCGGCATATTTTCAAGTACTATGTCTGACCAGGCAAGGGAAACAATAGAAAAAATAAACAAATTGGGACTACATCAACCTAAAAGATTTTGCACAGCAAAGGAAACCACCAACAAAACGAAAAAACAACCTAATAATTGGGGCAAGATATTTGCAAACCATATATCTGATAACAGGTTAATATACAAAGTACAGAAAAAAAACTCATACATCTCAACAACAATAAAACTAACAGCTCAATTAAAAATAGATGAAAGATCTGAACAGACATTTCTCCAAAGAAGATATGAAGCTGGCCAATAGGCACATGACAAGATGTTCATCACCACCAATTATCAGGGAAATGCAAATCAAAACTACAATGAGATATCACCTCACTCCCATCAGAATAGCTATAATTAACAAGACAGAAAATAATAAGTGTCGGAGAGGATGTGGAGAGAAGGGAACTCTCATACACTGCTGGTGGGAGTGCAAACTGGTGCAGCCACTATGGAAAAAAGTATGGAGATTCCTCAAAAAATTAAGAATAAAACTACCATACAATCTAGGTATTCCACTGCTGGGTATTTATCCAAAGAACATGAAAACACAAATGTGTAAAGATACATTCACCCCTGTGTTCATTGCAGCATTATTCACAATAGCCAAGACTTGGAAGCAACCTAGGTGCCCATCAAGGGATAGATGGATAAAGAAGATGTGGTCTATATACACAATGGAATACTACTCAGCCATAAAAAAGTGTGAAATCTTGCATTTGTAACAACATGGATGGCCCTTGAGGGTATTATGCTAAGCAAAATAAGTAAGAGGGAGAAAGTCAAATACTGTATGAGCTCTCTCACAAATAGAAGATAAAAACAACAATCAGATAGAGACAGAGATTGGATTGGTGGTTACCAGAGGGGCAGAGGGGCGGGAGGAGGTTGAAAGGGGTGCTTAGGTACATGTGTACGGTAATTAATCTTTGGGTGGTGAACATGATGTAATCTACACAGAAATCAAAATATAATGATGTATACCTGAAGTTTATATAATGTTATAAACCAATGTTACCACAATGGAAAAATAAAAATAAATAAATAAATAAGTTTTTTAAAAAGTAAATGGTGGAAAAAGAAAAATGCAAGTGTTTTCAAATGAGAAATAAAGTAAAATTATGTTTAATAACAATAAAAATAAAACAAAATAAATCTCATCTTGTTAAAGATAAAAAAGGGGGGGAGGAGAGAGAAAGGGAACAGCTTACTCCACCAAGTTGCTGATGTCACTCTCTACGCCAAGTTTTGATGATCAGGATTTTGTCTTCTATTAACTAGCTTATGTGTTCAGAAGATTTGACAATTTTTACATTGGACATGGGTGGATCATGGTAGCATGAATAAGGTATTACCAAAGGGATTTATGATCAAGAAAGGTAAATGTTAATAAAGGACTGTATCCAGGCAAAGAATTAGATTGATTCATGTCCCCAGAACTGTGAGAGCCAAGATGTTAGGCAAGACATTAACAGCCAGTGCTGCACTCAGCTGGTGTCCATGAGAAGCAGGCAGACTTAAGTGGGAGAGAAAAGGAGGAGACAGGAAAGCTCTCATGTTCAGGAACTGGTAAAATGAGGTGGCAGCATTATCAGTCATTCAGAGCATAGCAGAAATGCATGACTCAAATCCAAGTTGCCTTAACCTTCAGCCTAATTTCTTTTCTTCAAATAAACTCTTTAAAGGAAAAATGAGGAACTGAACACTTGAGCTTTATTTTTTCATTTGCCCCTTAAAACACTTCTATGCAGTAGATACTGTACTATTTTTATCCACAGTCAGAAATAAGGACACTGAAGTGTTCTGAGGCCACATAACTTGCCCAAGGACTTGGGCCTCACTTGCTTTTATCCAGAGACAGGATTGAAACAGAGGTCTGCTCAGACCAGAGATCCACAATTGGAATCACTTCATCTCATGATTAATGTATGAATTCCCTAAGGATCTGCAACATTTCCCAGTGCAATTCTGCCTGCCTTGCAAGTTTCTCAAAAAGTCGTTTTTCAAAGCAATCAGAAACTGTAGTGTATGTAAGAATTCTATCAGTATTCCATTGTACACTAAAATGCAGATTCTAAGGCCCATTCCAAGCATGTCTGATGTAAATAATTTAAATGGATTTTTGATATAAATGATCTAAGGACCATGTTTTGTACATGGCTTACATTCAGCTGTATTTACCAATGGCTCCAAGTAGTAATAACATTGGAATTTATTTAATCCTTGGCTTATCATTCAGTCTTAACTCATTTACCCTATAACAAGGATAGGTAAACCTAGGGCTTTACTTTCTGATAGATTCTTGCCAATGCATGTACAGTCCAAGGACCAGCAGATTCAGTATCACCTGGGAGTTTGTTAGAAAAGCAAATTCCTGAGCCTCACCTATACCTACCGAATCATAATCTCTCAAGACAACGCCCAGAAAGCTGTTTTAACAAGTCTTTCAAGTGATTCTGATCTAGACCAACATTTGAGAACCACTGTATAGTGGGCTTAAACGGCTGTATAAAACAAATGGCTTTCTGTATTCTATTGTCATGTATCTTTGTACAAAGGTTCGATGTAAGCTGTATAATTTAATCTATGGACCTCACAGTCCTGCAGTCTTCACTGAGGAGGAGATAAGAAGCTATAATTTTTTTCTGCCTCTTAAAAGGCACAGTGTAAGGAGACATGGGGTAGGGATGATTAGCCAAGGAATATTATATAATTGTTTCAAAAGTAAAATAAGAAAGCATCTGAGAAGGATAGAAATGATACACTGCACCCAGTCCTCTAGTTTCACAGCATTCTCTGAAGGTCGATCCAAGTATTTCCCAGAACTTCAAAACCTAAAAATTGCATGGGCAAACTGATCTTCAGCTAACATCTGAAGATTTGGCTAGAAATGTCATCCTGAAAAGTGCTTACTTCAAAGAGTACAAACGTTGGCAGTAAAAATATACATATATATTATATATCAAGCTAATTTCAGCTACATATATGTGTTCTTATTTTCTAGGACCATGAGAAATGACTCATCACTAAAAGTTGGAAACTTCTTATAGGAACATTCCTCTAAATTTATCTGATAATAATAACAAATTCTTATATACTACTTACTATATCTTCAAGTCACTGTCATAAATACTTTACCCATGTCAACTCATCTAATATTTATAACCACCTATAAAGTTAATAATATTACTATCCCCATTTAACAGTTGAGAAAACTGAGGTGTAGAGAAGTTAAGCACATTCTCCAAGTTCTCCTGTTAGTAAGTTGTAAGACTATAATTTGAATGCAGGTAACAGATTTCTGAGTACATACTCTTAAGTGTTACTCTATATCAATTTAAGAAAATCTTATTTTGTTATGTAGAAATAATAGGAAAGAGACATTAGGCTTTCTGTTAGCCACTGCTCACCTGTCCTAGATGGGCTTCTCCATTATATATGCATCTCCCTCAACCATGAATTAGTCACCTTTCCAACTTCTTTTGCATCCAGATCACGGTTCCCTGTGACTATTATCACTTTCTTTCACTAGTTTGCAAGGTCATATTTTTTAAAGAATAAAGTGACTTATATAAATTTTCTGATATTGTTTCCACTAGAGAGTAGTTTTTACCCTCAAATCTCTGAGGTTTCTTTCAGACAAGAGACGAGGCCCAAAACCAAAGTTTCATTGTTATAATAGGATATTGCAAAGAAATTTTGTTCCATTATATAAAGTCAATTAGATTTGTAGACTTTAGCAGTTACAGAAAATTTTCTTTGGTATAGCATCAATATGTGCATTCTGAGGAGGCCAATAGACTTCTTTGCGCAAGTAGCAATTCCAAGTATAGTTTGAAACAGGTCAGGGTTATACATTTTACACAAACATTCACAGCAGGAAGGGGAATTAGTTTGAAACCTTTGTGAATATTTTTATTTCACAATTTTATCAACTAACTTTATGATGTAGAATAGTGACTCATTTTCCCTAGTTGTAGCTGAAGAAGGATTAGCCCCTCCCACTTATTAGATGAGATTTTTTTTTGATCAGCAGGTGTAGGTCCATAGTTCTCAAAGCCAAATACTGGTATTCCACGCTTAGAACAAGAAGAAGAAAGCAATCCTTAGGTGAGCTCAAAACATACACTGTAGAAAGAGACAAGAGGAATAGCATTACTTAAACTGAATATAGGACATTTTATGTTTTGCATCTATAATACAGAAAATATTTATAATGTGTGCTTCATTGTGTTTGTTTCTAGGAGTCTAGCAAAATGATAGCCAGATTGAAAGGCAACAGGAAAACCAGACAGAATACTTAAGGCAATTAGATTAATCAACCAGAAAACAGTAAATAAGAATATAGGCCATGAATGTAAAGAACTTAGAAAAATATCTAACCATAACACAGATTTTCTTTCTTCAATTCAAATACCTCATGAGTGATGTAATCATAACGGTGTCATGAGACAATCCCTTAGTTTTTCCCCTTTAATCTACAGTGAGTAATCATCCATAACTCAACAAAAGCTACACTGTCCAACACACTAGGATACCAGAGAGATCCACACGTCAGTACATGTAAAGGTGGGTGGATTGGAGCACGTAGAGGAGGTGAACCAGGGTAACAGCAAAGGTGGTGCACAGGATCCTGGCAACCTGGCCACAGCAGCTGAGACAGCTTCCCCAAGCCCCAGAGAACTCAGGGGGCAGTGGAGGCATGCAAGCACCTGCAGCCATGGGGAGTACAGCAGCAGCAAAGGCAGAGCACCGTAATCCTAGGCCCCTAACCAGGGCTCAGAGACTGGTAGCATCAGCAAAAGTACACACACAACCCTGGCCTCCCAACTGCAGTGGTGCCTGTAACCACAAGGAAATAGGCAACAGCAGAGGCAGAGCCCTGCCTTCCTGAGCTCCCAGCCACAGCTCAGAGCCTGGTAGCAGCAGTGGTATGTGCATGACTCTAGCCTCCCAGCCACAGTGGAACCTACAGCCACAAGGAAACAGGAAACAGCAGAGGCAGGGTCCTGCAAACCCAGCTCCCTCCCCACCCTACCCTTCCCCCTGCCACAACCGTGGTGCTTCCAACCCGGGTGATCCTGGACATGGTGGAGGCATCAGCCATCCCTGTACCTCTGGAGGTGAAGGCAGCAACTGCAGTGACATTGGCAACAGCTAGGCATCAGTGACCAGAGGCACGGGTAATGACAAAGAGATTACTGGTGACACCCTAAGTACAGGCAGTAGAGGGTGGAACATGCAGATCCTAAAATATAGCTAGAAGCAGCTCAGGTAATACAAACCAAAGACTGATGCTATAGCGCCACCTACTGAAAAACAAAATAAAAGCCTCTGATCTTAAAACAGTTGAATAGTTAGAAGCAAAACAAAGCTATACCTACATAAGAAAAGTATTCACTACAACAAATGAGCCAGCAGAGGAATAACTCATCAAGCACCATGAAAAGCCGTGGTAACATGGCATCACAAAAAAAAAAAACACAATTCTCCAGAAACCAAACATAAAATTATGGAAAACTGTACTCTAACAGACAAAAAATTCAAAACAGCTCTCATGAAGAAATTCAACAAGCTACAAGAAAACTCAGAAGGCAGTTCAATTGAGTTCAAGAATAAAATTAATGAGCAAAGGAATACTTTACCAAAGAGCAAAACATAAATTTTGGAACTGTAAAACCTAAGAAATGAAATGAAGAATACATTAGAAATCATTGGCAATAGAGCAGACCATATGGAAGAGAAAACTAGTAAGCTCAAAGATAGAAACTTAGAAATGATGGAGGTATAAGAGGGGAGAAAACTAAGTTTTTTTTAATGTAAAGATTCTATGAAAATTACCTGACTTCATTAGAAAGGGCAACATAAGGATCATGGATATCCCAAAAGGAGAAGAGACAGAGAAGGGAGCAGAGAGCTGATTTAAAGAAATAATAGCTGAGACCTGGGGGGAAAACTGGACATATAAATCCTTGAAGCTAGAACGCCTAATTATCTCAACACAAAAAGATCTTTTCAAAGACACATGATAATAAAACTGTCAAAAGTCAATGGTAAAGAAAGAAGATTATAGCCAGTCAGGGAAAAAAAACCAATAACTACAAGTAAACCCTTATTAGGCTATCAGCAGATTTCTCAGCAGAACCTCTACCGGCCAGGAGACAGTGAAACAATATACTCAAAATATTGAAAGATAAAAACTGTCAGCCAAGAATACTCTATCCAGCAAAGTTATTCTTTAGATATGAAGGAGAAATAAAGGCTTTCCCAGACAAACAAAAGCTAAGGGAGTCCCTTGCCACTAGACCTGCCTTACAAGAAATATTTGAAGGCACTCTCTTACCTGAAATAAAAAGACAAAGTTGAGTGATGTCAGCAACATGGTGGAGTGAGCTGTTCCCTATATCTCTCCCCCTTTGAACTAAAACTAAATGGACATTCATTGACCAATGGAGGAAACCCACGTAGCACAACAGGTTGCCTGAGAGACCCACACAGCTATACATCTGAAGGTGGATTGACTGGCCCTCTGGAAAGTGGTGGAGATAGGTGAGCACTCCCTGCCCTTCCCTGGCAGCCCTGTGATGCACACGAATGCTTTCCAGCCTGGCACAAACACCCATAGTACCCTGCAACCCAAAAGTGGGAACGCACCCCAAGACAACTGTAGGAAGAGGTGGCAGCAGCCCTTAGCCCACTCATGATCACTTTCCCAGTGGTGGGGGAGCCCACCATGCCACTGCAGCCCCAAGGAGTGGCCCTGGCTCAGTCCCCAAGAGGAAGTCCCACCCACCAAGCACAGCAGCTGGTGCGACTGAAAGAAGGTGTGGCGGCTGACCTTCACACTGGGGTGAGTGCATTTCCTGCCCTGCACAAACACCCATACATCCGCTGTGCCCCGAAAGGGGTAATGTACCCCAGGGCAAATGTAGGAAGAGGCGGTGGCAGCCCTTAGCCCATTGGTGATTGTTTTCCCAGTGGTGGGGGAGCCCACTGTACCACTGCAGCCCCAAGGAGTGGCCCTGCTCAGTTCCCATGAGGAAGCCCCACCCACCAAACACAGCAGCCAGTGCGACTGCAAGAAGAGACGGCGGCAGATCTATGCACAAGGGCGAGCACATTCCCAGCCTGTGCGAGCCCCCATAGAACCACTATGCCTTGAAAGTGGGAATGCACCTTGGGGAGATCGAAGGAAGAGGTGGCAGAAGGCCTTAGCCCACTCATGATTGCTTTCTCGGTGGTAGGACAGCCCACCATGCCACTGCAGCCCCAAGGAGTGGCCCAGGCTCTAACCCCAAAAGGAAGCCCCACACATGAAGCACAGTCCACATACACCCAAATGCTCTCTAGGCCAGCACAAGTGCCCATGGTACTCCTACAAATTCCAGCAGATAGGGTGGGATCAGAACCTCATCTCCCGCTTCCCCTAGGGGTAGCAGGTGGAATCTGTGACCTAATATTACCACAAATGTGCCAACAAAAGATTAGTTCATCAAACACCATGAGAAACTATAGCAACAATTCAGACCAGAAAGAAAATGACAATCCTCCAGAAACCAACCTTGAAGGCACAGAAATTTACAATCTAAATGACAGAGAATTCAAAATAGTTGTCATAAAGAAACTCAACAAGTTACAAAAAGGCTCAGAAAGACAGTTCAATGAGCTCGGGAATAAAATTAATGAAAAGAAGGAATACTCCTCCAAAGAGATTGAAACTATAAAAAAAAAAAAAAGCAAAAATTCTGGAAATGAAGAACACAATTAATGAAATACAAAATAATCTAGAATCCTTAAAAAATAGAGCTGATGTTATGGAGGAAAGAATTTGTGACTTACAGGATAGAAATATAGAAATGCTACAGGTGGAGGAGGAGAGAGAACTAAGATTTAAACAAAATAAAGGAATTCTTTGAGAAATATCTGACTCAATTACGAAAAGCAACATAAGGATTGTAGGTGTTGCAGTGGGAGAAGAGAGAGAAAGGAGGAGAGAGTTTGCTCAAAAAATAATAGCTGAGAACTTCCCAAACCTGGCAAGGAACTGGATTTACAAATACATGAAGCTAATAGAATGCCTAATTACATCAATGCTAAAAGACGTTCTCCAATGCATATAATAGTAAAACTGGCAAAAGTCAATGACAAAGAAAAAATATTAAGGGAAGAAAGGCAGAAGAAAACAACCCACAAAGGAACCCCTATCAGGGTTTCAGTGGATTTACCAGCAGAAGCTTTACAGGTTAGGAGAGAATGGAATGATATATTCAAAATACTGAAAGACAAAATCTTTCAGCCAAGAATACTCTATCTAGTGAAACTTTCCTTCAGATATGATGGAGAAATAAGAGCGTTCCCAGATAAACAAAAGATGAGCGAGTTCATTGCCACTACACCTTCTCTATAAGCAATGGTTAAAGATGCTCTCACACTGGAAACAAAAAGGCAAATGTCTACAAATATTTGAGCAAGGAGATAAATAGACAGACAAAATCAGAAAACTGCAGCACTCTATCAGAATAGAGAAGGAAATAGTCAATTATAACTTAAAAGATAAAGCAAAGGAAAGCATCAAAAGTAACTATAAACACTTCAACTTAGTCACAAACTCACAACACAAAACAAATAATTTGTGACAATAATAACTCAGAGGAGGAAGATGAGAGGGATGGAACCTGCTTAGGCTAATGGAGATAAGAGGCTATCAGAAAATAGACTGTCTCATCTACAGGATCTTTTATACAAACCTCACAGTAACCACTAGACAAAAAAACAGAGCAGAGCCACAATGAATGAAAAGAAGAGAAAACTGAGAGAACCGCCACAGAAAACCACCAAAATGAAATGGAGGTCAGAAATACAGAGGAAGAGAAACAGTGGAAATATAGAGCAACTAGAAAACAAGAGATAAAATGGCAATATTAAGCCCTCCTATATCAATAATCACTCTAAATGTAAATGGATTGAATTCTCCAACCAAAAGTCACAGAGTAGCTGGATGGATTAAAAAATAAGACCCAACAATATGCTGCCTCCAGGAAACACATCTCAGATCTAAAGATAAACATAGACTCAGAGTGAAGGGATGGAAGATGATACTCCAAGCAATGGCAAACAAAAGAAAGCAGGTGTTGCCATACTTACATCAGATAAAGCAGACTTCAAGATAAAAAAGACAATGAGAGACAAAGAGGGGCAGTATATAATGATAAAAGGGACATTCCACCAAGAGGACATAACACTTATGAATAGATATGCACCTAACACAGGAGCACCAAACTACATAAAGCAATTATTAACAGACCAAGGGGAGAAATTAAGAGCAACACAATAATAGTAGGGGACCTCAACACTCCACTTACATCAATGGATAGATCATCCAGACAGAAAGTCAACAAGGAAATAGTGGAATTAAACAAAAAACTAGACCCGATGGAATTAATATATATATAGAGAGAGAGAGAACATTCCATCCAAAAACAGCAGAATACACAATCGTCTCAAAGGCACATGGAACATTCTCAAAGGTAAACCATATGTTGGGAAACAAGGAAAGCTTCAATAAATTTAAGAAGATTGAAATCATATCAAGCATCTTATATGACCATAATGCTATGAAACTGGAAATCAACTACAAGAAAAAAACTGGTAAGTCACGAATATGTGGAGACAAAAAAAATTCTACTGTACAACAGTTGGATCAATGAAAAAATCAAAGGAGAAATCAAAAAATATCTGGAGACAAATGAAAATAAAAATACATCATACCATCTTTTATGGGATACAGCAAAAGCAGTTCTAAAGGGAAATTCATAGCAATCCAAGCCCACCTCAACAAACAAGAAAAATCTCAAATAGGTAATCTTAAACTACACCTAACAAAACTAGAAAAGAAGAACAAAGCCCAAAGTCAGCAGAAAGAGGGAAATAATAAAAATTAGAGCAGAGATAAATGAAATAGAAACCAAAAAAATAGTAGAAGGGATCACTAAAACTAAGACCTTGTTCTTTGAGAGGATAAACAAAATTTGACAAACCCTTAGCCAGATTTACCAAGAAAAAAATAGAGAGGGCTCAAATAAATAAAATTAGAAATGAAAGAGGAGAAATTACAATGGATACCACAGAAATACAAAGGATTATAAGAGAACACTATGAAAAACTATATGCCAACAAATTGGATAACCTATAAGAAATGGATAAATTCTTAGAATCATACAATCTCTCAAAACTGAATCAAGAAGAAATAGAGAATCTGAATAGATCAATCACCAATCAGGAGATTGAAATAGTAATTAAAAACCTCCCAAAAATGAAAGTCCAGGACCAGATGGCTTCTCTGGAGAATTCTACCAACCATTCAAAGAAGATTTAATTCCTATCCTTCTCAAACAATTCCAAAAAATTGAGGAAGACAGAATGCTTCCTAACTTATTCTATGAGGCCAACATCACCCTGGTCCCAAAACCAGACAAGGACAACACAAAGAAGGTGTCTTGACATGAGTACAGCCGTGTTTGGCCGCTCCATTGACCTACAGCCACCAGCACAAAAAGAAATATAAAAGCTGCTTTCTGTGTGGTGGGAACTGGCCTTTTCCCGGGAACTGGCCTTTCTCTCACGGAGGGAGTTGCAAGTTGTAACATTTCAAGGCTCTTGGAGTGTCGTAGCACGGGATGGACTGGCCATCTGTGCCGGGCTGGGACGATAACCAAAGAGAACAATGCACGTACACAACTACTGGGCTGGGACGTTAGCCAGGGGGCTCAGTGCACGTACGCCACTGATAACCATTTTGTGCATGGGAACACTAAATGCTTGCTCTGCAAACTCTGTAATTGCTTACTCTGAAAATTACTGATGGTATAAAAACTGCTGGAAACTGAGACCCGGTGAGAGTTCCACCTGTGGAAGGGACACCTTGCCCAGGACGTGTGATCCTTGCCCAGCCGCGTCGATTGACAGGGCTCTCCCGGCAGTGGGGCGTGGATGTTGTGAGTAACTGATTTGATGTGAAGTAACTGATTTGATATGAAGTAATTGATTTGATGTGTTCTCTTTTCGGTTAACCTGGTGTTTCTCCTTCTGGTTGATTTGTGTCATTTCTCTTCAGCCGATGTGGGTGTTTTCCCTTTCCAGTCGGGCTGATGTTTTTTTCCCTCTTAATATTTAACCTATTTGGATCTGTTTGCAGACTGTCACCTTTACTATCCTCTATATAATAAAATATACCTTCGGTCCATTTGTTTGGAGTGGAAAGTGTCTTTTACGTCTCCGATCGAATCCCCGAACCTCTCTTAACATAATTGGCGCTGTGAGCAGGATTCGATTAAGGAGATGGCTTTCCTGTTCAAACAAAGGGTAACTGAAGCCAAGGTGGAAGAGATCCCAGGATGGGAGGACCCTCCCTTTTGCACTCTGGCTGGGGAGTGGGCTCATAGGTCAGGATTACGTGAATCTTGGGATGTTCGTCTGCAAGATATGAATCATTGGATGTGACCAAAACTTTGCAGACAGCAGGAAAAAAGAGATAATGTTTCTTTTCTGGCACGGCCAGGTTAATGTTTATTGACTGCTTATTGTCGGGCTATGGAAGATAGGGATAAAATACAAGGGAGAATGTACTCTTGAAAAAAGAAGTTTCAAATTTACAGTCCCGGCTGATGTCACCCAAAATAGAAACTCTTTCCTTGCCGTGAGCCTGGCATTCTAGTTTTATTTGGCCCCTCTTAAGTGACAAATAGAGAGCCTAAATATGTATCCAATAATAATTTGGCGAGCCAGCCGGGAGGCTCTTTGTCCGTGGCTCGGTGGGCCCGGGCCGGGTGGGATGTCCTGGGAAACAGTCCAGCAGCTGCCTAGGTGATTTGCCCTGGGGACTGCTCCCAGTGCTTTCCATCTGACCTGGCACTGCTCACCCTGGGCACATTTTTCTTATGACAGGGAAACAGGCTCTAGAATTATTTGTTTGTTTGCCTATTTGTTTGTTTTTGCTTACACCAACAACTCCCTTCCCCTCCATCTGGAGTCCTGTCTCTTTAAGAGGCAGGGCTATCCCTACTGGAGTGGGAATAATTGTAGGACTTTTACCCGGAATCTGTTAGATGCATCTATCTGTTCTGTTTGGGATCCCATTTGACTGTCTGTTCTGTATGTTTGTAATTTTGAAGGAGGGAAGTTCCATCTGTCCCCAAGGAGAGCCCTCTGGGCCACCTCTTGGCTAAATGGGCTATATTCAGCTAGGAGCCCATATCCAAGAAGATAAGTTTTTTATTGTAACACCACATTGCCACAATATTCCATAGACTCCAGAGAGAAAAAGTGACCAAAATGGGGCAATTTCAATTTACCAAAACTGATGTGTTTGCTTATGCAATTGGAAAAAGCCAGCTAAAAAGTTAAACCACTAGTGGGAAGCCTATTTTAATCTTTTGAGGTTTTTAAACAAAATTAGAAATACTGTACTACCTCTTTAAGAGAAAATAATTAAGTAATTAAACATGCCAGCAGCCGAAGCTGAATCTGCTGCTCCCCTCCCCTCTCTTGCTGAGCTTCCCCGCTTCAACTCCCCCGGAATTCCTGATCTGAAATTAAACAAGTGAAAATAAGTAAACTTTTGAAGTAATTTGAAATTGGGATGGCTATTCTGGAGAATCTGTTTCAGATGAGTTCACCTTAAGGGTCACCCTTAAAAGAGAGGATTCAAAACCTCTCACGATGAAATGCAATCTTTAATTAATACACAGAGGCTTCTAAAAGACAAAGTTATTTCAAAAACAGCTTCCAAAATCTTTTTGGTAACTTGAAGCTTTAGAGTTTTGCTAAATTAAGTTGATAAAAATTTATTGAGTCTCTGGGTCGTTTCCACATAAGATAAAACATTAAAAATTGGTTACTAAGCATAAATTTGTCTGCCTATGGTCTCTTATCTCAAAAAAAAAAAACTGAAAGATGCTTACATTTATTGATAAACATGTTATGTGCATGTTGAAGAATTTTCTATGAGAAAGTACACATTTCTGGAAAGTCTGTATACAAAAAAAGCAAAAGGTATGTTGTCCATAAACAAGGTATAAAGAATAGAGATATTTATGTTTGTTTTGTTAAGAAAAATAAATTTGTCCTAAAGTACTAAGAAAAGAAAAAAGGCGTAGGACAAATTCTAAATGTAAAAAATAAGTGACAGAAGGTTTGTAAAAGTGAAGCCCTGAGGAGTTTTGCACATGATCAAGTTGGCTAAAGTAAGCTGATAAAAAATTAAAATTTGGCTTTCTCTCTTATAAAGGTAATTTTCTTAAACTTTTAGTCTGCTCTTTATATAGAGATTAAAAGGTGTTCTTTTGAGTAAGTCTATGTAAAAGACAAAACACCTATGTTTTGTTAAAATAATTTCCTATGTTCAAAAGGACTGAAGTCTCTCCCTTAAGGTTTTTGTTTTTGTTTTTTGACTGTTTAACTCTCTGTTTGCCTTTAACTGTTTCTGTTGTCAACTTGATTAAATAAATAACTAGGCATTGTTTCCTATTTGACCAAGTGTTTTAAAATCTTTTGATATTTTTGATAAACTTCTGCCAAAATTAAAGTTTTTTTAACTTAAAAAAGAAATTACAAAAAGACATATGATTATGATGCCAAAATACAATTGTTACTGTATTTCATGTTGATGCTCACAGTTCTTTAATTTCTGCAGAACGAAAGCATAATTCTCATGCTAATCAGCTGGTGCAGATTCGTGCAATGCACAACCCAGGCTTAGCACAATGGGTCCACGAAAAGAGTGGACACTTGGGAGAACAAGCGTCATACAGGTGGGCACAACAAAGGGGAATCCTTGTCACTCACGATGATATTGCCACTGCAGTACAACAATGTCAGTTATGCCAACAGTTAAATAAACGGGGAGTCCCACACCCCTACCAAGGTCATATCCAAAAGGGATTATTTCCCGCCCATACCTGGCAAATAGATTTTATTGGACCATTGCCAAATTCTTGTGGCTATACTTATGCCTGCACTGCTGTTGATACATATTCTGGTTATTTATTGGCTATACCAGCTAAAGTGGCCACTCAACAGAGTACCATAAAATTATTAGATACAATTAAGTTATATTATGGAACACCAAGGCAAATTCAGAGTGACAACGGTTCCCACTTTACAGGTAAGTTAATTCAAACCTATACCAAGGAAAATTATATAGAATGGATTTATCATATACCTTATTACCCCCAAGCTGCAGGCCTCATAGAACGAATGAATGGATTGCTTAAACAACAATTGAGGAAACTTGGTCATGGCTCATTAAAGGAGTGACACAACCATCTAAGTACTGCTCTCAATATGTTAAATAACAGGCCACTAGGCCCTAATGAGACTCCTCTGTCAAGGTTGTTACCAGCAAAGATTACAGAAGTGGCAGCCGCCACCCATGAGCTTATGACCTTAACCTATTGGCCCCTGACTCAGTCTGCTAAACCGCCTTTTCGTGCCACGGCCGAAGCGGCTGGATTGGATTTATCTACTGTTCATTCTATTCAATTGCCCCCTAAGAAGCAGTCTATAGTCCCTACTGGGATAGGGGTACAATTTCCCAAAAATACCTTTGGTTTGTTAAAAGGACGCTCTGGACTGGCAGCAAAAGGTATTGATGTACTGGGAGGAGTCATTGATCCAGATTACCAAGGAGAAATAAAATTTATATTATATAATGGTAGTGACACAGTACTAACTGTAGAGTCTGGGGAACGAGTGGGACAATTATTGGTGCTTCCCCTCTTGACTCCAAATGTGTCACAAGGACAACCTCCAAGTGAATTAACTAAAAGAGGAATACAAGGATTTGGATCTACAGATGGATGGAAACCTGGAGCAAAAGTGTGGGTGACACATCCACCCAATGCGGCTCCCCGTGCCGCAGAAGTAGTGGCCCAAGGGCCCACTGCAACGCTCATAGTTATGTATCCAGGAAATAAACAGTTATATCATGTTCCTAAAAATTCTGTTTCTTTGCGTGAATAGATACTCCTGCTGTATTCACTATGCTGTGCTGCACCTCCATGTCTGCTGCAGACCTACACAGAGGCATTAGTTGCCTCTGTAGGACAACCTTTGACCCTGCACTGTTAGACCAACTGCTCTACACCAGTGGGACCTATAACCTGGACTATGAATGGCCGAGAAATTTGGTCTCAGAAACAGCACGCAACTTCACAATATCAGATAATTTCTCTATTACCCTGCCTTCTGCTACCCTCTGTAATGGGGGCTGATCTGGACTTCTACCAGCTAGTTTGTTAGGCCTAAGTCTTACCTTATCTAATGTTATCTTTGATGCTGTACATGATTTGCAAGATCAAGTTAATAACATTTCATATTCTAAGGGGTTATTTGATTGGCTACCTTGGGGTTTGGGTCCTTTATTGCGAGATAGTTTTATAATTATTGTAGTCATTGGATTTTGGATTCTTGGATGTGCCTTATGTACTTGTGTACGAAGTTCATTGTCTGTGCGTATGGTGTCTTATGGTTAATGGAGACGGCCACGGCCGAATATGTCTTGACACGAGTACAGCCATGTTTGGCCGCTCCATTGACCTACAGCCACCAGCACAAAAAGAAATATAAAAGCTGCTTTCTGTGTGGTGGGAACTGGCCTTTTCCCGGGAACTGGCCTTTCTCTCACGGAGGGAGTTGCAAGTTGTAACATTTCAAGGCTCTTGGAGTGTCGTAGCACGGGATGGACTGGCCATCTGTGCCGGGCTGGGACGATAACCAAAGAGAACAATGCACGTACACAACTACTGGGCTGGGACGTTAGCCAGGGGGCTCAGTGCACGTACGCCACTGATAACCATTTTGTGCATGGGAACACTAAATGCTTGCTCTGCAAACTCTGTAATTGCTTACTCTGAAAATTACTGATGGTATAAAAACTGCTGGAAACTGAGACCCGGTGAGAGTTCCACCTGTGGAAGGGACACCTTGCCCAGGACGTGTGATCCTTGCCCAGCCGCGTCGATTGACAGGGCTCTCCCGGCAGTGGGGCGTGGATGTTGTGAGTAACTGATTTGATGTGAAGTAATTGATTTGATATGAAGTAATTGATTTGATGTGTTCTCTTTTCGGTTAACCTGGTGTTTCTCCTTCTGGTTGATTTGTGTCATTTCTCTTCAGCCGATGTGGGTGTTTTCCCTTTCCAGTCGGGCTGATGTTTTTTTCCCTCTTAATATTTAACCTATTTGGATCTGTTTGCAGACTGTCACCTTTACTATCCTCTATATAATAAAATATACCTTCGGTCCATTTGTTTGGAGTGGAAAGTGTCTTTTACGTCTCCGATCGAATCCCCGAACCTCTCATAACAGAAGGAAAATTACAGGCCAATATCACTGATGAACATAGATGCAAAAATCCTCAACAAAATATTGGCAAACCAAATACAACAATACATTAAAAGGATCATACACCATAATCAAGTGGGATTTATGACAGGGATGCAGGGATGGTTCAACAAATCAGTCAATGTGATAACCAGATTAACAAAATGAGGAATAAAAATCACATGGTGATCTCAATAGATGCAGAGAAAGCATTTGACAAGATCCAAAATCTATTTATGATAATTCTCAATAAAATGGGTATAGAAGGAAAGTACCTCAACATAATAAAGGCCATATATGACAAACACACAGCCAACATCATACTTAATGGTGAAAAACTAAAAGCCATCCCTCTGAGAACAAGAACAAGACAAGGGGGCCTACTCTCACCACTCCTATTCAACACAGTACTGGAGGTTTTGGCCAGAGCAATTATGCAATAAAAAGAAATAAGAAGCATCCGAATTGGTAAGGAAGAATTGAAACTCTTGCTGTTTGCAGATGACATGATTCTATATATAGAAAACCCTAAAGAATCCATCGGGGGATGGTCGGGTGGCATAGTGGTTAAAGTTTGCAAGCTCTGTTTCAGCAGTCTGGGGTTCACAGGTTCAGATCTCGGGCGTGGACCTATGCACCACTCTTCAAGCCATGCTGTGGCTGGCGCCCCAAAGTAGAGGAAGATGGGCACAGATGTTAACCCAAGGCCAATCTTCCTCAGCAAAAAGAGGAGGATTGGCAACAGATGTTAGCTCAGAGCTAATCTTCCTCACCAAAAAAAAAAAAAGGAATCCATCAGAAAACTATTAGAAACAATCAACAACTACAGCAAAGTTGCAGGTAACAAAATCAACTTACAAAAATCAATTGCACTTCTATACTCTAATATCAAACTAGCAGAGACAGAACTCAAGAATACAATCCAAGTTACAATCACAACAAAAAGAATAAAATATCTAGGAATAAATTTAACCAAGGAGGTGAAAAACCTATACACTGAAAACTGTAAGGCATTATTGAAAGAAATTGAAGATGACATAAAGAAATGGAAAGATATTCCATGCACATGGATTGGAAGAATAAACATAGTTAAAATGTCCATGTTACCTAAAGCAATCTATAGAATCAATGCAATCCCAATCAGTATCCCAACAACATTCTTCACAGAAATAGAACAAAGAATACTAAAATTTATATGGAACAACAAAAGACCCTGAATAGCAAAAGGAATTCTGAGAAAAACAACAAAGCTGAAGGCATCACAATCGCTCACTTCAAAATAAACTACAAAGATATAGTAATTTAAACAGCATGGTACTGGCACAAAAACAGACACAAAGATCAACAGAAGAGAATTGAAAGCCCAGAAATAAAACCACACATCTATGGACAGCTAATCTTTGACAAAAAAGCCAAGAACATACAATAGAGAAAGGAAAGTCTCTTCAATAAATGGTGTTGGGAAAACTGGACAGCCACATACAAAAGAATGAAAGTAGACCATTATCTTACTCCATACAGAAAAAATTAACTCAAAATGGAATAAACACTTGAAGGTAAGACCTGAAACCATAAAACTCCTGGAAGAAAATATAGGCAGTACACTGTTTGACATTGGTTTTAGCAGCATCTTTTAGAATACCATGTCTGCTCAGGCATGGGAAACAAAAGAAAAAAATGACAAATGGGACTACATCAGACTAAAGAGCTTCTGCACAGCAAAGGAAACCATCAAGAAAATGAAAAGACAACCCACCAAATGGGAGAAAATATTTGCAAATCATATATCTGACAAGGGGTTAATTTCCAAAATATATAAAGAACTCACACAACTCAACAACAAAGAAACAACCCAATCGAAAAATGGGCAGAGTATATGAACAGACATTTTTCCAAAGAAGATATACAGATGGCCAACAGGCACTTGAAAAGATGTTCAACGTCACTAATCATTAGGGAAATGTGAATCAAAACTACAATGAGATATCACCTTATACATGTTAGAATGGCTATAATTAACAAGACAAAAAATAACAAATGTTGGAGAGGATGTGGAGAAAAGGGAACCCTCATTCACTGCTGGTGGGAATACAAACTAATGCAGCCACTATGGAAAACAGTATGGATACTTCTCAAAAAATTAAAAATAGAAATACCATACAATCCAGCTATCTCGCTACTGGGTAATTATCCAAAGAACATGAAATCAACAATTCAAAGAGACTTATGCAACTCTATGTTCATTGAAATATTATTCACAATAGTCAAGACGTGGAAGCAACCCAAGTGCCCATCAACCGTTGAATAGATAAAGAAGATATGGTTTATATATACAATGGAATGAGACACAGCCATAAAAAAGACAAAATCTTCCCATTTGCAACAACACAGATGGACCTTGAGGGTATTATGTTAAGCAAATAATAAAGTCAGACAGAGAAAGACAAACACTGTATGATTTCACACATATGTGGAAGAGAAACATGGATAAAGAGAACAGATTAGTGGTTACCAGAGGCGAAGGAGTTTGGGGATGGGCAAAAGGGGTAAAGGGGCACATATACATGGTGACAGATAAAAATTAGACTATTGTTGGTGAGCATGATGCAGTCTAAACAGAAACTGATAAATAAATAATGTGCACCTGAAATTTCACAATATTATAAACCATTATGACCCCAATAAAATAATTTTTTTTAAAATCACAAAGGAATACACCAAGAGAGTAAAAAAGGCAAAATGAAATTACTAAATAGCCATAAAACAATTAACATAATGGCAACAGTAAGTCTTTACTACCAATAATTACTTAAAATGTAAATAGATTAAATTTTCTGATAAAAGACACAGAGTGGCTGAATGGATGGAAAAAACAAGATCCAACTATACGCTGCCTACAAGAGCCTCACTTCAGCTTTAAGGAAACACATATGCTTAAAGTGAAGGGGTGGAAAAAGACAGTCCATGCAAATAAAAATCAAAAAGAGCAGGGATAGCTATAATTACGTCAGACAAAATAACATTAAATCAAAACTGTAAAAAGAGACAAAGAAGGCCATTGTATAATGATAGCTGTCAATTTAGCAAGAACATATAACAATTGTAATTATATATGCACCCGACATTTAAGCACCTAAATATATTAAGCAAATACTAACAAATCTCAAGGTAAATAGAGACAACAAAACAATACGAGTGGGGGTCTTGAATACTCTAGTTTCAAAAATGCACAGAAAATCAATAAGGAAACATTGGACTTGAACTATACTTTTGATCAAATAGACCTAATAGACATATACAGAACGTTCCATGTAACAGCAGCAGAATACACATACTTCTTAAGTGCACAAGGAACGTCCTCCAGGGTGGATCATTACATTAGGTCACAAAACAAGCCTTGGTAAATGTAAGAAGACTGAAATCACACCAAGTATCTTTTTCCAACACAATGGCTTGAAGCTGCAAATCAATCACAGGAGAAAAGTTAGAAAATTTACAAACATGTGGATATTAAAGACACTCTTGAACACCCAATAGGTCAAAGAAGAAGTCAAAAGAAAAATAAAAAAATACCTTGAAACAATGAAAATGGAAGCACAACACACCAAAACTTATAGGATGCACCAAAAGCACCTCTTAGAGGGAAGTTTATAGCAAAAAGAAAACACCTACGTTAAGAAAAAAGAAAGATGTCAAATAAACAACCTAACTTTAGACCTCAAAGCACTACAAAAAGAACAAACTAAACCCAAATTTAACAGAAGGAATAAAATAGCAAAGACCAGAACAGAAATAAATACAATAGAGACCAAAAAAACAATAGAAATGATCAATAAAAGTAAGAGCTGTTTTTTTTAAAAAGATAAACAAAATTGACAAACCTGTAGCTAGACTAAGAAAAAAAGAGAGAAGACTCAAATAAAATCAGGAATGAAATAGGAGACATTACAACTGACACCACAGAAATACAAAGGATCATAAGAGACTACTATGAACAACTGTATGTCAAAAAATTGGACACTCTAGAAGAAATGGATAAATTTCTAGATACATACAACCTACCAAGAGTGAATCTTGAAGAAAAAGAAAATCTGAAGAGACCAATAACAAGTAAGGAAATTGAATCAGTAATCGAAAAACTCCCCAACACAGAAAAGCCCAGGAACTAATGGTTGCACTGATGAATTCTACCAGACATTAAAGAAGAATTGACGCCAGTCCCTCTCAAACTCTTCCCAAAATTCGAAGAGAAGGGAACACTCCCAAACTCATTTTATGAGGCCAGCATTACTATGATACCAAAGCCAGAAAAGGACACTACAAGAAAAGAAAACTATACGCCAGTATCCCTAATGAATACACATGCAAAAATTCTCCACAAAATACTAGCAAACTGAATTCAACAGCACATTTAAAGGATGACACAAGGAGGTGAGATGAAGGTTCCAGGTGGAGGGAAGAAAAGGTAGGAAAGCATGGTGGCAAGATAAGACCATGAGTCTTTCAGAGGCCCTGGAGTAGCTCAATATGACTAGAGAGCTTAGAAAAGAAGGGACTCTGACAGAATGATTCCTGGGAAACACACTGTTTCAATTTGTCCATCTAGACCTATGGCCCCAATACAGTAACCACAAGTCATATGTGGCTACTGAACACACGAAATGTAACTAATCCGAATTGAAATATGCTGTAAATACAAAATCTACACTGATTTCAAAGGCTTAGTACATAAAAAAGTATAATATCTAATCAATAATTTTTACATTGATTATATGGTGAAGTGACAATATTTTTGATATATTGGGTTAAATAAAATATATTATCAAAATAAATTCCACCTGCTTCTTCTTATTTTTTTACTGTGGCCACTAGAGAACTTTAAATTACGTACATGGTTCACATTACATTTCTGTTGGACTAAGCTAATCTGGAGGATGCCAAGTACCTGTTTCTAAATACCTTGTGCCCTTTTTCTAAATCGATTTTCTAAAGGCTCCCTGCAAAATTGATGTGATACTTTTTGATAAAAGCCAAAGCGAATTGTATTTTGACTTCCATGGGATTTCACTCACTCAAGGAACTTCAAGCGTTCACTGTTCCTATTTCTTACTGGAGGACCTACTGGTCTGAATGATATGGAAGGGAGACTCATTTTGGATGTGTAGAAAGGAGCTTCTTGGGCCACCTCTGTACCTCACCTTAGGATTCATATGGAGTAACTTTAGAAACTATTCAGTTTCCTACCCAAATGACTATTTTAAAGATAGTTACGTGGTTGGGCCCAGGGACACAGTTTAATTTTAAGGGTCTTCCAGGTGATTTTATTAATTCATTGACTTCTCATGTCTGGAATAAACTTCAGAGGTTACTTTGTTTAACCATCCTTCAGATGTTTGAACCCTCGTAGCAGCCATCACAGGTCTGCCCTGACTTGCTGGAACATCCTCAAAGATGGAGACTGGGAAGATTCCAGACATTCTTGACTGCTGGGTGTGAACTTGAAAACAGTGGAAATCTTAGAAATTCTCACGTCTGTCTAAAATTTCCTTCTATGAAGATCAAGTCTAAAAGACCTTTTCTTTCACCTGGGACAGGTGAGCCCCTGGCCTGTCCTTTTCGAAAAAGAACTCTCAAAATGTGTTCCTCAAAATGTTCCTGGCTGCCGCTTTATTTAATATGATTCTGCTCTTCCCTATTCTGTCATGTCCTGTGCTCCCATATTAGTGAACTCAATACTTGTTTTCTGTTTTTAAATAGAATAGCCTTATTGAGACATAATTCATATACCATACAATTCACCCATTTAAGGTGTACAAATCAAGATTTTTGTATATTCGTTTAATAACCACCACAATCTATTTATTTATTTTTAAATTTTTATTTATTTATTTTTTCCCCCAAAGCCCCAGTAGATAGTCGTATGTCATAGCTGCACATCCTTCTAGTTGCTGTCTGTGGGACGCGGCCTCAGCATGGCCGGAGAAGCGGTGTGTCGGTGCGCGCCCGGGATCCAAACCCGGGCCGCCAGTAGTGGAGCGCGGGCACTTAACCGCTAAGCCACCGGGCCGGCCCTACGACAATCAATTTTAGAACACTTTCATCACGCCAAAAAGAAATCCTGTACCCATTAGCAGTCACTCCTCATTTCCCCCTCTCTCCAGACCCTGGTGACCACAAATCTGTCTCTATGGATTTGCCTACTCTGGACATTTCGTAGAAAAGGAATCCTACAACATGTGGTCTTTTGTGATTGGCTTCTTTCACCTAGCATAACTTTTCAAGGTTCCTTGTGGTAGCATGTATCAGTACTTTATTGTTTTTTATCGAAGAATAACATTCTATAGGATGGCGTCTCATCTTTTCAGATACCCACTCTCACAGTTTCCTTGTGCCAGTTGATGACACCAAGTTGTAACTATTTATTATTTTGGTTACTGGTTCTTGTTTTTGTTTTTTGCTTTTAAGACATTAGGACACTATATCCAGGACCTTAATAACTGCACCTTTTTTGATTCATTCCTTCTACAATCACCTACTGAGGCTGACTCCACTATTCCTGGCTCTGTAGCAGACATCAATAACAAGGAACAGCCCCTGCCTCTAAAGAACTTGCACCTTAATAGAAATAAAACAAGAGACCCCAGGATTTCAGAATGAAAAATAACAAAACGTTTAACTCTCGATTTTAAACCTCCCTACTCCCATTCACAATTTTTGTAGGTACTCACTGCTGCAAGTAACCTGCAGTCCATTCTTTCGTTCCTACTTTGGCATGAGACTTCTAATCAAAAAGCTGAGTCTCTACCCTATTGTCCTTTATAAACCATGAGTTGCCCTGGTGTTTTCAAAACACCAGCACTACCTCAGTGAAATGCAGTAGAAGAGGCAGTAGAGAGATTCAAAGCATGAAAGGGACTCAACCTGCCATTGCTTGAGAGGAGCCCCATGGAAAGCAGGAGAAGGAATATGGGCAGCTTCTAGGAGCAAAGACTGGCTCCTGGTGACCAGCAGCCAGGAATGGGGGACCTCAGTCCTACAACCACAAGGAACTAACTCATTCAGCCAGCAACCTGAATGAGACTGAAATTGAAGTCATCCCCAGAGCCTCCAGAATGGAACATAGCTCTGCTGACATCTTAACTTTGGCCTTGCAAGACTCTAAACAGAGGACCCAGCTGAATGACACTATATCTGGATTTTTGTCTTACAGAACTACGAGTGTGTTCATTGTAACCTACAAGGAACCTGCCAAACCATTTACTCACTTGGGATACTACAACCAAGCTGAATACAGGCCAGATATTACCAGGATAACTGTGTCAGAAAGCAACAGTCAGAAAAATTAGAAAATTAGAAACGGAATATCTCATCACACCAGAATTTCTTCACAAAGATAAAAAATGAAAATAAGGCTGTAACCAAAGTAAGTTTGCTTGGCTCTTGATGAGTCAACATATGTTACAGATACTGTTCAGTTGTTGTTTGTTTATTCAGGAGTCAATGCCAATTTTGAAGTGACTGAAGAATCAGGTTTTATGAATAGCCTGCACAGAACAACCTCATGACAGAATATTTTCAAAGAAGTTGAGAAAACCCCAAACAGTACAACCTCAAGTGGAATTTGCTAAGCAGGTACTTTGTGGAAAATATTTGAATCTAGAATCTACCATGGGTTATTGTACCAGTAGTGCCAACGATGAACTTTATTTGCTCTCATGGACTTAACCATTGTTAGTTTCATGAGTTTTTGTCAAAAATAGAAATTAAATATCCTGACTGGCCCTACCACACAGCAATTCGATGCCTTGAAAGTGGTAAAGTTTATTAAGATGTGACCCCAAGGCTGAGACTGAAATTTCTCTAAATGAGAATTGCCCTCAACCACTTATCAAACACTGAATGGCTTTGGAAATTAGCTTTTGCTGAAAACTTGATAATGTTTCTTAACGAGTTCAACCTAAAATTACAAGGCAAAACAGAGCTGATAATATATAACTTGTACTGCAGTAAAGTCATTTTGATGACAACCAACAGTATTTGAATCAGAAGTAATGTCAAGCTGCTTTATACACTTCCAGGGCTCTCAAAGGTCAAAACAAGAAGTGAGATCCCTGTCTCAACACAAAATTAGCAGTGGATATGCTTTCCAAGCTCGAACTATTGTTCCAGTAGCATTTTCAGACCTCTATGCAAGTGCAAAGGACATTTCCGTATTTCAACACCCATTTAACAGTGCAATTGAGGGGCTTCCACCTACCCTTCATTTAGAAGTGATTCATCTGCCACTTAATGACACGCTAAAAGGTGACTATCAAGAGAAGACTATAATAGAATTCTATAAACGCCTTCAAAGCAATGAATATGCTCAATTTAAATCATATACTTGTGATTGGTGGTTACCAGAGGGGAAGGGGGGAGGAGGGCGAAAGGGATGATTAGGCACATGTGTGTGGTGATGGATTGTAATTAGTATTTGGGTGGTGAACATGATGTAATCTACGCAGAAATAGAAGTATAATGATGTACACCTGAAATTTATACAATGTTATAAACCAATGTGACCGCAATGAAATAAAAATATATATATAATTTTTAAAAAATTTTTAAAGAAAATAAATCATATACTCGTGGATATCAGTATTTGGCAGTACCTATCTATTTAAAAAGTTTTCGAAGATGACATATGTAAAATCTCATTATAAAGTAGCATTAAAATATGAACCTTTGCAATCGGTTTCAGTGATGAACACTATGAATCCCACTTAAGCAAAATACTATCCCCATTAAAAGAATTCTATTCTTCTCAGCAGTAGACTTCTATTACCAAAAATGAAAAAAAACTGGTATTCAATCATTATTATCATATTTTGAGTTTCATCAATATAAAATTGGGGGGTGCGGTGGAGGGCGTATTCCAGGACTGAAAAGAGTGATGGTTTGTGTCGTCGCATCAGCGACGGAGCAGCGTCACCGCGCGGGAGCCTGGCAGTCCAACGTTTCCGATTGGCAGGCGCTATGGCAGCGACCTCGGCTAGGCCTCCTCAGCCCTCGCGCAGGGCGAAATTCTGTGCGGGCCGGGGGGCGGGGCCGGGGGGGCTCCCGGGTTAGCTCGTCCCTGGTGAAAAGCAGACCTGGGGGCGCGGGTGGAAGTTCCCAACTCGCCGTGTGGGAAGCGGTCAGCCCAAGGCGCCCCCAGCGCATGCGTATTAGGCGTCCGAAGCCACCGCAGCACGGTCGCCATTACGGGAAGGCTTTCGTCAGAGTCCGCCTGGCGGTGGCGGCTGGTCCAGCCCCAAGGGCTCAGTCGCTGGGCGTCATTGGCTCAGGCATCAGGGCCCTCTTCACCCTCTCCCGCTTCGGTCCGGACGGGCGGCTGTGGCGGCGTCAAGGGGCGGAGCCGTCCGAGCGGCCTTCGCCTGTGGAGGCTGGTGAGTGCCGCGCGCCGCGGGCCGGGCGGCAGGCGACGGGGAGGGCGGGCGGCGGCCGAGGGCGGCCGGGTCGCGGAAGCCGCGCTGCGCTCGACCTGCAGACTCCCAGCAGCGCCCTCCGCCCCTTCGGAGAGCCTCTGTCCCTTCCGGACGGCCCCGTCTCCCAAGAGGAGAAACGTATTTTCCTCTCGTATCTTCTGCACATTATTTTTATGTAGGCGTGAGTGGGTATCATTTTTTGGAAAGTTTTTCTCCATCTCAAGTTTATTAAAACATTAACCTTTATTTTCTTCTCATACTCTTAAAGGAGTTTAAAAATATATTCTTTTTTATTTTTACATTTTTACCTGTATTTTATCGGGTGTTCATTTTGTAACGTGTTAGATAGGAATATGCCTTTTCCCCAGTTGTCTTGCCATCGTGTATTGAATTCTTTTCGCACGGAATTGAAGTGACACTTTTATTATATTCTGCAGGCGTGTGCATACGCCAGTCTGTTTCTAGATTGTTTCTTTCACTGCTCTGACAGTTTCTGCACTGATACCTTTTTGTTTTAATGTAAAATGTGTTTTAATATGTGGCAGAGCAAATCCATCTTAATTATGTCTTTTGACAAAATGATCTATTTCTTTTAACGTATTTTAAACTGTGAGAAATGTAAAAGCTTCAAAAATTATAATTTTCTAAGAGACAGATTTGATCATAGCACTTAGTAGATGTTCAGTAGATAGTTATTAAATAAGGAGTGTTTGTTGAAAATCATTCTATTGAAAACTTGTTACATGATTCCCTGTAGCCATCAAGATAATGTTCTAGTTTCTTAGCAGTGCTCTTGAAGCCCTTTATGATCTTAATATTGCATACTGCTTTGCCTTCCACCCATACACTTTATGCTCTAGCCATTCCAAACTACTCCAACAGGACACAAAACCCTCTGGGAAAAATTAATTAGAATATATCAAAATTTTAAATTTCTGGGTGTGAGAAGAACAAAGGCCTAAAAATAAGAGCCATGAAAATATTTGCACAATATTGCATGTGTAAGACATAAAAGATTAATGTGCATAATATGTGAAGAGCCTCTGCTAACCACAAAAAAGAAAAATGGGCAGAGGCTATGCACAGGAAATTTATAGAAGAAATACAGATAACCAATTTAAAAAATGCTTAACCTCATAAGTAACCACAGAATGCAAACGAAGACGAAGATAGTTTTTACCCGTTAGACTGGCAAAATATAAAAATATTGATAATATAAAGTGTTGAAGAAAGTGAGGAAGGGCACTGGTTGTAAAATTGACCAGGAAGACATCTTGAGTGGCACTTGGACTATGCCTACCAAAATGTTTAATGAGCTCACTCTGTGGCTCAGAAGTTCTATTCTAGTATCTGTCCTACAGAAATACTTGCTCAGGTACATAGGGATGTATGTACAAAGATGTTTATTGCAGTATTGTTTGCAATTGTGAGAAATGTGTACAGCTTAAATGTTCCCTAGGGATATGATTGAATGTGCTATGGTAGATCCATACAGTGGAATACTGTGCTGCTATAAACTAGAATAAGGTAGTTTTTTATGAAGTTGAGACAGAGAAAGATCTCTTAAGACATTTAGTGAATAAAAGATGTTGCAGAACAATGCATGTAGTGTGATGTGCATTATGTTAAATGTGTATGTGGTTACATTATATATGTTCATAAATGCACAGAAAAGGATACATACCAAGTGACTGTCAGTGAGTTACCTCGAGGGAGGGAAGTGGGGTAAAAGAGGCATTGAAGGGCACTCACATTTTTCTCTGTATACTCCTATGTTTTGTGTGCTCGTGTTTTTATGTAGAACTTGTCTAAAAAACTTAAGATGTATAACTTGTATAAGGAAAAAAAACCAAAACAAAACCCTTACACACGCTTAGGACCCATGCAGGGGGAAGAAAACCCCAGATATTATAATGCAGAAAATTTTTTAATTAACTCTTTTTTTAAAGTAGCAAAAATCAAAGACAAATGATGAAATGGAGACTATATTTGTGTATTTAGGTTATGACAAGGAATTTGCTAGTTACTATCTGTGTTCACAGGTCCCCAGGACCACCCTCAAGTTCAAAGATTTGCTAGAAGAACTTACAGAACTCAGCAAAAACTGCTATACTCACAGTAACATGAGTATTAACAGTGAAAGGATACAGATTAAAATCAGCAACAGAAATAAAAGCACCTAGGGCAGGGTCTAGGAGAGACCAGGTACAAGCTTCCAGTTGTCCTCTCTAATGGAGTTGTGCGGGTAGTGCTTAATTCTCCCAGCAATGATATGTGACAATATGTATGCAATATCGCCAACCAGGGAAGCTCATCCAAGCCTTGGTGTCCAGTTGTTATTGGAAGTTGGTCATGTAGGCATGACTGACCACCCAAGTTGCTGACCTTCAGTCTCCAGCCCCTCCATAGTTGGCAAGTTGATACTGTGGTCCAAGATTCCCACCATAAATCCCATTGTTAGCATAAATTTTCTGACCTGGCCCAAGGCCTCAGGTAAACAGAGACGCTCTTAAAAGGCAGGACATCCCAAGGGCTTATAGGTTATCTCCCAGTAGCCAGGCTAGGGTCAAACCTTTCCATGGAATGTACAAAGTTTGGACCATCTAGACATGCTCAGTTAGTCCTTTACTGCACACTATACTCAATAATAGAAAACTCTTAGAGATCAATAAGAAAAAGACAATACAGTAGAAAAATGGGCAAATGATATGAAAGGGTAATTTATAAAACAAAAAGTATAAAAGCTAAAAATATAAAAAGTTCTGCCTCACGTGTTATCTAAGAATTGCATACTAAAGCAGCAAGTAAATACTTTCTCTGTATTAGATTTAAAAAGAATAATGCCTAACAGTGGCTAATGATCACTCTCATGTATTGTTGATGAATATGTAAATTGATACAACCTCCCTGAAGAGATTTTGCCTTCTCTTTGACCCAGCATTTCTACTTCTAGGAATTTATCCTAAGGAAATAATCGGACAGAATTACGCCAAAACTGTACAGTGTTTGCTGTTGTCTGTAACAGCAAAAAAAAAAGAAAGAAAACAACCTAAATATCTATTAATAATGAACTTGTTAAATAAATTTGAGGTATTGCATGTAATGGAATATACTATGAATCTTTTTTTTTTTTTTTGTGAGGAAGATCAGCCCTGAGCTAACATCCGTGCTAATCCTCCTCTTTTTGCTGAGGAAGACCGGCTCTGAGCTAACATCTATTGCCAATTCTCCTCCTTTTTTTCCCCAAAGCCCCAGTAGATAGTTGTATGTCATAGTTGCACGTCCTTCTAGTTGCTGTATGTGGGACACAGCCTCAGCATGGCCGGAGAAGCAGTGCGTTGGTGCGAGCCCAGGATCAGAACCCGGGCCGCCAGCAGCGGAGCACGCGCACTTAGCCGCTAAGCCACCAGGCCGGCCCCTGAATCTGTTTTTTGAAGTGAATATTTAGATTTTTGTTTTCTGTCATGAAGTGATATACCCAATATTGTCAATAAAAATACACGTTTCAAAAAATAAAATTACGTATATAATAACGACATATGCCATGTTATTGTGTGTATGTATGCATAGGAAAGCCTGAAAGGATATATCCCCCAAAAAAGGAACTAGTTATCTCTGGGTAATGACATTATAAGTGACTTTCTTTATGCCTTTCTATATTTACTAAAATTTTTGTTTTAATATTTGTCAGAAAATAAAATGAAAGTGTCCACAGTGGAAAAGGGGTGTGGAGAAGGATCACTCTGGCTGCAGTGTGAAGAAAATATTGGACTAAAGTCAAGGACCAGTTAGACAGGCATGGCAGTAATCAACGTGAGAGATGATAGTGGCCTGACCCAAGTAGTGGAAGTGAAGATGAAACATTCACTAGATACTTAATGGGGTGAATTTACCAGGTTTTGACATTTGATTGGTTAGAGAGACTAAGGGAAAGAAAGAGGTCAGTGAGGGCATTCAGGTTTCAGGCTTGGTAGTGCTATTCATTGAGATGGAGAATATAATAGGAGAGTAAGAATAATATGTAACATATATAAATATTGCTAACTATGTGCTATTATGTTCTAAATATTTACAAATATTCACTTCCTTAATCCTCGCAACAAACCCATGAAGTAGGTGTAGGTACTACTCTCACAGATGAGGAAATTGAAGCATAGAGAAGTTGAGTAACTTACTCAGCCAAACTCACATGGTTAGTAAGTTGTAGAGCTGGGAATCAAACCCAGTCAGTTTGGCTATACAGCCAGTGTTCTGATATACTTTACTCAATGGCAAATTTATGGCAAGAGACTTAAGGGAAAATGAGTTTTGGACATGTTAGGCTTGAGAAATCTGAGAGACATCTACGTGGAGTTGTCCAGTAAGGCGGTTGGGTATGTATCTGGTTATGTAGCTCAGAAAAGATGATCAGTGAAGCCATGGCAATGGGTGAAGCTACCTGAGAGTAAATAGAATAAAAATAGAAGAGAATGAATATAGACACTAACAAAGGGACCTAACTGTATTAAAATGAATGACATAACCACACTGAAGGAAGTGGCGAAGAAAAGAACTATCCTAAATAATTTTAGGAAACACTATCTTGACTGGATGCTGTAAGGCTAAAGACAAAGAGAACTCTACATAAATGCTGTAATCAAATTAGTAAATGTGTTTCTCACAGGGGTGTGAGTTAGCAATTCTGAAACTACTCTATGTATACACCAAAATTGAACAAGTAAGTAAATATGTTGTAGATAATGAGAGCCAATAATTTTTCACTGTTGAAGAAAGAAGTTACCAGTAAGGAAAGGGAGAAGATTAAAATGAACCCTGTGATATCGGATTGGGATCAGAGGTGTCAGTATGAACTCATGGTATTTAATACATAGACACAGTAGAAGTATGTATAGTCATGTGTCACTTAACGACAGGGATACATTCTGAGAAACACATCATTAGGCTATTTTGCTGTTGTGCAAACATCATAGAGTGTACTTACACAAACCTGGATGGTGTATCCTACTACACACCTAGGCTGCAAGGTACTAATCTTATGAGACCACCATCGTATATGCAGTCCATCACTGACCTACACATCGTTATGCAGCGCATGACTGTATATGTGTGGTTAATATGCATACATATGTATATTTCCTAGCTCTGTCGCTGAGAGGACCTAGAAGCAATGATACCCCAATAGCAGTTAGCACACCTAGCGCCCAGATCTTTATTTCTAAACACTTTTCCAATAAAAAGAACCAGGGTTCCTTGGAGAAGTGGTTGATTCCAGGGCTGGGCAGGGAAAATACTAGAGCCTGGAGCATCTTATGTTGTCAGGAAGTGAGGAGGTACTCAAAATAGGATAGAGGCTAGTTGAAATAACACAGGAGCAGCCAATGGCCAAAGCTGGAACAATTTGTGCAATAAAATAATGATAGTGTTAGACTTTAACTTCTAGAGTAAAATAAATACCATGAGTCCATACAGATATAAGTAAATAAGCTAATAAATAAATGAATAAGAGATAAGGAGCAGCTTTTCGTTATAGAAAAGTTCCAATTAATAAATTATTAGGAAAGAGGGAAATAGAAAAATCACCATTGGACAAACACTATGTTAATAATTGCTGCAGGCAAGATACACTGATGGATGCTAAAATTAGTGAGTTTGAGAAGAATCAGGATATTTGCATAGTCTTGAAGTATCTCCCCCAAGATATTTATTAACTACAAAGGGAAAGATAATAACTTTACCGTGGAGAAACCTGGTAGACACCACCTTAACCAAGTGATAAAAGTTAATGTTACCATTAATAAGACATATTGACATCATAAGCCCATTAATCTGATGCACTAGGAAAGACACAAGATCACTTCTGAGGTATTCTTGACAAAAATACTTAACTTTATTCCAATCGTGACAAAACATCAGACAAACCCAAACTGAGGGGCAAAATTCTACAAAATAACTCATCACTACTCTTGAAAGCTCATGAATGCCAGAAAGCCTGAGGAACAGGTTGGAGGAGACCAAGGAAAACAACAACTAAATGTAATGTGGGATCCTGGACCAGAAGAAGAACGTTAGTGGACAAACTGGTGAAATTTGAATAATTTGAGTTAATAACATTGTACCAGTGTTAAATTCCTGGTTTTAATCATTGTATCATGGTTATGTAAAATGTTCCCATTAGGACAAGCAGGGTGAATGGTATATGGGAACTCGGTACTACTTTTGCAACTTTAAGTCTAAAATTGGTTCAAAATAAAAAGTTAAAAAGTAGAAGAGCAAACACCAGAACACTTGAATTTACTCATTTAGCAAATATTTATTGAGTACCTACTATGAGCCACACACTGGGCCTTGAATATAGAATGGTAAACAAGACAGAACAGTTTCCTGCCTTCATGGAGGTTAACGTCACACAGGGGTGAGGTATGAATAAAAGTGGATGACACTACAAATAATTAAAACGACAAAAAGTGCTACCTAAAAAAGGAAGGTGTAAAGAGGGACCTCACTTGGTCTCTGATGTGAAAATCTTCCTTGATTTAAGCTGAGACCTGAAGGAAAAGTAGGTATTGTCCGGGGAGAGGAGCAAGGTGGGTACAGTACCACACATGGCACATTTAAGCACCTAAAAGCAGGATAGTGTGGATGAAGCCTCAGAAGCAAACAGGAGAGTGGCTTAAGAGGTCAGGAAGCAGATCGTAGGAGTCTCTATGGCTTTGTACTCCAGCCTAAGAGCAGTAGGAGGCCGCTGAAGAATTTCAAGTGAGGGACTGACATGATCAGGTTTGTATCTTTTTTTTCTTTCTTGTGAGGAAGATCAGCCCTGAGCTAACATCTGTTGCCAATCCTCCTCTTTTTGCAGGAAGATTGGCCCTGGGCTAACATCCGTGCCCATCTTCCTCTACTTTATATGGGACACCACCACAGCATGGCTTGACAAGTGGTGCATTGGTCTGGGCCCGGGATCCCAACTGTGAACCCCAGGCTGCTGAAGCAGAGCTCGCAAACTTAACCGCTACACCACCGGGCCTGCGCCACATTAAATTATTTTAAATGATGATAGGAAGGAGTCAAGAAAAGTGAAAGATAAAGAAATAGGAATGAGAAGATACATGCTACATTCAGGCCTGTAGGGATGCTGGGAAAAATGGACTGATTCCAAGGAGGAAACACCTTATAATGCAAATTCCAGGGCCAATAATACCCCAGAAGGTGCTATTTCACTAGGTCTGGGATAGGACTAGTGAATCTTTCTTTCACCAAGTACTGTGATTCAAGTGATCTTCAGACTACGCTTTGACAAACACTGCTCTTTTTTCTATTTTCCCCCATCTACTAAGCCACTCCTGTCTTCACCATCTTCCCCATCCAGTCTAGAACGTAGGCCTCCTGATTCACAGTCTAGTGTTTTGTAAGGTAAGAAAGGTTTCAGAAGTGGTGTGGCCCTTGAAGTGGGTGACAGAACTCGACTGATGGTGAAAATTATTGGGGTTAAGGAAATGAAAGGCTCTGATAGTTGTTCTGAACTCTTGCTTGCATCAGAAATCATTTGCGGGGCATCTAAAAAGTATATAGATGCCAGACTTAACCACAGCAGATTCTGATTTAGTAGCATTTTGGTGGAGCCTGGACATGCATGTATTTACATCTCTATACTTTAAAATCTGGGCTGTGTCTGATGCACAGCCCAGATTGAGAACCACTACATGGGTTTTCTACACGGTCAGTGAAGTTCACTCAGATTTTTGGAGGAACTTCAGGTAAACTGTTAAGCCCAGAGTCATTCTCCATCTGAGTTGATTGTAATTCTAGTATTCCTTAGGCAGTCAAGGGAATTGGTTACTTTCCAGGCCATCATAGTTACTTTTTTGAGAAAGACTGTGGCAGTCCCACAGATTTCTCTGGAAAGGTTTACGTGTGTATTGTATGAAGAATTACAGGTTTGGTGGTGGGGAGTGGCTTTCTTTTTGTGTTCTTTACAATATGGGAATTAAAAGGGAAATTGTAAGAAGAAAAGGATGAAATGAGACAAGGAAAAGGAAGAGAACAAGTTCTAAGAAGGACTTTAGAGTATACTAGAAGGAGCCCAGGACTGTGATTCAGGAGACCTAGGTTCTAGAACCAGCTCTTTTGCTTAGCTCTGTGATCTTCAGCTTCAGACTTCTTCATTAACCAAGGAACTGAGAACTAAATCAGTGTTTCCAAAGGTGTGTTCTGTGGAACCCTGGCGCCATCAGTTGCCATAAAAAAAATTCTCAAATTAACACTATTTGGGGGCCTGCCCGGTGGCGCTAGTGGTTAAGTGCACACGCTCCGCTTTGGTGGCCTGGGGTTCGCAGGTTTAGATCCCAGGCGCACACCAACACACCGCTTGTCAAGTCATGCTGTGGCAGCGTTCCATATAAAGTAGAGGAAGGTGGGTGCGGGTGTTAGCTCAGGGCCAGTCTGCCTCAGCAAAAAAAAAAAAAAAAGGATTATCGTCAGTGGTTAGCTCAGAGCTGATCTTCCTCACAAAAAAACAATATTTGGGAAATGTTGCATACAATGTATAATAATTTGACTGCTCCTCATCCCTTTGGGGTTTTTCTGGGATTCACAATGTACATTACCATATGAAAGTCTCTGAGAAGATTGGCAGCAAAGAAACCTTTTTAACTTTGTTGAAGCCAGCATTTTCCAAACTTGATTTGATCCCTTTTTGTGAGTAACAGACAGTAAGATGTTACTTAGCATACTTTAGGAAAACCTCAACTAGGTGATCTCTGGAGTCCCTTTCAGTTTGCACATATGAAGGAGAAACCCTGTTCTGCCTAACTTGGTAAGTACGATTTTTGTTGTTGTGAATAAATATTGTTGAGGTGATTGGGTTTGAAACCTCAGAGCATTCTCACAGATTCTGACTGGCTCCTCAGACAGTAGGACCTTTTCAGAGCTTTAGCTTGGTGAGATAAGGACTTGGTTCTTAAAGTGCTTTTAAATTACTCCTAAGAGGTCTGCCTCTTAGTAAACTGGTTGTAAAATGTTGGATTTGTGCCATGTCGGACAGTGAATGGCTTCCTTATCTAATAGGGCCATTCCACTGGACCTGCACTTTTCTCTCTTTAAAAAAAATTGCTTCTCAGAAATAGCTTTGTTCTTTATTTCCATCATTAGGTGTTTTGTTTTTTTTTTTTTTGGCGAGGAAGATTGCCCCTGAGCTAACATCTGTTGCCAGTCTTCCTCTTTTTGCTGAGGAAGATCGTCACTGAGCTAACACCTGTGCCAGCCTCTATTTTGTATATGGGATTCTGCCACAGCATGGCTTGACAAGCAGTGCATAGGTCCACGCCTGGGATCCGAACCTGCAAACCCTGGACTGCCAAAGTGGAGCATGCGAAGCCAACCACTGCGCCACCAGGCCAGCCCCTCCATCACTAGCTTTTGAGAGAAGTTTTGCAGGTCAACCTTTGTTAACAGAAAAACAATGTATTCTTTCATGATTGTTAGCAAATCAATACATTTCGGTCTCATTGGTGCTGGTGAAAGGCCTGTTTTTCCTTCAGAAAGAGGAAAAGTCTTTCTGAAAGTCTTTCACTAGGCAAGGACCACATGTTTTCTATTCTGAGAAGAGGGTGGGAAAGGACAGGGGCTAAATTCGTTCTGGTTGATGCATCTGTATACGTCTCTGCTTTTTGTAATGTGTGAATCTAAAAAATTGTAAAAATGCTCTTTGATCGTTTTAAAAAATTGCACACCCTACTGTGCTCTATCTTTGTGAATGAATAGTTTGTATGTCTTTTTACAGACTCTGTAGGTCCCTAGGTAACTGAGACTGCTGGATTTCTTCTGCTGACTGGTGCATCTTATTACAGGTGCTCAACCTGAAATTGTATCTTATAAAGATATCTGCCAGCAGACAGATTTGTATATCATAGTGAAGTCTGTACGTGAAGTTTTGATGCCTTTAGGGGAAAAAAAAAAAAGTAATAGCCCCTTTCAGGAGCCCCCACGTCTCAACCCTGCATGAACAAAGCAAGATTCTGAGAGTGTTTGTCTCTGGGAAGCAGAAATCATTCTTGCGGATATCCATTGGCTCTTGAGGCTCTCATCAGAGATGAGACACCTTTAATACCTGGGAGTGGCTGTTCCCTATAAGGCACTGGAAAATTAGCTTTCAAGGACTGACAAGGACATTGGAGCTGTTAGTACTGCTGCATCTCCTGACTGTCACGCTAGAAGAGAACAAAGCTTTGATGACATTACAACTTAAGAACTGCGAAGAGGTGTAGTAATCATGGTGGAAAACTGAATTCAGGTACTCAAAAAGGAAGGTGAACATTCTGAAAAGTGAGAAGAATGAAATCTCCTTTGTATATCAGAAGGATCATCTTGGAGAGAGGAGAGGAGAGAAGACCTCTGGAGTTTGAGTTTGGGATGAATTTATCTCCTTAAAGAGTAAAAATAGGCCCTCAACATATGTCCTCTGAATCACCTCATCTCAGTGGTTCTCATCTCCCACTTAAAATCACTTGGAGACTTTAGGATTTAAAATGCTGTTGCCCAGGCCCACACCAGACCAGTTAAATCCAAATCTCTGGGATTTGGGGCTGAGCATTGGCATCTTTCTTAAATTCCCCAAATGTGTAGCTAAGGCTGAAAACCACTGAGCTCTCTTGAGCTTCCCATATGCCACAAGTGGAGTTGTACCACAGAAGAAAGGCCTGCACTGAATTCCTCAGTGTATTAGAGGAACAAGAATGTCACAGTTAAGTCATCCAGCCTTTAAGCTTATGTCTTAGAGGGATTCTCTATAAATTGTGTGCCATCCCAACACAAAGAAAAAGCTTTAAGCTTTACGTTCAGCCTTAATGTCATGTATTGACAAGATGTTTCTTTTCTCTTTTTCCCATTTATGCCTTCTCAGAATGCTGTACTTTCCCAGGAGGGGAACATGGAGGAGAAGGAAATGAATGATAAATCACAGATAGTCAGATCCCAGGTAAGTTCAGTTTTACTGTCTTCTGAAATGCTATTATAGTTTTCAGAATGCAGACACTTTTATTTCTCAATTCTCAGGAGTGCTAAGCCCCCAAAATCCAGAGCCCTTGAGACTCTTGTGACAGATGGTAATCTCTATAGGATGTTTCCCATTCACCTTATATACCCCTTTATAGTTCTTCTCTCTTTCTGGCAGATCATAGACTCTTGTCTGTGCTAGATGTTATAAAGGAACAAAAGAAGCCTTGACTGTCTTTTAATCACTCTTCACCAGTGTTTAAACAACACTCACCATTCTCTCTGTAAACCGTGAATAATGCGCAGGTCACTATGACTGCTTGGAGCCAGTGGGATTATTAGTTATGCCTGAGGGCATCTGCTGCCACAAGTTAATGTTATCAAGAATCTGTTGTATCTCTTCAGAAACATGTTTAATCCTGTTACAATTCTGTGATTTGATTAGGTATTATATAAACTGATAAGGTTTAAGTGTGACAGGAGCTGTTTCTGTGAAAATTAGTTGAATGCTTAGAAAAGACTCAATGAATGCCAGTCACTTTTTAAAAACTGCCACTTTTTAAAAAATTGCTATCAAGTTAGGTGTGAGCAAAACCATAAAACACTGAAGGACAATCATAAAAATCTCAGAGGATTCTACACCTGTATTTCCCAAGTGTTATCTGCTTATTCCACTTGAATGAAACAGAAACTGATGCATTGTGAGTATGGGCACTCAATTATTAAAATCACTCTCATAGAGAAGGCTTAACTTCACATCAGAAATGAACAGATGGATATAAATTTATATATTTTAATTAAAATGTTTCAGATATTTTTTATGGATCTCCACTTTAACCAGCTCTTTTGCCTAACACACCAGACACCAGTCTCAATTGCTTCAGATTAGAGGACTTCTATTGTTCCAAATTGTATGAGGGAATCGTTATCTCTAGGTAGCCAGTAACCTCATAGGAAGAGACTTTTTTTTTTTTTTTTGTGAGGAAGATCAGTCCTGTGCTAACATCTGCCAATCCTCCTTTTTTTTTGCTGAGGAGGACTGGCCCTCGGATAACATCCGTGCCCATCTTTCTCCACTTTATATGGGATGCCGCCACAGCATGGCTTGCCAAGCAGTGCATCGGTGCGTGCCCGGGATCCGAACCCACGAACCCCGGGCCGCGGCAGTAGAGCATGCGCACTTAACCATTTGCGCCACCGGGCCGGCCCCGGGAGGAGACTTTTTAAAGCCTACATCACACAATTGATATTCATGCAATTAATATTCAAAAAAGTATAATCTTGGATGCTGCTATGAATGCAAAAGACAACAAATACAACAGGTGCTCGGACAAGGGAGAAATCCAGTTGAGACTGGAGGGATGAGGGAAGACTTCAGGAAAGTAAAGTTTGAATTGTGCTAATATCGAGTAGGGTTTGGAGATTAGAGAAGACAGGACCATTGCAGACAGGAAATAAAACTTGAGCAAGAGCAGGGACGATAAGGAGACTGTCAGCTGGAGCTGAGCATTTATTTTGTTTGGGATTTTTGGGTTGCAAGAAATAGATTCATTCAGTTTAATCTTAACTGTAAGGCTCCCCACAGGCAGAAATAGAAAGACATCAAGAATGCAGGTAGCTTATCTGCTTCTTGGCATTCTAGCCAGAGGAGTTTCTTTTAATTTTCCAGAACAATTTATTATGTTGAGAAGGAAGGTGATTCATTTATTCAACAAATATTTTTTGACCAGCTACTGTGTGCCAAGAATTGTGCTTGGCATCAGCTATACATCAGTGTGCAAAATAGACATGGTCCTAAACCCAAGTTGCTTACAGTCTAGCAGTGACAGACATTGAGCAAATATACTAATAAGTTGCAAATTGAGATGTTTAGTATACAAAATAAGAATAAGGTGCTGTGAATGCACATTAGGGAAGCAGGGAAGAACTCTCTAGGAAAGTGAAATTTAAGGTGAAATGTGAAGGGTATATATGAGTTATAAAAAGTAGGTATGAAAGAGCATTTTATTCACGTGCTAAACATCATGTGCAGAAACCATGGATATCTTTGATAAACTTTTTAGTAAAACATCCATAACCCAACAAAGGCTACATCGTACAACACACCAGGACACTGGAAAGATCCACACAACAGTACATACAAAGATGAGTGAATTGGAGCACATAGAGGAGGCTAAACGGGGGAACAGCAGAGACAGGGCCCAGGATCCTGGATTCCCAGCTGCAGCAGCTGAGCCAGCCATCCCCAGCCCTCAAGAACTTGGCGAGCAGCAGCAGAGGCGCATGTGCCACTCCAGCCAGCCAGCCACAGCGACACCTGCGGCCATGGGAAGAAGAATAGCAGCAGAGGCAGAGTACCATGATCACAGAGCCCCATGATCCCAGCCCCCTGGCGGTGGCTCCGGAGCCTGGTAGCAGTGGCAGGAGGTGCACACAGGAATCCTACATCCCAATGGCAGGGGTGCCTGTGGCCACAAAGTAATAGATGACAGCTGAAATGGTGCCTCACATACCCGGCACCCTACCCACTCCCTCCACCACCACAGCAGGGGGAGCTTCCCACTCAGGTAATCTCTAAGGCAGCTGAGGCATCAGCCATCCCTGTGCCCCTGGTAGCAAAGCAAAGCCAGCAACCACAGCAACACCAGCAATAGCAATGCATCATTGACCCCCAGAAGTGCAGGCAGCCATGCTGAGAATGCAGGCAACGCCCAAAATAGAGGTGGTGGAGAGTGGAATGCTGCAGATCCTCAAATATAGCCAGAGGCAGCCCAGGAAAAGAGAAACCAAAACTAGTGCTATAGCGCCACCTACTGAAAAACAAAAGAAAGGCTTCTAATCTCCAAGCAATTGAAAAGTTTGAATCAAAACAAACCTATACTTAAATAAAAAATGTGTTTGTGACAAGAAATGTGCCAGCAGATACAGCTCAACAAGCAACACAAAAAGCCATGGTACCATGGCATTACAAAATGAAAACAACTCTCCAGAAACCAAACATAAAGTCTTAGAAGATTTGGATCTAACTGGTAAAGAGTTCAAAATAGTTGTCATGAAGAAATGACAGTGAGCTACAAGAAAACTCAGAAAGGTGGTTCAGTGAGCTCAGGAATAAAATCAATGAACAGAATGATCACTTTACCAAAGAGATTCAAATTCCAAAAAAGAACTAAATAGAAATTCTGGAGCTAAAGAACTCAGTAAATAAGATGAAGAAATAATTAGAAAGCATTGGAAATAGAGCAGAGCAGATGGAAGAGAATTAGCAAGCCCAAAGATAGAAACCTAGAAATGATGCAGATAGAAGAGGAGCGAGAACTAAGACTTTAAAAAAATTAAATTCTGAGCCAGCCATGATGATCTAGCAGTTAAAGTTCCACGCGCTCCACTTCGGCGGCCCAGGTTCAGTTCCCGGGCACAGAACCACACCACCTGTCTGTCAGTAGCCATGCTGTGGCGGTGGTTCACATAGAAGAAATAGGAGAACCTACAACTATACACCACTATGTACTGGGGCTTTGAGGGGAAGAAAAAAGGAGGAAGATCGGCACAGATGTTAGCATAGGGCGAATCTTCCCCTGCAAAAAAAAAAAAATTTAAATTCTATGAAAATTATCCAATTCCATTAGAAAGGGCGATATAAGAGTAATGGGTATCCCAGAAGAAGAGAGAGAGAAGGGAGCAGAGGGCTTGTTTAAAGAAATGATAGCTGAGAATTTCCCAGAACTGGGGAAGGAACTAGATATACAACTCCATGAAGCTAATAGAACACTCAATTATCTCAACGCAAAAAGACCTTCTTCAAGGCACATGATAATAAAACTGTCAAAATACAATGACAAAGAAAGAATCTTAAAAGCAGCCAGCAAGAAAAATAAAATAAATTTTAAGGGTATCCCCATTAGGCTATCAGCAGATTTCTCAACAGAAACCCTACAGGCCAGGAGAGGGTGGAAAGAAATATTCAAAATACTGAAAGATAAAAGCTGTCAGCCAAGAATACTCTCTCCAGCAAAGTTATCTTTCAGATATGAACGATAAAGGCTTTCCTGACATACAAAAGCTGGGGGAGTTCATCACCACTAGACCTGCCTTACAAGAAATGTTGAAAGGAGCTCTCCTATCTGAAACGAAAAGGCAAAGGTATATAAAGCTTTGAGCAAGGTGATAGATAGACAGAATCAGAAAATTGAAAATCTGTATCAGAATAGGATAGTATACACTTAATTGTATATTAAAAATTAAAAGGAAAGGAAACATTAAAAATAACTATAACCAGTTCAATTTGGTAACAAACTCACAATACCAAAAGGGATAATTTCTGACAACAAAAACGTAGAAAGGGAAGGGGAAAAGGACAGAACCTGCATAGGCAAATGAAGATAAGAGGCTGTCAGCAGAAAAAGGACTGTCTTATCTATGAGATCTTTTATACAAACCTCATGCTAATCACAAAACAAAAATTCACAGCAGATTTACAAGACGTAAATAGGAAACTGAAAACCACCAAACTGAAGTGGCAGACAGAGTACAAGGAAAAATAAACAATGGAAATACAGGACAACTGGAAAACAAGATAAAATGGCAGTATTAAGTCCTCAAATATCAGTAATCACCCTAAATGTAAATGGATTGAATTCACCAATGAAAAGACACAGAGTGATTGGATGAATTACAAATCAAGACCCAACAATATGCTGCCTCCAGGAGACCCATCTCAGCTCTAAAGACAAACATAGGCTCAAAGAGAAGAGATGGAAGATGATACTTCAACCAAATGACAACAAAAAGAAAGCAGATGTAGCCATATTTATATCACACAATATAGACTTCAAGCCAAAGAAGATAACAGGAGACAAAAATGGATATTATATAGTGATAAAGAGGACAATCCATCAAGAAGACATAATATTTATTAATATATATGTACCTAACAAAGGAGCACTGAAATATATAAGGCATTATTAACAGATCTAAAGGGAGAAATTGACAGCAATACAATAATAGTAGGGGACTCTAATACCCCACTTACATCAATGGATAGATCATCTAGACAGAAATTCAACAAGAAAACATCTGCCTTAAATGAAACGTTAGACCAAGTGAACTTAATAGAGATATAGAGAACATTCCATCCAAAAGCAACAGAATACACATTCTTAAGTACACACAGAACATTCTCAAAGATAGACCATGTGTTAGACAACAAAACAAGTCTCAATAAGTTTAAGAAGATTAAAATCATATCAAGCATCTTTTATGACCACAGTGGTATGAAACTAGAAATGAACTACAAGAAGAAAGCTGGAAAAGTCACAAATATGTTGAGACTAAACAACATGCCACTGAACAATTATTCGATCAGTGAAGAAATCAAAGAAGAAATCAAAAAATACCTGGAGACAAATGAAAAAACACAACACACTAAAACTTATGGGATGCAGCAAAAGTGGTACTAAGAGGGAAGTTTATAGCAATACAGGCCTACATCAAGAAACAAGAAAAATTTCAATCGAACATTATATCTAAACTAGAAAAAGAGGAACAAGTGAAGCCCAGAATCAGTAGAAGGAAGCTAAGAATAAAAATCAGACCAGAAATAAATGAAATAGAAACTAAAAGGAAATAGGATCAATGAAACTAAAAGCTGGTTCTTTGAAAACAAACAAAACTGATAAACATTACTTAGATTTGCTAAGAAAAAAAGAGAGAAGGCTCAAATAAATAAAATCAGAGATGAAAGAAGAGAAATTACAATGGATACCACAACATACAAAGGATTATAAGAGAATGCTATGAAAAGATATACATCAGTAAATTGGATAACTTAGAATAAAATGGATAGGGGCCGGCCCTGTAGCTCAGCGGTTAATAACGTGTGCGCGCTCCACTACTGGCAGCCCGGGTTTGGATCCCGGGCGTGCACCGACACACCGCTTGTCTGGCCATGCTGAGGCGGTGTCCCACATACAGCAACTAGAAGGATGTGCAACTATGACATCCAACTATCTACTGGGGCTTTGGGGGAGGGAAAAAGGAGGAGGATTGGCAATAGATGTTAGCTTAGGGCTGGTCTTCCTCAGCAAAAAGAGGAGCATTGGCACTGATGTTAGCTCAAAAAAAAAAGAGAGAGAATAAAATGGATAAATTCCTAGAATCATACAACCTTCCAAAACTGAATCGAGAAATAGAGAGTATAAATAGACTGATCACTAGTAAGGAGATCGAGACATAATTTAAAAACTCCCAAAAAACAAACATCCAGAACCAGACATCTTCCTTGATGAATTCTACCAAACATTCAAAGAAGATTTAATACCTAGACTTCTCAAACTCTTCCAAAAAATTGAAGAAGAGGGGACAATTTCTAACTCATTATATGAGGCCAACATTAACCTGATATCAAAACCAGATAAGGACAACACAGAAAAAGAAAACTACACGCCAATATTGCTGATGAACATAGCTGCAAAAATCCTCAACAGAATGTTAGCAAATTGAATACAATACACTAAAAGATTCATACACCAAGGTCAAGTGGGATTTATTCCAGGGATACAAGGATGGTTCGACATCCACAAATCAATCAACATGATACACCATATTAAGAAAATGAAGAATAAAAATCATGTGATCATCTCAATAGATGCAGAGAAAGCATTTGATAAGATCCAACATCCCTTTATAATAAAAACTCTGAATAAAATGGGTATAGAAGGAAACTACCTCTACATAATAAGTCCATATGTAACAAACCTACAGCTAATATCATACTCAATGGTGAAAAAGTGAAAGCTATCCCTTTAAGAACAGGAATAAGAGAAGGATGCCCACTCTCACCCCTCTTATTCAACGTAGTATTGGAAGTCCTAGTCAGAGAAAATTAAGCAAGAAAAAGAATGAAAGTTATCCAAATTGGAAAGGAAGAAGTAAAACTGTCACTATTTGCAAATGACGTGATTTTATATATAGAAAACCCTAAAGAATCCACCAAAAAACTATTAGACATGATAGACAAATACAGTAAAGTTGTAGGGTACAAAATCAACATACAAAAATCAGTTGCGTTTCTATACACTAACAACAGACTAGCAGAAAGAGAAATCATGAATACAGTCTCATTTACAATTGCAACAAAAAGAATAAAATACCTGGGAATAAACTTAACCAAGGAGGTGAAAAACCTGTATGCTCAAAACTATAAGACATTGTTGAAAGAAATTGAAGAAAACACAAAGAAATGGAAAGATATTCTGTGCTCATGGAGCAGAAGAATTAACATAATTAAAACTTCCATATTATTTAAAGCAATCTACAAATTCAGTGCAATCCCTATCAACCCAATGACATTTTTCACTGAAATAGAGCAAAGATTACTAAAATTTATGTGGAACAACAAAAGACCCCAAATAGCACAAGTAATCCTGAGAAAAAAGAACAAAGCTGGAGGTATCACACTCTGTGCTTTCAAAACATACTACAAAGCTATAGTAATCAAAACACCATGGTGGGCCAGCCCCGTGGCTTAGCGGTTGGGTGCACGCACTACTGGCGGCGGGTTCGGATCCCGGGCGCGCACCGACACACTGCTTCTCCGGCCATGCTGAGGCCACGTCCCACATGCAGCAGCTAGAAGGATGTGCAGCTATGATGTACAACTATCTACTGGGGCTTTGGGGGAAAAATAAATAAAAAAAAAAAACCCACCATGGTATTGGCAGAAAAACAGACACAGATCAACAGAAGAGAATTGAAAGCCCAGAAATAAAGCCACACATTTATGGACAGCTAATTTTCAACAAAGGAGCCAAAAACATACAATGGAAAAAGGTAAGTCTCTTCAGTAAATGGCATTGGGAAAACTGGACAGCCACATGCAAAAGAATGAAACTAGACCACTGTCTTACACAAAAATTAACTCAAAATGGATTAAAGACTTGAAGGTAAGACCTGAAACCATAAAACTCTTAGAAGAAAACATAGGCCGTATGCTCTTTGCCATCTGTTTTGCAGTATCTTTTTGAATATATCTCCTTGGGCAAGGGAAACAAGAAAAAATAAATGGGACTACATCAAACTAAAAAGCTTCTGCAACAAAACAAAAAGTCAACCTGCGAATTGGGAGAAGATAATTGCAAAACATATATCCAATAAGGGGTTAATATCCAAACTATATAGAGAACTCATACAACTCAACAACAATAAAAACAACCCAGGATCCGGCCCGGTGGCATAGTGGTTTAAGTTCGTGCACTCTGCGTCAGCAGCCTGGGGTTCACGGGTTCGGATCCAGGGCACAGACCTATGCACCACTTATCAAGCCATGCTGTGGCAGGTGAGCCACATATAAAGTAGAGGAAGATGGGCATGATCTTGAATTTTCTTTTATTATCAAGGACATTATTAGAACATTTAATGATATCTCAATAAATATGTATTTTAGACAACAGTATGCTATCAATGTTAATTTCCTGATTTTGATCATTGTCCTATTGTTATGTAAGAGAATTCCTTGTTTTTAGGAAATAAACACCAAATTTTTTAGGGGTTCAGGGTTATCATGTCTGCAATTTACTTTTAAAACGGGCCAGAAAATTTGTAGAGAGAGAGAAAGAGAGGAGAAGAGAAGGAAGAATTTTTTTATTATTCTTGCAACTTTAAGTCTGAAATGATGTCAGAAAATATTTAAGTTTGATAAGGAAGCCCTCTATGTCCTATGTGTCTGACGTGGAAAGATTTCTAGCATTAATTGTTAAGTTAAAAACAGTGTATAAAATATGTTACCCTTGAGGTAAAAGAGAAAATGGGAGGAAATAAGAATTCCATGTTATTTGCATAAAGAAGAATTCTGGAAAAATACATGAAAAACTGTAAATAGTGATTATCTGTTGGGGAGTAGGAGCTGGATAGAGAAGAAAGAAGCATGGGAAAATACTTTTTTTTATGTTTTTGTTTCTAAACCATATTAATATATTAGCTACCCAAAAATAAAAGTCAACTAAGGACATGAAAAAAAGAAAACAAGAAACAGGTAACCAAGTGCAAGATCATCATTTAAAGGTATAGAAGGAAGGAGAAACTCTAGGCAAGGTACTGATTAAAACAGCCAAAAACAACTACAGACGTGGATATTAAAGAATGTAGACTATCATAGTTTTCTTCACCTTTACCGACATAGCACCACTGGTGCTGATGTCAAGAGCATGGAGAAAGTTGAATGGAAATTAGAAATAAAAATTACAAGAGGGAAGATATTCATAGAAGCAGAAAAAACGTCTTTGTGGTATGATGGAAAGAGCATAGGCTTTGGAATAAGATCTAAGATAAAATCCTGTTTCTGCTATTTAATAACTGTATGTCCTTGAATAAATTATTTAATTTCTTCTAGCCTCAGTGACTCATCTCTGAATTGCTTACGTCATTGAATTGAAATACATTTTAGAAAGATATGTTATCAAAGCATGAAAATTAATTTAAATAAAATGCCAGTACTGTACTTAAATGCTGAATCCGAACTTAGGGGGAAAAGCTTTTATTTGGAACATGACACTCGACTCATTCCCAAGAATTGAGGAGTTGTATGCATGAAGTGGGTGGTACTTTGGGGAAGTGTTAGGTTGTAAGGGAGGTGAGGAAGGTATATATATTGGTTGTGTCTGTGTGACTGTGTCTCTTAGAGCAAAAGGGTTGTTTAAGAAGAATCACAGTGGAGGAAATTTAGATGTCACCCTTTTTGATTTGAAATCCCTACCTGTAATGAGACAGTTTCTTTTACTGATCCCAAAATGTATCACGTGCCTTCTACTCTCAACCTGTTTGCCTGTGTTGTTTTTTCTTTTTTTTTTAGCCCACGGAAAATCCTCTATCCTCTTCTGTCCAAAGCTTAAAAATCTGTTAAACATCTACACAAGATCTGCCAACTTGATACCTACTTTCACTATTTCAGCATGTCCTGAATTCTTTCATTTCTGAAATCTTATAGCATGAATTTCTCATATAGTTTTTTAATTGTTTAGATGATATGAGAGTCTTCTGCAACAAATGGTAAAAAGCTTAAAAGCAAACATTATTTCATATATCTTTTTATATCTGACTTGAAAGATGGTAGAGAGACAAGTACTAATTATTGTTTCAGAAATGTTGACCTAAATTACTCAGAGCCCTGAAGACTCTCAGCACAACAGCTTACATTTCCCAGCTTTTGTCTACAGCTCACCTTTGCCCCTTCCCCTGAGGGGCCCTGTAAAAAATGGTTTCTGGCTCAGCAGGGATATGCTTGATGTTTCAGGAATCAGTGACCTTCCAGGACGTGGCTGTGGACTTCACCAGAGAGGAGTGGGACCAGCTGTATCCTGCTCAGAAGAACCTCTACCGAGACGTGATGCTGGAGAACTACAGGAATCTGGTCGCACTGGGTAAGGATGGTATCCCTATAAAACTGGAAACCATTCGAATGGGTTTATTTCCTTAAGTAGTGAAAACCTCCAAAGCTTTTGTGAATGTAGTTTAGGCCAGGACAGAAGAATGCTAGTCAGTTTTGGAGACAGAGACCTTTGTTTCCTGCTCTTTCTCCTCAGGTAAAGTTCTTGACTTTGTTGAGTTTGAGTTGGGTAGCTTTATTTTGCTGCCTCTGAAGTCTCCCCTTTCTGAATCCAGAGACCCTAAGGACTAAAAAGGTTGGAAATGAGTTCTGAGAGAGATTCTTGTTCCCAGTATAAACTCCTGAGACATACATTTTTCCCATGAATAGGGCATCAACTTTATAAGCCAGAGGTGATCACTCAGTTGGAGCAAGGGGAGCAGTGGATGATGGAAAGAAACAGCCCACTGGCCACTCATCCAGGTGAGAAGCAAGCATTTGGGTATTTGCTACTCAGTGAGGGGAAATAGTCACTTTTGAAATACTTAACTGAGTATGTTCCAAATATCTCCCTCTGGGATTGAAAGAATACTTAGGCCATTTTAAAAATTCAATTCATATTTGACTTTTTTCCAAAGTGGAAATGGCTTTCTTATTTTTTTCTGATTAAACAGATAATATGTACTTAATATCAAAAAAGATTTACACCACACAAAAGTTATTTTGAAGGTGTTAGTTTGAACACCCATGGATACCTTGATGTTGCAAATCTCCACATAGCATTTTCTTTGTTTTCTATTCATACATCCTTTCTCGGTATTCTTTAAATCTTTCTTTTCCATATCAAGAATCTTCACCATTTTTACCTACTTTTCATTCTTTCTTTTTTCCTCTTGTTATCAAACTTTTTAAACTTGTTTAAAATCCATAGCTTCAATTCTAATTCTCTTGTTCACGTTTGTGATATGACCCCTGTACTGTCCTACCTGTACTACTAAAATTGTTTTCTTGGAGATTACCACTAACTTCCTTCCAGTCAAATCCAGTGGCTAAAAAGACACAGTTACTGTCTCCTATGATTTTGTTGCATTTAGTGTATTGATTTTACCTTCTTGAAATTTTCTTCCACCCTGGCCTGTGGTACACACCATTCTTGTCTCCTCTAGCCTCTCTCCTGTATCTCTACCTGTTCCTTTACTGCCTTCTCTCCCTCCTTATTCTTCTTAAAGGCAGGCATTCCTAGGGACTTGGTGTTCCATCTGTAGTACAATGCTTTTAAATAGCCCTTCTCTGACATTTTCCCATTTCTACATTTCTAGCCTCAGTATTTCACCCACATTCTCTTCCCAGATTTTAGATTATATTTTCATTGATGAATGTCATGCTCTCATTTTAATTATTTCAAACCTTGGATCTGTTGACTTTATACTCTCTTCTTTAAAGCATCCCATTAAATATGACATTTCTTAACCAAAAAAACCCCTTAGCTCCCTATTGTTGGCATACCGCCTATAATGCTCTGCCTGGTTATTTTAGCAAATAGTTGACTGTTAACTGTATGCCAGATACTGATTTAGATATTTTCCGATGTGGCCCATTAAGCCAGGCTAACCCACCTCATCTCTAGTCGCTACTCTGATTCTTTGCTCTGGCACCTGGTTTCATCATTTGGACTTGGTTTTCTGTCATTCAAACTTTAGCTTTTTCAAGTTGGCCTTGACTTGACTGTCTTTCTTGCTTTTAGTGCTTTAGGTTATCTTTGGTAGGAAACCTTGTTCCTATTTCAGCCTCACTGAACCTGAATTTTGCCTGAGCAGTGTTGGCATTCTATGGGTAGACGCTGATAATTAAAACATTTTGTCAAGAACCCCTAGCACTTTTCCTGACAACAGTGGATGACGGTATTTCTACAAACCTCCACACCCCTGAACCTGGGGAGTAGGAAACTAAAGGAGGAAAATGAAAAACTCCCTTTTCGAGTCAGTTGCCATGGTAGGCACCTACAGCAGAAGGCAGAGCTATTCTTTCCCACAGGTACATATGCTGTCATGTGTAGGATCCACACTGTATTACATTATTTCCCTACCCATAAACCCCCAACTAGAGAAAATAATTGCTAACTTAAGAAAATTTCCAGACGTCATTATGCAGCTGTATATGGATGCCCAAGGCTCTCGGTTCACAGATAAGCTTGAACATGTGATTTTTTTTCACATCCTCCTTGTCAGGGACACTCTCCTCCAAGGAGACTACTTGCATTTTTGCATTATGCTGTGAGACACAATCAATGGTACCTCATGAGGATGTGGTAAAACATTTCTGTTGATCCAGGGATTGGGATAGAATGATCTGGCTCGGGTGACCTAATTCTGGTGTGCCCTCTGGGGTATTATATGCCTCGTTGTTATTGACATCTGCTGGTGTCTATTTTTATAGAAATCTCTTCCTAGCTAAGATGAAACCTGGAAAACATCCAATGGATTTAGCAACAAAGAGGTTAGTAATTAATGAGAGAAGTGACAGGGAAGTGATTAGAAGAACAATCAGTGTGTACATTGTTGAGTGAACAGGAAGTAAAAAAAAAGTAGAACTAGTAAATATAGAGTACTCTTACAAGAAGCTAGAATGAGAAGAGGAAACAATAAAGAGGATATATGCTATAATACCAGATAGTGTCAAAAGAGAATTGTTCTCAGCAGGAATCATTTTAGCTTGCTTCTAATGCTAGAGGGAGGGAGTCAGTAGAGAGGGTAAGCAGAAAATAGATACAAAAGATGGAGCAAGGTTCTAGAAGAGATGGAGTGGGATTGGAGAGAAGGAGATTAGGGTTACTTTGTATGTAAAGAAGTTTGTTGTCGGAAGATTTTGGGGAGTTCACACGTGGTGATTTCTATTTTCCTGGTAAATTAGGTGATAGGGTCTTCTGTTAACTGTAAAGGTATTGAGAGGACAGGTAGGGGATTTGAGGAGCACTTTCTATAGCTTACTAAGGTCAATGGACGCTGACTAAAGATGAGTAAAGGGATTACTGAGCAGCTTTGAGGGCCCAAATGAGATTTTGCCTGTACATCTGTGGTTTCTGATTTCCATGGCTGTGCCATTTCTTCTCTTATGTTCAGCACTGGAAAGGGTTTGTAGAGCCCAGGTCAAGGGCCTGTTAAGACTGGTGGAACTAAAGGAGGAAATCTGGGAAAGAGAGTTAATTCAAGTGATTTGACATAGAGTCTCAGAAGTGACAAGAAGTGAAGTAAGGCCTGAAGAGGCCTGACAACTAGAAGACAACAGAAGAGTCAAAGAAATGGAGGTCTGGAGGAGGTCAGAAAGCAGGTAGAATGTGAATAAGGACCAGAGTCCCCTCAGGGGCAAGAGAGTGTGACATTGAGATTTTTCATCTGGAGCAAAGTTCAGAGTATAACTGTATAGCCAAGTCAGTAGACTGTTGAAGTAGAGTGAAGGTAAAGGCACAAACTACTAGTTAGAAAATAAGAAGGAAGAGAAGAGCCCATTTAATAGCAACTAAAAAGGTAAAATGTCTAGAAATAAACTTTCAACAAGAAATGTGTAACATTTCTGCTTGAGGAAAACCTTAAAACACTTCTGACAGAGAAATAAATTTGAATAAATGGACATACCAAAATGTTAGTGTTCCTACCAAACGTGTGATATAATCCCATAAAAAGTGCCTGCAAGATTTTGGGAAGATCTAGATAAGCTCATTGTAAAGTTCCTATGGAAAAACCAAAACACAAAAATAATCAGGAAAACTCTGAAAGGAAAAACAATAAGGGGATTATCCCTACTAGTTAATATACAGTAAAATTTCATTAATTAAAACAAGACAGACTAACTGAACAGAGTGGAAAAAACAGAAATACACCCAGATACATGCAAGAGTTGAGTTTATAATAAAGGCATTATTTCAAATTAGGAGAGAAAAAGGCATCTTGTGGAGACAACTGGTATTAAAAAGGTAGATATTTTAATAAATAGTGGGTAGCCATCTGGAAAGAGATAAAATTGGATCCATAGCTTACCCCGTAAACCAAGATAAACTCCAAAGGGATCAGAGATTTGAAATGCAAAACATGAAACCATAAGAGACCTGAAAGGAAACATAGGAGAAATCTTTTATAACCTTGAAATGGGGAAGTCTTTTCTGACTATGATTCAAAATTTAGAACCCATAAAAGAAAAGATTCATGCGTTCAACACACACAAATTCCCAAATTCTGTGTGGTGTAGAATACTAACAAGCAAAATGAAAAGATAAATGGCAATGGGGAAAAATATTTGCAACTTATATCAAAGGGGTTAATCTCCCATTAATATATAAAAGGCTCCTCTAAATCAATAAGAGGCCAGCAGCCCAATAGAAAAATACACAAATATGAACAGTTCTTAGATAAAGGAGTACAAGAACCTTTAACATACGAAAAAATGTTCAGTCTCACTCATGATAAGAGAAATACAGGAGTACAAGAACCTTTAACATATGAAAAAATGTTCAGTCTCACTCATGATAAGAGAAGCACAGATATCAGTCATAAGAGAAACGCAGTTTCAATTTGCTACCTACCAGCAAATTACCTTTTCTCTCGTCAGATTAGCAAAAGTCCAAAAGTTTCACAGACACACTGTTGATGAGTCCATGGAGAAGAAAGCGCTCTCATACATTGCTGGTATAAGATGAACCACCACAGGGCCAGCCCAGTGGCTTGGCGGTTAAGTGCGCGCGCTCTGCTACTGGCGGCCCGGGTTCAGATCCCGGGCGCACACTGACGCACCGCTTGTCCAGACATCCTGAGGCGGCATCCCACATACAGCAACTAGCAGGATGTGCAACTACGACATACAACTATCTACTGGGGGGCTCTGGGGAGAAAAAAGGGAAAAAAAACGAGGACGATTGGCAATAGATGTTAGCTCAGGGCCGGTCTTCCTCAGCAAAAAAGAGGAGGATTGGCATGGATATTAGCTCAGGGCTGATCTTCCTCACACACACAGACAAAAAAACAGATGAACCACCACAGGGCAGACCTGGTGGCATAGCGGTTAAGTTCGGCGTTCTGCTTTGGTGGCCCAGGGTTCATTCACTGGTTTGGATCCTGGGCATGGACCTACACACCACTCATCAAGCCATGCTGAGGTAGCGTCCCATATAGAAGAGCTACAATGCTACAACTATGGTGCACAACTATTTAATGGGACTTTGGGGAGAAAAAAGGAAGAAGAGGAAGATTGGTAACAGATGTGGGCGCAGGGCCAATCTTCCTCAAAAAAAAAAAAACTGTAAACAGGTGAACCAGGGGGGAAGTCAAGATGGCGGCGTAAGCAGACTCTGAACTCACCTCCTCCTGCGGACACAGCCAATTTACAACTACTCGTGGAAAAATTACCCCTGAGACAGAACTGAAAACTGGATAAGAGGAACTCCTGCAACAAAGGACAATCTTAATTGGGGTGCAAGAGGCAGAAACTCCCTTCTGGAGAGAAAAAACGCCGCCTTCACAAGCCGCAGCGCCTCACCGCCACCCGGGAGCAGCCCACCCATGGAGGAGCGGGGCCCTGAGCCAGGGAGCGCTGCCACTGTGGGCATTTTGTGGACCCAGCACAATCGAGACGAGTGGCAGAATATCTGACTTTACCTGCTACTAAAACATTGGGGAGTACCCACAGAAAAGCTGGTTGACAAAGAAATTAAAACGGGCTATTAAAGGGCCCACGTGCAAACTCACCTGTTTCAGAAAGCAACCGAAAATCACCAGAAAGAAAGGTGCATAGTGCTTTGGTGAAAAGAGACTCACCTAATAGGCCCTGAGTGCATCTCGGTGAGAGCTGAGACCTCTCCAGGGACTGGGACAGTGGCGGCGGCCATTGTTGTGGCCTGGTGTGGGCGTGCTGACACAGACGCCATTGGAGTGCTCCCTGGGGCCTGCTAGCCCAGGTCTGACCACCCACTAGAGCACCGATTTAATCCAGCTCAGCCAGGGCAGGCAGCCCACCCTAGAGACTGGCCCCACCCAACAACAAGCCGTCAGGCAATTTGTGGGCCTGCATAGATTGGTGACTGGATTCTCTGCAGCCTGGCAACTGAGCCGACTTCGGTGTGGCAGGGCGTGCACAAGGAGCGGGTGGAGAGTGTGGGGCAGTGGTGGAGTGTGTGGGGCTCCCCTGCCGACTTTGGTGTGGCAGGGCGTGCACAAGGAGCGGGTGGAGAGTGTGGGGCAGTGGTGGAGTGTGTGGGGCTCCCGCCGTGGAGAGACTGGGTCCACTTCAGGAGGTCGGGGCGCGCACACGGGGCAGGACTGTGTTGACTGTGTGTGTGGACCTGTGGGCGGCAGGGCTTCTCAGCTGCAGAAGACTTGTGCTTCTCAAAGACCCACATAGGGGGTTTGCCCCACCTTCCAAAGCCTGAAACAATTGGGTGCTCCTGTGCCTGAGGCCAGCCCCATGCAGCTGCAATCCTCAGAGAGCTGACAGACCTAAAGGCTGGAGGCTTATAGCAATTGTAAGCCCCTGAGCCTAACAACCTGCCACGCTGGGGGCCTACTCACTTAAAAGAAATACTGCAACACAAATGTGGTATTAGAACTTGCAGCCAACTATGCTGAAGCTGATAAGGAGACTGAAGGGCCCACAACAACTACAAACAGCTGAGCATTACAACAGCTAACCAGGAGGATAACTCAGTCTCCCTGGGTGCCTACAGAGAGAGCAAACAGGTCACAACAGAAGGACACACGTAGCCCACATAGGGGTTACCCCTGGAACATTGAGAACTGAGGGAAGCACACTGCAGGCCACCTAAGCCATCACTTATATAAGGGTACCTATCCAAGAACAGGAGACGTAGCTGACCTACCTAATACGTAGACACAAGCACAGGGAAAGAAGTGAAATGAGGAGGCAAAGGAATACATTCCAAGTAAGAGAACAGGACAAAACCCCAGAAAAGGAACTAAGTGATGAAACAGAAATGAGCAACCTACCCAACAGAGAGTTCAAACTAAGAGTGTTAAGGATGATCACTGATCTGGGGAGAAGAATAGATGAACTCAGTGAGAATGTCAACAAAGAAATGGAAGATATAAAAAAGAACCAATCAGAAATGAAGAATACAATACTGGAAATGAAAAATTCACTAGAGGGACTCAAAAGCAGAGTAGAGGATACAGAAGAACAGATCTGCGAGCTGGATGAAAGACTAGAAGAAATTACCCAAGCTGAACAGGTAAAAGAGAAAAGAATTAAAAAGAGTGAGGACAGTCTAAGGGACCTCTGGGACAACATCAAGCACACTAACATCCGTGTTATAGGTGTCCTGGAAGGAGAAGAGCGAGACAAAGGGGCAGAGAATCTATTTCAAGAAATAATAGATGAAAACTTCCCTAACCTAAGGAAGGAAACAGACATCCAGGTACAGGAAGCACAGAGAGCCCCAAACAAGATAAACTCAAAGAGGCCCACACCACGACACCTCATAATCAAAATGTCCAGAATTAAAGAGAGAATCCTAAAAGCCACAAGAGAAAGACAAGTTACATACAAAGGGAGCCCCATAAGGCTATCAGCTGACTTCTCAGCAGAAATCTTACAGGCTAGAAGAGAGTGGCATGATATATTTAAAGTGCTAAACGGAAAAAACTTACAGCCAAGAATACTCTACCCAGCAAGGTTATCATTCAAAGTGGAAGGAGAGATCAAAAATTTCCCAGACAAGTAAAAATTAAAGGAGTGTGTCACCAAGAAACCAGTGCTACAAGAAATGTTAAAGGGACTGATTTAAGGGGAAAAGAGAAAACCACAAATAGGAAAAATTATCTAGTTCCATGATAAGAGGGTAATGGATACAAATGCACAAAAAAGAGGTTAGATATGTATATAAAATAAGGGAGGAGGGGAGTTAAAGAGTAGAGCTTTCAGACAGAGGTCAAACTAAAGAGACCATGAATTCTGTATAGAAGGAGAAAGGAACAGAGAAGGACTACTAAAACACTGAGAAAAAAAAAGTTAAAAAATGGCAGTAAGTACATACTTATCAATAGCTACTTTAAACGTCAATGGACTAAATGCTCCAATTAAAAGGCATAGGGTGCTGATTGGATAAAACAACAAGACCCATATATATGCTGCATACCAGAGACACACTTCAGACCTAAAGACACTCACAAACTGAAAGTGAAGGGATGGAAAAAGATACTCCATGCAAATGGCAATGAAAAGAAAGCTGGGGTAGCAGGACTCATATCAGACAAAATAGACTTTAAAACAAAAACTGTAACAAGAGACAAAGGAGGGCATTACATAATGATCAAGGGAACAATCCAACAAGAGGATATAACACTTGTAAATATCTACGCACCCAATGTAGGTGCACCTAAATATATAAAGCAATTATTAACAGACATAAAAACAGAAATAGACAGTAACACAATAATAGGGGACTTTAACACTCCACTTACACCAACGGATAGATCATTTAAACAGAAGATCAATAAGGAAACATTGGCCTTAAATGACACACTAGAACAGATGGAGCTAGTAGATATATATAGAGCATTCCATCCAAAAACCGAAGAATACACGTTCTTTTCAAATGCACATGGAACATTCTCATGATTGTTAAGAGGATTGATCACACATTTGGCCAAAAGACAACTCTCCATAAATTTAAGAAGATTGGAAATAACACCAAGCATCTTTTCTGACCACAACGGTATGAAACTGGAAATCACCTATAGGAAGAAAATCAGAAAAGCCACAAATATGTGGAGATTAAACAAAATGCTACTGAACAACGAGTGGGTCAACGAAGAAATCAAAGAAGAAATCAAAAAATACCTGGAGACAAATCAAAATGAAAATACGACATGCCAAAATTTCTGAGATACAGCGAAAGCAGTTCTGAGAGGGAAGTTTATAGCAATACAGGCCTCTCTCAACAAACAAGAAAAATCTCAAACAAACAATCTAACAGTGCACCTATAGGAACTGGAAAAAGAAGAACAAACAAAGCCCAAAATCAGTAGAAGAAGGGAAATAATAAAAATCAGAGTAGAAATAAATGAAATACAGACTAAAAATATAATAAAAAAAAAATTAATACAACCAAGAGCTGGTTCTTTGAAAAGATAAACAAAATTGACAAGCCTTTAGCTAGACACACCAAGAAAAAAAGAGAAGGCACAAATAAGTAAAATCAGAAATGAAAGAGGAGGAGGAAGTCAAGATGGTGGCATAGGCAGACTCTAAACTCATCTCCTCCCGCGGACACAGCCAATTTACAACTACTCGTGGAAAAATTACCCCTGAGACAGAACTGAAAACTGGATAAGAGGAACTCCTGCAACAACGGACAATCCTAAGTGAAGTAGAAGAGGCAGAAACTCCCTTCTGGAGAGGAAAAACGCTGCCTTCACAAGCCGCCAGTGTCACGGCTGCCCGGGAGCAGCCCACAGGTACGCAGCCCAGCCTGGAGGAGCGGGGCCCTGAGCCGGGAGCGCCCCCGCTGTGGGCATTTTGTGGACCCAGCGCAATCGAGATGAGTGGCATAATATCTGACTTTCCCTGCTACTAAAACATTGCAGAATACCCCCAGAAAAGCTGGTTCACAAAGAAATTAAAACTGGCTCTTAAAGGGCCCATGCGCAAACTCACCCGTTTCAGAAAGCAACCTAAAATCACCAGAAAGAAAGGTGCACAGTGCTTTGGTGAAAAGAGACTCACCTGATAGGCCCTGTGTGCATCTCAGTGAGAGTTGAGACGTCTCCAGGGACTGGGACAGTGGCGGCGGCCATTGTTGTGGCCTGATGTGGGTGTGCTGACACAGACGCCATTGGAGTTCTCCCTGAGGCCTGCTACCCAGGGTCTCCACACACTAGAGCACCGATTTAATCCAGCTCAGCCAGGGCAGGCAGCCCACCCTAGAGACTGGCCCCACCCAACAACAAGCCCTCAGGCAACTTGTGGGCCTGCATAGATTGGTGACTGGATTCTCTGCAGCCTGGCAACTGAGCCGACTTTGGTGGGGCAGGGCGTGCACAAGGAGCGGGTGGAGAGTGTGGGGTGGTGGTGGAGTGTGTGGGGCTCCGCCGTGGAGAGACTGGGTCCGCTTTGGGAGGTTGGGCACGCACACGAGGCAGGACTGTGTTGACTGTGTATGTGGACCTGTGGGTGGTGGCGCTTGTCAGCTGCAGAAGACTTGTGCTCCTCAAAGACCCACATAGGGGGTTTGCCCCACCTTCCAAAGCCTGAAACAATTGGGTGCCCCCGTGCCTGAGGCCAGCCCCACCCGGCTGCAATCCTCAGAGAGCTGACAAGAGACCTAAAGGCTGGAGGCTTATAGCAATTGTAAGCCCCTGAGCCTAACAACCTGCCACGCTGGGGGCCTACTCACTTAAAAGAAATACTGCAATACAAATGTGGTATTACTACTTGCAGCCAACTGTGCTGGGGCTCCCCACACGTGATAAAGAGATTGAAGGCCCCACAACAACTACAAGCAGCTGAGCATTACAACAGCTGGCTAAGAGCATAACTCAGCCTCCCTGGGCCCCTACAGGGAGAGCAAACAGGCCACAACAGAAGGGCACATGTAGCCCACATAGGGGTTACCCCTGGAACATTGAGAACTGGGGGAAGCACACTGCAGGTCTCCTAAGCCATCACTTACATAAGGTCACCTATCCAAGAGCAGGAGACGTAGCTGACCTACCTAACACGTAGTCACAAGCACAGGGAAAGAAGCGAAATGAGGAGGCAAGGGAATACATTCCAAGTAAGGGAACAGGACAAAACCCCAGAAAAGGAACTAAGTGAAACAGAAATGAGCAACCTACCCCACAGAGAGTTCAAACTAAGAGTGTTAAGGATGATCACTGATCTGGGGAGAAGAATAGATGAACTCAGTGAGAATCTCAACCAAGAAATGGAAGATATGAAAAAGAACCAATCAGAAATGAAGAATACAATACTGGAAATGAAAAATTCACTAGAGGGACTCAAAAGCAGAGTAGAGGATACAGAAGACCAGATCTGTGAGCTGGATGAAAGACTAGAAGAAATTACCCAAGCTGAACAGGTAAAAGAGAAAAGAATTAAAAAGAGTGAGGACAGTCTAAGGGACCTCTGGGACAACATCAAGCACACTAACATCCGTGTTATAGGTGTCCTGGAAGGAGAAGAGCGAGACAAAGGGGCAGAGAATCTATTTCAAGAAATAATAGATGAAAACTTCCCTAACCTAAGGAAGGAAACAGACATCCAGGTACAGGAAGCACAGAGAGCCCCAAACAAGATAAACCCAAAGAGGCCCACATTAAGACACATCATAATCAAAATGTCTAGAATTAAAGATAAAGAAAGAATCCTAAAAGCCGCAGGAGAAAGTCAAGTTACATACAAAGGAAACTCCATAAGGCTATCAGCTGACTTCTCAGCAGAAACCTTACAGGCTAGAAGAGAAAGGCATGATATATTTAAAGTGCTAAAAGGAAAAAACTTACAGCCAAGAATACTCTACCCAGCAAGGTTATCATTCAAAATGGAAGAAGAGATCAGAAATTTCCCAGACAAACAAAAATTAAAGGAGTTTGTCACCAAGAAACCAGTGCTACAAGAAATGTTAAAGGGACTGATTTAAGGGGAAAAGAGAAGACCACAAATAGGAAAAATTATCTATTTCCATGATAAGAGGGTAATGGATACAAATGCACGAAAAAGAGGTTAGATATGATATCAAAAACATAAAATGAGGGAGGAGGGGAGTTAAAGAGTAGAGCTTTCAGACAGGGGTCAAACTAAAGAGACCATCAATTCTGTATAGAAGAAGAAAGGAAGAGAGAAGGACTACTAAAACACTGAGAAAAAAAAGTTAAAAAATGGCAGTAAGTACATACTTATCAATAGTTATTTTAAACGTCAGTGGACTAAATGCTCCAAGTAAAAGGCATAGGGTGGCTGATTGGATAAAAAAACAAGACCCATATATATGCTGCATACAAGAGACACACTTCAGACCTAAAAACACTCACAAACTGAAAGTGAAGGGATGGAAGAAGATACTCAACGCAAATGGCAATGAAAAGAAAGCTGGGGTAGCAGTACTCAGATCAGACAAAATAGACTTTAAAACAAAAACTGTAACAAGAGACAAAGAAGGGCATTACATAATGATCAAGAGAACAATCCAACAAGAGGATATAACACTTGTAAATATCTACACACCCAATGTAGGTGCACCTAAATATATAAAGCAATTATTAACAGACATAAAAACAGAAATAGACAGTAACACAACAATAGTAGGGGACTTTAACACTCCACTTACACCAACGGATAGATCATTTAAACAGAAGATCAATAAGGAAACATTGGCCTTAAATGATACACTAGAACAGGTGGACCTAGTAGATATATACAGAGCATTCCATCCAAAAACTGAACAATACACGTTCTTTTCAAATGCACATGGAACATTCTCCAGGATTGACTACATATTAGGCCACAAAACAAGTCTCCATAAATTTAAGAAGATTGAAATAATACCAAGCATGTTTTCTGACCGCCACGGTATGAAACTAGAAATCAACTATAGGAAGAAAATCAGAAAAGCCACAAATACGTGGAGATAAACAAAATGCTACGGAACAACGAGTGGGTCAACGAAGAAATCAAAAAATACCTGGAGACAAATCAAAATGAAAATACGACATGTCAGAATTTATGGGATACAACAAAAGCGGTTCTAAGAGGGAAGTTTATAGCAATACAGGCCTATCTCAACAAATCAGAAAAATCTCAAATAAACAATCTAACAATGCACCTAAAGGAACTGGAAAAAGAAGAACAAACAAAGCCCAAAATCAGTAGAAGAAGGGAAATAATAAAAATCAGAGCAGAAATAAATGAAATAGAGACCCAAAAAACAATAGAAAAAAATTAATAAAGCCAAGAGCTGGTTCTTTGAAAAGATAAACAGAATTGACAAACCCTTAGCTAGACTCACCAAGAAAAAAAGAGAGAAGGCACAAATAAATAAAATCAGAAATGAAAGAGGAGAAATTACAACAGACACCTCAGAAATACAAAAGATTATAAGAGACTACTATGAAAAGCTATGTGCCAACCACTTCGACAATCTGGAAGAAATAGATAAATTCTTAGAATCATACAACCTTCCAAAACTGGATCAAGAAGAAGTAGAGAATTTGAATAGACCAATCACCAGTGAGGAGATCGAAACAGTAATCAAAAACCTCCCCAAAAATAAAAGTCCAGGACCAGACGGCTTCCCTGGTGAATTCTACCAAACATTCAAAGAAGACTTAATACCTATCCTTCTCAAACTCGTCCAAAAAATTGAGGAGGGGGGTAAGCTCCCTAACTCATTCTACGAAGCCTACATTACCCTGATACCAAAACCAGAAAAGGACAACACAAAAAAAGAAAATTACAGGCCAATATCACTGATGAACATCGATGCAAAAATCCTCAACAAAATACTAGCAAATCGCATTGAACAATACGTTAAAAAGATTATACATGATGATCAAGTGGGATTTATTCCAGGTATGCAGGGATGGTTTAACGTTCGCAAATCAATCAGTGTGATACACCACATTAGTAAAATGAAGAATAAAAATCACATGATCATCTCAATACACGCAGAAGAAGCATTTGACAAGATACAGCATCCATTTATGATAAAAACTCTGAATAAAATGGGTATAGAAGGAAAGTACCTCAACATAATAAAGACCATATATGACAAACCCACAGCTAATATCATCCTCAGTGGTGAAAAACTGAAAGCTATCCCTGTTCCTAAGAACAGGAACCAGACAAGGATGCCCACTGTCACCACTCCTGTTTAACATAGTACTGGAAGTCCTAGCCAGAGCAATCAGGCAAGAGAAAGAAATAAAAGGGATCCAAATTGGAAAGGAAGTAGTGAAACTGTCACTATTTGCAGATGACATGATTTTATATATAGAAAACCCTAAAATATCCAGCAAAATACTTTTAGAGGTAATAAACGAATATGGTAAAGTTGCAGGATACAAAATCAACATACAAAAATCAGTTGCATTTCTATACACTAACAACGAAGTAGCAGAAAGAGAAATTAAGAATACCATCCCATTTACAATTGCAACAAAAAGAATAAAATACCTAGGAATAAACTTAACCTAAGAGGTGAAAGAGCTGTACACCGAAAACTATAAAACATTGCTGAAACAAATTGAAGAAGACACAAAGAAATGGAACGATATTCCATGCTCTTGGATTGGAAGAATTAACATAGTTAAGATGTCCATACTTCCTAAAGCAATCTATAGATTCAGTGCAGTCCCTATCAAAGTTCCAACAACATTTTTCACAGAAATAGAACAAAGAATCCTAAAATTTATATGGAACAATAAAAGACCCCGAATAGCTAAAGGAATCCTGAGAAAAAAGAACAAAGCTGGAGGTATCACACTCCCTGATTTCAAAATATACTACAAAGCTATAGTAACCAAAACAGCATGGTACTGGCACAAAAACAGATACACAGATCAATGGAATAGAATCAAAAGCCCAGAAATAAACCCACACATCTATGGACAGCTAATCTTTGACAGAGGAGCCAAGAACATACAATGGAGAAAAGAAAGTCTCTTCAACAAACGGTGTTGGGAAAACTGGATAGCCACATGCAAAAAAATGAAAGTAGACCCTTACCTTACACCATACACAGAAATTAACTCAAAATTGGTTAAAGACTTGAATGTAAGACCTGAAACTATGAAACTTCTAGAAGAAAACATAGGCAGTACACTCTTCGACATCGGTCTTAGCAACATATTTTCAAGCACCGTGTCTGACCGGGCAAGAGAAACAATAGAAAAAATAAACAAATGGGACTACATCAAACTAAAAAGCTTCTGCACAGCAAGGGAAACCATCAACAAAACAAAAAGACAACCTAACAATTGGGAGAAGATATTTGCAAACCATACATCTGATAAGGGCTTAATCTCCAAAATATATAAAGAACTCATGCATCTCAACAACAAAAAAAACTAACAACCCAATTAAAAAATGGGCAAAAGACCTGAACAGACATTTCTCCAAAGAAGATATACAGATGGCCAACAGACATATGAAAAGATGTTCAAAATCATTAACTATCAGGGAAATGCAAATCAAAACTACAATGAGATATCACCTCACGCCCGTCAGAATGGCTATAATTAACAAGACAGGAAACAACATGTGTTGGAGAGGATGTGGAGAGAAGGGAACTCTCACACACTGCTGGTGGGAGTGCAAACTGGTACAGCCACTATGGAAAACAGTATGGAGATTCCTCAAAAAATCAAGGATAGAACTACCATATGATCCAGCTATTCCACTGCTGGGTATTTATCCAAAGAACTTGAAAACACCAGTGCATAAAGATACATGCACCCCTGTGTTCATTGCAGCATTATTCACAATAGCCAAGACTTGGAAGCAACCTAAGTGCCCATCAAGGGACGAATGGATAAAGAAGCTGTGGTGTATATACACAATGGAATACTACTCAGCCATAAGAAACGATGAAATCCAGCCATTTGTGACAACATGGATGGACATTGAGGGTATAATGCAAAGTGAAATAAGTCAGAGGGAGGTCAAATACCGTATGATTTCCTTCGTTAAGTAGTAGATAATAACAACAATAAACAAACCCATAGAGACAGAGATTGGATTGGTGGTTACCAGAGGGGAAGGGGGGAGGGAGGAGGGCGAAAGGGGTAATTTGGCACATGTGTGTGGTGATGGGTTGTAATTAGTCTTTGGGTGGTGAACATGATGTAATCTATGCAGAAATAGAAGTATAATGATGTACACCTGAAATTTATACAATGTTATAAACTAATGTTACTGCAATATACAAAAAATTTAAAAGAAAAAGAAAAAAAAAATGTTCATTTCAAAAAAAAAAATACATAGGAAGCAGGAAGAATCTGGCATGGTAGGCTCCAAACTATTAACAATGATTACCTCTAGGGAGTGGAATTCTTACTTTATTTCCACATTATTTGAGTATGTTAATATAATCAAGTATTAGTTTTATCATTTTAAACAAAAGATTAAAAATAGGAAGAAATACTTTTTAAATAAACAAGTAGCTGGTATTACAGTAATCCACAGATGAGGTTTATAAGATCTGGACTCAGGGCCTGTCTTCTCTAAGAACACTCTTTCTTTCTAATATCTCCCACCTGTGAACACAGACTTTTCGCTGATATTTCTTATTCTCCTTTTCATTTCCTTTCAACCGTGGCTGCTCCTAGATGATCTCTTTTTTTATGATTACTGCACATTTTAAAATTTCCCTTTGCTCACTGCTTCTTGTCATCCTTTTGTAGTCTTTCCCCTTGTTACATAGGCATATTTTAAAACTTTCACTGCCACATATGCCTTGTCCGCATTACTGTCAGTTTTATTTGGTAATTCATTGTGCAACAATTTCTCTTTTAAAACATAGAGAATACTGCAAAGTATGTGTATTTTCTGAATTTCTTTTAGATGGAGAGAATACACCTGAAATCAAAAAATCAACTCCAAATCAGAATATTTCTGATGAAAATCAAACCCACGACATGATGATGGAGAGACTAACAGGAGACAGTTTCTGGTACTCCATCTTAGGAAGACTTTGGGATTTTGAGTACCAGTTAGAATTGAACCAAGAAAACCAACAGAGATATTTAGAACAAGTATCTTTCACCCACAAAAAGATCACACAGGAGAGAAGCCTTGAATGTAATAGATTTGGGGAAAACTGTAATCTGAACTCAAACCTTATTATGCATCAGAGAATTCCTTCAATTAAAATACCCCTTAATTCTGACACACAAGGAAATAGCATCAAATATAATTCAGACTTGGTTTACTATCAAGGAAACTATGTAAGAGAGAATCCTTATGAATATAATGAGTGTGGAAAAATCTTCAATCAACATATTCTTCTTACTAATCATATGCATACTGAAGAGAAACCCAGTGAATGTGGGAAGGCCTTCAGCCACAACTCGTCTCTTACTCAACCTCAGATAGTCCTTACAGGAGAGAAGCCCTACAAGTGTGATGAATGTGGGAAAAGATTCAGCCAGAGGATACATCTTATTCAACATCAGAGAATTCACACCGGAGAAAAACCTTTTATATGCAATGAATGTGGGAAAGCCTTCCGTCAACATTCGTCCTTTACTCAACATCTGAGAATTCATACTGGGGAGAAACCCTATAAATGTAGTCAATGTGGTAAAGCCTTCAGCCGTATCACATCCCTTACTGAACATCATAGACTTCATACTGGAGAGAAACCTTATGAGTGTAGTTTTTGTGGGAAAGCTTTCAGCCAGAGGACACATCTTAATCAGCATGAGAGAACTCATACAGGAGAGAAACCCTATAAATGTAATGAATGTGAGAAAGCCTTTAGCCAGAGTGCACACCTTAATCAACATAGGAAAATCCATACTCGGGAGAAATTATGTGAATATAATAAATGTGAGGAAACCTTAAGCCACAGTCCTTCACTTACTCAGCACCACGTAATTCATGGGGAGGGAAATCGTGTGAATATATAAATGTAGGAAAATTTTTGGTCAGACCTTTTCATCCCATTCATACATCAAATTATTCATAGTGAAGAGAAAGTTTATAATAAACTTTTAATGCATAGAAACCAAATAAATTTAGACCTTAAATTAGTAGCATATTATATTCCCAGGAGAGGTTATAAATAGTGAAAATAATTTATTTTATGAACAAGATTATATAAGTCATGTTCCAAATCTGATATAAAACTTTTTTTTAATGACCAGAAATCCTATAGGAAATAACCTGCAATTATTCACCGGTAAGTTTTATGGTAAAGTTTTTAAATTATACAAATGTTGATTAATCAAGGCAATGATGTAGTGTAACCAGTCACATAAACTTGAAATAAACAGAAAAGAGCATTATTTCTCAAACTTCAGTCTTTTGTGTGCTTCCTCTACAGTTTTTACCATATTTAGTGTTTACTTAATATTTTTCTTTAAAGGGACTCAAAGTTTTTAGCCTTGTCCTAGGAAATATTATTTATGGAAATTATGAGTTTTATATGCTAATTATGTTTATTCTAACTTCCATGAAAATAAATATATAACTTTGAAATTTAAAATAATCCATCGGTGTACCACCTAATCTTCTGTACCATTATTTGAGAAACAATGTGATATGATATGGCAATATTCTATTATTATTTTTTCAGCAATCCTTGAATTATTCTCATCAAACAAGTCCTAGGATCACTTTAAGAAGAGTCTTGGAGGAGACTGAGGGTCATTTGATGAACTTTGAAAACTGATTCAGAGAAGTCTACTTTTCTATCCTGTTGTTCTAGTTTTAAATTTCCCTATAGCAAACAGATTTTTGAATTAAAATTATTTTTGCTATATTTGTGGGTTTGAATAGAGAGGAAGGTTGGTTTTTTTAATATATGTAATGACTAGGGGCTAAGAATTACTATACCTCGCTGCACCGCTGTGGAAGATGAGAAGTAGGGGAATGTACCAGAGCATGAGCTGTGGTACCGTGTTGAGGCTAAGAATCAGGGAAGAGCCCTTACTGGCTTATATAAACAACTAAGGAAGTATTACTAATTGACTTAATAATTCATTTTATTTATTGAAATATATTTATGTAACACCTTTTTCCAAAAAGAATTTAAGGTGGTTTAATTTGATTTTTATGATTACTGCCTTGATTGACAGAAATCACATTTTGATGTTACAAAGTGTTATAAATGTAAACTATCATAAGCCATAAATAGGTGCAACTCTGGGGCTGCTTGAGTGTCTTGGCTTTCTGTTTTTCTTTCGGTCTTCTTAGGCATGGCTGAAGAAGCTGTGAGGCTAAGGTAAGAGAGTAGTCCCTTTGCTTTCTCATCTTTCTTCTAACATATCTTCTAGCTCAAGGCTTCCCTGGTTTTCTTCCCAGTGAAGGACTAGATTTTATAGGCCTTAAGTCAAAGCTGAAATTATTTAAAGATTTTAAAAAAGCAAAATACTAAAAACCAAGAAAGTAATAAAGTGAACTCATTTCATCACAGAAGTTAAATTTTTCAAAGTACATTTATGTCCCATGCATCAGTGGATGTGAAATAGTTAATAAAACCCTGAGTTACTGTAGTCAAGGAGGATTTCTAATAGTATTTTGTGTTCAAATAACTGTATTGGAGATCCATTTTCAGGGCAGGTCAGTTCTGGAAGTGTCTGTTCACCAAAAGGAGCTACGCTTAACATTCATTTGCCATAAGGAGGCAGAATATAGGGCACTCAGATTTTGGGAAGAGAGAGAATGAGCCAAGGTGAAGTCTCAGACAGGAAGTAATGATTAATTGCAATTGGTAAAGGCTTTCGTTCAAGTTTAGTTTTGCAACCAGGAACAAAGAAAACTGAGTATTCCACGAAGAGTCCTAAAGGCTCCAATACAAGGCATTGTATCTCAGTACAGGTGAAAAACAAGAACGATAAGGGATTTTCAGAAGAGGATCAGCAGAATTTGGACAATCCCAGAAAGACGTGTCTGGACTGAACCAGACCACAGTTGGTCAAGGATTTTCACCAATTCTTCATAACTAGGAATTTAAATTACAAGCCTGTTATATATTCCTTGGGGTCATAAATGATTATGCTTATGTTAATTGTACAGTAAACTATGTCATTCTGATGTGAATTCATCCTCGTGTTGTCCTTTGTTCTCTTCAAAATATTCCAAGTTAAGGCGTGAACCCTAAATATATTAATTACATCAAAATACTGGTGCTTGGAGTAGGGGAGCCAGAGGAATATTACTCAGTCAAAAACCTGTTTGTTACAACTTATTTCTGTCTAGGAGGGCAGGACATTACCCTTTCACATATATTTGGTCCATCCAACCAGGTGTTATTGCCCTTCTTTTATGAAAAGAGAGACTTAAGCTTAGACATAATAATAAATGGTTTATTACTCAGAGTTTCTCAGACTGAAACGTCACTAGAACATGCATCATCTTACTCCTAATCCAATGGATACAACAGTGTCTGGAACAGTGTTTGAGAACACTCTGAAAACATTTGATAAATATATTAAAATTAATCAAATGAAAGATTAATGCTCAGCATCAAAATCTGTGTGACTCATTTTCTCAGAATATCAGAATATTAAAGGATGATCGTGTTGACAGATTCTCTTATGTCCAAAGGGCTTGTGGGCTTGGATAAAAAATTATTACGCTTTGTATTTTAATTAATATTCAGTTTATTAATTAAGAAATCAACTAACATTGTTTAAACAGACAACAGTCCTCTAATTATTCACAGATGTGTGACTAGTAAATAAAAACTTACGAATTTCTAAAATCAGATATTCCCACTCTTTTAAACACTGACTTCAAATTTAAACATATCTAAACATTTCATTAAAATCACAAACCTAAAATTTCAAATATTATTAAATGCTTTAAACATCTTAAGAAACAAGTAAGAAGTACCCAGAATATCAAAATAATTATACCAAAACTAGTTGTAAAAATGTTAACTCCACGGATTTAATTTTTTTCTTATCCTTATTTGGACACTTTCCCAGGGTTCCAATTTTTCATATGTTCCTAGGCTTAGGTGGTTGTACCATGTACTATTTGTATACCTTCCTCAGGTTTTAGTAATCTTATCCAACCCAAAATAAGAATACCCTTATGTTTAATCAGTTAAGAATAAACTTAACATAGTTAAGGTGCTGGTACCCCTATGTTTATTCTTAACTGATTAAACAGGATCATAAATATACATATACATGTATGTATATATGTACATACTTAGCAAGAAAAAGGAATGCTTATTTTTAAGATCAATAATGAAACTGTTATAGTCATTCTTTTGTAACTACATTTTAACACACTTGATTATATTAACTTTGCTCTTGAGTATCATTTTGAACACTTGACCTCATATATTCAAGCAGGTCTAACTATTTTTAAAAATGCTCAAATTGTGACAACTTAGCCTGTGGAAGCTCCATTAACTCTTAGCACGGTATCTGTTATCCTTAAAAGCGTTCTCATTCTTGGAAGTAAAATGTTCCAAGCCCATCCCGAATTTTTCCCTTCTCTCAGACATAAGATTAGCTTCCTCTCCCACCTCCTGCCCAAAGAGTTCTAGTTTCTTTTTGTGCAGAGTAGTAGTAAAGACCAAAATCTGCGCACTAGGGATGTACATGACCATTGAGAGTGAGCAAAAGTCCTGCTGCTGTTACAGCCACTGCTATCAGGTCACTTTTAGCAGTAAAAGCTGGATAGTATGTCTTTTAAGACAAGACCGTGGTTTCTCTCTGACTTTTCTAGTTTAGCGTATGTGGATGTACCCTATTATTTTCAACAAGATGGGGTTTCTTTATCACTGCCATGTTCACTTCCATTGACAGAAGTCATTTAAATAACTTCATTTAAAATTGATTCCAGGCTGCCTTTGAGTGGCCCTCAAATGTTTGTGTGAAAGCAAGCTCCTAACTTCCAGCAATATACAGCTTGCTGAAGGAAAAAAGCCTCTTAGTATTGGTAACATGACAGAAATGTAAAGTGCATGCTTTTAAAGAACCCCACATGTGGTAATAAAAGTTTAATTACTACTCAAAAATCAATTTTTAAAGAGATCAAAGATTCACCAAAAAACTTAGTAAAAGACATGAAGAGACAGTTCACAAAAAATGATACAAATAACCCTTAAATGAAAAGATGCTCAACTTCACTCATAAGAGAAATACAAATTAAAACAACTGAAATACCATTTCTCATCAGTCAAATTGGCAGAAATCCAAAATCTTGACAACAAACTGTCAGTGATACTGTCTGGAAACAGGCACTCCTATAAGACTGGTAGGAATGCAAAAGAGCACAACCCCTGTGGAAGCGAATTTGTCAATATCTAGCAAGATGTCATATGCACTTACCCTTGGGCCCAGCAAACCCAATCCAGAAATTTACCCTGAAGATACACCTCTAACAATAATAAAATACATGTGCACAGAGTTATTCATTAAAATACTGAGAAAAAACTAAATGTTCACACAAGAAAGATTGCTCAACAAACTACAATACATCCACACAGTAAAGTTCCGTGCATCTGAAAAAGAACAAGGAAGATTTCTAAGAACTGATATGGAGTGATTCTTTCAAGATATGTTAAATGAAAAAGGCAAATGCAGAAGAGTATATATAAAATGTTACTTTTTTGTAAGAAAGAATTTATATATATGATTATCTTTGCAAAGAGAAATACAGGAAAGACAAACTAGAAACCAATAAATTGGTTACCTACAAGAAACAAGAACAGGGTTAAAGGGATAGGAAGAGAATGAAACTTCCCTGAATATACCTTTTATAGTTTTGACTTTTGAACCATTTTAATCATTTACACACATTAAAAAAATAAGATTAAATCCAAGAGGATAGGTTTCTCCCTATCCTTGAATACAAAATTGTTACAAACAAATACAAATGAACCTAATTGTATAGAATATTGATATAACCACACAGAAGAAAAAGAAGAATCCAAGAAAATTTTTAACAATACTTTCATTGTATGCTCTAAGGACAAAAAAAAAATGAAAAAGAAATCTCGAGTTATACTTAGCAACTCTGTTTTTAGTGGTAATATTGTTATGACAATTGCAAAGGTATTTGGTGTCTATGGTAGGATTTAGCAAGTTAGTCATTGATGTTGCTGGGGTGGGGACCAGGGTTCTCACTATGGAGAAAGGAGATACGAATAAAGAGGAGAGGAAGGAGAAGAAACTCATTAGTGTTTAGAGATTTTTGTGTGTGCTTGTGTAGTTCAATATATAGATAGCTATGTCCCCTGAAATAGCCTGGAAGCAAGAAAATCTCAGTAGCAAGGTGCTCACATGGCACCCAGATCTTGGTTTCTAGATACCAATCCCCACTGAAACTTCTCCTTGGAGAAACTGCTGATCCAACAGCTGAGGGGGGAGAAAGCACAGGTGAACCTGGATCATACTTTTGTATCAGAAAGTAAGGAGATTCACAAAAACTAATGGAGACAAGTCAAAAAGACAGGCATCAGCTTAAAGAGGCTCCCACTGGCCAATTTTGGAACAATTAGAACTTCGAAGTGAATGACAGGAATAAAACATTAAATTTAAAAAATCCACTAGTCCATACTAATAGAAAAAAAACAAAACTTTTAAAAAAGTGTGAGTGCAACAGAATGAATCTATCTTGGAAACGTTATACTAAGTGAAAGAAGCCAGACTTAATAGATATCATCTGATTCCATTTTTATATGAAGTCCTAGAATAAGCAGTATTAATGTGTGGTGATAGTAATTAGTATCTGGGTGGTGAACATGATGTAATCTATGCAGAAATAGAAGTATAATGATGTACACCTGAAATTTATACAATGTTATAAACCAATGTTACTGCAACAAATAAAAAATTTAAAAAAAATAAATTGATTACAAACCTGTAAAAAAAAAAAAAAGAAATTAGATCAGTGGTTGCTTCAGGAGGAGATGGATTGACTAGGAAGGGGCGTAAGGGAACTTATGGAAATGTTCTATTTTCATATTGGTCTGAATTGTTTGTGTGCATTCATCAAAACTGATTGAATACTTAAGCTTTATATGCATTTCAGCGCATATGGATTACCTCTCAATTAAAAATTATTTTTTAAATGTAATGTGGGGAAAGGGGAAAGCTCTTCTTTACAAAAGAATGCTAACTAAAGGGACCGGCCTGGTGGTGTAGTGGTTAAGTTCACGTGCTCCACTTCTGCGGCCAGGGGTTCACGGCTTCGGATCCCAGGCGTGGACCTATACACCGCTCATCGAGGCATGCTGTGGAGGTGTCCCATATACAAAAAATAGAGGAATATGGGCACAGATGTTAGCTCAGGGCTAATCTTCCTCACCAAAAATAAAAAAAAAAGAATGCCAACTAAAAATGTACTAAGAATGATAGAAATAGAAAAATCACCACTTTATAACCACCACAGTGATAATTAATTGAGAATCATCAATGGATGCTAAAACCATTGACTGAAAGTTTGTTTGGAGAACAGGATATTCCACAGTATCAAAAGCATCTCCCCAGCAATTATCTATTAATTACAAAGGGAATTACAATGGAGAAATCTGGCAGACGCTACCTCAATCAAAGATTAATATCAGAAAGGGGGCACACTGAATTTGCGACAACATGGATGGACCTGACTTATTATGCTGAGCGAAATAAGTCAGGCAGAGAAAGACAAATACTGTATGATTTCATTCATATGTGGAAGATAAACAAACACTTAGATAAGGAGAACAGATTGGAGGAGAAGGGGGTTGGGGGAGGGCAAAAGAGTGATGGATAAAAACTAGACTATTGGTGGTGAATACGATGCAGGCTACACAGAAACTGAAATATAATAATGTACACCTGAAATATACATAATGTTATAAGCCAATATGACCTCAATAAAATAATTTTAAAAATTAGAAAAAGGGACACACTGAAATCATGTGACTCATGATTTCATGAGTCACATAATGCTCTCTGAAATAAATAATGCTCTCTGAAAAGGACACATCACATGTAATATTCCTGCCAATAATATTAACCTGAATTCAAACATGAGGAACCTATGAAAGACACTTGGCAAAACTAAGGTCTTGCACTCTTTTTAAATGTCAGTGTCATGAAAGAAAAAAAAAAGACTGAGGGACTGTTCTAGAGTAAAGGAAAGTAAAGAGACATGACAACTAAATGCAATGTGTGATCCTTCGTTAGATCCTGGATCAATTTTTGTAAAAGCTATAAAGGACATTATCAGGATGATTAAGAAATTGTAGCTATGGAGTAATAATATTATTATATCAATGTGAAATTTCCTGAATGTGACAGTTTTACTGTAGTGATATAGGAGAATGTCCTTGTTCTTAGGAGATAGATACATGATGGATGTATTTATGGGTGAAGTGTCATGTCTGCAAGCAACTCACAGATGGTTTCAAAAAATATACCACACACACACACATATATCACATATATATCAAGTGATTTGGTGTCTGTGTCTGCATTTATATATAAAATATATAACAGAGAGAGAGTGTGGCAAAATGTTAACAGTCAATGGATATCTGACTGAAGGGTTTATGGTTGCTTATTGTGCTGTTGCAATTTTTCTGTGGGTTTGAAATTTTTTTAAATAAAAAGTTGATTTTAAAAAGCAATATTGGGCCGGCCCCATGGCTTAGCGGTTAAGTGCGTGCGCTCCGCTGCTGGCAGCCCGGGTTCGGATCCTGGGCACGCACCGATGCACCACTTCTCTGGCCACGCTGAGGCCGCGTCCCACATACAGCAACTAAAAGGATGTGCAACTATGACATACAACTATCTACTGGGGCTTTGGGGGGAAAATAAATAAATAAATAAAATTAAAAAAAAAAAAGAAAAAAAATACTTTAAAAAAAAAAACAATATTCATTGAACCTTAAAAAGGGCCAAAATTTTAACTTTACAAAAAAAGAGTTAGGAGATGAAAGGGGAAGTGGTAATCTGATGTAGAAAGAACATAATCATTTTACTGAACTGAGAATTCGTGAGTTACAGCAAAACCTCAAAAGAACACACTCCATGATAATGACGTTTTGAGTATAACATGATTGCCACGATTGGCTACCAGACCCCCTGACACTCTTGAATACCACCCTTATCTCTTCTTCTACATCACAATAATGTGATACTGCATTTTACATAATTATATACAACTACATATTTACATTTTACACTATTATAATGCTATAACTTATAGCATGATGCCATCTCAATAAGATGAAACCTAGAAAGTCCAGAAATAGAAATGTTTTGGTAACTTATCAGGGCCACACATGTTGAAATTGCCAAGAGATGAGAGACGGCTAGGTGGCATGGAAGGAGCTCAAATGACACAGAAGGACAGATGTGCAGGGCAATAACAACTTGTCTCTGAGGCCCACATAGCCATTTGTAAAATGAGGTTTAACTATTCACTTAGACTCACAGCAGAGAAATTGAGCATTACCTAGGGGTAATAAACCTGAACAACTTTAATAACCTTACAAGTAAATCAAACTGAACAGCCTCCTCCTCATTCTCTCATCTCAAATACCAGTATGCCCAAAGGTCCTCCTAGTCACTCAAGCCAGATACCTGAGAGTTACCCTAGATTTCTCTCACCCTCCGCCTCACATGCCATCAGCCATGAAGTCCTATAGATTCTGCCTCCCTGAAATCACTGTAGATGCAAATCCTTGACCATTGTTTCCAGTGGGACTGCTGAAACAGAACCACACATGCGTCCCTGTGGCACACAGTCACTTGTTCAACATATATAAGTGTGTTAATATTATTAGAACTTTCTCTGAGATATAGGGGCCTCCCGTGGATCATTGAGTAACAAAAAGGACAAAAGCCAGCCTGGTTCACAGCTGTAGCAGACATTACTAGTCCATCCCCTAAGATCTGGTTTCCCTTCCTTCTAATGGAGTAGAATCCTTGATTTTTAACTATGTACTTTGCCTCTCAGAATAATAACTATATTTCTTAGCCTCCGTTGTGGCTGTGTATGGCCATGTGACTAAGTTCCGTCTAATGGGATATAAATAGAAGTGGTGACTAATTTCCTGGAAGAGTTCTTAAAGGAAAATATGCTCTTTTTCCCTTTCCCCCTTCCTACTGACTAGAATGTAGATGTGCTAGCTGCAGCTGTAGCTAGAGCAGCTATCTTGGATTATGCTATAGGAACTGTATGTTGAGAATGGAAAATCAACAAGATAGTAAGAGGCAGAGTTCCTGATGATCATAAAGTTGCCGTACCAGCTTTGGACTGCATAAATTTATAGGAGAGAAAATAAATTTCTGTCTCCTTTAAGTCACTACTATTTTAAGACTTCTGCATTCATAGACAAACTTAATTCTACCAAATACAACAGCACCTTCACATGTTTTATTGGCCTCATGATTTCTGTGGGCATAAAGTGAGTAGACAATTTGATGACCTAAGTTAGATATCAGCAAACTTTTTCTCTAAAGGGACAGATAATATTTTGGGCTTTGTGTGACATATAGTTCTCTGTTGCAGTTACTCAGCTCTTCCACTGTAGCACTAAAGCAGCCATAGAACATATGTAAATAAGTGGGCGTGGCTGTATTCCAGTAAAATTTTATTCTCAACAACAGGCAGTAGGCCAGATCTGGCCTAAGGGCCATAATTTGCTGACCTGTAAACTAAGCTTAAAGGTGTATATTTGAAAGTGCTTCTGTATATCAAAATCTCCTCCATTCACAATATTTCAAAATTTCACATATACCGCTGTATTAGTTTCCTAGGAGTGACATAACAAACTACAACAAACTAAATGGCTTAAAACAACAGAAATTTATTCTCTCACAGTTCTAGAGGCTAGAAGTCCAAAATCAAGGTGTCAGCAGGGCCACATTCCCTCTGAAGACTCTCAGGAAGTATCTTTCCCTGCCTCTTCCTAGTTTCTGGTGGCTCCCAGCAATCCTTGGCTTATAGCTGCATCACTTCAAAATCTCTGCCTCAGTCTTCACATGACCCTCTTCTGTGTGTCTCTGTGTCCTCTCTTCTTTTTCTAGAGACATTGGCTTTAAGGCCCACCCTAAATCCAGTAGGGTATCATCTCAGGATCCTTAACTAATTATATTTGCAAAGACTTTATTTCCAAATAAGGTCACATTCTGAGCTTCTGGGTAGACACGAATTTTGAGGGGACACTGTTCCACCAACTAAACCCCCCCATCACCATAACAACTGTAGCTGCACCTGTGACCAGAAGCCCCAGGAACTTCACTAACACCTGCGAATGGAGGCCCCAGGAGCCTAGGCAGCCCATGCTCCCAGAGGCTCCAGGAACCACTGCAGGGCCTGCAACTGGAGGCTCCAGGAGCTGTGACAGTACCTGTGACCAGCCCCCTACCCCTTTCCTGGAAGCAGTGCCTTCAACCCCAGCACTGCCAGCAGTGGGGGCTGCATCCAAGACCCCAGTACCCCCAGCAGTGACAGCAGTTCCCATGACCTGAGGTTCCAGGAGCCATGCCAGCACCTGAGACCAGAGGCTTCAGGAATGCCAGCAGTGCTCAAAACCCAGGTACAACTCCCCTTGTGGTGGTGGCAGTGTTGCCCACAACCCTGGCCCACCCAGCAGCAATGGTGACACCGACAAACCCAGCAACCCTAGCAGCAGTGGTGCCAGCAATCCCAGAAAACCTGGGAGCAAGACATGGCAGCAGCTCCCAAGCCCATGGAGAGCCTGTGCAGAGCCAGGTAACAGCAATAGCAGAGCCCATGACCCCAGTTCCCCCCAACTGCAGTAGCACCTGCAACATTGGCACCCCTCACATGTAGCAGTGGCATCTGCAGACCCAGAAAACCTGGACATGGTGGAGGTGCCCATGACCCCAGCTCCCACCCTACTCTCCCCATCCCCCCACCACAGTGGGGCAACCTGTGACCTAGGCATCCACAGAAGCAGCAGAGGTGCTCAACAGCCTGGTACTCCAGTGGCAACACCCATGACAACAGCGACATCATAAGCAGCAAGGCACCAGCCACCTCAGAGTCACAAAAGCACAAGGGCACTGACAACTCTTCTGGCAGAGGCAGTGGAGATTGGAAAGTGTGGGCTCTCAAATATAACAAGAAGCAGCTCAGAATCAGGGTAAGCAAAGCCTTACCCAAATAAGAAAGGTGTTTACTACCACATATGCACTGGCAGAGGAACAACTCATCAAGCACTGTGAAAAATTACAGTAACATAGTATCACAAAAAGAAAATGACAACACTCCAGAAACCAAACTTGAAGTCATGGAAGCTGTGGTCTATCTGACAGAGAATTCAAAATAGCTGTCATGAAGAAACTCAATGAGTTACAAGAAAACTCTGAAAGACAGTTCAGTGAGCTCAGGAATAAAAGTAATGAACATAAGGAGTACTTTAAAAGAGATTGAAACACTAAAAAAGAACCAAACAGAAATTCTAAAGCTGAAGAAAAACAATAAATGAGATGAAAAATAAGGTAGAAAGCATTGAAAATAGAGCAGACCATATGGAAGAGAGAATTAGTGAGCTCGAAGATAGATATCTAGAAATGATTCAGGTGGAAGAGCATAGAGACCTAAGATTTTTTAAAAATAGAGAATTCTACAAGAAATATCCAACTCAATTAGGAAAAGCAACGTAAGGATAATGGGTATCCCAGAAGGAGAAGAGAGAGTGAAGGAAGCTGAGAGCTTATTTCAAGAAATAATAGTTGAGAACTTCCCAAACCTGAGGAAGGAACTGGATATGCAAATCCATTAAGCTAATAGAACACCTAATTATCTCAATGCAAAAAGACTTTCTCCAAGGCACACTATATTAAAACTATCAAAAGTCAATGACAAAGAAAGGCCATTAAGGAAGCCAGAGAGAAGAAAACAATAAGCTACATAGAAACCCTCTCAGAAATCCTCCCTATATCAATAATCATCCTAAATATAAATGGATTGAATCACCAATCAAAAGACACAGAGTGGCTAGATGAATTAAAAAACAAGACCCAACAATATGCTGCCTCCAGGAGACCCATCTCAGTTCAGAAGAAAAACATAGGCTCAAAATGAAGGGATGGAAGGTGATAATCCAACCAAATGGCAACCAAAACAAAGTGGGTGCACCCATACTTACATTAAACAAAATAGACTTCAAGCCAAAAAAGATAACAAGAGACAAAGAAGGACATTATATAATGATAAAGAGGACAATCCACCAGGAAGACATAACATTTATTAATGTATATGCACCAAAGTATATAAAGCAACTAGTAACAGAGCTAAAGGAAGAAATTGACAGCAGCATAATAATAGTAGGGGACTCTAATACCCTCGCTTACATCAATGGATAGATCATCCAGACAGAGAGTCAACAAGGAAACATTGGCTTTACATGAAACACTAGACCATATGGACTTAACAGACATATATAGAACATTCCATCCAAAAGCAATAGAATACACATTCTTCTGAAGTGCACATGGAACATTCTCAAAGATAGACCAATGTTGGGAAACAAAACAAGTCTCAATAAATTTAAGAAGATTAAAATCATATCAAGCATCTTTTCTGAATACAGTGGTATGAAACTAGAAATCAACTACAAGAAGAATGCTGGAAAAGTCACAAATTTGTGGAAATTAAACAACATGCTACTGAACAACTATTGGATCAATGAAGAAATCAAAAAATACCGGAGACAAATGAAAATGAAAACACAACATACCAAAACTTATGAGATGCAGCAAAAGTGGTACTAAGAGGGAAGTTTATAGCAATACAGGCCTACATCAAGAAACAAGAAAAATCTCAAACAAACAATCTAACACTACACCTAAAATAACTAGAAAAATAGGAACAAGTGAAGCCCAAAGTCTGTAGAAGGAAGGAAATAATAAAAATCTGAGCAGAAATAAGTGAAATAGAGACTAAAAGAACAATAGAAAAGATCAGTGAAACTAGGAGCTGGTTCTTTGAAAAGATAAACAAAATTGACAAACCTTATCTAGACTGACTAAGAAAAAAGAAAAGAAGACTCAAATAATAAAATCAGAAATGAAACAGGAGCAATTACAACAAATACCACAGAAATAATAAGGGTTATAAGAGAATACTATGAAAAGCTACACACCACTTAATTGGATAACCTAGAGGAAATGTATAAGTTCTTAGAATCATACAACCTCCCAAAACTGAATCTAGAAGAAATAGAGAATCTGAATAGACCAATCACTAGTAAAGAGATTTAAACAGTAATCAAAAATCTCCCAAAAAACAAAAGTCCAGGACCAGGCAGCTTCTATGGTGAATGCTACCAAACATTCAAAAAAGATTTAATACCTATCCTTCTCAAACTCCTCCAAAAAATTGAAGAGGATGAGATGCTTCCTAATTCATTTTACAAGACCAACGTTACCCTGATACGAAAACCAGACAAGGAGACCACAGAAAAAGAAAACAATAGGCCTATCACCGATGAACATAGATGCAAAAATCCTTAACAAAATTTTGGCAAATTGGATACAACAATACATTAAATGGATTCATACACCACGATCAAGTGGGATTTATCCCGGGGATGCAGGATGGTTCAACATCCACAAATAAATTATTGTGATACACTACATTAACAAAATGAAAAATAAGAATCACATGATCATCTCAATAGACACAGAGAAAGCATTTGACAAGATTCAACATCCATTTATGATAAAAACTCTGAATATAATTGGTATAGAAGGAAAGTACCTCAACATAATAAAGGCCATATATGACAAAACCACAACTAACACCAAACTCAACAGTGAGAAACTGAAAGCTATCCCTCTAAGAACAGGAACAAGACAAGAATGCCCACTCTCACAACTCTTATTTAAGTAGTATTGGAAGTCCTAGCAAGAGCAATTAGGCAAGAAAAAGAAATAAAAGTTATCCAAATTGGAAAGGAGAAAGTAAAATTGTAACTAATTGTGAATGACATGATTTTAATACATAGAAAACCCAAAAGAATCCACTGAAAAAACTATTAGATATAATTAATGAATACGGTAAAGTTTCAGGATACAAAATCAACATAAAAAAAATCAGTTGCATTTCTATACACTAACAACAAACTAGCAGAAAAGGAAACCAAGGGGACTCACCTGTAGCTTGCTACAGCATCACATCCCAAACTGCAATTCCTCTGCTATTCCTGAATAAACTCAATTTCTGTTAAAAAAAAAAAAAAAAAAAAAACTGGGGCCAGCCCGATGGTGCAGCAGTTAAGTGCACATGCTCCACTTCGGCAGCCCGGGGTTTGAAGGTTCAGACCCCGGTGTGCACCAACACACCACTTGTCAAGCCATGCTGTGGCGGTGTCCCATATAAAGTAGAGGAAGATGGGCAGGGATGTTAGCCCAGGGCCAATCTTCCTCAGCAAAAAAGAGGAGGATTGGCATCCGATGTTAGCTCAGGGCTAATCTTCCTCACAAAAAAAAAAAACAGAAATCAAGAACACAATCCCATTTATGATCACAACAAAAAGAATAAAATACCTAGGAATAAATTTAACCAAGAAAGTGAAAGACCTGTACACTGAAACCTGTAAGACAATGTTGAAAGAAATTTAAGAAGACATAAAGAAATAAAGATATTCTGTGCTTATGGATTGGAAGAATTAACATTGTAAAAATGTCCATATTACCTAAAGCAATCTACAGATTCAATGCAATCCCAAGCAGAATCCCGACATTTTTCACAAAGCGTCCTAAAATTTATATGGAACAACGAAAGACCCTGAACAGCCAAAGCAATCCTGAGGAAAAAGAATAAAGGTGGAGGTATCACTCTCCCTGACTTCAAAATATACTACAAAGCTATAGTAATCAAAACAGCATGGTACTGGCAGAAAAACAGACACACAGATCAATGGAACAGAACTGAAAGCCCAGAAATAAACCCACACATTTATGGAAAGCTAATTGTCAACTAAAAAGCCAAAAACAGACATTTTGCCAAAGAAGATATACAGATGGCCAACAGGCACATGAAAAGATGTTCAACATCACTAATTATTAGGGAAATGCAAATCAAAACCACAATGAGATATCATCTCATGCCCATCAGAATGGCTATTATTAAAAAGACAAGAAATAACAAGTGTTGGAGAGAATTTGGAGAAAAAGGAAACTTTGTACACTGCTGGTGGGAATGTAAATTTTTGCAGCCACTAAGAAAAACAGTATGGAGATTCCTCAAAAAATTAAAAATAGAAGTACCATATGATCCAGCTATTCCACTTCTAGGTATTTATCCAAAGAACACAAAAACACTAATTCAAAAAGATATATATACCCTTATGTTCATTGCAGCATTATTCACAACAGCCAAGACGTGGAAGCAACCTGAGTGCGCATCAACAGATGAATGGATAAAGATGTGGTATGTATATATACAATGGAATACTACCCAGCCATAAAAAAGATGAAATCTTGCCATTTGCAAAAACATGGATGGACTTTAAGGGTATTAATGCTAAGCAAAATAAGTCAGAAAGAGAAAGACAATTATCATATGATTTCACTCATATATGGAAGATAAACAAAGAAACAAACACATAGATACAGCAAACAGATTGGTGGTTACCAGAGGACAAGGAGTTGAGGGGAGGTCGAAAGTGGTAAAGGAGCACATGTGTACAGTGACAGATGGCAACTAGACTTTTGGTGGTGAACATGAGTTAGTCTATACAGAAGTTGAAACATAATGATATACACCTGGAATTTATATGTTATAACCCAATTTTACCTCAATAAAATAAATAAACACAATTTTACTTGTCAATTTTAACTCAGTAAAGCTGCTGAGGAGGGGAAATGGCTCACCTGAGTAGGTCAGGCTCACCTGGATAGTCTCCCTTTTGATTAACTCAAAGTCAACTGTAACCTAATCAAGGACAGGGTTATGCCACCATATTCACAGATTCCTCCCACCCTCAAGGCTAAGGGATTATACAATGCATATACACCAGGGCACAGGAATCTTGGAGGTCATCTTAGAATTCTGCCTATCACAGGAGCTATTGAGGATTTAGGCAGGGGAGTAACATGATAAATTTTATTTTTCAAAGAGGTAAAAATCCCTGCCACCAAAGCTATGTCTGGCTGCCTACAGCTCCATCCCTATTCTGCATAAAATATTGGCTAATTGCCAAAGAAAAGTACAATAAACTCTTCTCATTTTATCAGGACTGGAAAAATTGGACAATATCTGACAAAAGCCATGTGAGCTACTGTCCTACCACCAAAAGTGGTTGATTGCAATCAAACTCTTTAGATCTAGCTTTACATTTAGTTCACTTTATAGAATAGAGGGCAAGAAATTACAGAATGTACATTTTCTGTCTCATTAGGAGGTTCAGGAAATACCCACGTGTATAGCTTCTCCACCCCTGCCAATGTAGGAGGTGTTCATAGCTGTTTGGGATGAGGTCAAGATGTGCATGGTTCATTTGGACACAAAGAAGCTGCTGCCTTGGTTTCTCACTGGTCTTTCATATCATTCCAGTCACACAGGCCCAAGGCCTACACACTAACTCACAGCTCTCCCAATCCATGGGCAGGCTCACAGATCAGTGGTTTCACAGTAAACTCAACTAATTGCTAGCATTCCACAATTTATCTTATCTCAGTATGTTTCCAAGGAATAATAACTGCTATGAGAAGGTAGATCCAAGGTTATCCTCCTAGGCAAAGCAAGGTCTGTGGGAAGGGATCCAGATCTGATATTAACATTCTCTTTACATTATCAATTAGGAAAAACTGGACTTCCGTCTACAAGACTGAAGAGGGAATAATCACCAGACATGAAGACCATCCAGATGGGGACAAAACTGGGCTTTTAGAGCAAAGAGATCCCAGAAATATAGTTACAATTACAAACACAAGAAAGCTTAAAAACAAAACTCCTAATTTATATTCTTAGGGATATTTAAGAGAGAACGTTAATAAAATAAGGGGAGTGACTCATTAAAAAGGCGACCTGAAAATAAGAAACTTCTGAGAAATTAATTTACTTTTCTGCAATCTAAAAAGCAATGACAGCCAAAATAGAATTAGCTAAAGACATCTTCAGGAATTCTCTCAAAACTCAGAGGAAAAAATAAAAGAGACAGAAAGTATAAAATAGAAGATAAGAAATATGTTGGCTAGAGCCAAGAGAGTTAATATGCATCCATAAATGCTCTCTGAATAGCAAAACTACCTACTTAAAATCAAGTTAATCAAATCACTCCATAAGGCACAAAATGAATGTTTGCAGATGCAGAAAATTTTGTACTAAAATATATACAAATTACTCTGGTGCACAGATGAATATCACAAGGCACAAGCGGAAGCAATGAAAAGCTACCGTTAAAGGTGTTGTTTCTAATACCATAACAATTCTCTCCACATCAGTTGGTATTCGCTGTATTCTAATCAAAGTTAGAAAGTAAAGTGACAGCAAGAGCACAGAGTTTGTCCATAAAAGCAGGACTAGTAATTTGGAACAGAAAGTAAAAATATTAGAGAATTGGGAATAGGATTCTCTTCCTTTACTGTTAATTCAATTTGGTTGTTTCAGCAGTGAAATTATTTTGGAAGGATAGTGCATACACACAAAAATGCAAAAGATCCACAAGAATGGCTTAACAGGCAGACAACAATAAATGCTGGTGAGGAGGTGAAACAACCAGAACACTCATACTTTGCTAGTGAAACTGTAAACTGGTAGAACCATTTTGGAGAACTGTTTGGCAGTTTCTTATAAAGCTAAAATCTACCCACTCTGTGACCCAGCAATTTCACTCCTGGAGGTTTACCTGAGAGAAATGAAAGCATATGTACACAAAAATATTTGTACATAAATGTTCACAGAAATTTATTCATAATAGCCAAACCCAGAAAGAAGCTAAATGTCTATCAGCAGTGTAGAATATGACTCAGCAAGAAAAAGGAATACACTGCTGATATAGCAACAACGAAGCTGAATCTCAAAAACATTTTTTGGAGTGAAATAAGCCAGATACAAAGAAATCCATACTGTATGATTCCATTTATAAAGTACAGGAACACGGAAAACTAATCCATAATAACAAAAGTCAGAAAGTGGTAGCTTGAGGTCGGGGGGATGGGAGGCTAGGAAATAAGGGAACTTTCTGAGGTGATGGAAATGTTCTATATCTTGTTTTAGTGATGGTTACATAGGTATATACAACTGTCGAGACTCATTTAACTGAACACTTTTGATCTGTACATTTTATTGTATGTAGACAGAAAAGCATATGAAAGGACGTGTATTTTTTAAATTCACGTTGACACAGAAGCAGCCCTCAGATGTAATAAATGAATTAGAAAATTTACTAATATTGTTGATACAGAATGCATTTTTTACATGTGTACCACTTAGTCTAATGATAATTCAAGCAAAGTTTGTTTAGAGATAAAAAGGAAAAACTTCAGAGATATAAAGGAAAAGTAGAGTATGAAGGCAGAGGTTTTACTAGTCACGGTTAGTTTAATAGATTCAAAACTTGCAAACCATTTACATAATATAAAAATGAGTAATGGATCACTTAATAAAATAAAATCTATAAAAAGGTGTGATAAGAAAACCTACATACAGAAGTGATTTAAAAATACTGAAAAGGTGTTATAACTGCACCAAAAATCTTTAACATAAATAATTCTGGATTGTTTTTGAAGAGGAAATACCAGATAGTACATAGATATCTAAAGAGAAAAAATAATGACATGTTTTAAGGCTTTAAGAAACAAAATGTACAAATATTTTATTTGCCAAGGGCTAATAAAATAGTAGGTTATAAATTACATTAATCATCTGAAAAATTCCTGTGCATTTCAAAGCCTTAAAAAGATGCAAATATATATATTTTCAACTTATGCAAAATCTGAGTTCTTCAAGACCTTCTTCAAGAAGGTTCTTCAAGAGAAAAGAGGAGAAACTATAAAGGAAAAAAGAAATGCAAGAAGAGAGGGAGAAAGAAAGGAGGGAGGGAAGGAGAAAATGAAGAAAAGTAGGGTAGAAAGGAATTTCTCTGTGCTAAAGAAAGACTAGAATCTCAGGACAAAAGGATTCACTAAACTTGGCTGGAACAGGAAACTAAGAGACAGGGTGGTTGAAGCATAATGGCTAAAGGGGAGATTTACACAAAATGAGTTGGAGAAGTAAGCACAGATGTTATGGCAGCTACTTTGCAATACCTAACACAATCTCCATTCCCAACCCCCTTCTCCTTTGCCTCCCTCCAATACAGAGGTGGAGATTCTGTGTACGCATCTTCCCAGCCTTTCTTGAACCCGAGTCTTTAAAAGGTGGCCATGTGGCATAGTTCTGGCCAAGGAGACATAAGCAGAAGTGTTTGCTTCCTTGATAAAAATACAGATAGGCTGATGCTCCCCTTCCATCTTCTTCTGCCATGACCTCAAATGTGCTGCCTGGTACCACTGCAGCCATCTTGCAACCATGAAGTGACAAGCCAAAATGCTAAGGTTGTCAGATGAAAGACAGAAAGCATGTGGCTCCTTGATGACATTGTTGAGCCCCTCATTAGCCTTGGACTGCCAGCCTCTAGGCATTCTGTTTCCTGAGACAAACTCCTAAGAACCTCTATTTATTTAACTGACTTGTTGACATACATTCTGCTTCATGCAGCAAAAGCACTCCTAACTGATACAACCTTGTAGGCTGTATTAAGGAGCTTGAAATTTATTCAAGTGCAGTGGGAAGCAATTAGGACTTTTAAGCAAGGAAATGGAATGATCCAGTGTGCATATTCTGACTGCTGTGTGGAGAACAAGTTGGAGAGAAACAAGAATGGAAGCAAAAAGTCAAGTGAAGATACAATTGCATTAGTCTAGGTCAGAAAGGATGGTAGCTTGGGCTAGGATGGTGGTAGTGGAGATGGAGAGAGGTAGATGGACTCAATAAATATTTTGGAAGTAGAAATGACAATACTTATGAAGGGGAAAGAAGGGGAGTGTAATCCAGGATGTGCCTGACCAACCGAGTGCATGATGATGCCTTTGAGAGAAGGAGGAAAGACTGATGGAGGAGAAAGGTTAGGGGATGAAGAGCTCAGTTTGGACATGTTAAGGTTGTGATGTCTGTGATAATATCCAAGCCAAGTAGGTATGTCAGTATATAAGTCTGGAGTTCAAAGGAGAGGTTTGGGCTGGACATATAAATTTGAGAATAATCAACATGGAGAAGGGATCATGTCACCTAGAGTAAGAGTGTTGAGAGAGAAGAGGGCTCAGGACTAGGCCCTGGAGTACTGCCAAATTTAGAGATTGGGCAGAAACATAGTAGAACTGTTGGACAATATCCAGAACTAATTTGAGGTTTATGAGATAAACTTCCTGAAACCAGTCTGCCCATTGTGTGGGTTTTTCCCTTGGGTTTTTCCCTCCAGCTGTGTTAAAGTACTTAAGAGTAGACAGGGAGAAAGTGAACAATGATTTTATCTCAAGTTGGAGTTTTACTAGTGTAACAGGATATTTGACTGGGACTCTTTCTGCCTTGGTTTTAACTGAGGAACCAATACAATAAATATCAAGATACCAAAGTGAGTATGAGATAGATTCTCCCCTTCAGCATCCCCTGTGTGAAGAGAAAGAACAGCTGACAAGTGGAGAGGAGATGAACTGGAAAAGAATAGAAGGGAAAAAGAGCATGGCCACTCCCCACACTGCCGGATTCAAGCCCAAAAACAGATCTGAGCTGATAAAGTGAAGAAGAAAACAATCCTTATATGATTAAATTTGCCCAAGAGGACCCAATATAATTTGTGCAGCCAGACTTCAGACTATTAAATTTTTGCAGACATTACTTATCACATGTTTTTGTGGTCTAGGTTTTATCAAAAAGTATTAATAAACTAAACTATCAAGGACAAAATCAGGTTAGTAGGCCTTTGTAGTTTTAAAATCCCACCTCTCAGAGAATAGTGATGGGGAGGAAGAAAAGGGGCTTCTGAGCTGCTGGAAATTTTCTATTTCTTGATCTGGATGCTGAGTACCTGGGTGTGTTCAGTTTCTGAAAATTCAGTGCGATGTACACTTATGATATGTACACTTTTCTATATATATGTTATGATTTAGTGAAACATTTTTAAAAAGTGATTAAAATCTCAGTCTCACTCCTGTCTGTTCCCATTCTTCCTTGAGAGGTATTTGGCAAAAATATGGAGAGCCTCACTGACAGGCAGAATCTCTAACCTTGGGCCTTTCTGGAAATGTGTCCAAAGGGAATTACCAGATGCTTGAGGAAAGATTCACATGTAGTGATATGTTTGCTGGGAAATACTCTAAATGTCCAACAATGGGGAATCAAAAAATAAATTATGGACTTCTAGTTTCCAATCCAGCATATAGAAGCTTAGAAGTCATCACTCCTGCCCTCACAACAAGAAAAAAGCTGAACAAACTAAAAATCAACAATTCTTCTTAGGTCCTTCAGAGAATTGAGATCATAGGGCAAACTACTGTCTCAAAGATTGGAGAGAGAAACAAGTGGATACAGAGAATCACAACTTACCAGAGCAGAAGCCCAAGAGGAGAGACCTACAAGTTCCAAGTTCCGTTTACACAGTCCATCTTTCAGCAAGAAATTACAAAGCATAGTAAATGCACACACACACAGACACAGACACACACACACACACACACACACAGAGTTTGAAGAGACAGAGCAAGCATTAGAACCAGACTCTAACATGGCAGATATGTCAGGATTATCAGACAAGTAATTTAAAACAACTGTTTAATATGTGAAGGGTTCTAATTGAAAAAGTGGACAACATACAAGAACAGAAGGGTAATATAAGCAGAGAGAAGGAAACTCTAAGAAAGAATCAAAAAGAAATGCTAGAAATTTAAAACATTGTAACAGAAATGAAGAATGCCTTTGATGGGCTCATCAATACACTGGACATAGCTTAGGAAAGAATCAGTGAACTTGAATAAATGTCAATAGAAATTTCCAAAACTGAAATATAAAGACAAGAAAGAATGAAAAAGACAGAACAGAGTATCCAAAAATTGTGGGACAATTATAAAAGGTATAACGTGTGTAATGGGAATAAGCAAGAATAGAGTGGGATAAAATATTTAAATGTTGAAAGAAAAAAGCACAAACATAGAATTCTATATACAGCAAAAGTATCCTTCCAAAGTGAAGGTGAAATAAAGACTTTCTCAAACAAACAAAAATTGAGAGAATTTGTTGCTAGTAGACCTGGCTTGCAAGAAATGTTAAAAGAAATGCTTCAAAAAGAAGGAAAATGATATAGGTCAGAAACTAAAATGTACATAAAGAAAGGAAAGCATTAGAGAAGGAATAAATGAAGGTAAAAGAAAATATTTTATTTTTCTTATACTTAATTGATCTAACAGATAACAGTTTGTTCACGTGATTATAGCTTATAGATAAGTTAAATGAATGACAACAATTTTAGGAACCAGAGGGAGAAATCTGGAATTCCTGAGCATCAAAATCCATAAGGGAAAAACTGATAGAACTGCAAGGAGAAATAGATGAATCCATTATTATGGTTGGAGACTTCAACCCCTCTCTGTCAGCAATTGACGGATCCAGCCAGGCAGAAAATCACTAAAGACATAGTTGAACTGAACAGCATCATCAACTGGTGGATCAAATTGACATCTATAGAATACTTCATCCAACAACAGCAGAATACATATTCTTCTTAAGCTCACATGGAAATTCACCAAGATTGACCATATTCTCATCCATAAAATATACCTTAACAAATTTAAAAGAATAGAAATCATAAAAAGCATGCTTTCACACCACGATGGAATTACACTTAAAAATGAATAACAGAAAGATCACTAGAAAACTCAAATACTTGGAGATTAAACATCACACTTCTAAATAACAGACTAAAGAAGTCTCAAGATAAATTAAACATTTTGAACTGAATGAAAATATAACTTATCAAAATCTGTGGGATGCAGCAAAAGCTGTGCTTAAAGGGAATTTGCAGCATTGAATGCACACCTTAGGAAAGAAGAAAAATCTTAAATTAATAATCTAAGCTTCCACCTTAGGAAACTGGAAAAAGAAGAGCAAATTAAATCAAAAGTAAGCAGAAGAAAGGGGCCGGCCCGGTGGCGCAAGTGGTTAAGTGCGCGCGCTCCGCTGCGGCGGCCCGGGGTTCGCTGGTTCGGATCCCGGGCGCGCACCGACGCACTGCTTGGTAAGCCATGCTGTGGCGGCGTCCCATATAAAGTGGAGGAAGATAGGCACCGATGTTAGCCCAGGGCCGTCTTCCTCAGCAAAAAAAAAAGAGGAGGATTGGCGGATGTTAGCTCAGGGCTGATCTCCTCAAAAAAAAAAAAAAAAAAAAAAAAGTAAGCAGAAGAAAAGAAATAATAAAAATTAGAGCAGAAATCAATGAAATTGAAACCAGGAAGTCAATAGAGAAAACCAACAAAACCAAAAGCTTGTTCGTTGAAAAGATCAATAAAATTGATAAACCTCTAGCCAAGTTAACTAAGAAAAAAAGAGAACACAAATTACTAGTATCAGAAATGAAAGAGGGGCCATCACTACTTATCCTGTGGACATTAAGAGGATAATAAAGGAATATTATGAAGAATTCTATGCCCAGAAATTGGATAACCTAGATGAAATGGACCAATTTCTTAAGACACAATCTACTAAACTCACACAAGGAGAATTAGATCATCTGAATAGTACTATGTCTATTAAAGAAATTAAAGTAATAATTAATAACCTTCCAAAAAAAACCACTGGTCCAGATAAGTTCACTGGTGAATTCTACCAAACATTCAAGGAAGAAATTATACAAATTCTCTACAATCTCTTCTGGAAAATAGAAGCAAAGGAATACTTCTTAACTCATTCTATCAGGCCAGCATCATCCTAATCGCAAAACCAGATAAAGAAATGGAAAACTACAGATCAATATTTCTCATGAACATAGATGCAAAAGTCTTCAACAAAATATTAGCAAATCAAATCCAACAATGTATAAAAAGAATTATACACCATGACCAAGTGAGATTTATTCTAGTTATGTAAGGATGGTTCAACAGAACCAGAAAAAGCAGTTGACAAAACCAACACTCATTTATGATAAAAACTCTCATCAAGCTAGGAAGAGAGGGGAACTTCCTCAACTTGTTAAAGAACATCTACAAAAAACCTACAGCCAACATCATACTTAATGGTGAGAAACTAGATGCTTTCATGATAAGATCAGGAACAAGACTGTCTCAGGAATGTCTGCTCTCATCATTCCTATTCAGCATCATGCTGGAAGTCCTGGATAATGCACTAGTATCAGACCTGGAAATAAGAGATATACAGATTGGGAAAAAAGAAATAAAACTGTCTTTATCCACAGATGGTAGGATCATCTATGTAGAAATTCCCAAAGAATCAGCCAAAAAACTCCTGGAACTAATAAGTGATTGTAACAAGGTTGCAAGAGACAAGGTTAATATACAACAGTCAATTGCTTTCTTATATACCAGCAATGAACAATTAGAATTTGAAGTTAAAAATGCAGTACTATTCAGGAGAGTGAGAAGACAAGCCACAGACCAGGAGAAAATATTTGCAAAAGACATATCAGATAAAGGACTGGTATGCAAAACATACAAAGAACTCTTAAAACTCAACAGCAAAAAAGTAAACAACCCAATTTAAAAATGGGCCAAAGATCTTAACAGACACTCCACCAAAAAAGATATACAGATGGCAAAGAAACATATGAAAAGATGCCCCACAGCACATGTCACCAGGAAATGCAAATTACAACAATGAGATAGCACTATACACCTATTAGAATGGCCAAAATCCAGAACACTGACAACCCCAAGTGCTGGTGAAGATGTGGAGCAACAGAAACTCTCATTCATTGCTGGTAGAAATGCAAAATGGTACAGCCACTCTAGACAGTTTGGCAGTTTCTTCCAAAACTAAACATGCTCTTACCATATAATCCAGTTATCGTGCTCCTTGGTATTTACCGAAAGTCATTAAAAACTTATGTCCAACACAAAAACTTGCACACAGATGTTTATGGAAGTTCTACTTATAATTGCTAAAACTTGGAAGCAACCAAGCTGTCCTTCAGTAGGTGAATGGATAAACTGTGGTACATCCAGACACTGGAATATTATTCAGCAATGAAAAGAAATGAACTATCAAGCCATGAAAAGACACAGAAGAACCTTAAATGCATATTGCTAAAGTGAAAGAAGCCAATCTGAAAAGGCTACATATTGTATGATTGCAACTGTGACATACTGAAAAAGGCAAAACTATGAAGATAGTAAAATGATCAAAGCTGCCAGGGTGGGAGGGGAGGTTGCCAAGGTTCCCAGGAATAGGTGGATCACAGGGTACTTTTAGGACAATGAAACTATTCTGTATGATACTGTAATGATGGATACATGTCATTAGACATTTGTCAAAACCCATAAAATGTACAACAATGAGAGTGAACCCTAATGTAAACTGTGGACTTTAGTTATTAATAATGTATCAATATTGGCTCATCATTGTAATAAATGTACCACACTAATTCAAGATGTTAATAATAGGGGAAGGGGGCAGGGAGAACATGGGTGAGGGGTATGTGGGAATTGTCCTTTACACTCAGTTTTTCTGTAAACCTAAAATTGCTCAAAAAAATAACACCTATTTATTTGTTTGAAAAGTTTACTTTAAAAAAATAGTGTTTAAGCCATACTGAAACCATGAAAGTATGAAGCCATGAAAAATCATATTGTAGAATATGTGATATGCTGGAAAATGCTTAAGATGGTGTAACCACAGGCCCATTTAGAGCCAGTTCGAACAGACCCCCATCTCTTATCAACAAAGTGATTAAAGATTGTCTTTCATAAAAACTGCAAAGTCACGTAGCCAGGGCATGTGCAAGGGAAGAAATCATGACCTGAAATGACCTCGGAACCAAAGATCTTCCTTCTACGGAACCCAAGGACCGGGCCATGACCGGAACTTGAAAGCCAGACTCTTATCAGAAGTGAGGGGTCCCTCATTCAGGAAGATCTGGTGTTGAAATTCCTTCCCAACTTCATCATAAATGTTTAGAACCTCATCATAAATGTTTAAAACCTTACCATAAATACCTGAATCCCACCAATCAAAACTTGTCCCACCAGCATTTCCGCATGCCAACCTGTTCTCCCTAACCTCTTAAATACTGTCCCAAATCCTGAATTGGAGAGACAGATCTGAGGGCACACGCCCCCTGTCTCCCTGGAGGTCGATCTTGCAGAATAAAGCTGATTTCTGCCCTCAAAGGCTGGTGCCATAATTAATTGCCTTGTTTATGTGCATCAGGCAGAGAACCCCAGTTTTGTGGAGTAACAATGGAATTTTGTAAAGATACAAAATGAAATGGTATGATCTGAATTATCCAAAGAAATATAATGCAAAGGAAAAAAATACCTAAGGGTATGGGAGGTAAAGCTACCTGATATACTGCATTTTATGTCTTTAAAAAAAACATGGATAGGAGTGAGGGGTGGATATCTGTTACATTTTGTACTTTTTGGTGTGTTCAAAATATTTCTTAAAAACTGGAAGGAAATATGCTAAAATATTAATAGTGGCAGGTACCTTGGATGATGAGTCAAGTGCTGATTTTTTTTTGTTTTTTTATTCTTATGTTCTATCAGTTATGATTTACCAAACTCATTCTCTTTGCAAGGCCCTTGCTAAGCACTGTATTACTCCATGAGATTAACAGTTAATGGTGCAGGCTTTGCAGTCAGACAGCCTGTATTTCCATTTACCTCCATTATATTTTAGAGGCTTTTTATTTTGGGGAGATTACCTAACCTCTCTCAGCCTCAATTCCATAATCTGTAATCATAGATCTGTTAGGTAATCCTTGCAAAGTGCTCAACACATGGCAAGGGCTTAACTACTATGACAGTATAACGATGACACTCTATGAGGTAGATTCCATTATTATTCACATTTACAGTTGAAGAAATTGAGGTAGAGGCTTGGAGAGATTGTGACTCACCCAGGTCACTCATCTAGGAATTTGCCCAGCAGGAATGTAAAGCAAGGCAATTTGAATACAAGAGGCATATTAAATTGTTATATTGTGACTCATAAATGGATAAATAAAATGTGGTATATCCATGTAATGGAATATTACTGGGCAATAAAAAGGAACAATGTACTGGTACATGCTACAGCATGGATGCCCTCAAAAATATTATGTAAGTGAAAGGAGCCAGTGACAAAGGACTACATATTAGGTGATTCCATTTATATGAAATGTCCACAATAGGCAAATTTATAGGTAGGAAGTAGATTAGTGATTACTTAGGGCTGAGGTTGGGAGCAGGAAAGAGGGGAAGTAACAGCTAATAGGTAGGAAATTTCTTTTAAGAGGGACAAAAATGTTCCAAAATTGATTGTGGTGATGTTTGCACAACCCTGTGAATATACTAAAAAACATTGAAATAGGTGAATCGTACACTTTAAATGGGCAAATTTATGGTATATGAATTATGTATTAGTCTGCTCAGGCTGCCATAACAAAATGTCACAGGTTAGGTGGCTTGAACAATAGAAATTTATTTTCTCACAGTTCTAGAGGCTAAAAGTCCAAGATGGAGGTTCCATCAGGGTAGGTTTCCAGTGAGATCTCTCTTCCTGGCTTGCAGATGGCTGCCTTCTCCCTGTGTCCTCATATGGCCTTTCTTCTGTGCATGTGCATGCAGAGAGAGAGCTCTCTGGTGTCTCCTCCTCCTCCTATAAGGACACCAATCCCATGACATTAGGGCCCCACCCTCATGACCACATTTAAGCCTAATTACCTCCCAAAGGCTCCATCTCCAAATACCATCAAATTGAGGGTTAGGGCTTCAACATATGAGTTTTGAGAGGACATACTTCAGTCCATAACAAATTGTGTCACAATAAAGCTGTTTTTTAAAAGCATTAGAAAAAAAAATTTTAATGGCCAAGACATGTGAAGAATAATAACAAGTTGGGGGCATTTTTCACTACCAGATATCAAGACTTATTGTGTAGTTACAGTCAGTGGCAAAAGCAGATCATGTGCATCTCTTACCAACTTCACATTCAGTGATGTCACATTGGTAGATTAAAATTGGCCATAGTGGGTGTATTTACACTACAGAAATTGGAAAATGCTGTAAATCAAGGCTTTGTTTTTCAGAGCTGGTTGTTAAACATTTAAAAGCATGCCACTGGTTACAGTAATTAAGACAGTATGGTATTGGCCAAGTATAGAAAATAGGCCAGTGAAATAGAATACAGAGCCAAGAAACAGACCCAGGTACTTATGAACACTTAATTTATGATAAAGAAAGCTCTACAAAGCAATGGGGAAAGGATGATCTTTTCAATAAATGATGCTGTAACAACTGGATATCCATATAGGAAAAAAAAATAATGTTTTTGGTTGGTGTGAAAACCCATTTCACATCATATACAAAAATCAGCTCCAGATGTATTATAGATCTAAATATGAAAGGCAAAACAATAAAACTTCTAGAAGATACTATAGGAGAATATCTTTATGACCTCAGAAAAGAAAAACACTTTTTAAAAAAGACCCAAAAAGTACTATGCAAAAGATTGACAAATTGGACTATAATAAAATTAAGAACTTTCTTCATCAAAAGACATTATCAAGAGACAGGTAACATAGTAGGAGATGATATTTGCAATATATAAAACTGATAAAGAAACATCAACGAGGCTGGCCCGGTGGCGCAAGCAATTAAGTGCGTGCGCTCCGCTGCGGAAGCCCAGGGTTCACTGGTTCAGATCCCAGGCGCACACTGATGCACTGCTTGTCAAGCCATGCTGTGGCTGTGTCCCATATAAAGTGGAGGAAGATGGGCACGGATGTTAGCCCAGGGCCAGTCTTCCTCGGCAAAAAAAGAGGAGGATTGGCAGGTTAGCTCAGGGCTGATCTTCCTCACAAAATAATTAATTAATTAATTAATTTAAAAAAAAGAAACATCAATGAGAGAAAGACAAATAACCACTAGAAAAATGGGCAAGACACTTGAACAGGCACTTCACAAAAGAGAATATCCAAATGGCCAATCAGGAAAATGGAAATTAAAATCACAGTGAAATATTACACCACATCCAACAGAATGGTGGACAAAATGACAGAAAGTGACAGACTGACAGGTGTTAGTAAAGATGTGAAACTTTCATATATTGCTACAGGGAGTATAAATTAGTACAACAACTTCAAAAAACAGTTTATCATTGTCTAATAAAGTTGACTGTATGCATATCTGTGATTCAGCAATTCCATTTCCAGGTATATATCCAACAGATATGTATGCTCAAATACACCAAGAAATATATGCAATAATATTGACAGTAGCAGTAATTCTAATAACCAAAACTGTAACAATCCAAATGCTCATTAGTAATAGAATGAATAAATCAATTCATACAATGGAATCCTATAGAACAATGAAATTCACGTAACTGCATGAATGTATCCACAAACCTAGTGTTGAGCAAAAGCAGTCAGACACAAAAGAATGTGTACTGCTTCATTCCATTTATGCATATTCAAAGGAACTGTAGTATTTAGAAATGTATGTTTAAGTGGTAAAACGAAGGAGAAAAGGTAAGTTATTGCCATAAAAGTTAGGATGGTGATTACTTGGGATGGAGAAAGAGCACATAGTGATTGAGAGAAGGCAAGAGGAGTGGAGTGTTAGCGGTGCTCTATTTGGTGACCCAGATGGTTGTTAAACAGATCTTTGCTCGGTGATAACTCACTGAAGTGTACATTTCTATTTTGTGCATTTTCCTATACATGTGTTATACCACAATTTAAAAGTTGTTTTAATCCCTTAAATCACCCATAAGCACAGGGGATACTCCTACTTTGAAGATAGGTAGAAACCAAGTTAGGGAGCCACAGATTCACATTTTATTCCTGCTCCTCTTAGGGCTTATTTTTTAGCAAGTGTAATGACAGTCAGAATTGTCCACACTGTTGAACTAGTAGGTTTCTTCCTCTTTCTATGAGTACTTGTGAATTCATGTTAATTTAAGTGTCAATATAATGTAACTCAACTGCATGTAATCTCATTTACCTCCCCACTAGAAACTATTGAGATGAGTATTATGTCTATTTTTATAAATTAGAAGCCTGAGGTTCAGAGAAGTTAAGCAACTCGACACAACTCAAAGTTAGTGAATTTTGGAATAGAGATTCAAACACAGGAATTGTTGGATCAAGGCCTGGCACAGAGGAAGCCCTCAATTATTGGTATATTGTGTTTGTATGTGTGAAGATAAAAGCAAACACTCACTAACAATAGAAACATTTTCAGGCAGCATTTACTAGACGTAACCAGACCGCATCTAGAGATAAATGCACAGTCTTCAACGGTAGGATACCAGCAGATGGTATCCTCAAGCCAACCTGTTTGAGGAAAAAAAATCTTCGTTTCCCCTACTCTCTTCCTGAAAGGCCCACTCCTGAGGGGCCTGTGTTTTGGGTTGTTTATCCCTGCTGTAGAAGGATGTTCTCAGCCTCAGTCTTGTTTGGGTTGTGTGTCCTCAAACATGTAGGGAAAAGTTCTAACAATTCTCAATGACCCATGGCTGAGGTGTCTCCAACCAAGTCCACACGTCTCTAGTGGGAATCAGGAATTTCTTCTGCTCTAGCTGATATCAAACCTGAAGCGAGTTCACTCACTCATCATGCAGCAAGCCAATCTCTGACACAGGGTGTAGTTGGAAGAAAGTAGGAATTTTCTTGCAAAGCGCTGAGCAAGGAGAACGGGCAGCTAACGCTATAATCCTGAACTCTCCAAAAAGCTACAAGCAAGGGTTTTTTAGTTGCGGTTTTAGGTAGAGGAGGGGGAGCATGTGGCCTTGGTGGCTGAAGCTCTAAGAGTCCTCCGCACAGGCGTGACTGTCTGTTCTGTGTGTTGCATGCGGTGGATTGTTAGTCTTGGACGTTTAAAGTTTACAATCAGTCATTTTAGCTTCTCAATGTTCTGCAAGACGGTTAGTCAGGCAGGGGGCTGTCAGCAAGTTCCTCTCTTATCAGCGGTCCTCCTGTTGTTCTGCAAGGCATGCTCAGAAACTTTGGTTACTTTGTTTCCCATGTTAACCTTTTGGGTACAAGGCACAGTTTCACCCTAATCCAGGTTTCATAGCCACTCCACAATCTACTTGTTGCTGAGATGCTCTAACCACTGTTCTGGGAGACTTCAGGCAGTTGACTCCTACCAAGGTGTATTCCTACTTTCAGAGGATCCATTCTCCACCTTCCCTCTCAGGAGCCTCACTTCTTTCTGGGGGCCTGGGCCGGTGATAATGTTAGCTTTTGTATACAGAACACATACCATGCGCTGGGCCTAGAACCAGAAACCTGTATCAGAGACGTAACTTTTAGCCCCCATTTTACAGATGAGAAAGGTGATCAGGCTATGTGTCTATTCAAAGTCACCGTTAACAAGCAGCTGAAGTGGAATTTGAACTCAGCCCTGTTAGGGCACCTCAAATCTTGGCGCGCTCTCTCCTGCGGGGGCCTGAAATCACTGCCTAGCAGCCAGGAGTCCCTTCTGTTCGTCCCCAGGAGCCGGGCCCACCGGGAGAGCCCCCTCCCCACGACTGCGGGGCTTGAGAAGAGCCACAGTTTGCCGGAGCTGGGGCAGCGGTTTTGGGTTTCAAGGCTGGCCGATGGCGCCGGGGCTTCTCGGACACAGCAAAGAGAAGACCCTTCACTGCAACTCCCCGCAAGCGTAAGTTTCGCCTCAGTACGCCGAACACCCCATTTAATGGCCATCAGGGCAAATCCGCGCCAGGAACACCAAACTCCAATTCCCAGAGGACACCGGGTCCTGCGGGCTCCTCGAGGGACTGAAGGGGCACCCAGAGCATTCTGGGAGTTGTAGTTCAGAGGCGCTCTGGTCGGAAGCCGAGGCAGGCGGGCCTCGGTGATGGTGACCCGCCCTGAGCTTCCTGCGCGTACACTGGGCTCGGCAGCGGGGAGGGCAAGCCCCGGAGAGAGAAGCACCAAGGGGCGATGAAAGAGAGACCGGCTGTTATTTGTTATTTTGTCTCCAACACCTAATGCCCTTGGTCTTCGTTTTGGTGGATGAGAGAGAGACGGAGATTGAGATTCAGGCCCTGGAGTTATGTGTCTCCTTGTATTTGTATTTGTTAGACCTGGTAGCCCTACTCAGAGACTGCCGTTTGCAGCCCTGGGACGGGTGGCGACTGGCCGTTTTATACCTCGGGGCGGGGGCGGGGGAGAGGCTGCTTTTTTAGCAGCCAAACTGTTGCTGTCTCTGAACGCATTTTGTGCTTTCCTGCTGCTAAGCATGTACCAAGCATTAGGTGGTCCCAGCCCACTCCAGCCCATGGTGATCACCCCTTCTATGGCTTTATATAACGATTAGATTACCATCTGCATCCTACACTGGACTTTGGAAAGGCTTCTGGGGAGAGGGCCTATGGTCCCCAAATATTCCCACTTTCAGAGTCAGAGGGCTGGTTAGTGGGATCAAGTAACTTTTAGTTCAATGTGCTGATCCCCAGGAGATTCTTCCAGCTAGGCAACACACAGTCATACAGCACAGGTTAGCCTTGTTAGCACCAGGTCTGGGTGTCAGCATTATGCGCCCTCCTAGATTATCTTAGGAAAATTTACACATGAGGGCCTTGGATGTTCCCATCTGTTCTGGTGAACTAGTACTTATAACAAACCACCCCCAAATTTCATGGATTAAAACCATAACAACCATTTATTTTGCTCATGAATCTGCAAATTGGACAGGACTCAGCTGGGACAACTCACCTCTTCTCCACACAGTATCATCGGAGGAGCCTGACTAGGGGCTAGATAGCTCACTTTCATAGTTGGTAAATTGGTGCTGGCTGTTGGCTGTGAGCTCAACCCGGGCTGTGGGCCAGAGGCCTCCTTTCCTTTCAGGCTTCCTTTCCTTTGTAAGTGGGCCTCTCCACAGGCTGTTTTGGCTTCCTCACATGGTGACTGGATTCTAAAAGTAAGCATTTCAAGAGAACAAGGCAGAACTGCATGATATTTTATGACATAGCCTCAAAAGTCAGAAAGCATGAGTTCCATCATACTTTATTAGTCCGGGCAGTCACAAAAGCCAGCCCAGGTTCAGGGGAGTGGGGGCAATAAGCCCTACCACTTGATGGGAAGGGTGTCAAGATCATATTATAAGAAGAGCATGTGGGATGGAGATAGGGAAAATACAGTCTTCTACACCACCACGCTTATGATGCCTGAGCCATTAGCACAGCCAGTTTTTCTTTCTTCCTGTTATGGCTTCCCCACCTCAGTAAGCCTGTGCTGTGTGCTTCTTTACTCCTTACCTATTTGTCTCTTCTTGATTAGGAATAAGTTTAAATATAATTCACACTTCCTCCTTAAACTGAAATCTCAATATCAGTATAGACATTCCACATCTCAAAATCCCTGTTAGTTCATAAACCATTCACACCATCCTCTAGTGCATGTTTCCTAATTCAGTTGATTGGATTACAAATATTGATTTTTTTCCCCATATTAGATTATGTCTATCCAATAGTCATTTCCCAAAAAATTAGAATGATTTTTGGATTCATTTATTCTGCTATTCTCTTATTTTGTAATTCATTAATTTCTGCTTGCTTTCTTCTGTTTTTTCTTAAGATCACTTTTTGGTTTGTTTACAGATATTTGAAGTTGGCTGCTTAGGTTGAGTGTGTTATTAATGTGAACCCAAAGCTGTCAGATTTCAGTGCCTTGTACTATTTCAGACTGCCTCAACTCCATTCAACACTGCAGTTCAAAAATGCACACATCATGAAGAGAGTTCACAGTTTATAGAATTTGTATGTAACCCATTCATTTATGCCCTAATATTTCTTGTGTATCCAGTCTGTGCAAACTGGGATTGATGCTGATTGCAAATCAAAACAAATGGGCTCTGGGTCCTTCTTTCCCCAAAGAGTATACAGTCAGGACAAAACAGCATGGGATATAAGCCATAACAGGACAAAACAGTCAGCATGGGATATAAGCCATAACAACTGCAATTAAAGTATTGTTGGAGCATAAGGGAACTGTAATTTCTGGCTAGAAGTTTTGGAAAGGGTTTTCTGAAAGAAATGTTGTCTGAACTACTTCTTAAGGATGAGGATGTAATAGATAAAAGGCACTTCCAGGAATAGTGAGCAAAGATAGGGTGTAGTTTCCTACTGCTACTGTAACAAATTACCACAAACTTAGTGAATTTAAACAACACAAATGTATTATCTTATAGTTCTGGAAGTCAAAAGTCCAAAATGAGTCTTACAGGGCTAAATTCAATGTGTAAGCAAGGCTACATTCCATCTGGAGGCTCCAGGGGAGAATCTGTTTCCAGGCCTTTTCCAGCTTCTAGAGGCTGCCTTCATTCCTCGGCTCATGGCCCCTTCCTCCATTGTCAAACGGCATCCCTCCAACTTCTCCTTGAATCATCACATCTCCTTTTGCTGACTTTGACCCTCTTGCCTTCCTCTTATAAGAACCCTTGGGATTACATTGGGGCCACTTGGAAAATCCAGCATAATCTCCCTATCTCAAGATCGTTAACTTAATCATACCTGCAAAGTCCCTTTTGCTATGGAAAGTAACATATTCACAGGTTCCAACATATACGTCTTAGGGGGCCCATTATTCTGTCTACCACGTAGGATTTCTTTGGAGAATGGCAAGTAGATTATGGAGGGTAGAAAGCATGGTGTAGTCTGCACCAGAGGCAGACATTGAAGTCCTTTAGGACCGGTAATGGAGGGGAATGCCTGGGAAAAATTTTGGGGTCCTCCAAGGATAAACACCTCAGGAATTACTATATGAATGAATAAAAGTCACTTCATGCTAGGTTTATCCAGAGTCCACTAATCTACAGCAACCTGTAGTTTCTTGCAGAAACTTGTAGTTTCTTGGTTTGAGTCAACTGTGAATTGTTAAGACTCTGTTGAACTTGATGAATTACATATTTGTAATGAAAATCTCTAGTTCCTGTCATTTCTGCAGCCTGATTGAATTCCTTTACAAGCACCATCCATAAGAAACTACAATTCCATAAGAAACTACAATTACCAGAAATTTGCATTTCTAGTATGTTATATTGCAAATTGCTTACATGAACAAGCTAAATTCTAGGAATAATTGTAAGAGCTGGAGATTTGTATTCTGGTATATTATTCAGAAAGCTAGTTAGATTCTCTTATGTATGCTAGATAAGCACAAAAAAAAATTAGAAGTTCTCTAGACTTGTATTTCTGGTATGTTTTTCAACCAGTTGAACAATTTCTTGCAAACACCTTCTTAGTTCCCAAAGAAAAATCAAAAACAAGAGGTTTTTATTTCTAGTGTGTTATTTAGTAAGCCGAATGGAGTTTCCTACATTGCACAAGCTAATTTCCAGACGAACCTTTATTCTCTTTTTTCTCACTTCCTTCAGTGGCTTCCCTCTTCTCCGGGACAGTGGCCTGGATTAAGAGCCTTAGAAGTCAGTAAAAGAGTGGACTGCCGATTGTCTAATGGGACATGTACTCCCCCCAGTAGTTCCATATTTTCCTGTCAGAGCCAGAAAGGACCATACTGGCCATACCACTTAATGGTGTTTCTTGTTTCTTCTGAAGGATCTAGGTCCTTCTCTCCTCTTTGGGTGGAAACTTTTTTAACAGCCTTTCCAGAAACTCCAAAGCAGGGCCATTCACTCAGGGCCCTTTTTTTCTTCCAGCTGGGCCCCCTTTGGACACTGTCCTTCAATACATGCAGGAAATGACCAAGTCTCCAGTGGGGAGTAATTTTCTTTGCCCCTTCTGAAATGCCATGTCATCTTTCAGATGACTGAAGTATCTTTTTTCCCCTTCATCCGTGTTTTCTGTGCCCAAGGAGGTCCTCTCTGCATCTTCTAGTTTATTTATAGGCATAAAAGTAAAGATGAGCTTTCCCGCATTTGTTCACATTCTCATACAATATTGTCACTATTTAGAATACATTTACACAGAGGACACATTACTTTTTTTGTTTAAAGGTAAGTTTTCAAAGCCAGATTGTCGCTTCCATAGCCCTGAAAACAGCTGCATTTTGACAGCTGCTCCAGGAAATAGGGCCTTTCCTAGTGGATGAAGGAAGGACTCCACAGAGCTCAGGGCCCACTTGCCTAGCTTCTCTCCCTGTCTCAGTGTCCCCAGATCCACTCAACATTCATCTATTTAACAAGCTAGCCACTAGGGGCTATTAACATGCTCTTGGGTAGTTCTTGGGTAGTTTGCTCTGGACTCAAAAACAAAAACAAAAAAATTCTCTAATCCTCTGCCCATTTTTTGATTGGGTTGTTCATTGTTTTATTGTTGAGTTGTATGAGTTCTTTATATATTTTGGAAATTAATCCCTTGTGGGATATATGATTTGCAAATGTTTTCTCCCAGTTGGTGGGTTATCTTTTCATTTTGTTGGTGGTTTCCTTTGCTGTGCAGAGCTTTTTAGTCTGATGTAGTCTCACTTGTTTATTTTTTCTTTTATTTCCCTCCCGGAGTAGACACAGTATTCAAAAAGATCCTGCTAAGACCAATGTCAAAGATTGTACTGCCTATATTTTCTTCTAGGAATTTTGTGGTTTCAAGTCTTACATTCAAGTCTTTATTCTATTTTGAGTTAATGTTTGTGTGTGGTGTAAGATAACGGTCTGTATTTTTCCGAAGAAGATATACAGATGGCCAACAGGCACATGAAAAGATATTCAATATCACTAATTATTAGGGAAATGCAAATCAAAACTACTATGAGATATCACCTCACACCCATCAGAATGGCAGTAGTTAACAAAACCAGAAATAACAAGTGTTGGAGAGGATGTAGAGAAAAGGGAACCCTCATACACTGCTGGTGGGAATGCAAACTGGTGGAGCCACTATGGAAAACAGTAGGGAAATTTCTCAAAGAATTAAAAATAGAAATACCATATGATCCAGCTATTCCACTACTGGGTATTTATCCAAAGAACATGAAATCAACAATTCAAAAAGATATATGTACCCTATGTTCATTGCAGTGTTATTCAAAATAGCCAAGATGTGGAAGCAACCCAAGTGCCCATCAACGGATGAATGGATAAAGAAGTTGTGGTATGTATATACAATGGAATACTACTCAGCTATTAAAAAAGACAAAGTTGTGCCATTGCGACAGCATAATACCTTGACAGTACTATGCTGAGTGAAATAAGTCAGACAAAGACAAATACCATATGATTTCACCCATATGTGGAAGATAAATAAACACATAGATAAGGAGAACAGATTAGTGGTTACTAGAGGAGAAGGGGGTGGGGGGAGGGCGAAAGGGGTAAAAGGGCACGTATGTATGGTGACAGATAAAAACTGGACTGTTGGTGGTGAATGCAATGCAGTCTATACAGAAATGGAACTATAGTGGTATACACCTGAAATTTACAAAATGTTATAAGCCAATTTGACCTCAATAAAATAATTTTTACGAAATTCTCTAAGACATAGCCCTTGCCATTAAGTAGCTTACTGTCTCTTTGGAAATTAATTTGTAGACACAAATAAAAATAACAATTGTTATTTTACACTCAAAAAATATTTAAGTAACACAAGGATATACAGAGTAAAAAAATGAGTGATGGAGGAAGGCTTACAGAGTCAAAGAATGCTTCCTGAGATTGGTGAGGTATGAGCTGGACCTGAAAGACAAGTAGAGTTTAAGCAATTAGAACAGCTAAGGGAAGGCATTCTCAGGAGAGAGAACGTCAGAAGGAAAGGCAGGGGTTGGAGTGGACATGGCATCCTTGGGTACCAGTGAAGAGGCCAATCTAGCTGGAATGGGGAGTCCAAAGTAGGGCACAGTGAGAGGCAAAAATGACTATGTGAGGTGAGACCAAACCAGGGGATCTTAAATGCCCAAAGCATTTGATTGAAACTTATCCTAGTGACAGCTGAGAGTCATAAAGTATATTTGAAAGTGAGTTTAATATCATGCAAGTAGGGTTTGGAAAGAAGTGGTGACTGGCTGAAAATAGAAAGAAGAACCAGAGATGACAAGGATGGTATATAGTTTTTCTCTCTATTTCCAGACCTAATCATTTGATAAATTCATCTGCAAAAAGAATTTTGAGGCCTTGTCCAGATTTAATATGGAAGAATGCCATAATCAATTAGAGGTGTCTGCCATGGACAGGGAGTACTGAAGGCATACAAGCCACAAAGGAATGAAGATCAACTGATCCTTGTTGTAAAGATGATTATGGCTGAAGGCTTCAGACTAGCCTCACAGCATGTGAAGGGACATGAGAAGTCTTGACCTATGCCATAGATCTATGGATTCCTATGGTGACCTAAATTCTTTTTAGAACGGTATTATTTGGGAAAGTGGGTTTGCTTGATCTGATCTATCCCAGCAACCTGAGGTTGCAGATTGGTGGCCTTTTTTCAGCAAATTTGAGATTTAGACTTTCTTGGATAAGAAACTAAATACCAGGTTGGGAAAGGTGGGGGTATTATCTGACTCAGTGCTGTTTAATTCTAAACATGTGAGTTTGTTGGCCTTAGTGCATCAAAGTGCAGAAGGTTCAAGGGTACTTGTCAAGTTCAGAGGCACTTAGGCCAAGATTTCCATTACTGCACCAAGTTTATAAAATCTTTATTCCTTAACAGGGACTCTAATTTGCAGAGGCTTTGGGAGAAAACAGGCACTCCAACTCACTGGATTTCTTAAGATCTTATTAAATATTCTTATTTATAATTTATATTATCTAATAAAATCAAATTCAAACGGTAATCACAAAACCTGACTTCAGTAGGGATACTTTCAAGATTGTTTCAAGTGAGTTGAGGAGAAAAAAATGCCTTAAGATAATATATTTAGACTACTTTTTAAAGGTACAGAAAGCAAATTCCTAACAAGAATTCAAATTACTCAATTACTATCAACCAAAACACATTTATAACAGAAGAAACCTGTTCAAATATATGATCATGTTTAAGGGGAAGAATTTGCATTAAGACTAAAACCGTAATTCTTTAAGAATGAGACCATTTCAAAATTGGACCAGTGGAGTTAATTATTTTGGGGGGAATGTGTTCAATGCAAAGATTTTAAATTTAATCATCTATAGGTTTTTTAAATCAATTAATCAATCTACCAAATTGTAAATACCAGTTTCTAAGTTTATAACCTGGAATCTGGTCTATTAAAAAGTGTCTTCTCTGGATTCCAATTGTATACAGATTGTGTTGCCTGTTAAACAAGCCAGAATCTGATTCATTTCAGATTATGAGCAACTTTCTTCTACACTGCAGTGAATTCCAGCATATGGCCAAACTCTTTAATGCCATTGTACCTTAATCCTAAATAGGTTTGTGAGGTTGAAAGAAGAGCTAACATTTACTGAGAACTTTCTGGATGCAACTGACTGACTAGGCACCTTCACATGTCCACACAGTCTCAACAACAACCTTTCAAGGTAAGTATATGATTGTCATTTTTTTAGTTTAGAAACAAAGGCACAGAGAGATTAGGTGACTTCCAGAGGTTCACATAACTCTTAAATTGTAGGTTCACATTAAAACACAAGTCTGTGTCGGGCCGGCCCGGTGGCGCAAGCGGTTAAGTGCGCGCGCTCCGCTGCGGCGGCCCGGGGTTCGCTGGTTCGGATCCCGGGCGCGCACCGACGCACTGCTTGGTAAGCCATGCTGTGGCGGCGTCCCATGTGAAGTGGAGCAAGATGGGCACAGATGTTAGCCCAGGGCCGTCTTCCTCAGCAAAAAAAAAAAAAAAAAAAAAGAGGAGGATTGGCGGATGTTAGCTCAGGGCTGATCTCCTCACAAAAAAAAAAACAAAACAAAACACAAGTCTGTGTCATTCCAAAGCTTCTGAGAAAATCTGGAATTGTACTGTAACACTTATGATTACATTTGATCCTTATAAAAATTTTTGAGAGGATGGGCAAGGATTATTATTTCCCATTTTATAGATGAGAAACTCTTAAGTAATTTGCCCAAGATTACAAGGCTAGAAGTGTTGGAGTGAGGACCCCTGCCTCCTAGGCTGGGATTCTGGGTTTGTTACCTGATGTGTGGTCTTCACCTGGGAGTTTGTAAGAAAAGCACATTCTTGGGCTCCATCCTGGCCCTTCTGAATCAGAAGCATGAGGGAGAAGGGGGAGAGAGTGGGGATCAAGAGAGGATAGGGAGGGAAGTGGAGGAGGGGCTGGAATCCAGGTTTTAACAAGCCCTCCAGGTGGTTCTGAAGCTTGCTCAAGCATGAGAACCACTGGTCTAGTGCAGAGTGTCTCATTAGACTACAAAGGGCACTTCCAACAGAGATTTTATAGGTAAACCTGTCCCTTTATAAACTGAGGGCTGAGAAATTAGCAACTCACATTTTAAAATCAAAAATATAAAAAAAGAGGTTTCCAGACTTTAAAATAATCTAGACCATTTCTCTTTCCAATTTTACATTCTTAGATCACTTTTTAACTTATTTTTCTCTAATTTAACAGTTGCCTTTTTGTTTTCATGTGTGTGATTTGTAATTGTTCATTTTACCACGTTAGAGTTTTGCAGTAGTTTTGCCTTTAAAATGAGCTGTACCTAGCTTCAATCATGGCTCAGATGATCTCATCAGGCTGCTGTCTCACCCCCTTATGTGACTCTGCTTTTGTCTATGTTGCTTTTATTCTTAGAGAGGCTCTTTGCTTGTGGTGGCAATCTCATGGCTTAGCAGAAAGAGAGCTTCTCTTTCTCAACAGTTCCAGTAATAGTCCTAGAACTGCATCTCATTGACTTGACTTGCCTCACACTAGACTAGCCCTTTACAGAAAATAAATTTAATAATCCTCAACACACCCGGGGTGACATCAGCATCATGGTGGCATAAGATATCCCTCCTTTTTTTCTCCTCTTTTTAACAACTAATTAGGTATCCATCCATGAACACAAGTACCTCTTTGGGAGTTGTGGGATCCAGCACCATACACCAAGGGACCTTGGAGGAGTCTCACCCACCTGTGCATCCACTAATAGGCAGACAGACCTCAGGAGAAGCTGCAGAACCAGCAAGAGCTTGTGAACCAGCCACAGCCCCTTTCAGCCAGGGTCAGGGAATACCAGAAGAGTGTTGACTTGGGAAGACACCTAGGGATGAGAGAGCCTTTCCAGCACTGTTGGAGCACAAAGAAATATGAGTTTGGACACATTGGACAGGGTAAGAGGAACTTGGCCAGTGCTACCCTTCCCCCAAACAGCACAATGCAGGGCTGAGCTAGCTGGCAGCAATCTCTCCCACAAGAGAAAGGAAGAGTGGTGAGTGAGTGCCTGGCTATCCCAGCTGTGCAGGATGCTGCAGGAGAAGCCTGTTTCTCTAGCACAGCTCCCAGAGTATTGAAGTAGGACCTCCATGACTGAAAGGAGGGAGAAGATGGGGAAAGAGACAGATAAGAATATCAAAGGGCATTAAAAGGACACGGTTCCAGCTGATTGCTTTCAGGACACCAGAAGGAAGCCAACCCACAAGCCACTAGGAGAACCTCACACAAGGATCCCCTCACTTGGCCTGCAGGCATCCCCAATACCCCAAGTGCTAAACCCACACCTTCCCCTACTCTGTGGCTAGCTCCCTGTGCATGCTCCCTAGTGCAGCAATGAGCTCCAGTAAACAGGGAGTCCCCTCGGACTCCAGGGTCTGTGGGCAAGGGAGAAACCGCAAACGAGTTGTAGCACCACCTTCTGGAAAATAAAAGAGAGGTTTTTAGTGGCCAGCCTAGTGAGCTGTAAGAACCAGAGAAGACATACAAACTTAAGAATTCTGCCACAAGAGGCAGCAAGAAGTGTAGAGCAGGTGTTTCCATACAAGGTTGGAGAAAATCCCAGATATAAGCAGGACCACCAAAAAATATCTTCCACTTGAAGACAACAAGTAAAGATTAAGAAAGATATCCACTACTTCAAATGTGAAAAAGTAATGCAAAACTCCAAGGAACATGAAGACTCAAGGAAACATGTCATCAACAAAAGATGATAATCCTCCAATAACTGAATCAAATACATGGAATTTTGCAATTTAGCTGATGAAGAATTCAAACTAGCTGTTTTGAGGAAACTCAATGATCTACAAGAAACACAGAAAGATAGTCCAGTGAAATGAGGAAAACAATTCACGAACAAAATGAGAAATTTAACAAAGAGATAAAAATCATTCAAAAGAATCAAGCAGAAATCCTGGAGCTGCAGAATTCAGTGAATGAAATGAAAAATGCAATAGAGAACATCTGTGACGGAATAGACCAAACAGAAGATAGAATCAGTGAGCTAGAGGATAGGTACTTTGAAATAACCCAGTCAGAGGGGAATAAAGAAAAAAGAATTAAAAAGAGTAAAGAGCAAAGATGGTTCTCTATGAGACACCATCAAATGTACAAATACTAGAATAATTGGAGTTCCAGAAGAATGAGGAGAAGGGGGCAGAAAGTCTATTTAAAGAAATAATAGCTGAAAACTTCCTAAACTTGAGGAGAGACTAGGACATCCTAGTTCACAAACTAATAGATCATCCCATTATCTCAATGCAAAACGACCTTCTCCAAGACACATTATAATGAAACTCTCAAAAAACAAATACAAAGAGAGAATCCTAAAGGCAGCAAGAGAAAAAAATATTGTAACCTACAAAGGAACCCCCATTACACTATCAGCAGACTTCTCAGGAGAAACCCCACAGGCCAGGAGAGAGTGGAACAATATACTCAAAGTGTTAAAAGAAAAAATTACCAGTCACGAATACTCTATCCAGTGAAGTTATCCTCCAGATATGAAGAAGAAATAAAGACTTTCTCAGACAAACAAAAGCTGAGGAAGTTCATCACCATTAGACCTACCTTGCAAGAAATGCTGAAAGGAGTTCTTTAAGGAGAAATGAAAAGACACTAATTAGTAACATGAAAACCTATGAAAATATGCAACACAATGGTAAAGATAAATAGTCAGATTTAGAAAACTTTAATTCTGTAATATGATAGTGTGTTAACCACTTAACTGTAGTGTAAAGGTTAAAGGAAAGGAGCATTAAAACAACTACTATACTAAAATAGCTACTATGCTACTAAAATAGCTACTATAATTTGTTAATGAATGCACAATATAAACAGAGGCAAACTGTGACAACAAAAATGTAAAAGGGGGGAGTAAAGGAGTAGAGCTTTTGTATGCAAAGTTAAGTTGCCGTCAGCTCAAAATGGACAAGTTTATCTACAAGATGTTTGATGTAAGCCTCATAGTAACCAGAAAGCAAAAACCTATAGTAGACTCACAAAAGATAAAGAAAGGAGAATCAGAGAATACCACCACAGAAAATCACCAATTCACAAAGGTAGGCAGAAAAAGAAGAAAAAAGAAATAATGGAACCACAAAACAGCTAGAAAGCAATTAATAATGTGGCATTAGTAAGTCCTTACATACCAATAATTGCTCTAAATGTAAATGGATTTAATTCACCAATAAAAAGACAAGGAAGGTTGGCTGGATTAAAAAAAAAAAAGAGCCAGCTATATGCTGTTTACAGGGCACTCACTTCAGCTTTAAGGACACAGGTAGGCTCAAAGTGAAGGGACAGAAAAAGATATTCCATGCAAGTGTAAACCAAAAGAAAGTGGGGGAAGTGTCGGGGGAAGAGGTGGAATCTCCCTCTGCCCTTTTCCTTAAGGTTCTTATGGCTGGCCAAATAATCAACAAGACAGGTTAGCAGGAGAAAATAATACCAAGTTTAATAACATGTATACATGGGAGAAAGCAGGGACACTGCGTTTGTCAACACAATAGCAGAAATTCTCGTCTTAAATACCATGTTCAGCCAATGACAATGGAGGATGTTGGGGGTGGGGGGAGTCAGTTACAGGAGATTACCACTAAAGCACAGTAAACAAGAGTAAGGTTATTATGCAGATTTAAGGCCTCACCTTCCACATTGATAAGTCTCTAGAAATGAGGCCATCCCCCCCTCTTCCCAAAACAGAGAGGGAGATACCTTTACAAATGGAGATTTCCCTTATAAATGTAAATGATTGTCTGGCAACTCCTCCCAGGGCCATCCAGAGAATGTGGCCAGAGAGACAGAACTTCCGATAAGATGGGCTTGTTGGTGCCTTTCCTATTGTAACATTTATCCTACATTATCTTTACAGCCATCACGATAGATCTGTTCCAAGAAGGAGCCACCATGTCAAATTCTTTAGGCAGTTAGTGGGGGAGGTCAAATGTCCCTCAGAGAAAACAATCAAGGTAAAGAGATATATTTTAGGATGGCCAAATCTTGATCTCCCACAGAAGCTACTATACTTGTATAAGAAAAAGTAATCTTTAAGCCAAAAATGGTAACAAGAAACAAAGAAGGTTATTATATAATGATAAAGGGGTCAATTCATCAAGAAAATATAATCATCATAAACACATACACACCCAACATATATTAAGCAAATAATAACAGATCTGAAAGAAGATATAGGCAACAATTAATAGTAGGGGAATTCAATACCCCACTTTCAGCAATGGATAGATCATCCAGACAGAAAATTAACAAGGAAACATTGGATCAAACCATACATTAGATCAAATGGATCTAAGAGATATCTATAAAACATTCTATCCAAGAGCAGCAGAATACAAATTCTTCTCAAGTGCACATGAAACATTCTCCAGGATAGATCATATGATATGCCACAAAACAAATCTTAGCAAATTCAAGAAGGTTGAAATTATATCAAGAAATCAACAAGAGGAAAACGGGAAATTTTGCAAGCATGTGGAAACTAAAAACACACTCCAGAACAACCAATAGGTCAAAGAAGAAATCAAAAGGTAAATTTTTTTTTTAAATCTCAAAACATATGAAAATGGAAACACAACACACAAAAACCTATGGGATGCAGCAAAAGCAGTGCTTAGAGGCAAGTTTATAGCAATAAATGAGTATATTAAGAAAATAGATCTCAAATAAACCTAACTTTACACCTCAAGGAACTATGAAAAAAAAAAATCCCAATGTTAGAAAAAGGAAGGAAATAGAAAAGATCAGAGTGAAACTAAATGAAAAAGAGGCCAGAAAAACAATAGAAAAATTCATTGAAACTCAGAACTGTTTTTTGAAAAGATAAACAAAATTGACATACCTTTAGCTAGACTAATAAAACAGAGAGAAGACTCAAGTAAAATCAGAAAAGAAAGAGACTACATTACAACTGAGACCACAGAAATACATAGGATCATAAGAAACTTCTATGAACAAATTATATGCCAACAAATGGGATATCCTAGAAGAAATGGATAAGTTCCTAGAAACATACAACCTACAAAGACTGAATCATGAAGAAATAGAAAATCTGAACAGGCCAAGAACAAGTAAGAAGATATAATCAGTAATCAAAAACATCCCAACACAGAAAAGCCCAGGACCATATGGCTTTACTGGTGAATTCTACCGAACATTTTTAAAGAGAATTAATACCAATCCTTCTCAGACTCTTCCAAAAAATAGAAAAGGAGAGAACACTCCAAAATTCATTGAATGAGGCCAGCATTACTCTGAATGAAAGCCAGATAAGGACACTACAAGAAAAGAAAACTATAGACCAATATCCTTGTAGAATATAGAAGCAAAAATTCTCAACAAAATCTTAGCAAACTGAATTCAACAACATATTAAGAGGATCATACACCATGATCATGTGGGATTTATCCCTGTGATGCAATGATGATTCAACCTACACAAATCAATAAATGTGATATACCCCATTAATAGAATGAAAGATAAAAATCATATGATCTTCTCAATAGATGTAGAAAAAGCATTTGACAAAAACAACATCCTTTCATGATAAAAATCCTCAGTATATTGGATATAGAATGAACACAACTCAACATAATAAAGGCTATATGACAAACCCACAGCTAACATCATACTCAATGGTGAAAGGTTGAAAGATTTTCCTCTAAGATCAGGAACAAGACAAGGATCTTATTCAACATAGTACTGGAAGTCCTAGCTGGAGCAATCAGGCAAGACAAAGAAATGAAAGGCATCCAAATCAGAAAGGAAGAAGTAAAATTGTCATTATTTGCAAATGATATGATCTTATATATAGAAAACCGTAAAGACTCAACCAAAAAACTGTTGGAACTAATCAACAAATTCAGTAAAGTTGCAGGATATAAAATCAACATACAGAAATCAGTTGCATTTCTATACACTAACAACAAAATATCTGAAAAGGAAATAAAAGTATCCCATTCACAATAGCATCTAAAATAATAAAATACTTAGGAGTAAATTTAACCAAGGAAGTGAAAGATCTGTGCAGTGAAAACTATAAGACTTTGATGAAAGAAATTGAAGAAGACACAAACAAATGGAAAGATATTCTGTGTTTATGGGTCAGAAGAATTTAATATTGTAAAAATGTTCATACTACCTAAAGCTACCTATAGATTCAATGCAATCTTCATCAAAATTTCAAGGGCATTTTTCACAGAAATAGAAAAACAATCCTAAAATTTGTACGCAACCACAAAAGATCTCGAATAGCAAAAGCAATCCAAAGCAATCCAAAGAAGAACAAAGCTGAAGGCTTCAGACTTCTTGATTTCAAAATATATTATGAAGCTATGGTGATTAAAACAGTATGGTACTGGGCATAAAAGTAGACACATAGACCAATGGAACAGAATACAGAGTCCAGAAATAAACCTACACATATAGGGTCAACTAATATTTAATAAGAGAGCCAAGAACACTCAATGAGGAAAAGATAATCTCTTCAATAAATGGTGTTAGGAAAACTGTATAACCACATCCAGAAAAGTGAAACTAGACCCCTATCTTACACTACTCAGAAAAAGTAACTCAAAGTGGATTAAAGACTTAAGCATATGAGCTGATGCCATAAAACTCCTTGAAGAAAAAATAGCGAAGAAGCTCCTTGACATTGATCTTGGCTATGATTATTTGGATATGACACCAAAAGCACAAGCAAAAAAAAGCAAAGATCAACAAGTGGGACTACATCAAACTAAAAAGCTTTTGCATAAGAAATAATCAACAAAATGAAAAGGAAATCTACAGAATGGGAGAAAATATTTGCAAACATATGAGATAAGAGGTTAATATTCAAAATATGTACAGAACTCATACAACTCAATAACAAAAAAAAATCCAATTAAAAAATTGGCAGAGTAACTAAATAGACATTTTTCCAAAGAAGACATTTAAATGGCCAACAAGTACTTGAAAAGATGTTCAACATCACTAATCATCAGGGAAATGTAAATCAAAATCACAATGAAATATCACCTCACACCTGTTAGAATGTCTGTCATCAAGAAGACAAGAGATAAGTATTGGTGAGGATGTGGAGAAAAGGGTACCCTTATGCACTGTTGGTGGAATGTAAATTGGTGCAGCCACTATGGAAAGTATTAGGGAGATTCCTCAAAAAATTAAAAATAGAACTGCCATATGATCCAGCAATTCCAATTATGGATATTTATCCAAAGCAAATGAAAACTCTAACCAAAAAGATATATGCATCCCATGTTCTTTGCATTAGTTACAATAGCCAAGACATGGAAGCAATGTAAGTGTCCATCAATGGATGAATGGATAAAGAAAATGTGGTATGCATATACAGTGGAATATTATTCAGCCATAAAAAAGGAAAATTTGTCATTTGCAACAACATGGATGGACCTTAAGGGCCTTACACTAAGAGAAATAAGCCAGACAGAGAAAGACAAATACTGTATTATCACACTTATATGTGGAATCTAAAAAAAAAACAAACAAGATACAGAGAACAGACTGGTGGTTACCAGAGGTGGAGGATGGGGAATGGGCAAAATGGATGAAGGTATTCAAAAGTTTCAAACTTCCAGTTATAGAATAAATAAGTACTGTACATTATAATGTAATGTACAGCCTGGTGACTATAGTTAATAACACTGTATTGTATATTTGAAAGATGCTAAGAGAGTAGATTTTAAAAGTTCTCATCACAAGAAAAAAAATTTATAACTATGTGTGGTGATGGATGTTAACTAGACTTATGGTGGTGATCATTTCGCAATATATATAAATATCGAATCATTATGTTGTACACCTGAAACTAATAATGTTTTATGCCAATTATATCTCCAAAAAAAGACCACAAAAAAAATTTTTTTTAATGGAATTACCATACGATTCTGCAATCCCATTTCTGGGCATATATCCAAAGGAAATGGAAACAAGATATCAAAAAGATATCTAAACTCCCACATTTATTGCACCATTATTCACAAAAGCCAAGATATGGAAACAACCTTAGTGTCTGTCCATGTATGAATGGATGAAAAAGATGTGAGATATATATATAATGGAATATTATTCAGCCATGAGGAAGAAGGAAATCCTGCAATTTGGGACAACATAATGGACCTTGAGGGCATTATGCTAAGTGAGATAAGTCAGACAAAGATAAATACTATATGATATTACTTATGTGTGGAATCTAAAAAAGTCAAACTCAGAGAAAGAGCAGAATGGTGCTTATTAGGGGTTGGGGGTGAGGGAATTGGGGAGATGTTGTTTAAGGGAACAAACTTGCAACTAGTAGATAAATAAGTTGTGGAGATCTAATGCACAGCACAGTGATTCTAGTCAACAGTAATGTATTATAAACTTCAAAGTTGCTAAGAGATTAGATCTTAATTGTTCTCACTACAAAAAAGAAATGATAATTATGTGAATGATAGAAGTGTTAGCTAAGGCTACAGTGGTAATCATATTGCAGTATATAAATGTATCACATCAACACATTGTACACCTTAAACTTACACAATTTATATGTCAATTGTATTTCAATTAAAAAAAAATCCCCAACACATCCAATGAGCATTGGTTTAAGAGGGAAGCAACATTAGAAAGTGTCATTTGGAAAAATAAAAGGAAAATGGAAAACAACATGCAGTTATTTGTGGTGTGAGACATGAATTAGATGCTTCTGGAAAGGAGTAACATCTCTCCACACTTAATGAGCTTCTTGGTCAGCCATCTAGTCCCTTAACTCATATACATATCATTCATTCTCATATTCAGTCTCTCTCTCTCTCATCTTTCTCCACCATTACTCTTCATGGTCACTGCTATGGTCTGAATGTTTATGTCCCTCCAAAATTCATATATTGAATCCTAACACCCAAGGTGACAGTATTAGGAGGTGGGGCATTTGGGAAGTGGTGAGGTCATGAGGGCAGAGCCCTCATGAATGGGATTAGTGCCCTTATAAAAGGGCCCCAAGAAAGCTTCCTCGGTCCCTTCTACCATGTAAGGACACAGCAAGAAGCCACTGTCTATGAACCAGGAAGTGGGCCCTCATCAGACACCAAATCTATCAGCACCTTGATTTTGGATTTCACAGCCTCCAGCACTGTGAGCAATAAAGTTCTGTTGTTTATAAGCCAGCCAGTCTATGGTATTTTGTTATATCAGCCCAAACAGACTAAGACAGCCACATCTGAGAACGGTGTTGGGGGAAATCTCCTTTCTGGACCTCTGCCTTAACTACTGTAGAAGGATTGCAGTTCTCCTGACTGTACAACTCTGTTAGAAATGTAATAGTCTTTCCATCTATTTGTATTCAGTCAACTGCATGACCTAATAAGCAGAGTCTAAGATGTTATTGATTCATGGGCCTTTAATCTAGAACACAGCCTGGGTGTTAATGACTTAGCTATCGGCTACAGGGCTCTGCTCAACCTCCTTACCTCAGCCTTCATCTCAGGGCAACATAAAAGCAAAATCCTGGAGAGAAAAGGCATCACCAATGTGTCCCTTACCCACAGATATCTCAAGGGATTGTTTACTTGTGGCTTTGTCTGGCCGGTAGCATATAGGGATAACTGCATGAGAGAAGCTGGAAATGAGGCACTTCTCCTAGGTCCCAATATTTATCTCTCGTACTTCTCTCCCAGCCTTCCTCCCTTTACTCTCCCCAAATTTTACTAGGGCAAAGAAATAGGCTTTTCAAAACTGAAGACATAGGATTAGCTGACTTAACCATCTCAGATTGCTGGTCCCAGGCAAAAAGAGCTTCTCTTGACCAAACTGAATATTCTTCCCTCTCTTCTTTTTCAGATGAGCTAGCTTTGACAAAAGCTTGTCTGTTTCTTGCAACACCTTACTGCAAAGATGCAAGAAGTAGCCAACCACATGCCAATATCCTAATTTTTCTATCCAGTTTCCTAAAGCTCCAGTCTCAGGAGACACAGAGTCTGAGACCCAAGATACTACAGGCAATTTATCAGCTTTGGGCTCTGCATAACAAATACTGCCAAACGCCTAGCTGGAGGTATTTTCCTTGTCCTCCACCCTACCTCTACTCAGCCCTTCCCACATTACAAGGTCCACCGCAACACTGAATTTCCAAGTGCGAGTTTCTTTATAGGTTAATTTCTGTAGGGGCAAGCAGCAGACATTGATTCTGGTTGGATAGTCTCTTCAGGACACCTCCATCAGGATGCAATAGCTCCAGCCACTTCCCATCCTCCAATCAGAACATTCAAGATTCATATTCTTGGAAGAGAATCTTATTTCTCTTGTTAGCTTGGTCATGTGCTAAAGGAAGACAGAGCAGTTTGATTGGCAGACTCATCAAGACTGCAGGCACAGGAAGAGGAATGGTTTCACAAAGGCAAATCAAGGTGTTTCTATCCCAGAAGACAGAAAAGACACTAAGGGGTGAGGAGGCCCACTCGGATCCACCAAAATAGTATAAAGGTTACTTAAAACTGAAGATATTTAAGATACAGCAGATGCAGAAAGAAGACTTTTCAGAGCTTCCCTTATCTGACTAGAGGCAGAGCCTTCTGAGAGTGAAATTGCCATTGAAACTGGGGGTCAACTTGCTTTAACTATACTCAGTTAGTTGTCTGTTTGCAAAAGTAGTTAGATAATGCATTACTAAAGCCACTCTATAGATAACATCTCATGGTGACGCTTGGGTCACCATGGTAACAGGTGGGGTGCTTAAGTTTTTCAGGAACTGAGAGTCAACTCCTTGTGCAGTTCAGACTGGTTAAGACTACTGACTCATCAACTGGGCCTGGGTGGATGACCAATAGGTGACCCTTTAACGTCAAGGAGCCAAAAACTCCACACTCAGACCGTGGTAACACCACCATTTTGTGAACATGCATCCTTTGAAGAGCCATGAAGCTTGACTACGCTTGCACAGATCACCAATTACCTCACTTCTCCTCTCCTCCAATCATCTATTCCCACACTTCAGACCACCCTGCCCTTTTATCCCAGAAATATCCTTAATCCCCATTTTTCAGGGAGGCAGATTTGAGACTGGTTCTCCTATCTCCTCACTTGGCTGCCTTGTGAATTAAACTCTTTCTCTGCTGCAAACACATCATCTCAGTGATTGGCATAATCACGTGTTGTCCAAAATGAACCTGGTTTGGTAACACCATAAATCCCTCTCAGGGGAGATTCCAGCCAGGAAGGAGACCAACCAATCAATGGCACCAGGGTGAGAAATTTCATAAACAACTATTATCATAAACTGTTGCACTTTCCATTTGTTCTCATAAAATCCCATTTGCCTTTCTGTAGAGTCCATTTGTTTTCCAGTAGAGGCTCTTTCTTCCTCCTCCCTTTCCCCTAATAGGTTGATATATAAACTCCTATTTCTAGTTGTTCAGTGAGTCTCTTCATCTGAATGTTCCCACGTTCATGTATAGATAAACCTGGTTTATATATATATATATAAACCTTCCTCCTATTAGCCCCAAGTTTTCCTCCCAAGAAGGTTTGGAAAAAAATCAATTGATGTTCATTATACCTTGATGGTATAAAATGATTTGATTTGCCTTTTTAAAAATCACTCTGGGTATGTCATTAGCAACAAAAGTTTTAAGCCTGACTATAAAAGAAAGAAATTTAAGGTCATAACTGGAAGGAAATATGATATCCTGAAAAAGTTTTTATGTGAAATAATGCATATAAAGTTTTACCACTTTCATTGAAAATTAGCCCTCCTTTCTGAAATTTCAAACATCTCATACTCTCCCCACCACCATCTCTCCTTTTAAGTTCACTTTCTCAAGTGTGCCTTTGGCCTTAATTCTTTGAATCCATACTTTAAAGATAGCACCACTGGCCGGCCCCGTGGCATAGCAGTTAAGTGCGTGCGCTCCACTGCTGGTGGCCCAGGTTCAGATCCCGGGCGTGCACCGAAGCACCGCTTGTCAGGCCATGCTGTGGCAGCATCCCACATAAAGTGGAGGAAGATAGGCATGGATGTTAGCTCAGGGCCAGTCTTCCTCAGCAAAAAGAGGAAGATTGGCATGGATGTTAGCTCGGGCTGATCTTCCTCACACACAAAAAAGATAGCACCACTTTTTTTTACTGTCCGTTACCCTCCTCCTAGTCTTCCTTCCATCCTTGTCTAACCAGATGTTGTAATCATGGTTATAATCAACCTTTTGCAAATAACCTACTGTACATTTCCTTATCCCTCTCTCAAAAACCAACCCTGCATAAAGCCTAGTGCTTAACTTCTTCTGGCTGGTACTGAAGAGATGAATATTGCTAAAGGAAAATAACAACAGAGTTAACTGTTTACACTTTAAATACATGAACTAAAACCTCAGTTGACTCCCTATACTGTGCAGCAATGCTACTATGTGTCTCAAGAAGGTTCATCACCTAACTATTCTTTCTGCCTCTAGTCTTGCCTCACAACCCATTCTCCATTAAAGTGACCTTAAAATGCTAACAGGATCAAGTTGCCCTACTATTAAAACCCATCAATAGCTTCCAAATGGACTTAGGATAAAATCTACCTTCTTTACTGGGGCCTTTGGGGACCACCCATTGTGGCCCTGACTCTCTCCAGATTTGTTCTTTGCCATTCTCCCTTGGTTCACATTACTCAGGCTGCACGTCAATCAAGCCTCTGGTGATGTGGCATTCTTTGATGGTTCACATCCTACATATTGCTAAAAGTCTGCTAGGATTCCCTTCTTCTGGGAAATCCTCCTTCCTTGAGTGCCTCTGCTTTGTTGATCTTCGCTTTCTCTAAATTTCCATTCCCTTTAAAGTCTATCCCTCACCATAACGAGCTTTGACTACTACTTATGTTGCTTTTTTATTATTTTTTTTCACACTTGGACTGTAATCTTATAGGAAAAAGATCTGTGTCTTTCAATTCCTTTCTATGGTTCTGGCCACAAAATAGGCACTCAAACATTTGACTTATTATAACTACTAGGAGACAGATGAAGGAGATAGCCTTCTCCTGTGATAGTGGTAGGTAGGTGCTATATCATGATGACTACAGACTCTATAGTCAGACTGCCTAAGTTCAAGTTCCATTTCTTTCATTTGCTGGCTATGGGACCTAGAGCAAGTTATTTAACCTCTCTCAGCATCAGTTTCCTCATCTGTAAAATGGGAACAATAATAGTACCTGCCTAATAAAATTGTAGTAATGATTAGAAGAGATAATATGAAAAAAATGTATCATACTGCCTAGCACATAGTAAGTATTCTATAAACATTATCTGTTACTATATACTCATTAATGAGGATTTATTAAATGTCTATTGGGAAACATTCAAATGATGTACGAGATACAAGACAATTAACATTTGTTGAGCACATAATCTGGGTCAGATATTATGCTGGGCACATTACAGATTTAGGTAAGTGAAATAATCCCTATCTTTCAGATGCAAACCTGAAGGCAGAGAAATTAAGTAATTTACCCCAAGTCATATGGCTATGGCTCAGTAACTCAGGTTGACTAAGATAATAATTATAGCAATCAAAATATAGAAGAGAATCTGGTCCTAGACCGAGATAGCTAGACTTAATTTTCCGGGGTATGGATCTTCTTGATTACTGGTATGTATATAAAAATTAATTGTAGCTAAATGTAAAGTAGGAGTACTGACTGTTTAAGGTGAGAGTGAAGGCAGAGCTGAAGCTACAGATTTATTACAAAAATGGGAAGATTAACTGGGTGGCAGTGTTTTGGATACATTTAAATCAAGAGCCTGAAACAGCAAGAACACTAATTAACAGTCTGCTATAGTGTTCTAGGTAAAAGGCAGTAATTCCTTAATTTCGGAGGAGCAGGATCACAGACCTCTTTGAAAGTCTGACAGAAGCCATAGACTATCTCCCCCCAAAGACCTGTACAAAACACATCAAGTTTTACATATACAATTTGTGGAATTCAGAAGCCCCTTAAAACCCTTCCTATGCCAACCTCAGATTAAGAATCCCTAGAATCAGAGATGATGATCCAGACTTCAGAATCTGATCTGTCTTTTCAAAACCTAGTCCTCTGGTACTCAAGGACCATGACCTCTTTTTCCTTCAACTTTTTCTCCATCTAATACTCTGTTTAGGTGTCCCCTCTATGTTCACTTTGGATAACCAAAAGGCAAAATCATTTACAACCACTTTTGTCCTCTGCTCACTGATTCTTCCCTCTTTTACATTCTTTCCTGGGTTTCAGGGGCATGACTGGGCCATGTCAGGTTGAGAGTGCGGGGAACCACATATTCCTTGTAAAACTTATTGTCAGTCTTATCGTTCTTTTACCAAAGAACTTTTTGTTTCTCAAAATCTAGGGGACTAGACCTGAATCCAAAGAAATAAAACACCAAAGTTCAACACTGACCATGAAGAGTCATCTCATGGCATGACAACGCAAAGATTCAGCAGGGATAATCCACACTGGGAGAATTCTAGAATATGATGATTAATCCAGAGTCCAAAGAAAACCATGACAGATTCTGGGATCAAGTTGTCCAGATTCACAGAAAAACCTTCATTCATGGAAAGGAGCATGATTAGAATGAATCCAAATGACAATATAGTCTGAACACAAACCTTGTTATATAAGAGGGGGTCTTTAAGGGCCAAGGACCCTATAAGTTTGACATGAAAGAAAAGACCACAAACATAATTCACACTTACCTCACCATAAGAATTGCTTTGAAATGACTAGGGTAGCCAATCTCCAAAGATGGCCCCAGTGAACAACACCTCCTGATATTTATGCTTCTGTGTGAATCTGGGTCGATATCTGACTTACTTTATCCAATAGAAATGCAAAAGAAGGGCCGGCCCCGTGGCTTAGCGGTTAAGTGCACACGCTCCGCTGCTGGCGGCCCGGGTTCGGATCCCGGGCGCGCACCGACGCACCGCTTCTCCGGCCATGCTGAGGCCGCGTCCCACATACAGCAACTAGAAGGATGTGCAGCTGTGACATACAACTATCTACTGGGGCTTTGGGGGGAAAATAAATAAATAAAATCTTTAAAAAAAAAAAAAAAAGAAATGCAAAAGAAGTGATTTTCTGGGACTTCTGAGCCTAGGCATTAAGAAGGTCTGTAAGCTTATCATTTATAATTTTGGGAGTTCTGTAGAGATTATACAAACTTTTGGAGGCTGCACAAGTCTTTATATACCCATAGAAGGGGTATCTGACACACTAACCTGTGTCATAGAAATATCTGGCCTTCTGCCCTGGCTCCTGGGAGGCAACCTCGTAAGCCCTTGGAATGTCCTGCCTGATAGGAGTGAGTCATCTATGAGTCCTTCTAGGGATTTATTGAACCTGAGGATGATCTTGGGGACCTGCTGAACTCACACAAGCTTTCCGCAGTCCAAGTCTCATAAATGATTTCGACTGTATCCTATCATCTATGCTTCCTGACATAGTCATGCTACTAATGCACACTATCTCAGGGCATTATCCAGGGCTGGGAAGAGGCAAGGAAGTGAGCAGGGGTAGAGCCATGCTTACTAATGAGGCCACTGGCTTCCATTGTTTTAGTCGAGAAATAAGCCATTCTCTTTTCTTGCTTCTCTCCTTTTGGAACTTTTAATACACAAATGTAAGAACTTCTCAATCTGCTCTTCATATTTCCCTCTCTGTTGCATTCTGAATGATTTCTTCTGGTTTACCTTTCAGTTTACTAAGTCTCTCTTCAGGTCTATTTAATCTGCTTTAAACCCACCCATAGAGTTTTTTATTTCAGTGATTACTTGCTCCTGGTGTGTTTAACTTGTTCCTCTCTCTCTTGTATTTCCTATAAAATGATGGCTAGATCTAGAAAATTGATTAGATTCAGATTACTTTTTATGCATTAATATTTTGTATATGGTGCTGTATACAGTAGTTCCTACTTATCTGCGGTTTTGCTTTTATGGTTTCAGCTACCCATGGTGAACCACAGTCCAAAAATATTAAATGAAAAATTCCAGAAATAAACATTTCATAAGTTTCAAATTGCACGCCGTTCTCAATAGCATGATGAAATCTCATGGCGACCGTCTCTGTCCCACTTGGGACGTGAATCATCCTTTTGTCCAGAGTATCCACGCTATGCAACCTCCCCATTAGTCACTTAGTAGCCATCTCTGTTTCAGATTGACTATAGAGGTATCGCAGTGCTTGTGTTCAAGTAACCCTATTTTACTTATTAATTTTACTTGTTAATTTTACTTATTAATTTTACTAATTAACTTACTAATTAATACCAAAGCGCAAGAGTAGTGATGCTGGCAATTCAGGTATGACAAAGAGAAGCTGCAAAGTGCTTCCTTTAAGTGGAAGTTAAAGTTAAAAAGTGAAAGTTCTCAACTTGATAAGGGAAGAAAAAAATGTATCCTGAGGTTGCTAAGATCTACAGTAACTTTTATTACAGTATATTGTTATAATTCTTCCATTTAATTATTAGTTATTGTTGTTAATCTCTTACCGTGCCTAATTTATAAATTAAACTTTATCATAGGTATGTATGTATAGGAAAAAACATAGCATATTTGGGGTTCAGTACTATCTGTGGCTTCGGGCATCCACTGGGGGTCTTGGAATGTATATCCGACAGATAAGGGGGGACCACTGTACTTCCTTTTCTTTCACATCAAAAAGTGTATGATGTCTAGCTGACTCACTTTTACTGATGCTAAGATTAATCAGGTTCAGGTGGTATTAGTCCGCTTTCTATTAAAAAGTTCCCCCATTAGTCTTTCACCCAACGGTTTTGTTAACCATTGTTAATATTATTCATTATTTCATTAGTGCTTGCAAAAAAGTGACTTTCCACTTCTGTCATTCCTTATGCGTCAATTATCTGGTCATTCTGAGATGTCCTTTGTATCATATTTTAGGATATATTGATTCTTTCCTTTTATTTATCAAACTGTTGCCTTGGTGCGCTAGGAATCTCCAAAAGTAACCAATAAGGCTTTACTTTTAAGTACCATTATGAACTCACAGATTTTTATATATTTTATGTTTTTCAATCCATCACAGTTATTATTCTTTTTAGCCTTACATAATCTCATCTTAGTTCAGTGGGAGCCCCTTCAAGTTGGCTTTTAACCTGACCCCATTTATCTTTGAAAACTTCCTTGATTTCTAACACAAGGAAATGTCCCAAGTTTAACTCACACATTTCCTGCTCCAGACCTGAAGTCAGCCATTTCTCAAGGATCCTTGGTTCATTTTAGAGAGAAATGGTATATAGATGCCACCATTTGGGTGTTTGGTATACTGATTGCTACTGGGTTGTCTTCTAGGTTTTCTAGAAAGGACTTTTTTTTGAGAAAAATAAATCATGAGTTCATACTGCATTTCCAATTCAAATTTAAGATTACAAGGCTTTTACTTTGCTTCTTTGATTTTATTGTTATGGACTGAATTGTGTCGTCCCCCCAACCACCACCCCCAGTATTCATATATATGTTGAAGCCCTAACTTTCAATGTAATGGTATTTGGAGATAGGATCTTTAGGAGGTAATTAGGGTTAAATGAGATCTTAAGGGTGGGGCCCTAACCAATGAGATTGGTGGCCTTATAAAGAAAAAGAGACACCAGCATGTGCTCTCTCTCTCCCTGTGCATACAGAGACAAAGGAAAGGCCATGTGAGGCCACAGCAAGAAGGTGGCCCTCCGCAAACCAGGAAGAGAGTTCTCACCAGAAACTGACCCTGACAGCACCTTGTTCTTAGACTTCTAGGCTCCAGAACTGTGAGAAAATAAATTTCTGTTATTTAAGCCACACACACACACTTACCTCCTCTCTGTCCCCTTGGCTCACACAGCCAGTCAATTTCCCAGTCACTTCTCCAATCCACCTTCTCTCTTTCATTCCCCCCGCTCCAGTTTAGGTCTTCACCATCCCTGACAAAGCACCCAGCCTCCAATCTCTCCGACCTCTATTCGGTCTTCCACTCTCCTACCAGAATGATCTTGAAAGCTAGCAAAGCTACTCATATTTTTCAAAGGTTCCCCATCACTTAGAAGAAAAAGTGAGGTCCTTAACGAGAAACGCTTCCTAGGTAGAGGCCTATGCCCGTCCAGCTTCAATCCCTGCTACTCTTCCTCTCATCCTACATTCCGGCAGTACCAGACTCCTGCTAGTCATACTATGTTCTGCCACACCCCAGCACCCCTGCACATGCTCTCCTTTCTGCCTCAAATGCCCTCCCCACATCTCATGTCCCTGTCTTCCCAAGCTACGGCCCCTTGCAGGGGCTATGTATTGATTAAGTCTCCTCTCTCCCCAAAGTCATGCACTTCTTTCTCAAGGCTCTCATTATCTGTCCTAGTTTTATAATTGTTTCTTTACTCACCTGTCCCTACTAGGCTGTGGGCTTTTTGAGAGCAAGGGTCCCCTTTGATTCATCCTTTTGCACCCAGTGCCTAGCACGGAGTCTGAGAATAAGTGTTCTGTAAATGTTTGCTAAGAAAGAAATGAGTGTTGGACAGTCTAGCGTATGGATGAATTCTTATTGTTTCCAGCCTCCTCTCACCAGCTGCTAAGATGTTTCAATGGTCAAAGACAATTGGCCACATCCATATTTCAGCCCTCAAATTGTCTGTGCCAGTAGCCTATTGTTTTCTGTTCCTCTTAGCAATTTCCAAACAAGAGCCTAATACATTCCCAGTCTTCCCTCTATCTGAGAAGGCATCATCAAACAGCCTACTCTGGCCCATCTAACTCCTTCATAATTGGCACACATATTTATGTACCCACACTGGACTTCTCTCCATCTCACAGATACTGAGAAATAACACCTAAAATCATACTGGATATAAAAATCTACAGATGTTTATCTTAAAAGCAGGTGTGGGGGTAGAAATGCTTAAGTATTTCAGTCTCAGCATTTAGCAGCTTCAATGTTTCAATGTTTGACGAACTAACGAAGTTCCTTAGATTTGGAAGGCTTTGTCCAATGACTGGGAACTCAACGGAAGAAGAGGAAACCAAATGGAATAAGAAAAGGAAAGGCCGGAATCCGTCCACCCCTCCCCCCGCCAAGCTCCTGCCGCGACGGCCGTGGGGAAAGAAAAGCTCACAGACCCCGAGAGACCCAGGATCCGCGGCTTCTTTCAAGGGGAAGTGGGCGGAGCCCTAACTTTAACCCCGCCCATGGCTGAGGGGACCCGCGGCCAATGAGAGGGCGGTCCGGGGCGGAGCGACGTGCGTGCGGCGTGATGCCGTCATGCCCCGGCTGGCGCTCGGCAGGCCGCACGCCGGGATAGCAGAGTCGGGAGGTGAGCGCTGGCCGTGCGCCGCGGCTGGGGTGAGAGTGGTTTCGGGGACCCGAGGCGTCGCCGCGCGAGAGCCCTTGAGGCGAGTCGGGTCTTCTGGCCTCGGGGTTGCCCGGGGCGGAGGGATCAATCACCCCAGCCTTCCCCAGGCCGGACGGGATGGACTCAGTATTAACTGATCTCGAAAGCAGTCCCAAGTCAAGGTCTCCTTCAGTGGGGAGGACACCCCGGCCGCTCCGCCTAGGCCCTGCGCGCCGCGAGTAGCCGGGCTCTGAGCCTTTGGGGAGAGGCAGCCCAGCGGCATGGACAGAAATGAAGGACGCCAGGCAGGGCCAGCGTTTGTTCGCGCCATTTAGCGCCTTGTAGGTTAAATCCTCAAAGCACTCCTGTGAGTAGGCCCTGATGTTATTTCCATTTTGCAGAGGGGGAGACTGAGGCTTAGAGAGGTTAAAATTACAGGTTTGTAAACAGCATAAAGAGGGGAGGTTGGGTAGTTAAGGAAATAGTGAAACGTGTAAGCATCTCTAAAGTGGTAATTGCAAAAGGCCAGCAAAAGCTGTTTCTGAACTTGGGCAGTTCTAGTGACAAAATTCATTTGGCAAGTCATAACCACCAGAATATTAAACATTGAAATTTGTTTTTCAGGTGACCAAAGCCACATAATAATGTCAGTAGCTCGTTCATCCGTCCATGCCAAGTGGATTGTGGGGAAGGTGATTGGGACAGCAATGCAAAAAACTGCTAAAGTGCGGGTAACCAGGCTTGTTCTGGATCCCTATTTATTGAAGGTGAGGAACATCTGTGTTTTCAGGTGGATTGATAGATCACCAGCGTGTTCTGGGTTCTGAGCAGAAAACCACTTCCCTGTCAGTAAAGATGCGTTGAGCATCTGCTTCAAACCAGGCACGGTGTTGGTTCATGAGCATAGCAAAGTGCATTAATCATGGTTCCTACTCACATTCTAGGGACACACAGAGTTCATTTCAATCCAATCTGCTAGTCGTTCTATGTGCAAAGTACCGTGGGAGCAGAGAGCAGGACACCTCATTCTTCTTCCCAGGTTGCTGGAGGAGAGCATCCTCGATTAAAAGACATCTGAGCTGAATCTCAAAAAGGGTTTTATCCAGAGGACCTTCCTGGGGGGAAGTCATTCTGGCCAGGATGAGTAGTTTGTGGAAGTTCGTTTAGCCATGAAAGGGCATGGCGTTCTGCACGAACAGCAAGTGGTTTGGCAAAGTTGAGCCCAGAGCTTAGCACTAAGTAGGCACTGTTGGATGAATGCAAGAACAATTGGAGCTGGACTGTGAAGGGTCTTTTATGTTGTATTTTGGATCTCATCCTCTAAGCAAAGGAAAGACAGACTTGGAGACATAGGGATAGGGATGAGGACTGGAGGTAAGGAAATGGGTAAGGAGGCTATTGCAAAAGTCCAGGATGGAAATGATAAGGACCTGAACGGTCCTTGGAGCAATGGGGATGGAGTGGGAAAAGTAGGTTTCAGAAAGACGGCACAGAGTCCTTGATTTGTTAGATGTGCAAGGGGGGTAGGGGGAAATGCCAAGCGTGTTTCGTTGGGCACATAGGTAGGCAGAGATGCTGTTTGTTACCTAGGATCAAAAACGTAGGAGCAAGCTGAAGAATGGCGGCATGATCATTGGCCTTAGGATCAGAAGATCTTAGTTTGAATACTGACTCTGTTGTTTGCTAGCTGTACACTTTACTTAAGCTCCCTGAGCCTGTTTTTCTCATCTGTAAAATGGGAAAACCTCCTGCAGCAGGGTTGTCATGAGGAATAGGTGACTCTAACTATCATCCGTTGCTTGCTCGCAGTACTTTGAGCCAGGCATAGACCTAAGTGCTTTATGTACATTATAATGTTTAATTCTCTTGGTAACTTGAGAGGTAGAGATATTGGACCCTCATCTTTTGGTGGAAAAAAAACTTGAGCTTGGAGTAGTTAAGTAACTTGTTCTAAATCACACAGATGGGGTGAGAGTAGCATGTTTATAAGCTAGGGTAAAAAGTTCCACTGAGAAGAAAGAATTTAAATAGTGTGGAGAAGGATGATAGTTGATAGAGCAAGAGTACTGAAGGGAATAGGCCGGAGAGCTGGGGACAGGATCAGCTCTGGAAAAGTCCTTGCTGTTTTCCAGGAATTAGCAGCTCATTTTTGTATTGGAAGACTCCTTAAGGATATTACCTTTTTTCCACAAGTCCCAGGTTGTTTTCTGTGCATTACCTTTTCATATTCTAAACTGCATTGCCAGATCACAGATGTGAACCACTGATTTGTTCCTCCTCCTCTCAACAGTATTTTAATAAGCGAAAAACCTACTTTGCCCACGATGCTCTTCAGCAGTGCACAGTTGGCGATATCGTGCTTCTCAAAGCTTTACCCGTCCCACGAACGAAGCATGTGAAACATGAACTGGCTGAGATAATTTTCAAAGTTGGACGAGTCATAGATCCAGTGACTGGAAAACCCTGTGCAGGAACTACGTACCTGGAGAGTCCAGTCAGTTTAGAAACCACCCACCTAACCAAAAATCTGGAAGAACTCAATATCTCTTCAACACAGTGAAGGAGGATTGGAAGAGGGAGCCAAAGGGAAAGATTTATGTTTGCTATATGGAAAAAGAAATTTTTCTAAGTTTCTTCACAAACTGTGCACTTTCTCTTCTGGTATTTATGAAATAGCTAAAAGTAAATGAATAAAGGGCTTATTGTAATTTTTCATAAAGGTTTATGGTCATGTTTCAAATTTCCTTTTCAGTGAACATATTTTCCTGTTACACAAAGTGTGCCTAACAATCCACTGCATTATTTTGTAAGCTCACTGTTTTAGAAGGTATATATTTTTTTTTTCATTCAAAGGAATCTTGAATTTATCTTAGAACCTCTACTTTGGGAGAAAACCTTTTGATATCATAAACAGATAAGAACACATTAAGTGAATATTTATTTTTGATGGTATATATTCAAAATTAATTTAAATTTTTTTCTTTGATCTAACCAATTCCAAATGGAAATGACATGCTTAGGGTCAGACTTTATCAGATTAAACTCTGTATTAGTAAGAATGTTGACACATAGAAAATAAAACTTAAAAATTCTATGTCACTTTTATCCTATATCCTAGGCTAGATTAAATAGGAATGAGTTCTTAAAATCTGATACATTGGGGCCGACTCGGTGGTGCAGCAGTTAAGTGCGCGCGCTCCGCTGCGGTGGCCCGGGGTTTGCCGGTTCAGATCCCAGGCACGCACCGACACACCGCTTGTCAAGCCATGCTGTGGCTGCATCCCATATGAAGTGGAGGAAGATGGGCACAGATGTCAGCCCAGGGCCAGTCTTTCTCAGCAAAAAGAGGAGGATTGGCAGATGTTAGCTCAGGGCCGATCTTCCTCACAAAAAAAATAAAAAATAAATCTGATACATTGATGAAGTTGTAGAACTTCTCACACGTGCATTTGAGTTGGAGGGTTTCAGGTGTTGTTGCTGTTCGTTAAGACACTATGATAACTTAGATTTTGACCTGATGAAACATTGAGCTATATATTTCAGTCTTCTGGCTCCTAAAAGAGACTTGGAGCGTATTTCAACCTCAACTAATATGTGTATTCTACAAGCACAGGGTTTCAGCAAGGACCACAGGCAACACCCACCCTCTCAAGGCTCATACTCTAGTGGAGGAGGTACGTACAGGTGCCCTCATGGCAAAGAGGAGCGCACGGGTCGGGGAGAAATTAGGGTAACTTCCCAGAAGAGATGAGATGATGCTAGAACTGAATCGTAAAGGAAGAGTCTCCAGGCTAGTAGATGAGGAGTGTGGAAAGGGCATTCCAGGCAGAGGGTAAAGTCCTCAAAGTATGAGAGAAAGGAGCACAACCAAGGGGTTCGGGAAGCTGGTGAGGACTGCTTGGACATTTTAATTTTTTTTTTTCCCCCCAAAGCCCCAGTAGGTAGTTGTACATCACAGTTTCACATCCTTCTATTTGCTGCATGTGGGACGCGGCCCCAGCATGGCCGGAGAAGCGGTGCGTCGGCGGGCGCACTTAACTGCTTGGACATTTTAAACAAGAGTGGAACTGGAGAAATAGGCAGGAATTATACTGTAAGTGGTGGTGGGTTATGTAATGTTTTTAAAGAGAGTGATATAATTAGATTCACATTTCAATAAAAGGAACAGCATCAGTGTAGAGAATGGACTGGAAGAGGAAAGATTAGCGGTAGGGAGACGGTGACCTGTTCAAAAACTAGTCCTAAGACCTAAACTGAGTTGGGCAGGGAAGATGAAAAGAGGTTGGATACATGATGTTCTAAAGTAGAGCCCTCAGGGCTTGGTACCAGGAAGGGTGAGCAATAAGGAAGCATCTAAGAAGTGTCTAGGTCTCTGGCAGGTGGGGCTATGTGGTACCAGTTATCCTGGAAGGGACAGGACGCCTGTCCAAGCCATCTCTAAAAGCTCAAGTATTTTAAATGTTTACATATGCTCTAAGGTATCATTTTATCTTAAGATATTTTTCCTGAAAATCTTGGTGTAAAAATTATACTCCAGGAAGATGCACCATATTAATTCCATGGCACTGAGTAACCTAAGCCACACATCTGTGAAATAAGACTACCTCTCCCCAGTAAAAAGCACTGGGTTAATGGAACTCCAGAGCAAAACGATAGTGGAGAAAAAAATGCAGAATGAGTGCCCTAACACTAAATAACAGAAAAGCAAGGTCAGCAAAGAAATGTCTACCAAGTTGACATTTCAGCAAAAATAGATTTGAAAGAGTCTGTCTCCTGAAATAGAGCTGAGAAATTGGGGCAATGTGTGAGAAAGTCACAGAGGCACATTGACACCACTGGCTTGAAGAGGCCCTGCCTCACACTGTGCAGGATTGGGACATGTCCTTTCCACCCTGGGGAGAGCTCCCTTCAGCCTCCCTTTTGGGACCATCCAGCCTCTACAGCGTTACTAAGCATAAGCCAGGTGACATCAGGAACTCCCTCAGCCACACAGCCTCTAGCCTCCTGTCTTTGTGTTCCTTGACCTTCTTTCCTCTGGCCTGCAAGATACAAATGCATCTCTCTGGTCTGGGGCAAATCCTTGTTGCCACTCCAGCATCCACAAGACCCATTTCTGTCCTCCTTGGTGGCTCCTTGCCATATTAACGGGTTCAAACATTGCTCCAGGCAGAAAACTGCACCCCTTGAGCCCGGACACTTCCTTCACCTCCCAGATTACCAGCTTCAGAGAACCCCTCAGGCCACAAGACCGGTTCCTGCCCCTAACTCTTTCTACGCAGAGACCTGCCTGGGTAGCAGAGACCTCCCAGCTCCCCAGTCCTGATGGCATCTTCCCCTTAGCTTCTGCAGACCCGCACTGGCCTTGAAATGTTCCCCTTGGTGACTGGGGCCTCTGCTCCTCCCTGCCTAGCCCCCTTTCTGCCCACTTTGGCTTGGTTGCAGTTTTCATGGTTACATTTGTGGCTCTTTTATCTTACCGCAGGATACTTTTTCCCCCGAACAGTGCCATCCTGATTCACGGCTTTGTTTAAATCGTTTCCTCAGTCAGAGGGAGATGTCCTCCCTTCTTACGCTGGTCAGTTCCTCCTGCCTTGGGATTGGGCTGTTGTGCCAGCTCCTCCAGGTCTGTCCTAGATTTCATAGCCACTGCGGGTTACATGCCCTCCAGTCCGTCCTCCCTTCCCGTCTTGGGAACTTCTCCATTTCGACACTTGACACATCCGATCCAATCATCATTTCACATCCTGCCTCCCTAGACTGGGACGGCTTGAGGGCAGGGATGGGGCCAGCGCCAACCAGTGCTGAAATGAACAGGAACAACGTAGTCCCGAGACTGCGAGAGAACTTGTGCATGTTTCCACCCAGAATGCTTTCATTAAAGCGTTATTGATTTATTTTTGTAAAGGCAATCTATTTACATAGCACAAATTCAAATGGTTTTCGGGGAGAAGCCCGCCTCACAGCTTTGCCCTCCAGGCCCTGGATTCCCCTAGCAACAATGTTCCTCCTTCCTTGTCAAGCCACGCCCATGTTCCTTTCGCGCACTCTGTTCTGGCCACAGAGGTCCTTTCGCTGTAAGTTATTGTCTCCCAATTGGTTCCCCTCGGGCTTCCCGCTCATTTCCTGCAGCCGCCGCGCTTCCCCGCGCCCGGACGCACTGCGGGCTCGGCCGCCGCGGCCGCGCGCCCTGCTCCCCCTGGCGGCGGCGCCCCCTCGCTGCAGCGGCCGCGCGCCCCGCCCCGCCCCGCCCCGCCCCGCCCCGCCCCCCTCCAGCCTCGGCGGGCCCGGCCGGGGGAGGGGTCGCGGCGGCGGCGGCGGCGGCGTCAGCGGCTTCCCGGGCGGTGGGAGCCGAGGCGCCGGAGCAAGATGGCGGCGCGAGTGCTGTGCGCCCGTGGAGCGGCCTCGGCCGGAGGCTTCCTGCGGCAGGCCGCCCCCTGCAGCCTCGTGCCCGGGCTCCGGTGAGCAGCGCCACCCTTTCCGGGAGCGGCCGGGGAGGAGCTGCCGTGGGGCGGAGGGCGCGGGGTACCCGGCGCGGCTCTCCGCCCCGGCTCGGCCGCGCTCCCTCGGGGCAGGGCTGCGGGGCGGCGGGGCCAAGGTCGCGGTCCACGGGGCCGGGGAGCCTCGACAGGGTCGGAGCGGCTTCCTGGCCGGCCGGACTCAAGGTCACGGCGGGGACGGCGCTCGGCGCCGAGGCCACGTCCGCCCGCCATACGGGCCCGGCCCTCGGGACCTTGACCTGGCGCCGCTCGGAGCAGAGGCGGAGTGGCGGGCGCGCGGTGGAGGCCGCAGCCCCTGACTCGGCCTGCCGGCTGCCCGCGGGCACCTCAGCAAGTTGCTCGCCCTCGCGAGCCTCGGCGTCTGCATCTGTAAATGGCGGTAGTGACGCTACTTACCTCTTAGGTGGTTGTGAGGAAGAAATAAAATAACGCGTCGTCCCCGGTGGGCCCTCATTGAGGGGAGGGCGGGAGTAGTGAGGAGGGCTCAGCACTACGAACAGTCTTTGACTTGCATTTTAAAATAGGTAGCGGATCAAAAGTATTTACAGTTATCAGCACTGAGTAGGCGTTGGGTTCATGCTTAAACTTTTTTCCTAGCCTCATTGGGTGAAATGTTTGGTTTGCTGAATCCACCACTTTGACGTATCCATGTCCCCTTTTCCACATTCAAAAGCCAAAGCCCATGCTAACTTACCCATAGGTGTGCTTGATCGCTTTCTTTACAACGCGTAATTTAAATGTTAACCTTTTTGTTGTTTTTAATTAAATAGTGAGCCTCTAGAAAATACGGTTGGCACTTAAAAATGAAAGAGCAAAGGAACTACCTGTTTGTTAAACTCTTACTGTGGTGCTGGAAGCTTTATATAATACGGCTTATTTAACTTAATCCTAGTAGCAATCTTAAGAAGGAAGAGGATCTGCATTTTAGAGATGAGATGGAACCTCACACATAGCTAGAAAAGGCATTTGAACCCAAGTTCGTCAGGCTTCAGGCCCAGCGCCCTTCCTCGGACTGATGCTGAACTTGTATTTCCAAATTTGATGTTTATGTTTTCAAGTTGATTAACACATCAGCCTCCTTTTATTTTTATCCTGTTATTGAGCAAATACTGAGTGTCTTATTTTTTCACACAAGCGATATGAGCCCATGAAATTCATAGTTTCTTCTTTCCAAAAAAGACAGCTGAGACTGAACGTGTTCACCCAACGTGTCTGCCTAAAGTGCCCAAGGTCACAAAGCTAGTAACTGGAGTTGTCACTAATTCTATCAAATATTGAATGTATACATTGTCTCTGAAGCCCTTTGGAACTGAGCATAATAGCCATGGTCACTATCCCAAGGAAGCCATGGTGGAAATAAAGACCCACATAGACTTACAGATTGAGGTAGGTGCTGTGAGAGAAAATCAGGAAACCTACCACATGAGATCATGGAAGGCCTCTCCAAGAAGGTGATGTTAAGCTGAGACCTGAAGGGTCGGTGTGCATGAAAGCCCTGACTGGGAAGGAGTCATGAATACTGGGAAACCCCAGAAAAGTCTAGGAGGCTGTAGCACAGGAGTGAAGGGAAGACTGGCTGGAGGAGAGGTGGCAAAGAGCGGGGCCAGATAATTCTGGGCCTTACAGGCCATCTCAGAGAGCTTGGATTTTATTCTGAGAGCCATGGAAGACATTTAAAGGTATAAACTCTAGTGTAACATGAACTGATCTACGTTTTTAAAAGATCGGTCTGACTTTAGAAAGGGGACAGAATCCGGGGTAATGGCCATCTGGGCAGATGCTGGTGCCATTTACTGAGAGTCATTTTTTCCATAGGTATATGAGTGCCCACCATGTGCCAGGCGCTGTTGAGAAACATCAGTGAATGAGGCACACAAGGTCCTTGCCGCCTGGGAGCTTGCTAGTAATGTAGAGGAGGAGGAGGAGCAGGTGCTGGGTGGAGGGGGTGATCCAGAGCAGTTTTGAATCTGGTGAAGTTTGAGTTGGCTGTGAGCTGTTCAGATGGGAAGGCCAAGTAGGCAGTTGACCTGCTTGATCTGTATGACTCCTCAAAGAAGATATGTGGGCTAGAGGTAACATTTGGGGGTTATCAGCATATAGGAATGCTAAATGTTGATAGATACATGGGTTTCATTATATATTTCGTATTTAATTGAAATTTTTCATAATAAAGCATTTTTTAAAACCGTAGGAATGGATGAGATTGCTTGAGGAGAGAGTGTGGCTAGAGAAGGGGCTGAGAAACAGGCCCTGGGATGTGTCAACATTTATAGGCTGGATATAGGAAGGAGAGGCGGCAAGGGAGGCTGGGAAAGAGCAGCCAGTGAGGTCATTGTTATCTGACAGTGCCCAGCGGGAGATATTTCAAGGAGGGAGTGGTCAGCTGTGCCAGATGCTGCTAAAAGGTTAAGTAAGATGACGGAAGAAACTGGATTTGCCAACGGGTGTTGTGAGTGACCTTGCACTCTAGAACGTTTTCAGAGGGGGAGGAGGAAGTCTTCCTAGGAGACTTACTTGCCAGCTTACAGTTCCAGCAGCTTACTAGACACTGCACTGGTGTCCCACAGGTGCTTGAGATGCTTATATACCCAGAATTTAACTCATCTTCCTCCTGAAAAACCTACTTGCTCCTCCTGGGTTCTCTCTCCCCAGTAATGGAATATGTTCCGTTAAGTGGCCCAGGCCAGAAACCAGAAGGTCTTCCCCCAGCCCATCCCCTCCTGCTCCCTGCCATCTAGTTGGTTGCCACATCTGTCAGTTCTGCTTCCAGCGTGTGTTGGCTCTGTGTTCTCTATCACCACTCCCCTAGCTCAGCTCTTGGCAGCACTTGTCTGGATTCCTAAGAAGAGTATGGACTTGAACCCGTTGGTGAAGTGGACGACTAAAGAATTCTGGGCAGAACATTTTCCTGTTAGAAAGATCTCTATGACGGAACCTTGACTGGATCCTAATCCCTCTTCACTTCCACTCCTCCCCACGCCCGCCAAGAAAAACTATAAGAGACATTTTGGGAACAATTGGGGACATTTTAATATGGAGTGGAGATTAGATATTATAGAATTATTATTTTCCTTAGATGTGAAAATAGCATTGTGGCTTTCTGTTCTTAGGAGATGCATGCTGAAATATTTAGGGATGAAGTATCATAATATGTGCACTGTGCTTTCAAATGGTTTGGTAGAAATAAAAAAGCAAATGTATATAGAGAGAGGCTTTAAATGATAAAATGTTCATTTTTTCGTGTAGATGCAGGGCATAGAGACTGTTCTTTATACCGTTCTTCATTATTACACTGTTCTTTCATCTTCTCGGTGAAGTTTTTCAAAATGAAAAGTAGGAGAACAGCTCTCTTGAGCAGCAGTGTGGAAGACAGACTTACTGGAGTAGGGAGGGGAGTCAGGGAGCTACTGCTTTAATGCAGGACTCTTCTTTGGATCGGGCCCTTCAGCCTCCTCTCTCCCGCTCACCTCCGTAGTATTCGCACACTCCTGGCTTTGGTGGGTGTAGTTCTGTTTCTTAGAATGTCCTTCTTCCCACGGGCATCATCCTGATAAACTGCTCCTCATCTTTCAAGTCTTCAGCTCAACAAGTGCTTCCTCAGAGAGTTGGTCCATGTCTCCCTCAGACCCACTTAGATTCCGCTCCACCCCCCACCCCACCCCAACCCTGCACCACCACCCTATGTCTCCATCCAGAAGCTCGTCTCACATTGGCCTATAATCATGTTTGTCTATCTGCTGCCACCAGGAAACTGAGCACTGTGAAGTCAGGGCTAGGTTAATTCATCTTTGTATCCTCAGCCTGGCCCAGTGCTTGGCACATATAGTGCACAGTCAATAGATTTGATGATCATCTGAACAAAGCTCGTTACACTACTGCTGCCTCATCCTGTGGTCTCAGTGTTAAATATGTTTCCCTTCTGTGATTTGCTCCGACCACACCACCAGCTTCCACACCTAGTCAGGACCCATGTCTTCTCCTTTTTACCTCAGGAGTATCTTTTGAATGTATTCCTTCTTGTTCATCCCCACTGCCATTGTCTTAACCCAGGACCATCTAGGTCTGGGTTAGAGACCTTAACCCAGGTCTATCCATTGAGTATTAAATGCTCCCTGCCTTTATTGCCGCAGGCCATCCACCACATCATTGCCAAGCTGCTTTTTACACCTAGATCTTTTTTGGAAACTTGCTAGCATCACACCTGTGTACAGGATAAAGTCCACCTGATAGGTATGGTGCACAAGAGCCTAACCACCCTGCCCCCCTCGCCCTCCCATTCTCCATGTTGCCATCCTCCCACACCCTGTTCTCTTGCCTTCCTGAACTCTGCTGCTCCAGAAATATGCCGTACAGTTTCATGACTCCATCCCCTGGACATGTTCCCTTTGACTTTCCCTCACCTGTCTTTCTTGTCCTCCAAGACAGACCCAGAATGTCTCCACCGGAGTCCCTCTCACTCCTTGCAGGCCAAGCCGATGGTTCATTCCCTTGAGCTCCCACGGTGTGTGTGTGTAAGTCTACAGTATCCGTGACCACTCTGGCTGTTTACTGGTGGGTTTTTCCCATGAGACTGAACAGGCTAGGCATCTGGTTCATCTTTATATCCATAGAGCCTGGCACATAATGCTTATTCTATTTAAAGGCTAGTGTTTTGTAGAATGCACTACCTGCTACCCAACCCTCTGTAAAGTGCCACACAACAACATATTTATGATACTGTAAAGATGACCGATAGTGGTGTTTGTCACTCTCAATGAAGAACCCCAGCCTGGATCTTATCAGCTTGACAGCTGTTGGCATAACTACTTCTACCCTCTTCCATGATTCAGCTTGGACAGCTAGATGGACTGGGCACATTAGGCAGCTTTGGTCACCTGACACTTGGAAAGATTTCAGAGTTTGACAGTCAATTGGGGGTAATGCTGGGCCACACTGTTTTTCGTTAGTCAAGACTATCGCGGGGCCGGCCCGGTGGCGCAAGCAGTTAAGTGCATGCGCTCTGCTGCAGCAGCCCGGGGTTCACCAGTTCGGACCCTGGGCGTGCACCGATGCACTGCTTGTCGAGCCATGCTGTGGCGGCGTCCCATATAAAGTAGAGGAAGATGGACGTGGATGTTAGCTCAGGGCCAATCTTCCTCAGCAAAAAAAAAGAGGATGGGCATCAGACGTTAGCTCAGGGCTGATCTTCCTCACTGCAAAAAAAAAGACTTGCTACCCAAGTTCACAAGCAAACACTGCTCAGGTTCTGGTGTGTGTTCCATGATGTTGACTATTTCTGAGGCTCATCTTTAGTTTACAAAGCATTTCCATATCCCTTACCTCATTTTACCCATCCTAAAGTAAATCCCTTTGGTATTATTAAAATCTGGAACGAATACTCAATTGGGGAGATTTCTGTTTAGGAGGTATCCTTATTAGTGAAAATATTTTGAACTTTATAGTTAGATCTGGGTTCATATTTTTATTTTACCACTTTTTAGCTCAGGGCATTTAACCTCTCTGAACCAATCTTTAAAATCCCTTCCTTGCTAGGTTGTTCCGAGGATTAAGTGAGATGACATTGACAAACTGCCTAGTCCAGTGCCTAGCAGTATGTATGTACATTTTAACCTGTAATCCCCTTAAGTTCTAAAGAGAAGGAGAAAAATTACTTTGGTATTTTTTCCCCCATCCAGATGTAGTCTGCCGATAATTCTTTATTATGCTCTCTTATTTTATAAAGTATTAAATGCCATAGAAATTAAATATCAGTATATGTACAGATGACATAAGCTTGTCTATGCATTTCTAAAGGATACTTTAAAAACTATTAGTAGTGGTTGCTTTGATGAGTATTTCTTATTTTAAATGAAATTCCCAGTGCTGATATTTTTAGAAATTTTCGTTGTACCCCTTTCTTAATTGTTCATAATTGTTATAACAAGCTTAAGAGTTTATTTAACCCCCCAAAATTTTTAACATAATTTCTGTTTAGTAAACTTAAAATCTAAAATAAAGAAAAAACAAAGTCCCATTAGCAAATCTTAAAACTTGCTACTTTGTGTATCACTAATTTTATATGCTTGCCATTTTGCTTCATGAAATTATTAAGCAAATATCACAAAATGTGGTGTGTATAGAACACTTTAAACAAATTGACAAGTGTTTTTATTTTTAGTGAAATAAATTTGACCATGATTCATTTAGAAAATTGCCTTCTTCGGAATTAGTTTATTTATATAATCAAAGAGGGAATTGAAAACAAACAGCATATGATTTTGGTTTTTGCTAAAGGGCTAATAGTGTGTATATATAATTTCTTTCTTTTTAATTTTAAAAGTTTTGTTTTATTGAAAAAGAAGTTTTAAAAACTTAGTTTTTTAATCTTTCACCATGTATCTGGTGCTGTCATAAGTCCTTTAAGCTTATTTACTAGGAGTATGGGGTTAAACATGTACTTAAAAATATCCAAAAATAAAAATGAGTCAGTGGAAACATATGGGGAAAGCTGTGTCTCTTCTACCTTAACTCTCTGTCCTTCCCTCAGGCGTACCACAATTAAAACTTTCTTTTTTTTTATAATTTTATTTATTTATTTTTTCCCCCAAAGCCCCAGTAGATAGTTGTATGTCATAGTTGCACATCCTTCTAGTTGCTGTATGCGGGACGCGGCCTTCGCATGGCCGGAGAAGCAGTGCATTGATGTGCGCCCAGGATCCGAACGCAGAGCGCGCACTCAACCGCTAAGGCACGGGGCCGGCCCCATTAAAACTTTCTTAATTCAGGAATTTTAACATATAATAAAAGCAAAGTGGAGGGATTTCCAACATCTTTTTACAAATGGCGTTTTTAGGACTATATATTTTTGTTCTATGCACTTACAAGAAAAATTGCATATACTGATATTAACTTGTTATTTTGCTTATTTAGTTTGAGCTTGCTGCTTTTTAATCTTTGAAGGATTTGAAAAAATACTTTGATATTTCTTGATCATTATTTATGGAAAACATTGTTAATTTTATATTTGTATATTATGTTTGTATGTTTGTAAGCTTACATCATTCAAAAGTCTTTTTATCTGGCTTCTAGCTATTTGTGATAATATCCTATGAATTGTTTTTTAAATTAAAAGAACATCTTACAGAGAGAAAATTGCTCTGTAATATTGGTTCGTTAAAGCAGCAAGTTGACTCTTTAAGCAAAAAAAGAAAAAGGCTGCCAATATAACATGTGAAATTTAGAGTTCTATTATTTCTAAAGCACCATAGTTGAATAAGAATAGGAATTTGTATTATTGTAATGTAGAATCTACATGTTCATCTCATGAGGCAATGGGAAAGTTTGCATCTCATGAGTTTTTCTTGCCTCTTGTTTAAATTCCAAGTCCCCTTCCTTATTACCTGGGGTCACTCCTTCTTTTCCTCTTACATTTGCGTTGTGGTGTCTGCGTCCTTAGGCAGGCCTGCTAGGCAGATTGGAAATGCAGTTGGCCCCTCTGTATCCCAGGTTCCGCGTGTCTGTGAGCTCAAAGGCCTACAGTGGTTGCATCTGTACTGAACATGTACAGACTTTTTCTCCTTGTCATTGTTCCCTAAACAGTACAGTTTTTACATTGTATTTACAGTTATTTACATAGCATTTGCATTGTTTTAGGTGTTGTAAGTAACATAGAGATAAAGTGGAGGGGAGGATGTGCGCAGGCTATATGCAGATACCACACCATGTTATATAGGGGACTTGGGTATCCGCAAGGAATCCTGGAACCTATCCCCCGCGGATACCGAGGGACGACTGTCTGTAGAAAATCATCTAGTGTTTCTATAGAAGAGGCTCGCACTGGCCTGTCAGCATCCCAACCTTGTTTTGAAGCACTGAATAAGATCCTAAGCATTTATATTGGCCATTTGGAATCCCAGCACATTACTGCTCTTGGCATGATCTAGCAAAGGGCAGCAAAGATCATTTATGTGTGCATCAGTTAAGATCAAAACTGTAAAGATATATGCTGTAGTAGCCCTGGCCAGAGATGACGGTCATCACTTATAAAAGGGATTGTGCAGAAAGAATGGACGCGGACTCAAAAAGCTACATTCTGTATGATTCCATATATGAGACATTGTGGAAAAGGCAAAACTATAGGGACAGAAACATCAGTAGTTGCTAGCAATTGAGAGTGGGGAGAAGGGTTGATTACAAAAGGAGGAATTTTAGGGAGTAAAGGAACTGTTCTGTATCTTATTGTGATGGTGGTTTCATGACTTTATGCATTTGTCAAAACTTGTAGAACTGCATGCCAAAAAAAGTAAATTTTACTGTATGTAAGTTTGAGTTAAAATGGAGAAGATGAAGAGACACGGTTTGCCATTTGAATGTGGCTATGTGAGATTAGGAAGAGGATGAGTCTCAACCAGGTTCTAATTTTAAAATCTTATTTTCAGGTTCTATATACATACCTATATACCTTACCTATACAGGGGTTTCTAAACATGCACTTTTTGATATTTTAGCTAATTTTTAAATATAAAAATAATATATGTATATGGGAAAATTTCAAATAGTCTAGAAGGTTATACAATGAAAAGGAAAGATCTCTACTCCCACCCCATGCCCCAGTTGTCATCACTATTAACAGTCACTTTATTTGTGCATTTATGGTACTGTTCTGCTTTTTCCACGCAATTTATCTCAGAGATATCAACATATCAATGCATGTAGCTCTACCTCTCTTTAATGATTGCAGTCTATTCTGATTTTGAATATTCCCTAATTTATTTGACCAGTGCCCGTTAATGGATATCCACATTGCCTTTACAGGAAAAAACTGGAAACAAGGCAGTAGTGAACAGTCTAGTGCATTCACCTTTATGCACTTGTCTAAATATAGCTGCCTGTAGGACGTAAGTACAAGTGCAGTTATGTCCTGCACTTAACAGGGCCAAAAGGCCTACGCAGTTTTAATTTCGATATAGATAATGCCACACTGCCCTCTAGGGAAGGTATGCAAATTTGTAATCCCACTCGCAAGTATATGGGAGTTAAACATGCACTTTACAGTTCATGGTTAAAGTATAGTTTGTTACTTCAGTCAAATTTATCCTCACTTTCTGACAGCATATATAGTAGAAACTCAGTTGTAAGATGAAAATTAACAAATTATTTCTGTGTTAATGAAGTTGTATTCTTAGGTTTTTGTGACAGTTACAAGTCTTGATTCTAAGGTTAATTTAGTTTAGGGGTAAAATAATTTTTTTAAAAGAAAGAATTTACTTCATTTTCCCTATATATTTCTTTTCACATTTTTTTATTGTGGTAAAGTATATGTAACATAAAATTTGCTATTTTAACCATTTTTTTTTTTAATTTATTTTATTTTTTTCTCCCAAAGCCCCAGTAGATAGTTGTATGTCATAGTTGCACAGCCTTCTAGTTGCTGTATGTAGGACGCGGCCTCAGCATGTCTGGAGAAGCAGTGCCTCGGTGTGCGCCCGGGATCCGAACCCGGGCCGCCAACAGCAGAGCGCACGCACTTAACTGCTAAGCCACGGGGCCGGCCCTATTTTAACCATTTTTAAGTGTACAGTTCCGTAGCATTAAGTACACTTGGTGGTGTACAAACAACACCACCATCACATCTCCAGAACTTTGTCGTCTTCCCAAACTGAACTCTGAACCCATTAAACAATAACTCCCCATTTCCCCCCTTCAGCTCCTGGCAACTACCAAACTACTTTCTTTCCCTATGAATTTGATTACTCTAGGTTTCCATGTATATTTTTTCTGTCAAAAATTGCTTTGGAGAAGGGAAAAACACATAGCATAAATTGCAAAGATAAACATGGGAACTCTCTTAGGAGAGCCACAAGTTACATCTTTTACACTTTGCTCCTGCTGTTTAGAGTGCATGCTATCGTAATGGAAGGTGGACATTTTGTGGTATCCCAGGTTCTAGAACAGTGCCTAGAATAGGTACTCACAGCGTGTTTGCTAAATGGATTGATGAGTTGATGAAAACAATGTACTATATGACGCTATTTAAAGACATCTTTGTACCTCTGATTAGACTCAAATTTTTATATTTGTTATTCCATAGGAGATTGACGTCTTCCAATAACAGACCTCGAGAAGACAGCTGGTTAAAATCCTTATTTGTCCGGAAAGTTGATCCAAGAAAAGATGCTCACTCTAATCTCCTAGCCAAAAAGGAAACAAGCAGTCTATACAAATTACAGTGTGAGTGATAGATTTGCTATCTTCATAGAGTTGACTTTTTTCTCTTTGTTCATAAGTTTATTGTTGAATTTTCTTTTGTTTCAGTTCACAATGTTAAACCGGAATGCCTAGATGCATACAACAACATTTGGTGTGTATACCCAACTATATTTTACTTGGGGGAAAATAGTGATTTTAATATTTGTTGGTCAGCTAACACTTGATAGCAGAATGACATCTTTCATTCCTCTTCTTAAAGCTGAATGTTCAGAGGCTCTTAAATTGAGCTCTGCATAGGATTACCAAGGGCATTTTGATTTTAAGCGCTCATGTAGCCGAATCATCACATTGGCTGTCAGACTTGAGGACGTTTCTAGGCTCTTAAGGTTAGAAGGAACCTTACAAGGCTGTCTGGTCCATCTGCTCTTCTAGTGCTTGAGTCCTTTCTGCAGACTGTCCTGACTGCCTATGCTTAAATACCTTCATACATTCCATCTCAGGACAGCTTTGACTGTTAGGAATTAGAACTCACATCCCTGTGACCTCCATTGTTTCGAATTTTACTCCTAAGTAAAACTGCCACAAGAAAGTCCTGTATGTATTTGAATGTAGCTGCCATTTCTTCCCAAGTCTTCCATTCACCAGGATTCAAGTCCCTTCAGCAGGTTCTCATATGATATGAGATCCATATGCTCTTAGACAATTTGTAAACTTTAAGACTGAAGAGAGAATTAAGTGCATCAGTTCTTAAGTTATCAGAAATAGTATTTTAATGATCAATTGTGAGCAAATATAATTAAAAAGCATTTTTTTACCTTTAATATCTGCTACTTTCATGAGAAAGCAAATGATTTTGTCACTAGAATCAGCATAATTTTCAGAAGCAAAAGTCTTTTGTTATTTTATTTTTGGAGATGGTTTGTGAAATGTAACATTAGTGTAGGATTTCTTACCTTAGCATAGTTCTCTTTATTAAAAAATGCTCTAAACAAAGCAGATGCTTGTTTCTAAATCTTTTCTTGGAAAATGAAATTTTTTCTCTATGCTGTTGTTTCCCTGGATTATCTTTCCTGTCCTGTTTCATCACTTCATCTGTCTCAAATTTCTGTCTATTCATGTTTCTGTTCGGATGTCTTGCTCTCCCTTCAAACTCAACATGTAGAATCACCTCGCTCTCCCAACTTCCCCGTGTGTCAGTCACCATAGTTTTATTTAACCCTTTTCTTGGTGCTGTGATTAGTCACTAAGGCCTGTGCATTCTTCATTTGACATGTATTTTGGTTCTCTTTGCTTGTTTCCTTCTCCATCTCCCTCTCCCAGCCTGTTGAGCTCCATTTCCAAGTAGCCTCCTTTCTGACTACCTTCCTGAGCTCGAAGCTGTGCCTGTACCTCCACCCCACCCTGCAATCTATTACGAAAAAGTTTGTCAAATTGATTCACTTGAGTTCTATTTTCTCTTTTATCATGTTTTTTTCTTTTCTCTGAAACTTGCAGCAGCTCCCTGTTTCCAGTACATAAAGACTTAACTCCTGCCTGGTTTTTAGGGGCCCCAATAATGAGGTTCTGCCCAACTCATCCAGTTCTGAGTACAAGTACAGCCTACCTTACAACCTCCATTCAGGTAAGGCCAGGGCTTCCAAGAGCAGGTTTGGGGCCCCCAAAAAAGAGGATTGGCTACAAATCCATGTATGACTTTGTATTGGTGAAAAACCTAGGCCCCATTGTCAGGTCCTGGCCCCTTTCTGGACCCCTCCTGGGTCATCTATACCAGGTCCTTTCTTCCACATTGGCTCCAATTCAGGGTTGTTTACTTCCTGCTCATGTCATATGGCAAAAAGGAAACTCATTTCCATTTCCCTAACGTAATCCATCTTTCCCCACCTCCGTTTTTATCAATCCCATGTTATTTCTAAACGTAAGTCTTTATGACCCGGTATGATGACCATACCATGTATATTTTTTGAAGAGTGGCATTTACTTTTAATATCAGATCTTAATTTTAAAAGTAAATGCCAGGGGCCAGCCTAGTGGTGTAGTGGTTAGGTTCCCGTGCTCCGCTTTGGCGGCCCAGGGTTTGCAGGTTCGGATCCCAGGCACAGACCCACACACCACTCATCAACCCGTGCCGTGGTGGCATCCCACATACAAAATAGAGGAAGATGGGCACAGATGTTAGCTCAAAGATAATCTTCCTCAGCAAAAAGAGGAAGATTGGCAATGGATGTTAGCTCAGGGCCAATCTTCCTCACCAAAAAAAAAAAAAAAAGTAAATGCCACTCTTCAAAAAACGCACATGGTGTGATCATCATACTGGGTCATAAAGATGTGTGGGGTTTCAGTTAGTTAGACATAAAGCCATTCTGACATTTTCTCTGTTAACTATTCATATACACCCAGTCCTGGTGCCCCAGCATCTCGTGGTGGTCACTAGCTTCATATCACTCAGTGTCAGCAAATAGTTTGAACAGGTTCCGTCTCTGACCCTTGATATCCTTTTGCATCCATTGTTGAATCTGTATTGTACTTTTTCATCATATTCAAAAAGTGTGCAGGTTTTAGCTTTCCTCTTGGTATGGCACGATTATGCCTCTTTCCTTTGCCTTTCCCTTTACATTTGAATCTGTACTATAGGAAGGTTTCCATGGACCCAAGCTCTGACACCTCTGTTAAATTAATACGCTGCCGTGTACACACTGTCATGGCTTTGCCGCTGCTCCTGTACAGTCAGTGGTAATGAACTGGGTGGTGTGTTCAATATGGGATTATGCTGTACCTCTCAAATCCCCTCAGCTGGTTGAATTGAGTGGAACCTAATTTATGCTTCATGTTGTATCTTTAATTTGGATTCTTCTGCTACATTGATGCCCTTTGGGACTGTTGGAGTTGGGATTGCTTCTAGGCTGTGTTGTGCTCCAGCTCTGTCTTCTTCCTCCTTCCCTAAGACCAGCTTGTTCTCTTCCCTGCTACCTCTGCCTGCTCATGCTGCTTCTGTTTCCCCTGTCTTAAACATTTCTTTCTTCTCTTTCTTATTTCTTTCATGTTCTTTTTCACTATTCCCAATTCTCTCATTCTTCCTATCTTTGGAACAAGCAGACCTTAGCGTTTATAAACATCGCCATTCCTAAGTACTTCTTTTTTTCCCTGAAATGGCAAATAGTAGACCCATATTTCCTGGAATCTTGGGACCTTTGGCTCTTCTTTATCATTTTCATCACTATACTTGAGTTGCTTACAACTGTTCTAGATAGGTGGGATATCAGAAACCTAAGCTTATGATAAGTGGAATATTAGAGTACAATAGAATTCAGCTAAAAGGTTAATTCTGCACTTCATTTTATCGTAAATATATTCTGAGATTAGTTGTCAGAATACAGAGTAAATGGCCTTTTTCATGTGTTGTCCACCTGGTATAATTTTGTTGGTTTAATTAGTGTTGCTATTTCTTCTCTTTAAGTCAAGAGGTATTACCAAAGATTCATGAAGATAAACATTACCCTTGTACTTTGGTGGGGACTTGGAACACCTGGTATGGCGAGCAGGATCAAGCTGGTAGGAAGCAGAAGTTTTTGGAATAAACAGTTGTTCCTTAAGCCTTTACTGTAACAACTTAAATAAATAAAATAAATTTAATTCTTGTTTTTATAATCAGAGCTTTCCAAGTCTCAGTCTAGTTTTATGGTTAAAGTAGTTTCTCCAGTAATTCATTGCAAAAACTACTTTTATCGTTTTTAATGTTTGAATCTATTATTGAAACTTTATGGTGTAACCCATAGGCCAACACGCAGCACATTACAGTTTGTGCTGTGTTAACATTGTGCGTTTCTAGAATAGTTTCGAAGTAAGAGTATCATGAAACTCTAAATGTATGTTATCTTTTAAAATATATTTCAGTCCACCTCTGGAGGTATGAAGGAGGCTACCCAGCCCTCACGGAGGTCATGAGTAAGCTCAGAAAAAATCAGGTAATGATTTTGAAAAGTGTTTATTCAGGTTAATGATATAGTAGATGTTAGTACAGAATTAGACTCTTTCTGTCATGAGTTTTTGTTAGTAAACTGTTAGTTTTTTGTAGTAAAAATTTTCTTATTTGGATTCTTGAAGTTGTATTAAAACATCAAGTAACCAGTTGTACTACTATTGAAGTAATAGTTGTTATTGTGGAAGTCAGTTGTACTTTAAAACTGATAAGCTGGTACTTTGAAACCAGTAAGTCAGCGTGGGAGATGCAGTCAGCCCTGGATTACCTAACACATATCTGCTTCAGGAACTGCCAACCACATATCTTTACCTTGGGCTGACTTGGCTCTCCTCCCCCTCCCTTCACTAGTAAGTGCATGTTAGTGGAGAGAATTTTAGTAGCCATACGTTTTTAGGAAAGAAAACCTTTTGTATAGATTCCCAGTCCAAATATAAATAGCTTTTGGATTATCTGATATTTTGTAGTGTCCATGTCACCTCTATTAATATGCTATCAAACACTGTTAGGAGAACCTAAAAATGTCGGAAATGAAATTTATTTTTATTGTCATTTAGATACTTAGGATGATCATGTAGTTTGTCATCTAAACCTAGACATACAAGATATAAACTGGGACTTTCTCAGGCCAACTGGGACCCTACTTATAAAACTATTCTGTCCTAGGAGGAACATAAATGTTACTAAAGTGGGCTTATGTATAAATATTGAAAGATTTCATGAGCACATTTTTTTCGCTCAAAGGAATTTACGGAATTCCGTAAGGCCAGGAGCAACATGCTTCTCTCTAGGAAGAATCAGCTGCTATTGGAGTTCAGTTTCTGGAATGAGCCTGTCCCACGGTCAGGACCTAATATATATGAACTCAGATCTTACCAGCTCCGAGTAAGTACTGAAATATGAGTGAACTGTCTCCTCATTCTTCTGTGAAGAAGCATGAGCACCCCCTAATACTGACAACAAAAGTTGAGTGTACATTCTGTGACGTGTGTTTGGCATTATATTTTGATTGGCTTGTTTTCTCCTCTCTCCAGTTCTTCTCTTATTTCCTTTTTTTTCCCTTCTTCTTTCTTTTTCATTCCTTCCCTTTTGCTAAGCTCTATGCTTTTTTTATAATCTTATAACTGTTTATTATTTGACATTTTTCTGTATAGTGTTTCTGTTTTTAAGAGGACAAACCTAAAATGCAGGACTAGGTACAATATATCAGCATATGTTATAATTGAACTAGAGCAACTTATAAATGTGTGACTGTTAAATAAATTTTATAGCACTGTAAGAGGAAATAATATTTTGTAAGACTTTCTAGATGTTTCCCTACTAAATTACTAGAAAGAAAGCCCCAGATAAGAACATTGTTAGAAAGAATACATACCAGTAGATCTCAGTCATCTAATACTCACCATTATACTGGAAAAAATAAAGTGATGTCCTTCTTAAGTTTACTTAAATTGAATTCTTTTTAAATTTGACAGTAAAGTCTGAACAGGTACCGACAATTTAATCGTGACTTCAGTACATCTGGAGGATGGGCCTAATTATGGTTTTGATAACCATAATTGGATGACTTACTCTTACATTGTATATATGTTGTCTTCTTCTATGATGCTGTGGAATATCACTCCCACTATGGGATCCGTATGAACACAGTGAATGATATTGCTATGTTGCTTTTTTTATTTGTTACATCTCACATTATTAAAAGTTAATTTTTAAGTTAGTTTTGTCATTTGATTTTTTTATACTGTTAATTCCATATTTCTTGACAGAAGAACTAACAAACCGAAATCCAAATCTCTTTTCAGCCAGGAACTATGATTGAATGGGGCAATTACTGGTGAGTATATTACCAAATGGTGAGTTTGTAAGTCTTATTAATAGATTATTTTAGGCCGTAATATTCTAAGAATAAAATCTGGGAATAATGCCATGATTCAATACTAGACTATTTTTTTGTTTGACATTTTTATTATGAAACTTTTTAAACATATACAAAACTAGAAAGAAACATACAAAACTAGAGAGAATAATACCATAGATCCCTCCTTCCATCCCCATTACTTAGCTTCAACACATGGTGAATCTTGCTTAGGTCTAACTCCTCCAACCCAGAGTATTTGGAAGTAAATCTTAGACAACATACCATTTTATCCATAAATATTTTATAATATATCTCTAAGAGATAAGGACTCTTCTTTTTTTTTTTTTAACAAAACCCCAATATTACATGAGGTTATTTCATAATCTTGGATATTATCTTTTCTAAAGTATTGCTTTGGTCACATGAACAGAGCACCACAATGATACAGTTGCTTCTTTTCTTCTTCTTAGTTTAAGTAGCAAAATACCAGTTTTTGCCCCAACTTTCTCTAGATTCAGCACAATCGCAATCAAAATTCCAGCAGGCTTTGGAAATGCAGATGATCCAAAATAGCTAAAACAACTTTGAAAAAGAAGAACAAAGTTGGAAGACTCACACTTCTCAATTTCAGAACTGACTACAAAGCTAGAGTAATCAAGACAGTATGGTACTGGCTTAAGGACAGGCATACAGAGCAATGAGATAGAATTGAAAGTCCAAAAATAAATTCTGACATATATGAGCATTTGGTTGCAACAAATGTACCAAGGCAATTCAATAGGGACTGATAATCTCTTCAACCAAGGGTGCTGAGACAACTGGAGATCCCTGCAAAAGGATGGATTTAGACCCCTACCTCACATTATACAAAAAATAACCAAAAATGACTGTAGACCTAAATGTAAGAGCTAGAATATAAAACTTTTAGAAGAAAACGTAGGAGAAAATCTTTGTGACCCAGGGTTAGGCAAAGAGCTCTTAGATATAACACCAAAATCATGATCCACAAAAGAAAAAAAATTGATGATTCATCAAAAATAAAAACTTTTGTAATTCAAAGGACATCATTTAAGAAATTAAAAGACAAGTCACAAGAGAAAATCTTGTAAATCATACATCTGATAATGGACTTGTATCCAGAATATATTAAAAAAAAATCCTACAACTAAATAACAAGACTACAAATAACCCAATTAAAAATGGGCAAAGGACTTGAATAGATAATTCTCCAAAGATATACAAATGGCCAGAAAGCATATGAAAAGATGCTCAGCATCACTGATCGTAAGAGAAATCCAGATCCAAACCGCCGTATTATCTCACACTCTTTAGCATGGCTGTTATCAAAAGAACAGAAAATAACAAGTGTTGGCAAAGATACAGAGAAATTGGAACCCTTTTGCACTGTTGGAGTAGGAATATAAAATGGTGCAGCCAGTATGGAGAACAGTACAGAGATTCCTCAAAACATTAAAATAGAATTACCATATGATCCAGTAATCCCACTTCTGGGTATGTAATTCAGAATTCCAAGCAGCATCTCAAAGAGATATTTGCACACCCATGGTCATCACAGCATTATTCACAGTAGCCAAGGGGTGGAAGCAACCCAGATATCCATCTGCAGATGAATGGATAAAGAAAATGTGATATATACATCTAATGGAATATTATGCAGCCTCTTAAAAGAAGGAAATCCTGCCACATGCTATAATATGGATGAAGCTTGAGAACATTGTGCTAAGCAAAATAAGCCAGTCACAAAAGAACGAATACTGTATGATTCCACTAATAGAAAGTTTCTAAAGTTGTCAAAATCACAGAAACAGAAAAAGAAAAGGTGGTTGTCAGGGGCTGGTGGAGGGAAGTTGGCATTTAGAGGGTTTAGAGTTAGAATTTTGCAAGATGAAAAAGTTCTGGAGGTCTGTTGCACAACGATGTGAATATTCTTGGCGCTATTAAACTGTCCAGTTGAAATTGTTGAGGTAAATTTAATGTTATGTGTTTTTTACCATAACAAAAAATAAAAGTCATAAAATAAAAATTAAAAAAGTTTTTTAAATGGGCAAAGGATTTGAATAGACATTTCACCAGAAGAGAGATATGAAGGCTTAATAAGCACATGAAAAGATGGTCAACATCCTTAGTCATTATGGAAATGCAAAGTAAAACCACATTTCATACCCATTAGGATGGCTGTGACTAAAAAGACAGATGATAACACATGTTGGTGAGGTTGTAGATAAATTGGTACCCTCATACATTGCTGGTGAGAATGTAAAATGCTGAAGCCACTTTGGAAAACAGTCTGGCAGTTCCTCAAAATGTTAAACATGGAGGTACCATATGACCCAGAGATTCTACTCCTATGTATATACCCAAGAAAATGAAAGCATACATCCATACAAAATTGTATACAATGATCATAGCATTTTGGCGGGGTGGGGGTGGGTTCAAACCATTTTATTGATGGGCTTTGGGGGAAGGTCAAAAGGCTATAAGACAGATTGGATGTCCTTGGCCTGGCTGGGATCCAGCTTCACATTCACCCTAATCATAGCATTTTTCATCATAGCCAAAAAGTGGGAACAACCTAAATGCCCATCACTGGGTGAATGGATAAACTGTTGTATATCCATATAGTGGAATACTATTCAGCAATAAAAAGGAATGAACTACTGATATATGCTACAAATGTGGATAAACCTCAAAAACATGCAATATGAAAGAGACCAATACAAAGGAGCACGTATGCTAGGATTCCACTTGTATGAAATGTCCAGAAAAGGCAAATCTATAGAGACGGGAAGATTAGTGTTTGCCTTGGGACTAGGGGTGGGAACAGAGAATGATTGCAGATGGGCACAGGGATCTTCTAGCACAGATGGATTGTGGTGATGTGAATTACTAAAAATGGAATCGTACAGTTAAGTGAATTTTATGCTGTGTAAAATATACCTCAATAAACCTGCTAGTGACCTCACTAAAGAGAATTTATACCAGAAATCCAAGAATGATTCAAAATGAAGAAACTGATTAACATACAATCAAGGCTGGAATAGGTGTCTTAACACACGCTCTCTGAAGGTGCCCGACCCCTGCACCCCCGTGCACATCACCTGCATGCCTGTTAGAGCACTTATCACACCGTAGGGGAGTCTTCAGTTTGCAGTTCTGTGACTGTCTACCAGGTCTGGCGCATCCTGGGTGGTAGTAAGTGTTGACTGGAGGGATGAATGGATGGCAGAAAATAGTAGTTACATAAGATTAAAAAAGGTGAAGTGTAGTTGCCAAAATTGTAAACAACCTATATGCCTTAGGGGAATAGATTATAGTATATTCATGCAGTGGAATCTCATGCAGTGGTTGAAGTAAAACATCTGCACATGGATAAATCTTGAAAACACCAAGCTGAGGAGAAAGAGCTAGTTAAAGAAGATGTACAACATGTCTCTTATGTAAATTTGAAAAAGATGTAACAAGAGTTATATAAACAAGTTATATATAACAAGAGTTATATAAAAAGATATAACTACTATTCATGGATACATACATACAAAGTAGAAATATAAGACATGGACAGGAAGACTCTTGTCTTCAAAAGAGAGGTACCCGTTTCCAAAGAGTGGTAACTGATGGAGGGAGAGGAAAGGATCTGAAGCAAATATAACAAAATGTAAAGTATTAACATTTTAAAAATTTAAGTGATTAGAATGTTCGAAATATTTCATAAGTAAAAGAAAAACAATTTAAAAATCATCTTAATGCATGTTCAGAAGGCATTTGATACGATTCTACACCAGTTTTATTAGACGCTAATTCCTAATAAAAAAACATTTTAAAAATTGGTAATAGAGAATATTTTATTTAAATCAGGGATTGGGAAACTTTTCTGTAAAGGACCAGGAAGTAAATGTTTTAAATGTTGTGGACCATACTGTGTCTGTTTATTTAACTGCTGTTTTAGTGCAAAAGCCACCGTGGCAATTTGTAAACGAATGAGCATGGCTGTGTTCCAGCAAAATTTTATTTATGGACAATGAAATTTGAATTTCATAACTTTTCATGTATCATGAAATCCTATTTTGATTTGATTTTTTTTCAAGCACTTAAAAATGTAAAAACCATTCTTAGCCCCTGGGCCATAAAACAAGCAGCAGAGGATGGGATTTAGCCTGAGGTCTGTCGTTTGCTGACCCTGGTTTAAATGGTAAAACTTCATTTTCCCCACTTTAACAGCTACGTTAAACTTAATGGTAAAACACAGGAAGCATGCTCATCACCATTATAACAAAATACCAACTTTCACCATTATAATTTTATATTCTTTTTAGAAATCCTATTGTCATAAGAGAAAAAAACAAAAGATATAATAAGATAAAGTCTCAATAATTAAGAGGGATACAAGAATAGATTTTTTTTTTTTTTTAAGGTTTTATTTATTTAGGGCCGGCCCCATGGCTTAGCGGTTGAGTGCGCGCGCTCCGCCGCTGGCGGCCCGAGTTCGGATCCCGGGCACGCACTGACGCACCGCTTCTCCGGCCATGCTGAGGCCGCGTCCCACATACAGCAACTAGAAGGCTGTGCAGCTATGACATGCAACTATCTACTGGGGATTTGGGGGGAAACTATCTACTGGGGATTTGGGGGGAAAAAATCTTTATAATTTTATCTATTTATTTATTTTTCCCCCAAAGCCCCAGTAGATAGTTGCATGTCATAGCTGCACAGCCTTCTAGTTGCTGTATGTAGGACGCGGCCTCAGCATGGCCGGAGAAGCGGTGCGTCAGTGCGTGCCCGGGATCCGAACTCGGGCCGCCAGCGGCGGAGCGCGCGCACTCAACCGCTAAGCCATGGGGCCGGCCCAACAAGGATAGATTATTGACCATTGGTCAGCTGTTGACCCTTGGTTTCTTTATCTTTAAATGAGAACCTATGATTTTTTACTTACTTTCAATTTATATATGTTCTTTTTTCAGTTGTGAAATTTCTTGCTTTGGACTAGATAATTTCTAAAATCTCTTCTACCTCCAAAAAATGGTTTTGTGATCTTTATTTGTAATGAATCTTTTCTTCTTAGGTGATCAAAGGCTAAATAGTGCAAGTTAGAATTTCTTTTAATTTGAAAACTAGGAAATATATATTTGATTGTATACTACTATTATAGGTACCATCTGATTAAGGAGTTTTTTTAGAGGGGGTGCTTATAGATGTAATAATTTAGTTGCCCACAGAATAGGATCGCTCAGTAGTTCTGTTTTTGCAGGTTACTAATTAAGACTTGCCCACCATGGAATCCACAAAGAAGTACTGAGGTTATTCTTCAGTTATTTAAAAAATTATTTATAAAGCCAGTTCAGCATTCAATTTATATTTTGGCACATAGGTAACTATTTAAGATGGTGGTCTCCTCTTCAGTACATGCTTCTGATTATTACCAGGCTAAGGCAAGTATGTTTTCTTTGCCTACTCTAACTGAATGAGAAAAATTCAGAATGAAATGAATAATCCTGAATATTTATCACTATCAATGAAAGACAGTTTTTTGCCCTTCTGAGTAGAGTTAGACTGCACATTAAAATGATTTGCTTAATTTCAGTAATTTACCAATCACGTTTGTAATTTTTGTGAAGATATTATCACTTAATTCTCGATGTAAGGTTAAAGAATTTAGTATCATTTGGGGGTAACCCATGGGGGCACTAGCAAGAGATTCCTCCTTCACCACAAAAGAACCTGAAAGCTTAGGTCAGCCTCGTGGAGTTGAGTGCATCGTGGATGAGAGCCGAGGTGTGCAGAGTGGTCTGAAGGAGGCTGGCTTCCTGTCGCAGGTTGTCCTTGCTCTGATTCCATACCTACTTTGTGATGTTCTAACTCAGTTGCTATGAAGTTTGCCTCCAGGAAGAGAATGCACTGGTCAAGCCCACTCAAGTCTCTTGTCCCTTGAGAGTTATGTCTCTCACTATAGATATTAGTAGATTAGTATCCTTGTTCATAGTCTCCACCTCTTTTAAATGAATTAGAATGAATCCATCTTCCCAAGTCAACTGTGGGACCCCCATATGACAGACTTTAGGCCGAAGCCTGGGCAGTTTTGATTCAAATTTACTGCATAATCTTGGGTGTGGAGTCTCTTGAGTCTCTTGATATAGGGAAGTAACTTCCCTATATCACTTGAAGTCACTTCCTCCATTTTCAACTTTGATTCTAGGAAACTGCTTTTGGAAAAATATATACATTTTAAAAATATTTTTAGGATTTCATATGAATCACTAAATATAAAGTATCTGGTGCAAATATGAAAGTGTTTAAAGAGCTGATAGCTTTTGCAGCAGGAAATCTTAAAAAGGAAAGTTTAAGTGCTGGTTTTTAACAAATTTAACCACAATTTCATGTCATACGCATAGATGTAATGTATATACACACTTTCCTCCACACATATACATAATGAATGTCATTTGGCACTCATTTTCCTAACGGTTTGCTCTGGCAAATAAAAAAAAAAAACAGGAGGCAGTCTCAGTGTTGATAGTAATGGTGTGTCGCCAGGAAGCTCTGCTTTCACGGTTCTCCCATATGCTGTCCGGGAGGTTGCAGAATCCCTCTTAGGGTTCAGAGAGCTTGCGTGTTTCTCAGAATTCACTGTCTGTGACTGCTTTGAAGCTGTGCATCTTCATCTTCTTCATGAAAATCTTCATCTCTGTTTTAAACCTCATTCTTGGGTGGTCTCTGTCTTCCTGGATACAGTACCTGTGACATCTTGGATCGTCTAGTATCCAGGTTTCCCTCACTTCCCCTCTTGGAGAAGCAATTCTTTTCAAGTTGACTGGTCTTATCCTCTGCCAATTTTCTTGACTTTTATGTCGAGAATCAGCAGTGTAACCATGTATCCTCACATTGTTGTTTTTATTTTAATAGTCAACATTAATTACTGTCCACTTCTCACAAAAACGACTAGTATAGCTACAGAAAAGTACATTTACATCATATATACATTAAAATAACTTTTGATTGTATTTGATAATTAAAAAACAATTAGTCTTCATTCTGAACAACTTTCTCTGAGTATGGAAGAAATTTACTGATTTTTTTTAACAGACTTAATTCAATATCTGAACGTTGTTTTTTTCTTATAGGGCTCGTGCAATCCGCTTCAGACAGGACAATAATGAAGCAGTTGGAGGATTCTTCTCTCAGATTGGGCAGCTATATATGGTGCATCATCTTTGGGGTATGTATTTTTTTCCTTCAGCTTTGTGTTACTGGGATTTCAGAGTTCATTACTAAATAAGTTGTACGAGTCAGTAAAGCATGTCTGAAGTCATTAACCTTGAACACTGTAGCAAATCCAGACTTCACATGTGGAAGGTAAGAGCTGGGCTGTCGATAGATTCATGGCACATTAGGAAGCTGATGGTGCGAGTGGGGATAATGGTGAAAGGAATAAGAGAGGTGAGGTGAGCAACCAAGGGAGAGGGAAGATGATAAAGCTACAGAGTGCCTTTCACAGATTGGTCCCAACCTCCCTTTCTAGTCACTTCCCGTTGCTCCCTCAGAGAAAATCCTGCATTTTACCCAGAGAGGCAGCTCCCCGCACACGCACTCACTGCCTGTCTTGGGTCTGGTTCCCTCGTCCCAGAGGCCCTTCTCTCACCTTTTCCATCCCACCCACTTTGGTTTGGCGCCATCTTTGGTGTCTTTCAGGGCCTAACTTAGATGTTCCCCCTCCCCTCAAGAGAACGTCACTCTCCTGAGCCCCCCAGAGCCCAGTGTTGTGCGGATTGTCACAGTTGTGGCTTTTGTGTCTGTCTCCCTGCTGGAACAGGAACTGGGTCTCAGTAGTAGCTTGGTACATTCTGGGCACATTTGTAAATGGTTATTAAAGTTAAAAAATGAAAAGCATAACTCATTTCCAGACCGTATCAGTTCACTGAGGTATTGATTTGACCTGTTTGGTCCCACCAAGTGCTGCACCCTGTCTGCTTGCTGTGTTAGCACGGCGCTTACAAAGATAGGGCGATGAGTCTAAGGAGGGATAAAGCAAACACGGATGACGTGCCACCAGGTAGCATGTGATCAGTAACATGGGGAGATATGTTCAGGGTACTCCTAACACTTAAAAGGGATATAAAGTTAACGTGTATTGGGGGGAAATCAGTAAAAGGTGGAGTATGAGCTAGACTTCAGGATCTAGATGGGATTGACAGGTAAAGGTGGGAAGGAAGGGCTGGAACAGTGATGGAGACACGAGAAATTATAAAAAGTGCTCAGAAAACTACAGATAGTGCAGACTGGCTAAATGGTAGCTTATCTGCCAGGGACCTAAGTCTGAATGGGTAAGTTGAGGCAAGAAAAGTAGTTTTTACAATTGTTCTCTTGGAACCCTCCCCGCAAACCTTCGGGATCTGGGGAGGTGACCCCCACCGATCGATCACTGCTTCAGCAAGGTGCTCATCTCAGCTGCACACGCTGGGCTTCCCTGGCATTTGAGAGATTGAAAACGCTGCACCAGATGATAGATGCCACAAATAGCCCTCAGCTTCCCGGAATGTCAGGGGCAGCATTGTCCTAGAGAACTTAGTTTTCTAGCTGGCTGAGATTTGACCACATAAGTAGCAGAGTTTTCAAATGTAGTAGATTTGGAAACAAATCTTTAAAAAATGTGTTCTGTGTCCTTGCCTTTTGAGATTATACTAAATGTAATTTAACCTTTATGGGTTTGAGGTAGGGGTGAAGTAGATTCTGTTATTTTTTAAATAGTGTATATGGTTTCTCCAGGGGTACAAACTGAAAGTTAGACTCTCCCCTTCCCTCCCCTTCCTCTCAGCCTGGAGAGGCCTCTGAGGGTGTCTCCTGCACTCCTTCCCAGACGTCCTCTGTACATGAGTGAGCACGGGGACTGGACGGGGCAGGGTTACCATGTGCTTTGGCTCACAGGCAGAGGTCAAGCCATGCATACGCTCCATTCACATCAGAGCCTACAGCGTGTCTGGATAGGGACTCCTAGGTTTAGGAGCCTGGAATTACAGGCAGGCAGGCACCAGGGGTGTGAGTGGCAGAGCTCTGATAGAGGCTGTGGGGAGCATAGGACAGAGCCCTTAACTCTGCCCTGTGGGAGGACTCGAGGCTTCACAGAGCTACAGCAGGATGAGAGGAGTCCTGTGAGATCCTGCTCCATGCAGAGACGCAGAAGCCGGGAACAACCTGGTGCTTTGGCATCTGAGAGTGGCCAGATTGCAGCACATGTCTTTTAGGCAGTGCCCTTCTCCACCTTCCTTTGTTGTCCCCAGTCAGTGTCCCACATGTCCACTGCCCACTTCCTACTTTACGGGGAAAAGTATTAAGATATGCAGAGATGAATTCTCAGTTGCCTGCCCCCAAAACTTACCCTCACTTTTCCCTATTTTTTAGAGAAAGAAAGCCAACATTTATCAAGCCCCTCCAGTGTGTTGGTTATTTTCCTCATCATTCCCTTTAATCCTTACAGCCACACGCCACAAATGAGATGCCTGTGACCCATAGATGGTAAATCAACCACCCAGAGCCCACAGCTATTCAGTAACTTAGCCAGGCTCAGACCTCGGCACGTCTGGCCTCAAAGCAGGTCTTTCCACAACACGGCACCCCTTCCTTTCACCCTTGTGCTTGATACCATCCCTCCCCCACCCTCCTCAAGGCCCTGCTCCATCCACTTGCTCCACCACCCCCCCGTGTGGGCTCCTTCCCTCAGTATATGAACATGCTCAAGTGCCTCCCGTCTTTAAAAGCCTCCCCAAACCCAAATGTCCATTGATGGATGAACAGATAAACAAAATGTGGTATATGCATATAATGGAACATTATTCAGCTATAAAAAGGAATGAAATTCCAATACACGCTACAACATGGATGAACCTTGAAAACATTATACTAAGTGAAATAAGCCAGACACAAAAGGACAAATATTGTATGATTCCACTTATATGAGGCACCTAGAATAGGCAAATTTGTAGAGACATAATGTAGAATAGAAGTTACCAGGGGCTGGCAGACAGGGGCAATGGGGAGTTTTTGTTCAGTTGATACAGAGTTTTAATTTGGGATGATGAAAGAGTTTTAGAGTTGGATAGTATTGATGGTGGCACAGTGTGAATGTACTTAATGTCACTGAATTTAAATACCTTTAAAAATGGTTAAAATAGGGGCCGGCCCGGTGGCACAAGTGGTTAAGTGCGCACGCTCCGCTGCGGCGGCCCGGGGTTCGCCGGTTCGGATCCCAGGCGTGCACTGATGCACCACTTGGCAAGCCATGCTGTGGCAGCGTCCCATATAAAGTGGAGGAGGATGGGCGTGGATGTTAGCCCAGGGCCAGTCTTCCTTAGCAAAAAAAAAAGAAGAGGATTGGCAGATGTTAGTGCAGGGCTGATCTTCCTCACACACACAAAAAAAGGTTAAAATAGTAAATTTTGTTATATTTTACAATAAAAAATTTTTAATTAAGAAAATTAAAAAAAGAATGCAGGCGTCTCCAACCTGTGTCCCTACAAGGGGACATCACACAGGGCACTAGTCATGCACCTGACCTCTGTGAGAATGCTGCTGCTTGTCACATGAAGGTTAGCTGTTTTCCTCCCGGCGTGAGAGGTAAAAGTTTTCTTTTCCTTCTGTTTTTCAGCATTTTCAAAATTTTGTGTTATAAATTTATTCTCCATTACTAGTAGAGGGAAATTTTGTCTTTAGATGGTTAAATTGCTAAGCCTACAAGGTAGGTCTTCTCATGGGAAGAAGGAAGTCCCTTGGGGAAAAGGCATGTGTCCCAAAACAAACTAGAACTGAGGGAGCCCTGGGTGATCTTTCAGTCTTGACCAACCAGTACCAACACCATGTCGAGATGCCTAGGAGGCGTTTCCCTGGTAAGTAGTTGGAAGGATCTTGCCCAGGTTGGGAATCAGAAACCAAGGCACCCAGATGAGATGCCTGTGAATTGTACCACATGACACCAAGGACTCTGATGCCTTATGCTCTTTCCTCCACGTGGAGCATCTTTCTATTCTGTTTCCCTGTGTTGATGACATCCTTTTCAACCTTCAAGATCCACCTAATCAAATCACACCTTCCAGGCAGCTCTCCCTGGTGTCCTCGCTGTTCTCCTTGTGGGCTCTGTCCTGGAGGATACCACAGTACTCAGCAGGGGTTGACCTTGCCTTTACTTGTCTTTTTGTTCTTCACTGCATTGAACACAGTCTCTCACCCAGTTTGTTGTAGTGCTTTATAAATGTTGAGCAAAGTTGAATCTAATATTGCTTGTCTATAGTCTGACAATTTCTGGTTGTGAATGTAACATATTATTGAAGACATTCACTTGGTTTGTAAAGGTACGTTTTGGAACCACTAGACTGTGAAACTTAAGAGCAGATTGTTCTGCTTCTCCCACAAGGCGTAACATAATTTTGCTCAGAATAACCAGCTCACAGTTACCCCAGCTTAGTACTAAATTCCCAAAGTAGTCTTTTTGAGAAAACTAGACAAGCAGCTGAATCAATACTTAATGGATATGTTAGTGGAATATAGGGCGTTATGTTTGGTTTAAGTCTTGCTTCTTCTCTGTGGTTATTTTTAAGCTTATAAGGATCTTCAGATCAGGGAAGATACACGAAATGCAGCATGGCATAAACATGGCTGGGAAGAATTGGTGTATTATACAGGTAATATTTTAACAGGCATAAAATGTTTCATTCTTCTTGTCTTATTGTTTTATGTTCTTTCACCCTGAAGCTAATATGTATTTTAAAAAAATAGTATGTTGCTCTGAGATGGTGAATTTTAAGGTTGGGGGGATGATGAAATAGTCAAATTTTTCTTTAATAGTTACAGACTTTTTCTCAATAAAGAATATTCATTTTTTCAACTATATATGTTGCCTGGTACAGTTTTCAGACTCCTGTACGTTGTAAATTTTACATCTTTACCTTTTTTTGTACACTTCTATATTCTCTGAAAATTTATTACACGAATAAAGTTTTTTCTAAGCTTTCCCTTTCTCATCAAAATTGTCCATCCCCCAAAACACTACAGTTTAATACAGCAAATAAAAATAATTTTGAAAATTAATTTGATATTTAAACTTTCCATATATATGCGTGTATGCATGTGTACATATGTGTATACCTATACATGCATGTATACCCAGATACATATACACTATGAAGTCCTGGTTGCTTGACTTTTATAAGAAAATGAGAAATCGGGCTGAAGACAGCCTATTGATACTGATGACATGTAATAAGTACCAACCATGTTGCATGTCAAGTACATGTAAGCCCATATACTACCAAGAAAATCAAAGAGTAATTCGTTCTAGAAAATAAGTATTATCTTGTCTTTTAGTTCCAAAAAAATAATTGCATGTGACTTTGCTGCTTATTTTTACACTTTTGTGAGTTCCCAGAGGTGTGTTTTACTCAGCAGTGACAGTTTTACAAGTACAGTGTATATATTCCTTTATACAGGATACAGTCAAATGCAGTATTACCTGATTTTTATATTTTCAAAGAACCTTTTGAGAAAGCACCATTTTTCTCACAATATGGGCTTTCCTAATTTCCTGCAAATGAAAGACATGTCCAGACAGAATCTATTTTAATTTTAATAACATAGGAATTTGGCTGATCTATCATTAGCTTGTGTATTTTTGCCCCTGAGGTCACTCCTATGTTTTCCAGTATTCTATTCTTTTTTGTGTGTGTGTGTGAGGAAGATCGGCCCTGAGCTAACATCTGCCAATCCTCCTCTTTTTGCTGAGGAAGACCGGCCCTGAGCTAACACCCAAGCTCATCTTCCTCCACTTTATATGGGACGCTGCCACAGCATGGCTTGACAAGCGGTGTGTCAGTTTGCGCCCAGTATCCGAACCGGTGAGCTCCGGGCCGGCCCCTCCAGTATTCTATTCTGACTTCAAGCAGCACATTCTCAGCAACCTATTTGTTAATGTGTAGTTACCATAACTACACATCTGTTTAGAAAAGAACAAGCACAGTAATCTTGATCCTTGTTTTCAGTCCCACTTATTCAAGAAATGGAATCCAGAATCATGATCCCCCTGAAGACCTCGCCCCTCCAATAAAGCTACGGAATTTAGATGTGCCTACATACATTTATTGACAGGTATTTGTCATAAATTAATTTTAATTGTATATCAAGTGAAAAAGAAACACTGAAGTGTAAACTGCTGTATATAGCTTATGAGAGACCTCTTTTCTTTAAAATTTACATAATCACAGGAAAGGAAACTTACAGTTTGATTATAACAGTGCTCTGTAGTCCTCTTTGAAACACCCCTGTGTTTGTTGAATATACTTTGTAATACTGAACCACCCCTCCCCACTCTTCAGGAAAAGAGGGCCCAAATTAAAATTTGAATCATCTCCAAATAAGAATCTAACCATGAAGAAAAAGTTAGCCATTTCTTTATAAAGCAAATCTGTTTTATAATTACAGATTTTTAGACAAATTTCTTGTATCAGGAAGAACTACAAATTTTGTCATGTTTCTCTAGCAGTTTTTCTTAGTCTCAGACTAGGAACAAATTATGAATGTACCCAATACCTGAAAATGTTTTAATTCACTCTCATTTTTGATCAGTTGGCATAGTAAACAATATGTTATTACTAAGCTGGTAGCAGTTGCCAAGGTACATTTACTCAGTAATTCAGTCTTAACATAGTGTATTATAATGTCTCCATATAAAGGAAAAAATGGCTTGAACCTGTGTATCATATGTGATTTTGAAATGAACACCTCGAATAGCACTAATTTTTATTTGTAATATTTTTCTATAACAAAATGAGTAGCACTAGGAGAAGAGGTTTTATTTTGTAAACAATCATTTGTGACCTCAGACATTCTCTAGTTAATATTTTAATAAGCTCACAGCAGATTCTTCCAAGATCATGTATGAGGGGTGGTGCATGTTGAGATTTAAATTGGCATAAAGCTGCATACTTTGTCTAGCTCTGGTTGATTTAGTTTTTTCATATAGTGTTCCAATTTTGTGACTGTAATCATGTGAAAGTCCTGTTAAAATGAAAAATTATGTCTGACCCCCAAATTAAATAATTTATGTGTAAAATAAAGCGTGAATAAGTCTCATATCAAATGTCAAACTTTTAACGTGTGAATGGTTTTCTCTAAGAACATACAAAAATCAATAAAGTCCTCTTAATTTTCACATATTCCATGTTTGCAATCTTTTTTTATGAACTTGTGCTGAGAATGACCCTGTCACTCTTGAGAAATAGCTTGTCCCAGTTCAGTGGGCATCTGTGAGTCTACAGAATAAAATATTAAAGAAGCTCATCAGCCCCTCCCCGTGGCCATTTGGTAGGGTGTTACGGTGTTATGGGGAAGGGGTGTTTGTGTTCCAGTGCATAGTGTCATGGTGTTTGGGCTGCCGGGGAGGTTCAATGGGGAGGTTGAATCCAATGACCTTTAAGGTCCCTTCAGCTCTGAATTTCTGTAACTAGCTCTTCTTGATGCCATGGGAAACAGAAGAAGAGAGGGTACAGCAAGCTCTGGCATAGAAAACCTGCATTTTAGCACAGCAATTCTACTGATTAGATGCTCAGAGCATGTTTGTAGGATGTGAACGAAAGAACTGTTTATATGAAACTGCTTTCTAAACTACTTAAAGAAAAATGGTAGAACCAATATTATTAGTAAAGGTAATCTAGCTGTTCAGAACTGGAAAAAAAATGCTGGGAACAGAGGAAATTTTAGCTTACAAATTGTGTGGACTTATAAATGAAATGAACCCTGCAGAAGTCAGGAATCTTCTGTCATTCACTGGTCTATTAGTCAGAGTTCTCCAGAGAAGCAGAACCAATAAGATATCTAGATACATATAAGAGGATATTTATTGTAAGAATTGGCTCACAGGGTTATGGAAGCTAAGAAGTCCCACAGTCTGCCATTTGCAAGCCAGAGAACCAAGGAAATCAATGGTATAATTCTATCCAAGTCCAAAGGCCTGAGAATCAGGGGAGCCAATGGTGTAACTCCCAGTCCAAAGTCAAAGGCCCAAGAACCAGGAGCTCCAGTGTCTTGAGAGCAGAAGACGGATGTCCCAGCTCAAGCAGAAAGAGCGGATTCACCCTTCCTTGGACTTGTTGTTCCATTTGGGCCCCCAACAGATTGGATGCTGCCTGCCCACATTGGTGAGGGTGGATCTCTTTCCTCAGTCTATTGAATCAAATGCTAATCTTCCAGAAACACCCTCACAGACACACCCAGAAATGTTTTACCAGCTAACTGACTCAATATCTGAGTTTGAGATGTCTATGCAGATATCCAGGTGCAGCTGTCAGGTAGGCAGTTGGGTATGAGTCTGAAATTCAGAACAGTCTGGCCTGGAGATACACATTTGTGAATTGTCTGCATATAGAATTTAAAGTCATATGATGAGTGAGTGTTGACAGAGAAGGGGACCAGGGTGAGGAAGAACCAGGAAGGGAGAAACCACCAGGGAAATAGGAAGAAGCTCAAGGAAGTGGGATGTCATGAAAGCCAAGTGAAGAAAGTCCATCAAAGATGAGACCACCTGAGTCAAATGCTGCTGTGAGCTTGGGTTAGATGCGGTCTGAAAACTGATGGTTAATTTAGCAACATGGTGGTCACTTGGTGACTTTTGACAAGAACATTCTATTATTAAACTAACAAATTATCACTTAATTTTAGCAATTCCTGCCCAATTTGTCAAATCCTCTTATTAAACCCCTGTAGAACAAATGGTATTATTTTGTCTCACTATTAATTTTCATTGGCAATATTCAAAACTTCCAAATTTGTTTTCCATTCATTGAGTGTGGATCTGGTGAATATTACTTATACAAGCGAACTCTTTTTTTAATTATCATTCACGTGATATTACCCCTCCAACTTTGTGTAAGCCCTCTTGGACCCACACTTCCCTCTCCTCCAGACTGGCACTTGATAGAACCTGCTTCTTTTCCCTTATTCTCACAACTGCATGTGAAAGACCCTTTTTTCAGTTCTACATTATACCTTATTTATTAATAAATTTATACTTTCAGTTTCTGGCTGGGACATAGTAGATGTTCAATAATGTGCTTAATGAATCAACAGGAGAGAGGGAGAAAGTAAAAGGAGGAGAGAGAAAGGGAACGGAGGAAGCGAGAAAGTGGAGACTGTCAGTTCTAATTAGAAAATACATTTTGAAAGCAGGGCAGGTCTTTATTCATACTATTTTTGATGCAAATTCTAAAAATTATTTTGAAATTATTTTGATATGCCTGAATAAGCTTAGTCAAAACAACTCAAAAGGAAGATGATAAACATATAGAAATATGTTCAGAGTTGCAAAATGTGACTAGCAAAATACTGAACAGTCCTCTATTAACTAATACTAAAATTAGTACTTTTTCCAGAGTTCAGTGACCACTAAAAATGAAACCACTACAATTTTTTGCAAACAGGCCTTCCATCTTAGAGAGTAAAATTTCATCTACTGTATTAATATATGTTAACACTTGTGATCACAAATAAGTATTAGCTTAGGGTGGATTCTCCTGGCCCAGTAAATTGTTAACTCTCTAGTAATGCATAAGATAAAGAATGCTGTGGAAATCACTGGTCTGGGTTCCAGCTCTGAATGTGACCTCGCAGCAGTCGTTAACTTTTATGAATTTGTTTCCCATCTGTTAAAAAGAGGACAGTGATAACTATACTGCTGACCTCAGGGTTGTGAGAACCACCTTGGAAAATGTGTAAATAAGCAGTGTGACTTGTGATCAGATCACTCCTCACGTTTTCTGACCATGATCATCAAGATTCTGAGGGTCACAGAGGCAAAAGCCATCATGCTCTTGCCACCACTTACTGAGGCTGACCACTTGAATCTCTGCAGTCTCTTGCTACTCCTGCCCCAGGTCCGGAATGCTGTCCCCTGCTCTTAGGAATGGCAGCCAGGTGGGCCTCCCTAGGTGTCATGGAAAAACACTTGTCTTCAGTAGAAGAAAGAGAGAAGAATCAGAGCAGCAGTCAAACCAGAGAAGGCGGTGGGGATGAGGGCCATAGGGGTGTCCTTTTTTTTTTTTAGGCATATAAAAGTTTTGAGGGACTTCTACTGTTTCAACTTAATACCGTGACAAATTTCAATACTCTATGACCCCAATTCTTAACTTTTTCTGTTTACATAAGCAGTGTTCATAATCAAAATGGAAAAGTGTCACAGGGATAGGAAGCCATATAAACAGTGCCACCATTTTCTGAACCCTGTCCTGTGTAACCAAGTACCTAATTCCTGAGAGCCATTCTGTAGCTGTTTCCAGTGAGTCCAGGATTAGAAAAGCATGAAAGAGGTTAGCGCAGTTCTTGCATCAGTTCAGACTCACTCCTCCAACACAACAAAGAAGGGACTGTGCGTGCTGCTTTTGTGCAGCTTGACGAGAGCTGGGCAGCCTGTGGGCCAGAGGAGGGGTTGTGGCATTGGTATAAAAGGTTCTAGGCGGGTATCACGATTTCTCAGCAGATCAGACTCCTCTGAGCCAAATTCAGTGCACACCTCCTGTTCAGGCCATTGCCTTGTGGATGGCAGGCTCTGACGGCCTGGCGGTTAGAACCAAAGGAGGCCAAAAGCTCCTCAATCCTCCACCTGCCCACTGATGGCTCGCTCCAGTTCACGCACACCGGGTCGTGGCAAAGGCTGAGGCAGCTCGCAGCGCTCTTCACAGACCTGGCACGCCTGGTCCTGCCCAGAGCGCGGCACTGCTAGACAGCTGCCTGTATGCGTTCACAATTATGAAACAACGCCTCGCTGTTTGTGGCCTCGTTTAAATGTTCCCAAACCTATTTCATTGTCTCTCCTACAGACACTCTGATTTTGAAAGAAATCTGATTCATCTGATTTGATTATTTGGCTAAATAATTATCTGATTATTTGGTTAAAGTATAAATTTTCCAAATAATTTCAATATTAAACCCTTTTGGCCTTTTCTACTAAATTTTCCAACAGTATCCACTCATTGCATGCCTCTTCCTAAACCTGTGTCTTTATCCCCCCCCATTTTTCCACCACCAGGGAAGGTATATAATATCTCAGACTTTCAAAGCATGTTCTGCAATTTCCCTCTCTTGGCGCTGCTCAGAATAACCATGAACCTAGCTTTCAGGTCTTTCCAAGTCATCTGTAAGAAATGGTTCACATATGCTAATAGGAATTATTTCTTAATTCATTTAGGGGAAAATGCTGATCTTCATTTGGGATGAGTAAAACTTGTTTTTAGTTCTTTTATTTCACGTGATTATCAAATATCCATTTTTTAAGGTCAGTACTTTTAAGGCTCCATTGGTTTTTGTTTTTTTTTTTTTGGTGAGGAAGATTAGCCCTGAGCTAACATCTATTGCCAATCCTCTTTTTTTTTTTTTTTTGGCTGAGGAAGATTGGCCCTGGGCTAACATCTGTGCCTATCTTCCTCTGCTTTATATGGGACACTGCCACGGCATGGCTTTGATGAGCCGTGCATAGCTCCGTGCCAGGGATCCGAACCTGTGAACCCTGGGCCGCTGAAGCAGAGCGTGTGAATTTAACCACTATGCCACCGGGCCAGCCCCTCCATTGTTATTTTTTTAAAAACCTTTTATAACATTCCCTATATAACAAACTCCAAGAGGTACTAAAAGAACTTCCATCCCTCTGGCCCAGTGCTTCACTCAGTGTGAGGATTGGTGGGGGCACAAGGGTGGGTGGGTACATTGTGACAAGCTGGGGCAGGGAGGGTGGTCTTGACTCCTTAGTTCCTTACCTGGAGGTTGTTTCTACTCAAACACTTGAAGTACTTGAAATATTGGATATTGAAATACATGATAGGCAGAATTGAAAATTCTACAAATCTGTTCTGATACATAGATAAACTTTTATTTATATGCCAAAGGGAAAACCAGTGTTCACCTAAATTCACTGCCTAATCCATATTTCCAGTAGTGAAGGTGTTTAATTTAGTGTCCATCTTTCAAAGGCTTCAAATAAAATATAGCCAGGAAAATACATAAAGAATTCAGATTATAAAACTCTCCAGGTGGAATGGTCATAATAATACTGGACCTACGTTAAAAAAAGCAATTTTCTAGGAGCCGTAACTATGGTTTACTTGGAAGTACAGATAATCAATACTGAATTTATACATTAAGTTGTAATAGGCAATTGTAAGCAAACAGTATCAAACTGTATAACCTTTTAAAATTAACCTGAAGTTATGAACTGTACAAAAATTGATATTATTCTTCCAGTACTCTCAGAAGCTCTACAAAATCAGTTATGTACCATTCCGCATTGTCCTTTACTTGTTGCCTGATCACATTTCCTCCAAATCCAATGAAAGCATCCTAAGAAGGAAAAAAAGAGAAACAGTTAAAAAAAGATACAGTAGCAGCCTAGGGCAATAAGCGTTGTTTGAAAGAATAAACTGTGCAGAGAGAGGTGAGCCCAGCCTACCCCGGGGTGCCTCCCCAGCTCCCTGCGAGCCTCCTCCTGCCCTGTGAATGAGCAAGCGCACCAGTGCTGCAGAGCCACTCAGCTGGACATTGTGGGCTTCAGGAGATTTTAAGCCCTCTTAAAACCAAGACAATTGCTTACAAAGATGAAATCACATCAGGTGGTAAATGTCTGAGTTCTAAACTGGATGGCCATCACATCCAGGCCAGGCAATTTCAAAAGGGGAAAATCAAAGAGAAGCCTGTGGTGCAGTGGAAATCCCCCTGTGCCTGGAATCAGGACAGGGGAGGCATCTCCCGACTGGTGCCCTGGTGAACCTGAGGGACCTCCTTCCCAGGGAGGTGTGTGATTCTGGGCTGAAGGAGATGACAACCCCAATATCTGTTGGCAGTACTCTACTTTTCATCATTCAAATTATTTAAAGTTACATCATTTCATTTATTTCTACTAAGTGATACCTTCTTTTAATCAATGATCTTTTAAAATGGTATTTTTTTTTTCTGCTGGGATATAGACACAATATACACTAATTTGGAAGTACAAACTTCTCTTACTTGCCCTTTCTGTTCATTTTTATTTTCATACCACACAGGGGAAAAAAACAACTAGATTTCTTACCTTCCAGTTAAATTTAGCCTCCTAACTGAGTTCCTGCCTGTGGCAGCCCGTTCTGCAGGCCAGCACCAACTCAGCTGTCCTAACACACTCATTCATTCCTTCTCTGTCCAGAAGCCCTCCAGGGCTTCTGAGGACCTAAAGATAACACCACAGTGCTAGTATGTGGAGTCTTCAGCGGTTGCTGAAGGGAAGGCCCACTCCTGCCGCCTCTTGCCCACTGTCCAGCCCAGGACTGTGCCTAGTACATACAGCCCCACTCTGCTCTGCTGCCTCCCTCTGGAAACTTCCTCCCCTAAGTCCTGCCAGGCCTCCCCGTGGTGGCTGCTAACCTTCCTTTAGTTCAGATTCCTCTGACCACCTTCGAGGGCTACACGCCTGCATGCATGCCACTTTCTCTTGCTTCAGTCAGGCTGTATCATCTTCTGACTAGTAGGGTCATCTGGAATTTATAACTGTGTCATTTCTCTTTTTTTTTTTTTTTTTTTGTGAGGAAGATCAGCCCTGAGCTAACATCCATGCTAATCCTCCTCTTTTTGCTGAGGAAGACCGGCTCTGAGCTAACATCTATTGCCAGTCCTCCTCCTTTTTTCCCCCAAAGCCCCAGTAGATAGTTGCATGTCACAGTTGCACATCCTTCTAGTTGCTGTATGTGGGACGCGGCCTCAGCATGGCCGGAGAAGCGGTGGGTCGGTGCGCGCCTGGGATCCGAACCCGGGCCGCCAGTAGCGGAGCACGCACACTTAACCGCTAAGCCACGGGGCTGGCCCTGTGTCATTTCTCAACACTGGGATTGGGAGCTCCCTGAGAGAACTCTGCATTTTACGTCTATGTACTCCTCATTAAACTAGCCCAGTGTGCATTACTTTGTCAACCAACGTTGGTAGTAAATCTCTAAGGATGTGTTATCTTCAACTGACTGAAGTAATGTTAAAAGGATCCAAAAAGATTCTTGAACCACTTTTGATCCATCATTTATAAAGACAATCACTATTTTTAGATCTCAGGAAACTAGGTAGTAAAAAGTTCACCACTATATTTTTGGTTCAGTTTTTCTTAAGTTAGAATGAGATGATAAGGGCGGCTGGCCGGCTGGCGCAAGCGGTTAAGTGCGTGCACTCCGCTTCGGTGGCCCGGGGTTCGCAAGTTCGGATCCTGGGCGCACACCGACGCACCACTTATCACACCATGCTATGCTGGCGTCCCATATAAAGTAGAGGAAGATGGGCACAGATGTTAGCTCAGGGCCAATCTTCCTTGGCAAAAAAGAGGAGGATTGGCATCGGATGTTAGCTCAGGGCTGATCTTCCTCACAAAAAAAAAAGAATGAGATGATAAGGGCCAAGTCCTACGTGAAATGAACACATCTGATATTTAGGACACTTGCTATATAGTATTTGTTTCCTGCTAGTCTCAGAAAACATTAATTCAGAAGAATAAAATGCTTTAATGTAGGCACATCATGGAACCTCCGTGAGCCTGAGTTCCCCAATTAGTAAAAAGGAGAAGGTAATACTTTACCTCACAGGGCTATTATGAGGAAAATGAGATAATGTATGAGGAAATAGTTTATCAAATATAAAAGGACATTAAAGTTTGGGTTACAGTTATAAGAGCTGCATTAGTATTTGTGGTGCTATTTAGGGAAATGAAGCTGAACCTTGCTTAGCACACACTTGGGCTAAACGGGTGGTGGCCACACTGCAGAGACGAGGGTCATGGAACGTTTTAAAGGTTTTTAGTTCCTTATTCGCAAGCTTTCTTGGGTTTGCAAAAAGTCAATTGACATATTGAGATTGAATTTGTTTTATTTTGCTTTTTTATTTTACAATGATACTTAGATGTTTTTGTTTACCTCTCATGAATCTCACTGAGTTCTACATCACCTGTCTAAAACAAAAGTACAACTGGAAAAATATTAGTCTACTTAATACATACAGCGGGAGGACAGGCTTCCATGTCTGTAGCTCCATCTCCAATCATGACTATTTTCTTAAAGTGAAATTTTTCCTTTAAAAGTTTAATAACTTTTCCTTTCCCACCAGATTCGGCTGTTGGCTGCATCTCATCAAAACCTGCATATTCACCTCAAAAGAGCAGTTAAAACAGTGTTAAAGATCCTCAGAATTATATCAGTAGGGCCAGCTTTTTGCATAGATGATATCCTCACTTAAATGTCACTGAGAAAGCTAAAAATGGCCCTTAGTAAATCGACACAGCCTGGACTGCCATACCTATTCCTCAGAATAAAAAAGCTTTTCTTTTAAATTATGAATACCTCTTGTCGAGGTTATTCCTTTAGGTCATAAACACCTTGGTATATTAGTTTTATCCTTTAAGCTTCCAGTGTAGTAATTCTTAAACCTTGTTGGGTGGCAAAACACCGTGAAATAGTAATTAAATTTAAAATAAGTTAATACATAATTTCATCTAAAAGGAGATTTCAACTTATATTTGATCGATTATTTCCCATTCTTACAGTAATTACCACATTCATGTTCTACTTTTTAAAATTCTCTCTATCTATAGTTCCTTCAAAAGTGTTCTATTAACACATTTAAATTTTTTAAATTAATATTATTTGGTTTTAAGAATGTCAGCCACTCTTTAACGTAATTGGAGACACCTTGAGATCATAGAAAACTACAGCTCTGGCTCTCTGGTGGTCCAGATAGGGGCCAGGAGGCGCCTCCAAAGGCGGCTACAGTGTAGTGGCTTGCTAACAAATTAACTCTCCTCCCTGAGTCTAAACTGGTTCAAATACGTGAGAGCTCTCATAAAACTGAAATATAATGCATAGCAAAATAAGTCATGTGGGTTACATAGGAATTAACATTTTACTAAGTGCAGACATTTATATACAGATAGATGATTATATGGATACTAAAGCTAGGAGAGATGATGACCTAAGTCTATTCTGCAGAGCAAAGGATACCAAGGAGCAAAAGACATCAGTCAAGAGAATCCTTTATCTCAATATTTAACTCCGAAGCCACTTTGCTTAAGTCGTATTACAACAGGCATTACCTAGGATATTGAATACTAAAACTGATAAGAAAGGGAAAATGTTACCATTAAAGTCTTACCAGTAAAATAGAATTTGAGCCGGTTGGCAAATACATTGGTTGGTGGGATATTGAGCTTTGAAGCAACATGCTCCACGATGCTCCTAAAGCCACCAGATATTAGGAAAACCTGAACATTTCGCTCTTGAAGGCGACTCACTAGCTCCCTGCAAAAAAGAAACATAAAATACCAAATATTGATTAATACAAAAGATAAAACATGAAAAGGAAACTAAAATATTCTTTTTCTCCTGAATGCATTTGCCCGAGGTACAGTGGACAAGGTATATTGCCTGGTGAATTAATGTTTTACATATGTTTTTCTAAATGCAGTAGAAATTAACGGGTGAGGCTTGACTGCTTTAGGAAGCCATTCCACAACTCTATTCTGCCCATGGACCTAGAAACACAAGATGAAGAGGAGGCTTAAGCTCTCTCTGGGCAGAGAGTGGGGGCAGACATGGGCAGGACCAACCAGCCACACAAGACCATACATAAGTGCTGAAAGAACCACGCAGAAGGGAGCTCTTAAGCAATAGTGAGACACACTCAGGAGGATGCAGGTGCTACTAGGGAGACAGTCCCCTCACCGGGGCTCCTCTTACCTTATACCAGGGGTCAGGTGTGGTGGGTGTTCTGCTATGAGCCTTTGCACCTGTTCCCTGGAGGGCTGGATCAGAGCTAAGCGCTCTGTGAGGGCAGCCTTGAAAGGCACTGCCCCGCCCATGGCTCGCCGTGTCCTAGGAGCAAGACCCAACAATTAGCTGTCCTTGAAGTTTACATGCCTAACCTCCCCAGCTCCTCACAATGCCCACCCATGAGGAAGGTGCTGCCTGGAGCCCCACTGCACAACAGACATGCCACGATGCCATGGGAGCAAGGCGTGGGAATAAACTATTGAAGGTTTGCTTGAGAATCACATTAATATTTTGGAACCATGTCTTGCATCAAATGTAGCTGAACATGAAATGGTCCCCGACCAGGTGAATGCAGGTGGCACTGGGGAGGACAGGAGGGAGGGAGGGACTCTCACTCAGGCATCCACTGTGAGACTCTGAACCAAAACTAGCTTCCCAAGAAACCACTAAGGCCACACTCGCAACCGTGACACAAAGCACTGGGCACTGGGAAACCCTTCCAGGCCATTCTCTTTGGTTAATTATGGTCATTGGTCCCCTGACCAAGCTAAGAGCGTGTCTTATCCATATTCGTTTGTCAGAGGCAACTATTTTTTCTGCCATAAATATTTGTATGAATGGATGATTGGATAACGTACACTACCAAATTCAGCTCTAAGTGATGGAAGAAAAACCCTAGTGCCTATGTTTCATAGCCAGGGACTAAATCAGGGAATTGTGGCTCTGGTCCTGCATGTCATCCAAAAGTCACTCTCTTTTGAAACTCTTCTATCATTTCATAAAGTGACTAAATACTTTCCCTACATTTCTGACACAGCATCCTCAACTCCACAGAATTTGGCCAGCTCATCAATTCCTTCTTCTCTGATGACTGTGCTGTCGACATCAAAGCATACTGCATCAGCTGCACAGAAGAGGTTCCTCAACTCTGAGTGGGAGACCATCCTTGGAAGAATTTTCCTCCTACAACAGAAAAAGATAAATATATTTAAGGACACAAAATATAATCATAAAAAGGTCCAATTTTGCCTACTAATGCCAACATACTTTGATTTGTTTCAAAGTCAGTGTAGCCCACATAAGCATGGACTCATTCATTTTTTTAACACAAATTAAGCAACTTCTAAATGTCAGGCTCTGGGGTTACAAAAATGAGCAAGACCAAACTCTGCTCCCAGGAACTCAGATTTACCAACTCGTAAATATATTTGATGTTTAGGCAATATTCAACTATTTTTGCCCTAATAATGACAGCAATAAGGCAAGTGCTTAAATGGAAATGTGCATATGATACTATGAGCACACAGAGAAAATGTTTAACCTTGTCTATGAAAAGAGCTTCCAGGAGGCACAGGTATTTGAGGTGAATCTCAAAGGGTAAGTGGCTCTCTGAGTGGGTTCTCAAAGGGCAGAGTATCAATTTGGTATGTGCTGGGAGTAGTAGGGAGGGAGATGGCAGCAAGGAAAGAAGGTAGTGATGGCAGAAGGAAGAGCATGGGCAAAGGCAAGGAGGAAGAATGATGGATGACATGCTGGAAGCTGCCCAACAGCTCAGACCAGCTGCTGGGCATTGCACAAGGAGTTCAGACCAAGCAGGGCCTTGGGCCAGGCTAAGAAGCTTGGATTTTAACTTCTAGGTAATGGGAAACCTTGAAAGCCTTTCTGCTTCAGAAGAGAGATCAGAGCTAAACATACACATTTGTTACTTGCCAGTGTAGAGGTGGTAATCGAAGGCATGGCCTGATGAAAGTCATGAGAGAAAGTAGGGAGGAGAAAAGAAGAGGGCTGTGGCCAGAGCCCACAGGAACAGAACCTTCAAGTCAGGAGCCTGGGAAGGAAAATGAAAATGAAAGATCACAGGAAGAAATTCTGGGAAACCCCAGTGCTGCAGAAGCTATGGAGGACAGAGTTTCAAAAAGAATTTTGAATTTTTAGAAAATCATTGGACTAAATCATGGGGGTGAACAGGATCCTAGAGGTCACCTAGACTAGTGTCCCATCAAAGAGACTAATATGTCACATACACAGATAATGCAAATTAACTATATTTAGAATAGACAGTGGCTGAAAACAGACTCAAAGGAGCTGGCCAACCCACTTCGTAACTGATTTCTAACCAGTACATTTGGCAGAATGATCCAGCTCGAAGTTGACCTGGGAAAAAAATTTTTTAAGCCAGGGGTTAAACTACAGCCAGTAGGCCAAATCCAGCCCACCACCTGTTTTTGTACAGCTTATGACTGTACAAAATGTACAGTAAGAGTGATTTTTACATTTTAAATAGTTGAAAAAAATCTGCAGAAGAATATTTTGTGGCATGAAAATTAGAGAAAATTCAAAATTCAGTGTCCATAAATAAAATTTTATTAGAACATAGCCATGTTCATTTGTTTATGTGTCTACAGATGCTTCCACACTACAACAGATGAGTTGAGTAGCTGCAACAGAGACTGTACAGCATGCAAAGCCTAAAATATGTACCACCTGGTCCTTTACAGAAAAAATTGCCAACCCTTGTTTTGAGCCTTTATAAGAGAGTAGTCCAAAAAGGAAACACGAGTTTCATTGGAGACCCACTAAAAGGGGGAAAGAGGATAAATTAATGAATCCAGTTAGATAGCAGAATCTTAAACTCTGCATTATCAATCTAAATGTGAATAAAGTTTCCACTCAACAGAAAACTATAAAAAAATACATAAATACTAAACACGTATGCTACTGGTTATTTGCAATCTGTTTTTCTCCCCACCATCACGCTCTTGTTCAAGCTAATCCCTCCTCAACTTAGAGGACTGACTTCCCAGGTTCACTTGCTGTCCCCTCTTTGAGGCTGAGCTCCTTTGCTGGTAGGTTCTCTTCTGTTCTCTTAATGACCCACAGTCCATCCTTGGTCTTCTCTACCTATCCTCACTCCCTTGATGAATTCACCCAGGCTCGTGCCATCTCTATGACAGTAACTCCCAAATGTATACCTGTAAGCCAGTCCTCTCTCCCAAACTCTGAACTCCAGCTACCTACCTGACTTCCACTCAGATGTTTAATAAACATCTCAAACTTAACATGTCCAAAACTGAATTCCTGATCTTCCCTCCCCCCAAAAAACTGCCATTCTAGCAGCCTTCCTTCTTTCCCTTGATGGCAATTCCATTCTTCAGTCATCCTTGACATTTCTCTTTCTCTCAAATCCCACAGCCAATCTTTCAGGAAATTCTATTGGTTCTACCTTTAGAATCTAATCAAAATCTGACCACTTCTCACCATATCCATTGCTATCACTCTAGCCTGGGTCGCCAATGTTTCTTGCCAAGATTGTACCAAGTCTCCTAAAAGGTCCCCCACCCCAGTATTTGTTCTCAACAAAACAGCCAGAGTCATCATTGTAAGCTACAGGCCAAACCATGTCACACCTCTAGCTCAAAATCCTTCAGTGGCTCCTCATTTTACTAACAGTAAAAGCCAAAGTTCTTATGATTACCTATAAGGTCTGCCCTCCAACACGGGCACCACCACCACCATGCCCTCTCCATTACATCTCTGACCTCCTCTCCCACACCTCTCCCCCTCGCTCACTCTGCTCTACCCTCACTGGTTGCTGCTCTGCAAGTACACCACGTGCTCCCCACCTAGGGCCTTTGCTCCAGCTGTGCCCTCGGGGGGAATGTTCTTCACCCGTGTAGCCACTTGGCCAATACCCTCATCAAGAGTTTGCCCAAATATCACCTTCTTCAATGAGCCGACCCTGACCACCGTGTTTATCACTGCAACTCCCCCTCCCTATCCTTACTCCCAACATTAATCTCCCTCACTTGTCCCTACTTTGTCTTTTTTCTGTAACATCTATCATCTTCTAACATACGATAAAATGTACTTATTATGTTTATTATGTATTATCCATCTGTCCTCATTAAGATATAATTTCACAAGACTAGGATCTTTATCAGCTTTGCTCACTGCTGGATCCTTAGGATTGAGAATAGTACCTGGCACATAGTAGGCCTCAATAATATTTGTTGAATTAAGTGAAAGAATAAAGCTCAAATGCCATCTTCACTATAAAGTCTTCCCTGATTCCCCTGAGCTGGAAAAAAATCTCTTCCCAGAACTTCCACAGTACTTTATGTAGACCTGCTTTTTTTGTTTTTTTGGGTTTTTTTTTGTGAGGAAGATCAGCCCTGAGCTAACATCTGCCAATCCTCCTCCTTTTGCTGAGGAAGACTGGCCCTGGGCTAACATCCGTGCCCATCTTCCTCCACTTTATATGGAATGCCACCACAGCAAGGCCGGACAAGCGGTGTGTCAGTGCGCGCCCAGGATCCGAACCGGAGAACCCCGGGCCGCCGCAGCGGAGTGCAAGCACTTAACCACTTGTGCCACCGGGCCGGCCCCAATGTAGACCTGTTTTTTTTTTTTTTTTAAGATTTTATTTATTTATTTATTTTTCCCCCAAAGCCCCAGTAGATAGTTGTATGTCATAGCTGCACATCCTTCTAGTTGCTGTATGTGGGACGCGGCCTCAGCATGGCCGGAGAAGCGGTGCATCTGTGCGCGCCCGGGATCCGAACCCGGGCTGCCAGCAGCGGAGTGCGCGCACTTAACCGCTAAGCCAAAGGGCCGGCCCTAGACCTGTTTTTAATATATGGAATTCATAATATTCCAACTTATCTTAAATTTATTTATGTGAATGTCACCTTCATTCCTGGATTGCAGGCTCTTTATACTTAAAGATCCAGAATTTTCCAAAACACTGATTTTGAGTAGATGCTCAATTAATTTCTGAGGGGTGAATGAATAAACAAAAATGATATAATTGTGAATTCATACCCACAACTAACCTTTTTTGTGTGTGTGTGAGGAAGATCGGCCCTGAGCTAACATCTGCCAATCCTCCCCTTTTTTTGCTGAGGAAGACTGGCCCTGGGCTAACATCCATGCCCATCTTCCTCCACTTTATATGGGACGCTGCCACAGCGTGGCTTGACAAGTGGTGCATCGGTGCGTGCCCGGGATCTGAACCAGTGAACCCCGGGCCGCCAGAGCGGAGCGCGCACACTTAATCGCTTGCGCCACTGGGCCGGCCCCCCACAACTGACCATTTTTTAACTTTTATTTTACAAATAATGTATCATATTATATATTATGCATGCAAAATTATACAAATACATGCAAAACTAGAGAGAATGAATACAAGAACTCCACGTTTTCATCATCCTGCTTCAACAAGCATAGCAAATCTTGCTTCATCAACAGCCCACTAAAAAGAATTCTGCACTCCAATTCCAATGTGGGGGAGAGGGCTTCCCACACATCCAAGCAATTCTAGGACACCAGCAGTTTGTCCTACAATTCAGCTCAATTCTGACACTACCTACCCAGAGATAGCATCAGATTCCACAGGTTAAGGGTTCAGTCCCACAGAACGGAGCCCACACAAACACACTTCACATGCCAGTCGCAAGTCCAGTTTGTCACTTGTGCTCCTGAGGGAGCAGCTACAGATTGGAAGTTCCCAAGACTCTCTCCTTGGGTTCGACTAATTTGCTAGAGCAGCTCACAGAACTCGGAGAAACATTTTATTTACTTATTTATAGATCATTGATTTATTATAAAAGGATATAACTCAGAACAGCCAAGTGGAAGAGAGGCATAGGGCAAGGTACGTGGGAAGGGGCGCAGAGCTTCGGTGCCCTCCCCAGGTGCTCCATTCTCCCCTCATCTCCACGTATTCAGCAACGCTGAAGCTCTCCCAACACATCCTTTTGGGTTTTTTATGGAGGCTTCATTACAAAGGCATGATTGATTAAATCACTTGCTATTGGTGACTGAACTCAATCTCCAGCCCGTCTCCCCTCCCCGGAGGTCAGGAGGTGAGACCGAAAGTTCCAACCCTCTAATCACATGGTTGGCTCTCTTGATAAACAGCCCCCATCCGTAGGTCCAGTCCAAAAGTCACTCATTAACATAGCAAGAGACATCTTTATCGCTCTCATCACAGGAAATTCCAGGAGTTTTAGGAGCTCTATGCCAGACATGGGGATGAAGACCAAATATATGTTTCTTATTATAAATCTAAATTACAATATCACACCCACAGACTTCCACCTTCCCTCATTATCTCAAAGCAAATCATATCATTTCATACAAAAATATTTCACTATATTTCTAAAAGGTAAAGATATTTTTTTAATATGGTCATTTGCATTTTAATTTTAACTATACTGTACCTGCCTGTATTCAGGTTTGGCTGCTGAGGATTCTAGAATCAAATCAGGTCAAATCAGGTTCTTAATCATATCAGACCTCAGGATGCCCTTGCTAATCCTTTCCCCATCGTTAGCATATAAATTAATATAATGTCTCTGTTATTCAATTTGTTTATGCCCTTCATGATTTGGATCCTATCTGTTTCACCAATCTATTCCCCATTGCTCTTGTCCTCCAACAAATACACACATACACACAGAAGACAGAAAACTTCTTGTTCCTTAAATATGTCACGGTTTTTAATTCCTCTACACCTTTGCAAATGCTGTTCTCTCTGCCTGAAATAACCTAATCCCTCACGTCTTAAGGGGAAATTCCTATTTATTCTTCAAGGTACAGATTAAATGACCTTCCCTATATTACACTATCTCCTTCCTCCTCCCTCCTCCCTCAGAGAATTAATTAATTAATCACTCCCATTCTTCCCCTAGAATGTGAGTTCCTTCAGGATAGGGACCCTGACTGAATTATCTTTCTGTTTCCAGCACCCAGTAGGTGTTAAGTAAGGTGTTTCATGAATTAAATAGAGTTGAATCTAAGCAGTTAGTCAGAACTTAACACAGAACTGAGTAGATTATTGTTCTCAACAAAACAATTCCAATTTAGTGCACTATTAGCCTAAAATTAAAATCCTTAACCAGCAATAATGACAATACTAATGAAACAGAATCAACATCACATACTCTGAAGTTGGAAGAAACCTCAAAGCCATCATCTGGGTCTGGTCTCACGCTTTTCTATAGGAACTATATTGTGTCTATTTCCTAGATTAACTAATAGAAGTATAAGGAATTTAAGTGCTTTACCCAAGGTCACACAGCTTCTAAGAGATGGCTAAAGAACTAAAACTTGGATCTCAAATGCACAGAGACAACATAAAAGAGGTGGATAAATTAAGCAGAACTAACTAAGGTTAAGAATTGATAAGAACCTAATGTGGACCCAGGAAATGTCAAAGATTTTCATCAAGAATTCAGACCAAAGTTCTGCTAGCTGGACAACACAATGGGTGATAATTCACTAACAGTGAAAGAAGAAAGTCCACACATTTTCTGGGAGACCAGCAAACAGAAACAGGTTTCATAAATTATCAAATTCCCACCAACCCAGGGAACTCCAAGGACCTCCATATCCCACTCTCGGTGGCTCAGAAACCACCAAGTTGGCTCTAGTCCAGAGGGAATCAAGCTAATTCATATGACAGGGCTAGGCAGGCTCACTATAAAAGTCTAGAGACAGCTGTCTATCAGCAGAGAAGCAGTGCTTAATGCAATGCAATTACACTGAGCACGGAGAATGAGCCATATGTAAATGGAGAGAAAGCTAGGAACAGACAAACAAATGATGTAAGAGAAGCTAAAATGAGATAAATGGGACAGGCTAAAGGACCTTTTCAGAATGTGCATGAGGCAATACGATATAACTAAGAATAGGCAATAGTCCTGAGAATAACTGACAGGCTCCTGAAGACTCAGAGCTAGTAAGAAGGCAAGGTCAGCCCACAAGGCCACTCTGTGCATAGCACAAGTCCTGGCAAGTAGCGAACGCGCAAGGCTCCCAGTCTTGTTGACATGATTAGACAAATCATTATTGCTCACGGTTGAAAAACTAGCGACTTGAGCCTCCTTCCAACCACTAATACGAGCAATAGCTTCAATCAGACCATCAGCCTCAAACACGAAAGGAAACGTACATTTCCTCAAAGAAAGTGAGGACTGATTTCCATATCCCCAGAAGAACACTAGTCCTGACTTATGACCCAGGATCGCTGACACCTGCCTCCTGGGCTGCACTAAGGTTCCAAAGACAGAGAAAATAGGATGTTGGAGACAAATGTTACATTGAACTTACTTGGAAGGCTGATTCTTTCTCCATGCCCTCCCTAAGAGATAGAGCTGGATTATATGACCTTAACTTTGGCCATGAATGCTCATGCCAGGGGATATGCCCTCCACTCCTAAGGTTACACGAGTTTCAACTCCCTGTTTAAACTGCAGAGCAAACAGCCTCAGCTTCCTTTAGAGTTTTCCGACCTGCATTGTAAAATGCTCTGCCTCCTTGTTCACTTCTGGGTCCCTCTTTCTTCATTGTCTCCCCCAAGAGTGACTCACAATTCATACATATTCAAAATTCTCATAGCCATAGGGGGAAAAAAAGTTCAGTAGAGTAAGTTCAGTTGTTTCAAAGTAAATTGTGCACATTTGAATTTCACACAAAGAAAAATCGTTGCTGGAGAATGGACTCTGGATCCCTCACATCTGGCCCTTGGGGGGCCGGGAGGACAGGACTGAGGGTGGAAGAAATCCTGGTGGAAGGCTCTGTGCTTAGACGTGGCAGCTCCCAGGCCCAGTTCCCACCACTGAACCACTGCCTTCTGCAGCTCAGAACAGGACTCTAGCCTGCCTGGCCCCGAGCTGGTCCATCTTGGGGAAGCAGAGGGCCAAATGGGAAAGAAGCCACTGCTGACAACCCCTTCTCACCCCCAGCTCCAAAAGTACAAAACCAAGTTTTCCTTCAGGGCCAGCCTTAGGAGGTCTGATTTTGGAGAAGAAGAAAAAACCTCCTCACCCAAACAAACTCTCTTCCAACTTCTCCATCTACATATCTCGCAAGAGGCACCTCAGATCACATTCACCAACCTCCCCTTTTGTTAGGATTGACCTCTCACCTTCACCAGTGTGAGAACAAATACAAGCTGGCACCGAGGTAGTAGAGGTTCAAGCACAGCTAGAGAACAAAGCTTAATGGGCTTAGATGAACATCATCTGGGGCAGCTTTGGTAGCAGGGGCAAGTCTGTTTCAGGCCATCTAGGCACTGAAAGAATTCACAATGGAGTCTGAGAAGCTTCTGGATCAGAGGAGAGTCAAAGAGCCTCCCTGTAACTAGGACTAGAGTTCCGGGCCAACGCATTTATAGTACATTTTATGATAAAAAAGAATAGCTATTCTTCAGGGAACCTGAGAGTTTATGCATACCACACAGGTCACAGCAGACAATTTTTTTTATTCAGATGAAAAGTAAACTGCTAACTGATAGGCAAACATACATAACAATAACAATGACAACAACAAAAGACTCACGTTTCTCCAGTGCTAGATTCCTAGGAGATAACACTCTTCTCTTCTGCTTCTTTCCTGAATAAAAATGCAGCATAAAGTTCTGACTACAAATTTCTTTAAGAGAGATGTTGTGAGTTCTGCAAAAGCAAGAAGAGCCTAGAAAGAGAGAACAAGGAAATGAACGTCAAGGTCCAGACACAGGAGAAGAAAGAGGGAGACGGTCTGGCTTCACTCTCCCTCCTAGTAGGACCAGTACAAAGAAGGGTTAGATGCAAAGTTTCCTGAGACTGCTTTCCCCGGATACTCTACTTCCGCCTCCTTCGGGCACTGCAGAGGAGTAAACGCACTCTGTTCTGTGGCTTTGATTCTGCAAAAACTTCAGGTCTGATAGACAGTCACCTACATGTGATTAGCAGGGCACAAGGGCAAAAGAAAGAGAAAGAGGATCTATTGCGGGAACAAAATGCAAATACAAAGCCGACTCAGGTACATTACAGACTCCTGCTGTCTTCAGAATGAACAGACAAAGTCAATAGCATTCTGAAAACAGAGAAGAGTCTTGCTGCCCAATAACATGGGAACAAAGCCAACAACTTTGAATTATAATTCTCATAATTAAAACTGTAAATAGACATAGATAAAGGTGCTAAATCTCAGAAGAAAAAAAGATTAAAAAAAATAAAGAACATGAGGCAAGGAAAAGCAAAGTAGAGACTGAAAAGGAAGAGAGCCAGAATGGCTCCTTCCAGTAAAGGAAATATATAATTCAGAATGTTCAAATCCAGTCCTTACTGAACTCAGAAAGGGTTCAGCGTACCCTTCCTCTCACCAGAGTCACATGGGATGATACTCCTGTGAAGGAGGAAGAGTACAAGGTTTACTCAAAGCCCTGTACCTGGGGATGAAAGTCTAGCATTTCTTTTCCCACTCTGCTGAGCATGACTGGCTTCAGCAGGTGTTCTGAATCCCACTCCCCTATGGGCCAGGGAGAGCTGCAGTCTAGGGGACCCCCCCTCCCAGAAGCTGCTGCTCCTAAGACAGGACTCACTGCTCAGAAGGCAGGACAACAAAATGAATATTTCCAATTTCCTTCTTTAATATAATTTACTCTTTCTCCTCTGATACCCTTTACATCTAAAAGAGAATTGTTTTAATTATAAAGGCCTCTCCTATTTCTCGTCTAATTTGGAATTCAAACATTGCTATTTGACTTTATTTTTAATTGGGGATGTATCACATCATTTGAAAATTTTAAAAGTTCCTCCTATTTTGTTTCACCAACATATAAATGACGAGACTATGATCATTATTATATTGAAATCCTACCTGGTAGTTGTAATAAAATATAGAAAACCTGGAACTTATGTTCTTCCCTAATCTGCAGTCCAACGCCAAAATTTAACTCGAAATGAATCAAGACCTAAACACAAAGCTAAAACTATAAAACTTCTAAAACATAGGAGAAAAATTTCACAACTGTGGTAGGCAGCCTCTAAAATGGCCCCCAGTGAACCTGCCTCCAACCCTTCTGTAACCCCTGCCCTTGATCGTGAGTTGGATTTAGTGACTCTCTTCCAGTGAATAGAATGATGCGGAGGTGAAATCAATTGCAAGATTAGACTGTAACACAAATGAGTGCATGTATAACTGTGATATCTGAATAAACTCTACGGACTGTGCCAGTGTCAGCTCCTTGGGAGGTTGGCCTCAGGGGAAGGGACATGGGGGAGGAAGGAGTTCACTGTAGATTTCTCTGCAACCTCTTGCAACCTCAAATTATTTCAAAATAAAAGTTTTTTTTTTTTTTTTAATGAATTAATCTCAAAAACAACAGAAAAGAATGTGTCTTCCATCTTGCCCCCGCCCCTGCTTGCTCTGAGGGAAAGCAGCTGCCATGTTGGTAGCTGCTCTATGGAGAGGTTCATGTGGCAGAGCTGAGGGGGCCTCCAGCAAACAACCAGTGAGGAACTGAGGCCCTCAGTCCAACAACCTTCAAGGAACTGAATCTTCCCAGCAACCATGTGAGTGGGCTAGGAAGCAGATCCTCCCCCAATACAGCATTCAGATAAGCTGACCTTGGCCAACAGTAACCTCTTAAGAGACCCTAAGCCAGAACCACCCAGCTAGGCTGCTCTCAGATTTTTGACTCACAGAAACTGTGAGAAAATAAGTTTTTGTTGTTTTAAGCTGCTAAATTTTGGGGTAATTTGTTATACAGCAATAGATAACTAATATAACAACCTTGAGGTGGGCAAAATTTCTTAAATAAAACCCAAAAAGCATGAATAATGAAAGGAAAAAGTGATAGATTAGACTTATTCAAAATTTAAAACTTCTGCTCTTCAAAAGACATCACTATGGAAAAAAAAGAAAAGGCAACCCACAGAATGGGAGAAAATATTCACAATACATATATTTGACAAAGGACTTGTACCCAGAATAAAGAACTCTTGCATTCAATAATAAGACAAACAACCCATTAAAATATGAGCAAAAGATTTGAATAGACATTTCAAAAAAGAAGTTATGCAAATAAACTCAAAAGAAGGACTAAAATTAAAAAGACTGACAATACCAAGTATTGGTGAGAACATGGAATAATTGGAACTCTTATACATTGCTAGTGGGGATGTAAAATGGTATAACCACTTTGGAAAACAGTTTGGCAGTTTCTTATAAAGTTAAACAGATACTTACCATAAGACTCAGCAATCCCACTCCTGGAGATTTATCCAAGAGAAATGAAAATATATTCATAGCAGCTTTATTCGTGATAGACTAAAACTAGAATGTCCATCAACAGATAAAATAAATAAACAAATTGTGGTATATCCCTACAATGGAAACACTACTCAGCAACACAAAGGAATGAATTACTGATACATGCTATAACATGGATGAATATAAAAAACATTTTGTTGACCCAAAGAAGCCAGACACAAAAACGCACAAATAATATGATCCACTTATATGAAACTCTAGAAAATACAAATGCTATAATGACAAAAATCATGTCAGTAGGGCTAGGAGTGGAGAGCCTGACTTCAAAGAAGCCCTAGAAAACTTTTAGGGGTGACAGAAATGTTCTATTGTGGTGATGATTATAAATTTGTATAAAACTGTCAAAATGTACATTTAAATGGGTGCATATTATTGCACTAAATTATGCATCAATAAAACGTTAGCTTAAAAAGTTATTAGGCATGTATCAAATTATTTGAAAACCTAAAACGTCGGGACTACTTTGTTTCATCCACATGAAAGCGACAGGCCTATGATCATTATTATATTGAAAACCTACCAGGGAGTTGTAATACAATATAGAAATTTTGGATTTTATTATTATCTTCCTTGATCCTCATACCAATACCAGTCAAATATTTAAAGAGTAACCATAATGTGCAAGCCACATATAAAGAAAATACAGTAAATAAGTTTAATGTATGAATTATTTAATTCCCAACTTGAAGCTGTATCTTTACAATAATGCATCTGGTTAAGCACTTATTTAAAATTCTAATTCTAATGGGAAAGAAGATGACAAAGTCGGACACTGCAAAGCTAAATTTTGGAGATTTTCCTAATCTTGAACAGATGATTCTCCTATGCAGGATTGCATCATTCATTCATGCTGTTTGGTTAACATGAATGGCAGTGGAATATTCCACTATTCCAGCAGTGGAATAAAACAAGTGAAAACTACTCAAAAGTAAATTGATGAAAAGAAAGGCTTTAAATTCCATGAAATATTTTACCTATCCCGATTAAGGAAAATAAATATAGAAATCACAGGGGCCCTGGATGCGGAAAAGGCAGACCGGTAAATCAGAAAGTTGGGCACACGAGATATAAACACATGCCCGGACTTACCCGGGCACTGCTGCTCCTTCCTGGGCCGCAGCCCCGCCGCCAGGGCTCCCGCGGCTGTAACCTTCCGACTGCAGTGGGGCCGAGGGCTGGCTCCCACGTTCAGTCGCGGAGTTCCAAGGGAGGTGACCTGTGCAGACCGGCGGAGCCTTCACCAAACAGTCATACGAGGTCTGCTGAGAAGTGCAGTTGCTTCTGGTCGGTTTGGCATGTAATTTTCTAAACTGGAGACTGTAGATCTTCGTTCTGCAGAGCTGGGCTGGGAAGAAGACCTCGGCCCCGCCTCCGGAGGAGGGGCTCCCTGAGCCCGCCCCCTCCTCCTCCCGACGCTCCTGGCCTGCAGACCTAAACGTGCACTCCGCGGTGGACGCCTTCCAGCGAAGCCGGTAGCCTCTCCACCGCCAGTTTGTAGAGGAGAAGCAAACAGCTCTCGACCTTCGGAAACGCTCCCCGCCTCCACCACCACTTAGGATAAGGGTACGTGAGAGCAGCGAGGTATCTCCGCACTGATTTTGCAATTAACGAAAGCCACTTAGGGGCCTTTTTTGAAATCCATGTTTGACATTATGCTCCTGTAGGAATGTAGATCCCAAGAGAACTTCAGGAAATACTTATATTCGCAGCTAGAAGTGCAAAAAACCATAAGTGACAAAATGAGTCTTTGCACCTTTTCGTTCTCTTTATTTCTTTTGTCATCTTGTTTTTTTCTAGGTGCCACTTGCCCAGCTACTTTGATGTTGACTACAATAAATAAGGGATGATTGTCCCCAAACATTTACCTTTGGGCGCAGCCGGCTGGAGCTGGGCAATGAGGTCCCACTCTGAAACACAGCCTGAAACCTCAGAGGCTGACAGTCCGCTTTGCAGGCTCCCTCCAAGCTGGTCACTCAGGCCGAGGGGATGCAGTTGCTGGAGGAGGACACTTGGTCACAGTGTCCCTACCCTTTGCTACAGAACTCCTCAAAAAACACAATTGTATCCAGGAACAAGAGTCCTGATGCTGTTTGGTCAGATGTGTGTTTGAAGTTCAACAGTCTCAGATTCCATTAATAAGAAAATGATTGCAGGTTTAGGGCACACCCGGTTTAATTTCTCCCGGTTCTGCCGGAGGTGGTTCTGATGAAGGATGGAGAGGAAGAATTTTGATGTTGTGAAATATGAAGTAAAAGATTATACAATTAATGAGGAAGGGCAAAATAAGGGGGTCAAAAATAATCTAGTCAAGAACCTATTTATATTTTGTAGTAATTTAGAAATAAGTATAATAAAGGCAACAAGATGTTAAACACCAAATATTTGTATATAAGTATAAACAGTAATTGAGAATTTATTTCAAGGGGAAAAGAAACTCAATATAATTAAAAAAAAAAAAAACAGAAAAAGAAGAGCAAAATAAATCCAAGGCATGCAGAAGGAAGAAAATAATGAATATTAGAGAAGAAATCAATGAAATTGAAAACAAAAAAATAGAGAAAATACATAAAACCAAAAGCTGGTTCTTTGAAAAGATCAATCAAACTGATAAACAATAATTACAATAATTATAAAGAAGAAGAGAGAAGACACAAATTTCCAATGTAGGAATAAGAGGAGATATCACTGTAGATCTCACAGACATTAAAAGGATAGTAAGGAAATACTCGGAACATACTATGCACATAAATTCAACCGAAATGGACCAATTCCTTTGAAAATCACAAACTACTAAACACACCCAATAGGAAAAATAGATAACATAGATAGTCCTATATTAATTAAAGAAATTTAATCTGCAGGGTTTTTTTTTTTTGAAAAGAACCTTTTGGGAAAAAATTTCTAGGCCAAGATGGTTTCACTGAAGAATTCTACCAAACGTTTAAGGAAGAATTACAATCTATTTTACATACTCTCCTAGAAAACAGAAAAGGAGGAAACACTTCCCAACTCATTTTATGAGGTCAGTATTACCCTGATACCAAAACTAGCCAAAGATATTATAAGAAAAGAAAACTATACATCAGTATCTCAGGAACTTAAGCACAAAAATCCTCAACAAAATATTAGCAAGTCACATACATCAATGTATAAGAAGAATTATACACCATGACCAAGTGGGATTTATTCCAGGTATGCAAGAAGGTTCAACACTAGAAAATCAATCAATGTAATCCACTATATTAACAGTCTAAAGAAGGAAAACCACATGATCTTATCAATCGGTGCAGAAAGAACATTTGACAAAATTCAACATCCATTCATGATAAAAGCTCTCAGCAAACTAGACATAGAAGGAAACTTCCTCATTCTGATAAAAGACATCTACATAAAACCTATAGATAGCATCATACTTAATGAAGAAAGTCTGGATGCTTTCTCCCTAAGATTGGGAATCGAGAAAGGATGTCCACTCTCACTGTTCCCAATCAACATTATTTTGGAAATCCTAGGCAGTGCAATAAGGCAAGAAAAAGAATAAAACTGTCCTTTTGGGCCGGCCTTGTGGCTTGGCAGTTAAGTGCGCGCGCTCCGCTGCTGGCGGCCCGGGTTCAGATCCTGGGCGCGCACCGACGCACCGCTTCTCTGGCCATGCTGAGGCCACGTCCCACATACAGCAACTAGAAGGATGTGCAGCTATGACATACAATTATCTACTGGGGCTTTGGGAGGAAAATAAATAAATAAAATCTTTAAAAAAAAAAAAACTGTCCTTTTTTTCAGATAACATAATTATCTACAGGGAAAATCCCAGGGGATCCGGGGGGAAAAAAACTCCTACAACTAATAAGTAAGTTTAGTAAGGTCACAGGATACATGGTCAACATACAAAAGTCAATCATATTTTTATATACACATGGTCCCTGACTTACAATGGTTCAACTTACAATTTTTTGACTTTACAATGGTGCAAAAGCAATACACATTCAGTAGAAATCATACTTTGAATTTTGAATTTTGACCTTTTCCCAGGCTAGCAATACATGGTATGATACTCTCTCTTGATGCTGAGCAGTGGCAGCAAGCTGCAGTTCCCAGCCAGCCACGTGATCACAGGGCTAAACAACCAATACATTTACAACCATTCTGTACCCATACAACCATTCTGTTTTTCACTTTTGGTACAGTATTCAATAAATTACATGAGATATTCAACACTTTATTATAAAATAGGCTTTTGTGTTAGAGGATTTTGCTCAACTGTAGGCTAATGTAAGTGTTCTGAGCACGTTTAAGGTATAGCCTACTGTGCACCTGGCCTATTGCTCCTAGGCTACAAACCCGTATAGCATGTTACTGTACTGAATACTGTAGGCAATTGTAACACAATGGTAAGAAGCTGTGTATCTGAACATAGCTAAACATAGAAAAGGTACAGTAAAAATATTGTATAAAAGATAAAAAATGATACACCTGTATAGGGCACGTACCATGAACGGAGCTTGCAAGACTGGAAGTTGCTCTGGGTGAGTCAGTGAGTGAGTGGTGCATGAATATGAAGGCCTAGGACATTACTGTCCACTACTGTAGACTCTGTAAATACTGTACACTTAGACTACACTAAATTTTTAAAAAAATATTTGTCTTCAATAAATTATTCTTAGCCTACTGTAACTTTTTTACTTTATCAACTTTAATTTTTAAATTTTTTGACTCATAATAACACTTAGCTTAAAATACACATTGTAAAGCTGTACAAAAATATTTTCTTTCTTTATATCCTTATTCTCTAAGATTTTCTCCTATTTTTAAAATTTTTAATTTTTTTTTACTTTTTAAACTTTTTTGTTAAAAACGGAGACAAACACACACATTAGCCTAGGCCTACACAGGGTGAGGTCATCAATATCACTGTCTTCCACCTCCACATCTTGTCCCACTGGAAGGTCTTCAGGAGCAATAACAGGCATGGACCTGTCATCTCCTACAATAACGATCCCTTCATCTGGAATACCTCCTGAAGGACCTGCCTGAAGCTCTTCCTAAGGAAGAGTCATTCTTTTCAGAAATATGTCCATGGTGGTTTGCTTGGTTTGTTTCTTTTTTTCATCATAGATTTCCTTGTAAGCAGATAATGCACTATGGACGTTCTTCTCTATTAATGAAAACCTTTCAGTGTTGGGCTCCATGTTTTCTAATTTGTTTAGGAGCTTGTTGAGGTCTTCAAAAGCTTATGCTAAACCCGTCACTGTGGATTTTCTTAGGGGTTCTTCTTTTTCTTCTCCTGCAGTTTCCTTTTCTCTTCCTCTTCTTCAGCTATGTGTTCCTGTTCCAGTTCCAACAACTCCACTTTAGTCAATTCCTCAAGAACCACCTCTAGGAGCTCCTCAATGTCATCCTCATCCACACCCAGGTTACAGTTTGCCATCTCAACCACAGCCTAGTTGATTTTTGCAACCTCCTCATCTTTGGCAAGTCCTTTGAAGTCATGGATGAACCTCTTGAGTGTCCTCTTCCAGATGCCATTCATTCACTCCTTGGTGACTTCACCCCAAGCAAGGTTCTTGATGCACTCATAGATGTTGTAATCCTTCCAGAATTGCATCACTGACTTCCTCAGTTGCAGCAATGGCCTGGGCAAAGGTCCTCCTCAGGCAGTAGGCCTTAAAAGCTGCTATAACTCCCTGTTCCATTGGTTGAATCAAAGAGATGGTGTTTGGAGGGAGAAATACAGCTTTGATATTGGAATAAAGATCACCAGTAAAAGGAGGATGTCCAGGAGCATTATCAATAATGAGCAACATCTTGAAAGACATGTTATTCTTCAAACAGTACTTCTCCATTTTGCTGGCACAGCAACTCAGGAGGGCATTTTAGAGGAGGAGTTGGGTCATCTGTGACTTCTTATTGGTCCTGTAGTACACTGGCAGTGTGTGCTTATTGATATACTTGAAAGCCCTGGGTTCTCACTGTGCCAGATCACAAAGGGTTTCATTTTGCAGCCTGCAACAGTGCCCCCAAGCAAGACTGTCATCCTGTCCTTAAAAGTCTTGAAACCTGGCATTGACTTGGCCTCCTTATGGATAAAAGTCCTTTCAGGCATCCATTTCCAGAATAGGGAATTTTCATCCATATTGAATATTTAGTCTGGAGAGTAATTTTCCTCCACAATCAGCTTATCTAGAGTTTCCAAAAATTCTTCAGCTACCTTCACATCAGCACTCACAGACTCACCACTCACTTTTGCATTATGTAATGAATAATGATTCTTGAATCAGTTAAACCACCCAGAGCTAGCAATGAATTGAACATCACAGTCGGGTTCAGCCTTTTCTTTCAACATCACAAACTTTTTACTTTGGCTGTTATTGTCATGGTGCTGAGAGGGATATGCTCCTGTGTCTGGTCTTCAATCCAAGTCATTAGAAGTTTCTCCCATGTCTAATATAGGCCCTTCTTGAATTTTTGTTAGTCTCATTGTCTTCAATAAATCAAATCCTTTAACAACTTCTGTCACTTTGTTCCTGCTCTTCAGGATCATAGCTATGGTGGGCTGGGACATGCCTGACTGGGGAGTGATAACCATCACTGATTTTCCACCTTTGTAGTCGTTAATCACTTTTAACTTTGTTTCCAGGTCAATCATTTAACATGGCCTCTTACTGGCAACATTAGCAGTGGATTTTGTACACTTAGGGGCCATGATGAACAAAACAACATGAGATTAAATCAAGCGCAAGAGAAAATGATGCAATCAAGAGATGCATCAGGATGTATGCAGCTGCAGCCAGCATAACACAGCATACTGTAAAATTTTTACAGTACATTTTTTTATAAACAGAAAGAGTACACCCTAAAATAATAATAAAAAGTATAGTAGAGTAAATACACAAACCGGTAACATAGCTGTGTATTATCACCAAGTATTATGTACTGTATATAATTGTATGTGCTATACTATTATATGACCAGCAGCACAGTCGGTTTGTTTACAGCAGCATCACCACAAACACCTGAGTAATGCTAGACCTTACAACAGCTACAATGTCACTACAAGATAGGAATTTTTCAGCTCCATTATAATTTTATGGGACCACCATCGTATATGCGGTCTGTCGTTGACTGAAATGTCATTACAAGGTGCGTGATTGTAAATAAAGAGACATACCATATTCATAAATGGGAATACTCAACATACTAAAGATGTCAAGCCTCTCCAAATTGATCTATAGATTTCTTGCAATCCCAATAAAATTCCCAGCATATTTTTATAGATATTGACAAGCTGATTCTAAAATTTAAATAAATGGGCAAAAAACCTAGTTAGCTATAAAAAATTTGAAAAAGAAGAATCAAGTTGGAGGAACCACAGTACCTGATTTTAAGACTTACTGTAAAGCTACAGTAATCAAGACAGTATTAGAAAAGGATAGACGTATACATCAGTGGAACAGAATCGAATCCAGAAACAGACCCAAATAAATATCACCAATTGATTTTTTACAAAGATGTTAAGGCAGTGCAATGGAAAAAGGATGTCTTTTTTAACAAATGGTATTGGAACAATTGGAATTTCATATAAAAAAAGCAAATGAACCTCAACGACCTACACTTCACACTTTCTAAAAAATTAACTGAGAATGGATCATAAATCTAAATAAAAACACTGAACTATAAAACTTTTAGAAAAAAAAAAATGTAGGAGAAAATCTTCATGACCTAGGGTTAGGCAAACAGTTCTTAGACATGACATTGAAAGTACAATCTAGAAAAGAAAAAAAATGACGATGGACTTCATCAATATTAAAAGCTTATGCTCTCAGTTGTTTAATGGTTATAGAGTTTCAGATTTATAAGCTGAAAAATTCTGGATATCTGTTACCCATAACGATGTGAATATACTTAGTACTACTGAACTGTATACTTAAAACTGGTTAAGATGGTAAACTTTATGTTATGTGCTTTTTGCCACAATAAAAAACTTATGCTCTGCAGGAGATACTGTTAAGAAAGTGAAAATAAAAGCTACATACTGGGTTAAAATATTTTAAAATCATATATCCAAAATGTGTAAAGAACTCTCAAAACTCAACAAGTAAAAAAATGAAGAAAAGATTTGAAAAGACTATTCACCAAAGAGAATATAGAGAAGACAAATAAGAACGTGAACAAATGTTCAACATCATTATTTTTTAGTGAAACACAAATTTAAAGCATGATGAGGTATAACTACACACCTATCAGATTGGCTAAAATAAAAAATTCTGATAATACCAAGTACAAGCAAAGATATGAAACAACTGGAACTGTCACATATTACTGCTCACAACACAAAATGGCACAGGCACTCTGGAAAACAGTTTGGCAATTTCTTATAAATTTAAATATACACTTACCATGTGACCAAACAATCTCATTGCAGGTTGTTACAGAGAAATGAAAACTTATATTCACACAAAAATTTATATACAAATATTTATAGCAGCTCTAGTTATACTCACCCCAAACTGGAAATATCTCAAATGTCCTTCAACAGGTGAATGGATAAACTGTATTATATATTTTTTTTAATTTTATTTATTTATTTATTTTTCCCCCAAAGCCCCAGTAGATAGTTGTATGTCATAGCTGCACATCCTTCTAGTTGCCATATGTGGGACACAGCCTCAGCATGGCCGGAGAAGCGGTGCATCACTGCACGCCCGGGATCCGAACCCGGGCCGCCAGCAGTGGAATGCGTGCACTTAACCGCTAAGCCACAGGGCCAGCCCTAAACTGTATTATATTGACACAATGGAATACTACTCAGCCAAGAAAAAAGGAACAAGCTATTGATATAGATGACAACTTGGCTCAATCTCAAGGCATTATGTTGAGTGAAAGAAGCCAGTCTCAAAAGGTTACGTATGATATGATTCCATTTTTAAGACATTGTTGAAAATACAAAACTATAGTAGCAAAGGACAGGGGTGAAGGGTAAGAGGAGGATGTGACTAAAAAGGGATAGCAGGAGGGAGTTTCTTGTGGTGATAGAAAAATTATCTTGATTATGGTGGTAGTTACACAAGTCTATATGTGTAATAAAATTCAGAGAACTGTGGAACAAGAAGTAGTCAATTTTACTCTATGTTAAATTATTTTTAATAAAACGACAATGAATTTCTAAAAAGTAAAGCAAAAAGGCAGAGATGAAAAGAAAAGACAAGAGATTTAGATGACAAAAATAAAATAATAGGAGTTCCAAAATAGAGGGCAAGAAAAAATCTACTAAATAATTTAAGAAAATTTCTGAGAACACAAGGAGATGTGTTTCTAGATTGATATGGGTCACCGAGAGCCCAATAAAATCAGTGAAAATATGCCCACACCGAGGCACAACACTGTAAAATTTCAGAATACTGAGAACAATAAAGATCCTACAAGCTGTCAGAGAGAGAGAGAGAAAGGAAAAATAGGTCATATATACCAAGGATTAGAAATTGAACGGTTTCTTATTTCTCAAAAGCAACACCAGCAGCTAAAAGACAGTAGAGTAATGCCTTTAAAATTCTGAAAGACGAGGCCTGCCTGGTGGCATAGCGGTGGTTCGTGTGCTCCACTTTGGCGGCCCCGGGTTCACAGGTTCGGATCCCAGGCACGGATCTATGCACTGCTCATCAAGCCATGCTGTGGCAGCATCCCATATACAAAAAATGGAGGAAGATGGGCATGGATGTTAGCTCAGGACCAATCTCCCTCACCAAAAAAAAAAAAAAAAAATCCTGAAAGAAAATTATTTTTAACCTAGAATTCTATGCACATCCAAGTTATCAACCAAGTGTCATGGTAAAATAAAGACATTTTCAGAAATTCGTGGTTTCAAAAAATGTGTCTCCCGTACTTACTTTTCTTGGGAGGCGGTCTACAAATGAGGGAGTAAAACAAAAAAGAAGGCATGAAATAATGTAAATAGGAGGTCCAACGCAGAAGAGAGGCTAAGGGAATCCTCAGTATGATGACGAAGGGAAATCCCATGATGACAGCCATGCCACAGGGACAAAGGACAACCAATCCAGACTGGAACAGAGGGTTTGGTAGCAACTTCTTCAGGAAAATGAAATCGATGTATCTGTCTTGATATATTTATACAATGGGCAAGGAGTCTGCCATTGAATTAATATTCACAAACAAACAAACAAAATCCAGAAAAAACAGTAAGTTATATAGAAAGAGAAAAGTAATCATAGATTGTTCTATGAGCCAGTGTGAATAGTATTTTCACAGTCATAATAATATAAACATTGAATATTGATTTAACCAAAATTATGATACAACCTCACTGCATTTGGAGGATGGAGGATAGGAAGTATGCTCAAATATAGTGCAAATGAGGGGAGAAAGAAAACCCACTAAAGCTTTATCTTCCACAGTAAAATAGATAATACCTAAAACTGAAAAATCAAGAAGTAGCAATACAAATAGAGATCCATATAGATGTCTGGAGGGAAATACCAAAATAATTAGCTAAAAGGGGTAAAAGTAGTTACCTCTGTAGCGAGGGAAATATAAGAGAAGAGGAAAAATCATTTACATTTGTATTAACAGTTCTTGCATAATTGTCTCTAAACTGTAGGTACAAATAATGTTGATAAAATTAAAACAGAGAAGATGGCATTCCTACTTATCCGCTGTCAGGAAAACAATGTACTTTTCTACTCTGAAATGTATTTTTTTTAATAAATGTCAAAACTTGGTCCCATTTGTTTTCTAATTAGGATGAGATTTATCTCCACCCCCTCTGCCCCAGCCCTAATCTAGGCTCTCTTTATTGGTTTTACTGGTCTCTCTGCCTCTAGTCCTGACTCGCTTGAACCCATCCTCCACAGTACTGGTAGAATGAACTTTCTACAAACAACTCTAGTCAAACCACTTGTAGGCTTAAATGTTTCTGTGGCTCTTGAAGGAACAAATTCAGATACTTTAGGATGGCATGCAAGGCCCTTTATGATGTGGCCTCTTAGCTGCCTATCCTTACCTCTTGCCACTTCTCTGAGTTGCTTCATCATTCCCAGAAATATCTAAGTGCTTCTGTGTTCCTGAGTCCATCATTTGTTTTCATGCTTTTGAGCCTAAGCATATGCTACTGTTCCTTTTGTTTCACTTTGACATGGCTTTCTTCTTCAAAATTCAAGCAAGATAATAATAACCTCCAACAAATGACATGAACAGGCAAGCCACAGAAGAAATGGGAATAGTCAACATGTACATGAAAAAAAGTCCACTTGGCATTAGTAAAAAGAATGCAAATTTAAACAAAATGGCATACTAATACCTACATAAGAAATGTAAATGAGGGGCCAGCCTGGTGGCACAGTGGTTAAGTTCATGCACTCCAATTTGGCAGCCCAGAGTTCCCAGGTTTGGATCCCAGGCATGGACCTACACACCACTCATCAAGCCGTACTGTGATGGCATCCCACATACAAAGTAGGGGAAGATTGGCACAGATGTTAGCTCAGGGACCATCTTCCTCAAGCAAAAAGAGGAATATTGGCAACAGATGTTAGCTCAGGGCCAATCTTCCCCACCAAAGAAAGGAAGGAAGGAAGGAAGGAAGAAATGTAATGAGAAATGTTGGGATAGAGTGGGGGCTAAATGGGCAGGAGTAAATTGGTACAATCTTTCTGGATAGAAATTTTAAAAATCATCAAGTCTCTAATATGTGTACATCTTTTGATCCAATTCTATTTCTAGGAATTTATTCTAAGGAAATTTTTTAAAAAGACTTATCTACAAGAATTTTTATCATAGCACTATTTATAATAACAGAAATTTGAAGACAAACTAAAGGTCCAAAAGATTTAGATTAAACAAATCGTATATTTCATTGAATATGAAATATTCAATGAAATATTATGCTTTCATTAATAATGCTGGAATAGAAATACACTGACTGATAACGATGTTCATGATATTTATTAAGTGAAAAAGTAAGTTATATAAGGACATAGTCAATAACACCATCAATCAACTGGATATAATTGACATCTATAGACTACTCCACTCAACAGCAAAATACACATTTTTCTTAAGCTCACATGGAAATTCACCAAGTAGACCACATTCTGCACCATAAAACACAGCTTAACGAATTTAAAACAATAGAAATCATACAATGTCTGCTCTCAAACCACAATGGAATTAAACTAGAAATCAATAACAGAAAGATAACTGGAAAATCCCAAAATACTTGGCAACTAAACAACATACTCCTAAACAACACATAGGTCAAAGAACTCTCAAGGTAAATTTTAAAATATTTTGAACTACATGAAAATGAAAACATAACTTATCAAAATATGTGGGATGCAGGGAAAGCAGTGCTTAGAGGGAAATTTACAGCATTAAATGCATATATTAAAAAAGAAGAAAGATTGAAAATCAATAATCTAAGTTTCCACCTTAGGAAACCAGAAAAAGAGGAGAAGATGAAATCCAAGGTAAGCAGAAGAAAAGAAAGAATAAAAAATTGGAGCAGAAATCAGTGATATTAAAAACAGAAAATCAATAGAGAAAATAAACAAAATGAAAAGCAGGTTCTTTGAAAAGATCAGTAAAATCATTAAGCCTCTAGCCAGGCTACCTAAAAAAAGAGAGAGGACACAAATTACAAATATAAGAAATGAAAGAGGGGACATCATTACTACAGATAGCGTGGATACTAAAAGAATAATATAGGAATATTATGAACAACTTTATACACACAATTTGATAACCTAGATGAAGTTGACAAATTCCTAGAAAAACACAATCTGCCAAAACTCACACAAGAAGAAATAGACAATCTGAATAGGCCTATATCTATTAAAGAAATTAAGTAAATAATTAATAACCTTCCAAAACAGAAAGCACCAGGCCCAGATGGGATGACTGGTGAATTCTACCAAACATTTAAGGAAGAAATTATACCAAGTCTCTACAATCTCTTTCAGAGGATAGAAAAAGAGGAACTACTTCCTAATTCATTACAACAGGCCAGCATTACCCTAATATCAAAACCAGACAAAGATGTTACAAAAAAACTATAGAGCAATATTTCTCATGAACATAGATGTAAAAATCCTCAATAAAATATTAGCAAATCTAATCTAACAATGTATAAAAAGAATTATACACCACAACCAAGTAGGATTTATCCAAGGTATGTAAGGCTAGTTCAACATTTGAAAATCAATTAACGTAATCATCACATCAACAGGTTAAAAAATAAAAATCACATGATCACACCAATGGATGCAGAAAAAGCATTTGATAAATTGTCCAACATTTGGACAAAAAGCATTTGTCCAACACTCATTCATGATAAAAACTCTCAGTAAACTAGGAATAGAAGAGAACTTCCTCAATTTCATAAAGAATATCTACAAAAAAACTACAGCCAACATCTCACTTGATGGTGTGAGAAAATAGAAGCTTTCCCACTAAGATTAGGAACAAGGTAAGGATGTTCCATCTCACCACTCCTTTTCAACATTGTACTAGAAGTCCAAGCTAATGCAGTGAGACAAGAAAAGGAAATAACAGATATACTGATTGGAAAGGAAGAAATAAAATTGTATTTGTTTACAGATGACATGTTCATCTAAGTAGAAAATCTGACAAAAATTGACCCAAAAAACCTCCTGGAACTAAGAAGCAATTATAGCAAGGTTGCAGGATACAAGCTTAATACAAAAGCCATCACTTTCTTATACATTAGCAATGAACAAGTAGAATTTGAAATTAAAAATGCAATACTAGCCTCCCCAAAAATGAAGTACTTAGGTATAAACCTAACAAAATATCTGTAAGATCTATATGAGGAAAACTACAAAACTCTGATGACTGAAATCAAAGAAGTACTAAATAAACAGAGAGGTATTCCATGTTCATGGGTAGGAAGACTTAATATTGTCAAGATGTCAGTCCTTCCCAATTTGATCCATAGATTCAGTGCAATCTCAATCAAAATCCCACCAAGTTATTTTTTGGGTATAGACAAACTGATTCTAAAGTTTATATGGAAAGGCAAAAGACCCAGAATAGCCAATACAATATTGAAAGAGAAGAAAAAAAGTTGTAGGACTGACACTACCCAACTTTAAGACTTACTATAAAACTACAGTCATCAAGACAGTATGGTATTGGTAAAAGAACAGACAAATAGATTAATGGAACAGAATAGAGAGCCCAGAAATACACTCACATAAATATAGTCAACTGATCCTTGACAAATGACGAAAGGCAATACAGTGAACAAAGATAGTCTTTTCAACAAATTGTGCTGGAACAACAATAACACTTCTAGAAGACGACATAAAAGAAAACCTAGATGACCTTGAGTACAGCAATGACTTTTTAGATACAACGCCAAGGCAGAATTCATGAAAGAAATAATTGATGAGCTGGACTTCATTAATTTTAAAAACTTCTGCTCTGAAAAAGACAATGTCAAGGGAATGAGCAGACAAGCCACAGACTAGGAGAAAATATTTGCAAAAGACATATCAGACAAAGGACTGTTATCCAAAATATACAAAGGACTCGTAAAAGTCTACAATAAGAAAACAAACAAGCCAATTAAAAAGTGGACCAAAGGTCTTAAGAGATATCTCACCAAAGAAGGTATGCAGATGGCAAAGAAGTATATGAAAAGACGCTCCACATCATATGTCATCAGGGAAATGCAAATTAAAACAGTGAGATGCCACTACAAACCTATTCAAATGGCCAAAATCCAAGAACACTAACAACACCAAAGGCTAGAGAGGATATGGAGCAACAGGAAGTCTCATTAATTGTTGGTAGAAATGCAAAATTGTACAGCTACCTTGGAAGAGATTTTGGAAGTTCCTTACAAAATGAAACATGTTCTTACCATACAATCTAGCAATTGCACTCTCTGGTATTTACCTAATATGAATTGAAAATTTATGTCCACACAAAAACCTGCACATGGATGTTTAGAGCAGCTTTGTTTATAGTTGCCAAAATTTAAAAGCAACCAAGATGTCCTTCAGTAGGTGAATGGATAAATAAACTGTGTGTGGTACATCCAGACAATGGAATGTTACTCAATGCTAAAAAGAAGTAAGCTATCAAGCCTGAAAAGACATAGAGGAACCTTAAATGCGTATTAATAAGTGAAAGAAGCCAATCTGAAAAGGTTATGTACTGTATGATTCCAACTATGTGACATTCTGGAAAAGGCAAAACTATGGAGACAATAGAATGATCAGTTGTTCCTTGGGGTTGTGGGGGGTGGATTGGGGTAGGAGGATGAATTGAATAGGCAGAGCACAGAGAACTTTTAGGGCAGTGAAAACACTCTGTATGATACTATAATGATGGCTACATGTCATTACACATTTGTCCAAACCCAAAGAATGTATAACACCAATAGTGAATTCTAATGTAAACTACGGACTTCAGTGATTAAGATGTGTAGGTTCATCAATTTTAACAAATGTACCATTCTGGTTGGAGATATTGATAATGGGTGTGGCTGTGCATCTGTGGTGGCAAAAGGTATATGAAAACTATGTGTACCTTCCTCTCAATTTTGCTATGAACCTATAGCTGCTCTAAAAATATAGTCTTTAAATATTAAAAAAACAAGTTATAGTAAAATGCATATAATTTCATTTTGTAAAAAGAAAAATATATATACAGATATATGCAAAAATATCTATAAAGATACAGTAAAATATTAAGAATGGTTAAAAATTTTCTCTTTACTGTTATGTATATTAAATGGAGGTTTGTTTTCTTTTTTCTTTATGCTTGTCTATATTTTTTGCTTTTTGTATTTTCAGCAAGCATGTATTGCTTGTATAACAAAATCAAGTTTAGAGTTTTTAAAGATAAAATATAAACTATGTACATGAATCTCTATAGATATATAAAGTAGATATATATTTAACTGAAAGAACAATGGCAGACTGGAAAAATACATTTGCAACATATATAACCAAGGATTATTACTGATGTCCAAGTCCATCCAGGAAAATTAAAACCATCCTGAGTATTTACAGTAAAGGTAAGTTAATACAGAGAAATGGTTACACATTTAATGGAAAAATTGAGAAGCCTAACAGGGTATGGTGAAGGAGCTCAGAGATTAACAATGGCAAGAAGACATTGCCAACTCTGGGGCGCTGATATTACCAGGCACAAGATCATCTGGTAGGAGCTGGAACCACAGTGACCTCCCCAATTGGAGCAGGAACCACAGAGGAGATATATTCATTGCCACTTGAAGCATGGGGAAGAAATACCCTGGTTTCTCATTTCTTCTCTTCAGGGCTTTCTCTGGGCCATCTAGCTAGAAGCCAGCTAACACAGGAACCTTAGGAAAAATGTGTTTTTCCTAGGTGTTAGATCCCTGTCATACAGAGCAGAGCAGAGCAAGAGCAAGGAATAGATATGAAAAAAGCAGGCCAAGAAGCAGCAGAGATTATTAAAACTCTTTTACAAATAAGTGACTACAAATAAGTAAGAAAAACTAATTCCAGTAGAAAAATGGGCAAAGAACATGAATATGCAATTCACTAAAGGCCAATAAACAAACAAATTATCTTAATTAACCTAGTAAAGAAATTCAAGGAAAAATTAGAAACAAATTTTTTTACAGATGGGCAAAGATGAAAAAAGTTGATAAGGATGGGGGATAATGGGCACTTACTGATGGTGTGAATGTAAATCCACACACCTTTCCTACTTCTAGGTTTTATCCCAAAGAGCTCAGTCAATGTACAAATATTACTCTTCTAAGATATTTGTTAGACAATAAGTTAAACAATTTATGGTATATACATATGTTGTACAATGGTATACAGCATAGCCATTAAAAAGGATGGTATATATGTATATTTATTAACAAAGAAGAACTTTTGGACATATTATTCAATTAAAAATGCAGAAAACAAAACAGTGTATACAGAATGAGCTTATTCATATAAATCTGTGTGTAACTGAGAGATGTTTGGAAGATTTACCAAAATGTTGAGTGGTTGCCTCTCAATGATTTTCACTCTTCCTTGTACTCTTTTGTATTACTTGAATTTTCTACATGATTATGTACTATCTTTGTCATTAGGGAAAATACTAAGCTATCTTTATAATGCAGAAAATGGGAAAATTTACATTACGAAGCAATATAATTATGATAAAAGTATTGCAGCAATGTATGCCTAAATCTTCCCCCCTCCTCCTCCTAGAAATTACACAAAACAATAGGGAGATACAGGGAAAAAAACTCTGAAAATCCCGTTTTAGCAATACTAGGAGACAAAAAGCAACTGGAGACTCCAAGACCTGAGTAAGAGCTACCAAGAGCAGCTGAAATTGGGCAGAGGTTACATGGGAAACAGCACTTGGAGTGTTTAAGGCAACCAGCTGCAGCAGCTCCCGGAAAACAACAGCAAAAATAGACTCCCTGAGGATGAGAAGTTCATGCCAAAGTGAAAAAATTTGTTGATCGAAACAGAGCAGAAGTAGAAATAAGATGAACAGAGGTTGGGTTGAAGCTACAGGGAGCATAGTAGAAAGAAGAGGCACAGAATGTCCAAAAGAATGTCTGGGAAACTCAGATATGGTAAATCTCAGAAAGTAGATGACGAGTTCATCTGAAATTCAGGGGCTATGTTCCCTTTACGTGATGAGCAGTGACGATGCTAGTGAGCACAGGTCTGCAAGCAAAAGCCCCACTGGGCCAGTTTAGAACAGAGAAGGAAAGAAGGCAGGGCTACACAAAAACTGGAAAGAAGAGCTCATTGAATGAGGCAGTCTGATTGTGGCAGCTGAAAACCTTTGTATTGTGAAGCCTGGAAAACTACCTTGGTCCCTCTTGCCCTTCTTTCACGGATCCTTGCAAATGGTTGGTCCAGGAAAACTCAACTCATTTAAAAATGGATTAAAAAAAGAAAGAAGAAGAAAGTGACAAACACCTTTGTTACCAATTGAGTTGTGTACCCCAAAATTCATACGTTGAAGTTCTAACCCCTAGTACCTCAGAATGTGACTGTAGTTGGAGATAGGGTCTTTAAAGAGATGATTAAGTTAAAATGAGGTCTTCTGATTGGGTTCTAATCCAATCTGAGTGGGGTCCTAATAAAAATAGAAAATTTGGATGCATGGAGAGACACCATAAATGTGAGTGTGCACGGAACAAAGACCATTTGAAGACACTGAGAAGGCAACCATCTGCAAGCCAAGGAGAGAGGCATCAGAAGAAAACAAACTTGCTGACACCTTGATCTTGGACTTCTAGCCTGCAGAACCATGAGAAAATAAATTTCGACTGTTGAAGCCACCCAGTCTGTGGTATTTTGTTATGCAAACTAACACAATTTTTCATACAAAATTACTATAAAAAAGGTAGAAAAGAGCAGCAAATCTTACCCATAGATTAAAAATACACACCAGAAAACTGCTGGCCACAGAAAGATGAAAACTGTAATTGATTATACATTCTGCCTTGATATTTAAAAACACAGTGATTGTCTGCATCAAGGATAAACAAAAATACAAATGTAGGAATTCAGGTAAGAGATGACAAAATAAGAGGAAAAGATAAGACAAAACACAAAATCCAGGAAAGAAGTAGAAGGAAAAAAAATCAGGAAAAGAGATGGTTACTAAATGAAATGAAACTAAAAAAATGATGAAACTAAAAAAATGAAGTAAATGATGAAACTAAATGAAACTGAAAAAACAAAATAAAAATAGATACTATGAAAAACACATTAACCAATATAGAGGATAAAAATGAGAAAAGCAAACAATATAAAATAAGGAAAGAGAATTAAAGACAAAATGATAGCTATAGAAGACAGGCAAAGGAGATCCAACATATATACAATTGAAATTCCCAAAGAAGGTAACCAAAACATTAGAGCAAAATAAGTATTTAAAGGTATATAAATAAAAGCTACTGGATTTAAAAATAAAGAAAGAATCATTTGGGCTGCCAGGAAAATAGATCAATTAACTTTTTCAGGGGAAAAACATAGGCTGACCTCACACTTCTCCACAGATGAATTTAATGTCAGAAGACAATGGAGCAATAGCTACAATAGTGTATCTCAAAGTGACATCCTTCAAACAGCATCAGCATTACCTGGGAACTTGTTAGAAAGACCAATTCTTGAGCCCCACCCTAGACTATTGAATCAGAAACTTTAGGTATGAGGCCCAGTCACCTGTGTGTTAACAAGCCCTCCAGATGATTCTGATACAGGGTAAAGTTGTAGAAGCCAAGCCATTATTTACATAAAGGCTATAAACAATAGTTTTGAACATACAAGAACTCCAGGAATATTTTTCCTATAGGAATATTATACTAATAAGGAAACTTCTACCAACCAATGGATGACAAAGGAAACCTCAGCAAAGTAACAAGCAGGAGCATTAAGTATATATAACTACAAAACTAAGCCTAAATAAACTTAGGCATTGGGGAGAAAAAAACAGAATTTAAACGTTATATACCATGACAATACGGAAATGATACTATAGAAAAATTAAGAGGGGAAAGATTATGGAAGAAATGAAGTAGGATAAGTTTCTGCTGGTTGCTTTATCTACAGTAGCTGAGAGTTAAAGGTATTATTTAAAACAAATTTAACAGTGTAAAGGTAATATTAAGGAAAATAATATTGTTAATGAAAATCAGAAGATAAAAATGAATAGACACAGTCTAAAAAATTTGAGGATTAAATAAAAGCATATTTATCAATATCACTACTAGAACAAAAATACAAAGTTTCCTAAATATCAGGAAAACTATAAATATACAGGCATGTGCACACACACAAACCAAAGCAAGCAGACAATACGGTAAAAGACAGAACACAAAACATGTCAGAATTGAGACTAAGTATTTCTGTCATCTTAATAAATGTAAATGGGCTTGATTCACCTTAAAATAAAAACATTGTCAGATTGGATCAAAAAGTAAAACCAACCTCTATACTGCATTATTGAGACTCAACTAAAAGTGATTCCAAAGGTTGAAAATAGGATGAGTAAAGATGTGCTAATCAAGGGTGAATAAAATAAAGCAGGAGTAATGATTTTTAATAGCAGGTGAAATGGAATAAAGGCCATAAAACCTTTAAATGAGAAAACATTGCTTAAGGTTAAGAATTCACAATGAAGATAAAACATGAATGTCAGCAATAATCATAAAGCAGAAATTACAAAAGATATAAGGAGAAATAAACTTCTTTTTGCTGTGAAAGAGGTATTTTTAACTAGGACTCAAAATTTCCTAAAAACATTGATAAATTTGACCACGTATAAATAAAAACTTTCCACAAACCAAAAAAAAGAAACTCGTAAACTTAAAAGACAAATCATGAAGTGAGAAAAAACATTGGCAGAACTAATTTCCCCAGTATAAAAAGAGCTCCCAGAAAAAAGAACAAGACCAACAATCCATAGAAAAATGAGTGAAGGATACGTACAGCTGATTCTCAGAAAAGAAAAACAAACGGCTTTATTTTTTTTTTTAACTTTATTTATTTATTTTTCCCCCCAAAGCCCCAGTAGATAGTTGTATGTCACAGCTGCACTGCACATCCCTCCACCTGCTGCATGTGGGACCCGGCCCCAGCATGGCCGGAGAAGCGGTGCGCGCCCGGGATCCGAACCCGGGCCGCCAGCAGCGGAGCACGCGCACCCAACCGCTAAGCCACAGGGCCGGCCCCAAATGGCTTTAAAATGTAGGAAAAGAAGCCCAACTTCACTCAAGAGAAATCCAAATTGAAACTATACTGAGTGATTTCTCACTGTCGTAGAAAGAAGTTACAAATAAGGAAAGGAGAAGACTAGAACGAACCCTATGGTATGGGATGGGAATTGAAATTATCAGCATAAACAGATGGTGTTTTGTATACATACAGATAGATATAGATGTGTGTGGATGTGTGTGTTCATACAAATATTCCCTAGCTCTCTCTGCTGAGAGGGTCTAGAGGCAATGATACTCTAGTGGTAATGAGCATATCCAGCATCCAGATATTACTTTTCAAATACCATTAGTCAATAAGAGGGCTCTTTGGAGAAATGAGTGGTTCCAGCACTGGGGCAGAGAAAGCACAAGATGAGTTTGGAATATTTGTACTGTGCTGCCAAAAAGTAAAGAAGTGCTCAGAAAATGATGGGGAAATGTCAAAAAACACAGGAGCCAATTTCAAGGGCTCCTAATTTGAGAAACAAAATAAAGACTATAATTGATTATAATCCATAGAGGAAGAATCCTTGAATCCATACTGATATAAATAAATGAACAAATTGATTAATTTATTCATTAGTGTGGGAGAAGAGAAAGATCTTCCTTAGAGCAGAATTCCAATTAATAAATGTATAAAGAATGATGAAAATAGAAAATAGCCATTTGGCAAACTCTCAGGTCTGGGATTTGATTTTACTTTACTTAAAAGCTAATAAATTAGCCTGATACTGTTTCATGGATGGTGGCTGAAGACACAGATTCTTGGGTCAGAGACAAAGGACTTTATTACTTACAGCACAGCAAACAGCATGAGCATCATTTTATTTCTATTATTTCCCTTGTTCCCAAGTTCCATGGGCACAACACAATATTGCCCAGATGGATGCCTCACACAGAGTGGGTTGGGATTACAGCTGAGGAACAGTGAACTCAGGAAATCTATTGCTCTCATAGCAAACAGTAGGCAAGTCTGCTCTTTGTCCAGGGGGAAACATTAACTAGTCTCTGAAGATTACAAGCTGCATAAACAAGCCTGAGAAAAGATCCAAGTAAAGAACAGTCAGGGCCTTGCATTCTTGGCACACGGAGCAAGATGTGTAGGAGCACAAGAGACCCATGGAGGACTGTCTCTCTCAACACAAATATCATAGTAATAATTGTTTCAGACAAAAATCATTGATGGATGATTTATCCAAGGATGGCTAAAATTAGTGGGCAATTAGGGTGGATATTATCAAAAAGACAAAAAACAACAAGAGTTGGCAAGGATGTGGAGAAAAGGGAACACTTGTACACTGTTGGAGGGAATATAAACTGGTACAGCCATTGTGCAAAACAATATGGAGATTCCTCAAAAAATTAAAAATTTAACTATCATACGATCCAGAAATCCCACTTCTGGGTGTATATCTGCTATGATCTGAATGTGTGTGTCCCCCCAAAATTCACATGTTGGAATCTTAATGCCCAATGTGATGGTGTTAGAATGTGGGACCTTTGGGAGATGACTAGGTCATGAGGGTGGAGCCCTCATGGATTAGGATTAGTTCTCTTATAAAAGAGATTCCACAGAGCTTCCTAGCTCTTTCCACCATATGATGACATGGAGAAAAGGCATCAGCAATGAACCAGAAAGAGGACCCTCAACCGACCATGCTGGCACCTTGATCTTGGACTTCCCAGCCTCCAGAACAGGAACAAGGTAAATATGCCCACTTTCATCACTTCTGTTCAACATAGTACTGGAAATTCTAGACAGAACAATTAGGCAGGAAAAGAAATAAAAGACATCCAAATTAGAAAGAAAGAAGTAAAATCATCTCTGTTTGCGGATGATATGATCTTATATGTAGAAAACCCTAAAGACTCCACAAAAAAAAAGCTGTTAGAACTAATAAATGAATTCAGCAAAGTAGCAGGATACAAAGTCAACATACAAAAATCAGTTGCATTTCTATACACTAACAATAAACAATCTGAAAAGAAATTCCAAAAACGATTCCATTTACAATAGCATCAAAAAGAACAAAACACCTAGGAATTAACTAAGGAGGTAAAAGATTTGTACAATGAAAACTTCAAAACATTGCTGAAAGAAATTAAAGAGGATATAAACAAATGGAAACACATCCCATGTTCATGGTTTGGAAGACAATGTTGTTAAACTGTCAATACTACCCAAAGCAATCTACAGATTCAATGCAATCCCTATCAAGATCCCAATGATGTTTTTGGCAGAAACAGAAAAACTCATCCTAAAATTCATATGGAACCTCAAGGGACCCTGAATATCTAAAACAACCATGAAAAAGAATAGCAAAACTGGAGGACTCACGCTTCCTGATTTCAAAACTTGCTACAAAACTACAGTAATCAAAACAGTATGGCGCTGGCATAAAACAGACATATAGACCAATGGAATAGAATAGAAAGCCCAGAAATAAACCCTCACATATATGATCAAATGACTTTTGACAAGGGTGCCAAGAACATTCAATGGGGAAAGGACAGTCTTTTCAACAAATAGTGCTGGGAAAACTGATATCCACATGCAAAAGAATGAAGTTGGACCCTTACCCACCACCACATACAAAAATTAACTCAAAATGGACCAAGGACATAAAACAATAAAACTAGAATAAAATGTAGGACAAAGGTTTCACAACATTGGATCTGGCAAGGATTTCTTGGATATGACACCAAAGGCACAGGTAACAAAAGGAAAAATAGACAAATTGGACTTCATAAAAATTTTAAAATGTTGTGCATCAAAAGACAGTACCCACAGAGTAAAAAGGCAACCCACAGAATGGGATAAAACATTTGCAAATCATATATCTGATAAGAGATTAATATCTAGAATATATAGAGAACTCCTAAAACTCAACAAAAAATTGAACAACCCAATTCAAAAACAGGCAACGAATAGAGTAGAATTTTTTTTTTTTTTTTTTGGTGAGGAAGAGTAGCCCTGAGCTGACATCTGTTGCCAATCCTCCTCTTTTTGCTGAGGAAGATTGGCCCTGGGCTAACATCCATGCCCATCGTCCTCTACTTTATATGTGGGACACCTTCCACAGCATGGCTTGATAAGCAGTGCATTGGTCCATGCCTGAGATCCAAACCTGTGAACTCTAGGCTGCCGAAGTGGAGCATGTGAACTTAACCACTACGCCACCAGGCAGGCCCCTTGAATAGATATTTCTTAAAAATATATATACAAATGGCCAACAGGCATATGAAAAGATGCTCAACACCGCTAATCATTAGGAGAATGCAAATCAAAACTAGAATACGATACTGTCTTATATCCATTAGGATGGTTACTATCAAAAAAACAGAAAATGACAAGTGTTGGTGAGGATGTAGAGAAATTGGAACACTTGTGCCCTGTTGGTGGGAATGTAAAATGGTACAGTCACTGTTGAAAACAGTATGGTAGTTCCTCAAAAAATTAAAATTGGAATTACTGTATGATCCAGTGAGAGAGAGAGAGAGAGAGAGAGAGAGATGTATTTTAAGGAATTGGCTCATGTGATTGCGGAGGCTTGGTAAGTTCAAAATCTGCAGGGTAGGCTGGCAGACTGGAGACCTAGGAAAGAATTGCAGTTTGAGCAGTCTGCTGCCAGAACTCCTTCTTGCTAGGGGGAGGTCAGTCTTTATTATGTTATTTGATAAAGGAATGAGAGAGAGAAGAAAACAAAGATATTTTCTTAATACACACATATACATATTCATAACAAAATAAGAAAGAAATACTCATGACAAATACAGTTCTCATTTCTGTAACTGGTCATGTGGTTGCAGATCAGCAAGCACCTCAGCTGATCACTGTTCTTTACCTGTTGGGGTGACCCAGATCTTCATTCCTGAAGGGTCCTGGGCCATTAGTAATCCTGCCTGAATTGGGTTGTTGTCATTTTCCGTTGACTTTAATCACAGGGAATGGTAATACTAAGAGACACACTATAGGATCCCCTATATTCCAGACATATCTCTGTTGTAAAGTAGTAGTAGTCCAGTTTCCCCTTGGTAGTCAGCATCAGTCACCCCAGCCAGCATAGCAAATCCTTTCTTTGCCCTGTTGATTCAGAGGCATGAGAACCCCAAAGTGGCAAGTGGCAGTCTTAATTTCAGTTCAGTAGAATTATTATTGTGTCTCCTAATAGGAGCATTTCTCCTTTTGGAATTAAGACCTATAGGCGAGCAGAGCATAAAGTTGTGAGGACAGTTAGCAAAAATTTTACTAGTGGGTCATTAGAGATGCCAATTCTATTTCCACCCCCTGATTCCTGGACCTGTGAGTCCTGGCTATGGGAGAAACAGCACCATATATTGGACGCTGATTCAGAGCATATAAGGCTCCTGGAGAACCTTGCTCCAGCCCTGCAAGGTATTGCCAACTAGCTGGCACTGTAACTGAGTCTTTGAAAGGCCATTCCACCATTCTATCAAGCCAGCTGCTTCAAGATGGTGGGGAACATGGTAAGGCCAGTGAATTCCATGAGCATAGGCCCGTTGCTGCACTTCATTTGCTATGAAGTGAGTTCCTCGACCAGAAGCAATGCTGTGTGGAATATCATGATAGTGAACAAGGCATTTTGTAAGTCCACGGATGATAGTTTTGGCAGAAGTATTGTGTCCAGGAAAGGCAAATCCATATCCAAAGTGTCTATTCCAATAACAACAAAATATTGCCCCTTCCATGACAGAAGTGGTCCAGTGTAATCAACCTGCCACCAGGTAGCTGGCTGATCACTCTGTGGAATAGTGCCATATCATGAACTCATTGTTGGTCTATGAGCTGGCAAACTGGGCATTCAGCAGTGGCTGTAGCCAGGTCAGCCTTGATGAATGGAAGTCCATGTTGCTGATCCCATGCATAACCTCCAACCCAGTCATCATGGCCACTTTGTTCATGAACTCTTTGGGCAATGACAGGAGCAGCCAGGGAAAGAGGCTGACTGGTATCCACAAAACAGGCTATCCTAGCCACTTGTTAAAACCCTCCTCTGCTGAAGTCACCCTTTGGTGGGCATTCACAAGAGACACAAATATCTTCATGTTTTCACCCATTCAGAGAAGTAGATCCACATATCTCTTTCCCAGATTTGTTACCAATTTTCTAGTCATGTTTATTCCAAGTTCCTGACCATCCAGCCAAACCACTGGCCACAGTCCATGAACTGGTATATAAAAACTTGTTGGGCCATTTCTCCTTCCAAGCAAAATGAATAACCAGATGCACTGCTTGAAGTTCTGCCCACTGGGAGGATTTCTCTTTACCATTGTCCTTCAGGGATGTCCCAGAAAGGGGCTATAGTACTGCAGATGTGCACTCTTGGGTCGTGCTTGAATATCTTGCAGAACCATCTGTAAATCAGGCCCAAGTTTTCTCTTCCTCTGTCAACTGATCACAGGGAACTTCCTATGAGGCCATAGGAGCAAGCTGGAAGAGAGAAGGTAGAATAGCAGGAGTTGGGACCATGGATATTTGGGCTACTTCTTCATGTAACTTACTTCTGCCTCCACAGCCTGCTGAGACTTTAGTCTAGTTATAGTTCCAGAAGCAAAAAGGGGTGGTGGGGGTGGGTCCTGAAGAGAATCAGCAGTGTCTTGCAAGGCAACCAACTCAGGAGAGGGTATTAGTTTTGTAGGGCAATGCAGGATAAATCTCAGACAGGGGTAGAGAGGCTGCTTCTACTGGCAAAGAAGATTCAACAGAATTTAGGGGCTCAATGTCCCCAACTTCATCAGGGTATTCTCACATGTCCCTTTCCAAATTTCAGGATCCCATTCCTTACTCATCAATGCCCTCACTTTTCAATTTGCATTGTAATTCAACCACTCACAGGATGAGATTCTGGGTTTGGTTTTCAACAATCTCAGCTCTGTGGCTACAGAAGTAAAAATCTCTTTCAGCATAGACATAGAATCTTTCAGGTCATTTATACAGCACCTGAGCTGGGAGTTTGAATTCCTGATCTCATCCTTTTCTTTCCCTGCTTTGTCCAGTGACATTAGGAGCAAGCAGCCAATCTCATTATATTCATTAGTTTGACAAAAATGTTCAAGATGTCATATACATGGTTACCCAGATCTTTGCCTCTAATAAGTGTATGATTAGGACTATCCAGTGGTGATATTTTGCATATTTCTATTTTCATATCATGTCATAGACTATATCGTTACTACTACCTTCTTTACCACTGGAAACAGAATCATTAGTGCCTTTAAATCTAATACATTAGAGAATCAATTCCAGAAACCCCAGAACCAATTCATAAAATTCATCCTTAAGATTCTGCTCCTTTACAACTACTCCTAGCATCAAAATCTGTATCAATCAGGATTCTCCAAAGAAACAGAACCAACAGGATGGGATATATCTATACATCTATATTTATATCTACATAGCTGTCTAGATCTAGATACATATAGATATACAGACTCACAGGGTATGTACTGTTAAAGTGAGGGCATTGAGAGCATTAGCTAATGTTAAAGTGAAAGGGAGAGAGAAAGAGAGAGATTGATTGATTTTAAGGAATTGGCTTATGTGATTGTGGAGGCTTGGTAAATCCAAAGTCTGCAGGGTAGGCTGGCAGTCTGGAGACCCCAGGAAGAGTTGCAGTTTGAGCCCAAAGGCAGTCTGCTGGCAGAACTCCTTCTTGCTGAGGGGAGGTCAGTCTTTATTCTATTAAGGCCTTCAACTGATTGGATGAGGTCCATCCTTATATGTAGGATAATCTGCTTTACTCAAAGTCCACTAATTTAAATGTTAATCTCACCAAAAAACACCTTCACAGAAATGTCCAGAACAACATTTGACCAAATATCTGGCCGCCACGGCCCAGCCAAGTTAACACATAAAATTAACCATCACAAATGGTTGTCTCTGAGTAGTGAGATTATGAATTTAAAATTTATTTTTGCTACTTTTTCTATGATGATTGTGTGTTATTTTTGCAATAATAAAATCAAATATATATATATGTACTTTTTTTTTTTTTGGCGAGGAAGATTGGCCCTGAGCTAACATCTGTGCCAATCTTCCTCTATTTTGTATGTGGGACACCGCCACAGCATGGCTTAATGAGTGGTGTGTAAGTCCGCACCCAGGATCTGAACCCACAAACTGCAGGCCACCAAAATGGAGTGCATAAAATTAACCACTATGCCACCAGGCCAGCCTCTTCAAATATATATTTTTAATAGTTAAAAAAAAGATTTGTTTTATGAAGTCTTCCTGGTAGCATGGCACTGAGAATATACCATTATAGCTCTTTAGTACAGTGTGTATGTTACATGTGTTATTGTATGTTTGCCTCTTTAACAGACTAGGAAGTCTTTGAAGGAAAGGACTTTCTCTTTTCCTGTGTATATGTTTACCCTAAGCACAGTACTCTGCCATTAAATAGACACTCAAAGAATGAATGGCCAACAACAGGAAAAATATTATTCAAAATGAATACTATTACTCCACCTCCCCATTCCAAACCTGCCCCATTTCTGGAATTTCCTTGACCTCTTTCCTTGACCTAGGCTATAAATGGTACATAAATGGTAACCACGTAACACACGCTTCAAAATTCTGTCAATTTTATGTCCGAAATGCCTCTAGCCCCCGGGCTTTTGCTGTCTCCATTTCGATTGCTTTACCTTGAATATCCCACTTATTAAAACATGTGTTTTACTAAAAAAATAGTACATGCTTAAACTATTTTTGAAAGCATCCTAAAATTAAAAAAAAAAAACAGATTTTTTTTAAAACTAGACAATTCCATCATCCATTTGGGAAAAAATCAAACATGTAGAATAGCCAGAAAATTTCTGAAAAAAAGACTGATGAAGAGGATCTAGCCCTACCAAATTTTGAAACACATTGTAAAACCACAGTAAGTAAAAACAATATGGTGTTGATACTTGAATAGATAGACAGAGCTATGGAGCAGAATATAGTCCAAAGTACATCCAGATACATCTGAGAATGTAGTATATGTTACTAATTGCATTACACATTAATGGTGGAAAAAGTGAATTATTCTGGAAAAATACAAAACTGAATTCTGTGTAAGTTTTTCCCAAATACCAATAACCAATTTTCCAGTTCTCAGACACCAATTCTCTGATTGTCCAACACCAGCTAGGTGTCTAATAACTTAACTCAATTCTCACACTATCTGGAGTTAGCACAGACCCCACAGTTAAGGGCTCAGTCCCACAAGACTGCCTCCACTTCAGACACCAGTTGCAAGTCCCAGGTCCCCGGGCTACCTGAACTTCTGTCCAATTTGGCTACAAATTTGGGAGTTCCTACAATCCCCTCCTCAGGTTTGAAATTTTTTGAGACTGACTCAGAACTCAGGAAATCACTTTACTTAGGTTGGGTGGTTTATTATAAAGGATACCACTCAGGAACAGCCAAATGGAAGAGATGCACAGAACAGGGTACTGGAGGAGTGATGCAGAGCTTCCACGCCCTCTGGATGCACCACCCTACCAGGACATCAATGTGTTCACCCACTCTGGTTGTTTGAGCATTTTTATAACCCATCTCTAGGTCCCCTCCACTCCCCAGAGGTTGGGGCTGTGGGGCTGAGGGTTTCCACCTCTAATCACGTGTTTGGTCTTTCTGGTGACCAGCCTCCATCCTGAGGCTATCTAGGGTCCCCACCTTGACTCACCTCATTAACACAGACTCAGGTGTACTCCAAAGAGGATTGTTACGGATAACAAAAGACACTCCTATCACTCGGAAAACCAACAGTTTGAGGAGTTCTGTACCAGGAACCAGGGACAAAGATTAAATATATACTTTTATTATATCACAGATTCTTGTCTCATTCCTTACCAAAATAAATTCCAAATGAATCAAAGATTAAAATAAAAAACAAAACCTTAAAAATACAAAAGAAAATATGGGAGGAACTGTTAAATGCTTTCTAAGGGTGTAAGGCCTGTTTTATACGATATAGCACAAAATTCAAAAGCCCATTTATAAAAAGGATACATCGGGGTCAGCCCTGCGGCGCAAGCGGTTAAGTGTGCGCTCTCCGCTGCGGTGGCCCAGGGTTGGCCGGTTTGAATCCCTGGCTCACACGGATGCACTGCTTGTTAAACCATGCTGTGGCGGCATCCCATATAAAGTAGAGGAAGGTGGGCACGGATGTTAGCCCAGGGCCAGTCTTCCTCAGCAAAAAAAAAAGAGGAGGATTGGCATTGGATGTTAGCTCAGGGTTGGTCCTCCTCACAAAAAAAAAAAAAAAAAACAGATACATCTGACTACATGAAAAAAATGTTTTAATGTTTAATTGAAAAAAAGTCATAAATACAAGATACAAACAATACTGGGGCAAGTTAATTGCAACACAGAAAACATAAAGAGTTCCTACAAATCCATAAGAAACCGAATAGGAAAACAGACAAAACACAAGAATAAACAGTTCACAGAAAAAGAACCATAAATGGCTCTTACATATAAGATATATACGCTCAACTTCACTGTCAATAAACAAAACTTTAAGATATCATTTTTCACCTACAAAATTGGCAAGGACAGACATGAAATGTTAAACACCTTAAGGTATACACTTCTCGTCCTTTAGCGATACATATATATATTTAGGGGATTTAATAAAAATAAGAAACTGTACATACTTTATATATTTTATAGTTTCATGTATATACTTCTGCTTCCCCTGTACATAAATCTAAGGAGGTTTGCAAAAATGAAAAGATTCTGAATTTTTTTGTATAGTTAATGTTAATATTTTGATGTATATCCTCTGTCCTTTTTTGTAGAGATGCATGAGGAGAGGTTACAAAAATGAGAATATATTATACATGCCATTTAAAACATATTTCTCCCCTCTTATCAAGAACACCTATTTATGTCATTAAATACACTTTCATCATCTTCCGCATGGACTTTTCAACACCCTTCATTCTGTCTGATTTTCCCATCCTTAGTCTTCTCCATTAGTTCATCCTCCATTCCGTCTCCTGGGTTATCTTCATCACTAGTTCTTTAGCTTCTCACTGCAGGTAGGCTTAGACCCAGACTTCTTAACTAGCAAACCAGGCCATAACAGTCAGGACAAACTACTTCTCTAGATCTGCCTCTTGCAAACTTCTTCCTTCCATCCTATATATCCACCTTTCACCAGGCATGCCAGTCCCTTCCACTGTCACTCTCTGTCTGGGATCACTCTCCTAATTCCTCTTCTGCTGCAAAGTATCTACGTACCTCTCTAAATCCCATTCAGAACTCACCTCCTCCAAGAAGCCTTCCCTGATGCCAGACAGAGTTAACACATTTGTGCTCAGAGTACTTCATTCATCTCTTAAATATAACATCCTATACTTTACTGCCATTTAGCTGTTTACAAGTTTATCTCCCTACTTAGGCTATGTGCTTCTTGAGGATTAAGGGTCATATTTATTTCTATACTCGCTGGATGGAGATTGGGATGGGGATGAGAATGAGGACAGGAGAGAAGAGGTCCTCAGAGAGTGTTTCAGGCTGAAGAAAAGCAGGCACAATGTTCCAAGAACTGAAAAGTTCAGAATGACCAGAACATAAAGTGAGAGGGGAAGAGAGAAGAGTTTTAAGCCTGGAGAGGTAGGCACAAGATGTAGTTGACTCTGGAAGCATATTAATGTGTTTAGATTTCAGTCTAAGGTCTTGGGGATAACTGAGGGACTATAAGCAGAGCTGTAGCTTATAGATTTACTTTTGATAGATTGTTCCAATAGTAACATGGGGAATAAAGGCAAAGCAACTACTTAGGGCACTATGGTAGTTATCCAAGTAAGAAATGATCATGTCCTAACCCTGAGTGGTATAAATGGGGATGGAGAAAAGTGGCTAGAGAAGTGTCAATGAATAATAACCAAGAAGCAAAAAGTTTATTTGGGGTCTCAAAAATTGCAATTTAGGGAGCATAGTTTCAAGTAGAAACGCAAGTAGTGTCCCACTAGGGCATAAAAGTCAGAGGCTTTTAAAGGCAAAGAAGAAAAGTTGGATTACAAAGAATTTTAAATAGAGTTGGAGGTAGAGATCTAGTCTTGGCTAAACATTGATTGACTATTGGTTCTATCTTCAGAAAGTCCACAATCCTCAGTCTTTGTGATCAGGATGTCCATACTCCTGCTGACTTCTCAAACAATTGCTTGTAAAATAATTGCCATTTTGGCCCAGTTCAAAGGTTTGGCCCAGTCAAGGGCCAAGGTTCAAGACAACAAAGCAGTTTCTCTGGAAAGGCAGCTTCAACTTCATTTTAAAATGGCTCAACTTAGTGTGGGGGACATTGGTGGAGTGTGTGGAGCCTCTGCCATGGGGCAACTGGGTCTGCTTCAGGGGATCAGGGTGTGCACAAGAGGCAGGACTGTATTGATGGTGTGTGTGGCCCTGTGTGCAGTGAGGCTTGTCGGCTGCAGAAGACTTGTGCTTCTCAAACAGCCACGTAGGAGATTGGCCCCACCTTCCAAAGCCTGAAACAATTGGGTGCTTCCATGCCTGCACCCAGCCCCACCTAGCTGCAATCCTGAGAGAGCTGACAAGAGCCTTATAGGCCAGAGGCCTACAGCAATTGTAAGCCCCTGAGCCTGACAACCAGCCACACTGCGGGACCTACTAACTTAACAGAAAAACTGCAACAGGAATGTGCTATTAGACCTTGCAGCCAACTGTGTTGGGGCTCCCCACACCCCATAAACAGACTGAAGCTTCCATAACAGCCACACACAGCTGAGCATTACAACCAGCTGGCCAGGGGGACAGCTCAGCCTCCCTGGGCATCTATAGCAAGAGCACCCTGCCACAACAGAAGGACACACAAAGCCCACCTGGGGGTCACTCCTGTAACATTTGGAACTGGTGACGAGAGGGAAGCACACTGCTGGGCCTCATAAGGCACCTCTTGCATAAGGTCACCTCTCCATGATCAGGAGACGTAGTTGACGTACCTAATACATAGATATGAGCACAGAAAAAGAGGCAAAATGAGGAGGCAAAGGAGTATGTTCCAAGAAGGAAATAGGACAAATCTCCAGAAAAAGAACTAAATGAAACAGACATGAGCAATCTACCTGACAAAGTGTTCAAACGAAGAGTCATAAGGGTGCTCACTTATCTTGGGAGAAGAATGGATGAACTGGGTGAGAACGTCAACAAAGAAATGGAAAATTAAAAAAAAAAAGAGCCAATCAGAGATGAAGAATACAATACTGGAAATGAAAAATTCACTAGAGGGACTCAAAAGCAGAGTAGATGATACAGAAGGATGGATCAGCGAGCTGGATGAAAGACTAGAGGAAATCACCCAAGATGAACAGATAAAAGAAAAAAGAATTAAAAAGAGTGAGAACAGTCTAAGGGACCTCTGGGACAACATCAAGTGCACTAACATCCGTGTTATAGGTGTCCCAAAAGGAGAAGAGAGAGACAAAGGGGCAGAGAAGCTATTTGAAGAAATAATAGCTGAAAACTTTCCTAACCTAAGGAAGGAAACAGACATTCAGGTACAGGAAGCACAGAGAGCACCAAGCAAGATGAACCCAAAGAGGCCCACACCAAGACACATCATAATTAAAATGTCCAGAATTAAAGATAAAGAGAGAATCCTAGAAGCAACAAGAGAAAGGCAACAAGTTACATACAAAGGAAACCACATAAGGCTATCAGCTGACTTCTCAGCAGAAGCCTTACAGGCTAGAAGAGACTAGCATGATATATTTAAAGTGCTAAAAGGAGAAAGCCTACAGCCAAGAATACTCTACCCAGCAAGGTTATCATTCAGAATGGAAGGAGAGGTAAAGAGTTGCCCAGACAAGCAAAAATTAAAGGAGTTAATCACCAAGAAAACAGTCCTACAAGAAATGTTAAAGGGACTTATTTAAGGGGAAAAGAGAAGACCACAAATGGGAAAAAATTATCTATTTCCATGATAAGAGGGTAATGGATACAAACACACAAAAAGGAGGTTAGATATGATAACAAAAACATAAAATGTGGGAGGAGGGGAGTAAAAGAGTAGAGCTTTTAGAAAGAGGTCAAACTAAAGAGACCATCAAGTTAATATAGATTGCTATATACATAGGTTATTATATATGAACCTCACGGTAATCACAAACCAGAAACCTATAATAAATACACAAAAAACAAAGAGAAAGGAACCCAAACATAATACTAAAGAAAGCCATCAAAGCACAAGGGAAGAGAGCAACACAAGAAGAAAGGAACAGAGAAGAACGACTAAAACACCCAGAAATAAAGTAACAAAATGGCAATAAGTACGTATTTATCAATAGCTACTTTAAATGTCAATGGAATAAATGTTCCAATCAAAAGGCGTAGGATGGGGACCAGCCCGGTGGTGTAGTGGTTAAGTGAGTACGCTCCACTGCGGTGGCCCAGGGTTCAGATCTCGGGCATGCACCAACACACCACTTGTGGAGTGGTGGAAGATGGGCACAGATGTTAGCCCAGGGCCAGTCTTCCTCAGCAACAAGAGGAGGATTGGCAACAGATGTTAGCTCAGGGCTAATCTTCCTCACACACACACACACACATAAAAGGCATAGGGTGGCTGACTGGATAAAAAAACAAGACCCATATATATGCCTCATACAAGAGACACACTTTAGACCTAAAGACACTCACAAACTGAAAGTGAAGGGATGGAAAAAGATATTCCATGCAAATGGCAATGAAAAGAAAGCTGGGGTAGCAATACTTATGTAAGACAAAATGGACTTTAAAACAAAAACTGTAACAAGAGACAAAGAAGGGCACTACATAATGATCAAGGGAACAAACCAACAAGAGGATATAACATTTGTAAATATTTATGCACTCAACATAGGAGCACCCTAAATATATAGAGCAATTATTAACAGACATAAAAGGAGAAATAGGCAGCAACACAATAATAGTAGGGGACTTTAACACTCCACTTACACCAATGGATAGATCATCCAAACAGAAGATCAATAAGGAAACACTGGCCTTAAATGACACACTAAACCAGATGGGCTTAGTAGATATATACAGAACATTCCATCCAAAAACCAAAAAATACACATTCTTTTCAAATGCACATGGAGTATTCTCCAGGATTGATCACATTTTTGGCCACGAAACAAGTCTCAATAAGTTTAAGAAGACTGAAATAATACCAAGCATCTTTTCTGACCACAACAGTATGAAACTAGAAATCAATTATACGGGGGCCGGCCCCGTGGCTTAGCGATTAAGTGCACACGCTCCGCCACTGGCGGCCCGGGTTCAGATCCCTGGCGTGCACCAACGCACAGCTTCTCCGGCCATGCTGAGGCCACGTCCCACATACAGCAACTAGAAGGATGTGCAACTATGACATACAACTATCTACTGGGGCTTTGGGGAAAAAAAAGAGGAGGATTGGCAATAGATGTTAGCTTAGAGCCGGTCTTCCTCAGCAAAAAGAGGAGGATTAGCATGGATGTTAGCTCAGGGCTGATCTTCCTCACAAGAAAAAAAAGAAAAAGAAATCAATTATAGGAAGAAAATCAGAAAAGTCACAACCATGTGGAGATTAAACAAAATGCTACTGAACAATGACTGGGTCAATGAAGAAATCAAAGGAGAAATTAAAAAATACCTGGAGACAAATGACAATGAAAATACAACATGCCAGAATTTATGGGATACAGCAAAAGTGGTTCTAAGAGGGAAGTTTATAGCAATACAGGCCTACCTCAACAAACAAGAAAAATATCAAATAAGTTATCTTAAACTACACCTAACAGAATTAGAAAAAGAAAAACAAGCAAAGCCCCAAGTCAGCAGAGAGGGAAATAATAAAAATTAGAGCAGAAATAAATGAATGAGAGACTAAAAAAACAGTAGAAAAAATCAAGGCCTGGTTCTTTGAAAAGATAAACAAAATTGACAAACCTTTAGTTAGACTCACCAAGAAAAAAAGAGAGAAGGCTCAAATAAATAAAACCAGAAGTGAAAGAGGAGAAATTAAAACAGACACCTCAGAAATACAAAAAAATTACAGGAGAGTACTATCAAACGCTATACTGCAATAAATTGGATAATCTAGAAGAAATGGATAAATTCTTAGAATCATACAACCTTCCAAAACTGAATCAAGAAGAAATATAGAATTTGAATAAACTAATCACCAGTAAGGAGATCGAAACAGTAATCAAAAACCTCACAAAAAATAAAATTCCAAGACAAGATGGCTTTCCTGGTGAATTCTACCAAACATTCAAAGAAGACTTAATACCTATCCTTCTCAAACTCTTCCCAAAAATTGAAGAGGAGGGGAAGTTTCCTAACTCATTCTATGAAGCCAACATTACCCTGATACCAAAACTGGACAAGGAAAACACAAAAAAAGAAAATTACAGGCCAATATCACTGATGAACATCGATGCAAAAATCCTCAACAAAATACTAGTAAATAGAATACAACAATACATTAAAATGATCATACAACATGATCAAGTGAGATTTATTCCAGGGATGCAGGAATGGTTCAACATCTGCAAATCAATCAACGTGATACACCAGATTAACAAACTGAAGAAGGAAAATCACATGATCATCTCAATGGATGCAGAGAAAGTATTTGACAAGATAGAGCATCCATTTATGATAGAAACTCTGAATAACATGGGTATAGAAGGAAAGTACCTCAGCATAACAACGGCCATATATGACAAACCCACAGCTAATATCATTCTCAATGGTGAAAAACTGAAAGCTATTCCTCTAAGAACAGGAACCATACAACCAACCAGTGGTGAACCAACCACTTTCACCACTCCTATTTAACATAGTATTGGAAGTCATAGAACAATCAGACAAGAAAAAGAAATAAAAGGGATCCAAATTGGAAAGGAAGAAGTGAAACTGTCACTTTTTACAGATGACATCATTTTATATATAGAAAACCCTAACGAATCCACCAAAAAACTTTTAGAAATAATAAATGGATACGGTAAAGTTGCAGGATACACAATCAATATACAAAAATCAGTTGTGTTTCGATACACTATCAACAAAGTAGCAGAAAGAGAAATTGAGAATACAATCCCATTTACAATCGCAACAGAAAGCATAAAATACCTAGGAACAAACTTAACCAAAGAGGTGAAAGATCTGTGCACTGAAAGCTATAAAACATTATTGAAAGAAATTGAAGAAGGCACAAAGAATTGGAAAGATATTCTGTGCTGTTGGATTGGAAGAATTAACATGGTTAAAATGTCCATACTTCCTAAAGCAATCCATAGATTCAATGCAATGCCAATCAAAGTGCCAACAACACTTTTCACAAAAATAGAACGAAGAATCCTAAAATTTATATGGAACAACAAAAGAGCCCAAATAGCCAAAGCAATCCTGAGAAAAAAGAACAAAGCTGGAGGTATCACACTCCGTGGTTTCAAAATACACTATAAAGCTATAGTAACCAAAACAGCATGGTACTGGCACAAAAAGAGACACACAGATCAATGGAACAGAATTGAGAGCCCAGAATAAACTCACACATGTATGAACAGCTTATTTTCAACAAGGGAGCCAAGAACAGACAATGGAAAAAGGAAAGTCTCTTCAACAAATGGTGTTGGGAAAACTTGACAGCCACATGTAAAAAAATGAAAATAGACCATTATCTTACACCATACACAAAAATTAACTCAAAATGGATTAAAGACTTGAATGAAAGACCTGAAACTTTGAAACTTCTAGAAGAAAACATAGGCAGTACGCTCTTCAACATCGGTCTTAGCAACATATTTTCAAGTACCATGTCTGACCAGGCAAGGGAAACAATAGAAAAAATAAACAAATGGGACTACATCGAACTAAAAACTTCTGCACAGCAAAGGAAACCATCAACAAAATGAAAAGACAATCTAACAATTGGGAGAAGATATTTGCAAATCATATATCTGATAACAGGTTAATATCCAAAATATATAAAGAACTCATACATCTCAACAACAAAAAAACTAAACCCAGTTAAAAAATGGGCAAAAGACCTGAACAGACATTTCTCCAAAGAAGATATACAGATGGCCAACAGGCACATGACAAGATGTTCAACATCATTAACTATCAGGGAAATGCAAATCAAAACTACAATGAGATATCACCTCATGGCCATCAGAATGGTTATAATTAACAAGACAGGAAACAACAAGTTTTGGAGAGGATGTGGAGAGAAAGGAACCCCCATACACTGCTGGTGGGAGTGCAAACTGGTGCAGCCGCTATGGAAAACAGTATGGAGATTCCTCAAAAAAATAAGAATAGAACTACCATATGATCCAGCTATTCCACTGCTGGGTATTTATCCAAAGAACTTGAAAACACCGATGCGTAAAGATACATGCACCCCTATGTTCATTGCAGCATTATTCACAATAGCCAAGACTTGGAAGCAACCTAGATGTCCATCAAGGGACAAATGGATAAAGAAGACGTGGTATCTATACACAACGGAATACTATTCAGCCATAAGAAACAATGAAATCCAACCATTTGTGACAACATGGATGGACCCTGAGGGTATTATGCTAAGCGAAATAAGTCAGAGGGAGAAAGTCAAATACTGTATGATCTCACTCATAAGTAGAGGATAAAAACAACAACAAACAATCACATAGAAACAGAGATTGGATTGGTGGTTACCACTGGGGAAGGGGGGAGGGAGAAGGGCAAAAGAGATGATTATGCACATGTGTGTGGTGATGGACTGTAATTAGTCTTTGGGTGGTGAACATGATGTAATCTACACAGAAATCGAAATATAATAATGTACACCTGAATTTATATAATGTTATAAACCAATGTTACTGCAATAAAAAAATAAAACAAAATAAAATGTGGCTCCACTACAGTCAATTTTGACATTTCCCCATTTTGATCAAGATCTTTCTTTGGAAGCATCACTGATCAACCATTTGAAAGCATTGCTGATCAACTATCAAGGCATCGTTGATCCCTCATCACCAGGAAGGCTCATTCCCAGTATGTCATGTCCTGGGTACAAGGGAAGGAGGTTTCCTTAGGAGCCTTAGACCACATTTTGAGCAACAAGGTGCCAGAGCAGAGAAAAGCCTTACAGTCAAGTTCCTTTAAGAGCAAACATTGTTTGAAGTTTCTCAGGTGAAGGCTCATAAGCCTTAGCAATCATTTCAAAACACCGAGTGACCATTATCTGAGTGGCTTTTGTTTTCGGTGGGGCAGATTAGCCCTGAGCTAACATCCGTTGCCAATCCTCCTCTTTTTGCTGAGGAAGATTGGCCCCAGGTTAACATCCGTGCCCATCTTCCTCTACTTTATATGTGGGATGCCTGCCACAGCATGGCTTGATAAGCGGTGTGTAGGTCTGCACCCAGGATCTGACCCTGCCAACCCCAGGCTGCTGAAGCGAAGCATGTGAACCTAACCACTATGCCACTGGGCTGGCCCCTCAAGTGGTGTTTTTATAACATCAAGCTATGCAGAAGAGACCAAGTTTTATGGCAGTGAGAATTCCTATAATAATAAACAAAGGCTAAGTCCAAATTGGAGAATAGATTTGAACCCAGAGGCAATTCCTGAGGGTAGCCAGCTAAAAACGTCAAAGAACTATGGGGTGTCAGTGGACACGACATTTAACCATTTAGCGTGTGCTCAGATTTTGTCTAGTTCAGTTTTTACTTCACCAGAGGTATATACAACAAGAGGTGTTTATTACAGGACAAACCTCACCTTGTTCAGCTAGGAGATAATCAAGAGCAATTCTATATCTAATATAATTCATGCAAGGAAATCCAAAGATTTACCTTTGACAGCTATTGCTTTAGTGGCAGATTTAGCAATATTCCCCAGAGTTTTAGATGAATTTTTTTTCCTTTTTTTTTGGTGAGAAAGATTGGCCCTGAGCTAACATCTGTTGCAGTCCTCCTCTTTTTGTTTGAGAAAGATTGACCCTGAGCTAACATCTGTGCCAATCCTCCTCTACCTTGTCACCACAGCATGGCTTGACAAGTGGTGTGTAGGTCCGTGCCTGGGATCCAAGCCAACGAAACCCAGGCCAACAAAGTGGAGTGTGTAAACTTAATCACTACGCCACTAGGCCAGCCCCTAGACCAATTTCTGGTCACATATTCATTCAAGGCAGTGCTTACCCAAGGAAAAAGTATTTTCCCAAAACTAGTAGCTTCACTGGGGTTGATACCACCAGGCATTAAACACCCTTGACTATGTGTGCAATTATTTTCACATTTTAGTCTGTGAAATAGATTCAAAGGTGATGCCCAATGCCGAGTTTCTGATTGAGCATATAACTAAACAAGTGTAACCAGTAACTCAATTGCATAATGACCTTTAGTTTGATAGTGATTTAAACAGTGTGTTCACCACGGGTCTCTCTGCCAAGTACAAATGAAAATATACTCTAAGGGGGACACAAATGATGGAGTCATTACAATGAAATCGAGTAAACCAAGGATTTGATTGGTTAGGCAAGGAGTTCTAAACACTTAGCAGAAGGAATTAGTGGTGGGATGGCAGAGAGATTGGTAATTAAATATACTAAAAGATCTCTAGATTCATGTACAGAACGAGGCTTCTGATGACAAACCCAACAGTCAGCAAGATTTCCCCATTTTAGATTGGGAGATACAGATAAGAGTATTGTCTTTCCAATAAAGAGAGGGAGATAATAAGGTAAGGAGCAATGGTGAGTAAAAGGTGTGCAGACACAGTCCAGCCATCTGGGGAAAGCTGTCTGCCTCAGAAGTTGGGTGCTTCTCTTCCTAGCCAATTTGATTTGGGAGCCTCTAGCATTTGTACAGGACCAGATGTCAGGTGGACACTTCTTCAGCTGTGAGATGTATCTCCAAGGTTAAATGCCTTACAGTTTTACAGCAGTGTCAGGGGTTAGGAGCACTTGGTAAAGTTTATGACATTTCATCAGAGAATAACACCCATAAGCAGCCATTTCTGACAGACTACACTGTCCCTAGAAATTGTTCAGACTTTATAGTAAAATGAAACTAAAAGAAAAATGGGAAATTGAGCTTCTAAAAGCTTACCAGTTCCCGAATGGGCAGCCTCCCCTCGAAGCTCCAGCTGGCTTCATGCTGAAACTTGCAAGTGCTTAACAAAACAGGGACAGCTGTAAACGGCTGGCAAGATAACCCAGGATAATTTAAAATCACAGCGGCCACTGTGGGGGTCCTTTTTAAGAGCCAGTAGTAGAGAAATTTTTAAAGTCAAGCTCGCCACCATCCTGCACAATTGCTCAAGACTAAATGTTACGGAAGCTGTAAATATTTACAAAGACCAGCAAAAACATCTTATCAAGCTTGTTTTTTGTCCTGGGGGTTGGCTTAATAATCATCAGGTCGGGTTCCCAAAATATGGTCAAACAAAATGTGGTTGCATCTCATTTTTCAGTCAGAGATGGTTGGACAGAAGTGTGGGTTGCACTCCAATGAAGGCTACAGGTCCCACCAAACTGCTGCCAGCCACAGGACAATTACACCGGCCCTTAGAAGGAACGTTCTGATTAGACAAGGTTATTTAAGAAGTGCACTTAAAAGCAAAAACTTCAAAATTCAAAAATAACTTTATTGAAGATGTTGTTGCAAAAAGCTAATAGAAAATTAAGTTAGAAAATGTACCTAAAGGGCCTGGCCCCATGGCCAAGTGATTAAAAAGTTCCACGCGTTCCACTTCAGCAGCCCAGGTTCGCGGGTTTGGATCCCAGGCATAGACCTTCTCTACTCGCCAGCCATGCTGTGGAGGTGTCCCACATATAAAGTAGAGGAAGATGGGCACAGATGTTAGCTCAGGGCTAATCTTCCTCAAGCGAAAAAAAGAGGAAGACTGGCAACGGATGTTAGCTCAGGGTGAATCTTCCTAAGGAACATAGATAGATAGATAGATAAATAAATAAATAAATAAATAAGTAAATAAAAAAATAAATAAATAAATAAATTTAAAAAAAGGTACCTAAAAGGGGCTGGCCCAGTGGCATAATGGTTAAGTTCACGCACTCCGCTTCGGCATCCTGGGGTTTGTGGGTTCGGATCCTGGGCACAGACCTACACATCGCTCATCAATCCATGCTGTGGTGGCAACCCACATACAGAAAATAGAGAAAGACTGACACACATATTAGCTCAGGGACAATCTTCTTCACCAAAAAAATAAAATAAAATAAATGTACCTAAAAGAAAAATATATTAGGTCATGGCTTTACAGATACCCCCATAATCTACTCCCAGAGTTAATGAAACTCTGAGAGATCTTCTGGGAAACTGCTATGTTAAAGATTAGCAGAATTGTTCAATACTGCCAGGTAGTTACTGTTTGTCCTGGCTGAAACCTGATGAGATATTTGAAAGGATTTAGCAACTTATGATCAGAAATTCAGCCAAACTGGAAGCTGATATTCAGAGTTTGATAAGAACTTTTAGGCCTTCTTCCCTAAGTTAAAATAAAACTAAATACCCAGAGAGAAAGAAGAAAATTAGGGTGACATAGTTGGAAGGTAGATTGATCTATAATGTCATTTAAGTTACAACCCAAAATTCTGAGAAATTAAGAGCAACTGTCCTCAACTTAAAAACCTTTACAAAACTGGAAAGCAGCTCCAGAGGCAGTTCAGATACTGCCCATTTCTTTTATCTCAAAAACGATTATCATCTTGCCTCTCTGGGAACTGTTATCTAGCCCATCACCAATTCCTAAGACTGAAGGAAGAAAGGCAAGAGAAATGGCCATAAGCGCACCCTCTCCCAAAATCTAGCATTTTGAGTGTACTCTCCACAAATATTAGTAGAAAAAGCTTAAAACTAAATCTGGATTCAATTATTCTTTCATAACTAGTGAGCCTTATATTGCTATACCTGATTCATGGTAGTCATTTTTTTTTTTGGGGGGGTGAGGAAAATCATCCCTGAGCTAATATCCATTGCCATTCTTCCTCTTTTAGTGGAGGAAGATTAGCCCTTAGCTAATGTCCATGCCCATCTTCCTCTATTTTGTATATGGGATGCTGCCACAGCATGGCTTGATGAGTGGTGCGTAAGTCCATGCCCGAGATCCAAACCCACGAACCCTGGGCTACTGAAGCAGAGCACATGAACTTAACCACTGCACCACTGGCCCAGCCCCTCATGACAGTAATTTTAAAACAATAGCTGTGGAGTTGTTGTGTATGTGTGTCTACATGTATGTCATATGTGTGATATTTTACCTCCGGATGGTATAATTTCTAAAGAGCTCTATTTAATTGGCTTAAAGTAAGCACTTATATAAATGTAATGGAAACTAACCCAAATGTCTTTCAAGCTAACATGATATAAAATAATCTTTGGTGAATAAAAGCTTATTTAAGATTGTTGGTTTGATTAAAATGAAAATGTTTTCAGAGTTATCGGCACGGAAACAAGTAAATGAAATAGATGTAAAAAAGATAAAAGCATTGGATAAAATTTTTAACAATAATTATGTGTTATGGTGTATGTACTTAAAATAATTTCGAAACTTTTTGGTAACTTAAAGCCTTAAAGTTTTGTTAATTGAGTTAAATGATAAACTTTATTGAGTATCTAGGTCATTTCCACATAAGATATAATATTAAATATTAATTACTGAACATAGATTTCTCTACCTCTGGCTTCATATTACAGAGAAATTGGAAAAATACTTGGGTTTTATTGATAAACATGTTTTGTGCCATGCTGAGAAATTTTCTATGAGAAAGCACGTTTCTAGACAGCATTTGTGGATCTGCCAAACCACAGGATGCCAAAAAAAAAAAAAAAAAAAAAAACAAGGAAAGTAAGATATATGTTTTTAGTAAAGAAGATTTAAAGAATGAAGATATTTTTGTTTGTTTTGTTAAGAAAGATAAATTTGTCCTAAAGTACTATGAAGGAAAGAAGGCATAGGATAAACTCTGAATGTAAAAAGAAAGTTATAGAAGGCTTGTGGAAAAGGAACCCTGAAGAAAGAATTTTGTGCATGATCAAGTTGGCTAAGATTAAAATGAATTTAATTAAGCGAATGAGTTTTGATATCAAAAGTAAGCTGGTACAAAAAATTAGAATTTGGTTTTCTCTTTCTTAAAAGGATAATTTTCCTGGACTTTTTGTCTGCTCTTGATAAAGAGTTTACAAAGGTTTTCATTACTTTTGAGTGAGTCCCACTCTGGTTAAATGGATAACTAAGCATTGTTTCACAACAACCATTGTTTCACAGTGACAAGATCAGCAAACACTTGATCTTGTTTGACCAAGTGTTTTAAAACCTTTTGATATTTTTGACAAGCTTCCCCAAAATTCACATCCTAAATGAAGTCTTTCTTTTAACTTGAAAATTTCTCTGAGAATTTTCAGAAGGCCCCTGGGACTTCTCAGAAATTTGTTCTCTCTTCCTATAAAGAGGGGGATACTAAAGTAATTAGGCTTGTTTTGTATGCTACACTGCATGGAAACATTGTCCAGTAAATGACGATAAACCTTAGGTTATATTTTCATAGGTAAATATTATTCACTATCTTAACCCTGCTACGTTACTTCCAGCACCACAGGAGGAAAACGACCCTGACCACATTCTATTATCTAATTTGGTTTACAGAGGGGTCTTACTTAAACAATAAGCAAGGACTTTATCAAGCTGTACGTGCCATCCAGCCTCAAGAATACCTGGTACTTTCTATTAATTCTGCTAATCCAGCAAAAGATTTCCTTCTACAGGCTCAAGAAATTGCCATGGAAGAAGAGAAACAAAGGTGGCATCAAAAGGGGGAATTTTTGACACCACCATGCAGATATAGTTTGGGCCTTAAAAAAAAAATAGTGCCCATTGGAGCACAATTGCCACTGCTCCAGCATGTATACCAATTAACCCATTGGGCACCTGAAAAAGATTATTTTATGGGGGAAACAATACTTTTGGAAACTCTCCCACAGTGGGCCATAAAGCCTATATTTGTTGTGCTATATGCCCAAAATATAATCTAGGAAAACCATTTAATGGGACACAAGGCCACTTTCACCTTCCTAAGGGACCCTTTGAGGTATGGCAATTGGACTTTGTTCAAATGCGACCATCTCAAGGATATAAATATATCTTGTAATGATCTGTATCTCACATTGGGTTGAGGCCTTTCCTTACAGAAGAGCAACAGCTTTAGGTAAATTATTATTGGAAAGGATAATTCCTGTTTGAGGAATTCCTACCAAGTTACACAGTGACTGGAGAACTCATTTCACTGGACAAATAGTTAAATCTATTTGGCCATATTTTAACTAATGGCACAATCAAAGCTCAATTGGCAAAGCGTTCAGAAGCATTTAATCTCTCACCACCAAAATCCCTCGTGCTAGTGCTCCTCAATCTTAGATCTATACCCTTTGGTAAACATCAGCTGACCCCTTTCGAGATATTAGCTGGATAGCCTATGCAATTAGACAAAGGAATGTATGGACCAACTTTGCTTAAAGGCGATATCTTACATTATTGTCAAGGTCTAATTGAGACACTTAAAGATACGAGAGGTTGGTAGCTGATTCTTTTCACAGTGAGCTCCCAGGAGATGAAGACCTTAAGGATCACGGACTTCAATCTGGAGATTTTGTCCATTGGAAAAGACTAGATAAAAGACTCTTTGCCACCTTATTGGAAAGGACCATACCAGGTACTTTTAACCAATTCATATGCTGCCGAATCCCAAGTCATAGACTCAATCAAAAAAGCCTTCTCCACCTGAGTGGGTTTCAGTTCCTATTTCTGATACCTGACTTCAACTGACCAATGAAAATATCTCCAAACCAGGAGAAGAAGATGGCATCTGTTGTAGACAGCTGTCCCAAAACTCTGGACTAGGCCTATATTCCCAACCTTATATCTCCTCATTTAAACCTTTGTAATGCTTAAGCCATATACCCATTTTATAATTGTTCCATTTAAGGTTTTCAGAATACTACCATACTTAAAGAAAGTGATTGATTTAGAACAGACTGGTCTCGAAGGCCAGGCATTTATCAGGTGGCTCCCAATGGAACTCAGTGGTTATGTTGAACAAACCTCTGGCATAGCCTCTGCCCAGATGGCTAAAACACTGCACCCTCAGCTTCCCTTTGATGCAGGCAAGGATTCACCCTGAGCTAACATCTGTTGCCAATGTTCCTCTCTTTAAGGCCAGATGGGCTCGTTCAGTGTTCCACTGGCATGGCCATCTAGCGGCTATATTTGTTCCTTCCTTGGGGTAAAAGATGTTATATCACATATGGAAGCTCTGACTAAATTTACTCAACAAACCATTAGCAATAGTCAAGCAGGAACAGACTTATTAAATACTAAAATGTCTTTAATGAGAAAGGCTGTCCTTCAAAATAAAATGGCCTTAGACATTTCAACTGCATCCCAAGGTGGTACATGTACAATCATTCAAACTGAATGCTGTGTTTTTTATACCTGATGAATCTTCCAATGGGTCATCTCTGCTAAAGCACATGAAGAAAAAAATAGGTGAATGCCTTAAGCGATTCTACATCCAGTCTTGCTTTGTTTGGTTGGTCCTCTTCAGGTATTGGTTCCCTTTTTTGATCCAGATTGCAATTCCTATTTCTATTACTCATTGGAATTCTTGTATTAGTCATAATACTCTAATTACTATTTTCTTTTTTTTTTTTGTGAGGAAGATCAGCCCTGAGCTAACATCCATGCTAATCCTCCTCTTTTTTGCTGAGGAAGATGGGCTCTGAGCCAACATCTATTGCCAATCCTCCTCCTTTTTTCCCCAAAGCCCCAGTAGATAGTTGTATGTCATAGGTGCACATCCTTCTAGTTGCTGTATGTGGGCCACGGCCTCAGCATGGCCGGAGAAGCGGTGCATCGGTGCATGCCCGGGATCCGAACCCAGGCCGCCAGCATCGGAGTGCAAGCACTTAACCGATAAGCCACAGGACTGGCCCTCTAATTACTATTTTCTTTACTCAGTGTTGTAAGACTGGCATGCAGGCTAGAGTAATGACTGCTGAGTGACTTGAGATGACTGAGGGATCTTACAACCCTGGGTGAATTTTCTTTTCTGATAAAGACTATGCCAAAGAACTCATTTCAAAACTAATCTTTTCAAATATTGAATTGTCATCATTGTTACTGTACCTGTTCTATAATTATAAACAATGTGAGCACAAGGAGTCAGGTAAAAGCACATGTACAATGCTTGTGCAATAAACTAAAATTAATTGAAAAATTATATAACCTATGAAATGTTTTCTCTGTTAATATATACATCTATGCTTGTCTCACTATTTTCCCCTAACGTGGATAACTGGGCAAATAAATGAGATGAAAGCCTAGCATCAAAGGACATGATGGATCCAGGGCAGGCAGCAACCACACTGGCACTGAGGGACAATATTTTGATCATCAATGCTTTCTATCAAGATTATAGATCAAAAGGGGGAAAATGATAAATAAATGAAAAGCAACAGGATATATTGGAGTATATGAGGAAGCCACTTGGTGTAAAACTAATTCGGCCTGACCTCGTTTTTCCAAAAAGGCCTGACAAGGCCTGTTGAGCATGCACTGTACATCTGCTTTAAACATTTACTATGTCCCAAAGACAAGAATGATGCCCTTAAAAATAAGGATGTAGGCCGGCCCCGTGGCATAGCAGTTAAGTGCTCGCACTCCGCTGCTGGTGACCCAGGTTCGGATCCCCGGCGTGCACCAATGCACCGCTTGTCAGGCCGTGCTGTGGTGGCATCCCATATAAAGTGGAGGAAGATGGGCACAGATGTTAACCCAGGGCCAGTCTTCCTCAGCAAAAAGAGGAGGACTGGCATGGATGTTAGCTCAGGGTTGATCTTCCTCACAAAAAAAAAAAAAAAAAGATAAGGATATAACTTCTCCCCATACCAGCTTTAAGGATAAGCATCTCTTCCTAGAAACTAAGGATTAATCACTGACCTGCTATGCTCACCTTGTGACCACTGATCTGCTGACCACTGCACTGCTGTGCCAGCTAAGCATCTCGTGACAGTAGTAAAAGAGATATTCCTGTCATATGTGATGTATGCTCTCTGTTCCAAGACAGTATATAACCCTCTGCACACCCCACTTCTTTGGTTCCCTTCCTTCCTTGGGAAGGAAGGCCCCAGGCTATAGTTCTCAGACCTGGCTCATAATAAACTCACCCCAATTTTGATTTATAGATTGATTACAGATTATTTGCATTGACAAAAGCAAAAAGTGTATTTGGGGTCTAAAGAATTGCAACTTAGGGAGCACACATTCAGGAAGAAACCCAAATAGTGTCCCACTTAGGTATAAGAGTCAGGGGCTTTTAAAGGCAAAGAAGGAAGGTTTTATTACAAAGAATTTTAATCGGAGTTGGAGGCAGAGAGCTAGTCTTGGCTAAACATTGACTGACTATTGATTTTCTCTTCAGAAAGTCCACAATCTTCAGTCTTTGAGATCAGAATGTCCGTTCTCCTGCTGACTTCTGAAACAATTATCTGTAAAATAATTGCCATTTTTGCCTAGTCCAAAGGATTGGCCCTGTTCAAGGTTCAAACAGCAAGGCAGTTTCTCTAGAAAGGCAGCTTGCACTTCATTTTAAAATGGCTCCACTATAGTCAATTTTGACAGTGAAGAGAGGCAATAGCTATCAAGTAAATGTGAAAACATTCAGGGAATATGTGAATAGGGGGACTGAGGCAAAGGGAGGAGCCAATGGTGAAATCTAGGTTTTTGGCTCTCCCCTAATACAACATAGTACGACCTGGACTTGGCCATTTAACCTCTCTTTGTGTTGATTTAATCATCTGTGAAGCTGGTTTAATAATACCTGACCTATCAACTTCAAAGCATTCGTATTAGGATCAAATGAGACAATGTTTGTAAAGGTGGTAAGAAAATTATATAGAGTTAACTACATTATATGAATGCAGTAGTAGCAATTGACTTAACACCTTCCATGTCTGGCAGAATACAAAGCATGTTACACATGCAATATCATTTAATTTTCTCTAGGACGTCACTTACCCCTACTTTATAGATTATAAAATTGACTCAAAAAAGTTAAGTAACATCCAAGGTGACATACTGGTAAACATCGAAAAATTAGAATTCAAACTCAAATTTTTTGACTCTAGGATTCTTTCTAATACACCACTCTGCCTCATTACAGTTCTTTCCTTAAAATTTTCTTCTATATTGAAATCCCTGCTGAATCAAATGGCTAAGCACCTGCTGCCACCTCAATTTCTTCAACCATGGACTGAAATGGATGTGCTCCCACAATGTGACTTTTTGTTTGAAATTCTCCAAAAGGCATATTAAAGTTCTTCCATTCTATACATACATTAGCATATAGGCAACACTCCCTTGCTATTCTATTTTGCATCAAATAATGAAAATTATTAATTTGCTTGAAAGTGTGATAACCAAGACCAATAGAATGATATCTGTAAACAGATTGCCTCTAGAGGGATCATGCGGATCCTTCTGTTTTGCTGAGACTTTGTCTAAGGCCTTGCATGATATTACTGCAGATGAATAATTTAAAATTCTGATACTTGTTCACTGTGGATGTTTTGCATCAATTTTTTTAAAATATTCCATTAAAGTATTATTTATCTCAATTACTGAGTTTTTGGTGTGCCCTTCATATCGCACCTCAGGAATGTGGAAGTCTCCAATCCCCCTTTCACTACCTGCAAGCAGATGCCTGAAATTCCACAATCTTCATCTCCATTCATGTCTCCCCACACATCCAACAGTAGTTAAATCTGCATGCACACCAAGTACCATCTGCAGAACTAATCACTAGTCTCCTTCTACCGTTTAATGCTATTACTCAAACATATATAGATGCTTTCATCATTCTCAAACATACATATTTATAGTAACAAATATACTTATGATAATTTTATAATTTTCCCCAGGATATTCATTGCAGCCTGAATAGCAGAAGACTGGGAACAACTTAAATGTCAACCAGTAGGTGACTGGCTAATCATGCCATTCTTACAAAAAATATCATGCAGCTGTTAATAGGAATGAGCAATCCTTATTTGCACTGATATGGTACATTCTCCAAGATACTTTAAGTATAATACACCCAACAGTGTGTATCATAAATTTCCACTTTGTGTGGGGGAAAATGCTTATATTTATTTATAAATTCAGAAAGCATCTGGGGAGTTCAGAGTATCTAAACGTAACTGTGCTTGTATGGAGGAAGTTGAACTAGAAGAGCAAGGAAGAGTTACTTTTCACCATACGCCCTTTGGCACCTTTTGAATTCTGAACAATTTTCATTATTAAAATAAAATACAAAAGATTACTAAATACCTGGTATTTGAAGGGGACTAAACACTACAGAACAATTGTGGACATCTTTCAGAATTTTTTTGTCTTAAAAAGGAGTCATCTCACAGGCCGGACACCACTGCTCAATCAAGTTTGAGTTTTCAAACCTGCCTTGAGGGTCTCAGACCTCAACAGTCTTCCTGAGCCCAAAGGGTGGACTGACTCGTGCTTCTCTCCAGCTGCCATGGCACCAATCCCGTAGCTTTCTAAAGGCATCCAGCACTTTCTACATTGTATTCTATCTCTTCATCTTCCCCAGGCTTAAAACACCTAGGACCCCGGGCGAGGGTCCTTATCAGATTCACTTCTGTATCCCCGCAGCACCTAGAACGTCGTCGAGCATGCAGTATACAGTCAAGAAAACTCTGGTGAAAGGAACAAAAGAAGCAAGGAGCGGAAACACGGCAAACCGCTCGAGTCGGGGAGGGAGGAGCTCACTCTACTCCGTGCGGCCAGAGACGCCCAGGAAACGGCGCTCATTCCCCCGTCACGCCCAGACGCGCGCAGCCGACGGGCCCTGCCTAGCGCTGAGCGGCCTGCGCGCCGCGCGCCGCCTACGTCCTCACGCCCCAGGTGCGGAGAGCAGGGCCCCGGCCCACTGAGGCACCAGGACCCGCTGAGCTCTTATTGCCGAGGAACAGGCTCCTCCCCTGCGCAATGGCGCCGTAGCCACGGCGCGAGGGGCGGGGCCGCAGGCGGCCGCGACCCAATGAGCTGCGCCGTCCGACCTGCGGGCCAATGGCGGCGGCGCGCGCGCACGCTGGGGGCGGGCCAGGCGTGCCCGACTTTTCCAGAAGACTCCGGATAGCGCCTCCCGGCCACGCTGAGCCGGCTTTGGGCGTTTCTGATTTCGGTTCTCTTACTCTTCCTCTGCTGGGTCAGCCATGGCGGCCGTGAAGACCCTGAACCCCAAGGCCGAGGTTGCCCGAGCCCAGGCGGCGTTGGCGGTGAACATCAGCGCGGCCCGGGGACTGCAGGACGTGCTCAGAACCAACTTGGGGCCTAAGGGCACCATGAAGATGTAAGGCGGGGCTGGCGGGAGGGCTGGGGCGCGCCGCGCACCTCGCGCCGCCGCGGGCCTGGCGCCGGGGACCGCGGCCTCGAGCCTGCCGCTCCCGGGACTCCGCGCTCGCCCTGCGGCCCTTACTCCTCGTGTTCTCCGGGTAGGACCTATTTCCTGCCCGGGCTGTTTCCTCTTGTAGTGGGTGCCGCCTCCGCGGAGAACAAAGCTGCCCGCGTGCGCTGCGCTCCCCCTTGCGCTGAGACTTAGCGACCCTGAGGACTCAGCACACTGTCTCTCTGAAGGGTGGGGGTGGGCGCTGCACCGTTCCTGTTACCGGGCGGAGAGAACCCACCCCACCTGCCCAGGCTCTCTGGGGTCTGGGTAAAGCTCGATTTTTATAGGACTCTTAATTTGATCTCTATTGAAAAAGTCATTCTGTGATTCATTTCTGCCCGTTGCACAGGCTTGTTTCTGGTGCTGGAGACATCAAGCTTACTAAAGATGGCAACGTGCTGCTTCATGAAATGGTGAGAAGCTGCTGTGCTAAGTCAGAAATGCCTCGGTTTTCCGTAGCACGTTTGATTTGTCGGAAGATTTTTAATGTTCATTCTCAAGGTAGCAGAAAATCATATCAGCTCTCAACAGCTAGTCCTTCAGACGATGGAGGGAGTAGAAAAGGAATGTAATCAGTAATAGTATCAGTGATAATACAGTGAGGAACCCTGGAGTCTGATAGACTTATTTTTGAATCCCTACTCTTGCCATTTAAGGGTTTGGTTAAAGGATTGTAATGATTAAAATCAATTCTAATAAAATTTGAAAAGCAGAAAAAGCTAACATCATCAAGTGGGCACTTTTGAAACAGCAGTACTCTATTACATCTCATCACTCCACCTCCATCTGAAAGGGAGATAAAACTCTGCCATTTTTCAAAGTCCGAGTGACCAAGAACATGAAATTATTGAGAGGAGCAATCATTTTATTCGTCCCTGAGTTCCTAAAACCTAGCAGTTCAAATTCAAGAAAAGGAAATGACTTGCTTGTGGTTTGAGTTCAATATAAAATTTAGGATTTTGGTAGTAGTGTACCCTGCATGCCTTCAACATCCAGACATTTGTAAGTATCTTCAGAAGGACTAGATAACCTAGTCCTTTTCTATTTGTTTTTAGTGGGCTAAGTGGTGGACTGTGCTAGCAGACAACAGTTGGAGTCATAGTTTAAATTTGATGTCAGAAAAGCCATATTGGGCCGGCCCGGTGGCTTAGCGGTTAAGTGCGCACGTTCTGCTGCTGGCAGCCCGGGTTCGGAGCTCGGGCGCGCACCGACGCACCGCTTCTCGGGCCATGCTGAGGCCGCGTCCCACATACAGCAACTACAAGGATGTGCAGCTATGACATACAAGCATCTACTGGGGCTTTGGGGGGGAAAAATAAATAAATAAAATCTTTGAAAAAAAAAAAAAAAGGAAAGCCATATCTATGTGATTTTTTTTGTTTTGCTTAATTTTTTATTGTGAAATAACACATAAATACAGAGAAGCACATTAAAAATTTATAGTTTAACAAAAAATTATACAGCAAAGACAGTGAGAAGTAATACAGTATCACTTATGTAGTAGTCGTGCCAAAAGTGGTTATCATCAGCAACTTTAGATAATGAGATAGTCTGTAAGATCACTGGCCTAGATTATTAAAACTGTCAATGTCCCCAAAGACATGAAAGGCTGGGGAACTGTTCTAGATTAAAGCAAAATAAGGAGACACCCAAAAGCAGGGTAGGAGCCTTGATTGGATTCTTTGTAATTAAGAATCGGTGGGTGACATAGGCGACATGAATATCCTGTTCTTCTAAAACCCTTCCACACAGTGATTTAGTATCCACTGATGATGTTTGCTGAGAGGGCTATGTTTTTGGGGGGGGAGGTGTCAATGCCAAGTAATACTGGAGGCTGTTGGGCTTTCATTTTAGAAGGTACCTGGTTTATTCTCACAAGAGCTCTAGATTTGTCATAAAGAGGCATGCATGTATTTGAAATTATTTGTTACTATTGCTTGTTAGCTCCATCACCTTGAGTAAACCTTAACTGAGCCTCAGATTTCCTCATCAGTAAAGTGGAGATAGTCTGAGAAGTAAGTTTATATATGAAAATGTTTTGGTCCTCATAAACTGATATGCAAAATAGCTAACGCTGAGCTTTTAGACAGTTCTTGGGTTTTTTTTTTTTTTTGTGAGGAAGGTCAGCCTTGAGCTAACATTCATGCCAAGTCTCCTCTTCTTGCTGAGGAACTGGCCCTGGGCAAACATCTGTGCCCGTCTTCCTCCACTTTATATGGGATGCCACCACAGCATGGCCTGGCAGGCGGTGCATAGGTGCACGCTTGGGATCCGAACCCCGGCCCGCCAGCAGCAGAGCGTCAGCACTTATCTGGTACACCACAGGGCTGGCCCCATAATGCTGAGTTTTTAAAAGTAATATGTAGCTGAACACTTGGGCAGTTTGTACAAATGGATAGCACTTAAGGAGGCCCTTCACACATTTTAAGGTATATTTGGACTGTTTCATTTTAAGTTGTTTAAGTAATTTTTTTCTTTTTCTACTTGCAGCAAATTCAACATCCAACAGCCTCCTTAATAGCTAAAGTAGCAACAGCGCAGGATGACATAACTGGTGATGGTACCACTTCCAATGTCCTAATCATTGGAGAGCTGCTGAAGCAGGCGGATCTCTACATTTCTGAAGTATACATGATTCTCATTTTTCTGTGATGTTTATTGTGTACAGGAAATAATATGAGTTTTATTTATGCAAATTGATGTGTTAATAGTAACTGAGGCCGTACAGTAGAATGTAACGAACAGGAAGGATTAAATATGGAAATCAGAGTCTTTATCCTGGTCTGACACAAATTTATTGTGATCATGGACAAGTTAAGGAACCTTCCTTGGCCTGAAAGGTTTTTTTATCAAGTTGCATGGCATATATGGTTTATATCTATGTGTAACGTAGGTTAATAATTGAGGTCTAGACATGAGATATTGAAGACTAGTCATGTTTATAAGAAAAAAATCAACCAAAAACTTAAATAAGAATTCCACAACTTTTTTAGCCCTGAGTAATTCCAAGGTTAAAGCTAACCTCCGTGAGTACTAATCCAATGTCAGGAAGAATTTCCTGGGAGGAGAGAGAAAGCAGACTCTTAGTCTCCCTGTTTATTTTTTATTAGTAAATGACGTAAATTAATTTCAGATTAGCTATAGAAAGGATATAATAGTCCTATGGACTGCAAGTTGTTATGACCTAGTCGTGACTTTCAGGCATTATTCCCTGTGGTTTGCACAGTGAACACCCAAGTGTGCTTTATAGTTCCCTTGGTTTTGATTCTGTGCTAGAGCAATGTCTGTTCTTTTCCTCTGCATTGAAAGGATTATTTATCCTTTTAAATGTATTCAGAAAGTCAGCACATTATATCAACTTAATTGTATTAAAGGGTATGAATGATCCAGAATAACCCTTCAAAAAGTTAGTTTTCCATCAATTACATAGTTGAATCTAATTGAAGAACTCCAGTGTTAGTGGTGATTTTGTAATTGTGTATTTATTATAGGGTCTTCATCCCAGAATAATAACAGAAGGATTTGAAGCTGCAAAGGAAAAGGCACTTCAGTTTTTGGAACAAGTCAAAGTAACCAAAGAGATGGACAGGGAAACACTTATAGATGTTGCCAGAACATCTCTACGTACCAAAGTTCACGCTGAACTTGCTGATGTCTTAACAGAGGTATGTGTTAAATTTGGAACATAGCTGGTACAATACACCTATACTGAAAACCCCTGATCTTAGAAACATCTAACCAATTCCAATTACAGGGTGCTATCTAGAGTCTTCACAGTATCATACTGTGTGAAAAAGGTAGGTTCATTTTTGTGGCAATGATAACCAGATCTGTGTACCCAACAAGTAAAATGAGAAAATCAAATAATGGTATACCTGACCAGGTTATAAAGCTTTAGCTTTATAATCAGCTTTCATTAAAAGGTTTATCAAATGGAGATTTAACAATATTTTTAATAAAATAATACGAGGGATGTCCATGATTCTTTTGTGTGTGTGTGAGGAAGACCAGCCTTGAGCTAACACCTGATGCCAATCCTCCTCTTCTTTTTTTTTTTTTTTTTCACTGAGGAAGATTGGCCCTGAGCTAACATCCGTGCCCATCTTTCCCCACTTTATATGGGACGCCGCCACAGCACGGCTTGACAAGCGGAGCACGTCGGTTTGTGCCCGGGATCCAAACCTGCAAATCCTGGGCCGCCGAAGCAGAGTGCGCACACTTAACTGCTTGTGCCGCCGGGCAGGCCCCTGTCCATGATTCTTGATAATTACAGATTGAGATTTCAGAAAAGTAAATGACTTCAGCCTTTTACAAATAATGTATTGTATGAGCTCATAAAAAAGACTTAGATCAATTCAGAGATTTTAAAGTCAAGAAACCGTCTGCTTTAAACTTATCTGAAGAACAAGCAACATAAGTGTCTCGACTTCTGCAAATCAAATTCATTTAATGGTTATACTCCTATTGTAGGCTGTAGTGGACTCCATTTTGGCCATTAAAAAACAAGATGAACCTATTGACCTCTTCATGGTTGAGATCATGGAGATGAAACATAAATCTGAAACTGATACAAGGTAGGTGGTAGAATGCTATGAAATACTTAAAAAGTGTTTATAAATTTACAGGCATTTTATACAATACATATCTTTTGGCTGATTTTTTTTTTTTGTCTTCGAATTAATGTATATTGCCTAGATGAGTATTTAACTTAGTAATATTTCCCCTGCAGTGAAGTTAGTAGTATGGTGTGTTTATGTCAGAATGATTCTGAAAAGTGAGCTACATCAGTCAGTTGGCATTTATTGAACTGTTGGATACAAAGCATAATGGGAGGCTGTTGGGGAATTAAAAATGTATATGTTATTTCAAAGACCTAGTTTGAAAACAATTTTCAAAGGAGATGATCGCAATTTGATAGCCTACCAGTTGAGATTGTGTTGGAATGGCTTGTTTTAGTCGTGTTCTGAAATATTGCCTCTTCACAATTGAACCTACAAAAGTTTCACCCAAAAGTCTTGTTCAAATAACTCAAAAAAATAAAGCTGATTGTGTGAAAATTATCAACAGTCTCAATTCAGTGTTTGTAATTTGGTAGCATGTGTTACACTCCATCTGGAAGTCAATAACAATATAATTTTTTATGTGTTTTAACAGCTTAATCAGAGGTCTTGTTTTGGACCACGGGGCACGGCATCCTGATATGAGAAAAAGAGTAGAAGATGCATACATCCTCACATGCAATGTGTCATTAGAATATGAAAAAACGTGAGTTTATGGCCCCTAACAGTAGAGGAGCTTCGTATTTTGGGCAAGTCACTTTGTGAGACTCAGTTTCCCTATTGTAAGGATAATACTTTCTCAGTTGGGTTTGGGAGAATTATAGGAAACATATACCTGAAAATGTACCAGGGACAGGATTGGAGCTCAGTGACTATTTGTTCAATTTCAAGACTAACCCAGTTTCTGAGGCTGCTGGCTTATCTTCTACTCAAAAAATAACCATTTCCCTCCCTTTCTGTAACTTTTTTTAAAATAGAGAAGTGAATTCTGGCTTTTTTTACAAGAGTGCAGAAGAAAGAGAGAAACTAGTAAAAGCTGAAAGAAAATTCATTGAAGATAGAGTTAAAAAAATAATAGAACTGAAAAGGAAAGTCTGTGGTGATTCAGATAAAGGATTTGTTGTTATTAATCAAAAGGTGAGAATAAAATTTTGCTTTATAAACTAGTTATCCATTTTATTTTTAAAGTGAAATATGTTGAAACTAATTTTTTGTTGTTATAGGGAATTGACCCCTTTTCCTTAGATGCTCTTGCAAAAGAAGGCATAGTAGCTCTGCGCAGAGCTAAAAGAAGAAATATGGAAAGGTATGGCTAGCAGATGATCTGTGTAATGCAAATTTTACTTATTTTGCAAGTTAATTGGGATTCTTTCTTTTTTCCCTCTGCTTATTTTTGCATTTTTTTATTATGATAAGGTATACATAATATAAAATTTATGATTTTACCCATTTTTTTAAAGTGTACAATTCAGAGGCATTAAGTTACATTCACGTTGTGAATCACCATTTTGCATTTCCCGAACTTTTTCTTCTTTGCAAACTGAAATTCTGTACCCATGAAAAAATAACTCGCCATTTCTCTTCCCCTTCTCCACCCGTGGTAAACTCTGTTCTACTTTCTCTCTCTCTGAATTTGGTACCTCATTTAAGGGAGTCATACAATATTTGTCCTTTTGTGTCTGGCTTATCTCACTTAGCATAATGTTTTCCAAGTTCATCCATATGTACCTTGTGTCAGAACCTCATTCCTTTTTAAGGGTGAATAATATTCCATTGTGTGGATATACCACATCTTGTTTATTCATTTGTCTGTCAGTGGACGTTTATTTGGATTTCTACTTTTTGGCTATTGTGAATAATGCTGCTATGAGCATTGGTATATACTTGTTTTATTTTGAAACCATGACATATACTGTATGTATTTTTCTATGTCAGAGACAGCATCAAGGGGTTTCAGAGAAGTACTTTCTCCCAAAGAGCTCACCACAATGAAGAGCTCTTGCCACCTTTAGATTTCATATCAGAAGAGTATTTGCTGACTTGAGGGGAGGATGTTTTAAATGGAGAGTTGGGAGAAAAGACCAGTTTTTGTTTGGTTGGTGGTGAATGGAAAGGCTTAAAATACATTTTACAATATAATTTTAGTATGTAATTCTGAAAGATTGCTTTCTAAAAATTATTAATCTTCTCTTTAAATCTGTAAGTAATAAAATCACTTATACGTCTCCCTTAAAACACTTCAATATTTCAGGCTGACACTTGCTTGTGGTGGGGTAGCTCTAAATTCTTTTGATGACCTAAATCCTGATTGTCTGGGACATGCAGGACTTGTCTATGAGTATACATTGGTAAGTGTATTTTCTTTCTGAAGGTAATAATACTTTTGGTTAATTAATTTCTCAGTAGTAAAAATTCATTCAAACTCAGGATCAGATTTTTGCTTTGTTTATATACGTTTTGATGGTTTATGTGTAGTAATGATAAGCCATTGATGGAAGAATCACATTTCTTATATATGTGATTTTTTTTAAGAAATAATTTGCTTTAATGTGATCAGTGTTCCCTATTAATTTGCTACTTAGCATTCCTCCATAAGCCCCTCCCCTCTGTTTAGTCTTTGTGCAACCATATTCTGTTTTTGAAAATATTATCTCTTCACACAGGGAGAAGAGAAGTTCACCTTTATTGAGAAGTGTAACAATCCTCGCTCTGTCACATTATTGGTCAAAGGACCAAATAAGCACACACTCACACAAATCAAAGATGCAATAAGAGATGGCTTGAGGGCTGTTAAAAATGCTATTGATGATGGTAAGATCCTCACTGTGTTTAAATTATATTCTTTTTGCTAGTCTAAAAGGCATGGCTGAATACTGTGTTCTTTTTATCAGTAGTTTACACAGCCAGACACCATGCAAAAGTAAAAAGTCTTTCTTTTAACATGGCTATGATGGTATGCTAAGTATTCATAGCATATCATTATTAAAAGTGGATACAAATAAATGAACTAGTACTAAGAGCTTGTAAGAGCTTTGAAGTGCTAGTTAAATTGAATCATTCTGCTATTTGATATGTTGTTTGTATTGCTTTCAAATGCAATATTAAAATTGCTGCGGTTATACTGAATTCTCAAGAAATTAATGGCTTTTCATCTATGTGTGTTTTAATTTATATATTTTCTTCTAATTGATTTTACAGTTTTTTTGTAGCTTAGCATCTCTCTCTTCCCCCACCCAATAGGCTGTGTAGTTCCAGGTGCTGGTGCAGTGGAAGTGGCAATGGCAGAAGCCCTGATTAAATATAAGCCCAGTGTAAAGGGCAGGGCCCAACTTGGAGTTCAAGCATTTGCCGATGCGTTGCTCATTATTCCCAAGGTATGCGCACTTTAACAGACGATTTTCTAAACTATACTAAAATGATTCAACTAATGAAAGCTTTTTGATAATGTAGGTTTTTTCATAATGTGGATTTTGTAAAAACAAGTTTGAGCATTAACACCAGAACAGGTCTCTCTCATCCAAATGTATTTGGTTCCTCTGGAAGGGAGAGTTTGGTTTATCTGGAAGTTTCAGATGGCAAGAGAACTATTTTAAGAGGGTTTGTGGTGTAGGGATTATATTCGAGTACAAGATTGCTTTTTGTTTTTATTTGTTTTAGTTAAACTATGTTCAGAATCATGATTTTTCTATGGTATGCTCATTTGGGGTTATAGTTTATGACCAGTGTATTGCTCAGCTTGGGGTGGGTTAGTGAGTTGGTTAGTAACATGTTATTCTCTGAAGTGAGCATAAATACTGGTCTGTTTTCATTAATAAAGGGTTTTTCAATTATTAATTGGAAATACTGTTCATTTATTGTACATTTGACTGTCAGTTTTTAGGTCCTGTCTTTTAAAGGATTAAATTTGTTTGCTTTAGGTTCTTGCTCAGAACTCTGGTTTTGACCTTCAGGAAACACTAGTTAAAGTTCAAGCAGAACATTCAGAATCAGGTCAACTTGTGGGTGTGGACTTGAACACAGGTAAGAGAAGGCAATTATTTGTAGGGGGAGAACTAGATAATATATGTGAGGTAAAGCCAGGAAGGATCAAAACTGCAGATGAAAGAATCTTGCGGAGTTGTTTTGCAGTTTGATACCAGTGCCATCAGGGAACTCTGGGTTCTAAAATATGATAGAAAAATACAATGACTAGATATAGTAATTAAGGGAATAGAGTAGATATTTGAATAATTTCAAAGAGTATGGATTTGTTGATGTTGCTGAGTAGTGGTAGGTGGTTCAGGTTAATATTGAAGGATTTCATATTTGGCTTGCTTTACTCAGTTTTTTATCAGGGACTTTGATAAGAAAATACATTAGGGGCTGGCCCCATGGCTTAGCCGTTAAGTGCACGCGCTCCACTACTGGCGGCCCAGGTTCGGATCCCAGGCGTGCACCGCCACACCACTTCTCCAGCCATGCTGAGGCGGCGTCGCACATAGAGCAACTAGAAGGATGTGCAACTATGACGTGCAACTATCTACTGGGGCTTTGGGGAAAAAAAGGAGGAGGATTGGCAATAGATGTTAGCTCAGAGCTAACATCTCAGCAAAAACAGGAGGATTGGCATGAGTGTTAGCTCAGGGCTGATCTTCCTCACAAAAAATAAAAATAAAAGAAAGTATATTAGATGACCATATTCACGGGTGAAAACAGACTGAGGATAGCAAATAATTGCTGAACGAGGGGACCAAATCTAATGAAAAGATTAAAGCCCTGGTCTTAGAACAGTATAACAACACAAATTTTACAAGTAACAAAGTGGGAGAGAGAGAACTAAGATACATCCATGCGATATGTGTAAGATCTGTTGTTAACAGCATCGTTTACATTCCAGTTAATAGAAAAGGTTTCTGGAATAAGGGAAATGGTGAGCCCATTTTGGCCAGATTATAGTTCAAGTGCTGTACTTCAATATGGATAAATAAGAATGTGTCCAGAAAAACAAATATTCAAACATTTGGTAACTAATAGAGCATTCCTATCGCTGGAAGTCTTCTAAGTAGAGATCAGCCACTCATCAAAGATAGTGTGCACCGGAGTCATGGTTTGTACCAAATTGGACTAATTGAGGATCTTGGGGTTCTCATAGATAATACTGGAGGAAATGAGTTACCAGTGATTAGCAAAGCAACACAAAATACTGTTAGCATTCTGATCTTAGGACTTGCTATATGTGATTTTAATGCTGGGTTACTTTTCAGGTGAGCCAATGGTAGCAGCAGAAGCAGGCATATGGGATAACTATTGTGTAAAGAAACAGCTACTTCACTCCTGGTAAGTTTGGGAAAGCCAAAATTAAAATAACCTTTAGGGAATCATCATACTCTAAATTTGGTATGTTGTGTTTAGTTACTTTTTTTCCCCCCATAAAAATGTAATCAACTGAATAGTATAGAGACTAAACTAGCCTGCTATGTATGGAGGGGAAAGGGGAAACTTAATTGGATGTAATATGCACAGTTTAGTTGGAAATTAAGTTGAATTAGGATTTATATCTCAAATCTGAGCCATCTGATTTTTTTTCCCTTTTCAGCACTGTGATCGCCACCAACATTCTCCTGGTTGATGAGATCATGCGAGCTGGAATGTCATCTCTAAAAGGTTGAGTTGAAGCTTCCTTTATATCATCTGAATCATGAAGACGCTACAGTGAACCTAAGACTATAGCTATGGAATTTTTATCCAAGCTTCAAATGATTTTCAAAGAAATTTTTTTTCCCTTATGGAAAAAGGAGAGAACATTGGCACCTATTCAAATTCTGAAGTTCTGAAATGATAATTACAGGTTTTTTTAAATTGCACTGCAGTATAAACATAAAGCAGGCCGTTTTTACCCAATCAACAGGATGTTTTCCTTTAGCTTTAGTGATAAAAATACGTGTTAGATAAGCATATGTTAATCCACCTTGTTATTAAATATTCCTTGAAAAGCAAATTTTAATGGTTTAATAATTTCTTCTAATGGATGTAATTTAATTTATCCAATAGTTTCCTATTGTTAAGCATTTAAGTTTAAAATTTTTATGCTAATATAAATAACACTTAAGTAACTTAAGGTTTTGAAAGCATCCCTGTTTCCTTAGTATAAATTCCTCTGAGTAAATATTGGATCAGTTGGATTTTTCATGCTTTTGAAGTAGCTTTGCTAAAATGCTACCCATAAAAGTTGTAGTGGGTAGAAAGATGAGTGAACTAAAGGCAAGGGTGTTGAAAACGCTGCAAGTATGAAGTGGCAGAAATAGAAATAGAGGAGGCAGAGGTAAAAAGATGGCTGAAGGCATGAAGACGAAGGGCTAAGTGAGATATAGTTTTCAGGCGGACCATATTTTCACACTTCTGAACCTTTGCTTATGCTGAAACATCCATCTCAAAACCCTCAATTTTGTTTTTCTCACCCAAATGCTATTCTCTCCTACACGTTTCCACAAAATTGTTTTTATACAGTTGGTATATATCTCTGCAGTCCTTTAAGGTGAAGTTTTGTGTTGCTAAGCTTTGTATTTTAAGAACTTGGCAGTTGTGAGTGTGCAATAAATGTTAAGTTGAAACCTTTTCTGTGATCTTGTTAATGGTGCTCCAGGGCACAAAGGAATCTGAATATAAAAGGGAAGGAAATCAGTCCAAATGTTCAAAAGATAATGAAGGCTTCTGGACTGGCAGGGCCCCTCAACGCTAACCCGAATTGCTTTTTCTTAATTACATGGCCTCCCGCGCTAAACTCAGGCCCTAGGCGCCACCTTGGCCTCTGGCCTAAGCATGCCTTGCAATTTCAAGACTGGAGGATCCTTTAGGGGCAGCGCGCCTGCGCGCAGGAGCTGCCGGCAGACGTGGTGCGTGCGTGGCGCATGCGTAGCAGAGCCGGAGAGGGTGCGTACGCTGCTCGTGCTCTCAGGGCTCGTGTTGCCGGCATGGGCTTCTCGCTGCGACTGCTGACCCTGCTGCCGCTCTTGTCCGGCCCATGGCTCGAGCTAGGTCAGTGTGCTGGCCTGCGCGCCTCCCCCTGACGCTGTTTGTCCCAGGAGGTATCAGGAAAGGGGTGGGGCTTTCTACCCTGGGCGGGAAAGAGTGGCATCTCTGCCCGCTTCCTGGACGGGCTTGGAGCGGCCCGAGGCGCCTCCCAGAGGCGGCCAAATTGGCGAGATGGTTAACAGCCCCTATCATTTGTATCTCACTTCTTTTTTACTTTTATAATTTGGGGATGTTTGGAACATAAAGAGAATATAACGAGCCGCCGCCGCCCCCCCCCCCCCCCCGCCCAGCTTAACAGTTGCAAATGGGCAACTAATGGCTAATCTTGCTTCTTTGGTGTCCGTCCCACTTTCCCCTTCGCCTCAGAACATTTTGAAGTGAATCCAGGCATTGTACAATTTTATTCGTAAATATTCAGCTTGAATAGCCAAAGAGAGAAGTCACAAAAAAAATACCATACCATTTTCCCACCTAAAAAATTTAACTGTCCTCCTTAATATCATTAAACATCCAGTTAGTGTTCAAATTCACTTACTGTAGGTGTTTTTTGTTCTTATTTTTGTGAGGAAGATCAGCCCTGAGCTAATATCTGCCAATCCTCCTCTTTTTGCTGAGGAAGACTGGCCCTGGGCTAACATCCATGCCCATCTTCCTCCACTTTATGTGTGACGCTGCCACAGCATGGCCCAACAAGCGGGGCGTGGGTGCGCGCCCGGGATCCAAACCGAGGAACCTCGGCCCGCTGCAGCAGAGCGTGCGCACTTAACCGCTTGCGCCACCGGGCCAGCCCGCCCCACTGTAAATGTTTTTAAATTATAGTTTACTTGTTGAATTAGCATCAAAATAAAGTTCATACATTGCAATTGTATGTTGTTTCTTAATTCCCTTTTAATCTGAGATTTCCCTGCTTGCTCCATTTTTTTTTTTTTGAAATGGATGAAATCATCAGTGTGAGTGTGTCAGAATGAGAATGAGAAGAGGGCCAAAGATAGGATCCTGAGGAACATGAAAAGAAGTGGACTCTGCCTTTGAGGAACTTACGGTACTTAGACATCCTTACCTAGAAACAACACCAAAGTAGTACATCAAGCCAGAGAAGTGTGGCCTGTTGGAAATAGCACTGACCTAGAAGTAAAGAAACCTGGATCTAGTTCCAGCTCCTGCTTACAGCTCTTTAAGTCATTTTCCTTTTTGGGTCTTGGTTTCGTCCTGTTAAATAAAGGGGTTGAATTAAAGATCCTTTTTTTTTTTTTTTGGGGGGGGAACATCAGCCCTGAGCTAACATCCGTGCTAATCCTCCTCTTTTTTTTTGCTGAGGAAGTCCGGCTCTGAGCTAACGTCTATTGCCAATCCTCCTCCTTTTTTGTTTTTTCCCCAAAGCCCCAGTAGATAGTTGTACGTCATAGTTGCACATCCTTCTAGTTGCTGTATGTGGGACGCGGCCTCAGCATGGCTGGAGATGCGGTACGTCGGTGCACGCCCGGGATCTGAACCCAGGCCGCCAGCAGCAGAGCGCGCGCACTTAACCGCTAAGCCACAGGGCCGGCCCTAAAGATCCTTTTAATTCTATGATTTTCTGAGGCATTCAAATAGCAAATATGAAGGAGATCATTCAATTATTTGATGGTAATTATTGTGCACTTTTGCTAGGTGCCAGGGATATACTGGCAAAATAGATGTAGTCCTTTCTGGAGCATATAATATAATGGTGAAAAGCATTAAGAATTGAGGGCTGGCCCCCGTGGCGTAGCAGTTAAGTGTGTGTGCTCCACTGCTGGCGGTCCGGGTTTGGATCCCGGGTGTGCACCAAGGCACTGCATGTCAGGCCATGCTGTGGCAGTGTCCCATATGAAGTGGAAGAAGATAGGCACAGATGTTAGCCCAGGGCCAGTCTTCCTCAGCACAAAAAGGAGGATTGGCATGGATGTTAGCTCAGGGCTGATCTTCCTCCCAAAAAAAAAAAAGAATTGATAAGTTCAGCGAGTGGAGAGGAAGAGGCAGCGAAACAGTATGAGCAGAAGTATGGGTAGAAAGGTGCTAGATGTATTTCGGGGTGTACTGTCTACATTACCTACCTGGAACAAAGGATTGTTGTGTAAAGGAATAGAGAGGTAAGGAAAGGAAATAAACATTTATTGAAAACCTACCAGATGCTCAGTATTTCACATGTTATTTTAAATCATACAGCCACACCTATGAGATAGTTAGATATTATCCCGATTTTATAGATGAAGAAATTGAAACTCAGATTAAGTTATTTGCCTAAGGTTACCCAGCAAATTAAATGGCAGAACAAGAATTTAAAGCCAAATTTTTAAGCCTCCATTTTTTATCATTGTACTGTTATGAGTATTGTATATGATCCAAATATTGCCACTTGTTTTATATATACTTGTGTATTACTGATGACTCTCCTTTTTCTCTGCAGGAAATGGGCAGGCTACTAACATGGTCCAGCTACCAGGTGGGAGATTCCAGATGGGAACAAATTCACCAGATGGCAGAGATGGTGAAGGGCCTGTCCGGGAGGTGACAGTAAAACCCTTTGCCATCGACATATTTCCTGTCACCAACAAAGATTTCAGGTACATCCGATGTTCTTCCAGGAGGAGTCAAGTCTCTAATTGTCATTTCTAATATCTAAAAGGAAACTAGCTTGTTCACTGTCACATATCGTCTTTGCAATAGTACTGCGGGATAAGTGTTATCTACATTTTTCAGATGGAAGAATCTGAAATCCAAAGAGGTTTACCTCACTGTCTGTTAGTGGCAGAGCTGGGCCTGGAACTCAAATCCCCTGACTCATGAGCCAGTGGATTTTCCATTACACTGGACAAAGCACTGAGAAATATGAGCAAGAGTCAAACATTCAACAGAAACCTCTTCAACGGGGAGAAAAGATTGGGAGAAGGGTCATACTAGCTGAGAGTCCCTTAAATTCCACTTAGGGAAATGGCCTTGTTAGGAGTCAGACATTATGGTTCTAGTTCAATCTAAGAAGCCATGTTAAGCTGCCTCATTTTCCACAAGGTGATGTGTTTTGGGTAAGCTAAAGTAGAAAATGATCCAGAAGATATCCGTAAGTTACCTTCAGATGGTACAGGGGGGAATAGAGAGAGAGGAGGGGGAAAGAATGGGGAGGGAACAGAAAAACAAGAAAGCAAATGTAACAAATGACTTAAATGTTACATTTGTGGACTTGAAACTTTTCAAAATAAAAAATTATGGGGAAAAATTGATTCAGGAGACAGACTAAAATAAGCATAAGGATTGTTCATATATTCCTCAGGCCCTTAGATTTAGTGATTTCACCTCTAGGGATTTATCTTAAGGAAAGAATTAAGGTTATACAAAAACATTTAGCTAAAAAGATGACATTGTAAAAAAATATTAACAATTTAAGGATCACTTAAACATATTGTATCAACATAGCATAATACTTAGCAGCCATTAAAAATCCTGTTGTGAAAAAGAGAGTTATGAGATGTTAAGTGAAGAAAGTAGTTTACAAAACAATATGTAGGGTATGATCCCATTTTTTAGAACTATGTATATAGAATGTATATGCATTAAAAAAGAACTGAAAGATGCAACATTGCATTAGTTGACGGATTTTGCCCGTGTTTTTTTGACTTCCAAATGAAATAATTCCAGAGAAGCACCTTATTAAAGCTATTTAAAAATCCTTGGTGGTGCGAAGGGGAGTAGAATATGGAAGGATATTAGTTGGTGTGATAATTATTTTCTTTTTTTTTTTTTTTTTACCTTTTCTCATTTTTCTACAATACAATGTGCATTGCACATATTGCTTTTTAAAAGTATTTTTAAACAGGAAAGTTATTAAAATTGAAGGAGAAATCACTTCTGATCAGGCTTGCACCATATCATGACAACCAGAAATAGCTAGATAGATAGATGCACAGTACGCATTCTTTTGTATCAAATTATGACCTATTATGTGATAGAAATATGTCACCTCCAGCAAGCCCCTAAACTTTGCTTAGAACCCATAATTTGTCTCTGCCTCTCTGGTAAAAGATTCTCAGACTGTTTAGACACTCTGAGATTGGTAAATGGCTATTGCTACCAAATCTGATCACTTCCTCCATTCTGAATGCCCCTTTGATGGGTGAACAATGTCTTCTCATATCAGAGGACTCGCACAGATAGGGTACTGTTAGCCCAATGAAAACAATCCATCTTACCCTGGCAGTCTGCTTGCTGAAATTTGCTAAGCCATACCAAACTATATGAAAATCCATTCTAAAATCTCGGTAAGTCTTCTTTATTTGACTCAGTTTCTTTCATCTGTTAGATGGAGATAATAACACCTCTTCTGCCTTCCTCCCATGATGGTTGTGAGATTAGGTATATGAAGACCTTTCAGAAAAAGAGGCCCATTCCCCACCCTTAAATCTTCTCAGCAGCTTTATTCTTAATCTCCAAAAATGGAGATAACCCAAATGACCTGTAACTGGTGAAAGGATAAACAAAATGTGGTACATCCATACAGTGGAACCCTACTCAGCATTAAAAAGGAACAAACTACTGTGACTGGCAACAACCTGGATGAATCTCAGAAGCGTTATGCTAAGTGAAAGAAACCAGACCCAAAAGCTACATACTGTATGATTCAATTTATGTGAATTTATATTCTGGGAAAGGCAAAACTATAAGGACAAAAAACAGATCAGTGGTGGCAGGGGCACCGGGGAATTTTTGGGGGTGGTTGATGGAACAGCTCTGTATCTTGATTGTGATAGTGACTGTATGCTTTGTCCAAACTCACAAAACTATACACTGAAAAGAGTGAAATTTATTGTATGTGGATTACACATGAAGCAACAGATTTTAAAAGAAAATCTCTTGCTCAGGCTTTTAGGTTAATTCCTTGGAGTTCAGGGAAACTCTGTGATGTGTGACTTATAGGGTAAGGATATATGTGGTTTTCTGGAGCAGGAGAAGGTGAAGGTGAGGCATGGAACCCTATCAGCTGAACCAAGTGGAATATCTCTTTTCAGGGAGTTTGTCAGGGAGAGAAAGTACCGGACAGAGGCTGAGATGTTTGGGTGGAGCTTTGTCTTTGAGGACTTGGTCTCCGATGAGCTTAGAAACAAAGCGACCCAGCAAATGGAGGTGAGAGAACCTGGGCTTGCAGCTGAGGGAATGGGAGTGGGACCTGGACAGAGAATCCTGTGGGATAGGGGGTCACTTGGGTCACAGTAGAGAATCAAACCTGAGAGCTGGAGGCAGGAAGGAAGCAAAACCTTCCCTGGAAGAGTCGAATGAACACACACTTGCAGGAAGTTAACCCTGAGCTGGTTTCTGCATAGGGAGACTCTGTAAAGATCCAGATACATATAGGGTTCAAATACTCCCTGAACTGGCAAGAGCACATCTTGACAAGACTCCCTCTATTAAGGTGGTGAGATATCACACTTTAACAGACATAGCCTCACCCAAGTCTCTGCTCTGCCTTCGGTGTGTCAGTCAGGAAGGAGCCCTTGCTGGGTCAGAGCATCTTGCAGTCATGCTCCTTCTTTTTTGCAGTCTGTTCTTTGGTGGCTTCCAGTGGAAAGGGCATTCTGGAGGCAGGTAAGAGTTGGTTTCTCTACTCCTGTTGACTCTCATTCTGGAGGCCTGGCTTCCCTAGACCCCTTGCCCATCTACGAATACTGAGTTAAAGATGACAGAGAGATTTCAGGGAAACAGCCAAGCAACCCTGTTTCCTCTGCCCCAATCCTTTTTCCCATCCCATTTCTCCCTTTAGTCTTATGTTTAGTGTATTCTTTCTGACTCTGGACCTCTCCTCACTCACCAGGCTCTCTTCCAACTTCCTTGCTCCATCTAGTGGTAAAAGATGAGCTCAGGCACCCTAATCCTGGCCTTCCTCAGACCATGAGCTCCCAGAAGCCTGTCTCACTTCATCCTGGCTGTCAGCCTGCAGGTCCTGGCTCTGGCATCCGAGAGAGACTGGAGCTCCCGGTGGTACACGTGAGCTGGAATGATGCTCGTGCCTACTGTGCTTGGCGGGGGAAACGGCTGCCCACTGAGGAAGAGTGGGAGTTTGCTGCCCGAGGAGGCTTGAAGGGTATAGAGATGCCAAGGAGATTTCCCTTTATTCTTCTCCCCATCCTGCCCTGCATTGGAGGCTTTAAAGGGGTGAAGGGCCCATGCTCCCTAGAGCAGTGCTTCTTAAACTGTATGGTGAAGGACTAATTGTTGTTGTTTTCATTTCTAATCCATCTCAGACTAATATTTGTGTAAAATACCATAAAAATTAATAACTGGAAAAATGGAATGAAAAACCAGACATAAAATTTTTCATTGTTGGAAATTTCGCAGACATGTTACATTTCAATAAATATAATCAGAACAACATAGCTTAGAAAAAGAAAAGAATTAGCCAAACTACATATGTTTTCAGTAGCTGTATGGGGATCAATATAAAGAATGACTATTTGCTCATGACTTTGTTGTTCTGCAATCCTAACTGAACAAAAAGTTATGAGAGTGAAATAGCCATTCTCCATAGTCAACACCTCTACACACTCTTTGAATGAACACTGGGTATACCAACAGTCAAAGTTATTGATGTGATGAATGAGGTTGCTTGTTCATTTATCCAGTCTAAGTCCAATTAGCAAGTTTCTCAATGCTTACTCTCAACTTCTGTACTTATCTCATGAGTACATGAGATGGACTGGTAACATGAACTGGTAACACATAGTTTACAGACTGGCATTAGTCAGAACCACACCTAGGACTGCACTGCCCTGGAGCGAATCAGGAGGTCAGGGCTCGGAAAGCAGTACGATGAGCAGAAGGGACAGGCATGCGAAAGAGAGAAGTAATTAATCTTACTCTTCTTTTCTCATCACCTTCTGACTTCCTTTTGGTTCCCTCCCTCTTTCTATCTTTCCCTTCTTCCCTGACTCTTCACCTCTCCCTCTCCTGCTGTCTCCTTGCTGTCCTGGCAGGTCAGGTTTACCCATGGGGAAACCGGTTTCAGCCAAACCGCACCAACCTGTGGCAGGTAAGACATACGTTCCTCGCTCCTGTCCTTTCTCAGAGCATTGAATGAGACCTGCTGTAGGCTAGGCATTGTGTTAGGCTGTGGGATTCAGAGGGCTTCATGTTCTACTGGAACTGAAAACTGGTAAACTGGTAAAGCAGAAGAGTGTGGTGGTGCTGCATATTAAAGATTTGCAGAGTGTGCTTGGGTGTAAATCCCTGCCTGAGAGTGCTGAGGGTGACTTTACAGAGAAGATGACATTTGAGCTGATTGAGTAAGAGTTTGCCAAGTGAAAAGTGGAGGAAAGGGCATTCCAAGCAGAAGAAACAACATGAGCATCAGCATTGTATTAGGAAAGAGTACTGTGTGTTCTGTGACATGACAGATTCAGAGAGGCTGGAGCACAGGGAAACGGGAGGTGTGGGAGATGAAGTAGACCGTGGGTTGGAGGCAGGTTATGAAGGACCAGATGTGCCAAGATATGGTTTTAGATTTTACCTACCAAGCAATTGGGAGCCGACAGAGGTTTTTAAACAGGGGAGTAACAACATCATTTAATTTGGGGGGATGCTAACATTGCTAATTCGTGCAGGATCAGATGAAGTAGAGCTGTGGTGGTGGCAGGGGGGGTCTCTGAATTTGAGGCTGTGGCAGTGGCCCAGGGGATTATGAACATTTGAATTAAGCAGGAGTGGAATCAAGAGGAAGCCAAATGAGAGAGGCATGCCTGAGAAGTTAGACAGGGTTTGGTAATTAATCAAAAGTGGAGGGATGGAAGAGAGTTGGATTGAAGCGTGAATCCAAACTTGGGAAGCAGGGTGATGGTGCTACCATTATCCAGAATAGATAATATACATGTTGGGGGTCAGAGGGATAGAACTTGATCACTCTAGGATCATCTTAGCTGAAGACACCTTTGGGTCATTTATATGCTCAGTCAGAGGCTGAAAATATGAGTCTGGAGCTTAGGACAGAGGTCTGGGTCAGAGCAAGTGGTTTGGGGGTCATCCGCGTATACCTTCGACAAGAATGATATCCCCCAGGAAGACTCTGTAGAGTGAGGGGAGCACAGCACCAGCCTTTCAGGGGGAAGCATTGAAAAGGGCCTCAGGGGTGGACTGACCTTTTAGATGATCTTGGGTTCAGAGTTTGCAGAAAGACAGATCTGACTTATTCACTGTGTGATCTTTGATAAGTTAACCATTTTGAGCTTCAGTTGCTAGTTTTTTAAAGGGAGAAAATACTTGCCTCATACCCTTGCAAGGATTCAATTAAAAGAGAGAAATGTAGCAGCCCTACCACATAGTAGGTGTTGAGTAAATTATAGCCCCTTCATCTTCCCTTTCATAAGAGCCGCTTCCATTGAGTGGTGGCAGCTGAACCCCAATTTTAACAAGAAGAAGAATGAGTAAGTTGAACAAATCGCATCAGCAAATAGAGGTTACTTTTTCAAGAATTTTGGTGGTAAAGAACAGGAGATGAGGAAGGTGGAGTCAGGGTGATGAGGGAGAGTTAAACCTGTTGGTGGAAGAAGGGAAAAAGATGGTACAAGAGAGAAGAGGATGGGCATCAGTGGTTCCTGAGAAGACGGGTGCATGGCACAGAGAAGAGGGAGGAGCCTTTCTTCCTAAACCTCTTAGCACATGGGGTTCAAGGCAGAGGGGAGGAAGTCACTGAGAGTGGAGAAAGTAGGAGTGGGATGGGCTTGGCAAGGACCACTGTGGGCGCGGAGGAAATCACACACTTCCTAATCCAGCCAGAAGGTGATGGTGGAGGACATGAGGCAACTGGTTTGGGAACTCAGGATGGAAACCTCAGGTCACTGCCCCGTGACCTTCCCCCTCCCCCAGATGGTACAACAAGATGACCTTAGTTTCCTTCTCGGCAGGCAGGAACACGTCTTGGGACAGGATGGTAAATCTTTTGATTTACTATCTTAAATTCCCCCCCTCAGGGAAAGTTCCCCAAAGGTGACAAGGCTGAGGACGGCTTCCATGGCGTCTCCCCAGTGAACGCTTTCCCCCCACAGAATAACTATGGTAAGATTTCTCATGGAGTTGCTGTCAGCATTCACAGATTGGTTGGTGGGAGCATTCTGCATGATAGATGAGGCAGAGAGAAACACCCCTGGGGAAGCTTTTGCCCCCCTAGAGCCCCTGATGGCTAGGAGGGGTGGATTTATGGTGCTTCCCACCCTGAGACTGACCCGCCTGCCGTGCTGCAGGCCTCTATGACCTCGTGGGCAACGTGTGGGAGTGGACTGCTTCACCATACCAGGCTGCTGACCAAGACATGCGTGTCCTCCGAGGGGCATCCTGGATTGACACAGCTGATGGCTCTGCCAATCACCGGGCCCGGGTCACCACCAGGTGAGGGGCTTGGTAGCTGGGGGCTCAGGGTCTGGGTCCTGGTCTCCCGGAGCACAGGCGGCACCAGAGCTGGTGTTGGCGCTGCTCTGCCTCCACTGGGAGTTGTGGGTATGGGAAAGAAAGCAAGCAGCGTTTGCTGTGAAAAGCAAGACAGACTAGGACAGCTTGTGCCTCTTCTTGCCAGCTCTCAGCACAAGGGAGAGTTGGTGTCCAACACCTTGGTTATGTGGGTTTTTCCTTTTGTCCTTATAACTAGGTGTGCAGAGGGAGAGAAATGGAATGGCCACATCAATAGGTCATGGCCAGGGGTCATGGAAATATTGACTCTTTAAACTGGTGGGCACTTGAAAAATCATTTTCTACAATCATTTTGTTTTACAATCAAGAAAAAATAGGCTCAGGGAGGTCCTGGGACCTGCTCATTTCACACAGATGGTTAGTGGTGGCAGCTGAATGGTAGAGTCCCAGGCTCCCAAGTCCCCTTCTAGGACTCTTTCTACTTTGTTCATCTGTAGAATTATTTTGGTTGATTTCCTTGCAACTCCTACTCCTGGGTTCCATAAGGACTGTAGACAGGCCACTGTTTCTGTGGCCTCATGGTATCAGGTTTGCAGACGTTTCCTTGATCCGTTGAGGCCCCTGGATTTTCCTCACCTCCTTTTTTTTAGGACAAAGTAGTAGAGAAAGTACTGGCCCGGGAACCAGGAAACTGGGGTTGCCACTGATTCTGTTGTGCCACTGAAGCAGTGGTTGGCCTTGGGAAAGACATTTAAATCTTTCTATTATCAGGGGCCGGCCTGGTGGCACAGCGGTTAAGTGTGCGCGCTCTGCTTCGTCAGCCCGGGGATCGCAGGTTCGCATCTCAGGCACGCACCGACGCACCACTTGTCAAGCCATGCTGTGGCAGCGTCCCATATAAAGTAGAGGAAGATGGGCACGGATGTTAGCCCAGGGCCAATCTTCCTCAGCAAAAAGAGGAGGATTGGCATCGGATGTTAGCTCAGGGCTGATCTTCCTCACAAAATAATAATAATAAGAATAATCTTTCTAGTATTTGATTCTGGGTCTGTAAAATGGTGAACAAATCCTGCCTTCCAGAGCAGTTGGGAAATGACAAATGAAGAAATATATGTGAAAGTTCTTTGACAAGTATGAAGTACTGATTGGCACTATGATATTCTCTCGCTTCTTGCCAACAGGTATTTTTCGGCTGAGTTATTTATTCTAAACTACCGACAGTCCAAGTTATTTCATTGCCTTTCCTGCCTTCCAGTGCATTCTCTCAGGACCTCTCTCACTTCCTCCACCCAGTCCCAAGGTCCATTCTTACTCCTTTCCCCCAGGAATGCCCTCAAATCAGGCTTCTTTCCAGACCATGCCCTCCCCAGTCCTCAGGCCCCCAGACACAGCAGGCTTTGAGAGGTTCAGCAGGAAAGTTAGGTAAGGTACCAGGCCCCTTTCTCAACAAATGTCCATTCTCTCTTCTCTTCTCTGGTGGCAGGATGGGCAACACTCCAGATTCAGCCTCAGACAACCTAGGCTTCCGCTGTGCTTCCAATGCAGGCCGACCGCGTGGGGAGCTATGAGCAGCCATGCAGAGCCAAGGGGAAGAGTCCACCATGGTATCCATGTCACTCCCTGGCCACATTCCAAACACAGCCAAACTCCAGGCTTCTCAACTTCAGCCTCAGGAATGTCCTCCTTCCCTTTCCCGCATCCCTCTATGGCAGGCACCTCTCACCAGGGCAGGAGAGGACTCTGACATCAGAGGAGGGGTGCCACTATCTCTTGGAGAAGGGGCCCAACTTATTGATTGTGGCCAGGAGCTGGGTATTTCTCTTAGAGGACAAATATTAACCACATAGGGGCCAAATACTCAAACAGTTGGGGCAGAGTGCTCTTAAAGGCAGTTTGTTAAAAAATTCTGTTTTCTCCTTGTCTGATTCAGGGATCTGACATTGTTTTCTCAAGGCAAAATTTCCCAGGTTCTCTTTGTTTTCCCAGCAAACTGCTGTAGAAGGAAAATGCTTCCTTCATTTACCTCATTTGTGGTGTTTCGTGTGCTTCTGAAAGAACCTAATTTCCACTATCTGTATGTAAAATGCAGTAACTAGGCTCTTTAAAGCACAATGTCAGTTGGAAAGGGTCTGGGAGAACAGAATGATGTACCAGGCAAAACTCTGCATCATGGAAGTCACAAAGTAAATAATAGTCCAGAAAGACAAATATCAGAAGCTTCCCTTTCTATTGTTAATTATGTAAGGGCTTCCATATGCCTCTAAAAACACGTCCCCAAGAGAAAAACCTGCTCCCATGGTGTCACTGGATGTTGTGAGGTCAGTAAAATCTCCTGTGATTGTGTATCTCAAATTGTTCTCTTTTATTCTCACCCTGGAACCCTAAGGGAGATGCATCCAAGTGTCAGAAACTCTGGGCCTCCCGTGAGATGATGGTACATCTGGGATGGTGGTACAAGTGGGGAGTGGAGAAGCAGGAGGGCTTCTGGCTCTCGGACCCCATCTAATACCCACCTTGGTGGGGCCTAGCCCTGACTGCACTTCCCATCATGTGATGGGAACGCCTGCTCTTCTTGTGCAGAGCCTCTGAGAGGGTGTAGGGGCCTCAGTTTCAGGGGTCCTGGCCAGGGCCAAGTGCCCCCTCTGGACACAGGCCTGTACACAGTCTTCACTCCTTTGACTTATATTTCTGTGGCTTTCCCTCCCTGCCTGCCCCCAACCCCACCTACCCCACCGCCAGTCCCTCAGTAGTCCTCCTCAGCCAGGGAGAGGAGCACGGCCTTGGGTGTGTTCTCAAAGAGGGCAGCCCGGTTCTGCTGCTGCCCCTTCTTCACCCAGTGGCCGTAGATTCGGAAAGCATAGGCGTCAATGAGGCGGCGCAGAGGCCGGAGGGCATAGGGGTCTCGGATGACGATCTCCCGAGTCACAGGCTTCACCCGGCGGTACTGGTAGTAGATCCGCACTGAGGCCAGCACTGTTAGACCGATCACCTGTGGAGGGCCAGGACTGAGAACCTGGACCCGGCCCCTGCAGTCCTGTCTCCTTCCCCCTGCGGTGCAGGGAGGCCCTGAGCTTGTTTGCCATGAAGTCTTGCGTGGCTTCTGCTGGGCCCCTCCCAGTGTGCCCCCCATTCCACCCCACCAGCATCCGCAGGGATTTAGGCTGTCAAAGAGGTGGGCGGGAGGGGAAGGGCAGGTGCTCTGGAAACCCTGTGGGTGTAAGGAGTCCCTGGGGGGAGGAAGGGGACGTGGAGGATTGGACTACAGGGGCCAGCAGCGACTGCCCCAGGGCCCTGGGTGGGAGAGGAGCTCCAGTACCTTGAACTTCCCCCGGGGGCTGAAGTGACGTACTTCTTCCACCACATACTGCTGGAAGAAGGGATGCGCTAAGGCCTCTTCTGCTGAATAGCGGCCCTGGGGGTTCACCACCAAGAAGTGGGAAACCTGAGAGAACAAGAAGGGAGAACTGAAAACATCAAGGCAGGGGACCCTCCAGCATTTCAGAAGAAATGGGGTCACTCCTGGCAGGTTCCTCCATCCTGTGGCATGCTACTTCCCTCCCCCTATCGTGGACTTTTCCCCTTGCCTGAGCCCAGAAGCCAGCAGGCCTGGCCTCTCACCAAGTCCTTCACGGTGTCAGAGTAATCATCCCATTCAGGTGAGCCAAACTGGTAGTTGCCACTCATGATCATCCTCAGCATCAGCATCTGCTTCCGGTGCCAGAAGGGTGGGGAGCCAGCCAGCAGGGTGTACATGATGACCCCTGTGCTCCACCTGGCACCAGGTGGATGGGGAGGAAGGTGGGAGGGCCAGCTGTAGCTCCCGCTGTTTCCTCCCCTCCCAAGCCAGGTGCTCCTGGCCATGGGGGCATCCCTGTCACAGATCACCTCCTTCCCCCACACACTCACATGTCCACCTCCTTCCCATAGCCTGGGTGGTCATCATTCATGGAGCACTCAATGATCTCAGGGGCCAGGTAACTGGGGGTCCCACAGACCTCTGCAGGAATAGTTAGTATCAGGATAGGTCAGCAGGGGGCACTTGGAAGAGGACGGTCCAAAGAAACAGTTGAGATGGAACCAAAATGGTGCTTGGGCTGGGACTGTCCTAACCCTGGCCAACTTCAGGGCCAAGGCCAGGGGCCAGATGGCTCATCGGGCCACCTACTTGGGGCCTGTTGGTTCCCTGGTCACATCTAGCCATCCTGGCCTGGAACTCAGGCAGTGGGAACCTGACTCAGCTCAGTCTTGGGAAGAGGCCCTAGCTGAAGAGACACCTAGACTGAAACAGTAGGATTTTTACTCGGGGGAAAAAAAAATAGGGGAGAAACCCAGGCAATCTCTTCCTGGGAGAGTTGATGAAAGAGCCTGGGACCCTGACATGAGCCAAGGCCACATTACCAGACCTCGCAGCTTCTCTCCTGGCTCCAGCTGGCAGGAAAAGCCAAAGTCTGTAAGCTTGATGTTCATGTTATCATCCAAGAGGATGTTCTCGGGCTTCAGATCCCGATGCACGATGTTGAGTTTGTGCAAGGTGCAGATCACCTCCAGCAGGGCTCTCATGATCTTTCTGGGGCAGGACAGGCACATGTTACTCTTATCTCCTACTCTGCAGGGTCAGGTAACAGGCAGGGAGACCAAAGCCCACAAAACAGCCAGACTGTAAGTGAGGCCCCCTCCAAGACCTCAGGGCCTGTAGCACCAGGGCTAGGGCAGGGAGTGGGGAGAGGAGCAAATGGACCCTCACCTGGTTTCCTTCTCACTTAGGGTGACCTTCTCAGTGAGGTAATCAAAGAGCTCCCCTCTCTTCATCCTGTGGGGACAGAGGGTTTGTAGCTGGATTGGTCCCAAGTCCACTCCCTCCTTACCCTGCTCCCAGAGAGCTGTTTCCCACCCACATACCTGCATAGGCAAAGTGGGCCACTCTCCACAAAGGACCAAGGTCTGTGGGGAGGAGCTGGAGAAGTGAGTGGAGAGGTTGTCTGGGAAGATTGGAAGAAGAGCAAGGGAGGCTGGAGGGGTGGGATGGCACCAGTGTGAGGGCCCTCCTCCCCCATCTCTGGAAGTAACAGCATTGACGGGGATCCGTCAGAGCCAAAATCATGGCTGGGAGGGGAAAGGGACCCTGAGCTGCTGGCCCAAGGCCCTAGACCCAGATCAGAAGCACAGGAATATCCTGATTTTTTCCGGAAACAAATGGAAGAAGCGCCAGTGCCCATGTTGGAGGAGAAGTTTTGCCTATTTTAGGATTAAGAATTGAGGTTCAGTCTTATCACTTCTTGAGATGCTCTAGAAAGAGGTCTCTGTTAGAACAATCCGCTTATACCCTGAAGGACAACTCAGGGCAGCATTAAAAATAGCTTCCCCAAGCAACTTCTTCAAAGGTTAGAGACATTTGAGCTTCCCCCAAGGGCTCTACAGGACAGTGCCACTGAGCAGAGTTGGGACAGCTGCAGCTGGTCAAGTCTGAAGGGGTCCTGAGAAAGTCTCCCTTGCTTAAATAGGAAAAGTGGGGGGCCGGCCCGGTGGCACAAGCAGTTAAGTGCAAGCGCTCCGCTGCGGTGGCCCGGGGTTCACCGGTTCGGATCCCAGGCGCACACCGACGCACTGCTTGGCAAGCCATGCTGTGGCGGCATCCCATATAAAGTGGAGGAAGATGGGCGCGGATGTTAGCCCAGGGCCAGTCTTCCTCAGCAAAAAAAGAGGAGGATTGGCAGACGTTAGCTCAGGGCTGATCTCACCAAAAAAAAAAAAAAAAAAAAACACATAAATAGGAAAAGTGCATCCTGCACCCTCCCACCCACCCCTCCAGGGAAAGCAGTGGGATTTCTAGGGCATGAGGGATTTGGCCAGTGTCAGAGAGAGGCAAGAAAACCCTTGGGCTTAGCTAGTAAGGCAGGGACGGGGGTTCTGTTTGAGGAGACAACCTAGGAATTACAGAGGTGAGCTTTGTTTTATACAATATCAGTACTATGTTCCTAAGAGGCAGTGTGTGAATCCAATTTTTATCATTTTAATTCCATTTTAAAGACAGTAGGAGAACTTGCTATTAGCAGCAGCAGCAGAAAGATGTACCAGTAAACACTGGGGACTGTACACGGTGCATCAGCAGGCTCCTGCCTTCCTGGAGCGGGCGGTTTAATTGTGCACACATGCCAAGTTAAACTGTGTCTCCAAGTCAAATAACACTGCACATATGCAGTATGGCTACACTATGAAATGTTCCAACAATACAAAATCTACTTGAATAATCTTCTCAAGTAAATCGAGTCCCTAAATCAGCTGTTAGGTATGGAGAAATCAAGACACCTTTACAACAATGATTCGTGCAGCAAAGACTTATGTTCTTTAGTGAGGACTCAGTGGAGTCGGGGGACCAAGGAGCTGGAGAGGTCCCTTCCCTGGGAACATTTTCTAATAAAAATGATAATAAGTCTGAATGCACCATTCCCAGGGTACTTTGTGTTGTTCACATTTAATGCGTAGAGCCTGGTGAGATGGGTAGAGTGGTTGGTATCATTTTTCCTTTCTTGGGAAAACAGGCTCTCAGAACTAAAAGGCCCTCTGGTCCCTGAGGGGAGTGGGTCCTGTGATGAGTTCATCTCAATAGCCCTGTTGGTGCAGAAGTAGGGGCACAGTGACATTGATAATGACAATGATGATGTCAATCTTTGAACCACACCCCAAATACAACCTCTACCTGGTGGGCCTCTTGCCTCAATACTACTGGCCTTCTTCATTCCACTCTTGCCTCCTTTATAGTCAGCAAGAATCCTTTTCAACAATAAATCAGATCCCATCACCCTCCTGCTCTCTGCCCTCCAAAGTCCTTACCATGGCTAAAATGCCTGCAGAATCTGCCCTTTGGTACTGACCGGCCTTGCATTCTGCCATCTCTACGAGCTTGCTCCACTCCCCCACCCTGGCTTCCTTGCCAACCCTGGAACATGCCAGTCCATCCAGCAGGGCCCTTGCTCTGGCTCTTCCCTCTGCTGGAAGGCTCCTTCTCCAGGTCTTGGCTCTGAACCCTCCCTCACTTCATCCAGATCTCTGCTCAGGTCACCTCCTAGAGAGCGGTCCCTGACCACTCCATCTAAAGAAGCCGCACCTCTCTCTAGCCTCTGTTCTGCTTTATGTATATGTGCATGTACATAACTACATGTATATATTATGACTTATTTTGATTGCTTTCTGTTCACTCCCTGTGAAAATCATTACATGAAGTTGGGGACATTACCTGTCTTATTGATTGCTGTGTCCTCAGTGTCTAAAATAAGTTTGACCACCGCCATCAACATCATTGTAGTTAATAATTGTTAGCATTTACATTGTAGTTAATAATTATTAACATTATGGCTGTAATTACACCTGTAATACTGATGAGAAAACCAATACTTAAAGAACTCATCCAGCCCCTAAGTGGTGGACCCAGGATTCAAAACATGGCAGGCTGACCCCAGGAGCTGATCTGCCTAAAAGAGCATTGTGATCTTATTTGGCATCCACAGTGTAGGGGCTGGCTGCTGGTCTCAAGGAAGCACTGGGTGGGGGACCACAATAGGAGGTTCTCCGATAGGCCCCAAGGTGTGACTGGCTCCAGGGCTGGGTACTTACAGATCAAACACCAAGAAGAAGAAAGTGTTGGTCTCATAAGTGTCCTTCAGCTGTACTGAAATGGAAAAGGCTAACTCGTCTCACGTTGCAAAGGAGCCTGGGCAGGGGCAGCGAGGGCACAGGGGCAAGGGGATTAAAGCTGCTGTGGGCTGACTTCAAAAGCTGGAGGGGGATGAGGATGGTGCACAAAGGAGGCCCACCAGGGGAGGGGCAGGCCTAGAGACTTCACATTCCCATTCCCCCACCCACACCAAGCCCCTGCCCTGCCTGTAACCCCTTCTTTCTGGCTGGAAGAGAAGGCTTAGACAGAGCTGAATCACCAGAGCAGTGAAAGTAGAGCCAGGAACCTCAAGCCTCAGGGCATTGGGCTGGCGGGGTCTCAGGGTGCAGGAGACCCGCTGGATGGTTCTAGTGGGGCCATACTCCCTGACCCGGGTATCAGGGCAGAATCATGGCAGAGCACCCTGCTGTGGCTCGGGGCCATCACTCACTGATGTTGGGGTGCCCGGAAACCTTGCGCAGGATGTCCACCTCCTTCAGCGTGGCTTCTCGCAGCTCCTGCACCTCCTCGGAGCTGAAGCTGCCCCCGCCGGTGATGTCAATGATCTTCACGGCATACTCCTGGCATGTGGGCTTGTGGATGCAGCGCCTGACAACACTGCTAACTCCCCTAGGGGTGCAGAGGACAGATGGTCCCGGGGGCCTCTCACCCCAGCGAAAGTCCCAGGTCCAGGCCACAGCAGAGATGTCTTGCCTTGTCCCTCAACTCCCCATGATCTTTTGGGGACAATAGGATGAAGAAGGCACAGAGAGGGTGATTTGCCTGGAGCTGATGAGTAACAAGCCTCAGGCCTCTTGAGTCCTAGTTTAGTGCTCTTTCTCAGCACATAGGAAGAAGCCATACACTCTTAGAGCCATGATCTTCCCTCTGACCTCTGATCCCTGACCCTGGCCTAAAACTGGGTTTAGATATGCTTGTCAGCAGCAGTGGGGGAGCTCTTTGCTGAGAGAGGTCTCTGAAATGGGTACTCTTATACCCACTTATCTGTCCTGGGTCAGGAGGGCAGGACCCAAACTGAGGGATTCTCCATGTGGACAGTGCTTTGGGGATGGAAATGGGGTCAGTGCTCAGGGTCAAGCAGAGATTGCTCCAGCCCACAGAGCCAGCTGGAGCCTAGGACAGCACTTCATGGGCAAGGTCTGGGCCTTACCTGCCCAGGATCTCCTTGGGCTCATAATTCTCATAGAAACCCTGTGCAGAATACGAGTCCGGCAGTGCCTCGTCCCGGGTCATGCTCAGCTCCTTGGGGGTGATTCTGAGGGGCTCTGAGAGGGGAACAGAAAGAAGCTGTCAGCCTCCCTGACCTAAGGGATATGCTCTTTGAGGGCTGGAACCGTTTCTCACTCATCTTTGTGTCTCCTGGCACAGGGCTGGCCTATTGTGAATGTTCAAAATAAATGTTTGTGAGTTGAAAAAATGCTTTGGAAAGAGCCCAGCTTGCTTCTTCCCACTGGCTATAAACTCTTGTGACCCCCAGGTGACCATGTGGTTCCCTGTGTGTTCTCACTGTAAGCTGCTGCTCCCATGGTAGGAGGGGCAGATGGTCAGCCAGGCCCAGGCCCAGGCCCAGGCCCAGGGCAGGAAATTCAGCCATCGGGTCCCAAGGTTATCTCTGACGAGGCCGGCACACCCTTGACTTTAGAAAGAACCACAGAGAAACTCCACAGAGGACAAATTAAAGTGCTATTTTCTTTCCTCTCCAAGATGAGGCTGGTCCTGCTTTTCCTCTGCCTGCTCTCTGCACTTGTGGAAAAGGTGAGAAGCTTCACGATTTCATCTTCTTAATATGCTGCTCCTATAGCCTCTCCTTATCTCCCCCAGTCATAACTGTCTTACCCTGAAAACACCCTTCTTCCAGGACATGCTTCCTGTGCTTCCCACTGCTCCTCTCTCACTCATTCTTCCTTAACCAGGACTGTCACAATCACTCTCTCATTCATTCATTCTTTCATACTCTTTGCAAAGCACTGTGCCAGGTGCTCTGAGGGATGCAGAGCTTGATGGGTAAGTCCTGGCCCCAGCCTCTGGTATCACTTGTAAGCGTGTGTTGTCATCTCCCCGATTAGACTGTGATCTTCTCTAGGATGTCCCAGCCATCCCTCTCCTCTGCAGGCATGTAGCAGGTGTTGCTCCCTAGATGTGAGTCGATGGTTGGATTCCAGGGTCCTGCCAATAGAATGCCCCATGTCCTACCTAATGATGGCTAGTTAGCCCTGAGTGGTCTTGCTACAATGTGGGGCAGTACAGAGCCAGGACACTCAGGCCTGGACACAGAGGAGCTGAGCTCGCCAGCTTTGCTTCAGCTTTGTAGAGGCCACCAGGGTACTGAACAGGATTTGAGGAATGGAGAAAACCATCTACTGAAAGGAGAGGCAGATAGAAAACGGGGCACAAGCTGCCACTCAGCAGGGCCAAAGCTGCCTCTAGCCCTACTTCCACCGCCCCTTCTGGGCCCAAGAAGGCCTGGCCTGTCAAAGGGGCCAATTTGCTGATCGGCCAAGTGGCAGCCCTGGCTGCCTCAGGACTGGGGCTGGCTGTTCCAGGAAGCCTGATGTCCCCACTGCCTGGTGCCTGGTCACCAGAGGAAGGATTAGAATAACAACAGTCTCCTCTGCCAGCAGCAGGCCCCTGGGCTGCTCATAGGCTGCATTCACCCCGTCAGCAATGCTAACTGAGCACAGAAGTGTCTGTTCCCCATAAAAACAAGCTCATTTCCTGGCAAGTCCTTTTAAGTTCCCAAGATGGGCATCTGTGCCCCCCACCTCCCAAAGCTGGGTAGCACCAGGCCTCTCCCTTCCCCTAGCCCTCCAGGGACAGAGGTGTATCTAGACCCACCCCAGGATGCCTTCCTGGCTGGAGGCTCCATTCCCTGGCACAACGAGCTTCCCCCGAGTTCTGGCTGCACTCACCTCTCCTGGGGTGGGGCGGGGGAGGTTTACCGTGCCCCATCCCCTTGCTCTAGGCCTAACTTGGGGCCAATTTTGTGCCTCTGTCCACTGCCCTCAACCACATTCCCCATGCCTTTTCCAAGACTGCTTTAGAAACGGTCCCCAAATGGGAGAAGGTACCCTGATCCTTTTTGGAGCATAACATCCCTCCCCCAAACTCAGCAAGTTCAAAAACACAGTCACAGAGACCCACTTTCTGTAGAGAAATACCCTGGAGGGGGGCTTCAAGAGTCAGTGCTGCCACTCTGGTGGGTCCATCTGCCTTTAGAAGGGAGAACTGGGTCTAAGGGATTTGGGGGTCTCTGTCTTCTCTACCCCACAGCCTCTCCCTCTCCCCGCCTGCTGCCTGGCTCTTTTCCACCGTTGGCCCGGCTACTCACCGTTAGGTCCTCACAGGCCCTTGAGTGACCTGGACAGGAATCCCAAAGGTCCCAGAGCCTCTGGGGGAGAGAGGACAACAGAGGGCTGAAGTGTGTCCCGAGCAGACACTCGTGGCCGGGGCAGGATATCTTGCTGCTCTTCCTTCGGGCTTTGCTACTTGATGACGGGAGGCTGACATGCCAAAAATAAATCACAACTGCAAACCTGGGATGCAGGCCAAGGCCCAGCAGGGACAGAGCATGTGGCCAAGTCTCACTAGGGGTGACCTCTGGCGGAGGGTGAGGGAAGCTCAGGTGGCGTGGGAGCAGGCAGGACAGCATGAGGTGACCAATCTTCCCTCTGAAGCTCACTTGGCCTCCAGGCCCAGAGGAGATAAAGCCAGCGTTGCAGGGGATGCACTCACTTCTCTGGGAGCCATGTCTGTGCACAGAGAGCAGGGCTGTGGGGACACCTCAGCATGCTGGTGCACTCACACTGCAGCCCTGCCTGCCACAGGGACCCGGATGTCTGGACCCCCTCAAAACAGTTTGTGTGGCTGCCCTACAAAATGCAGACGTTAAAGGTTAGGGAACATCTCCTTCAGGAATCTGTGATCTGCCTCCATGATTTCATTCTTAACCCATTTTGTTTTCAGCCTGCAGTTTCCACTGGGAGGAGTTCCATGTGCCAAGAAAAGCATATGGGCTCTAACCATGTTCGACTTTGGGCTCTTTGGGTGAGTGTTCTTATCAGTATGATTCTACCTTAAGAGGTTGACAGAATTGGAAATCATGTTAAGTAACATGCTGGCACACAATAGACACTTACTGCTCTCTCTTATTCTAAAGCTACCTTTTTCCAAACCCCTAATTCTAATATACCAAATGAAGTGGGGGTAATACAGTGCTTCACACAGATGCTGAGCCCCCAAACACCCATTTGATTAGCATTTTACAAAGCACTTCATACACACTATCGCATGGACCCCAAAACTCTGGTATTAAGCCAATTTTAGAGAGAATGTAACTTGCTCAAGGTCACCAAGTAGGTGAGTAGGAGAGCCTAAATTAAGCCCAGATGTGGGCCCAAGAGCTCTTTCCATTTTATCATGCTGACCATTTCTTCTACTCTGGGGAAATATTTTACTGAATTGCTATATAGAAATGAGTTGAAACAACTTAGCTCTATGAATAAAGGCCTCCAGCTTATTGAGATGCAACATCTGGCTACAAGGATGAAAACACCTCAATCTCCTTTTACTTATAGTCAAAAGCCTATTTTTTTTCTGATTCTAAACTGTAGATTTGACTCGTGCTGGTTTATACTTTCAATGAATGACAAAATCCCTTCTGACCTTAGGGCAAAAGGCCAGGGCATCTGGTGGATTATTCCCTGTGCCCTTCTGTGTAGCCATGGCTCCTACCAGGGAGAGGCCAGGCGAGCCAGACTCTTGCATTTTATTGATGTCAGTGGTTCATCTTCCTTTGATTCATTCATATTTGGGTACCCACCATACACCATCACATCTTGGACATAAGGGGTGTTAACATTATAAACTCAGAGGTCCTAAGCCTCCAGGGAAATGGGCAAAGGAGCCCACTGATGAACCCAGGAGGGAATATGCTGAGGGACTGGCCAGGAGTGAATTGTCTGTGGTCATTCAGGTCCTCGAGGAAATGTATTCTTGGCCCCTTTCAGGAACTGAATGATGACGTAGAGTGGGTGCTCCAAGAACACAGCTGAGGACAGCAGGCAACAACTGAATAATTCACTCACTCAAGAGCACTTTAGTCACCTTGCAGTAATAGAGGTGTCTGAAAATTAAAGGGGAAAAAATCAGGTAACGGAACCTCTGAAAGTAGGAAGACTGCAGAGCATAACGTAGCCTGGAGGACAACTCCCAGAACTGAAGGTGGTTTTGAGTTGTGAGGGATGGACCTGGGTTCATTTAAAAAAAATGATGCACCCAAACTGTGTCCATCTCCTTAAGACAACATGGAGTGGGGTGACTGCAGTTAGCTTCAGTTTTTCAGGAAGAGGAAGCTACAGTGCCTTAAGTAGAAGAAAAACATTTGCAAGGGAACTGCCTAAATATTAAGAGAACAGTTTTCATCTCCAACCAATTAATTAGCCATACTAGGGGAATAGTGATATGTAGTGCTGACCTGGCCAGAGGGAACCCACCCATGTAATGGGTCTATTCTCACATTTCCTTTATCATTCACCTGATTAGAACAGTTTTTTTTTTAAATTTTATTTATTTATTTATTTTCCCCCCAAAGCCCCAGTAGATAGTTGCATGTCATAGCTGCACGTCCTTCCAGCTGCTGTACGTGGGACGCAGCCTCAGCATGGCCAGAGAAGCGGTGCGTCGGCGCACGCCCGGGATCCGAACCCGGGCCGCCAGCAGCGGAGCGCACGCACTTCACCACTAAGCCACGGGGCTGGCCCCAACAGTTAGTTTTTTAAACAAAGCTTACTGTTACTGCTTAGGTTACTGAACACTGGCTCCCAAGGCGTGGAGCAACTGGAACCTTTTTAATGAACAGCATGTTTGCTAGTGAGCTACTCCTCACATTTCTCTACAAAAGCTCTCCAGGAAGCTCTGCCAGATCCTCCTGGTGGATGCTAATTTAACACCCAGAGACTGTAAACTAGATAAAAGACATGCTGAGACAATGTGTTCTTTTGCAAAATGCCTATGTTCAGCATGGGTATACTATATCTAATTTATGAGCTTACACTTAAAATACACCACATTTTGGAAGAAAATCACTTTATTCTAATTAATTCACAAACAATAACATCAAAGAAGCTGGTTTAAGGAGGCCACACAAACATCGGCCCAGCCCCAAACTCAATACCATCTCAATGAACTTCTATACAGGAAGAACACCCTCTTCCACTGCAATTCCGATGCAAGGAAACTATTAATCATAGAGGAGAGATTTAACTGATGGTTTTACACTTTATATCTTCACTATTAATTATATTTTTATGCTAAACTAACTTGGTCATGAGAGACGATTTTCCATGTCTTCAATCTGAACTTCTTGATTAGGCTAATCCTGCAAACAGAAAAGTAAGTTAGCAGAGCATCAGCTGTATATTTAACAAAACAGAAGCCCTCCAAATTATGAAAGGAGGGATGACAGCTCAAGGTTCTTAGTGTCTTTCATAAGCTACTGAAGGCATCCCGTCATCAACAAAACTTTAACTCTACCCTTGTCATAACTGAGAAAAGACAGGGCATATGGGCTTCTAGGGACAGAACCCTGAAGAAGAAATACAGCCACTGTGGTACTAGCTTCATCAAAGACTTCTGATAATCTTAGACATGCAATCTCTTCATTTCACAGTTCAACCACCTGAAAGAATTAACTTCTCCCTTATTTCCTACCTAAATAAAGGTGGGCAAATGAAAATTAACATTTAAATAGATGGTGAATTCTTAGGGTGACAGGAGGAAGTTACATAGAAACAATTTGACTACTAATATTTCAGAGAGCCTAAATCTCAGAGTTCCACTGAGAGATTTAATGAACTTTTCTCTCGTGTAAGATGCGTAGAATGCCAATAATACACCAGACTTCAGTGAAAATGGAATGTAATTTTACATTCATAGCCTTAAAGCTAGATCATTCACATGCAGTAACCACAAAAGATTTGGCACACTAATCTATACCTGCTAAGGAAGAATCAAATTCTGAATATAAATGGTAAAAGCTTAAGATAATGACTAGAAATCTCTGGAATAGCTCCTTTTTAGAGTAATTTAAACAAAATCTGCTCTAACTTGTCAGTTTAATTTATTAAACGCAGACTCTCTAAGCTCCACAGGGTTCAGGAGTACCATTCAGTGAACTGAGCAGATCCAAGTTCAATCATGGATTGATGTATCACCTACCATTTGCAAATCTGCACTGTTTCAGAACCTCGCTGAAACCCTCACAAAGCTTAAGGTCACTCTGGTTCTGGGCACACTCCAAAAACTGTTTCATTTCGTAGTGGCACGGGCCAAACTGCTGCTGCTGCTGGTATGCCGGCTGGGTTCCCTGAGGTTCCTGCCAAGGCATAACATTCAGGACCACTGAGAAAGGAAATCAGATTTACACCCGAACAAAGAGCAGTATCCACTGTCTTGGAGGGTAACTGGGGAAACAGAACTAAGTCCAGATGCAAATGTAAGTTTCCATCTAATAACATGGAAAGTGAAAAATTTTTCAAGGCAGAAAGCAAATGAGCTTTAACAAAATTTCAGTTGTAATCAGAAAGATTCAAGAACAAAAATGCAATCAAGTGAAATGGCTATATGGGTATCTAAAGACGAGTGGTTCAGTGAAGTTTCATGGAAAAAATGGGACTATGAGGGGACAGCCCAGTGGCGTAGTGGTTAAGTTCACGTGCTCTGCTTCGGCGGCCCAAGGTTCGCAGGTTTGAATCCTGGGTGCGGACCTACGTGCTGCTCATCAAGCCATGTGTGACAGCATCTCATACACAAAATAGAGGAAGATGGGTGCAGATGTTAGTTCAGAGTTAATCTTCCTCAAGCAAGAGGAGGAGGACTGGCAACAGATGTTAGCTCAGGGCGAATGTTCCTCAGCAAAAAAAGAAAAAAAAAAAAAGATGGGCAAGTTTCAAGTACACCAGAAATACAACAGAGTAAACACTCATGCTCGTTAGAGGAGAAAATTCACATACCTCAGAAAGAGGGGCAGTGGCAAATGTCAGGTAAGAGATCAGAGAGCACAGAGCTACCAAAGAGATTTTTGGATAGTCACGCACCACATAAAGTCATTTCAGACAACCAAAGACCGAACATACAACAGTGGTCCCATAAGATTAGTACTACGAAGCCTAGGTATGTAGCAGGCTATACCATCTAGGTTTGTATAAGTATACTCTATGATGTTTGCACAATGACAAAATCGCCTGAGGGTGCATTTCTCAGAATGTATGCCCTGCGTTAAGTGACTCATGACTGTACTTAACTAAGATGAGAATGAATTAAAGAGTCACCAAGACAAAATATTTAAAATAAGGGGAAAATATCAGATTGAATTGCTACAATTCTACTCCTTGGGAAGAAATACAATTTGTATAGTACCTAGTGATGCTGGTCTGAGGCACTAACTCAACTGCCAAATGTGGCTTTTGATAAACCATTTTATTTTTTTATTTATTTTTTATTTTTTTATTGATTGACTGATTGATTGTGAGGAAGATCAACCCTGAGCTAACATCCATGCTAATCCTCTTCTTTTTGCTGAGGAAGACCGGCTCTGAGCTAACATCCATTGCCAATCTTCCTCCTCTTTTTTTGTTTCCCCAAAGCCCCAGTAGATAGTTGTATGTCATAGTTGAACATCCTTCTAGTTGCTGTATGTGGGATGCCGCCTCAGCATGGCCGGACAAGTGGTGCGTCGGTGCGCGCCCGGGATCCAAACCTGGGCCGCCAGTAGCTGCGTGCGTGCACTCAACTGCTAAGCCACGGGGCCGGCCCTGATAAACATTTTCTGTTAACAGCATTGTGGATTCTAAAATTACAGAAAGTTATGTTTTTTTCATAAAATACACCCGTTTAAGGAAATGCCCAAAATCTTACCTGGTAAGTGATGTCAGGCCTTGTGGGCTCAGCATTACTTCCTCCACTGAAGCCCCCAGTGATGGCATGACCTAGCGTGTGGCCGACAGCAGAGCCCACAGCCACGCCAGCAGCAGTGGTTGCCATCTGGGCCATCAGACCTGGCTGCCGGGGTGCAGCAGCAGGTGAGCCAACAGCCGATGGTGGAGCCGCTGCTGGTGGCTGAGGTGCTGGTGCTGGCCTGGGCACAGCTCTCATCTGAGGTGCCCGGCTATGAAAGAAAAGAACAAAAAGTATGAAGTTCCCACTTCCAACCAGGTTTGGAAATCGTCAACTTAAAAAAACTTGTATATTAAAATAAATCTCAGGATTTTCATCTTAAATTATTAAACACAAATTATAAACATACAAGAAAACTTTACAGAACACGATTCACCAAACTGTTTACATCATTTTCTCTCTTTAATCTTTTGTTAAGGTTGTAATCAAGTATAAACTGTCTTTTCCTGGTTTTTTTTCAACTACTTCCATGTATTCACATGGCCCACAGTATCTTTAAAGAACGGTTATTCCAATATTTCATAAAAATTATAAAATATTAAGAGTTTAAAAGATCCTTGGAGAATGCCTCCTTATGCATTCTCCAAATATTAGGGATAAATATCATCGTAGGTGCTGGGAATATAACTGTTAACAAGAGACAAAAACCTCTGCCTTCATGGAGCTGACATTCTATTGAAGGATCAAATAAGGAAAATACGTCATAAGGAACATACGTCATGTGGTAGTGTTAAGGACAAAATATCAAGAGAGGAGAGCACGTTGTGGGACGTCACAATTTTAGGACAGTCAAGGGGTCTCACGGAGCTAGTAACATTTGAACGAAGCCCTGCCGACAGTCATCTGGGGATATAATCCAGTCCAATTCCTTCATGTTACAGATTAAAAAACTGAAGCCCAGTAAGTCCAAGTGACTTGCCTGAACTGTTATACCAAAATTAATTTCAACTAGTTCTCATCTATAGGACATTTGGATGCTTTCAACCATTTCACTAATATATCCAGGGCTGCTTTAAAAATCTTCATATTAAACTCCCTCTGCCCATTTTTAGACTGGTCCCTTGGGTGCTCTTTTCTCAACTAAGGGTAGGTCAAAGGTGTATGACTTCACTTCCTATCAGGCGGCATCTGGCATAACTTTATAAAAATGCGGTTTCCCGTCCTTTGTATACAAGCTTCTTTCCATAAATGAACCCCTGCCCTACAATACTAGCATACTGTTTGAACACAATCCACCTTGGTCCAGAGAAACAATGTGGTACTGTGCTAAGTGTCCTGAATCTGCCACCGGAAGGCTCGGTCTCAGACCTGGCTTTCCTACTTACTGGCAGCATGACCTTGGACAAGTCACCTACTCTGAGTGTCCTTATTTCTGTAAAACAGGAATAACATCTATCTGTTAGATGTTAGATGTTAGATGTTATGAGATGTAATGGGCAGAGTATTTTTGAAGTATTTTATGAACTAGAAGACGTCATGTACACGTGAGGCTTTAGTGACTGTGTCCCCTACTGAGCCGAACGCTCATGACTCATGGCAGGTGCTCAAACATTATTCACTGAACTGAAACGCACTCATTTCCCCGATTACCTTACCTTTCTTCTACATTTTTTTTTTTTTTTGCTATTTTTGACGTTTACACTTACAAAGTCCACTTCTTTCTAGAACTTCCCTGTTTTAACTTAAAATGAGCTTTTAAGTAATTTAAGTAATAATTCATGAACATTCGAAATTAGGAAGTTTGCCACTAACGGGAAATCCAGACAAAGCCACCGCCTCCGGCCGCCCCCGCCCGCGGCCTCCGCCAGCCGACCCGAGCCGCACCGAGGCCTCAGCGCGGCCTCCCTCTGCGTCACGGCGCCCGCAGGGCCCCAAACCCCGCGAAGGCCTCACCTGGCCGGAGGGGCCACCCGGGAGGTGCGGCTTCGGCTTCCACGCGGCATCGTAACTGTGCGGCGGCCCGGCGGCTGGACAACGTGTGAGACTCCGAGGGGACCCCCACGGCTTTGCGGAGCAGAAGAACGGAAGGCGGGAGGCGGGGCTGGCCTCAGCGCGCGACCAATCAGCGCACGGGCAGAGGCCTTCCGTTCGCCGACGGCTCCGCGGGCCCTGAAGGTCACTGGAAGAGCCGGACGTCACGGCGGCGCCTCGTGGTACGCGGCTGACGTCAGGAGCTCGGCGCAAGGGCTGCTTAGGAAACCCGGAACTTCCGGTGGTTGCTCTGCAAACGGTGTCCTCCGAGCCTAGTGGAGTCGGGGCCGCTAGCTGTTTGCTGCCTAGAGTGCAAGCACCATCGCTGCTTCCTTCAAACTGTTGTGTTAACAGGGTAGGTCAAATCCACCTTGAGAGTGAGTCCGATTTCTGGCGTGACTGCCGCTGGACCTTGGGCAAGTTACTTAAACCTTTCTCAGCCTTAAGTTACCTATTTGGGTAAGTATTTTAGGACCCGGGATCGATAGAGCTGAGTCGGTTCTATTTTGTATTTCTCGTCTGTGGATCCAGTCAACAGAAGTTAAATCCAGACAGAAATAATCTCTCACATTTATGTTATTACCATACATTTTCAACCCCTTTTCATATATATTATAGAACTTGTGCCCATAATTGGGATAGTATTCGTTCACTGACGAATGTTTTGAATAATCTCCCAAGTGTTAGCTAGGTTCCGGAGATGACAGCACCGAATAAAACAAAACTCGGCCTTCATGGAGTTTAAATTCAGGGAGGGGAGACACAAACGCTTACATAAATCAGGTGGTGACGACACGAGGCAAACGCAGAGTAAGGGAGACAGGGAGTTAGAGGTCGGAGAGGGCAGGACTCTTTCCAGAGGCAGCATTTGAACGGAGTCCCTCAGGAAGCGGGGAAGCCAGCCGTGTTTATCATGGGTAAGAGCCTTCCAGGCAGACGGGACAGCAATTGCAAAGGCCCCAAGGCTCCGTGCTTTAGGGGTACTTGGTGTGAAATGCTTTTAACAGTAACATTTTAGAGCCTCTGCGATAGGGGAAAAGTTGACTAGAGGCATTTCATAGGGGGCTTCATGGGAACATTCTTGGGGGTGGGGTGGGATTTATGGAGGAGAGAAAGCAGAGGTGGAACCTCCATTTCTGCTTGAATGTCAGTCAGAAATTTCCCCCTTCCACCAAAGGTAGCAGAGTTTAACACGGCCTTTCTTGCAACAGCAGAATGTTTGTGGAACCGAGGGGTAAACAATGCAAAAACCTTTTGTGAAAAACAAAGTTTTATTTTCACAGAACTTTTTAAAGAAATGAAAGCTTTACAGATGATAAGCGTTTGTACTTGCCTTTGGAAAATTCATAAGCAGAGATGGAGAAAAGGAACCTTATAAAGGACATCCTGGCACAAGAAGCACTCAGTGAGCAGAACTTTAGACAATCAAGACAGACCGACCAGAACAGATACAATTTTAATCATACTTGGTTAATTCATTAATTCCTAAATTGAAGAGAGAATATTAGATGTTTGTACAAGGTTATTTTGTGAGAGTAAAAGATTAGAAACCTAAATTCCTGTCAGTAGAATACTGGTAAAAAAATATAATTATGGCACATTAACACAATATGCAGCTATAAAAAAGAATAAAGAAGCTTCTCTATATTGATATGAAATGGTTTCCAAAATAAAGAACTTCTCATTCCATAGTGATTTTGGTCATTCTCAACAAATTCACTTACAATGATCAAAATTTGAACAAAGAACTCTTGCAGATATGTTACAGATATTTGATACAGATATTTGGCTGAATGGACTTTTGATGATTGCAATAAAAATTCTACTTAAATTAGGTGGTAGATATCAGAGGTTTTAAAATTGTGCAAACCCTGTTCCAAAAATTCCATGTCTAGGAATTTAAGAAACAGTCGTGAATGTGGAAAGAAATTGGCTATAAGGATGTTCATTTAACAAAATGTATAAAATAGGCAAAACCTGTAAATAACCTAAGTGTTATACAATATAGAATTAAATAAGTTATAATACAAATGATGAAATACTATGCAGCCATTTACAATGTTATGAAAGAATACCTGACATGAAAAGTATTTTCACAATATATTAAGTGAAAGAGCAGGTTACAAAATAGTATACATAGAATGTTTATATTTTGAAAAAGTTCATATATATTTTAAAGACTAGAATTATATACACCCAAATAGTGATGTTATCCTTTGGATAGTGATCTCTTTCTTCTCTTTTTTTTTTTCACTTGTTCATATTTTCCAATTTGTCTACAATGAACACGCTTATAATAACTAAACACACCATGGTGGTGTAAAATATATCCACAAATTCTTTGACACTCCCTTCAAATGGAGAGACCCTGAGCTAGAACCACCCAGCTAAGCCACTCCCAAATTCTTGACCCACAGAAACTAAGATAAGTAATTGTTTTTAAGCCACTAGGTTTTGGAGTAATTTGTTACACAGCAAAAGATAACCAATACATATAATTTCTACAGTGACCATATTTAAATTTTAAAAGTTCTAGTATCTAAAATGAGCAAAATCTAGTTAGAACACCTTATAGAATGTTGCTTTAACATGATTTATGCCTGTCTGGGTATGCTGTACTTTACAGCAGGAATTGTGTAGGAACTGAGATGTTTAAGACATTAAGGTCCTTACACTCTAAATGTATTTTCTTTGGATAACTAAGACATACTTATATGACTATACTGCCTTGCACATATCAGACAAAAAAGTATTAAAGAATGAATTTAACTGTTGACTTAAAAGTACAAAATACTATATAAACAAGTGGTTAAGTGGTGTTTACATTAAGTTCTATAGGATTTCAAAGGAATGGATATTAAATGTGGATGAAGGCTTGAGAGAGAAAGTGGCACTTAAATCAGTATAGGTGGAATTAGTTTCAGAAAGATTACAGTTGTAAAGGGGGAAAGGGCATGCTAGTAAGACATCACAGATTCAAATGAAGAAGTAGAATTGAATATGGTGAGTTTAGAGGACAGAAGACCTGTGTCAAGAACCAGAGTGTGTTTTTGAAAGTTGTGGGAAACAAACTTAAGAAAATTCAATAGATGATTTCCAGCACAATATAAGGAATCAAGGCTCCCCTCCCCCCCCAAAGCCCCAGTAGATAGTTGTATGTCATAGCTGCACATCCTTCTAGTTGCTGTATGTGGGACACGGCTTCAGCATGGCTGGAGAATCGGTGCGTCGCTGCACACCCAGGATCCGAACCCCAGGCTGCCAGCAGCGGAGCGCATGCACTTAACTGCTAAGCCACGGGGCCGGCCTGGAATCAAGGCTTTTTATCCTACAAGGTTAGAGCAGTCATTGAGGGTTTTTATATGATTAAAATGGTCTTCAGGAAGATTAATCTGGACATGGTGTCTGAGACATAGCAGAGGGAGACCAGGGGTAAGGGAAAAAATCCTGGAAAAAATCCTGAAGTCTAAAACAGTGGCACAGGGAACATTATTACAAATTATTTGAGTGCCTGTTATATACTAGGCACAAAGAGTGTTACATGCATTATTTCATTTACACCTCACAAGAACTCTTGAAATAGGTACTGTATTAAGCCCATTTTACAAGTAAGGAAACAGATGCTTAGAGTTTAAGCAACTTGCCCAAGTCCATACAGGTGTTTGACTCCAAAGCCAGGACTCCTACTGTACCACACTGCCTGGACGTTGGAGACATTTTAAAAGAATTAATGTAGTGAAAGAATTTAAGACTTGGTGACTAGAAAGGAGGGATTGTGTTCTGTAAACTTAAAAACTGTTACCATTTATGTGCCAGGTCCTTAATTGTGTCAGATGTTTTATATATTTTTTTCTCTAATCCACCGTTCAGCAAGGTAATTCAATATCATTCCCTTTTTACAAATAAGAAACCTGAAGCTTGGTGGAACTTGAAACTCAGAAGTTTGCTGAATGCCAGAGCGATGAACAGTCATAGCTAGGATTAATATTCAGGTTGCTCCTCCCAGTACACCACCCTTCTCTCCTAACCAAGGACTCACCGCTGGGCACGGAGGCCTGACTGAATGCAGACTGAAGAGAAAAGGAAGCTACCCTGCCATGATCTGCATAATTTTTAAACGATAACTCAACTCTTGTCCTTGGACATGGAGTTTGTGGGTGGTTCTGAACCACAGAACTTGTCTACAGTTGAGGAGACTGTGATGCTGGAAAGAGTGAATGCGTTTGAGTATCTGTTATGCCTGGTCTTCCTAAACAGCTGTATGACCTCTGGAAAGTTACTTGAACTCTCTGTGCTGCAGAATCCCCCCTGTAAAATGGACATAGAAATGTCTACCTCAAAGGATTGTTGTGGGATCAATAGTGCAGAGAACCTAGCAACTGTTCCAATATACACAATTACAACTTAAAATATTCCTACTCTGGAAAACAAATATTAAACCTGCCCAGTAATCTATGACAGCTGGGTTGAAATCTTGTACAAATTCCTTTGTTCTCCCCCTATTCCTTTGTGACCTCTTCTTCACACATAAGAACTCAAATATTTGTGGACTTGGGGTTACCATAGCAACTGAAAAAAAAAGTTAAAATGCCATTCTTACTGCTCTCTTTTAATTCAAAACCCTAAAAAGGTATACCCACTTGGATGTTACTTAATTAATAATCAGTAAGGAAAAGATACTGAAGCAGTAAACTTAAGCGATGTCGGAAAGTTCTGTTGACCAACATGGATTCTCTCCCCCTTAGGACCAGTTACAGCTGGAGTCAGAGAAAATACTTTTATCAGGTCCTTCGGGTATCCTGCAGAAAATCAGAAACAAAAATCAATTATTCTCCTTAGTGCCTGCATAAGTACTGGAAGTAAATCCCTCACTTGTATTTTTAAAAAGACGTTTTCTAGCCAGTTCTACCCAACTACAAAATTCCAAAAGATAGAGTTTTTACTATTCCACCCGCAGCAGGGAGATAAATTGGGGGTGTAGGGGGTTCAGGTGTGACTCGCTAACGCGGGGCAGCCTCAGGAGGGGGCGACTCTGCCCGGGTCGAGTCGCAGGGGGCGGACGGGAGCGGGGTCGGGGTGGCCGGGCGCTCGCGGGGCTTCCCTGGGCCCCGGCCGGTCGCAGCGCGCACGCACCGGCGCTCAGGCGAGGCGAGTGCGCGGCCGGGGCTGCAGCTGGCGCTGGCGACGCTTGCGCTGGCCGTTGACGAGCTTCTGCGCGATCTTGCGCTCGTGACCGCCGGGCACCGGCCGGTTGGTGCGCCGTTCCCGCTCGCGCCGCGTCCGGCCCTTGCTGCGCCCGGCCCCGGAGGCCGGGAAGTCGCGCAGGTAGTAGTAATCCAGGCAGTCGTAGAGCTCCTCCTCGGAGTTGACGGCCGGCCACGCCTCAGGTGGCGGCGGCTGGGCCTGAGCCTGGGCGCTGGGACCCGCAGGGTCCATCGCGCCGGGCCGCCCGCCCGCGCGTGCGCGCGCTTCCGAAGGACACCGCCCCGCGTTTCGATTGGCTCCGCCGGCGGGGGCGGGGCCTATGGTCGACGTCACAGAGCCGGATGGTGCCCCGCGTGAGGCCTCTGCTCTCCAGGCCCGGGAACCGTGACCCCTTTGGCCGCCGGGGCTTGTGCGCCACTGATGCGAGAGGGACATTTGGCAGAATCCGATCGAGCGCTTTGTTTATGTCGCTCAAAAATGAAAAACTATCCAAGTGTCAACAGTGAGGGACTGCTTAAAATGCGGGGCTGTGCATTCCTCCGGAGGACTTTTATCAGCAAAAAACATTTTGTTAGGCTGTTTAACGACATGAGTATGTAAAGTGAAAAATTAGCTTCTGAAGACATATCTCGGGTATCCCAGTAACGTGTTTTTAACACATCTGTCTATATAAAAAACTGAAAAGAAATTCATCAAAATGGTAAAAGTATTTCTGGCTGGTAGGGCCATACATACATTAGTTCTTTTTCCTTTCCACAATCCATGTTTTTTATGAGGAGTGTGAATTAATTGTATTAGCGAGCGATTCAGAAGGAAAAGGCACCCTGCCTGCTGCAAGACCCGGAGCCGCGCGCAATTTCGGATTATCCGCGGGTGCCCAAGTCCTCGAGTCGGGAGACGTTAAGCGCGATAACTTCAAGCGCCGGCAATTTGGGGCGACGGCCAAAAGTTGGGAGTGGCCGCGCCGAAGGGTGAGACGATCGACCAGCGCAAGCCAAGCGTCCCGCCCGCCGGTGCCGGCTGCGCCCGGCCCCTGGGCGTGGGGGGCAGGCTGCTCGACGAGAGCGGCGGAGGCGCGAGGAATCCGGCCGAGTGAACCGCGCTCAGAAAAGGCGGTCTACCTTCTCCCCGGGGGCGGCGCCACCGCGGAGCGGGAGTATTTACCCCCCGCGGCAGCCCAGGCTCTGCGGCGACTCCCAGGTCTAATTACCTAATTACCGCCTCCCTAGACGCTCTCAGGGAGCTATTGCGAAGAAGGCCTCTGTTTTGGTTTGGTTTAACTAGCACAGATAATTCTCTTCCCAGAAAAATTGCAGCTACTCCCTCGGGTATTTTCTTTTTAATGATCAAAATAATTCCCTATTTTAAAAAAACAAGAGGCCTTCTCAGATATTTGATCTTGCTTAGTTTCCGTCTGGGACCAGGTTGCCGATTTGAGTTATTTCTTCAGCACTCGGAAGCTGTATCCCTGGTGGGGCGAGGCCTACATACCACGCTCTGAGGGCAATTTTGATGGTTCCTTAAATGAACAAGTCCCAGGAGAGTGTTTTTAATAAAATACTGAGGGGATTTTCTCTTCCACTCGCATGTCTTACATCTGCTGTTGGGAAAGAGAAACTAGTATTTATTCCTATACCACTCTCCCATGCATTAACTCTTTTTAAAAAATCGCTTTAGGGGCCAGCCCCTGGTGTGGTGGTTAAATTCAGCACACTTCACTTTCGCAGCTCAGGTTCGGATCCTGGGCCTGGACCTACACCACTCCGTCAGCCATGCAGTGGCAGTGACCCACATACAAAATAGAGGAAGATTGGCACAGATGTTAGCTCAGGGCTAATCTTCCTCAAGCGAAAAAAAAAAGCGGGGTGGGGGGGGGGAGATTGGCAACAGATGTTAGCACAGGGTGAATCTTCCAGAAAAAAAAAATCTCTTTAGAGTTTGTCTTTATGAAAATATTCAGACATTCTCAGAAGTGAAAATAACAGAACAATGAACTCCCAAGTCCCATCCTCCAATTCAATAACAAGATCCTGTCACATTTGCTTTATGTATCCCTGTTTCCTTTACTGCAGCGTTTTAGATCAAATCACAGACCTTATGTCATTTTATCCCTATGTATCTCAAAATACAGCTCTAAAAAACTAGACATTTCTTATATAACCACAATGCCCAGATAAAAGCTGAAGGGGGAGGTCATTACCTCTAGATCTATCCTACAAGAAATGCTTCAGATTGAAATGACGCTAGACAGTAGCTTGAAGCCATATGAAGATATAAAGATCTCTGTTAAAGGTAAATGCATGGCCAAACCAGTATTGTTATAATTTTGGTTTATAACCCCACTTTTTATTTTCTTCAGGATTTAAGAGACAAATGCATGAGAATAATTATAAATCTATGTTAATGGGTACACAACACATAAAGATATAATTTGTGATATCAGTAACAAAGTGTGGGGGAGGGGACTGAGCTGTATAGGAGTGTTTTTTTGTGTGTGATTGAAGTCAAGTTGGTATCAATTCAAAATAGATTGTCAGGATGTTATATGCAATCCCCATGGTAACCACAAGGAAATAACTACAAGAAAATATCTATAGAACACACACAAAGGAAAGGAGAAGGGTATCGGAAGTATCATTCAAAAAAATCAACTGAACATAAAGGAAAGCAGTAATAAAGGAGACGAGGGACAAAAAAACTATAAGATATACAGAAAACAAATAACAAATAGCAAAAGTAAGTCCTTCCTTTCAGTAATTACTTTAAACATGAATGGATAAAACTCCCCAATCAAAAGGCATAGATTGGCAGAATGGATTTTTAAAAATGATTCAATTGTATCCTGTCTACAAGAGACTCATTTTAGATATAAGGACACAAATAGGTTGAAAATGAAAGGATGGAAAAAGAGATTCCATGTAAATGGTAACCAGAAGAGAGCTAGGGTGGCTATACTAATATGAGACAAGATAGACTTTAAGTCAATAACTGTTGCAAGAGACAAAGAAGGACATTATATTGATAAAAGGGTCAATTCATCAAGAAGATATAATAATTATATGTAGCAAATACCAGAGATCCAAAGAATACAAAGCAAACATATGATAGAATTAAACAGCTCTACAATAATAGTCAGAGGCATCAATACCCCACGATGGGTATTGATGGATAGAACAACCAGTCAGAAGATCAGTAAGAAAGTAGAAGACTTGAACAACACTGTAAACTGATTGAACCTAACAGCGTGTATAGAACACTTGAACCAACAACAGCATAATACACATTTTTCTCAAGTGCACATGGAACTTTCTCCAGGATAACCATATGTTAGGCCACAAAACAAGTCTTAATAAATTTAGAGATATTGAAATCAAACATAGTATCTTTTCTGATTACAGTGGAATAAAACTAGAAATCAATAACAGAAGGAAGACTGGAAAATCCACAAATATGTGGAAGTTAACTTACACACTCTTAAACAAATAATGGATCAAAGAAGAAATCACAAGAGAAATTAGAAAACACCTTGAGAAAAGCAAAAACATAAAGACAATATACCAAAACTTATGAGATGCAGCAAAAGCAGTGTTAAGAGGGAAATTTATAGCTGTAAATTGTTTACGTTAAAAAAAGATCTCAAATCAACAACCTAACTTTACACTTTAAGGAACTAGAAAAGGAAAAGCAAACTAACCCCAAAGCTAGCAGAAGGAAGGAAATATTAGAGATTAGAGTGGAGATAAACAAAAAAGAGAAATAGAAAAACAATTGGAAAAATAAAACCGGAAGTTTGTTCTTGGGAAAACATCAACAAAGTTAAGAAATATTTAGTTAAAATAAGTTAAGAAATATTTAGTTAAATTGACTACGAAAAGAAGAGAGGATTCAAACTACTAAAATCAGAAATTAAAATGGGGACATTACTACCAATCTTACAGAAATTAAAAAGATTATAAGAGAGTGCTATGAACAATTTTACACCACCAAATTGGGTAACCTAGATGAAACAGAAAAAATCGCTAGAAATACATGCCAACCAAGACTGAATCATGAAGAAATAAAAAGCTGAATAGATTTATAACTAGTAAGGAGAGTGAATCAGTAATCAAACTCCTCCCATCAAAGAAAAGCCCTTGACCAGATGGCTTCACTAGTGAATTCTATTAACCATTTAGGAAGAATCAACATCAATCCTTCTCAAACTCTTCCAAAAAACTGAAGAGGAAGGAACACATTTTAATTCATTCTATGAAGTCAGCATTACCCTCATACCAAAGAAAAAGGCACTGCAAGAAAAGAAAACTCCAGATCGATATCCCTTATGAACATTGATGCAAAAATCCTCAACAGAATACTGGCAAATGAAATTTAGTAGCATATTAACAGGATTATACACCAAGACCAAGTGGGATTTATTCTCAGAATGCAAGAATGGTTCAACATAAGAAAATCAATAAACTCCAGTTATAAAATAAATAAGTTATGGGGATATAATGTACAGCATGGTGACTATAGTTAATAATACCGTGTTGCATACTCACAAGTTGCTAAGATAGTAGATCTAAAAGTTCTCATCACAAGAAAAAAATTTTTTGTAATCGTGTATGGTGATGGATATTAATTAGACTTATTGTGGTGATCATTGCATTAGTATAAAATATCGAATAATTATGTTATACACCTGAAACTAATATAATGTTATATGTCAATTATACTTTAATAAAAGAAAACATGAGCAAAGCAATCAATTTAATACACCACGTTAACAGAATGGAGGGAAATAAGCCACATGATCATCTCAACTGATGCAGAAAAAGTGTTTGACAAGATTCACCACCCTTTCATGATAAAACACTCAACAAAGTAGGAATGGAAGGAAACTTCATCAACATAATAAAGGCCATAGGTGAAAAGCACACAGCTAATATCAATAATATCATACTCAATGCTAAAAGACCAAAACCTTCCCCCTAAGATCACCAACAAGACAAGCATGCCTCTTTTCACCACTTTTATTTAATAAAGTATTGGAAGTTCTAGCCAGGGCAATTAGTCAAGAAAAAGAAATAAAAGGCATATATATTGGAAAGGAAGAAGTAAAATTATCCCTGCTTACAGATGACATGATCCTATATGTAGAAAAGCCTGAAGATTCCACATATACACAAAAAACTGTTTAATAAGCAAATTCAGCAAAGTTACAGAATACAAAATCAATATTGAAAAATCAGTTGCATTCCTATATACAAACAATGAACAATCTGAAAAGAAAATTAAGAAAATTACCTTTACAATAGCATCAAAAAGAATAAAATACTTAGGAATAAACTTAGCCAAGGAGGGGAAAGGCTTGTACACTGACAACTACAAAACATTGCTGAAAAGATGAAAATGTAAATAAATGAAAGACAAGTTCATGGAGTGGAAGACTTAATATTGTTAAGATTTCCATACTACCTAACATGATCTATAGATTCAATGCAATTCCTATCAAAACCCACTGACTTTTTTTTTTTTTTCAGAAATAGAAAAAGCCCACCTTAAAATTCATATGGAATCTCAAGGGACCCCAAATAGCCAAAACAGTCTTGAAAAAGAATGAAGTTGGAGGACTCACACTTTCTGATTTCAAAACAAATTACAAAGCTATAGTAATCAAAACAGTGTGGTACCAGAATAAGGCAGACATATATTCCAATGGAATAGAATAGAGAGCCCAGAGAAAGCCCTTGCATGTATGGTCAAATGCTTTTCAATAGATGGTGCTGGGCCAACTGGATATCCACATGGGAAAGAATGAAGTTGGACCCTTGCCGTACATCATATACAAAAATTAACTCAAAGTGAATCAAAGACCTAAACATAAGAACTAAATCTATAAAACTCTTAGAGGCAAACCTAGGAGAAAAGCTTCACGATGTTGAATTTGGCAGTGATTTCTTGGATATGACACCCAAAGCACAGGCAACAAAAGAAAAAATAGATAAATTGGGCTTCATCAAATTGAAAACTTTTGTGCATCAAAGGATGCTATCAAGAGAGTGAAAAAGCAACCTACATAATGGGAGAAAATACTTGCAAATCATATATCTGATAAGGGATTAATATCCGGAATATATAAAGAACTCCTACTAGTCAACAACCAAAAAAATGAAAAACCCTAATTTTAAAATGGGCAGAGGACTTGAGTATACATTTCTCCATTCTGAACCTTTTTTGCCATGTTGATTTCTAGCCCCCTGTGGTACTTCAGCAGCTATGATAAACAGGATAGGGTCTGTGCCAGTTACCAATTTATTGTCTCTTGGCTCCAAATTCACCCTTCATTGCTTGCTGTGCAAAAATGGAGATGGACCATTTAAATATTTTTTTCTTTGCCAGCTGACGCAATGTTAAGCATTGTCAGCAGAGGACTAGGCAGAGTGACTGCAGGAGGAAGGGATTTTCCTTCTCATTCTGGTGAACTCTGTTAGCAGGCTTCTGCAGAGTGCATGGATTCCTCAGTGCCCAGCTCCTACAGTGCAGATGGCTTCTCCAGCACAAGGTTTCTGCAGCTGATATAGCTCCTCTAGAGCCCCACTCCTGCAGTGACAGTGGCCAGCAGCACCCAGCAGTTTCTCCCCTGAATGCCCCCCCTCCCCGACATTGATTGGCTTTGTAGTAGGGTGCTTCCAGTGAGATATGTCTCTATGAATGGCTTACCTTGGCACCCCCGAAGGTAGGTAGGTTTCCAGCAAATTTTGGAGGGCAAATTTCCAGCAAATACCATTAGCACAGCACCAGGTGACTTCTGTGCCATTCAATTACCCATCACCATGTCCTCTCCAACAAAGTCTAGATCTCAGCCCTGGTGCTCTACTTCAGCCTTCGAGGTGGTGGATGCAACTTGTATCTGCTGAGCCTATACTCTTTAGAGTTCTCTTTACTTTTTGTTAGCCAATCCCTCATTACTCAAATCCCCTCTTATTAAAATTAAAATTAAACTGTTAAAATTACTATGTGGCTTCCATCTCCCAATTTGACCCTGACTGATACAGGGTCCCTGCCCAACACCAACAAGGAAGAAGGACATCCAACCTCTCACCATCATACGATATAGTGTGCTAAACCAGCAGTGAGACAGAGTGCTGGTGGCAGTGGGTAAGAAGGTGCCTGGAGGGTCCGTGAGGATTAATGAGAGAATTAAGCTAAAAGGATGAGTAGGGGATCGAGGCGCTCCAAGTTCATCCTTAACGCCTCCTCTTGTCTTTCTCCCCACAATCACTTAATCTCTGAGCTATATCAGTTCTATCTCTCAAGTACGGTCCATGCTTTCCACCCCACTGCCACTTCTCAGGCCAGGCCACCGTCCTCTCTGGCTGGTTGATTACGAGGGCCTCTTTACTTCCAGGCTTGCTCACTTCAGCCTGTTCTCCACACTGAAGCCAGAGGGTTTCTTCTAAAAGGCAAATTTGGGTCAAAATGGTCCTCTATTAAAAATTGTTGGTGGCTGCCCTTTGCTGTTAGGACAAAATCTAAATTCCTTATTTGGACACAAAGCTTGGAAAGATCTATTCTCTGCTCACCTTCCCAGTTCTGTCTTGTGCCACCCCTCCCCATGTTCTTAGTCTCCAGCCACATGGAATGTCAGTTTCCTTAGGGACCTTCACAAGTACTGTTCCCTCTTCCAGGAAACCCTCTCCCTACCCCCACCCTTATCCTTTCCCTCTCATCTTTGCTTCCTTAGCTCATCCTTAGCCTCAACTAAGATATCTACTCCTCTAAGAAGCCTTCACACACCCCGCTTTCTGTGATCTGGCAAGGTGGTCCTTGTGTATGTCTCAGTCGCACCATGTACTTTTCCTCTCATAATGCTTATCACAGTCTGGTAATTGTCTGTTAACATATATGTCTCCTCTCTACGCTATAAGCTCCAGAAAGACAGAAACTCTTGTTCACCATTGTTTTCTCACCACCTGTTATAGTGCCTGGTATATATTAGGTGCTGAATAAATGTTTGTTGGGGGAAAAAAAGAATGAAAAAGCAAAGGTGACAGGGAGAATATGTGTGAAAGTGTGCCTTGTAAGCAGAGTATAGGGATATGGGTAGAAGTGGCTGGACTTGAGGGCAGGCTGTTGGAGGCCAGGTAGGGAAGGGCCCTGTTGTTCATGCTAAGCAGTTTGTACTGTAGAACGTAGGTTGAACATCCCACGTTGGCTGCTGTGACTGAACTGGCTTCCTGTTCATGCGTTTGGTTTGACCAGCACAGTTTTAAGAACCCTCAAATGCGAATGCCTTTCATTTTGCTCTACAGTTTGTAGGGAACACCAGTCCCTGCATTGCACAAGCCTCCTTCCCTCATTTAAGCTGGCTGCTTGCCCCACTGAGATCTGTGTTTGCTATCCTTGCAGATGGGTAGGAGGTAATTTAAGGAGGGAGAGGACTTAAAGAGGAGGATTTAAGATAGGAGTTCTAGAAAGATAGATAGATCCACCCTCGGTGGGGAGTGTGCTTTTGAGGGTTCCTTGGGAGAAGCGAATTTGTTTTATCGAAAGAGCCCTGGGAGCAAAGAGCCCTCAGAAACTCAGAGACATTGCCCGCATTTTGAACATCTTATACCTTCAGACTGCTAAGCTGGCCTGTGCTGGGCTGGGTCCACCCTTTCCTGTTTGCTTTCTGAAACATGAACTGCCCTGATGGAATCTGAAGTTAGAGCAGCAGTAGACCAACATTGACTCAGCAGCCTGCCATGTTGCAAGGCCTTGTGCCAGGAGCTGTGCGGGATGCAAAATGTAAGGGAAAGCTAGAGTATAGCATCTCCTGGGGGAAATGAAAGCCACAGACACACACAGTGTCCCATAGAGACAGTGGGCTGGTGCTTTGGCAGTGCTTTGTGGGAGAGGCTGTATCTCAATGAGGTCTCCACAATACAGAATGTGGCGTACAGTGTTGTAGGTCAAGAAACTCGAGTTTTTCATGTTTCCATCATAGGGCAGGGTCTTAGGGAAAGATTCTAACAGAACTCCTTGGTTTTTAAGCCATGTGTTCCATTTCTTAATTTACAAAGGGGAATTACCCCTGTATTAACCTCAAAATTCAGCTCTACTCTCCAAGGACTCCTTTTCCAGTGTAAAGGTTCTTGGGAAACTAAGCTGATGATCAGAAAGAGGCCATAAACAAGCTCGATGATTGACTCCTATCCCACAAAAGAACACACCTGTTCAATGACCAGAAGACCCTCTCCATTAGTCAAAGCTGTACAGGCTGGGATGAGTTTTTAACAATTTAATTCCCCTTTTACAAAACCCCACCTAGGCCCAAGATTCCCTTAAGAGCAAGTACTATCCTGTGCTTTCATGGCCATTCTTGCATTTCTGGGTTTTGCCAAGTGAAAGCTAAATGATATCCTATCAAGCCAGATGAACCAAGTTTCCCAGTAGCTGGAATAGAGAAAAATGATGGACAAATGTGTTCCATTCAGCACCCATAGCCCAGGCATGCTGACGTCCACGCCTGTGCCCCAGACACCACCCTGCACTGCGGGTAGCTCTGAGAAAAGGCTTTTGCTTTGTAAGTACCAACTGGCAGTAGTTCATGACAGTAAGTGAAGCAGGAAACACTTTATGAACAAACTCTCTGTTCCCAATTCCAGCATAAATTGGACTGGATAATCATTTTCATGCAGATTTCAATATGCCACAATCCTAACCACGTCTTCAAGTGAACAGAACAATTGCAGATAAAGAGTTGATCCTTTCAAATGGGCTTTCAAAAATTGCCTGTGGGCAGTGTTGGTAAAGTATGAGTTCTGATAATAGTGAACGAACAAAGCCTCACTTGAATTTATTAATTTCACTTTGTAATACTTGTTGATTTTGTAGTAGTTTTGGAGGTAATTGTAATTTTAAAAAAATTAATAGACTTTATTTTTAGTGCAGTTTTAGGTTTACAGAAAAATTGATTGGAAAGTACGGAGAGTTCCCACATACTGCCTTCTCTCACTGTTTCCCCTACATTTACATCTTGTATTAGTGTGGTACATTTGTTACAATTGATGAACCAATATCAATACATTATTATTAACTAAAGTCCAATAGTTTACATTAGAGGTCACTCTTTGTGTAGCACATTATATGTGTTTTGACAAATGTATAATGACATGTGTCCATCATTACTGTTTCATAGGGAATAGTTTCATTGCCCTAAAAATCCCCTGTACTCCTCCTATTTGTCCTTCTCTTCACCCCAACCTCTGGCAAAACTATAAAACTCGTGCAAGATAACATAGGTGAAAAATCTAGGTAAGCTTGGGCTTAATGACGACTTTTTAGATATAACACCAAAAGCATGATCCATGAAAGAAAAAATTGATGTTAGACTTCATTAAAATTAAAAACTTGTGCTCTGTGAAAGACGTTGCTAAAAGAATGAACAAAAAAGCCACAGACTGGGAGAAAATCTTTGCAAAACACATATTTGATAAACAACTGGTATCCAAAATATACAAAGAACTTTTTAAATTCAGCAGTAAGAAAACTAACAACCTGATTAAAAATGGGCAAAAGATCTGAACAGACATCTCACCAAAGAAGATATACAAATGGCAACTATGCATATGAATATATGCTCAACATCATAGGGAACTTCAAATTAAAGCAAAGAGATACCACTACACACCTATTAGAATGGCTGAATTTCAAAACGCTGATAACACCAAATGTTCGCAAGGATGTGGAGCAAAGGAACTCTCATTCATTGCTGGTGGAAGGTGAAATGGTACATAATGACATAATGAAATGTCATTATGGAAGACAGTATGGTGGTTTCTTACAAAACTAATTGTAATTTTTAAATTGGAAGTCAAATATATAACTTGTTTGAGGTAAATAGTGCCATAAGCAGATTTTCTTTAAAAGCCAATGCTTAAAAAGCAAGTAACAATAGAAGACAAAGTTTCTGGTATAAAACCAGCAGTATGAAATAATGCTGCATGAGTACCTGGATAATAAACCCATTTTGCAATAGCACAACTTTAAGTATATATTGTAGGTTCTCCATAGTTCAGGCAGAATTCAAACTCTACATTTCAACAACAGGCTGACTGTTCCTAAAGAAAACTATTTTTATAAAGACATAACCTAGGTGTTCTTTTATTTGACCAACTCCATCTAAGTTTAGACGTGTCGAAGGGCTTAGGTCAGTGATTTTCCAAGTGTGAGCAAAGGGAACCTACAAGGTGAAAACTTATTTGATAATGATATTAAAGATGTTATCTGCCCCTCACTCTTGTTCTCTCACTAGTGTAGAGTGGAATTTTCCAGAGGCTACATGAAGTGTGATATCACAACAAATTGAATGCTGATATGAGAATCCAGCTGTCTTTTGTTAAGCCAGACATTAAAGAGATAAGCAAAAATATAAAATGAGTCCACTTTTCTCACTAATTTTTTTTGTTTGGGAAAATATAGTTATTTTAAAAATATATTATTTATTTAAAAATATATTATTTATGTCAACATGTAATGGTTTTATTATTATTTTGTAAGGAATAAATAAATATTTTAAAATTCTATTTTAATTTTTAATATGGTAAATTTTAACAAATATAATTCATATAAACAAAAAGTCTTGGAGATCTTCAATAAAATTTAAAAATGTAAAGGGATGCTGAACCCAAAAACTTTGAGAACCATTAATTTAGTAAGCCACGTGCAACTTGCTACTTGATGTGTTTTCTAAAATAAGGTATTGGACAATGATAGTAAGAAAAAACATAGAGGAATAAGTCTTAATGACTATTCATGCATATTCATTTGACAGCAAGAACCTTTTACAAAGGAAAAAAAGGCAAATAAACATTTTTGTGTAAGAACTTCAACACATTTTGTACAACGTTCTCTCACTTTGCTGACATCATTTACATAAATTCTTCATAGTTTACTTGACTATCACTGTCAATATCTGCTTCTCTGATCAAGCTGCTTCTCTGATCTGCTTCTCTTCATCAATCCTCCTCATCTGTTAACTTTTCTCCGAGGTGTTTTATCATGTGATGTACTTCTGGTGCACTAAGATAGCCAGGTTATCCTTATTAAATACAGAAAATGCTTCTCCAGGGACCAGCCTGGTGGCGCAAGTGGTTAAGTGCACGTGCTCCGCTGTGGTGGCCCAGGGATCACTGGTTCAGATCCCGGGTGCGCACCGACCCCCTGCTTGGCAGGCCATGCTGTGGTGGCATCCCATATAAAGTGGAGGAAGATGGGCACGGATGTTAGCCCAGGGCCAGTCTTCCTCAGCAAAGAAAAAAAAAAAAGAGGACGATGGGCAGGTGTTAGCACAGGGCTGATCTCCTCACACACACAAAAAAAGAAAATGCTTCTCTAACTTCTTTACTCTGTGTCTTTCATTTTTCTTGCCGTCATTGTCAGAAAGTCCAGAAAGTCAATTGTACTATCTTCATCACCATTTGCTTCATTAATTTATCCTGAAACTTTGCTTCTATGGAATTTTGCCCGAGACCTCATCAGAGTTTCCAACATTTTGGTGTCCATTGTTGTCCTTGTGAAATAGTGGAAAGCTGCTTTGAGTTCTGCGATCCATTTTCCCTCCAGTTGGTCAACCATGCTGCCAGCGCTACTTGTCTTCAAGTGACAAATCATACAAACATTCAGCTCATTAGCTTCATTCAGACTTTCTGTAGCGCTATTTCTTTCTTTTTTGTGTGTGTGTGGTAAGGAAGATTGGCCCTGAGCTAACATCTCTTGCCAATCTTCCTCTTTTTTCTTGAGGAAGATTGTCCCTGAGCTAAGATCTGTGCCAATCCTCCTCCTCTTTGTATATGGGACGCCACCACAGCATGGCTTGATGAGTGGTGTGCAGGTCCATGCCCAGGATCCAAACCTGTGAACCCTGGGCCGCCAAAGCAGACCATGCATGCATTAACCACTACATAACCCGGCCGGCCCTGTAACGCTATTTTTTCTTTTTGTTTTTTTTGTGGTGAGGAAGATTAGCCCTGTGCTAACATCTGTCACCAATCCTCCTCTTTTTGCTGAGGAAGATTGGCCCTGGGCTAATATCCATGCCCATCTTTCTCTGTTTTGTATGTGGGACGCCTGCCACAGCATGGCTTGATAAGTGGTGCACAGGTCTGTGCCCGGGATCCGAACCTGTGAACCCCAGTCCACCAAAGCGGAGCACGTGAACTCAATCACTATGCCACCAGGCTGGCCCCCCTGTAACGCAATGTCTTAATATTTATATTTACATATATTTTAAGGTAAAATTTATATACAATAACATACAAAAAGCTTATGTATGCATTCATTGGGTTGTGACAAATACATTGGCGTATTTGACAGATGCATTGGTGCGCTGGTGACCACACCCATGAGAAAAAAGACGTCATTCTGGACAGTCAGGAACTGGCTCTGCACTATCAGGCTTTGGTATTCTCCTGTTTTTCATTGCTGAGTACACGTCTGCTGTATGAATATGCCATGCTTGTTTTATTCACTCACCTGTTGATGGACATTGGGTTATTTCCAATCTTTGGCTATTAAGAATAAAGATGGTATGAATAAAAAGACTTTGTACAAGTCTTTTTGTGGACATATATTTTCATTTTTCTCCTAGAAAATATCTAGGCGTGAAATTGCTGAGTCATATGGTGGGTGATATTTAACTCTACGATAAACTACCAAATTTTTCAAAAAGCGTTTTACCATTTTACAGTTTCCAACAATGTGTAAATGTTTCAGTTGCTCCACTTCCTTGCCAACAATTGGTAGGTGTTGTCATTGTTTCTAATGTTAGCCATTCTAGTGGGTAGGAAATGGTATCTCATGGGTTTAATTGGAATTTCCTTTTCAGAAAACATCATCCGTCATATGAAATTAATGCTGTTCATTTGAATTTTACTGGTTTTGTATAATTATATTTAATTTTAAAATTTGTTTTGGTTTTATACTTGTATGAAGAGCTATAATAATAAGGCATTTATATCTAGTTTTCCATTTGTACACATTTAAGTAGTATCATAATAAAAAATAATATAAGTCTACATTTGAAGGTCATAATTTTTCCTTTACAAGCTGTAAGTGCATCACTCAGGTTTAAACCACTAACCTAGCCCACATATGTCTGCTATTCTAGTCTTTGTCCAAATTTCAATAAGTTAATTCAGCTACAACTTTTTTTGCCCACATTTATGACTTGTTTCTAGTTACCTTATTTGGATTCATGTGTTTCTCAAGCCACCAATAAAATTTCAAAGAGTCTCCTAGGCTAGGTTTTTTTAATAGATATCTTTCATTGTGTTAACATTTACTGGTGTAATTCTTAGAATTTAACTTTATTCTTCATATTATGAGTGCCACAATTGAGTGTGTGACAAACTCAGTATAGCTCTAAACATCTCTTTACTAGGTTCTGAACATTTTGATAATATTAACTTTGGGAGATATATGTGACTTTTTAAATTTGGGCTTGAGGCTAGGTGAATATTGAGCTGAAATATTTTTTAAATTTATTTTTAAATTATAGATGGATATAGCAATATTATTGTTTCGAAAATACAAGAAAATATAAAGAATCACCCCTACTCTGATATCCTAACATGTCCATGATCATTTTGTATTTTCATTTTCAATATTTTAATACTATATATGTTTTATGTAGTTATACTCTAGGACACATTGTTGTCCATAGACTTGACAGTGATAATTTTTACTGATAATATATTTGTGTGTGTGTGTGTGTGAGGAAGATCAGCCCTGAGCTAACATCTATTGCCAATCTTCCTCCTATTTTTTTCCCCCAAAGCCCCAGTAGATAGTTGTATGTCATAGTTGCACATCCTGCTAGTTGCTGTATGTGGGACGCGGCCTCAGCACGGCTGGAGAAGCTGTGCGCCGCTGCGCCCGGATCCGAATCCGGGCTGCCAGTAGCAGAGCGCGCGCACTTAACCGCTAAGCCACGGGGCCAGCCCTGATAAATATTTTTAATTGAGTAGAATTACCATAATAATAATAATAAAAGCGATGGCTAACATGTACTGAGCTTTTACTGGGTGCCTGTAAATACCACAGATTGTTTAAATCCCCACAACAACTGTCCCTTATTTTACTTCACCACTCTATCTCAAATTGCTTCCAGATTTTCACTGTCTTTGTGCATATGACCTTTACTTTAGATTGAATTATCTCCAAAAATTATATTTCCAGAAGCGAAATTACTGTGTCATAGGACATGAAAATATACACAAATTGCCAAGCTTTATTCCTAAAGGCTTATATCAAATTTAAATTAATTAAAAATTAAATTAAAATTAATTAAAAATTAAAATTTGAACTATAGTACAAGTTATAGTAAAAGTGTCCATTTCAGTGCACCTTTGCCAGCATGGAGTGTTATAATTAAGGAGGTTATTTTTAGTTTGACTTTTTAATAGATAGAAGACCTCATCATTATTTTTACTTGTTTGTCAAAATTCAATATTTTTCCTTATGTTAGTTTATTAGCTCAATTTTTTCTAAATCATCTGTCCATGTTTTTCTCCATTTATTTATACAATTAATATATCTTTTGCCAGTTTGATGATCTATTTATTTATTAAATATTTTTTAAATTATAAAAATCGTAAATGCTTACTTTTAAATAAAGATGTGAAAATTTTCCTCCACTCCTTAGCTCCATACTCTTATTTTAAGAAATAATTACTGTTAACAATTTGGAGCATATTCTCCCAGATACACACTCACAAAGTGGATCTCACTTCATATTTTCACACTTTAATACATCATGGACATCTACGCTAATACCTACTGATCTACTTTAATCTTTTTCATGGTCATATAGTGTTTCATAATATGAATGTATCACAGTTTACTAACCAGCCCTTGTAGACATTTAGGCTCTTCTCAAATTTGCTATGAACTTTTTACGTAATTAAAAAGTAAACTTTTATCACATTTCCTGGTAACATTTTCCTCCCTAAGTTTTCCCCACAAGCCTTTCAATTTTGGTAACTTTTCACATACCATTAAAAACTTTTGTGTGTGTGTGTGAGAAAGATCAGCCCTGAGCTAACATCCATGCCAATCCTCCTCTGTTTTTGCTGAGGAGGACCGGCCCTGAGCTAACATCTATTGCCAATCCTCCTCCTTTTTTTCCCTTTTTCTCCCCAAAGCCCCAGTAGATAGTTGTATGTCATAGTTGCACATCCTTCTAGTTGCTGTATGTGGAACGCCGGCTCAGCATGGCCAGAGAAGTGGTGCGTCCATGCGCGCCCGGGATCCGAACCCGGGCCGCCAGTAGTGGAGCGCAAGCACTTAACCACTAAGCCATGGGGCCAGCCCCTAAAAACTTTTAAGTATTTATTTGTCTGTGTACTCCCTCTTTGTCTTCTTTTATCACTGAGCCGGCTCTATCCTGGGCTTCACAGTCTGGAAAGAAAGATTGACAAGGCAATATGCCATTCATGGGAGTAACTCAAGAATGATCAAATAACAGTGCATAAATCAAGTGCTATTGGAAACTGACTGGGAGAGTGAGAGAAAGCCCCACAGAGAAGATGACATTTAAACTGGCTCTTGAAAGGCAAGGAAAATATATATGGAGGCAGAGAGGAAATGGAATGGGGGGTGGAGGGAGCCAACCAGGCAGGGAAAACAGCACTGGAAAGGCCTAGACAATTAAGATGGCACAATTTGTTCAGGGAATGGTGGGTTAAGTGTGCCTGGAATGCTTTGGAAAGAGAGTAATGATAATAATTACAATAACATCAAGCATAATATTTCGTTAATCCTCACAAAAACCACAGCTAGGTGCCACAGTTATCCCTATTTTACAGATGAGGTGATTAACACTTAGGGATAATGTGTGATTTGCCCCAGTTCATACAGCTATTAAGACTGAGTCAAATTTAGGGTCTGGTCTGACTTTAGAGCTTGCTTTGCACCAGGCACTGCCTCTCTTGTGCAGTCAAGGGGTAGATAGGTCAGATGGAGGAGGGATTTGTATGCAATATTGAGATTGGACTTTTTCTTAGAGACCACAGGGATCCATCAAAGATTTTGAAGGGGTAGAGGGGCAACCAAATCTGCTGTTTAGAAAGATAACTTTGGTGGCAGCATGGACAATGGATTGGAGGGGAAGAGAAAGAAGCAGGAAGGAGGGAGAGAGAGAAACAGAGAGGAAGGGAGGAAAATGGATGGTTACTATTTACTAAGTTTTTAATTTTTTATTTATTTATTGATTTTTCCCCCAAAGCCCCAGTAGATAGTTGTATGTCGTAGCTGTACATCCTTCTAGTTGCTGTATGTGGGACGCGGCCTCAGCATGGCCGGAGAAGCGGTGCGTCGGTGCACGCCCGGGATCCGAACCCAGGCCGCCAGCAGCAGAGCGCGCGCACTTAACTGCTAAGCCACGGGGTCGGCCCTGTTTACTAAGTTTTTAATAATTGTCACATACTGGACCCCACAATTTCAGTTGCGATAGCCCAGATGTTGAAAGTGGAATGGAAGAGAAAGCATCCAGAGAGTCTTAGAAGGTAAAATCAATAAGGCTTGTGATGACTGGTTTGATGTGGATGATGAAAGAGTAGGAGGTCTTGATGAGAAAAAAGGAATCTGTTTCATATGTGCATATAATGAGTCTAGCTGGGGAGCTGTTGTCTTGGAGGTACATGGCATCTGTCTGGTTAAGATTAGAAAGCATCTGGAAATGAGTGTGGTGCTCCAGAAGGAGTGCAGCCCTGCTGACACTTTGATTTTAGTCCTATAAGACCTAGTTTGGATTTGTGACCACCAGAACTGTAAGATAATTTGTGTTGCTTTAAGCCACTAAGTTTATGTTAATGTGTTACAGCAGCAATTGGAAATTAATGGTGGGAACAGGCACAGGTAGCAATATAAAATAGAGTGGTCAGAGTTTGCCTCATTAATGTGAAAATTAAGCAAAGGCTTGAAGGAGATGAAGGAGTCTGCCAAGTGGCTAACTGGGGGAAAAGCATTTCAGGCAGAAGGAACAGAATAAAGGCCCTAAGAGGGAGCTGTCTGGTGTGTCTGAGGCTCAGGAAGGAGGCCAGTAGAGCAGAGAGAGAAGTAGGGGAGGAGGCCAGAGAGTTGTCCAGCTGGGGTCACTGCAGATTACGTGAGCCCTTGGTGGTCATTGCCAGGACTTTGGCTTTTACTCTGACTGAGATGGAAATCACGAGAGGGTTCTGAGCAGGAGGTGATAAGATCTGTGTCCTGATTTAAAAAGATCCTCTGGCTGCTGAGTTGAAAAGAGACTGCAGGAAGATTTGAGTAGCAGCAGAGAGACCAAGGTGTAGCAACGTCTGGGTGGGAGATGACAGTGGTTTTGACCAGGGCCATAGCAGTGGTGAGAAGTGGTCAGATCCTAGAAACATTTTGAAGATCATCAACAGGATTTCCTGACAGACTGGACGTGGGATGTGAGGAAAGACAGAGGTCAAGGTTGAGTTTTATTCTTGTGGAATTCTTAAATGATTTTTAAAAATAACACTGCCTTGGGGCCAGCCTGGTGGTGTAGCGGTTAAGTGCGCTTGCTCCACTGCTGACGGCCCAGATTCGGATCCCGGGCGCGCACTGACACACCGCTTCTCCGGCCCATGCATCCCACATAAAGTGGAGGAAGATGGGCACAGATGTTAGCTCTGGGCCAGTCTTCCTCAGCAAAAAGAGGAGGATTGGCCTGGGTGTTAGCTCAGGGCTGATCTTCCTCACAAAAAAATAAATAAATAAATAAAAATAAAAATAACACTGCTTTACCAATCCTACCAAATATGGGAAGCTAGATTAAAGACATTTCAAGTCAGACCAGTCCATCTTTGGTTATACAGCTCTTGCAACACCCCAGCCATGCAATCGAGTTTGTGTTGCTAGGATAAGGGACCCATGCACAAACATTGCCCATCTAATCAGTTTTTTTCCATCTATTAATCAAGTTGATTTCATCATTCTTGATAGTCTTATATACACGTTGGGGCTGGCCCCGTGGCTTAGCAGTTAAGTGCACGCGCTCCGCTGCCGGCGGCCCGGGTTGGGATCCCCGCGCGCACCGACGCACCGCTTCTGTGGCCATGCTGAGGCCGCGTCCCACAAGCAGCAGCTAGAAGGATGTGCAGCTATGACATACAACTATCTACTGGGGCTTTGGGGGAAAAATAAATAAATAAAAATTAAAAAAAAATTTTATATACACGTGGTTTTTTCTAATTCTTTTAATAGCTTGTAACATCTTATTGGTTTCTTCATTAATTAATTTTTTCCCTAATCAGTTTTGATTAATGAGGAAATGAAATTATGTTGTTTGCACACTTTATCCAAGATTGGTGTCATACTGGCTAAATCAAATCAGTACTTGAGCAAATGTGAAATTAGAGCTTCTTTAGCATGGAACATTCTGCGTGTCTTTGAAGAAGATGCCATTTTTTAAAATAGTCTTTAATAAACAGCTGCTATCATTTCAGACTACTTGCTATCTAGGCACTTTGAATTTTTTTCATTAGAAGACACATAAAAAAAGTAGACTACTGGAATTTGTAATGGATTTAGCATTCATAGTTTGACTCTACGTGACTGTGCTCCAGAGTTGTAATTTTACTGGTGAAGTTTCAGAAGCCACTTAGCTAGTGATTGAGCCTAACCAGCCACCCAGCATCACATCTCAGTACTCTTTTGTTCTCTACTCCTCCTCAAACCTGCTCACACTCACAAAGTGATAAAAACTTACTTTGCTTTTTTTTTTTTCTTGGTGAGGAAGATTAGCCCTGAGCTAACATCCGTTGCCAATCCTCCTCTTTTTGCTGAGGAGGATTGGCCCTGGGCTAACATCTGTGCCCATCTTCCTCTACTTTATATGGGATGCCGCCGCAGCGTGGCTTGACAAGTGGTGCGTCGGTTCACGCCCAGGATCCGAACCTGCGAACCCCAGGCCCCCGAAGTGGAGCGTGTGAACTTAACTGCTACACCACCGGGCCAGCCCTGGCTTTGCTTTTTTATAACAGCTTTATTGAGAGGTAATTCACATACCATACAATTCACTTATTCAAAGTGTACAATTCAGTAGTTTTTAGAATATTCCTAGTTGTGCATCCACCCACAATCAATTTTAGGACCTTTTCATCACTCTATAAAGCAACCCGCACCCCTGGGCCATTGTCTCCTTTTTCCCGCACTCACCTGCGCCCTACCTTAGGCAACCACTAACTTACTTTCTGTCTCCATAGATCTGCCCAATCTGGATGTTTTAAATAAATGGAATTGTACAGTATGTGGTCTTTTGTGATTGGCTACTTTCACTTAGCATAATGTTTTCAGGGTTCATCCATGTTATATAGCATGTATCACTATTTCATTCCTTTTATGGCTGAATAATATTCTGTTGTATGTTTATTTATTCATCAGTTGATGGACATTTGGTTTCTTTCCACTTTTTAGCTACTACGAAAAATGCTGCTATGAATATTCACATGCAAGTTTTTGTGCGGATGTATATTTTCCTTTCTCTTGGGTATGTACCTAGGAGTGGAATTGTTGCATCATATGATGACTGTATATTTAACCTTTGGAAAAACTGCCAGACTGTTTTCCAAAGCAGCGGCACCATTTTGTGTCCCCACCAGCAATGTATGAGGGTTCCAATTCCTCCACATCCTCACCAAAGTTTGTTATTATCTGTCTTTTTTATTATAGTAATCCTAGTGATGTGAAGTGATAAAACATAATTCTCAATGAAAAATGGCCTGAAATGAAAGTCAGTGCTAGATCTGGTGACTGAAGTTAAGGAAAAGCTAAGAAGCATCTAATCATCTTTAGCCAGAAGGCTATTTTATAATTGACTTTCCAGTCCTGTATGGATAGGAATCATTAAGAGTCTGAAGGCTAACTTAAAATTTTCTACTAAACTGTACACTAAAGTGGTATTCATGAATTTGGGAATCTGTGAAGGTCACAGGACTAGACTTGTGAATGTCAAGAGGCTATTCTAGGTTACAATACCAAATTTGCCTTGTCACAGAGACAGTATTCTAAAAATCTCGCCATTAACTATCACCTCGCTTCAGTGGCGGGGTAATCACTGAGCTATCCATGTGTGCTTTGGTCTCACTGCCATAGGAGACTCAAATGAAGGTGAGATATGTTTACATTCTTTGCTTCGCCATCCAAGAAGCCTCTGTGTTCTGAGTCTAGGCTCCCCTTCCTTAGAGGGTTCCTGATGGCTTTTATGTTGCAAAGCTGGGGAAAGCGGGAGTGCTGGTAGGGTTCCCACACAAAATACAGGATGCCGAGTAAAATTTGTATTTTAGGAGCCAGCCTGGTGGCATAGTGGTTAAGTTCGCTCACTCTGTTTCGGCAGCCTGGGGTTCGCAGGTTTGGGACCTACGCACTGCTCATCAAGCCATGCTGTGGTGGCATCCCACATACAAAGTAGAGGAGGATGGGCACAGATGTTAGCTTAGAGCTAATCTTCCTCAGCAAAAAGAGGAGGATTGGCAATGGATGTTAGCTCAGAGCCAGTCTTCCTCACACATACACAAATTGTATTTTAGATAAATAACCAATAATTTTTTAGTGTAAGGACTCCCTCCACGCCCAATTACTTGTAATTTATCTGACATTCAGATTTAGCTGGGCATCCTATATTTAGATTTGCTCAATTTGACAACCCTAGGTGGAGGGTAAAAGTTTTAGAGCCGGGAGCCCTTACCCTATTTCCCCACCAATAAGGCTTTTATTTGGGGGAGTTCAGATCAGTTCAAAGAGACTGTACCGACGATGAAGGAAATGCAGCTGGCAACCTCCAGAGGGGGAGTATTGGAGATGGCCTCTGGGGTTGGATTTAGTGAGGGTCTGGGGCCTGTGCTTTACTGCCATGTGGCTCCTGAGAAAGTCCAGTCCACGCCTGGAGCTGGCAGTGGGGTGGGTGTTGTGGAAACTGAACACGGTGTGGTGGCTGGGGAGTCACACTGCCCAAACCCCTGCCGGATAATCCTAGACTGCTGTATGACCCAAGAGAGGGAGCAACAGGGGCAAATGGGATTTATCTGATGCATTTAAAGAGCTTAGGTCATGTCAGTGATTGGCTTAAAATAAGTGCTCTACAAGTGGTAGCTCCCTTTCAGGACAAGCGGAGTAATGAGATGTTTCTTGAATTTCCATGGCATGCATCAAAATAATACTCAATGTACTTCTATCAAAGAGGTTTCTTTAGGTCTCTCCTTTTCTGAGCCTCCATAGGTTTTCCTCTCTTAGACCGTATCTACTTTGCATCAGGCATAGCAGACACAAAATCTCTGTAGTATCAATTTCACTGTCCAGATTACAGAAAAATACATGTTATTTGAGCACCACAGGAATATCATAGTACTGTCCACAGATGGTTTCAGCCCAAGTTTTTTAAGCATTGTTCAGTACAATACTTTAGTACAGCTGAGATGTTTGGAGAGTCCCTTGGAGGTTTGTGATAAAGGAATGTGACCTGTATCTTTCAGGTTACTAAACCTAATCACTAAATGATTATTAATTCAAGTCATTTCTAAACCTCTAGGTATATGTGTGATTTCAAACATGGCAGATCTTTAAGGTAGAATGTGAAGAGTGGAGACAGAATGCTTTTTCTCTGCCACGAATGAACCTGCCAAACACATGACCTAGAGAACTTCATTTAGCCTCTCTGAGCTACAGTTTCTCATTTGGGCTCAGAGTTAAATATTACCTTAGTAATATTTAACCTTAACTTAGGTAATATTTAACCTTAACTAAGGTAATATTTAACCTTTCCAGTGTAAAGAGAATGGTATTTGCTATCCAAAGACCTGGATTTGCCATTTATTAGCTGTGCGACCTTGGGCAAATTACAAAACCTCTTTGAACCTCTGACTTCTCGCCTGTAAAATGGGGATAATAATACTTCGCAGGTTGTTCTAAGGGCCAAATAAACCAATATGTAAGATAATATTTTCCAATAAACCATAAAGTAATAAATTAATGCAGAGGTATCAATTTTTTTTTAAAAAGTAGCTAATCATAAAACAAAACAAAATAAAACACAGTTTTGATTTGTGTTTTTGGTTTCTTCAGAATTCACAAAAACAGGAAAACTATAAATGTACTTACTTGGCCTTTATAGCAACAAGCACAGGGCTTAAAATATTAATGATTTTGTAATATATAGAGCAGTGCACTCTGGGGATGCTTGGCCATGATGTTTAGAGCTCATCAGCTCTGATATGGAGGAGCATTGAGCCAACACCAGGGAGCAGCTGCGTTATTGGTTTCCAGCAGGGCACAAAACACAGCACATCAGGTGGTTATGAAACACTTTGATTCTTTGGACCTAAAAAAATCATACTTCTCATTGGGGACAATCCCTAAAGACTCAAATCACATATGACAATTTTGATGGACTCTATTGGGAAGGGGGAAAATTTTAGGTAAAAAGAAGACTCCACTCAACTGTTCCATGACCTGACCCTAGGATTCTTTAAAAGCTGCAGTGGGACCAGGGGGCGAGTCCCAAGGGTCATTAGACTGTGTGTGTTTGTGCTGGGTGTGATTACGTGATATTGTATCTGTTTGGGATATATCATCATTAGTTAATTTATTGACTTCTTTGTGCCAGAAGCTGGAAACACAGTTAAGCAGGATTGATCTTGACCTCAACTAGCTCACAGTATGGTGGAGGAGAAGGATACAAAAACAAATACTATACTTACAACTCAAGGTGTTAACAGCATAAATCTGGATTTTGCCACTTTCATTTACTCTTTATGAGCCCCGATTTTCTCATCTATGAAATGGGGGTAATAACACCTCCCTTGCAGTATATGCACTGCAGTATATGCCTGGCTCCTAATACGTCCTTGTGCGCCTCCCCAATACAGACAATGGCTTGGTGATTGACGAAGGTGGTGCCCTCTCTCTGAGGGACCGATTCTATGTGGTCCTTTCAGGTTGCAAAGAAGAGCTGGGCAACCTGAAGACCTGGGAGGCTTTCTGTAAGGAATTCTAGTCTCCAGCCAGCTACTCTTTTGTTCTTGGGGTCTTTACCTCTCTTTCTACTTTCCATCATTAATCTTTCTTTGGGTTTTGACTGGATTCATTAGTCACCATCCAATATGGAAGACCCACAGTTGGGAAGACTCAGTTGGATGGAGGAGGACCCACTCTCCAATACAGAAGTCTCACCCATAGGTGAGGTACTAGCCCAATGAAGTCTGTCCAGGGTAGCCAGACTAATTATTTTCAAAGCCCAAAATGAACCAAGGCTGCTATTTTTCAAAAAGTGCAATAGGGGACAGTGTAAATGGATTGTAAGCTTCTGGCTGTAAGACACAGACATGAGAACTGATCAGTTTGTAGTTTTGGGGACACTCACAATAGCTACCAGGAATTGCTCCCATACAATGTGCTTTACACATTCCCTCATGTTATCCTCACAGCAGCCCAAGGAGGGTGGGAATTATTACACTTAACAGAAGAGATAATTGAGGCTTACAGAGCTTAATGAAGTTGTGTCAATGCTAGAACCAGGATGTGATGAAGTAAGCCCTGTTGGACTCTCAAGCCCCTGCGATGTCATGGGGGCTTTCCCCTCCAGGACCAACACAGGAAACTTTTTCTGAAGTCAGGACCAGCACTGGATATATTTCTCATTTCTTGCTGGTATATTTTATCTTTAGGACACTCAGGGAACTGCTTATTTTGTTCCCTTCTTCACAATGGCTAATGGAAAGCTTCGAGTCAAAACTGTGGTCCTCCATACAGAGTGTAAAGGAATTTGTGGCATGGATTTTGTGTGCTAACTTCACTCCTAGTCTCCTTTGTACTCGCTTACCCTTATTTTCTCCTTTTAGCATCACCTCACCCCACCTTAGCTTGTTGTATCCTGACATGTTGTGTATCTTCATGAGCCACCTTAAGTCCTTTCTGATTCAAAGCTGCGCATAAGCAAATAAATAATTCCTAATAGGTACTTATTACATCATGATGACGATTATGATCTCAACAGCTTCCACGTGTAGTTCTCTGAGCAACCCATTTCCGTGCCACACCCTGAGTCATGCCTTCCAATGGAACTGCCCCTCCACCCCAGCCTTGAACTCTAATATCTTATTTTCTAGCTCTCCCTTCCTCTCTGACTCCTTTATCCTACCTACCCTTCAACCTCCTTGACTTGGCCCATTAGACCCCTTTTGGTTTCCCTTTCCTAACCAAACCTCACCTCATGAGCCACCACTCTTCCCTTCCTTGGTCTTCCTGAGTCCCCTGCTCTGGAGATTCCCAATCCTGGATCAGATCACCTACATGCCTTCCTTGGGCAACCTACGGTGGCTGAGAAAAACACAGACAGGAGCATCAGCCAACCTTCCAGCCTCTGTGCTTCCCTGGCCTGTTCAGAGAGCCTTCCCTGGGTCCCTGGTCAGCTATCTCTCCCATTACTCATATGGCCTATATTGAACGGCCTCCATTTCTCTCGAGTTCCCCTGCAGTGGGCATTTTTCCATTGGCATATCTTATCCCTTTGGCCACAATGATGGGTTCAAGAATGAGCATGGGCCCGGCTTGGTCCAGTGAGAGAGCTTGGCTCCTGAACCAGACTCTCTTCCTAGACAGCTCGTATGAGGTCCAGCTGCTGCAGCTGTGGAGGTTTGGCTGGCTGTGTGTATGTGGGGCGTGGCAGGGGTCATCACCATGAGGGGCCTGAGGATGAACGAAGCCAGCATTGTAGAAGGCAGAGTGGAGAGATGGAGACAAAAGGCACTTTGAACCACTGAGCAGTCCTTGCTTCTTGGTTGCTAGGCCAATTCATCCTCGTTTTGTAAATTGGGTTTTCTGCCATTGCAATTGTACAACTCCTAACTGAGGAATCACTCTCCAGTCGATGCCCTTGTGTCCTGTTTCGTAGAGTAGGAACTGCTCAAGTTAACTCTTTGCTTCTAGCCTAAAGAAAAAAATTGGTACTGTTCTATTCTGCCCAAGAATAATCTTTGTATCTATACTGGTAGAACCTGCCCAATCCCTCCTCCATTCAGTTCAATGAACTCTACAAGTCTATCAGTAGAATGTGAGCCTGTTTTGTTCTTTGCTAATGCCAATGCCTAAACAGTACCTGACACAGAGTAGGAGTTCTATACATATTTGTTGAATGAGTGAGTAACTGCATTAGTTTCTTATTTGGCAGTGTAAAACAACACAGATTTATTATGTTACAGTTCTGGAGATCAGCAGTCCAAAAAGGATCTTGCTGGGTTAAAAGCAAGGTGTTGGCTGGGCTGCATTCTTTTCTGGAAGCTCTAGGAAAGAATCTGTTTTCTCTCCTTTTGCGCTTCCAAAGGCTGCCAGCATTCTTGGCTTGTGGCCCACTTCCATCTTTAAAGCGAGCAATACTAATCGAGTTTTTCTTATGTCGCCATCTCTCTGGTTCTGCCTCTTCTGCCTCTCCCTTCCACATTTAAAGGACCCTTGTAATTACTTCGGGCCCACCTGGATAAGATTATCCACTAGGATAATCTTATTTTAAGGACAGCTGATTAGCAACCTTAATTCCAGCTGCACACTTAATTCCCCTTTCCTGTGTAACATAACATAGTTACATGGGGATTAGGACATGATATCTTTGGTGGGGGGCCATTATTCTGTCTACCACAGTGACTGTTTTTGTTGCTGACAAGGCCAAGTGCTGAGCTCAGCACTGGGAAATTAAGCATGAATAATATGTGCTCCCTAATCTCCATTCATTCATGGGAGGAGCACCTCACCTAAGTTTGGGGAATCAGGGTGGGCTTCCAGGAGGAGGTGATGTCAAAGCTGACAAGTGTCAGATGAGCAGAAGCTAGCCCAGTTGAGACTAGGGATTTAAGGAGAATGTTCCAAGCAGAGGGGATAACACACTCCAGAGGCTCCCTGAAGAGAGAGCTTGGGGCATTTAGGGGAAGAAGAGATTCCATAGGGCTAGACAGGAGATAAAATGGAGAGGGGAAAACAGTGATGCTACTTTGTGAGGTAGGACAGAGCAAGGACTATTATCCAGAAGGCAAGGAGAAGCTATTTAAACGGGGCAGTGACATGATCAGATTCATGGAGTGGAGACATCACTCAGGCTGCTGTGCAGAGAAGGCACCGATGGGAGAGACAGCTTGGTGGAAGTGCTGGGGACCCAAAGCAGCTGAGAGGCAGTGGAGACGGAGAGGATGAGTGAGTGTAGGAGATCCTGAGGAGACAGAACCATGAGGGTTAGTGAATGCAGTTAAAGGTAATGCCTGGGTTTCTGTTTGGGCAACAGGTGCTTCTGTGTGTGCTTTTCACAGACACAGAAATGCAGAAACAGGGTCATGTTTAGGAGAGAGTTGTAATAAGAGACTTTTTGGACATGTTAAATTTGAAACACTGTGGTCATTCTAGTGTGGATTCTAGCAGACTGATAAATATGCAAGTTTAGAGGCTCAGAAGCGTATAAGATGGAGATGCGTGTTTTGGTGTGATCATCAAATTAATGAAAGCCATGTGAGGGGATGACTTCACCCAGGGAGAGGGCGTGGAGTGAAAAGAAGTCATAGGGTAAGGAGCACAAACACTGGAGGGGCTGGAAAGGCAGGGGAGGCCTCCTGTAGCTGGGGAAGCCTTCTTTGCTTCTTCCTTTTCCACTTCCTTGCTTCCTTCCGCTTCCTCCTTTCCTTTCTTCCATTCGAATTCAGTCCCAAATTAGACTTGACAAGCCCAAATGAGGTGGGAATGGTGGCTTATGTGAGGACAGCACAGGAGTGGGGTGGCAGGAGCAGCGATTGGCCACTTACAAGGGATTGAGCAGATAGAGACATATATATATATGTCCAAAAGATCCTTGAGAAATGACTAATTTCAGACAAGGCTTGGGCAGAGAATGTATAAAATGGACCCGGAAAATTTTGTTGTGAAGAAAATATTCAAATAATGATGGGAACATGTCAAAAGACACAGAAGGACAGGGCCGGGCCGGTGGCGCAAGCTCCGCTGTGACAGCCCGGAGTTCGCCAGTTCGGATCCTGGGGGCGCGCCAACGCATCGCTTGTTAAGCCATGCTGTGGCAGTGTCCCATATAAAGTGGAGGAAGATGGGCACAGATGTTAGCCCAGGGCCAGTCTTCCTCAGCAAAAAAGGAGAGGACTGGCATTGGATGTTAGCTCAGTGCTGGTCTTCCTCACAAAATAAATAAATAAATAAAAGACACAGAAGGTAAGTTGAAGGAGCTTCCACTTGCCAAATCTGTGACAGTTTGACCATCAGATTAAATCACGGTAATAATTGGTTAAAATCAATTGAAAAATATAGGAATTCGTGAGTCCACACAGATCTAAATAATGAACAAAAATGGGGAGAAGAGAAACTCTTCTTTATGTAATAGAATGTAAATTAACAAATGCAAAAATAACCAAGAGGGGCTGGAGATAGGAGGGAGTTGAAGAAATAGAGTGGAAACCAAAAGAAAGAAATGTGTGAGGAGGGTGTGGTCAACAATGTTGACTGGTATTGACGGGACAAGCAAGGTAAATTCTAGAAAGGGTCTGATGGATTCAAGCCCTTGGAGGTCATTGGTGAGAATCAGACTGAGCAGGTTGAGGAGGGAACGGGAAGTGAGAAGGTGAAAACAGGGAGCACAGACAACTCGCTGAAGAAATCTGGCTATGAAGGAGTGGAAAGAAAGGGGTAGCCGCAGGGGAACACATTGAGTTTAGCGAGGGCTTTTTAAAATGGAATAAATGTGAGTAGTTTAAATGCTAATGGGAAGGAACTAAAAAAAGAAGGACGGGTTCAAGATACAGGAAAGCGGGAAGAAAGTTGATAAGTGAGGTTCCAGAGGAGGCTGGAGGAGAGGCATCCCCCAGGTGGGGGATTAGCACTTTCTTTATAACCTGAGGGAAAGAGGAAAAGTGGACTACAGGATGGTATGTAGAGCAGGGACAAAACATTGAGGGAGTTTCTGTAATGGTTTCTGAGTTTTTGTGAAATAGGAGATGGGGTTATTGTCCGCAAGTGAGGGGCAGATGCCTGGGGTTAGGGACGTGAAGAACACAGAGAAGCATCCGGGGAACATAGGAGATAAAAAGCTGGCTCAAGACACGCAGACAACTCCTTGGAAGCAGCAAGGGTTCAGTGGAGGGTGGCAGTCATGAAGTTACAGTTGACCCTAACCTGTGGTCACAGGGCCCTTTCTCCTGTCCCTCTCAGATTGGGTCTGCAAACCTGGAGGGGCCAGCTTCCTTTTCTTTCTTTCCACTCTCCCTTTCTTCTTTCTTCCCTTCTTTCCTTGGCAGGTGGAAATGATGTATCATATACCAGTTATCAATTGATTGCCTCTGAGCTCCAAATCCACCCTTCATGGCCTGCTCTGCAAACGTGGAGATGGGTCCTTTAAATGTTTCCTTTGCCAGCTGACACAATATGAAACATTGTCAGTAGAGGGCACTGGAGAGACATTGCAAGAGGAAGGAGCTTTTCTTGCTGGTTCTGGTGTACTCATCTCCACAGGCACATAGCTTCTCAGCACCAGGCTCCTGCAGTGCGTGATGGTTAGCAGCACCTAGTGGCCAGCAGCTTTCCCCATCGCCTCTCCTGGGTGTTTTGTAGTAGAGTGCCTCCAGTGAGTCATCTCTTCATTAACAGCTTAATCTAGGACCTTGAAAGGTAGACTTCCAGCAAGTTCCAGAGGGGAGATTTCTAGCATGTTCCACCTGTGCTGCACCACAACGATTTCTCTGCCTTTCAATTTCTCCTGACTGTGCCCCCTCCAAGGAGGTCTGGATCTCAGCCCTGGAGAGGGGGAGGAGTCCCTTCCTTGGGCACTCTATCTCAACCTAGGGATACCCTTTATATCTGCTAATCTTATATTCTTTTGAGTTCTCTCTACTTTTCAGTCTCCTGTTACTCTGATCCTCTCCTATAATAATTCTTTATATTAAACTTTACCTGTTCAACTTCTGTGTGGTTTATATCTTCTGATTGGACCTTGACAGATACAGAATTGGTACCAGGAGATAGACCCACAAAGGTGGGATTTGGGGATGGGTTTGGTCATGCTTTTGGCCTTGAGTGCAGTGCTGAGCTCCTTGTCAATGGAAAATGGGATGCTGGTAATTTATGACATGAAGTCACATCACAATTAATCAAACTACCACTTGTTTATTGTGATGAAATGCCAACTGAAGCATGTGCCTTGGAGACTAAGTGGCTACTGCACTTGACAGTTACGACAGTAATGATGACTATGAAGACTGTGGTGTGAGATGGATTCTTCTGAGTGCACTTGAGCACTTACAGAGAGGAAAACAACAAGCTCAGGTCTTTACCTCTCAGCTTAAGTCATGGTTGAAGAACCTGTGAGTTGCTGTGATAGGCCTAAAAGAAGCTCTTACTTCTTATATCCATAGGGCTGACGTTGTTGAAAATCAAACACAAATTTGACTATGTGGGTTGCTAAATTACAACAAGAGTGGAATTCACAGTCTCACCAGTTTCTCATGTGAAAGTTAGGGCATTAATTGGTAAAGAATGGGATCCTAAAACTTGGAATGGGAACATATATTAGAGCCCGGGTGAAACTGACAATTTCTCATGGAAGGTGAGAGGCCAAAGGGGTGGATTATGCCAGTTATTAGTTAATTGTTTCTCAGCTCCAAATCCATCCTTCATTGCCTGCTCTGCAAAAATAAAGATGGGTCCTTTAAATATGTTTTCTTTGCCAGCTAGTATGATGTCCAGCTTTGCCAGTAGAGGGTAACTGGGGGGACATTGCAGGAGGAAGAAGTTTTCCTTCCTGCTTCTGATGTGCTTCTGTCAGCAGACTTCTATGACACGGGCAGCTTCTCCAGTACCCAGCTCTTGCTTCGTGGGTAGCTTCCTTTTCCTGGATGTTGGATCTACTCAGTCACATAGGCTAGAAACCTGCCTATGTGAGTCATACGAAACTTCTCTGTTTCCCCTGATCTCCTATATGTTGATCACCAGGTCAAGTCAATTCTGTCTGCTGCATATTTCTCATCCTCCCTTCCTGCCGCCCCCCCACCCCTACCCCACTCTCCATTCCCACCCCACTGCTTCAGTTAAAACCCTTGGTTAGAGGGTTCAGATAGCTCCTAGCCTACAGCCTCTGCCTGTATTTTCACCTCAAATTAATTCATTCTCCACGCTTCAGACAAGGTGATTTTACTGAAATAAAATCTGATCTTGTTCCCCAGCTTAAATTCTTCAAATGGGTTCCCATTGTTTATAACAGAGGTCTCCAAAATTTGTTCCTACACCCCCATCAGTAAAACACTTTTGAGTGTGCAACCACAATACATGTGCATTAAGTTATGTACACGTTCTACTCTACTCAAAATTATGAATATAATAAAATATATACAAAAAGAGGAATGAAAATGAGCAAGGTAAAAATAAATAGAAATTCAAGTATTTTCTTTCCACATCCCAAGAGTTATTTTTGGAATCTCCTGGGGAGTATTTGCCCACTTTGGATACAACTAATTCATTGGACAAAAGAACTGCTTATCTTGGCAATACAAAGCCCTCACGATGACTTTTATTTGATATTGACAGTTGGCTTAAAAACTACCTTGCCTGTGCCACCTTCTCTTACTTTTCCAGTTGAAGTTGGAGATTTCTGTCTAAGAATCCCATAATCCTTTTTTCATATTTTTATCATAGCAGTTTTCCTTAGGAGCAGCTCCAGAATCTCCACCTAGAAGACTTAGAGGCAAAAATTTGGTTAGAGTAATTGGGTTTGGAGGGGGTTGCAGCTACCTGACTTGTCTTACTGCCAAACACACCCTATTTATTTATTTATATTATTATTTTTTTTGTGAGGAAGATCAGCCCTGAGCTAACATCCGTGCTAATCCTCCTCTTTTTTTTTGCTGAGGAAGACCAGCTCTGAGCTAACATCTATTGCCAATCCTCCTCCTTTTTTTTTTCCCCCAAGCCCCAGTAGATAGTTGTATGTCGTAGTTGCACATCCTTCTAGTTGCTGTATGTGGGACGTGGCCTCAGCATGGCCGGAGAAGCGGTGCGTCCGTGCACGCCCGGGATTCGAACCCGGGCCGCCAGCAGCGGAGTGTGCGCACTTAACCGCTAAGCCACGGGGCGGCCCAACACACTCTTTTTATTTAGATTGTAGGGACTTATTTGGTGTGACTTTAGTAGGGGTGTTGATGGGGATATTGAAGCCTCCTGGCACCCACCCTGTGGCACGTTTGGGGGATTGGTGTGGGGCCTGTCAGGATCTGTTTATAGGGGACTCATCGGGAGGAAAGAGCACCAAGGCACACATGTCTGGCTCAAGAGTGACGGGTCACGGTCAAGAGAAAAGTGGATCTGAGAGGCCCACTCAGCCTGTTCCTCTCATCAACCTCCAGCCCACAGCCATGTTAGAGAGGCCAACGGCGTCAGACCCTACATGGGCCATGGTGAGCCATTTAGGATGTGTGGTGGCATGCCGCTGTGGGGTTTGGAGCCAGGGAATTATATAGTATGGTTCACCTTTTACATACACCACTCTGGCTGTCTTGTGGAAACTAGATTGTAAAGAGACAAGTGGAAGTAGGGTCAGCTTTGTGTGGGTTCTGTGGTAACAATGGGGCCTCAGGTGGGCCATGGCTCTGGCAGTCATTGCTACACTGGGCCCCAGCAATGCCAGGAGACATGATTAAGAGCATGCCACATTAGAGGAAGATCAAACGGGGTAGCCAAGAGCACAAGTGACGTACACCCTAGGCAGCTCAGGAATTTACAGGAGACGGAGTTCCCAGAGAGCAAGTAGGGTAGGAGCAAAGCCAATGACATTCTTCCATGACTATGATGGTGGCCTAATTTTTCATCTCCAGGCTGGCATTAGCATGGCCTGGGAAACATGGATTATACCTTTTTTGCCATTTGCTTTTTATCTATCATTAAGAATTTACTTTTTGATTCATAAAGTGTGAACATATATAAACATTCATTGTGAAAGAGATATTTGAATACCTAAAAATTGATAAGCTTCCTCGGGCTTTTGAAACCACCCTTAGAACAAACACTAGAGAAGTACAAAGTATCATTATTAGTGAAAGTGAACAGAGATGACCACAAGTCAAAAGTACTTTGCACTTCAACCACCTTCCAGCAGAACATCTCAAAGGGCTGGATATATCTGAACATCAGACTCTTCCACATACATCAGGAGGCTCTGTAATTATTACTTCTCTTAAGCCCTAAGTATGACCCTTGTCAGGGTGAAATCAGTAGCTATTTCCCAAATCATAGAGATATTGGATAACAGCTTTGGTCATGAGGTGGGTATTTCATTTGTCATAACAAGTTCCTGGACTGGGCAGATAGAGTATTGCAGAAATGTGTGTGCGAACACTCACGTGCACACAAGTGGGAGTGGTGGTGGGGGGTTGAACTTGATAAAACCAGCAGGACGCAAGCTGGTAGGAGGGACATTGGCTTTGGCATCAGGCAAAGTTCTGACCCTGCCCTTACTAGCTGTGTGACTCTAGAAAATTAACAAATACCCATTAGCCTCAGTTTCCCCTTCTGGAAAATGAAGATTATAATTCCTACCTTGATGAGTTATATGTGGATTAGATGATCCAATATGTGCAAAATATCTAGCACATAATAGGTGCTGAATAACTATTATTTCCAGTAGCTCATTCTTAAGGACTGTTTAATTTAAAAAATTTTAGAATGACTATTGTTTTTGTAAAAATAATTTGTAATTATGTAAAATTCAAATCATAGACAAAAATACAAAGAAGAAAGTAACAAATCATGAAATTTCCTACCACCAAGAAATAGCTATTTTAACATTAGGTGATAATCATTTCATACCTCTTTCTGTGCAAATAGGTAGTTTAATAGGTAGTTGGATAAATGAATGGATTAAAAATAACTTTATACATTTTGTATGTATTTTAGTATAAATACATATTTTAACTTTAATTTTGCTTGATATAACAGAAGCTAATGAAACTAAAGTAAGATGAAAGATTTTCTTTTTTTGTTTAATAATTTTATTTATTTATTTTTCCCCCAAAGCCCCAGTAGACAGTTGTATGTCATAGCTGCACATCCTTCTAGTTGCTGTATGTGGGACGTGGCCTCAGCATGGCCGGAGAAGCGGTGCGTCAGTGCGCGCCCGGGATCCAAACCCCGGCCGCCAGCAGCGGAGCGCGCGCACTTAACTGCTAAGCCACCAGGCCGGCCCGAAGATGAAAGATTTTCTGAACTTCAGATAAATGCTTATGTACAAGCAATATTTGTTTCTTCAAGATTCACTGAGATTATGAAAAAAGATCATAAAAATATAATGCTTCTTTTTAATCTGAAGTTTCCATTTTAACTCATATGTGCTTTATCTCCTGAAGTGGTGCGTGTTTGAGAGTTTCTGCATAATGCGTTTATACTTGGATGACATCTTTCTGGGTGGAATATTCTTGATTCACTTTCCTTTTCTTTAGCCCTTCCTTTGAGCTATGACTCTGGCATCGCCAGGTGCTAGCTGTGGCTATGGGTAGTTCTGAGGCTAGCTGAAGGTTCTTCTCACGTGTAAGTCGTGTTTTCCTGCCCAAAGGCCTGTGGAATGCTTTCTTTATCCTTGCAGTTCAATAGCTTAGCCAGGATTGGCTCTGGACCAGTCATTCTATATTAATTTTTCCAGGTAGTTGGCGTGCCCTTTGACTACTGATTACATTCTTCTATATCTCTGCATACTTTTCCTGGTCCATTTTTAGGTTCTCTGCCTCAAGGTCACCAATTGACAACCTGGTATTGGATTGTCTCTTTCTAATGCCCATAATTATTCATTCTTTTCAGATGCTTTAATCTAATTATTTTTATCTAATTATTTTAATCTAATTATTTTATTTTTATCCTCTGGATTCACTATGATTATCTCAAGCATTTCCTCTGTTGATAATTTAAATTTTTGATCATGTCGGTTCTCTTCCTTGTGTCTAATTGATTAGATTTTAATGGTGGTGTTTTGGTCCTCTCTTTGCTTCCTTAGTTCTATCATCTCCCTTTTCATCTCATTCTGTGTGTCATTTTCTTATGCTTGTGCTCTTACTTCCTGATTCATCTATAGCGCAAAGCTCTTGTAGGGGCATTTTCTTCTAATTTGGGGCTACATTTTCTTCCAAACAGGCTTCTAAATGTTGTAGCATCTCTAGGACTGGTCCTCTTCTCTTCTTTGTCTACATCCTCTGGCTAGGTGATCTCTTCTATCCTATGACTAAATGCCATGTATATGCTAACAACTGGCAAATTTATGTCTTTAGCCTACACCTATCTCTTAAACTCAAGTTAAATTTCAATTGATTTCTTGACATTTCCACTTGTATATCTAATATGCATCTCAAAATCCAAATGTCCTATCTGAAACTCTTGGTTTTCATCTCCTGCCTCTCAGTCACCTGTTCCTCCTTTATTTTTCTCCATCAGAGTAAATTGCATCAATACTACACTGTTCCTCAAGCCAAATGCCTCAGAGTCATCCTTCTCCCCACATCCAATCCACTATCAAGACCTGTTATTTCTACCTTCCAAGTGTGTCCTAGCATTCTGCGCATCTTTCATCTCCATTCCATTGTCATTTCTTGCCTGGATACTGCACTGACTTCTAGTTGGCCTCCCTTCTTCGACTGTTGCCCCCCAATAATTTATTTGCCCCTCAGGAACGAGGATGTGGTAGTTTAAAACATGTCTGCAAATTCTTTGACACTTCTGTCATCAAGAGAGGGAATCTAGTTCCCCTTCTCCTGAATATGGACTTAGTTACATACTTCTAAAAATAGGATGCCCATGACTTCCAAGGCTAGGTCATAAAAGATGATACAGCTTCCACCTGCCTCTGTCTCCTGGGATGGTTGCTCTTGGAACCCATTTGCCATTCCTTAAGAGAGCCAGGCCACGTGAAGAGGTTACATGTAGGTGTCCCACTGGACAGCCTCAGCTGAGGTCCTAGCCAACAGCCCACATTAACCACCAGATATTTAAGTGAGGAAACCTTGAGATGACTCCAGGCCCAGCCATTGTTTAAAGGCAGCCACATAAGAGACTTTGAGCAAGAACCACCTAGTTGAGTACAGTCAGCCTCCAGAACTGTGAGAATAATAATGAGTGTTGATGTTATTTTACACCACAAAGCTTGAGGTAGTTTGTTGCACAGTGATAGATAACTAATACACAGACTGATTTTCAAACATAAATGATATTATGTTACTCTCCCACTTGACAGCATTTAATATTTTAGATTTGAGTTGAAAATAAAATCAAGACCAAATCCTAGCATGATCCGGCCCTGCCTGCCATCTTCTATCTCTTCCCTTTTGCTCATTGTGCTCCAGCCACATGGGCTTCCTTTTCTTTGCTCCTGTAAGCACCAAGTGTTTTCTCTCCTCAGGACCTTTGCACGTGCTCTTCCCCTACATGAAATGGACTTCACATGTCTCTTGCCATGGGTGGATCTTTCTCATCTCTCAGGCCTCAGCTCAAGCATCACCTCTGTGGAAGATTTCTCTCCCGCCCTGTCTAAAGAAGGAACTCATCCTCCGCTCCATCACATCACTCTGCTTAGTTCCCTCAGAGCAGACATCACACTCAAAAATTAGCTTGTTATTTGTTATTTTTTTAAGTTGTATGTCCTTCTTCCCAAATTAGAACATAAGCTGCATATGGCAGGAGTCTCATCTTGTTCATTCTCAGAACCTAGTTAGCACTTGGCACCTAGTGTGCACACAATAAATGTCTTTAGAATGAATGAGTATCAAGGGAGGGAGATTTTGAGATTTGCCACTCTCATATGGAAATCCTACCTAACATTGAAATGTTCCATCTGATGGCGTTTCCTATTATTGAATCCGAACTAATTAAAAAAGAATAACCTTTTGTTGGTTGTCGTCACTCTTTTTTTCATTCGTTCATCAAGTACAAGATTCCTTCTCCCAGAAGGTGGGGGTAAACAAACACTAAGCATTAAAGATATAATGTAATGTGAGGATGTGATAAATCTATAAAGAAAAATAAAGCAGGGCAAAGGGTTAGAGAGTGATGGGGGACTGTTTTAGATGGAATGGTCAGGAAAGGCCTCTTCAAGGAGGTGACTTGAGCAAAGACCTGAACGAAGTGAGATACGGAGCCACGTGAAGATTCAAGATCTGAGAGTCTTCCAGCAGAGAGATCAGCAAGTGCAAAGTCCCTGAAAAAGGAGTAGCCTGGTGTGTTTGAGGAACAGCAGGGAGGCCACTGCGGCAAGAGCAGGGAAAAGAGGCAGAAGATGAGGTCAGAGGGGTCACGGGGGCCAGTCAGGAAGGGTTTCAAGGGACAATAATGAGGAGCTACCACTTCAGCTTCCTTTAATCACTTCAGGCCAAGTTCTGAGCAGGGCCCCTGAGAAAATGTGGCCCGGCTCCGGATCCCTTCATCCTCACATGCAGCGTCTGTGGAGGGCCAGCGGGGTCACACTGAGGAGGCTTCTTGGGAAATTGTTGGCTCCTCAAAATCAACATCTTGATCCATTCCTTCCATACCGGAGAATGGCCTCTCTCTCCTCATACATTGGCTCCATCCAATTGGAACCAGAGTGGAGTGTGTCTTAGTTCAGGAGTGTGTGTTGTTAAAGAGTTCACGCAAACAGAAATCCTTGTCACAGGCTCCCAGTCAATGTGTCTTAGTGATGACTCAAACCAGCCCTTCGGCAACAGTGGGCTTCTAAATGATCAAAGTTCCCCGAATATCTCTTTTCCCAGGTTTGAAAATGAAACCCACGCTTTGAGAGGGAGAAAGAAATGGGGAAGAAAAAAGGCCGAGAAACCAACCAAGATTGCCCGTATAAACACAAAGCCCCTTAAAAATGGTGTTACTTCCACTAATACCTCTGATTGACCTTTTTTTTCAGTTTCTTTGAATTACCTATGTTTTTAAATGTTTCCAAATGGTATTTAAACTGTTTTCCTTCTCAGTAAATTCGAATGTTGAGTGTCTATCTGTCATTGAATGAAGCAAATATTTTATACTTGGGAAACCATTTTTAAAATGATTGGATTATAGAAAGGAACGGACAAGACTGGCAGCAAGGCAGAGGAGGGTGTCACCGTGGCTGTGTCCCTCTGCTCCTCACCACCTCCTCAGTCCCCTGCCCCCCCCCCCCCACGCAACCCAGGACCGCTCTCTCAGCATGCTTAAGTGGCATAGTGTGCAGAAGGAGGGATTACCAACTGGAATGTCCAAAAGTCATAACTCTTGGCTTCATGGAGTTAACTTTAATTTATTTACTCAGAAAATTCATTAAATGAGCACATTATCTGAGGGCTTCTGAATATCAACACCAACTGTGATCTACACCAATAACGTTATTGGATTCTTAAAACAAGCTTCATTTTGTAATGGTGAAGACAGGCAGCCAGGGTGGGTGAGTTGTCCACAATCTGGCAGCAAGCCAGAGACCCTGTGGCCCTCTGCAGGCACTTGGGGTCAGAGTATGTTGTCTGGCTGCATGGTGGCATGCATTCTTCCTCCTCTATCCTCAGTGACTGGCACTGCCGTGTGTCATACCCGGCCATCTAACCTGGGGACCTGGGAACCTTCTTTGGTTCCTCTTTACCCTTGCCACTAGATCTACCTGCTGTCCAAGTCTTACGTGGTTGTACCTCTGGACCACCTCTCCTGTCTGCCTCCCCTGCCCTTCATCCCCACCGTTGTCGTTTCAGTCTAGCTATAATCATTTCTGGCCTAGAGCTCTGCAGTAGCTCCTAGTTAGAGTCTTTCAATCAAAGATAGAGCTCTTACAAAATAGCTAAATTTAAACACTTACCAGTATTATCACGCACTGCCTTTTAAATGATCCAGGTAGCATTTCTGTATTTCTAAAATGTTTAAGCATTCTAATTTCCATATGATCCTAAAAAGGACACAATTTGACCCCCGAACTCATCAAGTTGTATGCATTAAATACGTACAGCTTTTTATGTGTTAATCATACCTCAATAAAGTGTGGGGAGGGGGAGACACAACTTTAAAGAAACCAAGTGTAGGTACCTTTTTCATTAACTTTAATCGTTATTAACTTACTTCAAGTAATCTCATTAGGCCATAACGAAAATGATCTTTGTAACTCATTGGATTTTCTGAGACCCCAAAGTTATTGCTAATGTATTTTACTATTACTAGAAGTGGAAAATCATTTTCCATTTCCACTTTGCTTAAGTATTTAGTTAAGCTTTATTCTGGTTCACCAGAACAAAGGCATCCCTGGCTGCCCTGGAGTGAATGCTTGCATTGTCTGACTTTATTGTGTCCTATTTTCATGGGGAAAATTCCAGAGGTGGTGGGGAGCCGATTGTACTAGCTCACGGCTTTCTTGCCTAACTAAATGCTTGAAGAACAGGCATGGACTTGGGACTATGAGAGATAAGCCAAAGTAGGGCTTGGAATACTTTCTTGTGCTAAATATAGAATTGGAGGGGAGAGCAGTGAAGCAAGAGCTTGAACCCGCCCCCAACTTTCTTGGGGATTTCCCTAGTTCTCGCTCAAGTCCTCCTTCTTTTTCTCCCTCCTCCTCTATCTTTCTCTCTTCTCCTTTTTTTCTGGTATTCTGGAAACCACAGGGAATAAATAAATACTAATCTCGTTTCCATGGGCAATATTTTAATGGAGGACAGTCCAATAAACACTATTTCTGATAAAAATACCTGCTTAACTCTCAAAATGTTGTTCTTTTCACCCTTCATTTTCTCCTTTCCTTACCTCTTAGCATCCAATTTCTTTTTTTTTTTTTTTAATTTTTATTTTATTTTTTCCCCCGAAGCCCCAGTAGATAGTTGTATGTCATAGTCGCACTTCCTTCTAGTTGCTGTATGTGGGACGTGGCCTCAGCATGGCTGGAGAAGTGGTGTGTCGGTGCGCGCCCGGGATCCGAACCCCGGCCGCCAGCAGTGGAGTGCGCACACTTAACCGCTAAGCCACGGGGCCAGCCCCTCCAATTTCATTGAATGCCTCTGGATACAACTTTCCTCCTTTGACTCTTTGGTCTTTTCGATGTGCTGTCTTGCATTTCTATGTTTTTTATCTGGAACTAAAACTTAAATTTTATTTGGGCTGAGGGAAAACATACAGAAAAGCAGACAAATTATTTCAGTCTCCATTAGCATTAACATCAAATATCTTTTTGGGTTTATCCTCTTTCCCATCTGGTCCCTGCCAATTGGCCAGTTGTAAAGTCTTATACAGAGTAGTAACAGTCAATGCTGTCCTCAGGTTTGAATGCTTTCCTTTTACTTCAAGAGGAAAGTAACTTTTACCCCTGTTTGATAAGCCTGGTTTCTACTCACCTAACTAGGAAAAATAAATGTGTTTTTTCTGTCACCTCAGGCATCTGGGAAGGAGTTTGAAGAGGGGCCAAACCTTCCCGGCCTTTGCCCTCAATTGCAAACAGAGTGGAATGTCTTTTAGTTCAAGAGTTTGCGCTGCTCAAGGGTTTTCACAAACACCAAGTTGAGAAATACTGCTTGCTGGATGGGGTGCAAAAGGCGAAGGACGAACTGGTTGTCCCCTGAGGTGAAGACGTTGCTGTGTTGGCTTTAGCTGTTCCATACTGGACCCCTTGTGGGAATGGCTGACCTAAGTGTCACTCTTCTCTGTCTACTTGGTGAGTTACTCAGCCTCTTTGGAACCCAATTTCCTCAACTTTAGGGGTGAGACTAGAAGTTCCCTAAGATCCTTTCATCCTGGCCATTCTCTGAGTTAATTAATGAGATTTGTTTTTCAATAAGCATACTCCCAAAACAGTGCTGTGGTCCTCAAGGTAGGCCTTACATGTATCCCTATAATCTTGTAATAACCCAAAATGAGGGGGGAGTATTTGAGGGAAGGGACCTTTCTTCCCTCCTCCCCACTCTCCCTCCCTCCTTCCTTCCTTCTTCCCTTCCTTCCTGGCTTCATTGCTTTATATGTATATATATTTTGTTGTTGTTGTTGAGGAAGATTTGTCTGAGCTAACATTCATACCAATCTTCCTCTATTTTTTAGTATGTGGGTTGCCAGCACAGTGTGGCTGCTAACAGAGTGGTGTAGGTCTGTGCCCAGGAACTGAACCCAGGCCGCCAAAGCAGACCGAGCTGAACTTAACCACTAGGCCACTGGGGCCAGCCCCTTCATTGCTTTGTCTTTTTTTTTTTTTTTTAGTGAGAAAGATTAGCCCTGAGCTAACATCTGTTGCCAATCCTCCTCTTTTTTTGCTGAGGAAGATTGGCCCTGGGCTAACATCTGTGCCCATCTTCCTCTACTTTATATGTGGGACGCCTGCCACAGCGTGGCTTGATAAGCGGTGCATATGTCCACGCCCAGGACACGAACCTGTGAACCCCAGGCCACCAAAGTGGAGTGTGTGAACTTAAACACTACGCCACCAGGCCGGCCCCTCTTCATTGCTTTTTTATAGTCTTATTTACCTTCTACAGTCTTTTGTCTTTTGAGGCTAGAGTTGAGATTTATAAACAGCCATTTGAGCCAGATCTTGTGAATAAGTGAGTGGTTAAGCATGATGCCACATCTTCTGCTATAACAGTTTCCCAGAGTGCCTGCTGTGAACTCTGAAGTGCTGTCTGCCAGTCACTGGGCCACAGTTCACAATTGCCAAATTCAGTATTGCATATGAAAAATATCCTTAATGTGAAAGGAGTAAAGCACTAGGGCCTTCCCTTTCTTTTGATCTGTTTATTTTCTTGGTTCAGAATTTTTGTTTATTTATTTATTTATTTTTAAGAATTCTTTCTTTTTTTTTTTTTAATTTTATTTATTTATTTATTTTTTCCCCCAAAGCCCCAGTAGATAGTTGTATGTCATGGTTGCACATCCTCCTAGTTGCTGTATGTGGGACACGGCCTCAGCATGGCCGGAGAAGCGGTGCGTCGGTGCAAGCCCGGGATCCGAACCCGGGCCGCCAGCAGCAGAGCACGCGCACTTAACCGCTAAGCCACGGGGCCAGCCCTGGTTCAGAATTTTTAACTGCTGATTTTGATGTCTGGTTTTGGTTGTACTAGACACTTCCACTACTTTTTTCTTTAAAACTCGCTGATTTGTCCAGCTCCTTAGAGAGATTTTTGGTGTTTTACATGTCAAAATATGTGAACTAATAATTGCAGAAACATTCTACATGTTCCAGGTTACTTTAAAAATTAGACCAAGTCTTTATTTACCATTTACTTTTCAGCTTTCATCAAAGCAGTTAACCATCATTTAAAGAGAATAGAATCTTCTGACCTTTCCACCATTTTCACAGGTTATAGGGTGCCTGCATGGGCATTGGTGAATGTTACAGGCAGATGGTTTCTAGCCCAGTATAACTAGGATACCATTTCTAACCATGTCATTGTGCATATGTAGAATGAAAAGCTACTTGGCAGGGGGCTATATCAGGAATTCAGGCATCATGTGGGTGACTGGATTTACAAGGCCTTTTCTTTTCAGCCAGAAAATTCTACATTTCTGTCATTCTGACCCCTTCCCTACCTTCCATACACCATCTGTGGTAGGCAGCTTCTGACATGCCTCCCAATAATCCTGCCTCCTGGTATTCACTCCCTTCTATAATACTTTCCTCTTAAGTGTGGGTTGGACCTGGTGACTTGCTTCTAAGGAATAGAATACACAAAGGTCATGGGATGTCACTTCCATGATTAGGTTACAAAAAATTGGGACTTCCATCTTACTAGCACTCTCTCTTGCTGGCACTCTTTCTTGCTCTCTCTGCTTGCTCTCTCTGATGAAGCAAGCTGCCATATGGAGAGGCTCAGATGACAAGGAACTGAGAGTGGCCTCTGGGCAAGAGTCATCAGGGAACTGAGGGCCCCCAGCCCAACAACCAGTGAGGAAGTGATTCCTGCCACAACCATGTGAGGGAGCTTTGAAGCAGATTCTTTCTGCAGTCGAACCTTCAAATAAGACTGCAGCCTTGGCTGACACCTTGATGCAGCCTTGTGAGAAATCCAGAGACAGAGGACCCAACTAGGCTGAGGATTCCTGGGAGCCTGGCTTCCTGACTGAGAGAAACTGTGAGATAATAAATTGCTGTTTTAATCTACTAAAGGTTTTAGGGTATGGGGATAATTTGTTATGTAGCAATAAGTAACCAATACATCATCCAAGACTGTCAAGAACTCTTACTCTCTTAACATTGTTCTATCTACCAGAACTCCTTTTAACGTGTTAAGTATTTTGTTTACAGATTTAATTTTATCGAAATTTGCTAGCAAAGGGGTTCAACTTGCTCATCTTGAAACTTCCCTTTAGCTGTAAATTTCAGAGTCAAATTCTTTGCTCCAAAAAACAATCATTCATTTTTTCATCTTCATGAAATAAGAAGGCTTAATTAGCTTGCTGTGCAGAGGGCTGCTGGTGTGAGTGGATTCAGGGGCAGGGTGTGCTGCCACGACCCCGATAAGCTCCTCTGCACCTCCACCCTCTGGAGAAGCTCAGGGTCCTCACTGCCAGCCACCTGTCTCCCACTATGGGTGGGCTCTGACTCAAACAATTACAGTTTCTTCTTATTGTGGTTTCTGTCACATAGCATTATTAAAGATACTTCTGGGATTCCTTTTTTGTTTCTTTTTCAAGAACATTTGAATTTATAGTAAAAAAGTGCCAGAGTCTCTTCTCTTCTATTTTTCCTTCAAGGGTGTTGAGGCAAAGACAGGTTAAGTGGCCCACCCCTGGGCAGACCCTGGACTCCTTCCTCCATGTGGTGGGGCGTCCCTAACCTTGAAGTACTTTCATTGAGAAATGAACTTTAGGTCCCCTTTAGAATGGTGACAATGCTACTAGCACATCCTGAATCTCCTGCCTTGGACATTTCATGCTACTGCCTAAATTCTCTAGAGTTGTATGAAAGTGCCACTGTCAGCTTTAAACTATTTTCCCTCTTTCCTTTTCTTTCTATTTTCCCTATTTTCTGCCCCTTTCTCTCTCTCTTCATACCACCTTCCTATATCACTTGCTATAGGTAAAGACATTAAAAGAGGTTTTTTTTTTTTTTTAAAAAAAAAACAACAGATTGATATACTTCAATTAAAAATTGAAACAAATAACAAATTCCAGAATTCTTTCCCTCTCAGCCCAGACATTCTAACAAGCCTCGACGGCCTCCATTTTGAGACTACAGTCTGTGGCCAGGGCCTGACCAACAGGTTCTCTGGTGTACAGTGGAGGTTGTTGTGGAGTAACAGGTTTCCTGGGGCGGCATCCGTCTGAGTAAATGGAAGGTCACGTCAACAGCCATGAATATTCCAAATGTCTCTGGGTTTTACCCTCACTGCTATTGTAGGGTCTTCCTCCTGCCCTTGAAGGGAGTTTTCTAGGATATCTTACCGATGCTCCTGAGAACTGGCAGGTTTGCTACCCCAGGACATCTGCCATGTTTTTCTCCCCTGCTCTGGCCTCCTTGGTTGATGCCCACAGCCCCTTGGCAGGCCTTCCCCCTGCTGGGCCAGTGGCATCCTTGTAGACACTGGTGTCCCTGCTGAGGACACTGTGCTCTGAAGCTTCTGGAGTTAAATAATGCTTAAAGTGCCAGTATTGATCAAGGCCCTATGGGCAAGCATCACAATCAACTCTGGCTAATTTAAAAAGAAAAGGAATTTATTAAAAGAATATTGGATAGTTTACAAAATCCCTGGATGGTCAGGGAAACATAATGAGAAGCACTATAGACAGCAAGAAAGGCTGAGATTCCTTCTGGGAGCCGCTCTGGTGAAGACATTTCTCCCTGATGTCTTGGCTGGACACCTGGCATGCTCCCACCCACTGGCACCAGAACCCTGTCACTGTCACCTCCAGAAATTAGATGTAAATGCTGTCACTACATCTACCCTCCCTGACACAAGGCCCATGGGTCTCTCCACACCCTACCACCAGCAGAACTTGGAAAAGTGAGCCTCTGGTGTTTCCAGCTCTTTCAGTGGGGAGGGGGGCTCTGCCTCCTTAGGTGGGAGATTGCCCAAATGTAGGAGAGGTTTAGATCCTGGTACCTAGGAGAGACCAGATGTCTACTGTAGTGGGGCTAGATCCCTTGATGCCCTTGATACTCGGAGTCTCCCAGACCTCTCTGAGCCACACTGACATTTGTGCACCAAAGTGCATGGTGTGGGCCCCAGTGGCCATGGGATCACTTGTGAGAACTACTCCTTCAGCCTCCAGCTGTGGCCCCTCCTTCCCCACAGTCAAGTCTGACTCCTGGTGATCTCTTCATGCCCCTCCTTGCCTCCTCCAAAACACCTATGAAATCTGTTCTTGGTGGGGCCATCTCACCTGTCCAGGGTGATAGTTCTCCCACTACAGCAGAAGTCAGAAATCATGAAAATTCTCTCCCAAATACATGACCACCTCCTGAATAGGGAAGTGGTTGAGGGGGTCCTGGTAGGTGTGACAGGGTATTCTGGTAGGCAGGAGCTGAGACTTACATGTGTTCAGTGTCTGGGCCTAAATGGCTCCCTTCCTCCCAAGTTTCCATATGCATCTACTGACTTATACAAGGGACCCTGGGGGAAAATTGACTTCAATCCTGTCCACAATTTAGAACTATATGAGTTTGTCAGAGGGACTTGTTGAGACCAGTGGAAGCAGACTATGGAGTGTACCATATTCCTAATGGCATCTGGTAGGATAGCCAGATGTTTAAACCGGGCCAGGGTGAAGAGGGAGGAGCAGGTTTACAGAGGGAACGGCACCAAGTCTGAGGTCAGAACCCATCCTGGGAGTGTCTTTGCTCCAGGAAGAAGAACAACCTTGTGTGTCAGTCGAGAAAATGGTTTTACCCCAATCCATCAGTTTGGGGTCCAGATAATAGTCTCCCAGCCTCCACAACTGAGCATAGTACTGAGGGAGGGAGTTGTTTATTTGTTTTACTTGCTTTTTATGGACGTTTGTGGCTGGGGAATCAGCAGGCTTCTGCCCCTCAGTAGTGGGGTGACAGCAGGATATGGCGGCAGGTCAGCTCAGAGGTGGTTCCTCTGGGGAAATGTTGGGCTGCCTGCCTGAGTTTGGGATTGGTGGCAATAATTAGGCTGAGGCAGTGGCAGCAGCGGGTTGCAGCCAGTCGGTGTGCGGTCCACTCACTGGCATCTTTGAGAAGCTGTGGGGACCAGTAGCTGCAGGGTCTTGGCTCAGTCAGCAGGGACACTAGCAATGGTGGAAGATTTACAGGCAGTGACGATGAAGCAGGGAAATAGAGGACAGAGGCAGTGTTGTACTTGGGCTCAGAGAGGCACTTCTAAGAACCTGTGCGGGCCATGACTGCACAGTCCTGGTTCAGTGAGTAATGAAAAGATTGATGATGGTAATGGTGATAAAAATAGCTAGTATTCAGGCTGGCCTGGTGGCGTAGTGGTTGGGTTCGCTTGCTCTGCTTCCGTGGCCCAGGCTTCACACGTTCGGATCCCAGACGCGGACCTACGCACTGCTTATCAAGCCACGCTATGGCAGGTGTCCCAAATATACAGTGGAGGAAGATAGGCACGGTTGTTAGCCCAGGGCCAACCTTCCTCAGCAAAAAGAGGAGGATTGGTAACAGATGTTAGCTCAGGGCTAATCCTCCTCACCAAAAAAAAAAAAAAAAAAAAGCAAACTAGTATTTATGTAGCATGTCATGTACTATTCTAAGTGCTTTCCAGGTATTTATTCGCTTAGTCCTCAAACAACCTTATTAGGTGGATATTATTATTATCCTCCTTTTACAGATGAGAATCTTAGGCTTGAGAGGTTCTTACGGGGCAGATTGCATTTTCCAAAGACGGCTGCCACAATATCTCCTAACCCATATGTTACTCTCCAATGTGACCTTGATCCTCCTATCATTGAGAGATGGGATCTATTCCCCGCCACTTGAATCCCGGCAGGCTTCTGACTCTTGTCACCTATAGAATGCAGTGGAAATGAGGAATGTGACTTCCAAAGCTAGGTCCAAAAAGGAGATGAGCTTTTCACCTTGTTTACTGGAATACTTACCCTGGATCCCTGAGCTGCCATAGAAGCAGACTGACTGCCCCGAGACCACCATGCCATGAGGAAGCTCAAACTAACTCACATGGAGTGACCACATAGAGAGGTCCTGAAACTACATGAAAAGGGAGAGAGAGACTCAGCCAGCCCCAGCTGCTCCACCCGCCTGCTATTCGTTCCAACCTCTGATTTCAGCCACATGAGAAACACTGAGCTGGCCAAGCCCTTCCTGAACTCCCACCCCACAGAAACAATGAGAAATAATAAAATGATGGTTGCTGTTTTAGCCCACTAAGTTTTAGGATAATTTGTAATGCAGCAAGGAGATACGTGACAAGTAACTTACCCGCAGCTTGTAAGTGGTCGAGCTGAGATTTGAACCAGCAATCTGGTGAACAAAAAAGACAGTACATGCACACATGAAGACATTTATTTTTTTAATAATTTTATTTATTTATTTATTTTCCCCCAAAGCCCCAGTAGATAGTTGTATGTCATAGTTGCACATCCTTCTAGTTGCTGTATGTGGGACGCGGCCTCAGCATGGCCGGAGAAGCAGTGCGTCAGTGCGCGCCCGGGATCCGAACCCGGGGCACCAGCAGCAGAGCACGCGCACTTAACCACTAAGCCACCGGGCCGGCCCGAAGACATTTTTTTGAGACCTCCAGATATACCTGGGAAGGGGAACTGATTCTTGCATAATCATCTGGTGTTCAAGATTCATAAGATTCAGTTATAATTTTAAAGTGACCTTGTTTGTACCGACAAGTTGATGAGGTCTGGGATACTCAAATTACACAGCAAAGTCAGACTTTTTCTTTTAAAAAATATGTCTGGCTTCTTTCTCGCATGTGAATGACAAGAGTTAAAAGTGCTTCTCAAAGACTCACCCTGGAGGGGAGACGCTGGTTAAAAAACACAGATTCCTGGGCCGGCCTGTGGCTTAGCAGTTAAGTGCGTGCGCTCTGCTGCTGGCGGCCCGGGTTCAGATCCCGGGCACGCACGGTCGCATCACGTGTGAGGCCATGCTGTGGCGGCGTCCCACGTAAAGTGGAGGAAGATCGGCTGGATGTTAGCACAGGGCCAGTCTTCCTCAGCAAAAGAGGAGGATTGGTAGATGTTAGCTCAGGGCCTATCTTCCTCAAAAAAAATAAAAACAGATTCCCGAGTGCCACCTGGATCTCTGAATCTGAATCTCTTGGAGGTAGGACTAGGAATCTGAATTTTTAACTCCAGCTGATGCTTAAGGACATTAGAATTTGAAAACAGCTGCTCTATAGCCAACATCATTTAACCTGGAGAATATTCGAGGTAGGGCTTACTGATAACCCTCCCCAGGAAAATCATACACTCACCAACCCTTCAATTAATGTTACCACCTGAACTTCCCTGATCATACAGATCACTTAGAGGGCTTGACAAAATACACATTCCTAGGCCTCTCCTCTGGTGGGAATCAGATATGAAGCAAAGCCCAGGAATCTGCATTTTAAATTCGTTAGTAAGTGTTCTTCTAAGTAACTACACAAATCGAGGTGTTTCATGGAGTTATTGGAATATAGATCAGTTAAATTTTGGATAGCATTTACCCAATATGATAATTTTAGTTTTCAAATAGCAGTTTATTTTAAGCCATCGCTTCTGGAAGAATTTAATTTCACCAAATGCTGCATTTTTCTTTTACCCAGAGAGACAAGGATTAAGACAACAAGAGTTAGCATTTATTGAGCACTTACTATGTACCAGGCACCATGCATTTAATCCTTCTCAAACTCTCTGAGGTAGGTACTGTTTCCATCCCCATTTTGTGGATGAAGATACTGAGGCAGAGGGAAGTTAAGCACTTTTTTTTTTTTTTTTAATTTTATTTATTTATTTTTCCCCCAAAGCCCCGGTAGACAGTTGTATGTCGTAGTTGCACATCCATTCTAGTTGCTGTATGTGGGACACGGCCTCAGCATGGCCGGAGAAGTGGCGCATCGGTGCTCGCCAGGGATCCGAACCCGGGCCGCCAGCAGCGGAGCGCGCGCACTTAACCGCCAAGCCACAGGGCCGGCCCTAAGCACCTTTCTAGACACATACAGCTAGTCAAGAGGCAGGGCTGTGATTCCAACCCATGCTCTTAACCAACGCAGTATTGCCTCTTGGCCCTTATTCCAGACCAATTCCTCCGATGCTCAAAATGTGCCTTCATACAACATGCTTTCATAAAATGTATTTCTTATATAAAAGAGAAGGTTTAGCTTGTGCTGTATGTGACTCGTGGCCAAAAGGTTGCTAGAAGAGGTCTTGTTCCTAACACAAAGAGGCCTCTTCTAAAAAATGTTTTCTATACCAGTGAGAAAAGATCACCAACCAAATTATGAAAGAAGGTAAAGCCTTTTGTGAATAATTTATTCTTGGGCTTCCTGTGAATTGTTGAAAAGTTGCGTAAAGTATCCTGGGAAGTCTCATTAGGAAGTTTTAAAATAAACAAAATGATAAACATTTATAGGAGTTATATTTGAAGACAACTGTTTAACACACAGACTCACTAGGAATTCAGCCTCTTGGCAAGGGTTTATTTATTGTGTTTTACTTTAAACAGAAAGCATGCACTCTGATTAGCTCAAAAGTGTTCTTGTTCTCATACAGTTAAGAAAATGTATGCAAGAAAAGAAAGTGTGGTGTGCAGGGAGAGGCAGGTACAGCTGATATTTGGTTTCACTGATGGCTGGAGTGTGGACCATGGGCAAATTAACTCATCTCTTTATGGGTGGCATATGAGTCTCCTTGGAGAATCTCAGAAATCCTTAGGGTGGGCCGGCCCGGTGGGGCAGCAGTCAAGTGTGCGCGCTCCGCTGCGGCAGCCTGGGGTTCACACGTTCGGATCCCCAGCATGCACTGATGCACCGCTTGTCAAGCCATGCTGTGGCGGTGTCCCATATAAAGTAGAGGAAGATGGGCATGGATGTTAGCTCAGGGCCACTCTTCCTCAGCAAAAAGAGGTGCATTGGCATCGGATGTTAGCTCAGGGCTGATCTTCCTCAAAAAAAAAGAAAGAAATCCTCAGGGAGAGAACCCCATAAACTCAGGGCTTGCTAAAGTCTCACAGATTGAGTATTCAAGGTGATAGTATGCGAGAGAACACAGAGACACTTAGGTTAGCGAAGTAGGATGAAAAATGTTCTGGAAATAGCCTTGAAGAGCAGGGAGATGCCCCAACTTGTCTCCTGCTAGGACTATAGGAAAAACATTGATTAGGGCACAGCAGGTTTCCCGGGAGAGACTAGGTTTGGTGAGTAAGAGAATCAGAGAGCTAGAAGGAAAGGAGGGTGTTTCAGTTACTCTTGCTGCATAATGTATAATCCCAAAACTTTAGAGGCTTAAAATAACAATTTGTTTTTCATAGTTCTGGAAGTCAGCCGGATTTAGCTAGGTGGTTTTCACTCAGGTGTGTCCCTGGTGCTGTTGCCATGGCTGGGGTTGGTATCTCAAATGCTTCTTCGGTCCCATGTCTGGTGACTGATATTGGCTGTCAGCTGAGACCTGGGGCTGTTGGCTGGAAGATCTAAATGCAGCCTCCTCATGTGGCATGGACTTCCTCACAGCGTGGTGGCTGGGTTCAAGGAGCAAGCATCCCAAGAAGACCACAGAGAAGCGGTACCACCTTTTATTATCTAGCCTTGGAAGGTACAGAGCATCACTTTTGCCACAGTCACAGACCCTTTTGGATTCAAGGGGAAGGAACATAGACCCAACCTCTCGATGAGAGCAGGGTCAATGTCACAATGAAGAAGAGCATGTGGGATGGAACATCTTGTTGCAGCCATCTTGGGAAATTCAATCTACCATAGAGGGTAAGTACAAAAGCAGAATATTGGAGTTTAAGATTTCAGAAATCTGGCCATTCTAAAGGATCACAAGGGCCACTCCTCTGAGCAGCTTAAGTGGAACGAAAGCAAAGGTCATCAAAGTTGAGAAAGATATGGGACAATGAGTCATGGGAACAGCATGGCCTTCCACATGGACACTGACATCCTCAGGAAAGCAAAGGACTTGAGAGAGGTGTGGTGAAGGCAGAGAGGGCAAACGCTATTAGAAAAGCTTTCTCAGTTTTTGCCTTTTGTTCTGCAGTAAAAAAAAGTAATCTCTGTGGGGAGGACTTCTCTTTTACTTGGGAAAAGATATTTGCTGTGGGCCTATGGTTTTTGCAAAGATACTGGTAACTAACATTTTTTCAGTGCTCATTCATTCATTCATTCATTCAAAATGTACTTACTACTCTATAGTCAGGTCCTGTTTTAGTGCTGATATAGTAGTTAACAAAGCAGACAAAGATCTCTGCCCTTGTGGGATTTATATTCTAATGGGAGAGACAGACATAAAAGAGATTTTTTTTAAAAGTATAATACATATTAAGTTATACGGTGGTAAATGCTAAGGAAAAAGAAATCCAATTTCTCTGTGCATGTTAGCTCATAGAACAGGAGTTAAGAGCATGAATCTGGGAGCCAGACGTCTGAAGCTTGAATCCCAGTTCTGCAACTTATTAGCTATGTGGTTTTCGGCAGGTTACTTAGCCTCTCTGAGTCTCAGTTTCCTTATCCGTAAAACATAAAAAGCAATAGTTCCTACACCAAAAGTTGTTATTAGGATTACATGAGTTAATACAGGTAAAGAACTCAGAACAGGAGGACAGGGGCATGGGGCCTGGTGGGAGAAGTCATGGGCTTCACGGTTCCTACTGGAGCTCTGGGACCAAGCTTAGGCTGGTGGTCATGGGGCCCGTGCTGGGGTTCATGGATCTTGGGAGGAAAGGACCCCAGTGGAGACACATCATGGGGGCCTCAGGCAGCCCTGAGGTAGTGTCTGGGATGGCAGCATGCAGACGGAATCTCAGCAGGCTTCAGGATTTAACCCTGGGTCCAGCCTACTGAGACCACAGGGAAATATGTGTTTTCACCTTGAGGCAGAAACAAGGAAAGACCCTGAAACTTGGTTACACTGATAGAGTGGAACGGAGGGGGAGGGTTAGTGAATAATCCATTCATTACATTCTGGTAACAAACAGAGCATCCATATAAAATTGAGTGGTGGTTTCTCAGAGGGAAGCCACACGGGCTGGTGGGAAGGAGAGCATGAGAATCAGACAGGTCTGGATACTAGCTGAAGCTCTCCCTCTTACAGTAACTGGGTAAGTTACTTACCCCTCTGAGACTTACTTTTCTCCCACGGAAACTAGGGATAGTGACACCTACCTTGTGCAGAGCTTATGAAGTTTAAATACAACATATCGAGAGAGCCTTATGCTGGCACAGTGCCTAGCAGGTAGATGTGTGCTCAGTGGACGGCCTCTTCACCTGGTAGGTTGGCAGGCCATCTGTGTACATAGGATGTTTACTGGTCCGGTCCTCATCCACTATTTAAAAATGAGCATTTCTTCTGTACTGAAAATAATGGAATGATATCAGAATTCATTATCCCTTGAATGTGAAAATGATACATCTATCAATAGGATATTCACTTTGAGTGGTGTTTTCCTGAAGGAACCTGGGAAGCCTGGGCTGTCACAGACTCTGCTAGAGAAAGATTTCTGACCAGCTATTGCCACACTTTGAGGGTCCTGCTGTATCCTTGCTGTGACTTTTCCCAAAACTTTGGCAGAAAATGTAGACTACGGCATTCTAACTCAGCAAAGCAAGTTTGGGGTCATGAACGAGCTCTCAGAAACCTTTTTGGATTTCTAGTTCTGGCATGGTGGATTAAGCCAACAGAGAAAGTACAGAAATACCAGATAAAATATTCTAACAAAAAGAGCTTAAACACATAGCTGAGCTTGGCAGGAAGAAAGGTGTCGATGAAAAAGAGACCTTAAAACCAGAACAGGGAATGGAGTGCTGAAGCTGCAGAGACCCAGGGGGATGTGGCCATGGACACCGGCCCCAGAATCTGGGGTGATGTGCTGGAATGGAGACCCCCACCAGCCTCAGTCTGGCTCTCCATGAAAGGGAAAGGAGGGAGAAGGTCTTTAGGAACACAGAGGGGAAGGTTTCCTGAATGAGATGGCATTTAAGCTGGTCTCATTCATCCATTCGTTCATTCACCCATTCACCAGGTAATTTTTGAGCACCTGCCATTGTGCCAGACCCTGCACCTACTGCTGGGAATACGAAAGACCCGGCCACCACCTTCATGGAATTTGCAGTTGGTGGAGACAGGCATTAAGTGAGCAATTACAATGTGAAAGCTCCTCTGTGTACACATTTTTTAAATAACAGCTTTATTGAAATATAATTCACATACCAAAAAATTCACCCTTTTAAAGTGGTTTTAGTATATTCATAGAGTTGTGCTTCCACCACCACTATCTAATTCCAGAGTATTAGATTACCCCAAAAAGAGACCCCGTACTCATTAGCAGTCACTCCACATTTTCCACCACCCCAGCCTCTTGTTATCACTCATCTACTTGCTGTCTCTAGGGATTTGCCTATTCTGGACATTTCATTTAAAAGGAATCATACAATACGTAGCCTTTTGTGTCTGTGTCTGTCATTTCTCTTCACATAATGTTTTCAAGGTTCATCCATGTTGTGGCATGTATCAGTATTTCATTCCTTTTTGTGGAATAATATTCCATTGTATGCCTATACCATATTTTGTTTATCCATTTATCAGTTGATGGACATTTTTGGCTATTAGGAATAACGCTGCTGTGAACACTCATGTACACATTTTTGTGTGGACACGTTTTAAATTCTCTTGGGTATAAACCTAGGAGTAGAATTGTTACTCTACGTATGGTAACTCTACGTTTAACATTTTGAGGAAGTGCCACACTGTTTTCTGAGGGGCTGCATCATTTTATATTCCCACCAGCAATGTATGAAGGTTCCATCTATGTACAAATTTTGAAGTTTACATTTACGTTCTTGGATTGGCACAAAGTGACCTCCAAGAGCTGTGCGCACCAGCCAAAGAAGGCCTTAGCTGCCCCTTGGCTCTACAGAGGGGTGATGAACAGCTTTGCCTACCTGGGAGCACAGGAGCTTCTTCTGTACAGCAACAAGGGCTCTTCTCTGTGAGCCCCCAACAGGGACAGCCTCACCCAGCTTCCCCCCACAACACGAGCTCTGTGAGGCAAGCACTATCGATCATCTTCTCCACTATGGCCCCAACCCCTGCAACTGTGCCTGACACATAGTGGGTGCTCATAAATCTTTGTGGAATAAATGAATGGATTAGCTTCCTGCTTTGTTTGCCCAGTTACTCCTGCCTGCTTCTGGGAACAGCACTTGCTTGTTCTTTGGGGCAACTACTCCTTCATGGAATCTCCTGTGGGTCTGGGGAGGCTGCCACCCCCAGCACTCTTTGTTTCTAGCTACCGGGCCCATGAGTGACCTAAGGTTAGTCAGTCTATTGGAATACTCCATCAGGATTTTTAAATTTGAATTTAAGGGATGAGAGGCAGTCTCTGGTAGGAGAAAACAAAAATGCAAGTCAGAGGAACTGTCCTTTTCCTTCTATATGCAAAAATCTGGCCTGAGAGAACAAAATCAAGACATAGAGGTGGGAAATGGACAGAGAGAGTCCTGACGAGGTTTGAGTCCCCAGCCTGGTGAGCTGGGTTTGTGTCACCAGAGTCCTAACTATTACAACAGAGGTGGGAAAGCCTTCCAGGAGAGAGAGAGCTAAGCTGTGGATAAGTAGGAGTTTGAAAGCTCCAAGGTGAGAGGCAGTGGAATGTATATGAGGAATTCAAAGAACTCTGTTCTACTGTTCAGCAAAAAAACACCTTAAGAGAGGGAAAAGGCAAGCCACAGTGTGGGAGAAGATATCTGCAATATACATATCTGACAAAGGACTTATATCCAGAATATATAAAGAACTTCTATAAGCCAATAAGAAAAAGACAGACAATCTAATTTTAAACGTGGGCAAAAGACTTGAATAGCCACTTCACAAGAGACCATGGAAGTAGTCAATAAGCATATGAAAGGTGCTTAAATTCATTAGTCTTCAGGGAAAGGTGATTTTATAACCACAATGAGATCCTTCTAGAGAGCCACCAAAATGTCTAAAACTAAAAGCACTGACATTGCCAAGGGTTGGCGAGGATGTGGAGTACCGGTAACTCTCATACTTTGCTAGTGGGAGTTTAAATTGGTACAACCACTTTGGAAGACTGTTTGGTAGTGTGATGGCCCCGGTGGTACACCACTCAGATCTCCCTTCAAGAGACCCTGTTGCAAGGAGGCTAGCTGGCCAGTAGCCTCCAGCTAGTTGCACCTTTGGTGTTCATGCTGAGGCCATGCTCTCCCCAGGCTATTCCCAGCCAATGACTGTGCATGGCAGGGGCACTAGATCTGGGCCATTCCTGCCTTGCAAACGGCTCCTATAATGAACAGTCTTTACTCTGGACTCCTTGTCAGCCTGGCTGAGACTGCAGAGCTCTCACAGTGGTCAGACCTGCATTGTGGGCCGGAGGCTCTCCATGCCTGCTCTGCTCCCTCTCTCCTTTATCCTTCACAGGCATTGCCCCCTGTAAATCTCTTGCACATCTAATTCCACCTTGGCATCTGCTTTTTGAAGGACCTGAATTGACAGAGGCAGTATTTATTAATACTGTCTGACTCTGATTCTACTCCTGGATATATTCCCAAAAGAAATGAAGGCTATGTCCACCAAAAGATGTTCCGTCTCCTAAAAACAGGCCAAATGTCCATCAACAGTGGACAGAATGGATAAATAACATTGCATTTATTCATATAATGGACTATTACAAAGCAATGAAGATAATAATAGCTATGTACAATAACATGGATAAACCTCACAGACATAATGATGAGTAAAAGAAGCCAGATGATCAAGAGATCTCATTAAGAGAGTAAAGATTCCAGAAGGAGGGGGGTTGTAGGACAATGAGTCCACTTAGATTTATGAAAACCATTAGAGAGTTAGAGTGGTGATCTTTCTGAGGACTGTGGTAGGCACACTTAAAATGGCTCCCAGTGATCCTCTCTCCTGGTATTCATATGTTTGTGTAATTGCCTCCCTTTCAGCATGGACTGGACCTAGGCTTCTAGGTTTTTTTTTTTTTTCTTCCAGCTTTATTGCGATATAATTGGCATAGAACATTGTGGAAGTTTAAGATGCACAACGTGATGATGAGCTATACATATATATTTTGAAATGATTACCACAATAAGGTTAGTTAACATATCCATCACCTCACATAATTTTTTTTGTGTGTGAGAACATTTAAGATTTACTCTCTTAGTAACTTTCAAGTATATGATACAGTATTATTACCTATAGTCACTATGCTGCACATTAGATCCCCAGAACTTATTCATCTTATAATTGGAAGTTTGTACCCTTTGATGAACATCTTCCCATTTCCCCCACCCCCCACTCCCTGCCAAGCACCAATCTACTCTCTGTTTCTATGAATTCAGCTTTTTTAGATTTCACATATGAGTGAGATCATACAGTGTTTGTCTTTTTCCGTGTGACTTATTTCACTTAGCATAATGCCCTCGAGGCTCATCCATGTTGTTTCAAAAGGTAGGATTTCCTTCTCTTTTATGGCTGAATAACATTCCATTGTGTGTACATACCACAGTTTCTTTATCCATTCATCCTTCAACAGACACTTAGGTTGTGGACTAGATTCTAAGTAATAGAATATGTAAACGTGATGCACTGTCTCTTCCAAGATTAGGTACAAAAAAGACTGACTTTTGGGCCAGCCCCGTGGCTTAGCGATTAGGTGCGCGCGCTCCACTACTGGTGGCCCCGGGTTCGGATCCTGGGCGCACACCGACGCACCGCTTCTCCAGCCATGCTGAGGCCGTGTCCCACAGACAGCAACTAGAAGGATGTGCAACTATGACACACAGCTATCTACTGGGGCTTTGGGGGAAAAAAAGGAGGAGGATTGGCGGTGGATGTTAGCTCAGAGCTGGTCCTCCTCAGCAAAAAGAGGAGGATTAGCATGGATGTTAGCTCAGGGCTGATCTTCCTCACAAAAAATAAATAAATAAAGAAAAAAGACTGTTACTTTCATCTCCCTCTCTCTCTTATCCTTTGCTCTCGGGGGAGATAGCAGCTTCTTATGGAGAGGCACAGGTGGCCAGGAACTGACAGATCCAGACAACAGCCAGAGAGGACCTGAGGCCTGCCTGTCAACCGCCAGGTGAATGAACTTGAAGACGGATTTTCCAGCCTTGAGATGCTTGCGGCCTTGCCAACACCTTGACCGCAGCCTTGTAAGAGACTCTGAGCCAGAGGACCCAACTAAATGGCACTCAGATTCCTGACCCATGGAAACTGTGAGAAAATAAGGTGTTTTTTTTTTTTTTTTAAGCTGCTTAGTTTGGGGTAATTTGTTGCCCCAAAATAGATTAATACAAGGACATTGATTACTCAAAATCACTATATAAAGCTTCTGAAATCTCTTTGAGAGCTGCAACCAGGAAAAAGCTAGCACTCTCTAAGAATGGTGTGTTTCTTTCTTGTTAGAGATAGTGAGAATCACACATAGGTGTTTTCCTTTAAGTTTTGGCCACCAGGAAGCTCAGAGCCAAATTTATGGCTCAGTTTTAGTAATTATACAAGACCCTATGGCCTGCTTATCTGTGTTCTTACACCTGTTCTTCCCTTTTAGTCTGACTTGTCTTTTTCTTTGACCTGAGTTTTTAGTTCACTTTTATATTTTCCTATATTACATGAATTATTTTAAGCCATCTCAAATTCAGCCTCCAGAGAAGCAAGGCATTGATAAATAATTTTTTAAAATTGGTGTCATAATAGTTTATAACATGGTGAAATTTCAGTTGTACATTATTATTTGTCAGTCACCATATATATGTGCCCCTTTACGCCTTATGCCCACTCCCAACCCCCTACCCCTCTGGTAACCACTAATCTGTTCTCTTTGTCCATGTCATAAATAATTTTTAAAACATAGTTACGTTTGCACCTGTTGAATGCGAGGTGCCTGGAGGTGGTGGTGAGGAAGACCAGGTCATGGAAGCGTGGCTCTGGAGCTCTGGGCATTGGCCAGGGTTAATTTGGATTGGGTCACAAAATATCAAGTGATAATGACAAAAAAGGAAAAAAGGATGGCAATTGATCACCACCCCCCAGGGGGAGGGGCCAAGGGCTTACCCAACCACACACTGTGGTATCTTTGAAATTTATTCATTGCTCCCCTGGGGCCCTCCCGCGCCACCCCGCCCCGCCCCGCCCCGCCCCGCCCCCTCCCGAAGCCCCGCCCCTCCCCGTCTATGGCCCCTCCCCTCCCCGCGGCCCCGCCCTCCGCGCGCACCGCGCCGCCTCTGTCTCCGCCTGCGGGCCCGGCCTCTCTGGCGGTTGCGCGCTCCGCCCTCTCCCTCCGCGCCCGCGCGCGCCTTCTCCGCCCTGCCGGGCTCTCTCCTTTCGGGGCGGTTGGGCCCGCGCCTGTGGGGGCGGGGCCCGGAGGAGGCGGTCGAGCCAATGGGGCGCGGCGGTGGTGGCGGTGGCGGCGGCGGAGGCGGCGGCGGTGGCGGCGGCGGCTGGGTCGGGCCCCGACGGGCGGCGGCGGCTGAGGTGGAGGCGGCGGGAGGCGGCGGCGGCGAAGGAGGCGGCAGCGGCGGCGGAGGGGGGAAGATGGCGGCGCCCGTCCTGCTGAGAGTGTCGGTGCCGCGGTGGGAGCGGGTGGCCCGGTATGCAGTGTGCGCCGCCGGGATCCTGCTCTCCATCTACGCCTACCACGTGGAGCGGGAGAAGGAGCGGGACCCCGAGTACCGGGCCCTCTGCGACCTGGGGACCTGGGTGAAGTGCTCCGCCGCCCTTTCCTCCAGGTAGCCCGGCTGGGGGGAGCGGGCCGGGAGCGGCCAAGCGGGGCGAGGGCGGAGGCTGGGGGTGGGGAGCGCGCGGCGGGCGCTCGGGCCTGGGGGGCGGCGGGGACCGGGCCGCGGAGGGACCGACGGCGCGGCGAGCCTGGCCAGGGGCCGGGGCCGGGGCCGGGGCCGGGGGGCGGCCCGAGTACAGGCCGCCGGGGCGGGGGTGGCGGGGCCGCGAGACCGGCGAAGAGGGATGAGGTGGCAGAGTGCAGCCGGGAGGCCGGAGCGGACCGGGAGCAGTTGAGCAGGCTGGGACCGGGCTGGGAAGGAGCGAGAGGGGTTCGCGGAGGGTGGGTCCCGGCCAGCTTGACGGATTTCCTAGTTCTCGCCTGGGGAGGCGGGTCGGGGTTGTGGGACCCTGCCAGAGGGAGTAGCGAGGTCAGTGTCCACCCCTTGTCCCGAATCGCTGCAGCCCGAGGCTGTGCGGCCGGCGTGGGCTCCGGGGTTGCATTTCCCACTGTCTTCCCGGTGCTAGGACAGGTGTTTCCGTGGTCAGGCCTTTTTGTACTCTACAGCGCTAATGAGAATTTGCAGACTTCTTGGAACGGTGACATTTGCGGACAAACACGAATTTGACCCTACTCTGGAAGAAGATACCAGCACTTAACATATCTGATTTTCTGGATTCCCTCACGTATATGTCAGTGTGCCTAGGAGGGGGAAATGGCCTGAGCTTGGGTCTAATTTAAGCTTAATTTGAGTAAAATATGAGTATGTCATGTGTAGTGATGATATCTTGGGCATTAGGTAGCTTTTAAACGTTGTTGATTAGTATAGTGGGATACCCACTGAAGATTAAAAATACACGCATTGCTAAACTGGAGAGATTGGTTTGTTTTACTGATAATTTTAGGTTTTTAAAAATGTAGGCCATTTATCTGTTACAGTTTATTTTCTGCATTAGATTTTCTTAGGCAAGTTACTTTGAAAAAAAGAGGAATTTACATCGTAAAAGTGGCTGCTTTTTTTTGAGGAGAGTTCATTAAAGTAGCATAAGTGAAAGAAATGATTTCAAAATTGGTAGGTTACAACTTCAATAGAGACGTACTATGCGTAATATTTTGAATTTGTTAACAGTCAGATTTGAGCAGTTTCTTCTGTTGATCTGTGAATTGCTAGGTAGACAGTAATGTATAGCTCACTAGTTTATTTTGACCTACATGTTAGTGATTACATGAACAAGCCAGCACTGGAGTTTGTCTTGTTACTATTTACAAACTTGAGGCTGCATGTCTTTTCCACTTAGCCTTTTGCATGGACCAGGTACCCTAACTCACTTGCCCTTAAACCAAAATCTTGTAGCTTTGTAGTGGGAAAATAGTCATTATTGCTACATTAAACATAATGCGTTTAAAATGTAGGTATCGGTTAACAGTTAAAATATGTCAAAAAAACTCGCATTTGTTGTTGGGTATTTTGAACCAAGTTAACAGACTTAATAGACTCTCAGATACCTTTTGAGAACCACTGAGTATTTTATGCAGACATCTTAATGTTATTTTCACTATCCATTGGACAGGACTTTTATACTTAAAAGTACCTTGTACTCAAAGTTAGTTGAATAAATGCATAGTGAAAAGACTATGCAGTATATTTCAAGTATTTAAAAAAAGAAATAAAAATAACTTTTCATAATAGATTAATAGGGAATTTAGGCAGAATTATTACCAGTTTTGGATTTTGGAAACATCGTAGTCTATAATAAATTGAACTGAACCTTTTAACATTTGGGCATGAAAGAGTGCTTTATGTTATCCAAACTGTATGTTTAAGTTCTTAAAATTAACTTTCCTTTGGAAAAGAGTGTTTTTGAACCATGTAATAAGTATAGACTATAAATATTTGCAGTTATATATCCTGCAAGATCCAGGTTTTTGTGTTCTTTTTTTTTTTTTTTTAAATAAAGCACCATAACAGATGTTAGCTCAGGGACAATCTTCCTCAAGCAAAAAGAAGATTGGCAACAGATGTTAGCCCAGGGCCAATCTTCTTCACCAAAAATAAATAAATAAATAAAGCACCATAAATAACATCAAGTAGTATATCAAAAGTATATGTAAGACTAAAAATAACTAGATCTTTATAGTTCTAAATGTGAATTTAATATGTTGTGACTGAAGCTAATGTTTAATTGTGTAGCTGTGTACTTAAAATATTTTAAATTTGATGCCCCCTAAAGGAGGATAGGTAAGAAATAAGACATGCTGATAGAAGTAAATAGCTTATTTGCCATGTACACAATAAAATTATTTTCAAGGAATTTATCCAGTTTGATCAGCCTGTTTATGAACTAATTTCAAAACCATATATATAATATATGTAATATATATATATACACACACGTGTGTGTGTGTGTGTGTGTGTGTGTGTGTGTATTTAATGGAGATACAGAAATTTGGAAATTAAAGTGGCCTGAGTCTGATTTGTCGACCACTTTTCTTTTGGAAGTAGGTAAAATAAACATGATTAAAAGTTTTTATTTTGTCAAAGTGAAAAAGGCTTTAAATAGAAACAGATTATTGGAGACCTCTAGTTCTTTTTATTTGGTATAAGTATTGATTGCCGTTTAGTAGGATTAAAAAATGGAACTATTTTAGGAGAAGAAAGTTTGAATCCAGATTCGAGTGAGTACAACTGAAGATAAAGGGTGAGAAAAGTTAACCAGTGAAAAGAATCCTGAGGAAAGTCCTCTGCCAGAATCCAGTGTTGACTCATGTGACTTTGAACTCCTGAAATTCACTTTATTCTTATTTCTCAGTCTTCAGGTGTCCTAATAGAATGGAGATTAATGAGAGAATCTTGAGGAGTGAGTGTGTGTGTTTTGGGAGGCATCGTTGTCGAAGGAAGTAGTTCCCAGACTTTTGGATTTCAAAAGAAATATTTCCCCCGAAATTGGGAGGCTGCAAGAGTTGCCCATTTTTCTGTTTTGCCAGGTATAGTCAATAAAAACAGCAACAATAACTCACACCACTATCGACTGTCACCATCATTTCATTTAAAAAAAAGGACATTTTAACTCAAATAATTTGAAAGAACAGAATCTCAGAATAAAAGACCTTTAAGTTGAATCATTTAGCTTTATTAAAAAGTTTACTTTCTTCTCCTTATTTTTATATAAATTAGTAACAGCTGCTGCAGACCTGCACCAGCCTGCCAGCCAACATTAAGTAACCCCTGTCTGGTGCACTGAGCTCAGATCCAAAGATTCTGGGTGGGCTCCTAGCTCTGCCACTTGTGGGATTGTGACCTCAAACTAGTCACTTATCTTCATGGGGCCTCAGTTGCTTTGTATGTTAAATGGGGATATTAAAACCTACTTTACCAGATGAATGGTAGGATTAAAGATGATACATCGAATAAATACATGGATGATACCTGGAAAAAAATATGTCCTCAATTATAGCTGTTGTCATTGCTTGAAGGTGTTAACTTTTTTGGCAGTGTCTGATAATAAACACCTTTAAGTAGTATAAGTTTCTTGTTTTAGGTGTAGTCATTTATGTATTTTCAATGTAAATCGTTCTAGTGTACTTCATTGCTCACTCCATGGCACACTTAAAGTCCATTTCAAACAATTTCAGAAGTGTGGCAAGAGAAACAACATGCAGAATACTTTTTATAAGTATTTCCTGTAAGTTACATTAGGTGCCTTCTACGAAGGGTTTTTTGTGTAAAAATAGTACAGATGATCTTGAAAGATTAATAGACTTGACAAATCTACAGTTCTTAAAACTGTAAAAATAGTATTTGAAAACCAAGTCCTCAAAAAGCTGCCTTATTTTGCAAAATCTTGGGCTAGTATCTCTCTCCTGTCTTAAAAAAAAATAGCACCATCTATTTTTTTTTTTTTTTTTTTTGCTACCTCCCTCTTTGAGATCATACATTTTTATAGTTAGGATAGAACCTAGAAGTCTTTGCCACCTCTCACTTTTGTCCAGTTAGACTCGGAGGTTAAATGACTTGCCCAGGGTAATGCAGTGGCAGACTGGGACTAGAAGCCTGGCTTCCAGAGTACTTGCTTAGTGTCCCCCCCACTGCCTCCATTTTTCAAGCATTTTTTGAAAATGGTTCAAATTCAAAAGATACTAAAGCATACACAGTGAAGTCTCCTTCGTACCTGTTCCGCTAGACATGCAGTTCTCCTTCCCCGTAAGCAGCCATGAAACTTTCCAGAGCTGTTTTATGCGTATACAAGCACAAATATGACCATATTATTCTCCCCATTTTTTAAATATAAAGTTACCATATTATATATTCTGATCTCTATGTTACTTTTTGCTAGCATTCTTTCTGTCACCACCATACTTTTAAGTGCTTACATTCATATTTGGTGGAATGTTAATAACTACTAGTAAAAGAAAAAATAAGTGCTAGTAAAAAAAATTTGTTCTAGTAGTTTTAACTAAGATGAGTTTAATAAATAAAGTATAGATTCTTATGATATTGTTTCGTGGTATGGAAATTTCAGAAGTATGAGCTCAAAGAGTATGAGAGGAATAGAGAGATATCACAAAGAGGTGAATCTGGCTTGCCGTGCGATGGAGATAACCGTTAATACTTAAATAATGCTTACCATGTGCTAGGCAGTGTTCTAAATGCTTTACATATATTATTTCATTCTCATAACAGTCCTATGAGGGACTTTTATCACCTTTTTCCAGATGAGAAAACTGAGGCACACAGAATGTAAGTGAAACTTGATTTAGATAATATAGTGGCAGAGGCCCGATTCTAACCCAGGCAGTGGCTACAGAGTCCAAGCTCTTTACCACTGCTTTAAATTCCATTTAGGTCTAATATTGATATAGTGATAACCCTATTGGCCAAATTTTTTAAAATATGCAATCGTTGGTGCCATTATTTTTTTTACATCTGTATGCCAGAAATGCCTAGAGTTTACATTATAGCTTTTGCTTGTTTAGAGCAATCTTTTTGGAAAAGCAGGGACATTACTATGAAGGCATGTATTCAGGAAGAAGTAAGTTCCTAGAGTGTTTGCCTTCTAAGCCTAAACTTGTGAAGATAAGGCATTTGTCACACCTAGTTAGTGAACAGATATGTAGTGGGGTGAGCTATCAGGAAGACTTAACAGAATAGCCAAGGGAAGAAAGATTAAGTGGATCTAGGCACCTGGAGGTAAAGTGGGGAGCAGACAAAGAGTTAGTTTGAATTTGTACTGGGGTGGGGTAGACCTTTCTGAGAGAGGTGTTGAGTAAAATGGACCTCCTGTGCATAGAGACAGGAGAATTGAGCCTAGGGTGTGGTGCTGGCTAAATCACCACTCAGAACTAGAATTTCCTAGGGCCAGCCCGTGGCTTAGCAGTTAAGTGCGCGCGCGCTCAGCTGCTGGCGGCCCGGGTTCGGATCCCGGGTGCGCACCGACACACCGCTTCTCTGGCCATGCTGAGGCCGTGTCCCACATACAGCAACTAAGCTGCACATAGATGTGCAGCTATGACATACAATTATCTACTGGGGGCTTTGGGGGGAAAAAATAAAGAGTTCATTTCCTTGATGATTCAGAAGAACTCTGGGGAACAGCGTGAGGAAAGGCAGAAAATGGTGGCCATTTGAGGGGAATAGTGAGTGGTCATATTTGAATGTAACATGGCCTCACCTGAGTTGGGAAAGGACTGGAATCGAGATTGTCCAGAAGAATGCAAAACCAGGCATTCTTGTTAACCACGTGTTCTTGTAAACATAGGGGTTTCTCTTCTATGCGGTATTTGTACTAGATTTCACTAGACTTTTACTAGATTATCAGTGTTCAAAATTTGTTCCCCAGAATTCTAGTAATGTGGCAGTACAACAGGGATTTCATAAGCATTTGATTCACATTTTAAACTTTAAAACACTGCAAACATTTACATGCATTCAAATGTATATCAGGCTAGATTTTAACACAGTAAAGACCCCTGATTTGTACTGCCAGGTTATCTCAAAGGGGTTATGCTAGGTGAAAAAAAAAGAGCCAGTCTTAAAAGATTACATACCATATGATTGCATTTATATAACATTATTGAAATAAAATTATAGACACAGAAAACAGATTCGTGGTTGCCAGGAGTTAGGAATGTGGGAAGGAGTGGTGTGGTTAAGGAGGTAGCATGAGAGAGCCTTGTGGGGAGGAAACACATCTGTATCTCAAGAACTACACACACACACACACACACACACACAAGCGAGTGCATGTAAAATGGGTGAAATCTGAATAAACACGTCTGTATCTCAAGAACTACGCGCGTGTGCGCACACACAAGTGCATGACAGGTGAAATCTGAATAAACTGGATTGTACCATTGGGGGAGGTTAGGTGAGGGGTGCTTGAGACCTTCTTGTGCATTTTTTGCAAATTCCTATGATTTGTAATTATTTTAAAATAAGTTAACAAAACAAAAAAGCAATGTATTTAGAATATTTGAGGGAAAAGCAGCAAAAGGAAAAAAATTAAAATTATCCATAATGCCAACACCTAGGATAACAATCTTTGTAATAGTTTCTTGCTTTCTTTGTTCATATACTTGAATTTTTAAAAGTTCTGTTGATATGAAAGATTGTAGCTTTATATTGGTATTTTAAAAATTCAGGGCAGTGCTTGTTTGCTCGTGTAAAATTAAATAAGCGTATTCACTACTACAAAACTCTCATTGCATTATGCAATAACATGTGACTGCCTCATGCATAATATCCTGATGTCACGATTAGTATATATTTTAAGATTATTTTTTACCAAAATATTTGTGATTACCAAGTTTTCTCATTCCTTAATATTAGAGATTTAATTTAGAAATGTTCTACTTCTTAGACTTCTGGACAGGTGTAATAAAATCCTTACATAGCATTAATGTACTGTTTTTTTAAAAAAAGCAAAAAACTCTTTATCATTTGCAATTGCTAATCTCTGTGAATCAGGTTTTTTTTGATACTGTGCGATCAAAACAAAACAAATTTGCCCCAATCATCCATAATTTAAAGTTTGTGTTCATCAGAAGAGCTTTGTTGTAAATGTCATAAATTTGAGCTTTTAAAATACACTGATAGAATAAAGTACTGCTTTAACTTGTTTCTCATATTGCAGATCCACATAAAACTTCATTTAGAAAAAAGTTCTTTAGCTAAAAAAAATTTTAAAGCCATTGGATTATGATCTATATAGTTTCTTTTGTTGTTAGCATCTATAACCTAGGGGAATTTTAAGGACAGTGTTGTCACAGTTGTGTGATTTTTAGAAACGATCATTGTGTATTTGAGAAGTAAAATAGTGGAAGATCCATGACAAAATAGGAATTAAAGTGGAGTATACTCAACTCCACTGTGTTTTGAGAGTTTGATTTATTTCCTCCTGTGCATTGTGCTAATAGTTAAGATCACAGACTCTAGAGCCCAAGAGTACCTGGGTTGAAATCTTGGCTCCATAACTTGATCTCTCTCTCATCTCAGTTTCCTCCCCCATATAATGAGGATAATAATAGTGTCTAATTTAGGATTATTGTGAATATGAAGTGCACCAATGCACCAATACCTGAAACTGTCTTAGCACAGTGCCTGGCACAAAAGAAACTTCTCGTAAAACTTCACTATTATTTTGAAACATGGTTGAGATCATACTGCATGTATTTTATATCTTTTTTCCTCATTTAACATGTCACAATTATTTTCTCATGTCGTTAAAAATTGCACCAGTAATGTAAGAGAATGTCTGATGCCCTGTACCTGTGTACCCTTGCCAGTACTGGGCGTTCTCATTTTTTAGACGTTTATCAATTTGATATATCAAGAATGTCATCTCATTGTTTTTTTGTGTGTGTGTTTTTTTTTTGTGAGGAAGATCAGCCCTGAGCTAACATCTGTCGCCAATCCTCCTCTTTTTGCTGAGGAAGGCTGGCCCTGGGCTAACATCCGTGCCCATCTTCCTCCACTATATGGGACGCCGCCACAGCATGGCTTGACAAGCGGTGCATTGGTGCGCACCTGGGATCTGAACCCCAGGCCACCGCAGCAAGGTGCGTGGACTTAACCACTATGCCACCAGGCCAGCCCCTCATCTCGTTGTTTTGATTTGCATTTTTCTGCCAAACATAAGAAAAGTTTAATGGTGTTCACATTTTTATTAAGTGTTTACGTTGCTTCTCTTGAGTCTTGCCTGTATAGATCTTAGAATTTTTTATATTGATTTAGACAAATGCTTTATATATTTAAAGGATATGAATATTTTATTATATTTGTTAATATTTTTGCCATTTTAGTTCTGTTTCATTAATTTCTATAGTACATAGGGTTTTTTTTAAGTATGTGAAAAATTTAACGATTTTTCTTTATAATTTTTTTCCATAGGATTTAAGTTTAGAAGGGCATTTCTCATTCTGATATCAGATGAATGTGTAATTATAATTTCTTTTAGTTTTGAAAAAAATTAATTCCTTCATCATTTAGAATGTAGGTTATCAGGTGTTAGATGAGTCTGTAACCTAATTTTTTACAGACATATGTTTAATAGGCATTTATGTTTCTTCTGGCTATTGCCTTTTCATGTCTTTGCCCATTTTTTCCCTTCTGGGTTGTTCCTGCCTTTTTTTTCTTATTGGTTAGCAGGAGTTCTTTAGATATCACAGTAGTTAAGTTTTTGTTATAAGTATTACACATATTTTCTCCTAGTTTCTCACTTGTCCTTTAATTTCATTTATGGTATCTTTATTCATGTAGAAGTTTAAACTTATGTGGTCCCATCTTTGACTTCTTTGTAGCTTTTGAGTTTTTTTTCTTTAATCTTGTTTAGCTAAATCTCTACCATCTCAAGTTTTTTTTTTTAACTCATATATTTTGTTTGAAATATTTTTTTCATATTTAGCTCTTTTAGTTTGTGTGGAATTTTTGTGTTTGGTGTGAGGTAGGGATCTAACCTTTTTCTCAATAGATAGGCTTTAGCTTAACACCGTTTACTGATTTGTCCATATTTGAAATGCCACAAAAATTTCCTTATACACACAGGGCCTTTTTCTGGATCCTCATTTCTGTTCCAGTCATGTTTGTCTGTGTTTCCACATAGTTCCATTACCACATGTCCCCTTCTCCCCTCCCCTGTGACTTCATATAGTAAATTTGATATCTGGTAGGGCAAATATGCTTGTTTTCAAAATTTTCTTAGTTATTCTCATTTACTGTTTTGGGTGAATTTTAGAATTGATTTTGTTCAGCTCTAAAAAAAAAAAAAACCCCCTTGAGATTTTGATTAGAATCATATGAATTTATAGATGAATTTGGGAAGCAGTCAGTCTTCACTCAACTCTTCCTATCAAGGAACAAACATATGTATCTTTCTATTTATTCTGGAGTTGCTAATCTGATACCATTTTAACCTAGATGCCCATTGTGGTTTGTTTTGGTTTTGTTTTATATGTGATTTATGTGGTGCTAGAAATTGAGAAATTTTGTGATGATATTCTGGTCAGAGATCCCAGGAATATTAGAATTCTCTCCAGTCTACAGTCACTATTTTCAAGTCTATAGAGTCCCTGAGGGAGAGATTTGTATTATATATTTGTACTGGCAAATGAAAAACCAAAATGCTTTGCATTTTATTCTTAACTAGGACTTGGGCACCAAACTCCAAGACAAAAGACTGGAATGAGCCCAGCTGGTTCATGTGGGGATGCTGTTTTTTCAATCTAGATAAGCTTAATTTGTTTCAAAGTGAAACAGGCCATGAGATGGACACCTTCCCCCCCCGCCCCACCCCCATCTCCCCAATTCTCAAACATAGCTAGCTGTTTCCCTTGTGATGTGAGCAAAGGCTGCTCTAACTCATTCCTATCAATGCTCAGGGCCATGTAACCAGAGAGAGCCCATTTGCCCTGGCTGACTGCTGATCTGGCCTTGGCCACCTGCCTCTGGCCTTTTCTGCCCAAGTAGTAGGTTTGGCCCTGGCTCCCACTTGGAGAAGAGAAAGCCGTCTCTTGAAGGCTTCTCATACCACTTCAGTCACATGGAAAAAGCAGAAAAGCGAGCCCGCACTTGTGTACTGACCTTTTAATGATGAGTCTACCCAGTAGTGCACAGACCCAGTCAGTGCTCTCAGATCTGTCTTCTTCCTTCCTGAGAGTCAGGCAGAAAGAAGAATGAGAGGGGCCTTGATTCCTCACTTCTCAAGATGACACAAAAACTTTCAGCCATTCTCAGAAGCATTGATTTTCTCTTGGGTTGTTGCTTGTCTCAAATCAACCAGAAAGAGGTGGAGTAAAAAATACTGGCTTGCTGAGTATTGCACATAATCCATATCCTTTCTCAACTATGCATCAACTCTTCCCTTGCTTAATGATTCATGGCATGTTCTTGATTTTACTCCTACTGCTTGGTTTCTTCTCAGTTTGTTTTGCTGGCTTATCCTGTACCTGCCCATTAAATGTAGGGCAAGGATCAGCCCCACACACTCTTGTCAGTCTTCTTTCCCTAAACAATCACATCCACGTCCATGGCTTCACTTATGGATGAATCTAAAATTTATGTCTCTAGCCTGGACCTCTCTTTTGAGCTCTAGATCTGCATATGTAATTGCCTCCTGGACATCCCTATTTGGTTGTCTCAAAAGTACTATAAATTCATCATGTCCAAGATTTAATTCATATCCTTTCCTTGAGAATGCTGTTTGCTGTCTCACTGAAAGGTGTCACCACCCAAGCAGTTGTGCAAGTCAGAAGAACCTGGGAGTTGTTCTTGGTTGTTTCTCCACCCTCCCCTCCATCACCAAATCCAATCAGTCGTCAGGTCCAATTGATTTTTTTAACCTTTTTTGTTTTGATTTGTTACATACAAAAAAGTCATTGAGCTGTGTCTCTTTTTGTGATGTAATAATTACAAAGGATAACCTTTGTAACTAACATTCAGGTCATTAAATAGATGATTGTCAGAGCTCCAAAAAGCCCTCCCTGAACTCCCTCCTTATCAAGTATACTCTTCCTCTCCCTCAAGAGTAACCTCTGTCCTGACTTTTATGATAACCACTTTCTTGCTTTTCTACCTGAGGTTGTATCTGAACTTGGCTGGTTTAGTTTTGCCTGCTTTTTCCACTTTATATAAGTGGAACCATTTAATTTGTATTCTTTACTTTGGCTGCTTTCACTCAACATTATTTTGTGGTATTCATCCATGTTTTATGGAGTTGTAGTTTATTTGTCATCACTGAATATTCTATTACATGAATATATCACGATTTATTTACTCTTTTTGGAGGGACATTTATTATTATTTTTATTTATTTATTTATTTTTTGGTGAGGGAGATTGGCCCTGAGCTAACATCTGTGCCCATCTTCCTCTATTTTGTATATGGAATGACGCCACAGCATGGCTTGATGAGTGGTATGTAGGTCGGCGCCTGGGATCCGGGCCTGCAAACCCCAGTCTGCCGAAGTGGTGCGTGCGAACTTAACCACTATGCCACCAGGCCGGCCTCTGGAGGGACATTTAAATTGTTTTCAATTTGCAGCGATTATGAATAATGCTGCTATAAAAATTTTTATGTATCTTCAATTTTAGTTGGTAATGCCCTGTTATTCCACCTCTTTGCCAAGGCTTGGAATTATCAATCTGTTAAAGTTTTTTAACTAATATAATGGATTTTTGTGTGTAATTGAGGTATGTTTCATATAGAATAAAATGCAAAAATCTTAAATGTACAGCTTGAAGAATTTTTTACATAGGTATGTACCACTACCTGGATGAAGATACAGAACATTTCTATCACCCCAGAAAGTCCTCTCATGTTCCTTTCCAGTCAGAAGCTGTTATTCTGACAATGCTGTTTTGACTTCTACCACTATAAATTCGTTTTGCCTATTGAACTTCACGTAAATGGGCTCATAACAGTATGTACTCTTTTGTGTCTGGCTTCTTTTGCCCAGCACAATAATGTTTTTTGCATTTCATCCAAGTTGTTCGTTCTATTATTCTTTTTTTATTGCAGAATTCCATTGTATGATTATCATTTTCTTATTGGTTATTGTTTCTGGGTTTTGGCTATTGTGAATAAAGCTGCTATGAACATTCTCATGCAAATCTTTCTACGTATATAAACTCATTTCTCTTGGGTGTATATTGAGGAGTGGATTTTTGGATCATAGGGTAGGTGTTTAACTTTATTAGAAACTACAGAACAGTTTCCCAAAGTGGTTGTACTATTTAACAGTCTGTTTTGGTTTTAATTTGCATTTCCCTGATTGCTGATGGAGTTGAGCAGCCTTTCATATGTTTATTCCTCATTGGATATCTTCTCTTTGAAAAGCTCATTAAAGGCTCATTAAAGTCTTTTGCCCATTTTTTTAACTGGTGTTCTGTCTTTGTCTTATTCATTTGAAGGATATATATATCCTATATATATTTATTGAGATATCAGTATTGCAAATCTCCTCTTCCTCTTCCATTCTGTGGCTTGCCTTCCCTTTTCATTTTCTTACAGATATGTTTGGTTAACAGAAATTCTTAATTTTAGTGTAGTTAAATATATCAATCTTTTCCTTTATAGTTAGAGCTTTTTGTATCCTGGTGATGAAGATATTCCGTATTATTTTCTGTTATATTTTACCTTTCACATTTAGATCAACAATCTGTGGAATTTTTTTAATGGTGTGAGATATAGGGGTCAATTTAATTTTTTTCCTATATGACTATTCAATTATTGTGGCGCCACCACTTCTTGAAAAGACCATTCTCTCCTGCTCTGTAGTCTCTTTTGTCATAAATCAGCTGATTGTACATATAAGGATTTGTTTGGGTTCTCCTATCCCATTCTTCTGTTTGTCTGTCCTTGTGCCAGTGTGCCACTGTCCTAAGTACTCTATTTCAGTAGTTATCGGGGGACCATGTGGTGTCCCTGGGACTCTTTCAGAGGGTCCTTGACGTCAAAACTATTTTCATAGTAATAAAAAGGTATTTGCCTTATTCTATCTCATTCTCTCACGACTGTACAGTGGGTTTTCCAGAGGCTGCATGACATGTAATATTGAAACAGATTGAATACAGAAGCAGCTATGAGAATCCAGCTGCCTCCTATTAAGACAGATATTGAAGAGACTTACAAAAATGTAAAACAATGCCACTCTTCTTGCTAAATTTTTTTGTTTTGGAAAAAAGTTATTTTTCTTTAAAAATATTATTTCTGTTAGCATGTAATGAATGAGTTTTTTATTATTTTTAAATGAATAAATATTCAAAATTTTTTGTTTTAATTTCAAATGTGATAAATATGCTAGGTAAACTCACATAAACTAAAGCTCTTTAGAGTCTCAATAATTTGTAGGAGTGTAAGACTAAAAAGTTTGGGAATTGCTACTCTAGTTTTATAAATCTTGAAATCCAGTAGATAATAAGTCTTGATTATTTGTGGCCCCTTGCATTTGCATATACATTTTAAAATCAGCTTGTGAGGTTCCACAAGAATACCTGTTAGGATTTTGATTGAAATTGCATTGAATAAGTTTAGGGATAATTGAAATCTTCCAATTCATGAACATTATCTTTTCCTGTGTTTTGGTCGTCTTTAATTGTTTTCTCAATAATGTTTTATAGATTTCTAAATAAAGGTTTTGCACATCTTCCTAATGAAACTTTTGAAGAAAAAAAGATCTACATAGAAATAAATTTAACGAGAAAATGAGAGAGATCTCTGAAAAATATTGTAAAACTTTACTAAGGGACATAAAAGAATTGAATCAATGCTGAAGCATAACTTGTTCTTGGATAGGATAACTTTCACATTGGAAAGAGGTCAGTATCCTCTCTAAATTGCAATATTTCATATTGTTAGATACACTTTTGCATTTTCTCATTTCTAAAATTGAGATATGCCTTAAAATTGATGACATCTTTCATTCACTTTTGGCCATGTAGTAGTGGTGAAGAAGTTTTAGGAACATCTTAACCAATTTATTTTACTTATTTTTCTTTCATAAGCACAACTCATATGTGATATAAAGACAAAACAGTATTTAAGTCTAAAAGAGCCCTTTAAATAGGCATAAAATTAAAGTCCTCAGTCATAAGGCAGCATATGTTATAGTGTGGCAATATCTTTTTTAGTGCTACATAAAATAATTGTACATCTTACATTGAAAGTATCTGAGAGTTGATAAAATATAGTCTGTAAATTCAATGTAATCCCAATTAATATCTCAACAGGCTTTTCAAAACTGGATTCTAAAGTTTATATGAAGGAATAAAAGTGGAATTTTTCATAAAAGTTATGAAAATCAATATTCGTGAAGAGGATTAGTGCTATTTAAGTCTGTGTTAAAGCTAAAGTAATTAAGAGCACCAGAGTAGACAGGTTATCACTGGAACAGAGTTGAGAGTACTGAAGTAGCCTCATGTATAGACATGTTATATGTGATAAAGATGAAAACAATGAATTCTTCAATAAATAATATTGGGTCAACTGAGCTGTTTGGGAAAAAAGAAAGCTAGCTTGCTATCTAACCTAAAAAAAGATATAATTCGCAGATAGGAAAAGTACACTCATTTTAAGGGATCAACTCAGTAAATTTTTATGTATGTGTATACAAAGTATCCACCACCTAGATCAACATACAGACTATCTCCAGCATCCCAAAGTTCTCCCTTATGCTTCTCCCAGTCAATACCACCTCCCCCAAGGGTAACCACTTTTCTGACCTCTATCCATAGATTCGGTTTGCCTGTTTTTGATCTTCAAATAAGTCGAATCATATAGTAAATCTTCCTTTTTGTCTAGTTTCTTTTCCTTAAAATTATGTCTCTGAGATTTATTATGTTGCATATAGCAGTTCTTTTTTATTGTTGTATAGTATTATGTTGTGTTAGTATGCCACACTTTATTCTACTGTTGATATATTTTTGGGTTGTTGACATTTTTTGGCTAAAATGAATAAAACTACAAAGAACATTCTTGTACATGTTTCATGGGCATAAGTACTCATATTCTGTCAGAATTGAGTGGAACTGCTGGGTCCTAGGATATATATGTATGTTTAATTTTAGTATATATTGCCAAACAGTTTTCCAGAGTGACTGTACCAGCTTATGTTCCCACTAGCAACTAATGAAAGTTCTAGTTGCTCTAAGTTTTACAAACCCCAGAAACCATAAAGAAAAAAAGTTGATGAATTTTCATAAAGACAGACAAAACCTATGCATGGCAAAAATTAGCATAAACAAAGTTGGAACTCCAAAGATGAACTGGGGGGAAAAAAATGCCCTGCATCGTGTTCAAGGAACTAATTTCCTTTAAAAAAAAACCCAGGAGTCCTTTTAAATAAGTACAGAAAAGACCAACAACTCAACAGACAAGTGGGCATAGGACACTGAAAGACAGTTGAAAGTAAAGACAAATAGTCCTTCAATAGGAAATGATCCTCAATTTCAGTCATAATAAGAGAAAAGCGAATTGAAACTCTATTAAAAGCATTTTTAATATATCAGATTGGCAAAGATCAAAAAGTTTGATTAACTTGGCTGAAATGTAGAGAAATAGCTACTTCCATATAGTAATGGTAGGATTATTCTTAACTATGGAGAGCAGGTTGATAATATCCATTAAAATTAAGAATGCGGGGCCGGCCCCGTGGCTTAGCGGTTAAGTGTGCGCGCTCCGCTACTGGCGGCCTGGGTTCGGATCCCGGGCGCGCACCGACGCACCGCTTCTCTGGCCATGCTGAGGCCATGTCCCACATACAGCAACCAGAAGGATGTACAACTATGACATACAACTATCCACTGGGGCTTTGGGGAAAAAAAGGAGGAGGATTGGCAATAGATGTTAGCTCAGAGCGAGTCTTCCTCAGCAAAAAAAAAAAAGGAGGATTAGCATGGATGTTAGCTCAGGGCTGATCTTCCTCACAAAAAAAAAAAATTAAGACTGCACATACCCCAAGCGTAGTGTGGATAAATAATGATTTATTTACACAGTGGAATATTATAGAGAACAAGGATAAATTAATTACAATTCAGACACAGTATAGATGATTCTAATAAACATAATGTTGAGTGAAAGACAAAAATATGAGTTCAAAAATAGACAAAATTAATCTGTGGTATTAGAAGTCAGGGTAGTGTTACTATTGGGAGAGCTCACTGAAAAGGAACACAAGAGGGGCTTTGGGGACTTGTAATGTTCTATATCTTGATGTGGGTACTGGCTACATCGTTGTGTTTACGTTGGGAAAACTCATCAAGCTATAAACTTAGATTTTGTGTACTTTTCTGAGTATGTGCTATACTTCAATAACAATTTTAAATAAATAAAAATAGTGTGTATACACAGTTATAAAGAATGCACATACTCTTTATTTTAGCAATTCCCTTCTATGCTTGTAAACACACACATACCTATATGTACACAGTTGTATATATGGGGTTTAAATAGTATGAAGACATTCATTGCTGTGTTTGTAATAGTAAAATTTTGGACAAAACTTAATTATCCATCAGTGGGGAACTGGTAAAATAACTAATGGTATAGTCATACAGTGAATTAGTAGCAGCTCTTTTTTTTTTTTTTTTTGTGAGAAAGATCAACCCTGAGCTAACATCCATGCTAGTCCTCCTCTTTTTGCTGAGGAAGACCGGCTCTGAGCTAACATCTATTGCCAATCCTCCTCCTTTTTTTCCCCCAAAGCCCCAGTAGATAGCTGTATGTCATAGTTGCACATCCTTCTAGTTGCTGTATGTGGGACGCGGCCTCAGCATGGCCGGACAAGCGGTGCGTCGGTGCGCGACCGGGATCCGAACCCGGGCTGCCAGTAGCGGAGCGTGCGCACTTAACCGCTAAGCCACGGGGCCGGCCCAATAGCAGCTCTTAAAAGGAGTAAGGCAGTTCTAGGTGAACTAATTTAAAAACATCTCTAAGATAAATGAAAGACCAAGGTGCATGAACAATATATGTGGTATACTACTCTTTCTGTGGGTTTTTTTTTAAGGCATGTACATACAAGCATATGTAAACAGAATATCGCTGGAAGGATAGAAAAATATATTAACACTGGATCTTTCTGAGAAGTGGGTGGCTGGGAGCCAAAATGGGAGACATTTCCTCTGTATACTATTTTGTGACTTTAAAATTTTTAATTGTGGCAAAATATACATAACATAAAAATTTCTGTCTTAACCATTTTAAGTATACAATTCAGCACTGTTAAGTGTATTCACATTGTTGTGCAACCAATCTCCAGAACTTTTTCATACTCATTAAATAATTTCTCATTTCCTTCTCCTCCTGACCCCTGGCAACCACCATTCTGCTTTCTGTTTTTGTGAATTCAGCTGCTCTAGATACCTCATAAAAGTGGAATCATACAGTATGTGTCTTTTTATGACTGGCTTATTTCCGTTAGCATAATGTCCTCAAGGTTCATCCATACTATTTCCTGATCTTTGAATTCTGTAACTTGTTCATTTATTACCTATTTTTAAAAGAGCATTAGAATAAAAAGGTATGACCTTATCATTCAGAGCTGGTTAATTTTATGGTAAAAAATTGCTAGTGTGAATTATTCATCTCAACCAACATTTATTGCCAGTTTTGGTAGCAAAACAACTTTATGCCAAAATGCAATTTGCTTATTTCACTATGTATTTCTCCTTTTTTCATCTATAGGTGCCAACCAAAATACAGGCTTATCAAGTCCCCAGCCTCTTGACTTTCAGTCTGCTCAGTAGTTTTTGCCTTGGGCTAATTGTCCAACTTTGGCCCCCTCCTCAAAATCTACGTCTTTACCCCGCTGCCACAATCTGGCTCTATGCCAAGGACATTGCTTCCTTTTTGCTGATTTCTCTTGTATCTCTGACCTCGAAAAAAAAAGGGGTTTTCATTCTGCTAACTATTCAGTGCTGCTTGAGATCATTATTCTAGAGCCTTCTGCAGTAATATTGTTTTCCGTAAATTGAAACTCATTGTTTCCATTAGGATTGTTGACTGAGTGTGAAGACAGAGGAACAAGTTGAAATGACTCTGAAGTTTGTGGGTGGGCTTTGTGTGGTTAACTAGAACAAAGGGGGACTGGCAGGCTCCAGGTAGAAGATATTTGGTTTTTGAAAATATTGGCTCGAGATGCTGGCCTACGAAACAGCTGGAGCTGTGAGCTAGAAATAGGAATTTAGAAAATAACTTTTTGTTATAAATTTAGTGTGTGTCTATGTGTGCGTATGTAGAAAAGACAGAAAAATATAAAGAAAAAATGATAAAACAGAGATAATCATTCTTAACATTTTAATTGAATTAACTTCTGGTTTTCTTTTTTCTGGTTACATACATATAAAAGTACATACATAAACTCACATTTTTTTTTTTTTTTTTTGTGAGGAAGATCAGCCCTGAGCTAACATCCATGCCAGTCCTCCTCTTTTTGCTGAGGAGCATTGGCCCTGGGCTAACATCTGTGTCCATCTTCCTCTACTTTATATGGGACGCCGCCACAGCATGGCTTGACAAGTGGTGCATCGGTGCGTGTCGGGATCTGAACCCAGGTCGCCAGCAGCGGAGCGCGCACACTTAACCGCTACACCACAGGGCCGACCCCTATAAACTCACACTTTAAAATGTAGTTGAAGTTTTTCCTTTTGTATTCTGCTTTTTTTCTTTGTGTTCTATTCATGAACGAAGACGTCCAAGGCCAGTTATGTATGGTGCTTCTGTTGTGTTAAGAGTCAGCAGCAAAAGGGGTCATAAATGAAATTGTGGGGTTTGTTGAAATCACACACGGTGAGATCCTGCACAGATGGATGAGAAAATATGGCAACGACAGAACTTTGGAAACTTGCCTGTATTTGAGGATTCAAGAATAAGAAATCATAATCAGAGAAGTAGGAGAATTAAGAGTTTAGTGTCAAACTAAGAGTGGACCAAATTCCAAGAAAAAAGGAGTAGTTAGCATTGTTAGATATTTTAAAAGGATAGAGCTTGATGAAGTCTAAGACAAAGGCTTTAGATAGGAAATTGTGAAATCACTGGTTGATTTACAAAATTTATTCTGTACAGAGATGATGGAATAATAAGGACTGAATTTACCTTTCTATCTTAAACAACTAGGAAACTAGACGATATATGAAATAACAGTTTGCAGACGTTGGGTAACAGGCAACCTGGGACTGTGATCACTGAAAGAAGAGAAACAAACCTACTGTGCTCTCTGGTTGCCCCAATTTATTGTCTGGAGGTAGTTTTCAGGCTGCAGAGCAGAGATCGGAAATGCATATAGAGCTAGTGATCTCATTGAGTTGAGAAGACAGGAGTTTGAGGGGACCAAGGCAGCTGTATTTTGTGGGGCAGAGTACCAGAGAGGAGGAAGTTGCACAGAGAAATCCAGAGATATGCAGAGGTGTCCCCTTGAGTCTGGCTGTGTGCTGATCTGCACGTGCATGAGAAGAAACCACCTGAGGCCAGAGAAAGAACCCCACTGGAAAACAGTAGGCTGGACTCACACAAAGGTGGGAATAGCCTGTGTTCTCACTAGCCACCGTGTATACAGGGTATCAAAAAGGTGTTGCCTTGGTAATAGGGCTAAATTAGCCCTGAATTAAAAGCTGCTGTGAACCTGCCCTAACAAAGCATAAAAGCAAGCCTTGGAGGATCCCGCTGATTCCAGTAAACTTAATTGTATGCCAGAACAAAATCAAGCACTACTTAAAGGAATACAGCAAAATCCAGCACCAAAACATAAAATTTACGATGTCTGGCATCCAATCAAAAATTACCAGGCATGCAAAGCACCAGGAAAATATGACCTATAGTCAAAAAAATCAGTCAATTCAAATAGACCCGGAAGTGACAGTGATGATAGAATTAACAAACAATGACGTTAGCGCAGCTATTATAAATATGCTCTATATGTTCAGGCAGGTAGAAGAAATGGTTGACGTAATGGGGAGAGAAATGGAAGATATGAAAAAGACCTAGATAGAGCTTCTAGAGATGGAAATGCAATGAAAAACACACCGTCGGGATTAACAGCAGATAAGGCATAGCAGATCGGTGAACTTGAAGACTCATATTAGAAACTGTCCAAAATGAGCCAGAGAGAAAACATCAGGAAGATTAATAGATCATCTGTGACTGTAACAGGGACAGTAGTCAGGGACAAAAACAGTGTAACATACATATATTGGAGCCCCAGAAAAGAGGGAAAAGGGAGGACAAAAAAGATTTTTAAAAACAATGACAGGAAAATTTCCAAATTTGATGAAAAGTACAAATCCACAGATCCAAGAAGCTCAAGAAAGCCCAAGGAGAATAAATATAAAGAAAACCACACCAAGGCACATCATAATCCAGTTGCTGATAACCAGTGATAAAGAGAAAATTGGAAAGCAGGCAGAGAAAAGGACACATTATATAAGAACATGAGCAGATTTCTCATCAGAAATTTAACAAATCAAAAGGCAGTGGAGAGACATCTTTAAGGTGCTTTTTTTAAAAAAACAACTGTATTTTTGCCTAGGAAAATACCTTTCAGGAATTGGAGTGAAATAAAGACTTTTTGAACAAACTAATGCTGAGAGCATTTGTTGCCAGCAGACCTGCACAACAAGAAATGTTAAAGGAAGTTATTCAGGTAGAAGGAAAATTATTTAAGATGGAAATTTGGATCTTTACACAGTATTGAAAAGTACTAGAAATGGTAAATGTAGGGGTAAATATAAAGCATTTATTCTTATTTTTTAATCTCTTTAAAAAAATGATTGAATTGAGAGTGACTGCTAACAGGTATGGGGTTTCTTTTTGGGGTGATGGAAATGTGCTGGAATTAGATAGTGGTGATGGTTGCACAACATCGTGTATTAAATAGTAGCTTAAAAAAGATACTTGGTTGTTTAAAACAAAAATAGTAATATATTGTGGGGTTTACCACATGTAGAAGTAAAATGTATGGTGACAGCACGAAGGATGGGAGGGAGGGAAATGGAAGTATATGACGGTAAAGTTCTTACACTATACGTGAAGGGCTGTACTATAGGAAAGCAGAATGATAAGTTAAAGATTTATAATGTAAAGCCTAGAGCAACTACTAGAAAAATTAAATAAGTATAGCTAATAAGCTAATTGTAGAGATATAATGGAATCCTAAGGAAATACTCACATTAATCCAAAAGATGGCAAAAAATGAGGAAAAAAGGAACATAGCACAGATGGGACAAATAGAAAACAGCAAGTGGTAGATTTAAACACATCTATCATTACATTAAATATAAATGGTCTTGAAAAATTCATTCTGGTTAAAAAGACTTTTGCAAAGTAAAGGAGAAGATAAAAATTACCTCCAGTCTCACCACTATTAACATTTTAGTGCACTTCCTTCCAGTTGATTTTTGCCTATACGTGTGTATGTGTATATATTATACATGTATATATGTATATTCATACAGATGTATATGTATACACATAAATATATGCTGTTTTTTTAAGAAACAAAATTGAGACCATGCTCTTTGTTTTCATTTAACTTTGAATCATAAGCATTTGACAGTAATAAAATATTTGAAAACAGATTTTAATGTCTGTATAATATTCCACTGAATGGCCAAACTATAATTTGTTTCATCCTAGATAGTTTGCAATGTAGGTTATTTTTTAATTTGCCATTTTAAATAATGCTGTGATGAGCGTCCTTGTACACTGTTATGTAAATCTTTATATCAGTGATTGTTTTCTTAGGCTGTATTTGTAAAAGTGGAATTGCTAAATTTATCTCTAGAAAATTATACCAATTTATGCCCCCTCTACAGTGTATAGGAATGCCAATTTAACCTCATCCTTGTCTACATGTGGTATTAGTTAAACATTGCAAACCAGATTTTAAAAAATTGTAGGTAACTTGATTTCCCCCCGAATGCTTGTAGGATACTTTATTTATCTTTGAAGTTTGAAAATTCTATCAGAATCTCTTTATATTAAATTTGGCTAGAACACAAAATGTTTTCATTTATTTCCTTCTCCCTCGTTCCCTCCTTCCTTCTCTCCTTCTTCAGGAGTGTAGTTTTCTTCCTTCATTTCTTTGGTTATTACTTCAGCTGCATTTGTTCTAGAATATAAACTTTTCCATGTCTATCTTGTTCCTTATTGTCTCCTCCTTGCCTGGCTATAGTATACTAGATGCTCAATAAATTTGTCAAAAGAATAAACAACTTTTTTTCTTTCTACAACTCCTATTATTGGTAAGGTTGATCTGTATAATATTTCTAACATTTTTTTCTTTCATTGTATTAATCTGTTTTGTCCCTTGGATTAGAGTTGTGGGATAATTTATCCATTTATTTTTTTATGTCACTAGTTTTTGTTTGGTAATATTTCGTCTGCCATTCACTGCTTCTGTTGCTGTTTTAAATTTGGCAAATCATGTTTTTCCCTCTGAAAATCTTTTCATCTCTGTGAAATCTTTGCTCATCTTAGATTATTCCCACTTCGTGACAGTTTATGTATGCAGAATTCTCTCAGATTCTTTTTAAACATTAAGTACTATGCATTTTATTATTTTCACCTCAATTTATACCAGGTATTTGAGACTCTCAGATTTTTATATCTATTTTTCAGCTCTAGGGTATTTAAACTTCAATATTTAGTACATTTTAAAACACCTTAGGGCTGCGAAATAATAAAAGAAACTGGAGTGTCCATTTGTTTATTAGTTTTGTCATTTGTTCCTATTATACTTCAGCCACCTCGACCCACAATAAAAATGTGGTATCACAATTTTTTGTAGTAGAAAGGGCTCAAGAGTTTTTATTTGCAAAGATTGCCATGTGGGTGTACTCTAGACAATATTTACTACTTGAGCTACTTTTTGAGACCCCCAAAAGTGGAGAACTGGATCAAAGAAAAAAGCAAGTAATCAAAGAAAGTTTGAATACAAGCTACCTATTTTTGAGAGGACCACAGATTCAGAACTTCAAAGAATTAGAATTATTCCTTTCCTTAATTATTCACACTTTGGAATTTGGCTCTGGGGATCCAAAGATGAATGAGAGCTCCTGTTATCAAGGAGTCCAGTCTAATGCCAAACACAGACAATATAAGCAAAATAAGTACAACAAAATATTCGTGGTGGTGGTGGTGTACCAAAAGGTGAAGGAGATCCATAATTCCTGGTCTATGTTTTCTACTGACAGAGGCCAACAGAGGTTTATGCAGAAATGAAGGAGATTTGAGATTGCATTTTGGAGTGACAGACTTTAACCTGGGATGAGTAAAAAAATTACAAAAAAGGCTTAATTAAGGGTTTTTTCCTAATTGTGAGAGTCCTTATATAGGGGTAGAAAATTAATGTATTGACTCAAGATAGGTGATTTGAAGGAAAATGGGACTGAGCAACGAAGTGCTTGACAATCAACCTCAGTTTTGTGTATATACTTGCTAGAATCCTTGTTACTTTTCACATTTAATGTGAAATTTAAATCATGAAAACCTTAAGTTAAAATTGAGGTTTAAAATTTTTTCCTCATACCTGAAAACTGTTCATGGTAGCAATATTTCTGATGGCCACAGGCATCCTCTTTCCCAACACTGATTACTGTCTTGAAAGAGTGGTTTAGATTTGCTTTCACATTCCAGAATGACCCACAGTAGACCTCCCAGTGTTCAGTTTTGATTACTGGCAATATATGCCACTGTGAATTCTGGTTTTGTTTGTTTATTTTTTTAATCATGGAGGAAAGGTCTAATATTTTCATTGATATTAGTGAGGCTGATGACCTACAGATCTCTGGGCCAAGTGTTTAATTATTTTTTAAGTTCAAGTTTACTTGAACTTCAGGGAGTATGAGATTACAATCAGAACATTTTGATGTTTCCAAAGGCAATTTTGTTCAGCTTGTTAATCTAAGCTAGATAGGTTTTGTTGTTAAGAAGCTCTTCCTTCATAGTTTTTTTTTTCTTTTATCAGAGACAACAGTTTCATTGGATAGACCACTAGATTAAATATGAAAATGTGCTCTAGTCCGGGATTTCATTATTTACTGTGAAAAACAAGCAAGCAGTGTGTCAGATCTGTTAAATCCTCTGATACATTGAGGCCACAACTATTCTGCATATGAATACCAACAACCTATTAAGACATTTTTCTATACCCTTCAGATTTCCAAATACTTAAAAATTTAAGTAAACTTTGAGTGTTCGAAAAATCTCTATTAATAGAGATTTATTCAGGATTTACATGGATTTACTATGTTGACACAAATTCAAGATACAAGTAGCTACTTAAGGCAAGTCCAGTGGTTCTCAAAACATGGTAAAGGAAGAGTTTTTAAAATTTCCCATTCGTTGTGGACTCATATGTTTGGAAAATGAATTATTAAAAAATGAAAGCAATAGACATGCTAAATACAAGCTCAAATAGTTTATTCAACTGACAAAATTACATTTTAATAATGTCTGTAAGATAATAGTAGAATATGAGGAATTATAAAAACTGCACGTATAGTCAGTTACTGCTGCGAATTTCTTTGTTATTTTGCAGTTGTAATGAAATAGCAATTAATGCTTTAACATTGACATTGTTTTAATGTTAATTCATTAGCAGTCATTTATAATATACTTTTCTATTATTACATAATATTTTTATGTAATATTACATTTTTAATTACATTAATATTTAGCATTTACATGATTTTTTTTATGACACTAAACATGCTGTTTAGGGCCGGCCCTGTGGCTTAGTGGTTAAGTGTGTGCGCTCTGCTGCTGGCGGCCCGGGTTCGGATCCAGGGCGCGCACCGACGCACCGCTTCTCCGGCCAGGCTGAGGCCGCGTCCCACATACAGCAACTAGAAGGATGTGCAGCTATGCCATACAACTATCTACTGGGGCTTTGGGGGAAAAAATAAATAAATAAAATTTAAATAAATAAATAAATAAACATGCCGTTTAGTTCAGCTGACTTTTTTTGTATCAAGATTTTGTCAACAAAAGAAGCAATGTGTTGATTTACTTTCTGGTGCTCCTTAATCTGGGAAATTACTCCAGAAGGTTCTCATCTGTGCAGCTGTGCCATCAGAATATTCTCTACAAAACTCCAGACCACTTTTGTTGACAGTGTAATTCTTCATAGTTTTACCCAGTTCAAAGCTAGTTGTGTTTGTTGGCTGTAAAACTAAGAACAAGAATTCTTCCTTCATATCACCATCATGTTCAAATAGCACATTAGCAATATCTGTGCATTTGTCAGGTGCAATGAAAAATGATTTGCTGGTATTGTTTTATGAATTGTTCTTTCATATCATTAGTTTCTAGCTTACAGTGGTGAGCTGTGCTGTCATTGGAAAGGGCAGATTTAGCCAATATTTCCGAGCAAATATTTTTGATGTAATTGTTCACTTGTTTCTTAACAATCGTATTTAGCGTTTTAGCCTTAGCAATCCAAAGTGCTAGGATAGGAAGCCTGTAAAACAAACATTTATGGATGAGATACTAAATATCTCCTCCTTTTAGCTTTTTAAATTCAGTGCTCTTTCTTTCAAAGAATTCTTTCGGTTTTGAGCTTATTTGTGTATACATTTTGTATGTAAATACTCCTTAAATTTTGATGGTTTTATTGCTCCATTAACCAGTGTATCTCTGCAGTTAATACACCGTGATGTTAGCGCTTCACCACCAATATGGCTACCAAACTGGACGCAGTATATGAAAAATCATACTCCTGAATGAAAGTAGGCCTCTTTTGGTCTTTGCCTGTTCAGGAATCACTTCCTTCACCCAGAAATTTGGTTTACTGCTACTGGTGCATTCACCTTTTCCACTAAAAAGGTGCTGAAAAATCCACTGAAATTTGTTTGTCCACATGTAAATTAGATTAAAAATAATATAAATTTCACTTCTCTAATTTAGCTAATGTTAAATTATAAATTAAAAAACAGGTTTGATTAAGATTAAAATATTTGTAAAATTAACTAGTTGTAAAAATGAATAAACCGGGGCCGGCCCTGTGGCCTAGTGGTTGAATTCAGCATGCTTTGCTTCACTTGCCCAGGTTCCGTTCCCAGGCATGGACCTATACTACTTGTCAGTGGCCATGCTGTGGTGGTGACCCACATACAAAATAGAGGAAGACTGGCACAGATGTTAGCTCAGGGTGAATCTTCCTCAAGCGAAAAGAGGAAGATTGGCAACAGATGTTAGCTCAGGGCGACTCTTCCTCAGCAAAAAAAAAAAAGAATAAACCTGTGCATTTTCTCAGACTTTTATACACCTTTAGGTAGTTGACAAAATAACCTTAAAATATCACATGAAACTTGATTCTGCTATGCCTGACTAGCCATATGCAACTCACCACATGAGTTTGACAACACTTGGATCTGCCTATAATCTGTTCAACAAGGAAAATCCACTAATTATGCACTTTGATGTCATGGCAATGTCAAACTTTTATAAAAGTTTCTGAGTGCTTGCTTTCAGTTTCTGAACTGATCTCATCATGGATCCATAACAGATAGTTCATAGACCACCACTGGTTTGTGATCCATGCTTTTGAATGGCAGTGGACTAGATGATTGTATCACCGCCAGTAAAGACGTAGGCTTTACATACACTAATACTTAAGTCATAGAATATAACCAATTTTACTGCATCTTTTGTTTTTTATTTACTTATTTTTAAGAAGACAGCAGAGCAGCTTCTTTCTTTCTTTCTTTCTTTTTTTTGCTGGGAAAGATTCATCCTGAGCTAACATCTGTTGCTAATCTTCCTCTTTTTTTTTTTTCCTCCCCAAAGCCCCAGCACATAGTTGTACATTCTAGTTGTAAGTCCTTCTAGTTCTACATGAGCTGCCACTGCAGCATGGCTACTGACAGACGAGTGGTATCATTCCACACCTGGGAACTGAACCCAGGCTGCCGAAGTGGAGCGTGCCAAACTTTAACTACTAGGCCATCAGGGCTGTTTTTGCATCTTTTTTTTTTTTGAAGATTGGCCCTGAGCTATCATCTGTTGCCAATCTTTCTCTTTTTGCTTGAGGAAGATTGTCCCTGAGCTAACATCTGTGCCAATCTTTTCCTATTTTGTATGTGGGATGCCGCCACAGCGTGGCTTGACGAGCAATGTGTATGTCCATCCTTGGGATCCGAACCCGCGAACCCTGGGCCACCAAAGTGGAGCGTGTGAAGTTAATTACTATGCTGCTGGGCCGGCCCCTGTCTCTGCATCTTTTAAAAGGATTTATTTGATAACTATTATATGACACAGCAGACCACATTACACACTATTGAGACTTAATTCCATAATAAGATAATATTAAGGTAAAAGAATGACTTATTAGAAACAATAAGAAATACCATAACTTATGTTTAGTCGTTATTGCCCTTTAATTTTCAGGTATTTGACAGTGCATTTGTGAAACAAACTGCAGGCATCTACTGTATTTATTTCGGAACATTTAAAGTAGATGTGAACTGTTCTTAAATGTTTATGAGGTATGAGTTTACAAATTTAACTTATTAGTGATGGATGGTAGAGTATTGTTTCTTCTCCAAGAAGCCATCAAGAACTACATATTGTGTGGTGTAACTTGTGGCTCTTTCCAAGATTATAGTGCTGACAGCTGATACTCTTCAGTGCACATGTATGCCCATGTTTCTGAACTGGCTTCATTGGGTGTCTTCTGATTTATGTAATGGATCAATGAGAATAACCCAACGTTTTATTATGAAAATTTTCAAACATACTGAAAAGTATAAACAATTTTATAGAGTGCCTGTATACCCACTACTTAGATTCTTGCATTATTTTACTGTGCTTGCATTATTATGTGCCTATACAAATATCCACCCCTCTATCCAACCATCGCTAAAAACTTTCTCCTAAATATTTTAGCATGTATATCTTTAACTGGAGTTCATTATTTGTTTACAGTTTGTTTTCTTTTGAGCTAAAAACATACAATGCAGTACATATATTTTAAGTGTGTGTTCTCGGAGTTTTGACAAATGCATACACCTGTGTAAGCCAAAACTCTGTCAAGATGTAGGGCAGTGGTACTTAATTAGGGGCAGTTTTGCCTCCCAGGGGACATTTGACAATGCCTGGAGATATTTGGTTTTTGGTTGTTGCAACTGGATGGGGTAAGGGTGGGGTAGTTCTGAGATCTGGTAGGTAGAGTTCAGTCACGATTCTTTGTGAACCATGCCACTTGTGAGAAATCTTGATATAGAGCATTACCATAACCCTAGAAAGTTTCATCGTGTCCCTCGCCAGTCAATCCCCTATCCCTCACCCCATAACCTCCCAGAAGTAACCATTGGTGTGATTTTTTTTTTTTTTTTACTATAGTTTTGCTTGTTCTAGAATATCATATAAATGGGATCAAACATTATATACTTTGTGGCAGTCTTGCCTAAAAAGGCAACATTGCCTATAACTCTTCAGGGAAAGCAAAATTTTTCACCTAATTATAAAAGAAATCTCTTGTGGGGTTTCACATAAGGGACACAATGTTTTCAGCAATATTCTTATAGCAAACAAAGTAAAGGAGTTCATATGACTGTTTCCTTTAGAAATTACCAAGACATAATGCCAACATGAAACTCAGTGCAAGCAGTTTTACATAGGAGAGACAATATTGTCCAAAGGCATAGATTTCTGATGGTCCAGGTTGACTTCAAATTACAGTAAAACCCCTAGTAATGAATGGTGGGGATGATCTCCAAACACTGTCCACAAAGGGTACTTTGTTTAGCCAGGACTTGATAAAACAGGTACAGCATCCATTTCAAAGTATGTATAGAGTGCAGGTAACATGGTGTGCCAGTTAAGGGGAAATCTACCAACTTTGGAGAACAAATAAGAGGAAACTTGCCTTGCCTTAATATTGGCTGTGGAATTTTTTTCTTGAAGGTGGTATTTGAGAATTTCTGAAGGCAAAGGAAGATTCTTTAAAAAACGAAATAAACAGGCCAGCTGGTGGCACAGCAGTTAAGTGCGAGCGCTCCACTTCGGCGGCCCGGGGTTCGCAGGTTTGGATCCTGGGCGCGCACTGACGCACCGCTTGTCGAGACATTCTGTGGCGGCGTCCCACGTAGGGTAGAGGAAGATGGGCACGGATGTTAGCCCAGGGCCAATCTTCCTCAGCAAAAAAGAGGAGGGTTGGCATCGGATGTTATCTCAGGGCTAGTCTTCCTCACAAAAAAAAAATAAATAAACAGCATAGTTGTGGTTTCACTCCAACAGAAGCTGAAGTCCCCAAAGTTCTATACCACCTTTTTATCCTTGAGCGCTCTGATGGCTAATGGTCATATGTTTATTAATCATTGATTGATGAATCAATTCATTTATTAAAGGTTACTTGGTAATGTCATTCAATCTCATGACTTTAAATACCACCTATATGCTGAGAACTCCCTGTTTTTGTTTTTGTTTTTGTGGTGAGGGAGATTAGCCTTAACATCTGTTGCCAGTCCTCTTTTTGCTGAGGAAAATTGGCCCTGGGCTAACATCTGTGCCCATCTTCCTCTACTTTATATGTGGGACGCCTGCCACAGCATGGCTTGATGAGCGGTGCATAGGTCCACACCCAGGATCCACACCTGTAAACCCTGGGCCACCGAAGTAGAGTGTGTGAACTTAACCACTAGCTACCAGGCCAGCCCCAACAGCTCCCCAAGTTATATCTCTAGCTTAAACTGCAAAGTCATACATCCAGTTGCCTTACCTAACATCTCCACTTGGATATTTAAAAGGCCATTCAAACTTGATGTGTCCAAAACTGAATTCTCTCTCTGATCATCTCCCCAAAGCCTTGTCTTTTCCAGCTCAGAAAATAGCAACTTTTCTTTCCAGCTGTTCAAGTCAAAACCTTGATAACAGCTTAGACCATTTTCTTTGTCTCACACTGCACATCCAATCTGTAAGCAAGTCCTGGTGGCTCTATCTTCAAAATTTATCCTGAGTCTAACTGTTTCTCACCACTTCCACTGCTGTCATCTGATCCAAGCCATCATAATCTCTTTCTGGGATTATTGCAGTAGCCTCATAACTGGACTCCTTATTTCCACCCGTCTCCCTCATAGACTGTTTTCAACACTGCAGCCAGAGTGATCCTTTTAAAATATAATCAGTGGCCAAAACCACAAATTAGTTCCCTATTTCTTTGAGAATCAAAGTCAAAGTCATAATAATGGGCTAAACACCGTACATGATGTGCTGCTACCCTAGCCCTGAGGTTTTTTGACTTTGTCTCCTATTATTCTCCCCTTCTTTCATTTGCTTACTCTGTTCCATCCATACTTCCTGATTGTTCTTTAAACCTGCCAAGTGGGCATGGTTTGCTTTCTCACCTCTGATGCCTTCTCTGACCACCTGACTTTAAATTTTAAATTGCAGTTCTTTCAGCCCTGTACTGACTTTTCCTTGCTTTGTTTCTGTTTATCCCCATCTGACATAGTATATATTTCACTTGTTTGCTTGTCCCTCTTTCCATGAGAATGGAAACTCCGTGAGGGCATAGAATTTTGTCTATTTTGTCTATTGTATCTGAGCACCCAAAACAGTACTAGCATATGGTGGGCACTCAGTATTGAATATATTGAGTCCCTACCCTGCTGCATGCTATGCATTGTGCTAGACCTTGGGTAATCGATAGTGAGTGAGCCCTCTTCTCATGGAGCATAGACTAGTACTGGAGACAAGTAATTAACTAATGTAAACATATGGACAGAATATGAGATAAAAGCTCCCAAGGAGAGGAGCTTGGTTGTATGAGAGTATAAAACCTAGGAAGCTGACAGGAGGGGTGGGGAGTCTCTTCCCTGGCTAAGTGTCAAAAGCTGAGATCTGAAAGAGGAAAGTTAATATAAGTAGCTCTGTAAGTGCCGTGCCCTTTCTCATTCCTGATACAGTTTTTCTCTTTTTTTAATTAAAGATGGGTCTTTCTAGGCATGGATCCCTTTAATTAATCTTTGGTTTCTGCTTTTATACTTTTGTTTCCTATTTCATTAACTATTTATCTTACATTTATTAGTTTCTTCTGCTTTGGGGAGGTTTAACTTGCTGTTATTTTTCTGACTTTTTGAAATTGATACTTAGATCACTAATGTATGCTTTTATAGGTTATAGATTCCCTCTAAACACAGTGTTAGCTACATCCCACAAGTGTTGATAGCAGTATTTTTAGTAGGTATTTTTATAGGCCTTTTACATAGTTAGTTTAATTACTGATATATTTGGATTTAAACATAACATCTAACAATTTCCATTGCTCCCACCAGTTCTGTGTTCATTTTTCTTTCTTCTCTTGGATCAGTCAAACATTTTTTATTATTTCATTTCTCCCCACTGTATTATCTCATTCATTTACTTACTTATATACATTCAGTAATATTCTTTTAATCACTACTCTACATATTATACCATGCGTCCTTGGATTATTGAAGTCTAGTATAAATTAATATTTTATCACTTCTCTGTCAGTGCATGGACCTTGGAATATTCATGATTCATCTACCAGTGCCCTACCTTTTGTGTCATTATTGTCATTTATTTTAATTCTTCATATTTGTTACCGCACAAGTCATTGACACTGTTTTGTATAGTCAATATTCATTTAGCTCTCCCTCATATTTCTCCTTTCCTTCCAGCTTGCAGTGCTTCTGTCTGGGATCATATTTCTTTTGCCCAAAGAACTCCTTTTAGTGTAGGTCTACTAGTGAACAAGTTCAGTTTTTATTCATCGGGAACGTATTTTACCTTCATTTTCAAATGGTATTTAGACTTGAGTATAGAATTATTGGCTGGCAGTTTGTTGTCTTTTGGCTTCCCTTCCTGTTGGCATTAGCTATCAATTTTATTATGGCTTATTTAAGAGTAATGTGTCTTTTATCCCCCTCTCTGGCTGCTTTTTAAGATGTCTAATTTTCTTTTGTTTTCTGGAGTTTTACCAGGATGTTCCGGATGTGTTTTCCTTTATATGTCCTGCTTGTTGGGGTTCAGCATTTCTTGAATCTATGCCTTCGTGTCTGTCTTCAGTTTTGGAAAATTCTTAACCATTATGTATCTTTTCAAATATTGCTTCTGTCCCATTCGTTCCTCTGTTTCTGGTGGCAACAAAGTGGAGGGTTTGATCATGGGAATGGATAACTGAGTTAGAGTTATTAATGGGATAATTGATGTTGTTGGACGGTTCATCTTTGTGATGTTGAAGTCTCTCAAAAAGATGATAGGTTTGGGGAGGAGAGAAAGACAGTGAACCAGGAGCTAAAATCTTCCTTGAATGAAAGAGTGTGAGAATATGACTATACGTGTGATTATAGGTTTGTAGGTGGCAACAGCAAGAGTGGTGACTAGGACATGTATACTTATTTTGAAACACACCTGCAAGGAGCAGGGAGTTTTGCAGGAGGGAAAGAGGAGCAAAGCTCTGAAAGCAAAAATGAGAAAGAAGGAGGGCATTTTCCTTCCCGGCTCTGACAAATGAGGAGTGTGAGACAAAAAAGTGTCCCCATTTGAAAGGGCTGCAGGGGAATTTGTGTCAGGGAAGAGCTAAAGAAGGCAGAAAAGGGTTTTTTAAAAGTTAAGAGCTTATTGATCAATTCTTAGGAATTTCAGAGGACATAATAGAGAGGTTTGGGAGGTGGGGGGAGGAATGAGAAATTAGATTTTAATGGAAAGTACAGAGCAGTGTGAGATTCATGTGATAATGGATGACTTAGGGAGTTTGATCTTCTAGCAGTAACAGGTGAAAGGGATGATATGAGACATAATGAGTTAGTTTGAGACAAGAGACATAATGATAGTTTCTAAGATAAAGATGGGCAATCAGATTTTCTACCCTGGTTACAAAGGCTTCTTCAGGTACAGGAGCGCATGAGATGGTACCTTCCTAAAGCTTTAAGGTATTGGTTCTTATGAGCCTATTGGATAGGGTGACCTAGCCTAGCAGACTTCCCAGTAGGGACTCAGTATGCTCTAATTCTTCATACATGGCTCACTAAGGCTGACCATAGCAGCTTCTCAAGGCTATTCAAGGTTTTGAGATTTTAAAACCCAAAGCTGTCGATCCTGGACCATGGCGAATGCACCAAGTTAAATACCAATTTGTGAGGCGTCCGGTGGCCTCACAATTGGTAATTTTGGGGGCTAGTCTTTACCCTCTGTTAATCTGGACACTCTGTCTTTACATACTGTAACTGCATACTCTTTATCGATAGTGACATCATTCTGGTCAGATACAGGGGTTGGCTGACTGTTTCTTTAAAGAGCCAGATAACAAATAGTTTAGGTTTTGCAGGCCATATGATTTCTGTCCCAACTAACTTGACTATACTATTATTGTGTGAAAACAGCCAGAAACAATATGAATGAGACTGGCTGTGTTCCAATTAAACTTTATTTATAAAAACAGACAGTGGGCTGAATTTGGCCCATGGGTTGGAACTTGGCAACCTCTGGGCAAATAAAACCTCCAGGATATTTTTCTCTGGGACCATTGGCAGACTTTGACAGTGTACTTCATGGTAAACTTTTTGCATGCCACGTGGTCTTCAAATTTTGTGAAAATCTATCTAGCAATTTTGCAAATGTGGTAACAAACAAATGTTCAAATGCTTAGTTTTATTTATATGAATTTGGTGGGTGGTGATTGACAGCTATGCCTACCCATTCTTTTAAGTCATGGTTGATCACTAACTTAATCTCCAAATCTAGGAAGTACTTTTTACTCTGTATTTTACTAATCTTTTCCTCAGAATTTGATATTGAATGTTGTATTCTTCCTTAATTCTCTCACATGCCTTCCTATTATTGTACTCTCTTCTGGTTCTTCTACTGCTCTAGCCCATTTTCCCTTGTCACTCCTTCTCTCTAATCTTTTTTCTGAATACTCTCCCTAAGCTCTTATTCATGGCTGTGATTCTTAGACCACACTTCTAAATCCACGTTTTAGACCAATTTATAGACCTTCAGATTTTTACCCTTGGCTGCTTATTGAACGTAATTATCTATGTGGTCCAGAGATCTGTGAAAACTCAATGTGTCAAAAGTAAATTCAGTCATCTGTTGTTCTTCTGTGTTCTTTGTCTCATCTCTCACCATCTACGCAGTCATCCTGGAGCCCTGGGAGTCAGTCATCCTTCTTCCACAATTCAGTCAGTTATCAAATCCTGTCAGTTTTACTTCCTAAATATCTTTTGAGTCCATCTTTAGTGCTCTTAGTCCTAGTTCAAACCTTCATGTTTCACCTAAACTATTAAAGTAGTCTCCTAATTGTTCTCACTCTCTCCAGTTCTCACCCCTCTCATCAATCTATCCTGTATACCAATGCCGCAATTACTTATTAACTCTCTCAGGCAGAGTTAAGCCCACTTCACTTAGGTACATAGGTACTTTACAGTATTTATTACTTTGCATTTTGTTTCTGAATATTATTTTTCTCTCTGTTCTTTAAGCTTCTTGAGGGTAGAGATTGTGATTCATGCATTGATATGTCCAACTTGACAACCCCTACTGCTTCAGACACCTACCACTTGGCATATATGTATTTGATAAAATTTGAGTAAGTGAATTTTAGATTTCCAGAGAAACATAATGGATTTTATGCATGTATTTATCTCTACACCCTCAGGAAACCCCAAGGAAATGAGAGTAAAGGAATAAATTGTATAAAACCACAAGAACAAAAAGAGTGGGAAAGTAGATATAGCTCTAAGAAACACTAGCAGCCAAGCATCTTTATCCATATCTCTACCCCTAGCTATAGAAGACTGGTCGAATTGTTTTTTCCTAAAGAAACATTTTTTTCTAGAAAAAATATGTATAGATACTGACATTCAGGGACTCTTTTTTTGTCTGTATGTGAAGAAGATCAGCCCCGAGCTAACATCCGTCGCCAATCCTCCTTTTTTTGCTGAGGGAGATTGGCCCTGGGCTAACATCTGTGCCCATCCTCCTCTACTTTATATGGGATGCCACCACAGCATGGCTTGACAAGCGGTGCGTCGGTATGCACCCGGGATCTGAACCTGTGAACCCTGGGCCGCTGCAGCGGAGCCTGCGCGCTTAACTGCTATGCCACCGGCCAGCCCAACATTCAGGAGCTCTTAATGATGTGATTAGCTCTCTGCCTAATTACCTACCTATGGTAACATATGTTGACAAAACCATACCCAATAATAGAAATTTCGTTCTGGTTTTTTTTTTTTTTTTTTTTTTTGGTGAGAAAGATTAGCCCTTAGCTAACACCTGTTGCCAATCCTCCTCTTTTTTGCCGAGGAAGATTGACCCCGGGCTAACATCCGTGCCCATCTTCCTCTGCTTTATGTGGGACATCTACCACAGCATGGCTTGATAAGCGTTGCGTTGGTGTCTGCCTGGGATCCAAACCTGCGAACTCTGGGCCTCCAGAAGTGGAGCGTGTGAACTTAACCACTACGCCACAGGTCCGCCCCCCAGTTCTGCTTTTTAAACTTAATTTATTTTAAAAATTAATTTTAATTTACATACAGTGAAATTTATTATTTGGTTTACAATTTGTTGAGTTTAGAATATGCATACAGCCAAATAGCCATGAGTACTATCAATATCAGAACAGTTCCCTTTTGTAGTCAGCCCTCCTCCATCCCTAACCCCTGGCAAACATTTATCTGTTCTCTGTCTTCATAATTTTGCCTTTTCCAGAACATCATTTAAATGGAATTTTACAGTATCTAGTCTTTGAGTCTGGCTTTGTTAACTCACCATAATGTATTTGCAATTCATCCATGTTGTTGCATGTATCAGTAGTCCTTTCATTTTATTACTGAGTGATATTTCATGGTATGTACCAGTTTGTTCATCCATTTACCTGTTGAAGGATAATTGGGCTGTTTCCAATTTTTGGCAGTTATAAATAAAGTTAATATAAACATTTGCAAACATTTCTGTGTAAGCATAAATTTTCATTTCTTTCAGGTAAACTGGGGTGGAATTGCTGGGTCATATAAATGTATGTTTAACTTCATAAGAAACTGCCAATTTGTTTTCTAAAATGGCTATAACATTTTGCATGACTGCCAATGATGTGTGAGAGTTCCAGTTGCTTCACATCCTCACCAGCACTTAGGTGTCTATGTTTTGTTTTGTTTATTTACCATTCTGGTAGGTGTGTAGTGGTATGTCGTTGGAGTTTTAATTTGCATTTTTCTAATGGCTGAAGATGTTGAGCATCTTTCCCTGTGCCATCTCTATATATTTGGTGATGTGTGAATTTAAATCTAATGCTTCTTTTTTTTTTTTTATAATTTTATTTTATTTATTTTTTCCCCCAAAGCCCCAGTAGATAGTTGTATGTCATAGCTGCACATCCTTCTAGTTGCTGTATGTGGGACGCAGCCTCAGCATGGCCGGAGAAGCGGTGCCTCAGTGCGCACCTGGGATCCGAACCCCGGGCCGCCAGCAACGGAGTGCGCGCACTTAACCGCTAAGCCATGGGGCCGGCCCTAATGCTTCTTTTTTTTAATTGAGTTGTTTTCTTAGTGAGTTTTTAGGGATCTTTATATATTCTGGATAAAAGTCCTTTGTCTAATAGGTAATTTCCAAGTATTTTTTCCCAGTCTCTGGCTTCTCTTTTCATTTTCTTAACAGTGTCTTTCACAAAGCAAATATTTCAAGTTTTGATGAAGTCCACTTTGCTGATTTTCTCTATTGTGAATTGTGTTTAAGGTATGAGATATGAGTTGAGGTTTTGTTTTTTGGGGTTTTTTTGCATATGCATGTCTAATTATTGCAGCACCATTTGTCGAAGACTGCTTTCTCTCCATTAAGTTATCTTTGCACTTTTGTTAAAAACATCAGTTGTGTCTATTTCTGAGCTTTGTATTCTGCTCTGCTGATCTCTGTGTCTGTCCTTTGGCCATTACCACACTGTCTTCTTTACTGTGACTTTAGAATATCTTGAAATTGTGTGTTCTCCAACTATATTCTTTTTCAGAAATGTTTTGGCTTTTTTAGTTCCTTTACTTTTCTATGTAAGTTTTTGTTACTATCTACAAAAAATCCCACTAGTATTTTGATTAGAGTTGCATTGAATCTATAGATCCTGGAGCCGAACCCCAGGCCGCCAGCAGCGGAGCTCGCGCACTTAACCACTAAGTCATGGGGCCGGCCCTTTTTTTTTTACTTAAATGCTGTGGAATAACTTTTATTTTTATTTTTTTTATTTTTTATTTTTTTGTGAGGAGGACTAGCCCTGAGCTAACATCCGATGCCAATCCTCCCGCTTTTTCTTGAGGAAGACTGGCCCTGGGCTAACATACGTGCCCATCTTCCTCTACTTTATATGGGACGCCGCCACAGCATGGCTTGATAAGCGGTGCGTCGATGCGCGTCTGGGATCTGAACCGGCAAACCCTGGGCTGCCTCAGTGGAGCACGCGCACTTAACCGCTGCGCCACTGAGTGGTCCCAATACCTATGTATTTTCTTTATTTGTGTGTGTATATGCTATTATAAATGATACTTTAAAATTTTTATTTCCAATAATTCATTGCTAATATATAGAAATACAATTGATTTTTGTATATTGACCTTGTGTTGTACAATCTTGTATACTCACCCACCTATTAATTCTAGGAGCTTTTTTGTAGATTCCTTGTATGGAAATAAATGAAACCACCCAATTGAGAACAAGTAGAGGGTCAGCCACTATTAACTTGCATTTGGCACAGACTCAAAAGGGAATCTAAAAGGAGAGTATAGAAGCTCTATAATGGAAAAAAGGGAAAGCTTTAAGTTGTCCTAATTGGAAGTCGTTGGCATGGGAAAGCTAGAAACACACCTAACTAGAAGTGGGGCATCCTATGTGATTGGTTAAGGGAGCATATTTGGCTTTCTCTGGTTGGTCCTAAATTGGAAGGGGGGTAAAAATTAGGGAAGCTGGCAGTTATTGATAAGTCCTGGCTGTTTGCAGTCAATTACTATGGAAGTTGTAGTTTGGTTTTTTGCAGTAGTTGTTGCAGAGGTTGTGGGTCAGAGTTCTGTTTTTATATATGGTCTGGCTGTTGTCTGTTGGTATATTCGGTCTGTCACTTGGGATATTCTATGTAGACAGTCATGTAGTCTGAAAACAGAATTTTATTTCTTCCTTTCTAATCTGTATGTCTTTGATTTATTTTTTGTCCTTGTTGTGCTGGCTAGGACTTCCAGTACAATATTGAATAGGAGTGGTGAAAGCAGACATCTTTGCTTTTGTTCCTGATTTTAGGAAGAAAGAATTTAGTCTTTCACCGTTGAATGTGATGTTAGTTGTGGGATTTTTATAGATGACCTTTATCAGATCAAAGAACATCCCTTCTCTTCCTAGTTTGCTGAGCATTTTAAAAATCCTGAATGAATGTTGTATTTTGTCAAATGCATTATCTGCGTCTACTGAGATCATCATGTGGTTTTTCTGTAGTCTGTCAATGTGATGAATCACACTTTATAGATTTTTGAATGTTGAGCCAGTCTTGCATTCTCAGAATTAATCCCACTTGGTCAAAATGTATTATCCTTTATGTACGTTGCTGGATTTGATTTACAATATTTTGTTGAGGATTTTTGTGTCTATTTTCGTGAGTGATATTGGTCTGTAGTGTTGTTTTGTTTCTTTTGTTTTTTCTTGTAGTGTTTTTGTCTAGTTTTGATGTCAGGGTAACACTGGTCTCACAAATTAATGAGTTTAGAAGTGTTCCATCCTCTTCTGTTTTCTGGAAGAGATTGTGTAGAATTGGTGTTATTTCTTTCCATATAGTTGGTAGAATTTGCCAATGAAACCATGTAGACCTAGAGTTTTTGTTTTCTTGGAAGATTTAAACTACTAATAGGATTATTCAGATTCTCTGTTGCTTCTTGAGTGAGTTTTGGTATTTGTGAATTTCAAAGTATTGGTCTATTTCATCTCACTTCTCAAATTTATGGGTATAGAGTTGTTTGTAGTATTTCCTTATTATCCTTTTAATGTCTCTACCTGTCTGTAATGATACCCTCTCTTTCATTTCTAAACATTGATACTTTGTGTCTTCTCTCTCTCTTTTGTTTTCCCTTTGTCAAGTGTAGCTTGAGGTTTGTCAATTTTTGTATTATTTCAAAGAACCAGCTTTTGATTTCATTTATTTTCTCTATTGTTTTCCTCTTTTCAATTTCATTGATTTTTCTCTAATCTTAGTTTTTTCTCCTTCTTTTAATCCTATAAATTTCCCTCTAAGCACTACTTTAGCTGCTTGCCACTACTTTTGATACATTATTTTATTTTGTTTTTTTTGTGAGGAACATCAGCCCTGAGCTAACATCTGGCAAGCCTCCTCTTTTTGCTGAGGAAGACTGGCCTTGGGCTAACATCCATGCCCATCTTCCTCCACTTTATATGGGACGCCACCACAGCATGGCTTGACAAGCGGTGCGTCGGTGCGCGCCCGGGATCCAAACCAGCGAACCCTGGGCCAGCGCAGCGGAGCATGCGCACTTAACCGTTGCCTGCGCCACCGGGCTGGCCCCAGATACATTATATTTGTATAATGTATAAATATATATATATATAATATGTATTATATATATTTATATTAATATTTTATAGTTATATATAAATATATTATAATGGATAAATATATAATTTATAAATATATAAATAAATTATATATTGAAATATATAATATTCAAAATATTTTCTAATTTCCTTGAGATTTCATCTTTGATCTATGGATTTTTTTTAGAAGTATGTTGTTTAATTCCAAATAGTTGGGAGCATTTTTCAGATATCGTTCTGTTACTGATTTCCAGGTTAATTCCCATTATGGTCAGAGAATATACTTTGTGTGATTTCAGTTATTTTAAATTTGTTAAGGTTTGTTTACAATATGTTTGTTTATGTTTTGTGTACAGTATGGTCTGTCTTGGTGAATATTCCATGTGTATTTGAAAAGAACATGTATTCTGCTACTGTTGGGTGGAGTTTTCTATAAATAGCAGATCATATTGTTCAGATTTTCATATCCTTTTCTGATTTTCTGTCTATTTGTTCTATCAATTAATGAGAGATTTGTTGAAGTCTCTAAGTATAATTAGGGATTCATTTATTTCTCCTTTCAGTTCTATCAGTGTTTGCTTCATTTATGTTGGAGTTCTCTTGTAAGGATTGTTTTGTCTTCTTGGCTACTTGACTCTGTCTCCTTTTATTCCCTGGTAAATTCCCTTGTTCTGAAGAATACTTTTTCTTTTGCTAATACAGCCACTCGTTTTTTATTTTTGTTTTCTTATGGTAAAATTTACCGTTTTGACCATTTTCTAGCTTTCTTTTGATTAGTGTTTGTATGGTGTATCTTTTTTCATCTTTTTAGTTTTAACCTGTTATTATATTTAAAATGGCTTTCTTTTAGGCCTCGTATACTTACTCCTTTTTTCTTTTCAAGTTCACTTTGACAATGTCTGTTTTTTAATTTTTTGGGGGGGTGATTTGTTTTTACTTGAGATATAATTGATATAAAACATTAGTTTCAGGCATACAATGTAAAGATCTGTCTTTTAATTGACGTGTTCAGACTTTTTACTTTTAATGTAATTATTGATATGCTTAGATTTAAGGCTACCTTTTCATTTTTTGTTTTCTCTTTGTACCCCCTCCCTTTTTGCTCATCCATTTCCCCTTTCATACCTTCTTTTGGATATTTGAATTTTTTGTATTTCATTTTAATTTATCTGTAGACTATTTGTTTCTATTTCTTTGAATTTTTTTTTAGTGATTGTTCTAGAGATTACAATATACATACATAACCTTTTGTGTTCTATTTAGATTTAATATTTAACAACTTCAAGGGAATGTAGAAATCTTAGAACTCTTTTTTTTTTTTTTTTTTTTGTGAGGAAGATCAGCCCTGAGCTAACATCCATGCCAAGCCTCCTCTTTTTGCTGAGGAAGACCGGCCCTGAGCTAACATCTATTGCCAATCCTCCTCCTTTTTTTCTTTTTTCCCTTTTTCTCCCCAAAGCCCCAATAGATAGTTGTATGTCATAGTTGCACATCCTTCTAGTTGCTGTAGGTGGGCCGCTGCCTCAGCATGGCCGGACAAGCGGTGCGTTAGTGCGCGCCCAGGATCCGAACCCTGGTCTGCCAGTAGCGGAGCACGTGCACTTAACCGCTAAGCCACGGGGCCGGCCCCAGAATCTTGGAACTCTTAAAGGTCCCTTTATCCTTCTCCGTTAAGTTATAGTTGTCATGTATTTTATATCTGCATACATTTAAAACCTTGCTCAACAATGTTATAACATTGCTTTCAACAGTCTTGCATATTTTAAAGAACTCAAAAAGAGAAAAATAGTCTATTATATTTACCCAGATATTTACCATTTCTGTTATTCTTCTTTCATCTCTGAAGTTTCATATTTCCCTCTGGTATCATTTTTCCTTCAGCATTTCTCTTAGTGCAGGTCTGCTGGTAATAAGTTCTTTTAGTTTTCCTGCTTCTGAAAATGTCTTTCATTATCCTTGATTCCTGGAAGATATTCTTGCTGGATATAGAATTCTTGATTGACAGTTCTTTTTGTTTCAGCATTTTAAAGATGTTGTTTCAGTGTCTTCTGGCCTCCATGGTTTCTGATGAGAAATTAATAGTCATATGAATTATTGTTCCCTAATAGATAATGTCATTTTTCTCTGGATGCTTTCAGGAGGTTTTTTTCCCTCTGTCTTTGGTTTTTAGCAGTTTATGATGTGTCTGGGTATGGTGCTGTTTGAGTTTATCAGCTGTTCATGTTCATGAGTTTCACGTTCACTGAGTTTTTTGAATCTGTAAATGTTTGTATTGACTGAATTCCGGTTTTTAGCCATTATTTCTTCACATTTTTTTTGTGCTTAATCTATTTTTCTGTCCTCTTCTAGGACTCCATTGATATGAATGTTAGACCTTTTGATATTATCCTACAAGTTCCTAAGTCTCTGTTCATTTTTTTAATCTTTTTTTTCTGTTCTTCAGATTGGATAATTTCTATTAATCAATCTTTCGGCTCACTAAATCTTCCCTTTGCCATCTCTGTTCTGCTGTTTTTAATTTCAGATATTGTTTAGTTTTATAATTTCCATTTGGTTTCTCTTTTCCAGTTACTCTTTCTTGGCTGAGAACTTCCATCTTTCCAGTCATTGCTTGTTACCTTCACCTTGTGGAAGATAGATATAATGGTTTTAAGTCTTATCCTGGTAATTGCAACAATATGTAATTTTAGGATTGACGTCTATTAATTGTTTTTTTCCCTTGAGAATTGGTCACATATTTTTGGTTCTTTGTATGTTATGTAATTTTGGAGTGTATCCTCAATGAATTTTGAATGTTATGCTGTTAGACTCTGTTATTATGTTAGTTTCTCCTGTCAAAACTTCTGGAGAATGTTGATTTTTGTTTTGTTGTAACAGACAGTCGACCCAGTTGTAGAGATTAAGAGATTTGTAGAGATTAAGACTACAAGTTTTGTCTCTCCCTCTGTGAGTGATGGTTTCACTGTCACTTCCATTTTCAAAGCCTTTGCCATCCTGTTTGAGTTTGCCCTCACATGCCTCACTCAGTAGTTAGTCTGCAACTTGAGTGGTGGTTTATATTTTATATTGTAGTTTCATTCTCAAAGACTTTGTTGTACTTCTTTGGGTCTGTTCCATGCATGTACAGCTCAGGGGTGAGTCTGGGACTTGTGTTAGTTCCTACACAGAATTAGGGGATCCCTTCTTCAGCTCGCTCCTTCCTGGGATTTGTTCCCAATCTCTGGCTCCCAGGGGCCCTTTTTTCAGTTCCTCTTGCTAGAAAAACAGGTTTCTCACAGAGTATTTTAGCTTTCCTCACTGTCGCACAGTTCCATGAGACAGACTTCACCCCCAGGGTAAAGCAGTGAGAGAAAGGAGAAAAAAAATAACAGGATTTCCCCCACATGCTTAAGACCACAGGGGGCCCCCCTTCTCATTTCTTCTAGGCAAAGAGACAGGTTTTCTCTCAGGGTTTGAGGTGTCTGGACTGCCATCCCTGAGATGTAGTTCCAGAACTCTTGCTCACCTTTAGGCAAGGCCAGGAGAGAAAAAATAAATATGAAAACAAGCTGTGGTTACCCCCACACTCTTCAGCTCACATGGGTCCCTTTTCTTCATCCTCTGGCCAGAAAGAGGAGCTTTTTTGCTGTCTACTCCCTCTAGGCAGTTCTGCAACTTGGGCTACCCTGGGTTTAAAGGAGGAAAAAATCCCCAGGAAACTCCACTAGTACTGGTTGTTATTCAGGTTTCAACGTCTCTCCCCCATCTCTCCTGCTGTTTTACTTTTTAGAGTCCTCAGGTAGTTGCTTTTTGTATTCTGTCCAATTTTTAACTGTAATCAGTGAGAGAGAGAGGAGTGGGCATATCCCATTTTGTCCAACACTGGAATTGGCATTCATATTTTCAGTGCCTAGGTCTTACAAATGAATTGACAGTTAAGGATCCTCAGACATTTGAGAAAAGTCTCCAATATGAGAGATAGACACACAGACACACATCAAAGAACTCAGAGGAAACAGAAAATGAAGCTGCCAGAAGTAAACTTAAACATAAATGGTTTTATCTCCTTAGATCTAAGAAAAGAGTGGTTATCCTTAAATAAAGCAAGATGCTATTTATTTAAAAGGAACAATCAGACAATCAGAAAGAACACTTAGAAATTAAATATATGGTAGCAAAGTAAGTTTAATAAATGAATTTAATAGAAGGCTTGGAAAAGAACATCATGTTAATCTCCTAGAAAATAGAGCAAAAGGAAAAAGAGATGGAAAATAGAAGAAAAGGTAAAGAAAATTAGAGATTCAGTTTAAGAGGTCCAACATTTGGCTAAGTCATAATAGGTGACAATTTTCTGGTATTGAAGAACATGACTTTCTAGATTGAGAGGGCCTACCAAGAGCCCTTCATAATGAATAACTGAAGACCCGCACCAAGGTACATCCTTTTTGAAATTTCAGATCACTAGGATTAAAAAGAAGTTTCTTTTCCTTTTTTTTTTTTTTTTGTGAGGAAGATCAGCCCTGAGCTAACATCCGTGCTAATCCTCCTCTTTTTTTGCTGAGGAAGACCGGCTCTGAGCTAACATCTATTGCCAATCCTCCTCCTTTTTTTTTCCCCAAAGCCCCAGGAGATAGTTGTATGTCATAGTTGCACATCCTTCTAGTTGCTGTATGTGGGACGCAGCCTCAGCATGGCTGGAGAAGTGGTGCATCGGTGCACGCCCGGGATCCGAACCAGGGCCGCCAGTAGCGGAGCGCACGCACTTAAGCACTAAGCCATGGGGCCGGCCCAAAAAGAAGTTTCTTAAGGCTTCATGAAGGCACAAAAACAGGACATATTCAAAGGTCAGCGTGGCATCAGATTTTTCAAGGACCAACTCTGGAAGCAGGACATGAAACAATGTCTTTAAAAATTCCAAGGGAAAATTAGTTTTAATTTATAATTTACATACTCAAACTTTCAATCCAGTGTGATGATAGAAGAAAGATATTTTTAGACTTTCAATATTTCAGAAATTTTACTTGTAGTATGTATTTTCTGAAAGAAGCTATTAGAAGATTGTTTCACTAAAACAAGTGATTAAACCAAGGGGAAAAGGAAGATACCAAATATAAGAAATGGAAGATTTAGTGTAGGGAAGGGATTGGAAGTCTTAGGATGACAGCTGTGCAGCAAACCTAGAGAGCAGACAGCCTGAATCAAGTCATTCGGAGTAGAGCCATCAGGAAGCTTGAAGGTTCCAGGGGGAAAAAAAAATGCAACTTATAGATTTCTTAATATGGGTAATCCTCTTGAAAATATTGCTTAGAAGGATTTTGGAAAATTAAGGATGGTGGCATAGAAAACAAAACAAACATGATTTCACTCATGTGGAATCTGAAAAACAACAAAACAAATGAACAAAATAAAACAAAAACAGGCTCATAGATGTAGAGAACAGTTGGTGGTTACCTGAGGGGAAGGGGGTTGAGGGGTGGGCGAAATGGGTGAGAGGGGTCAATTGTATGGTGATGGATGGTAACTAGACTTGTGATGATCACTTTGTAGTGTATACAGATGTCGAATTATAAAACTGTACACCTGAAACTTATACAATAAAAAAAGTGAAACAAAATATGAGTTTTTAACTCCAAGAAAAGGGATTTGTATACAAAAGGAAATATAATCATAATTACAGGCATTTCTGATATAACATGTTCCTGGAAAAACTCATTTTCTATGGAATTGAGCCTTAAAATACCAGGACTAGGAACTTATAGCTTAAAAGTGACTTAAACAACATATCAAATAAAAGAAAACTGGAGTGGGGACAAGATTAAACTATAGTATCTAGGAATGGTCACTTGTGATGAATCCATATAGAAACTCAAGGATAAAAGTCAGGATAGTTAGTGCTTTTAGAGAGAAGGGCTGTTTGATTAGGTCGGGGCACATGGAGGGGGTCATAAAGTTCCATTTCTTGACCTAGGTGGTGGTAATGAGGGTGTTCAACTTATAATAATTTGTTTTTTATAATACATTATTAAATATTTTATTTTTACTTTATATTTATCTTTAATATATTATTAAATAATTAAAATTATATTATAAATTAATTTAATATGGTATAATAATTCTATTTTTAAAAAAGATATCAGGATAGTGGTTATCCCAGGGAAGGAGGAGTAACTGTAAGAGGAGCATCAGGGAGCACTAGTATTGCTCTATGTCTTGATCTAGGTGCACAAGTATATTCAGCTCATGGAAATTCATGGAGTTTTATACACTTATGTGTACTTTTCTATATGTAAATGATGTTTCAATGAAAAGTATTTTAAAAAATACCAGGGCTTATGGGAAAACAAGGGATAGGACAGACCATTCAAAACCTATGTGACTTTGTAACCAGATGGTGAAGAGAAAGCACCAGTAAGCCTGATAAAAATATTGGCAGACTTAAAAGATACATTAAATTTTAAATAAATAATATAGTCAGTGTAGTACTTCACCTTGGGGGTGGAGGGAACAAGTGTATAAGGAAGAACTGAGACAGCTGAATTATGGAGACAGCGGTAAAACAAACACTGATTGGGAAGAACCACCCACTAAGCAATTTCAAGAAAGCAGGACGCCAGATCATGGCATGGACTGTCTTTCTCTGTGGCCTGTTGCATCCAGACTTATTCATGGACTTTGCATTCAGTTACTTTTATTCAGTGGTGGAAAACTGTAACATGCTAGGGAAAATTGTGTGTAAACCATGTAACTTTGTGTTGTGTTGATGTCATTCACCTATTTACTAATCACCTATGACTTGATTTGCTGTACAGAAACTTGTTTTAACAGAACAGACCATTCTAGCTCAGTGTCAAACAATACAGTGTAAACAGGGTATATTGATTTAACCAAAAATTGTGAGATAACTAAAAAGTGTGATATAATTGGGAGTTCAGGAAGTGGGGAGAAAGGAAAGTGAAAGAGTACTAAATCATAGTCTATTTACCAAATAATGAATAGATTGTCAGAAAATGATAAAGTATTTTTGTGAAAAGAAATTTGTAGGTAAATACCAAAATAAACTGCTAAAATGAGTTGAAAGTGCTTGCCTGTGAAGAGGGTGACTCAGAGATCAGAGGACTGCTATTTTTTAAGTCTTATAGTACTATCTGATTGTTTTTTTTTTTTTTTTTTTTGGTGAGGAAGATTGGCCCTGAGCTAACATTCGTTTCCAATCTTCCTCTTTTTGCTTGAGGAAGATTGTTGCTGAGCTAATATCTGTGGCAGTCTTCCTTTGTTTTGTATGTGGGATGCTGCCACAGCATGGCTTGATGAGCAGTGTGTAGGTCCACGCCCAGGATCCAAACCCACGATCCCCAGGCCACCAAAGCGGAGCGCACAAACTTAACCACTACGCCACTGGGCTGGCCCTACTATCTGATTTTTAAAACTGTGTATGTATGAGTTCAATAAAATTTAATATCATGAAAACAAAAAATCTTACCAAACGAGTATACAAGTCTTCCACCAAGTTCATCAGAAATTTTTATAATAGTAATCACAAGTATTTATTAAACATATTACCAGATACCATGCTAAGCCCAATACATGTGTTGTCCCACTTGCGTACACTTTTCAGGATCCAGTCTTCCTTTTTAGTGATTATGACTCTTTTGGGTTCTTGAGATAACTTGAAAAAACAGACCTTTTGGCTTGAAAAGTTTTTAAATTTTATTCCACACATAGCATCCACAGTGACCTGGGAATGAGGCCATTTCCTGGTACAAGCTGATCATTTCCACAGAAGAAACTGACAAAGATTTTATAAACCCAAACATTAACTTCTATGTTTCTGTGATTTTTATGTCCATTGTTATTTAACTTTACCATCTGGATCAGTGTACATATTTATATAGTAATTTGTTGTCTCTGAAAAGTTGTTACTAAATTGATGAATGAAAGAAATATGGATTATTTTTTCTTCTTCACCCAGGGCCACCTCCCTTCCGTGAACCATGCTGTTTCACAACAAAATGGTAGGAGAGGGTGTTCTAGCTCTTGTTCAAGGACCTTATCTCCTTTGATTTGCCTTGACATTGGGTTTTAACTGAAACCTTATTATCAAGGGGATTTGTTCCTGTCAGAGAAATAGGTGAAAAATTAGAAGAGCAGTTGCAACTGGTTGGAGCAACAGTAAAAAAATAGATACATGTATATCAAACAAGCTTTATATACTAAGAGGCGGAAGCAACCCAGTGTCCATGAGTGGATGAATGGATAAACAAAACATGGTATATACATAAAATGGAATATTATTCAGCCTTCTATTAAAAAGGAAGGAAATCCTGTCAAATGCTACGCGTATGAACCTTGAAGGCATTATGCTAAGTGAAATAAGCCAGTCACAAAAAGACAAGTATTGTGTGATTCCGCTTATATGACATATCTGAAGTAGTCAAAATCATAGAAGTAGAAAATGAAAAGGTGATTGCCAGGGGCTGAGGGGAGGGAGAAAAGGGGAGTTGTTGTTTAATGGGTATAGAGTTTCAGTTTTGCAAGATGAAAAGTTCTGGAGATCTGTTTCACAACAATGCGAATATATTTGTACTCTCCCGAACTGTACACTTAAAAATGGTTAAGATGGTAAATTTTGTTGTGTGTTTTTTACCACAATTTAAAAAAAAGAAAGTTTAATCCAGGATGCAGCTTTGTTCAGGTAGACAGATCTCAAAGAAGGAATCCAGAAGGGTCGATCCACAAATGTTCAGTTCCTTTTTGTAAATCAATCAAGTAAGTTTTTGCTACTGGCCTAGCAAGGAATAAGTAAAAGGATGGGATAAGAGATAAAGGGTATTGCTCAAGTGGAGGTCTCTCCACGTGGTAATACCAAAGAAAAAAGCAAATGATTTCCAAAATATAAATAAAGCAACTAAGTAAAGGGAATCAGAAGTTTAAACTTGTGAACATAGTTTTCTATTTAAGTGTGAAGTCATGTTTACATTGTTCAGTTCTAGCTGTTAAAGAAGGTGGTGGTGGGCCGGCCCCATGGCTTAGCGGTTAAGTGCGCACGCTCCGCTGCTGGTGGCCCGGGTTCGGATCCCGGGCGCACACCGACGCACCGCTTCTCCGGCCATGCTGAGGCCGTGTCCCACATACAGCAACTAGAAGGATGTGCAGCTATGACATACAACTATCTACTGGGGCTTTGGGGGAAGAAGAAAAAAAAAAAAAAAAAAGGTGGTGATATACTTCCACTGATGGTGGAAGTATAAATTGGTGTAACTTTTTTGCACAATGTTTTGTTCAATAACACAATAGTTTTTAAGATGCTTACGCTACTAGATCAAGTCATTTGTCTCTTTGTAGTTTATCCTATGCAAATAGTGTAATATGCAGACTGATGTTTTGTATAATATGTTCATTTAATGCTTTATAATCATGAAAAGTAGAAACAGGCTAATATTCACCAACAAGGATGTGTTCAGTTAATTATAGTATGTCTATAAAATATAAAATGTTATATAATGTTTAAGATCAAATTTAAAATGTTTTAATAAAGTGTACTGATGTTTGTGGAAGAAAAATAGTTTTATATAAATGCATGCTATTTCAAAACCGTTGGGCCTTGAAGAGAGAATTTCAGACAGCAGAATGTCTTGTGTGTGCTTCTACTTTAGTATTAAACTACTACATAGTTATTCTTAACACAATTATTTCTCACAACAGTCCTATGAATTGGCTACCATAATCATCTCCATTTTACAAATGAGGGAATTGAGAGTCCAAGGTTAAGTGACTTACCCAAAGTCACACAGCCTGTTAATAGCAGAACCAGCTTTGTCTGACTCCATAGCCCAGGCTCCTAGCACTGCAGTCTCTGTGTATCTGTCAGGAAGCTAGTCCACTGTGGGTAGATTTTTCCTTTGTGTAAATTACATTCTTAGAGTTATTTTTAAGCTGCTATAAGATAATCTTATTTTTCTTGAAGATGCCAAACTTTTTGCTATATCTATAGGTCCCTTCATACTGCTCTCACCCAACTTTGGAAGCCAGCTGGAGTTTTATTTCTGTGGGTTGCAGTTTATATAGGTTTGTTTGTTTGTTTGTTTTTTAAGTAAAATATACTTCCCAGAGTTTTATAACCATCAAACACAGTGCAATTTAAAACGTTTGAATAGATTTATTATACAAGTAGGCCATTATGAAATGCTCATATAATCTAAAATTAGAAAATTATAGGCAAAATATATTTCCTTGACCAAGCTTGAATTTAAGAGGGGAAAAAAAGAGAAGCAAGAATCCAGTGGTCTTACATATATTTGTAAGAGAAAGAATATCTGTAAATGGTATGTGTAAGCAAGCATCTCAACAAATTCTTCTTCAGAGTAAGGAAAATATCAGGGAAACTTTTATGTTGTTATTCGCTTCCTCTCTTTACTAATTTTGTATTCCTGAATGTTTTAGTTAGGATATTAGGACCTCAGTAGATTTTTCATGAGGAAAGAATTGTTTGCAGGAAAATTTAAATTTGGTTGAGAGGGAAAGAGTTGAGTTGGAAGGACATAAAGGTTCATTATTAATTAATTTAAATGTGACTGATGAACTTGATATGGCATTCTTTTTTTGCTGCTGTCATTATAAAAGTAAAATTTGGTCATTAAATTTACAAAATATAACAAAGTAGAATCTTGGGGGAAAAGTACCCTTATTAAATTCTTCCCCAACATTCAGAAACAATTGATATTTTAAAATTTATGGTATTTATTTTCTTTTTAAAAATAGTTTATCCTTTTTTTGATTACTTAGTTATACATGTTCTTTGTAGAAAATTAGGAAAATACACAAAAATCTAATAATGAAAATAAAAATTACCTATCATCCCACTACACACGTCTTTTTTTTTTATTGAGGTGAAATTTGTTACAAAATTAACTTTAAAATTTTTTTAAATTTTTTCCAGTTTTATTGAAATATAACTGACATACATCACTGTGTAAGTTTAAGGTGTACACCATAATGGTTTGACTTACATATATTGTGAAATGATTACTGCAATAAGTTTAGTTAGCATCCATCATCTCATATAGATAAAATAAAAAGAAAAAAAATTTTTTTCCTTGTGATGAAAACTCTTAGGATTTACTGTTAAAAACTTTCATATATATCATACAGCAATGTTAACTGTAGTCATCAAGTTGTACATTACATACCTAGTACTTATTTATGACTAGAAGTTTGTACCTTTTGACTACCTTCCTCCAATTCTCCCTCCCCCCACCTCCACCTCTGGTAACCACAAATCTGATCTCTTTTTCTATGAGTTTGGTTTGTTTTTGTTTTTGTTTTAGATTCCACATATGTGAGATCATACAGTATTTGTCTTTCTCTGTCTGCCTTATTTCACTTAGCATAATGCCCTCAAAGTCCATCCATGTTGTCGCAAATGGTAGGATTTCCTTGTTTTTTTATGGCTGAATAATATTCCATTGTATGCATACATGCCACAACTTCTTTATCCATTCATCCATTGATGGACACTTAGGTTGGTAACAGAAATGTAAGTACATCTGTGTCCTGACTATTGTAAATAATGCTGCTATGAACATGGGCGTGCAGATATCTTTTTGAGTTAGTGTTTTCATTTCCTTTGGATATATTCGCAGAAGTAGAATTGCTGGATCATAGGGTAGTTCCATTTTTGATTTTTTGAGGAACCTCCCTACTGTTTTCCGTAGTGGCTGTACCAGTTGACAATCCCACGAACAGTGCATGAGGGTTCCCTTTTCTCCACATCCTTACCAGCATTTGTTATCTCTTATCTTTTTTTTTGTAACTTTTTTTTTGTGAGGAAGATCAGCCCTGAGCTAACATCCGTTGCCAATCCTCCTCCTGTTTTTTGCTGAGGAAGACTGGCCCTGAGCTAGCGTCCCCGCCCATCTTCCTCTACTTTATATGGGGCTCCGCCACAGCATGGCTTGACAAGTGGTGCATCGGTGTGTGCCTGGGATCCGAACCTGCGAAGCCCAGGCTGAAGCGGAGCATGTGCACTTACCTGCTGCGCCACCGGGCCGGCCCCCTCATTGTGGTTTTGATTTGCATTTCCCTAAGACTAGTGATGTGAAGCATCTTTTCATATACCTGTTGGCTATTTGTATATCTTCTTTGGAAAAATGTCTATTCAGGTCTTTGCCCCCCCCCTTTTTTTTTTCTGCTGAGGAAGACTGGCCCTGAGCTAACATCCGTGCCAATCTTCCACTTGGTATGTGGGTCGCCACCGTAGCATGGCCGTCGAGTGGTGTAGGTCCGCTCAGGGATCCGAACCCACGAACGTGGGCCACCAAAGTGGAGCATGCTGAACCTTAACCACTATGCCATGAGGCCAGCCCCATTTTGCCCTTTTTTTTTTTTTTTTTTTTTTTTTGTGAGGAAGACCAGCCCTGAGCTAACATCCGATGCCAATCCTCCTCTCTTTTGCTGAGGAAGACTGGCCCTGGGCTAACATCCGTGCCCATCTTCGTCTACTTTATATGGGACACCACTACAGCATGGCCTAACAAGCGGTGCATCAGTGTACGCCCGGGATCTGAACTGGCGAATCCCGGGCCACCGCAGTGGAGCGCCCGCACCCAACCACTGGCGCCACAGGGCTGGCCCCGTTTTGCCCATTTTTAAATCGGATTATTTGGAGGGGTTTTTTCCCATTGAGTTTGAGTTCTTTATGTATTTTGGATATGAACCCCTTATCAGACATACAGTTTGCAAATATTTTTTCCCATTCTACAGGTTGTCTTTTCACTTTGTTGATTGTATCCTTTGCTGTGCAGAAGCTTTTTAATTTGATGTAGTCCCACTTGTTTATTTTTTATTTTGTTGCTTGTGCTTTAGGTGTCGTATCCAAAAAACTCATCGTCAAGACCCATGTCAAGGAAATTTCTTCCTATGTTTTCTTCTAGGAGTTTCATGGTTTCAGGTCTTACATTTATGTAAGTCTTTAATCCATTTAGAGTTAATTTTTGTGAGTGGTGTAAGATAGTGGTCTATTTTCATTCTTTCACATGTATATATCCAGTTTTCCTAGCACAGTTTATTGAAGAGTCTGTCTTTTCTCCATTGAGTATTCTTGGCTCCTGTGTCAAATATTAGTTGACTGTTTACCCTTGGGTTTATTTCTGGGCTCTCAATTCTGTTCCATTGCTCTGTTTGTTTTTTATGCAATACCATACTGTTTTGATTACTATAGCTTAATAGTATAGCTTGAAATCAGGAAGTATAATGTCTCCTGCTTTGTTCTGCTTTCTCAGCGATTCGGGGTCATTTGTGGTTCAATATAAATTTTAGGATTGTTTTTTCTACTTCTCTAAAAAATACCATTGAAATCTTGATATGGATTGCATTGAATCTCTAGATCACTTTGGTAAGTATTGACATTTTAACAATGTTAATTCTTCCAGTCCATGAACACGGGATACTTTTCCATTTATTTGTGTCGTCTTCAGTTTCTTTCATCAGTGTCATGTAGTTTTCAGAGTAGAGATCTTTTACCTCCTTGGTTATGTTTGTTCCTAAGGATTTTTATTGTTTTTGATGCTATTATAAGTGGGATCATTTTCTTTATTTCTTTTTTAGATAATTGGTTGTTAGTGTATAAAAAGACTACTGATTTTTGTATTTTAATTTTGTATTCTGCAACTTTACTGAAATCACTGATTAGATCTAACAGTTTTTTGGTGGAGTCTTTAGGATTTTCTATGTATAAAATCATGTCATGTGCAAATAGAGAGTTTTACTTCTTCCTGTCCAAATCCGATATCTTCTATTTCTTTTTCTTGCCTGATTGTTCTTGCAAGAATTTCCAGTACTGTGTTGAATAGGAGTAGTTAGAGCAGGCACCTTTGTCTTATTGCTGATCTTAGAGGAAAAGCTTTCAACCTTTACCATTGAGTATGGTAGTAGCTGTGGGCTTATCATACATAACCTTTATTATTTGAGGTACATTTCTTCTATACCTAATTAAGTTTTTATCATGAATGGATGTTGAATTTTATCAGCTGCTTTTTCTGCATCTGTTGAGATGATGATATGATTTTTTTCTTTCATTCTATTAATGTGATGTATCACATTGGTTGATTTGCACATGTTGAACCATCCTTGCATCCCAGGTATAAATTCCACTTGATCATAGTGAATGATCCTTTTAATGTGCTGTTGAATTCAGTTTGCTAGTGTTTTATTGACAATTTTTGCATCTGTATTCATCAGGGATATTAAACTGTAGTTGTCTTTTCTGGTAGTGTCCTTTTCTGGGTTTGGTATCAGAGTAATGCTGCCTTCATAAAATGAGTTTAGGAGAGTTTGCTCCTCTTTGATTTTTTGAAAGAGTTTGAGAAACATTGGTGCAGAATTAACCATTTTAAAGGGTACATTCAATGGCATTTAGTACACTTGTGGTGTTGTGCAACCATCATCTCTATCCAGTTCCAAAACATTGTCATTACCCTCAAAGAGATACCCTACCCATTAAGCAGTCACTCCTCATGGCCTCCTCTCCCAGCCCCTGGCAACCACTAATCTACTTTCTGTCTCTATGGATTTGCCTGTTCTGGAACTGTCGTATAAACAAAATCATACAATGTGTGTCCTTTAGTGTCTGGTTTCTTTCACTTAGCATAATGTTTTCAGGGTTCATCCATGATGTAGCGTGTATCAGATATATGTTTTTATGGCTGAATAATATTCCATTGTATGGATATACCATGTTTTGTTTATCCATTCATCAGTTGATGGGCATTGAGTTGTTTCCATCTTTCGGCTATTGTGAATAGTGCTACTATGAACAAGTACTTGTACTTGCTTGAATACCTGTTTTCAAATCTTTTAAGTATGTACCTATGAGTGGAATTGCTGGGGTCATAGGTGAATTCTATGTTTAACTTTTTGAGGAACCACCAAATTGTTTTCCACAGCAGTTGCATCATTTTACCCACCAGCAGTGTACAAGGGTTCCAATATCTTCACATCCTCACCAATATTTATTTTTCTTTTTTAAAAAATATTATAGCCATGGAATCTTTTAAAAATATAATGTATTCTAAGGTATACTATTTATTTATTTGAGGTATAATTGACATATTAGTTTTAGGTGTACAATGTAATGATTCAGTATTTGTATATATTGCAAAATGATCACCACACTAAGTCTAGTTAACATCTGTCACCACACATAGTTAGGAAAAATTTTTTTCTTGTAATGAGAACTTTCAAGATACACTCTCCTAGCTACTTTCAAATATGCAATGCAGTATTATTAACTATAGTCGCCATGCTGTACATTACATCCCTATGACTTATTCACTTTGTAACTAGAAATTTGCACCATTTGACCCCCTTCACTGATTTTGCCCACCCCCATCTCAGGCACCACCAATCTGTTCTCTGTATCCATGAGCTCAATTTTTTGTTGTTGTTGTTTTTAGATCCCACATATATATGAGATTGTGTGGTATTTATCTTTTTCTGTCTTATTTCACTTAGCATAATGCCCTCGAGCTTCATCCATGTTGTCACAAATGGCAAGACTCATTCTTTTTTATAGCTGAATAATATTCCATTGTGTGTGTGTGTATATATATATATATATATATATATATATATATATATATATACACACACACACACACACTATATTTTCCTTATCCTTTCAACCATCAGTGGACATTTAGGTTGTTTCCATGTCTTGGCTATTGTAAACAATGCTGCAGTGAACATGGTGGTGCATATAACTGCTCAAATTAGTGTTTTCATTTTCTTCAGATAAATACCCACAAGTGGAATTGCTGGATCACATTGTAGTTCTACTTTTAATTTTTTGAGGAACCTCATATTGTTTTCCATAGTGGCTGCATCAATTTATATTTCCACCAGAAATGCACAAGGATTCCATTTTCTCCACATCCTTGCCAACACTTATTATTTCTTGTCTTTTTGATAATAGCCATTCTAACAGATGTGAGGTGATATCTCATTGTGGTTTGATGTGCATTTCCTGATGGCTAGTGATGTTGAACACCTTTTCATGAACCTGTTGGCCATCTTCTGTGTCTTCTTTGGAAAAATGTCTGTTCAGATCCTCTGCCCGTTTTTTAATCAGATTGTTTGTTGTTTTCACTATTGTATTCCTTATATATTTTAGATATTAACCCCTAATCCAGGTATATGATTTGAAAATATTTTCTCCCATTCAGTAAGTTGCCTTTCATTTTGATGATGGCTTCCTTTGCTGTGGAGAAGCTTTTTAGTTTGATGCAGTCTCACTTGTTTATTTTTGCTTTTTTTGCCTTTGTTTTTGGTGTTAAATCCAAAAAATCGTCGCCAAGACTCATGTCAAGGAGCTTACCGCTTCTTTTTTTCTAGTTTTATGGTTTCAAGTTTTACATTCAAGTCTTTAATCCATTTTGAGTTAATTTTTGTGTATGGTGTAAGATAGTGGTCTAGTTTTGTTCTTTGCACATGGCTGTCCAGTTGTACCAGTACGATTTATTGAAGAGACTATCCTTTCCCCACTGTATATTCTTGGCTTCTTTGTTGTAAATTAGTTGACCATATATGGGTGCTTTTGTTTGTGGTCTCTCTTCTGTTACACTGATCTATGTGTGTGTTTTTATGCCACTACCATACTGTTTTGATTACTATGGCTTTGTAGTATTGTTTGAAATCAGGGAACATGATGCCTCCTGCTTTGTTCTTCTTTCTCAAGATTGCTTTGGCTATTCAGGGTCTTTTGTGGTTCCATACAAATTTTAGGATTGTTTTTCTATTTCTATTAATTAATTTTTTGAAGTTTTCCCTACTTACTCTCACCCCAGTGTTAAAAATTTTGTCTGAACTGTGATGTGTTTTTTTTTTGGAAATTAGTCAAATTTGGGAAATTATTGTATTAGAAATTAAAAACTGAGAAATTATTTAAATACATATTCATTCATTTAAAAATAACAATAAACCCATTACATGTTAAAATATTTTTATGAAAAGTAACTTTTCCCAAACACACACACACACAATAGGTGAAAAGACTGGGGTTGTCTGTCTTGTTGCAGATCTCTTTAGTGTGTGCTGTAATAGAAGACTGTTGAATTCTCACATCAGCTCCTGCATTCCATCTGTTGCAGTATCACACGTCACGCATGTAGCCTTTGGAAAACTCCCCTGTACACTTATGAGCGAATGAGAGTGAAAGAGGCAAATAATGTCTTAGATTTAACCTCAGGGACCTAGGAGACCGGAATTGGACAGCTATTGGTTTTAAGATTTGTTGTTTCTGGCAAAATTAGGAGTGTTTAGAAACCTTTTAACAATTTCTCATTTATACCTTAGGGAAGTGGTGTTGATTGTTTATGCACCCAATACAAAATATTCAAAGGATATATGGGTCAAAAATAAACATCTTTTAGAAAGGAAGAGTGAAGAGAAATTATCTTTTGTATGATCACTGATATTACTGAAGCAAAATGAACATCTGTATAAGTGTCTATTACTTTAGGAAACATTTCTTTTTGCTCAATTGGCTAATGTTTCACCTTGTTCCAAAAATTCCTCAGGGCAGCCCTGGAGATAAATATAATAGAATTTTGAATATAGATGGGACAAGGAGAAAATGGTTAGAAACTAAGCTAAAGCCAGGGATAAAGTTAGCACATAAAATGTATTTCATATAGTTCTGTATAGCTTTTAGAAGTGGGGGAAAACTATAGTATTTTCAAATGTTCCAACCTGAAAAAAGATTAACTAAAGGTTTCTAAATTATTTATACCACCTCTAGCAATTTTAAAAGGTAGTGTCCTTTATGAAAATCTACTCTTATTCTCCTTTCCGAGGAAAATAATCTTATGTAATGCCAGTCTACTTTGCTTGTGAGTTGACCAGCTAACAGTTATTACATAACTTTATCAAAGTTTATTAAACTTTATTAATTGTATTTATCAAGGAATTAAGTGATTGCTCTGTTTGGTTGAAAATGCTGGAATGGTAATTGCATTTTATAACGTAGTGTGACCTAAGGGAAAGAACATAGATAGCACTGTGATCCCGGGGACCAGAGAGCTAACTTTGATTCCGAGGCTAGATTCCTACTACAAGCCTGGCCAGCTGTGTACCTCTTGCTCATGGGTGGAGAGGAGTGTGGATTGATGGGAAGGGACTAACAGTTTAACTTGGGAGATGGAAGCACTCTATATGGTGTTGGCGTGGGTTTTTTTGTTTGTTTGTTTATGAAAGGTGCTTAAATTCTCATTTCTCACTATTGGTAAGTATTTCAGAATTACTATACCAGGATTAATATACCAGGATTACAATTAGTATACCAGGATTACTCGGGTGTATGCATTTGTCAAAATTATACAGTTAAAATTTATGCATTTAATGTATGTAAATTTTACCTTAAAACTAAATATAATCATCAAGTGTTGAGTAGGTAGAGATAGAGATAAAATAAGAAAGGCACAGTTTTCGAAGCTAGCTGATAGGTTATTATAACACTGTTCTGTTCACTTTGTTTATATACATTTGAAACTTTCCATAACAAAATGTGTTTTTTTTTTTTAAAGCAACATTCTGGTCTACCGTATTAGAATGTCGAAAGATAATATTTAGAATTCGTAAATCAAGAAATAGCAATGTTAGGGTATTATTTAGAAATTTGGAAGTAAATAGGAGAGAAAAACACAAGACATCATAGTGGTTGCCTCTGGGGATCAGAACTGATTGTGGAGAGAGCTGAAGTATGAAACATCTCTATTTTCTTTTATAAGGCTTTCTGTGTTTGATTTTTAAACCTTATGCATGTATTATTTTTATAAAATGATATCTTCATTCTGTGGATTACAGCATTATTTTCAAGGAAAATATCTACATGATCCTATGTGAGTAATTAGGCATAGACCAGTGTTTGGAAGATATAAAAATTCTGTTTACCCATTAATATTTTGGCAGTATGCCCAATTATTTCCATTGCCAAAGGTGGCGATTTACATTTGGATTCTTACATCAGATGAGTAGGGCTAAGAAGTTTGATTACATACGGTTTCTCCCTGTACGCTTACCCTCCTGAAGTGTGTTCTTTACACAATAGTCAAGTGATCATAAATAAGCTTATATTACTCTCTTATTTAATTTAATACAGCCACTGAATGTATTTCCATTGCAATTAGGATAAAATTCAAGCTCTTCATCGTGGCCTACAAACAAGGCCTTAAGTAATGTAAACGATTGGACTCATGCCTTATTCTCGTCAGTCTCCCCTCATTGCTCTGTCAGCCTTGATATCAGGCCTTCTTTTGCAGACTCGTAGCTCATTCCTGCCTCAAGGGCTTTGTACTTGCTATTCCTCATGAGATTTATTGCTTTTCATCATTCAGGATTTAATTCCTGAAAAGGGCCGTCCCTGACCATCTAGCTAGAGTAGCTCCCTCCACCGCTTCTCCATCTAGAGCAGTGGTGCTGAGTGTGATCCTCAGACCAGAAGCAGGAGCATCACCCGGGAGCATTTTGTTTTGTTTTGCTTGGAAATGCAGAGTCTTAAGCCCCACCGCAGACCTGCTGAAGTAAAATCTGCATTTTAACAAAGTGATTGTATGCACTTTTAAATTTTCAGAAGCTCTGGCTTTCCCCTCAATTTTCCTGTGTATCTATTAATAGGCTCGTCCATTTCTGAAGGTAACTTAGTCTTTTGTTCACCTGTTTTCTTCTCCCTCGATGGAATACGAGCTCCGCAAGGACACCACCTGGTCTGACTTGTTCACTCCGGGACCCCAGCGCCTGACCCATTGTCCGCACCTAGATCATGCTCAATAAGTATTTGATGTGTAAAAGAATACACAAATATGATGGAGATTATTCTGTGTTCCTTGAAATATATAACTGTACAATAAAAATCTTCATGGCTCTCACTTGCTTGTAAAATTAGGGTTATTCTTGTCTCCCAAGATCATCATTATGAAGAGGTTTCATTCTATTTCTTGGATACTGAGTACTATTAAAGTAGTGTGACTAATAATCACTTTTTTATCCTTGTTTTCAGGTAGTTTGTCTTCAGAACCAAAGTTTAGGTTTCATTGAATGCCTCATTACAGACTTAAAAACATGACTGGTTGCTTTCCTTTTAGTATTTTAAAAGCACTCTTATTCAGAGTTAAAGTTACCTTGTAAGGTTCTTATCCGAGGGAAATGTTAGTTTGATACTTGTATCAAATTTTTTTATATCAGCATTTAATAATCTTTTTTAAAAATAAAAGATTCTGAAAATGTTAAATCAATACAAAATTTGAAGTTAAACTGCAGATAAACACTGACAGGGCAAATAATGTATCAGTTTTTTACTCTTGAGATATGATTATAGGAAAGACCTATAGTTTCTGATATTGTTCTACATTTAAAGATGTTCCCAGGATATGTTTCCTAATGCATATCCTGGTGAAATTTGTCAGGAAGCAACATTTCAGTCTACATACTTTGAATGAAGAAACAAGACAGCTTACATCAATGGCTTTCAACTGGGGGTGATTTTGCCCGCTGGGGACATTTGGCAATGGCTGAAGACACTTTTGGTAGTCACAACTGGCAGAGGGGTGCTACTAGCATCTAGTAGGTAGAAGCCAAAGATACTGCTAAACACCCTGTAATACACTGAACAGCCCCCCACCACAGAGAATTATTTAGCCCAGAATGTCAGTGGTGCTGCTGCTAAGAGACCTTGGCTTAAATTGAGAGAGCCCTTCCTCTGCAAATACTAATGCCATCAGAAAAAGAATACTTTGTCCGGCCTTTGGGAAAAGAGACTATATGGAAATTGGCAGCTTAGAGATTGGGATGGGTATATTGGCGTAACATTCTCAGATAATTTTACATTTTAAAAATAGGAAAGCTCAAATATAGGGTTACTGGTTTTCCTTATTTTACAGATGGGGTCGAGGATTTGGTCTTTTGGGTTCCATTTTTGGAAAGGATGGTGTATTAAACCAGCCAAACAGTGTCTTTGGACTTATATTTTATATACTACAGTTATTACTTGGTAAGTATTTATCCAGCAATATAAAAATAAGTTTGTTTTGTTATATTCCATTTAGTACTTTGGGTCTTTGCCCTGAAGGGTGTCTTTATAGTAAATAAAAGCATATGTTAATGATAGAACCACTAGTTTGTAGCACAGTTTTTGTGTTACGAAAACTTGGTTCACTAAGATTTTGATGATACTAATGCTGAGCTTGGTATCTGTTGGTGTTTAATCAGAGATAGCAGCATCCTGTGATGTCCAGAAAAACCAGTCCCGTTCAGGGAAATTATTACTCCAAACAGTCTTGCCTGGAAAACTTTTTCCCTATTATTTTGTATACTCTATAGCTATTTTAAAATATTATGCATTGAGTAAACATTAATGGTAAATGATATTCATAATTCCATTACCTGTACATATCCACTATTTCCATTGTCTTCTGTTTTTTCCACTTAATTTTATGTTAACTGTTGTCTATCCTCTTAAGTGTTTTGTTATTGTTAACATCAAGTTTTCAAGTTTTTTATGTTCTAAATAACACTGCGGTGATCAACTTTATTTAAAAAGTCCCCCTCACACACACTCTTCCTTCTTTGAATTATTTCCGCAAAGTAAATTTGCAAATATGGGATGACGGAGTCAAAAAACATAGTTTTATGGATTTTAATAAGTATTACCAAACTGCTTTTCCCTCAACTGTCATGTTTCCCTGAAGCTTCATCTATCTTCATTTTTAAAAAGTGTTTTCTGTAAAATTTCTGATTTAATAGTTATATATTAGTAGCCATTATTTTAATTTTACTATAATTTCTCTTTATTTTCACTTTGGTTATTGGGATCCTGATAATAGTCCATTTTCATATTTGTTACAAACATTTTACCCATTCTTTATCCCTTTCTATGTTAGTTTTGTGAATTTTGATTGTACAAAAGTTTTTATAATTTTAGAGTTAAATCCCTCCATTTTTGCCCTTGTATTCGGTTTTTAATACTTCATCCTATTATCTGCCAGCTCTTCTGTCTAGCTAGAGTTGATTTGTTGAGGCAAATTGTGAATCTAAATTTATCTCAGTATCCTATCAAGTTTGCCCAATTCCATATCTATTCTGCAGAAATACAAAAATACACATAAGGATATTCATAGCAGTACAGTTTAAAATCGCAAAAAATTGGAAGTAGCTTAGCAAAATGTAATGGTTGAATAAATTAGGTTAAATCCATCCTAGAAAATACTATGTAGCCATTAAAGGAAAAAGTCGGTCTACACGTATATCCTGGAAAGATCAAGCTTAGTGAAAGATCACATAGCTTAGTGAAAGAAGCAAATTGTGATATAATAGGTATAGGATAACTAAATGTTTATATATATCTATATAATGCATAAAAAGGGGTCTGGTGGTTGGGGGCCAGGGGTGAGACTTTCACTTTTCATTCCATTTATTTGTTTTGTTTGGATTTCTAAAGAAGAATATAAAGTATAAGCCCAAATTAAAATAGCCTAAGAAACACTTTTGGCTGTTATTGGAGATAGAGGTGGAGCAAATTTCTATTAATAATGTTTAATTTCTTTTTTTTTTTTTTAAAGATTTTATTTATTCATTTTTTCCCCCAAAGCCCCAGTAGATAGTTGTATGTCATAGGTTCACATCCTTCTAGTTGCTGTACGTGGGACCCGGCCTCGCGTTGGACGGAGAAGTGGTGCCCTGGGGTGTGCCCGGGATCCGAACCCGGGCCGCCAGCATCAGAGCGCGTGCACTTAACCGCCAAGCCACGGAGCCGGCCAATAATGTTTAATTTCTTAATTTCATTATTACACATATTTTAAATCATATGTATTTTTTCTAGTCACATTTTATGCATTCACATGTGTTTTTGTGTGTGTGTGTGTGTGAGAAAGATTAGCCCTGAGCCAACATCCAATGCCAATCCTCCTCTTTTTTGCTGAGGGAGATTGGCCCTGGGCTAACATCCGTGCCCATCTTCCTCTACTTTATATGGGACGCCACCACAGCATGGCTTGACAAGCGGTGCCTCGGTGCGCGCCCAGGATCCGAACCCACGAACCCTGGGCCACCAAAGTGGAGTGCTCGCACTTAACCACTACGCCACTGAGCCGGCCCTCACATGCATTTTTAATGTCAGTGTCTACCATTGGAGGCACATTTGAACTCATCTAACACAGTTTTCCAGAGCACATCATCTTCACTCCCTTCGAAGTTGTTTGAGAATACAGCATTTTTAATTTAATTTTTCCATAGGTAATACATTCACATGGTTCAAAAGTAAAAATATATAAAATGCTATACAGTGCAGTCTGTCTTACCCTTGTCCCCTCTGTCCACTTCCTGCTGCTTCTCATCCCCGACTGGTAGCTTGTTGTTGTTGTTGTAGAGTTTCTTTAGGCATATACAAGAAAATACAAATATATAATCTTAATTTACCTCCTTTTTTAAATATAAAAGGCAGATGCTGTATACACTGTACTACATACTTTTTTTTTTACTACTTACTTTTCTTTTTTTTAACTTGACTGATGTATCTTGGTGATCTTTCCATACCAGTCCTTTAAGTGTCTTCATTCTTTTTTACAGCTGCAAAATATTCCATTGCTTGAATGTACCATCATTTATTTAGAATTACTGCACATTTTAAATTTCATTGGGAATTTTATCTCAAGCTACCAGTTACATTACGTTAAGACAGGTTTAGTACAATAGTATTTAACCAGTAGCCAGTGATTATCGAGCATTCTGAGTGCTTTATACCTATTAGCTCTTTTAATCTGCAGTCTTAGGAGGTAGAAATGATTATTATCCCAATTTTACAGTTAAGGAAAAGAACCACATGGAGAAAATAAATAACTTGTCTGTATCATTTTGAAACCAACTTTCTTAGATAAAATTAAGGTGACAGCATTAATTTTTGAATGTTTTGAATGCATTAATTTTAGATGTTGAGCATAGGTAAGGTCAGCAAACTTTTTTAGGAAAGGACCAGATAGAAAATAATTTAGGCTTTGCTGGCTACCGCAACTACTCAACTCTACAATTCTAGTGCGAAAGCAGCCACGGACATTACATAAATGAATGAACGTGGCTGGGTTCCAATAAATCTTTACTTACAAAAGCAGGTGGCCATTCAGATTTGCCAGTGCCTGGCATAAGTAATCCAACAGCATCTTAGTCTTGAACAGCCTTGTTAAAGCATCATACTCGAGTACTGACTGGCCCCGGGGGCATGTGGCTAGGCTGCCCCTACAGGCAACTTCACATTCAACAGGCAGCAAGGATTTCAGCTCCTTAACCTCTTCAAATCTACTACCACCTGGGCCGGCCCTGTGGCTTAGCGGTTAAGTGCGTGCGCTCCGATGCAGGCGGCCCGGGTTCGGATCCCGGGCGCACACAGACGCACTGCTTCTCCGGCCATGCTGAGGCCGCGTCCCACATACAGCAACTAGAAGAATGTGCAACTATGACATACAACTATCCCCTGGGGCTTTAGGGGAAAAAAAAAAAAATCTACTACCACCTATACTTATTTCTTCCTGATTCTGTTATCCTATCCATTAGTTGTTGGATAGGAGGGTAATTTAATATGCTCTGCTGTCTCCTCTGTCCTTGAAAATAAATGCACATGTTCACAACAATACTGTTGGCTACAGGAAATTACAGAACAATACATGTGAAGTTGTCAGATAGCATCAAGAATTCAGGCAAGCTTTTGTCTTGAGAGCCCCAGTTTAGCACACATAACTGCCTTTTTTCTTATCTGGTTTGACCCACGTGTGACCAACTGGCCAAAGGTGGTTTCCCTTATCCTCCAGGGTGAGCCCATTCTAAAATGTTTATCATGATCTTTTTTTCCTTTTTCAGCAGCATATTGGTGTCATCATCTCCCATTATGGATTTTTGATAAATTTCATCTAAACGTGGGAAAACAAATTTGACTTTCCACAGATGGGGAGCCTATAGCAAAAAGGCCAGGGGAGGGTCTCACCAAATGTGTCCTTCTTGGAAGAGAAGGTTGTGGTCCTCACGTTCCTTTATTCATTAGGAGAGGTGGGGCTGTCAATTTTACAAATCACCTTCTTTGCACAATGTGATTGCAAGATTGCATATTTTCCCTGCGGGCCCTAACTAAGGCTAGTTTATGAAATAAGTAATATTTCATCTAGAATATTGACAAGTCAAAAACATTGCAGCTATAAAACTGGTATCCTATGTGCAAAGTCAACATGCATAATCTTAACAAAACAGACCAGTAGTTTTTGTTCTCAGATTTCATAGTGTTTTGTATTAAGATCAATATTCCAACACTGCAGCAAATCACAAAAGGTTATCTTTTAACTCAGAAACTCTCTCCATGTCAAGGTCCGATTGAGCCAAGCGTCTCTTTCTCTTGCAGGCATGACGGCCAGTGCAGTCGCAGCTTTAATCCTCATGACGTCCTCCATCGTGTCTGTCGTCGGGTCTTTGTACCTGGCCTACATTCTGTACTTTGTGCTGAAGGAGTTTTGCATCATCTTCGTCATCACATATGTGCTGAACTTCATTCTTCTTATCGTCAACTACAAACGACTAGTGTACTTGAATGAGGCCTGGAAACGGCAACTGCAGCCCAAGCAGGACTGACAAGCTGACGAACTCTTAACTGACAGTTTCAAGTCCCTTTTTCCATTAAGTTTATTTTGCAGCAGTTTTTTTTTATTCTTCACAACAGACACTTTCCCTAAGAATCTTAAACTGATTTTTAAAAATCCTGTAAATTAGAAGAGGCCCTAGCTATTTCTTGTGTCAATCTTCATTTTAAATATGGATACAAAAAAAAGGATATGCCAAGCCAATTAAAGACAAGCTGTAACTGTACTTTGAAGATATTTCTGAAATAATAAAATGAAGCCCTAGCCCCCTTCCCTCAACTGTAAAGTGAGCAACCATTGCTAGTAATTCTCTAATGTGTATAAATTCAATTTCAGGTATAACAAATGTGATCATGACATGAAAATATTTTAGAATAGATACTGTATTAAATATTGCCATGTTTACAATATGTAATATGTTTTTAGCTGATGGATTTAAACATGTAGATTCAACTAGAATCCATTTATGTGATATTTGTAAATAAAGGTAGAAATATTGGATCCATCCCTGCAGAACTTACTGTACAGATTAGTTGAAGTGTAGCAATGAAGAATTGTCAGCTCAACATTGACTAAAGAAATAGTGACTATAGTAAGTCCACACAGAGCATCTTGTGAAAAGTGCTGACAGCTGTAGGTCCAGCATTGACGGCAAAAGTAACAGGGTGGTAGTTCCCTTTCATCTCCTTCCTCTGAAAGGAAGAAACTAAGTTTGGACATTCAAGTCAAACTTGTGTCTAGTCATAAAACTGGATCAATTGTAACCTTACAGAATGAGTCATGTGACCAGACCTTCAAGTCCAAAGACTTCAGGACACTAAAGATGGGGAAAAGGGTAGATTTCTTTGGAGAAAAGCTGGAAATATTAATATGGTATTTTTAGGTAATGTCTCGTACAGCAGTTGAATTTTCATGCAGATATTTTTCCTTAACATTGGTGCCAGTCAACCAAACAGTATTATGACTTTGAAATAACCAGTGTACACTCAGTCACTTCAGAGTAGGATTGCTCTTGGGTAGCTCCGTAGTGTTTTCCCTGTTTCTTTCTCCACTAACTAATTGGATGTCTAGTTTAATTGTTTTAGAGTCAAATATTGGATTTGTAAACTTGAGGGCTGACACACTGCTCAGTTTGCTTCATCAAGAGGAGTACTACAGGTAGAAATATCTGAAAGTGAAATACAGTAATGGTGTCACTCCTCTAATAGCTGCACAAATGCAGAATTTTTAAAAGTGATTTGAATAAACCAAAATGAAATTGTGACAATATGTTTCTCTGGTCAGCCTCTTATATCAGAATGTTAAAAGTGCCTTCTGTCTTAAATCTCAAACCAAATATTTTGTGTGTTGAACTTGGGCAGAAGTGTCCTTCCTTCCTTTCTTACCATGAAGTAGAAAACTTGCATTCTATTAGAAAGGTTCTGTATGATCATTTTATTCCTTAGATTGAGAAATAGCAGCAATGTTTTTGCTTCCAATTGGATTAATCATTACATTAAAAATAGTCAGACTGGTAACTTTTGAGTGCTTTATTTGCCTTCTTTTTGAAGGGAGGGGCCAGGCTCTGCTCTGTAAACCATAATGTGTACAGTCAGCAACTGTTCAGTTTCCAACTAACTGTCATAATTGATGCAATGTATTCTTCTGGCCCAAGGCAGGTATAAAATTTGAATTGTAATGAACTCTTAACCAGTTTTAACCAGTTTTGTAAAAGATAGCTTAATTCAATTTCAACAAAGCTTATGTTTTCCCAAGAATGTGAATATTTCAATGCCTGTTTTATTATATGTATTGTTCTCGTTTCTAAAGTTACAGGAACTCGAGAAAGCGTTGATTGGGCGCCTGGTGTTTATGGAGATGGGGTCCTAGTGTTGAAGCACTGTGCAGTGAGAGCATCTTGTCGCAGTGCTTTCACTTCTACCGAGTAGTTTACTGGTTCTTTTGTCTAAGCTAGAGTGGAAATGGCTTAACAGTTAAGACCTCTTTGGTATATATAACACTGGTTATGCTAAACGAGTTCCTCGTGTCCCAATTTAAAATGGTCTTTCATCATATTTTGTATCAATCAGCAGAGTATAGTTAAAGCTTGTCTTGATGTTGCTTTCTTGCAAATGTCTTCAACTCGTACATGAGAAAATGTAAAAATGTTCAGCCAGACCCTTCAAGTTTTTCCTTTGCTTTCCTAAGCCTTGGGGAAAACACCACTGTTTCCAGTTGTACAAAAATTTTTGCCACATTCCTATGACCCCAGTAGAATTAATATCCTTTTTCTCACTGAGTGATGAGCATGTGCTGCCTGAAATAACAGCATTGTCATACCGTATCTCAGTAAGCAACAGAACCCCGGTGGGTGTTATTTGGTATCTTTGCCCTGGGAGAATTTAGGCTCCCATCTACATCCTCTATTCTACCCCGGGAGGCGGGGGGACGGACACCGTGTTATAAAATTTGAGGATTGTTATGACTATTTTAGACTGAATATTTAAACATTGTGACATTATTAGCCACCAATGTTGAAGAACAGATTAGGGAAAAAATTGAATTTCTGCTTTTGGCAGTAATTCCATGCTGCTTGGTTTTTGAAATGATTTGTGACAAAGCCTCTTATTTACTTGATAGTCATATCATTTGAAGAAATAAGAGAAGTTGTGGTTTGATGATAAATTCTGGGGAATCTAGATGGGTTGGAGGACTTCATTTGGTTTTTCCTTGCAGCTAGTTGCTGTCAGTTAGGGTAAACCTCTGGTGAAATAACTCAGGTTTAACTAGCTGTGTGCCAGGAACTACTTTTACTTGGTATATGTAGCCTCTCCTTAAATCCATTCAAGATGTTGAAAGCATTGACTATTTTCATACAAAGAGACAAAGATCTGTGATTTGGTACAAGAGATCTTTGGACCTACTAGGTAGGATATAGGATCAAGATTACAGTGAAATTAAAACTGTTTGTTGGCTTTAGTTTGCTTGTATTTCGTTTATATTTATTTTTAAGACTATCAGCAAAAGTGCAAAGTTATCTTCAGCAGTTACTTCATAACTTAGATTGGTACCACTGCTTGACACCAGTGAATAATGATCTTGTCTTGAAAATCAGTATTAGATAAATGCCAACAAGAAACCCACTATCACTTTTGGCAACCTATATGGAAAGGAATATCTAATATGCAACCTTTGTCCTCATGTGTTTTCCCCCAACACGCAAGCATTGGTGAAACATTTCTATTCAGAGATTTTAGGCAGCACTTATAATTCCTAATTTGTGAGAACTACCCTTCAATAAAACAAAAGGGGGAGAGGGTGGGAGTCCAGGCTAGTTGGTTAAACATTTTTTCGACAAATTAGCCCAGAAAAAGTGAAATGTTTTGTTATGAAACTGTATTAAGCATGGCCTAAGTATTAGGTGTATGATCTGTATAGTATGTTCCATCAAAAATATTTATTACTAGTGCTTTAAGCTCCAAAGTAAACATTCATTTAAAATGGAGTTCACTGGGCAGATTTCCCCTTTAATATAGATAGAAATATTCTTTATGAGAGATTTAGGACACAGTTTTGCTAACTGGTAAAAACAAATGTAAATATGTAAGAATGTTTATTTGTTGCACATAACTTTTTTGGTATAAAATAAATGTAGAAGTTACCTGTGGAAGTTGTGCTGCCATCATTCTTATACTGCAGTATTATATTTCAGAAAACAAGCTGAAATGAATTCAGTCGTCTTATAAACTATTCTTGAAGTTGATACTGTAACCTCATTTCTACAGGTGTACTGAGTTGATTCTTTTTGTCTTAAATTATATGTAACTTATAGAAGACACAAGCAGAGTTCTTAGAGATTCTAGTTCTTGGAATTCCTGTGGGTCTATGATGTATGTGGTTGTCAAAAATTAATGAAAAAGGTGTTACTGCTAAGTTATGTGAGCACACAATGTATGAAACAGCTGTCTTTCCACCGCTTTCGCTCACCTTGAATACTCCACTCTTTAGTCTTCTCCAAAAGTAACATCTGCAAGAGATGAATCTATTTGAAATACAGTTTAGCCATATTTTATTGAATAAATGTGTTCTGTGCTAGATCCTTAGGACTTAAGAAATCGACCTTACCCCTAACTTGTAAAACATTTAAGTGTGTCTGTTATGCTTAATTTTTTTCAATGTCAACTAAAGAGTTTTATATATTACTCCTTGACAATAAACTGTAATGTGAAACTTGATTCCGTCAAGGAACTTAAGAAAAGGTCAATGGTAACAAAAGAAATACGTCACTCCTAGAATTCCTAACTTATTATTTGAACTGACTACACTCTCATTTCTTAAAAATGGTGTAGATGGCCACTAAAATGAGGTTAAATTATCTTTACTGTTTCTTTCATGGAGCTTGGAACAGAAGGCTAAAAAAGGGTGTGTGTTGAGACATGGAATCAACCACAAGTGAAGTGAATCAAGTTCTGTATTAACTGTATTGGTTTATGGTCTTCCATTTGATTGGACACCAAAAGGAGTATTTTTCCAAAGCATTCAGATTTAAACCAGGACTGATGACTACTGAAATCTTAGGAATAATGTACCTTACCTGCCTTAATGGAGCCTGTGGAAGAAGAGGAGGGAAGACTCACCCTCTGGGAGCGGGGCAGGTGGGGTCACCCGGAGGTACAAAGGCCCGGAGTATTTGTCTGCAGGCTCAGCCTGTTTAAAGAGGTGTTGTTACATTCAGTGGAGTCAGTTGTGAAGGGGCCAGTGGGCTTTTATGCCCATCTGTCCATTTCTGTCAAGACTAGACTATGCTGAGGTTGGAACAACGTCCTGGGAAAACTGGTAACCTCTGAGCTCCCCTCAGGTTCAGACATTCTTCAACTCTTTCTTACCTTTCTTATGCCTATTTGTCAGCTGAACTATGTGGGAACTGGTACATGGACCTTGTTCCTTATTCCAGCATGATATCACTTCCTGTAAATTTGCTGGGACTTGAGCTCATCTGTGGAGTTGCACAGCCGTTGTCTTACTCTCACTCACTCAGTCCAGGCTGGCCTGGTTCAGTACACAAGTACGGGTGGCCCTAAGGCTGCGGGGCTGTTCCTGTGGAAGCACACAGTCTGTACCCAGCATCTTTGAATGTGGTGTGAGTGCTGAAGCAGAGGTTTCTCAAGAAGCCATACACAGTTACCACTATGAAAACAGCCTGACACATAATAATTTCAGATGCTTTTCAGCAATACAGATTTACGGATGGTCACTTTTAAGCAAACTCTTTATTCCCATACTACAAAAGCCTTTATTTTCACTTCTTATGTTTCCTTTTAGCAGATTACTACAAAATCCAGACCAGAAACTTTCCAGTCTGCCATGCACAGTCCAGGAAGCACTGCTCTGTTTGCTGTGGCAGTCACCCCTTACTTGGGGAGGAGGGGGCTGACAGAGCTGGTTTCAGTAGAGAGGTAGTTCTTGTTTAAACAGTAAACGGGCTATTTGCCACACACTGTGACTTCACAGCTGACCGGTGGTACATGGTTTCATTGGCAAGTTTCCAGTATCTCTCTCGCAGAAGGAACGCTGCACCTTTTGGTTGTCTCTGACGAGTGAAGATCCCCTTCTTATTCCCCATTGCTCTCTGCGGTGCTAGAAACAAGGCAAAAGGTATTTCAGATGACTTCTGATGGGCCAAGTCGGAACCACCTGGAGCCAAGCTGGGCAGCACTAAATAGAAATGTCCTCTTATAGTTTAGGGTTGCTTTGTCTGAAATGGTATCTGAAGTGGCCACTTAATGGGTTAAGGTTTAAATACTACCGCTCCCCCAAAACACCTCAGCTCTCTGGTGTGTTAATTTTTCGTCTGTTTGTTAGGAGAAAAAAAAAATCAAAATTGTTTATCTTTTACCTGCAAAATAAAGTTTAAAACATTATGGGTAGCAGCTGCCTTGCAACTGGAGTGGGACTGAAAGTTACCCTTGGAAAGGCTTGGGCCTTTCTGAAGAGACAATTCTCCTGGTGGCAGCTAGAGTGCTGACAAGTCAAAGGTGCCTGGGTGGGACCTACTAGAAGATTTCCAAGTCCCCCCGGGCAGACTTCTGCTGGGTCCCCACCGCTGGTGTTTGGTCTGCCAGAGCTGAAGCTGGGAAGGGAGCAAAACTGGCAACAGTCATCAGAGCTGCACTCTCAGAACACTCTCCAACCCCTAGTGAAACCACAGCTTGTTAAATGGAAAGTAGGTCTTTCCCACTGAGAAGTTCAAAACAATAATTTCTTCCATGATAAGCAAATGCCAGGCATTGTGCCAAGCACTTCATCAAATGGAATCCCTCCATCAACCTGCAAGGTGGTAAGCATTATCCCCACTTCACAGGCTTATGACAAGGTTAGGTAACTTGCCCAAGGTCACACGGCTAATTTACTACACAAAGCTGGTGTACCTAAAGCTGGTGTTCACAAAACTAGATTGCCATCCAGGATATTTCCAGAAGCCATTAATCTCATTTGCCAAGCAGAGTAGAGGCTCATGTTCTTATTCTTTTTTCTCTTTACCTCTTTCCATTCTAAATTTTTAATTAAACTTTAACCTTGCAAAGGCCTGCCTTTTCCCATAAGTAATGTAATTCCCACCACTACCAAATCCTTCCCCGCCTCCCCAAATTGCTATCCTAAGTTCACGGTATATCAAGAGACCAGTAACCTATAAGTGAAGAAAGAAATGGGGAACACTCATCTGGAACTTAACTGAAGTAGCCCTCATCTATCTCCCTGGAGAAAGAGTACAGATCGTATTCTCTTTGAAGACTTTTATACACTCCCACATTCAAAACGCTTTGAAACTTACCTGTATTTGATGAACCTGCCTTTTACAAGTGAATAATATAAAACAGACTGAAATATCTTAAGTTTCTTGGGCTTTGTACCCTACTCTGAAATAAAGAGTGTATCCCACAAGTAAATCCAATATGAGGTCCACTTTTTCCTTATGCTGCTGTGGAACAGACAAAGGCAAGTTAGGCTCTCCCTTTTACTTTTTTACCATAAAATGATTTGAGAAGCAGGCAAGTGATTGCTGTTTGCTAAACACAACTTACTTTTCCTAGGAAATTCTCTATGTAGCCTACATGGATTAGCTTAGCTTTCTCCCTCTTGTGTCCAGTGTTCTTACAACAAAATGTCCTGAACTGAAATGATACGTTCCATAAACCAAACTGTCACTTACACTGGTCAGTCATAAAATCAGCAAAATTCCAGATGAGCTCTCCAACCACATATTCTTTGCGTTTTTGATCCAGAACCAAATGATACTGTTCTAACAGACCTTTCTGATACTCTTCACTGAACATCAGAGGTGGATCCTAGAATTCAAGGCAAACAGAATTTAAGAATCAGAACTGGTAGAATTGTAAATATTAGATAAAAATAAATATCCACATGATGACCAAAATATCTGTCCTCACAGTCGGCTGCAGTGACTGCAGGACTCGCTGGTGCTGGTGCAGAGACACAGCTAGGGTATGATGTAAAAAAAGATTTTTTCAAAAATCTTAATTAGTAACTGCTTTATTTATAAACAGAATTTGGTATTTGCTTTATCTTACGTTTCCATCTCTGTTGACCAGTGCAGTCTTAAAGCTGAACTCCACCGGAAGTAAAAATGTGTCTTAGAATAGTAAATTTAAGACTCAAGTTTTAAGCAGCTGCAGGTCCATAATTTGAGAACTAGCGTGACTCAGATTAACTCCCCTCAGATTCGTCTGCATCTGTTCTGGGTAAGTAGCTGTGGTTCAGCACATTCATCCATTCAACAAATAATTATTTAGAATCTGCTTATATGGCAGGCATTGGAGATAAAGTGATAAACAAGCAAGATACGTGTCCCTGCCCTCACGGGCTTTACAATCTAGCAAGAAAGAGAAGGTAGAGGTGTGATGAGGGTGAACAGGGAGCATGCAAAGCAGGAGCTGGGGGGATGTTGAACAGGGGGAGCCGACTGAGACAAGGGTCACAGAAAGCTCCCTGAGGAAATATGTAAGCTGAGACCTGCCAGGTGAGGAGAAGGCCATCCACGACAAAAGCAGGCCCCATCTATGGACTCACTCGCTATTTGGTGAAGAGCTCCCATGTGTCGTGTACTAAGATAGAATGATGTTTTAGATGTTCCTGGATCATCAAGTCTGAGTTTTCATCTCATGGGAATTTTGTGGGGGCTCAAGTCTTAGATGCTCAAGGATGCAGCATTTCAGTCATTTTATGAGAGAACAAACCCCTGTTGGCTTGGGCTTTCCTTTCCAAAAAGGGTTATAATGCTCTACAGGGTACACTGAAAATATGACTGTACAATCCCAAATTGAATGTGAGGACAAGGCAACATGTAGATTTTCTCACTTTGTTTTAATGGAAATGACTCTGCATTGTCTAACACTAGCCACATGTGGCTATTTAAATCTAAAACTAAATTAAACTAAATCAACTTGGTGACACTAGTCACATTTCAAGTCCTCGATAGCCAGGTGTGTAGTGGCCACCCTTTTGGACGGTGCAGATATAGAACATTTCCATCACTGCAAAAGGCTCTATCGGACAACCCTGACCTAGACTCTTTCAGAGTTAAAAATTCAAAACTGCTCAACTTTCCAAAGAGGCAGAACAAATGTGCACATACTTTGTCTTCATAAGATATTTCCACCTACTTGACCAGTTTGTAGAAGTGGCATTCTGTGTAAGCAATATGAATTTAAGGGTGTAAACAGAATAATATATCCATTGTGGACAGCTGTTCAATGGACCAAGGATAAGCAAATTAAGAAATGTGTGTCAACAAGGAATCCCAATAGTTGTGACAGAAAAGTGTGAGGTGGCTGGGGTGGCGCTAAGGGGATGGTGTGAAAAAAAATTCCCACAAGACAAAGCAGCACATCTTTGGTGAGGAAATGGACAAAATAATGGGTGGTTAAACCTTGCTCCAAGATTTCACTCATTCCCTCAACAGATATTATTTGGTACCTGCTGTGTGCCAGACACTGCTGCGTGCTTGGGAAGCAATGATAAAGGATCTCCCCCCTGGAGCCCACAGCCTGGTCAAGGAGAGAGCCAAAGAAATACAACCACGTGCTGCATAACCACATTTCAGTCGATAATGGACCACATATACAATGGTGGTCCCATAGATGAGTACCATATTGCCTAGATGTGTAGTAGGCTAACCACCTAGGTTTGTGTAAGTGCACTCTATGATGTTTGCACGGTGACAAAATCACTGAATGACGCATTTCTCAGAACGTACCCCCATCATTAAGCGACACGTGGCCGTAATGACAGCACACAGTGAGAAATGCTGAGACGGAGACCGAGTAGAGGGAACAGTTTCCTCTGCCTGCAGCAGGTGGGGTAAACCTCACCAAAGAGGGCACACCTAAGCTGAGACTTGAACACTGAATAAGAATCCATTAGTTGGCAACTGTGGTGCTAACATGGAGATTCCAGTGTCCAGGAGTGGAGGCACAGGAGGAAGAAGACCTGGGAGAGGGCAGAGAGCAAAGGACAATGACTGTCCTGACCAGGGATCAGAGCTTCGTCCTGTGGGCCCAGGGAAGCCAATGACGGGACTTGTTAGAAAGACGACTTGGGCCGCCAGTAGGAGGCTGTCTGGAAACAAAGCCAATGAGGGGCTGCCTCTGAGGACCAAGTGAGGCAGAGGCCTGAGTCCGGGCTGCTGTGAGTGCAGAGAGGCAGGCCGAGGTGAGTCTGAAGAACTGCAGGGAGATGTGAGGGACAGAGGAGGAGGCACATTTACAACTTGGAGCAATGAGTGACATCACCGTCCAAGAGAGTGAAAAATTAAACAGAATTTAATTTAATTTAATTAATTAAAATTACACTACTTACCTGGTGAAACCCTGCAATCGTTTCTGCTCCATACTCGCTCTGAATAATCGGCTTCTGATAGGTCCTATACCACATCTCAAACTGGGTCGCCAGCTGCAGCTGAATCACTTCCATGTGCCCGTAGTCATGATACCAGGAGTAGTAACTATTCACACAGATGACATCCACATATGGCGCCTAGGACAACGGCATTAAAACTTGTTCACAAACCGGAAGACCGTATAATAGTGTTAGGATCTCATACTCGGGGGGGGCTCTTCTGGCAGAGAAGGTAAGAAGGGGATGCAGAAATTTAGATGCTCACACATGTAGGAAATATAGTCAGGCAGTGACCAGAATGGAGCAAGTCTGTATCTCTGGGCTGACGCTGCTGACCTGGCTGCTCTGGTGAGCTGGGCTCTGTTGAGGGCCATGAGAGGCAGAGCAGGCGCCCGACAAGCTGGCCTCAGTGGAAGCCCAGGGCACATGCCATTGGATTCTGTTCCTCCCTAGGTGGTACTCCTGTCCCTGGTCTTCCCTCATCTGGCCCTGGAGAAATGTTCCCAACTGAGGGACAGATGCAGTTTTTCTCCACATGAAGAATCTTGATTCACTATGCCATTTGTGAGCTAGTGCCGGAAAGTGGCTGGGAAATTCCCTCGTAGGAGGCGGCCGAAATGATGGGGCGTCACTGTCTCGTGCCTAAACAATGAGGTGCTCAGGACTGAGGAGCAAAGCCCAGAGAGCCCAACTGTCCCGTCTCTAATGTCACCTGAACCCATGCACATCTCCAAAGCCTGCACTGGGACTGAGGTGGTCTGTCTTCCCAAGCAACTGCAGCCCCTTTCCAGACTGTGGTGGAGAGACGCAGGAGGAGGAGAACATTGCGGGAGGGCCTTTGGGTGGACACAGGGACACAGATCACACATCCCACCAGATGAGTCTGGCAACCTTCTGAGCAGGCCAGGCACAGGCTTCCCGCCCACACTAAAGACTAGAGCAGGAAGAGCTGCCACTCAGCTCCAGAAGGTCCAGGGCTGCCCGTGCCTATGGACGCTGGTGTGTTACCACAGTCTTTACGCTTCTTTGAAGCGGTGTTCTCGAGAGATGGCGAAGGAACACCAAGGCTGCAATCCTTTCCCATTCATGTTAAAATGACAGTGTTCACAATTTAGATTTCTATATAGTGTCTTCTCATTCATTCTTTCTTTAGATGATTTCTCTTTCTGTAGCACTTTCCTCTTAAGTACTGGCCTTCAGTTCTCTAGTGAGGAAGCATTTTCTCGCTTCCATGTTTTACAGCTTCAGTGCAAATGAGTACAGTTTCTGAGGGGCTGCTGTGCCCAGGGATGGCAAGGGAGGCCGTGTGGTCCAGCGGCTCTGTGAGCCTGTCCCTTCCATTCTCCATCCAAGGAGCTGGATCTACTCAGTGGTTCCCAAAGCTGGTTGATAACTGGAACCACTGAGGAGCTCTTTAAAAAGTCAGATTCCCACCCTGGACTTACTAAGTCAGAGTCTCAGAATTGAGATCTGCACTTTCAAAAAGCTTCCCTTAGTGGTTCTGATGATCAGCCAGGCGTGAGAAACACTGGACAATGACGACATTAAGCTCCCTTAAACCTTTACCATTTTATGAGCCTATTAAACTGAGGCACATAAAATTAAACTGAGGTGCATAAAACATTGAGTCTGAACTGAGAATGGATTAAATCTCCCTGTGCCCAGCCTCCTTGGATTTAGGAGCCACACTGCCTGGCAAAAAAAGCAGGTAGTTATCTTGAATCTAAAGACCATCTATGAAAATGGCTGGACTGGCTCTCGTGGTTCTTCCCTGCAGTTCACTCGAGCAAGCATCAGGGCAGGACTAGAGTAGAGGCAGAGGAGAGGAGGAGAGGTGTGGAGACCCCCAGGCTCACCCCCAGGTCTGCTTCATAGTTAGAGTTGGTCACAAAGGTCACGGGCCGGGAGGGGTCCAAGTCTTTGGTGTGGGCAATCAGCGTCCTGTCCACAGAGGGCAGAAGACGGGCTCCGTCAGTCTAGGAAGGGCTCTCAGACACCCATCGCCCATCCTCTCCCTCCCATCTTCCCCAGCCAAAACAAAAAAACAAAACCACCGCTCTCCTCCCTACCCTGGAGTGTATTTTGGGTAAGCAAACATGTTCCTCTGGTCTTAGATCACATTCCCTGACATCATTCTTTCTCCCTCCCTAAACCCTACCCCGCACAGTAGAGGCCATCCTTGCGGGGACAAGCAGGCATGCAGAGCTGAGGTCCTTGGGCTGGGCGCTGCCATCAACTAGGTTCTGAATCTTTGAAAAAGCTATTGAAAATAGGCATGGATGGAGTGCGGATTAGGATGGATACTAATTTAACAAATCACTAGGGAGTGTGTGCGAGGAGGCAGCTGTGTGCTGGGCACTCAGAGCGTCATGGAGCAGTAAGCGTAGAGACACTGGCACAGATAACAGATTCACTGTTACAAGTTGAATTACAGGTGGTAGCAGGAATTAGTGTTCTATGAGACAACAACAGGGCACATAATCGAGATTGGAGAGCCAGCGACAGCCCCTCTGAAGAAATGGCATTTATGCTGAATCGCCTTAACCAAGGAGGGATAGCAAGAAGAGGGACGAGTCCACGGTCAGGCTCGGCCCAGGGACCTGTCAGAGGCCCCCACCATGCAGGTCACCCTCATGCACTGTTTAAGCCTACTTTTCTCTTCTCTTTCCTCACAGCTAGTTTTCTTTTCTTTACACCCTCTCCCCATCATTGCTCTTCTCATTTCAAGGCTGCAGTTTCTACAGGCCTAAACAGTGCCCCTTGCCCGCAAGTCCCAAACCCACACTCGGCAACAGCCTGTTTGTCAAATGGGAAGCCTCACAGCCAAGCTGAGCTCCTCGGCCTGGGCAGTTCTCTCCATACCCTGCCCCCATCCCTGCTGCTCCAAAAATCATGCATCTCCCTCTCTCCACCTCCCCAAAAAGCCCATCTGGAACCTTGGTCCTGGGAGCCTCTATACACTCCTTTCACCCTCACACCAAAAATTCTGTCCTAGCCTCGGCTCAACACACCCTGTGCCCCACACACTCCGGGCCATGTGTTCAGAGCTGTCCTTTGCCCAGGTGGGTCCACTCCCCAGAGCCTTCCGTCCTCTACAGACGGGGCTCAGCTCAAAGCACTCCATGAAACTGGATGCAGTGCCTGCCTCGGGAGTGTTTCAGCGGCCTCTGCAGCCTCTGCAGCAAGTGAAATAACTCCCCTCTGCAGGCTAAGCCACAACTGCACAACTGTAGGAGGAGGAAACACAGAACACCCGGGTGGCCAGCCTCTCTCAGAGTGAACCCTCCCGTTGTGGGAAGACTGCCCCCAAGTGGTGTTTCTGTCCATTGCAATGGGGGGGAGCAGGAAGGGAGGAGCTATCCGCATTTAGTGAAGGGGACCATGAACTTTAGATGGCCTGGTCCTGTCAACAATGTAACTTTAGAATAGTTGGAATATGCATGTCATTAAAAACCTGTTTATAATTATGTGCCTAGAGAAGCTGGTTTTATAAAGCCTAACTCCTTTACAGACGAAACCAAAGCATCACAAAGTTTTTTGGAGTTTTTAACACACACTAAATTTCCCAGGAATGGAGACACCATAAAAAGTGAGGGAAGATTATATTTGGTTTTGTTTGGAACTTTACTATTTTAGAAATGTGCAGCCTGGAAGGAAATGCCGCCTATGGTGTCAGAGTCACCATCAAGGCAGCCCTGCCATCAGCTTCTGTAGCTGTGCGTCCAGGGGATTCCACATGGAGGTGCAAGCAACTGACCCCTTCACTGGCTCTTCTGGGGAGTCAGGCCCATGATTCATGTATTATTTTATAAACAACTCTCCCTTATATCACAGTTAGGCCATGCTACTATTTTTGTTTTTTTAATTTGAAGTTACGTGTATAAGTAGGTTAGATTAACTGCGGATTTCATTTCAGGTGTGAAAAGGGGACACTGGGCCTCACTGGGTTGAAATCACAATTTGGGTGGGTAGGTGTTTGGTCCCCTGAACTGACCAAGTATATGGTCAGTCTGGGCCGGGGGCGGATGCTGACTCTCTCACAGCACATGCCCACACCAGGGCCAACCTCAGCTCTCCCAGGGCTGCCAAGCCAAGGCTGCCCAGGCCAAAGGGCTGAGGTCTCATGCCCGGCCCAGCCGGGGCAGGCGGGGGCACTCACTTGAAGTAGTAAGCGGCAGGTTTCAGGACGGAAGCGGGCTCATTGGCCACAGACCACATCACAACCGCTGGGTGATTCTTGTCCCTGCGCACCAGCTCCTCCATCACCACCAGGTGGTGCTGCAGAGACACGTTGCTGTAGCTCTGCCTGTGGGGCGGGTGGGGGAAAGGGGGCGGGTCATTGCCGCGCAAGCTGCGCAGGCTCAGCAGCGTGGGAGGTGGGCACTCACACTAGCACGATGCCCACGCCCGGGCTCTCGTCAATGACCACGATCCCGTAGCGGTCGCAGAGCTGCATCATCTCCTCCGCGTAGGGGTAGTGGCTGGTGCGGAGGGAGTTGGCACCAAGCCAGCGAAGCAGGTTGAAGTCCTTCACCAGCAGTGCCCAGTCAAAGCCCTTCCCTCGGATCTAGGGGACAGCAGAGGAGAGTGACCCCATGTCCTCTGTCCCTGTCCAAGATGCACTTCCTTCTAGAGCTGGACCCTCAGGAATAACCCCATTCGCCCTCTATCCAGCCCAAGCACACGCCCCATGAGGCAGTGGCTTTTTTTGTGTGTGTGTGTGAGGAAGATCAGCCGTGAGCTAACACGCGATGCCAAGCCTCCTCGCTTTTTTTTTGTTTTTTGCTGAGGAAGACTGGCGCTGGGCTAACATCCATGCCCCTCTTCTTCTACTTTATATGGGACGCCGCCACAGCACCGCTTGACAAGAGGTTCCTCAGTGCGCACCCGGGATCCAAACCTGCGAACCCCGGGCCGCCGAAGCGGAGCATACACGCTTAACCGCTGCGCCACCAGGCTGGCCCCCAGACAGTGGTTTTGAGCAGTTTGCTCAACTGCCTTGAGCTGCCCCCAACCACTTCAGGGAGAATGGGGAAGGCAAAGATGAGAAACGGCCCCCACAGGGACCCAGGAGTCTCAACTCACGTCGGCATCCTCATGCTTGTTGACCCCATGGAAATAAAAAGGCTTCCCGTTGATGAGGAACTGCTTCTCTGTGACAGCCACCGTGCGAATCCCCACGGGGAGAGTGTAGAAGTCAGACACAGGCCCAGCTGCTGTCTGTGCAGTCAGACTCACCTATGAAAGCCAAGCACTGGGTGTGAGGCCTCCTTGATGGCCTGAGCCCCATGCAGCCCGCCCTTCAGCAGGAAGGCCCCTCATAAACCACAGCGGCCTGCCTGTGGGACTGTAAGCAGAGAGACGCAGAAATTACAGGCTTCCACCATTAGCAAGAAGAAAGCTTTGCCCACTCCGCCCCTGGGGCCTGCTCTTCAACACTGGACCTCCCTATCAAGGGTTGAAAAAATCGGGCTGGGAACATGTCAATCCAATTGACTAGGAAGCTCAGAGGACCATGCCTGCCTGTCCACCTGTCCTGCACCCCTGCTGAAGCCAGGCAGGGCTGCTGGATGGGGGCAAAATGCCTCCCATAGCCCCAGTCCTCACCACCATTACCTCCAACGAGTACAGGTAGGCAGGGTGCTCATGCATCAGGTACGGCCACCAGAGGTGGGCACCGGGCACCTGCAGCTGGCCCCGGCCCCCTGTCCCCTGAGCCACGACTTTGCCTTCCTCATCCAGAAGACGCACTTCCAGCTGAAAGTGTTCACTGCCCTGGACGAAAATCTGGTAACTCACCAGCCCTGCAAGAGACAAGAGAGATCAGACAAGAGAGAGGAGGAAGGGAAGCAACCTGGGTTGTACAGAGGAGAGCACGCTGCAGCCACCACTCTGAGGAGTCCGCTTAGGCCCTGAGACTCCACCAACAACCATTTATTTCTTGAGCTCAATCTGCAGGGAGGAGAGATTAAATGAGGGTGGTACAACGGGGACGGGACATGGGATTCCCATGAATCCTGAGCTATTCATCCTGAACCATGTGATTTTAAGCAAGCCCCACTTCTCACTGGGCCTTATTTCCTCAAAAAATGAGGTTAGACCACATGGGTATTTCTGAAGCCTTTGCCAGCTCGGACAGGCTGGATTTTAGCTTCGTAGGTGGGATGGGAACGTGTGAGGATTAAGAGATGCTGGGAGAGCCTTTCTCCTGGGGGATCTTTCCAAACAGGGAACAGAGTCACTTTGGGCCTGGCCGAGGCGGATCCTGCCAGGAGCCCTCACCAGTGTCTTGGTCCACATCGGTGGTGACAGTGATGTCGTCAATGTAGGTGGTGGGCGTGGTGTAGAGGAGCACGGGCCGATGCAGTCCCGCGTAGTTGAAGAAGTCAAAGTGTGTGTTCTGGACAAAGTAACCCTTGGGGTACCTAGGGCGGAAGGACAGTGGAAAACTGGGGCCTTGCTCTGGGGCCTTCAACCTCAACTCTGTTAAGGCGACCTGCCCCTAGTGGGAAGACCACTGGGCAGGGTGGGGAGGGGGAGAGGAGGGAGCAGGTGCTGCTCACTTGGAGGTGTCCGTCTGGTAGAGGATGGTCCCTGGTGGCAGGGTGTGGGGGGTGAGCGTGTTGTTGATGGCGATGGTAATGCGGCAGGAGGACAGGGGCCCACTCTGGACCAGCTTGCTGATGTCAGCCTCGAAGGGGAGATGGCCCCCCTCATGCTCTGCCACATGGACCCCATTCACCCACTGCAGACAAGGAGATAAGGGGAGGGGCAGCAGGCAGAGCATGAGGCGGGGGCCCTGCCATCTCAGGCACTCCCTCACATAGAGGTGCAGTATGTGGGGGCTGAGGCCCTGCCAGCTGCCACCTTCCTAGGAATGGAGGAATGGAGCCCCAAAGGAGCAGATTAGGCAACCCACCCCCACCCAGGGCATAGACCGCAGTATAGGGCATGAGCATGCTCTACCATCCACCCCAGGAGGCATGCTGTCAGGTGACAGCTGGGAGCCAGGCACCCCCAGGCAGCTGCGTGCGTGCTCAGCAGCCACACCTGCCCACTCGCCCTGCCTGCTGCTTGCTGCACTGACCACGATGGCGTAGTAGTGGGCACTGCCAATCCTCAGCACCACTCTTGTGCCCAGGTCCTGGGTCCATCGCTGGGGCAGGGTCGCCTCCCGTTCATACCACACCCAGCCGACAAAGCTACGCAGCCGCCCATCCTGGCCGACGTCATTGAAGCTGGAGGGAACCGGCATGTCCAGGATGGGGCCCGACTGGGGAAAGAAGGGCCGGGATCAGGTCCAGACCACCTAGGAATCGAAGACCAGGGCCCAGGCAACCCCCTGCCCCAAGGGCCAGGTCCCCCAGCAACCCTGTCTGCAGGAAGAAGGCTGGACAAGACGACTTCTCCCAGACTCTGGGATTCCCGGCCACCCACCATTGTTATTCTTTGCCAGCAACTGACCAATGTCTTTTATGGAGCTCATTTAAATCTCATAACTCCACACAGAACACACCAGTCACTCACTCCTTCAATTGACAGCGTACACTGAACACCTACAACACTGTTCTAGGTGCTAGGAATAAAACTGTGAACAAGGCCTCTGCGGTCAGGCGATCAGTGCTACGAAGAAAATAATGCCGGTCAGGGTGTGTCGAGAGTGGCAGGGGACCATCTTAGGGGTCAGGGAACACCTTTGGGGCCAGGGCCCACAGGATATTGCCTCTGGACATCCTTGCAGAACTGGGTGACCCTGAGCCCTGCGGGGAATCCCTTGAACCTCTAGACCCTTGAACCCATCAGGGAGAAGGCAAGGCAGGGGCAGGGCAGATAGCTCAGTGAGTGTAGAAGCAGTGTGGGGAAGAGCTTCCTGAAGACATCTTGTGGGCATGACCTGTTACCTCCAAGGAGGCAGGGGTTGCCTCTGTCCTTCACAGCTGTATCCCCAGTGTCTGGCACAAGCTTTGCCACATAGTAGGGACTCGATAAATATTGGTTGAATGGACAGACAACTTGCTGATGAGAGACCAACTGCTAGGATGTGTGTTTGTGTCTGAGGGCGGGTGGGGCCAGAAGTTCTTTCTCAGGGCAGACGGAACCAGAGGCTCCATGGAAAGGCATGAGCCCAGGGCCACAACCCAGCTTGAGGCCAAAAGGATCTGCAGAGACCAGACTCTGTCTAAGAGGAAGATGATCAGATGACAGCCCCAGGGAGGAAGGCTAGCAGGGACAGATGCTGCTTTGCTGAGGAAACTGTGAGTGGGGCACACGCCTGGCACCCAGACCCCCCTTTTTTCCTCCCTTGCTTAAGGCTGAGCGGCAAAGATCAAAAAAAGAGGATCTAAGAGAGGCGAGTACCGGATGGGCACACAGGCCTGCTCCAGCCCCAGGCCTTCTCAGCCGATCTGACTCAAGTCAGAGGGGAGACCTGGAGTGGGGCCCCTGGCTGGCTGGGTGCCAAGCCCCATCCTCCACCTGAGCCTTGCAACCTCAGGTCCTTCCTGCCAGGGCAGAGCCGGCCCCAAAATGTCAAAGCCTCGGCTCCTGCTGCCCGGCCGCTCGGGCACTGCTCTGGCTTGGCCTCTCGCGCTGCGCGGGGGTCCAGCGGGGGTCCCTCCCCTCGGCCCCACAGACGCCAGGCCCTGGCCCTCCGCGCATTTCCTCCTCGGTCGGCCGGCCCCAGCCTCCAAGCCCATTCATCGTTAACCTCCTCCTCGCCGGCAGCTCTGAGGGCACAGGAGTAGCTCCCCACGCCCACCACCTAGCTTCTAGGAGCTTCCCTGCCCAGGCCCCACGCCCCGTCCCACGGAGCCCGCACCTCCCGCAGCGGCGTGCGGTACCACTGCTGCTCGAAGCCCTGGCGCCGGTTGTCGGAGAAGTCGGCGCGGAAGCTCCAGAGGCCGTCGAGCTCCTTGCGCTCCCGCGACGGGCTCTCCCGGGGGTACAGCATCCCGCCCTGCAGCGCCAGCGCGCAGCCCCAGAGCAGCGGGCCGAGCACGGCCCAGGCCCCCGCCGGCCCCGGGGCCATGGTTCCCGCGCGGCCGCTCGCCGCCAGCCGCCGGGCAGGGAGCTGCGCCGGGGGCGGGCCCGGGGCGGTGCCGAGGTCACGTGCCCCGGCCGAGGCCTCCCGCGCCATTTTGGTTGAGGGCGAGCGCCCGGCCTGGGATCCGCGAGGACCTCCGCTCCGGAGCGCGCGCCAGCTTGTCTGGCTGCCCGCCCGCCCGAGGGCGGCGGCGGCGGCAGTGGCCGGCCCGAGGAGAGCCCGCAGTAGGCCTCTGGGGGAGGGGGCCCCGAGCCCCCGCCCAGCCCCGGAGGCCGGAGGTCGCCGGCGCCGCGCCATCCCCGCCCGACCGCGCCGTCAGTGCTCGCTCCCCGCCTCCCCAGGGCGGCCGGTCCAAGGCCGCAGGCCGCAATGGGCCCCCGGGGATGGCCGGGTTCCCCGCGTTTCTTCGAGGAGGCCGGCCTGAGCCGCTTTCACTCGCTTATGCCTGCCCGACACCCGCTGAGCCCAGGCGAAGCCTCCGCCGCGCTAGTGGCGTGCGCCCCGCAGGAACGCCTGTCCTGGGGACTGGCCATAGCCTTGACCCTGGGCCTCCACCCAGGGCCCGGGCGCCCTTCCGGCATTGCAGGCACAAAAAGATGCGAGTAATCTGGCCTGGATACAATTGTTGGTACAATTGCCCGATTTTTAAATTACTATTTTTTGCTCTGATTTCATGCTCACCAAAGCAAGCTTCTGATAATGGGCCTTGATACTGTAAACGGAGGCCCCAGGATAATAAAAATAAGTATATTCTACAAACTGAGGTCAAAAGGTTTTTTTCCCAAATGCTTACAATATAAAAGTAAGAAAAAGTAGGATGTAAAAGTATATACAGTATGACCCCAATATTGTTAAAATAATATCCACACAGGTATAATAGATAGATAGACGTCGTGTTATTGCTGTTGTGGGTGATTTCCATTTTGTTCTTCATACTTATCTGATTTTTCGAAATTTTCTATTATGAACATGCATTATTTTTATAATCAGAATCCAACCAATAAGTGTTTTTCAAAAACAGCAAACAGGCAAATAAATAAATAAACCTTTATATATTCAGTTAGTACAAGTTGATTTTCTACCATCTACTGGGGAGGAGGGGGATAGAGAGGGAATAAAACTTTGTTTATGAATTTGTGAACCTGAGAACCAGACCCTGGTGGGTAAAGCCCACCAACCATTTTCCTCTCCCCCCTAATTTTGCAGTCTTGTACAAATATATGAATCTGGAGATGTGAATTTGGGAGTTGTCAGCAGTGAGAATGGATGAGGTCCCCAAAGAAATGAGTGCAGGTAGAGAAGGGATCCAAAGATGAGCCCTGAGACACCTCCACATTATGTACAGGAATACAGGGGATGAAGAGGAGGAAGGAGCAGGTCCCCACCTCCTTGAGGATAGATCCAAACTCCTTAGCATGGCCTGTCGTGATCTGGCCGCTTGCTGGCTCTCCATTCCTGAACACACCATGTTCCTGCATGCCTCTGTGCCCTGACTTATGCTCTTCCCTCTGCCTGGAAGCCCTTCCTCCCTGAGTAGTGAGCACTTCTTCATCATTCTCATTCTTCAGTACTCAGTTCAGACATCTTTGTTTTCACATCGTTGGCCTCCAGGTTGCTCCCCCCCCAACACATACACACCCCAAATTCACTGAGGAATTTGCCCCTTGGTCCAGGCCCCTTCTCTATCCCATTTTGTGTTCCTGTGAGTGGCCTTCCCACACTTGGCCTTAGTTCTGTGACCTCCTTGACTTTAGTTACCTTTCCATTACTGATGCTTGCTCATTTATTGGACTATACTCTAGATTCCTTCATTTTCCAAAACCCTGCTACTTCTGGGAATCCTCTTAGCCTACAATCTCCTCTTATTTTCACCATCCCTGTTTACTCTAAACTTGCTCCGTTACCAGACTGAAGCTCCATTTCTTCTACCCTTCCCCCCCCCATTTTTCTGAATGGAGCTGTCCGCTCCTGGTTTTTCAGCCTGGAAGCCACCCTTCCACCTGCCTCTCCCTTGGGTCACCCACTACTCCATAGCTTTTCTTCTGGAGCATCTCTACCCTGCTTCTCCTTTTCTTTTCCTCACTTGCTGCCACCACCCACCTCACCCTCGGAGGATCTTTTCCTCCCCAGCCCCCACACCTGACTTGGGAATGAGACCAGCTCCCTCTTTGCTGCTCCCAAATATAGGTGCACAAACTCTTTCTAGTCTAAGAATTCATCTGCCAGTAACTGCAGAAGGAGAAAGGGGAAACCAGCCTAAGAGACATGGGGTTACTGAGTCCCAACTCTCATGGGCACTGGTCTTTAGCTTCTGCTTTTATTTGGAGCCTTTTCTCCAAATATCTGTCAGAGGACTTGCTTGAATTAGCCAGCAAATGATGTGTCCCCTCGACCTCCAGTGAACAACTTGAAAATCTGAAGTGGCCTTGAGGGGCTAATTCCTCCCTGAGCTGGAATAAGCCCCCCAGGGCACTTCCTCCTGTCTGTAAATCCAGCCTTTTTCATCTTCATTCTAAATTTACCTCAAAGAGGCAACTGACACTTGAAGAGGCCCTTCTTAAAACTCAGCAACATCCTAATAATGCCCATGACAAGACTGGCGCTTCCAGACTGCCGTCCACCCCACCCGTGGGAGTCCGGCCAGAGGAGCGGGCCGGACGTGCCTGAGAAAGACGCTGAGACTCAGGAGCAGCAGGGGACCAGGGAAGGAGGACAAACTCTTGTGTGGAGAGAGCTGACTTGAGTAAAACATTCCTTCCTCCTCAGTCATTTCCTCTAGGACAAATATGAGTCCCTTACAGAGGCAGATTAACCCTGAAGCTAAAAGTTTAAGCTTTAGGGCCTCTTACTTGTCAGAGCCCCTTCTAAAGCCCTAAGAGGGTTGCTAGCAATTGTTCACATGGTGGAGCAGATGCCTCTGGTGCCCCATGTCCCAACCCCTCAGCCGCCTCTGATTGCTGCCGGAGCTGAATTCCCTGAAAGCTCCGTTACCAATGAGCAATTCCCTGAAAGCCCAGGCTCCCCCCTGGGGGCAGCGTCCCACCCCAAGCAGGCTCTCGATTGCTAAATTCTGCTGCTTCAAGGCGATTGAGAGGTGGGAGTGAAATGGATGTTAATAACCTGGAGACACCCTCCTCCGAAGGGAGACAGGGACCAATGGATGAGTGTTTGAGCCTTTCCTCCTCTAGGAAGGCAACTCTGGGAGACATTCCCTACGGTCAAGGTGTGACCTTGATAATGCACTTTGATATTGGCTTTTCCTTCTTTTCTGTCTTACTCTTCCTGCTGCCTTACTCCTGGGATCACTTCCCAAATAAATGCCTGCATCTGCTAGGTCTTTGTCTTAGGCTCTGCTTTCAAGAGAACCCGACTGGAAGCTGCTCTAGAAAGCCAACACTCAGGATGGGATTCTGGAACTAGACAACCTTTCCAGTCATTCAGCAAGAGGATTCCATTTGTTGCTCTACTAGAGTGTGATAGCTCCTGGGTATCACATGATTATAATACTACAGACTGTAGTATTATAATACTAAGACTCTTACCTGTTGTAAATTGAGATAAGGAACAGTGGAAGGGGAAACACTAGGTCATGCAATATATCAAATGAAATGTGAGTAAGGGTAATTATAAGAATTGTGGAGTTAGCAGCTTTTGCTAAGTGCCCAGGGAACCTTGAAAAAAAAGAATGACAGTCTCCATTCAGCTAACTAGCAGTACAGGGCATAGTGTGAAAGCCAGAAGGCCTCCTTGGCACTGTTTAAAGAGATCTTCATCTCCTGCAGTTGTAGGAAGACTGTATTGAAAATTGGGCCTAGTATTTAACCAGCAAGTGCCAGAGCTGCTAGCGTCAGGGCCCTGATAGGGAAGGAGTGAGACCCTAGGATCTAGGATGTGGACATTTGAGTGGTTGTACCTGAAAATCTTGAACCCCCAGATTTACCTGAATCCTCTAACCAGTTAAAGAAACCCTACCCCCTTGAAAGTAGCCTCCTTTTGACAGAAACCACAGGTGAAGATCTTGCGTGAGGAGGATGCCTCACAAGATGTCCTCCTCCAGATCCAAACTCTCCTCCCCTCCTTGCCTCCAGACCAGTAACTGGGGTCAGGTCTCAGCACAACATGAACAGGGAAATACAGGCCATGCTCCAGGAAATAGCTGACTCAATGAAAGAGTTGCAGGACCTGGCTAATACATACTATAGAAAGAGGGGAACATGTGAGCGAATGGACTCGAGTCTGTCTGACCAGGATGTGGAACATAATGCTAGATGGGGACTTGGGGTTTAATGTCCTGGAAAGGATATCTGGATGCCCTAGTAAGGTATATGCACACCACAGGGTGAGAAATAAATCCCACAAAAATTCAGGGGCCTGCCACATCAATGAAGTTACCAGAGGGGCAATGGTCTGGGCCGTGCCAGTGTGTTCTCTCTAAGGTAAAGGGCAAGTTATTACACCTTGTTCTTCCTATCACCAAGAAAAAGACACAGCACTTGGTGGGTCCTTTTAGATCCCGGAATCAGCATATCTCACATCTGTAATTGCTGCTTCTTCCACCCAGCAGGGACCAGTAGTTTGAAATTACCGTTACTGATACCTACTCTGATATGGGTGTGCTTCCCTGCCCACCGTACTTCTACCAGCATCACTTACTGAGGGCTTACTGAGTCTGATTTACCAAAATAAGATCTGGCATTGTAGCACCCCCAGATCAAAGGACCCATTTTCCAGGGAAAGAGGTGTGACAATGGGCACATGACCACAGAATCCATTGGTCCCTCCATATACAGCATCACCCAGAAGTGGGCAGCCTGTTAGGAAGATGGAGTGGCCTTGAAAGGTTCAGCAAAGGCAATAGCAGGTCTGGGGTGCTACCCTCCAGGATGTGGGATATGCTGATATCTGGTGTTCACTGGTAGCTGGGTTACACAGTCCAGGAATCAAAGGGAGTAGAAATAGAAACGGCCCCTCTCATCATCTCTTCCAGTGTCCCATCTTCAGAGTTTGTGTCTCCCATCTTTATAGCATTAGGTGTGATGGATTTAGAGGTCCTGGTTCCCAGGATCAGGAGAAGGGGAATGCTTCCACCAGAGGATACATGAACACATGAAGATTCAGTGAACTACAGCTTTGGACTCCTCAGCCAAGGGACTGTCAGGCAAAGAAAAGTTTTCTATACTAGCCAGAGCAATTGACCCTAACTATCATGAGGTTCCCTAAAAGGGGCAGTGGGGAGCATGTCTACAACTCAGGGGACTTACTAGGCCACTTCTCGGTGCTTCTATGGCCAGAGTTAACAATAAGCAGGCAATTGTAGCAACCATGAACTTTCAAAGGCAAGACAACCAAGGGCCTCAGAGCAGGCAAGCAACCAAGACGAGTGGAAGTGCTGGCCAAGGGTGAAGGGAATTTAGAACGGGTGGTGGAGGAAGGAGATAATGAACATAGTTACAAGCCTCAGGACCAGCCACAGCAACAGGGACCATTGTTTTGTTCCACTGAACCTCTCATACTGTCTTTTTTACAGATTGCAGATGGCTACCACATTGAAGGTTCAGTTCCAGGGTGGAGTTTATGAGGGCCATAAGCAGATCTGAGAGTCAAAGGGGTGAACCAAAGCAGACACCTTTGGTGACCCATTTCACATACCTTAACCCTCCTCTGATTTCAGCCTCAGCTGTGAGGGACAGTTTCATGAGAATTCAAATCTCACACAGGGCTGTACCCATATCTGCACAGGTCTCCAAGGTGAACAGCGTCTGGCGTGTTGGAACAATTAGGTAAGGGAAGTCGGCAAGCCAGATCTGCAACTTCAGGGTAAGTTTGGCTTTAAGGGATGGGTAGTTGGGCTGGGGTGTGAAGCAAGGCTGGGTGTGGGCCTCGGCTGGACAAGGTTCTGCTGCCCCCCCCCACATGCCTGGAGTACCCTTGCCCAGGCTTGCCCCTGCGGTCTTCTTCTGCCCCACCCCTGGTGGCTCCCTCCATTCTCCTGTCCCTCTTCCCTTGAACTGACGGTGTCCCAGAACTGAAATGTTCACACACTGCACACTTTCCTTTTCTGCCCAAAGACCTTCTCAATACCCTGGGAGGCCACTTAGCCCCCATGCAAGCACAGACTAGAAGTGGGGGGGGGTGAAATAGCCCAGGGACAGCTCCCACCAGTAGGAGATGGGAGCCAATGGATAAATGCTCCCAGCTCCTTTCCTATAGTTGGCAATTCTAGGAGATGTTCTGTCTGCTTCTCTGAGTCCCCAGTGGAATCAAGCCCACATTTCCCACAGCACTGACTTCAATAACCCACCTCATCTTGATTTTTCCCTTTCCCTGTCTCACTCTGCATCCCAGGATCACCTCCCAAATAAACTAGCAGCATCCAAGCCCTTGTCTCAACCTCTGCTTTGGGGGAACCCAAAATAAAACAGATAAATTCATGTTTTTGTAAAACATGAATTTTTTCAAAAAGTAAGATATTTTTACCTCACTTGGTTAAGACCACTCTCTTTCCTCTCTGATTTTCCTCCTGTCTTCATGTCTGATGACAGTGGAATGGACTCTGGCATCTCCAGGATCTGGTTTAGGGGAAGTTGAGCTTTAGTTTGGGATCAATTATGTGACTGAGTCACTTCCTTGTACAAAGTCATTGCTAGTGGGCCCAGTGTCAGGAGGCTTCCAGGATGGCTCTTACTACCCACTGTGCTAACCTGCTTACCTGACACCATGACACCCAGGTGCAGAGCTGGAGATGAGCGTTTGTTATGTTGCCCCTGGAAGTATATTGGTAGTAGAGGAGAAACAAGGCTTTAAATGTATGGACCCAGAAGTTAACGTGTGTAAAATTCTTCCAATCATCAGATAAGTACAACTGTAAGCAATTACATTCTTGTCGATACCTAGTCATAATGTAAGATCATTCCTTACAGAATAGCCTCCATACACACTGTTTGCTTTTTTATGAGATTTGCATAAAGCAGAATTTATTACAATTCTTCTGTTTGTAGGGCACAAATCTGTACCAGTACCATAAATAGTAGTTATGTCTTTTTGTGAACCCACACCCCAGTGTATCAGCTCACATCTTAGCATAGCTGATGCGTTTTGTCCTGGAAAGCCTGATGGTTCCAAACAAACTAGTGTGCAAAACTGCCATCAATGCAGCAAAATGGCCTGAGGAAACAAATGCTCCAGTGACAAAACTCCCACGCACATTGTCAATAAATCAATATCTGTTGAAAAGACTAATTTGATTGCATAATGATGTGGCTCAGTACCAATGTAGCAACTATTGTTAAATTCATTTGAATTGCTCTTGTGTATGCCGTAATTTCAGATTGATTTTGTGGGGTTTTTTTTTTTCAGTATTACTAATTATATCAATTTTCAAATAAGATGGTATCTTAGTCTGCTCAGGCTGCCATAACAAAATACCACAGACTGGGTGGCTTAAATAACAGAAATTTATTCTATTTTCTCTAGTTCTGGAGGCTAGAAGTCCAAGATCAAGGCTTGAGCTGATTTGGTTTCTGGTGAGAGCTCTCTTCCTGGATTGCAGACAGCGAACTTCTGGCTGTGTCCTTACATGGCCTTTTCTCAGTGTGTGCACACACAGAGGGACAGAGAGCTCTGGTGACTCTTCTTATAAGGACACTAATCATATCAGATCAAGATCACAGTCACCCTAATGACCTCATTTAACCTTAATTACTTCCCTACCCCAGATATAGATGCAATGGGGATTAGGGCTTCAACATATGAATTTTGGAGGGGATGCACACATTCATTCCATAACAGATGGGAAGAAAGTGTCCTAGGAGAAGCTAAAATTGCAAACTGGAAAAAAAAAATATATTGGCACAAGCTTCAAAATGTCAAAACTTTCTTATGATATCACAATGGAAACTAAAACTCTAATGGTCTATATGTTACTGTGAAGCCTCACCTTGTATTTCATTAAGAAAATGGGAGAAGAAGAGATTGGAGTGATGAGTCTACAAGCCAAGGAATGCCAAGGATTGCTGGCAGCTACCAGAAGCTAAGAGAGAAGCATGGAACAGATACTCCATTCAGAGCCTCCAGAAGGAACCAACCCTGCCAGAACCTTGATTTCAGACTTCTGACCTCCAGATCTGTGACAGAATAAATTTCTGTTGTTTTAAGCCAAAAAAAGAAAAGAAAATAGAACCTCTAAGATGGGAACATCCTCATCTTCCTTCGACCACCAAATCTATCCACCCCTTGCATCTGCTCCCACATTCTCTGCCTGCCTTCCTATTACCCTGGATGAATTGCCTCTGTTCCCATCCAAGTCCAGGCCCTCCACATGGGCTCAGAAGTCCATCTCCTCATGCCTTCTCAAGGACTTCCTCTCATAGTGACCCCACTTTCTCTGGCATTGCCAGTATTTGCCCTGCTATTGGATCATTGCTATGTAGCCTTCAAACATGTTCTAGGGTCTTCCATCATGAAAAATGTTCTCCCTTGATCCCAAGTTCCCTTCCATAGCAAAATTTATCAGAATAATTTTTTATGCTCAATGTCACCATATTCTTCCATTCTATTTACTCTCAACCTACTCCAGTCAGGTTTAACACTCCATGGAGACTGCTCTTGGCATGATCACCAATTCTGCGTTGTTAGATCCAAACTACTCTGCAGTCTTCTTACTCTGGGTAACCTTTAACTTGGTTATTCAAGCCAACACTCCCCTAGGCTTCCATGAAGTTACATGCTGTTGGTTTGCCTCCTACCTCACTGGCCACTTCTTCTCAGCCTCCTCTGCTGACTCCTTCTCTTCTGTCTGATCTTTAAATGTTGGAGTGTCCCAGAGTTCTCTATCTATATTCTCCCCCCACCAAATTATCACATCCATTCCCATGGCTTTATATACTATCTACATGCTGATAGAATCTCCTGAGATTCACATCTTTCTGTAACCCCTCCCACATCATATCAGGGTTGGTCTGTGTGATCAAGAGAAGACAGCAGAAGTGATGGTATGTTGCTTCCAAGACTAAGTCATAGTGTGGTTTCTGCCTCCTGCTCTCTCTTGGGTCACTTGCTCTAGGAGAACTAGCTGCCATGTCCTGAGGACATTCAAGCAGCCTATGGAGTGGCATGGGGTGAGAAACAGGCCTCTTGCCAATAGCCAGCAAGGAACTCAGGCCTCCTGCCACAGTCATGAGGGTGAGCCATCTTGGAAGTGGATCCTCCAGCCCCAGTCAAGCTTTGAGGTGACTGCAGCCCCAGCTGACATCGTGATTGCAATTTTGTGAGAGATCCAGAACCTGAACTACCCAGCTAAGCTGCTCTCAAATTCCCGACTAAGAAAACTGTGAGATAATGTGTTTGTTGTTTTAGGCTGCTAGGTGCAGGGGTAATTTGTTATGCAGCAATACAACTCCCAAGTTTAATCTCCAGCCTTGTCCACTCCACAGATCTTCAAATTCATATATGGAAGTACTACCTGATATCAACCCTGAAATATCCAAAAGCATCTCGAAATTAATACAGATGAACCAAAACTCTTGATTCAGAGAATTTCACTACCACCCAGTTTCCACTCTGGGAGAAATCTCCATCTCAATAACCACTCAGCTTCTCAGGACAGAAACTTAGAAGTCATTATGGATTCCTTCCTTCCCCTCACCCTCCACACCCAATCCATCAGCTCTGCTTCCAGAATTAGTCTTGACTAAGTCTACTGCTTTCCACCGCTATTTCTACTACCTTGGTCCAGGCCACCATTATCTCTTACCTGGACTATTGACTCTTAACTAATCTCCCTTCTTCCACACTTGCCCATCCCACAGGAGCAACCAGAGTGAATGGCCTTAGTAAAAATTATACCATGTTACCTGGTTAAAAGCCTCCAGTGGCTTCCCAGTACACTTGGGATAAAATTCAAACTCCTTATCATGGCCTACAAGGCCTTGTATGACCCCACCCTGCTAGCTCTCATTCATTCATTCTCCAAACGTTGGAGCCATTTTTCTGTTCCTCAAATGCTTCAAGCCCATTTCTGCCTTAGGGACTTTTCACACATTGCTCCCGCAGTTTCCCCTTCTTTGTCATTTAGGCCTAGCTCAGATGTCACCTCCTCATTGAGTTCTCCTCTACCCACTTTAAAATTCAACTATAATAGCTAACTATGGTAGTCGTTAGCGCTGTTCACCAAATATGTCTGGTTCTCCCACATTTTAGACACAAGGCAGAACTGCAGGGTCCTTGCCCCTCCAAAGTTAGGTGTGACTACATGACTATTTTGGCCAAATGAAATGTAAATAGCAGAAATTTTAAGAGCCAGTGCCTGATCTGCCATATCCTCTTTTCCTGCCTCGGAGATCACGGAATCATGTGTCAAAATGGAGCTTCCATCAGCCTCAGTCCTTGTGTGATTTAGGTTTATCAATGCCCCCTCCCAACCTGTGATGGAGGTGTGGCATGAGTGAGAGATAACCCTTTACTGTTTCAAACAACGGAGATTCTGGGGTTGTTTTTACTATGGCATAACTAGCCTATCCTGACTGATACACTCTGTGCCAGGAACTCATCTGGGGGCTTTCCATGTATTAACTCATTCGCTTCTCACAACAACACTATGAAGAAGGTACTCGTATTATTCCCATGTTATAAAGGCAGTGACTGAGGCACAGCAAAGTTAAGTAATTTTTCTGATACCACAGAGCTAGTAAGGGGCAGAGCTGGAATTTGAACCTAACCAATCTGGTTCTAGATTTATGCTCTTAATCACTCTGCTGTACTGTCTCTCAAAGACTTTCAAACTCATGTTTGAATAAGGAATTGACAGAGTCATGGGTTTTATTATACATTCATACATCTACAGAGAAAAGGGAACTGCCAATTTTCATCCTCAGGACTGATTATTTATATATACACACACGTATTGTTATCTTTTAGGAATACAGTGATGTCACTTGATATTTTAATTGATATTTTAATATCAATACCAGGGCAACAATTATCAAGTACAACAACCAATTAGAATAACAGATGTTCTAGAAGTTAAAAGTTATTTTTACCAAATCGAAAAATAATCTCTAAAGTTTGAGTGTCTTAAAAGATCCTCCCCCTTCTTGTAGAAATACTTCCAAGGATAGTTTTTTTTTTTTTAATTGTTTAAAACAAACTCTATTGAGGTATAGTTTACATATATAAAATGCCCACCCATTCTAAGTGTAGTTTGATAAGGCTTGGCAAATGCATACACCCGAGTACTCACCCCCACTATCAAAATACGGAATTTTCCATTGCTCCAGGCAGTCCCCTCCTGATCCTTCCCAGGCCATCCTGCTCCCACCCCTGGCACCATGCAACCACTGATCTGCTTTGTGTCACTCTAGATTAGATTTGGCTTTTCTAAAGTGCCATATAAATAGAATGATACAGGATGCTTTTTTGTGTCTGGTTTCTTTCATTCAGCATAATGTTTTTGAGATTCTTCATGTTGCTGTGTGCATCGGTGTCTCACTCCCAGGGACAGTTTTTAGTAACAGAAAATAGAACAAGCTCCAATTCTGCACAGAACTTTCACAAATATTCTCAATTCCACACTTTATTCAGATGAGATTCTTTGAGCCAATTTTACGACGTGGAATGGTGTCTACCCCTCTGCAGCTGCTGGAAAGAGGAGACAAACCCTTCTTGAAATTCCTTCTCTTCTGCAACATCCTCAAGACTCAATTTCATACACCTAAAACTAATACAATGTTATACATCAATTATATCTCAATTTTTAAAAAAGTGACTCAAAGTCAGCTTTCCATTAGCACCTAGAGAAAAGAACAGGCCTGAGGAACTCAAAACCTACCACAGGGAAAGGGAAAAAGCAGAAGAGAATTTTAAATGAGAGGACTAAGGGGCGTGTAATGTTCGTCTCTGATGCGCCTGATATAAATTAGCTCCCCCTGCAGTCCCCCTCTCACATCTCGCTGATTTACCCCTGACACTTACCACAATCGGAAATGCCCGTGTTCCTTACTTGTTCTGAATGCCTATGGTAGACTGAATAACCATTCACTGACACCAGCGTCCCTCCTAAGGAGAGGATTCTACTCTCCCACCCTTAGGAAGCTAGGCATGGACATGTGACATGCTTTGGCTGGATCTATCACTGATGATACATGTAGCTCTAGTTCATCCATTCTGATTGCTGGAGAGTATTCCATTGTGTGAATACACCACTATTGATTTTACCCTTTTCCTGTTCCAGCCACCAGCTCTTCCCTTGACCCAGCGCAGGCCAGCGTGTCTCCCCATTCACCACTTCTGCTTGTTCCTGGCTCACAAAGAGGTCTCACTTTTATCTTGACTGGACCTTTCTGGGTCTTTTCTATTTTTGTATTTTATTCATCATTATTATGTATCTGAGGCATGGGGTCACTATGCTGCTATTTGACTGTAAGTAAGTCTGTCTTTTTTTTTTTTTTTTTTAATGAGCAAGATTCACCCTGAGCTAACATCTGTGCCAGTCTTCCTCTGTTTTGTATGTGGGATGCCACCACAGCATGGCTTGATGAGCGGTATGTAGGTCTGTGCCCGGGATCCAAACTCACGAAACCCAGGCCACCAAAGCAGAGTGTGTGAACTTAACCACTATGCCACCAGGCCAGCCCCAGTAAGTCTGCCTTAAACTACTTTTCTCTACATCTCCCCCATCCCCCAGTGTATTTCTTCTCACAGGCCTGCTCTTTGGGCCCAGGAATACCTTTCCAGGTTTGTCTTGGAGGCTGCAGTGTCCTTTCGCCTATTCTCCTGGTCATCTTTCTAAGCTTGACTCAGATGCCACCTCTCTTGTTTCCTCAGTTGGAAGGCACATCTCCTTTCTCCTGAGACAGCAGCTGTCACTGCATTTGTAGTCAGGGGCCTGAACTGGAGTCCCCGCTGTTGGGCCTTAGCCAAACTGTGATTCTCTGGCAACCGATTCTCCTCCTTATTCCCTAACCACAATGACGTGGACCCCACCCCCCAAGCAAGAGCATACAGAGTATCACTCGGCTAAAGGTGACCTGGGGCCTGTGGGGGTGCCCCCTGGATTCCTACTGCTCGATGACAATAATAACAGCAGCCTCCCTGAGCAGGCAGTCTGCTAAGGGGTGTTTACAGTTCCAGAAGATCGAAAATGGAATTAGTCTCTCTTTGTTACAGATGAGGAAGTTGAGGCTCAGAAAGGTGAAATGATTTGCTGAAGGTAACACATCCAGAACTACACTTACCAGTGTTGATGGCACATTGACTCCTCTTCTTCCCCCAAATTACTCTGCATCCAAAGGACTTTCTGCTCTCCAGGACAGAAAATAATAGAATATGCTCCCCTAAGTGGTGGGCTGCAACAACACAAAATGTCCCTACAAGGGTGTGAGCATAACAAGCAAGCCACAGGACACTCCACTGATTAGAACACAAGTTTGAGACTTCCCCTTATGTTTTTTTCCAATAGATAAATTTAATTGCATTTTCCGAGGTCTTGGGAGGATCTGGCAGGACAAATACGCCTTGGGAATTATCTGGCATCTCCTTGTTTCCATAGCTGGAAAACTCTTAGGTCTTACTCATCAGCACGCTGATCACTTCCTTTTTCAGAGACATAGATAACATCCAAAATTTTTCTGATATTCTTGTATTTAATTGTTGTGGCTTGCTGAATCAAAGCAGGTGAATTTGATACAAGTTGAATGCCAGTAACTTTCTGGACTTGAGATACTAAACAAGCAATGCCTGGTCTCATATGAATCCTGCAGATAGATTTTCATCCAAGAAATGTCAGATTTCAACAAGAGCTCCGCTCTCCTGAATAAAGACGTTGATGGGGAAGTGAGCATACACAGACCTCATCTTGTAATGGAAACCCAGCGGAACACCCTTGATCATGTGCTTTGACTAGACTGCATGAACTGGAGCCAGTTCCCTTCTACTCTTCACTGTCAGCCCGGAGCCTCTTCCTTTTCTTTCCAAGGAGGCTGAGTTCTGCACTGATAACGTCCCTCCACAAGATTCCTCTGGGGCCCTTCACAATAACTGTGTGTCCCTTCAGGGTGATGTCCACATTTTCTGGAATGTCGACAGTCTGGTTGCTGAAAATGTTCTTCATTCTCACAGTGGATTCAGCAAAGAGAGCACCCTAATGTTTATTTTTTAAACAGATTTATTGAGATATAATTCACATACCGTATAATTCATCCACTTAAAATGTACAATTCAGTGGTTTTTTATATATTCACGGATATAAGTGACCATCATTACAATCAGTTTTAGAACATTTTCATCACCTCAAAAAGAAACTCTATACCCTTCAGCTATCTATCCTTCTATCCCTCTCACCCAGCCCTAAGCAACCACCAATCTATTTTTTATCTCCATAGATTTGGCTATTGCAGGTGTTTTACATAAACAGAATTATATAAGATATGGTCTTTTGCCTCTTATTGTTTCAAAATTAAATGTGTTTACACTGTAATTCTGCTTTGTGCCAGAATTAATCAGAATCAGTGTTTTTAGCTCTGTGGTTTTACACATGTTTTTCGAGATTAACAGAATGTTATAGCAAATCCAGAAGTTAAATTTTCATCTCCTTTCCCTGAAGAAAAGCACAGAGGCTGTTTTTCCTTTAACAATTTGCTCCAGGGAAAACAAAATGAACAGGAGGAAAAATAACCACCTAGGGAATTAGGACGTTTTGAACTTTTATTGAAGTTCTCACCATCCAGGCCCCTGATATCCAGGCCCTGCCTGCTCTGGGGTCTGAGCCCACCTTTGAGGTGCAAAAGGCTGGGAGATGGACCAGGGCTGCCTCTCCTCCCCTATTTCCAGACTGCAGAGCTGCCCTGCCAGTAGGAAGGATACCTGAGGACACCCCAGAGGTGGACACTCAGAAGGGCGAGAGTGGAGAAAGAGATGAATGTCCCAGCCACTGGAGGAGGCAGCATTTATCCGAGCAAGGGCTGAAGATGAAGCAGTTGCCATCAGGCCAGGATAGCTCTCAAGCCTGCCTAGGGGAGCCATAGGGTACTGCAGGAGGGTAGAGGTGTTCTTTAAGGTTAGCCACAGGACAGGCATCTGCCAATGTGGCACGTGGAAGCTCTTCTTGGGTCCTGACCCTAAGGAGGGAGCTCGTCCAACTGATCTACTTCTTCTGACCTCACCTTTAGGGAAGGTCAACCAGGCCCCTGCTCCCACAATAGTCCCTTTCTCCAGCAAAAATGACAATCCTTTGTCTTAAATATTGGGCCGGAATCATACAACTCTAGAACATGACCTGGAAGTAAGCAATGTTGCAGTGCCAACTTGTCAAGTTAAGTAGATACTCTAAGGAGGAGTATGGCTCTGGAAACCTCAAAATCCAAATTCTACCTGGACAATCTCAAGTGAGCTGGTGGGGGACAAAAGGAATTGTTCTGTCTGAACTGGAGTAGAGAGGAGGCAGAAACAAAGGTCCAGCGCCAAATGGAGACCTGGCTTGTAGTAAGAGGATAAGAGGGGGAAAACACAAAAAGGGGCTAAAATGATAACCAGAGGTTCTGAAGTTATGTTTGGAACAAGAACACAGAGACCAGCTGCCTGCAGCTTGTTTTATTTCCATCTCATCTGTCTTTGAGAATAAACTTCAGATTAGAAATGGAAGAATAAATGTTGGTAAAGGAATCTGAAAGCCCAGTTTAGTAGGTTGAATAGTGTCCCCCCCCAAAATTCACGTCCACCCAGAACTTCAGAATGTGACTGTATTAGTTTTCTAGGGCTGCTCTAACAAAGTACCACTCTAGTAGTTTTCTTGTGGATTCTTTGGGATTTTCTAAATGTAGAATCTGTGAATATAGTTTTACCTCTTTCCGATTTGGATACCTTTTATTTCTTTTTCTTGTCTAATTGCTCCGGCTAGAACTTTCAGTACAATGTTGAAGAGCAACAGCAAAAGCAGGCAACCTAGTCTTGCTCCTGATCTTAAGGGGAAAGCTTTCAGTCTTTCAGTATGATGTTAGCTGTGGGTTTTTCATAAATAGCCTTTACCATGTTGAGGAATTTTCCTTTTATTCCTATTTTTCTGAGGATTTTTATTATAAAAGGGAGTTGGATTTTGTCAAGTGCCTTTCCTACACCAATTAAGATGATCATGTGGTTTTATTTCCTTCATTCTATTAATGTGATGTATTACATTGATTGATTTTCTTATGTTGAACCACTCTTGCATTCCTGGAATAAATCTCACTTGGTCATGGTGAGTAATTCTTTTAAAATGTTGCTGAATTCAATTTGCTAATATCGTGTCTAGGATTTGTGCATCTAATATAAGGGATATTGGTCTGTAATCTTCTTTTCTTGTGATTTCTTTATCTGGCTTTGGTATCAGGGCAATGCTGGCCTTATAGGATGAGTTAGGAAGTGCTTCCTCCTTTTCAACTTTTTGGAAGAGTTTGAGAAGGATCGGTGTTAATTCTTCTTTAAATGCATGGTAGAATTCACGTGTGAATCTATCTGGGCCAGGACTTTTCTTTGTTGGGAGGTTTTTGATTACTGATTCAATCTTTTTATTTGTTATAGGTCTGTTGAGATTTTCTGTTTATTCTTGAGTCTAGGTAATTTGTGTTTAGGTAATTTGTGTATTTCAAGGAATTTGTCCATTCCTTCTAGGTTGTCTAATTAGTTGATGTACAGTTGTTCATAGTATTCTCTTATAATCCTTTTTATCTCAATAAACTTGGTAATAATGTCCCCATTATCACTTCTGATTTTAGTCATTTGCACCTTCCCTCTTTGATCTTTGTAAGTCTATGCTATGGTCTGAATGTCTGTGTCCCCTAAAAATTCATTTGTTATATTCTAATGCCAAATGTGAGGGTATTAGGAGGTGGGGCCTTTGGGAGGTGATTAGCTCTGCCCTCATGAATGGAATTTGTGCCCCAATAAAAGAGGCTCCAGAGACATTCCTGGCCCCTTGTGGATGTGATGATATAACAAGAAGTCTGTGAACCAGAGGAGGGCCCTCACCTGACCATGCAGGCACCCTCATCTTGGACTTCCAGCCTCTAGAACTGTGAGAAATAGATTTCTGTTGTTTATAAGCTACCCAGTCTGTGGTATTTTGTGATAGCAACCCAAACGGACTAAGACAGTCTAACTAAAACTTTGTCAACATTGTTGATCTTTTCAAAGAACCAACTCATTGTTTCATTGATTTTTTTCTTTTCTCTTCTAATATCTTTCTTGGGTGACACAATTTAATCCATAACAGTGACCTTATTTGGAAATAAGATCTTTGTAGATGTAATTAGTTAAGATCAAGTCATACTGGATTAGGATGGGCCTTAAATCCAATGACAGGTGTCCTTATATATTCCCACTAGTAGTACATAAGGGCTCCAATTTCTCCACATTTTTGTCAACACTAGCTATTTTCTGTTCTTTGATAGTAGTCATCCTACTAGGTATGAAGTGGTATCTCATTGTAGTTTTGATTTGCATTTCCCTATTGATTAGTGATGTCGAGCATCTTTTCACGTGCATATTGCCCATTTGTATATCTTCTTTGGAGAAATGTCTATTCAAGTCCTTTGCCCATTTTTGAATCAGGTTGTTTGTTTTTTGTAGTTAAGTTGTAGGAGTTCTTTATATATTCTGGATATTAATCCCTTATCAGATATATGATTTGCAAATATTTTCTCCCATTCTGTGGGTTGCCTTTTTATTCTGTTGCTAGTGTCTTTTGTTTTTGGGGAGAAGATTGGCGCTGAGCTAACATCTGCCAATCCTCCTCTTTTTGCTGAGGAAGACTGGCCCTGGGCCAACACCCATGCCCATCTTCCTCCACTCTACACAGGACGCCACCACAGCATGGCCTGACAAGCGGTGCGTCGGCGCACGCCCGGGATCTGAACCGGCAAACCCTGGGCCACCGCAGCGGAGTGCGCACACCCAACCGCTTGCGCCACTGGGCCAGCCCTGCTAGTGTCTTTTGATGCACAAAATTTTTAAATTTTCATCAAGTCCGACTTGTCTATTTTTTCCTTTGTTGCCTATGCCTTTGGTGTCATATCCAAGAAATCACTGTCAAATCCCATGTCATGCAGCTTTTCCCCTGTGTTTTCTTCTAAGAGTTTTATAGTTTTAGGTCTTACATTTAGGTCATGGATCCATTTTAGTTCATTTTTGTACAAGGTGCTAAGTAAGGATCCAACTTCATTCTTTCACATATGGATATCCAGTTTTCCAGCACCATTTATTAAAGACTGTCTTTTCCCATTGAATGGTCTTGGCACCCTGGTCAAAAATCACTGGACCATATACACACACATTTACTTCTGGGCTTTCTATTCCATTAGTCTATATGTCTGTCTTTATGCCAGTACCACACTGTTTTGATTACTGTAGCTTTGCAGTAAGTTTTGAAATTAGGAAGTGTGAGACCTCCAATTTTGTTCTTTTTCAGAATTGTTTTGGCTATTCAGGATCCATTGGGATTCCATATGAATTTCAGAGTGAGTTTTTCTATTTCTGCTAAAAACATCATGGGGATTTTGATAGGGATTGCATTAAACTTGTAGATCATTTAGGGTCCATGAACACAGGATGCCTTTCCATTTATTGATATCTTCTTTAACTTCTTTCAGCAATGTTTTGTAGTTTTCATTGTACAAATCTTTCACCTCTTTGGTTAAGTTAATTCCTAAGTATTTTATTATTTTTGATGCTATTGTAAATAGAATTGTTTTTTGCATTGTTCATTTTTAGTGTATAGAAATGCAACTGATTTTTTGTGTGGGTTGCTTCATATCTTGCTACTTTGCTGAATTTGTTCATTAGTTGTAACATTTTTTTGTGGAAACTTTAGGGTTTTCTACATATATGATCATATCATCTGTGAACAGATAATTTTATTTCTTCTTTGCCAATGTGGATGCCTTTTATTTCTTTTTCCTGACTGATTGCTCTGGTTAAGACATCCAGTACTATGTTGAATAGAAGTGGCAAGAGTAGGCATCCTTATCTTATTCCTGATCTTAGAGGAAAAACTTTGTCTTTCACCATTGAGTATAATGTTCACTGTGGGTTTTTCATATGTGGCTTTTATTATGTTGAGTTAGTTTCCTTCTATTCCTAGTTTGTTGAGTGTTTTTATCATAAAAGAGTGTTGAATTTTGCCAAATGCTTTTCCTGCATCAATTGAGATATTCATATGATTTTTTCCTTCCCCCTGTTAATGTGGTATATTACATTGATTGATTTTCACATGTTGAACCAACCTTGCATTCTAAGGGAAAATCCCACTTGGTCATGATATACAATCCTTTTAATATGCTGTTATTATTTTTTAAACTATGGCATATTATGCTTTTTTTTTTTTTTTTAAGAAAAGAAAGGATTTCTTGAAGGAATGGTCAGCAGTGCCAGGAACTTCAGAGAAGTCAAGTAGGTAAAGAACTGAAGGGGATTTAGTTATTAAGAGGTTTTTGTCAAATTTGTACATGACTGGGCCGGCCCCGTGGCTTAGCGGTTAAGTGCGTGCGCTCTGCTGCTGGCGGCCCGGGTTCGGATCCCGGGCGTGCACCAATGTACTGCTTCTCCAGCCACGCTGAGGCTGCGTCCCACATACAGCAACTAGATGGATGTGCAGCTATGACATACAACTATCTACTGGGGCTTTGGGGGGAAAAAAATAAATAAATAAAATCTTTAAAAAAAAAAAATTTGTACATGACTGTTCTTAGCAGCATTATTTACAGTAGCCAAAAAGTGGAAACAACCCTAATGCCCATCAAGTTATGAATGGTTAAACCAAATGTGCTATATCCATACAATGGAGTATTATGCAGCCATAAAGAAGAATGAAATTCTGATACAACATGGATGAACCTTGAAAACACGCTAAGTGAAAGAAGCCAGACACAAAAGGCCACATATTACATGATTCCACTTACATGAAATGCCAATTAGACAAGTCCACAGAGACAGAAAGTAGATTAGAGATTTCTAGGGACTTGGGGGAGATGTTCAGATAAGGTTGGAAGCTTAAAGAAGGTGTGAAATCTTTGAGTTAGCTGCTCAGAAGAGGGCAGGGAAAGCTGAGCAAGAATAAGTGAAAAAAAATGAATGTTTGGCTGAGCTTATGGGCCCAAACTTGCACAGAATGGGAGAAAATATTTGTACATCATACACCTGATAAGAGTCTAGTATCTGGACTCCCATTCAGACGGCCACAGGAGTTGGTAAGAGATTGAGGTAACTGAGAGCAAGTTGATGAGTTTACAGAATGACTGTGGGCAACGTAGCGGCTGCTGGTGAGCCAGGGAAGGCTGGAAGAACAAGAAGGTTTTCAAGAAAAGTAAGAAGATGGATTCTACAAACTATAGGTAGACTAGTGAGCATTCAGCACAGCATCTAGCACATGTAGAAAATACTTATTTGTTAAAAATAAAATAGTCAATTGATTTTTGGGGAAAGTATCAGCTTTATTGAGTTATAATTCAGATACTGTACAATTCACCCATTTATGCTGGTCAATTGATTTTTGACAAGGGTGCCGAGACAATTCAACTGGGGATGAATAGGCTTTTCAACAAGTGGTGATGAGACAAACGAGCTCCCACACAGAAAGGAATGAAGTTGGACCCTTTGCTCACACTATATACAAAAATTAACTCACATCCCAGTGGGTATGAAGTGTTATCTCATTTTTATTTTGACTTGCGTTTCCCTAGTCATTAATAGTATTGAACATATTTTCATGTGCTTATTGGCCATTTGTATATCTTCTCTGGAGAAACGTCTATCCAGATACTTCGCCCATTTTTAATTGGGTTATTTGTCTTTTTATTGTTGAGATGTAAGAGTTCTTTTTATATTATGGATACTAGAATCTTATCAGGTGTATGATTTACAAATATTTTCTCCCATTCTGTGGAAGTCTTTTCACTTCCTTTGAAGCATAAAAGTTTCTTATGGGCTTCTTTTTGGGATGATGAAATGTTCTAAAATTGATTGTAGTGATAATTGCACGACTCTGTGAACATACTAAAAACCATTAAACTGAACACTTTAAAAGAGTGTGTTTTATGGCATATACATTATAGCTCAATAAAGCTGTTATAAAAAATTAAGAATGAATGAATAAAAGGAATGGATAATATGCACTTAGAAAATGAATTGGTAGATACTACGACTCAGTATAGTTTCACCTAAATATAAATTCTATAAATATAACTTCATTCCCTTTTTTTTTTTGTGAGGAAGATCAGCCCTGAGCTAACATCCATGCCAATCCTCCTCTTTTTGCTGAGGAAGACTAGCCCTGAGCTAACATCTGTGCCCATCTTCCTCCACTTTATGTGGGACACCGCTACAGCATGGCCTGACAAGAGGTGTGTCAGTGCGTGCCCAGGATTGGAACCCAAGCCGCCAGCAGCGGAGCGCGTGCCCTTAAGCACTACGCCACGGGGCTGGCCCCATCATTCCCCTTTTTGAAAACATCCTTGATCCCTTTTAGACTTGGGTGAGGGAATGCTCTAACAGAAGCTGTCTGGATTTCAGCCAGATATTTGAAAAACTCTTTTATGACCTATTTTTGGAAAAATATAGAGCGGATGACAGCATTACTGAGTATGATCATAATTGGTTGAGCAAACATGTCCCAAAAATGCCAATTAAAGGTAAACTGGGAGAGGTTCCATATTGTATGCCACAGGGCTTCAGCCACAGCCCTCATCATTTTTATTGATTTCAGATGAGAAAAGTAGATGAACTCCTGATCAAATGTGCAGGAGTCAGAGAACCAAGTCAACTTTCACCGGATGAATTCTACAAGGGAAAATTTTAGTTTGCACTTTTTCAGATAACTACAGATTATAGGATGAGATAGTTCCATAGTACTCATGGGGAACAAACCTCTGGAGCTTTGTTGACTTGGAGTCTTCCAACTTGGTGGCTGCCAAACATGTCAATGTGATCTCGGGGCTTCAATAGCAGGACAGTAATCACTTGTGGACACCATTGGCTACTAAACCAACAGCCATTGACCCCTCTCTTCTTCCTTAGTTATAGACCCTAATTCTGTTCAGAAGACAACAGGCTCAGTGAAGCGGGCCCTGCCTCAATCCCCAAGGGATGATTAAAGTTCAGTACAAGAACCAATAAGACAACCTCATTCCCTTTTGCCAGGCACTTGCTTTCTCAGTATCCCTTGCAGCTAAGGGTATAAAATGCAGGAAGAAAGATAAATTGAGGTAAGAACTGGTAAGCAAAAAGAAACCAGGACTTGATGATTTGGGAAATTCTCAGCCTGTCTAGATTGCAAAAGATGCTAAGGTTAGGAGACTTACTGTCAGAAAACATGCTTTAGACAGAAAGCCTGGGGTCTGTTTGGACAACCTTTTGCTAGTGCCTGCAAAGGATCAAAAAGCCAGAGTGTTCTGTCATTGAGTGTTCTTTGAAGAGATCTGGCATGTGACTCATGGATCCCCTCAGAGATCTCAGCAGAGGCCAGAAATAGAGATGGGATTATCCAGGGAAGATCTATGGAGAAATATCTTGTCTAATGAAGTAAACACCTGTGACATACACAGGAGACCCGCAAAGTTCTTGAGGACATTATATCAGCAAAAACACGGCCAGCAAGGACTAAAAGGAACAGAGAGAGGAAAAAATTAAAGAAGGCTCTTAAGGTTCTCTCAAAATTTTGCAGGCAGGAAACAGGTTGATATGCTTATGTGTTACTCAGCTACAAACATGTGCTACTCTTCAAAAAAAGGAATGATGACTCTGAGAGTGGTGGTACAGGCCCAGAGGAGACAGCTGAAAGCCATGGAGAATTATTCCCAGGCCTTGAAACCTAATAGAGATTACTAGGTTGAATTTAAAAATTGCTTGGAACCAGTGACTCCTTTTTTCCTCCATTTTTTCCTCTTTAAATTGAAATGTCCATAACTGTTATCCTCTGCCTAAACCAGAATTGTATTTTGGGAGTAGATAATTTGTTTCTTGAGGTTATATGTGTGAACTCATTTAATCCTCACCAATCATATGAGTTTCACAGGTTCATGGATAGAGAGGAATTTTGCCCCAGGATGGATCACATCCAGAGTCTCACTCATAACTAATTTAGATGATTTAGATGATGAGATATGGGCTTTTGAGTTGATGAGATTTTTTAACTTGATGCTATAGCAGGTTGAGTCTTTGAGGGACCTTGGGATGGAGTGAATGTATTTTGCATGTGGGATGGACATGAATCTTTGAGAGACAGAGAGCAAAATGTAGTAGGCTGAATAATGATCCCCCAAAGACATCCATGTCATAATCCCCAGAACTTGTGAATATGTTACCTAACACGGTAAAAGGGACTTTGCAGGTGTGATTAAGTTAACGATTATGAGATGAGGAGAGTATCTTGGTTTATCCAGGTGGATCCAATGTAATCACAGGGAAGGGTCCTTATAAGAGAAAGGTTAGTCAGAAAATGGAGATATGGCAACAGAAGCAGAGGGTCAGAGTCAGAGAGAGATCTGAAGATGTTACACTGCTAGTCTTGAAGATGGAGGAAGGGGCCATAAGCCAAGGAATGTAGGTGGCCTCTAGAAACTGGAAAAGGCAAGGAAACAGATTCTCCTCTAGAGTGTCTGGAAAAAGTATGGCCCTGCTGACACTTGATTTCATCTCAGTAAAACCCATTTCAGACTTCTGACTTCATGAATTATAAGATAATGTTTATGTTGTTTTAAGCCACTAAGTTTGGGTAATTTGTTACAGCAGCAATAGGAAACCAGTGCAAGGTCAGACTGAGCTTTGGTGTAAATAGCCACTGAGATTAAAAACCAAAAGTAGACAATAGGAAAAAATTAAGCCAGTTGGTAGCAGAACAAAAGAGGCAGACATGAGGAGTAGCTCAGTCATGTACGGGCAGAGTCTGGAGAAAAGCTATACAAAACTCTTGCTCTCTCTGAGCTAGGAGAGGCTCATTCCTTCTGGTCAGGTCAGACTATACATGGCCAGCTCATGGGTGGGAAGCACTGGAAGGCTGATTCTAGTTTAGTTAAGGAAGAACCTTTAACAGGATTGTCTGAAAACAGAGTTCTCACTTAACATTGGGGTGTGCCCATTGATGGAAGTGCTAGAGGAGGCACTCACAGCACCTTCTTTCTTTCCTTTATTCCAGTCCTCCCTGTGTCATATGTATGACAATCACTATTTTAATCCTATCTGCTGTTTGATGGACATAAGGCCCTCCCTCATTTCTGAGACCAGATTTTAGGCATTCTCTGGATCAGCACTTCTTTTTTTATTAAACAATGCTTTTATTTATTTATTTATTTTTGTGAGGAAGATCAGCCCTGAGCTAACATCCAAAGCCCATCCTCCTCTTTTTGCTGAGGAAGACTGGCCCTGAGCTAACATCTGTGCCCATCTTCCTCCACTTTATGTGGGACGCCACCACAGCATGGCCCGACAAGCAGTGCGTCAGTGTGCGCCCGGGATCCGAACCCGGGCTGCCAGCAGCAGAGTGCACGCACTTAACCGCTATGCTGTGGTGCCGGCCCCTGGATCAGCACTTCGGACTCTAATGTGCACAAGAAGCACCTCAGGAGTTTGTTAAACTGCAGATTCTGAATCAGTAGGTCAGGGTGGGACCTAGGTGAGGTTGATGTTGCTGCTCTGCAGCAACTTTGTGTAAGAAGGTTCTAGAGACCAGTGATTCTCAAACTTGAGTGCACATCAGAATCACCTGAAGGACTTGTTAAAACAGATCGCTGGCCCCCCTCACCCCCGAATCTGATTTAGTAGGCCCTATTGGGGCCCAAAAGTTTGCATTTTTATGAGTTCCCAGATGATGATGATGATGATAATGGCCAAGAACCACACTCTGAGAACCACTACTCTAGAAGATTCTGTCTGTGACCCATAGTTTTGACCCTTTTTGAAATTTGGGGTTGTGTCACCACTGCTGGAGTTTTGGTTCTTTCGTTCACAAAGTCTTTTCATTGCTCCTAGAATCCCTTGGAATGGTTATTCATTCTTCCTTGAATTTAGCTTATTTATCTTTGTTGTTAATAAAATGTAAATTTCAGACATTTCTTATCAGGATTGCGGTGAGATTTGTGTAGAAGAGTTCTCCACTGGCTTACTGCTATTGAACACTTACCATGTATCAGGCCTGGCCTCAGGCCCATTGCATACTCAATGTGACCAACTCTCCCTTGACTGCAGCACAGGGCAGGCCCCCTCCAGGCACCACCTGTCTGTGGCCCTCACTTCATGGTTAGCACCTGGGAATTTAACTGTACATTACTCCATTGGGTGGAGGAGGCGTCTTCTTCACCTGTGTGTGACGCTCACCTAGTGCCCGGCATCACACACTAGCTGGATGACTGACTTTACCACCAAATAGCTCATCCCCTTTGTGAGGGCACAGGACACACTGTAATGGTGCCTGATGGTCCAGGGAAGGGAGGGCTAAGCAAGAGGAGAATGTAAGCAGAGAGAGCCTAGGGGACACTGGAAGGAAGGGGGATGGACAGGGACTGATTGGGTTAACCAATCAGGTTACACCAACCATCAGGTCACACCAGGGCTCCAAGGGGGCCAGTCCTGCCAAGATACCCAAGGTAGGAGGTCACTGTGATGGCTCGAAGGGGGTGGGGCCTGCATGGGGCAGAGGCTCTGATGAGACACAATCTCCTCCTCCCCTCCCCATCAGCAACTCTCACCATCACTGCCCAGTTCCTCCACTTCCTTCATGCCCCCACTGCCTGCTCAACAGACCCCGGAAAGCCCACAGCTGAGGGAGACAGGCTGGGCAGGAAACACATAGCAGCCTCTCCTGGACCCACTTTATTCGGGCGCGGGGTGGGGAAGGCTCTAGGCCTGCTGTGCCCGCAGCAGTGCTCGCACCTGGCCGATCTGCCAGTCGACACTGGAGCGCGCCGTGCCACCCAGGGCCGCGTACTGCTCCACGCTGTGCCCGTAGTCCCACACGCGGCTCACGTCGCCCGAGAAGAGGGGGCTGGGGGGAAAGGAGGAGATGGGCCAGGGCAGCAGGGCCACCCGGGCCTCAGGAGCCGGGGCTCGCCTCCTGGGAGGCAGCAGAGGGAGGGGAGGGGCCGCACCTGATGGTCTGCAGCTCCTGCAGCGACAGCTGGTTGAGGGCGACCCCCTTGGTCTCGGCCATGAACACGGCTTTCCCGGAGGCCTCGTGGGCCTGGCGGAACGGCATCTGCGGGCGCCGGGGCGGAGGCGGCGCTGATGCCCACGCCCTCCCTGACACCCCCACCCCCGGCCTGGGGGACATCCTCCTCCCCTGGCTTCTCCGCCCCAGCCGCCCCACACTTACCCCTTTGCGGACCAGGTAGTAGGCAAGGTCAGTGGCCAGCATGTCAGGACTGAGAGCCCGCGCCATGTTCTCACGGTTAATCTGGGGGACGCAGGCCAGGGGCGCAATGGGTCCTGGGGACTCGGGGGCCTGAAGCCGCCAGCCCCAGGCACAAGGCCTACCCTTCAGCCAGGATGTCCCCTGCCTTGGGCAGATCCGCTCTTACCCACCCTGTTCTGCTTTCTCTGCTTGAGCCATCTTTTTACAAATATTGATAATTTTTAGGTGTGCTACTGGGGTTGCCTTTACTTTTTCAGAGTCCTTATCTTTAGCACACATCAGAACCACCTGGAGGGTTTATTACAAATACAAATCACTGGGCCCCTAGAGTCTCTGATTCAGTAGTCCTGGAGTGGGGCCCAAGATTGCATTTCTATCAAGTTCTCAGGTGATGCTGGTGCTGCTGGTCTTGGGACCACACTTTGAGAACCACTGCTTTAGAGACACATCCTAAACTATATGGGAATGAAATGATATGATGATGGGGATTTGCTCAAAAATAACAGGGGGAGGGAGGAGGGGAGTGGGTAAAGATAGCCAAAGTAAGAATGGCCATGACTTAATTATTGCTGAAGCTGGCTTCAACTTATGAACATGCGGGTTCATTATACATTCTCGCAACTGTTGTATACTGAAATTTCCCAAAATAAATGTTTAAAAAAGAAATCTGATGGGACTCCTTGAGTCTAATCCACTTCCATTCTACTGAAGCAGCTTAAATTTTGTCCCGTCACTGTTCCCAGGGGCAGGAACAAGCACATCCCTCCCTCCCCCTGCCCCAGGTCTTCTGGATCGCCCACCCTCGCTTCCTCACAAGATCACCCTCCTGGCACGCCCACTCCAGAGTTTAGGGGCCTGGGGAGAAGAGGAATGTCTTGCCTGCAGCGTAGAGATGACGCCAGTGGCCACTTGGAGGACGGCGCTCATGGTGTCTGACACTTCAAACACGGCTTCCTTGTCCTCCTGGGAGGCACAGGGCAAGAGGTGAGGGCCCAGCAGCCCCGCCCCCACTGAGGCATCCCCACTGCCTTCCAATGGGACCACTCAGCACCTCGCACACCCTGCACCGAGGGAGAGGCGAGAGCTCTCAGGGCTGTCAAGGGCAGGGTGTACAGGAAGGGAGGTGGCAATTCCGTGGGCCCCTGCTTGGGCATGTCAGGGCCCTGAGAACCGGTATGTGGCGTATATGCAGGTGGGTCCACCACCCCCAGCCTCACACCTGTAAGTCCTTGTTGTAGGTGCTCGGAAGTCCCTTCAGTGTCATCAGGAGCCCAGCACACTGAGGGAAGAGTGAAGCTCAGGAGGCTGGACCTCGGAGCCTGTCCTGGAAGTTCTCTCAAGACCCTCCAGGTCAGCCCAGAGGCCTTGCCCCCACTCCCTGCCCTGCTCACCCGCCCAAACACTCGCCCCGCCTTGCTCCGGATCAGCTCCAGGCTGTCTGGGTTTTTCTTCTGGGGCATCAGGCTGCTTCCGGTGCTGGGAGGAGAGAGGCTGGGGCTGAAGGGGCTCCCCTGCCCCTTGGCTGGTCTGCAGGCGAGGGCAGGGCAGGTCCAGCAGCACACAGTCCAGGTCTGCCCAGGGAGTGGGGCGGGGAGGAAGGAAGCCAAGCTGGTGGGTGCAGAGCTGGGACAGGGCAGGACGCAGCCTTACCTGTAGGCGTCCGAGAGCTGCACAAAGCTGAATTCCTTGGTGCCGTAGAGGATGAGATCCTCAGCCATCCTGCTGAGATGGGTCATGCACAGTGAAGCCCAGAACAGGAACTCAGCTTGTGGGAGGGAAGGGAGAGCAGGCTGTCTGGTCACCAGGCCTCTCTTCCTCCTCATTCAGCCTGGAGAAGCTCCAGGTGGACCATAAAGGGGTGCGAGGAGGCTGGAGAGGAGCCAGGGCTGGGGGACAAAGGTGAGAGACAGTGCAGGGGCCTGGAGGATGAGCGGGCTGGCCCCAGGACTCACCCACAAAGTCTCGCTCACTGGTAGCATCCATGCTGTTGAGACTGATGGCCCCAAAGTTCAGTTCTGGACCAGGGAGAAAAGGGGAAGGCAACAGGGCTGGGCTGGAGGGCAAGCAGGGGCCTCTTCTACCCAAACCAGGGGCCCAGCCACCCCCAAGCCCCTTTTCAGGGAGGAGCAGTAGGGAGTGGCAGAGGTGGGGGGAGGTCTCTTGGACAGGTCCCAGGAGGGCAGTGGGAGCCCTGAGTCTCTCCAGCACCATGCTCCCATCCACAGGCCTTCCCTTGCCTCTAGCCTCGGTGTCCATAATAAACGAGGGTTTCACCCAGACCCCTGCCCTCTCTAAGTGTATATCTGCAGGACATGGCGAGTGCCGAGGGTGATCTCCCTGGGGAGGAAGGGCAGGGCGCCTCACCTGCTCGGAGCAGCTCCCGGTCCACACCCAGAGGATTGCCTGCAATGGCCCCGCTGCAGGGACAGGGGATTCTGAGTGACGAGGGCTCCCAGCAGGCCGGGCCTGGCACATACACACATGTACACCCAGAGCCGGGCCCTGGTTGCCAGGGCTGTGGCCCAGTCAGCGTGGACGCCAGACACTTGTCCCCGTGCAGGGGATATGGCAGGCTATGGGCAGCTGGCTGGCCTCTCCGGAGCCTCTCTGGAGAGCTCTGGCCCTGCCCTGACATACTGACTAGCTTGGTTGTCCCCATCTTAGAGCTGGGGGTCCAGGCAGGGTCCCCCTCCCACCTGTGTGGGAGGCTCTGGACAGGCAGGCCGGTTACCTGGTTTTCTGTCCCCGTCCTTCCTGGCTCCCCCACTTCTGTCGATCCCCAAGGGCCATGCTAACTATGTGGCAGAAACCCCCCGCCTCCCACCCTTGGAGCACTGGGGCCTCACTCACCTCCCCAGGGGCAGAACGTTGATCCGCTTCTGCACCTCCAGCAGCCTCTCCGAGTCTCTGGTCAGCGCCACGGCATGGCTGTGGGAAGCCAGGGGCAGGAGGATCAGGGCGGCCTGGGCCCTTCCCTTCCATCACGGCCCCTGCATCTCACCTCACTCACCTCAGGATCCAGTGGCTCCAGCGGATGGGCTGAGCCCTCTGCAGGTGTGTGTACCCCGGGAAGAGGATGTCACGTTCCCTGTGGGGGAAGAGTAGGGTCAGGGGGCCTGAGGGGCTCAAGAGGTTCAGGTGAGGCCTGCCTGTGACACCTGGGACCCTGCAGGCCTGGACCCCTCCAGGAAAGAGCAGGGCAGGCTCTACCAAGGATCTTCCTGCATGGGGGCCATGTGATCTCCTGGGGACAAACACATCCTAGGGAAAAGAGACCAGAAGTGGGCAGTGCGATCCCAGGACTGGGCCAGGGCCGTGGGGCCTCCAGGGGGCGAGCTTTGGCCAGGACCCAGCAAGGTTACACCCTCAGCTTGGGCCTCTGCACCTCAGCAGCTGATCTGAGCAGGGCCAGAGCAGGGGAGGAGGACTGGGAGGCCGAATTTGCGAGCACACGAGAAGCTCCTGAGGACCCCAGAATAGTTGGGGGCACTTTAAAGTAGGCGGGGCAGAGGTGCTGTGGGTGATGGTTCTGGTTTGTTTGTTTTTAATAAACAGCTTTATTGAAATACAATTCACATACAATTCACCCATTTAAAGTATACATTTTAGTGTACAACCATCACCACATCAAGTTGAGAACATTTTCATCACCCCAAAAAAAGAAACTCAGTGCTCATTAGCGTCACTCCTACTCCTCCCAGCCCCCCCCGGGTGACAGTGCTTGTGCCCTTGTTTTCCCCCAGATGGTGAGGGCCCTGAAACAGGGGTCACGGGGCGTTGGGGAAGAGGAGGGGTCAACCCTGTCTCTGACACCAAATAGGGACTTCTCAGCAGCCAGGTCACGGAAGCCAAGGCTTGGGGTGATGCCGCTGGAGCAGCCTTTGGCTCTATCCTTTGCCAGCCATGCTGGGCGGGGAAGGGGGACGTGGGGCACAGGCAGGCTGAGGAGTGACTCTGGTGCCGCAGGCACAGCCAGCCCCTTTCTTCAGGCTTCAGGGCATCTGCCTAGGGCCTTAGCCTCCTGCCCATGAATCCCCAGAGTGACCTCGCCCTGCCTGCTGAGCCATGCTGGCATGGGGGGTGGGGGGTGCTGCAAAAAATGCCCCACTCCTGGCTGCTCTGCTTCACTCAGTGCAGGAGTTCCAGGACCCCCACCCCCACCCCCCATACCCCAGGGCCTGACTCTTCAACCCTCATCACCCCTGTCACCTAGGTCTGTGTTCAGGCTGCCTGTCTCAGGGGTGAGGAGATCCTGGCTACCCTCATGCCCCTCTCTGCCACTGGGGTGTCCCCAGGGGACTCACGCCTCTGCCCGGTCCACCATGGTTCTGATGAGCTCCCAGAGGAGGGCAGAGAGTGTTGAGCAGCTGTGCCGCATCCACAGCCTGAGGTCTGTGACCACCTATGGGGAGGAGGAAGTGGCACTCAGGGATGCAGATGTGTTGCTTCCCTGGGGAGCCAGGACTGCTGCTGAGCCCTAACTCCGCCGCCTGGGATCCCCAAGGTTGGGAAGGCACAGGGTGGGGGCAGAGGGGCTGGTGGCACCTGGTCGTTTCGACTCCGTCCTGTATGCAGCTTCCCTGCGGTTTCTCCGATGAGCTCCTGGGGGTGGAGGGTGGGGTCAGCCCAGGCAGGGCATGCTTCGTCCCCAGCCCTGTGGCCCTCCCTCCCTACCCTAGGGCCCCCTGGTCCTGCCCAAGTCTCTGCCATCTCTGCTGAGGCCCCCTGTTCTGAGGTCTCGCCTGCACTCTGCCAATGAGGAAGGGAACAGAAGGATGGTGCTTATGTTCAAAGTGGCCCAGCACGAGGCAGAGAGCAGAGGCCAGGGCCGCAGGCAGAGGTCGTACCTTCAGACGCCGCTCGTTGGCCGTGTGGATGTCCTCATCATTGGGGTTTAGTTTGAAGGTGCCCTGGGCCCACTCCTCAGCCACCTGTAGCAGATGGCATCAACCCCGGGGGTCAGGTGGGCAGGCATCGGCAGCAAGAGGGCCCTGGCCCTAGTCCCACCCTCACCTGATCACTGACTGTCCCTGTACAGGAGCTGAGTCGTGGGACTGCTCCACAGAGGGGGCCTGTGTAGCCCCCACCCCTGAGGGAGCATCTCAAGCCCAGTGCACCTTTGCCCATGAGCCATGGGGCCATGGGGACACTAAGGATGGAGAGAGACGGTGAGCACAGCACATGGTTAAAGGGCACCTCTCTAGGTGTATAATCACCACGAAGGGAAATGACAGGCTTGGGATGACACTGAAACTTGCACTCGGGAATTTGGTGGGAGCCAGGGCCAGAGGGCGGGGCCCTAGGGTGGGCCTTAGGGTGTGGGAGTACCTTGTCCAGGCCGTGGAGTATCTGGTCCATCTCAGCCTTGGTGAGGAGCCCCGCTTTCTCCAGGCCCCGGCTGTAGGCCTTGCTGCCCTGCACGTCCGCCTCCCACAGGTGCCGGTCATAGGTGATGGACGAGTTGAACTTCTCCATGATGGGGTCCACTGCACCCACAAACCGGCCACCCCACAGCTTCCCACTCTGGCCAGGAAAGCAGGAACAATTAATCTCCTCCCCACCTCGAGAACAGTACCTCTCACAAAGGGCCCTCAGGAGAGTTATCAAGTCTGATGGCAGTGGGCAGGATTATGTTCACTGGCTAGATAAGGCAACTGAGGCTCAGAGAGGGTCAGGAACTTGCCCAAAGCCACTCAGGGAGTGTCTGTGGGAACAAGGCTGGACACTGAAGTTAGGATTCTTGCCCACCATGTGACAGCACTCCAGGGAGATAGTGGCAGGGTACAAGGCACCCCGAGACCAAAGCAGAATTTCTGGTACCTTTCTTGCCACTGACCAAGGTGAGGAGCCACTCTGGAATCCAGAGTTTGAATCCAGCTCTGATGTACCAATGACAATGCTAATAATCCTGGCTAACATATATTGCATTCTCACTGTGTGCCAGGCACCGTTCTAACTGCTCGGCATGCACCGACAGCAACCCTCTGAAGTAGGGACCGATCCTATTGCACTACAGAGAGGGGAAGCTGAGAGGCACAGAGCAGTTATGTAGCTTGCCCTCGCTGGGTGTGGAAAGCCAGGACTGTAGCCTAGCAGTCTGAAGTCAGAACCCACACTCTAAACCCCACATTCCACCGGGGCCTCTCTGCCAGCTCTGCTGTCCTGAATTTTTGCTGTCGGGACAGGCAAGGAGGCTCCTAAGGGCCCCATCAGGCTCAAGTTACCTGCATGTCCCTCCCATAGCTTGGAGTGCGGCCTAAAGTTCCAACCCCTCCACTCCTTGGGAGAGCACCTCTGACATCCCTTATTACTGGCCTTCTAGGAGGTCACTAGGTGACCCTCTGCCCCCCAGGAGCCAAGGGCGGAGGGATGACGCAGACACCTCTGTTGTGAAAGAGGGCATAAGCCAGGGCGTGGGACAGATGGGGCAGGGGGTGCTGAACCCCTGAGGAGCAGCCCAGGCGCCCAGAGAGCCAAGGACTGGGAGGAGAGTGTGCCGGGGTAGAGGTGGGCATGTTACTTCACTGGCATCTTTTCTGTGGAGAGGGGGTTTATAATGGCCACTGGGGACATATATTCTCCTCTGTCCCCCTGCAATGTCCGGGACCACACTGTTAGCCACCTGACTGTAGGCATGTTATATAACCTCTCTAAGCCTCAGGGTTGCCCCTCCATAAGACAGGGATAATAACAGTACCCATCTAATAGCATTCAATTAGACAAAATTTGCTAAGTACATACACAGCACAGTGCCTGGCACTCAACAAGGACTCAGTAAATTCTAGGTGTTACTAAGGAAGGGGCAGAGGACTGCCGGGGCCGGGGTGTGTCTTAGCTTGGTTCCTGTGTGCACCACAGGGGGCTGCCACCATGCTCTGGCCCCAGGCTGTGAGCTGACCCCTCAGTGCCCAATAGCCTTGGCTCCCAGAGGACTCTGCCCTGCAGATGCAGCCTCCACCCCCCTCAGCCTTTTGAGCTGGACCTGCCCCTCTGCTGCCCCACCCAGCCTAGATCTGCAGCAAAATCCCACGTGGGGCCCCGGTCCTGACCACTGGGGCTAGAGGGCTAGGGCCAGCCAGTCAGGATGGGGAGGGGCCTGGCACCGCCTCCTGCAACAGGCCCCTGGACTCCCTGTCTGGGTTGTTAGTAATAACAACAACTACCTAAGAAGCTGGGCTGCAGCCAAACCAATTAGTGCCAACCCACAGAATGGCCTGGGGCAAGCAGAGGTCACCTGGCGACCTGGTCTCCTGAAAGCAAATCACTCTGCCTTGGGGCCTAGCTCCCACGCCGCTGGCAGGCTTAAAAGGACCACAGGAGGATGTCAGAGTGAGGTGCCACCACCTGGACACTGAGGAGAGGGGGAGGCCCAGAATGAGCCCTTTGGGGCAAGGGGGCACCGGCCTTGGCTTGGGCTGGGATGAAGGAGCAACAGCCAATTTAGAATGCACAAGGGAAATGCCAGTGTTGATACTGCTAGTATCATTAGCCATTTCTTGAGCACCTACTGTTGCTTGGCCCTGTGTGAGGCATTCTACATACGCTATTACACTCTCCTATGAGGTGGGCACGGTCACCCCTATTTTACGAATGAGGAAAGATGTTTAGGGAGGTCGAGTGACTGCTTCAGAAACCAAGCCTGTTTGGATCCAAAGTCCAGGCCCTGCCCCAGCCCTCCGCCGGGACCCAGAAGCTGGCAGAGCAAGCATTCTGATCTTGTTTATTCAGATGAACAAACTGAGGCCCAGAGAGAGGAAGTGACTTGCGAGCTAAGGAGGGCCAGAAGGGACTGGAACCCAGACCTCCTGCTTCCCAGGCCCAGGGTTCCTTCGCTGGCATCAAGCCCACAGCCCCTTTTACCTGAGGGGTTCAAAGCAATGACCTCATGATCCAGCACCTTACAGAGGGAAGCAGACAGCTATTATTATCCCCATTTGCCAGATAAATCAACTGAGGCCCAAGGATAGGAACCTGTGCCTTGGACTCCTGCCACTCAGTAGTCAGAAAGAGAACCAGGACTCCTCTGGCTCTAAGGAAGAGAGGCCAGTGAGACAGGAAGCCACCGGGCACTGGGGCCACTGTGGCACTGTCCCCTACCTCCTAGCTCTTTCCACACAGAGTCGTGTGGACTCTGCTGCACAGAGACAATTGCTACAACAGGAGAGGGCCAGGGGGTGGGGACTGAGGGGAGGACACAGGGGAAGAAGGAAGGAAGAGGTGAGGGGCCTGAATGCGTGGGCAGCACCCTTCCCACCCCACCCCGGGAGCACTGTCAGGTCAGGCCAGGTCAGGGCCACCTACGCCAGCAGTGTGGGTTGGTGAGTTTGCCACACAGGCCACCTGGGAAGGGGTTGAGGGGGGAAAGCAGACGATGATGGGGACAACAGGAAGCCTGGGCAAAGATCTCTTCCGGGCTCTGGCAGGTGCGCCAGGGGGTACCCACGGCCGGGAGCCAGCGAGGACAATCGCCAGGAGGGCTGCGGCGACAGGTGTGGCACGGGGAGATCCCGGAGCAGGTCACCGCTCTGGCTAGCCCCAGGGCGCCCCTCCCCCTTGTCTGGAGTCTCGGAAGACCCCGAGGTCCCACTCGCCTCTGATGCCATGTTGGTCGGTTCCTCGTCTTCCGGGAGCCTCGGTCCTCCGCGTCTGGAAGACAGGACGGGAATGACAACCTTCTGGGCCCCCGGGCGGGGTCCCCCGGGCGGGTGTGCTCCGGGTTGGGGCACGGCGCTTGGCCGAGCGCAGCCCGTGGGGAGGCCGACGTGGGCAGCGCCCAGCGCGCGCGCCTCGGTCCTCGGCGTCCTCCGCTGCCCCGCGTCCCGCCCGTCCCGCTGTCGCACGCTTACCACCGCCCGGCCGCGCGGCCCGTCTCCCGCCAGCCACCCGGCGGGGCGTGTCTGGCCCGGAGAGCGTCAGCAGCGGCCCGGCCCTGCCCCCGCCTCCTGGCGGCGGCCGCACCAATCCCAGGCGGCCGGCGAGGTGGGCGTTGCCTCCGCCGTCCAACCCCGGCTCTGGGCGGGGCCGTCTCCGGCCCGGCTTCGGGCCGAGCCGCTCCCGGGCGGGAGTAGGGGACAGTGAGGGCGGTACCTGGGCGCCAGCGGTGAAGGCAGCAGACTGCACCGGGCACTGAGACCGGGCTAGAGGTAGAGGCGAAGACATCGGGCCAGGCCTAGCGGGCTCACAAGATATGTAAGGTGAAAAGGCATGCCCGATCATTCATTCATTCAACAAACATGAGAGCAGCCGGGCAAAAGCCGGGAGGCCAGAATGTCAATGTCCTGCTTGGAGAACAAGAAACCGTTAGGGTGGCTGTAACAAAGGGTTAGGGGCTCCTAGATGAGGATGGGGAGGAAAGGTGAGAAGTAGGTTGGGGCAAGATTGTGAAGGGCTTTGACATCCAGGGAAAGTTTGGTTTTGGTCCTGTATGTCATAGGGAGCCCCTATGACTCCCTATGATTTTAAAATTGGCAGAGCCAAAATTTTTTTAGAAAAATAAATCTGGCAACAGTATTGAGAATGGAATGGAGGGGAGAAGAAGAGACCAATGGCTGGGATGCCTTGTGGGTTGAAGGTTTTCAGCCCTCACTAAAGAGTGGAATTACTTGGAGTTTCTAGAATTTTCAGGCTATTTCAAGCCTTCTTAAATGCTCTTCCCTCAGTGTCTGTCTTGCTACTCCCATTCGTCCATCGGTATTCTAGCCAAGCATCGTCAGTGTCGGGGAGACTCCCAGCTGGTCCAGGTGTCCAGCTCCAGGCTCCTGTGGGATCCTGTAGGAGCATCTAGCAGTCTTGCCCTGAAATGGGGGCATTGTAGTCGTGGCTTCTGGGTTTTCTCTCCCACCCAAATGTGAGCTCCTTGGAAGCAAGGCCTCGTTCACTTTATCTCTGTGACCCCTAGCTCTCTCCTGTCTTCTCCCACGGAAGCCCCAGAACTGGGCTGCAGCAGGCCACTAGAGACAAGCTGTGAGCCATGTGGTGCTGAAAACTGAGAGAGTGTGGTGGCAAGTCCCTGGGATCTACCTGCCAGCGTCAGAGGGCTGGCATCACTTCCTGGGAGGCCAAGCGTGAAAGCCAGTGGTACTTTGCAAACACGAGATCACATTTCTGAATATCCAGCAACATACAAGGGTCAAGCCTTTTAGCAAATGAATTGAGGCTGGAAAGGGAGCTGGGGAAGATGTTTGACAACCACAATAGCCAGCATTGGTAACTCACCAGGTGCCAGGCTCTGCACTAAAGCCTTCACACGATTAATCTCATTTCATCTTCACAACAGTTCTGTTTACAGATGAAGAAACTGAAGCTGCAAGGGGTCAGGGGTTAGAGAATGTGCCTATGGGCACCCAGTTAGAAGGGGACAGTCTAGCTGCCCACACTGTACCACATGACAGAAGAGAGACTGTCACCCCAGGTTTGCTTGCAGCAAATAGCAAGCTTGGCCTGTGTGGAGGCCACTGCAGGGTTGGGGAAGGGAACTCAGGAGAAGGAGGAAGACAAGGAGGTGGCATAAAGGCTTGTGAAGAGAAAGCCCCAGACAAATCAAAGGAGTCTGCAGCTAAGGCCCTCACAGTAGACACTAAAGTGGACGTGACCTTTGATCATGAGGAAACATCCTTGGCATTAAAGACTCATGGGAGCAGAGTAGCCAAGTCCCCTCTGAAAAAGTTGAGGCTCCTGAGTAAAACCTCAGGGAGGCTGAGAGAGGCTCAGAGAAGTATGGCTGCCAGTGGCCAGTCTGTTACCAGCGCAGGGAAGATGGGCAGGAGGGACAGGTCATCTCTAATTACCAGGAGGCCACCCTCTGCTGCCTGTAATCCATAGAGAGGTCAGAAAAGGGCTCTGAAAGGTGACTGTCTCAGGCCTTCAGGAGGCAAAACTCAGAGCCAGCTCTGATGACCTAGTGGTTAAAGTTCAGCGCTCTCACCGCTTTGGTGGCCCAGATTCCTTTCCTGGTTGCAGAACCACACCACCCATCTGTCAGTTGCCATGCTGTGGCAGCAGCTCACATAGAAGAACTAGAAGGACTTACAACTAGGATATATAACCATGTACTGGGGCTTTGGGGAGGGAAAAAAAGAGGCAACATTCAGCCCTTACAACAGTCTAGCCACTCATGCCCCAAGTGGGAGATTCAGGTGGACCCTACGGTCCATGTGGGAGCATAACTGGAAGGAAGACTGGGCTCTGGGCCACTGTGGGAAGCAGTTGCAGGTGCCTCATTCTCAGAGATCTTTTTGATCACCATCAGACACAGTTCCCCTTCAGACTACCAGGATAGGGTTTCTGGGGTTTGGGGACTGGGGTGAGTCCATTCCCAGGGAATTGCTAGGGTTGTCTGAATCCTATAACACAAAAGAAATGGTAGCTGGGATTGGATCCAAGTCTCAAGCCTTATTAAAATGACAAGTGCCCAAATTCATTGCCAGGAGACCCAGACTACAGGAAAAGCTAAGGAAGTTCTTCAAGCTGAAGGGAAATGACATCAAATGGAAGCTTGGGTCTACAGAAAGGAATAAAAAACACCAGAAAAGGTAACTATGTATAGATGACTTTTTTTCTTTCTCATCTTAATTTCTTTAAAGACAAATGACTATTGGGCCGGCCCCGTGGCTTAGCGGTTAGGTGGGCGCGCTCTGCTGCTGGTGGCCCGGGTTCGGGTCCTGGGCGCGCACCGACGCACCACTTCTCCAGCCATGCTGAGGCCGCGTCCCACATACAGCAACTAGAAGGATGTGCAGCTATGACATACAACTATCTACTGGGGCTTTGGGGGGAAAAATAAATAAATAAAATTATAAAAAAAAAAGACAAATGATTATTTAAACTAAAAATAATAACAATGTATTGTTAGTTTTATAACAAAGTGGAAGAGGATACTAAAGAATTATACTGTTGTAAGGTTCTTACGTTTTACATGAAGAGGTGTAATATTAACTCAGGGCAAACTGGGATAGGTTAAGGATTCATATTGTAATCCTTAGAGCAACCACCAAAAAAAGGTACATCTAAAAACCCAATAGAGGGGCCGGCCCGGTGGTGCAAGTGGTTAAGTGCGCGCGCTCCACTGCAGTGGCCCAGGGTTTGCCGGTTCGGATTACAGGCGTGCACTGACGTACCGCTTGGCAAGCCATGCTGTGGCGGCGTCCCATATAAAGTAGAGGAAGATGGGCGGATGTTAGCTCAGGGCCAGTCTTCCTCAGCAAAAAAAAAAAAAAAACCCAATAGAGGAGATAAAATGGAATTAGAAGTCAGGAATAAAGGACACAAGTACAGATAGAAAAAAAATAGCACGTTGATAGACTTAAACAACTATATCAATAATTACATTAAATGCAAATGAGTTAAATACTCCAATTAAAGGCAGAGGTTGTCAAAATGTGTTTAAAAATTAAGATCCAACTATATGCTATCTACAAAAAATCCACTTAAAATAGAAAGACAAAGACAAGTTAAAAATTAAGGGATGGAAAAGATGTACCATGTAAACGCTAATCATAAGAAATTTGGAATGGATATATTCACATCAGACAAAGTAAACTTTAATGCAAGAAATATTAACAGAGAAAAAGAGGATCATTATATAATGATAAAATAGTCAGTTTATCATTAAGAGCTAACAATCCTGAATGCGTATGCTCCTAATAACATAGCTTTAAAATATATGAAGCAAGGGTTAACAGAACTAAAGGGATAAATAAATAATCCCAAAATTATAATTGGAGATTTTAACTTCCCTATCCCTGCAATTGACAGAACTAGTATACAAAGAAAATCAAGAAAGATATAGAAAATATAAACAAAATCATCAACCAACTTGACTTAATTGATATTTATAGAACATGCCACCCAACAATTGCAAAATAAATTATTGGTGCCCTTTGAAAGCAGTAGAGTGATGATAATAATTTGTGTATTTAAAAATGACCCTTGGGGCCTGCCGGGTGGCATAACGGTTAAGTGCGCATGCTCCGCTTTGGTGGCCCAAGGGTTCACATGTTCGGATCCCTGGTGCGCACCGACTCACCGCTTGTCAAGCCATGCTGTGGTGGCATCCCATATAAAGTAGAGGAAGATGGGCATGGATGTTAGCCCAGGGCCAATCTTCCTCAGCAAAAAGAGGAGGATTGGCATCGGATGTTAGCTCAGGGCTGATCTTCCTCACAAAAATAAATAAATAAATAATTAAATGAATAAATAAAATAAATAAAATTAAAAAAAATAAAAATGACTCTTAAAATATATTACAGTATAAATATATACCGTGGAATATAAATCAGCAATAAAAAGAAATGCACTATTGATACATGCAATGACTTGGCTGAATCTCCAGGAAATTATGCTTAGTGAATAAAAAAGCCAATCCCAAAAGGCTACATATTATATGATTCTACTGATAGAACATTTTTGAAATGACAAAATTTTAGAAATGGAGGACAGAGTAATGGTTGCCAGGGATTAGGGATGATGGAGGAGGCAGTTATAAAAGGGCAACATGAGAGATCATTGCGGTGTTGGAACTGTTCAGTGTCTTGACTGTGGTGATGGTTACACAAACCTACACAGTTGCTTAAATTGTGTAGAACTTAACACACATACAGACACACATAAAAAAAGTACAAGTAAAATGGGAAAATCTGAATAAGATCAGTAGATTGTATCACTGTCAATATCCTGGTTGTGATATTATACTATAGTTTTGCAAAATGTTACCATTGGAGGAAATGGGGCAGAGTGTAAAGGGATATCCCTGTATTATTTCTTACAACTGCTCGTCAATCTAAAATTACCTCAAGAAAAATTTCAATAAAAATATACTATACAACAAAAACAACCAAGCACATAGATATAGAGATTAGATTGGTAGTTACCAGAGGGGAAGCAGGGAGAGGGGAGAGTGAAAGGAGTAAAAGGGCACATGTGTATGGTGGCAGATGGTAATTAGTCTTTGAGTGGTGAACATGATGTAGTCTACACAGAAATCGAAATATAATGATGTACACCTGAAATTTATATAGTGCTTATAAACTAGTTACCTCAATTAAAAAAACATATTATAAAAGCCATTCACATTCACTTCAGAAAATACCTACAATAAATAATGGCATGAGGTTATGTTTTATTTAAACGTTCTTATCTTTTACAGATACATATTGAAGAATTTTCAGGTGAAATGATATGATATCTGGAGTTTATTTAAAAATACTCCAGGGACTGGCCCTGTGGCATACCAGTTAAGTGCGCATGCTCTGCTGCTGGTGGCCCGGGTTTGGATCCCGGGCGCGCACCAACGCACTGCTTGTCAGGCCATGCTGTGGCAGCGTCCCACATAAAATGGAGGAAGATGGGCACGGATGTTAGCCCAGGGCCAGTCTTCCTCGGCAAAAAGAGGCGGAATGGCATGGGTGTTAGCTCAGGGCTGATCTTCCTCACACACATACACACAAAAATACTCCAACAACAACAACAAAAAGGAATGAGGTGGGTGAGATAGAAGATTTGCAAAACGTCAATAGTAGTTGAAGTGGGTATGTTTGAAAATTTCCAAGTGTTGAAAAATGCTCATGGTCCCACTGTTAAAAGTCTAATGAACCTGGATATACGTGTGTGTGTGTACGTATATATGATGTATATATCAACTTTATTGAGATATAATTGGTATACAATAATATATAAATATTTAAAGTGCACAATTTGATGTTTTGACGTATACATACACCCATGAAACCACACCATAATCAAGAGTGAATGTATCCATCACACCCAAAAGTATCCTGGTCCCTCTCGCCATCCATCCCCAAGAAAACACTGATCTGCTTCTTGGAACCATGAATTAGTTTTCTATATCTATATTATATGTATATTATATGTTATATATATATAATTATGTGAATATTTATATATATATGGAATTATATATATGTATAACCTTTTTTCTCTGGTTTTTCTTACTCAGCATAATTATTTTGAGATTTATCCATGTTATTACATGTATCAATAGTTTATTCCTTTTTATTTATAAATAGTATTTCATTGTATAAATATACTACAATTTGTTTATCCAACTGCCTGTTGATGGACATTTGGGTTGCTTCCAATTTTTGGTTATTACAAATAAAGCATGCATGTCCAAGCCCTTCTATGGACATATGCTTTCATTTCCCTTGGGTAAATACCTATGAGTGGAATGGCTGGATCATATGGCAGATGTATGTTTAACTTTTTAGGAAATTACCAAATAGTATTTCAAAGTGGTTGTACAGTTTTACTTTCCCACCAGCAGTATATGAGAGTTCCAGTTCTTCACATCCTTGGCAACACTTACAAAGGTCAATCTTTTTACTTTTAGTCACTCTTATAGGTGCATAGTGGTATCTCATTATTGCTTTAATTTGCATTTCCCTAATGACTACTGCTGAGCATCTTTTCATGTGCTTATTTGCCATCCATGAATCTTCTTTGGTGAGGTGTCTGTTCCATTTTTTGTCCTTTTTAAACTGAGTTGTTTGCTTATTGTTATGTTTTGAGAGTTCTTTTATGTTCTAGATACAAATCTTTCATCCAGATACATGCTTTGCAAGGATTTTTGGCTAGTCTGTGGATTGTCTTTTTTTTCCTCTCAACACCCTCTTTCTTAGAACAAACTTTTTTTTTTTTTTTGAGGAAGATTGGCCCTGAGCTAACATCTGTTGCCAATCTTCCTCCTTTTTTCCTTTTTTGTCCCCAAAGCCCCAGTAGATAGTTGTATGTCATAGTTGTTCATCCTTCTAGTTGCTCTATGTGGGACGCCGTCTCAGCCTGGCTTGATGAGTGGTGCGTAGGTCTGTGCCCAGGATCTGAAATGGTGAACCCGGGCAGCCAAAACGGAATGCACAAACTTAACCGCTACGCCACTGGGCTGCCCCAGAGCAAAAGTTTTTAATTTCGAGGATACAAGTCCCTTATCAGACATATGATACATGATTTGCAAATATTTTTTCCCATTCTATGGATTATCTTTTCACTTTCTTGATTGTATTGTTAGCAGCACAAATGTTTTTAGTCTTAATGAAGTCCAGTTTATTTATTTATTTCTTTTGTTGCTTGTACTTTTGGTGTCATATCCAAGAAAATATTACCTAACCCAAAGTCATGAAGATGTACTCTTATGTAAATTTTCAGTTAATTTTTCTGTATGGTGTGAAGTAGGCATCCAATTTGATTCTTTTCCATGTAGATGTGCAGTTACCTTAGCAGCATTTGTTGAAAAGACTATTCTTTCTCCCATTGAATTGTCTTAGCACTCTTGTCAAAAACTCAATTGACCTAAATGTAAGGCTTTATTTCTGGATACTCAATTCTATTCCATTGTTCTATATGTCTATCCTTACGCCAGTACCATACTATCTTGCATACTGTAGCACTGTAGTTAAGTTTTGAAATTGGAAAGTATGGATCCTTCAACTTTTTTCTTCTTTTTCAAAACTGTTTTGGCCATTCTGAGTTCCTTGCATTCCCTTATGAATTTTATAATCAACTTGTCAATTTGTGCAAAACAGTCGGCTGGAATTTTGATAGGGATTGTGTTGCGTCTGTAGATCAATTTGGAAAATATTGATATTTTAACAATATTAAGTCTTCCAGTTATGAACATGAGATGTCTTTAATTTAATTAGATCTTCTTTAATTTTCTTCAATAATGTTTTGTAGTTTTCAGGGCACAAGACTTGCACTACTTTTACTATTGTAAATGAAATTGTTTTCTTGATTTCATTTCCCAACTACTCACTGCTAGTGTACAGAAATACAATTATTTCTATATATTGATCTTACATCCTGCAATCTTGCTGAACTTGTTTATCTAGTGTTTTTTTAGTCAATCCCTTATGATTTTCTACATAAAATATCATGTCATCTGCAAATATAGATAATTTTAATTCTTCCTTTCCAATCTAAATGCCTTTTATTCCTTTTTCTTGCCTAATTGCTTTGGCTAGAACCTCCAGTAAAATTTTGAATAGAAGTGGTGAGAGTGGACATCTTTGTCTTGTTCCTTATGTCTTATTCCCATATGAATTTTACAATCAACTTTTGGGTTTTTAGGGGGTATATGTATTGGCTGGACATTCTTTGCTTTCCCAGGCTTCCCATCTGCCCACACATCCTCCTTGTGGGATCTCCGGTGGCAGCAGGTCCGGCAGTGGTGTTTGAACACCTATCAGGACCATCTGGAACTGCAAGGATGATTGTTCTGGTGGAACTTGCATCTCGAGCTGGCCTGGAGCAAAAGTCACTTGGACATTCAGTTTACACAGAAGGTTTCCTCCCAGAAGGAGAACAGGGCATTCAGGCACATAAAATTTTTCCAGGGGCCTGCCCAGTGGTGCAAGCGGTTAAGTGCGCGTGCTCTGCTTCAGCGGCCCCAAGGGTTCCTAGGTTCGAATCTCAGGCGTGCACCCACGCACTGCTTGTCAAGCCATGCTGTCGTGGCATCCCATATAAGGTAGAAGAAGATAGGCACAGATGTTAGCTCAGGACCAATCTTCCTCAGCAAAAAAAAAGAGGAGGATTGGCATTGGGTGTCAGCCAGGCCTGATCTTCCTCACAAAAATAAACAAATAAAATAAATAAATAAATAAATAAAAAATAAAATAAAATAAAATAAAATTTTTCCAATTCAAAAGATCCAAGGTAGAGAATGGAGAGTGCATCCAAACAAAGCCAGCCAGTTGCCCTTGTCCATTTATGCCTATGGGATATTGTCACAGTGGAAATTGCCCCACTCCAGGAAGGGCCCCCCGGCCAAATTGTGTCCCTCGTCACTTCCGAGAAGGAGAGAGTCCCTCTCTTAGCCCTGGCAATCCTTCAGGCATTTTCCCCTGGACAAGCTGTGGGCCTGGGAAAAAGAGGGGGAGGGAGGAGGAGCCGAGGGACTCCTCGGTCCATTGTCCCCCTTTCGCGGATCTGCATATAACAGCATAAATGCTTAAACATAGGGAATTTTATTTTCCTTTCCTTCCTTCTTGTAGAACAGTTCTAGCTGCAAGATCATATCGTAATTGAACGACCTGTTTGGGGGCCACTTTTCTTATGAGCCCAGTGACGGGGGTGGGGGGTCAGGCTACATTACAGTAAAAGTGCTTCGAAAAGACCCTTTTCTTTGTCATGAGCTCATAACTGAAATCAGCCCAATTGGCCAGCATGCACCCTAGCAGGCCCTTTTTTTGGAACAGGCGGAGTGGTGCCCATGGTGATAAAGTTTGTGTCTCACAATTAATGGACCAGGAAAAGGGTGCAGGGCTTGACTCCAGGCGTCCAGATAACTATCGGACTTATCCAAATCCCACTCTGCCGAAGTGTACAGTTCTCACACCAGTGCTAAACAAGCCAAAGAGGCAAGAGGTAAGATCTAATTTCCCAACACCGATGTAGGAGGTCATGTGCCTGGCAGAAAGTTTCTATTTTGCAGGAAGTCCAAGTCCAGCCTACTTTAAGCCGAAACCTAACTTCCACACAATGACAGCAAAGAAGGTGCCAGACAAGACAGACAAAAACGGGGAAAAGATGGTTGGGCTGTGCTCTCACAGCTTCTGCCCAAGGGTTAACACACAAACAGCAGTGCCTGCACTGAGGCGTATAATTCAGGAAGGCTTGACACTTGACAGCAAAGGTCCCAAACTTTACCTCCCCACAGATGATGTAACGAGCACTAGAAGTATGCTGTGGGGTTCTGACACAGAGAAAAACTGGCACACAGACTAGTGGAACAATACACATGCTCAACAGAACAGATCATACAGGCGTGTACACCACAGAGAAAGCAGACACTAGTCTTCCAGATAACATACTAGGCAGTCTGTACTTTCCTTTATCCCTAAACAATGGTGCCTAAACCAGATGGACCTTGGCCTGCCCAAGGTCCCCAGACAAGGAAAAAGGAATATAGTACCTGGGAGGTGCACTCTGGATGACTCACCTAGCTGCAGACGCAAGCTCGTCAGCATCCCGTCCAGTCCTTCGTTTCCCGATCACTGAGCATTAGAAGCAGTTTGCAAGCAAGGAAGCCACAAGGGGAATTCCCCAGGTGGAAAAAGCCGCCTGACAGCTGCAGAGAAAATCCCGAAACAGCTTCCTCCAAGTCCACTAGCCATGGGCAGAGGCTAGGGTCCCATCTGGGTTGCCAGAATTTGATGCCGAGCAATGGGCTCACTTTGCTCGCTGCAGTCAGAGCCAATCAATCACAGCGAGTTAGGGATGGAGACATGAAGTTTTAATTCGATTAGCTAGCATAACCAGGAAGACAGCAGACTAATGTCTCAAAAAAACATCTTCAAAGATTACAGAATCTTGAGGCAGTTACATAGGAAAAGTGGGCAGTAGGGAGGGGGTCCAGGGATGTTGGTCTCCAGGCATGAAGGGCTCCAGGCATTACATTGCTCCATTCTTCTATCAGCTGTGTTGGATACCTTGTAGGTGTGTTTCCCATTTGTGGTCAGCCTGTTCCTGGAGAGAAACTCATAGAACAAAGTTTTTAATTTATCAAGCTATTGGGGAGTACATATATAAGCGGAGGCCATAAATGAGGAGAGCATGTGAATTTTTTGGAGTACGTGCAAGACAGCAAGTAATCACGCAGAAGAGGGGCTGCGGCCATTTAGTGTTACAAGATGGCCTCACTTATGTTCACTTACACTAATGGGTATGAGGTGATATCTCATTGCGGTTTTGATTTGCATTGCTCTGATGATTAGTAATGTTGAACATCTTTTCATATGCTTGTTGGCCATTTCTATACCATCTTTGGAGAAATGTCTATTCAAGTCCTTTACTTAACTTTTTGAACATATGGAACACAGTTATAATAATTATTTTAATGTCCTCTGATTTATTAATTTCCTTATTACAGGTCATATTTTCTTGCCTCTTTATATCCCTAGTAATCTTTGATTTGATGCTAGACATTAGATCTTTATCTTGTTACGTGTTGGATATTTTTGTATGCCTATAAATCTTCTTGAGCTTTACTCTCAGATGCAGTTACATTACTTGGAAATAGTTTGATTCTTTTGGGTTTTTCTTTCATTATTTCTTAGGCAGGTCAGGAGCAATGCTCAATCTAGTGCTAATTATTCCTCATTAATTTAGGAAGATCTTCCTGAATACTCTACCCAATGAATTATGAGTTTTCCCAGTCTGGCTGGTAAAAATAGGCACTATTCCCTTGAATCCTCTTGGATGGTTCTTTCCCCATACTCAGATACTTTCCTCATATGCATGCATTGATCAGTAATTCGTTGAATACTTGAGGGGGACCCTCTGTAGATTGTCTGAGTCCTCTCTCTGTATAGTTCTCTTCTCTCTGTTACTCTGTTTTATGAACTCTAGAGGCCTGTGTTGCTTGAGGCTCTCCATTTTGTCTTCGGAATTCAAGGAGTCTGTCAGACTTTATGTCAATTCTCCTTCCCTTCATCACGTCCTGGGAACTTTCTCAAAGTAGTAAACTGGATTATTATAGGACTCACCTCTTTTGTTTCCTGTTCCTCAGTAATCACTATCCTTCACTGAAAACCTGTTCCATGTATTTTGTCTTTTTTTTTTTTTTTTAGATTTTTTAAATTTATTTATTTTCCCCCCAAAGCCCCAGTAGATAGTTGTATGTCGTAGTTGCACATCCTTCTAGTTGCTGTATGTGGGACGAGGCCTCAGCATGGCTGGAGAAGCGGTGCGTCGGTGCGCGCCCAGGATCCGAACCCGGGCCGCCAGCAGCGGAGCGTGTGCACTTAACCGCTAAGCCATGGGGCCGGCCCTATTTTGTCTTTTTTATTTTTGGTTGTTTCATGTGGGATGGTAAATCAGGTCCAGCTTACTCAGTCTTGGCCAGAAGCAAAAGTCTGGTGGCAGATATTTAACAAAGAAAAAGTAAGAGTGGTGGAGTTGAACTTACCTTGGTTTAAATCCCAACTCTGTCACTTAGTGTAAAATGAGGGGAAAACTTCTATATCCAAATGCCTATTTGATCTTTTTCCTTGGATGTTTAAAAGATATCTAAAACTCAACATGTCCAAACTGAACCCCTGATCTTTTCCCCAAGCATGGTCTCATTTTGTCCTTCCCATGACAGTAAATGGCAACTCCATCCATCTAGTTGCTTAGGCCAAAGACCTTGGAGTCATCCTTGACCCGTTTTTCCACACACCCAAATCCAATCAGACGTATAGGCCTATTGGATCTACATGAAATTCTATTCAGAATCTTTCTCCCACCTCCATTGCTTCATCCCAGACCGAATCACCATCATCTTTTGCCCAGGCTATTTAATTACAACAGCCTTCATTGGTGTTCCATCCTTGCCCTTCTAGAGTCTCTTCTCAACACAGGAGCCAGAGGGATCCTTTTAAAATTTAAGTTAGATCATGCCACATCTCTGCTCAAAACTCTCTTGTGGTTCCCCATTTCATTCAGAGTGAAAGCCAGCATCTGGTTGGAACTCAGTGACCTGCCCTGCTCCCTCCTTCCTTATCTCTCTGTCCTCTTCTCCTGTGACTCTTCTGTCACTCAGTCACCCTCTACTCCAGCCACTCTGACACCTTGTGTTCTTCAAACATCCAGACGTGTTCCTGCCTTGAGGTCTTCATACTTTTTGCTGTTCCCTTTGTCTGGAACGTTGCCCCAGGTCTCACTCCCTCACCTTCTTTGTGTCCTCCGCTCACATGTCACCTTCTCACAAAGTGAGCACTTTCCTTGACTACCTTGTTTAAAGGAGCAATTTGTTCTTCCTCCTCTATCTGCTTTCTCACCTTTATATTCCTCCATAGCATTTACCATTCTCTGACACACTATATTTGTCATCTACTTGCTTATTTGCAATCATCCCTGCATGCTAGAATGTGAGCAAGGAATTCTGTCTTTGTTCTTTAATATATTCTAAGCACCTAGAACATTGAAGGAACACAATAAGTATTTATTAAATGAAAAAAATGAATAAATGAGTATAAATACCTAACTTGTATGATCTGTTGTGCAAATCTGAGTTAATAATATATCTAAAACCTCAAGACTATATCTGGCACCTACATAATCAGCACTCAGTAAGTGTGTTGTCATTGCTATTATCAATAATAACAACTGTGCTCCCAGGAAAAGGGGGAGACAAGGAGGAAAGGGAGAGGTTCTTACTTCATCACACCTCCTGAGCATCATCCTAGGAAATCTCAAGCTCTGGCTCCTGCCTGAGGAAAGGAGAAAAGTTAAGGAGGAAATTTAGAGGTAGACTGAGGTGTCTTGGATACGAAATCAAGTGGGTTCACCTTCTGGCGAGTTAAATGAGACTCTACACCAATGGAAGTTGTCTCACAAAGTAAAGTGTATTTGCAGCAAATAGGAGGCTATGAGGAATCATTTCCAAAGTCTTGGCGTCCCGAACAAAGGGAAGCAGGAACTTTTATTTCAGTTGGGGAATGAATATTCAAAACGGAGAGGCGGGTACACTGCAGATTGTGGTCATGAGGCTTAATCTTCTCCTGAAGAGATCTTCGCATTAAAAATAAGGCAAGGTCATGGGCGTAGCTCTCGTAGGGAGGCTTGGTTAGCTTCAGGGTGGTTGCTGGTTGTGACTCCTTAACATAAAAAAACCACTTGGAAAAAGAGTTAAATGTTTCCAAACCCACCCTTGAGTTCCTCGGGGCACTAGCAAGTGACATTTTCAGTATATAGATACAGCAATAAACAAAATAACAGTGATAGCTTATATTTCTCGAGCTCTAACCATGTGCTAGAAGGCATTATGCTAAACATCTTATATATTAATTATTTCCTTAACTCCTCACAACCACCCCTTGTGGTCAACGTTATAATTACTCCCATTCTACTGATTAGGATACCGAGTCTGGGAGAGATTAAGTGACTTGCCCAACACCACCCAGCTGGGAAGTGGCCGAGCTGGGAATTGAACCCCAGCAGTCTGGCCACAAAGCTTGTCTTCTGCGCAGGGCAGCAATAACATCCATTGGGGGAGCATGCCAAGAGGTTGATTTATCAGAAGTTAATTACCTGATGGGTCAAGTTAAGAACAACTGGCTAATAGGATCCTTACTAAATCTCACACGACAATCAACTGTTTTTCCAGGGCTTGTGAAAACAAAAGTTGGACGAGGAGTCTCAAGGCCTATGGATTGCCGTACTCTCCATTTGCTGAATTAAGATTACCTAGACATATGTGGGCTGAGTGTGCAGAAGCCAGCCTGAAAGAACGCTGCAAGGGATGGCAAGAGCCCCAATCCTGTTAGCTCGTAATGGAGACAGTAGTTGCTGACCCAGCTTGGGCAGAGGGCTTACCAGTGGCATTTTGGAGGGCTCAAGCAGCAGTCACCATACTGGAGGATGCTCTATGACAGGCTCTGAGAGTCAGAGGAGCCAGGGGTTGAATCTAAGCCACATCACTCCTTGGGTGTGGCCTGGTAAACGACTTAACCCCTCGGAGGTTCAGTAAAAAGGAGATAATGACACCCAAGCACTGGGCATTGAGTGAGGCAGAAACTATATATGTATTATGTCTGACTTATACTAAGTTCTCAATAAATGGTAGTTGTCATTATTAATGAATGAAGCCCTCATGGGCCAGGATGATGCTGGTTTGGACTGCTATTTATTCAGTGCTTTTATGTGCGGTGTTTTACATGTAAATCAATTATCTATTGCTGTGTAACAAAGCATCCCAAATTGTGAAACAACAACTGTCATAATTATTATTACCTTGGGTCATTCTGGAAGTTGCATGGGCTCAGCTAGGAGGTTCTGGCTTAGGGTTTCTCAGGCAGTTGCAGTCGGACACTGGCTGGAGCTAGGGTCATTTCAAAGGCTTCCACAGTCGCACGTCTGATGCTTTGGTGGGAAGAGTCAAGTGGCTGGGGGCTACAACAGTGTGTATAACTGTGTGGTCTCTCTATGTGGTACTTCCAGAATGGCAGTTTGAAGGTAGATGGGCTTCTTTCAGGTTGACTCAGGACTCTAAAGACCCATGTCCTGGGCTGGCCCCATGGCGTAGCACTTAACTGTGCGTGCTCCACTGTTGGCGGCCCGGGTTTGGATCCCGGGCGCGCACCAATGCACCGCTTGTCAGGCCATGCTGTGGCAGTGTCCCATGTAAAGTGGAGGAAGATGGGCACAGATGTTAGCCTAGGGCCAGTCTTCCTCAGCAAAAAGAGGAGGATTGGCATGGATGTTAGTTCAGGGCTGATCTTCCTCATTAAAAAAAAAAAAAAAAGACCCATGTCCTAAGAGACAGCACCAGGTGGGAGCTGTATCAGCTTTCCTGCCCCAGCCTCAGTAGCCATGCAGTGTCACTTCTGCCACCTTCTATTCATTAGAAGTGAGTCACCAAGGCCAGCTCATATTCAAAGTGTGGGGGAATTAGTCTCCACCCCGTGAGGAAGGAATGTTAAAGAATTTGCAGACAGGTGTTTTTTTTTTTAAACAATTCTAGATGAGGATTTATTTATTTATTTTTTGCTGAGGAAGATTTGCCCTGAGTGAATGGTGGGAACCAAACCTGGGCCACCAAAGCAGAGTGTGCTGAACTTAACCACTAGGCCACTGGGCCGGTCCCCGCAGACAGGTTTTAAAACCACTGCGTATTTATTGTCACATTTAATCTTCTTAAGAGGCAGACGCAATTATCATGATTTTACAGATGAGGAAATTTAGAAGATGAGATGCTTAGAAGATTAAATGACTTGCCCAAGGACATAAAGTTAGTAGGTTGTGGAGCCAGGATCCAAACGAAGGCCAGCAGTCCAACCCTAGAACTTCTGTATTCTTAATCCCTATGCTATACAAATAATACTAGACGAAAGACATAAAATATGTAGCATTTTTTTATGAGCTCTTTTATGTAGTGCCTACTGTGTGCCAGTTGTAAGCTCTTTTTAGGGAACTACGTAAGTTTCCTGGGAGAAGCACATGGTAGGGGCTCCAGAATTCAGGCCTGGGCTGACTGGGCTGGAGTGGGGGAGCAGGCCCACCAAGGACCAAGGACCCTCCAGAAAAAAGCTCCCTCCCAAGAGTGCAGAGTAAATACTCCTGCTTGGTTGGAAGGCAGGAGACTGTGCCTGTCATTCTAATTGTCCTCTTGAAGCCAGATACCTGAGGGTTACCATAAATATTCAATAAGAACATGATTACCTTTCTTTTTTTCTGTGTGTGAAATTTTTGTTGTACATTATTGTTTGTCAGTCATCATATAAATGCCTCCCTTCACCACTTGTGCCCACTCCCCACCCCCCTTACCCCTGGTAACCACCAAACAATTCTCTCTTGTCTGTGTGTTGGTTTATCTTCCACTTATAAGTGAAATCATGTGGTGTTTGTCTTTCTCTTTCTGGCTTATTTCGCTTAACATAAGACCCTCCAGGTCCATCCATGTTGTTGCAAATGGGACAATTTTGTCTTTTTTAGTGGCTGAATAGTATTCCATTGTGTATATATAGCACATCTTCTTTATCCAGTCGTCAGTCATGGGACATTTGGGTTGCTTCCATGTCTTGGCTATAGTGAACAATGCTGCGATGGACACAGGGGTGCATAAGCCTCTTTGGATTGTTGATTTCAGGTTCGTTGGGTAGATACCCAGTAGTGGGATAGCTGGATCATAAGGTATTTCTATTTTTAATTTTTTGAGGAATCTCCACACTGTTTTCCATAGAGGCTGTACCAGTTTTCATTCCCACCAGCAGTGGATTAGGGTTCCCGTTTCTCCACAGCCTCTCCAGCATTTGTTGTTTTTTGTCTTGGTGATTATAGCCATTCTAATGGGTATAAGATGATATCTTAGTGTGGTTTTGATTTGCATTTCCCTGATAATGAGTGATGTTGAGCATCTTTTCATGTGCCTATTGGCCATCTGTATATCTTCTTTGGAGAAGTGTCTGTTCATTTCCTCTGCCCATTTTTTGATTGGATTGTTTGTTTTTTTCTTGTTCAGTTGTGTGAGTTCTTTATATATTATGGAGATTAGGCCCTTGTCAGATATATGGTTTGCAAATATTTTTCCCAACTGGTGGGTTGCCTATTCATTTTGCTCCTTGTTTCATTTGCCTTGTAGAAGCTCTTTAATCTGATGAAGTCCCACTTGTTTACTCTTTCTTTTGTTTCCATTATTGAGTAGACATGGAATTCCAGAAGCTCCCTTTATGACCAATGACGAATAGTGTACTGCCTATATTTTCTTCCAGGAGTTTTATAGTTTCAGGTGTCACCTTCAGGTCTTTGAGCCATTTTGAGTTGATTTTTGTGTATGGTGAAAGAAGGTGGTCTACTTTCATTCTTTTGCAAGTGGCTGTCCAGTTTTCCCAGCACCATTTGTTGAAGAGACTTTCCTTTCTCCATTGTATGTTCTCTGCTCCTTTCTCAAAGATCAGCTGCTCATAGATGTGAGGTTTTATTTCTGGGCTTTCAATTCTATTCCATTGATCTGTGTGTCTGTTTTTGTACCATTACCATGCTGTTTTGATTACTATCGCTTTGTAGTATGTTTTGAAGTCAGGGATTGTGATGCCTCCAGCTTTGTTCTTTTTTCTCAGGATTGCTTTATCTATTTAGGGTCTTTTGTTGCCCCATATTGTTACCACCAGGCTGGCCCTCAATAATGTTGTTACATATTGTTACCACTGGGCTGGCCCTTGACAATGTCTTATAGTTTTCATTGTATAGGTCTTTCGCTTCCTTGGTTAAATTTATTCCTAGATATTTTATTCTTTTTGTTGCAATTGTGAATGAGATTGTCTTCTTGAGTTCTCTTTTTGTCAGTTCATTGTTGGCATGTAGAAATGCAACTGATTTCTGTAAGTTGATTTTGTACCCTGCAACTTTTCTGTAGTTGTTGATTATTTCTAATAGTTTTCCAATGGATTCTTTAGGGTTTTCTATATATAAGATCATGTCATCTGCAAACAGTGAGAGTTTCACTTCTTTGTTGCCTATTTGTATTCCTTTTTTTTTTTTTTGTGAGGAAGATCAGCCCTGAGCTAACATCCATGCTAATCCTCCTCTTTTTGTTGAGGAACACCAGCTCTGAGCTAACATCTATTGCCAATCCTCCGCCTTTTTTTTTTTTTCCTTTTTCTCCCCAAAGCCCCAGTAGATAGTTGTATGTCATAGTTGCACATCCTTCTAGTTGCTGTATGTGGGATGAGGCCTCAGCATGGCTGGAGAAGCGGTGTGTCAGTGTGCGCCCAGGATCCCAACTGGGCCGCCAGTAGCGGAGCACGTGCGCTTAACCGCTAAGCCATGGGGCTGGCCCCTATTTGTATTCCTTTTATTTCTCTTTCTTGCCTAATTTCTCTGGCCAGAACCTCCAGTACTAGAACATGATTATCTTTCGACCTTGTTCCCAACACAGATGTAGATGAAAAGAAGTTAATCTTGTCAATTAGCTATTTTCTTTTTTAACCTGATGGGTAACTCAAGGGTCACAAGAATTTATGAGCTTGTTTTGCAGAAGAAAAAGAATGCCTTCAAGGGAGTTACAATCACCAGATGACCAGCCCCTAGCTGCCATTGACGCCCAGAAGTCAGATTGCCCCAGGGCTTATTTGGAGTGAAGGAAACATGGATTACCCCTTTATTTCTCTGAAACTCCTCCTGCCAAGCCCCTTAGCTCTATAAAATCCCCTGCTTTCTTCTCTTGTTATGGAGATTTGGGAGAACCTATCCTCCTCCCTTTTGTTTTGGCCAATTTGAATAAACTTTTTTCATCTCTAAGCACTGATGTCTCAGTAATTGGCTTACTGATCATTGGGCACAGGAACCTGAGATTAAGAGGTTTGGTATCACTCTCACCTGGCCCCACAGACTCAGCCAGAGAATGAAAATAAACTAAAGAAGCCCGAGGTATTTGAAGCAATGGTGTCAGGCAGGAGGCAAGCCTCAGAGCCTGGGAACAACAGCAGCCTACCCTGCTGCAGCAAGACAGCAGCCATCACTGCAAAGAAGTCAGAGGCGGCCACCATAGAGGGGCCCAGAGCTCTGGGTGTGCTCAGGCATGTGTGTGCACACAATGCCTTGAGACACTTGAATCTGTCTAGGAGCCGTTTGATGGCTACTCAGCCTCCTGCAGAAAAGATGGGGGCAGAGCTGGAGAGCAGCCTTTCTTGACTGTGGACAGTGAATAAGCAGGAGGACAGTCTACACGGAACAAAGGATTTGTATGGGAGTGTACTAGTTTTCTATTGCTGCTGTAACAAATGACCACACACAACCCCACAGATTCACTATCTCACAATTCTGTAGGTTAGAAGGCCTTACTGGGCTAAAATTAAGGCTGTAGTCCTTTCTGGAGGCTCCAGTGGAGAATCTATTTCCTTGCCTTTTCCAGTTTCTAGAGGCTGCCAACATTCCTTGGCTCATGGCTCCCCTCTTCCATCTTTTTTTTTTTTTTTGTGAGGAAGATCAGCCCTGAGCTAACATCCATGTTAATCCTCCTCTTTTTGCTGAGGAAGACCAGCTCTGAACTAATATCTATTGCCAATCCTCCTCCTTTTTTTCCCCAAAACCCCAGTAGATAGTTATATGTCATAGTTGCACATCCTTCTAGCTGCTGTATGTGGGACGCGGCCTCAGCATGGCCGGAGAAATGGTGCGTCTGTGCGCGCCGGGGATCCGAACCCGGGCCGCCAGTAGTGGAGTGCGGGCACTTAACCGCTAAGCCACAGGGCCAGCCCTCCCCTCTTCCATCTTCAGAGCCAGCAACATTACATCTTTCTGACCATTCTTCCATAGTCACATCTTCTTCTGACTCTGACATCAGCTGGGAAAGAATCTCCTCTTTCAGGGACTCATGTGATTAGATTGGGTCCATCCAAATGATCTAGGACAATTTCCCCATCTCAAGGTCCATAACCGTAATCACATCTGCAAAGTCCCTTTGGCCATGTATGGTAACATATCCACAGGTTCTGGGGCATTAGAGTGTGGACATCTTTAGGGAGCCATTATTCTGTGTACTATACACAGAGACTCCAGGAAAATGCCCCTATAGGGCTGACCACTTGTTCCCGCCCCCACGTCCCTTCCTCAGCTCTGCACTGCCATGTAACAATTTCTATTACTCGAAGCCTCTAACTCAATACATGTCAACTGTTCCAAGACAAGATAGGTAATGAAGGGCTTCATGGTTTTCCCAAGAAGATGGACAGCATATCTGCAATGAGGAGAACTAGATGACATCCACATATTATCTTATACTTAAAGCTTTCTTCATTCAAATCTTATTTCCTTGCTTTGGAAATGTAGGATAATAGTTAACATTCCCCCCCACCCCCATGCTTCCCACTTGCCAGGTGGTATTCTAAGCACAACAACTCTGTAAGGTAGAGAACACTGGTATTATTGTTTTACAGATGAGTTAACCAACGTACAGAAAGGTTAAGAAACTTGTTTAAGGCCACACAGCTAGTGAGTGATAGAGCCTGGATTTAACTCAGCCTGTCTGGCTACAGAGCCCACATCTGTAACCACCACACTTGATTGCCTCATTCCTATGTGTCACCAGGAACACAACCCATGATTGGATGTCACCAAGAGTGTACAATTCCTGCTCCTGGCATAGTAAGGAAGGGATCACAACCCCACTCTATTTTGCTAGTGTTTCCTTCAGAATCTTGACCATAGGCAAAGCTTCTGTGTCCATCCTCATTACCAGCTTGGGGGGCCAGAGTTGTTCAGACAATGGATGACACCCATTTTCAGCTGAGAGCTGAGTGCTGTACAGGACTTATCTGCCTCAGAAGAGTGAAAACCTTGCCTGGCCTCTCTCCCCTGAAATTTCCACCTTGGTGCATCAAAATAACTAAGGAAGAGTCTAGTGCAGAACAGGCAGGCATCCCTAATACTGGCAGCTTCAAGTTAGGAAAGCTGCAGGCAGGCGCTGAGTGGGGACGGGTCAACAGGAGTTTCAGCCATTGACCGGCCCAGCTTTGTTGGCCGGGATATCTCATTGTGCAGGCTCCTTCTGGGCAGCCTTCCCTTGGGAGAGGGCCCCACTCCTGACTACCCGGCTGCCCCTACAGGATAGGTTAGGTGACTGCATATGGTCCCCAAAGTCCTAGGGTGTCCTCCCTTGGAGAACCCGCAGCTTAGCCATTTTATTGCGGGGCCCCGAAACGCACTAGCCTCTCTTCCTTGGAAGCCCATCCCTGAAGCCTTGACTTTGCATGCTCCTCCCCCAACCCAGCTCAAACTCCCCTGGCTTTGGGACGCCTCTCCACCTCATTAGTCATTCCCTCACCTGCTCCATCAAGTTTAAACACAGTGTATTGTAGTTATTGATATCCAGAGCTGGTTCCCCAACTAGGCTGTGAGCTGGCCAGGGCAGAAGGCGTGTATTATTCACAGTTGTATCATTGGCACTGAATGGGCCATCACTACATGTTTGCTGAGTGACTAACACGATGAGCATCTTCAGCGCTTCGTGGGGCCCGCTCTCCTCCAGGGAGGTACAGGGGACTCTCCATATGAATCAAGCCCTTGAGTCTGGGGTGGCTTTTTATTTACTTGTTGATTTTTAAGTAAATTCATTGTTTTTAAAAAAATATTTTTGTAATTTAATAACAACATGTGCATTGAAAAATCTTTTTAAAATTCTGAATGTGTGAAGTTAAATGTTAAAAATTCCCCTTCTCTTCCAATTCAATCCCCACAGGCAAACACCAGTTAAAAAAATTCTAACAGCTTTATTGATATATAATTCAGATACCATACAATTCACCCATTTAAAGTGTACAATTCAATGTTTTGTAGCATATTCACAGGGATGTGCAACCATTATCACAATCTAATTTTAGGGCATTTTTGTTTCCCCCAAAAGAAAACTTGGTATCCATTAGTTGTCAATTCCCATCACCTCCCATGCTCCTCTCCCAGCCCTAAGCAACCACTAATGTACTGCTTGTCTCTATAGGTTTGTGTATTCTTGGACATTTCATATAAATGCAATCATACAATATATGGTCTTTTGTGTCTGGCTTCTTTCACTTAGCATGTTTTTGAGGGTCATCCATGTTATAGCATGTGTCAGTACTCCATTCCTTTTTATTGCTAAATAGTATTCCATTGTATTAACATGGCACATTTTCTTTATCCAATTATCGGTCACTATCAACAATTTAATACACCTCCTGTATTTGTTCAGATTGCCTGGGTTTGAATCCCTACTGCACAAGTTCCTAGATGAGTGACCTTGGGCAAATCATAATCTCTCCAAGTCCGCCTCAGTTTCCTCAATAGCAAAATTTGAATAACAATGGAATCTATCTCATAGAGTGACACGGATGTACTGTCACAGTAATTAATATTTGTTGAGCACTTACTATGTGCCAGGCATTTATAAGGATTATCTAACAGATTTATAATTTTCAGATTAAGGAATTGAGGTTAGGAAAGGTTAAGTAGTCTCCCAAGGTCAAACAGCCTCTAGGAAAGTGATTGAGGTAAACAGGATCACAGGCTGTCTGACTGCAAAGCCTGCACCATTAACTGTCAATACCATGGAATAACAAAGTGCTTAGCAAGGACCTTGCAAAGAGAATGAGTTTAGTAAATGATAACCAATAGAACACAAAAGTATAAAAAAGCAGAAAAAAATTAGCAATTGATTCATCATCTAAAGACATCTGCCACTGTTAATATTTTGGCATATTTTCCCCCAGGCTTTAAGAAATATTTCAAACTGGGCCTGGCCAGGTGGTGCAAGCGGTTAAATGTGCGCACTTCGCTACGGCAGCCCGGGTTCGTTGGTTGGGATCCTGGCATTCACCGACACACGGCTTGTCAAGTCATGCTGTAGCAGCGTCCCATATAAAGTAGAGGAACATGGGCATGGATGTTAGCCCAGGGCCAGTCTTCCTCAGCAAAAAAAGAGGAGGATTGGCAGATGTTAGCTCAGGGCCTATCTTCCTCACAAAAAAAAAAAAATAAGAAAGAAATATTTCAAACATACCAAAAAGTCCAGAAGATAATAGGCATCAACCTCCCACCCCTATGGTTTTGAAAAGACAAAATGTAGTAGATTAGGTGGTTCTATCTTCCATACCCTTAGGTATTTTTTTTTCCTATGCATTATTTTTTCTTAGATTATTAGGGTCACACCACATCATTTTCTATCATTTAAAAATCCTATCTTGAGCATTTCCCCAGCATACCAAATATGCTACCTGATTTCTCACGGCTGAATATTATACGGTACGGCTGAAACATGATTTATCAATTCCCCATTCTTCTGCATTTAGGCGCTCTCTGAGGAACAACGTCATTACACATGCGTCGTTCTTCAACCATGTGACAATTCCCTTTGGGTAAAGTCCCAAAAGGCCGGAAGGTCAGAGACCGTGTGCTTGTCGTTCAGGCTTTTTATCCTTTTTTTGCCAAATAGCTCTCAAGAAAGAGTGGGAACAGAGAGAAGGGAGGCTGAGATTTTTTCTCACCTTTTAAAACATTTTATTCAATTATAACATACATACAGAAAGGTACACATTAAGTGTACAGCTCACTGAATTTTCAGAAACTGAACATACCCGCGTACCCAACACCCAGATCATGAAATAGAACATTTCCAGCAGCCTAGAGCCGCCTCCACTCCACCCCACCTCCTCCGTCACTTCTCTCTCAGGGCCGGGATTTTAACGCTGCAAAGGTCTGCTAACCAGATTACGTCTTTGGAAGCTTCATTTATTAATACCCTAATATACGAAATCAACGACACATGAAATAAATTCTGTCTGCAAACGCCTAACAGTCTGAGGCCCGGCTGGGCGAAGGGCACAGACGCCAGCCCACGAGCAGAGCCGGGTAGCGCGGAGGGACCCCCGCGCCAGGCTCCCGGCGTGCCGCGCGGCGATCCCGGCGTGCACCGCGGCGGTCCCCGCGCCAGGCTCCCGGCGTGCAGCGCGGCGCGCGAAGCCGGCGACTGGGAGCTCGGCGCTGAGAGGTGGCGGTGCGGTGTGGGGCTCGTTCCCTGCTGGCGGTTGGAGGCGACGAGACGGGCTCGACATGGAAGTGTAAGCAGACCGGGGCGCGTTCCCAGCTTTGTCTGACGCTTACAGCTGGGGACGGCTAGAACCCCTGGGAGCCAGAGACGTGGGCTTGGGGCGATCCCTCCTAGGGGCGTGAGGGGAGGGCGCCGGCCCAGTCTGGAAGGATCTGTGGGTCGGGGCGGCGGGGAAGAAAGGGACTCTCGCTCTGCCCCTCTGAACCTTCGGCTCCATTACACCCCCTGTGCTTGGGACATGGGCCGAGTGCTGCTAGGCCCGGCTGCCTTTCATTGTGCTTGCTCCCTCCTTCATTCATTGATTAGCGTTTTCGGGGTCACAGTGGGGAGCCCAGGCCGGTAGCCGAGGGGGGGACTTAGAAGGTATAAAGGCCGAGTCCACCCTGGAAGTATCTGGAGGAGAGACGGAGAAGCTTTACCCGGGGCAGTGGGCTCCCGGGGAGCCCTGACTCAGAAGGGGTGGTATCTGAGTTTGATGAGCAGCAGCGAGCCCTGCGAGGGGAGGGGCGGGTTTTGTGGGGAGAAGGCTTGAGCCAGGACTGGGACCGCAGAAACAGCGCGGTGTGTACGCGTGTGTAGAGGGAGTAAAAGCCGTTCTAACAATTTAACTCCACATCGTCTGTTCCATATTTGCTCATTGTACCGCGTGCCAGTGGAAGTTTTTGCAGCTGCTCTGCATGTGGGTTTTTACGTGGTTGACATGGACTTGTAGGCATACCTATTTTGTGTTCTCTTTGGCACTGATTATTTAATACTCACATTTTGCTTTATGTTCTTTTGCCTCGTGTTTTAATGGTTATGTGTACTGTTTTTTCATACTTTTTAAGAACACAGTATATATATGTAATTGAAATGAAAGCTTCATGAAAAAACACTTACCTTTGCTGTAGGCAGTACACTCTGATATTGTCTTTCCTCTTTTATTAAAGGTGAATGTTGACCCACTAAATTGATTTTGCAATCCACTAATGGGGTTTAATCTGCAACTTGAAAAACATTTGTTTGTATTACTCTAGCCCAAGCCATCATTATCAATTTTTCCCTCTTTACTAGAGCATTTCCTGTCAGCATTCAAACCTGCTTTAGTTATCCATCTTAAAAAATCCCTTGTTCCCGCATTCATGCCTGCCTATTGCTCCATTTCTGCTTTCCATCACAAGAAAACTTCTTAGAAGTGTTGTTTATCCTCTGATTCTCCCAGTCGTTCTGTTGGGCTTTCATCCTCACCAGTCTGCAGAAATCGGGCTTGTGAGGATCGCCTGAATCCTGCATCTTGTCAAATCCAAAAGTTGATTTTCTGGCACCAACTTTCTTTTGTTGTTGTTGATTGATTGGTTGTTTTATTGATTATAATAAACTTTAAGAGAATACCTTCTAATTTCAAAAATTATATTCCATTGTTTACTGACTTAAATATAATGCTTTTAGTACCACTGCAAGTTGGTTAAAAAACAATATTTTGAGATTACATTTTCCTGTAACTTAATATGTCTTTACATAGAACACTGGCTGGAAACCAGAGCAGAAAATGAACAAGAAAACTAAAGACGTGTTTAAATAACAGAAATACCATCAGTATTTATTATGGTAGATTATAGAAAGAAGGTTTAATTTTTGTGTATGCAGTTAGGCACTGACGGAGGCATTTAGACACCATTGATTATAAAGTGCATTAAATATAAATTTTGACTTCCTTCAAAGGAACAATTCAGTAAAACCTAAGTTTCTTTCTTGGAATCCATCAGTTCAGGAACATTCGTAGGTGAACACTCGTTAAGTACTAATAACAGTCTTTTATTACTTATACTCCTGCAGTAGTAACAGCAACATATTGAATTTGCATATATCACATTTTATCCAAGGACCTCAAAGTCATTGTATCAAGCAATGGGGTATTGGAAGCTCAAGATTCCATAGCATATTGTCTGCTTTCTTATGGCATGGGGTGATAGAGTCTCAACAGTGGAACTAAAATAAAAGTTCAAAAAGACAAGCCTAAAGATCTTATGGTTTGTGATTTTTTTGAATTTCCAAATTTGCCACTTGTATCCTACCATACCTACAACAATGACTATAGGTAAAAATGGTTTTTTGCTATGAAAATGTTTTTTTTTTGTAATTTTTATTTAATTTTTATTTTATTCAGGTCATATTGGTTTATAACATTGTGTAATTTCAGGTGTACATTATTATATATCAGTTTCTTTATAGACTGCATCGTGCTCACCACCAATAGTCTAGTTTTTATCTGTCATCATACATATATGCCCCTTTACTCCTTTCGCCCACCCCTCCACCCTCACTCCCTTCCCCTTTGGTAACCACTGATCTCTTCTCTTTATCCATGTGTTTATTTATCTTCCACATATGAGTGAAATCATGTGATTTTTGTCTTTCTCTGTGTGGTTTATTTCAGTTAACATAGTACGCTCAAGGTCCATCTGTGTTGTTGCAAATGGGACGATTTTGTCTTTTTTTATGGCTGGCCTCAACTTTCTTGATCTCTTAGCAGCAATTGATACAGAAGCTCTAGAGACTCTTGGCTTTGTGACATGCTCTCCTGGATTTCCTCCTACATCAAAGACTACTTTTCAGTCTCCTGTCCTGGCTCCTCCTTCCTCTCTTGCTTGGCTTCTAAATCTCGTGGCATCTTAGGGCTTGGTCCTGGGACCCTTTCTCTCCACACTCTCTCCCTTGGTCATTTTACCCATCTATCTGCTGATGATTCTCAAAAGTATATTTCTAGCCCTTTTCTCTCATCATCCATCCAGTTGTTTATACCAAAAATCTAGCCCTCTTTCCTCACGCCTAGATCCAGTCCATCAGCCAGTCCTGTCATCTCCACCTTCAGAATATATTTTGAATGTAGTTACTTTTCACCATCTCCACTGCTGACTTTGTAGTCCATCTTCTCTGGTGTGAGTTAAGCAATAGCCTTTGGCTTCCATTCCCCACCCCCCTTCTATTCTCCACACAGCAGCCAGAGTGAGCTTAAAATATTAATTAGATCAAGGTACTCCATGTGTAAAACACTTCATTGGCTTTCTGCTGTACTTAGAGGAAATCCATATTCCTTACTGGGCCCTTTAAGATTCCGTATAACCTCACCTACTCACCAGTCTTAACTCTTGCCACTGTCCCCATCCCCCAAACACACACACTTTCCACTGGCAGTCAGGTAGTGTTTGTAACCTTCCAAGCCCTTTCCTGCCTCAGGACCTTTGCATTGCTATTCCTTCTGCCTGGTAGACGTTTCCCCCTGTCGTGCACCTCTCTTATCCTTTTGATAGCTCAGGTTGAGTGCCCCTTTTCATGAAGTTGCTTTTCGTTTTCAGTCAATCCAAAATAATCCTCCTTTTTGTCTCTCATAGCACCTTGGTTTACTTTTCCCTTGAGTAATCACAAGTTGTAATAATAGGTATTTGTGTACTTTTTTAGAGCCTTGTCTCCCTCATGGGAGTGTAAGTTACATGAAGGCAGGGATCAGTGTCTTCACCTAGTGCTTAGCACTGCATCTGGCACATAGTAGGCATTCAGCAAATACTTGCTCAATGAAGTAATGTAACAATACTTCATTAATTTAGTGAATATAAATTAATTCACTAGCTTCCTAATTGCTGGGCATATAGACTTTCTGATTTTCCTAATAGTTTGAATAGTTTGAAATAGTTTGAATCAAGAGTTTTTTCAAGAGTTTTTTCCTCTGTAGCAGCCTGTTCACTTCTCCCAAGGGGTCAATGACTTATTGAAACCAATCAAGAATTTTGCAGAGCCAGCCCTGATGGCCTAGTGGTTAAAGTTCAGCGCTCTCACCGCTTTGGCGGCCCAGGTTCATTTCCCGGTCTCGGAACCACACCACCTGTCAGTTGCCATCCTGTAGTGGTGGCTCACATAGGAGAACTAGAAGGACTTACAACTAGGATACACAACCATGCCCTAGGGCTTTGGGGAGGAAAAAAAAAGAGGAAGATTAGCAATAGATGTTAGCTCAGGGCTAATCTTTCTCACAAAAAACAAACAAACAAAAAAACAAAACCACCAAAAACTAGTGCTCCATAGAAAAATAAATAATAATTTTAAAAAAAGAATTTGTCAGCCAGCAGTTTATGGGAAAAGGAGGTTTTCTGAGGTAGGCACGTGGTTTGGGAGTGGAAGGGCCCCTGAAATGGAAAGGTCCAAGGCCTAACTTCTTTTTTTGTGTGTGTGAGGAAGATCCCCTGAGCTAGCATCCATGCCCATCCTCCTCTTTTTGCTGAGGAAGACTGGCCCTGAGCTAACATCCGTGCCCATCTTCCTCCACTGTGTGGGACACCGCCACAGCATGGCCTGACAAGCAGTGTGTTGGTGCATGTCCAGGATCCGAACCTGGGCCACCAGCAGTGGAGTGTGCGCACTTAACTGCTATGCTGTGGGGCCGGCCCAGGCCTAACTTCTAGTTCCCGCCTGGCCTCCAGCATGAGTGGTGACTTCTCTGGCAGTGTGGTGCTTAGGATTTTTATCAGAATCCTGAGTCTGTGCGAGGGCAAATATATTGTACCTCCATCAGGCACTCCTAGGACCTGGAGTGACAAGGATTGGATGGAAAATTCCCCTGAGTTTTCACTACGTTTTCTTCAATCACTGAGTAAATACCTACTGAATGAATAATACATATAGACATACACTAGAGATTTTTTAAAGGTGAGGAATATTTATGCTTTATTTGGTTGGATGATAGAACTTAAAAACTTTTTGACCATCATTTGGGAACTTATTTTCCTCAGGTAAAAGGATACAAAACATTCATAGCAAAATTAAATATTTCTATATATAAGGTATTTGCTATTTGGCTAACTTTGTCTAATGCCTTGGGATTATTTATATTTCTAGAAAGCTTTGTGTTCACTCTTTTATTTTTTTTGTGTGTGTGTGAGGAAGACTGGCCCTGAGCTAACATCTGTTGCCAATCTTCCTCTTTTTTGCTTGAGGAAGATTGTCCCTGAGCTGACATCTGTGGCACTCTTCCTCTATTTTGTATGTGGGATGCCGCCACAGCATGACTTGATGAGCGGTGTGTATGTCCGTGCCTGGGATCCGAACCCACGAACCCTGGGCTGCTGAAGCAGAGCATGCAAACTTAACTACTATGCCACCAGGCTGGCCCCCACTCTTTTATTCTTGAACTTAATATACATCGTTAGCGAAAATGAACTCTATTTATCTTCTGTATCATCTTTTTGAGCTAGGGTCAGAATTTCCTTCATTTTACAGCTGGAAATACTGAGATTTAGAGAAGTTAGCTAATAGGTCTTCCAACAATTCAGTAACAGGACTAGAAAGAGAATACTTGCTTACTCTCTCCCAAGAGAAGGCTGTAGGTTAAATTGTTTGTTGACTTTGAAAGCTACTCAGTTTTCTTGTACCAGAGTTTAGTTTTTCAGAACATGACTTGAATCAATAACGTAGGTTGAACATAGAAGAATTTGAGCAATCCTGTCCGTTAGTGCATTTGTAAGAGTTAACTGTGTGGCAATTAGTAGACACTGTTTGCATGGGCTTTTTTGTGTATGTGTGTACTTCTAAGGAAAGTCTGTCAATAGATCATTTTGTTCTGTTTATTCAGAATTCAGTTTTCCAAAGTAGTTGCTTACATCCATTAAGTTGACTTAGCAAGTTAAGCAAATTTTACAGATTAAATTTCAAATAGCAAGTCAACTTCAGTCAACTAATTCATTGCTTAAGGAAATTAGGTGATTACCTGCCTATAAGTAGATTCAGGCAGTCTTTAAAATTCACTTGAAATACTTGCTTTAAACACCTGTGAATAAAATCAGTACTATTCGAAGTCCTCCAGGAGAATGTGCAGTTTTGTGTAGGTAGGCAGTTTCTAGAAGTCTGAATGCTTGTGAGTATATTACGTAATACTAAAGTGTTAGCTGTAGAGCAGACAGTTCCTGCTCAGTAGCTATCAACAGCTTGTAAATATATAATTGACAGATGTGTCAACTGACGGATTCTAGTAACCGTAAAAAAAATTGGAAGAAAATGCATCTTATGTCCTCAAATGTTAAATGTCTTTTTTTTAACTTTATGGAATTCTTTAGTTTTATATTTCCATTTTTCTCAACTTTTTAGCTTGAAAAATTTCAAACCCATGGAACAGTTGCAAAAAGAACACCACAAGTACCTTTATACCCTTTACCTAGAGTCACTATTTGTTAACATTTTGATGTATTTGCCTTATCTCTTTTACATGTGTGCGTGTTCTCTCTCCACACACACACACAGACACACACACACACACACACAGACACACACACACTCTTCACTGAACCATTTGAGAGTTGTAGATATCATGTCATTTACCCAATCCCAAAAACTCATTCTCTTATGTAACTATATCACACCCAGGGAATTTAGTGCTGATATAATCACTATTATTAAAATACAACTTACATTCAAATTTCCCCAGTTGTCCCAATAATGTCATTCTAGCTAGATTTTTCTTTTCCTGATTGGGGATCTAGTCAAGAATCACACATTGGGGCCAGCCCCGTGGCATAGCGGTTAAGTGCGCGCGCTCCACTGTTGCCAGCCCCGGTTTGGATCCCGGGCGCGCACTGACGCACCACTTGTCAAGCCATACTGTGGTGGCGTCCCATATAAAGTAGAGGAAGATAGGCACAGATGTTAGCCCAGGGCCAGTCTTACTCAACAAAAAGAGGAGGATTGGCATGGATGTTAGCTCAGGGCTGATTTTCCTCACACACAAAAAAAGAATCACACGTTGTGTTTAGTTGTCATGTTTCTTTAAATCTCTTTTACTCTAGGAACAGTTTCCTAGCCTCTTTTTGTGACGTTGGCATTGTAACAAATAACATTGATATTTGAAGAATCTAGACTGGTTGTTATGAAGTATGTTTCTCAATTTGGATTTGTCTGATTATGTCCTCATGACTAGCTTCCAATTAAACATTTTTTGACAGGATTGCTGTAAGGGATATGTCTTTCTCAGTGCATCACGTCATTATTGGTGCTGTTAAATTGGGTAACTTGATTAAGTTTGATGTCTGTCAGATCTCGCCATATCCTCTTCCCAACGACCTGCCACTTAGTGGTGGTTACAGTAAGTTCTTCAGGATAAAAACTGCCTTTAAAAAAAAAAAATTTCCCAATACGCAGTTCATTTAGGACTTCGTAAAAGGTGGATACTATACTCATTGACATTTTACTGGGTAAAGGAAGGCCTAGCATATATTGGCATTTACTCCGTTAGTATTTGGCTGGGTAATAGAAATTATTTATCTTCCTAATAAAAGAATCAGTGAATAAATCAGCTTCTGCCAGTCAGAGTCTGCAAGATGCAGTACCTGTTTAAACATCCATTGTTCTCCTGGTCACAAAACAGGTTCATTAAAATACCCATGAAAGAGAGTTTCCCTCCTTTTTTGTATATTGAGTCTAGAAAAGGCAGATGATGTTCTTTGGATTCTTGCATTAAGAATATTGGCTTGGGCAGTGGGGCAATAACTTGGAAGAGCCAAGGACAGATTTCCCAGGGCATGGAATATTCTGCATGACAGAGGAGGGAGGATGATTTGGAAATGAACTTGTAGCAATGGCGCCTGGGATGGCTCCATTGGTCTTGAGGAAAAATAACATTGGTATTTTTCCCTAGTCTGTTTCAGGAAGAGATGTCTTTGTTGCCTTGTGTTTTAGGGCACACAGGGAGTTGTAACTCAGTGTCAAGCAAAGACAGGAGGAAGCCTTGTAGGCTGACTTCCTGATTAAGTAGGCAAAGATGACGTGTGGTTTGATTTGTCATTTTCAATTTTAAATGAACCATATCACATACACTAATTATGCATTATCCTTCCTGTGTTAGGTTGCTTTTAAATGTGATATCCTTTGTAACCTGAGTGCAGCTGTGGTCATTTGGGCAAAGCAGCGCTTTTGTGAAATCCTAGCTGTTTGTTGAATAACTAGTAGCATTTGGCAATCTTCACATGATGATTTGATTGCAGTGCTGACGTCACTGTGCTGATGACCTAGGACCTAGGTCGGATCCTTGTGTTAACCACCTGCTAGTTTTGCTTTATTTACTGACTGGGGAAATCATCCATCTATTTGGCCCACGTTTTTGAAATTTTGTGTTAGCATTTTCATTATATAGCCCTACTCCTGGTCTAAGAACATACAGTAGTCTTTGTTGTACATTATGTCAAGTCCAAACTTCTGCCTGAATTTTTAGGATTCTGCATTACCAGTTTCCACTTGTCCAATCCAATCTCATTTTTCACAATTCCATAGTTATCTTCCACTTCAGTTAGGCTTCTTACTGTGTGATCTAAAGCAAGTTTTTTTAATCTCTGAGCTTCAGTTTCATCATCTATAAAGAAGGAATCATAATAGCTCCTATATTACAGTGTTTTTAATAAGAATTAAGAGAGACGATATCTTTTAAAAATAATAGCCTCTATTTAGGGAAATCTTAATAAGTACTGAGAACTGTGCTACACTTTTAAAATGTGTTGTCTCATTTCATCCTCATAACAGTTGTATGAGGTAGGAAGAGGTTGTGGTGGTGGTAGTAGCACAGGTGGTGGTGATAATAGATGGCATTTATTGAGCACTTACTGTGTTCCAGGTACTTGACATGTTTAGTTTAATCCTGTAAACAATCTTACAAGGTGGGTACTGTAATTGCCATTTTATAGAGAAGGAAATGTAAGCATAGAGACATTAAATAACTTGCCCAAATTCACATAGCTAATGTATGTACGGTGGAGCTGGGTTTAGAATCCAGGCTACACTTCTAGGTACTAGTTTAGCCCCATTTTTTGTTTTAGATGGGGAAGCTTGCGGGGAGGGCGGGTAATTAACTCACTAAAACTCACACACCTTGTAAGTGGCAGAGCTGGAATATGAACCCAGATTTGTCTGATTTCAAAACTGTGTTCTTAATTACCACACTATACTGCCTCCAAACTACTAAAAGCAATAGATCCTTTCTGCTGTGATATTGTAGAATGGATCAGAAGTCACATTACTGTACTCATTCATAGATGAAAGATGACATTTTGCCTTGATTGGCTTTTACATAGGGTACCAGGCTTTTGAGCACTGCTTGACACATGAACTCTCCCTGTTGAATTGATATAGAAGATGAACACCTTTGTCATTTGGTGGATATCTGGCAGGATTCCTGACGTTGCTGTAATTCCCAGTGATGATGTTAGTGTTAAGGATCCCATTTCTGGTGATTTAGCAGGCAGACTTGGCTGTCCATGTCAGTAGCTAGTGGGAGGCAGATGGTGCTGGGGAGAGGACATGGTTGTGGGGTGAGACCACTCTGTTTCTCCAGTTAATTCTAGCACCCTCACTCTGTTTATTGACACCCCCCATCCCCTGTGGTTTTGCCCCAGTGATGTCTGACTTCTCTTCTGTCTTCATAGATTACTGGTAAGTATAGTATTTTAATCACCTATCTGATGATGGATGTGTGATATGCAATGGCCGTAAAAAGGAAAGTTTCCTCTGAAATCGTCCATTGCCAGCTAAACCAGTAAGACTTAGGACATTTCTCAGTTTTAGGTTGTAGTCCCTAAATTCCTGAACTGGATTACTGAATCTTGACAGAGGAATTATTTTACAGATATTTAATTCACTCAAAGGGATGTGGGCTCACACTAATGATAATTTGCTTTTCTTTTGCAGGAAGGATGCCAATTCTGCACTGCTCAGTAACTACGAGGTAAATAGCTTTGAAGTGGACTATTGTCTTTTCCTCTCTGATAGTTTGCCCTTTGCTTCTGAAGATTATTGAATTAGTTTTGGTTACAAGTGACTGAATTCATTTGGATTTTCCACTTTAAAATAGGACAAATGGCACCATCTGGTGGACCTTGGAATATTCTGTGCTTGGTAAATTATACACAAGAATTCAGGGAAGCTGAAAAACTTTAATTTACAGTAGGCAGCCTTCCCCAAATCCCAAAGATTTTAGATCTTCATTTGGGATGCCTTCATGAGATGGAAGCATCTATTTTGGAACTGTTTCTCTCTGCAGAAGTTTTCTATTAAAGTACTTATGCCTTTTTCTAATTACCATTCTTTACCTATAAAATGCTTTTATATTTATTTTGATCCTCTCAATAGTCTTATAAGTATTAACACTTTCATTTTGAAAATGAGAGGTTAGTTGACTCACTATTATGAATAATTTAGTAGGAACTAACAGATTTGGAATTTTGGGGCTTGAGGGTTAGGTTGCTGGGGAAAGGGAGGAAAGAAGGAAAGAGGTTAGTGAGAGGGGAGCTATAACATTATTTTTGCCTACCTTTTAAATTGCCTGAATCTTGTTTGGTACTAGCGAAACCATCTGATAGGTTAACTCCAGGTGTAGAGAGAACCATTCATACCTTCACTGTTGTCTTTTCATATGCCAAAGTCTAAACTCATGAAGACTTATAGGAGATTTGGGTCTCCACTGTGTGATGTATATAGAAGGTAGTGGAATTAACATAGTTAGCTATATTTGTTTCTTCCTAAAGGTTCATCTTAAATGGTTGCTGCCCATAACAGGAAAGAAATGGTTGCTGGTCAAGCCATTGGCTTTTAGGAACCTCTTTGTCTAGTTCGGAATCTGCTAGGTGTTTGGGTGTTATGTCCACTGTGGAAACGTTGCATTAATTGGGTCTCATGCCACTATTTCTGAAAGGAATGACAGGCAGAGGAGGGGTTGCATTGTGTCTAGTAAGGTCTATGAGCCTATACTTCCCTCAATTCTCTGGTATAATCTCTAAAACAGGAAAGAGCTATCCTCCCCATTCTTCCTTAGTACTACTACACGTAAGTGTCTCCTTTGTGGGGAAAATTTACTTCTAAAGTTCTACAGCATTCTTTCCCTTTTTTTTGTGAACCATATTTTATCACTTGCCTCTTAATTTCTCTTTTACAGAAATAAATTATACTATATTTTCATATTAGAGAAGCAGAATCCTTTTTTAAAAAAAAATATTTATTTTAGGAAAATTTACTTTCAGAAACTCAGTGTATTACTTTTGAGATCAGAGGAGATCAGCAATATTGTGTATATTGATAGGAAACATTTGAAATATTTTTTTTTTTTTTTTTGTGAGGGAGATCAGCCCTGAGCTAACATCCGCGCTAATCCTCCTCTTTTTGCTGAGGAAGACTGGCTCTGAGCTAACATCTATTGCCAATCCTCCTCCTTCCCCCCCCACCCAAAGCCCCAGTAGATAGTTGTATGTCATAGTTGCACATCCTTCTAGTTGCTGTATGTGGGGCAGCCTCAGCATGGCCGGAGAAGCGGTGCGTCGGTGCGCGCCCGGGATCCGAACCCCGGCCGCCAGTAGCGGAGCGCGCGCACTTAACCACTAAGCCACCGGGCCAGCCCATGAAATATTTTAAGTAAACTAATGAATTTGGATTATTTGACTTAGATAAAAGAGCATTTTAAAAATATCAGATGCATCTCATGCTCATATTTGCTCTAATTCAAGAGTTAGGGAGAGGGTTTGTGGGAAGAATAGAAATACTATTTTTCCTTCAAAATCATTGACCTTGGCATAGATATATTTCTCAAATTTATTTATACAAGTGCTTTGTATATCTCTTCCTAGGTGTTCCAGTTGCTGACTGATCTGAAAGAGCAACGTAAAGAAAGTGGAAAGAATAAACACAGTTCTGGGCAACAGAACTTGAATACTATTACCTATGAAGTAAGCCTAGGCTTCTGGAGGGTTTACCTGAACTACCCTTGAGGAGGGTTGGTTTATTCTGCTGATGACTGGCCATCGAATCAAGATTGCCTATTATCTGATTTGAATATTTTTACTATAACCCAGTTTTTATTCTGTTTATAAAAGTGGAAAGCCTTCGGCCAACCACGGGGATCAGCCAACTACAAAATTAATAGTTGTTAACACCACTTGCAAGTCAGGGATCCCCAAGACCACCCTCAGGTTCAATAATGCACTAGAAGTACTCACAGAACTCACTGAAAGCTATTATATTCACAGTTATGGTTTATTACAAGGGAAGAATACAGATTAAAATTGGCCAAGGGAAGAGTCAAATACAGCAGATTCCAGGAGAAATACCAGAGGCAGAGCTTCCATTGTCCTCTTAATGTGGAGTCAGGACACAGTTCTCTCTCAAAATTGTTGTGTGACAATATGCGTAAAATATTGCCAGCCAAGGAAGCTCAGATGAGCTTCGGTGTCCAGAGTTTTTATTGGGGCTCTATTACATAGGCATGATTGAACGATTGATCGCCCATGTAGTTCATCTCAGCCTCCAGGTCAGCTGATACAGTATAACCCAAAGCCCCTACCCTAAGTCACATTGTTAAGACTATCCAGTATGATCTAAGGTCCCAGAAAAAGATACTCCTATTAGATATAACATTCTAAAAGTCTGGAGATTACCTCCCAGAAACTGAGGGCAAAGGCCACACCTTCTTTTTGGGCAAAGCCAAATTATTCATTATACAAAAAGTGATACTTTTTATTGTAGAAAACTTAGTACCAAAAAGCATAAAGAAGAAAGCAAATTCATGCAAATTTATGAAAGTAGTTCATAATGTTGGTATCTAGTTGACATTTTGCTGCGTTCTCTCCCAACCTTATGCTTTGTCCTAAAAGAGGAAAATTTAAGCCATTATATGTGATGTATGATTTTGTCTCTGTCATTTTAATTTATATTTTCTTGCTATATTCTTCCAAGTCCAGTTTTGTCTCTAAGAGGATTTGGTTTTAATCATGTTTATCTTTTGAAGATACTATTAAACTTGAATTAACTTATCATAATCCCTTTTAAGGAAAATGAGAGGTTTAGCTTTTTGTCACCATTCCTCCCCATCCAAGTCTGTTCATGTAATCATGTGTTTAAAACTCTATCATTCGTTTATTCATTCATGTTCTTTTACATTATATAGTTCATCTCTTTCAAAGAAGAAAAAAACATTTGTTGGTAATTAGTTTTATAACCAAATTTCAAACTATCAAGTGCTTTTAACTACACAATCAGTTTAAGCTCACTGCCAGTCCTTAAGCTCTTGCTTTCAATTCATAGTGCCTTAAGGAGAGTTATTGTGGTGGTAAATGTTTTGAGACCTCTTATTTTACTTTTTTGTGAGGAGATCAGCCATGTGCTAACATCTCCCAATCCTCCATTTTTTGCTGAGGAAGACTGGCCCTGGGCTAACATCCGTGCATATCTTCCTCTATTTTATATAGGATGCCGCCACAGCATGGCTTGCTAAGCAGCGTGACGGTGCGCACCTGGGATCCGAACCTGCAAACCCCGGGCTGCTGCAGCGGAATGTGCGCACTTAACCTCTTGCACCACCGGGACGGCCCCTGTTTTGAGACTTTTTATACCTCATAATATATTTCTAGTGTTTTTTTTTTTTTTTTGGTGAGGAAGATTGGCCCTAAGCTGCCATCTGTTGCCAATCTTCCTCTTTTTTTTTTTCTTTTTTGCTTGAGGAAGATTGGCCCTGAGCTAACATCTGTGCCAGTCTTCCTACACTTTACATGTGGGTTGCCACCACAGCATGGCTTGATGAGTGGTGTAGGTCTGCGCTCAGCATCCGAACCTGTGAACCTGGGCCACAGAAGTGGAGCACACCAGACTTAACCACTGTGCCACCAGCTGGTCCCGCTAGTGTTCTTAATGTGAATGAGAACTCATCTGAATATGGAGTTCTTGGGTTCAACTTTTATTCTTCAGGGCTCTATAGGCATTACTTGGTCTATTAGTATTTGTTGATATGGAGGAGTCTGAAGCCAGCCTGATTTTTGAATTTTTGAGAGACTCTTTACTTAGATGCTTCAGGCTACTGTTTATTTTTCAGGTTTGAAATTCCTCTCAAATTATGTCTAGGTGGGATTCTCTCTTTTAAAAAAAATAAAAACCTTTTATTTTGAAATAATTTTACTCTTACAAAAGAGTTATAAAAATAGTGCTAAGAGTTCCCGTGTACCCTTTTCCTAGTTTTCCCTAATGTTAACATCTTACCTAACTGGTACAATTATCAAAACTAAGAAATTAACATTGGTACATATTATTAAACTAAACTGAAGATTTTATTTGAATTTCCCCAGTTTTTCCAGTAATGCCCTTTTTCTGTTCAAGGATCCAGTTCAGGACACCATTTTGTATTTAGTTAATATGTATCCTTAATGTCTTCCAATCTGTAATAGGTCCTTAATCTTTCCTTCTCTTCCATGACCTTGAACCTTCTGAAGAGTACTGGTCAGATAGTTTGTAGAATGTCCCTCGATTTTGGTTTGTCTGATGTTTTCTCATGACTAGACTGAAGTTATGGGGCTTTTGGGGAAGAATACCACAGAGATGATGTGCCCTTCTCAGTGCATGATATAGGGTACATGATATCAGTGTCTTATTACTGATGCCATTAACTTTGATCACTTGGTTAAGGTATCTGCCTGGTTTCTCCACTCTAAAGTAACTACTGCTTTTCCATTTCCATATTCTTACAATCATGCTCCTCATAATGATGTTTTGGTCAACTATGGACCGCGTATATGATACTGGTCCCATAAGATTAGTACCATATAGCCTAGGTGTGTAGTAAGCTAAACCATCTAGGTTTGTGTAAATACACTCTATGATGTTTGCACAGTGACAAAATCACCTAACGATGTGTTTCTCAGAATGTATCCCCGTTGTTAAGCGAGCATGACTAGTTAGAAAGGAGTCACCAAGTCCTGCCCACATTCAAGGGGAAGAGGATTAGGGTTCACCTCTTGAAGAGAAGGATAGCAAAGAATTTGAGGACATATGTTAAAACCACCATAGTAATTAATCAATATTTTGGGGATGATGCTTTGAGGCTCTGCAAATATCGTACTTCTCCTTAAGCCTGTGCCCATTTTAGCATTCATTGGTAAGTCATTCCTGCAGTAATTATTACTATGGTGCAATTGCCTAATGGTGATTTATTTCCCTCATTCCTTCTACTTTAATAATTAGAATTCTTCTGTAAGAAAGGGTTGTTCCTTCTCATCCATTTATTTATTTATTCAGTCGTTTATATCCATATGGACTCATGGCTAGTTATTTTATTCTTGGGGTTCCCTGTCTTTAAAAAAATTATCTGAAATATGTTAACACAATTGTCAGATTGGATTTTTTCTTGCTTTTTTAAGATCAGAAAAGTTTTCTTCTAAAATTTCATTATTTTTCCTGTTTTAGCTATTGGTTTTCTTTTTGAGGAACTCGTATTATATGAAGATTGATTCTCCTGAAGGCATTTGTTTCATAGAAGATTTTTGAAACAAATTTTTAGAATATTAAATTATAGCCATTGCCTTCTCTTTTTCTCATTCAGTGTTCTTTATCTTATGTTTGCTTTTTTCTTTTTTTTTTTTCTTTTTGTAGACATTAAAATACATATCAAAAACACCATGCAGGCACCAGAGCCCTGAGATTGTTAGAGAATTTCTCACAGCAATGAAAAGCCACAAATTGACCAAGTAAGTAAAAATTATCTTAAGTAGGAAAAGAATGACACATAATGAAAATGATAGCTTATAAAAACCATCCTCAGCAACTGTGTATTTATATTTAGTTGGAGTTTGAATTATAATTAACACACAATGCTCTTTTAAAGTAGGATCATGATATTGTAGATGAGACAGTTGAGACTTAGACATAGGGATCCTTCTAGAGCCAGGAACAGAACTTAGTGGGTTTTTTAAATCTCAAAATATTTTTTTGAGTCCCAGTTCTATGACCTGTCCCATCACCCCCTTGCAGCATTCAGACCAAATTAGTTGAAAAATGAGGTTCACAAATTAAAGTGCTTTTTATAAAGTTGATCACTTAAGTCATTTGACATTTGTGTTTGCTTGGGGCGAAAATGGCTTGATAATATTCTATCTGCTCTTCTAGTGCCTGATGACTTTCTTGAATAAGTTAAGCTTGTAGAATTAAAAACATCATTAAGAATTAGATCAGGAGTTTACATGAGAAGAAAACTAGCCCTGGTCTTTTAGAATTAATTCCAGAGCTGATAAATCCCAAAAGCTTTTGTCATTTCATTCAGGATAATCAATAATTTTCTTTTGGAGGAACCATTTGGTGTTATTTCAGGCACCCAGTTGATACACTATCAGTAAACTAAGTGCACTTCTCCCCTTGCCTCTCTTCTCCAAATGAACTCTGAAGACAAACATCTTTCAAATGTGTTATCTGTGTGTGTGTGTGTGTGTGTGTATGTATATATTTTGTTTTAGTATTATTTTTAAAATTTATTTATTTATCTTTGGTGAGGAAGATGAGCCCTAAGCTAACATCTGTTGCCAATCCTCCTCTTTTTGCTGAGAAAGATTGGCCCTGGGCTAACATCTGTGCCCATCTCCCTCTACTTTATATGTGGGACCCCTGCCATAGCATGGCTTGAGAAGCAGTGCATACATTGCGCCCGGGATCTGAACCTGCAAACCCCGGGCCACCGAAGTGGAGTGCACAAACTTAACCATTGTGCCACCGAGCCAGCCCTTGTTTTATTTATTTATTTTTTTTTTAAATTTTTTTTATTTTTTATTTATTTTTTTTTATTGATGTTTTAATGGTTTCTAACATTGTGAAATTTTGGGTTGTACATTTTTGTTTGTCCATCACCCCATATATGACTCCCTTCACCCCTTGTGCCCACCCCCCACCCCCACTGCCCGGGTAACCACAGTCCAGTTTTCTCTGTCCATGTGTTGGTTTATATTCCACATATGAGTGAGATCATACAGTGTTTGTCTTTCTCTTTCTGGCTTATTTCACTTAACATAATACGCTCCAGGCCCATCCATGTTGTTGCAAATGGGACGATTTTGTCTTTTTTTATGGCTGAGTAGTATTCCATTGTATATATATACCACATTTTCTTAATCCAATCGTCAGTCGAGGGACACTTAGGTTGCTTCCACTTCTTGGCTATGGTGAATAATGCTGCAATGAACATAGAGGTGCATAAGCCTCTTTGGATTGTTGATTTCAGGTGCGTTGGATAGATTCCCAGTAGTGGGATGGCTGGATCATAGGGCATCTCTATTTTTAATTCTTTGAGGAATCTCCATACCATTTTCCATAGAGGCTGCACCAATTTGCATTCCCACCAGCTGTGTATGAGGGTTCCTGTTTCTCCACATCCTCTCCAACATTTGTTGTTTTTTGTCTTGGTGATTATAGCCATTCTAACAGGCGTGAGGTGGTATCTTAGTGTTGTTTTGATTTGCATTTCCCTGATGATTAGTGATGTTGAGCATCTTTTCATGTGCCTATTGGCCATCTGTATATCTTCCTTGGAGAAGTGTCTGTTCATTTCCTCTGCCCATTTTTTGATCGGGTTGTTTGTTTTTTTGTTGTTCAATTGTGTGAGTTCTTTATATATTATGGAGATCAACCCCTTGTCAGATGTATGTTTTGCAAATATTCTCTCCCAGCTGGTTGGTTGGTTGTTCATCTTGATTCTGGTTTCATTTGTCTTATAAAAGCTCTTTAATCTGATAAAGTCCCACTTGTTTATTTTTTCTTTAGTTTCCCTAGTCTGGGTAGGCATGTCATCCGAAAAGATTCCTTTAAAACCAATGTCAAATAGTGTGTTGCCTATATTTTCTTCTATGAGTTTTATAGTTTCAGGTCTCACCTTCAGGTCTTTGATCCATTTTGAGTTAATTTTTGTGAATGGCGATAGCACATGGTCCACTTTCATTCTTTTGCATGTGGCTGTCCAGTTTTCCCAACACCATTTATTGAAGAGACTTTCCTTTCTCCATTGCATGTTCTTAGCACCTTTGTCGAAAATTAGCTGTCCATATATGTGTGGTTTTATTTCTGGGCTTTCAATTCTGTTCCATTGATCTGTGTGTCTGTTTTTGTACCAGTACCATGCTGTTTTGATTACTATTGCTTTGTAGTATGTTTTGAAGTCAGGAACTGTGATGCCTCCTGCTTTGTTCTTTTTCTTTAGGATTTCTTTAGCTATTCGGGGTCTTTTGTTGCCCCATATAAATTTTAGTATTCTTTTTTCTATTTCTGTGAAGAATGTCATTGGGATTCTGATTGGGATTGCATTGAATCTGTAGATTGCTTTAGGTAATATAGACATTTTAACTATGTTTATTCTTCCAATCCACATGCATGGGATATCTTTCCATTTCTTTATGTCATCGTGGATTTCCCTCAATAATGTCTTGTAGTTCTCATTGTATAGGTCCTTCACCTCCTTGGTAAGATTTATTCCTAGGTATTTTATTCTTTTTGATGGAATTGTAAATGGTATTATCTTTTTGAGCTCTCTTTCTGTTAGTTCATTTTTAGCATATAGAAATGCAACTGATTTTTGTAGATTGATTTTGTACCCTGCAACTTTGCTGTAGTTGTTGATTGTTTCTAACAGTTTTCCAACAGATTCTTTAGGGTTTTCTATATATACAATCATGTCATCTGCAAATAGTGAGAGTTTCACTTCTTTGCCCTTGTTTTATTTTTAATTGTGGTAAAATACACAGAACATAAAATATACCATCTTAAATTTCTAAGTGTACAGTTCATTAGTGTTAAATATATTCACATTGTTGTGCAGCCGATATCCAGAACTTTTTAATCTTGTGAAACTGAAACTCTGTACCAATTAAACAACTCCCCATGTCCCCCTCACTCTAGCCCTGACAACTATCATTCTATTTTCTGTTTCTATGAAATTGACTACTCTAGATACCTCATAAAAGTGGAATCATAGAGTATTTGTGTTTTTTAAAATATCTGATTGTTGCTTAATGATTTTTTGTTTCACCATTTTAACCAATTTTAAGTGTGCAATTCAGTGACATTAGGTACATTCACATTGTTGTAGTACAGCCATCACTGCTATCCATCCACAGAATATTTTCCATCTTGCAAAACTGAAACTCTGTACCCATTAAACAATGGCTCTGCATACTTTTCACCCTCTAGCCCCTGGCAACCACCGGTCTGCTTTCTGTTTCATGAATTTGACAACTCTAAATACCTCATATGAGGAAATCATATAGTATTTGTCTTTTTGTGACTGTCTTATTTCATTTAGCATAATGTCTTCAAGGTTGATCCATGTTGTAGCATGTGTCAGATTTTCCTTCCTTTTGAAGGCTGCACAGTATTCCATTTTATTTTATACCACATTTTGTTTATCCATTTATTTGTCGATGTATACTTGGATTGCTTGCACCCTTTGGCTATTGTGAATAGATGCTGCTATGAACATGAGTATACAAATATCTCTATGAGACTTGTGTTCAGTTTTTTTGAGTGTATACCTAGAAGTCAAACTGCTGGATTATACAATAATTCTATTTTTAATATTTTAAATAACTGCCATACTGTTTTCCATAATAGCTGCACCATTTTACATTCCCACAAGCACTTTGTGAGGGTTCCAGTTTCTCCACATCTTCGTCAACACTTGTTATTTTCTGGTTTTTTGATGATAGCCATCTTAATAGATGTGAAATGGTATCTCATTGTGGTTTTGTTTTGCATTTCCCTAATGATGGGTGATGTTGAGCATCTTTTCATGTGCTTATTGGCCATTTGTAATCTTAATTGGAGAAATATCAATTCAAAATTCTTTCCCCATTTTTGAATTGGGTTGTTTCTTTTTTCATGTTGAGTTTTAGGAGTCTTCTGTATGTTCTGGATCTTAACCCATTATCAGCTATATAATTTGCAAATATTTTCTCCCATTCTGTAAGTTGCCTTTTCACTCTCTTGATAGTGTCCTTTGACGCACAAAAATTTTTAATTTTGAAGTCCAGTTTGTCTATTTTCCTTTTGTTCCCTGTGCCTTTGGTGTCATATCCAAGAAATCGCTGTCAAATCCAATGTCACGAAGCTTTTTCCTTATGTTTTCTTCTAAGAGTTTTATACTTTTATCTCTTATGTTTAGGTGTTAGATCCATTTTGAATTAATTTTTGTGTGTGGTGGAAAGTAAGGATCCACCTTTATTTTTTTTTTGTGGATATCCAGTTTTCCTGGCACCAATTGTTGAAAAGGTTGTCCTTACCCATTGAACAGTCTTGGCCCTCTTGTTGAAAATCATTTGACCACATACTCGAGGGTTTATTTCTGGGTTCTCTATTCCCATGGGTCTATGTGTCTTTGTTTATGCCAGTATTACACTGTTTTGATTACTGTAGCTTTGTAGTAAGTTTTGAAATCAGGAAGTGTGAGACCTCCAACTTTGTTCTTCAAGGTTGTTTAGGCCATTTAGGGTCTCTTGGGATTCCATATGAATTTTAGGATAGATTTTTCTTTTTCTTTTTTTACATTTATTTATTTTATTTTATTTTTTGTTTGTTTATGGCAGTAACATTGGTTTATAACATTGTATAAATTTCAGGTGTACATCATTGTACTTCTGTTTCTGCATGGATTACATCATGTTCTCATGTTCACCACCCAAATACTAATTACAGTCCATCACCACACACATGTGCCTAATCATCCCTTTTGCCATCCTCCCTCCCCGCTTCCCCTGTGGTAACCACCAATCAATCTCTGTCTCTATGTGTTTGTTTGTTGTTGTTATTATCTGCTACTTAATGAGTGAGATCATATGGTATTTGACCTTCTCCCTCTGACTTATTTCACTTTGCATAATACCCTCAGTGTCCATCCATGTTGTCACAAATGGCTGGATTTCATCGTTTCTTATGGCTGAGTAGTATTCCATCGTGTATATATACCACATCTTCTTTATCCAGTCGTCCCTTGATGGGCACTTAAGTTGCTTCCAAGTCTTGGCCATTGTGAATAACGCTGCAGTGAACACAGGGGTGCATGTATCTTTGCGTACTGGTGTTTTCACGTTGTTTGGATAAATACCCAGCAGTGGAATAGCTGGATCGTGTGGTAGTTCTATCCTCAGTTTTTGAGGAATCTCCATACTGTTTTCCATAGTGGCTGCACCAGTTTGCGCTCCCACCAGCATTGTATGCGAGTTCCCTTCTCTCCACATCCTCTCCAACACATGTTGTTTCCTGTCTTGTTAATTATAGCCATTCTGACGGCCGTGAGGTATATCTCATTGTAGTTTTGATTTGCATTTCCCTGATAGTTAATGAAGTTGAACATCTTTTCATGTGCCTGTTGGCCATCTGTATATCTTCTTTGGAGAAATGTCTGTTCAGGTCTTTTGCCCATTTTTTAATTGGGTTGTTAGTTTTTTTGTTGTTGAGATGTATGAGTTCTTTATATATATATTTTGGAGATTAACCCTTATCAGATATATTGTTTGCAAATATCTTCTCCCAATTGTTAGCTTGTCTTTTCATTTCGTTGGCGGTTTTCCTTTGCTGTGCAGAAGCTTTTTAGTTTGATGTAGTCCCCTTTGTTTATTTTTTCTATTGTTTTTCTTGCCCAGTCAGACATGGTGCTTGAAAATATGTTGCTAAGACTGATGTGGAAGAGCATACTGCCTGTGTTTTCTTCTAGAAGTTTCAGTTTCAGGTCTTACATTCAAGTCTTTAATCCATTTTGAGTTAATTTTTGTGTATGGTATAAGGTGATGGTCTACTCTCACTTTTTCGCATGTGGCTGTCCAGTTTTCCCAGCATCATTTGTTGAAGAGACTTTCCTTTCTCCATTGTAGGTTCTTGGCTCCTTTGTCAAAGATTAGCTGTCCATAGGATGGATTTTTCAATTTCTGCAAAAAATGCTATTGGGATTTTGATGGGGATTGCATTGAATCTTTAGATTATTTTGGATAGTACTGACATCTTAACAATGTTAGATCTTCCAATCCATGAAAACTGGATAATTTCTATTTATTTGTGTCTTTAATTTCTTTCACAATGTTTTGTAGTTTTCAATATATGAGTCTTTCACCTCCTTGGTTAAGTTTAGTCCTTAAGTATTTTATTCTTTTCAATGCTATTGTAAATGGAATTGCTTTCTTAATTTCTTTTTTAGATTATTCATTGTTAGTGTATAGAAACACAACTCTTGTGTGTTAATTTTGTGTCCTGTAACTTTGCTAAAATTGTTTGTTCGTCCTGACAGTTTTTTCTGTGGAATTTTAAGATTTTTTCTACATACATATCATGCTGTCTTGAACAGAGGTAATTTTACTGCTTCCTTTCCAAATTGGATGCCTTTTATTTCTTTTTCTTGTCTAATTGCTCTGGCTAGGACTTTCATTACTATGTTGAATAAAACTCGTGAAATCAGGCATCTTTGTCTTGTTACTGACCTTAGAGGAAAAGCTTTCAACGTTTCACCATTGAGTATGATGTTAGCTGTGGGTTTTTCATATATGGTTGAGGTGGTTTGCTTCTATTTCTAGTTTGTTGCATATTTTTATCATGAAAGGGGTTGAATTATGCCACATGCTTTTTCTGCAATTGAGATGATTTATGTGGGATTTTTTTCCCTTCATTTTGTTGATGTGGTGTATTATGTTGATCAGTTTTTGTATGTTGGACCATCCTTGCATTCCATGAATAAATCCCACTTGGTTATCATGTATAATCCTTTAATATGCTAGTATTTTGTTGAGGATTTTGCACCAATATTCATAAGGTATGTTGGTGTATAGTTTTCTTGTAGTGTCTGTGTCTGGCTTTTGTATCTTGGCCTCATAGAATGAGTTAGGAAGTATTCCCTCCTCTTCAATATTTTGGATGAGTTTGAGAAGGATTGGTGTTAATTCTTCTTTAAATGTTTGCTAGAATTCACCTGTGAAACCATCTGGTCCTGGACGTTTCTTTACTCTGAGGTTTTGGACTACTGATTCAGTCTCCTTACTGGTTATAGGTCTGATCAGATTTTCTATTTCTTCATCATTCAGTCTTGGTAAGTTGTGTGTTTCTAGGATCATATGTACATATTTCTGAGGGAAGATTATTTGGACTTGTTACCCAAAGTCATTCTTGTTCTTTGGTATGTTAAAAGCTTTAAGGAGGATTCACTTGAAAAGGTGGGTGGATCACAGAAAATCTTCCTTATTGGAAGCCAGTAAAAATTATACCAAATTGAACCAGGGAAGTTTCATATCTCCACCTTACAATGACAATAACTTCCATTTATTGAGCCCATTTAGTGTTCCATGCATTTAACATTCTCATTTAATTTTAATTTTCACAACAACCTAGTGGACTGCTGCTGCTATATAGACTCTACTGCAAATGAGGATATCTGTTTTGAGTTCATTACTTTAGGTTTCTAGCTTAACTTTTCGCTTTTTGGCTCTCTTTGCTTTTGACTCCTGAATGATAAAGCACTGTTATTCTACCCGTTGTGATGAAATCATTTCATTCCAGCTAACGTAAGTCAATCAATCTGTCACCTCTTTGAGTTATTTTTTCTCCAAACACTTTTAATGGGGTAGAACAAGATGCATGAAAGGTCACTTTGTGAGAGTGCCTAAAGGTGTAGTCAATGCAAATCATTAGTTTAGTCTGAATTTTATTTTTTTTATTGTGAAATTTTTGTTGTACATTATTGTTTATCAGTCACCATATAAGTGCATCCCTCCACTCCTTGTGTCCACCCCCCACCCCTCTAGCCCCTGGTAACCACCAAACAGTTCTATCTGTCTCTGTGTTGGTTTATCTTCCACATATGAGTGAAATCATGCACTGTTTGTCTTTCTCTTTCTCGCTTATTTCACTTAACATAATACCCTCCAGGTGCATCCATGTTGTTGCAAATGGGATGATTTTGTCTTCTTTTATGGCTGAGTAGTATGCCATGGTATATATGTACTACATCTTCTTTATCCAGTAATCAGTCAAGGGACACTTGGCTTGCTTCCATGTCTTAGCTATAGTGAATAATGCTGCGATGAACATAGGGGTGCATAAGCCTCTTTGGATTGTTGATTTCAGATTTGTTGGGTAGATACCCAGTAGTGGGATAGCTGGGTCATAAGGTATTTCTATTTTTAATTTTTTGAGGAATCTCCACACTGTTTTCCATAGAGGCTGCACCAGTTTGCATTCCCACCAACAGTGGATTAGGGTTCCCATTTCTCCACAGCCTCTCCAGTATTCGTTGCTTTTTGTCTTGGTGATTATAGCCATTCTAACAGGTGTAAGGTGATATCTTAGTGTGGTTTTGATTTGCATTTCCCTGATGATTAGTGATGTTGAGCATCTTTTCATGTGCCTAGTGGCCATCTGTATATCTTCTTTGGAGAAGTGTCTGTTCATTTCCTCTGCCCATTTTTTGATGGGGTTGTTTGTTTTTTTGTTATTCAGTTGTGTGAGTTCTTTATATATTATGGAGATTAATCCCTTGTCAGATATATGGTTTGCAGATATTTTTTCCCAGCTGGTGGGTTCCCTATTCATTTTGCTCCTTGTTTCATTTGCCTTGTAGAAGCTCTTTAATCTGATGAAGTCCCACTTGTTTATTCTTTCTTTTGTTTCCCTTGTCTGAGTAGACATGGAATTCACAAAGATCCCTCTATGACTGATGGCGAGTAGTGTACTACCTATATTTTTCTCCAGGAGTTTTATAGTTTCAGGTCTCACCTTCAGTTCTTTGATCCATTTTGAGTTAATTTTTGTGTATGGTGAAAGAAGATGGTCTATTTTCATTCTTTTGCAAGTGGCTATCCAGTTTCCCAGCACCATTTATTGAAGAAACTTTGCTTTCTCCACTGCATGTCCTTAGCTCCTTTGTCAAAGATTAGCTGCCCATACATATGAAGTTTTATTTCTGGACTTTCATTTCTGTTCCATTGATCTATGTGTCTGTTTTTGTACCAGTACCATGCTGTTTTAATTACTGTTGCTTTGTAGTATGTTTTGAAGTCAGGGATTGTGATTCCTCCAGCCTTGTTCTTCTTTTTCAGGATTGCTTTAGCTATTCGTGGTCTTTTGTTGCCCCATATGAACGTTAGTATTCTTTGTTCTATTTCTGTGAAGAAGGTCCTTGGGGTTCTGATGGGGATTGCATTGAATCTGTAGATTGCTTTAGGTAGTATGGACATTTTAACTATGTTTAATCTTCCAATCCAAATGCATGGAATATTTTTCCATTTCTTTATATCATCATTGATTTCACTCAATAATGTCTTATAGTTTTCATTGTATAGGTCTTTCACTTCCTTGGTTAAATTTACTCCTAGAAACTCTTTTTGTTGCAATTGTAAATGGGATGGTCTTCTTGAGTTCTCTTTCTGTTAGTTCGTTGTTGGTGTATAGAAACGCAACTGATTTCTGTACATTGATTTTGTACCCTGCCACTTGGCTGTAGTTGTTGGATTCCTTAGAGTTTTCTATATATAAGATCATGTCATCTGCAAACAGAGTTTCACTTCTTTGTTGCCTATTTGGATTCCTTTCATTCCTTTTTCTTGCCTAATTGCTCTGTCCAGAACCTCCAGTACTGTATTGAATAAGAGTGGTGAGAGTGGGCACCCTTGTCTTGTCCCTGTTTTCAGAGGGATGGCTTTCAGTTTTTCCCCATTGAGTATGATGTTGGCTGTGGGTTTGTCATATATGGCCTTTATTATGTTAAAGGGACTTTCTATACCCATTTTGTTGAAAGTTTTTGTCATAAATGGATGTTGGATCTTGTCAGAAGCCTCTGCATCTACTGAGGTGATCATATGGTTCTTATTCCTTGTTTTGTTAATGTGTGTATCACATTGATTGATTTGCGGACGTTGAACCATTCCTGTGTTCCTGGTGTAAATCCTACTTGATCATGGTGTATGATCTTTTTAATGTATTACTGGATTCAGTTGGCCAATATTTTCTTGAGGATTTTTGCATCTATGCTTATCAGGGATATTGGTCTGTAGTTTTCCTTCTTAGTACTGTCTTTGTCTGGCTTTGGTATCAGGGTGATGCTGGCCTCGTAGAATGTGTTGGGAAGTGTTCCATCTTCCTCTATTTTTTGGAATAGTTTGAGAAGGATAGGTATTAAGTCTTCTTTGAATGTTTGGTAAAATTCTCCAGAGAAGCCGTCTGGTCCTGGACTTTTATTTTTTGGGAGGTTTTTGATTACTGTTTCAATCTCTTTACTTATGATTGGTCTATTCAGGTTCTCTATTCTTGATTCAGTTTTGGGAGGTTGTATGAGTCTAGGAATTTATCCATTTCTTCTAGATTGTCCAATTTGTTGGCATATAGTTTTTCATAGTATTCTCTTATAGTCTTTTGTATTTCTGTGGTATCTGTTGTAATTTCTCCTCTTTCATTTCTAATTTTATTTATTTGAGACTTCTCTCTTTTTTTCTTGGTGAGTCTGGCTAAGGGTTTGTCAATTTTGTTTATCTTCTCAAAGAACCAGCTCTTTTCCTTCATTGATCCTTTCTACTGTTTTTTTAATTTCAATTTCATTTATTTCTGCTCTGATTTTTATTATTTCTCTCCTTCTGCTGACTTTAGGCTTTGTTTGTTCTTATTTTTCTGATTCTGTTAGGCAGTTTGAGGTTGCTTATTTGGGCTTTTTCTTGTTTGTTAAGGTGGGCCTGTATTGCTATGAGTTTCCCTCTCAGGACTGCTTTAGCTGCATCCCATATGAGTTGGTATGGTGTATTTTCATTTTCATTTGTCTCCAGATATGCTTTGATTTCTCCTTTAATTTCATCAGTGATCCATTGGTTGTTTAGTAGCATGTTGTTGAGTCTCCACAGCTTTGTCACTTTCCCAGTTTTTTCCTTGTAGTTGATTTCTAGCTTCATGGCATTATGATCTGAAAAGATGTTTGTTATGATTTCAATCTTCTTAAGTTAATATAAGCATGCCGTGTTTCCCAACACATGGTCTATTCTTTTTTTTTTATAATTTTATTTGTTTATTTATTTTTCCCCCAAAGCCCCAGTAGATAGTTGTATGTCATAGTTGCACATCCTTCTAGTTGCTGTATGTGGGACGCGGCCTCAGCATGGCCGGAGAAGCGGTGTGTCAGTGCGCGCCCAGGGTCCGAACCCGGCCGCCAGCAGCCAAGCGCACGCACTTAACTGCTAAGGCACCGGGCCGGCCCCACATGGTCTATTCTTGAGAGTGTTCCATGTGTGCTTAAGAAGAATGTGTAATCTGCTTTGTTTGGATGGAGTGCTCTGTATATGTCTATTAAGTCCATCTCATCTAGTTTTTCGTTTAGATCCATTATTTCCTTATTTATTTTCTGTCTGGATGATCTGCCCATTGATGAGAGTGGGGTGTTGAGATCCCCTACTATTGTTGTGTTGTTGTTAAGATCTCCTTTTAGGTTTGTTAATAGTTGCTTTATGTACCTTGGTTCTCCTGTATTGGATGCATATATATTTAAAAGTGATATGTCTTCTTGGTGGAGTGTCCCTTTTATCATTATATATGGCCCCTCTTTGTCTCTCATTGCCTGTTTTATCTTGAAGTCAACTTTGTCTGATATAAGTATGGCAACACCTGCTTTCTTTTGTTTGCCATTGGCTTGGAGTATTGTCTTCCATCCTTTCACTCTGAGCCTGTGTTTGTCTTTAGAGCTAAGATGTTTCCTGGAGGCAGCATATTGTTGGGTCTTGTTTTTTAATTCATCCCACCATCTGTGTCTTTTGATTGGAGAGTTCAGTCCATTTACATTTAGGGCTTGTTGTTGTTATTTTATCGTTCTTTTTCAAGTTCTTTTGCAGTTCTTTTGTTTCTCATCCCGTGTGTTTCAGACTACCACTTTAGTTTGGTAGTTCTGTATGGAGATTCTCTTAGTTTTCTCTTTCTTTATTGTGTGTGATTCTGTTCTGATTATTTGGTTAGTGGTTACTATGAGGTTTGTATAAAAAAATCTCGTGGATGTGATAGTCCATTTTTTGATGGCCTCTTATTCCCTTAGACTAAGTTGATTCGATCCCTTTCTTTTTCCCCTTCTACATTATTGTTGTCACATCTTATTCCTTCTTGTGTGGTGAGTTCATGTTTAACATGATGAGGTTATATTTATGCTTGTTGCTTACCTTCCCTTGATCTTTGGTTTTATATTGTTTACCTAATCTGTTTTAATAGAGGACTGCAATTTTTCTGGTTTTGTCGACCCGTTTTCCTCCTTGTTCACAACTTTGAATCCCTTTCTCTTTTTTTCCTCAGGGATGAGGGCCCTCTTGAGCACTTCTTGTAGTGGGGGTCTTGTGGCAATGACCTCCCTTAGCTTTTGTTTATCTGGCGTAGTTATTATTTCTCCATCTTATCTGAAGGATATTTTTGCTGGATACAGTATTCTTGGCTGAAAGTTTTTGTCCTTCAGAATTTTGAATATATCGTTCCACTCTCTCCTAGCCTGTAAAGTTTCTGTCGAGAAATTTGTTGAGAGCCTGATAGGAAATCCTTTGTATGTTATTTTTTTTGCTAGCTGCCCTTGATATTTTTTCTTTATCATTGATTTTTGCCAGCTTTACTACTATATGCCTTGGGGAGGGTCTTTTCCTGTTGATATATTTAGGAGATCTATTTATTTCATTCAATGGTATTTCGAGCTCCTTCCCCAGATTTGGGAAGTTCTCAGATATTATTTCTTTGAACAAGTTTTCTGCTCCTTTTTCCCTGTCTTCTGCCTCTGGAATACCTATAATCCTGTTGGATTTCCTAATTGAGTCGGATGTTTCTCGGAGAGTTTCTTCATTTCTTTTTAGTCTTAGTTCTCTTTCCTCCTCCATCTGGAGCATTTCTGCATTGCTGTCCTCGATATTGCTAATTCTTACCTCCATATTGTCAGCTCTGATGCTTAAGGCTTCCAGATTTGTCTTTATCTCCTCTATTGTGTTTTTCATCTCTAAGATTTCTGATTGGTTTTTTTTATAGTTTCAATCACTTTTGTGAAGAAACTCCTGATTTCATTGAATTGTCTGTCTGTGTTTTCTTGTATTTCATTAAGCTTTTTTATGATGGCTATTTTGAATTCTCTGTCGTTAAGGTTATACATTTCTGTGCTTTCTGGGTTGACTTCTGGGTGCTTGTCATTTTGCTTTTGGTCTGGAGATTTAATATATTTTTGCATGGTGCCTGTTGGTGTTGGCTTACTTTTCCTCATAGTGAAAATATATGGTCACAGTTTCCTCTTGCTGCCGCTGGGTGGGGGTCAAGGGCTGTGTATTCTGGCCCACCTCAATCCACGGGCACTCTCGTTGGCCCCTGGCTGATCTGAGGCGTGGGTGAGTGGAGGCTGCTGGGAGGGAAGCATGGGAACAACTGGAGCTGGAGCGTGGGAACAGCTGGGACTGGAGGGCAGGTAGGCTGAAGCAGCTGGGGTTCTGGTGCAGGTGGGTTGAAGCAGCTGCAGCTGAAGTGCCACTGGGCCAAAGAAGCAGAAGTTGGAGTGCCACTGGGCCGAAGAAGCTGGAACTGGAGTGCGCTGGGCTGAAGAAGGAAGAGCTGGAGCGCCGCTGGGCCAAAGAAGCTGGAACTGGTGTCCGCTGGGCCAAAGAAGCTGGAACTGGAGTGTGCTGGGCCAAGGAAGCTGGAACTAGAGTGCGCTGTGCTGAAGAAGGAGGAGCTGGAATGCCGCTGGGCTGAGGAAGCTGGAACTGCAGTGCGGTGGGTCAAAGAAGGAAGAGCTGGAGCGCTGCAGGGCCAAAGAAGCTGGAACCAGAGTGTGCTGGGCCAAAGAAGCTGGAACGCGTGCGCTGGGCCAAAGAAGGAGGAGCTAGAGGGCCGCTGGGCCAAAGAAGCTGGAACTGGAGTGCAGTGGGCTGAAGTTGCTGGCACCAAGTCAGCTGGAGCCTGAGCACAGGCCAAGCTGAAGTAGCTGGAGCCAGGGGGTGGGAGGGCAGTCAAGCCGAAGGAGCTGGGGCCGTGGCACGGTGGAGCTGGGGAAGCTGGGGCCGTGGCGTGGTGGAGCCTGAGCTGCCCCTGCCTCTGGTGCAGGGGGCGCGGGCTTGCCCCGCTGCTGATCGGGCCCGGGCACCTGTGGGCTGCTGCCTGCGGGGGTGGGGTGTGGTCACGCATGCTGCCCCTGCTGGTGGGGCCCGGGCGCCTGAGTGCCGCTGCCTCTGGGGATGGGGCTGAGCCGAAGTGCCGCTGTACTGAAGCGCCAGTTGGGCAGGCCAGGTGGGAGAGGGGCGCTTACTTTCGCCTCCCCCATCTCAGAGGTTTGTCGCCTTGCTGTCGCTGTCTGCTCTCCTGAGGGGCTAGCTTGTTGAAACTACGCTAGCAACAGTTCCGCTCCCTCCATAGGGGTACACCTAGGGTCTGTGAGGGGTCTTGGAGAATGCTGTTTTTTACATGGCGAGCCGCCCCTCCCCCTCCTTTGAGAGCCGCGTGGTCTCAGTCTCTGGGTCGCAGTCCTTGGGGAAGGAAAGGAGCTCCTCTTACCTCCTTCCACTTACTCTTGGGATTCCAGCACCTCAGTCCTCGGGTATACAGCTGCCTGGGTGCCTCAGATGTCCCCTGTGTTGTGTGAATAGCTTCTGTTGGAATGTCAGTGTCCTTTTTGTTGTGTCTTAGAGGGGGAGAGTTCAGTGGGAGAAGTTCACTCCGCCATGATGCTGACGTCACTCAGTCTGAATGTTTTTTGACCATTGCAACCTTTAATGTTGATAAAACAGACTTGAAGTAGGTTGTATTTACAATGACGAGAGCAGTAACTGAATCCTCACTGGTGTTGTGGCTTTGTTGCCTGCCTTAGGTACAACCCTTATAGCTAATAATTGTGGTGTTTGAAGTTGTTGAGTGTGCCTGGCCTTTTCTTGTAGCTGAAAACCATTTTAAGAAGTGCATATAATCAGATGGTTCAGAAATTGGAGGTTAGCTCAGAGAATAGGCTAACTTTCAATGGGAATGTTTCTATAGAATATGAAGGAAAGGAAAGGTGAGAAGAGAGCATGTAAGTTTAGGAGAATTAAGGTTTTGACTGTTTTATATATAGTGCCTCACTTAATCCTGACAACCAACTCAGTGTTTTACAGATGAGTGAACTGAGCCTTAGATTAGTTACATATGTGCCCCCAAATCAGGCACCTAGTAAGCAGTAACCCAGTGGTGAATTCTTCCAGCATAACTACAGTTTCACATAGTTTTTCTGAGAAAGCTAGTAAGTGTGTGTATCAAGATAGTAGACCCAGGGGCCACCGGCCAACCCCGGTGTGGGTTAAGTGCACCCACACCACTTCGGCGGCCCAGGTTTCGCATGTTCGGATCCTGGGCGCGCACCAACGCATGGCTTGTTAAGCCGTGCTGTGGCGGCGTCCCATATAAAGTAGAGGAAGATGGGCACGGATGTTAGCCGAGGGCCAATCTTCCTCAGCAAAAAGAGGAGGATTGACATCGGATGTTAGCTCAGGGCTAATCTTCCTCAAAGAAAAAAATATATATGTATAGTAGACCCAGTGGGCCCTTTGGGTGTCCTTGCTTGGGCATTGAGAAGGAGCTTTCTCTTCTAGGGAAAAATAATAGAGCTACTCCTTTCCAACAGCCAGGCAAGGGAATTTTTCACCCTTGAAATCTTAGAATTAACTCTGGACTTATATAAATATTCCTTTTAAAATGATTTATCATGTCAATAATATGCAAGCAATTCATGTATATTACAGAACAGTTCCATCACTCCCAGAAATTACCACATTCTATCCTTTTGTAACTAATTCCTTCCCCACATCCAGTGCCTGGCAACTGATCTGTTTTCTTTTCCTGTAGTTTTGCCCTTTCCAGAAAGTCATATAAATGGAATCATACAGTATGTAGTCTTCAGATTGTGCCTTCCTTCACTTAGCATAATGCGTTTGAGATTTATCCAGGTTGTTGCAAGTATCAGTAGTTTGTCCCTTTTTATTGCTGAGTAGTGTTCTACTGTGTGGATGTACTGCAATTTGTTTATTCAGTCACCAGTTGAAAGACATTTAAGATATTTCCAGTTTTGGGCAATTATGAATAAGGCTACTATAAATATCTCATATGGGTTTCTGTATGAACATAAGTTTTCATTCTGGGTAAACACCTAGGAGAGGAATTGTTGGGTCATATAGTAAGAATAAGTTTAACTGTATAAGAAACTGCCAGACTCTCTTCTAAAGTGACTGCACCGTTTCGCATTTGCCTTAGCAATGTAAGAGAGTTCCACTTACTCCATATCTTTGCTAGTACTTGGTGTTTTTAGTATTTTTTATTTTAGTTGTTCATATTGGTTTGAAATGGTATCTCATTGTGGTTTTAATTTGCATTTCCTTAATAATGAGTAATGTTGAGCATCTTTCTTGTTCTTATTTCGCTTATCTTCTTTGATGAAGTGTCTATTCAAATATTTTGCCCGTTATTTATTTGTTTTGTTTTGTTTTTTAGTTTTGAGAGTTCTTTTTATATTCTGGATGTAAGTCCTTTGTTCAGTATGTAATTTGAAGATGTTTTCTCCAATCTATGGTTTGTTTGTTCATTCTCTTAACACGTTCTCAGAGCAGAAGGTTTTAATTTTGAAGTAGTCAAATTTGTCTTTTCTTTTTTCTCTTATTCATCTTACTTGTGATGTTGTATGTAAAAACTCTGCCACTCCCAAGGTCACAAAGATTTTCTCTTATATTTTCTTATAGAAATGATCCATTTTGAGGGCATGGTGTGAGATATGGGTAGAGATTCATTTTTTGTGTGTGTATAGATTTCAGACTGTTTCAGTACCACTTGTTGAAAAGACCATCCTTTCTCCATTGAATTGCCTTTAGTTTTGTGAGAAATCTGTGGAGTCTCTCTTCATTCTATATTCTGTTCCATTGATCTATGTATCTGTTCTTTTGCCAGTACCACACTGTCTTGATCATTGCATCTTTATAAGTGTTGAGATCAAATAATGAGTTCTTCAACTTTGTTCTTCTTTTCCAAAATTGTTTTGGCTTTTCTAGTTCCTTTGCCTTTTATTTATTTTTTCCCCCAAAGCCCCAGTAGATAGTTGTATGTCACAGCTGCACATCCTTCTAGTTGCTGTACGTGGGACACGGCCTCATCATGGCCAGAAAAGCGGTGCATTGGTGCGTGCCCGGGATCCGAACCCGGGCCGCCAGTAGCGGAGTGCATGCACTTAACCGCTAAGCCACGGGGTCGGCCCCCTTTGCCTTTTATATAAATTTTTTTATTCAACTTTTAATTGCTTTTTTGCTTTTTGTTTTTGTTGTTGACCCCCTTCACCAGTTTCTCTCACCCTCACCTCCTGCCTCTGCAGATGAACCACTTATCTGTTCTCTGTATCTGTGAGCTTGGTTTTTGTTGGTTTGTTTTTATTTTTTAGATTCCATATATGAGAGATAATACAGTATTTGTCTTTTTTTGTCTGCCTTATTTCACTAAGTGTAATGCCCATGAGGTCCATCCGTGTTGTCACAGATGGCAAGATTTCATTCTTTTTTATGGCTGAATGATATTCCATTATGTATATATGCCACAATCTCTTCATCCATTCATCCATCGATGGACACTTAGGTTGTTTCCTTATCTTGACTTTTGTAAATAATGCTACAGTGAACATGGGGTGTATTTTTTCGAGTTAGTATTTTTGTTTTCTTCAGATAAATACCCAGAAGTGGAATTGCTAGATCATATGGTAGTTCTATTTTTAATTTTTTGAGGAACCTCCATACTGTTTTCCATAGTGGCTGCACCAATTTACATCCCCACCAACAGTGCACATATATAAATTTTTGAATCAACTTGTTGATGTCTAGAACAGATCTGACTGGGATTCTGGTTAGGATTGTGTTACATCTTTAGGTAAGTTTTGGGGGAGAATTGATATCTTATCAATATTGAGTCTTACAATCCATGAAAACAGTGTATCTCTCCATTTATTTAAGACTTGAATTTCTTTCATCACTGTTTTGTAGTTTTAAGCATACAGATTCTGCACAATTTTTTTTAGATTTATACCTATGTATTTCATAACTTTTGGTGCTATCATAAATATTATTGATTTCCAGATGTTCATTGCTAATATAGAGAAATGCAACTGAGTTTTCTGTGTTGATCTCATGCCATACAACCTTACTAAATCCACTTACTAGTTCTAGGAGCTTTTTTAGTATATTCCTTTGGATTTTTCTATGTAGACAATCATGATATTTGTGAATACAGGGAGTTTTATTTCTTTCTAATCTTTATGCCTTTTATTTCTTTTCCTTGCCTCATGCACTGGCTAGGACCATAATGTTGATGTATGATGTTGAATAGTAGTGGTAAGAGCAGACATTCTTACCTTGTGTCTGTTCTTAGGGGAAGGCTTTCAGTTGTTCACCATTAAATATAATGTTAACTTAGGTTTTTCATGGATGCTCTTTATCAGGGTAGGAAGTTTAGTTTGCTGAGATTTTTATCATGACTGGATGTTGAATTTTGTCAATTGTTTTTTCTCTGTCTATTAAGATGTTCATGTGGTTCTTGTTCTTTAGTCTTTAAAAATTTATCTTTTTGCTTTTAGGCTGTATCTTTTTGTATATTTTTAGTTTTTAGTGGTTGCTGTAAAGACAGCAATATGCATATCTAGCCATTTATGGTCCAGATAGAGTTAATATTTTACCACTTTGGGTAGAATGTATGTAGATCCCTTTATCTTCTCCCTTTTATATTATAGTTGTCATATTTATTACATCTACATACATTGAAAATAGTATTTAGCAGTGTCTTAACGTATACTTTCTGTACTCTACATATTTTAAAGAGCTTAAAAGGACAAAAATAGTCTTTTATGTTTACCCAGAATTTTACTATTTCTTTTGCTCTTCATTCATTCCTTAAGTTCCATGTTTTCTTCTTATCATTTACTGCAGCCTGAAGAACTTCTTTAGCACTTCTTTTAGAACCGGTCTGCTGGCTACAAATTTTCTTAGTTTTCTTTCAACTGAGAATGTCATTATTTTCTTTCATTCAATAATTTCATTATTTTCTTTCATTTCATTATTTTCTTTCAACCCAGTGAAGGATAGTTTCACTGGGTGGAGTGGTCTTTTCTTTTCATTACTTTAAAGATGTTATTTCAGTCTCCTCTGACTGCTGTGGTTTCTGATGAGAAATCTGTGGTCATACAAATATATAATGTGTTATTTTCCTCTGCTTTCAATATTTTTTCTTATCTTTGGCTTCGAAAATTTGATTTTCTTTTTTTTTTAGTCTGTCTTTGCTGAGCTGCTTGATTACATACATTTTTGTTTCTTACCAGATTTGTGAAGTTTTGGACCATTATTTCTTGAAATATTTTTTTCTACCACAATCTCTTCCTCCTTTCTTTCCAGAACTCCAAAAACACAACAGTTAGAACTTTGATAATTGTCCTACAAGTCCTCAGCGCTCTGTTCTTTTTTTTTTTTTTGACAAGGAAACTTTTTATTAACATTTTCCAAACAATCTATATGTTCATCTCCCTCAGCTCCTTTATTGGAGCATGTCTGACCCTAATTTTTTTTTTTTTTTTTTGTGAAGAAGATCAGCCCTCAGGTAACATCCATGCCAATCCTCCTCTTTTTGCTGAGGAAGACCGGCCCTGAGCTAACATCTATTGCCAATCCTCCTCCTTTTTTTCCCTTTTTCTCCCCAAAGCCCCAGTAGATAGTTGTACATCACAGTTGCACATCCTTCTAGTTGCTGTATGTGGGATGCCGCCTCAGCATGGCCGGACAAACGGTACGTCGGTGTGCACCCGGGATCCGAACCTGGGCCTCCAGTAGCAGAGTGTGTGCACTTAACCACTAAGCCACGGGGCTGGCCCCATGTCTGACCCTATTGACACAAAAAACTTTGGATAATAGAAACACAAGTAGGGGATCAGGACTTGGGGAAGAGAAGAAAATGATGCATCACTTTTCTTCTAGATCTACTTTGATTCTTATAAAGATAGAGATCTCAGACTATAGAGGTTATATGTCTTTATGCTTGCAATTTCAGCTAGACTGTACCTTCCCACGTGACTGTCCCCATCAGTGGCTCCTCTGTAGACTATTTATCAATAGAGTCTACAGAGCAGTCCTGTCTAGTAGAACTTTCTGCAGTAATGGAAATATTCCTCTGCTCTGTCCTACACAGTAGCTTCTAGCCACATGCATCTATTTATCATTTGAAATATGGCTAGTGCAACAGAGGAACTGCATTTTTAGTTTTATTTAATTTTAATTAAGTTTAAGTGTTAATAGCCACGTGTAGTCGGTGGCAGGCATGTTGGACAGTGCCATTTTATAATATAGTCATGCATTGCTTATTGCTGGGGATAAGTTCCGAGAAATGTGTCATTAGGCAATGTCATGTAAACATCGTAGAGTGTGCTTACATAAACCTAGATGGTATATCCTACTACACACCTAGGCTATATGGTACTAATCTTATGGGACTCTCATTGTATATGCGGTCCGTCACGGACCAAAACATTGTTATGTGGCACATGACTGTACCTCCTTTTGATTGACTTCATTTCACAGCTATATACAGAATTCAGGTGGCCTTTTATGTCCTTTGCTGAATGATTCTAAAGCTTGAATCACTGATCTTTTCTTGAGGGAAAAGTGAAAAGGCCATCCTCAAATTTGATATCTCTTCTATGGCCTCCTGTGTACTCCCCACCCCCTATGGTGGCTGAGTGCTTCCAAAGGCATTTCAGCTCTTGCATCATCAAGCCTTGTCTTTGAAACCCCAGAACAGAGTATCTGGTTAGCTAGATTCTTAGAAATTTCTGTCAAATCAGAACAGCCATTCTACCTGAATGACTCCATTGGCTGGATTCTTATTGAGAGGTGAGAGAGTCAGAATTTGGAGCCAAAAGCCTTTAGAAATCATGAGACCCAGTGTTTTCCAAGTGTGGTGCAGGAAATGCCATGGTATATGAGATGATTTTAGGTGGTACAATAATGTACTTTGATGTGCTATTTTATTTTAATTTCATTAGTTAAACTTATTTTAATGTGTCCTATTGAGTTAATATTTGCATGGTATATCATTTTCTATTTCCTTTGTCTTTTGTGATACTGCCCATATCTACTCAGTGGCACAGTCGGGAAATGGCATGGGGAAAGTGGATTACTTTTCTTTTCAATTTTTTTAATTGTGGTAAAATATATATAACATAAAATTCACCATCTTAACCATCTTTAAATGTACAGTTCAGTGATACTAAATACATTCATAATATTGGACAGCCATCACTACCATCCATCTTCATAACTCTTTTCATCTTGCAAAACTGAAATGCTATACCCATTAAGCAATAACTCCCCATTCCCCTCTCCTTCCAGCCCCTGGTTTAACATCCTAAAATTATAACACTCTAATTTGAATTTATATTAGCTTAGCGTCAATAACATGCAAAAACTCTGCTTCTTTACAGCTCCATCCCCATCCCTTGCAGTTGGTGATATAACAGAATTACATCTTTATACATTGTGTGCCCCAAAACATAAACTGATAATTATTTTAAATTATGTAGAAAACAAAAAGTGGAGTTACAAACTGTTGTTACAATAATACTAGCTTTTATAAGTGCCCAGGTGTTTACCTTTATGAAGATCTTTAATTGTTCATACAGCTTCAAGTTACTGTCTAGTATTCTTTCATTTCATATTGCAGGACTCTGTTGAGCATTTCTTCCAGGGCAGGTCTAGTGATAATGAACTCCCTCAGCTTTTGTTTATCTGGGAATGCCTTAATTTCTCTCTCACTTTTGAGGGACAGTTTTGCTGAATATAGGATTCTTGCTTGAAAGTTTTTCTTTTAGCACTTTGAATTTATTGGCCCAGTGTCTTCTGGTCTCCATAGTTTCTGATGAGAAATCTCCTGATAATGTTAATGAGGATCCCTTATATATGACAATTCATTTCTCTCTTGCTTTCAAGATTCTTTGTCTTTTGAAAGTCTGATTATAATGTGTCTCTGTGTGAGTCTCTTTGAGTTCATCTCACTTGGAGTTCATTGAGCTTCTTGAATGTTTATATTCATGTGTTTCATCAGTTTGGGAAGTTTTCAGCCATTATTTTCTTCAAATATTCTCTCTGCCCCTTTCTCTCTCTCTTTTCTTTCTGGGACTCCCAAAATGCATATGTTGGTCTGCTTTATGGTGTTCCATAGATCCCTTAGGCTCTGTTCACTTTTCTTGAATCTTTTTTCTTTCTCTTCCTCAGATTCAGTAATTTCCATTGTCCTGTCTTTAAGTTTGCTGATTCTTTCTTCTGCCTGCTCAGATCTGCCTTCGAATCCCTCTAATGAGTTTTTCATTTCAATTATTATACTTTTCAGCTCCAGAATTTCTTTTTGGTTTCTTTTTTATTTCTTTCTTTTTCTTTTTTTTTTTTTTTTTTGTGTGAGGAAGACCAGCCCTGAGCTAACATCTGTGGCCAATCCTCCCCTTTTTGCTGAGGAAGACTGGCCCTGGGCTAACATCCCTGCCCATCTTCCTCCACTTTATATGGGAGATCGCCACAGCATGGCTTGACAAGCAATGCGTTGGTGTGCGACCGGGATCCAAACCCCAGGCCACCACAGCAGAGTCCGTGCACTTAACCACTATGTCACCGGGCCGGCCCTTTATTTCTATCCCTTATTGATATTTCCATTTTGTTCATACATTGTTTTCTTGACTTTCTCCACATCTTTCTTTAGTTCTTTAGGCATCTTAAAGACCATTGTTTTAAAGCCTTTGTCTAGTAGATCTGCCATCAGGTCTTTTTCAGGGACATCTTCTGTTGCTTTATTTTTTTCCTTTGAATGGGCTGTACTTTCCTGTTTCTTTCTATGTGTTGTGATTTTTTGTTGAAAGCTGGACATTTCATCTAATAATGTGGTAACTCTGGAAATTAGATTCTCTTTCTTCCGCAGGGCCTGCTAGTTTTTGATACTGTTTTTTTATTATTGTAGGCTGGCTCTGTACCAAGGATCAGCCTATAGTATAAACTCAAAGTCTTCCCTGAGCTTACCCCTTTCCCTAGACATGTGCACTCACTTTCTAATTTTCCGTGTATATGCAGTTGTTTTTGAATGTCCTAGCCTTTAGTGTCTGAGCTTTAGGGAAAAGGAAAAAATGAAGGGTGGAGAAAAGAGCCCTTTAAATCTCCTAGAAGTCACTTCAGCTGGAGGTGGAGGGGCTTTCAGTGATGAGGGAAGTGCAACAACAATGGCCACTGACCCTTTGCCTGCAATCAGAGACAGCAATCAGTGATTACAGCAAAGATCCTGATATTTGGAGGACAGGGTCCTTTTTGCCCTCTCTGGCTTCCACAAGCTGTGTGCAAGCTACTTCAGGAACAGATGCACAGCTGCCTGCCACTGGAGTTGGAGGATGGGTAGGTGCCACTGTGCTAAGATCTAAAACTGAGCAAAATTAACTGAAATATACCTTCCAGGCTTTCCCCTGGAAATTCCACGTCTTCAGTAGACTCCAGATTCTCCTAGTGCAGTTCTTGTCTAGATGGGAAGATAGATTTCTGGTACTTCCTATTCTGCCACCTTCCCAGAATCATCTCTGTTCTTTTTTTTTTTTTAATTAAGACTTTATGTTTTTAGATCAGTTTTAGGTTCACAGCAAAATTAAGGGAAAGATACAGAGATTTCCTGTATGCTCCCTCCCCCACACATGTGTAACCTCCCCTATTATCAACATCTCCCGTCAGAGTGGTAAATTTGTTACAATCAATGAACCTACATTGATACATCATTATCACCCAAAGTCTATGGTTTCCATTAGGGTTCGCTTTTGGTGTTGTGCATTCTGTGGATTTGGACAAATGTGTAATGACGTGTATCTACCATTATGGTATCATACAGACTATGTTCACTGACCTAGAAATCCTCTTTGCTCCACCTATTCATTTCTTCCTCTCCACCCATAATCCCTGGCAACCACTGATTTTTTTACTGTCTCCATAGTTTTGCCTTTTTCAGAATGTCATGTAGTTGGAATCATACAATATGTAGTCTTTTCAGATTGGCTTCTTTCACTTAGTAATATGCATTTAAAGTTCCTCTATGTCTTTTCATGGTTTCATAGCTCATTTCTTCTTAGTGCTGAATAATATTCCATTGTCTGAATGTGCCGTATTTTATTTATCCATTACCTACTGAAGGACATCTTGGTTGCTTCCAAGTTTCGGCAGTTATCAAAAAAGCTACTATAAACATTTGTGTCTAGGTTTTTTTGTCAGCGTAAGTTTTCAGCTCCTTTAGGTAAATTCCAAGGAGTGTAATTGCTGTATCATGTGGTAAGAGCATGTTTAGTTTTGTAAGAAACTGCCAGACTGTCTTCCAAAATAGCTGTACCATTTTGCATCCCCACCATCAATGAATAAAAGTTCCTGTTGCTCTGCATTCTTGCCAGCATTGGGTGGTGTTAGTGTTCTGGATTTTGACCATTCTAAGAGATGTGTAGTGGTATCTCGTTGTTTTCATTTGCATTTCCTTGATGACATATGATGTGGAGCATCTTTTCATATGCTTATTTGCCATCTGTATATCATCTTTGGTGAGGTGTCTATTCGGATGTTTTGCCCATTTTTTAATTGGGTTGTTTTCTTATTATTGAGTTTTAAGAATTTGTGTATTTTGGATAACAGTCCTTTATCAGATGTATCTTTTGCAAATATTTTCTCCCAGTCTGTGGTTTGTCGTCTTCTTTTCTTGATGTTGTGTTTCATGGAGCAGATGTTTTTAATTTTAATGAAGTCCAGTTTATCGATTATTTTTTTCATGGATGGTGCCTTTGGTGTTGTATCTAAAAAGTCATCACCATGCCCAAGGTCATCTAGATTTTCTCCTATGTTATCTTCTAGGAGTTGTATAATTTTGCATTTTACATTTAGGTCTAGTTGTCTAGACAGTTGTTGTCTAGGTGGTAGAGTCAGATTCCTGGTTCTTCCTGCTCTGCCATCTTCCCTGAGTCCTGTCTGTTCATTTTTCCCCTTTTCCCCCCATCCTTGTTGTTCAAATAGGATAATTTCTATTGATCTATCTATAAGTTCACAGACTCTTTCTTCTGTCATCTCTATTTTTTTAAAATTAAGCCCACTCAGTGAATTTTTCAGTTTGTGTATTATATTTTTCAGTTCTAAAATTTCCATTTGCTTATTACTTATAATCTCTGTCCCTTTGCTGAGAACTTATATTATTCTATTCATTTCCAGAATGTTTACTTTTACCTCATGTTGTTATAATAGCTACTTTAAAGTCTTTGATAATTCCAACATCTGGGTTGTCACAGGTTTGGCATCTGTTGATTATCTTTTCCCTTGAGAATGAGTCATAGTTTCCTCATTGAGGTAATATTAGATTATATCCTGGACATTTTGAATATTATATTGTTTAGATTTCTGGATCCTCTTAAAAGCCTCTGGTTAATATTCTTTTAAAATTTCTTTTAGCGGGTAGTCAAGTTAGTTAAGTTCACACCTGAAGTCTGTCTTGCCTTCCATGCGCAAGGATTTCAATGTCAGTTTAGTTTTTAAAACCTTTGTAGCTTTGGATCTTTTTTGCATGAGACTAGAGTGGTGGTGTAACTTGTTAACTTCTCAGTGTCTTTGCTGTGCTGAGTCTGTTTGCTCCATGCTGTTTTGGGGCTGTTCTGCACATGAAGCTCAGGCTGAACCTAGGATTTGTGCAGGCTGATACTCAAATTTAGGGGAATCCTCATTTCTAGCTCTCCTCTCTGGGATTGCTCCCATATTCTCTGGCCCACATGGGCCCCCTTTATTGGTCTTCTGGCTCCAAGTGCTCGGTTTCTCTCCAAGTTTTAGCTGCCCACATGTGCACGTGTTACTGGTACCACCCTTGGGCCAAAGCAGGGAGAGAATAAAAAGAGAGAAGGGGAGAAAAAAGATGTTCTTTGGCACTCTGGACCACAGGGGCTCCCTTCCTGTTGACACCTACTGCCAGGGCTCCCAGGGGAGCTACCCTCAAGTTGTGAGCTTCACCCAAATCTCTGGATCTCAGGGGCCCTTTTTGCCCTTCTTCTGGCCAGAAAGATGGAATTTCTCTTGGAATGTTAATTGCCTGTGGAGCTACTGCTATAGCTCTGCTAAGGGCAGGCCTGAGGATCAAGGCTATGAGAGAAAAGGGGGAAAAAAAACCTCACATCTATCCCCACACTACCTAGTCCTTTCTTCAAGTTTTGTTTCTCTCTCCAGTCCGCCTACTTTTGTTTTCTTTTCAGAGTCATCAGGTTATTGCTTTTGTATTTTGTCCTTAGTTTTTTTTGTTTTAATCAGTGGAAAGATAGGCTTTAGTGGGCTTGTAACATCTTGTCTACAACAAAAGTCCTAATGGTTGATGTTTAAGACCTTTTCTAAGTTATTTGTCTGGTCTGGTGATTTGCTTCCCAATCCCTACATCTTTTCTGCTACAGATAGGTACTAGGCTTCCATTCAAGAAACTCACAAATAGGAATTGCCTTGTGAGCTGATTCATGATTAGCCATAATCTATATAAATTTAAAACAGACTGTAATATTCAGAGAAAGATTATTTTCAGTTCGCTTTTTCCATTTTTGATCCTAAATTCGAGGATTTGTAAAGTCCTTTGTGATCTTTTAGTGTCTACTTTTCATTAAATGGTTGATTCCTGGGGCAGATTACTATGCCAGGGTTTTTACAAAGGTTATCATGTCTCTGCAGGCAGTGTTGTTCTACAACCAGTAGAGGGGGCTGGCAGGCTTCTTTCACTGTGATGGGCCTGGCTTCTCCTCTGCTAGGTTGCTGACCATTGTAGCCCATTGAATTCATTTGGCCTCAGTGCCTGGTGACCCAGGGTGCTACCTGCTATATACCTTCAAAACCTGGACCATCTTGTGCTAGGCAGTGCAGTTTAAGACAGGAATCACCTTTATAGTAGAAAGTGCTGAAGTGGTCTTTAACCCTTATATCTAAATATCACCTGTTAGAGTTTTTCTCTACCGTTCTCTCAGGGAGAGGAGATTCAAGATAATAGCCCTTAACTGGTCAGTTCTAGTAGTGCAAACTGGAGTTCCATTAATTTGCTTAAATACCTCCACTACTAGAGTCCTTGAGGGTATGGTAGGAACCATGTTTTATTTGATTTCATAGCCTTATTCAGCAAAAATGGTAGTGTTGAGACTCAACTTGAAGACATTTTGACACTAAGTCCCATGTTATTTTTTCTATAGCATGTTAATTCCCCAAAGCACTTGGTTCTTTAATAATTTTAATTTTTGTCTTGAGCCATTTAGTTCTTAAGAATTGCAGCCTGGCCTGCAGTCTCAGCTCTCATTCTGAGATCTCCTTTCTAAGGTGTAAAGCTATGTCTGCCAGGAATAAAGGAAGGATTTGCCTTTAAGATCCAGCTTAGGTAGATATGTAAATAACTTGGGTCCCTAAAAGGGACTCTTCTGTGTACAGATTACTTGGGGTTTGGCACCATATTTAGGACATGGGCTTCTGGGACCAGCAAAACTCAGAGTAGATGGTGAGTTGTCAGTTTCCCTAGTGTCTGGAGTGTGGTTACCCTGCTTTCAGAGCATGGAACCCTGCGCCATGTCTCCCCAGTGTTCAACAGTTGTCTCTCCCTTGAACTTCTGGAAGTCAGTATTGCCCTAGCTCTTTCTTTAGTTTATCCTGCTGATTACATTTATCTCATGCCAGCTTTGTCTCAGTTGTTGGGGATACAAAGATGGATACAATATAAGTGCTATGGTAGTGGCGACATAGTAGAGAGACACTGAAGTATCAGAATTTGAGTATATCATTTTATCTATAGGAAGTGACACTGGATTTTAATATAAAGGAAGAGTCAGCCAGATGCAGGTGAGTTAGTGCTTTCTAAGCAGAGGGAACATGACGTGCTAAGGCATGGAGTCAGGAAGTAGCCTGATGCTTTTCTATGTAGTGTTTGCAGTTTCATTTAATTGGGATGTGAGTGCTAAGGGGAGATGAAGCCATATGAACCTAATAGAGACTGACAAAGACCAGATTTCACTGGGTTCTGGAGGCTGAACTAAGGAAATTTAAGTTCATATCAAAACCTGTGGGAACAGTGGGAGGATTATAAGGAGGATAATGAGATGACCAGATTTTCAACTTTTAAGATACTTTATTTGTAAGAGTGAAGATAGATTGAAAAGTGGCAGACCTCTGAAGATAGAGGCCATTGTCTTCTAACCAAGAAGAATTGAAGTAGCTTATAGAAATGGTGAGGCAGGGGCAGATATCTTGAAAGAAATATAATCAGTAATTCTTTGTGACTTAATATGGGCAGAGAGGAAGGAGTCAAGGATGACCTGCAGGTTTCTGGCCTAGGGGTTTGGCTCTTCACCAAGATGGGAAGTACAGAGAGAGGTTTGTTGGGAAGGATAGTCAGATCACTTTAGGATGTGTTGCATTTGAAATGTGTCTGAGATGTTTAGGTGGAGAATGTCTAGGTGGCAGTTGGTTACAAAGGTGTGGAGCTCAGCTCACATAGCATGAAAACATGAATTTCTTGGTTAAAACCTATAGTAGCAGATGAGATTGTAAGATTTGGATGAGGAACTCAGTAAAGGGGTCAGAGAGTGAAAGAAGGCACTGTGGGACTGCTACAGAGGCAAGCAGAAGAAGAGAAAACCTAGAAAGAGATGAAGAAGGAATAGTCAGAAAGATAAGAGAATTGGGGAAGAATGGTGTTATGGAAGCCACAAGGTAGATAGTTTTAAGGAAGGAGTGTTCAGTGATGTCAGGTGTTACAGAGACAGGGTAGAGCAGGACAGAGAAGCATCCACTAGAGTTGTCAATATGCAGGTCACTGGCCCTTTAGCAAGAACGGTTTTGGTGATCTTTTGGGGCAGGAACTAAAGTACAGACTGTTGAGAAGTGAAGGGGAGAAAGTAGAGACAGTAAAAGTAGTCTTGCTTATAAAGTCAGGGGCCATGTTTGTAACACCTGCTCCCCCAAACCTGGAGCCAGCAGCACATGCAGTTCTGTGGTTTAGTCCTGCAGTGGGCAGCTCCTTGGGTGGAAGAGCAGAGAAGTTGCTTGGTTGGTTTGACTCTGAGTTGGTGGGTTTTTCAGGGAGGAGGTGTGAATGTGTTTGTTGCTAGAAGACTTACAAGATCCTTTTTATAACTGTAGGAACATTTCCAGCAGTTCAGAGCCTGGCAGAATAATGACTGTTCGATGAACTGAGTTCCATTGCTTTGATTGATTTGTAACTAAGATGCTCATTTATTCAGCTATATCTTTTCTCTATTCCTGCCCTTCCTCTGTTCTTTATTCATGCTGTTTGGTGTTAATGGTTAAAGTAAATAATTTTGTTTTGAGTGAGGGTTCATATTTTCCAACTCAATTGGGCCTTCTAAACTGCTTGCTGGTCTTATTCCTAGTCCCCTCCTTGCCTGATTCTCTGCAGCTTTTAGTCCTGTTAACCCTCTTCATATCCAGACCTCTTAGATGGTAACTTCACTTCTGCTTCACTGAGAAAATTATCCAAAATGAACTCACTTCCCTTCAGATCCCCTCAAATTTGCTTTTTCTTTCCACATTGCTGTGGTCTCGGTGGAACATGAGCCACTTCACTGAAACTTTGGACTTTTGTTTTTCTGAGGGTCTTTCCCCTACTCTCATATAGTTTCAATCTCTCCACATGCGTGTCTCCTTAGCCAGCAAACATGCTTCATTCTCCCTCCAGAATTTGCCCTCCTCAGGCTATAATTGCTTTTTACTTCTATCCTGTCAAGAGGTTATTTCAGTCTGTGACACTGAGCAGAACTGGACCCATAGCCACCATGAACAGCAAAGGTCAATATCCAACACCGCCAACCTACCCTGTGAGCCTCCTGGGAATCCAGTGTACTCTCAGACCTTGCACCTTTCTCAGGGTCTGCCCTATGCTGATGCTCCATCTGCCAATTCAGAGATCTGTCGTCTGAGCTTTGTGCACCCAGGGGCTGCCACAGTCTCCACCATGTTAGCCGCTTTTCCTTGCACCTCGCTGTATCTTCCCCTGGCCCAGTCAGTGGCTATTGGTCCTTTAGGTTCCACAATCCCCATGGCTTATTATCCAGTTGGTCCCATCTATCCATCTGCTTCAGTAGTGCTGGTGGAAGGAGTATATGATGCAGGTGCTAGATTTGGAGCTGGGTCTACTGCTGGCAATGTTTTTCCTTCACTCCCAGGATGCCCTCCCCATGCTGCTCAGCTTGCAGTCATGCAGGGAGACAGTGTCTTCGTAACTCAGTGGAAGGGAAACTTCTTCATGGGTGGCTCAGATGGTCGCTACACCACCTGGTGAGGAACCAAGGCTACCTGTGTGCCAGGAAAGACATCACATATCTTCAGCACTTCTCACAATGTACCTCCTTTAGTCGTATTAACCTGAAATTGCAGTTTAGACTTGTTGGGATGTCTTTCTGTTGCCCAAACTTTCAGGCATTTTTCAAACTTAATAAGGAACCATGTAATGATAGCAGTACCTCCCCAAAGCATTTTGAGGTAGAGGAGATAGCCATTCATAAAATGAACATGGGTAAAGTAGACTTGAGGCTCTTCCTTTGATTCCTCCAGAGTAATACGGTACCATACCATTATTGGCTTTTAGTAATAAAACATCAAATTAGTTTTGGAGGGAACTTTGATCTTCCTAAACAGTAAAGTTGCCAAATTATTGTGATTGGTCTTTAATCTCCTGTAAGTCTCTGATTTATATTACCTGTCGTAAATGAAGTGTATTAGTTGTCTGCTTTTCCCTTTCCATCCTTTGCCCCACATCCCACCTTCAACCCTAATCTTTCATTCCCTCCCACCAGTCTCCATTGAATCAGTGGTGTAGGACAGAAAACCTAATTTCAGACTAATTTCCTTCTCTCCTCGCACTTCTCCCCACTTGTCATCTTTTTTTTTCCTGAGGAAGATTCACCCTGAGCTAAGGTTGCCACTCCTCTTTTATTGCTTGAGGAAGATTGGCCTTGAGCTAACATCTGTGCGAGTCTTCCTCTATTTTGTACGTGGGACACCACCACAACATGGCTGGTGAGTGGAGTAGGTCCATGCCCGGGATCTGAACCCACAAACCCGGGCCACCGAAGCAGAGCATGCAGAACTTTAACCACTTGGAAACGGGGCCAGGCCTCCTACTTGTCATCTTTAACTAGTCTTTCACGAGGATCCTCTGAAACCCTCTCTGTGCCCCAAGCACAGACGCCATTACTTCTGCTTTTGCATCTTCTCAGGCAAAAGTAGAGGGTGCCTTTTGGATCCTCTTTATAGGTTGTCGCTTCATTCATGAATGAAACCCAAATTTGCTTTGGTGCCAGAAAAACGGAGGTTTGTTTGAACAAAGAATATCAACACAAGCTGTACTGGAAACAGGTTTGTTTAAAATATGAGAGGCAATGAGGAGGATGTCTTTCAAAAGCCTGATGACTTTAGAGCGAAATTAAGGGGAATTTTCAGATCAAGAATCGGTTACCATTTATTATGTCAGAGTGCTTGATGCAGCCACTCGTGGCTCCCAAGAATTTCTAAGCTGGGTTAATGGGGTCATATTGTGAATGCCTCACTACAAAATGACTTAAGTCCAGTAAAATCTCATTAGGGTTAAGAATATTTTGGAATCCTTAATATTTTGATTTTTTTTCTGAAATTGGATTTTATTTTATCTTATAATTTCAGTTCATCTCTGTTTGCTGTCCTATACATCTGGTCTTTTACTGTACCATTGACTGTTGTAGAAGTTCATCATTGTATGTCTCTACACTGTGGTGCACTTAACTTGTGGATTTTTTATACAAAACATGTAGAATAAAGACTGTTTTGAAGATTTGAATAAAGTGATGACATTGCATTACAAGAAAAAAAAAAAGAGCTTATTTCCTCTACAATTATTCCTCAATTTCCACAATCCAGTTATCACCACAACTGAACTACTTGCACAGGCCACCAGTGCCCTCTTTTTTGGCAAATCCAGTGACTTCTATACTCTCAATCTACTTTCCTCTCTTCAGCATTTGACATTGTTGATAATACCCTCGGTCCTGAAACTTTGCTCTCTTGGTCTCCCTAACACCACTCTCCTAGGTTTTCTTTTTTCTCTCTTTGCCCCTTCTTCTCTTTTGGCGTCTTCTCTCCTGGCCCCTTAAATGGAGGTGCTTTATGGTGTTCCGTCCTGGGTCTTCACTTACTCTGTAGTTGATCTCTGGACTATGATATCTACTCTCATGGTGTCACATAACTCCTTGCTAATAAATCCAGCTCTGGTCTTTTTCTTAGTGCTAGACCAAACTAGAACGAAAACTAGGCAAACTGCTCAACGGAGACCTCATCATTGTTGTTCTGAAAGTACCACAAACTCAAATTCAAATTCAAGTTTCGATTAACATACTTTTCCCAAACAGGCTGTAAATCTTGACTCTTCCATTTCCGTCACCCCACCTCCCACCCAAACTGGGCAGTTGTCAGGTCCTGTTGACTGTACCTGAGGGTGACCAGGAGCATTTCAAATGTCCCATTGTCATCCCTGCTGCTGCTGCTGCTGCCCAACTTCACGACTTCATTTTCTCTCACCTAGGAGTATGTCACTCCTTTCCTTGGTTGCTCTCTAGTGTCTACAAACTAACATCCACCCTCTTGGCAGTCAGGGCCCTTTGTGATCTTGTCCCAGATAACTCATTCAGCCTCGTGTCCCACAGCCTCTCAAGCAGCCATTTCCTAAAATTCTGAATTTTTGTTCTTATGGACATTTACTTGTGCTGTTCCTGCCCTGACTGCCCATTCCTCCCATTCTTTTGCCTGGAAAATCCTTCAGGGCTCAGCAAGGGTCTTCTCCTCCATGAAGTCTTCCTCTTTGAGTCTAGAGTAAATGTTTGGTGATTATGAGGAGTAGAACTTAACTACAACTGCCTAATAATGACTACCATTTATGGAGAAATTACTGTGTGACAGTCATCATCTTGACACAGAATACTAGAAGCAGATGGCTAAGAACACGAGCTTTGATGGCAGAGTCCCGGCTCTGCCGTTTACTAGCTGTGTAACCTTGGACAAGTTATTGACCATCTCAGCATCGATTAAGTCTGAGAATTAAATGTGCTTGGCATGTGGAAAGTAAGCAATAAATGGTAGCTACTGCCACTATAAGTGGAAAGATTTTCCTCCTCAGAACCCCCTCATGAGATATTAAGTACTATTATCATTCCTGTTTTAAAGATGATGAAACTGAGGCTTAGAGAAATTGGGTAACTTGCACTCCTTCCCCGAATGCATGGGTACTGTGGCTTATTCATGTTTTTATTCCAGAATGTCTTTAAACCTAATAAATATTTATTGAATTGAGTTGAAAGATAAGTCTGGAGCTCCAGGATCAGATTGAAAGAGAAATTTAGAAATTGTCGCTTGCATAGGGGTAGTAATTGAAGCCGTTCTCTTTCCTTTCAAGTCCTGTTATCTTTGAGAGTCCACACATTTCAACCACCCCTTCAGCGATGAGCTATATATATTGCCTTGTAACAGATGGTAATTATCTTCAGCTGTTACTTAAATCTCTTGTTAAAATTTGCTTGTATTTATCTTCTTTCCCCAACTGGATTGTAAGCTTCTTGAGGGAAGAGGACTGTACCTTATACTACTGTGAATTAACTCCTGCCCCTTATAGTCCTTGTTTATGTTTACTAAAATAACCAGTCAAATCTGAGTAACATTTAATATTAGTCTCAAAAAGGAATTCTCAGCCATTTCTAAGTGATAACCAACTAACCAAGATGATTTTATTAATGTTTACTTTCTATACTTTGAATTAAGAAAATGTTATTTTCTTCACATTTTCCAAATAAAATTTATTAAAACTGCACCTTTACTATTTGCTACATTTCTTGCAATCCATGCCTCTATACCCTTTAAGATTCTAATACACATTTGTACCCTTGAGTAAGAGTCGCTGATATAGGCCTCTCCTGTTCTCAGTCTCTCATTTTATGGTTGAAGAACCTTGAGGGCCACATTCCAAGTGGTTCTCCCATTTGTTTCTGGCAATGTGTTCTCTAAACAGCTTGGTCAAGACTCAAGATTCTGAGGGGTATAAGAGTTTTAAATGCTGTGTACTTTTCTTCTGACAGAGCTGAGAAGCTTCAGCTGCTGAATCATAGGCCTATGACTGCTGTTGAGATCCAGCTGGTGAGTGAAGGAGGCCTGAACTTGGGGAGGTTGATTTCTGGGTCTGCGATGCAGAAAGGGTGATAAAGGCTGAGAACAGACAAGCTAGGAACTGCCATTTCTTGAAAAGACTACACGACCACCCCATTTTATAAGTGAAAGGAGACCTCACCAATTTTATCCTAGTTAATAGGGACTTAGGGAAAGTAGAAGACTGGAAGAAATTTAATTCCTTCTATAGGGTTTGGGCCTAGGGTTTTGGCAGCTCTTTGTCTCCCCTGATGTCCTAAGCCTTTCTGGCCATTGCTTCCCTGTAGGGGTTATTGCCAACCAGATGTTGCATAAAAACATAAGATTCAACATGACTGGTGAAATTTATCTCCCCCCACTCCCACCCTTCAACCCCACTCTTCCTGTGTTTGTTTTCTAGGTTAATGGAGCATATGTGCACTTTCCCACATGCTCTCTTTCTCCCTCACCCTCCTGGCCCAGTCTCCCAGGGCAGAAACCTGGAAGTGATTCTCTTCCTTTCGTCTCATATTCAGTTAGTCCCCAGGTTCTGTTGCTTCTATTTCCTCTTATTTTTTCTTCTCTCCCTACTGCAGTGCATTGATTTCTGTCATCATTTCTCAGCTTGGCTCTTACAGTTGTCCTCTCACCATTCTCCTGGCCCCCCTCAGTCTGGCCTCCTGAGTCCATCTTCTACACCACTATCATAGTTCCCTTTCTAAAACCACAGATTGACTATCTTGTTTCCCTGCATAAAACCATTCAGTGGAGCCTCATCACTTGTAAAGTCTACATAGCAGTCATAGCATACAGCTTTAGAATTGTGGAAAGCAGCCGGAAGAGAAGCTGGAGATGGTATAGGGGAATGTGAAAATGAGGTCCAGTGATACGGAGTGGTTGCTATGCTGGCATGTTGTGGCAGTTTTCTTCTGTGGTACAGGGCAGAGAGCATCATTAAGCTACAGATATTAGGTAGGCTGTTTAACTGCCAGTAAAAAAACTTTGGCTGGAGAATAAATGAGATGAGAATAAAGCAGTTTCCAAAGTCAGTTTTAGAAATATTTAGCTCTTTGTCAAATTTCCTTCAGAAAAGTGTGAAGAAAAATGGCCAAAAATACCTATAATGTTTAGAGTTTCTTAAAAAAAAAACACCTTTTTTAAAAGGGTTATGGGGTATTTAATTTTTGATTAAAACTTTTATTATCTTCCCAGCATTGTTTTTGCCCTTCAAAATGCACCCAAAATTAGAAAAATTCCTTCCATAGAGGATGCCTTTCTGGGGAACTGGCCTTTAGGCTAAACAGAGATACTTTTTTGTACCCTCATTATTCTGATCCTTTTGACTGTGTTGGAGATTCAACTTAGAAAAGAGAAAAAACAAACAAAACAGCAAGAAACTAATCCCTGTCCCTCTGGGTTAAAGATCACATGTCCTGTCTCCTCCAGCTTTAATCAGCAACATATGTTATTCATGGCTTAATAACAGATGGAGAGAAGAGATGAGGAAGATTAGCATGACCTCATCCCAGAGCGTGTAGAAAGCCCTATCATTACTTGGTAAGATTAGCTGCTACTAAGAGTGCCTACTACATGCCAGTCTTGGAGCTAGGGGCTTTCTATATGTCACCTTTAATGCCCTCACCATAGTCTTGGCTAGTGAGTGGCTGATTTGGTCTGTCTGATTCAAAAGCCTTACCTTGTTCCTCCAAGCCATGTGCTTTTGCATGGTGAAAAGAGAGGTGTGTGTGGCATCCCCTCAGACTGTTTATTCTCTTCTCCTTTCCACAGGTAGGTGGGCCTTGCTAAAAATTGTATGTTGTTTCCAGCAGTTGGACCATTTTGTAGCCAGACTTCTCCCAGCCTGGTATTTGGCTACAAAGGGTATCAAATCATTTACGAAAGCTTGTAGCAGTATCTCTTCTCACCAGAGAGGGGTAAGAAATGAAGTTTTTACATAGAGTGGAAAGGGCAAAGGACTTGAGAATTTCCCTGTGTTACCCTTACGGCCATTTATTCTCTCTGGGTCCAGAAGTAATCCCAGCATCCTACATTTGTTAGTGTTCAGTTCAGAGGCTGAAACTTCTCTTTTGTGGTTATATCTCAGCCATGCTTTGCTGTGATCCTCAGATACACAGTTGACTGCCTGCTGTCTGTGAGGAAATGAGGAAGCCACCCAGCTTCTGTGACTTCTGCCATGCCCTGTTGTGTATTCATTTGGGACAGTGTGTGAGCTCTCTGGCCTGCAGACAGGACAGTTAACCCCATGACCTTACAGGACACTGTCCTGAACAGTACTACCATCTATGCCTGTTATAATTTAGTGATTATAAAAAGCCTTAAATTATATAGAGTTTTATGACTTACAAAACACTATAATGTATATTCTCATTTGGTCCTTACTATAGGCATTACTTTCATTTTATATTAGACAAAATTGAAATTTACAGAGGTTAAGTAAACTGTTTTGGGTCAAATACCTAGAAGTGTCTGTTGCTATTAGATTTTGAGTTTTTTTGAGGAAAGTAGGTGGTTAGGCTTGGCAACTTAGAATGAGAAACAACCATTTTTGGAGTACAACAGCCCAGTTTGACAGCCCCTGGGAATTGATACAATCTTTGTATATGATAAAAATTTATCATTTATCTTGACCCATCTGCAAATACTTGGATTTTTACATTTCATTTGCCCTTATATTCTGAACAACTTGAAACCTTTGGTGTTTGAGAATGTTGAGATGGTGCTTTGTATTTCTTTATTTGGGCTCTGTTTATTCTGTGTTAAGAAGAAAAGGTGAGGAATAATATAGTTATTATCATTTACCCTAGTGATCCAAGAGGGATTAGTAAATTTTTGGTTTCTGAAAGTTTCCTTTTTGTGTATATTTCATTTTGCGTAATGCAGCTTAAGTTTTCTTCCTGTGACTGAAAATTGGGTTAAAAAGAAAAGTTGCTGACTATAATTGTCCCTGAGGCTTGTGTGCTGATAAAAGCCTCTGCTTTTGGCGAATTTGGCAAAATTAGAAAGCTCTTTAGGCCTATTGCCAAGAACACACCTAGCTGACATCTGATCGGTGCTGCATCTGTCAAACCCAGAATTTCAGATGCAAGAAGGCAGCCTGTTCAAGTCCTCTCTGTTTGGTTTTCTAAAAAGCAAGGCCTCTCAGAGGTCATATAACCAAACTCTTTCAAACTAGTGAACTCTAGTCTGGGCCATAAAGCATATCTGAGAGAGGAAATGATAGAAACCTCCTACTGGAGGGCGTGGTGTTTTAGAAGGAGCTGGGATTCAAAGTCAAAAGACCTTGCACTACTTGCTAGGAGACCCAGATCAAGTTTTCCTTATAACCCTGAGCCTTCACTTACTAGTCTGTAAATTGTCCTGACTTTAAGTACAGCGTTCTTGAGAAGCTCTGGTGGCAGTGATTCCGGGAAAGGCCCTCATGAACTGTGGAGCATTGTACAGATACTGGTGGGCGGTGGTCATTGCTCTAACAACAGCCTCAATCTCCTGCACCCTCTTCCCCTGAGGCAGGAAGCAGTTCATCATCAACTCCATATGCCAGTTATTCATAACTTGCAGACATTCTTCTCTCAAGTGGAGACCATCTTTTCTCAAGATTAAATAATCAAATTGGATATATCCCGTCTTTCTCTTCCTTCATTCTTTGGAGGCAGTCTGTGTTAGATTACTTCCTTTTACAGACCCTAATTTTGCATGTCTGATTTTAAAAAATAGGTTTTTGAGGATTGTTTCTTTTTTCAGTAGAGAAGTTACATTTTACAGAGCCTTTGAATCTTTAGAAAATGGTCGATTTATTTCACAGCATGATGGGAAGTAGCCCCTTTGGTTCACTCAGGATCTTCTCCACCCTAGAACACCCAGGATTATTCTCTATTTGTGGGAACATTTTTGGACTGAGATGAATGAAGAGACTGATGTTTTGCCAGGAGTTTGCAGTATGATCTTGGACATGTCACCTGACTGCTTTAGCTTCTGTACTGTTATCTATAAAGCAAGGCAATCAGACTGAAGTCTTTTTCAGGATCGCAAGCCTGGCCTGTCATCTTACTTTACTTAAATTTGCAAGGATTTCTTTCTGGAACTCTTTTTGGTCTTAGTTGCCAGATTTCAGAGATTGCTGTGGGAAATGCCATAGAACAGGACCCTGGACACCTTTAGCTGAGAAAGCTGTTTGTAATAGATGGCTAATGCTGCCAAGTGAACGTGGTTAAGTAACTTGACTGCCTGTGTAGTGCTTTTTAAAAGGTGGCTACATTATGTTTGTGTTCACTAATATATTGAGCACTAGAGGTGAGGCTAGGAAAACTGGCTCATGATTATGGCTATCATCTGTGTGTTCAGATTTGTAGGACCTTGTCGGAAACCGGGCTTTAAGTGGACCTTTGATGGGGCAGTGGGGGATTGTTTCCCAGCTGCCGTTCATCAGACTCCTGTTCTGCATTCCCAGGAGATGACCAAGGCCACATGGTGTGTGTTAGATTGCAGGTGTTAAGAGTTGGGCAGGCCTGGCTTGGGATTCTAATTCTGCCCTTTATTAGGATTGTTGTGAGGGTCAACAGAAATAATGGATGTGAAGTGCAAGGGGCAACACCAGGCCCATGAGCTCCCTAAAGGGCTGTTGTTAGTGGTGGTGGCAGTGAGGGTTAGAAAAAATATATAAACTATTTGGCACATAGTGGGCAGTCATCCAATGAGTTGTTGATATGCTTCATAAGTTACAGATGTGCTTGTGAAATACGAAAGTATATAAGGTGCCATTTCACTCCCCAGAGGTTAGTTTTCTTTGTGTATACAACATGTTTGTGTTTGTATGTGGATGGGTATAGAACTGTTAAGGTGTTCTTTTTCTTTAAAGAAAAATGCTAACCTATAACTTGCTTTTTTCACTGACCCATTTTGAGCAGTCGCATTGGCTTACCCCGGCATTTGAGCTGGCTTCTCCCTCCCGTGGAGCCAAGATGGAGAGGATCTAGAGACCTGAGGTGACTCAGGAGCTAAGCCCTGAGCTATGTGTGCCAAGAGGCTGTGCCGAGACCGAAAACAACATAGGCAGGGGAGGGCAGGGGTGGATCTGGCTTGTGAGGCTCATTTGTAACCCCTGGAGGGTTTTCTTTCCTCCTGCAGATGGTGGAAGAGAGTGAAGAACGGCTCACGGAAGAGCAGATCGAAGCACTCCTCCACACCGTCACAAGCATTCTGCCTGCAGGGCCAGAGGCTGAGCAGAAGAAAAATACCAACGATGACGTGACAATGGATGAAGAGGACCCAGCATAGAAGAGCACAGCTAGCCCAAGTGTCTCATGAAGTTGAAAGGCCTAGCAGTCATTTCCCGGATGTTCAGAGGATTGTTTATTTGGTTTTACCCTCTACCCCAACAGGCCTGATTTCATGGTTTAGTTGGGTAAATCTCAAATATAAGCTAAAAAGAAATTCTTGTGTCTCTGGGACAAGAAACATGGGTGAAGATAGGCTGAGGTTGTCGGGGCAGAAAGAGAAGAGGACAGAGTCGAAGAGGACAGTGACTGTGGAACCTCTGTGGTAAAATGTTTCTTCTGTGGCCTTTGCCACAGTTGTGGGAAGGTCCCTGTACACAGCTAGTAGAATACTTGTGTTGTCTTTGATGGGCTGTGTCCTAATTAGTTTCATCTGCTTCCCTAGGAACTTCCCAAGCCGGGGCACAGAGTGCTACTGGGGTGAGAGCTGAGTTATGAGAATTTGGTTAGACGTCTAAAACCGCCCAGAGCAGCAGATCGTTGCTTTAGGTTAAAATGAGCCACCGAACTTGGCTCACCTTACAGGAATCTTTTCCTTGAGAACAGCAGAGATAAGAGCCCGGCCATCAGGTCTGAAGGCCCCTTTCTTCTGTTGACATGGGCTTTGTGTACCGGCTCACTATTTAGTCATAAAGGTTAGGGTACCAGCTCATTCCAGTTGAAAAGAGACTCCAGAATGAATGACAGTGGCAGCAAAAATACAGTGTTGGCTGCCTTTTGGACCATCTTCAGTTCCTGACCTGAGACAGGAGCCCTGGGTAGGCACCTTCTATTGAGGCCAGGTCGTTTGCACAATGGGCAAATGGTTTGCATTTTGAAAAGGCGCAAATACGTAGCTCTTTTCAGGGACAGCATATGAAGAACTAGAGGTTGGTTAATAAGAATTTGAATTTGTTGGCTGTTGCAGGGTTGCATCAGTTTCTGAATTTAAAATATTAGGATAATTACCATGTGAAGAACTTGTAATATTCAGGCTTTGGAGAGTTTAGTAGCTCCAGACATGTGGTTGCCTTAGGTCCTAGGAATACTGCTAAAAATTAATTTCCCACATTTGCTCTCTACCCTATTTGGGGAAGAAAATGCCCATAGACGTTAATTTTCCAAATTGGTACTCATTTTGTTGTAAGATTACATAGTTTCCGTGTTGCTGTTAATTGGATTACTTTCTACCCCCTTGCAATTCCCAGGTTATTTCAGCCTCCCTACCACCCCTGCCAGTTGCAGTTATGTCAATCGTAACCTTATTATCTAAGGATCAACTGAGATCTGCTTATAGGCAACATTGAAATTAACAAGGCATTTATTTTTAAGTCTCTCTTGAGTACTGGGAATTTTACAGGAGCTGTTGATTTATTTGTCAAGGCATACATGTGCTTATGTCATTGTTGTTTCATTTTAACCTTGAATGTGTTAGATGCTTTTTCTTGATGGATATAGAGCTTAATCTAGTTAATAATAAATTGTTTCCAGGTGACTGCCAACTTTTGATATTTTTATAAATCTTTGAAGAGTTTGTTTTGCCACGTATAGAAAGAAATAAAGTGACTGACTTAAAAGCTAAAATATGTGATTTAAAAAAAAATTGAATCTATTTAGATCTAAATTCTGTGTTAGATTTCAAGAAAGTTTTAAGTTTCTGTATTTGGGACTTGAATTTAGCCTCAGTTTCTGATTAAGCCAGGCAGGCTCTGGGAGGCTTAACCTTTATAAGAAACATGTTCTGTGTAATATTCCTGTCGCATTAATAATCATTTCAGAAATAAAAACTAATTTACCTAAGAAACTTAACGAGGATCACATCTAGGAAGGAGAGCTGGAGAGGCTGGGAAAATTGCTTTTCATTTTATATCCTTCTCTATGGTTTCAGTTTTTGACCATGTGACTGTTTTATTCTTTTTTTTTTTTTTTTTTTGGTGAGGAAGATTAGCCCTGAGCTAACATCCAATGCCAGTCCTCCTCTTTTTGCTGCAAAGATTGGCCCTGGGCTAACATCCCTGCCCATCTTCCTCTACTTTATGTGGGACACCGCCACAGCATGGCTTGACAAGTGGTGCATAGGTCTGCACCCGGGATCCAAACCTGTGAACCTCGGGCTACCGAAGCGGAGCACACGAACTTAACTGCTATACCACCAGGCCGGCCCCTGTTTCATTCTTTAGAAAGAAAAAAAGCCTGTCCATTTGCATGTTGTCTTTGGCCTCTGTGAGAGTTACTGAATGTGTAGTTGACAGTTAAATTATGTCCCAAACGTGGAGGCTGATGTCCAGCCCAGTCACTCCAGGAGAGGCAGCTCTAAGAAGAGCTGGGGCAGGCGTTGTAGCATATGAGGAAGGCAGAACTTTGAGAACTAATTCCAGCATCTGGCCCAGTGACTGTAGCTATTTTTTGGGTCCTCCAGCCTTCCTTTGTTATTCCAGACTTTTGTAGGCTCTCAGTTCACTTTTTTTTAGGGGAAAGCTCTGGTTTTTAACATGGGGACACTTTTTAGTTATCTGTAGGGAAGGTACTATTGAGCTCTTGAAAAATTAAGTTGACTCCCAGTTAGAGGTTTACCCAAATATTTTCCTTGCCTCTTTTTGCTTAAAAGTTACAGTATGACCTACTTCCTTCAGAAGACTTCCCTTTTATTCAGGGCTTGTTCATAAAATAGTGGGTACCATTTCCCTAATCAGTCATTGTGTAACCACACCAGCTCTCAAAAGATCTTTGTACCCTAGTGAGAGGTGCGTAAATTAATGCTCCAGTATATTCTTTGTAAAATCATTTTCTCTTCTTGAAACCAACTTAACACCACTCATGCAAATGAATCATTTCTCAGTAAAATTTAAAACAGATCACACAGGGCTGGCCGCGTGGCTTAGCAGTTAGGTGCGTGCGCTCCGCTGCTGGCGGCCTGGGTTCGGATCCCGGATGTGCACCAACGCACTGCTTCTCCAGCCACGCTAAGGCCGTGTCCCACATACAACAACTAGAAGGATGTGCAGCTATGACATACAACTATCTACTGGGGCTTTGGGGGAAATAAATAAATAAAATTATAAAAAATAGATCACATACCCTGAAAAGAATCATCAACCTTATTTAATTACACAATGAACAAAGGGGATAAAAGGAAGCAAAACTGCCTAGAGATCCTTTTATATATTTTTTAAATTAGGATATAATTCACATACCGTAAAATTTACCCTTTTAAAATATACCATTCAGTAGTTTTGACTATAGTCACAAAGTTGTACAACCATCACCATTAGCTAATTCTAGAATATTTTCATCACCCCAGAAAAAAGCCCCATACCCATTAGCAGTCATTTCTCCATTCCCGTTTCCCCATAGCTCTTGCCAACCAAAGCCCTTGCTATCGTATCTAAGTAGATTGCCCATAATCTACTTTCTACTTTCACTGTGTATTTGCCTATTCTGGACTTTTCATATAAATTGAATCATATAATATGTGACCTTTCGTATCTGACTTCTTTCACTTAGCATAAATATTTTCAAGGTTCAAATATGTTGTACCATTCCCTGTTAGGGATGAATAATATTTCATTGAATGGATATACCACGTTTTGTTTGTTCATCAGTTGGTGGACATTTGGATTGTTTCTACTCTTTGGCTCTTATGAGTATGTTCCTTGTGAACATTCATGTACAAATTTTTTGTGACCATATGTTTTCTCTTGCATATACTCAGAAATAGAATTGTTGAATCATATGATAACTCTGTTTTAACTTTTTGATGAACTACCAAACTGTTTTCCATAGTACCTGTACCATTTCGTGTTTCCACCAGCAATGCATGATGGAATCCAGTCTGTCTTGTTATTGTCCCTCTTGTTGATTATAGCCATCCTAGTGGTTGTGAAGTGCTATTGTGGTATTGATTTGTATTTCTCTAATAGCTACTGATGTTGAGCATCTTTTCGTGTGTTTATTGGCCATTTGTATATCTTCTTTGGAGAAATTTCTATTGAAATCCTTGGCACATTTAAAAAAAATTAGTAGACTTTATTTTTTCAGAGTTTTAAGTTTACAGAGAATTGAGCAGAAAGTACAGACATATATAGCCCTTTTTCATCTCCCCCCAACCCCCTTGCCGGCACACATACATAGTTTCTCCTATTATTAACATCTTGCATTGGTGTGGTACATTGGTTACAATTGATAAGCCAATATTGATACATTATTACTACTTAAAGTCCATAGTTTATGTTAGGGTTCATTCTTTGTGTTGTACATTAGAAAGTGCAGTGATACATACAGAGACTGGGATGTGTCCACCTTTGCGTTATCATCAGAATATTTTCAACGCCCTAAAAATACCCTGTGCTTCACCTATTCCTCTTTCCCTTCCTTCCTCCAAATTCCTGGCAACCACTCATCTTTTTACTGTTTGCATAGTTTTGCCTTTTTCAGAATGTCGTATAGTTGGAATCATACAGTAGGTAGCCTTTTCAAATTGGATTTTTCACTTAGCTGTATGCGTTTAAGGTTACTCCATGTCATTCCTGGCATGATAGCTCATTTCTTTTTAGTATTGAATAATATTCCATTGTCTGGATGTACCAGTTTGTTTATCCATTCACTTATTGAAGGACATTTTAGTTACTTCCAAGTTTTGGCAGTTATCAAAAAAAGTTGCCATAAACATTTATGTGCAGGTTTGTGTGGACAGAAGTTTTCAGCTCATTTGGGTAAATACCAAGGAGTGTGATAGCTTGATCATATGGTAAGAGTATGTTTAGTTTTGTAAGAAACTGCCAAACTGTCTTCCAAAGTGGCTGTACCATTTTGCAACAGTCAATGAGAATTCCTTTTATTCTATATCCTCACCGGAATTTGGTGGTGTCATTGTTTTGGTACTCTAATAGGTAGGTAGTGGTATTACACTGTTGTTTTAATTCCCTAAGGCTATACGATTTTCAGTATCTTGCTTCATATGCTTATTTTCCATCTCTGTATGTTTTTTGATGAGGTGTCCAGATCTCTTGCCCATTTTTTAATTAGGTTGTTTGTTTTCTTTTTTGTTGGGAGTTAAGAGGTTTTTAAAGTATATTTTGGATACCAGTCCTTTATCAGGTATGTGTTTTGCAAATATTTCTTCCCAGTCTGTGGCTTGTCTTTTCATTATCTTAGCAGTGTCTTTTGTAGTGCAGAAGTTTTTAATTTTAATGAAGTCCAACCTATCCACTTTTTCTTTGATGGATCATGCTTTTGGTTTACCTAAAAAGTCATCATGAAGCCCAAGGTCACCTAGATTTTCTCATATGTTATCTTTTGGAGTTTTATAGTTTTGCATTTTACGTTTAGGTCTATGATTGATTTTGAGTTAATTTTTGCAAAAGGTACAAGGTCTGTGTCTACATTCTTTTTTTAATGTGAGGAAGATCAGCCCTGAGCTAACATCCATGCCAATCCTCTCCTTTTTGCTGAGGAAGACCGGCTCTGAGCTAACATCTATTGCCAATCCTCCTCCTTTTTTTCCCCCAAAGTCCCAGTAGATAGTTGTATGTCATAGTTGCACATCCTTCTAGTTGCTGTATGTGGGATGCCGCCTCAGCATGGCCAGACAAGCGGTGCGTCGGTGCGCGCCCGGGATCCGAACCCAGGCCGCCAGTAGCGGAGCGCACGCACTTAACCGCTAAGCCACAGGGCCGGCCCCACTACATTCATTCTTTTGCTTGTGAATATCCAGTTGCTCCAGCACCACCATTTCTTGAAAAGACTATCCTTTTTCCATTCAGTTGCTTTTGCTTCTTTGTCAAAGATCAGTTGACTAACTTTGTGTAGGTCTATTTTGGGGGTCTCTTCTGTTCCATTGATCTATTTGTGTATTCCTTCATGAGTATCATACTGTCTTGATTATTGTAGCTTTGTATTAAGTCTTGAAGTCATGTAGTATCAGTCCTCCAGCTTTGTTCTTCTTTGCCTGTTTTTAATTGAGTTGTCTTTATTGTTGAATTGCAAGATTTCTTTATATATTCTGGATACTAGACCCTTAGCAGATGTATGATATACAATTATTTTCTCTCATCTTTGGGGTTGTCTTTTCACCTTCTTCACGGTGTCCTTTGAAGCACATAAGTTTTTAGTTTAGTTTTTTTTTTTTTTTTCTTAAGGAAGATCAGCCCTGAGCTAACATCCGTGCTAATCCTCCTCTTTTTTGCTGAGGAAGACCGGCTCTGAGCTAACATCTATTGCCAATCCTCCTCCTTTTTTTCCCCCCAAAGCCCCAGTAGATAGTTGTATGTCATAGTTGCACATCCTTCTAGTTGCTATGTGTGGGACGCGGCCTCAGCATGGCCGGAGAAGTGGTGCATCGGTGCGCACCTGGGATCCGAACCCCGGCTGCCAGTAGTGGAGCACATGCACTTAACCGCTAAGCCACCAGGCCGGCCCATAAGTTTTTAATTTTGATGAAGTCCAGTGTATCTATTTTTTTCTTTGGTTCTCCTGTTTTGGGTATCATATCTAAGAATCTACTACCTAAGCTAAGGTGATGAATATTTACTCCTATGTAACTTCTAAAAATTCTGTACATTTAGGTCTTTTGAGTTAACTTTTGAGTTAACTTTTGTATATGGTGTGAGGAAGGAGTCCAACTTCATTCTTTTGCATGTGGATATCCATTTGTCCTAGCACCATTTGTAGAAAGCTATTTTCCCCCAAGTATTCTGTCCCTGAAAAGAAGGTGACTAAGTTTCATCATTCAGGTCCTGTGGACTCCTGAGTTATCTGTCATCTTGGTCTCTTATTAAATATGATAATCTACATCAGCCTCTAGCCCCTTTAGACCTCACTGTATTGTTTAAAGCAAACTTTTCAGTAAAGGGCCAGGTAATATTTTAGGTTTTGCAGGTCATAAGGTTACTGTCACAACTACTTAATTCTGTTACAGCACAAAAACAGCCATGGACGGTACATAAATAAATGAGTGTGACTGTGTTCCAGTAAAAATCAGGGAGCAGTCTGTAATTTGCTGACCCCCTCATTTACATGGTTCTATAGTAGGGAGCAGAGGGTTCCCTGTCCACTAATAACCTTCCTCATGAGGTCCTCAGTGTGGCTTACTTTTCTGCAGGACATCTGGACTCTTTTCATGGATGCTTCAAGAGCTGGCATGCCCAATCCTGGTGGAGATTCTACCTATTAGCATGACGCAGAAGTCTCCTGGAGTGTGTTTAGTCTTGACTGCCTTACCTACCACACAGTATGAGGCTGCATTGAGGATTCTATGTTCAGTCACAACCACTATAATCTTGGGTGTCTTGTTCAACAAAGATTTATTGAGCACACAGTATTTGTCAGGCTTGGTACTATATACTGGGGCCACAAAGTCAAACCTTAAGTTGCTTATGGCCTGCAAGATAAGACAGGTTAATTAATGACTCTACTGTTTCCTCTCTGATCTATTGTGTGCCCTGCTTGTACTTTATATCCCTAAAATACTTTTTCTTTACATCATATCTTCAGCTCAGAAACCAAAAGTCTTCCTACGGCACCGAGAATAAAAATTCTGTAGTTATATCAGCTAAATGGAGGGCTGGGAAGCTCCAAGCTCTTGTTCCTCCACAGAAACATTGAAAACAACCAAACCTAGCTGAAGTGAGCTTGTGGGAGTTCTGGAAAACAGTCGAAGGTCTACAGTAACCAAGTGAACAGCCAATCAAGAAAGAACTACATTCAAAATGGGAAAAAAATTCATGGAATTTTTGTTCACCCTTGTTCCCCCCACCTGCGTGCACTCTTGGTCTGGAGGAATTAGCAGCCAATTTCCTAGTGCCCTCCCTCAAACTAGAGGGAGCAGAGCAAACATTATTTGCTGTGTTCTAACTCGTCTGGGGGCTGCCTGAAGGACTAGTTTCTGTTTCCTCTAATTGGACCTCTGCAGGAAAAACTCAGTAGAAAGTGGCAGGAACTGCTCATAAAATCTATAAGGAGACTAAAAGCTGTAGACAGCTGGGGCAAGACATTATGGGTGGAGGGAGACATACAATAGACCATCTAAAGCTTCAAGGAGAAACTGGAGTGAAACTCTGGGAAATTAAGACATGTAAAAGCAGAGTACATAGAGGGAAATCAAAAACAGTATGCAGATCCAGGTGAGCTACATGCTAAGAAAACACCTGAACACTTAGCTTTCTACTTTGGCTGATCCCAAGGCTCAGAACATATCCTACTAATTAGTAAAAGATTTCACTGGCACAGACCCAGTCTGCAAAGACTGGGAGAAGTGGCTGTTTTTTCAACTGCCCAATTTTTGACCAAAAAAATCACAAAGAGCAGGATAACCTGGCCCATTCAAAGGAAGAAAATGAAGTGACAGGAATCTTCCCTGAAGAAACACAGGCATCAGACTTACTAGATAGACTTTAAACAACTCTCTGAAATATGCTCAAAGAGTTAAAGCAAAATGGACAAAGAACTAATGGAAACCAGGAAAATTATATATGACTAAAATGAGAATAGTAATAAAGAGATAGACCCAAACAGAAATTCTGGAGCTGAAAGATACAATAACTTAATTGAAAATCTTACTATGAGGGTTTAACAGTGGATTTGAGCAGGCAGAAGAAAGAATCAGCAAACTTGAAGGTAGTACATTTGAAATTACCTTGTCTGAGGAGCAAAAAGAGAAAAGAATGAAGAAGAACAAACAGATCCTAAGGGGCTTATGGCACACCATCAAGAGGACTAATAATATATGTGTATGGGAGTATCAGAAGAAGAGAGAGAGAAAAAGGAAGAGATTATTTGAAGAAATAATGGCCAAAAACTACCCGAATTTGATGAAATCTACAAATCGAAGTTTAAACTCCAAGTAAGATAAACCCAAAAAGACCCATGCCATTATACTCAAACTATAAAAAGACAAAGACAGAATCTTGAAAGCAAGAGAAAGGTGACTTGTCACATGCAAGGTATCCTCAAGATTCTCAGCTGATTTTTCAGCAGAAACCTTGGAGGCCAGAAGGGAGTGGGATGATGTATTTAAAGTGCTGGAAGAAAAAGACTTTCAATTGAGACCTCTATACCTGGCAAAACTGTCCTTCAAAAATGAGAGAGAATCACCTCACACCCATTAGGAGGCTACTATAAAACAAAACAAAACAAAATAACAAATGTTGGGGAGGATGTGGAGAAATTGGGACCCTTGTGCACTGTTGATGGGACTGTAAAATGGTGTAGCATATAGAAAACAGTATGGCAGGTCCTCAAAAAATTAAAGAATTACCATATGATCCAGCAATTCCACTTCTGGGTATATATCCAAAGAATTGAAAGCAGGGTCTCAAAGACATATTTGTGCACCCATGTTTAATGCTAGCATTATTTACAATACCCAAAATGTGGAAGCAAACCAAGTGTCCATTGACAGATTTGTGGATGAAAAAAATGTGGTATATACATACACTGGAATATTATTCAGCCTTAAAAAGAAAGGAAATTCTAGGGGCTGGCCTGGTGGCATAGTGGTTAATTTCAGCGCATTCTGCTTCAGCAGCCTGGGGTTCCTGGGTTTGGATCCTGGATGCGGACCTACACCACTCATCAAGGCATGCTGTGGCGGTGACCCACATGCAAAATAGTGGGAGAGTGCCATGGATATTAGCTCAGGGCCAATCTTTCTCACCAAAATAAGAAAAAAAAAAAAGGAAGGAAAATCTGACACATGCTACAACATAGATGAACGTTGTGGGTATTATGCTAAGAGAAAGTAACCGGTCATGGAAGGACAAACACTGTATGATTCTGCTTATATGAGATACCTAGAATACAGTCAAATTCATAAAGACAAAAGTAGAATGGTGGATGCCAGGGACTGGGTGGAGGGGATAATGGGTTGTTTAATGGATATAGAGTTTCAGTTTCACAAAATGAAAAGAGATCTGGAGATTGGTTGTACAACTATGTGAATGTATTTAACACTAGTGAAAACTACAAAATGTTGCTGAAAGAAATTAAAGAAGATACAAATAAATGGAAAGACATCCCATGTTCATGGATTGGAAGATTTAATATTGTTAAGGTGTCAATACTACCCTAAGTGATCTACAGGTTGAATGCAATCCCTATCAAAATCCCATTGACGTTTTTAGCAGAAATAGAAAAATCCGTCGTAAAATTCATATGGAATCCCAAGGGACCTCAAATGCCAAAACAATCCTGAAAAAGAAGAACAAAGTTGGAAGTCACACACTTTCTGATTTCAAAACTTACTACAAAGCTACAGTAATCAAAACAGTATTGTAGTGGCACAAATATAGAGACCAAGAGAATTGAATAGAGAGCCCAGAAATAAACTGTCATATTTATAGTCAATTGATTTTCAACAAGGGTGTCAAGATCATTCAACGGGGAAAGATGGTCTTCAACAAATGGTGCTGGGAAAACTGGATATTCACATGCAAAAGAATGAAGGTGAATCCTTATCTTACATTATATACAAAAATTAAAAGACCTAAATGTAAGAGCTAAAACTGTACTCTTAGAAGAAAACATAGGGAAAAAGCTACATGACACTGGATTTGGCAATGATTTTTTCAATGGGCACAGGCAACAAAAGAAAAAATAGATAAATTGGCTATCATCAAAATTTAAAACTCATGCACCAAAAGACACTACCAAGAGAGTGAAAAGGCAACCCACAGAATGGGAGAAAATATTTGCAAATCATACATCTGATAAGCAATTAATATGTAGCACATATAAAGAACTCCTACAACTCAACAAGAAAAAAACCCAACAACTTAATTCAAAAATGAGCAAAGGACTTTGAATAGACATTTCTCCAAAGAAGATATACAAATGTTCCATAAGCTTGCGAAAAGATGTTGAGCATCACTAGTCATTAGGGAAATGCAAATCAAAACCATTATGAGATCCATACCCATTAGGATGGCTATTATAAAATAAAACAGAAAATAACAAGTATTGGTGAGGATGCGGAGAAATTAGGATCTTTGTGCATTGCTTGTGAGAATGTAAAATGGTGCATTTGCTGTGGAAAATAGTATGGTAGATCCTCAAAAAGTTCAACATAGAGTTATATGATCTAGCAATTCCACTTCTGGGTATATACCCCCAAAGAATTGAAAGCAGGAACTTGAACAGATATTTGTATACCCAGGTTCATAGCCATATTATTTGCACTAACTAAAAGGTAGAAACAATCCAAATGTTCATTGATTGATGAATGGATAAACAAAATGTGGTATATATACACAATGGAATATTATTCAGCCTTAAAAAGAATGAAATTCTGAAAGATACCACATGATTAAACCTTGAAAATATGCTAAGTGAAATAAGCCAGACACAAAAGGACAAATGTATGATTCCACTTATATGAGAGACCTAGAATTGTCAAATTCATAGAGGCAAAAAGTAGAACGGTGGGTGCCAGGGGCTGGGCAGAGAGGGAATGGGGAATTACTGTTTCATGGGTACAGAATTCCAGTTGGGGAAGATGAGAGTTCTAGAGATGATGGTGGTAATGGTTACACAATAATGTAAATGTACTTAATGCCACTGAACTGTGTATGTAAAGATGGTTTAAAAGGTAAATTATGTTATGTATATTTTACCTCAATAAAAAAATTTTTCAGAAAACCAGGGTATGGAAGGCAGAAGGAGCAGATATGTTAACAAGGAATATTGGTGTGGTTAAATAAATTGAGCACCAGTTTGGCTCTGAGCCTTCTGGAACCAAAAGAAAAGAGTTATTCTTGACACAATGTTGAGAATGTGTTGATTGGTTCCAAGGGTTTAATGGAAACTATTGCATTGGTTTAAATTGTGGCAGCTGAAATTCTGAACTGCATACATACATAATTAGATCATGACAGTAGCAAGTTAAATATTGAATATGAAAACATATAGACATTCAGAAATTATGATTTTTTGGTTAATAGAGAAAATAAGGATTTTAGAAAGCAGTATGTATTTACAGTCTTCACTTTCCATGCTATAGATTAGTGATTTTTACACTATTCTATTCAACCCTTGAGTTACTAAGAGAACTTTAGAAGCCAACTCATGGGTCTCAAGGACAAAAAAAAAAGGGTAGAACTATAGCCAAGCATTCCAATACAATCAGACCAATCATGCTTCAGAATTTCTTCAAAACAGGGTCCATTGCTTTGCATGCACTTTGATTGGTTTTGGTTTTTTTTAAATTTTTTTCAGTTTTTTTTAATTGAGGTAACATTGGTTTACATTATACACATTTCAGGTGTATATCTTTATATTTCGATTTCTGTGTAGATTACATCATGTTCATCACCCAAAGACTAATTACCATCCATCACCATACATATATGCCTAGACACTCTTTTTGCCCCCCTCTCTCCCCTTCCCCTCTGGTGACCGCCAGTCTAATCTCTGCATCTATGTGTTTGTTTGTTGTTGTTGTTGTTTTTATCTTCTATTTATGAGTGAGATCATACAGTATTTGACTTTCTCCCTCTGACTTATTTCACTTAGCATAATACCCTCAAGGTCCATCCATGTTATCGCAGATGACAAGGTTTCAACCTTTTTATGGCTCAGTAGTAGTCCACTGTGTATATATACCACATCTTTATCCATTCATCCGTTGATGGGCGCTTACGGTGTTTCCAAATCTTGGCTATTGTGAATAATGCCACAATGAACATAGGGGTGTATCTTTATGCATTCACGTTTTCATGTTATTTGGGTGAATACCCAGCAGTGGAATAGCTGGATCATATGGTAGTTCTATTCTTAATTTTTTAAGGAATCTCCATACTGTTTTCCATAGTGGCTGCACCAGTTTTCATTCCCACCAGCAGTGTATGAGAATTCCCTTTTCTCCACGTCCTCTCCAACACTTGTTATTTCTTGTCTTGTTAATTATAGCCATTCTGACAGACAAGAAGTGATATCTCATTGTAGTTTTGATTTGCATTTCTCTAATAATTAGTGACGTTGAACATCTTTTCATGTGCCTGTTGGCCATCTGTATGTCTTCTTTGGAAAAATGTCTGTTCAGATCTTTTGCACATTTTTTAGTTGGGTTGTTTGATTTTTTATTGTTGAGATAGATCTGTTCTTTATATATTTTGGATATTAACCTCTTATCAGATATATGGTTGGCAAATAAATATCTTCTCCCAATTGTTAGGTTGTCTTTTCATTTTGTTGATGGTTTCCTTTGCTGTGCAGAATTTTTTTAGTTTGATGTAGTTCCATTTGTTTATTTTTTCTGTTGTTTCCCTTGCCTAGTCAGGCATGGTACTTGAAAATATGCTGCTAAGACTGATATTGAAGAGCATACTGCCTATGTTTTCTTCTAGAAGTTTTATGGTTTCAGATCTTACATTCAAGTCTTTAATCCATTTTGAGTTAATTTTTGTGTATGGTGTAAGATAATGGTCTACTTTCATTCTTCTGCATGTGGCCCTCCAGTTTTCCCAACACCATTTATTGAAGAGACTTTCTCCATTGTATGTTCTTGGCTCTCTTGTGGAAAACTAGCTGTTCGTAGATGTGTGGGTTTATTTCTGGGCTCTCGATTTGGTTCTGTTGATCTGTGTGTCTGTTTTTGTGCCAGTACCATGCTGTTTTGATTACTATAGCTTTATAGTATATTTTGAAATCAGGGAGTGTGATACCACCAGCCTTGTTTTTTTTTCCCCTCAGGATTCCTTTGGCTATTCAGGGTCTTTTGTTATTCCATATAAATTTTAGGATTGCGAACCTGACCTAGTCTGGGAGAATCAGGGAAGGTTCTATGAGAAAGTAATGTTTGGACTTGAAGGATGAGTAAAATTTAGAGTAGGAAAAAACATTGCTTGAAGATATTTTTGTGTTTTTCCTTCTCTATGCTTTTGTGTATACTGTGCCATCTGCTTTTACTACACACCTTCTTCAAGTATCCAAATTCTAACTCAAGATTTGGCTCATATCCTCCCTTCTTCAGAAAGCCGTTCCTGATCATCTTATGCTGAAGTATTCTCTCCTTGCTACAAACTGGACAAGTTTGTTTGTTACTAGCTATAAGCTATGCACAGCCTTGTGATGTTTTTGCGATTCTCACCTTGCCCTGTTACATAAATCTAGAAGTCACTCTTGATTCTGGCCTCCATTCCAATCCATTAGCGTATCACTTCTGTTTTATTTCCATGCAGAGTTTTCTGGGAAAGCAATGATTAGAGGACTTGGTTTGAATAATATTAACCTTTTTTACTGTAAAATAAAACATAGATACCCCCCCCAAATCGTGTCAATTATAAGGAGATGGATTACAAAAAGAATTTACAATTATTATTTATAGCTTATAAATTCTAAAGAAGTTATAAATTCTATAACTACCACTCAGGTCAAGAAATAGAACTTTACCAGCCACTCCAGAAACTCCTTTTGCAAATATTTGCCCTGTACCAAATACAATCGCTTCCCTCCCGCTTAAAGTATCCACAATCCGGACCTTTATGGTAACCACTTCTTCAGCTTTCTTTATGGTTTTATTACCCAAGTGTGCATCACTTACCACGATAGTTTTCTCTTGCACTTTTGTTATTTTTTTAACTCGTCTTTTATCTTCAAATCACTCTTTCTTTTTCTTACAATTTCGCAATGAAGATCCCAGGCTGTTTGACCAGTAGAGTTTCCCACAGTCCTGGATTTTGCTGATGGCATACTCATGGTGCAGTTCAACTTGTTCCTCTGTCTTATGTTTTTCCTGCAATTTAGCAACTGGATCCAGAGGCTTGGGCAGATTCAAGTTTGACCTTTTTGGCAAGACTACAGGTGGTACTGTGTTTTTTCATCAAAAAACACATAATGTTTGTATTATGTCTGTTTGTCATATTAACAGCTGTTGATGCTGAGTGTCTGGATCCATTAATTCATTGGGGGTTGCAAAATGGTGATATTTTAATTCTATCATTTCTTCTTATTAGATGGAATATTTTTGTAATGATATGTTTCTCCTCATCTGCTATTTGGTTACCTTTGTTGGGGAAACATAATTAAAAATAAGATCTTCTACCACCAGAGAAATTTTTCTCCACAAAATATAGGAAAGAAAGAAAACAGTTTTATTATTGAAAAAGCATTAAACCAGACAGCAATGCACATTATAGCAAGCCACTAAGGAGATTGCAAAGAGAAATAAGTCACCCTTTTATTTGTTGCTTTTGCTGTCAAGTTGATTTCAACTCCAAGCAACCCTGTGCACTGCAGAGCAGAACCCTGCCCAGTCTTTTTGTGCCATCCTCTCACCCTCCAGTGCTATGCCAGACACTCCACTGCTATTCATAGGGTTTTCAGGGCCAATTGTTTTGGAAGTGGGTGGCCAGGCCCCTTTTCCTACTCTCTCTTAGTCTGGAAGCTCCACTGAGCCCTGTCCACCATTTGAATTACTGGTGGCATTGCTTTCAGCATCACAGCAACACACAGCCACCACAGTATGATAACGAATAGATGGGTGGTGTGGTTCCCTGGCTGAGAAATGATCCCAGGCCGCAGTGGTGAGAGAACTGAATCTTAACCACTAGACCACCAGCACCCTTTTATATAGCTAGGAAAATACAATCCATTACATACATATTAATTGTCTTTAGCAAAGAAAAAATAAAACTTCTATCTTTATAACAAGCGGGATGTTACATCATGGAGCCAAGTGCCTAGGCTTAAACTCCCACAGAGTAAGGTAACAGGGTGCCATCCTCCTTGAAGTTCACATTTCAATGAGATGGCCCTCACGCCTCCAAGAAAGGCATTCCTGACATGAAAAGCTGGCAAGAGATCTATTTAACTTTTTAAAAGTTTTACATATCTCTCAAAGAGACAGAGAAAGCATTTATAATTTCAAGTTTTCTAAAGGAAATGCTGAAAAGAAGGAAGGAGGGGAAGTTCTCTTTCCCTTTAAGCATCAGGGAAATTAAATTTTTTTTTTGGTAGATTTTTATTTACCCTACACCCAGGAGTAAAATTCATGTAGGGTAGGTGTTACCACACAAAATTGGGGTTCTCTTGCCCAATGGGCATAAACAGCCAATTAATTACAGCATCAGCCTTTGGGAAAAGAAATCAGCTTTATTCTGTGAGATTGACCTGCAGGGAGAGAGGGATGCATGCCCTCAGATTAGTCTCTACAATTCGGGATTTGGGGCGGAATCTAAGAGGTTAGCGATGATGGGGTTCAGGGCAGGCTGCTGCAAGATGTGCCACTCTGCTATACAGATTATTTTGAGCTGAAGACAATAAAGGCTCAGAAGACTCAGAAAGAAACTTTGACCTCTCCCGCTACTAACTGCCTAAAATGATTTAAGATAGAAGGCCTGTCCCCAGGACAGGCCATTACCATAGATAACTCTGGGTATGGATAGATTGGGAGGGTCCTTACTAAGCCCATTCTTATCAAAGCTCTGAAAACCAAGTAAAAGTAGAAGTAACCATTTGTAAGAGACATTTACATTTGTAAGGGAAATATCCATTTGTAAAGGTCTCTCCCTCTCCGTTCAAGAAGAAGGGGGGATGACCTTATCACTAGAAACGCTTATCAATGCAGAAGGCGAGGATTTAAATCTGCGTACTCTTGTTTATTGTATTTTTCTGGTAATCTCCCATAGCTGGGTCCCTCCACTCCCAACATCCTCCTTTGTCTTTACTTGAATATGCTATTTAAGATGAGAACTTCTGCCATTTTGTCGAGCTACCCAGTTTCCTGTATACATATTATAAAGCTTTGTTTGATTTTCTCCTGCTATTCAGTCTCATGTCAATTTAATTTGTAGCCCAGCCAGAAAGGACCCAGAGTGGGTAGAGGATAGTCCTCCTCCCCTACAGGGAGAACAAGCTGCCATGCAGAAATGCTGGAGGGACATGTTTTGATTGGTGGGCTTCAAGCATTTATGAGGGTCTAAACGTTTATGACAGGGTTCTAAACATTTATGATGAGGTGGGGAAGGAATTTTAACACCAGATCTTCCTGAATTAGGGACCCCCACTTCTGATAAGAGGCCAACTTTCAAGTTCTGGTCGTTTCCTGGTCCTTTGGTTCCGTTGGGGGGAGGATTTTTGGTTTTGTGGTCATTTCAGGTCAAGATTTCTGCTCATGCTCCAGCTATGTGCCTTTGCACATTTTCTGAAAGGCAATTCTTAATCACTCTATTGATAAGAGATGGGGTCAGTTGAACTGGTCCTGGAGGGCCCGCAGTTACACAGGCAAGATACATGTTTGATTCTTTCCCTTTATTTACCTATTTTCAAGATAATGAATTGGCTCCTAATCATCCTCTGAAGGTGACCAATTAGTTTTGTTTGTTTAAGTACCATTGTTAACTCATGGACTTAACCCATTATTGATGTTTCATTATTGATGTTTCAATCTATATAATTATTATCCTTAGTGCCTTGCTCAATTTGTCCTCTGGCTGGTGGAAGCCACTTCAAAGTTGACTCCTGAGTCCTTTTGACATAACTGTAGAAGTCTTTGTGAGTTTCCTTGCAATCAGGTATGAGAAGAGTTCCAGGCTCATCTTGTACCTTTCCTACCCTGGAATCATCCATTTCTTCAAAAACCCTGGTTTTGTAATCACAGGACCAGGACAGAATTTGTAACCCCAAAATATGCCTCTTTGGCATAAGAATTATTTTAGGCTGATTATATTTAAGAAACAGCAGACACAGGGAAAAGCTCTGAAAACCTAGTAGAAGTTACCCATTTGTAAGGGAAATTTACAGTTATAAGAAAAAGCTCCATTTTTCTTGCTTTCTGTACTAGGAAGGAGAGGATGACTAAATCTCCAGAAACTCTTATCAACAGACAAGGGAATGACTTAAATCTACATAACAACTTTACCCTTGTTTACTGTGCTGACCTTATCTTAACAACAGAATGTTAAGGCTACTTTTCAGGGGCAGGTGAGTCAGCCAGGAGTATGCACAGAAGAGAAAATTTTGATCTGCCCATCAAAACTCATCCTGCCAACACTACCACATACCAGCCTGCCCTGCCTAATGCCTTAAACCTTACCCTATACCCTGGATCAGGGAGATAGAAGAGAGAGGCTTCCTTCTCTCTCCTTACGAGTCGATTGCATAATAAATTTTCTTCCCCCAAAGACCAGTGGTACCACAGTATTGGCTTCTGTGCGCATGGGTGGAGAGAGCCCCCGCTCGATAGCAGTTTCTTCTAGTGCGAAATGATATTTCAAGACCATATCTGCATTGCTACTGATTGGTCATTGTTTCTAGGCCTTTTCAGTCAAAAGAGCTGGGAATATACACACACACACACATATATTATATTTACATGTTTATATATATATATATAAATATATATATATATTTACATGTATATATATAACAAATTTTATATACAATATAAATTTTTATATATATACACAAATACATACATACATGCATATATATATGCTAGGAATATATATATAATGTACATATAATAATAATATATAATATAAGCATAAATAATATAATACATAAATATATAAAATGTAAATAATAGGATAAATAATAATATGCAATAATTATAATAATATTATATATTACATCTATATCTATCTCTATATATAGTGTGTACATTTTTTTTTTAATTTTTGTTTATTGCAGTAACATTGGTTTATAACATTGTATAAATTTCAGGTGTACATCGTTATACTTGTATTTCTGCATATGTTACATCATGTTCACTGCTCAAATACCAATTACAACCCATCACCACACACATGTGCCGAATTATCCCTTTCGCCCTCCTCCCTCCCCCGGTCCCCTCTGGTAACCACCAATCCAATCTCTGTCTCTATGTGTTTGTTTATTGTTGTTATTATCTACTACTTAATGAAGGAAATCATACGGTATTTGACCTTCTCCCTCTGACTTATTTCACTTTGCATAATACCCTCAATGTCCGTCCATGTTGTCACAAATGGCTGGATTTCATCGTTTCTTATGGCTGAGTAGTATTCCATTGTGTATATATACCACATCTTCTTTATCCATTCATCCCTTGATGGGCACTTAGGTTGCTTCCAAGTCTTGGCTATTGTGAATAACGCTGCAATGAACACAGGGGTGCATGTATCTTTACGCATTGGTGTTTTCAAGCTCTTTGGATAAATACCCAGCAGTGGAATAGCTGGATCCTATGGTAGTTCTATCCTTGATTTTTTGAGGAATCTCCATACTGTTTTCCATAGTGGCTGCACCAGTTTGCACTCTCACCAGCAGTGTATGAGAGTTCCCTTCTCTCCACATCCTCTCCAACACATGTTGTTTCCTGTCTTGTTAATTATAGCCATTCTGATGGGTGTGAGGTGATATCTCATTGTAGTTTTGATTTGCATTTCCCTGATAGTTAGTGATTTTGAACATCTTTTCATGTGTCTATTGGCCATCTGTATCTCTTCTTTGGAGAAATGTCTGTTCGGGTCTTTTGCCCATTTTTTAATTGGGTTGTTAGTTTTTTTGTTGTTGAGATGCATGAGTTCTTTATATATTTTGGAGATTAACCCCTTATCAGATGTATGGTTTGCAAATATCTTCTCCCAATTGTTAGGTTGTCTCTTCGTTTTGTTGATGGTTTCCTTTGCTGTGCAGAAGCTTTTTAGTTTGATGTAGTCCCATTTGTTTATTTTTTCTATTGTTTCTATTGCCCAGTCAGACATGGTGCTTGAAAATATGTTGCTAAGACCGATGTCGAAGAGCGTACTGCCTATGTTTTCTTCTAGAAGTTTCACAGTTTCAGGTCTTACATTCAAGTCTTTAATCCATTTGGAGTTAATTTTTGTGTATGGTGTAAGTAAGGTAAGGGTCTACTTTCATTTTTTTGCATATGGCTATCGAGTTTTCCCAACACCATTTGTTGAAGAGACTTTCTTTTCTCCATTGTATGTTCTTGGCTCCTTTGTCAAAGATTAGCTGTCCATAGATGTGTGGGTTTATTTCTGGGCTTTCAGTTCTATTCCATTGATCTGTGTATCTGTTTTTGTGCCAGTACCATGCTGTTTTGGTTACTATAGCTTTGTAGTATATTTTGAAATCAGGGAGTGTGATACCTCCAGCTTTGTTCTTTTTTCTCAGGATTCCTTTAGCTATTCAGGGTCTTTTGTTGTTCCATATAAATGTTAGGATTCTTTGTTCTATTTCTGTGAAAAATGTTGTTGGAACTTTGATAGGGATTGCATTGAATCTATAGATGGCTTTAGGAAGTATGGACATCTTAACTATGTTAATTCTTCCAATCCAAGAGCATGGAATATCTTTCTGTTTCTTTGTGTCTTCTTCAATTTCTTTCAGCAATGTTTTATAGTTTTCGGTGTACAGATCTTTCACCTCTTTGGTTAAGTTTACTCCTAGGTATTTTATTCTTTTTGTTGCAATTGTAAATGGGGTTGTATTCTTAATTTCTCTTTCTGCTACTTCGTTGTTAGTGTATAGAAATGCAACTGATTTTTCTATGTTGATTTTGTATCCTGCAACTTTACCGTATTCATTTATTACTTCTAAAAGTTTTTTGGATGATTCTTTAGGGTTTTCTATATATAAAATCATGTCATCTGCAAATAGTGACAGTTTTACTTCTTCCTTTCCAATTTGGATCCCTTTTATTTCTTTCTCTTGCCTGATTGCTCTGGCTAAGACTTCCAGTACTATGTTAAATAGGAGTGGTGACAGTGGGCATCCTTGTCTGGTTCCTGTTCTTAGAGGGATAGGTTTCAGTTTTTCACCATTGAGGATGATATTAGCTGTGGGTTTGTGATATATGGCCTTTATTATGTTGAGGTACTTTCCTTCTATCCCCATTTTATTCAGAGTTTTTAACATAAATGGATGCTGTATCTTGTCAAATGCTTTCTCCGCATCTATTGAGATAATCTTGTGGTTTTTATTCTTATATCTATCTCTATATATAGTGTGTACATTTTTAAAGATAAAAGTACTCTTTAAGTTCATCCTGATGCTACTTCCACTTCATATGCAGGGTTTTTACTTAAACTCTTCTATATGATAGAATTATTTATTTGCTTTATCCCACATTACATATACAACAGTCTCAGAATAAGAGTACTAATACTACCATTATCAATATGATTACTGAAGATAGTCAAAAAGAATTTTCGTATACTTTCCCTTTTTCCCTTCATTTTATAATAATCATTCTGTATACATACTGTTAGAACATACAATCATTACTCTTCTTCTCTTTTTTTTTCTGTTGTTTTTTTTTGTTTCATGAGGAAGATCAGCCCTGAGCTAACATCCATGCCAATCCTCCTTTTTTTGCTGAGGAAGACTGCACCTGAGCTAACATTGTGCCCATCTTCCTCCACTTGATGTGGGGCGCTGCCAAGGCATGGCCTGACAAGCAGTGCATTGGTACGTGCCCGGGATCCGATCCCAGGCCGCCAGCAGCGGAGCGTGCGCACTTAACCACTACACCACGGGGTCGGCCCCCTCTTTTTTTTCTGTTTTTTTCATTTTATTTTTTTTTAATGTGGTAAGATTGTTTTATAACATTGTGTAAATTTCACGTGTACGTCCTTATACTTCTGTTTCTGCATAGATTACATCATGTTCACCACCCAAAGACTAATTACAATCCATCACCATACACATGTGCCTAATTATCCCTTTTGCCCTCCTCCCTCCCCACATCCCCTCTGGTAACCACCAATCCAATCTCTGTCTCTATGTGTTTGTTTGTTGCTGTTTTTATCTTCTACTTATGAGTGAGATCATATGGTATTTGACCTTCTCCCTCTGACTTATTTCACTTAGCATAATACCCTCAAGGTCCATCCATGTTATCACAAATGGCTTGATTTCATCATTTCTTATGGCTGAGTAGTATTCCACTGTGTATATATACCACATCTTCTTTATCCATTCCTCCCTTGATGAGCATTTAGGTTGCTTCCAAGTCTCGGCTATTGTGAATGCTGCAATGAACACAAGGGTGAATGTATCTTTACACATTGGTGTTTTCATATTCTTTGGATAAATACGCAACAGTGGAATAGCTGGATCACATGAAATTTTTTGAGGAATCTCCATAGTGTTTTCCATAGTGGCTGCACCAGTTTGCATTCCCACCAGCAGTGTATGACAGTTCCCTTCTCTCCACATCCTCTCCAACACATGTTGTTTCCTGTCTTGTTAATTATAGCCATTCTGATGGGCGTGAGGTGATATCACATTGTAGTTTTTTTTTTTTTAAGATTTTATTTATTTATTTATTTTCCCCCCAAAGCCCCAGTAGATAGTTGTATGTCATAGTTGCACATCCTTCTAGTTGCTGTATGTGGGACGCAGCCTCAGCATGGCTGGAGAAGCAGTGTGTCGGTGCGTGCCCAGGATCCGAACCCAGGCCGCCAGCCGCGGAGCGCGAGCACTTAACCACTAAGCCACGGGGCCGGCCCCTCATTGTAGTTTTGATTTGCATTTCCCTGATAGTTAATGATGTTGAACATCTTTTCATGTGCCTGTTGGTCATCTGTATATCTTCTTTGGAGAAATGTTTGTTCAGTCCTTTGTCCATTTTTAAATTGGGTTGTTTCCTTTTTTGTTTTGAGCTGTATGAGTTCTTTATATATTTTGGAGATTAACCCCTTATCAGACATATGGTTTGCAAATATCTTCTCCCAGTTGTTAGGTTGTCTTTTCTTTTTGTTAATGCTTTTCTTTGCTGTGCAGAAGCTTTTTAGTTTGATGTAGTCCCATTTGTTTACTTTTCCTATTGCTTCTCTTGCCCAGTCAGACATGGTGCTTGAAAATATGTTGCTACGACTGATGTCAAAGAGCGTACTTCTTATGTTTTCTTCCGGAAGTTTCATGGTTTCAGGTCTTACATTCAAGTCTTTTTTGTGTGTGTGTGTGTGAGGAAGATCAGCCCTGAGCTAACATCCATGCCAATCCTCCTCTTTTTGCTGAGGAAGACTGGCCCTGAGCTAACATCCATGCCCATCTTCCTCCACTTTATGTGGGATGCCGCCACAGGATGGCCTGACAAGCAGTGTGTAGGTGCACGCCCGTGATCCAAACTCGGGCCGCCAGCAGCGGAGCACGCGCACTTAACCACTACGCCATGGGGCCAGCCCCCATTACATTCAAGTCTTTAATCCATTTTTTATTCTTCCTCTTTTAACCCTTATTTAGTCTTTGTTCTACAACTGACTACATATATCTATAATGCTCATCACCATACCTTTTCATCATATCTCTCTAGTTTTGATTATGTTTATATCTCTAGTTTTGATTACCTGAAGCTTGTTCTTTAGTAGATTCTTCATTAAGAGCTCATGGAAACAATATTCCCTGAGCTCTTGCATGTTGATAATAATCTATGCTATTTATATTTGAAAGTCGGTTTTGCTGGACATAAAGTCCTTGGGTCACATTCTCTTTTCCTTGAATATCTTAAATATATTACTCTATTTTCTTCTGGCATCAAGCATTGCTGTTAAAAAGTCTGGCAATATCCTCACTTTGTTTCTCTTTTAAGCCACTTGTTTTTTTTTTTTTTTCCCCTTGGCTAGATGCTCAAAGGATTTTTTTTCTCTTAAAGTCTAGTGAATTTACTAGAATATGTCTTGGTATTGGTTGTTTGGGTCAAGTATTCTTAGGTAGATGGTGTCTATGTAGTTTCAAATATTCTTTTTCTTAAATTCAGGAACATTTTCTTGAATTTTTGTTTTGTTTTGTTTTGCTGTTTTTGTTTTTTAGTGAGGAAGATTGGCCCTGAGCTAACATCTGTACTAATCCTCTTCTATTTTGTATATGGGATGCTGCCACAGCATGGCTTGATGAATGGTGATTAGGTCTGCACATGGGATCTGAACCCGCATACCCTGGGCCGCTGAAGTGGAGCACATGAACTTTACCACTGTGCCACTGGGAAAGCCTCTTCTTGAATTTTTTATTTTATATATTTCCTTGATTTTATATATATTTTATATCAAGATATCTACATCTTGATTTTTTAATATATTTTCTTGATTTTAATATTTATTCTGTTAACTTCTTTCAGTTCTCTACTTCAGAGACTTCTATATTCTGTATTGGCTCTTCTTTGCCTATCTTCCATATTTGTCATTTTCATTCAAATCATTTTGTTTCCTTCTATGATTTCTTTACAATTTAAATTTTTTTCCACTCTTCTATTTCCCTTAAGACATTTTTTATTGTGTTTATTTGCCCTTTTGTTTCTTCTAATTTATTCTTCATTTCCCCCCCCCTTTTATTTCTACTTTGCTCATTTCTGAGTTTCTAATTTCATTTACGTATGGTTACTTCATGTCATGTTTCATTCTCTTAATGATTTTCAGCTGATTTTGAAACACTAGGTTACAATTTGAGTTGTTTCGTGGGCATGTCTTTCTGGTGTGCTATCATTATCTTACAGAAATGTTATTCTGCTCTTTTTCTTTTTTTTAGTAATAACTTTGTATGGAATTTGATCTCAATAATTTTTTGCTATTCATTTTCATGTGAAATTAGTTTTCTGGAACTTTTAGAAGGAGTTGTGTGGTTCAGTATGGTGTTTCTAACTTCACAGAGCTCCTTCTTTTGTTGTTTTCATATAATATTCAAAAATATGGTGGCTTACTGACTCTGTTCCTCTCCCACACTTTTTAGACCAAGGATTGGCAAAGGCTGCCTATTTTTGTAAATAAAGTTTTACTGGAACACAGCCCTGCCTATTCAATAACATTTTGTTTATGGCTACTTTCAGGCCAAATTAGCAAAGTTGAAGAGTTGCAACATGGCCCCTATAGCCTACAAGCCAAAAATATTTACTGTCTAGCCTTTGAGGACCCCTGATTTTGACCTTTTCTTTCTTTGTGTCTCTTCTGCTCAATTTTGATTGTGGGGGACACTGTCCTAGAAGTGAGTCCCCACCAGTCACTTTTGAGGTTCGCAGGCACCCCCACTGCTTCAGACCTCAGCACTCCTTGCTCATATTTTTAAAATTATGGTGAAATATATATAACACAAATTTTAACTATTTCTAGGTTAACAATTCAGTGGCATTAAGTATATTCACAATGTTGTGCAACCATCACCACTATATATTTCCATAACTTTTTTATCTCAAACTGAAATTCTGTACCCATTGAATAATAACTCCCCACTCCCCGCCTTCCTCTAGCCCTTGGTAACCTCTATTCTACTTTCTGTCTCTATGAATTTGCCTATTCTACGTACCTCATATAAATGGAATCATACAATATTTGTCCTTCAATGTCTGCCTTATTCCACTAAGCATAATGTTTTCAAGATCATTTGTGTTGTATCAAAGTTTCCTTCCTTTTTATGGCTGAATAATATTCCATTGTATGTATACATCACATTTTGTTGATCCATTCATCTGTAGATGGATGCTTGGGGTATTTTCACCTTTCGGCTATAGTGAATAACGCTGCTATGAACATTGGTGTACAAGTATCTGTTTGAGTCCCTGCTTTCAATTCTTTTGAGTATTTATCTAGCAGTGGAATTGCTGGATTATATGGTAATTCTATTTTTAAGTTTTTGAGGAACTACCACAGTAGCTTTCCCATTTTTCCACAGTAGCTGCACTATTTTACATTCCCACCAGCAATGCATGTGGGTTCCAGTTTCTCTACATCCTTGCCAACATTTTTTTCCATTTTGTTTTCATTTTAATAATAGCTGTCCAATGGGTATGAGGTGGTGTCTCATCATGGTTTTGATTTGCATTTCCCTGATGATTAATGATGTTGAGTATCTTTTCATGAGCTTATTGAACATTTATGTATCTTCTTTGGAGAAATAGCTATTCAAAATGTCTATTCTTTGAATTGCATTTCTTGTTGTTGTCGAGTATGGGAGTTCAGTTCTTTATATATTCTGGATATTAATCCCTTATCACATATATGATTTTCAAATATTTACTCCCATCCGTGAGTTGTCTTTTCACTCTCTTGATAGTGTCCTCTATTTTCCTTTTTTAAATTAATAAGTAATTTATGGGGAAATACTTTAAGATTATATAACTATCCTCTTTCTCATCAAACTTTCTCACACTAGTTTAAACATTTATTGATGATTCTTTCTTAAATCAATGGCTACTATTTTTGAGCACCAACCACGTTCCAGATACTGCATCAGGTGCTTAACACACATTATCCCTACATCACAGATGAGGAAACTGAAGCAGAACAGGTAAAACAGTGGCGCAAGGACTCATAGCTAACAAGCAGTAGAAATGAGCGTGGACTCTAGAACTGTCTGCTCCAGAGCTAGAGCCCATGTACTACAGCTTGGGGAGCAAGTGTTAGCTGGAAACTTGGACTCCAAGCATCAGGTCTATTGAGTGAGCCTGTTTCTGATGCTCCTTCCTTGTGCTTCCCAAACACGCCCTGACCTAGAGAGGGGCTAGGGCAGGCAGACTTCAGGGCTGTGGGCTGTGACATGCTGGTTGTGATCTGTAGTCAGGAGCCAATTCCCTGAGAGAGTACTAGCTACGCACACTGATCGCCTGTTTGAAGCTTCATAGGTCACTATCTATCTGCAGTGTCCTGCAGATACTGGGTCAGTAGCTGGGTTCCCAGAACCAGAAGCCCCAAGTTGTTCTTTCACATGATAGGGGTGGAGGGTCTTAGTACCCTGGCAAGTTCTGGGTTAAACATCCCTGTTCTTCCCTGTTGTGGGGCCTTCGCTGGAAGGACCAGAACACAGGCAGGGTGGGGTCCTGGGGCAGGGAGCCAGAGCCCTGAGTCATAGGGAGACCAAGGAGTCAGGGCCAGGGCAAGGCATGCTGAGCCAGTAAACCTGGAGCAAAGCCATGGTCTGAAGGCTGGGAGGAGGGAGAATCCCCAGATGTAGGCGAGGTCACAGGAGGGGAGATCACAGTCAGGATCAGAGCCAAGAACAAGCTCCCTCACCAGGATCACACAGGGCTGGTATAGGAGATCCTGAAACTGTGTCTGGAGGTCTCCAGTGCTGGAGGCTTGGTCTCCAGGGCTGACAGTGGCCTAAGCCTGGTAGATTGGCTCAGGCGGGGGATGCACAAGACCAGAAGTGTGCATTAGTCACAGGTGTCCTCTTGGATCAGACTTTGTGGCGACATTCACCTCTCCAACTACAGCTGGACATCTCCAACAGGCCCCTCAGGCCCCTACCCACCTCAGCTACCTGGGGTTCAGCCTCTGTATTTTGTCAGCTGGGGTCACCAGCTCAGCCAGTTATCTGCTGAGATTACTCAGTCAGGCCCAACCCTCTCTTTGGATGAAAACTGCATTCTTCAAGAGCTTTACTCTCAGAGACTGTTTCTGTAACTTTTTTTTTTTTAACCCTCTGGAAATAATTTCAAATGTACAAAAAGCTGCAAAAATAAAAGCAGCACAATATAAAAATACACATTTTTTTTCCTAAACTATCTTAAAGTGAGTTAAATACACCACAGCCCTTTACCCCAAAGTACTTCACTGTATAATCATTGCTGTTTTTTTCTCCATTGCAATGTGGAGAGATTGTGTAAATATTGTGTTCTTTATCAAAATTGCCCCCTGGATTTCTCATCCGCTGATGATTCTTGCCTAATCCATTCTTTACCATGATGGTTGCGAAACAGTGATTTGCTAACTCCAGCATTCTCTCCACATTTTCCATTCTGCCCTTAGTATTCTCCTGTGAATGAGAGACCTTCCTGCTCCCATTTATGTATTTGTGAACTCATGAATTCCTATTTTTTTTCAGTGACTTATAATTTAATACTTAATTATTTTGGTGTTCAAATTGTCCCAGATTTGCCAGTGGGAACCCTTTCAAGCTGTCTCCTATGTCCTTGTAACATAACTCCGTTTGATTTTAAAGCACTTCCTTTCTTTCCGATTTAACAAGGGATTCTGAGCATGTCTTGTACCAGCCCTGGACTGGGTCACTTCTCTGAGGAGCCTGACTCCTTTTATTGGTGAAGGTATTAGAGATCAAATTTGGAGAATTCGTTGTCCTCATTGCTACTGGAATGTCTTTTCTTCTTTACTCTTTCAACGGACAGAGCTAGGAAATATATGCATGCATATGCACATATACATATTTGCATATTCATATGTGTGACATAAATATGCACGTGCATATTTTAGAAATCATGAATTTACACTGATACCTCTTCAGAGGGTTATTTCTTGCCTTCCGCATTCCATATTGGTAGGTCCCTTCTGCCTCAATGAGAATCCTGGCTCCCAGCTGTATCGACACACTTGCTCAATCCTATATTACATTTGAAGTAGTTTATTACATCTAAAATGGTTTCTTAATGCTTTGCCCACACGATTACAAACAGCAGACCTACGAAGAAGAGTTCTAGATTTGTTTGCAATTCTTCCCCCTCCCCACCACACCCCCTGCCCCAACTGAGGGTATGTAGTCAAATACTGTGTTATGTTACTTCGAATTAGTTCTTTTTCTTTCCGTTCAGTGTGGTTATGGTACTTATTTGAAATATGGTTAGTTTCATTGTTTCTGTTTGCTTTCAGTTTTGTTTTACTACCTCCTTTCCATTCTCACTGATTTAATTTTACTTTTGAATATGTGGGATATTGCCATGGTTTCAAAAGTCAAAACTATACAAAAAAGTAGGCTCAGAGAAATATCACTTCCACCTATTCGCCTCCACCCCTTGAGGGTAACCAACTGCATTGTGTTCTGATTTATCCTCTTGTGTTTTATTTTGTAATGATAAGCAGATATAAGTATGTTTTCTTATTTTCTCTTCTTTCTCATGCAAAAGATAGCATGCTATATACGTGTAGTATAATAAGAAATATATTTGGTCTTTGTCTCCGGTTGCTGGCACAGAGCTCCTTGAAATCCTTGGAATTTCCTGAGTGATGGGAGTGTCTTTAGTTACTCATAAGGAGACTCTGTTTTGAGCACACCTGAGTTTATGCTGATGAGGTGACGTGGTGGGGCCCCTAGATAGCCTCAGGATAGGCTGGTCACCAGAAAGACCAAGTGATGAGAGGGTCGAAACTGTCAGCCCCACTCATTGACCTCTTGAACAATGAAATTTGATGAGGTTGGTGAATGCATCCACATGTACCCCAGTTCCATGGGGACAGACGATCCAGTGCTTGGGACCCTTCTGGACCCCACCCTACGAACGTCTTCATCTGGCTGTTCATCTGTATCTTTTATAATATCCTTTATAATAAACTGATAAACATAACTAAATGTTTCTCTGAGTTCCATGAGCCTATCTAGCAAATAAATCAAACCTGATGAGGAGTTCATGGGAACCTCTACTTTATAGCTGGTCAGAAGCACAGGTAACAACCTGGATTTGTGACTGGTATCTTGTGGGGGGGGGGCAGAGGGCAATCTTCTGGGACTGAGATCTTAACCTGTGGGATCTGATGCTGTCTCCAAGCAGATAATGTCAGAATTGAGTTAAATTATAGGACATCCAGCTGGTGTCACAGAATTGCTTGATGTAGGAAAAACTACCACGTGTTGGGGGACAGAAGTATTCAGAATATTGTGTATAGTGTAAAGGAAAGCAATAGAGTTTTTTCTTTACAATATGCTTTTCTGTAATATAATTTCTTCACTTATCTTCTGGAAATTGTTCCATATCAGTTCATAGAAATCTTCCTTATTTTTTTTACTCCCTTAGCTCCGTTGTATATAGTCACCCAAACTTCTCTCACTGGACATTTAGGTATTTTCCAGTATTTTCCAGTTAAAAATAATATTGCAAGGAATACCCTGTGTATATGTATTTTTGTATTATTGACAGTATATCCTCAGGATAAATTCTTAGAAGTGGGACTGCTGGGTCAAACAAGGTGTATTCCCTTTCTATTGCTGCATAACAAGTTACCACAAATTTAGCAGCTTAAAATAACACCCATTCATTAGCTCATAGTTCTATAGGTAAGAAATCTGGGCAGTCTTGACTGGGTTCTCTGCTCAAAATATCACAAAGCATAAATCAAGATGTTGACTGGGCTCTTATCTGAGAGCTCTAAAAGGAATCCACTTCCAAGAAAATTCAATGGCAGAATTCAGTTCCTAGGACTGAGATCCCCATTTTGTTGCAGGCTCTCAGCTTCTGCAGGCTGCCCCCAGTCTGTGCCATGTGGCCCTTCCATTTTCAAACCAGCAATTTGTGTCAAATCATTCTTACTTGGAATCTCTCCAACTTCTGTCATAGATAAACAAACCTGGACACTAGTTAGTGGTAAGGACAGATTTTAATCAGTAACAACTATTGCAATAGAGAAGAGGCTAACGTGAATTGAACTCAACTTCAACTTGTACAGAGATGAACTTGGTATTTTAAAATGAGAATGAAGGAATCGAGAGGAGGAGGTGGGTGGAGGTTCAGTAGAGTCAGGGAAGTGAAAAATTGCAAAGGACCAGTTAGTGTAAATGTAATTAGGCCAGCTGTGTCTGCTAGCTGGCAGTTATTGAAGTTACGATTCTATCCTCCCATAGAGATGGGGAGACAGAGGCGCTATTGTCAGGTATTGGCTGAAACAAAGAGTAAATTCTTTTGGGCAGCCTTGAGCTTTCTCAGGCAGGCACTTTAAGAGAGGCTAGGATGACTCTAGGGACGTGGCCTTGAGCTGTTAGGAACTATGTTAGTGTCTGTTCGAGTCTTTATAGGCCAAGGTTGAGGCCTAGTTGAGAAGAGGGCTCAGAGGAACATGGCTAGAGTTTGGTCAGGGAGAGAGTCTATGTCACTTCCTCTTCTCCTACCAGACAAAAAAACTTTGCTTTTAAAGGGTTCATATTCACATCTATGGACAGCTAATTTTCGACAAAGGTGCCAAGAACATACAATGGAGAAAGGAAAGTCTCTTCAACAAATTGTGTTGGGAAAACTGGACAGCCAAATGTAAAAAAAAAAGTAGACCATTATTTTACACCATACACAAAAATTAACTCAAAATGGATTGGAGACTTGAATGTAAGACCTGAAACCGTGAAACTTCTAGAAGAAAACATAGAAAGTATGCTCTTCAACATTGGTCTTAGCAACATATTTTCAAGTACCATGTCTGATCAGGCAAGAGAAACAATAGAAAAAATAAACAAATGGGACTACATCAAACTAAAAAGCTTCTGCACAGCAAAGGAAACCATCAATACCACGAAAAGGCAACCTAACAATTGGGAGAAGATATTTGCAAACCATACATCTGATAAGGGGTTAATATCCAAAATATATAAAGAACACATACATCGCAACAGCAAAAAAACTAACAACCCAATTAAAAAATGGGCAAAAGACCTGAACAGACAATTCTCCAAAGAAGATATACAGATGGCCAACAGGCACATGAAAAGATGTTCAACATCACTAATTATTAGGGAAATGCAAATCAAAACTACAATGAGATATCACCTCATGTCTGTCAGAATGGCTATAATTAACAAGACAGGACACAAGTGTTGGAGAGGACGTGGAGAGAAGGGAACTCTCATACACTGCTGGTGGGAGTGCAAACTGGTGCAGCCACTATGGAAAACAGTATGGAGATTCCTCGAAAAATTAAGGATAGAACTACCATATGATCCAGCTATTCCACTTCTGGACATTTATCCAAAGAACATGAAAACAGCAATGTGTAAAGATACATGCACCCCTGTGTTCATTGCAGCATTATTCACAATAGCCAAGACTTGGAAGCAACCTAAGTGCCCATCAAGGGACGAATGGATAAAGAAGATGTGGTATATATACACAATGGAATACTACTCAGCCATAAGAAATGATGAAATCAAGCCATTTGTGACAACATGTATGGACATTGAGGGTATTATACTAAGGGAAATAAGTCAGAAGGAGAAGGTCATATACCATATGACCTCACTCATAAGTAGAAGATAAAAACAACAACAAGCAAACACACAGAGACAGAGATTGGATTGGTGGTTACCAGAGGGGAAGGGGGAAGGGAGGAAGGTGAAAGAGATTAGGCACATGTGTGTGGTGATGGATTGTAATTAGTCTTTGGGTGGTGAACATGATGTAATCTATGCAGAAATAGAAGTATAATGATGTACACCTGAAATTCATACAATGTCATAAACCAATGTGACCCCAATAAAATTTAAAAAAATTAAAAAAAATAAATAAAGGGGTCATATTATTAGATTAGGCCTACTTGGATAATGTCCCTTTTGCCACAGAACATAATCGTGGGAGTTACACCAGGGGTAAAAGGTTATAGGGACCATCTTAAAATTCCCAGCCCTCCTTTCATCAATTGTCCTGGCCAGCACCCAACTGGATCACACAGGAACCAGGATAAGAGGTCTGAACTGTTTGGGGCTCTGAGTAATGCCGAGGCTAACTCAGCCTCTGGTTACCAGGAATGGGGAAGAGCCTGAGGGAAGAGCCCAATAGGAAATTTATTGGTACTCACAGTGTTCACAGGAACAGTGATGGAGGCTACAAACAATGTCTTAGAGAATGAGGGGTAGGGGCACCCCCATGAGTTACCTTGAGTAAAGGACAACTACAGTATAACTTTTCTGTGTGGCTGAATCCTGTCTGTACTTTTGTGCAATAACCTACACCCACCTCACATACCCTTGGTTTCAACCTTGTTGAGTGACTTCGCCCTTGGCCTTTGCTCTTGGAAGCCATAACAGTCTGAGTGGCTGCTAGGAGCACAAGCTCTGGGTCAGATGAATCCAGGCTCTGCCATTTACTAGTTGTGGGAACCTGAAATTGCTTAACTTCTTTATGCCTTTATTTCTTCATCTATGAAATGTGAATAATAATAGTAGCTACCTCCTGGGATAGTTGGGGGGATCAAATGAAACTGTGTTCATAGAGTGCTAATGCATTCCTGGCCTACAGTAAATGCCCAATAAAGTAGGCTGTCTGAGTTTGTCACTCTGTCTTGCTTCATTTCTGGCTCTATGTTTCAAGTTCTTCTTGGCTCTCCTGTGGTCCTTAGCGTAGCCTCCGGATTCTCTCAGCACAAATGGCTCTTGGTTCCCAAGTGTCCTGTCCTGAAGCTTGCCCTTCTCTCATACCTGCTAAGAATGTACCTTGCATATCAGACATCTGCTTCCAGACACCCAAACAAGAAGCAACCTTCTACTCCTCAGAAGGGGTAGAATGTCTCTCTCTGCTTAGCTCATTTCCAAATGCAAGTCTCCATAAAAGGCATCTCTTCTGTTTATCTCTTGTTATGTAACAAAGTACCTCAAAACTTGGTGGCTTAAATAACCACATTATTTTGATCACGATTTTGTGAGTCAGGAGAGGGCTTGGTTGAGTGGTCCGTCTCTGATCCATGCTGGGGCTGGAGGATTTACTTCCCAGATAGCTTCTTTACTCCCATGTCGAGCACCTCCATGTGCTCGCTCGTCCTCCAGGGCCTTCAGGATGCTTGGGCTTCTCACGGCATGGCTGTCTGAGAGCAGTCAGACTGCTCACATGACAACTGGCTTCCCCCAGAGCAAGCATTCCAAGAGGCCCAGGTGGAAGCTGCAAGGCTTCTTATGAACTACACTCAAAGTTTGAGACTGTCATTTCTGCTGCATTCTTTTGGCCAGACAAGTCTCCAAGGCCAGATCAGATTCTAGGGGAGGGGAATTAGATTCCACTCTCAACGGGAGGAATAGCAAAGAATGTGTGCGATCTTTAATCTACCACAGGGTCTGATGAGTGGAAGCTAAATCCCATCTGGAACCCTGCTGCAGTGGAGTCTGGGACGAGCAGTTTTAGGATTGCTAGTCTGTGCAGCCTAGGCGGAGGATGGGGCCCAGGAAAGAGTGTGAGTCTGTCCATCTGCCATGTCCAGCAGGGGCTCTCAGCATTCAGTCATGCCTTGGTGATCAGCTTCTATAACCAGCTTCCCTTCGTCCTTGGTGCCAGCATCCTTGAGCATCCTTCCATTTCAAATGGAAATTGGGCAAGTCCTCAATCTAGCCTATCCTTTAGGTCAAGGATTTTATAATTTTTTTAATTGAAACTTATAGCAAAATACAGCTTATATCAGGTTATGGGCATATATATGTAACTGAAACAAAAGTTTCATGAAACAATCCTTATCTTTATGATATGCAATGTTCTTTTATAATTTGCTCTTCTCTTATATTCTATTCTGTTTCTTTTAAACAAAAATGCTGGTTGTGGGGCCAGCCCCGTGGTATAGTGGTTAAGTTCGGTACACTCTCCTTCAGCTTTGTGGGTTTGGATCCTGGACGTGGACTTACACCACTTGTCAGCCATGATGAGGTGGCAACCCACAAACAAAATAGAGGAAGACTGGCACAGATGTTAGCTCAGGGCTAATCTTCCTCACCTAAAAAAAAAAAGCTTGTTATGCCTCCACTAAATTAACTTCATGACTCACTAATGGGTTACCACCGATAGGTTGAAAAGCATTGCTGAAGATTCTTGTGTCTCTTCCTTTAACTAGGGAAGCGAAAACTGGAAAGAAAGAAATGAGTCAATAGGAAAAACATTGTATAAGGCCCAAAAAAGAAAATATCTCCTCAAAGTAGATTTACTTAATTCAGCAGAAATGTAGTAAAGTACATCATTGTTTCACAATTACTCATTCCCTTCCTTATAAGGTGATTACACATACCCCCCTTGCTAAGCCTTCCAGTGTGAGTCTTGGCCATGTGACTTCTTTTGGCCTTTGGCATGTGTGCAGGCATGGCTCATGTCATGTCTGAGCACAAACTTTAAATGCAATTGCACAGTTTGGCTTGGTCTCTAATGATTCTACCCTTTGCCGTGAGAACAGTATGTTCCAGATAGGTCAGTTCCATCAGCCTGGGTCTCAGAGAGAGAAAATACATGGAGCCAAAGAGCAGCCTACCCTCAGCCCTCATGAAACATGAGAAACAAATATTCATTGTTGTAATCCGCTGAAATTTGGCGTTGTTACTGCAGCAAAAGCTGACTAATCTAAGAAGCAACTTAATGAAAAAACAAACAAAAAACCAAACAGAAGTATATATAAAGAAAAACATAAACTTCCCCTTCACCAACTCCCTACTCCTTCAGGAGTCGTCGTTGATAACATTTTGGTGCATATCCTTTCAGAGAAGGAAATTTTTGAAATGGCTATTTCCTAATTTTAATGAGATAAAATTAATGCATAATTTTCCATAAATAAAGTGTTATGGAAACACAGCCAGGCCTATTTGTTTCCACATTGTTTAGGGCTGCTTTCACACTAAAACAACAGAGTTGAGTATCGCGACAGAGACTGTAATGCCTAACGTGTTTACTCTCTGGCTCTTCACGGAAAATTTTGGTGACCTTTGATCTAGGTCCACCAAATGTTAACATTTGGCATTTTGCCACTTTTGTTTTATTTCTCTTTCTTTTATATGTGGATTTTTTCTAAACTATTTAAATAAAATGTAGATATCATGAGACTTCATATATGTCAGCATGTATCTCCTAAGAGTAAGTGTATTCTTCTCCATAAACCACATTATAATTATCACACTCAAAGCATTTAACATTGCATCAATTCTATTAAGTAATATTCACATTCCCCCAAATTGTCCTTAAAATGTCCCTGATAGCCTTTTTCCCCCTCAATTCAGTGTGTAATTAAGGATTATACAATGCATTTATTTATTACATGTCTTCAGTTGCCTTTAATCAAAACAGTTCCCAGTCTTTTTAGACTCGCATGAAATGGACATTTTTGAAGAGTCCAGCTGTTCCACAGATTGTCTCTCAATTTAGATTTGTCTGTTTTTTGCCCCTCAGTATTGGATTCAGGTTAATCATTTTTGGCAGCAATTATACATAGGTGATGTATGTATACATCTTGATGTTGCTTTGCCCAATTATTTGTGCTGTTAAGTTTTGTCACTTGTTTATGTGGTGTTTTCCAGATTTCTCTGCTGTAAAGGTCATCTTTTCCCCTTTGTAATTAATAAGTCATCTGTGGGGAAATTCTTAGAGCTGTGTGAATAACCTATTCCCCAACAACCTTTAGCCCCGTGGTTTTAGGCTCCATCGCTGATTCTTACCTGAATCAATTATTGTCATGCAGGATGTAAATGAACATCAATATTTTTTTAAATGGTCCCCAAGTGATTTTAAAGTGCAGTCAGAGCTGGGAATCACTAGACCAATGCTTCTCAATCTGTTTACGAATCCTCTGGGGATCTTGTTAAAATGCAAATTTGGATTCAGCAGAACTGGGGTAGAGTTGAGACGAAGCATTTCTAACAAATTCCCAGGAGCTGCTGGTGCTGCTGGTCTGCATGGACCACACTTGAAATATCAAGGGTCAGTCAAGACTCCAGACAATACCTACAATTCATTCTGGATACAATGCCTTTCTTTCTTAATTTAGTTTTGCCTTGTGTGTCAGTCAAGATTCTCAGTTACAAACATCAGAGCACACTCTAGTCTGCCCAGAAAATGCATTATTAATGGGCATTGGGGAATTGTCAAAACTGCTTGGAGCTGAGCTCAAGGGAATAGTGCCCAGACCACGTTGCAGAACTGACCTAATGAGGGAACCAGTCTTCCCACTGCCGGGCACGGAGCCCATCTGCTCTGATGGCAGGGATGCAAACCAAGTGCACACACTATTGCCACAACACCAATGCCACATGTGTGCCTGGAACTCCACCTCACAGCTATTGCCAGCCTCAAAAGTTAGATGTCTGTTGTCACCCTCCCCAGCAAATGGACTCCACACACAGTCCACTTTCTCATGTTGTTTATTTCTAAACTAAAGTTTCACACAAGTATGTTGGATTGCTGGAACCTAGGTCACATGCCCATTCCTTAGCTGCAAGGGAGGCCAGGAAATCAATTTTCTGGTTTCTCTCGGGGGATGGGGAAGAGACAGGATTTATAAGGCAGAAAACCCTCCAAAAAGGCAGCTCCAAAACATAACAAATGTTCAGCACACAGTTATTTGAAAAAATAAACATAATAACTGCTGAGAAATCTGTAAAGAATAAGAGTAATAGAGACTTTGTCTTTTAAAAAAATTTTTTATTTTTATTTTTTTATTGAAGTGTAATTGACATACAACATTACTTTAGTTTTACATGTACAACATAATGAGATTTTCTCTTGTACATGGAAAAATATACTGTAAAACTGTAATAGTGTGTAATGCCAGAATGAGAATAAGTAGATAAATCATTGGTGTGTGTGTGGAGGGGGTAATTTGGGGGGGAAAAGGACTTAGATCCAGGCCTCACATTAATTATAAAAATTAATAACAGATAGATTAAAGAGTTGAATTTATTTTTTAACACATTAAAATCTTAGAATAAAATAGAGGAAAATATTTATCAAATTTTATGGTGGAAAGGAACATTCTAAGTTTAATAACACTGGAATAACTCACAAATAAAAAAAATAAATAGGTTTACCTTTATAAAATACAGAACTATATACTTAAATAAAATCAAAGGCAAACAATCAACTGGGAAAAAATGTACAATAAAGACAACACATACAGAGTTAACACTTTAATATATTAAAAATTCATATAAGTTGATTTAAAAACTGCTAAGAACCAATAGGTAAATGAGTAAAAGATATAACTAGACAATTCACCAACAGACAAATACAAATCACTAATGATGTATAAAAACTTTCAACCTTAAAAATAAAACAGCCAGTTATTTTACCAGTGAAACAAGTGTATTTGGGAATAGCCAAAGAACTGCAATTTGGACATGCATGCTATGGCGGACTACAGGCAAATCCAGCAAGCAAAGGAAAGGAAAGTTATTTTATAGAGAAAAAGAAGGAGGCTGGGAAGGGTTATTTTGAATAAAAGTTTATTGGAGGAAAGCGAGAGTTCAGGGTGATGACAGGTTCTCTTGGCTTAGCTGCTGGGGCAGTCGATTTCCTCCAGGAGATGCAATGTACGTTTTCCTGTTGAGGCCTGTAATTGACAGTTCTTTCCTGTTGACAGTTCTGCTTGTTGGGGTCTGTAACTGACAATACTTCCTGTAATTGACCCGGAGTGGTCGTGGGAGCACCCCCTTCTGGCCTCCCGAATCCTTTTTTTTTTTTTTTGAGCAAGATTGGCCCTGGGCTAACATCTGCCAATCCTCCTCTTTTTTGCTGAGGAAGACTGGTCCTGGGCTAACATCCGTGCCCATCTTCCTCCACTTTATATGGGACTCCGCCACAGCATGGCTTGACAAGCAGTGCGTCAGTGTGCACCTGGGATCCAAACCCGAGAACCCTGGGCCGCTGCAGCAGAGCGCGTGCACTTAACCACTTGCACCACCGGGCTGGCCGCGTGAATCCATTTTTAAATGAAGTTTCCCTTTATTAATTTTCATATTTCCCTGCTTGATCAAGACTTTCTCCGAAAGCATTGCTGATCAATAGTCAGGTTCTCTGCATGTAGTAGTTTGTCCTTTGGTGCCAGGAAGGACCTTTCCTGCTTGTCATGTCCCACGTTGGAGGGAAAGTCCATAGTAGTTGGAAGCCATTTAGGCCACACTTGAGTAACAAGAAAAGTCAGGAGGGATAGCTCTCAGGCACTTCTCATCTAAAGTTTATATTTCTCCAAGGTCATAGGCATTGGAGATTATCTCAAAGTGCTGAGCTAGCATCATCTTATTGGGTATATAATTTTCACAAAAGGTTTGACAGGCAAAAGATACAAAACAAAATAATTATATAAAATAGAGTTAAAAGTAACATGACAATTCCAGATTGTGTGATGGTCCTAAACTAGGATCCCAGACCTGAAGGTAACCAGCTAAATAGAGGCTTAAGAGGGTGGACCAATGAGAAGCTTCTGATTTGTTATGAAGAGAAAACAGAACAGTAAGTACCGCAAGAGCTTACTCAAACTGAAAGAATTCCCAAGTGCATTGGGAAGACACAGTGCAGGAATAAACATGAATCAATAGCTGATGAACTCTTTGCAGAAATAGCAAAAATTTCAAAGATATATTAAAACAGTATTGTTATCTCAAAAGAACTGTTGGGGAACCAAATGTGTTATCCAATAATACAGCCTGTGAGGCTGCAAATTTAGAGACCATGAATTTGGATAAGAACTCAGAGTCAGTTAATAGTCCAGGTGAAAGAAATATTTCTGTGAATTCTGAAATTTCTAACACTTTAGAAAAAGCAAGTGAAAGATTAATTTGTCATGGGATCATGATGAGGCTGTTTCTGAAAGGCCATAATCAGAAGAAAAGTTTTCTCCCTTTCTCAAGGGTTTGAGAAATGTAGACAAGGGCATTGTTTTTCCACAAAAGAGAGAGAGAAAAAGCAGCAGAGATAAAAGGGTATACACACCTGAGGAGGAGGAGGACCTGGTATAGTCCCTTCCAAGGAGACTTTAAGGGCAGTAAGAAAATTGGAAATGTTAGTTTTGAGAGTCATAGCCAAACATTTGAGGTCACTAGAAGAATTTAGGATCCAGTCCAGCTTACAGGTATATAACAAAACCTTAAAAACAATTAATAGGACTAGAATTTAGTATCTACAAAGGTGCAAACATAATTTATCTCTCCACAATTACCCCCATTTTTATCAAAGATAATCAAATATCTGAGTCTATGTATAACTGTCTCAAATATGACATTCCAGTCACAGCCTTGGTGATATAGCCGATATTTCCAATTGTCTCCTATAAGGAGAACAGATTCTCATTGAATTTATGCAAATGTATTGTTACGAAAAGAATACTTAAGAATTTTCAAATTCTGGAAGGATCAAGTAGGGAGAAAAAAGATAAATGTTTTAACCCTTGTTGTAAAGATACATTTTTCTCAAAAGAGAGAAGAAAAGGGATTCTTTAAATTCACTTCAGTGTGATGATCTTAAAGTTATCAAACGCCTGCATGCTAGAGTATTTGTCAAGATCTTTTCCATGAATTTCTCTGAAGATATAACATATTTGCAAAAGCACCAGGGCAAAGAAAAAGACTTAAAAAGATAGCAATGGTTAAAGATCTGATGAAGTTTCATTATAACGTAAATGACAAGTAAATTTTGTCATTTCTGTGATATACATTTTAAAATTATGACTGATAACATTCATTATACCAGGACGTATCGGAACTTTAGGAATTTTCATACAGTCTCTAGAACATTTATTTTATTTATCTATTTATTTATTTTTTGTGAGGAAGAGCAGCCCTGAGCAAACATATGATGGCAATCTTCCTCTTTTTTGCTGAGAAAGATCAGCCCTGGGCTAACATCCATGCCCATCTTCCTCTACTCTATATGGGACGCCACCACAGCATGGCTTGATAAGCGGTGTGTCGGTGCACGCCTGAGATCTGAATCTGTGAACCCCAGGCCACCACAGTGGAGTGCACACTTAATCACTGCACCACTGGGCTAGCACCTCTAGAACATTTATTTTAATAACATTCACCTATATAATATAACCTAAGAAGATTTATCATTTATTTGACAATGTTTCCCATGTAATTTGATCTATGAAGTAAGTCTAATTAGTTTAACATCTCACTTTTTATGCAAAGAGAGAACAAATCCTTTAAGTAGTCCCTGGGACCCTCTGGAAATTCTCAAGGTTACATTCAGGTCAAAAAGACTTTATTTAGAATTTGATTTCTGGAAAGTTTGTTAAAAATATTGGAAGATTTTGGACATTTGACCAAATAGAGTCACAGAAAGTTATAAAATAGTACTTAATTATCTATTCAACCATAGCGACAAAGAGATTTCGAAGACAAATATAGAAGGTTATATAGCTGCAAAAATCTCGGCTCTTTTAAATAGAAAAGACTCACCTTTTAACATAAAGCACAGGAAATAACTGATAAAACTAAAAAGGTAAGGAAAAATCTTTCAAAATCTCTTATCAGAGATCAGACCAATAGCCCAATCAAACTTGGTCCTTTTACTAGAGGAAAGAAACTTGAGTTCCAACTTTACATAAGTACATTATAGATATTAAAGCTTATTTTAAAACCCATACAGCTATTTTATTTAATCTTATCTAGCTTGATCACATAAAAAATTTCTTTCCAAAGATTTCTGTTTCACAAACCTTCTACAACTTTCTTCTTTATATTCAGATTTTTTCCTTTCTTAATCTGGCAACCACTTTACTTTAGGACAAAATTACTTTCTCTCTCTCTCTTTTGTTTTTTCAACAAATAGGTATCTCTATATCTCATATCTTTTTCTAATGAAAAACACATGTCCTACTTTCTTTGCATCTAGTAGCTTTAATCACATATGTTACAATTCTTAGTCTTAGAATCCTTGATTCCTTGAGAAAGCTAAGAAGTAATCAATTGTGGAGTAGTAAATTTATAAATATATTTCATAATTTCTAGAAGCATATGCCCTTTTAAATAGTGCAATCTTTCAGTGTGGCACAAGACATGGTTGCTAATAGACTCAAATTTATCTTTAGTTTCTTTGCAATAGAGAGCCCAAAGTAGATAAACCTATTGTTCAGTAATTAGTGTTTTAGTATTTTATATTGTTTGGAAAATAATCCAGATATTCAATGAAATTCCATCATTTATTTTAACTTTAGCAAAAACTCCATAGTTTTAAGTTATTGGAAAGATTTGGGGATGTTATTTTTTAAGCACACATACCATAAAACATAAATATTGCATCTAAAAACTTTTATCCAATTTTCATCTATTTAAATAAGTTGTTCCCAACAATCATGTTTAGATTACTCACAAAAACTTCATGAGTTGTTACAAAGTCAGCCATCACCTCAAGCAAATTTTCTTGTTGACAAACTTTGCAACAGAGGTAACATGAACTTATTTGACCAATAAGCCCATGTAGAATAAAATTATTATATTTAATGTTGATAATTCTAAAGACATGTCTGTTTCAATTAAACCAACAAAATTAAACTAGTTTTAATTTCAAATATTTTCCCAGATCAGGAGAACCTGAAAAGCATTTGGGTTAGATTCTATTATGTTTTTGAGAATTTTTAGGAATACTTAATTTATATAGCACTTGATTTTCCTTAAGCCAATTAAATAGAGCTCTTTTACAAATTAATTTTGGCAATACCATCTGCAGGTAGAAAAATATCACATACATACACAGACATACTTAACATATAGACAGACATAGAGACCTTATAGCTTTTGTTTAAAAAATTTTAGCCATGTCTCAGGTGCAAAGTTCAAAGGAATAGTTGGATCCAAATTGTGTTTCTGGTAAATGGACTAAGTTATGTTTACCTGCTCAGATGACCGAAGTTTCAACACTAGAGAAGAAGAGGAGTTCAGAGAAAGGAAAGGGGTTAAAAGAGTTTTGAGAAGGGAGGCAGAGAAGCAAATCCTCTCCAATCATCTATTATATCAAAGGATATTGAAACACTGAAAATAGCAGCAATTGAGAAAAATATGTCAAGTGAAAATCAGAATTCAAGTACTGGTGTCATAAGTAACAAATTTAGACATTCTGAAAATGATGCTTCCTCATTGGACTCTAACAAAAATTCAGTATGCTCACAGAAAAGTAAAGAATTTTCTCAGAATTTAATAAAACCACTAGAAATTGTTGATTCAGAAACAAAATTGGAATACATTGAAGAACAAGCTGCGTGCCCTTACCTAAAGCCTGTAGAATCTCCCAGAAACTCTTTACACAAGAGGTAAAAGATTTACATTGAAGGGCTTCCTTATTTATAGGGTATTGATTAATTTTGGGGAGAGGTTTTGAAGAATCTATTTGAATTTTAATAGGAGATGCACTATGTATTCTGCTGATGTCAGTTGTGGATTTTGCTCATAGGAAGGGTGGCAGCTGATCTAATAAGGATAAATGGCTAGTGTCTTTAAAGTTAGTTTTAACATCATCAATGATAGAACAAATGAAAAATATTGTAGGGTCATTTAATTTGTCCAGTTGGCTATTTTGGTTATAGCTGTTATGGTTGCTATCAAATTCTGGAATTATTTCCCTTCTCGGGAGAAAGAAATTCCAACGTGATAATTTTCTAAAATGTCTCAGCTTAATAAATGAATAGGGGCAGAGAAACTAAGGAGAAAAGGGTGGATATCTTCTCAAAGAGCCTGAACAAAATGGAATAGATTTAGAGGCAGGAATTTGTTGAGGTTTATTAGAGATTCACATTATGTGAATCATTTTAGTGCTGAGGCAGGGGCTACTTTATAGCAATAGTGTTGCATGCCCAATCTGGAAAGTTGTTTTTCTGATTGGGAAGAGTTCCTGTAGTACCTTGAACCCCTATAAGTTTGTTAAGAGAATTAGAATGGGGAAACTAAGGGTATAGAGGAGGTGGAGGTGGTGCAGAAGGGAAGGAGGAAGATGACACCAGAGCTGGGACCTGAGCATAAGATAAAGAAAACAGGGGAAGGGAAAGAGAGGCCTTAGAAGCCATTTTGTCTTTCCTCAGTTTTTTAGTTGTTGCAGCTAATTTAGACATGGTGTCTTGTAGTGAGGTGATTTTAGAGTTTTGTGCACGTTTGGAAGACTCCAGGTATCAATTAGAATAAATATGCCATTCATTCTGCTAAATTTTAGAACCACAGTCTTCCAATTTGGTTATAGGAAAAATAAGTATGGGAAGATCAAAAGTTCCCCATAAAGGCCATTGTAATTCTGGTCTACTTGTGGTCAGTTTGGCCCACTTGGTTAAAAATGCACATATTTAGGGACCCATGGTTCTTAAACATAAACCCATCCAGGGTCCCTGAAGGAGGGGTTCCCTTAGAACATTTAGATGACTAGGATCCCATTTGCAACCAGTTATTTTCCCCAGAAAAAAATGGGTTTATTCAGGATTAGCAAAGACTTTCAATTTGGGGTCTGCAGCTATGGCAAGCCACACACAATTCCCCAGCAGCAAAGGGAGGAGAAACTCTTTTATAGAGGGGAAAAGAAAGTTGGGAGGGCTATTCTAAACAAAGAGTCCACTGGAGTAGCTGAGAGTTTGAAGTGTAGTGGCTTTTCATTGGCTGAGTTATAACAGTTTCTCATTGGCTGAGCTTCTTGCCAGTCAAGAAGAGGAGTTTTCTTATTCCTGCTGGGCTCTGGAATTGGTGTAGGGTATGAGAGCTCCTCCTTTTGGCCTCTCAATTCCAATTTCATCAGGTTTCTGTTTATTAATTTCCACATTTTCGCCTTTTGATCAACATCTTTCTCTGAAAGCATTGCTAATCAAGAGTCTGGTTTTTCTGGTTTCAGCAGCCTATTTGTCTCTTGATGCCAGGAAGGACCTTTCTTGGGTATCATATCCCACATTGGAAGGAAAGTGCACAGATTGGAAACCTATTTTGGCCACAATTTGAGTAACAAGGAGGGGTAGGAGGGAGAATTCTCAGGCATTTTTAATCTAAAATCCATATGCTATCAAGATCATAGGCATTGAAGATCATCTGAAACACAATGTCATCATCAAAGGTTTGGCGGACAAATTTCCAACATGCCTAGTCCAGACATCTTGAGAAAGTTGTCTCATTAGATGTCATCTGCTTAAATTCTCAGAAATATTTACTGATAAGTTGCCAGATGATGTGCAGGTCCAGTCAGCATTTGGTGATTTCTTTAGGTGTGTCACATGAATCCAAGAGTCTATTCCCTGGAGTTTTGTGGCACAAGAGTTAGCTAACAGTATCTGATAGAGTTTTTATACAGTGAGGTTGAAGAGAGTCCTGCTGGAGGTATCTTTTCCAATAGACAAAATATCCAGGTTGCAAGGTGTGATGCTTAAAGTCTTCATCTCCCTGGAGCAAACTGTGAAAAGATTGATCTACCAAAACATGGTTATTTTTAACAGAAGTAATTAGACATTTGCCATATTGGAGTATATCTCCTATGTGAGCTGTGGGTCAAAAGAGTCCAGAGCCGAGTGATGTCAGCATCATGGTGGAGTGAGCTTTTCCTTAGTCTCTCCTCCCTAAGTTACAACCAAACAGACATTCATTAACCAACAGAGAATTCCATACAAAGCACAATAGGATGTCTGAGAGATCCAGGCAGCCATACACCTGAAGGTGGGGGTACTGGAACCCCAGGAGGCAGTGGAAGGAGGTGAGCAGATCCCCTCCACCTCCTCAGTGGCCGTGATCTATGTCACAGGTCCTTATGCAGCAGCTGGCGCACAACTGTAACAGGAGGCAGGGGAGCAGGCAGGCCTATGTGTGAACACTTTCTCTTTCAGAGTTGCAGGCTGGCACAAGGGAATGCTCCACACTGAGTGCTGTGGCTCAGCCACCACGTGGGTACCTCCAGCAAGCCCAGCAGCCCAGGGGAAGTGCCCATGAGTGCAGAGCAGGCCTGCAGGCATGTGAAAGAAAGTGTCCCTCTCCTCCCACCTAGCTCACCAGTTCAGCCAGTCCCCAGCCAAGGCAGCAGATCTGCACCAGGGCACCTGCATGTGTGTGTGTGATCCACCAAGCAGCTGTGGCCAGCGGGCAAACACAGAGGATCTCTACCAACACAACTTCTAGCAGATGCAGCATGTTCAGAAAACACAACTCCTGCCACCTGCCAGTGGTGGCAGGTGAAATCTCTGACCTGATACTACCACTATGCACCAGCAAAGGATCACTTCATCAAACACCATGAAGAACTACATTAACACTCCAGAGCAGAAGGAAACTGACAAGTCTCCAGAAACCAATCCTGAAGTCACAGAAATTTACAGTCTAAATGACAGAGAATTCAAAATATTTGTCATAGAGAAACTCAACAAGTTACAAGAAAACTGAGAAAGACAGTTCAATAGGGCCGGCCCCGTGGCTTAGCGGTTAAGTGCGAGCGCTCCGCTGCTGGCGGCTCGGGTTCGGATCCCGGGTGTGCACCGACGCACCGCTTCTCCGGCCATGCTGAGGCCACGTCCCACATACAGCAACCAGAAGGAGGTGCAGCTATGACATACAACTATCTACTGGGGCTTTGGTGGAAAAAATAAATAAATAAAATTATAAAAAAAAAGACAGATCAATAAACTCAGGAATAAAATTAACGAGCAGAAGGAATTCTTCACAAAAGCAATTGAAACTAAAAAAAAAAAAAAAAAAAAAAAAAACCAGAAATAGAGATGAAGAAAACAATTAATAAGATTTAGAAAATCTAGGGGCCGGCCCAGTGGCACAAGCAGTTAAGTGCGTGTGCTATGCTGTGGCAGCCCAAGGGTTCACAGGTTCGGATCCTAGGCGTGCACTGACACACCGCTTGTCAAGCCATGCTGTGGCAGCGTCCCATATAAAGTAGAGGAAGATGGGCATGGATGTTAGCTCAGGGCCAATCTTCCTCAGCAAAAAAAAAAAAAAAAGAGGAGGAGGATTGGCATTGGATGTTAGCTCAGTGCTGATCTTCCTCAAAAAAAAAAAAAAGAAATGTGTTCTCTTAAAAATAAGAGGCATTTATTAATTTTGGGGGCTGGACCCATGGCATAGTGGTTAAGTCCAGTGCACTCTTCTTCAGTGGCCCGGGTTCATGGGTTCAGATCCCGGGTGTGGACCTACACCACTCATCAAGCCATGCTGTGGCAGCGACCCACATACAAAATAGAGGAAGGCTGGCACAGGTGTTAGCTCAGTGCTAATCTTTCTCAAGCAAAAAAAAAAAAAAAAAGAGGAATATTGGCAACAGATGTTAGCTCAGAGTGAATCTTCCTTACCAAAAAATAAAAACTAAAAAAATATAGAAAAGTTAAAAAACAGAGCTGACATTAGGGAGGACAAAATTAGCAATTTAGAGGACAGAAATATAGAAATGCTTCAGGTGGAGAAGGAGAGAGAAATAAGACATAAAAAAATGAAGAAATTCTTTGAGAAATATCCCACTCAATTAGGAAATGCAACATAAGGATTATAGGTATTCCAGAGGGAGAAGCAAGGGAGAAAGGAGCAGAGAGCTTTTCAAAGAAATAATAGCTGAGAACTTCCCAAACCTGGGGAAGGAACTGGTCTTAGAAGTATACGAAGCCAATAGAACTCCTAATTACATCAATGCAAAAAGACCTTATCCAAGGCACATAATAGTAAAACTGGCAAAAGTCAATGACAAAGAAAAAATATTAAGGGCAGCAAGGCAGAAGAGAATAATTTACAAAGGAACCCCTGTAAGGCTTTCAGCAGATTTCTCAGCAGAAACTTTACAGGCTAGGAAAGAATGGAATGATATATTCAAAATACTGAAAGACAAAAACTATCAGCCAAGAACACTCTATCCAGCAAAGTATCCTTCAAATATAACAGAAAAATAGGGCCGGCCCCGTGGCTGAGGAGTTAAGTGTGCGCACTCCGCTACTGGCGGCCCAGGTTCAGATCCAGGCGTGCACCGACGTACCACTTGTCCAGCCATGCTGAGGCAGCATCCCACATACAGCAACTAGAAGGATGTGCAACTATGACATACAACTATCTACTGGGGCTTTGGGGAAAGAAAAAAAGGAGGAGGATTGGTAATAGATGTTAGCTCAGAGCCGGTCTTCCTCAGCAAAAAGAGGAGGATTGGCACGGATGTTAGCTCAGGGCTGATCTTCCTCACAAAAGAAATATATATAACAGAAAAATAAAAGCTTTCCCAGATAAACAAAGCTGAGGGAGTTCATCGCCACTAGACCTCCCTTACAAGAAATGATCAAGGATGATCTCATACTTGAAACAAAAAGGCAAAGGTTTACAAAGCCTTGAGCAAGGAGATAAATAGACAGACAAAATTAGAAAATTGCAGCTCTCTATCAGAACAGGTTAGCAAACTCTTAATTATAACATAAAAGGTAAAGGGAAGGAAAACATCAAAAATAACTGTAAACACTTGTTTTTAATCACAAACTCACAACAAAAAACAGAATAATCTGTGACAATAACGTAGATGGGGAAGAGGAAAGGGATGGAATGTGCTTAGGCTAATGGAAATAAAAAGCTATCAGAAAATGGACTATCTCATCTGTGAGATCTTTTATACAAACTTCATGGTAACCACTAAACAAAAAATCAGAGCAAAGATACAAAGTATAAATAAAGAGAAAACTGAGAAAACCACCATAGAAAACCACCAAACTGAAATGGCAGTCAGAAATACAAGGAACGATGGGGCCGGCCCGGTGGCGCAAGCGGTTAAGTGCGCGCGCTCCGCTGCGGCAGCCCGGGGTTCGCTGGTTCGGATCCCGGGCACGCACCGACGCACTGCTTGGCAAGCCATGCTGTGGCGGCGTCCCATATAAAGTGGAGGAAGATGGGCACAGATGTTAGCCCAGGGCCGTCTTCCTCAGCAAAAAAAGAGGAGGATTGGCGGATGTTAGCACAGGGCTGATCCCCTCACAAAAAAAAAAAAAAAAAAAAAAAGTATCCAAATGGGAAAGGAAGAAGTGAGACTCTCACTGTTTGCAGACAACGTGATCCTATATATAGAAAACCCTAAGGAATCCACCAGAAAGCTATTAGAAATAATCAACTACAGCAACGTTGCAGGGTACAAAATCAACTTACAAAATCAGTTGCATTTCTATACACTTACAATGAACTGGCAGAAAGAGAATTCAAGAATACAATCCCAGTTACAATTGCAGCAAAAAGAATAAAATATCTGGGAATAAATTTAAGACCTATACAATGAAAACTATAACACATTATTGAGAGAAATCAAAGATGACACAAAGAAATGGAAAGAAAGTCCATGCTTATGGATTGGAAGAATAAACATAGTTAAAATTTCCATATTACCTAAAGCAATCTACAGATTCAATGCAATCCCAATCAGAATCCCAATGACATTCTTCATGGAAATAGAACAAAGAATCCTAAAATTTATATGGAACAACAAAAGACCCTGAATAGCCAAAGCAATCCTGAGAAAAAAGAACAAAGCTGGAGACATCACAATCCCTGACTTCAAATATACTACAAAGCTATAGTAATCAAAACAGCATAGCACTGGCACAAAAACAGCCACACAGATCAATGGAACAGAATTGAAAGCCCAGAAATAAAACCACACATCTATGGATAGTTACTCTTCAACAAAGGAGCCAAGAACATACAATGGAGAAAGGAAAGTCTCTTCAATAAATGGTTTTGGGAAAACTGGTCAGCCACATGGAAAAGCATGAAAGTAGATCATTATCTTTCACCATACAAGTTAACTCAAAATGGATTAAAGACTTGAAGGTAAGACCCGAAACCATAAAACTCTCAGAAGAAAATATAGGCAGTACACTCTTTGACAATGGTCTTAGCAGCATCTTTTCATATACTATGTCTACTTAGGCATGGGAAACAAATGAAAAGATAAAGAAATGAGACTACATCAGACTAAAATCTTCAAGGCAAAGGAAACCAGGAACAAAACAAAAAGACAACCCACCAACTGGGAGAAAGTATTTGCAAATCAAATATCCACAAGGGGTTAATCTCCAAATTATATAAAGAACACATACAACTCAACAACAAAGCAGTAAACAACCCAATTAAAAAATGGGCAGAGGATCTAAACAGACATTTTTCCAAAGAAGGTGTACAGGTGGCCAACAGGCACCTGAAAAGATGTTCAACATCACTAATCATCAGGGAAATGCAAATCAAAACTACAATGAGATATCACATTACACCTGTTAGAATGGCTGTAATTAACAGGAGAAATAATAACAAATGTTGGAGAAGACGTGGAGAAAAGAGAACCCTCATACGCTGCTGAGGTGAATGCAAACTGGTGCAGCCATTATGGAAAACAGTATGGAGATTTCTCAAAAAATTAAAAATGGAAATTCCTTATGACCCAGCTATCCCACTACTGGATATTTATCCAAAGAACTTGAAATCAACAATTCAAAGACACTTATGCATCCTTATGTTCATTGCAGCATTATTCACAATAGCCAAGACATGGAAGCAACCCAAATGCCCATCAACTGATGAATGGATAAAGAAGATGTGGTATATATATACAATGGAATACTACTCAGCCATAAAAAAGGCAAAATCATCCCATTTACAACGACATGGATGGACCTTGAGGGTATGATGGTAAGCAAAATAAGCCAGACAGAGAAAGACAAATAGCACATGACTTCACTCATATGTGGAAGATAAACAAACACATGGATAAAGAGAACAAATTAGTGGTCACCAGAAGAGAAGGTGGTGGAAGGAGGGCAAAAGGGGTAAAGGGGCACATCTGTATAGTGATGAATAAAAACTAGGCTATTGGTGGTGAACATGATGTAGTCTATACAGAAACTGAAATATAATAATGTACACTTGAAATTTACACAATGTCATAAGGCAATGTGACCTCATTAAAAAGAAAAAAAAAAAGCCCCAGGATCGTTTTTTTGGGGGAGGAAGATCAGCCCTGAGCTAACATCCATGCTAATCCTCCTCTTTTTTGCTGAGGAAGACCGGCTCTGAGCTAACATCTATTGCCAATCCTCCTCCTTTTTTTTTCCCCCCAAAGCCCCAGTAGATAGTTGTATGTCATAGTTGCACATCCCTCTAGTTGCTGTATGTGGGACGCGGCCTCAGCATGGCCGGACAAGCGGTGTGTCGGTGCGCGCCCGGGATCCCAACCGGGGCGCCAGTAGCGGAGCACGCGCACTTAACCACTAAGCCACGAGCCCCAGGATCTTAATAGTAGCTAAAGCAGCAGGTATAAGTATAGCGTCTAATAATTCCTGAACATAGATGCCATTTTAAATTTTATTTCTGCTAGAAGTAAGGAAGCCATGTTGCTTCCACAACATTCCAAAATCATGAGCTACTCTGAAAGCATATCTCCTATCAGTATAAATATTGGCAGTTGAGCCCTTGGCTAAGGTACAAGCTCTTGTAAGAGCATATAATTCAGCCTGTTGGGCATAAATAGCCATAGGTAAATATGCTGCCTCCACAATGTCAAAAGGAGTTGCAATAGCATACCCAGCACAATATCACTAACCACATCAACAGTGAACCATGAGAAGTTGGTGTGACCCAAAGGAGTTTCACAAGATCATCACAAGGAGTTAGGAGATAATCTGTCAGCATTAAGCAGTCATGAGTGACTGTTGGTAATGGAGGGGGGAAGAGTAGCAGTGTCAAGGTCGTTACAAAATAAAAGAGTTACGTGAGAAGCAGTCAACAAATGGATTTCATAGGAGGTGAGGCAGCTGGCTGAAATATATTGAGTGTGATGAGAATTCAGGGGGTCTTCTAGTGCATGAGGTACAAATATGGTTAAAGGGAATCCCACAATGATTTTCTTGGTGTCCTTAACCAAAAGGGCAGTGACAATGATGTCTCTGAGGCAAGGAGGGTATCCCCATGCCACAGGGTCCGGTTGCTGGATATAATACCCTATAGGTCAATGGTGATTTCTGTGTTTTTGGATGAGTACCTCAAGGGCATTTCTTTCCTTTTCATATACAAAAAGGAAAAAGAGAATCTGATAATTGGGATGTCCAAGGGCAGGTGGGTTCATCAATCTCTCCTTTAAGGCTTTAAAGGCTATGTTGTCTGGTTCTTCCCATAAAATTGAGTTGAGGTTGTTGTTCTTTAGTAAAACATACAGAGCTTTGGCATAAGAGAGAAAACTGGAATTCAATTTTGGCAATAACCGACTAGCCTGAGAAAGCCTCACAATTGATGTTTAGCTCTGGGTTTAGGGAAACTTAGGACACCACGAAGCCTATCTGGATCTAGGTGTAGCTCTTGTTATCATATCAGATGCCCTAAACATTGAACCTGGGTTTGGGCAAACTGCAATCTCTCCTTGGTGACTTTATGTCCCTTTAAGGCTAAAAGCTTTAGCAAGTAGGTGCTGCCTTCCTGTGAGGAGGCTTGGGAAAGAGAACAAAGAAGAAAATTGTCCACATATTGCAACAAAGTAGAACCCCCAGGGGACTTCATATCGCCCAGATCAGCCTTTAGGATTTGGGAGAAATAAGGAGGGCTCTCAGGAAAACCCTGAGGCATTACTGTTCAAGTGAATTGTTTTCCTTCCCAAGTGAAGGCAGAAAAGTATTGACTAGCTTCATCAACTGGAATGCTCTAGGACTTAAGCAGAGGAGTGAGTGATCTGCTTTAATCTGCATTAATATGTCAACTGCATTAATCAATTACAATAAAGAATTTGCTTCCAGTGGGAATAGATATTCAAAAAGAGGAAGATTGGCAACAGATGTTAGCTCAAGGTGAAGCTTCCTCAGCAAAAAAAAAGACGATGTCTCAACCTAATAAATGAATAGGGATGGAGGAACTAAGAAGAAAAGAGTGTATGTCTCTCAAAGAGACTAAACAGAAAGGAATAGGTTCAGAGACAGGAACCTTTTGAGGTTTATTAGAAATCCCCACTATTTGAAGTGTCTTGGTGCTCCAAGGCAGGGGCTGCTTTATAGTAATAGGGTTGAGCACCAAGGGCCTGGCTCTGGTGTCAATTAGGACAGAAAGAGATTCATCTCCAAACTGGAGAAATGTTTCTCCAAGCCAATTAAGAGGGAAGATTGGGAAGAGCCCCTGTAGTTCCTCAGAGCCCCATCACTGAGAATTTGGAGGACATTGGAAAGTCTGGTTAGAGGGCTGAAGGTGTCTGAAGTGCTTAAATTTATAATCTCTCTTCCAATGTCCTGGCTCTTTGCAATAATAGCAGAAACTAGGAGGTTTTTGGCTTTGTGAAGGGAACTTCATTTGCTGGAATTGAAAGTTAAGGATTTTTGAGGTCTTTCTTTTAGATGACTCATCTAGAGGGTAAGAGTGTTGGTTTGCCAGATTAACTAAATCTGGAGTGGACGTGGTTTCACAATTTGTCCTGGTCCTTTTTACTAGAAGGGAAGGTCCCAGTTCAGTGGGGATAATAACTCTATTAGAAACATAGAGTTAAAGCTATCTGGGTGGAACCAATATCTGAAGGAAAACCAGAATTTTATTTAAAAACAATCTGAAGCCATAAACATGTTCATCAGGTTTTTGTACACAAGCCCGAATTTTGTTCCAATCAACAAACTTTGGGAAAGCCCTAGGAATTGCCTGATGCAGCCTTCTTGCGATTGCCTGAGCCTGATCATACAACAGGTCATCAGGTTGGTCTCCTGACTGTAATTCTAGAGACCTCTCAAGATTTTCCCAATTAGCAGTTTTCATCCAATGCTGGGCCTGGTCTTCACTGACAATCTTGATATAAGTCAGAGAAACCAGGTTGATAAGTTTGAACGACTATATTAAATTCCTTAGCAAATCTGTGAAGATCTTTGGTTACTTTCTCTTTTTTTCTTTTTGCTGAGGAAGATTCACCCTGAGCTAACATCCATTGCCAATCTTCCTCTTTTTTTGCTTGAGGAAGATTAACCCTGAGCTAACATCTGTGCCAATCCTCCTCAATTTTTTATATGTGGGTCGCCGCCACAGCATGGCTAGACAAGTGGTGTAGATCCACACTTGGGGATCCGAAGCCGGGAACCCAGGCCTCCAAAGTGGAGTGTGCCAAACTTAACCACTACACCACAGGGCCATCCCTGGTTACTTTCTTTTTATATGTGAGCCGCCACCACAACATGGCTACTGACAGATGAGTGGTGTAGGTCCATGCCTGGGATCTGAACCCAGGCCACCAAAGAGAAGCATGCTGAACTAACCACTAGGACACCAGGGCTGGCCCAAGATCTTTGGTTACCTTGGGAAAATCTGTGACTGTGGCTCACAGTTCAGCTTTAGTCCAGGGAGTTTAAGACATTAAGAGTTTAGCCTTTGGATCCTCAGAAGGTTTAATTTTAAAGGAACAGGTTCTGATAGGTTCAGAGGAAGAGAGAGTGGGGAAAAATACAGGGAAAAGGTGAAGTTCAGCAAGAGAGCTAGTATGGGGGAACTGAGGGTATAGAGGAAGTGTAGGTGTATAGAAGGGAAGGAGGCAGATGGCACCCAAGCCGGGGACTAAGCACGAGGAGATGGGGGAGAAGAACATGATGCTTTGGAAGCCATTTTATCTTTCTGTAATCATTTGTTCCCCTCAGTTCATTTTAAAATTTTATTTTGCAAAGAGGCAATTTTAGACTCCAGATAAAGTTTGGAAGCCTCAATGTACCAATTGAAATAGGCGTTCCATTCAGTTTTGGAAATTATAGAGCTATGGTTGTCCAATTCTGTTTTAAGGAAAATAAGTTTGGGGAGTTCAAAATTTCCCCACAATGGCCATTGGTATTCTTAATTACTTTTGGTTAAATTGGTCCATGTAGTCAGAAAAGTTCATGAGGAATGACCGCAGTTTTTAAACATAAAATTGGCTGAGGTCCCTGTAGGGGGACACCCTCAAAATATTTAGAGGACGGGGATCCCATTTCTTAGAAGTTTTTTTCTAGAGCAAAGAAATAGTTCTCAAACAGCCTAAACAGCTCAGATAGCTTAAACAGCTCACAACTCAGCTTGAACAGTTCAAACAGCTTTCAGTCTTAATACCAGCCAGTTCTAAGGGAACAGTCTGATTTCATTAAGGTTCACTGAAGGTTGAATCAACACAGTTCCAATAGAACAGTCTGCTCCCTAGGGAATCAGGCTGAAGGCTGGACCAGCACAGTTCCAATGAAACAGTCTGCAAGTCAGACTGAAGGCTAGTACAGTTTCAGTAGAAACAGTCTGGTTCCAAAAGGAATTGGACCAAAGAGTAGGGCAGTTCGAAGGAATGGCCTGATCCAAAGAGTCAAGCTGAAGTGCCACCCAGGTACTTGCGGAGAAACAAAGCCTTAAAATACATGTTGAATAAAGCCTGGAGAGCCTCAAACACAGAGAGGGAGGAAGCTCAGATCCAGGAGAAAGATTTACCCTCAAACTCCAGAGTCGGTAAGAAAAGCTCGCTAATGTTGTGGGTACCACACTTGTTTGTTCACCAGCCTCAGAGTCATCAGAGGTCTTCTCTGGACCCCTGTACCTGCCACAAAAATGTTGACTTTAAACAAATAGCCAGTTATTTCTCCAGCAAAAATGAGTTTATTCAGGATCAGCAAAGCATTGCAATTCAGGGTCTGCAATTATGGTGAGCCACGTGCAAGTTCTCAGTAGCAAAGGGAGGAGAAACTCTTTTATAGAGGGGAAAAGGAAGTTGGGAGGGCTATTGTAAACAAAGAGTCCGTTGGAGGAATTGAGAGTTTACAGTGAAGTGGCTTTTCATTGGCTGAGTTGTAACAGTCTCTCATTGGTTGAGCTTCTTGCCGGTCAAGAAGAGGAAGTCTTTCTTCTTCCCGTTGGGCTCTGCTATCCATGTAGGGTATGAGAGCTCCCCCTTTTGGCTTCTTAACTCCAATTTAATGAGGTTTCTGTTTATTAATTTCTACACCCTATTCGAGGCAAAACAGGGCACAATTTGGGCAGTCAAAAGAATAATAACTGCAATGGATTGAAACATATCAAGAATATAATAATCTAAGTATTCATCATACTAAAAAACAAAAGCAAAAGATCCTCTTCTTTTTTTCATTGATTTTTTTTTTTATTGATGTTTTAATGGTTTCTAACATTGTGAAATTTTGGGTTGTACATTTTTGTTTGTCCATCACCCCATATATGACTCCCTTCACCTCTTGTGCCCACCCCCCACCCCCACTGCCCGGGTAACCACAGTCCAGTTTTCTCTGTCCATGTGTTGGTTTATATTCCACATATGAGTGAGATCATACAGTGTTTGTCTTTCTCTTTCTGGCTTATTTCACTTAACATAATACGCTCCAGGCCCATCCATGTTGTTGCAAATGGGACGATTTTGTCTTTTTTTATGGCTGAGTAGTATTCCATTGTATATATATACCACATTTTCCTAATCCAATCGTCATTCGAGGGACACTTAGGTTGCTTCCACTTCTTGGCTATGGTGAATAATGCTGCAATGAACATAGGGGTGCATAAGCCTCTTTGGATTGTTGATTTCAGGTGCGTTGGATAGATTCCCAGTAGTGGGATGGCTGGATCATAGGGCATCTCTATTTTTAATTCTTTGAGGAATCTCCATACCGTTTTCCATAGAGGCTGCACCAATTTGCATTCCCACCAGCTGTGTATGAGGGTTCCTGTTTCTCCACATCCTCTCCAACATTTGTTGTTTTTTGTCTTGGTGATTATAGTCATTGATGTTTTAATAGTTTACAACATTGTGAAATTTTGGGTTGTACATTTTTGTTTGTCCACCACCATATATATATCTCCCTTCACCCCTTGTGCCCACCCCCTACCCCCATTGCCCCTGGTAACCACAATACAGTTTTCTCTGTCCATGTGTTGGGTTATATTCCACATATGAGTGAGATCATACAGTGTTCGTCTTTCTCTTTCTGGCTTATTTCACTTAACATAATACCCTCCAGGCCCATCCATGTTGTTGCAAATGGGACGATTTTGTCTTTTTTTATGGCTGAGTAGTATTCCATTGTATATATATACCACATCTTCTTGATCCAGTCATCAGTCGAGGGACACTTAGGTTGCTTCCACTTCTTGGTTATAGTGAATAGTGCTGCAATGAACATAGGGGTGCATAAGGCTCTTTGGATTGTTGATTTCAGGTTCGTTGGATAGATTTCCAGTAGTGGGATAGCTGGATCATAGGGTATTTCTATTTTTAATTCTTTGAGGAATCTCCATACTGTTTTCCATAGAGGCTGCACCAGTTTGCATTCCCACCAACTGTGTATGAGAGTTCCTGTTTCTCTACATCCTCTCCAACATTTGTTGTTTTTTGTCTTGGTGATTATAGCCATTCTAATGGGCGTGAGGTGATGTCTTAGTGTTGTTTTGATTTGCATTTCCCTGATGATTAGTGATGTTGAACATCTTTTCATGTGCCTATTGGCCATCTGTATATTTTCTTTGGAGAAGTGTCTGTTCATTTCCTCTGCCCGTTTTTTGATTGGGTTGTTTGTTTTTTGTTATTCAGTTGTGTGAGTTCTTTATATATTATGGAGATTAATCCCTTGTCAGAAATATGTTTTGCAAATATTTTCTCCCAGCTGGTGGGTTGTCTGTTCATCTTGATTCTGGTTTCGTTTGTCTTGTAGAAACTCTTTAATCTGATAAAGTCTCACTTGCTTATTTTTTCTTTAGTTTCCCTAGTCTGGGTAGGCATGTCATCTGAAAAGATTCCTTTATGACCAATGTCAAATAGTGTGTTGCCTGTATTTTCTTCTATGAGTTTTATAGTTTCAGGTCTCACCTTCAGCTCTTTGCTCCATTTTGAGTTAATTTTTGTGAATTGCGGTAGCAGATGGTCCACTTTCATTCTTTTGCATGTGGCTGTCCAGTTTTCCTAACACCATTTATTGAAGAGACTTTCCTTTCTGCATTGTATGTTCTTAGCTCCTTTATTGAAAATTAGCTGTCTGTCTGTATCTGTGTGGTTTTATTTCTGGGCTTTCAATTCTGTTCCATTGATCTGTGTGTCTGTTTTTGTACCAGTACCATGCTGTTTTGATTATTATTGCTAAAAGGTCATCTTTTTTTTTTTTTTGGTGAGGAAGCTTGGCCCTGAGCTAACATCCATGCCCATCTTCTTTCTTTTCTTTTCTTTTCTTTTTTGTGAGGAAGATCAGCCCTGAGCTAACATCCATGCCAATCCTCCTCTTTTTTCTGAGGAAGACTGGCCCTGAGCTAACATCTGTGCCGATCTTCCTCCACTTTATGTGGGACGCCACCACAGCATGGCTTAACAAGCGGTGCATTGGTGCCCGCCCAGGATCCGAACCTGGGCCACCAGCAGCGGAGTGCGCACCCTTAACCACTATGCCATGGGTCCGGCCCATGCCCATCTTCTTCTATTTGGTGTCTATGTGGGACATCACCACAGAATGGCTTGATGAGCAGTACATAGGTCCATGCCCGGGATCTGAACTTGCGAACCCCAGGCCGCTGAGGTGGAGAGCACAAACCTAACCACTATGCTACCAGGCCAGCCCCCTGAAAAGGTCATCTTCTGAAGTTTCTAGGATACCAACTCATTCTGAAAATTGGTAAAGGAAGGAAAGAAGCATTTATCCTGACTTTCCTTATCAACTGTATTTTACAATAACCCAAATGGTTGAGGAAAGTTCTTCTTTTAAAATAATTGCAGGAAAATGAATTATAGGATTAGAAAAATCTCTATTTTCCATCCCTAATGAAATAATAAATTTAGGCAGTGATCAGCAATGCTGTTGAAAGCATTAGGTAAAATGTTGATAGAAATTTTATAATGGAGGGCCGGCCCTGTGGCTTAGCGGTTAAGTGCGTGCGCTCTGCTGCTGGTGGCCCGGGTTCGGATCCCGGGCACGCACCGATGCACCGCTTCTCCAGCCATGCTGAGGCCGCATCCCATATGCAGCAACTAGAAGAATGTGCAGCTATGACATACAACTATCTACTGGGGCTTTGGGGGCGAAAAATAAATAAATAAAATCTTTAAAAAAGAAATTTTATAATGGATAGCCCAGGCTGACAGCTTCTGAACCCATTGATCAATCTTAACATCACAAAACTGGATAGCCACATGCAAAAAAATGAAAGTAGACCCTTACCTTACACCATACACAAAAATTAACTCCAAATGGATTAAAGACTTGAATGTAAGACCTGAAACTGTGAAACTTCTAGAAGAAAACATAGGCAGTACGCTCTTCGACATCAGTCTTAGCAACATCTTTTCAAACACCACGTCTGACCGGGCAAGAGAAACAATAGAAAAAATAAACAAATGGGACTACATCAAACTAAAAAGCTTCTGCACAGCAAAGGAAACCATCAACAAAATGAAAAGACAACCTAACAATTGGGAGAAGATATTTGCAAACCATACATCTGATAAGGGGTTAATCTCCAAAATATATAAAGAACTCAAGCATCTCAACAACAAAAAAACTACCAACCCAATTAAAAAATGGGCAAAAGACCTGAACAGACATTTCTTCAAAGAAGATATACAAACGGCCAACAGACACATGAAAAGATGTTCAAAATCACTAACTATCAGGGAAATGCAAATCAAAACTACAATGAGATATCACCTCACGCCCGTCAGAATGGCTATAATTAACAAGACAGGAAACAACATGTGTTGGAGAGGATGTGGAGAGAAGGGAACTCTCATACACTGCTGGTGGGAGTGCAAACTGGTGTAGCCACTATGGAAAACATTATGGAGATTCCTCAAAAAATCAGGGATAGAACTACCATATGATCCAGCTATTCCACTGCTGGGTATTTATCCAAAGAACTTGAAAACATCAATGCATAAAGACACATGCACCCCTGTGTTCGTTGCCGTATTATTCACAATAGCCAAGACTTGGAAGCAACCTAAGTGCCCATCAAGGGATGAATGGATAAAGAAGATGTGGTATATATACACAATGGAATACTATTCAGCCATAAGAAACGATGAAATCCAGCCATTTGTGACAACATGGATGGACATTGAGGGTATAAAGCAAAGTGAAATAAGTCAGAGGGAGAAGGTCAAATACCGTATGATTTTCTTCATTCAGTAGTAGATAATAACAACAATAAACAAACACATAGGAACAGAGATTGGATTGGTGGTTACCAGAGGGGAAGCGGAGAGGGAGGAGGGTGAAAAGGATAATTCAGTACGTGTGTGTGGTGAGGGGTTGTAATTAGTATTTTGGTGGTGGACATGATGTAATCTATGCAGAAATACAAGTATAATGATGTACACCTGAAATTTTTACAATGTTATAAACCAATGTTACTGCAATAAACAAAAAATTTTTAAAAAATTAAAAAAAAAAAATCTTAACATCACACAAAGGGACAACCAGATGTTCTGAGCCTTTGATGTGATGGAATAAGAAGCACACCATCCCCAGTGAAGTATTCTTGTCAAAAAAAAAAAAAAATCAAACACTAACCTAATCAAGCCTCTATCTGGAATATCAGGAAATATGGAGGCTGGAGAAATGTGTTAAACGTCATCATAAGGATATAATCAACCAAGTCCAGTTTATGGGAAATTCACAGGAGCAGTAAGTTAAGACATATATCAACCAAGACATTCTTTGGATCCTGATTTGAACAAATCAATATAATTTCAGACAATCAAGGAAAATTAACATGGACTGAGTGTTGGAAGATATTAATGTACTATTGTTAATCCATTAGGTGTGATAATGGAATTGTTCTTATGTTTTGTTTTTTTAAAAATTCTTATCAATTAGAAATACATACCAAAAATGTCTAGGCTAAATGATGGATTAAAATACTTCAGGAAAAAAAATGTAGAGGTGGAGAATAGATATATGAAAGAAGACTGGCAAAATATTGATAAATTGCTAAGGCTGGGTCCTGGTACATAAGATGAACTATGCTTTTCTCTTTGATATTTTGTTTGTTTAAATTTCCATTGTAAGAAGCTAAATAAAATAAAAGATCTTTCACTTTAACTCTGTAATTCTACTCCAGAGGGTCTATTCTCAGAAAAGAATCTAAAGTCTAGGAAAAATTTTTATGCATAAAGATATCAGTCCCACCATATTATGAATGCCAAAATTAAATCCACCTAAATGTCAAACAACTGGGCAACAATTGTGTAAATTAGATCTATCCCTCAAGGGACTATTGTGTGGCCATTAAAAACAGATGTTCATGAGGAGTTGTAATCCTATGACAAAGTGCTTCTGTTAAAATATCAAGTGCAAAAAAATAGGTCACAGGATTTTATATAAATCAGTATATCAGTCAGCTTTTGGCATGTAACAAATTTAGTCACTTAAGCAATCAATATTTATTGTTTCCCTTGTTTTGTGTGTCTGGATGTTTTGTGTCTGGTTGTGGATAGTCTGGGAGGGCCTCACTCACATGTCTGGTGGTTGACAGGCTGATTGGTGTAAGGGGGCCTCATCAGAAACACTTCATCTCTGTTCCATGTGATCTCTAATCTTCCAAAGGCCTAGCCCGGGCTTCTTCTCATGGCAGTTTTGTGGTTCCCAAGAGCAGCGAAAGAACAAGCTCCAACATGCAAGCACTTTTCAAGCCTCTGCTCACCTCACATTTGCTGATATCCCATTGGCCAAAGCCATTGAGGATGACCAAACCCAGAGTCAGTATGGGAGGGCAATAGACAATGGCTTGGATACAGGGAGACATCAACAAACTGGAGGCTTTTACTGCAAGAATCTACCTCAAATATGTTCTCACCTATGATTTTTTAAAACTGTATATTAATAAGGAAAAAGGGAATTATCATAAGTTCATAGTGATTATCTCTGAGTGGTATTTTTTTTTCCATCTTAATACTTTGCTTTGTGTTCTAAAGTGTTTGTGATAAGTATGTATTTTTTTTTATCATTAGAAAAAACAAAGTTAAAAGAAAGAAGGAAGAAAGGGAAGGAGGGAGGAAGAGAGAAAGAGAAAGAGGGAAAGAAAGAAAGTAGGGAGGGAGAGAGAGAAAAAACTCCTGAAACTGATTTTACAGCTGGAAGGCTGGTGGCTGGTTGCGGTCCAGGGGCTGAATTTTCCAGAAGAGTGAAGCTGGGGAGGGCAATAAAATCTGACTGGTCTCTCTCTCTCTTCCTCCTCATCCCTCCTGAGCTGTTAGATCTGCAGAGCACGACAAATAGCATCCAGTCCAGTTCTTGTCTTCAGTGTCCGCTTGAAGAGACTTCTGCTCTAAGCTTCTATGTGTTGGGGCTTTGGCTTCCTCCAGAGCTTTGGATGGACTATTCCAATCCAAGCTCCAAGGCTAGAGAAGAACTGTGCTGATGGGAGATTCCTTTGGTATGGAGCAGGATGAGGTGAGAGAAAGGGCAGCTGGATCTCCTGACGTTGCAGTTGGAGCCCTGACCTCCTTCCATAGTTGAACACAAAGCTGGGTAATTCCGACCAGCTGTGAGGTTGGACTCCCAGACCAGGTTCACCCCACTCTTGAGATGCTCTTAAAGCACCCTACCCTTCTCCCTTGTCACACTTGAGAAAATTGCATTTAAATAACTAATTGTATAATTAGATGTGTATTCTATTTCTTACCCTAGAATTTAAGCTTCATGAGGACAGGAATCTTGTTTACCACTGGATCCCTAGTTCTTGGCGCAATAATATGTGCTGAGTATAAAGAATAATTACCATGTATTAAATGTTTTCCATGAGCCAGGTACTGTGCTAAGCACTTTGCAGGCATGATATATTAAATCCTACTGGTAAGTGTTGCTATTATCATATTACTTTATGAATGAGGAAACTAAAACCGAGAGAGGTTGTATAATTTTCTGAAATGCAAATACATACAATGGAGAGTAGCAGAGTCCACATTTGAATTCAGGTCTGACTCCAAAGCCTGAACTGTTAACCACTTTATAGGCAGCGGGCTGGGAGAAGTGGAGGGTAGAGAAAGGATGCTTGAACTCTATGGAGTATGAAGTGAAGCTAATTAGATGGGTATAAAGAGGTTCAAGGAGTAATTTAATTGGAAAGTAATCTTGGTCTGGAACCCTGTTGGGGTCAGAGATTCATTTGAGTGAGTAGGAGTGCGGATTAAGAAGAATGAAAGAGCCAGAGAGAATTTCTGGGCCAGGGTAAAAGAAGACTCAAAGACTATGTGCAGAATTTCTGTTGAGAACTTAGCACCATGGCCCCCTTCTTTGCTCTTTCTTGCATCCCAGGATCTAGAAGCCTGGAAAATCCTTTCCCAGAACTCCCTGCCAGCATAGTTGCAGTTTACATTCCACTGCTCACAAGGGCTTTGTAAGCAAAAGAGGGGCAAAGACTACATAATTACTTCTCCAGCGGTGGAGCCTTCAGCAGATGTGAGGCTTTGCAGAGGTCTCTGTGTGTTCCCCTGTGAATCACTCATCTTGCTGCAGGCAGTTGGGATCATTGGTGATGATTTCCTGTGGCGCTAGCAAATTCCTGAATCTCTGAAAGTTAATAGCACCCCTCAGAGCTGGAGGAGGCTTCCCTTACTTTTGTTCCTCTCACATATCGAGTGGTTTTGTAAGCACTTAATTTCCTGTATTAAATTCTTTTTTAAAAAAATTCAATTTATGTAAACTAAAAAAAATAAAAAACAGTTCATGCATTTTTGCCACCCCCCATGCCCCATCATCTCTGGGAACCACCAATCTGTTCTCTGTATCTATGAGCTTGTTTTATATATATAGATTCCACATGTGAGAAAGATCATATGGTATTTGTTTTTCTGTCTGACTTATTTCACTTAGCATAATGTCCTAAATGTCAATCCATGTTATTGCAAATGGCAAGATTTCATTCTTTTTTATAGCTGAATAACATTCCATTGCATTTATATACCATAATTTCTTCATCCATTGGTGGATACTTAGGTTGTTTCCATATCTTGGCTACTGTAAATAATGCTGCAATGAACGTGGGGATGCATATATCTTTTCAAGTTAGTGTTTTTGTTTTCTTTGGGTAAATACCCAGATGTGGAATTGCTGGATCATATGGTAGTTCTATTTTTAATTTTTTGAGAAAGCTCCAAACTGTTTTCCATACTGGCTGCACCAACTTACATTCCTACCAACAGTGCACAAGGGTTCCCTTTTCTCCACCTCCTCACCAATACTTGTTATTTCTTATGTTTTTGATGATAGCCATTCTAACAGGTGTGAGGTGATATCTCATTGTGGTTTTGATTTTCATTTCCCTGATGATTAGTGATGTTGAGCATCTTTTCATGTACCTGTTGGCCATCGGTATGTCTTCTCTGGAAAAATATCTACTTAGATCTTCTGCCTATTTTTTACTTTATTTATTTTATTTTATTTTATTTGGTTTATTGTGGTAACATTGGTTTATAACATTGTGTAAATTTCAGATGTACATCATTATACTTCTATTTCTGCATGGATTACATCATGTTCTCATGTTCACCACCCAAATACTAATTATAATCCATTACCACACACATGTGCCTAATTATCCCTTTCACCTTCCTCCCTCCCCCCTTCCCCTCTGGTAACCACCAGTTCAATCTCTGTCTCTATGTGTTTGTTTATTATTGTTATTATCTACTACTTAATGAGTGAGATCATATGGTATTTGACCTTCTCTCTCTGACTTATTTCACTTTGCATAATACCCTCAATGTCCCTCCATGTTGTCACAAATGGCTGGATTTCATCGTTTCTTAAGGCTGAATAGTATTCCATTGTGTATAAATACCACATCTTCTTTATCCATTCTTCCCTTGATGCTTCTGCCTATTTTTTAATCAGATTGTTTTTTTCTGTTGAGTTGTATGAGTTCTTTATATATTTGGATATACCAGATCTATGATTTTCAAATATTTTCTCCCATTTGGTAGGTTGTCTATTTATTTTGTTGATGGTTTCCTTTGCTGTGCAGAAGCTTTTTAGTTTGATGAAGTCCCATTTGCTTATTTTTGCTTTTGATGTCAGATTTAAAAAGTAATTGCCAAAACCTATGTCAAGGAGCTTACAGCCTATGTTTTTTTCCTAGGAGTTTTATGGTTTCAGGTCTTACATTCAAGTCTTTAATCTATTTTGAGTTAATTTTTGTGTACGGTGTAAAATAGTAGTCCAGTTTCATTCTTTTGCATGTGGCTGTCCAGTTTTCCCAGCACAATTTATTGAAGAGATTATCCATTCCCTACTGTATATTCTCAGCCCCTTTGTCATAAACTAATTGACAATATGTGCATGGGTTTATTTCTGGCTCTCTATTCTGTTCCATTGATCAGTGTGTCTGTTTTTATGCCAGTAGCATACTGTTTTAATTACTATAGCTTTGTAATATAGCTTGAAATCAGGGAGCCTAATGCCTCCAACTTTTTTCTTCTTTCTCAAGATTGCTTTGGCTATTCGGGGTCTTGTATGGTTCCATACAAATTTCAGGATTGTTTATTCTATTTCTGTGAAAAATGCCATTGGAATTTTGATAGAGATTGCATTGAATCTGTGTATTGCTTTGGGTAGTATGGACATTTTAATAATATTAATTCCTCCAATCCATGAGCACAGAATATCTTTCCACTTATTTGTCTTTTTCAATTTCTTTCATTAATGTCCTGTAGTTTTCAGTGTATGGGTGTTTCACCTCATGGTTAAATTTATTCCTACACTTTTTATTCTTTTTGATGCAGTCATAAACGGGGTTGTTTTCTTAATTTCTCTTTCTGATAGTTCACTATTAGTGTATAGAAATGCAACAGAGTTTTGATTTTGCATCCTGCAACTTTACTGTATTTGTTTATTAGTTCCAACAGTTTTTTGATGGAGTCTTTAGGATTTTCTATATATATTATCACATCATCTGCAAATAGTGACAGTTGCACTTTTTCCTTTCCAATCTGGATGCCTTTTATTTCTTTTTATTGCCTAATTGCTCTGGATAGGACTTTCAATACTATGTCAAATAAAAGTGGTGAGCGTGGGCGTCCTTGTCTTATTCCTGATCTTAGAGGAAAAGCTTTCCGCTTTTTATTGTTGAGTATGATATTAGCTGTGGGCTTGTAATAGATGGCTTTTATTACGTTGTGGTATGTTCCTCTATACTCACTTTGTTGAGAGTTTTTATCATAAATGGATGTTGAATTTTCTCAAATGCTTTTTCTGCACCTATTGAGCTGACCATATGACCTTTATCCTTCATTTTGTTCCTGTGGTGTATCACATTGACTGATTTGTGAATGCTGAACCATCCTTGCATCCCTGGAATAAATTCCACTTGCTTATGGTGTATGATACTCTTAAAGTATTTTTTAATTTGGTTTGCTAATATTTTGTTGGGGATTTTTGCTTCTATGTTCATCAGGAATATTGGTCTGTAATTTTCTTTTCTTGCATCTTTCTCTGCTTTTGGTATCAAGATAATGCTGACCTCTTAAAATCAGTTTGGAAGAGTTTCTTCCTCTTTTATTTTTTGGAAAAATTTGAGAAAAATTGGTATTAATTATTCTTTGAATGTTTGGTAGAATTCAACAGTGAAGTGGTCTGGTCCTGGACTTTTGTTTGTTGGGAGGTTTTAGATTACTGATTCAATCTCCTTATTAATAATTGGTCTGTTCGTATTTTCTATTTTGTCATGATTCAGTCTTGGTAGGTTGTATGTTTCTAGGAATGTATCCATTTCTCCTAGGTTGTTCAATTTGTTGGCATATAATTGTTTGTCATAGTCTCTTATGATCCTTTATGCTTCTGTGGTATTAGTTGTAACATGTCCTCTTTCATTTCTGTATTTATTCATTTGAGTCCTCTCTTTTTTTCTTGGTAAGTCTAGCTAAAGGTTTGTCAATTTTGTTTATCTTTTCAAAGAACCAGCTCTTAGTTTCATTTATCTTTTCTATTGTCTTTTTAGTCTCTATTTCATTTATTTCTGCTCTAACCTTTGTAATTTCTTCCTTCTACTAACTTAGACCTTCATTTGTTCTTCTTTTTCTAGTTCCTTGAGGTGTAAAGTTAAGTTGATTATTTGAGACTTTCTTGTTTCTTGAGGTAGGCATTTTTCACTATGAATGGCCGTCTTAGAACTGCTTTTGCTGCATCCCATAAATTTTGGTATGTTACATTTCCATTTTCATTTGTCTTGAGGTATTTTTGATTTCTCTTTTGATTTCTTCTTTGACCCACTTTTTGTTCAGTAGATGTTGTTTAATCTCCACATATTTGCGAATTTTCCAGTTTTCTTCTTGTAATTGATTTCTAGTTTCATACCATTGTGGTAGGAAAAGATGCTTGATATGATTTCAGTCCTTTTAAATTTATTAAGACTTCTTTTGTGGCCTAATATATGATCTATCTTGGAAAATGTTCCATGTCCTTTGAGAAGAATGTGTATTCTGTTGTTTTGGGATGGAATCTTCTGTAAATACCTGTTAAGTCCGTCTGATCTAGCATGTCATTTAAGGCTAATGTTTCCTTATTGATTTTCTGTCTGGATGATCTATCCATTGATGTAACTGGGTTATTAAAGTCCCCTACTCTTATTGTATTGCTGTCTATTTCTCCTTTAGATCTTTGCTTTATATGCTTATGTGCTCCTATATTGGGTGCATAAATATTTACAAATGTTATATTCTCTTGTTGGATTGACCCCTTTATCATTATGTAACACCCTTCTTTGTCTCTTATTACAGTCTTTGTTTTAAAATCTATTTTGTCTGATATAAGTATAGCTACTCTAGCTCTCTTATGGTTTCCATTTGCATAGAATATTTTTCCATCCCTTTCAGCCTGTGTGTGTTCTTACATCTGAAGTGAGTCTCTTTGGGCAGCATATAGATGGGTCTTTTTTTTTTTTTACTCCATTCAGCCGCTCTATGTCTTTTGACTGGAGAATTTAGTCCCTTTACATTTAAAGTAATTATTGATATGTATGTACTTATTGCCATTTTGTTAATTGTTTTCTTGCTGTTTTTGTGGTTCCTCTCTGTTCCTATCTTCTTCTCTTATTCTCTTCCTTTGTGGTCTGATGACTTTCTTTACTGCTATGCTTATATCTCTTTCTCTTTCTCTTTTATGTATTTACTATAGGTTTTTGCTTTATGGTTACCATGAGGCTTACATATAACAACTTATATCTATAGCAGTATATTTTAAGTTGTTAACAACTTAAGTTTGACCCCATTGTAAAGATCAACATTGTTACTCTCCGCCCCCCCACGTTTTATGTTTTTTCACGTCATATTTTACATCTTTTTATCTTATGTATCCCTTAACTAATTATTGTAATCATAGTTATTTTTATTACTTTTATCTTTTAACCTTCATGATAGCTTTATAAGCGATTAAGCCACTACCTTTACTAAATATTTACCCTTCTAGTAGGATTTATTTCTTTATGTGTTCTTGTTACTAGTTAGTGCCCTTTCTTTTCAGCTTAAAGAAGTCCCTTTGACATTTTTTGTAAAGCTGGCTTAGTGGTGATGAACTCCTTTAGCTTTTGCTTGTCTGTAAAACTCTATCTCTCCTTCACTTCTGAATGATAACTTTGCTGGGTAGAGTATTCTTGATTGGAAGTTTATCTTCCAGTACTTCCAATGTATTGTCCCACTCCCTTCTGGCCTACAAAGTTTCTGCTGAAAGATATGCTGATAGTCTTATGGGGGTTACCTCATATGTAAGAAATTGTTTTTCTCTTGCTGCTTTTAAGATTATCTCCTTGTCTTTAACTTCTGGCATTTTAATTATAACGTGACTTGGTATGGGTGAGTCTCTTTGGGTTCCTCTTATTTAGAACTCTCTGGGCTTGCTAGATCTGGATGTCTGTTTCCTTCCTCAGGTTAGGGAAGTTTACAGCCATTATTTCTTCAAATAAGATTTCTGCCTCTCTCTCTCTCTCCTCTCCTTCTGGGAGCCCTATGATACAAATGTAAGTCCATTTGATGTTGTCCCATAAGTCCCTTAAGCTATTTTCACTTTTTTAAATTCTTTGTTCTTTTTGCTGCTCTGATTGGGTGAGTTTCACTGCCTTGTCTTTGAGTTGACTTATCCTTTTTTCTGTTTCATCTAGTCTGCTAGTGAATCCTCTAGCGTATTTTTTAGTTCAGTTATTGTATGCTTCAGCTCTATGACTTCTATTTGGTACTTTCTTAAGCTTTCCATCTCTCTGTCAAAGTCCTTACTGTGTTTATCTATTCTTCTCCCCAGTTTGGTGAGCATCTTTATGACTATTACTTTGAATTCTTTATCAAGTAAGTTAATTATCTCCATTAATTAAGGTTTTTTTCCTGAGGTTTTATCTTGTTCTTTCATTTGGAACATATTTCTTTATTTCTTCATTTTTCTTGACTCACCTGTTGGTTTCTATACAGTAGATGAAAGAACCACCTCTCTCAGACTTGAAGGAGTGGCCTTATGTAGGAAATGAACCTTATCATTCAACCCTGACTTGGCTCTTGTTTGTCTCTCAAACTCTGTGTTTGTCTGAGCAGCCTATTATATTTTTAACGTTTGCCAGTAGTTGAGGATGTGCCAAGATCTGTCAGTGTCCCAAAGCGGAGGATCTCAGCACCTAGATTCAGGTTGACTAGAAGCCAAACCCTCAGGTATCACCTTTTAAAAGTATGTAAATATACACAGCCCTGTAGGACTGCAAGCATAAGCCCCAATGGCCACCAGAGCCAGGCAATCTGGAGGTGGCAGTGTCCTAGAAACTACTGTCACAGTGTCCCCTGGGTAGCAGTCACAAAAACTAGGGCTCCAGCCAAGTGTATAAACTCTTTTCTGAGTGATACTGGCAAGCTGGAGCAAGGCAGAGGGAGAGTGCCAAGATGGCATCCACAGCTTACGTTCCTTGAGAGAACCTCCATAGACCACTAAATGTGTGCAAACCTGAAGTCTGCCCCTCAGGCTGAGGCTCTAGGACAAGCAAAGTGGCCTCTTTAACAGGAAAACTGGAGAGTGTGCCTCATTCTGCTGTCTGTGTAGTGCCCTGGTGGTGGTAGCCTGCCAAGAACCATCTCTCCAATTGTCACAGTCCTGTTGGACCCAGGAATGTAGGCACCCCACCAGAGCCAGGTGATCAAGGGGTGTGTCCTGGTTGGCAGCCACAAAAACCAGGGCCCCAGACATAAAAACCAGGGCACCACCTCCATGTAAATCTCCCCTCCAAGAGGCTATGGTGCTCTGGAGCACAGCAGAGGGTAAGCATAAAGATAGCACTTGCCCTCTGAGGTCTCTGGAAAGGATTATAGCCAGCCTCAAGATGTGTGTTTAATTAGAAGCCTGCCCCTCAAGCCGCTGTCATGATGATTACCTAATAGCCCTCCTTTACAGAAAGACTGAGCTCCTGGGCCTGTTGCCTCTTGCTGTGCCCTGGGGGTGGTAGCTGTTTAAGAACTCTTTCTCCATTGGTTACAGTCTTGTGGGATTCATGAGCATAAGCCCCACTGGCCCACCAGAGCCAGGCAATGTAGAAGTGTCCTTTCTGGGTGACACCAATTATTGTAGTCATATGGGACCAGGAATATAAGCTACCCTGGCCTCCAGAGCCAGGCAATCAAGAGGTATCCCTTAGGTGGCAGCCTCAAAAATCAGGGCACCAGATGCATGTAAAAGCTCCCTTCTGGGAGATACTGGTGCTCTGGAGCACAGCAAAGGGAGACCACGAAGATGACATCCGCCAGTCTCCATCCCTGGAGAGTGTTCCAGAAGGCTCCTGGATGTGTGTGTTAAATTAGATGCCTGCCTCTCCTGCTGACACTTTAATATAAGCAGGTGAGGGCCGGCCCCGTGGCTTAGTGGTTAAGTGAGCGCGCTCCACTGCTGGCGACCCGGGTTCAGATCCCGGGCTCGCACCGACGCGCTGCTTCTCCGGCCATGCTGAGGCTGCGTCCCACATACAGCAACTACAAGGATGTGCAGCTATGACACACAACTATCTACTGGGGCTTTGGGGGGAAAAATAAATAAATAAAATCTTTAAAAAAAAAAATATATATATATATAAGCAGGTGAGCCTCCTTCACTGTAAGTCTAGGTGCTATTGGCTGCCTCTGAGCTGAGCCCTGGGGCAAGTGAATCTGAGCATGGGAGCCCTTTAAGAGTGGTTTCTCAGACTGCCACAGTCTTGTAGGTCTTGGGACACAAGGTCCCCTTGGTTTTGAAAGTTAGATGTTTTGGGGGCTCATCTCTCAAGTACATGTCTTAGAAGTTGGGATGCCCAATGTGGGGTTTGAACCTTTCACTCCTCAGGGAGAAGCCCCAGGTTTTGAGTTTCCTCCCAGTTGTGAGACACTTCCACCCCACACTCCAGGGGTGGAATTTATGACAAGATTGTGTCCCAGCCTCTCCTATCTGCTTTGCTGTGGTTTTCTTCTCATTTGCCCGATGTATAGTCATCACTTAGACAGCCTTCAGGTTTTTTATACGTAGCTGTAGACTCAGTATTTCTGTGGGAGGAGGTGAGTTCAGGATCTTCCACATCGTCATCTTGAACAAGAACCTCAAAAATGCCCTTTCTAATTCTGCTACTTTAAGTTTATTTCTAAGTCAGTCATTTGTTGATTGGTTGAATATGCAGTTAAAGGTTACAAGGATGTGTCCATGTAAAGCCGTATAAATTCTTCCCTTAAACACCTAGAGTCACTCCTGTCTTCCTGACCAAACACTCATGATGGGGGATCTGAGACCGTGGAGTGTTGTGCCATTGAGTAAGGTGGTTCCATGGAAAGATTTCAGCTGTTTTAGAGTTCAATCTCCGAATATTTTTGCTCCCTTAGAGGTGGGCTGTATTCCTGAGTGTTTACACAGCCTGGGAGGGAAAGCAAGACAGAGAGCTCCTAATTAATTTCCTTTCCCTATAATTAAGCAAGTGGCAAACTTTACCATCCAGTGCAATGACTAAGACTCTCAGTTTGGGAGAAATATTGGCAAGAAATATTATATTTGTTTATTGACCTTAAATCAATTTAATTTAGAATTCTGAGCACCCAAGCTACTGTGCTGGTTGAAAACTCAATCCCAATAATTTTTAGATGTTTTCACCAAACTGGCCCTGACTGTGGTTGTGGCATGGAATGCCCCATGAAATTGTTGTTGTCCATACTGGTCAGAAGTATAGCTTGGGATGGGGGGGAATTAGAAGAGTAAGTCACTGGTCTTCCTGAAGACATTCTCCAAGAGTAGCACCAAGAATTATTTTGCCACAACTTGGGTTTCCTGGGAAGCAGCCCTTCTGTTAGAGATTAACATACAAAAGGCTTATTAAGGAGTACTTGTTAGATCAACACTCATGGAAAGAAAGGGAAGGGAAGAGAAGGGGGCAGGATTGGGCAGAGGGAGAAATGGAGCTATGATGTCTCAAAGGAAGCTTCAGTTGAAGAAGAGGAGAAATTATGAATCTGGTGCAAACATTCAGAGCTGGTTTGAAGTGAGAGGTGGAGTGAGAGGGTCTGGCCTTCATCCTATGTCAATCAGTCATCAGACATGGGCTGCCTGAGACAAGGGCATGATCTTGGGTGAGGTGGCTCTCTTTAGCTGAGGCTATTCTTGAAGTTACCTGAGACTTATCCATTGGAAGCACTCTGGGGTAATAAGTACTTCATTCCTGAAGGAGGATCTGAGAGGCACATCACAGTGTCCACCACGAATGTAAAGAATTATATATTGACATGATGCAAGAAGAGGATGAGAAGACATTAGAGGAAGCAGACCTTGTAAAATCCATAGAGAAGGGAGGCAGGAAATGGTGTCTTCTTCATATGTGGGCTCCTTTACTCACCAATAGCACAGGCCGCAGGCCAGGCTCACTCACCTAAGAGAGAACCTGGCTTCACCCTTGACATTGGTTCTGTCTGAGGCACCCACAGTCCTGGCCTGCAGATTTCTCAAACATGCTGCTCTGAGGTGTCCATGCTCAGGGCTCTGTGGTACATTTGGGACTCCAGGCCTGTTTAGCATCTGGCCTCCCTGGTACACTTGCAGCTACTCCCTTGGGTGCACTGCCTCATCCTGGCAACGCCACCATGGAACATTACAGACACCCTCACAGGGCCCCGCCTGGAGACTGTGTTTTCATGTGGAGAAATACTGCCTCTCCTCATCTTGCCCCTAAAAAAAAGGAAAAGAAAAGAAAAAAGAAAGAAAATATAATTTATGGGCTTATTCTTTTGGAAACAAAAGACACTGTGGCAGCCATGGAGATGTGCCACTTGGTTCTTCCTCAAGGAAGAACTTGTCCTTCACCTGCCAATCATGCAGGTAGCTGGCAGCCTCCAGCTGTTAGCATCTCACAACTGCATTGGCTTGCAAGCTGAGGATGTGGTCTTATTGGGCAGCCCCAGATCATGACTAAGCATGACAGGAATACTACGGCTGGATATTTTTTGCCAAACATATTGATTATCTTTGCCCAATCAAGAAAGTGAAAGACAACCCACAGAATGGAGAAACTATTTGCAAATCTTATGTCTGGTAAGTGACTTGTATGCAGAGTATAGTATAAAGAACTCCTACAACTCAAGAATAAAAAGACAAACAACCCAACTAAAAAATAGGCAGAGGATCTAAATAGACATTTCTCCAAGCAAGAAATACAAATGGCCAAACAAAACACATGAAAAGATGCTCAATATCATTAATTATCAGGGAAATGCAAATCAAAACCACAATGAGATACCATTTCATACCCACTAGGATGACTATAATCAAAAAGTCAGATAACAATAAGTGTTGATGAGGATGTAGAGAAATCAGAACCCTCATACACTGCTGGTGGGGATGTAAAATGGTGCAGCCACTTGGAAAACAGTCTGGCACGTCCTGAAATGGCTGAAAATTAGAGTTCTAGAGTTACTATATGACTCAAGTATTCCACTCCTAGGTACATACCCAAGAGAAATGAAAACATATGTCCACACAAAAACTTGTAAACAAATGCTCATAGTAGCATTTTTCATAATAGCCAAAAAATGGAAACAACCCAAATGTCCATCAACTGAAGAATGGATAAACAAAATGTAGCATATCCATACAATGAAATATTATTTGGCCATAAAAAGGAATGAAGTACTGATACATGCCACAACATGGATAAACCTTGAAAACATTGTGCTAAGTGGAAGAAGCCAGTCACAACAGACCACATATTAAATTACAAAATGAAATGTCTGTAATAGAGAAATCTATAGAGACAGAGAGTAAGTTAGTGTTTGCTTAGGACTGGGAGGAGATGGAGGATGAGGAGTAATAACTAAAGGATACAGGGTTTCTTTTGGAGGTGCTGAAATGTTCTAAAATTGACTAGTGGTAGTTGCATGTATCTCTGAATATACTAAAAACCATTGAATTGTATACTTTAAATGGGTGAGTTGTATGGTATGTGAATTATACCTCAATAAAGCTGTTTAAAAAGTACAATGTGAAGACAGCTATGATAATAGGGGTATACATAGGGTGCTGTGACAGCGAATCAAGGAAAACCAGAAAAGGGCCAGATCGCCCCAGGCTAGGATGGTCAAGGCCAGGGGTTTCAATGAGGCCTTGAAAGCCTGGTGGGAGGAAGAAGAAATGAGAAGATATTCAGACAGGGAGAAGACTATGATCTGGGACACAGGTGGGAAGCCTGAAATTGGGTCGCTAACTTTTGAACCCTTGAGGTTGGATCACAGTAAGGGAAGAGAGGAAAGAGGAACAGGAAACTTTTTGTGTGTGTGTGTTACTACTGTGAGCTTGTTTCAGATTTGTTAGCTGTTTAAAGTCAGCTCTTTGATGCTTGGGTACTTTGATAATTCTCTGAGGAACTCCTCTCCTCGGTCACCAGGTGTAGGGCAAATGCACATCTCTTTCTATAAAATTCTCTCCCCAAAATTCTCTCCTTAAATCCTATTGCCAACCTTTTTATACCTTTGATGGAGCAAGGAGTTAAGACTAAAGCCACTACATTTCAGAAACCTTATAAGTTCTGCATTTGGTCTAGTCCAAGGTTTCTCAACCTCAGAATCACAGACATTTGGGACTGGGTAATTTGTTGTGAGATGCTCTCCTGTGATTGTAGGATGTTTAGCAGCATCCCTAGCCTCTAGCCACTAGATGGTTAACACTTTCTCCTTCCCCAGTTGAAAACCAAAAATGTCTCCAGGCATTTTTCATTGCCAAATGTCCCCTACGGGTGGTGGTGGCAAAATTGCGCCAGGTAAAGGACCAAGGACCTAGCCCCCTTGCCACTCAAAGTATAGGCCATGGACCAGCAGCAGAGGTATCGTGTGGGAGCTTTTTAGAAGTGTAAATTGCCAGGACCCATCCTAGACCTGCTGGATCAGAATCTGCATTTTAGTAAGATGTGATCTGTATGCTCATTAAAATGAGAAGCCTGGTCTAGCACACCCTGTAGAATGTAGCCTCTAATGTATTTTCACCTGACTCATGTGAAGCTGATGATTTTAACATAAAAAATATCAAGGCCTTATTAACACCATATTCATTTGCACTGGCCCTTAACTCAGGGTTTAAATTAGAATCTCCACGACCTTTTTCAAACTACATGGGTCTAGGCTCTAGATTTTCTGATTCAATGGATTTAGAATGGGGGTCCATGGCTATGAATTTTGAAACCTCTCTCCGGGTGGTATACTCCCAGTTGAGATCCTCTGATCCAACAGTACCGGGTACTTTGCTGCCTCATATCAAATCAATTATTCGAATTGCAAAATCTCTTGAGATAGAGTAATTGAATAAAAAGTGAGCCCTGCCCATATTTCAGAAGCACAGGGGAAATGGGGTCATATCCGGAGGTGAATTCTCTCTGGCCTCTGAACATGGAGAAGTGTGGTCTCTGGAAGTGGCCAGTTGCCGAATTCCCCTCTCTTGCCTGGAGGACCCAGGGAGCTGCTCTTTATTTCATCACACTCTGCATTGCACACACTCCTGCAGAAACTCTAGCCACCAGGCTCAGGCATAGCTTTCCTTCCAAGAATACCCAGGCTTGCTTAATTTCCTCCGTCCTCAGAAAATAATGGCTGGAAAAAGTGACAGGGCAGGGTTTCTTGGAAAGCAATCTGGCCTGCATCAGCATTAATGATTAAAATCTGTCCTCCTGTGGCTATTTCCCAACAGACAGCACATTCCTAAGCTATTTTAACTCGTCAGTTCAGAAATTCTGGAGTCGCTATCCTCAGTTCTTGAGGTCTTGATCCTTTTTCTCCTGGAGAATCAGACCCAGACACCAGTGACTAGAGGGTTTTATAAGTCCCACAGAATATCTATCAATCATCTATCTACCCATTTGTCTATCTATCTATCTATCTATCTATCTATCTATCTATCTCTCTATCATCATTTAGTTATAGATAGATAGTCGTAGAGATATTTATATTACAAAGTAATATAACTTTGATTTGGAAAGTTTGGAACAAAGTAAAACTTTTGTAATCCTGTTAAAGTTTAGTGGCCAGGACCTTCTTGGAGTTGTCGGAATAACACAGAAAAGACCAAGAACAGGCTGTCTTGTGGAACCTTAGGAAACTTGACTGACTTCATTATGCTTCTCAGGGCTATGGAAGCAGGTCATATAACATTTCAGGCCTTGTCCAAAGGAATGCACTTTCCCAGAGTCTACAGAATCTTCTATCGTCCTACATAAGTTGATTTTTTTTTTCTTCACAAATAGACACACGATTGACTAGTTTCGGTGTGATGAACATCTGACTTGAAGATAAAGATTCACCAATTCTAGCCCAGCTAATCATTCCCACTATTGTCCCAACCATGTTAAGTTTATGAGACCTTTGTTTCTTATCACTGATCAGCACCTTTATTTGTATATTTTCTATTTAATTAAATATTTAAATAATGATATAAATTGCTATACTGGTAATGATGACAATTGATGATGCCGAAGGGGGAGTGTTGGCAGCTGCACCCCCATGAGTGAGCCTGAAATTGTCCTGAGGTGGCTGAGAGATAAAAGTTCAAATCTGGCCTTTGAAAAGTCCATTGGGTCTGTTAGTGTATAGTGTGAAACATATGCAAGTGTAAACTGTTCAAGATTTAAATTTAGCAAAGTTTAAGACTGTCTATATATATAGGACATACCCTTTCCCCACATCACAGTATCGTCAAAATTCTTCCCTTCAACTTCCTCAAAATTTAGAAACTTGCCCTCCTGTTACTATAACACTCTCTGCCTCATGGTATATAGGGTCATTCAAAGAGAGGCAGAAGTGGTGAAGATTTTTAGTATTTCTCTTGAAGTCCCATCTGGTGCTCACATCTTATTTTGGGTGGCTCTTGACATCTTGACATACACAACATTTGCCAATTAATTAGGCATATAACAGCCCTAGAGTGATCATATGAGTAATCTTAATGACAAGTATGGTAATTAATTACATTACATTACAATTACATTACATTATAATGTGGTAATTAAATAACCAAAGTTTGGCATCCAAACATAAAAATAAGACAAATGCTTACATTACATAAATCCTGCATAAAAAAGAGGATAAGGAAAACCACCTCTGATTATCTATCCCAAGCAGATGTGGTAAAATTTGTGCAGAGAAAGGGAGCAAAGATTGTCTGCCAGCTGCTGGCCTGTGTTAGAGAAGGCTCTGTTTAGGGGCACCAGAGGGAGTGGAGTGCAATCTAAACTGAGAACCCATTAAAGCCAGGTACCCATGCTGGCTCACCTGAAATCTATTTGATAATACCTAATCACAACCAAGAGTCCCAACTGCATTAGTTGGGACTCTTGGTTGTGAATGATAGAAACCCAACTCAAACTAGTTTAAGCCTAAAGGTGGATTTATTATAAGGAACAGTGTACTCTTGGAACCCATGGATCTCTTGGAACCCCTAAGCAAGAATGCAGTTGGGCCTCAGGTACTATATGGAGTCAGAGACTCAAACACTACTAGCCTGTCTGTCTTATCACTGTGCCTCTCTGAGCTTCACCTTTCTTTTTCAACAATGCATTTGCCTCTAATCCTCCAGTCCATATGATCTGAAATATGGTTGCAGAGAGCTCCTAAATTTTTTCTTTTTACAACTCTAGACGCCAAAAAGAGCCTGTTTCAACTCTTTTTCAGCCTCTGGTTCAAAAATCCATGAGAAGATTCTCATTGGATCACCTTGGGGCAGATGTCTTCCCTTGAACCAATTAGCTGTTGGCAGGGCACAAGGTCACATGATAACCTGGCAGCCTGGAAGCAGGAAGCAAGGAGCAGAGGCAGCAACTAGAAGGCGAGTAGTACCCACCTGTCATTCCTACGGGTGTCCACTGAACCAACCATCCCATCATTTTAATGTCTTATTTTGCATTCATTAATCTATGTATGAGTCTAGAGAAGTATACCATGTTCATGGATTGGAAAACTCAATATTGTAAAGATTAATTCTCCCCAAATTGATTTATAATTATACATAATCCTTATCAAAATCTCAACATGTTTCTTAATAGAACTTGACAAGCTGATTCTAAATTTATATGAAACTGCAAAGGGGCAAGAATAACCAAGATACTGGCCTGTACAAGAAGATCTGGTCTATGAAATGATCCACTTCTTAGTCACTCAAGATGTGATTTTTAAAAAATTAGAAAAAAGAAAAACTAACAGAATGTCACACACAGTTTTCACACAATAAATGCTCAATTGGCCATATAATAGCTCTCAATTCACTGCCAGAGCAAGAAAACTCACTCATCAGCTTTAGTTCTGTTTTAGGATAGATAGGGTAATTGCCTAAAATATTGTGGATTCATTCAAGAAAGATTTATTGAGGAGAGAGAAGTCAAGATGGTGGTGTAGGCAGACTCTGAACTCACCTCCTCCCATGGACACAGTGAATTTACAACTACTCTTGCAAAAATTATCCCTGAGAGAGAACTGAAAACTGGATAAGAGGAACCCCTGCAACAAATGACAGTCCTAATTGAGGTGGAAGAGTGTCATAATATCTGGCTTTGCTGGCTACTAATAACAACGGAGAATACCCCCAGAAGAGCTGGGACACAGAGAATTTAAAACCAGATCTTAAAGGGCCCATGCACAAATTCACCAGTTTCAGAAAGCAACCTAAAATCACCAGAAAGAAAGGTGCACAGTCCTTTGGTGAAAAGAGACTTACCTGATAGGCTCTGGGTGCATCTTGGCGGGAAGTGAGACCTCTCCAGGGACTGGGACATTGGTGGCAGCCATTGTTGTGACCTGGTATGGGTGTGCTGACACAGACACTGGCAGATGCCATTGGAGCTCTGCCTGTAGCCTGCTAGCCCAGGGTCTGCCCCACCCACAAGAGCATCATTTTAATCCAGCTCAGCCAAGGAAAGCAGCCTGCCCTAGATACTGGCCCCACCCGACAACAAGCCCTTGGGCAACTACTAATCAAGCTGCCTGGATTCTCTGCAGCCTGGCAAGTGGATCCACCTCTGTGGGGCAGGGCACATGTGAGGAGCGGGTGGAGAGTGTGGGGCATTGGTGGACTGAGTGGGGCTCCTGCCTTGGAGTGACTGGGTCCACGTCAGGGGGTCAGGGCACGCACATGGGGCAGGACTGTGTTGACTATGTGTGTGGCCCTGTGGGGGTTAGGGCTTGTTAGCTGCAGAAGACTTGTGCTTCTCGAACAACTGAACAACTGCATAGGGGATTAGCTCCACCTTCCAAAGCCTGAAAGAATTGGGTGCTCCTGTGCCTAAGGCCAGCCCCACCCAGCTGCAATCCTCAGAGAGCTGATAAGAGCCTTATAGGCCAGAGGCTTATAGCAATTGTGAGCCCCTGATCCTAAAATCCAGCCACCCTGGGGGCCTACTCACTTAATAGAAAAACTGCAGCAGGAATGTGCATATTAAACCTTGCAGCCCACTGTGCTAGGGCTCCCCACATCCGATAAAGAGACTGAAGTGCCCACAACAACTATACACAGCTGAGGGTTACAACCAGCCAGCCAGGGGGACAACTCAATCTCTGTGGGCACCTACTGCAAGAGCAACCCTCCACAACAGAGGGACACACATAGCCCACACAGGGGTCACTCCTGGAACATTTGAAACTGGTGACAAGAGGGATCATCAGGCATCACTTATATAAAGTCACCTCTCCAAGATCAGGAGACATAGCTGACCTACCTAATACATAGACACAGCACAGGGAAAGAGGCTCCATGAAGAGGCAAAAGAATATGTTCCAAGTAAGGGAACAGGACAAAACCCCAGAAAAGGAACTAAAGGAAACAGAAATGAGCAATCTACCCAACAGAGAGTTTAAACAAAGAGTCATAAGGATGCTCACTGATCTGGGGAGAAGAATGGATGCACTCAGTGAGAATGTCAACAAGAAATGGAAGAGATAAAAAAGAACCAATCAGAAATGAAGAATACAATACTGGAAATGAAAAATTCACTAGAGGGACTCAAAACCAGAGTAGAGGATACAGAAGAACAGATGAGTGAGCTGGATGAAAGACTGGAGGAAATCACCCAAGCTGAACAGATAAAAGAAAAAAGAATTAAAAAGAGTGAGGACAGTCTAAGGGACCTCTGGGACAACATCAAGCACACTAACATCTGTGTTATATGTTTTCCAGAAGGAGAAGAGAGAGGCAAAGGGGCAGAGAAGCTATTGGAAGAAATAATAGCTGAAAACTTCCCTAACCTAAGGAAGGAAACAGACAGCCAGGTACAGGAATCACAGAGAGCCCCAAACAAGATAAACCCAAAGAGGCCCATGCCAAGACACATCATAATTAAAATGTCCAGAATTAAAGATAAAGAGCGAATCCTAAAAGCTGCAGGAGAAAGACAACAAGTTACATACAAAGGAAACCCCATAGGGCTATCAGCTGACTTCTCAGCAGAAACCTTACAGGCTAGAAGAGACTGCCATGATATATGTAAAATGCTAAAAGGAAAAAACCTATAGACAAGAATACTCTACCCAGCAAGGTTATTATTCAGAATGGAAGGAGAGATAAAGAGTTCCCCAGACAAGAAAAAAATTAAAGGAGTTTATCACCAAGAAACAGGCCCACAAGAAATGCTAAAGGGACTTATTTAAGGGGGAAAGAGAAGACCACAAATAGGAAAAAATTATCTGTTTCTATGATAAGAGGGTAACGGATACAAACACAAAAAAGAGCTTAGATATGATATCAAAAACATAAAATGCAGGAGGAGGGAAGTAAAAGAGTAGAGCCTTCAAATAGAGGTCAAACTAAAGAGACCATCAACTTAGTATAGATTACTATGTACATAGGTTACCATATACGAACCCCATGGTAATCACAAACCAGAAACCTATAATAAATACACAAAAAACTGAGAGAAAGAAACCCAAACATAATACTAAAGAAAGCCATCAAATCACAAAGGAAGAGAGCAAGAGAAGAAGAAAGGAACAGAGAAGAACTACTAAAACCCCGAGAAAAAAAGTAAAAAAATGGCAGTAAGTACATACTCATTAACAGCTACCTTAAACGTCAATGGACTAAATGCTCCAACTAAAAGGCATAAGGTGGCTGATTGGATAAAAAAACAAGACCCATATATATGCTGCATACAAGAGACACACTTCAGACATAAAGACACTCATAAACTGGAAGCGAAGGGAGGGAAAAAGATACTCCATGCAAATGGCAATGAAAATAAAGCTGGGCTAGCAATACTCATATCAGACAAAATAGACTTTAAAACAAAAACTGTAACAAGAGACAAAGAAGGGCACTACATAATGATCAAGGAAACAATCGTACAAGAGGATATAACACTCATAAATATCTATGCATCCAAAGTAGGAGCACCTAAATATATAAAGCAGTTATTAACAGACATAAAAGGAGAAATAGACAGTAACACAATAATAGTAGGAGACTTTAACACTCCGCTTACACCAATGGATAGATCATCTACACAGAAGATCAATAAGGAAACATTGGCCTTAAACAACACACTAGAACAGATGGACATAGTAGATATATGCAGAACGTTCTATCCAAAAACTGAAGAATACACACTCTTTTCGAATGCACATGGAACATTCTCCAGGATTGATCACATATTAGGCCACAAAACAAGTCTCCATAAATTTAAGAAGATTGAAATAATACCAAGCATCTTTTCTGACAACAACAGTATAAAACTAGAAATCAACTACAGGAAGAAAATCAGAAAAGCCACAAATATGTGGAGATTAAACAAAATGCTACTGTACAACGAATGGGTCAATGAAGAAATCAAAAGAGAAATAAATATATTCCTGGAGACAAATGAAAATATGACACACCAGAATTTATGGGATATAGCAAAAGCGATTCTAAGAGGGAAATTTATAGCAATACAGGCCTATCTCAACAAACAAGAAAAATCTCAGTAAACAATCTAACAGTGCACCTAAAGGAACTAGCAAAAGAAGAACAAAGCCCAAAATCAGTAGAAGGAGGGAAATAATAAAAATCAAAACGGAAATAAATGAAATAGAGACTAGAAAAAATTAATGAAACCAAGAGCTGGTTCTTCAAAAAGACAAACAAAATTGATAAACCTTTAGCTAGACTCACCAAGAAAAAAAGAGAGAAGGCTCAAATAAGTAAAATCAGAAATGAAAGAGGAGAAATTACAATGGACACTTCAAAAATACAATAGATTATAAGAGAATACTGCAAAAAGCTATATACCAACAAATGGATAATCTAGAAGAAATGGATAAATTCTTAGAAGCATACAAACTTCCAAAACTGAATCAAGAAGAAATAGGGAATTTGAATAGACCAATCACCAGTAAGGAGATCGAAACAGTAATCAAAAACCTCTCAAAAAATAAAAGTCCAGGACTAGACAGCTTCCCTGGTGAATTCTGTCAAACATTCAAAGAAGACTTAATATCTATCCTTCTCAAACTCTTGCAAAAAATTGAAGAGGAGGGGAAGCTTTCTAACTCATTCTATGAAGGCAACATTACCCTGATACCAAAATCAGACAAGGACAACACAAAAAAAAGAAAATTACAGGCCAATATCACTGATGAACGTCAATGCAAAACTCCTCAACAAAATACTAGCAAATCGAATACAACAATACATTAAAAAGATCATACACCATGATCAAGTGGGATTTATTCCAGGGATGCAGGGATGGTTCAACATCTGCAAATCAATGTAACACACCACATTAATAAAGTGAAGAATAAAAATCACATGATCATCTCAATAGATGCAGAGAAAGCATTTGACAAGATACAGCATCCATTTATGATAAAAACTCTCAATAAAATGGGTATAGAAGGAAAGTACCTCAACATAGTAAAGGCCATATATCACAAACCCACAGCTAATATCATCCTCAATGGTGAAAAACTAAAAGCTATCCCTCTAAGAACAGGAACCAGACAAGGATGCCCACTTTCACCACTCCTATTTAACAGAGTATTGGAAATCCTAGCCAGAGAAATTAGGCAATAAAAAGAAATAAAAGGGATCCAAATTGGAAAGGAAGAAGTGAAACTGTCACTATTTGCAGGTGACATGATTTTATATATAGAAAACCCTAAAGAATCCACCGGAAAACTTTTAGAATTAATAAGTGAATAATATAAAGTTGCAGGATACAAAATCAACATACAAAAATCAGTTGCATTTCTATACACTAACAACAAAGGAGCAGAAAGAGAAATTAAGAATGCAATCCCATTTACAATTGCAACAAAAAGAAAAAAATACCTAGGAGTAAACTTAACCAAAGAGATGAAAGATCTCTACACGGAAAACTATAAAACATTGCTGAAAGAAATTGAAGAAGACACAAAGAAACGGAAAGATATTCCATGCTCTTGGATTGGAAGAATTAACATAGTTAAGATGTCCATACTTCCTAAAGCAATCTATAGATTCAGTGCAATCCCTATCAAAGTTCCAATGACATTTTTCACAGAAATAGAACAAAGAATCCTAAAATTTATATGGAACAACAAAAGACGCCGAATAGCTAAAGGAATCCTGAGAAAAAAGAACAAAGCTGGAGGTATCACACTCCCTCATTTCAAAATATACTACAAAGCTATAGTAACCAAAACAGCGTGGTACTGGCACAAAAACAGACACACAGATCAATGGAATAGAATCAAGAGCCCAGAAATAAACCCACACATCTCTGGACAGCTAATTTTCGACAAAGGAGCCAAGAACATACAATGGAGAAAGGAAAGACTCTTCAACAAATGATGTTGGGAAAACTGGACAGCCCAATACAAAGAAATGAAAGTAGACCATTATCTTACACCGTACACAAAAATTAACTCAAAGTGGATAAAAGACTTGAATATAAGACCTGAAACCACAAAACTTATAGAAGAACACATAGGAAGTATGCTCTTTGACATCAGTCTTAGCAACATATTTTCAAGCACCGTGTCTGACCAGACAAGAGAAACAATAGAAAAAATAAACAAATGGGACTACATCAAACTAAAAAGCTTCTGCACAGCAAAGGAAACTGTAAACAAAATGAAAAGACAAGCTAACAATTGGGAGAAGATATTTGCAAACAATATATCTGATAAGGGGTTAATCTCCAAAATATATATATAAAGAACTCATACATCTCAACAACAAAAGAACTAACAACCCAATTAAAAAATGGGCAAAAGACCTGAACAGACATTTCTCCAAAGAAGATATACAGATGGCCAACAGGCGCATGAAAAGATGCTCAACATCATTAACTATCAGGGAAATGCAAATCAAAACTACAATGAGATATCACCTCACGCCCGTCAGAATGGCTATAATTAACAAGACAGGAAACAACAAGTGTTGGAGAGGATGTGGAGAGAAGGCAACTCTCATACACTGCTGGTGGGAGTGCAAACTGGTGCAGCCACTATGAAAAACAGTATGGAGATACCTCAAAAAATTAAGAATAGAACTACCACACTATCCAGCTATTCCACTGCTGGATATTTATCCAAAGAACACAAAAACACCAATGTGTAAAGATACATGCATCCCTGTGTTTATTGCAGTATTATTCACAATAGTCAATACTTGGAAGCAACCTAAGTGCTCATCAAGGGACGACTAGATAAAGAAGATGTGGTATATATACACAAAGGAGTACTACTCAGCCATAAGAAATGATGAAATCCAGCCATTTGTGACAACATGGTTGGACATTGACGGTATTATACTAAGCGAAATAAGTCAGAGGGAGAAGGTCAAATACTGTATGATCCTACTCATAAGTAGAAGATAACAACAACAACAAACAAACACATAGAGACAGAGATTTGATTGGTGGTTACCAGAGGGGAAGCAGGGAGGGAGGAGGGCGAAAGGGATGATTAGGCACACGTGTGTGGTGATGGGTTGTAATTAGTCTTTGGGTGGTGAACATGATGTAATCTATGCAGAAATAGAAGTATAATGATGTACACCTGAAATTTATACAATGTTATAAACCAACGTTACTGCAATAAAAAGAAAGAAAAGAAAGGAAAGGAAACAAGGAAGGGAGGGAGGGAGGGAGGGAGGAAGGAAGGAAGGAAGGAAGGAAGGATGAATTTATTGAGAATATTTTATGTGTCATTCTACCTAAAGGAAAATTATTTCTCTACTCTAATACTCGCTACTCGCATGGGTTTTCCACAGCACGCAATTCTCCAGTTCTCTGTAGATACCAATAGGATGTCCTACAATTTAATTCAGTTCTGAAACTAACTACCTGGAGCTAGTGCAGACTTTACAGATTAAGAGCTCAGTCCCACAAGACTGCCCCCCCACTTCAGACACCACTTGCAAGTCTGGGCCTCTTGTACATCTGATCCACGGGCTATAGATCAGGGCTTCCCATAACCCCTTGCTCAGGTGCGATAGTTTGTTAGAATGGCTCACAGAGCAGAGTGAAACATTTTACTTATAAAGGATATTCTAAAGTATACAAAATGAACAGCCAGATGAAGAGATGCATAGTGTGAGGTCTGGAAGGGTCCCAAGCTTTTGTCCCAATGGGGTTTGGGGCACACCACCCTTCTGGCACGTGGATATGTTCACCAATCCAGAAGCTCTCCAAACTCCTTTGTTTAGAGTTTTTATGGAGATTCTATTACATAGACATGATTGATTAAATCCTTGGCCATTGGTGATTAACTCAATCCCCAGCCCCTCTTCCTTCTCCAGAGGATGGGGGATGGGGTTAAAAGTTCCAACCCTCTGATCACATGGTTGGTTCCATAAGCAACCAACCCCCAATCTGAAGCTATCTAGGGGCCCATTAACATAACTCAGGCATGGTTGAAAGGGGCTTATTACAGGCCGGCCCGATGATGTAGCTGTTAGCTTTGTGTGTTCTGCTTCGGCAACCCGGGGATTGCTGGTTTGGATCCTGGGCACGGACCTACTCACCGTTCATCAAGCCATGCTGAGGTGATGTCCCATATAGAAGAGCTACAACTCTACAACTATGATATACAACTATGTACTGGGGCTTTGGGGAGAAAAAAGAAAAAGAGGAAGATTGTCAACACATGTTAGTGCAGGGCCAATCTTCCTCAAAAAAAAAAAAAAGAAAGAGGATTATTATGAATAACAAAAGATGCTCCTCTCACCCTCACTCCTGACCCATTTAGGAAATGACAAGTGTTTTAGGAATTCTGTGCCAGGAACCTGGGACAAAGACCAAATATATATTTTGTATTATATCACAATATCACACTGATGAATGCAGCAGTGATTTTCAGCATCTTGGTGTTCCAGCATTCCTGTACACTGCTATGTTTTAACATGATGAAGGATTTACAGAAAAATATTTGAAGTTATTTCCTCACCTTTCCCAACTAGTGAAGGGTCAGAGTTTTTTACAGAAGCTGGAAATATTTGCACAAAAATTCTCTGACAACTCCAGATGCTCTTTATATTTTACAATTGCATTTAAAAAATCAACTTTATTTCATTATCAGTGTTTCATGATTAAACTTCTATTTTGTCTATTGTACCAAGTTGATTATTTTAAAATAATAATTTATTAAATTAATTGGCTAATAATTTACAGTAGAATTATAATATATAATTAGTGTTGATATTTTATTTGATGTTTTATAATATGATTATATATTTTTGTCAACATACAAAAAATAGAATCTGGTTTAAGAGGCACAGTGTTTATTTGAGCTCAAAGAATTGCAATTTGGGGACCACAGATTCAAGTAGAAACCCAAATAGTGTTTCACTAGGGAGTAAAAGTTGGGAATTTTTAAAGGCAAAGAAGGAATGTTGTATTGCAAAGAATTTTAATTGGAGTTGGAGGCAGAGCTAGTCTTGGCTAAACGTTGATTGACTATTGATTCTATCTTCAGAAAGTCCACAATCCTCAGTCTTTGTGATGAGGATGTTCAGTCTCCTGCTGACTTCTCAAACAACTATTGTTTTGGCCCAGTCCAAAGGTTTGGCCAAGTCCGAGGTTCAAGACAGCAAGGCAGTTTCTCTGGAAAGGCGGCTCTGAGTCTATTTTAAAATGGCTTGACTAAAGTCAATGTTAACATTATATATGAACTTCATCGTAATCACAAACCAAAAACTTATAATAAATACACAAAAAATAAAGAGAAAGGAACCCGAACATAACACTAAAGAAAGCCATCAAATCACAAGGCAAGAAAGCAAGAGAAGAAAAAAGGAACAGAGAAGAACTACAAATCCAGAAGGGCCGGCCCTGTGGCTTAATGGTTAAGTGCGCGAGCTCCGCTGCTGGCGGCCCAGGTTCTGATCCCGGGCGCACACTGGTGCACCACTTCTCTGGCCATGCTGAGGCCGCGTCCCACATACAGCAACTAGAAGGATGTGCAGCTATGACATACAACTATCTAGTGGGGCTTTGGGGGGAAAACATAAATAAATAAATAAATTTTAAAAAAATATTTAAAAAAAAATTCAGAAAAAAGTAACAAAATGGTAATAAACACTTTCTTATCAATAGTCACTTTAAACGTAAATGGACTAAGTGCTCTAGTCAAAAGACATAGGGTGGCTGAATGGATTAAAAAAACAAGACTCATATATGTGCTGCTTACAAGAGACACATGTCAGACTGAAAAACACGCACAAACTGAAAGTGAAGGGATGGAAAAAGATACTCCATGCAAAAGGAAACAAAACAAAAAAAAGAAACAAAAAAGAAAGCTGGGGCAGCAATACTTATATCAGACAAAATAGGCTTTAAAACAAAAACTGTAGGAGGCCAGCCCAGTGGCACAGCAGTTGAGTGCATGCGCTCCGCTTCCGCAGCCCGGGGTTCTCGGGTTCAGATCCTGGGCACGCACCGACGCACCACTTGTTAAGCCATGCTGCGGCGATGTCCCATATAAAGTAGAGGAAGATGGGCATGGATGTTAGCCCAGGGCCAATCTTCCTCAGTAAAAAAGAAGAGGATTGGCATCGGATGTTAGCTCAGGGTTACTCTTCCTCACTAAATAAATAAATAAATAAAAACTGTAACAAGAGACAAAGAAGGGCATTATAATATATGACAAACCCACAGCCAACATCACACTCAATGGGGAAAAACTGAAAGCCATCCCTCTGAAAACAGGGACAAGACAAGGGTGCCCACTCTCGCCACTCTTATTCAACACAGTACTGGAGGTTCTGGACAGAGCAATTAGGCAAGAAAAAAGAAATAAAAGGAATCCAAATAGGCAACGAAGAAGTAAAACTCTCGCTGTTTGCAGATGACATGATCTTATATATAGAAAACCCTAAAGAATCCATTGGAAAACTATTAGAAATAATCAACAACTACAGCCAAGTGGCAGGGTACAAAATCAAGTTACAGAAATCAGTTGCATTTCTACATACCAGCAACAAACTAACAGAAAGAGAACTCAAGAAGACAATCCCATGTATAATTGCAACAAAAAGAATAAAATATCTAGGAGTAAATTTAACCAAGGAAGTGAAAGACCTGTACAATGAAAACTATAAGACATTACTGAGTGAAATCAATGATGACATAAAGAAATGGAAAAAGACTCCATGCACTTGGATTGGAAAAATAAACATTGTTAAAATGTCCATTCTACTTAAAGCCATCTACAGATTCAATGCAATCCCAATCAGAATCCCAAGGACATTTTTCACAGAAATAGAACAAAGAATACTAGCATTCATAGGGGGCAACAAAAGACCCCGAATAGCTAAAGCAATCCTGAATAAGAAGAAAAAGGCTGGAGGCATCATAATCCCTGACTTCAAAACATACTACAAAGCGATAGTAATTAAAACAGCATGGTACTGGTACAAAAACAGACACACAGACCAATGGAACAGAATTGAAAGTCCCGAAAAAAACCCTCATATCTATGGGCAGCTAATCTTTGACAAAGGAGCTAAGGACATACAGTGCAGAAAGGAAAGTCTCTTCAATAAATGGTGCTGGGAAACTGGACAGCCACTTGCAAAAGAATGAAAGTAGACCACTTTCTTTCACCATACACAAAAATTAACTCAAAATGGATCAAAGACCTGAAGGTGAGACATGAAACTATAAAACTCCTGGAGGAAAATATAGGTAGTACACTACTTGTCCTCAGCCATAAAGGGATCTTTTTGAATTCCATGTCTACTCAGACAAGGGAAACAAAAGAAAAAATAAACAAGTGGGACTTCATCAGATTAAAGAGCTTCTACAAGGCAAATGGAACCAGGATCAAAATGAATAGAGAACCCACCAGCTGGGAAAAATTATTTGCAAACCGTATATCTGACAAGGGATTAATCTCCATTATATATAAAGAACTCACACAACAAACAAACAACCCAATCAAAAAATGGGCAGAGGAAATGAACACACACTTCTCCAAAGAAGATATACAGATGGCCAATAGGCATATGAAAAGATGTTCAACATCACTAATCATCAGGGAAATGCAAATCAAAACCACACTAAGATATCACCTTACATCTGTTAGAATGGCTATAATCACCAAGACAAAAAGCAGCAAATGCTGGAGAGGCTGTGGAGAAATGGGAACCCTAATCTACTGCTGGTGGGAATGCAAACTGGTGCAGCCTCTATGGAAAACAGTGTTGAGATTCCTCAAAAAATTAAAAATAGAAATACCTTATGATCCAGCTATCCCACTACTGGGTATCTACCCAACGAACCTGAAATCGACAATCCAAAGAGGCTTATGCACCCCTATGTTCATCGCAGCATTGTTCACTATAGCCAAGACATGGAAGCAACCCAAGTGTCCCTCGACTGATGATTGGATAAAGAAGATATGTATAGATATATCTATATGTATCTATATATAGATATATAGATATATCTATACACCATGGAATACTACTCAGCCATAAAAAAAGACAAAATCGTCCCATTTGCAACAACATGGATGGACCTGGAGGGTATCATGTTAAGTGAAATAAGCGAGAAAGAGAAAGACAAACACTGCATGATTTCACTCACATGTGGAAGATAAACCAACACAGGGACAGATAGAACTGTTTGGTGGTTATTATTTGTCAGTCACCATATAAATGTTCCCTTTTACCCCTTATGCCCATCCCCACCCCCTTGCCCCTGGTAACTCCCATCCTCTTCCCCCCCTAGTAACCACTAATCGGTTCTCCTTGTTCATGTGTTAGTTTATCTTCCACATATGAGTGAAATCATACAGTGTTTGTCTTTCTCTGTCTGGCTTATTTCACTTAAAACAATACCCTCAGGGCAGGCCCGGTGGTGCAAGCAGTTAAGTGCGCGTGCTCCGCTGCGGCGGCCTGGGGTTCGCCGGTTCAGATCCCGGGCGCGCACTGACGCACTGCTTGGCAAGCCATGCTGTGGCAGTGTCCCATATAAAGTGGAGGAAGATGGGTACGGATGTTAGCCCAGGGCCAGTCTTCCTGAGCAAAAAAAAAGAAGAGGATTGGCAGATGTTAGCACAGGGCTGATCTTCTCACCAAAAAATTAAAAATTTAAAAATTTAAAAAAAAATCAATATCCTCAAGGTCCACCCATGTTGTTGCGAATGGGACCATTTTGCCTTTTTTTATGGTTGAGTAGTATTCCATTGTATGTATATACCACATCTTCTTTATCCATTCATCAGTTGATGGGCATTTGGGTTGCTTCCACCTCTTGGCTATTGTGAATAATGATGCAATGAACATAGGGATGCATAAGTCTCTTTGAATTGTTGATTTCAAGTTCTTTGGATAAATACCCATGGGATAGCTAGGTCATATGGTATTTCTACTTGTAATTTTTTTGAGAAATCTCCATACTGTTTTCCATAGTGGCTGAGCCAGTTTTCCTTCCCACCATCAGTGTATGAGGGTTCCTTTTTCTCCACATCCTCTCCAACTTTTGTTATTTTTTCTCTTGGTGATTATAGCCATTCTAAAGGGTGTAAGGTGATATCTCAATGTAGTTTTGATTTGCATTTCCCTGATGATTAGTGATGTTGAACGTCTTTTCATGTGCCTACAAAATACAGATTCTTTTTGAATGCATATGGAACATTCTCCAGGATAGATCACATATTAGGCCACAAAACAAGGCTCCATAAATTTAAGATTGAAATAATACCAAGCATCTTTTCTGACCACAACGGCATGAAACTAGAAATCAATTACAAAAAGAAAACTACAAAAGCCACAAATACGTGAATATTAAACAAAATGCTACTGAACAACTATTGGGTCAATGAAGAAATTAAAAGAGAAATCAAAAAGTACCTAGAGACAAATGAAAACAAAAATATGACATACTGAAATTTATGGGATACAGCAAAGGCAGTACTAAGAGGGAAGTTTATGGCAATACAGGCCTACCTCAACAAACAAGAAAAATCTCAAATGATGTAACAATATACCTAAAGGAACTGGAAAAAGAAGAACAAATGAAGTTCAAAATCAGTAGAAGGAATGAAATAATAAAATTCAGAGCAGAAATAAATGAAATAGAGACCAAAAAAAGAATTAAAAAGATCAATGTAACTAAGAGGTGGTTCTTTGAAAAGATAACAAAATTGACAAACCTTTAACTAGACTCACCAAGAAAAAAAGAGAGAAGGCTCAAATAAATAAAATCAGAAATGAAAGAGGAGAAATTACAACAGACACCACAGAAATACAAAAGATTGTAAGAAAATACTATGAAAAGCTATATGCTAACAAATTGGATAATCTAGAAGAAATAGATAAACCCTTAGAATCCTACGACCTTCCAAAACTGAATCAAGAAGAAATTGAGAATCTGAATAGACTGATCACTAGTAAGGAGATCAAAACAGTAATCAAAAACCTCCCAAAAACCAGAAGTCCCAGACCAGATGGCTTCCCTGGTGTATTCTACCAAACATTCAAAGAAGATTTAATACCTATATTTCTCAAATGCTTCCAAAAAATTGAAGAGGAGGGGATGCTTCCTAACTCATTCTATGCAGCCAACATTACCCTGGTACCAAAACCCGACAAGAACAACAACAACAAAAGAAAATTACAGGCCAACATCACTGATGAACATCGATGCAAAAATCCTCAACAAAATACTAGCAAATTGAATACAACAATACATTAAAAGGATCATACACCATGATCAAGTAAAATTTATTCCAAGTATGCAAGAATGGGTCAACATCCACAAATCGATCAATGTGATACACCACACTAACAAAATGAAGAATAAAAGTCACATGATCATCTCTAGATGCAGAAAAAGCATTTGACAAGATACAGCATCCATTTATGATAAACACTCTGAATAAAATGGGTATAGAAGGAAAGTACCTCAACATTATAAAGGCCATATATCACAAAGCCACAGCTAACATCATACTCAAGGGTGAAAATCTGAAACCTATCCCTTTAAGAACAGGAAGACAAGGACGCCCACTTTCACCACTCTTATTTAACATAATATTGGAAACCCCAGCCAGAACAATTAGACAAGAAAAGGAAATAAATATATACTTTGATTTTTAAAAAGTACTTGAATTTCTAACAGTTTATAAAATACTAGTTGTATTAGAGGTCAGCCTACAGATACAGATATATGTATATATTTTCAAATGATTTACTTATAAGGGATTGGCTTATGCCATTGCAGGGGCTGGCTAAGCAGCCCAAAGTCCACAGAAAGGCAGGCAGGCAGGAAGGGAAGGTCATAAGTTAGCTGCAGCAAGTAGGCTTCCGACACGTGGAAGCTTGTTCAGAAGCCCTCAGGAAGGAAGATCCAGAGGGAAGAGAGAACAGTTGTGTGAGTAACTGAGAGAAGCTACGCATGTGCTACGAAATGCCTGCTGCCTTCCTTCCATCCTCTGACTCTCATGAGAGAAAGTCGCTTGCAGCCCACCCTGACTGGAATCGTACTAGAAAGGGAATTCTGGGGTCTGTTGTCCAGCCCAGCCAAGTTGCCACATCACATGCTCATCACACTGGTGTGAGCGCCAGTTTGGTAGATAATGCCATGATGTTATATTTATCAGTCTTACCTTATCCTGCACATCATTGCCAACTTCTGACCCCTGGCTTCCAGTATGTGGCTCCTGTGTTCAGCCTCTCTCCCCTTCATGTGGCCCACCACTCCTTGTCCTTGAGGTGCACCTCAAACCCAGCCTGTGTTTGCAGCCACAGCCCTCTCTGGCTATTTAAGGCCCAGCTGGTCTACTTTGTTCAGACTCCTCTATTTCATACCTGGAACTCTAAGCCCCTCTACAACAGTACAGAGATTTGCTCTTTCAAAAATAGGGTTCATCCCTGCTCACAAATGTTTCACGTAATGATTTGTGGTTTTTAAAACTACTTTGCTGGTGACTTTGTGTATTCGCATCAGGGGCCTTCACAGTCTTTGATGCCTATGGTCTAGAATTGCTGGATTCAGCCCTTATGGGAGCACTGGGAATGTAAAAGCCTTGCATATTCTGCATCCATATTATGCTCACTCTGTGCATGTAAATATTTTACCAGAATGTAAATGAGGCATGGGCTTGCTGCCTTGTTTACTGCTGTTTTTCCAGTGCCCCCCACAGGGTCTAGTACACGGTGGGCACTCATTAAATATGTGTGCAGTGAATGAGTATGGCATACATGCACATTTCTGTACAAGTGCCTGTGTACAATGTGTTAATCTCTGTGTGTAGAGGTGTTATTTTGTGTGTGTGCGTGCATTATGTGTGGTGGGGGGAGGACAAAAATATTTGGGTAAGCCCAAAACAGCCATCAGGGACTACATTAATGACTTCTAACCTTTGATATAGAATTCATTCAGAGAAACATGTAGAAAATGAACATTTGTGCAGAATGGAAAAAAGCACATGGATACCTTCTACAGTGGGTTGAATAGTGACTCCCCCAAAAAATATGAACTAACCCCCAGAACCTGTGAATATGACCTTATTTGGAAAAAGGATCTTTGTAGATATAATTAAGTTAAGGATCTCACTATGAGATCATCTTGAATTATGCGGGTGTCCCCACTGTCTGCCCAAAATCCAGTGATGTTTCCTTATAAGAGAGAGGAGGAAGAAGCAATGTGACCATAGTGGCAGAACTTGGAGGATGCAGCCAAGGAAGCCAAGGAATGCAGGCAGCCACCAGAAGCTGGAGGAGGCGAGGAGCCTGCAGAAGAAGCACGGCCCTGTTGACATCTTGATTTCAGACTTCTGACCTCCAGAACTGTAAGAGAATATATTTCTGTTGTGCTAGGCCACCCAGTTTGTGGTAATTTGTTATGGCAGCCACAGGAAACTAATATACCTTCTGTTGGGCATACAAGAATACGTGGCCAGGGGCCGCCCCGTGGCTTAGTGGTTAAGTGCCCGCGCTCCGCTTCTTGCGGCCCGGGTTCGGATCCCGGGCGCGCACCGACGCACCGCTTGTCCGGCCACGCTGAGGCCGCGTCCCACATACAGCAACTAGAAGGATGTGCAACTATGACGTACAACTATCCACTGGGGCTTTGGGGGAAAAAATAGGAGGATTGGCAATAGATGTTAGCTCAGAGCTGGTCTTCCTCAGCAAAAAGAGGAGGATTAGCATGGATGTTAGCTCAGGGCTGATCTTCCTCACCAAAAAAAAAAAAAAAAAGAATACGTGGCCAATTTGTCGAGGGCTATGTGTGTCCTGTGGGTGTGCACCCTCTACGTTCCCCCTCTCTGTGTGAAAATTGACATAAGTGGAGCCATTTTAAAATAGAGGCAGAACAGCCGTTTGAGGGGAACGGCCTTGCTTGTCTTATTGTTTAAACCTTGGACTGGGTCAAACCTTTGGCCTGGGCCAAGACAGAAATTGTTTTATGAGCAATTGTTTGAGAAGTTATCAGGAAAATGAACATCCTGACCACAAAGACCAAGGATTGTGGACTTTCTGAAGATAGACTCAATAGCTAATCAATGTATAACCAAGAGTACCTTAGCTTGTTAACACCAAAAGAATTTTTTTTTCTTTCCTCTTTCAATTCATGTAATTATCCCTTTCCTTTTCTCATAAGAACCCCTTGCTTTCACCCTGTAACTGGGACACTATTTGAGTTTCTACCTGAATCTGTGCTCCCTGAATTTCAATTCCTTGGTCTCAAGTAGATATTTTGCCTCTTAAATTGGTTTCTGTCTTTGAAGGCTGACATATGGTATCAGAAGTGGAACCTGAAGGGTTCTCATCTATGTGGCCTGGTGTCCCCTGCAACCCGGTATGGTAACCACATGAGCCTCTTGTGCTCCCTGCTTTCACAGACTACCTTCCCCTCCAACCGAGAGTCCTCCCAGACTCTGACCCCCCTCCTATTGTTTGGGATCATTGCCTTTCTTTGGGATTTGGGGGCAATTGCCCAGCAGGAGACAATTGTCTCAAAGCCGGCTCATGGATGTTGCCATTTGCAAGGGTTTCCCTATTTAGGCCAGCTCATGGCAGCTCACGACTATTACTTTCTGGAAGGGTTTCTCTATTTATTTGGTGTGTACTCTGACTAAATTAAAGGGGATCCCCTCAGTAGGGATTCCTCTATTGTTATCTTTGTGGCGTACTTTTCTTTAACATGGGACTTGCGATTTCTAAAAAAGTCCCTGAGAAATTCCTCCCTCAGGAACTCCAGCTGGTTTTATGCTAAAACATTATGATCCCTTCTCTTGTAAGTTTCCATTGCAATGAACCAAAATTACTAAGGATTTAAATTTAAAATTAGAGTGGCCACTTTGGGGCTCTTTTGAATTCCCCAAAATTGTCTTTTTGTGCACTAGACTTGATGGATTTAAGACCAGACAAACTGAATGAAATCTTTAATTTCTAAATAGTTAAGCACACCACTTTCTGGCACACCTGCTTAAGACCTATGGTCCTGGAAGCTGTAAATATTTACAACAATGGCCAAATCTTATTAAGCTTGTTTTCATGTTCTGAGAACTTGGCTTGGTGACCATCAGATTGGGGGCCCCAAAATATGGTCAGAGAGAAATGTGAGTTGTACCCCATGTGCAGCCAGATATGGCTAGGTGGAAATGGGGATTGAACTCCATTTGTAGCTAAGCTCCTACCAAACTGCTCCAGCCCTCAGGGGAACTATGACTTAGACTTATAATCACCATTATGAGGAACATTCAAATTAGATAAGATCAGTTAAGAAGTGCACTTAAAAGCAAAGTCTTCGGAATTCCAAAATAGCTTCACTGAAAGTTTCATTGCAAAAAGCTAATGAAAAGTTAAAGACATAAGAGGTACCTAAAAGAAAATACTACAACTGTAAACAAAAGTCTGCCAAGTTAATGACCTTAGAGACACCCCCATATTTACCTTCAAAGGAGGGTCCCTGTATAGGCCCCTCCCAGAGTTGATGAGACTCTGAGGGATTTTCTGGTAAGGGGAAAGCGGAAACTAAAATTAAAAATTAATGGAGTTGTTTAATACTGCCAGAAATATTTATCATTTGTCCTGGCTAAAACCTGACAAGATATTTGAAAGAATTTAACAACTATGTGATCATAAATGTGGGCAAATTGGAAGCTGATAATCAGACCCTGATAAGGAATTATTTTTGGCTTTCTCCATCAAGTTATAATAAAACTATGTACCCAGAAGAAGAGAAGTAAATTAGGAATAATTCAGTTGTGTGAGTGGATCAACCTATGATGTCATTTAAGTTACAGCTTACAAATCTTTGCAAACTGGAAATGCAGCTCTAGAGGTAATTCAAATTCCACCCATTTCTCTTTATCAGTTCCAAAACCTCCCCAATTTATCTCAAAAGGCTTATAAGTATTCTGGCCTTAAGAAATCAAAGTCCTTCTTGGAGGAATTTGTATTGTTTCTCTGTGCCTTTGAGATGTAAAAGTTTTACCAGATCTCTTCTGGGAACTTTTATCTAGATCATCCCAGATCCCTAAAACTGAAGGAAAAAAAGAGGAGGGGGACAAGAGGCCTTTTAAAAATACAAACTGCTATAAAGTCTCTCTTGCCACAATCTCTGTAAGATTATTTGTCAAGGGCAAATACAAATCTTAAAAAGTGTTCCCCACAAATATTAGTAAAAAAACTTCGCCACCTGAGCAGATAAACTTAACCTATTCCAACTACGTAAACAAAACTTAGATCCAACTATTTTTTCGTGACTAGCGAGTTTTTTTTATCACTGTACCTTACTCACGGCAGCAATTTTAAAAGAAAAACTATCTGGGGGCCGGCCCCGTGGCATAGCGGTTAAGTGCGCGCACTCTGCTGCTGGCGGCCCGGGGTTCAGATCCCCGGCGCGCACCGATGCACCACTTGTCAGGCCATGCTGTGGCGGCATCCCACATAAAGTGGAGGAAGATCGGCACGGATGTTAGCTCAGGGCCAGCCTTCCTCAGCAAAAAGAAGAGGATTGGCATGGATGTTAGCTCAGGGTTGATCTTCCTCACAAAAAAATAAATAAATAAATAAATAAAATAAAACAACAACTATGGGGGTCTCTATGTATGTGGGTCTGTCTATCTTTCTTTCTTTCTATCTATCTATCTATCTATCTATCTATCTATCTATCTATCTATCTATCAAGTCTATCTATCTACCTATCTATCTGTCTGTGTGTGTTGTAGATGTATGCTATTTTTCTACCTCTGAATGGTACTGCCAAAATTGATTTGAAAAAGAGCTCTATTTAGTTAGTTACAAGGTCAAGCACTTGTAAGGATTGGGTATTCTAAATTCTCAGAAATATGAAAACCAATCCAAATGTTTTTCAAATTCACGTGATCTAGGATTAATCTTTAGTAAATAAAAGCTAGCTTAAGTTTGTTGATTTAATTAAAACAGACATGTCTTTAAAGTTATCAACATAGAATATAATGCAAATAAACAACTCTTATTCTACCTGGGTTTACTAGTCAAATTCATGTTATCTCTGTTGTAAACTTTGTCAGTTAAAAAAATAACTTAGGACCCAGCCCTGACGGCCTAGTCGTTAAAGTTCAGCACTCACCACTTTGGCAGCCCGGTTTGCTTCCTGGTTGTAGAACCACAGGACTCATCTGTCAGTTGCCATGCTGTAGTGGCTGCTCACATAGAAGAACTAGAAAGACTTACAACTAGGATATACAACCATGTACTGGGGCTTTGGGGAGGAAAAAAAAAAGAGGAAGATTGGCAACAGATGTTAACTCAGGGCAAATCTTTCCCTGCAAAAAATGAAAACAAAAACAAAACATATTGAAGGTAAAAAAAATAATAATAATAACTTAGAATGACAGCTGATTTGTCTAATGTCTCACGAAGTTTTCGTGGGTAATCTAAACATAATTGTTGGGAGCAAATGATTTAGATAGATGTAAGTAAGATAAAAAGTTTTTAGGTGAAATCTTTAGCATTATATGGCATGTGTACTTAAAAAATAGTTTTCCAAATCTCTTTGGTAACTTGAAACTTTAGAGTTTTGCTAAGTTAAACTAAATGATGAAAATTCATTGAATGTCTAGATCATTTCCAAATAAGATAAAATAATGAAAGATTAATTATTAAACATAGCTTTATCTACTTTTGGCTTCCTATTACAGAGAAACTAAAGATATTTGGGTCTATTAGTAAACATGTTTTATGCCACACTGAAAAATTTTCTATGAGAAAGCACATGTTTCTAAAAAGTATTTATAAATCTGCCAATTTACAGAATATATAATATAAAATGTAAATATATTTATATAATATTTTATTATTTATAATAATTTTATAAATAAATAAAACAAAATTTATAATATTTATTAATTAAATATTACTGTATTTATTTAATAAAATATTAATAAATTAATGTTTATAAATATATAATATATTAAATATAATATAAAACACAGTTCATAATTGTTTACTTTATTTTTCACTAGAAATTAAGGTTTTTAAAGGTTAAAAATTCTAATATGAAGATGCATTTTTAAGGGAAATAGAGTAATTTTGTTTCAGAAAGTGAAGAAAAAATGAAGGACAAACTAAATGTATATAGAAAGTTGGAAAGAGAGAATTTTACTTCATGTGATCAAGTTGGTTAAAAATTGGATTGTTATTATAAGGGTTTTGGAAATAGGCTTTAATATCAATAAGTGTACTCATGTAAAACTAAACTTTAATTTTCTTTCATCTGTTCAAAGGACAAAGTTTTCTGTGACTATTAGCCCTGATCCTGAGAAAAGATTATAAAAGAAAAATAAAGATTTAAGAATAGCCCTTCATTGCTAGACTTGCCATCCTAATATCCTTGTAACATGGCAACAGTCTGCTCCTGAATCAGAGAAATTAAGATGGATAAACAAAGACTATAAATTAAATAAACAGTTGAAGCTATGGGAAACTTAAGATAGCCACTTGGTTCTTCCAGGCTCCCTGGCAAACCCCATTTTTTGGTTTTTGCATTCCTTCATCCACCATAGGAAAAACTATTTTTGTCCCCAGAGGCCTCAGACCTCCTCCCTCTGGATCCTTTAAGCATCTGCAGCTGGACGTCATTCAACTGCTACATAGTATGAGATATCAATGTGTTCTTATTATTGTACCTATGTTTCCTGGATGGGTTGAAGCCTTCCCTGTCCACAAGGCTGATGCCCTCACGGTGGCAAAGAAACTGTTAGAGAGTGTGTTTCCCACTTGGGATATACCCTCACAATCTCCAGTGATGGAGGCACACACTTCACTGGGCAAATCATACAAGCCTTAACAAAAACCATAAAAACTTCTTGTAATTATCATTGTCCCTATCACCCTCAATCATCAAGAAAGACTGAGACAACTAAGGGAAAAACTGGATTAGAGCAGAATAAGAATTAATGACATGAGACTGAATGAACTGATGAAGATGATTATAATGTTTCTGACTTTGTGCTTAAAATATTGCTGGTTCTTTAACTTTTTCTAGATTTAAAGAAATCTTTTTTCTTAAGCTATCAACAATTTGGTAAGATATACCTTTGTGAACAAAGATGAAACATTTACTTTTTCTCCGTACCTGATCCCACCAGAATTCAGAAACTCTCAGTGAGTATTATTATTTTTATGGCAATATAATTATTTACGTAAGTTCAATAAGAATCTATTTTCCTTATAACAGAACACAATTGGAAATACTGGTTATGTTACCAAGGCTTTGATGGGGATGTCATATTTGAGAGAGATATGCATAAACTCAGATATGACCAAACAGCTTTAAGGAACTAAGGTTGACTCTATGAAGCCAATAAAGCCCATTGGAAAACAGCCTGGTACCTTACTTACAGGGTTCCTGAAAACCTAACCAGGTGAGTAAAGAAAGTCACTTCCTAGTAGGTGCAGAAACCTCTCGATATGTTGGGAACCTCAAAAAGAGAGGAATTCACTCAAATCTATATATATTGCTGGTGGAATCTGATAACAAGTATTTGGCTTGGATTCTTTGCCTTGAGAGGCTATTAAAAGTTCAATCCAGAGATTCCTTAGGGAAAGTTCCCACAAAGCAAATTTAAAAGAGCCTATATGGTCAGTCGCTATTCTTGCTGTATTTATATAAATAACTAAGTCAAGTTTATTGAAACTAGACTATTTTGCAAACAAATTAGTTTTAATTTGGTTATCTTTGGTAAAAGTGAGGGTGATTATAGAGAGAAAAATTAGTTTTCAGTAATATGTCTTTGTGAATATTAAATTCTAATGCTGTTCATTGTTTTTAAGGTTTTATTTTCTACCTATAAACTGGACTGGATCATAAATTCTTCTAGTTTCCTCAAACATCTGGCTACAAATCTCCAAACTAAAGTTTCCAACTTTCTTTCGTCTTTTTAACTTGGAATCATTGAGAACTAAAATTGCCTTTCTTCCTGAAGCCCTGCAACCTGAAGCTAGATGACTCGATATAAACTTCAGAGAACTCACCACAAGAGCCCATGTTAGACAATCTTCATGTCTGTTGCTGTATGAGCTATTCAGAAAGTTTACCTGAACACTGATGACATCATCAGAGATATTTCAAATTATGAAAGATGCTTCAACTCTGACATCTAGAAATCTTGCCTGGCTGCCCCTGGGGTCAGAAACTGGTTTATAATTTGGCCCAACCATTAACCTTTGTTTTTGTTTTGTTTCTATAGAAATGCCTCTTATTAAACACCTGAGTGCTTGCTTACAACGATATAGACCTAACTTTGGGAGCCTACCTGCATCATCACCTCCTGAAATGAGTTTAACTGAACTGATCTATTGTCAGGACTAAGAGACTGGTTCAATGAGTTGGAACAATCTGCCAACTCAACTTCTGGACTGTGAAACTTCTTGGAGAAGTTTCAAAGGCAGGACTATGGGGAAGTAAAATTTTGCCACCCCAAATGTGTCTCTTTAGCAAGAGGATTATTTTAGGCTGATTATTTTAAGAAACAGAAGACTCAAAAGTTTTTGACCTATTTAGTTGGCTACCCTCAGGTATAGCCTCATGGTTTAGAACTAATCTACAATTCAAAATTAGTGTCTTGCTTGTGATTCTAGGAATTGTTATTACTATAAAACTCTGCTTCTATTGCTTTTCACAATGTTATAAAAACTCCATGTGAATAATGGTATCCCAATGTTTTAAACTGAATTCTAATACTTATTTGGCTAATTAAAGGAACTTTACTTACTTTTGTATATTTCATAGGACTTGATGAGAAGCCTTTCTCTGCTCTGGCACTCTTGTTGCTCAAATGCGGCCTAAAGGCTCCAAAGGAAACCACTTTCCCTCCAACATGGGACATGACAAACCAAGAATTAGCCTTCCTGGTGATGAGGGACCAATGATGCTTTCCAATAGCCAGTCAGCAACACTTTTAAATGGTTAATCAACATAGCTTTCAGAGACAGATCTTGATCAAAAGAGGGGGAAATGTGAAAATTGACGTTAAGTGGAGCCATATTAAAATAGAGCCAGAGCAGCCATTCCAGGGGAACTGCTTTACTTGTCTTGTCCCTTAAATTTTAGACTGGGCCAAACCTTTGGATTGGGCCAAAATGACAATTATTTTACAAGCAACTGTTTGAGAAGTCAGCAGGAAAACGAATACCCTGATCACAAAGACTGATGATTATAGAATTTCTGAAGATAAACTCAATAGCTAATCAATGTATAACCAAGAGTACCTTAGCTTGTTAACACCAATAGAAATTTTTTTTTCTTTCCTCTTTCAACTCAGGTAATTATCCCCTTCCTTTTCTCATAAAAGCCCCTTGCTTTCACCCTGTAATTGGGACACTATTTGGGTTTGTACCTGCATCTGTGCTCCCTGAATTGCAATTCTTTGATCCCAAATAAACGCTTTGCTTCTTAAACTGGTTTCTGTTTTGAAAGTTGACAACTGGCAGCCCAGGGTTTTATCCAACAGCGAAGCAAATATTTGTGAGGAGGGAGCAATTGGGCAGGGGGTCTGTGGGGGAGCCCGGCTGGGAGGGCCAGGCCAGGCCCAGAGGCCTGGAACCCTTTAGATTTTCTGGGCCTCTGGAAATAATGCCTCTGGAGCCACCGCTCACCCCCCACCCCCCGAGGAATCATCAGGGGCCACCAGGGACTAAGGAGGGAAAGGATGGTCCTCCTGCTTCCTACAAACTGGTCCCTCTCCAGAGCATGATCCTGGTGAAGGGCCAGCCCTCCTGGGGCAGCCCTGAAGTGCCTGGTGGTACTGAAGGGGTGTGGGGGTGCCTGCCACCTACACTTTAGTGAGCTGCAGTTCAGCTCCCAGTGTGGAATTCAGACTGCCTTCCCTGCTCTCTGCACAATTTCCTGTCCCAGCTGCTTTTCCTTCTCTGCCCATCCTGGCTCTGTGATCTCCAGCATTTCAGCCCCTGGGCACCAGCCAGCTCCACTTTCCTTGAATGACTGGCAAGAATAGCAGGGCCAGGCAGGAATCATCATCAGACAGGGAATGGGATATTTCCACAGTCTCTGAAATACCAAGTAATTTCAACAGATTACTTATAAGTTGCAAAGGGAAAAATGGTAACTTCACAGTGGAGAAACCTGGCAGATACCACCTTAACCAGATGATCAAAATTAACATCAACAATAATGGGACAAACTGACCTTGTGTGCCTCCTGCTATGATGTACTGAGGAAGGCACAACTTCACTTCTGGGCTGTTCCTGTCCCCTAAATGCATAACCTGAGAAATAGCAGACAAACTTAATTTGAAGGCTATTTTATAAATAACTAGTATGCCTCAAGAATGAAAGAGAAAGATTGAGGAACTGTTTCAGACTGAAAAAGACTAAAGTGACATGACCTGACAACTAAATGCAGTACATAGATGAGAAGGAAAAAACAGCTGTAAAAGACATAATTGGCACATTGGGGACATTTGAATATGGACTGTATATCAGATAATAGTATCATATCAATGTTAAATTTCCTTCATTGGATCACTGCATAAGACAATGTCCTTGTTTTTAGGAGATATGAAGTATTTATGGGTAAACGGACACAAGACACAATGTCTGTAATTTATTCTCAAATGGTTCAATAACAATAATGATAATTTTATGTATATGCATATATATATAGGAGAGAGAGAGAAGATTAAGCAAATGTAGCAAATGTTAACAATTGGTGAGTCAACAGTTGGACGCTCAATGAAAGATACATATATTGGAGTTAAGTGCACTATTCTCACCAATTTCTTCTATGTTTAAATGTTTTCAAAATAAAGTTAAAAAAAACCAATGGGGCTTTTTGTCTGTGGATTACAGAGATGTGGAATAAGGTGAACTGATGATTCTTGAGGGAAATACTGTCCTATCGTTCAATTTAGCTCATCTCAACAAACATTCCAAGGCCTCTTATGGGCCTGGAGTATTGTTGGGTGCTGCAGGGAATATGCAGGGAGTAAAATACCATTCCACATCCAAGCAGCTCCTATCTGATGAGGGTGAGGGAGGAGACCAGATGAATACACAAAAAACAAGAATGCAAAGTAGGATGGGAGAGATGCCTTAAGAAAGATGTAAACTGGGGCCGGCCCGGTGACATAAGTGGTTAAGTGTGCGTGCTCCGCTGCGCTGGCCCGGGGTTCGTCGGTTCGGATCCCGGGCACGCACCGATGCACCACTTGTCAAGCCATGCTGTGGCGGCGTCCCATATAAAGTGGAGGAAGATGGGCATGGATGTTAGCCCAGGGCCAGTCTTCCTCAGCAAAAAGAGGAGGATTGGCAGATGTTAGCTCAGGGCCGATCTTCCTCACATACACAAAAAAAAGAAAGATGTAAATTGGGGCACAAATCATGACAGTCACAGAGATGAGACCCTTTCGAGTGGAGTTGGCATTTGTAGTTGTGGGGAATCAGAATTGGCCACCTCAAAATATGTCTCTTTGCCTTGATTATTTTCAAGAACAAAAGACTCTAAAAGAAATTTTGACCTCCCCCCAACTAACTGCCTAAAAGAAATTTAAGATAGAAGCCCTGTCCCCAGGACAGGCCTTCACCATAGATAACTCTGTGTATCAATAGACTGGGAGGGTCCTTGCTAAGCCCATTCTTATCAAAGCTCTGAAAACCAAGTAAAAGTAGAAGTTATCCTTTGTAAGAGACATTTACATTTGTAAGGGAAATCTCCATTTGTAAAGGTCTCTCCCTCTCTGCACCAGGAAGTAGAGGGGATGACCTTTTCTCTAGAAACTCTTACCAATGTGGAAGTCAAGGACTTAAATCTGCATAATAACCTTACTCTTGTTTACTGTGCTTTTCTAGTAATCTCCCATAACGGACTACCCCAACCCCCAAAATCCTCCTTTGTCTTTAGCTGAAGATGGTATTTAAGATGAGAGCCTCTGCCATTTTGGTGAGTTACCCAAAGCTTTGTTTGATTTTCTCCTGTTATTCTGTCTCATGTCAATTTAATTCATACCCTAGCCAGAGGGACCCAGAGGGTAGAGGATTTGTCTTCCCTACACAGTGTGATGTGAGGTTGGCTGAATTTTCACTGGCAGAGCTGGGTTGAGAAGTTCAACACAGCTGGAAGGATGTGCATGAGCAAAGGGACAGAACTGAAGACCTGGGCACACTGAGTGGTGAGCAAGTCTTCCTTGCCTTGAGTGCTTTGGTTAAGTACACAGAGGAAAGGCAACACTTGTCTTCTACTCTCAAGTTCGGTGGCTGCGGCCTGAGAATTAAATTGACAAACAAATTAACAGGAGAAAAGGTTTTTTGCTCAGGCATACAGGAGCCAACAAAGGAAGTAGCTGGCTCCTTAAATGGTTAGAGTTAAAGGTTTATATTCCTGCCTTAGTAGGGGAAAGGGAGAGGGAGGTTTCGGGCTTCCAGGGGCAGTAAAGTGTGGTAAATTAAATATATATGGGAAACTAATGGAAGATAAAGCTTATTTAGTAAGGTTTGTCATGCAGATTAAGTAGTGAAAAGGTGATAAGAATTTTCTCCAAGTTTTTCTCCTCTTCCTGGTGAGGGGGTTGGGGGACACCTTCACAGATGGAAATTTCGTTTACAAAAGGGAAATTAATGCCCTTCTTCAGGCCAAAAGGAGGATGACAAAGAAGTCCTGTGTCTTCTGTTAATTGCCTTCCTCTCAAAATAATCCTTATGCCACAGTGTCATATTTTGGGGTGGCATTTTCTGATTCCCTTTGTATGTAATTGAATGCCAGGCTCTATATTAACAGATAGGCCCCATAAGGGCAGCAAGGACTGACTTGTCCACTGCTGTGTCCTCAGCGCCTGGAACAGTGCCTGGTGTAGGACACTGGTAAATCTCAGGTACTGGGGTGCCCCAGATCCTACTGGGAGTAGCATAACATTCGAATAAGATGCTTGCTCTGGGAAAGGGACCTGGGAGGGTAGAAAGAGGCCAGTAGCCTCTGCAGCATCTTTAATCAGGAAGGGAAAACCAAAGCTGCAGGAGAAAATGGCCCTCTTAAACCAGGTCACAAGGGGCCTGAGTGAGCCCTGTCCAAGAAGTCGGGTGTAGGATAAGTCACTAGGCTTGGCAGCGGTTCCTGGTCTGCACTGGTGTCACTGGTCAGGATCTGTGGGTAGAGAAGGGCTGGCTGCTCCCTGGGGCATCTCCCACACAGGATCCTCCCCTCCCTGGAGCTTCTGTCCCCTGAGGGTCAGTGAATTGCCTGAGAACGGAGGCAGACCCCTGTAGCCACTCTAGCCCATACTCAAAAGCGCCCAGCATCTCTCCTTAGTGTAACATAAGCCTCTCATCCTGAACCTCTGACTCAGTGGTTCCCAAACCTGGTAGAGGAGCAGAATTTACCTGGGAGCTTTTTAAAAAAGGAAGAGAAACAAACATACAGAAAAGTGCAAATGTGTGTAGAGTGTGATGAATTTTCCAAGTGACCGAACTGGGTAATTCCCAGGTCAAGAAACAGAATAGCACCTTGTGCCACCTACCAGTCACTACCCCCAGCGCAGTCCCCCAGCAGGACACTTCTCCTAGAGTTTCTGCTTCATAAAATGGACGAGAGGCCCAGTGTCTACTTTGCACAGCTGCACAGGTGGTTTATAAGCATAGCTAGGTTTGGAAACCACTCCTGGAAGTCATATAATCCCTTTTGTTTTATGTGGAACGAGCGGATGCTTTGCTCCCCATCTTAGGCTCAGCACCAGTAGCTGTCTGGCTGGGTTCACCCACAGAGCAGTGGCCATGTCCTGTATCTGGGGTCTGCAGAGCATGTGGGTGGCAGCTCCTGGCCTCAGGAAGCCCAGTTGGTTGGTTCCAGCCTGGGCATGTGGCCCTCCCTCCCCGGCAGGAGTTGCATGAAGAGGTATTTTTGGAAGGTGCAGGAATTCTGTAGCCATGTGGAAAATGCCTGCTCATAGGCTGGGCTGGATTCTCGTTTCAAAATGATGATGTGGCTCAGGGGCCTGACCTGGCCAGTTTTTCTGGATCTAGGGGTGGGGAAAGTGAGGAGGCATGCTCATTTTTTCTTTCCTTTTCTTTAAATTATATCACCGTTTTCTTTTTGTCTCAAATCCCTCGATCCCACAAGCTTCAAGAGAATTGTGAGGTGTCTCCGCAGCTCACTGGCTCTTTGATGCTCTTTGCAGGTAAGTGTTTCATCTTGTCCAGAGTCAGCTAGGGCTTTTGGGTCACTTCAAGTCCAGTGAAAGTTTAACCCTCAATTCTCCATCAAGGATCTTTGGCTCTGGAGCCCTCACCTGGAGTCTCCCTGCCCTTCCAGGTGGGACCCTGAGAGCCCTCCTATTCTCTTCCCTGTGTCCCTCTCTGCTTTGCCCTGGTGGCCTTCATTGATAGCTGCAGCTTTTGCTAATCATCTATCCGTTCATTCACCCATCCATCATTCATTCAGTGCCAGGCCCTGTGCTGCGGACAGGATGGAGGGTCGGGCAGACAAACCATCTTCTGTCATCACCATTTCTGCCCTTCCCCCTGAGAACTCCCTTTGTCCCCACTTCTCCACTTCCTCCCACAGCCACATCTCTGCTCTCTGAAAGATCTCTGCTCTTTCACTTTCACTGCAAAGGTAGCCTGTCCTCTCCATTTTGGGTGTCCAAACCCCTTGCTCCTGACCCGCGTTTCCAGCTCAGTTGGGCTGGGACAGAGAATAAAGAAGTAGGACCTGGCACGATTCTCTCCCCCAATTTTCCATTTCTCAGGGCCTCCCCATCCCTTCCACCTCTCGCCTCTGCCACCATCCTCTCTCCATGCCAGATCCTGGAATGGAAATGCCATCAAGGGAGATCTTTCATCCTTCCAACAACCAAAACAAAGCCAACAACCCCCCACAATAAAAGTGCCACAATAAAACTGCCTCTTTAGTTCTCCTCAAAGCCTGAAAAGTCCTAGGTGTGTTGCACAGAGACTTTCCTTCCAGGATGTGAGGTTACTGTAGCGAGGAGTCCTCATCTACCCTTGGCTAGCCTTCTTCCTGGGAGATGAATCCCTAAGGCAGAAGCTGTGCAAAGCCTGGCCTAGAGGGCAAGGGCTTCCGGGCTCTCGCTGGAGTGTCAGCAAGTGCTTGCCCATTTCCTCTCTTTTCTTGGGCCTGCCTAGGCTGTTTGGAAGAAACAAGCTCTGAGTTCTTGGATTTGCCTATTGGTCAGTGAGTGAAGCTGTCTATGCCCTCAGGTGAGGTTATCTGAGTCTGAGCTGATCACCTGCAAGAGGTAAGGCTGAGGAGGGAAATAGATCCAGATGTTCAGATCTGAATGTGTACTCAATATGAGCCTTACTAAATCATACAGAGAAATAGAAATGTCACGTGAACCAGATGTTCATAAAGGCTTGAACAGTGAGTTTTTCAGGAGAGAGTTGTTTTCTAAAAAAAAAAAGATAGGGGCCGGCCCAGTGGCACAGTGGTTAAGTGCACACGCTCCGCTTTGGCGGCCCCAGGGTTTGCAGGCTCGGATCCAGGGCGCGCACTGATGCACTGCTTGTCAAGCCATGCTGCGGCAGTGTCCCATATAAAGTAGAGGAAGATGCGGGCCGGCCCCGTGGCTTAGTGGTTAAGTGCGCGTGCTCCGTTGCTGGTGGCCCGGGTTCGGATCCCGGGCGCGCACTGATGCACTGCTTCTCCGGCCATGCTGAGGCCGCGTCCCACATACAGCAACTAGAAGGATGTACAACTATGATATATAACTATCCACTGGGGCTTTGGGGAAAAAAAGGAGGGGGTTGGCAATAGACGTTAGCTCAGAGCCAGTCTTCCTCAGCAAAAAGAGGAGGATTGGCATGGATGTTAGCTCAGGGCTGATCTTCCTCACAAAATAAATAAATAAATAAATAAAGTAGAGGAAGATGGGCACAGATGTTAGCCCAGGGCCAATCTTCCTCAGCAAAAAGAGGAGGATTGGCATCGGATGTTAGCTCAGGGCTGATCTTCCTCAAAAAAAAAAAAAAGAATTTATTCATTTTGAATAGGTAATCCAAGAACAGGGCACAAAATTTCAAAAAGTGCAGAGTACATAGTGAAAAATGTCTCTTTCCCACTCCTGTGTCTAAGTTTTTCCCTCCTAGACGCAACCACTGTTTCCAGTTTACCATGCATCCTTCTTGAGATTGTCTCTGAAAATCACAAGCATGTGTGTTTGTGTGTGTGCGTGTGTACTTAAAAAAATACAAAGGGGCGTATTAGATACACTTTTTTTTAACTTTGTTCTTTTCACTTAAGAGTATATTTTGGGGTCTTTTTTCTGATGAGTACATATACTACATGGGTTGGAGGTAGATTTAGAAAGCAGGAAAAGCTTGCTCCCAAATGATCCTTGCTCCGGGCTGCTTTCTGCAGACAATGTGGCCCCCGGCCACTTGAAGCTGTCTTGCTCAGGGAGACATCCTGCCACATGACACATAGGGAGCAAACCTCCCTGCAAGATTTCACTGAAGGGATTGGTGTCCCCTGTTTTTACTGAATTCCCCACGTCTTGAATTTGTTCTCAGTTTAATATGTGAGATACAAGCGCCAGCCCCTCACCTGGCTACTCAATTCTTTTTTAGGTCTTGTAGGTGGGTGAAATATTTTCTGGGCAGTGTGGACGTCATCTCAGAGAGCTGCATTTCTGATTCCTGGAGAGAGGCTGGCAGGGGCTGTGTTTAGGGGATTAATGCCCCACGGTGCTGATAGTGGCTTCAGTATTTCTCAGGTCTTGGGGAGCTCTTTTCCTGAAGGGGTCTGGAATGCAGTGTTAAAATGAAATGACACAGGGGCCGGCCCCGTGGTGTAGCGGTTAAGTGCGCGCGCTCTGCTGCTGGCGGCCCGGGGTTCGGATCCCGGGCGCGCACCGACGCACCGCTTCTCCGGCCATGCTGTGGTGACGTCCCACATAAAGTGGAGGAAGACGGTCACAGATGTTAGCCCAGGGCCAGTCTTCCTCAGCAAAAAGAGGAGGATTGGCATGGATGTTAGCTCAGGGCTGATCTTCCTCACACACACAAAAAAAAAAAAAGAAAAAGAAAAAGAAACAACACACCCAAAATGGAGTCACTTATGCTAGGCTGCACCTAGATTTAATACCTAAGGGAACTGCAGTTTCAGCCTCTCTCTGGAGTGGAATTTTAAACCAATCAATCTGGAATTTCCTGGTTAGCTCTAGTGGGGTAATCTGCCTGATAAGACTCCCTGCCTTCCCCCAAGGGAATGTAAACTTGCTTGAAATAATCCATTCGTTTAACTTCCTTGTCCCACCCTCTTTTTGCCTATAAAAACCTTCTATTTTGTACAACTCCTTGTATTTGTTAGATAGGATGCTGTGGGTTTCATGAATCATTGAATAAAGCCAATTAGGTCTTTAACTTTACTCAGTTCATTTTTGCAGGAAGTGGAATGGGACACAGCCTTTATTGTTAAAAGACTGGTTAAATGACTTTGGGGATAGCCCTCAGGTCTATCTATAATCACCTTGTAGAGTGCTATCTCCTTCCTTCCCTTTCCCCTTGCTCTCTGCCTGCTGACCTTGTTCATTTTCTTTTGATGAACTTTGTAATTCTAGTGGTCCATTTTTGCTGCCCCAAAGAAGCTTGAGTCAACTCAGATCATCTTCTTCATTTGATTTAAATGTTCCAAAGAAAAATATCATGGCAGGTATTTCTTAAAATTTCCTCAGATCAAATTGCTTACAAGAGGGCCAGCCCTGTGGCTTAGCGGTTAAGTGCATGCGCTCCGCTGCTGGCGGCCCGGGTTCGGATCCCAGGCGCGCACCTACGCACCGCTTCTCCGGCCATGCTGAGGCCCCGTCCCACATACAGCAACTAGAAGGATATGCAACTGTGACATACAACTATCTACCGGGGCTTTGGGGAAAAAAAGGAGGAGGATTGGCAGTAGATATTAGCTCAGAGCCGGTCGTCCTCAGCAAAAAGAGGAGGATTACCATGGATGTTAGCTCAGGACTGATCTTCCTCACACACACAAAAAAAATTGCTTACAAGATTTTGCCAACTGAATAAAGAAAAAAACGAGGGCTGGCCTGGCGGCATAGTAGTTAAGTTCGGCACGCTCCCCTTTGGCGGCCTGGGGTTTGCAGGTTTGGATCCTGGGTGTGGACCAATGCACCGCTTGTCAAGCCATGCTGTGGTGGCGTCTCATATAAAGTAGAAGAAGATGGGCACAGATGTTAACCCAGGGCCAATCTTCCTCAGCAAAAAAAAAAAAAAAAAAAGAGGAGGATTGGCATTGGATATTAGCTCAGGGCTAATCTTCCTCACAAAAAAAAAAAAGAAAGAAAAAAAACAGTTAGATATACTGAGCCCTTGTTCTCAGAGAAGCACCATTGCCAGGGGCTTTCAGAGGTTTGTTATCTCATTTGCTCTTTTTTAAAAATAACAGCTTTTTTGAAATATAATTCACATACTATACAATTCACCTACTTAAAGTACCCAGTTCAATGGGTTTTTAGTATATTCACACAACTGTGCAACCATCACCCCAATCAATTTTAAAACATTTTCATCAGTCACCCCCAAAAGAAACCCCATACCTATTGGCAGTCACTTACCATTTTCTCTCAATTCCTTCTGCCCAAGGCGTCCACTAATCTACTTTCTGTCTCTATGGGTTTGCCTATTCTGGACATTTCATATAAATGGACTCATACAATATGTGGTCTTTTGTTGACTAGCTTCTTTCACTTAGCATAATATTTTTAAGATTCATCCAAGTTGTAGCATGTATTTTTATAGCTGAATATTTCATTGTATGAATATGCCACATTTTGTTTATCCCTTAATCAGTTGATGGACATCTGGTTTGTTTCCACTTTATTGGCTATTATGAAAACTGCTGCTATAAACATTTGAGTGCAAGTTTGCCTGTGGACCTCATTTGATCTTTATAGTGACTCTCTAACATACAAATTCTACAGACCTCATTCCATAGATGACAAAACTCGTTCCAAGACGGTAGACAAGAATTTTGAATACAGCTGTTAGATTCCTGAGCCCATACTTTTTCCAATCTATGCTCATAGAGTTGAAATAATTGCTTTGACAGAACCTGGTGTGAGTATGCCAGTAGGAAGGAACTGTGAACTTGAACCTTTAACTTTCAGTTGGGAAATTTCAGCCTTCTCCCCAACCTCTCCTTTCCTTCTTTGCCCTTTTCTTCTTTCCCAGTTTTCACTTCTTTCTTTCAGGTGTCACTTCCCCTCCTCTGTATTCGGGACAGAATTTACTCTTACTTATTTATACTTTTGTATGGAACGGGATATTGTCCGAATTTGATATTTGCATTTGCGAGTTATCTCCAATGAGATGAAAGCCCCTCTGCCAGCAGCGGACAAGCAGAGGAGGGATTTCTTGGAAAAGCTCATTTTCTTGTCGTGTCCCAAGGTTTCACGCATGAAGGCCACCCACGTGGAGGGTTGGGGCGTGTGAACAGATATCTGCGCGCGGCTCCCCTCCAGCTAGGCCGCGCGCCGTTGCTCCGGCATCAACCCACCCAGGCAGGTGGCGGCCCAGGAGTCCCCGCGGGGAGAGCGCGCACGCAGCAACGCGGGGACACCCCCCCCCCCCCTGCCGCGACGTCAGGTCCACCCGCGCCCCTCAGCCCCTGTTGGACCCGGCGCAACTCCGAGCCCCGCCTCCCTCAGTGGGTAGCCCGTGGGACCCACCAATCAGAGAGGCCGACACATCGGCCGCGCCGGGCGCCCGGCAGCCAATCGCCGCACGCGTGTGATCCCGCGGCCGCCGGGGAGGCCGGCAAGCCGGCGCTGAAGCGGCGACGGCGGGAGTCGCTGTTGAGGCGGCCGCGGGCGCGGGGAGCGTCGGCGCTGCTCCGCGGGGCCGGGCCAGGCTGGCCGCTGCTGGCGCCTGGCAGTGAGGGCGGACTCCCGGGGCGGGCGGAATGGCCCCCACCTAGTGCGGTGGGAGAAGCGGCTGAGCCCAGGATGCTGGGGAGGCGGCGCGGCGGCTCGTCACTCACGCCAGGTAAGGGGGACGCCGCGCTCGCTGCAGCTCTGCTCGGAGCGCCGCCCCGGCCCCGCTGCCCTCCGCCGCCGCCCACCTGGCTCCCAGCCCCGGCCGGCGCTGTCCTGGCGCCCCTTGAGCCCACCTCGCCTTGTCGCCGCGCGTCTCCGGGTCTGCCCCGGGCAGTTGTCCGGCCCCGCCCTCCCAGCACGGCGCCGCACGTTCTGGCTCGCCCGGCTCCTGCACCCGCACCCCTTCCCCCAGCGCCAGCAGTGCTCCGTCTCCGGCGTCGCCGTCGCCCGGCTCGCCCCGGCCCCCTCCCCTCCCTTCCTTCCCCTCCTTTTTCGCGGCGCTGGCACCGGGTCCCAGCCCCCGCAGTCTTTCGGGGCTCCTTCCGGGATGAGACCCCCATCCCGCTGGGATGGGATTTTTGCCCTCCCCTCTAGCCGGGTTTCGCTTCCGCAGGCTCACTCCCCTCCCTGCCCCTTGTACCTACCGTGTCTTCTCTGCGTTTCAGTCGCGCTTCCCCCTCCCCCCATGTGCTCCTGGGTCTTGCCCTTTTGCTCCCAAATGCTTTCCTTTCCCATCTCACCTCTTCTCTCCTCACTTTGATCAACCACCGTCGATAACACTGATTCCTTTACACTTAAACCTTCAGACTTGAATACTCTCCTGAATGCCAGATCTATAGTTTTGACATCTTAATTCGTCTTTAAGTGCGCTGCACCCGTAATATGTAAAATGCCTTGCCCAGAGTCTGGCACACAGTAGGCCCGGCACATGGTGGATGTCACGTGTGTTAGCCTCTTTCTCCTTTTAGGCCTTTGTACTCTCCAGATGGTGGCGGCAAGAGGTCCAGTATCCCAAGGGATTTGCCCCACTACTTGAAGAGTGGTATGGGAGATGGCGGGACGAATTAGTGAACTCCGAAATCAAATTGTCAGTTATTTACTCACTGCATTTATTCAGAAGAACTGAATTCTGCTATCTCTGTGCCCTGTATTGTTTTATATTAATTGGCTTTATAAAGGATTCTTAGCGAGCTCTGCAATATAGTTACCCCCTTATTTCTGCTGCTCCACCTACAGCGTTTACTGAACCTTTCTTTTTAGGGAAGAAAGAGTCCGTACCTCCTAGTTGAAATAGCATTGTATGTAAGAAGTGTTTCAGGTGTTTATCTCTCAGCTGGATAGTCCAGTCCTGCAGTGAATTTTTATCCTTTAAGAGCATGGAGGAATCAGCTTTAGATTTCTTGGAATCAACTGCTGAAGGGATCAGAAATGCTTAGAAATGAAAGTACTGACAAGTTCTCTAGGAGTGAAAGAGGAGATAGCTACAGCCAATTTTTTAAAAGAGTAAAATGAATTTGACTTTTTAAAATTATAAAAGCAGTGTTACTGCCCCTAGGCCATTCTTGCCACATTTGCTCTAATGGTCTCCAAGCCTGGATCAGTCAAACAGTTGGCTTTTTCTGCTCCGGGGATCTCCAGAGCAGGTTGGAGGAAACCATGTTACTGAGCTGCTGGGGCTGTTCTAAACTTCTGGATTCCAACTTGACTCACACTTCTTGAAGATGCTTTGACCTACCCCCTATGTTTCTCTTATGTACTGAAACCTAAATGGCTGTTCAGTTTTTTACCATTCTCCTCTCTTTGTCCTATTCTTGACTTCATTGCTTATTTTGCCTTCTCCTTCACAGAAGAAATTGGTGGGCATCAACCCTGAATTCTTAAGGGTCTGTCACTTTTGTGTGTGCTTGTACTTATCTGATTTCTGATCTTTCCTTTCATCAGAGGAAGAGGGGTCCTCCTTTCTAAGGGTAACATGTTTGATCTTTCCTTATATTCTCATTTTTTTCTCAGCCAGCATACATGCTTGGGTGCCCACCATCCAAAACAAACAAAAACCTTCCTTTGATGCTTCCCTTTTTTCTTTCTCAGATTAACAGGGTATTCCTTAGGGTTTCATTTTTTGTTCTTTTCTCTGTTCCTCTTTAAGTTCCTTGTGTGATTACACTTCCTTTTATGGCTTCAATAGCACCTGTATATTTATGGTTTTCAAAGATGTATGTTCAGTACCCATTTTTCTTGACCTTCAAGTGTTCTTGATTTTCTTCTCTCTTGGATAACTATACTTGGATACTTGGTTCTTCAAACTTGGTTATCTTTTCCTTTCCCTTCCCTCTACTCATAGCCCCCTCAAGCACACACACACGCACTCCTCCTATTTTAAGATCTTCACTCTAGAGTCTTTAGAATCCTCTTCTTCTCTCTCACATTGTCTGTCATAGATGCTCTTGTTGCTATCGGAAATCTTCTTTCTTTCCTCATTGCTGGAAGATTGCTTGAGGCCTGAGTTATGTTTTTCCTGAACAGAGTCAGTCATTTTCAACCCAGGCACTACTTTAAAACCACCTGGGGAGCTTTTAAAGGGTAAGGATGAGGGGATCGAGAAATCCGCAGAGATTCTGATTCAGTTGGTCTCGTGTGGGTCCAGACCTTGTCATTTAAAAAATGCTTCCCTTCTGACAGTAATATGCAGCTAGGGCTGAGAACTGGGCTGAGAGCTTGAAGAGGGAGTGATAGAACCCTGAGGAACTTTAGTATTTAACATCCTTTAAAAATCATGATAGGGCCGTCCCCGTGGCTTAGCGGTTAAGTGCGCGTGCTCCGCTGCTGGCGGCCCAGGTTCGGATCCCGGGCGCTCACCGACACACCGCTTCTCCGGCCATGCTGAGGCCGCGTCCCACATACAGCAACTAGAAGGATGTACAGCTATGCCATACAACTATCTACAGGGGCTTTGGGGGAAAAATAAATAAATAAATAAAATTATAAAAAAAAATCGTGATAAATATCACTTTTGTTGGCATGGTTAGTTGCTTACTTTCCTGGTAATTTGTACATGTACCTATTAAAGTACTTACCACATTTTATTTAGATTATTTCTCATGGGCCCATTTTTCTCATGACTAGGAGTTCCTTGAGGTCTGGGACTATGCCTAAAGGTAAACTACTGTTTGTTCTGCACTACTTACAACCCTTCTGACACCACATATGTGGGTTTTCCCCTCACATTAAGCAATTCTCCAACTCTCTGGACACTAACTGTGTGTCCTACAATTTAACTTAATTATGACACTAACTACCTGGAGTTAGCGCAGACCCCATGGATTAAGGACTCAGTCCCACAACACTGCCGCCCACTTCAGAGGCAGTTGCAAGTCCCAGGATGTGACCTGTACTTCTGACCAACTGGCTGTAAATTGGGGCTTTCCACAACCCCCTCCTCAGGTTGATAATTTGTGAGAATGGCTCAGAGAGCTGAGGAAAGCTCTTTACTTACCATTACCCGTTTATAAAGGATATAACCTCAGGAACAGCCAGATGGAAGAGAGGCATAGGGCAAGGTATGTGGGAAGGGTCATGGAGCTTCCATGAGCTTCCATGCCTTCCCTGGGTGCGCCATCCTCCCAGCACCTTCATGTGTTCACCGACCCAGAAGCTCTCTGAACCTTCACCTAGAGTTTTTTGGAGGCCTCATTACATAGGCATAATTGATTAAATCATTGGGTCGCCAGTGATCAACTGAATCTGTAGACCCTTTTCCCTTCCCAGAGGTCAGGGGTTAGTTCCTCTGGCAGCCAGCTCCCATCCTTCAAGATAGGGTTGAAAGGAGCTTGTGAATAACAAAAGACACCCCTCTTACCCCCGGCAAAAAATTGCAAGGGTTTTAGGAGCTCTGTACCAGGAACCAGGGACGAACACCTAATATATATTCTGTAGTACTTCTTGTTATATCACGATGTCACAATGCCTTATTTATCTTTTCATCACTGCCTTGTACACTACTTGGTATATTTTAGAAACTTGATAAAAATTGGTTGAATGAATCAGTTGGAAAATAATGTAAAACAGATCTTGAATTCATGGTTTGCAAGCTGACCAGCTGTTTCTTTCTTGGCTGCTTAACAGGTCACTAGTCATACTTGCACAGTCATTCTTATTTTAAACACATACATACATATTCTCTTCATAAAGTAGAGTGGATTAAGGTAAATATTATTTGCTCTTATGGTTTGGCTTTTAACATGGTTAAGCTATGACAGTGTTATAGAGGTTCATTCAGCCTTCCTCTTTAGCAGATGCTGTTTAAAATAGACTTTATTTCAGATGGTTGAGGCACATATATCCTTTACCTTTTTTGAAAAAATTGCTCTGATTTAAGTCTCATAAGCTTTGGAATTTTTAACTAGAACAAAAACTTTCAAATTGATAAAAGATCTTGAACAGTGGCAGAACTATTTCTTTTTTTTTTTTTTTAGTGAGAAAGATGGGCTCTGAGCTAACATCTGTTGCCAATCTTTACTTTTTTTGCTGAGGCAGATTGGCCTTAAGCTAACATCTGTGCCCATCTTCCTCTGTTTTCTATGTGGGACGCTGCCACAGCATGGCTTGATTAGTGTGGAAGTCTGCACCTGGGATCCGAACCTGTGAACCTTGGACCCCTGAAGCAGAGTGTGCGAACTTAACCACTAGGCCACTGGGCCAGCCCAAAAGAATTTCTTTTTAACTAAGAGAATTAAGGAAGTAGGGAATATGCATTATGCCATCTACCTATATGAATCTCATTGGCGTTGGTGATAGTGAGGGGGAACAATCTGTAATTCCCAAATATTTAATTATTGTTATAGGAAAAACCTGTATTGCTTGTATATTGATATCAGCATATTTTGTAATTCTTCAGAGCTAAGATATAAACTATAATTGTTGATTGTCTTTTGTTCTTTAGTTTTCTTAAGATTTTTGTCAGCTCTTTCTCTTTATAGAACTTGCTATTGACAGTTCTTTACTTTCAGCATTTGAAAAATGCTTCTTTCAGACTTCCATGAGGCAGATGAGAAACTCTCTCATTGGAATTCGTGTTTCCCTGTAGGTAATGTGTCCTTTCTTCCTGGCTGCTTTAAAGGTTTTTTTTCTTTGTGTTTAGTTTTCAGAAGTTTAATTATGATATGTCTTGGCATGGATTTCTTTGGGTTTATCCGTTAGCTTCTTGAACGGTAAGTTAATGTCTTTTGCCAAATTTGGGATGTTTTCAGCCATTTCTTAGAATAATTTTTCAGTGCCACTCTTTCTCCTTTCTTTCTGTGACTCTGATGATACGAAGTTAGATATTTTATCATCCCACAGAGCATGAGGCATTATTATTTTTTTTCAAGACTATTTTTTTCTCTGTTGTTCAGATTGGGTACTTCCTATTGTTCTACTTCCAGTTTAAGGTTCACTCATTCTTTCTTCTGTCCTATTTATTCTGCTTTTGAGCCTGCGCGGTGATTTTTGTTTTGGTTATTCTCAGTTCAATAATTTCCATTTGGTTCTTTTCTGTACCTTCTGTTTCTGTGGTGAGATTTTCTGTTTTTTCATTTGTTTCAAGAGTATGTTTCTGTACTCATTAAAGCAAGATGGCTGCTTTAAAATCCTTATCAGATAATTCCAACATCTGGCTCATCTTGGTTTTAGCATATGTTCATTGTCTTTATTCATTTAAATTGTCATTTTCCTGGGTCTTGGTATGATGAGTGACTTGATTGTATCCTGGACATTTTTGATATTTTGTTAGGAGACTCTGGATCCTATTTAAACCTTCTATTATGAAATCTTTTAGTAGGCAGTCACCCTAAAAGGTTTAGTGTGTATGTCCCAGCCAATTTTTTTTTTTTTCTGGTAATAGTTTTAATTCACATATCATACAGTCACCCATTTAAGGTGTAAAAATTTTTAGTATATTTACAAAGTTGTGCGTCCATTACTATAAGCAATTTTAGAACATTTTCATTTCTCTGCAGAGAAGCTGCACGCTCCTTACCTGTCACCCCCAACTCTTCCACTCATCATCTCCTCCATCCCTAGGCAACTACTAATCTATTTTATGTCTCCGTAGATTTGCCTGTTCTGGACATTTCATATAAATGTAATCATACGATATGCAGTCCTTTGTTACTGGTTTCTTTCACTCAGCATAATGTTTTCAAGGTTCTTCTGGTTTGTAGAATGTATCAGTATTTTGTTTCTTTTTATTGCCAAATAATATTCAATTTTATGGATATACCACATTTTATTTATCCATTAATCAATTGATGGGTATTTGGATTGTTTCTACTTTTTGGCTCTTGTGAATAATGCTGCTGTGAGCATTTGTGTACAAGTTTTTATGTGGGAAAAAGTTTCATTTTGGGGGGTTATATACCTACGAGTAGAATTACTAGGTCATAGAACTCTAGGTCTAACATTTTTGAGGAACTGCCAGACTGTTTCCCAAAGTGGCAGCTCCATTTTACATTTCTACCACCAATGTTTGAGGGGTCCAATTTCTCCACATCCTTACCAACACTTGTTATTGTCTGACTTTTTGATTCTAGCCATCCTAATGGGGGTGAAGTAGTATCTTATTGTGGTTTTGGTTGCATTTCCCTGATGTCTAGTGATGTTGAGCATCTTTTCCTGTGCTTTTTGGCTATTTGTGTATCTTTGGAGAAATCTCTATTCTTTTGCCCACTTTTAAATTGAGTTATTTGTCTTTCTATTGTTGAGTTGTAAGATTTCTTTATATATTCTGGATACTAGACCCTTATCAGATATATGATTTGCAAATATAAATCTCCCATTCTTTGGGTGTCTTTTCACTTTCTTGATGGTGTCCTTTGAAGCACAAAGGTTTTTAATTTTGAGAAAGTCCAGTTTATCTATTTTGTTGTTGTTGTTGCTTGTGCTTTAGGTTTTGTATTTAAGAAACCATTGCCTGATCCAAGGTCATGAAGACTTACTCCTGTGTTTTCTTCCAAGAATTTTATAGTTTCAGCTCTTACATTTAGAGTTGATATAGGGGTCCAACTTCATTTTTTTGCTTATAGATATTCAGTTGTCTCAGCACCATGTATTCAAAAAAATATTCTTTCCCCCTTTGAATTGTCTTGGCACTCTTGTCCAGTTGGAATTTTGATAGGGATTGCATTGAACCCATAGCTCAATCAGGGAAATATTGCCATCTTAACAGTATTAGTTTTCCAATGCATGAACATGAAATGTCTTTTAATTTATTTAGATCTTCTTTGATTTCTTTCAATGTTTTCTAGTATTCAGCATACAAGCCTTGCATTTTTTTTTTGTTAAATTTATTCCGTAATATTTTATTCTTTTGATGCTATGATAAATGGAATTGCTTTCTTAATTTTGTTTTTGGATTGTTATTGCTATATAGAAATACAGTTGTATTTAAAAATAGTATATATATAGAAATTCAAATAGTATATAGAAATACAACTGAGGGGCCAGCCCTGGGGCCTAGCGATTAAGTTCGGCACACTCTGCATCACTGGCCTGGGTTCCGTTCCCAGGCACGGAGCTACACCACTCGGTGGTGGCCATGCTGTGATGGTGACCCACACACAAAATAGAGGAAGACTGGAACAGATGTTAGCTCAGGGCGAATCTTCCTCAAGCAAAAAAAAAAAAAGAAATACAATTGAATTCTATATATTAGTCTTGTATCTTGCAACCATACCAAACTCATTAAATAGTTCTGATAGTGTTTTAGTGATTTATTAGGATTTTATATATACATGATATATCATCTCTGAAGAGAGAGAGTCTGTCTTCTTCCTTCCAATCTGGATGCCTTTTAATTTATTTTTCTTGCCTAATTGCCCTGGCTAGAACCTTTTGTACAATATTGAATAGAAGTGGTGAAAGTGGACATCCTGTCTTGTTCCTGATCTTAGGGAGAATGATTAAGTATGAAGTTAGCTGTGGGTTTTCTTAGATGTCCTTTTTCAGACTGATGATGTTCTCTTCTATTTCTAGTTTATTCATTGTGTTTATCATAACACAGGGTTATGATAACACAGGAAGGGGTGTTGGATTTTGTCAAATGCTTTTTCAGTGCCTATTGAGATGATCGTGTGGTTTTTGTCATTTTTCTATTAATATGGTCTGTGGCATTAATTGATTTTCCTTTATTGAAACAACCTTGTGTGCCTCGGATAAATCACTCTTGGTCAAGGTGTGTGATTCTTTATGTATGTTGCTGGATTTCCATTTGCTGGTATTTTGTTGAGGATTTTTGCATTTATATAAATAAGTATTTGTAGTTTTGTTTTCTTGTAGTGTCTTTGTCTGGTTTGGGAATCAAGGAAAACTGATCTCTTAGCATGAGGTGGGAAGTTTCCTATCTTTTCTATATTTTGGAAGAGTTTGTTAAGGATTGATGTTCATTCTTAATGTTCAGTAGAAATAACAAGTGAAGCTGTTTGGTCCTGAGCTTTTGTTTGTGGGAAGTTTTTGATTACTAATTCCATCTCTTATAGCTTTCATATTATTTCTTTGAGTTGATTTTGGTAGTTTGTGTCTTCTAGGAATTTGTCCATTTCATCTAGGTTATGTAATTGATTAGATTACAATTGCTTATAGTATTCCTTGTACAAGCATACCTCGTTTTATTGCGCTTCACGTTGTTGTGCTTCACAGATATTGCACAAGACCCTCCACCAGCAAGAGGATTATGACTTGCTAAAGGCTCAGACAATGGTTAGCATTTTTTAGCAATAAAGTATTTTTTAATAAAGGTATGTACGTTGTTTTTTTAGACATAATGCTATTGCACACTAGTATACTACAGTATAGTGTAAACATAACTTCTATATGCACTGAAAAACCAAAAGATTCGTGTGACTTGCTTTATTGCGGTCTTCGTTTTATTGCCGTGGTCTGGAACTGAACTGGCAACTATCTCCAAGGTATGCCTGCAATTCTTTATAATTATTTTTATTTATGTAAGGTTGGTAGTAAGTACTGATTTTAGTAATTTGAGTCTTCTCTCTTTTGTTCTTGCTCAATCTAGCTAAATGATTGTCAATTCTGTTGATCTTTTCAAAGAACCAACTTTTGTGTTGTTGATTTTCTCTATTCTAATCTTTATTGTATTTATTTCTTTGTAGTCTCATTATTTCCTTCTGTCTGCTGGCTTTGGGTTTAGTTTGCTCTTCTCTTTCTAGTTTCCTAAGGTGGACAGTTCAGTTGTTGATTGAGATTTTTAAAATTTTTTTAATTTTATATTTTTAATTGAGATGTAATTGACATATAACGTGTGTAAGCGTACAACATGTTGATGTGAGATCTTTTTTTTTAAATTTATGCATTTTAATCTGGGGATTCTTAAGGGAAATTTATTTATTTATTTATTTATTTTTTTGGTGAGGAAGATTAGCCCTGAGCTAACATCTGTTATCAATCCTCCTCTTTTTGCTGAGGAACATTGGCCCTGGGCTAACATCCATGCCCATCTTCCTCTACTTTATATGTGGGATGCGTGCCACAGCATGGCTTGATAAGCGGTGCATAGGTCCGTGCCTGGTATCAGAACTTGTGAACCTTGGGCTGCCGAAGTGCAGCATGCGAATGTAACCACTACACCACTGGGCCAACCCGGAGATCTTTTTAGTATAGGTGTTTACAACTATAAATTTCCCTTATAACATGACTCTTGTTGCTTTTGCTACATCCCGTAAGTTTTGTATTATTATCTCAAAGTATTTTCTAACTTCTCTTGTGATTTCTTTCTTGGCTCGTTGGTTATTTAGGAGAGTAGTGTTTAATTTTCACGTATTTGTGAATTTCCCAAACTTTTTTCTGTTATTGTTTTCTAATTTTATCCCATTGTGGTTGGAGAATATACTTTGTATGATTTCAATCTTTTACATTTATTGAGACTTGTTTTATGGCCTATTCTAGAGAATGTTCCATTTGCACTTGAAAACGGTATATATTCTGCTGTTGTTGCCTGGACTGTTTTATAGATGTTTGCTAGGTCTAGTTGGTTTGTAGTGTTGTTCAAGTCTTCTGTGGTTTTTTTTGCTGATCTTATGTCTAGTGGTTTTACCCATTAATGAAAGTAGAGTATTGAAGTTTCGTTCCAACTATTACTGTTGAATTGTCTATTTCTCCCTTTAATTCTGTCAGCTTTTGCTTATTGTGTTTGGGGGTTCTGTTAGCTGCGTATGTTTGTAGTTGTTATATCTTCTGGATGGATTTGCCCTCTTATAAGTATAAAATGTCCTTTGTCTCTAGTAACAATTTTTATCTTAAAGTTTACTGTATCTGTTGTTAGTATAGCTATTCTAGAGTCTTGGTTACTGTGTGCATGGTGTATCTATTTCCCTCCTTTTGCTTTCAGCCTATTTAGTCTTTCAATCTAAACTGTGTCTTGTAGAAAGCATCTGTTTGAATGATTTTTTTGTTTGGGTCGGTTCTGCCAGTCCTCGCCTCTTGAGAGTTTAATCTATTAATCTGTTTACATTTAATGTAATTACCAGTACATTAGGATTTATGTTTGCCATTTTGCTATTTGTTTTCTATGTGTCTTATGTCTTTTTAGTTTCTCTACTCTTCCATTACTGCCTTTGTATTAAATATTTATATTAAATATTTTTTAGTTAATATTTTAATTAGCTTGTTATTTCTTTTGTCATAACTTTTCTTTATTTTCCTGGTGATTGCAATTAATATCTCAAAACAGTCTACTTGGGATTTATACTGACTTAATTTCAGTACTATGCTAAAACTTTGCTTTAATAAAGTTCTGTTCGTTTCCCTTTGCCCTCTTATTGTCATTCAAATTACATATTTTACATTAAAAGCCCATTAACAGTTTTATAATTATTGCTTTATGCAGTTGTCTTTTAATTCAAATAGGAAAAGGAAAGAGTTACAAACAAAAATATGTTTCTACTATCGTTTATATTCGTGTAGTTGTCTTTATTGGTGCTGTTTATTTCTTCATGCAGATTTGGGTTACTGGCAAGTGTGTTTTCCTGTCAGTATTAAGGACTCCCTTTATTTTTTGTACAGCAGCTGTTCCCTTGATGAATTCTCTCAGTTATGTTTATTGGGGATGTCTTAATTCTTCTTCATTTTTGAAGGGTAGTTTTACTGTATACAGAATTCTTGATTGATAGTCCTTTTCTTTTAGCACTGTGAATATGTTATCCCACTGCCTCTGGCCTCTGTGGTTTTTGGTGAGAAGTCAGCTGTTTATCTTCCTGAGGATTTTGTATGTGATGAGTCACTTTTCTCTTGGTGCCTTCAAGATCCTCTGTCTTTGACATCTGACAATTTGATTATAATGTGTCTAGGTGCACATCTCTTTGAGTTAATCATATGTGGTGTTTATCTAATTCCTTGAATGTTTAGGTTAATGTTTTTCATTGAATTTAGGATGTTTTCAGCCATTTATATGTATAAATTTGATTTTTTCCTCTTTATATCTCCTTTTGGGACTTCTATTATGTGTATTTATTTTGGTATGCTTGATGATATCCCACATTTCTGAGGCTGAGTTCATTCTTTTTCATTCTTCTTCCCCCCCCCCCCCATTTTTCTGACTGGAAAATTGATCTGTCTTTAAGTTTGCTGATTCTTCTGCTAGCTTAAATTTGCTGTTGAACTCTTCTAGTGAATTTTTTGTTTCAATTATTCTACTTTTCAACTCTAGAATTTCTATCTGATTCTTTCTTTCTTTTTAATAATTTTTATCTCATTGATATTCCCGATTTAGTGAGAAATCATTCTCATAATTTCCGTTAGTTCTTTAGACATGGTCTCCTTTAGTTCTTTGAACATATTTACAATAGCTGATTTAAAGTCTTTGTCTAGTAAGTCCAACATCTCTGGGCTCCCTCAGGGATAGTTTCTATTGACTGCCTTTTTTCTCCTGTGTTATAGGCCATACTTTCTTGTTTCTTTATGTCTCAAAGTTTTTTGTTGAAAAATGGACATTTTAAATACAGTCATGCACCACAGAACAACATTTCAGGCAACAATGGACCACATATATGATGGTGGTCCCGTAAGATTAGTACTATATAGCCTAGGTATGTAGTAGGCTATACTGTCTAGATTTGTGTAAGTACACTCTGATGTTTGCACAATGACTAAATCACTAAATGATGCATTTCTCATACTGTATCCCTGTTGTTAAGTGAGACATGACTATAATATTATGTGGCTACTCTGGAAATCAAACTCCTCTCTCCTAGGGTTTGTTGTTGTTGCTATTTGTTTTGTTACTTTTTGGGACTAATTCTGTAAAGGCTGTATTTGTCCTGTGTAACCACTGAAGTCTCTGCTTGGTTAGCTTAGTGGTCAACTAATGATTGGACAGATTTCATTAAATGCTTAGAACTGTTAAATGTCTTGCTGAGGGGCTCTAGGTGTGTGTGTGTGTGTGTGTGTGTGTGTGTGTGTGTGTGTGTGTGTGTTGTGGCTCCTTTCATGCACCAGCAGTTTACACTGTGCCTTAGCCTTCACTTCCTGCTTGTATAGAACATCAAGGTCAGGCAGAGGTGAGAGATTAGAGCCTCCTCAGGTCTTTCGTGGGCATGTGCATGCCTTCTAGATTCCCAAGAATATATTGGAGCTGTTTTTAAACTCCCTCTGTGTACATCTCATTCCTCAGTTTTTCCTTTTAAGCTTTTTGATCAATGTCTTGTTAGCCCCAACTGTTATTGCCACTGCAGACAGCTGTGACATTAAACAATTATCTCCAATTATTTTTAACAAACACCTTGGGGATAGGATTATTCACACTGAGGGTGCTCTCATTCAGGTCCAGTAAAGATAAGCCCTGAGAATGAAGATTTTCCATTGAGCTGCTAGACAGGTTAAGTGGTGACAGTTCTTTGGCGTTATGGTTTTTGGGGGGCCTCCTAACCTCTTATGCCCCCTTAAGTGTCTGTTGGGCTGCTGCTGTTCACAGTTTCCATGTTTGTAGGTTGTTGGTTTCCAGGGCTTCCATGGAGCTGGGGAGAGGGGAGTAGGGCAAATTAAAATTGTATAAAGCCTACTCTGCTTACTGAAAGTTAGCTGTTGTTCTTGAATAAACGTTTCTTGGACTGTTGCAAGCCTTTGGTTAATTTTCAGTTTTCTGAAAAAGTTGATTTTGACCATTTTTGCCAGTGTTCTCATTAACTTTTATAGAGGATCAGACTTTTGGAGGTCCTTACTCTGCCATGCTGGATTTGCTTCCTCCAGTCTTTTTTTACATTTATGTGGCAAAAGAGCTTCATGCATCACGTTTTAGCAGATTTGTTTAGGTCACTGACAACTCTGAGATTATACAGTTCTGTTTTTTCAATTTTGTTTACTATTATTTTCCTACACTCTGGCTAAGCTAATTAGTTAATATTTTCTCAATATGTGCTGTCTTCTCTTCACTTTTGAGTCTTCTTGTTTTCTTATTTTCTCTGCTGAAAACACTCTTTCCTCACTCCCACAATAGGAGTCCTTCTTATCTTCTAAGGTTCATTGTGATGCAGTTTTCTTCATGTATCATTTTTTGCTGAGGAAGATTCGCCCTGATCTAACATCTGTTGCCAGTCTTCCTCTTTTTGCTTGAGAAAGATTAACCCTCAGCTAACATCTGTACCAATCTTCCTCTATTTTATATGTGGGTTGCCGCCACGGCATGGCTACCGACAAGTGCTGTAGGTCCGTGCCTGGGAACCAAACCTGAGCCACCAAAACAGAGTGCGCCGAACTTAACCACTAGGCCATAGGACTGGCCCTTCATATAGCCTTTTATGAGCCCATGGATGTGTGATCCTTTCTTGAAATTCTTGTACATCTTTTTTCATACCTTTTATATGATCTTTTTTTTTTTTTTTTAATTTTATTTATTTATTTTTCCCCCAAAGCCCCAGTAGATAGTTGTATGTCATAGTTGCACATCCTTCTAGTTGCTGTGTTTGGGATGCAGCCCCAGCATGGCCGGAGAAGCCGTGCATTGGTGCATACCCGGGACACGAACCTGGGCCGCCAGCAGTGGAGTGTGCTCACTTAACCACTAGGCCACTGGGCTGGCCCTATATGATCTTCTTATTGTGTCATGTAGCATGTGTAGTTTCTTGTCTTCACCCCCTGCTAAGTTGCTAGTTCTTTGAAGGCAAATGATGAATTGTACTCTTTTGTATGCTCAATAAACATTTGTTTAAACCTTGTAGGAGTAAGGTTTCTTAGCAAGAATGTTCCACATTTTAGCTATTGTTCCGGGGATTACATTTTATTTATTTGTTATTAAACTGATGCAAATTGTCTACTCTGGAAAATTAAATAACAATACGTGGATGTACACACTGTATTATTTAATCTTTGGAAAATTACAAGAAGATAAGACAATAAAGACAAAATTCAGTTTTTCCCGTAGAGATTGTTATAATAGTGGTTTCTGATCAAAGATTTGATGCCCAGTTTTTTATAGAGAATATCACAGAATTCCAGTTCTGAGTAACTTTGTGTCAGAGGCATAATTTCTCATGACAGAAGTTGGAACTTAAGTGTGAAAGTGACTGTGCTAGAGCAAAACTAAACTGATAAAAACACAGGAGAAGTAGAGCTACTTGCCATGCTAATTTCTAGCCTCCATTTATGTCTATTTTCTCTTAAGACCAGATCTAGTTCTCCATTCTTTTTTTTTCTTTTTTTTGCTGAGGAATATTCGCTCTGAGCTAACATCTGTTGGCAGTCTTCCCCCCTTTTTTTTTTATATGTGAGCCACCACCACAGCATGACCACTGACAGACGAGTAGTGTAGGTCCAAGCCTGGGAACTGAACCCCGGGCCACTGAAGTGGAGTGCACCAAACTTAACCACTAGGCCACTGGGGCTGGACCTAGTTTTCTATTCATTCTTTTTGTGTGTGAGGAAGATTAGCCCTGAGCTAACATCCATTGCCAATCCTTCTCTTTTTGCTGAGGAAGACTGCCCTGGGCTAACATCCACGCCCATCTTCCTCTACTTTATATGGGATGCTGCTACAGCATGGCTTGATAAGTGGTACGTAGGTCCGCACCTGGGATCCGAACCTGTGAAACCCAGGCTGCCAAAGCAGAGCGCGTGAACTTAACCATCACGGCACTGGGCTGGCCCCACCTAGTCTTCCATTCTTAATCTCATCTAGATGAAATCTTTAGGGACTTGCAGAAAGTGTGCAAATATGCATGCTGCTCATTTATGCAAATAAAGCATAATGCATATATGGACTTAGAGTATTCTTCTATCATTCTAATTCGATCTGATACGATCATAATAGTATAATTCAAAAGCTAGGTGTATTTTTTAAATCTTATGCTAATGAAAGCCTTATATATGCTAATGAAAGCTTCATATGTTGCAAATGAAGCTTCATACTTGTTGCAACATACTTGTTGCATACATTGCTTTTTGTTCATGCCAAGCCTAATGTCTGGGAAGCACCATGGAATAGCCATCACAGTTTTAGGGTCAGACCTGGATTCCGACTGGGTCAACAATTTGCCAAGTATTGATATCTTAAGTGAGTTACGTATCCTTTCTGAGCTTCGGTTTCCTCATACGTAAAATGATTTTAAGACAGACATGTTCCTTTATCTTCTGGTTTGTTGCAGTGAGCCTAAAAGATTACAAAAAAATACGATTCTGATTTATTCATCAATGAGAGTGTAAAATGATAGAGGCAGATGAAATAGACTGATCAATAAAGCGAGTGGATTAGAAGAGCAAAGGTCAGAGGGGGAAAACCAGCAGCGAACGCTGAACTTTAGTCTTTCTAAATATAGTCAAACCATATTTTAACACTGGATTCAGGAGGAAAGACCAGTTTTCTAATCATAGGAAAGTGTTAGCTGTCTGGGTTTTAGTGAGAAAGTTCTAGTGGGGTCACTCCATGCGTATTTATTGAGTGCTCAGTATGCATGTAGCATTTTATGTTATATGCTATGGGGAAAACTGAAAAGGATAAGATGTAGTCAGTACCTTCCAAGAACTCACAACTAATTACACTCATAGAATCTAGTTACATTCACTTATTGGCAATCAAGAATCCATTAACTCATTCAAAAGTTCCTACTTTCAAGGAGTTCACAATCTACTGAAAAAACAGACAAATAAACTGTATAATGCAAGAAGTAATATGATATGGGTAAATACAAGGGCACTAGGGAGGACACTTACTTCATTCCAGGGCACTAGGAAGGGCACCTATGGCATATGAGTCAGGAAAGCTTCCTAGAAGAGATTGCATTGAAGCCGAATATTGAAGGACGAGTGGGAGTTATGAGTAAGATGCTGCAGATTGTTTGAGATGAAGGCACTGTTGGGTGAGAGTATGTGTAGGGGGATGTTGGCGATGGGGAGAGATGAAAAAAGAGGCCGCGGGACAGGCAACATCTGAATCGTGAAGGGCCTTGTACGTTATGGTGAGGATTTTTTCTGAAAGTAGAAAAGTCATGCAAGGGTTTTAAGTAGGGGAGGGTCATAAGTATATTTATGTTTTAGAAAGATCATTCCTGAAAGAGGATAGTGAATGAACTGACTGAAGGAAGTCAGAGAGTACCAGTTAAGAGGCTGTGGAGTTATTCTTGTAAGAAGGAATGAGAGTGAGGATTAAAGCCGTGCCAGCAGGAGAAGAAAAGGGAGAATAGATTCAAGAGATATGAAGGAGGAAGAATTGACAGGACTTCTCCAGTTACCTATGGAGAGATTAAGGGAGAAACTGTGTAAAGGCTCCCAGATTTTTAGCTTGGGCATCTGGGAGGAAGTGGTTCATTTACCAGTAGAGGAAATAGAAGAGGAGTACAGATTTATTAGGGAATATGTGTTCCATTTGCTGTTCCTTGAATTTGACATGCCTGTGGAACATCCAGATGGAGTTGTCCCTTGGCCTTTGAATGGTCAGGTCTGAGATTTGGGATAGAAGTCTTGGTTGCAAATAGATTTGAGAGGCATCAGGATATAAGTAGGGGGTGGCAGTAGATGAAGCATGGTTGAGTGTGAGTGTGGAAGAGAGAACCCAATACCGTAAATTAAATAGTATTTTGTCACTGTTTTGTGATGTTTGCTTTTGAAACGTTAAATTTGTATACATAGTTGAGGCTGTTTTTTTCTGGGCTTTCCATTTTGTTCCTTTGATTACTATCATAACAGTTAAAATATTTTTGTTAATACTTTAATATCTGTATGGCTCTTGGAAAAACTGTTTTTCCCACCTGCTATGAATTTTGTAGATTCAATTGAAAAAAAACTCTGTTGGGATAATGATTGGACTGCAAAATTCTTTTATAGTTTCTGGATTACTTTGTTTTTATTTGTAGTTACTTGTTTCATTTTTGACATTTATTTGTTAAACATTTGCTTTGTGTCAGATGATTCTGTAGGTATTTTAAGGAGATTTAAGGGGGCTGGCCCTGTGGCCTAGTGGTTAAGTTCCGCACGCTTCGCTTCAGTGGCCTGGGTTCGGTTCCTAGGAGGTGGACCTATACCACTGGTCCATGGCCATGCCGTGATGGCGACCTATATACAAAATAGAGGAAGATTAGATCAGATTTAGCTCAGGGCAAATCTTCCTCAGCAAAAAAAAAAAAAAAAAAAAAAGGAGATTTAAGAGAGGTATCACTAGGTGCTTATTCATCTGTAAATTCCTTGCTTTAGATTTTATCTGATGAATGGGTTTTAAGTTGTGCTTTAAAGGGGCTTATGGTCTGGTAGGGTAAACCAACCACAATAAAGTGCATGAATGTGCAAACCAACGTGGTTTTACCAAGTGCTTGAGGTTACAGAAGAGGGAACAATTGATTTTTAGGGAAGGGGGATGGGAAAAGAGCACTGAAGAGGCGTGTATAAAAGGGAGAAAGGGGCATGACACAGCAGGCAGCAGCACGAGCAGAGGCCAGGTGTGGAGGTGCCAGTGTGGACGGGAAGTGGTCCTATAAGGGCCGGCTGCATGGGAGGAGTGCCGAGAGGTGGAGTTGGAGATGAGCGGGAGTCAGTGTATGAAGGGTGCCACAGGCCCTTGTTCTTTAAACCCTTTCACATATTATCTACTTGATTGTCACAGCAGCACTGTGAAAGAAAAGAGAACTTGCAGATGTCCCTTTATCTGTTGCATTTTTCTCTCCAGTCTTACTTCTTTTTGTAATTTCTACTCTAATTATGTGTGAAAAAGAATTTATCATTATCCCTATTTTATGGATGAGGGAACTGATGCCCAGTGATTTATCTAGTTCCATATGGCTAAGAAAAAACCGATTTCAGATCAGAGCTCAGATCTTCTGACTGATATACTAGGCTTCTTTTACATTAATTCACTGCCGTCTTCTTTTCTCCTTTTCCTGTTCCAGTTACTTTTAGTTCTAAAAGTTAGGAGGTTGTTAGAAAAATTGCGTAATTGAATTGCTGAATGAGAGTATATAAGTGAAGCAAATTTGCTTTCTTTTCTTTGTGTTCCTTCTCATGGGTGATTTAAACAGACGATAAACATGAGTGAGGAATCTGAAAGAGGATCCTACAATGGCCCTCTGATTTACAGGTCTGAGAAGGATAGAACTTGGTAACTTAAACTTTGGTTTGATTTCATTTTAACTCTTTATTGAGAAAATTTTCTAACATATCCCAAAATAGAAAATTATATTGAACTCTCAAGTATCATCACACAGCTTCCACAGTTATTACTTATAGCCATCTAATTTCATATATAACCCCCCTCGCTACACACACATCTGCCCTCAGATATTTTTGAAGCAATTCCCAGACATCATTTCATTTAGCTTGAACTATTAAAAATGTTATGCTTGAGTTTAACTTGTGCTCTTGTCTCTATTTGTGTCTTAGGCATTAACTCCAGTTTTTAGTATTTGACCAGCTCTTTTCCCTTCTGACCATGGAGTTTATTGAAAACAAAATCCCAGTATACTGCTCCTTTAAGAAGATAGATCGTCGGGGGAGGGCAAAAGGGGTAAAGAGGCACAAGTGTACAGTGATAGATGGCAACTGCAACTAGACTTTTGGTGGTGAATGCAATGTAGTCTATACAGAAGTCGAAATATAATGATGTGTACCTGAAATTTATGTAATGTTATAAACCAATGTTACCTCAATAGAAAAAGAAAGTTAAAAAAAAAAAAAAAAGAAGATAGGTTCCAGCAGACACAAAGATGTCAGCTGTGTATGCCATATTCTTCTTGCCATGTGCCATTTGTTGTCAGCGGTGCTAGTGCTGGCCCCCAGTGTGCAGACAGAAAAAGGTGTTCCCATGTTGGTGCTCTGACCATGAGCTGACATAACGATTGATCTTGCAACAGTGGGTTTATTTGAAGTTTCTGCTGAATGGCAAAGCTGTCGTTAAAATTAACCCCTGGACACTTATTAATTAGCAAGTTCAAGCACGTGATACAGTTATTTTTCCTTTTGCTAAAAAGCTGGAAGTGAGTAGAGAAACCAGCTATAGACTGGACTTTAGACAGCAGGCAAAGTGGCATTGGCTCTTGCTCTTTGCCACATTGGTTGGCATCATGAATAGGCATGGGAGGCAAGGAGCTAATGACTAACAAGTGAAAGAAAGTGTTTAGGGGATTGTTATATTCCTGTAATTTATCTTTCACTGGGACATTTACCCAGCATCTCTTTGGACCTAGCACATTGGTGATTAGAAACGCAGGATGTGGTAAATGTGCGCATGAGTGCCTGTGCCTGTGTGTGTGTGTGCACTGAGGGTTGGGCATGGTCTTGCTGACTACCGACCTCTATACCCCTGCTTTTGTTGACTGATGCTGTGTTTGATTAGAAATCTTTATAAAATTTACAAAGATCTAAGTATGGGAGTATAATGTCAGTACTCTCTTCCTCTCTAGAGCATTATTTCTGGGAGTCTTTCGTTTGGCTTTGCTGGGAAAGAGCAGTCCTGTTAATAGTGATTTCTTAGATATGTTTGTTGCAGTGTTTCAATGCTTTTTCTTTCCTCTGGAGATGAAAACTAGATTGAACTTTCTAGTGTTTCTTTCCAGCTCAGCCTCAGCTCTGTAAATGTCCCAGCTGAGAAAATATTGATACTGTTTGTCTGAAAATACAGTGAAATGGAGTAAAGGTAGTGGAAAGAGGCCTGTGTGTGTATGTGCACACACACACGTTCACAGTGGTTGAATATATAAGGTTAATGGTCAGACCAGCTTTTACTATACTTTCTTCTTAAATTACAGGGCTACTTTTTTCAAGAATTTGAGAAGAATCGGTATCAAGGCGTGAGTAGAGACCTCCACCGAGAGCTCCACAGCATTTGTCTTCTAGAGAAATGTGTTTCCCAGTTTGGTTAGTTTACTGATACTTTTTGAAGACTCAGTGTACACTGTGACCTGGTGCTCTGTTATGCATGCTGTGGTAGGGAATGAGACATAGACGTGATCTCTGAGCTTCAGAAGCTTAAAATCTTTTGGAGTAGGTAAAATATACACAATAAAATGACAAGTGATCTCAGAAGAACAGGTAAGATTTAGAGACATGGTGAGGAGAATCTGCTACTTGGGCCTCAGTTTGTATCTTTATAAAATGAGAGCGTGGACCAAGTGATCTAAAGGCCCCTTTTAGCAGTGATGCTCTGTGATTCGGTGGTTCTCCAAGTTAGGATACATCCGAAGAGAGAAAATTAGGCTTTATAAGCTTAGTGAAAAGTACTGAGAATGTTTCTGGGGAAGCCAAAATCCTCTTCTTTTCCTTTTTAGTATCTCTTACAAGGCCTTTGACCACTGTCTTACTTGCTTTCAAGAATCTTGAAGGGGATATAGAACATACCTTTTTTCCCCAAGTGTGTTGGGGGAGGCAGGGTTTAATTTAAAATACAACACAAATGAAAACTTGAAAAAAATCACCCCAAATTGTGTTATTTGACACAACTATCAAGTGTACTTGGATATATGGCAAGGTTTTCTTTTCCCCTAAATTATCCCTTGGTAAAGAGGAGTTGTCTTCATCTGAGTCTTGATGAAACCTTCATGTTATGAGGTGACTTCTCAATTACTTTACTTTGAACAACAAACCACTGTTTTGAAATGATATATTAGCCTGACCTCAATCAGTGCTACATTTGGTGCCCATAGAGATTTCTTGACAGAATCAATAGAAACAGAGACAGAAATTTAACACTGATTTAGTGCTGGATGTCTTAAAATAAGCCTTTTCAAGACTATTTTGAAAAACTATCCAAGCTTTGAGCAGAGGCATGACATATTATGACTTACGTTTTAAGATTTCTCTGGCTGTTGAGTTGAGAATAGACTCTAGGAGACAGGAGTAGAAGTAAAGCTACATTTCAGTAATCCTGGTGAGAGATGCTGGTGGTGCTAGTGGAAGTGTTGAGAAGTGGTCAGATTCTGACTATATTGTAAGGTAGAGCTAGTAGAATTATTTGTCAGATTTGGATGTAGGGTATAAGAAAGAAATGAATCATATATGTATTAAATGCTTTAAAATCAAGCACATCTCATACCCTTTGACCTAGCAATTCCTCTTCAGAAATTTATTTTAAGAGAATAATTATGTGTGCAAAGATGTTTGTATATACAAGAATATTTATCACAGTGTTGTTTATAGTTATGAAAATTTAAAAGCAAGTAAATAGTAATAGAGAATTGGCCAAAAAAACATTGATAGGTCCTTTCAGTAAAGTATTATGCAGCCATTAAAATAATTTACAAATGTGTTTCTGGACAAGGAACTACATTAATAATATATTTCTAGTTTTTGTCTTTTTATGTATTTTACTGGGAATTTGGGATATTTTAATGAGAAGTTGTTAACACTTACTACTGGTTGCTGCTATAGTAACTTATAGGTGTGTCATGTTAACTTTCTATTGGTGAATATTCTGTATGTGATATGTGCTTGGAGAAGATTTTAGAGAGGTAGTTATCTTGTTTTTGAACAATTGCATTTTAAATAGTTGCTCAGGTAATTTTTGAAAGAAGTTGAGTCAGTGTCACCTATTGAATTCTGACATATATCAGAAGTTGGTAAGTTAAGTGTAATTTAAAATGTGTATAGTATTAAATTTTATCAAAAAGCCTCGCCGTTTCAGGGTGATTTCTTAGTGATTACTGCTCTTCTCTTAAGCAACTTGCATTATGCAACTCCCCCAAACAAATGGAATGTACTAGAGGAATCATTCCTGTACCACTATCTAAAATGATATCAACCATTATTAGAGTTAATTGCATCCCAAAGAAAACTTCTCTTTGCTTCACTGAATTTCATTTGCTTTGTTCAGATTTAAATGATTTTTCTATTTCATTTAAATGTCCATAAAAGGGAAAATATGAGATCATTTTCCTAGGATCATTTCTCTGCTCTTCTCAGTAAAACCCATTATTTCTTTAATGTATTCCTGTCACCACTGAATCTATCACCACTAAATAATGTTTGATCAGAAACATTAATTGGAAGATTTAGAATCACAAACTCTCTTGTTCTTGGTCTTCTATCATGTCTGTTCCCCTCCCCCCATGTTTCCCCTCAGATTTCTCTTGATGTGAAAAAAAAAGTTGTTTTAAAAATTATTGTGCAGTATGGGCCGGCCCCGTGGCTTAGTGGTTAAGTGCGCGTGCTCCGCTGCTGGCAGCCGGGGTTTGGATCCCGGGCGCGCACCGACGCACCGCTTCTCCGGCCATGCTGAGGCCGTGTCCCACATACAGCAACTAGAAGGATGTGCAACTATGACATACAACTATCTACTGGGGCTTTGGGGGAAAAAATAAATAAATAAAATTATTAAAAAAATTATTGTGCTGTAAAACAGACTTTTTTTGGGTGCACAGTTCTGTGAATTTTAGCACGTATATTGATTCATGTAACAGCTACCACAATCAGGGTGCAGATTGTGGTCAAGAAAACTCCATTGTGTTATATCCCTTTATAGTTACAGTCCTCCGGCACCCCATCCATCTGTAGTTTTCTCTTTTTGAGATTATTTTATGAATAGAATCATTTTGAGACTGGCTTCTTTCACTCAGCATAATGCCTGTGAGATTCATCCAGATTGTGTGTATCGACAGTTTGTTCCTTTTTATTCCAGCAATGGCTGTACCACAGTTTATCCACATTTACTCACTGAAGGACATTTGGTTTGTTTTCAGTTTTTGCTGATAATGAATAGAGCTGCTATAGACATTCATGTACAGGTTTTGTGTGAACATAGGTTTCATTTCTCTAGGATAAGTGCTCAGGAGTGCAGTTATTGGGTTGTATTGTAAGTGTAAGTTTACATTTACTAGACTCTACGAAACTCTCTTTCAGGGTGGATCTATCATTGTGTGTTCTCAGGAATGTATGAGAGTCCAGTTGCGCCTCAGCCTTGTCAGCACTTGTTATTGTCAGTATTTTTTACTTTAGCCATTCGAATAAGTGTTTAGTGTTGTTTTTTTTTTTTCTTTTGTGAGGAAGATTGTCTCTGAGCTCACATCTGTGCCAGTTTTCCTCTATTTTGTATGTAGGTCGCCGCCACAGCATGGCTGCCGACAAGTGGTGTTTCTTGCCCAGGAACCGAACCCAGGCTGCCGAAGCAGAGCATGCTGAACTTAACCTCTAGGCCACAGGGCCGGCCCCTGTTTAATCTTTTGAGGAACTGCCAAACTGTTTTCTAAAGTGGCTGCACCATTTTACAATCCCACCCACCAGCAGTATGAGGGTTCCAGTTTCTCCACATCTTCAACAACAATTTTTTTTTTTTTCTGGTGAGAAGGATTAGCTCAGAGCTAATATCTGCTGCCAGTCCTCCTCCTTTTGCTGAGGAAGATTGGCCCCAAGCTAACGTCTGTGCCCATCTTCCTCTTTTTTTTGTGGGACGCCTACTGCAGCATGGCTTGATAAACTGTGCATAGGTCTGTGCCAGGGATCTGAGCCCACGAACCCTGGGCCACCAAAGGGGAGTGCGTGAACCTAACCACTACGCCACCAGGCCGGCCCTCACCAACACTTTTTATTGTCTGTGTTTTTTATTGTAGCTATCTAGCGGGTGTGAAGGGGTATCTCGTGGTTTTGATTTGCATTTTCCTAAAGACTAATGATGTTGAGCTTCTTTTCATGTGCTTATTGACCGTTTATATATCTTCTTTGGAGAAATGTCTATTCAGATCCTTAGTCCATTTTTTCTTGGGTTATTTGTCTTTATTGTTGAATTGTAACGGTTCTTTATATATTCTGGATAAAGTCCCTTATCAGCTATATGATTTGCAAATATTTTCTCCCATTTTTGGTTTGTCTTTCACTTTCAGGATGGAATCCTTTGAAGCATAGGTGTTTTTAATTTTGTTGAAGCCTACTTTATTTGTTTTTTCTTTGTCTCTTATGCTTCTGGTGTTGTATCTAAGAAACTGTGGCCTAAAACAAGGCCACAAAGATTTACACGTCTGTTTTCTTCTAAGAGTTTTATAGTTTTAGCTCTTACATTTAGGTCTCTAGTTCATTTTGAGTTAATTTTTGTGGCTAGGTATTCATCTTCATTCTTTGCATGTGAATATCCAATTGTCGCAGCCCTGTTTGTTGAAAACACTACTCTTTCCTCACTCAGTTGTCTTGGCACCCTTGTCAAAAATCAATTGACCATAAATGTAAGAGTTTATTTCTGGACTTGCAATTCTATTCCATTCATCTGTATGCCGTTTTTAATGCCAGTACTACATTGTCTTCGTTGCTGTAGCTTTGCAGTAAGTTTTGAAATTGGGAATTATGAGTCTTCCAACATTGTTCTTTTTCAAGATGGTTTTGGCCAGGGTGAGACTGTATAAACCTAAATAGGATTAAGTAATTCCCTGCTTAAAATCTTTAAATCAGTCATATCTGACTGCATCTATCATAAAATTTCATGTCCCTAACCTGATCCACAAGATTTATCATCTGACCCCCACCCATCTTTCCAGTTTCATCTCTCTCCCACTTTCCCGCTTGCTCGCTGCCGTGCCCTGCTCCTTGAAAGCTTTCAAGTGCCTTCCCATCACAGGGCTTTTGCATGTCCATTTGCTTTTGCTTAGAATGCTCTTCTCTTCACTCTTTCCCTAATTCCTACTCATTTTTCAGATGTTTACCTGTCATTTTTTAAGACAGGCTATTCCTATTATTTTTAAAGTACTGGTTTTTCTTTTCCCACTTAGAAAAGTAACACATTTGTTCATTATAGCAAATTTGAAAAATAAAGGTATCTACAAGGAAAGCTGAGGATAAGCATTTAATATTGTAGAGACATCCAATGCCAGCTGGTTGTTTGGCCTTTTGGTCCTTATTTTCCTTTTCTGTTTGGAAGCCTACAGAACTATTTCCTTCACATTTCAAATTGAAGGATATTTCAAATTTGCAGTTGCCATATTTGAAATTGCTAGGATATGTCCAGATTGGGTTTATTGTCATTTGTTTTGCTTGAAACGTACACCCTCACTTATAGACTAATGTCTTTTTTTTCCAGTTCAGGAACATTTTCTTCTTTTGTGCTTGTAATATAGTTCTGGTTTCTTCAACCAAAATGTTATTATTCTAGAGTTGAATCTTAATTCTTTGTTTTCCATATTACCCTCTTTTTCTCTCCATTGTTTTGTTCTCTTTCCATCTACCTCCTTTTAAATGGAATACTGCTGTAACGTCTTAATTCTGTCTTTTATATCATGGCTACAGTTTTCTGCATAGATATTTCAATGCTTTATTGCTACCAATTATCTTAATTAGTGCTTTTTTCTTTGCAGTCTTTTCTTATTAAGTTGATCTTTCAATCTCAACCTATTCTCACTTTGTGGTTCTTTGTTGCAGCTTTATAATGAAGTACAGTGCTTGGCACAATAATATGTGTTCAAATATGTGACTAAAGGAATGAATACATGAGTAAACAAACACCAGATCTTGGCTGGTGTATCTTCCTGAGACTATCAAAATATTTTTCTAGGAATGTATTCTTTTTTAAAAAAAAACAAACAGCTATATTGAGGTATAACTTGTATACCATAAAACTTACCCATTGAAAGAGTGCAATCCAGTGATTTTTAGTAGATTATATTTATAGAGTTGTGTAACTATCGCAACAGTCCAGTTTTAGAACATTTCCATCACTGCAAAAAGTCCCCTCATGCCTCTTTGTTGTTAAATTCCTGCTTCCACCTTCTGCTTTCTGTCTCTATGAATTTGCCTTGTGTGGACATTTCATAGAAATGTATGCTGATGTAGCTGCTCATATATATATATACACACACACACACACACACACACACACACTTATAATTCTTTTTTTTTTTTCTTGGTGAGGAAGATTAGCCCTGAGCTAACATCTGTTGCCACTCCTCCTCTCTTTGCTGAGGAAGATTGGCTGGGCTAACATCCGTGCCCATCTCCCTCTACTTTATATGTGGGACGCCTGCCACAGCATGGCTTGACAAGCGGTGCATAGGTCCGCACCCAAGATCTGAACCCGTGAACCCTGGGCCGCTGAAGCAGAGCACGCAAACTTACCACTATGCCACGGGGCTAGCCCAGTTATTTTCATTTTTAAGCATGGCTTTTTAGGGGTTCCCTCCCGTCTGTGTAGCTTAGTAGACAGTGGTTGTGCTCAAACATCTTGAGCCAGTAAGTCTTTGTCCTCTGTGGGTGGATCTGCATGTGGGTAAAGGAGCACGTTCAAAGTTCAGGCTGTTTTCAAATCTGCCCTGGCGTTTACTTTCCACTCGGTCCTTTCAGGTCTCCTCTTTGCCTACGTGCAGCCTCAGGGGTGGCCACGAGCTTGCCAACCGTGACTGCAACCTCAGCCTCCTAGAGCTGTTCCCCCTCCTTGCTCACCTGTCATCTGGAGCGTCACTTACACTGACAGCACAAGGGGCAGGTGTGTTCGTCACCACTCCAAATTGAGCCATCTCCTTTTGATCCTGGCAGCAAAGCCGCCAGTCCTCATAGTTTGCCCTGCCCTGCAGAACCTCTGTACCTATTGAGTGGGTGGATGGTGGAGTGGGAGAAGTCTTAGGCAAGAATGCCACAGATGCTCACTGTTCTTAACGTTTAGTAGTTTTTCAAACATAAAGGCTTTTTGGGTGGTTGTATTCCTTTGGTAGATCCAGAGGACTGAAAGGGTTGTTTGGTCAATTTCATCCTGCTTTGTAATTGTTTTCTGGGGAGAAGAATTGCCTGCCTTCTCACTAGTCTGTAGCTAGAGGTCCTGCCTCTCAGAATGTATTCTTTTTCTATTGTAGTTAGTGATTTCCCCCGGTATACTTACTGTTAGCCAGGAGATGTATATATAAGAGAGAGAGAGAGTTTTTAAGGAATTGGCTCATGCGATTGTGGCACTGGCATTTTTAAAATCCGTAGAGCATTCCGGCGGATAAGAGTTGGTGTTAGCCTTGAGTCTGAATTCCTCAGGGCAGCAGGCTAAAAACTTAGGCAGGGTTTCTGTGTTGCAGTCTTGAGGACAATTCCTTTTTCTTCAGGAATCCTGTCTTTTCTCATAAGGACTTCAATTGTTGGATGAGGCCCACCCATATTATGGAAGTCGATCTGCCTTATCCAGAGTCTGTTGATTTAATTGTTAATTACATCTAAAAAATGCCTGTACAGCAACATCTAGACTGGTGTTTGACTAAACACAGGGCACCATAGCCTAGCCAAGTTGACACATAAAATTAACCATCACACTTGCCCTCTAAGGATTCAGAGTAAATTTCTTTAGTCTAGACATAGTCTAATTGCTGTCTGCTTTGTAGTATGTCTCCTTGCTCCAGTTAAACTAGCAGTTCTATAGTAAACTAGCAGTTCTATAGTATGTATATTTTCCATACATGCCCCTGCTTTTACACGTCCACATCTTTGGTCATAGTGTGTCTTCAGCTTTGAATGGTCTCTGTGTCCAAATCTTATCTGTCCTTCTGAAGGCTAGATCAGACACACACACACACACAATTTTCTTTGCGCCCTATACACCAGCTCTCCTGAACTACTTCTTGTCACCTAATTATGCTGTGTTCTCTGATGCCATTGTGCTTTTGCACACAAGTTCCTATTGCTTAGCGTATCCCTCCCTCTTATTTTCTATAACGAATGCTTTTACAGCTTCCTCAGGCAGACTTATGTGCTCCTTTTCGTTATACTCCCATTGTCCCCTTTTCTTATTTCTGCTAAGGCACTGATTGCATTTTATTGTCATTGTTTGCATATCTGTCTGTCCATGAGACTTTGTTTCTTGAGAGCGGGAGTCACTGCACTGCTGTCATTTTCAAAGTTTATCCTCAGCCAAGCCCAAGTATCTGGCCTAAATAAATAATTTGTGGGATGAATAAACTGAATCTGTGTTAAAGATTTGGGAGTCGTATATTTCTTCTGTAATTTCTCTTTACAGTAGAATGTGGAGATAATGACTTCTTGGGGATGAAGCAAATCTGAATACCAGAGATGAGCTTGGGTTAGACTCCAGACAGACTTGGGCATATTAAATATTTGCTTGACTCACTGATAGAAATAGTTTTGTTTTTTCATCCTGTGCAAGGTACATAGCTTTAGAATTGTTACATTAAGAGCTGTTTCTGATTAGAAATGTTGATTTATATTTGCTTGCATTTGTGTATACTTGTGTTCTAAGAGTATCAAAGCGTCTAAGACTGCTTCAGCTGCTTTCTAGCCAAAATGTAACGGTGGTAACTGATGACTAATTTGTAAACAATCTTAATGTGATGATAAAATAACTTTTTCCTTTTCCTATTAGATGTTGATCATCTTTCTGAAGTAGAATCTCCATGGCCTGAACATTTTCTGAAAATCATTCTGTGCAAAATATCTGTTTAATAACAAGATAACCACATCAAGATGGTTGGAAAACTGAAGCAGAACTTACTATTGGCATGTCTGGTGATTAGTTCTGTGACTGTGTTTTACTTGGGCCAACATGCTATGGAATGCCATCACCGAATAGAGGAACGTAGCCAGCCCCTCAGATTGGAGATCGCAAAGACCACTGTGCGAACTGGCTTGGACATCAAAGCCAACAAAACCTTTGCCTATCACAAAGATATGCCTTTAATATTTATTGGAGGTGTGCCTCGGAGTGGAACCACACTCATGAGGGCCATGCTGGATGCACACCCTGATATTCGTTGTGGAGAGGAAACCAGGGTCATTCCTCGAATCCTGGCCCTGAAGCAGATGTGGTCACGGTCGAGTAAAGAGAAAATACGCTTGGATGAGGCTGGTGTCACCGATGAAGTGCTGGATTCTGCCATGCAAGCCTTCTTACTAGAAATCATAGTTAAACATGGGGAGCCAGCCCCTTATTTATGTAATAAAGATCCTTTTGCCCTGAAATCTTTAACTTACCTTGCTAGGTTATTCCCCAATGCCAAATTTCTCCTGATGGTCCGAGATGGTCGGGCATCAGTACATTCAATGATTTCTCGAAAAGTTACTATAGCTGGGTTTGACCTGAACAGCTATAGAGACTGTTTAACCAAGTGGAATCGTGCCATAGAGACCATGTATAACCAATGTATGGAGGTTGGCTATAACAAATGCATGTTAGTTCACTACGAACAGCTTGTCTTACATCCCGAACGGTGGATGAGAACACTCTTAAAGTTCCTCCATATTCCGTGGAACCACTCAGTATTGCACCATGAAGAGATGATTGGGAAAGTTGGGGGAGTATCTCTGTCAAAGTGAGTAAATGTTATGTTTTTTATTTTAACTCTGTATTCAGCTAATAAAAATGTGTGTGTGTGTGTGTGTGTGTGTGTGTGTAAACTACAGAACGTTTTTGGAACAGACATAGCTTCATTGATGAGTTTTTTAAAACTTCTCTAGGAACTTCATTATAGACACTTTCATTTATTTAATTCATTTGTTAATTTATGAATTGTAGTCCTTTTTATTTATTTGTTGGAGGCAAACCCAGTTTATGCAATGAAAGGCCTTTTTCATGGACCTCAGGCTTTAATGTCCATCATTCATTTTTAGTGGCTTCTCATTTCTGATTTCTAAATATTTTTGTTAGTAAGAATAATTGACTTTTGTGTAGATTAAGGTTAATACAAGGAAAAGCATCTACCATATCAGTGAGCATGTAGTGAATTCCAAGCTTTTAGGAATGTTTAGTGATAGAGAAAAATAAAGGCTAAAATTACCTAACCCAATCCCTTCATTTTATAGGTAGGAGGACTGAGTCAGAAAGATCAAAATGGTTTACTCAAATTTAGATGGCAAGGTCAGAATTAGAATCCATGCCTTGTCCTCAATGGGCTAGTACTTTTTTTCATGGCATGTTTTTACATGTAGTGCTGCTTTTGCCATCTGATGGATATCTCTTGATTTTTACAAAAGGCTCGAGAATCTCTGAAATTTGGAAGCTTAATCCATAATCCATACAAGAAGTTTCTTGGATTCAAATACTTCTAAAACCATTGCATTTTTCTTCCTTTCTTATATAGTGATGACTAGGGTGTCCTGATTTGAGGTGACAGCCTGACCTGATGACTTATATACCTAGAACGAAGATACAAAAATGGGAACTACTGTTAAATTCAGGTAGCATCTCCTCCTCATGAAGAAAAATTGGCTATAACTAAATTTTATTTTATTTTTTATCTTTTTCCATTTATAAAAGAAATGCATACCTCCTGTAAGAAAAAGAAAAAGCAGTGTACTTTCCTTGGGTGCCCTGCTTCCCTTTACCAAGGAATATCTTCTTGATTTTTTTTTCATTGTGTAGAACTTGTTGATGTTGATTCCTCACGTAGACAATTGGAAAGGAACAGCCATCTTTCTGCACCTAGCTTCAGTTATTGATTATAAATTATTAGGTATTATCATTCCAGTGGCTCTAGGTTATTTTTATTGGTTCAAAGAGAATTATAGGCATGTTTTTGAACTTCATATAAATGCACTCATGCCTATTATTTTGTGCCTGGCTTCTTTCATTTGACATTAGATTCATCCATAATATTGTACGTAGCAGTAGTTCATTCTTTTTCATTGCTGTGTAACATTCCAATATGTACATTTAACAGAATTTATCCATTGTTCCATTGATGGGCATTTGGTGTTTCCCGTTTTGGGCTATTATGGGTAAAGTTGCTAGAACATTCTTGTACATTACTTTTGGTGGACATAGGTGTTAATTTCTCTTGGGTATATACCAAGGAATAGAATCACTGAATCATAAGATATATCTGTCTATATCTTTAACAGATACTTCCTGTTTTCCAAACTGCGTCATTCTTGTATGGCTATACTATACATGAATGTGTTCTAGTTGCTTCATATCTTTGCGAACACTTGGTATTATCAGTCCTTTTAATTTTAGTGAGGTACTAAACTTCAAACAAAATATTTTTTTAAACTTCAAAACAAAATAAAAATAACAATTGAAGTCCTTTTTGAAACAAAATCTTCCCCCAGAATTCCAGTATAAAACAGATGAGAGCAGAGCTGCTTTGGTTGAGGCAGATCTAATCCAGACTGTATTGCCTCTTTGAAGACTGAGTCCTTGCTTTCAAAAAGAGCTAATTGGGGGATAAGGCAGAAACAAAAAATTATTCTAGGGCCGGCCCTGTGGCTTAGCGGTTAAGTGCGCATGCTCCGCTGCTGGCAGCCTGGGTTCGGATCCTGGGCGCACACCGACGCACCACTTCTCCAGCCGTGCTGAGGCTGCGTCCCACATACAGCAACTAGAAGGAAGTGCAACTATGACATACAACTATCTACTGGGGCTTTGGGGAAAAAAAAAGGAGGAGGATTGGCAATAGATGTTAGGTCAGAGCGGGTCTTCCTCAGCAAAAAGAGGAGCATTAGCATGGATGTTAGCTCAGGGCTGATCTTCCTCACAAAAAAAAAAAAATCTCCATTTTGTAGATGAAGAACTATACCTTTCAGAGAGGTTGGGGAGCTGGTCCTCAGTCCCACAGTAGGAACATGGTAGAGCTAGGATATAGGCCTATGTCTTTCTGTCTTTAGAACCTATGCTCTTAACCCCTACATTGTATTTACCTTACAGGGCTTATGAATATTAAATAAAATAATGTGTGAAAGTGGCTAAACTTAGGCTTTAGAGTCAGACATACATAGGTTCAAATCCCAGCTCTATCCTTTATTAGTTGTATGACCTTGGGTGAGTTACTTGATTTTCCCTATTAATTACCTCATCCTCCCCCTTAGTTTTTTTAACTTGGAAATGGGGATGGTAATAATATCCATTAGGAATGATAATAGTATCTACTTATAGGGTTGCTGTGAGGATTAAATTAGAATGACTATAAAGCCTTAGCCCAGTGCCTGGCATTAGTAAGTGGTCAAATATGTATTATGTTTATTATTATTATTAGGATGATAATAATAGTACCCATTGGGGATGGTGATAATAGTATTTACTTCATAGAGTTGTTGTGAGGATTAAATTAAAATTACTGTAAAGCCCTTAGCATAGCACCTGGCATTAATGGTACTTATTTTATTAGTATATTATTTTTATTATTATTATTATTAAATGCTTATGCTCTGTCCAAAAGAAAAATAATGAGTGTAAAACACCTAGCACAGTACCAACACATTCTCCTATAAGCTTATTCAGAGTAGAGATGGGCTTAACTCATGAAATGTTTGTCTAACTGATGAAGCAAAATGGACAAAGTGATTTGAATAGCTCTGGGAGAGAAACTGACATAGCAGGTTGGGAATTTTAGCATTACAATACCCATATTTGAAACTACCTGATGGTGATCCCTGACTTTTCATTGTCATGTTTTTCACATTTTTGTTTGTTTAATTTGCCTGTTGGTGAATTTGCCTGTTGGAGAACTTTACATAAACAGGATCATAGTCCGTTTTTTTCTGTTTTTTATCTTTTTGTTTCTTTTTTTGTGCTAAACATTATCTTGAGATTTATTATTTGTTTTGAGGTGTATAGCTATCATCAATTTGTGTGTTTTTTTGCCACAATACTATACTATGGTATAATACAGTTTATTTATATATTTATACTATTGATGAACATTTGGGTTGTTTTTGGTTTGGGGCTATGTACATTTAAGGTGTCCCCTTCAAGAGTTTCTCTAAGATACACACTTAGGAAAAGAATTACTGAATCATGGGGGATATGCATATTCATCTTCTGTAGGTAATGCCAAATTATTTTCCAAAGAGTTTGCAATAGTTTACACTGCTACCATCAGAGTATAAAAATTCCCAAGGATCCATATCCTTACTAGCCTGGTTTTTTTTTTTCACTATTAATATTTTGTTTATTTCCAATTATATATATATATATTTTTTAAATATATATGTACAGCCATATCAAATATTTACATATAAAATTGAAATCATTTAGTATACAGAACTACAACTCATTTACAGCCTCCTTATTTAATTTAACTGCATAGTACAACCTGGCTTATTACTTTTTTTTCTGAGGAGGATTGGCCTTGAGCTAACATCTGTTGCCAGTCTTCCTCTTTTTCTTTTTTTGCTTGAGGAAGATTAGCCCTGAGCTAACATCTGTGCTAGTCTTCCTCTACTTTGTATGTGGGTCGCCGCCACAGCATGGCTGATGAGTAGTGTAGGTCCACACCCAGGATCCGAACCTGAGAACCAAGGCTGCTGAAGCGGGGTGTGCTGAACTTAACCACTACGCCACGGGGCTGGCCCCTGCCTGGCTTTTTATTTTTCCAATTGGGTAAGAGTAAATGGTACCTCATTGTGGTTTTAATTTGTAATTCTCTGGTTAATGAGTTTGAGCACCTTATATTTTCATTGGCCATTTGTGGTTCCCTTCTGTGAAATGCCTGTTTTTTTTCGTTTTTTTTTTTTGGTGAGGGAGATTAGCCATGAGCTAACATCCGATGCCAATCTTCCTCTTTTTGCTGAGGAAGATTGGCCCTGAGCTAACATCTGTGCCCGTCGTCTTCTATTTTGTATGTGGGACACTGCCACAGCGTGGCTTGATGAGCAGTACGTAGGTCTGCACCCGGGATCTCAACCTGCGAACCCTGGGCTGCTGAAGCAGAGTGTGCGAACTTACCACTGTGCCATTGGGCCAGGCCCAAAGTTTGTCTTTTTGATAGCCTTTATCTGATATACATAGAAGTTACAAATTGCTTCTCTCAGTAGCTTGTCTTTTAACTTTCTTTATAATCTTTTTTGATGAATGTAGGTTTTAAAGTTGTTGCATTTATCAGTCTTTTCCTTTATGGTTTGAACTTTTTGTGTTTTGTAAAGAAAGCCTTCCTTATCCTAAGGTCATAAAAATAGTCTCCTATATTTTTTTCAAAAACTTAAAAATTTTTTCTTTCACATTAATCAATCTGGAATTTATTAATAAATGTGGAATTTATTTTTTGTGTAAGAGGTACAGATCCACTTTCAGTTTTTTTCCATGTAGATGACCAGCTTCCCAGAACTATTTATGAAACTCCCTTAGTGACATACAGTACTAGCTAGATTAAATATTAAGTTTCCAAATATACATTATTCTGTTAGTGTATCTCTCTCTTCAATTCCAGTCTATTTTAATTACTATAGTTTTACAAAATATCTTAATATCTAGTAGGGCAAGCTCCCTGCTTAGTTCTTCTCTAGGAATGTCTTGGCTATTTTCAGCCCTTTGTTATTCTATATAAATCATGCTTAAATTTACATTGAATCTGTAGATAATTTTGAGAAAAGTAGCCATCATTATGATATTAAGCCTTCCTATCCATAACATAGTATGCCTCTCCATTTATTTAGGTCTTCAGTGTCTTTTGATGATATTTTATAATGTTATTCATAAAAGTATTGTACTTCTTTTGATTAATTCATTATTAAGTATCTTTTTTTTTTGGAGAGGAAGGTTAGCCCTGAGCAAATATCTGTTACCAATCCTCCTCTTTTTTGCTGAGGAAGATTGGCCCTGGGCTAACATCGTGCCTATCTTCCTCTACTTTATATGTGGGACGCCTGCCACAGCACGGCTCAATAAGTGGTGTGTAGGTCTGCACCCAGGATCTGAACCCACAAGCCCCGGGCCGCCAAAGTGGAGCATGCGAACCTAACCATTATGCCACCAGGTTGCCTCCCTTAAGTACCTTCTTTTTTGTTGTTAATGTAAATAATGTGTGTTGTTTTTAAATTTTCTGTTAGTCTCTCTTGTATAGAGATGCAAATGAGCTTTTGTATATTTATATCCTGCAGCTTTCCTAATATTTTTTGGTTTTGCCTAGATTAGGACTTTTAATAATAGCAAGAAACCTTGTTTTAAAGCAGTGGTTCTCAACTGGGGCCACTTGCTCCCTGGGGGAACATTTGGCAATGTCTGGAAATATTTTTGGTTGTCACAGCGGTGGGGTGGTGGCACTATTGGCATCTAATGAGTAGAGACCAGGGATGCTGCTAAATATCCTACAATGCACAGGACAACTGCCGCAGCAAAGAATTGATGTAGTCCAAAATGTCAGTAGTGTCAAGGTTGAGAAACCTTAAAATAAGGGTTTTTTTTTAATTGCGAAAAATTTCAAATACAAAAATAGGATGGTATACAGAACCCCCATGTATGACCACCAACAATTATCAACATAGGCCAACATTGTTTCATTTATCTCTCTCTCTTCCCCTACTTCTGAATTATTTTAAAGCAAATCCAAGATATCATATTATCCCATTTTTTAAAAAAAATAAATGAATCATTTATTTCATTAGAAGTAGACATCAATAGTTTTAAATCAGGCATTTACAAAAAAAAATTCTGATTGTAATCCTTAGGCTTCTTTTCCCTAATAAAGTACTTTATTTTATGTTATTATTTCCTGCGAAGACATACTCAATGAGTAAAATGGTTACGATTCTGGTTTCTTAGTCAGATGGTCCTGGGTTTGAATCCCAGCTCTGCCACTTACAAGCAGAGTGAACCTAGACAAGTCACTTCATTGCTTTGAGTCTTGGTTTGTTTCTCATTTGAAAGGTTGCGTTTAAGAAAGAAAATCTGGAGCCATTCTTATGAAGGATACAGATGAACAGCCAGATGAAGAAGTACATAGGGGGCAGCGTCCAGAAGGGTCCCAAGGGTGGGAGCTTCTGGCCCCATGATACTAGGGTGCTCTACCTTCGTGGCATGTGGATATGTTCACTGACTCAGAGGCTCCTCGAAATGTAGTGACTTAAAACAGCAAACAGATATTGTATCATAGTTTACTGTGAACCAGCAATATAAGCGTGGCTTAGCTGAGTCTTCTGGCTCAGAATCTCTCAGAAGGCTGCAATCAAAGCTTAAGTGGTAAGGGACTTTTTTCCCAGCTTATGTGGTTTTTGGCAGGATTCAGTTCCTCATGGGCGTTGGATGGAAGACCTCACTTCTTGCCATGAAGCTTTCTCTATTTGGCTACTCACAACATGGCAGCTGACTTCATCAGAGCAAATAAATGAGAAGAGCCAGAGAAAATGAACAAGACAAAAGTCACATCTTTTGTAACCCAATTTTGGAAGTGACATCCTGTCACTTGCTTCCACATTTTTTTGTGTGTGTGTGAGGAAGATCGGCCCTGAGCTAACATCTGCCACTCCTCCTCTTTTTGCTGAGGAAGACTGACCCTGGGCTAACATCATACCCATCTTCCTCCACTTTATATGGGACGCCACCACAGCACGGCTTGACAAGCGGTGCATCGGTGCGCGCCCGGGATCCGAACCGCCGAACCCTGGGCTACCGCAGCAGAGCGCACACACTTAACCGCTTGCGCCACTGGGCCGGCCCTGCTTCCACATTTTTTAGAAGCAAGTCCGTAGGTCCAGCCACGATCAAGGGGAGGATATTACACAAAAGAATACCGGGGCGGTGGGACTCATCAATACCACTTTAGAAGCAGCCTACCAGTCTGCCCTCTAGCTGCTAGTGACTCATTTTCCTGGCATATGCAAAATACATTTCCTCCCTTCCCAGGTCCTCTCTAACCCAATTACAAGCTCAAAGTCTAGCATTTTGCCATCTAAATCAGATCTAGTTGTGGATGAGGTTCCTGGGTGTAGTTCCTTAAATACAGGTCCTTGAGTACAATTGCTCTTCATCTGAAGATCTGTGACACTAACGATACAAGTTATATCCCCACGCCAACCCTCCCAGTATACAATAATGGAACAGGCATAGGGTAATTCCTGTTTAAAATGGGGCAAAATAGGAAGCACAAAGGTTTCCCTGGTCCATATCAATTCTGAAATCCATCTGGGAAAATGTTAGACATTCTTTGATTAGGTCTCCAATAGAAATTCTAGGAATTATTCTCCACGTCTCTCAGCTCTGCCCCCTGGGCTGAGTGATCCTTCCTTTTTCATGAAAGATAGCACATGTTTTGTAGCTATGTGGTTTTATCAGTCTACTTCCTGCCAGAATAATTTTGGGAATCCAGTGCATCTTTTCATTTTGTACTATATCTGTCCATTTCAGTCCAAGTTGGCAGTGTCGCTGCTGATACTTTTCTCAAAAACGTATGGGTTGTCTGTAAATCTCATTGGGGTTCATTCCGTTGGATAACAGTTATACCCTCAGATCTCTTTGAGATAAATCCTTCTTTGCTTTGGGCTCCTGCTGAGATGGCTGAGGGACAATGTGCTTAAGCTTCCTGGAGGCCGTAATTGAACAATAAGTTCAGTTGAGAGGACCCATGAGGCACAACCTTGTTTGTTTAAAGTCCTCTTTGTGTTACAGAATTATTCGGAACCATTTTAGAAGCAGCCTACCACAGAGGTTAAATTTTATCTAATTGAAGTAATTATATGACCTTTTTTTCTCCTTTAATCTACTAACGTAATAAGTCACATTAATAGATTTTCTAACGTTGATTTAACCTTGAATTTCTGGGAAAAACCTCCAACTTGATCATGATTTATCAACTGATAATTAGTGCTGGATTTGATATTGCTAACTTTGGGTTTAGGATTTTTTTTTAATTATTGATGTTTTAATAGTTTGTAACATTGTGAAATTTTGGGTTGTACATTTTTGTTTGTCCATCACCATATATATGTCTCCCTTCACCCCTTGTGCCCACCCCACTACCCCCATTGCCCCTGGTAACCACAATACAGTTTTCTCTGTCTATGTGTTGGTTTATAGTCCACATATGAGTGAGATCATACAGTGTTTGTCTTTCTCTTTCTGGCTTATTTCACTTAACATAATACCCTCCAGGCCCATCCATGTTGTTGCAAATGGGACGATTTTGTCTTTTTATATGGCTGTGTAGTATTCCATTGTATATATATACCACATCTTCTTGATCCAGTCATCAAGGGACACTTAGGTTGCTTCCACTTCTTGGGTATAGTGAATAAATGCTGCAGTGAACATAGGGGTGCGTAAGCCTCTTTGGATTGTTGATTTCAGGTTCGTCGGATAGATTCCCAGTAGTGGGATAGCTGGATCATAGGAATTTTTAATTCTTTGAGGAATCTCCGTACTGTTTTCCATAGAGTCTGCACCAGTTTGCATTCCCACCAACTGTGGACGAGGGTTCCTGTTTCTCCACATCCTCTCCAACATTTGTTGTTTTTTGTCTTGGTGATTATAGCCATTCTAACGGGCGTGAGGTGATATCTTAGTGTTGTTTTGATTTGCATTTCCCTGGTGATTAGTGATGTTGAACATCTTTTCATAAACCTATTTGGCCATCTGTATATCTTTGGAGAAGTGTCTGTTCATTTCCTCTGCCCATTTGTTGGTCGGGTTGTTTGTTTTTTTTGTTGTTCAGTTGTGTGAGTTCTTTATGTATGATGGAGATGAACCCCTTGTCAGATGTATGTTTTGCAAATATTCTCTCCCAGCTGGTGGGTTGTCTGTTCATCTTGATTCTGGTTTCGTTTGTCTTGTAGAAGCTCTTTAATCTGATAAAGTCCCACTTATTTTTTCTTTAGTTTCCCTAGTCTGGGTAGGCATGTCATCCGAAAAGATTCTTTTATGACCAATGTCAAATAGTGTGTTGCCTATATTTTCTTCTATGAGTTTTATAGTTTCAGGTCTCACCTTCAGGTCTTTGATCCATTTTGAGTTAATTTTTGTGAATGGCAATAGCACATGGTCCACTTTCATTCTTTTGCGTGTGGCTGTCCAGTTTTCCCAACACCATTTATTGAAGAGACTTACCTTTCTCCATTGTATGTTCTTAGTTCCTTTGTTGAAAATTAGCTGTCCGTATATGTGTGGTTTTATTTCTGGGCTTTCAATTCTGTTCCATTGATCTGTGTGTCTGTTTTTGTACCAGTATCATCCTGTTTTGATTACTGTTACTTTGTAGTATGTTTTGAAGTCAGGGATTGTGATGCCTCCAGCTTTGTTCTTTTTTCTTAGGATTGCTTTAGCTGTTCGGGATCTTTTGTTGCCCCATATGAATTTTAGTATTCTTTTTTCTATTTCCGTGAAGAATATAATTGGGATTCTGATTGGGATTGCATTGAATCTGTAGATTGCTTTAGGTAAGATAGACATTTTAACTATGTTAACTCTTCCAATCCATGTGCATGGGATGTCTTTTGGTTTAGGATTTTTATATCTATTTCATGAGTGATATTAACCTGTAATTTAAATTTTTCTTATAACCTATGTCTGGTTTTGTTATATGGTTATTTTAGCCTTACAAATTACTTGAGAGTGTTTCCTCCTATTCTGTGCAGCTTTTGATTGTCTTTTCCCTCAATATTGGATCACATTTTCTTGTTTCTCTGTATTTGATTAATTTTTGAAGTTATGTTTTGAGTCTCTGAGTCCTGTTAGAATCCTCTGGAGAATGATGATTTTTTTTTTTTGTTTTCGTAGGCAATCAAGCTGGTTAGGTTCTGAACCACAGGGTGGGCTCACCTTCTGTGAAGAGTATTTCCAGTGTCAGTTTAGTTTTTAGACTTTGCTACTTGGGGTCTTTCTCACCCGCTTATGAGTTTGGAGCTTTGGTGGCAGTTTACTTTATACTTTAATTCTCACAGCCTTTGCTGTGTTTCCTTAAGTCTCTCCCAAGTGTGAGCTGGAAGTTGTGCTGATTCATGTGCAAAATTATGGGAAACTTTCTCTGGCTCTTTCTTTCCGTGGTTTACCCCAACATTCCCTGGCTCCCAGTGGCTACTTTTCTGGTTATTCTGGCCAGAATTATGGGTTTCTCTCACAGTTTTAGCTGCCTGCACTGTTGCTGTGCATTTCTGCATGACTGGTACCACCATTAGGGCAAAGAGGTGACAGAAAACTGTCAAAAATAACAGTTTTATAGTCTTTAGACCCCAGTGGTCCGTTTTCCCAATTCTTTTTTGCCTGAAAGATGGGGTTTTGCTCAGTTTTTGCTGCTCGCGTTTGTTTGTGGTATGGATTCTTATTTTATTCTAAGGATTTGTTTTTATTGATGTCATAATAGTTTATAACATTGTGAAATTTTGGTTGTACGTTACTATTTGTCAGTCACCATATACATGCCTCCCTTCACCCCTTGTGCCAAGCCCCCACCCCCCTTGCCCCTGGTAAACCACCATACAGTTCTCTCTGTCCGTGTGTTGGTTTATATTCCACGTATGAGTGAAATCATGCAGTGTTCATCTTGCTCTCTCTGGATTATTTCAGTTAACATAATACCCTCTAGGTCCATCCATGTTTTTGCAAATGGGACAATTTTGTCTTTTTTTATGGCTGAGTAGTATTCCATTGTGTGTATATTTTCTTGATCTAATCATCAATCGAGGGACCTTGGGTTGCTTCCGCTTCATGGCTATAGTGAATAATGCTGCAGTGAACATAGGGGTGCATAAACCTGTTTGGATTGTTGATTTCAAGTTCATTGGATAGATTCCCATTAGTGAAGTAGTTGGATCATAGGATATTTCTATTTTTAATTTTTTTGAGGAATCTCCATACTGTTTTCCATAGAGGCTGTGCCAGTTTGCATTTCCACCAGCAGTGAATGGGGGTTCCCATTTCTCCACATCCTCTCCAACATTTGTTGTTTTTTTGTCTTGGTGATTATAGCCATTCTGACGGGTGTAAGGTGATAGCTTAGTGTTGTTTTGATTTGCATTTCCCTGATGATTAGTGATGTTGAACATCTTTTCATAAACCTATTGGCCATCTGTATATCTTCTTTGGAGAAGTGTCTGTTCATTTCCTCTGCCTATTTTTTGATTGGGTTGTTTTTTTGTTGTTGTTCAGTTGTGTGAGTTCTTTATATATTATGGAGATTAATCCCTTGTCGGATATATGATTTGCAAATATTTTCTCCCATCTGGTGGGTTGTCTATTCATTTGATCCTGGTTTCATTTACCTTGTAGAAGCTCTTTAATCTGATAAAGTCCCACTTGTTTATTTTTCTTTAGTTTCCCTTGTCCGAGTAGACATGGCATCCGAAAAGATTCCTTTATGACCAATATAAAATAGTGTATTGCCTATATTTTCTTCTAGGAACTTTATAGTTTCGGGTCTCACCTTCAGGTCTTTGATCCATTTTGAGTTAATTTTTGTGAATGGCGATAGCAGATGGTCCACTTTCATTCTTTTGCATGTGGCTGTCCAGTTTTCCCAGCACCATTTATTGAAGAGACTTTCCTTTCTCCATTGTATGTTCTTAGCACCTTTGTTGAAAATTAGCTGTCCGTGTATGTGTGGTTGTATTTCTGGGCTTTCAATTCTTTTTTTTTTTTTTTTTCTCTCTATGTGTTTGTTTATTGTTGTTATTATGTACTACTTAATGAAGGAAATCATACGGTATTTGACCTTCTCCCTCTGACTTATTTCACTTTGCATAATACCCTCAATGTCCATCCATGTTGTCACAAATGGCTGGATTTCATCATTTCTTATGGCTGAGTAGTATTCCATTTTGTAAATAGACCACATCTTCTTTATCCATTTGTCCCTTGATGGGCACTTAGGTTGCTTCCAAGTCTTGTCTATTGTGAATAACGCTGCAGTGAACACAGGGGTTCATGTATCTTTACGCATTGGTGCTTTCAAGTTCTTTGGATAAATACCCAGCAGTGGAATAGATGGATCATATGGTAGTTCTATCCTTGATTTTTTGAGGAATCTCCATACTGTTTTCCATAGTGGCTGCACCAGTTTGCACTCCCACCAGCAGTGTATGAGAGTTCCCTTCTCTCCACATCCTCTCCAACACATATTGTTTCCTGTCTTGTTAATTATAGCCATTCTGACGGGCGTGAGGTGATATCTCATTGTAGTTTTGATTTGCATTTCCCTCATAGTTAAAGATTTTGAACATCTTTTCATGTGTCTGTTGGCCATCTGTATATCTGCTTTGGAGAAATGTCTGTTCAGGTCTTCTGCCCGTTTTTTAATTGGATTGTTAGTTTTTTTGTTCTTGAGATGAATCAGTTCTTTGTATATTTTGGAGATTAAGCCCTTATCAGATGTATGGTTTGCAAATATCTTCTCCCAATTGTTAGGTTGTCTTTTCGTTTTGTTGATGGTTTCCTTTGCTGTGCAGAAGCTTTTTAGTTTGATGTAGTCCCATTTGTTTATTTTTTCTGTTGTTTCTCTTGCCCGGTCAGACATGGTGCTTGAAAATATGTTGCTAAGACCGATGTCGAAGAGCGTACTGCCTATGTTTTCTTCTAGAAGTTTCATAGTTTCAGGTCTTACATTCAAGTCTTTAATCCATTTGGAGTTAATTTTTGTGTATGGTGTAAGGTAAGGGTCTACTTTCATTTTTTTTGCATGTGGCTGTCCAGTTTTCCCAACACCCTTTATTGAAGAGACTTTCTTTTCTCCATTGTATGTTCTTGGCTCCTTTGTCAAAGATTAGCTGTCCATAGATGTCTGGGTTTATTTCTGGGCTTTTGATTCTATTCCATTGATCTGTGTGTCTGTTTTTGTGCCAGTATCATGCTGTTTTGGTTACTATAGCTTTGTAGTATATTTTGAAATCAGGGAGTGTGATACCTCCAGCTTTGTTCTTTTTTCTCAGGATTCCTTTACTTATTCGGGGTCTTGTTGTTGTTCCACATAAATTTTAGGATTCTTTGTTCTATTTCTGTGAAAAATGTTGAAACTTTGATAGGGATTGCATTGAATCTATAGATTGCTTTAGGAAGTATGGACATCTTAACTATGTTAATTCTTCCAATCCAAGAGCATGGAATATCTTTCCATTTCTTCGTGTCTTCTTCAGTTTCTTTCAGCAATGTTTTATAGTTTTCAGTGTACAGCTCTTTCACCTCTTTGGTTAAGTTTATTCCTAGGTATTTTATTCTTTTCGTTGCAATTGTAAATGGGATGGTATTCTTAATTTCTCTTTCTGCTACTTCGTTGTTAGTGTATAGAAATGCAACCGATTTTTGTATGTTGATTTTGTATCCTGCAACTTTACCATATTCGTTTATTACTTCTGAAAGTTTTCTGGTGGATTCTTTAGGGTTTTCTATATATAAAATCATGTCATCTGCAAATAGTGACAGTTTCACTTTACCTTTCCAATTTGGATCCCTTTTATTTCTTTCTCTTGCCTGATTGCTCTGGCTAGGACTTCCAGTACTATGTTAAATAGGAGTGGTGACAGTGTGCATCCTTGTCTGGTTCCTGTTCTTAGAGGGATAGGTTTCAGTTTTTCACCATTGAGGATGATATTAGCTGTGGGTTTCTCATATATGGTCTTTATTATGTTGAGGTACTTTCCTTCTATACCCATTTTATTCAGAGTTTTTATCATAAATGGATGCTCTATCTTGTCAAATGCTTTCTCTGCATCTATTGAATTTTGATCATGTGATTTTTATTCTTCATTTTATTAATGTGGTGTATCATGTTGATTGATTTGCGAATGTTAAACCATCCCTGCATACCTGGAATAAATCCCACTTGATCATGGTGTATAATCTTTTTAACGTATTGTTGTATGTGATTTGCTAGTATTTTGTTGAGGATTTTTGCATCGATGTTCATCAGTGATATTGGCCTGTAGTTTTCTTTTTTTGTGTTGTCCTTGTCTGGTTTTGGTATCAGGGTAATGTCGGCTTCATAGAATGAGTTAGGGAGCTTCCCCCCCTCCTCAATTTTTTGGAAGAGTTTGAGAAGGATAGGTATTAAGTCTTCTTTGAATGTTTTTTTTTTTTTTTTTTTTTTTTTATTTTTCCCCCAAAGCCACAGTAGATAGTTGTATGTCATAGCCGCACATCCCTCCAGTTGCTGTACGTGGGACACAGCCTCAGCATGGCCGGAGAAGCAGTGCGTTGGTGCACGCCCGGCACCCGAACCCGGGCTGCCAGTAGCGGAGCGTGCGCACCCAACCACCAAGCCACGGGGCCGGCCCTCTTTGAATGTTTGGTAGAATTCACCAGGGAAGCGGTCTGGTCCTGGACTTTTAGTTTTGGGAAGGTTTTTGATTACTGTTTCGATCTCCTTACTGGTGATTGGTGTATTCAAATTCTCTACTTCTTCTTGATCCAGTTTTGGAAGGTTGTATCATTCTAAGATTTATCCATTTCTTCCAGATTGTCAAATTGGTTGGCAGATAGCTTTTCATAGTATTCTCTTATAATCTTGTATTTCTGAGGTGTCTGTTGTAATTTCTCCTCTTTCATTTCTGATTTTACTTATTTGTGCCTTCTCTCTTTTTTTCTTGGTGAGTCTAGCTAAAGGTTTGTCAATTTTGTTTATCTTTTCAAAGAACCAGCTCTTGGTTTTATTAATTTTTTCTATTGTTTTTTGGGTCTCTTTCATTTATTTCTGCTCTGATTTTTATTATTTCCTTTCTTCTACTGATTTTGGGCTTTGTTTGTTCTTCTTTTTGCAGTTCCTTTAGGTGCATTGTTAGATTGTTTATTTGAGATTTTTCTTGTTTGTTGAGATAGGCCTGTATTGCTATAAACTTCCCTCTTAGAAGCGCTTTTGCTGTATCCCATAAATTCTGGCATGTCATATTTTCATTTTCATTTGTCTCCAGGTATTTTTTTATTTTTTCTTTGATTTCTTCGTTGACCCAGTCGTTGTTCAGTAGCATTTTGTTTAATCTCCACGTATTTGTGGCTTTTCTGATTTTCTTCCTATAGTTGATTTCTAGTTTCATACCGTTGTAATCAGAAAAGATGCTTGGTATTATTTCAATCTTCTTAAATTTATGGAGACTTGTTTTGTGGCCTAATATGTGATCAATCCTGGAGAATGTTCCATGTGCATTTGAAAAGAACGTGTATTCTTTGGTTTTTGGATGGAATGCTCTGTATATATCTACTAGGTCCATCTGTTCTAGTGTATCATTTAAGGCCAATGTTTCCTTATTAATTTTCTGTTTGAATGATCTACCCGTTGGTGTAAGTGGAGTGTTGAAGTCCCCTACTATTATTGTGTTACTGTCTATTTCTGTTTTTATGTCTGTTAATAATTACTTTATATATTATGAGCACCTACATTGGGTACGTAGATATTTACAAGTTTTATATCCTCTTGTTGGATTGTTCCCTTGATTGTTATGTAATGCCTTTCTTTGTCTCTTTTTACAGTTTTTGTTTTAAAGTCTATTTTGTCTGATATGAGTACTGCCACCCCAGCTTTCTTTTCATTGCCATTTGCATGGAGTATCTTTTTCCATCCCTTCACTTTCAGTTTGTGAGTGTCTTTAGGTCTGAAGTGTATCTCTTGTATGCAGCATATATATGGGTCTTGTTTTTTTATCCAATCAGCCACCCAGTGCCTTTTAATTGGAGCATTTAGTCCATTGACGTTTAAAGTAACTATTGATAAGTATGTACTCACTGCCATTTTTTAACTTTTTTTTTTCTCAGTGTTTTAGTAGTCCTTCTCTGTTCCTTCCTCCTTCTGTACAGAATTGATGGTCTCTTTAGTTTGACCTCTGTCTGAAAGCTCTACTCTTTAACTCCCCTCCTCCCTCTTTTTATTTATTTATTTTTTTTATTGATGTTTTAATGGTTTCTAACATTGTGAAATTTTTGGGTTGTACATTTTTGTTTGTCCATCACCATATATATGACTCCCTTCACCCCCTGTGCCCACCCCCCCACCCCCCACCCCCACTGCCCCTGGTAACCACAGTCCAGTTTTCTCTGTCCATGTGTTGGTTTATATTCCACATATGAGTGAGATCATACAGTGTTTGTCTTTCTCTTTCTGGCTTATTTCACTTAACATAATACGCTCCAGGCCCATCCATGTTGTTGCAAATGGGACGATTTTGTCTTTTTTTATGGCTGAGTAGTATTCCATTGTATATATATACCACATTTTCCTAATCCAATCGTCAGTCGAGGGACACTTAGGTTGCTTCCACTTCTTGGCTATGGTGAATAATGCTGCAATGAACATAGGGGTGCATAAGCCTCTTTGGATTGTTGATTTCAGGTTCGTTGGATAGATTCCCAGTAGTGGGATGGCTGGATCATAGGGCATCTCTATTTTTAATTCTTTGAGGAATCTCCATACCGTTTTCCATAGAGGCTGCACCAATTTGCATTCCCACCAGCTGTGTATGAGGGTTCCTGTTTCTCCACATCCTCTCCAACATTTGTTGTTTTTTGTCTTGGTGATTATAGCCATTCTAACGGGCGTGAGGTGGTATCTTAGTGTTGTTTTGATTTGCATTTCCCTGATGATTAGTGATGTTGAGCATCTTTTCATGTGCCTATTGGCCATCTGTATATCTTCCTTGGAGAAGTGTCTGTTCATTTCCTCTGCCCATTTTTTGATCAGGTTGTTTGTTTTTTTGTTGTTCAGTTGTGTGAGTTCTTTATATATTATGGAGATCAACCCCTTGTCAGATGTATGTTTTGCAAATATTCTCTCCCAGCTGGTTGGTTGTCTGTTCATGTTGATTCTGGTTTCATTTGTCTTATAAAAGCTCTTTAATCTGATAAAGTCTCACTTGTTTATTTTTTCTTTAGTTTCCCTAGTCTGGGTAGGCATGTCATCCGAAAAGATTCCTTTAAAACCAATGTCAAATAGTGTGTTGCCTATATTTTCTTCTATGAGTTTTATAGTTTCAGGTCTCACCTTCAGGTCTTTGATCCATTTTGAGTTAATTTTTGTGAATGGCGATAGCAGATGGTCCACTTTCATTCTTTTGCATGTGGCTGTCCAGTTTTCCCAACACCATTTATTGAAGAGACTTTCCTTTCTCCATTGCATGTTCTTAGCACCTTTGTCGAAAATTAGCTGTCCGTATATGTGTGGTTTTATTTCTGGGCTTTCAATTCTGTTCCATTGATCTGTGTGTCTGTTTTTGTACCAGTACCATGCTGTTTTGATTACTATTGCTTTGTAGTATGTTTTGAAGTCAGGAATTGTGATGCCTCCTGCTTTGTTCTTTTGTCTTAGGATTTCTTTAGCTATTCGGGGTCTTTTGTTGCCCCATATAAATTTTAGTATTCTTTTTTCTATTTCTGTGAAGAATGTCATTGGGATTCTGATTGGGATTGCATTGAATCTGTAGATTGCTTTAGGTAATATAGACATTTTAACTATGTTTATTATTCCAATCCACGTGCATGGGATATCTTTCCATTTCTTTACGTCATCATGGATTTCTTTCAATAATGTCTTGTAGTTCTCGTTGTATAGGTCCTTCACCTCCTTGGTAAGATTTATTCCTAGGTATTTTATTCTTTTTGATGCAATTGTAAATGGTATTATCTTTTTGAGCTCTCTTTCTGTTAGTTCATTATTAGCATACAGAAATGCAACTGATTTTTGTGGATTGATTTTGTACCCTGCAACTTTGCTGTAGTTGTTGATTGTTTCTAATAGTTTTCCAACAGATTCTTTAGGGTTTTCTCTATATACAATCATGTCATCTGCAAATAGTGAGAGTTTCACTTCTTCGTTACCTATTTGGATTCCTTTTATTCCTTTTTCTTGCCTAATTGCTCTGGCCAAAACCTCCAGTACTATGTTGAACAGGAGTGGTGAGAGTGGGCAGCCCTGCCTCGTTCCTGTTCTCAGAGGAATGGCTTTCAGTCTTTCCCCGTTGAGTATGATGTTGGCTGTGGGTTTGTCATATATGGCCTTTATTATGTTGAGGTATTTTCCTTCTATTCCCATTTTATTGAGAGATTTTATCATAAATGGATGTTGGATCTTGTCAAATGCCTTCTCTGCATCTATTGAGATGATCATGTTGTTTTTATTCTTTGTTTTGTTGATGTGATGTATCACGTTGATTGATTTGCGGATGTTGAACCATCCCTGCGTCCCTGGTATAAATCCCACTTGATCATGGTGTATGATCTTTTTAATGTATTGTTGTATTCGGTTTGCCAATATTTTATTGAGGATTTTTGCATCAGTGTTCATCAGCGATATTGGCCTGTAATTTTCTTTCTTTGTATTGTCTTTGTCTGGTTTTGGTATCAGGGTGATGTTGGCCTCGTAGAATGATTTAGGAAGTGTTCCATCTTCCTCTATTTTTTGGAATAGTTTGAGAAGGATGGGTATTAAATCTTCTTCGAATGTTTGGTAAAATTCACTGGAGAAGCCATCTGGTCCTGGACTTTTATTTTTTGGGAGGTTTTTGATTACTATTTCAATCTCTTTACTTGTTATTGGTCTATTCGGATTCTCCATTTCTTCTTGGTTCAATTTTGGGAGGTTGTATAAGTCTAAGAATTTATCCATTTCTTCTAGATTGTCCAATTTGTTGGCATATAATTTCTCATAGTATTCTCTTATAATCCTCTGTATTTCCGTGGCATCTGTTGTAATTTCTCCTCTTTCATTTCTAATTTTATTTACTTGAGCCTTTTCTCTGTTTTTCTTAGTAAGCCTGGCTAAGGGTTTGTCGATTTTGTTTATCTTCTCGAAGAACCAACTCTTTGTTTCATTAATCCTTTCTACTGTTTTTTTGGTCTCAATTTCATTTATTTCTGCTCTGATTTTTATTATTTCTCTCCTTCTGCTGGCTTTGGGCTTTGCTCTTCTTTTTCTAGTTCTGTTAGGTGTAATTTAAGGTTGCCTATTAGGGCTTTTTCTTGTTTGTTAAGGTGGGCTTGTATCGCTATGAGTTTCCCTCTCAGGACCGCTTTTGCTGCATCCCATATGGTTTGATATGGCATGTTATCATTTTCATTTGTTTCCAGATAGTTTTTGATTTCTCCTTTAATTTCATCAATGATCCATTGGTTGTTCAGTAGCATGTTGTTTAATCTCCACATTTTTGTCACTTTCCCAGTTTTTTTTTCCTGGTTCATTTCCAGTTTCATAGCCTTATGGTCTGAAAAGATGCTTGTTATGATTTCAATCTTCTTAAATTTATTGAGGCTTGCTTTGTTTCCCAACATATGGTCTATCCTAGAGAATGTTCCATGTGCACTTGAGAAGAATGTGTAGTCAGCTGTTTTTGGATGGAGTGCTCTGTATGTGTCTACTGGGTCCATCTCATCCAGTTTTTCATTTAAGTCTACTATTTCTTTATTGACTTTTTGTCTGGATGACCTATCCATTGTTGTAAGTGGGGTGTTAAGATCCCCTACTATTATTGTGTTGTTGTTGATTTTTCCTTTTAGGTTTGTAATAAACAAACCTTTTAGGTTTGTTATGTACATTGGTGCTCCTATGTTGGGTGCATATATATTTATAAGTGATATGTCTTCTTGATGGAGTGTCCCTTTTATCATTATATATTTCCCTTCTTTGTCTTTCTTAACCTGTTTTATCTTGAAATCTACTTTGTCTGATATGAGTATGGCAACACCTGCTTTCTTTTGTTTGCCATTAGCTTGGAGTATTGTCTTCCATCCTTTCACTCTGAGCCTGTGCTTGTCTTTAGTGCTAAGATGTGTTTCCTGAAGGCAGCATATTGTTGGGTCTTGCTTTTTAATCCATCCTGCCACTCTGTATCTTTTGATTGGAGAGTTCAATCCATTTACATTTAGGGTAATTATTGATATATGAGGGCTTAATGTTGCTGTTTTGTCACTTATTTTCTGGTTCTTTTGCATTTCCTTTGTTTCTTGTCCCATTTGTTTTGGACTGCCAATTCAGTTTGGTTGTTCTGTCTTATGACTCTTCTAGTTTTCTCTTTGTTTATCATATGTGGTTTTGTTTTGATTATTTGTTTAGTGGTTACCTTGAGGTTTGGGCAAAAAATCTTGTGTATGAGATAGTCCATTATCTGATGGCCTTCTATTTCCTTATACTAAGTCAATTCAATCACTTTCCTCTTCCCCTTCTAAGTTATTCTTGTTATACCTTATTCTATCTTGTGTTGTGGCTGTGTGTTTACAGTGATGAGGTTAAATTTATTTTTGGTGAGTTTCTTCCTTTGATCTTTGAATTCAGTATTTAAGTGGTTGTTAACCTATTCCGGTAAAGATCTACTATTTTTCTGAGTTTGTCTACCTACTTTTCTCCTTGCTCCAAGCTTTGTGTTTCCTTTCTCTTCTTTTTTCAGGCCTGAGGGCCTTGTTGAGTATTTCTTGTAGTGGGGGTCTCGTGGCCATCAACTCCCTTAGCTTTTGTTTATCTGGGAGAGTTACTATTTCTCCATCATATTTGAAGGATATTTTTGCTGGATAGAGTATTCTTGGCTGAAAGTTTTTGTCTTTCAGTATTTTGAATATATCATTCCAGTCTCTTCTAGCCTGTAAAGTTTCTCTTGAGAAATCCGCTGAGAGCCTGATGGGAGTTCCTTTGTACGTTATTTTTTGTTTTTGTCTAGTTACCCTTAATATTGTTTCTTTGTTGTTGACCCTGGCCAGCCTTACCACTAGGTGTCGTGGTGAGGGCCTTTGTCTGTTAATATATATAGGTGTCCTGTTCGCTTCACTTACTGGTATTTCCTGCTCCTTCCCCAGATTTGGGAAATTCTCAGCTATTATTTCCTTGAATAGGCTCTCTGTCCCTCTTTCCCTCTCTTCTCCCTCAGGAATACCTATAATTCTTATGTTACATTTTCTAATAGAGTCAGATATTTCTCGGAGTCTTTCTTCATTTCTTTTTAGTCTTAGTTCTCTTTCCTCTTCCATCTGGAGTATATCTGTATTCCTATCCTCTAAAGTGCTAATTCTTTCCTCCATATTGTCAGCTCTGTTCTTTAAAGATTCCAGATTCTCCTTTATCTCCTCCATTGTGTTCTTCATCTCCATCAGCACTGATTGGTTTTTCTTTATGATTTCAATCTCTTTTGTGAAGAAACTCCTAATCTCATTGAATTGTTTGTCTGTGTTGTCTCGTATTTCCTTGAGTGTTTTTATGATAGCTATTTTGAAATCTCTGTCATTTAGTTTATGGATTTCTGTGTTTTCGGGGTTGATTTCTGGGTGCTTGTCATTTTGTTTCTGGTCTGGTGATTTCATATATTTTTGCATTGTGGTTCCTGTGTTGGTTTTGTTTTTCCTCATCCTGGATGTCTCTGGTTGCAATTTCCACCTGCCGCCACTGTCTGGTGGTAAAGGGCTGTGTAGTCTAAGCCCCCTGTGCTCTGCCCCGGCTTTTCTGCTGCGATCCGCAGTTTTGTTTTTTGTGTTTTGTTTTTTTCCCGCTGTGATCCACGGGTCTGGTCGTTTGATCAGGTCTGCCGCGGATCACTTGGTCTGGTCTGTCGCAGATCTCTTGGTCTGGTCTGCCACGGATCGCTAGGTCTGGTCTGGTCAGTTGAGCTGCAGGGTCCGGTTTGTGGGGAAGGGGGAGCTCTCTTTTGCCCTCTGGGTCCCTGATGTGGGAGGCTTCTCGTTTGCCCCTCTTTATCCGCTCTCTGGGATGCTCAGATGTTGATGGTAGCCCTGTGGCTCTTCTGAGTCCTCTGTGCGGGAGTTTCCCACTGGCTGAGAGAGCCCGAAGAGCTACGGTTTCCCCGCCGAGGGCCGCCCCTCCCCACTCTGGGAGCCGCGCGGACTGGGATCGCTGATCTGATGGGGAGGGAGAGGAGTTCTCCTTACCTCTCCCCACTTCCTCCGGGGGCCCAGCACGTTCCGCTCTCAGATGTGCGGCAGTGTGGATCTTTCCGCTCTAGCTTTTCACTGTCTGGGATTCCGTTGTTGGTCTGTGACTGTTCCTTCTGTTGTATCTCGTCGGGGGAAGAGTTCACGGGAAAGCTCACTCCGCCATGATGCTGACGTCACTTCTCCTTTTATGTTTTTGATATTATATCTAACCTCTTTTTGGTGCATTTGTATCCATTACCCTCTTATCATGGAAATAGGTAATTTTTCCTGTTTTTGGTCTTCTCTTTTCCCCTTAAATCAGTCCCTTTAACATTTCTTGTAGCGCTGGTTTCTTGGTGACAAACTCCTTTAATTTTTGCTTGTCTGGGAAATTTTTGATCTCTCCTTCCATTTTGAATGATAACCTTGCCGGGTAGAGTATTTTTGGCTGTAAGTTTTTTCCTTTTAGCACTTTTAATATATCATGCCATTCTCTTCTAGCCTGTAAGGTTTCTGCTGAGAAGTCAGCTGATAGCCTTATGGGGTTTCCTTTGTATGTAACTTGACTTTCTCTTGCAGCTTTTAGGATTTTCTCTTTATCTTTAATTCTGGACATTTTGATGACGATGTGTCTTGGTGTGGGCCTCTTTGGGTTTATCTTGTTTGGGGCTCTCTGTGCTTCCTACCTGGATGTCTGTTTCCTTCCTTAGATTAGGGAAGTTTTCATCTATTACTTCTTGAAATAGATTCTCTGCTCCTTTGTCTGTTCTATTGATCTGTGTGTCTGTTTTTGTACCAGTACCATGCTGTTTTGATTACTGTTACCTTGTAATATGTTTTGAAATCAGGGATTTTGATGCCTCCAACTTTGTTCTTTTTTCTTAGGATTGCTTTAGCTATTTGGGGTCTTTTGTTGCCCCATATGAATTTTTGAATTCTTTTTTCTATTTCCATGAAGAATGTCATTGGGATTCTGATTGGGATTGCATTGAATCTGTAGATTGCTTTAGGTAATATAGACATTTTAACTATGTTAATTCTTCCAGTCCATGTGCATGTGATATCTTTCCATTTCTTTATGTCATCATTGATTTCTTTCAATAATGTCTTATAGTTTTCATTGTATAGGTCTTTCACCTCCTTAGTAAGATTTATTCCTAGATATTTTATTCTTTTTGTTGTGACTGTAAATGGTATTATCTTTTTGACTTCTCTTTGTGTTAGTTTGTTATTAGCGTACAGAAATGCAACTGACTTTGTAGGTTGATTTTGTACCCTGCAACTTTGCTGTAGTTGTTGATTATCTCTAACAGTTTTCCAATGTATTCTTTAGGGTTTTCTACTTATAAAATCATGTCATCTGCAAAAAGTGAGAGTTTTACTTCTTCGTTGCTTATTTGGATTCCTTTTATTCCTTTTTCTTGCCTAATTGCTCTGGCCAAAACCTCGAGTACTATGTTGTGTAAGAGTGGTGAGAGTGAGCAGCCCTGTCTTGTTCCTGTTCTCACAGGAATGGCTTTCAGACTTTCCCCGTTGAGTATGATGTTGGCTGTGGGTTTGTCATTAATAGCCTTTATTATGTTGAGGAACTTTCCTTATATACCCATTTTGTTGAGAGTTTTTGTCATAAATGGATGTTGGATCTTGTCAAATGCTTTCTCTGCATCTACTGAGATGACCATGTGGTTTTTATTCCTCGTTTTGTTTATATGGTGTATCACGTTGATTGATTTGCAGATGTTGAACCATCCCTGTGTCCCTGGTATAAATCCCATTTGATCGTGGTGTATGATCTTTTTAATGTATTGCTCTATTCGATTTGCCAATATTTTGTTGAGGATTTTTGCATCTATGTTCATCAGTGATATTGGCCTGTAATTTTCCTTTTTTATATTGTCTTTGTCTGGTTTTGATATCAGGGTGATGTTGGCCTCGTAGCGTGAGTTAGGAAGTGTTCCATCTTCTTCTATTTTTTGAAATAGTTTGAGAAGGATGGGTATTAAATCTTCTTTGAATGTTTGGTAAAATTCACTGGAGAAGCCGTCTTGTCCAGAACTTTATTTTTGGTAGGTTTTTGATTACTATTTCAATCTCTTTACTTGTGATTGGTCTATTCAGATTCTCTATTTATTCTTGGTTCAGTTTTGGGAGATTGTATGAGTCTAAGAATTTATCCATTTCTTCTAGTTTGTCCGATTGGTTGGCATATAGTTTCTATAGTATTCTCTTATAGTCCTTTGTATTTCTGTGGTATCTGTTGTAATTTCTCCTCTTTCATTTCTAATTTTATTTATTTGAGCCTTTTCTCTTTTTTTCTTAGTAAGTCTGGCTAAGAGTTTGTCAATTTTGTTTATCTTCTCAAAGAACCAACTCTTTGTTTCATTGATCCTTTCTACTGTTTTTCTTGGTCTCAATTTCATTTATTTCTGCTCTAATTTTTATTATTTCTCTCCTGTTGACTTTGGGCTTTGTTCTTCTTTTTCTGGTTCTGTTAGGTGTAATTTAAGGTTGCTTATTTGGGCTTTTTCTTGTTTGTTGAGGTGGGCCTGTATTGCTGTGAATTTCCCTCTCAGGACTGCTTTTGCTGCATCCTATATGAGTTGGTATGGCATATTTTCATTTTCGTTTGTTTCCAGATAGTTTTTGATTTCTTCTTTAATTTCATCAATGATCCTTTGGTTATTCAGTAGCATGTTGTTTAATCTCCACATCTTTGTCACTTTCCCATATTTTTTCTTGTATTTGATTTCCAGTTTCGTAGCATTATGGTCTGAAAAAAATGCTTGTTATGATGTTATGATTTCAGTCTTCTTAAGTTTATTGAGGCTTGCCTTGTTTCCCAACATATGGTCTATCCTTGAGAATGTTCCATGTGCACTTGAGAAGAATGTATAGTCAGCTGTTTTTGGATGGAGTGCTCTGTATATGTCTACTAGGTCCATCTCGTCCAGTTTTTCATTGAAGTCCACTGTTTCTTTTTTTTTTTTTGTGAGGGAGATCAGCCCTGAGCTAACATCTGTGCTAATCCTCCTCTTTTTGCTGAGGAAGACCGGCTCTGAGCTAACATCTATTGCCAATCCTCCTCCTTTTTTTTTTCCCTAAAGCCCCAGTAGATACTTGTACATCATAGTTGCACATCCTTCTACTTACTGTATGTGGGACGCGGCCTCAACATGGCTGGAGAAGCGGTGCGTCGGTGCACGCCCGGGATCCGAACGTGGGCCACCAGTAGCGGAGTGCGAGCACTTAACTGCTAAGCCACCGGGCAGGCCCTGAAGTCCACTGTTTGTTTATTGATTTTTTTGTCTGGATGATCTATCCATTGATGTAGGTGGGGTATTAAGATCCCCTACTATTATTGTGTTGTTGTTAATATCTCCTTTAGGTTTGTTAATAATTGCTTTATGTACTTTGGTGCTGCTATGTTGGGTGCATATATATTTATAATTGATATGTCTTCTTGGTGGATCGTCCTCTTTATCATTATATATTGCCCGTCTTTGTCTCTCTTAACCTGTTTTATCTTGAAGTCTACTTTGTGTGATATGAGTATGGCAACACTTGCTTTCATTTGTTTGGCATTAGCTTGGAGTATTGTCTTCCATCCTTTTACTCTGAGCCTCTGTTTGTCTTTAGAGCTGAGATGTGTTTCCTGGAGGCAGCATATTGTTGGGTCTTGCTTTTTAATCCATCCTGCCACTCTGTGTCTTTTGATTGGAGAGTTCAATCCATTTACATTTAGAGTAATTATTGATATATGAGGGCTTAATGTTGCTGTTTTATCGCTTATTTTCTGGTTCTTTTGCATTTCCTTAGTTTCTTGTCCCATGTATTTCGGCCTGCCAGTTTAGTTTGGTTGTTCTGTCTTATGACTTTTTTAGTTTTCTCATTATTTATCCTACGTGATTTTGTTCTGATTATTTGTTTAGTGGTTACCTTGAGGTTTGTATAAAAAGTCTTGTGTACGAGATAGTCCATTATCTGATAGCCTCTTATTCCCTTTTACTAAGTCAATTCGATGTCTTTCCTCTTCCACTTCTAAGTTATTCTTGTCACAACTTATTCTGTCTTGTGTTGTGGATGTGTGTTTACAGTGATGAGGTTATATTTATTTTTGGTGGTTTCATTCCTTTGATCTTTGATTTTGGTATCTAAGTGGTGCTGTCCTATTCCGGTGAAGATTTGCTATTTTTCTGATTTTGTCTACCTATTCTTCTCCTTGCGCCAAGCTTTGTATTCCCTTTCTCTTCTTTTTTCAGGCCTGAGGGCCTTCTTGAGCATTTCTTGTACTGGGGGGTCTTGTTGCCATGAACTCCCTTAGCTTTTGTTTATCTGGGAAAGTTATTATTTCTCCATCATATTTGAAGGACATTTTTGCTGGATAGAGTATTCTTGGCTGAAAGTTTTTGCCTTTCAGAATTTTGAATATTATCATTCCAGTCTCTCCTAGCCTGTAAAGTTTCTGTTGAGAAATCTGCTGAGAGCCTGATGGGAGTTCCTTTGTACGTTCTTCTTTGCTTTTGTCTAGCTGCCCTTAATATTGTTTCTTTGTCATTGATCTTTGCCAGTTTTACTACTATATGTCGTGGAGTGGGCCTTTGCCTGTTGACATATTTAGGTGCCTTACTGGCTTCACTTACTGGTATTTCCTGCTCCTTCCCCAGATTTGGGAAGTTCTCAGCTATTATTTCCTTGAATAGGCTCTCTGTTCCTCTTTCCCTCACTTGTCCCTCAGGAATACCTGTAATTCTTATGTTACATTTCCTATTTGAGTCAGATATTTCTCGGAGACTTTCTTCATTTCTTTTTAGTCTTAGTTCTCTCTCCTCCTCCATCTGGAGCATATCTGTATTCCTATCCTCTATAATGCTAATTCTTTCCTCGATATTGTCAGCTCTGTTCTTTAAAGATTCCATATTCTCCTTTATCTCCTCCATCGTGTTCTTCATTATTGTGTTCCATCAATACTGATTGGTTTTTCTTTATGATTTCAATCTCTTTTGTGAAGAAACTCCTTGTCTCATTGAATTGTTTATCTGTGTTTTCTAGTATTTCGTTGAGCTTTTTTATGATAGCTATTTTGAATTCTTTGTCGTTTAGGTTATGGATTTCTGTGCTTTCAGGGTTGGTTTCTGGGTCCTTGTCATTTTCCTTCTGGTCTGGTGATTTAATGTACTTTTGCATTGTACTTGCTGTATTGGCTTTGTTTTTCCTGACCATGGAAATATCTGGTTGCAGTTTCCACCTGCCGTCACTGTGTACGGGTCAAGGGCTGTGTAACCTGAGCCCGCTGTGCTCTGCCACGGCTGTTCAACTGCCACGGGCTGACTGCGCTCCACTCTGCCTCAGCTGTTCCGCTGCTGCAGGTGCCTGCAGTCCGCCCTGGCTACTCCATCACCGCAGCAGCCCGCGCTCCACCCTGGCTCTTTCGCCACTGTGGCCACCCATGCTCCACCCTAGCTACTCTGCCTCCACCACAGGCCGCCTGCACTCTGCCCTGGCTACTCCACCACTGCCATGGGCCGCCCACACTCCGCCCCAGCTACTCTGCTGCCACGGGCTGCCCACACTCCACCAGGGCAGCTCAGACTGGTCGGCTGAGCTGTAGTGTCAGGCGTGTGGGGGGCGAGGGCTCTCTCCCTTGCCCACTGGGTCTCTTGGTGGGGGCGGCACTTCTCACTCACCTCTCGTTATCCACTCTCCTGGGGTTCTCAGATGTTGATGGCACCCCTGCAGCGGTTCTGAGTCCTCTGTGTGGAGTTTCTCACTGGCTGAGACAGCCTGAACACCTACAGTTTCCCTGCAGAGGGGTCGCACGTCCCCTCTCTCTGGGAGCTGTGCAACGTGAGTCGCCAATCTGATGGGGAGGGAGAGGATTTCTCCTTACCTCTCCCCGCTTTCTCCGGGGGCTCCAGCACGTCCACTCTCAGATGTGCAGCAGTGTGGGTCTTTCCGATGTCCCTGTGTGCAGTGTGAGTGTCTCTTGTTGGTCTATGCTTGACGCTTTTTGTTGTATCTTATCGGGGGAAGAGTTTACTGGAAAGCTCACTCCGCCATGATGCTGATGTCACTCGCCAATCTCTCTCTTTTTGCTGAGGAAGATTGGCCCTGAGCTAACATCTGTGCCCATCTTCCTCTATTTTATATGTGGGATGTCTGCCACAGCATGGCTTTATGAGTGGTGCATAGGTCCGCGCCTGTGATCCGAACCCACGAACCCCAGGCTGCTGAAGCAGAGTGCACAAACTTGACATTACACGACTGGGCCAACCCCCATTCTCCTTTTATTGGTGACCTTCATCCCAATATCAAAGTGGTATTTCTCCCTCCAAACACCACCTCTTTGATTCAACCAATGGATCAAGGAATTATAGCAGCTTTTAAGGCCTACAGCCTGAGGAGGATCTTTGCCCAGGCTATTGCTGCAACTGAGGAAGTCAGTGATGCAATTCTGGAAGGATTACAACATCTGTGACTGCATCAAGAACCTTACTTGGGTTTGAGGTGATGTCACCAAGGAGTATATGAATGGCATCTGGAAGAAGACACTCAAGAAGTTCATCCATGACTTCAGAGGATTTGCCGAGGATGAGGAGGTTGCAAAAATCAACAAGGCTGTGGTTGAGATGGCAAACTGTAACCTGGGTGTGGGTGAGGATGACATTGAGGAGCTCCTAGAAGTGGTTTCTGTGGAACTGACCAATGAAGAGTTGTTGAAACTGGAACAGGGACGCATAGCTGAAAAAGAGGTGAAAGAAAAGGAAACTGCAGGAGAAGAAAAAGAAGAAGAAGCTCTAAGAAAATTCACAGTGAAGAGTGTAGCAGAAACTTGTGAAGGTCTCAACAAGCTCCTTAAAGGGTTTGAAAACATGGACCCCAATACCAAAAGATTTTCATCAATGGGGAGGAATGTTCATAGTGTATTATCTGCTTACAAGCAAATCCATGATGAAAAAAAAAAAACAAACCAAGCAAACCACCATGGACATATTTCTGAAAAGAGTGACAGCTCCTCAAGAATAGCCTCAGGCAGGTCCTTCAGGAGGTATTCCAGAGGAAGGCATTGTTATCATAGGAGATCACGACTCCATGTGTCTTATTGCCCCTGAAGACCTTCCAGTAGAACAAGATGTGGCGGTGGAAGACAGTGATACTGATGTTACTGACCCTGTGTAGGCCTAGGCTGATGTGTGTATGTATCTTAGTTTTTAACAAAAAACCTTAAAGGGTAAAAAGAAATAAATAATTTTAAAAAATAGAAAAAAGCTTATAGATAAAGATATAAAGAAAAAATATTTTTGTACAACTGTACAGTGTTTATGTTTAAGCTCTGTTATTACAAAGTAGTCAAAAAGTTAAAAATTAAAAAGTTTATGAAGTAAAAAAGCTGTAGTAAGTTAAGGTTAATTTATTATTGAAGAAAGAAAAATATTTTTTTATAGATTTAGTGTAGCCTAAGTGTACAATATTTATAAAGTCTATAGTAGTGTACAGTAATATCCTAGGCCTTCATATTCGCTCATAGAAGAATACACGGAAAAACTCCTGACATTGGTTTGGCAATGATTTTTAGATATGACATCAAAAGTACAGACAGGGAAAGCAAAAATAAACAAGTTGGACTTCCTCACTTCTGCATAGCATAGGAAACAATCAACAAAATGAAAAGGGAAACAAGGAATGGGAGAAAATATTTGTAAGCCATGTATGTGATAATTGGTTACTATCCAGACTATATAAGGAACTCATACAACTCCATTGCAAAAGAACCCAAATAATCCAATTACAGGCAAAGAATTTAAATAGACATTTTTCCAGATACGACATATAAGTGGCCAACAGGTATATGAAGAGGTGCTCAACATCACTAATTGTCAGGGAGATGCAAATCAAAACACAATGAGATATCTCACCACTGTTAAGATGGGTATTATCAAAAAGAACAAAGATAAGGGGCTGGCCCCGTGGCTTAGTGGTTAAGTGCATGTGCTCCACTACTGGAGGGCCGGGTTCGGATTCTGGGCACGCACTGACACACTGCTTCTCCGGCCATGCTGAGGCGGCATCCCACATACAGCAACTAGAAGGATGTGCAACTATGACATACAACTATCTACTGGGGCTTTGGGGAGAAAAAGGAGGAGGCTTGGCAATAGATGTTAGCTCAGAGCCGGTGAGGAGGATTGGCATGGATGTTAGCTCAGGGCTGATCTTCCTCACAAAAAAAAAAAAGCAGGAGAACTCCTGCCTCCTAAAAAGAACAAAGATAAAAAGTGTTGGTGAGAATGTGGAGAAAAGGGAACTTTTGTACACTGTTGGTGGGAATGTAAGATTGGTATAGCAGTTATCTAAAATAGTATAGAGGTTCCTCAACAAATTAAAAATAGAAGTAACATATGATGTGGTAATCCCACTTTGGGTATATATTTAAAGGAAATGAAATGAGTATCTCAAAGAGATATCTGCACTCCCATATTCGTTGAAGCTTTATTTATAATAGCCAAAATATGGAAACAACTTAAGTATTGTTGGTGGATGAATGGATAAAGAAGTTGTGGTATATATATACAATGGGATATTATCCAACCTTTAGAAAGGAAATCCTGCCATTTGTGAAAACATGGATGAACCTGGAATACATTATGCTAAGTGAAGTAAGCCAGACAGAGAAAGACAAATACTGCATGGTCTCACTTGTATGTGGAATCTTAAAAAGTCAAATTCATAGAAGGAGAAAGTAGAGCGGTAGTTACCAGGGGCAGGGAGTTGGGGTAAATGATGTTCTGTAGGTCTCATAAGTTCTGTATGCTCAACATTATTTTTCTTGTTCCTCGGATTGGATAATAACTGAAACTTTCTACCCTTTGGCCAACATCTAATAGGGAGATTAACTGCAGTTAATAATACTGTACTGTATACTTCAAATTTCCTAAGAGGGGCTGCCCCTGTGGCGCTAGCAGTTAAGTGCACGAGCTCCGCTGCTGGTGTCCCAGTTTCGGATTCCAGGCATGCACTGACTCACCGCTTGTCAAGCCATGCTGTGGCAGCATCCCACATAAAGTGGAGGAAGATGGGCGTGGATGTTAGCCCAGGGCCAGTCTTCCTCAGCAAAAAGAGGAGGACTGGTAGCTGTTAGCTCAGGGCTGGTCTTCCTCACACACACACACAAAAATTTGTTAAGAGAGTAGATATCTTTTTTTTTTTTCCCTGAGGAAGATTCACCCTGAGCTAACATCCGTGCCAATCTTCCTCTATTGTTTGGTATGTGGGCCCCAGGACAGCGTGGCCACTGACAGAGCGGTGTGGGTCTGCACCCAGGAACCGAGCATGGGCTGCTGAAGCAGAGCATGCTGAGCTTAAGTGCTAGGCCAGGACTGAGAGAGTAGACCTTAAGTGTTCTCACCACACACACGAAACGGTGATGTATATATTCATTAGCTTTACTTTAGTTATCATTTCACAATGTTATGTATATCTAACGTAATGTTGTACGCCTTAAATATATACAATTTTTAAAAAATAAAGATAAAGCAAAGTATGAGAACAGTGTCTCACCAAATAGAGAATATCAATAAAGAAGTAAAACTATAATATGCCAGATAGAAATTCTGGACTTGAAAAGTACAATTACTGAAATGAAAAATTCACTCATTGGGCCCAAGAGGAGATTTGAACTGGAAGAAGAAAGAAATAGCAAACTTATAGATAGGTCAATTGCTGTTATCTAGTCTGAGGAACAGAAAAAGAAAAAAGCCTATGGAACCTATGTGACATCATCACGTGTGCCAACATACAGGCATACTTCGTTTTCTTGTGTGCTTTGTTTTATTATGCTTCTCAGATATTGTGTTTTTTTTGCAAGACCCTCCACCAGCAAAAAGATCATAACTTGCTGAAAGCTCAGATGATGGGGAGCATTTTTTAGCAATAAAGTATTTTTTCGTTAAGGTATATACATTGTTTTTTTAGACATAATGCTATTGCACACTTAATAGACTACAGTATAGTGTAAACAACTTTTATATGCACTGGGAAATCAAAAAATTTGTGTGACTTGCTTTATTGCGGTCATCTGGAACCAAACCCACAATATCTCTGAGGCGTGCTTGTACACATAATGGAAGTCCTACAAGGAGTGGAGACATTGAATGGAGCAGAAAGAATATTTGAAGAAATAATGGCCCAGAACCCCAATTTTAATGAAAAACATGTATCTACACATTCAAGAAGTTCAGTGAACCCAAGTAGAGTAAAATCCGAGATCCACACCTAGACACATCATAATCAAATTGTTGAAACACAAAGAGAATCTTTTTTTTTTTTTTAAGATTTTATTTATTTATTTATTTTTCCCCAAAGCCCCAGTAGATAGTTGTATGTCATAGCTGCACATCCTTCCAGTTGCTGTATGTGGGACACAGCCCCAGCATGGCAGGAGAAGCAGTACGTCGGTGCGCGCCCGGGATCCGAACCCGGGCCGCCAGCAGTGGAGCGCGTGCACTCAACCGCTAAGCCACGGTGCTGGCCCAAAGAGAATCTTTAAAGCAGCAAGAGAAGAGGACTGAACATATAAGGGATCCTCAGCCAGAATAACAGCTGCCTTTTCATTAGAAACCATAGGTTCCAGAAGGCAGTGGGATGACATACAAGGAAAAACCTCAACTAGGACTTCGGCCAAAACTATACTTCAAGTATGAAAGAGAAATGAGACAGTCCCTGCAAACAAAAAGTGAGAGAATTCATCAGCAGTAGACCTGCCTACAGCAAATACCAAAGGGAGTGCTTCAGGCTGAAGTGAAAGAATGCTAGACTCAAATCCATATAAAAAAGAAAGAGCATGGATAACGTCAAGTACATAGGTTGACTCAGCACTGGCCGAGCTAGTCCTTAGAAAAAGGAGGCCTTCCAAGATCACTTGCTTCAAGACAGTAGGGATAAAGCCATACTTCTCTCCACTCTGCTTTTCAGGAGTCCTACTCCCTTCTTTCATTCAGTATATAATTTTTGAATAGGTTAATGAGGTGAAAACTTTACCATTCTAATTCTACAAAAAAAAACAGTAAGTAAAAGAGTAGGCTTAATATTAGTCAACAAGAAATGCAAATTACAACCATAGTGAAATATCCCTACGTATCCTCCAGAATGGTTAATATTAAATGGATGGACAATACAGTGTTGGCAAGGATATGAAGCAACTGGTACTCTTAATGTTGGTGGGAGTGTAAATTAGTATAGCCACTTAGGAAAACTAGTTGTTCTAGCTACTTAGCAAAACATATGCCTGCCTTATGACCCATCAGATCCCCTTCTGGGTATATATGCAGAAGGAAGAAGTTACATATTTGAGAATATTACACCAAAAAACTTTTACAAAAATATTTCTAGCAGCACTCTTCATAATAATAGCCAAAAGCTGGAAATGAATCCAAATGCCCATCAACAGGGGAACGGATAATGTGGTATATTCATGCAATGAGGTTATTACTCAGCAATAAAGAGGAACAAACTGCTGGTACACCAACATGGTTGAATCTCACAAATATGCTTTGTGGAAAACGCCAGACACAAATGAGTATATAATGTAAGTTTCTGTTTATGTGAAGTTCTGAACAGGTAAAACTGATCTATCTAGCAATTAGAATAGTGGTTATCTTAGAGGTACTGACTGGTATGCCACACAAAGGAGCCAGCCAGTTTGGAGGCTGGGAATGTTCTCTGTCTTGTTCTGGGTGGTAGTTATGTGGGTGCTTACATAAAAATTGGAGTTAAACATTTTTAAAAAGTTGCCGTTCTTGAAGTTCTGTTTGTACTCCACATTGTGAAAGATAGTTTAAGATCCTCAAGAAATACTTACCTTTATTGCTCTCTCAATGTTTTTCAAATCAGAGATAAATAATACTATGCAATTCAATCATTGTGGAAGGAAATTCAACCACAGTTTCATTTTTTGTAACTGCTAAAAGCCTTTATTGAGGTATAACATGTTAAAACAATTTACCCTGAGATAAAAACATAAACCTAGGTTTATGATGACTCTGCTGATTACCCTATTTGTTTTAGGTAATAATTTAAATATTTGGTCATATATGTTATTCCTAAAGTCCAGAATGGGCTAAGGGCAATTATTAGCAACATTTAACCAGCTTGGTTGGTATATTTCATGCTGGAGGACCAAAGCAGAATGAGCAAGTGATGGAACTTTTGAGAAATGACGCGCCCGTGTTTTTACAACTACTTGTAGGCCATAAAAAAGAAATGAAATCTGTTCCTAGCAAAGAGTGCAAGGCTGGCCAAACACCAAGATGTTGCTACACAGAGAAAATAAAACCACCAGAGACAAAACCACAACAGAGCTGCTTTCATCGCAGAATGTTTAAGGAACAAGAAAAAGGACTGAGACATGACCAGGGCATGGGAGAAGATGGGTAATCGGGAAGAGAGAGATTTTATTTTTTCTTGACCTTGTGCTAACTATTAATCTAAGCCTAGAAATGCTCATTTTATATGAAGAATCAGAAACAGAATTCTTTGGTTTATTCATTTATTCAGCAAATATTTATTGAGCTCCTGTTACGTGCCTAGCACCATTGTAGGCACTTAAGATACAGCAGTGAACAAAAGACAAAAATTCCTGTGCTTATGGAACATATATTAAGGGTGAGGGTGGGGCAGGAATGCATACATGTTGCAGTGAGCTTACATTAGGTAGCTACTTTTCTTGTTTAGCCATAGTTTAGCTTTCAACTAAATGTACCTTCTGGAAACTCTGGTTTAATGCTGCTGTTGAAGCACCATTACCCTTTCTAATGAGACCCTTCTCAGTACTTTAATAAAAAAAAATCTCCTTTCGTGTGAATCAAGATCGATCTGTCTTGATAAGTGGTAAAGAACAGAGTAAGAAATAGACCCAAATCGTATAGCAATTTAGGACAATGGTATGATATCTTACACAAAAGAGTAATGGTATTGGATCCTAAAGTCAAGGCAGATAAAAGCTAAAATTAATAAAATAGAGAAAAATAGTAAAAAGGATAAATAAAAACCAAAATTAGTGATTTGAGATGATCAATAAAAAAGTAAACCCTTTGTGAGGGTGGCCCGGTGGCACAGCAGTTAAGTTCGCGTGCTCTGCTTTGGTGGGCCAGAGTTCGCAGGTTCGGATCTCAGGCGCGGACCAACGCACTGCTTGTCAAGCCATGCTGTGGTGGCGTCCCATATAAAGCAGAGGAAGATGGGCACAGATGTTAGCCCAGGGCCGATCTTTCTCAGCAAAAAGAGGAGGATTGGCAACGGATGTCAGCTCAGGGCTAATCTTCCTCTCACACAGACACACACACACACACAGACACACACGAAAGGTAAACCCTTTGCAGTGTCAATGAAGGTAAAATAGAGCAATTGTATATCACATAAAGGATTGAGAAAGGAAATAACCATAGATATAAAAGAAATTAAAAGAATTATATGAGAATGCTACATGAAAATACATTTGTAATAAATTGAAAGCCTAAAGACAATAGCTGATTTTTCAAGGTAGATGGAGAACTTAAATAGGTTGATTAGCATCAAAGAAATTGAAAAGAGTCACAACTGAATTATTTCTAACCTGTAGAGAACAGATGAGTCCAATGCTGTTTAAACTATCTTAGGTCACAGAAAAAGATGCAAACTCCCCAGTTCATTTCATGAAACCATGATTTAATGATAGAACCCAATATAAATTAAGAAAACCCCAGACGAATTTTCTTAATGCATATAGATGTTAAAATCATAAATAAAATAATAGTAAACAGAATTCAGCAGTATATCAAAGATTAAGTTATTATGACCAATTTTCATTTCAAAAATGAAAGAATAGTTCATATCAGAAAAATCTGTTAACATAATTCACTACATCAATAAATTAAAGAGAAAATCATATGACATACCATTCAGTGCTGAAAAGGCTCTTGGTAAAATTCAGTTGTCATTCATAATAAAAACTTTTAAGGAGGAATAGATAAAAACTACTTAAATATGATAAAGACTATTTGTCCACTTAAAATGTTTTTACTGAGCACCCATTATGTGCCAGGTAATGTTCTATGTGCTGTGGATATAACAGTGAACAGAACAGACAAAATGAAACACAATAAACCCTTTCTTCATGGAACTTACATGAGCATTTGGGAGCCATCCCATAAAAAAATAGACAAGTTAAATGTCTAGTTTGTCAGGTGGTAATAAGTACTATTGAGAGAAGTAAAGCAGAGAATAGGTAGTTGCCAGCAGCTGGGGTGTAGGGATGGTGTGGAAGTCCTCACTGGGAAGGTGGCATTTCTAGCAGTGACCTGTGGGAGAGCAAGAGCACGTGAACAAAATACAAAAATTCCTCGTGGAGCCGACAGTCGAGTGGAGGGAGATAAAAAACAAATCATACTCGAGAAGAAAAGCGTATAGTATATTAGGAGGTTATAAATGCTAGGGAAAAAAAGAAAAATCAGAGAATAAAGGGGAGCAGGACCCAGGAGATACTGAGGGGCAGGTTGTAATAGTAAGTAGAGTGGTCAGGATATGCCTCATGGAGAAAGTAAGATCTGAGGGAAGTCTTGAAGGAGGTGAGGGCATTAGCCAAGTGGATGTCTGGGGAAAGAATGTTCCAGGCGGAGGAAACAGCCGCTGTAAAGATGGTAATGAAGAACTGCCTGGCCTAGGCAAGCAATTGCAAAGAGGTCAGTGGGACTGGAACAGAGTAGAGGTGGGAGTGTGTAGAAGTCATGTTATGTTATGTAGGGTCTTGCAGACCATTGTAAGGACTATTTAAAAATTAGTTTAATTATTTTTAATAAGGCAAACACCCTTATAACTATCACCCATATCAAGAAGTTGAACTATGCCAGTCAATCCAGAAGCCTTTCCATGTACCCTATCTCAAACTAAACTTCTTCCTTCCCCCCTCAAACTATCCACTATCATGGCACTTTTAGAAATCACTTCCTTATGTTTCTTTATAGTTATATCACCCAAATATGCATCCCTATATACTATAGTCTTACCCATTAAAAATAATCTGACATGTTTTTTAGATTTCTTTTAATCTACGGATTTCCAAACACTATTCCTTTCTTTATCATGCACTTTAGTTTTTGAAGAACCTAGGTCATTTCGCTTGTGAAGTTATTTACAATGCGAATTTTGCAGATTGCAAAATTTTTGCAGTCAAACTGCTGATGGTCCAATGTATTCTTCTGAATTCTGTACTTTGTGCAGATTGGCATCTGAATCCAGATTAATCAGACTCAAGATCTGATTCGACAAGGCTGTCCATTACGTGTAGTTGTCTTTCTGTTTGTGATTTTAGCAACCATTAATCTTCAGTGCCTAGATTCATCAGTTTGTTGAATCTTGCAAAATTTTGAAATTCTAATTGTTTTTTTTCCTATATATTAGTTGGAAAGATTTTATGAAGAGATACATCCCTGCATCTACTATTTGGTTACCTAGGGTTACAGTTCACATAGGAAAACGGCATGATAAATACTTAATTCTTATTCTTTATTTGCTAGTTTTCAAGGTAAGGAGTTGGTTCCTATGTCTTCCCAAAAGACCAATTTAATGATTTCAATCTGTTGTAATTATTATTTTTATTGAAGTTCAAATTGTCCCATCTCTGGCCACTAGAAGCTTCTTCAGATTGGTTCCTGCATACTTTTGCCATGACCATAGTAGTGTCTGATAACTTTCTTGCTGTCTGGTCTGACAAGATATTATAGGCTCGGCTCTGATCAGGAATCAGTTCTTCAATATGCCCTCGTTTCTTTAGCAGAAAATGCTTTTTCAAGACCACTATCTGGTCAGGATATCCCAGTCCTTTGTCAGTGCTCCCTAATTATTTTGGTTGTCTGAAGCTCATTTTCCAGTACAGGGGTTGGCAAACTATGGCTTGCCACCTGTTTGTTTGTTTTTTGTGTGTGTGTGAGGAAGATCAGCCCTGAGCTAACATCCATGCCAATCCTCCTCTTTTTGCTGAGGAAGACCGGCCCTGAGCTAACATCTGTTGCCAATCTTCCTCCTTTTTTTTTTCCCCCCTTTCCTCCCCAAAGCCCCAGTAGATAGTTGTGTGTCATAGCTGCACGTCCTTCTAGTTGCTGTGTGTGGGACACGGCCTCAACATGGCCGGAGAAGCAGTGTGTTGGTCGGAACCCGGGCCACCAGTAGCAGAGTGTGCGCACTTAACCACTAAGCCACGGGGCCGGCCCACCACCTGTTTTTATAGGCCTGTGAGTTAAGAATGGTTTTTACAAATTTTTAAAAGGTTGTAAAAATTTTAAAAAGGAGGATGTGCACTAGAGACTGTGGCTTGAAAGCCTGAAATATTTGCTTTCTAGTCTTTTACAGAAAAAGTTTGCTGACTTAACCTCTAGTAGATTCTTCAGAAAATAGCCATGGAAACAATATTCACTGAGTTCTTAATTTTGATAACAGCTGCTCTGTGCCCTTTATACCTGAAGTTCAGTTTTGCTGGATATAAAACTCTTGGCTAAATTTTCTTCCGTGTGTGTTAAATAGATTGCTCCATTTTCTTCTGGCAAAAGTACTGATGTTGAAAAGTCTGATAAACTGACTTTGATTCTTATTTTTTTATTTGCTCCTTTAGTCTTCTTCTGTAAGTTACTTGCTTATTTTGCCTAGATGCTCAAAGGATTATTTTTTCTTTAAAGTCGCATAATTTTACTAGAATATGTCTTGATATTGGTCATTATAAAGCAGATATTCTCAGATAGACCATGTGGTCTGTCAATATATAGTGAAAAAAAATTTTTTTAAAGAATATTTTGTTTGATTTTTTTGTGTGTGTGTGTGAGGAAGATTAGCCCTGAGCTAACACTCATTGCCAATCCTCCTCTTTTTGCTGAGGAAGATTGGCCCTGGGCTAACATCCGTGCCCATCTTCCTCTACTTTATATGGGACGCCACCACAGCATGGTTTGACAAGCGGTGCGTCGGTCCACGCCTGGGATCCAAACCTACAAACCTTGGGCCGCCGAAGTGGAGTGCATGAACTTAACTGCTACGCCACCAGGCCGGCCCCTTAATTTTGGTTTTTAGTATTTCCTCAGTTCCCTAACTTTCATTTTCTCCTTCTTCAAAGACTCCCATTATTCATATACTGGGTTGTTTGTTGTGTTTTGTTTTTGGCCTTTCTTCAATATTTGGTCACTTTGTCTTGAATTCATCTTGTCTCTTCACTTACTTTTATTTTTAAAATATTTCTTCTATTTCCAATTGGAAAACATTTAAATCTTTGAAGGCATTATTCTGTTTCACTTTTAATTTCTTTTAAGGGTATCTGTTATATTTATTAACTCTTCAAGTTTGGTCTTCATTTCTGAAATGATTTCTTTTTCCTTTCATTTCTAATATTTTCCTGAGGTCTATCACTTCATTTCTGAGTTTTTGTGATTATGATTTATGTTGTTGTTTCATGTCTTGTATCATTTTCTTAATGTCTTTTAGCTTATTTTAAAATAGTAAGTTACAATTTTAATATGTTTTGTGTGCATGTCTGTCTGCTTTCCTTATCCAGAGATGTTATTCTCCTTATTCTCTTTTTTTCTTATAATAACTTTGTATGAGATTTGATCTTAGACTTTTTTGTTGCTCATTTGTATGTGGAAATCGTTTTCTTGAACTTTTAGAAGGCAAAATGGTTCAAGATATCTTTGTGATTTTCACAGATCTCCCTCTTCTGTTTTTTTGGTAAAGTATTAAATAATATGGTGGCTTGCTTTCTGAGATTTCCTGACCCTGTACCTCTCCCTCGACTGTATCTGAACCTTCTCACTCCTTTGTCTCTGTCCCTATTCTGATTCTACTCCTAGAAGTTTCTCCTCAGTGTGATGCCCTGTCCTGGAAAGGAGATTTGGCTGGTTGGTTTCAAGAGTTCATGTTTCTCAGACTTTTTTTTTTTCTTTTTTTCTTTTTTTTGTGAGGAAGATCAGCCCTGAGCTAACATCCACGCCAATCTTCCTCTTTTTGCTGAGGAAGACCGGCCCTGAGCTAACATCTATTGCCAATCCTCCTCCTTTTTTTTTTTCCCCCTTTTCTCCCCAAAGCCCCAGTAGATAGTTGCATGTCATGGTTGCACATCCTTCTAGTTGCTGTATGTGGGATGCCGCCACAGCATGGCGGGACAAGCAGTGCATCGGTGCGCGCCTGGGATCTGAACCCAGGCCGCCAGTAGCAGAACGCGTGCACTTAACCGCTAAGCCATGGCTGGCCCCTCTCAGCCTTCTTTGACTCATTTTAGAACTTACCAAGGACCCCTTGCACTGGTCTTTGGGTTTGGGTGAAACCCCTCCCAGTTTCAACTGGTGTTCTCAAATAGGTCTGCTGTGATTTCCGAGTATAGCTGTCTTTCAGATGCCCTATTATTTCCTCCTTCTTTCCACGTAAACATTCATTCCATGCAGGTATTATGGCTGTGTTGCTTGTTTCCACCCACTTGTGTTTTGAGGTTTGTGGGGCTACTTTGTCACCTAGTTTTGTTTTAAATGTTGTTCATGCGTTTTTTGTTTTGCTCTCTGGTTTCTTTGTTTTTAGGGGGTGATTTGGCGAGACTGAAAAACTATTCTGTGGTTTCTCAAATTCCCTCTCATTTTCAGGACTTGGAATACCTGGGGAGGTGTTGCAGAATTTTGAGCAGAGGAATAACATGATCTGACTTGTGTTTTTATTTATTTATTTATTTTATCATTTTATTTATTTTTTTCCCCCAAAGCCCCAGTAGATAGTTGTATGTCATAGCTGCACATCCTTCTAGTTGCTGTATGTGGGACGCGGCCTCAGCATGGCGGGAGAAGCAGTGCGTCGGTGCGCGCCCGGGATCCGAACCCGGGCTGCCAGCAGCGGAGCTCATGCACTTAACCACTAAGCCACGGGGCCGGCCCTGACTTGTGTTTTTAAAGGCTCTCTCTGGCTTATTGACGAGAATAGAACACAGGGGTGTAAAGGAAGAAGCAGGGAGACTATTAGAAGAATATTGTAGAAATCCAGGCAAAAGATAATACTGGCTTGGACCAGGGGAGTGGCAGTGGAGTTAATGAGAAGTGATCCTATTTGGGTATGTTTTGAGGTACAGTTGATAAGATTTTCTGATGGATTGGATGTGGAATATGAGAGAAAGAGAGTACTCAAAAGACAACTCCAGTTTTATTTTGTTTTATCCTGTGCAGCCAGAAGAAAGGAGGGGCTTTCAGCTGAGATGGAGAGGGGTGTGGGTATAGTAGATTTTGGGGGTAAGATCAGGAGTTCAGTCTGGACTATGCTGAGCTTGAGATAGTTATTAGACTTCTGAGTGAATCTTTGTAATCCTGTGCGTCCCACTATTGCATGGGCTAACAAAGACAGACATTGTTTATCATAGAAAATTGGAAAATACAAAAAAGGTAGGTAAGAAAATAAAAATCTCACAATATTATCACTCTCATTAGCATTTTGGTATGATTCTATGCATATATAACATATTTTTGCAAAGTTGAACTTGTGTACACATTTTTAAATCCTCTTTCACAAGACATAACCTGAGTATTCTCTAAGAGTGAAAGTGTCTTTGAAAACATGACTTTTAATGGTATTTCATCTTTTGTTTTACTATACTAAGTCTAACCATATGGCTTATGTACTCTTTTGCCCATTCCTTTTTGCGTGTCCGTTCCGACCCTGATGCTCTAGTCCAGAGGATTTGGTTTCCTGTAGTAGTTGCTGTGTATCATAATTCACACCTGTGGTTTGGCAGCCTGCCTTGGCTGTAGTGTTTAACTGAGACTCATGGAAGATCCATGCTTTTCAAATGAGTGTCTTGGAGGATTATATTCACCTCAGTCATTCAAGACTTGGGCATTATCCCAGTTCCCTGAGGAGGGCTGCCTTCCGCTATGAATGTTAGTGAGGCAAGGGAGCCTGGACGTTTACAACTAGGGGAGAACTTGCAGATTCACAGATATCTTGCCTTACAGTGCTGTGCCTGGGCTCTGGATGTTGAAATATACCAATCTGTCAGGCAATCTGTTTTCAAGTCCCAGTGACATGAGAGGGTACTGGAAAGTTAATTAATTTATACCCTAGTACACTTTAGCACTAAGTGTTGGTTAATTTCTAGAAGGGCTAAAGAAGTAAGGGAGATTTAATGAGCTCCATCCAGCCTGCAGGTTATTGTCTGAAAAAGAAAATCAGGCTCTCTGGACCAGGCTCATTTCTTTCTAATAACTGAGTTCTTGTGAACAAAGAATGACAAACTTTTTCTGTAAAGGGCCCGATATTTTTGGCTTCATAGGTCATACGGTTTCTGTTTTAACTATTCAGCTCCGATGTTGTAGAGCGGCCATCAACAGTACAGGAAAAATGGGTGTGGCTGTGTTCCAGTAAAACTTTATTTACAAAACCGGGAGCAGGCCAGATTTGGGCCATAGTTTGCCAATCTCTGCTTTTGAACAATCTTTTGGAAACTGTGCCTCTAGTGGTCATTATCCCCAATCTCTGAGGATCAGAGTTTTCTTAGATCACAAAGCTAGATCACACAGGCCCAGCTTCCAGGTCTGCATTCTCCCCACTACACCTTGCTACTCTTAGAAAAGGCAAACTAAATAACTAGAACCCGTGGGAGAAGAGGAAAGGTGAGCCCAAAGAGCTGATTTGGAACTAAGAAGCAACTCTTAAGAGTTTAAGTGTGGAAAGTTTGTGTGGCTCACCAACCAGTGACCTCCTGGAGGATTGGGACCACACCCTCTCTTGTATTTTATTTTCTATTTTCTTTTATTTATTTATCCTTCTAGCTCACCAAATGTCTTTCTTGAACCTGATAAGTGCAAAGTAAACACTATTTCTTTCCCCGACTCTCACCCTGTCCCCCGCATGCAGCTTCAGTATATCCTTAGCTCTCGGCGTGTGCCATTCTCTAAATGCACCAGCTTCTCTCGTGTGTGGAAGTTGAGGTGGCCCTTCTGTGAGGAAGGACCTCACCTGAGACAGCCACACACAGATCCTGCATGCCCTTAAGATGTAGTCTTAGATCGGGGTTGACAAATCTGTCCTGTTAAGGGCTAGATAGTAAATAGTTTAGGTTTTGGGAACCATATGGTCTTTACCTCCACTACTCAACTCGGCCATTGCAGCACAAGAGCGGCCGTAGACAATATGGAAACAAATGAGTGCAGCTATGTTCCAATAAAACTTGATGACATTGAAATTTGAATTTCATATGATTTTCATGTGTTATGAAATATTATTCTTTTGATTTTTTAAAAAAACATTTAAAAATGTAAAAACCATTCTTAGTTCAAAGCCAGACAAAAACAGGCAGTGGGACTGGATTTGGCCTGTGACCCATAGATTGTTAACCTCAACCTTAGCTGTTTGGTAACTTGGCCTGACTCATGTGCCACCCCAGGAGAAGAATGGCCTAGTTCTGTCATCTGCATTCCCATAATATGGTTTCTAACCTCTGTCGTTACATTTATCGTGCTGCATATTATAATCACGTGTATATGTTTATCTCTCTTACTGGACTCTGAGCTTCTTGAGAGGAGGGCCATGGCCTAGTCAGTCATCTTTGCATCCTTAATATCTAAGACTTGACTTGACACATAGTGGGTATTCAGAAAATGCTTAATTTTAATTTTATGCTCAATAAATGTAAAATGCCATTAACTGCTGTCTTAAAGAGAAACATCTGATTGATATGCAGTAGCCCTTCCCAAGTTCTTTTAGAGTTCTGTCTCTTTCAGAAAAGAGATGGTTGGACTTTATCTTTAAGTCGTTTATTTGATCATGATGAGTAATGACTTTCACTTTTCTTATGAACCAGTGCTATAATAATCTGGATGAAAAAATAGTAACAGCTGTTGTTTATTGAGCATATACTACATTCCAGTCTCTTAGTCAACTCTAATTTTTCTTTAGACTTTTGTTAACTTTCTGACTACTGTCAATTTACCTCTTTTTCTTTGTTCCCTACACCTGAAACAAAACAAAGCAACAACATTGTATGCTTTTCCTCCATATTACTGTCACCAGATATGGACTCTAACCCAGTTAACGCTACCTGTTGTAGTGAATGATAGCACCATCCATTCTGTCCTTCAAGTCAAATCTGAATTCATCTAGACTCCTTTCCCTCCTTCCCCACATATCTAATTGGCCATTAAGTCTTATCAATTAAAAAAAAATCTTATGCATCCCTATGTTCATTGCAGCATTATTCACTATAGCCAAGACATGGAAGCAACCCAAGTGTCCCTCAACTGATGATTGGATAAAGAAGATGTGGTATATATTCACATATACACACACACACACCATGGAATACTACTCAGCCATAAAAAAAAAAAATCGTCCCATTTGAAACAACATGGATGGACCTGGAGGGTATTATGTTAAGTGAAATACACCAGAAAGAGAAAGACAAGCAGTGCATGATTTCACTCATATGTGGAAGATAAACCAACACACGGACAGAGAGAATTGTTTGATGGTTACCAGGGGCTAGGGGCGTGGGGGGTGGGCACAAGGGGTGGAGGGATGCACTTATAGGGTGACTGATAAACAGTAATGTACAACAAAAATTTCACAATTAAAAAAATAATCTATGGAGTTTCTCTTGTATCTCTATCTCATTTGCTCTAGTTGAAGCTTTAATCATTTCTCAACTCTTGGGATATATAGTTGAACATCTTTACTGGTTTTTCTGACCCTGATAGCCCCTTCCTTCAATCTACTCTTCCCATAGTTATCAGCATTGAATGCTAATAATGATAATCTGATTATGTCAGACCTGTGATTAAAACCCTTCTGTCATTCCCCAACATGTTCAAGATAAAACCAACTTCCCAGTCATGACATACAGTATATGACTGCAGTGCTTAATACAAATGTGTTTCAGAATTCAGAAATTTTTGGGTGTATAGAACACATGTTATGTAACGTCCTCTGCTCGTTCTGAGTCAGCGCTCTGTAATCAAACGCATTAATATTTCTGCATTAAAGAGTATGATTGTTTATGCCAAGTAGAATAAAGACTATAAATAGATTCCTATCAGTTCAGGTCATGTTTTGCTGCCAAACGAGTTACAGAAAAATGTTTAGTTTTTGTAGCTTTTTGGATTTCAGAGTGTGGGATAAGAGATCGTGGCCCTGCAGATATCCAGTGGTCTGCTGGAGCTGGCTTGCCCCAGCTTTAGAGAGCCCATTTTGTGCATTTCTTCCCAGCTCTGCAGTCAGTGACGTCATGTTGGTAGCTTGAAATCAGCCGTGGTGGGAGTATTTGCACCATGGACATCAGTAAATGCAACAAATCATTGCCTTTTTCCCCCTGCAGAGCAGGTTGTTAAACACTGCTAGCACAGCACTATATATACCTATTATATCAATAGTACATTTGTGTGTTTTTATTGTTATGGCAAACCAACTTGCTCACTCTGCAGTGTAGAGCAAAAGGCCAAGGTTTTCAAAGAAGCATAGAATGTAAAAATTAAGATGATCAATAGGATGGCAGTAAGAGAAACTGGGAAAAACAGGAGCTTTGGAGTCACAACATGAGTTCAAATTCTTAACACCATTATTTCCAGACTGTGTGACCCTGGGTAAATCACTTACCTTCTCTAGGTCTCAGTTTACACATTTGAAAAATGGGTACTGATAATATCTTTCTCTTAAGGTTGTTTTAAGGATTAAGTTAGAAATCGTATGCAAAGTGCCTGACATACAATGAACAGAAAATGTTATTCTTTATTTACTGTTAGCCTTTTTTTTTTCTGGAAGTGTTTATCTCTGCAGACGTGACTCCTATTCTCTTACATTTCTAACGCACCCACAGTGATTATCATGTAGGTTAGCACTTGGCTATTCTCTAGTTATTTCGTCTTGTGTCAGTTAATCTCCTTACAAAGATATTATCCTTGACTTCTCTTGAGCATGTTTGTATAAATTAAATTTATAGAGTTCTTTTAGTCATTCATTTAATAAACATTTATTGAGCATCTACTATCTGTTAATATGCTAGGTGCTGGTGATAGTGAGATTAGTAAGACATAGACCCTTCTTATATGCTGGTAGAATGATAGATAGTTGGACAAGGAAGCCAAGTATTTAAATGCAGGGCAATTAGGAGGCTTTTGTAGTAATCTGGGCGAGAAATGATGGTGATGTGAACTAAGGTAGTGGCAGTAGGAATGGAGGATTGTCCTACTCAGAGATAAAGCCTATAGAACTAGATAAGTTGGGAGGGATCTTACTTTCTCCCTGTTTTATCCCAGATCTCTGGCTTTGCCTTGTGAATAGGTGGTGGTGCCATTTATCAAGATAAGATGTACATGAAGAGGAGTAGATTTTGAGCAGGGGATGATGTGGCCAGTTTTGGAACATCTTAGTTTTCTTTTTTTGTTTTTTTTTTGAAATTAAGAAATCCTGTTTATTAGAAAATACCAATGATAAAGTCAAAAGGCAAGCCATAGAGAGGGTGAAGATATTTGCCAAACATTTAGCCAACAAAGGATTTAGTGTGAAATTGGGGTCACAAACTGTTTACTGTGAAGGGCCCAATAGTAAATTTTTTTTTCAATTATTTTATTGAGGTCATACTGGTTTATGACATTGTGTAATTTCAGGTGTATAATATTGTATATCTGTTTCTGTATAGGCTGCATTGTGCTCACCACCAATAGTCTAATTTTTATCCATCACCATGCATGTATGCCCCTTTACCCATTTCAACCCCCACCCCAGCCCCTTCCCTTCTGGTAACCACTAATCTGTTCTCTTTATCTATGTGTTTATGTTCCACATATGAGTGAAATCATACGGTGTTTGTCTTTCTCTGTTTGAATTATTTCGCTTAACATAATACCCTCAAGGTCCATCCATGTGGTTGCAAATGGCACGGTTTTGTCCTTTTTTATAGCTGTGTAGTATTCCATTGTATATATATACCACATCCTCTTTATCCCTTCATTAGTTGATGGGCATTTGGGTTGCTTCCGTGTCTTGGCTATTGTGAATAATGCTGCAGTGAACATAGGGGTGCATAAATCTCTTTGAATTGTTGATTTCATGTTCTTTGGATAAATACCCAGTAGTGGGATAGCTGGATCATATGGTATTTCATTTTTTGGGAAATCTCCATACTGTTTTCCATAGTGGTTGCACCAGTTTGCATTCTCACCAGCAGTGTATGAGGGTTCCCTTTTCTCCACATCCTTTCCAACATTTGTTATTTTTTATCTCGATAATTACAGCCATTCTCACCTGTGTAAGGTGATATCTCATTGTAGTTTTGATTCACATTTCTGTAATAATTAGTGATGTTGAACATCTTTTCATGTGCCTGTTGGCCATCTGTATATCTTCTTTGGAAAAATGTCTGTTCATATCCTCTGCCCATTTTTTGATCAGGTTGTTTGGTTTTTTGTTGTTGAGTTGTATGAGTTCTTTATATATTTTGGAGATTAACCCCTTGTCAGATATATGATTTGCAAGTATTTTCTCCCAGTTGGTGGATTGTCTTCATTTTGTTGATGCTTGCCTTTGCTGTGCGGAAGCTATTTAGTCTAATGTAGTCCCATTTGTTTATTTTTTCTTTTGTTTCCCTTGCCTGAGTAGACATGGTATTCGGAAAGATGCTGCTAAGACTGATGTCAAAGAGTGTACTGCCTGTATTTTCTTCTAGGAGTTTTATGATTTCAGGTCTTACATTCAAATCTTTAATCCATTTTGAGTTAATTTTTGTATATGGCATAAGATAATGGTCTACTTTCATGCTTTTGCATGTGGCTGTGCAGTTTTCCCAGCACTGTTTATTGAAGAGACTTTCTTGTCTCCATTTTATGTTCTTGTCTCCTTCACCAAAGATAAGCTGTCTGTAGAGGTGTAGTTTTATTTCTGGGCTTTCAAGTCTGTTCCGTTGATCTGTGCGTCTGTTTTTGTGCCAGTACCATGCTGTTTTGATTACCATAGCTTTGTAGTATATTTTGAAGTCAGGGATTGTGATGCCTCCAGCTGTGTTCTTTTTTCTCAGGATTGCTTTGGCTATTTGGGGTCTTTCATTGTTCCATATAAATTTTAGGAATCTTTGTTCTATTTCTGTGAAGAATGTCATTGGGATTCTGATTGGGATTGCATTGAATCTGTAGATTGTTTAAGTAATATGGACATTTTGACTATGTTTATTCTTCCAATCCATGAGCATGGAAGATTTTTCCATTTCTTTATGTCATCTTTGATTTCTCTCAAAAATGTCTTGTAGTTTTCACTGTATGGGTCTTTCACTTCCTTGGTTAAATTTATTCCTAGATTCTCTTTGTTGAGACTGTAAATGGGATTGTATTCTTGAGTTCTCTTTCTGTTAGTTCATTCTAAGTGTATAGAAATGCAACTGATCTTTGTAAGTTGATTTTGTACCCTGCAACTTTGCTGTAGTTGTTCATTATTTCTAATAGCTAATATTTCTGGTGGATTCTTTAGGGTTTTCTATATATAGAATCATGTCTTCTGCAAACAGTAAGAGTTTCACTTCTTCCTTTCCGGTTTTGATACTTTTTATTTCTTTTTCCTGCATGATTGCTCTGTCCAAAACTTTCAGTACTGTGTTGAATAGGAGTGGTGAGAGTGGGCACCCTTGTCTTGTTCCTGTTCTCAGAGGGATGGCTTTTAGGTTTTCACCATTAAGTGTGATGTTGGCTGTGGGTTTGTCATATATGGCCTTTATTATATTGATGTACTTTCCTTCTATATCCATTTTATTGAAAGTTTTTTATCATAAATGGATGTTGGATCTTGTCAGATGCTTTCTCTGCATCTATTGAGATGATCATGTGATTTTTATTCCTCATTTTGTTAATGGGGTGTATCACATTGATTGATTTGTGAATGTTGAACCACCCCTGTGTCCCTGGTATATATTCAACTTGATCATGGTGTATGATCCTTTTAATGTATTGCTGTATTCAATTTGCCAATATTTTGTTGAGGAGTTTTGCATCTATATTCATCAGCAAGAGTAGCCTTTAATTTTCCTTCTTTGTGTTGTCCTTGTCTGGTTTTGGTATCAGGGTTATGTTTGCCTCATAGAATGAGTTAGGAAGCATTCTGTCTTCTTCAATTTTTTGGAACAGTTTGAGAAGGATACGTTTTAAATCTTCTTTGAAGGTTTGGTAGAATTCTCCAGAGAAGCCATATGGTCCTGCCTTTGTTTTGGGGAGGTTTTTGATTACTGTTTCAATCTGTTTACTTGCTATTGGTCTATTCAGATTCTCTGTTTCTTCTTGATTCAGTTTTGGGAGGTTGTATGAACCTAAGAATTTATCTGTTTCTTCTAGGTTATCCAATTTGTTGGCACATAGTTTTTCATAGTATTCTCTTATAATCCTTTGTATTTCTGTGGTATCTGTTGTAATGTCTCCTCATTCTTTCTGATATTATTTATTTGAGCCTTCTCTCTTTTTTTCTTAGTGAGTCTGGCTAAGGGTTTGTCAATTTTGTTTATCTTCTCAAAGAACCAGCTCTTAGTTTATTGATTCTTTCTGTTTTTTTAGTCTCTATTTCATTTATTCATTTATTTCTGCTCTAACTTTTTAAATTTTCCTCCTTCTGCTGACTTTGTGCTTTGTTTGTTCTTCTTTTTCTAGTTCTGTTAGATGTAGTTTAAGATTACTTATTTTAGATTTTTCTTCTTTGTTGAGGTGGGCCTGTATTGCTAAAAATTTCTGCATTAGCACTGCTTTTATGCATTCCATGAGTTGGTATGTTGTATTTTCGTTTGCATTTGTCTCCAAGTATTTTTTGATTTCTCCTTTAATTTCTTCATTGATCCAATGGTTGTTTAGTAGCATGTTGTTTAGTCTCCACATATTTGTGACTTTCTCAGCCTTTTTCTTGTAGTTGATTTCTAACTTCATAGCATTATGTCCAGAAAAGATGCTTGATATGATTTCCATCTTCTTAAATTTGTTGAGGCTTGCCGTGTTTCCCACCACGTGGTCTATCTTTAAGAATGTTCCATGTGCACTTGAGAAGAATGTGTATTCTGCTGTTTTGGGATGGAATGTTCTGTATATATCTATTAAGTCTGTCTCGTCTAGTATTTCATTTAAGGCCACTGTTTCCTTGTTGACTTTCTGTCTGGATGATCTGTCCAATGATGTAAGTGGGGTATTGAGATCCCCTACTACTATTGTGTTGCTGTCAATTTCTCCCTTTATGTCACTTAATAGTTGCTTTATATACTTTGGTGCTCCTGTGTTGGAGCATTCATAAGTGTAAAGGAACATCTTAATTTTGAGGTATGTGTAGGGTATATGGGTAGGGTGATCGTATACTTTATCATACAACCTTGAGCATTTATGAGAGTGTGTGGGACGTGCTATTAGTAATTAAGCTGGGGCAATAGGTATAAACTGGACCTGTCCTGGACAAACCAGGATGTTCTTTACACAGGTAAATAATGTTAAGCAAAGATCATTAGAGATGAAGCCATGTAGGGAAAATGTATAGAATGAAGAGAGCAGTGGGCTAAGTGGAATCCTGGAGAAGTTTTTAAGAGAGGAAAAAGAATGTGGCCATTGAGGCAGGAAGGAAACCTCAAGTTGTGGCCTCACAGCATCCCAGGAAAGAATCATTTCATTTTCTCTTCACTGTTGTTTTAGGAGTGGATGCCCTTTGAGGGATTCTTCATCAGATAAAGATTATCTGCTGGGAGAGGTCATTTACTTAAAGATAAAGGGTTTTTATCATCTTTAGAATACTATGTTTGAATGACTTCTTATGTATTATGATGTAAAACTCTCCTAACACTTTTGTTTTATAGTCGTTTGACCAAAATATGCTAATTCAGATCCAATTTAAACCTAGATGTCATTTTATGTTATATTTTATCCTAAGATTATGACTTAGTCAAATATAGCGAATGTAATCATTACAAGCTTAAAGTAAATTTCCATGTCAAGAGGTAGAACACATTTATTCTGTAATATTGAAAATCATAAACGGCACTTCTTTTTCTTTCTTAGAAAATAATGTTCTTCAGGAGGTCAACAGAAAAATAGAACAAATGAATATTTTGCATTCTTAGTGGATTATGGTTGGCTATTTCTCCCCTAAATTTTATTATGAAAAATTTCAAACATACAAAGAATTGACAGAATCATACTCACCAGCTACAATTAACATTTTGCTGTATTTGCTTTATCACGTATCAGTACATCTGTCTCTGTAGTCATTCATCAATCCATCTTATTTATTTATTTATTTGTCATGCATTTTGAGTAAGTTGACTTTTGCTAAACATTCTTCTCTTTGTTATTTTTTTCTGAATGTTGTAATTAAAGCGTCAACACATTTTGTGCAGATGTTTTTAGCTGACCCTTTTTCCTATTTCTAGGAATCTGAGGTTGCCAATAATCATTGTCAAATTTAGAAAATTAAAAAAAGTCTGGTAAATAGTGTTAAGCCTGGTTACTGCCCTCTTTCTCAATAGCTTTATAATCCAGACACTTACAATTTTTAAAATTATCAAAAATAATTTCCACCTGTCTTTTAACACTATTTTTTTGTATTCTACATAAATATTCATTTACATTATATTGCTTTCAGAGTGGAGAGATCTACAGACCAAGTCATCCAGCCAGTCAATGTGGGAGCGCTGTCAAAATGGGTGGGGAAGATACCTCCAGATGTTTTACAAGACATGGCAGTGATCGCACCCATGCTTGCCAAGCTTGGATATGACCCGTACGCCAATCCACCTAACTATGGGAAACCTGATCCCAAAATCCTTGAAAACACTAGAAGGGTAAGTAAGATTTTTAAAGGGAATTGAGAAAACTGGGTGTGGAATTTGGGTCCTGAAAAGTTTTTTCCTATTTTGTTTCTTGCTTTTTTCTTATCAGAAAATTATTTTAAAATAGAAGAATTCTATTTGTAGAATGCTTCATCATCAGAAATCTTCCACTGCATTTTAAGGATAACTGTGGCTCTTCCCAGGAACTCTGGGGACAATTCTTCGTTTTGCCCAATTTCCACGAATGGTGTTTACTTTTGGGGGGATTTATTCTCATAATTGATTACCACAAATTTGCGTGAACACCAAGATTATTAGTGACCTCACTTACGTCTCGTTTCTTTTTTCTTTGAATCTAATGGCTACTTTACTTTTAAACCTTTCTTTGGATGAGGCATACTTTCTTGATACTTGAACCTAAACATTGGGTACATTAGAAGAATTAGTAAACAGGTGCAATATGCTACCCTCTGCTTAAGAGAAAGGTGCTATTGTACTGTAATACAGCTTTTTCTTTTAAGTTATGCTCACATCTTTATAAAATACTGTTTCAGAAAAGCTGCAAACACAAAGAGCTATTCTGAATATATACCTTACCAGTTGAATCTACTTCAAATCAGACCTTAATGTATTCTTTTTTTTTTTTTTTTTGGTGAGGAAGCTTAGCCCTGAGCTAACATCCGTTGCCAATCCTCCTCTTTTTGCTGAAGAAGATTGGCCCTCGGCTAACATCCATGCCCATCTTCCTCTACTTTATATGTGGGATGCCTGCCACAGCATGGCTTGATAAGCGATGCGTAGGTCCATGCCTGGGATCCAAAGCTGTGAAACCTGGGCCGCGGAAGCAGAGTGCGCAAACTTAACCATTATGCCACCAGGCCAGCCCCTGTATTCTTTTTTTAATTGTAGTAAAATATACATAACAAAATTTACTCTCTTAACAATTATAAGTGTACAGTTCAGTGGCATTAAGTACATTCACATTATTGTGTAACCGTCCCCACCATCCATCTCCAGAACTTTTTTCATCTTTTGAAACTGAAACTACATTCTCATTACCCATTACCCATCCCTCGAGCCCCTGGCAACCACAATTCTTCTTTCTGTCTCTAGATGTATTCTTTTTTGAAATGACAGTTTAAACAAGACAGCCATGTTAGCATAAGTTCACTGATAGGCTGTTGAGTTTCATGATTAAAATTTCTTGCCTTTCTCTGGTATTCTCCTGTTTACGTCAGTGTCCTCTCCTTCCTGCAACCTTATAATATATCATCTTTTTATTCTGTCTTTCTTTTGGTACCTTTAATTGACAAACAAATTTATATTTCATGAAGTTAATTTCCATGTGGATTTTTTTTCTCTTAGGTATTACTGTCATTTTTCTTTTTCTATTCATTAGTGGCTATACAGGAAGAACTATCTTGTGGTAAAACATGTATGAAGGCAGATTTTTTATTTTTTAAATAATCTTTGTCCTTTTTATACTTTTCATATGTATAAACATTTTATTATAAAAATATAAGCTCAGTATATAAAACTTATAAAATTAAAAAGATAAGAGAATAAAATTCACCTGTATCAAAATAAAATTTTGATGGCTTTCCCTTCCTTCTCTGCATGTTGTTAAACAAAGGTAAGATTACACGTCTTACAATCTTACCTTTATACACACACAATTTTGTATCCAGTCCTTTCCTCTTGATATTCGTGAGCATTTTCACATTGTGAACATGCTTTTTAAACATAATTTTTCATGGTTATATAATATATCACCAAATGGGCCTTTCTGAAACAGCAGTAAGTGCATGAATGAAAGAACAAACAAAAAGTGTGTTTCCCTGGTATAGGTTCTATAATTCATTTTACCATTTTTCTTTTGTCGTTTACAGTTTTCTCTTTGACAGATTGTGCTACAATGAACATCTTTGCACATATGACATTTTAGACTTTTTTTTAGAGATTAGACTAATAACAGTAGCATTAAACTAGGTCTCAAAGTATCTGAAATTTTTTAAGGTGCTTGATATATGTTGATAAAAAATGTTTTTTTAATTTTTTGAACTACCAGCATAATACAGGTTATTTTAGATTTTTGATAATTTTAGTAGGTTTCATTGATTAATGTAATTGAACATTTTCCAGTTATTACCTATATGTGTATGTTCAAAAGAATATATGAACCATCTCTTAGGTTTTAAAAAAGTTTTTTATGTGTTAAAATTTTGTGAACTACATTCTGCTAAAGATAAAGTGCCCATCAGTAGTCCTTGATAATCTCTTGGTAATTAGTAATTCATAGCTTTCTCCTTTGTACAGTATTGAAATGGTTTTTATAAGCCAAGGTACATGTACAAATGATGTTTAGAGATTTCCCAGGCAGTAGACATTATAGTTTTCTTACATGCAAGTTGGCTGGCTAGATTATTCTTGGCTTGCTTGAGCGGTAGATTGGGAAGAATGCTGTGGTTTGAATCCATGTGACTAGAGAACTTGTTTCATAACACGTTTGTGGCTTTTGAAAGGGTTTCAAAATGCACACTGGGAAAAAAACTTTTTCCCCTCCCCATCTCAGTCTCTAAAGTGACAAATAATTTTGAGGAAAAAAAGGTAAAGAGTGAACTATAATTGCATTTTTGAGCACTTTGTGGTAATACATACAAGGTGACATTCTTGTTTTGTGGGGTTGCGTTTCATAGACCTTTTTGCAATCCAAATCCTATGTATTTTCAAAGCCTTTTTGCCTGTAAAAACTCAAATGCTAATATATCCAGCATTGATGATCATGAATGTCCATAAAGTAATGCTTAAAAAGTGATCTTCGATTGTCAGCTGTGACATGAGATGGGCTCCAGAGAAAAAAGATGGCTGGGGAGGTTGTTCCCATTGTTTATGGGGTGGGAGTAAGAAAAAATTCACGTTTTGACTGGGAATATAGAATCCAAAGCTCCAGGCCTAAAAGTGCTGGTTTTCATACAATTCTGGGTAGTCTAAAAGTACTGGTGTTTGAGTCAGCATGTTTTGGGGACATATTGCCCAATTTTGAATAGAAAATCATGTGCTTCATGTTTGCTGTGACTCAGATGGTAAATTGGAGATGAAACACCAGCATATTCCTTACCCTTTCCCACCATAGTCTCTAATCCCAAAATCGTTGCACATTTCAGTAAATATAACTAACATATTCCTTACCCTTTCCCACCATAGTCTCTAATCCCCAAATCGTTGCACATTTCAGTAAATAATGCCCTTTAGGTTATATCTTTAGCCTTCTTCCTCCCCCATAGGTTTTTAATCTTTTTAGATTTGCAGACCAATTTGAGAATCTGATGAAATGTATGGATCCCTACCTTAGAAATACGGACACATACATACACAAAATTTTACCCACACTTTCAGTGGATTCATAGATGCCCCTGAAGCCCGTCAGATTAAGGACTTCTGCTTTTAGTCTCCTTGATCAAGCTTATCCTCTCATGTGGCTTTAATTACAACCTATGCTGCTGATGATAAATCTGTGTCTCCCAGTGGATCTCTTTCCTGAACCCCAGCCTCATTATTGCCAACTGCCTTCTGTGTATCTCCACCTGGATGCTCACAAGGACCTCAAATTCAGTGTCCGTGATTGAACATATTGTGCAAACTTGTTCCCTTATAGGCAGAAGCTGGATGGAATTGTTCAGTAAACTGAGCAGGAATCCAGGGTAGAGGTGAGATAAGGCTGTGTTCATCTACATTTGCAGTGTCTCTGAGTCAGTGGGCAGATATGAGGAGTCCTAAGGGCACATGGGTCAAGCCAAAAACAGTTCAAAGATCTGTTTACCAAATCTGAAGAATGAGTCGAAAAGCAGATCCAAGTGTGAATGGAATACCCAGTTGATGTTCTAGTTGAAAACCTGAGTAGATAGTACTAAGGAAGAGCAAGTGGTGAAATGGAAAAGCAGATATCAGGGTGCAGAACCCACAGTGGCAGAGAAGAAGGACCTTAAAGATAATTTAGTGAGCTGGGAGTTGGGTTAAATCCCTGAAGCAAACAGTAAGAAGCTGCAGCAGTTGGAATCGATGTTCTTGCATTAAAAGTAGAGCCTGTATTGCACACTTCTCTTTTTCAGTTCCTATACCCAGCAAAAACTGCTTCTCTCTGTTTTTCCTGTCTCCGTACATGGCATTCCTATTTATCCAGTCATCAAAGTTAGTTAAGGTTGAGATTATCTAGCTTTGCAGATCACATGTAATTAATTGGTCACCAAGTCTTGATTCTACATTTGAAAATATCTTGAGTCAATCCTCTTTCCTTTCAGCTGCCCTACATCAGTTTCTCCTAGTTTCTCACATGGGTTATGGCTTATTCCTCTTTTTGTATGTGAATGTGTTTAGTCATTCTTCTTCTACTACATTTTTTATTTTCAGTGAAAATTATTTTTTAAAAGCTCACATCTGAATGTATCATTCCCTTGCATAAAATCCTTGAATAGCTCCACTGGTACTGGGCGATAAAGCCCAGGCTTCTTAGAATGGCATTTACTTTTCAAATATTTAAAGATTTTCTAGTTATCTTTTTGTTGTTGGTTTCTAATTTAATTCCACTATGGTCAGAAAACACACACAGTATGGTTTCAGTCCTTTGAAATATATTGAAAATTGCTTTAGGGCCAGCATATGGTCTCACGTGTTCACTTGAGAGAATATGTATTCTGCAGTTGTTGCAGAGTTCTATAAATATCAGTTAGGTCAAGTTGTTTCATAGTTTTGCTCAAATCTCCTAATTCTTATTGATTTTTTTTGTCCAATTTTATCAATTTTGGTAAATATGATTTTGTCTATTTCTCTTTTGATTTCTATCAATTTTGCTTCATGTGTTTTGAATCTATATTATTAGGAGCATACCTTTTTATATCTTCTTGAAGAATTAACTCTTTTATTGTTGTGAAATATCTCTCAATCATCTCTGATGTCAGTTACTCTCTAGAAATCTACTTTGTCTGATATAAACATAGCCACAACATTGTTTTTATGCATACCGTATACATGGTATATTTTTTTCGTCCTGTTACTCTTAATCTGTGTCTTTATATTTCAAGTACATATGTTGCTTATAAACAGATGTAGCTGGTCTTGTTTATTAATCTCATTTTATAATCTCTGGCTATAAATGGAGCATTTAATCCATTTACATTTAATGTAATTATTCACCTGGTTGGGTTTAAGTCTACCATCTTACAGTTTGTTTTCTATTTGGACCATCTGTCTTTGTCCCTTTGTTTCTCTTTTCCTGCCTTCTTTTGCATTAACTAATGTTTTAGTATTCCCTTTTCTCTCCTGTTTTGGCTCTGATCTCCCCTTGTTAGCTGTACTTCTTTTTTTGTTTGTTTATAGTAGTTGCTCTCTGACAAGAGCTGCAAACTTTTTCTGTAAAACGCCAGATAGTAAATATTTTATGCTTTATGGGCCATAAATGGTCTCTTTCATCTTTTCTGAAGATCCAGATTTTCATCTGGAATCATTTCTCTTCACCCTAATGAACTTCTTTTAGCATTTCTTATAGTAAGGATATGCTGGCCACTAATTCTTTCAGCTTTTGTTTACCTGAAAATGTCTTTATGTCTCCATTTTATGAAAATATTTTGCTAGGTATATCGTTCTAGTTGACACATTTTTTGTGTTTTTGTTTTTTTACTTTCAGCACTTAAAAGATGTTATTTTATTGACTTCCGTTGTTTTTGATGGGAAGTCAGCTAAAATTCTTATGAATGTAGTTGGGTTTTTTTCGACTGCTGTAAGATTTTCTTTTTATCTTTAGTTTTCAGCTGTTTGGCTATAATGTGCCAAGTTCATAGATCCGCTCTTTTCCCATCTCCAGCCTGGGCCTCAGCTTTGATTAGTTTTCAATTAACCTATCTTTGAATTCATTGATCCTTTCTTCTTCTGTGTCCAGTCTGCTGTTAAACCCATCCAGTGTCTTCATTTCAGATAATTTATTTTTCAGGTCTGGAATTTCCATTTCACTGCTGGAATCCTCTATCTCTTCACCCATTCTGTTCATTTTTTCCTCTAAGTTCTTTTAACATATTTGTAATAATTATTTAAAATTTCTTGTCCTTGGGTCTCTCTCTTGACTTTTTTTTCTTAATTATGAGTTATACTTCTTTGTTTCTTCACATGTCTTAGAAGTTTTGATTTCATACTGGACCTTTTGTATAAAAGAAATGTAGAGAATAAACTAGATAATGTTTTTGTTTTATTTTTCCCAGAGAGGGCATATTCTTTACTCTGTCAGGCAGCTAAGGTAACTGGCTGATGATTCAAATTTCAGTGAGTCAGGGTGAGCTGGAGCTGAGCAGCCGTTTTAATTACAGTTTACTCTGGATTCAAATGAGATTTTATGGCGACCTGGCCTTTATCCCAACCCACAGTTTCCTGTGTGCTGTAGATAAAGTGTTGATTTCGTTGATTTTTTTCAAGATTTCAGCTGGCAGGGAATTGTGTTCAAGTTTAAATTCGTTTATTTCACCTCAGGATTGCAGCTGCAGCAGGGCCCTAGAACCTGAGCACCACACACAATTGGGAGATGTGTTTCTGCTTTCCAGCTCTGCTTTCACTGCCACTTACTCAGCAGAATTCCCTTGGAGTACAATTGTCAGACTGAGAGATTTGTTTTTACACTTGGGGCTCTTCCAGATTCTAATCCGTCATACCAGTCTGCAGTGTCTCTAGAAGTTTGCCCTTTTTTTGTCTTAGCAAAATTTTTCACCTTTGGTAAGCCTGCTTTTCTGTCCACCTATCCAGACTAGGCAGTTGATTCAAGATAGAAAGAGGGTTTTTGCTTACCTTTGAAGAACTCATCCTTCATCCTTTTCTGGAATTTGGTTCATTTGGGCTTCTTTGCATCCACTGCTCTTTGATGGCTCTTCAGAAAAGTAAGAAGTTTATGTTTTCTTGTTTTGATGAGAGCAATGGTCTTTTGAGACTTTCTGCATTCTAACCGTAAGGGAACTCCTTAGAATAGTATTAGGACTCTTCTTCTGCTTTCCATCTTCCTCTTCGGCCTCATCTCTTTTTATTCTTCTAGCCACACCACACTACCTGCCTTTCGTTCTCTTAGCACATTCTTATACCTCCATACCTTTGCACTTGTTCCCTCTGTCTTGATTGTCTTTCTTCTCCTCCTCTTTGTCTTACAACTTTATCCTTTAAGATTCAGCTCAAATGACACGTCTTCTGCGCCACAGGTCATTCTGCTATACTTTGTACCTGCCTTTATTCCTGCAGTGATCACACTGTATTATAATTGTTTATATTATATGCTTCTGCTTTTAGACTAAGGATTTTTCAAAGGCAAGAACCACATAATATGCATTTTGTATCCTGAGCCCCAACCTTAATACTTGACAATTAGTAGGTGCTCAATAAAATGATTGTCATTGGCAAAATAAATCTTAGACATAGGAAGAAGAATATTTCTGCAGCCAAAACAGCTATATTCTGATATGAGGCTCTTGTAGACAATAGTTGGAGTATGTCTCAGTTCACAGGGATTCTGCCTTATGTAAGAAATGCCAATTACAGGCTTACAGAGGTAAGCCTCCAGTGGCTGTGACAGTACTTTATGACTATATCAGTCTGCATTCAGTTGGGGAAAGAGCTAACATGTCATCAGTGTAATAGATCAGTGTGCTATCTTGTGCAGTAGTGCGATGATCAAGGTCCCTGAAGATTATGACCAAATACTGGAGAGTTGATATAGCCCTCTGGTAAGATATTACTTCTGATGGTCTTTACTAACAGGTACAGAGAAAGAAGTGTTTGCTGGGTCAATAACTACATACTAGATATTAGGAGCTATGTTGATAGCTCTAGTAAAGTTAACATATCTGGAACAGCAGGTGTAATAGGAGTCGCTATTTCATTAAGTATCACCCAGTATTTTTCAAGTTTTTGTTGATGGCACTAATCTCTGCAGTCTCTCTACGAATGCACTGTTGCTTTTGACTTAATATTTTGATAGACAAGAGCAGTTCTGGTATAATCTCTGAAATGTGGCTTCAGTAGGCTGCCCATGTATTTTAGTCCTAGGGACCATGATCAGTTAGCTACCACCAAAGATCTCTACAGGTCACACCATTGTGTTTTCCTACTCTACCTCTGCACATGGGTATAAGGTGTAACCATGTGCCCCTTATTTCTAGTAGTTATATGCCACCATTTGGCTCTGGCCACTCTGAGATCTTCCCTCCTTGAGTTCAAGGAGTCTATTTCATTGGTAGCCTTTCCCACTGTTATTTCTAGCCTGCAGAGAGAAAGTACTGAAGAGCTTTTTAAGGGATGCTTTTGCACCCTTTGCTGATGTATTCTCAGAGGCTTGGCAAAGGAGTGAGTTCTCTGGAGCGTCCTGGGGTATAGTTAGGGAGTAAGTGAGCAGGTCAGTCATACGCATTAAATACACCCCAGTGTTCCTTGTTTTCTAAGCTTTTGAATAACGTTTCTTTACTGTATACCAAGGAAGTTCTGACATCTAAACTTCATTTAATGTAAGCCACTGTTGGCTTCAGGTTTCAGTCAACCAATTGAAGAAATTGTTAAGAGTTATTCCCAGGTACTCAAGCTAACACATTGCATGCAAAATCTCTTGTTAATGTACCCATATCAATAAATTTGGATTGATCCAACATTACATTTCTTCTTCTCTGGTCTAATAACATTATTATGATTCCTACACTTTACCTAGGTTTTGCAGATACAAAAGGGCAAAATCTTTCACTTCTTTTGGTGTGTACAGAACTTCTTTTTGGGTCAGACTTTGTGTTCATCTCTTTGAGGCCTGCTGGGATTTAAGTCTAGTTATAACTTTAGAAGCAATAAGAGGTAGTGGGGTGGATCAATATTCTCCTGCCAGGAGATTGCCTCAAGAGAGGTCATTAAAGGTTCTTTTGGCAAGAGGATGCCAGCTTTTTCAGACAGAGAAAAAAGACTGCCTCTGTTGGCAAGGAAGGTAGGATGACTGACTGTGCTGGTTTGCCCAGGACTGAGGCGTTTCCGGGGATGTAGGACTTTCAGTGCTAAAACTGAGACAGTCTTGAGTAATCTGGGAAGGTTGATCACCTTGTAGGTTTCTTGGATTGTTCTGTTGTCAACTTGGTTAACTACCTTTCCCAGAATTCTCTTCCTGGTATGGTTCTAGGACAGAGTTGGTCCATAGAGGAACTTATTTGACATTTAGGACGTAGAAGTAAAGCAGTGGCTGTTTCTTCCTGGAGGTCTTCTCAGGCAGACACAGTGATAGACACAGAGGTGCCTGATATTGTTGTACTTGTCCTTGGTCTTCTCCCTTCCACATCTGGCTCTTCCGCCTGAGTTCTGGCCCTGTTGACCAAGAGTGGCTCCTGGTCCACCACCACACCCTTGGCAGCTGACCCACAGAGGTGGTAGCTGCGCAAAGGCAATAGCTTCCTATAGAAATAATCATGGTGGCTTTACGTCCCTGACTAAATCCTGACTGATACGTAAGGCTCAGCAAAATGTGAGGATTCAGGATCCTCAGCTTCATCAGAATCTTCCCAGATATCTTAATTTTCAGAGTCTTGTTCTTTCAGTCAGTGCCTTAACTTTAATATACATGGCTGTCAATTCAATTAGTGTTGGTATTCAACCACCTGCAGGATTACACTTTGAACTTGGTTTTTAAAAAAATCTTGATCCAATGGTTGTAAGTGATAAGGGCATTCAGGGCATCCATAAAAGCTTTCTGGTTCCATATCAGGACTTGAGGTGGGAATTTAAATCCCTCAGTTTATCACCCTTTTCCCCCCACGTTCTCCATTTTAGAATCAACCCCACAGTCCTATATTCTTTTGTTCTCTATTTCCACTGTTACTTTCTATTGTAGCCGTTACTCGTTTACCCGAAGCCTTGTATTGTGTGGGCACGTGACTATGGGTGATAAATTAAGTAACTGTTTTGCCTCATGTACCATAGACTGCTATTATCCCATTTACCACCTTTGAATCTAATCAAATCAGCGAACCAATTTTAGCTAAGGAATTCGCCGTGTTGACCATGATCTCCCAAGAGTAATGACTTGATTTCTGCCTTTCAAGTTCTGTGTGAGTTCCTCTCATTGGCAAATTCTAACCTGGAACCATGTAGGGAAGGGGATTCTGGGAAACATAATTCCCAGCCTTTGATAGGAGTGGTGGTGGTATTGAGTTGACAACATTCTAGCATGATGATCCCTCTGAGGGTCATAGCAGATTGGTTCAGGAGTGGGAACCTGACTCAACCCAGGCAAATAAGGGTCCTTCCCTGGAGTTTTTGAATTGGTACTGGGGGTAGAAAGGTGATTCCTTTCTGGTAATGAAGACCACAGGATATAAGGCATAGGAACTGTTGGTAGAAGTGTTAGACGCTGTTGATTGCCTGTTCCCTCTTCCTTATTGGTAAGAACTATCTCTTAAAAAATAAGCTACAAATTCCTCATATTAATTTTTACAGACTCTCTTGTAGGTGGGATAACCATGTGACCAGTTTTTTCTAGACAATGCCATATAAGGAGATGTCTGCTAGGGGTTTTCTGGGAGACATTTAGCTTTCTGAGAAAATAAAGAAATGTTTGAAGAAAGCCTACCCCTCCCTTCCCGCTTTTGAACTTTGCTATGGAAGAACATTATGCTTGGCTCTGCTGCAGCCACTTTGTGATCATAAGAGAAGATGTCAGACACACTGAAAATGACAGAAGGAAGAGAAGGAAAGAGCCTGGGACCCTTGATTTCTGAGCTCCTGAGCCTAGGTCAGGACTGACCATCCACCTCATCTCTGAACTTCAAAGTAGTTTGCCTTAATTTTGAAAGTAGGCAGAATTGTTTCCTTCAGGCATTCTGTAAAGAATATGTAAGGAGGTTCAGAGTAGTGCATTTTGCCGTCTCTCAGAATACCTCAGTATGTGTTTGGATGTATCATTTTAAGGCTTCGATTATTAAGCAGGTAGTTACTAAACAGTTGCTCTAGGCATAACACCTTCTAGTTGTTTCGAGAGTAGCAAAGACCTGGTTTGTATCCAGGAGGAAGATGTAGGTAATTGGAGAGAAGAGACAAATTAGAAAAAGTAAGGTAATGACAGGATGACAGAAATTTTTCCACTGTTTTTTAAAGGGATAAAAACTGGTTTTAGGAACCCAGGACTTTGTCCACAGGGTCAGTCTAAAAGTCTGAGACTCCTCCAAGGAAATAGCCACAGAAAGAGTGTGTCCTTTCTCTCATCCTTCAAAATCAAATCTTTCTCATCTTCTCCTTCAGCATTTTGGCACTGTCATTCATAAATTTATCTCAATAATTTACGTTTTTTGCCAAAAATCCTCTGGAGAGTAATGAGTTTCATGCGCTCATTTTTGCTATCTAAAGCAGGTCTTCCTCTTATTTGTCTTTTACTTACCTCGATCAAATGTCAAAGGAGCCCCTTTGTGATATGTACAAGCACGTATTCCTTACTTGTGCCATTCATGGTTTAATATATTTTAATTGTCTTCTTTAGCATCTGTGATCCCATCTAAAGGCCTATGGGGAATCCAGTCTCTTAAACAAAAGAAGCAGGTTCCAAGGTTCCTCTCCTCTTTCTCTTTCTGCCTTCACTAGTGAGACTACCTTTTGAGAGTGAGAGAATGCTTGTAGCTAAGAAGTTTGGTTGGGTAGCTATTTACACAGTTTCCCTTGGAATTTTAAAGAAAGAAATCAATTATGTCAATAAATACCTATTCTGAACATTCGTGAATGATTGTGCTAAACAATGATAACCAACTCTTAGAAAACCTAGTATCTATAAATGGAAATATAATAAACCAGAATTATTAGAAGTAATTTTTTCCCTGTGCTCTTATTCAGGGGAATCTATGGGAGAAGACACTTCTGGGTTAACTTGGTATCAGATTACCAGTGCCTGAAATAGCTTCTTCCAATTACCTTAAAAAAAATTCCATAAAGATACCCTAATAAAAAGGAACATCATTGTAAAATAAAGATATGAAAAACTCCATGCTAAAGAATGGGGAAGTTTTCCAATAAGTTTGTCATTGACTGCATTGAGGACCACATTCAGATCACTTTCTTAAAGATTACCAATGGCCTTAAAGAGGGCAGAACAAAGGCTTTGACTCCACCTTTACTATACTCATCCCTAACTCCAGATTGGAGGGGCTGCCCTGACTAGAAAATCAGGAAGTTAGAGTTGTTAGCTGGTCTGCCAAAAATGCTAACCCTGTCATCTCCCCTCTTTCTATGCCCCTGTGTCTTTCTATATCCACTCTCATGTCACAGCTGCAAGTGAACAGCATGTCTGGAGTAGAGGGAGCTTGTGATAAAGGGCAGAATTGACACTACAAAAAAATCAAATTAATGATATGGCGAGCACACTTGGGATATTCTTCCAGAATGCACAGTGAAAGGACAGAGATGAAAATGATAGGTAAGAGAAAATTACATATATGAAAGAAAGAAAATTGAGATTTAACCAATGAATAATAGAAATCTCCAAAGGAGAAACCAGAAGAAATTGAACAGAAGCATTAATCAAATTTGTCGTTGAAGTTTCCAAGGCTGAAAATGACCTGAAGAATAAAAGAGCTCAACCGAGTCTAGAGAACTTTATGAAAAAATGTCTATACCTAGACATATTTTGGTGGTATGTTTTGTTTCAAGGATCCTGAAAAAAAACCTACATATATTGAGGCAGAAAAAAATAGGTTACCTACAAAGAAACAAAAATTATGCTTGCTGCAGAATTCTCTTTTGCAATACTAAATGTTGGAAAATAATGGAGCAGTGGTTCTTAACCTGCGTGTACTTTACAATGTCTTTGAACTCCCTAAAATAACGTGTAAACTTATATGTGTTGATGCAAGTTGATTTTCCTGGAAACAGAGTTCATACCTTTCGTCATATTTTTAGGTGAAACAAAGAACAGTGGTAGTGGAGCAATATCCATGGTGCTTTTTCTTTTTCTTTTAAAATAATTTAAAACTGAACAGAAAAGTTGCAAGAGTAATACAGAGGACTCCTGTATATCCTTTCCCAGATTCACTAATTTTTAACATGTGGCCATAATTATGTCCCCCTCCCCCGCCTCCCTCTCTTGCTGTGTGTGTGTGTGTGTGTGTGTGTGTGTGTGTGTGTGTAAAATATATTCACCAGGTTTACTTTTGTTTTATCATTCTCTCTCTCTCTCTCACACACACACACTGTATTGTATTATTTATTTATTTATTTATAATTTGAGAATTGGTTGCATACATCATGCCCCTTTGCCTTTTAATATTTCCTAAGAATATTTTCTTACATAACTACAGTACAGTTGTCAAATTCAGAAAATTTCAGATTGATGCAATACTTTTATCTAATTTATAGTCTATATTTAAATGTTGTCAGTTGTCCCGATAATGTACTTCATAACTTTTTCTTCCAGCAGTACAGGTTTCAGTCTAGGATCACATACTGTATTTAGTTTCGTGTTGTTTTAATTTCCTCTAATCTGTAACAGTTCCTCATACATTCTCTGTCTTTCATGACGTTGACATTTTTGAGGAATTCAGGCAAGTTATTTTATACAATGTTCCTCATTTTGGGTTTTTCTGGTATTCACTCATAATTAAATGCGGTTATGTATTCCCAGCCAGAATTCTGGGCATATGGTGTTTCATTCTGTGGGTATCACATCTAGAGGCATATGATGTCCATCTGTCCCTCATTGGTGAGGTTAATTTTTGTCTCTTCATAAAGTTGTTTTTCCAGTGTCTCCACTCTACATTTACTATTTTCTCCCTGTCAGTTAAAAAGCAACTTTGCACTTTAAGACTGTGCAAATATCTTGCTTTTCATTAGACTTTACACCTTAGATTTAGCATCCATTGATGATTTTTGCCCACATCAGTCTTTATTATGATAGTTGCAAAATGCTGATTTTTTTCCAACTGTACTACTCTCTCCATTTTATAGTGTTGAATGGGGAATGGTCATTATCACAAAATTCTGCACCTAATTGTATCAGTTATGGTAGTGACAGGAAACAGAAGGCACACTGTTTAGCTGACAAGATTTTATTGAAGGATGATTTACTTAGGTGTGGCCGTGGTTAAGGAATCAACAAGGAATGATGAAGTACCAGGAACTAGTAACAAAGAAAAGCCATTACCACCCTCAGGCCTGCAGAGGCAAAGGGAGGGAACACTGCTGCCAGTCTAGTGAAAACCTGGGGTCATGGAAGAGAAAAACCGTGTGTAGGTGCTGTGGCTCTAGAGGAAAGCAGCCACTGGCAGCACAGGGGCAAGTAGAGGGTTTGTCATCCTGAAGTTGTCAAATTTTGCTTTATTTTGAGGCTACTTCATTGAGAGCTTACGAGTGTAGAATCACTGTTCTTTCCTAGCAAGTTGAACACTTTATCATAATCTAAAGACTGTATCACTAAAAATGCTTTTCATCTTAAAGTAGGATTGCCAGATAAAATACAGGATGCCCCGTTATATTTGAATTCAAATAAACAATAAATAGTTTTTTAGTATAGGTATGTTCTAAGTAATTGTAAAAATTATTTGTTTACAAATACAAATTTACCTAACAGTCCTAGGTTTTGCTTATTTTTGCTAAATTTGGCAACCCTATCTTAAAGACTATTTTTTTAGTACTAATACCCAACTTCTTTTGGTTATAATTTCCCTAGTATATCTTTTTCTATTTGGTAAATTTCGACCTTTCTAAGTCTTTATGTTTTAATGGTTGCTTAACCTACAGCTGAAATTTTATTTAATCTAATCTGGCCTATGTCTTTTTTCTAGCAAGTATAGGGCTTTTACATTTATTAGGATTACTGATATATTGTCCTTATTTCTTAAAACTATATTTTCAAATTTTTTAAATTTTTCTCCTTCTTTTTGCTCTTGCCGCCTCTTTTTTTTTTTTGCCTGATTTTTAAAATTCCGTTTTCCCCTACTGCTGTTTTAGATGTTAGACAGACATACTTATTCTTTTGTTAGCCTTTAAATATTACTGTACAAACTCTACTTGATAAAATCTAAAGTTATTCAATATTTCAAATCACCATATAAACATTTTACCTCTGATAACCACCCTTTTAATGTTTTTTCTATTTCTGTTGAGTATTTTAGGGTTTTTTTACCCCATATATTACAGTATTATTATTATTATATAAACATTTATTTATGTTTATGTACGTATTTACCACTTCTTTTGCTTACAAGTACTTGCATCTAAGATCTTCTTTCTCAGGTGGGATCTCCCTTTATACACACACACGCACACACACACACAGCTTTTCTTTTTTTTTTTATTTTGCTTTGTGTACCTATTTTAGGTGAATTCCTGTATTTCACTAGTTCTGTAAAATTCTCAGCCATTTCTCTTTGAATATTGTGTTTCCTCCATTCTCTCCATTTTGTCATTGGACTCCAATTAGTTGAATACAGGCACGAAAATGCATTTTTTACAAGACCCTCCACCAGCAAAAAGATTACGACTCACTGAAGGCAAGGCTCAAATGATGGCTAGCATTTTTTAGCAATAAAGTTTTTTTTTTTAATTTTATTTATTATGTTTTCCCAAAGCCCCAGTAGATAGTTGTATGTCATAGTTGCACAGCCTTCTAGTTGCTGTATGTGGGATGCGGCCTCAGCATGGTCAGAGAAGCAGTGCATTGGTGCACGCCCGGGATCCTAACCCGGGCCGCCAACAGCGGAGCACGCGCACTTAACTGCCAAGCCACGGGGCCGGCCCCAATAAAGTATTTTTTAATTAAGATATATACATTGTTTTTTAGACATACTGCTATTGCACACTTAATAGACTACAGTATAGTGTAAACGTAGCTTTCATACACATCAGGAAACCAAAAAATTTGTGTGACTCGCTTTTACTTCACTACGCACGTTATTATAGTGTTCTGGAACTGAACCCACAGTATCTCCGAGGTATGCCCATATTAAAGTATCTCATTCTGGGGAAGGGGGAAGGGCAAAAGGGAGAGGTAAAAAGGCCACGTGTAGGGTCATGGGTAGCGGTTAGACTTTGGGTGGTAAACATGATATAGTCTTTGTAGAAATCAAAATATAATCACGTACTCCTGAAATTTGTAATGTTATAAACCAATGTTACCTCAATAAAAAGAAAATAATGTAAAATATTTCATTCTGCCTTCCTGATATTTTAACATCTCTTTCATGTTTTTTATCTTGTCTTTCTATCTACTATGTTCTGAGTAATTTCTTTGGATTCATTTTCTAATCCACTCATTCTCTCTTCATCTGTATCTAATCTGCTCTTTGAACTATCCAATGTATTTTAATTTTAACAATTATGTTTTTGGTTCTTTTTAACCTGTCTGCTAGATTTAAAAATATATATATGCTCTTGTTCTTTGCTTATTTTTTTAATTTATGTATTATATGACAATTTTTAAAACATCACAGAATGGTCTTGGGTGTTTGAGCATCTGGACAACTCCTAGATCTTTATCAGCCGTTTGTACTCACTTTCTTAGAGACATAGATACCATCCTCAAATTTTCTTATATTCTTTTTTGTTGTTGTTGAATCAAATTAGCTGAATTTGATGTAATTTCAACATTGCTTTGTTTAAACATTCATTTTTGGGACTTGAAATCTTGAATAAGCATTAGTGGGCTTCATGTAAACCCTTCATATATTTTCCACCTAATATATTTTGCATTTCAATAAGTGACACATTCTCCTAAATAATGACTTGATATGCAAGTGAGCATACAAAGACTTCATCTTACAGTGAAAGTCTGTTGATCATGTTTCATAATTGAGTGAAGATTGTACAGATTATTGCCAGTTCTTTTCTATTTTCCCACCGTTTTTCAACCCGAAGATGTTTCTTTTTCTTTCCAAGAAGACAGTAACGATACCCCCAGATGCCCCCTTCTTGCCCCTCCAAATTATTCCCTCTTCCTCTTCTCTCCAAAGATAACTTCTGTCCTGAATTCTGCCATCATGGATTTAATTTTACTTGTTTTTAAACTTCGTATAAATGGAATCATACAGTATGTATTTAGGGAAAAAAGGCAGTCTCTGACGTGTAAGAACTGATCTGACACAACATCTAGGCTCTGGTTTATTAGAAGCTGGCTTGGTGCTCACACTAGAACATGTTGGTCTCCTGTTGGATACAGATGATCTCACAGGACACCAACATCAGACAAAATTACTTTTTAACCATAACTGAGAAAGGACAAGACAACTTCATAATTTTATCTAAGCACAGAGAAAATCAAGGTTACCATGCTAACCACAAGATACCAAATACCTACCTCTTGTCTAATATAAGTGACAGCTGCTTGTTACCAATAATAGCTTTAGTCTTGCTTCTAGTCTGCCTTCCTTCTAGATAAGATTTATTAAGATACCCAGTCATAGGATCATCCCTGCTTGCCGGCAGGACCCAATCCAGAGCAAACCCCTATTTCCTTGGACTCTTTCCAAAATCACCTAACCAAAACCTGAATCATCTAAGTCCTTTCTAATACTCTTTTACTGAAACACCCCACATTTCTCCATTATGTGTGTTCTTTCTTGCTGAAATGAGTGATAAACTCAGCATGTTCAACTACAGCTATAGTGCTGGTAGTCTTTAGCTGGAGGGCATTGACAGTATTCGTTTGTTTCTGGTTTCTCTTGTTTAACATTTGTGAGATTCATGTTGTATTTTACAGTAGTTCATTTTTGTTATTTAATATTACACTATAATTACACAGCTGTTCGGACATTTGGGTTGTTTATGGTTTTAGGGATGTTTTAATGTTGATATACAGTATCCTTGTACATGTCTTTTGGTGAAAATGAGTGTGCAGTTTTTTAAGAATATGCCTGAGAGTTATGCTAGGAGTCCCCAAGGCTACTCACAGTAATCTGAAGTTCTTATACTCACAGTCACAGTTGATTACAGCAAAAGGATACAAAGTATAATCAGCAAAGACAAAAGGGACATGGAGGGAACTCTGGAGGAAACCAGGTGCTATCTTTCAGATGTCCTCTCCAGTGGACATATGTGACAACACATGTGGATTGTTGCCAACCAGGGCACTCACCTGAGCTTTTGTATCCAGGGTTTTTATTGGAGGTCAGTTGCTTAGGCATGTTAGTGCCTCCGTGACCGACCTCAGTTACTCATGCTCCAGACCCCTCCAAGAAAAAACAGGTGTTCACCATAAATAAATTAACGTAAACTCTCTGCTCAAACAGGTACAGCCTGGCCCAAGGCCTCAGATATGCAAAAACATTCTTATAGACAGAACATTCCAAGCTCAGATCCCAAGAGCCAGTCCTGAACACAGGCCTTCCTTGGGAATGTGCAGCATTTGAGGAAGCTGGGCCTGCTGAGTTAATCTTTTCCTTCACAGAGTGAGATCGATGGAATAGAGTATTTGTATGTGCAAATTTAGGAGATAATGCCAAAGAGGTTTGCAAAGTGATTATACCAGTTTACTCTCTCACCATCAGGTGAATGAGAATACCAGTTGTTCTACATTGCTGATATTTGTTAGAGTCTATCTTTTATAATTTTAGTCTTTGTTATAGGTGCGTAATGATGTCTCATTATGGTTAAAATTTGTATTTCCTTAGTAACTAAACAGAATGAACACCTTTTCATATGTTATTTGCCAATAGACTGTGTTATGAAATGCCTATTCAAGCCTTTTACCCAAATTTCTACTGAATCGTTTGCTTTTTCCTTAATGATTTTTAGGAATTCTCTACATATTTTGATAGAGTTTATATGTATTTCACATATCTTCTCCCACTTATTTCCCTTGACCTTTCTTTCTCTTAAGGCTGTCTTTTCAAGAATAGAAGTTCTTAATTTTAATATCTAATTTAGTAACCTTTTGCTTTATTTTTTATTTATCTTTTTTTTTGTGAGGAAGATCAGCCCTGAGCTAACATCCATGCTAATCCTCCTCTTTTTGCTGAGGAAGACCGGCTCTGAGCTAACATCTATTGTCAATCCTCCTCCTTTTTTTTTTCCCCCAAAGCCCCAGTAGATAGTTGTATATCATAGTTACACATCCTTCCAGTTGCTTTATGTGGGACGCAGCCTCAGCATGGCCAGAGAAGTGGCGCATTGGTGCGCACCCAGGATCCGAACCCGGGCCGTCAGTAGCGGAGTGCACACACTTAACCGCTTGTGCCACCGGGCTGGCCCCTTGATGTGTCTTTTGATGGACAAAAGCTTTAATTTTTATGTAGTTCAATTTATCTGTTTTTTCTCTTGTTGCTTGTGCTTTTGATGTCAAATCTAAGAATCCATTGCCACATCTGAAATTTTGAAGATTTACCACTACGTTTTCTTCTAATAGTTTTATAGTTTTAGTTCTTCTGTTTAGGTCTTTTATCCATTTTGAGCTAATTTTGTATGTAGAATGAAGTAGGGTTCCAACTTCATTTTTTCATGTATGCAGTTGGCCCGGCACCATTTGTTGAAGAGATTATTCTTTACCCCATTGAATAGTTTTGGCATTCTTGTGAAAAATCAGTTGGCTATAGATGTTTGGGTTTATTTCTGGAATCATAATTCCATTCTATTTCTCTGTATGTCCATCCTTATGCCAGTACCAGTGTTTTTTGATTACTGTAACTTTGGAGTGAGTTTTGAAATCTGTGTGAATTCTTGAACTCTGTTTTTCTTTTTCAGTATTGTTTTGGCTATTCAGGATCCCTTACAATTCTATATGAATTTGATGATTGACTCTTTCACTTCCACAAAAAAAAAAAGCCATTGGAATTTTTTGGGGGGAGGTGAGGAAGATTAGCCTTGAGCTAACATCCCTTGCCAGTCTTCCTCTTTTTGCTGAGGAGGATTAGCCCTGAGCTAACATTCCTGCTCATCTTCCTCCATTTTGTATATGAGATGCTGCCACAGCGTGGCTTGATGAGCAGTGCGTAGGTCCTCGCCCAGGATTTAAACCTGTGAATCCCGGGCTGCCGAAACAGAGCGCGTGAACTTAACCACTATGCCACTGGCTGGCCCCATCTTCTTCTGGTCTTCTTATTGTGTATATGTTACACCTTTTGTAGTTGTCTCACAATTCTTGGATATTCTGTTCTGTTTTTGTTGGGGGGCTAGTCAGTCTTTGTTCTCTTCGTTTTTCAGTTTTGGAGGTTTCACTGATATATCCTCAAGCTCAGAGATTCTGTCCTCAGCTGTTTATTAATAAGTCCATCAAACATTCATCATTTCTGTTACATTGTTTTTGATCTCTAGCATTTCTTTTTGGTTCTTTCTTAGGAATTCCATCTGCTGCTTACGTTGCCCATACGTTCCTGCATGCTGCTACTTTATGCACTAGAGTTCTTAGCGTGCTACTCATAGTTGTTTTAAACTCCCAAATTGATAATTCCAGCATCTCTGCCATGTCTAGTTCTGAAAGTATGGAGGAAGAGCCAGTGTTCTGTAGTCCTATGATTAGCTCTCAGTCTTGCAGTGAGCCTTTGCCTCCAGACTGTGAGCATCACAAGTGTTTCTCAGGGTTCTTTTTTTCTTTTTCAACCTCCTTAAGTGGAACAGGATGGCTAGAGTAGGCTGGAGTTGGATATTTCCCTTCTCCCACGTGGAGTTCTAGATCTGGCTAGAGTTGGGCATTTCCCTTCTCTAGGTCTGTTAGGCTCTAAAAATACCCCAGCAAGTTAAGCTCTGGTTAACTAGTTTCTCCTAAGGGCAGGCCTTGTTAAGAAGAACAGAGCGCTCTAGTGTATTTAAAAATGATTCCTTATTCCCTTCCTCTGCCGAAGCACAAGAGAATTTTTCTCCAATATTTACTGAGAGAACCTGATTGAGCTACTGGAGGTAAAACTCGCAAAAGTGTGGGGGCTCCCCTAAGACTGGGTCCCCCTGGAGTTTTTAACTCCCAGATTTGTCCATGCTGAGCCTCCAGCAGTTTGTTAATTATAGTTCAGGTGTTCCTACCCTGGTTTCTGCTGGAGGGTCTGCTCCGGTAAGCCATGACCCCCTGTATTCACCTGTCTGTTTCTCCAGTCTCGGGGGCAGTGGTTTGCCCTGTTTACTTACCTCTCTTACAAATCCAAGAAGAGCTGTTGATTTTTCAATCTGTTCAGCTTTTGACTTGTTAGGATGGAGTGGTGACTTCCAAGCTCCCTCACTCTGGAATTGGAAACCAGAAGTCACACTTCACTCTAGTAGTAACTTTAATCCAATAATTATACACACCCTAGTTTTCAATTGCGTGTTACAGATAATACCTTTTATAAACAGGATGGACGAGCCCAGTGACGTAGCGGTTAAGTTCGCACACTCTGCGTCGGCGGCCCAGGGTTCGCAGGTTCAGATCCCAGGCATGGACCGACACACCACTTGTCAGGCCGTGCTGTGGCGGCGTCCCATATAAAGTAAAAGAAGATGGGCGTGGATGTTAGCCCAGGGCCAATCTTCCTCAGAAAAAAGAGGAGGATTGGCAACAGGTGTTAGCTCAGGACTCATCTTCCTCACCAAAAAAAAAAAAAAAAGAGCAAATTCAACGTAAATATATAACTCATTTATCAGTGTAGATGTTTTATAAATTTTAATGACCTTCACTATAGGTATTTTTATGTGTGTTGTGAACCTGCAATAAAATGTGAATGCTCAGAGAAAACAATGTGATTTAATGAATATTGCTGTTTATTGGACTAAGAACATTTAAAAATTAGTTTCTCAGCTTCTTCAGTCAGCTAGGGTATGTGGTCAGAGAGACAGAGTTCTCTGTTAAGTAATAGACTGACCAATTTGTTTTACCTCTTTGTAATCACAAACTCCACCCTAAACTAATAATTAAAGGGATAGAGATCAGTGGAACAGTGTAACCTGGCCCTAATATTGAGAAAGTAATAATAGTGATAGTTACAATTGATTGATCACCTTTGATGTGCTAGGAACTGTGCTAAGTTTAGTATTTTGTATGCATTTACATATTCAATCCTCAAAACAAATCTGTGAGTTATTACCCCATTTTACGTAGAAGGAAACTGAGGTTCAGAGTGATTAAGTAACTTGGCTAAAGTCACCCGTGATATCACTGGCAAAGCTGGCTTACTGCCTCAAATCTTTCTAATTCCACAGCCTTTGCTCTTAACTTTTACAGTATAATAGTCCAGTCAGTAATTCAGTAGAAGTTCGTTGAGTACCTACTAGGTGCCACATTAGATGAACTGGGCATAAATGAAATATAGTCTTTGCTATTAAGGTACCACTAATATCAGTGGGGGGAGGGGCATGGAAAAAAATAATTCTAACACTACAGTGATTGATGCTATAAAAAGAATAACCAAGTACTCTGGAAGATTAGAAATTTTAATTCAACTTGGGACTTCACGGTGGTGCTGATATTTTAGTTGAGTTTTGAGAGTTAAATAGAGGTTCACCAGCCAAGAGAAGGTTCAGAGGGGAATTCAATCAGAGGAAACAGTCAATGAAAAGTTAGGAGAGCATGAAACTGTGTTGGGAATAGAAGATAGTTTTTTGGAGACTTGGCAGGAAGTTGTAGGAGAGGGAGCTGGACGGGTGAGGTTTGATGAAAGGTCAGAAGGGCGTGGTGTACCATGCTTTAGACTGTAGGTGAGAGATTTACAGCAGGGCAGTCACTTACTCACATGTGAGTTTTAGACACCTGGATTAGAGTGAGGAGAGATGAAAACAGAGGATTTTTTAAAATATACTAAGCATATAGTATAATTGTTATTATTGGTTTTTAATTTTTTTTATTCCTTTCAATCCTCTCTTCCTCTTGTCTCCCAGCTTAGCGCTTTCTTGTGTCAGAATCTGTGAAAATATAATTTCCAGAATGCAACAGGTGGAAGGAGAAGAAGGCTATAAAATGGTATGATGTAACTATCAGAATTTGAATTCTGTTGTTTTATATAAATACATATCGTACTTTTTTTTAGTCATCAAAAATTTTTTTTTTAAAGTGAAGCAATCAAAGATCCCTTCTGAAAACACAGAAATACCTGAGCATAATTTCTAAGAGTTTGTATTGCTAGAAAATAAATGATATATGCATCAATGCAACGTGTTCATTTTCTGTCCTGGTACCCGGCTAGCATTTGTCCAGGACTAGAATGGATTTCTTTATAATTTGGATTGAGAGATGACTCCTTTACATCTTCGTTGATGTCTGTAAGGCTGAACATAGGGCCTTGCACATCAATAAATGTCTTCATTGTTGAGTGAGTGATTTAATTAAATTATTTGAGCAATTCAGGTCTTCTCTGTTTGTACGTCATAATTATTACTATGCAACTATTACAGATAATCTCAACTAAACTCTTAAATTATAACGTAATGTACAATCAGAAGTGCAATATTGTTGCTGCAGTAAGGAAACATAGTCCTCATTAACTAGAACTCAACGGCCAGGGACCTCATAATCAATTAATTATTTCTTAGTAGAATTTCTCTTTAGCGCTATCATGAGATTACTACTCCCTAGAAGCATTTTCTACTTTATTTTATAATTTTTCCAGATTGGGTTCAAAGAGATAACAAATTTCAGAATTCTTAAAATTTCTTTTAGGTATGCATTCCAATTTCAAGTACTTTTGAGCAGAAACTTGATGACATATGTTGATATTTATTATGGAGCCTTTAGTATTATCTAGAAAATAATTATTTCATAGAGAAGGAAAAGAGTAAGTGATAAACATGAAAAATAATAACTCTTCGCTGATAGAAGTGTATAGTCTAGTCCAGCAGTTCTCAAATTTTTTGGTGTCAGGACCAAAATTATTAAAAATTATCAAAGACTCCAAAGCATTTTGGTTAACATGCTATTTATATATATAAATGTTTATTGTGTTAGAAATTAAAATGGAAAAATTTTTAAATATTTTAAATTCATTTATAAATAACAAGAAACCCACTATATATGAACATAATATAGCATATTTATGAAAAAATAACTACTTTCTATAATAAAAAGAATTAGTAAGTAATAATTAGTTATTTATTGTCTCACCTGATAGATTATAATATCTGCTTTGCATTCAGTCTTACAATATCACGTGTGAGGTAGCCTCTGGAAAACTCTGCTGTAACACTAAAGAGAGAATAATGTTCACTTTATGAAATCTCTGAAAGGGTCTCTCTCAGAACCAGTGTGAGAACCTCTTGTTAGTTTCAAGCAACCATGAAGTTGTTATTGTGTTCTAGATTAAAAATGATGTCTGGCAGACGTCAGTATTTTTTCTGACTTAAATATTACAGTGGAAAGAAGTTTGTATAATCTTCCTTTGTCAGCAGGAGAGGCCAGGTTATGCTATAGTACACACAACTTCCAAATCTCGGGGGCCTTAACCAAAAAAAGTGGGTCACTTTTTAAATGTTTTTTGGAGTTTAGGCTACTCTCAGGCATCCCATGTGTTGTCTTAACATTCAGGCTTCTTTAATCTTGTGACTCCTCCATATCAACATGTGATTCACAACCACTGTGGCAGAGGAAGAGAGAGCGAGCATGGAGAATCGTGCACAAAGTCTTTAATGCTTCCCCTTAGAAATGTCAGACATCATTTCTCCTTACATTTCACTAGTAAAAGCAATGCCTGATGTTAGGTGGTCCTGTCTAACTTCAAGCGATAGGGAAGTACAGTCTTCCCACGTGCCAGAGGAAAGAGAACTGGATATACTGGTGAGCAGCACAAATATGTACCACTCACTTTTATAAGAAGTTTTCAAGGAACTTGAATGTAAATACCATGAGCACAAGCACCTTGTTTGCCTGTCTCGTTTACCATAGTGTGATGAGCACCTAGGACAGTATCTCGCTTATAACCGAGAAATACCTGTGAACAAACAAGTGAAAGGAAAACATTAAACTCCCCAATTATGGTAAAGCAATATTTTCTGATTGGCAATAGGTATAAAAGAGTACAAGTGGAATTTACCTGCAATGAGCAACCATTTGTTTTTCTTCCATTTAGGAGTTTATTATGTTTAATCTTTAATAAATCTGGACATTTTAAGAACAACCTGCTAAATTCTCCCTTCACAATGGACTAAGCTTCCAATGGGTTGTCAAAAAATATGAAATAGCATTTTTTGAAGTCTGTCATTTACAGAAATAGAAAGTTGATATACATGCTATAGTATCTGTGCTACCATTTACCAGATGATGATTCATTCTCCCATTATTTTTTTCTTCTCAAAATATGAAATTTAGTTTAGTACAGCATATTTCATTCATTGAATCAACAGAAATTTTTGAGGCTATTGGGAAACAAAACTGACAAAAATCCCTTCTTTCATGGAGCTTATATTCCAGAGGAATAAGTCAAAAAATAGGCAATAATTGTAGCAAATAAGTAAATTGTATATTGTTAGAAGATGATAACTTCTGTGGAAAAATAGAGAAGGGCTAAGGGGGATTGAGAAAGCTGAATGAGTGAAGGAACAGGTTACAGTTACATATAGGATATTCTGAGTAGTCCTTATTAAAAGAAGATGGATCTGACAAAGACATCAAGGTGGTGAGGGAATTTCCATCCAGATATCTGGAGGACAGCCTCTGGAAAGGCTTTAAGGCAGGAGAGCACTTGGTTTGTTTGAGGCATTACACAGAGTTTGGTTAGTGTGGTTGGAGCAGAGCAGGTAAGGCAGAGATTAGGAGATGAGTTGACTTCCAGTCTCTGCTTCTAGCCATGGTGACATGGACCACAGCCATAGTGCTTGTCTTGTCTCTTTGATCATGGAAATTCCTGTCTCTTAGCAATAGTCTTCCATACCCTGTCCACCTCCTTGGCTCCGAGAGAATTTTTTAAAAATAGGCTCAGGTTGAAAAGGTATACCCCATAATTTAGTCTTTGTCCCCAGGCTTGTCTCTTGTGGAGAATTCTTAACAGAAGTTACCAAAAAAGGCCTAGATTAGGCTTTTTTTTTTTTTTTTTTGCTCAATTTTATCTTCTATCAAGTCTTCCACCTCACTGTCTCTGCTTATGCTAACTTTAGCTTAATATACAGAATTTGGCTTTTTCAATCCTGAAAACTTCCAAATTACTGTACTCTCAGTCAGTTTTGATTTAGCCTTAACAGAGATGTATTTACTTTCAAATGTCTTCATGGCAGGATTTGCTGAAAGCTAAAAAATTTAGTCAACAAATACCAACATCTGGACTTTTAGTTTTCCCCAATAATATAGCCTACAAAGGCACATGATCAGTGTCCCAAGGTACAATATTTTTTTATGGGAATATGGTTTTTTTCTTTTATTTATGTGCTCCAAAACATTTTACTTGGAAATTTTCACTAGAAGTAGGAAAACAAAAAACAGTCAAGAACACCAGCATGAGTACATAATACATACCTTAATTGTGGATACATTAAATGTATTTTAATGTAATACTTCCATAACATGATATCTCACATTGTGTTAAAAAAAAAAAATACTAGCAAGTGATACTAGAGAAATACAGAATCCTGGATTCTGTGGCAGATGGTGTATCCTTATGGGAGCCAGAAAAGGAGCCTGGAAGATGGAGAGAGAGAAGTGACAAGCAGTCTAAAACTAGCATTTCAACCAGCTGTGGGCCTTTAAAAATGCCGTTAAAATGAATCTGAGAATGTCTTTAGACACAGTTCCCACTTTAATGAACATCAGAAAATTCACAGCGGGATTGTAAAGGGTAGGAATGTAATTTTATTGTGGGGTTTTAGCCATGACTCTCACCTCACTCTACTATATGCAAAGGAGTAAGGGAAAGTCTTTAGTCATGATTTGCACCTTAATCAGCATCAAACAATTCACAGTAGCCAGAAACTCTATAAACGCAGCAAAGCGGACAGGCCTGTAACTAAGTTTCAAAGCCTAGTTAACATCAGAAAATTCAACCTGGGAAAGAACCATACGAATTTAAGGATTATGAAAAGTCCTTATTCAGAGTTTAAGTTTTATTAACCATCAGAGAAGTCAAAATGGAGAGAAACCCCAAGTGTAATAAACACAACAAGGCCTTTAGGTTATCACTTACCCGTTAGTAAAGCCCACACTGGAGAGAAACCCTTTAAATGAAATCAGAATGAGGTCTTAAGTAGTGACTCATTCCTTAATTCAGTATCAGAACTTCCATAAGAAAGTGAAACTTGGGCCGGCCCTGTGGCTTAGTGGTGAAGTGCACGCACTCCGCTACTGGCAGCCCAGGTTCGGATCCCTGGCGCGCACCGATGCACTGCTTCTCCGGCCGTGCTGAGGCCGCGTCCCACATACAGCAGCTAGAAGGATGTGCAACTATGACATACAACTACCTACTGGGGCTTTGGGGAGAAAAAGAGAAAAAAAAAGGAGGAGGATTGGTAATAGATGTTAGCTCAGGGCCGGTCGTCCTCAGCAAAAAGAGGAGGATTAGCACAGATGTTAGCTCAGGGCTGATCTTCCTCACAAAAAAAAAAAAAAGAAAGAAAGTAAAACTTGATGAATGTCCGAGGTACCATATTTGATAGTTTAACCTCAAAGGACTGAAACGGCTGCAAGAATTCCCAGATTTCCTGTTTGGAATTGTGGGGTCCCTACTACTCTCTGATGATCCTCCTCTTACTTAACTTTATATTACACTTCCCTATTCCTGATGAAATTCTTAGTTGCAAACAATGGGAAATTGTCTTTAAGCAGAAAGATAATTTATTAAAAAGATATTAGGTGATGTGAGAGTCCATAAATAAGCCCTAACATATATAGTTAATTGTTTTTCAAAAAGAGTGCCAAGGGCCGGCCCTGTGGCTTGGCGGTTAAGTGCGCGCCCTCTGATGCTGGCGGCCCGGGTTCGGATCCCGGGCGTGCACCGCTTCTCCGGCCATGCTGAGGCCGCGTCCCACATACAGCAGCTGGAAGGATGTGCAGCTATGACATAAAACTATCTACTGGGGCTTTGGGGGGAAAAAATAAATAAATAAAATCTTTAAAAAAAAAAAAAAAAAAGTGCCAAGACAATTCAATGGGAAAAGAACAGTCTTTTCAACAGATGGTGCTGGGATAGCTGTGTATTGACATGCAAAAGATTGAAGTTGGACCTCTTCTTTAATACCATACACAGAAATTAACTCAAAATGAACTATAGACCTAAATTTAAGGGCTAAAACTATAAAACTCTTAGGAGAAAACATAGGAGTAAATATTTATGACCTTAGATTTGACGCTGGTTTTGTAGATAGGACACCAAAAACACAAGCAACAAAAGGAAAAATAGGAAAATTGAACTACGTTGAAATTAAAAACTTTTGTGCTTATAAATGATATCATCAAGAAAGGAAAAGACAAGGCCGGCCCAGTCGTGTAGTGGTTAAGTTCAGTGTACTCCGCTTCAGTGGCCCGCGTTGGCAGGTTTGGATACTGGGTGCAGACCTACACCACTCATCAAGCCCTGCTGTGGCGGCAACCCACATACAAAATAGAGGAAGATTGGCACAGATGTTAGCTCAGCACCGATCTTCCTCACCAAAAAAAAAAGAAAAGAAAAGAAAGTGAAAAGACAACACACAGAATGGTATCCAGAGACTAGTATCCAGAATATATAAAGAAATCTATGACTCAGTAATAAGAATTTACATCACCAAATTTAAAAATGGGCAAAGAATTTGAGTGGACATTTCCCCAAAGAAAATATAGAAGTAGCCAATAAGCAAATGAAAAGATACTTGACATCATTAGCCATTAGAGAGATGCAAATCAAAACCACAATCAGATACTATTTCATACCCACTAGGAAGCCTGTATGGAAAACTGTATGGTAGTTTCTCAAAATATTAAACACAGAATTACCATATGAGCCAACAATTTTACTTCTGGATATATACACAAAAGAAATGAAAGCAGGACTCAGATATTTGTACACCAATGTTCGTAGCAGTGTTATTCACAATAGGCAAAAGGTGGAAACAACAACTCGCTGTCCATCAACAGATGGATGGGTAAACAAAATGCAGTATATACATAGAGTGGAGTGAAATTCCTTAAAAAGGAATGAAATTTTGATACATGCTACCACATACACGAACCTTGAAGACATTATGCTAAAAGAAATCGCCAGATACAAAAGGACAAATACTGTGTGATTCTACTTGTATGAACTACCTAGAATAATCAAATGTGTAGAGAAAGAAAGTAGAACAGTGGTTATCAGGGGCTGGAGGAAGGAGAGAATTAGAAATTATTGTTTAATGGATACAGAGTTTCAGTAAGGGATGATAAAAAACGTTCTGAAAATGGATAGTGGTGATGGTTGCACAACAATGTGAATGCACTTAATGCCACTGAACTGTACACTTCAAAATGGTTAAAATGGGAAATTTTATGTTATGTATATTTTACCACAATAAAAACAAAGGAAAAGAATGCATAATAACGTGTTGGCAAGGATGTGGAGAAATTAGAACCCTCCTACAGTGCTGGTGGGAATGTAAAACGGTGTAATCACTTTGGAAAACAGACTGGCAGTTCCTCAGAAAGTTAAACATAAAATGGACAAAGGCCTTGATAGCTATTTCTCCAAAGAAGATATACAAATGGCCAGTAAGCATATAGAAAGATGCTTGTTTTGTGCGAGTCAGGTGCGGCCACAGAAGGAGTCAGAAGAGAGGCTCAGGGAAACAAAGTTTATTATACTCACAGGTCCTGGAGACAGGAGGTCTGACACTTCTAGGTGGAAAAGCCCCCAGAGTAGTCAGGAGGCAGAACACAGGAGCAAGGGGGAGATTTACGCTGGAGCCTTTATTGGGGTTTCTGAGGGAAAGGCAAGTCAGGGCAGGGTGAACAGTTTAGGATTGGCTAGTTTAAATGATTTTGGTGGGATTTGGGCTGTAGGGGTGGTCCCTAATTACCTTGCACCTGGCGCTGGGATGATTAAGACAGAGGAACATTGTCTCTTGGGGTGTAGGGGCCAGATAGAGGAGCTATGACCCTAGATTGGTTAGTTTGTATATCAAAGACATGCTTCAGGGCTGGGATCTTTGCCATCTCTGAGAATTGGCTAGTCCTGGAAGGGCAGTCTCTCTCCAGCCAGAAAGGTTTTTCTTTTTAGGATGTCAAAACATCATAATATACAGAAATTTAAAATATTTACAGTACAGTGCTCAATATCATTAGTCATTAAGGAAATGCAAATCAAAACCACAGTGAGATACCACTTCACACCCATTAGGATGGCTATTATTTAAAAAAAAAACGAAATTACAAGTGTTGGTGAGAATGTGGAGAAATTGGAACCCCCATACTTTGCTGGTAGGAATGTAAAATGATGCAGCCACTTTATGACAGTTCCTCAAAAAAGTTAAATATAGAATTACCACATGATCTAGCAATTCCACTTCTAGGTATATACCCAAAAGAATTGAAAGCAAGAACTGAAACAGATATTTGTATACCAATGTTCACAGCAACATTATTCACAATAGCCAAGAGGTGGAAACAACCCAAATGTCCATTGAAGGATGAATGGATAAACAGATGGTATATACATAAATAGAATATTATTCGGCCTTAAAAAGGAATGAAATTCTGATACATGCTACAACTTGGATGAAAATTGAAAACATTATGCTAAGTGAAATAAGCCAGACACAAAAGGACAAATATTTTATGATTCTACTTATATAAGATGCATAGAATAGGCGAATTCATAGAAGCAAAGTAAAATAGAGATTATCAGGGGCTGGACTCTGATTCCATACACTTGGAGAAATCTGCAGCCCCAAACAGCAAGACACTGAGGAAGAGCAGACAAGTGCAGTGAAGATTAAGCAAAGGTGAGTGGGACACCCAATGTGGACACTTTTAGGGAAGAAGACAGGTTTCCACAGAATTGGCAAGCCCTGAGGGCAAAACCAAGTCTCTTGTCTATAACAAGAAGAACAGTAGGTACACAGCCAAGTGCCAGTAGCTTCCCTAGACATGGTTTGACGTGAAGTATCGTGAAGCAGGGAAGATGGGACTGAATACAGACCATAAGCCATATTTGTGCAATGCTCTCTGTCGTGAACTAGGTTGAAGGAAAGATTCAGCAATAAAAGCAGTCGTACAGTGTGGATCTTGGTTAGTTGTGGCGAAGTAAAAGTAAAAAAAACCAATTCTCATTTACACCCTTTCATAAAGGGAATTCCTACTAACCTGGAATGTAGCCCTGGCATTCACCAATATGAACCTCTGTAAATATTTGACATATGAACAACTCCTCTCTTTCAAGAATGAGTAATAAACCAAAAGGGAATCAGCACCAGGTGAAAATTTGACCAAGCATATAGCACTGAACTTAAAAAAATTAATGAAGGAATTATCTTTTAAAAATTATTAATAATAATTATACAGAAGGAGATATGAAGCAGGGGCAAGTGGTTGTTGTTTTCAGCTTTTTTATAGGGGACAAGATTTGTCTCCACCAAGACTCAAGAGATGAGGCATTTCCCAAATGTAGGAAGGGGATTCAAATCCTAGGCAGCCAAAAAGAGTACAGTCATGCATCGCTTTACGACGGGGATACATTCTGAGAAATGTGTTGTTAGGCAACTTTGTTGTCGTGTGAACATCATAGAGTGTACTAAGATAAACGTAGATGGTATAGCCTGCTACACACCTGGGCTACATGGTACTATTCTTATGGGGCCACTGTCATATACATGGTCTGTTGTTGACTAAAACGTCCTTATGTGGCGCATGACTGTACAAATACCCCTACATGGAGATGTGTAGAGAAAAAAAAATGTGTGCGCACATGCACACACACACACAGCGTTTTTTCTCCTTTTCACTGAACCTAGCAGTTCTCAATGTCTGTTTAATTAAACCAAATTTTACTTTCTGCTTTAAGGAAACTTGGAACATTGTCTTTCTGCCCCAACATTGATTTCTAGCTCTTAAACCTAGTTTAACTGAACATCTTAACAGAGTGAAGGTGTGACATAAATTCCTTGTTCTTAGTCTCCCTGTTTTTTTGTAATTTTTTTTGTAATTTTTGTAATTTTTTTTGTTCTTAATCTCCCTTCTTCTTTACAGGGAATATGATTGTCCTAGCCTAGCTTTCTTTTTTCCATCATGTCGTTTTCTTTTGGTGAGGAGGATTGGCCCTGAGCTAACATCTGTTGCCAATCTTCCTCTTTTTTTGCTTGAGGAAGATTGGCCCTGAGCTAACATCTGTGCCAATCTTCCTCTATTTTGTACGTGGGATGCTGCCACAGCATGGCTTGATGAGCAGTGTGTAGGTCTGCACCCGGAATCCGAACCCGTGAACCCTGGGCTGCTGAAGCGGAGCGTGTGAACTTAACCACTACGCCACTGGGCCGGCCCCATGTCCATTTGTAAGAAGGAAAATGAGGCAAAGCACTTGCATCTGCCATGTGATTTTCCTAGAGTAGTCTTTCAGGCAAGAAAAAAAGATCATGATTAGAGGTCTTGGACAATGTACTCTATTCTTTCTCTTATTGAAGCCTTACTAAGGTCGGGGCCCGGGAGAATTTCCTAGATTTTCTACCATTTTTCTTTTTTGCTACCTGGCACCAATTGATTCCTTCCTGAACATTTCAAAATGCAATTAAGCAGAAGATAATTCTTTTTTTTAACCTGTATAATGTTTTTATCAAAAAATAAGTTAGAATTCTTTTCTTTCCAAGAGTAGTAGGATTGAATAAAATGATAGAATGAATGACAGTATTCTATAAAGTAACGTCATATGTAGCCCTGAAGGTTCAGCAGGTTCAGATCAGAGAGTCCCAACAGAGTCACTTTTTCTGCCACTCTGTGCTCAATCTGTACTGTAAGTTGGCCTTGGAAACTGTTCTCAGTCCATTATCTGTAAAAATGGAGACCACTGTGAAAGGATCTCATTCATTTCTTTCTTTTTTCATCCAACTCTCCATTCATTCTTGCATCCAAGATATAAATATGATGATTAAGACTCTGTCTCGGGCTGGCCCCATGGCTTAGTGGTTAAGTGCGCGCGCTCTGCTACTGGCGGCCCGGGTTCGGATCCCGGGCACACAGTGATGCACTGCTTCTCTGGCCATGCTGAGGCCGCATCCCACATACAGCAACTAGAAGGATGTGCAGCTATGACATACAACTATCTACTGGGGCTTTGGGGAGAAAAAGAGAAGAAAAAGGAGGAGGATTGGCAATAGATGTTAGCTCAGGGCCGGTCTTTCTCAGCAAAAAGAGGAGGATTAGCGTGTATGTTAGCTCAGGGCTGATCTTCCTCACAAAAATAAAAAAAAGACTCTGTCTCTCTTCTTAACAAGTATAGAGAAGATAAATTTATAGTTAACTGTAATTCAGTGTGATAACTGCCATAAAAGTAGGGCATTCAGATGCCATGTGGGCACAGAAATGGGACTACCGGATTCTCATATTTAAGGAATAAGTAGAAGTTTCACAGTTTGAGAAAAGGAGGAAAAAGCACCCCAGTGAAAGGAAATTGTGAGATAATTGTTGACTATACTTGTATGTATTAACTGTCTTTCATTGTCCCTGAAAACTTGGTTTGGTACCATTTTCTTTGAATGGAAATGCCTTAGCATTCTTGCCTGATAAGTGTCTTGTAGTCAGATGATATGATTTCTTAATCATTGTGCACACCAAACTTTTTTTTCCCGGGAAATCAAAGTCTTAATGCTAAATTCACTATATTTATACAGTAGGCCCCCTTATCTGGTTTCAGTTACCCACAGTCAACCATGGTGTGAAAATATTAAATGGAAAATTCCAGAAATAAACAATTCATGTTTTAAATTATGCATCATTCTGAGCAGCGTGATGAAATCTCAGGCCCTCCCGCTCCGTCCTGCTGGACTGAATTGTCCCTTTGTCCAGCATACTCGTGCTGTATAAGCTTCCTAACCCATGAGTCACTTAGTAGCTGTCTCAGTTATCAGATCCTTTGTTGTGGTATCACAGTGCTTGTGTTCATGTAACCCTTATTTTACTTAATATTTTACCCCAAAGTGCAAGAGTAGTGATGCTGGCAATTCAGATATGCCAAAGAGAAGCCATAAAGTGCTTCTTTTAAGTGAAAAGGTGCAAGTTCTTGACTTAATAAGGAAAGGAAAAAAATCATATGCTGAGGTTGCTAAGATCTACAGTAACTTTTATTACAGTATATTGTTATAATTGTTCTGTTTTATTATTAGCTATTTTTGTTAATCTCTTGCTGTGCCTAATTTGTAAATTAAACTTTATCATAGGTACGTATGGATAGGAAAAAACATAGTATATATACAGTTCGGTACTGTCCGCAGTTTCAGGCATCCACTGGGGGCTTTGGAACGTATTCCCCACGGATAAGGGGGGACTACTGTACTGCCTTCTATAATAGGAAGAGGTTCCTATTTCAGTTACGGAACATTCCCAATTCAATTCACATTCCAATCCATCCTGTCTAACTCCACCCAAAAGTCAATACACTTAAACATTTCTTTTTCCTAAAAACATTGTTGGAGTAGAATATCATGCTTCTGAGCTGATTAATATTTTTTCTTCTTGATATAAGAAATATTAATAACATTTATCCAGTTGTTTGTAGGCAGCAGAAGACTATTGAACTCTCCAGGAACCCAGTCTGAGATTTGCAAAGCTGCCAAAATATTTTAAGACAAATGAGAATATGTAAACATACATGTTGTCAGCTGTTTCATATTTGTGTTTTAGAGATAATGGGTCTCTAGTGGGACACAAGAGCCCAGTGGGATTAAAGATGTAAATCTCAAAATCTAGATTCCTTCCTGTATTATCATATCTGGCTGGGGTTGTTTTGGCTGGGGTTGTTTTCTCTGCATGTGAAACTATCAAGTCATGATTTCTCAAGGGGGAATGCTTATTACGTTATTAAAAATAATGAATTACAGTACAAAATAAATAAAATAATAACAGGCCAAGCATGGACCAATGATGAAAGTTTGTCATGAACTAAGGATTATGGTTAATCCAATTCTGTGCACTTGAGTACAATTGGAAAGAGGAGGGAAAGAAGGAAGGATGGACTACATTATAGAGTTTACAGAAAGGAGGAGGAAGAATAAATGAGATTTTGAGTTTACAGTGAAATTTGAATTCACAGCCAGGGGTTGTGCGACTAATCTTTTAACCTGTGGAATATATATATGTATCTATCTTCATTGTTTTCTTAAAAAATAAAAAAAAAAAGCAGAAGCAGTAACCTTAGTCTGCATTGCCTAATACAGTGCTTAGCAAATAGTATGGTCATTAGTACATGTTTCTGGAAATTGTTTAAAATTCTCTTATTTTCAAAGAATGTTGTGAGTTAAATCAGGGATTGGCAGTTTTCAGCCTGCAGGCTAAATCTGGCCTGCCACCTATTTTTGTAAATAAAGTTTTATTAGAGCACACTATGCTCATTTATTTATATATTGTCTGTGTTTGCTTTCACACTACAACAGCAGAGTTGAACAGTTGGAAAAGTGACTGTGTGGCCTACAAAGCCTAAAATATTTACTCCCTGGCCTTTTATGGAGTAGGTTGCCAACCCCTGAGTTTAATCCTCGGTTTCAAACCATTCACAAATTATTTATTTCTTATAATCTACTCCAGTCAACTTTGCAGGGTTAATGTATTTATTGTGTTGAAAATTTTTTTGATCCCCATATTTTTTCCCAACTTTTTCATACTTACAGAAAAATGTGAAGAACATCTGTATACCTTTAACATAGATTTGTTAGTTGTTAAAATTTTGCCGTATTTGCTTCATCTGTCCATCTTTCTCTGTTTACATGTATACACACATGCTTTTTTTTTGCTGCTGCTGCTGCTACTGTTGAGTTATTTGAAAGTTGCAGCTATTATGCTCCCTCAGCACACATTTCTAAGAATAAAAGCATTCTCTTACGTAAGCCATTGTTTTAAAATTTAAAGACGTGTACGGGCTCTTTGTTTGTGTGTAAGGGCTATATACAACTGTCATTTCTACAGCACTTTGTTCATCCCTGTGTTCCCATTTATAAACTGTAGAAATTCTAAGTTTAATGCATTAGTTATCGATTGTTTACCTGTGGTAGCTGAATAATGGTCTCCTAAAGATTTCCATGTCCTAATCCCTGAAATCTGAATATGTTACCTTACACAGCAAAAAGGACTTTGCAGATATAATTAAGGAATTTAAAATAAGGAGATTATCCTGTATTATCTGGGTAGGCCCAATGTAATCACAAGGGTCCTTATAAGAGGGAGGCAAGAGAGTTAAAGGCAGAGAAGATGATGTGACGTTGGAAGCAGAATCAGTGAAAAAATGTGACAGTGCCACACTGCTAGCACTGAAGATGGCAAGGCTAAACAGTTTCAAACCCAGTTTCAAAATCATCAACTCCTGGCTTCATTTTGTTTGTTTGTTTGTTTGTTTGTTTCCTTAAACAGTCCTTCCCTCAATTTCTCTCTCCTCTTGCATTTTACTATAATCATCAGGGAGAAAGCTGGTGACACCTTCAGTACTTTGGGAATCTCCTTAGCTGGACTATCCAGTTCATTCGGTTCATGTTCTCCTTTCCGTATAAGGGCAAGTAACAGGGTCGCTAAACTTTCTGTTACTACATAACAAAGATCCCCCAGCCTCCAGTTTCTAATCAAATGTTCCAGTGTTCCTTAAAACCCTCACAGGCAGCCTCCTCAAAGTCTAAAATCTACTGTCAATTCATGGCAATTTAGGCTTTTACCACTGCTCTCCTTAAAGTCCTTCTAGCCACCTCCTACTGCCCAGTTCCAAAACTTCTGCCCCATTTTAGGTATTTGTTACAGTAGAACCCTACTCATGACACCAAAATCTGTATTTTGTAGTTATCTACTGAGCCATAACAAATTACCCTAAAATTTAAGGTAATTAGCAGCTTAAAACAACAGATATATTATCTCACAGTGTCTGTGGATTAGGAATTCTGGTGTAGTTTATGTAGATGCCTCTGATCAAGGTCTTTCATGAGGTTGCAGTCAAACTGTCAGCCAGGGCTGTAGTCATCTCTAGGCTCAACTGGAAAAGGATCCCTCTCCAAACTCACTCCTGTGACTACTGGCAGGTCTCAGGTCCTTGATGGCGGTCGGCTGGAGATAGCAGTTTTTTGCCATGTGGGCCTCTCTGTAATGCAATTCACAACTTGCAGCTGGCTTGCCTCAGAGCAACTAAGCAAGAGAGCAAGAAAGAGTACCTAAGACAGAAGATAGAGACTGTTTATGACCTAATCTTGAAAGTAACATCTCATCATTTTTGCCATATTCTAGTTGTTAGAAGCAAGCCACTAGATCTAGCTCACACTTAAAGGAAGGGGATTACACAGGGTCGTGAATACCAGAGGCAAGGATCACAGGGGCCCGATCTCTGAGGCTGCCTACCACAAATAGCAAGGCACATGTGTCTGAGAATGTGGCCACACTTTTAGCATGAAAATAATTTAGAAAACGTTTAATATTCAGAATTTGGCCTCATAACATTTCTAACAGTTTCTCCTGTAACTTGTGAAAGCTCGACTATCTGAAACCCTTGGGAAATCAGTCATTCTAGAAGGTTGTTTCTAGATAGATTTGTCCCATTAAAGACCAAATCATAATTAATAATTTGGTATAGAATTCCTTCTGCATTTGATCACATACTTCCTTACCTTCTTAAATAAGTTACTGATCATAATTTGAAATTTTATTTCACCAAAAGAAAATTAATTATTGTATGTGTTATAAAGAGAAAGTGCCTGTTCTCTTTATATTAGATATAGAACTATTGGTCTCTTTCTTAAAGAACTCAAGGCTTCCTGTCTGCCTTTTATAATTTCTGTCTTCCTTTGTTTCATTTGTCACTTCTCAGTTACCAGTACTTGCCCGGTGCCTTCCTGTTTGCTGTATTTAATTGCTACAGGTTGAAACTAAATATCTTAACATTGGTTAAAACTATGTGTAAAGGGAAAGGGACCAATAGAGGGTTGGATCTGTAGTCTGCAAGTCATGTTAATGACATCCATTTTAGCTGCTCTGAGACTTTTGTTTACATCTTAATTGTAAATTGTTGTCATAGGTGAGCCTATGGTGACATGTAGAGTGGTATTGGGCTTAGTAGGTCAGTTCCTAATTAATCTTATAAGAAGGCTCAAAGTGGCCTGAGGACAAATAACAAGAAGGATACATTGCTCACTTCAGCCAACATTCAGGACCTCTTTCTTGGATTTTTGAAACTTCACAGGCAACTTAGGTAAATTCTCCTCCCTTCTCTAGCTCTGTATTCTATGTAATTCCACAATTGAAGGCTGTACTTATACTGGAGTTAATTATACCTCACTCCAAAAATTTGAACCTGATTTCAGTCTACAAACCCAAAGTAGCAAATACAATTTACTTTTCTGTTTGAGTTATTTCTTTTGAAGTGGTATCTGTTGCCAGCCAGAGCCTCTCAAATGGAAACATATTGTCACTACCACAAGTAAAGCTATAACAGTGTTAAATATGTGGAGTTCACATTTTTATATGCATTTCTTTTAGACCCTATGTAGTGTTTTGCTCTCTGAGAGGATCAGGAGCAATGCAGTAACCTTTGTTCTCAGACCTAGGAGGCCTGCTAGAGAGGGCAAAGGTGGAAGTGAGAAAGCAATTCATGGATGCTCAGGCTTTGAGGACCTTCCTTCAAAATCACAAAGTATTAGAGCTTGGAGGGGAGTGATTTAAAAACCTCTTAATCTTTTTCCCCCAGCTCCAGTCTCTTGCAAATAGTTAACAGTAAAGCTAAAGATCATGGGAATTACATGTCTCTCCTATTCATCTTTTTCCTCTGCACAACACAGAATTTCTTTTCCAGTAGTAGTCTGTTCCTCTATTTATCAATCCCATAAATGGTGATTTCCAGCCTCTGCAAAGCCTTGTAGCCTCCAGCCACAAGTTACTTACCTGGACCTGAGAGGATATACATGCTATAAGTGTACCCTAACCATATGTTTCCTTAAAATTAAGTACTGTTGGGTCCTTTGACTTTAGCACCTCTTCTTCTCCTTCTCCATTTCCAACCTCACAGGGACCACCAAACTAGAGACCGCAAACCCATTTGCTACCCCTGAAACATAATAGATGAAGATGCAAAGCTATGAAGGAATGGTAAATGACTTAGCAGAGTGGAAGGGAGCCAAACTTATATGCCTGAAAAAAAGGAACACAAGCAAGCAGAGGGACAAGAAACAAGGCAGTTCACCCTGAACCCCACAAAAGCTCAGCAATTTGGGAACATCAGGTATTACAAGTCAAGGGACAGGGATGATATCTGATACTAAAAACATGGAGTTTGAAAGTGTATGTGGAGGAGTTAGACCTCCAGATCACCATCCCTTCCCCGCAGAAGTAGTATTTTCTCTTAGGGAGGGAAACTAGGGAAAATGAGGACATTAGGAATAGAGGCAGGTCTCCAAATTGAAAACCGGAACATTAACTGAAAGTCCGCTTTCTGAAAAAATTAATTTATTGTTAGATGCTGCCCTCTCCAATCCTCCACCTCTTCCCAGCTCAAGAATGCTGACACCAAGGTAAGAGATTATGACACCTTTTCTACATGCTTAACTACCCCAAAGAAAAGACCTACAACATGATACATGGAGAATCCTGACCAAAAAAGGCCAGCTGAGAAAGCACACCTGTAATTAGACTCAACCCTCATATACAGAACTCCAATCAACTTTTTTGTGCTTCTCAGCCAAGACTCACTGAACATTTGCAGAAAATCTCTAACGTGAAAGAGAGAGACCAAAAGAAAGAGAAAAGAGGACCCCAGAGGAAACAAACACAATGTAATGAGCAAAAGAAAACTTACATGAACTGTAATTAATATTTTTGTAGAGATAAGGTGAAAGAGCAAGAACAAGATGTTATTTTTTAAAGCAACAAGAACAAAAACAGAGAACTAAAAAATTTGTTAACTAAATATATGAGAGCTGAAATTTAAAATTAATAAGAGAATTGGAAAAATAAAGTTGAGAAAATCTCTTAGAAAACAAGAACAGAGACATCAAGACATAACTGGGAGAGAAAAAAAGGAAAATTAGAGGCTTAATTCACACACACACACACACACACACACACACACACACACACATACACACATGCACGCACATACCCTACCACCACCCCCATCAGGCTCCTGTATAATAACAGTGGATTACTGCTAAAAGAACTGCAATGCTCAGACCCTATTTTAGAAAGAAGTCTCTAGGGAAACCCCAAAACAACAGGGTACAAAAACAAAGACAATGGAGGAAATTTTAGCCTCTGATACCTACAGTTTCAACAAACAGTAAACATAGCCTAATTTCTAGCCAGATAAATGTAAAACTTCACACTAAAAGCTTATTTACCTTAGTCCCTTTTACCTAATACATCATGTTCACTTTCAACAGAAAATTACGTGACATGCTAAAAGGCAAAAAACACAGTTTGAGGAGACAATAGCAAACATCAGAACCAGATTCAGATATGGTAGAGATTTTGGAATTATCAAACTGGGAATTTAAAATAACTATGATTAATATGCTAAGGACTCTGATGGGAAAAGCTGATAATATGTAAGAACACATGGGTAATATAGACATAGAGATGGAAACTCTAAGAAAGAATCAAAAGGAAATGCTAGAAATCAAAAGCGCTGTAACAGAAATGAAGAATGCCTTTGATGGGCTCATCAGTAGACTGGACACAGCCCAGGAAAGAATCAGTGAGCTTGTAAAACAGAAATGCAAAGAGAAAAAAGAATGAAAAAGATAGAACAGAATATCCAAGAACTGTGGAACAATTCCAAAGATGTAATATCTGCATAATGGGAATACCAGAAGGCAAAGAAAGAAAGAAAGGAACATAAGAAACATTTGAAGTAATAATGGCTGAGAATTTTCCAAAACTAATGACAGACACCAAACCATAGATCCAAAAAGCTCAGAAAACACCAACCAGAATAAATACTAAAAAAATCTACACTTCCACATATCATATTAATATTGCAGAAAATCAAAGACAAGACCCAGAAGACAAAAATACCTTACCTATAGAGTAACAAGGATAATAATAATACCAGATTTCTCCACAAAAGCCGTACAAGCAAGAAGAGAGTGGAGTGAAATATTTAAAGTGTTGAAAGAAAAAAAACACCAACCTAGATTCTGTGTCCAGTAAACTTATCCTTCAAAACTGAAGGAAAAATAAAGACTTTCTCAGGCAAACAAAATTGAGGGCTTTGTCACCAATAGGCCTGCCTTGCCAGAAATGTTAAAAGAAGTTCTTCAGAGAGAAGGAAAATAATATAGGCCAGAAACTTGGATCTACATAAAGAAAGGAAGAGTAACAGAAAGGAATAAATGAAAGTAAAATAAAATCTTTTATTTTTCTCATTAATTGATCTAGCATATAACTTTTTTTTTTTTTTTTTCAAAATAATAGCAACAACATAGTCAATGATTATAGCTTATGGATAAATGAAATGAGTGACATGTAATAAGGGACAGAAGGAAGGAATTGGGCATACTCTATAATAAATACCTGCACTACTGGTGAGGCAGTATAATGTTACTTGAAAGTGGACTTAGATTAGTTGTAAATATATATTGCAAACTCTAGGACAACCACTGAAGACATTTTTTTGTGTGTGTGTGTGAGGAAGATCAGCCCTGAGCTAACATCCGTGCTAATCCTCCTCTTTTTGCTGAGGAAGACCGGCTCTGAGCTAACATCTATTGCCAATCCTCCTCCTTCCCCCCCCCCCCAAAGCCCCAGTAGATAGTTGTGTGTCATAGTTGCACATCCTTCTAGTTGCTGTATGTGGGACGCGGCCTCAGCATGGCCGGAGAAGCGGTGTATCGGTGTGCGCCTGGGATCCGAACCCGGGCCGCCAGTAGTGGAGCGCGCGCACTTAACCACTAAGCCATGGGGCCAGCCCCTGAAGACATTTTTAAAAGAAGTATAATTGATATGCTTAGAGAGGAAAGAAAATGGAATCATAAAATGCTCAATTAAAACTAGAGAAGGCAAAAAAAGAGTAGAAGACAAGAAAGAAAAAAAGCACAAGGGCAACAAATAGAAAATAGTTACAAATATGGTAGATACTAAACCAACTGTGTCAGTAATCACTTTAAATGTGAATAGTCTAAATACACCAATTAAAAGACAGAGACTACCAGAGTGGATTAAAACACAAAACCCAACTATATGTTGTCTACAAGTTTGATATTGCGATATAAGAAATATATATTCAGCTTTCATTCCCAGTTCCTGGCACAGAGCTCCTAAAACCCTTGTCATTCCTGAGTGATAAGGGTGAGAGGAGCATCTATTGTTATTCATAATAAGCCCCTTTCAAGCGTACCTGAGTTTATGTTAATGAGTTGCTTTATGGGCCCCAAGATAGCTTCAGGATGGGAGCTGGTTGCCAGAGGAGGTAACCATGTGATTTTTTTTGTTATGAGTGCTGTCTGAGTCGATTCTGATGCCTAGTGACTGTATGTACTGCAGAGGGGTCTTTTTGCACCATCCCCTCATCTTCTGGCACTATATCAGACAAGGCTTCCCTGCTACTCATAGGGTTTTCATTGCCAATTTTTTTCGGAAGTGGGTGACCAGATCCTTCTTTCTAGTCTGTCTTAGTCTGGAAGCTCCACTGAAACCTGTCCACCATGGGTGACCCTGCTGGTATTTGAAATACTGGTGGCATAGCTCTCAGCATCACAGCAACATGCAGCCGCCACAGTATGACAACTGACAGACGGGTATGTGGGGACCTGGACCACAGTGGTGAGAGCGCCAAATCTGAGCCATTAGACCACCAGGGTTGGCAACCCTGTGATTAGAGGGTTGGAATTTTCAGCCCCACCCTGTCTAGATCCAAGGAGGAAAGAGGACCTAGTGGGGGCCGGCCCAGTGGCACAGCAGTTAAGTGTGTGCACTCTGCTTGGGCGGCCCAGGGTTCGCAGGTTCGGATCCTGGGCACACACTGATGCGCTGCTTGTCAAGCCATGCTGTGGCGGCGTCCCATATAAAGTAGAGGAAGATGGGCATGGATGTTAGCCCAGGGCCAGTCTTCCTCAGCAAAAAGAGGAGGATTGGCATCGGATGTTAGCTCAGGGCTAGTCTTCCTCACAAAGAAAAAAAAAAAGAGAGACTAGGGATGGAGTTAATCAGCCATTGGCCAATGAATTAATCAATCATGCCTGCATAATGGAGCTTCCGTAAAAACCCTAAATGAAAATGAAGGAGTTAGAGAGCTTCCAAGTTGGTGAACACATCCACGTGCTGGGAGGGTGGTGCACTCCATACTCCAGAGACAGAAGCTCCTGTGCTCAGGACCCTCCCAGACCTTGTCCTATGTACCTCTTCATCTAGCTGTTCATTTTTATCCTTTATAATAAGCTGGTAATAGTAAGTAAAGTGTTTCCCTGAGTTCTGTGAGCCATTAGCGCAAATTATTGTACCTGAGGAGAGGGTTGTGGGAAACTCTGATTTCTAGTTGGTTGGTCAGAAGTATGGGAGGCCTGGACTTGCAACTGGCTTCTGAAGTAGAGGGCATCTTGTAGGGCTGAGCCCTTAACCTGTGGAGGTCTGTGGTAACTCTAGGAAGTTAGTGTTAGAATTACTTGGTGTGAGGAAAAACCCACACATTTGGCATCAGAAGTGTTGTGAGTAGAGAAAATAGCTTTCTTTTAACAAGAAAACCAATTTAAATATAAAGACACAAATTAAAAGTAAAAAGATGAATGAAGATATATCATGATAACAATAATAAAAGCTTGAGAAGCTTTCAGACAAAGCAAAAGACACTGTTAAGGGAATGAAAAGACAAGCCACAGACTGGGAGAAAATCTTTGCAAAACACCTTATCTCATAAAGGACTGGCATCCAAAATATGCAAAACATTCTTAAAACACAAAATTAAAAAACAATCCAGTTTAAAAATGGGCAAAAGATCTGAACAGATACCTTACCAAAGAAAATATACCAATGGCAACTAAGCAGATGAAAAAGTGGTCAACATCATGTCATTATGGAAATGCAAATTAAAACAACGAGATGCCACTACACACCTATTAGAATGGCCAAAATCTAGAACACTGACAACACCATATGATTGTGAGGATGTGGTGCAACAGGAACTCTAACTCTCATGCATTGCTGGTGAGAATGAAAAATGGTACAGCCGCTTGGAAGACAGCTTGGCAGTTCCTTATAAAACTAAACATACTCTTACCATACGATCTAGCAGTCACACTCCTTGATATTTACCGAAATGAGCTGAAAGCTTATGTTCACACAAAACCTGTACACAGAGGCCAGCCCAGTGGCGTAGCGGTGAAGTTCACTTGCTCTGCTTCAATGGCCCAGGATTTGCCAGTTCGGATCCTGGGCGCAGACCTACACACCGCTCGTCAAGCTGTGCCGAGGTGGCATCCCACATAGAAGAGCTAGAAGGACATACAGCTAGGATATACAACTATGTACTGGGGCTTTGGGGAGAAAAAAGGAAAAAAAAAAGAAGAAGATTGGCAACAGATGTTAGCTCGGGTCCAAGCTTCCTCAGGAAAAAAAAAAAAACCTATACACAAATGTTTATAGCAGCTTTATTTATAATTGTCAAAACTTGTAAGCAACCAAGGTGTCCTTCGGTAGGTGAATGGATAAATAAATTGCCATATATCTAGACAATGGAACATTATTCACTGATTAAAAGAAATGAATTATCAAGCCACAAAGTGACATAAAGGAACCTTAAGTGCATATTGCTGAGTGGAAGAAGCCAATCTGAAAAGGCTATAAACTATATGATTCCAACTCTATGACATTCTAAAAAAAGGCAAAACTATGGAGACGGTAAAAAGATTGGGGAAAGGTAGGGAGGGATAAATAGGTGGAACACAGAGGATTTTTATGTTAGTGGAACTATTCTGTATGCTACTTTAATGGTGGATACATGTGTCAAAACCCATAGAAAGTATAATAGAGTGAACCCTAATGCAAACCAAAGACGCTGTTAATAACAGTGTATCAGTACTGGTTCATTAATTGCAACAAATACCTTAGTAATGCAAGATGTTAATAATACAGGAAACTGTAGGAGAGGGAGAAGTAGGTGGAGATTCAGTACTTTCTGCTCAATTTTTCTGTAAACCCGAAACTGCTCTAAAAAATGAAGTCTATTAATTTTAAAAATATATGAGGCAATCATTAACTCCAGCTAAAACAACAAAAGTTGTGTAAGAAAATGTAAATATGTGATATTTATATTGTCATAATAATGGAAACTTACATAATGTGACTTTAATCAAAAATTATTATGTAATTTTTGAGAGACTAGGGGAAGAGGTGTTGCAGACCTAATATCCTCATTTATCATAATAGAAAGTCTGTGTTAACAGAAGTGAATGTCCATGCTCCCGTCTGAAGGCATTTCCTCCTCTTGTGTACCCAAGCCCATCTCCCCATATCTCCTGCATCATTAGATTTTGCTTTGCAGCAGGATCTTTCCCATCAACAAACAAATATGCCCTTAGTTCTTCTTTCTTAACACACACACACACACACACTCACACTCACACACTCTTCTTGATCCCAGTTGCTCTGCCACTGCAATTCCATTTCTTTGCTTCCCTTTCCATCAAAACTCAAGTTTTCTGTACTCCCTGTCATCATTTCCTCTCCCTGTATTCCGTCTTACATTTACTCCATTCAGAGTTTCACAACCTCCATTCTGCTTAATTTGCTCGTCAGTGACCTTTACGTTGCTATATCCAGTGGTCAGTTATCATCTTATCTTCCAGTCTCTTTTGATACAATTCATTAACTCCTTGATATGTTTCCTTTACTTGGCTCCTAGGGCACCACTCTTTGAATTTTCCTTCTATGTCATTGGTAGCTTCTTCTCAGTCTTCTTTGCTGGTTCTTCCTCTTCTGACCTCTTAATGTTAGAATGCCCCCACATCTCAATCTTAAATCCTCTGCTCTTCTCTGTCTGCCCTGGGCTCCTGGGTTATAGCATCAGATATCAAGGCTTTAAAGACCATCTAAAAGTTGATGACTCTCAAATTTATATATCCTAGCCCAGACCTCTTCCATAAACTTCAGATTTGTATAGCCAACTGGCTACTTGACATTTTCATTTGTTGTCTAATCTCAAGCTTAACATATCCAAAACCGAACTACTGATCTTCCCCTGGAAATCTGCTCTACCCAGAACCTTTCCCAACTTAGCTGATGGTAACTCCATATTTCTAGTTGGTCGTTGCTTAGGCCAAAAACCTTGGAGTCATCCTTGACTCCCCCCTGCTCTCTTACACCCCACATCCAATCTGTTAGGAAAGCTTCATGTAATTAGAAAAAATCCACAAACCTACCACCTCTCCCCACCTCAAGTGCCGCCTGCTTGTCATCCTTTCTTGTCTGGATTACTGTTGTGGCCTCCATACCTCTGTGGGACACATTACTTAATTTCTGTGTGCCTCAGTTGCTTTATCTGTAAAAAGAGAATAATAGCTTCCTCAGGGGATTGTGGGATTCAATGAAGTAATAACACGTGAAGCTCTTACTTAAGACTAACCTGGTGCAGAGAAAATAATAAAGTTTAGCTGCTGTTCTTACTACTTTTATTTCCGATGTACCCTCCAAATCAGAAGCCTACTTTTGTCTCCTCCTCATTCCTTCAGGGCTTGGGATGGCAGGGTTCTGTGGGAACATTGGATTCTGAGTACCTGGCTTATTGCTGCCAAGCAAAACCCGCAACCCATTAGTACCAGAGAATAGTATGTCCAGAAGCACTGTTCATTTAACCAAAGGAAATTCCATTCCTAACTTTGCTGTTTTTATAAGCAATGCAGTACCGGGTTTCCTGCACCAGATAGGAATTGCTTTGTCAGTAGAAAGTGTTCTTTTCGTCAGGACCGTAGTTTCTAACTTTTGAAGCATTTGTTCCCTAAAGGATAATGAAAGGAGACAGCTTCCCACTTATTTTATTATTGAGCCTTTTATCTGTCGTCTTATCCTGACTCCTTTTTGGTTTTTTTATTATATTTGTAACATCACGTATTTAGGGGTTTTTTTCCCTTCATATCAAAGCCTTACCTCTCTGGAACTGTTGATACCTGAAAGAAACTTATATTTAATGTTCCCACTCCTATTTTCTCTTGTCTTACTGGTTTTTACAACAAATCAACAAGAGAATGGAAGATTTAACTGTAAGATTTGCTAATGGTAATAAAATGCAAAGAGTATGATATAATGGGAGAGTGCTGGGCTGGCACCTTCTGAGCCTCACTCTGCCACTAACTAGCTGTCTGACCCCCTGGCTCGCATTGACTCTCTGCTTGTCTTCCAGCAGAAGAGGCTAGCTGGGAGAAGTTTCAGTTTCTGCGAGTCTCAGAGGATGTGAGGAATATAAGAAAAGTTGCTTCGCGACCTAGCCCACTAACAGTGGAAGAAGGACTGGGGCAAATCAAACTTGTTCTGATTCAATAAGGCAGCCAGGGCACAGGACCCTAGGCCTGAGCAGCTTATGCCCCAGGGGCTTGGAGGGTGGGGGCTGTGACTCAGTTCCCTGAATAGAGGGAAAAAGAAGGGTACTTGAGAATCGGGTTAAAAAAAAAAAAAAAAAAACCATCCTAGTGGCTTGAGCCCCAGCACCTGATATGGTGTCTGCTTGCCCCACAGGTAGTAGACAGGCACAGTGGGGGTCAGCGTTAACATGATAACTCAGCTCCTGGGACTTAGATACTTCCTATATCAGAAAGCTTAGAACACTAATACAATGTTATATGTCAGTCATATCTCAATAAAACGGGGCCGGGGTGGGAGTGAAGAAAGCTGGAACAGTCTCTTGACTGTGGTGTTAGGGTAGAACAAACATGCAAATTCTTTAGGGGGCAGCTAGGCCAGCCCCCCAGTGACCTGAAGGTACGAAAGAGATGATGGTAGCTTTTGAGACACTCCTGGCAGCTGCGCTGTTATCCAGCACCCACCTCAGCTTCCAGTGTGATGCATCTCTGAAGAAATGCCTTATCCAGAAATCTGATATCTTTGCTTTAATTTAGCCTTCGTAGGACTGTAGCAGAGACCCCAAAGAATAGACAGGTTTTAGAAATTGCGGAGAAAGAGACAGGAAGAAAGTATATTCATTATCTGAATCTCAGAAGAAATGCTGCTGCTTTTGGAAGTGGATCAGTCATCTTAAAACCAAGTAAAATCCTTTAGGTTTGTAGGCTTTAGCGTTCACCATTTAGAAGATTTCTTTGTGCTCTAAGGAGCTTATCCAGTGATTCTCTTCCCAGTAACAATCCATAGTTTCTTACCGTAACTTCTCGAGTCCAGCAGTTATCAGACTTTTGCTAATGAAAGCCTTCACTCTTGATTGACATGCAAGTTCTTTTTTTTTTTTTTGCTGTTGCAATGTTGAAACCAACATCTTTGTACTCACAGTAAATTTTTAGTATTAAGGTGTTGGCTACATTTGTTCAAATTTGCTATTGAAATATAACATGCGTACAGAAAAGTACACAAATCATAGCTCAATAAATGATCACCAAATGAACACACCTTCGTTATCACTACCCATATCAAGACAGAAAGTTACCAGCGCTCTGGAAACCTCCCTCATCCTCACTCCCAGTCACTACTATCTCCCTCCTCCCCAGAGTAAACAGTTTCCTGATTTCTAGCATCATAGAGTTGTTTTGCCTATTTATGAGCTTTAAAATTTTTGTTCATTGCGGTGACATTGGTTTATAACATTGTATAAATTTCAGGTGTACATCATTATACTTCTGTTTCTGCATAGATTACATGTTCACCACCCAAAGACTAATTACAGTCCATCGCCACACACATGTGCCTAATCATCCCTTTCGCCCTCCTCCCTCCCCCCTTCCCCAATGGTAACCACCAATCCAATCTCTGTCTCTGTGTGTTTGTTTGTTGTTGTTTTTATCTTCTACTTATGAATGAGATCATATGGTATTTGAACTTCTCCCTCTGACTTATTTTGCTTAGCATGATATCCTCAGTGTCCATCCATGTTGTCACAGATGGCTGGATTGCATCGTTTCTTATGGCTGAGTAGTATTCCACTGTGTATATAGACCACATCTTCTTTATCCATTTGTCCCTTGATGGGCACTTAGGTTGCTTCCAAGTCTTGGCTATTGTGAATAACGCTGCAATGAACACAGGGGTGCATGTACCTTTATGCATTCGTGTTTCATGTTCTTTAGATAAATACCCAGCAGTAGAATAGCTGGATCATATGGTAGTTCTATCCTTGATTTTTTGAGGAATCTCCATACTGATTTCCATAGTGGCTGCACCATTTTGCACTCCCACCAGCAGTGTGTGCGAGTTCCCTTCTCTCCACATCCTCTCCAAACTTGTTGTTTCCTGTCTTGTTAATTATACCCATTATGACGGGTGTGAGGTGATATCTCATTGTAGTTTTGATTTGCATTTCCCTGATAGTTAACGATATTGAACATCTTTTCATGTGCCTGTTGGCCATCTGTATATCTTGGGAGAAATGTCTGTTCAGGTCTTTTGCCCATTTTTTAATTGGGTTGTTAGTTTTTTTGTTGTTGAGATGTATGAGTTCTTTATATATTTTGGATATTAACCCCTTATCAGATATATGGTTTGCAAATATCTTCTCCCAATTGTTAGGTTGTCTTTTTGTTTCATTGATGGTTTCCTTTGCTGTGCAGAAGGTTTTTAGTTTCGCATAGTCCCATTTGTTTATTTTTTCTGTTGTTTCCCTTGCTCGGTCAGACACAGTACTTAAAACTATGTTGCTAAGACCAGTGTCGAAGAGTGTACTGCCTATGTTTTCTTCTAGAAGTTTCATGGTTTCAGGTGTTATATTCATGTCTTTAATCCATTTTGAGTTAATTTTTGTGTATGGTGTAAGATAATTGTCTACTCATTTTCTCCCATGTGGCTGTCCAGTTTTCCCAGCACCATTTATTGAAGAGACTTTCCTTTCTCCATTATATGTTCTTGGCTCCCTTGTCAAAAATTAGCTGTCCATAGATGTCTGGGTTTATTTCTGGTCTCTCAATTCTGTTCTGTTGATTTGTGTGTCTGTTTTTGTGCCAGTACCATGCTGTACTATAGCTTTGTAGTATATTTTGAAATCAGGGAGTGTGATACCTCCAGCTTTGTTCTTTTTTCTCAGGATTCCTTTGGCTATTTGAGGTCTTTTGTTGTTCCATATAAATTTTAGGATTTTTTTGTTCTATTTTTGTGAAAAATGTGATTGGAACTTTGATAGGGATTGCACTGAATCTATAGATTGCTTTAGGAAGTATGGACATTTTAGCTATGTTAATACTTCCAATCCAAGAGCATGAAATATCTTTCCATTTCTTTGTGTCTTCTTCAATTTCTGTCAACAATGTTTTATAGTTTTCAGTGTACAGCTCTTTCACCTCTTTGGTTAAGTTTATTCCTAGGTATTTTATTCTTTTTGTTGCAATTGTAAATGGATTGTATTCTTCATTTCTCTTTCAGCTGCTTTGTTGTTAGTATGTAGAAACACAACTGATTTTTGTATGTTGATTTTGTATCCTGCAACTTTCATTTGTATCCTGCAATATTCATTTATTATTTCTAAAAGTTTTTTGGTGGATTCTTTAGGGTTTTCCATGTATAAAATCATGTCATCTGCAAATAGCGAAAGGTTCACTTCTTCCTTTCCAATTTGGATCCCTTTCATTTCTTTTTCTTGCCTGATTGCTCTGGCTAGGAGTTCCAATACTATGTTAAATAAGAGTGGTGAAAGTGGGCATCCTTGTCTGGTTCCTCTTCTTAGAAGGATAGCTTTCAGTTTTTCACCATTGAGTATGATATTAGCTGTGCGTTTGTCATATATGGCCTTTATTATGTCGAGGTACTTTCCTTTTATACATGTTTTATTCAGAGTGTTTATCATAAATGGATGCTCTGTCTTGTCAAATGCTTTCTCTGCATCTATTGAGATGATCACGTGATTTTTAGTCTTCATTTTATTAATGTTGTGTATCACGTTGATTGATTTGCAGATGTTGAACCATCCCTGTGTCCCTGGAATAAATCCCACTTGATCATGGTGTATGATCTTTTTAATGAATTGTTGTATTCAATTTGCTAGTATTTTGTTGGGGATTTTTGCATCAGTGTTCATTAGTGATGTTGGCCTGTAATTTTCTTTTTTTGTGTTGGCCTCGTCTGGTTTTAGTATCAGGGTATTATTGGCCTCGTAGAATGAGTTAGGAAGCTCCCCCTCCTCTTCCATTTTTTGGAAGAGTTTGAGAAGGATAGATATTAAGTCTTCTTTGAATGTTTGGTAGAATTCACCAGGGAAGCCATCTGGTCCTGGACTTTTATTTTTTGAGAGATTTTTGATTACTGTTTAGATCTCCTTACTGGTGATAGGTCTATTCAGATTCTCTATTTCTTCTTGATTCAGTTTTGGAAGGTTGTATGATTCTAAGAATTTATCCATTTCATCTAGATTATCCAATTTGTTGGCATATAGCTTTTCGTAGTACTCTCATATGATCTTTTGGATTTCTGAGGTGTCCATTGTAATTTCTACAAGCTTTAAAATTTTTAAATGGAGACATGTAATATATTATTTTCAGGGGTCTAGCTTTTTTCCCCTCATCATTATATGTTGGGATTCGTCTATGTTGTTTGTATAGTAGTAGTTCATTTTTTTTATTGCTGTGTAGTATACCATTGTATTACATAAACCACATTTATTTATTTATTCTAATTGCACTTCTTTGTGGTGCCACCTTTGTTATAAACCAAGTGTCTGTATACAAAGGTCTGTTTCTCAACTCTTTATTCTGTTTCATTGATATATTTCTCTATCCTTGTGCCAAAACCTTGCTGTTTAATTATAGCTGAATTATATATACATATATATCTGTATAGTATAGCTTAATTATAGGTGTGTAATAGTAAGTCTTAATATCTGGTAGAATAAGTCCTCCCACTTTGTTCTTTTTACGATTACCTTGATTATTCTTGGCCTTTTGCATTTCCATGTAACTTTTACAATCAGCTTGAAATCACCCTTCCCCCTCCCAAAAAAAGCATGCTAGAATTTTGATTGGAAATCCTTTGAGGAGAATGGACATCTTTATTGTGTTGAATGTTCCATTCCCTGAAAGTGGTATGTCTCTCAATTCATTTGGTCTTTAATGTCTCTCAGTAATGTGTTGTCGTTTTCTGTGTAAAGATCTTACACATCTTTTATTAGATTTATTCTTAGGTATTTGGTGGGGTTTTTTTCCGATGTTATTATAAATGGTATTATTTTTTTAAATTATGTCCTAATTATTGCTGGTATTGCAAGCATAATTTTATATATTAAAAAAGTAAGTTTAATTATAAGATTTTACAAGGTTAAAAGTATATATCATTTTAAGAATCCATCTAATATTCAGATTATTATGGGAATATTGGATACATTAAGAAAAGGTGAAGTTGGATTAAATCCAGGGTTATAAGGTTGGAGGTTTCAAGAGGAAGTCAGGAGCAGGCTGTTCCTGAATTGTGTGAATTCTGTGTTGGTTACTTGCGAGAAATGGCCTAGAGCTTGCTGTCTCTCTCAGCTAAAATGATTGGAACTTGGAATGTTGGGATGCATTTTTTTCCTTCTTCAGATACTCTGAGCCCTGTCCCAGCCAGCCTGCATTTGGGAGCACTCAGGCAGATGTGGAGCAGGTGGGAGCAGCGTGCGTGGGGTTGTCACTCAGCCCTTCAGCGGTGGCCGCCCTTGAACTGACAGTAAACCCATCCACCGTCAGGCACTGCAGGCACCCTGAAGTGAGGATGATGGCACCTGTTTCCTTAAACTCACACGTGGCTTTGTTTTTCCAGGTCTATAAAGGAGAATTTCAGCTACCTGAATTTCTTAAAGAAAAACCTCAGGTACTGTATCTGCTGCCTCCTCTTGCATTGATGTCATCTTTTTAAAGAGATAATGATATGTGCTGGTGACAGAAAAATTGGTTTTCAGAGAGAGAGAGTTCAAGGCTTTCCAAAACTAGGGAAATACTTTATTAATAACTAAAATCTGATTACTTGAGGTCACTCACAAACCACACAGTATCCCACATATAAGGAGCCTGCTTGGTGAATCTGCTCCAGCCTTCTGATATTTAACTTGAAATAAAAATGTACAGCCACCCTTTGTTCTTATTAGATATACATCCATGGCCTTTTAACTTTTCTCATTTGGAACCTAGAAGACTTATGAATACATTATACACAGCCATTGGCCCTCCACTGCAAAGTCCTCCAAGTTGGGAAAGGAGAGTTTGAAACTTGTAACTTTTACATTTTAAAAAATTAATTCAAACAGATCCAGAGTTATACTTGTAATGTTACACTCTCATTTTTTTTTTTTTGTGAGGAAGATCAGCCCTGAGCTAACATCCATGCCAATCCTCCTCTTTTTGCCGAGGAAGACTGGCCCTCAGCCAACACCTGTGCCCATCTTCCTCCACTTTATGTGCAATGCGGCCACAGCATGGCCTGGCAAGCGGTGTGTCGGTGCGCGCCCGGGATCCGAACCGGGGCCACCAGCAGCGGAGCACGCACTTAACCACTACGCCACGGGGCCGGCCCCTCCCTCTCATTTACCTGGATTCCAATATTGTTTCTTGAGTTGAAGAGAAACAGGTAGTGTTATGGCTGACATGCCTAGAGTAGCCCAGAGTGTCCTGCATCTTAGCATCATATGCCATTCCTATGTAGTAGCAGGGAAAATATTTGTAACTACTCCTTGAACGCAGCAGCAGACTTCCCTTTCTAGCATAGTGATAATGCACGTTGCCTCCAGGCTGCTGCTATCAGCAATTAGTTTGTTAATAGGAAATGAAGACTCTGCACTGAACTCAGTTTCTAAAAACGTTCCAGATATGGGTTGGTGAGGGAAACTACCAACTCACAGACTCTCTGTGAAGTCGTGTTACCTAAAGCAAGCCTGGAGTAAATGGGCTGGGCTCTCTGAGAAGCTATGTCTCATGCCAGGGTTAAAGGCTCTGTCTTCCCAGATTGTTGTCTGTTAACAGTGAGCCATCAATAATTGATACATATTATGTGAGAATTTCAAACTACTCTCAATGCATATTCTTATTAGCATATATTTAATTTTAATCCATCCATCTATTCATTCGTTTCATTTATTCAACAGATGTTTACTGAATTTCTGTTACAGATGAGAAATTGGAATAAGTGCTCAGTAGTCAGAGGAAAAAAGATCTTCTCAAGGAATGCCTAATGTACTCAAAAGACTGATCAACTTTTGCAGACAAGGGGGCGCAAGGCCCTGAGCCCAGGCTGGGCATGATGTCCCAGAAACCTGGATGGATTCATGAACAGGCTGTCACTCACTTACAGGCTGTGGCAATTGGAGCCAGAGAATAATTCAAGAGACAGAGTATTATTGAAGGAATGTCAAATCCAAAGGGTGTTTTGCATATTAAGTCTGAAGGAGTTAAGAAAGGGAATTTGAGACTAAAACTAAAGGGACACCCCTGCTTCACAGCATACACAAAATCATTTCCAGGTGAATTATAGACCTAAATGTGAAAGGCAAAATAATAAAGTTTTTAGAAGACAATAGAGGAGAATATCTTCATGACCTTAAGAGGAAAGGATTTCTTAAACAAGTTGTAAAAAACACTAATTATTGGGGCCGGTCCGGTGGCGCAAGCGGTTAAGTGCGCGCGCTCCGCTGCGGCGGCCCGGGGTTCGCTGGTTCGGATCCCGGGCGCGCACCGACGCACTGCTTGGTAAGCCATGCTGTGGCGGCGTCCCATATAAAGTGGAGGAAGATGGGCACCGATGTTAGCCCAGGGCCGTCTTCCTCAGCAAAAAAAGAGGAGGAGTGGCGGATGTTAGCTCAGGGCTGATCTCCTCACACAAAAAAAACAAAAAAAACACTAATTATTAATTTTAGAATGGATAAGTTGGACTACATTAAAATTTAGAATGTTTACTTATTAGAAAGCATCTAAAAGAGAGTTAAAAAGTAAGTCTTGAGTGGGAGAAACTATTTGAAACAAAGGACTCATCTGTAGAATATAGAGAATTACTACAAATAAATAAGAAAAATAAAAAATTGGGCAGAAGGCTTAACACACACTTCAAGCCCCTTATTCTGGTTAGTTTCATTTAATGCATCACACGCGCACACTTAGAAAAGGGCTGTCTCTAAAAAGCTTTGGTTTTACTTCTAAGAAATGGGAAAACTGAAGCCCACAGAACCTCGGGTTTGATATCTAGCTAGAATAGCCCACAGAACTCAGGAAAGCACTGTACTTAACGATTTTTATTATTAAGTTTTATTATTAAGGATACAAATTAGGACCAGGCAAACGAGGAGACACATAGGACAAGGTCTGGGAGGGTCTCAGACACAGAGCTTCTGTGCCCTCTCCCTGTAGAATCAGAGTATGTCTCCCTCCTGTTACATCAGTGTCTTCACCAACCAGGAAGCTCCGCTGAGCTTTGGCATCCTGAGTTTTTATTGGGGTCTAATTACAAAGGCTTGGTTGATTGAATCGTTGGCCATGTGATTGAACTCAATTCCTAGTCAACCTCCCCTACCCAGAGGTTGGGCTGACTTAAAGCCCCACCCCTCTAATCGCACAGTTGTCTTTCTGGTGACCTGCCCCCATCTCAAGTCATCTCATCTCTTAGCATAAACTCGGATGTGATCCAAGGAGCTCATGAATAACAGACACTTCTGTTACCGCAGAAATTCCAAGGATTTAGAGTCTCCCTACCAGGAACCAGGGACAAAGGCCAGTCAAATTCTTTGTTACGCAGCAGTAACAGGCTGAGTTCATTATAAAATCTGTGATTAGAGCCTGAAAGTTACACCTGATATTTTGAGGGGGGCTGTCACTTCTCATGCTGACCAATTTCAAGGACTTTAAAACATGTTTTGCTTCCTTCCACAGACTGAGCAAGTGGAGTAGCTGAGCCAAGAACCTCTGTATACATGAGGTGAGGGTTGGGGGACATTGCTGGGTCTTTGGGTTTCCCCGCTTGGGCTCTCATAGGAGGCAGCAGGTCCAGGGTGGAGAGCAAAGCTCTGGTGTCAGTCCACCTGGGTTGGAATCTTGGCTCTGTGTTGTGGCATGGAGCAAATTACTAGACTTCTCTGTGTCTTCGTTTCCTCCTCAGTGAAATGAGGACAGTATTATTAAGAGAGTGGTAGTAAGAATTAACCATAATAATGTCTGCAAAAACCATGGCACATAGTAAGCACTTAAACAGTATTTGTTGTTATTTTCAATATGAAGAGAGGTTTAAAATAATAAAATATTTTAGCTGAAAGAAACCCAGAGACCATCAAGCCCAACCACCCGTTTGCTGATAAGAAAACTGATTCCAGAGAGAGGTTATTTGTCAAGGTCACATCACAGGTAGGAGAAGCCCGGGACTAGAGAACACCATCTCCTGACGTCCAGCCAGGGCTTCTTCCACCACCCGTACTGCTTTCTATGTGTGCTGGGCATGCAAATGTTTTTGCACTAATATTTTTTTGGATTGGTTGGTTTTTCTGGTCTGCCCTTGCTGATTTTAATGTATTATGATGTCTTATGATGTTTATAAACTGTGTTGTCTCATTGTAGCTAAGGGCACAATGTGGGCTAGGCCAGCCATGCCTTATATCTGAGTAATCATCAGATTCATGTCCAGGGACACTAGGCAATTAGTGGGGAGGCCGGTGTCTGAGCCCAGACCTCCTGACGTAGCCGCTCAGAGCTTCACATCCCTCTCCCACACTTTCTTAAGATTCTGTTTTGCTCTGAACAATGTGGTGATGCCTTAGATCATTTGGAACTTGAAAAGCTTTTTTAAAAATCTGATATTTTTTTAATAGTTTTTCTTGCTGGTTTTTATTTTATATAACAACTATGTACTCTGGTGCATACTTTATACCAGGTGTAAAATACCAAGCATTTTATATATGTAATATATAAATGATATATATAATATATAATATGATATATATAACATCTATGGAAAATATGTATATTATTCATATATATATATATATAAAGGATTTCATTCAATTTTCAAACCACTCTGGCAAGTAGGTGGTATTATTTCTGTTATACTGATGAGAAAACTGAGATTGAATAATTTGAATAAGATTTTTGTGACTTCCTGTGTGTTAATGGATTGTAGATATAAAAAGCAGGTGAACACTGCTGTGCCATGTCAAAATCATGGATGGCAGTGAGCTAATAATATTAATAGGTTTCAGGATTTATGATTGCCTTTTTGCTAAGGAGCAAATGCTGAATGTTAGACTTCTAATCTGTGGGCTTGCATGGCTACAGCAGTGAACAGGCCTTGGATCATTTTGTTTATCCAAAATACTTCCAAATTTATAGATAAATTCCCTCTCTGAAACACACAGACAGGAATTCATTTATTGACAGAACACAGTATCATTGACTCCAGGCTTCAAGTTGCCTCTGAAGCAGCATTTCATCCTTGTTAGTTTGTCAAGGCCTGTAGGTGTCCACATGCAATGAGAGAAGGCTTCAGGAGAAGCTGAGAAGACAGCATGGCATCTCACGACGGATACTGGTCTTTCTTCTCGTCTTTTGGGTCCCTTTGGCATTTGAATGACAGTCACTGTGTTCTCTAAAGCTTCCTTTATAAAGAACCTTGGTATCCATTTTTTCAAATGAGGAGTCAGCATGTTGGACCCCTGGACATTTGACGTCCCTACCAGTGCCCCTGCAGTAGCTTCATTTGCAGATGGCAGTGGCAGTCATTTAGAAATGGGCAGGAGCAGTCCTTGCTTTGGCTGCCATCTGCTTGTTTTGCATGTCGAAGCTCCTGGCAAGCATCTAAAAGCATCCCAGACTGAGGGAGAGTGCCTCTCCGGTAGTCCTGATGCAGCTTTTCTTGTGATTGTTGATCCTCCTGCTCGGCTACCTGGCTTATGCCAGGCCCACAACTGGGAAGGAGGCAGTGTGGTGCAGGGGAGAAAACTGTGACTCCACACCGGTAACCGAATTCTCTGTGTTTGCCCAGGGAGGACTGCTGCCTTTTCAGCGGAAGGGAAATTCCTAGGACCGGCTGTGCCCTGCTGAGACCAGTGGAGTGGATGTACGGCCCCCATCTCCTGTTCATTTGCCAGTCTCCTCCCACTGAGAAGGTGGGCGGTCAGTCCACGTTTGGGCCTTCCTGAGTGATCTGCTTTCTGAGTACAGCGCTCTTGATCCTAAGTACACGCACATCCCTGTGGATGAGGAGCCCAGAGGGGACGTGTGCTTTCTGTTAAACTGCTCTGGTCTTCATCTTTTCTTATCAGATTCTAAGCTTTGTTTTCAAGGGGAGGGTTTAAAAATGGGATTCTGAACGCAAAATGGGGCAGTTTCACCTTGGAATCAGTTGTCTGTACATGTTCTAATGTTTTGTAGAACACTTGTACCTGTTTAAATGTATTGATGTGGATAATATTAAATGTCTTAATTATTTAAATAATTCATTGTATTGTTTCTGAGAAGTGGAGGAATTACCATATACATTTACAACTTAATGACTTTTGTATTTTATTTTTCAAAATAAAAGCTTTAAATGTGAAGCAGTCTGGTAGTTGACATGTTTTCATTACTGTGATTTCAGAGAAGCAGTGAAACCTTATCAGATGGAGATTTGGTAAACCAAAGTTTCTTCAGTTGACTGCGTTGTAGCGATTCTCCTCTATGCATCAGACTTTTTTTTTTGTGTGTGTGTGTGTGTGGTCACACGATTTTTTTTTTTTTATTGATGTTTTAATGGTTTCTAACATTGTGAAATTTTGGGTTGTACATTTTTGTTTGTCTATCACCACATATATGACTCCCTTCACCCCTTGTGCCCACCCCCCACCCCCACTGCCCTGGTAACCACAGTCCAGTTTTCTCTGTCCATGTGTTGGTTTATATTCCACATATGAGTGAGATCATACAGTGTTTGTCTTTCTCTTTCTGGCTTATTTCACTTAACATAATACACTCCAGGCCCATCCATGTTGTTGCAAATGGGACGATTTTGTCTTTTTTTATGGCTGAGTAGTATTCCATTGTATATATATACCACATTTTCTTAATCCAATCGTCAGTCGAGGGACACTTAGGTTGCTTCCACTTCTTGGCTATGGTGAATAATGCTGCAATGAACATAGGGGTGCATAAGCCTCTTTGGATTGTTGATTTCAGGTTCGTTGGATAGATTCCCAGTAGTGGGATGGCTGGATCATAGGGCATCTCTATTTTTAATTCTTTGAGGAATCTCCATACCGTTTTCCATAGAGGCTGCACCAATTTGCATTCCCACCAGCTGTGTATGAGGGTTCCTGTTTCTCCACATCCTCTCCAACATTTGTTGTTTTTTGTCTTGGTGATTATAGCCATTCTAACGGGCGTGAGGTGGTATCTTAGTGTTGTTTTGATTTGCATTTCCCTGATGATTAGTGATGTTGAGCATCTTTTCATGTGCCTATTGGCCATCTGTATATCTTCCTTGGAGAAGTGGCATCAGACTTTCTTAGTGAAGTTTTTGCTGTAATTTATTTCACAGAGACCTGCTACCATCCATTTGTCTCAGAATCCCATTCTTCTATTTCATGCTTACATACTATATTTAAGGACAGAGAAGTTACTGTTTCCAGCTGTTTTCTAGAAGCCATTGTTGTAGAATACAGAATGACCAGATAATAATAGTAATTCCCATTTATTGAGTGTCTTCTGTGTGCCAGCCACTGAACAAGGTATTTTGTATGTTATGTTTTCTCTGGCCAGAAAACTGTACCTCTTCCTGTCTCATTCATCTCAGTAATTACGATATTTTCTACCCAGTCACTCAAACCAGAAACCTGAGTCTTGCTTGATTTCATCCCTTTTCTCACCCAACACATACAAGATCATTGATTCTACCTTCATAATATTTCGTGAATCCCACACTTTCCTTCAGCTCCACTGTCCCCACCCTAATCTAAGACATCACCATCTATCACCTAGACTACTGCAATAGCTGGCCTCCTGAACAGCATCCCCATTTCTACTCTTGCTGCCCTCAAATCTGTTTAGCACACAGCAGAGTAATAGTTTTAGAAGACACATCTGGACATGACCCTCCCCACTTAAAACTTTTCGTTGGCTTACCATTTCATTTACAATAGAATTCAGACTCCTACTGTGATCCCACTGCTGCCTTCCTCCCTCACCTCACCCCTTGTGCTCTAGGGTTCTTTGCATTTCCTGGAACACACCAGGTAAGCTTTTCCTACCTCTGCACATATTATTCTTCTCCCCGAATGTATCTTCCCTTTGCTCTTTGCCTGATAGCTTCCTTCCCAATTCTCTGGTCTCAATAAATTTCGCTTCTTCAGAGAGACTTTCCCTGACCCCTTGAATGGAAAAGTAGATGCCCCTCCTACCTGCCTTCTTCACCGTATCACCTTATCACACTTTGCAGTTTTTAATCTGTTTGTTGACTTTTTTTTTTATTGTCTGTCTCTTATACTAGATGGTAAGTCCTGGAAGACATAGACTGTGTCTTTTCTTGTCCATTTTTGTACCCCTGACACCTAGCAAAGAGTCTGGCACATTCTAGGAACCCAGTAAAATACTTGGTGAATGATTATTCCTCCCAGAAACCTCTGACACATTGTTTTTCAGATGAGGAAACAGAGGTTCAGCCGGGTCACGTCACTTAGACAAGGCCCCTCGGCTAGTACTGCAGTGGTGGCCTGGGATCTAGGCCCAAGCCTGACCCAAATATTCTTTCCACTCCGCTCCCTGGCCCTGTGCCCTTCAATTTACGATGAATAGTGCTTCCAGATCTAGCCTCTGTTCACACTATGTTGTAAGTCACTCCTTTGTTCAAAAACCTTTGATTCTCCAAGGCCTAACACAATCCATCTAAACTAGTCTGCCTCTGCAATATGGCTTCACTACTCCCTTGTTTATGGCACACTTCGTCCCTGTCTCCTTACACTCCTTTCACTTTCTACTTCTTCCAGATGCCTATAAACCCAATCCCTCTGCCCTCTACCTGGGAAATCCAGCCTCATTAAGGGCTCAGCTCTCTTAAGTCCCATTTCTTGTTACTCAACTGCTTCAACCTCCAAATAGCAGTAAAATCAGCTGCAGCATAACTATGTATATATATACACACTAGGGGAAGGGGGAGAATCCACCCCCTCTTTCCCTCTGGTTCTTATGGCTGGTCAAATGATTAAAATGACATAAGGCAGGTTAGGAGGAGAAAATAAAAGGAAGTTTAATAACGTGTATACATGGGAGAAACCCAGTAAAACAGCAACTTGCCCGCATGCCCGAAGTTGCCACCTTAAATACCATCTTCAGCTAAAGACAAGGAGGATGTTGGGGGTAGTGGTTTGGGACTTCAAAGGGGAGGAAGGCAATTTATATGGAGACAGAAACGCAAGTGTTTGTTAGACAACTGTCTGGTGGGCCACCTAGAGAGAATGTGGCCCCAGAAACAGAACTTTGATGAAAGTGGGCTTGTTGGTGCCTTTCTTATTACACCTATTTTACATTATACTATAGTTATCTCATGGTACTAGCTGCCTCCTGGAACAGGCCTTCTATCTTAAATTCTTTTAGGTAGTTTGGAGGAAGGTCAAATGTTCTTCCTGAGTCTTCTGAGCCTTTATTGTCTTCAGCTCAAAATAATCCACATACCAGAGTGGCACATCTTGGGGCAGCCTGCCTTGAACCCCATCTATATCTATATATAAATTTTTTATATATATATTTTGTTGTTGTTGTTTTTTGCTTATATCTGTGTTAGTCGTACATCACCAACTTTATAGGGAGGAGGTCACATACCCCTCTAGAGCTGATCAGAATGGGAGAGGAAGACATCCTTATAACTCAGCCTGATTCCAATATTTGCCCCTAAAGGAATATACGATTTTTATTCCCCACACCTGCCCACCCCTAGAGACTCCACTGTTGTGGATGGGAGTGTACTGGAATAGGAAAAGGGCAGAGAACCACTGCACAAAATGGCAAAGAGCAACCACCGCACAACTGGCCTGAAGAAGCAGACACTGGTTATCTCCATCCCTGTTGATGCTTCTTGCACAAAGCCGTATTTCCCTCTAGTCTGAACACAATTCTTTTGAGCCCAGTGAAGAAGAGCCTTTCTGTTCCATATGCCATCTTCGATCACCTTTATGAAGATGACTGTTTATATTTGTGAAATGTTGTGATTTGATGGAATCAAATGGAAGTACTGTTGAACAAATGAAAGATGACTGGAGTAAAATTTAAAAAGAGGTCACTGAGTAAGAGACCAGGGTGGGCATGTGGCCTGTGGCCATCAGAGGGCTTCCTGGAGCCAGCATAGCTGTGGCCACAGCTGGCAGGGGAGCCTGAGAAGCCAGGGAGAGGCTGGTGTCCTCAGTGGATACAGGGGGAGCTTGGAGAGAGCATGAGCCGTGAAGAATCATAGAATTTTAAAACGAGAAAAAAAAAAGCTTGGTAATCACTTAGTCAAGTAGTTATTTTAATAACATCTATCAAGAGCTTCTCATGGTCCAGGCCCTGTGCCAACCTCTACATGTTTAAATTCATTTAATTCTCATAATCACCCTCTGGGTAGGTACTATTACTACCCACATTTTACAAGATGATGAAACTGACCGAGGGAAGTAAAGTGCCTAATACAGCTGGTGAGTGACTAAGTCAGGATACAAATACAGCCGCCTGGCTCCAGGGCCTACGCCCTTAACCCATCTCTACCTCCCAATAGTCATCATTACACTAGAATAGAAACTCATCATTAGCACTGAGTGACAACTATTTAAGTACCTCCCTTGTGCTTAGTAATTTGGTGTACCGAGAAGTGTAGGCAGATCGCTGCCCTTGGAAAATTATGGTCTTGGTGAAAATTTTTAAAAATGCACATAAAATAATTATTTTAAGCTCTATCTAACAAAACTTAAAGTATTGCCTACCAAAACCTGGCAGATAGGTGATAAGTAATGGTCTAGGCCACTCAGTGTTGCCCCAAAATCTGGATTTCTAGGGAGCTAAAAATCCTGGGGCCATCTGGGCTTTTTTCTCTAGCAAGGTCAGTATTTTCAGACTTGAGTTCCCTTTCCTGCTTGTTTGTCACTATCCAACAGTCTTCTGCAGAGACTTCATGTCTTTGCATAAAGCAGAGCACTCCCTTAGTTACCCTGAATTGGGCAAAAGAGGTAATTTTTATTCATTTGGGGTTTAAGTCCTAACAAAGCAGTTCATTAAGTATTGAGAGTGTGTGTGTGTAATCTTGTTAGACATAAAAATAAATTACTTTGATTCTCCCTTTGGAGTTTGTTGATTATTACTGAAGATCCAAAATTGAATAATTTTCACAATAAAACCATTATTTTTGTTGTTATGTGCTGTAGAGATGGCTTTATGTATGGCCTTGCCCTGAAAAGGAAGGCCTAAAATGCCCTCTGTTGGCCAAACGTGGAATGACTGCTGAACCTGTCAAACAGTTTTCAAGTTGAAAGAAATAAGGAAATAATCACGAATGTGTGCAAAGCTTTCTCTACAAAGATGTCATTGCAATGTAATTTATAAAAACAAAAAATTGGAAACAACCTGACAGGGAATTGGTTAAATGAATTATGGTACAGCCACATAATAGAATACTATTTACTTAATATGATATTGTAGAGAAATATTTAATAACATAGAAAAATGTTCATGTTATATTAAGTGAAAATCTGAGATCACAAAGCTGTTTAGTATGATCCCACTTTTATTATTTGAAGGCTCTCTAGAAAAGTAAATAGAGTAGCTAAATTTTTAGACAACCAAAAGGACATGTGCCAAAATGTTCACAGTGGTGTCTGTGTGGTGGACTTGTGGGGATTCTTGGTTTTTTTTGGTTTTTTTTTTTAAAGATCTGCTTTTATTTGTTGTTGTTGTTTTTTTTTCTTTTTGTGAGGAAGATCAGCCCTGAGCTAACATCCATGCTAATCCTCCTCTTTTTTTTTCTGAGGAAGACCGGCTCTGAGCTAACATCTATTGCCAATCCTCCTCCTTTTTTTCTCCCCAAAGCCCCAGTAGATAGTTGTATGTCATAGTTGCACATCCTTCTAGTTGCTGTATGTGGGACGTGGCCTCAGCATGGCCGGAGAAGCGGTGCGTCAGTGCGCGCCCAGGATCCGAACCCTGGTTGCCAGTAGTGGAGTGCACGCACTTAACCGCTAAGCCACGGGGCTGGCCCGGGATTCTTGTTTTCTTCTTTCTGCTTAACTCTATTTTCCAAATGTGCTACGATCAACGTGAATTACTTTTGTAAAAAAGTAAAAAACATTATAGAAATTTTTTAAAGAAAGAAATCACAAGGCCTGGCCTGGTGGTGTAGCAGTTAAGTTCGTGCACTCCACTTCCGCGGCCCAGGGTTCACAGGTTTGGATCCCAGGCGCGCACTGATGCACCACTTGTCAAGCCATGCTGTGGCGGCGTCCCATATAAAGTAGAGGAAGATGGGCATGGATGTTAGCTGAGGGCCAATCTTCCTCAGCAAAAAGAGGAGGATTGGCATCAGATGTTAGCTCAGGGCTAATCTTCCTCAAAAGAAAGAAAGAAAGAAATCATGAGATTGAACCTGAAAACTGGGGTCTAGGGTAGTGCTGTGACTTCCCCAAGACTACACATCTAGTTAGACTTAAAGTTGACTTTCAGTACATTTATTTTCTGTCTCATTATTTAGCCAATTCTTTTGAAGAAAATTAGTGATATTAAAAATCTTCAAGACTTGACTATTGATTGTTGTTCACAAATGAATAACTGAGACTTGAATCAGAAATGAAAGCAGGGTATCGGCTATTAGGACATTTAGATGAAATGCATTTGAAAAGATTACAGTGCGGTTAGCATTGATTTATTTCTCTTAGGCAGGGGTTTGCAAGCTGCAGCCAGTGAGCCAAATCTGACCACGCTATCATTTATGTCTTGTCTACGACTGCTTTCTCGCAACAGCAGCAGAGTTGAGTAAAGACAGAAACTGGATGGCCTGCTAAGCTGAAAATATTTACTCTCTGGCCCTTTACTGCAGATCTCTGCTCTTATAGATTATTTTAATCCTATATTGGCTCAGGTTTTTTTAATGTTTCACTACACCTTAATGTTTCTAGCCAACCAAAAAGACTCTCAGCTGGCAATTCCAAACAAATGTCAGAGCTAGGAAGCCCCTAAATGGTAAGTTGTTTTTCCCTGATACCCTTTTACTGCCTCAGAGAAGCAGGCCCCTCCCAGCCTCAAATCCAAAGCATTTGCTAAGTGGGTGGGGATGCCTGGGGGGAGAAAGACTGTGGAATGGTGTGGAGGCCCCAAGAGATGGGCACATTACGCGATAGGGTGCATTTTATCAGGGTGCAGGGGATAATATATTTCCAGCTAAATTCTTTTTCCACTTGATGGAATCATATTGAGGTAATGGATATTTAAACTGTGAAGTGCTGAAACCTGAACTGATAGACCAGTGGAAATGCCACACACACTGGTGTCGGGGAAGAGGGAGAATCCCCCTCTGCCCTTTCCCTTAAGGTTTTTATGGCTGGCCAAATAATTAAAAGACAGGTTAGCAGGAGAAAATAATACCAAGTTTAATGACGTGTATACATGGGAGAAACCAGGGAAAATGAGTTTCTCAACGCAATGGCAGAGATTCTCATCTTAAATGCTATCTTCAGCTAAAGACAAAAGTGAATGTTGGGGGTGGGGAGGGAGACAGAAGGGAGACAGAAGTCACAATAATCAAGGGTATGCATATTTAAGTCCTCTCTTTCCGTACTGATAAGAGTTTCCACAGATAAGGCCATCCCCACCTCTTCCCAATACAGAGAGGCAGATACCTTTACAAATGGAAATTTCCCTTATAAATGTAAATGTTTGTCTGGCAACTCTTTGCAGGGCCACCCAGAGAATGTGAGCTGGGAGAGAGAATTTTTGATAAGATGGGCTTATTGGTGCCTTTACTATTGTAACGTCTATTTTACATTGTATTACAGCCATCATATGATAGTAACTCCTTTCTGAAACAAGCTTTCTATGTTAAATTCTTTAGGCAGTTAGTGGGGGAGGTCAAATGTCTGTCAGAGAAAATAATCAAGGTAAAGAGACATATTTCAGGGTGGCCAATTTTGATCTCCCCCCCGGGCATGAGGTGGGAAGGAGAATTGGGGAAGTGGCCCCAACACACTCACCCACCCATAGTGAGATTTGACCATAATGCTTCCAGAGGTGACTGGAACAAGAGCTCACTTAGAGACGTAAGAGATGAGAAAGTAATATGCCATAGTAGGTAGGACAGCCATGGACCTGCAAACCAAATTCATAAAACACTATTTTCATGGAATTCTGGATGTATTACTTTTGCATGTATATTTTATGTTATTTTTGTTTTATTATAATTAAATAATAAATGAAAGTATAAAACAACAGTCATCAAAAGCCTACATGTAAAGAGCTTGGGATGAGAGCACTTCAGGGCCCATGTCATCTTGCACAGTGAATATATCCATGGTTATTGTGCACCCCAAACTGCAAAGCCCTCCCTTAATGTTCTGCTCTGGATAAGGCCCCTAAGATCTCCCACTACTTGAGGAGAGCCCCTTCCCACCAGCCCAGCATGATGGCATCCTGGAATTCCCTACCTCTATGATAATTAATACCAGCAATTCATGCCCCTATATATTAATAATACCAAAAAAATAGACAGAAAAAAATCCATGAAGAAGTAATTATTTGAACGTGATTATAGCACAAATTTCTTTCATGTGTTTACCTACAAGTTCCTACTATGTGCCAGGCATTGTAATGGACCTTGGAGATGGTATTAAAGAGATTAATGAGACAGCAAAATGGAAGCCCTCATGCTGCTTTTTGACATCCAGAAAGCTAGAGACCAACACTGGAACCTCTGCTACAGCCGCAGCAAAAAGGAAAAGTTTTAACACCTCCACGTCCAAGCTTGCCCATGGAAAGAGCAAGAAGCATGGCTTCCAACTCAGTGTGCACTTTCTCCCTCCAAATCTCAAGTGCATTCATCTGCTTGGTGAAAGTTAAATCACCTGTGGAGCCCAGGATACAAGGTACTCTGGGAAAGTAGCTTTTAGATTTTAAGCTTCTAGCATTCAGTGAGGCACACTGAAGGGGGTCAGAAAAGAGGTGAGAGGGGCCAGCCTGGTGGCATAACAGTTAAGTTTGCTCACTCTGCTTCCGAGGCCCTGGGTTTGCAGGTTCGGATCCTGGGCACGCACTGATGCACCGCCTGTCAAGCCATGCTGTGGCAGCGTCCCATATAAAGTAGAGGAAGATGGGCACGGATGTTAGCTCAGGGCTAGGATGTTAGCTCAGGGCTAATCTTCCTCACAAAAATAAAAAGGAAAGAAAAGAGATGAGAGAGCCAGTCTGATCATCGGCCACATTTACCAAGTGGACAATGGGAAGAGAATTCCAGGCTAAGGAATAGCAGTACTTTATGAACGGGGTGCATTGGAGGCTAGCGGGGAGCTGAGCTGGGTTGAGAATAAGTGGGCCCTTAGCCAAGCTTTTGTGCCTTGGGAAACTACTGGCCAACAACCTCCTCCTCAAGGATGGGAGAGCAAGGGAAGCAACACAAGGAGGGAGAGCAACTCCCTCTCAATCACGATATTTTTCCCTTTGTACTTCACGGATGAGGAATAAGGAATTGAGAGAATTGGGGGAAATAAAGGACGATGAAAACATTTGGTAGGAAGATGCTGGGTTGGGTTTTGGACATGTTAAGTTTGAGATCCCTTGGAGGCATCCAGTTAGAGATGTCAAGTAGTCAATGTTATGTAGGATAAGTATCTGCAGTTCGGAAGAAAAGGCTGCGTTGGAAATTTAAATTTGGAAATCTTTAATGTACGGTGGTGGAAACCATGGGAGTAGATGGAATCACCTTGAGAGTGTATGTAGAATGGGAAAGAAGGAAACCAAGGACTAATTTTGGGATCCAACACCACTGAAGAGATGAGAGGGAGGATGGGGTCTGCAAAGGGGATGGAAAAGAGTTGGAAAGAAGAAGAGAGCCAGAAGAGGGCCGTGGAATTCAAATGAGGAAGGGGTTTTAAGAGAGAAACTGGTCAACGGTGGCATGCTTCAGACAGCTCAAGAAAGACAAATTTTGGGGCTTGGCAATTAGGAGGCCACACTGATTCTTGGCGAGAGCAGTTTCAGTGAACTGATGTGTCAGAAGTCTAACTTGCCATAGGGATAAGGAGGTAGAGGAAGGAAGTGTGAACTATTCTTTTTTCATTCTTTTGCTTGAGGAAGATTAGCCCTGAGCTAACATCTGTGCCCATCTTCCTCTATTTTGTATGTGGGTTGCTGCCACAGCATGGCTGATGAGTGGTGTAGGTCTGAGCCTGGGATCCAAACCTGTAAACCTGGGCCACCAAAGCAGAATGTGCTGAACGTAACCACTATACCACAGAGCCGGCCCCTGACTATTCTTATGAAGATGTTGACTACAAAGGGATAGAGAAAGAAGGTGTGCTACCTAGAGAAGGGTGCGGGATTGAGGAAAACTTTTTGTTTATTATGATGAGAGAAACTAGTAGATAAAATAGGCTGTAGCAAAGAAAATAATATAGAGGGAGAGACTAAAAATTCATGAGAGAGAAGGGTTAACTGATGGAGCAAGGTACAATCCTGGAAAAGAAAGAGCCCCGTTGTAGGAATTGGTCTCAAACCTAGAGAAGAGACACTTCTTCCTCCAAAGCTGAAGGGAAAGAGATTTTGCAGATAGAGTTAATTTGTAGGTGAGATGCTAGGAAGTTGAGGGAGCTCTTCATGCCTGATAGCCTACATTTCTCTATGCAATAAAAGCCAAGTTGTTATTTGCTGGAAGGAGAGGAGACTTCCTGGAGTGAGGAGGGGTTTTGAAAAGAATGGTAAGATTGGAAATAGAAAAGAGAGCTGATATGCTGAAAACTATAAGACACTGATGAAAGAAATTGAAGAACACACAAATAAATGGAAAGATATTCCATGCTCATGGATTGGAAGAATTAATACTGTTAAAATGTCCATACTACCCAGAGCAATCTACAGAGTCAATGCAATCCCTATGAAAATTCCAATGGCATTTTTCACAGAACTAGAACAAACAATTCTAAAATTTGTATGGAACCACAAAAGACTCCAAATAGCCAAAGCAATCTGGAGAAAGAAAAGCTGGAGGCATCATGCTTCTGATTTCAAACTATATTACAAAGCTATAGTAATCAAAACAGTATGGTATTGGCATAAAAACAGATATATAGATCAATGGAACAGAATTGAGATCCCAGAAATAAGCCCACACATATATGGTCAATAATTTACGACAAAGGAGCCAAGAATATACAATGGAAGAAAGGACAGTCTCTTCAATAAATGAGTTTGGGAAAATCAGACAGCAACATGCAAAAGAATGAAACTGGACCACTAACACCGTACACAAAAATTAACTCACAATGGATTAAAGACTTGAATGTAAGACCTGAAACCATAAAACTCCTAGAAGAAAATAGAGGCGGTAAGCTCCTTGACATCCATCTTGGTGACGATTTTTTGGATTTGACACCAAAAGCAAAGGCAACAAAAGCAAAAATAAACAAATGAGACTACATCAAACTAAAAAGCTTCTGCATGGCAAAGGAAACCATCAACAAAACAAAAAGGCAACCTACTGAATGGGAGAAAATATTTGAAACCACGTATCTGATAAAGGATTAATGTCCAAAATATATAAAGATCTCATACAACTCAATAGCAAAAAAACAAACAATCCAATTAAAAAATGAGTAGAGAGAGGCTGGCCTGGTGGCACAAGTGGTTAAGTATGCACGCTCCGCTGCAGCGGCCGGGGGTTCGCCGGTTTGGATCCCAGGCGTGCACCAATGCACTGCTTGGCAGGCCATGCTGTGGCGGTTTCCCATATAAAAAAGTGGAGGAAGATGGGCACGGATGTTAGCCCAGGGCCAGTCTTCCTCAGCGAAAAAAAAGAGGAGGATTGGCAGATGTTAGCACAGGGCTGATCTCCTCACCAAAAAAAAAAAAAAAAAAAAAAAAATGAGTAGAGCATCTGAATAGACATTTTTCCAAAGACATAGAGATGGCTAATAGGTGCATGAAAAGATGCTCAACATCACTAATCGTCAGCGAAATGCAAATCAAAACTACAGGAGCTATCACCTCATACCTGTTAGAATGGCTGTTATCAGAAAGACAAGAAATAACAAGTGTGGGTGAAGATGTGGAGAAAAGGGAACCCTTGTGCACTGTTGGTGAGAATATAAATTGGTGCAGCCACTATGAAAAACATATGAGATTCCTCAAAAAATTAAAAATAGAACTATCATATGATCCAGCAATTCCCCTTCTGGGTATTTACCTGAAGTAAAGTAACTCAAAGAGATATATGTACCCCCATGTTCACTGCAGCATTATTTACAATAGCCAAGATATGGAAAGAACCTAAGTGTCCACTGATGGACAAATGGATAAAGAAATTGTGGTATCTATACACAATGGAATATTATTCGGCCATAAAAAAGAAAGAAATCTTGCCATTTGCTACAATATGGATGGACCTCGAGGGCATTATGCTAAGTGAAATAAGTAAGACTGAGAAAGACAAATACCATATGATCTCACTTATATGTGGAATCTTAAAAAAAAAAAACAAAAAGCACCAAGCTCATAGATACAGAGAACAGATTGGTGGTTGCCAGAGGTGGCAGGTGGAGGGTGGGTGAAATGGGTGAAGGGAGTGAAAAGGTACAAACTTCCACTTACAAAATAAATAAGTCATAGGGATGTAATGTACAGCATGGCAACTATAGTTAATAATTGCATATTTGAAAGTTGCAAAGAGAATAAATCTTAAAAATTCTCATCACAGAGAAAAAACTTCTGCAACTATGTATAGTAACGGATGTTAACTAGACTTACTGTGATCACTTCATAATACATACAAATATCAAATCACTATATTGTACACAGAAATTATAATGTATGTCAATTATACCTCAGTTAAAAAAAAGAAAAAAGAGAGCTGACTAGAAGAAGCACGTGGATAGATGCCACGATGGCACTGGGAGTTAATTATGTGTTTATAGGGGTAGCAATTCACATGGTGGTGGCACTTACCCAGAGGTAGAGCACAAAAGGCTGATGGGTTAATCTAAGGTTATTGGTTTTGTAGGGCAGTCAGGTCCTGAAGAGGGAATGAACCCGGGTAGATATTCCCTAGAGAGATGTTTAAATGAACACATAGGGTCTTGGTAGGACAAGGGAGAAAATATAGTCAAGTGATTAGATACCTGAGAGAAAAGGATGGGAGGGCAAGGGACTTTCACTCTTAAGGAAATAGAAAAGAACGTAAACCAGGTTTTGGGAGAGAGATGGAAGGATGGAATCTAGTGATCAAAGATGATATATTGGAGTTAAAACTTGGCTGGTAGAAGAGTTCTGGGTACTAGCAAAACTCCTCCACAGAGTATTTGCACTTGGCTGTTTTCTCTTCCTTGCTGCCCATTCTCCCCTCACCTCACTCAGGACCAAGCCTTTTCCTCACCCATTTCTGAAACAAGGATACCTTTGAAGAGTTTTAAAGGGAGGAGTGACATGATCTGATATAAAATGTTCAGAGCAGCATGAGACATGAAATAAAGCTCATAGCGGCACTGTTGGTGATAGTACAACACTGGGAAATAATTAAATATTCATCAACAGTGGCATGGAAAATATTCCATTCAAAGTCCAAAAATAGCTAATATTAAACTGCATTGCTCAGGGATATACACATGGGCAGTTAAGCTAGGCAAACAAGGAAATGACTGTCAGAAAAGTGAGGATAGTGGTGACCTCTGGGAGAAGGGAGGTTGTCTTCATCAGGGAAGAGACCTTGGGGAGCATGGGAGCTGGCAATGTTCTATTTCTTGATTGAGTGGTGGTTACATGGGTAACTCCTTTATAATTATTCTTCAATTTGTATATATACGGTTTTGTACTTTTCTGTATCATATACGCCAACCAAAAAGAAAACATGCATGAAATGATACACACCATTTTTAGGAGGTGGGGAATGAGATTAGGGAGTATGTGCAGATACAATTATTTGTAATATTGTATTTCATGAGCTGGGAGGTGAGTACATGGGTTTTCATTTATTATTACTTATAATTGTTTATGTCTGAAACATTTAAATTAAAATTAAAACTAAAAGAAGGTAATGTGGAAAAGAAGATGGATGCTTTTGTTTCTGTTTTCATTTCCTTTATTGTTGTTCAAGTATTCATTCAATACATTTAGAATTGGAAGAGAAAATTCAGGAGTTGAATCAGAACTTTGGAGATCTGTCAGCATTCAAAAGTTCTTTTCTTTGGGGAAGCATGGAAAATAGAATCCAGTTTGCTAACCTCAAGGCTTGATGCCTGTAGGACTATTTGATTGACTCTTGGAGGAGAAGTAATCCCAGAGCTATAACTGCCCGAGTGCTGAGAGCCCAGCCCCCACCTCTGCGTGGGCGTGTACTACCATTCCTCCCTCAAAGCCATCTGACCCCTCCCTGCAGCCCCACGTGAACTGGCCTGGAAGTCATTCCGCTAGGGGGGGAGGACAGCTGCTGCCAGCAAACTGCCCCACTTTCCCAGAAAGCCTGCTCCAACCCTTTCCTACTCTCTCAGCAAGTCCTGAGTCCAAGCTGCTGACCGTCTATGTCGCCCCATGTAAACAGAACTAACGGGGAAACTACCTTCTCAAAGGCGACCCCCCCCCCCCCCCCCCCCCGGCAGAAATGGAAGATGAAAACGCCAATACATTCAGCAACACAGAACTGATTGCACATGCATTTTCTTACCTCCTGAGCCTCTAGGGCTCCCCTCCCATTTTCTTCATACAGCCTTGCTTTAAGGTGTTGGAACAAATGTCTCCCTGATAGCCCCTTAGTGCCCTGCTTTTCTCATATGGATTCCTAGGGGAGAGGGCATCTGGCAGAGTGGATCAAGGGAAGGAAGCTGGTCCAGGTAACTCCTTGTTGAGTTACTTAATGAACCAACCCAGGATCTACTCAGACTTCTTGCTACCTAAGATAAAATTCTGTTGTTATTACAGCACTTTTGGTACGGTTTCTGTTACAGCTGAAACACCCTAATTGTCATGAGGATGGAAAGAGAGAATTTTGTGATAGATATTGTTGAGAAAGGCTGGAGCAGGTAGTGATAGACAAGAGAAGGCCTCAGGGTACCTTCTTTAGGGCAGTGCTACTCAAAGTGTGGTTCGTGGACCTGCAGCATCAGAATTACCTGGGAGTTTGTTAGGAATGCAAATTCAAGGGCTTCACCTCAGACTGACCAAATCGGATTCTCTGGTGGTGGGACCCATGGGCATCTGTATTTTAACAAGGGCCCCCTCCGGTGATTTTGATGCAACTAAGGTTGGAGAACACACTGACCTAGGAGACTCCTACCGCTGGGAGTGTGATTGGTCCAACAGAGGAAGTGTTGTGCCTCTAGCTCATTGCTGACCTCCCTGAAACTGTTCTAATCCTCTAGGCCTCAATTTCCTTTTCTGTCACAACAGTGTGAGTATCAAATGAGGAATGGGTATAAAAATGGTTTAAAGAGCTAAAACCTTGATCCCTAGGAGAGGCCCTGCACTGACCCAGCCCCTAGCCAGCTACACAGCAACCAAGGCTGCAGACAGATGCGTTGGATCGTGCTGGACTCCGCCTCGCCAGCCTGGGAGCTTCTTTGGATGGGGCCTGTCTCCATTTGTGTGTCCAGGTACCCAGCGGAGGAACTGGCACGGACAGGGCGGAGAGTCACTGTCATTCTTAATTGAACTCAATTACCCCTATTTTGAGTTTTCGTTTTCGGATTCCTACTTGAGTCAATCGGGAAGGGCTGGAAACCCAGTCCTGGTGGGTTTTTGGCTTAAGGAGGGTCAGCACTCCTCTCTTACGACCTCCGTGACCTCAGCCATCCTCCGCCACATCCTCAGGCGTCTTCCCGCCACCTCCATTGAGGTGACCTTCCCCCCACCCCCGCGATTTCCCTGGCCCTCCACGCCCAAGGAGGCACAAGACCCGTTGCCCTGGAGACATACGAACGACTAAGTCGCGAGCCTTCCCTCCTCTCAAGTCACTAGGTGTCGACCCCGATGCTGGAGCCACCCTCACAGCCAACCAGGAGGCCAGCTTAGAGGCGGCGGCCGCGCACCCCCGCCCTGCGCGCCGGACGAGTGTTCGCGGGTGGAGAGGGCGCGCCGCTGGCCAGAGAGCCAATCAGAGCAGGGCAGGCAAGCAGGCCCGGCACCCAGTGGCCACTCAGGTGCAGGCTGAACGCGCCGCCTGCTCTAGGACTGGGCGAGCTTCCTGCCAATCAGGGGCGGGGCAAGCGGGGGCTCGGCCAATAGCGGGAGGCGGCCGGGTCAGGTCGGTGGCCCTGGGGTCCGCGCGGTGGTCCGCGTGCCAGTCGGCTAAGGGAGCGACCGCCCCCCGCCCTGCGCGCACTCGCTCTCGGCCCCGCCGGGCCCGCCTGTCGGCCGCGCCGCGTCATGCCAGGCGCTGCTCGGCGCTAGTGCCCGGGCCGCCGCCCGCCTGCCCGAAGCCGCGCCCACTGCCCAGAGCCAGAGGGATGGTGGTAGTCACGGGGCGGGAGCCAGACAGCCGTCGCCCGGACGGTGCCATGTCCAGCTCCGACGCCGAAGACGACTTTCTGGAGCCCGCCACCCCGACGGCCACGCAGGCGGGGCACGCGCTGCCCCTGCTGCCCCAGGAGGTACCTAGAAGGGTGGGGGGAGTGGGAAGGGGCGCAGGGGGAGACGCAGGTGCGGGGCACAGCTGACCTTGGGATGTGAGCAGCGCTGGGGTTGGGCATCCGGGATCGGGCTGAGGGCGGCGCCGGAGCAGCTGTGCTCCCCTGCCCACCCACCCACTCCCATCCCTCCGTAAAACCCACCAGGTGTGTCTCCCCTGCCCCAGGGACACCTGGCCCCCCACCCTCCTCTTTCCAGTACTCACTGCTTGCAAGGCTGATTTATTCCAATCCCTGTGTTCCACCCTTACCAACCAGAGGAGGGAGGGTAGGCCGTGGGAAGGGGACCTTGGAGCCTCAAGAGGTGATAGTGTCTTCTAGAAAATCCAAGAGGAGGCCTTGGTGGTTGCCCAAACCCAACCTTCAACTGCTCAGAGAGTGGAGTAAGGGGCTGTGCGCAGATAAGAAGCAGGCCAGTTAATGGATGTGTCCACACTCATCTGACAACTCTATGGCTTTCTCTCACTAGCTGCTGTCCTGTGATGCCCGGTAGCTTCTACTGGTCTTAATGTGTATGACACTACCATAGTAACACCTGAAATGACCCTCAAGAGAAGGGAAAAGAGGAGGGAAGGTGGGGCACTGCTGGGCACTAAAGATGGAAACTGGGAGGAAGGGACTAAGGTAGTGCCGGATATGCATGTGTGTGTGGAGTCCTAGGAGAGTGGACAGAGCCCAGAGGAGCAGCGCTGGGCTGGAGGAGGCTCTTGGGAAGCAGATAGTGTCCTCTTGTGCTTGGAAGCCCATACCCCCCACATCATGGGACGCTTGAGAAAATGAGCAAAACTCTAGAAGTGCTCTTTGCAGCTGGAAAAAGATTGCTATCAGAGACACAGCGGTGCATTTTTCCTCTCTGCCTCGGTCTTTTCACCTCTAGTATGGAGCAGACACTTGCGCTGGTATGAGATATCCTTGGAAAATGTTTAAAGAGCTCCAGAAATGTAAAGTATTATTATCCCCAAATAATATTTGAGTCCTTGGTATGCACACAGAATAGTTTCAGAGGAGCTATAGAATAAGCAGAAGGCATTCCTGTTCTTTGGGTGCAGACGAGTAACGGTACATACATGCACAGAATTGGAAACACCTGTCTATTTCATTCATTCGTTCAGTGCATATTTAGGTCTTTTTTTTTTAAAGACTTTATTTATTTATTTATTTTCCCCCCCAAAGCCCCAGTAGATAGTTGTATGTCATAACTGCACATCCTTCTAGTTGCTGTATGTGGGACGCTGCCTGAGCATGGCTGGAGAAGCGGTGCGTCGGTGCGCACCCGGGATCTGAACCCCGGGCCGCCAGCAGCGGAGCGCACGCACTTAACTGCTAAGCCACGGGCCGGCCCCATATTTGGGTCTTTACTGTGAGCCAGGCACTGTACTAGACCCTGGGTAACTTTGATTTAATCTATTTGTATCCTACCTTATTTCACAAAGGATTTGAAAGTTGGGGCAAAGGACTGTCTAGATAAATATACATAGACTTTTCACTGGAGCCAGAGAGATGTCGTAATATTGAAAAGTATGCACTGGGATAAAATTTTAGTTAATCTGGAGGAAGTTTGTGGGAAAATCAGAACTGGCTTTGTTTCTTTCAAAACTACAAGCAGTGAAAGATAGTAAAAAAAAAAAATGGTCCTGAGCATTTTAGGGAGAACCTAGAGCTTCTTGGGGCAAATGTATACCATCAGTCCCTGTCTTGCGCCCTGCCCTTGCCTCCAGAACCCTAGCTGGACTGGGAACTAATCTTCTCACTCTACAGATTAGGAAGGAGAGAAGTGGTAAGGCACAGAAAATGAGGAGTGATGCCTGGAATTATTCAATAAACATCTACGAGCCTTGCTCTGGGTGGCCTCTTGATTGATGAACAGGATGCTGTCCCTGCCTCAGGAAGCTTGGGGTCTAGTAGGGTGGGCCAACAGAAGAAAATAATTGCCAATGTATTCTGCTAGACACTATCAGAGAGTGTGGCACACAGTGAAGGTCCAATGGAGGGAGTGTTTAGTTAACTCTGTCTTGGGGACAGGCGAGAGACAATAGAGCAGAAATGCTCTCTGAGTAGAGAACCTGGAATGGAAGCTTTTAGAATGCATGGATGCTGCTAACCTATGTGGTGCCTTGGTGTGCGTTAGAAAAAGGGCACACGGCTGGACTAGCAGATCACTCTGATCCAGGTGCCCTTGTGCAGTGAACAACATGCACCACCAAATGGGGCAATCGAATTTGCTAGGTGGACAGAGGGAGCGTGGTAAGAGCATTTTGGAAAGAGAAGATAGTGTGAGCAAGGACACCAAAATGGTAAATTCAGGAAGTGGAAGGAGGACAATGAAGGCTTTGAACTCTAGAGCAGAGATAGTAGGATTGGGGTGGAGAGACCTGATTTAAGAGCCGTCAGAGGGAAGATGGAAGGACTTGGCAATTGATGAGTGTGGGGAAAGGGAGGAGAGAAAACAGTGTTCAGCAAGACTCCTGGGTTTTGGCCTCGGGTGCCTGAGTAAATGGAGCGGCGCTACTCAGACCCAAGAATACTGCAGATGGAGCAGCCCTGGCTCTCATTCCCCAATGCCCAGCTGAAAGTGCCCCGTGGTTCCTTTCCAGTTTCCCGAGGTTGTCCCCCTTAACATTGGAGGGGCTCACTTCACCACACGCCTGTCCACCCTGCGGCGCTATGAAGACACCATGCTGGCGGCCATGTTCAGCGGGCGGCATTACATCCCCACCGACGCTGAGGGCCGGTACTTCATTGATCGGGATGGCACGCACTTCGGGTATGTTTCTCCCTCTACCATCGACTTTGTAGTCCTGGCAAGTGAGTGGCCTGGGCTTGGGTATGCGGCTTTGATATCTTCAATAGTACCTAGAAGAGGAGATATCACTGATGGAATTTAATAAATGTGCTTGTTGAATTGGATCAAAATTCTTAGTTTCTTTCCCAGAGGAGACAAGGACAGCCAGAGAAATCCCAGGTGACACACACTGGGTGGAGTGATGAAACTGCTCGTATCATACGCAATTTAAGGCTGGGGAGTTGTCATCTGTGTGAAAGGAATGGATGTGATCACACCTAGAGGCGAGGAGTTCCCCAAGAACTCAGAGAGTACCCTCAGATCCAGATTCGGGGCTCGACATTGCTGTTAGGGAGGAAGCATGGTTCCAGAGGTGGTTCCCAGACTTCTTTCAAAAGTTTCAAACAAACAAACAAACAAAAAAAAGGGTGAGGGAAGGGCCAACATAAGGTTGCCATCCTTTAATTTTGCCAAAAAAAGTTTTAAAAAAACCCAACTTTTACTTGTTACTGCCATTTTAACACTAAAACATGGAAAGACACAATCTCCAAAAAAAGATAGCCCTTCCCAAGAAAGGACATCTGACATTCTTACATGTAAACAATTTAAAGACTAGATTTCCATCTCCTTGTTTGTGAAATGAGAAATAATTATAGCTGCTTCGCAGGCCTGTTATGCAGATTGAATAAAGAGCCTTGATGTTACCCTTGGCCAGGTCCTTTCAGTGCATGTGGCTGGAGCTCTTTGCCCCTTCAGTCTCACTTTGGAGATGACTAGAGAACTAACATGGTCCTTGACCTGGAACAAAATGACCAGGGAGGCAGAAACTCGCCAACCACCATATCTCTGTGGTGGCCTTCAAGTAGGATTGCCCATACTGGGAGAAGGGTCATTTTTATCCTCAGAAAGGAGTCTCTGGTCAAATAATTTGCTTTGAAGCATCTGGATTTTCCCATTGGGCTGTCAGCTGCCTCCAATGCTGAGAAAACAAAGTGTCACATCGCTCTGCAGAGCTATAAAAGATTTTTGTTTGCAGGCTGTTTGGGGGAGGAAAGTCCTAACCCCAGCTGGCAGCTCCCACAGGGCTCTTAGCTGGGCCTTGCCCTGAGGTTGTATTTTTCAGAGCTCACCAAGGTTTGCTTAAGATCCTAGAGGACTAATTTTGGGAATGGTTATGGGGAGGGGGAACAGGGTTTGGCTCTAGGCTGATGTGCCCATGCCCAGGGGGCTGCAGCTGGAGAGTGGCAGAGCCAGGCAAAGATGTGGCAGAAAGCGGGATATCATGGCCTTTATCCTCAGGGCTGGACTCCAGTGGCCTGTGAGTCATCATCAGCAGATGAAGTTGTTGAAAGACTCAAAATAAAGTATGAGTTTCCCACATTTGGTGGGGTACGTTTCTCTGCTGGTGTAGCTCATGTACCCCCAGCACCTACCAGGGAGGCTGCTTGGGCCTCCACCTGGGGCGGTTTCTCATTGTGATCAGTGCACAGTGCTTTGGACTAAAGTCTGAACCACTGTGGGTCTGGGCTTGGAGTCAACCATGTCTGCATCTGAGCCTCTGGCTAGCTGGGCTCCTTGAGCGAGGGTGTTTCTTAACCTCTCTGAGCCCCACTTTTTCCTCATTTATAAAATGGACATAAGATAGCACTTATCCTATAATGTCATTGAAAGTATATACACCATATAAATGGTATAACACATAAATAGTGGCTGACACAGATTAATATTTAGTGAGTATTATATTATGGTCAAAGACTAACTTTTGAGGTAACAGCTTGATCTTGGGGTTTACTCTCATATCCTTACAGAAAAGCCCTTTCCACACCTACCAGTGATAGATCTGATTACCCTTAGCACTAAAGAATCTGAAGTGAGAATTAAAAGAACTGAATTTTTATTTTAAGAAAATGCAGTATGTGATTTTATTCACTCCTAGAACCAATTTATTGGGATGTTAGGGTTAGGCATTTGATCTTCTCCATATAGCTACAGAATAATACCAATGGCAAGGATGTGTAGAAGATGTGGGGCTCTCCTAGGTTACCGGTGGGAATGTAAAATGTTACAAACGCTTCGTTACATGTGCACTTCCCCTATGACTGAACAATTCTACTCCTAATATTTACCCAAGAGAAATTGGTGCATGTGTCCACAAAAAGTCTTATAGTGGAATGTTCATCACAGCTTCACTCATAAGAATCCCAAACTGGAAAAAAACGCAAATGTCCATCAACAGGAGAATGGGTAAATGAGTTAGAGTATATCCATACAGTGGTACACCACTTAGCACTAAAAGCAACAAACTACTGTTACACACAACACAGGGGATGAATCTCAAAACCACGTTGAAAAGAGGAAGCCAGGCACAAAAGAGAACGTATCGTGTGATTCTACTTATATGAATTTCAGGAGGAGGCAAAACTAATCATTGCTGCTAGAAGTAGAAGTTAGAGTGGTTGCCTCTGTAGGGACTGACTGGCAAGAGGCACAAGGAAGCTTTAAGGAGATGAACAAGTTCTGTACCTTGATCTAGGTGCTGGTTGTATGGGTATATTCATACATAAAAAAGTAATTGAGCTATACAGTTAAGACTTGTACATTTATTAAATCTTATACCTCAATTAAAATACATAAAGAGGCTAGATATCATCTCTTTCCATTATTCTTATATATAACCTAATAATAACAATACCTAATATGTTATCTAATAATGATTGTAATTATGATAACGATACTGATAATAACCACTACTAGCTCTTAGTGAGGGCTTAATCTGTGGCAGGTATTTTCTAAGCACTTTTTATATATTAACTCATTTAATCCTCTCTTAACAGTCGAGTGGTTTTCTTATTTTCTTCCATTTTGCAGATGAGAAAATCAAGGCATGGAGACGTTAAGTTCACTTACCAAGGTTCCGCCACTGGCAGTCTGTGCAGATTCTGTGTTCTAACCACCAGGTAGCACTGCCCACGTCCATTAGCTCCTTCTCACCAACTTCTTTCCTTCCTGCTCAGAGACGTGCTGAATTTCCTGCGCTCCGGGGACCTGCCGCCCCGGGAGCATGTACGGGCTGTGTACAAAGAGGCCCAGTACTATGCCATTGGGCCCCTCCTGGAGCAGCTGGAGAACATGCAGCCACTGAAGGGGGAGAAAGTGCGCCAGGCATTTCTGGGACTCATGCCCTATTACAAAGGTGAGGGGTCAACTGCCCAGGGCAGACGGGGTGTGGGGAAGGAGGTTGCAAGGCTTCTCTCAGGACCTGTGTCTCTACCAGAACAGGTAGGTCCAAGGTTCGTCTGTATTACTCAAAATGAGAGAGAATCCTGCTTCTCTTCCTGCTCTCTCCTCCCAGTCACACTGGCAAGATTCAGGTTAAATAGAGCCCACCTTGCCTGTGACAGTCATCAAATCACATTTCAAAAGGATGGTCCTCATCCCATCCCATTGGTTTCCTTTCGCTGTGGAGAACAATGATCCCTGTTTAAGTTTGTACCCTTCGTAGGTCCACAGAGTCCCTTCCCCAGGAATCTGTCTCTTCCTTCTTGGGTCCTGCCATCACTGGGCCTCTCTTTTTGTGCCCTCCCACTGCCTTGCCCCACCCCCCACCTGCCAACCCCTGTCCCAGTGATGGGTGCTGTGTTCACCCCCGTAGACCATTTGGAGCGGATCGTGGAGATTGCCCGGCTGCGTGCGGTACAGCGGAAGGCCCGCTTTGCCAAGCTCAAGGTCTGTGTCTTCAAGGAGGAAATGCCCATCACCCCCTATGAGTGTCCGCTTCTCAACTCCCTGCGCTTTGAGCGGAGCGAGAGTGATGGGCAGCTCTTTGAGCACCACTGTGAAGTGGATGTGTCTTTCGGGCCCTGGGAGGCTGTGGCTGATGTTTATGACCTGCTGCACTGCCTGGTCACGGACCTCTCAGCCCAGGGCCTCATCGTGGACCACCAGTGCATCGGGGTGTGTGACAAGCACCTCATCAACCACTACTACTGCAAGCGCCCCATCTATGAGTTCAAGATCACATGGTGGTGAGTAGCCCTGGTAGGGAACAGAGTCCCGTCAGAAAGAGTGTCCATTCCCCTTGGTGGCTCTGGGAGTAAGATCCCTGGAAGGGCTGCTGACTGCCCCAGAGCCTGCTGAGGTGAGGACCGAGTCCTGAGGCACAGCTCCAAGTGGATGGAGGTGCAGCTCCCGTCTCCCCAGCTGTACCTCAGGGTCAGGCTCAGGGCTGGTGGCGCATGGGGACTTGGTGCCTGCACTCACCTGGCCTTTCCTCCAGGCACGGCAGTCTCTGCCTGAGGCTGATGGGGTCTGGCTCGCTAGGGCTTGACCAGGAAGTCTAGAGAGGTTTTGTCACTTTTTTGACCTTGCAAGAGAGTTTCTACCCTTTTTAGAGCCACATTACCAAACTAATGTAGGCATGATTACTTCCTCAACCCTGTTCAAGTGTCTCTTTCCTGTGCTCAGTGTATAGGTCTGAACATAGAACATGATGGGGGATTTACCCAAGTAGCTACCCTACATCCCTTGGCTGAAGAAGGAACGTCTTCTCTCCCTTTTCCCCCAAGAATAGTCCCACGCTTTGATTTAGGATGTGGAAAGATTCTTTTCCTTCCTAAACATATTCTTCACCACCTTTTGGATATAAAATCATAGTTGCCAAAGCCATGCACCAGGTTGGCCTTAGAAAAGCACAATGTTTACAGTCCTGCCTCAGGGCCTTGGCTTCTCCTACCTTCCACCAACCTTCCTTGCTTGAAGGGTTGTCTTCTCACAGGGCTGGAATGCAAATTTCAGAGGCTCCTTTTGAAGATCCCCTAAGTCAAGCAGGCAAGATGCCTAGACCTTCTGTTATCCTCAAGATGTAACATCCTTTCTAGAAGCTCAGAATACCTCCTTGGCTGCCATTTCATGTGTTAGGATCCAATGTGTGGTGAACCTGCTTGGATGGGAACCCCCTCTTTAACCTCTGTTGCTGTATCCTGCTATCGTTCTCCTTCAGGAGAGTGTCTGTTCTGGAGAAGTAAAGAAAGGGCCGGGTGAGAGGCACAGCTATCCCAGGAGCTGTAGGAAGACAGCGGCAAACCTCCATTATGTTTTACTCCCCACATTTCAGAGAGAAAAAGATCCACAAGGTTCTGCTCCCATGCATTTCCTTCTTGCTCCGTCTGCAACCTGGGGCAGCTAGTTAGAATATAGACGTGCATCTCCTAAAGGCAGAGCTGTGCAGCACCAGTAATTGGAATGTAGCGTTTCTGTGCTGCATCAGGGGCTTGTCCCTGTAATCACGATTGTACTTGACTGTTCCTGGGGGTTCCTGTAGGAAGATGTTTTTGTATGCAAAAAACTGGTGATGACAGCCTCCTTGGTCTCCGTCTTACAAGACCAGCTTGGTGAGGTAGGGCAAGGGGGAGCTGAAGATGTCTGCATCCTTCTGAGGAGAAGGTCAAGCTCTGGGACCTTAGCTGAATTCCTTCACAGGGCAGTGACCTCCTGGCGCTGGTGTGGGAACAGATTCCAGGGCATGGTTTTGCTCTCGGATATTATATTCTTATATGGGTGGAGCAGAGGTGCAGACTGAGATCCAAGAGGAAAGAACAGTCAGTTGTTGAGGTTCCACAATATATGTTCTCTCTATTGTTCTCATCCACAAATGGATCGTCACCTTTTCTGGAGCTGATGTCGCTGCTTGGAGCTTAGCCCAATAGCATGACTCTTGCCTTACTCTAACAGAAAAGTCTCTCGTTTAAGTAGCTCTGATTGGTGTTACTGCCCAATGCAAGTTCATTTTTTGACCGACACTGAGGCAAGCTATTCAGGAGGAAGGCAGTGTAAATAGAGAGCAGATTGTTAATCCTAGCGCTTTCAGTAATCCAGCCTTGGCCCCTTCTCTTTCCCACCCCTGGCACAGAGCTTCACAGTGCTTGGTTATTTAGAGTCCATACATATGGTTCGCTCAAATGCAGGTTTTCTCAAAAACAGGCCCTGAAGACTTGCTTGGAGCTACAGGAACACTGGATAAGGTCGCTGTCCCTGTGCCTTTTGCTGGAGAGACCCCTGTTTGTCTCTCTCCTTACGTTGTCCTCATGGTGATATGCTCTGTGCCATTGTGGGGAGACAAGGCTCGGCGAGTAGACCAGGCAGAGTAGGGGCACTGGCAGCCAGCTTAGAGCTCTTTCTAGATGGAGTAAAAGAATTTGGTGGCCCAGTTTGGCTGTTCTCTGAGGAGAAGCCAAGGGCAGGCTGAAAGTGCCTTTGGATGTGGTGGTTTATGGGAAGGCCTCCAAATAAAGGTTGTCGCTGAGGAAATTCCCGGTTGGATCCCTTTTTGACTCTAAATGGCCAGGCCTAGAGCATAAGAAGGGTTGGGTCAGGAAGGAGGGCTCCAAAGGACGAATACTTCTCCTTGATGGAAAGGAAGTATGTTTTCATAGAATTCTTGTGCATGATGTCGATGGGTCAAACCAAAGTGCCTGCCTTTGAAACTTCGATTATGTTTGACTTTGGGCACCTTTTCTCCCAGATGCCATGCTCCCTGGTTGGGAAGGTGAAAGTTTTAGGAGATAGGACTGTATGGTGCAATGCTAGCCGTAACAAAATTCAATGAAAATGAAAAACTTAATGGCAACAAAAAAAGATTGAAACAAAACCACAATGAAATGCATTACGCCATCCCAGGTGGAGGAATTCTTTGGGTAACACTCTAAATAGAAGAAATGGTGGAATCATCACAATCCTCATTCTGCCTCTGGTTAATTCACCAGGCTGTCCAGCGCTTATCATGTGGAAAGCAATCAACTGTGCTCTGAAAGTTTCTATTCTTTCTTCCTGGGGCTTAGGATATTCTGGGAGCCTTGTGCCTCAGGCTGATCAGGTGATATAATCTTCCTGTTGTGGGTTGCTTCTTGGAGGACTAGGAAATTGACATTTACAAGCCACAAAGTGGGGTGGGCCTCAGTGTGTGATCTTGGTCTAAGCTGGATCTTGAAGAGGTAAAGACAAACAACAACAACAAAACAAAAACTACTGATACTGAGCATTTTGATCCCAGTTAGAATTTCAGATATCATCCTTCTGCATACCTTCTGTCCATATTTGATTCTGATATAAGTAATTAGGCTTTTTTCAGTACTGTTTTGCTGGGGCTCTTTCATGAAGCTGGTGCCTGCCTCATAATCCTTAAAAGAGGGTGGCTTCATTCATCAAAAGCTGGAGTGTTGGGAACTGCGGTGGGAAAGGCACTTTGGAATTCCGGAAGAAACATATATGTATACATATGTTAATTGGGGGAACAGTGGGTTGGCAGGGGTTGGGGGAGGTGGGAACAAAGACTGGGTGTAGGAACAGGCAGTTGCCTCTGGAGTGTGGGAGGTCACCTGGGTCCATTGTCTTCCTTCTGTATGGTGTTGGGTCTGTGTACACAATATAACACTTCTGTATTCGTTGATTACATGTCTGTGAGTGCTTTGGTGCATGGAGCCTCAGTACTGTCACACGGCATTAAAGTCAAGAATTAGAACCTGGGTGCTGTGCCTTTCTTTTTTAGAGACTTACTCTCATCCCTCCTCTGCCTCCCACTTTGCCAGCCAATGTGTCTTGATTTCTGCTTAAAATGTGGTATGTTTTGGCATGCCACACTAAATGAAACAGGCTCTTCCCTGAGACCAGCAGCTGAACTTCTGCCCTGACTTGAAGTTAAAGGGGGATGTGCCCCATGAAGGCCCTGCTACAGTTACTGTAGCCTTGTCTCTGTTCCAGGTAGGAGTGTGCCCACCCAGCCTGGGCAATCAGCTCTACTCTCTCTGTTAAGAGGTCTCCAGGGGAAGAAAATACTACAATTGCATAGTCACTTGTGTGGCTCATAACTGTGTCAGGTAGTTCTAAAGGAAATCCCTCCTGTCATATCACCACTTCTTTCCAAGGACGAGAAAAGTGGCTCTAAGCTTATGTGAGCCTCAGTGGTTAAGACCCTTCCTTGAGAAAAATGGACATAAGTTGCCCTTTCTCTGAAAGCAGAGTTTGACATCCTCCTGGCTAATGAGTGTCCTCATCAAGATGCCCCTTGGAGTCACTTCATGGATTAACCCAGAAAGGTGAGTTCTGAAGTGCTTGGTAGCTGTGCCACCCTCCAGCTGCTTCCCTTAAATTGCAGATTATTCTGACTTTTAAACAAAAGCACTGCATCATCTGTGCCAAATGTATTCCCTGACCTAATTACTGCTCATACAATCACATAGTAGTAATACACTAATAATACCTTACAAGTTGAAACTGAAGCTCGTTGGGGTGTAATTTCCCCGAGGGCACATAGCCAGTAAGTGGCAGAGCCAGGATTCAAACCCAGAGCCCTTTTCTGAAATCCTCAGGGGTGTTCAGCAGCAGAGCCCTCCATTCTTGGCAGCTCAGTGTCCCACCCCTAAGGCTCAGGGCTTCACTCTGCCTAACCTGTGAAGATTTGAAAAACAGATACTTTAGAAGGAATATTAGAAAGACTTCCTTAGAGGTGTAGGTCTTAAGTAGCCCCTGAGCATTAAGGAGATAGATGATGTCCCCAATTTACTGCCCTTCTTAATGAGGGATACGTGTCCACTAGGTGGAGAAGGGCCTTGCTTGTGGGGCACTGAGTGGAGGATGACTTAGCGGGTGAGTAATGGCTCCCTGGCTGGACTCTGGGTGTGGTGGGATGGTCCAGGACAGCCCGAGTTAATCAGACTCCTGCAGCCTATAGATCTAATCATGCAGAGATGCTGTGCAGGCTGATCCCGTGGGGAGGTGTGCCCAGGCCATGGCCCTCCTTCAGTGACCGCTGGCATCAAGAGAATAATTGAATGGGAGGCTCTTTAGTTTAGCTCAGGGGACGTTGTGTACCTGGCTTGGGGTTCATGGCCCTTGGACTCTGGGTCTCTACCCTGCCCGGGTGTCCCTTTGTCATCATTTTGAAGATGGCCCCTTAGCTGGCTTTACCTACTTTTCATTTTGATTTAACTTAGAGCATGTTCCTTTAGCTTTTAGTTACTTACCTTTAACTTTCTATCCTTTGTTTCCTTACCATTTTGTTTTTCCTGTAATGTACTTTAGCTTTCTCTATTTTTACACTATTTTAAACTTTATTTCTGACATAACTTTTAAATAAAGCACATGAGGGACCCGCCCCGTGGCTTAGCGGTTAAGTGTGCACGCTCCGCTGCTGGCGGCCTGGGTTCGGATCCTGGGCGCGCACCGACGCACCGCTTGTCAGGCCATGCTGTGACGGCGTCCCACATAAAGTGGAAGAAGATGGCCATGGATGTTAGCCCAGGGCCAGTCTTCCTCAGCAAAAAGAGGAGGATTGGCCTGGATGTTAGCTCAGGGCTGATCTTCCTCACAAAAAAAATAAATAAGTAAAATAAATAAAGCACATGTATGAATAGGATGCCAATGAAGTTAGTTCTTGTTCTGAGCAAAGGTAATTATGTGCTTTTTTTTCCTGCTCCATTCATTTCCATAATGATCTTATTAGCTGTGAACATTAGATACCTCATTTCTCCCCTAGATGAATATCTTCTAAAATCTAAGTAACAAGGAAAAACTGACAGTGTTATTATGAAGGTCATAGATCTGGGTTATCTACTAGATCCAATGGCCCAATTTTACCTCTCCCTCCAAAATGCACCCCCCAACACACATGCACACACCGACACAAAATAGCAGTAAGTGCAGCCTTAGGAACAGGGCAGTTCCATTCCTGGGCTGTTAAGGACTTCTTCCCTCACACACTTGTTCTTCCTGAGGAATGACATGATCAGAGACCCTGGGATTCCACCTCCTCCAACCACCTGACACCAAGTGGAAACAGGACTATCGGGCACTGGAAAAAATCCAACACAGCTGTGGGAAAGACTTTGAATTGAACCATCCAAAAGCACTCCATAAAAGGAGTCTGTAATCAGATTATTATGCATCTTTTCCAGCCTTCTGTAATCTCATAGCAACCTGATTCACCCTTTAGCAAACAGTGACTTTTAGAGGATTCTCCTAATGTGTCACAGACCCTGATTTCTTTCCTATGTCATGTGATCTGGCAGATGGCCCAGCTCCAGTAGATCTTTGGAATAGATATATCCATACTTCCCTCAGTTATTACAAAAAAAATCAAGAAATAGAACCCCAAAGCACCACAAAACTTGGAGCTTGACCTCCATTAAAAGAAACTTACAAATTGAGAGTCAAGTTGAAGAGATTTTCTGTATACCTTTGCTATTTTTGTGAAAGGAGTAAGATGATGTCACGAGTAGGCTTAAGTCCCTAGAATGTCTATCAGCCTCCATAAATGCCTTTATTAATGTGTTTCTCAATATTACATCCTGATCACTAGCTATACTTTAGCTTACTCTGCCCCAGGGGCCCATCTGTGTGCACATGTGGTGGGTGTTTACTGCCCTTATTCTCACCATGTCATCTCTACCCCCCAACTCTGCTCATCACTGTCCTGTCTTTGGCATTTTAAAGCTGGTTGGCCACTTCTGACCATGCCTCATCCGACATTTTACCAGATGATGCTTTGCCCAGGACTGCCCACTTTTTATTCTCAGGCAGGTAGGTGCTCTCTGCACTGAGGTCCCCAGCTTTCCAGTTTAGCTTTCTCATCTGGCCTGCTAGGATTTGGAGAGCATTTTCAGCCTTCTCTAAGCTCTGTATCTACCTCCACACTGGCAGCAGAGGATGCCTGCAGGACCCCATTGGGCAGACAAGTTAGCTTCACTCTCCCCTATCTCAGGAAGGGAGAATCGAAATACTTTTTCTGGAAACCAAGTTCACCAAGAGCTTCCTAACAAAAATATGAACTTCCCTCATGAGCTGACCACATCACTATTAGCTGAATTGAAGGAGGCGTTATTCACTTGGCACTCCCAGAAGTCAAGGCAGAACGTATGTATCTGTTTCCAGACATATTCAAGGAATGTTCCACCTAATTGCCTAATTTTATTCTTCAAAGTGCATCTCTATTTGGAAACTCCCATTGGTCCAGAGAGGCGGAACGTTGAGGAATCCCCTCTGTAGTCACCTGCAGGAATATTCCACCACTTCCATAGGCTGAGCCTTTAGCCCAGAGGATTCCACTAGGGTGGGGTTTATCACTTGACTTCGAACCCCTGTCAGTGCTGTTCCCTGCTGGGGTGGCATCCTGACCCAGCACCCGTTTATGGCAGCAGCACCCCTAAGACAGCCTGGATTTGTGGATTGAGATCCAGAGTCAGAATTCCCAGATAGTCTAACAAAGGTATCTGTATTATAACGGACAAGAAAGTGATGTTTCTTAGGTGGAAGGCTTTCCATATACTCAACTGTGCCCCAGGATTTCTAGGTTTATAGGCAGTACTAGCCATTTGTTCATGACCCTCGACTTCCTCACTTGACCATTCTATCTTTTTTAAGAAGTAGCTTCATCTGATCCCTTGCTAAGGACCCAGCATTCCAATAGCTGAAAACTCTGTACATCTTTTTTCCTATCCTGGTCTTACACCACCAAGACACACTTCAACACTTTAGTAGGAGTCACAAAAAGGCGAGAGCACGGGCAGCCTCTGTCCCTTGTTTCTACATGTTCATGATTGGCTGAGGCCAGCAACCCTTGTGGGTGTGAGAGTTGCAATATAATCAACAGATTGAAGGTCTAGAGGCACCATTTGAAAGAACCCCTTCAGGGATGTCTGTCCACTGCAGCCTGGAGCAGTCAAGGTGAACCTGGGAGCTTGGTCCACACAGTGAGGGTGGGCCATGTTTTTCAAATATTTTGGCTTCAGAGGTGCTCTGTTTTGTATGCAAGACCCCAAGAGGCCAGCGGAGGAGTTCCAGCTCTGGTTGTAGCTGACTGAGAGAAGCCGCTGCAAGCTGCAGGTAGGTCCCCATGTGCAGCAGAGGCCCACCAAAACCCAGAGCTTCCCAGAGTGGACACGAAAGGGACTGTGTCCTCTAACAACGGCTGGCTAGTGTGCCAGGAAGAAACTGAACTCGGGTGCTCCTTCTCCACCCTGTTGCCATCCATGTACCTTTACACCTCACCCATTCAAAATGGAAAATAACATAGAGAGACTTCTTGGGACCTTACATCTGACATATCGATCTGTACGGTCTCCTTGGGTGATCTTCCCTGAATTGCATTTAGAGTCATTTGTATTAGGAGAAAAAAAACCACAAAGTAATTTGAACAGTTTATATCCTTAATATAAATAACTATTAATTATAGGGTTGGAGTAATGGGAGATTGGCTAATAAAGAGTAGCAATAACCATAAAGAATACAGGAATAGTAGATATAAGAAGCAACCACTGCCCTTAGGGCTGAGATAAAGGGTACAAGGAAGAGCCCTCGCCCCTCCCCCCAGAGCTGATATCCAGACATTTTTGGAGAGGACATGGTCATGGTTCACTGAATGGCAAAGAAGTCACTGGGGTGCTGTGCTGTTGGAATTTGCTGGAAATCCACCCTCTAATGTGCTGGGACAATCTGTTCATGGGAAGGTGTCTTGCACTCCACTAAAAAACCAGGCGAGGGGAGTGCTGGGGAAAGCTGCTGGCCTTTCTGTGCTGTTGACTACCATGCACTACAGGAGCTGGGTGCTGGAGAAGTTATATGTGCTGTGAGCAAGCACACCAGAACCAGAAAGGAAAATATCTTTTCTCTTGCAGTGTCTCACCAATATCCTCTACTAATAAAGCTTAATATCATGTTAATTGGTAAAGGAAAAAATATATAAAGGTCCCAACCCAGTTTTTGCAGAGGCAACAGAGGATGAATATGGAACTAAGAGGCAATAACTGGCACGTCATCTATGTGTTAATGACTCCCAAATTTATACTCCTGCCCAGGCCTCTCTCCTCAACCTTGAATTATACACCCAATAACCTCCTAAATATTGATACTTCAATATCTATTAGCCACCTCAGATTTAATACTTCTAAATGGAATTCTTTATTTCCCCTCCCTACCGCAAACATCTTCCTCATGCCATTTTTTCTATCTCAGGAAATGGCGCCACCATCCACCCAGTCAACAAAAACCTGAGAATCATCTTTGACTCCCCTCCTTACCTCACCTTTGACTTGCAATCCATCACCAAATACTTGAATCCATCTTCAAGATGTATCTTGAAAACATGCACAAATTCACTTGTCTGAATCACCATCATCTTTCACCCTGCGTTACTACAAAGGCCTCTTGGCTTAATTTGGCCCTTGATTACCCTCTCTAATCTGTTCTCCAGAATAGTCTTCTGAAAGAGTTGATTAGGTCCTGCTACATGCCTACTTAAAACCCTTTGCTTTTAGAATGAAGTTGAGAAGGCTTACCATGTTTGATCTGGCTCCTGCCCACCTCTCCAGCCTCATCAAACCACCCTACTCCTTGTTTCCCATCCTCCACCCTGGCCTTCTTTCAGCTCCTACCTCAAGTTTCTGTGATTGACTTCCCTCTGCCTGGAATGCCCTTCCGACACCCTTCTCACACATGGCTGGCTCATTTTCATATTTTATGTTCCAGCTCGAATGTGACATACTCAGTGACACCTTCTCTAACCATGCCGTCTATAGCATACTCCCATTACTGTCTATCACATTACCCTATTTATTTCCTTTTTTGCATTTTTTACTGATATTATCTTGTTTGTTATGTCTCTATTTCCCTTCACATAAGCTCCCTGAGGGCAGAGATTTTGCCTCTATTGTCCACAACTATATCCCAATGCTTAGAACAGTGCCTGGAAAAGAGGTGCTCAGTTAAGATCCGTGAAATGATCTGTCTGGTATATGGACAGGAGACCTCTCAGAGTGTCTTAGTATTACCTTGCACTGTGTTAAAGTCAATGGAAAACTACAACAACCCAGTCCAGGCAGAATAACTGATGGCCCAGACCCTTCCTTCACGAATGAAAGTTTGGGTCACCCCATCAGGTGAAGAGATTAAGTATGATTTAAGGAGATGCATATGGGTGCCAAGTTGACAATGGGTGGAGTTGTGGTGGTTAATTTTATGGTGGTTAATTTTAATTCCTGCGCCACATAATGACATCTCAGTCAACTTGTTGGGGCCACAGTGCCCAGATATTTGGTCAAACATTATTCTAGATGTTTCTGTAAGGATGTTTTGGGGTGAGATTTACATTCAAATTAGTGGACTTTGAGTAAAGCAGATTGCCCTCCATAATGTGGGTGGACATCATCCAATCAGTTGAAGGCCTGAATAGAATGAAAGGCTGACTTCCTCCAAGCACAAGGGAATTCCGACAGCAGGCTGCCTTCAGACTTCATCTGCAACATTGCCTTTTCCTGATTCATCAGCAGACTGCCTTTCGACTTGAACTGCAACTCTTTCCTGAGCCTCCAGCCTGCTGGCGTCCCCTTTCAGATTTTGGACTCACCAAGCCTCAACAATCACGTGACCCAATTCCTTAAAATAATTCTCTTCCTAAATATACTATAATATCTATCTATCCCAGGATGTGTATATATCTATCTCTATATACAGTCATGTGCCACATAACATTTCAGTTAATGACAGACAGCATATATGATGATGGTCCCATAAGACTAGTACCATATTGCTTAGGTGTGTAGTAGGCAATACCATCTAGGTTTGTGTAAGTACACTCTATGCTTGCACAGTGACAAAATTGCCTAATGATGCATATCTCAGAACGTATCCCCAATGTTAAGCAATGCATGACTGTATTGAAAGAGGTTTATACACATCCTAGAATACATATCTATAATGAAGTCCAAAGGTAGCATACCACATATTATGCCATCTTATTATTCTCATTTAACACTATCTTTTGGAGATGTGTCCATTTCAGTACATATAGAGCTACCCGTTCCCCTTTCTAAATTGTTTTTTTTTTTTTTTTTTTGGTGAGGAAGATTAGCCCTAACATCAATTGCCAATCCTCCTCTTTTTGCTGAGGAAGATTGACCCTGGGCTAACACCTGTGCCCATCTTCCTTTACTTTATATGGGATGCTGCCACAGCATGGCTCGGCAAGCAGTGCATCAGTCCATGCCCAGGATCCGAACCTGTGAACCCCGGGCCGCCAAAGTGGAGCACACAAACTTAACCACTACGCCACCAGGCTGGCCCCTCTGCCTTTTAAAATTTGATAGTATTCCATTAAAAGTATGTTCCATGAAAGAACTTTTAAAAATAATTTCTGCTGCCTTTTGATAAACATGTGCTTCTAACTATTTATCAACAGATTAATGAGCCTTTCCCACACAGGCAAACACAGCTTTCTCATTCTTGATATGATAAAGACTACTTGGAAACTTAAGAAAAAGTGCAAGATGGAGGTCTTGGGTTTAGCTTGTTGATTCTATAATGTTTACAGATTTGGGTCATGGTTGCCCACAATATGGTTTCAGCAAGAGAGAATGTACTCCTTTGCTCATCTACACAATCTGTTTTCCCTGATTTTTGCTCCTACAGAGAGTGGCTTAAATTACGTGCTTCCTAAACTGCTCCTCACTTGGGAACCTTGTAATCTGATAAGCCCTTCTGCTGTAACTATTTGATCATCTCCTTGAGTCTGTCGCTCAGACTTTCCCCTGGGTTGCCTCATTCTTAGGCAGTCTTTATCCACTGGGGCAGAGATGGCCTTTGCCAACTAGGATTACACTGCCTTTAGCAAAATCAGAGAAGAATGAGAGAGAGTCCCTTTCTTGAAAGCCAGAGAAGTCTTAGGAAGGACTTATGGGCAATCCTGATGCCCTCATTGTGGCCAGGGGAATGGCAGAGCTCACATGCCTGCTCTTGGAACCAAGGGATAGCATCATCAATGGCTGAGCTATGTGGACTAATAATGAGGGTGGTGTGGTTCCCCACAGAGAAGCTAGTTAGACCAAAAAACACACATCCTCTACTAGTTTTATAAAACTGTATGCTCTTTCTCTGTTCTAAGAGGGACTTCTGTTTTCACTGGCAAATGTTAGTCATGGCCACATTATGTGAGTTTAGCATAGATCCCTAGCTGTTGATGGTTTCTTCAAGTCTTGCATTGTGCAAAAATAAGAAAAAAAATGATTTCCCCTGTGGATGAAGTAAAAAAGGAGAGGGTCAATTTTAACTCCTTTTCTCTTTATTTATTAAATGGTTTGATACTAGTTTTTGATGAACTGAAACATGCCCTATCATATAGCAAGTAGAAAAAGTAATTCTCCTCTATGGGAATGATGTGATTTTACTATCACAAACCAAGTAAGTCTCATCAAGAAATATTTGTTTCTTTAATATGATTGTTGCTAGAAATAATGGCTCAATATTATATAAAGTTAAAATTCCTGTCCTAGGCACACATTATTAAAATTTGAAATGATGGGATAATTTGAGTATCAAAACAAATAATTATAGCAATGGGTTATAACCTACTGAATAAGAATCTACAAATTCATGTCGATACAAATAAATAAATAATTACATAAAAGAGGTAGAAAGGAAAGTTCTTTTTTTTTTTTAACATGTCCCCCCCCCCCCCCCCGCCAAGCCCCAGTAGATAGTTCTATGTCATAGCTGCACAGCCTTCTAGTTGCTGTATGTGGGACGCGGCCTCAGCATGGCTGGAGAAGCGGTGCGTCGGTGTGCGCCCGGGAAACCGAACCCGGGCCGTCAGCAGCGGAGCGCGCACACCCAACCGCTAAGTCACGGGGCTGGCCAGGAAAGTTCTTAATTAGAGTAAGATGTCCACTAATAAATATAGAAGGAATGATGGGGTTAGAAAATCTCCAGTTAGCAACCATCAGAATTATAACTAATTTAGGCAAGAATCATCAATGGATTCTAAAACTGATGGATGAAATTTTGAAGAAAAACAGGATATTTACATAGTCTCAAAGTATTTCCCTACAAATTAATAATTAATTACAAAAGTAAACATGTAACTTCACAGTGAAGACATCTGAAAGACTCCACCTTAATTATGTAACCAAAGCCAACATTAGCCAAAATGGGACAAACTAACATCGTGTGCACCACCTATCTTAATGCCCTGAGAAGGACACATTATGTGATTTTTCGGCCAAAAATGAATAACCTGAATTTAATCATGAGAAAACATCAGACAAACCCAAATTGAATGACATCCTTTAGAATAACTGTCTTATAATTTTCAAAAATGTCAAGATCATGAAAGCCAAATTAAAATGAAAGAACTATTCCAGCTTAAAGAAGACTAAAGAGACATGACAAATGATCCTGGGTTAAATTTGGGACCAGGAAAAAGAATAGTCTATAAAGGACATTCTTGGGACAATTGTTGAAAATTGAATAAAGGCTGTAGATTAAATAATAGGATTTTATCAATGTTAATTTTTTCTGATTTTGATAATTTTGCTTTGGTTTTTAAAGAGAATATCTTTATTCTTAGGAAACACACACTGAAAGATGTAGGAGTGAAGAAGTATGATGTCTGCAACTTAGTCTCAAATTCTTCAGGAAAAAAAATGTGATTGTGTGTGTGTGTGTGTGTGTGTGTGTTTGAGTGTGTGTGCAGAGGGAGAGAGATTGAGCAAATGATAAAGAAAATGGGGCAAATCTACAAATTCAAGAAGCTCAAAGAACTCCAAGTAAGATAAATGCAAAGAGACCCTCACCAAGACACATTACAGAAGGAAAACTCAACAAAAATGTGGAAATTAAAAACATGCTCTTAAACAACCAATGGTCAAAGAATAAATCACAAGAGAAATTAGAAAACTTTGAGACAAATGAAAATGAGAACACAACATACAAAACCTATGGCATGTGTGACGGCAGTGCTCAGAGGGAAATTTATAGCTATAAACATCTGCATTAAAAAAGAACAAAGATCTCAAATCAATAACCTAACTATACACCTTAAAGGAACTAGAAAAAGAAAAGCAAACTGAACCAAAGCTAGCAGACAGCAGGAAATAAAGATTAGAGTGGAGATAAATGAAGTAGAGAATAGGAAAATGAGAATATAGAAAATAAACAAAACCAAAACTTGGTTTTTAAAAAGAACAGCAAAATTGACAAATCTTTAGCTAGACTGACTAAGAAAGAGGAGAAGACTCAATTGGTAAAATCAGAAATGAAAGAGGGGGGCCGGCCCCGTGGCTTAGTGGTTAAGTGCACGCGCTCTGCTGCTGGCAGCCCGGGTTCGGATCCCGGGGGCGCACCGCTTCGCTGGCTATGCTAGGGGCGCGTCCCACATACAGCAACTGGAAGGATGTGCAGCTATGACATACAACTACCTACTGGGGCTTTGGGGGGAAAAAATAAATAAATAAAATCTTTAAAAAAAAAAAAGAAATGAAAGAGGGGGCCGGCCCCATGGCTTAGCGGTTAAGTGCGCGCACTCCGCTACTGGCGGCCCCGGTTCGGATCCCGGGCGTGCACTGACACACTGCTTCTCCCGCCATGCTGAGGCCGCACATACAGCAACTGGAAGGATGTGCACCTATGACATACAACTATCTACTGGGGCTTTGGGGGAAAAGAGGAGGAGGATTGGCTATAGATGTTAGCTCAGAGCCGGTCTTCCTCAGCAAAAAGAGGAGGATTAGCATGGATGTTAGCTCAGGGCTGACCTTCCTCACAAAAAAAAAAAAAAAAAAAAAAAGAAATGAAAGAGGGGACATTACTACTGACTTTACATAAATTAAAAGGATTATAAGAGAATATGAACATATGTACACCAACAAATTGATAACCAAATGAGATGGACTAATTCCTAGAAACATTCAAACAAATCTGAATCACAAAGAAATAGAAAGCCTGTATAGATTTATAATTAGTGAGCAGATTGAATCAGTAATGAAAACCTCCCAACAAAGAAAAGCCCTGGACTTGATGGCTTCACTCTGGTGAATTCTACCAAACATTTAAAGAAGAACTAATACCAATCCCTCTCAAACTCTTCCAAAAAATTGAAAGTGGAGAGACTGCTATCTCATTCTATGAGGCCAGCATTGCCATGATCCCGAGCCAGACAAAGACACTACAAGAAAATAAAACTACAGACCAATATCTCTTATGAACATTGATAGAAAAATCCTCAACAAAATACTAACAAATTGAATTCAACAGCATATTAAAAGGATTAAATACTGTGACCAAGTGGGATATATTCTTGGAATACAAGGATAGTTCAATGTAAGAAAATTGATCAATTTTATACACTATATAAGAGAATAAAGGGGAAAAAAAATTACCTAATCTTCTCAATCGATGCAGAAAAAGCTTGTGACACAATTCAACACCCTTTCATGATAAAAACACTCAACAAATTGGGAATAGAAGTAACTACCTCAATATAAGAAAGCCATGTATGAAAACCCACAGCTAACATTATACTCAATGGTGAAAGACTAAAAGCTTTTTCACTAAGATCAGGAACAAGATAAGGATGACCTTTTTTGCCAATTCTATTCAACATAGTATTGGAAGCTCTAGCCAGAGCAACCAGGCAAAAAAAAGAAAAGGCATCCATGTCGGAAAGGAAGAAGTAGAATTAACTCTGTTCAAAGATGATATGATCACATATGTAGAAAATCCTAAGGATTCCACAAAAAACCTGTTAGAACTGATAAACGAATCGAGCAATGTAGTAGTACAAAATCAATGCACAGAAATCAATTGCACTTCTATACACTAACAATGAATAATCCAAAAAGGAAATTAAAAAAACAATTCTATTTACTATAGCATCAAAAAGAATAAAATACTTAGGAATTAATCAAGGAGGTGAGACTTATACACTGAAAACTACAAAGCATTGCTGAAATAAATTAAAGACATAAATAAATGGAAAGACATCTCATGTAAATTGGGTTGTTTGTTGTTGAGTTTTAGGAGTTTTCTACATATTCTGGATAACAATCCTTATCAGATAGGTGATTTGCAAATATTTTCCCCTATTCTGTGAGTTGCCTTTGTACTCTGTTGATTGTTGCCTTTGATACACAAAGTTTTTAATTTTGATAAGGCCAATTTGTCTGTTTTTCTTTTTTTACCTGTGCCGTTAGTGCCATATCTAAGAAATTATTGCCAAATCCAGTGTCATGAAGCTTTCCCCCTGTGTTTCCTTCTAAATTTTATCTATTACATTTAGGTCTTTGATCAATTTGAGTTAATTTTTGTATATGGTGTTAGGTAAGGGTCCAACTTCATTCCTTTGCATGTAAATTTCTGTTATGTATATTTTACAACAATAAAAAAATAAAAATAAGTTTAAAAAACTGTCATACCCTTTCATGACAAAAATACCTAGTAAACTAAGAATAGCAAGGAACTTTCTCAACTTGATAAAGGCCATACATGAAAAACCCACAGGTAACATCATACTCAATGGCGAAAGACTGAAAGTTTTTCCACTAAGATCAGAAACGAGACAAGGATGCCTACTTTTTTGTGTGTGTGTGTGAGGAAGATTAGCCCTGAGCTAACATCTGTTGCTAATCCTCCTTTTTTTTTGTTGAGGAAGATTGGCCCTGGACTAACCTTCCTCTACTTTATATGGGATGCCACCACAGCATGGCTTGATGAGCCGTGTGTAGGTCTGCACCCAGGATCCAAACCAGCGCACCCCGGGCTGCCGAAGCAGGGTGCGTGAACTTAACCACTACACCACCGGCCAGCCCTGTGGATGCCCACTTTTGCCACTTCTATTAATATGTTTTCATTTCTTTTGGGTAGATTCATCTTATCTAATCTTTCTGCAGAATCTGACTCTTCCAATCAATCCCTTGGCTTTCTCTTTCTCCTCTTAGCTTCCACATTACTCCTCTTTTTTAGTTTTCCTCTTGCTTCTACTTTTTTTTCACTCTTCTTTGCTGGCTCTTTTTCTTCTTTTTTTTTTGTGAAGAAGATCAGCCCTGTGCTAACATCTGCCAATCCGCCTCTTTTTTTTTTTTTTTTTTTTTTGCTGAGGAAGACTGGCCCTGGGCTAACATCCGTGCCCATCTTCCTCCACTTTATATGGGATGCCGCCACAGCATGGCTTGCCAAGCAGTGCCTCAGTGCGCGCCCGGATCCGGACCAGCAAACCAGCGGCCGACCCAGCAAAGCCTGCGCCCCTAACCGCTTGCGCCACCGGGCCAGCCCCTGCTGGCTTTTTCTTTTGATCCACTCCAGGATTCATTCTTAGTCCTCCTTTATCTTCACTTTTTCCAATGGGACTAATTTTTATAAATTAATATGTAAGGATAAAAAGTTGAAATAAAGAATAATACAATGAATATCCATATACCTATCATCCAACTCAAGAACTAAAACATTACCTGCTAAGTTAAATATATCTTCAGTGCCCTTTTCCAGTAGCCTCCACACCCCTTTCTCCCAGAGGGAGAAGGCGTGTGGTAGTTTGTCCCATTAATGGCCCCAATGAGTCAGACCTTTTAGTGTCTTCGCTTTTGCTATGCTAGTCCCCTCCCACATTGACTTTGGAGTTAGCCCCTTACTTGCTTTGCCCAATTACCTTTTGAGCTCTTCTACTTCCCCTAATTCACTCTGGTACAGCTATACAGGTTGGAGGTGTGAAGAGGGCCTTTGTACTTGCTGTTCCCTGTGCCTAGAACCCCCTAGCCCAAATATTTGCATAGCAGCATAGCTAGCTTCCTCACCCTTTGTTCAAGTCACTTTTTCAGCCAGGGCTTTCCTGTCCAACTGCAAACTTCTTGGTTTCACTTTCTATCCCTCTTCCCTGCATTATTTGTCTGCATAGCAATTGTCACCATCTCATGTACTACTATCAATAATCTTTTGTTTGTTTATTGGCTGCTCCACCTCTTTCCTAGAATGTAAGCTTCTCAGCACTGGTACTTTTGTTTTATTCTGTGGTATCCTCAGCCTAGCACACATTAGGTACTGTAGGGGAGGGAAAATAATTTTCTCTCTAACTTTCTGAGTTCTTGGCTGAGATCCCTGTAATAAAGGACAGATTAACAAGAGCAAAACAAACAGAAATTTATTAACATGTATACCTCATATATACATAGGAGATACCGAGGGAAAAGGCTTAGAATGCCAACTTTACCATATTCGGGTAAAGACAAAAGAAGAAAGGTGTGTGTGTGGTGGTGGGGGGAGACCAGTTATGGAAGATGACCAGGGAAAGAAAAGTGAACCAAGCTTAAGGGTTGTTGTGCCAACTTAAGTCTGTGTCTTTTCCATTGACAAGTCTCTTGTGATTGAGGGTCATCCTTCTCTTCCAAGTGGAGAGGGAGACACCTTTACAAATGAGATTTCCTTTATAAAGTAAATTTCCCTTAGAAAAGGGTAACTTCTTGTTTGTTTTCAGAGCTTCTCTTGTGTCTACTTTCTCAAAACAATCCTTATGCCAAAGAGGCATATTTTGGGGTGGCATATTCTGCTACCCTTCAGCGTTTAGGAAGAATCTGAGGAACGAATCAGTCTCCATTTTGCAAATAGTCAACAAAGACCGAGAAATCAGGCAACCTGTCCAAGATCATAGAGGCAGCATTAAGCAAAGCCGGGATTCCTATCCAGGTCCACCTCCCACAGTATAGTATTTTCTTTCTTTTTTCCTGTTGTGGCTGCACTTGATGCCATAGATGGCATCCAGGATACAGAGGCAGCTGCTGTTTCCAACATTCCTGAAATGGGAATCACGAGAACTGGATTCCATTTATTACTCGACCATTAATACTGCGTGACACGGCTAACATTTAACTTCTGGGTCTTGGTTTTGCTCAGCTGTAAACACGGCTTCTGAATCAACCAATCTCTTTAAGGTTCTTTAACTCGAACACCTTTAAAATCCCAAGACCCATGAAGGGATGGGACTCAGTTTTTCAGGCGGCCTCATTCCCTACGGGCTGGCAACCGTCTACTGGCCCAGCGACTCCTCTCCTGCAGCCTCGGCGGCCTGCGCCTCCCATTCCACGCTGCTACAGCGGCCGAGGGTCAGGCGGCACCCAAGGGGCAGTGTCGCCCTCCGGCTACCGCGAGTCGGAACCCGGAAGCAGGGACTGAGTTAAAGACAAGGAACCACCGGCATCGCGGCTGGCTCCCGAACGCTCCAAGCCACCGCCCCACGGCTGGCCTGGAGGCCGCCTCCTTTCCCTTGCCCCCTGGCATCGTCAGTGCTGTCATTCACGTCAGCCTCGGCCTCTCCCCACCCAGCGCAGCTCTCCCCCGGAGCCCGCAACAGTAATCTCCCACGGACAGCCGCGGGCCTCGGAAGTGACGTCTGTGCGTGCGTGACGTGCGCTCGCGGCGCCAGGGGCGGGGCGTGAGAGGGGGAGGGCCGGCGTGAGGGCGGGTTGTGGACTCCCAGAGCCGGGACCTACTCTAGCGCCGAGGGGAGAGCGGCGGTCCCGACGCCGGTGGAGCCGCGGACGAGGTATGGAGCAGACGAACAGGGGTCGAGGGCAGCGCGGTTCTCGGCTCCGGGCAGCGGGAGGCGGCGCCGTCCCGGCGGGGGTTGCTGGGTCATCCGTCCGTGCCGTCCAGCCGGCCGGGGCCGTTTCGCTTCAGTGCCTCCTGCCGCCCTCCGTCCCAACCCCGCGCCCCCAGCGCGGCCCTGGCCGGCTCAGGCCGTCGCCCGCTCCCTTAAGTCTCTTAGTGCTCAGCCTCCGGGTTTCGGGCGCTCGTCGCCGAGTTCTCCACGGCCCGGCCCAACACCGACGGACAGACGCTTATCATTTCCTGGCCGCCTCCTGTCACCCGTCCACCCCCCGCGGGATGGCCTCCTTCTGGCCGGCTCCCTCACTGTCCAGTCTGCGGAGTCCGAAGGGACACCTGTGGTGGCGGCCGGTCGGGTCGTGCCCTGGGCCCCTCGGGATCGGTCTGGATTGGAGGCTCGGACCCAGATCGCAGCCCGGCCTTGGCAGGGGCGCCGTGACTTCACGAACCCGCGTCGGTCTTGGGCAGGGTGCTGTCTTTCGTGGCGCGGGGACTTGAAGACTCGTCCTAACTTTCGCCCGTGGCTTAGGGCGAAGTTGTGGGCCTAGGGTTAGGAGCAGAGTTCCTTGCTTCCTAGCCGTCTTGGAGGAGAACAGAGATGATGTCCGTCACGGAAGTTTAGTAGAGAGGGAGGAAGGACTCAGCTGTTTTGGAGAGTAGGTCATAGACAGCTGGTGGTGTCTCAGCGCTGGTGACCAAGCCCTGTGGCTGGGAAGCGTGTCAGTTGGCGCTGGTGGGCTGTGTTGCCCTTGAGATAAGATGTGAAAATTGGCCAGGACGAGTTTAGAGCATCACCTGGGGAGTAGGTTTTGGATCTCAAGAGTTGGGTGTTTTCTGTAAACCTAAAACTGCTAAAAAAAAAAAGAAAAAGTATTAATTAAAATAGTTGCACCAAGAAAGCTTGCTGAGAGTGCAAGAAGATTTGATTATATTATTCGTGTATTTAATGATAATGTTAACTTTTAAAGAGTTACTGGTTCTTATTCGGACATGAAGAAGTGTTCAGGATTTGAATTTTTACTGACCTTCGAAGCAATCATGCTTCTTCTCTCTAGAAGTTAGCCACTTTAGGAGAGAGAGAGGGACAGCAAAGATACTTTCAATACAATGTGGTTAAGTAGTGTGAGCAAGGGTAGAGCACTGAGGGAGGTCACTTAGGGTGTCCCTCTCAAAGAATACTTTCTGGAAGTGTCTTGAAGGATGAGTGACATTCAGATTAACAAGGTGGTGGGAATTTTAGCAGTAGGTGGGAATGTGGGAGTGGGGCTACTGAAGGAGAAGGGGCCAGTAACTACCAGGAGATGGTTTTTGAAAAGTGAAAGAGTGCAGTGCAGAGGCCAGTGGCAGATAGGGGCAGACAGGCAGGAGCTTGGACTTTTATCTGATGATGACAGAACTAGGGAGGGGTTTTAAGGAGGGTCGTTGTGTAGTTCAAATGGAATTGTAGTTAAAGTGGAATTTTATGTAGATCTTACACACAGGCTGTGTGTCACACGTGACTGATGAGGACTGTGCCCAATATAGTGCTTGATTATGTGCTATCTTGTATTTTAATCTTTTCTGCTCATTAAATGTTGGAATTGAATTGTATACTCATTTGCTAATTGTTTCTTTGTGTGTGAGTGTCTGACCCTGCTAATTTGTAAGCGTCTATAAACAGGAATTCTGCTTTTATCTCTGCATTCTCAGTCCAAGTTGGGCATTCACAAATGTTCCATGAGTACTTGTTGACTTAATGAGAATTCATTGACTTCTGATATTGGTTTTCAGTGAAAAAAAAATTGATCAGTGCTTAACATATTTTAATATCAACATATAGAAGGACTAAGATCCTATTTCATGTATTTGTGTCAGTCTTTGGCTAAAGACACAGAATTGAAATCCTGACAGAATGGGTTTAATTTTTGGCACGTGTGTTTATGCTGGTTGCAAAGTTAACATCTCTAACAGAGATGACCCATCCCTAAAATGCAGGGGAAACCTGTGTAACATAACACCTGTCTATTCTGTGACTCAGAATAGAGATGCTGTTAAGTGGCTTCTTAACCCATCAATAAAGTTATAACACTAATAACAAGAGTTTCACAGTAGAGGCCAAACATTTTGAAAATCTTATTAAATGCTCATTTCTATCATAAAGCGTTGTAGAAACATTATGTATATTGTTTGATATGACTGAAATGTCTTAAAATAATCTAGACTATTGTTGAATAAACACTTAGGAGAAACAACAGTAGACTTATCTTTATCCCACTTAATATTATGTAACTCATATTTTATCTGTTTGATATTTGGATAAAGCTCCTAAAATGCTTTAAGAAAGGCTCTACTTTTATGGTGCTGCTTTCAAGTTACCCTGTGATATTCCTGTTGTTGATGAAGTTACTGTTGGTGGGTTAGGAAGTGTAATTTTTATTGGATAGTAGAACATTTTTTCATGTTTCTCATAGCATAGCTCACTTGTTTATGGTCACTAAGAGGGTGAAGCACTGTAATTGTAATCAATTAATTTGATAAATATGTAGTTAAAAGTCAGAAGTTATTATCAGAATGATAAGTATGAACTTATGAATGGGTAAAATTTTATGCACTAAGAGAATCTTAAGTTTTTTGTTTTCCTCAAATCACAGCAAGGAGATTGGTGAAATCCCTGAAGTAGGAATGTAGCAAGAGCCTTTGGGGCTTTAAATTCTGTGCTGTCTCACCTTAAGGAATGGTTGGCAGCATCCTCTGTACCAGGCACAGGGCAACTCAGAAGGAGTTGTACAAAAATCTTCTAAATCGTTTTTGAAGCTAGTCTTTTTAGTTCCCATTGGGAATAAATACTCAATTGTAATTGCATTTATGGTGATTTGGTCTGTATTTTAAAACTAAAAATGACTTTTTGGGGAGTTTTACATAGGGATATATTTACAGTTTTCTGTGAGTTCCAAAGTTCAAAATACATAATGAGGGGCTGGCCCGGTGGCGTAGTGGTTAAGTGCCTGTGCTCCGCTCCAGTGGCCCGGGGTTCGCAGGTTCAGATCCCAGGCGTGCACCCATGCACCGCTTGTCAAGCCATGCTGTGGCGGCGTCCCATATGAAATGAAGGAAGATGGGCACACATGTTAGCTCAGGGCCAGTCTTCCTCAGCAAAAAGAGGAGGATTGGCAGCAGATGTTAGCTCAGGGCTAATCTTCCTCACACACACGAAAAATACATCATGAAAGTGTTTTATTTTTGTAGTTCCTCTCTTGTTAGAATTTTCTAATTTTAGACATAATATTTACTAAAGCACTTTTTTTTTGGCGCACAAAAAAGATAATGCCTTTAGGAGTTGAACTCATAAAATGTTTATTAATGGAAGAAAAAGTCTTCTTATTGTGCTATAATGTTTTTTAAGTAGAGCATATCATTTACTTATATCACATCTTGTTCCAGAAAGAATTTGTAATAACTTACAGAGATACATATAACATACTGCTGTTGACTTACAGAAATAAGGGGCTGATGAATTCAGGACTGAGGGAGAAAAGTTCAGATGGAAGCAGGAATGAGATCTGTACACAAAAGTACTTGGACTGAAGTCTTAAGTATTTGTTAGGGTGCCACAAATTTGACTGCTTTTTTAGTAGCCAGTTCAGAGAGAAATGTAATCAGTTACATGGTTTGGTGACCATAAAAGACCAACTTCTCCTTTGGATTCCCAGAGACTCCTTGGATTTAGAAACTCAACTACACCCTGAAGTCAATACAGTGTGTATTTCAAAGGGCTATGTTATGTTTTACTTTGTTTTTCAGTAAAATTCCTCATTGCCTCATTGTGTAGGTTGATGACAAAAACATAATTCAGTAAAAGCAGTTCTGGTGCTGGCAAAATACTGTGGTCTAAGTACTTAGATCTCTAGACTGATTTAATTTAAGGATCTGTTTTAGATTATCTGGATAAGGAGATGGATTTCACATTCTTCGGGTTTCCTCCCATAAATACTCTGTTTCTCAGTGGAGCTTTTATGAATTTATCAGCAGTGGGGTTTGAGTTTGTGCTTCCTGACAAGTTCCTCCAGTACTGTCTATTTTTTATGTTGTTGGTTAATCACAGAGCCGGGTTTTTAGCAGAGATGCTTTATCATGGGGGGTATAAAAATGGAGGAGTCTGACAAGAACAAATATTTATATGAAAAGTCCCCTCACCTCCACACAGAGATGGGCTAAGGGAATACCAGACAACATACCTAAGATTCCTTCCTGGAAGTAGATTTGGAGTATTAACCCCAGCACAGAGAGCATTGGCTTGAAAAGTCCAGGAATATCATTTATTTTTAAGAAGAGAACAGATCCACTCATCTTGGAGTGACCAGTAAATTAATATATCTGTATTTTGCTCAAGCTAAAAAGTTGCCCTTTTAAGTAAGTATAATAATGCGGATTTATCAAGGGCTAAGGTGGGCCAGACACTGTGCTAGTAATAAGCTCTTTACTTGCATTATCTCAGTGTGGTCTTCTCTCCTCACTCTGCTTCTTAAAAGGAAAATATGAAGAAATGTGGTTCAGAGCAGTAACTTGTTCCAAGCCATGCAAGAGGTGATGGAGATTTGAACTCAGGTAGTCTGACCAACTCAGTGGTCTGCACCTGACCGTGACTTTATACTACATGAGGCGAAATAGACTATGAGCCCACAAGATGGGGCTGGACCTACACAGTTAATAGAAGTGAACACATTTGGCAAGTATCAGAACCCACCATTACAGAAGCGCCTTGAACAGTTCTGGATCTTCCCATCCAGAAAATGGGCTGGGAGCTACAAGTTCAGGGCATTTAGCCATAGTTTGTAAAGCTGGGGAAAAATGCATCTTTTAGGCATCCATCAGGACTGGGGAAATGGGAATATTATTTTATGTGTTTGTTTGCATCTTGCTTTTTTTTTGTGTGTGTGTGAGGAAGATCAGCCCTGAGCTAACATCCATGCCCATCCTCCTCTTTTTGCTGAGGAAGACTGGCCCTGAGCTAACACCTATTGCCAATCTTCCTCCTTTTTATTGTTTTCCCTTTTTTCTCCCCCAAACCCCAGTAGATAGTTGTATGTCATAGTTGCACATCCTTCTAGTTGCTGTATGTGGGACGCCACCTCAGCATGGCCCAACAAGCCGTGCATCAGTGTGCGCCTGGGATCCGAACCGGGGCTACCTGTAGTGGAGTGCACACACTTAACCGCTAAGCCATGGGGCTGGTCCCTGTTTGCATCTTAAATGCGTATTTTTTCTTTCTATTTGCTATAAATTTGTCTCATGAGATCAGGAAAGCCACAGTGGTATTTTTAAAGATAGTGTGCCATTCTGGAAAAAGAGGTTTATATTTATATTTTAGAGTAAAACTTTAGCTGGTGATGTCACTGCTATGATTTGGGGTGAATTTAGGTTATACTTTTGTAGTGACATTGCTTAGGTATGTTTGTTCTTCTTTTTTTTTTTTTTTTGGTGAGGAAGATCAGCCCTGAGCTAACATCCACGCTAATCCTCCTCTTTTTGCTGAGGAAGACCGGCTCTGAGCTAACATCTATTGCCAATCCTCCTCCTTTTTTTTTTCCCCCCAAAGCCTCAGTAGGTAGTTGTATGTCATAGTTGCACATCCTTCTAGTTGCTGTATGTGGGTCGAGGCCTCAGCATGGCTGGAGAAGCGGTGCGTTGGTGTGCGCCCGGGATCCGAACCTGGGCCACCAGTGGCGGAGCGCCTGCACTTAACCGCTAAGCCACGGGGCCAGCCCAGGTATATGTGTTCTTAAATCTCATTCTGTGTTTTATTAGGAATTTTATTGCATTGGAGTTGTACAGATAAGTAAACCATTATTTATTTTGAGTTTTCATATGAGATGATTCCAGGTAATTCCAGATCATTTTATTTTGAAGTACTATAATATAATTCCTACAGTATATTGTGAATTGTGACTTAGCCTATGAAACTGGAGAACAGAGAACATCCTTATTCATCCTTAATCAGTAAACAGTGGGTGGAATTGTGCTTGTCTAAATATAATTATGTAACGTAGTGCTTCCTTAATTGCATTTCCGTAGAGCTTTTGACATTGTTTTTTAAATATGTTCTGAAAAATGAGTTGGGCTTTCGACCAAAGTTTTGAATAGGATATTATAGAAGAAAGCAAATAAAAAATGTGAAAACAAAAAACAAAACTGTAGGCTGATGAAATAGAATGTCTAAAATCCGTTATAATTAGTGTCTCAGGAAGTAAAATCCTTGGCTTCTACTTAGCAAATTGGATTGTATTTTTATTTGTATAAATTTATTAGCCATTGCAGTTGGGGTTGTAGTGTGATAAGTGTGTAGATTTTATTTGTTTAGGGTTTCAAATGTTGAATAGTCATGAATGGACACATCTTTTTTTTTTTTTTAATAATTTTATTTATTTATTTTTCCCCCAAAGCCCCAGTAGATAGTTGTATGTCATAGCTGCACATCCTTCTAGTTGCTGTATGTGGGACGCGGCCTCAGCATGGCCGGAGAAGCGGTGCGTCAGTGCGCGCCCAGGATCTGAACCCGGGCGGCCAGCAGCGGAGCGCGTGCACTTAATCGCTAAGCCACGGGTCCGGCCCCTGGACACATCTTAAATATCATTTATGAGAAATAATCAGATGGCAAAGTGTTTTCCTACCCATATACTAACTGCTGATGCTTCTACAAAACATCGTTATGATATTACCTGCCCCAGGAAATAGAATGTCTGATAACAAAGACAATATTGAAATTCAGTATTTAAGTTCTTTGAATGTCAGCTGCGTTGAGTAGATACCACTTTTTCCCAAGAGCCTATTTTTGTTCTTGGATGTTGTTTGGGAGCAAATTGCAGACAGATTTTTTTTTGTTACCCGTAAGAGGTTGTAGGCTAATTCCTTAAAGAGGAATTTTTGCCTTTTCACAAGGTTGGTCTAATAAGTGAATAAATAAATTATACATATATTATATATAATAAGATTCTCAGCTTATTTCTTTGTGTATAAATAAAATAGTGCTTGAGAAATAAGTTGAGGTTCTTTTGAGGTTTAAAATTCTTAGTTTCTGACAGAAAAACCGATCAGGAGGTTGGATTTTAGGCCCGACCAGTTCCTGCCCCAAACACAACAAATAATGTTTGTGATGGTGATTCTGCCATTTAGGTTAAGTGTAGTGCAAAGATTTCAATTTCGTTCTTCATTGAATGCTTTCACCGTATTTGGGGAAGAAGAATCTGAGTACTAGAAAATACTTTTAAAAGGTGTTTTTTTCCTCCTTTCTGAGGGTTTAATTTCAGGAGATATAGTTTTTAGAGTTATGAATTTTAGTGACTTTATCAAACTACCCAGTCTAGTAGACACTATATCACTGCAGAATGTCTTCTGATCCTTGTTAATGTGCAGTCATGCACCGCATAAGGACGTTCCAGTCAACGACAGACTACATATATGATGGTCGCCCCATAAGTTTATAATGGAGCTGAAAAATTCCTATTGCCTAGTGATGTCGTAGCTAGCGTATGTAGCACAGTGCGTTACTCACGTGTTTGTGGCAAGGCTGGTGCAAACCTACTGAGCTGTCAGTTGTATAAAAGTATAGCACATAACAATTATATGCAGTGCATAATACTTGCTAATGATTATAAACGACTATGCTACTGTTCTATGTACTTACCATACTACACTTTTTATCGTTATTTTAGAGTATACTCTTTCTACTTATAAAAGATAAAGTTTACTGTAAAACAGTATGCTGTGTTATGCTGGCAGCAGCCTCATACATCTCGTGTTTACTGTGTCCCTTGATTGCATCGTTTTCTCTTGTGCGTGATTTAATCTCATGTTGTTTTTTTCATTATTGCCCCTAAGTAAACAAAATCCACTGTAATGTTGCCAGTAAGAGGCCACATTGAGTGATTGACCTGAAAACGAAATTAAAGTGATTAAAGTCTATGAAGTTACAAAGTCCCTGATGGTTATTGCTCCCAGTCAGGCATGTCCCATTCCACCATAGCTACGATCCTGAAGAACAAGAACAAAGTGATGAAAGCTGTTCAAGGATCTGCTTTATTGAAGGCAACAAGACTAACAAAAATTTGAAAAGGGCCTATTTCAGACCTGGGGAAACTTCTAATGACCTGGATTGAAGACCACGCACAGAAGTGTATCCCTCTCAGCATCATGACAATCATGGCCAAAGCAAAAAGTTTGTTTGTGATGTTGAAAGAAAAGGCTGGATCCGACTACAATGTTCAATTTACTGCTAATTGTTGTTCATTACATAATGTGAAAGTGAGTGGTGAGTCTGTGAGTGCTGATGTGAAGGCAGCTGAAGAATGTTTAGAAACTCGAGATAAACTGGTTATGGAGAAAGATTACTGCCCAGAGCAAATATTCAGTATGGATGAAACCTCCCTATTTTGGAAATGGATGCCTGAAAGGGCTTTCATGCGTAAGGAAGCCAAATCAATGCCAGGTTTCAAGGCTTTTAAGGACGGGATAATATTCTTGCTTGGGACACTGGTACAGGCTACAAATTGAAACCCTTTGTGATCTGGCACAGTGAGAACTCCAGGGCTTTCAGGCATATTAATAAGCACATACCGCCAGTGTACTGCAGGACCAGTAAGAAGTCATGGATGACCCAGCTTCCCTTCCAGGATGCCCTCCTGAATTACTATGCCAGCAAAACAGAGAAGTACTGTTTGGAGAATAACATACCTTTCAAGGTTTTGCTTATTGTTGATAATGCTCCTGGACATCCTGCTTTTTTATTGGTGATCTTCATCCCAATATCAAAGCAGTGTTTCTCCCTGAAAACACCACCTCTTTGATTCAACCAATGGATCAAGGAGTTACAGCAGCTTTTAAGACCTACTACCTGAGAAGGACCTTTGCCCAGACTATTGCTGCAACTGAGGAAGACACTGAGAAGACACTGATGTAATTGTGGAAGGATTACAACACCTGTGACTGCGTCAAGACCCTTGCTTGGGCCTCAGGTGATGTCACCCGAAGTGTATGAATGGCATCTGGAAGAAGACACTCCAGAGGTTTGTCCATGACTTCAGAGGATTTGCCAAGGATGAGGAGGTTGCAAAAATCAACTAGGCTGTGGTTGAGATGGCAAACAACTGTAACCTGGGTGTGGATGAGGATGACATTGAGGAGCTCCTAGAGGTGGTTCCTGAGGAATTGACTGATGAGGAGTTGTGGGAACTGGAATAGGAACACATAGCTGAAGAAGAGGCACGAGAAAAGGAAACTGCTGGAGAAGAAAAAGAAGAACCCCTAAGAAAATTCACAGTGAACAGTTTAGCAGAAGCTTTTGCAGACCTCAACAAGGTTCTTAAAGAGTTTGAAAACATGGAACCCACCACCAAAAGGTTTTCATTAATAGAGAGGAATGTTCTAGTTACAAGCAGTGTGGTGCATTATCTGTTTACAAGCAAATCTATGGTGGAAAAAAAAAAAAGCAAACCACCATGGACATATTTCTGAAAAGGGTGACACCTCCTCAAGAAGAGCCTCAGGCAGGTCCTTCAGGAGGTATTCCAGAGGAAGGCATTGTTATCATAGGAGATGACAGCTCCATGCGTGTTATTGCCCCTGAGGACCTTCCAGTGGGACAAGACATGGAGGTGGAAGACAGTGATGTTGATGACCCTCACCCTGTGTAGACCTAAGCTGATGTGTGTGTTTGTGTCTTAGTTTTTAACAAAAAAAGATTAAAAAGTAAAAAAAAAAAAAAAAAATTTAAAAAATAGAAAAAAGCTTGTAGAATAAGGCTATAAAGAAAGAAAATATTTTTATACAGCTGTACAATGTGTTTGTTTTAAGCTGTATTATTACAAAAGAGTCAAAAAGTTAAGAAAACTTTGTTAAGTTTATAAAGTTAAGTTATAGTAAGCTAAGGTTAATTTTTTTTATTGATGTTTTAATAGTTTTTAACATTGTGAAATTTTGGGTTGTACATTTTTGTTTGTCCGTCACCGTATATATGACTCCCTTCACCCCTTGTGCCCACCCCCCACCCCTCACCCCCACTGCCCCTGGTAACCACAATACAGTTTTCTCTGTCCATGTGTTGGTTTATATTCCACATATGAGTGAGATCATACAGTGTTTGTCTTTCTCCTTCTGGCTTACTTCACTTACCATAATACCCTCCAGGCCCATCCATGTTGTTGCAAATGGGACGATTTTGTCTTCTTTTATGGCTGAGTAGTATTCCATGGTATATATATACCACATTTTCTTGATCCAGTCGTCAGTTGAGGGACACTTAGGTTGCTTCCACTTCTTGGCTGTGGTGAATAATGCTGCAATGAACATAGGGGTGCATAAGCCTCTTTGGACTGTTGATTTCAGGTTCGTTGGATAGATTCCCAGTAGTGGGATGGCTGGATCATAGGGCATCTCTATTTTTAATTCTTTGAGGAATCTCCATACCGTTTTCCATAGAGGCTGCACCAGTTTGCATTCCCACCAGCTGTGTATGAGGGTTCCTGTTTCTCCACATCCTCTCCAACATTTGTTGTTTTTTGTCTTGGTGATTATAGGCTAAGGTTAATTTTTTATTGAAGAAAGAAAAATATTTTTTTGTAAATTTAGCCTAGGTGTACAGCATTTATAACATCTACAGTAGTGTATAGTAATGTCCTAGGCGTTTGCGTTCACTCACTGGCTCACTCAGAGCAACTTTCAGTCCTGTAAGCTCCCTTCATGGTAAATGCCTTATAAAGGTGTACTGTTTTTTATCTTTTATACTGTATTTTTACTATACCTTTTCTATGTTTAGATATGTTTAACTACACAAATCCTTACCATTGTGTTATAATTGCCTGCAGTAACATGTGACAGTACATGTACATGCTGTACAGGTTTGTAGCCTAGGGGCAATAGGCTATACCATATAGCGGTGGTGTGTAGTAGGCTATACCATCTAGGTTTGTGTAAGAACACTCTGTGATGTTCACACAACAACAAAATTGTCTAACGATGCATTTCTCAGAACACATCCCCATCGTTAAGTGACTCGTAACTGAATATGTTTTTGTCGTCTAAAACTGTCTGCCTTTTTCTTTTTTTTGGTGAGGAAGATTAGCCCTGAGCTAACATCTGTTGCCAATCCTCCTCTTTTTCCTGAGGAAGATTGGCCCTGAGCTAACATCTGTGCCCATCTTCCTCTACTTTATATGTAGGTCACCTGCCACAACATGGCTTGATAAGCGGTGCATAGGCCCGCACTTGGGATCCAAACCCGCGAACCCCAGGCCACCAAAGGAGAGTGTGTGAACTTAATCACTACACCACTGGGCTGGCCCCTAAAACCGTCTACCTTTTATTTTGCGATTGTAAAAAATTTAGTATTTTGTATCAACATTTCAGAACTCACCATAAGGTGTATGTGTAAGTTTTATAGTATTGCAAAGTCTGATATTTATGCTCTGTGTTATTGTGTAGTTCTACTCTTCTTTGAGCTGCCATAGATTTTCTAAACAGAATTGATTACAGCTAGTGTTTTGCATTGACCTTCACTGCAATTGGTAAAAGTATTCTTAGTTCCCAGTGCTGACTAATTTCTAACCATTTGGCTCACATTAGAATTTTCTTGGTGGATTAACACTGTTATCTTTTAATCATTAGTAGTGCTTTTTGCCTTAAAGTCGGCTTTGTATAATATCAGTACAGCTTTACTAGCTTTCTCTTGGTAAATGTTGGATACTATATCTTTTTCCATCCTTACACTTTCAAACTTTCTTTGTGCTAGAAAGCATTGTGAAGTTAGATTTAGTATTTTTTCTTTAGTCTGACACGTCTAGTCTTTAAATTAGAATATTTAGTCCATTTCTATTTAATGTAGTTTTCACTATATTTTGTGTTACATCTGTCATCTTTTGATAAATTTTCTTTCTTTCTTTTTTTTTTTGTGAGGAAGATCAGCCCTGAGCTAACATCCGTGCTAATCCTCCTCTTTTTGCTGAGGAAGACCGGCTCTGAGCTAACATCTGTTGCCAATCCTCCTCCTTCCCCCCATCTCCTGCAAGCCCCCGTAGATAGTTCTACGTCATAGTTGCATGTCCTTCTAGTTGCTGTATGTGGGACACGGCCTCAGCATGGCCGGAGAAGCGGTGCCTCGGTGCGCGCCCGGGATCCGAACCTGGGCCGCCAGCAGCGGAGCGCGCGCACTTAACCGCTAAGCCATGGGGCTGGCCCATAAATTTTCTTTTTGACTCACCTCTTTTGTTCCTCTTTCCTTTTTTCTTGCCTTCTTTTGGATTGTTTATTATCCAATTGTTATTTAATTTTTCCCCTTCAGTAATTTTTAGTTATAATTCTTTTACTGTTCTTTCTGTGGTTACACTAGAGATACATACACCCTTCATTTATTACAGTCTAATACAAATTATAGCTTTTACCACTTCTCCAATAATGCTAGAACTTTAGATACTAACTCCATTTGTCTTTTTTCTGCCTTGTTGTATTACTGTTTCACCCATTTTAATTCTACGTATATTTTAAGACCTATAAGAAATTTTTGTTTTGTATAATTGATATTCATGTACATTTACTTAACATATTTACTCTTTCCATTGCTCTTCATCTCTTCCTGTATTTCTGTCTTTCTGTTCGGGATAGGATAATTTTCTTTTCCTTCAGAAGAGTTCCCTCTGGTATTTCTTCTAATGCAAGTCTGTCCATAATAAATGCTTTCATTTTTTGTTTGTTTGAAAATATCCGTATTTTGCATTTATTTTTAAAGGAAATGATCACTGAGTACCACATTCTAGATGGGCATTTATTTTCTTTCAGCACTTTCAAGATATCATTCCCTTGTCTTCTGGTTTTTATTATTTCTTTTGAGAATTTATTTTGTTAATTTTATTGTTGCTCCTAAGAAAGTAATGTGTCGTTTTTCCACTGGTTACTTTTAGGCATTTCTCTTTGTTTTTAATTATCAACAACTTAATTATTCTATATCTCTGTGTGGTTTTCTTTGTATTTATTCTGCTTGGGGGTCACAGAGTTTCTTTAATTTGTGGGTTGTCTTTTCATCAATTTTGAAAATTTCATTCTTCTTAATATTGCTTCTGCCCTAATAACTCTCTCCTCTCCTTTTGGGACTCCAGTTACACACCGGTAGACTTTTTCACAGTGTCCCTCATTCTCTTTACACTTTTTCCCCCCATATTTTCTATTAGTTTTTCTCTCTGTTTCAGTATGGGTATGTTTTATTGATTTGGGTTCCAGTTACTAATTCTCTTTTCTGCTGTTATCTGGTCTGCTGTTAAATCTACTCTTTGAATTCTTAGTTTTAGTTATCGTACTTTTCAGATCTAGTTTGATTCTTATAGATTCCAATTCTCAGTTGGAATTCTTCATCTTTTTATATGTTCTTTTCCCTTTTTTAAATAGGAAATTTAAATAACCATCATTATTGAAAAGTCTTTCTGTTAACTCCAATGTCTGGATCATCTGAGCATCTGTTTCTATTGTCTGTTTTTCCCTTTTGGTTTTCAGTTATATGAATGCTGGGTACTGTGAATAAAATGAAGCACCAGATGATGCTATTCTTTTTTCAGAGAGGAAATCTCCCCTCACTTTCGCTAGCCAGGTAGAGTGGGGGCCTATCATATAATCCTATTAGAGACTGAGTTCATGGTTGAGGTTGTGCTGCAGTTTTGATAAGGCTATGTTTCCCTCTAGTTTGCCTTTACTGCTAGCAAGTAGCCATCCAGGGCTTCCAACTAATTGTCTAATGAATTCAGAGGGGTCCCTCCCTCTGATGGCTTCTATACTATAATTTTTGTCTCCTGAGAACAGTGAGATTGCTGAAAATTCTACTCTTGATTTTCAGAGGCTTTCAGTTTTGTTTTGAAGCCCTCTCTGTGCTGCTGCAGAATTTGGTAAATGTCTTCAGGGGAAAACCAGCCTTGTGTTAGGCTTGGTTCTCGACTCTCCTCTTTCACCAGGATCTTGGCTCCTTTAGTCTTGCTTTTCATCTCTTCCAAAAGCTCTCTTGGTTCCTCTGCCTGGATGCTCAGCCTTTTGCCCCAGAATCAGCAGATGCACTTTGGGAAAAAGTGGCTGCAGAATGTCGTCTTGTTTCTCTGCAGTTCCTCTCTTTTTTCCAGAATCTAGACCCTTCTAGTCTTGGTTGTGTTAGCTGCTTTCTGATTGATTTAAACATTGATTTAAAAAATGTATCTAGCTTTCCTAGTTCTCAGCAGGAGTTAGTCTGCCACAAGCTATGCCATTGTATTCAGGAAAGAGAGTCTGCCACTAGGAATGAAGTCATGAGAAGAAATTAATCTTTTAATAATTGTGGTGCTTACTTTATAGCAGTGGTTCTCAAAGAGTAATTCCTAGCTGCATCACCTGGGAATTTGTTAGAAATGCAAATTCTAGGGGCTGGCCTGGTGGCATAGTGGTTAAGGTCGAGCACTCCACTTCGGCGGCCCAGCATTCACAGGTTTGGATCCTGGTCGTGGACCTATGCACCGCTTATCAAGCCATGCTGTGGCAGGCGTACCACATATAAAGTAGAGGAAGATGGGCGCGGATGTTAGCCCAGGGCCAATCTTCCTCAGCAAAAAAAAAAAAAAAAAAAAAGGCAAATTCTCAGGCCCTACCCCAGACACTCTTGGTTGGGGCCCAGTACTCTGCGTTTTAATAAGTCCTCCAAGTGATACTGATGTATACTAAAATTTGAGAACCATTGCTTTGTAACTTAGTTGTTTTGCTATTTAATTTTTTACTCTTACTTTCTTTGGGACCTGGAGAGTGTATAAGGGACAAAAGTGAAAGAAAACTCTCTATACAGGTACTTTGTCAATCTTTTGAATAAATCATTTGATAAATTTAGAAAATGTCTGTTGAGTACTCACTCTGTTCCTGGCACTGTGCTATGAGTCTACGAACGTGGAGTGACATGTAAGCAAGTAATTGTAATAGAATGTGCGTACTATAATAGCTGTATTTATAAAATGCCGTAAGAACCGGAGAGAGGGAATTATTCGGTCAGTGGAGAAGGGGGAGTCAGATATTATTTGAATAGGGTGGGATTTGAAGGTGGGCAAACAGAGAGCATTTCTAGGCTTGTTCATAAATAAGACAACCATGTAATTTATTTTCCAAAGCAGGTCACTTTTGAGAATCAAAGTGGTGCTTTTATGCCAGGACAGCAAGCATAAGCCAGGACTGTTCTCACTAACTGAGACATATGATTACCCTTTTTGTAAAGAGCAAGTGATGCTGTGAACCCACAGTTCTATGTCAACTTGTGGAAAACTCATTTCTTTCCATTCTTTATAGAGTTTACAACAATTCTTATTGGATGGTTTATTAGTTTCCTAGGGCTGCTGTAACAAACCACAAACTGGGTGGCTTAAAACAACAGAAATTTATTCTTTCACGGTTCTGGAGGGTCTCAGTCTGAAATCAAGGTGTCAGCAGGGTCATGCTCTCCTGAAGGCTGTAGGGAAGATGATTGTTGGCAGTCCTTGGAGTTCCTTGGCTTGTAGCTGCATCACTCCAATCTTTGCCTCCTTGGCCACATGGCCTCAGTGTCTGTGTGCCTGTGTGTCTCTCAGGGCCTTCTTATAAGGACACCAGTCATTGGATTTAGGGCCCACCCTACTCCAATGTGACCCTATTTTAACTAATTACATCTGCAAAGACCTTATTTCCAAATCAGTTCACATTCACAATATTGGAGTTCAACCTATCTTTGTAGAGGACACAGTTCAACCCACAACAGATGGGATGGTTTTAGCAGCTTTTGAAAGTTTCTACAGTTTAATTGAATTAAATTTTCGTTACTCACAAGGCACTTCTCAAAAGCTTAAAACATAATACAAATATTTATTTGATGAGCCATCTAACAAATCTGAATAAATACATTTTTAATCTAGACAGTGTTTTTGTATTTCTCTCATTTCATAGATATGTGTATATGTATCACTTTGCACAGCCACAGCAAATGGCTAAGGGTGAAATGGCTGCTGCAAAGCTAAAACTAAGATATAACTTGGGGGAAAAAAAACCTTTAATGGTTGAAACCACCTTATATATTGCAGCTTGTTATTACTTTAAGTGGAGTTGAGGCATCATTTTTGGTCGGTTACTTACTGAATAAATTGACCAGTAGGGGAATTGGCTGCTTCTGTGGAAGAGAGGGTAGAGCATGATAGGGAGTAAACTAGAGCAGCCAGGTTATTTTGCATGTAATTTTGAGTTATTAGCCTGGGAAATAGCATGCTCTCATTGGAGTTATAATTTCATTTAACTGAAGAGGGTGCGACTTAGTACAATAGAAGATTGTTGTCTAGAACTCATTCCTCAAGAATGCTGCTCTGCTGGCTCTGCTCATTCCAGCAGCATAAACTCTACATTATATTCCAGGGGTTTGATTTTTATTTGGAATTATTTGGGCAGGCTAGTGTTTGGATACTTTGTTTTGTTATATTTAACACTGGAACTCAGCCACTGATTCTCTGTGTGACATTTACTTTCATTTTGGAAACAATGTATTTAATGATATGAAAGTTGGTGAAACTTGGATTCAGATTTGAAACACTAAGTCCTTCATTAAAACTATGGTGTCTTCATAACTTATAAAGTGAAGGACTAAAAGATAACATAAAAAAGAGCACCTATGAAAAAGAAAAACGATGACAGAAAAGTGAGCAAAGAACATGAACGGTTAAATTCTTCAAATAAAATATACTAATGGCCAATAAATATCTATAAAAATGGCTACTCTCCTTAAGGAAATGGATTTAAAATGAAACAATTTTTTTTTTTGCCTTTCAGGTTGACAAAAATTAAAGATTAATAATGCCATGTTTATGAGTTTGTGGGAAAGTAGGTTCTTTAATATATTCTATGTGGGATTGTAAGTGGGTGCACACTTTTTTGTGAGGCCAGTTTGTTAGTATAGTATCAAAATTTAAAATGCACAAACCCTTTGACATTCCATTTCTGTTTCTAGGAAGCTGTTCCCGTTTTGCAAATGGTCTCCTCATATCCTTATCCTGCATATCAGAGATTTACAAGTTATTTTTATTAGTATAATTTCTAAATGTGATAAAATACTTTATTGTGTTATTTATTTAAAATATTTTTTCTGGTCTTATTTGCCTTTCTTTTTTGGTTCTAAGTGGGTCCTTTTAAAAACTAGATAGAAGTTTCAATTTATGTATTCAAATTTGTTTCCTTTTTTATTTCTTCTGCAGCTTTTAAGTTAGATAGCCCTCACCTCTTTAGAAGTTTCATAAATACTTCATTTTAGTTCTTTCTCTTTTTCCATTTGTCTTTGAAAAAACTTTAACTCTTTAAGATACCTGTAATTAATTTTGGGGGTATCAGATTGCTGACCAGTTATTCCAATGTTGTTTATTGAAAATTCTTCCCTTTTCCTCCTTCCTCTACTAATATATTATGTATTATATTAGCATTCATTTTTGGGTCAGTTTACTCTGTAGTGATTTGCCAGTCCTGTTGCTGAGTTCACACTATTTTAACTTGTTTTCAGACCTCCTAGATATATAGTCATATCTCCCATACTATACAGTAAGCGCCACAAGGACTGAAACTTTATTTTTACTTAGATTTGTATCCTAAGTGCCTGTCATACAGTGTAAATCAGTGTATAAATATTTGTTGAATAATTGGGTGAGTGGTGAGTAGAGAAAGCACTATAACAATATGGTGACTGTCTCTAGGTGATGTTTTTCTTTATTTTCTTTCTGCTTATCTATGTATCTCAGGCTTTTTAGAGTAAGCATCTTTTACCTCTACTACTGGAAAAAGCAAATTTAAGGAAAAAAGCTTACCTATAAGTTTTATTTCTTAACTGAGGTCAAAGGATAGCTTATCATTTTGGTAGAGTTGATTGGATGTTTCCTATAAATACCAGGTGAGTTGCGCACAGGAATGATCTGTGAGGACATGACATTGAACCCAAGAATAGGAAGCAGGCCTCATGCAAGGAAGAAAGTGGGAAGCTACTCAAATCCACAAAGTGGTTTTTTTTTTCTTTAGTGAGATGAATCTGGTTTGCATGTAGAGCCTTACGGAAAAACATACACAACTCTGTGGACTTTGTACTCCTCTGGCCTTTTTTAGGGTACCTCAGCCTGGATTAAAACCTAGCCCTGGGGCAGAATTCACAGGAATCTCAAGTGTCTCAGCAGTAGAGATTATTTTTACTCTGTCTTCCCTAATGTGAGTGGGCCAATTGAATTATGTATGCCCAGGTTGCTCAATAAAAGCCTGCTTACTGAGCTGCGGTACTCAAACAAGAACTGGGTGTAGCCCCTGTGACCTCCCTCACGGGTGCAGTGGTGATGGTAGCTTGCCTCTGGATTGTGGCTCCACTGACTAGGGATAGGTGTTTCTGCCCAGGAAAGACAGAATTGAATCTCAGGCAGTTGATCCCCTGTGTTACTCCCTAACTGAGGAGGATACACTGTCCATATAGCTCTGATGTCTAGTCTGGGGGTGCAGACTGGACCTGCCTTGCCCCACTGAAGCAGCTGTCATCACCGCTACATAGCTTTTCAAATCATGGCATATACTTTTGGTGGTTCATTTGCTTGCTTTGTTTTCCATACTTAGAAATAGAAATTATTTGAGTGCTATGTTTAACTGTCCGATACACATTGGTTCAATCATAGGTGTCTTCATTTAAAATTTTTTAAGTGGAATTTTAAGAAACTTTTTAATTTGAAGTTACAGATTAACAGGAAGTTGCAAAGATAATACAGAGAGGTCCTATGTACTCTTCAGCCAGTTTGCCCCAGTGGTTACATCTTACATAACTATGCTATAATATCAAAACCAAGAAATCAACATCTGTACAATGTGTGTGTGTAGTTCTGTGTCATTTCATCATGTATGTAGATTCCTGTAACCACCACCATAGTCAAGATACAGAGCTATTCGATTACCACTAAGATCTCCCTCATGCTGCCCCTTTATAATCGCACTCTGTGTCGGTAGTCCCCAAGACTGCCCCCGGGTTTGGTAATTCACTAGAAGGACTCACAGGACTCATGTACTCCTGGCTATATTTTATTACAGTGAAAGGATACAAAGCAAGATCAATAAAGGAAATTTATTGGTGCATTGAGCAGAGTTTGCAGGATACTAGGCATGAGCTTCCAAGAGTCTTCTCCTAGTGGATGCATTTACTCCCCCAGCAACAAACTGTAGCCATACATGTGAAGTGTTTTCTGTTAGAGAAGCTCACTTAAGGCTAGGATTCCAGGGTTTTTATGGAAGGCTAGTCACACAGGCACAAGTTTCTTCATGATTGACCACAGTTACTGTAACTCCAGCGACTACCCAGAAGGAGAGCAGGTGTTCACCATACATCACACTGTTTGCACAAACTGTCCAGACAAGCTGGTACAGTGTGGTTCAAGGCTCCAAGCATACAAAACACCCCTATCAGTTATTACTGATATATAAGGACACTCCAAGACTTCAGTTCCCAGGAGCTGGCCAAGAGCCAGTCATACAAGCAGGCCCTTCTGAGAATGTGCATGGTTGGAGCAACTCAAGCCTGCTTGGTTAACTCTTTCCTGCACGCCTTTCTGTGCTCTCCCTTGTTAGAAATAGATAGGATATGGGGAAACAATGCTGCCCCCAGGGTGGAGGTGAGGGTCGGATAGGTTGGGGTAGGTGCTACTTTAGATAGAGTGGCCAGAGAAGACCTTTATGAAAGTGTGACATGAAAGCTGAGACCTAAATGATGAGAGAGAAATCACCATGTGAACAGCAAGGAGCACAGCATTCTAGACATTAGCACACATGTGCAAAGGCCCCCAGAAAGAGAGAAATAGAAAGGAGGCCTATATTAGTTTTCTGTTGTTGCCATAACAAATTACCACAAACTTATTAGCAGCTTAAAACAACACCCATTGTTATCTCACAGTTCTGTGTTAGAACTCCTGGCCAGGTCAGCTGGGACTCTGTTAAGGATCTCAAGAGGTCAAAATTAAGGTGTCAGCCAGCCTGGGCTCTTCTTATCTGGAGGCTTTGGGGAGAATCTGCTTCCAGACATATTCATGTTGGCAGAATTGAGTTCCATGTGGTTATAGGACTGAGGTCTTCATTTCTTTGCTAGCTGTCAGCTCAGGGTCATTCTCAGCTTCTAGAAGCCACTCACATTCCTTGGCTTATAGTCTTGCCACATTCAAAACCAACGGTAGTGCTTTGAATCTCTCTCACTTCCCATTCTGCCCTCTTCTTCTGCTTTTTATTTTAAAAACAACCTTCTTGAGGTGTAATTTACATACCATAAAATTTACCCATTTAAAAGGTACAGTTCAATGGCAACCATCACCATGGCCAACTTCAGAACATTTTCATCACCTCAAAAAGAAACTCCATACCCTTTGCCTGTCTCCTTTATTCCCATCCTCTCGCTCTCAGTCCTAAGCAACCACTAATCTACTTTCTGTCTTTATAGAGTTCCTTGTTCTGGACATTCATATGAATGGGATCATATAATATGTGGTCTTTTATGACTGGCTTCTTTCACTTAGCATAATGTTTTCAAAATTGATTGTGTTGTGGCATATATCAGTACTTAATTCCTCTTTATCACTAAATAATACTTCACTGTATGGATATATTACATTTTGTTTATCTGTCAGCTGATGGACGGTTGTGTTGTTTCCACCTTTCGGCTATTATGGATAATGCTGCTATGAACATTCACGTACAGGTTTCTGTGTGGACATGTGTTTTCATTTTTCCTGGGTTTATGGTTGGAGTGGAGTTGCTGCGTCATATGGTAACTCTGTATTTAATTGTTTGAGGAACTGTCAGATGGTTTGCAGCTGCACCATTTTACATTCCCATCAGCAGTGTATGAGGGTTCCAATTTTTCCACATCCTTACTGACATTTGTTATTATCTGACTTTTTAATTCTAGCCATCCTACTGGATGTGAAGTGGTATCTCCATGTGGTTTTGATTTGCATTTTTCTGATAACTGATGATCTTGAACATCTTTTCATCCGCTTATTGACAATTTGTATATCTTCCTTGGAGAAGTGTCTATTCAGATCTTTTACCCATTAAAAAAATTGGGTTATTTGTCTTTTTTAATATTGAGTTGTAACAGTTCTTTATATATTCTGGATACAAGTTCTTTATCAGATATATGATTTGCAAGTATTTTCTCCCATTGTGTAGGTTGTCTTTTCACTTTCTTGATGAGGTCTTTGGAAGCACAGAAGTTTTTAATTCTGATGAAGTACAATTTATCTATCTTTTTTTGTGTTCTTATGCTTTTGGTGTCATATCTAAGAATCTTTTGCCAAATCCAAGATTATATAGTTTTACCTCTGTGCTATAGTATTCATAGTATGAAAATTTTAAAGCTTACTGAATTCTTATGAGGAAAAAATAGATGTTTCTTTTTGCTCATTCCTCTTGGAATTGAAGAAAGGGACCACAGGATGATAATGGTGAGAAGATTAACTCAGACTCTCAAAATAGTTTGCTGGAACTCAGGACTTAATATAAGTGTAGGCTCTAGTGATGTCCCTGCCACTTACTATTTTCTTGATTGGACAAATCATAATTTCTCCATCTCAGTGTCTTCATCTGTATTATAATAGGAGAAAGTAGGTGATTTTTAAACTGTTTTCAACTTAACATTCTAGACTCTGGCTGGATTGACTTATTCTTCCTTTTTACCTTAGCCTCATTTACTAAATGATAAGTGTGTTAAATCTAAATCCTGTCCTTGGAGGGCTTGAATCTTGTGGAGGCAGTAAGAGTATTTGTAAACTTGCAAGTTTCCCTGCCATGTGTCGTTAGTTAACTGTTACAGATCCAACCTCCAAAGTGTTTGACCATCCCTCCCCTTTCCGTTCCCACTGTGTTACCTCTATTGTTGTAACTTCTTATTGTGGTTATGTCTTGATCACTATCCCTCTCTCCTACACTTTTCCCCAATCCAACCTAGAAATTGACTCTCAAATTTTTTTAAAAAATTGAATTTGGGGGGAATGTACAATTCTATGAATTTTAAAACATGTATAGATTTATGTAAACACCTCCATAATAGAACAGTTACATCACCTCCAAAAAACTCTAGTGCTATTCCTTTATAGACACCCTCCCCTCAACCCTAATTCCTAACAAACACTGATCATATAGTATGTAAACTTTTAAACCTGGTTTCGTTTACTCAGCATAAAGCAGAGATTCATCTGGGTTGTGGAGTATATGAATACCTCCCATCCCCCCTGTTTTTTTTTTTTTTTGCCGAGTAGCATTCCCTTGTGGATGTACCACACAGTTTGTTTAACCATTTACGCATTGAAGGATATTTTGGTTGTTTCCATTTTTTAATGATCATGAGTATTGCTACTAAAAACATTTGTGTGTAGATTTTTGAGTGAACATCAGTTTTATTTTTCTAGAGGAAATAACCAGGAATGAGATTGCTGGGTTGTATGGTAAGTATATGTTTAACTTTTTATGAAACTATCAAACTTTTCCATGGTAGCTGGACTATTTGCATTCCACTAGGAATGAATGAGGGTTCAGTTGCTCTGCATCCTTGGTACCACTTGGTATTTAAAATTTCAGCCATTCTAATAGGTATGTAGTGGTATTTCCTGATTAATTGGCATTTCTCTAGTGGGTGATAATGTTGAACAACTTTTTGTGTGCTTATATGCCATGTTAAGAACTGTGAAGGACCTGAGTTTTTACACTCCTTATAAGCAACAAGTCAGCCTGCCACAGTTTCATGGATCCTGGTAGAAGACATGAGACTCCTGAGTCAGATGCAAAAGACTTTATTATTCGCAGGACATCAACAAAACAAGCTTCATCTTCATGTGGGCTATCCTTGCCCCCAAGTCCCATGGGATTGGTGTCACAGCTGAGGAACCCAAGCTTAGAGAACCCAAATCTTTTGTAATGGCAGCAAACAAACCTGCCTGACCTTTGACCTACAGTGAAACATTATATCTATTGTACTGGACAGTAGACAAACTTGCTCTCTGCTCTGGAGGGAGATAATCATCTATTTCTTCTAAGAATGTTAGATAAGCAAACATGCTTAAAGAGATAGTCTGTTACAAAGTCCTGTTGTACAGAAATGTGAGGCAGGGCATCGAGAATTGTCTCCCAGTGTGTCTATCTTCTTTGGATAAGGGTCTTTAAAAGTCTTTTGCCCATTTTTTTTTTTTTAATTTTTTTTTTACTTATTTATTTATTTTTTTCCTCCAAAGCCACAGTAGATAGTTGTATGTCATAGTTGCACAGCCTTCTAGTTGCTGTATGTGGGACACGACCTCAGCATGGCCGGAGAAGCAGTGCGTCGGTGCACGCCCGGGATCCGAACTCGGGCCGCCAGTAGCCGAGCGCACGCACTTAACCGCTAAGCCACGGGGCCGGCCCTCTTTTGCCCATTTTTTAAATTGAGTTTTGAGAATTACTTACTATTGAGTTTTGAGAATTCTTTATATATTCTGGATACAAGTCGTTTGTCAAATATGATTTGCAAGTATTTTCTTCCAGTCTGTAGTTTGCCTTTTCATTTTCTTAATAGTCTCATTCACAGAGCAAAAATTTTTAGTTTTGCTGCCAAGTTTGGGCTGCAAGTTCCAACCCACCTTCTGTGGGCTGTGGTTCCAATGTCAGTTCCTTTATCAAAGCCTTTGCAGTGCTGTTTCGATCTGTTTCGTGTGTGCCAGTCTGAAACCTGTGTGGTGGTCTCTGTTAGTTTGAATTTTAGTTTTTGGTCCTGACTAGCATCAGATCCATGCATGCACAGCCTAGGGGGAGCCCAGGAGTTCACAAACATTTTCAGGTTGCTTTCTTGAGTTCTCTTTCTTAATGACTTCTCCTGTACTTTTTTTTATTCCGTAGGGACTCATCTTTTCTTTCCTCTGGCCAGAAAACTGTGGAGTTCTTTATCCCACTCTTGTTATATACTTCCATAACAGTCTGTGCATTTGGGGCCAAGAAATGGGAGGATAGAAATGGGAAAAATTGATAGTTCCCCTTCCTCAGAGTTGGGCTCCTGCAGTCTCTCACTCCTGCCATTGCTGCGGACACAACATGATTGCTTAGGTTCTGTGGCTCAAGAGAAGAGGGAAAGAAAGACAATAAAATGGAGAGATTTCCATATTTTCTCAGTGTTAGGAGTTCACTTTCTCTTTCCTTGAACCAGAACCAGAGGAGCAGAGGGGAAAAAATGGTAAACTCACTGAGGGTTCGGTGATTTCTTGCATTCTGGTCTTCTTCCCCAATTTTCCTTCTCCTCTTTGCCTTTGAGAATTCTCAAAAGTAGTTCTCAAACCATCCAGGTTTTATAGCTGGATTAAATCTGTGAGGTCTCTGCCCTCCACAACGTGTGGCCTCTGATGTCTGTGCTCAGTTTTTTTATTTTTATTTTTTTAGTTTTATTCCTTCTAGGGGTCACCCCTGTGCCTGCGTACCTTAGTGTTCAGCCACAAATTGTTGTTTATTCAGACAAAGATTGAATTTGTGTGCAAACATCTCTAGCCAGTAAGGCTTCCACTCTCTGGCCAACAGAGCCTATGCATACACAGAGGAGACATTGGAGACCCCAGCAGAAAGAGCTGGGGTCCTGAGGTTTAAATGCATTCCTTGCCTCACACTTAGATCCATCAGCAGAGAGGAAGTTTTGTCCATCTTTATGGTTGATTTTAAGACAAAGGATTTATTGTCCTTCTTACTTCATCATGCTAGAAGACAACTCCATCTAAAGTTTTATGTCTTAAAATAAGAGATCTTATCATGATTTCCCCTTTTCAGGAGCTTTCAGTGATGCTTCAATCCAGACTCTCTAGCCTGGAGTTTTAAAAAGCCATCATAATTTGACTTCACACCCAACTTCTTCAGTTTACCTCCTGTTTATACCATATCATTCATGTTCTACATTTACTTTTCTGTCTCTGAGCTTTTTGTGAAAGATGTTCTTGCTCTCTAGAATGTCCTGCCTCTTTTGTGTCATCTCTCCAAGATCCTCTAAGGTTCAATTCAAGGCTCTTGAAAGTCTACACCTTGACTCCTCCACCCCCAGCCTAAGTTGTCTCTCTGTACTCCCTAAGTCAGAATTACCTGGCCTTCTCCTCCCCCACAGTTTCATTGCACTTTCTCTTCTGCATTGTTCAGTCTGTCTGTGTTTTTGGTTATGAGTTTCTTGAGGGCGAGGACATGTTCTATCAATGGTATTACCAATAGCATCTAGCTCAATTCTGGGCACACAGTTGGCACTCGGTGAATGTTTGAGTTAAGTTAATGGTAGTATCTTCAAGATGTGGGACTTAATTTTGTCTAGACTTTTGAATTTCTTGAATACATACTGTGAAGTGCCACTCTTTTCTGTGCTTGTTTGGCAGTTTATTTGTTTATGTGAAAAAGAATGAGGACCATGTGATTTGAATTTGAAGGGAAATTGCTGGGTAGCAATTTATAATACAATCCTGATGCTATGAACAAATAAGATATAATATAGTAGACTAAAAACTAGACTTTGAAACTTAAGATATTTCAAATTTTAACTTTAACATGTGTGACCTTACACAAGTACTGACTTCTTCAAGCTTCGTTTATTTAACTTTGAAATGTGGATACCAATTCTTTCATTTTGGTAAATAAATTATTTTATATTTTGTACTTGACACAAGTAGGTTTTCTACAACTGTTTATCTCTGTCTATCTAAACCAGTGTTATCTCTTCCTGTATACTAGCAGGAAGGAGTTCCTCCTTTTAGGAGCTTTTAGGTGGTTTTTCCTCACTCCCTTAACAGCTGTAACATGGTAGCAGCAGTAAGAAAATAGGGATTGGTAAAATGAGTCAACCTAACGAGAGTGGTGAGATCGAGTTAATTGCCCAAGATAAAGTCTGCCATAACACATTTATTTTATTTATTTATTTATTTTTTCCCCCAACGCCCCAGTAGATAGTTGTATGTCATAGTTGCACATCCTTCTAGTTGCTGTATGTAGGACGCGGCCTCAGCATGGCCGGACAATCGGTGCGTCCGTGCGCGCCCGGGATCTGAACCTCGGGATCCAAACCCGGGCCGCCAGCAGCAGAGCACACGCACTTAACCGCTAAGCCACGGGGCCGGCCCTGCCATAACACATTTAACCTGCCACTAAGGAATCTTGTTAGGAAATACAGTTGCAGAAAATCCAAATTATTTTGCTGATAGTCTAAAAAGGAAAGTTGTAGCTAAAAGTTTACCTGGTTTCATAATCAATTCAATACATGTTTTTTATTGGTTTCTCCTTATTATTTAAACAGCTTTCTGACTTTAAATGTTACATAAGTCCTCAGATTTGTATCAAATCTTAAAAGGAAGCTTCTTCATTGTGCAAATGAAGGCTAAGTACAAAACAGCCCTGTCTCCACATGTAATCGAAAACACGTATTGAGCACCTTAGGGCTGCACTGTGTTCTCTTGGGAATGTAAAGCAGCTCCTCAAGGTGCTTCTAGTCTAGGGGGGAAGACAAACAGAGAGACCATTCTCTATAACAAAGTAGAATGATATAATTGTTTCCTAAAGAAGCAGTGTTAGGAGAATGTAGGTTCAAAGTTAATACTGGGTGGGAGGGAGCTTATGGGAAGCTTCACTGAAGAGATGGCCCTTAAAATGAGCTTCATCTTCAAAGAGAATCATCTTTGAAAAAGCGGAAGAAAAGTATAGGCAAGAATTCCAGGCTGAGGCATGGACATGCTTGATGTGTTTGGGAAGTGGTGATATGATTGAACTTTACTGTGTTCAGGGATGTAAGTTTAGACAAGTAGATTGGGAATAATGTGGTACGAGGATTTTGGAATCCTGCCTGGTTTTGAATCCTTTCTCTGTCGCTTGTTTTTAGTAGCGTTTACATACTTTTGAAAATTTCTCTGAGCCTCAGTTTTGACATCTAATAGAATGGAGATAATATCTACCTTGATTCTTGTGAGAAATAATTATGTTAAGTATCTGTCACAATATTGGGCATGTAGTGAGTGTTGGCAAATAGTAGGCTTATGTTAATTTGTCCTAGATTACTGAGGGCCTTGAATGCCATCTCAACGAGTTTAGGCTCTATTCTGATGTGCTAATTGTGCTCGCGTTCTTTTTTTTTTTTTTTTTTAATCTTTGGATGGCTTGAATTTTTTTTTTTTTTCAGGAAGAGTGGCCCTGAGCTAACATCTGTTGCCAGTCTTCCTCTTTTTCTTTTCTTTTCTTTTTTTTTTTTTTTTGGAATTATTATGTATTTTTTACTACATATTTAAATTTTAGACTGGGCCAATTGAAAAATTACAAGAAGAGGAAATTAGCACAGTTACACTTTTCCCTCTCCTGAGTCCCATCTTACAGTTTTTGTTAGCTGTCTATTATCTCTTTTTCTTTTTTCTCCCCAAAGCCCCAGTACATAGTTGTATATCCTACTTGTAGGTCCTTCTGGTTCTTCTATATGGGATGCCACTTCAGCATGGCTTGATGAGTGGTGAATAAGTCCGCGCCCAGGATCCGAACTGGTGAACCCCGGGCCGCCGGAGCGGAACGTGCAAACTTACTGGCTATGCCACTGGGCCGGCCTCTCACGTTCTTGGTATATGTTAAATTATTTCATGTGAGACAAAGTACTCATTTTCATATCATTGAAATAAAGTTGTCTTTTTGAGTGAAATAACATACTGTACTAAGAACAGAGTATTTCACTTTCTCCCTCAGGTTAAAAATGTAAAACTTTTTTTGGTAGCAACTAAGAAAGATGTATTAGCCCTTTCTTTTTTTTAATGTTAAAATCTATTTTGTTATTGTGGTAAAAAAACATAAAATTTACCATCTTAACCATTTTTAAAGTGAACCAGTAGAGTAGTGTTAACTGGATGAACCTTGTTGTGCAACAGATCTCTAAAACTTTTTTGTCTGGCAAAACTGAAACTCTCTACGCACTGAACAACACCTCCTCTTTGTTCCCTCCCCCCAGCCCCTGGCAACCATTATTCTACTTCTGGTTCTAAAAGTTTGACTACTTCAGATACCTCATGTAAGTGGAATCATGCAGTATTTATCTTTTTGTGACTGGCTTATTCTAGGTGGCACAGTGTCCTCAAGGTTCATCCATGTTGTAGCATATGACAAGATTTCTTTCTTTTTTCAGGCAGAATAATATTCCATTGTACATACCACATTGTCTTTATGCATTCATTCTTCGATGGACATTTAGGTTGCTTTCAACTTTTGGCTACTGTGAATAATGCTGCAATGAACATAGGTATGCAAATATCTCTTCAAGACCCTGTTTTTAATTCTTTTGGATATATACCCAGCAGTGGAATTGCTGGGTCATATGGTAATTCTATTTTTAATTTTTTGAGGAGCTCCATGCCGTTTTCCACAGTGGCTATGCCATTTTACATTCCCACCAACTGGGCATGAGGGTTCCAATTTCTCTACATCCTCACTCACACTTGTTATTTTCTGTTTTTTTGATAGTGGCTATCCTAACGGATGTGACATGATATCTCATTGTGGTTTTGATTTGCATTTCCCTGATGATTAGTAATGTTGAACATCTTTTCACATATTAGTTGGCTATTTGTGTATCTTCTTTGGAGAATTGTCTGTACAGATCCTTCGCTAATTTTTAATTGGATTATTTGTTTTGTTGTTGTTGATTTGTAGGAGTTCTTTATATATTCTGGATATTAATCCTTTATTAGATATATGGCTTGCAAATATTTTCTGTCATTCCATAGGTTGCCTTCTCACTCTGTTGATTGTTTCCTTTTCTGTGCAGAAGTTTTTAAGTTTGACATAGTCTCATTTGTCTATTTTTGCTTTTGTTGCTTGTGCTTTTGGTGTCATATCAAGGAGATCGTTGCCAAATCCAAGGTCATGAAGTTTTTCCGCTATGTTTTCTTCTAGGAGTTGTATAGTTTGACATCTTACATTTAGGTCTTTAATCCAATATGTCCTTTTTTGAAGCGTTCTTTATATTATTGTGCGGGGAATAAGAAGTCTTGTCTTACGACTACGTCAGGAATTTGCTGTATTTAAACTTTTCTTTTTCCCTCCCTCCCTCTTTCACACCTTTTCTTCCTTCCTTACCTCCTTCTCTCCTGTATAGCTTGAAGATTATGAGCTCATTCATATTTTTGTTCTTAATTGCTGTGCTGATAGAAGAATGATAGTGAATTCATTTTCAACAACACTTTCTTGTTTGTTATTTGATTAGCAGGAAGAAGATGAGCCTTAAGTCTGAACGCCGAGGAATTCATGTGGATCAGTCGGAGCTCCTGTGCAAGAAAGGATGTGGTTACTATGGCAACCCTGCTTGGCAGGGTTTCTGCTCCAAATGCTGGAGGGAGGAGTACCACAAAGCCAGGCAGAAGCAGATTCAGGAGGATTGGGAACTGGCAGAGCGGTAAAAGGATTTACCTGGGGGTGGTTTAACAGAGATATAACTGGATACATGGTTCTGTCACTGTCAGAATACGTTTTTCTCTTCTGTTTTAAGCTATCAGCGAGTCAGCTTAATATTAAGAGAATGAATTTTTTTCCTCTTCTTCTCAGTCAACATTTAATGACTAGTTTTCAGTGATTTCTGCATTTTGTCTTTGTCTTAACTTTTAACTATTTTGTGTTTGAGGTGTGTTAGTCTTACTTGTCTAATAGAGGCAATAAGCTCCTTGGAGTAGAAGAAGGGAGATGAAATGAGGTGAAGATTAAATGAGGTAATATATATGATGTACTGGGCACATGGTTCTCATCAAGCATTGTTTTCCTCATTCTTTTAATATATGCAGCATGGCATCTGGCACAGTGATAAAAACATAATAGAAACCTGTTGATTAGTATACATAGTCCTTGCTTTATGGAAATTTAACTTTTCCTTAAAAATGGGGTTTGTTAGTCAAAAGTAGTTTGTATTATCCAGAAATATGATTATGATAAAAATTAAAAGATGGAATAGCTGGTGAGCATAGGGACTAATAAAGTGCCACAAATAATGTTAATTCTTTGCCAAAGCATCCTAGAAACTGTAAAACTTCTCAATAAAAGAAAGTCAAACTGAACTGTGACAGCTTTTGCTAGTTTTTTATATCTAAATTATATCTATATTTGTTGAGTGATTACTTTGCTAGCATCTGTGATCAACTCAGAGAATCGTAAAGTACACTCACTGCTTTCAGTGACTCCATGGTCAATCAGAGAGAAAATGTAGATGTAGAACATTAACTGTTTCCCCAGGTTTCCCACTGCAATCCTGATATTCCCAGTAGCTGATCCTATTTCACAAAGAAAGTAGAGGCCACTAGGCATGAATTCTGTTAGCTTTCTCCTTTTTCCACATCAGAATGTACTAATATCTTTATGTATGTTAACTTACGTTTTGTCTCAGAGAATGATGTCTCCCTATTCCATTCTCAGACTAACACCTCTACTTGTGATTTTGTTGCTCTTTCTTACTGCTTCCAGTTGTGTCCTCACTTAAAATTTCCTACAGCACTATTTCTCAAATTTGAACAGGGCATGAGAATCACCTGGAAAGCTTGTAAAACAGTGATTGCTGGGGGCCGGCCTCGTAGCATAGTGGTTAGGTCCAGCGCGCTCCACTTTGGTGGCCCAGGTTTGTGGGCATGGAACTACACCACTCGTCAAACCATGTTGTGGCAGCGACCCACATACAAAATAGAGGAAGACTGGCACAGATGTTAGCTCAGGGCTAATCTTCCTCAAGCTAAAAAGAGGAAGATTGGCAACAGATGTTAGCCCAGAGCGAATCTTCCTCACAAAAAACCCAAACAAAACAAAAAAAAACCAGTGATCGCTGGACCTCACCCTCAGAGTCTCTGACTTGAGTAGGTTGGAAGTGAGGCCTGAGAATTTACATTTCTAACAAATTCCTAGGTGGTACTGATGCTGCTGTCTAGGGAATCGTACTTTGAGAATAATTGTTCTATAGATGGCCTTTGAGATTTAATATAAATACTTCAAATTCAGCTGGTGCAAGGCCAAGTTCATTTCTTTTATTTATTCTAATCCCCACTTCCAACATTTCCTCCTAACCTTCCTCCTGTATCAGTTAATGACATCACTCTTTATTCAGTTGGCTAAAAAACACTGGAGTCATCTTAATTTCTCCTTCACCTCTCACACTATCTACAACTAATTGAGCAAGTTCTACTTATTCTAGCTCAGAGAAGTCTTTTGAATTTCCTCCTCTTCTATTTTCCAGGTCCTTATTTTCTCTTACTTAAGTCTATGTAATATATTCTTAATCATTGTCCCTATCTCTAGTCTCTCTGCCCCTCAAGTTGTCACACAGCTAACTGCATTATCTTTCTAAAGTACAGATCTGATAATGGTAACTTATTGGATTTACAGTCTTTTCTGGTTCCCTACCATGAAATCCAGGATTATAGACTGGGCTTGGCAGTCAAAGTTTCTTTCCACTTGGTACCTACTTGTAGGCATCATAGTTCATCATACCGTCAGTGCTCTGACCACATTGAACTTGGTCCACGACAAAAACCACATGCCTTCACGTTTGTAGTTCCCTTTTCCTAGAATGCCGTTTCACTTGGCGGAATCCTATTCATCCTTTAAGACCAGCCTAAATGTCACTCACCATTGTAAAACCTTCTTGGACTCCTCTAGCAGATTTAGTTGTTCCTTCCTATGTTCTCATAGCACTTGGATTTTACTCTCTACTATAGGAACAGTCACATTATATGGTAATTATTTACTCGCCTCTTTCTCCCTTCCTACCTTGAGCTTGTTAGGGAAAAGGACTAGACTTTATTTCTTTTATGTAACCCTAGTACAATTACTGAATGACCATGATCCATGGAGAAGGTCCCTTTTGAAGTCCGTAGTAGCATATAGGGTAGTTTCATATCAGAGACCTCAGACCTGTTGGGTGTATTTATCCTCTAGTTCTAAAAATTTTAGATCCTCTTCAATTAGTTGAGTACTAACCTCTAGATACAAGGAAAACTTGGAGAATATCTGGGTCATTCTTAATCCTTTCTTGAATTACAGACTTCAGCGGGAGGAGGAAGAGGCCTTTGCCAGCAGTCAGAGCAGCCAAGGGGCCCAATCCCTTACATTTTCCAAGTTTGAAGAAAAGAAAACCAATGAGAAGACCCGCAAGGTTACCACAGTGAAGAAATTCTTCACTGCTTCATCCAGGGTTGGATCAAAGAAGGGTAATTTTCTGATTCTCTTTTTTTCCTTCTATGCCCAAATGAGATACAGAGTAGATCCACAGTGCATATGGGCTCAGCTTTTTAATTTCTGTAAGCTTTCGGAGAATATCAACCCAGATTTGAGACTGAAATTGGGTTTGAGGGTCAGATGATATATGAAACCAAAAATCTCTTTGGTTGGAGGACATTGTGTTTTAGAGAAGCTTGTTTACTCTATAGGAGGAATAAAGATAATTGAAATAGTAGTTTTCTTTATAAAATTCATTCTTATCCAAATGGCTGTCTTTTTGGATGTTTTGGTTTTTGTGCCTTTAATTTTTGGATTCTGGTTTATTCTTCTTTGTATAGTATCTTCATTCTCCGTAACTTAATCAGAAATGATTGTTTCTAGGCCTGAAGTCATCTAAAAAAGAGATTTTCTGAGAGCTTGTGCGAGAGAGCTGTGTCTTGAGGAAATACATAGAGAACATATAGGAAAAGGCTCACTCTGGGCTTTTAGAGGAGTGAAAGTAACCCATAGTAGGTATTTTCTAGTGCATGGATTTGTATGTACTTGACCTTATTCATCCTCCTTCTTAAAACGCCATATAATCAGCAAGAGGATTGTCATTGAAGTCACACTTGTTCTACCAATGAGCAGACAAGCTTGTGGAAGTGGCCTAGCAGGAAACAAGAAAGAATGTTGTCAGGGCTCAGTCTCTGAACCTTTATGTTGGTAATCGGAGTTATACAGGAAATTTGAAATGGTGAGGGAGACTGGGAAGCAACGCTAGTGCTATCAGAAGAGCTGTTCTTTTGGACCCCCGTCTCGCCCCGGCACTCTCCAACCTGGGATGATTGTCATGAGGTTTTTGGTCTGTGTAAAGGCAGGGGAATGAATAGTAATATTGCACCTTAAGATCTTTGGTGGTCTTCAGGATTTCATGACTCTTGTTGTTTTGTTTTTATTGAAAGGAAAAGTTGCTTACAACCAAAAACACTTCTCTTTCTTTCTTTTTTATTTTTTGGTGAGGAAGATCAGCCCTGAGCTAACATCCATGCCAATCCTCCTCTTTTTGCTGAGGAAGACTGGCCCTGGGCTAACATCTGTACCTATCTTCCTCCACTTTATATGAGACACCACCACAGCATGGCCTGACAAGCGGTGCATCGGTGCGCGCCCAGGATCCGAACCCAGGTCACCAGCAGCGGAGCACGTGCACTTAACCACTACGCCACGGGGCCGGCCCCAACACTTCTCTTTAATAAATGCAAACTTTAAATAATCTTTTTGTTCACATGATTAATTTGGAATTGTTTCTTGGTTGGCTGTCACTCATAGCAGTTTTCTCTACTGCAATAAGAAGAGGAATAATCAGTACCTGCTAGCAATTAAATTAAGAATGTATTTGGCTCATGATTTATTTATCAGAAGGTAGTGTGGTAGGCTGGTTAAGAGCGTAAGCTTTGGAGTCACCCTGGTTTGAGTCACAGCTTTGCAGTTTACTATCTGTGTGACTTTAACTAAGCTAATCTCTTTAAGCCCTGTCTATTCTGAGGGACAGTAATACTTATCATAAGCATAACTTGAGGATTAAATGAGTTGATGTGTGTAAAGAGTTTAGGATAGTACTTGACACATATAATGTCTTCAATAAGTGTTAGCTATTTAAAGATATGTTGTTTTTCTGATAGAATAATCTCTGCTGGTATTGATCAAAGCCATTCATTCCTGTTTAGCTTAATTTCTGTTGCCTGCTTTGGGAAAGTCTCACTAACCTTATGAATTTATGATATATGGTGAAGTGGTATATGACAACAGATAAAATAGTAAAGAAATTATAAAACCATCAGCTCTAACTGCCTCATTTTACAAATGACAGTATGAAAGCCCATAAAGGTTAACTAATTTACCCAAGGTCATATAATGAGTTGATGTATTAGAACTCAGGTCTCCTAATTCCTGGTTCAGTTTTTTCCCATTATATCCCTTGTTATCTATATCTTTATAGATGTATAATGAGGTTTCTATTACTGAAGTGTGTAATAGTCATGCACATTTGCTGGCTGTCCTTGGCAGTTTTAGAAAAATCATGTCCTAAGAGCTTCTGACGTGCGTTATATTATAGAAAGAACATTTGTACTTTAAAAGAAACAATTCCAAATTGTTATTTTAAAAACTTTTATATGGAGTGATTCTTAACCGTTTTCCTTTTTCTTTTAGAATGATAGATTTGTACTTTAGATTTTTGATCTTTGGTTGTTTTTTGTCTATAGAAAGCATATGGGGATAAAGACCTCAAAGTATTGAAAAAAAACTGATGCATGTGTATTAGAAAAGAGGATGCTGTTGGATCTTTGTTTCACAGATTGCTTATACAACTTTGCCAGATGAACTTTGCATTTCAAACTAATTATTTGTTTGGCCTTTGTGTGTGGATAAGGTTAGCCTTTACTAAATGCAGTTTTAATTTATTGGGTCTAGACTAAAACAGACCTTTTGTGTTCTGTCTTCTTTATTTTCCTTCATTAATACATGAAGCCCTTGCTCTTGACGTTTTACTTGCTTCTGCTGGTAGCGCAAAAAAAAGCTCTTAAGCCAGGGCAGCTTGGTAGTAAACAGAACACAAATAATCTTCTAAGGGATTTGAAGAATGTTTTAACACGAGTTGGCTGCCACTCAAAGAAGGTAAATGGAGTAGCTGGACTGTACAGACTCAGAGAGTTTGCTTACAGCTGTTTAATCTCCAAAGTAAGGTTGAGTGAGCTATAGTTTACAGAGTAAAGCATAGTGGATCGGCCAAGTTGTTATACTTGCTCATACATTCAAAAATGCCCTTTTCTTTTAGAGTTCAAATAGATGTTGTCACCCAGAGTAGAATCTTGGGTACATCTTTTACAAATTAATCTAGAGGCAACGCTCCTAGGAGGAATATATATGTTTTAGAATTAAAATACCAATCTTCCCACCCAGACCTCAGATTTTAAACACTGTTCTTCACTAAAGTGAACTAGGGTTCCTTGGAGAAATGACTGATTCTGGGATTGGAGCAAGGAAAGAAGGGCCCCCCAAAGATGTTGGGAACATGTCAAAGACCCAGAAGCCAGCTTGAATGAGTTCCCACTGGCCAAGTTTGAGTATCAAAATAAATAAGGAGAATAAATGGTGTATAACTGATTGAATAAAATAATAATCTAGTAGTCCATCCAACTAATAAAATGTGTAAGTAGAAAGGGAGAAGAGAAAGCTCCTCTTTACCATAGAATGTTGACTAATAAATATAGAAGAAGTGATGGAGGTAGAAAATCACCATTTTGCAATCATCATAGTAAGAATTGATTCAGGCAGATTTCACAGTGGATGCTAAATCTGGGGTGAGGGGAGGAAGTTTCCTGAGGAACAAGTTATGAACCTGATCTCAAATTAACTCCCACAACTTATTTATTAATTAAAATAGAGAAATAGTAATTCTATAACGATGGGGGGAAATAGACATTATGTGCCCCCAGATATGGTACTTTGAGAAGAACACAACATGAATTATGTAATATTTAAGCTGAAAATTTACCCTGAATCTAGTCATGAGGAAACAGCAGAGAAACTCAAATTCAGGGGCATTCAATAAAGTAACTGACCTATGTTCTTCAAAATTGTCAGTGTCATGAAAAACAAAGGAAGGCTGGAGAACGTTTCCAGATTAAAAGAGGCTAAGTCTACATGACCACTAGTGAGTGTGTGACCCTCAGTTGGATCCTATGTAAGGAAAAAAACCCCACTTTTTTTCAATAACTATACTGTAGTTATGTAAAAGAATATCTTTGTTATTAGGAACTACTGGTATTAAGGGATAAAGAGCGTGATATATAGTCTACTGTGAAAAGATTTACAAAAAATAATACACACAGACATGTAGCAGAATGTTAAAATTTTGTGAACCTGGCTAAAGGGTATAAAGATTGTAGTAATCTTGCAACTTTTCTGTAAATTTGAAGTTATTTTTTATTTTTATGTGAGGAAGATTGGCCCCAGGCTAACATCCATGCCCATCTTCCTCTACTTTATATGGGATGCCACCACAGCATGGCTTGACCAGCGGTGCCTTGGTCCGCGCCCGGGATCCGAACCCACGAACCCCGGGCCACCGAAGCAGAGTGTGTGACCTTAACCACTACACCACTGGGCCGCCCCCCAAAGTTATTTTAAAATAAGACTTAAAAAAACTATAAAAACTATAAAACTATAATCTTCCAGCATTCAGTGCTATCCCAAGACCTAAATTTCAGATGTTAATTGAGTAGAAGCATAGTGTTAATCACATTGTTTGAAGGATCACTAGTGAATTGCTACTTTAATCATAGAGCCTCTTTGGCACTTAGGTGAAACTGAGCTAATAATTCCCCAAGTTGAATCTGGAGCTGATTTTATAATCATGCCTGTTTTTACAGTCATTTCTCAAGTACACTCTGGTTGGTTTCCTCCTCTTGTTTATTCCAAAGATTGTTATCTGGTAAAATCATCTTTTATAATATATTGAATAGAATGTATTTGGAACATGATCAGTTTCTGACTTTCATTGATAAGGACTATGAGAAATATTTTCCCTGACACCAAATATATGGTGTCTTTTATTCTCCAACACCAATTGGGTGTGTGACAATTCAGTCATGTTCTGACACTAACTACCCTGAGTCAGCGACAGACCCCACAGGTTAAGGGCTCAGTCCCACAAAACTGCCCCCACTTCAGTTGCCCTTGCCAACCTCCAGGAGTGGGGGTCCCCATACTTCTGACCAACCAGCTATAAATCGGGGGTTCCCACAACCCTCAGGTTTGATATTTTGTTGGAACAACTCACAGAACTCAGAAAAACACTTTATTTACGCTCGCTGGTTTATTATAAAGGATACAACTCAGGAACAGCCAAATGGAAGAGATGCATAGGACAACGTAGGCGAGGGGGCGCCAAGCTTCCATGCCCTCTCTGGGTGTGTGCTCCTAGCCCCTCAATGTGTTCACCAATGTAGAAGCTCCCTGAACCTCCTCATATAGGGGTTTTTATGGAAATTTCATTTCATAGGCACAAGGGATTAAATCATTGGCCACTGGTGATCAAAAATATCTGTCCCCTCTTTCCACCCTGGAAGTCAGAAGTCAGGGGTGGGGTGGGACTGAAAGTTTCAACCCTCTAATCTGAAATTTCCAACCCTCTAATCCTGTGGTTGGTTCCTCTGGTGATTAGCTCCTATCTAGATAGCCCTGAAGCTGTCTAGGGGCCCACAAGAGTCACCTCATTAGCATAAACTCAGATTTGGAAGAAAGGGGCTTGTTGTGAATTAAAAAAGACGCTTCTCTCACCCCTATAACTCTGGAAATTCCAAAGGTTTTAGGAGCTCTGTCCCAGGAACCCAGGGGCAAAGACCAAATATATATTTCTTATTGTACTACGGACTATCTGCCTTTTAGTCTGTAGTATATAACTATAGTCAGAACGACTGAAAACGTCAGAAGAACTATAATATTCTACTGAACTGCCTTATTTTGTTTGGATAATCTGAGAAATGTGGAAGGTTTTCGGTAAATTTGTTAATATTGAGATATAAAATGTGCTTTTAGTACTAGAAGTGGTGTTAGTCATCTTTACTACATGGTCATGTTCTTTTTTGATACTGACGTTTTCAGGTTGTCTTTACTCTTTCACAAGCGTTCTTCAAATACTCTTATTAGTGAAGATTTTGCTTTTACAGGTTTACTTTGTTTTTTTTTTTTTTTTTTTTTATTTCCCCCAAAGCCCCAGTAGATAGTTGTATGTCATAGTTGCACAGCCTTCTAGTTGCTGTATGTGGGACGCGGCCTCAGCATGGCCGGAGAAGCAGTGCCTCAGTGCGCGCCCGGGATCCGAACCCGGGCCACCAGCAGCGGAGCGCGCACACTTAACCGCTAAGCCACCGGGCCGGCCCCTACTTTGTATATTAAACATTTAACAAGATTTAATGTGTGATCTGCCTTGCAGACAGCCTTACATAGTAGCTGCTCAGTTGATACTCACTGATTGATTTAAATAGGAATAAATAGATGCTGTAATAATAGAAGGGACATTATGGTGTATTATTGGGGAATCAAATACACCTTGATTCTTGGGCTGGGGAATCAAACAGATCTGGATTCAAATCCCAGCTTTTCTTCTTAACTGCCTGTGTGACTTTCAGCACTTAAGTGACTTATCCTGTAACCTCACTGTATTCATGTGTAAAAGGATAATACCACCTACCTAACAAGAACAATTTTTAGTGGTTTAAAATGGTAAACATGTATTATTTCATATGTTTTCAAGAATCTAACAATTTTTAAGGATTAATGAGAATGTATAGTAAAACACAATGTCTGCCATGTAGAAAATGTCATTGAATGATAGCTATAGACATTATCATGATAATTCAAAAGCCTATGTTGTTCTGCTGGGAAGGCATTTTAAACTGAGTATTTAGATTGTGGAATGGAAAGCTTGATAATCATGGCAAACTGGCTATACTTGAAATAAAGCTTGTTTCTATATTAAAAACACAAGATTTTAAGTTGAAGAGCAAGCAGTTGCCATTTGGGTTCTAGCCAAAATGTAATGTTCCTTTCCATTTTCCCTTCTGAATATCCATTGGCAGTTCAAAACTACCTCTCACCTTCTTTCTGTGAACCAAATGCCTGAACTGTGTCTCTCTCACTTTCCACTCTCTCTTCCACTTAGCTGTTCTCTTATTAGGGGTTGATTTTAGGAAGGTCTGAGAGAAACAACCAAGTGTTGATTTTAGTAATTTGTACCAATTCATAACTAGTGAATAGAATTAATTTTGATTTACTTTTTTTTTTTTTTAAAGAGGTTTTGGGTTCATAGTAAAATTGAGAGGAAGATACAGAGATTTCCCACATACCCCTTGCCTCTACACATTCACATCCTCCCTCCTTATCAACATCCCCTACCAGAATGGTACATTTTGTGTTAAAATTGATGAACCTACATTAACACATCATTATCCAAAGTCCATAGTTTACATTAGGGTTGACTCTTGCTGTTCTATATTCTGTGGATTTGAACAAATATATAATGACATATACACCATTATAGTATCATACAGAGTATCTTCACTTACATTTTATTTTCATTTACATTCTGAAAGAGGATTTTTTTAATCAACATTACCTGTCTTTGGAGAAAAGAATTTGTTGTAAGGGGGATGGTTAGAGTTTCCCTACCCTTGACTGGCTCACAGACCTCCAGTCTCAGGGATTGGTACTCCTTTGAAGAGTCTTCAGTCCTCTCTTTGGCACACAGAGGCAATTACAGCATAGTAAAGAGCTGAGACTTTGGAGTTAAGGCACGGAGACCTGGGTTCAAATTCCAGCCTTTACCACTTAAATCACTGCAACATTATGCGTTACTTAATATCTTCAAGCCTCAGCTTCCTCATTTGTAAACATCATAAAAGTACTACCACATAGAGTTGTGAGGATTATACAAGAAAGCATTGTAAAAGCAATGAGCACGTAGTAAATGTTCACTGTATGTAAACTGTCATCATCATTATTTTATCAGATTGAATGTGTATTCTGTTTTCGTTGGTTGGAGTGTTATGTATCAGTTAGGTCAAGTTGGTTGATAGCATTGTTCAAGTACTCTGTCCTTAACTGATTTTTCTTTTTTTTTTGTTACCTGTAGTATTGACTACCAGGAGAGGAATGTTGAAATCTCTGACTAAAATTATGGATCTTTTATTTCTCTTTTGAGTTCTATCAGTTTATGCTTCATGTGTTTTCAAGCTGTGTTATTAGGTGTCTACACATTTAAGATTGCTATGTCATCTTAAAGAATTAACCCCCCTTTCCGTTATGAGATTCCCCTCTTTATCCTTGGTAATATTCCATGTTCTGATATTTACTTTTTCTGATATTGATATAGCCACTGCAGCTCTTTTTGATTGTTTGAACAATATATCCTTTTTGTTTCTTTTAGTTTTTAACATATCTGTATCTTTATATTTAAAGTGGATTTCTTATAGACAGCATATAGAGGGATCTTGTTTTTATCAAAGATGACAATCTCTGACTTTTAAGTGGACTGTTTAGACTACTTATATTTAATGAAATATTTGATTAAATGAGGCTTAAACCCACCATCTTGCTCTTTGTTTTCTATGTATGCCATCTGGATTTAGTTCTTTTTCTCCTCTTTTCCTGCCTTCTTTTTGATAGATTATTTTTTATGTTTACATCTTTATCTCCACTGTTGGCTTGTTAGCTATACCTCTTTCTTTTGTTGTATTTTTTTTTTCTTTTCCATCATAGATTTCTTTGTGAGTAGATAATGCACCATCAACATTCCTCTCTCTCTCTCTTTTTTAAATTTGTATATTCTTTCTTTCTCTCTTTCTCTCTTTCTCTCTTTCTCTCTTTCTCTCTCTCCCTTCTTCCTTCTTTTTCTTTCTTTCTTTTCTTTCTTCTTTCTTTCTTGATTGTCACTGAGCTAACATCTGTGCCAATCTTCCTCCACTTTTTCTATGTGGAACACTGCCACAGCATGGCTCAATGAGCAGTATATAGGTCCGCGGCCGGGATCCGAACCCGCGAACCCCGGGCCACCGAAGCAGAGTGCCTGAACTTAACCATGATGCCACCAGGCCAGCCCCTGTTGTATTTTTTTTTTAATGGTTGTTCTGGGGTTTACAAAATACGTGTTTAACTACTCTACCTTCAAATAATATTATACCACTTTATATATAAGAACCTCACCAACAGTATTCTTACATTTCTTCCTCTCACCCTTTGTACTATTGTTGTCCTGCATTTTACTTCTACATGATATAAATCCCACAATACATTATTATTACTTCAGCTTTAAATACTTAATTATCTTTTAAAGAGATTTTTAAATGGGAAAATGTCTTGTATATTTGCCCATGTTTGCCACTGCTGATGCTCTTTGTTTCTGGCTGGTGGGAAAATGAATTATTCCAAGCCAAGTGTGCTCTGGGGATTGTTCTGCCTACTCCTTTACCTGATCTTGGGTAGTTTCCTCACGTACATGTGCAGTATTCAGTCAGAGACTCAAGGGAACCCCTCTGCAGTCATCTGGAGTTCTTCCTGTGCAGCCCCATCCTCTCTGTATTTTGCCATGCAAATTCTAGTGACTTTGGCCTCCCTGAGCTCTAAATGCTGTTTCTCCAATTCGACAAGTCTGCTAGGCTCTGTTGAGGTGCCTCTCCCTGTGCTATTGTGTAAAAACTCTCCTTACAGTGAGTTAGGGTACTTGTAGGACGTACCGTGTTTATCCCCTTCTTTCATGGGTTGCTCTTCTGTCTGCCTGTTGTCCAGTATTTGAAGGCCATTGTTTCATATGTTTTGTCTGATTTTTCTAGTTGTGAAGGCAGTAGGGTAAATCCAATCCCTGTTATTCCATCATGACCAGGAGTGGAATTATCAGATTGAGTGAAGGACTAAATCCCAAGTATTACAGAAATTTTTATAATCGTACAGGATGTCAAATACAATTTTTGGTTTTCCATATTGGTAAAAAATGTTTCAGAAAAGATACTGCCAGTTTTTGTTTTGAGATAAATTGTACCTGATTTATTTGCTTAAAAAAATAGATGGTCCATCCAAATGGCTCAAAAATAAAAGGTATATATCCCTTACCCATCTAGTTCCCAGCCACTCCCACTATCCTTCCCTCATATTCAGACAAACTTTGTTATTAGTTTCTTGTGTATCATTCTGTGTTTTTGTTTTCATTTGTAAACACATATATCCTCATCCCACTCCCACTATTTTACATAAAAGAGAACACACTACAGATACCCTGCTTTTTTTTAATTTAGCAGTACATTTAAGAACTCTTATCAATACATAAAAAGCATACTTTTTTTACTTTAAAAGTACATAATATTCCATTTTATGAATTAAACCGTAATTTATTAGTCCCTTGGTAGTGGTTATTTATGCCATTTCTAGTCTTTTGCTCTCACAAGTAGTGCTAAAATGAGTAGCCTTATACATATTTCATTTTGTACATGTGCATTTATATCATAGAAAATGTCTGATAAATGGAATCGTTGGGTCATAGGATAAATTATTTTTAATTTTGATGATTATTAACACCAAATTGCATTCCATTGCAGTTATATAATTTTACATTCCTACCTCCATAGTGTCATAGTGCCTTTTCCCCCATATTCTCATCAACATCAAACTTCAGATTTTTGTCTAATGTTTAAAATGGCATCTCATAGTTTTAATTTGCGTATTTGTTATCATGAGTGAGATTGAGCTTATTTCCTATGTTTAAAATCCATCTATGTTTCCTTTCTGTGCACTGTTAGTATTCTTTACCCATTTTGCTATTGAACTTTTGGGTTTTTTTTTTTATATTAATAGGAGTTCTTATACATGAGGGAGAGTAGCCCTTTGTGATGTAGCTTACAAACGTTTTTTTCCAGTTTGTTGTCTGACTTCTGACTAACAGTATTTTTAGTCATACATGTAAGTGTTTTTTTTCTTTTCCTTATTTTTCCTTTTAATGTGATTGAATTCTTTTAGGGCTTCTACATTTTGAATCATAGTTAGGAAGCACCTGATAATTTAAAAGATAGGCAAATACTTGATTTGGAAAGATAACTATAAAGTGCAATTTTGTTCTGCTAACTACTTAATATTAATAGTGCAGTTTGGTCGGTGGGGATGTTTTTGCTTTAATTTGAACATAAGTCAAGCAACTAAGTACCACGTTAGTTTCATAACCAGTTATGTAATAATAAGTGAAAGCTGGAATCTTTAGTTTGCCATAGTTAATAGTATATTCTTTTAGGTAATCTATATGTTTGTCTCACTTGAATAAACTCGTCACTCTAATAGGAATAATGCTTTTATTATCTTAAAACTTTATTGCAACTTCATCATTAAAATGTATATCTCAGGTACTAACGTTCAAAAAATAAGATTATAAGAAATTATTCTGAGAAAGCATGTAATAGGTTGACTTTGATACCTTCAAAAGATACATTTTCTTCTTAATTATCTTCCTTTTTGTATATGAAAGGGAATCATGGGGGTATGAGGTACTTGAATTCCTTACAAGTATGGAATTAGAGAGCAGAGTTCAAAATCAGGAGACAGAATGTGATCAGAGTCCAAGTGCTACTTCATGCTTTCTGAGAGCACCTACTCTACTATAGCAACCTTATCTCTGTTCTGTAAAGGTCCCATTTTCCTTTCAGTGTATTTATTTGAAGAGAGGAAAGAGCTGTGTGGCCAACTGATTGGACAGTGTTTTATTTGCTTCCCTTGCCTCTTTGCTGGTATGCTCTGTCATGGTCATTTGCTACTTTGAATGTGTTCTTTCACTTTGAGCAGTATGACTTGAAAACTGAATGGTGGGTAAAGAATTGTTAGACTCCACATAAATAAAGTAGCCTTTGCCTTTTTGGCAAGTAAAAAGGATTTGAAAAGGTTGTCTAATGTTTGTCTCTAGCATTTTTCTGCTTCTACTGATTGTTGCTTACTTATTGACTGGTTTTGTAAACTCATACAATCTTTGAGAAAGTTGTTCAAGATAGTGGTGCCATTTCAGTATTAACAATTAACTATATAGATCAAAACATGGTATAGTTCGGCTAAGAAAATACTAGTAGAGTGATTTTTATTTGAATAGGAGTCTCTTTTAGATCATATAGTTTTATCTACGTGTACTTCCTACTCATAAAGTAGATCTAGCTTACTTTAAGGAAAGTTGTCCAAATATTTAAACATAAAATAAATTCAAGTTTAACTTTGATTAAGCATAATTTAAGTAATCTTAAGTTAGATACTTAAAGTAATTCCATGCATGGATCTTCTATGTAATGAAACTTATTATGTTTAATTTTCCCAGCAGAAATTCAGGAAGCAAAAGCTCCCAGTCCTTCCATAAACCGGCAAACCAGCATTGAAACGGATAGAGTGTCTAAAGAGTTCATAGAATTTCTCAAGACCTTCCACAAGACAGGCCAAGAAATCTATAAGCAGACCAAGCTGTTTTTGGAAGCAATGCATTACAAAAGGGTAGGTTGAGAATAATCACTTAGAAAATAGAGTTTTGGTTTTAGGAAGGGTCTTAGAGATAATCTAGTGCAACGTTGTTATTTTACACCTGAGAAAATCAAGACCCAGAGATGTTAAGTTACTTACCTGAGAATGTCACTGATCCACGTTAAAACCCAACTTCCAGGCTAGTACTTTTCCACTGCAACTCAATGTGTTCAGATCATCTTTGCGTGGAAAGTCTGACATCGAAGCCACTTGTGTTGTGTACTTTAGTAACAAACCTTCCTAACTTGTCACCTTGTAAATAGTATAAACTGCCAAGAGAGCCGTAGTATACCTTCAACTCTAACTAATAATTGTTAGACCAGTAACAATCATTTTAGGGTTTTGTTCTATATTTTGATTTTTAAAATTCCTATCTTTGCTCAGATAGAGAAGGGAAAGCTAGAATTTAGACCTTGAAAGAGACCTTAGCAACTCTCTGGTTTGGGTCCCTTTATTTTATAGATGGGGAAGTTGAGAGCCAGAGAGGATATGTAACTTTTCCAAGATTACACAGCTAGATTCTGCCAGTGTCAGAGCTATAATTTGTGACTTCCACGTATGTGTTTTTAACCTGTAATTTCCAACCCATAATTTCAATTGCAATAATTCATAAGTCTACCCATAAAGGGGCTCATTTTATAAATAGTGATTAATTTGTTTGTAACATTCTTCACTCATTGAACTCAGAATTGGCTCTAAAAGTCCTTTCTATGAAGTGAGGAAGTCTTAGAGAGAAAGGAAAAGGGAATTAGAAAAACATCAAGGTGATTAACTGCCTAGCTATATTCCAGCTGTGGTCAGAGATCACTAGGCTAATAAGCAATTGACTTCTGCCAAAATGTTTTGTTAATATTGAATTCAGTTAGTAAAGGAGAAAAGAAGCTTGCTTTCTTGTTTTTTTGATGTGCAATTACACTGAGAATAAGTAAGTAGCCCTCTTTTTTTTCCTCAAAGTATTTGTAAGCAAATAGTGACATTTAGAGTTAAAGCAAGAAAAATATCATTGAAGTTTTGAGTTAGAAGCAATGACAGACTTCTTCAATATGGAAAAATTCGGAGTTTGTGTGATATACAACTTTTATTTTTTATCAGAAATAAAAACTAAAGTGTAGTAGTTATGTATTCTTTAGCCCATATGAAATGTTTACAGGATATCTATACTATATTGGCATATATACTATAATACATATGGCAAATACACCTGTATAATACTATATTTTAGAAAACTGCTCAACTCAGATTTGTTCGTTTTTCTTTTGCTCAGAAGTTTAAATGTGCCATTGTTCTGTATTAATTTAGTAGATTTTAAATCAATACACTAAAGTAAAGAGGTAATTAACTGGTGCAGATAACACCATGCCTAACACCTGTTTTCTATGCATTACTAACTGATATCAGAGATCTGGATATGGCCTCAGATTCCTCCCGTTTTAAGAGCCATTGTGCAACCTATTTTCCTTTTCTACACTAGCACTAAGTGTTTCATGGTTAAGTGGCCAAGTCCCATGTACGTATGTTCAGCATCTAGCATGATGCCTGGCACATACCTTCATTTCATTGGTGACTATAAACATCCCTGAATCTGTGGCCACACTTATTGAAGCTCTTACCTGGGGAAGCCCTTCTTGCCTTAGGCTGCAAATTAGAGTCCTTCCAAATAAATAAAACAGTTTTCATACCTGAACAAACCAACCTTACCTAACTAGCTTCAGATCACTTAATCATATAACTTTCTTGAGAGAATTTGAGTACAACTTGGGATAGCTCCTGTGAGGTAATGAAGTGTGTCATAGTGAGAATAACCAACTAAACTTTCTAGTTATCTTATTCTAATGACCTACTGAATATGAACATTAATTCTTATCTTTTTGAAACTGCCCCGTTGACATTGCCATTAACTCATAATTCTTCCCTCTGCGTCCCACAGTATTATTCTTCCCGAATTGGGAAGAGTTCTAGGTCTAGAACAATGTGCCATTCTTGCCCACATCTTTTTCCACTTCATTCCTTTTTTCTTCAGTCTTAGTGTATGCCAGTTGTGAGCAACCTTTTCCACATGTAGGTCAAGTCTAGAAAATTAAATATTTTCAGAATTGCATTAAAAAATTTTCAGCCATTTTATCTTTATCAGGAAACACTTTATCTGCACTGAGACTCTTTTTTTTTTAATTTCCTCATCCCAAAAGGGTATTTCTTTTGGCTAAAATTTCATTCAGCACCTACGTAATTCACACACACTGCAGTATTGCAATGTAATGCTTTACTGTGCAACAAGTATTGTTTGCTAAGACTCTTCTGAAGCTGGATTATTTTGCCGTTTTTTAGAAATTAATCTTATTGGCTACTTAATATTAAAATATGTAATGTCTTATAGTCCCTTTTCATATTCTTTTTTTTTTATAATTTTATTTATTTATTTTCCCCCAAAGCCCCAGTCATATGTCATAGCTGCACATCCTTCTAGTTGCTGTATGTGGGACACAGCCTCAGCATGGCTGGAGAAGCAGTGCATCGGTGCGTGCCCGGGATCCGAACCCGGGCCACCAGTAGCAGAGCGTGCACACTTAACTGCTAAGCCACAGGGCCAGCCCCCTTTTCATATTCTTTAAGAGATATTTTACAAACAAGACAGGCAGCCAAATCATTAATACAAAATCCATTTATATTGAACATACAATTGTTATCAGCTACTTTTCTCTTCTTAGAAGTCACTATAGCAAGAATTTAAATTTTATTGAGAAAATGGCTGGGGGTAGAAGGGGGACAGTATACGTAGAAGAAGCTAAGAAGAATTTACAAGGTTTAGTTTTTTAAACTGCTTGTCATTACAAAATAACTAGAATTTAAGAATCCCACAGTGAGGGCTGGCCCCGTGGCCTAGTGGTTAAGTTCGGCACACTCCACATTGGCTGCCGAGGTTTGGTTCCTGGGCGTGGACCTACACCACTCGTTAGCCATGCTGTGGCAGCGACCCACATACAAAATAGAGGAAGATTGGCACAATGTTAGCTCAGGGCGAATCTTCCTCAAGCAAAAAGAGAAAGATTGGCAACAGATGTTAGCTCAGGGCGAATCTTCCTCAGCAAAAAAAAAACAAAAACAAAAAAACAAACGAATCTCTCTGTAAGAACCAAACTTCAGATAGGTCTAAGAGTGGCCACAGATTCAGGGATTTATATGGTCACCAATGAAATGAAGGATGTATAGATTTCTTTTGTCATTTGGACAGAGCTTTATGTGCCCAGGGTAATTTTAAAGCATCATATAGACCCAACAAGATGTTAACCTTTCCCATCATAACTAGAAAACCATATTTTCTAACTTAATGAGATTCCTGACTTGGTGAAGAATTTTTCTCCACAAATTTATTAATGTGAATACATTTTCAAAACAGACAGACTGCAGTTAAATCAAAGTAAATAAGACTCCTAGAGAAACTCTTTTGCTGCCCAAACTATTTAAATCTGCCCTTGCTAGTATTGAGAAATCCCTTAGATATATTTCCTTCTATTCTGAAAGTGTAACCTGCCCTATTTTTAAAAGTGTAGCCTGCCAGTGGTGCAAGCAGTTAAGTGCACGTGCTCTGCTGCGGTGGCCCGGGGTTCACCAGTTTGGATCCCGGGCGTGCACCAACGCACTGCTTGGCAAGCCATGCTGTGGCGGCGTCCCATATAAAGTGGAGGAAGATGGCACAGATGTTAGCCCAGGGCCAGTCTTCCTCAGCAAAAAAAGAGAAGGATTGGCAGTTGTTAGCACAGGGCTGATCTCCTCACCAAAGGAAAAAAAAAAGTGTAGCCTCTGTAACCCTCTACTTCCTCAAAATACAGAACCTTTAATTTATTAGATATTGCATTAAAGCTTTTTAATAAATGAATTTTCTGAGTTTCTCAATGCAGTTGTTTTTTTTTTGGTGAGGACAATTAGCCCTGAGCTAACATCTGTTGCTGATCCTCCTCTTTTTTGCTGAAGAAGGTTGGCCCTGGGCTAACACCTGTGCCCATCTTCCTCTATTTTGTATATGGGATGCCACCACAGCATGGCTTGATAAGTGGTGCATAGGTCCACGTCAGGGATCTGACCTATTAACCCCAGACTGCGGGAGCAGAGCGCGTGAACTTAACCACTATACCCCGGGGCTGGCCCCCTCAATGCAGTTTTTAAAACAAGATTCCTTTATTAGCAGCCGTTCAAATATACTCTTTTTCCTTACTAAGGAAGCAGTCAAGGACAACATAAGACCTTTGCTACTTTCATTGTTCTTTTCCCAGCCATTCATTCTGTTAAAATCTGTTATTGATTATATTATGTAAACTTAAAATTTTCCTGATAATAATTTTCCTGAAAAACTGTTTTTCTAAACCTGAACGAAGAGAAAAAAATATTATATATGCTATATAGTTTAAAACAAAGCTATATCTTCATTTACCTTCTCTTCCCCAGAATAAATAGAAAGATAGGTGTCCCTCCTATACCTTAAAATGACTTCACTGTTCTAAAACATGTGTGTATACAAGGAGTAGTTTCTCTGCTATGTAATTACTGCTAGGAGAGCAGAAATACATATCCAAAACAAAGAAACTTTAATCAACAAAATAGACTTTAATTATGGTAAGAAAATTTGGGGGTGGAGAGGAAGTAACCCAGGACCCAATTTTAAAATTAGAAGCAGCAAAGATGAGAAGTGAGGCAACAAGACAATAAGAAAACATCTGAGCTGATGGAATCTACACATCATAAGAAACAAAAGTAGATGAAAGATTGAGTTGATAACTATGTTGAAAGTGATGAATGAATAAGAATAATCAAGAACATGTCCTAGAAGAATACAGTGATACGTGAGGGAAAACTTAAAACATTATTGACGGGCAGCCATGGTGGCTCAGTGAGCGAGGCCGGCACAGTGCAGTCTCCCAGCTTTGGCATTTTCTCTCAGGACCTCTCCTGTTGTGCACTGCTACGAACAAATGAACAGTGGCCAGAATGGAAGAGGACACGAGTCAAAATGGAGCAGAAGAGAGAGACTCCCACGACAGAGAAGAAACTCAGGGACGAGAACGTCAAGTTAGAAGAGCAACTAAAAGAGACTGGAAAAATAAAAGCGAGGTTTGGCGGATACTGAGAACTTGTGGCAGAGGAGCCAAAAATGGTGGAGGTGGCAAAATTATATTTTAGGTATTTAGGGCTTTTGCAAAGACTTGTTAGAGGTTGCAGACATTTTGAAGAAGGCAACACGATGTTCAAAAAAGTTCCAAAAGTTTCCAACATGTTCCAAAAGAGGAAATTAAAGACGATAACCCTACCTGAAGAACCTCTATGAGGGCATCATAATGACTGAAGTCCACATTCAGAAGGTGTTCGTGAAACACAGCCTACCCAAGTTGAGCCAGTTATGGTTCAAACTGAGCCAAATTTAATTCTTACAGGTGTGAGACGTTGTTCCACATGCTGGTTGAAGGGAAAGAGCCAGGCACAGTGGTGCTAGTTAACAAGTTGGGGTATAGACTGCACAGGCACACCCCAAGACCCACCCTGGTGGGTGTCGTGAGAGAAATTTAGCTGCCTCTTGAAGAGCTTTCTTTTTGTAACTAGCTGCTATAACTCTTGGGAGGCTGGTTCACTCTTCTCATCTGTGAATACTCTTGACCTTTTCCCAACCATTGTTGGAAAGCTCAAGTAACCAGTGGCTAAACACACAACTACACAGTTGCATTAATAAAATCTAATTTGGGAGTCTGTTCATTGATTTTTAGAACTACATGTTTAGTAGTTTCACATACTTACAGAAGAAGCCAACAGGACACCACTGGACCTCTAGAGTATCATGCATAACACTATATCTGCTCAAACTCTGATGACATCAAAGTATTTTAAATGAACATGATGTCTTCGGGAATTCTGCTGTTTGACTACCTGGCTGCACCCCACTGCACTGTATTTTTTTCTGCATCTCACTGTAGCATGCAAGTTACTAGAATACTTAGCCCACTACACACTTCCTTCAGTGAAGGGAAGGCAAGAGTTTAAACATTTTTCTTGCTAAAAAAATTTTATGATGACCTTTGTGAAGAACATAGGTGAGTTTATTTGTAATTAGTAACTACCCAGCTGCTAAAAATGATCAACTACTGGCTTTTCCTTAGAGATGTGAAATGAACATAAGTACCTTAACAGTTCTCACCACGTTTATTTTGCCAGTAATTGAATTTGACAAAAATCAATTACTTTTGCCCTGTTTTGTTCCTCTAAATGTAGAAATGTTTAAATCTATATTCAAATAGCTACTAATGACTTCCTGGTATCTTCCCTGGTGAGATGGACTATCTCAAAATATGAGGACTGCATGCTTGCTATACTTTAAATATTAGTGTTTACTTTTTTAATTTTATTGAAGAAGATTAAAACCCTAATATGTTTATTTTCCTAAAAAAAATTATTGAAGGCAGCAGAAACTGGCAATACAGAAAATATGGACATAAAAGCTAAAACCTTAATGAATCAAACAGTTAACTACACTACAAAGGAAACTTAATGAACTTGGAAAATAGATCATGGAGATCCGGTTTCTAAAGATAGGAGTTCCACATGAAATACACAGAAAACATAATTTAAAAAATAGTCGAATAAAGATTTTTAAAACGGGGGGTGGAAAAAAAAAAGACTTTAGCCAGACAATGAAGAAAGTATACAGAGAACCTCTCAGTATTAATATTCAAAGGAATACACCCACTTGTCAAACTTTTAAACTACAAAGAAAAATTTTTTAAGAAAAAAATAACTTTACACAGACATAGGAAACATGATTCCAGGCAATGGTTAGAGAATACTTAAGGAAAAGAGTTCATTTACACTGCTAGACTCTGTTTTTTCTTAGAAAACTATGAAAAAAACTTTTGGAATTTTGTAGAACCTAAAAGAACTTACCAACACAAACCTGCTATCATTTAGCTCCTTTGGCAAGAACTGTGAAGGATCTGAGATTTACCCTATTTTCAGGTTAATAAGTTAGCCTGCCATAGTTTCATGGATACTGGCAGAAGACATGAATCTTCTGGGTCAGAAAAAAAGGCCAGTTTCTTAACAGCAGTAGCAGTAGCCAGAGTGTTATCAGCATTTGCGCCAGTTTCCTGAGTATCAGTTCCCACAGAGCAATGCAGAAAAGACTAGGTAATACCTGTGCATGCAATGAGTTACATTAGAGGAGAGGATCTTTTGTAATGCGCCCTGAGCTTGCCTGACCTTTGCCCCGGAGGGATACCCTATTATATTGGACAGTAAAGAATTTACCCTTTACACTTGAGGGAGGCGCTGTCTGTCTTCCAAGTCTGTTTGCTATACAGCTATCCTTGAAAAGAGTGCAGAACAAAGGCAGTCAGTGCCTCTTCTCACAAGATTTGTAGAAATATAAGAGATCCATGTAGAATTGTCTCCCAGCATCTTTACAGTATTACAAAGGGAGGAAAAATAATAAATGTCCACAGTGATTCCTTCTTCCATTCCACTACTATTGAGCACTAGTCCTATGCCTAGCTCTGTTGTAGGCACTGAGGATATGGTGGAGAACAGTGCCCTCGTGGAGCTGACATTTTAGTGGAGGAAATAGACAACAAACCAATTTATAATTGAACATAGTGGTAAGTCCTACAAAGAATCTAAAGCAAGATAAGAGGACAGAGTGGCAGGGGAGTTGTATTTTACATTATGAAATAAACACTGATGATGTGTAAATCTGTGCAGTATAAATAGAAATACAAAGAATTTTCTGAATTGTAACATAAATTACAGTGATTTTGTGGAGCTGGGGAAGGAATAGGTGATCCATTGCCACCAGTAAAACAGTCCATTTAGGTTTTTAAAAGGAGGTTCAGTGTTTCTAGTTAGAAGTGAGTATTAATAATAATCATAAGAATGAATGTAGTTTGTTCTAAGTTAAGAGTTAAGATTTGGTGCGAGTCTTGGTAACCATGTCTAAGCTACCTAAGTAAATAAAAAGAATAGATAATCCATTGTAGAAAGTCTATAATTAAAAGAATAACAAGTAAAATTATAGCTTCATAAAGGAAAATTAAAATATTACCGTTAAAATGTTAAGTAAGGTCCTCCATATTAAAAATAAAATTAGATTTATAGGTTTAATAGTAAAAAAAAAAAAAACTCCTGTCATAAATTTCATACTGATAGTTCATCTTTTGTTTATTTAAACCCATTCTGCTTATTGGAAGAATTTGAGATTTACAAAATGATTTAAAATAAGAATAAGAGGACAAAGGGATAATTTGATGATATTTAGAATTTATAAACATGTCCTTATGGACATGTTCTGCATGTAGCTGCTGCTTATAACTACCCACATGAAAATCCAAGCATAATATTAAGACCAGACCTGAAAATTGTCCATGGATATGTTTGTCTGGTGATCTAATTTAGTACAAAGATGAAGCTTAGAGAATTTACAGTATAAATTTTTTTGATCAATTCAGAGATTAGGACTAGATAGGAAACACAAGATCAAAGTCTTATTAGGAATTGGCGTTCGAGAAAGGAAAGCCTTGTATTTGACTTACTGAGCCTGGTCATATAGAGACCCACCCTACCTCCTCATAGAGGAGCAGCAAGAGTATGGTGAGTAGGATCAGGACTTTTCTCATAGAGTAGCTATGAATCTACTTGTGTTCACACCACAGAGCATGAAGGAGACAGCCTTTCTCATGAGCATCACTAGAAATCTCTCATGACTACCATCTCATGCAGATATTTCATATGAAACAGCAATACTTGCTGCTGCTACTGCCTTACCTGTTTAGAGATGATCGTTAAAGATAGATGGAATAAGAGAGAAGTGAGAGATTTACTATATACCCCATAACACTTTGTCCTTCTGGCTTATAATTATCATAGAATATTATAAATATTTATTTGCATGTAGTCTTCCCATTTAAGCTGAATGCCCTCTGAGCATTTATTAATCTTTTTATATTATTGTCTGGTACAGTAGCTGACAATTCTACTAATCATGTGAAGTGTTTTTAGAATGGATAGAAATATAATTTTCAGGAAATTTGGGAAAAATAATCTTATCAGGAAAATCCAAAGGAAAACAGAATACTAATAGAGGTATAAATTGAGCAACATGGTGAGATAAATCCACAAAATTCAGTTACAAAATGACATACCGGTGGTAAAAAGCTAAAAAGCCTAGCACATTTTTTAAACATAGCATTTTTTAAAAACAATAGAGTAAATAACATTAAATATTAATCGCAGTCTAATATAGAAAGTTAGAGATTCATTCAAAGAATTAAAAGACTTTTGAGGATTATATCTTGGATCTAGCTGAGGAAAATAAAAAGATAAATTTACAAATACTTTGCAGATCCACATGAACACTTAAAATATCATTTAGATACATTGTTTATTCTGGAAAAACAAGGAGGCAGGTATACCACATAATCTTTTTGAGTGGTGGGGGAAATAAGGATTTGGGAGGAGAGGTTTCTAAATCTAGCAGACTTCAAAATATACTCTAAAACGAAAGTTTTCACAAGTGGATGTGATTTTGATAAAAATATATATATATATAACAGTGAAATAAACAAGGGATTCTAGACATAGATTTAGTTTCTCAGGAGCAAATTATATGATAACTGGAAAACAAAGGGAAACCGGGCTTCTTTTTACTAATTGCTGCTGAAAAAGACGGGGAAGTTTGTGTAACAGATTATTTAAGGTCTGTGTTTCATACTATGCACCTGATATTCCAGCCAAATAAACAGCTAAACATGAAAAAACTTAGAAGAAAGTAGATTAGGATATTTATTTCACCTGTGGAGAGGAGCTAACATTGAACTGTTGAAGAATTGTTCTTAATGATCTGGTAAAAGGTTTAATGGTATTAACTTTTTAAACATCTGTGCAATGAAAAATTAAAGTCAGGTAAAATGGAAGGAAACGGTGGGCAATTGTGGTGAATATAAATAAAAGCTTAACATTACGAAATGTATAAAGTTTACTAAGGGTAGTATCTAGTTCTTACTAGACAAGGAATCAATTTCAATTCAACCAAATGGCTCTTATGTAAATAACTAATTAAGACAGTAATGAGTTGCAGTCTGTGTGGTCACAGAGTGTTGTAAGTGCTGTGAGGTGACTACAAGATTATTTTGACTAAGGGAATGAAGAACAACTTGTTAGAGGAGGTAAGATGTGAACTGAGTCTTAAAGGAGATGCTATGGGGACTTCCTTGGACAGCTGTTGGAGGGTTGGAGAGGAGTAAAGCTAATCTGGCTAGAGACAATAATTTCAGTGTTAGAGAGATGGGAAAACTAAAAGCAGATACTTAGAACAATAGGTAACCTGACAGAGTAAGTGGGAAGCAGGATGGACTATTTGGGCTGAGTGTGCTCTTCAGTATCCATCTGATGGATAGTCATTGGAGGTTTGAGACCCAGCGTGATCAGATCATAATCTAAGATGATCAGTTAGACTGTGGTGTGTAAGATGGATGGAAAAGTGAGGAAGATCAAAGGTGGGGGGAGCAGCTAAACTCCAGGTGAGAGGTAACAAGGGCCCAAACCAAGAAAGGATCAACAGGAGAGACATTGTAAAGGCAGAGAGGCAAGGTGTGGTCACTGCCCCTGACCCCAAGGCATCTTTTCTGAACTAAGCCAGAACGTCAGGGTCTGTATGCTTCACTGGGGTTCTGTGAGCCAGTGGTGTTTGTTGTCATTGGCCTGTGCAGAGGCAGTCTATGAGAAACAGTCCTATGGAATTTGTCCTGGACTATATTCATGCCCTTCTACAGTGACAGCTTTACGAGAATGCTTGGGAGAAATTTCTGATTTTGGTGTCAGAATTTCACCTGAAGAATTAATTTGCTTTTATATTTTGGACACTCAGTTATGCAACTCTTTTCATCTTAGTGATGATTGCTAGAAAGTTTGGTTAGAGACAAATTTATGGGCTGACTCTTGACTAACTTCCATATCTTCAAGGAGTACATTTTTGTGTTCTCATTCCTGCCTCTACTTTCTTTTTCTCTCCATGTTTTGTTTTTCGTTTTTATCACCTTCTAGTTTATTGTGCTGAACTGTGTTTTTCTTTTATATAGACTTCAAATATTCTTTGGAAGAAAGTAGGAAATAAATATATGTAATTACACCTATAAAATCAGTAAAACCAAATAAAAATTATAAAGCCCAGCCTTTTAGGGGCCGTGGAGAAATAAGCACGTATGCATGGCTAGTGACTGTACAGTGGGGTTTCTGAGGATCGTACCTAGCAATAGATTCTTAGAGATACTTAGAGCTACGGTCTAAGTTGTTCGTACTTATTACTGTTAATGTTACTTTTGAAAATATATCACAAAGAACCCAAAAGAAATAGTCTTCACACAACTGTTTCTAGCTGCAATACATAATAGTGAGACAAGGGAAGGAACTCAAATGCACAGTGGAGGAGGATGGTTAAATAAACCAGTTAATATAATGGAATGTTAGAAAGCCATCAAAAATAGTTAAATGGATTAGATAAATAGAAATGTACATAAATGTGTAAATTATGAAAATATGCATTATACCCATGTAGGAATATGTATATACAGAAAAAGGAAATAAGAGGTCATGGGATGTTGTAAATAATATTAATGGATATGTTTTTCTCCCCTGCAGAGTAAATATAGTTTATAAGTACTTTCGAGATTAGTACCAATTTAAGGAGTGGGTTTTGGAAACTTTGTGAAATTTAGAGCTTTACTCATGGTCTTTCTTCAGCTACCAAGCAGCCTCTTTGTCTCTTTGTTTCAGGATTTAAGCATTGAGGAACAGTCAGAGTGTACTCAGGATTTTTATCAGAATGTGGCTGAAAAAATGCAGACTCGTGGAAAAGGTAATACTTTGTTAGCCAGCCATTGAGGGATTGCTGGTGGTTGCACAGGCCTGACTGCTGAGTCTCTTAGCAGTTCCTCTCCTTCCCTGAGGCCTGGCTGGTTTGCCCACTCTGTCCTGTAACTACTACACTGACATTCTGGTAGCTAGTCTGATACTTAACAGTGCCTTTGAATACCACCATGTATATCGTTCCAAGATCATCAGAGCAGTTGGATAATTTATTGAGCAATGTTTAATAACTTCATTGGGGGAGGGGCAGAGTCAATTAAAATCCCTTGGGAGGGTTCTAAGTGAAACCCCCATCTTGGAATTACCATCTTAGTGAGTCATTGTTCGTGATTATATATTCCTCACGTGGGTTGATGCTGGAAAAAAAATTGAGAACCACTGCCTTAGCGCTTTAGGTTTTTAGGGATTCTTGAAATTGATTTCCATTGATGTTGGATTTTAGTATGTACTTAGCATACATGTATATCTGAGAAATCTGCCCCATATATATATACCTCAGAGAGATCTCTAAGGTTTTATAATAAACCACAGAAAAATGAAAGAGTGAGTTTTGCCAGCATTCATCAGTCTTGGGAATTTCAAGTGCTTTTCTAATTGTAGCAATAGGGAGCGACCCATGCTGAGGTCTTTCCACTTGGCCAGCTGTATATACCTGTTAGGTCCTGCCAAAACAGCTTAAGTTAGAAGTGGGGATTCTGTAAAAGGCAGTCCCAAAAGTTGAGGTACTTTTTAAAAGAATATTTTTTTATTTTTTATTTATTTATTTTTTTGTGAGGAAGATCAGCCCTGTGCTAACATCTGCCAATCCTCTTTTTTTTTTTCCGCTGAGGAAGACTGGCCCTGGGCTAACATCCGTGCCCATCTTCCTCCACTTTATATGGGACACCGCCACAGCATGGCTTGCCAACCAGTGCGTCAGTGCGCGCCTGGGATCCGAACCAGCGAATCCCGGGCCGCCACAGCGGAGCGCACGCACTTAACCACTTGTGCCACCGGGCCGGCCCCCAAAAGAGTATTTTTTTAATGTAACATCTTATACTTTTGGTTCTGGGTGTGTTAAATGTCTTTCTAGTAAATTAGTCTTCTGCCATGTAGAAAGTACTATGAAAAACATACTCTTAATTTTAAATGTCCATCCTTCTCTTGAGCTTTTGTATCTATTTGGATATTTCAGTGCCTCCAGAAAGAGTTGAGAAGATAATGGATCAGATTGAAAAGTACATCATGACTCGTCTCTATAAATATGTGTTCTGTCCAGAAACTACTGATGATGAGAAGAAAGATCTTGCTATTCAAAAGAGGATCAGGTAGTTGATTGTTTTGCTTTATCTTGTTGTATTTACTACTACTATTAGAAGAACACATTGTGGGAAAACAAGGGCACTTGAGTTTCAAACCTTGAGAGCAAGTAGTGGTGGTAAGGTACCTGCCATCCTTAGCAGATAAGCTTCTTTGTGGTGTCAGAAAGAAAAGGAATATGGTAAATTGACAGAAAGAAAGGGCTCAAGTCACTATCTTGCTTATCTATCTGACTCCAAGTAGCTTTAGATAAGAACCATGTTTGGTATTTGAGATTGTTTCGGATCTCCAAAATTTCCAAGGAGCAGGAGGAAATTTCATTATTTTTCTCATTTCATTATACTATCTTGTCAGACAGGAGGCTGTGACTATCCATATCAAGGCAATGGGTATCATTTTTCCTCACTACTACCAGGGGTGCTCATTATTCAACCATTCCTTCAATCGCATCTTTCCACTAGCACTGGCTTGATAACACTTTGCAAAGCACCCAGTCTTCCATAGCCAGTAGAGTGAGCCCCAGTGCTCTGCATTTCAGTGGCAGCAAAACGCTTTCGAAACAGGCCATCTAAATGTGGGAACAGGGCCAAGACTGAGTGTGATGAGCTGTTTCTGGAATGAAGTGTTCCTAGGAATCCCAAATGGGGTTCCCAGACAACAGGGCTGGTGATTGGTAGACCTGTACTTGATGGTGTTACCCCAGAAGTGAGGAGTGGATGTTGGGAAGATGGAAAATAGGCTTTGGACTGAGAAGCAAGGTGAGAGCATTAGTCAAGCAAGTGGGGAAGCTCAGCAGCAGAGTCTCTGGAGTGAAGTTATGATGTGACCAGGAAACTCAATGATACAGGCTGAGGTGACACGTGCTCGTTGGCCTCTTACACAGGCTCTGGTGTGCCTTGGAAGTTGAGGTCAGCCTAAAAGGACATTAATGGTGGTGAACAGCGAAGACAGGGAGCAACAGATTCTTCTCAAATCTTCATTCTCAAATATCAAGTGTTCAGTCTTAGTATAATCTCATTTCAACTGGTAAAATTGTCTTCTGCTTTTCTTTTAATAAATGTAGAAGAGAAGCCTCGTTTTAGGATTCTGGTTACTTCGGCACATCAGCTGAGCTCCTAATATGTGCAGGGGTGATGTGCTTGGGCCTAGGATTGCCTGATTAGTCAGTGGTGCCCCATATTTTCCCTTAACTGAAGGAAATGACAAGGTAAATGACTACAGTCCATTCTTGGAACTCTTTTTTACTGTCTTTCTCTCTTTGTAGAGCCCTGCACTGGGTTACACCTCAGATGCTTTGTGTCCCTGTTAATGAAGAAATTCCAGAAGTGTCTGATATGGTGGTGAAAGCAATTACAGGTTGGTGAAATGGAAAGTTTTTATATTTGGATCTTTTTCCCTTGAAGTTCACATTTTGCTTTATAAATCCATACTTATTTCAGTGAGCAAAAAGATGGTAAAGTATTTCTAAAATGCAGACTGCCAAAGATATATTGGAATGTGATAAAAGTGATTTGCAAGAGTGTTAGTTTTATGAATTTGAAGCATTCAGATTAGCAGGTCAGCTAATTTTCTCCTTCACTTTCCATGACCAGGGTCTCTTATTTCTTGGTCATTGAACTAAACTAAGGTCAGATACAGCTAGGGCAAATTTCTTAAAACTCAGTTGCATTTATGTATTCAAAATAATTTTAGAGGGAGGGAGGGAATTGGTGAGGCAAGGTAATCCCCAGGCTAAAGTTACATATTAAAATGATGCCTCTAATTGGTTGTTAATCAGAGATGTGCTTTGAATTATTTTTCTGGTTTGTTCAAGAAGTAAATAAAGTGCTCTAGGTTGATGTGGCTCTGCCATTCTGGACAGGTCCAGGCACCTAATGAGGTTTCTGTTTCTTATTCATAGGAATATCAGCAGAAGTGCAACACAAAAGTTAAAAAAAAAAACAAAAAACAAAACAACCTCCTAATGGAGAAGACATCCAACCTTGGCCAACTTCTCCTTAATTAAGGAGAAGAGTTGGAAAGACTTGCTCATTTAGAAATTGTTAATGAAATTCTCCTGGGAAGCAAAGTGGGTCAGCTGATGTTAGCATTGTTGGAGGCAGGCCAGTAAGTAGGCTCCTTTGGTTATAAGAACCAGAGACTTGCTCAAGTTGTAGGAAGAAATGGAAGTTTGCTTAAGATGTTATCAGGGTTGGAAGGGAGTCAGGACTCGCAGAGAAACTTAACTTCAAGCCGCCTTTAGGGACTGGGTCATCTGCTGTTAACATGGCTCTTTCTCAGGTTCTGCTTCTCCTTGTATATCTTTGCGTTTCAACTCCTGTTATTAAATGAATTATTCTCTGTAATTCCCTGTGTAGAGACTGATTGGCCTAGCTAAATACTGTCCTCTTTGTTGTTCAAACTTGCTGCTAGGCCATGTCAGTAGTCCCAAGAATTGACTCCTTTGGGTCAAGGACCACCTCTTCTCCTAACTTTTGCTCAGAGAACATTGTAAGAGATTGAAGGTGAGAGCCTCTCAAAGCCTGGATATGGACCCTGTACTTGCATTTTTTCCAAAGACTCTTACTAGAAAGTTCAAAACCAACTGGTTTATGTTGAAAGTACTCCATAGGAATTTATGTTGAGGTCTCTTTTCTGAAAAGCCACAGGACAGACCTTGTAAAACCAGAAAGTACAAGTGCCAGACCATTGTTTACTTAAAAATAGAACTAAGAAAGTGGATTTCAATACATCAACAGTTTGTTAATAGAATTTGAGAGGTGAAACTTTTCTCTCAAGGTATCCAAGATGGAGTATCAAGAGATCTTTTGATAATAATAATTCAGCCACAAGATTTTAAAAACCTTCTTAGTCTTTCTCATCTTAGCTCCCATGTCTTGCCAATCCAAGTGCAGACACATTCTGCCTCTGAGAGGACCAAAGGTTATATGACCACTTTCTTCCTAATCTAAAATTGTCAGCCTAAGAGAGGACAGTCTATAACAATGGTCTTAAATATGGAGAGATCAGTTAAATTTCTCCAAATCATCCCATGTGCTACTGAACAGCACTATCAGTTTTGTTAATACACTGAATGAGGCATTTTCCTTTTCAGTTGACACCTGTCGTCTAGTGAGTAGAGGCCAGGCATGCTACCAAACATCCTGTGGTGCACAGGACAGTCCCCTATAACAAAGAGTTATCCAGCCCAAAATGTCAGTAGTGCCCAGGTGGAGAAACCACGACCTAGAAGTACGGCCTACTTTGTTGCCCATTAAAGATAAGTCTAGACATCAGCTGAGAGTGCCCACACTCAACCCTATCTTTCCTACTGATTACAAGGAAAAGCCCTGGACAGAAGACACAAAGCAATTATCTGAGGACTGAAAAGTAAATAATAGCAGGCAGATTGGGGGCGGGGTGGGGATCATTACTAGAAGAATGGGGAGTTTCTATTTTGTTTGCTTTTTCCTCCCATATCTCCTCGTGTGGACTTCAGGGTAGCACAAGTCATGGAACAGCACATCAGGGTAGGGGGTTTTATTCTTTAAGTTTTAAAGATGGCTACTATTTCACAAATCTGGTAAGTATTTGATTTCTTGGTGTTATGGAGAAGAACCATGAAAAAGAACCATGGTCATGTGTTCTATAAATGTTCTTTGGCATGTACCACCATCCTGCCTAAATCTGAAACTTTTATTCCTGCTAGTGGCAGGAAATTGCTGTCAAATTAAGCTGTCTCAGCTATTCTCTTTCACAGTGCTCCAGAGTACCAGCAGATACATACATCCAAAGGCACACTCCCTCCCTCCTCTTGTGTGGTTCTAGCTGTGCCGACAGTTTGTACCTGACTATTCCTCACCACCTCCTCGTCTTTGTGACAAGGGGTCATTTATAAGAGCCCACCAATTGGACTTAATGGTAGTTAAAGGCAGTGAAATAATTTTTGTCTCAAGAAATACAATATTGTTTGTGAGATTAAATTTATACCCTTGCTTTATTCCCTATGCTAACCAGCAGGTTATAAGAGTCATAAAGGTGCTGTAGATGTTCACAGCTCGTGGAGATTTACATGCCGTGAGGATTGGCCACTCTGGAGCTCCATGTGATGGATTTCAGCAGCTGTATTTTGATACCCAATACAAAGATGCTTTGTATAGTAGCCACATTTCTAAAAAGCAGTATGCAAATTGAGGCTTTCTAAACTGAGTTTTACAATGTATTAAGAGGAACAGGGCAGGCCCCGGGGCTTAGCGGTTAAGTGCGTGCGCTCCGCTGCTGGCAGCCCGGGTTCGGATCCCGGGCACGCACCCACGCACCGCTTGTCAGGCCGTGCTGAGGCCGTGTCCCACATACAGCAACTAGAAGGATGTGCAGCTATGACAGACAACTATCTACTGGGGCTTTGGGGAAAAAAATAAATAAATAAATAAAATAATCTAACATCTTTAAAAAGAAAGAGGAACAGAAGCAGTAAAACGACTCTTCTTATTTCTCCATTGAGCTCAGTAGCAGTTTACCATCATGATTAAGAGAAAGGGCTTTAGAGTCAGATAGACTTGGTTTCAAATCCCCTGTCTGTCACTTGCTGTCTGTATAGTCTTGGGCAAATATCAAACTTCTCTGAACCTCAGTTCTCTTAATAATTAGTGTCCACTGCATAATCTAAGGATGAAAAAATATATACTTGGAAGGCATACTGTGTAGTGCCTGGCTCATGGTCATGTGTTCTATAAGTGTAGGCTAGTATGTACTCTTTCTGCAGTCTAAGTTTTGCATACCCTAAGTTAACTGGTGGAGAAAGGGTTAGCAGGTGAACCTCTGTAACTTAATAGATAAAAAATGATTATCCTAATGTTTCTTTTATGTAACTGTTTTCTCACTGGAAGCAGTGTCTTTTCTGCCTTATAGATATCATTGAAATGGATTCAAAGCGTGTGCCTCGAGATAAGTTGGCCTGCATCACCAGGTGCAGCAAGCACATCTTCAATGCCATCAAGATCACCAAGAATGAGCCAGCTTCAGCCGACGACTTCTTACCCACTCTCATCTACATTGTTTTGAAGGGCAACCCCCCACGCCTTCAGTCCAATATCCAGTATATCACCCGCTTCTGCAACCCAAGCCGCTTGATGACTGGGGAGGATGGCTACTATTTCACAAATCTGGTAAGTATTTGATTTCTTGGTGTTATGGAGAAGAACCATGAAGTTCTTTATTTTAGGGATGTGACCAGTCACTCACAGGCCTGTGACAGATTAATGCTCCTGAGTTGAGGAGTCAGCATAGCTGAGGATGCTTGCTTGGTGTCACAGAGCACATGTGACCAGGCTGTGCAGGCACCCCACCTCCCAATACTTGACCAGACACTATGGTGCCCTTATAGGAAACATGACAGCCACGTTGAGGGGTCTCTGTTGCTGTTGGCCATTACTCCCTGGGGTCCCGGTATAAGAGCCTTCACTTAGTTGGATTGTTTCAGTCATGAATAAGTCAGATCTTGGACTTTGATTCCTTTGTTAGAAGACTTAAGATTCATTTTTTGTTTATTTCTACAAGTTACCTCTTAGAACTAATACTCAGTATTTTAAGAAGGGGTCAGTTTAGATAATGTGAAATGATTTTCAACTATTGTTTTGTTACAGTGCAAATTGTTTCTAGGCAAGACAGTATTCAAGTATGTATATCTAAGTTATATGGCTGAATACGTCTTTTACTGACTGCTAAACTTCTGCTTGTTTTGCTTTAGACTAAATTTACTGTCAAGCTAATGAATCTGAGCCTCAAGACACCTTATGTGCTTTGTTTCCTGTCCTGGAAATTGTACAGGGTAATAGATAGGGAGAGGAAGCCAGGTTACATAAGGAAGCATTTCTGGTAAATTGTCTAAAAAGTACTTGAATCTCCAAGTCTCCAGGAATTTGTTGTGATTTATTTTTACATCCTAAATATGTATTCACTTTCGTACCTAAATTTGTATTTATCTTTTTTTTCTTTTAAGTGGGTTCACAAAAGTGTATAAGCTTCGGGTCCCTCAAAACCTGGACCTGCCCCTGTTACTCTTCACCCTCAGCCATTGTGTTCAGCTGCTCGTGACTGTAGTTGCCAGCATCTGGGGAGTGTCGTTTGCAGGTTGAGGGACTTGGGAATGCTCTTTTTCAAACTGGTGCTTCCTCCATCATTTGCAGTGTTTTTCATCCTTCCAGACACATGGTTGTTTAACCTATATTCCACAAAAAAGTTGAAGTGGCCGAAGTACTCATATTCCTTAACATAAGTGAAACATGCACTTGACTGCTAGAAAAGAGCCTTTTGGATGAAGTTCTTTATCCAGAGAGTATCAGACAGTCTGGAAATCGCTGAGAAGTGTGGAGGTGGAGACATGGCCGGTAGAGGAGAAGTGGCGCAGGAGCAGGAGGTGTTGGAGGGTAGCCCTCGTTGTCAACAGTGAAGGCTGCTGGGTCCTCTGTGCTCTGCAGCTTCCCAGCACCTTGACTTGCAGCCTTAACTATGTTCGCGTCTTCTTTCTTCATCCTCTTTTTGCCTGACTCAGCGTCTGGCTTCTCCTCCCCCTGCTCCAACAAAACTGCTCTGGCAAAAGTAAAAAATCTGCCAGTTGCCAAATCCCATGGGAACTCTCAGTCTTCATCTTACTTCACTTCTTTAACACTCTTTTGACGACTCCTTTGTTCAGGAACTTCTTAAGTCCCTTGGCTTCCACAATCTACTCCTTCTTCCTTGTCTTTTTGTAGGCTTTGTGTCCCCTACTTCCTCTTGAGTTGTGTTACTCCCCGGGGCTCTGTCCTCGATGCATCTCTCTCCCTAGACTGTCTCCTCTGGTCACAGCTCTGCCGGTCACCTCTACAGCAATGACCCACAGGTTTGTGTCACCTCTTTCGACCTGACACTGAGCTCCACTTCCAGCTATTCGTTGTGCCTCAAATTTAATTTGTTCAAAACTGAAACTGCTTCCCTATCAAATGTTTTTTTCTTTTCCAATATACACGATTTCCATTAGTGGCAATACTGTATATCCCTTCACCTAAGCCGGAAATGATAGAATCGTCTTAGATTCCTCCATTCTGCAGGTAACAGGGCTGCAGCGATTCCACACACACAGCATGAGCCTGTGTGGAAGGGTCAGATAGGCACCTTCTCACCAGATGAGTCGGTTGTAATAGATTTGCTAAGTATTCCTTAAAGAGATTATTCTCTTTTTTATGACTAAGAATGTAGGATCCTGTGAATAAGTTTCTCAGAAGAAATTCTGAGAGCTGCCTATCACTGAGCATTTGCCCTAGCATTTCTTTACTAATAATTGCTACCATTATTCATTGTTTACTACAGACCTATGAGCTAAGCACGTTACGTGTGTTATGTTGTTTAATTATCACAATAAATCTGGGTGGTATTTCCCCCATTTTACAGATGTGGAAACCTCAGAGAGCTTAGGTTACTTTCCTAGAGTCACACAACTCTTGGCTGTCAAGTGACAGAAGTGACATTTAACTCTTCTTGCCTGACTCAGTGTTGTCTGATTTCAAAGGTTGTTCTTTTAACTATTTGGTGTTAAAATATCTCTTTGAGGACCAGAGGTCTGTGTGCCACACCAGTACCAGTACACGCCCAGTGGCTGGCCTTGCCCTGGGTGTGCGTTGTGGGTCTGGCAAGACCTCAAAAGGGAATGACTTTCTTGGGCATGTCCCCCAGACACTTGGCCCTGGAGCTCCGGGACACAACAGTGATTCCTCTGCCCTGCAACATGGCAGGGAAGCAGAGAGCCTTCAACTTCAAGGAATTATTTGGTTTTTATCCATGGGAAGCTCTGTAGTAGCCAGTGTGGAACAAACACTGAAGGTGCTCCTAGTTATTTCACTCTGTACAAGACCCTAGGACCTTCGAATAACCCAAGGAGAGGACTGAATTTCTGACAGTCAGACTCATGGGAGTTGGCAATTAGATTTAATTTTTTTTTATTTAAAGGAAGAAATGTATTATTTCCGATGGGAGTGTAAAGGAAACATGATTGGTTCTGAGTTGGTAATTTTTGAAGCTGAAGTCCATGGAGGTTCATTAGTCTATTTTGTCTACTTTTCATTCTGTTACAAATTATCCATAATAAAAGGATTTTTAAAAATCTATTTGAATATTTTTATGTAACATTCCTCATATGACCATAATAAATAACATGCTCTTCTCTTTGTAGTGCTGTGCTGTGGCTTTCATTGAGAAATTGGATGCTCAATCTCTGAATTTAAGTCAGGAAGATTTTGACCGATACATGTCTGGCCAGACTTCTCCCAGGAAGCAAGAGTCTGAGAATTGGTCTCCTGATGCTTGCTTAGGTGTTAAGCAAATGTATAAGAACTTGGATCTCCTGTCTCAATTGAATGAACGACAGGAAAGGATTATGAATGAAGCCAAGAAACTTGAAAAAGATCTAATAGATTGGACGGATGGAATTGCAAAAGAGGTTCAAGACATTGTTGAGAAATATCCACTTGAAATTAAGCCCCCAAATCAGTCTTTAGCAGCTATTGACTCTGAAAATGTTGAAAATGATAAACTTCCTCCGCCATTACAACCTCAAGTTTACGCAGGATGATAAAAATTTACGTGGATAGTATTTATTTGAGCCTAAGTTGTAGCTAGCCCTTACTACCGTCCACTGATTGGGATCTAGAATATAAGTTAATTGCTTATAAATGTTAGAGTGTTTTTATAAAGGTACAGTTTGTAGGGATTGTTTTATTTGTTTTGTTTTGTTTTTCCTGGCAAGGGAAGCTTAGTAAATAATAAAGTACTATTTATTTGAGTTACTGAAATAGATTCATTCACAACTTGTGTGAAAATTTTGTCTCAGTCTATTTTTTCTCCTTGATTTTCCTATGTGGTTCCTCCGTGACATTGACTGTGGTTTGGATTTGGGTAAATAATTGCCTTTTAAAGGATAAAACAAATGAATGCTACAAAATGTATGTTTAAGAAAATTCAATGGTACCACTATTCTGCAGTTTGAAATAATTTTATAATTGTAAAGATGGAAGATATATTGATAAGTAAATATGTAAAATTGTAAATATATATAAAAAAGAATGGCATCTGCTGTGCATGGCATTTCATGTGTTAATTCTTTTTTAGTTTAGAATGAAGTATATTGAATGTTTGCCTTTAAAACCATTTTATTTGGTTTGCCCCACTAAAATGAATCTAGAGGTGTTTAGACATCCTCCCTTTAAAACATTAACTCCATCTTTAGCAATATGTTAGCCCTAACTGTGAGGGCTGTATAGTCAGAGACTATGACACCACTGAGGGTCAGAATAATTTCTAGGTCATATAAAGTTACTGTTCAGTATAGTCAATCGAAGACTTTGAACCATGCTTCTTACACCTCTTTCCTCCATTCACTCAGCAAATGTTGAGCTCTTTTTTTTTTTTTTTGAGGAAGATCAGCCCTGAGCTAACATCCATGCTAATCCTCCTCTTTTTGCTGAGGAAGACCGACTCTGAGCTAACATCCATTGCCAATCCTCCCCCTTTTTTCTTTTTTTCCCCGAAGCCCCAGTAAATAGTTGTATGTCATAGTTGCACATCCTTCTAGTTGCTGTATGTGGGACACGGCCTCAGCATGGCTGGAGAATCGGTGCGTCAGTGCACGCCCGGATCCGAACCCGGGCCGCCAGCAGTGGAGCGTGCGCACTTAACCGATAAGCCACGGGGCTGGCCCCAATGTTGCGCTCTTTGTAAAGGAGCTGGCCTTGGGTCTGGGTCAAAAGACAGGAGAATGAACAGGTGTCTGCTGGTGAGAGCTGATGGGGACATCCCTCAGAGCTGTAGAGTGCAGGGAGTGCCCTTCTGCCTCCATAGTGTACCTCTGCTTGTAGGGACAACCCAGACATGTGTCATGTAGACCTGTTTCAGGGTTTCTCAGCCTCAGTACTTTGACATTTGATGCCTGAGGAGTTTTCGTTGTGGGGGCTGCCCTGTGCATGTGGGATGTTAGCAGCATCCCTGGCCTCTGTACCCGCTAGTTTCTCGTAGCACCCCCAACAGCTGTGAAAAATCGTCTGCAGACATTGCCAAACTGGGAAACTGCCCCCAGTTAAGAACCACTGATCTATTTTGTAAGCAAGGGAGTTATCCTCGTGGTGGTTAATAGGATGTAACCAAAGAATATTGCATTCAATGCACAGTATAGTGTTAACTGATAAATCATTCAGTGAGGCTTTACCGCAATATGGAACCTTTTCTAATCCTAATAGAACCTTTCATAACCTAAATATGCCGTTTATGATCCTCCTTCCAATCAGTGATTTCTACAGATTATCAGTGTACCTGTGAAATGGTGAGTAATTCCCAGGGCACCATTCTTGAAGAAGGTCACATGACACAGCAGTTAAGACAGGTTCCTTTGTTTTCCTGATATCTTCCTAGTAGTGTACCACAGATTTGTAGTGCAATAATTTTGGAATAAAACGAGAGCGAGTATAAAACTTTTTATCTTTTATTTAAATTTACTTATAAAATCCGTCAAGTTGACACATGTATTGTCATAAAGCACTGAAGACATGAAGCAGTTAACTGAGACAGCTGACCGCCAAGCTTACACGGAATCTATGAGTTGTTATCGAATGCTAGTGAGACTCTGCTCTTAGAAACCTGGGCCCAAGTGATTTTCGTAGAAAGCTTTCTCCTTTTTTCTTTATTATTTTCTATGTACTTTCTAGGTGCTAATCCAGGTATACACACTCCTAACTCTCCTGGAAATATACAGTTCTTTCAGTCATTGTACATTATGTTTGTTAAATAAAGTGTGCATATCAGCCTCGCACAAAAGCTGTCTTTTGGTTTCTTACGTATCTTTAAATTGTCGAATTGATTTTTTTGGTATATATCTCAAGTTGGTTGAATTCTTCAGATATGGACTCTTGCCTTAGGTAGAGGCATATATTTCTTAAATCAGCATCAATACTATGGCCAGAATTTCTGTTTTCTCAACAGGAAAGTATTGATATTTTATGTACTAAAACTGTGATTGGAATAAACCTTTGAAACAGGAGTCCTTATCAATAAAGTTTCATGATCCATCCCTCTTCCAAATAGATTGATTTTTGGTTCTTCATCTTAAGAAAATATACGTTATTAATATTCTCTTGTTACAGAGTTTTCCTTTTCAGCCACAGCTATCATTATCATACTTAAAAATGAAATATTAGAGACATTCCAGTTAAGAACAAAAGAGGGATGTTAGCCATCACTCCAATTAGCATTGTTCTGAAAGTTTTACCCAAGATACTCAGTCTTCAAACAGAACTAAAGGTAGAAGGAGAAAGGGGTCAATCTGCTCAGTGTAGCTATCACAGCCTGGTGGTTGAGGACGTGAACTTGAGCTAGAAGACTTCAATTTGGTTTTGAGTTGTGACTCTGCCACTTACTTATTAGCTCTTTGGCCTTGGGCAAGTCTCATGTTTCACATACCTCGTCCATGAAATGGGCATAGTAACAGTACTTGCTTCAAGGGTTGGTTGTGAGGGTTAAAGGACTTAGAACAGCACCTAGCAATCCTAAGTGCTCAAGTGATAGTTATTATTTGTAGATGATTTTTCTATGTAGAAAACCCAAGAAAATTGATATTGAAACTATTATCCCTAAAATGGTGAGATGAAATGCTAAAATAGCCATTAGAAATAACTGTATAAAATGACTTTTCTGAATCCCATTACTAGCTGGTTAGCAAATATAATGGGAAAAATTTATTCACAATAGAAATATAAATCATCTAGAAGTAACAAGAGCTTTTGAGATTTATATGAAAAAAACTACAAAATTGAGTGAGAAACACAAAAGAATAGACATACACAGGGCCTGTGTGGTGACATAGAGGCCTGTGCTCACCCTGCACTTGGGCTTTAATGTTCTGTCTTTGCCATCTTGGAATTCTTAATAATTTTATCTTTGAATTTGTGTTTTCAAGTGAGGTCCGACGGGACACTAGAGCATGCAGTGGGGGGCTTGGAGCCCCTCAGCTCACACAATTGTGCCTCCCACCATCCGCCAGGACGGGTTCTTGGTCTCCCCCTCACGCTGTGACCACTGGAGCCAGGGCCTGGGCTCTCAGGAATGGTTGGGACTGGGTGTGCATTCCTGTGGTGTCTTGGGGCACGGCGTGATGGCGCATCTGGTGGGCAGCTGGCTAGGAGCTGCATCTTGGCCAGCGGGGTGGGCGGGCACAAACCTCTTGCCTACCCCTGACCCTGCATGCTCCTTGGAGAAAAGACTGAATCCAGGGCTGGGGAAGGAAAAACTCAAGGAGTGAGAAAAGTCCTTTTGGTCCAAAAGCAAGAATGGAAGAAAGTACTTTAAGACTAATGGACATATCTCGGTAGGACACAGGAGTCAGCTGAAGGTTTCCAACTGGCCAAATTTGGAACAATTTGAATGAAAAACTACTGAGAGAATTTAATTGCAAATAACATTGAATAAATTTTGGTGTTTTTTTTTTTTAATTGAGGGTCATAATAGTTTATAACATTGTGAAATTTCAGTTGTACATTATTATTTGTCAGTCACCATCTAGATGTACCCCTTCACCCCTTGTGCCCACCCCCCACCTCTCTTCCCACTGGTAACCCACTAAACTGTTCTCTCTGTGTGTTAGTTTACCTTCCACATATGAGTGAAATCATATGGTGTTTGTCTTTCTCTGGCTGGCTTATTTTGCTTAACATAATACCCTCAAGGTCCAGCCATGTTGTTGCAAATGGGACAATTTTGTTTTTTTATGGCTGAGTAGTATTCCATTGAATATATATATCACATCTTATTTATCCATTCATCAGTCAATGGGCACATGGGTTGCTTCCACTTCTTGGCTATAGTGAATAACGCTGCAATGAACATAGGGGTGCATAAGTCTCTTTGAATTGTGGATTTGAAGTTCTTTGGATAAATACCCAGTAGTGGGATAGCTGGGTCATATGGTATTTCTATTTTTAATTTTTTAAGAAATCTCTATACTGTTTTCTATAGTGGCTGCACCAGTTTGCGTTCCATCCAGCAGTGTACGAGGGTTCCCTTTTCACCACATCTTCTCCAACATTTGCTATTTTTTGTCTCGATGATTATAGCCGTTCTAACGGGTGTAAGGTGATATCTTAGTGTAGTTTTGATTTGCATTTCTGTGATGATTGGTGATGTTGAACATCTTTTCATGTGCCTATTGGCCATCTGTATATCTTCTTTGGAAAAATGTCTGTTCATAGCCTCTGCCTTTTTTTTTGGTTAGGAAGATTAGCCCTGAGCTAACATCTGTTGCCAATCCTCCTCTTTTTGCCGAGGAAGATTGGCCTTGGGCTAACATTTGTGCCCATCTTCCTCTACTTTATATGTGGGATGCCTGCCACAGCATGGCTTGATGAGCAGTGTATAGGTCCGTGCCCAGGATCCAAACCTGTGAACCCCGGGCTGCCAAAGCAGAGTGCGCGAATTTAACCACTATGCCACTGGGCCAGCCCCCTCTGCCCATTTTTTGATTGGGTTGTTTTTTTTTTGTTGTTCCCAAATTTGGAACAATATGAACAAAAAACTGAGAGAACTTAGTTGCGAATAACATTGAATAAATTTTGTTTTTTAAAAAAATACCTCACATATTGGAGGTTACCATTATACCAACCCATTTTGAGGAAGAACTATAGTTGACACCCAATTGACTGAAGGAAAGCTTTCTTGACAGAAAAATGATAGCTAGTAAATGTAGAGAAAATAATAGAATTTTAAAAATCATTGTTTTAGCCCAGGACTGGATGGTTTCACCAGTGAATTCTACCATTTAAAGAAGAATTAACATCAATCCTTCTCAAACTATTCCAAAAAACTGAAGAAGAAGGAACACTTCCTAACTCATTCTTATGAGGCCAGCATACTAAAGCCAGATAAGGACACTACAAGAAAATAAAACTGTAGGCCAATTTCCCTGATGACTATAGATAAAAAAATTCTCAAAAATAGCAAACCGAATTTAACAGCATGTGAAAAGGATCATACACCACAACCAAGTAGGACTTATTCCTGGAATGCAAGAACGGTTCAATATGCAAAAATCAATGCAATACAACACATTCACAGAGTGAAGGGAAAACACGATATGATCATCTCACTTGATGCAGAAAAAGCATAAACAAAATTGAACACCCTTCATGATAAAAACATTCAATAAACCAGCAATGGAAGGAAACTACCACAACACAATAAAAGGCATATATGAAAAACCCAAAGATAACATCATACTCAATGGTGAAAGACTGAAAGCTTTTCCTCTAAGACCAGGAACAAGACAAGGGCGCCCACTTTTACCACTGCTAGTCAAGATGACACATGTTGGAATTATTTGACAAGAATTTTAGAGACACCATCATAAAAATGCATCAATGAGCAAAGAGGAGCATGCTTGAAACAAAAAGTAGAAAGTCCCAGCAAAACAAAGATATAAAGAAGAAACAAATGAAAATGTTAGAACTGAAAACTACAAGAACTGAAATTATAAAAAACAACAACAAAACAAAACCTCACTGATAGGTGCCACATCAGAATGGAGATGACAGAGTAATGAATCTATGAACTGAAGATAGATCAATAGAAATTACCCAATCTGATCAACAGAGAGAAAATAGACTGAAAAAAATGAATGTAGCTTCAGGGACCTCTGGGACAGTAACAAAAGATCTAGCATCTTTGTCATTGGAGTCCCAGGAGGAGAAGAGAAAAAGTTTATGGCTAAAAAAATATTAAATTAGGGGCCGGCCGGGTGGCACAGCAGTTGAGTGCTCACGCTCCACTGCGGCTGCCCAGGGTTCGCCAGTTCAGATCGGGGCACACACTGACGCACCGCTTGTCGAACCATGCTGTCACAGCGTCCCATATAAAGTAGAGGAGGATGGGCACGGATGTTAGCCCAGGGCCAGTCTTCCTCAAGAAAAAAGGGGAGAATTGGCATCGGGTGTTAGCTCAGGGCTAGTTCCCCTCACAAAAAAAAAAAAAAAAAAAAATTAAATTAAATAGCAGCTGAAAGTTTACCAAATTTGGCCAGAGGCATGTATCTATAGATTCAAGAAGCTGAGTGAATCCCCAACAGGATAAACCCCAAGAAATCCATGCAAAGATACATCACAAACTTCTCAAAATTAAAGACAAACAAAAAAAATCTTGAAAGTAGTTAGCAAGGATGCATTACTTATAGTGGAGTAATGATTTGAATGACTTTGGATTTCTCATCAGAAACTATGGAGGTCAGAAGGAAATACTGACAAGGAAGTGCAGAAAGTGGCTCACTCATACAATCCGATGAGAATTAATACAGTATAGCTATTTGGAAAATAGTTTGGCGACTACTTATAAAACTGAACATGTAATTATCATACAACCCACTAATTGCATTGTTGCACATTTAGTCTAGAGAAATGAAACGTATGTTCACACAAAAATATGTGCACAAGTGTTCATAGCACCTTTATTCATGATAGCCCCAAACTGGAAACAATCGAAATATCCTTCAACAGGTCAATGGTTAAACAAACTGTGGTACGTTTATACAATGGAATACCACTCAATAATAAGGACTGAACTACTGATACAACAGCTTGGAGGGATCTCAAGGGACACATTCTGAGTGAAAAAATCCAATCCCAAAAGGTTGCATACTGTATGACTCCACTTATATATATATACATAATTTTATGAATATATAATTTATATATTTAAATATTCTTAAAATTATAATTACACAGAAGGAGAATAGAGTAGTGGTTTACAGGGGTTCAGAATGGGATGAGGAAGGGGCTGAGTGTTGTTATAAAAGGGCTGCACAATCTTTTGGTGTGAAATTGTTCTGTATCTTGACTGTGGTTGTGATTACACAAATGTACACGTGATAAAATTGCATAGAACTAAACCGCAAATGATATTACGTGAAACTGGTGAAATCTGTATAAAATCAGTTTATTGTTTCAGTGTAAATTCCTGGTTATGGTGTTGTACCATAGTTATGTAAGATGTTACCATTGGGGAAAACCAGGTGAAGAGTATGTGGGATCTCTATCTATTATTTCTTATGCCTGCATGTGCATTGACAATCATCTCAAAATAAAAAGGTTGATTTTTAAGATCTATTAAATCGTGTGGAAACAATCCAAATACCTATCAAGTGATGAATAGATAAACAAAAATGGTATATCCATACAATGGAATATTATTTGGCCATAAAAAGGAATGAAATGTTGATACATGCTACAACATGGATAAACTTTGGCAACATTACGCAAAGTGAAAGAAGCCAGACACAAAATACCACATATTGTATGATTTCATTTATATGAGATGTCTAGAATAGGCAAATCCACAAGAGAGAGAAAGTAGATTAGTGAGTGCCAGGGGCTGCATGGAGGGGAGAATGGGGAGTGACTGCTAATGGGTACAGGGTTTCTTTTTGGGGTTATAAATATGTTCTGAAATTAGATAGTGATGATGATTTCACAACTTTGTGAAGATACTCAAAACACTAAATTGTATACTTTAAAAGCGTGAATTTTATGGTGAGTTACATTTCAATAAAGCTTTAAAATATCAGAATAGCAGCTGTGGAGCTCATTGTTAGTGTCTAAAATTTTTCAGACATATCCTCCAGGCTGAAATGTGGCATTTACTTTAAGGTTTTCATCTTTAGTTCAGGATACCATTACTTAATGTTGAAGTGCTTTAAAGACAATGCATTGTACATAATTTTAGCAGCTTTCCTTTTGTTTTCTTAAAGTTCTCCTGGTGATTTTGCTAAGATGTTTATAGGAATAAATATTTGCAAAAAAGGAAATATGTTATCAAAGAGTACAAATATAAATGGAAAGTAACCAGGCACTTTGCAGTGAATGATGCTAAACATTTGATCCTCTTTTGCTTAAATAAAAATAAAGTTATGTATATCCAAAAAATATATTGTACATAACTAATGACAGGTGGAAGCCAAATATAAAACACAATATTACTTACAAATTCTCAAAAACCAATATATTAAGGTATAAATATAATAATACATGTTCTGGACATCTGTGTTGAAAACTGCAAAATGCTAATGAAGAAATCAAGAAAGAGCTAAACAAATGGAGAGATATACTATGTTTATAGATTGGAATACTCAACATAGTAAAGATATCAATTCTCTACAAACTGATGTATAGGTTTAATGCAATTCCTATCAATATCCCAGCAAGTTTTTTGTAAACATAGATGAGCTTATTCTAAAATTCATATGAAAAGGTAAAGGAATTAGAACTGCTAAAACGAATTTGAAAAAGAAGAAGAAAGTGGAAGGAATCACTCTATCCAATTTTAGATTTGCTATATAGTTTCAGTAATCAAGACAGTGCAGTATGAGTGGAGGGATAGACACATAAATCAGTGGAACAGAATAGAGAATACTAAGTGGACACATACAAGTAGAACTAATTGTTGTTTTTTCCAACTGATTTTGGATAAAGGTGTAAAAGCAATTAAATGGAAGAAGGATAGACTTTCAACAAGTAGTGCTGTAGCAAGTGGACATCAATAGGCAAAAAACCCCCCAAAATTTCACCTAACTATATGTGTCACATCTTCTATAATATTTATAGAAGAAAACAGAGAAGAAAATCTTTGGAACCTTAGGTCTAGGTCAAGAGTCCTTAGACTTGACACCAGAAGCATGATCCATAAAAGAAAAAAGATTGATAAATTGGACTTAACAAAATTTAAAACTTTTGCTTTATGAAAGACCCTGTTAAAAGAATGAAAGGACAAGCTAGAGACTGCAAGAAATGTTTGCAAGTTACATATACAACAAACTAACATCCACAATATATAAAGAATGCTCTGAACTCAACACTTAAAAAAGAATTCAATTAGAAAATGAGCAAAAGACTTGAAAAAAACTTACCCAAAGAAGACGTATTCAAGACCATTCAATGGGGAAAGGACAGCCTTTTCAATAAATGGTGTTAGGAAAACTAGATATCCTCATGCAAAAGAATGAAGTTGAACCTTTACCTCTCACCATAAGTAAAAATTAACTCAATGGGTCAAAGACCTAAACATAAGCTAAAACTATAAAACTTAGAAGAAAATAGAGGGGGGAAATCTTTATGATATTGGATTTGGCAGTGATATCTTGGATGTGACATCAAAAACACAGACAACAAAAGAAAAAATAGATCAATTGGACTTCAAAATTTAAAACTTGTACATCAAAGGATAGTAACAAGAGAGTGAAAAGACAACACACAGAATGGAAGGGAAATTTTTTTTTTTGTGAGGAAGATCAGCCCTGAGCTAACATCCGCGCCAATCCTCCTCTTTTTGCTGAGGAAGACTGGCCCTGGGCTAACATCTGTGTCCTTCCTCCACTTTACATGGGACGCCGCCACAGCATGGCCTGACAAGCGGTGCATCAGTGTGCACCCGGGGTCCGAACCCGGGCCGCCAGCAGTGGAGCGTATGCACTTAACCACTCCGCCACGGGGCCAGTCCCAGGGAAAACTTTTTTCAGCTGTACATATGTAGCATATACAACTCTAAGAGTTTGAGGATAAATATACATCTGTGAAACCACCCAGGCCATAGACATATCCATAACCTCCCAAAGTTTCCTCCCATCCTCTTAAATTAATATTATTTGTGTGTGTGTGTGTATCAAGAACACTTAACATAAGATCTACCCTCTCAGAAAAATTTAAGTATAGAATACAATATTGTTAGTTCAGTATAAATCACTGAAACTTTGCACCCTTTGACAATCACCTACCCATTTCCTCCTCCTCCCCAGCCCCTGGCAATCACCATTCTACAGGAGAATATATTTGCAAATCATATATCTGATAAGGGTTTAATATCCAGAATATATAAAGCACTCCTACACCTGAACAACAATTTTTTTTTTTAGATTTTTTTGTGTGTGTGAGGAAGATCAGCCCTGAGCTGACATCCAATGCCAATATTCCTCTTTTTGCTGAGGAAGATTGGTCTTGGGCTAACATCCATGCCCATCTTCCCCTACTTTATATGGGATGACACAACAGCATGGCTTGACAAGCTGCGAACCCTGGGCCGCTGAAGCGGAGCGTGTGCACTTAACCACTTGCGCCTGAACAACAATTTTTAAAAACCCAGTTCAAAAATGGACAAACAGCTTGAATAGACTTTTCACCAAAGAAAATATACAAATGCCCACAAGCACACGAAAAGATGATCAAGATCACTAATCATTAGAAATATGCAAATCAAAACCACAGTGAGATAACACTTCACACCAATCAGGATGGCTACCGTCAGAAAAGCAGAAAATAACAAGTGTTGACAATGACACGGAGAAATTGGAGTCCTGGTATATCGCTGTTGAGAATGTAAAATGGTGCAGTCACTGTGCAAAACATGTTGATGGCTCCTCAAAAACTTAAACGTTGAATTACTGTATGATCCAGCAATTCCACTTCTAGATTTAATACCTAGAAGAATCGAAAGTAGGGATTCAAAAAGATACTTGCTGTGTTAGTCTGCTAGGGCAGCCATAACAAAGTACCACAGGCTGGGTGGCTTAAACAACAGAAATTTATTTTACAGTTCTGGAGGCTATCAGTGTGAGATTAAGGTGTCAGCAGGGTTGGTTCCTTTTGAGGTCTCTTTCCTTGGTTTATAGATAGCCATCTTCTCCCTTTGTCTTCACATCATCTGCCTTCTGTATATGTCTATGTCCAAATTCCCTCTTATAAACACACCAGTAATATTGAATTAGGGCCCACCATACTGACCTCATTTTAACTTAATTATACCTGTAAAGGTTCGATCTTCAAATATAGTCACATTCTGAGGTACTAGGGGTTAAGACTTCAAAGTATAAATTTTTGTGGGGACACAATTCAGCTCATAACACTTATACACCAATGTTCCTAGGAGCATTATTCACAGTAGTCAAAAGGCAGATACAACCCAAATGGCCAGCAACAGATGAATGGATAAACAAAATGTGGTATATCCATACCATGGAATACTATTCAGCCTTAAAAAGGAATGAAATTCTGATATGTAATACAACATAGATAAACTTTGAAAACATTATGGTAAGTGGAATAAACTAAAGATGAAAGGGCAAATATTGTACGATTCCACTTATGAGATAACCAGTATAGGCAAATTCAGAGAGACAGAAAGTAGAATAGAGTTTACCAAGGGCAGGGGACACAGGGGAATGCAGAGTTATTGTTTAATGGTATAGAGTTTCTGTTTGGGATGATGGAAGAGTTCTAGATTTGAGTAGCGGTGATGGTTGTGTAACATTATGAATATTATTAATGCCACTGAACTGTACACTTTAAAATGGATAAAATGATAAATTTTGTTGTGTATATTTTACCACAATTTTTAAAAATTTAAATAAAAATAAAGAAGTGAAAGGAATTAGTCTTGATAAACACAAAGGAAAATGAATCCAAGAAATAAATAGGAATAGGGAATCAGAAAAGAGAAAAATGTTACGAGAATAAATTGCTTTTCCAAAGATCAACACGTAATAACCAATTGTGATAACTGTGGAAATATACAATAGGTACAAAATAAAAACACTAATTTTCTGCAAAAGAAGATATAAGGAAGTCAAATAAACACATGGAAAAGTGTTCAATATCGTTAGCCATTAGAGAAATAAATTAAAACCAGGATGAGTTACCAATACACCAACTAGAATGGCTAAGACAAACAAACAAACAATATCAACTGCTGCTGGTGATGCAAAGAAACTAGATAACTCAAACATTGCTGGTGGAAATGTAGAATGCTACAGACACTCTGGAAAGCAGTTTGGTAGTTTCTTAGAAAACATACTTACCATCCAACCCAGTATTCCTGGGCATTTATCCCAGAGAAATGAAAACACATGTTCATGCAAAAACCTGTGCACAAATGTTAAAAGCATGTTGATTTTGAATAGCCCCAAAGTGCCAAAATTCCACATGTCTTTTCATGGGTTAAACTAACTGTGGTGCATCCATACAATGGAACACTACTCAGTAATAAAAAGGAAGAACTCTTAATACATGCAACAGCTTGGATGGATCGCAAAGACATTATGCTGAATGAAAAAACCCAACCTCAAAAAGTTACATATTGTACGATTCCATTTATATAACATTGTTGAAATGACAAAATTAAGAAATGAAGGAAAGATTAGTGGTTGCTGGGGGTTAGGTACAAGAGTAAAAGGTAGCGTGAGAGAGTTGCTTTGTGGTGGTAAACCTTGATTTTGTTCTGTATCTTGAGGTTGGTGATGGTTACACAAATCTATACATGTGATAAAATTGCATAGAAATATACGCATGTGTGCACACACAAATAAGTGCATATAAAAATGATGACATCTGAATAAAGTTTGTAGATTGTACCAATGTCTATTTTCTGGTTATGATATTGTACTACAATTACCATTGGAGACCACTCTACTATTTTTAGTAACTTCCTGTCAGGATTTAAAAATTAAAAGTTTAAAAAATCATGTTAAATATCATTATTTCAATGGTTTACAAGCTTCTTTTGAATGTGACAAGTTCCCAGGGGTGACACATTTGGATAGAGTCAGCTTCAACTGTAAGATGCTTTGATGGTAGAGTGAAGTCAAGATAAGAAAGACTGGGAGAGGGGTATGTGTACAATTCCCAGCCAGCTCGTTTGCACTCTACTCCTTACCACAAATGATTGCTCCCCATTCCCCAGCTGTATACCACCAAAGCACCAATTTTTGGTAAATAACAAAAGTAGAACTTCATCTCACACTATCATGAATTCAATTCCAGGTGGATTAAAGAGACAAATGTAAAAACATAATATGGTAAAAGAACTAGTGTAAAATATATGTAAATATTGCTTTTACCTTTTGTTGGACTTAAAATGTTTCTTTTACATTGGTAGAATGCATATTCCATAAAGGTGATTAAGTTGGTGGAAGTTCATTCTATGTATAACACCAATTAAATATAATGTTATTATTTGTAAATGGATTAAATTCTCCAACCTAAGGCATAGAGTGGCTTAATGGATAAAAAGAAGACTCAAATATATAAATCAATGTTACCTCAATCAAAAAATATTTAAAAAAAGAAGACTCAGATATTTGCTGCCACAAAAGACTCACTTCAGTTTCAAGAACACACACAGGCTCAAAGTGAAAGGACAGAAAAAGATACGCCACACAAATGGCAACCAAAAGAGACCAGGGGTAGCTATACTTATATCAGACAAAATAGACTTTAAGTCAAAAACTGTAACAGGACAAAGAAGGTTTATCATATAATGATAAAGGGGTCAATTCTCCAAGAGAATGTAATAATTGTAAGTATATATGCACCCAACTATTGGAGCACCTAACTATATTAAGCAAATACCAACAGATCTGAAGGGAGAAATTGACAACAATGCAGTAGTAGGGAACTTCAATTCCACACTTTCAACAAGGGATAGATCATCCAGATAGAACATCAATAAGGAAACATTGGACCCTAACTACACTTTAGGCCAAATAGACAAATAGACATATACAATACATATACAACACATTTCATCCAACAGCGGCAGAATACACATTCTTCTCGAGTGTACATGGAACATTGTCAGGGAGAGATCACATGTTAGACCACAAAACAAATCTTAGCAAACTTAAGAAGATTGAAATCATACCAATAACTTTCCTGACAATAACGGTATGAAAGTAGAAATCAGTAACAGAAGGAAATCTGGAAAATTCACAAATATGTGAAAATTAAACAACACATTCCTGAACAACCAACAGGTCAAAAGGGAAATCAAAATATTTCTTGAAACAAATAAAAATGGAAACACAACATACCAAAACTTACGGGATGCAGCAAAAATAGTTCTAAAAGGGAAGTTTACAGTGATAAATGCCTACATTTTTAAAAAAGAAAGATCTCAAATAAATAACATATCTTTACACCTCAAGGAACTAGAAAAAGAACTAAGTAACCAAGTTGGCAGAAGGAAAGAAACAAAGATCAGAGCAGACATAAACAAAATAAAGACCAGAAAAACAATAGAAAAGATCAGCAAAACGAAGAGCTGGTTTTTTGAAAAGATAAACAAAATTGACAAATCCTTAGCTAGACTATCTAACAAAAAAGGAGAGACGAGTCAAATACATAAAATCAGAAATGGAAGAAACATTTCAATTGATACTATAGAAATACGAAGGATTATAAGAGACTACTATGAACAATTATACAACAACAAATTGGATAACCTAGAAGGAATAGATAAATTCCTAGAAATACAAAACCTACCAAGACTGAATGATGAAAAAATAGAAAATCTGAACCAATCAGTAATGAGTGAGGAGATTGAATCAGCAATCAAAAACCTTCCAGAAAACAAAAGTCCAGGACCAGATGGTTTCAGTAGTGAATTTTACCAAACATTTAGGGAAGAATTAGTGCCAATTCTTCTCAAACTCTTCCAGAAAATTAAAGAGGAGGGAACACTCCCAAACTCATTTTATGAGGCCAGCATTATCTGGATACCAAAGCCAGATAAGGACACTACAAGAAAAGAAAATTACAGGCCAATATCCCTGATGAATATAGATGCAAAAATTCTCAACAAAATACTAGCAAACTGAATTCAGCAGCACTTTAGAAGGATCACACAGCATGATCAAGTGGGATTTAACCTTGAGATGCAAGAATGGTTCAATATGTGCGAATCAATAAATGTGACACAACACAATAATAGAATGAAGATAAAAATCATATGATCTTCTCAATAGATAAAGAAAAAGCATTTGACAAAATTCAACATCCTTTCATAGTAAAAACTCTCAATAAAAAGGCTGGAGAAGGAACTTAACGTAATGTAGGCCATATATGGCATGCTCCCAGCTAACTTCATTCTCAATGAAAGGTTGAAAGCTTTTTCTCTAAGATCAGGAACAAGACAAGGATACTCATTCTCACCACTCCTATTCAATATAGTACTGGGGTCCTAGCCAGGGCAATTAGGCAAGAAATGGAAATAAAATGCATCCAATTTAGAAAGGAATAAATAAAATTGTCTTTGCTAATGATATGATTTTATAAAGAGAAAATTCTAAAGACTGTACTAAAAAACTGTAGACTAAAAAATGAATTCAGGGGCCGACCCCGTGGCTTAGCGGTTAAGTGTGCGCGCTCCACTACTGGCAGCCCGGGTTCAGATCCCGGGCGCACACCGACACACCACTTCTCCAGCCATGCTAAGGCCGCATCCCACATACAGCAACTAGAAGGATGTGCAACTATGACATACAACTATCTACTGGGGCTTTGGAGGGCAAAAAAAAGGAGGAGGATTGGCAATAGATGTTAGCTCAGAGCCGGTCTTCCTCAGCAAAAAGAGGAGGATTAGCAGGATGTTAGCTCAGGGCTGATCTTTCTCACACACACAAAAAAAATGAATTCAGTAAAGTTACAGGATACAAAATCAACATGCAAAAATCAGTTGCATTTATATACACTAACAGCAAACTATCTGAAAAGAAATGAAGAAAACAATACCATTTACGATAGCATTAAAAACAATAAAATACTTAGTAATAAGTTTGATCAGGGAGGTGAAACATCTGTACACTGAAAATTATAAGACTTCGATGAAAGAAACAGAAAAAAACACAAATAAATGGAAAGATATCCTGTGTTCATGGATTGGAAGAATTAATATTGTTAATATTTCCATACTACTCAAAGCCATCTAAGATTCAGTGCAATCCCTATCAAAATCCCAATGGTATTTTCCATGAAGTAGAAAAAAAAATTCTTAAAATTTGTATGGAACCACAAAAGAACTGAACAGGCAAAGCAATCCTGAGAAAGAGCGAAGCTGGAGGCATAATACTTCTTGATTTCAAAATATATTACAAAGCTTTAGTCAAAACAGTATGGTGTACATATTTTTTTTTAATTTTTTGTTTATTGCAGTAACATTGATTTATAACATTGTAAAAATTTCAGGTGTACATCATTATACTTCTAGTTCTGCATAGATTACATCATGTTCACCACCAAAATACTAATTACAACCCATCACCACACACATGTACCGAATTATCCCTTTCGCCCTCCTCCCTCCCCCCTTCCTCTCTGGTAACCACCAATCCAATCTCTGTCCCTATGTGTTTGTTTATTGTTGTTATTATCTACTACTTAATGAGGGAAATCATACGGTATTTGACCTTCTCCCTCTGACTTATTTCACTTTGCATTATACCCTCAGTGTCCATCCATGTTGTCACAAATGGCTGGATTTCATCGTTTCTTATGGCTGAATAGTATTCCATTGTGTATATAGACCACATATTCTTTATCCATTCGCCCCTTGATGGGCACTTAGGTTGCTTCCAAGTCTTGGCTATTGTGAATAACGCTGCAATGAACACAGGGGTGCATGTACCTTTACAAATTGGTGTTTTCAAGTTCTTTGGCTAAATACCCAACAGTGGAATAGCTGGATCATGTGGTAGTTCTATCCTTGATTTTTTGAGGAATCTCCATACTGTTTTCCATAGTGGCTGCACCAGTTTGCACTCCCACCAGCAGTGTATGAGAGTTCCCTTCTCTCCACATCCTCTCCAACACATGTTGTTTCCTGTCTTGTTAATTATAGCCATTCTGACGGGCGTGAGGTGATATCTCATGGTAGTTTTGCTTTGCATTTCCCTGATAGTTAGTGATTTTGAACATCTTTTCATGTGTCTGTTGGCCATCTGTATATCTTCTTTGGAGAAATATCTGTTCAGGTCTTTTGCCCATTTTTTAATTGGGTTGGTAGTTTTTTTGTTGTTGAGATGCATGAGTTCTTTATATATTTTGGAGATTAAGCAGTATGGTGTATATTATCAAAACGGTATGGTGCTGGCATAAAAACACACAGACCAATAGAGTATAATTGAGAACCCAGAAACAAACCCACAGATACTGGTCAACTAATATTTGACAAGGGAGCCAAGAATACTCAATGAGGAAAAGATAGTTTCTTCAATAAAATGGTGTTTGGGAAAACTGGATATTCACATGCAAAAGAATGAAATTGGACCCCTTTCTTACACTACTCACAAAAATTAACTCAAAATGGATTAAAGACATAAATCTAAGGCCATAAACTGTAAAACTTATAGAAGCAAACAGAGGGAAAAAGCTTCTTGACATTGGTCTTGGCAATGATTTTTTGGACGTGATACCAAAAGCACAAGCAACAAAAGCAAAAATAAACAAATGGGACTGCATCAAACTGAAAAATTTCTGTGAAAAAAACCCAGCTCAAGATGGCAACATAGTACACTTCTGAACTCACTTCCTCCCATGGAAATACTGAATCTACAGCTACATATGGAACAATTTCCTCTGAAAGAAATCCAGAAGCTAACTAAGCAACTCCTATACTTTGGATGAACGAGGAAAAAACCTACACTGAAAAGGGTAGGAGAGGCTGGGACAGAATCTTGCCATATACCCCAACCCCAGAACGGCAACACATAACCAGGTGGAAACACAAAACTCTCAGCTTCTCCCTGAGAAGTGAAGAGTTTGGACCTCACACCTGGCACACTAACTTTTAAGACTTCCACCTGAGAAATGGGCTCCCAAAACATCCAGCTTTAAAAGCCAGTGAGGGGCCAGCCTCGTGGCTTAGTGATTGAGTGCGTGGGCTCTGCTACTGGCTGCCCGGGTTCAGATCCTGGGCGCGCACCAATGCACCGCTTCTCTGGCCATGCTGAGGCCGCGTGCCACATACAGCAACTAGAAGGATGTGCAACTATGACATACAACTATGTACTGGGGCTTTGGGGGAAAAAAAGGAGGAGGATTGGCAATAGATGTTAGCTCAGAGCTGGTCTTCCTCAGCAAAAAGAGGAGGATTAGCATGGATGTTAGCTCAGGGCTGATCTTCCTCACACACACACAAAAAAGCCAATGAGGCTTGCATCCATGAAACTCACAAGGCTATAGAAAATTAAGACACAGTTCTTAAAGGGCTTGCATGGACTCACCATGGATAACTACCCCATTGTCTAAGCTCAGCAGAGGCAACAGATTAAAACCAGTCTTTCCATGAAAGAGGCCTATTTGCTTATCTTAATAGCTTGGCCTTGAGGAGTAAGATTCTCACTTAACACACATCAAAAGGCCTGTCTCCAGAGACAGGGAGGCTGGCAGGCACCATCTTTGCACTCTCCCTCTGTCCCACCCCGGTTTGCCAGTGCCTCTGAGAAAAGAGCTTATGCAAACATCTGGCTCCCTGGATTTTGTGACAGCTTCCCAGAGGACACATCCTTTGATAGCCTGGCTCTTGTGACCAGTAGGGCTTATGTTCATAAGTTCAACAGGACAGTAGCAAACAAAGAAATAATCCTTAACTGGCTATCACCCTGGGGCTCAGTGCAGAGGGAGCAGACAGAAACATCCATCTCAGTCTTCCCCTGAAAGAGGTCTATTTGCATACTTTAAAAGCTGCTGTCTGAGAGTCTGGTGTCCGTTCAGCCAGCATCTAGGAGCTGACTGAGATCCTCCCCTTTGGACACCAACAGGTCTTGGCACACCCCCAACTACTGGGATCCACTAAGAACAAAGAAGGCTGCTTGGACAATCACAAAGGTTGAGAGACAACCAAGAGCTAGGGCAGGATTAAATGATAAGTTTCATCTCCTATACAACTCCACTCCCTCAAGACTGGGAGAGGCAGCTGTTTCATCTAATGCATAGAAACCAACACAGAGAGTCAAGGAAAATGAAGAAACACAGGAATATGTTCCAAAAGAAAGAACAAGATAAAACCTTAGAAAAAGACCTTAATGAAACAGGAATAAGTGACTTACCTGATAAAGATTCAAAATAATGGTCATAAAGATGCTCACTGAGGTCAGGAGAACAATGCATGAACACAGTTAGAATTTCAACAAGGAGATAGAAAATATAAGAAAGTACCAAACAGAAATCAAAGAGCTGAAGAATACAATAACTGATGTGAAAAATACAATAAAGGGATTCAACAGCAGACTAGACGAAATGGAAGACAGGATCAGTGAACTTGAAAACAGGAGAGTAGAATTCATTCAATCAGAGCACCAAAAAGAAAAAAGAATGAAAAGAGTGAAGACAGCTTAAGGGACTTATGGGACAATATCAGGTGGACCAACATTTGCATTATAAGGGTCTCAGAAGGAGAAGAGAGAGAGAAAGGGGGAAGAAAACTTATTTGAAGAAATAATAGCTGAAAACTTCCCTAAACTAGTGAAAGACAGACATTCAGATACAGAAAGCTTGGAGAGTACCAAATAAGCTGAATCCAAAGAGACCCACACCAAGACACATTATATTTAAATTGTCAAAAGTTAATGACAAAGACAGAGTCTTAAAAGCAGCAAGAGAAACACACCTTGTTACATACAAGGGAACCCCCATAAGACTATCAGCAGATTTTTTTAGCAGAAACTTTGCAGGCCAGATGGGAGTGGCACCATATATTCAAAGTGCTGAAAGAAAAAGCAGCCAATCAAGAATACTCTACCCAGCAAAATTAACCTTCAGAATTGAAGAAGAGATAAAGAGTTTTCCAGACAAGCAAAAGCTGACAGAGTTCAGTACCACTACTGGACTTACAAGAAATGTTAAAGGGACTTCTTTAAGCTGAAATGAAAGGGCACTAATTAGTAACTGGAAAACATATTAAAGTATAAATATCACTGGTATAGATGAATATATAGCTAAATTCAGAATAATCTAATGCTGTTGTGGTGGTGGGTTAATCACTCATAAGTCTAGTATGAAGATTAAAAGACAAAAGTAGTAAAAAATAACTATAACTACAATAATTTGTTAATGGATACACAAGATTAAAACATGTAAATTGTGACATCAAAAACATAAAACATGATGGGGGGAGATAAAAATGTAGAGCATTAAAATGTGTTTGAACTTAAGTTGTTATCAACTTAAAATAGAGTGTTATAAGATGTTTTATGTAAGCCTTATGGTAACAACAAAGCAAAAACCTATAGTAGACACACAAAAGATAAAGAGAAAGGAATCTAAGCATATCACTACAGAAAATCATCAAATCACAAAGGAAGAGAGCAAAAGATGAAAAGCACAAAGGAATTACAAAATAGCCAGAAAAAAATTAACAAAACGGCAATAAGACCATACCTATCAATAATTACTTTAAATGTAAATGGACTAAATTCTCCAATCAAAAGACACAGAGTGGCTGAATGGATTAAAAAACAAGACCCAACTGTATGCTGCCTACAAGAGACTCACTTCAGCTTCAAGGACACACACAGAGTGAAAGTTAAAAGACGGAAAAAAATATCCCATGAAAATGGAAACCAAAAGAAGCTGGGTTAGCTATACTTATATCAGTCAAAATAGACTTTAAGGCAAAGACTCTAATACGCAACAAAGAAGGTGATTATATAATGATAAAGGGGTCAACCCAACAAGAGGATATAACATTTGTAAATATTTATGCATCCAACATAGGTGCACCTAACTATGTAAAGCATATATTAACAGACCTAAAGGGAGAAATAGAGAGTAATACAATAATACTAGGGGACTTCAATATCCCCCTTTCTTAAATGGGTAGATCATCCAGACAGAATCAATAAGGAAACATTGGTCTTAAATGACATGTTAGACCAGACGGACTTAAAGACATTTATTGATCATTCCATCAAAGAGCAGCAGAATACATATTCTTCTCAAGTGCACATGGAAAATTGTCCCAGATACATCAAATGTTAGGCCACAAAACAAGTCTTAATTAATTTAAGAATATTGAAATCATATCAAGCATCTTTTCTAAACACAATACTATGAAACTAGATATCAATTACAAGAAGAAAACTGAAAAATTCACAAATACATGGAGATTAAACAACACGCTACTGAAAAACCAATGGGAAAAAAAGAAATCAAAAGAGAAATAAAAAATTTCTTGAGACAAATGAAAATGGACATACAACATACCAAAACTTGTGGGATGGAAAGAGCAGTTCTTAGAGGAAAAATCATACCAATAAACACACTTTTTTTTTTTTTCAGTGAGGAAGATTGTCCCTGAGCTAACATCTGTGCCAATCTTCCTCCATTTTGTATGTGGGATGCCACCACAGCATGGCTTGATGAGTGGTGTATAAGTCCATGCCTGGAATCTGAACTCATGAACCCTGGGCTACCAAAGCACGGTGTGTGAACTTAACCACTACACCACTGGGCTGGCCCCCAATAAACACCTTAAGAAACAAACCTTAAGAAATACATTAAGAAACAAGAAAGATCTCAAATAAACAACCTATCTTTACACCTCAAGGAACTAGAAAAAGAAGAACAAACTAAGCCCAAAGTTAGTAGAAGGAAGGAAATAACAAAGACCAAAGCAGAAATAAATGAAATAGAGACTAAAAAGACAATAGAAAAGACCAATGAAACTAAGAGTAGGTTTTTAAAAAGATAAATAAAATAAAGAAAGCTTTAGCTAGACTCACCAAGAAAAAGAGAAGACTCAAATAAATAAAATCAGAAATGAAAGAAGAGACAGTAAAACTGATACCACCGAAATACAAAGGATCATAAGAGACTATTATGCACAATTATATGCCAACAAATTGGACAACCTAGAAGAAATGGATAAATTCCTAGAAACATACAGCCTATTAAGACTAAATCATGAAGAAATAGAAAATCTGAATAGACAAATTACTAGTAAGAAGATCGAATCAGTAATCAAAAACTTCCCAATAAACAAAAGTCCATGACAAAATGGCTTCACTGGTGAACTCTATCAAACACTTAAAGAAGAATTAATACTAATCCTCAAACTTCCAAAAATTAGAAGAGGAGGTAATACTTCCAAATCCATTTTATGATGCCAGCCTTACCCTGATACCAAACCCAGACAAGGACACTACAAGAAAAGAAAATTACAGGCCAATCTCCCCAGTGAACATACATGCAAAAATCCTTAACAAAATATTAGCAAATGGAATTCAACAATACATTAGAAGGATCATACACCATGATCAAGTGGGACTTAACTCTGGGATGCAAGGATGATTCACCACACGCAAATCAATCAATGTGATACACCATATTAACAAAGTGAATGATAAAAATCATATGATCATCTCAATAGATGCAGAAAAAGTAACTGAAAAAATTCAACATCCATTCCTGATAAAAACCCTCAACAAAGTAGGTATAGAGAGAACGCACTTCAGGATAAAAGAAGCCATATATGACACACCCACAGCTAACATCATACTCAATGGTCAAAAACTGAAAACTTTTTCTCTAAGATTGGGAATACGACAGTGTCCACACTCACCACTCCTATTCAACATAGTACTGGAAGTCCTAGCCAGAGCAATTAAGCAAGAAAAAGAAATAAAAGGCATCCAAATCTGAAAGGTAAATAAAGGTAAGTAAAAGGTAAGTAAAACTGTCTCTATTTGCAGATGACATAATCTTATATGTAGAAAACTCTATTGATTCCACACACAGAAACAACCTGTTAGAAGTAATAAACAAAATCAGTAATAGTGCAGGATACAAAATCAATATGCAAAAATCAGTTGCATTGTTATACAGTAACAACGAACTATCAGAAAGAGAAATTGAGAAAGCAGTCCCATTTACAATAGCATCCAAAACAATAAAGTGCTGGGGCTGGCCTGGTGGCATAGTGGTTAAGTTCATGCACTCCACTTCATCAGCGGGGGTTCGAGGGTTTGGATCCCGGGCACGGACCTACACCGCTCGCCAAGCCATGCTGTGGTGGCGACCCGCATACAAAATAGAGGAAGGTTGGCACAGATGTTAGCTTAGAGACAATCTTCCTCACCAAAAAAAAAAAAAAAAGAAAGAAAAAAAGACAATAAAGTACCCAGGAATAAATTTAGCCAAGAAGATGAAAGACCTATACACTGAAAATTATAAGACATTGATGAAAGAAATTGAAGAAGACACAAATAAATGAAAAGATATTCCATGATCGTGGACTGGAAGAATTACTATTGTTAAAATGTCCATACTACCCAAAGCAATCTACAGATTCACTGCAATCCCTATCAAAATTCCAATGGCATTTTTCACAAAATTAGAACAAGGAATCCTAAAATTTGTATGGAACCACAAAAGACTCAGAATAGCCAAAGTGATCTTGAAAAAGAAGAAAAAGCTGGAGGCATCACACTTCCTGATATCAAACTATATTACAAAGCTATAGTAATCGAAACAGTACGATATTGGCACAAAAACAGACAAATAGAACAAGGAAGCAGAATACAAAGCCCAGAAATAAACCCAAATACATATGGTCAATCTAATTTACAACAAAGGAGCCAAGACTATACAATGGGAAAAGGAAAGTCTCTTCAATAAATGGTGCTGGGAAAACTAGACAGCCACATACAAAAGAATGAAAGTAGACCATTATCTTACATCATACACGAAAATTAACTAAAAGTGTATTAAGGACTTGAATGTAAGATCTGAGACCACAAAACTCCTAAGAGAAGACATAAGGGGGTAAATGTTTTGACATCAGTCTTTGTGATGATTTTTTGGATTTGACACCAACAGCAAACACAGCAAAAGAAAAATAAACAAGTGGGACTACATCAAACTAAAAAGCTTCTGCACAGCAAAGGAAACCATCAACAAAATGAAAAAGCACCCTACAGAATGGGAGAAAATACTTGCGAATCATATATCTGATAAGGGGTTAATATCCAAAATATATAAAGAACTTATATAAGTCAATAGAAAAAACCTCAAACAATTCAATTTTAAAAAACAAATAAGCATTTTTCCAAAGAAGACATACAAATGGCCAAAAGATACACGAAAATTGGTAAAGATGAAAGTTTGTGATAACATTTTATGGCCATGAATGTACAGAGAAATGTATCTCATTGGTGGGAGCACAAATTATAACATTTCCAGAGAGTAAATCAGTGCGTCAAGAGCCTGAAAAAATCTTTTTATTTCTTGGCACAGTAATCTGATTTCTAGAAAGCTATGCTGAGAAAATAATTACAAACAATAAAAATTTCATATAAAAATATTGAATACAGAAGTTAAAATTTTTTAGTGTTTCAATTGCTTAGAGGAGAGTGTTTAAATTAAAGAATAATTATGCAGAAAACTATCTTAGCATAATGTTAAGCATAGTTCCAAATTTGTTTTAAAATCCCATGCAATGCTAGAGAGAAAAAAAAAGAAATACAGTAAAATCTTATCAGTTGTTACAACTGGGTTTGGGGATTCCAGGGGATTTTAATTTTCCTTTTTAATATTTTCTAAATTTTCCTAACTTTATACAATACCATGGTTGTTTTCTAAGCAGAAAACTGGAAAAAATTATTCTGAGAGTATGAAAACAAAAGCTATCCAAACCACCACACAAAACAGAAGTGGAATTAGCTCTTAAAGGGAGAAGTTTGTTTTAAAAGTGACACAGCTGCCTCTGAACAGCGTTTCCCAGGCAACCTCTCTCTGGTTGCCAATACAGAATGCCACCTTTAGGGGTAGAATCACCCTCTAGGAAGATTCTGAGGCCTGCCCCTCTAAAAGAATAATGAGTTGCCTGCCTGGGTAGGTGTCTGGTTTAAATTCCATCTACAGAAGTGCACACCTGCTGAATGGTTTCACTGCCAGAGGAAAATTGCTCACTCCCTTAATAAAAAGTCAATGAAGCTGAAAGAAATCTAGTTTCTTGGATTTGGGGTGGCAGCCAGAAGACTGGTAAACATTCTTAAATATGAAGAAATCTCACCTAAGCACTGAGAGTTTATCAGAATTAATCTGAAATTCTGGTAGCTCCTGCTATGGGGTGGTCCACAGACGAGCTGTGGGTGGCGTCTGATCATTTTCTCCTGATTTGAAAAGTCAGAGGGGTGGATGGACATGATCGCTAGTTCAAGCAGAGTTGTTGTCTCACCACTTGGTAAATGATAGTTACTCATTCTGAAAGCGCTGTCTTTTTGTGTGTTTAGATGAACCAATCTGTGGGGGCCTGGACTAGGCGGTCTGCTGAAGGCTCTTCCTTTCAAATCATATTAATTATATGCCCTAAATATATGTCCAGCCCGGACCACACATGAAGAATGGTGCTGGAGGGACCATTCATGAGCTGCAAAAAGGCTCATGTCCTAGACTTTGCCTTCAGCTTATTTACAATCCAGTTGCAACAGGAAAGTATAAAAATATGAAAAGTTACACAGCTCACGACTTGACTGAGTGTAAGATACAACAGAAGTGACAAGGCACCAAATGCGTGCTTAACTGCCCAGTGGAATAAATTACAGTATCTTACATGTATTTAGCCTTTATGTACCAGGTACCATGCTAAGCAAGCCTTTAAAATATATTGCTTCTTTAATACGTCTAACAAAAGTAGTCTAGCAGGAATAATAAGAGGTAGCATTAATTAATTAGTGCTTCATACATGGCAGACATTGTGCTAAGTGCGTCACGTGGAACCACACAATTAATCCTCTCAAGTACCCAGCAGGCAAGAATTAGGATCATCCTCACAAGCATAAAGAGGAAGCTACAGCACAGAGATTCAAGTGTCTTGCCCAAGATCACAGAGCTGAAGTGGGCTAGCCAGGATGCAAACCCAGACAGTCTAGTTCCAGAACCCCCATTCTTTTTATATATTTATTTTTTTACCTTTTATTGTGATAAGAACACAACAAGATCTATTCTCTTACCAAACTTTTAAGTGTGCAATAGATTATTGTTGACTCTAGGTACAATGTTTTACAACAGATCCTAGAGCTTATTTATCTTCATTAACTGAAACTTTATGCCTGTTGATTAATAATTCCCATTTCTGATTCCCCCCAGCCCCTGGTAACCACCATTCCTATCCTTGATTTTATGAATTTGGCTATTTTAGATACCTCATGTAAGTGAAATCGTGCAGTACTTGTCTTTCTGCGTCTGGCTTATTTCACTTAGCATAATGTCCTTAAGGTCCATCCACGTTTTCCCATATTGCAGAATTTCCTTATTTTTTTAATGCCGAGTAGCATTCCATTGTATGTATACACATTTTCTTCATCCATTCATCTGTTGATGGACGTTTAGGTTATTTCCACGTCTTAGCTACTGTGAATAGTGTTGCAATGAACATGAGAGTGAAGATCTCTTCAAGATCCTGATTTTGATTTCAATTCTTTTGAATATATACCCAGAAGTGGAATTGCTGGATCATATGGTAGTTCTATTTTTAATTTTTTGAGGAACCTCCATACTGTTTTCCAAAGCAGCTGCACCATTGTTCATTTCCAGAGTCCCCACTTCTAAGTATCATTTTACACTGACTCCCCCCAAGACCTCAGAGAACTGAGAAAGGAGATAATGGTAGGCATTGGGCTTTATTTTTTATTATTTCTTTATTTTTTTAATTGAGGTTTATAACATCATACAAATTTTAGGTGTAAAATTAGATGTAAATATATTTTGACTTCTATATAGACTACGTAGTGTTCACCACCAAAAGTCTAGTTGCCATCCATCACCGTACACATGTGCCCCTTTATCCCTTTCCCCTCTCCCCCTCCCCTTCTAGTAACCACCAATCTATTCTCTGTATCTATGTGTTGGTTTGGTGGTGTTGTTTTTGGAATTTTAGACCTTGGGCTTCAGGGATATAATGAGATTTGTAGAGTTTTTATTAGAGAAAAAAATGAAAAAGGGGAGATGACCTTTTAAGTGAGATGTGGCTCTTAGGTCCTCAGTTATTAGGAGATTAGGACTATAACATTTCAAGCTACAGTATTTGATTCATGTTTTAACAAAATTTGTCAATTCCTGAGCAGCCTTGAATTTCCAGTCGACCGTAGGTTCCAGCAGGATAGCCCTGAGTTTCCCAAAGCCTAAAGAAGGGCTCAGAAATATGGCCTGCAGTCAAATCCGGCCCATCACCTGCTTTTCCAAATAAAATTTTCCTAGAACACAGCCATGCCCATTCATTTTATTGCTTTCACAATACATAGCGGAGATGAATGGTTGCAACAGAGACCATTGTGGCCCATAGTGCCTAAAATATTTTTTGCAGAAAGTTTGCTGACCTCTGGCATAATGTATTACAGTGATTGGTATTTTTTCTCCTAAATTTTTATTTTGAAAAATGTTAAATCTACAGAAATATTGCAAGAATACTATAATGAACACCCATATGCCCTTATCCTTGATTCAATACTTAACATTTTGTTTGCTTCCTCTCTCTCTCTCCCTCTCTTCACATGCACACACCCACACACACACACACACACACACACACACACACACATAATCATTCTCTGGCTGCAGTATTTGAGAGTTAGGTGCAGATATCATAACTCAACACCCCTAAATACGTGAGTATGTATCTCCTAAGAATAAGGACAGGCTTTTACGTAACCACCGGAATTTAACATTGATGCAGTCAACAGATCATATCCAAATTTTCCAAATAATGTCTTTTATAGATTTTTTTAAAAATCCAGGTTCTGTGCAGGATTAATTATTGCATTTCATGGTCATGTCTCTTTAGTCTCCTTTAATCTAGAACAACGGCCCAGCCTTATTTGTTTGTAACGGACAAAACTGTAAGATATTCAAAGTGTACATCATGATAATTTGATGGACACATACACTGTGAAAAGTGTTTGTTTCTTGTTTTTCATGACATTGATATATTTCAAGAGTGTAGGCTAGATGTTTTACAGAACACCCCTCATCCCGGATTTGTTTGATCGTTTCCTGCTGATTAGATTCAGGTTTTAACATTTTTGGAGCATTACCAAAGAGGTAATGTGTCCTCCTCATCAGAAGATTTGGTGATTGTTATTACATGAAAACTGCGCCAATGGTGGTAAACAGTTGAATTGCTAAAGACGATGCTTTGACAATGCTTACAAGTCCGTACAGTCATGCACCACATAATGTTTTGGTCAACGATAGACTGGATATATGACAGTGGTCCCATAAGATGATAACGGAGCTGAAAAATTCCTGTTGCCTAGTGACGTCGGAGCTGTTGTAAATTTGTAGCACAACACATTACTCACGTGTTTCTGGTGATGCTGGTGTAAACAAACCTACTGCACTGCCAGTTGTATAAAACTACAGCACATACAATTATGTGCAGTGCATAACACTTGCTAATGATAATAAATGACTATTCTACTGATTTATGTATTTCCTATACTAGAATTTTTATTGTTATTTTGGAGTGTACTCTTTTCTACTTATGAAAAATAAAGTTTACTGTAAAACAGTATGCCATGTTAATGCCGGCAGCAGCCTCACACATCTCATGTCTACTGTGTCTCTTGATTGCATCATTTTCTCTTGTGCTTGATTTAATCTCATGTTGTTTTGTTCATCATGGCCCCAAAGCATACAAAATCCACTGATAATGTTGCCAGTAAGAGGCCACATCAAATGATTGACCCAGAAACAAAACTGAAGTGATTAAGGACTACAAGGATGGTTATCACTCGCTGGTCAGGTATGTCCCCTTCCACCATAGCTATGATCTTGAAGAACAAGAACAAAGTGATGGAAGCTGTTCAAGGATCTGCTTCATTGAAGGCAATGAGACTAAGGAAAATTTGAGAAGGGCCTACATCAGACCTGAGGAAACGTCTAATGATCTGGATTGAAGACCAGGCACAGAGGTGTATCCCTCTCAGCACCACGACAATCATGACCAAAGCAGAAGGTTTGTTTACCATGTTGAATATGCTGACTATGATGTTGAATTTACTGCTAATTGTTATTCATTACATAATGTGAATGTGAGTGGTGAGTCTGTGAGTGCTGATGTGAAGGCAGCTGAAGAACGTTTAGAAACTTTAGATAAGCTGATTGTGGAGGAAAATTACTTGCCAAAGCAAATATTCAATGTGGATGAAACCTCCCTATTCTGGAAATGGATGCCTGAAAGGACTTTAATCCATAAGGAGGCTAAGTCAGTGCCAGATTTCAAGGCTTTTAAGGAGAGGATAACAGTCTTGCTTGGGAGCAATGTTGCAGGCTACAAATTGAAACCCTTTGTGATCTGGCACAGCAAGAACTCAGGGCCTCCAAGCATATCTATAAGCACACACTGCCAGCGTACTACAGAACCAATAAGAAGGCATAGATGACTCAGTTTCTCTTCCAAGATGCCCTCCTGAATTGCTATGTCAGCGAAATGGAGAAGTACTGTTCGGAGAATAACATACCTTTCAAGATTTTGCTTATTGTTGATAATGCTCTTGGACATCCTGCTTTGATTGGTGGTCTTCATCCCAATATCAAAGCAGTATTTCTGCCTCCAAAAACCACCTCTTTGATTGAACCAATGGATCAAAGAGTTATAGCAGCTTTTAAGACCTACTACCTGAGGAGGACCTTTGCTCAGGCTATTGCTGCAACTGAGGAAGACACTGACGTAATTGTGGAAGGATTACAACACCTGTGACTGCATCAAGAACCTTGCTTGGGCTTCAGGTGATGTCACCCGAAGTGTATGAATGGCATCTGGAAGAAGACACTCCAGAGGTTTGTCCATGACTTCAGAGGATTTGCCAAGGATGAGGAGGTTGCAAAAATCAACTAGGCTGTGGTTGAGATGGCAAACAACTGTAACCTGGGTGTGGATGAGAATGACATTGAGGAGCTCCTAGAGGTGGTTCCTGAGGAATTGACTGATGAGGAGTTGTGGGAACTGGAACAGGAACGCATAGCTGAAGAAGAGGCACGAGAAAAGGAAACTGCTTGAGAAGAAAAAGAAGAACCCCTAAGAAAATTCACAGTGAACAGTTTAGCAGAGGCTTTTGCAGATCCCAACAAGCTCTTTAAAAAGTTTGAAAACATGGACCCCACCACCAAAAGGTTTTCATTAATAGAGAGGAATGATCATGGTGCATTACCTGCTTACAAGCAAATCTCTAATGAAAAAAAGAGACAAACCAAGCAAACCACCATGGACATATTTCTGAAAAGGGTGACACCTCCGCAAGAAGAGCCTCAGGCAGGTCCTTCAGGAGGTATTCCAGAAGAAGGCATTGTTATCATAGGAGATGACAGCTCCATGCGTGTTATTGCCCCTGAAGACCTTCCAGTGGGACAAGACATGGAGGTGGAAGACAGTGATGTTGATGATCCTCACCCTGTGTAGGCCTAGGCTAATGTATGTGTTTGTGTCTTAGTTTTTAACAAAAAAGTTTAAAAAGTAAAAAAAATAAAAAATTTTAAAAATAGAAAAAAGCTTATAGAATAAGGATATAAAGAAAATACTTTTGTATAGCTATACAATGTGTTTGTGTTTTAAGCTGTGTTAATACACGAGTCAAAAAGTTAAAAAAAATTAACAAGTTCACAAATAAAAAAGTTACAGTAAGCTAAGGTTAAATCATTATTGAAGAAAGAAAAATATTTTTGAATAAATTTAGCATAGCCTAAGTGTGCAGTCTTTACAGAGTCTACAGTAGTGGACAGTAACGTCCTAGGCCTGCACATTCACTCACTACTCACTCACTGACTCACCCAGAGCAACTCCCAGTCCTGCAAACTCTTCATGGTAAGTGCCCTACACAAATGTACTGTTTTTATCTTTTATCATATTTTTACTGTACTTTTCCTATGTTTACATACGTTTAGATACACAAATACTTACCATTGTGTTACAATTCCCTACAGTATTCAGTACAGTCACATGTTGTACTGGTGTGTAGCCTAGGAGCAATAGGCTATACCATATAACCCAGGTGTATAGTAGGCTATACTATCTGTGTTTGTGTAAGGACACTCTATGATGTTCGCACAATGATGAAATCACCTAATGACGCATTTCTCAGAACATTTCCCTATCATTAAGCGACACATGACTGTAGTTTATTTCAGGAAGAGGGTACAAGATAGTGTTAACCTAAAAATAAAGAGCCAAAAAGAGGCAAAAGAGCATTTATTTGGGATCAAAGAATTGCAATTCTGGGAGCACAGATTGAGGTAGAAGCCCAAATAGTGTCTCACTAAGGAGCAAAAGTCAGGGGTTTTTAAAGGTAAAGAGATGAAGTTTGCTTAAGTCACTTACAAAGAATTTTAATTGGGGCTGGCGGCAGAAAGCTAATATTGGCAAAACATGATCAATTGATAAGACTGTCGCTAAGCAAAAGGCCCATCACTGTAACATCTTGCAGGTGTTTTTGCAGCACCCTTGGAATATTTGCAGTTTGGCTCCGTTCAAAAGTTCATGGTTTCACTCGGTGAGGATGTGCATAAGGCCCATTTCCTTAATGGCCTCGTGGTTCCGTTTAAAAACCCCCTAACTTAAGTGACTCCATTTTGTTTCACATTTTCCCCTTTTGATCAAGATCTTTCTCTGAAATCATCATTGATCAATCATAGACTTGCTTAGTCCTGCGTTGCTGCAATGGACCTGTCCCAGAGAGTCATGTTTCACATCTGTGGGAATTTTTAACCTCCAATGGGTATTCCAAGGAGTCAGTGTCATACGGGTTAGGCCACGTTTGAGCAACAAAGAGGCAGTCAGTAAATGACTCTTAGGCAATTTCCTCCTCTGGGGATTTCATCAAGGTACTTGAAGGCTTAGATGAGGAAGACTTTTTTTTATCATTCTTTTCCATTGAATGACCATAATCTTGGTGTTTGTAGAGGTTCTGGAGCATATCTGAGTGACTAGTAGCATAAGAATTTTAAACACAAATACACATAGCAATATTCCAATAATAATCGTTAACAATATTTGATGCCTTGATCTTAACCAGGCACCTATTCCTGAAGGGAGCCAGCTAAAATGTCAATAGGGAACCAGAGGATGCTAATAAAAGACATTGGACCAGAGAGGCCTTGTGCCATTTTTCTAATTTTTTTGAGTTCTAATTCACCAGCAGCAGGAGGTGTTGGCTATGGCACGGATGCTAGATAATCGAGTGCTATTTGATTATCTAATTACCACCCTTGCTAGGGAATCCAAGGATCATTGTCGTTGGGCCAAGGCATGAGCAGTTGAATTCGCTAATTTAACTATGGTTAGTGATAAATTTTTAATTAACAGATCATTATGGATTGCCCCAAGCCAAGGAATAAATCCCTTGGCAATGGTGAGCAATGGAGAGTAGACAGGATGTAGAAAGGTGCTGCCAAGTCTTGCCTAATTTTAAGATATTGCAGGTGGGTTTTTTCTTTAATGAGGACTTGAAATGGAATGCTATGGTAGTCCAAAAGGCATAGTCCTGCCATATGCCAACTATCTAGATATTCATAAGCCATACCGTTCCCTGCTGTAATCACATATAAAGGTGTGTCCGGAAGGGCACATAGCACACTGCCAAGAGTGCAGTTATTTATGTTTTCATTGACAGGTATGAGCTTAGGAAGACATTCCAACTAAGGATCAGTGTGGCCATTACAGCCTATTAAGGGGCTGGCTGACAAACATCTGGCCCCAGTGCGACAAGAAACTTCACACAGATGGGTGAGATTACATTTTTTACAATTTTAGCCAGTCATCTGCTTGATGCTGTAGGTGAAAGAGAAAGTGTCAGGGTCCAGGCAGTTGGAATGTTGTGGGAATTGGGCTTTTTTTTTTTTTTTTTTGGTGAGGAAGATTGGCCCTGAGCTAACGTCTGTTGCCAATCCTCCTCTTTTGCTGAGGATTGATCCTGGGCTAACATCTGTGCCAATCTTCCTCTACTTTATATGTGGGACGCCTGCCACAGCATGGCTTGATGAGCAATGTGTAGGTCTGTGCCTGGGATCTGAACCCGCAAACCCTGGGCTGCTGAAGCAGACCATGCAAACTTAATCACTATGCCACCGGGCCGGCCCCTGTAGGCAGTTTTAAGGGCTGGACACTTAAAATCTACCATAGCATTGGGAACCAAGGAGAAACTGGTGACAGGTATAACTAGGGAGTCTCTAGATCTGGATGATTGCGGCCTTTGGATGCATATCCAGCATTCAGAGAGGTTTCCCCCAGTCACTATAGTTTGAGAATGATTCACTAGGATATTGTATTTCCATTTGCTAACAAAAATGTCCTCAAGGGAGGTAAAAACTCCAGTTAAGATTAGACAAATTTCTATAAGGCAGTGACAAGTCACCATCTTGGACCTAATAAGGGAAGTTGTTAAGTGATATTCTAAAATCACCAGCTAATTAAGTGTATTTTCCTTAGCAAAAATGTTGAACTATTATTGAGAAGCTCAATAAACTTATCAGTGACAGAGTAAGTCTGTTACAGAGAGGGTCAGCAATAAGGTTAGAGTGGTGTGTGTGTACGTACTGGCCTGGTCTCAAATCTTGGGAAAGCTGTCAGAATCACATGTCATCGGCCTCACTTCTTGGTTAATTTTAATCTTAGTTCTCCACTCGGTTCACAAGTCCAGTTGGACGATAGGGTCTTCTTTCAATGCGAAACATGAATCCAAGAATCGACACCCTTAAGTTTTGCAGCACAAGGATTAGTTAAAAGTACCTGATATGGTCCCTTCCGTCTAGGTTCTAATGAATCTTTTTGAAGATGTCGTTTCCAGTAGACAAAGTCAGCTGGTTGCAGATCGTAATGTTTGTTGTCTTTGTCTCCCAGGAGCACACAATGGAAAGATTGCTCTACCAGGGTATGGTTTTTACCTAAAGCTCTAATCATTCCTTCACAGTATTGGAGCATGTCTCGGTTAATTAACTGAATATCAAGAGCAGAGACAGCCAAGTGCATAGTTCGGGCCAGCAATTATTTCAAATGGTGACAGCTTGTTTCCTAAAGGGGGTAGCTTTCAGATTTAGAAGGACCAGAGGAAGTGCTGTAGCCCAAGTCAATTTTAAGGTCTCCATAAATTCTGCCACTTGAGTTTTATTTTTATTTATTTATTTATTTTTGTGAGGAAGATCGGCCCTGAGCTAACATCTGCCAATCCTCCTCCTTTTGCCAAGGAAGACTGGCCCTGGGCTAACATCCATGCCCATCTTCCTCCACTTTATATGGGATGCCGCTACAGCATGGCTTGACAAGCGGTGCGTCGGTGTGTGCCCAGGATCTGAACCGGTGGATCCCAGGCCGCCACAGAGGAGCGCATGCACTTAACTGCTTGCGCCACCGGGCCGGCCCCTGCCAGTTGAGTTGTTTTTTTTTTTTTTTTTTTTTTTTGTGAGGAGATCAGCCCTGAGCTAACATCCGCCAATCCTCTTTTTTTTGCTGAGGAAGACGGCCCTGGGCTAACATCGGTGCCCATCTTCCTCCACTTTATATGGGACGCCGCCACAGCATGGCTTACCAAGCAGTACTTCGGTGCACGCCCGGGATCCGAACCAGCGAACCCCGGGCCGCCGCCGCAGCGGAGCGCGCGCACCTAACTGCTTGCGCCACCGGGCCGGCCCGCCAGTTGAGTTTTAATAATGGCATTTGTTCCTTCTACCAGTCCAGAGGACTGAGGGTGATAAGCACAATAAAAATACTGTAGAATAGGCCAAACTTCACTGTTTTATAACATGGCCAGTAAAATGCATTCCTTGGTCCCTATGCAGTTCTGAGGGTGCACCCCAGGTAGGTATGATTTTTTCTAATAATATTTTTGCAACTGCCAAAGGGGTGGCCCTCGGGCAACAGAATGTTTCAATCCAATGAGGAAACATGCAAACCATAACAAGAACAAACTTATGGCCGTGGGAAGGAGGCAATGGGATAAAATCCATTTGCCATACCTCGAAAAGACCTTTAGGTGAGTCAAAATACCCTGTGGCTGTTTGGATAGTTTTCCCTGGATTGAATTTAGGACACACGGCACAGGTCAACTGTGCCTACTTGGCAGCCTTAGAAATATTTCCCCACCAGTATTGTTTCATAAAACTTACAAGTTTATCTGTTGCCTAGTGAGTCATCTGGTGAGTCAGTTCCATCAGGAGTCTTTTTATGGATGCTGGCAAGACAGGTTTTCTGTTTGGGCCCTACCACAGATTAGTTACTGAGCTAAAAATACAACCGCTCTAGGCCCAATAACGTCTTTCTTTATGAGGTGACTTAGACTGGGTGTTTTTGATCATTTTCATTAAATCTTCTTTTGAAACATAGTCAGAATTTGCTAAAGCAGTTTCAGGTTTGGGGGCTTGTAAGGCAGCTGTCCTTGTGGCCCAATCAGCCAAATTATTTCCTTTGGTTTCATCTAAACTTAACCTTGAATGCCTGGGCACTTTAATGGTGGCTAAGGCAGATGGAAGTTGAATCAACGTTAGTAACTTGTCCACCCAATTTCCGTTCTTGATCTGGTTTCCTCCTGAGGTCAAGAATCCTTTCTGCTTCCAAAGCATGCCAAAGTCATGAACTACCCCAAAAGAATAGCGGCTGTCTGTATAGATATTTCCGCTGGGGTGCAAACCCTAGTTAGGCACAGAGTTCTGCCCGCTGAGCTGAAGTAGTGGGCAGCAGCAGAGCTTCCTCAATTACTTCAAGGGAAGAGGTGACCAGATACACTGCGCAATATTTTCCTTCGTCATTGTTTAAATAAGAACCATCAGTAAACCATGAAATCTCTGCATTAGCAATAGGGGTTTCCTATTAGTTAGCCGTGGAGGTTAACAATTGATCAGTCAGGGTCAGACAGTCATGAGAAGTTTCATCAGCTGGCCAGAAAAAGAAGGGTTGCAGGGTTGAGATTGTTGCAGCAGGAAAGGGTTACGTGAGGAGAAGTTAGCAACAATATTTCATATGAACTAAGACGTCTTGCAGAAAGGTGTTGAGTGTGGTGAGAATTGAGCAAGGCTTCTACCACTTGGGGAACATAGATAGTGAGAGCCCATAACTATTTCCTCAGTTGATTTCGTAAGGGTTGCTGCTGCTGAAATAGCTCTCATACCTGGAGGGAGACCCTTGGCTACAGGGTCTACTTGTTGACTGTAATAGCCAAGGTGTGGGTGTTGACCTTCGTGCTTTTGAGTAAGCAATCCTAAGGCATTACCCTCTTTTTTTTTTTTTAAGATTTTTATTTATTTTTTTCCCCCCAAAGGCCCAGTAGATAGTTGTATGTCATAGCTGCACATCCTTCTAGTTGGTGTATGTGGGACTCGGCCTCAGCATGGCCAGAGAAGTGGCGCCTCGGTGCGCGCCCGGGATCCGAACCCGGACCGCCAGCAGCGGAGCACACGCACTTAACCCCTAAGCCACGGGGCCGGCCCCTACCCTCTTCTTTTATATGCGAAAAGGAAAAAGTGGAAGCTGGTAATTAGGATGTCCTAAAGCAGAGGGACTGAAAGCTCCACTTTTTAGGTGGTCCTGGGAAGCCGTGAAGTTGTTTTCTTCCCAATTTAAGAGGTCTGGTCTTTCGGTTTTGAGAAATATATAAAGAGGTAGGGCAATTAGGGGAAAGTTAGTTATCCAACTTCTACCGTATTCAGCTAGATCCCCAAATCCTCAAAGCTGCCTTTTGGTCTGTGGCTGTGGGAAGCTTAAAATACTTTGAATCCGGGGCCAGCCTGGTGGCGTAGCAGTTAAGTTCATGTGCTCTGCTTCAGTGGCCCAGGGTTCTCCCATCTGGATCCTGGGCACGGACCTACTCACCGCTCATCAAGCCATGCTGAGGCGGCATCCCATATACAGCAACTAGTAGGATGTACAACTATGACATACAACTATCTACTGGGGCTTTGGGGAGAAAAAAATAAAAAAGGAGGCAGATTGGCAACAGATGTTAGCTCAGGGCCAATCTTCCTCAAAAAATAAAACACATGCTTTGAATCCTATCACAGTCTAAAAGGAGCCCTCGATTTGAGATCAAGTGCCCTAGGTATCTGACCTGTGTCTGAACAAATTGTAATTTTTCTTTAGAGACTCTGTGACCTTTAGTTGCTAGCAGCTTGAGGAGGTGAATGCTGTCTTGTTCACTTGCTTCCTTAGACAAGGAGCAGAGAAGAAGGTCAACATATTCTAAGAGGGTGGACGCTTATGGAAAGATGACGTGTTAAATCTGCTTTTAGGATCTGTGAAAAGTAGGAAAGGCTTTCAGTATAGCCTTGTAGCATAACAGTCCAGGTATTTTGTCATCTCTCCCACATAAAAGTGAATGGAAATTGACTTTCAGGATCCATAGGGATCTATTATGGTGAACAATTTACTTTCTGTGGGTAATGCCCTTAAAAGGATGTGAGAGTTAGGCACAACTGGATAAGGAGGAATAACAACATTATTAATAGCCCTCAAATCACAAATCTCCAGCCTCATCCATGGTGTTTCTTAACAGGAAGAGTGGGCGTGTTACAAGGGCGAGTGCAAGAGACTATGTGGCCTTGTGCCTTATACTCCTCTGTAATTGGTTTAATTCCTGCTAAAACCTCAGGATTCAAAGGATATTGTTCAATGTTAGGAAGAGGCGTGCTAGTGTCAATTTGGATTTTAACTGGGGGAGCTGAGTGAATACACCCAATATCAGTTGTGGACTTTGCCAAAAGTTTCTCAGGGACTTCTTTGAGGAGTTTTAGGTTTTTATGTTATTTTTAAAGCTTGTTTTAAGGGCAAAAACTGCTAATGGGGTAGCAGAGTCCAGAGTGCCATCAGTTGTTGGTGAGTTTGAATCAATTTCAAGGATAATATCCCCCTTTTAAGAAAAAGAGATGGCAGCATATTTTTCTAGAAGATCTCCTCCCAGTAAGTAACAGGAGCAGACTGACCAATAGGAAGGAATGATTATCCTGAAGAAGGGCTAGCCGGGAAGGTAAGAGGAGAGATTTAGAACCTAAAAAGAGTTTATTAGATAATCCCACCATTTGAATTTTTCAGTACTCTGAGGAAGGGGTTCTTTGAGGTTAGTGGGGTTGAGCATGGAAAGTGTGGCTCCAGTATCAATTAAGACAGTAAGGATCTCATTTCTGATCACAGGGGAAGTTTTGCCCAGGTGAGTAGGGGGAAGGATCAGAAAAACCCCTTTTTGCCCTTGGAGCAGCCTCAATCCATGGAGGGAGCTGAAGGCTCAACATTGGGGGATTGTTTAAGGTGTTTTAGCTTAAGGCAATCCTTTTTCCAATGTCCAGGATTTTTGCAAAAATGGCCAACATTTTTAGGAGAAGTCAATGATCTAGATTTAGGTTGCCATGGCTTATGAGGAAGCAGTCATTGTTGAAACTGTAAATTCATAATTTTAGTTGTCTTTTTCTTTGTGGCATCATCAAGAGTTCTGGCCAACTTTTAGCTAAATTAACTAGGTCGGGGGTAGAAAATGTTTCCCATTTTATCTTCTTTTAACAAAGGGGAAAAGATCTTGGTTTAATCCATTTACAAGCATTGAATTAAAGGCAACTTTAGTAGAATCTTCACTTGGAGGAAGACCTGAATTTTCTTTAAAGACAGTTTGGAGCCAATTGTAATAGTCATGAACAAGTTCATTGGGTTTTTGGGTACAGGCCTAAATCTTATTCCAGTCAATGGCTTTGGGAAAAGCCCTAGGGATGGCCTCATGAAGGGCGCTAGCCATTTACCCAGTGACTTCAAAAGCTGTTGGTAGGACCCTTGAGAGATCATCCAGAGGATAGATCCATCCAGCTTTTAACATCCAATGTTGGGCCTGCCCTTTTCCAACAAGGAGGTGAATTAACTGACAGAGGTCAGAGAACACAGGCTAGTAAGTCTGGATGAGAATATAAGAGTCTTGGCAAACCTACGGAGGTCCCAGTCACCTTAGGAAATTCTTTAGCTATGTTTCTTAATTCTGTTTTGGTCCAAGGAGTACAGATAGGGATGAGTTGGGTGGCATCGTGATTAGGTTGATACTGGAAGGGAAAGGAAGAGACAGGAGGGGCAGAGGATTTGGGGGGTTAAGGGGAGGCTCAGGATCTTGGGGATAGAAAAGGAGTTCAGCAAGAGAAGAGTTAGGGGAAGAGGGAGAGGTGGAGGGTGGAGAACAGGCCTGAGGAACAGGAGAGGGTGATAGAGGAGAGTTATGAGTCTTTTGTAATCGAGAAAACTTTTCAGAAAGTTTAGAATTTGTCTCGTGGAGGGAAGCCATTTTGGAGTCCTGGACTTGTGTAGAAGTGTCTAAATACCAATTAAAATAAGCATCCCATTCGATCTGTTTAGTTCTGTGGTTTTCAAGTTTATTGCACAGAAAAATAAGTTTAGGGACTTCAAAGGAGCCCCATACAGTATGGCCACTGTAATTTTAAATCATCTTTGGTGTCATCAGTCCATCGAGATGGAAATTCACAAAATGAAGGACCATAGTTTTTCAACACACACCAGCTGGTGTTCCTGAGGGAGGATAGTCCTCTAGGGGAAACTTAGAGGAAGACAATCCCATAACTAAGGAAGCATGCAATAAAATCAGAGTAGGGAAACACCTCCAGCCATGTAGCCACAAGCCAGCACCGTGAGACAATTGTCTCCCAGGGCAACTGCCCACCTGATCCCAAAGAAAGGCAGCAACTTCGACCTCAACCGAAAGAAGGAAGGTCAGGGCCTGAGAGTACTCACAGTTGAAGGAGATGGGGGTTTGTGGAAGCAGTGAGCCCCAAAGGGCTAGTGTGGGTACGCACTCGGTTCCAGGAGACACTGATCTTGTGGTGGTGAGATCACTTCAGGTCCCGCTTCTGACACCAGACGTGTTAACGTAAAAATAGAGTCAAAATGAGAGGCAAGAGAGCTTTTATTTGGGATCAACGAATTCCAATTCGGGGAGCACAGGTTCAGGTAGAAACCCAAATAATATCCCACTAAGAAGTGACAGGGTTAGTCGTTAGATAGTTGTATGTCATAGCTGCACATCCTTCTAGTTGCTGTATGTGGGATGCGCCTCAGCATGGCCGGAGAAGCGGTGCGTCAGTGCGTGCCCAGGATGCGAACCTGGGCCGCCAGCAGCGGAGCACGCGCACTTAACCGCTAAGCCACGGGGCCGGCCCGACAGGGGTTTTTTAAAGGTAAAGAGGAGAGGCTTGCTTGAGTCACTCACAAAGAATTTTAATTGGGGCTGGTGGCAGAAAGCCACCATGGCTAAGCATGATTGATTGATGAGACTATCGCTAAGCCACAAGTCCACCATTGTAACAAGTTGCAGGTGTACTTGCAGCATGTTTGGAATATTTGCAGTTTGGTCCAGTTCAAAAGTTCACAGTTCCATTCAGTGAGGATGTGCATAAGGCCCATTTCGTTTTCTTTTTTCAATTATTTTATTGAGGTCATAATGGTTTATAACACTGCGTAATTTCAGATGTACATTATTATATATCAGTTTCTGTATAGACTGCATCATACTCACCACCAATAGTCTGCTGTTTATCCGTCGCCATACATATGTGCCTCTTTACCCCTTTCGCCCTCCCCCAACCCCCTTCCCCTCGGGTAACCACTAAGCTGTTCTCTTTCTCCGTGTGTTTGTTTATCTTTCACATATGAGTGAAATCGTGCAGTGTCTGTCTTTCTCTGTCTAGCTTATTTCACTTAACATCATACCATCAAGGTCCATACGTGTTGTTGCAAATGGGATGATTTTTTCTTTTTTTATGGCCGAGTAGTGTTCCATTGTATATATATACCACATCTTCTTTATCCATTTATCAGTTGAAGGGCACTTGGGTTGCTTCCATGTCTTGGCTATTGTGAATAATGCTGCAATGAACATAGAGGTGCATAAATCTCTTTGAATTGTTGATTTCAAGTTCTTTGGATAAATACCTGGTAGTAGGATCGTATGGCATTTCTATTTTCAATTTTTTGAGAAATCTCCATACTGTTTTGCATAATGGCTACACCAGTTTGCATTCCCACCAGCAGTATATGAGGGTTCCCTTTTCTGCACATCCTCTCCAACATTTGTTATCTTTTGTCTTGTTAATTATAATCATTCTGACAGGTGTAAGGTAATATCTCATTGTAGTTCTTTTGTAAATTGATTTGAGAAGCTTTTTTTTTTCTTTTTTTTTGCTGAGGAAGATTTCCCCTGAGCTAACATCATTGCCAATCTTCCTCTTTTTGCTTGAGGAAGATTTGCCCTGAGCTAACATTATTGCCAATCTTCCTCTATTTGTTTTTTTGAGGAGGACTAGCCCTGAGCTAACATCCGATGCCAATCCTCCCCTTTTTTCTTGAGGAAGATTGGCCCTGGGCTAACATCCGCGGCCATCTTCCTCTACTTTATATGGGCCGCCGCCACAGCATGGCTTGACAAGCGGTGCATCTGTGCGTGCCGGGGATCCAAACCTGCTAACCCTGGGCCGCCGAAGCAGAACGTGTGCACTTAACTGCTTGCGCCACTGGGCCGGCCCCCCAGTCTTCCTCTATTTTGTATGCGGGTTGCTGCCAAGCAGGGCTGCCAGTGAGCACCCAGGAAATGAACCCAGGCTGCTGAAGCGGAGCTCTCTGAACTTAACCACTAGGCCGCAGGGCCAGCCCCTAGTAGTTTTGATTTGCATTTCCCTAATAATTAGTGATGTTGAACATCTTTTCATTTGCCTCTTAGGCTCATTTCTTTAATGGCCTCCTGGCTCCATTTTAAAACCCTTTGACATAAGTGACTCTGTTTTTTACACATTTCACAATAGGAACAGCATAAAAGTAAGGAAAAGTATCATAGCCAAAGGCTGTCTTACAGCAAGGGTCTGGAGAGGCCAGGTGCAAGCTCCTGTTCTTCACTCTTGGATCAGAAACCACCTACGTGTGCACAGAACACCTTGGAACAAGGACCATGCTTATAGAGAGAATCCAAATGTGCACACAGATTCCAAATGTTGGCAGTCATTTGAGGGGTTGGTATTCATTTAAATAGACAGCCAATCCATCCAATAATACCAGCACAAACTTTTTCGTACTTTATAATTATTTTCCTCTCTGATCCATGACTATCTGTACTTTATGGCATACTTCTGTTGACTGATTAAACCATAATTAATGTAATGTAATGTCCCTCCCAACAAAATCTACTTTTTCGCATATACCATATATTATTTCTCATAGGGGTATAGGTTAGAAGCCTTGTCTCTGTTATTTCAGGTTCAAAACATCTTAAGGACATAGCCAAACGGCTTTTCTCAGGTCATGTGGTTTGACAGATATTGGTTCCCAGTAAGAGGGATCCCTTAATAGGGCTCACGTGTCCCCCGTGGGAAGCACTCTGGTACTGTTTAAAATCTGTCCAATACCTGCGAGTTGGACTCAGTCATGGCACCAAAGTGCTAAAAGCACTTTGATAGGTTGCATTTTCCAGTAAAAATCCCACACACTGAGATATGTCCCCCGTAAGTGCAGATCCTGGGTTTCTGCTATGAGAATTCCTGGCCATTGCTCCTGGGACGCCCAGACACCTAACCCAGTTGTGTTGACATGCCAGCTGTTCCCATTGTGGGTGTGGCCGTGTTGTCTTAGCGTCTGCTCTAATTGCAAGGCCCATTTGACAGTGTCCTGTTACCATTAGGCAGCTCGTACCTTTTTATCAAATTCCTTCTAGAATAGGATGCCTTTAAGGCAACTTCATGTGCACTAGGAGGTCTTCTTCATCAGTACATCTTTCCTCATTAAAAGTGATTTCTACTTAGCCACCTATGCCTAGCCTAGTTCCTTATTCTCCTAGGGCTCTTTCATTTCTAGTGGGTCACTGCTCTTTGATCCTCCAGACATGTTTTTGCCATTGAGTCCTAACTGCTTTGGTACATTCAGGAAACAAATATGGAACCAAAAATGTTGAGTCCCCCAGGGTAAGGTCAATTGAGTAGTAGGCCCTCCAAAATAGACTTCAGTTAGGGTATGCCACGGTGCTTCTCATAACTATTTGTGTTGAACTTCTGGATTCTCATTCTCAGGAATGTAGGCCCACCAAATTATACCTAATTCTTTTTTTTTTTTTCTCTGATTCAAGCTTCCCAATTGCCTATCCACTTCCTTATGGCTTTCCACCCACAACAAGAGAGAAAATAGCTATTTTTACACATAATATTATTACAGATGGGACCTGCAGTGCATAACCTTCTACCTTTATATTTTGGGAGCTTTCTTAAACCTTCATCATCACAATTAATACCAACACAATTTTTTTAAATAAACTTTTTTCTAGAACAGTTTTAGGCCTACAGAGTGGCCACATAAAGTTCATTCAGATTGTTCTTAATTGGTATACTCCAAATTCAACCAGGTAAATGTTCCTGCAGGTTGCTTCTCAACACGGACCCTCTGCATTAGACATATCCTATGAAACGTGAATCCAAAGGTGTAGCTGCATTAGTGTTATTTCATGTGGTTATACAGTCAGACTTCCCACCTGTGAGAACATAGACCATGCCCAGAAGTTCATTAGGTTGGATGTTGTCAGCTCCTTTGTTTTTTTTATTGTGGTGAAATATACATAACATAAAATTGACCATTTTTAAGTGTAAAATTCAGTGACGTTAAGAACACTCATAATGTTGTGCAACCATCACCACTATCCATTTCCAGAACTTTTTTGTCATTTCAAACAGAAACTCTGTACCATTAAACAATAACTCCCCATTCCCCCCTCCCCACAGCCCCTGGTAACCTCTATTCTACTTTCTGTCTTAATGAATTTGCCTATTCTATCTGCTTCATGTAAGTGAAATCATATAATATTTGTTCTTTCGTGTCTGGCTTATTTCATTTATCATAACGTTTTCAAGTTTCATCTATGTTGTAGCATGTATCAGAATTTGAATCCTTTTTAAGGTTATATTCCATTGTATGTATATACCATTTTGTTTGTCTATTCATCTGTTGGTGGACATTTGGTTTGTTTCCACCTTTTGGCTATCGCAAATAACAGTGCCATGAACTTGGTATACAAGTATCTGTTTTAGTTCCTGCTTTCAATTCTTTTGGGTGTATACCTAGAATTGTTGGATCATATGGTGATTCTATGTTCAACTTTCTGAGGATCTGCCAAACCGTTTTCACAGCAGTTGGATCACTTGCTGGCTCTTCAAAAAAGAAGGAGGTTTTGGCAAACAGAGTCCCTTGCCCCAAGGGCCTTCTGAGTCAACGCTGAGAGACCTTATTTATTCTCTTGCTCAAAGCTTCTCACAAGGCATCCAGCTTAGGTTATTTTTCCCTTTAACAACAATTTATTGGCTCCCTCCCCCACAGTAGCAATCTCATCTTCTTCCATAAATTGTTAATTCTAATCCAATCCTTTCCCTCTGAAGCAGGAGCCTCCGGTTCCCACTGGGCAAGTTGTATTGCTGGTAGCAACTGAGACACAGAAGGGCCTCCCCTTCAGTTCATCTTGAGAGTCTTACTGGGTAAATGCAGAGAAATACAACTATCCCATCCACTAGGAACAAAATATTTTCAAGAGTCAGCTCCAACATGGGAGGGTGTGGGGAGGGGACTATCAGTCCCACCAATCCCTTTGGAATTCTTGCAGTTAGGTCCAAATTAATGGACATGGTATCTTGTGGTGGAATATTTCTAGCCTCTGGCCCTTAACTGTAGTTCCAGTGCAGAGACTGCAGAGACTGTCCAGTATTGAAAAAGAGAAGGAGTATAGCAGGGAAGCAGGGAAGACTCTATGTAACTTCCTCCATTATCACCCCTCTTCTCTACCCCAATTCTACCACAAAAGCATAGCAGGTGAGGGAGACCCCACCACAGCACACATTTTTAAAAAATCACGTATTCCAACTTTTAACTAGACTTTAATTTTGGTCCCTTTCACAGTAGCATCCCCATAGCCCCCTGGATTAATTCTACTGCCCCTAGGGGCTCATTAGCAGGCCTGGGCAGTGCTCTAACTGTGCTCCTGTATCCGGTAGACCCAGAAGAGTTACTTCTCCACCCCTGGCCATTTCACCCACACATTGGCAAAAGGCCTTGGGAACCCCACTGGGTTCCCCCCTCAAAGACCCCGGCCTGTATGCCAACCTTCTTCCTCCATTATGGCCTTGATTTTTTTCTAAAATAAGGAATATCAATTATTTTTAAATTTTGAAATAATTTCAATCTTAAGAAAATTTGCAAGTATGGGACAAAGAACTACTGCCTTTATATTAAACATGGGTATTTTGGAATCTGATGCCATAGGCTCATTGGAACCTTTGCTTTTCTGAAATTTCTCTAAGTCTTGGGATTTTACATCCTAGGCACTTTGAGGAGATTTAGTTGTGGGAATCCCAGATTCCCATAAAATTCTATCAAGGTTTTGGTGACACTCTGTCAATTTCCTCTTTTCTCGTGATGTTTTAAAATTAACTGTCTAAAGATTTTCACATAATTAAAGCCTGAATTGTTACTCCCTTTCTTGTATTGATCTTCTTTCTTTTGTAAAGTCCTAACCTATTTTTAAACAGCTTTAGTAAGACATAATTTGCATACCATACAATTCACCCAATTAAAGTCTATAATTCAATGGTTTGCAGTATATTCACAGAGTTGTGCAACCATCACCACAATAAATTTTCAAACATTTTCATTGCCCCCAAAAGAAATCCTGCTCCCTTTAGTTATCACCTCCAATTGCCTTCCACCTTCGACAACCACTAATTTACTTTCTGTCTCTATAGATTTGCCAATTCTGGACATTTCATATCAATGAAATCATATAATATGTGGCCTTTTGTGACTGGCTTCTTTCATTTAGCATATTGTCAAGGTTCATCCATGTTATAGCATGCATCAGTACTTCCTTCCTCTTTATGGGTGAATAATGTTCCATTTTATGGATATACCACATTTTGTTTATCTAGTCATCAGTTGATGAACATTTGGGCTGTTTCCACTTTTTGGCTATAATGAACATTTGTGTACAAATTTTTGTGTTAACATGTTTTCAATTCTCTTGGGTCTCTAGGACTGGAATTGCTGGGTCCAATGTTAACTCTATGCTTAACTTTTTGAGGAACTGCCAGTTTGTTTTCCAAAGTGGCTGTACCACTAACTTTTTCTTTTTTTTAATTTTGAAATCCCATATGTGGTAGCTGAGATAAAAGGTTCGAGGCTGCGTCTTTTACATTCTCCTATGGTCTCAATAGCAAAGTCATATATTGTGCCAATGCTGGTGGGACTCCTTTAATTATAGTATCGGTCATAGCCTGGATGAGGGGCATCCCATTAGGGAGCTTGGTTCAGTCATTATATAGAGGGGCTTCCCCATGAACCATCCCACAAGGTATTAGCCAACAGACGATGTGGAGTGGGCCCCAATATTCCCCTCTAGTCAGTGGTGTTCAAGGCAGAGTCATTGCTCCTTGTTCTAAAATTCTCAGGAGTCATTTTAACAAAGGTTTATCATGATGATGTCTGTAATGATCTACAAAATGACTCAATTTCTTCACTGAATAACTCCTTATTCCCATGGTTTCTTGCCCTCCATTGTCATCCTGCCCCACTTGAATTATCTTCTGAGTTGTCATGTGTCTCACACGCTTAGCCGATTCATCACAAATTATAGTGCCAGCCAGAGAGGGCACAGCTCCACCTAAGGAGATTCTGAACTTACTTTCATTTTGCTAATTCAAAGCAGCAACCACAGAACTGCATTTTTAGCTGACTCGACATGTTTGCAGTTCCCTCTGACCCGTTTTTCTAGCTCCTGAGGCGCAGATTCTTTCATTTCCAGATTTCACTGGAAACTTTTATTATTAATATCTAATTTCAAAGTCTGTACTACTTCAAACCAAGAGTAACTTGTTCATTTTCATTCTCTTTATCGGCATCATCCATTTTCTTTCTAAATAATGCCTTAGCCATATTTTGAGTTAAGAATGAGTTAGGGGTTTTTCAGTAAATCCTACTTCTGAGATCAACTGCATGAATGGTGGCAATTAAATAGGGTATAACAGGGTTCGGGTGCTAAAGAAGACACACAGGACCCCAAGTGACAATGCTAACAAATCTACAGTTTATTACAGGAAGAAAAATACAATATAGCACAACATTAAGGTAAAGATACGCATCACAGCCAAAGGCTGGCTCAGAGCAAGATGTCTGGAAAGGCCCGGTGCAAGGTCCTATTCCCCTTCTTTTGTGAAAGCCCACACAGAACCCATTTTCTCTCTTGGATCAGGAACCATTAAGATGTGCATGCAACATTTGGAACAGGGAGCCCAAAATGGGAATCTGTATTGGTTTTTTTTTTCATATTGTGCTGGTCACATAGGCATATTCCTGCTATATAACTAGCCTCAATTGCAGAGCCCTTTGGGGGTGAGGAGGGCTCACTGAGACCAGTCTGATTATTATCAATAATAATGCTGAGAAGCCGACCTAAACTACTCTGAAGCTCCCTGAACCCAAAGCAACACTCTTAATCAGTGTGTCACATCCTGACCAGTGTCAGTACCCTGCAGGAACTTTTAACAAAACCGCTCAGGTTAGCTCTGGTCCTATCACAGTTTAACTCTCACAGCACATAACTTATCTTTGGATTGTGCTTTACAGTTTAGAGAGTGTTTGGAGGGTTTCGCCAACTTGAATAAGCTGGTATTATCACCTCCACCTTAAGAAGGAAGAACACGAGGTTCACAGTGTTTGTGATTTGCCCAAGGTGAACCAGATAGTGAGCAGCAGAGCCAAGACTGGACCCCAAATCCCACTTCCAACCAACCAGGGCCTCCCACTCTCCTTCCTGCTGTGGCATACCCTCCCTCCCAGCAAACCATCATCTTATCCTCAGTGACTCCCTCATCATTACTACCAACGACATCTTTTTCTGTCGGAATTCACATTTCTTCTTTTAAGAAATGTTCGTTGTTCTTTCACTTATTCAACAAGTTTTATTTATTTATGTATTTATTTACTTACTTAGAGGAAGATCAGCCCTGAGCTAACATCCATGCTAATCCTCCTCTTTTTGCTGAGGAAGACTGGCCCTGAGCACATCTGTACCCATCTTCCTCCACTTTATGTAGGACAACGCCACCGCATGGCCTGACAAGCGGTGCACCAGTGCGCACCAGGGATCCGAACCTGGGCCTCCAGCAGCGGAGTGCGCGCACTTAACCACTACGCCAGGGGGCTGGCCCCCTCAACAAGTATTTATTGATTCTAATATTTCATTGAGTGTAAGATGGTCATTGATTCAATAACAGCTTTTCAGAAAAATATTACATTGTGTATATGAAAACAGTGGAGTTAATTTTTTTCCTATTTGGACTTTGATGCACAGAACTGACAAAATTTATTTTTAACTTATGATAGAATATATTTATCCTGACACAATGACCCACCATGTTGCTCCTCACCTTCTCAATCCAAGTTTAAGTTTAATCCATATTCACCAAACTATAAATATGCATTTAAATTACCCTTGGTCATTGACAGTGTTCACTGCTTGCATTGGCAAGCTTGTCAAAGCCTCCACTTATAATTTGGATTCCTTTAACAACTTTAAGATTGAGGGTATGATCTTGAGGATAGAAGTTTTAGTTTCAGTGTAAGTACTTTCTACAGAAATTAAGCAGCTTCTTTTGAAAACGAGCTGAAAGCTGTTGATACCTTTGTTAAATATATGTTCCGGGTCATTCTCCATCATGACTCATGAATGACTCACATCAACATCTTCTAGGTTTGACCTATTATAAATCTTTTTTTTTTTTTTTAGTTTATTGATGCATCCTATTAGATTTTGTATCTGTGTGTGTGTGCGTGCGTGTGAGGAGATCAGCCCTGCGCTAATACCTGCCAATCTTTATACTGGATGCCGCCACAGCATGGCTTGCCAAGCGTTGAGTGGGTGCGCGCCCGGATCCGAACCAGCGAACCCCGGGCCGCCGCAGCGGAGCGCGCACACTGAACCGCAGTGCGCTTGCGCCACCAGTCCGGGCCCCTCGGCTTGACCTATTTTAAGATACTTAGCAACTTCTACTGCTTTTGTCATCTTCTGCACACTCAGCAACTGTCTAGTTCAACGGTAAATCATAGTGTATTTTTCGTTTTTATTAACTATTTAGTAGATACAAAATAATATTTGTAAGTTATGTATAAAATATAAACAATAACAATTCAATAAATAACTGTAACCATCACTCTTTTCAAGATACAGAACATTTCCATTACCTTTGAAGTACCCTGTGTGCTCCTCCTCTATTCCATCCTCTTAACACTCTCATGCTTTTTCTCAGAGTTCTGCCAATTATGTATGCATCTCTAAACAATATGTTGATTAGATTAGCATGCTTTAGAATTTTATGTAACGGAATTATGCTGCAATGTATCATTTTGTGATTTGCTTCCCCAGCACATTATATCCTGAGGTTGATCCTCATTGTTGTGTCTGCTGTTTTCAATAATTTTCACTGCTTTTTTGTATTTGATTACATATGAATACACCAAAATCTATTTTTACATTTGACTGTATGGGCATTTGTTTTTGTCATCAATTCTTAGTGAGTACAAAGAGTGGTGCAATAAACATTATTAGGTCTACTTGTGCAGATGTGCAAGTGTTTCTCCAAGGTAATGAACGTATCCTCCAGGTAAGATGTATATCCTTGAGTTTATTGGATAATGGCAAATTATTTTACAGTGATTGTACCAAATTATACTTTAATCAGCAATGATTAATACACGAGCACAGAAACACACAGACACACACCATACACACCTACGCATGCACACACCCTATACTTACACCCATCACACACTAAACACGCGCACAGATCCACATACGTGCACCGCACACGGTCTTGTACATAATGCATACAGACACACACAGATCTGCACCACGCACGCACAGTTACCACAGTCCCACTCTCATAACACCACGCTCACATAGATACAAATCGTACGTCACACACTCCATGCCTGTACGCACACAGCCCAGATACTCACACGCAAGGCCTCTGCGTGACCCAACCAGGAGGCGTGGTCTCCGGCGCCCGCGGCTGAGGAATCTTGTCCCGGCCGCGCCGCCGTCGGACGCCAGGTGTCGGAGGTCACGGCAGCGTTGGCGGTGGCGTTTTTTTCCTACCCGGAAACCACGGCTCCTGGATCCCGAGAGGAGCCCGTGTCGCGGCGCCGTGAGACAGACTGGCGTCTAGTCCTCGCGGCGGTCCCGCGGAGCCGGACGCTGCCCCCGGCGCGCTGGGGAGGATGCTGCCGAGCGGCCCCGGGCCCGCCGCGCGCCGCCGCCAGTGAGCTCTGAGCGGCCGCGGGCGTCCGCCGCGCAGCTGGCCCGGCCGGGCCCGGGGCGCGCCGCTGCCCACCGGGGCGGGGTGAGCCGGGCGGGCGGGCTGGGGTCGGTGCTCAGCCGGGAGGGGGCCGCGCTGGTCGGGGGCGGCCCTTTCGTCGGGTTTCTTAACCGCTTCTCGGCGCCGCGGCCCCCGCCTCATCTGCCGGGGGGAGGGGGTCGCCCCGCCTTAGCCCGGGTTTGGCCTGCGCTGGTGGCCTCGGTCTGGTCACCCGCCAACGCGGTTTGTCTACCCGCATCCCCGGATCACAGGTTCCCTGCCCGCCCCGAGATGGCGGGACTACCAGCATATGGAGCTGAGGCCTGGATAATTTGGATTTGGCACGAGGAACGTTTTGGTAGTTTGCCACTTTTGGCTTTGGGTGGTGTTTACGTTACTTTTCCGTTTGCAAATTATACACAGCTCAGAAAGAAGATGGGAGGGAGAGACACTCACGCATGTGCAAAAACTTGAAATAGCGGTCTGTTTTATGTGTCAAGCTTGGTAAATATCCAGAGATGGGGTGGATTATTATTTTTACTCATATTTTAATGAAGTAAATTAAGGAGTAGCTTCAGGGTAATCCCGAGGCGTGTAGTTCTAGTTCCCTTGATAGGCACCATCAGGAATAAACTAGGCCTGTTGTGCTGTTTTAAATTGTGTGAACACCCCGTAACCGATGGACAGCTGGTGAGGGGGGCCTTTGTTGGAGAATCCAATGTCTGTAGTTGAGTTCTCAGCTAGTAGATTACAGCCCTCCCTGAGTGATGAATGATGAGCTGCTTTGCAGCCTGTTAAAGCAGGAGAGATTGTGGCTCCTCCTGAATTGCTAGCTACTTTCCTGCCTCAAAGGTGAGCTGCTATGGGAGGTAGTGGGAGGAAAAACTCCAAGGTGCTGACGTATATTTGATACACTGCTTCGTCCCTATAGCACTCTTTTTGGTCAGCTTGGGGTCAGCTTTTGTATCTCATCTGTAGATGAGTGCTCCATCAGTGCTTGAACGGTGAGAGCACCTTCCTGCTTCCTCATTTCGCTTAAGGATGCGGAAAGAAAGTAGATCTGTTGTGTAACTAGGGTATAGTTCATGACTCCAAGCGTATTTACTCTCTAGGAATAAGGAGGCAGTGTGTTGACTTCCTAGTAAAAGTACAGGGAGAACTTCTCTGGCCTAATTGAGGTAGACTGGAGTCAGAGCTGCCATGTGCATCTGGGTACTGAGCTCACCAAATGCTGATTGAGCACACCTTCTCTATTTGGACTGTAGCTGCAGCTGCTGCAGGGAAGAGAGACAGATCTAAGTTCAAATATAGTTTCTGCCCTCAGGGAACTTACTTAAAGAAAGCGGTAGGCCATAAAATGTGGCAGGATTTAATTGCCATGTGGAGATAGCAACTATTAGGGATTTCGTTATGGTTGGGATCAGAAAAAGCTTCTAAAGGAAGTTAGTTTTGAGGTGCACCTCGAAGGATCAGGATTTGAGTTATTCAGAATTAGCTGGGAAATGAAAAAGCTAGGGCCAGCTGGTGGAACGGCAGCCAGACTAGGTAGGTGGGCAGTAGGTACCTAGAAGTATTGACAGAGGCAGCCGGTTAAGGGTTCAATGCTTTGCTAGGACGGAAAAGCATATGCTACCCAGTTTGGCTTCTGGTAGATTTCTGGGTTCCAAAGGATTGTTTGCATTTGATGAGTTTGTCTTGTTCTGTTAAGCAGCCAGTGACGTAAAGCAGTGCTTAACTTATTTTAAGGACATTGAAGAAGAATCTGATTGTAATTCTGTGTGGTATTAACAATCAGGAAATTAAATGTGGTGTCCGCAAGTTGTTTCAGTGTCTCTGTTTAGTTCGCAGGAGCACAGCTCTAGTACTCTCTCTGCCTCTCTGGCTATAGCCAAGTGATAAATGGCAAGCTCTTTAGCCATCTCCTGAGTGTTTTCGATGACATCTAGTTCACTTCACAGAGAAGCTGTTTGTTTCTCTTACCCAATATTGTTGAAGAACCTTTGAAGTGGTTCAAACAGGATGCCATGTAATTGCTCTGGAACATTGTGACTAGTCTCAGGACCTCACTAGCTTTAACCTTAGCCTTTCTTTAAACATGCTTAGGACTGCACCATCTTAACTTTTTAATGCTTTTTGACTCTTCTTCCCTCTCTACCCACTTCTCTATCTCCTTCTTGTTATAGACAAGCATCTGAAAAAGGGTGGTCCTGACAGGGGACACAGCCTGTCATAGTACAGGGGATGGCAGATCTGTGGGATGTTTTTGCCAATATTAACATCCCACAGAATGTAATTGCCATGTAAGAGGCCTTTAAAATTGTAAATTTTCTTTTACTACCATGTTCCCATTAAAATGAAAAACAGGAAATGAAGGAAAGATAGGGTTTTTAGCAAATTGAATTTCCATTTAGGATTTATTTTGATAACTTGGAAATCCTTAAGTTATCTTTCCACACATACAGATGGAGTAAATTTGATAAGAGGTCTGTAGCTCTCTTTCTGTGTATGATTACATAGCTAAGTGTAGTCTTGGTGACTACACGATAACCTTTGGTGATGATAGTCTGCAAAGTACTATTTGCTAGTTGGACTTTTGTGCTGTTTGGTTAAAAGTGCTGTTTTCAAAACATCTCCCAGTCTTTACGTTGAGTTTGGATGTAATAATATAATTTTATATTGAGCTTTTCGTGTTCATTTAATCTTGTCATTGCTCATAATTTGTTTTCTTAAATATCTGTTAATTAACCCCAAATCATTAAATTTTAATATGAGGATACTTTTAATTTGTTTTTTAAGATGTCAGCAATTAAAAATACTAAAGAACAAAGAGAGAAATTGTCTTCAATTTCGGGACTGTGATGAATTTATTTTTTAAAAAAGACAGGGGGCATGTTGGAAGTTACCGTGATTTTATATCATGACTTTCAAAATGGAGCAATGCATTCGTTAATTATAAGTGAGTAGAAATACAGCTTAAGTCTGAATTTTGGAGATAAGTCTGGTTACAGACATGTAATTATATCAGCCCATGGTGTTCTTTCCTTTTTTGTCTTTATTCAAGTACTGAAGGTGCCTAAAATGCATGTTTAGCAACTAAAACTTGATGCTTTCTGTTGTAATTTCTCTTTTGATCATTTAAACTTGTTGAGTTATTGTGAAAGTCTTTTCTGCGCTATAATTTGTATTAGATTAAGAAACAAGAAACCATTGGCAGAAGATTCCACTCATGTTTTCTTTATTCTCTAATTGATGAGAGTGCTGAGATAGGAGTTGCCTTGCTAAAGAGATGGAAAATAAGTTAACCATTTTAAACTTCAAAAAAATTGATCCTAATTGTGCTTTTATTGAAGTCAATGACTAAAATACACTTTATATATCTGTGGCATGTGAATTTTTTTTTTTTTCAACTTAGCATTTGACTTGAAACCTACTTATCAACCCTGGTATTGTGATTGATGGCACAGCTTTTGGGGTCAGATGAATTAAGTCAGAGTCTGTCTCTGCCACTTATTTGCTGTAAAACCTTGTACAAATTACTTAACCTCTTCGACTCATTTTCCTCTTCTGTAAAATGAGGATAGTAATATCTACCTAGCAGTGTTGTGAGGATTAAAAAATAATGTATGTAAAGCACTTGGCATGGTGCCTGGCACAGGGCACATTTTAAGTGGTAGCTGTTAAAAATGATACCCTCACTCTCTCCTTAGACCTTTGTAATCTGGTTTCTGCCTTCACATCACGCTAATGAAAGGGGTTTCCCTTATATCACTATCAATGTCTTAATTGCAAAATTGTATGCATACTTTTCCGTTTTTATCTCATTTGATGGGACTGACTCTTTGTTCAAACCCATAACATTTTTGGGAGGCAGTAGAATGCTTAATGGTTAATGCTTGGGCTCTGGAGGCTGACTGGTTGAATCTAGGTTCACTTACTAGTGTATGACCTTGGGCAAGTGAGCTAACTCGCTTGTGCCTTAATTTCCTCGTTTGTAAAATACAGATGTTGTGAGGATCATAAAATATGTGCAGAACTCTTAGAACAGTGCGCCTCTCTCACAAAAAGTTGGCGGTAATGTTAGCTGTTACTGTTAAACCACTTCTCAGTGCCAGGCACTGCCCCAGGGACGGGAGTGCAGAAACAATGTGATAGCGGTGAGAGAGAGCAGGAGCAGGCTGCATTTGGAGTGCACTTAGGCTGAAGAAGGCGGTGTCAGTGGGGATGGAGTGAGAGCTGCTTGTGAGAGAGATTTAAGATGTGGGAACGACAGGACTGGTAACTGTTTGGTTGTAGGAGAGTGAGAGAGTCAAGAATGGCTGGTAGGGGTCACTGGGTAGATGGCTGTCTTTCATTATGAGGAGGAGCTCATTTGGCGCCTTCTGATAGGTTTTAGCCTTGTTGGTTCAAGGTGCTTGTGGTCATCTAAGTAGAGAGCTCCAGTGGGCGCATGTGAGGATCTGGAGTGAGGAGATATGTAAAACTGACAGGAAGCTATGAATGAGCGTGTCCGCCTTCAGCAGAGGCCCAGCAAGAACTCAGGGGGAACACCGACTTTTGAAGAAGAGTGAGAAGGAAGGGGTGGCCAGAGAAGTGAAGGGAAAGCCAGGAGGGGGAGATCCTGGAAGCCCGAAGACGGTGTGACCCTCAGTGTCAAATGCTGCGTGGAGGTGAGGTAAGGGCTGAAACTCAGACTTTGGCTTTAGCATCTGAGACCTTACTGGAGACCTTAAAGTTTTCCTTTGTCTTCCTTGCTACTCATTTGCCTCTCTGAGGGTCTGTTCTGTCTACACTCACTGCTTCATGGTGGGGGAAGGAGGGGGGTGTCTCCTCAGTGCTCCGCGTAGCTGGGTACTTGAGATTGCACAGGGTTTCTTTGATACCAGCATGTGTCCTCATCTCTGCTAAGTCTTAGATAATCTGGCACCGCATCCATTAATGTTCTTTGTTAGGCTCAGGGTTTGCAACCCCCGGTCTTAAATCCCTTTGAATATCTCAAACATTGCAGGATATTTGAGAAATGCTACTTTAATTTTTACCTTCAAAATGGGCCTCTCTCACATCAAGGTGAGTTCCGGCCATTCTGTCTCAGCACAAGACCAGTGTGTTTCCTGAGGTGGGCATGTAGAGCAGGCTTGCTCTCATCCTCCCCTCTTTCTCATGCTCCCTGTGGCATTCCCCCCACAGCCCCCCAACTCTTAGTCTCCTCAAAACTTTGAAAAGGGCATGACTTTATAGGAGAGCTTTAAGGAATCTTCCATTCAGCCTAAGGTCAAAAATCTAGCTTAAGATGAATGGTGATTTTGTTCATGTGAAGTGAACTTTTTGGTCTGGGTCCCAGGTAGTGGTTTAGTGTATCTTAAATGAAAATAAGTTAGGAACTATTTAGGAGGTATTATCTGGGAATATGGAATCCCTGTCTTGTCCAAAGATTCTAGTTTTAAACTTGGACAAGTAGCCATGTGGTATAAAGAACGTGGGCTTTGGAGAGAGAGAGAATCGCTGTGAAAGGACTCATGTATCTGGCATAATGAATGTTAATTTACTTCCTTTCTAATAAAATATTATAATTGATTTGCAAAATTACATATTTCTGCCCTCACTGGTCCCTTGGGAGACCCTCCTCTTTTACTGGCTCCTTTCTCTGCTTACAAGTGTGTTTCCTCACTTCTTTTGACCCCACTGTCTCTTGTCCCCTGTGTTTGATCTTGTGGTGTTCACCTATTGCCTCAGTCTCCTCATCCTATCCTTATCTCCTTACCATTTGATTTCTCCCCTGCCAGAGTATGGTTTCAGAGGTTGCCAGTGAGCTTGCCGGGTAGAGGATTGTGGAAGCTCAATTTCACCTGCATACTTTTTAAAGCACAGAGAAGCTCAGAGGTCTTTCTTTTCTTACTCGTAATACTTGTTCAGGGCCTGGCCTGGTGGTATAGTGGTTAAGTGCACGTGCTGCGCTTCGGCAGCCCAGGGTTTGCAGGTTCGGATCCCGGGCGCGCACCGACGCACTGCTTATCAAGCCATGCTGTGGTGGCGTCCCATATAAAGTGGAGGAAGATGGACATGGATGTTAGTCCAGGGCCAGTCTCCCTCAGCATAAAGAGGAGGATTAGCATCGGATGTTAGCTCAGGGCTAGTCTTCCTCACCAAAAAAAAAAACCAAAACCACAACAAAGAAACAAACAAACAAACAAAAAATACTTATTCACTTCTCAGCAACATTTGGCCGATACCTCTTCCTTCTTGAATCTCTTCTCTTGTGCCTTGCCAGGCACCTCACCATCCTGGGCACCCTTTTGGCTCATGGTCATGTCCTCCACTGGCCTCCTAACCTCTGCCCTAATGGAGGGTCCCATGCTCCCTCTGGAGAATCTCTGTGTACCACCTGCCCCAAGAACATGCAGTACCGGCTTGTCTGGAGGAGCCTAGTCTAAATGCTCTTTCTGGGGCCGGCCCCGTGGCCTTGCGGTTAAGTTTGGACTGTTCCGCTTTGGCGGCCTGGGTTTGGTTCCCAGGCATGGACCTGCACCACTCGTTGGCGGCCATGCTGTGGTGGTGACCCACTTGCAAAATAGAGGAAGATTGGCACAGATGTTAGCTCAGGGCGAACCTTCCTCAGCAAATTAAATAAATAAATTAATTAATAAAATAAAATAAATAAATTGCTCTATCTCATTTTATTCTTGGTTTCTCACAGATCCCTGTAACTACAAATCAGTGCAAGTTAAGCTTTGCCTTTCTTTAGCGCCAGGACCATCCCCGTCTTAGCAGATCATCCTGTTTTCTATTTTTTTTTTTTTTTCTGGGTTGCTTTAAGAAATCTCTCTTAAATTCTGTTTTTCTCCTATTTATTGCCTTTATTAATGAAGACAATGGAAATAAGATTTAATGAAGTTTTACTTTGGCCATGAGACTTGCAGGATCAAATGAAATGGAGATTATTTATATTTATAAATTTTATTGTGAGAGATTATTACAAAGGAAATACATATTCATGATGGAAATTAAAAAAAAAAAACAAACAAAGATATGTGTAATCTCACAAGCTAGAGATCACCACCACTGTTTACATTTGAGTGTATGTTGTCTTTTTTTCCCATGTGGCTGCTTGAGTATGCAGACACACTCTTTCATACTTAAAAAGTGTGAAATAGCCTTATTCTGTGTATGTTATTTTAGATCCTTTTTTTTATTATATATGTTTCAGGTGTACAGTGTTATAATTTGACATCTGTATACATTACAAAGTGATAACGTCCAAAAGTCCAGATACCATCCATCACCCTATAATTGATCCCCTTCACAACCATTTTGCTCACCTCCTAACCCCGCTGCTCTCTGGTACCCACCAGTCTGTTCTCTGTATGTATGAGTTTGTTTTTGTTTTGTTTTTTTGTTTGTTTTAGATTCCACATATGAGTGAAATTATACAGTATTTGTCTTTCTCCTTCTGACTTATTTCACTTAGCATAATACCCTCAAGGTCCATCCATGTTGTTGCAAATGGCAAGATTTCATTCATTTTTATGGCTGAGTAGTATTCCGTTGTGTATGTTTACCACATCTTCTTTATTCAGTCATTCATCAATGCACAACTTAGGTTATTTCTGTATCTCGGCTATTATAAATAATGGTGCATTGAACGTAGGGGTGCATATATCTTTTCAAATTAGAGTTTTCGTATTCTTCAGATAATTACCCAGATGTGGAATAGCTAGATCATATGGTAGTTCTATTTTTAATTTTTTGAGAAATTTCCGTGCTGTTTTCCACAATGTCTGCACCAATTTACATTCCCAACAACAGTGTCTGAGGGTGCCGTTTTCTTCACGTCCTCTCCAACACTTGTTATTTATCTTTTTGATGATGGCCATACTAACAGGTCTGAAGTGATATCTCATTGTGATTTTAATTTGCATTTCCCTAATAATTAGTGATATTGAACATCTTTTTATGTGCCTGTTGGCCATCTGTATGTCCTCTTTGGAAAAATGTCTATTCACATCCTCTGCCCACTTTTTAATCGAGCTGTTTGGTTATTTTATTGTTGTTGAGTTATATGAGTTCTTTTAATATATTTTGGATATTAACCCCTTATTGGATATATGACTTGCAAATATGTTCTCTCATTCACTAGGTTGCCTTTTTTGTTTTGATGCTGGTTTCCTTCAGTGTGCAGAAGCTTTTTAGTTTGATGTAGTCCCATTTGTTTATTTTTGTTTTTGTTTCCTTTGACTTTGGAGTCAGATCCACAAAAACATCATTAAGACCAAGTCAAGGAGGCTACTGCCCATGTTTTCTTCTAGGAATTTTATGGTTTCAGGTCGTACATTCAAGTCTTTGATCCATTTTTTAGTTAATTTTTGTGTATGGTGTAAGATAGTGGTTTACTTTAATTCTTTTTCATGTGGCTCTCCAGTTTTCCCAACACCATGTATGAAAAGACTTTCCTTTCTCCATTGTATATTCTAGGCTTCTTTGTTGAAAAATCGCTGTCCGTAAATGCGTGGGTTTATTTCTAGGCTCTCAGTTCTGTTCCATTGATCTGTGTGTCTGTTTTTCTGCCAGTACCATGCTATTTTGATTACTATTGCTTTGTGTAGTATACTTTGAAATCTGGACATGTGATACCTCCAGCTTTGTTTCTTTTTTCTCAGGATTGCTTAGGCTATTCAGGGTCTTGTTATTCCATATAAATTTTAGGATTCTTTGTTTCTTTGTGGTGTCCTTACCTGGTTTTGGTCTCAGGGTAATGTTGGTCTCATAAAGTGAGTTAGGAAGTGTCCTTTCCTCCTCAGTTTTTTGGAAAAGTTTGAGAAGGATAGGTATTAAATCTTCTTTGAATGTTTGGTAAAATTCACCAGAGCGCCGTCTGGTCCCAGACTTTTGTTTTTGGGGAGGTTTTTGATTATTGTTTCAATCTCCTTACTAATGATGAGTCTGTTCAGATTCTCTGTTTCTTCTTAATTCAGATTTGGAAGGTTGTATGATTCTAAGAATTTATCCATTTCTTAGGTTATCCAATTTGTTGGCATATGGCTTTTCATAGTATTCTCTTATTTTTTGTATTTCTGTGGTATCCACTGTAATTTCTCCTCTTTCATTCCTGATTTTATTTATTTGAGCCTTATTTCTTTTTGTCTTAGTGAGTCTAGCTAAAGATTTGTCAATTTTGTTTATCTTTTCAAAGAGCCAGCTCTTAGTTTTCATTGATCTTTTCTGTTACCCTTTTAGTCTCTATTTTGTTTATTTCTGCTCTGGTTTTTTTTTTGATGGAGATTGGCCCTGCACTAACATCTGTTGACAATCTTCTTCTTTTCCTTTTTTCTCCCCAAAGCCCCAGGACATAGTTTTGTATCATAGGTTACAAAATGATCATAGGTGTAGAGTTTTAGCTTTTCTATATGGGACCCTGCCTCAGCATGGCTTGATGAGCGGTGAGTGGGTCCGCACCCAGGATCTGAACTGGCGAACCCCAGGCCGCTGAAGTGGAATGCACGAACTTAACTGCTAAGCCACCCGGGCGGCCCAGCTCTATTTTTTTATTATTATTATTTCCTTCCTTCTACGGACTTTGGGCTTTGTCCTTCTTTTTCTAGTTCCTTTAGATGTAATATCAGATTGTTTGAGATTTTTCTTGTTTCTTGAGGTAGGCCTGTATTTCTATAAGCTTCTGTCTTGTGTTTTCATTTTCATGTGTCTCCACGTATTTTTTGATTTCTCCTTTGATTTCTTCGTTGATCCAATAGTCGTTCAGTAGAATGTTGTTTAATCTCCACATATTTGTGACTTTTCCAGCTTTCTTCTTGTAGTTGATTTATTTCATACTGTTGTGGTTGGAAAAGATGCTCGATATAATTTTAATCTTTTTAAGTTTATTGAGATTTGTTTTGTTTCCGGTCTGTTTTTGAGAGTGTTCCATGTGCACTTGAGAAGAAAGTGTATTCTGCAGCTTGTGGGTGGAATGTTCTATATATATCTAAGTCCTTCTGGTCCAGTGTTTCATTTAAGGCCAGTGTTTCCATGTTGACTTTTTGTCTGCATGATTTATCTGTTGATGTAAATAGGGGTAATAAAGACCCCTACTATTATTGTGTTGCTGTCAATTTCTCCCTGTAGGTCGGTTAATAGTTGCTCTATATACTTTGTTGATCCTACTTTAGGTGCATATATATTAATAAATATTATGTTTTCTTGATAGATTTACCCCTTTATCATTATATAATGTTCATCTTTGTCTCTTGTTATCTTTTTTGGCTTGAAGTCTATTTTGTCTACTGTAAGTTTGGTTACATCAGCTTTCTTTTGGTTGCCATTTGCAACCAAGGGAGTATCAGTTTCCATCCCTTCACTTTGAGCCTGTGTTTGTCTTTAGAGCTAAGATGGGTCTCCTGGAGGCAGCATATTGTTGGGTGTTTTGCGTGTGTGTGTGTGTGTGTGTGTGTGTGTGTGTGTGTGAGGAAGGTTAGCCCTGAGCTAACATCTGTTGCCAATCCTCCTCTTTTTGCTGAGGAAGACTGGTCCTGGGCTAACATCCGTGCCCATCTTTCTCTACTTTATATGGGATGCCACCACAGCATGGCTTGACAAGCAGTGTGTCGGCGCATGCCCAAGATCCAAACCTGCAAGCCCTGGGCTGCCGCAGCTGAGCATGCACACTTAACCGATATGCCTGCCACCAGGCTGGCCCCGGGTCTTGTTTTTTTTTTTTTTTTTTTGTGGGGAAGATCAGCCCTGAGCTAACATCTGTGCTAATCCTCCTCTTTTTGCTGAGGAAGACCGGCTCTGAGCTAACATCTATTGCCAATCCTCCTCCTTTTTTTCCCTCCAAAGCCCCAGTAGATAGTTGTATGTCATAGTTGTACATCCTTCTAGTTGCTGTACGTGGGACGCGGCCTCAGTATGGCTGGAGAAGCGGTGCAGCGGTGCGCGCCTGAGATCTAAACCCGGGCCGCCAGTAGCGGAGCACGCGCACTTAACCGCTAAGCCACGGGACCGGCCCTGGGTCTTGTTTTTTAATCCATCCAGCCTCTCTGTCTTTTGATTGGTGAATTCAATCAAATTCACAATGAATTATAATTTTACCCTAATTTACATTTAGAGTGGTTATTGATATACGAGGACTTAATACTGCCATTTTATCTTTTTTCTCTTTGCTCTATGTTTCCGTTATTTCTTTTTCCTTGTGTTTCTATCTGCCATTTTGGTTTGGTGGTTTTCTGTGATATATTTCTCAGTTTCCTCTTTTTTTATGTTTCGTGACTCTGCTCTGAATTTTTGTTTTGTGGTTCCTATGAGGTTTGTATAAAAGGTCATAGATGAGATAGTCCTTTTTCTGCTGATAGCATCTTATCTTCGTTTTCCTATGCAGGTTTCATCCTTTTTCTCTTCCCCTTTTTTTGTTGTCACAAATTATCCATTTTTGTATTGTGTTTGTTACCAAATTGAAATGGTTATTTTTATTGTCTCCTTTCCCTTTATCCTTTATGTTATGTGTTTACTAACCTATTCTGATGATATAGAGTTGCGGTTTTCTGATTCTGTTTATCACCTTGCTCAAAACTTGGTACAACTTTGCCTTTTTCTGTCAGGTAGGAGAACTCCTTTCAACATTTCTTGTAAGGCAGGTCTAGTGGTGATGAACTCCCCCAGCTTTTGTTTGTCTGGGAAAACCTTTATTTCTCCTTCATATGTGAAAGATAACTTTGCTGGATAGAGTATTCTTGGCTGACAGTTTTTATCTTTCAGTATTTGAATATATCATTCCACTCTTTCCTGGCCTGTAGAGTTTTCTGCTGAGAAATCTGCTTATAGCTTAATGTGGTTTCCCTTGTAGGTTATAGTCCCCCCCCCAGATTCCTTTAATAATCTTTCTTTGTCATTGACTTTTAAGGGTTTTATTATCATGTGTCTTGGAGAAAATATTTTGGCATTGAGATAATTGAGTGTTCTGTTAACTTCAAGAATTTGTATGTCCAGTTCCTTCCCCAGATTTGCGGAATTTTCAGCTACAATTTCTTTAAGTAAAGTCTCTGCTCCTTTTTCTCTCCCTTCTTCTGGGATACTCATTATCCTTACGTTGCCTTTTCTAATGGAGTCAGATAATTCTCATAGAATTTTTATATTTTTAAAAAATCTTAGTTTTCTCTCCTCTTCTATCTGCATCATTTCTAGGTTTCTGTCTTTGAGCTTGGTAATTCTCTCTTCCATGTGGTCTTTTCTATTTCACTGCTCTCTAATGCATTCTTCATCTCATTTACTGAGTTCTTTAGCTCCAGATTTTCTGTTTGGTTCTTTTTTAGAGTGTCAGTCTTTTTGCTAAAGTATTCCTTCTGTTCACTGATTTTATTTCTGAGCTCATCGAACTGCCTTTCTTGTAGCTCGTTGATTGTCTTCATGATAGGTATTTTGAATTATTTATCAATTAGATCACAGTCTTTTATGACTTTATTTTTGGTTCCTGGAGAATTGTTTTTTTTGTTTTTGTGATATTGTGTAACTGTGGCTTTTTGTGATGCTTGCTAAGTTAGTCCTCTGCTCGTGCATTTGTTGTAGCAAACGCTTTTTTTCTTTAGGTATAGCTTTGTTTTGATTCCAACTTCTCAACTGTTTAGAGATTAGAGACCTTTCTTTTGTTTTTCAGTAGGTGGCTCTATAGTGCTAGTTTTTGGTTTCTCTTACCTGAGCTTTCTCTGGCTGTATTTGGGGATCTCCACATTTTAACTTCCACTGCTTCTATTTGGGATGTCATTGGTATTCTTGTCATCACTCTCTGTGCTTCTGGGGGTCACTGATGCGTTACTGTTGCCAGTGTCACTGCGGTTGCCGGCTTGGCTTCACTGCTGGGGGTACAGAGATGGCTGACGCATCCACTGCATCTGGGATCACCGGGGTTGGAAGCTGTGCTGCCATGGTAGGGAGGAGAAGGGTGGGGAGGGAGTCGGATTCACAGGGCATCACCTCTGCTGTTGCTTGTTACTTTGTGGTCACAGGCACTGCTGTGGCTGGGATGTTGAAGTTCTGGTGTGCCTCTGCTGCTGCTACCAGGCTGTGAGCCATGGCTGGAGGCCTGGGATCACGTGGCTCTGCTGCTGTTCCGCTCCCCAGGGCTGCAGATGCCACTGAGGCTGGCTGGCCAGAGTTGCACACATGCATTTGCTGCTGCCCACTTGGTTCTCTGAGGCTAGAGGTGGCTGGCTCAGGTGCTGTGGCCAAGGATTCAGGATCCCAGGCACTGCCTTTACTGTTCCCCCATTTAGCCTCCTCTTTGTTCTCCAATCCACCTACCTTTGTATGTACCGATGTTTGGATCTCTCCGGTGTCCTGGTGTGTTGAGCATTGTAGCCTTTGTTGGGTTATGGATGTTTTAGTTGCTGTAGATTGAAGGGAAGAGATAAAGGTATCCTCTCATGCTGCCATGATGATGACATCACTCTGGGATTGTTTTCTTAATTTCTCTTTCTGATTGGTATACGGAAACATTATTGATTTTTGTGTGTTGATTTTGTATCGTTTGACTTTACTGAATTCATTTATTGGTTCTAATAGTTTTTTGATGGAGTCTTTAGGGTTTCCTGTAGATAAGATCACGTCATCTATAAATAGTGACAGTTTTACTTCTTCTTTTCTGATCTGGATGCCTTTTATTGCTTTGCCTTGCCTAATTGCTGTGGCTAGACTTCCAATACTATGTTGAATAAAAGTGGTGAGAGTGGGTATCCTTGTCTTGTTCCTGATCTTAGAGGAAGAGCTTTTAGCTTTTCCCCATTGAGTATGATGTTAGCTGCAGGTTTGTCATATGTAGTCTTTATTATGTTGAGGTACATTCCCTCTGTACCCACTTTGTTGAGAGCTTTTTATCATAAATGGATATTGAATTTTATCAAATACTTTTTCTGCATCTCTTGAGATTGTCATATGATTCTTAGACTTCATTTTGTTAATGTGGGGTGTATCACGTTGATTGATTTGCAGATGTTGAACCATCCTTGCATCCCTGGAATAAACTCTACTTGATTGTGGTGTATGATCTTTTTAATGTATAGTTGAATTTGGTTTGCTAATGTTTTGCAGGGGATTTTTGCATCAAGGTTCATCAAGGATATTGGCGTGTAATTTTTTTTTGTGATTGTCTTGTCTGGTTTTGGTATCAGGGTAATATCAGCCTCATAAAATGTATTTGAAACGTTCTCTCCTGGTAAGTTTTTTGGAAGAGTTTGAGAAAGATAGGTATTAAATTATTGAATTTTTGGTAGAATTCATCAGTGAACCCATCTAGTTCTAGACTTTTGTTTGTTGGGAGTAGATGCTGTGTGTTTTTTTTTTTTTTTTTTTTATTGATATTTTAATGGTTTCTAACATTGTGAAATTTTGGGTTGTACATTTTTGTTTGTCCATCACCCCATATATGACTCCCTTCACCCCTTGTGCCCACCCCCCACCCCCACTTCCCGGGTAACCACAGTCCAGCTTTCTCTGTCCATGTGTTGGTTTATATTCCACATATGAGTGAGATCATACAGTGTTTGTCTTTCTCTTTCTGGCTTATTTCACTTAACATAATACGCTCCAGGCCCATCCATGTTGTTGCAAATGGGACGATTTTGTCTTTTTTTATGGCTGAGTAGTATTCCATTGTATATATATACCACATTTTCTTAATCCAATCGTCAGTCGAGGGACACTTAGGTTGCTTCCACTTCTTGGCTATGGTGAATAATGCTGCAATGAACACAGGGGTGCATAAGCCTCTTTGGATTGTTGATTTCAGGTGCGTTGGATAGATTCCCAGTAGTGGGATGGCTGGATCATAGGGCATATCTATTTTTAATTCTTTGAGGAATCTCCATACCGTTTTCCATAGAGGCTGCACCAATTTGCATTCCCACCAGCTGTGTATGAGGGTTCCTGTTTCTCCACATCCTCTCCAACATTTGTTGTTTTTTGTCTTGGTGATTATAGCCATTCTAACGGGCGTGAGGTGGTATCTTAGTGTTGTTTTGATTTGCATTTCCCTGATGATTAGTGATGTTGAGCATCTTTTCATGTGCCTATTGGCCATCTGTATATCTTCCTTGGAGAAGTGTCTGTTCATTTCCTCTGCCCGTTTTTTGATCGGGTTGTTTGTTTTTTTGTTGTTCAATTGTGTGAGTTCTTTATATATTATGGAGATCAACCCCTTGTCAGATGTATGTTTTGCAAATATTCTCTCCCAGCTGGTTGGTTGTTTGTTCATCTTGATTCTGGTTTCATTTGTCTTATAAAAGCTCTTTAGTCTGATAAAGTCCCATTTGTTTATTTTTTCTTTAGTTTCCCTAGTCTGGGTAGGCATGTCATCCGAAAAGATTCCTTTAAACCCAATGTCAAATAGTGTGTTGCCTATATTTTCTTCTATGAGTTTTATAGTTTCAGGTCTCACCTTCAGGTCTTTGATCCATTTTGAGTTAACTTTTGTGAATGGCGATAGCACATGGTCCACTTTCATTCTTTTGCATGTGGCTGTCCAGTTTTCCCAACACCATTTATTGAAGAGACTTTCCTTTCTCCATTGCATGTCCTTAGTACCTTTGTCGAAAATTAGCTGTCCGTATATGTGTGGTTTTATTTCTGGGCTTTCAATTCTGTTCCATTGATCTGTGTGTCTGTTTTTGTACCAGTACCATGCTGTTTTGATTACTATTGCTTTGTAGTATGTTTTGAAGTCAGGAATTGTGATGCCTCCTGCTTTGTTCTTTTTCTTTAGGATTTCTTTAGCTATTCGGGGTCTTTTGTTGCCCCATATAAATTTTAGTATTCTTTTTTCTATTTCTGTGAAGAATGTCATTGGGATTCTGATTGGGATTGCATTGAATCTGTAGATTGCTTTAGGTAATATAGACATTTTAACTATGTTTATTCTTCCAATCCACGTGCATGGGATATCTTTCCATTTCTTTATGTCATCGTAGATTTCCCTCAATAATGTCTTGTAGTTCTCATTGTATAGGTCCTTCACCTCCTTGGTAAGATTTATTCCTAGGTATTTTATTCTTTTTGATGCAATTGTAAATGGTATTATCTTTTTGAGCTCTCTTTCTGTTAGTTCATTATTAGCATATAGAAATGCAACTGATTTTTGTAGATTGATTTTGTACCCTGCAACTTTGCTGTAGTTGTTGATTGTTTCTAACAGTTTTCCAACAGATTCTTTAGGGTTTTCTATATGTACAATCATGTCATCTGCAAATAGTGAGAGTTTCACTTCTTCGTTACCTATTTGGATTCCTTTTATTCCTTTTTCTTGCCTAATTGCTCTGGCCAAAACCTCCAGTACTATGTTGAACAGGAGTGGTGAGAGTGGGCAGCCCTGCCTCGTTCCTGTTCTCAGAGGAATGGCTTTCAGTCTTTCCCCGTTGAGTATGATGTTAGCTGTGGGTTTGTCATATATGGCCTTTATTATGTTGAGGTACTTTCCTTCTATTCCCATTTTATTGAGAGATTTTATCATAAATGGATGTTGTATCTTGTCAAATGCCTTCTCTGCGTCTATTGAGACGATCATGTGGTTTTTATTCTTTGTTTTGTTGATGTGATGTATCACGTTGATTGATTTGCGGATGTTGAACCATCCCTGCGTCTCTGGTATAAATCCCACTTGATCATGGTGTATGATCTTTTTTTTTTTTTTTTTTTTGTGAGGAGACCAGCCCTGAGCTAACATCCGCCAATCCTCCTCTTTTTTTTTTTTTTGCTGAGGAAGACGGCCCTGGGCTAACATCGGTGCCCATCTTCCTCCACTTTATATGGGACGCCGCCACAGCATGGCTTACCAAGCAGTGCGTCGGTGCGCGCCCGGGATCCGAACCAGCGAACCCCGGGCCGCCGCAGCGGAGCGCGCGCACTTAACCGCTTGCGCCACCTGGCCGGCCCCTGTATGATCTTTTTAATATATTGTTGTATTCGGTTTGCCAATATTTTGTTGAGGATTTTTGCATCAATGTTCATCAGCGATATTGGCCTGTAATTTTCTTTCTTTGTATTGTCTTTGTCTGGTTTTGGTATCAGGGTGATGTTGGCCTCATAGAATGATTCAGGAAGTATTCCATCTTCCTCTATTTTTTGGAATAGTTTGAGGAGGATGGGTATTAAATCTTCTTTGAATGTTTGGTAAAATTCACTGGAGAAGCCATCTGGTCCTGGACTTTTATTTTTTGGGAGGTTTTTGATTACTATTTCAATCTCTTTACTTGTGATTGGTCTATTCAGATTCTCCATTTCTTCTTGGTTCAATTTTGGGAGGTTGTATAAGTCTAAGAATTTATCCATTTCTTCTAGATTGTCCAATTTGTTGGCATATAATTTCTCATAGTATTCTGTTATAATCCTCTGTATTTCCATGGTATCCGTTGTAATTTCTCCTCTTTCATTTCTAATTTTATTTACTTGAGCCTTTTCTCTTTTTTTCTTAGTTAGCCTGGCTAAGGGTTTGTCTATTTTGTTTATCTTCTCGAAGAACCAACTCTTTGTTTCATTAATCCTTTCTACTGTTTTTTTGGTCTCAATATCATTTATTTCTGCTCTGATTTTTATTATTTCTCTCCTTCTGCTGGCTTTGGGCTTTGTTTGTTCTTCTTTTTCTAGTTCTGTTAGGTGTAATTTAAGGTTGCCTATTAGGGGTTTTTCTTGTTTGTTAAGGTGGGCTTGTATCGCTATGAGTTTCCCTCTCAGGACCGCTTTTGCTGCGTCCCATATGGTTTGATATGGCATGTTATCATTTTCGTTTGTTTCCAGATAGTTTTTGATTTCTCCTTTAATTTCATCAATGATCCTTTGGTTGTTCAGTAGCATGTTGTTTAATCTCCACATTTTTGTCACTTTCCCAGTTCTTTTTTCCTGGTTCATTTCCAGTTTCATAGCCTTATGGTCTGAAAAGATGCTTGTTATGATTTCAATCTTCTTAAATTTATTGAGGCTTGCTTTGTTCCCCAACATATGGTCTATCCTAGAGAATGTTCCATGCGCGCTTGAGAAGAATGTGTAGTCAGCTGTTTTTGGGTGGAGTGCTCTGTATATGTCTGCTAGGTCCATCTCGTCCAGTTTTTCATTTAAGTCTAATATTTCTTTATTAACTTTTTGTCTGGATGATCTATCCATTGCTGTAAGTGGGGTGTTAAGATCCCCTACTATTATTGTGTTGTTGTTGATTTCTCCTTTTAGGTTTGTTAATAGTTGTTTTATGTACATTGGTGCTCCTATGTTGGGTGCATATATATTTATAAGTGATATGTCTTCTTGATGGAGTGTCCCTTTTATCATTATATATTTCCCTTCTTTGTCTTTCTTAACCTGTTTTATCTTGAAGTCTACTTTGTCTGATATGAGTATGGCAACACCTGCTTTCTTTTGTTTGCCATTAGCTTGGAGTATTGTCTTCCATCCTTTCACTCTGAGCCTGTGCTTGTCTTTAGTGCTAAGATGTGTTTCCTGAAGGCAGCATATTGTTGGGTCTTGCTTTTTAATCCATCCTGCCACTCTGTATCTTTTGATTGGAGAGTTCAATCCATTTACATTTAGGGTAATTATTGAAATATGAGGGTTGAATGTTGCTGTTTTGTCACTTATTTTCTGGTTCTTTTGCATTTCCTTTGTTTCTTGTCCCATTTGTTTTGGACTGCCAATTCAGTTTGGTTGTTCTGTCTTATGATTCTTCTAGTTTTCTCTTTGTTTATCATATGTGGTTTTAATTTGATTATTTGTTTAGTGGTTACCTTGAGGTTTGGGCGAAAAATCTTCTGTATGAGATAGTCCATTATCTGATAGCCTCCTATTTCCTTATACTAAGTCAATTCAGTCACTTTCCTCTTCCCCTTCTAAGTTGCTCTTGTTATACCTTATTCTATCTTGTGTTGTGGCTGTGTGTTTACAGTGATGAGGTTAAATTTATTTTTGGTGAATTTCTTCCTTTGATCTTTGAGTTTAGTATTTAAGTGGTTGCTAACCTATTCCGGTAAAGATCTCCTATTTCTCTGATTTTGTCTACCTACTTTTCTCCTTACTCCAAGCTTTGTGTTCCCTTTCTCTTCTTGTTTTCAGGCCTGAGGGCCTTCTTGAGTATTTCTTGTAGTGGCGGTCTCGTGGCCATGAACTCCCTTAGCTTTTGTTTATCTGGGAGAGTTACTATTTCTCCATCATATTTGAAGGATATTTTTGCTGGATAGAGTATTCTTGGCTGAAAGTTTTTGTCTTTTAGTATTTTGAATATATCATTCCAGTCTCTTCTAGCCTGAAAAGTTTCTGTTGAGAAATCCGCTGAGAGCCTGATGGGAGTTCCTTTGTACGTTATTTTTCGTTTTTGTCTAGCTGCCCTTAATATTGTTTCTTTGTCGTTGACCCTGGCTAGCCTTACCACTAGGTGTCGTGGTGAAGGCCTTTGTCTGTTAATATATATAGGCGTCCTGTTGGCTTCGCTTACTGGTATTTCCTGCTCCTTCCCCAGATTTGGGAAATTTTCAGCTATTATTTCCTTGAATAGGCTCTCTGTTCCTCTTTCCCTCTCCTCTCCCTCAGGAATACCTATAATTCTTATGTTACGTTTTCTAATAGAGTCCGATATTTCTCGGAGTCTTTCTTCATTTCTTTTTAGTCTTAGTTCTCTCTCTTCTTCCATCTGGAGTATATCTGTATTCCTATCCTCTAAAGTACTAATTCTTTCCTCCATATTGTCAGCTCTGTTCTTTAAAGATTCCAGATTCTCCTTTATCTCCTCCATTGTGTTCTTTATCTCCATCAGCACTGATAGGTTTTTCTTTATGATTTCAATCTCTTTTGTGAAGAAACTCCTAATCTCATTGAATTGTTTGTCTGTGTTGTCTCGTATTTCGTTGAGTGTTTTTATGATAGCTATTTTGAAATCTCTGTCATTTAGTTTATGGATTTCTGTGTCTTCGGGGTTGATTTCTGGGTGCTTGTCATTTTGTTTCTGGTCTGGTGATTTCATATATTTTTGCATTGTGGTTCCTGTGTTGGTTTTGATTTTCCTCATCCTGGAAGTCTCTGGTTGCAATTTCCACCTGCCGCCACTGTCTGGTGGTAAAGGGCTGTGTAGTCTAAGCCCCCTGTGCTCTGCCCCAGTTTTTCTGCTGCGATCCGCAGTTTTGTTTTGTTTTCCCCACTGCGATCCACGGGTCCAGTCCAGTTTATTCAGGTCTGCCTCGGACCGCTAGATCTGGTCGAGCTGCAGACTCCGGGTTGCGGGAAGTGGGGAGCTCTCTCTTTTGCCCTCTGGGTCCCTGACGTGGGAGGCTTCTCGTTTGCCCCTCTTTATCCGCTCTCTGGGTTGCTCAGATGTTGATGGTAGCCCTGTGGCTCCTCTGAGCCCTCTGTGCGGGAGTTTCCCACTGGCTGAGAGAGCCCGAAGAGCTACAGTTTCCCACCGAGGGCCGCCCCTCCCCCCTCTCTGGGAGCCGCGCGGACCGGATCGCTGATCTGATGGGGAGGGAGCGGAGTTCTCCTTACCTCTCCCCACTTCCTCTGGGGGCCCAGCACGTTCCGCTCTCAGATGTGCGGCAGTGTGGATCCCTCCGCTCTAGCTTTTCACTGTCTGGGTTTCCGTTGTTGGTCTGTGGCTGTTACTTTTGTTGGATCTTGTGGGGGAAGAATTCACGGGAAAGCTCACTCCGCCATGATGCTGACGTCACTCTAGATGCTGTGTTTTTAATGGCTACATTGTGTTCTTACTGGGGACATACCATACTTTCACCATTTCCTTGCTATTGTTGGATATTTAGTTTTCCAGTTTTTACTGTGTGTGTGTGTGTGTGTGTGTGTGAGGAAGATTGTCACTGAGCTAACATCTGTGCCAATCTTCCTCTATTTTTTTGTACGTGGGATGCTGCCACAGCATGGCTTGATGAGCAGTGTGTAGGTCTGCGCCCAGGATTTTAACTGGTGAACCCTGGGCTGCCAAAGTGGATCCCATGAACTTAACCACTACACCACCGGGCCAGCCTGGTTTTTACTGTTTTAGACACTCCTAGGATAACTGTCTTATTAGTTAGTTAAATCTTTGTTTTCAGCAATGAATATTTCCTCAGGTAAAGTTCTTAGAAGTAGAATCACAGAGGTAAGAGTGTGCTAGGTTTTAATGCTATTGATATGTGTCACCAAGTTGGGCTCTAAAAAGTTTGTAACAACCTTCTCCCTCCCCTTTTAACCAACTTGTGTTTCTGCTAACTTGAGGGCTGCTTGTGGTAACTCGGAGATAATCTTAGTAATGCTTTTGCTTACTTAAATTGCTACTTGATGTTTAGTGTTGTCATTGAACTAGTCTCAGAGCTCTAGGTACTGTGTTGATGGACTTTAATCACATGTTGTCACATGCTTGTGAAATTACCTTTTCACCGTGTTCTCTGTACCTTAAATCCCTAGACTTTCCAGAGAGGCAGCTTCCCAGCCCTGGTCATTTCTTTATCCTGGGGAAAGTCTCTAATTGGAGTTGGGATGAATTTAACGGGGGGGGGGGTTGAATAGTGTGCTTTTTTTCTATCCACTTTTCTTCTCATACAGAGCTTAACTTATTCTTTATTTAAAAGTGACATTTACTATTGTGAAGATTACAGAAATTTTCTTGTTTTTCTTTGCAGAGGGAATAAATTTGTTTAGCCTTTGTTAAATTCATGTTTGAAAACACTTGTGAATGGTGAAAAGGAATTTTAAGTTTGTGAAATATTTGGACTTTTAATAGTTTTATTCAAAAATCAAAAATGCTTTCCCTTTTTAAGTGAATACAATTGGCCTCCTCTGGAACTTTCTCTAATTAAACTGGCTTATGTTAACATTGTTTGCTAATTTGTGTGTATTTATGTTGAGATATATGTGTATATATAAGTGTTTACACTTTGGTGTTATATGGTTTTAGTGACTGTTAGTTTTCTATAGAAGTGAATTTAATTCAGATTTTTCTATTTTTCTAGATATTTCATAGTTGTAGTTCCAGGTGGTGAATAGTTCCTATTGATTGATTGATTGATGAAGATTAGCCCTGAGCTAGCATCCGATGCCAATCCTCCTCTTTTTGGTGAGGAAGATTGGCCCTGGGCTAACATCTGTGCCCATCTTCCTCTATTTTATATGGGATGCCACCACAGCATGGCTTGATAAGTGGTGCGTAGGTCTGTGCCCGGGATCTGAACCTGTGAACCCCGGGCTCTCAAAGTGGAGCACACAAGCTTAACCGCTAGGCCACTGGGCCGGCCCCCCATTTATTTTTATATACAATTCAGGTTATGTTCTCTTTCTCAATAAATGGAACTCTAATTTATTGTTGATATTTTTGTTTCTGAATCCATTTATTAATCTTAACTAGTGTCATGTCTAGATTTGTACTTTTTAAAAAAAAATTTAGTTTTTTTAAAACAGTTTTAGAGTCACAGCAAAATTGAGGGGAACATCTAGAGGTTTCCCATATAACACTCTGCCTCCACGCATGCGTAGCTTCCCCATTGTCAACGTCCCCCAGTAGGGTGATACATTTGTTACAGTTCATGAACCTATACCGACACCTCATTATCACCCAAAGTTCATAGTTTACATCAGGGTTCACTCTTGGTGTTCTATATTCTAGGAGTTTGGACAAATGTATAATGACATGTATTTACCATTATAGTATCATGCAGAGTGTTTTCACTGATCTAAAAATCCTCTGTGTTCTGCCTGTTCATCCCTCCCTCCCTGTTGCAAACTCTGGCAACCACTGATCTTTTTGTCTTCATGGTTTTGCCTTTTCTAGAATGTCACATAGTTGGAATCATACAGTAGGTAGCCTTTTCGGATTGATATCTTTCAGTTAGTAATATGCATTTAAAGTTCCCCCCTGCCTTTTCATGGCTTGATAGCTTGTTTGTTTTTAGTGCTGAACAATATTTCATTGTCTGGATATGCCAGTGTATCCATTCATCTACTGAAAGGTATCTTGGTTGCTTCCAAATTGTGACAATTATGAATAAAGGTGTTGTAAACATCCATGTGCAGGTTTTTTGTGGACATAAGTTTTAAACTCCTTTGGGTAAATAGCAAGGAGTGCAATTGCTGTATTGTATGGTAAGGGATTTATGTTTAGTTTTGTAAGAAACCACCAAACTGTCTTCCAAAGTGGCTGTACCATTTTGCAATCCTACCAGTAATGAATGAGAGTTCCTGTTGCTCCACATGCTTGCCACTATTTGGTATTGTCAGTGTCTGGGCTTTGGCCATTCTAATAAGTGTGTAGTGTTATCTCATTGTTGTTTCAACTTGCGTTTCCTGAAGACATATGACATTTGTTTTCTTATCGTTGAGTTTTAAGAGTTCTTTGTATATTTTGGATAACAGTCCTTTATCAGATATGTCTTTTGCAAATATTTTCTCCCAGTCTGTGCTTGTCTTCTCATTCTCTTAACAGTGTCTTTCATAGAGCAGAAATTCTTAATTTTAATGAAGTCCACCTTATCAGTTCTTTCTTTCATGGATGATGCCTTTGGTGTTATATCTAAAAAGTCAGCACCAAGCTCAAGGTCATCTAGGTTTTCTCCTATATTATCTTCTAGGAGTTTTATAGTTTTGCATTTTACATTCAAGTATGTGATCCATTTTGAGTTCATTTTTGTGAAGGGTATAAGGTCTGTGTCTAGATTCATTTTTTTGTATGTGGGTGTCCAGTAGTTCCCGCACCATTTGTTGAAAAGACTTGTCTTTGCTTGATTTTATTGCCTTTGCTCTTTTGTTGAAGATCAGTTGACTGTATTTAGGTGGGTCTATTTCTGGGCTCTCTGTTCTGTTCCATTGATCTGTTTATCTATTTTTTTGCCAATACCACAGTGTCATGATTATTGGAGCTTTATAGTAAGTCTTGAAGTCGAATAGAGTCAGTCCTCCACCTTTGTTGTTCTTCTTCAGTATTGTCTATTCTAGTTCTTTGATCTCTCCGTATAAACTTTAGAATAAGTTTGTTGATATCCACAAAATAACTTGCTGGGATTTTGATTGGGATTGTGTTGAATCTGTAGGTCAAGTTGAGAGGAACTGACATCTCGACATATTGTCTTTCTATCCATGAACATGGAATATCTCTCTGTTTATTTAGTTCTTTGATTTTGTTCATGAGGGTTTTGTAGTTTTCCTCATACAGATCCTTGTACATTACTTGTTAGATTTATATCTAGGTATTCATTTTTGGAGGTGCTAATATAAGTGGTATTGTGTTTTTAATTTCAGATTCAGCTTGTTCCTTGCTGGTATATAGGAAGGCAATTGACTTTTATATATTAGCCTTGTATCCTGTAATCTTGGTGTAATCACTTTCTAGGTTATTTTTTAGTTTATGTTTTAAGTCTGGATTCATTTGATTCATTCATTTAATGAACTTGCATTTTTAAATCACCTATATTGTGTCTAGATATTGGTTATGCAGAGGCACGTAAGACGTTCTGTCTGCCCTTAAGAGGCTTACAGCTTGGTTGGGAAGATAGACATATACACAGGCAACTGCAATAAATTGTTTCAGTCTCTGTGTGAGAAATTTGCAGAGTATAGTGGGCGCTTAAAAGTGAAAGTGGTCACTTCTCCCTGAGAGGCTGGTGGGGAGGGGCTGGGAAACATTTCATAGAGAACGTAACCGTTGAGCCGAGTCTTGACAGAGTGGGCTGAAGTAGTTGGATGTGGCTCATGAAGGTCAAGAGGATCACTGGACTGGAAAGCTTGAAGCTCTCATATTGTCTAATATGTTCTGGGAATTGCAAGCAGTTAGTCAAACCATTGAGAAGTAGATAAGACCTGGCTCATGGTGGACTGCCATTGTCAGGAGCTTGGACTTTATACCTTGGTCATTTGGAGCTCTGAGAGATTTAAACAGTAACGTGATTAGATTTGCATTTGGAAAAATCACTCTGACAGCACGTGGAGGATGGATTATTTGGTAACAGGAAGATCCAGTTGAGACTCTTAGTGATAGTCACAGAAAAAAATAATGAGAGCCTGAACTAAGGGGAGTTAACAGAGGATTATGGAAAGGAAGAGGAAGAAGTAAGAGATGTTAAAGAAATAGAATCTTTAGCTCTTAGTAATTGCTTTGATGTGAGGAGTAAGGCAGAAGTAGTCTAGGATGTTTTCCAAAGTTCTAAATTAAATGGGGAATACAGGAGAAAGAATCAGATTGAGCAGGAAAGCAGATGAGTTTGGTTTTGGACGTGTTGTGGAACATATAGGTATAGAGATATTCAGTGGGCACTTGGATATAGCAGTCTTAGGGCTGTAGAGATATGTGGAGGGCTGATACAGTGATCAGTCTGTCACCTTAACAAGAAGATAGGACCAGGTGGGTGGATCTGAGATGTATTTTTGAAAGAAAATCAACAAGATTTGCTGATGGATTAGGTTGGTGGTAGTGGTGATGACAAGTAATGCAGCTAAAGGAGTATATTGAGGGAAATTTAATTCTGAAATGCTTACATTAGAAAGGAAGAATAAAATATCTGAGATAATATTCCAACTGAAGAAGTTAGAAAAACTGAACTGAGTAAACCCAAAGAAAGCAGATGGATAAAAATAATAAAAAATATATGTAGAAATTACTGAAATAGAAAACAAAGAAATTATCTAGATGTAATCTGCAAAACCGAATACTGGTTCTTTGAAAATACTAATACAATACTGGTCTGGTAAGATTGGTTAAAAAGAGAGTAGAGAGGGCAAACGCAAAAACATTTGTAATGAAAAAGAACATAACTACAAGTAAGTTACAAATTTAACAAATCACAAAATAATACTATGGCAGAAATCTTAAAAACCAATATAAAATGGGCCATTTCCTAGAATAATATATCTTATCAAAATTGACTCAATAGAAATAGAAAATATAGACTTATAGTCATTAAAAACATGAATAAGTAGTTAAGACAACTCACCAAAATACAAAACCAAACAAAAACTTGATGGATCCAGATAGTTTTATGTTCAAGGTCTATTAAGCTTCCAAGAAATAGAAGCAAATATCTTATACACATTGTTCTAGAAAATAGATGAGTGAACACAATTAATTTTATGGTAATAGGATGAGTCAAGGAGAGTATGATAATGGCCTATAATTTTCTTATCTCATTTATGAATAGACGTGGAATTCAAATAAAATTTAGCAAACATAAATCAGCAATGTAGTTTTAAAAAATCATCATGTTAAGTTTGTCCAAGGAATGTAAATATGAGTCAAGATAAAAAATCAATTAACATAGTTCATGTTAACAGATTAAAGGAGAAAACATTCGTTGTTCAGACGTTGCAGATAAAGCATCCATTAAGATGTAACTTTATTTATGATTAAAGTCTCTTTGCAAACTTGAAATAGAAGGGTACTTCCTTAACCTGTTGAGAGATTTCTTTCAGAAACCTTCATCTTATGCTCTATTTAATAGTGAAGCATTAGAAGCATTTTCTTTAAAGCCCAGGGATGAGGCAAGGATTTCTACTATTGCCACTTATATACATCATTTCACTGAAGGTTCTAGTCAAAGTAGTAAGAAAAAGAAAAAAAAAACTTAAGTAAGAGCTGGAAAGGAAGAAACACTGTTATTGTTTGCAGTGTGACTGCCTACACAAAATCCAAGAGAAGCTAGAGACAGGATAATTAGAATTTAAAAGATTTCAGCAAACTGTCTGAAATCAAGATCGATATATAAAAGTCTGTTGCTTTTGTGTAAACTCACAACAATAGAAAATGTACTTTTTTGAAGATACTATCAGTGATAGCTGCATAGGTTAGTATTTCTTTGAATCAATCTAACAAGATAGGTAACAGAAAGTTTAAAAAACTTATTGAAAAAGAAAAGTGGACCCAATTAAGTGGAGAGAGATACCATCTTCACAGATTAGGAAACACAATATTGTAAAGATGTCATTTCTTTCCCAAATTAATAGTATATTTGGTGCAATTCCAGTTTAAATCCCAACAAGATTTTTCTGGGAACTTTACAATCGGAACCTAAATTCATATGGCGGAGTAAAGGACTTAGAATAGCCAAGACAATTTTGAATAAAAGTAAAATGGTAGACTTCTTGTTGTAGATAGCAAGATTTAAAACAGCATGGTACTGAGGTAGGGAGAGACAGGTATAGCGATGGAATACAAATAAGAGCCTAGTAACAAACCCACATATATGTGGGAGCTTGGTATATGTGAGAGATGGCATTGCAAATCCATGGGAAATCCATGTTCAATACAAAACCATGGTCAATAAGTGGTATTGGACAGTTGGCCACCTATGTAGAAAAAGATTAAAGTAGAAACCTACCTGATTCTGGACTCCCAAATCAGTTGCAAGTAGATATGAGACTAAAAGTCAAAAGTAAATCTATAAAACTTACAGAGGAAAATAATAAAAAAACTTTATGACATATAGAGATAGGAAACGGATTCTTAAATAATACACACATAATCATAAAAGGAAAAGCTTGATAAATTTAAATACATTAAAATCAAGAACGTACAGCTATCAAGGAAATGCAAATCAAACCACAATGAGACACTGTCTCAGACCCACTGGGATGGCTATAATAAAAAAATGAGATAGTAACAAGTGTTGGTGAGGTTGTGGAGAAACTGGAACTCTCGTTACACAGCTAGTGAGAATGCAAAATGGGGCGCTTGCTTTGGAAAATAGTCTGGCAGGTCCTTGAAAGGTTAAAACATGGTTGCCACGTGACCCAGCAATGCCACTCCTAGGTGTATATAGGATAGATACAGCCGAGAGAAGGGAAAACATATGTCCACCCAAAACTGTACACACAGATGTTCCGGGCAGCATTAGTGATAATAGCTAAAAAGTGGAAACTCAGATGTCCTTTACTGGATGAATGGATAAGCAAAATGTTTATGAATAGAGAAAATATTTCATACAATAGAATATTTTGGGCAATAAAAAGGAACAAAGTACTGATATGTGCTACAACATGGATGAACCTTGAAAACATTATACTAAGTGAAAGAAGTCATTCACAAAAGACCACATATTATGTAATTCCATTTCTTTGAAATGTCCAGAATGGGCAAATCTATAGAGACAAGGTACATTAGTGGTTGGTTGCCTTGGGGCTGGGGGGAATAGGAGGTTACTGCTAAAGCGTATGGGGTTTCTTTATGAGATGATGAAAATGTTTGAAAATTGATTATAGTGATGGTCGCCCAATTCTGTGAATTGAATTGAATTGAATTGTATAGTTTAAATGAGTGAATTGTATGGTATGTGAATTAGATCTCAATAAAGCTGTTAAAAAAATCAGGAACCTTTTGTATGGCAAAAGATACCATAAAACACATGAAAGAAAATCCACAGACTTGGAGTAGTTTTTTTTTTTTTTTTTTGTGAGGAAGATCAGCCCTGAGCTAACATCCCTGCTAACCCTCCTCTTTTTGCTGAGGAAGACCAGCTCTGAGCTAACATCTATTGCCAGTCCTCCTCCTTTTTATTTTATTTTTTTCCCCCAAAGCCCCAGTAGATAGTTGTATGTCATAGTTGCACATCCTCCTAGTTGCTGTATGTGGGACGTGGCCTCAGCATGGCCGGAGAAGCGGTACATTGGTGTGCGCCCGGGATCCGAACCTGGGCCGCCAGTAGCGGAGCACGCGCACTTAACCGCTAAGCCACGGGACTGGCCCCTGGAGTAATTTTTTATAACATAAAAAATTGGAAAAGGCTCACTATCCAGAATATAAAAAAAACTCCTAAACATTAAGGAATAGACAAACATCCTACTAGTAAATGGCTAAAGATTCAGGCAGTTCACCTAGGAAGAAGCTAAATGGCCAATAAGGAAGTGAAAAGATGCTCAGTTTCAGGGAGATGCAATTTAAAATTTAATGGTGAGATACTGTTTTACATCGATCTTATTGGTTCCAATCAATAGGATTGCCTTAGAATATCAAGCGTTGGCACAAATGTTGGGAAATGGAGGAGCCCTTTCATTGTTGGAGGAAGTGTAAGTTGGTATGACTTCCCTTGGAGAGCCATCTGACAATACAAAAATCAAGTTGCACGTGGACCTACACTGCAACCTAGTTGTGCTAGAGCCACTCTTGTACCCGCTGCAATGCCGTTTGTGAGGCAGTGGGAAGAACCTGGCTGGGTTCCTCAGCCTGGCATAACCAGCTATAATACAATTGCATGCTGTACAGCAGGTAAATTCAATGTACTAGATCAGCAGAGAGAAATCTCAGAAACAGAATGTTGAGTGAAAATAGCACAAGGATGTATAAAATATTTCTACCAAGTTTTCAAGTGCAATATCAGTAATGGTATCTGTTCATATATCCACATTCAGTAAAAGTACACAAAACATTTATGGATAGTGGTACTTGTCAATTTAAAAACTGGGGTTGCCTCTGATATTATTTCCCATCTCCAAGGACTTTTGCGAGGACAGATGAGTACACAGCCTGGCTTGTTACGAGTGGTTGCTGTTAGTGCGTAGGGGCTGTTGGTACATCTTTTTCTCTATAAAATTGAAAAGCTGGTACAGATTTTTTTAATTGCTTTTTTTAGTGGTGTTGTAGTCCGCTCATATATGTAAGTGCTCATTATGTGCCAGGTACTGTTCTAGGGGCCAGGTCTATTGCAAGACTAGCAAAATCTCTGCTCTCATGGAGCTCACTAATGAGGGATAATAGACAATAAACAAGTAGAAAATTAATTGTACTCTTGACTGGCACTAAACAGTGTGAAGGAAGTAAAGTGTATACTGCGAGACGGGAGGCTGAGTCTGGTCAGGGAAGGCCTCTCTGAGGAGCTGACTACTGAGTGGAGACCTGCGTTAGAAGAAGATCAAGCATGTGGAAGCTTGGAGGGGAAAGCATTCCAGGCAGTGGTAAAGGCTCTCAGATAGGTCATGTTAAGAAATTCCAAACAGAATAAAATACTTAGAAATAAATTTAGCAAAAGAAGTACACATATCTACTTTGAAAACTACAAAACTTTGTTGAAATAAATTAAAGAAAACGTAAATAAATGGAAAGGCATCCGAGGTTCATGGACTAGAAGTCAGTATTGTTAACATGGCAGTACTCCCCAAACTGATCTACGGATTCAGTGTAAGCCCTATCAAAGTCTCAGCTGACTTCCTTGCAGAAATTGACAAGCTGATCCTAAAAAATAGCAAGTGTGGCCAGAGCCCCGAGAGGGAGGAGGGGATGTTGGTGGAGATGCATTGAGGTTGGCAGGCCTTCTGGATCATGAAACCCTGTGGGCCATGACAGGGAGCTGTCACCTCATCCTAGGTCCAGTGGGAAGCCTTAGGAGGGTTTTAAGCAGGGGAGTGATAAAGTTACAATATGTATTGAGTACCTGCTCTGTGCCAGGTGCTGGGATGGGCATGAATATGGCACGAACAAGATAGAATATTGAATAAATGGAATTCAACTTTTCAGTGGTAGGAAATGCGCATCCTCAGTTTATTTTTGTATGTGTTGGCACGTGTGTCATATTACTGACCTACTTAAACATTTTCTTAAGTAATACGAAAGTAGCAAATGTTCATTATAGAATAATTAGAAGATTCATACCAAAAGAGAGAATGCATATCTTTCAAGATCTTACCACTTGGAAATGACAGTTAAAATTTAGTGTTTTTTCCTTGTAGTCTTTTGAATGGATTTATGATCAAACAGTTCTCAAGTTCAATAATGAGTGACCTCCTCACCCAACAGCAATGAAAGAAACAAAAGTGAGAATCATAGGTTTTCTTTTGGCAAGTCAGTCCCTGAGTTTTCTGATTAATTCCTTTCAGGTGGAGCTGATCAGAATAATGTTCAGCATCAACCCCCTGGAGAACCTGAAGCTGTACATTAGCAGTCGGCCTCCCTTGGTGGTCTTTATGATCAGCGTAAGCGCCATGGCAATAGCTTTTCTGACCTTGGGCTATTTCTTCAAAATCAAGGAGATTAAGTCACCAGAAATGGCAGAGGTATAGTATATTCTAAGTTCTTTCCTCAAGCTGGCTGGACCTTATAGAGTGGGCAAACACCTTTTGGCTCTCCGCATACTTTTGTTTCTTTGTGACTTTTTTATCCCAGTGAGAAAGATCAGTATTTATTCAGAATTCTCTGTCTTCCATCTCCCTGTGACTCGCTTTGTTAGGAAATATCTAGTCAGTTATTAATTTAAATAATGCTACCAGTTTCAGTTAGACTATTTCAGCGATGAAACATGTATTTTGGAAAGTATGTTTGTAAATGTTTGTCGAGAAGCTGTAGAACTAGCTGCTTTAATATTTGCATTGTTAGCTCGTTTCAATTTTTCAAGACTGTAAACATTTGTTATTTTAAAGCCACGTATCATCATGGAGTTTTATCTGCCCTACTGATAGCTTTTTCATTAAATGAGAAGGGATCTTAAAGGAATTAGAAAGCAGGATCTTATTTCCAAATATATTTTTCTTTTTTTTTCTTTTCTTTCTTTTTTTTTTTTTTGTGAGGAAGATCAGCCCTCAGCTAACATCATGCCAATCCTCCTCTTTTTGCTGAGGAAGACTGGCCCTGAGCTAACATCTGTGCCCATCTTCCTCCGCTTTATGTGGGATGCCGCCATAGCCTGGCCTCACAAGTGGTGTGTCAGTGCGCGCCTGGGCCCCAAACCTGGGCCACCAGCAGCAGAGCACGCGCACTTAACCGCTACGCCATGGGGCCGGCCCCTATTTTTCTTTTTTTTATGAAGGAAAACTTCATGTATCTACAAACTTACCTTCTAGATTTTACATTTTGGTCAATTTAAATAAATTATTAGGGCTTTGCTCTTTAATCCTTAATCTAGGCATACAATAGTTTGAACATTCAATGCAGATTTTAAAAGATGTGTATTTTTGCATATCAGAAAACAATGAAAAGTTCTTGTTTAATAGAGGTGAATGACAATATACCTATTAATAAATTTATTTTACATGTTAGAAATTATGCTGAGTTAATGATATGGTGAATTTACTGGTGGATAAGGTTTTTTTTTTTTAGGACAAACTAGTTCCTGTTTTGGTAGATTACTTCATTGCCCCTCTTACACTTTTTCTTCTTGGGTATGTTTGTTGATGGGAGTGGGAGTGTGAGTGTGAGTAGGGATTGAAATTACAATGTTGCTGCATTGTGTGTGCCTTGTGAAGGAGAAGAGAGTTCTACTCAGTATACTGGGGATTGTGGCTTTCTCTTGTGCTCCCCAGTGTTCTAGATCATAGATGATCTTGGGAGGAGGGACCACCTTCACACTTGAACTCTCTAACAGTTAAAAGTAACAAGTTTTAGTTATTTCTACCATGGAACCCTTTCAAAGAGTTTCTTATTAAGAGGCATACTGGCTGGCTTAATTCTCCCACTTTTCTGACCCTGCCTTAATCTTTAAAGGTTGTGCAAACAGGCTGCACCCACGTTAGTGCTGAAAACTACCCTTCTAGTCACAACCAAAGCTCTGCAGCATCCTGGCTTTGCGTTCCCTCAGAGCTCCGTGTTCACCACTTGGCCAAGGCCAGTGGTTAAGATGTAGGTTGGATAGTTAGCCCTTCATAATCAAAATGGGGCCTGACATTGGCTTTGACAGACTATTCAAAATGGAATTGAGCTCTACAGAAAAGCAATGCCAAGATGCTGCAGAACTTTGGTTATGATTAATTGAGTGATTTTATTTTCAAAGGAGGATCCTAGGTATATGGGAAGAGTTTTGGGATATGAGTCAGAAAACTTAATCCTGATTCTGCCTTCAACTGTGGAATTAGAGAGTCCCTAATTTGCTCTGGGCCTCAGTTTCCTTATGTCTAGAATATGAAAGGATGAGACTAGAATGTTCATTTTCAGCCCTAATGTTCTTTTTTTTTTTTTTTAATAATTTTATTTATTTATTTTCCCCCAAAGCCCCAGTAGATAGTTGTATGTCATAGCTGCACCTCCTTTTAGTTGCTGTATGTGGGACGAGGCCTCAGCGTGGCCGGAGAACCGGTGCGTCGGTGCGCGCGCAGGATCTGAACCCGGGCCGCCAACAGCGGAGTGCACGCACTTAACCGCTAAGCCACGGGGCCGGCCCCCTAATGTTCTTGAATGGTCTGCTGAGTTTGTGGGTGTTAGGGAAAATATCATTTCATACATCCAGTTGCAGTCTTAGTAAATGCCATGTACTGATATGCTGATGCTGTAAAGGTAGACTTGCTTGACTGCTTGGGGATTTCTCAGTTGGCATTTTTAATTAATGCTAGTGTTAGAGTAATTGAAAGTGTAACTTGGTTTGTCTTCACATTTGGCAACTTTTTGTAGACTAATGTTGCTTGGGAGAAAGAAATTAGATGTAACAGCCTAGGTTAGGTTTGTTGTTGCTGTTTCAACATGAGTTCATCTTTGGGTTTCTGCTAAAATTAAAATAGACCCTGGTGGGTACTTTACTATGTTGGTATCAGTTTAACCATGAATAATCAGCTGTATGTGTTTTTAAAACTGCTTTTGATTTATAACCTTGTATAAATTTCAGGTGTACATCATTATACTTCTATTTCTGCATAGATTACATCATGTTCACCACCCAAATACTAATTACAACCCATCACCACACACATGTGCCGAATTATCCCTTTCGCCCTCCTCCCTCTCCCCTTCCCCTCTGGTAACCACTGTTACTGCAATAAACAAAAAATTTAAAAAAAAAAGGAAAAAGAAAAAAAGAAATCAAACATTAAAACTGCTTTTGATTAAACCATCATTACATGGTGTAGATATTAAGAGAAGCTTGAAAACATCTTTCCTTCACCCTTTTGAAATTGTTCCTGTTCTAAGGTGGCATCCAAAATCCATCATGAGGGAAAAAGTACCACGTGTATTGGTATTTACTGCGGTTTTGCATTCTAGAGAGAGAAAACAAGATGTATAGAACAGACCTTTTGAGGAATTATTTTAAGGCAGCCCTATTTTTAAAAAAATAACTAATTGTAACTGCTAAATGAGTTTGGATTAATGCTATTAATGTTTTACAACCTTTGTTCAAGCTTTCAAGTTTGATTCTGAGACTAGATCGTTTTCTGTAAGTATAATACACTGTTTTGGGTTTTTACATGTTTTCTTGAGTAAGTTGGTTTATTCTCACAGCATACTTAATCTCTCATGCCAGTGAAGAGTTTACATTTTAGATTATGAATATGAGAGTGGTTTGGAAAACCACACTATTATGCCAGTGCAAGAGGCTAATGGCTATATTGTCATTATTATTTTAAATGGTTGACTCTGAAGTGTGGTTTCCCCAGTGTGATGTGGTGCCACACTAAGGGTCGTGGCTCTATGGCTGCAGTGATAGCACTTCCGGACCGCTTACACTTGTTTCTCTCCGTTTCATTTTACTAAAGGATTGGAATACTTTTCTGCTGCGGTTTAATGATTTGGACTTGTGTGTATCAGAGAATGAAACATTAAAGCATCTCACGAATGACACCACAACTCCGGAAAGCACAATGACCAGCGGACAGGCCAGAGTCTCCACCCAGTCCCCGCAGGCCCTGGAAGATTCAGGCCCAGTTAACATCTCAGTTGCAATCACCCTAACCCTGGACCCACTCAAACCCTTTGGAGGGTACTCTCGCAACGTCACCCATCTGTACTCAACCATTTTGGGGCATCAGATTGGACTTTCAGGTACATGAGTGTTTGACAGTTTCCTTTCAGACTTTCTCAGGCAACAGCTCTTACAAGACAGAGTAATCAGTGTATGATTTTACTCAACAGACTTTTATTTTTGCCTATGTCTCCCCTTTTGTAGAGTTTGAACTAAATGAAGTCAAGAAGGAACCGTTTCTCCTACATCTTAACAAAGTGCTTGGTACACAGTAGGCTCTCAATGAAAGCTTATAAGAATGAGAAACTGGGAAGAAACTATAAGGCCTGTTTCTGGTCTTAATATTTACATACAAAATTTTTATTCAGGTTTATCATGGTGGAGTTTTCAATACATACTACAAATATTGCTATTAGTTTACAAATTTTTGAATGCCCACTATTAGCTCAACACTGTGCTAGCTACTGGAAAGAACCAGAAAAAGCCTAAGATCTGGTCTCTTCCCTTTGGAATTTTGGGCTTATGGAAGAGACGAGGATAATGTGAGTTAATATTTATCAAGCACTTACAGTGGTTCTTGGCACAATGGATATGCTATATAAGTGCTTGTTAAAAATATTAAAAATAAACATCTATAAAACATTGAGCACTGCTCTTTGACCAGTACTAAACCCATTACAGACTGTAAGTAATTGAGGAGAAGGTTGAGAAAGTAATGGAAACTAGAATAATCAGGCAAGGCTTTATGCCAGAGACCTGGGCCTTGGAGCCATAGTCTTTGGTTCTTTGGTTACCAAGAGCCCTTTGAAGTCCTTAAAGGAACTTGGGAGTGCCTGCCAGCCTCCGGTTGGCTATTACAGGTGAGAGCTATTCCCATGGTGGTAAGGGTAAGGGCGACTTCTGGGTTTTCCATGTAGTGAGTGGAGCTTCTTCTGCTCTGGTGTTAGAATACCTTGGTTTTCATTTAAGTTTCATCACTTACCAGTCCCATGACCTTTCTTAAGTCTGTTAGAGCCTCTGATCCTCAGTCTACTCATAGTGAAAGGGGAACAGTAATACTTCTTTGGTAATGTTTGTGGGATAGTGGTACATTTTAAGTGAAATAATACATATAAAAGCAGTTTGAAATGGTAAGAGTGTACAGATGCTAAAACAGTGGTGATAATAACTCACCCAGCCCCCAGCTTTCCAACTTGGGCACTGCCTGGGCCCTTGCTTGGCATTTCCAGGTGGTGGCCGAAAGCGGCTGCTCTCTCTGTGCCATTTTGTGGCTCTACTAGGTAAGCAGGCCTGAGTCTGGCTCAGAATTGTTGTTGTTCTTGAAATCCCACAGGCAGGTATCCTACTTCTGTGGGCTGATGGGTGATTCCTGGATGGGTTTGATTTCAGGATTCATTCAAATCCCAGAGAATAATAAATATGTCAGTTCTGACCTTTAATTACCAAAAAAACAAACCCGATTTCTCTTTCATAGGGAAAGAAGCCCACGAGGAGATAAACATTACCTTTACCCTGCCTGCAGCTTGGAGCTCAGACGACTGTGCCCTTCATGGTCACTGTGAGCAGGTGGTTTTCACAGCCTGCATGACCCTCACAGCCAATCCCGGTGTGTTCCCCGTCACCGTGTAAGTGGTTTCCTGAGCCCAGTAGACATGTGTGAGAAGCTCCATTTACCATGAATGTGACTGGGATGCTTCAGCAGCAGATTCTCAGGATTTGTGTTGTACTTTGTAGAATTGTCACTACTCACGCCTGTTTAGAGGATTATTTAAATTTAATTTGGAATTCTAAAGGTAGAGCTTCTGCATATAAATACCAGCAAGTTAGTGCTTCAACAGGTAGTAAAAGCATCTTGTTGTTGTTGTATGTTGTTAAGCTGTCTTTCCTATTGGTAGAGGAAGCGTGTCCCAGAAAAGATAAATAAGAGCTGATCCTATGACCAGAATGAGCTGTAATTAAGGCTTCTGAAAGATAAAGGTTTTGTTCATTTCCATTATCCAGAAAGAGTTATTTTTTAAATTGAGAGCATAAATTGAACCTTATTTTCCATGAAACAGTTACTATTTCTGAAACTTTTGCTTTGTATTTTTTGAGCAGCTGTTCATGTTATCACTTGGCCTATAAGTTGTCTTTTTTTTTTTTTTGGCTTCTTCTTTATAAAAGACCTAATGATCTATAAAAACATGAAATACACAAGTTGTAGCCTATTGAAAAGAATTCTATAGTGAATCCTTTTTTTTTGGCTGAGGAACATTCTCCCTGAGCTAACATCTGTTGCCAATCATCCTCTTTTTTTTTTTTTGCTTGAGGAAGATCAGCCCTGAGCTAATATCTGTGCCATCTCCCTCTACTTTTTGTATGTGGGTTGCTGCCACAACGTGGCTGACGAGTGGGGTAAGTCTGCACCTGGGATCCGAACCCGCAGACCTGGGCAGGTGAAGTGGAGGATGCCGAACTTAACCACTACACCACGGGGCCGGCCCCATAAATCCTTTTTAAATAAGAATTATTGCAGGATTTATCTATTTTAGACATTTTGAGGTTTGTAGGACGAGGTCAGATAAGTTAAACATTATTTGCTGTTGGTTGTAATATCTGATGGAAAAGTTTGTGTGTAAAACTGCCAGTTACGACTAAGAATTTATTATTATTTTTTTTGTGTGTGAGGAAGATCGGCCCTGGGCTAACATCCATGCTAATCCTCCTCTTTTTTGCTGAGGAAGACCGGCTCTGAGCTAACATCTATTGCCAATCCTCCTCCTTTCCCCCCCCCCAAAGCCCCAGTAGATAGTTGTACATCATAGTTGCACATCCTTCTAGTTGCTGTATATGGGACGGGGCCTCAGCATGGCCGGAGAAGCTGTGCGTCTGTGCGCGCCCGGGATCCGAACCCGGGCCGCCAGTAGCAGAGTGCGCGCACTTAACCGCTAAGCCACGGGGCCGGCCCGTGACTAAGAATTTAGATAATTTGAGAAAGTGGGCTTAAAAGGAGCAGGTTCCTCTTTGGCCACGTCATTTGCAGGAGGACCGTGGGTTGAATTCTGAAGGCAAAAATCTAACACCCAAACTCCTAAATGTCAGATGCCTATTTCTTATTCTGTTTATGTTTATTATGTTGAAAAAATTCCCTGAACTAAAAACATAATAATATTTGTCTCAAAGAAACATGTATGTCTCTTACTTCTCCTTTCCACATGTGTGGCTATGCTCAGTGTTGTGTCAGGGGCCTTAGGGAGACACAAGTAAATGTCTCAGGCCACTGAGCGTGTGTCTGTCCCTCTCTTCCCCTGCAGACAGCCACCTCACTGTGTTCCTGACACGTACAGCAACGCCACACTCTGGTACAAGATCTTCACAACTGCCAGAGATGCCAACACAAAATATGCTCAAGATTACAATCCTTTCTGGTGTTATAAGGGGGCCATTGGAAAAGTCTATCATGCTTTAAATCCCAAGCTTACAGTTATTGTTCCAGATGTAAGTGAGAAAAATTATGTGTGTGTATGTCCGGGAACTGAGTAGGCCCTGTTCACTGCCTTGGGTTAGCTCAGCCCCTGCCATTCTAGATTTTTAGCTGGGTTGGGAGACTAAGTGGAGTTGTGGAGACTTGGAAAAACATGCTTGGTTTTGGTTAAGAAAATTAAGAAAATGCCTTTTGGTTAAGAAAATTCTGCTTCTGCTCTTGGTTTTCCATTTTGTTCAGCAGCAGTTATTCATTGAGCAGCTGTGGTGTGCCTAGCTCACAGGAGTGACAAGATGCTTGCACAGTATTATTCGTGCACACAGCCACTTCCGGGAGAATATTGGGTTAGTGTCGATATAAGCAGTAAATAGTTTGGAATTCAGAAAGGTAGAAGTAAATAGGAGGAGATGAATCTTTGGCTGGATATTGAGGGCTGGATAGGGTTTTGCTTAGCAAAGAGGCAAAGAGAGGAAGACACTGTAATCCAGGCTCGGGGGGTGATATTGCTCGTCTAGCTTGCTGCTCAGACTTGAGCCCACTTTTAACAGACTGCACTGATTTTTTGTAAATACCCTTAGGGTTCTTCCTGTCAGTATATGTCAGGTGGATTTATTTTCACCTGGTCCTTTTCTCTTATGTCTCATTTTTATCAAGTTGTGGAAGTTGGTAGGCTAGGGGCATTGGAGTGAGCTCAGCGTTTTCAGCCAGGGACTTGTAAAAGTGGAAAGAAGGCAGAAGGAAGGAAGCTGCCTCCGGAGAGGTGATGTGCAGATGCCTTCCTGGTGGGGAGTAGCAAGGAGTTAGGAACACAGGCTTGGGCTGTCAGCCATGCAACCTGAGGGCTGTCAGGGGACGTAAGAGAAGAGGAGAGGTTAAAGTCTCTGCATCTCTGGGGCCTTCTCAGAGGAGGAGACCTGTGGGAGGGGGGTTTGGGCAGTGTGGGGTGCAGAAGGCAGAGCAGAGGACCGCTTTAGGAAGGAGTGGGTGGTCTCAGTGTCTTCACCTAACGAGATCCAGTTTTCATAGTTTAGAAGACAAAAGGAGAAGCCTCCTGTTTCAGTTTAAGAATTAAAGTTGAGGCAAGTCTGGAGGTTGTGAACCCTGTTTCCAGAAACGTAGCATTAAAATCTTTCAGTAACTCAATGCAGATGTTTCTGGTTTATTCTCTTCATTTAGGATGACCGTTCATTAATAAATTTGCATCTCATGCACACCAGTTACTTCCTCTTCGTGATGGTGATAACTATGTTTTGCTATGCTGTCATCAAAGGCAGACCCAGCAAACTGCGTCAGAGCAATCCTGAATTTTGTCCTGAGAAGGTGAGCAGTGGATGGGGTCTGGCCCAGCCTTTTGCTAGAGATCTCTGTGTACAGCAAGTCCCAGTTAGTCCTTATTCCGTTTGTTGTGGGTGGCATCTTTCCTCCAGAGAAATTGGTTCCTGTCCTTTTATCAGAAGTAGTCTACCCTCAGCCTACATTACGGTGTTGGATTTTCAACCCTGTTACCCAGGTCTTAGCTGGTGAAAGGTACTGACTGTGGGAGTTGTTCTCAAATCCTCATTGCAGAGCAGCTGACCCTGAGGGGCTGCCTCCCCTCCACCTCCATCAGCTTGAGAAATCATCTCTCAGAATGCTGAGCAGGGTCTCAAAACAGTTAACTTGGTATCTCAGCACAATGGTTCCACTAGATCGGCTGCTTCTTGCAGGAGACTTTCAGATTTCTATTCATTCCCTCCTACATGCGATTTTTTTTCTTAGGGATTTAGTAATTCCCCTGCCTGAGAGAGGTATGCGGTGTGGCTCCTTGGTTTTTGGGTTGGGACTGGAGCCCAGTAAGGGTGCAGGTGGGGCTGCGTTACCTGGGCTTTGCTGCGTGACTGGACTGCTCATCTTGCTCTCTTCTAGGTGGCTTTGGCTGATGCCTAATCTCACAACTGCCTGTTTTCTGAGAGAGCCTGAGAGAACCATAATCATTGCCTGCTGAACCCAGCCTGGGCCTGGACACTCTGTGAATACATTATCTTGCGATGTTGGGTTATTCCAGCCAAAGACATTTCAAGTGCCTGTAACTGATTTGTATATATTTATAAAGATCTATTCAGAAATTGGTCCAGTGATGCACGTGCTTCACACTGGGTGCAGCCAGAACCCTTCAGCCTCACCTGTGGACTTGGCAGGATGATTCCACGTGGCGCCAGAGAGGATTCGTGGTCTCACTGCACTGGAGAGGGCCATGCTGTCTTTACCAGGGTCACAGGGCGTTTCATTGCTGGTGGGGTTGAGGTTTGCTATGGTTCTTGTTTCAGCCCGATATGTACAGAATGTTCGAAACAGTCTGCACCTTTGATATGATATTGCATTTCCAAAGCCACCAGTCCATTTTGTGGATTTTATGTGTCTGTGGCTTAATAATCATAGTAACAACAATAATACCTTTTTTCTCCGTTTTGCTTGCAAGGAAACATACCTATCTTTCTAAGTTTTTTTTTTTTCCTTTGAAGAAAAAATAAAATAGTCACATTTTAATACTACTCTAGTTAGGACAGACTTGTGCTTTTATCTTGAGTAAAAGGTAAATATTTAAAAGTCACCTACATGGTAAAGATCTAAGTTTCATTTTCCACATTGATGGTGAGGAACTTGGTCTTGTTTGAGTTGAGTTGGTACAGCATGTTCCACTTCTTTCTCCTCTGTTGTCCCCTCCATTAGAAAAGTTAAAGCAGCTTTCTCACTCAAAAAGGCTTAAAAATTAAGTAAATGGCTCTAGAGTAGAGTAAAAATTAGCTATTCTGTTTTCTGGAATGTTCTCTCTTCTGGGAAAGAGAGAAGGATGATTTGGTTTAATAGTTGTGAAAGGATTTCTTGTTTTCTTTGAAGAGGGAGTGGATTTTCTTTCCTCCTTCTATTTTTTTTTGTGTGTTTATTTTTATGCAATTAACATATCTTCAGAAGGAAAATGGCAACTGTAGGTCAGTAACATTATGAAAATGATGCCTGTAAATTTGAAGGAAAGCAATTCTGATTTGCTGTGTATCGCGAAAACTGAAAGCATTTTTCTTTCCTATAACATTTCGATGATCTAGTTCCTTTATCCTTTTTTCTTTCTAATCCGTCTTCATTTTAAAAAATTGTGTTATCTTTTCTAGTGCTTTCTTGTTACTCTTATTCTTACCATTTTTCTTTTTCTTAATAGCTCTTTGCCTTAATAATTCATTATCATTAATGACGTCTGTGTTCTCCCAAGCAATGTTATAGCAGAAGGGCAATTAAAACTTTGGACATGACTGTCAGCACTTCTTTCCGTTAACTCCAGGTCTGTTCTAGATTAGAATCAGTCCTGCAGTCTGAAATATATTGGCCTAGAACATTTTATCCCAGGCATTCTTGAATGGAAAACAATCATGGGCCTTTATCGACTATTGTTAAAATAATCACCATAGTAACTTGGTATGTTAATATTGCTTTTTTTCCTTTTAGTACATTTCAAGCGCAGTAATCATACTTGTCTATCCAGTTTTTTTGTATGATATGAGTTGCTTACATGATGCATGGCTAACCTGTTAATTTAGTTTTTCTCTTTAGAGACTTTGAAACTCTTCTGAGACAAGATTGAGAAAGAGCCATTTGGCTTGGCCTTTAGAAACATCAGTATCATTAAGACCAACATATTTTAGGTTAAGCTGCTACTGAATTAATAAAATCCCATTGAAGTAGAGCTATAGGGATAGATTTGTAACTGGCAGAGTAATATAAAAGGAGAAAAGTGAAAAAAGTCAATTTCACTGGTTTGTTCAATCCAGCTTTTTGCTAATATTAGTTACCCTTGTTTTAATTACAGGGAGTGGCTGGAATCTGTAGCCAGGGGAGGAGGGACACTGTTAGGCATGAGGAAAGGAAGTGCCAAAAATGCCTGGACAGTATGACTTGTCGTGAGGCCAGGACACACACTTGAAAATCCAACATTCACCCTAGTAGGTAATTCTCAAAGATCTTAACGAAGCCCAGAGTCAATCAGGTGTATAAAGGAACGCTGGGGAGGAGGGAAGGCCGGGGGCCTGGGCGGAGAGGTCTAGGAACTGAAGAGACTTCCAATGAATCTCAGGAAGTCCAGAGGACCTGTTACTGTCTGGGCGTTGACAGACAAGGCGTGATCCTCCACTGTATCTTGCTGGGGACCTCAGGATTCGAAGAGTGTCGCACACAGGGCCCGTCTGCCATTCGGGGTGACCCCGCACAGGAGCACTGGCTCGTCCTCAGGCATCTTGGACTGGAGGTCCAATCAAAGGTCAGCAACTTACTATTAAAACGGTTGTTTCAGATCATATTGATCTCTTTCCTTTTTCCTTTTTGTCCTTTCACTGTATGACTGAATCAGTTTTGATTCTATTTGCAAGTTTTTCTTGTCATAGGAACCTGCCATTTCTGTTGCATTTTCTTGGGCAGTCTAGGGATTCAACCTCCTGGTTTTTCAACCCTCCTGCAGGCACTGTGGGGTTATGAGGGCCAGCGGATCCATTTCACTTATCTTGCTGCATGATGGTCAGTAGCTGATCTGTTATGGCATTCACTCTTAGATTAATTTTCTGTGTTTGAACTATGTGCATATGTGCTTTACAGAATAAAACATCTGAATTTATGTGCTGTGTCTTCGTTTCCTCCAGTCTGATGGGTGTTTTCTAAGGGAAGAACATACACGATAAGTAATTGAGGGTTTTTTGCAAGCTGTGCTTTTGAAGTGTAACCTATCGTCAAGATGAGGGGTGGGTGGTATTTACTACTAAGCTGGCGTCACCAAGCACATGGGTCTTTTCCCTGAGAGTACAAAACCTCTTTTAGTATATTGGACCAACAAGTGCTCACAGACCTGACCCAAATCCTGCCCCAAAGAAGTAAGTAATACAGACCAGTAGGGAGCATTGGAATATGTATGGGAATTTAAAGACACTCCTGTCAGTTCCCTAAACCCTTCATGTGCACGCAGTCTGTTACGAGAAGCAGACTCCTAGCCGGCTCCGCCTTCTTCCGTTATAGAGCTCCCGCACGTGCTAGACTTCTTTCCCAGGACAGTGCATCCTCCACAGTTATTTTTGTAGAGTTATTTTTAAAGGGAGATTGTGTTCTCTAATGTGAATTCTTCCCTTTTCCAATGGACAGAGGCTCTGTGGCCCTTCGTTCACTCCCCAGCAGGTGCCCGAGTCGTAGAGGTCAGTCTCAAGGCACCCTGTGGGACGGGACAGTGTTGAGGAACAGGACATCTCAACAGGCTTTTTGTTTCTACCACCTCCGCCTCTTCCTGCCTTCTCTCTCTGACGGGTAGAACACTGTACTTGCCACACTTTGTGCCCTTCACTGCTCGCTCCTTGTACTCTTAGATTTGTGAGTGTGTGTACCGAAGCCCTTGAGGATAAGAGCTCACGTCTTCCTCCTGTACAGTCTGTAAAATCTGACACGAACCATGTCATGAAGTCGAGTTAAAGAGAGTGCTTTAGAACTGTTTCATTTTCCTGGTGGGCATACTGTGCTTGAACTTCCTCAGGCTCACAGACAAGCGAGGAGTACAGAAGCAGTGGAATGAGTGCACAGGCCAGAGGAGCGCTGCAGAGTTGAGTCAAGCTCATTGTGAACTTATCTGTGGGCTTGAACAGACTTTTCTCTGCTGGTCTGTGAGAGCCCGTCTTTTTTCACCTCTGAGGATCCCAAACTCCTTATACCACGCTAGTTGTTGACTATCTGTGGACTAGAGTGGTTTGAACATCACAAGATTAGATGGCAAGTAAATTGTGCTGTGTCAAGGGGGAGGGGGTTTGAGTTTGACTTTTGCTGTTATTCAGCCTCTTTCCTCCAAACTTTGCGCATTCAGTAACGAATATTTATGGGGTTCCTCTTAAGTGCCATCACTGTTCCAGGAGCTAGAGGTATAGCAGTGCAAAACAACATGCTTGCCCCCTTGGACTTCCTTCTGGTTGGGGAGACAGTCCATAAACACTTAAATGTACTTCTAATCTAATGGCAGATAGCAATGAGATAGAGGGTTGCCAGGATAGAGAATGATAGACATGATACCCCAGAGTGGTCACAGGTGGCATCTTGGAAGAAGTGCAGTTTGAAGGGATACAGAAGTGGAGGAGTTCTGGACCCAGGCATTCCGTGCAGAGGGCAGGGCTGTGGCCCTGGTGCACAGAGGCTGTGCTCCAGGGGCCCTGGCTCATTGCCGGGTGGAGAATGGGAGTCCTGCAAGGACTTGTCCCTGACGTGAGGATAAGATTCCTTCAGGCTGCTGCCAGAGTGACCCCACAGGGATGGCGTGCCAGAGGCAATCCAGGGAGGTGCTCCTCCGCCATCTGGTCCGGGAAGGGAGTTCTCAGAGCTGAAGCACAGCATGGCAAGTAGGGGTCCTGGCTCCGACTCCTAAAGGCCATGTTCCTTTGGCCAAATAGCTTAACCTCTCTGTGCCCTAGTTTCCTCATCTGTAAAATAAGGATAATAGTGCCCACTTGAGTGTGGTGAGGATTCAGCAAGTTAACAGAAAGTGCTTAGAACAGGGTCTGGCACTCTGTAAATGTTTATTATAATGAAGTGAGGGGAGGGTCCAAGAGTGAGGCTAGTGTGTCACCTCTGGTTACCTTTTGGTAGATGAGAACTAACAAAGAGAATCTCCCCCCAGCTTTAGTCTTTCATTAACAATGGTGCTGCCTATGCCATGGATTCTTACCATTCATTGGGTATGTGAGAACCGACGCTTGAAAGGATGTGTATAGAACTGAAACAGACTTCAGGAAATGATAATCACCCTCACTCAATGTGCCACACATTGATATTTTTAAATTTTAATCTCTAATATAAAAAAACGGCTTGACCAGTAAGTTGGTTGTATGGCCCACTGATGGAAGGCAACTTGCAGTTTCAGAAACACTGATCTAGATAATTTATGAGAGCCCTTACAGCTGAGAGATATCTAATTCTAAACTCCAGGAGTGCAGCTATCAAGAATTAGTTTTGTTGGGCCAGCCTTGATGGTCTAGCGGTTAAGGTTGGGCACTCTCACCACTTTGGCGGCCTGAGTTTGTTTCCTGGTCGCGGAACCATGCCACCTGTCTGTCAGTTGCTATGCTGTGGTGGCAGCTCACACAGAAGAACTAGAAGGACTTCCAACTAGGATATACAACCATGCACTGGGGGGCTTTAGGGAAGAGAAAAAAAAAAAGGAAGATTGGCAACAGATGTTAGCTCAGGGCGAATCCTTCCCTGCAAAAAAAAAATTAGTTTTGTCATTTTGAGCAAGTTACGATCTCTTCAGGTCTCAGGACTTTGGAGCCTGACATCTGTTGACCAAGGCCCTTGTTTTCAAGATGAAGAAGCCATTTAATCTAAAGGTAAAAAAAAGGCACATGAAGAGGCTAGGGAAGATACTCCTAGTTAAAACCTTTGTTCCTTTAAATGCTTTCTGCATCCAGCAGTTCATCACTCCCCTGCCCCTTCATCACCAGCCCGGCTCTCAGATCACATCCTGCATCTGGAAAACCTTCTCAAAGGCACCGGACTGTTGATCCTTCTGTCCCTCTTCTTCAGCTGAAATCTTGCTGTCCTTGCAGCAACATCCATGACCATGTGACTGGTTTACTCGCCTCATCTATGTAGGAGCTGGGTAATCCACCTCCCGTGCCCAAAGTGCACCACTCCTTGGCGCAGAGGTTCCTGCCATGTCCCACTTGGGCACACGTGATGTGCGCTGCAGGGGTCTGCCGCCTGGAAGGGGCCCCCTCCTTTCCCCGTGGTCCAGAGCACACATTCCAGCATCTGCCTGGCTGCTTTCCTTCCCCAGCACTGCTTCAGGGGCCACTAGTGCTGTGGCAGCTGCAGGCCACCTGTGGACACGCTGAAGAGCAGAATCAAGGTCACACTTAGGGCATCAGGGACCCCTTGGTCTTCTCTGGCACCTTGAGCTCAACCTGATAAGTCCTAACCTCTTTTTATGAATTTTACCTGAAAAGAGAGAGAAGATGTAATTTAAAAAGGAAAATAGAGGACTAACTGAAATATAAAGAAGGAAGAAAAAGAGAGCAATGTGTAATAAACTCATATGTATTTCAGTAAGTGAAGGCCTGGGCACGACTACCTGGAGGTGATGACAATGGGATTAGATGCTGGTGTCTATTGAGAGAATTGCTGTGAATGGGACAGCACTACACAGAATGACAGGTGAGGTGTCAGATGGGCCACTCAGACTCCTGCAACAGGGCTGCTGGAGATGTGATTTTTGTTGTTTCTTAAAAAAACAAAGTACACTCCTCAATTTACTTGCATTCCTAGAAAAAACTGTGTATGTGTAAAAAACACTTTGTGCAAAACAGAGTTAGTTTCCAGGCTCCAATGATTATATACATTTTTCATCTCTACATGAATGTTGGATAAGAAACTGGAAACCATGTGAAATGTGACAAATCTTCACACTGTCTTATGCTTGTTTGATGTCCACATCCAAGGAGCGGGACCCTATTGTGATGACTAAAAACATCCCCTAAGTTTCAAAAGTGCCCCCTATTGAAAACCAGGGTTCCAGTGTATTCACCCCATGTGTTCTACCCCAGACTGAGAGGTTCCTGAGGTCTCGGCTTTTGGCTTCCAGCCAACCCCACGCACTTAAAGCAGCTGTCATCCCCCAGCTGCTACAGGCCAGGTCCATCAGCCTGTGATCTATGCCTGTTCCTCCCAGTTTGTCTGACTGTGGCCCACACCTCAAGTTGATGCTGTGACCTGGAGAGGTACCGCCTTGCTCCTAGCCCTCCAGGAGGAAGAAGGATTGGCCTAGGAGGACAGTCCTGGGATTTGCCTCCTGCCCCAAAGATGTCTATCTGGCACTCTAGGAAGCCCAGGTTCCACCCAGGCAGGTATTGGGGCTGGGAGACAAGTAGTGTACTTCCTGCCCCCATCCCTCTTCCTGCATGCACCCCCCCACACCTCCCCCCGCCAATGCACAGAATGCCATAGGAGCTAGAAGAGGGAGTAATTGACCTTACCCACAGTCATGTACATTTTTGCCACACCCAGATACAAAAAGGATATCCTGTAGCTCTGGAGAGTAAGAAATTCTACCCATAAAGTTGTTGGTGCAACAGAAACATGCTGCATATTGGACTTGGTGGGTGGCCTGCATTGGATGATTTACGAGGTGGTAGTGGTGTGGGCTGGAAACAAGCCAAAAATACACAGTGAAAAACCGAGAGTTTGGCGAGAAGTGTGCAGTATCTGGAGAACGTGGGATATGCAACTTTTGGCGATAGTGATGTTAGAAATTTTGGCCTGGTTTGGACTCTGAAAAAATGAGAGTTGTCAAAAATCTAAGCAAGGCAAGCAAAGCAGAGAAAATCCTTGAGGAGGTCTGCCCGGAATCTGAAAGTATTGGCAATGAATGGATGAAGGGAGATGCTTGTGTGTGGGTGCCTGTGGTTTTTAGGTGGGGCTTCTCCAGAATACATCTGCATGTATCTTAATCCCTAGTTCTGTAAACCTGCAACACGTATACCTTATTTGGAGCAAACGATGGGTCTTTTCCCTCTGGTAACCAGTTCTAATGCCAGCAATTACTGTGACCAGGTCGTGGACAGATAGTTGCATATGGAGAGGCAGGAGAACATAGTGGTTAGGAGGTTGGGTTTAAGATTTGGAGCTGGATTGTCTGGGTTGAAATTCTGACAGTGCCACTTTTCTCTTGGGTAACCTTGGGCAAATTTCATTTATACTCTCTATGTCTCCATTTCCTCATCTGTAAAAATAGGGATTAATAATAGTATTTACTGCCTAAGGATCTTGTGAGGGTTCAATGAATTAAAATATGTGGAGCCTGTAGATGATAAACGTTAGCTGTGATTGTGGACGCCTGGAGTCAGCCTGCTTACCTTCTACCCTGTCCATGCAGGGAATATGGTGGGGGTGCGGGACAGCTCTTGGGGCTCAGTAGGCAGAGGCAGGACCAGAGCTGAACTCATAAGCCCTGCCTACTGTCCTATTCATGCTCTCCCTACTTTGGTCCTTGGAAAAGTTAAAGATTAGTGGTACAATTCCACCAGTGATCTGCTCTGTTGTACGGATCAAACTATGTGAAAGATGACATTTCTCATGACCTTTCTTTCGTTTTTTTTTTTAAGGAAGATTGGCCCTGAGCTAACATCTGTTGCCAATCTTCTTCCTTTTTTCTTTGCAAAGCCCCAGTAGATAGTTGTATGTCATAGTTGTACATTCTTCTAGTTGCTCTATGTGGGCGCCACCTCAGCATGGGTTGATGAGCGGTGCATAGGTCTGCGCCCAGGATACGAACCGGCAAACGCTGGGCCGCCAAAGTGGAGTGCGCGAACTTAACCGCTACGCCAGGGGGCTGGCCCCTCTCATGACCTCTCTGCTGTGAGATGTAGAGGACTAGGAGGTCGCCATCTGCAGTCATGAGCCCCCATTGATAAGACGAATACCTTGGGTTGGGGCAGGGGGGTGATGTCAGAGGCTGCAGGGAGCAGTCTGCTGGTTATGCATTGAGTTCTGGTCCTGCAAGTTCAGCCCCAAAGCTGCATGACACCTGACTGGAACCAAGGTGGAGAGTGTTTGGGACCTGCCAGCCCCGTGGGAGAGTCCCTGGCTGACCCATGGGATCCCAATGCAAGAGTACCCCAGAGACTAGCAGGATTTTATCTCAGACCTCTATTGGTAATGAATTTTAGTGCACGTAATGGATGTAAATTTGCTTAGAATGTTATGTACATGCACTACCATATTACTATATCATGTACCTAATAAAATATACATAAAAATAGAAACATGAAATCGCTGTTCAAAATGCCTTGGCACTTGTGATGGTGTTGTGATGTCATTAGCTAATATCTCAAACCACATAAAGGGTTTAGGGTGAGGTTCATCACTGAGAATTTGTCAATCTATATTTCAAGATGCGGTCTTGTTAATTTGGCTTCATTTTCTGGATAACTTCTTGTCAGATCTGGTTAAAATGTCACTGTATTTATCTCCTAATGGGACTTTGGGAGACCACCTAGTTGTAGGAGGAGAAGAGGTTGGCTCTACCATTATTTTGTTCTTTGCTTATACTTGAGTATTATTTTCAGTTAGTGATTTATTTGAAGGAGTCTTTTTAACCTATTTGTCCATGTTGTGGGGATTAATTTAAAACTAGATAATAAAAGTCATGACTCCCCTTAATAGTGTCCTTATAAACTGCAATACCTCTTGATAAGCTGAAAGTGGATGAAAGTGTGAGGGTGTCTCCCTCCAGGCAACGGTATGAGGAACATCCACTCCTTCTGCAGGAGTATGTACTCCACAAGTGACACATGACCATCTAACTGACAGTCCAAGGAAGGGTGATGATGCCAACCTGTATACTAAATCTGAGTGGACCCTAATTTTTACATAAGAGTTCCCACACCCTTATGAATTGACTAGTGCCATCCTATCCTCTGGGTTATTTGTACTCCACTCTGTCCTTGAGATTACTGTCCTAGACTGTGTTGATACCTCTCGGTAGGCAAACCTAAAAAATTCTGAGCCTTCCCTCACCAGTAGAGGCAGGTCTGTGTTTGAATGGAGAGCATCATTTAAAGAAGGCTGACTCACCCACTGGGGCTGTAGCTGGGAGGGTAGAGTCAAGATCCCAGCTGGATCCCAAGCTGTGTCCAGTGCTGAAAGGTTCAGTCATGTCTGGGTATTTCTGACAAAGTGTTAGGCAGTTATAAAACAGGATACAAATTTAGAAACCAACCATTTCAGGGCTCTGGAAGTTGACCAAAGGAAAACAAACAAACAAAAAAATTGGAAAAGCATCTATTTGTGGAAAAACTGCTGAAATTCAGGAACAGTGGGAGTCTTGCCTGGAGTTGCTTCTATTCCTCCCCCACCCCCAGCTTGTAGTGCCACCAGGGTGAGGGTGTCTCTAAAACCTAGCAGCTTCATTGTTGGACTTCATTTGAAGGGGAAGGTGAAAAACCCATGCTCCATGGCATGGTCAGTAAAAATAGCAAACTCGATAGGAAATGAAAGACGAAAGCCCACAGCTTTGCCAGCCTGAGGTTGCATTCCCACTTGGGGCAGGTGGCAGACCAGTGGACTACACAGAAATTTACCAGGGAAATCCTGGAAAAGAGAGCCAGAGAGGACTAATCAAGCTTTCCACACATCCTGGTTGAGTGGGAGGCTGCATGCACACATCATGGAAACCCAAGAAGGCTCAAGCTCTGTGGTGGAAAGTAAAAGCTAAGATAGACTTCAAAACTGACTGAAGGTTGAATAGGCTTCCCCCAAGCCACTGGATCCATTGGCAAAGAGTGAAAACCTTGCTGGCTCAAGGTGTTAGAGTAGAACCTCTAACCAGTCATTGCCTGACCACTATGCTATACAGACCCAGGGACAATCTCTAGGGAGATTTTATTTTACAAAAAAATGAAAATATAAATTAAAAAACTATGCAGAGACATCATGGGCTGCATACCACAGGGGAGACAGATTCCAGAGATTGAGTCTAGGCAATTTACTAAAAACAAAACAATAACAACCACCACCTTCAGGGGGAAAAAATCAGAATCCAAAGTTGCTACAATATTTTATCTAAAATGTCCAGTTTTCAACAAAAAATGAAAATTTCAACAATTTTCAAAATTAAAAATACAATATCATTTATAATCACTTAAAAATACTTAGGTATAAATCTAACAAAATGTATACAGAATTTATATGCTGAAAACTACAATACACCAATGAAAGAAATCAAAGACCTAAATAAGTGGAGAGACATACAGTGTTCATGAATTGAAAGACTCAACTTAATAAAGATGTCAGTTATTGCCAAGTTGATTTAAAGGTTTAATACAATTCATATAAAAATCCCAGCAAGAGTTTCTTTGTTAGACATAGACAAGCTTATTCTAAAATTTATAAGGAAAAGCACAAGCCCTAACATAGCCAAAACAATCTTGAGAAAGAATAAAGTGTGAGGAATCACTCTGCCCAACATTAAGCCTTACTATATAGCTACAGTAATGAAGACAGTAGAGTATTGGTGGAAGGACAGAGACATAGATCAATGAAACAGAATAGAGAACCTAGAAATAGACCCACACAAATATGCCCATTGTGTTTTTGACAAAGGTGCAAAAGCACTTCAGTAAAAGAAGGATAGTTATTTCAACAAATGTTGCTGGCACGATTGGACATTCATAGAAAAAAAAAATTCAACCTTGACCTAAGTCTCACATGTTATGCAAAAATTAACTCAAAATGAATCATGGACTTAAATGTAAAATGCAAAAATTAACTCAAAATGAATCATGGACTTAAATGTAAAATGTAAAACTTTCGAAAAAATATTTTCTTTACCTCAGGCTGGGTAAAGAATTCTTAGATCTGACATCACAAGCACAATCTGTAGAAGGAAAAATTGACAAATTGGACCTCATCAAAATGTAAAAACCTTGCTCTGTGAAAGACACTGTTAAAAGGATAAAAATACGAGCTAGAGACTTAGAGAAGATATTTGCAAACCAGTTATCCAACAAAGGGCTACCATCTAGAATACGTAAAGAACTCTCAAAACTCAACAGTAAAAAAATAACCCCCAAACAAAAATAATCCAATTAGAAAAGCAAAAGTCATGAACACATTTCACTGAAGATGATATACAGATTTCAAATAAGCACATACAAAGATATTCAATATCTTTAGCCATTAGGGAAATGCAAATTAAAACCACAATGAGATATCACTACACACCTATCAGAATTGCTAAAATAAAAAGTAGTGACATCAAATGCTGGTGAGAACAGAGAAACTGAATTACTCATACATTGCTCATGGGAATGTAAAATGGTACACCCACTCTGGAAAACAGTGTGGAATTTCTTATAAAACTAAATATACAACTACCATACAACCCAGAAATTATACTTCTGGCCATTTATCCCAGAGAAATAAAAATGTATGTTCACACAAAAACATGTACATGAATGTTCATAGCAGCTTTATTCACAATAACCAAAACCTGGAAGTGACCCCAGATGTTCTACAATGGGTAAATGGTTAAACAAATTCTGTGTCTTAGCCTGTTTGGGATGCTATAACAAATTACCATAGACTGGGTGGCTTATAAATGACAGAAATTTATTTCTCGCAGTTCTGGAGACTGGGAAGTCCAACATCCAGGCTCCAGCAGATTCGATGTCTGATGAGGGCCTGCTTCCTAGTTCATAGGTGGCCATCTTCTTGCTGTGTCCTCACATGGCAGAAGGGGCAAGGGAGCTCTCTGGAGTCTCTTTTATAAGGGCACTAACTTCATTTATGAGGGTTCCATCCTCATGACCAAATCACTTCCCAAAGGCCCCACCTCTAAATACCATCCCTTTGGGAATTAGGTTTTGACATATGAATTTTGGGGCAACACAAAAATTCAGTCTATGGCACTGTGGTACATTCATACCACGAAACACTGCTCGGTAATAAAAAGGAATGAACTATTGATGCATGCAACAATTGGGATGAATCTCAAAGGCATTATGCTAAGTAGAAAAAGCTAGTTCTAAATGGTCACATACTATATGATTCCACTTATGTAACTTTCTTGAAATGACAATTAGAGAATTGGAGAACATTTCTTAGTAGTTTCCAGGAGTTAGGGATGGAGAATAGGTGTGGCTGTAAAAGGATAACAGAAGTGATCCTTGTGATGATAGAACTGTCCTGTATTTTGACTATCAATGTCAACATCTTGACTGTGATATTGTATTATAGTTTTATAAGATGTTACCATAAAGGAAAACTGGGTAAAGTGTTAATGGCATCTCTCTGTATTACTTCTTAAAACTGCAATGTGAATCTACAATTATCTGAAAATAAAAACATCAATTTAAAAAACTGATCAGAAATCTCATTCTCCCTCACACTATGGAGGGAGGCACAATCCACAGATCAAGTTCAGGCAAGTTACTAAAAACAAAACCATATTACCTCTCAGGGAAAATCAGAGTCCAAAGTTACTACAATTATTATCTAAAATTTCCAGTTTTCAACAAAAATGTATGAGGTCTGTATATAAACAAGAAAATATAATCTATATTCAGGGAAAAAACAGTCAATAGAAGCTGTCTCTAAGTGGATCCAGATGTCGGATTTAGCAGACAAAGACTTGGAAGTAGCTATTATAAATATGCTCAGATAATTAAAGGAAATCATGATCAAAGAATTGAAGCAAAACATAATTACAACTAAAAAACAGGGCATTTCAACAAAAACAATGAAAAATATAACAAAGAACCAAATGGAAATTCTACAGTTGAAAACTGCAATAACTCAAATGAAATATTTACTAGATGGTCTTAACAGAAGATTTGAGATGATAGAAGAATCAGTGAACTTGAATGTAGATTGTAAAAATTACCCAATCCTGAAGACAAGAGAGAAAAAATAGTTGAAGTAAAATGAGTAGAGCCTCAGGACCTATGGGGAGCATCAAGCATACCAACATAGGAAAATGGTAGTCACAGAAGAGGAAAGAAAGAAAGGGACAGAAAAAAATATTTGAAGAAATAAAGGCCGAAAGCTTCCAATTTGATAAATATCATTAAACTACGGATTCAAGGATCTCAATGAATCCCAAGTAGAATAAAAACAGATCACCACCTAAACACATCATAACACATCATAGTCAAACTTGAAAGACAAAGAGAAAATCTTGAAAGGAGGAAGAGAAAAATGACTCAGAGAAACAACAATGCAATTAACAACTGACTTCTCCTCAGAAGCAATATAGGAAGAAGACAGTGGAGTGGAATATTCAAAATGCTAAAAAAAAAAGTGCTGACCAAGAATTATGCAGAAAGATTATCCTTCAAAAATGAAATTGAAATAAAGACATTCCCAGGTAAACAAAGCCTGGGGGAATTCATTGCCAGCAGATTTGCTTTATAAGAAATACAAAAGAAAGTTCTTCAGGCTCAAAGAAAATGACAACACATGATGACTCAAATTAACATAGAAGAAATGAAGAGCACTAGAAATGGTAAATATGTGGGTAAATATAAAAGACTGTAACAATATACATTTTTCTGTTTCCTTAATTCCTTTAAATGACATAAGATTATTTAAAGCAATAATTGTCACACTGTATTTTTGGGTTTATAACATATGGATGTGATACATATGACAATAATAGATCAAAAGAGAGGAGAATGGAACTGCCTACAAGCAAAGCTGCCGTGTTTTACCAGAATGAAGTCAGCATTAACCTGAAATAGATTGTGATAAGTTAAGATGTATAAGGCAATCCCTAGAGTAGCCACCAGGAAAATAACTCAAAAAACATCACTGACAGAAACTGTTGGGAAGATGGCAGTGTAGGAGGACACTGAACTCACCTCCTCTCATGGACACAACAAATTTACAACTACGCTTGGAAAAATTACCCCTGAGAGAGAACCAGAAACTGGATAAAAAGAACCCTCACAACAAGGGACAGTGCTTACCAGGGTGGAAGAGGCAGAAATTCCTTTCTGGAGAGGAAAAAGCCACATTCTAGCCATGGTGCCTCAGAGCAGGGAGCAATGTCAAGGTACGAGGCTCTCCCTGGAGGAGTGGAAGATCTGAGCAGGAGAGCTTTGCCGTAATAAGCAGCTTTTGAACTCAGCACAAGCAAGATAAGTGTCGTAATATCTGGCTTTCCTGGCTATTAAATACAATGGGGGAATACCCCCAGAAAAGCTATTGAATGTAAGAGAAAGAAAAGCCTGCTGTTAAAGGGCCCATGCACAAATTCACCCATTTTGGAAAGCAATCTAAAATCACCAGAAAGAAAGGTGCACAGTCCTTTGGTGAAAAGAGACTCACTTGGGGCTGGCCCTGTGGCCTAGTGGTTAAGTTTGGCATGCTCCACTTCAGCAGCCTGAGTTTGCGGGTTTGGATCCTGTGCATGGACCTATACCACTCATCAGCCATGCTGTGGGGGTGATCCACATATAAAGTAGTGGAAGATTGGCAACAGATGTTAGCTCAGGGTGAATCTTCCTCAGCTAAAAAAATAAAAAGAAGAAAGAAAAGAGACTCACTTGATAGGCCTTGGCATATCTCAATGAGAGGTGAGATGTCCCCAGGCTGGGACTACTTTCCCAGGGACTGAGACATTGGCAGCAGCCATTATTGTCACCTGGTACAGGCGTGCTGACACAGACATTGGCAGACACCATTGGAGTTCTTCTCTTGGCCTGTTAGCACAGGAGTCTGCCCCACCCACTAGAGCTCCAATTTAATCCAGCTCAGCCAGGGCAGGGAGCCCACCCTAGTGACTGGCCCCACCCAACAGCAAGCCCTTGGGCAACTTGTGGGCCTGCATAGGTGGGGTGTGTGGGACCTCTGCAGCAGGGTGTGTGGGTCTGCCTCTGTGGGGCAGGGCATGTACAAGGGGCAGGCCTGTGTTGGGGAAGTGTTTGGGGCCTCTGCAGCAGGGCGAGTGGGTCTGCTTCAGTGGGTGGGGTGTGCACACGGGGCCAGACTTCATTGAAAGGGTGTGTGGGCCTAGGGCTTGTCAGCTGCAGCAGACTTGTGCTTCTCCAACAGCCAAATAGGGGATTGGCCCCACCTTCCAATGCCTGAAACAATTGTGTGCTCCCACATCTGGGGCTGGCCCCACCCAGCTGCACTACTGAAAGAGCTGACAACAGCTTTGCAGGCTGGAGGCCTACAGCAATTGTAAGCCCCTGAGGCTAGCAACCAGCCACGCTGGGGGCGTACTCACTTAATAGAAAAACTGCAAGAGGAATGTGCTATTAGACCTTGCAGCTGAATGTGCTGTGGCTCCCCCTGCCTGATAAAATGACTGAAGGGACTGTAGCAGCTGCATGCAGCTAAGAATTACAACCAACCATCCAGGGGGCAGCCTAGCCTCCCCGTGCACCTGCAGCAAGAGCAACCCTGCCACAACAGAAGGACACACGTAGCCCACAGAGCAGACCCTCCTAGAACCTTTCAAACTGATGATGAGAGGGAAGCACACTGCTGGGCCTCTTAAGCATCTCTTACATAAGGCCACTTCTCCAAGATCAGATGTAGCTGATCTACCTAATACATAGATATAAGAACAGAGAAAGAGGCAAAATGAGGAGACAAAGGAATGTGTTCCAAATAAGAGAACAGGACAAATCCTTAGAAAAAGGACTAAATGAAACAGAGATAAACAAACTATCTGATAAAGAGTTCAAAAAAGAGTCATAAGGATGCTCACTGATCTTGGAGGAAGAATGGATGAATACAGTGAGAACTTCAACAAAGAAAGGGAAAATATAAAAAAGAATCAATCAGAACTGAAGAATACAATAATGGAAATGAAAAATTCACTAGAGGGAATCAATAGCAGAGTAGATGATACAGAAGAATGGATGAGAGAGCTGGATGAAAGATTGGAGGAAATCACCCAAGCTGAACAGAAAAAAGAAAAAAGAATTTAAAAGAATGAGGACAGTCTAAAGGAACCTCTGGGACAACATCAAGCACACTAACATCCATATTATATGTGTCCCAGAAGGAGAAGAGAGACACAAAGGGGAAGAGAATCTATTTGAAGAAATAATAGCTCAAAACTTTCCTAACCTAAAGAAAGAAACAGACATCCAGATACAGGAGGGATAGAGAGCACCAAACAAGATGAACCCAAAGAGGCCCACATCAAGACACATTATAATTAAAATGTCAAGAATTTTGGATAAAGAGAGAATCCTAAAAGCTGCAAGAGCAAGGCAACAAGTTATATACAAAGGAAAGCCTATGAGGCTATCAGCTGACTTCTCAGCAGAAACTTACAGGCTAGAAGGGAGTGGCACAGTATATTTAAAGTGCTGAAAGGAAAAAACCTACAGCCAAGAATACTCTACCTGGCAAAGTTATCATTCAGATTGGAAGGAGAGATAAAAGAGTTTTCTAGGCAAGCAAAAATTAAAGGAGTTTATCACCAATAAACCAGCCTTACAAGAAATGTTAAAGGGGCTTATTTAAGTGGGAAAGAGAAGACCACAAATAGGAATAAGAAAATTACCAAAACAAAACAAAACAATAAAATCACTGGTAAAGACAAATATACAGTAGAAGTAGCAGATCAACCATCTATGAAGCTAAAATGAAGGTCAAAAGACAAAGTACTAAAGTTATCTGTTTCCATGATAAGAGGGTAATGGATACACGTGCACAAAAAAAGAACAAAATGGCAGTAACTACATACTTATCAATAGCCACTTTAGGTGTCAAGGACTAAATGCTCCAATCAAAAGGCATAGGGGTGGCTGAATGGATAAAAAAACCAGACCCATATATATGCTGCATACAGGAGACTCACTTCAGACCTAAAGACACTCACAAACTGAAAGTGAAGGAACGGCAAAAGATACTCCATGCAAACAGCAATGAAAAGAACGCTGGGGTAGCAATAATTATATCAGTCAAAATAGACTTTAAAACAAAAACTATAACAAGAGACAAAGAAGGGCACTACATAATGTTAAAGGGAACAATCCAACAAGAGGATATAAAACTTATAAATATCTATGTATCCAACATAGGATCACCTAAATATATATAGCAATTATTAACAGACATAGAAGGGGAAATAAATAGCAACACAATAATAGTAGGGAACTTTAACACTCCCCTTACACCAATGGATAGATCATCCAAACAGAAGATCAATAAGGAAACATTGGCCTTAAATGACACATTAGACCAGACAGACTTAGACTGATATATGCAGACAGACTGTATATATGTGTAGATATATACAGAACATTCCATCTAAACACCATAGAATACACAATCTTTTCGAATGCACATGGAACATTCTCCAGAATTAGGCCACAAAACAAGTCTCAATAAATTTAAGAAGATTGAAATAATACCAAGCATCTTTTCTGACCACAACAGTATGAAACTAGAAATCAACTACAGGAAGAAAGTTGGAAAAGCCACAAATGAGTGCAGATTAAACAAAATGCTACTGAACAACTATTGGGTCAATGAAGAAATCAAAGGAGAAATCAAAAAATACCTGGAGACAAATGAAAATGAAAATACGACCTACCAAAATTTATGAGATACAGCAAAAGTGGTTCTAAGAGGGGGTTTATAGCAATAAAGGCCTACCTCGACAAACAAGAAAATTCTCAAATAAACAATCTAACTGTGCACCTAAAGGAACTGGAGAAAGAAGAACAAACAAAGCCCCAAATCAGTAGAAGGAAGGAAATAATAAAAATTAGAGTATAAATAAATGAAATAGAGACCAAAAAAAAAGAAAAGAAAAGAAAAGAAAAAGTTAGTGAAACTAAGAGCTGGTTCTTTGAAAAGATAAAAAACATTGACAAACCTTTAGCCAGACTCACCAAGAAAAAAAGAGAGAAGCCTCAAATAAAACCAGAAATGAAAGAGGAGAAATTACAATGGACACTTCAGAAATACAAAAGATTATAAGAGAATACTACGAAAAGCTGTATGCCAACAAATTGGATAATCTAGAAGAAATGGATAAATTCTTAGAATCATACAACCTTCCAAAATTGAATCAAGAATAAATAGAGAATTTGAAAAGACCAATCACCAGTAAGGAGAGCGAAACAGTAATCAAAAACTTCCAAAAAATAAAAGTCCAGGACCAGAGAGCTTCCCTGGTGAATTCTACCAAACATTCAAAGAAGACTTAATACCTATCCTTCTCAAACTCTTCCAAAAATTGAAGAGGAGAGGAAGCTTCCTAACTCATTCTACAAGGCCAACATTACCCTGATACTAAAATCAGACAAAGACAACACAAAAAAAGAAAATTACAGTTCAATATCACTGATGAACATCGATGCAAAAATCCTCAACAAAATACTAGCAAATCAAATACAATACATTCAAAAGATCATACACCATGATCAAGTGGGATTTATTCCAGGGATGGTTCAACGTCTGCAAATCAATCAACATGATACACCGCATTAACAAAACGAAAAATAAAAATCACATAATCATCTCAATAGATGCAGAGAAGGTATTTGACAAGATTCAGCATCCATTTATGATGAAAACTCTGAATAAAATGGATATAGAAGGAAAGTACCTGAACATAATAAAGGCCATATATGACAAACCCACAGCCAATATCATACTCAAGGAGAAAAACTGAAAGTTTTCCCTCTAAGAACAGGAACCAGACAAGGATGCCCACTTTCACCACTCTTATTTAATATAGTATTGGAAGTCCTAGCCAGAGATCAGGCAAGAAAAAGAAATAAAAGGGATCCAAATTGGAAAGGAAGAAGTGAAACTGTCACTATTTGCAGGTAACATGATTTTATATATAGAAAACCATAAAGAATCCACCAAAAAACTTTAGAAATAATAAATGAATATGGTAAGGTTGCAAGATATAAAATCAACATACAAAAATCAGGTGTGTTTCTATATACTAACAACAAAGTATCAGAAGGAGAAATTAGGAATACAATCCCATTTACAATTGCAATAAAAAGAATAAAATACCTAGGACTAAATTTAACCAAAGAGGTGAAAGACCTGTACACTGACGACTATAAAACATTGGTGAAAGAAATTGAAGAAGACACAAAGAAATGGAAAGATATTTCATGCTCTTGGATTGGAATAATTAACAAAGTTAAAATGTCCATACTTCCTAAAGCAATCTTCAGATTCAATGCAATCCCCATCAAAGTTCCAATGACATTTTTCGCAGAAATAGAACAAAGAATCCTAAAATTTATATGGAACAACAAAAGACTCCGAATAGCCAAAGCAATCTTGAGAAAAAAAGACAAAGCCGGGGGTATCACATTCCCAGATTTCAAAATATACTAGGAAGCTATAGTAATCAAAACAGCATGGTACTGGCACAAAAACAGACACACAGATCAATGCAACAGAATCAAGAGCCCAGAAACAAACCCACATATCTATTGACAGATAATTTTCAACAAGGGAGCCAAGAACATACAATGGAAAAAAGAAATTTCTCTTCAATAAATGGTGTTGGGAAAACTGGACAGCCACACGCAAAAGCATGAAAGTAGACCATTATCTTACACCATACACAAAAATCAACTCCAAATGGATTAAAGACTTGAATGTAAGACCTGAAACTGTAAAGCTTCTAGAAGAAAATGTAGGCAGTATGCTCTTTGACATCAGTCTTAGCAGCATATTTTCAAACACCATGTCTGATGAGACAAGGGAAACAATAAAGAAAATAAACAAATGGGACTACACCAAACTAAAAAGCTTCTGCACAGCAAAGGAAACTATCAACAAGATGAAAAGACAACCTAACAATTGGGAGAAGATATTTGAAGACTATATATCTGATAAGGGGTTAATCTCCAAAATATATAAAGAACTCATACATCTCAACAACAAAAAACCAAACAACCCAATTAAAAATGGGCAAAAGATCTGAACAGACATTTTTCCAGAGAAGGTATACAGATGGCCAACAGGCATATGAAAAGATGTTCAATGTCATTAATTATTAGGGAAATGCAAATCAAAATTACAATGAGATATCACCTCACACGTGTCAGTATGGCTATAATTAACAAGACAAGAAATAACAAGTGTTGGAGAGGATGTGGGGAAAAGGGAACTCTCATACACTGCTGGTCAGAATGGAAACTGGTGCAGCCACTATGGAAAACAGTATGGAGATTCCTCAAAAAATTAAGAATAGAACTACCATCTGATCCAGCTATTTCACTGCTGGGTATTTATCCAAAGAACATGAAAACACCAATGCATAAAGATATACATACCCTTATGTTCATTGCAGCATTATTCACCATAGCCAAGACTTAGAAACAACCTAAGTGCCCATCAAGGGACGAATAGATAAAGAAGATGTGGTGTATATACACAATGGAATACTACTCAGCCATAAAAAAAAAAACGAATTCTTGACATTTGCAACAACATGGATGGATCTTGAGGGTATTATGCTAAGCAAAATAAGTCAGAGGGAGAAAGTCAAATATCATATGATGTCACTCATAAATAGAAGATAAAAACAACAACCAAACACATAGATACAGAGATTAGATTGGTGGTTACCAGAGGGGAAAGGGGGAGGGAGGACAGTGAAAGGGGTGACTGGGCACATGTGTATGTACCAAAAACGAGGATGGTAATTAGTCTTTGGGTGGTGAACGTGATGTAATTTACACAGAAATAAAAAAGTAATGATGTACGCCTGAAATTTATATAATATTATAAACCAATGTTGCCTCAATTAAAAAAAAATGGTTAAGGGGCCGGCCTGGTGGCATAGTGATTAGGTTCACATGCTCAGCTTTGGTGGTCCAGAGTTCGCAGGTTAGGATCCCAGGCACAGACCTATGCACCACTTATCAAGCCATGCTGTGGCAGGCATCCCACATATAAAATAGAGGAAGATGGGCATGGATGTTAGCCCAGGGCCAACTTTCCTCAGGAACAAGAGGAGAATTAGCAACGGATGTTAGCTCAGGGCCAATCTTCCTCACTAAAAAAAAAAAAAAGATTAAAAAAAATCATTGAAAAATCAAGAGGGGGTTAAAATGGTACACTAAAAATATTTTTTTAACACAAAAGAAGACAATAAAGGAGGAATAGAGGGACACACACACACACATACATACACACACAATTTGCATAATGGCATATGTAAACCCATTAGATGTGAATGAATTAGACACTATAATTGAAAGGCAAAGATTGTCAGACTGGATACGAAAGCAAGATCCAAACATAGGCTGTCAACAGGAGACATTTCAGATTCAAAGCCACAATTAGAGTGAAGATAAAAGAATGGGAGAAGTTATATCAAACAAACAGTAGCCATAAGAGCTGGGATGGTTAGATTAGCATCAGATAATATAAACTTTAAGACAAACACGGGCCTGCCCCATGGCTTAGCGGTTAAGTGTGTGCGCTCCGTTACTGGCAGCCCGGGTTGGGATCCCGGGCGCGCACCGACGCACCTCTTCTCCGGCCAGGCTGAGGCCGCGTCCCACATACAGCAACTAGAAGGATGTGCAACTATGACATACAACTATCTACTGGGGCTTTGGGGGGGAAAAAGGAGGAGAATTGGCAATAGATGTTAGCTCAGAGCCAGTCTTCCTCAGCAAAAAGATTAGCATGGATGTTTGCTCAGGGCTGATCTTCCTCACACAAACACACACAAAAGACAAAGAATATTATCAGAGACAAAGAAGGACATTTCAAAATAATTAAAAGGTTAATATATTAGGAATATAAAAAATATATAAATGTATGGACAGCTAACAACAGAGCCCTAAAATACATGAAACAAAAACTGACAGAATTGTAAGGAGAAACAGATGATTCAAAAATTATATTTGGAAATTTCCGTACCATACTCTCAAAAATTGATGGAATAACAATACATAAAATCAACAAGGAGATACAAGAGTTGAATAACACTATCACCCAATTGAACCTAATGTTTAGTTAGTTAACTCCACCCAATAACAGCAGATTTTACATTCTTTCCAGGTGCACTTGGAACATTGTCAGGATGTTAGGCTGTACGACTGAAATCATTCAAAGTATGTTTTATGACCAAATGGAATTAAATACAGAAATAAATTCAGCAAATCCTCAAATATTTGGAAGGTAAACACCACCATTCTAAATAATACACCAATCAAAGAAGAAATGACAAGGAAAATTTGAATGGAATGAAAATGAGAATACAACATATCAAAATTTATGGCATGTGGCTAAAGGAATTTTAGAGGGTGAATGAATGTTTAGAGGGTGTTTAGGGTTTGCTAAGGTATATGAGGGAACATCTAGAGCTGATAGAAATGTTCTAAAACTGGATTGTAGTGATGGTTGCACAGCCCTAGAAATTTACTAAAAATATTGAATTGTACACTTAAGATGGATGAATTTCATGTGTGTAAATTATACCAAATAAAACTGTTCACTGAGGGTTGGAGGAGGGGAGAATGGTTGACTGCAAAGGGCTCACAAGTAGGGGGACCAACTTGTCCTTGTTTGTTAGAGAATTTTCTAGTTTCAAAACTGAAGGTCCTGCATTGTGGGACTCCTTTGTCAGTCTCAGGTAAACCAGACAGTTGGTCACCCTATGCACAGCGGAATTTTTAGAGTGATGGAACTGTTCTGTATGGTACTAGGGTGGTGTATACATGACTCTATGCATTTGTCAAAACCCGTACATAGTAAACTTTACTGTATGCAAATTTAAAAAAATCGACCAAGATGTCATGAGATCCTAAAATGGAATGCAGACTGTGACAAATTAATCTAACTGTACTACATATGTGTGACACAGCCTCAATGAAGGGAGTGGAGAGAAAAGAATTGATCTAAGTAACTTTGGAAAATGATGTTTCGACTAGATACTGGAAGACTAAAGACAAAGAAGTACTGTACGTTAACACTGTACTGTAGTTTGTAAATTTGTTTCTCATGGAGTATACATTGGCAGTTCTGAAACTACTTTATGTGTATACTAGGGTTGAACAGATAAGTAAATAGATTGTAGATCATGGGAGCCAGGTTATGAATAAGCATGGGGGAAGACTATAGTAAATGTGCCAGATTAGAGTCAGAGATCTCAGTATGAGCTCATTTTATTTTAATATATACAGATAGATAGTTATATGTGTATACACATGGGTTAGTGGACACACATATGTATATTTCCAAACTCCGTCCACTGAAAGGGCCTTGAAGCAGAGACAGTCCAGTAGCAAAAAGCATACCTAGTACCCAGATCTTGGTTTTTAAATACAGTTTTCCAGTAAAACAAACCAGAGCTCCTTAGAAAAGTGGCCAATTCTAGGACTAGGCAGGGAATATAAGATAAGCCTGAAGCATCTTGTACCAGCAAGTAAGAAAGTGCTTAAAAAGAAGAAGGAGGAGGAGGAGGGGGAGGGAGAGGGAGAGGGAAGAGAAAGAAAAAAAAGAAAATGAAAAAGACGGACATGTCAAAAGGACACAGGAGCCAACCTGAAAGAGCTCCAATACCCAAAGCAGAGCAACAGAAATAAATAATGACAGCTTTGAGTTACAACCCATGAGCCCATACTTAATATTTTTGTCTTTTAACGTTTATACTAAAATTAATTTGATTTACATGCCACCATTATAGCATTACAGTATTCTGTATTTTTTGTTTACTTTTATCAGTGAGTTTTATACTTTCTTGTTGCTGTTTAGTGTCCTTTCATTTCAACCTGAAGAACTCCCATTAGCATTTCTTGTAAAGCAGGTCTAGTGGTGACAAAATCCTTCAGCTTTTGTTTATCTGAGAAAGTTTTTATCTCTCCTTCATTTTTTGAAGGATAGTTTTGCTGGGGATAATATTCTTGATTGGCAGTTTTTCTTTTAGCATTTTGAGTGTATTATCCCACTTCATTCTGGCCTGCACAGTTTCTGCTGAGAAATCCACTCATAGTCTTTTAGGGGTTTCCTTGTATGTGATGTGTTGTTTATCTCTTGCTGCTTTCAAAATTCTCTCTTTGTCTCTGACTTTTGACAATTTGATTATGTATCTCAGTGTAGACTTCTTCTGGTTCATGTCCTTTGGTATTCTTTGGGCTCTATGAATCTGGATGTCCATTTCCCTCCTTAGGTTTGGGAAGTTTCCAGCCATTATTTTTCTAAATAAGCTTTCTGGCCCTTTGTCTCTCTCTTCTCCTTCTGGGATTTCTATGATGTGTATATTGGTTCTCTTGATAATGTCCCCCAAAGTCCCTAGGCTTTCTTCATTCTTTTTCATTCTTTTTCTTTTCGCTTCTTTGACTGGATAATTTCAAATGATGTGTCTTAGACTGTACTGATTCTTTCTTCTGCTAGATCAAGTCTGCTGTTGAAACTCTCTATTAAATTTTTTGGTTCAGTAATTGTATTCTTCAGCTCCAGAACTTCTATTTGGTTCTTTTTTTTTTTTTATGTTTTCTATCTCTTTGTTTATATTCTTATTTTGTTCATGTATCATTTTTCTGATTTTGTTTAGTTGTTTATCTGTGTTCTCTTGTAACTCACTGAGCTTCTTTAAGATGATTGTTTTGAATTCTTTATTAGTCAATTTATAGATCTCTAATTTTGGGGGGTCAGATACTGGAGATTTATTTTGTTCCTTTTGTAGTATCATATATCCCTGATTCTTTGTGTTCTTTGTAGCTTTGCATTGGTATCTACATATTTGAAGAAGCAACCACTTCTTCAAGTCCTTATAGACTGCTTTCATCAGGGAAAAGCTTTTACCAGTCAGGATGACTGGAGATTCTGGGAGCCTATCAAATTTTTTCTGTGGGTGTGCATGCTCCACTTCTCTCTCTTGGTGGAGAAGTTTCAAGTTTGTGAGCCTTCTCCCAATAATCACTGAACATGATGGCACCATAAGCTGCCCTCCCCTTTTCCCAAGAAAAGTTCAGTGGAATGCTGAGGGGCTGAGTGCAGCTCCACTTCTCTTCATTCTTTCTGAAGGACAAGTCTCAAGATTGTATACCTTCTCACAATCCAGCAGTGCCGTTCAGGCTGTTTAGAGCCTCTGTCACTTTTCTTTGCTCTTAACAGCCCTGATGTTCTAACTATGCTGGTTACTTTAGGACTCTGAGTGAGGTGAGATGAAGTATCAGGTGAAGTAGGTCTCTTGGGCAGTGCTCCAAAAGGCTGGGAATGTCAGATGAATGCTTCACTCACTCTTTCCTCTCAGAAAGAAATTGCAGGCCAAGTGGATTTCTCATGGCACTGAACTATGGCAGCTTGGGGGAGGGGCTGACATGGATAAAGTGAAACAACTTACCCGTTTCAAAGTGGTTTTTTTTCTTGTTTTTGTGCTCCTCTGGGTGTTGCAAATTCTTAAGTGGATTCTAAAGTTCTCATAAAGTATTTTGGCCAAAGTACTGTTTCTGTTATTGCTGTTTCTGTGGGGGAACAAAGGTTGGGGCTTCCTATTCTGCCATCTTGCTGAAATCTTCCAAGCTGTAGTTTTGATAAAACTTTTCTGAAGGTTTAGAGATAATTGAAAGGGAAACCATCCCAAAGAATAGTACGACTTACTACTGCTACTAGATGTGGCTACTCTCAGAACCTATGAGCCCAGTGCTTCATGGGGCTCCTAAAGGGGTGCTTTTCTGCTTAGCCACAGGCTGCTTACTTGTGTCAGAGATTGGCTTATCCCTCACCAGGTGCAAGCCCTGTCACATCTACTTTTTATAGAGATCAGGCCCACCCAACACATGTCCAAAGAGAAGAGTCTGTGTTTCCTTTTTCCAAGCCTCATTTTCTATTGTGACTATCCATTCCCTTCAGGAGAAATCCCAAGTGGGATCTCAAGGGAAGGGACTTGTCCTCTTGCCCTTCAAAACCGAATTATATTTGAATTCAAGAGAGTAAATTATTTTCTGGTTTATTCAATTGTAAATAATACCAAGAGAAGGATATCAACGGACTGGAAAATGTTGAGATGCACCAAACTCAAGGCAGATCCAATGCCTTTCTGTGGTCTCCCCTTCATTCTTTTTCAAGTGCATCTCCTTAAGTAAACAATAATATTTACCAACTTTTATAAGTACCATTTCAGTTTGACTACAAATATCTGAATATTTCATGGTTTGATCCTTCACACTCTATTGCCTCATCTTAGATTCATAAACCTTATCATATTAACTATTTCTAAGTGTGTAATTCAGTGACATTAAAAATATGCAGAATGTTGTGTAACCAAAACTTTTTTCCATCATTCCAAACATGAACTCTATACCCATTAAATAATTACCCTTCATTATCCCCTACTTGAGCCCCTGAGTAACCTCTATTTTACTTTTTGTCTCTATGAATTTGCCTATTCTTGGTGCCTCATATACATGGAATCATACAATGTTTGTCTTTCTGCATCCAGCTTAATTCACTTAACATGTTTTCAATGTCCATCCATGTTGTAGCATAAATTAAAATTTCCTCCATTTTTATGGTTGAATAATATTCTATTGTATGTATATTCCACATTTTGTTTATTCCTTTGTTGATGGACACTTGGGATGTTTCTACCTTTTGGCTATTGTGAATAACGCTACTATGAGCTTTCGTTTACAGATATCTATTTGATTCTCTGCTTTCAATTCTTTTGGTTATATTACTAGAAGTTGAATTGCTGGATTATATGGTAGTTCTATATTTGACTTTTTCAGGAACCACCAAATTGTTTTCCATAGTGGCTGCACCATTTTATATGCCTACCAGCAGTTCATGAGTGTTGCAATTTCTCTACATCCTCAACAACATTTGTTATTTTCCTTTAAAAAAATTATAGCCATCCTAGTAGGTGTAACATTGCATCTTATTGTGATTTTGATTTGCATTTCCCTGATGACTAATAATTTGAGCATCTTTTCATGTACTTATTGGACGTTTGTATATCTTCTTTGGAGAAGTGTCTAAGTCCTTTGTCCATTTTTGAACCGGGTTGTTTGGGTTTGTTGTTGTTGAGCTCTTTATATATTCTGGATATTAATCCCTTATCAGATATGTGATTTGCAAATACCTTCTCTCAATCTGTAGGTTGTCTTCTCACTCTCTTGGTAGTGCTCTTTGATGCACAAAAGTGATTAATTTTTATGAAATTCAATTTATCTATTTTTTCTTTGTTTGCCTGTGTTTTGGTGTCATATACAATGAAATCATGGTCAAATCCAATGTCATGAAGATTTTCCCCTATGTTTTCTTCTAACAATCTTATAGTTTTAGCTTTAAGTTTTGGTCTTTGATCCATTTTGAGTTAATTTTTGTGTATGGTATAAGAGAAAGAGTCCAACTTCTTTCCTTTTTTTCTCAGCTGAGATATAATTGACATAACATTGTGTAAATTTAAGGTGTATCACATGTTGATTTGATACACATATATCTTACAAAATGATTACCACCATAGTGTTAGCTAACACTTTCATGTTGCATAATTACTATTTCTTTTTTTGTGATGAGAACATTTGAGATCTACTCTCTTAGCAACTTTCAAGTATATAACATAATGTTATTAACTATAATCACCATGCTGTACATCAGATTCCCCAGAACTTATTTATCTTATAACTGGCAGTTTCTACCATTTGGCCGACATCTCCCCATTTCCCCCGCACCTTCAGCCCCTGATAATCACCATTCTTGAGCTCTTAATATATTCTGGATATTAATTCCTTATCAGATATATGATTTGCAAATCATACCTTGTTTCTATGAGTTTGGCTTCTTCAGATTCCACATGTAAGTGAGATCATAGTATTTGTCTTTATCTGTCTGACTTATTTCACAAATGGCAGGATTTCCTTTTTTATGGTTGAATAATATTTCATTGCATGTACATATATTCCACATCTTCTTTAACCATTCCTCTGTTGATGGACACTTAGATTGCTTTCATTTTATGGCTATTGTGAATAATACTGCAATGAATATGGGAGTGCACATATCTATTTGAGATCTTATTTTCATTTCCTTTGGATATATACCCAGAAGTGGGATGGCTGGGTCATATGTTAGTTCTATTTTTACTTTTTTGAGGAACCTCAGTACGGTCAATGTGACCAACCCCTGGTCTAGAGAGGGAGATATAGAGTAAATGAGTGATGACAAAGCAATGGGACCAGAGCTGAGATTAGGGTAAGTCCAGGTTGCTGTGGGAGCTCAAAAGAGACAAAGCTGCTGGGTTGCATGACTCCAGGAGGCACCATCCTCACAGATGCAAAATGCACATCTCTTTGAGTCCTTATACTGATAAGAAGGGCTCCTAATGCAGCCTTGGGCCAGATCTGGAGAAGCTGGCATCTTTCCCAGCAGTTCTGAATGATGAATAGGTGATAATCTAAGAGACGAGCATGGGAAAGACTTTTGAGGCAGAGGAACCTGCCTGGACAAATGCCTGGAAGCTTGAGACTATGAAGACTTTAGGGTGTGGCTAATGCTTTGATGTGGCCAGGGCATCCTCCAGGGGTCTGGTGATCAGTGGCAGGTCACTAAGGGCCTTAAGGCCCTGCTAAGGAGTTCATCAGAGTGATGAAGAAACTCTCATGTAGGGGAGGGACAAGAGGGAGAGTAGATTGGACCTAATGATAGGGAGACCAGTTGGAGGGTTATTATAAGAGCAGAGTGGGCATCATCTCTCACTGGGGCAGTGGGGACAGAGAGAAGTGGAGGTGACAGGAATATAGTACAAAGCGAGAAAAAAAATCCAAATGTGCTATCTGAGAAATGACAATGTTATGGAATGGGCAGAGGAAGAGAAATGAGGAAAATTGGCTAAAGAGGTAGGGGAAAAACCACAAGAATGTGTCATCCCAGAAGAGAGTGTTTCTGAAGGAAGGGGTTTTCAATTGTGCTGGTTCCTGCTGATATATCAAGGAGGAAAAGGACTGAGAAGTGCCTCCCAGGTTTAGCCCTGGGGAAAGGTCCATGCAGTGAAGTGACGGGGCAGAGGCCAGGAGCAGCAGGTTGAAAGTGGTAAGAGGAAGGAAACAAGAAGAGTCAGGAGAATCCACAAGAAGATTGGCTGCAAAGGGAAGGTGTGAGAGTGGTCAGCACAGCAGAGCAGTGGTCTCGAGTGAGAGGCAGATGTACTGAGTTACTACAAGCGGACACTGACACCTGATGCCTTCTGCTTGTTGGCTCTCCTGACAGAGTGGTCTGTGGCGCTGTCCCCCCTGTATCACTACCGAATGCCTTTCATACTCATCTCTCCACTGAAGCTGTTGGACTCCTTTGGTTATTAGCCGTGTTAATGTGGATTTGAATTGAAGCACGTTACACCAGTCTCCAAAGGATGGGAGTGGGAAGTTATCTGAGTCCAGGAGGCTTGAAGGCCTGTGAGTTCCCATCAGGGAGGAAGTGGGCAGCGGGAGGAATTGGAGAGAAGGCAAGGGCAAACCAGGGGTGGCTCCTGTCGGCTGGCTCCTCACTGTCTGTAGTGCACATGTGGCCTGTGCTCGGGCTGCTCTAAGGCTCTAGGCCAGGACCAGGGGCCTGTCCTGTTCAGTGGGCACCAGACCAGTGAGCCTGGGATGAGGTCCCCTCTGAACAGAAATTGCTGGGCTGCGTTGCTGCTTCAATTCAGGGTTGTTGTCTTTGAACAGAACCAAAGAGGCTGAACTTCTGAGACAAGACCTACAAAAAGCCAGAGAAGCTGAGAGAAGAGCCACATGGAGGCTCCGGGCCGTGAGCCAGAGTTACTGGACTGTGGGTTGGGTATTCCGACCTGGGCCCAGGGCTTATTTCAGGCACTGCTTTAAGCACATCACGTATATGACCTCATTTCATCCTCATCTTTATGAGGTTGGTGATATTGATCCCCACCCGTTTCACAAACAAGGAAATGAACACAGTTTAAAGGTCCTTCCCTTTCCCACAGCTCCAGCCTGATCCAGACCTGGAATGGGTCACGGCAGTGAAGGCAACTGCGTCCAGTTTCTCCTCTGGCTTCCTCCTCCCCCACTTGCTCTGCTGAGGGCACGGGATGGAGGAAGAATCGTACGGGGGTGAAGAGGTTTTCCTTGATTGCACAGTTGCTACATGACCTTGGTATCTTCTGCTTGTGGCAGATGCCCAAGTGTTGGCTCACTGCACTGTGGGGTGCTTCTGTGGGTTTTCTGCCCACCACCCTATGGGGGCTCCTAATGTAGAGTTCCCTCATGCAAATCCTCCTCAGCTGGCAGAGTACAACTCCATTCTCAGCTCTGCTTCTGGCAGTTGGGAGTACCTAGCTCTTGGGTGGGGTCTTTTGCAGATGGTTTGGGTCAACTAGCTTCCTCGGTGTCCACTCCGGCCCAAGGGAACAGCCACCCTTGCCCTGCCCTGAGGGGGATAGCACCTTGCTCAACTGAAGTTCTCCCTCTCTGCTCTGCTCTCAGCTTTTCACCTTTAGACTTTTCCAGGCAAGAGGCAAGCATCAGTGTCTGTGTCCTTAAAGTTCCAGGGGCCATACCTCAAAGCTTTTCAAGTCTCTTTGGATTTTACCCACCAGTTGCCATATCCTGGGTGGATGGGTCCTGTGTGGATGGCTGGCATTTCTCTTTAGAATGAGCAACTTTGGAGATGTTGTGAGTCTGATTTTGAAGTCCTGTTAGGCAATGATGTCATTTAAACCTCACCCTGTGAGGTAGATCGGGTATTTTGTCCATTTTAAAGGTGAGGAATCTAGGGTCTGGCCTGGTGGCGTAGCGGTTAAGTGCACAAGCTCTGCTTCGGTGGCCCGGGGTTCGCAGGTTCAGATCCCAGGCGCGCACCGACGCACCGCTTGTCAAGCCATGCTGTGGTGGCGTCCCATATAAAGTGGAGGAAGATGGGCACGGATGTTAGCCCAGGACCAGTCTTCCTCAGCAAAAAGAGGAGGATTGGCAACAGATGTCAGCTCAGGGCTCATTTTCCTCACACAAAAAATAAAATAAAAAAAGTAAAGGTGAGGAATCTGAATGTCAGAGAGAGTAATGACCTTGTCCAGAGTGCCACAGCAAGCCTGTGTTAGAGCCTGGACCTTGGTGCCATGTTCTGCCCCTGAGGAAAGCGATGTCCTCTCGCTCAGCCAACAGCTTGTTCTGTGGCTGTGTTCATGTATCGCTGAACTTCTCTGAAATAATATCAACAACAATTTACTGTGCATGTGCTCTGGGTTAGCTTTAGGCTTTGTGTACATTATCAGCTCCATTTTACTGATGAGGAAATAGTAAAGGCTTAGAGAGGTTAAGCGAGTTGCCAAGTTGCACAGCTGTTAACCGGCAGAGCTGGGATTAGCCAGGATTTTCCGACTCTAGAGTCCACACCCTTTCTTCTATAGTTTATAGAATAGCCGAATTTATAAAGCCCCCTAAATGCTCAGAGAGAAAGAAGGAGGCATGAATATAGGCAAGTTGCACTGTTAGCTGAACTAGAATTCTTCTATTTTTGGTTCTTTAATTATCTTTTTCAGCCCTCGTACAGTAATCCTCAACAGCTTTCAACTCCAAATGATCTTTGCATCTGAACAGGGATCTGTGAAGTCGGATTTGGGAGATATGGGCCTAAAGAGACTCTCCTTGGAGATGGAAAGACAGGTAGAGATTTGCAAAAGCCATTTGTCATGCAATGGACCTGTTAGGAATTGCCCTCTGAAGTCTTGGGGCTCAGCGCAGGAAGGGTTACAAACACTAACCATATGGTTTGCCAGCTGGGAGGTCTGGTGTACAAACGCCTGGCTTTGAGGGCAGGTCCTCAGCTGGAGTGAGCGCACAGGTGTGGGGCTCCCTCTGTGTCAGTGTCAGAGGAGGAGAGGAGAGACAGGAGAGGAGAGGAGCAAGGGGAAGATACTTTGTTCAAGTATCACTTCTAAAGCCAAAGGACAATGGAAAACCCACAATCCTTCCCAAAAGCCTTTGCTTGTTATCTGGGATGACGTCACATAGAGCAGCGTTTTTCAAACTGTGGGTCATGGACTGCATGAAAAAAGAAAACTAGTAAAATAGAAAATGTCAGAGCACATTGCATGTAGCAAGGGTATTTCTTCTGGGAAAAACTTGTATCTCAAGGATATATGTACACCTATGCTGGGTCATGATGGAAAATGTAAAATGGGTTGCTCCCAAAATGTTTGCGTGTGGCACCCTGCTCATTTGCCCTTCTGTGGTTTACTATAGGCTAGACTATTGGGAGAAAAGCAAAACATCTGAAAACTTATTAAAAGAGCTTGAATCTGAGATCCACGCCGTGAGACTCAAGGACAGAAAAATGGGGCAGTTGTTTCATTGGCACCAACTTCCTGGGCCACTGGACCTGGCCTAGAGGAAGAGGTACATGGAGAAAGGTTGGGGCCACACACACTGTCTGCCCCAGGGAGATGAACTGCGGCAAGAAACAACTGCTCTGCTTGAAACCTTCCCATCTTCTCTCTTCATTGGGAGTCTCCACCTGTTCCCTGTCGCTGCTTTTTTGGATGAGGAAGATTAGCTCTGAGCTAACATCTGTTGCCAATCTTCCTCTTTTTGCTGAGGAAGATTGGCCCTGGGGCTAACATCCGTGCCCATCTTCCTCCACTTTATATGTGGGACACCGCCACAGAATGGCTTGATAAGCAGTGCGTAGGTCTGCGCCTGAGATCTGAATCTGTGAACCCTGGGCCGCCGAAACAGAGCACGCGAACTTAACCACTATGCCACCAGGCCAGCCTCCGCCTTTTTTTTTTTTTTTTTAAATCCTCCTCATGGCTTCCCTGCCCTCTGTCCCAAGTAGCTATTAAATCAGATGCCTGAGGAAGGTGTAAGATCTCAACGTGGAACAACTCATCCACAGCTCCTCCCTGGGCATTCTGCTCTCACAACTTGCCTCTTGGGGTCAGGGTCACCTTCGAAGGTCCTGGTCACATGAGGCACAGAGTTTCAAGTTCCCAGAACCAGGGAAGTCTCCCACAATTTCCAAAGGACAGAGCAGAAGAGATCCTTGAAAATGAACCTCGATGAAAATAAAGATTGAATGTCACTTTAAATTTACCAAAAAGCTTATTAAAAAAAATTCCTCTGTGGTGAATCATTTTATTCTATGAAGAATTATGCCTCCCAATTTATTTCTGTAAGTTGAACGTTTTGATGATTTAATTTCCTTAAAATTTGGGTCCAGTAGTATTCAAGACACAATAGTTTAAAATTAGTATTTTCTTATATTTTGAAAACTTGTTACTTTTTAATTTCAAAAGTAATCACGCTGGCTATAATATGCCTGTGTAAGAGCCACATGTATATCCTTCCACAGATTCCTCTTTCAAACATACATATATCTATACATGCATATTTAGGGGTTTTTCTCTGAAAAAGGTACAAAAATGGATCAAACCATAATACAGTGCATTGTAATTTGCTTCCCTTCCACACCCCTCCCCCCACCTCCACTTTTTATCATGGATATTATGGAATATTACAGGTCTCTAAAGGACATGCAGGTAGATATGTCTCATTTATAAAAACAACTACTTAGGGGCTGGCCCGGTGACGTAGTGGTTAAGTTCGCACGCTGCGCTTTGGTGGCCCAGGGTTCTCGGGTTTGGATCCTGGGTGCAGACCTACAGACCACTCATCAAGCCATGCTCTGGCAGCGTCCCACATACAAAATAGAGGAAGACTGGCACAGATGTTGGCTCAGGGCCAATCTTCCTCTTTTTGGCAAGGGATGTTAGCTCTGGGCCAATCTTCCTCACCAAAAAAAACCCAACTATTTAACATTTTAAGTATTTGGTTAAATAAGTTAATAAGCATAATTTAATATTTGGTTAACAATTAAAATAAGTTAATATTTGGTTAAATAGTTAAATAAGTATCTTAACTTATTTAACTATTTGCTATTGATGGTTAATTTATTTTCAGTTCTTACTATTAAAGGCAGAAAACATCATTGTACGTATATCTTTAGAATTTAGGTAGTTTTATTTCTGGAGGATAGATTTGCTATATGTAAGTTTGCTATATCAAATGTATACATATTTAAAATTTTAAAGATACCACCAGATTACTTTCGTAAAAGGTTGTAGCAACTTATACTGCCATCAGTAAATGCATGAAAGTGCCTGTTCCACCACATCCTTGCCAACATTAGAATTAGTCTTTTACCTTTGCTTCAATAGGATGGATAGAAAATGATGTCTCAATATTTTGCATTTTTCCGAGAGAAGTTGACTATCTTATTTTGCATTGATTTTAAAATTCACGTATCCCAAGTTCTAGTGCTTGACGGGTGAGCATAAACCTTTTTATTGGTTTGTCCTGCCTTGTTGATAGTCTGCCCGTCTTACACGTTGCGCGTATTTTCTTCCAGCCATATTTTCTTTAAACTTTCTTGAAGTGTCTTTTGTCATTCAGAAACTTCACCTTTTTATGTAGTTAAATCTCTTAGTATTCTCCTTTATAGTTTCTAGGTTTCTGTTTTCCTTAAGAAAGTCTCTTTTACTGTTAGGTTAACTATTTTCCTGTATTTTCTAACACTCTCATGGTTTTATTTTTACACTTAGTTCTACAGTTCATGTAAAATTAACTTTATGTTATGATGGAGCAGTCTGTGATAGATATACAGCCCATTATGTAGACGTCATTTAGTAAATTAACCATTTTTTGCTCATCATACTGAAATACCCATAATCAGTTTCTACTTCTGTCATAATACATTACCACAAACTTAGCAGTTAAAAATGCACAAACTTGTCACCTTACGGTTTAGTGGATCTCACTGGGCTACAATCAAAGGTTGGGCAGGGCTGCGTTCCGTCCTGGGGGCTCTAAGGAGAATCTGTTTCCTTACTCTTGTAGATTATTGGTGAAGAGTTTAGTTCCCTTCGGGTCTCATTTTCTTGATGGCTGTCAGCTGAGGGTGCTTCCCAGCTTCTGGAGGCTGCCCGTGCTCTTTCGCTTATGATCCCAGTCCTCCATCTCCAACGCGAGCAATGGCGGGTCGAGTACCTCTCACGCTTCAAACCTCGCCTGCGCGTCTTCCATCGTTTCATCTTTCTGAACTGGTTGTTCTGCTTTGCGGCTCCATTTTTAAGGGCTCACGTGATTACACTGGGACCACCTGGATAATCCAGGATGGTCTCCTAATTTTAAGGTAACTTTAAGTCCATCTGCAAAATTTCTTTTGCCGGGTAAGAAAATATATTTATTTTCCAGAGATTAGGGCATGGACGTCTTTTGAGTGAGTGGGTGGGTGGAGGCATTATTCTGCCCACCACAGCTGCATTTATCATATATTACGTTTCCATCTCTTTTGGGTCTTGGGCGCATGTCTCTGGGCTCTGTTATGTTACATTGATTGATTTGTCTATTCTGTGCCAATTCTATATTGCCTTGATCATAGTAGCTTTATAGAAAGGTCTATTATTTGGTAAGACAATTTCTCTTGATTAATCTTCTTTTTCAAAATTGTCTGGGCAGTCCTTATCCAGGCTTTCTTCCAGACTCTTAATGTCAGCCATAGTGATTTTGGTAGTCATTTTGGAGTTGCTCTAGCAGGGAGTTGGGAAAGCAATCATTTTACAAAAAATTTCTAAACACTTTATAACAATTTTTTTTTGTGAGGAAGATTGGCCCTGAGCTAACATCTGCTGCCAATCTTCCTTTATTTTTTTTTTTTTATGAGGAAGATTAGCCCTGAGCTAATATCTGCTGCCGATCCTCCTCTTTTTGCTGAGGAAGACTGGCCCTGGGCTAACATCTGTGCCCATCTTCCTCTACTTTATATGGGACCACCGCCAGAGCATGGCTTGATGAGTGGTGTGTAGGTCTGCACCTGGATCCGAACCTGCAAACCCCAGGCTGCCAAAGAAGTGGAGTGCATGCACTTAACCACTATGCCACTGGGCCAGCCCCCGATCTTCCTCTTTTTGCTTGAGGAAGTTTGTCCCTGAACTAACATCTGTGCCAGTCTTCCCCTATTTTGTATGTGGGACACTGCCATAGCATGGCTTGATGAGTGGTGTGTAGGTCCACACCCAGGATCCGAACCCTCCATTGCCAAAGTGGAGTGCTCAAACTTAACCACTATGCCACCGGGAAATTCTTATGCTAAAAATTTTATGAAAAACTTTCATGCTATTGCTTTCATAAACATAAACTTTGGGACAACTGTTGAGGATAGGGATTTTGGAGTTTGGGGATAAACATTTTATTAAGGACTAGTTGGCTTTCCTGGGAATGAACTATTGTAAATAAATCTCTGGCCCTTTTGACACAAGAACACACTATGTAGAATTGCCCCCGTGAGAAGCAGCTTTGTGGTAAATCAATGCCTGTGATTGGCTGCCCTTGTGGCTTTGGATTGGGGGTTCACATCCTCAGGCAGTTTATCTTCTCCATGCATGGCCCGTCAATACCAGACTCACTCCGCTTTCCTCATGGAAGTCATAACGGCCTCTTTGTACCCAGTTCCCCCTGTCTGGAAGATGTCTGTCTTTCTTAGAGGGGTCACCAAAGTGAGTTTTATGAATATTTCAAGTTATACCCTCCATATCTGGAAAAGATCCATCTAGCTGTCCTTGCTTGATTTGGCAACATAGACAATTTTATTTATATAGCTGGAACGTCCTTTAACAACTGTTTTTTACTTCAAAGCAAAATCACAACTGCAGTGGTAAGTTGTTTTAAATAATATTTTATACTATTATGAAACATTAATTATGGCAGCATGATCAATACAATAACTAAACTTCTGAACAATCATCCTATGTCTCTGAGGAAATCAGGCAGTTATCAATCAAGCTTCACACAATTATCTCTTCATACAAATTTCTTTAAGAAATGCTTTCTTTCTTTACTATTACCCCTTGTCAATTATGTCCAAAACCTTTCTATAATCTGCAAAGTTTTAACTTTAAATCCACAAACTATTTTACTTTAACTACATGCAGGATTCCTAGTCTTTATCCATTCTATCTCTGCACAATAAGAAGAAATAAGCTTGTGGCCCTCTTCCTTTGTAAAGCATGTCACCTATCCTTGTCCACCACAGGAAGAGTGGCATTCATGAATCTTTTGGCAGTAAAGTGGCTCACCAGACAGAAAAATCTCCTGAGATACGAATGGTATTGAGAGTAGGAGATAGGTCTACTCCTCTCTGCAGTAAAAATGACTCTGCTGTCTTCAATTTCAAACCCATTTATCCCCATTCTCTGCCAACTGAAAATCTGTAGCAATTCAACTAGGAATTTGGTGAAACTGATGACTCTTCAGGGGTGTTTGGAAGGAGCCCTGGGCAATTCAACTACGTGTGCTTAGTGTTGTGAAATTGTGCCTGGGTAGAAGTTGGAATATCCAAGCTGACAAAGATTTAGGTCAGGATTATCCCTAAACTCAGATTTGCTGATGCTGTAAAATTAGATTTAGATTCTTATTTCGTAGGTACCATCGTGGATATATACATGAGGAGATGAAAATCAATGGCCTTCGTCCTCTCAGCCATTAAATGCTATTAGTGGCAAACTGTATCCACAACCACCTCCATCTTACAGCAGCAGAAAAATATTTTCAAATAATCAATACCTTGAATTTCAGTAACATAAGAGCAGGCACACAAAAAACTACAAAGGTAATAACCAATGTCACTACTGCCAAAATCATAGGGACCTCATGATGTGGGCTTGAGGGTAGCACGCAGGGTAAGATCATGTGTGTGGTTATTGCTTATAATAATGGGTGCTACCCAATTCCCCCCCATTACAGCCCATGGAATATGACACGTGTCTGACACCTTGGGGCAAATGTGAGAGGCTGCATGCAGGCAAAGACAAATGCTTCGAGGGCTGAGGGATCTGTGCAGGCCAGAAACCACCAGGTGGGACACCAGCATGCATCAGAATGAAGGGTGGGAAGCTCTGGCTTAGCTGACAAAAGCTCTATTCCAGCTTTTACGATGGATTTGAAAAAGTGACAAGTCATTAGCCAGTCAAATTTGTCATCAACCCATCCTCACTTCTGATGGCATGGGCCCTCATTGAGATAGTACGTTTATTATTCCCCAGACATTTATTCCACATCTACTAGGTCCAAACCATGGTGGGATGCACACCAATGGCTAATCTCCTGCCCTGAGGAGCTCACAATCTAGTGTGCCAGACAGGTACGAGAGCAGCTCTCTATAATACAAGATAGGGCGAAATCAAGGCTTATAAGAAAATTTCAAAGTGGATGGGGTTCCATAGGCTGGAGCAAATCACTGCATACGGGAACAAGGGAAGCTTCACAGAGAAGAGCTGTGCTCATGGGAGGGTTAATTCTGAAACGTCACTCCGACTAAATGTACACAATACATCTTGCATTGAAAAGCAAAACAAACAGATCAATCCTTAAAATAATCCATCCTAGCAGTGGTACTGGGAAGATGATCGCAAACCAAAATTAACTACTTTTGAGTAAAGAGAGAGATTAATATGATAAAAATTTTTATTTTTTGTAGGTTCAGAAGCATTGCTTAGATGTGACCTACACTTGACATTTCTTGAAATTCTAGCTTTTTAGAAGAGATGAATAATGAGAATGAAAAAAACTTAAGGCAATGTTGTAGTAATTGTTTATCATTTCCTACTCAAGATGCAGCTATTGAGCATTTTTAGTAACTATGACTTTCAACTTGAAGCATTGCTTTAACTGTTTAAGCTGGAAATAAATTAAAGTGTAAACTTCATTGGTTACAATTATTTCCTGGGACTTCAAGTTTAGATCATCTTTATAAAACAACAAACTTTAGTATAAAGAAAAATGAAATCAGTGAGGAAGTGATCTTTTTGCTTGAGGAAGATTGTCCCCGAGCTAACACTTGTGCCAATCTTCCCCCATTTTGCATGTGGGATGCTGCCACAGGATGGCTTGATGAGCAGTGTGTAGGTCTGCGCTTGGGATCTGAACCTGCAAATCCTGGACTGCCAAAGCGGAGCGCATGAACTTACCCACCACGCCACTGGGCTGGCCCCACAAGAAAAAATTCTGACTTCATAATTTCAACTGAAGTTATTTTAAAATGGGACATTTCTAAGAAGTTGTATTAGCAGTGAATTCTGTGTGCTTAAAACCAATCAGGACCTGTTCAAGAACTTTTTTCAGTTAAAAAATTCTGTCCACAAAACACATTTGTATGTCTACTTTTTTTTATTTATTTTTTTGTGTGAGGAAGATCAGCCCTGAGCAAACATCCATGCTAATCCTCCTCTTTTTGCTGAGGAAGACTGGCTCTCAGCTAACATCTATTGCCAATCCTCCTTTTTTTTTTTCCTCAAAGCCCCAGTAGATAGTTGTATGTCATAGTTGCACATCCTTCTAGTTGCTGTATGTGGGACGCGGCCTCAGCATGGCCGAAGACGCGGTGCATCGGTGCGCGCCCAGGATCCGAAGCCGGGCCGCCAGCAGCGGAGTGCGTGCACTCAACTGCTAAGCCACGGGGCTGGCCTTGTATGTTTACTTTGAGTGAAACTCTAATTCATATTCTAGAATATCTCTTTTGAGGATAAGATTAAAAAAAAACTTGCAGGTTGTCCACTTAAGTGTTTACATACTAAAATAATTAAATTCAATTACATCCTAAATCACTAAGATTTATCAGGTGTTTATCACAACAGGCCCTGTTCTAGGTACTCCTCATAATGACTTATTTAATCCTGCTAAGAACTCTACCAGACAAGAGGCAGAGGTAAGAAAGGGAGTTAGGGAGCTGTCTAGAAAAACAAGCCATAGTTTAATAAAATAAAGAGTGGTTTTATTGGTTATATATAATTTCAGCTATATTAATATATATTATAAACTTTAAGGATTAGAAATAAATGACTTTATTTTTTACCAAGAATAATCTAGGTTATGGCAGCATGTTCAATGGATATTATTTAAGTCCTACACAGTCATTATATATCTATTTTTCAGAAAATCAGGAAGTCATTATCCAAGCTTTAAATTAGGTCACAATAGTTACCCCTAAACACACATTTCATTAAGTAGAAATAAGACATTATATGTTTTCTTTTTCAGCAAAATACTCCCTTTTTGTCATGCAGACATATCCTCCCAAATTTATCTTTACTATAATGTACAAAATTTAACTTTTTATCCACAGGAGTTGCATCAAATAACTTTCACTGTGGAAAGCTCCAAAGGCGTGAGACAGCAACAAAATGCTCCTCTGGACTTTGTCTCTTGGATTTTTCATTCTTGCCTAAAACCTCACTTTATAACTAAAACTAAATTAATCCCACATCATAACACTTATTTAGGAAGTCTTTTTGTGTGTATGTTTAACACAAAGATGGAAAACGTCAAATAGCTTGAGCAAGTATTTGGCAGACCACAGAAAGAAAACAGAACTGTGGAAATGAAAAAGCTTTAGTGTTTTACAGCTGAAGAGACTGATGAATATCATTCAAGTTTCTCATCTCCTTCTTCCACATCTTTCAAATTCAGTACTTCCAAAGAACCTTTGCCTTTTGTCTCCTTTTTAATTAGCTCATCAATTTCTCTGAAGCAGCCCGGGTCAATGAGACACACCTGAAACATTTAACACATGAAGATGAGCAATACAATAGACTGAACACAGCTTTATCTTCCTCTAAGACACAAGCACAACACTTTCTAGATATCTCTACTACTCCAGTTCTGCAGTGTAATAGAGAAGACAAGGCACGGGCAGCAGACAGGGTTCTGGTCCAGCCTCTGCCCTTAAGCCTCTGCCATGTAGGCCCCTGTGACAGGAATGACCCTCCCTGTCTGAGGACTCATCCAGATTCCTCAGCTGTAACATGAAGTGTTTGAACTAAGAAACTACGGTCTTTTTCATAGTAAAATTTAGCATTAAAATTTATAGTTCAATGAAATCACCTCTTTTTATCCACAGTTGAAGGAAAAAAAGAAGCTTGAAGGCCTGTTCAGAAACCATGGGAAAAGTTTTGAAAAGATTTTAGAACTTCAAAGAGTGTCAGAAGTATTGTTTCACAGTAGAGTGGAACGTTCAACAACCCCCTAAAGCTCATTTATTTGTTAAGAAGCTGTAAAGCCCTGAAGACAAGACATGAATAAGACACCATTTTGATAACATGGAAGTAAAGAAATAAAAATATTTAATCTTACAATTTCTAACTGTTGACTGTAGTCTTCACTTTCTATAACCTTAATCAGTGGTTTGAGCTTTTCTTTCAGCTTCTTCCCTTCATTCACTGGAAGAATGAACCGAAGTCTCATGTGAGCACGTTCTATCTTCATTTTCTCCTTTAATTGCTTTATCACTTCCAAAGCCTAGCAAGACAAAATTGAAAACGTCTGCAGTTTCTTTGCTTCTTCTGATGACTTATTTCGTAAGACACTCAAAACAAAGCAGTTTCCATCTAGCTGGACTAGGCAATAGTTTCTTAGATATGACATGAAGAACATAAGCAACCATAGAAAAAAATAGACAAACTGGACTTGGATTAAAAATTTTTGTGCTTCAAAAAACTATCAAGAAAGTGAAAACACAACTCCTAAAATAGGAGAAAATATTGGCAAATCACACATTTGATAAGGTACTAGTACCAGAACATATAAAGAACTCTTATATGGGCCGGCCCTGTGGCTTAGCGGTTAAGTGCGCGCGCTCCACTGCTGACGCCCAGGTTCGGATCCTGGGCGCACACCGACACACCGCTTCTCTGGCCATGCTGAGGCCGCGTCCCACGTACAGCAACTAGAAGGATGTGCAGCTATGACACACAACTATCTACTGGGGCTTTGGGGGAAAAAAATAAATAAATAAAATTAAAGAAAAAAAAAAACAACTCTTACAACTCAATAATGAAGAGACAAATAATCAATTAAAAAATAGTAAAAGGATCTGAACAGTGATTTCTCCAAAGAAGACAAACGGTCAATAAGCACATGAGAAGATGCTCAAATCATTAGTCATTAGTGAAATGCAAATCAAAATCAGAATGACTTCCCCAGGATGGCTATAATCAAAAAGGCAGACAACAACAAATATTGTCAAGGATGTGGAGAAATTGGAATCCTTGTACCCTGATTGTGGGAATGTAAAATAGTGCAGATATCTTGGAAAATGGTTTGGCTGTTCCTTAAAAGGTTAAATATAGTTACTATATGACCTAGCAATTCCTGGGTATAGAGAAATGGAAACATATGTACAATGGGTTATTATTCAATCCTAAAAAGTCATGAATTACTGACACACGCTACAACACGGATGAACCCTGAAAGGGCAACATACCGTATCATTCCATTTATCTGAAATGTCCAGAATAGACAAGTCCATGGAAACAGCAAATTTGTGGTTGCCCAGGCCTTGTGATAGGAGGGATGAGGAGTGATTGCTGAGGGGTACAAGGTTTCTCTTCCGGGTGATGAAAATGTTCTCAAAGTAGGTAGTAGGGAAGGTTGCAAAAACTTCGTGAATATGTACACTTTAAAAAGGGTGACTTTTATGGTATGTGAATTATATATAAATTTAAAAAAATCTGAAATTCAGAATGAAAATGACTCTTTAAAAACCCAAGTTTTATCTTTAAAGGTTTGCTTTGGATAGGAAGATGAGAGTCCTAGTATACTTGTGTTTAGTTAAAAGAATTCCATTGCTCCTTTCTACAACCCCCATCCTTTCCCACCCATCTCCCCAAAACCTCCTACCCACTTGCTTCCAAGTAGTATCATTTTATTATTACAGCCTATTTTAATATTTTCTTCATAGAAAACTAGTTTTCATAGATACTTTTTGATGACGGTAAAGACCACTCACCTGCTGTTTTGTACTCTTGTTGGTTTTGACTGAATAGTGGATGTCCTTCATGGCTCTCTCAATAAGGATAACCGTGTATGGTCTCTTTGTTTCAGGGTTCACACATTTGTCAGCTACAATAGTTGCAATATCCCTAAACATCTGCTCCAGCTGTGTCTGCCGTTCTTTATCTGATACTTGAACCTCTCCTTTAGTCAAAATCTAAAAAAACCCAACAAATTTAAGAAAGCGATGTCTTTATTACACACTATTTGTTAATGAACCAGAAGAATTAATAACTGAGGAGAAAATTAAATTTCACCCTCTCCAGCTACTGATATGTAGGTAATGTTTGAGCTTTGCCTAAATGATGCACTGGATTATCTTGTGCTCCAAAATGTCACTTATTTAGGTGGGGGAAGGGGAAAAAGCAATCTTAGCAAAGGGTGTAAATGATGAAATACTTAAACAGAAATTCTATTATCAGGTATATTACACTAAAGATACACGAATGGCCAAAATAAGGCAATTTAGTAGAAAATTTAATTTCTGAAGTCTCTGACAAAAAATATCCACATCCTGAATTATTAAAAAGTGATGTTGTGGGACCAGCCCGGTGGTGTAGTGATTAAGTTCTGGTGCTCTCCGCTTCACCAGCCCAGGTCTGTTCCTGGTGCGGACCTACACCACTTGACAGTGGCCATGCTGTGCTGGGGACCCACATACACAATAGAGAAAGATGGGCACAGATATCAGCTCAGAGCCAATCTTCCTCAAGCAAAAAGAGGAAGATTGGAAATAGATGTTATCTCAGGGCCAATCTTCCTCACCTAAAAAAAAAAAAAGAGTCATGTTGTGCAGATCAATGGTAATGGTTCACTCCCCAAAATAATATTTTAAAGTGTAACATACATATAAGTACTTAGACTACAAATGGTAGTTTGTATGCAGCCATTATGCTGCGGCTAACAGCAGCCATTATGCTGCAGCTGTTAGAACCCACCTGCTTACAGATTTCAGTCTGGTCATCTGTTCCAAAGGCACTGATGAGATCTTCCTTCTTTGCAACCTGACCTTTAGAAACATTTACAAATACTGAGTGGGTCTGTAGAACTTCATCAAGGTCTTTTTCCCTTGTGAGGGCAAGAAAGAAAGTCCTAAGTGAATACACTTGAAAGTTCGGAATTCATTCACATCTAAAAACAAGATGGCAACAATATAAATCCTAAGAAACAACCAATACTTCTAAATGACCCTCAGTGCCGAGGGAACATTTCCAAAACTCAGAACCGCATTTGTATTCGCTTTTACTCACTAGAGAAAAACCTCGTGGGAGAAGGTTTGAAACAGGGGGCGGGGTGGGGTCGGGCTGCTGCCACGGAACACCGCCCCTAGGTGGCAGCAGTGAAGACACTACGCACTTGGCTGAAACTGCGCTAAGATCTGCAATATGAGGTACTCTATGGAAGTATTTGGAAGACTAGGCCCTTTGCCTGTATCGTTCTTCTGGCAAAAAGACCATAATTGTGGGGGTTGCTTGGTTGTAACTTTTATGACACCAACAAAGCAAAACCAAACCCCAAACCAGCAACCCAAACCAAACCAACTAAACGAAAAAAGAACGCCTGGTTTAGGCGCTAAGCTCAGCAAGGACAGTCTCAGGCTCACAGCAAGACTACATTTCCCATTTCCTTCCCTGACAAGACCCCAGGCTGGCCCATTCACTCGACGACCAGAGGAAGGACACCTCGGAGGCTCCCAGCTCCGGCCAGGGCCGGGAGGGTGAGGGTCACTCACACGCCGCTCCGCCAGCCGACGACCTTGTTTTTGTAGCAGGCGATTTCGAAGCGCTTCCCGGCGCGCTTCATCCGCACCACGGCCACATTGGTTAGGCGGATCTGGTTGGTGGGGGTGAAGATCGACATGGCGGCTGCTCACAGACCTTGGGTCCGCCGAACCAAGGTAGACCCGCGCCGCCGGCCTGAGGGCCGCCTGCCTCTCGCTGTAACGACCCGGCGGCGCGCGGCGCGGCAACGCCCGCAGAGTGCGCGACCCCGCGACTCACTCAGCCCGGCCGCCTGCCACAGTACGCTCGGGTTAACTTATTGCGCAGGCGCCAGGTGCTGCGAACGCCAGGCGAGGAAAAGTGAGCAACAACGCCTGCGCATTGTGGTTTTTACGACATCCTTCCTGCCGAAAAGAGAGGCACTCGTCCTGACGTAATTTACTTTAGCCAATGAGCTACAGAGCTGTCATTGGGTGAAAAAGCTGATGTTTGCTGAGCCAGTGGAAACACAACGCCGGCGTCTCATAGTTCCGCAGAGTTCAGGGCCACACACAGTTTAATTTTTATTCTGGAAAATTTTTAACATAAAAAACGTAGACAAAAACGTGTAATGAACGCTCATGTACCTATCACCCCGATTCAGTAACTATCAGCCTTCTGCAATACTTGTTTCCTTCTCCCTCTTTTGTTTGTTGGAGTATTTTAAAGCAAATCATCGTTAAGGTTTGAGCTTTAAATACTTCAGTCTATACTCCTAACAGAGACACCCAACATGATGAACCATAATTCCTTAATATCTAATAACCAGTCCATAATCAAGTTTTCCCTACATAATGCCTTTTTACAGTCGATGTGTTTCAATAGAGGGCCAAACGGGCCCACAGATGGCATTCGGTTGATGATGCCTTCGTCTCTTAGCTACCCCTACTTCTTGCCCCTTTTTTTTTCCTATGCCACTCGTGTCCTGACGGACCCGCCCCTTCCTCCTCTGAGCCAATCGGAGCGGGACCGGGAGCGCTCCGGCGTGCTCGCCCGGAGCTCTGGTTGGTGCTACCCTGTGGGCCCGCCCTTTCCCCCTCTGAGCCAATCGGAGCGGGACCGGGAGCGCTCCGGCGCCCTCGCCGGGGGCTCTGGGCGGGGCTCCCCATTGGGCCCGCCCCTTCCTCCTCTGAGCCAATCCGGACGGGCCTGCGAGCGGCATGGCTGCCCTCAGCTCTGCGGTGTCTGGGTGTACAGCCAATGCTGCCAGGTAGTTCTGGGGGTGTCCCGGTACCCGCGGCGGCCGCAAGGTTTTTCAGGTCTGCGGTCCTAGTCTCCTGTCGGTCTACAGGGCCAGGGCTCTGAGGAGAATGGGTAAGGGCGCCGGCCGGCAAAATTCGTGGGTCGGGAGGGGAGGAAACCGTTTGTCTGAGACCCTATGCCGACGGAGTGGCGTCCTCGGGACCCTTCCTTCAGTGATGGTTGCACTTGTCAGCCTCCGACGGCTGCCGCTGGGGGCAAGGGAGGACTGACCTCTGCTTTTGATTTGGCTTTTGCTTTTTGAGGCTAGAGGGTGAGTGTAGAAGGAACTATGCTTCTAAGCTCAAAAAGCGGAGAGAACTGCCGCGCGACCCTTACCCACGTGTGTTGAGGGCTTTTGGTCCTTTCCAGGGTGGAGCAGCACCGTTAAACCCCCAGTTTTACTGTTCGCCTTTTGAAATTGCCCCCAGGTTCAACATTTGAGGCCAGGTCCATCTATATCTGCTTCCAAAAGATGGGGCATGAGGTCAGTTATTTGAGAACCCTTTACAAATAGCCGTGGGTCTTTAAAAATACAATTAGAAGAAAGGGAATACTTTTAAGTACTTTTTAAAGGTTTTTCTGTATGGAGCAAGCATAACAAACCAAAATTAACTCATAGTTCCACATAAGATGTTTTGACTTTGTTTCTTTCTCTTTCTTCCAAATGGTATATCCAAATGAAGGTACAATTTTATTTTCTTTTTTCTGCTGAGGAGGATTTGCCCTGAGCTAACATCCGCTGCCAATCTTCCTTTTTTTTTTTTTTTTGTATGTGAGCCGCCACCACAGCCTGGCCACTGACAGACAGTAGTGTAGGACAGCACCTGAACCCAACCCCAGGCCACTGAAGCAGAAGGCGCCGAACTTAACTTCTAGGCCATGGGGCTGCTTTTTTTTGAGTTAGCATTATCATTATGGTATTTTTATCACGTTACCACATAGTATATATTTTTTATTAGAGTTGATTATTGATAGATTTCTTATCCAGGTTATTGAATATAAAGGTCTTATTTTTTTATTCTTAAAATAGGGATGGACATCTTTGTATATATAGCTTTAAATAAAATTACATTTATGTATCTTTTTAAATTTAGATCCTTCTTTGGATATGTGGGACTTCTCACCTTTAATATCATTGTGGATAAACAGGTTTTACATATATTTGGGCTTTGCTTTTGGCTTTAGCCTTTGGATTTGTTTCCAGATTGTCATCAGGAGGCAGGTAAGTGGAGTTATTTTTTATAGAGAGTATTTAGACATCATATTTTATAGAGAATTCATAGTACGGATTTTCTAAGAATTTCAGAAAAATACAGAAAAGCTAAAAGGAACTTAAAATCACTTTTATGTTTGTTCTCTAGACATTTTTTTAATGCCTAAAAAAATTTCTTTTCAGTTTTTAGAGACTAAGTTATTATGAACTAAGTTATTTACCTTTTCTTTGATGGGCCCTGAATATCTCATTCTTAAGATATAGAAAGATTTGTAATGAAAAATTAAACTTTCATTAAAAAAAAATCTGTTTAGCACCTTTAAAGGATAGTAGTCTTCTCTTTTCTTTCCACTAATTAAGAATCAGAAAACAGATTCCTTCTGTTATTCCACTAAGACACATTATGGATGAAAGTATGTATAGTTTTATCCTGGAGGGAATGAGAATCATTATAGTCTTAAGAAATGTGGGTCCTCCCTTTAAAAGACCTAATTATACCAAGGAGTTATATTTGAGGAGTACAACCAGAAAGATTAAGAGAATAATAAAATGAGTTAGTGTCTAAGTTTCATCTCTACCAAAGTTGGGAAAAGATTCAAACTTGATGGATTTTGTGCAATCGTTTATCCTCAAGGACGAGAACTCACAGGAGAAATCTGTTTCAAAAGCAACTCAGGATTTGATGACAAATGGTGATCTCTCTCTTCAAGAGAAGGAAGTCTTTGTGTCTGGAGTAAAGATTTTCTATGGTTCCCAGACTGGTACAGCAAAGGTAAGAACTTTACATGATGGTTTTCCTTGGGTTTGCTGATCTTTTCAGAAAATCCCTAAAAGTGTCCTTTAGTGGTGAACTGAATTCGTCTTCTAATTTTCTTTAGTCTTCTTTTTTTCCCTTTTCCAGCATACATTTTTCCTTTCTGGGATGGTGAGTGGGTTTTATCTCTTGTGCCCACTTCTAGCCGCTTGGTGGTATCTGGTGGTCACTGTCATGTGGGTTCTTTGTTCTGAAGCTTACTTCTTGTTTCAGCAGAATGGAGAGAGTTCTGAATCTGTTGCTGATGCCTGTGGGTGTAGGGGTAGGGAATAGTGAAAAGAAAATGGCAGCAGGAGTGTCCAGTATGGGCCCTGACCTTCACAACTTCACACGGCTATGTAAAGAAACATATTTTGATTTCTTTTTTTTTTTAAAGATTTTATTTATTTTTATTTTTTCCCCCCAAAGCCCCACTAGATAGTTGTATGTCATAGCTGCACATCCTTCTGGTTGCTGTATGTGGGACGCGGCCTCAGCATGGCCGGAGAAGCGGTGCGTCCGTGTGCGCCAGGGATCCGAACCCCGAGGCCACCGGCAGCGGAGCGCGCGCACTTAACCGCTAAGCCACGACGCCGGCCCCATATTTTGACTTCTAATAGTGTTAAAAGTGTTGACAGTAGACATTGAATACTGTTTGTGTCTGCCGCAGATATTTAGCTGAAAGATGCTTTCCATTCTTTAATTGTATCTAGATGCTGCCTGCTTCTTTGTTATGAAGGTCAGAGCTATGTAGTGCTTTCTAGGAAAGGATTCTAAGGCTAACATGAAAATGAATTAAAAAAATCAAAGTCCATTTTTTTGGTAGAGCACTAAAGCGGGTGTTACTGCCCCCTTGTGGATATTTTGTAGAATAATTTTAGGTTTTCCGTGCTTCAGTGTAGGTACTTTGGTCCACATCATAGTTGAAAGTGGCATATTATTTATTAAGTTCAATCTTAAGCAGCAGAGGTGGGAAACCAGAGGAAAGGCAGAAAGGGCATCTGAGCAGTCAGAAGAAAGTCCTTTTATGTTACTCATAAGAGACCCAATTCAGAGCCTCTTTATGATATTTAAAAAATTTTTAAAAGATTGAATTAATACTTGGAGATGGTAACAAATCCAGGTGTAAAGAAGGTTCATAATGAAAAGTACTTTCCAGAGCCCCTCTTTTAACTATTTTTATTTTTAGTTCTTCTGATGGTTATTTCTTTAACCTGCTTGTGCTGTGTTTCTAGATTTATCAAGATTACATAAAAGTTATTGACTCTTTTTATTAGTCAGTTAACACAGACATTTCTCAAATCTCAGTGGCTTAACATTGTTACCTGTATCATAGTTGATATGGGTTAGATGGCCTGCCTTCTTAAAGCTGTGCCGTCTGAATTTCTTTCTTTTTTTTGTATACATCGTGAAATGGTCACTATGGTAATCTGTCACCTTACATAGTTACAAAAAAAAATTTTTTTTTCTTATAATGAGAAGTTTTAAGATTTACTCTCTTAGGAACTTTCAAATATGCAATACAGTATTATTATACAGTCGTCACCATGCTGTACATTACATCCCCATAACTTATTTATTTTGTAAGTGACAGTTTGTACCTTTTGACCCCCTTCATCTGTTTTGCCCACCCTCTACCCTCCCCCCCACCAGTCCGTTCTCTGTATCTATGAGCTTGGTTTTCTTTGTTTTTTTTAGATTCCACATATAAGTGAGATCACAGTGTTTGTCTTTCTCTCTCTGACTTATTTCACTAAGCATAATGCCCTCGAGGTCCATCCATGTTGTTGAAAATGGCAAGATTTATTTTTTTAATGGCTGAATAATATTCTATTATATATGTATACCACATTTTCTTTTTCCATTCATTCATTGATGGACACTTAGGTTGTTTCCATAGCTTGCTGTTGTAAATAATGCTGCAATGAACATGGGGGTGCAGATATCCTTTCGAGTTAGTGTTTTCATTTTCTTCGCATAAATACCAGAAGTGGAATCGCTGGATCATATGGTAGTTCTATTTTTAATTTTTTGAGGAACTTCCATACTGTTTTCCATTGTGGCTGCACCAATTTACATTCCTCCCACCAGTGCACAATGATTCCGTTTTCTTCACATCGGAAGAAAGAAACAAAAGCAAATTTCATTCACAATGCCAATACTTATTTCTTGTCTTTTTGATGATAGCCATTCTAACAGGTGTAGGTGATAGCTCATTGTGGTTTTGATTTGCGTTTCCCTGATGATTAGTGACGTAGAGCGTCTTTTCATGTACCTTTTGGCCATCTATGTGTCTTCTTTGGAAAAATCTTCTATTCAGATCTTCTGGTCATTTTTTAATTGGATTGTTTGTTTCTTGCTATTGAGTTGTATGAGTTCTTTATATATTTTGGATATTAATCCCTTATCAGATATATGATTTGCAGATATTTTCTCTCATTCAGTAGGTTGCCTTTTCATTTTGTCGATGGTTTCGTTTGCTGTGCAGAAGCTTTTTAGTATGATGTAGTCCCACTTGTTTATTTTTGCTTTTGTTTCTTGAATTTCTTTATTTTGCTTTCACATTTGGCTGATTTATCTTTGGCTGGGTGTAGAAGACTAGGTTAAAGTTTTTTTCCTTACACCTTTAAATGCATCACTTTATTGTCTTCTAGCAGGTAGTGTTCCTGATGAGAAGGCTTGTCCCTGTATTCTGTGGTAGATGACTTGATTTTTGTGTTTCTGGAAGCTTTTAGAATCATTTCTTTGTTTTTTATGTTTGGAAACTTTGTGAGATGGTGTCTAAGTTGAATCTTTTTCCAACCATTGTGCTGGACACTTGGGATCTTTTTTTGAAGATTTGTGTGCATTAGTTCTGCCAATATTTCCTGGCTAAATTTTTTTCCCTTCCATTTTCTCTGTTCTTTCTGGGACTCCTGTTAGTTGAATGTTGGACCTTTTAGATGGTCTTCTATGCCTCAGATCTTTTCTTTCATACTTTTTATCTTTTCTTTCATACTTTTTATGTAACTTTTTCTTTTCTATTCTGTGTTCTTGAATTTTAATTCCAAACCTTTTTTTGAATGTTTTATTTTGGCTATTATGTTTGTAATTGCAAAAATGCCTTTTTGGTCAATTTTTATAGTGGCTTGTTCATAATTTAAGAATATATCTTCTTGAATTCCTTTTTCTGTTCCCTGATTTATCTGCTTTCTCAGTTTTCCTGCGGCTAGTATTTCTCTTTCCTGCTGCTTGTTCTTATTATGTTCTCGGTAATCCGTGGTTTTCTCTTTATATTTAGGACAGAATGATGGGGTAGCTGGTGTGGATTTTCCCTGTTACTATATGAACAGACTTGTTTCATCTCACTGGATGCTCTGTGCAGGGTGGGTTGGGGTGTGCTGTGTGACCTATTGGTCCCATATCCCTCTCTTAACTACTACCTAACGAGATTTTCACGTATTGAGGTATACGGGGTAGCTATTCTGGTTCGAAACTGATTCGGCTTGGACTAAAGAAACCTGCCTGACTTATGGCCATTAGACATACATGGTACATCTGCTTTCACCATTAAAGTAAAGAATGCACTCTCAAGATAAGAATGGATGCTTCCCTTCCTACAGAGGCCAGGAGGCCAGTATTGGTAACGCCTGTCACCTGTATTAGTACTCCTAAAGATAAGTTCCCTTTCCTGGACGTCAAGGTCATGTTGACTTGCTAATTTGCAACTGAATACCTCTTTGAAACTTTGATGAATATGTATCCTGGGCATGTTTAATGTATGTTCTTTGTTCTAAAAAGGTATAAGACTGTACTGAAAGCTGTGCTTCTCTGGAATGCTTTCTTCCTTTGTGGAAACTGCCTTCCCAGGTTATAATCCACACCCTGGCTCAAGTAAAGGTCACTTTATCTCTATCGTCTATAGAATGGTTATGGTTATTTTGCGTCGACACGTACCTCAAGTTTTTTTATAGTATAACTCCCTGAAAGTGTTATCTGTGCTTGCTGTCTCCAATTTCTCTACTTCTGTTTTTAGAAGGCTTGCATGCCCTGACGTGCTCCCAGTGACTTCCATCTTGCTAATAAATTCTCAGTCTTCGTTTTACTTGACCCATTAGCTGCATTAGCACCCCTTTCTTCTTGAAATAGTTTCTTCATTGAACTTTCGGGAGACATTTTCTAGATAGTCCCTTCTACTTTGCTGAGGCTACTCTTCTCACTGTCATTTGCTGATTTCGCCTCATCTTCTTGACTTCTAGGGTAGGAGTGTCCCAGGGCACAGTCCTTGAGACCATGTCTTTATTTGTGCTCACTTTACTCTCTAAGGGATCTTATTATCTAGAGCTTTAGATTCTATCTACTAGATAGAATTTGACAAGCTTTTTCTGTAAAGGGCCAGATATTTTATTTTATATATATTTTTTAGGTTTTTAGGTTTTGCCAAACATACGGTCTTTGTTGCAATACTCAACTCTGCTGACGTAGAGAGGAAGCAGCCATAGACAATATGTAAATAAATGGGCATGACTGTGTTCCAATAACTTTACTTACAAAAGCAGACGGAGGGCTGGATTTGGCCTGCGGGCCTTAGTTTGCTGACTCGTGTTAGATGATGACGTCTAGGTTTATGTTTCTAATCTGAACTGTTCTCTCAACTCCAGACTATCATATCCAGTTACCTGTCTTAGATCTTCATGTGGATGTCCAGTAGGCATCTCAAAATTAATGTGTTCAAAACTGAACTTCCAGTTTTCTGCCCAAACCTGTTCCACTTGTAATCTTTACCATTTCAGTAAATGACACTTCATCCTTTCACTTGCCTAGTTCAAAATACCTTTGACTTATCTCTTTTTCTTACAACCCACGTCCAATCTGTCAGCAAATCTTGTTTGTTCTACTTTCAAAATAGACCCAGATTCCAGTCACTTCTCACCACCCTCACTGCTACTGCCCTGGTCCAAGCGACCCTTGTGTTTTGTCTAGATTACTGCAGTCATCTCATGTTGGTCTCCTTCATTACGTACTGCTCAGCCCCTCCCCTGACTTCAGTGCACTCTCAACTCAGCAACCACAGTGACTCTGAAAACTTAAGTGAAATCATGTTCCTCTCATCTTAAAACCCAGCAACGACTCCCTCATTCACTACGAGTAAATGCCAGAGTCCTCGAAGTGGCCAAGGGGCTCTCACATCTGGTTCTCCATCCTCTCTCTTACCTCGTGTCTTGGTCCCCACTTCTCCAATCTAATTAACTTCCTTGCCAAGCCTGCTCCCTCCTTTGGGCCTTTTCACTTAACGTTCCCTCTGCTTGGGATAGCTTCATGGCTTGCTCTCTCATTTCCTTCAGGTTTGGCTTAAGTTTTTATCTTTGAGACCTGTTTGAGTGTTTTGTGACACCAAATATTTGTTGTTTTTCCACACCAGTTCTCCAATTCTGACACTGACTCCCCAGAGTTATCCTCAGACTCCACAGGTTTAAGGGCTCAATCCACAAGACTCTCCCTACTTCAGATACCAGTCACAGGTCCCAGGGGCCACCCCTACTTCTGACTGATCAAGCTGTCAGTTGGAGGGTTCTCACAATCCCCTTCTTAGGTTCAGTAATTCCCTAGAATGACTCACAGAACTCAGGAAATTGCTTTGCCTATGTTTACTGGTGTATTATAAAGGATACAGCTCAGAAGCAGACAAATGGAAGATGTGCACAGGGCAAGGTTTGAGTGGAAGGGGTGGCACAGAGCTTCCATGCTCTATCTGGGCATGCTGCCTCCTCAACATATCAGTGTGTTCACCAACCCCCATCATTTAGGGGTTTTATGGAGGTTTCATTACATGGGCATGATTAATTAAATCATTAGCCATGTTTGATTGATCTCAATCTCCAGCCCCTTTCCCCTCCCACAGGGGCAGAGGGTGCTCAAAGTTTTAAACCTAGAATCCAAGGGTTGGTTTTCCTGTGACCAGCCCCAATCCTGAAGCTAAGTGGAGCCCCCTTCTTCCTCAATGAGTCATCTCATTTATGTACCAAAGACAGTAAGTTCCAAGGGTTTTTTTCAATGAGTCATCTCATTTATGTACCAAAGACAGTAAGTTCCAAGGGTTTTAAGCTTTGTGCCAGGAGCTGGGGACAAAGACTGAATGTTTATTCATTTATTTTTATTTTTTTAATTTTTTTTGTGAGGAGATCAGCCCTGTGCTAACATCTGCCAATCCTCCTCTTTCTTTGCTGAGGAAGACTGGCCCTGGGCTAACATCCGTGCCCATCCTCCTCTGAATATTTATTTTTTATTATACACACCTGCCCTGACCCTCCCTATGTGAAATAACAACTCTCCCCATACCTCCAATACTATATTCTTATCCCTTATCCTGATTTATTTTCCTCTTTAGCACTAATCCTCATCTGATAGCCTGTGTATTTTCTCATTTCTATGTTTGTTTTCTCTCTGTCCATCAGAACATAAGCTCCTTGAGGGCAGGAACAATGTGTGTCTTGTTCAGTGTTGTATAATATTGTCCAGAACTGGGTCTGGCATGGTAGATAACCAGTAAAGGAATAGATGCTTGGCAGGCTTAGCTTTAGTCCTGGCAGGTAGGGAGCCAGGTGTTAGACTACTGAGTGAAAAAGAGGAAGGCATTTTCCTGGGGTGCTGACATCTGGCTAGAAGTTTTAGCTTTCCCCAAACATTTTGTTTATTTTGTTTGGAGAAGAGCTGACAGGTGCTTTGGCTAGGGGTAAAGAGTAAATGTTGCGTAGGCTTTGTGTGCACTGCCCCGTATACAAATTGTCTATTGATTGGCTCTCCTCTGCCCTGAAATTCCCTCCCGTTTCTGCTGTAGGGGTTGACTCTCCGTCAGAGCCTCTCGGGGTTCTGTCAGGCATATGAACTCTCCCATAAGCCTTTCTTCTGTCAACTTGTTCTCATTTGCTTTCTATCTTCCAGAAATGTGTGAACATTTCTTATAGTTCCCATTCACTCTTCAGTATTTCTTTTTGTACGTCTGTATGTTTATTTTAATGGGGCAAAGCAGCTGGAATGTCAAAAAGCCAATTTAGATTTAGTCCCATATATGTACCCATAGAGTGAGAACAACACGGTTGAATGATTGATCTCTATAAAGATGCTTGAGAAAATGGTAGAAGTGAGAGTAGTATTTGTGTTTACAATGATAAATGTCAGTCACCGGAATATTTTTTATGATAAATGCCTCATTCGCTTGCCAACAGGGGTAAACGAAGACTGTACTTTGGTTACTTAACTTATTGAAGACTTTATTTTTTTTCCTATTAGGGATTTGCAACAATTCTTGCTGAAGCAGTTAGCTCCCTAGGTCTGCCTGTCGCAATTATTAATCTGAAAGAATATGATCCAGATGATCATCTAGTAGAAGAGGTTGGTAATTGTCTTATTTTTCCTTCAATAAAAACTCTCAAATTTAATTGACCTCTTATGTTCTGGGATAAATAGAATCTTCAGAATAAATTTTTATTTTCTTACTAAGGGATTTCAGTTGGTTGAGTTTTCAGTGTCAATCAGAGGTGTTGAATGTGTGGTACATTGATGTGTAAAGTGGTGTCTTAAGTGGTGTGGGACCTGTCCCTATGGTGTGTTAGGCTCTCTTGGAGTGGGGGTAAGGGTGGGAAAGATTGGGTGGTGTGAAGTTCCTCCTCCTGCCTGCTTCGATTCTCCTAATCAAGGGAGAGTTGTTATTGATGGCAGTGTGCCGAGCATATGAACCGTGTGGAAGCCTACTGAAAGGTCAGGAGCCACTGAGTAGCAGAAGGACTGTGAGTTTTGGAGTTAGAGAAGTCTCTTACTAGCTATGTGACCTCCATGTATGGCTTAGGTCTATGAAGTTTTAATTTCTTCACCTGAAAACTGCAACTGCCTCTCCTCTAGTCATACCCAGGTAGGGAAGTTTGCCTTACAGCAGTGGTTCTCAAAGTGTGCTCCTTGAACCAGCAGTACCGACATCTCCTGGGAACTTGTTAGAAATGCAGATTCTCAAGTCCTAGCCCAGCCCCACTGAATCAAAGTCTGGTCATAGGATTGTATTTTAACAAGTGCTCCAGGTGATTCTGAAGAAGCTAAAGTTGGAGAAGCATTTAGAGCATGGGTCGACAAACTTTTTCTGTAAAGGGCCAGGTAGTAAATATCATCAGCTTTGTGGGCTATGCAGCTACGCAATTCTGCCTTCGAGGCACAAAATAGCCATAGATAATGTGTAAATGAATGAGTGTGGCTGTGTTCCAACAAAACTTTATTTATAGAAATAGGCAGTGAGCTGGGTTGGGTCTATGGGCTGTGGTTTGCCAGCCCCATCTTAGTGGGTAAACTTCTAGCTGTAACTGTCCATTTCTTTCTCCTCCAGGAAAACATTGGAGTGCAAATGAATGAGCTATAAATGTACTCTAAATTATTTGTGAAAAATTACTAGCTTTGATACTTAATTATTAGTAAAGGATTGCTTATAACTTACCTCATGACTTGGAACTGTTATGTTCAAGCAGATGAAATACTGTGGCTAGCAGGACTAAATACGTGTTTTGTTTCTCCATGTAGATGATGGTGCTAAGTGTTAAGTTACTTTATGTTTAAAAAGTTTTATTGCTTTAATTTTTCAGGTAATTTTTAGAGATCTTTCTGTATTTTTCCTGGCTGATTTGGATTTTGTTTGCAGTATGACAAATTGGAGATGATAGGAATTTATAGTCTGAGAAATGGAATGGAGTATATGGTGAAGGGCACCAGGAGGCATGTTGGCAGGAGCAAGGGACTGGGTGTTTTCCTCTGTGCAGGGCGTCCGTGCTGTGTTTCTTTCACTTTTGAAAATGACTAATGTTTCTGAGAGCACCCTTTGTCCTTAGAGATTAGTATGATATGAATGTCAGCATTTTAAAAAAGGATTTTCTTCATTGAGATAACTTATATATTGAATATTCTGAAATAATTATTTTCTTGGTTAGGTTACTAGTAAAAATGTTTGTGCCTTCCTGGTTGCAACATATACTGATGGTCGACCAACTGAGAGTGCAGAGTGGTTCTGCAAATGGTTAGAGGAAGCATCCATCGATTTTCGATTTGGCAAAACTTACCTGAAGGGTATGAGATATGCGGTGTTTGGCCTGGGAAATTCTGCCTATGCGAGCCATTTCAACAAGGTAGGTACAAGGTAGGTATATGTTGAATTACTGGGCTAAATTCTCTTTTAATTAAAAAAATATTTAGACATTTGTGAAATAATCCACAAACTTTGGTATTTAATAATAAACTTCTTGTGTTATTCTTTATAGCTGGGAATTGCTACATGTATATCTCCAAGCTTGGTATATAGTAGGCTTTCAGTAAATTTTTATTGAATCAAATGAATGAATATGCCTCCCATTGTCTAGTGTCTTAGCGGCCTTCACTCATTGCCATCAACTCCAGCCTCTTGTCCCCAAGCAGGACCTTATGGATGGAAAATCACTTATTCTTTGGACTTTCTCAATTGCCTCTTCTGTTATTGAACAACCTTCACTGCCCAAGCTAACACTTAATACAGTTGAACTCATTGTCTTTTAATCATTAATTTCTAATGGGAAATAGAGGAAAAATATTCACTGCCCTTTATGTAATAAAACATTAATTGTTTTGTTTTCCTGGATCTTTTTTTCTAAATGGAATTAATTTTTTAATTTAATTTATAATTAAATTTAATTTTATAAAAATTAATTTAAAACTTTTAAATTAAATTTAATTTTAATTAATTTAATCCTTTTCTTTTGCATTCTGTTCTCTATACTTTAAAAAATAATAATACGGAGCCTCTCAGTTTCTTAGTGGTTCTAGAACGTTACTAGAACTTTTGTGTGTGTCCGTCTCCCCAGTTATGTGCCCAGCCTGGCTCACCTGTCTTCGGCAGAATGTGAGTATAGGTGAAAGTGGAGCTCTTTCTTTAAATTTGTTTTCATTCAATTGTTATATCAAAATATATGTTTCCCCCCATATTTTCAGAGGAATTAGACAAAAAATGATAAAATTCAGATATCTAAATATTTTGTTTAAGGCCTGGCCGCTCAGGAACCCTGATGAGTTTTTGAATTCTTAACTGTGCTTCTTGATAACCACTGTGCCTCAGCTTAACTGCTTCATAATGCAGTAAGATTAATTTTTGACTTTATGAAATCAAGAGTCTTGCCAGATGGGCTCCATTTGTGCTTTGTTGTTAAATGGGCTTTGGCCCCATAGGGTTTGTTACGTTTTGGAACAAATTTATTTTGCTACTGAGTTATTTTATTCTGACTATGATTTAGAATAGTAGTTTTCAAATTCTTTTTTAGGTATTAATACTTAGTTTAATAAAAGAGTTTGTCTGTCCGTTGACTTAAAAAGTCTTATACAGAAAATTGGAATATATAAACTGCAGCTCTTCTGGGTCAAGGCTGGGCCAAAGGCTCGAAGCCCTTTGTGCTGAGCAGTTTCCTCTTCCTCAGCAGCAGTCTGTGACAGGGCCCCAGAGGAACTTTGGGCTTTCGCAGAACGGTCTGTAAACCTCTGATTTAGAGGATTGTGTTTTTAGCTCATCTATCTCTTTTTCTTGCAGGTTGGCAAGAATGTTGATAAGTGGCTCTGGATGCTCGGTGCTCACCGCCTGATGACTCGAGGGGAGGGCGACTGTGATGTGGTTAAAAGCAAACATGGCAGCATTGAAGGCGACTTCAGAGCTTGGAAGACCAAGTTCATCTCGAGGCTACAGGCACTTTCTAAAGGAGAGAAAAAATCCTGTGGTGGCAACTGCAAGAAAGGCAGATGCAAATCTAATCAGCACAGCTCAGAGGAGATGGAGGCAGAGTCTCACACTCAAGACAGATTGCATCAGAGAGACACCGAGGTGTGTAGCCTGTGTGTCCATGTCTTGCTGCTTTCCTCTTGTGTTTGGAGATGCTGACTCTTACTTCTGCCCTGAGAGACTCATTGGCTTCTGCTTAGAAGGGAGATCTGAAATTCGTGTGGTAGTGTTTTAGAGAGAGGACAGCCTCAGGAGTTAAGCCATGTTGTGCTGGATGCTTTCCTATATCTCTTCTTTAATCATTGCGTTGCTAGAGTCGCATAGATTTCTACCACAGTTTGCAGGTTAGGAAACAGAGGCCCTGAGAAGTTAAATATGTCCCAGGCTGAGCTCCTATCCTTTTATCCCCAAACCACATATTCTTCCTGACCTATCTTCTTTAATGACTCCGTTAATGACTCAAACTTGAAGGCTACAGGTCATCCTGGATTCATCTCTTTCATCCCTCACATTCTAACCATTTCTCTTCTTCCTTCTTCAGATACCCCAGTTCCTTTGAAACTCATGTCATCAGGCTGTATCACTGCTGCCATCTTCACAGCTGTTGGCTTTTGGCCACATGGTCACTTACATCATTCAGGAACAACTTTATCTTCTGACTCACTGTCTTTCTCTCTACCCTTGGTCCTGTCATTACTCTTTGTGGCTAGGTCATCCATGTAGATGATTTATCCAGCACCCTGGCCTGCCAGTCTCCTGGCCTTCGAACCTCCAGCAACCATTTTTTTCCCTGACCTTGACCTCTCCCTTCCATGGTCACCTCTGAAATTTCATGTTCCTATGACCCAAACCTTGACCTCTGTCTAGTGCTCCTACTTTGAAATTCTTTCCATCCCGTATCTTTTTCATTGGATAGTGAAAACTGCTTACTTCTCTTCTGTTCTTACCCAGTTTAGATTTTATACTCATTCTTTTATAAACATCTTCAATCGCTCTGCCTTCCACTTCCTTTCTAACTCAATTGGCTAAAACCCAAGCGAGGGTGAAACCTGCTATCTGCCTTATCTGTTGCCTGCTGCTTGCTGTTTGACCACAGATGCGTGACCACCGGCTCAAGCATGCCCTCAGACCTGCCCAACAATCTCCAACATTCTCTCATAAATTTTCTGTCTCACTCTCCAAGATGACTGTTTTGTATTCTTTTTCTCCCTACCCCTTCCTCTAGCTCTCAGAGGAGAACTCTCTTAGTCCCCCAACCCTATCTACAAATCTTCATCATCTTTTCTGTCACAGAAGACCAGGTGTCTGGTTCATGTCAAAAGACCACAATAGGCATACTTTGGAGTCAGGGACTTTGTTCCTTTGTTTATTGCATCTCTCTCTCCTGCATTATTAATCTCTCCCTCTCTACTAGATTGTTCCCATAGATACAAAAACATGATCTGGAATCACCTGTGTTTAAACAAACACAAAAAGCAAATAAAAAATAAATCTTTCCTTTGTTCTATATCTTTCAGCTGCTGTTTCATTTTTCTGTTCTCTTTTCTAGCTAACCTTTTTGCTTACATTTGCTTATCTTCCCTCCAGTTGGCTCCAGATTTTTTAAAACTTTTTCTTAAATTGAAGTAAAATTCACAGGACATAAAATTAACCATTTTAAAGTATACAATCCATTGGTATTTAGCACACTCACAATTTTTTGCAACCACTATCTATGTCCAGTTCCAATAGCTTTTAATTGCCTCAAAAGAAAACCCCTTACCCATTAAGCAGTCACTCTTTATTCCCTTTCCCCCCACCCCTGACAACCTCCAATTTGCTTTCTGTCTCTATGGATTTACTTATTCTGGATATTCTGTATAAATGGAATCATACAATATGTGATCTTTTGTGTCTGGCTTCTGTCATTTAGCATAATGTTTTCGAGGTTCATCCATGTGGTAAGCATGTATCAGTACTTCATTCCTTTTTATGGCTGAATAATATTCCATTGTATAGATAGACCACATTTTGATGATTTATCTATCTACTAATGGACATTTTGATTGTTTCCACCTTTTGGGTATTGTGATTAGTGCTGCTGTGACATTCAGGTACAAGTATTTGTTTGAGCAACTGTTTTCAATTTTTTTTGGTATATACCTGGGAGTAAATTAAATTGCTGGGTTATATGGTAATTCTGTATTTAACTTTTTGAGGAACCATCAAACTGTTTTTCACAGTGGCTGCACCATTTTACATTCCCACTAGCAATGTACAGGGTTCCAATTTCTCCCCATCCTCACCAACACTTCTTATTTTCTGTTTTTTTGATTATAGCCATCCCAGTGAGTGTGGTGTCTTCTTGTGGTTTTGAGTTGCGTTTCCCTCTATTGACTAATGACATTGAGCATCTTTTCATCTGTTTATTGCCATTCGTGTATCTTCTTTGGAGAAATGTCTATTCAAGTCCTTTGCCCATTTTTTTAAATTAGGTTGTTTCTCTTTTTGTTGTTGAGTGGTAAGAGTTGTTTATTATATCCTAGATAGTAGACCCTTCTCAAATATATAATTTGCAAATATTTACCCCCATGTAGGTTTTCTTTTCACTTTCTTGATCGTGTCTTTTGATACACTAAAGTTTTCAATTTCTGTGAAGTCCAACTTACCTATATTTTCTTTTGTTGCTCACGCTATTGGGGTCTTATATGATTCCATTGCCAAATCCGAGGTAAAAATTTACTCCTATGTTTTCTTCTAAGAATTTTATAGTTTTAGCTTCTTATATTTAAGTTTTTGATCCATTTTGAGTTAATTTTTATATATGGTGTGAAGTGTAAGGGTCCAATTTAATTCTTTGGCATGTGTATATCCAGTTGTCTCAGCAGCATTTGTTCGGGAGGGTATTCTTTCTCCATTGAATGAACTTAGCATCCTTGTCAGAAGTCCATTGTCCATAGATGTGAGGGTTTATTTCTGAACTCTCAATTCTATTCCATTGATCTGTATATCTAACCTAATGCCAGTACTACACTGAGGCTTTGTAGTTAAGTTTTGAAGTCAGAAACTGAGTCCTCCAAGTTCGTTCTTCTTTTTCAATATTGTTTTGGCTATTTGGTGTCTCTTGGAATTCAATATGAATTTGAGGATTGGTTTTTCCGTTTCTGCAAAAACATTGTTGAAATTTTGATAGAGATTGCCTTGAATCTATAGATTGCTTTGGGTAGTATTGTCATCTTAGCAATATTAAGTATTTCAATCTATGAACGTGGGAAGTCTTTCCATTTATTTCGGTCATCTTTAATTTCTTTCAGCAATATTTTGGGTTTTCAGTGTACAAGTATTTCACCTCCTTGGTTAAATTTTTTCTTGGGTATTTTATTCCTTTAGATGCTATTGAATTCCACAGTGGTCAGAGAAGATACTTTGGATGATTTTAATCTTTTAAAATTTATTGAGACTTGTTTTGTGGCCTAACGTACCATCTGTCCTGGAGAATGTTCCATGTACGTTTGAGAAAAATGTACATTCTCCTGTTTTTGGGTGGAATGTTCTGTATCTGTCTGTTAGGTCTAATTGTTTTATAGCGTTGTCTCAGCCCTCTATTTCCTTATTGATCTTCTATCCATTGTTCTATCCATTATTGCAAGTGGGGTATTGAAGTTTCCCACTATTATTGTAGAACTGTCTTTTTCTCACTTCAGTTCTGTCAGTTTTTTGCTTCATATGTTTTGGGTTCTGTTACGTGCTTTATGTTTATAATTGTTACGTCTTCTTTTTTTTTTTGTTGTGAGGAAGATCAGCCCTGAGCTAACATCTGTTGCAAATCCTCCTCTTTTTGCTGAGGAAGACTGGCCCTGGGCTAACATCCGTGCCCATCTTCCTCCACTTTATATGGGACGCCGCCACAGCACGGCTTGACAAGTGGTGCGTCGGTGCACACCTGGGATCCGAACCCTGGGCCGTCGTAGTGGACCTCGCGCACTTAACTGCTATGCCACCCGGCTGGCCCCTATATCTTATTGATGGATTAATATATGTCCTTTGTCTACTGTAACAATTTTTGACATATTAGTCTGTTTTATCGGCTGTTGGTATAGCTTTAGCTGTTGCTGTAGCTAGTAGAGCTACAGCTCTCTTTTGGTTACCATTTGCATGGAATATCTTTTTCTGTCTTTTGACTTTCAATCTGTTTGTATCTTTGGATCTAAAGTGAGTGTCTTGTAGACATCATAGAGTTGGGTCCTGTTTTTTTCAATTCATTCTACCTGTCTCTACCTTTTAATTGGAGAGTTTAATCCATTTTCATTTAAAGTAATTACTGATGAGGAAGCACTTCTCTCATTATGCAGTTTATATATGTTACATCTTTTTGTTCCTGAATTTCTCCTCCCTAAATTAATGCCTTCTTTTGAGGTTGATGGATTTCCTTGTGGTGTACCATTTTGATTCTTTTCTCATTTCTGTTTCTGTACATTTTGTAGTTATTTTTTGTACCTGGGGATTGCTGTTAATCTCTTTAATTTATACCACTCTATTTGAATTATTGTTACCTTGACATACAAAAACTCTGCTCCTATTCAGCTCTGTCCCTTCCTCTCTCTGTTGTTCTTGTCACAAATTACAGCTTTATACATTGAGTGCTCATTATAGTTTATTTATAGTTAATTGTTTTGTACATTTGTCTTTTAAATCATATAGGAAAAAAAAGGAGTTACACACCAAAAATACAGTAATATAGGCTTTTATGTTTACTTTTGTAGTTAACCTTTACCCATGTTCTTTATTTCTTTGTATAGCTTTGAGTCACTGTCAAATGTCCTTTTCATTTCTGCCTGGAGGACTCTTTTTAGCATTTCTTGCAGGGCAGGTCTGCTGGTAATGAACTCTTCGGTTTTTGCTTATCTCTGACTGTCTCCATTTCTCCTTCAATTTTGAAGGATCACTTTGCTGGATATGGAATTCTTGCTTGATGGTTTTTTTCTTTCAGTGGTTTAAATATGTCATTCCACTGCCTTCTGGCCTCTAAGGTTCCTGATGAGAAATCAGCTGTTAATCTTATTGAAGCTCCCTTGTATGTGAAGAATGGCTTCTCTCTTGCTGGTTTCAAGATTCTCTCCTTGTTATTGTCTTGAGAGTTTGAATATAGTGTGTCTCAGTTTGGTTCTCTTTGAGTTTATGCTTCTTGAAGTTCGTTGAGCTTCTTGGATGTGTAGATTCACGTCTTTTATCAAATTTGGGAAGTTTTCAGCCATTATTTCTTCAAATACTCTTTTTGCTCTTTCTTTCCTCTCCTTCTGGAACTCCCCTTTTGTGCATGTTGGTATGCTTGAGGATGTCCTCTTAGGATCTGTTCATTTCTCAGGGTGGACAATTTCAACCAGTCTGTCTTCATGTTTGTGGATTCTTTTGCCCGATCAAATCTGCTGTTGAAACCCTCTAGTGAAATTTTTAGTTTAGTTATTATACTTTTCAGCTTAAGAATTTCTTGGTGTTTCCTTTTTGTAATTTCTATCTCTGTGTTAGTATTCTCTATTTGTTGAGATATTGTTCTCCTGGTTTCCTTCAGCACTTTGTTCCTGGTTTCCTTTAGTTCTTTGAGCATGTTTAAGACAGTTGACTTAAGGTCTTTATCTTGTGAGATCAACATCTGTGTTTCCTCAGGGACGGTGTCTGTTAATTTCTCCTGTGAATAGGCCATACCTTTGAGTTTCTTTGCATGCTTCATAATGTTTTGTTGAAAAATGCATGTTTTGAATATTATAATGTGTTAACTCTGGAAATCACATTCTTTCCCCTCTTCAGGGTTTATTTTTGTAGTTTGCTCTGGGTTGTAATTATTTATTTATTTAGTAACCTTTTAAAACTTTTTTTTTGTAAAGACTGTTTCTGTTGTTGTGTGTGGTCTCTGAAGCCTGTTTCTTTAGCTTGTGCCCAGCTAGTGTTTTGACAAATTTCCTTGAATGCCATTTTTAGCTTTCCTTTTTCTTGATTCAGAGTTTTTTACTTGATTCTTGTAAATCATTGACTAATTCCCAGAGTTCTGACAAAGTTGAATCTGTTGGTTTTTGTTTAATTTTTAGGTGTTTCTGTAGGGGGACAGGCCCTTGGAGTTACCTACTGTGCTAGTTTTGCTATCACTCTTAGTTCTTAATATTTTAAAAATTTAAGTTAAAAAAATTTGTTTAAACCAAAAGAAGCACTTGTACATTTTAAACCTCAAATAGTACTTGTAGGTTTATAACTAAAAACTGTACTTCCTTGCCTCATTCTATCTAATTCTTATTTTCCCAAGGCAACCACTTTTAAATCTTTTACCTTTTTTTTTTTTTGGTGAGGAAGACTAGCCCTGAGCTAATATCCAATGCCAATCCTCCTCTTTTTAGTGAGGAAGATTGGCCCTGGGCTAACATCTGTGCCCATCTTCCTCTGCTTTATATGGGATGCCACCACAGCATGGCCTGACAAGCGGTGCCTCGGTGCGCGCCTGGGATCCAAACCTTTGAACCTCGGGCCACCGAGGCGGAGCGCGTGTACTTAACCTCTGTGCCACTGGGCGGGCCCCTCTTTTACCGTTTTTATCAGACATTTACCTCTGTATTCCTAAATAATAGGCCCTTCCTGCTATTTCTTGCTTTTTTTTAAAATTTCAAAACCACACACGCGTGCAGATTGAGAGAGAGAAAGAGAGAGAGACAATATCACTTCCCTTCCTTTCATTTTCTTGTATAGTTGTATCATACTTTCTGGTTAGATGGTTATTCATTGTTTCATTATTGTGACTACATATTCACATTTTTCTGTCTTATATACTATATTATTACATTTTCATTTTTATATATTTATTTCTTCTAAGATAATTACTACATCTGCATTGATTTCTCTATATCACTGATTCATTCCAAAACTCGAACAGAACTGAAAATTGTTTTTCAGTGTTTTGTAGCTTTTATTGATTTCTTGGAGGCTTCTTGTGAGTCCTCTTCTTCTGCTCCACATTGACGTGGCTGCTCTCCAAGCCTTGATGCAGCTGAAATCCTGTGTCTTCAATCCACTGTGATGCACAGCCTTCCTTTCGCTAGCTTCCTGGGTTGGATTCCCTGATTCCAGAATCTCATATCTTCTTATTTCTTGTTTGACTCTTGTGTTTTGGAGCACATTCTCCAGTAGCTCTTTGAGAAAGAGTGTTTTGGAAATAAATTTTCAGACTTTTCATATCTGCATGTTTTTATCCTTCCTTCACAGTTTATTGATGCTTTGGCTGAGTACAAAATTCTAGATTGGAGTAGTTTTCTTTCAGAAAATTGAACACATTGATCCATTGTCTTCTAGTTAAAGTGTTGCTTTTGGGAATCCTAGTCTAATTTGGTTCTGAATTTTTATTGTATAATCCTCCTCCACCCCTCCCAGAAACCTTAGAACTTCCAAATAAAATCCCTCTAGCCATCTGTCCTTTGCTCAGTTCTTCCTCCCAAATTCTCTGCCTGTCTTTCTTGCTTTCTCCTCTTCCATTGAATGTTTATTTCTAGTTTACCTTTATACCAAGATTGCAACCTTGTGGGTTCCCAGCTTTGACTCTGGTCTTTTGTTTTAGGCTTTCCTACTAGTATCATTTCCTTGACTTTACCTGCTCTTACTTTGTCCTGTCTAGCTGTCAAAATGGGTTCTCCAGAGTTCAGCAGATACTCTCAGCTCCATTTCTGACTTACCTCCTAGGATTTCCTTTTCAGTTCATAGTTGTCCTCTTTGGATTCCTTACATTTTTGCCAACTCAGTGATACATTTAAAATTATGGTTTTAAAATATTATATTATTCACTTTTAGTTATTTTCTACAGGAGAGTTGTTCAATGTAATCCACCCTACAGCTGGGAGCAGAAGTCCCAGTTACTCTCAGCCACTCCAGTTTGGCTCTCTATCCCACTGAGGCTGCTCATTTCTAGGTCCAAGGGACTTCATGTTGTCAAGCCCCGTGGATATCTCTGTCTTCATATTACTTGACCTCTCAGCAGCATTTGATATTGCCGACTCCTTTGAGTAACTCTCTTGTCTTGACTTTCATGACATCATTCTCATGGTTTTCTTCCTTTTTTGCTTGGATCTTCTTCCTTTCTCTAACCTCTACACGTTGGAGTGATTCAAGGCTTGGTGCTTGGTTCTTTTCTTTGTTGATACTTTCTTCCTGGATGATCTTATCTAGTTTCATGGCTTTAAATACTGTCTATATGCCAGTTATTCCAGGTTTGTATTTCCAGCTCAGTGGTCTACCCTGAATTTTGTTCTCATATATGCAACTGTCTCTTTAAAATCTCTACTTGGGTGTCTAAGGCATTTCATACTTCACAAATTCAAAATGGAGCTCCTCATTTCCCCTCTCTAAGTCTGTTTCTCCCCAGGTCTTTCTCATCTTAGTAAATGCCACCACCATCTCAGTTACTTAAAAAAGAAATCTAAGAGTGCTGCTTGATTCCTTCTTTTTCCTCATTCCTGCATTTACTTCCTCATTCCTGCATTTACTTCCTCACTTAAGTCTGGTTCATTCTTTGTCTAAAACAGAGGTCAGGAAACTTTTTCTCTACAGGGCCAGCTAGTAAATATTTTCAGCTATTTTGTGGGCCATATGGTTTCTGTTTCAGCTGTCAGTTCTGCCACGTATCAAGAAAGTAGCCATAGATAATGTGCAAATGATGGTCTCCCTTAGATTTGGCTTGAAGCTGGCTGGATTTGGCCTGTGGGCCGTGGTTTGCTGACCTCTAGCCTAGAATATCTCAAATCCCTCCAGTAAACTCATAATTTGGGAGGGAGTATTAGGTGGTTTACTATTTTGGACAATGTATTTCTGAAGCATTGATGTTCCAGGAGGAGGAGCCCCTTGAGAGCACCAGTGAGGAAGAGTCTGATACTGAGGACCATCAGAGTCTAAATTCTGTCATTGATGTTGAGGACCTCGGCAAAATTATGAATCATGTGAAGAAAGAAAAGGTACTGTGATTTTGGGAAATAGTGAACTTGGATCCTACAGTTGGTTAACATCTAGAATTCTGTATTGGTGTGTAATCCATCTGACCTCATAATTAGATAGTTTTGTTTCTTTGCCTCCTGTCTTGAGAGTTTTATATCTTTTTGCAATTTTTACATGAGCTTTGTGAAAATCTTCCCTCTCAGCCCTGTGAAAATGAGCTCATGGTAGGATAGGCACAAGATTTTAGGACAAGAACTGAGGAAAGGGTAGATGGTTAGAGGGACTTCATGCAGTGTTGTGGCTGAAGATGGCAGCATGAACATCATGATAAGATTGGCTAGTGTTGAGGTTCCAGTTGGAACTCTCATATAAAGTTGCTTCCCTGTCGTACAGACTGAGTGGTGTTGGGCTTAGGGATCGCAGCTTGGTCTATAGGTGTTGAGGTCAGTGTGGGTGTGTAACCTAGTGAAAAGGGGCTTGTTCTGCTCTCCGCAATCCAGTGCCAGTCAATTGCAAACAAGCTGGTGGTTGAGAAAGGAAAGTTTATATGATTAGCTAGCATAATCAGAAGATGGTAGACTAGTGTCCTAAAGAACCATATTAAAGTCATAGAGAATCTTGAGGCAGTTATATAGGGGAAATGGGCAGGGAAGGAGGGGGTTTGGGGTGTTCATCATCTGGTGTGACGAACTTCAAGGTGCCTCATTATCTTTTTCTTCTGTCATTTGTGATGGGTACCAACGCAGAGTTTTTCTTTCTGGAGGTCATCATGTTCCTGGGGAACTCAGAGAAGAAAGTTATCATCTTATCACAGCTGGGAGATATATGTAAGCAAGAGTCATAGAACTAGCAGATCACGTATTTTGCAAAAGTGAGAGGTACTTAATCATCTAGGCTATGTGCAGGCTAGAGTGCATTCTCAGAGACTAATGAGTCAGGGTCATAGTTACAATATTGCTTCCTTTCTCTAAGGTGGCTTCCCTCATGCAAACTTAAGATCTAGCTGTTACAGGTGGAGGCGCTGGGAATATAGGAAATGTTAGTCTGGGTTGTCATTGTCTTACTGACTAGATGAATGTGAGAATGTACAGTGCAGTAGAATTTTATGCAGATTTCAATGATCTAAAATTGAAATACTATATACCATAATATAAAAATATAATATATAGTCTTAACTTATGTGTGAGTTTTGGGAAATGAGAATATCCTAAACTAAAAATGTATCAATTGCATACAGTCTTAGAAACGAAAGAAGTAAAACTATGGAAAAATCCAGGAAAATCAATGATAAAATTAACAGAAACTCAAATGAAAGAATTCAGTAAGGTAGCAGGATATAATAAGATTAAAAGTCAATAGCCTTTATATTTCCGAACAATAACCAGTTAGAAGCTGTAGTAGAAGAGAAGACGCTATTTACAACAGCCACATAAGAGATAAATAAGTACATAGGAATAAATTTAAAAAGAAATATCCTAAATCTATGTGAGGAGAACTTTAAAACATTCCTGAAAGATATAAAAGTGCCTTGAACAAATGGAAAGACACCTCTGTTTTTTAGATATGGTGACTCACTATTGTAAAGATGTCAGTGATTTTACGTTTAATACATAAATTTGATGCAGTCCCATTAAAAATTCCAGTAATATTTTTCTTTTTCTGGAGCTACACTGGTTGATTCATGTGGAAAAATAAACGTGCAAGAACAGTTAGGAAAACTTTGGCAAAAGTAATAATGAGAAAGACTAGCCCCAACTGTGGTACTAGTTCCTGCTTGGTGCAGCAGAATAAAATTTCAGGAATAGACCCAAGAATATATGGGAATTTCATCTATGGTAAAGGTGGCATCTCTTTCCCCAGGGGGGAAATATACTTTTTTTTTTTTTTTTTAATGCTGAGGAAGATTCGCTCTGAGCTAACATCTGTTGCCAGTCTTCCTTTTTTCGTATGTGAGCTGCCACCACAGCATGGCCACTGACAGACAAGCAGTGTAGGTCTGTGCCTGGGAATTGAACCCAGGCTGCTGAAGTGGAGTGCACCGAGCTTAACCACTAAGCCACGGGGGCTGGCCCAGGAAAATATACTTTTAAGATAAGTGATGTCGACAACTGGCTAGCTACTTATGGAAAGATAAAATTGGCTCCGTACCTCATACATACATGAGAATAAACTTCAACTGGGTCAGAGATCTAAATGTTGAAAAAACATATAAATATAATAGAGTTAGATGCATTATTTTATAACTTGGAGAAAGGTTGTCTATATGATTCAAAATCTAAAAGCAATAAAAGATTAAATTTATCAGTGATTTTTTAAAAAAGATTTACATGGCTGTAAGCAAAATCAAAAGACAAATGATAAAGTGAGGAAAAATATGTGCCCCTTATATCATAAAGAAGGGGTTAATTTTTCTACTCTTGAAAGAAAAAAAAAAGACCTAAACCCTAAAAGGAAAAATGGGCAAAACTTGAATAGGTGAGTCTCAGAAAAAGCAGTACAAATAGATTTTAAACATATGGAAAAGCACTCAAATTCACTTATAATAAAAGATATGCAAATTAAAAACTACACCAACATACATTTCTCACCTATCTAAACAGCAAAAATTCAAAAATTAGACAGCACACACAATTGGTGAGACTCTGGGGAAACAGGCACTCACACCTTGCTGATGGGAGTCCAGAATGGTATAACTCCTATGGAGGGGTTTTGGCAGTGGTGACCAAAATCACATGCGTTTACCCATGATCCAGCAGGCCCCCTTATGTGAATTTGCCTTGAAGATACATTGTTACAAATACAAAACAGCATCTGTCCAAGGTTATGCCTTGCAGCATATATAGCAAACAACTGTTGGATACTGGTTGAAAAAAGCACATGTCCACATAATGTAATATTGTTGTGCAACTGTGAAAAGTAAGGTGGATCCATTTGCATTAATATGATTTCCAGGTGGTGTTGGATTTGATTTGGAGGCTGATATGAACTTAAGATTAAAAAATATATAGATTTATTGTCATGTCGTATTTGCAAATTTATAATTTAAGTGTGTGTGTATAAACTGTTTTGTAGCTGTGTTCAGGGAAAGGACCTTTCATCTTCTGACAACAACTAATACCCGGTTCAGTTCAAATGACCTGCAGTTCAATTCACTTCTGACACTACCTGGAGTTAGCATCACCCTCCACAGGTTTAGGGCATATTCCTGCCCAAGACTACCCCTGCTTCAGGTGGCAGCTGTAAGTCTTGGGGCCACCTGCACTTCTGATCAACTAGTTATAAATATGGGAGTTCTCAGGACCCCCTCAAGTTTGATAATTTGCTAGAATGACACAGAACTCACTGAAAGCACCATATGTATGATTACAGTTTTATTATAAAGGATACAAATTTGAAACAACCAAATGGAAAGGAGGCATAGAGCTAGGTCTGGGATTGGAGGGCTAGGGAAGAGACCCAGAGGTTTTGTGCCCTCTCCATGTGGAATCTGAACACATTACCTTCCCACCACATCAATGTGTTCACCACCTCTGAAGATCTACTAAGCTTTAGCATCCACAGTTTTTATTGAGGCTTCATTATGTTGGCGTGATTGATTAGATCATTGGCCATGTGATTGAACTCCATCTCCAGCTAACCTCCCTTCCGCTCTCACCTCCCTGGAGACCCAGCTGGCCCAGAGTTGCATTATGTGGTTGATCTTTCTGGTGACAAGCCCCCATCCTGAAGCTACCTGGAGGCCCCTATGTGTCACCTCATTAGCATAACAAAGACATTTCTATCACTTAGGAAATGCTGAGGTTTTTGAAGCTCTGTGCCAGGAACTGGGGACAAAGACTAGATATATTTTTTTATTATGCCATAGACATAGAAACAAATGTAGTAAGCACTCAGATCTTGTTTTCTGCATATCATTCCCCACTAAAAGGAACATCGGCTCCTTGGAAAAATGGTTAATTCCATGGTTCAGGAAGGGAGAGTGACAGATGGACCTGGAACATCTTGTTGAGCAAGTAGGTCCTCAGTGACTGATGGAGACAGGTTAGAAGGATATAAGAACAAGTTTGAAGGTTTCCCACAGGCCAAATTTGGGACAATTTGAGCATCAAAAATGAACATAATGATTATATAATGAACATAATGGATCGTATTACATTGAATTAAAAAAAAATCAATCTTTGTGCTATTCAAATAAAGGAGAGGCACAGGAGAAAATCTTTTTTTTTTTTTTTTTTTTGTGAGGAAGATCAGCACTGAGCTAACATCTGATGCTAATCCTCCTCTTTTTGCTGAGGAAGATTGGCCCTGGGCTAATATCCGTGCCCATCTTCCTCCACTTTATATGGGACGCCGCCACAGCATGGCTCTACAAGCAGTGTGTCGGTGCGCGCCTGGGATCTGAACCAGTGAACCCCGGGCCGCCGCAGCGGAGCGTGCGCATTTAACTGCTTGCACCACCAGGGCGGCCCCAGGAGAAAGTCTTTATGGAAGGTTTCCAGATAATAAGTATAGAAGGCATGATAAAATTAGAAAGTCCCCTGTTTTCCATCCCCCGTGTCATAATTGATTTAAGCAAGGGTTGGGTGAAATGTCTTTGGGGAACAGATAACTCTATAGTCGCACAATATCATCCCAGAATCTAGACCATTTAGACATGCCAAGAATAAATAAATCAGTGGAAAAAAAATACCCCACAGATTATTTACTAATTACAAAGGGAAAAATGTACCTTTACAAATGGAGTGATTAGGTGATTTCCACCTGTACCAAACAATCAAATTTAGCATCATCATCTGTATTAAACCTTGACCTTATGTGCCTCCTGATCACATAAGCACATATAGCAGATGTATATAACATCATCTATGTAGTTTTTTGTCAAAAATTTTTAACCTGAATCTAATCATAGTGAAGGGAAACAATCAGACAAATCCAGAACGTAGGACAGTCTGTGAGACAACTGGCCAGGCTCTTTAAAAGGTCAATGTCATAAACAATAACAACAATAAAACATGGGGTGAGGACTGTTCTAAGATTAAAAAAGACTAATGAAACATTACCAAACTCATTGTATAAACTGTGATCTTGAATCTAAGAGAAAAGGCCATTGTCTGGACCTTGGAGGATATTTGAAATGGATTTTTATTTAGATAATATTGGATTTTTGTTAATTTTCTTCATTATAATAATGGTATTGTAGGGGAGGAAGATAATTCCTCTACCCTCTAGGTCCTTCTGGCTGGTCTAAGAATTAAATTGACATGAGACAGAATAACAGGAGAAAATCAAACAAAGCTTTATGATATACATGGCAGAAACCCAGGAAAGCTGAATAATTTGTCACAATGGCCAAAGCTGCTGCCTTAAATCTCATCTTCAGCTAAAGATGAAGGAGGATGTTGGGGGTAGTGGTTTGGGGCTTCAAAGGGGAGGAAGGCAGTTCACATGGAAGTGGGAAAGCAAATGTTTGGTAGGCAGAACTTTGATAAGAATGGGCTTAGCAAGGATCTTCACAGTCTACCCATACCCAGAGTTATCTATGGTGATGGCCTGTCCTGGTGACAGGCCTTCTATATTAAATTCTTTCAGGCAGTTAGCAGGGGAGGTCAAAGTTTTTTTCAGAGTCTTTTGTCCTTAACCAAAGAGTTACATTTTGGGGTGGTCAATTCTGACCCCCCACAGTATTGTAGTTTTATAGGATCATGTGCTTTTTTAGGAGATGAATTCTGCAGTATTTTAAGAGTGAAGTGTCATGCTCTTGGCAACATACTTTCAAATTGTTCAGCAAAATTTTATTTATGTACATACACACGTATATTTTATAAATATCTGTGTACATGGATGGATGTGTAGATAATAATCAAGCAAAAGGGGTGAATCTAGGTGAAGGGAATATGGGTCTTCATTGCACCTTTCAACTTTTCTGTGAGTTTGAAATAAAAAGTATGGGGGAACTACTTTCCATGGCCCCAAAACAAAACAAAAAAGACTAGTATCAACTGAATTACAAACTGTGATATTGCCATGTGAGACTATCTCCCGTTTTTTTTTTTTTTGGTGAGGAATATTGTCCCTGAGCTAACATCTGTGACAGTCTTCCTCTATTTTGTATGTGGGATGACACCACAGCATGGCTTGATGAATGGTACTATAGGTCTGCTCCTGGGATCCAAACCTGTGAACTCTGGGCCACTGAAGTGGAGTGCGTGAACTTAACCACTACACCACTGGGCTGGCCCCAAATATCTCCCATTTTTTGATAGGCCTAGTTGGTGACTGACTAATTTTGAATTATATGAGGTCTTCAGAACTTACGCCTTGCATAAAATGTGAGGACCCTCTAATTTTACTTTGGGTGGCCCCATATTATAACAAATGGTAATTTAAGGAAACAAATTTAACATTAATTTTGCCTAGTTAAAAATTTTTTCACTATAAATTAACATACTTGTAACAATGAAAATTTAGAAAATAGAGAAAGAGCAAAAACTATTTCCCCAGAAAAATCGCTATTAGTATTTGGAATTTAGAATATTTATTTAAATTTTGTTTCACCTAAATTTCTATTTTATTATAAAAATGTTTGTCGTACTCTCAGATAGTCTTTATAACCTTGTTTAAAAATCTTAAAGAAAAATCTTTTAAAAGTAATAAATACTGGAATAGCCTGTGTTACAACAAAGATTACTTTTGGAAAGTTATAAAAGCTGCTTTATTTTGAGTTTAATGTCCTTTTCAACCTGCACAAGAGGGAGAACCCTTCCCCTCTAGGGATGAAAACTCTGGCCGACTGTATGACTTTTCTTGTCATTTTTGTTAATAAAGTGTTATATGTACTTTAAGACACAAAGTCTTATTTAGGCAGTAGAATGTCCAGTCCTATGTAATCCTAAGTAATACCAAATAAACTGAGTCAAAGTTTCCAATTTAATTCAAAGGTGAATCTTCTCCCCTCTTTATTGTCTACTTTCTGATCTATTTGCTAGCTGCTACTTTGGATCTGCTTAGGGTTTGGGGAGTGATGGGGGAGGCAGGAGAGGTAGAAGTAGGAAAGTTCTTCCTTGGCACCATCATGAGATGACTTTGTGCTCTCTCTCCTCATCAGGTGTTTAAAATTGACTCTTCCTGGCAGAATTTTCATTGTTTCTTTGGAGACATTGTCCAAGGCTGTCTTCCAGCCTGGTCTCTTGTACTGAGCAAGTGTACTCTGAGAAATGTGCTTCTAATGATCACTTACTCATTCCTCTGAGCCCTGTACCTCTGGCTTCCTTTCTTTTGAGGTCTGTCATCTGTTCTCCTTGATAGTTGCCCAGTTGGTCAGGATCTAACACCTCCCCCTCCCTCACCCCACTCCCAAGGGAACCCTCCTGAGTTCTTTATTCTGGGAGGACAGGCCAGTTCCTACCCAGCAGCAGTGCTCACTTGCTAAAGCAACTAGTCGGTCCTTTTGCTCTCTGGATTTCCTGGGCAGGAGTCCTTAACCAATCTGTGATGCTCTCTGCATGCAGGGGATACATAGTAGCTTCTTGGAGGGGCCTCCTCGCTACTGCTTTCCTGGGGCTTGAGGTGAGAGACAGGCACCCACCCCCACAGCTTCTCTCCATTGAGGCAGAGGAGGGAACTCAAAATACCCTGTACCAACATTCTCCAAAGAAATCTTCAAAAATCACCTTTGGTTATCTTCAAACTTTCTACCCTTTCATATCCTTGACATGAGGGAGGCATTTTTAAAGTTGTTAAACTGGTTCTCAGATATTTCCTTTGAAAATTTATGACTTGATCTGACTCTCTCTTGGGAATTTCATTTAATACCCTGTTTACATATGTTTAAAAAATTCAAAGAATACAGTTCCCTCTTCCTGTTCTTCCTAGATCTACTTTTCACAGGTAACCACATTTTACAGTTTGGCATTATTCTTCCAGGTATTTTACTGCCTTTATAAACACACCTGCATGTTGGTGTGAACTGTAAGTCTACAGACTGCTTTTCTTCATGTACCGTGACAGCTTTCTAGTCCTGTCATGTAGATCTACCCAATTCATTTTAATGTTTGCATAGTAGTCCATAATTATTTAACTCTTGTTGATTTACATTTAGGTGTTTTCTAATTTCTATAATGAACACTCTTGTTCTTATATTTTTTGTGGCTGGTATAAATTTATCTCAAGAATAAATTCATAAAATTGAAATTTCTGGATCAAACGGAATTTTATAGTTTTGATAGATGTTTCCAAATTGCCCTGTAAAAAGTTGAACGTTTTTATTTCTTCTTACATACAGGAGAGAGATGAGACTGCCTATTTCTCTATACCCTTGCTACCCTCCAGGTGTTATCAGTCTTTTAAATCTTGCTAACCTGAAAGGTGAAAAATAATAACCTGATTTTAATTTGCATTTCTTTAATTTTGAGTGAAATCGAATGTGTTTTTTTCCTGTGAACATTTCTTTCTGTCTACCTGGAGTTAGACAAACGTCTCTGCCCTCCCGGGCACAGTCCCAAGACTGCTTTCACTTCTGACACCAACTGCAGGTTTGGGGGGGGCTCCTAAAAACCACTCTCAGCCTTGATAATTTTCTAGAAAGACTCACAGAACTTACTGAAAGCTGTTATTTTCACATTTGCAGTTCGTTACTGGGAAAGGGTACAGAAAATCAGCCAAAGGAAGAGATGCATAGAGCAGTGTCTGGGAAGCATTCATTCGATGTCCTCAGGACGTTTTACGCTCCTAGCATCCATGTGTGACAGTACACATGGAGTATTGCCAACCTGGGAGGCCCACTTGAGCTTCGATGTCCGGAGTTTTTACTGGGGCGTCATTATGTAGGCGTGATTGATTGATTGATTGCCCATGTGGTTGAACTCAGTCTCTAGTACACCCCACCTCCCCACTTTGGCGTGAGTCGCCTCATTAGCGTAAACTGTCAAGTGTGATCTGAGGGGTCCACCATGAATAGCAGAGATACTCCTATGACTTAGGAAATTCCAAGTGTTTAGAAGTTACTTTCCAGGAACTGGGGACAAAGGCCAGACTTCTCTTTGGACAAGGCCAAATTCTTCACTACACACTGTCATGTATCCATTTTTATATTGGGCTGTTTGGCTTCTTTTGTAGAGCTCATAACCAAAATATACTCTTGAGTGTAAAACTAAACTATAATATCCAAAATTATTTTCTGAATTTAAAATTACTCTCTTTCCTGTTGTTGCAGCATTTTGTTAGTTATTTCCTAATACTTCCATGTGTTGGCGTTGTCTCTGTCATTTTTAGTAGCTTTTGTATTTTAGAAGCCCTGTCATATTAAGAATGACAATGTGTGGGAATGTAGGTTCAGGGCCTGGCCCAGCCACTTTGTAACTTGGTGATCTAAGGGCACAGCTTAACCTTCCTTAGCCTTAGTCCCCTTGTCTGAGAAACATGGCCTGCAGCCTCTGCCTTCCTCACCGAGTTGTCATGAGTCAGATGAGAACATGTATGGGAAAATTCGTTATAATGTCTAAAAGCCTGGCAGATGTCCAAATGAGAAGTAAGTTTGCTTAGACATTTTAAATTTGCTTATACATTTTCCTAGAGTTGGTCATTTATTCTATTTCAGGTTTTCTGCTGTTATAATTAGGACTGATCTGAGACCTTTTTTACTTTTTAAAAATGTATTAATGTTTTCTTTGGTTATATTTTCCTCAAATTGATATACTGGGTCACAGCAAATGTATAATTTTGTGGCTCTTTATGTGGTGAAACTGTCTTAAAACAGGATAGATTTCAGTGTATGAGAGATCTGATTTAGATAGATTTCTGGATGTTTCCACTAGGTTAAGAGAAGATATTTAAAGTTTTATTTGTAGTGGGTGAAGAGTTTGGAATAATTTTTTTTCCAACTTTATTGAGGTATAATTGACAAATAAAAATTGTATATATTTAGGTTGTAGAAAGTGATTTTTTTTAAGGTGTGTAATGTGATTCTTTGATATATGTATACATTGTAAAATGATTACCACAATCAAGTTAACACATCCATAACATCACATAGTTACTGTTTTTTTGTGTGTGTTTTAAGAACACTTAAGATCTAATCTCAGCACATTTCTAGTGTACAATAAGAGTTTGGGATAATTTGAGGGTGCATTCTTTTCTTTGCGTTTTCATCTTATGTCCATTAGAGGGCACTCGAGAAAAAGCACTGACAAAAATTTTGACCATCCATGTAAATTATTTTTTGAAATGGAAAGGTTTTGGACTTTATGAACTTTAGTTGGTTTATGATATTTCAGAATTCTCATTAAAAATCTCTGATAAAATCATTAGATTTGGGGTAAAAATATATAGTTTTTCGAACTTCAGTATGAGATGAAAATAAGCCACCGGTTTTTGTTTTACGTTATTGTTAAGTTGCAGCTAGTTTCCAAATATGTCTTGTGTTTTCGTTTTATATTGGATGTAGTATACTAAACTCAATGGTGGATGTTATTACTGCTTGGCTCTTCTTTTTCATATTTTTTTGGGTCCATTCACATGTATTTCTGAGGTGCTTTCTGCCTGATCATTGTTACATATCACACTGAATTGCCTGAGTTGTTACTGTAGAGGAGGCCCTAGTACTTAAGAGCATCACTTCTAGAGTTGGGCCAAAGCACTCCTGTTGTAAGACCTCTTTTGAATAATACTCTCTAACTTTCATGGATCACACTGTCTCTCAGCTTGTGCGTCAGTGGGCAAGTTATTTCACTCTCTGTGCTTCACTTTTCTCTAAAGTGGGAGATAACAGCAGCAGCAACTGCCTTATTAAGTTGTTATGAAGGTTAAATAAGTTCATCCATCTAAAGCCTTTATTTTATTGCCTGCCACGTAGTATGTACTTGATAACTATTAACTATTATTATATAAGAAGCTGTCTTCAAATGGGATAGTTTTGACTAGTATACCAGAATGGTGTTCTGCCTTTCTCCTTCTGTAGTAAAGTCTAAGACAGTAATTCTAGAGCTGAAGAGAATTTGAAGTGTGGGAGTGATGTCCAAGAAAAAGAGGGCTAAAGTTTGAAACACTGGAAAGTTAGGAAGACAGATTCAGATGCAGAGGGGATGGGTGCTAGGAAGCATGGTACGTTTGGGGAACTTGAAACAGTTTGGTATGTCTAGTCGAGTGCGAGTGGGGGTGTGCAGAGAGGTGAAATAGAGAAGGAAGGCAGGGGCAGGATCCTGGAGGCCTTTTCATGCTCTGTCATGGGGGTGTGAGCTTTATCCTAAAGACCGTGAGAAGCAGTGTGATTTGATTGAATAGGATGAGTAGGCTGGGGATGTGGGGAGAGAGAGTAGTTCCAGTATTGGTTCAGAGTATTAGGGGAAATCAGAGTACACATTGGATTATTTCATTCAGTCCTCACAGTGACCCTGATATCCATACTATTATCTCCACTTTACCGTTTTACAGGGTAGACAGGCTTAGAGAAGTAAACAATTTGTCCGAGGTCAGAGGGCTGGCTGGTAAGTGGTGGGTCAAGCCTGGACTCCATCTCCTTGTTTCACCCCTCTTTGCTATCTCTCCAGGGGGGAAGTTGTTCCCAGAAGGGAAGCTGAAGAGTTGGGGTGGAGAACAAGATGTCAGGAAGAGCCTGGCAATTCTTAGGTTGTTTATTTTCTGTTTCTCTCATATTGCAGTTTGTAAATATAAGGTGGATTGCTACTTTTATTTTTCTGCAGTAAATAAATGTTGCTAAGTGCTCCCTGCAGCATGTTCTGGTTAAGCAGACAAACAGTGATATCAGTATCATTAGTTTTGGAAATAAATGGAGAATGCTTGGTAATTGCTCACCGAAGAAACATTTCAATTTACAGAAGGATCTCAGTGTATCTAGTTCTGATTATAAAGTTGCATAGTACTGCAGTGGAATAACATGAAGCAAGTTCTCCTTTCATAGTTATTTTTAAGGCTTTGAGTTTTTTTTGCAGGGGAGGATTCGCCCTACACTAACATCTGTTGCCAATCTTCCTCCTTTTTCTTCCTTTTTTCCCCCCAAAGCCCCAGTGCGTAGTTGTGTATAGTTATAAGTTCCAGTTCTTCTGTGTGAGCTGCCGCCACAGCATGGCTACTAACAGACGATTGGTGTGGTTCTGCGCCTGGGAATTGAACCTGGGCTGCCGAAGTGGAGTGCACCAAACTTGAACCGCTAGGCCGTTGGGGCTGGCTCAAGGCTTTGAGATTTAATTCACCCAGAAACAAAAGGTGACATCCCTTCAACCCCAAGATACTGCCTTTAAACCAGCCTGATTCACCCATTGTCTGTGTAGCCAGGAGCACTTAATAGTGAGTTCTGGAATTATTTCCTTAAGTCAGGTTATCCAAAATGGAATCACTGGGTCAGAGGAAAACCATTTTAAAGCTCTTGACACACCTGCTCAAACTGCTTTTCAAAAAGTTCAAAAAGCATCCTTAAAACCTAGTATACACAGAAAGCTTTGTATCTTGTTGAAAATTGGTCATTTAAATACTGAGCTATGACAAAAGAGTAGTACATAGGGGATTCCTTTATTAAAGAAATAGGAACCTGCAGAAGTGGGGTTAAATTTCAGCAGCAGGAGTTTTAGTTACACCAGAAGAAGAGTTTTCAGTATTGGAAAGGGATGTAGATATTGGAGACAGGGAGACCATTTAGTTTGACTATTGGGGTCGTTCCTTAGAAGAAGCCAAGGCTGTGGGCAAAAGCAGTGGCATTGTGGATGGAGGGAACCAATCTCTTAGGAATTAAAACTTTAGAACTTGGTCACCCATTGTCAAATGGGGTATACAGGAGAGGGAGGAATCAAGGTTGACCAATTCTGGGATCTTCGTTTATTTCTGCTAAGGCTATGTGACAGCTATTAAAAAATAAATAAAAATATCTAAGTCCTCTGTAGTTGTTGTATTGTTATGTTCTGGGCAAACGTCTGCATTTAGGAGATTAGAATTAGAATTGGAATGGTGCTTTGCATTTCCTTGGGGAGTGTTGGGAACCAGTGTATTTCTTTTTGGCAATGAAGTTGCTGCTGCATGTGGAAGATAGGACTAAACTACCGTAGAGGTAAAGAGTGATAAATGTTGTTTGTCCTGAATACTCAAGACCTTTAATCATAGCCTCTGATCTCTTTCCATATAAACTTTGTGTCTAAATGGTTGAATCTGGAATAGTGACACTCACATTTTATAATAGAAAATTTCTCTAGTTATGGGACATGGACAGTGTTCCATGGCCATCCTTTAAGAGTGTGTTCATTTCATAGGGGTCAGAGTTTTTTTTAAAACCACAAGAGAGTGTCTGTAGAACTCTGAGCACAGTGGCCAGAGGCCAGTGTCGTGGGCTGGCTCCACTTTTGGATTTATGTGGCCTTTGGGGCAAGCAAATAAGCTGATGATGTTTTGGGGTGACAGAGGCTTTCCAGAGCAGATACTGCTGCCTCCTGTCAATTCTTGCACGATTAGTAGGGAATTACAGTAACTCGCTGTAAAATTACTTCAGAGACATTTAAATGCTTCAAGGTCAAGGTTAGTTCATTTTGCTCAATCACAAGACTTCCTTTTAAAGCTCACATCTTTGCTTTTAGGTCTGAAATAGACCAAAAAAAACCAAAGGATTCTTTTATTTTTAAATATTTTAAAATAGTAGCTGGAGGCTTTTAATTTTTTAATAAAATGCCCAGCATTGAATTTATTACTTTTATGATAGATAAGAACAAATGATTGATGTTTGTTTATAATTTTTTTCAGTTCCATCTGGAAATGTGTAGTTGAGAACTCTATTAACAGAAGCAAAATTGTTTATTAACTTTGCATTTTGATTATATTTAGTAATTTGTAATGCTGACTTTTAGGGACAGATAGGACTAACTGTAGGTTTATGTTTCTCATTTGGTACATTTGACTCTCTAAAGTGTCTTTTCACTGACTTCTTATTTCAGAACAAGTCCCTGAAGTAACAGAGAAGGTAGAGAAGTTATCTCTGAATTTCATTGTTTTAACCTTATAACATTTTGTTAAAAATTTTTTATCTGTTTTATTTATAGAGAATTTTGAACATTCACAAAAGTAGACAGAATGATACAGTGAATCCGTGTCACCTATTGCCCAACTTCAAGCATGGGCCATCCTCCCTTTTGTATTAGTTTGATGCAGATCTCAGGCATCATCTCATCTGTGAGGTATTTTCATTTTTAGGTGGAAAGGCTATTACTGTGAGTCCACTCACTGACATTGGCAGTGGGCAGGCACTGAGGGTAGTCTGGGGCTTGGTGGTAGGGCTGCTGCCAAGGAGAGTTATTTTGAATGTCTGCAGCTCTTAGTAAGATCTACTGAGTGTCTCCTCTAAAGGGTAACACACACTTTGTGTGTTGTCTCAAAATTATTAATTGGCACTCTACCATCTTCCAAAAAGACATTGAGATAACTTTAAAAAATATATATATACGTATGATAAGATTTAAAAAAAGGGGAAGAAATCAGTGTAAAGAGTGAATGAGGGTCATCTTGTAATATGAAACCACTTACAGAGAATACAAGACAGGCAGAATGCAAGGCCTTATACAGTGATCAGAGGTGTGTTGCTGAATTTTCTAGTGGCCAAAGTCAAAAGGAAACACAGTCAGTTTTATATTGTGTTTCAGATTTCTTTCTATCACTGAAGACAAATTTTCTCCATTGGATCTTCAAAAGGAGCCATGGAGGTGGAGGTGGAGGTGGTGGAGTAACTTGGTCTCTGAGCAGGCGGCTTCCTGGGCAGCTGAGAGCACTCTTTTGACTTTTTCTGGGGTTTGCCGATGTAATAACCAGCAGTAGCTACAATTTATTGAACTCCTATTATGTGGCAGGCATTGTGCCAGATGATTTTATTTCATTTAATCTTCAACATATTCCTGCTCCATAGATATTACTTTTCTTCTTTTTCAGGTGGGGAAATTGAAATTCAGAGAAATAACTTGCTGAAGTTAGACAGCTGTCTGTACTCAGATTGCTAAAAATATTTGACATCTAGATAAGTGGATTGTTGATTTATGTTTTGTGGGTGTCTGTGTTTGAGTATGTAGTTAACGTTTTTGGGGAAAAAAAAAGACTCTGCTATATCTTTAGATTGTTGTCTGCCTGGAAATGTTGGAGAGAACAGAGTTGTGGGCCATGGTTCGTGATGAACCTTTCTATCCATTCTACGTGTTCCTGATTGTTGTGCTGTTATTTTCATTGTATGTTACCAATTCTGGATTTCATTCTTTTTATTTTAATACAGAGAGAAAAGGAGCAGCAGGAAGAGAAAACTAGTTTGTTCAGGAACACAGCAAAGAATGAAGCCAGTGAAAGAAGAGCTATGATAACTCCTGCTCTCCGAGAAGCCCTTACTAAACAAGGTGAAAGTCCTCAAGAATCGTTGTTATGATACTACACTCTTCTGCATTCTAATTTAATACCTAAAAGAGGAAGCATACATTAGGGATTGCTAAGAGGAAAACAGATGATGAAGTTGCTCTGTAGTTGGCTCAGCAGCTGTGTTACTGTGGAAGCTGTAGCTGTCTGAGGAGTCACTGTCTTGTTTCTGTGGATCACTTATGTGTCAGCTGCCTGGGCCAGCAAATTTCCTCTTTGCTTGGTTTGTTGGGATGTTACTTTACCATCAGTGTGGCTTGGGTATGCAGATAGAACATGCCAGAAGATGGAAAATTAAGAAGGCTGTAGTCGAATGAATGAGTAATAATATTGGTTTCCTGTGGAGGAAAGTAGTCAATTGGGAGTCAATAGACTGACTTCCTTCCCTCCCTCTCTCTTTCTGTATTTATTGAGAACCTTTTATGTGACGTTCTGGCAATGCAGAGAAACATAAGATACAGTATTTCCTTCAAGGAACTCAGCCTATTAGAGGAGACAGATAAGGATATGCAGGTTTTATGTATAATATATATATAAATTATATATAGTATATAAATAATAGATATGCTATATATATAAAATCTGTTTTATAATTAGAGTATTTAGACTATTTAAAGTGGTTTTATGATGGGTTTAAATCTGTCATCTTGCTGTTTGTTTTCTACTTGTCTCATGTGTTCTTCGATTTCTTTTTTCCTGTTTTTCTGCCTTTTAGATTATGATTCTGTTTTATGTTCTTTGTTGGCTTATTAGCTGTGGCACTGTTGTGTTATTTTGCGGTTGCTCGAGGTTCTATGCTGTGCCTCCTTCCCATATCGTAGTGTATCTTTGAGTGGTGGTCCAGCACTTCGTGTACAATAGAAGAACCTTCAATAGTGTACCTCTGATTTCCCCTTCTCCATCTCCATGCAATTGTTATTACACATCTCACTTTTACGTTGTTATTATTTTGGTTTAAGTAGTCAATTATCTATTAAAGATTTAAACAGTTAGAAACAATCTTAAATATTGACTCATGTAGTCACCACTTCTGGGTGCTTTTCATTCCTTGGTGTAGATCTGTGTTCTAACAGTGTTTTCTTTCTGCCTGAAGGACTTCCTTTAGCATTTCTTGTAGTGTGGGTTTGTTGGTGATGAATATTTCAGCTTTTGTATATCTGAACAAGGCTTTATTTTGCCTTCATTTTTGAAGGATATTTTTTGATGGATGTAAAATTGTAGGTTGACAGCTTTTTTCTTTTGCTGTTTTAAAGATGCTACCCCACTGTCCACTCCGTTGCACTGCTTTTGATGAGAGCTTGGCAGTCATCTTTTGTTTGTTCCTTTGAATGTAATGTTTTTTACCCCCTGGCTTCTTTTAAGATTTTTCTCTCAATTACTGATTTTGAGCAATTTAATTACAATGTGTCTCAACGTAGTTTTCTTCATGTTTCTTTTACTTGGGATTTGTTGAGCTTCTTGGTTCTGTGGATTTATAGATTTAATCAAATTCCTACAAATTTTGGTGATTATTTCTTCAAATATTTTTCTGTCACCACCCCCTCCTCATTCTTGGGGATTCCAGTTAACATGTATAATAGGCCACTTGAATTTGACCCACAGCTCACTGATACTCTTTTCATTTTTTAAAATTCTTTTTTCTGTCCCACTTTTCATTTTTGGATAGTTTGTACTGCTGTGTCTTCAAGTTTAATTTAGTAATTTTTTCTTCTCTAATGTCTAATTCTCCATTAATTGTATCCAGTGTATTTTTCAGCTTAGACATTGTAGTTTTCATCTCTAGAAGTTCAGTTTGGGTCTTTTTATATCTTCCATGTCTCTGCTTAACTTTTTGAGCTTATGGAATACAGTTGTTGTAATGTCCTTATCTGCTAACATCTGTGTCATTTCTGGGTCAGTTTTGGTTGCTGAATTATTTTCCACATTATTAGTAGTATTTTCCTATCTGTTTGCATGGTTGGTAATCTTTGATTGGCTGCCAGATCTAATTTTACCTTACTGGGTGCTAGATATTTTTGTATTCCTATAAACATTCTTAAGCTTTGTTCTGGGGTAAAGACAAGTTACTTGGAAACAGTTTGAGCCTTTTAATCTTTCTTTTATGACTTGTTAGGTGAGACCAGAGCTGGCTCAGTATACAGCTAATTATTCCCCACTATTGAGGCAAGACACTTCTGTGTGCTCTGCCAGTGCCCTGTGAATCTTGAGGTTTCCTGTCTGACTGGTAGGAACAGGCACAGTTCCCAGCTGGCCCTGAGCATCAGGGATACCGCAGATGATTCTTTCCCTTCCTTGGGTAGTTTTTCTCTCCCATATGCACTAAGCAGTACTCAGGCAAATACTTATAGGAATCCTCTGCAGACTCTTGAGTTCAATCTCTGTGTAGCTTTTTTCTCTCAGGTACTCAATCCTGCAAACTCGAGCCACGTGGGCTCTCCAGATTCTCGCTTCCATGTCCTCAACTCGAGGAGAACACCGAGCTTTGCTTGGGTTGCCTATCCCTGCTGCACAGCCTGGAAGCTTTTTCAAGGCAGTAAGCTTGGTAATGGTAGGGCCCCTCTTGTTTATTTCCCGTCTCTCTGGGGTCACTGTCCTATGTTGCCTGATGTTTCATGTCTTGAAAACTTGTTTCATATATTTTGTCCATTTTTGGTATTTCAGCTGGGAGAGTAAACCCTCTGTTACTCCATCTTGGTTAGAAGCAGATTCTGCAGTGTGATTTTCAGCAGCTGCATACTATTGGCTTAGCTTGGTGTTGTGGTCAGCTATGGGTCTCTCTATCCTGTACTGTGCAGTTTCTTCCATACCTACCTAAATGCAAAATTTTGTAGAACCCTCTGTATCTTGGGGGGGAGAAAGATATAAAGAACTAGTATAATAGAGTGTGATTTCTCTGATGGTATGAAGAACATATGATATAGGAGTCCAAAAGAAGAGCTAGAATTTTCTCTGGGAATCTTTTAAATGCTTATTCTGTATCTGAGATTAGCTATTAGTTGGACTCAGTTCCGTCTTCAAGTAGATAAGCAGTGCTTTGTTTATTTATATGCAAGATGTTGACATAAATGTAGAAGAGGATAAAAGACAAAGCCCTGTAATTTTGCCACTAGAGACTTGTAATCCAAATTGACATTGTTCCATTAATCATCACACTGTGAATGTGGATGTGTCACCAGCCACCGATCCACTTATGCCATCTTCCAGAATGTATTTCTCCATTTGCCTCATTTGTCTGCAAGTCAAGAGCCTTTTTGTGCAAGAGACTCATGATAATTGTGGCTTATTACTTGAAGCCTCATGAGAAACTTTATTAAATGCTTTCTGAAATCAGAATGTTCTACTTGTTTGCTCTACTAGTTTGTTAAAAAAAGGAAATGTGAGGGGCTGGCCTGGTGGCACAAGCAGTTGGATGCGTGCGCCCCGCTGTGGTGGCCCGGGGTTTGCCGGTTCGGATCCCGGGCATGCACTGACGCTCCGCTTGGCGGGCCATGCTGTGGCAGCGTACCATGTAGAGCAGAGGAAGATGGGCATGGATGTTAGCCCAGGGCCCGTCTTCCTCAGCAAAAAAAGGAGGAGTTTTGGCAGATGTTAGCTCAGGGCTGATCTTCCTCATAAAAAAAAAAAAAAAAGGAAATGTGATTACTTTGGCATGGCTTTTCTATGCTTTTCATGGCTTATATGGCTCAAAAATTTTAAATGATAGGTTGTGAAGTGGTGCTGAGGATTCATGTTAGGTTGTAGTTCCTAGGATTTGATTTTTCCACTCTTTTGGGTAATATTTCTTTATTTTATTCTTCTGTTGCCCATCTGACTCTTCATCCTTTTTCAAAGATTACTGATGAGAGTTCTGCAGTCATTCATTTGAAATATATTGTTACTTGCTTTTGCTTTATGGCCTGGCATATGGTTCATCTTTTTTTTTTTTTTTTTATAATTTTATTTATTTATTTTTTTCCCCCAAAGCCCCAGTAGATAGTTGTATGTCATAGCTGCACATCCTTCCAGTTGCTGTATGTGGGACGCGGCCTCAGCATGGCCGGAGAAGGGGTGCATCGGTGCGCGCCCGGGATCCGAACCCGGGCCGCCAGCAGTGGAGCACGCACACTCAACCGCTAAGCCATGGGGCCGGCCCCTGGTTCATCTTTTTAAAAAAATTATTTTATTAAGGTCATATTGGATTATAACATTGTATAAATTTCAGGTGTACATTATTATATATCAGTTTCTGTATAGACTGCATGTTGCTCACCATCAATAGGTTAGTTTTTATCTGTCACTGTACATATGTACCCCTTTACCCCTTTTACCCTCCCCGCCTGCCCCTCTGGTAATCAGTAATCTGTTCTCCCTATCCATGTGTTTGTTTATCTTACACATATGAGTGAGATCATACGGTGTTTGTCTTTCCCTGTCTGGCTTATTTCACTTAGCATAATACCCTCAAGGTCCATCCATGTTGTTGCAGATGGCACGATTTTGTCTTTTTATGGCTGAGTAGTATTCCATTGTATATATTTACCACATCTTCTTTATCCATTCATCCATTGATGGACAGTGGGGTTGCTTCCACATCTTGGCTGTTGTGAATAATGCTGCACTGAACACAGGGATGTATAAATCTCTTTGAGTTGTTGATTTCATGTTCTTTGGATAAGTACCCATTAGTGGGATAGCTGGATCATATGGTATTTCTATTTTTAATTTTTTGAGAAATCTCCATACTGTTTTCCATAGTGGCTGCATCAGTTTGCATTCCCACCAGCAGTGTATGAGAGTTCCCTTTTCTCCACATCCTCTCCAACATTTGTTGTTTCTTGTCTTGTTAGTTATAGCCATTCTGATGGGTGTAAGGTGATATCTCATTGTAGTTTTGATTTGCGTTTCCCTAATAATTAGTGATGTTGAACATCTTTTCGTGTGCCTGTTGGCCATCTGTATATCTTCGGTTCATTTTTATAAATGTTCGTTGGGTCCTTGAAAAGCATGTGCGTTCTGGGGGCCGGCCTGGTGGCACGAGCAGTTAAGTGTGCGCATTCCACTGCGGCGGCCCAGGGTTCGCTGGTTCAGATCCCGGGTGTGCACCGACACACTGCTTGGCAAGCCATGCTGTGGCGGCATCCCATATAAAGTGGAGGAAGATAGGCACAGATGTTAGCCCAGGGCCAGTCTCCCTCAGCAAAAAAAAGAGGAGGATTGGCAGATGTTAGCACAGGGCTGATCTCCTCACAAAAAAAAAAGGAAAAAAAAAAAAGAAAAGCATGTGCGTTCTGTAGTTGAGTGTAGTGCTCTCTATGTATCCTTGATCAAGTTTTCTGTGTTGCTCAGATCTTGGAGCTCTACTGAGTTTTGGTCCATGAGATCTGTTAGATGCTGAGAGATGTTAAAATCTCTTTCTCTGATTTTCGATTAGCCTCTTGTTTCTTTATGTATTTTGAGTCTCTTATTAGATGCATACACGTTTTAAATTATTTTATCATCCTAGTAAATTAACGTTTTAATGTTTTTTGCCACTGGGTTGTTGCCTACCATTATTTAAGCAGAGAAAAATGATTTTGCTACAGTTTTATAATCATCTTTTGATATAAGGCTTTGAATCAATTCAATTTTGTGTTCTCTTTTTTCCATTCAGGTTATCAGTTAATTGGGAGCCACTCTGGGGTGAAGCTTTGCAGGTGGACAAAGGTATTTGTTTTTATTCAAATGTTATTTCTGTTTTATGCAACTTTTGTATGGCTATTATATGCAATCAATGAATTTTACTGTTTTAAAGGTATAATTTACATTTAATAAAATGTAATGATTTTGAATGAATTTCTTAAATGAGTTCAGCAAATTTTGATGGATGTAGAAAACCCTTATCCACCACCTGACTTAAAATATAACTATTTTCCTCACCCCGATAAGTTCACTTGTGCCCATTGCTAGTCAATACCAGTCCCCCACAGCCAGGCAACAGTTGTTCTAGTTGCTATCACTGTAGGTTAGTTTTGCCTGTTCTAGAATTTCATATGAATGGAATCATATAGTTTTTTGCAAGTGGCTTCTTAAACTCAACATAATGTTTATGAGATTCATCCATGTTGTAGTATGTATTAGTGGTTCATTCTTTTTTTTTTTTTTTGTGAGGAGATCAACCCTGTGCTAACATCTGCCAATCCTCCTCTCTCTTTTTGTGCTGAGGAAGACTGGCCCTGGGCTAACGTCCATGCCCATCTTCCTCCACTTTATATGGGACACCGCCACAGCATGGCTTGCCAAACAGTGCATCGGTGCACGCCCGGGATCCGAACCGGTGAACCCCGGGCCACTGCAGTGGAGCGCGCGCACTTAACTGCTTGCGCCACCGGGCCGGCCCCAGTGATTCATTCTTTTTTATTGCTGAGTACTATTCAATAGTATGAACGTACTACAGTTTTTAAGCTATTGATAGACATTTGGGTTGTTTTCAGTTTTTGGCTATCCTGAATAAAACTGCTATGAACTTTTTTCTACAATGCTTTTTTGTGACTGTATGTTTCAATTTCCTTTGGGTACATAACTAGGAGTGGAATTGCTAGGTCATAGGGTAGGTATATATTTAATTTTATAAGAAACTCCCAACCTGTTTTCAGGGTGGTTGTACTATTTTATACTTGCCTCAGGAATTTATGCAAGTTCCAGCTGCTACATATTCTCACCATCACGTGGTCTTGCTAGTCTTTTTAATCTTAGCCATTCTAATGAGTGTGAAGTTGTATCATTGTGGTTTTAATTTGCATATTGCTGATGATGAGGAACACCTTTTCATGTGCATATTGGCCATTCGTATTTGTGAAGTGTCTGTTCAAATCTGTTATCCAAATTGGGTTGTTTGACTTTATATTATTGATTTGTAGGAGTTCTTTATATATTATGGATATGAATCTTTTGCCTAATGTGCATTGTGAATATTTTCTCCTAGTCTGTGGCTTCCTTTTTCATTTCTGTAATGGTATCTTTTGAAGTTTTTAATTTGAATAAAGTCCAATTTATCATTTTTTCTTTTATGGTTAATGCTTTTTGTATATTAAGAAATCTCTGCCCACTTCAAAGTCACAAAGATATTCTGTGTTTTCTTCTGGAAGCTTCATATATAGTTTTAATTTTTATATTTAAGTCTATTACTCATCTTGAATTAATTTTTATGAATGGTGAGAGGTAAGGGTCGAGATTTGTTCCTTCCCACCCCCTCACCCTCCTTTATGGATATTCAGGTGTTTTAGCACCATTTGTTGAAAAAAGACTTTCCTCTTACCATTGAATTAGTTTTAGACCTTTGTAGAAAATCATTCAACTATATATGGGTAGGCCTATTTCTGGACTCTTCTTATTCTGTTCCATTGATGTGTTTGTCTATCCTTATGCCACTACCACATTGTCTTGATTACTATAGCTTTGTAATAAGTCTGAAATCATGCAGTGTAAGTTCTCTGTCTTGGTTTTTTTATTTCCGAGATTGTTTCCACTCTTCTGGATACTTTGCGTTATTTAAATTTTAATATAAATTTTAAGAATTTATAAATTCGTAGAATCAGCCTGTGAATTTCTATTGTATGTATTTGTTCTGTTTTCTTAGATTCTGTCTTTGTCTGTTTGACATCCATTTATCACAGGGCCAATTACATTAACTATATTTTCTTATTTTCTGTATTCTTGTTGCCTTGGCATTTGGGGGCCTCCGGGAGAGAGTGTCCCTCCCTGGGCTAGCTAATTCCTCAAGATAACAGCTTGCCCAAACGTGCCTTTCATATGCAAACCAACCAATCCTGAATCTGTAGTCTTCAGCTACCTCCTTATCTAACTCTCTCACACACTAAGCCAATATAGTCCCTGCTCTAAATCATCCCAGAGCCAGGTACCAGACAACAAGAGATAGCCCTTGTAGCCCAAAGCCTGCATGAATTACTCAAACTGGCCAGTCTTACATTGTTTACCCTGCCCTGCCTTGCCTTTCCTGAGGAAAACTCAAAAAAGGCTCTGGTTTAAGAATTTATAAATTCTTAAATTCTCACTCCTCTCTCTGCGTCCTGAAGAAACCTGGTGCTCCTCCGGCATCCTGTGTGGCATGGCGTGCCTCCTCTTGGGAAATCTAAGTGGTAATATATTCGTCTTTCAGTGCCATTGGTCTCTCCATGTCGGCACTCAGTCACCTCCACAAATTAAAATCCTATGTGTACAAATAAGATAGCATTTTTTAATAGCTTTATTGAGATGTAATTTACATATCATACAATGCACCCATTTAAAGTGTGCGGTTCAATAGTTTTTAGTATATCCACAGGGCTGTGCAACCATTATCACAATCTAATTTTAGAACATTTTTGTCCTTTCTAAAAGAAGTCATGTACCCATTAACAGTCAATCTCCATTCTCCTTCCTCTCTCCAGCTCTAAGGAATCGTTAATTTACTTACTGTCTCTATAAATTTGCCTAATCTAGACCTTCTGTATAAATGGAATCGTACAATACGTGGCCTTTTGTGTCTGACTTCTCTCGTTTAGCATAATGTTTTCAAGGTACATCCGTATTGTAGTATATGTCCGTATTCCATTTCTTTTTATGACCAGCAGTATGCCATGTATAGATATATCACATTTTGTTTATCCAGTCATCAGTTGATGGACATTTGGTTTGCTTCCACTTTTTGGATATTGTGCATAATGCTTCTATGAACATTACTATATGTTCCAGTTTGTATGTGGACATATGTTTTCATGTGCTTTGGTGATATACCTACAGGTGGAATTGCTCGGGCATGATAACTCGGTGTTTAAATCATTTGAGGAACTCCAAAACTGTTTTCCAAAGTGGCTGTACTGTTTTATTTTCCATTCCCACCTACAGTGTACAAGGGTTCCAATTTCTCCACAACCTTGCTAGCATTTGTTATGGTTTGTTTTTTTGATTATAGCTGTTAGTGGGTGTGAAATGGTTATCTTGTAGTGGTTTTGATTTGCATTTCCCTTAATGACAAATGTATTTGACCATGTATTCCTTTACTTATTGGCCATTTGTCTATCTTCTTTGGAGAAATGTCTATTCAAATCTTTTGCCATTTTAAAATTGGGTTATTTGCCTTTTTACTATTGAGTTGTAAGAGTTGATTATTTATTTTAGATACTGGATCTTTATCACACGTGTGGTTGGACTCTTCTGCTGCTGTTTGTGGCTGCATCACCAGAAGCTGAATTGCTGCAGGCCTCCAGTAATTTAGCTCCTGGTGATGCAGGACCTCTAATCCTGTCTTCCAGACCTTTTCCAGCCTGTCCTGTCCCTGGCAACGTTCCCCATAAAGAACTATTCTCATTGCGGTTTTGGTTCGCTCAAACCTGACAGTTGTAAATAAACCAACCTTTCTTCTCTAGTCATGCTTGACTTTTTTACATTCTTTATTCCTGGTCTTAAAAATTTCTATCCTAGGTTCACGCTTTACCTCCTACTATCTGTCTTTTACTTTCCATTTCTTTGTGTCCCTATCATCATGACTCCTGCCTCTTCTTGTACCAGCCTTTTCTGTTGTGCCTGCTTGTCCTGGCAGGAAACATCCTTTTGTCTTTATCTTTCTCCTGGAATGCCCCTGCCCTCAATGCCATAATCCACAGCTGACCTCTGCTTGGTGCCTCAGCTGCCTTGATGGCCCTCCCTGATGGAGAGCCTGCTTCTCCAGCCCCTGTTGTTTTCAGAATATCATATCTTCTCAGCATTTCTCTGTTGCATCCTTTTAGTGCCATCTACTCCCTAGGCCTGCTGCTGTTATTTGTGGATATCTGAGAAACTTCTTCCTTTTTTACCTCTATTCCTTTGCCTTCATCCTTAGGGGCATGAACATTCCAGCTGATGACAATTCTGGTACCTTCTGTCATTCAGCATATTCTTGTGCTCAGCTGTCTGTTTTTTCAACCCTTCTAACATTTCATATTTGTTTCTTCCAATCTAGTGATTTTCAGTAATGTCAGACTCAACGCCTTCTGCTTAAAACCAGTATTTTCTAACATCCTTTACTATTGTTGGATTAAATTTACGGATTTATAAATATAAGCTCACATACATAATTTAAAAAAAAATCAGTGTTCTGCTCTAGCTATAATATAAAGAGAGGAAAAAGGAAATACTTTATTTTAAAGTAGTTTATATTTCTGTACGAAATGCTCAGACAGTACTACATTAGAAGGCATAATGAAACAGCTACTTGCACCTACTTATAATGGATAAGATTATATTTAAGAGAAGTAAACAGATGAGAAGTTATTCTGTACAAGAAGTAATAACAACGTAGACTTATATATGATAACAAAAAGAGAAATAATCCTAATTGAAGTAGGGCTAACATGCCAGCAAGCTATAGACTATCAAAATGGAAAAAAGGGAAAGTAGGATGTACTTGCAAATGAGTGGGGTCTCATTTGTAAGTGTTGAATCAGAACAATTTCCTATGTTATAACTTGGGAGGAGTAGTGATGAATTGTCATAGAAAATATATCTCCTGTCTTGAAATTACATATCTTGTTGAGATCTACATTCTGTCTTTAATTTGTAACAAAACTTTGAAAACCATATCCTTTAAGTGACAATGGGAATAGAGGATGGATTGGAAACAGAAATGGTAGTAAGAGTGGCTGAGAGAAGTGTGGTGGACCTCTGGTGACAGTTCCAGAGTAATATTTAAAAATGACAGGCCATCCCAAAATAAACAATTCCAATTTCAAATCATTATTGCAAGACAAATTTCTCATCATTGTGCTATAAAAATTAGCAATATATAGAACGACCATAATTTTTTTTTTTTTTAAAGATTTTATTTATTTATTTTTTCCCCCCAAAGCCCCAGTAGATAGTTGTGTGTCATAGCTGCACATCCTTCTAGTTGCTGTATGTGGGACGCGGCCTCAGCATGGCCAGAGAAGCAGCGCGTCGGTGCGAGCCCGGGATCCGAACCCGGGTCGCCAGCAGTGGAGCGCGCTCACTTAACCACTAAGCCACGGGGCCGGCCCAAGAACGACCATAATTTTTAAAGCAACGTTTGTTAGTGAAAATCCTGCATTTCATATGTCTGTTAATTTATTTGGTTCTAAGTCTACCAGAAGCATCTCAAATCTCTTCTGTAATGTATTTGTAGGTGACATCTACAGATTAAAACATGGAGACAGGTATTTTGTTGGTGACTTAAATACTAGAAACAGTATTGCTTTTTGTGGCATGATTTTTCAAAATGGTAAAATTTCTTGTAAAAGTTTTGCATAAAAGACAGTATTCTCTTCCCTTAGTTTACATGGTAGCTGCATTCCTGGAAAATTCAGTGCGTGGTAAAATTGTGCAGAAAATATTTTATTTGCAAAATGAAGTTAGAGTCTAGGCTTAGATAATTATCATCAGGTTTTTCGCAAGTATGGAGGTCTGGTGAATCATTTGAAAGGAAGTGGACTATAGGACACTTTTTTTTTTTTTTTTGCATGGGACTATCCTGAGCATTGCAGGAGATGTGAAACCCTTGGCCCCATGTGCTTATTGCCAGTAGTGCCTCCTAACCATTGTGATAACAAAAATATTTCCACAGATTTCCAAAATACTCCCAGAGGGTGATGTTGACCCCATTGAGAACCTCTGCCTCAATCCGTTTTCTCTACCACCCGGGAAGTCCAGGTCATCCTCTTGAACAATGCAGCTAGTTTATTCCCCCTCAACTTCCAGTGAACCTCCCCACTCTACTTCCTCTGCCCAATTTAACTCACATTTACCAGAGTAATCTCTGAAGTACAGTTCTCATCTAGCTACTCCCTTCTCAGAAGCCTTTAGTTGCTCTCCATTACTTCTCACTCAACATATCCCTTTGGGTTTGTACTAGGCATCTTGAATTTAACATGTCATAACTGAATTCCTGGTTTCTTCTCCTAAATCTGTTCCCCAGTCTTCACTCTATCAGTTAACGGAACTCTATCCTTACAGTTGCTCGGGCCAAAAACCTGGGAGTTGTTTTTGCTCTTCTGTTTTTCTTCCTCTCCCATATCTATTCCATGAGCAAATCTTCTTTTCAAAATATATCTAGAATGCAACTGGTTTTCACCACTTAATTGCTATGCTTTGGGCCAAGTCCCTGTCGTATGTCCCTTATATTATTTCAGTGATCTCCTAACTGCTTTTCCTGGTTCCACTCTTGTTGCCCTCCACTGTCTGTTCCCTACACAGCAGCCAGATAGATCAGATCATGTCACTTTTTTACTCAGAATCTCCAGAGCTTCCCGACTCGCTCAGAATACAAGCATAAGTCCTCACAGCAGCCTCCAAGGCCCCATGATCCGCTCTTCCATCCTTCAGTCCAGCTGCCGTAGCCTTCTGGCTCTTCCCCGAGTACGCTGAGCCCAGACTCTCCCCAGCTTTCCCGCCTCTGTCCATTCTCTTAGATCTCCGCTGAGAGCGCCTCTGTCAGAGAAGCTTTCCCTTGACCACCTTATACAAAACAACAAAATAATAACCTTCCCTCTTATCCCCTTACGCTGCTTGAAAGACACTGCTTGGAATTTCTCCATAGCACTTATTACCACTTAATAGATTATATCTTTGTTTATTTTCTGTCTCCTCACTTGCCCTCTCAGCCCTCCTCAACTTAAGAGTCTTTGTTTTTCTTTCTAATACTGAGAAAAGAGCCTGGGCATGTAATGATTACTTAGAAAGAATTAATAGAATAAAGGCCTGATCCCAAGGAGGATCCTCCTCAGTATAATTCTGACCTGCTTGTTAAACTTTACTTTCTGTTTTAACCTTCGTACATTGTATGCTGCTTCTCTTCCGCACTCTAATCTCCACCTGACCAAATCCTACCCGTCTGTATCAGGAAAACAGAAACCACTTTGGGTATTTCAGCAAGAACAGATTTAATAAAGTAAATTAACTAAATGCTTATAAAGCCGTTGAAAGGCCTGGGGTAGTGAAGGTCAGAGAGAACTGCTTCTGGCTTTGAGAAAATCGAAAAGTGCTGGACTCACAGGACACTGCTTCGAGTGACCTGAGCTGCTGGCAGCATTAAAGCGAATGTTTCCCAGGAGCTCGCTTGGAAGCTGCTGCTGACTTGATGTTTGCTGTACGCCCTTGTGTCTGCCAGCTGCTGCCAGGGAGCAGTAATAGTTTCTCCTTTCTTGCCTTCTAAATCTTGCATAAGTGCCTCTTATTGGTGGAGTCTAAATCATAACCTTTCAGACAAGGGAATCTGAGAGATAGGGTGTTAGGGCTTCTAGTCCCTGCTTAGAAGGGCAGACAGGGGACTGAACACAACACAGTCGACCTCTTTGGGCACTCAGCATCTATACACACCCTTCTACCTGTATTTACATTTTCAAACAATAATATAAACAAAACATTTGCTTCTGCCTGACCTGTTGAAATTTTTACTCATACAAGGGAGGATGTATCACTCTCTCCCTTTAAAAGGGAAAATACTCTTTTGAGATCCTGTACCTAAGGATGAAATTATAAGGTTAACTACCACTGACCCATCTTATATAAAACAGTTGGAGGAGAGGGGAAAAAATTATATATATCAAAGCAAGGAAGACAATATGCATAGTTATAACTATCCTCATATTTGCACCTGGTCACGTGGTCGTAGTTGTATTCATAACTTCCTTCTTCCACTAGCCAGGTCACATTTCCTTTGTGCTCTGTCAGTACCTCCGTTTGATGGTTCCTTACCAGGTGAGTGATCCAGTCTCAATGAAGAGTGAGCCAGTAGTGGGCCCTCCTGCAATCTTTTCTTAACTTTATTACTACTGTACGTGGGAGTGTTAAGAGATGCCCCAGAGATTGCCTTGGTTCCTGACAAAATTTTTGATTCTGTGACATGAGGAGCTCAGGAGCCAGGTGATTGTGTTAATTGTCAAGAACTGTGGAGGGTCTGCTATTTTACCCGACTTGCAAGCTAACAAGTTAGCCCGGCAGAGTTTCACAGGTGTTGGCAGGGGACACAAGACTCTTGGGTCAAAGTCAAAGTACAGCAGGCAGCTTGAGCTTCACGTTCACATTGGTTCCCTTGCCCCCCGGATACTATGAAGGTGATGTGGAGGTGGGCGCAGGGGAATGCTGGACACAGAGTGGATTTATGTTACAGCTGAGGAACCCTGAGCTTAGGAGACCCCCAATCTTGTAAGAGGGCTGCTTGCAAACCTTCCCAACCTTTAGCTGGGATCGGCAGACATTATCTTTATTATGCTGGTCAGGAAACATATCTGCCCTCTACACTAGAGGGAGACACTCTGTCTTCCAAGCCTGTTTGCTCTACAAACATCCTTGAAAAGATAGTCTGGAACTAAAGCTGATCTAGGAGATGCAGAACCACCATGGAGAATTGTCCATTAACAGAACTTCCTTGAAATCTGGTGGAATCATTCTTCCCTTAGGAACCTGTAAACAGGAGTCAGTGTTCTGGGGATGGAAGGCAGCAATGGAGTGAGTGGTATATTGGTGGTCGTAGTGAGAGGAGCCACACCTACATCCATCTCTTTAGCTCTGTCCAGTAGGACTTTCTGCCGTGATGGGAATGTTCTATATCTGCACTATACAGTACAGTATACTAACCGTATACCTAACACCTAATGTGATATGTAATGCTTGATACTTAACCACATACCTGCTACTAACCATCTGTGGCTATTGAACACTTGAAATGTGGCTAGTATGACTAAGGAATTGAGTTTTAAATTTTATTTAATTTTAATTTATTTAAATTTAAATTTAAATAGCCATAACAGGAAGTAACTATTGACTACTCTTGATTCCAAAGCTCTTTTTCAGCATCTCTCTGAAAGCAGTTGTCAGTTTCTTCCTCATAACACAAATGTTATGCATATGCCTCATTGCCCCATTGGGATATATATTCTGATTCATTTAAAAAGTAACCTTTTATTATTGCAGAAACACTATCTGTGTATTGTAGAAAATGAGAAAATTTAGACTCATAAAAGTAACAAGGTAAAATATTATATTTCCATCATAGCAAAATCAGCACTAACACCTTAATGCATATGCTTTCTGTGTGTGTATGTGCATTTTAACCTGAATGAGATCATACTGTATATACTATTTTATAACCGGTTTTTTCAGGCAGTGAATCTCCAGTTTCCTTTTCAGTAAATCTTCATCTCATATAATACCCAGAACATATTTAGATTTCCTGAATTGACCCCAAAAGACCATTATAACTGGTTTGTCTTTGCATTTCATCTGATTATGTCTAAGTCTCTTTTATAATCAAGCCCAGTCTTTTTTTATTTTTTGTTAAGTGACACTGATTTGTTTAAGAGACTAGGCCGGTTTTGCATAATATCCAACATCTGAGTGAGGTCTTCTTGGATGTGCAGCCCCGCCAAGCTCCTTCTGAATACAGCTGCATGAGTGACCTCAGCACACACCACAGGGAGTAGAAAGACCACCCAGCTGAACCGCACAATTAATAGAGAAAATAAGATTGCTGTAGTATTGAGCCACGGAGTTTAAGGGCAGTGTGTTATACAACAGCAGGTACCTGAACCAGATGATATTGGCTACTTATAAAGAAGTGGTCATGGTTTGCTGCTGATGTGGTGGGTGTTAAAGATCTGTTTGGTGGGGAAAACAGTCATAGTGAGGAATGACAAAGCTTGAACTGCTGAAAGCTCTGAGCTAAAGCAACTCTCATGGTATAGATATTTAGATGAGCATGCTGAGTGAAGCACAGGAAGTGTGATTTTTTTTTTTCTTTTCTCAGTGCTGTATCAAGGAGTATTTGCCTGAAAGGTTAAGGGCTTGGCAAGCGTTCTGTCAGATGCTTTGTGGCTTTGCCATCTTTCTTTTCTTTCTTTTCTTTTTTTTGCTGGGAAAGATTCACCCTGAGCTACCATCTGTTGCCAATCTTCCTCTCTCTCTTTTCCCTCTCCAAACCTGGGCCACTGAAGTGGAGTGCACCGAGCTTTAATCACTAGGCCATCAGGACTGCCTCACGATCTTCCTTTCCTAGACCTCTGTCATCTGAATGGAATCCTGGAGTAGGAGATTCTTTCAGCCAGAAAAACATGACTTTGAACATACTATTGGAGGAAGACTTGCCTTTTTGATGGTCACTTAATTTAATTGACAGTCTATTTTCCTATCCTGACCATTGCAGTGTCCTAGTCTTGAAAATAAATATATTTATCATAAATATATATGTGTATTTATATATAGCATATATAGCTCATATATAGCATATATATAGTGTATATATGCACATATATAACATATATAGCATATATATATGCACATATATACCATATATATAGCATATATCATTTTTGATACAGCATTTTTACTTTTCATTATGAATGTGGCTTTATTACTGTTCAGTAACAGTAGTAATATAGAAAATCACAAGGACTACAGAAGTCATAGGGAGTAGGAGAAATGGAATTGTGATACCACTACACTACTGTCAGTCATTCAGCAAATATTGAATGCTTTCTATGCACCTAGAGATAATATGGAAGGTAATAGGGATATGAAGGAGGCCTGCCCTCATTGAATTTATAATTCAGCTTGGTGAAAAGGTCCCTCTCCTGTCTTTACTTTCTATGTAGTTTCCTGTTTCCTCCTCCACACCCCCAAATAAAACTCCAGGAAACCCAAACCCAGATCAGAAGTTGATTTGATACTAGTCATTTTATATCCCTGCTGATTTTCTGTCTACTTGTTCTGTCTGTTACTTAGAAGGGAGTGTTGAAGACTCCAACTCTTAATTGTGGATTTGCCCATTTCTCATTTCAGTTCTATCAGTTTTTCCTCATGTGCTTTGAAACTCTGATGTTAGGTACGTACACATTTAGGATTCTTATGTCTTCCTGGTGAGGCTGCCCTTTTATCATTATGTAATGAGTCCTTGTTCAGAAGTTGACCCTCCCAGCTTTCCTTTGGTTAGTGCTTGTATATTATACTTTTCCCCATTGTTTTGCCTTAACTTCCTTTAGCATTCCTCTTAGAGGAGGTCTGCTGGCAGTGAATTCTTAGTTTTTCTTTACAGATACCTAAGAGTATCTGTTATTTTGCTTTCATTCTTTGTTTTTGCTGTGTATTGGATTTTGGATTGACATCTTTTCTTTCCGTAGTTTAAAGATGTTGCTCCATTGTCTTCTGGCCTTTGTGGTTTCTGATGAGAAATTCTCAGTAATTCATATCATTGTTCCCTTACTTTGAGTTCTGCTAGAACACGATAAATTGGGGCAGGAGAGTGTCTATAGGTCTTATTGAAATGCCGGGCCACAAGTAAGCGATCAAAAAGCACGTTGTCAGCACTTGAGAATCGTGTAAAGTAGAGTGCATGGTGATGAATTATGCAGGTAGCAGTTGGAAAAGCTCTCACATTCTGGTGAAATGTAAGGTCAGACAGAGCTTAAACTTGTGGCCTCATATTTGGTGAGAAGATTCACAAACTTGTGGATGTTGCTGTTTCAAGTTTATGATTCAAATTTTGTCCTTAACAGAATTACTTTTAATAATTACTTTAAAATAACACGTGTTTTGTAAAAAGTAAGAAAAATATAGCAAATAAAATAAAAATTATATTCCACCTTGCAGAAATTTTGCTGTATTTCCTTTCCAACCTTTTTTTTTTTTTTTCATGAGGAAGAATAGCCTTGAGCTAACATCCGTTGCCAATCCTCTTTTTGCTGAGCAAGATGGGGCCTGGACTAACATCCGTGCCCATATTCCTCTACTTTATATGGGACGCTGCCACAGCATGACTTCATAGGTGGTGCGTAGGTCTGTGCCTGGGATCCGAATCCGCAAACCCTGGGCCACTGAAGTGGAGTGCGAGAACTTAACTGCTGTGCCACTGGGCTGGCCCCTCCGATCCTCCTCTTTTTGCTGAGGAAGAGCAGCCCTGGGCTGACATCTGTGCCCATCTTTCTCTAGTTTATATGGGGCACTGCCACAGCATGGCTTGACAAGCAGTGTGTCGGTCCACACCCCGGATCCGAACGCTCGAACCTGGGCCGGCCCTCAACCTTTTTTACTATTCATGTTTATGTATGTTTTTACATATTTAAAGTCATATTGTATATGAAATTTTGTGTCAGTTATTTTCACCTAACATTATAACATAAGCCTTTTCCTACTGAAAAATATTTTTTAGGTATAATTCTTAATTACTATATAATTATTGATGAACATGCCATGATTCAATTTGCCATTCACCTGGTGATGACATGGTTGTTTCCAGGGTTTTTCCTCACTGTTATAATTAATTATGTGATGAATATGTTTTTACATCGTTTTATTTGTATTTAGATTATTTTCTTAGAGTGAAATCCTAGAGAAGACATTACCAATTGAAAGCGTTTGCTGACAATCTTTTCTTATAATTTTCTGTGAACTGTTTGTAGAACTGTTAACAAAGACTGGGTCTGTTATCTACTGAAAATATTTTTCCTAGTTTATTTTTTTTTGATGTACTTAAATTTTACATTTTTATGTATTTTTATCCATTTAATGTTACCTTGTGTTTTCTTTTTTTTTATTGAGGTCACGTTGGTTTATAACATCATATAAATTTCAGGTGTACATCATTATGTTTGGCTTTTGTATCTGCTGCATTGTGTTCACCACCAAAAGCCTGATTGCCATCTGTCACTGTACACATGTGCTCCTTTCACCCCCCCCCACCCACTTCCCCTCTGGTAATTACCAGTCTCTTCTCTGTAGCTATGTGTTTGTTCGTTTATCTTCCACATATGTGTGAAGTCATACCATAATTGTCTGTCTCTGACTTACATCGCTTAGCATAATACCCTGAAGGTCCATTCATGTTGTCGCAAATGGCAAGATCTTGTCTTTTTTAATGGTTGAGTAGTATTCCATTATATGTATATACCACATCTTTATCCATTCATCTGTTATGGGTATTTAGGTTGCTTCCAAGTCTTGTCTATTGTGAATAATACTGCAGTGCACACAGGGGTGCGTATATCTTTTCCAATTAGTATTTTCATGTTCTTTGGATAAATACCTAGAAGTAGAACAGCTGGATCATATGGTATTTCTAGTTTTAGTTTTTTGAGGAATCTCCATACTATTTTCCAAAGTGGCTGCACTGGTTTACATTTCCACCAGCAGTGTATGAGGGTTCCTTTTTCTCCACATCCTCTCCAACACTTGTTATTTCTTGTCTTTTTAAGAATAGCCATCCTGATGGGTGTGAGGTGATATCTCATTGTAGTTTTGATTTGTATTTCCCTAATAATTAGTGATGTTGAACATCTTTTCACGTGCCTTGTTGGCCATCTGTATATTTTCTTTGGAAAATATCTGTTCATATCCTCTGCCCATTTTTTGATCTGGTTGTTTTTTTGTTGTTGAGTGTATGAATTCTTTATATATTTTGGATATTAACCTCTTATTAGGTATATGAATTGCACATATCTTTTCCCAATTGGTAGAACCATCTTTTTGTTTTGTTGATAGTTTGCTATACAGAAGCTTTTTAGTTTAATGTAGTCCCATTTGTTTTTTTTTTCTTTTGTTTGCCTTGCCTGAGGAGACATGATATTCAAAAAGATACTGCTAAGACTGATGTCAAAGAGTGTACTGCCTATACTTTCTTCTAACAGTTTTATGGTTTCAGGTCTTACATTCAAGTCTTTAATCCATTTTATGTTAATTTTTGTGTATGGTATAAGATAATGGTCTACTTTCATTCTTTTGCATGTGGCTGTCCAGTTTTCCCAGTATCATTTATTTTTATTTATTTATTTTTTTGTGTGAGGAAGATCAGCCCTGAGCTAACATCCATGCTAATCCTCCTCTTTTTGCTGAGGAAGACCGGCTCAGAGCTAACATCTATTGCCAATCCTCCTCCTTTTTTTCCCTGAAAGCCCCAGTAGATAGTTGTGTGTCTAGTTGCACATACTTCTAGTTGCTGTATGTGGGACGCGGCCTCAGCATGGCTGGAGAAGCGGTGCGTCTGTGTGTGCCTGGGATCCGAACCCGGGCCGCTAGTAGCGGGGCGCACGCACTTAACCACTAAGCCACAGGGCCGGCCAGCCAGTATCATTTATTGAAGAGACTTTCCTTTCTCCATTGTATGTTCTTGGCTCTTGTACTTTGTTAAGCTTACAGAATTTTTTCTCACCTGGGGATTTGGAAAATAGTCACTTCTGTCTTTGTTTATAGTTTTTTATTTTATGAAGACTAATTTTTTTTATTCTGTTAAATATAAAATTTACTATCTTAACTATTTTTAAGTGTACAGTTCAGTGGTATTAAATACCTTCACCTTCGTTGTGCAGCCATCACCACCATTCAGCCCCATAGCTCTTTTCATCTTGCAAAACTGAAACTCTTAATTCCCCATTTTCCCTTTCCCCCAACTCCTGGCAATTGCCTTTATACTTTCTGTCTCTATGATTTTGAATACTCAGTACCTCATATAAGTAGAATCACGCTATATTGGTCTTTTTGTGACTGGCTTATTTCACTTAGCATAATGTCCTCAAGGTTTATCCATGTTGTAGCATACTGCAGAATCTCCTTCCTTTTTAAGCTGAACAATATTCCATTGTATGTATATACCACATTTTTCTTTATCCATTCATCTGTTGATGGACACTTGGGTTGCTTCCATGTTTTAGCTATCGTGAATAATGCCTCTATGAACATGGGTGTACAAATATCTCTTAGAGACCTACTTTCAATTCTTTTTGGTATATACCCAGAAGTATAATTGCTGGGTCTTATGGTAATTCTATTTTTAATTTTTTGAGGAACCTCCATACTATTTTACGTAGCAGCTGTACCATTTTACATTCCCACCAACAATACACAAGGGTTCCAGTTTCTCCGCATCCTCACCAACGCTTGTTGTTTTCTGTTTTTTTGGTAGTAGCCATCCTAAGGGGTATGAAGTGGTATCTCATTGTTACTTGGATTTGCATTTCCTTAATGATTAGTGATGTTGATCATCTTTTCATGTGCTTATCGGCCATTTGTATATTTTTTTTGGAGAAATGTCTATTCAAGTCCTTTGCTGTTTTTTGCTTGGTATTAGTTCTTTAAATGTTTGGTAGAATTTACCAGTGAAGCTATTAGGTCCAGGGTTTTTTTTTTGTTGTGAGATTTTTGATTGCTGATTCCATCTCATTACTAGGGATAAGTCTACTCAGGTTTTCTATTTCTTTGTGATTTAGTCTTGGTAGGTTTTGTGTTTCTAGAAATTTGTCCATTTCAACCAGGTTATCCAACTTTTTGGCGTACAGTTGTTCATAGTACTCTCAAATCCTTTTTATTTCTGTAGAATGGGTAGTAATATCCCTGCTTTCATTTCTGATTTTAGTAATTTGAGTCTTCTTTCTTTTTTTCTTAGTCCATTTAGCTAGAGTTTGTCGATTTTGTTGATCTTTTCAAAGAAGCAACTTTTTGTTTCATTGATTTTCTCTATTGTTCTTTTGTTCTCTATTTCATTTATCTCTGCTCTAATCTTTATTATTTCATTCCTTCTGCTAGCTTTGGGTTTGTTTGTTCTTCTTTTTTAAATTTGTTAAGTTGTCAAGTTAGGTTGTTATTTGGAGTTATTATTTTTTTTAATTTATAGCTATGAATTTCCCCCCTTAGCACTGCTTTCACTGCATCCCATAAATTTTGGTATGTTTGTGTTTTCATTTTCATTCATCTCTAAATGTTTTCTAATTTCACTTATGATTCCTTCTTTGATCCATTGGTTGTTTAAAAATGTGCTGTTTAATTTCCATAGTTCTGTGAATTTTCCAGTTTTCTTTATTTTCTTGATTTCTAACTTCATCCTGTTGTGGTCAGAGAAGATATTTTGTATATCTGTCGTTTAAATCTGTTGAGACTTAATTTGTGGCCTAACTTATGGTCTGTCCTGGCAAATGTTCCATGTGCATTTGAGAAGAATGTGTATGCTGCTGTTGTTGGGTGGAGTGTTCCGTATATGTTTGTTAGATCTGGTTGGTTTATTGTGTTAAGTCCTCTATTTCCTTACTTATTTTCTGTCTGGTTGTTCTCTCCATTATTGTGAGTGGGGTATTGAAATCTCCAACTATTATTGTAGAACTATGTCTCCCTTTAATTCTGTCCATTTATGCTTAATATATTCTGATGGTCTATCATTAGGTGTGTAAATGTTTATAATTGTTATCTCTTCTTGTATTGAACCTTTTGTTAATATATAATATCCTTCTTTGTCTCCTGTAATCTTTTTTGATTTAAAGTCTATTTTATCTCATACTAGTATAGCCACCTCTGCTCTGTTTTGGCTATTATTTACATTGAATATCTTTTTGCATCCTTCACTTTCAACCTATGTGTGTCTTTGTATGTAAAGTGAGTCTCTTATAGACAGCATGGAGTTGGATCATGTGTTTTTATCCCTTTTGCCAATCTCTGTCTTTTGATTGGAGAGTTTAATCCATTTAAATTTAAAGTAATTACTGATAAAAGGAACTTACTTCTGTCATTTTGCTATTTGTTTTCTATATGCCCTACAATTTTTTGACCCTCATTTTCTGCATTCCTGTCTTTTGTATTTAGTTGATTTTTTAGTGAGATGTTTAAATTCCTTCTTAATTTCCTTTTGTGTATATTCTATAGCTCTTTTCTTTAGAGTTTCCATGGGGATTACATTTAACATTCCTAATGTTATAACATTCTAATTTGAATTTATAGCAGCTTGACTTCAGTAACATGCAAAAACTCTGCTCTTTTACATCTTGGTCCCCATCCCTTTTGTTGATGTCACAAAATTACATCTTTATATATTGTGAGCTCAAAAACATAAATTGATAATTCCTCTAAATGCATTAATCTCCTAAATGATGTAGAAAACAAGAGATTTGGAGTTACAAACCAAAGTTACAGTAATACTAGCTTTTACACTAGTAATGGTTTTTGTTTCCTTTAAATATATTAGTCTCTTAAATCATGTAGCAAACAGAATGTACAGTTACAAACCATTGTTACAATAACACTAGCTTTTGTAATTGCTCATGTATTTACCTTTATTGAGATCTTTATTTCTCCATGTGTGTTTGAGCCACTGTCTAGTGTCCTTTAATTTCACCTTGCAGGACTCCCTTGAGCATTTCTTACAGGGCAGGTCTAGTAGTCACAAACTTTTTTTTATCGGCTTTTGTTTATCTGGGAATGTCTTGATTTCTCTCTCACTTCTGAAGGACCATTTTGCCTGATATAGGACAGTTTTTTTCTTTTAGCACTTTGAATATATGGGCCAGCTGTGCTCTGGCCTCCAAGGTTTCTGCTGAGAGATCTGCAAGTAATTTTATTGATGATCCCTTGTATGTGATGATTCACTTCTCTCTCGCCACTTTCAAGATTTGCTCTTTGTCTTTTGAAAATCTGGTTGTAATGTGTCTCTGTGTGGGTCTCTTTGAGTTCATCTCACTGGAGTTTGTTGAGCATCTTGGATATTTATATTCATGTCTTTTATCAAATTTGGGAAGTTTTTAGCCATTATTTCTTCATACATTCTCTCTGCCCCTTTCTCCCATCTCCTTCTGAGACACCCACAAGGCCCATATTGTTCCACTTGATGATGTCTCACAGGTCACTTGGGCTCTCTTTACTTTTCTTCATTATTTTTTCTTTCTGCTCCTCAGCCTCAATAATTTCCATTGCCTTATCTTCAAATTCACTGATTCTTCTGCCTGCTCGACTATGCCTTTGAAACCTTCTAGTAAATTTTTCATTTCAGTTATTATATTTTTCAGCTCTGGACTTTCTTTTTCTTTTTGGACCTTTATCTCTTTATTGCTATTTCCATTTTGTTCACACATTGTTTTCTTGACTTTCTCCACATCCTCTTTTAGTTCTTTGAGCATCTTTTGGACAGTTTTTTAAAAATCTCTCTAATATATCTGCCATAAAGTATTTTTCAGGGACAGATTTTGTTGAATTATGTTTTTTTCCTTTGAATGGGCCACACTTTCCCGTTTCTTTGCATGCCTTGTGATTTTTTTTTGTTGACTACTGGACATTTGAATCTAGTAATGTGATAACTCTGGAAATCAGATTCTCCCTCTTCCCCAGGGTTTGCTGCTTTTTGTTATTGTTTTTGTGTTTTTGATTTTTTTAGGCTGTATTGAGAACCATGCTGAGGTGTCAACTTAATGTCTTGTTATGTCTTTTCTGAACCTTTCCTTGGACGTGCACAGTCACTTTCTGTTTTTCTCTGAATATGCGGTTGTTTTTGAATGTTCTAGTCTTTAATGTCTGGCTTTTGAAAGGGGAAAAGTGAAAAATGAAAGGAGGTAAAAAGAGGAAGCAGCCCTTTAAATCTTCTGTAAGTCACTTCACCTGGAAGGGGAGGGGCTTGCAAAAAGGAGTGGCGGTGCAACAACAATGGCTGCTCACTTCTTTTTCTGTACCTTTGTGATAAGAAGCAGTAATCAGCAATCAGAGCACAGATCCCCAATATTTGGAGGACAGGATCCTTTTTACCCTAGCTCCCACAGGTTGTTGGAAACTGCTCCAAGAACATGTGCACAGCTGCCTGCTACGGGGCTAGGGGTAGAGAATGGGTAGCTCCTACTGTGCTAAGAGCTAAAATTGACTGAAATGAGCCGTGCAAGCCTTTCCCTGGAAATTGTAAGCCTTCAGCAGACTCCAGACTAGTAATATCCGAAATAGTTATATCAGACAGGTTCTTCCAGTGCAGTTTTCCAAGTGGGGAGATAGATTCCTGGTGCTTCCTTCTCCTTTATCTTCCCTAAATCCTCCTCTGGTTTGTACTTTTTTTTTTTTTTTTTGTGAAGAAGATTAGCCCTGGGCTAACATCTGTTGCCAATCCTCCTCTTTTTGCTGAGAAAGATTGGCCCTGGCTACCATCCGTGCCCATCTTCCTCTACTTTATATGGGACACCGCCACAGCATGGCTTGACAAGTGGTGCGTCGATGTGGGCCCTGGGATCCGAACCTGTGAACCCCGGGCTGTCAAAGCAGAGCCTGCGCACTTAACTGCTACACCACTGGGCCTGCCCCTGGTTTGTGCTTTTTAAAACACTTGGTTTAATCAGTTTGGAATTTATTTTGCTCTGGAGTATGAAATAAACATCTAAATCAAGGGTCAGCAAACTTTTTCTTAAAGGGGCAGAAAGAGACTTTTGGAGGTTTGTTGGTCATATGATCTATTACAACTTCTCAACTCTGCCATTATAGCACAAAAGCAACCATAGAAATAAGTAAACAAATGTTGGTGACAGTATTCCAAAAAAACATGACTTACAGAAATAGGCAGTAGACTGGATTTGGCCCATGGGCTCTAGTTTATTGGCCTCTGCATTGAGCTCTCTATGCCCTGTGAAAAATTGAAGAGCATGAAATTTTACCCTGCTTGCAAGCTAACAAGTTAGCCTGCCACAATTTCATGGATGCTGGCAGAAGGCAAGGGCAGTTTATTACTCGTAATAATAGCAGTAGCCAGAATATCATCTTTTGCCCTGGTTCCTGAGCCCTAGTTCCCATTAAGCAGCACTAGGAGGGCCAGGTAAGATCTGTACATACATTATAGGAAAGGAACTGCAAGCTTAGGGAACATGAATCTTTTATAATTGGCAATAATGCTGCCTGGCCTTTGCCCTAGAAGGACACATCTTTATTATGCTGGATAGTAAATATACCTATAATTTGCTACAGAGGGAGACACTATATCTTCCAGGGCTATTCACTATACAAAGCTTTTTGAAGAGATAGTCTAGAATAAAGACAGTTAATGCCTCAGCTTGCAGGACATTCAGAGAGAAACTCATGGAAAATTGTCTCCCAACATCCCACCTCCATTCCACCACCCCAAGTTGATGCGCACAGAGCATTCCTAATGATGGTGTCTTGTGTCAACTTAAAAAGTATATTGCCTGTTGCTTTACCCACAAAACGAGTTTATTTAGGAATAGCTAAAAGAATTGCAATTTCAGATATGCAGACTATGGCAGCCCATAGGCAAATCCAGGGAAACAAAGGAAGGGGCTTGCTTTTCTAGAGGAAAAGGGGGAGTTGAGAGGGGCTGTAGTAAACAAAGAGTCCATTGGAGGCAGCTGGGAGTCCAAAGTGTAGAGGCTTCTCACTGGTTGGGTTGCTATAGTCTCTCATTGGCTGGGCTGTTGCCAGGTGGGGAGAGGAATCTTCCTTCCTCCTGCTGGGTAGTAAAGTAGAAAACACCTTCCTGTTGGAGATGCACGTATCTCTTCCCATTTGGAGTAATTGACCATGTGTGATAGGGTGTGAGAGCTCCTCCTGCAGGCCTTCCCTGACTCCAGTTTAGTTGAGGTTTCTTTTATTAATTTCACACTTGCATTTATTCAGTGTGGCTCTGCTGGACTGTGATTGTATTTTCTCAGACTCTTGTTTGCCTCAAGGACAAGAATTCATGGATTAATGAATCTGAGACTATCTATAATTTTTTTCCCCTAGATTCGTGACGTGAACACTTTTAATTCTAAACACGTATTGCTCTTAGGTCTTTTCCTTTTCCACCCTGTTTGTCTAAATTTTCAGATGAGGCAGTACTTTCTTTCCAAATGTAATTTCTGAGGACTTCTGGTCTGGGCAAGATGGCATAAACCCTGCTCGTTCCTGCTATGCACAACTCTAAACCCTGGAGAACACAAGAGGCAACCAAACGAGAACTCCGAAAGGTGGTAAGAGGGAGCTTGACTGGTTTGGGACCCCAGGACTAAACGAACAACAGCAGTAGGATGTCTTACATCCCCTCACCTAAAGAAGATGGCATCTCAGACCCCGTATTTCCTGACCCTGAATTGGTAACAGAAGACCGCCTAGGGAGGCTGATTCCTCTCTAGTATGGAATGGGAGTGCCTCTGACAGGATCAGGTGATCCCAGTACCACTGGCAAAGGGGATCAGTTGGGAGCCCCACTAATAATAAGCAGCTGGGGCAAGTGCTCTCCTTCCCTGCTGGACCTGAAGTTCCCCTCTCCTGCCAAGAGATACCAGGGCAGCCAAGTGAAAGTGGAAAGAGTTCCCCTCTCCATCACCCCACCCCTGTAGCAAGTGGTCTGGCTTGTGAAATGCTTTCCATCCCTGCTGAGACTCCCTCCCCCTAGATGAACCTAAACAAAGTGGCTACCTGCTAAAGTAAAAGAGTTCGATAGGATCCAGAGTTTCCTAACATAGTAGAAAAATGTCTGAGGTGTAATAAAAAAAATCACCTGTCATACCAAGAACCAGTAAAGTCACAACTAGAACAAGAAAAGATAATGAACTGACACCAGCACCAGTTGAATCAGATGGTGGAATAATCTGACAAGGATTTTAAAGCAGCTGTCATAAAAATGCTTCAGCAATCAGTTACACATTCTCTTGAAACAAATGAAAAAATAAGAAATCTCAGCAAGGAAATGAAAGTTATAAAAAGAACTAAGAGGGAATTATAAAAATGAAAAATAACAAAAACCTCACTGGATGGTTTTGGAAGTAGAGTGGAGATGACAGAGGATAGAGCCAGTGAGTTTACCAGATCAGTAGAATGATTTGTGAACAGTCCAGGTCAATAGAATTTACCCAGTCTGAACAACAGAGAGAGAGAACCCGCAATAGGGTAAAACCAAAGAAATCCACACCAAGACATCTTAAAATTAATGATCTGAAAACTAAAAAAGAAAAAGATCTTGAAAGATGCTAAACAATATATTGACATTAATTTGACATCAGATTTCTCATCTGAAATCATGGAGGCCCAGGGGGAGTGGCACACATTTTTCAAGTGTTGAAAGAAATAATAATTGTCAACCATGAATTTTATATCTGGCGAAACTATCCTTGAAGAATGAGGATTAAGTAAAGACGTTATCAGATGAAAGAAAAGTAAAAGAATTTTTTGCTAGCAGATCTGCCCTTAAAGAACAGCTAAAAGAAGTTCTTCAAACCTAATGAAATGATAAAACAAAGATTCTTGGAGCCCCTGGAACGAAGAAAGAATGATGGAAAGAGCAGAAATATGGGTACATACAGTAGATGATCATTTTCCTCATGAGTTTTATGAGTTGTATTTGATGATTGAAACAAAAATTATAACACCGTGTGATACTTAAGACAATGATATTTGATTTAAAAGAGGAAAAGTTAAAGAGACCTGGATGGAAGTGATATTTCCACACTTCACTTGAAGTGGTAAAATGTTGATATTAGGTAGACTGTGAGTCATGTATGTATATTGTAATACCCAGAACAACCACTACAAAAACTATACAAAGAGATATACTCAGAAACACAAGATAAATTAAGGTGGAATCCTACAAATGTTTAAGTAACCTGCAGGAAATCAAGAAAAGAGTAACAGGAATGAGAACCAGAGGAAACGAGCGGAATAAAAGAGCAGATTTAAGGGCTAATGTATGAGTAATTACTTCAAATGTAAATATTCTAAATATAGCAATCAAATAATAGAGATTGGCAGAGTAGATAAAAAAACATGACCCAAGTACATATGTTTACATGAAGCTCACTTCAAATTCAGTGATATACGTAGGTTGAGTAAAATGATAGAAAAATATATACCTTGCCAACAGTAATTCAAAAAGCAGGATTGCCTATATTAATACCAGATTAAGTAGACTTCAGAGCAAAGAAAATTACTAGAGACAGAGAGTGGCACTTCATGATGATAAAAGGATCTATGCATACTAAATGAGTATTCACCAAATATCAGAGGCCCAAAGTAAATCAAGCAAAAACTGACATGGTTGAATGGAGAAATTAAAAAAAAAAATCCACAGTTGGGGACTTTGAAACCCCCTCAGCAACTGCTAGAACTACTAGACTGAAAATCGCAAGGATGTAGAAAAACTGAACAACACAGTTAATCAGTAGGATCTAATCGCCATATCTAGAATATACCACCATAGCACCTAGCAACAGCAGAATGCTCATGTTTTTTGAGTGCCTATGGAACATTCACCAAGATAGACCATGTCCTAGGCTGTAGAACAAACCTCAGCAGATTTACAAGAATTGAAATCATACAGAGTGTGTTCTCTGACCATAATGGAGTCAAACTAGAAATCAATAATAGAAACAAAAGGAAAATCTCTAAACATGTGGAAATTAAACAACACATTCCCAAAAAAGCCATGGGTCAAAGAGGAAATCTCAAAGGAAATGAAAACATACATGCAACTGAATGATAATAAAAATAAAACATATGTGAGATGCAGCTCAGTCAGTGCTCAGAGGGAAATTTACAATAATAAATGCTTGTGTTAGAAATGAGGAAAGATCTCAGATCAGAAATCAATGAAAATCTAAATAAATTTAAATAGAAATGTAAATACGTGTTCATGGATTAGAAGACTCAATATAGTAAGATATCAGTTTTCCCGAAATTGATTGGTAGGTGTAATACAATTTCTGTTGAAATCCTGGTAAGGTTTTTTGTAGAAATACACAAGCTTATTCTAATATTTATAAAGAAAGTCACAGGCCCTAAAATAGCTTAAACAGTGTTGAGGAAGAAGAATAAAATGGGAGGAATCGTACACCCTGATATTGTATCTTACTGTATCGCCACAGTAATCAAGACAGTAGTATTGGTGGAGGAGTGGACACATAGATCAATAGAACAGAATAGAGATTCCAGAAAAGAACACACAAAGTTGCTTAACTGATTTTTTACAAAGGTGCCAAAGCAGTTCATTGGAGGAGGACAGCCTTTCCAACAGATGGTGCTGGGGCAATTAGACATCCATAGAGGAAAAAACCAAAAAAACACCACCACTACCACCAAACTGCACATACCATAAGTGCTCACGTACACACACACACACACACAAAAACGTTGTCTTAAACTTCACGCGTTATATAAAAATTAACTCAAAATGGATCATGAGCTTAAATCTAAAGTGTAAAACTATAAAACTTTTAGGAAAAAAACAGTTTTTTAAAGAAAAATATGGCATCCCTCCTCTCATATGTCTTTGTCCCTTTATCTTTTTAGCCCTTCAGTGTTCAGTTTAGACATCATACCTCTGGGAAGTTCTCACTGGTCCTGCAAAGCTGGCTGGGTTGGTCGTCTATCTCATGGGCTCCAGTAACACCACGATGGGCATTTGTCTTCTCTGCTTGCCTAGCATCTGAGCCTTTTCATGTTTGGGGAATTCCCTGTAAAATGGGCTTTCTTTGGCTCAGGGGCTCACTGCCTGCTACAGAAGCTAAGGAGGACAGATACTGCTTCCTGTACCATGCTCTGGCAACCCGTGTATAAAAATGTCATCTAGGATAGTCATTCTGTTCAGCCTGAGACTTTGAGTGTGGAGTGAGTGATGGATAGGAACTGGGACATGGAGAACTCATTTTTCTACCTGTGGCAGCAGTATCTGCTTTTCAGGAGTGGTGCAGTTGATGGTATCCAGAGAGTGGTGGTGTCTGTAGTAGATGGCCTCTGGGGGATTGACTGGTGGTCCTGCTGCCAGCCTTCCTTCATTCCTGCCTTTCTAAAGATTCTATGAGCTGTGAGATACGTTCAATAAATTCCTTTTCTGTTTAGCTAGAGTCGGTTTCTCTTGCTTGCAACAGAATCTTGATTGAGCCAATCACCCTGTCTTAGTAGGGTTGCACATTTTGCCTGCTTGCTTGCCATTTCCTCGGACCAGATCACGGATAGGGGCTCTGTCTTATTCATCATTGTACATTCAACAAACATCATGATTGAGGTATATTAACTTCTCAGTAAATAATAAATGAAACGTGCAGGTCTTAACTTTGTTTCTCCATTGGCATGATATTTAGTGGTAATTATTCTGTGACTTTGGTATTTGGTAGACTTTTATCTTTAATTTTCAATGGTATTTGCAAGATTTGAATGTTTTGTTGGCCTTGGATAGTTTCTTGGGAACTTGGAAGAGAGTTTGTAGGCACAGTTATCCTGAACAATATTTTTACTTCACTCCTTTTTTTTTTCTTAATCTAAGTACTAAGTGAGATGGATAGGGGAACCTCTTTTATCAGGCCAAAAAAATAAAAGACTTTGTGATCAACTGACGTAGTATTCAAGCTGGTAGATTTGATGTAATTTTCCTTCACTGTGAACAGCATTATATTAGTACACTGATGTATATTGTACACTGATATGTATGCGTAAAGCCTACCCATCTCCGTCTCCTCGTTTGTTGTTCCTGTTGTTAATTCCATCATATTTCTGTCACGTAGGCTCAAAATCTTAGTTATCTTGAATGACTTCCTCCGTTTTGCCCCTCTAATAAGGAATGCCATTGATTGTACCTCTTTAGTACCCTTCCCCTTTACTACACTAATATTATAAGCCAAGTCACTATGACCTTCTTGTATAACCTCCTCACAGGGTTTCACTTTTACTGAAATCAAGCTTATCTTACACAGAGCTTCTAGATGGATCTTTCTGATGATACCTCAAAAAGCTTGATATTATCTTGTGATTCCAACTCTAAGTTGATCTGCAGTATTTCTTCAGTTATCCATTCACACTACACTTACCATGGTTTTACCACTCACATAATGAGTGGTGTTCTTTTTTGGAAGAATCTGTTTCTTACATACGTGCTGCTGCTTGTCCCCTCAGCAGTTTCAATATGTTCAAATTCTACCATTCAGTTGACTTAGAATGTGCTCCAGGATGCATTCCCTTACCCACCGTCCCTTTCACGTGAGTGCTGCCCCCCTTTCCTAGGAGCCAGTCTTATCTATCCCTTGGCATTATATATTATTGTACTAATATTATTTGAGGCAGTTGGATGGATTTGAGTATGAAAGCATCAGTGGTCCTCCCTATAGAGCTGTCAGAGTTAATGAATCATAGGTTTATTTCATTGGGTTTTGGAAAACCCAAAGCACTATCAAAACCCAAATCACCATCAAAACACTGTAATGCTATAAAATTAATTTTCTGCATCCTGCAGATACCAGTAGGGGTATTTATGGTTATGAAACACATGATTTCTTCTTAAAAATGATGCCTTGGTGTTTTGTTTCCTTGCTTTGAGGATTTTATTCAAATTATCATTTGTTTTTTACTTTCACAGTCGATGCTCCGAGGGCGAGGAGGTTGCTATAAACATACATTCTATGGCATCGAAAGCCATCGTTGCATGGAAACTACTCCGAGCTTGGCATGTGCAAATAAATGTGTCTTCTGTTGGCGGTAAGTAAAAACGAATGGCTATGGTGACTAAATATGTAATGATCTGTAATAATCAATTTCTGCCCAACACTGCACTCATTTTTACCTAAAGCTCTGCTATTTCTATAATTAATCCCCTTTTCCATTATATTTGTGCATTTGGTTGTTTTTTCTTGACCAGTTTTATCAGAAGTTCGCCAATTTTTTAAGTCTTTTTGAAGATCTAGATTTTAGCTTTGTGAATCCTCTCCATTATATCTTTATTTTCTTGTTCAATAGTTTACTACTGTTTTTTCCCCCTGTTCTTTTTCTAACTTAAATTAGACTATTAGTCCATTAATATTCAGTCTTCTGTAAGTCTTTAATTATAAATTTCCCTCTAAGTAGTTTCTCAGCTACATTCCATAGATTTTGATTAATTATTTTTCAATTGTAAATATTTCTAAATTTTTGCTATGACTTCTTTGTAACTCATGGATGAAAGAAATATTTTAAAAATTACACATAAATTAGATTTTTGGGATTGTATTTTTGTTATTAAATTTCAACTGAATTGTATTATTGTTACAGTACATGGTTTCTAATACAAACTATTTAAAATTTATTGAGAAGTGCTGTATGCCTAGTATATGGTCAAGTTTTAAAAATCTATCATAGAGCCAGCCCCGATGGTCTAGCGCTTAAAGTTCACCGCTTTGGCAGCCCGCGTTTGGTTCCTGGCCATGGAACCACACCACTCATCTGTCAGTTGCCATGCTGTGGTGGTGGCTCACATAGAACTAGAATGATTTACAACTAGAATATATAACTGTGCACTGGGGCTTTGGGGAGGGGGAAAAAAAATCTATCATATACTCTTGAGAAGCGTGTACTTCTTAATTGTTGGGTAATAAAACAGCAGTAAAACCTATATTACTGATTATTTGTTTTATCATTATTTAGTAGTTCTCTTTATGCATAATAATGCTTTTTGCCTTAAAGTTTGTTTTCTTATATTAATATAACCATACTAGATTTCTTTTGGTTACTAATACTTTCCAGGTCTTTCTTTTTCCTTCCTTCCTTTATGTAACTTCAAACTTTATGTGTCCTTGTATTTTAGGTGAGTTGCTTATAAACAAGTGTTTGGCTGGATCAGTTTTTTAAAAGCAACTTTATTTACATACAATGAAGTACACCTATTTAAAATGTACAATTCCATGAGTTTTGGTAAATATGTACACCTGTGTGACTACAACCACGATCAAGATGAAGAACATTTTAGTTACCCCCGAGTTCCCTTGTGCCCCGCTCCCAGTCAGTTTCTCTTTTCTCACCCCAGCCCCAGGCAAACTGATTTGCCTTTTGACAATATTTATTAGTTTGCTTTTTCTATAGACTTGCATAAAAATCGAATCATTCAGTATGCATTTTTGTGTCTGGTTTCTTTTGCTCAATAAAATATTTTTGAGATTTATCCATGATGTTATGTATATGAGTAGTTTGTTCCTTTTTATTGCTGAAGAATAGTCAGTTGTATGGTTTATACCACAGTTTATCTGTTCACCTCTAGTTAAATATTTGAGTTGTTATTTTGACTTGGTAAAACTGCTGTGAACATTACTGCACAAGTCTTTTTTAGACAAATATTTTCACGTGTGTATGGAATTGCTAGATTTTTAAAAATCCATTTGGACAATCTGCCTTTTAACTGATGAGTTGAGTTGGTCTTATTTATAGTGATTGTTGATACTGATAAATATTGACAAATTGATAAATATTTATTTTTATTCTCTTATTTTGTGCCTTCTGTTTACCTTGCTTTTCTATACTTTTTTCTTTATCTTTTTTCTAACCAAGACACTTTTATGGTAAGGTATCAGTTTGAATGTTACATTGTAGGAGGCATTTCAGGTTTTCTTGCTGGACATACAAGCCCCGAGAGTTATTTTCAAGTTGGCTACAGTCCATCATATGTAGAATTGAATCTTTTAAGTAAGTTGAGAAATGCCCAAATTGCAGAAATCTTTTCTTTCGTGCTTGCTACTAATCCATTTTTCTCTTTCACTGACAACTGCTTACTCTTCAACTCCTCAGTTCCCTACAGGCTGACTCATGTCTCCATTGCAGCTCATTTTCTTGTGATCACTAATGACTTCCTTACCATCAAATCTAATAGAGGTGATTTAATTCTCATCTTAATTGAACTCTAGCAAAGCTAGAAAAGAAAGACTTCTTCTACTGGATTCAGATATACCAGTCTCTTCTAGGTTTTTCCCTCAGCCCTTTGCCAGTTTCTTTTTAGTTTCTCATGTTAGCTCTTCGTTGGCTTGTTCGTTGCCTGATGAATTCTCTCTGATTCTGTCCTTAGCTTTCTTTTATTACTCTGCATTGTAATGGTAGGAGTAGTAAGCCATCTCCATGGCTTCACTGAATACTTGCGGTTTGACACCTTTAAATTCTTTGTCTCTAGCCCCAGTCTCCCTTCTGAGTTTCCATTCTCTGTTTAGGGCTTGCCTGTTGGATATATTCTCTCAGATGATCCACAGGCGTTTCAAGCCCAGTTTGTCCACAATGGAATTTATTATGCTCTCTGTTAACCTCTTCTTCCTATTTTGGTAATGACACCATTAGCTATGCAGTGTCTTAGACTGAAAATCTCTTCTCTCTTTCTCTAACTCACTTTGTTGTCCATTTGCCTACCTAATTCCATTGACTGTGTTTTAGATTCTCATTATTTCACCCTTTAACAACTGAAATGAGTTAATACTTTCCAGTCTATGTCATCCCTTAATTTATCTTTCATATTGATGCAAGAGCTATAATTCTGTTTTAAAAAATATTTTTTTATTTCATTGATCATAAAAATAATCCACGCTGGGGCCGGCCCCGTGGCGTAGTGGTTAAGTGCGGGTGCTCTGCTGCTGGCGACCGGGGTTCGGATCCTGGGCACGCACCAAGGCACCGCTTGTCAAGCCATACTGTGGCAGCGTCCCATATAAAGTGGAGGAGGATGGGCACAGATGTGAGCCCAGGGCCAGTCTTCCTCAGCAAAAAAAGAGGAGGATTGGCCTGGATGTTAGCTCAGGGTTGATCTTTCTCACCAAAAAAAAAAAAAAAAAATCCATACTTATTGTAGAAAATTTTGGAAAATACCAAAAAGTGTAAAGAAAAGCAACTATCTATAATTCTAGCATCCAGACAAATCATTGTTAAATGCTTTGAAGTATTTGCTTTCTGTTTTTTTCTTTCTTTTTTTAAACATGGTTGAAATAATTCTCTATGTTTTATATCTTGTTTTTATTTTTTTTTAATATAAGACTCTTGCTCTACCATTAAAATCTTGTAGGCATAAACGTTTTGTTTTGGAAATAATTTTAGATTTATGGAAGAGTTACAAAGATATTAGAGTTCCTGTGTATCTTTCATCCAACTTTCTCTAATGTTAGGACCTTACTTAACTTTGGAACAATTATCAAAACCAAGAAATTAATATTGATGCAATTCTATTAATTAAACTGGAAACTATTAGAGTTTCATAGATTTTTTCACTAATGTCCTTTTTCTTTCAAGATCCAATTCAGGATCCCACATGGCATTTAGCTGTCACGTCTCTTTAGTTTTCTCCCGTCTGCCACAGTTCTTTAGTCTTTCCTTGTCTTTTATGACTTTGACACTTTTGAAGAGTACTAGTCAGATATTTCGTAAAATATCCCTCAGTTTGGTTTTGTTTATTGTTTTCTCATGGTTAGAGTAAAGTTATGCATTTTGGAAACAATACCATAGAAGTGATGTGACCCTCAGCATGTCATATTAGGGAGTACATGATATCAATATGTCTTATTACTGGTGATGTTAACCTTCATTATTTGATTAAAATAGTGTCTGCCAGGTTTTCAAATGTAAAATTACACCATAAAAATACTATTTCCCCTTGTAATTAATAAATATTTGGGGGGAGATACTTTGAGGCTATGCAAATATGCTGTTTCTTCTTAAACTTTTGCCCATTAAATTTTTCATTCATTGGTGGCTCTTACCTGTATCACTTATTACTTTGGTGTTACAATGGTTATTTTTTCTTTTCTTTTTTTTTTTTCTACATTTAATAATTGAAATTCTTTGTAAGGAAGGGTCACTTCTTCCTCATTTATTTATTTATTAAATTATTTGTATTAATTTGGACTCAAGGATATTTATTCCGTTGGTTATAATCCAATACTATTGTTATTCATTTTATTGCTCATATTTTTCCAGCTTTGACTATTGGGAACTCTTTTGGATTGGCTTCTGTATCTTTTCTTTCTTTCTTTTTAAAACACTTCTGTATTTTCTGACTCCAGAGAGGGTCCAGGCTCATGCTCTGTTTTTCCTGCCCAACCCTAGAATCAACCACTTCTCTAAGGAACCTTAATTCCTTTTACTGAAGAGTGGTATTTAGAATCCAAAATTTGTATGCTCATTTCAATTGGAGTGTTTGTGTTTCTAGGCCCTCTCAGCAGATAAAACTGGGAGATACATGTATGTGTCTTGACCTCTGTATATTAGAATACAAAACCCCCAAACCATGAGTTTTTACTGACACTTCCAACTCTAGTCAGCACCATAGAACTCATTCTAGCATTCCCTTCTTGCTTATTTGTGACTTTTTTCTCTGACAGTGAGAAACCTGGCCTGGCTCTCATTATCTACAACATATTCACTGCAACCTTAGTATATGCATGTGAAGGACTTTAAGAAATTGTTAACTGACACCTTTGTGAAAAACAATTTTATCTTTTCTTATGATGTCTTTGACTAGCTTTGGTATCAGGTTAATGCTGATCTCATAGAATGAGTTAGGAAGTGTTCCCTCCTCTTATTTTCTCGAATAGTTTGAGAAGGATTAGTGTTAATTCTTTAAATGATTAGTGGAATTCACCAGTGAAACTGTTCCTGGGCTTTTCTCTGCAGGGAGGTTTTTGACTGCTGATTCAATTACTTGACTTGTTATAGGTTTGTTCAGCTTTTTCTAATTCTATGTGAGTCAGTTTTGACAGTTTGTGTGTTTCTAGGAGTTTGTTCATTTCATCTGGTTTATCTAATGTGTTGGTGTACAATTGCTCATAGTATTCTCATAATCCTCTTTATTTCTGTAAGGTTGCTAGTAATGTCCTCAGTTTCATTTCTCGTTTTACTAATTTGAGTCTTTCTTTTCTTTTTCTTACTCATTCTAGGTAAAGTTTTGTCGAGTTTTTTGATCTTTGCAAGAACCAACTTTTGGTTTCATTGTTTTTTCTCTAGTGTTTTTCTGGTCTCAATTTTATTTATTTCTACTCTGATCTTGACTGTATCCTTCCTTTTGCTGCCTTGAGTATAGTTTTTTCTTTTTCTAGTTTTTTATAGTATATAGTTAGCTTATTGATTTGATGTTTTTTATTTTTTTTAATGTAGGTGTTTGCAGCTGTAAATTTCTCTCTGAGCACTGCTTTAGTTACATTCTGTACTTTTGGTATGCTGTGTTTTTGTTTTCATTCATCTCTAAGTATTTTGTAATATCTTTTGTGATTTCTTCTTTGATCCATTGGCTATTTAAAAGTGTGTTGTTTAATTTCCACAGATTTGTTAATTTTCCAGTTTTCTTTCTGTTCTTTGTTTCTACTTTTATTCCATTGTGGTTGAAGAAAATACTTTGTATGATTTCAGTCTTCTTAAATTTATTGAGACTTGATTTATGGCCTAACCTATGGTCTATCCTGGAAAATGTTCCATGTGCACTTGAAAAAAATGTGTATTCTGTTGTGTTTTGGGTGTATTGTTCTGTATATGTCGTAGGTATTATTGGTTTATAGTACTGTTCAAATGCTGTATTTCCTTATTGATCTTCTGCCTAGTTCTTTTTTTATCAACATTATTTAAGATGTGGTTTTTTAATTCTGTAATTATTAATGTAGAACTGTATTTTTCTCTTCAGCTTATAAATTTTTGCTTCACGTATTTTGGTACTCTTTTGTTAGACATGTGTATGCTTACAATTGTTACATGTTCTTGATGGATGGACCCATTTATCAATATATAATGTTCTTTGTCTCTTGCAACAATTTTTGACTTAGTCTATTTTGTGTGACATTAGTATAGCTATCTCAGCTCTCTTTGGTACTGTTTGCATCAAATATCTTTTTCCTTCCTTTCACTTTTTTTTCCCCCCACAGTTTTATTTATTTATTTATTTTTTTGTGAGGAAGATCAGCCCTGAGCTAACGTCCATGCTAATCCTCCTCTTTTTGCTGAGGAAGACTGGCTCTGAGCTAACATCTATTGCCAATCCTCCTCCTTTTCTTTTTTTTCCCCCAAAGCCCCAGTAGATAGTTGTATGTCATAGTTGCACAGCCTTCTAGTTGCTGTATGTGGGACGTGGCCTCAGCATGGCCGGAGAAGCGGTGCTTTGGTGCAAGTCTGGGATCCAACCCCGGGCCGCCAGTAGCGGAGCACGTGCACCTAACTGCTAAGCCACGGGGCCGGCCCTCCCTCCTTTTGCTTTTGATCTATTTGTATCTTTGGATCTAAAGTGAATCTCTTGTAGACAGCGTATTATTGGATCTTTCTTTTTATCCATTCTCTCAATCCCTGGCTTTTAATTAGAGAATTTAATCCATTTACATTTTGCTATTTGTTTTCTATATGTTTTGTATCTTTTTTGTTGCTTACTTTCTCTTTTACTTTCCTTTTTTATGTCTGATTTTTTTGTTGTGTACCATTTGACTCCATTCTATTTCCTTTTCTGTACGTTTTTTTAGTTATTTTCTTGGTGGTTATTACTCGGGGGATTACAACTAACCTCTTAAACTTATAACCATCTACATTCAATTCTTTTTATTTGTGGTAGTTATGTTCTGTAAAGTTACATGTATGCTACATGAGTGAATACTGAACGATCACTCTTAAGGGGAATAAAGGATTAGGTTTCTACAATCCTCTTGTCACAACTTTTCATCATCTTATCAATACATAACTAATTTTATGTATGTTTCTGTTTAAAGATACCTTATTTAATATATGTTGTTGATTTGTTAACATTGAACTTATGGCCAACAGCACTGTAACTCACGCCTGAACCAATCTTATATAACACACTTATTTTCCCCATAAGGCACATCACAGCCTTCTTGTACTTAGGAAAACTACAGAGCACTTTAGCACTGTGCTTGGGAGCTGTTTCAAACAGCAACATCACCAACAAAAAGCACAAAAATGCAAAAAATGGGACATTAAATTGACTGCCAAAAGAATACTTGTTTACAGTATGTGAGCTTAAAGAAAAGGCAGAGAAAGCATTGCCTTGTTTGACCTCAGCTGGGAAGGTATGTACCAGGCAACTCAAATCTGTTGCTGCTCTGTGCCTGGCCATTAATAACCCCAAATATACCTCAAGTATTGATTTTGGGATTACAAATAAATTTTAGCAAGCAGGTAATTTTGCAAATATGGGATCAGCAAATAATGAGGACTGACTTCATTTTGAACTAATACCACATTTGGTTGAATAGTATTCAAAAACTTTGCTCATACAAAGCTCCATTCTTCTCCCTTTATGTTGTTGTTGTCACAGATTACAACTTTATACATGTGTGCCCATTAACATAGATTTATGAGTGTTGTTTTATACGTTTGTCTTTTAAATCACTAGGGAAAAAAAGAAGAGTTAGAATCTAAAAATACAATAATACCGACTTTTGTATTTACGTATATAATTACCTTTATGTTGTTCTTTATCTCTTTGTGTGGTTTGAGTCTGTCTAGTGTCCTTTCATTTCTGCCTGAAGGACGGCCTTTAGCATTTCTTATAGGGTAGGTCTACTAGTGATGAACTTCTTCAGTCTTTGTTTATCTGGGAATGTCTTAATATCTCCTTCAGTTTTGAAGAATAGTTTTGCTGGATATAGAATTCTTGGTTGATGTGTTTTTCCTTTTAGCATTTTAAATATGTCATCCCATTGCCTCTAACCTCCATGGTTTCTGCTGAGAAACTGGCTGTTAATCTTATTGAGGATTCCTTTTATACGATGAGTATCTTCTCTCGCTTCTTTCAAGATTTTTTCTTTGTCTTTCAGCAGTTTGATTGTAATGTATCTTGGTGTGGATCTCTTTGAGTTTATCCTACTTGGAGTTCATTAAACTTCTTGGATGTGTAAATTCACATCTTTTATCAAATTTGGGAGGTTTTCAACCATTATTTCTTCAAATATTCTTTCTGCCCCTTTCTGCTTTTCCTTTCCTTCTGGGACTCATTGTACCTGAGTTAGTATTCTTAATGGTGTCTCACAGGTCTCTGAGGCTCTGTCTACTTTTCTTTGCAATTTTTTTTCTTGTTCTTCAGACTGGATAATTGATGTATCTTCAAGTTTACTGATTCTGTCTACTCAAAGCTTGCTCAAATCTGCTGTTGAAACCCTCTACTGAATTTTTCATTTTATTATACTTTTCAGTTCTAGAACTTCTTTTTGGTTCCATTTGTGTCATTTATATCTCTTAATTGATATTCTGTATTTGTTGAGACATTGTGCTCCTGGTTTCCTTCAGCCCTTTGTCAATGGTTTCCTTTAGCTCTTTGAGCATATTTAAGAAGTTGACTTAAAGTCTTTTTCTAGTAAGTCTATTTTGTGCTTCCTTGGGGACAGTTTTTGTTAATTTCTCCTGTGAATGGGCTATACTTTTCTTGTTTCTTTGTATGCTTTGTAATGTTTTATTGGAAAGTGCACATTTTGTTTTTTTTTTATTTATTTTATTTTATTTTTTTAAATCAGATTGTTTGGTTTTTGCAATTGAGTTGTATGAGTTCCTTATATGTAACCCCTTATTAGATAGATGGCTTGGAAATGTTTTCTTCCATCCTGTAGGTTGCCTTTTCTTTTTTTTTTTTAATTTTTTTTATTTATTTATTTATTTATTTATTTATTTATTTATTTATTCCCCCAAAGCCCCAGTAGATAGCTGTACGTCATAGTTGCACATCCTTCTAGTTGCTGTATGTGGGACACGGCCTCAGCATGGCCAAAGAAGTGGTGTGTCGGTGCGCGCCTGGGATCCGAACCCGGACTGCCAGCAGTGGAGCGCGCACACTTAACCGCTAAGCCACGGGGCCGGCCCGGAAACTGCACATTTTGAATATTATAATGTGTTAACTCTCAAAATCAGATTCTTCCCATTCTTCAGGGTTTGTTTGTTTCTTGCTCTGGGTTTTATGTATTTGTTTACTTAGGGAGTTTTCTAAACTGTTTTTGTATAGATTCTATTCTTTGTTGTGTAGTCTGTGAAATCTGTGGTTTAGTGGTCAGCAAATGTGTTGACAGAGATTTCCTTGAGCACATGGAGGCAAGGAAAAAAAAGAGGAAAAAAAAACAACCACTCTCCCAGTCTTTGCAGATTGACTCTGTGTCGGGGCATTTCTTCATAGCTTAGCCAGACCATTTACAACTCTGCCTTTGCCTTCACTTCCTGCTTGTGCTGAGCCTAAAAATTAGATGTAGGTGGAAGTTTAGGGTCTTCTCAGGTCTTTTCTTAGCATCATCCTGTTCTGGGCACGTTTGAGACTCTGTAAATTCTCAGTATATGTAAACGCTTTTCAGTGCTCTGATTCACCAAGAATCTGTCTCCCAGCTTTTCCCCCTAGGCATTCAGCCATATGTTGTTTCCCTGAACTGTAATCTTTTGATGCAGTCATCAGCAGGTTGTTTACTTGTCTGGTGAGATCTGTGTTAGGTTTCTTTTTTCTCTTTCACTTGTATTATAGAGTTTTTTGAACATAAGTAGAATGAATAGTATAATGAACCTCTGTGTACCCTTGTTAACATATGGCCAATCATGTTCCATTTACCTATCCTAGTCCTCACTATTTTGATGCAAATCCCAGCCATCATACTGTTGTATCTGTACATACTTCAATTGACAGATAATATAAAAAATAAGACCTTTTAAAAAATAGTATTACCCATAATACCATCATCTCATATTAAGTTCTTTGACATGTATTCCCTTTTCTAGTTATCCAGGGATATAGTGAAAAGACTGAAAAGTATCTCTTGGGACATCCTGTTAAATCAGAGCGTTCTCAACTAGGGCAAAATTGCTATTTTTCACCCCGTGGGGAAACTTGGGACATTTAACAATGTCTTGAGACATTTTTGATTGTTATAACTGAGGGAGGTGCTACTGGTATCTACTGGGTAGAGGCCAGGGATGCTCTTAGACATCCTATAATACACAGGACAGCCTTCCACAACAAAGAATTATCTAGTCCAAAATATCATTGTGCTGAGGTTGAGAAATCCTGTGTATAATAGTGGTCCAAAGGTACTATATCAGTGAAGGGGATTGCTGGAACATGGCAGCATTGAAATAAAATGACACATCACATCTCTTGAGGAAGAGATCCAAGTTTTTATCTGGTATCACGTTTCTTTTGCCTGAACAATTCCCTTTATCATATCTTGTAATATAGGTTTGCTGGCAAGAAAATCTCTCAGATTTTGTCTGCACAGTTCTTTGTTTCTCTGTTTTTAAAAGATATTTTCACTGGATTGACAAGTTTGTCTGTTTGTTTCCTTTAAGCATTCTTCTCAGGTATCATTATAGTTTCATCTGGCTTAATTGTTTTCTAATAAGATGTCAGATGTAATTTTTATCTTTTTTCTTCTGTAATGTGTCTTTTTTCTCTAACTTAAAAATTTTTTCACTTTCTTTTGTTTTTATCAGTTTGAATATGATATTTTTAGGCTGTTTTTTCTTTTTAAAACATCCTAGTTGTTGTTCTATGAGCTTCTTGGATCTGTGGTTGTTTCTCATTAACTTTGGAAAATTATTGGCCATAATTTTTCTACAATTTCTTCTTCTTTGTTCTCTCTCCTTCCCTTCTGGTATCCCAGTTGTGTGTATTTTGGACTTTTTGATGTTGTCCCACAGCTCTTGGATGCTATGTCCTTCTTTTCACTTAAAAAAATTTTTTTTGTCTTTGTATTTTAGTTGGCTTATTTGCATTGGCCTCTCCAAGTTTTTTCACTCTTTCCTCAGCTGTTTGTAGTCTGCTATTGAGCCTGTCGAAGGCCTATTTTTTCATATTTAGCATTTCTATTTGATTGTGTATTATAATTTCCATCTCTCTGCTGAATTTACCCATTTCGTCTTGTGTGTTGTCCACGTTTTCTATTAGGGCTTTTAATGTAGTAATCATAGTTTTTGAAAATTCCCTTTCAAATAGTTTCAACACTTGTGTCAAGAGTTTGGTTTTGTTGATTGCTTTGTCTATTGGAAATGGTTTTCTTGCTTTTTTGTATGTCTCATAATTTTTTTGTTTAAAGGTGGACATCTCGTTTAGTACATTAGAGACTGAGGTGAATGTTTTTTGTATTTGGAAATCGGCACACCTTTCGTTTCTGCTAGGCCTTTGTTGTTGGTATCTTTTAGGGATACCTTGGGTATAGCATGGGGGCTGGTTTGCTACAGGTTTTTTTCTCAAGTCTGATCCATCATAAGCTTTAGGTCTTCTCATTGCACTGCCTCTCAGGGAGTTTATCACTATGATCTTGCAACTCTGGCAGCAATATTCTACTGTTTGTTGTTACTGGATGCTTGTTAGCTTGGTGGTGGGTGGCTGATGGGGAGGGGTGCACATTTTGTATTGTTCTGATTAAAACCTCAGTCTCAGCCAGAAGATACTTCTCTATCCACCGCTCTCTGCCAGGTGTCATGACTTAAAATAAGTTGGAAAATACAACTATAAATAGCTGAGCTCTTAGAAGGAAACCAACTCTGATTTTGTTATTTTTATGTACTACCTTGTGGTAGATGACTAGCTGAGATCTTATTACAGGGAGTCCTTTAGAACTTTTGCCTCCTTTTCCTAGGCACCACACCAATCCAGTGGGCACTGAATGGCGGTGGAAAATGGACCAGCCTGAAATGATCTTAAAGGAAGCCATCGAAAACCATCAGAGCATGATCAAGCAATTTAAAGGTATTTATCTTCCATCTACAAAGGCATGCTAATAACTTGAATTAAATTGGCAGAGGAATTGCCTCTTTGGCAGGATTTTGTCCCCTCTGGCAAATTTTCATAGAGGGAAGTGAAAACTCTTTAGAAGTATTATATACATTTTGGCCTGTTTAGTTTTTACTGATAACTTTATATCCCATTTCATGGAAGAACTAAAAAACTTAATTCAGAGTTTAGCAATTTATAATATGGTGTACTCAGCCTGTAAGTTTTGCCTGGGAATGTATCGTCATCCTTCCTAAAAACTGTTGCTATTGTTCTATCTTGGTGGGCATAAAGAAGCCTTATGACTGGACTGAAAATTTTAAATCATTGGAAAATTCTTAATATCAGTTATAGTATTGGGAAAGCATTTTTGAATAAATGCCATATAAAAAAGGAGGGATAACGTTAGTAAAATTTCCTCCACATGATTCATTGTGATGTAGTAGAATTCTGCCACTCAGTTTCTGGAATTTCCTGATTTAGTTCTGTCTCATTGTTAAAGGTATTTGACTGGAGATTACTAGTTCTCAAACCTTAGTATCATTTGAAAGGCTTGTTAAAACATAGATTCCTGGTTTCCTTCCACAGAGAATGATTCAGTAAGTCTGAGGTAGGGACCAAGAATGTGCGTTTCTAACGGATTTCCAGGTGATATTCATGTTGTTGAACTGGGGACCACACTTTGAGACCCACTATTGTAGATAGATATGGTGGACTTAGAAAGTGATGGGTTTATAAAGACAGCTGCAGATGATGAACTGAAATTTGTTAGGCTCTCTGTTAAATCTGTATGCTTCTGTCTCCACCTAGCACTTGTAAGTCCTTCTCCCCCACATTCTCCTTTCCTTTCATATACAAAAATAAAGAGAGAATTCCAACCAAGGTTGTTTTGCCATAAGCACTCTTGTGGTGCTAATATCATATATGGGAGTCTTTATAAACCCCAATAATTACCATTTTGAAGATCAGGTGATTCTTTATGCAAAGAAATTTGTTCTGTTAGGTCACTGCTTCTTGAGATTATAGTGCTTCTGGTGTGTGTTTTTTCCAACACCATTAAGGAATTTTCCAGTTTTCAGCAGACACTGACTGGGCGTCCTACAAATTTAAATCAGTTTTGACACTATCTGGAGATAGCATTAGACCCCACAAGTTAAGGGTTCAGTCCTACAAGACTGCCCCCACTTTGGACGCCAATAGCAAGTGCAGGTTATTACCTGTGCTTCTGACTGACTGGCTGTAAACTGGAGGTTCCCACAGCCTCCTCCTCAGATTCAATTAATTCGTTGAGTGGCTCACAGAACTCAGAGAAACATTTACTTATGTTTACCAGTTTTTATAAAGGATATTATAGAGGATACAGATAAATAGCCAGATGAAAAGGTGCACAGGGCAAGGACTGGAAGAGTCCTGAGCCCAGGAGCTTCTGTCCTCATGGAATTGGGGTGCAGTACCCTCCTGGCAAGTGGATACATTCACCAACCTGGAAGCTATAAAAACTCCTGAGCAACAAGATTGTTCAGGAGTTTTTATAAAGATTAATCTGTAGCCCCCTCTTCACCTTCTCATAGGTCCGTGGGTGCAGCTGAAAATTCCAGCCCTCTAATCACTCGGTCTTTCTGGGGACCAGCCCCGTTCTGAGGCTATTTAGAGATTCTACCCTAAATTACCTCATTAGCATAAACTCTGGTATGCTTGAAGGGGCTCCTCATGAATGATAAAAGACACTCAGGAAATCCCAAGGGTTTTAGGAGCTTCGTGCTGGGAACTGTGGACAAAGACCAAATATATTTCTTACTATACCACAGTACTTCCTGTTACCGTTCTTATTACCTATGAAAAATTGAGAAAAGTAGTGCAAATAATGATTCAAGGTTAATAGTAAGTTTTATAAATAGTCAATAATTATACCTTTATTTTATTCTTTATGAATTTTCTAGGAAAAGTTTACCTGTACGTATTTGTGTATGTCTATGTATGTGCTTATTTTTGTACATTTGCAAAGATGCTAATCAATATTTTAATATTTCATCTTGACTTTTAGTCTCAACGTCTTTTTTTTTTGAAAAAATTACTTTCTCTTATTTGGATAAAGCAGTGTCTCTTATCTGTCTTTTGGAAAATTAAATGAAACTGGTGAAGAAGTAGGAAGTTTCCACATCTGGAATTTGATTAGCTTTTCTTAGACTCATTGTTGATTTAGTTAATATTATTGATTGTTGAACTTCAAATAAACCATGTGTCTTTTAAATAAATTTCTAGGCAAAATCTTGTTTTCTTTTGGATAGTCTATTAGTCAGAGTTCTCTAGAGAAACAGTCAACAGGATATTGTTGTGTGTGGAGAGAGAGATTGATAGAGAGAGAGATTGATTTAAGGAGTTGGATCACATGGTTGTGTAACCTTGGCCAGTCAAAAGAAAAGAAAATCTGATAGTGTAGACCAGCTTGGACCAGCAAGCTGAAGATTCAGGGAAGGGTTTCAGCTGGCAGAATTCTTTCTTGCTTGGGGGAGGTCAGCTTTTGTTCTGTTAAGGCCTTCAACTGATTGGATAAGGTTCATCCACATTCTAGAGGACAATCTGCTTTACTTGCTGTCCACTGATTTAAATGTTAATCTCATCCAAAAGACACCTTCACAGAAACATCCAGAATAATATTTGACCAGGTATCTGGGCACCATGGCCCAGCCAAGTTGACACTTAAAATTAACCATCACAGATAGTAATATCAGAAGCAGGCAAATACCAGTAGTTTTATCTTTATATTCTAATACGTTTGTTTTGATTTAGTGCTTAAAGTGCCAATTGGACCCTTAAAAAATGGGCGGTGACTGAGGATGTATGTTTTCTGGACATCTAGGAATCTCCCTGAATGAATTGTGTTCCAGGCAGTTTGTGTGGGGAGGAAGCAGCCCTGAGGAGTAGACATTCATTTTTCCATTCTGAGATGTCCTTGATACAGAATGACAATCTGAGTTTTCATAGTAATATTTCTGACAGGAACATTTTTGCAAATGTACTTTAAATGGAAGTAAGTGATGAATAAATCATGAGGCCGACTTTATTCACGTTAAATAACATGTGTTAGGTGAGCTTAGTGAGCACATATTCTTTGTTGTCTGCCTAGCTTAGTGAGGGGCTTGTTCTGTGCAGAAAGATGATATCTGATTTGGTAACCTTGGGCTTAGTTTAATCAGTAGGCATCTCAGATAGTTTTTCTTCAGGTCCCATGGCATAAAAAACAAAAGAGTTTTAAAATATAGATTGTCTTGTAAGGGGATGATAGATACAGGACCACAGGGAGAAAGAATAGAGCATGTCACGGCCGGCCCCGTGGCATAGTGGTTAAGTTTGGTGCACTCTGCTTCGGTGGTCTAGGGTCACGGGTTCGGATCCCGGGTGTGGACCTATACCACTCGTCAGCCATGAAAAAAGAATAGAGCATGTCTATGGATACGTGAATCCTGAATAGGGGTTAGAATCCTAAGGGGGAGGGAATGATCTCCAGAAGTTCCACAACTGCCATTAATTTCATTCTTAAAAATAGCATTTATAGAGAGCATCTGCTTTGCCCTAGGAATTCCCACAAATGATTCTTTCTTTATACCTTAATTAATTGACTTGACAAAATGTTACCATGTCAGCAAAACATCTATTTAATCAGCAATAAATTTTCTAGAAAGGTTTTCAAATTGGATACTTGTACACCTATACTCTTCAGGGTACCAAAGCAATTTTTCTTTAAAGTAGTGGTAGAAAACAAGTGTATACTTGAAGATGTGATGGGTCATAGACGGGGTCAGCATCTGGGTATAAAGGAACTCTCATTCATTATATTTTCACAAAGTGAGAACTCTCTTAATTTCCAATTTTTGGATTGTGGTAACCATTTGTCAGTGCTTAGTAAATTATTTTGAGTAAATATCATTCTGAGCTTAAATAAGACATTACTTTTTTGAAAATCTGTCTTGTTACTGTAATAATCACAGTAAATCTTGCTGTGAAACTATAGTATTAGAAAAGAAAAAACCTAATTATTAAAGGATGAAATACATAACTTGTAAGAATCTTGAACTCTTCTGGAAAACTGGTGGTGGTCTGCAATACTTAAAAGACAAAAACGTTAATTGTTTTCTTTTTAAAAATGTCTTAACTTTGGCAAAATCATAGAATTTTATTATTTCAGAATATCGGTTGTATTTTCTATCCTCTTGGTTCTCGGCAGAAATTTATCTAAACCGTTCAAATTGTTAGTTGCTTATTTTATTGTAGACATTCAGTAGGCAATGAGATTTTATAACTTCACTCAGTCTTTGTCAGTGATTATAGTCCAAAGTTTTCATTTTTGTGAACCCGAATTTCTCCTGCAATCAGTGAAATCTCTGTGTTCTATCCTTCCTTCATCTCTAGAGAATAGGGTATAAATAAAACAGGTCACCCTCTTTTCTGGATCGTCAGCCTCAGGGTAAAGATGGTGAGGCTAATGCATGCAAGTCACTCCACCTCTTCTGAATGCAGTACCCTCACCTGGGTGCAGCTCCTGCGCGGATTCTACTTTTGAGCTCTAAAGATACAAGAATGTAACTCTAGATCTTATTTCAGCCCCTGGTGGTGAGTCTATTCTCTGTCTTCCCCAGATCTGAACTCCTCAGTAGCGATTGGTTTGGAGAAGTGGCTTATCTCCTGTGATATAGAGTTAGTCACTTACAGATGACCTGCAGGAAACTAGTTCCTCTTTCTCTTCTTGCACACCCGTATTAGAGTCTCCCTGTTAAAGCCCGTGTGAGCCCGAGTGTCCCCTTGTGGCTTAAAAAGCAAAACAAAATAGACCAAAAGGAAAGGTATATTTCTGGTTTCTTTAGTTGGAACTCCTATAGAAAAAATATTTGAACTTGATTAGGTGATATTGAAATAGGTTTATTAGTACTATAGTTTAGGTATATTACAGATTAATTTGATGTTTGGGGGTTTGAATGGTAACTTAATCTCCATTTTAATAATATTGTATCTGTGGGAATATGAATTTCAGGTTTAAACAGAAATGCTTAGGAACAGGACTCCTATAAATTGGAAATTGCAGGTAATTTTCAAAGGTTTGCAGCCATTTTCTTCTTAGTTGTATTCTGGGTATCTCCACTTTAACCTCGCTTTAGAGGCCCGCTCTTTTAACTCATTAATAATTTCCCTTACTCTGGCTTTGTTTCATAGGGTGCATTCCCACCCATCATGAACACTTGCTCTCTCCCATGGGTCTGGTTCAGTCATTTTATGATTTTATTTTTGTGTAGGATGAGACTTGTGGGTATTGTTGCTTATTGCTTCTGAGTTTCCAGCTTTAGCTGAGTGGCCAGCCTTGAACAGATTTTGAAGATATTCTGATTTTTTAAATGCTTCCGTTTTGTGCTTCTATTCTCAATTTGGAGGGCAATCATTGTCTTTTCAGTTATTTCGTCAAATCATTAAACCATCTTTCTTCTCATGACCTTTATTAGCTTTCCCTTTATACCCATGCAAAATTAACTTTATATTCATTACAAGTGGGTCAGAATTTCAGTGCAACTCAGCATCCTTTCAAAATACTGACTCCCCCCCTCTAAATACCACCACAGCAGGGAGAACTAGTTCTCAAAGAGTGGGGCTGAGGTTTCTTTAGCTCAGTTTCCCATCAGTTCAAGTGGGTGAACACTCTTTGTCAGGAACATCCTTGGTGCTGAAGGTACAAAGATGAAACGGACATCGTTTGTTGCTAGTTGTTTTATCTATAGTTTAAGCTAGAAGTGAAGTAATGGAAAAAATAAAGGGTTTCCAACAGATGGTTTTCACAAGGGAAATGTGCTAATGTGCACATCCAAAAGAAACGTGGGACAGGTGGGGAAGTGAGCACCACCTGCTAATTGTTTTCTGAAGCCTATTTTTGAAAACCTCACAGTGGAGGTGGCTGTATCAAAGATATATTATGTATGATGTTCAGCCAGGAAGGGTCCTTAGGAAGATCTTTGGCTAGGAACTGTATTGTGAGAAGAAAGAAGAGAATATTTTGTTTCTGATTGGTCCAATCTTTAGAAATAGGAATACTCATATATGTCAGTTATACCTCAATAAAAAAAAAAAGACATAAGAAAGCATTCAGAATAAAGGTTCATTGTTAACCACCGGCCCCCGCAAAGAAATAAGAATACTCTATGATGAACAATATATCATGTTTATTTCTGTGTTATTTGGCTTATTGCAATGACATTAGGATAAAAGTTCTGGAATCTTAAGTTTCTGCTTTGGCATCTTTCAGTGAGATAAGGTATGCTTCTCAGTTAATCTGATAACTGTAGTGATCATCCAGGGTTAGGAAGATGTTCAGGATAAGAGAAATGTCAGAAAACTTGCTTAAGAAAAAAACAAAAAATCAGAATAACAAAGCAGGTTATAGTTGTGAAAAGGATTGGTTTTAGGGAAACATGAAGAGAACAGATTGTGTGTGTGCGCACACGCGCCACATAGTGGGAGATTATCCCTATAGATTTGCTACTGAAATGTAGTGTCTGCCGTTCCCTGGACTGTCTTCCTGCTCCAGGATTTCTTTCCATTAGAAATTTAGAGGATGTCTTATTTTCTGACACATTTCTGTGAGGACAGTGAAGGAATGCATGAGGTTGAGTCCCGGAGGGCCTTGTTTTGGGGAGGACCACTGTAATAGACTCTGGCAGTGAGCACGAAATAGAAATGTGCTTTTTGAAGGAGAGAACCAAGGTTTTACATAGTCTCAATGCCTTACTTTTGAGAAAATTAGGATAATTTTTAAATCCCAGAATCATTACTTTAAAAGGTTTACCCACAGGGCTTTTTTTGTCTTGGTTTTTGTTTGCTTGTTTTTTTAGTTGTCTAAATGGGCAAGTATGATATTTTTACTTGTCGCTTTCAGAGAAGATGGCAGTTGATCTCTTTGCTTTTAAGTTTTCCTCCTTCCCTGGCTGCTCTTTGGCAGTGTTTGCTGGCTCCTCTTCCTTTCCCCAGATGTATGAGTGTCCTAGGACTGAGTCTTTGGTCCTCTTCTCCATCTACACTTATTGCCTTGGTAAATTATTTGGCCCCTGGGTGGAAATACCATCTGTGCGTTAAAGTATTTATTTCCACCCAGTCCTTTCTCCCAGAATTCAAACTTGAATGTTGGACACACATTCACATTTCTAACAGACATTTCAGACTTCACATGTCTAAAAGTGAACACATGGTCTTCTCCCGCCACCCCCTAGGCCCCAAACCTATTACCTACAAGGCTTTCTTTGTTTCAGTTGATGGCAACTCTTTTGCTCTGGCCAAAAACTGTAGAAATCATTGATACCTCTCTTTCTCTCATATCCTATATCCAATCCGTTAGAAAATTCTGTTAACAATACCTTCAGACTAGATCGAGCTGGTCATCCCTTCCTGCCACCTCCACTGTCACCACCTAGGTTCAAGCTGCCACATTTCTTGCTTACATTATATAATAGCCTCTTGGTAGATTAGCTTCTCTCCTTGCCCCTCTGTTCTCAGTATAGCACCCAATGTGATCCATTTAAAACAAAGTTAGATTAGGCCACCCTTCTCAAAACTGTGCAGTGGCTCCCCATGTTACTCAGATTCTTTGAACAGGTCAGCATGCTCCCACCTTAGGGCCTGTACTCTGCTGTCTATAGCCTGGAGTGCTCTTTCCTTCTTTCTCCTCTCAGCCCACTCCCTCCTGTCTCTCAAGTCAGGTCTCACCTTTTCAGTGGGCCTTTTCCTGACCACCCTATCTCACAGGGCAGTCTGCCTTTTTTTCTTCTTGGGACCCCCAATCTTCTTTACTCTGCTCTACCTTTTTTTCCCATATGCTTATCTCCTTCTCATGTGCTAAAGAAATGCGTATCCTCTGTGGTAGCCTAATAGTAGCCACCTGCAGCCCTTTAAATTTTAATTAGTGAAAGTTAAATAAAATAAAAAAAATTAGGTCCTCAGGTCACACTAGCCACATTTCAAGTGCTCAAGAGTCACATGTGGCAGGTGGCTACTGTATTAGATAACACAGATAGAGAACATTTCCATCATCTCAGAAAATTTTATTGGAGTGCTCTGCTATGGAATTTACTGATTTATTGTGTTTAATGTTTATTCTCTGATAATGCAAGAGTATAAACTTTTCTATTTTATTTACTGATAGAAAACTTACCTTACTGATAGAACAGTGGTTGGCACATAGTAGGTGATCAATAAATATATGTTGACTTGAATGGGATTACCATTCAGTAATAAATAAAATAATAAAAATAATTGAATTTATATTTCAATTCACAAAATAAATAATAATTATTATAATAAAAATATTCGCAGCCAACATTTTCTGAATGCTGCTGTGCTGGGCCTGCACCACACTAGTTATTTCACGTGCTTATTTCCTTGAATTCTTATAATAGCTGTGTGTGCGTCTGTGTCTGTGTGTGTCTGTATGTGTGAAATCCCCGTCTTATAGATCAGGGAATGGCTGTAGAGAGGGTGAGTGGCTTGACGAAGGACACAAACCAGCTTAGCGGTAGAGCCAGAATTTGGACCTGGTGCATCTCACTCCCAGTGGTTTAGGGCCTAGCCAATGCTCAGTTATTCTGCTTTCTGAGTTTTAGGTTAATTTTGCAGCTCAGGTTAAATCTGCCCTTCTACTAATCTGCTCAGAGAGGGATAAATTTAATGATATTTTTTATAAAAAGGAAATTTTATGCTTAATGCTGAGTTGCCTTGGCAACATAGAGTGAGTTAAAGATCAAGTTTTATTTAAAACCTTGATTCACTTGAGTTAAGATCTTAGATTTCTATGACCTAAAAAATTAATCATCTAGAAATACTGACATGAAATACATTCTTAGAAATGCAGTTAGATGTCATAAAAGAAGATATCACCTGCCACTTTGAAATTGTTCTGATTTTAGCCTGTATTATGTTGGTTTGATCTCTTGAGTATTTACTTGCACTTGCTTATCCAAGTAGATTGTGTGTGTGTATGTGTGTGTGTGTAAATTAAAATCACTTCCTGGAAACCAAGGCACAAGCGAGCAGTGAAAGCTAACTTTATTTTCTCCAGGTTTTTTGTTGTTGTTAAGGTGATAGTGACTGAGATTTAATTATTTTAAGAAACCAGGATAAAGGTGATAATAACAAATTCTTAATGAATATTTCTTGTGTGCCATGCACTCTGCTAAAGCCTGTATATGCATTTACATGCATTTCGTCCTAACAACAATTCTTTGAGGTAGGTGCTGTTTACAGTTAAGAGAACTAGGTTTCAGAGATGGCTAATAAGTGACTGAGAAGGAATATGAACACGCTCTTCCCACTCCCAGTCTCCATGAGGAATCTGTATCCTTTAGAGAGAATGTGTTCTTCAAAAAGAACCTAGAGATAATTGGTAGAAATATCTGAAGTAAAGGAGACAGATTTTTATTTGCCTTTTTACACTCTTTCCAGGTCTTTCAAATTCTGTGTTAGATTGAGGGACTTTTTATGAATGTCTTCTGCATTTGAGTCTAGAGCAGTGCTTCTCAACCTATGCTGAACACTAGCATCACATGGGAGCAGTTAAAAAATACTGATGCCTGAGTCTCATCCCCAGATACTGCCATTTACTTGGCTTGGGATACTGCATGGACACTGGGATTTTTAAAAGTTCTTTGGGTAATTCCAGTGTCTGACCAGGAATGAGAACCAATGGTGTGTGTCAGTGGTTCCCAGATTTGTCTGCACATTGGATCATCTGGGGAGCTTCAAAAACTCCTCATGCCTGTGCTCCTTCCCCAGAGTCTGTGATTTAGTTGCTGTCTTCTGCTGCCTGGAGTTTGGAAGCTTTAAGATTCCCAGGTGATTCCAATGTGCAGACACATCTGGGGACCTCTGGTTATGCAGTGGTTTTTGACCTTGGCTGCACATTAGAATCAGCTAAGGAACTTTTAAAGCTCGCATTACCCTGGCTTGCACCCACTCCAATTCAACAGAGTCTTTGGCGGTGGACCTATGCGGCAGTAGTTTTTGATGCTCTCCAGGTGATTCCCAATATGAAGCCAAAGGTGAGAAGTGCAGATTTCTTCTTTTTCTCTCCTATATACTTTTGGACCAGCTACATTTAGTTTCTCAATTCAGAATATGTACATGAGGAAGGAAGGGGGAAATGATTAGTCTGGAGAGGCTTTTTCTTATGTAGATATACTGAGTTCATTTTCTTAGACCAACATGAAAGAATGCAGAGCTAAGCAAATTATGGAAAGTAATATGTTCTGTGTTCCAATAATTAGCTAACAAAGTTAGTTTAGCCTGCTTGTATTGATGTAGTTTAATTACTACTAAAACCCTAAAACCAAGGATGAGATTGCTGATTTTTTGGATTTCGTAACTCTAGTTTTTTTCCCCTTTGGCCTTTGTTTTGTATTATTGGCTGGTATCAAACATGAATTTGCCCTGTAAAATTAAAGAACCATTAAGAAAAATTAAAATTTTTTAATTAAGAAAAATAAAAGTGATATCTTCTGTCTGTGCCTTATTGACCTTGTTCCTGTTCACTGTGTTCTCCAGGAGTTCCGGGTGTCAAGGAAGAACGCTTTGAAGAAGGAATGACAGTAAAGCACTGTGCATTGTCACTTGTAGGAGAGCCCATCATGTACCCAGAAATCAACAGGTTTTTGAAACTACTCCACGAGTATAAAATCTCCAGTTTCCTGGTCACAAATGCACAATTCCCTGCAGAAATCAGGTGAGTGGTCCAGCTTAAGATATGCTGCTTGAATCTGTATTTGACTGAAAAGTAAAACTAGTAGGCATTAATATATTCAAAAAGGTTTTATTGATTACTGACTATGTACAAATATTGGCTTTTGGGGGCAGAGATGGTCCTGCTCTTAAAAATCCATTCTTTTAGCAAAGGTAATATTAGAATATAGAATATAAGAATGTAAGAACATAAGAGTAGAGGCACAAATATGTTGCTGGGGGATTTCAAAAGAGAATGCAGTTTTTTGCTGATGGGAGAAGCAGGGTAAAACTTCTCAGAGAAGGCATTTAATTTGGATCTTAAACTATGGCTGGGATTGGTACTTGGGGAGGTCAGAAACTGTAGTTTTTTAATAAGAACCTCCCAAAAAAGATACAGAGTTAGGGTATTTGTGGTACCATTGTGAAAATATAATTAATCTGAATCACAGAATGTGTGAAAGAGACTGGCAGCTAGAAACCAAGTTGGAAAGGTTGGGAATAGATTGTGGAGGACTTCAAATGCTGTTCTTTAGAAAGATCTTGCTTTCTGCAGAGTAATGTGCTAGCATGGTATAAAATGGGAGAGCCGAAAGTCAGGGAACTGGATAGGAGATTATATGCTTGTTTAGGTAAGAGTTATAAGGATGAAAGTGTGACAGTGAGAATGAGAAGTCTTAAAAAAAACATAATATTGAGGCAAAATAGATAAGCTTGGCATGCTGTTTGTATGACTCTGAGATCCCTGCATAGAAGAGGACTAAAAAAATGACACGGAAAGTTCTAGCCATGTTGATTGCTAGGATTATGGGGCCCTGTAACAGTGGAGGGATCCCATAAAGAAGGAACAGGTTTAGGAGGTAAGATAATGAGGTTGGTTTGGATGACTTAGAGGGAAGGCTCTCCAGATGGAGATGACCATCTCCTGGGGCCTGGAAATGACCTGTTTTTGCATTTTACTTGAACTGTGCACATTTTATAGCACTGAAAACATTAAAGTTTACTTAGTTGTTATTTACCTGTGCTTTCCCCATCAAACTAAGTTCCTTGCCAGTCACCCCTGCATATTTAGCTTCATGCTACTAGTATAGAGCCTGATACACTGTAGGTGCTCTGTAGATGACTGGTGAAGTATTGGGGAAATTCCCACGTAGGAGTAAAAGACAATGATCTTTTTGAATTCAAATTTGTTTTGTAAATACTGGCCAATAAGGTATAACATGAAAAAAGGAGAAAATAATTGTCAAATATAAAAGACACTATAATGTGTAGAAGGAATGATCACACACACATGCACACGCACAGTCATGCACAAAGTTTAAAATTTAGCGTCATAGGAAATCAAAGAGTTGATTAAAATTATTGGCTACCGGGCAATAATATGAAAATCAGGTACATTGTTACAAAGACAGCTAAAATACTGCTTTTTGAAGCTGTATAAAAAGGTAAAGTTAAAAGGGAAAAATTTTTTAAAAAGTCAGTGTGTAAATTTTGTGTAGGGTCACCATTCCTTTTTTTTAACTTTTGTTAGGTTTAAAATCCTTGACTTTTCAGATGGCTCATGAGGGAGAAATTGGGATAGAGTGGAGTTGAGAGATATATATATATACACCACATATATATAAAAAGGGAGTCTATCCTAAATTTAAGGCATATATGCCTAAAAAGAATTGAATCTGGTAGGAGTAGCATGTAAAATGATAACCAGAGAGGATGATTCATTATTTGATCATGCATGGTATTCCTTGTGAATGTCATCATGGATTGAGGAAAATTATTGAGAATTAAATAATATATGTACTTGAAAGTGTCCAGAAAAATGCCTGGTACATAGTGAACATTGGATAGATATTATTGGACCTCTCTTCCCCACTCTTGCTGATGAGCCTTCTCTTGTCAGCAGGAAGACATGATGCAATAAGATATCAGTACTAGTCTTGACTACTGTCAACAAACAAATGGGATACAGTGGCGTATGGTTCCAAATAAGTAATTCTTGATTGACTAAACCAGTCTTTTAGTGTGGGTACTGGCAAATTGAGAGGGAGGCAAAAAGGAAGAAGTAAGGTGGCGGGGATGGAGGAATAGGTTATTAGCAAATTTCTCCCATTTTGAAGACAAGAGTTTAAAAAATAGAAGAGTGTACCCTATGAGAAATTCTTGTTGTGGTTAGTGCCATTGAGTTGATTCTGACTCCTAGCGCCTCGGTGTACAGCAGAGTGGAACCCTGCCCCATCTTTTTGTGCCATCCTCTCACCTTCTGGCGCTATATCAGATAATGTTTCGCTACTATTCACAGGGTTTTCATGGCCAATTTTTTCGGAAGTGGGTGGCCAGGTCCTTCTTCCTAGTCTGTCTTAGTCTGGAAGTTCCACTGAAACCTATCCACCATGGGTGACCCTTCTGGTATTTGAAATACCAGTGGCATAGCTTTCAGCATCACAGAAACAAGCGGCCACCACAGTATGACAGCTGATAGATGGGTGAAGTGATTCCCTGACTGGGAGACGAACCCGGGTCACGGTGGTGAGAGCACTGAATTTTAACCACTAAACCACCAGGGCTGACTCTATGAGAAATATGCAAGAAAGAAGGAATGCTTAGAAAAGGGAAGTTCCTTTTTTGGATTTTTAATGTATTCTTCAAGCTCCCTAATATTCCCTAATATTCAGGGAATTGCACCCCTTTTTTAGTTATGTGCTTTTCTGGGCATAAGAGAGAATATGTAGAAAGTCCACTCTTTAGGTGTGGACTTTAAAGAGTTGACATGTCTTCGTTATCCACCGAAATACCTGTCTAGACATAGAGAAAAAAAAAAGCAAAGCTGAGATTGACAGATTATTGCTAGGATCTAGGAAGAATTTCTGATAATTGAGACCCTGATAGAGACGAATTGAAGAGCATAACCGTTAGGTGTACCTATCTCTGAAGGAGAGCAATCATACGGGCTTAACAATAATGTATGTGTCCAAATGTTAGTGGTCCTAAATATAAGGCAACCCTCCTACTCTCACGTTTCCCCAATGAAAGATGTGAAGAGTTCAGAAAAAATTTAAAAGAAGAGCAATGAAATTTGCTGTAAGACATACTAAGATATGTTATAAAACTCAAGTTTCAAATACTCTGGACTGTAGAGTAGTGAAACAAAATAGTGCTGAGAATGTCCCTACTTTAAACTAATACTTCCATAACTTGAGGCCTCTTTGAGTTGAGCTAAGGGCTCTCTCACTCCCACCCCTGTGGCCCAAGAGAAGATGGAAAGAGAAATACTTCTCTAAGTGCAGATAATATTGTTTTATTTCTGTGAATTAGGAGGAATCTAAATAACAATTATCTCTGGTGTCTTAGTTTCTTTCAGAAAAACAAGGCTATAGATTTACAAATATGGTGCAGAGGTCATGAATTTTGGAAATTACCCCTAATGTTTATGGTGCTAAGTCTATACAGCAGGTCAGCTGAGTCAATTCAGCTGTTAGCTGAAGCTCTTATAACCATTTTATCTCTGAGCATACACTAGGAAGTAATACTAACCCATAGTCTGGTATCTTTTTTTTTTTTTTTTAACAGTTTTATTTATTTATTTATTTTTTTGTGAGGAAAATCAGCCCTGAGCTAACATCCATGCTAATCCTCCTCTTTTTGCTGAGGAAGACCAGCTCTGAGCTAACATCTATTGCCAATCCTCCTCCTTTTTTTTTTCCCCCAAAGCCCCAGTAGATAGTTGTATGTCGTAGTTGCACATTCTTATAGTTGCTGTATGTGGGATGGAGCCTCAGCATGGCTGGAGAAGCAGTGTGTCGGTGTGTGCCCGGGATCCGAACCTGGGCCGCCAGTAGCGGAGCGCATGCACTTAACTGCTAAGCCAAGGGCTGGCCCCGGTCTGGTATCTTTTGAGGAGAATCTTGACTGTCAGTTACCCCTCACTTGACCCACATGCAAGTGTTACATTCAGGTTAGTGGCCTTTTCAGGATACTTAACTTTTCCTTAAGAGGATTTCAGTCTCCCCTCCAGATCCAAAGCATATGACTCTTTGCTGACAGTGCTCCTACCGAGGGGAGTTTTCACAGTGAGTGTCCTCAAGGATTTATGGAAGATAGAAGCAAACAGGTAAATGAGAAAGCTGTTGCATTCTGAGTAGCTTTATGTTTTTGTTTGTCAACACAGAGGCTAATAAAAGTGACAAGAATGCGTAAGACACTTAGTGTTAATAATAGAGCTGGTGTTTGGACAATAAAAGCCCCTTTCTTGAGGAAAACTCCTCTTAGTTCTACCAAAACAAGTGCTTTTATATTGGTATTTTTGATAGGTATATAACTGATATACTGTAGTATGTATCATTTATCTTTTGCTGTAACCACTCACCTTAAAACTGAGTCATTCAAACTAGCAGCCATTTATTTAGCTCATAATTCTGCGGATCAGCTGGCTTTGGTGGTCTCAGTGTTGTTCATGTGTCTAATCAGTTGGTGGATTCACTGGGCTGGCTGGTTTATGATGACCTTGGCTGGGACAACTGGGGCCTCTGTTCATATAGCCTCTTATCCTCCAGCAAGTTTCCTGAACTTCATTAAGTGGTGGCAGGGTTTCAACAAGCAGCAAGAGAGGCAGGCCCCAGTGCACGAGCATCTTTCAAGCCTCTGCTTGTGTCACATTTGCTCATTTCCCATTGGCCAAAGCAAGTCACACTGCCGAGCTTAGAGTCAGTGAGAGGGCACTCAAAGCTACAGGGCAAGGGGACGTGGACATAGGGAGAGGAGGAATATATGGCCGTGTTTGCAGTCTACCATATAGCACAACAGACTGTACTTGTCAAAGAGGATGACATTGAACCACTGGGACTCAGTATTTTTCAGGAACTCAATTGAAAAAAAATTATAGTTATGTGGGATAGCCAGAGGGTTGTTAAGACCAGAGGTATCAAACTGGCAGTTGATGAGAAGCTGGTCTTATTTGTCTTAGACCATGTTTAAAAACTGTTTTTTTGAGCCAACATTTGAAATCCAGAGATTGTACATAAAATCTGGATTCTGACTTTTGACAAAAAGACAGTCTGGGAGAAATTGTCAAGAGCCAAATATGAAGTGCTGTTTTACAACACTAGAACACCTCACTCTTATCTGTTTTTTCACTTACAACACTTCTGACACCAGATGAGTGGATTTTTCCATACCAAGTAATTCTCCAGTTCTCTGTGGACACCAACTGGGTGTCCTACAATTCATTCCTATTTTTTTTTTTTTCAGGTGTACGTCATTGTACTTCTACTTCTGCATAGATTACATCATGTTCACCACCAAAATACTAATTACAACCCATCACCACACACATGTACCGAATTATCCCTTTCACTCTCCTCCCTCCCCCCTTCCCCTCTGGTAACCACCAATCCAATCTCTGTCCCTATGTGTTTGTTTATTGTTGTTATTATCTACTACTTAATGAAGGAAATCATATGGTATTTGACCTTCTCCCTCTGACTTATTTCACTTTGCATTATATCCTCAATGTCCATCCATGTTGTCACAAATGGCTGGATTTCATCGTTTCTTATGGCTGAGTAGTATTCCACTGTGTATGTATACCACAGCTTCTTTATCCATTCGTCCCTTGCTGGGCACTTAGGTTGCTTCCAAGTCTTGGCTATTGTGAATAACGCTGAAATGAACACAGGGGTGCATGTACCTTTGCAAATTGGTGTTTTCAAGTTCTTTGGATAAATACCCAACAGTGGAATAGCTGGATCCTATGGTAGTTCTATCCTTGATTTTTTGAGGAATCTCCATACTGTTTTCCATAGTGGCTGCACCAGTTTGCACTCCTACCAGCAGTGTATGCGAGTTCCCTTCTCTCCACATCCTCTCCAACACATGTTGTTTCCTGTCTTGTTAATTATAGCCATTCTGACGGGCGTGAGGTGATATCTCATTGTAGTTTTGATTTGCATTTCCCTGATAGTTAGTGATTTTGAACATCTTTTCATGTGTCTGTTGGCCATCTGTATATCTTCTTTGGAGAAATGTCTGTTCAGGTCTTTTGCCCATTTTTTAATTGGGTTGGTAGTTTTTTTGTTGTTGAGATGCATGAGTTCTTTATATATTTTGGAGATTAAGCCCTTATCAGAAGTATGGTTTGCAAATATCTTCTCCCAATTGTTAGGTTGTCTTTTCGTTTTGTTGATGGTTTCCTTTGCTGTGCAGAAGCTTTTTAGTTTGATGTAGTCCCATTTGTTTATTTTTTCTATTGTTTCTCTTGCCCGGTCAGATGTGGTGTTTGAAAAGTTGTTGCTAAGACCGATGTGGAAGAGCATACTGCCTATGTTTTTCTTCTAGACGTTTCACAGTTTCAGGTCTTACATTCCAGTCTTTAATCCATTTGGAGTTAATTTGTGTATATGGTGTAAGGTAAGGGTCTACTTTCAGTTTTTTGCGTGTGGCTATCCAGTTTTCCCAACACCATTTGTTGAAGAGACTTTCTTTTCCCCATTGTATGTTCTTGGCTCCTTTGTCAAAGATTAGCTGTCCATAGATGTGTGGGTTTATTTCTGGGCTTTCGATTCTATTCCATTTATCTGTGTGTCTGTTTTTGTGCTAGTACCATGCTGTTTTGGTTACTATAGCTTTGTAGTATATTTTGAAATCAGGGAGTGTGATATCTCCAGCTTTGTTCTTTTTTCTCAGGATTCCTTTAGCTATTCGGGGTCTTTTGTTGTTCCATATAAATTTTAGGATTCTTTGTTCTATTTCTGTGAAAAATGTTGTTGGAACTTTGATAGGGATTGCATTGAATCTATAGATGGCTTTAGGAAGTATGGACATCTTAACTATGTTAATTCTTCCAATCCAAGAGCAGGGAATATCTTTCCATTTCTTTGTGTCTTCTTCAATTTCTTTCAGAAATGTTTTATAGTTTTCGGTGTACAGATCTTTCACCTCTTAGGTTAAGTTTATTCCTAGGTATTTTATTCTTTTTGTTGCAATTGTAAATGGGATGGTATTCTTAATTTCTCTTTCTGCTACTTCGTTGTTAGTGTACAGAAATGCAACTGATTTTTGTATGTTGATTTTGTATCGTGCAACTTTACCATATTCGTTTATTACTTCTAAAAGTTTTCTGGTGGATTCTTTAGGGTTTTCTATATATAAAATCATGTCATCTGCAAATAGTGACAGTTTCTCTTCTTCCTTTCCAATTTGGATCCCTTTTATTTCTTTCTCTTGCCTGATTGCTCTGGCTAGGACTCCAATACTATGTTAAATAGGAGTGGTGAGAGTGGGCATCCTTGTGTGGTTCCTGTTCTTAGAGGGATAGCTTTCAGTTTTTCACCATTGAGGATGATATTAGCTGTGGGTTTCTCATATATAGTCTTTATTATGTTGAGATACTTTCCTTCTATACCCATTTTATTCAGAGTTTTTATCATAAATGGATGCTGTATCTTGTCAAATGCTTTCTCTGCATCTATTGAGATGATCATGTGATTTTTATTCTTCATTTTATTAATGTGGTGTATTATGTTGATTGATTTGCGAATGTTAAACCATCCCTGCATACCTGGAATAAATCCCACTTGATCATGGTGTATAATCTTTTTAATGTATTGTTGTATGCGATTTGCTAGTATTTTGTTGAGGATTTTTGCGTCAATGTTCATCAGTGATATTGGCCTGTAATTTTCTTTTTTTGTGTTGTCCTTGTCTGGTTTTGGTATTAGGGTAATGTCAGCTTCATAGAATGAGTTAGGGAGCTTCCCCCCTGCCTCAATTTTTTGGAAGAGTTTGAGAAGGATAGGTATTAAGTCTTCTTTGAATGTTTGGTAGAATTCACCAGGGAAGCCGTCTGGTCCTGGACTTTTATTTTTGGGGAGGTTTTTGGTTACTGTTTCGATCTCCTTACTGGTGATTGGTCCATTCAAATTCTCTACTTCTTCCTGATCCAGTTTTGGAAGGTTGTATGATTCTAAGAATTTATCCATTTCTTCCAGATTGTCGAATTGGTTGGCATATAGCTTTTCATAGTATTCTCTTATAATCTTTTGTATTTCTGAGGTGTCTGTTGTAACCTCTCCTCTTTCATTTCTGATTTTACTTATTTGTGCCTTCTCTCTTTTTTTCTTGGTGAGTCTAGCTAAAGGTTTGTCAATTCTGTTTATCTTTTCAAAGAACCAGCTCTTGGTTTTATTAATTTTTCCTGTTGTTTTTTTGGTCTCTATTTCATTTATTTCTTCTCTGATTTTTATTATTTCCCTTCTTCTACTGACTTTGGGCTTTGTTTGTTCTTCTTTTTCCAGTTCCTTTAGGTGCATTGTTAGATTGTTTATTCGAGATTTTTCTTGTTTGTTGAGATAGGCCTGTATCGCTATAAACTTCCCTCTTAGAACGGCTTTTGCTGTATCCCATAAATTCTGGCATGTCGTATTTTCATTTTCATTTGTCTCCAGGTATTTTTTGATTTCTTCTTTGATTTCTTCGTTAACCCAGTCATTGTTCAGTAGCATTTTGTTTAATCTCCATGTATTTGTGGCTTTTCTGATTTTCTTCCTATAGTTGATTTCTAGTTTCATACTGTTGTGGTCAGAAAAGATGCTTGGTATGATTTCAGTCTTCTTAAATATATGGAGACTTGTTTTGTGGTCTAATATGTGATCAATCCTGGAGAATGTTCCATGTGCATTTGAAAAGAACATGTATTCTTCTGTTTTTGGATGGAATGCTCTGTATATATCTACTAGGTCCATCTGTTCTAGTGTGTCGTTTAAGGCCAATGTTTCCTTATTGATCTTCTGTTTGGATGATCTATCCGTTGGTGTAAGTGGAGTGTTAAAGTCCCCTACTATTATTGTGTTACTCCCTATTTCTGCTTTTATGTCTGTTAATAATTTCTTTATATATTTAGGTGCACCTACATTGGGTACGTAGATATTTACAAGTGTTATATCCTCTTGTTGGACTGTTCCCTTGATCATTATGTAATGCCCTTCTTTGTCTCTTTTTACAGTTTTTGTTTTAAAGTCTATTTTGTCTGATATGAGTACTGCTACCCCAGTTTTCTTTTCATTGCCATTTGTGTGGAGTATCTTTTTCCATCCCTTCACTTTCAGTTTGTGAGTGTCTTTAGGTCTGAAGTGTGTCTCTTGTATGCAGCATATATATGGGTCTTGTTTTTTTATCCAGTCAGCCACCCTATGGCTTTTAATTGGAACATTTAGTCCATTGACGTTTAAAGTAGCTTATTGATAAGTATGTACTTACTGCCATTTTTTAACTTTTTTTTTTTTCTCAGTGTTTTAGTAGTCCTTCTCTGTTCCTTTCTTCTTCTATACAGAATTGATGGTCTCTTTAGTTTGACCTCTGTCTGAAAGCTCTACTCTTTAACTCCCCTCCTCCCTCCTTTTATGTTTTTGATATCATATCTAACCTCTTTTTTGTGCATTTGTATCCATTACGTTCTAATCATGGAAATAGATAATTTTTCCTATTTGTGGTCTTCTCTTTTCCCCTTAAATCAGTCCCTTTAACATTTCTTGTAGCACTGGTTTCTTGGTGACAAACTCCTTTAATTTTTGCTTATCTGGGAAATTTTTGATCTCTCCCTCCATTTTGAATGATAACCTTGCTGTGTAGAGTATTCTTGGCTGTAAGTTTTTTCCTTTTAGCACTTTAAATATATCGTGCCATTCTCTTTTAGCCTGTAAGGTTTCTGCTGAGAAGTTAGCTGATAGCCTTATGGGGTTTCCTTTGTATGTAACTTGACTTTCTCTTGTGGCTTTTAGGATTCTCTCTTTATCTTTAATTCTGGACATTTTGATTATGATGTGTCTTGGTGTGGGCCTCTTTGGGTTTATCTTGTTTGGGGCTCTCTGTGCTTCCTGCACCTGGATGTCTGTTTCCTTCCTTAGGTTAGGGATGTTTTCATCTATTATTTCTTGAAATAGATTCTCTGCCCCCTTGTCTCGCTCTTCTCCTTCCAGGACACCTATAACACGGATGTTAGTGTGCTTGATGTTGTCCTAGAGGTCCCTTAGACTGTCCTCACTCTTTTTAATTCTTTTCTCTTTTACCTGTTCAGCTTGGGTAATTTCTTCTAGTCTTTCGTCCAGCTCACAGATCCGTTCTTCTGTATCCTCTACTCTGCTTTTGAGTCCCTCTAATGAATTTTTCATTTCCAGTATTGTATTCTTCATTTCTGATTGGTTCTTTTTTATATCTTCCATTTCTTGTTGACATTCTCACTGAGTGCATCCATTCTTCTCCTCACATCAGTGAGCATCCTTAACACTCTTAGTTTGAACTCTCTGTCAGGTAGGTTGCTCATTTCTGTTTCACTTAGTTCCTTTTCTGGGGTTTTGTCCTGTTCCCTTACTTAGAATGTATTCTTTTGCCGCCTCATTTTGCCTCTTTCCCTGTGCTTGTGTCTACGTATTAGGCAGGTCAGCTACGTCTCCTGCTCTTGGATAGGTGACCTTATGTAAGTGATGCCTTAGGAGGCTTCCAGTGTGCTTCCCTCAGTTCTCAGTGTTCCAGGGGTGACCCCTATGTGGGCTACGTGTGTCCTTCTGTTGTGGCCTGTTAGCTCTCCCTGTAGGCGCCCAGGGAGGCCGAGTTATGCTCCTGGCCAGCTGTTGTAATGCTCAGCTTCTTGTAGTTGTTGTGGGCCCTTCAGTCTCTTTATCAGGTGTGGGGAGCCCCAGCACAGTTGGCTGTAAGTTCTAATACCACATTTGTGTTGCAGTATTTCTTTTAAGTGAGTCGGCCCCCAGTGTGGCAGGTTGTTAGGCTCAGGGCCTTACAATTGCTGTAAGCCTCTAGCCTATTAGGTCTCTTGTCAGCTCTCTGAGGATTGCAGCTGGGTGGGGCTGGCCTCAGGCACAGGAGCACCCAATTGTTTCAGGCTTTGGAAGGTGGGGCAAACCTCCTATGTGGGTCTTTTAGAAGCACAAGTCTTCTGCAGCTGACAAGCCGTGCCACCCACAGGTCCACACACACAGTCAACACAGTCCTGCCCCGTTTGAGCGCCCCGACCTCCCGAAGCGGACCCAGTCTCTCCGCGGCGGGAGCCCCACACACTCCGCCACCGCCCCACACTCCCCACCCGCTCCTTGTGCACACCCTGCCCCGCTCAAGTCGTCTCAGTTGCCAGGCTGCAGAGAATCTAGTCACCAATCTATGCAGGCCCACAAGTTGCCTGAGGGCTTGTTGTTGGGTGGGGCCAGTCTCTAGGGTGTGCTGCCTGCCCTGGCTGAGCTGGATTAAATCGGTGCTCTAGCGGGTGGAGCAGACCCTGGGCTAGCAGGCCTCAGGGAGAACTCCAATGGCCTTTGTGTCAGCTCGCTCACACCAGGCCACAACAATGGCCGCCGCCAATGTCCCAGTCCCTGGAGAGGTTTCACCCCTCACCGAGATGCACTCAGGGCCTATTAGGTGAGTCTCTTGTCACCAAAGCACTGTGCACCTTTCTTTCTGGTGATTTTAGGATGCTTTCTGAAACGGGTGAGTTTGTGCATGGGCCCTTTAAGAGCCAGTTTTAGTTTCTTTGTGAATCGGGTTTTCTGGGGGTATTCCCCAATGCTTTAGTAGCAGGCAAAGTCAGATATTATGCCAATCATCTCGATTGTGCTGGGTCCACAAAATGCCCACAGCGGGTGCGCTCCCCCGCTCAGGGCCCTGCGCCTCCAGGGAGGGTGCGTACCTGTGGGCTGCTCCCCGCGGCCGTGAAGCTGGTGGCTTGTGAAGGCGGCGTTTTTCCTCTCCAGAAGGGAGTTTCTGCCTCTTCTACCTCAGTTAGGATTGTCCGTTGTTGCAGGAGTTCCTCTCATCCAGTTTTCAGTTTTGTCTCAGGGGTAATTTTTCCACGAGTAGTTGTAAATTGGCTGTGTCCACGGGAGGAGGTGAGTTCAGAGTCTGCCTACGCCGCCATCTTGACTCCGCCTCCTCAATCCTATTCTGACACTACCTGGAGTTACTACAGACCACACAGGTTAAAGGCTCAGTCCTACAGTACTGCCCCCCACTTCAGACACCAGTCGCAAGTCCCAGCTTGTCATCTGTACTTCTGACCAACCGGCTATAGATGGGACTTCCCATGACCCTGTCCTCGGGTTTGATAATTTAGTAGAACAGCTCACAAAATTCAGGGAAAACAGTTTACTATTACTGGTTTATTATAAAGCATACAGCTCAGGAACAGCCAAATGGAAGAGAGGCATGGGACAAAGTATGTGGAGGGGCAGAGAGCTTCCAAACCCTCTCCAGGCGTGCCACCCTCCCAGCACCTTGATGTTTTCACCAACCCAGAAGCTCTCTGAACCCTGTCATTTAGGAGTTCTTATGGAGGTCTCATTACATAGGCAGGGTTGATTAAATTATTGTCAGTTGGTTGGTGATTGACTCAGTCTCCAGCCCTTCTCCTCTCCCTGGAGTTTGGGGGGTGGGACTGAAAGTTCCAATCCTCTAATCACATTGTTGGTTCTTCTGGCAACCAGCCCCTATCCTGAAGCTATCTAGGGCCCATCAAGAGTCACCTCATTAGTATAAATTCTGGTATGATTGAAAGGGGCTTATTATGAATAACAAAAGACGCTTCTCTCATCTCTGTTACTCAGGATTTAATTCCAAGGGTTTTAGGAGCTCTGTGCCAGGAACTAGGGACAAAGACCAAATATATATTTCTTATTATATCACAGTATCACACCAAGTAATGATTATCTTTTCGATGAAGCCTGTGCTTCTCTGTTTGCCACACTCTTCACCATTTTGTTGTCTCCTCAACCTTTAGGCTGAATGTCATCTGCTACTTTTCAGAGAAATTGCAGTGTTGATCCTCTTATAGCAGAGAAATTTCTGTCATCATTTCTGACAAACGTGAAACAAAGAAAGGTAGACTGAGGGTACGACATCGTCCAAGAAAACGGAAACATATTGCTTTGAGTAAGGAAAGAATACTCTTGTGTGTTTCATATGCGATCTGTATTTTGGTGTCCAGAGAACTTCTTTTTCCTTTAAAAGTGGCTTTCATGACTCACATTATATCCTTGGCTTCTACAGACATGTGAGTTTAAGACCCTTATTGTAGATTCTGTACAATCTATGCTTGCACTCAGCCCTGCAGTCAGGTCCATCACACCTGGATATCATTGCTCCACTAGAGCACTCCATGTCATTTGTTCTTATAAATTGTTCTGTGCTGTGATGCCGAAGACCTATAATAAGCCACCTTGTTAAAAGCAGACCTCTGGAAGTCATCATGTTGTCAGGTAGGAAGTTGTTGAGGGTGACATTCCACAACACTGAACAATTTCTTCTCCCTGAGCACCCTCAGAGAACTAGTTCTTACTTTGTGGACGTTTGAATCCTATAACTGTCTCCCACTTTGTGTGTTAGAAAGTTTAGAGTTGAATGGGTATAGCCCTCTGTAGACTGACTCCCTCTTAGCTTAGTCTTTAGTCCACCTTTACTTTTATTTTATCATATTTTTCTTATCTATTTATTTTATATTATTTTTAGATTTACATTTAAAATCTTACATATTTTCTTTTTTGGTAAATACTGTTAATTCATAGCTCTCTGTCTGGTAGTAGGCTTATCAAAGACAGAGCTGTGTTTCCTACTTAACTATGACAATTAACATTTAACTTCCCAGACCACGCCCCTCACCACCAAATTTGTCCCTTTGTGCATTTACTTTTGAGCACTTTCTTCATTGAAACTGTGTGTGAACTTCATTCTCTTTCTTTTTGCTTTTTCCACCTGTATTTCTGTTATCTTGTTTACTTTGTGTTTTGTTTTCTTTAATTTTTGCTAAGAATTTCACCATGTGTATTAGAGAACCTCTGTAAGATAGCTTTTCACATACTAGGTGCTTAGTAAGTGTTTGAAGAAATGCATGGATTTTAATAAAAATAAAGTTTTCTTGTATTTGTTAGCTCAAAGTGGTTACAGAAAACTGCAACAATGAAATGAAGATTGAGTATAAGAACCATCTGATCCTTTTAGAAGATTTTTTTTCCTCCCAGCCTGTTTTGTTTGTAGTAAATATGTTAAGTTTAAAATATGGTCTTCTCTTATGTCTATAAATTGATGGAACACTTTTCAGAAATATGGATATCTAGATAGGCAGTGCAGGGAGGTGGTGAAGAACTTGGGCTCTGGTCTGGAAGAGATCTGGGTTTGAATCTTCACTGGATCTCCTGCTGTCTTTCTGACACTGGAAAGATAACTTTTCAGTGCATAGTTTCCTCACCTGTAAAATGATTACAATAATAATGACTACCTTATAGTGGCATTGTGAGTATATGAGATAATACATGAAAAACAAAAGTTTCACCTTTGAAAAGGTAGGCTAAGTAATGTTGGTCAAAGTATACTTTAAGGCAAGAACCATTACTTGAGATAAGATGGACTTTTCTTGATAATTAAATATTTAAACCCACCAGGAACATAAGACAATATAATGATTCAAAATTTGTAAACACTCAATAACATAATCTCAGAATTGACAGAACTACAGGGAGAAATAGTAGGTTTTTAACACACTTCTCTCAAACTGATAAAACAAGCAAATCAAAATCAGTAGTAGAAGTGAAGATCTGAACAACTAAATTAACAAATTTAGCCTATGTTACAGAAATAGAACATTGAAACCAGAAACTTTGGAACACAAATTCTTTTTAAGAGCATAGAACTAGCTCACAGAACGATTTACCAAATGGCCATATGCTGGGGATTATAGCAAGTTTCAACAAAGTGTTGAAATCACATAGAGCATGATATCTGAACACAATGGAATTAAACTATGTCAATGTGAAAAGATAACTAGAATATTCCCATATGTTTGTAATTTAAGCAGTGTGCTTCTTATTTGCTTATGGGTCAAAGAAGAAATCACAGTGGGCATAGAAAATATTGTGATGAATGGTGATGAAGATAAAAACAAACCTTGTATGTTGGATATAAGCAGGAATAGCCCAGTACAGACATTCAAAAACCTACTCTTCAATAGAAACAGTGAGAACACTGGCAAAAATTGTCAGAATCAACTTTTTCTTAACCAATGGTATACAACAATCTAAGAAGCATTTATTCTAGAAAAATGGCTGAATCTCAATAAAACAGTAAGCTTTGTGATGTGTTAACATGTCCTATTCCATTCCAACTTCCTCAGCTCTGCAGTAGCCTTAAAAACCAATAGCCTACAGTCGTAGTAAAAACCAGCAACTTGGCAGCCAAAGGAGGGGGCAACAGTGTTGGAACTCCTTCAAAGTCCCATTCTCAGATAATTGTCATTATATGGCTCTCGTGGCGGTTCCCTGGAAACCGTCACTCACAAGAATTGTCTTTATTTGAAGTGACTCAGAATTTGCCCAGTGAAAAAGCCTTTCTCTGAGATGTTTCTCATAAACAGTTATCGGCAGTTGTTTAACTTCACAGCTGCCTGAGGCAGCAATAATAGTTGGGGCAAACAAGAAGCTAAACAAAAAACTTAAAAGGAAAGGCTGGGGAGTGAGATATCCGTAGAGGACTTTGAAAAGCTCCAGCATATTCCTGGGGATCTAGAAGACCGCATGCAGGGGCAGGGCTGTAGGCATGTGGGAAGACTTGACAAGGCCCTATATTCTTACCTCTGGCTGATTTACAGAGTTGCCGCATAGTATTATTTAAAATGTTGAGTTTTCATCAAAAAGTCATGATATAGACAAAGAAACAAGATTATGGCCCATACACAGAAAAGAAAATAGCAAATACAAACTGTCCCTTTCTTGGATTCCACATTTAAGTGAGTTCTGGCTTATCTCACTTAGCTTGATGTCCTCCAAGTTCATCTGTGTTGTTGCAATGGCAGGATTGCCTTCTTTCACATGCCTGAATTATATTCCATTTATAGATATACTACATTTGCTTCATCCATTTATCTGTCAACAGACACTTAGGTTGTTTCCATGCCTTGACTATTGTGAATAATGCTGCAGTGGACATGGGAGTGTAAATACCTCTTCAAGATAGTGATTTCATTTTCTTTGGTTATATATACCCAGAAGCGGGATTGCTGGATCATATGGTAGTTCTATTTTTAATTTTTTGAGGATCCGCCATACTGTTTTCCCTGATTATACCAATTTACATTTCCACCAGTGGCTCACAAGAATTCACTTTTCTCTACATCCTCGTCAGCACTTGCTAGCTCTTAGGTTTTCGAAAATAGCCTTCTAATGGCGGTGAGGTGATATCTCATTGAGGTTTTGATTTGCATTTCCCTGGTGATTAGTGATGTCGAGCACTTCTCATGTACCTATTGGCTGTTTGTATATCTTCTTTAGAAAAATGTCTATTCAGGTCCTTTGCCCATTTTTTAATCAGATTGTATGTTTTTTTGTTATTGAGTTGTATGAGTTCCTTATATATTTTGAATATTAACCTCTTGTCTGATATATGATTTGCAGATATTTTCTCCCATTCTGTAAGTTGCCTTTTCATTTCATTAATCGTTCCTTTTGCTGTGCAGAAGCCTTTCAGTTTGATGTAGTTCCACTTGTTTATTTTTGCTTTTGTTGCTTGTACTTTTGGTGTCATATCCAAAAAATCATTAATGGCCAAGACCAATGTCAAGGAGCTTTTCCCCTATGTTTTCTTCTAGGAGTTTTATAGTTTCAGGTCTTATATTTAAGTCTTTAATCCATTTTGAGTTAATTTTTGTGAGTGTATAAGATAGGGGTCCAATTTCGTTTTTTGCATGTGAATATTCAGTTTTCTTATCACCATTTATTAAGAGATTATTCTTTCCATATTGAGTATTTGTGGCCCCCTTGTCAAATATTAGTTGACCATATATGCATGGGTTTATTTCTGGACTCTTGATTCTGTTCCATTGGTCTGTGGTTTTGCTTTTATGCCAGTACTATATTGTTTTGACTACCATAGCTTTGTAGTATAGTTTGAAATCAGAAAGTGTGATTTCAGCTCCAGCTTTTTTCTTCTTCTCAGAATTGTTGTGGCTATTCAGGGTCTTTTTTGGTTCTATACAAATTTTAGGATTGTTTTTTCTATTTCTGTAAAAAGTGCCATTGGAAGTTTGATAGAGATTGCATTGCATCTGTATATTGCCTTGCGTATTATGGACATTTTAACAATATTAATTCTTTTGATCCATGAACATGGGATATCTTTCCATTTATTTATGTCTTCAATTTCTTTCATCAATGTTGAGAAGTTACTGAAAACAATATAAAAATACACTTTCCAAGGCCCTATCCCTGGAGAGTCATTCAGTCTTGGAAGAGGCCCAAGCGCCAGAGTTTCAGGTACATCTGATGCAGATGGTCCTGACCGCACTTGCAGAAAAACTGCCGGGAGGCTTGAAATACTGCTCTTGGCTTCCTGTGACAAGAGGCCCGGCCTGCACTGCCCACAAACTGGCTGTTCTGTTGGAGGAGAACAGGCGCTGGAGTGACTTCTAGGCTTGAATCTCGTTGCTGACACTGACTCTTTGTGGGTCCTTGACCAAACTACTTAACCTCTTTGAACCTCCGTTTCATCATCTCTAAAATGGGCATAAGTAAGCAACTACCTCATTGTTTTATTATGAGGATTCAATGAACTGAACAAGAAGATAAAGCACACAGCACAATGCGCCAGCACACGATGAGTACCCAGTAAATGGTAAATAGCTTTCTCCTTCTCCTTCATCCTCCTTCTGTCCTCCTCCTAAATTATTTGACCTGGCCTGACAGCCCCACATTTTCTTGAAGATAACAGTATTGGATGTTTGGGCCGCTTCAGTTATTTTTTGTCCAATAGGAGCATCAATCTTACTAAGCCACTTGATTTCTTTTTTTTTTTAATAATTTTATTTATTTATTTTTCCCCCAAAGCCCCAGTAGATAGTTGTATGTCATAGTTGCACATCCTTCTAGTTGCTGAATATGGAATGCAGCCTCAGCATGGCCGGAGAAGCGGTGCGTAGGTGTGCGCCTGGGATCCGAACCTGGGCCACCAGCAGCGGAGTGTGCACACTTAACCGCTAAGCCACGGGGCCGGCCCGCCACTTGATTTCTTACAAGCATAAATCTCTCTCCCTTTTCTAGAGAAAGGGAAAAAGGGAGAGGGATTTTTTTGTTCTATTACAATGCATTTCTATATATGATCATTCTTAACTCAGAGATTTAAAATTAGCAGGATTAAGGGTCATCACAGTAATCATATCAAGATTCATTGGGCATTTTCACTGGGGATTGAGCTTAAGGTTATATATCCCTTTTATTATATTGTCCTTTTTAATTGTTCTCGGCAGCAATGTGGGATTCTCAGACACAGGAATTATTATGATGATTTTAAGGATATAATATTCTCTTGCTTTTTGGGAACTAAAACGATGCTATCTCTGTATAGAGTGGAGATGGGCAAATGACCATGTTGGTAGCATCATTGCCTGTCCTGGGGAATAGAGGCCGGTACCAGGCAGACATAAGGTCCCTTAGGTTCAGAAAATTTCTCCAAGATCCTTTTACTGCTTTTGAGCCCCTTAGGAATGACCTCTATAATTCCTAGGAACTTTTCCTCTTCTCCATTCTTCCTCTGCTCCCTGGCAAGAGATCTATAAACTTCCTTGATTATGGCATCTCAGGCGTTTAGTATTGACAAAAATTCCTTATTGGTACTGTCAGTGTCCAGGGCTTCCTGTTTTGCAAATGATGTAGGTTTGTAAAATAACTATGGCCTTTGGAATTTACTGTTCATAATCTTAAGTAGTTATGGAGGCATAGTGAAAAGGTCAGGCCGGTTCCCATTTTGCATCAGGCAGCTTTATGACAAAGTCCTGTAAGTATCGCAAGATGATAGCCAGCAGTATCCATTAAGACAATCTTTTTATTTTTTGTATAACATAAAGTCCAGTTAAAGTAGTATAGCATTTCTGTTTTTAAAGATGCCCCCAGCAAAAGGGGTGATGAGACAATGCTGCCATTACAGTATGCTGTTGTTTTGCTTTTTCAGTAATTGATATCCTTTGCTCAGTAGTGACACATTACTGAACTTGTAAGGATTCCCTCTGTGTATTAGTATTGGAGAGGGATTAAAGCAGTGAGAGGCTGCCAGTATTTTAATCACTTCTTTCGTAACTTTGGTTGGAGTTTTTCCACTTTTAATAACTTTAGGTTTAGACTCTTCTGATTTTTTAGTATGTTACTAAGCCAGATCATTACAAGCGTTTGTTTGGCCTTCATGCCCTTAAAAGTTCTGTCAGCTAAGGTCAACAATATCAACTAAAAAATAGCTTTACGTGTCTGCCTGTATGGCTGGATAAAAAGAAAAATAGGGTTCCTGTCCTTCAGGGTCTTATACTCAAAGATGGATAAGACTGATTCTGATAGATATAAAAAGCACATAAACCACTTGCATGGTGAATTGTATGGCATGTGAATTATATTTCAGGTTTTAAAAGTGTTTAGACTTTGAAACAAAAAATGCGTAAATAACGTTCCAGGAGTAAATACAAATTGTGGAATAGTTATAGTAAATTAATAGTGAGAGAATTTGGTCAGAGGATTATTAAGGAGGAATTTCTTTCTTCTTTCTAATTCTAAATTCATTGAAGAGAATGAATTATGAGAGCCATTTGAAGGGAGATCAGAGAGGCTTTGGAAAAAGTACAATCTGGGCTTACAACATAACTGGCAAGAAATCTGGTAGATAAGAATGACATTGTGAAATGAGTCAATGAATTTGAGAAAAGTGGAGAATGGTGATATTCATGGGTACTGATTAAGAAGTCAAAGAAAAATAAGAATCTGCAACATACATTTTTCTTCTGGGTTGTGCTCCTTTGTAAGTGCTTTGTTTGCTGCTGTTCTAGCTCTGCATTGCTTAAAGCTCCCTGAATAGGTCATTGTTTGCCCACATAGGGCTTGACTTTAAACCCACTCCTGCTCTTGCAGGCATAGGTGAGGCATTGGTGTGGCTTTGTGCCCTTCAAAGAAGACTTGAGTTTTTGGGGTTTTTTCTTGTTCCGTAGAAAACTTCCATCAGTGAATTGACGATGAGAGAGAGCCCACCAGCACAGACCCCACATGGTTGTGAGATTTCAGCTGTATAAGTCTTGAGTGGCAGAGTTTATGGAGAAACTTTGGTCTGAGAGCCCCCTCTAATTGTGCTGGGTTAATGGTGCCAGACCTAAACCTAGATCTTGTTTTCTTTATTTTCCACTAAAACCTAGTGTTTGAAGAAAGACCAGTTTTAAGTAATTAAATGTTTTCAGTTTGTTAGGGGTGGTGTCCAGTCATTTTTAAAAAGAACCAACTGACACCCCATCTTGTCACATTATTAAAATCATTGCTTCATTCTTCTGGGAGAGGTGGAAGCCTCTAGACCTAGTGAAATGTTTAATGACTACATCTATTACAGATTGTAAGTTTTACGTCATGAAAAGCCTGACATAGGCATAATTTTGTTTTTCTGTTGTTGTTTTTTTTATTTTAAATTACCAAGGAATCTCAAACCAGTTACCCAGCTGTATGTCAGTGTGGATGCTAGCACCAAAGACAGTCTGAAGAAAATCGACCGCCCACTCTTCAAGGATTTCTGGCAAAGATTCCTCGACAGTTTAAAAGCCTTGGCAGCAAAGGTAGGAATTATGACATCTCTAAAAGGAAAAACAGAAAAAAAGAAATAGAGGTGTGGTTTTTTTCTTTTTAAAATAAAAAAAAAAAAGACTAAATAAAATCTTCACCGTTTTTTTAGACTTCCACTTTTATTATTCAATAAATATTTATTGAGTTCTTCTTAAGTTTGTAGCAGTCTGCCTTATATGTAATATTTGCCCTTCATGTATTTAGGGAGAGACATACACGTTCCCAAAGTTAACTAATAACACATGGTAAAGTAGCAGTAGCTAGCAACCCTAGAAGAGGCGCCAGCAAATTGTACATGTTTAAACGTGAAGTTAATTTTCCTGAATTTCTAGAACCAAATTTCCTACCCAATAAGGAACTCAGCCTTAGAATATCCAAATTAAATGTCTTTTCCTGCAAACATTTACCTCTTCTTATGTCTTCTGTTATGGCATACTTACTTTCCTGTTCTTTTAGACCTAAAGTAACCTTCTGGTTCTTCTTTTCCATTAGCCCCATAGCTCAATAGATGGTATTTTCTGTTAGTTCTCTCTCTCTTCTTCTCTTATAGCCATTTCCCCTTTTCCTATTCTCTTTGCTTCTGCCCTGCAGTTCTTCATGCTTTGCCCAAATTTGACTGATATTGAGAATCACTACAGGAGCTTAAATAATTATTTCCTATTCTTAGTGGGATTTGAGAATCTGCATTTTAAACATCCCAGGTGACTTTTGATGTGCAACCAGATATGGGTGTCACTGTCCCGGGAAGCCTTCCTTTCTCTCCGTTGCCCAGCACTTACTTTGGCATTTCTAACCCATCACCATTTGGCCACAGTGGACATTTTTCAGGTTCATTGTTCACGATATTCCCCAGGAATGCTATACTTCCCTGCTTATCTTGGAATTTCTACAAAGGTGCCCAGCACTTCCTCTGAGTCCTTGGTTACCTCCTCAGAGTCTAGACTGTCCTTTCTTTCCATTTCTTTGACTTGTAGAAATTCTGTGCAACCTTCAAGTCTCCACTTCGTTATTACCTCTACCGTGAAGCCTTTTCCAGTTATAAATAACTGCCCCTTTCTCTCTTCCTAAGTTTTATATCTATAAAGTCATGCACCGTATAACTTACGTTTTTGGTCAATGGACCACACATACGACGGTGGTCTCATAAGATTAGTACCATATAGCCTAGGTTTGTAGCAGGCTATACCATCTAGGTTTGTGTAAGTGCACTCTATGATGTTTGCACAATGATGCAATCACCTAACTACCCATTTCTCAGAATGTGTCCCTGTGGCTAAGTGACACATGCCTGTAAATACACTTTATTTCTTCTCTTTTATCCTAGCTTCTCTCTCCCCAGTTGGATTCTTTACACATGTCTGAATTCCACACAATGTCTAGCACAGCACATTTTATGGTATTTGATCAATGTTTTTTAAAAGGATGAATAAATGGAAATTCACCAGAGCTCAGTAGTGGTAAGATGTACCATATACATTTTCTTGACTGTTTGCAGATTAAATCTCCCTCCCTCCTCCTATTTTATGCTTGAGAAGTTAAATCAGTGTCTTTTTTGGTGATTAACGCTGCTGTTTTGTAAGAAATACAAAATAAGCATTACTTTAGTTTCTGATCTGTCTTGGATTATTTATAAAGCTAGCAGCTAGGTGCTTCTTGGGTTCCTAAAATTCTTTGTCTTAGGATTTCACCTTTAGCTGAATCATCTTTACTTGTTGCTGAGGCAGGAGATACATAGCATAAAAGTCAGAATGGATTTAGATGGGAGTAAACAGCAGGAGTTGGCAATATCTGAGGCTGTCTAGGTTGTATTCTGAGTTAGTGTGTGGAAGATGAGAAATAGGCATTAGCAGAATGCCTTAATAGCTTACTTTTTTTCTTTTGGCCAAAATTTTCCACAAAATGAATTCTTATCTTGAAGTTACAAGCCTTTGGATGTCCAATTCAGTTGTAAGTACTCTGGGTTGACTCACTGACAGTAATGCAGTAACTTAAAGTTCTACAGTATTTTCTAACCTGTGAGCTTCTCACGTATAACATGATTATTGTGTGCACGTAACTCTAGTTGAAAGAGTTTCCTTGGGCTGTTTAAACTATCTGCCCGCAGATTAGGGCAGTTGCTTTCTAAGCATTTTGTAGCAGTTAGAGTTTATGTTTCTCATTCTTGTATTGTTTATGTTGTCGTTTAAGAAAGATAAGAAAGATCTGTCACAGGAAGCTGCTCTTAAAATAAAAAGTTTTCTTTAGTTAACTCAAGCTATGTTATTTCCTCTTGAATATCTGTTATTATTGGTGCAGTAGATGCTATCAAGAAAGGTCTGTTTTACTGCTATTTAACACTCAAAAATAAAGCATATATGTTGTAGCTATATCTAGGGTCAAGCATATTATTACTATGATCTGATAACATTTGAGTTTTTAAATGAAAACTTTTAAGTAAAAGTGCTATTTCTGATATTTTAATTAGAATATCCATACTGTTATCTTCTGTTACTTCTTTAGGCTTTCGTATACCGGAGCAAGGAAAGGCATTTGACAAGAGAGAATTTCTTGAACATTATAAACAAAGAATTTTGATTTGTCCCAAGATTTTCAGCGTGTTAATTAGCTAGTGCAACCCAAAGTAGGAGAGGTGGCATATTTTGTTTTTCTGCCCTTGGCAAGTGTAATGTTTACATTTCCAGGTCTTTATCCTTTTTCAAAATGTTCCTTTTCAAATGTGAGGAGAGAAATATATTGGTACTTGAGTATGTGGGGCTAAAAAGCAATTCCATCTAGATAACAGCAAAAAAATGTGTTAGCTTCAATTTCCTTTTGTGATACCTACTTGTCAAGCAATCATTTTTTTAAGAAGGAGAAATCCATCATGTACAAGACAACACTGCCTACCTTTGGCAGGAAACTTTTATCAGCAGTGTGACCAGATGCGTTTCTGCTGGTACGTTATTATGCCAAGTCAAATTTCCGGTAGGAAATTGAAGTAATTAATCCTTTCCATGTTTAAGCAATAATATTGATATTCTTAAAACCTCATTTGAAAAGAAAGACAAAAATAATTCCCTGCATCACACTTTCTTGGCTATCAAAAATGAACATGAGCCCTCTTTGTACAGATGTGAGCATGCTCTGACCTGACATTATTGGAGTAATGTTGTTCTGTTGTTAAGAAGGGCTTATTATACATTAACAAGATAGCTCTGTATCTAATATTCAAATAAAACAGTGTATCCATGTGGCCTGCAATTTGCAGATTGAAAAACAAACAATATTTTATGTTCTTATCTCTGATTATAAAAATATTACGTGCTGATTATAGAAATTTGGGGGAAGTAAAGAGAAATATAAAGAAGCAAGAAAAGAGATTACCTGTAATTCCAGGACCTTGAGACAACTACTACTAACGTTTTGAAGTACTTCTATTTAATCCTTTTTTGAGGAGGTTCTGCTTTTTTACATATATTATTCAGTTTTCCATGTTGCTTTTGTTCTTATTACTATCGGATCATAAGCATTTTTCCATGCTATTAAAATTTCTCTATGATCTTCATGTTACAGACAGCTTAGTGTTTCGTCTTACTCAGTTTCGCGCGTGTTGCCTGGTAGCTAGGTCTAGCAAGATTGTGTCATGTTCCAGCACGCTTCTTCACATAGTGGGGGCCTGACAGTAGGTCAGGTTCCCCGCCCTCAGCACACTTGACAGGGAGCCTCCATGCTTCCACTGCTCCCTAGTTGCAACATGTGTTATTTTGTCACTTTTTAACATTTCTAAAATCAGATGCAGCCAGAGATGGCATGTCATATTTAATTGGTAGTCTTGTTACTTTCATGAACAAAAGACATAACATAATGGTACATAAAATATTGTGTGTCTTACAATCTAGAATATCTTGGAGTCAGTGTAATAATATATCTTCTTCCTTTCCTCCCTTTTAGGGTGAGCTAGTCTCCCCTGCATCGTTCTGACTGGTTCCCCTGCTTATTGACCTATTTTTAAAATTTTTGCCTTCCATCATTGATGCCAGGGTCTATCCTTGAGCCTTAGTCCATCTGGCTGTGGTCTGGGTGTCTGTTTCTTATTTCACCTTGTCTTAGGCTTTGTCTTGCCCTTTACCTTCATCTGACCTTTGTGAACCCTCTCCACAGGCATAGATCTCCTAGGATGTTGATTCCATCCAGCCTGGATTTAATGCCATTTTACTCTCCTCTGCTTGGCTAAAAGGGTATTCTAGTTTTAGCCACTTTTCAAGACTTCTGTGCTTGATCTCTCCAGTAGTGTTATCCAAAGCCAGTGTCTGCAAAATGGTTAGTCCTCTCCAGTCCCAGGAAATTCTCTAGTAAATAGGTTTTCTCCAGTCTGACTTCTGCCTAAGCTTGTTTTAGGGAAAGATGAACATGTTGCATCCTACGTTCATGTTGAGGCACCAGGTAGTGTCTAGCAGATAATTGCTTATATGGCTTGGAGACTCAGAGGAATGTTGGAGTATGAATATGTAGATTCAGAAGTCATCTCTGTAGCAGTAGATTGCAGTTGAAGGCGAGGAAGTGGATGGAATTATTCAAGTGTCTAAAGAGGTTCCAAAGAAGGAACCTTAAGGAACACAAATTTTGAAGCTTTCAAGATGAAAGCATATAGAGAGTGAATCTGGGAAGAATTTGATAAAGGTATTGGTTCAATTTCATGCAAGTGCTGTGTGTTACAAACAATTCAGAGAAACAATGAGGTTCCAGAAGGATGTGAAGGGAAGGTTAAGATATTATGAAAAAGAAACTTGATTTACCAGGTGGTCTCTAATGACTATGTCAAAAAGAAGTAGAATACTGTGTTTTGTGTAGAAGCTGTTGTGTAGTGGGTTGAATGAGAAGGATGGAAGTGGAGAGAGTGAACAATAGATATTAATGTAATGAATATTAACCTTTTGAACCAAGAGCAATAATATTATTTAATGAAGAAATTAAAGGCATTTCCTCTTATCAGATAAAAAAATTACATAAGCATATCTGCTAAAAACCAATTAGAGAATAAATATTACCATAATGAAGGAAATAAGATGACTCATGCACCACCAAAATGCAAAGATAAAAAACACTATTACTGTAATGCTGTATATCTTTCAGAGTTTTAATTCGTGTATATATGCGTGTATTTTACTTGCAAAATGAGATCATATTGTACATATTTTTACAACTATTTTTTATTTAAAATATTATGAACAGCTATGTCAACTTCTGTTTCCATAGATTAATTTTGCCTGTTCTTGAACTTTTAAATTTATTTTTGTTCTGCCTATTTTTGAATTTTATCCAAATGGAACCATTTATTATGTATTCTTTTATGTCTGATTTTTTTTGCTCAGTATCATCTTTTGAGATTCCTCCATGTTGTTATATGTAACAATTTTTGTTCATTTTTATTGCTGTATAGCATACGATTATACAACAGATTATTTAGTGCTTCTACCATTGATGCACATTTGAATTGTTTTATGGTTTTGACTATTACAAATAATTTTTATGGACATTCTTGTATGTGTTTTTGGTGCACATGTATTTGCATTTCTGTTGGGTACATACGTGGACTGGAATTGTTAGATTACAGGGTAAGTATATGTCCCACTCTGGTGGATACTACCAATTTTCCAAAGTAATTGTACCAATTTATACTCCACCAACAGTGTGTGAGCTGGCCAGTTGTTCTACATTTTCATCAACCCTTGTTTGTTTGTTTGTTTTAATTTAGCCATCCTGGTTGTTGTTTAGTGATATTTCACTATAGTTTTAGTTTGCATTTCCCTGGTGAGTACTTTTTATGTTGAGTACCTTTGCAGATGTTTATTGGCCATTTGGATATCATTTTTATGTGAATTGTGTGTTCAAATCTTTTGTTCCTTGTTTGTTTGGATTATTGTTATTTTCTTACTGATTTGTAGACATTCTAAAATATATTCTGGATACAAGTGCTTATCAGATACATGTGCTGAAGATATTTTCTCCCAGTTTGTCTTTGCCTGGTTACTCTTAATAATATCTTTTGATAAACAGAACTTCTTCCTTTTAACAAAGTCTAATTTATCAAATTTTTTAAAGTTTTATGGTTAATGCTTTTCAAGTCCTAATTATGAAATCTTTACCTACCCCAACGTCATGAGGATATTTTCTTGTAGTTTTTTTGTAAAAGCTTTATTTTTTTCTTTCACATTTGAGTCTATGAACCATCTTAAGAGTAATTTTTATATATGGCATAAGATAGCATGTCAGGGTTAATTTTAAATTTTGAAATCCGGTAGTATAAGTCTTCTAGCTTTTTTCTTTAAGATATAGTAATCTTTGTCCTTTGTGAATTCTGCCTTTAGTGACATGCTTAAAAAGTCCTCATCCACCCCCCCTAGGTTATAAAAATATTTATGTGTATTTTCCTATTCTTTCATGGCCTAATTTAAAAAAAATTTAACTCTTTAATCCAATTAGGATACAATTTAGTGTTCATTTTTATTTATTCAGTACCATTTATTGAATGATCCATTTTTTATGCACTGATTTGATAAGCCTCTTTTATTATATACTGAAACGTGTATCTGTACCAGTCCATTCCAAGAAAATGTTGAATGTGTTGATTTTGAACTTTTTTCCATTAACAGTGTGTCATAGACGTCTTTCTACAATAGTAAATACAACACTACAGCACTGTTCTTATTGTCTGGATGATATCTTATTCTAGGGATATAACAATTTAATTTATAGGTCTTGTCTTTGGCGGCGTTCTCTAACTCCCTCGTTCTCCTCCTCTCTAGTCTATATCAGCACCTCTGTGTGAATGTTGCCTTGTGCTTTCTTTGAACACTCCTTCACAGCACTTACCATGGTTGGTTGCTTAGTTGTTTGTCCTTCTTCTTGTGAACTGAGAGGTCCCTGAGAGAAGGCATGGTATACGTTATGTCTTTTTTGGCTCACTGTGGTATTGCCAGCTCTTATCACAGTTATGATACACAATTGCCACATGATAAAATGTTTTGTGAATGAACAAATTGGATTTATCCACTCCTCTCTTGATATATATTTAGTTGTTTCCCAACAATCTGTCTTGTGTAGTAGTTAAGAACTTGGGATTTTGAAATGAGATTACCCGGGTTTGAATCCTGTCTCCTACCACTTCTTGGCTGTGTACTATTGGGGGAGGAACTCAGTTTTCTCATCTGTAAAATGGGGTTAATAACAGTGCCAACCTCGTAAGGTCTAGATAGAAACATCTAAAAACATCATAGGGTACTTGTGTTTATTTTTTTATTTTTATTATTTTTTTTGTGAGGAAGATCAGCCCTGAGCTAACATCCATGCTAATCCTCCTCTTTTTGCTGAGGAAGACTGGCCCTGAGCTAACATCTATTGCTAGTCCTCCTCCTTTTTTCCTCAAAGCCCCAGTAGATAGTTGTATGTCATAGTTGCACATCCTTCTAGTTGCTGTATGTGGCACACGGCCTCAGCATGGCCGGACAAGCGGTGCATCGGTGCGCGCACGGGATCTGACCCCAGGCCACCAGTAGCGGAGCACGTGCACTTAATTGCTAAGCCACGGGGCCGGCCCGGGGTACTTGTGTTTAAATTTTAAAATATAATATCCTCTATCACCAATTTTGTATGTATGATTAAATATTTTGGATATATAAAAAGATATAATAAATAAGATGGTAAATGCCACTGTAACTACCATCTAACTTAAGAAATAAAATATTATAAATTCAGTTGCACTTGCTGTGAGCCTCTTTCCTATCATATTTCCTTTCCATTCCTCTCCTTCAGAGGTAATCAGTATTCTGTATTTGGTGCTTATCATTCCATGCTGTTTTTATACTTCACTCTATATTTACAACTCCATAAACAGCAGAGCTGTTTTCCATATTTTAAATCTGTACATAGTAGTATCATCCTATATGTCTCGTTCTGCAACTTGGTTTTTTTTTTTTGACCATTTAAAAAAAAATTTAACATTTTAACCATTTTTACATGTACAGTTCAGTGGCATTAAATACATTCACATTGTTTTGCAACCATCACCACCATCCATTTCCAGAACTTTTGTATCTTCCCAAACTACATACTGGTTAAATAACTCCCTATTCTCTCCTTCCTGCAACTTAATTTTATTTGTTTAATATTGTATTTGTTAGATTTACTCAAGTCGATACACTTAGTTTTTGAGACATTGTAACTGCTGTGTAGCCTTCCGTCTTATAAATATTCCACAGTGTATATTATTCATTCTCCTATGGTTGGGCATTTGGGTTTTTCTGAAGTTTTCAACTCTGTAATGAACATTATTGCAAGTGTCTCTTTGTGTACATGTGTGGTAATTTCTTTAGAGTTCATACCTAGGAGTGGAAATTGGTGGATTGTAGAATATATACATCTTCAATTTAACTAGATTTTTTCAAAGTACTCAGGAGAGTGGCAATACTTTGGAGACTAGTGTATTAGAGTTTCCATTTTCTATCCTCACAAATACATGGTATTGTCAGCTTTTTAAATTTTGCCAGTCTGATGGATGTGACTTGGTATCTATTCATGGTTTTGTTCTGCATTCCTCTAATTAGTGGGGTGAGCATCTTTTCAAGTTTTGGGCCATTCTTTTAATTACCTTTCTATTACTTGTCCATTTCTCTATTGGTTGGTTGTGGTTTTTATATTTATGTTTTTATTTTTAGGTTTGATTCTTTCTGTCTGTAATGGTCTTTCCCTAAGATTGGTGGGGTTTGTTTTCTCACTTTCTTTAAGACTCCATTCAAATATCAACTTATCAGAGAGACACCCCTGACCATCCCATGGAGAACAGTACCCCTCCTCGGCAGCATCCCTGTCCCTCTTCCCTGCCTGTTTTTTCCATAGCATGTATCACTACCTGACTTTGTGTTTATTGTGTCTCTTCCCCAGCGCCAGTGGAAGCTTGTGAGAGCAGGGACATTGTCTTGTTCACTACTGTATCCTCAGTGCTTACAACAGTACTTTGCCTGTAGTATGTATTTAATAAATATTTATAGAATGAATATAAGAATGCATGTATGCTGGTATTTAGGTTTCCAGAAATGATTACCTCCACCTCAGGCTATTAGAATAAAGAAGTGTTAAAAGAGAATAAAAAGATAGCATTTATCTGAAGAACTTTGTTCGCCTCAGCAGGGTGAATGCGTCCAACTTATCAGAGAATCTAGGGAAAAGCAGAAAAGATTTCTGCTAGGCTAGAAGAAGTTGACGAAGACGCAGGTAACCATTCTTAATTCTGTCAGTCTCCCCTTGGCAACCCCCCCAACCCCCTACAACTGGATGAAAACTCCTCAGAACCATGGAAGTGGAGAGACATATGTTCTATGTCCATGTTTCTTTCTTTTTTTTACTTGAGATATGTTTACATGCCATAAAATTCTCCTAGAATGTACAATTCAGTGATTTTTAGTGTATTCACAAAGTTGTTCAGCCATCACTACTATTTAATTCCAGAACATTTTCATCACCCTAAACAAGTTTCTTTTTGATTTATAATGTTAAAACATTTTTAAAAAAACATCCTTTATAGCTCATGCTTAGTTCTACAACTGTGTTTCTCTGTAAAGTGTGTGCTACCTTCCGGGGAAGCTGCTCCTCCAGGGTCTAAACAATAGTAGTCCCATAAGATTAGTACCATATAGCCTGGGTGTGTAGTAGGCTATACCGTCTAGGTTTGTGTTAAGTACAGTCTACAATTTTCACACAATGATGAATCACCTAACGATGCATTTCTCAGAATGTTCCCCATAGTAAGTGACGTATGACTGTATATAATGTGATGAGGTAAAGATGTTCATGTTAGCAGAAGTCTATGACAACATTACAGTTATATAATTCTGTAATGATCCATTGCCAAGATATTATTAGTACTGGAGGAAGATTTCATCTGATTTGAATAATTTCTTAAATTGAAAATTGCCTTTTGTTTCATATGGGAAGAAAATAGTTTTGGATTTAATCATTACAATAGTGTGTAATTCAAAGTGCTACCTTATGAACTATGAAGACTATGATAGTAGTCTTTGTAATTTGGTGAAATTTAGGTCCGTATACTATATATCAATATAATGTAGTAAATCAGTGGGAAAAACTTAAAATGATTGACTGTCGAAACTAATATATTTTAGTGATTGGAAAAAAGTTGCAAGTTTTCCTATTTTCTTATTTTCCTGAAGATTTTTTGGTTGAGAATTGGTTGGTTCCAGTGAACACCTTCCTCCACCATTTTCTAGAAGGAAAGATGTTAAAACTAGAGGTTATTCTAAGGAAGTCCTCAGAATTCCTACTCTCTTGCAGTTAATGCCTTATTCATTAAATGTTACTGTCTTCTAAGACTAAGACTTTTTCTTCATCCCTTTCTGTGGGAGAATTACAGAATATTCCTAACTTCACTTTATTTAGAATATGTTTGATAGTCCTGCCTAACAGGAAATGGTAAAGAGCTCTTTGCTGGTTCCACTGGGTGAAATGCTCCTAAACCCATATAAAAGGAATTCAAGCTTAGTGGGAGTGGAATGATTCAACAGTATGGTGCCAGTTTAAACAAGGCTTCTGGGAGGCGTTGTTGGGTGACTTAGTGTGCATGGCTGAACATTCCAGCTTCCCCAGGGGATAGATTTGTATGTCTGGAGGTGTGGATTGAGACCCAGCCTTAAAAAAAAAGTCCTTGAGGTGGCCTATAGGAGGAATCCATGAAGTCCCCCTGCATTAGGCATCCTGTCAGAAGGGCCTGTATTTTCATCACTGTGGTGCTTAGTAAGTGCTTCCCTAAAGAGGCATCACAGCCACTGCTGAAAACGACCTTATCTTGGCAGCAGAGAGAGGCCCCCACTCTCGCTCCATGCACTTCTTCCTCGTGATCTCAGGGTACTGAGAAATAAGTTTAGACCAAGAAACCTGGGAGATGGCTGCTGGTCTGGAATGGACCTTGCGTTCTTGTTAAATGGTTGAAGTGGCTTTCTGAGAAAGGCGCTGGGCAGCTACCTTGTTGTGGCCGAGGGATTGCTTTGGAGTTCAGCCTAGCCGGGACAGCCTCTGTACTGCCACCCTGTTCCCTGGAGCCTTGGCTTTCATGAGGCTTGGTTCCAGAGCTTGTGTAGCCACTTCTAAACCTAAGCAGGAGATAAATAAAATCCTGTGTGATCTTCTGGGCCAAGATATCACCATTGCTTGTTAATACCCTTCTGTATTTACTTCTGGATTCTGCAAGCCTCCTGGTTTGGGCTGCCCTCGAGCAGCTATGGCTCCTTACTTCATATGAACCCTAGGAAATGTGCAGTATTTAGCCAAGGCATCCATATGGTGCCAAACAGAGAATGTGGGGTATTGAACTGGTAGCCCTCCTGGGCAGTCAAGGACATCAGTGGTTTCTGAGACTCTCTGGGTACTGCTGGCAGGTCATCCTACATTCATCCACATTGAACACACTGAAAGGGCTTTGTCTTAGTCTCCAGCTATCGATCTCAGTTGAAAGTGATCAGGGAATTCTGACAAGGATAGATTGCATACAGTTGTCCTTAACCAAAATCAAAAGCCATGAGGGTACATAAATGGGGAAGCAAGGGCAGGGTACTTCTCAACCAGATCAGTCACTACGTCCTGGTGGGCATGATCTACACTTAGGTAGCTCTGTTTGGATGTACTCCACTGCATGCAGGCTTGGCTCTAACTCTGGTGATCTTGTACCTGGCAGAGTGCTCTCCAGTGGGCCATGTTCAAGGTGGGGAAAGATGGAAGAGGTTATTAGGAATAAGTGATAGTTGGATGCTCTTGTTATAATAAACTCCTTTGCTCTTGAGATCCGATCCTGATTATCAACATTGCTAATACTAGGAGGACAATGAGGTAGATCCACACATGGCCTACAGCACTCTTTTTGTGTGTGTGTGAGGAAGCTCAGCCATGAGCTAACATCCATGCCAATCCTCCTCTTTTTTCGCTGAGGAAGACTGGCCCTGGGCTAACATCCGTGCCCATCTTCCTCCACTGTGTATGGGACGCTGCCACAGCATGGCTTGACAAGCGGTGCATCGGTGCGCGCCCAGGATGTGAACCCGGGCCGCCAGCAGCGGAGCACGCACACTTAACCGCTACGCCACGGGGCCAGCGCCCTATAGCACTCTTTTGACAGCATTGTGACTGAGGAGCCCGCACTCTGGATCCACACTGCCTGTGTTTGAGAACTGGCTCTCCCTCTCAGAGCTTTGTGATCTTAGGCAGCATCCCTGTGCTTCAATTCCTCATCTGTAAGATGGGGACAATAGAGCACCTACGTTATAGGGTTGTTGTGAGGATTAAGTGAGTTGTTATGGAAAGTGCTTACTGGAATGGCCTGTAACAGAGTAAGATTTAATAAATAACTTATTTATAACTCTCCAAAATGGCTTAAGGAAAATTTATAATCTATATTTCATGTTGAGGACTTTATGTCCTGAATTTTAAAAATACGTATTCTGTTAAATAAAAAATTATTCAGTGAAAACACTGACTTGAATTTATATCTATTTTGGATATGTGCATTTTAAAGGATTCTGAGTTTACCTGGTCTCTCTGCTTTGAATGTTTATTCTCAAGACGAGAAATAACCTTTTTTTTTTTTTCTTTTACACTGTAACTCTTTTTAGGCAGGAGAAATTCAGTGCATGAGGGAGATTCTGAAGAGTTTTCATACAAATATCTGCAGTACTTAATCTTCCCTGTTGTCTTATTATTTCTGTGTGTAGTTATCTGTGGATCTTTTCTGTTTTTTTTTTTTTTTTTTTGGTGAGGAAGACTGGCCCTGGGCTAACATCTGTGCCCATCCTTCCTCTGCTTGATATGGGACGCCGCCACAGCATGGCTTGATAAACGGTGCGTAGGTCTGTGCCTGAGATCTGAACCTGCGAACCCCTGGCTGCCAGAGCAGAGCACGTGATCTTAACCGCTGCGCCACCAGGCCGGCCGCAGAGTGTTACTTGTTTTTAAAAAGGATAACCAACAGAAGCGGCCCCAAGAAGATAATTTTTCTAGGGAAAAGAATTGTAAATACCATTTTATATTCTTCTTCTTTCTGGTATTAACAGTCATTACTGAAGCTTGTGTAAAGCAGAGAAGGTTTTAAAAAGCCTGTAGCAGAGAGCAGAAATATGATGTGAGTCAGATCGAGGAGGGTTGTAGAAAGTAGGGCATGTTAATTGTCTCATGTACAAACATTTTCATCTTGAGCTCTTATTTCTTCAACATTACATATGTTTTTCCTAAATATTCTAATCAACACATAAGATAATTTCCCAAGACTTACACTAGTTATTGGTCATCTTAAACATGTTATTTGATCACCATTTGGTGCAATGTTTACTGAGAAACATTGACTTTTCTTTCATACTTCATCTAGTTTTGTTTGTTTGTTTGTTTGCCCTTTAGAAGCTTTCAGGCAGTGATTGTTCTTGCAGTTAGTGTTTAGAGAAAGTATTTGACTGGAACCCCATGGGGATCTTTCCAGCTCTCAGAAAGTGAGCGTAGCGGAGGTATCTGACTCCACGCCGGCGCCATACCAGCTACGTGACTTTGGCTAAACTACTGAACTCCCGTAAAGCCTTTGCTTCCTCACCAGTTAAGTGGGGTTAAGAGTAGATCCTAACATGTCAGATTATGTTTAGGGCTTAAATGATATAACACATGTATAACTCTTAGTACATTGGTTGGCACATGGGCTCAATAATGTTAGTGCTGTTATTAATAAAATGAGTTCAGACTTAAATAGTGATCATTTGCCTCTTAGAATAATTTTTGGTTACAAATGATTCTCAACATTTTGAAGACTTTGTTCTTGCTGTATTCATTTCAGCCAACTCTTACTTCGTGCTTATTATGTTTCAAGTCCTGCGCTACGCTCGGGGATGTAATTACAACTGGGATGTGCTTAATGCCCTAGAGGAATTGCAGTCTTCTTGGGACAAATAGACAATTTCAGATGAGGTGACAAGTGCTGGGGTAGGAGTATGCACAAGGGCTACAAGAGCATAAAGAGACTCTGGGATCAGAGGAGGCTGCCTGCAAGAGATGACAGCTGAACTGACTTAACAGTCAATTATCACTTAATGCGTGATCCATTCACCTGGTATAAACTGTAAATGTCACAGAATGATATGGAGTTAAAGTAAGCTTCCCTCCAGCCCTAGTCTCCCAGCCGCCCAGTGCTCCTTGAGAGCCACTGCTGATTACTAAGGTGCATTCCCAGTGGGGAATAAGAGCAGAGCTTGGAAACGTGACAGCACGAGTGGCCTGTTAGTTTGGTTCTACTGGAATCCCAGGGCAAGGGGCTGGCGTGGGTGAGGAATGGAATGACACAAGTGTTGGGAAGGAGGTTCCTCAACTGTGGTAAAAAACAGATCCATACTACTCATAAAATGAGAAATGGTCTTAAAAATCTAACTATCCACAGGTTAATAGTGCCTCCCACAACACAGAGTTTTTAAAAATCTGTTAAAATAATTCTGTGGTTCTTAAAACACTCAATTAGTCATTTGAAGCTGAAAAAGCATTTTTTAATGTATATACTAATTAGATACTTTTTGTGTGTGTGTGAGGAAGATCAACCCTGAGCTAACATCCATGCCAATCCTCCTCTTTTTGCTGAGGAAGACCGGCTCTGAGCTAACATCTATTGCCAATCTTCCTCCTTTTTTCCCCTTTTCCCCCCCCAAAGCCCCAGTAGATAGTTGTATGTCATAGTTGCACATCCTTCTAGTTGCTGTATGAGGGACGCAGCCTCAGCATGGCTGGAGAAGCGGTGCGTCAGTGCATGCCCGGGATCTGAACCCAGGTCGCCAGCAGCGGAGCGTATGCACTTAACCGCTAAGCTACGGGGCCAGCCCCTCTAATTAGATATTTTTTGGCTTAAAACTATGTTGAACAAAAATATTTGTAATAGCTGTATAATTGTGGGGTCATGGGTGATATTTTAACATGTTTTTCAGTTTTCATTAAAAATAAAATCTATAACATTAGAGAAGAACATTTATATTTTATCTTTAAGGTTTGCTGTAATGTTATTTAGTTCATTAATGTAGGAGTAGATAATTTATTCAGCAGAAATTTCTAGAAGTTGATGGTCTAAACAACCAAATACACAGAGTAGTATCTGTTTTGGGTGGGTGACTTTTAGGGCCAAAGCTTTTTTCCATTTGAGAAAGTGTCTTTTACATGAAGCTTGCTGTATATTAAGGTCAGCCCTGAGTAGATTGTGGCTTGAATAATACTGAATAATAGTGACACATTACAGCTCAAAAAATGAGAAATGGTTTTAAAGATCTAGCTATCCACAAGTTAATAGGGTTTTCTCTACTCTTCAACCTTCAGTTCATATATCATCAGATTGTCTGAAGGATATCGGAAAAGACATCTCTTCCAAATACAGGCATACCCTACAGACCATCTCCCCGTAGGCTATTGGTTTCCCAGTAGAACACCTTTTTGTTTTTGTTTCTGTTTTGCTGAGGAAGATTAGCCCTGAGCTAACATCTGTGGCAGTCTTCCTCTGTTTTTATATGTGGTTTGCCACCACAGCATGGCTGACGAGTGGTGTAGGTCCGTGCCCAGGATCTGAATCCATGAACAGCGCCACTGAAGCAGAGTGCGCCGAACTTAACCATTAGGCTATGGGGCCGGCCCCCCTGTTTTTTTAATATCCAAACTTCATTTAACAGAGAAGCCTTTCAATACAATGTTTCCAATTGATATTTACAAGGGCAAAATTTATATTTATTTTCCAAAACTTAATACAGAATTCAAAACAAAACAATATGCAAGAAAGGTCTTGAATGACATTCCAAATACAATCATCAGAGTCAGGTGTAGATGCTTTGAGAAGCTCACCCAGTGTCGTCCGAGGGGGATTTGCTTCTTGATGGTGCCAGCACTGAGAAGGGCCACTGTCCTTGACTTAGCAGCTGCTGTTAACCTTGTTGTTTGTTTGTTTTTAGTTGTTAAATCAGGAAGTAGTGTTTTACATATTTTACAGACTAACACAATAGTTGTTACATTTAGGGGCATTTTACCCTGTTTTAGTTTCATTTTAAGAAAGTCTTTGGAGGTTTTCAGTTGATGTGTAACACATTTTAATTTTTCTCATTTAAATAATGGGAAATACGCTTCACTTAGCATTTTTATGCATAATGTTAGATTTCAGGAACAGATTACTGCTCTTAACTGGAAGATGCCTGTGTTACTATTGTTTCATCATTTCTATTAACCAGTGATATGATGGCTCTTGAAATGTATTGGCTATGTGTTTCCTGTGGTTATTTTTTCTGGATGTCTTTCTTCTGCCTGCTAATATTTTAAGTTGCATTTTTCAAATTTATAGTATTTAGGGAAGCACTGCTTATATTCTCTTGCATTATCTTTTTAGTTCTTATTTAGACATAATCTTGAGCTTTGGGTATGTAGTTGTAATCATACTATATGTGTAACTTTATCTCCTTTTTTTTTTTAAATTTTTTGTTTATTGCAGTAACACTGGTTTTTAACATTGTATAAATTTCAGGTGTACATCATTATACTTCTATTTCTGCATAGATTACATCATGTTCACCACCCAAATACTAATTACAGCCCATCACCATACACATGTGCCAAATTATCCCTTTCACCCTCCTTCCTCCCCTCTTCCCCTCTGGTAACCACCAATCCAATCTCTGTCCCTATGTGTTTGTTTATTGTTGTTATTATCTACTACTTAATGAAGGAAATCATACGGTATTTGACCTTCTCCCTCTGACTTATTTCACTTTGCATAATACCCTCAATGTCCATCCATGTTGTCACAAATGGCTGGATTTCATCGGTTCTTATGGCTGAGTAGTATTCCATTGAGTATATATACCACATCTTCTTTATCCATTCGTCCCTTGATGGGCACTTAGGTTGCTTCCAAGTCTTGGCTATTGTGAATAACGCTGCAGTGAACACAGGGGTGCATGTATCTTTATGCATTGCTGTTTTCAAGTTCTTTGGATAAATACCCAACAGTGGAATAGCTGGATCCTATGGTAGTTCTATCCTTGATTTTTTGAGGAATCTCCATACTGTTTTCCATAGTGGCTGCACCAGTTTGCACTCCCACCAGCAGTGTATGAGAGTTCCCTTCTCTCCACATCCTCTCCAACACATGTTGTTTCCTGTCTTGTTAATTATAGCCATTCTGACAGGCGTGAGGTGATATCTCATTGTAGTTTTGATTTGCATTTCCCTGATAGTTAATGATTTTGAACATCTTTTCATGTGTCTATTGGCCATCTGTATATCTTCTTTGGAGAAATGTCTGTTCAGGTCTTTTGCCCATTTTTTGATTGGGTTGTTAGTTTTTTGTTGTTGAGATGCATCAGTTCTTTGTATATTTTGGAGATTAAGCCCTTATCAGAAGTATGGTTTGCAAATATCTTCTCCCAATTGTTAGGTTGTCTTTTCGTTTTGTTGATGGTTTCCTTTGCTGTGCAGAAGCTTTTTAGTTTGATGTAGCCCCATTTGTTTATTTTTTCTATTGTTTCTTTTGCCCGGTCAGACATGGTGCTTGAAAATATGTTGCTAAGACCGATGTCGAAGAGTGTACTGCCTATGTTTTCTTCTAGAAGTTTCATAGTTTCAGGTCTTATGTTGAAGTCTTTAATCCATTTGGAGTTAATTTTTGTGTATGGTGTAAGGTAAGGGTCTACTTTCATTTTTTTGCATGTGGCTATCCAGTTTTCCCAACACCATTGGTTGAAGAGACTTTCTTTTCTCCATTGTATGTTCTTGGCTCCTTTGTCAAAGATTAGCTGTCGATAGATGTGTGGGTTCATTTCTGGGCTTTCGATTCTATTCCATTGATCTGTGTGTCTGTTTTTGTGCTAGTACCATGCTGTTTTGGTTACTATAGCTTTGTAGTATATTTTGAAATCAGGGAGTGTGATACCTCCAGCTTTGTTCTTTTTTCTCAGGATTCCTTTACTTATTCAGGGTCTTTTGTTGTTCCAAATAAATTTTAGGATTTTTTGTTCTATTTCTGTGAAAAATGTTGTTGGAACTTTGATAGGGATTGCATTGAATCTATAGATAGCTTTAGGAAGTATGGACATCTTAACTATGTTAATTCTTCTAATCCAAGAGCATGGAATATCTTTCCATTTCTTTGTGTCTTCAATTTCTTTCAGCAATGTTTTATAGTTTTCCATGTACAGCTCTTTCACCTCTTTGGTTAAGTTTATTCCTAGGTATTTTATTCTTTTTGTTGCAATTGTAAATGGGATGGTATTCTTAATTTCTCTTTCTCCTACTTTATTGTTGTTGTATAGAAATGCAACTGATTTTTGTATGTTGATTTTGTATCGTGCAACTTTACCATATTCGTTTATTACTTCTAAAAGTTTTCTGGTGGATTCTTTAGGGTTTTCTATATATAAAATCATGTCATCTGCAAATAGTGACAGTTTCACTTCTTCCTTTCCAATTTGGATCCCTTTTATTTCTTTCTTTTGCCTGATTGCTCTGGCTAGGACTCCAATACTATGTTAAATAGGAGTGGTGAGAGTGGGCATCCTTGTGTGGTTCCTGTTCTTAGAGGGATAGCTTTCAGTTTTTCACCATTGAGGATGATATTAGCTGTGGGTTTCTCATATATGGTCTTTATTATGTTGAGGTACTTTCCTTCTATACCCATTTTATTCAGAGTTTTTATCATAAATGGATGCTGTATCTTGTCAAATGCTTTCTCTGCATCTATTGAGATGATCATGTGATTTTTATTCTTCATTTTATTAATGTGGTGTATCACGTTGATTGATTTGCGAATGTTAAACCATCCCTGGAATAAATCCCACTTGATCATGGTGTATAATCTTTTTAACGTATTGTTGTATGCGATTTGCTAGTATTTTGTTGAGGATTTTTGCATCGATGTTCATCAGTGATATTGGCCTGTAATTTTCTTTTTTTGTGCTGTCCTTGTCTGGTTTTGGTATCAGGGTAATGTCGGCTTCATAGAATGAGTTAGGGAGCTTCCCCCCCTCCTCAATTTTTTGGTAGAGTTTGAGAAAGATAGATATTAAGTCTTCTTTGAATGTTTGGTAGAATTCACCAGGGAAGCCGTCTGGTCCTGGACTTTTATTTTTGGGGAGGTTTTTAATTACTGTTTCGATCTCCTTACTGGTGATTGGTCCATTCAAATTCTCTACTTCTTCCTGATCCAGTTTTGGAAGGTTGTATGATTCTAAAAATTTATCCATTTCTTTCAGATTGTCGAATTGGTTGGCATATAGCTTTTCATAGTATTCTCTTATAATCTTTTGTATTTCTGAGGTGTTTGTTGTAATTTCTCCTCTTTCATTTCTGATTTTACTTATTTGTGCCTTCTCTCTTTTTTTCTTTGTGAGTCTAGCTAAAGGTTTGTCAATTTTGTTTATCTTTTCAAAGAACCAGCTCTTGGTTTTATTAATTTTTTCTATTGTTTTTTGGTCTCTATTTCATTTATTTCTGCTCTGATTTTTATTATTTCCCTTCTTCTACTGATTTTGGGCTTGGTTTGTTCTTCTTTTTCCAGTTCCTATAGGTGCATTGTTAGATTATTTGAGGTTTTTCTTGTTTGTTGAGATAGGCCTGTATTGCTATAAACTTCCCTCTTAGAACCGCTTTTGCTGTATCCCATAAATTCTGGCATGTCATATTTTCATTTTCATTTGTCTCCAGGTATTTTTTGATTTCTTTTTTGATTTCTTCGTTGACCCAGTCGTTGTTCAGTAGCATTTTGTTTAATCTCCACGTATTTGTGGCTTTTCTGATTTTCTTCCTATAGTTGATTTCTAGTTTCATACCGTTGTTTTCAGAAAAGATGCTTGGTATGATTTCAATCTTCTTAAATTTATGGAGACTTGTTTTGTGGCCTAATATGCGATCAGTCCTGGAGAATGTTCCATGTGCATTTGAAAAGAACGTGTATTCTTCAGTTTTTGGATGGAATGCTCTGTATATATCTGCTAGGTCCATCTGTTCTAGTGTATCATTTAAGGCCAATGTTTCCTTATTAATATTCTGTTTGGATGATCTATCCGTTGGTGTAAGTGGAGTCTTAAAGTCCCCTACTATTATTGTGTTACTGTCTATTTCTGTTTTTCTATCTGTTAATAATTTCTTTATATATTTAGGTGCACCTACATTGGGTGCGTAGATATTTACAAGTGTTATATCCTCTTCTTGGATTGTTCCCTTGATCTTTATGTAATTCCCTTCTTTGTCTCTTTTTACAGTTTTTGTTTTAAAGTCTATTTTGTCTGATATGGGTACTACTACCCCACCTTTCTTTTCATTGCCATTTGCATGGAGTATCTTTTTCCATCCCTTCACTTTCAGTTTGTGAGTGTCTTTAGGTCTGAAGTATGTCTCTTGTATGCAGCATATATATGGGTCTTGTTTTTTTATCCAATCAGCCACCCTATGCCTTTTAATTGGAGCATTTAGTCCAGTGACATTTAAAGTAGGTATTGATAAGTACGTACTTACTGCCATTTTTTACCTTTTTTTTTTCTCAGTGTTTTAGTAGTCCTTCTCTGTTCCTTTCTTCTTCTATACAGAATTGATGGTCTCTTTAGTTTGACCTCTGTCTGAAAGCTCTACTCTATAACTCCCCTCCTCCCTCCTTTTATGTTTTTGATATCATATCTAACCTCTTTTTTGTGCATTTGTATCCATTACCCTCTTATCATGGAAATAGATAATTTTTCCTATTTGTGGTCTTCTCTTTTCCCCTTAAATCAGTCCCTTTAACATTTCTTGTAGCACTGGCTTCTTGGTGACAAACTCCTTTAAGTTTTGCTTGTCCTGGAAATTTTTTATCTCTCCTTCCATTTTGAATGATAACCTTGCTGTGTAGAGTATTCTTGGCTGTAAGTTTTTTCCTTTTAGCACTTTAAATATATCATGCCATTCTCTTCTAGCCTGTAAGGTTTCTGCTGAGAAGTTAGCTGATAGCCTTATGGGGTTTCCTTTGTATGTAACTTGACTTTCTCTTGTGGCTTTTAGGATTCTCTCTTTATCTTTAATTCTGGACATTTTGATTATGATGTGTCTTGGTGTGGGCCTCTTTGGGTTTATCTTGTTTTGTGCTCTCTGTGCTTCCTGTACCTGGATGTCTGTTTCCTTCCTTAGGTTAGGGAAGTTTTCATCTATTATTTCTTGAAATAGATTCTCTGCCCCTTTGTCTCGCTCTTCTCCTTCCGGGACACCTATAACACGGATGTTAGTGCACTTGATGTTGTCCCAGAGGTCCCTTAGACTGTCCTCACTCTTTTTAATTCTTTTCTCTTTTACCTGTTCAGCTTGGGTAATTTCTTCTAGTCTTTCATCCAGCTCACAGATCCGTTCTTCTGTATCCCCTACTCTTCTTTTGAGTCCCTCTAGTGAATTTTTCATTTCCAGTATTGTATTCTTCATTTCTGATTGGTTCTTTTTTATATCTTCCATTTCTTTGTTGACATTCTCACTGAGTTCATCGATTCTTCTCCCCACATCAGTGAGCATCCTTAACACTCTTAGTTTGAACTCTCTGTCAGGTAGGTTGCTCATTTCTGTTTCACTTAGTTCCTTTTCTGGGGTTTTGTCCTGTTCCCTTACTTGGAATGTATTCCTTTGCCTCCTCATTTTGCCTCTTTCCCTGTGCTTATGACTACGTATTACTCCTGCTCTTGGATAGGTGACCTTATGTAAGTGATGGCTTAGGAGGCCTGCCGTGTGCTTCCCTCAGTTCTCAGTGTTCCAGGGGTGACCCCTATGTGGGCTACGTGTGTCCTTCTGTTGTGGCCTGTTTGCTCTCTCTGTAGGCGCCCAGGTTGGCCGAGTTATGCTCCTAGCTAGCTGTTGTAATGCTCTGCTGCTTGTAGTTGTTGTGGGCCCTTCAGTCTCTTTATCAGGTATGGGGAGCCCCAGCACAGTTGGCTGCAAGTTCTAATACCACATTTGTGTTGCAGTATTTCTTTTAAGTGAGTAGGCCCCCAGCGTGGCACGTTGTTAGGCTCGGGGCCTTACAATTGCTATAAGCCTCCAGCCTTTAGGTCTCTTGTCAGCTCTCTGAGGATTGCAGCTGGGTGGGGCTGGCCTCAGGCACGGGAGCACCCAGTTGTTTCAGGCTTTGGAAGGTGGAGCAAACCCCCTATGTGGGTCTTTGAGAAGCACAAGTCTTCTGCAGCTGACAAGCCCTGCCGCCCACAGGTCCACACACACAGTCAACACAGTCCTGCCCTGTGTGTGCGCCCCGACCTCCCGAAGCGGACCCAGTCTCTCCCCGGTGGGAGCCCCACACACTCCACCACTGCCCCACACTCTCCACCCGCTCCTTGTGCATGCCCTGCCCCACTGATGTCGGCTCCATTACCTGGCTGCAGAGAATCCAGTCACCAATCTGTGCAGGGCCACAAGTTGCCCGAAGGCTTGTTGTTGGGTGGAGCCAGTCTCTAGGGTGGGCTGCCTGCCCTGGCTGAGCTCTAGCGGGTGGGGCAGACCTGGGCTAGCAGGCCCCAGGGAGAACTCCAATGTCGTCTGTGTCAGCACGCCCACACCAGGCCACAACAATGGCCGCTGCCAATGTCCCAGTCCCTGGAGAGGTCTCACCTCTCACCGAGATGCACACAGGGCCTATTAGGTGAGTCTGTTTTCACCAAAGCACTGTGCACCTTTCTTTCTGGTGAGTTTAGGTTGCTTTCTGAAACGGGTGAGTTTGCACGTGGGCCCTTTAAGAACCGGTTTTAATTTCTTTGTGAACCAGCTTTTCTGGGGGTATTCCCCAATGTTTTAGTAGCAGGCAAAGTCAGATATTATGCCACTCGTCTCGATTGTGCTGGGTCCACAAAATGCCCACAGCGGGGGCACTCCCCGGCTCAGGGCCCCGCTCCTCCAGGGAGGCTGCGTACCTGTGATCTGCTCCCGGGCGGCAGTGAAGCTGGTGGCTTGTGAAGGCGGCGTTTTTCCTCTCCAGAAGGGAGTTTCTGCCTCTTCTACCTCAGTTAGGATTATCTGTTGTTGCAGGAGTTCCTCTTATCCAGTTTTCAGTTCTGTCTCAGGGGTAATTTTTCCACGAGTAGTTGTAAATTGGCTGTGTCCGCGGGAGGAGGTGAGTTCAGAGTCTGCCTACACCGCCATCTTGACTTCCTCCTCTCCTTTGTAACATAAGTATTTTTCCATCCTATGATATAATCTTGTTCTATTATTTACTGATAATGATGGATTACCTTTCTCCAATATTTATCAATTTTCCCTTACGTTTTCACTTTTATTATGATTCCCTCTTATGTGTGATAAAATTTATTATCCTAGACCATAAACAAATGTTTAAAAGGTCTAAACTTCACAAACCATATTCACTCATTCATTCATTCATTCAACAAATATGTATTGAGTGCTTAATATTTGATAAGGATTCTTCTAGCCACTGGGAATCAGTGAATAAGGCACATAAGGCCCCTGTTCTCTGGTAGGAGAGACAGTAAATAAATAGATGAAGAAATACTGGTTATAGGCCACTAAACACAATGTGGTAAGACCAACAAAAGTTTAAACAAAGCCCAACCACTTGGTAGTTCAGAAGAATAACTTCTAATTTTCATTAGGTAAAAGAAAATCAAAACTACAATTACAGATATTTGTAAAACAGTGAAAATCAGAATACTACATAACAATATCCAAAATTGAACCAATGGTGAACTGTATCACTTGGGATTCAGATTAGCTGCATATAACAGAGATCCTCAAATAGTGAGTGGGATAATCAAGTTAGAAATATCTTTTCTTCCTTTTGGTTTTTTTGTTTTTTTGTGAGGAAGATCGGCCCTGAGCTAACATCCAATGCCAGTCCTTCTCTTTTTTGCTGAGGAAGACTGGCCCTGGGCTGACATCCATGCCCATCTTCCTCTACTTCATATGGGATGCCGCCATAGCATGGCTTGATAAGTGGTGCGTCGGTGCGCGCCCCGGATCCAAACCTGTGAACCCCGGGCCACCGAAGCGGAGCGTGTGTACTTAACCGCTGTGCCACCGGGCTGACCCCGAAGTACTTTTTCTTCTAATGTCACAGAAGCCCAAATATAGGTGAACCAAGGGCTAATATGGTGAACCAAGGGCTGTGAAATAATAGAAAATACATATATTGGTCTCTGTCCCCAGTGCCTGGCACAGAGCTCCTGAAACCTTTGTAATTTCCTAAGGGATAAGAGCACTAGGAGCATCTTTTATTCTATTATTTGGTCTTTGACCCCGGTTCCTGACACAGAGCTCCTAAATCCCTTGCAATTTCCTGGGTGATAGGAGTGTCTTTTGTTCTAATGAGGTTACTCTTGGTGGGCTCCTGGTTGGGGCCTGGTCATCAGAAAGACCAAGCCTTGATTAGAAGCTTGGAACTTGCAGCCCTATCCCATATCCTCCAGGAAGGAGGGGGGGCTGGAAATTGAGTTAGTGATCCATCATGCCTGCGTAATGAAGCCTCCATAAAAGTCCCAAAGGTACAGGGTTCAGGGAGCTTCCAGGTCACTGAACACATGGAGGTGCTGGGAGAGGGCGTGGAAGCGCCTCACCCTTTGCCACGTACCTTGTCCTACACATCTCTTCTGTTTGGATGTTCATCTGTATCCTTTATCATATCCTTTTGCAATGAACTGATATAGCAGGTAAACTGTTTTTCTGAGCTCTGTGAGCTGCTCTACCAAATTAATTGAACCCGAAGAGGCTGTGGGAATCTCTGATTTATAGCTGATCTGTCAGAAGCAGAGGTAACAACCTGGACTTGCATTTGGCATCCAAAGTGGGAGTGGGAGCAGTCTTGTGGGACTGAGCCCTTAACCTGTGAGATCTGTCGCTATCTCCAGGTAGATAGTGTTAGAATTGAGTTAAATTATAGGATACTCAGCTGGTGTCACATAATTGCTTGGTATGAGCAAAACCCCCACACATCTGGGGTCAGAAGTGTTGTGAATGTGGTAGTAGTGTGAAAGTAAAACAGAAACAAGAGAGACAGTGAGTTTTTCCTACTCAGTGGCTTCACAGTGTTATCAGAAACCCAAGTTCCTATCTTTCTCCTCTGGCATTCAACATGACTTTCATTCTGAAGTTGACTTTATGGTCTAAAATGCTTGCTAGAGTCCCAGCCATCATGTTGGCATTCCAGCCTTCATTTTGAGCAGGCAGTACAAGGATGGGTACAGGAAGGGCACATCTTCTTCCTTTTAAGATGATTTGTATAACACTTCCATTTACATCTTGTTGGCCAGAACTTAGTCCATTAGCTATATCCTGCTCAGGGAGTCTGGGAAATGTATTCTTTTAGCTGAGTGTACTACTGTCCCCAAATAGTTCGGACGTTCTGCTTGTAAGAAGGGAGAATGGGTATTGGTAGACTAGCAATCTACCATCAATGAACTAAACATTAAATTCAAATGTTAGACAAGTAGCAGCAAAATAAGCCTATTAGGAAGAAGGAAATAATCAAGATAAAAGAAGAAATCGATTAATTTGGGGGAAAAAAACTCCCAAATATTGGACACATGGAAGGTTACTGATGCCCGTTAACAAAGTTATCTCAGTGGTTTGGTGGAGACAGAAGGCAAATTATATAACGTTTGTAAGAAGGACAGAGAACAAATGATGTCTTGAAAGGGAGCCAGAGAGCTTTGGGGTTTGTTTGGGGGCTGTTATTTGTTGCTTGGTTTGAAGTAGAGGAGGCCTGAACATGAACATGTAGGTAGAGAGGAAGATGTAAGAGATACTTGATCTTTATTTATCTCAGATAGAGGTGTGCTTTATTTCTAATTTCTGGGTTAATTTTCTAGGATAATTATTGCCTCAGGATTCTCAGTTACTGTGATGTGTTATTAAAATAAATAATATTCTTTATACTCATTCAGCCAGTGCTTTTTAGTAAGATTTTTAAAAAAATAGTGATAGTCCTGGACACCAAGTTGAAACTAAGGTCTCTTAACAAGGTTTATTTGAGAGATGGAGTTATTTGTCCTAGTGTGCACAGATCATAGATTTTCACCTGGCAAAGGGTTGGGGAGGGACACTCCAGGTGCACGCAGGTAGTTTGAACCGATGTTTTCAAAAATGATCACCACTTTCAATTTGTCTTCACTGGTATTTACTTTGAAATTTCAAGTAGCATTAAAGGAAAATTTTCATGTTTATCAAAAGTGGTTTGGAGTTAAAAATGATTGAGACTCTCTGCCCCCCCATCACTAAGAGACCAGTGGGCATTTTTTCCTGCGTCCTCATAGATTTCATCCTCTTTCATTTCTTCCAAATGGAATCATTCAAGGCCATTCATCTCAAAGCATTTTTGAAAATTTTAGCTTAGGTATTGCCATTTTGGTGATTAGAATTGAACCTTTTTATGAGAATCATTGTTGTTGATTTATGAAAAGAGTTTGGAGGAAAGGGAAATTAAAAAGAATGGTCAGAAACTAATTTCTTTTGCTTACTGAAGCCAGAAAGAAGGAAGCACTTTCTCAAACCGACATCTGAAGACCCTTATTAGCACATTAGGAAAACGAAGACAGTGGGAACTATGGGTTCTGTTTGATTTATGGCAACGTGAAGATAACTTGCTCCTCTGACGTAGCCCATAAGAAGCTAGTCTATGTGGCGAACACTTATTTGCCACCTTCATAAGAATAAAAAAATTATGCCATTAGTTCCTTCATAGTCTGAGATGTTGGATTGAAATAAATAAAGTTTATGTTCAGCCATTTGCACCTTCATTTAATCCAGCCACACAGTGGGGAAAAAAGGTATTTTGCCTGTGACAAGTTTGAAATGTTAAAAATCATGTAAATAGAATTTGAACAACCCTTGGAGTTTATTTCCACCAGTTTTAAAGTCTTTCTGATGAGATGTCTTCTAGCTTTGGAGTTTGTAAAAAAAAAAAAAAAAAAAAAAAAAAGACAGAAACCAAAAACACCTCTTTGCCTGTATTAACAACCTGAAGGGCATATGTCAGTCGTCTTCCTCCTAACTTGTGAACCACCTCTCAAGATGTCAGGAGACCCTGACCTTGTCTAGTGATTGAAGGAAGTCCCCATTTTATGTTACCCTAAAGAGCATTTCTATTTTGTCCTGTTGCTGGCTCATGTTGGAAGATTATCACCATTTGACTTTATATACTTTGACAATCTCTGGTAGATACTGAAGACGCTGGAGAATCCTTCAGTTGTAGGTCCATTTGTATATTTATAACCCTACAATAGAGTGCTTCATCCCCATTTTTCCCCTGGGAAAGGCAGTGGTTATTTTTGGACTCCTGGTTGCCAGTTTCAGGGGGTGGTAGGATGTAGGGACTGAGGGCAAGGATGGGAGGAAGGCTGGAGACCACCTTATTTTCCAGAAACTTAGTCCTCATAATCTCTAAGAGGGAAGTAGAGAAGTACAGTCCACAAAACCATCTCCTGCTCATCTTTTTAGATGGTCCCATTTAATGGAGTTACATTTTTGAATACTAGGGTTTCTTTACCAAAAGTAAAGATTATATTCTAAAAAATCCATGTAGTGAGAGAAGTCAAGTTTGAAGAATTTAGCACCTTAAAGGAAAATTTAGATTGAAGTTGGGAATTATAGTGAATCAGTGAAAGCCCTTCTAAATATTATGTTCATTGAATAAAAATACAAAAGAAATCGTATTGAATACAGAGAATATTAGTAACATTTTTCATATCTTTTAATTAGTAATGGGTACTATACAGTTAATTTCTACTTCTCTGCTTCTTGCTTGCAGTAACATTTTCAGACTCCATATAGTAACCACATGATAATTATAAATTTGTTTTGTTCTGTGTTTATGCATAGAAATAAAGCCTGTGCTCTTTTTTCCTGTCTGACCCATGAATTGTTGACTTTCAGGTTCCACTGTGGTTAAAGAAAGCCAGAGAATTTGATGCTTGAAATTAAAAGCCTAGGAGTAAATTTTGTTTAACCCATTTAGTTTATCATATTTTAAAACATGCTTCTTAACACATAGAGTTAGCTACCTTTAGTGCCAACCCGCGGTAACTTTACACCAGACCTCACCAGAATTTAGTGGGGCACCCTAATCCTGATTGTTCCTATCCTCTTAATAGGTTCCAAGGTGCATTGTTAAGGCCTGGGTTTGTTTTATCCTTTTAATACTTACTCATGACAATAATCCAAATACCTCCACTGCTCTTTTATTTTCTATCTTTTCTTCTCTTACTGATTCCTAGATCGCTCTTTTTTTCTAACATCTCCAATAGTGGTTATTAAAAATCCCTCTACATTCTCAGTTAAATGTTCACAGTTAAGGAAAATATATACAGGAGTAAATCTACAAGTGGTAGAATTTTACAAACAAGGAACTGGTGACTGAGGAGGAATTACTGTGTCTAGAGGCAGAATCTGAAAGCAGTTATTTCCCGGTAGGAATGGTACAGACTGGTGTGGGGTTGGGAAACTACAGCCCATGGTCCAAATCTAGCTTGCACCTGTTTTTGTAAATAAAGTTTTATTGGAACACAGCTGTGCTTCTTGTTTACATATTGTTTGTAGCTGCTTTTCTGCTATACTGGTAGAGTAGGGTATTTGCCATAGAAACCATTTAGCTCTCAAAGCCTAAAACAGAAAAAGTTTGTGATCCCTAGATTAGACCCACCTTTAGGATGTTGGGAAACTACTCTACTGAGGCTTTGCTCACTAACTGCCACATCGACAACTGCTTCCTAGTTGGTCCTCCTGAACTCGGTACTGTTTCACCTTACTTACCACCATTTTCTTCTTGAAACTCTCTTCTCCCTTGGTTTCTGAGAACATTTCACTCTTCTCACTTTCTTTCTTGTTCTTTGCTGCCTTGTCCTCCTTTAGGCTCTCCTCCTCCTTTCACCCTCTCAATGGAGGTGTTTCCCAAGCTTTGGTCCTCAGGCTTGCTATCTCTCTTATGATCTTGCTTGAGCATGTCCTTCTGTCCTCCCCTTTCCTCCACCCAACCCGGTTCCCTCTCCTGAGTTCCGTTTCCCATTTTCTAACTAAACGTGCCTCCTAGACTTAGTCACCAGTTGCTTTGCTGGCACTTCGGCATCTAAATGAGTGAAACTGAACTTGTCTCCCTTCAAACCTACTTTCCTCCTTATCCTCATTCTTTTTATTAGCACTGCTATCTCCAAATCACTCTTCACCAGGAAGAAGTCATTTTTACTCTTAATTCACACTTGTAGTTGCTAAATGATGTTTGTTTTACGTTTCTCGGGCGTTGTGCCTAAATTGCCAAAGCAATACATACTGAATGTATTTTTTTAATCCTATGTTTATGTATATATGTGTATATGCACACTTACCCCTATTTTTTAAGGTATCATACTGTATGTACTGTTTTGTAGTCTGTCTTTCTAAGAAAAAATTTACTTTGTCGAATTTACTCTCATAAAAAGTATAGAAATATAAAAACTAAAACTTAAACCGCCCTTTTGAATCCCAACTTGCTCTCCCTTTAAATCTCACTCTCCAGAAGGGATCTCTGTTTACTTTAGAAAGTATCTTCACTGGCATGTTTTCTTTATACGAACTATACTTGAATTTTTAAAAATATAAGTTTGATCTTGCCTTACATACTGCCTACAAGTTGCTTTTTTTTGTTTATCAATATATTTTGTACTTCTTTCTGTTTGAATACAAATAATTTTACTTCATACTTTTAAGTAGCTGCATTGTGTCTCATGGATATGTTATCATTTTTTAACCATTTCCTGACTGATGGTTATTTCCATTTGTTTATTGTTATAAATAGTTGAGCATGTTTTTATTTTTTAATGAACTTTTATTTTAGAACAATTTTAGATTTCCAGAAAAATTATGAAGACAGTGCAGAGGGTACCCATGCACCCCCTCACCCAGTTGCCTCTATTATTAACGTGTTACATTTGTATGGTACATTTTTTATAATTAATGGACCAATATTGATGGATTAAATTCATACTTTTTTTCAGATTTCCTTTTTCTGTTCCAGGATCCCATCCAGTATATCATATTACATTCAGTAGTCTTGTCTTCATAGGATTCTCTTGGCTGGTTCTTTTTTTAGACTTTCCTTGTTTTTGATGCCTTGACAGTTTTCAGGAAAACTGGTCAGGTATTTTATAGAATGTCCCATGATTGGAATTTGTCACATGTTTTTCTCATGATTTGACTGGGGTTATGTGTTTTTGGGAGGAAGACCACAGAGCTAAAGATTGTATACATTAAGGTTCTCTTATGGTGCTGTCAAGTTCTGTGGTTTTGATTAATGCATATAGTGTCCAGTGTTACAGTATCATATGAAACAATTTCACTGCCCTAAAAAATCTCCTGTGCTTCTGCTATTCAGTTCTCCCTACCTCTCCCCAAATCCCTGGTAACCACTTATCTTTTTACTATCTCTATAGTTTTGTATTTTTCTAGTATGTCGTATAATTGGAATCATACAGTATGTAGCCTTTTCAGACTGGCTTTTATCACTTATATGCATTTAAGGTTCCTCCATGTCTTCTCATATCTCATTTGATAGCTTTGATAGCTCATTTCTTTTTATCACTAAGATTTCGTTGTATGGATATACCACAGATTATCTGTTTGCCTGTTGAAGGACATCTTGGTTGCTTCCAGCTTTTGGTGATTATGAATAAAGCTGCTGTAAACATTTGCGTACAGGTTTTTGGGTGAATGTAAGTTTCAAATTAGTTGAGTAAATACCTAGAAGCTCCATTGCTGGACTGATGATAAGTTGATGTTTACCTTTGTATTGAACTGCTGAGCTGTCTTCCAAAGTGGCTGCAACATTTTGCATTTCCCCTAGCAATGGAGGGTTTCCTTGCACTGCATCCTATTTAGTATTAGGTATTGTTAGTTGTTTAGTTTTAGCCATTCTAATAATAGCCACATAGTGGTATCTCGTTGTTGTTTTAATTTGCAATTCTCTAGTGGTAAATGATGTTGAACATCTTTTAAAATACTTATTTGCCATCTGTATATCTTTTTTCTTGAGTTGTCTGTTCAGATCTTTTGCCAGTTTCTTAACAGAGTTGGTTTTTTTTGTTCGTCTTTTTAATTGTTAAGTTTCAAGAGTTTTTTGTATATTTTGAATAAAGATCTTTATTAGATGTGTGTCTTGCAAATATTGTCTGTCAGTTTGATTTTCTTCTAGAACTTTTATAGGTTTGCATTTTACATTTAGGTTTATGATCCTTTTTCAGTTAATTTTTGTGAAACGTGTAAGGTCTGCATCTAGGTTCATCTGTTTACTTATTTAATATGGATGTCCAAATATTCTAGCACCATTTTGTTGAAAAGATTATCTTTTCTTTGTTGGATTGCCTTTAGTCCTTTGTCAAAGATCAGTTGACTCTGTTTGTGTAGGTCCATTTCTTGGCTCTTGCGTTGATCTGTGTCTTCTTTTGCCAATACCATACTGTCTTAATTACGGTAACTTTATAGTAAGTCTTGAAAATGGGTAGTGTGAGTCCTTCAACTTTTTTTCTTTAGTATTGTGTTGGCTATTGTAAGTCTTTTACCATTCCATATAAACCTTACAATCAGTTTGTCAGTGTCTACAAAATAGCTTGCTGAGATTTTGATTGAAATTGTGTTGAATCTGTACATCAAGTTGGGAAGAAGTGATATCTTAACAGTCTTCCAGTTCATGAACACAGAATATCTCTCCATTGATGTAGGTTTTCTTTGATTTCTTTAATCATAGTTTTATAGTTTTATGCACATAGATCTTACACATACTTTTGTTAGATTGATATATAAGTATCTAATTTTGGGGGTGCTATTATAAATCGTTTATCTTTTTAATTTCAAATTTCAGTGGTTCGTTCCTGGTATATAGGAAAGCAGTTGACTTTTGTATATTAATCTTGTGTCCTATGATACAAGATTGGTATACTCACTTAATAGTTGTAGGAGGTTTTTTGTCCCTTTTTTGAGATTTCCTATATAGATAATCATGTCATTTGCAAATAAAAAGTATTTCTTCCTTTCCAATTTGTTTACCTTTTATTTCCTTTTCTTGTCTTATTGCACTAGCTAAGTCTTACAGTACCATGTTGAATAGGTGTGGCAAGAAGGGGCATTCTTGCCTTATTCCCAATCTTAGGGAGAAAGTGTCCAATTTCTCACAATTAAGTGTGATATTAGCTGCAAGTTTTCTATAGAGATTCTTTGTCGTGTTGAGGAAATTCCCCTTTATTCCTAATTTGCTGAGAATTTTGTCATGAAGAAGTGTTGGATTTTGTCAAATGCTTTTCTGTATCAATTCATACAATCATACGATTTTTCTACCCTAGGCTGTTGATGGGTGATGTTGAGAGATTTTTTGAATATTGAACCAGCCCTGGATACCTGGAATAAATCCCAATTGGTCAACAGGTGTATTATTATTTTTATACATTGTTGGATTCAATCCCTAATATTTTGTTGAGGAGTTTTTTTTTTTTTTTACTCCATGCTCATGAGAGCTGTTGACTTCATTTTCCTTTTTAAAATGGCTTTATCTGGTTTTGGTATTAGGATAATGCTGGCTTCATAGAATAAGGTGAGAGGTGTCCCCTTTGCTTCTGTTTTCTGGAAGAGATTGTGATGAATTGATATCATTTCGTTCTTAAATTTTTGACAGAACCCATCTGGGCCTGCTCTTTCTGTTTTGGAAGGTTATTAATTATTGATTCAATTTCTTTAATATACATAGTCCTATTCAGATGATCTGTTTCTCCTTGTGTGCATTTTGTCTTCAAAGAATTTGTCCTTTTCATTTGTGTTATCAAATTTGTCCACATAGTGTTTGTGTAGTATTCCTTTATTATCATTTTATTGTCCATGGGATCAATAGTGATGATCCCTCTTTTTACTTTTGATATTGGAAAATTATGTCTTCTCTCTTTATTTCTTGCTTATCCTGGGTAGAGGTTTATCAATTTTATTGATTTTTTTTTTTTTTTTTCCTTCAAAGAACTAGGTTTTGGTTTTGTTGATTTTTCTCTTGGTTTTCTGTTTTTGCTTTCACTGATTTCTGCTCTAATTTTTATTTTTCTTTTCTTCTACTTGGTTTAGGCTTAAGTTGCTTTCTCTGTTTTCCTAAAGTGGAGGCTTAGGTTATTTATTTTTTTCACTTAGGGCTATATCATGATCCTTTGTGTAAGTATTCTATTACATTAAGTTTAACTGCCACATAGTCATTCATCAAATGGGTTTGCCGTTATTTTCTTCTTTATTTATTATTTTTTTTACTGAGGAAGATTTTCCCTGAGCTAACATCTGTTGCCAGTCTTCCTCTTTTATTTTGTTTGAAGAAGATTTGCCCTGAGCTAACATCTGTGCCAGTCTTCTATTTCGTATGTGGGCCGCCACCACAGCTTGGCCACCAATGAGTGGTGTAGGTCCGAGCCCAGGAACTAAATGCGGGCCACCGAAGCGGAGTATGCCAAACTTAACCACTAGGCCATGTGGCTGGCCCCCTGCCATATTTTCTTGTCTTGTCTACCATTAAGTATCACTGTTAAAACCTATGCACATCTTTGCTCATATTTCTGATTATTTACTTAGAATAAATTCTAGAAGAGATTAATAAGTATAAAGGTTTTTAATAGGTATTGCCAAATTTGCCCTTTAGTAAGTATGATATAGTCTTATCATTTCTGCCTGCTCTTACCAACTTCAGGTATTAATATTCCATCATTAGTCAGCTTTATAAACAGTAAAGCTGTATTATTTTATATACATTTTCATAATGTCTCATTTTTAATGTTAATTTTCTTTTTATTAAAGTGTAACACATGAAAGTATACAAATTCTAAGTGTACAGCTTGATGAATTTTTATAAAGTCAATTTACTTGTATAATTAGCACCCTAAAATCTTCTTTCATTCTCCTCCCTCACCATTCTCCACCCCCAAAAGTAACAAATATTCTGAGTCATTCAATATGTACTCTTTTATTTGGTCTAGCTTCTTTGGTAGCATTATGTCTCTCACATTTATCCATGTTATGTATGTAGCAATAATTAATTTTTTTCATTGCTCTGTAGAATTCCGTTGTAAATATATCACAAAAAATTTTAAATTCATTCAACTGTTGATGGACATTGAGATTGTTTCCAGTTTGTATCTATTATGAACATTGCTACTCTGAACATTTTTTTTGTTTTTTTGATGAGGAAGATTGCCCTGAGCTAACATCCTTTGCCAGTCTTCCTCTTTTTTTTTCTTTGAGGGAGATTAGCTCTGAGCTAACATCCATGCCAGTCTTCCACTACTTTTTTATATGTGGGACGCTGCCACACATGGCTGATGAGTGGAGTAGGTCTGCACCTGGGATCTGAACCTGTGAACCTGGGCTGCTGAAGCGGAGCGTGCCGAACTTTTAATCACTTGGCCCAGGGCTGGCCCCACACATTTTTTGTTTTTTACAAATGCCTGTTTTTCAATGTGTATGTAATTATTTGTGATATTAAAGTAATTTGTGGTATTTTTGTTACCATTTGTATGTATTTCTCTGTGAAATACTTATTCTAGTTTTTTATAGTTTTTTTCTTTTGAGATGTTTGTGATTTTCATTGACTTGCAAATGCTTTTTATTAAGGATTTAAGATCTGTTTCTATAAGTAGTATACATATACACACATACACATATGTATGTGTGCATATCTATCTATATTTATTTTTTTAAGTGTAGTATGAGACAGAGATTCTTTTTCCCCTGTGTGGATCATTGATTGAATCAGCATCAATTATTGAATAATTCATTCTCTACCCCATGATTTGTAATGGCTGCCTGTTGTAAGTTTTGGTATATATGTGGATGTTTCTGAACTTACTAGTGTTCTATTGGTTAATTTTTCTATCTTGCTGCATTACTGCACTAAGTTACTATAGCTTTTTAATAAGACTTAATATTTAGCACAGAAGACCCCTCTTTCTTCTTCAAAATTTTTCTTCAAAAGTATCTTGCTTATTCTTAGCCCCTTAATACATTTTCATATTTATCTTAGAATCAGTTTGTCAATTTTCACACACACACAATTTTGGGATGTTGATTGAAGTTGCATTGAATTTGTAGGTTAGTTTGGGAAAGTTTCCATCTTTATGAAGTCATATCTTCTGGTTTATCTCTTGTTTTAAAGTTGCCTATTCTATCACTTTAATTTTTCTTGGACTAAAATTTATTCTCTAATTGTAGAATATGTTGGCTGTCTTTCTGAAATGTTAGATTTCCACACACCTCTTGGAATTGTTTGCAGGCTTTTGAGTAGGTAGTTATTTTTGGTGACTTGTGTGCTCAACAGGCAGCTAGGTCCAATTCATGCTCATGAGCTGTTTCATTATATTTTTTTAACCAGCTTTATCTATTTAACTTTCATTTTTCATTTTATCTGTGTTACAGTAGGAATGGTTCAAGAGATGAACTTAAAGTACCCTTTTGACTATATGTCCATCATATGTATTATTTGGTAAATAACGCAAATTAGATAAGTAAGGATTTTGGATGAAAGGCTTAATTTTTGGCCTTTTAGTGTTTGTATAGCAAGTGCCATCTACTCTTCTTCTTCCAGCTCATTTTGCTGTCATTCCAGATTCACTTTCTTATGAGTCAGATAGGAGGTACAGTGCTGTATCCACAGGCACAGTTGCTAATAAGCTTTCCAGGCAGACAGCTTTATAGGCTTACTTCAAGGACTGAGTCACTTTCTAATGAATCTGGGGTTTTTTTGTTTTTGGAGGTTTTTTTGCAGAGCCAAGCTTAGGCACAGGGAAGTTAGTTGGTGGGTTGAAAACAATCTGAACGTTCCTTGACTACATAGTGTTTGCATTTGGACAGTTAATTCCCCAGGAAGGGATCCTTTAGTATATAACATTTGGGACCTGAACTCATGAATTGTTACAAGTAATATTTCTGGAGAAATAGATCTCTAGGATTTATTGATTTTAGGAATGTATGATTTCTGGCTGTCGCATATTCCTTTCAAATTTACTTTGTCTCAGTAATTTTGTGAGGTATGTTTTAGCTATATTGAGGTATCTTCCTCATACCATCTTCTGCACACTTTGGGTCTAGGTGTTTCTATCTGTTTGTGTCTGCTGCAAGATGATGGATAGACTTTGCCTGAGGGAACACTGCCAGAGATTTTACTTTTTTGTCAATATCCTCAGACATCCAAGTCAATGTGTTGCTTCAGTGATTGGAGTCTGTGTATGCACCCTGGTGTAGGCTGTAACATGATCTTCTGCTTATTGATTTTTTTGACATTATTTCTCTGACTTCTATTTACTCTTCTGTAGATAGATTACCTCTCTCATTCCTCTTATGTGGTGGCCTTAGACTTCTCAGTATAGATCTTCTCCCACGTGGAAAGGAGAAAGAGCAGCGCTATGATTTTGTAGGATGTTTCTTCCTCTAGAAACCTTACCGTTTATTATTCTGTTTCATTTATTTTGGTTTTGTCTTTATTCTTTACATTCTGTCTCCCTTATTAATCATCTTTTGTTATTGTTATTATTCTCATTTCTTTCCTTTTCCTTGCATTCCCATGTTGTAAATTTCTGTATTAGTGGTTCTCAGGGCACAGGTCCTTTTCACACTGTGAAAACTGTCCTGTTCAAAATGCCAGTGGGGCAACATCTTCCAGTCTCTCCCAGCCTCCAAAGGATGGAGAAACACTGCTTCATATTACTCCTTTGCTTTTCTGAAGTGTAAATACTGCTGCTTTTTTAATCCTCTAGTGGGAATTTTTTTTCTGCTATTGAGTGTTTATTTTTACAATCTCTCCTTGTCTCATTCAGCTGCCAGTGCTCTTAGCCTCTTTTGTCTTTGCGTTTTACACTTCTCAGCTTTCTCTTCTTGTGGTTTCTCAAGAGATGAACTTAGAGCACCCCTTTGACCATGTGTCTATTATATGCATTATATAATGCATATGTGTGTGTGTGTGTGTGTGTGTGTGTGTGTGTGTGTGTGTGATATAGAGCACATATGTGGTTTCATCCTCCTCCTTCTCCTTCACACAGGCAACATCTCCCTGCATATTAACACATTGCCAGGAGGATGTCAAGCCCTTCTTTTCTTTTGTAAGTAACTTGTAGGGGTACACGACTTTTCAAACTATGGCCACACTTGATCTCACATTCCAGTAGATATGCATGGTCTTGAGGTTCTGCTGAACCCAAGGCAAATTGTTTTCCACTTCCTTTACCAAATGTCAGGTCTTTGAGCAGGAGAATTTTGTTTAAGGCATCTGCTATAGTGGGTAGTTGAGATCAGGCATCTCAAGAAACTTAAACTGATCCAGTTTCATCTCTAGAGCCAGAACCATTAAAGAGTGTGTGTGTGTGTATGTATGTGTGTGCAGGTAAATGTCCCACAACTTTTGTTGTGCTTCCTTCCAAGCCTTTTTTTTTCCTGTGCATATATATTTATGTCATTTATACCATGGTACATGTATGATTTTGATAGTAGCTTTTTAAAAATTCAATACTATTACGTAAAAATTACCCCTCACCATTAAACATTTTTCTAAAACAGTTATTCTCAACGGGAGCAAGGTTATGAAAAAAACAAGCCCCCCCTCCCTTCTCTAGCCCTTTCTGAGAATCACATTCTTATTCATCAGTATTTGTCCACAATTTTTATCATTTCCAAAGGCTAAATTCTTAGAAATGCAATGATTGGGTCAACAGATTTGAATATTTTTAGATTCTTTAATCACGTTGCCATGTTACGTTCCAAAATGTTTGTACTGAATTATGCTTTCACTATCAGTGAATGAGGATGCCTGTCTTGCTAAACTCTAGGCAGCATTGAATATTGCTATTTTAAAAAATCTTTGCCAATTTGATAAGCCAAAATGGTACCTCATTACTGCTTCAATTTGCATTTCTTTGATTACTAGTAGCTCAGTACTATATTTTAGGAGACCGTTTTATCTTGTTTTGGCACAGCTTCGACTCTAGTTCGTCTTGAATTGCAACTGTCAAGATAAATCATTGAAATTAAGAGCTGTAGTCCTGGGATATAATAACCTCATCCAGAATACGTAGCACTAAAAGCTGCGTAATTAGAAGGAACAGAATTCTAATTCATAACTGTATATTTTTTAACTTTAATTATGGATTTTTAAAACACCCAAGAGAAGAGAGTATAATATAATGAATTCCTAAGTAACCATGATCTTAGCTTTGACAACTATCAGCATTCTACATTTCTTGTTTCATCTATCCTCCCGCTTTTTTGGGGTGGGAGAGGCATTGGAATATTTTGAGTCAAATAAATAATATAACTTTATCCATGAATACTTGTGTATATAACATATAAGGACTTTTTAAAAAGTTGAATGCCTCCTTCTAGCACTTTGCCTATATTTTATCTTTAATAGGATTTATTATTGGAGTATTGCAAATGTACAGAAAAGTGCACAGAGCTTAAATGAACAACTTGGTGAAGTATTACAATATGAACACACCTCTGTATCCAGCAACAAGCTGAAGAGATAGAATATTAAGAGCACCCTCAGAGTCCCCCTTCTGCACCACTCATGTCTCCTGTCGGTCATTAGCCCTTTCCTGTCCAAAAATAATCACTTTTTGACTTCTAATACTATCTGGTAGTTTTCCCTGTTTTTGAACTTTATAGAAATGGAATCATGCAGTATATATTCTTTTGTGAAAAAACATGTGTATATATTTTGCTTTACATATGTTTGTTAGATATTGTATACAACTATAGTCCATTCATTTTCATTGCTATATTTCATTATATGACTGTGCCACAATTTGTCCATTTTACTATTGAAGAATATTTATGTTGTTCCAGTTTTTGGCTGTTATGAATAATCCTACTAATAATATTCTTGTACATGTCTTTTGGTGTACATATGTGCTCATTTTTGTTGGCCATCTGTCTAGGAGTGGAATTGCTAGATCTTTTGGTATGCATTCATTCACCTTTAGTAGATAATGCCAAACAATTTCTAAAGCAGGGTATGAATTTACACTCCTAACAGCTGGCTGCTCCAGTTGTTTTGCATCCTCACTGCCGCCTAGTTTTGTCAGTCTTTGTGGTGGCTGTGAAGTAATATTTTCTTGTGGGTGTAATTTGCATTTCTGTTTATTGGTTATTTGGATAACCTCTTATGAGAGGGGTAATTGCTTCCAAGTTAGTGTTCTCTATCACCAAATCATAAAAACCATTCTTACTCAAGGCCATACGAGAACATTGGTGGCTTCTGTCAATTTTTATTTTGCATTGTCTTTTTCTTATTGGTTTATAGGAGTTCTTTATATATTCTAGATATGAGTAAATGTCTTTTTTCACTCTGTGGCTTGTCTCTCTCTTCTCTCAAGTCTTTTGATAAAGAGAAGTTGCTAATTTTAATGTAGTTCAGTTTAATCATTCTTACTTTTCTACTGAGTGCATTTTAAACTGTTTAAAGTTATGAGGAGATTGTTATATTCTTTTCTAGACATTTTGTTGTTTTCCTTTCACATTTAAGTCTATAATCCATTAAAAACATTTTTTTTATGTATGTATGTTTTTTCCCCCACTTGAGTATTCATTTGACCCAGCACTGTTCGTTTAAAATACCATCATTTTCTACCCTGTTCTGTGGTGCCAATTTTGTCATAAATCAAGTATCCATACATGTTTGGGTCTGTTTTTAGACTCTCTATTTTGTTCCACTGCTGTGCTTATACCACTGCCAATACCACTCTGTCTTATTGTAGCTTTATTAAGTCTTGATATCTAGTAGTCTAAGTTCTTTACTTTGTTCTTCCTTACGATTGATTTGGCTATTCTAGGCCCTTTGCATTTCCATGTAGATTTTAGCATCTCTTGTCAATTGAAAAAAAGAAAACCTACATTTTAGATTGAGATTGCATTGAATCTGTATTCACTTTGGGGAGAGATGATGTCTTTACCTCACAGGTTAGCAAATATTTTAGACTTTGCAAGCCCTGAGATAAAATGAAGGATATTATGTAGATATTGACATAACAAGAGAGAAAACATAGTTTCACAAACTGGTATTTACCAATTTCAAAATATAATAATAATGATTGAGTACCTCTTTTTTTTAATATAATAGAGGTCTACTAAAGAGAAGAATGCATTGAAATCTGTTGGCCGTGTGTGTGTGTGTGTGTGTGTGTGTGTAATATTTTCCTTAATTGGGTTGCAAGTTACTGTTCTCTATCATCAAATTTATTGTAGTTGTCCATGAAAACCATTCTTAGCTCAAGGCCATGCAACAACAGACAGTGGTCCAGATTTAGCCTGTGGGCCATAATTTACTGACCCCTGCATTAGAATTTTGATGTATAAATCCATAAACAATGTATTTATTCCTCCTTTTTTTTAGGTATTCCTTAATTTTTTTAATGATGTTTTTATAGTTATGTCTGTAGAGGTCATGCATATATTTTGTTACATTTATTCCCAGATGTATAATAACGTTGGATCCATTGGCAAATGATATTTTTAAAATTTTGCTTTCTAATTACTACAGATGTATAGAAATAAAATTGATTTTTATATATTTGCCTGGTCTCTAGCAACTTTTCTAAATGACTTATTAATGTTTTATCTATAGTTTTTTTTTTTTTTGAATCATATAATCTCTTCTATTTCTTTTTCTTAGGTTATAACACTGTCAGTGATCTGGCTTCAACATCTGGTATGATGTTGAAAATAACTTGTGAGACGTGGCATTTTCTTATCTGTTTTATCAAAACTGGGAAAGTTTTCAATATTTTACAATTAAGTATGAATTTTGCTGTTTATTTTTCATAAATACTCTTCATCTAACTGAGGAAATTTCCTTTTACTCTTATTTTCCATGACTTTTTATTATGAATGGCTATTGAGTTTTTATCAAATGCTTTTTTCTGCATCTGTTGGCATTATATGATAGTATTCCTTTATTCTTTTAGTGTGGTGATTGAAATACATTGATTGTCAAATACCAAACCATGTTCCATTCCTGAAATAAACCCAACTTGGTCATTATTTTGTATTATCTATTTTATGTATCATGGGATTCTTTTATATCTTATGTTTTAAAAGATATTTCTAACTCTGTTCATGAGAGATTCTGAACTGTAATTTAATGACCATGTCAAGTTTTGGTATCAGCATTATGCATTCCTCATAAAATGAGTAAGAGGAATGGTCCCTCTTTTTCTGTTCTCTAAAAGAGTTTAATATTATGGATTGAAGTCCATTAATAATTATAAGACAATTCAGATTTTCTATTTCTTTTATCAATTCTATTAAGTTGTATTTTTCTAGGACTTTGTCCATTTCATTTAAATTTTCAAAATGATTGTGTATAATTACTCATAATATTCTTTTAACATCTCTGTACTGTTTATAGGGTCTGTAGTATTGTCTCTTCTTCATTCCTGACAATAGTTTTATATGGATATTTTTATTTTTTTATCACTTTCCATTGATTTATTAATTTTATTTATTTTTCTACAAATAACTTTTGAAATTGTTGCTCATCTTTCTTTTTTACTGAGATATAATTAATAATTGACATGTAACATTGTGTAAGTTTAAGATGTACATGTTAATACATTTCTATATTCCAATATGATGACCACTGTAGTGTTAGCTAACACTTTCATTATGTCACATAATTATCATTTCTTTTTTGTGGTGAGAACATTTAAGATCTAATCTCTTACTGACTTTGAAGTAGAGAATACAGTATTATTAACTATAATTACCATGCTGTGCATTAAATCTCTAGAACTTATTCATCTTGTGACTGCAGGTTTGTACCCTTTGACCAACATCTCCTCAATTCCTCCATCTCCCAGCCCTTACTAACCACTAATCTACACTCTGTTTCTGAGTTTGGCTTTGTAGATTCCATATATAAGGGATATCATACATTATTTGTCTTTTTTTGTCTGACTTACTTCACTTATCATAATGCCCTCAATGTCCATGTCCATCCATATGGTCACAAATGGCAGGATTTCCTTCTTCCTCATGGCTGAATTATATTCCATTGTATATATATGCCACATTTTCTTTAACTATTTATCTGTTGATGGGCACTTAGGGTGTTTCCATATCTTGGCTGTTGTGAATAATGCTGTAATAAATATGGGAGTGCAGATATCTTTTCAATATCCTATTTTCATTTCCTGTGGATATGTACTCAGAAGTGGGATTGCTGGATCATATGGTAGTTCAATTTTTAATTTTTTGAGGATCCTCCATAGTATTTTCCATTGTGAATGTACCAGTTTACATTCCCACCAACAGTGGTTCCCTTTTTTCTACATTCTCACTAATACTTGTTATCTCTTGTCTTTTTGATGATAGCCATTCTAACGTGTGTGAGCTAATATCTCATTGTGGTTTTGATTTGCATTTCTCTGATGATTAGTGATGTTGAGCATCTTTTCATGTACCTGTGGCCATTTGGATGTCTTCTTTGGAAAAGTGTCTGGTTAGTTCCTCTGCCCATTTTTAAATCAGATTGTTTGCTTTTTCTGTTATTGAGTTATATGAGTTCTTTATATATTTTGGATATTAACCCTTTATCAGATGTATGGTTTGCAAATATTTTCTCCCATTCTGCAGGTTGCCTTTTCATTTTGTTGATGGTTTCTTTTGCTGTGCAGAAGTTTTTTAGTTTGACGTAGTTCCATTCATTTATTTTTGCTTTTGTTGCTTATGCTTTTGGTGTCATATCCAAAAAATCATTGCCAAGACCAGTGTCAAAAAGCTGTTTCCTAGTTTTCTTCTAGGAGTTTTATGGTTTCAGGTCTTACATTTAAGTCTTTAATCCATATCAAGTTAATTTTTGTGAGTGGTGTGAGATAGGGGTCCAATTTAATTGTTCTATATGTGGTTATCCAGTTTTCCCATCACCATTTATTGAAGAGACTATCCTTTCCCCATTGAGTAGTCTTGGTTCCCTTGTCAAATATTAGTTGACAGTATATGCAGGTTTATTTCTGGACTCTCTGTTCTGATCCATTGGTCTTTGTGTCTATTTTTATGCCAGTACCTATTTTCTGTGAAAAATACCATTGGAATTTTGATAGGCATTGCATTGAATCTACAGATGGCTTTGCGTATTATGGACATTTTTACAAATTTAGTTCTCCCAATCACATCCCTATTTTATAGGTATTTCCTCTTCCATTAATTTCCACTCTTTTATTTGTTTTTTTGTTGTATTTAGATTACTGTTCACTTTCTAACTTCCTGAGATGCTTATACATGTTCAGCCTTTTTCTTATTTTTAAAATTGAAATATACTTCACATAGCATAAATTCACCTTTTTAGAGTTTATAATTCACTGGCTTTTAGTTAATTCACAAAATTTTGCAACCATTAGCATTATCTAGTTTCAGACCATTTTAATAGCGTCTGGCTTCTTTCAGTTAGCATAACGTTTTCAAAGTTCATCCATCTTACTGCGTGAATCAGAACTTTGTCCTTTCTTTTGGCTGAATAATATTCTGTTGTATGGATATACCACATTTTGTTTATCCATTCTTCAGCTGATGGACATTTGCATTGTTTCCACCTTTTCGTTATTACGAATAACAGTGCTGTGAATATTCACGTACAAGTTTTAGTGTAAACATATGCTTTCAGTTCTCTGAGGTATATATCTAGGAATAGAATAGCTAGGTCATATGGTAATTCTATTTAACTTTTTGATTAACTGCCAAACTGAAGCACAAAAGTTTTAATTTTGAGTAACTCCAGCTTCTCTATTTTTTCTTTTGTTGCTTGTGTTTTTGGTGTCATCTGATGGCCTAATCCAAGATCATAAAATTTGTCTTTATGTTTTCTTCTAAGAGTTTTACCATCTTAGCTCTTATTTATATATCTTTGATCAATTTTGAATTAATTTTTGTATACAATGTGAGGTAGAGGTCCCGCTTTATTCATTTGCATGTGAATATCCAGTTGTCTCAGGATTATTTGTTGAAGAGACTATTCTTTCCCCTATTGAATGGATTTGGCACCCTTGTCAACTGTCAGTTGTCTTTATGTGTAGTTTTACTTCTCGACTCTTAATTCTATTCCATTGACCTATATGTCTGTCCTTAGGCCTGTACCACACAATCTTGCTTAGTATACCTTTGAGTAAGTTTTGAAATCAGGAAGTGTGATTCCTCCAAATTTGTTCTTCTCTTGCAAAATTATTTTGGCTCTTTAGGTCCATATGCGTTTCTGTATTTTTTTGCAAAATGAGCAAATGAGGGATTTTTTATTTTTTATTGAGATGAAATTCAAATAACATAAAGTTAACCATTTTAAAGAGAACAATTCAGTGGCATTTCGTACATTCATAATGTTGTTCGATCACCACCTCTACCTAGTTCCTAAACATTTTCATCACTCCAAAATAAAATCCTGTATCCATTAAGTAGTTATTCCCCCATCCACCCTACCCCCAGTCCCTGACAACCACTAATCTGCTTTCTATTTCTATGGTATACCTATTCTGGATATTTCATATAAAATGGATTCATGTAGTATGTGATCTTTTTCATTCCTGGGATAAATCCTGCTTATTCATTGTGTATAATATTTTAATATGCAGTTGGATTCAGTTTGATAATATTTTGTTGAGATTTTGGATCTATATTCATAAGAGATATTGAATATTTCTTGTGGTATCTTTGTCTGATTTGGTTGAAGATAATGCTGGCCTCAGAGAAGGAGTTAAGAAGTGTTCCCTCTTCTGTTTATGAGAAGAGTTTGAGAATATTCTTCTTGAAATGTTTAGCAGAATTCACCAGTGAAGCCAGTTCCTGGACTTTTTTTTGTTGGGAGTTTTTTGATTACTGATTCAGTCTCTTTACTTGTTACAGGTTTGTTCAGATTTTCCGTTTGTTCATGAGTCATTTTTGGTAATTTGTGTGTTTCTGGGAATTTGTCCATTTGATTTAGGTTATCTAATTTATTGGCATACAATTGTTCATAGCATCCTCTTATCATCCTTTTTATTTCTGTGAGGTTGACAGTATTGTCTTGACTTTCATTTCTGATTTATTTATTTGCATCTTCTCCCTTTTGTTGTTGTTAGTTTAGCTAAAGGTTTCTCAAGTTTGTTGGTATTTTTATAAAACCAGCTTCTGGTTTCTTCTTCTCCATTGTTTCTCTATTCTCTATTTCTTTTTACCTCTGTTGCTATCTTTATTATTTCTTTCTTACTGTTAGCTTTTGTTTTAATTTACTCTTCTAGATACTTGAGGTGTAAAGTTAGGTTATTGATTTCAGATCTTTCTTCCTTTTTTTTTTTGTTGAGGAGGATTGGCCTTGAGCTAACATCTGTTGCCAATCTTCCTCTTTTTGCTTGAGGAAGATTGTCACTGACCTAACATCTGTGCCACTCTTCCTCTATTTTGTATATGGGACGCCGCCACAGCATGGCTTGACAAACAGTGTGTAGGTCTGCGCCTGAGATCCGAACCCACGATCCCTGGGCCGCCGATTGGAATGCATGTACTTAACCACTATGCCACCAGACCAGCCCTTTTCTTCCTTTTTTTTTCTTTGTGATGAAGATCAGCCCTGAGCTAACATCCATGCCAATCCTCCTCTTTTTGCTGAGGAAGACTGGCCCTGGGCTAACATCTGTGCCTATCTTCCTCCACTTTATATGGGATGCCGCCGCAGCATGGCCTGACAAGCGGTGTCTTGGTGCGCGCCCAGGATCCGAAACCAGGCGACCAGCAGTAGAGTGTGCACACTTAACCACTATGCTACAGGGCTGGCCCCTTTCTTCCTTTTTTAATGTGGTGTTTACAGCTATTAATTTCCCTCTGAGCACTGCTTTCTTTGTTTTCCATAAATTTTGGTATGTTGTGTTTTTGTTTTCATTTATCTCAAGGTATTTTCCCTTGTGATTTTTGTCTCTGGCCCATTGCTTGTTGTGTAGTGAAGAATTAACTTTACCTAAGAAGAGATTTGGCCTTTGCCCTTGGCTATGAGGAATTGATCTCTTGATTCTCAGAATGTCCTGTGTGATAGAAGGGTCTTTGTCTGGGACCTTTGGCCACTGGGCAGTCTGGTAATGTGATTTATGATGGAGGCTTTGTAGCATTATTAGTTTCATTTTTTTGTGTGTGTGTGTGTGAGGAAGACTGGCCCTGGGCTAACAGCTGTGCCTATCTTCCTCCACTTTATATGGGACACCGCCACAGCATGGCCTGACAATCGGTGCCTTGGTGCGTGCCCAAGATCCTAACCCGGGCTGCCAGCGTTGAAGCGAGCGCTCTTAACCGCTACGCCAAGGGGCCAGCCCCTAGTTTCATTTTTGATTCCATTATTAGTTCCAACCTCCAGAGTAACTGGTAACTAAAAGTATGACCCCAAACCTCCAGGAGGGTCTGGAAACCAAAATTCAACCATGTGGGCAGTATGTGTTGGGGCTCCAATAAAAACTCTGGACACCAAAGGCTTATGTGGAATTTTCTGGTTGGTAATACTCCTGATGAGAAATTGGCTGTCAATTCTATGAGGATTCCTTGTATGTGGCTGTTGTTTAGTGCGTATCTGTTTATAATTGTTATATCTTCTTAAAGAATTAACCATTTTATCAGTATATAAGGCTGTTTCTTGTCTCTTGTGACAATTTCTCAGAAGGTCTGTTTTGTCTGATATTAGCATAGCCACCACAGCTCTTTTTTGGTTACTATTTGCATGGAATATAGTTTTCCCATCTTTCACTTTTAACCTGTTTGTATCTTTGGATCTAAGGTGAGTCTCTTGTAGACATCATAGAATTGGTTAATTTTTTTTTAATCCATTCTCTCTGTCTTTTAATTGGTAAGTTTAATCAATTTACATTTAAAGTTATTAATAGGGAAAGACTTCTACTATTTTTCTGTTTGTTTTCTATGTGTCATATCTTTTTTGTTTCTCAGTTCCTGCAGTACTTCCTTCTTTTGTATTTGATTGATATAATGTACCTTTTTGATTCTCTCATCAATTTCTTTTTTTGTATATATTTTTTAGTTATTTTGTTAATGGTTATCATGGAGATTATGTCTAATGTCTTCAATTTATAACAGTCTTGTTTGAATTGATACCAGATTACACTTCAATAAGATACAAAAACTCTATTCCTATACAACTCTATCCCTCTCCTTTATGTTGCTAATTCCATGGATTACTTTTTAGAAATTTCATGCTCATTAACATAGATGTATAATTATTGTTTTATGTATATGTCTTTTAAATCACATAGGAAACAAAAAAAAGAGTTACAAACCAAAAATAGAATAATAGTGGCTTTTATATTTACTTATGTATTTACCTTTATTGGAAGTTCTTTATTTCTTCATATGATTTCAGGTTACTGTCTGTTGTCCTTTCTTATCATCCTGAAAGACTCCCTTTAGCATTTCTTCTAGGCTAGATCTGCTAACAATGAATTCCCTCAGCTTTTGTTTACTTGGAAATGACTTAGTTTTTCCTTTATTTTTGAAGGATAATTTTGCCAGGTATAGAATTCTTGGTTGACAGTTTTTTTCTCTCAGCGGTTTAAATATATCATCCCACTGCGTTCTGACTACTGTGGTTGGTGATGAGACATTGGCTCTTAGTCATATTGAGGATCCCTTGTACCTGACTAGTCACTTCGATCTTACTGCTTTCAAGAGTCTCTCTTTGTCTTTGTCTTTTGACAGTTTGATTAAATCAATGTGTCTCAGTATGTATCTTTTTCCTACTTGGAGTTTTTTGAGCTTCTTGGATGTGTAGATTCATGTTTTTCATCAAATTTTGGAAGTTTTTGGCTGTTTCTTTTTTCAAATATTCTTTTTGCCATTTTCTCTCTCTTCTTCTGAGACTTTCATAATGCATATGTTGGTACACTTCATGGTGTTCTATAGGTCTTTAAAAAGAAATATAAATAATAAACTTACAGCTTTTCTCTTACTTCTGTTCCTCAGAAGTAAGCACTATTAATAGCTTGATGTGTTTCCTTTTATGATTTTTTTTCCTGGTGGATCAGGTTTTCTTCACTGAGTCTTATAACATTGTCTTTGCCCTCTTTCCTTAATCTACATTTTCAGTTCTTTGTTAAGGTTTAAATTTGTTGGTTACTTAGTTAATTTATTTTGGGTGAAATTGTATAACAGTTTTCCTGCTCATCTTCTTTGAATATAAAGAATGCTTCATTTGGCTGCATCATCTTTGAGTTATATCTTTCAATTTATTTTCTTGTTCTTTGCTTATTTGACCTATCAGATTGACATATTTCATTTTTTCTTCCATAAACAGTATAAAACTTAGTCAAAGTCATTTCAAGAATAAGTATGATGTCTAAGGACTTTGATAGATTGCCCAATTTCTAGTAGAGGCATTAAATGTTTTTTGTTTTTAGAAACAATAGTCATCAGTGACGGATTGTTTTAATTTTAAGTTGTTTTTTGCTTTAATTAGTTCAGATTTAATTTTTTAACAAACATATGGTTTGGTCAATATTCAATTTAGTTTTTATAGATTGAGGAGACAGTGCAAAAGGCAGGAGTGGTGGAGTCTTACTGCTGGTTTCCTGGCTTCTCTCCTCTTTTGAAATTACTATTGTTGCTAATTTCTTTTCTGACTCTGGTTTTGTTTATTTACTAGAATAGAATGTAAATTATCCAGCAGTCAGCACTTTGCTTTGTTCAGTGCTGTATCTCCAGCACCTAGAAGTATGCCTGGCATATAGAGGAACCCAGTGACTGTTAGTTGAGTTGATGCCTATGTGAGCAAATGAATCTGTGGAGCTGCTGATGGTGGTGGTGATGATGGTAGCTGAAATTTGTTCATACTTTTCTACGTGCCAGGCTGTGTCCTAAGTCCTTTATTTGTTTTAGTTCTTTTAATTTTACAACAATACTATAAGCTATAGATACTATTACACTCTCTATTTTACAGAGGCATAAAGAGCATGTCTAAACTCACACAGTTGATTCCAGAGCCCAGTAGATTAATTCCTACTCTGGACTCTTTTCCTCATCTTATGCTTTTTCCTCTTTTCTCCCATCCTTCCTAACTACTCAGGCCTTCTCTACTTTGCACTTAATCCTTTTCTCCCTCAGTTCCCTTTGATAAGTATTTAACATTTACCTTTGGAGGTTTTTGTTTTGTTTGTTTTTTTGGCAGGGGAAGATTCTCCCTAAGCTAATATCTGTTGCCAATCTTCCTCCTTTTTTCTTCCTCTCCCTCAAAACCCAGTACCTAGTTGTGTATAGTTGTAAGGTCTTCTGGTTCTTCTATGTGATCCACTGCCACAGCATGGCTACTGACAGATGAGTGGTGTGGTTCTGCGCCCGGGAACCAAACGCGGGCCACCCAAGTGGAGCTCACCAAACTTTAACTGCTAGGGCAGCAGGGCTGGCTCTTACCTTTGGAGTTTTGATCTCAATTTTCACTCCATGTATTTTCAGTTCATGTAGTGCTTCCATCTAAGAAACAAACATAAATTAAAACTTGAATTTAAAATTTGTCACAAAGATCTGGTCTAAATTTTAGAGGTGAACATCTAGGTCTTTTGCCACCCATCCCAGCTGTACATTCGGTGTAATGTTACTTTCAGATATCTCCCCTCCTCCTCTATATTATTGTATTTGTGCCCACTACTGGGGGAAAAAATCCTAGACTCTCAAACAGAAAATACATGAAATTATAACATGCCAGCTTCTTGACATTTTTTACAAATCACATTGTGACATTTTACAAATCACATTGTAGCCTGAATAGCAAGCAGTGAAACTGTTTGCCTGAATTAAATACCTTCGTCCTCATTTTTATATTCCATAGCATTGTACCATCCCTGTCCCTGTCGGATAATATGCCACAATCAGAAAATTGTGCAGTAATAACCAATCTAGAACCCATGCAAATTAAAGTAACTAAATCCCCACACTTAAAAAGATAGGTTTTATTCAAATTAAATTAATATAATCCAGTTGGTACTCCAATTTTTTTTCTTTTTTAATGGAGAAAACGATAAAATAACAGTGTTAAGTATTTCCTGTAGAAAGGAAATTCCAGTTTTCGCCTTTCAAGCAACGTCTGCACCTATTTTTTGTTTTAATCTAATCTGACTGGAGTCTAATACCCTTTTCTTCTTCTATAGATTTTAGGAAGTACTTTAATTCATTTTAACAGACTTTAAATAAAGTCTCTGAAACCATTCCATTGAGGAAGCTCCTCACAGACACAGAATGTGAAGTTGATAATTTGAAATCAAATCAAATCAAATCTAATAACATTCCTTTTTCAGTAACCCCATAGTGCTTCTCTTTGTCTTTGGCAATCTGAATATAAGTATGCTATAGATAAAAAGGTAAATGTACTGAAATTAGTTATTTATATTGATCAAAAGATAGGAAGAAAGTAAAAGGAAAGCCATAAAGTGGATGAAAATGTTTCCACTACATTTATAACAGAGCTCTTATAGCCAGAATATATAAAGAATTTGAAAAAAAAAATAAGTAAGAAAAAGACAGATATCCCAATACAGAAATATTCAAAACACTTGAACAAGTATTTTACAAAAGTGGGGATCCAAATGGCCAGAAACGTACTCAACTTCACTAGTAATCAGACAAATAGAAAATAAAACAATGCAAGAGTGGTTAAAATTTAAAAGACTTACAACATCAAGTGTTATTGAAGAAGAGAAACATCTGGAACTCTGACACCCTGCAGGTGGAAGTATGGTAAAATGACTTTGGAAACCATTTTGGCAGTATCTGCTAAAATTGAATGTATACACGTCCTGTGACCCAGTATTTCCACTCTTAGCTACATCCAAGAAAAATGTGTGCTCTTGCACATTGGGAGTCAAGTACAACACTCATAGAACAATTTTGTAAGACACTCAAACTGGGAAAAAACAAACAACTTTCACTAGTAGTATATTCATATAATGGAGTACTAAATGACAATGAAAATGCATCTACAGCTTACATAGAATAGCATGGATAATCTCACAAACATGTAATTCAGTGAAAGAAGCCAGACATAGAAGAATATATATCATAATGGAATACAATTTCCTAAAACAGGCAAAATTAAACTCAAGTGTTATGAGAGAGAAAAGCATTGTTTCGTAATAGCTAAAAGGTGTAAATAATCCAAATATCTATCGGTGGAGGAATGGTTGAATAAATTGTTGTATATTCACGTGATGGAATACTAGATAACAAAGAAAATGACCAAATCTGAACATGCAGCAACATGGATGAATTTTATAAACACAATGTTGAATGACAGAAGCAAGACACAAAAGAATATATGGCTCCATTCATATAAATTTCAAGCATAAGCTAAAATCTAAACTATAATGATCAAGTCAGGATATTAGATATCTTTGGGGCAAAGGGAGTGGATGGTGACTGGGTGGTAGGTATTTTCTTTATGTTAATTCCTTTAGCTATACATACATGTTTTATTTCCCAGTTTTAAAAGGTTTAGAAAATGAAGAGAGAGCCTTCCCTGGATTCATACTGCTTGGGTTCACATTTAGGCTTTGCTGCTTTCCAGCTGTGTAACTTTGGGAAATTTATTTAACAGCTCTAGGCCTCAATTTCATATCTGTAATGTGAAGATAATGATCAAATCTATTTTGTAAGATTTATTGTAAAGATCAGACAAATATTGGAATCTTTGCTAAGATATTAAGCACTTAACAGCTGGCACATAATAAGTGCTGACGAATTGCTGACTCCTGCTATTTTTGTTATTGTTGTTATCATTGCCAGTTTATTTGTTCAGAGGAATTTTCAACTCCCATTGTAATTAGATTATACTTATAAATCCATAATGGCTTTTCATGTAGGTGAATTTTTGTTATAGTCTCTCAGAAGAGTTTATTTTATTCCCTGTCCATGTTATTTCATAAATTAATGATTAGGTATGCTATAGATGTATTTTACAATTGTAAGTAGAATTTTCTTTGCCTTGTGTTTCATAATTGTGCATGTAGTATATATGTAGCATATATATGGCAAATAGTAGCAAATACTTGGTACGACCTACTCCTGCCAGGCTTGGTTCTTGGTGCTACATGGATTAGCACTTTTAATCCTGTATATAACCCCCGTTTTACACAGGTAGAAACTGAGAACAGAGAGTTAAAGATGGCGAGTATGTGGTCTGGGATTCAATCTGGCCCGGAGTCCACATTTACCCCACTACTCTATGCCAGGAAAGCTGTTCATTTTTATGTTTTTCTTTGGTAACTGGCAACTTCTCCTTAATCTAATTTTTAGTTTATTTTCTTAGGTTTCCAAGAAGCCAGTTACATCATTTGCAAGTAATTACTTTTTGTATACTGTCCAATAGTTCTTGTTCATGCCTTATTGCCTTGATTTTAGCTTTCAGAGAAGTGTTTATAAAAATAATAGAGTGGACATTATTCTGTCAGTCTGACTAAATGAGAATGCCTCTATTTTTTACACCACTAAGAATGACATTGACTATTGACTGAAGGGTGTTTTCTTTATATTAAGGATGTGTTTTTCAATTTTTAAGTTTACCAAATGGTTTTTGATTTGTTTATTCTGTTTTGTTTTAAAATCAGGGATGGCTTTTAAACTATCGGATGTCTTTGTGTATCTATGAAGATGATCACATGGGTTTTCTATGTTGAACTATTAATGTGATGAATTGTGTTAATATATAGCATAATATTGAATTATCTTTGCATTCCTAGAATTTCTAACATAGTGCTGAACTTTATTTGCTAAAATTTCTATAAGATTTCTGCATATATAAGTGCAAGTGAGATTGGTCTGCAGTTCTCTACCATTTTTGTTGTTTTGGCATTGGGTGGATTCTAGCTATGTAAAGGGAATCTGGAAGATTTCTGTCTTTTCATGTGTTGTATATTGCATTTTAAAAGTAAGTTTTGAATATATTTTCTGGTATGGCCACCCAATACTGTTTGTTACAGAATATCTTGGTTTTCTTCATTGAAGATCTTAAGTGTTCTTTTTTACTATTATGGAAATCTTCAAACATAGAAGTAGAGAGATTGGTTTCATTGTCTTCATCTCTCACCTCACTTCATTTTTCTGAGTGTTTTGAGCCTTGCTACTTAAAGCATTGTTTGGGGTTTAGCAGCATGGATATTAATTACCTGGGAACTTGCTACGGATGGATGTAATCATGTACACATAACCGCATGCATCAGTCACCTTCGCCCAATGCATTTGGTTATAGGCAAGTCACAAGTCCTGCTCCCACTCTTGGTTTAGATTTTAAGCTATCATTAATAATGTTGTTCTGAGATGTTTAAATAAGTCTTTGAGCCTTTAAAAATTTGTCTTGGACTATATCTAATAGTATTTGTTGTTATTGCAAGTGGAATATTTATCTCATTTACATTTCTAGATGGTTATTGCTAGAAATAAAGAGGCTGTTTGGTCTGTTTTAAAAAAAAAAATTTGTCTTGGGTCCTGGAAGGGAGCTAAAAAGTCTCAAAGGGTATTATCAGAAAACAAGTACCTCTTTTTGTTATATAGTAAACAAATGGCAACACTGGCAGTTCATAAGTGTGCCTTTTCTGCCAGTGGGATCATTAAATAATGAGAAAGCAGGAAAGAGGACAAGAGTAATTAGAAATTCTTGTCATAAACAACTTGAGTGATTGGTACCTGAAAGCCTGGAGGTTATTTGAATTAATTTTCCACAGTCTAAAACTATCTGGTCAATTTACTATTCCTTACTAATAAATCTAATTCACTGTGTATTTGTCAAGAAACTTTTGGGTGCCTAATACAGTGTTAGATATTTTGAGTGAGAGGAAAGCAATATGCCAATATCTATGCCTTTATAAGGCTTACGGGAATCTTATTACATTATTTACATTTTTTTCATCTTTCTACAAAATATAACTTCTATTTATAGAAGCTCATGCTGGATTTCACCTTACTTGGGTTCTGTATGGGTTGAAGAAAGTGGAAAATCTTCCTAGGTGTGACTTCCTCCAAGAAAAAAACAGTTATCTTTTCCTTTGTTTTAGCAACAGCGGACTGTCTACAGACTGACTCTAGTGAAAGCATGGAATGTGGATGAACTCCAGGCCTATGCTGAGCTGGTGTCCCTGGGGAGTCCTGACTTCATCGAAGTAAAGGTAAGCCCCTGCTGGCCAATGCCATGCACATTTCCCATGATGCTCTATTGGCCGTGGTGGAGTTAAAATCTTTTCAAACTCTACAGGTCTCATGTGTTTTATTTATTCATTCAGAAATATTAGTCAAGAACCTGGCACTGTTCTAGGAATTGGAGATAATAGTAATAAAGACTAAGCTTTTGCTCTCATAAAGCTTATATTTTAGTAAGAGGTAGACAACACTAAAGGAATAATTAAAAATGACATAGTAACGTTAATATACTGAGAAATAAAATAGTATTATAGTGAGTAATTGGTTGGCTTTTTAATAAGATTTTATTATGGAAAACTTTAAACATATACAGAAGTAGAGAGACTGGTCTAATGAACTCCCATCTGTCCATCACCCAGCTTCAAAAATTATCAACTCATGTTTGAACTATATTCCTACCCATTTTCTCTGCCCTTACCCTGTGATTTTGAAGCAAACCCCTACATTATATCATTCATCCATAACTGTATATATCTCTAAAAGATATGTACTCATTTTAAATACTTATTCGGAATACTATTCTCACAACTAAACAATTTTAACAGTAATCTCTTAAGTATTGGAACATATAAGGTTTCAAACTTGACCAGTGATTTCAACAGTATTTTTGAATCTGGATCCAAATAAAGGCCATTCATTGTAATTGGATTATTTCTCTCTCAGATTTCTCTTAATCTATTAGTTCCTCTACCATGTGTTTTTCCCCCCTTGTAATTTATTTTGTTGAAGAAAATGGATCGTTTACCCTGGCTAGTTCCCCATATTTATATTTTAGATTTTGCTGATTGCATGTTCCTCTGCCCCCTATGTTTCCTGTGGATTGATAGTTAGATCAAGGGAAGATTGATCAGATTTGTGTGTGTGTGTGTTTGCATTTCAAGATTATTTCATTGGCGGTATTGTATACTTCCAGCAGGAGGCAGGTAATGTCTGGTCATCTGTGTCATATTTTTGCCAGTGTTTTTTTAAGATGGATTTTTGTAAGTGGCTTGATGTGTCAAAGGGTAAATGCATATATTGTTTTGCTAGGTATTGTGGTTGGCTGTTTTAGATTTCATAAGCAGGAAGGCTTTTCTGAGGAAATCCCGTTTTTAAATAGTAAGAAGCAACACAATATGCAGAGGCTTGGAGTCAGAGCATTCTGGGCAGATGGCACAGCTAGTGTACAGAGGTCCTGCGTGATCTCAGTGGGGCAGTTGGAGTTGGCAGTGGCAGAAGATGAATCAGAGAGCTGGGGTGGGGCCAGATTTTGTTAGGCCTTTCAAGCAAGGATAAGAGAATTGGATTTTATATTAAGTTTAATGATAAGCTTTTTAAATACTAGGTGTACTAGGAAAGGGTTTTAAGCTGGAGAGGATGTGATCTGATTTATGATTTTGAAAGATTACCCTGCTGCTGTCATGGATGGATTATAGAGGACAGTAGTAGAAGTAGAATGACCAGTTACAAAGCTATTGCTTAATCCAAGCAAGAGATGTGATGGTTTTCAGGAAGGTCATTGGTAATATTGTTGGAGAGGAGTGGATGCAGTTGGGATAAATTTTGAAAGGAGAACCAACAGAACTTATTGCTAGATGACATGTAGGGAGTGAAAGAACAAAAGGAATCAAGAAGAGCACCTGGTTTTTAACTTAAGCAATTGTGTGGATGTGGAACAGTTTACTGAAATGGAAAAGACCGGTGGGGGAGGGAGGCAACTTTGGGGAGTAATTTCATGAGTTCTATGTTGGTCTTACTAAATTTGAGGTATCTTGTAAATATCCAAGTATAGGTTCAAATTGGCCATAGGTTATATAAGTCTGGAGGTCTTGGAATAAGACAAGGCTGGCAATAATGATTTGGAAGTCACCAGCATGAGATGGTAGTTAAAGCTATGGAGTGTTAAGAGGCAAATGGCTTTGTTGGACAACTAAGAATCCACAAAATAAGAGAAAGTGACTGGAAAATTCACCCAGTGTCCAAAAGCTCCACTCTTCAGTTGATATTTATGAGGCTGAATGTACTCTATGTCCTATCAGAGGCTATTTCAGAATTCTACAGCTGTCTTTTAGTAAATTCAGCTTTCTGTACTACTGTACTCTGGAGGAGTGGGGAGGTGGGAACAGATGAAATGTTGCTGTCTGAATTGTGGCATTTTATCTCTAGTCAGGCCGAAGACACTCTTTTCTTTTGAAATTGCTCTTAATTTCAAAAGGCTACCCTTGACAAGAACTCTAATGATGCAAAGATACAAACTACATCTGAAAAATATGTGTTGGTTTAAGAAAACCTTGCCAACACCAGGGATTAGTGGTGTTTCAATTTATGATTTAGCTATTAAAGAATGCTGCCTCAAATTATGTTGCAGTAAAACCTCTATTATAAAGCAACTTGGCTGGATCACGTCACCTTTTTCCATTTTCCTTCTTTCTTTCCTTTCTTTCTTCTTTCTTTCTTTGCAGTCATGTTTTCTGTAATGAATGAGATATTTTATAATCTGAAAAGAATCAACCAATACTATTTTTTAAAGAAAGATGGCTACTTTGTAAATAGTGTAATTCTCTGATGGGTATTTTTTAGTTGGGTAAACTATTAAAATAACTAGGAAATAGATAAAGCCTTCTGTCTGTAGCTGAGATGTTGTAACAACATAGTTTCTTTCACACAGTATTTTCATTTACTATTTTATCACTGCATTCAACAAATATTTTTGTGCTCTCTTCATTTGCCAGGCAGCATCAAAGCACCAGAGATACAAAATTTGATATGGAGATGCTATTTGGGAAATGAATGTCTTATTGAACAAGGCAAAGTCTACAAAAGTAAAATGAGCTACTTTGAGAGGGTAGCTTGTAATCTAATCACAATTTAAAATGTCTTATTTAAATGATAAAATATAATGTGATAGATAACAGTTTGTGTTGTGTGGGGGAAGGCATGGTGATGATGAACTTGTCTCTAGAAGACCTGCAATATCAAGTAGCTGGGCCACTGGGGACTGAATCATGTGCTTTGTTAAATTCAGCTCTCATTTGTCCAGCAAGTTAATGGAGTATCTTCCTTTTAAACTGAAGTAGGAAAAGGGATGTTTACAGAATATAGTGTACTATTAAGAAACAAGTTATAAAATAATATTTTGTTATTTGATACATTTTTGACTGTATGTTTACATATATTTATATAAGAAAAGTATGGAAAGGTATATATCAGATTGTTAACGGTGTTCTTTTTGGGAGATACGGAAGGAAAGACTTATTAATTTTACTTTTCATATTTCTGTGTTGTGTGAATTATTACAATGAGCATACATTACTTCTGTGATTCATATGATTGAAATGAAATCAGTAAATGGAGAAGGCATGCTTTCCTGTTCAGTAGGGTTAAACTATTTAATGTCTGAAAAGGGAACTTTTTGTTGTTGTCGTGTTATTAATTGAAGTTAAAATTTTCTAAAATATGGAGGCCAGCTTGGTGGCGCAAGTGGTTAAGTGCATGCACTCCACTTCGGTGGCCCGGGGTTCGTGGTTTCGGATCCCGGGCATACACTGATGCACTCCTTGTCACGCCATGCTGTGGCAGCTTCCCATATAAAGTAGAGGAAGATGGGCATGGATGTTAGCTCAGGGCCAGTCTTCCTTGGCACAAAAGAGGAGGATTGGCATCGGATGTTAGCTCAGGGCTGATCTTCCTCACAAAAAAAAAAAAAGAAAGAAAGAAAAAAAATTTTCTAAAATAGAGGAGTTTTAAAAATTATAATAAACCCTCTCCAAAAAACATTTGATGGGAGCTAGCAATGTGGTAGGCTGAGATAACCTCAAACTCCTCCAAAAACAAACACTTAGAAGTAAACATGTTATGGTAAACATTCTTTTGAGATCATAGGCCATCTGTCAGGTCTATAAGGGAACTCTTTAGGGGCTAGAAGAAGAGAGATCAGCCTGGTGGTACTCCACAGCTCCGGTAGAGACAGGACTTGGGTTTAAAGGACAGAAGACTAGGCCTTTTCACGTTCAGTGAAAGGACGAAATTTACCCACTGACACAGAATGGCACTTGGAGGCCTGTCCCTTAGCTATGCTCTTGGTAAAAAGAAAAAGTCTCCCAGGGCTTAACCCTCAAAAGAGGTTGGCGTTAAAATTTAATAGTACCTCAAGGTCACATAAATGCCCTGAAGATGAGAAATTGGTAATACGAGTTGACCCTAGGCTAGTGATATGCCTGGGGCTCTCTGCAGAAGCAAACACAATACTGTTCATATCCTTTGTCTATATTTCCCGGACGTGTGTGTATGTAGAGGGTGCAGAGGTCTCATAATCTGCACACACTGGAATCTCATATGAGGAAGGGGGAGAGCACAGCTTTGATACAGTCCTCAAATGTACTGATGTGGTCTAGGACAGGTTACTTCTCCTCCTTGAGCCTAAATTTCCTCAATATTAAAATTAGAATAATATCAATTTAATAGCTTTGTTTTGAGAATTCGATGGGGTAACATAGGCCTGGATTCAGTAAATGTTTAGATCACTTTCCATTAAGTACATTTATTTAAAGTGAATCAATAGAAGCTATTTCTTTATTGATTTCTTCTTTTCTTTCATTGCTAGTCTTGTAAAATATTTTTTTCTGTTATATTCCCTATAAATTAACATATATTTTAGCTCCATTAGGCTTAAACAGGCCTTTATTTGCTAGCCTGAAAATCTTAACTATGATTATTTGCTTACATGTTTGTGAAAATGTTTCATGTTACAAACATCTGTCTTACTAAAAAGTTTTCATAACACAATCCATTTGTAAATGAAATGCTGTCTTTGTGTTCTCTGCCTGGCGTTGCACCTTGAAAATAGTAAGTGCTCAGTAATTATTTGTTGTCAAATGATTTAACACTCTCTTACTGTTAGCACTGTAATTGCCTACAGAGCTCAGTCCTTGCAGAATGCATCTTGCACAACAGATGTCTTAGCATAGCCTCGCTCTCTTTCTCCACACAAAGGTAAGGAACATTACTAGTTGTTCATGTATGTAGTGGTACCTAACCAGTGTTTATCAGTTGGTTCATAATCATTAAAGAGTAGAAAAGTCCTGAATAATATGAATGATGTTTTATATTAGATCAGAAAAGAGTTCTGGAGTTTAATGTCATAGAAGAATATGTGACTTGATCCTTAGAGCATTTAGCATAGATTGGTTGGGGGTATAGAGAAGAACAAAGTACAGCCATTGCCCTCTAAGAGCTCCGAATTGAGGCACATCATTATACGAGTTATGTGGTAAGAGATATGCACAGGAGATGGTGAGATTGGGGTCAGATGGGGTAGGGCTTCCTGAATGGAGATTAAAGAGATGGTGGAGAATGTAGCCAGGTAAAGACTGGATGCTGATGGTGCAGTTCAGTAAGGCCTTATGTGCCATGCTGAGAAGCTTGGGCTGTTTTTGGCGGGGGAGCTATTGAGGCATTTTTAGGATAAAGGAGTGACATATTTTGGGTATATTGCTGCAAAAAGTCATAAGACAGCATTTCTTTTCTCATTAAACTATAGGGGACAAAAATAACATCAGAAGTCTTTTGATACCCAGTCAGTTTAATTAGAATGTCAAATAGTCAAACTGCCAAAATCCTGCTCTTCCCACAGATCTTGAATCCACAGGTAAACTTTCCAAGCAGCCAGTAAAAAAGACCTTATGGCCTCTGTCTCCTAGAGCAGAGTGATCCATCCGAAGTCACCAGTGTAATGATATAGGTTATGCTTTTCACTACAAACCTGGAGATTCATAAGTGCTCCTGTTCTTCAGGAACTTTCTTTGGGTCTGCTTATCACTCCTCAGCCTGTAGATTCTGGAGTGAATGCCTTTTGCTTACCACATTGTACCCATCTGTTTTCTTGAGGTCATTCTTTTTTCAAGATTGTGAGGGCAGAACATGCTGCTGGTGATAAATGGGGAGTGGCGGTAGGGGTAGTGGTGGGATGAGAAGGTGGCAGACAGCTGCAATAGAAGGGGAAATGAAGCGTTTTTAAACAGTTTAGCGTCAAGTATGATCAAGAATAAAGTCAGGTCAAGTCATCAGTAGACTAGATGGTAGCATGAAGTGAAGTAGCCAAAGCAGAAAGGAGAAGACCAGAGAATGGAGCATTAGGAGCCACACTGAGTGAAGGTTCAGGGGTTCCTAAAGGTGACTCGACATGCTAATTCACCGAGACCACTTTCTGCCCATAGCATTTCTGTCATAGTGAAGGCTCAGGTCCTGGTTGGCTCAGGAAGTTACCCGTACTGCCTACCTCAGAGGATTTTGTCTGGCTAAAATGAGAACTTTTATGTGAAAATGCTTTGTTAACTATAAGCATCATGTGAACGTATGGAAAAGTATTATGCGAAGGTATAATAATGATTGCATTCATTCTTTCATTTCTGAATCAAATCTCTCCTTAACATTTCATGATTTATTATTGCTGAATAAGAAATATTAAAATACTTTTCAAGCCATTGTCATGAATGTAAGATCTTATCTAAAACCTCTGCTTCAATGAACTAATTTTTTAATATTAAAAATAAGTTCCTTTGAATTAGCTACCGTACACATGGTTATTCATGTAATTCACACATCACAAACAGTATTTAAATTGAAGTAAAGTTTATTTTTATAACTAATTTGACCTATCAATAAATCATTTTCATGTTTTTATACATTTGGGTAAGTTTAGCACAATTTTTCAGCCCTGCTTTCTTGAAGATTTTTTAAAACTACTGTATTATTTGCTATTTTTATTCACCTGAAACTCCAACTCAGTTTAGTGAATTCTGTAAATCATTGAGCTGATAGAGAAGATTCTCGTGTTTATTATGGGTCGCCTGAGTTTATGTTCAGCAAAGGTCATCTCAGTTTCGTGTACCAGTAATCTTTTTGAACAGCCATCTGGAGTAGAGCATTTTGCAGAACTCCTCTGAGTTTTCAGCCAACTCCCAGCTCTGCCATCTGTAGGATCAGGGTCACTCACTCTGCAGTGCTCATTTGTGGGTTTTTCATTTGATGTCATTCTACCCCTCGTGTGTGTGTGTGTGTGTCCGTGTGTCTGTGTCCATTGTGTTAAGAGGGATTGTGTATGTGTTTTTTATTGTTGTTTTATTTTAGTTATTCCCTTAGTAGCGGCGTATCTAGAATATTCAAACTGTTTGTCAAGAAAGTTTGATTCTGGGGTCTTTAAAGGGCCTAAAAAGTTAAAATATCTCTTATTATTAGAAAATTAGTTATTAATCATTTATCATTATGTAACTTACCAAATAGAGAACTTAGTTACAAAACTTTTGGGTCTTATGTGCCTGGGCTGTCAGGTAGAGTTCAAAAGAGTTAGAAGCCAACTTATCTTACTGCATTGTACTGAATAGGGATGTCTTTAGAGGTAAGGTACATGTATATACAGGGAGGTATGTGTAAAGATAAGTATGTATACCCACAATTGTATTTCCTTTTTGGCACGATTATGTGTTTATATGTACCGTATACAAAATGCATTGCAAAATACTCTCCTTAAAGAATAAATCAAAGGGTTCTCTATCTGGCCTTTTTCAGAAAAGTTACCAACCTCAAATCTAAACTATACTGAAAAATGGGAGGACATCTTATTTTCCCAGTGAATAAATTGTTCAGTGAATTTTTATAGGTATCAACTATCCCTCCATTATTGTACTAGGGGGTTATAATCCCTTGAGAATTCATCTATTATAGTGCACAAATGAATCTGAATGAAAAGATATATTATTGGTTCAAAAATATTATTGTGATTAGACAGCATAGAATGTGACATAGCACAAAGCACAGGTGCCCAGGCACCAGCGTTGTCATAGAGTGGAAGGAGCATCAGCCTCGGATCTCCAGTGCTGTCTTTGTCACTACCTACTTGTATGAGTTCCAAGGCAGATTTTATCATCTTTGTATCACTTTCTTCACTTTAAAATACAGATCGGATTGGATTGGATTGGGTGACCTCTAGAACCCTTACCAGCTCTGAAACTCTTACTCTATGACGTTTAAGTGGGTCTGTAATCATCTCTAACTGTTGTAATGTTTCCACAGGGTGTTACCTACTGTGGAGAGAGTTCGGCAAGCAGTCTTACCATGGCCAATGTGCCCTGGCATGAGGAAGTGGTACGCTTTGTCCATGAGTTGGTGGATTTGATCCCCGGCTATGAAATTGCTTGTGAACATGAACACTCCAATTGCCTCCTGATAGCTCACAAAAAGGTAAGAATAACTCAGATATGCACTCTCTATCACTCTTATCCTTATTGCTCTTTTCTCTTTATTTTCCCCTCACCTTATTATAGTGAATATCTGCTTGTTTGCTACCTTTCCTAAAACAAACATTAAGAAAGTCCTAAATTCTGCCTGTTGGGCTCATAAACTCTCTTTTCTGTGTGAAATTGCTTTGTTTTTAGCCCTCACCTAGGCACTGGAAGTACTTTCTGGTTTGTAATTGATGCATGCCAAAAAAGAAAAGCAAGACACCCTTGTAATAACCTCTAGTCCTTTCCCAGAATGACAAGGGAAAGCTAAAATAGTAAACAGCCCCCATATGAGTGTTTCTTTCAGAAGAAATATTGAGGTATTTATCAAATTTTAGATCGCTTTGAATCTTGGCCTCTGGAGAAATTTTTCTGGGATTCTAGTTTCCATTTTTCCCCTTTAGTGCATTTATTAGACAGAATAGGTACCCGAATCTAGTGTAAATAATGCCTAACAAGGGAAAAAGTCAGTTCTTGATAGAGGTAGGTCATTAAAATGAGAAGGAAAAAACTCTAATCAGAAGACTAGTGTTAGAGTAGCTATGATAATGGTATGTTCTTACTGAAATATTTACATAGAAATAACGCAGCATCTGGGGTTTCATTCAAAATGATACGAGGTGAGAAGTACATGGGTGTGTGGATGGGTTGAGGGTTGTTGAGGCTAGATGATGGATACATAGAGGTTCATTATACTATTCTGCCTAGTTCTCTGTCCAAATTCTGCATTAAAAAATATTTTTCACAAAAAGCGGACATGGATGAACCTTGAAAACAGTGTCCTAGGTGAAAAGAAGCTAGACGAAAGGCCACATATTATATGATTCCATTTATGTGAAATGTCCAGAAGAGGTAAATCCATAGAGACAGAAAGTAGATTGCTGCTTGCCAGGGGCTGGGGGAAGAGCAAACTGGGAAGTGACTGCTAATAGGTATGGGATTTCTTTTTGGGGTGATGAAAATGTTCTGGAATTATATAGTGGTGTTAGTTGCACAACTTTGTGACTATACAACAAACCACTGAATTGTGCACTTTAGAAGGCTGAATTTTGTGGTATGTGAGTTATATCACAAAAGACAGATTAATACCAAAAAGGTGATAAAGGTCAAGGATGGACTACCTCTTCTTATATAAATGGTTTCTTTTTTTTTGGTGAGGAAGATTGACCCTGAGCTAACATCTGTGCCAGTCTTCCTCCACTTTATGTTTGGGACGCCACCACAGCATGGCTTCATGAGCAGTGCGTAGGTCCGCACCCAGGATCTGGATCCAAACCCGAGAACCCTGGGCCACCAAAGCAGAGTGCACGAACTTAACCACTGCACCACTGGGCCGGCCCCTATAGATGCTTTTTATGCAGATAAAGTGAGGCTTACTTTGAACATGAAAGGCTCAATTTTTCCTCCCCAAATACCTAAGTGGCTTCCTGAACCAGCTTCTTGGGTTAATGACATTTAATAATATGAGAATCATTCAGTTAAAATTTCACATGCCGTCACGTCAAACAAATATGAGGTTAAAAGGCCCTCGTGCTTTGGGTGCAGTTAGACTGTATATAGCTGACCTAGGATCTATCACACTTAAATACTTAGACAGAAGAATATCTTCTGGGAGCATCAAGGAACAAAGAAATAAAGCCCACCTGGTATTTGAAATATTAATTAAAGTAACTACAAAAGTAATTAACTTACAAAGTAAATCTTAAAAATTAAAGCCAAAAAGCTGAATTTTATTTTCTAGCTTTTTATTCATTGTTACTTTTTTAGGTAAGATAGTACCTTTAAAAAAATTTTTTTATTGAAGAGGCAGTGCTCTGGAAGTAAATCTGACAATGGTGGTAAAGTTCTCTCGTCCTCCATGGAGTCTTTTCTTCACATCATAGCCAAAGAAATCTTTATAGAATGCACATCTCTGCTGCCTAGATGGCCTTGGTGATCTCCCATTGCTTTTAGCATGAAAATCAAAATCCTTAATGTGGCCCCTATGGCCCTGCGTGATCAGCCTCTGTCTACCTCTCCAGCTTCTTGAACTGTCCTTGCCTCTCTTTCTGCACTTTTTTCATTTTCTCACACACAGTAGGTCTTAATTTTCCTCCAGTTAGGTTGGGAATTATATACCGTTTTCTGTTATCTTAGTGGTTGCACTGGAAATTACTACATGCATCCTTGACTTATCAAAGTCTAATGTTAAAGAATACCTTTACCCCCTAACTGTTCCAAGTGAGGACTTTAGAACACTTAACCTCTATTTTTCCCTTATTGACTCACATGCTGTTATTGTCGTGTATATTGATTATAAATACGTATAAGGACAATATTGTTACTTTGTGTAGTCAATATTCATTTAGATTTACCTGCATTTTTAACGCTATTTTACTCTCTATTTCTTTCTGCATTTTTGACCCTCCATCTGGGATTGTTTTCCTTCTCCCCAAAAAACACCTTTTAAAATTTCCATTAGTGGGGTTCCACTGATGGCAAACTCTCAGTTTTTCTCTGTCTGAAAATGTATGTTTTGCCTGGGTATAAAATTCTAGGTTGGCATTTGTTTCCTTTCAACACAATACAGATATTCCCCTGTCTTTTAAATTCCATTAATAAAAGGTCAGCTGTTGGTTTGTTGCTCCTTTTAAGGTAATCAGCCATTTTTCTCACTCTGGCTTCTTTTTGTCACTGTTTGGTTTTATGCTCTGATGTGTCTAGATGTGGACTTCTTTTTGTTTTTTCTGCTGGAGACTCCTTGGATTTCATAAATCTGTGGATTGATACTTCCTATCAGTTCTGGAAATTTTCTCAGCTTTTATTTCATTAAATATTTCTTCTTCCCCATTATCTCTTTTCTTCTGGAACTCCAATTAAACATATGTCAGACTTCACTGTATTTTTTATGTCTTGACTTCTTGTTTGTGTTTTTTATTCATTTGTCTCTCCATGTTTCATTTTGGACAATTTCTTTTGACTTATATTCCACTTCACTAATTTTTGCTTCAGCTATGTCTGATATGCTATTAAATTCAACCATCAAAATTTCTTAATTTTGGATATTGTGTTTGTCAGTTGTATAATTTCTGTTTGTTTCAAATATGATATGTCACTTTGTATAATTTCCAGTTCCATGCTGAAATTTTCAAGCTTTGCTTTTATCTTCTTGAATATTGAAAATATAACTGTTTTATTGTTAGTGTCTGATAATTCCGACATCTAGAGTATCTGTGAATTTGTGTCTGTTATCTGTTGTTCCTGCTGGTTCTCATTCATGTTCTCTTGTCTCCTTATGTGTCTTGTTATCTGACTGTGTTGTGTACATTGTATTTAGAAAACTATAGAAGTAATATGAGATCTAGGATCAGAATATCTCTTCTGAGAGTTTAGAGATATATCATTTAACCCTCTCACTTTTTCTATATGGAAACTGATGTCAGAATGGTGGAGAGACTCGCTTAAAGTCTCATAAAATGGCTGAGCCAAATTTAGACTTCTGCCCTCTCATCTGTTGGTCTTTCTTATACTACAGGGCATCTTTTGAAACCACTGAGCATTTTCAAAGGAAAGTTTAAAACAGGACAGTTTTATTTTAGACCAATACTTTCATCAGTCTCTAAGATTTCTTTTCTCTTCCCAGTATAGACACGGAAATCGAGGAAATAAATAGCACCCTATCTCATTCAGGCCAATTTTGTTCTGTAAGTGTTTATTGAATACCTGCTGAGTTCTGGACACTGGGCTGTGCAGTGAGGGACACAACACCTTAGGAAGCATGAAGAATGGAAAGCATACAGGATTCATTGAAAGAGACGGCATAAATTTTAGCACCACCGCTTGTTAACTAGGTGGCTTTGTGCAAGTTGTTTAATTTTTTTACAGTAAATGAGTGATTAAGAGGTTATGTGTGGAGTCAGGTTGATTAGGGTTTGAATTTTTGCCCCCGATTTCTTTCTAGGTGTTCATCTGGAAAATGGGCACAATACTACCTTAGAATATTATTTTGAAATACTTAACACAGCACCTGGTTCATAGTAAGATTCAATTATTGCTTCAGTTATTGTTATTTGTATTATTTATAAAACTAGCTAATTTAATGAGTACTTAATATCTGACAGATAATGTGTCAGGTGTATTTTTCAATCCTCATAACAACCCTGTAAGGTAGGTAACTTTTGATATCCCTGTTTTATAAATGCAAAAACTGAAACATCAAGAGGTTAAGTAACTTGTTCAAGATGCAATAGCCAGTAAGTGGTAGAAATGAAATTCAGACCCTGGCATCTGAATTCAGAGCCTATATTCTCTCTCTTGCTCCCTCCCTCCCTTCCTTTCTCCCTTCTTTCCTTTTTTTTTTTTTTCTTTTAAGTTTGGAAATGATTTCAAATTTACAAAAAGTGCAAAAATAAAAATAGTACAAAGAACACACATTACAAATTCACCTCTTGTTACCGTTTTCCCCCATTTGCTTTGTCATTTACTTGCTCTCTTTCTTTCCCTCTCTTGCATTTTCTTCCTCCCCCCACCCCTTCTCTTTCTCTCTCTCTCCACACACACACACACACCCACACACACACACACCTTTCTTTTCTGAGCCACTTGAGGAAATGTTACATGCATCATGGTCCTTTACTCCTAAATATTTCAGTGTGCATTTCTTGAGACTGGGAATATTCTCCTGTGCAACCACAGTACATTTTAGCCACTTCATAACTTTACATTGATACATTACTTTAATCTACCATCTGTTGTCAGTTGACTTTATAATGTCCTTTATAGCATTTCCCCCCTCCAGTACAGGATCTTCTTTGCAGGGTGAGCAAACGTTTTCTTTAATGGCCCAGTAAATATTTTATGCTTTGTGGGCCACAGTCTCTGTCAGATATTCTTCTTTGCTTGTTTGTTTGGTTTACAACCCTTTAAAAATGTAAAGACCATTCTTAAAACAGGCCGTGGGCTGAATTTGGCCAGATTTGGCCTACTAATCACAGTCAGCCAACCCCTAGTCTAGGGTCAGATGTTGTGTGTTGTTGTCATATCTCTTTAGTCACATGTAATCTGGAACATTTCCACAGCCTTTTTTTTCTTTTATGACATAGATATTTTTGAAGAATACAGTCTCCCCCTTCCTTTTGTTTTAATAGAAATGTTCTTAATTTCACATTTGTTTGATTTTTTTTCCTTGTGGTTAGATGAGATTATGCATCCTCAGATGGAATTCTGCATTGATGATGTGTCCTTTTCAGAGTGTCATACCCGGAGGCACATGGTGTCCATCTCTCCCTCATTGATGAGGATGATTTTGTTCATCCTATCAAAGTGTTGTCCGATTTCTCTACTGTATAATTCCATTTTTTCTCCCTTGTAACTAATGAGCTATCTATGGAAAGTCACTTTAAGACAATGCAAATATCCTGTTTCTCATCAAAATTTCCCCCTAGCTTTAGCATTCATTGGTGGTTTTTGCCTGCTCAAATTTTCACCTTGATTGCAAAATGTTGAGTAGTAGCCACTCCCTCACATTTACTCTCAGCATTGTACTGTAAGCGAAAGCCCTCCCTGTACCTCAGTTTATGTATTTATTTGTTATAATATGGACTCATGAGTTCCTGTTTTTCAGTGGTTTTTAATTCATTACTGTACTTAATTATTTTAAACCACTGTTTTATACTGCTTGTTTCTCCTCTCTTCCCTCTCTCTGTCTCTCTCTCTCTCATTAAACCTCTCTAAAGTTCATCTCAAAAGTGATACTAATAATATGGACTTTAGAGGTTATTGTCAAGATTAGAGGTAACATATTTAAAGTACCTAGAAGGGAACCTAAAATTAAATAGACAGTTAATAAATAGTAGTTGTTACTACTGCTTTTATTGGCCTGCCCCTATCCATAGGGAGCCCTTAGAAGGCACCAAACAAATAACTGAAATTTGGTGTGATAAATGCTGTAACATAGCTACTTCATAGGTATGGAGTATAAGCCAGCACAGAGGAGAGAGTCTGAGATTGACCTTCATTATTTCCTTTAATGTTTGTTGAGTACCTGTGTGTGTCAGGCACTGTGCTGGGTACAAAGAATACAAAGATGAGTAAAAAACTGGTCCCTGCCTTATTAAGAATGGTCTAACAGAAAAAGACAAATATCTAAACAAATAAATGCCCCAAAGTTTTATCAGAGCAATGATGGAAGAATAGAATGGAGTCCAAAGGGGCATACTTGGAACTATATGGTACTATCAGGAGAGATTTCACAGAGGAGTTGCTGTTTGACTGGATCTTAAATGATGGCCAAGGTAGGAAGGATATTTAGGCAGAAAACAGTACGAGAAAAGGTCCATGGAGAAGCACAGAGGCATGGCATATGGGGAGAACTACAAGTAATTTGGTATGGCAGGAGGTCAAGAGAAGGGTTGAAGGGAGAGGAAGGGGCACGATTAGGCAGGGGCAAGACCATTGATGGCACTGAATGGCATCATAAATGTGCTTTTTCCTATAGGTTGTGGGCAGGCAGGAAGAGTTTGAAGTAGGGGAGTGACACAGTCAGATTTGAGTATCAGAAAAATTTCTCTAGCAGCATTATAGAGGATGAATTGCAAGGCTATAAGATAGAGAAACCAGTTAAAAGCTGTTCTAATAGTCCTGTAGTCCGAAGGTAAAATGATGAGGCTCTGAAACAAAGGGTGTGAAGGGGGAGAGTAGAGAGAGGGGTACACCTGGCAAAATATTAAATGAGGCCTATTAAGGAGTGGGAGGATTCAAGTGTGACTCCCTGGTTCCTGACTTGGATAAGTGGGTGGTAGTGATAGTGTGTTTCACTGAGGTAATGTTATTTGCATTTTGTTGTTGTTGTTGTTGTTTGGGGACATGGGGCTAGAGAGAGAATAAGTTTACTCTGCGATATTAGCAAGAAATTTCAGTAAGGATATAGATGTCAGATTATGGAGTCCAGATTGAGAGAGGTTCTGCTTAGAATGCATAAAGTGAGAAAGATGGTCAAAGGTGAGTCCTCCAGAATGCTCACCCTAAGGCATGCCCTAACACGGAAATTCTCAAACTTTCTCATTCATGGTGCCCTAGTGCCTCAGTACTTGTTTCACAAGAACTGTAGGTTGAAAGAAATACCTGACAGTTCCATTTATTATGACATAATTGAAAAAAATGTAACACAACCTAATGTTGAAACTGTGAACTTTTACAAGCTGGTAGTTTATGTGGCCCCCAACAGATGTCCATTGTCACTACATTTCCCCCCAGAATTTAAAATATCCTAGTGCGTACTCTGTGCTCATAGTTTGGGAACCATGGCTCTAAGGAAATAATGCAGAAATCCATCCAAAGTGAAATAGAAATCTCATTTGGATTATTTACAATTTTCTATTTCCTGGTGCTTCTTTTCCTTTTCATTGTTGAGATCAAAGTATGCACGTCTCATAATTTTCCAGTCATTTCCTACTCTCTGTTCCTATGTAGTGTGTAGTGAAAGAAATGAAAATATGGTACGACTTCTTATGAAGTAGTCACTTCTCATACCTGGTACATTGGCTCCTTCTTTTTTCTCACAAGCTGGGAAAGGTCCCCTGAAACCAGAGAGGTCAGAATCATCAAACAACTGTTTATCATTCCCTGTTTTCTCAGGAGATTGCTTAATTTCTGCTAGTAATCCCAGGGCTTCTGAATGAGAGTACAAGCTACAGTTGCGTGGAGGGACTGCTTTCCTGTTATACCAGAAGACAGCCAGAAACTGAATACTAAGTCTCTTTATTTTGAAATAATTATAGATTCATAGGAAGCTACAAAAATAGTACAGAAGGGTCTCCTGTACCCTTCACCCAGTTTTCCCCAATGATAACATCTTACACGACTGTGGTACATTATCATAACCAGGAAATAGACATTAGTACAATCAGTAGACCTTACTCAGATTTCACCAGTTTTAAACTCACTCACTTGTGTGTGTGTAGTTCTGTGCCATTTTATCACGTGTAGATTCATATAATCACCACCACAATCAAGTTAAAAACTATTCTCTTACCACAAAAATCTTTCTCCTGGTAATCCTTTATAGTCGAACCCACCCTCCACCCTCAACTATCCCTAACCTTTGGCAACCGCTAATCTGTTCCCCATCTCTATAATTTTCATCTTGAGAATTGTATATAATCATACATCATAAAATCATAAAATATGTGACTTTTTGAAATTGCCTTTTGAACTCAGTGTGATGCCCTCGAGATTCATCCGACTTGTTGCACATGTCAGTAGTTTGTTCCTTTTTATTGCTGAGTAATAGTCCATGGTCTGGATGTACCATGGTTTAACTGTTTACCTATTGAAGAACATTTTGGTTTTTCCCTGTTTAGGGCTATTACAAATAATGCTGCTTTGAACATTTTTGTACAGGTTTTTGTGTGAATGTAAGTTTTTATTTCTCAGGGACAAATGCCTAGGAGTACAATTTCTACGTCATATGGTAATTGTATGTTTTGGGGTTTTTCTGTTTCTTGATTTTTAAAGAAGTGGTTGTACTAGTTTGCATTCCTGTCAGCAGTGTGTGAAAAATCTGGTTTCTCCGTATCCTAACCAGCATTTGATACTGACGTTTTTAAAGTTAGCTGTTCTAAGAGGTTTGTAGTGGTCTCATTGGGTCTTAATTTGCATTTCACGAACACGATCTCTCTCTCCATCTATTTAGATCTTTGATTTCTTTAATGAGCATTTTATAGTTTTCAGCATACAAGTCCTAACATTCTTTGTTAGATTTATACCTGAGTATTTCTTTTTTTTAGCAATTATAAGTGGTATTTTAAATTTCTAATGTATTTTTAATTTTTTAATATATGTTTCTTGTTTGTTTAATTTCTAATGTTTTAATTTATAGTGTATTTTCAATTTCAGTTTCACATGTTCATTGCTAGTATGCAGATATACAATTAATTTTTGTGTGTTGATCTTGTGTGCTGCAACCTTGCTGAACTTATTAATTCTAGGATGAATTTTTTATAGATTTCTTAAGACGTTCTACATAGATCATTATGTCATCTGCAAATAGGGACAGTTTTATTTGTTCCTTTCCGTTACATTGACTAAGACTTCCAATACTTTATTGAATAAGAATGATGATTTTGGACATCCTTATCTTTTTCCTGATCCTAGGGGGAAAGCATTTAGCCTTTTACTATTTAATGTGATGTTAACTTGAGCGTTTTTGTGCATATTCTTTTCCAAGTTGAGAAAGTTTCCCTCTATTCCTAGTGTTTTGAGGGTTTTTATTATGAATGGATGTTGAATTAAGTCTAATGTTTTTTCTCAATTTATGTGAGCATGTGATTTTTCTCCTTTTTATCTGTTAATATGATGGATTACATGGATTTTTGATTATTGAACCATCATTGTGTTCCTGGAATAAACCCTATGTGGCCATGGTGTGTATTTCTTTTCTATATATTGCTGAATTCAGTTTCCTAATATTTTGGTAAAGATTCTTGTCTCTTTATTAATGAGGGATATTGGTCTGTAGTTTTGGGTTTTTTTAATTCTGTCTTTCTGTGGTTTTGTTACCAGAGTAATACTGGCCTCATAAAATAGGTTGAGAAATGTTTCTTCATTTTCTGTGTTCTGGGAGGGGTTGTGTAGAATTGGTGTTAATTCTTCTTTAAGTGTTCAGTAGAATTCTCCAGTGAAATTGCTTGGGCTTAAAGATGTCTTTTGGAGGAGTTTTAAAATTATGAATTAAATTTCTTTAATAGTTACAGGACTGTTCAAATTATCTTTCATCTTGGGTGAGTCGTGGTAGTTTGTGCTTTTCAAGGAATTGGTCCATTTCATCTAAGTTGTCAAATTTATGTGAGTAAATTGTTCATAGTGTTACCTTATTTTCCTTTTGATGTCTGCACAACATCCCATTTCATTTTTGATTTGTCTCTTCTCTGTTTTGTCTTTGTTAGTCTTTTCTAGAGGTTTGTTGGTTTTATTGGTCTTTCAAAGAACCAACTTTTTGTTTAATTGATTTTCTCTGTCTTTCAGATTTCAATTTCATTGGTTTCTGCCCTTCTCTTTATTATGCCCTTTTTTGTGTTTACTTTGGGTTTCTTTTGCTCTTCTTTTTCTAGTTTCTTTAGACGAGAGCTCGCATTATTGACTTTTCCTCTTTGCTAATGTAAGCATTTAATGCTATAAATGTTCCTCTATGGCCCGTGGTTATTTAGCAGTTTGTTGTTTAGTCTGCTAGTGTTAGGAGGTTTTCCTCTTGTGTTTCTGTTATTGATTTCTAGTTTGATTCTGTTATGGTCAGAGAACACACTCTGTATGATCTCAGTTCTTTTTGATTTGTTGAAGTTTGTTTTATGGGCAAGGATGTGGTCTATCTTGGTAAATGTTTTGTGTGTACTTGCTAAGAATAAGTATTCTACTATTTTTTGGTGAGTGTTCTGTAAACGTCTACTTCATCCTACTGGTTGGGGGTGGTGTTGAGTTCTGTATCCTTGCTGATTAGTTCTATCAGTTGTTGAGTGAGAAGTATTGAGGTCTCCAGGTGTAATTGTGAGTTTCTCTGTGTCTCCTTTCAGTTCCATTATTTTTTTGCTTCACATATTTTGCAAGTGTGTTGGTTGATGCGTACACAATTAGAATTTCTATACCTTTTTGGTGGATTTCACCATTTTTTCATTATGTAATGTCCCTCTCTGTCTCTAGTAATTTTCTTTGCTTTGGAGTCTACTTTTTCTGACTATAAAGTAGCCACTCCTACTTTTTTTTTTTTATTGCTATTTGCGTGTTTTTAATATGCTGTTTGTATATCTTCTTCCATCCTTTTACTTTCTGCCTACCTATATCATATATTTGAAGTGAGTTTCTTGAAGACAACATCTAATTGGGTCATGCTTTTTTTTTTTTTTTTAATGTGAGGAAGATCAGCCCTGTGCTAACATCTGCCAATCCTTCTCTTTTTTTGCCCAGAAAGACTGGCCCTGGGCTAACATCCGTTCCCATCTTCCTCTACTTTATATGGGATGCTGCCATAGTATGGCTTGCCATGCGGTGCGTCAGTGTGCACCCGGGATCCGAACCGGCGAACCCCAGGCCACCACAGTGGAGCACGCGCACTTAACTGCTTGCACCACCGGGCCGGCCCTGGGGTCATGCTTTTTTAACGTACCTGCTAATCTATTTTAGAGTTCCATTTTGATTTATCTATAGTGTTTTGAGTATATCTCTTTGTACAGACTTTTTAGTAGTTGCTCTAACTATCACATTGTACATATTTATCACACTCTACTGGTGTCAACATTTTGCTAGTTTGAGTGAAGTGTAAAAATCTTGTCTCTCTTTATGTCCCTTACCTTCCCTCATTGAAATGTCTTAAATATTTCCTACACATACATTGAAAACCATATTAGATAATGTGATAAATTTTGCTTCAACCATCAAATATAATTTAGAAAACTCAAGAAAAGAAGAAAAGTTGATTGTATTTACCTATATTTTTACTCTTTCTGTTCTTTCTCCTTCCTGATGTTCCAAGTTTCCTTTGGAATCTTTTCGTGTCTGAAGAACTTTCTTTTGCAGTTTTTTTAGAGCTGATGTGATGCAACCAGTTCTTTTAGTTTTCCTTCATCTGACAATATCTTGGTTTCCTTTTCATTCCTAAAGGATACTTTTGCTAGATAAGAATTCTGGTTTGACAGTTCTTTTCTTTCAAGACTTCTTCCTGGCTTCCCTGGTATCTAATGAAAAATCCTGTTATTTGTTTTTCTCCTATAGGTAAGGTGTTGTTTCTGTCTCACTGCTTTCAAGATTTTCTACTTTTAATGTCTTTAGTTTTCAGAAATTTGATTATGATGTTTTTGGCTTGGATGTCTTTGGGTTTATTCTATTTGGGGTATGCTCTGCTTCTTGAATCTGTAGGTTTATGTCTTTTACAAATTCGGGAAATTTTCAACCATTGTCTCTTCAAACACTTTTTTCAGCCCCATTCTCTTTCTCCTCTCTTTCTGGGACTGATGACACAAGTATTAGATCTTCGCTTATGGTCCCACAGGTGCCTGGGGCTTTGTTTGTCTTTGTCTCTTTGTTGTTAAGATTGGACACTTTCTATTGTTCTAATTTCATGTTCACCGATTCTTTTTTCTGTTCTCTTGTTTGCTGTTGAACCCATCCATTGAATTTTATTTTGGTATTGTATTTTTGAGTTCTAGAATTTCCATTTAATTCTTCTTTCTTTTATTTAACTTTGTTTTTTACTTGTTTTAAGTGTTTGTAATTGTCCATTGAAGTGTATTTATGGCTGCTTTAAAATCCTTATCAGATAATTCCAACATATGTATCATCTTGATCTTGGTGTCTTTTGATTGTCTTTTTTCATTCAAGTTGAGATTTTCCTGTTTCTTGGTATGACAAGTGATTTTCCTTTGTATCCTGAACATTTTGGGTATTAGGCTATGAGACTCTGGATCTCATTTAAATCTTCTGTTCTAGCAGGCCTCTTTTGACACTCCACCAGTGGGGATGAGATGTGGGAGAGTGTCGCCACATTACTGCTAGGTAGATGTGGAAGTCCCGGTTCCCCACTCAGCCTCCATTGATCTACTGGGGGAGGGGTGCCTTGCTGCTGCTAAGTGGGGATGGAAATTCAGGCACTCCCCTCAGCCTCATCTGATACCACTCTGACTAGGAGTGAGGACACCTCATTGCTGCTCCCCACTGACATTGTGGCATGGAGGTGGGGGCCTCATCACGCCTGGGCAGTGGTAAAAGTCCTGGCTCTCCGCTAAGCTTCCTCTGACACTACTCTAGTTTGGATTGGGAGAGGCATGTTTTGTTACAACCGGATCGGGGTGAAAGTCCAGGCTCCCTGCAGAGTTTCCATTGACACCATGGAGCGGGGCTGGGATGGCAAGATTCGCCACTCCACCTTCTCTGACACCTCCCGAGGAGTGGAGTGAGGGGGCCAGTTTCAGCTCAGTACAGCTGGGCAAAGGTGGAAGTCTAGGTTCCCTACTCAGTTTACTGACTGGGGTAAGAATGAGGCCAGTTTTTCTCATGGCCTAGGGTGCTTATTGTCTGAAAGTTTTCTGTCTTACTGGGCTGCCCTTTTCCTGGTCCTTTGGCTAGGGATAGCAAGCTTTATTGGCGCTTTTGTTCTTTTTTAATTGTTTGTGCCCATTGGTTTTTCTGGGTTAAAGGCTTCAACCAGGCTTCTTGGTTCCAGCACCCAGTCCAGGATATGTGAGCCAAAAGTAAAACTCAGGGAACATACTACTACGTTGTTCCTCAGGTCCCAAGATCCCTAGCTAGTCTGCCTTCTTTTTTTTTTTTTTTGTGAGGGAGATTAGCCCTGAGCTAACATCCATGCCCATCTTCCTCTACTTTATATGGGACACCACCACAGCATAGCTTGGTAAGTGGTGTGTAGGTCCGCACCCAGGATCTGAACCTGTGAACCCCGCGCTGCCGAAGCAGAACATGTGAACTTAACTGCTACGCCACTGGGCCAGCCCCCAGTCTGCCTTCTTATCTCCGCCTTTCAGAGTCTCCTTATGTTTCTTTTATACATAATGTATAGGGTTTTGAGCTGTACTTAATGGGAGAAATACATCTACTCCATCTTGTCCAGAACCAGAAGTTTTATAACTATACAGTTTTTATATTTATAGTTTTTGGTTTAATATCTCCCCAGCAAACAGTATTGCCAGTCCACTTGGCACTGTTTATTATTAGCAGATTATTTCCATGTAAACTTACTTTCTTTATTTATGTTAAAAGTGTCACCCAGTATGGTTGCAAGGCTGCCTCTGCAGTGTAACTGGAAAAATTTCCCTGAAACTTATGTAGAAACATTTTTTCCTAATCCTAATCAAATCCCATTTAATAAGTAGGCTCACTGCACCTGCAGCTAGAGGCTCCAGGAAATGTGGTAATGCCTGTGAACAGAGGTCCCAGGAACTGAGGCAGTCCATGCTCCCACACACCGCGGGAACTGCTGCAGTGCCTGTGACTGGAGACTTCAGGAACCACGGTGATACCTGCAACCCAGTCTCCTCCCTCTCCTCCAGTGGTAATACCTCCAACCCCTGCCCTCCCAGCAGTGAGGGCTGCATCCAAGACCCCGATGCCTCTGGCAGCGGCGACAGTGCCCATGACCTGAGGTTCCAGGAAGTGTACCAGTGCCCGAGGTCAAAGGCTCCAGGAACCTCAGTGGCTCTTGTTAATCCAGCCCATCCAGCAGTGGTAGTGACACCTGCAAACTCAGCACGCCTGGCAGCAGTGGTGCCTCTACCCACAGAAAACCTGGGAGCAGCAGTGCAGGTGGTGCGTGTGGCAACAGCACCTGAGGCGGTGGAGAGCCCAGTAATGGCAACATCAGAGTGGTCCAGGTTCGTGGGTTCGGATCCCAGCTGTGGACCTACACCGCTCATCAGCCATGCTGTGGCAGCACCCCACATACAAAATAGAGGAAGATTGGTACAGGTGTTAGCTTAGGGCAAATCTTCATCAAACAAAAACCAGAGGATTGGCAATAGATGTTAGCTCAGGGCGAATCTTCCTCAACAACAGTAACGAAAAAGAAAGCGGGTGTAGCATTCCTTACAGCAGACAAAGTAGACTTCAAGCCAAAAAAGATAACAAGAGACAAAGATGGACATTACATAATCATAAAGGGGACATTCTATCAAGAAGACAAAACATTTGTTAATATATATGCACCTATAGGAGCACCAAAGTATATAAAGCAATTAAGAACAAACCTAAAGGGAGAAATTGACACCAACATAATAATAGTAGGGGACTTTAATATGCCACTTACATCAAAAGATAGATCAAGTCGACAGAAAATCAACAAGGAAACATTGGCCTTAAATGAAACACTAGACTAGGTGGAGTTAATAGATATATATAGAATATTCCATCCAAAAGCAGCAGAATATACATTCTCCTCAAGTGCACATGGAACATTCTCAAAGGTAGACCATATGTTGGGAAACAAAACAAGTCTCAAGAAATTTAAGAAGACTGAAATCATATCAAGCATCTTTTCCAAACACAGTGATATGAAACTAGAAATCAACTACAAGAAGAATGCTGGAAAAGTCACAAATATGTGGAGACCAAACAACATGTTACTGAACAACTATTGGATCAATGAAGAAATCAAAGGAGAAATCAGAAAATACCTGAAGATGAGTGAAAATAGAAAACACACCATACCAAAATCTATGGGATACAGTAAAAGCTGTATCTAAGAGGGACGTATATAGCAATATAGGACTACCTCAAGAAACAAGAAAAATCTCAAATAAACAATCTAACACTGTGCCTTAAAGAACTAGAAAAAGAAGAACAAATGAAGCCCAAAGTCAGTAGAAGGAAGGAAATAATGAAAATGAGTGTGGAAATAAATGGAATAGAGACTAAAAGACAATAGAAAAGATCAAGGAAACTAAGAGCTGGTTCTTTAAAAAGGTAAACAAAATTGACAGACCCTTAGCCAGATTCTCTAAGAAAAAAGAGAGAGGCTCAAATAAATAAAATCTGAAATGAAAGAGGAGAAATTACAATGGATACCACAGAAATGAAAAAGATTATAAGAGAATACTATGAAAAGCTATATACCTACAAATTGGATGACTAGAATACATAGATAAATTCTTAGAATCATACAACCTCCCATAACTGAATCATGAAGAAATAGAGAATCTGAATAGACCAATTACTAATAAAGAGATTGGAACAGTAATCAAAAACCTCCCAAAAACGAAAGTCCAGAACCAGATGGCTTCTCTGGTCAATTCTACCAAACATTCAAAGATTTAATACTTATCTTTCTCAAACTCTTCCAGAAAATTCAAAAAGAAGGAACACTTCCTAACTCACTTTACAAGGCCAACATTGCCCTGATACCAAAACTAGATAAGGACAACACCAAAAAGGAAAATTGCAGACCAATATCTCTGAATTGCATCTCTGCATCTCTGAACATAGATGCAGAAATCTTCAACAAAATATTAGCAAATCAAAGGCAATAATACATTAAAAGGATCATACACCACGATCAACTGGGATTTATTCCAGGGATGCACAGATGGTTCAACAACTGCAAACAATCAATGTGATATACCACATTAACAAAATGAATAAAAATCACGTGATTATCTCAATAGATGCAGAGAAAGCATTTGACAAGATTCAGCGTCCATTTCTGATAAAAACTCTCAATAAAATGGGTATAAAAGGAAAGTACCTCAGCATAGTAAAGGCTACATATGACAAACCCACAGCCAACATCGTACTCAATGGTGAAAAACTGAAAGCTATCCCTCTAAGAACAGGAACAAGACAAGGATGCCCACTCTCACCACTCTTATTCAACATGTATTGGAAGTCCTAGCCAGAGCAATTAGGCAAGAAAAAGAAATAAAAAGTATCCCAATTGGAAAGGAAGAAGTAAAACTGTCGCTATTTGTAGATGACATGATTTTATATATAGAAAACCCTAAAGAATCCACTAGAAACTATTAGAAATAATTAACAAATACAGTAAAGTTACAGGGTACAAAATCAACATACAAAAATTAGTTGCATTTCTATACACTAACAATGAACTAGCAGAAAGAGAAATCAGTAATACAATCCCATTTACAATCACAATAGAAAGAATAAAGTACCTAGGAATAAATTTAACCAAAGAGGTGAAAGACCTGTACACTGAAAACTATAAGACATTTTTTGAAAGAAATTGAAGAAGACACAAAGAAATGGAAAGATATTTCGTGCTTATGGATTGAAAGAATTAACCCAGTTAAAATGTCTGTATTTTACAGACATCTAAAGCAATTTATAGATTCAGTGCAATCACTATCAAAATCCCAATGACATTTTTCACAGAAATAGAACAAAGAATTCTAAAATTTATGTGAAATAACAAAAGACCCCAATAGCCAAAGCAATCCTGAGAAAAAAGAACAAAGCTGGAGGCATCACAATCCCTGACTTCAAAATACACTACAAACCTATAGTAATCAAAACAGCATGGTCCTGGCACAAAAACAGACAGACAGATCAATGGAACAGAATTGAGAGCCCAGAAATAAACCCACACATCTATGGACAGCTAATCTTTGACAAAGGAGCCAAGAACATACAATGGAGAAAGGAAGGTCTCTTCAAAAACAACAAGTGTTGGAGAGGATGTGGAGAAACAAGAACTCTCATACACAGCTGGTGGGAAGGCAAACTGGTGCAGCCTCTATGGAAAACGGTATGGAGATTCCTCAAAGAATTAAAAATAGAGATGCCCTATGACCCAGCCATCCCACTACTGGGAACCTATCCAACGAACCTGAAATCAACAATCCAAAGAGGCTTATACACCCCTATGTTCATTGCAGCATTATTCACTATAGCCAAGAAGTGGAAGGAACATAAGTGTCCCTCGACTGACGATTGGATTAAGAAAATGTGGTATATATATACAATGGAATACTACTAAGCCATAAAAAAAGACAAAATCGTCCCATTTGCAACAACATGGGTGGGCCTGGAGCATATTATGTTAAGTGAAATAAGCCAGAAAGAGAAAGAGAAACACTGTATGATCTCACTCATATGTGGAGTATAAACCAACACATGGACAGAGAAAACTGTATTGTGGTTACCAGGGGCAAGGGGGGTGGGGTGTGAGCACAAGGGGTGAAGGGAGTCATATATATGGTGATGGACAAACAAAAATGTACAACCCAAAATTTCACAATGTTAAAAACTATTAAAACATCAATAAAAATAAAAAATAAAAAAAATAAACTTCACTGCATGTAAAAAAAGTAAGTAGGCTAGCAACTTACAGACTAATGCCTCTTTAAGGGTATCAAAAGCAGAAATACAACTAAAAGGCATACAAAAGAAAGAAACTGAAAAAAACTAAAAGAAAAACAAAACCAAAACCTACAGACTAGACGAATGCACAAAACAGATCATTTAATGCATAAATAACTCAGAGTGTATATCGACTGTTCAACATCCTCATTGTTTATGCTACTAATCCCAAGCTTATTGTTTCTCTGCTATACTTTTGAAACATCTCACAGAGCACTTAAGAGAGAAAACATTTTATTTGATTTGTAATGGCCTTCACAATCAAGTCCTTTTCAGCATCATTTCATGCCCACTCCCTGTTACTTTGCAAGGCACTGCCATGTTGCTTCTTTCCTCTATACATGTGCCCAAGATATGTCTTCTGCCAGAAATGCCCTCATCACCCCACCACACCCCAGTTGACCTGGTGAATTTCTGCTCTTTAAAACTGTAGAACAGATATATACTTGGAGACCACTTCTCTCAGATCTGTATGCACATATATAAGGTGGCCTTCTCTTGCAAGATGTGGGTTCCTGCAACACGAGGACCATCATGCCTGGCACTTCCTACAGTACCTGGTACGTATTAGATTCTCAGTGTTTATTTAGTGAATTAACCACCTCTTTACCTTCATCTGCTTTCCTTTTTCATTATCTTACCTTTTGAAATCAGAGACATTGTTCCATCTTGCTAATTTTGGTACCTTCTTTCCTTCTTCCTTATCATTCATGCACTCATTTGTTTATTCAATAAATATTTATTCTACTGAGTTTGCTATTTTAAAGGTTATCAGTGATCTGCTAGTTGTCAATCGAGTTGCCTTTTCATTCACCATTCCTCTCTGTTTTTCTGCAGCATGAAACTGATGCCCATCCATGTTTGTTGCAAGTTTCTCTTATTATTGTAGTATACTTTTTGATTCTAGTAAAGTTGGCTAGCAGAAATAAGAACACTGTCGTAAAGTAGAGCATTGAAAATCCCCCAATTGTGGCATTTCTTTCTTTACCCATTTCAAAAGTTAGAAATTTCCTCTGATCCAGGATACTGTATAGTCCCAAATGTAAGGTGAATCTTAAAAAAAAATTCTCGGGAGATCTGAAGCATTGGTTGAATATTTACACTTAGATGACCTTTAAAGATCCTACCTTAAATTTGTAAGATTTTTACAACATGAAATAGCCTCTGGAGAATCCACTTAATCTTTATTACCTTGTCCATACCCAGAATACCCTGTGGTCATTTGCAGTACAGTGATCTTGTCATTGCCATATGCTATACCACATGCAAAGCAGTTCTTAAATAGTGGAATATTTTTTTACATGGATGATTATTTTTATTATCTCTATAGAACAATTTGGCATTTAGAAGTGATGTTTAGATAAAGGAGTTTCTGCTATTGATAGGAGGCAGGCTACTTAGTGGATGGGAGAGTAAATGGGAGTAGAAAGTTCAAGGAGTTTCTCTGACTTTGAACAAAGGAAAGACATAACAGACTCACATTAAGATAAATAGGTCAGCATATTTTAGTTCCAAGGTTGAGGTAGAGGGACAAAGAAATGACAACAGTTGCCCGCAGGAGACAGTCTACAAGAGGAGGGTGAACCTCTGTGCTTTGGAGTGGGCAGTTGGGATAAGGAGGTATAATCAGCCTTCTGCTTTTGGGTTTCCAGTCTAGCAGCTTAAATGTAACCTTAGTCCTATCAGTCTGCAAACTAATAAAGCCCTGATGAATCCAGTACATTTTGATCACTTTAGTTAAGAAATAGTTCCCTCTACATTTTGGTGATATCCTATGATAATAGATCATTGCCTATGGAAACGAAGTGGTAGGTTATATGTATGGCTTGCAGGATCCACATAGCATTGTTTTGAAACCTAATTCTTTACTTTTTAAAAAAATAGACTTTATGTTTTAGAACAATTTGCAATTTACAGAAAAATTGAGAAGATAGTACAGAGTTCCTATATACCCTGGATTTGGCCTGTTATTAATATCTTACATTGGTATAGTACATGTGTTACAATTAATGAACCAATATTGATACATTAATTATTAGCTAAAGTCCATGGTTTGTTAATTAGATTTCCTTTGGTTTTACCTAATGTCCTTTTTCTGTTCTGGAATCACATCTCAGACAACACGTGTTTAGTTGTCTTGTCTCTTTGGGCTCCTCTTGGCTATGGCAGTTTCTCAGATTTTGATGACATTGACCACTTTGAAGAGTGCCCATGAGGTATTTTGTAGCATACACCACTGAAATTTGTCTGATGTTTTTCCCAGAAGACTTGGGTTATGGGTTTTGGGGTTTTTTTTTTTTTGAGGAATATTGGCCCTGAGCTAACATCTGTTGCCAATCTTCCTCTTTTTTAAAAATGTTTTTTCCCCAAAGCCCCAGTACATAGTTGTATATCCTAGTTGTAGGTCCTTCTAATTCTATGTGGGACGCCATGGCTTGATGAGCGGTGAGCAGATCCGAACTGGCGAACCCCGGGCCGCTGAAGTGGAATGTGTGAACTTAACCACTACGCCACCATGCAAGCCCCAGGTTATGGGTTTTTAGGAGGAAGGTCACAGAGATCAAGTGCCATTTTCATCACATCATTTTAAGGATGCATACTGTCAACATTATTTACGACTGTTGATGTTGACCTGGATCAGCTCGCTGAGGTAGTGTTTGTCAGGTTTCTCCACTGTAAAATTACTCCTCCCCTCTCCCTTTCTGTACAGTACTCTTTGGAGAGAAGTCACTATACGCAACCCATATCTAAGGAGTGAGAGTTATGCTCTCCATCTTCGAGGGTGGAATATCTATTTAACTTATTTAGAATTCTTCCGCACAGTTTTGTCTCTTCTTCCCATTTACTAATTTATTCATTCACTTTTTATATCAGTATAGACTCATGGATATTTATTTTATATTTTAGGTTATAATCCAATTCTACTCTGTTTCTTTTGCTCAAATTGATCTAGCTTTGGCCATTCGGAGCTCTTTAAGTTGGCTCCTGTGCTCCTTTGACATACCACCATTAATGTGGAGGCAGGTGTTTGTTTTTATTTGTTTTGAGCACTTCTCACTTTCTGGCACTACAGCCTACTCCGGGCTCATCTTGTATATTTACTGCCCCAGTCCTAGAATAAGCCATTTCTCTCAGGAGCCCTGGTTCGTTTTATTGCAGAACGGTGTTAGAAACCAAGATCTGAATAAAGATGTGCTCGTTGCTAGTAAGGTGTCATTTCTTTTAGGCCCTCTCAGATGACAGAATGAAGAAACATGTCTGTGTATACTAACCTTTGTATATACATGTCTGTAAATATTTCCATATGTAACCATTTGTATCTGTATTAAGCTAAAAATACTGATGTGTCAAACTCTAATCCATTACCACGTGACTCATTCTAGCCTCCTCTCCTTGCTTATTTGTAAATCCCCACTCCAACAATGAGAAACCTGGCTGCTGTGGTCAGTCATCTGTTTACCTAATTGTTCAATTCCAGTATACATGTATAGCAGTATCAGAATTTTTAACCCTAGAATACAGTGCTTATATGTAGTTCCTTTTGCCTTTAGTCTTACAGGCTCCACTCATTTCCACAATTACTTAGGTCAGCACCTTTTCCCCTCCTTCCCTTTTATTGAAGTTATTTCACGCATTTGTAATTTAGTTAGAGTCTCTTGTCACAGTCTGCACCTCTTCCTGGGATTCCCCTGACCCTCCTAAGTGATTTTTTTTGATTTGCATTCTTTTTTTTTTTTTTTTATTGATGTTTTAATGGTTTCTAACATTGTGAAATTTTGGGTTGTACATTTTTGTTTGTCCATCACCATATATATGACTCCCTTCACCCCTTGTGCCCACCCCCCACCCCCACTGCCCCTGGTAACCACAGTCCAGTTTTCTCTGTCCATGTGTTGGTTTATATTCCACATATGAGTGAGATCATACAGTGTTTCTCTTTCTCTTTCTGGCTTATTTCACTTAACATAATACGCTCCAGGCCCATCCATGTTGTTGCAAATGGGACGATTTTGTCTTTTTTTTATGGCTGAGTAGTATTCCATTGTATATATATATACCACATTTTCTTAATCCAGTCGTCAGTCGAGGGACACTTAGATTGCTTCCACTTCTTGGCTATGGTGAATAATGCTGCAATGAACATAGGGGTGCATAAGCCTCTTTGGATTGTTGATTTCAGGTGCGTTGGATAGATTCCCAGTAGTGGGATGGCTGGGTCATAGGGCATCTCTATTTTTAATTCTTTGAGGAATCTCCATACCATTTTCCATAGAGGCTACACCAATTTGCATTCCCACCAGCTGTGTATGAGGGTTCCTGTTTCTCCACATCCTCTCCAACATTTGTTTTTTGTCTTGGTGATTATAGCCATTCTAACAGGCGTGAGGTGGTATCTTAGTGTTGTTTTGATTTGCATTTCCCTGATGATTAGTGATGTTGAGCATCTTTTCATGTGCCTATTGGCCATCTGTATATCTTCCTTGGAGAAGTGTCTGTTCATTTCCTCTTCCCATTTTTTGATCAGGTTGTTTGTTTTTTTGTTGTTCAATTGTGTGAGTTCTTTATATATTATGGAGATCAACCCCTTGTCAGATGTATGTTTTGCAAATATTCTCTCCCAGCTGGTGGGTTGTCTGTTCATCTTGATTCTGGTTTCATTTGTCTTATAAAAGCTCTTTAATCTGATAAAGTCCCACTTGTTTATTTTTTCTTTAGTTTCCCTAGTCTGGGTAGGCATGTCATCCGAAAAGATTCCTTTAAAACCAATGTCAAATAGTGTGTTGCCTATATTTTCTTCTATGAGTTTTATAGTTTCAGGTCTCACCTTCAGGTCTTTGATCCATTTTGAGTTAATTTTTGTGAATGGCGATAGCACATGGTCCACTTTCATTCTTTTGCATGTGGCTGTCCAGTTTTCCCAACACCATTTATTGAAGAGACTTTCCTTTCTCCATTGCATGTTCTTAGCACCTTTGTCGAAAATTAGCTGTCCGTATATGTGTGGTTTTATTTCTGGGCTTTCAATTCTGTTCCATTGATCTGTGTGTCTGTTTTTGTACCAGTACCATGCTGTTTTGATTACTATTGCTTTGTAGTATGTTTTGAAGTCAGGGATTGTGATGCCTCCTGCTTTGTTCTTTTTCTTTAGGATTTCTTTAGCTATTCGGGGTCTTTTGTTGCCCCATATAAATTTTAGTATTCTTTTTTCTATTTCTGTGAAGAATGTCATTGGGATTCTGATTGGGATTGCATTGAATCTGTAGATTGCTTTAGGTAATATACACATTTTAACTATGTTTATTTTTCCAATCCACGTGCATGGGATATCTTTCCATTTCTTTATGTCATCTTGGATTTCTTTCAATAATGTCTTGTAGTTCTCATTGTATAGGTCCTTCACCTCCTTGGTAAGAGTTATTCCTAGGTATTTTATTCTTTTGGATGCAATTGTAAATGGTATTATCTTTTTGAGCTCTCTTTCTGTTAGTTCATTATTAGCATATAGAAATGCAACTGATTTTTGTAGATTGATTTTGTACCCTGCAACTTTGCTGTAGTTGTTGATTGTTTCTAATAGTTTTCCAACAGATTCTTTAGGGTTTTCTATATATACAATCATGTCATCTGCAAATAGTGAGAGTTTCATTTCTTCGTTACCTATTTGGATTCCTTTTATTCCTTTTTCTTGCCTAATTGCTCTGGCCAAAACCTCCAGTACTATATTGAACAGGAGTGGTGAGAGTGGGCAGCCCTGCCTCGTTCCTGTTCTCAGAGGAATGGCTTTCAGTCTTTCCCCGTTGAGTATGATGTTGGCTGTGGGTTTGTCATATATGGCCTTTATTATGTTGAGGTACTTTCCTTCTATTCCCATTTTATTGAGAGTTTTTATCATAAATGGATGTTGTATCTTGTCAAATGCCTTCTCTGCATCTATTGAGATGATCATGTGGTTTTTATTCTTTGTTTTGTTGATGTGATGTATGACATTGATTGATTTGCGGATGTTGAACCATCCCTGCGTCCCTGGTATAAATCCCACTTGATCATGGTGTATGATCTTTTTAATGTATTGTTGTATTCGGTTTGCCAATATTTTGTTGAGGATTTTTGCATCAGTGTTCATCAGCGATATTGGCCTGTAATTTTCTTTCTTTGTATTGTCTTTGTCTGGTTTTGGTATCAGGGTGATGTTGGCCTCATAGAATGATTTAGGAAGTGTTCCATCTTCTTCTATTTTTTGAAATAGTTTGAGAAGGATGGGTATTAAATCTTCTTTGAATGTTTGGTAAAATTCACTGGAGAAGCCATCTAGTCCTGGACTTTTATTTTTTGGGAGGTTTTTGATCACTATTTCAATCTCTTTACTTGTTATTGGTCTATTCAGATTCTCCATTTCTTCTTGGTTCAATTTTGGGAGGTTGTATAAGTCTAAGAATTTATCCATTTCTTCTAGATTGTCCAATTTGTTGGCATATAGTTTCTCATAGTATTCTCTTATAATCCTCTGTATTTCCATGGTATCCGTTGTAATTTCTCCTCTTTCATTTCTAATTTTATTTACTTGAGCCTTTTCTCTTTTTTTCTTAGTAAGCCTGGCTAAGGGTTTGTCGATTTTGTTTATCTTCTCGAAGAACCAACTCTTTGTTTCATTAATCCTTTCTACTGTTTTTTTGGTCTCAATTTCATTTATTTCTGCTCTGATTTTTATTATTTCTCTCCTTCTGCTGGCTTTGGGCTTTGTTTGTTCTTCTTTTTCTAGTTCTGTTAGGTGTAATTTAAGGTTGCTTATTAGGGCTTTTTCTTGTTTGTTCAGGTGGGCTTGTATCACTATGAGTTTCCCTCTCAGGACCGCTTTTGCTGCATTCCATATGGTTTGATATGGCATGTTATCATTTTCGTTTGTTTCCAGATAGTTTTTGATTTCTCCTTTAATTTCATCAATGATCCATTGGTTGTTCAGTAGCATGTTGTTTAATCTCCACATTTTTGTCACTTTCCCAGTTTTTTTTTCATGGTTCATTTCCAGTTTCATAGCCTTATGGTCTGAAAAGATGCTTGTTATGATTTCAATCTTCTTAAATTTATTGAGGCTTGCTTTGTTTCCCAACATATGGTCTATCCTAGAGAATGTTCCATGCGCGCTTGAGAAGAATGTGTAGTCAGCTGTTTTTGGATGGAGTGCTCTGTATATGTCTACTAGGTCCATCTCGTCCAGTTTTTCATTTAAGTCTACTATTTCTTTATTAATTTTTTGTCTGGATGATCTATCCATTGCTGTAAGTGGGGTGTTAAGATCCCCTACTATTATTGTGTTGTTGTTGATTTCTCCTTTTAGGTTTGTTAATAGTTGCTTTATGAACATTGGTGCTCCTATGTTGGGTGCATCTATATTTATAAGTGATATGTCTTCTTGATGGAGTGTCCCTTTTATCATTATATATTTCCCTTCTTTGTCTTTCTTAACCTGTTTTATCTTGAAGTCTACTTTGTCTGATATGAGTATGGCAACACCTGCTTTCTTTTGTTTGCCATTAGCTTGGAGTATTGTCTTCCATCCTTTCACTCTGAGCCTGTGCTTGTCTTTAGTGCTAAGATGTGTTTCCTGAAGGCAGCATATTGTTGGGTCTTGCTTTTTAATCCATCCTGCCACTCTGTATCTTTTGATTGGAGAGTTCAATCCATTTACATTTAGGGTAATTATTGATATATGAAGGCTTAATGTTGCTGTTTTGTCACTTATTTTCTGGTTCTTTTGCATTTCCTTTGTTTCTTGTCCCATTTGTTTTGGACTGCCAATTCAGTTTGGTTGTTCTGTCTTATGATTCTTCTAGTTTTCTCTTTGTTTATCATATGTGGTTTTGCTTTGATTATTTGTTTAGTGGTTACCTTGAGGTTTGGGCAAAAAATCTTGTGTATGAGATAGTCCATTATCTGATGGCCTCCTATTTCCTTATACTAAGTCAATTCAGTCACTTTCCTCTTCCTCTTCTAAGTTGTTCTTGTTATACCTTATTCTATCTTGTGTTGTGGCTGTGTGTTTACAGTGATGAGGTTAAATTTATTTTTGGTGAATTTCTTCCTTTGATCTTTGAGTTTAGTATTTAAGTGGTTGCTAACCTATTCCGGTAAAAATCTACTATTTCTCTGATTTTGTCTACCTACTTTTCTCCTTCCTCCAAGCTTTGTGTTCCCTTTCTCTTCTTTTTTTCAGGCCTGAGGGCCTTCTTGAGTATTTCTTGTAGTGGGGGTCTCGTGGCCATGAACTCCCTTAGCTTTTGTTTATCTGGGAGAGTTACTATTTCTCCATCATATTTGAAGGATATTTTTGCTGGATAGAGTATTCTTGGCTGAAAGTTTTTGTCTTCCAGTATTTTGAATATATCATTCCAGTCTCTTCTAGCCTGAAAAAGTTTCTGTTGAGAAATCCGCTGAGAGCCTGATGGGAGTTCCTTTGAACGTTATTTTTTGTTTTTGTCTAGCTGCCCTTAATATTGTTTCTTTGTCGTTGACCCTGGCTAACCTTACCACTAGGTGTCATGGTGAAGGCCTTTGTCTGTTAATATATATAGGTGTCCTGTTGGCTTCGCTTACTGGTATTTCCTGCTCCTTCCCCAGATTTGGGAAATTCTCAGCTATTATTTCCTTGAATAGGCTCTCTGTTCCTCTTTCCCTCTCCTCTCCCTCAGGAATACCTATAATTCTTATGTTACATTTTCTAATAGAGTCAGATATTTCTTGGAGTCTTTCTTCATTTCTTTTTAGTCTTAGTTCTCTCTCCTCTTCCATCTGGAGTATATCTGTATTCCTATCCTCTAAAGTACTAATTCTTTCCTCCATATTGTCAGCTCTGTTCTTTAAAGATTCCAGATTCTCCTTTATCTCCTCCATTGTGTTCTTCATCTCCATCAGCACTGATTGGTTTTTCTTTATGATTTCAATCTCTTTTGTGAAGAAACTCCTAATCTCATTGAATTGTTTGTCTGTGTTGTCTCGTATTTCGTTGAGTGTTTTTATGATAGCTATTTTGAAATCTCTGTCATTTAGTTTATGGATTTCTGTGTCTTCGGGGTTGATTTCTGGGTGCTTGTCATTTTGTTTCTGGTCTGGTGATTTCATATATTTTTGCATTGTGGTTCCTGTGTTGGTTTTGATTTTCCTCATCCTGGAAGTCTCTGGTTGCAATTTCCACCTGCCGCCACTGTCTGATGGTAAAGGGCTGTGTAGTCTAAGCCCCCTGCACTCTGCCCCGGTTTTTCTGCTGCGATCCACAGTTTTGTTTTTTTTTTTTCCCCGCTGCGATCCACGGGTCCAGTCTTTTGATCAGGTCTGCCTGGGATCGCTAGGTCTGGTCTGGTCGGTTGAGCTGCAGAGTCCGGGTTGCGGGGAGGGGGGAGCTCTCTCTTTTACCCTCTGGGTCCCTGACGTGGGAGGCTTCTCGATTGCCCCTCTTTATCCGCTCTCTGGGTTGCTCAGATGTTGATGGTAGCCCTGTGGCTCCTCTGAGTCCTCTGTGCGGGAGTTTCCCACTGGCTGAGAGAGTCCGAAGAGCCACGGTTTCCTCGCAGAGGGCCGCCCCTCCCCCCTCTCTGGGAGCCGCGCGGACCGGGATCGCTGATCTGTTGGGGAGGGAGAGGAGTTCTCCTTACCTCTCCCCACTTCCTCCGGGGGCCCAGCACGTTCCGCTCTCAGATGTGCGGCAGTGTGGATCCCTCCGCTCTAGGTTTTCACTGTCTGGGATTCCGTTGTTGGTCTGTGACTGTTGCTTTTGTTGTATCTTGTCGGGGGAAGAGTTCACGGGAAAGCTCACTCCGCCATGATGCTGACGTCACTCTGATTTGCATTCTTTAAGGTTCAGTTTTTGTGCTATAAAGTTCTATAGCCTTTGAGAAGTGCATAATGTCTGGAAAAGATGAATGAACATCTTTTCTTATGCTTTTTTGCCATCTGTACATCTTTGGCAAGGTGTCTGTTCAGATCTTTTGCCCATTTCTTAATTGGATTGGTTGTTTTCTCATTGCTGAGTTTTAAGAGTTCTTTATATATTTTGGATACAAGTAATTTATCAGATGTGTTTTGCAAATATTGTCTCCCAGTCTATGACTTAACTCTTTATTCTATTAACTGTGCTGTTCTCAGAGCAAACTTTTTAATTTTAAAAAAGTTAGGCTTAATCATTTTTTTCTTTCATGGATCATACTGTATCTCCAAACTCGAGGTCACCTAGATTTCCTCTTTTGTTATCTTCTAGAATATTTTATAGTTTTTTTTATTTTATCTTTAGGTCTCAGGTACATGTTAAAAGCTGTAAGATCTGTATCTAGATTCTTTTTTTTTCTTGGCCTTTCTATTCTGTTTCATTGATCTATATGTCTCTTCTTTCACCAGTACTATGCAGTCTTGATTTCTATAGTTTTATGTAAGTCTGAAGTTGAGTGGTATCAGTCCTCCGACTTGTTCATCTTCGTGACTATTGTGTTGGCTATTCTAGGTCTTTTGTCTCTCCGTATAAACTTTGGAATCAATTTGTCAGTACCTACAAACTAGCTTGCTAGGATTTTGATTAGGATTTCGTTGAATCTACAGATCAAGTTAGGAAAAATTGACATCTTCACAATATTGAGTCTTGCAGTCCATGAACATGGAATATTCCTACATTTATTTAGATCTTCCACAATTTTTTCATTAGAGTTTGTTGTTTCGTGCATATAGATACTGTACGTGTTTTGTTAGATTTATGTATAAGTATTTCCTTTTTTTAAGCTAATGTAAATGGTATCGTGTTTATAATTTCAAGTTCTAGTTATTTATTGCTGGTATATAAGAAAGTAGTTAGCTTTTGTATGTTAACCTTGTATCTTGCAACCTTGCTATTAGTTCCAGGAGGGGTTTTTGTTGTTGATTCTTTGGAATTTTCTACATAGGTTAATCATGTCATCTGTACATAAAGACAGTTTTATTTCTTTCTTCTAAATCTGTATATCTTTTATTTCCTTTTCTTGTCTTACTGTATTAGCTAAGACTTCCAGTGTGATGTTGAATAGGAATGGTGAAAGAGGACATTCTTGCCTTGTTTTTGATCTTAGTGAAAAAGCATCTAGTTTCTTACCGTTAAGTATGATGTTAGCTGTAAGTTTTTTGGTAGATGTTGTTTATGGTTGAGGAAGTTCCCCTCTGTTCCTAGTGTGTTGAGAGTTTTTAATCATAAATCTGTTTGGATTTTGTCAAATGCTTTTTCTGCAACTATTGATATGATCATATGATTTTTCGTCTTTAGCCTGTTGATGTGATGGATTACATTAATTGATTTTTGAATGTTAAACCAGCCTTGCATACCTGGAATAAATTCCACCTGGTCATGATGTATAATTCTTTTTATACATTGTTGATTTTTACATATCTGTTCATGATAGTTATTGTTCTGTAGTTTTTTTCTTGTAATGTCTTTATCTTATTCTGGTATTAGGGCAATGCTTCTCTCATAGAATGAGTTAAGAAGTAGTCCTTCTTCTATTTTCTGGAATAGACAGGGGAGGATTGGTGTTATTTCTTCCTTAACTGTTTGGTAGAATTCACCCGTGAACCTGTCTGGGACAAGGAACTAGGAAGCTGTCAGGCACTCCTCAGATCCACCTGTTTGTCAGTCTTTCTGAGTGCCTCCCTCCCTTTTTCCTTTCTCCCTCTCTCTTTCTTGACTTTTTTTGCTTCTTCGTTTTCATGTCACCTGATATGACTGCTGATACCAACTTAGTTCAAGCATTCACCACCACTTGGTTCAATCTCAAGTGCCAAATTCGCAAAAGGGGACTCACCTGCATATAAGATCATATCATCTGCAAATAGCAATAATTTTGCTTCTTCCTTTCTTATTTGGATGCCTTTTATTTCTTTTTCTTGCCTAATTGCTCTGGCTAGGGCTTCCAGTAGTGTGTTGAATAGAAGTGATGAAAGTGGGCATACTTGCCTTGTTAACTGATCTTAGAGGAAAAGCTTTCAGTCTTTCACTATTGAGTATGATGTTTGTGGTGCATTTTTCAGATATGGCTTTTATTATGTCAAGGTAATTTCCTTCTACTCCCAGTTTGTTGAGTGTTTTTATCATGAAAGGGTGTTAAATTTTTTCACATTCTTTTTCTGCATCAATTGAGATGATCATGTGTTTTTTTCCATCATTCTATTAATGTGGCGTTTTACATTGATTGACTTTCATATGTCGAACCATCCTTGCATTCCAGGAATAAATCCCCACTTAGTTATGGTGTATATTTCTTTTACTATGCTGGTGAATTTGGTTTGATATTATTTTGTTGAGAATTTTTGCATTAGTGTTCATAAGGGATATTTGTATGTAGTTTTCTTTTCTTGTAGTGTTTTTGTCTGGCTTTGGTATGCAGGCCTCATAGACTGAATTAGAATGTATTCCTTCCTCTTCAGTTTTTGAAAAGTTTGAGAAACATTGGTGTTAGTTCTTCTTTAAAAGTTTGCAAGAACTCACTATTGAGCGATCAGGTCCAGGGCTTTTCTTTATTGGGAGATTTTTGATTACTTACTCAATCTCCTTACTAGTTACTGATCTATTGAGACTTTTCTGTATCTTTGTGATTTTTGTCTTGTTAGGTTTTGTTTTTCTAGGAATTTGTCCATTGCATCTAGATTATCTAATTTGTTGGCTACAATCATTCATAATATTCTCTTTTAATCCTTTTTATTTCTGTAGAATTGGTAGTAAGTCCCTACTTTTATTTCTGATTCTAGTAATTTGAATGTTTTCTCTTTTTTTCTTAGTCAGTCTAGCCAAAGAATTGTCAATTTTGTTCATCTTTTCAAAGAACCAGGTTTTGATTTCATTGCTTTTTTTTGTTCTTTCTATTTTTCTATTCTCTAGTTGTTTATCTCTGCACTGACCTTATTATTTCCGTCCTTATCCTAGCTTTTGGTTTAGTTTGTTCTTTTCCTAGTTCCTTAAGTTGTAAAGTTAGGTTGTTGATTTGAAGTCTTAAAGTGAGCATTTATAGCTATAAATTTTCCTCTTAGTACTGCTTTCACTGTGTCCCATAAGTTTTGGTATGTTGTGTTTTCATTTTCATTACTTTCTAAGTATTTTCTAATTTCCCTTGTGATTTCTTCTTTGATCCATTGGTTGTTTAAGAGTATTTTGTTTAATTTCCACAAATTAAATTAAATTAAACTGTGAATTTTCCAGTTTTCCTTCTGTTATTCATGTCTAACTTTATCCTTATTGTTGAAGAAGATACTTTGTATGATGTCTGTCTTTTAAAATCTATTTAGACTTAATTTGTGGCCTAATATATGGTCTATCCTGGAAAATGTCCCGTGTACACTGTTTTGTGTTGTTGGGCAGAATGTGCTTTATATGTCTGTTAGATCTAGTTGATTTATTGTATTGTTCAGGTCCTTTGTTTTCTTACTTATCCTCTGTCTGGTTGTTCTATCCATTACTGAGAATGAGGTATTGATGTCTCCAACTATCATTGTAGAACTCTATTCCTCTCTTCCATTCTGTCAGTATCTGCATCATATATTTTGATGATCCGTGATTGGGTACATAAGTGTTTATAATTATTATACCTTCTTGCTGTATTGAACCTTTTATTAACATATAATGGCCTTCTTTGTCTCTTGTAACCTTTTTGATTTGAAGTCTATTTTCTGTGATATTAGTATAGCCACTCCTGCTGTCTTTTGGTTACTATTTACGTGGAATATGTTTTTCTGTCCTTTCACTTTCAACCTATTTCTGTGTTTGCATATAAAGTAAGGCTCTTATAGACAGCCTATTGTTGGATTATGGTTTGTTTTTTTTTTTTACTCCATTCTGCCAGTCTCAGTGTTTTGACTGGAGAGTTTAATCTATTTACATCTCTGTGATCAGAAGCAGCAATCAACAATCAGAACACAGATCCCCGGTGTTTGGAGGACAGGGTCCTTATTGCCCACTCTGTCTCCCAAGGCTGCATACAGGCTACTCCAGGAATATGCTCACAGCTGCCAGCCATGGGGGTGGGGAGTGGGGAATGGGTAGCTGCTGCCAGTCTAAGCTGAAATTAACTGCAATTTATAGTCCAAACCTTTCACTGAAAGTTGCAAGCTTTCAATAGATTTCAGAGTTCCAAAATAGTTGCATCAGACAGATTCTGCCAGTAAAATTTTTGTCTGGGTGGGGTGAAGTACACTTGATGCTTCCTTCTTCACCATCTTCCCAGAATCCTATACTCTTATATTTTTACAGTTTATGCTTAGTTTAATTCTAAAGTTAATCAGCATTGCTGTCCTCCTTCAGCACAATACAAGGACTTCCCAGTACTCTTTCCTACAATTAATGCTTGTTTCAATGGATCCATATAAGTCCCACATTCTTGGTTCCCCTTTGCTTCTTGCATCCCAGTTGTTCCTGGTGGGTGCAGTTGCCTTCTTGCTGAAGTGATTGGTAAACTGAGTCTTTTTTTCCGCTGAAACATCTTTATTTCACTTTCGCTCTTGAATGATAGATTATCAAAGTAGAAAACTCTAAGTTGAGGTATTTCCTCCTAGTGCTTTGAAGATATTATTCTATTGTCTTCCAGCATAATCTTTTCAGTATCTTCTAGCATCTTTCATCATTGATGAGATATCTTATATCATTCTTCAGTTTTAGTGTCTGCTGATAAGCTCAATAACCAGTAATATTTATTAAGGTCTCTTTGGTAACACTGTGCATGCATTAATTCATTTAATTCTTACAAAAATTTTATGAGTCATAAATACTATTTTTCCTCATATTCCAAAGGAGGAAACTCAGGCTAAGAGAGTACAAGTCTTGTCCAAGGACAAATAGGGCACAGTTAGAGCTCAATCCGTTATCTTTCAAAATACAAAGCCTACTTTGTACCACAACATTGTACTCTCAAATGCTGTAGACAAGATAGGGAAAGAGAAGTGTCCATTGGAAACAAGGTGGAGAATCCTCTATCCCAGCTCACCAACCAGCAGTCTCCTTGATTTCCTCCAAGATCATCAACTCTGAGAAAGTTTTTGCCCAATTTGAGGCCCTGTAGGTAATTAAGTACTGATCACAGAGGCCTCCCTCTTGGATATAGAAACTTGCAATCTGTGAAGGGAGGGAATGAAGAGCTGTCACCTCCCCATGCCTTCTCTTCTTAGAATAAGAAGAGAATGCTGTGTCTCCATTTGAGTCTTGTGCAGTGTTCTCTTAACAAAACCTACTGACTGAATATTTTCCCTTCTATGTTACATGTGGAACTCACTCATATCAGAGGCCTGAATGCTCTCAGTAATTACTTTCAAAGAAATGTCAGAAAAATGGCATTTTGGTGACACTGCTGAGAAGACTTAGCTCTGCTGCAACAGAATTGGAGATTAAGATCGAAACTCAGAAATTGAGTTTCCAGATAAAAAAATTTTTTTAATTGCACTTGGATTTATCTAGAATTCAATCACATTGTTGTAGTTTTGTCTCTAAAAATGGTTCCTCTGGCAGCTGTGCCATGAGAATACTACTTGTCACCAGTAAACTTAGAAAAAGGTGTCAACTCTTCGGTGTTCCACTGTCGCAGGCAATCAGACGCACTTTGAAGTCTGTCTGTGTGATCTTTGCCTCCTCTTAACCCAAAGAACAAACAGCGCAGTTGTAGCTACAACAGGCAAGAACAAAATTCATAAATCTCAGAAATTCAAAATGTACTGCTGTAGCACTCTTTTTTTGTATTCCAAAAGCACTTCTCCCTCTGACTACCCTGGAACTTACTCTGCTTCTTCCCAATTAGCATGTTCTTCTGAGTTAATGACAACGTCTGGCAGAGCCCCTCTTCCGTCCTTTAACCAGAACTTTCCCGAATGTTTGGTTTGTAAGTATTACTGTATGTTTGGAGGACCCAACTAAAAAATAATTTATACTAAGATCGCATAAAAGCCCTTCTTATGTGTGTGAAAATGAAAATGGTATGTATGATTCTTATTTTTGTATTATTCTACTTTGTCTATTAAATATGGACTTTGAGGTCTGATTAATACAGAAGAGGATTAATCTTACCCAATGAAGGGCTGACCTTTGCCCTCAGCTTCTAGGAGGTGATCTCTGAGCTCTTGGAATGTCCTGCCTGATAAGAGTGTCTTTGTTTTTTTGTTGTTTTTTGTGAGGAAGATTAGCCCTGAGCTAACATCTATTGCCAATCCTCCTCTTTTTGCTGAGGGAGATTGGCCCTGGGCTAACATCTGTGCCCATCTTCCTCTACTTTATATGGGACGCTGCCACAGCACGGCTTGACAAGTGGTGTGTAGATCCGCGTCTGGGATCCGAACCCGCGAAGCCCGGGCCGCCAAAGCAGAGCACGTGAACTTAACCACTAGGCCACTGGGCCGGCCCCCAAGAGTGTCTTTGTTTATCTGGGGCCCTTGGGCCACACTGGATAGTCTATACTAAGTATGTGATTTAGGGTAGGGGCTTGGAGCTATACAGTATCTGCTCGAGCTCCAGAGAGGCTGGAAACTAAGGTCAGCCACTTGGCAATCAACCATGTCTAGGTGACCATACCCAGTAAGAACTGGACACCAAGGCTCTGGTGAGCTTCCCGGGTTGGCAGCACTCCATGCCTATTTTCGTACATCATTGCTGAGTGAAGTAAGCACTGTCCAGGGCTCCCCTGGGAGAGGACAACTGAAAGCTCCATACATGGAACTCGCCTAGACTCTCCCCCTTGTGCCTCTTCCTTGGCTGATGTCTAATCTGTATCTTTATGCTGTAAAAAGCCATACTATGAGTAGAACAGCTTTCATTGAATTCTGTAGGTCCCCCTAGTGAATTGTCAAACCTGAAGGTGGGCTGGGGAATCCCTAAATTTGCAATTGGTTGCAGAAGTAGGGGTGGTCTTGGAGACTCCTGAACTTTGGTGTATGTATATATATGTTTTCAAATCCCAGCCACACCATTTCTCATTTTCTTATCTGCAAAATAGAGTAATTCTGTTTACAGGGTTATTGTGATGGCTAAATAAAATGGTGTATATAAAGCATCTAAAATAGTGCTTTGCTCATCCACAGGCTCTTAATAAAGGCTCTTCCCTAAAGGTGTTGATTGTTTTATTTTTCAATAAAGAATAGTACAGTATCACTTGGAGGAATACTCATACAAAATACCTCCAATGTTGATGTTAATAAATAGCTCTTGATTTGCTCTTTTCAGCTCATATGCAGGATTTCCTCCTTATTTTAACTCTTGGATGTATGGAAATGTGATGCCTTTGAATGGTTAGAACTTTTTCAGTAGCTAGATGGTATTTATAATTTCAAAACTGAAATAACTTCAGCAGAGCATGGTTGAAGCAGGGGATAGGGGAGACCAGATGGTAAGAATTTTTGTTTGTGACGTTTTGAGTTCGAAGTAGCTGTGGATCTTCTGTATGGACTTGTGTGTATGGAAGATACAGTGACACTAATGGGAAGTCAATTCCTCATCTACAGAAGCAGCAGCAGCATGCTTGCCTATACTGCTGTAACAGAAACCCGTTCAAGTAATGGGAGGAGTGTCTTTCAGTATGGCAATTTAGTTTTTTAAATTATTATTTTACCAGAAGGGATGAAAGCTATGTAAATAAAATAGAACCAGTCAAAGGCAGAGCAAGCTGACTTGAAAGATCTGCATATAAAGCTTTTGGTTCCCCTGCAGTTGCCTTGGAGCAGACATTCTCTGTTGTGCTGTACTTGGATAGAGAGAGAATTCATAGACAGCGTGCTTCATCTGAGGGTGCTCCCTGTTTAGACTTGATGCTCAGAAAGTTTGAAGTGCACTAAGAATTTGGAATAGACAGATTATTTTCTGTAACTTTTAGATCAGTTAAACAAAGAGAGGTAATTTAGAAATATTATACATAAATTTTTTTTAAAAAAATTTTCCTTACATTCAGAAATACTTGAAAGACATGATGATGATTATTAGTTCTGTCATTTTTCTGGTTTGACAGCTAACAGACAACGTGGGAGTGTAATGACCATGGGCTCTTGAACACCCTCGAATTTGAATCTTGGCTCTTCCACTTACGGAGGATAGGCACCTTCTGCACATTTGTTACTTAGCTTTTTTGGACTTTTGCCCTGGCTTTAAAGATGGGAATCCAACCACGTGTGTTTGTTAAATAGAATACACAAGTGCCTAGTATACAGTGGGATACTTCAGAAGTACTTGTCACTACCACTGTTGTGCAAGCCTGCTCCTCTCCTCCGTCCTAATTTATTGGCTATGGTGGTGATAATAGATTCTTTCCTTGCTTGGATGGATTGGTCGTTACTATTTTAAACTTTAGTTTTATCAAAATTCTACATAGACAGAGTTTAAAGAGTCAAAGTTTTATTATAAAAATCAGCAGTACCTTGTACTCTCCTCAAACACATGCCTCCTTTCCCACCTATCAAGTGATAACCACTTTCAGCTTTTCCAGGTGATTCTTTTGGTATTTATCTTCATGTATCTAAATAACACACTTAATATTGCTGCTATTTATTGCTTGTTTTTTTTTCTCTATTTGCTCATTATCTTTACTTTCTGCTTTGGAGGATGAGGATTAGGCTCTCTTCTACCTTTTCTCATCATACCCTTTCCTATTCCCTCCCTGTCCCAACATGTGTATATCATAATTATATGCATTATTATGACCATATGAACACTATTCACTGCTGAGCAGTGCAATTTCCTATGATTGCTGTTTGTTTCCAGCACAACTTTTTGGTTTCCTTGGAGTTAATATTTATCTTATTTTTTTTCTGTTTAGGTTTCTATGTTCTTGCGTTAAATCAGCTCTCAAACTCTGCCATCCTCTATATCTCCTTTCAGACTTTTAGACGTGTTAGGTTTTCTATCATTCGTCTTTTTAAAGGAGTCTTTCCAGAGGCACTCTCTGACTCACCCCTTGGAATACACAGCTGTCATACTGGGATTTCTCTCCTGTATGGGATGTCTTGTTCCTGGGATCCCATGTCTCTTTTTGATTTACTTTCTCATTCAGGTGAAACATCCTCCAATAGATTCCTGAGAAAGGATATGTGGGAGGTGCAATTTATTGAGACCTTGTATGTCAAAAAATGTTTTTATTCTCCCAAATGCTTGATTGATAGTTTGGCTGGATATAAAATTCTAAGTTGGAAACTATTTTCCCTGTGCAATTGGAGGCACTGTCTTTTAGTTTTCTGTGTACAGGCATTACCTTGGAGATATTGTGGGTTTGGTTCCAGACCACTGCAATACAGCAAATACTGCAATAAAGGGATTCACATGAATTTTTTGGTTTCTCAGTGCATATAAAAGTTACATTTACACTATACTGTAGCCTAAGTGTGCAATAGCATTATATCTAAAAAAACAATATACATACCTTAATTTAAAAATACTTTATTGTTAAAAAATGCTCACCATCATCTGAGCCTTCACTGAGTTGTAATCTTTTTGCCAGTGGAGGGTCTTGTAAAAACTGCAATATCTGCAAAGCACAATAAAATGAGGTTGATGAGAACTCTGAAGGCATTGATGCCAAATCCTTTGTATATGACCATTTTTTCCGTGTTAGATTTCTCTTTATCTCCATTGTTTTGAAATTTCACTGAGGTGTGCCTCAGACAGTGTTTCTGTTTTTATCCATTGTGGACCCTTTGACTCTGGAAACTCATGGCCTTCTCTTCTTAAAATATTTGCAGAATTATTTCATTGAGGATTTTCTCCTTCCTGTTTTTCCTCCTTTCTTTCAAGAACTCCTATTATTTTATAATTGGGTCTCTTGGGCTAGTCCTTTCATTTTTTTTAATATTTTTTCTCCTAGTTTCTATCTTTTTTACTCTATATTCTAGGAAATTTTCTTAACTTTCTCATGAATCCTGCATTTCTGCCCCTACAGTTTTAAAATCTAAGGTCTTTTTATTCTTTGAGTGTTCCTTTTTCTAGTGTAGGTTTTTTTATGGATACAGTATCTTCTCTCATTTCTCTGAGGATAAGTTGTTTTAGTTTCACTGTTTGGGTTTTTATTTCGTTTTGTTTTGTTTGTCATTTTCTCCTTGCATAATATCTATTTACTCTATTACTCTTTTCTTTTTGTTTATTTTTATTTCTTATGTTAGAAGTTTTCCTCAGGTGATCGGTAGTTTTCTGCTCATATTTAAGTGGGAGATTAAAAAGCATATTGGGAGTCCTAAGTGCATGCATGGGGCTTGACTTTATCTTAGAGAAATCTCGCTGGGTCATTTCCTTAGGGAACCCAAACTCAGTGTCTTTCAGTCAGTCCTCTGGGGCTGGTCAGGAGCGTCTTTGAATTTTCCCCAGCTTGTGTGGCCAGCAGAGGTCAGGAGGCAGGTAGGGAGTGATGGGGCTGCTCTGATCCCATTTTCAGCATGGTAGCCCTGTTCTCAGCTCTACCTGCTATACCACAGACCATAGATTCTCTTGTGTTGTCTTCTGAGAATAACCCCTCTGTCTTCTGTTGGGCGTAGGGTGAGTGGGCTGGGCAGCTGGTCAGCTATGTACATGTACAGGGGGTCAGGAACTTGTGGATCTAACAGTTTCTTAAATAGAATGTAAACCTATCTTTGGGTTTTTTAGGGGGAGAGTTGGTGCCTCTGCTACCCCCAGTTCCCAAGGGTGACTGGTGCCAAGAGTTTATGAGCCTTTGGGGAATTCCGAAGCATAAATTGGGTTGAATCTTGGACTTCTTTATTTGCTAGCTTACGATTCAGCTCTCTTGGGTCTGCTAAGCCAGTTATTGGTCATTCATCGTCTTTTCAGCTTCTAAAAGTTTGAAACTGTTTTCTCCTCTCCTGATCTCTTTGTTTTTATAGGTTACATATCTTTTAGAAGTGCCTTTACTGTCATTTTAGTGGGATTTCAAGAAGACATGAAAGTAAAAGTGTTTATCTGCCATCTTTAATAATCTAAAAATAATCGAAAGTAGTCTTTTAAACATTTAAAATAACGAAGAACCTATGTTGTCATTATTCTGTTTAGTGAAATTTTCCCTGTGTGAAAGGTGAGAACTAATGAGAACAAGACCCTTTGTGCAGCAATTTGCGTGTTCTGGACGGTGGGAGCTGGTAGAACTGCCTCATCTGGCCAGCCTGGCCACGGATCCTTAGCAGCCTGGCTTTATTTAGTCAGGGCCGTACCTTGTTGTACAATTGATGTGTTTTTGAGATCATCTATGACCTTTTGAGTTTATTTGTAATTCTGCATAGATTTGCCTCTTCCTTTACTGTTGGATTTGAGGAATTCTTGAAGCAAGATGATCTCATGATCTCATGTCTCAGCATACTTAACCTCAAATTTTGTGATTTGGGGTTTCATTCCTCTGTTTATGCAGCTCTTTCAGCATTATTTTTGTACTAATCTTACTGAGATGTGCCCTTTTAGCTCCTCCCTTTTGCATGAAGCGGTTTGACTTTTTCTGAGCATATCGTTCAATGTAATTATTCTCAGATTGTCTTGAGAGGGGGCATATGTAGATTCAGTTTTGTCGAGGGGGCTGATGGCTCAGCATTAATTTAAAAGTAACCTACGTTTATAGACTGAATTTTTATGTCCTTTCAAAATTCGTATGTTGAAGTCCTAACCCCCAGTGTGCCTATATTTGAGATGGGGCCTCTAAGGAAGTAATTAAGGTTAAATGAGGTCATAAGGGTGGGACCCTGATCTGATAGGATTGGTGTCCTTATAAGAAGAGACCCAGAGAGCACCCTGCATACATACACCAAGGAAAAGCCCTGTGAAGCCATAGTGAGATGGTGGCTGTCTGCTGGAACCTTCATCTTAGACTTCTAGCATTCAGAACTGTGAGAACATTAATTTTTGCAGTTTAAGCCACCCAGTCTGTGATATTTTGTTATGGCAGCCCAAGCAAACTAAGGCACCTACTTTGTGTTACAGTTCCTTGGTCTTCTAGTTTGTTTTCTTAGACATTGGCAATCGGAATTGTCACTTGTCAGATATTACCTTACAGTTGTCATATCTGTGCAACTAATTTCTTCCCTTTTAAGCCAGGGTAGAATTTTGTAGTCAAAAGAGACCATATCTTCTTCAAACTGTGTTAGAGTTAGGAAATCAGTGTCGTGGGTTGCAGTCAGCAATTTTTTAAATGAAATACATTGCCTATAGTTTTTTGAAAACTGTGTTTCCAGAGTATGTGGGGGAGAGAGTGTATGTGTGTGCGTGTGTATGTGTACTAGATTGAGATATAAAACGTATTTCTTATTGTAGGTTGTGGGAAAAAAAAGATTTTAAGTCTATTGCTCTAGTCCAAGCTAATCTTTTAGTCCCTCTTAGAATACATGGCAAGTCATCACTGTTAGAGTTTGAGGGAAAAAGACCAAGACTGTGGACCCTGAGGGATCAGACTTCAGACCTAGAGATCCAAACCCAAAAACGGAAAGTCATAAGGAAGAGGAGAATATGGTTATCTATTTTTCTCAGCAAGGAAAGCAAGGGGCCCCCAAAAGGATTCTTCTAGCAGGGCCAAGCTCCTGGGAGGTGGATGTGATTTATTATATCTTTCTCTGCACTCCCAAAGTGCCTTGTGCATAGCCTCATTCACTGCACACACGATGTTATATTATATTATTTTTATTTATTTTATATAATGTTATATATATTATATTATTTTTATTGATCATATTGTACTGTAATTATTTTTAAAATGTTCATGACTGGGCCAAGTCCATAGTTGGCACTCCATAAATGTTAATAGGATGGAGGAATAAAAAGTAGGCATCATTATCAGCCTTATTTTACTGTCATACATGTTACTGACGTGTTTATTCCTGTACTGGTTGGGAAGTCACACTGCTTCCAGACACGTGTGAATATCATGCCTTCTATCATGAAAATACACTGTGAAGAGTCCGTACTATACTATGGAGCCAATAGCAGCAAAATTAGATCCTGCCTCTCAAGATGTCAGTGGAACAGGTGGAAATTGTTTTCATTATGTGATCTTCTAGCTTTGTTAAGAGGTGAGGAGGAAGAGGTTAGGCCGTTATATGTCCTAAGTGACAGTATAAATTACAGTAAGTCAGTTATATTCACAAAGCCAGCAGTCTTGGCAGGGTAGAGTGGGATGGGGGAGGTAACTACAGAAGCAATTATAATATGCTGTTGGGCAAGTTCAGGGTACAGTGAGGTCTTGCAGCAGGGCAACTGTCATAGTCTAAAGGGATTTAGGAAGACTTCCCAGAGCAAAGGACATTTATGAGGGGACCTGTGGCCTAAGTAGGTGTTAATCAAACAGAGGGAACGGCATGGCACTCACATGAGAGGAGGGTAGCTCATGAAGAGCTTCCAGATAGGGATTTGGTATTTAGATTGTATGTTTAGATAATGGGGCTGTATTCTGCTGTAGACGTAGTAATCCCAGGCAGTCTGCAGAAGTTGCAAGCAGCCAGAACTGGAATCAGAAGATCAGTCAGCTGGAAGCCTGTTGCAGAGCCCCAGAAGTAAGGGCCTGCGTCAGGGCCATGTCAGGGCACTGGCCGTAGAAGTGCTGCTAAGGGAGAAGAAGTGATGGAGGCCTGGCTGTTTTTTGGATGTGAAGGGCCAGGGAAGGGAGGACTCTAGTTTTGAGTCCCAGCCCCCAGGGATGACAGTGATTGTCTTCACAGTAAAAGAGAACACTCGGGAGCAGTCAGTCTTGAGAGGGAAAATGATGGAGAGATGTGGATTTTACGTCTTGGGTTGTAGAGTTCGTAAGAGCCCTTGGGGCACCATTTCAAAGAATGGTCTTATTAGAAGAAAATTTCCCATGATTCATAGATATTCTAAACTTTTCCATTTATTTGGCAATTTTCCCCCTAGAAAGCTCTTAGCTTTGGGTAAAAAATCAGATGTCATTGACATTCAGTATATTTTAATATTCTAAATCCGGGAACCTATATATTTTCAATATTTTTCTCAGCTAGAACATGAAATTTTTATTTAACTTGATTCATAATCAGGGTTTTTTAAAAGATGGTGGCATAACAGAAAGATTTGTCTGTTTATAATCAAGTATGAGTGTATTATACATTTACATGAATGAATGCCAAATAGATGCTTTGAATTAAAAGCCTTCACAGTTCAATTAGTAGTTCCCTCAGAGCGTCCTCAACTTCCTGTTTTCTTCATTCCTGGTCATTATTCTACAATGACTTTTGAGAAGCAATTTTCTTAAGACAGTAAAAATTGGATTATTCCCCTTTATTGAATTGAAATTCTTAATAAGGCTTTCCCCTAATGAGATATTGTATTCGTGTTAGACTAAAAAAGCTAGTTTAAGTAATTAAGTTAGCATTTCAGAATTAGAAGTCATTGATTAAAGCTTCATTAATAACTCAAGCGAAGTTTAGTAATAAAAAGGATTCCACTAGGTGCTGCTAACACAACCATGAAAATTCATAGCAGATAAAAAGTGCAACAAGAGGAATTAGAATTAGCTTGACCATTAACACATGATTATGCCAAAAAATTTAATTAACCCTCTTTCAATGATACTGCTTGAGCAATGATACTGCTTGAGCAGTATCATTGAAAGTCAAGATAAACTTGACTTTCAATTCCAGGATGTATTCTTTATTCAGCAGTTGGGTCTTCTAGGTCTGGTGTGGCAGCAGTCCTAAGGGAAAAGAAACTCCTTTGACTGTAGTACATTCTGCTTTGATATGGAACTGTATCTGGAGCATGAAAGAATTTTCTCTAACATGATAGGGAGAAAAGATCAGACTCATTTTTTATTTATTTGATATTATTTTATGGATATTTTTACTTCTGACCTGATGACATTTTTTTTTCCAGTTTAAGATTGATAGAGAATGGTGGACGTGGATCGATTATAACCGCTTCCAGGAGCTCATCCAGGAATATGAAGACAGCGGTGGATCAAAAACTTTCAGTGCAGAAGATTATATGGCTAAAACTCCTCCCTGGGCTTTATTTGGTGCCAGTGAAAGAGGCTTTGATCCCAAGGACACAAGATATCAGAGAAAGAACAAATCAAAGGATGTTTCTGGATGTTGAGATTATCTGACTTCAGGATACTGAAGGACAAAAACTGATGGCCCCAGAAGGTTCTCAGACTCCACTGTGATTTTTTCCAAGGACAAATTAACACAAATTATATTTTATATTGAGGAGACCATAAGGCAAAACATGGGAATGCAAGTTACGCCCCGGGGTTGGGGAAGGCAGCTTCCACACTTTGAGTGCCTGGGACTCGGCCTCACCGTTTCCAGAACTCAGTCCCCTTCCTGATTTTACTTCTGAGAGGGAAGTCATTTTAGGGGGGAAGTACACATCCTTATTAGAATATAACTGGCAGTTTTGAATTATAATTAGTAAGCCTCCCTAGAATGCTATTCAGAAAAGTGTTGTGCAGAATGAATATCTCTTCCTCTTCCCCTCGTGGGCTGTTGGCTTTTGTGGATTATACTCCCTGAGGTGAGTATATCTGCTCCCTCTAAGACCTCCATCTTTCTCTTATATCTTAAGATAACACCTCCTGAAAGTAATTTAAGTTGTCATAATTCTCAATTATTTTTAAATACCACATAGATTACTTTAAATTTTTTCTTAGTGCCAACGCTTTAGAAATTGAGTTGGATCTGAAACTGTGCTAGATCTCATTGTGTTGCCATACGAATTGCCATAGAAGGTAATAAATGGGCTGGATTAGAGTAAAAGTTCTCTTCTGTAAGAGGAATTGCCATAGGATGTCATTGAATAATTAGTCTCACAAACAAACTGTGAAACAGTACGATTTGCTTTTTGTTGAAAAAGTCAGTGTTTAAGCCTCTTATTGCTGCACATGTAGCAGGTCTCCATCTTCTTTCATTCTGTAGCCCCAGCTACTTCATGCAATCTGTTCTTTATGGTTCAAGTTTTTTCTAATTGGAAACATCATTAAATACTCAGTAGGTTTTTTTAAAGTATCGTAGTTATTTTTAAAATTCCTTTATCCTAAAATTTTAATTAATAAAACATCTTTTGTAAAGACTTAGAACACAAATTTTCTTTTGAGTGCTTATTTTAAAGATGTTTCTAGTTGTGTGGTTCTAAGCCCTATCAGACCCACTTCCTCCTTATACATCAGCTGTTTTGTAACACCCTCTATTCTCTGCTGAAGTAAAATTCATAGATAATATAATCTACCTACTCATTTAGTTGAAAACTGGGCACTGTATTTATTTCTAAGTGATAGATTCAAAACACTTCTCTCAGTTGTGACATAGGATGGGATAGTGACCAAGTATCACAGAAATCTTATGTTCTGTCTTGAACCCACATCTTCAAGCTTTGTTTAGTCTCCTGTTCTGTTGATGTATGAGACAGACAGGAGACAGGAGTAGTCTAGGTCAGTGAGGCAGCATCTCCTTGAAACTCAGATGCGTTAGTGGTCATTGAATAGAGACGGAAAACACCTTAAAGTGGAATGAAGTGTTAAAAAGCAAGAGCTGTGCTAAGGAGCCCACAGAGGGGCTCCTGTTTGTGACAGGTAAGCGAGCAGCCAGTTGTTGCAAAACGCCTCAGAGGCCGCTGTGAGGAGCGAGGCAGGAGACAGAGTGTGCAGGGCTTTGGGCCATCTCTCAATCTCTTTCTCAACCAGACAACTTTTATTTTTTATGTATTGAGGTTCTGCTTAAGATTTAACTTGGGCAAGAATATTCTGTTGCTTCAAAGAAAAAAAACATAGCAAACCTCTCACCTTCAGAATGAGCCTTCTTGACTCCATTTTCTCCCCCCCCGAAAATGTTTGGTTTATATTAAAGAAAATAACATGGCATATTAATCCAAGTTCACAGTCACAACAAAAAATTTTAAATGGGGGCCGGCCCGGTGGCGCAAGTGGTTAAGTGCACGTGCTCTGCTGTGGCGGCCCGGGGTTCGCCGGTTCAGATCCCGGGCACGCACCCACACACCGCTTGTTAAGGCGTGCTGTGGTGGCGTCCCATATAAAGTAGAGGAAGATGGGCATGGATGTTAGCCCAGGGCGTCTTCCTCAGCAAAAAAGAGGAGGATTGGGATCCGATGTTAGCTCAGTGCTGGTCTTCCTCACACACACGCACACACACAAAAAAATTTTAAATGGCTAAGGAAAATACAGTGGAATCTATGTGAAAAAAATTCAGTAAGTTTGCTGAGCAGTATTAAAGTAAAAGAGAATGGGAAGCTTGAATGTTCTAAGAAGGTAAGATATTTAAAAAATAGCATTCTAAATGTCCAATGGAAGTTATTTTTGGAGCTTGAGCAAATGATTCCAACATTCAGCTGAAAAATTAGCCAAACAGGCAAGAATAGTTACAAAATTCTAGAAAAATAATTATTAAAAGAAAATTTCTTTATAAGATATTAAAACATGTTATCTAAAATAATTAAAACAATATGATATTAATAAGAGATCAACTGCCAATATGTCTTGATAGTAAGGACCTTATTGAACTCACTCTCCCTCTAAAACAATGAAAATTTAGACTAAACAACTAAAATCAATGAATTTTAGAATTCTGACATTTAACCAAAGCTTTACAAGAACTGAAAATCATCTATTAAGAGAAACTACTATACCTCAATAAAATTAACCATTGACTTTTCATCAGAAAACATGGAAGCTAGAAGACAGTGGGATGATATCTTCAAAGAAAGTCTTTTGAAAGAAAAGACTTTCAACCAACAATTCTATATCTAACTATATCCTCCTTCAAAAATACAGGAGAAATTAAGACATTTCCAGATAAAAAATAAGAGGATTCATCACCAGCAGACCTGCCCTATGAGGAATACTAAAGGGAGTCCTTCAGGTTTTAATGAAAGTCCACTAGACACTAACTCAAAGCCACATGAAGAAATAAAAAGCACTGGTAAAAGTAACTATATACATTTTAAATGTATAAACATATTTTTGTTTGTAACTCTCCTATTGGTTCTAACTGCCGAAAGCAATAATTATGAAGCTGTGTTGATGGACTTATAGTGTATAAAGATGTAATTTGTATGACAATAATAGCACTAAGGAGTCTGGAGGAACAAAGGTATATTGGAGCAATTATTGACTACTCAGTATTGAAATTAAATAGGTATGAATCCAAAGTAGATTGTTTTAAGTTGTTAGTTGTAATTCCAAGAGCAGCCACTGACAGAATAAATTTAAAAAATATAGTAAAAGACTGTGATTCTACTCCCAATTTTAATTGTATGGAGTTTTTTCCTCACACCCAGCAAATCTCCACCAGCAGCTGGGTATCATATAATTCAATTCAATTCAGTTCAGTTCTGGCACTGTCCACCCAGAGACAGCGTAAGATCCCCAAGGTTAAGGGCTCAGTCCCACAAGTCTGCTCCCAACCCCCTTCAGACGCCAATCACAAGTCCAGGGTCTCACCTGTGCTTCTGACCAAGCGGCTATAGGTTCCTTTAAATCCTTCCTTGGGTTTGATTAATTTGCTAGAGCAGCTCATAGAACTAAAAAATTATTAGATTACTGGTTTATTTTATAAAAAGATATAACTCAAGAACAACCATGTGGGAGAGATGCATAGGGCAAGGTATGAAGAGCAAGCTGGAAGCTCCCATGACCTCTCCAAGAGCACCAAACTCACAGCACCTCCACGTGTTTACCAACCCAGAAGCTCTCCAAACCCCGTCCTTTTGGGTTTTTATGGGGTCTTCATTACCTAGGCATGCTTGATTAAATCATTGGCCACTGGTGATTGAGCTCAAACTCCAGCCCCTCTCCCTTCCCTGGAGGTCTGGGCATGGGACTGAACGTTCCAGTCCTCTGATCACACGGTTGGTTCCCCTGGCAGGCAGCCCTCATCCTTAGGTTACCTAGGGGCTTTCCAAAAGTCACCTCATTAACATAGCAAAAGACCTTTCCCACTCATCACTTAGGAATTTCTAAGGGTGTTAGGAGCTCTGTGCCAGGAACAGGGACAAAGAGCAAACATATATTTCTTATTATAAATCACAATATCACAAAGAAACAACAAGGGAATTGAAAAAGTACACTAGAAAGTATCTATTTAACACAAAAGAAGGCAGTAATAGAGGAATAGAACAACAAAGACACAAGACATTCAAAAAGCAAAGCAAAAATATCAGGCATATATCCTACCATATGAGTAAGTATATATATATATATATATGGGTTAAATACCCCAATCAAAAGACGGAGATGGATATTTTTTAAAATCCAATTATATGCTATCTACAAGAGACTCACTTTAAGAGTCAAAGAATAAAAGGATGGGAAAAGATATACCATGGAAGCAGTAACCAAAAGAAAGCTGGAGTGACTATACTAATGTCAAAAAAATAGACTTTAAAACCAAAAATTGGTACATTTTTTGGGACAAAATTGAGAGACATTTTATAATGATAAATTATAATAATTATTATAATTAAGTTATAATTATATCTTAGTAGAAAGATGTAATGATTATAAACATATATGCACTAACAACAGAGTCCCAAAATATGTGAAGCAAAACGTGACAGACTTGAAGGGAGAAGGACAATTCAATAATAATCAGAGACTTGCATAACCCACTTTCAAAAATGGATAGAACAACTATAAAGAAGACCAACAAGGAAATAAATTTGAGCAACATTATAAAGCAACTATACCTCACAGACCTCTATAGAACACTCCACCCAACTACACATCATTCTCAAGTGCACATGGAACGTTCTTCAGTATAAACCATAAAACAAGTTTCAATAAGTTAAAAAGGATTGAAATTATACAAAGTATGTTCTGTGACCAATGGAATGAAATTAGAAATCAACAGCAGAAGAAAATTCAGGAAATTTACAAGTATGTAGAAGTTAACCAACGTCTTAAATAATCATTGGGTCAAAGTAGATATCACAAAGAAATTAGAAAAGACTTTGAGATGAATGAAAATGAAAACACAATATACCAAAACTTAGGGAATGCTGCTATTGTAGCTCTTAGAGGGAAATTTAGCTGTAAATGCCTACATTAAAAAGAACATACATCTCAGGCCAGCCCTGTGGCTTAGTGGTTAAGTGCACACGCTCTGCTGCTGGCGGCCTGAGTTCAGATCCCGGGCGCACACCAGCGCAGTGCTTGTCAGGCCATGTTGTGTCGGCGTCCTTATAAAGTAGAGGAAGATGGGCATGGATGTTAGCTCAGGGCCAGTCTTCCTCAGCAAAAAGAGGAGGATTGGCATGGATGTTAGCTCAGGGCTGATCTTCCTCACAAAAAAAAAAAAGATACATCTCAAATCAATGACCTAACCTTCCATCTTGAGAAACTAGAAAAAGAACAACTAAAGGCAAAGCAAGCAAAAGGAAGAAAATAATAAATGTTAGGGCAGAATAAATGAAAGAAAGGAAAGAAAAGTAATAGAAAAAATTAGTGAATCCAAAAGTTGGGTTCTTTGAAAAAATCAACAAAATTGACAAAACTTTAGCTAGACTCACCAAGGAAAAAGGAAGGTGCAAATAACTAAAATCAGCTATGAATGCACAACCTTGCAAATATGCTAAAAACTATTCTACACACTTTAAATGGGTGAATTTTATGGTATGTAAGATATATCTCAAGCTGTTTAAAAAAACCCACAGAAGCAAACCTGAATGTTTATAAAAAACAGTATAGGATAAAGGAAGCATCATGAATCAATGGGGATTTGGAAGAAAAAAATAACTTAATTCTGTTCTTTATACTAAAAACCAAAAAGAGTCAAATGAAACGAAAATCTCAGAAGAAACCTTAGGTTAGAGGCCTTTCTTGACCAGTGGCTCTGAACTTTTTCATATGTCAGAAGTGCCTGGAAGGCTTGTTAACACAGATTTTTGGGCTCCACCCTAGAGTTTCTGATATTACAGGTGTGTACTGGAGAACAATTTACATCTCTAACAGGTTCCTGGGTTATGCAAATACTGCTATGAGACCACACTTTCAGAACCACTCGTTAATATAAAAACAATGTAAGAACTCATAAAGGAAAGGTCAAAAGCTGTTTGTGGAATATGTTTAAGTATCTAATAATATCAAACATCACATAAACTAAAAAGGCAAAAATTGGGAAAAATAATTTGCGTGAAATATGATTGACAAATCCTTACTCTAAAAGCTCACATAGTTTAATTTAAAAAATTTTAAGACTTGACTGATTAAATAAATGACAGGACATTTATCAATGAGGAAATATAGATAGCTACAAAACATGAAAACCTTCACTTTCAGCAAAGAAATGCAAATTAAAGTTTTTTTTCATCAAATTAGCAAAGTTTATCATTATATTAAGGTAGAAAAGAGGTATTTCAAAAGCAGTTAGGCAATGTATATCAAGAGCCTTTATTTTTAAAAAATGACTGAATGATTGGAAGAAAAAATTGTTTTATGTTTAAAGATGTTTATGATAGCATTTTATAATAGCAAAAACCAGGAAACCTAAATGTAAAATGTAGTAGGCATTTAATATTTCTTGAAAGAATGGCAAAATTATATTACATATTTTCTAGGTAATTCATTCCTTTAACCAATATTTATTGAGCACTGATTGTGTTCTCCTTGCCGGGGATTCATTCGTAAGTAAAAGAAAAAGAGAGAGACATAATTCCTACCATTGTGATGCTGACAGACATTCACCAAAGACAAAGATTCACACAAATAAATGTTAAACATCAAATGCACTGTGATGATAAGTGCTATGGATAGGACAGTCTCCACGTAAGTGTGTAATTGGAGAGATTCCCTAGTCGGCGGAAGGGTGCCCGATTCCAGAGGTGGGGTCGGGAAGGAGAACGTTGCAGGTAGAGGACTGAGATGTTCAAAGGCCACGTAGGGAGAGGGTCATGGCACATTTGAGTAGCTGTAGGAAGGCCGCAGTGGCTGAAGGATGCTGCAGAAGATGTAGGAAAGCGCCCGGCCACGCAGAGAAACCAGGAGAACACAGTGGTGATGACTCAGGGGATGCAGGCCAGGCCAGGCCCTGAGAGCAATTATGTAAAGGAACAGCGTGATTAGATTTGCATTTTAATAAGATCCCTCTAGCTTCGGGTTGGAAAATTGCTTGGAGAGACCTAAAGGGGAGGAGATGAGTTGGTAGATATTCTTGTAGAGCAGGCAAGAGGTAACAGCCTAGGTGGTGGCATTTGTGCAGTGCATACCCCTACATGCTGACCCTGCCTGTTGGGATGAGAGCAGTGGAAGGATTTGAAAGAGACCTTAGAAGGAAACACTTATGGATTTGACCACAAATTGGTTAGATTAGGGGGGAGGGGGATGGAATGTCACGATGACTCCTGGGTTTCTGGCTTGAGAACAGGATGAATGATAGTGCCATTCTCCAGGTTGGCTAATACTGGAAGAGGGCCAGGCTTGGGGGAGATCCAGAGTTCATTTGTAGACACGTGGGCTTTGACTTCCAAGGGGAAGGTTGAGACAGAGGTCGGGCATACAGGCCTGGGGTGGAAGACATGTGTGAATCATCACTGTAAGTTATAATTGAAGCCTCAAGGAGGGCTGAGGTCACCTAAGGAGAGAACATAAAGTGAGAAGAGAATTCCCACCTCGAGGAGCTCCAGCAGGTAGTGGCAGAGCAGAAAAAGGAGAAGTCCCTTGACATCTTTAACAGGACAGACAGGAGGTAAACCAGTCCTTTGGAGTCACAGAAACCCAGGGAGGAGGGCAGATCAAGAAAAGACTGGCCAGCAGTGCCAGAGGCCAGTGAGAAGTGAACCCACGGAAGATGACAGGAAGTGTCCTTTTGATGGGGATCAAGGATCTGATCAACACTTTCAGTGGAGCGTTGGCACTGGTGAAAGTTACAGAAGGATTTTTTTTTTTTTTTTTTTTGGTGAGGAAGGTTCGCTCTGAGCTAAGATCTGTTGCCAATCTTCCTTGTTTTTCGCTTGAGGAAGATTAGCCCCCAAGCTAACATCTGTGCCAGTCTTCCTCCATTTTGTATGTGGGTTGCCACCACAACATGGCTTGATGAGTGGTGTAGTTCTGCACCCGGGATCTGAACCCGAAAACCTGGGCCGCTGAGGCAGAGAGTGCTGAACTTAACCACTACGCCATGCGGGTGGCCCCTGAAGGATTTTTTTGTGTGTGTGTAAGGAAGACTGGCCCTGAGCTAACATCTGTTGCCAGTCCTCCTCTTTTTGCTGAGGAAGATTGGCCTTGGGCTGACATCTGTGCCCATCTTCCTCTACTTCATATGTGGGACGCCGCCACAGCATGGCTTGATAAGCAGTGTGTAGGTCCACACCCATGATCCAAACCGGAGAACCCCAGGCCGCCAAAGCGGAGCGTGCAAACTTAACCACTACGCCACTGGGCCAGCCTCCCCGAAGGATTTTTAATGACAGAGAGGTTTATGATATAACGCTAAGTTTAAAAACATAGAATATGAAATCAGTTATCTTAATTATGTAAAAATCACGTGTATGAAGAAACATATGACTGAATGTGTATTATTTTAATGAGAATAACACAATAAAAGGTATGAGGAAATGTGTTTTCTACTTTGTGGAGTAAGCCTCTAAGCTTTTTCCTTAAATAAGATCCTGAAATTGGAATTCAGCCTATGGTTGGAGTTAAATATATTCAAACAGCATATTTTGTCAGCTGAAAGATGATTTAATCTTTTTTGTTGTTTTTTCAGGGTGCTGGGTTGTTTTTCTCACTCTTTGTTTAAATACAAATTGATGAACTCTTCCTGGGGCACCGTTGATTTAATGCAGCTTGGCAGTGACTGAGCTGGTTGGCCACTAGCCTGCTCAGTGCTCTTGTCCTTTACCCATTCCTTTTCATTTACTATGATAAAGCACGTTCCTTTATGACTAGGCTTTGAAGCTGTTTGGTACAGGGCATTTTCTGGAGGAAAAAGACCCTCTTGTTTGGAAGAAACCCCAGTGCGTCCAGATTTCTACTCACTGATTTCAGGAATTCTGGCCTAGATGTTAGAAAAAGAGAAATACTATGGTGGCCACAGACAGACTTCAATATAAGGCGAGTGTGTTTGCAACTAATTGTGAGGGGAACTGCCCACTTCTGGCTGAGAAAAGAGCGTGTATTTGCAGAAGATCTGAACAGGCGAACATCTGCAGTTCCTTCTCTAGTTTTTGCAAATTCTTATCAAGACGCTGTGAGCCAGTGATAATGCCTTCGCCTTCCTCGTTGAGGAAGCTAATTAATGGTGTAGCTAATTAACTGGCTCTCACCGAGGACTGTTAGAAATTTATTCTCTGATGATTGGCTGAGGAGAAGTTGGATAAAGTAACTTGGACTGTTGAAAAATCGAAATGTTTTTTCAACAGCTAGTCCCTCCCCTCCCCTCTCCTGCAAGGAGGAGCCTGCAGGTCCCCTGTTGTGCCTGTCACTTGGGCAGTCAGGGGGCCTGGGCTGTCCCCCAACACGTGACCCCAGCTCTGGAAGGGATTAGGAAACGCCTGTCTCGTTGTATTAGCTGCTGCCACCCAGGGGTAAGTGAGGGCATGGAGAGGAGGGCCCAGGAGCGTCACGACAGTCCAGTTGCCTCCCGCGCAGCGAGCAGCGGGGCAGAAACGGCTTCCTGAAAGCATGCCAACAGGGGACAAGCCCAGACCGTTAAAAGGGCCGCCTGAGCGCGCACTGAGGGTGTTCGGCACATCTGGGTTTAGCAGGAGGGCTGCAGTCCCACTGTGATGGCTGCAGGGCCACGGGGTGCTCTTGGAACTCTTGCCACTTGCTGCACACAGAACAGGGAGTCCTGGTGAAGGGCCCCAGGGCACCCAGGACGTTTCTTACCAGGGACTCGGGTTCCTCTGACTTGTCTCTGAGCCGGCCCCTCCCAGGGGACCAGAAGTCGGTGCTTCTCTAACAGTCAGCTTCCGGCCCCCAGTGTGGACCTGGAGCTGGGGTTCAGCCTGACAAGCAAGGCCCTCCTGAATCAGGTAGACGGTGGAGGTGGGAGACGGGAAGATGTGCGTGGAAGGGAGAGACGGGGAAGATGTATGTGGAGGTGGGAGACGGGAAGATGTGCGGGCAGGGGAGGGCGCAGCTGAAGGGCCACAGTCGCAGGTTGTGGGCAAGTGTGTGCTGTATTGTTGGGTTGGGGTGTTGGTGGCTGATAGAATCCCAGCAGCTGCAGGGTTCCCCTGGTTGATGTGCTCTGTAGCCATCAGTCTGCAGACCGTGCTGGGGGACACACAGCATAGAAACAGTAACGGTGACCATTTATTGAGCCCTTCCTGTATACCAGGCACTGTGCATGCCTACACCCTCCAGACTCGGGGTCTAAACGGCAGGCACTGGTCAGAACTTAACTCTGTGCCTGACCCCAAACTCTGTCTCCCTCCTCTGTCCAGCTGCCAGACAGGCTGCCAGAGAGACAGTTCTAGAATGCACATTTGACCCATGTCCCGTCCACCTAAACCCTTCCATCTCTCCTTTAAGCCCAAGACAAGTCCAACTCCTCAGGCTGACGTGAGAGCCTGACTCTCACCCCTGCTCTCCTACACACTCTCCTCTCCACTCCTGCGGGCCAGCTCGTGCTTCGCTTCCGTCTGGATTCCCGTCTGCCCTCCATGCCCCGACCAGCTCCTGCTCAGTTTGTCAACTCAAACTTTTGAGTTTGTGATTCAGCTCATTCAGATTCTTCTATTGGCTTGCTGGTAAAGGACACATTTGCCTAGATGTTTTTCACCTAAGGCAACTTAGCACAGAGCTTTTCAACATATTTGCATAATTCATAGCATGTGAGGATCGGATCGAGTGAGAGATTACCCTGGTGGCAGAGCATCCTTATTCACGTTGCCCTGGTCTTCAGGCCTGGAGCCTTGGGGAGGGGTGTGATGCTCCCCAAAGGAGACGAGCAAGACTGCACAAGCTCAGGTGCCGACCCAGGAGTTCTGACCTCTGGGTTTATGCTTAAGCCACAGAACATTATTACTCACTTTGGTGTACTTAATTTGAAAACAAAACATGGATAATATTTTCATAATTTTAAATGAAAATAAGTTTGAGGTGGTTTTGTCTTTTCATTTTGCTAAACTGGTGCTAGACAGGAAAAGAGGTTTGTTTATTCTGTAGGGTCCCTAATTGCTGTTATGGGCGTGAAAGCATGTAGCAGTTAGCATGCTCTCTGCTGCTAGTAACAGAATTACCCACTAAAAGTGGTTTTAAACAATAGGCATTTTTATTGTCTCATATGAGCAATCTGGAAGTAGGCGATTTCCAGGTTGGATCTAGGGATGAATAATCAAAGACCCAGGCTTATTCCAATCTTTCTACTGCATCATTTTGAACATACTGGTTCTTGTCTTCAGGCTGTTGCCCCAAGGTCTCAAGATGGCTGCCACAGCTCCAGCCATCACATTCTCTCACAGTAGTGTTCAAAGACAGGAAGGAAAAGGACAAGGAAGAGAGCCCTCCTCTCTCGAGTTGCTCTTTTTATCGAAAGGGGAAAAAAGCCCCTTGGAGACATCTCTTTAAGTCTTACTAACCATAAGTGGGTCACTTGGCAACCCCTAGTTGCAAGGGAGGCCGAGAGTGCAAGTTTCTGGCATTTTCAGTTTCTGTCATGGCAGGTGGGTTGTATTAGGAGAGAAGAAAGTGGACAACAACTCCACCTGCCACAGAGGGTATATTCTTGCCTATGTAATTCATCTACCTGTGAAACAGGTAGGGAGCACCTGTTGAGGGCCAGGTTCTTGCCCTGGGAGCTAGAAGAGGACCTTCATGTCGTAAGACTTGGTTCCTTCCCTGCCCAGGAAAGCAGCAGTACCCATGAGCCAGAGAGTGAAATTCAGTGAGGTAAATGCAGAGTACTCTTGAAACCTGGGAGCAGGACTGAGAAACTAGCTTGGTCGTGGAGAATTGAGAGCTTCACGGAAGAGGTGACATTTGAGCTGTGTGTTGAAGGAAAAATAGGAGTTTACCAGATGAAGAAGGCAAGAAAACGCCATTTCTGGCCAAGGAGCAGCAAGGGCAGGTCCAGAGCTCTGCAAAAGCCGACCACCACCACCCCTTCTTAGTTCTGCCGCCTCCGTCAGCACCCTGGCTCTGAAGGACCTCCGCCTCTTCTCAAGGCTGAGCTGCACGGCCCCTTTGGCTCGTCTTAGAGTGGCAGAGATTCACGCTCATTCCACTCGGGGATTCTCCAGTCGGGAGGACCGAAGTCCTTCAGAACCGCAGTGAGTGGCGTGGCTGCTGTGTGGGGCATTTATTCTTTGTTCAGCCCCAATGACACCCCCCCTTGGGGGATGCCCCTGCCCTCACCCCTGTGTTTGGGGGTCTGCCTGCCCGCGGGAGCCGGGTAACTTGCTGACCCGTGGGCCAGAGCACAGAGGCACAGGCAAAAGCAGCAACATTTTACCACCACATTGGGCCCAAGAGCTCCCTTCCCCAGACTGCCCACCAGCTGAGGTTTCTCCCAGCCTTCATCAACACGATTTTCCCATAATCAGATAAGTGGCTGCTCGGCTGTACGTTTTCTCCTCCTGAGCGCTCTACCCCAGGGGTTGGCAAACTGCAGCCCAGGAGCCAAATCCAGCCTGCGACCTATTTTTGTACAGCTGTGAGCTAAGAATGGGTTTTACATTTTTAAGTGGTTGAAAAAAAATCAGGAGTAATATTTCATGACATGTGAAATTATATGAAATTCAAATTTCCGTGTCCGTAAGGAAAGATTTATTAGAACGCTGCCACACCCAGCCATTTACATATTGTCTGCGGCTGTTTTCACGCTACAGTGGCAGAAGGTGAACAGTTGTGACAGAGACCATATGGCCCTTTGATGCCTAAATTATTTAGTATTTACAGAAAAGGTTTGCAGACTCTGTCATTTCCCTTCGGCTTTCTGGTGACTTCTGTTCCACCCAAATCTCCCAGAGAAAGGAGCACTCATTGCACTGCTTGTATGTGGGGACTTCGAGTTTACAGGGAACAAGAAAGAGGACACTGCTTACTACCAAGAAGTCACTGTTAGTGCTGACACTTCAGATGTCTGAGGCGCTTCTTAGGGGTGGGTGGGCTTCTGATTCCCTTCGAATGACAACATATCGCAGTGTCTGCTCCAGGAGCAACTCCAGGCCAGCCACGGGGCTGCTGCTACTTCTACAGCATTCCTTCCCCTGTGCAGCTTAGGGGGGCCTTTGGGGTCCCTGGCTGGCGCCATAAGGAAAGGCCTAAATCCTCCCCCTTCCTGGGCCAGCTCTTGTTTCTGCCTTGCTGTGAGGATTCAGGAAATTAACTGGGACCTTGGGCCGGGATGTCCTTGGGGCCACCATGGCAGCCTCGCATTAAGTTTCTGTTTGGAACCCCAGGTCTCCAGGCTGCTGCCATTGCCCACAGTCTCAGCTGGCCTGGCCTTGAGGCAGGGTTACCCCATATTCCATTCTGAGTCCTGAGATCTGCCACCACCTGCTCTTACGGCTGATCCCAGAGGCGCAGGTAGAGCTGGGTACCCGGGGAGCATGTGAACTAGAGGTGGTGAGCGTAGACATCACTGATGGGTCGACATGGATGGAGGAGACCACAGAGGTCCGACATTGTGCATTTGACTGCAGGTAACAATCCCACGTCAACAGTGGCTTAAGCACAACAGACATTTAATCATCTCACATGGTAAGGCGTCTGGACGTGGGTGTCCTGCATTTGCTTTGGGGGCTCAGCAATGTCAACAAAGACCCAAAGTCTATCTATCCTTCCATTTTCCTGTCCTTACAATACGATCACCATAGCTCCAGGCCTGACAACCACGTTCAAAGGCAGGAGGGCCAGGGCAGCCAAAGACTTGATGCTTGCTCGGCCCTTGCCCTTTTTCAGGGAGAGAGTGCCTTTCCCAGAAGCTTCTAAGCAGACTTCCCTGTATGTCTCCCTGGCCAGAGCCGCCTTTCACATGCCCAGCAGCAGGCCAGGGACCAGGACTGCCTTCCCCGCACACAAAGGAACTCCAGCTGGCACCTGAGCAAAATCAGGGCTGTGTTAGCGGAAGATGGGCAGGTGTAGCTACCACCCTAGATGGCCACTGGGGAGGGGACACCCAAGGACTTTTTGGACCAGCGAGAAGACAGTGCCTTCCTCTTTCCCTGCCGAGTCATGCCTTACAGAAGATGCAGTGAAGGAGTGAAATGCACAGAGTGGGGAGGGGCAGCTCAGCGTTGGGATTCGATGCAGCTCTCAACACCCTGGGCGGGGAGAGGAGTCCATTGGGCGGCAGAGAGGAGGTGGGTCAGGGAGCTGGGAACCCGACGTAACTCCTTCGAGGAAAGCTGGGCTGGCAAGACCATCCACAAGGCCTATAAAAAGACTCGGATTGTTGGGTGGAGACTTGCACACGGACCTAAAAGGCAGGAAGGTTTGGCTCCCCCCACTCGGCCTTCCCCTCCTTCCCCTTCTCCGCTTGCCCGAGTATGCGGTGCGGGTCTCCGGATGAGCGGGGCCGGGCCGGGGCCTTGCCGATGGAGAAGGCTGATGCTGCTGACCCCGCCGGGCGTCGCCGTGTCTTGGAGTCTGGTTTCCAGAGCAGGCGATTCCCCTTCCTCCCGCCAGTCTCCCCTCTTCCCAAGCCTCCCCCGGCCCCGCGAAGCCCTTGTCTCAGCAGGGCCCTTCTCTCACGGGAGGGTGCTCTAGAGTTGGGGTTTGTCCGCGAGCGATTTACTGTGTAATCACAAAGCTGCACTCCTCAACAGGCCGACCCGATTCCCTAAGCCTCGATGGCAGGGTTCCTGGGACTCCTTTCTTAGCCTGTTCCCACGACTCATGAGGGTCCCCTCCTGTTGGACTCCTTGTTCCTTTGCCCAGGGGGCTGCTGAGGGTGACATTTCAATCTGGCTTCACTAGGACCAGTCGGCCGCAGGGCTGTCTGGGTCTGTGGGCAGCTAATGCGCAGGGTACAGGCCATGACGAAGAGCCTACCCCGCTCCTGTTTTAAAAGCCCGTTATTTTAATTCCCAAAGCTTTTTCCCGGGGAACAGGCAGCAAACGCAGCAACAGCAACACACTCTGTCTGCCTTCTAATTGTGACAATCCACGACTCAGAATCTCACACTGGTCATTTCTTCTGCCACTGCATCCTGTCCCGCTCTTCCCAGCACCCCCTCCAAAGGGGTCAGCCCATCTCTCCGGGAGGGGGTGCTGATGTAATTCATCACACGGCGAAGACTGCTGTGGGGGGCGGAATAGCAGTGCTGTTTGCAGCAGGGCAGGGGGTGAAGGGAAGGACTAAAACTCATTTCAATAAAAACCAAGGGAAACCGTATCAACCCCTCATCCCGGCACACTCATTTTACTGTGTTCTGTTTACTAAAGCTAATGCGTGTTTATTTAATTTTATTGGAAAATAAGGAAGTACCAAAAAAGTCACTGCCTCACACAAACACACCAAAAAAGAAAAAGTGTGTGTTTATGATGCTTAAAGATTTTATCTCATTAACGACCACTTCCCCGCCTGCTGGGACCCCCACAGCAGGTGTCCGGCCCCGTGGGGGTGGAGAGACGGGCGTGGCTGCGCCTGTGCCGGGAGCCCCTGGCCGGGGTGTCGGGTCCCCTGGCCCCTCTGTCTATTGCGAAAAAGCTCTCAAATAAAGCTCTCACATTCATGAGCCCGGACCCAGTCGCTCACCGCGTCGGGTTTCCTGCAAATAACTGGAAATGTTTCTCTAAGAGAGAGCTTCGCCTTTCCCACTCTGACGAATAAAAAGTCAGGCCAGGTGAAGAAACCCCCTTCCTCACCGCAATTGGTTCCCTGCTGAGCGCAGCCACGACCCCGCATCTGCCCAACCAAGTCCCCAGGGACCGGCCCAACCGCAGATCCAGCAGCAGCTCCTTCACGCGTCCTGATTCCCGGAGCCTTTGCCACCAGGACCACGCGCTCTCACGTCCCCTCCCTGCTGTCCCTCAGCCCTCGCCTGCTCCTCCGGCCCGGGGAGGCACTTCTCGGCCTTCTCTGCCGCTCTCTCCCTTTCTCTCCACCCTGCACACTGTGACCCCAGCTTCCCTCCCCGGCCCACTCAGGGCTTCATCACTCTCAAATGGGTGGCCCCAGCCCGGGCTCCTCCTCTGAACCACCAGCCCCTTTATCTGACTGCCTTGGCCGCCCCCCGGCTCCTCGCACTCAGCGGGTCTGCTCCCCAGCCTTGCTGGACGGTACCCACCTCGACCCCCCTCGTCGACAGGTCAGGACCCCGCGGGCATCCTCGGTTGCTCTGCTCTGCCGTCGCTCACAGTCGCAGGCCTTCTCGTGGAGCGCCACTCGTCCCTCGACTGCTGCCACCGCCTCGGTCAAGCCCTCCTCACCTCCTGCTGGGCCTCTGCGAGGCCCCCCACTGCCCTCCCTGCCTCTGCGCCAGGGATGTCCACACTTACTGATCACACACTCCTACCGGAAACAAAAATTCGAGCAGACACTCCTAGGACATGAGTGTGAATTTATACATTATATACATAAACCTTTACTAGTATGTTAGAAAACATTCACCAAAATAGACGTTTAAAAGGATGCCATAAAAATACAAGTTCTAGTATTTTCTCTGGCAGCTCTGTGGTTCACACTCTACCTGGAATCTTTCGGTCCAGGTTCTGGCTGCTGTCACCTTCTTCCTTTCTGTGGTTTAATCACCCTCTGCCTCCCACCGGTGATTTCTTTGGGCCCACCCAGATGATCCAGGATAATCTCCCCATCTTAAGATCCCTAACTCAATCACGTCTGCAAAGTCCCTTGCCATGTAAGGTAACATTCACAGGTTCCAAGGATTAGGACCTGGAGATCTGGGGCTCCGTACTCAGCCTCCCACATCCTCCCTGCAGCCAGGGTGAGCTTCTGAACGTGCTGCCTGGAAATCTCTTTTTCTCCGGCTCTCCATTGCCAACTGTCGGCAGGCATGTAAGGCCCTTCACAATTTGGCTCTACCCACCTTTCTAACTACATCTCCCACCACTGCTTCCTCTTCCCTTCATCAGGATTATACTTTATGTTCTAACGATATCAGATGCTTAGAATCCTGCCAACAAGGCACTGCATGTACAGCTGTTCAGGTTGTGAACTAAACAAGGGAGCTGCATGTAAGGAGGTTCACGTCACGGACATACACTAGCTTACAGGAGAGCACAGAGGCCTTCTCATCAAAACTGCCCTCCCACATAAACCTTCACAGGCTCGCTCTTAGGAGAGCACACAATAATATTCCTAACTGATTTTTTAAACTATATAAAGGTGGTGTCTTTCCTAATTCGTGTGTGTGTGCTGCACAGCCACGGCAGCCCTGCCCTCAAATGCACCTCGCACTCGTACATTCCCTGTCTTTGCACTTGCTCTTCCCTTCACCTGGCACACCCTCCTAGCTTCCCCCTCTTCTTGCTCGTCTGTTCACTTTCAATTCACGGCTGAGATATCACGGCCCCTCAGAGGCCCTCCGTGCCCCCACTGGAGGGAACTGCGCCTTTCTTTGTACACACTTCTAGAATTGTCCATTGCACGTGGGGTTGCATTTTATTGGTTTAAATGTTTGCCTCCCCTCCCGCACTCGGAAGTGAGCTCCCGATCGGGGGTCGGCGCACTCGTCACTTCCTCCCGGCAGTGCCCAGCTCCACGCAGGCCCCTTATGAAGCCGTCATAACTCTGCCGAAGAATGAACGTGGGAATTATTTCCTTTGGCAAGCTCACAAAATAACAGATTTCTAACTGCCCTAATTATCTTCCCTTCCCTCCTGTTCAACCAGTTCTCAGAGCTCTAATATCTCATGAATACTTTCTAATAGACTCATTTATAAAATCATTCTCTTTTTTAATAAGTCAGGGGTAACTTGCCACGTCTATTACTAATGGCCTCTTTCAAAATGCCTTGGCACCTCTTTTGGTTTTGAAAGGCCCTAAATGGTTTTCTGAGTTTGAGCAGGACCAATTTATCCTTTTCAGGGATACCAATCTACAATGAGAACATTTCTGAATGAGTCATAACATCTGTATCGCAGTTTTCTTACAGTGGATTCAAAATATTTTAGCATTTTTGATGTTTTTGTCCTGATACGGACCTAAGCGCCCATCACTTCAGGGCCCTCCCTGGTTCCCCCCCCGAATGGGATGGGTAGGCTTCTTTCCTGACCCCCTGGCTTCAGGCTTGGCTATTCGACTTACTTTGGCCAGTGGCCTGTGAGCGGACGTGACATACATCGTATCCCTGCAGAAGATTGTGTATATAAAGAGGAACTGGCTCAGGCAATTATAGGGGCTGAGACAGATCTGCCGTCTGTCAGCTGGACCCCCAGGAAAGCCGGTGGTGTAATTCAGTCCAAGTCTGAAGGCCTGGGAACCAGGGGAGTCAACAGTGTAAATCCCAGTCCAAGGGCAGGAGAAAATGAAATGAGTGAGGCAGGGAAAAAAAGGGGTGAATTCTTCCTTCCTCCAACCTTTGTTCTGTTCAGTCCCTCAACGGACTGGATGGTGCCCACCCACATGCGGGAGGGCCATCTGCTTTACCGAGGCTGCCCATTCAAATGCTAATCTCTCCCGGAAACACCCTCACAGACACACCCAGAAATAATGTTTAATCTGGGCACTCCACGGCCAGTCAAGTTGACACAAAAAATTAACCATCACAGGAGGAAAGCCAAAAGTAAACTCAAGGCTGGCCCCAAGGAGTGGGCAGGTGAGGTAATGCCAGAAGCCTGAAAGGGCGTGGGGAAGACGGGCTCACATCTGGGCGGGCAGAGGTTGGACACAGCCCGGGACAGGGGTGCAGAGGCCTCAACTGTGTGGTCTCAGGTCACCCACTGTCAGCCGGACTCTCACTAGCAGCTGGAGCAGGAAGGGAGGGTTGGAAAAAGAACCCAGAAGAAGGTGGGCGGGAGGTGGGCAGCGGGGAGTGCCCTATTGGAGCAGGCAGGGCTGATCTTCCTCGTGAGCTTTGGGGGCCCCAGGAAGTTGGGACACAGAGGCTCTAGTGGAACAATCCAGAGCAGCCTCCCCCGTGGTAAGCCAGCTTGCTGCCCTGAAGCCCTTCTCGACTCAGAGAGCCCACTTGTTTCCCTCTCTGATCCTGGCAACTGCATCTGACAGTTTCGCTCTCCCGGGCTGTTAAGACGTTCATTTTCTTTCAGGTACAAATGGAAATTAGATAGAATAAAATGCGCTAGAATTATTTGATGTTTTTCTACTTTGATTCCCAACAGCCATGTGAATGTGATCATCTCGTCATTGTCACAGAACAAAATGTGAGAACATCGATGGGGGATTTGGCCTCTGTCCTCTCCTTATACCACGAAAACCAAAGTGCTCCCTTGAGAGAGAGCCTTTCCTATTGTGTCACAGATAGATGGATTCCGTAAATCAATTGGAAGACATTGAGTTATTTCTGAGGAATACTAAGAGAATTGTATTCCTGTTTATGATCAATTTCTAGCAGTTTCCTTTTGTCTGTTTTCCTAGAGGGAGACGCCTACAAGAAGGCGTCATTCAAGAGCCATAGCAGTCATGACCATACTTGACCATCCTGAGATGGGCAGTGTGGTTCTATTTTATGAGTCTGAGTGAATGTTCTTGTTTCCCTTCCGTGTGGAACAGTGGGCTGGGCTGGACATCGGGATGCTGATTTACTTGGTTCCGTTACAGCTTTGGAAAGAGCCTCTGCTGTACTTCTTCCTGACGTAGGGGTAGCAACTCCTATCATCGGCTCCTCAGGCTCCTGGGTCTCCGCCAGAATAACTTTCCAGACTTCTAATAGAAGGCGGTGTGATGAGGGTTAATAACGTCCCAGTTTTCTGAAATGGTTTGGAAATGAGATATTCAGCCAACTGAATATTTGAGGTTGAGGCTTTTTAACGTCAGGGTGTGTGTGCGTGTGTGTGTTTCTTTCAAGTCTTTCCTATGGAATCTTCCCAATGTAAAGGCAATATGAACCTGCCTGGTAACCACAGCACACAAAATGCATGGGTATTTTAAGTAGAAAATTGAAGATTTAAAGGGACACTTGAAGTCCTGAAACCTAACTCCCAGCCAGTGCTTTGATTATTTCTACAGAATCCTGACCTGGTGTTGTCCTGTCCAGAATGGAATGCCTCTAGTGATAAAAACCTTACCACCACTGAAAGGAGCACACCTCTACAGAGATGAAATCACTAACAAGACAGTCTGGTAGTTGAGTGGGAACAAATCTTCCCCAGTAGTTCTCATCCCCTGGTCTTGGTTCTCACCTTGGGAAGTAGAGTCGGTTAAAACTGCTCACTGAGGTTCCTGTCTCCCCTCTTCTCCAGACCACACACCAACAGCTTCCACCATTGCCCATATGACAAATTCTCTGGGATTCCTGGCCCATTCTGCTCATCAGTCTCTATCTAAGGAAACCAGGAGTTCAGGTTTCCTGAGCAGGGCTGCCGCTCCCTCCACTTTGAGAGCTTGAGGGGCAGCCTGCTGGGCAAGATACTGGACATATCCATCACCCCCCAAAATGTCCTTGTGTCTCTTTATAAACTCTCCTGCTCCTCCCTCCCAGGCAATCCCTGTCTGCTTGCCGTCACTAAATATTCGTTTGCATTCTATAGAGTTTTATATAAATAAAATCATATGGTATGTACTCTTCTTTGTCTGGCTTCTTTTACTCAGCATATTTATTTTGAGATCTATCCATGTTTTTGTATGTATCAATTGTCATTCCTTTTGATTGCTGAATAGTATGCCGTTGTATGGATATCACACCGTTTGTGTTTCTTTTCACTTGCTAATGGATATTTGGGTTGTTTCCAGTTTGGGGCTATTACAAACGAAGCTTTTATAAACATTCACATATAAATCTTTGTATGAACATATGCTTTTTTTTCTCTTGGGAAAGTACCTAGAAATTGAATGGCTGGATTGTAAGGAAGGTATATGTTAACTATCAAGGAAATTGCCAAAATCCTTTCCAAAAAGTGTTTGTACCATTTTACATTTCTATTACTAGCATATGAGAGTTCCAGTTCCTCCACAGTCATATGGATATGGGGTATGTTTTAGCCATTTCAATAGGTATGTAGTGGTAGCTCACGTAGATTTAATTTGCATGTCTGTAATGACTAATGAGGTTGAACATCTTTTCATCTGCTTATTTGCCATCCATGTATCTTCTTTGATGAAGTTAAGTCTTTCACCCATTTTTTAAAATTGGGTTGTTTGTTTGCCTATTATTGAGGTTTGAGAGTTCTTTATATATTCCGGACGCAAGTCCTTTATAAGATCTATGGTTTATGAATATTTTCTTCCAGGTTTTGGAATTTTTTTCCTTTTTATGCTCTTAATTGTGTCTTTTGAAGAGCAGAAGTTTTTAATTTTGATAGTGTAATTTATCATTTCGTTCTTTTGGATCACACTTTGGTGGTGTATTTAAGAAATCTTTGCCTAACCCAAGGTCACAAAGATTTTTCTCCTATGTTTTCTCTTACAAGTTTTAAAGTGTTAGGTTTTACATTTAGGTCTCTGATCCATTTTGAATTAATTTTTGCATATGAGGCAAGGTATGGATCAAAGTTCTTCTCTCTCTTCATATATAGATATCTAATTGTTCTAGCATCATTTGTTGAAAAGACTCTTTTCTTCCCTGAATTGCCTTTGCATCTTTATCAAAAATCAATTGTCCAAAAATATATGTGAATCTACTTCTGGACTCTTTTCAGTTCCATTGATCTATTTGTCTATCTTTACTCCAATATCACAATGTCTTGATTACTGCATCTTTAGAATAAATTTTGAAATTGGCATGTGTTAGTTCTCCAACTTTGTTCTTCTTTTTCAATATTATTTTGGCTATTTGTGGCCCCTTGCAATTCCATACTAATTTGGGAATTGGCTTTTCCATTTCTGCAAAAAAGGCTGTTGGAATTTTGGTAGAGATTGCACTGAATCTATAGATCAATTTGGGGAGAATTGACATATTAACAGCATTGAGTCTTTTGACCCATGAACAAGATATATCTCTCCATTTATTATGTCTTCTTTAAATTCTCTCAGCACTGTTTTGTAGTTAACAGTGGACAAGTCTTTCTCATATTTTGTCAGACTTTTCCCTTAGTTCATATTTTTTTGCTGCTATGTATATGGCATTGTATTCTATTTATTTCAGTTTCCAATTGTTCATTGCTAGTTTATAGAAACACAGTTATTTTTGTTTTTGTATATTGATCTTGTGTCCTGCAACCTTGCTAGACTCATTTATTAGTTCTGGTAGCTCTTTTGTAGATTCCACTAATCATATCATCTGTGAATAAAATTTTTACTTACTTCTTTCTAATCTGGATGACTTTCGTTCTTTTTCTTGTCTTATTCCACTGGTTAGAACCTCCAGTACAATGTTGAATAGAAGTGGTAAGAGCAGAAATGACTGTCATCTTCCTGATCTTATGGGGAAACTGTTCAGTCATGATTAAGTGTGATGTTAGCTATAGGTATTTTGTAGATGCCCTTTTTCAGGGTTGAGGAAGTTCCCTTCTATTCCTAGTTTGATATGAGTTTTTACTAGGAGTGGATGTTAGATTTGGTGAAATACTTTTATTCATCTATTGGGATATTTGTGCAATTTTTCTTTTTATTTAGTCTGTTAATATGGTGAATTAAACTGATTGGTTTTTGAATGTTAAACCAACGCTGCATTCCTGGGTAAAACCTCACTTGGTCGTGATGTATCCTTTTTACATATCATTGAATTCAGTTTTCTAAAGTTCTGTTAAAATTTTTTGCATCTATATTCATAAGCAATATTGGGCTGTAGTTTTCTTTTCTTGTAGTGTCCTAGTCTAATTTTAGTATTGGAATAATGTTGGACTTGTAGATTGAGTTGAGAAGTATCCCCTTTCATTCAATTTTCTGATAGAGATTAAGCAGAATTGGTTTTATTTCTTTGTTAAATGGTAGAATTCAACAGTGAAGCAATCTGGGTCTAGCGGTTTCTTTGTGTGAAGTTTTTAAACTACAAATTCAATTTCTTTGATATAAACTTTTCAAGTTATCTATTTCTTCTTCACTGAGCTCTGTGATTTTCAAAGAATTTGTCCATTTCATCTAAGTAATTAAATTTATAAGCATAAAGTTGTTCATAATATTTCCTTATAAACCTTGTGATATCTGTTTAATCTGTAGTGACATCATCTCTTTCATTCCTAATATCTTCTCTTCCTTGTATGACTTGATTCTTTCTAAATTTATTGCAATGTGTTTTATGGCCTAGACTATGATCTATCTCAATAAATATTCTCTGTGCACCAGAAAATAATATGTAGTCTGCTGTTGTTGGGTAAAGTGCTTTATACGAAGTCAATCAGATCAAGTTAATATTGTTCAAATCTACTATATCCTTGCTGATTCTGCCTATTTATTCTTTCTGTTATTGAGAGAGGAGGTATTGAAATATTTGACTATAATTGTGGATTTTTTTATTTCTCCTTGTAATCTCTCAGGTTTTGCTTCATTTATTTTAAAGCAATGTTTATTATTCACATCTAGAATTGTCATGCCCTCTTGATTAATTGACCCCTTTATCACTATGAAATGACCTTCTTGGTAATATGCTTTACTCTGAAATCTATTTTGCCTGATAGTAATATATTTACTCCAGCTTTCTTTGGACTACTGTTTACATAGTATATCTTTTTCAATTTATTTTCTTTCTTGTTTATTTACAGTTATTTGTTTTTATGTAAGTGCAATTTAAGGGCAACATATAATTGTCTTACTTTTTTACCCAAGCTGACTATCTCTGCCTTTTATGTGGGATGTTTAGAGCAATTTAAACATAATATGATATTAATTTACTTAGGTTTAAATCTATCATCTTGCTATTTGTTGTCTATTTGTTCCATCTATTCTTGGTTCCTTTTTTGCTGCCTTCTTTTGGTTTGAGTTTTTTTTTTTATGATGTTTATATCTGGTTTGTTGGTTCATTAACTCTAACACTTTTAAAAAATTTTAGTGGTTGCTTCAGGATTTATTGAATATATCAAGTGATATTATACAGTCTCACATAGACGATAAGAACCTTTTAAGAGGATGCTTCCATTTCTCCCCCATAACATTTGTGTTATTGTTGGCCTATGCTTTACTTTTACCTATTCTATGAACTCCACAATACATTGTTTTCATTTTTGTATACTCTGTCAATGATCTTTTAAAGAGATATATACAGCAACAAAAATTTATGTCTACCATTTCTGGTACTCTTCATTCCTCTGTGTAGATCCTTACTTTCATTCAGTATCTTTTTCCTTCTGCCTGAAGGAATTCCTTTAACAACATTTTTGGACTGGGGCTCTGCTATTAATTCGTTCTTTTAGCTTTTCTATGTCTGAAAACCTCTTTATTCCACCATTTTTTTGAAAGATACTTTCACTGGGTACAGAATTATAGGTTTTCAGCTTTTTTCTCTTTCATTACTTTGAAGATGTTGCTATACCGTCTTCTCGTTTTCTTTGTTTCTGATGAAAAATCTGCCGTCATTTTTATCTTTGTTCCTGTGTATGTAACATGTCCTTTTTTCTCTGGCAGCTGCTTTTAAGATTTTCTTTTGTATCCCTGGTTTTGAGCAATTTGATAACGATACGCTTTGGTGTAGTTGTCTTCATGTTTCTTGTTTATAGTTTTCATCACAGTTGGAAAATTTTCAGCTGTTATTTCTTCAAATATTTTTTCTGTGCCTTGCCCTCCCGTAGGACTAGCTCACTGAGGCTGTTTGCATTTTCTTAAATTCTTTTTTTTCCATGTGTTTCATTTTGTATAATTTCTCTTGCCAAGTCTTCAAGTTTTCTTTTCTTCTGCTATATCTAATCTGCCATTAATCCTATCCTGTGTTTTTCATCTTAGGTATTGTAGTTTTCATCTCTAGAATCTTTTTTGAAAGAATGTTTCCTACATCTCAACTTAACTTTTTGAACTTATAGAATACAATTATAATGACTGTTTTAAAGTCCCTGTCTGATAATTCTAACATCTTTGTCAGTTCTGGGTCATTTTCAGTTGATTGCCTTTTCTCCTCCTGATGAGTCCTGTTTTCCTACTTCTTTGTAAGCTTTGTAATCTTTTATTGGATGCAAGACATTGTAAATTTTACCTTATTGGGTGCTGGATATTTTTAATGTTTTCCTATATTCTTTCTTGCTTGCTTTCTTGCTTTCTCTCTCTCTCCCCCTCTCCCCTTTCTTTCTTTCTCTTTTATTTCTTTTTTTTCTGAAGAAGATTATCCCTGAGCTAACATCTGTTGCCAATCCTCCTCTTTTTGCTGAGGAAGATTGGCCCTGGGCTAACATCCTTGCCTATCTTCCTCCACTTTATATGTGGGATGCCGCCACAGCATGGCTTGATAAGCAATGTGTAGGTCCACACTCAGCATCTGAATCTGTGAACCCTGGGCCGCCAAGGCTGAGCACACGAACTTAACCACCACACCACTGGGCCGGCCCCATGTCTTCCTTGACTTTTGTTCTGGAATGCAGCTAAGTAACTTGGAAACAGTTTGATACTTTGGAGTCTTGCTTTAAAGATTTGTTAGGTGGAATCAGAGCAGTGTTCAGTCTAGGGTAATGATTCCCCACTGTGAGGCAAGACCTTCTTGAACACTCTACCCAGTGCCCCATGAATTATGTATTTTTCCCCTCTGACCAGTGGTAACAGGCATTATCCCTGTGCCTGTGTGAACACCAGGCACAGCTCATGCTAATCCTTTCAGATGGTTCTGTCCCCAGCCTTGGGCTGTTTTCCTCACACTCATGTGCTGATCGATGTTGGTTGAATTCTCCAGGGGAAGCTTCTGCAGATCTCTGAGGTTCTCTTTCTGGGTCGCTCTCTCCTTTCTTATACTCTGTTCTGCAAACTCTAACTGCCTTGATCTCCCCACACTCTCAAGCTGGGGGATTTTTAAGCCACATAATTAGAAAAGCAGTAGGCAAAATGTACACTTCACATAATCAGAGGCCAGGATAAAATAACCATGTGACATGCTGGAATCTTGCATGCGTCAGCCTCATCCTACCAGCTCAAGATGGTGTGTTTGGGGGGAACGGGCATCATCCTCTGTCCTGGCATGATCAGGAGGCTAGAGATGAACCTTTTCAGTTCCCAGTGACAGGATTTATCACATAAGAGCTCACAGATGAAGCACCCTCCCCCTTTGCTGTGTGATCAGGAGTTTGAGGTCCAAGCCTTGTGGATGAGTGGAATTGATGGCCTTAAGCACTGGGCTGTAGTTAGTTTCTGTGCTGCTTTGCAGGAGGGTGACTCCTCTTCTGCAAGGCTACTCTGCAAAGGATCAGTCTTGGAAAAGTTAATTTTTAAATTTAAATGAAAAACAACACAGAAAAATAAAAGCAGATCTGTGCAAAATATATGTCAGAGTGAAGTGGATTAGAAGCAGCAAGTTTTAAAAGAAATATTACATCTAGGACAAAGGAGGTGACATTTGCTCTATTCTGGCAGCCTGCTAAGGGGGCAAGGGCCTTGATGATACTGTTGACCTGCTCACCAAATCCAGAATGCTTTCCCTGTAAACTTTTTGATTTAACAGATAATTAAATATCTGTAATTTAAAGCTGCTTTTGGCTAGATAATCTCTAACTTACAGTGAAATACATCTTCACTAATGCAGCCTTCCTAAGGAACATGAATTGCTCTCCACTATGAGCAGCTATGTCTTTCCCTCTTAGACTGTGATCTGATGGGACTAGACTCATTGCCTGACACACAGTAGGGAATATAAATATATATTGAATGATGCATGAAAATGAAATTCTCTATACATCTGACTAGCCTTGCCCATTTTCCTCCATTGATGGATAATAGCAGAATATGGAAAAATGATTCTCAGCGTCCAATGTCTATCAGACTTCTTGGTGTGTATTACAATCCAGATTCCCAGGCCCCACTGCCCAGAGATTCGCCTTAGGTAGATCTGGGGTAGATCTCTGGAGTCAGCATTTTGAACCAGCACCCAAGAAGATTCTGATGTTGAGGGTCTTCAGGCTGCTTTGAGAAACACTGATATGGAGAACCAAGGACTACTGAAATATACACATGGAGGGTATTTGGAGGGGAATATTGCAATCACTGACCAAATTGTCTGTAAAGGCTCTTCATGTGTCTTTAAGTGATGTAGAACAAAATCTCCTTTCCAAGATATTGTAAAGGTGTAGTCCAGCCCAGCCCAGCCCTGTTCCGGGGACAGCAGTTGTCCTCCAACGCCCCTCTGAAGTCTTGCTCATGCTTACTCTTTCTCATGGCTCAGAAATTTCTCCCTGCCATTTCTTAGGTCTCTTTGACACTACCGATTCTCTTTCCCACCAAACGGGTTAGTCTGCTAGGCCTGGCCTGGATCTTTGCTCCAAGTCTGGAACACAGGAGAGAGAGAGAGAGAGACTGAGTGAGAGAGAGAGAAACCATCAAACACAAATGGTCTGTTAAGTCTCTTTCTTCTTTGGAGAATTAATTCATTTCTTCTGGATTGATCTAAGGACTTTTGATAACATTTCCTTTTGGTTCAAAAGAAAATCTGTGCACTTAATCGTTTGCACAGCAGGAAGGCTCCCGACAGACAAGAACAGTGGGGCCAAACACGTGAGATTGGAACAAGAAAACCATCCTTTCCGTCCTATAAGCCACAGGCAAGTTATGCAGAAATTAGAACTTTTTAAAAGGAAATATTCAGTGTTATTTTTGATCATATTTATTATAGAATATTTTGATAATATAAAAAGTAAATATCATTTATAGTTCAATAACCCAGATATAGCCACGGTTAGAGTTTCTTTGCTTACACAAATATGTACTTTTTAACTCTTAAAAAACTGGAAAGATGATTTTTAGTCTATGTTTTGCACTTAAATTTATTATGAACATTTTTTCCGTGCAATCAAATATTCTTTAAAAACCTATTTGAATGCATGATATATAGATATAGATATAGATATATAGATATGTATATATGATTACTAACATCTATCTATTGCTGGATCTCTAGATTATTTCTCACTTTCTCCATTAAATGTAACTGCTATTTTTCATTTCTCCCTTTCTTTCCTTCTCATATTCTCTATCCTTTCTGTGTTCCTTTCCCTTTTCCTTCCCATCTTGCTTCCCCTCCTAGTGTGAGGATGCTGTCGCCCAGCGTCCAGGGAGGCAGGCCAACGAGGGAGAGGGGCCATGCAGAGGTTCTAGTGGGGTGTCCTCAGTGGCTGTGGAAGCAGGCAAGGGAGTTGGGGTGCCACACGAGGAGTTGGTGGTAGTGTACCCAGAGAGTTTGCCCACATTTCTGATTACATCCTAGATATGAACTTAATGGGCCCAAGGGGCTTCATTTTTAAGGTTTTTCAGAACAGTTATGTGACATCATGCTCACACCATCAGTGTATGAGGGACCTGATTAATGACATTTGACTAGTATTATTCCTTAAATCATTGCCAGTTTGATAGGTTGAAAAAATACGTATATATGTATATCTTTGATTACTAGTAAAGTCCAAAGTTCTTTATGTCCATTAGCCAATAAATAGTATTTATTTTTTTTTGAATCATCTGTGCATGTCCCTTGCCTATTTTTTTTTTTTTTTGGTGGGTTAGTATTTTACATGTTGACTTTTAAGAGCTTATTTATTTATTTATTTAAACTTTATTTATTTATTTTTCCCCCCAAAACCCCAGTAGATAGTTGTATGTCATAGCTGCACATCCTTCTAGTTGCTGTATGTGGGACGCGGCCTCAGCATGGCCGGAGACGCGGTGCGTTGGTGCGTGCCTGGGATCCGAACCTGGGCCGCCAGCAGCAGAGCGCGCGCTTAACTGCTAAGCCACGGGGCCGGCCCAAGAGCTTATTTATTTTGAAGGCTATTGATCCTTTATTTCCTTACAAATCTTTTTCTCAGCTTGTCAGTTTCCTATTTTGTTTTTGCATATTTAAATAAGTAACTGAATGATTTTTATATACTCAAAAAATGTCTTCTAAAAGCAATATGCCTTGTAGTGGATACACAGGATTCTGAACAGAAAAAAGATATTAGTAGAAAAAATGGTGAAATCAGAATAAACTCTGAAGTTTAGTTAATAGAAATGTATCGGTGTTGGCTTCTCAGCTTTGACAGAAGCACTGTGATAATGTAAGATGATGACCTTAGAAGAAAATAGGCCAGAAGTATATGAGAACTCTCTATACTATCTTTGCAACTTTTCCGCAAATCTAAAATTATTTCAAAATAAAAAGTTTATTAAAAACAAAAAAATCCATCTTTTAATTTTCTACTTCTACTTCTTTTCATTATTTCAGACTCAGAAAATTTTCTCCCATAGAGATCATCAATATATTCATCCATATTTTCCTCTAGTATTTTCATGTTTTGCATTTTATTTTAGTCTTTTGTTTATCTGTAGTTTATTTTAGTGTATGTCATGAAATCAAGATCTAATTTGATATTTTCTCATATATTTCACTGCTTTCCCTAAAACCATTCATGCCATAAATTATCCCTCACTATTGATTTGAAATGCTTCCTTCATCATATACAAAATTTGTATGTGTCTGACTTCTAGACTCTTGCTACTGGTCAAGAGGGATTGGATTTACCCACTCACCTGAAACAACTAAAAATTGGGTAAAATATCAGACAAAATATGTGAAATAATGACTCTCACGACAGTGGACACCAGGCAATGAAGAATGGTGATCCCTAAAACAAAAAACAATGAGATGAGCCCTGTGCTTGCCCCAGCTGACAGCCTAAGGTGAGTTTCTAGGCCACGGTGCATGCAGAGGAAAGTAGGCAGACCCAACAGTCTCCCTGACTTGAGGACACGGGGCTGGGAGTCCAGGGAGACAAACTGTCTAGAGTTTCCAGGGCAGAGGGCTGGAGAGAAGAGAGCACCCGAGATCTGCAGAAGGTACTCAGACTTTAGCTGAGTTTTGAGCACTGCGTGCATGTGAGGAACTCCTTGACGTTGGGAAAGAATCCTCTGGAAAGATTAGCAGGAACAATCCTCAGAGTTCAGACAGGACCAGGAACAGTTCCTGTTCCCACCAGCCATAATAGCGTTGGATAGAGTACTAAAAAGCATTTTACCTTAGTGTTGAGGAAAACGGAACAAAGAACATGTGGGATAAATAGAAAACAAGTAGCAAAATGGTAGAATTAAATTCTGCCATATCATTAATCACATTAAACATAAATAATATAAACACTGCCTAATTAAAAGGCATGCATGAACACCCTTTTAGTTAAAAGGCAGAGATGATCAAATTGGACAAACAATCATGACCTAATTATATGCCATCTTCAAGAAACCTACTTTATGTTTGTTGTTGTTGTTGTTTTGTGAGGAAGATTAGCCCTGAGCTAACATCTGCCGATCCTCCTCTTTTTGCTGAGGAAGACTGGCCCTAGGCTAACATCCCTGCCCATCTTCCTCCACTTTATATGGGACGCCGCCACAGCATGGCTTGACAAGCGGTATGTCGATGCGCACCCGGGATCTGAACCGGCAACCCCGGGCCGCCACAGCAGAGCACGCGCACTGAACCGCTTACGCCACTGGGCCGGCCCAAGAAACCCACTTTAAATATAAAGACACAAATAGATTAAAAGTAAAAAGAAGGAAAGAAATATACCATGCCAACCCTAATTTTAAAGAAAGCTGGAGTAGCTATCTTGGTATCAAAGTAGATTTCAGAGCAAAGAATATTACCAGAGATAAAAAGGTCATTTCATGATGATTAAGAGCTCAATAAATTAGGAGGACATGACAATCCTAACTACTAACACTTATGCGTCTGAAAAGAGCACTTGGAAATTTATGAAGCAAAAACTAATAGCAATGCAGGCAGAAATGGCTATAACTACAGTTATAGTTGGATATTTTAACAATCTTCTCAAAACTGATAAAAAAAGTAGACAGAAAATCAGTAAGGAGGTAGAAGAACTTAAACAACACTATCAATCAACTTGACTTAATTGATATTTATAGAACACTCCATCCAACAATGGGGTAAGAGAGGAAAAACTTCCTCTACCTTCTTAGGTTCTGTGGCTGGCCTAAGAATTAAACTGACATAAGAAAGATTAACAGAAGAAAAGCACACAGATTTATTTACTATTTTTTATGTGTAGACGGGCATCTTCCGAAGGAAAATGAAGACCTGAAGAAGCTATTAGGCCCCAAAGCTTATATACCTTTTTGCACAAAGAACAATAAATTGTGCGGATGTGACAAGGCAAAGGGGCTTGGGCTGGGGGCAGTAAATTGTGGGACAGTGACCAGGAAATATATGGGGGAAACCGTTGGAGGAAAAGAGTTATTTTGGTAAGTTCGTTTGTACAGGTGCATTTTGGCATCGACTTCCAGTCTCTAGTGATAAGAATGTTCTTCTCAGGGCAGCCCGGGGGCGTAGTGGTTAAGTATGCGAGCTCCACTATGGCGGCCCAGGGTTCTCGGGTTCAGATCCCAGGTGCTCATCGAGCCATGCTCTGGCAGTGTCCCATATACAAAGGAGAGGAAGATTGGCATGGATGTCAGCTCAGGGACCATCTTCCTCAAGCAAAAAAGAAGAAGATTGGCAACAGATGTTAGCTCAGGGCCAATCTTCCTCACCAAAAAAAAGAATGTCCTTCTCTTCCTGGTGCAGGGAGGGCATCTTTCTTATGTGAAATTTCATGATCTGCTTTTGTGTAAAAAGGGGAAAGTCAGAGAGCCTTCTCATTTGCTGTTTCTCAAGTGCCTTCAGCTCTAAATAATCAATACACCAAAGCAGCATATTTTGGGAGGGCATGTTTGAACCCCTACAACAGCAAAATACACCTTCTTTTCAGGATAGACCATATTCCGGGCCAGAAAACTTGATAAATTTAAAAAGATGCAAGTCATACAAAGTATAATTTCTGATTACAATGGAATTAAATTAGAAATAAATTACAGAAAGATATCTGGAAAACCCCAAATATTTGGAAGCTAAATAACACACTTCTGAATAACCCATAGGTCAAAGAAGAAGTCAGATGAGAAATTAGAAAGTATTTTTGAACTGAATTAAAATGAAAATAAAACATATCAACTTTTGACATTCTAAGCAGAGCTTAGAAGGATATTTAGAGCAATAAGTGCTTATATAAGAAAAGAAGAAAGGTCTCAAACCAATAATCCAAACTTCCACATCAAGAAACTAGAACAAGAAGATCAGAACAAATCCAAATCAAGCAGAAGGAAATAATAATGATAAGAACAGAAATCAATAAAACTACAAGCAAACAATAGAGAAAAATCAGTGAAACTAAAAACTCGTTCTCTGAAAAGATCATTAAAATTAATAAACTTCTGGCAAAGCTGACAAAGATAAAAAGAGAGAAGATGCAAATGACCAATATCAGGAATGAAAGAAGAGAGATCACTACACACCTCACACAAATTTAAAAAATAAAAAGAAAATACCACAAAAATCTTTTCACTCATAAATTTGATAACCTAGATGAATGGACCAATTCCTTGAAAAACTACAAACTACTAAAACTTACTCAAAATGAAATAGATACTCTGTTCAATCCTATAACTATTAAAGACATTGAATTTGTAGTTTAAAACCTTCCAAAAAATAAATCCCTAGCTGTATTATTTGCTAGGGTTGCCATAACAAAGTACCATAGTCTGGGTAGCTTACACAACAGAAATTTATTTTCTCACAATTTTAGAGGCTAGCAGTCTGAGATCAAGATGTCAGTAGGGTTGGTTTCTTCAGAAGGCTATCTCCTTGGCTTGCAGATGGCTGTCTTCTCTCTGTGTCTTCACATCCTCTGTGCGTGTGTGTGTGCTAATTTCTTCTTATAAGGATACCAATCATGTTGGATAGGGCCCACTCTAAGGACCTCATTTTAACTTACTTAATTACCTCTTTAAAGATTCTATCTCCAAATAAAGTTGCATTATGAGGTACTGGGGGTTAGGTCTTCAACATATGAATCTTTAGGGTACTCAGCCCATAACGCCAGCCCAGATCATTTCAATTGTGAATTTTACCAAAGATTTAAAGAGAAAATAACTTTAATTCTACATAATCTCTTCCAGAAAATAGAGAGAAAACACTTCCCAACTAATTTTATAAGGCCAGCATTATTCTAGCATCAAAACCAGACAAAGTTAGTGCAAAAAAGAAAACCACAGAGCAATATCCCTTATAAACATAGACATAAATAAACAAAATATTAGTAAATCAGTTTCAGCCATATATAAAAAGAATAATATACTACCACCAAGTGAGCTTTATTCCAGAAATGCAAGACTGGTTCAGCACTCAAAAACCGGTCAAGGTAATCCACCATATTAACAGTACATGGAAGAAAAACCACATGATCATATCAATTGGTGTTGAAAAAGCATTTAACTAAATTCAACACCCACTCATGAAAAATCTTGGCAAACTAGACATAGCAGAGAACTAACTTCCTCAACTTGATAAATGGCATATACAAAAATACCTTCAGATAATATCATAATTTATATTGAAAAATGGAATACTTTCCCCTAAAATTATGTACAAGGCAAGAATATCTGCTCTTACCACTCTTATTCAATAAAGTACTGACAATCTTAGCCAGTGCAATAAGGCAAGAAAAAGAGAAGAAATAAAACTGTCCACATACTTGTCTATGGAGAAAAATCCCAAGAAATGTACAACAAAACTGCCAGAACTAAAAGTGAGTTTAGCAAGATCACAGAACAGAAGGTAAACACATAAAAAATAATTGAATGTCTATATATTAGCATTGAAAACAAAAATTAAAAACATAATACCGTACACAATAGTGTTCCCAAAATGAGATTCTTAGGTATAAATCTAACAAAATGGGTACAGGATCTGTATGCTGAAAAGTGTAAAACAGTGATGAAAGAAATCAAAGAAGACCTAAATAAATGGAGCAAGATGTCGTGTTCAGGGATTGAAAGACTCAACATAACAGAGATGTCAATTGTCCCCAAATTGATCTAGTATGTGGAGTAAGGAATTTGGCCTCACCCAAAGAGAGGTCTGGCCATTGTCCCTGGCTAACTTCTAAACCTTTGGAATTTCCTGAGTGTCTTTGTTATTCATGATGGCCCTCTTAGACCACATGTGATCCTTTATGCCAATGAGGTTGTTCATGATAGGCTTCTTGGACCATGTGCTATCAGCCTAATATCCAGGGAGTGGGGTGGGCATGCTGAAGATTGAGTTCGATCACATGGGCAATGAATCAGTCAGTCATGCCTACATAAAGGAACATCGATAAAAACCCTGGACACCAAAGCTTGAGTGGACTTTCCTTATTGGCAATTGTATGTGTGTGTTGTCACAAGGTAACACCAGCCATGGATCCATTGGGAGAGGATGACCCATCCCATATTCTGCCCTATATGTCTCTTTCTCTCACTGGTTCTAATTTGTATCCTTTCCCTGTAATAAGTGTGACCATGACCATGACTATAACAGCATTCAATGAGTTCTAGGAGTCTTCCTAGCTAATTACTGAACCTGAGCGTGGTTTTGGGAAACTCCCAACCTTGCAGTTGGTTTCAGCAGTCTTGAGCAGACTTGGCAATCTGAAGGACTGTGCTCTCAAACCTTGCTGTTTGGCTAACTCCAGGTAAGTATTAATGCAGGTCCTATCAAAATTCCAGGAGTAATGTTTTGTAGATATAGATAAGTTGATTCTAAAACTTATATGGAAATCCAAAAGGAACTAGAATAGCTAAAATAATTTTGAAAAAAGAATAATAAAATTGGAGAACTCACACTAGATAGCTACAATAATTAAGACAGTAGGGTATTGTCAGAGGGATAGAAAACATATCAATAGAATAAGGCCACTCTAGTACAGCCAACTGAATTTTGAACAAGATGCAAAAACAATTCAATGGAGCAAGAATCATCTTTTCAACAAATAGTGTTGGAACAATTGGACATCCAATTGCAAACAAACAAACAAAAAACGAACCTCAACCTCAACCTCACATCCTATACAAGAAGTATACTCAAAATTGATCATAGATCTAAACAGAGAAAGTAAAACTTTTTTTTTTAACTTACAAAATTTTTATTATTTAACATAATAAGCTTCCCCTCCTCTCCTTTTTTTTTTTTTAATTGATGTTTTAATGGTTTCTAACATTGTGAAATTTTGGGTTGTACATTTTTGTTTGTCCATAACCATATATATGACTCCCTTCACCCCTTGTGCCCACCCCCCACCCCCACTGCCCTGGTAACCACAGTACAGTTTTCTCTGTCCATGTGTTGGTTTATATTCCACATATGAGTGAGATCATACAGTGTTTGTCTTTCTCTTTCTGGCTTATTTCACTTAACATAATACGCTCCAGGCCCATCCATGTTGTTGCAAATGGGACGATTTTGTCTTTTTTTATGGCTGAGTAGTATTCCATTGTATATATATACCACATTTTCTTAATCCAATCGTCAGTCGAGGGACACTTAGGTTGCTTCCACTTCTTGGCTATGGTGAATAATGCTGCAATGAACATTGGGTGCATAAGCCTCTTTGGATTGTTGATTTCAGGTGCGTTGGATAGATTCCCAGTAGTGGGATGGCTGGATCATAGGGCATCTCTATTTTTAATTCTTTGAGGAATCTCCATACCGTTTTCCATAGAGGCTGCACCAATTTGCATTCCCACCAGCTGTGTATGAGGGTTCCTGTTTCTCCACATCCTCTCCAACATTTGTTGTTTTTTGTCTTGGTGATTATAGCCATTCTAACAGGCGTGAGGTGGTATCTTAGTGTTGTTTTGATTTGCATTTCCCTGATGATTAGTGATGTTGAGCATCTTTTCATGTGCCTATTGGCCATCTGTATATCTCCCTTGGAAAAGTGTCTGTTCATGTCCTCTGCCCATTTTTTGATCGGGTTGTTTGTTTTTTTGTTGTTCAGTTGTGTGAGTTCTTTATGTATTATGGAGATCAACCCCTTGTCAGATGTATGTTTTGCAAATATTCTCTCCCAGCTGGTTGGTTGTCTGTTCATCTTGATTCTGGTTTCATTTGTCTTATAAAAGTTCTTTAATCTGATAAAGTCCCACTTGTTTATTTTTTCTTTAGTTTCCCTAATCTGGGTAGGCATGTCATCTGAAAAGATTCCTTAAAACCAATGTCAAATAGTGTGTTGCCTATATTTTCTTCTATGAGTTTTATAGTTTCAGGTCTCACCTTCAGGTCTCTGATCCATTTTGAGTTAATTTTTGTGAATGGCGATAGCACATGGTCCACTTTCATTCTTTTGCATGTGGCTGTCCAGTTTTCCCAACACCATTTATTGAAGAGACTTTCCTTTCTCCATTGCATGTTCTTAGCACCTTTGTCAAAAATTAGCTGTCCGTATAGAGAAAGTAAAGCTTTTAGTCGAAAACGTAGAAGAAAGTCTTGGTAAACTGGGAATATTTGAATTTCTTAGACATGAAACAAAAAGCACAACCAATAAGAGAAAAAGATGATAAATTGGACTTCATCAAAATTAAAACTTTTGCTCTGTGAAAGATGATGTTAAAAGAATGGAAAGAGAGCTACAGACTGGAAAAAATATTTGCAAATCATATATCCAACAACAGACGTATCCTGAACATATAAAGAACTCTCTAAATGCAATAATAAGAAAACAATCCAATTTAAAAATGGGCAAAAGGTTGGAACGGACATTGCACCAAAAAGGATATAAAGACAAAAAATGAGAATATGAAAAATACTCAATATCATTAGCCATTGGGGAAATGCAAATTAAAGCCATGATGAGATACCACTACACATCTACTAGAAATAGCTAAATTCAAAATACGGACAAAACCAACTGATAGTGGGCACGTGGAGAAACCGGAACTCCCATACATTGCTGGTGTTAATGCAAAATGACACAGCCTCTCAGGGAAACAGTTTGTCAGTTTCCTTAAAAAGTTAAACATATACTTACTCTATGACTCAGCAATTCCATTCCAGAGAGAAATGAAACTCAAGTTCACACAAAAACCTGTACATAGATGTTTCTAAATGCTTTCTTTGTAATTGCCAAAACCTGTAAACAACCCAAATGTCTTTCAATAGATGAATGGTTAAACAAATTGTGGGACATCCATGGAATGCAATACTACTCAGCAACAATATGGAAGGAACTATCCTGAAGCACGCAACAAGGTAGATGAGTTTCAAGTCAAACTCAAAAGATTACACACTGTATGATTCTATTATATAACATTGTAAAATGAGAAAATTGTAGTGTTGGAGAAGAGGGTAGTGTTTGCCAGGGTTAGGAGTGGGGAGAGGGTGTGATCTTAATAGCATCAGGTAGTTTTTGGGGGTGATGGAACTATTCTGTATCCTGATTGTGCTGGAGGTTACACAAGTCTATACATATTCTATAATTCATAGAACTATACATGAAAAAAAAAACATACAAAACTGAGTGCATACAAAACTGGTAAAATCCAAATAAGTTCTATAGTTTAGTTGATGGTGTTGTATCCATTTCAATATCCTGCTTTTGATCCTTGTGCCATGGTATGTAAGGTGTCAACACTGGAGGAAGCTGAATGACGCATACACAAGAACTCCCTACACTACTTTAGCAACTTCAACCTAAGTCTAAAATTATTTCAAAATAGAAAGTAAAAGAAAAAGAAAAGCAATTGCATCCTCATCTCCCCACTCCCACCCCGATATACAGCCTGCAACAGCCTTCCTCCACCCTGGCCGAAGATCAGAGGTTTGTTATCTGAAAAATGGATGCGTGTTGTGGTGGATGGGGGACGCTTGCCCAAGTGAAGGCAAGTGAACAGTAATGAAACAAAATGAACATTTCTATTCTGAATGCAGAGACCCATCTCCAGCCCTCTTCTCTTACTAAGTCCCAACATGGCTGATGACCCTGACCAGCCCAGGAAAAAGACTTGAGGGGCCTGACACCAGGGTATCTCTGAGAAAATGGCCCCATCAGACCTCCTCCCAGGCGAGGCCATAGTCTGAGAGTTCACAGGTTCCAGCCAGCTTCTTAGCCCCCAACTTCTAAACATGAGTAGAACACCAAGGAATATCAGATGGCTAAGGAAATGCTCTAACACGACAAATTATAACACAAACAAACAGCAAACAGGAAACAGAGACAATTCAGGAAAAAGAAATCTTTAAAAAGAACAATCATTAATAATCTCAGAGAAGTAAGAGGGCATAATATGTTCATTAAGCAAGAACAGAGCAGGATGCTACTTTGGAAAAAAAAAAAAAGGAACACTCAGAACAAAAAGGAACGCTTAGAAATTAAACGCGTGATAGGAGACGTGACAAACTCAATAGAATTTTGGGGAGACAAAATTAAGAAATCTCCCATAAGGTAGAGCAAAAGGAGATGGGAAATAGGAGAGAAAAGAAAATTCAAAGACTACTGGGAGAATTCCAACCCAAAGGGAAGCTCTAAAGATAGAACACAGAAAAACAGGAGGGTGCATATAATGAAAGAAACAGTTCCAGAAAGTTTCCCAAAACTGAAGATACAAACGAAAACAGACCCACACCACAGCCCTTCATTCATTCACCCATCAGCAGATGCTCCATGCCAGGCATTGGTCTCGCTTCAGGAACACAGCAGTGAACAGAAAGACCAACGTCCCTGACCTCACGGAAGCACAGACTAGTTAAGAAGACAAAAATCAACATGATAAACAAGTAAAATTAAGCAGGAAAGGGAGCTATAAAATAGCAAGGAGGGGACTGAAATTTTAGATGGGACAGCTAGGGAAGGCCACCCTTTCACTGTGAAATTTCAGAACATTGAAGGGAAAAATAAGATCCTAGAGGTTTTCAGAGAAAAATAATGGCTGTGAATTTCTCAGTATAAAACTGGTTACTGGAAGAAAATGGAACAATGCCTTTGAAAACTAACAATGACTCCTATATTAGTCAGCTGGGCTGCCATAACAAGATACCACAGGCTGGGTGGCTTAAACAACAGCAATTTATTTTCTCACAGTTCCAGAGGCTGGGAAGTCCAGGTGCCTTCGGGATTAGTTTCTGCAACAGGTCCCCGGTGGAGCAGGTCAGGAGACACCTGGAGAGAGTTTTTCAAGAATATGAAATTGACGAATATCTGTTGCATTGAAATATGAGGAGAGGAGTTATAGACAATTGAAGGAGCATTTAGATTTGAATTAGGGCTCAGTATATATATAACAAAGCACAGTGAAACAGTAGTAAAATCAGTGGTGGCCAGGGGTTCAGGGGGAGGGAGGGAGGGATGAACAGGTGGAGCACAGGAGATTTTAGGGCAGTGAAACTATTCTGAATTTTACTGTAATGGTGGATACATGTCATTACACATTTGTCAAAACCCAAAGAATATACAACACAAAAAATGAGCTCTAATTGTAAACCACGGACTTTAGTTAGTACTAATGTATCAGTATTGACTCATCGATTGTAACAAATGTACCACAGTAATACAAGATGTTAATAATAGGCGAAACTGTGTGTGTAGGGGGTGAAGGGGGTAGATGGGAACTCTCTATACTTTCCGCTCAATTTTCTGTAAACCTAAAACTTCCCCAAGAAATAAAGTCTGTTAATTAAAAATAAAGTGCAATGAATAAAACAAAAAATGTGTTAACTCCAGGGGAAGCAGAGGATGTTTCTAGAGGAAAAGGATTCATAGTATATGACAGGGAATATCTGTGTAAACAGAACGGTAATTTACCCCCACGTCTGATATAAACACATTGTGAATGTGGGGGATGGGAAGGGCGTGTGGGAGCGATGGGAATGCGACACGAAAGGGCAAATCCTCATCTTCCACAGTGGGAAGTCCATAAAGGTGCCGAAAACTGAAAAACCAATAAGTAGCCATGTGTCGGGGAATTGAGGGCGGTGGGTGGGGTGAGCATAGCTGACTTTTTAAAGAGTATGCGTAACACTTTTTAGTCCAAATAAAACCTTTCCAGACAATTCAACATCAAACATACATTCAACCTCAATGCTGTTAAATATCTCAGAAGACTTTCTTGTTAGGTTATTTTGGGTACTTTCCTGTTATCATTTTGACTCGCTCCCCACCCTCTGTTGTTTTCTAAACGGAAAAATTATTAATTTGAAAAGTGCTTTCCTACTGAATTTTCTTGTTAATTTTCAGAGTTTCTTACAGACTTGAAGTTTTAGGTATTTGATAATAGTGCTATTACTTACTCCTATTGATAATATGTGATAGTATTCACTGTTGTTATACATTTTGTGTCTGTTTCAAATCTTTTTGCATCAGTCAGAACTTCTGCAACACTGTAAAATAGTACTCATGCTTGTTGGCATCCTTGTATTATTCTTGTTTTTATGGAAATGCCCCAGTCAAAAATGTTCTTGGGGCAGGCCTGGTGGTGCAGTGGTTAAGTTCTCATGCTCCATTTCGGCGGCCTGGGGTTCACAAGTTCGGATCCTGGATGCGGACCTATGCACGGTTCATCAAGCCATGCTGTGGCGGCATCCCATATACAAAATAGAGGAAAATGAGCACAGAAGTTAGCTCAGGGCTAATCTTCCTCAGCAAAAAAAGGAGGATTGGCAATGGATGTTAGCTCAGAGCCAGTTTACCTCACCAAAAAAAAAAAAAAAAAGTGTTCTCTACTGTAAGTTATACTGTTGGCTGTTGAATTAAGATATAAAATCTTTATCGTGCTAAAGAAGAATCCCTTTAGTTCTAGTTATTGTGTTTTATCAAGAATAAGTATGTATTAAATAGCATAGGTCTTTCGGGGCTTCTTTTGAAATTGTGATGTGATTTTTCTTATTGGACCTAGTTTTTTGACTTTTCATAATATTAGACATCTTAATAGTCAACTCTCTTGCAGTCCTGGGATAAACTCTAGGGAGCTGTGACTCTCAATGTATTGTTGGATTTGGTTTGCCACTATTTTTAATTTACATTTGTCATTGAGGTTTGGGTAGAGTTTTCCTCCTTCCTGCTTTTTTTTTTTTTTCTTTTTCAGATTTTGATATCAGGGTTCTAGTTTTTTTTCTTTTCTTTGTCTAACATCAAAACTATTTATTCCTTGAAAAGTATAAGGTGGTTTTGTTCAAGACATCGGATTGAACCCACATTTGCCTTTCCTGCCCCCAACTCCCTTTGAAATGAGCAAGAAGAAGCACAAGGAGATGTGAACATGGGGCGAGGACTCAAGGGTGGAGAGAAACCTTAGCTGACCAGAGATGTGGAGGAACCGCTGAGGGATTCTGCAGCCTTGGTCCAAGAGATGCTAGGATGGGGAAGCCCTTTTGCTCAGTGGGGCCGCAGAGAAGTCTCAAGCCCAGAGTGAAGGATGGCGAGCAAAGGAGGACAGGGCGCAAATCCAGCTGCCACCTCAAGGTCCCTCTGAGCAGTAGCTGCACCATGGCCGACCCCTGTCCCGCGTGCGTGCTGACTCCCACAGCCTGCCTGTGGCTTTCAGCCCCGCAGACTTCACTGATTGTCAGACCCACCATCTCTTCAGGTAGCATTAATGAAATGATGACACAATGCTTTCTTGACACTTAGAATTCTTATCTTTATACCTACACAAAGATTTTTTAGAAATCGATTTTTTTTGTTTATTTTATTGTGGTCATAATAGTTTATAATATTGTGAAGTTTCATTTGTGCATTATTATTTGTCAGTCACCATATATATGTGCCCCTTTACCCCTTATGCCCAACCCCCAACCCCCTTTTGCTCTGGTAACTAGTAATCTGTTCTCTTTGTCCATGTATTTGTTTATCTTCCACACATGAGTGAAATCACGCGGTGTTTATCTTTCTCTGTCTGGCTTATCTCGTTTAACGTAATACCCTCAAGTTCCATCCATGTTGTTGCTAATGGGACGATTTTGTCTTTTTTTATGGCTGAGTAGTATTCCATTGTGTATATATACCACATCTTTATCCATTCATCAGTCAATGGGCCCTTGGGTTGCTTCCACGTCTTGGCTATTGTGAATAATGCTGCAGTGAAAATAGGGGTGCATAAGTCTCTTTGAATTGTTGATTTCAAGATCTTTGGATAAATACCCAGTAGTGGAATAGCTGAGTCATATGGTATTTCAATTTTTAATTTTTTGAGAAATCTCCCTACTGTTTTCCATAGTGGCTGCACCAGTTTGCATTCCCACCAGCAGGGTATGAGGGTCCCCTTTTCTCCACATCCTCTCCGTTTGTTGTTTTTTGTCTTGGTAATTATAGCCATTCTAACAGGTATAAGGTGAAATCTCATTGTAGTTTTGATTTGCATTTCCCTGATGATTAGTGATGTTGAACATCTTTTCATGTGCCTGTTGGCCATCTGTATATCTTCTTTGGAAAAACATCTGTTCATATCCTCTGCCCATTTTTTGATCAGGTTGTTTGTTTTTTTGTTGTTGAGTTGTATGAATTCTTTATATATTTTGGAGATTAACCTCTTGTTGGATATATGATTTGCAAATATTTTCTCCCAGCTGGTGGATTGTCTTTTTGTTTTTGTTCATGGTTTCCTTTGCCTTGCAAAAGCTGTTTAGTCTGATGAAGTCTCATTTGTTTCTTTTTTCTTTTGTTTCCCTTGCCTGAGTAGATATGGTATTTGAAAAGATCCTTCTAAGACCAATGTCAAAGAGTGTACTGCCTATATTTTCTTCTAGGAGTTTTATGGTTTCACGTCTTACCTTGAAGTCTTTAATTCATTTTGAGTTAATTTTTGTCCATGGCGAAAGATAACAGTCTACCTTCATTCTTTTGGACATGGCTGTCCAGTTTTCCCAACACCATTTATTGAAGAGACTTTCCTTTCTCCATTGTATGTTCTTAGCTCCTTTGTCGAAGAGTAGATGTCCATAGATGTGTGGTTTTATTTCTGGGCTTTCAATTCTGTTCCACTATCTGTATGTCTGTTTTTGTACCAGTACCATGCTGTTTTGATTACTATAGCTTTGTAGTATATTTTCCAGTCAGGGATTGTGACGCCTCCGGCTTTGTTCTTTTTTCTCAGGATTGCTTTAGCTATTTGGGGTCTTTTGTTGCCGCATATGAATTTTAGGATTCTTTGTTCTATTTCGGTGAAGAATGTCATTGGGATTCTGACTGGGATTGCATTGAATCTGTAGATTGCTTTAGGTAGTATGGACATTTTAACTCTGTTTATTCTTCCAATCAATGTGCATGGAATATCTTTCCATTTCTTTATGTCATCATCAGTTTCTTTCAATAATGTCTTATAGTTTTCATTGCATAGGTCTTTCACTTCCTTGGTTAAATTTATTGCTAGATATTTTTTTCTTTTTGTTGTGGTTGTATAGAAACAGATTTTTTTAAATCCTACCTTACTCTTACACATCCATGAAAAGAAAAAGATAAGTGAAACAGTTGAATAAGACATTGATTGTCAAACCTGAGCATGCATCATAAGTACCTGGAGGGTTTGTTAAAGGACAGATTGCTGGGCCCCACCTCCAGAGTTTCTGATTTAGGAGGGTTGCTTCAGTGGGTCCCAAGAATTTGTATCCTACCAAGTTCCCAGGGGGAGCTGATGCTGCTGGTCCAGGAGCTGTACTTTGAGAACCACTGGACTAAGGTATGACTAATACTTCTTCACATTCAGAGTTCGCTCTTCTGAATCACTTTTTAACTCATAGTTATTGATGTGCGTGTTTTTTATATAATTTCATGAACCATTAAGAATGTAGGTGATGCAGCATTTTTTACAAGAATCCATAAAAAATTAAGGGCCATCCTTGCTGAGCTCCTCAGCTGACTTTGCTATTATATAAAGCCTGCCCACTTTTTAAAAATAGCTTTATTGAACTGTAATTTACACAACATAAAATCTATCCATTTTAAATGTACAATTAAATGATTTTTAGTATATTTACAGACCTGTGCAACCATTGCCACAATCTGATTTTAGGACATTCTCATCACCCTAAAAGAAACCTCATGCCCATTTACATTCACTCCCTATTTCCACCCTCAATCATAAGCAAACACTAATTTACTTTCTGTCTCTATAGATTTGCCTTTTCTGGAAATTCCGTACAAATGGAATCATGCAATATATATTTTTTATGTCTGGCTTTTTTTCATTGAGCATAATGTTTCTGAGGCTCATTCACGTTGTAGCACGTATCCGTACTCTGTTCCCTTTTATTACTGAATAGTATTCCATTATATGAATATGCTATATTTTGTTTATCCATTCATCAGTTGAGAGACATTTGGGTTTTTCCACTTGTTGACTATTAAGAATAATGCTGCTGTGAACATTCAAGTACAAGTCTGCATAGACTGTTTCATTTCTCTTGCGTACATACTTAGGAGTAGAATTGCTGGGTCACAGGGTAACTTTATGTTTAGCATTTTGAGGAACTGCCAGACTGTTTGCCAAAGTGGTGCACCATTTTACCTTCCCACCTGCAATTTGCGAGGGTTCTGATTTCTCCACATCCAAGTTAACATTTATTATCTGTCTTTTTGATTATGGCCATCTTAGTGAGTGTGAAGTAGTGTCTCATTGTGGTTTTGATTTGTATTTCGCTGATAACTAATGATATTGAGCATATCTTTGTGTGCTTATTGGCCATTTGTATGTCTTTGTTGGAGAATGTCTATTCAGACCCTTTGCCCATTTTTCATTTGCGTTGTCTTTTTATTATTGAGTTTTAAGAGTTCTTCAAATAATCTGGATACAAATCCCTTATCAGATATATGATTTGCAAAAGTTTTCTCCCATTTCATTGGTTGTCATTTTACTTTATTAATGGTAGCATTTGTAGTGTAAACATTTTTAATTTTGATGAGGGCCAATTCGTCTATTTTTTCTTTAGTTGTTTATACTTTTGGTGTCATATCTAAGAAACCATTGCCTAACCCAAGATCATAAAGATTTTCTTCTGTCTTCTTCTAAGAGTTCTAGCTCTTGCATTTGGATCTTTGATTCATTTGAGTTAATTTTTGTATATACTACTAGGTAGGTGTCCAAATTCATCTTTTTTTCACATGATACACAATTTTCCCAGCACCATTTGTTGAAAAGACTATTCTTTTCTCATTGAATTTTTTTGGCATCTTTGTTGAAAATCATTTGACTATAAATGTAGAGATTTATTTTGGGGTATCTCAGTTCTCTTCCATTGATCTATCTGTCTATCCTTATGCCAGTAACACTTACTAGAAATAAGTTTTGAAATCAAGAGACGTAAGACCCTTCAACTTTGTTCTTTTTCAAGATTGCTTTGTCTGTTCTGGGTCCTTTTCAATTTTCATATGAATTTTAAGATCAGCTTGTCAATTTCTGCAAAGAAGACAGCTGAGCCAGCCCACCTTTTATCCTGCTTGGGAACATCATTAAACACCTCTGATTCATCTCATCCACTCCCCTTGTCCCTTTGCTTTCTATGGCTTGTGTTGTCAGGTTTTCTTATAAGCTGTTAACACTTGTTCTGGAAGTCTTGATGCAGGCACTTTTTACTATCTGGATGTGTTCGGGGCAGGACAACTAAGCCATCTGTGCCAGCGGCCAAGAGTGATTGTGAGTCTTCAGCTGTAAACATACATTGATTTTAGAGAAGTTAAAATGTGAAAAGAATGTGTGTCTTAGAATTGACAAAACATGGTACCTGGTTTCCTTTTTCCATCCTTGCCCCAAAGTGTACTTTTCTGTAGACCGATCAGAGTGAACTTCTTAAAAAGGAAATTTAACCATATCACTTCTTTACTCAAGACTTCATAACATCCCATGACAGTCATCACAAAATCCAAACTCCCTACCATTGTGTTCAAGACTATGGGATTTGATTCTCATAAAGAATCAGCCTCTTAGATGGCATTTCCCACAGCTTTCCCCTGACTGCTCTGCTCCCGTCACCCTGGCCTCCCTGCCGCTCCTCAAACACAGCAGGCGCATTCCCGTTTCAGGGCTTTTACACTTGCTGCTCCCTCTGCCTGGAATATTCTTCCCTGGATACCTACATAACCCACTTCCTCCCTTCATTCAGGCCTCTGCTCAAATGTCACCTCTCAGAAAGGCCTCTTTGTCCAACTGATCTAGAAGAGTCCCTCCTCCCATCCTTGTCTCTTTTCTCTCTTAATTTTTCATTTTACCACCATGACCTTCATCACCTTCTTCCCCATCTAGACTGTAAGCTCTGTGAGAGCCGGGAATTTGTCTGGTTTTATTCCCCTGTGCTTACAATGACCAACAGGTAGTAGGTGCTCAATCAGTATTTGCTGAATAAATGAATGGATGTTCAGAACACGTGGAAACAATGGGGTTTACCCTCGTGCTAACAATGGGTGAACCAAACTTTGAAGCAGTGTAGAAAATTCAAATGTGAATAGGCTTACGACAGTAGAGAGCAGTGGGGGCTGTGGAAAACTGGAGAGTGCAGGTCCCATGTCGAGTGTTCCTGTTGTTAGTTTTTTCCTAAAGCACATTCGTAGCTGAGTCTGGCTTAGTACATGTGTTGGGGGAGGGCTGGAGGGAGAAGAAGCAGATTTTGAGCCAAGGTGAAATGAAATCGAATGACTTCCTTGGGAATGATATGGTTCCTCATGAGGGTGTCGGCATCTTAGAGCTCTGGTCTCCAAAGAGGAAAACATGTATCCCAGCTGAAGTTCAAGGCAATCCACCAGCCCATGAGAAGGAAATATTAGGACTTTTATTTAAATCCATTTTTATGAAAATAAAAAATTAAGCTCTACTGATATTTACCATACGGATTGACCCTGGCCCCCTCCCTTTCTGCCTGTGTCTCATAGTCATGGGTTGTGAGTGCACACAAGGCCTCCTGAGGCGAAGCACAAAATAAGAACTGCAAAGGTCCTCAGTGCCCTCACTCACTATTCGCTTTCAGAGCATTATGCATATTGCAGTCTGCATGTTGACTGGTTGAGTGGGTATGTGGGTCATATTATCTAGTTTAAGCTCATATAACCCTCACAAAACAGAGAAGTGGCTTAGAAATTTTCTGCAAAAACCACAGATGAAAGGTAATACTAATCATACAAGGAACATCCGCCACAACATAATAGCAGAGCCAGCACTTATCACCAAGTAAGAATAATAGCAATCACTTCAGATTTACACATTCAGTTCCTTTGCTGTGATCATTTATTATAGGTAGCCAAGAAAAATATTTTTATATCATTACAAATACATTTTAAAAATTGTGTACTCATATTTATTGAATCTTTGGCAAATCCTTTTATAATTTCTATTTGTGTGTTTTTCGTGTACATAATAAACTATTACAATTGTACGTGTAATTTTCAATTAATTACATGTATGTTGAGGTTGTGTGCAAAGTTTCAAATTTTTACTGTTAAGGCTGGATAACTATACTGGAATCACAATCCTGGTGTGAAACCTCCTCTTTTGGCCCCTGGGAGGGTTTGGCAAACTTACCTGAGCCACACCTGAGCATTTAAAGTGAAGAGTGTGGGTTATTCTGTTGCTCACAGTTCCAAAGTCACAAGGGAAAGGTTGGCCAGAAATATAAACCAACTAATGTCAGGAAAAATAAGATCAGCTTCCCTTATTAAGCAACTTAGTCCTTTCTTCATAAACGTGAATGACTATTAAGGATCTTTGAATATTTGAAGAGAGTCAACAGCATATAACACAATGATCAAGATGAATAAACAGAACAAGAAAACCCGGAAGAAATAGGTGAAAAGATAAATTACATAATTCTAATCAATATCATCAGAGAGACTGCGGAGATATTGTGCAGAATAAGACCCTAAAACTAGAGTAGTCTGCCAAGAAAAGTGAGGAATGAGAGAAAGATACATTTCAGATATAAAGAGGCAATCTAGGAAGTCAAATATCACTCTACTAGGCATTCTAGAAAAAGAAAAGAGAAATCTAGGGAGTATGTTTATCTTTTTTCACTTTTTCTAATTATTTTTATAAAGCAAGTAGAACATTGATACCAAAACTTGATAAAGACAGTGCAAATAAGAAAATTATAGGTCTAAATCACTTATGAACGTTTATTCAAATGGTCTCTATAAAATAGTAGCAAAAAGAATCCAACACTATGTTAAGAAAATGGTGATCAAAAGGGATTTATTTCAAAAATGCAAGGTTGGTTCAATATTTGAAAATCCATACTGTGATACACTATATTGAGAAATGTAAGTGAAAAATATCATATGATTATCTCCATGTGTGCTGAAAAATCCTTCAACAATATTCAACAGCTTTTCCTGACAAAAACACTCAAGAAAATAGAAATTGATGACTATATGTATAGATTATATATAAAAATGTTATATAATTATAATAAATATAAAATGTATATATAAGATATATATTTTTAGGGATATAAATATATATATTCCTAAATTAATTTAAAAATTCTGTGCAATCCCAATGAAAATACCAACAAGCCTTTTGACGGAATTAGACAGGTTAAAACTAAATCCCTGATTCATTTGGAATCTATTTTTGTAAATGGTGTGAAGGATGGACATAATTTTATCTTTTTCCAAGTGGCTAATCAGTTGTCCTGGCATAATTTATTTCAAAAGTCAATTTTTGCCCAAGTGATTTGAGATATCACCATTATCATACACTAAAATTCCCCATGTACTTGCATCTATTTCTAGATATTCTATTCTTTTCCACTGGTCTGTTTTTCTATTCATGTACCAAGGCTACACTATTTTAATTATAAAAGCTTTGTAGTATATTTTAATATCTGATAGGGCTAGTTGCCTCTCATAGTTTTTATTTTGTGGTAGTTTCCTGGCTATTATTGAATTTTTATTTTTCCACGTGAAGCTTATTATTGTTTACTGATATTGTTTACTGATATTTAGTTACCTAATATATGATCAGTTCTTATGAATATTCCATGTGTGCTTGAGAAGATGAATTTCTTATCATCAAGGTTAAAGTTTAATACATATTCATAAGGTCTATGGGGTTTCTTTTATTATGAGGTTATTTTCTTTTATATCTTACTTATTTTTTGTCCACTTATCCAATGCCATTGAGCAGATGAGACTTATCCAAGGAATATTTCAATCCTGATGACTTTGGGGTTTAGCCTTTTGTTCCAACAGTGAGAGATTTTCATTGGTTCATGCTGTGTTTTGTAGAACCTCATCTGGATACACTGTTCATGCTGCTGCCTGTTGCCTTCGCGGGTCTTCTTAGATTAACGGTATGAAGCTTGGCTTCTCTTTCCTTTCACATTTCCATCAATTAGTTGTAAGTTTATTTTTCTGGCAAAAAGATTTAAGGTGATCCTGAGTAATGGTTTAATACCATTTTTATCCTTTCCTGGTGTGTACATGGATCTGGGAACAATGGAATATCTTGGGATGTGGTACTGAGGCACTGCTTGGGGCAGAGTTGTGCTGAGGATTCTGGATGTGGTCATGGGAAGATAGTGGGGGAATATCTCAGAGGTTTTGGTATAACAGTAGCCTAGAAATGTCAGACAATTTCTGGAGGAGCTTGACAGAAGTGAGGTTAAGTTCATGCCAGCCCCTTTCTGTTTCTCTAGGTTTGCCTTTGGCATATCTGGCTCCCAGGGAGAACTCTAGCAGGCTTGCTGGGAGGGGAGTGAGCCCAGCATGGCTATTTGAGTAGATTTTCATCCCCCTAAGCCCTCTAGGATCCCTGTACTCAGCAGTCAGCAGAGACTGGCAACTGGTAATAAAGACTGACTCTTCTTAATGCCCCAGAAGACCAAAGAGCTGGGGGCACTGGCTCTCCTCTCTATTCTCAGCTCCCAGCTGCTACCCCTTATTACCCATTTTCTTCTTCAAAGTGCCTTTTGTGAACTTTTTGCCTGAATTTCCATTTTGAGGTGGACTGGGGAGACTGGCCTCAACCCCCCACTTTCCTTCCATGACCTCAGAGCTATGGGGCAAGCCCCTGCATACTCCATATGTGTGTGAGAAGAGGTAGAGAGAAAGAGGAGCACTGTGAGCTGTTCCGGAAGGGAACAGGAAGTTCATCTGCAGACAGAGGCAAAGTAATCTGAAGTACCAAGTGAAGACCTACATTAGGAAAGAAAATTATGCTGCCAACCTTGAAACAGGGAGCCGGATGACATTCATTTTTACAAAGCCTGTGTTTTGATCCACTTCAAAGGACTCACTGGACTTAGTCTTGTAAGTTTCACAATCCATCAGCCACTGGGCTTGAGGAATGATATTTCATCCTGAAAATAGACTTCTCAGGGAGATGGTAAGAAGAATCAAAGATGTAGGAGATTTATGACCCACTGAGTCAGGCAGAGCAATCCGTTTGCCATCATAATCTTGACCTTTATGATGCGGGAGTCTCAGCCTGAGCCTCAACTGTGGCCACCCAAGGAGTTCACCTGGATGTGGGGTCTACCCACTCGGGACATGGACCGTGCATGAGGGAAGGGGACACCCTAATGAAGAGTCAGGACACAGCAGGACGACAGGGGTTTGCCCTGTGTTACCTTCCTCCATTTCCCCTCTTCTTCCCTTTGTTTTTCTCTCTCCTCTTCTCCCTCCATCATCCCCTCTATGGGTGACTGGCTCTGTTTCCAGAACTCTTGGAAATAGGGGCAGTAATAAAAAAAAATATGAAACTTTTTGGGAAATTCTCTGTGGGCCATTAATAAACCAAGGCATTTCCACCTTGACTGACAGCCCAGGTCAAGCATTAGCATTTCCAGCACATTCTCATCTCTGACCATAAGCCTTCAGAGATCTTCACAGCAAGTGGGGGCTAAGATGATGTGTGTGAACAGGAAGGCCACAGGATTCACCTCCAGGTGCTTTAAAGAAGAATGTGACTGTTTCATTTCACAGAGTGGGAGACGGACTCAGAGAAAGTACTGGCACCGGATTAATCTGTTTTCAGGAAAAGTCATGATAGAAACAAAATTTGGGAAGCTGGAAATAAGAAGAATAAATGGAAAGAAACTTGGCAAATTGGAGAAAACAGAAACTCAAGCTTGCAGAGGGGAAAGGCTAAGTGCAACATGGAGTTGCATGTCTGAAGTCTAGAAGGCCACAGATACCTCTGAAAGTGAGGACACAGCTTGGGTTCAAAATATGAGGATTGGTGGAAAGTTGGATCTCCATACCCCCTCCCAAACCCTACAATTTAGATGACTCTGCCCACTTTCGCAGAACATTGCAGTGTTCCTGTTTGGAGAGCTTGATCTAAGTAGAACCTGGACTCAGGGACACTGGGCCAAGACACTGCAGTGTAAACGGGGGGACTCAATACAAATGAACACACCAAATGGTGTTAGTGTCCCAGCCGTTGCCCCCCACTTGCTACCTAGAATAACTCAGAGCCAGGGTTATACTATTATATACAATTATTGATAGGTGTAGCAAACAAGCAAATGAAACAACGAGACAATCATTATCAACTCTGAGGTAAAGAAAATGATGTATAAGAGAGAAATTGTTTCCGTAGTACACCACTCAGCCATGAATAATATTTATACAGGTACTGAGTATTGAGTTAACTAATACTATACTATAACAGCAGTGGGAGGATGAGAGAGGATTTATAAGAAAGTTAAATCCCCATCTGCCATCTTAGGAAGTCAATAGTTAATACCTAAAACTGAAAAATCAAAAAATAGTAGGATAAATAGGCAATTCTATAATGTGAAGGTAAACACATGTACACACACAAAATGCTACAAAATGGTGAAAGTATTTACTCTGGGAGTGAGAATGGGGGATGGGGGAATTTATCTTAAAGTTTTGAAAGTGTATAATAGTAGTTCACAGAGACGTGATAAAATGTCTGAATTACAATTATATATAATATAAATTATATACAATATATGTGTACATATATACACACAGATATATAGTATATATGTGTAGTAGGTGGAGAGGATGTCACCATTTGAAAGATATATGAGAGCGTTTAGATGTTTAAGAAATTATGCCTTATATTTTTAGACTTCAATCATAAAATGTTCTGAAGATTCTAAAACCAAATATCTACCATCACTGTATTTAAATAAAATAATTTCCCTCCTAAGCAATTCAGCAGTGAGAATGTAATATTCTGACCTCCTGACTCCCAAGGTTATAAGGTTTCTTCCAACAGTACAGCAGGAAAATAAATTTCAGTCATTGATGAACATGAAACTCAAATAAATTTTGAGGGCCCTAAGTAATGACAAAGAAACAATAGTCAGCAATTAAAAAGCGATTCCAGGGGCTGGCCCGGTGGCACAGCGGTTAAGTGCGCGTGCTGCTTCCGCTGCCAGGGGTTCACAGGTGCAGATCCCAGGGGCGCACCAATGAACTGCTCATCAAGCCATGCTGTGGCGGCGTCACATATAAAAAGCAGAGGAAGATGGGCACAGATGTTAGCCCAGGCCCGATCTTCCTCCCCCCAAAAAAAGTAATTCCAATGTTGGCTTACATCCTTTAAAGAGTGCTATCGCGGATCCATTCATAACCCACAGCCCCCATCCTTAGAACGTCCTTTCCTCCCCAAGGCAGTTCCCTCTCACGTCCAGCTACTCCAAAGTCACTCAGTCTTGAAACCTTTGATTATTCACTCTTTACCCCAACTTGTCGCTAAGCATTTTACATCTCCAATTGTGGCGTCTTCCTACTCTTTCTCCTGACTTTGTACCGCCAAAGCTCTTCTTGGAAGGTGTGGGCAGAGAGGAAAGACAAAATTGTTTTCAGTAGGTAAAAAAGAAGAGAGAAGTCGTGGGGATATTTATTAATTAATGAATATTGTTCTCATCACAAATGCAAAAATTTATTTTTAACTTATTCCTCATTATGATAAACAAATAAAGTGATAATGTAGGTAGGTACTGTTCTTTTGAATGCTTTCATATAAAAAATTCTTGTAAATTATTCATAAAAATTTTTATTATCTTGAAAAAATGGTTTGAGACACATTAACTCAAACATGGTGACTCTGAAATGGAAATAACTGGAAATTTTTAAGAGAAAGATTTAAATACAGAAATGCACAAGGAATAAATAATAACACCAGTGCCTCACCACCCAGAATTAATATATGCTAATAGGTTTTCGTGTTTGCTTTAGGCGTGTTTTTATTTTAAGAAACAAGATGTTACATATTAAATTAAGTAAATAAGGGCTGGCGGTCTTAGGAGTTGGAGCAGTTACATAAGCAGAGGTGGAGGTTGGTAGGGCAGGGAAGCAGAAAAGAGCAGAAGTGTTCTGAAAGTGAGTCCAGGAAGCCCACAAAAGAGAGGTTTAGGAAGTTATAACTGGAAACTTACAGTAAAAATCATAATTAATGGTGGACTGCTAAAAAAGTCCTTCCTTTTAGAAACAATTATTCCTGTGGATTTGCCCACCTAGTAACCATTTCCAGTTCTCCTCATCCCTTTTCGTAGATTTGGATTTCCAGTAGTGTTATTTCCATTCAGCTTAAAGACCTTCCTTTAGCACTTCTTGTAGTGTAGGTCTGCTGGCAGCAAATTATTTCAACTTTAATTTACTGAAAATATCTCTTTTTGCTTTCATTTTTTTTTTTTTTTTTTTTTTTTTTTTGTGAGGAGATCAGCCCTGTGCTAACATCCGCCAATCCTCCTCTTTTTTTGCTGAGGAAGACGGCCCTGGGCTAACATCTGTGCCCATCTTCCTCCACTTTATATGGGACGCCGCCCAGCATGGCTTGCCAAGCAGTGCGTTGGTGCGCGCCCGGGATCCGAACCAGCGAACCCCGGGCCGCCGCAGCGGAGCGCGCGCACTTAACCGCTTGCGCCACCGGGCCGGCCCCTCTTTTTGCTTTCATTTTTGAAGAATAATTTTACTGAATATAGATTTCTAACTTGACAGTTTGTCTTTCCACATATTAAAGATGTTATGTCATGGGCTTCTGGACTCCATTTATTGGGTGAGAAGTCAGTTGATTGTTCTCAGCATCACTCTCTTATCGTAGGTAATGTTCTTTCTGCCTGGCTGCTTTTAAAATTTTCTATTTCACTTTGATTTTTATGTATTATGTGGTGTAGATTGTTTTTGTTTTGTTTTTGGTATTGATTCTTTTTGGAGACTTGTTAAGCTTCGTATGTATTATTTTTGATATTTGTAATTAAATTGGGAACAATTTTGGTCAATATTTCTTCAACTATTTTTTATTCCCTATTCTCTCCCCTTCTTCTGAGACTCCAATTACACATATATTAGGATGTTTGATATTACGGCTCTATTTGGTATTATTTGATTTTGAGGCTCTGTTCAGCTCTCTTTTTTCATACTTTACTCTCTCTAATTCATTTTGGATAATTTCTACTTATTTGCCTTTAAATCAATAATCTTTTTTTCCCCTCTATCCAACCTTCTGTTAATCTTATGTAATTTTTAAAAAATTTCATATATTATGTCTTTCAGCTCTAAGGTTTCTACTTGGTACATTTTTAGAGTTTCCATATCTTTCCTGAGATTCTCTATCTCTTCATCTGCTATATCTATTTTTCTTGTAAAAGTTTTTAATAAATTTTTTAATACTTATATTAAAGTCCTTTTCTCCTAAATCCTAAATGTGGATCATCTTTATTGACTGCTTTTTTATCCCTCTTGATTTGTCATCACATTTTCCTGTTTCTTCACATATATAGTAATTTTTTTATTGTATAGCGACATTGTGGATGACATGTGTAGAGAATCTGGATTCGTTATCTTCCTCTGAAGAAGGTTGAATTTTGTTCTAGCAGATCTAGCAGGTCTGCTGGCAGATCACCTGGATTTTGTGGAGGCCTGGTTTTAGGCTTTGTTAGGGTGGATCTATTTTGATTTTTCTCTTAGTCCTAGGGTGTAGCCCTTAGTGCTAGGATGTACTTTCTTTTTTTTTTTTTTAAAGTTTTTTTTTTTTAAAGATTTTATTTATTTATTTTATTTCCCCAAAGCCCCAATAGATAGTTGTATGTCATAGCTGCACATCCTTCTATTTGCTGTATGTGGGACGCGGCATCAGCGTGGCCGGAGAAGCAGTGTGTTGGTGCGTGCCCGGGATCCGAACCGGGGCCGCCAGCAGGGGAGCGTGAGCACTTAACCACTAAGCCACGGGGCCAGCCCCTAGGATGTACTTTCTAATCCTAGGGCACAGTCTTCTTAGAGTTTCATTGAAAAGCCTGAAGTGTTTACCAAACTCTACTAATTTGGTGAGACCTCAACTCCAAAGTCTGTCTTTCTACTGAAATTTCTGCTTGGCTTTTTCCATCTTCCAGCCATTCTTTTCCTCTGGGCTCATTGGAGTTTTTCCTTGTGTGTAAGCATTTTCCAAGTCAGCCAAAGACCTGAGGGGGTATTTATATACAGATTTTCTGGCCCCTTCCTGTCCCATATTTTCCCCACCTCTCAATTGCAAACTTCTCTGGCAGCTCTGAAGTCTCATCTCTGACTTGTCAACCCAATAAGACTACTGCTTTTTGCTTGAACTCCAGTCCTCATGCTCCAGGCAGATTGGGGAGTACCTTCAGGAGAAAAACTGGTTAAATGTGACTCTCACATAGTTTATTTCTATTTTTCTGAGGCTTGTATCCCCCTAATTTTTGGCTGCTTTTGGTTATTCTCTAAGGACATTATACAGTTGTTTTAATATTTTGTCCATAATTTATACTTGTGGGTTTTGTCTGATGCAAGCTACCCTGCCATTATCAGAGCTGGAAGAAAAAAGTATTCAGAAATAAAGTGGTGGGCCAGCCTGGTGGCTTAGCGGTTAAGTGCACGGCATGCTCCACTACTGGCGGCCCAGGGTTCGGATCCCGGGCGCGCACCAACGCACCGCTTCTCCGGCCATGCTGAGGCCGCGTCCCACATACAGCAGCTAGAAAGATGTGCAGTTATGACATACAACTATCCACTGGGGCTTTGGGAAAGGAACAAAAGGAGGAGGATTGGCAATAGATGTTAGCTCAGAGCCGGTCTTCCTCAGCAAAAAGAGGAGGATTAGCATGGATGTTAGCTCAGGGCTGATCTCACTCACAAAAAAAAAAAAAAAAAAAAGAAATAAAATGATGATGTCTACTATCATTACTTCTATTCTGCATTAACTAGAGGTCTTAACAAGTGCAACAAAACAAGAAAAAAGAAAAGGTATATGAGTTGGAAAGGGAGAAACAGAACTTGAGTTATTTATATATGATATGAAAATCCAAAGGAATCTATAGAAAAAAACTTCAATTATAATAAGAGTTAAGGAAGAATTCTAGATATTAGAGCAATGTTAAAAAATCTGTTGCTTTCTGTAAATCAGCTTCAGGTCTCTTAAATGATATTTTAAGAACAATAAAGATTTGTCTCAGATTCAGAGCAATTTTACCATCCTAATTCTTATTCATATTTATCTGGTTTCTTGAAGCAATTTGAGTTTTATTCTCTGTTATTTGTTACCAGAGAGCCTTGACTAAAAAAGAGGAGGTTTCTCTGAGACCATATATAGAAAAGATGGAGAAGGGGTTCCTTATTCATGGATGTGGCATGGGCCCCCTGGAGAAGAATGAGGAAGCTAAACTAAAAGGAGAGGCAAAGACTGTGTCTTGTTCACCGCTATATCCTCAGCAGCTAGCACACTGGGTCTCTGCAGAGTAGGTCTCAATCAATGTTTGTTGGAGGAACATGGTTGCTATTTTTAAGTCTTTGAAGGTCTCGCATAGAGAAGAAACTGACTCAGCCTGCAAAGGAGCTCTCAAAGGGTCAGTGCTGTCTGAAGACAGACTGGTCAGAGTTGGATGACCCTCAGCTCCTGCCCACAAGGACTCAGGGAGAGGTTGGATGAACACCTGGCAGAGGTTTAAAGAGGGTATTCAAACAACAGCTAGGAGTTCGGATTTTGACATTCAGGGTGGAAAATGGAAGGAAGATTGAATAGTAATGTGGTAGCCCGCCTCCAAGATGGCACTCAATGGTTCTTACATCCTAGTATTCATGCCCTTGTGTAGGCCCCTGCCACATTGGATTGGGGCTGGCTGTGTGACTCATAGGATATGGCGGAAGTCATGATATGTGACTGCTAAGACCAGATCATAGAAGGCTTTAGGTCTCTTGCATTATTCACTCTGGGGGAAGCTAGGCCTCGTGTGGTGAGGACACTCAAACAGCACTGTGGGAGGCCCATGTGGAGAAGAAGAATCTTGCCAGCATCAGCTTGCTAAGTATGTGAATGGGCCACTCAGGAAGCAGATCCTCCAGCTCCAGTCAAACTTTCGGATGATTCTAGCCCACCTGACAACTGACTGCAACCCCACAAGACCCTGAGCCAGAACCACCCAACTGAGCCACTTCTGAATTCCTGACCCATGGAAACTATGAGAGAGAAACAATTAGTATTATTGTTTTAAGTCACTCAGTTTTTGGGTGATTTGTTATACATAACCTTTGAGGTTTGGGACTGTGGAATCTCACTGCAGTTCTCTTAACTCTAATGACCTGTGCTGTTTTTACATTTTGTCATCCCCCTTTGGGTTGCCTTTGACATGACACCTGAGACAAGTGTTCTGGGCAGCATCCAGGTCCAGTGAATTCCTGAAGTTGGAGAGGTTGTGCTGAACAGGAGTTCCAGCATGTGACTTGAAAGAACTTCTCCTCTAGTCAAGGAGTTTCTGGAGGACAAGAATCACTGCCGCATCTTTTACCACCAGCACAGTGTCTGACAGTGTAGATGCCCTTTAAATGTTCTTTGGATAATGAATAAATAAGTGAGTTTGTAAGAAACAGGTCCTCTGGCTCTCTGGTGTCTCTTCATATTCTTCTGATTTTTAGTCTTCCTGGCATACTACTCAGCAGAGGGCAGTGTAGTGCATCCCTGAGATGCATGAAAATTCCTCTGTTGTAATAGGGAATTTTCCCAAGTTCCACGGCTCTGTTATTTTGGGGATAACTGCTTCTGCAAGCCTTAGATTTATATATGAACAGAAAACTATGCCCACAAAACACAGCTAAACATTTCTGAAGCCAAGGTATCTAGTTGCTGTTGAGATAGATATACCATTGATTTACATCATCTTAGTAATAATACAATGCTACCTACATTAGAACAATAAAAGCTTGGATAAGTAGAATTTATATTCATTGTGATTTCTAATAATAACCAAAATGTTTGAGGATGGCCCAGAAGGCACTGCAAGACCTTGAAAAGATGCTGTAAGAACTATGAAGAGAAGAATTAATCTATAGCATGGATGAACCTTGAAAACATTATGCTAAGTGGAAGAGGCCAATCACAAATGACCACATATCATGATTCCATTTTTATGAAATGCCCAAATTTCATAATTTCTATAGGCAAATCTATAGAAACAGAAAGTAGATTAGTGGTTGCCTAGGGCAGGAGGAGAAGGGGGAAATGGAGGATGGCAACTAAGGGACGAGGAGTTTATTTTTGGGGGTGATAAAAATGTTCTAAAATAAAGTTGTAGTGATGGTTGCAAAATTATGTGAATATATTAAAAATCAGTGAATTGTATACTTTTAATGGGTGAAAGTATGGTATGTGAATTATATCTCAAAGCTGTAAAAAATAATTAATAACGTTCAGCTAAATTTTTACATTCACCTTGTTATCCCCCTGGTTTAATCTCTGAAAATATGTTAGTCATCTATGTTGGAGATGATGACTTTCTAAGGACTGAACATATCATTGCCCATACATCCTAGATAGCATGTGCCAGCAGGGATCTACGTAGAAACATGACTGTTCTGGTGCTTGGCAGTCTGCCTATATTCTGATCATTGCCATGGTGCCAAGGGGCTCATCTGTTGTTCCCATTCACGGATAATGATCAGGCTGGGATGGGAGTCAGTGTTCCCATTCTAATCACCCAGTCTCACTACTGGAGCAATGGGGCCAACCTGGAGGTTGGCATGGTGCTGTCCAGCCATGCTGGCACTAGCTAGGGGTCTGCAAGAGCCTGTGGCTGTGAGGAACAGCAGCCCCAGGACAACACAAGTGACAAGACTTTGCTTTCAATTCTCACTCAACTTGCATCCAAGATCTGCCTTCTTCCAGTTTGCATGGCAGCCGCTGTAATAAAGACCTTCAAGAAGGTGCTACTCTCTGGAATCAATAATCTCAGCAATGTGGAGCAAAGCAAAATCTGTCTTTAGAGGAAGCATCCCTGACTGGGAATTAGGAGGCTTGGCTTCTACACCTGGCTTTGCTAGTTGAATTGACCAAGACAACTCCCTGAGTTCTCTCTGACCTTGGGTATGTCATATGGAACTGGAGAACTTCATATGGGAAGCAAGGCTCAGAACTATAAGGTCATTCTCAGTTCTAAATTCCATGAGCTGTTGATTTACACTCTTGGGAACAAATGCAGTTCAACTATTAAAGGCCAACAGAACAGGTGGCAAATCTCTACTTGTCTCTTTCCTGGCTGCTCTCTCTGCTGTTTGCAATAGTCGTAGTTTGAAAAGCTGTGGTTACTTTGCCTACTGCCCGGCCTAGGTGCCTGACCCTTTGTGCCTGCCAGGAGGAGTAAGGCTGGGAGCGTGGCGGGGAGCTGGAGAAGCTGCCTTTGACAGCCTGAGCTTCTTGTTTGGCCTCCAGGATTGGCCCCATGTCTTCGTCAGGGGGAAAATTCTACTCATTATGTGACATTTGCAGGAGAGGAACGCAACTTATAGCGTCTTGGATGGCATACTGCCTGAAAGAGCATCTCGGTGTTTTCCACTTGCACAAAAATGATACTTGGGGTTCTTGCAGGGTCTTTGGTCACTTAGCAAGAGGAAAACAATGCAGCTGTCTGCAGTGGCCTTCCTTTCTGCTCCTCTGGCCCCCAGTATCCCCCTTCCTCCTCACTGCAGCCCACTCAGCACCAGCAGAGCCTCCTCCAGTGGAAACAGGCATGGTTTGCCCTCAGCAGGCCTGAAGACCCTTGTGAAGAGCCTCATTGCATGAGCCTAGATGGAAAGAATTCTTGTCAGGCTGCCGAGCTGTGTTTCAGCATCTGTAATATATGTTCATTGTACAAAATGTGGATGATACAAAAAAAAAAAAGAAGGAAAATGTTACCCATAGTCTGACCACTTAGAAGCCACACTAGTCAATAGTTTCCAATTTTTGAGCATTATTTTATGTCCTAGGCACTCCGCTGTGTAGTTGCATACATTATATAATGTGATTTTCACAACAACTCTCTGAGATATGTGCTATTATTTCCTAGTGTAGAGAAGGAAACTGGGGTTCAGAGAAGTTAGACAACATGCCCAAGGCAGCACAGCCGATAAGTGGTAGAGTGGAGGTTAAAATCCAAGTCTGACTGACCCCAGAGTGGTTGTACTATAAAACCGTCCCTCCTAACACTTTGTGGTATTTTCTGCCAGTCTCTTTGTCTGCACCATTTTTGTTTTATCCTTGCATAATTGCGGTCACACGACGTTTTCTAGAGGTCTTCTACCTGCCAGACTTCCAAGCCCTCAGGGGCTCTTGGATGTTAGATCTACGCAGAAATTCACACTGTAGACAAAACCATTTCTGGAGGGCTCTAGTGCACTCTACCAATGTGGAAGATCTTTCTCTATTTGGCAGTGAGAAGCCGTGATTTCTTTCTCAATCTTTCTTCAGTCCTTAATCCCTTGAAGCTTTACTTGCAATTCCTTTGCCTAAAAAAGCAAAGACCCCAAAGACAGCTATTTGTATCTGGAATGATCTCCACTGGGCTGTCCAGAGAGTCCTGGATAGAAGCCAGGAGGCCTGGCCGCATGTGAAGTCCCAGGCCTGTGTGGGCTCCTTGATACCTGAGGTGTACAACAAAGGCATTGGGGTACACATCCCAGCAGCCCTGGAGGGGGCAGTGCTGAGGAAGGGTCTGTGTGAGGCCCATGCAGAGAACGCAGCCAGACCCTCCCACAAGGAGGCCAGCACATACAGCCGTTCCTGCCCAGTCAGGGGGCTGCAGGTTGGAGCTGCAGCATGGATCCACCACTGGGCAAGACACCTCCCCGTGGGGCCTTTTCTCCCATCCTCCCTGACTCCAGCAGCACACTCTGTCGCCCCTCCCCTTCCCCGTCTTTTTGTTCCTTCCAGTTTTCAGGAACATCAAATAAAGGCTCTTTCAAGAGGCTCCCTGGAGGCAAACAGCCAAGAAGTGACATTTAGTTCTGCAGTTCCAGCAGGTGAGCCAGCTTGATGGGATTCAGCCACTTTAATAGAGAGAGGCTCTTCCTCGAGATTGGACTGTCCTGGGCCTGATCCCTCACACTTCACAGGACATCAGGCTTAAGCTGTGAGAAAAACCTTAGAAAGAAAATGTGAGTACAAAATAAAAATCTCCAAACTCTGCTCTCTTAACTTCTGCTAAGAATATTTACAGATGAGATTGTGTCAGAAATCGAAGCCCCAGGAGGGCCAGGACCACAGGTACTCAGCAAGTGTTTTGAACTGAAGTTAGAGAAGCTATGATGATTCTCTTCGGTAAAGAGGAAATGATTTTTCCTTTTTTTTCTGCATGTTTCCAAAGAGGAGACGCCCTCTGGTCTGTGTCCTGGAGGAGGAGTATTGGGGTGAAAATCTCCACACCTGTTTCCACCACTTACTTGGTTCTTCACATGGTCGGGGAGTGGCTGATGTACTCTCAGAACCCAATAATCCTTGACCCATGTCAGTGGGGGTTGAGTCACTGTGCTTCAGAGGCAGACAATGTTCCACCACATCTACCTTGACTGTCTGCCTCGTGGCTTCTCCTCGGCTTCCGGCTCCCGTGAGTACGCACACCTAGGTCAGGGCAGGGGCCAGTTTTGAGAAGTAACTGGGTGTGTGCCTGTGATTCTCCATGAAGCTGGCACAGTAAGAAGAGACCCACTGGGAATCTGGTCCAAGATACACGCACTAACATAGTTTAGTATTAAACCCTATTCTTTGGGGTCACTAGGTACTATCTGGCCCGTTAATGAGGATGATTCTCTGGTATTCATTTGGCCACCCATTGTGTATGTTCTCTTATCTCTGGAATCCTGGAGAAAAGTGGGAGTGAGCCGTAGGCCCTCTAACCAACAGCAAGTTCCAAAGTACTCGTCCTTGAACTCGGGCTTCTCCATGAACTGCCCTCCATGCTGATCTCTACTTCCTCATCCCCCAGTGGGATGTTTTCTTTCCTGGTCTCAAAGCCCAGAAGAAACTTCTCCTTCAGTCTTTGTCATGCGTGTTAAACCTTTATAACCTCCTATTTCTGTCCTCCTCCAGTGCCTAGTCATCTTTTCTTTTTTCGTACTATTCTCCCCAACTAGTCTACCCCTGCAGATCTTTGTCCATCCCTGACCCACATCAAAGAGCAAATAGAGATGCATCCACATCTACAATGATTACACTTAAGTGTGATACATGCATGATGCAGAGTGTGCACCTGTGTACCACACTCCCATGAATGTCCCTGGATTTTGAGCCCTGTAACACTTTTTATAGAAGCAAAATAATTTTTTCCCCAGAGGCATTTTATAACTTTGTGATTAAAGTAGCCATTAAAATAACTAAATTTGGTGTTTTATAAGGAAACCTACTAGCACAGTACATAGTAGGCAGTCAATGAATATTTGTTGAATGAATGGATGAATGAAGGAAGGATAGGAAGGAAAAATAAATAGTGGCAATCAATTTAAAAACATTAAATTTTATTTTTTAAATCACTTTTTAAGACCTATTTACAGTCAAAAGACAGCACAAATAAATCTTATTGTATTGTAAAAAAGAGTACAATTCAGATGATTTACAGATTTACATATACTGTTACTATAGCACTTTGTTGAGAATTTCATTTGCATTGTTGTTATATCTACATTTGGTCCAGTAACAGTTAACTTTCAAATTAAGCAAAATGACCATGGACCGATCTAGCTTACTCACAATGTGTATGTAGACAGCACCACTTTTAAACTTTCTTCACTTCCTTATTTTTAAATGAGATTTATGCATAGATTTTTAAAAAATGTTTTAATTAAAATAGTGAAAAATTTCAAAATAAATTCTGTGATGATTAATGATCATAACTATTAATGGTACATCAAAAATGGTGACATAGGTAAGAGAGGCTGTGGGTTATTTGCCTGTCTTCCAGGCCAGGTATAAGACCACCCCTTTCTCTCCCATTCCAGAAAGTATAGGCACTTTTTAAAAAATTTTATTTATTTTATTTTTTCCCCCAAAGCCCCAGTAGATAGTTGTACGTCATAGCTGCACATCTTTCCAGCTGCTGCATGTGGGATGTGGCCTCAGCATGGCCGGACAAGTGGTGCGTCGGTGCGCTCCCAGGATCCGAACCCGAGCCGCCAGCAGCAGAGTGCGCACACTTAGCCGATAAGCCACGGGGCTGGCCGAAGTATAGGCACTTTCACTTCTGTTCAAGGTGGAGTAACAGGGACTAGATTTACTATCCAGCCTTAAATAATCAAAAAACAGACAAAATATATCAAAAACAGTTTCAAGACGACATCAGCCAAAAAGTGACAGTTATCCCTAAGAGACACAAAAAATGAGGTGAGTCCTACAGTTGCCCAGCTTACTCCTTTGAGAGAGTATCCAGACAGTGTTGCAGGGAGGGGAATGCCAGGTAGAGCCTGGCAGGCTCCCTGAATTGACAAGAGATAGCTGACAGTCTGGGGAGATGAAGGTGTCTAGAATTCAAAGGACTGAGCACCAGGGAGAAGAAAGCCACACAGAGGAATCCTGAGATCTGCAAAGGACAGCCCCCAAGTATTCAGCTGAATACTCATGAGTGCATGGATGTGAGGAAACTACTCAAGGCTGGCAAAAGAACCATCTGAAAGGATTAGAGGTAGCAATGCTTGACACTCACACAGGCTGGGGATAGAGCTTACTCCCACCAGCCGGAATAGAAAACCTCATGATTCATGGGACATTGGGTAGAGTACACAAAGGGTCTTTCCTCAATAGAATAATTAACTCTAATCACTGTTCTGGTCCCACCTAACAAATCTTAAAATCAAGACCCAAACAGATAAAACTGTTACCAAATAGCTGTGTCTTGGGCAATAACTCTCAAGAATATTTATGAGTTAAGAAATAGCCATCGCCCAACAAGGTAAAATTCACAATGTCTGGTATCCAATAAAAAATTACCAGGTATGCAAAGAAGCAGGAAAATATGACCCATAAAGAGAAGAAAACTCAGTAATCAAAACCAATGCAGAACTGACAAAGATGTTAAAATTAGCAGATAGGACATTGAAGCAATTATTGTGACAGTATTCCATATGTTCAAAAAGTTAAGTAAAGACATGGGAAATATGATAAAAATAAAACCCACAATGTCTGAGATGAAGAATACACTGGATGAGATTAATGGCAAATTAGACATTTCAGAATAAAAGTGACTTTTTAGTGACTTGATGATATAGCAATAGAAATTATCCAAAATGAACCACAGAGAGAAAAGAGAAAAAAGAAAGAATAGAGCATCAGTGAACTGTTGGTACAACTTCAAGCAACCTAATAAATGTGTAACTGGAGTCCATGAAGAAGAGACTTGTTCATGAAGCAGAAATATATCTGAAAAAATAATGGCTGAAAATTTCTAAATTTAATGAAAACTCAGAGATGCAAGAAGCTCAATAAACCCAAGGCATAAGAAACAGAAAAAAAATTCACCAAGGCATATCATAATCAAACTGCTCAAAACCAGTGATAAAGAGAAAACTCTTAAAAGCAGCCAGAGAAAAAAGACATGTTATATATAAAAGAAGAAGATAAGGATGACAGTGGATGTCTTGTTAGAAACAAAGTAGATGAGAGGACAGTGGGACATCTCCAAAACACTAAAAGAGTAAAAAACAAACAAAAAATAACTTTCACACTAGAAGCAAAATATCTTTCAAAAATGAAAGCAAAGAAAGAGTTCTTTCCATACAGAAAATTGGAAGAGTTAATCACTATTAGACTCCCAATACATGAAATGTTTAAAAAATTCCTTCAGGCAAAAGGAAAATGATACTTGATGGAAATATGGATCTACACAGAGGAATGAAGAGCATTAGAAATGCTAACTACTTAAGTACATGTGTAGTATTTTTCCTTATTATTTAAATTTATTTAAAATATATTGACTATTTAAACAAAACTATTAATAATGGTGTATTGGGTTTATAACACATGGAAAAGTAAACTGTATGACAACAATAGTGCAAAGATGGGAGTGGAGAAATGGAAGAATACCACTATTATATGGGAAGTGATATAATACCATTTGAAGGTAGACTGTCATAAGTTAAAGATATATTCTACAAACCCTGAAGCAACAAGTAAAATAATAAAACAAAGATAATAAAGGGGAGAAAATGGAATCATAAAAACAATTCACTTAATCCACAAGAAGATAGAAAAAAGAAGAAAAAGTGACTAAAGAACAAACGGAACAAACAGAAAACAAATACCAAGATGGTAGACTTAAACATAGCCATATTAATAATCAGACTAAACATAAATGGCCTAAACACTCCAAGAAAAAGGCAGAGATTTTCAGTTTGGATAAAAAAGCAATACCTAAGTATATGTTGCCTATAAGAAACAAACTTTAAATGCAAAAATCCAAATATGTTAAAAGTAAATGATGCTAACACTAATCAAAATAAAGCTGAAGTGGCTGTAGTAACATCAGACAACGTGTATTTCAGAACAAAGGATATTCCCAGTGATTAAAAAAACATTGATTTCATACTAATAAAGAGATTGATTCATCAAGAGGACATAATGATTCCAAATGTTTATGCTCCTAATAACAAAGCTTCAAAATATCCTGGCAAAAACTGATAGAACTGCGAGGAAAAATAGACAAATCCACAATTATAATTGAAAATTTCAATACCCCTATATCAATATTTGAGTAATCAAGTAGACAGAAAATCAGTAAAGATATAGAAGATTTGAACAACACCATCAACCAAGTTGATTTATATGACATTTATACAACTTATAAGTCTGAATAAATCTCAAAGCTTCCAAGTAATAGAAATATGTTCTATGACCACAATAGAATTAAACTAGAAATCAAAATAAATTAGAAATCAATAACAGAAAGATCTCTTGAAAATCTTCAAATATTTGGAAACCAAATAACACACTTTTAAATGAACTATAGGTAAAAGAAGAAATCAAAAATGAAGTTAGAAAGCATTTTGAATGGAATTAAAATCAGAATACAACATATCAAAATTTGTGGGATACCACTCAAGCAATACTTAGAGGGGCATATATAACACCTATATTAGAGGAGAAAGGTCTTAAGTCAATAACCCTACTTCCACCATAAGACCCTAGAAAATGAAAAGCAAAATAAACCCAAGCAAGTTAAAAGAAAAGGAAATAATAAGATCAGAATGAAAAATCAGTAAAATGGAAAACAAAACACAATAAAGAATATCAATGAGATCAAAAGTTAGTTTTTTAATAATATCAATAAAATTGACAGACATCTAGCCAGACCAATCAGGAGAAAAAGAAGACATACATTGCCAAAATCAGGAAGGAGAGAGGTAACATCATTAGAGATTCTACAGACAGTAAATGGATAATATTTTAAAAAATGAAGTTAGAAAATGAACAGTATCTGATTTCAAGGCTTATTATAAAGCTACAGTAATGAAGACAGTGTGTTATTGGCATAAAAGTAAGCAAAAGATCAATGGAATAGAATAGAAAGTCCAGAAATATACCCACACTTATATGGGCAATTAATTTTCAACAAAGGTGCAAAGGCAATTCAATAGAAAGGCTAATCTAGTCTATTCAATAAATAGTGCTGTAACAATTGAATATCCATATGCAAAAAAGAAACTTAAATCCATACCTTATATCATCTGCAAAATTAACTCAAATGAATCAAAGACCTAAACATAAGACCTAAAATTATAACATTTCTAGGAGAAAATCTTTGCAACCTGTGTTAAGCAAAAATCTCTCTCTCTATTTTTTTACAGGTTATTGAGGTATAATTTACATACCAAAAAACTGCTCATATTTAATATACATAATGTGATGAGCTTGAACATATGTATACACCCATGATACCATCACCACAATTAAGGTAATAAACATATCCATCACCTCCAAAAGTTTCCTGTGTCCCTTTGCTTTTTTTTCTGGTAAAATATTTAACACGAGATCTACACTCTTAAAAAATTTTAAGTCACAACACTGTATAAACTATATACATAGTATATTGTGGCACTATGTTGTACAGCAGATCTCTAGAACTTATTCATCTTATATAACTGTAACTTTATACCCATTGAATAGCAACTCCCCAATTCCCCCTCCCCCATCCCCTGGCAACCACTAATCTATTTTGTGCTTCTAAGTTTGACTATTTTAGATACTCATTTAAATGGAATCAAATGTACATTTACAGATGAATGGATAAAGAAAATGTGATATATACATACAATGGAATGTTATTCGGCTTTAAAAAAGGAGGAAATCCTACCATTTGCAGCAACACGGATGGACCTGGAAGGCATTATGCTAAGTGAAATAAGCCAGCCACAGAAGCAAAAGTTTCTTAATTACCAAAAGCACAATCCATGAAGGAACAAATTGATAAATTACAGTTCATCAAAATTAAAAAAAAAATTGCCTATAAAATATTGTTAAGAGAATGAAGAGACAAGGCACAGAAACATACTTATGGGAGAAGATATTTGTAAAGCATAAATGTTATAAAAGTCTTGTATCCAGCGTATATAAAGAACTTTCAAATCAATAATAAGGAAACAAACAACCCATTAAAATGGGTAAGATACATGAACACATACTTCACCAAGAACTCATGTTCTCAGGACATGCACCTTTTCTTTATGGCATTTATTCCAATTGTAGTTTCACATTTATGCATGCACTTATTTGGCTGCTTTCTCCTCACCATAGAACATAATCTCCAGCAGGAGACTGTCTCTGTCTGATTTGCTAACCATCTCCATCTCCAGCACCTAGTACTGTGTCTGGCACATGGTAAGCAATCAGCACCTATATGTGGAATGAATGAATGAATGAACGAACGAATGCATAATTTGAAGAGAAGCTGGAAAAGCATCCCCGTGTGATACAGGCTGCTGGGGTTTGGAGGCTGAGGGGGTTGACTGTGCAAGCCCTCAGGGTGCTGTCAGGTTCAGGCTGAGAAGTGATATGGGCACGTCCAGGAGAATTCCACTATCTTGGGGGACCTGTGAGATCTCGATCAGAAAGTGACTTACACCACTACACTTTGTCCAAGGGCGAGGCTTTGCCAGCCGAGGTCACTCCAGAATTCCTAGGGGCTCTCAACCATCTCTATCTTCCACCCCCTCCCTGTCTCTTTGTGGGAGCCAGGCTTGTCCAATTTTCAGATAGTCTTGGGCATTCTGTGCAGGGGGCACGTCCCGTAAAACTCATTTCCTCGGGGAATTCATGAGAACCCACATGAACAGTGTAAAAAGTAAAGCATTCTGGAGTAGAGGAGCAAACATAGTTCAGCATTTGAAAGATCTTTGATTGAGTCTTGCCTCGACCACTTTCCAGCTGTGTGATCTTTATATGGAAAACGGGATAAAATTATCTTTGTTCAACTTTTTTGAATGGTTTTAATTGGATAAGATCAATAAATGATTTAGGACCAAAACTAGCCTATGTTAAGAACCCAGTAATTGGTAGTGTCGCCACTATAAATTCTGTATTGGGAGGGCTTGATTCCTCAGGTGTGGGGGAGTTGAGGAAGGATTCCTGGAGAAAGCAGCCCTTGAGGCACGTCATGAAGTAAGCACAGGAACAATCCTGTGGGACAAGTAGGGGAAGAGTGTTTCAGGTTCAGGAATAACTAGGCTCGGACAAAGTCAAGGACGGAAGAGGCCTGTGTGTTCAGGGGTCTGCATGGGCCAGAGTGCTGGGTACACGTGCAGAAGTGGCAATAGGTGGGCTGGCTGAAGGCTCAGGGCATACAGGGCAGCATGTGTCCTGCCCAAGAGTTGGGCTTCATTTCTGTGGGAAATAATGGGGTGTCACTGTGGAATTTTAAACACTGCAGGTCCATGTTTCTTCTTTTTTTTTTTTGTGAGGAAGATCGGCCCTGAGCTAACATCTGCCAATCCTCTTCTGGGCTAACATCCGTGCCCATCTTCCTCCAGTTTATATGGGACGCCGCCACAGCATGGCTTGCCAAGCAGTGTGTTGGTGCGCGCCCAAGATCCGAACCGGCGAACCCGGGCCGCTACAGTGGAGCGCGCGCACACAACCGCTTGCGCCACCAGGCCGGCCCCCGCAGGTCCATGTTTTAAAACATTTCCCTGAGAGCCTGGCTTTCCCAGGTCTTAGAGAAACCTTCAGAACCCATCCACAGAGCTAAGAAAAACATCTAGATCTTGGAAATGACACATCTTCTTTCAATGTCACATAGGGCATTGTTGAACAAGCCCCCCCAAGCATTATTTAATAATAGGGGAATGTACCTTTGTTTGAGTCAGTTTTTGTCCTTGATTAAAAGCCCAGATGTTGTGGAGTTACATGTACCCAATGATTTTTTTTCTGGTGGAGACGCAATTGATTTCTGTCTGGTAGGAAACATAACTCCAAATGTTACGGTCTTACTGCGCTATCAGGACATTAACCAGTTTTGTATCTAACCTAACAACTTTATTCTAACATTCTTTTTTTGAAAACCTGTAAATACCTAGTTCCTCAAATGCTTTTTGAAGCGGCTTTACACAACCCTCTGATTCTCTCATTAATAAGTCAAATAAATCTTTGACATGTATTCATTCTATATTTGCATGAGGACCATGTTAACTATTTGAAAGGCATACTTTGATGCAGGTGTTTCAGCCAAAAATCCCTGTGAAAGAGTGAGTGTTGGAAATAGAAAGCCTGGAGCCATTTTCTCAGTCTTAGCCTTGGGATGCCCAGCTGAGTTGTGGCAAGGGGGTTCCTGAGATAGTTGGAAAGGTTATGTTGAAGATTAGTAGGGAGCACGGAGATTCAGATGGGCACCTCGGGACCTCAGCAGCTTTCATTGATGGTGAGGGGTAGCCAGCACAGGCACAGGGGAGCTGACTCAGCTCAGCATGGGTGCGTGGGGCGTGGTTGGGGCCAGCGTGGCCTCTGGCCTAATAGATGGAACAGACAGGAAATGGATTCGCTGCAGCAGGTGATATCAATGTCAGGCCAGTAGCACCCTCCTCATGTGTTGCTAGATGTAAATCTATTGAAAGCAGGACTTGAGCCAACAGCTGGCCAAACCACGAATGCAGGCAGCAGGTCTAGCTCCTTGGAGGAAGGTTTGCAAGAGTGTTCAGGCTGCAGAGACCCACGTTCCAGTAGGGAACTAGAAACAAGGCAAAAGCTCCATGCTTCAGATCTGGCCAATGGATTGGGGGCAGGTGAGAGTGGGAAGACTACAGTTCAGGAACATGTGGGGTCCTGGGGCTCAATCCCAAACATGCCAGATACTGTGAAGCAAATAAGATCTGCCTACATTGTCTCCTTTGTCCATTCCTTCATTCACTCATTCAACAAGGATGTGTTGGCTAGCAAATGCTAGGCTCAGGCGGCAGGCGGGAAGGTTTCTGTGACTATGGTTGATAGGGTTAGGGAAGGTGGCACTGTCAGGTCCCGTCTTTCTATTGGTCCATTTCCCCTGCCTTCACTGCAGTGGGGTTTGGAGGACGAGAGCAGTGTTCTGTTTACCGAGACTAAATAGGACCTCATTATGATACCCCAAGTGGTGGACAACTCTCATTCTTTTTAACCCTTAGTTCCTTTGACCACCCAACCTGTGCTGGGAGAATTCCCCATGTGATGTGTCAGCACCTCCCAAGGAAAGCTCAGGAATAAGCTTCCCCAGCCACCCTTGCAGCTGGAGGCAGGCATGCGACGGAGGCTCTGCGGGTCACATGCACAAGGGACAAACTTCAGTGTGGAAGCAAGTGAGCCACAGAGGCAAGGGTCACAAGGCGAAAGTGGTGCAGAGACACCCAGCCTCCAGAAGCAGCACCGTTTGAGCCCATGCCCAGCAATGGGATGGATTCCCCTCCCTTCCCAGGGAGGCTCGGGGATAAAGATACACTGATTGATGGCAGCCCCTCTACAGCACTCGGCTCAGGCCAGTCGCCCTGCAGCCCTGAAGGTTTCCAGGCCCTTAATGGGCTCCCTTTCCGAAGGAGATGCCAACTGAATACATCTGTTTCCATTTAGAGCTTTACCTGAACATCTAGAGATGTTTCACACAAAAGAAATTTTGAGGAGCAGTTAGAAAACTCTATAAGCCCTGACTTGCCTGTTTCTTTAATGGAAGTATAGGATGATTAATTATATTGGATCTCTTCCATCAGGGAGGGGACAGTGATTGGTTACTACTGAAATAGACTCTTATTCTGGATATGGATTTGCCTTCCTTGCTCACCAAGCTTCAAACAACAACATTATTTGTGGACTTACAGAAAGCCTGCTTACCATTATGGTATTCCACATCATACTTAAAAAAATTAATGAATTAATGAAGAGCTCATTTACAGCAAAGGAAGTAAGGACATGCAAAAGACTAATGTTCTCTCTTCTACTGCCTGGCCTGGCTCAGGGTGTGCCTGTGACTGATTAAAGGCAGTCAAGAGATCCACCCTCAATGCACACCCTTCCAAAGTATATCTGATCTTGGAGTGGTCGGGATATGCCATGTTTCCACGGCATGGGTCATTTCCCAGTGCCATTTTGTGCTATGTATTGAGCAGCTACTCGAGGCCGGATGCTTTCTGTACATTATTGCACATATGCAATTCTCACAACAGCCAATTTTCCACATGATGAAACTAAGGGCCAGAGATGGTAAGTTCTCCAAAACTGCATAGCTAGTAGGCTACAGAGTTGGACTTGAAACCCTCCCATGCTTGTGTTCTTTTTACTGCATTATGCCTCCTTTTTTTTGTGGAGAACCGAAGGGGGCACTTCTTACACTGCCTCTCATGGCTCTCCCTCTCCCCTCTCCCTACCCTTACCCTGGCTTCAGAATTAGAGCCATAATCCACAGTTTCAAAGGATATTTGAGAGTAAGGGGTTACTTATGAGGTCTCCAGTTAGGAAAAGGAGCACTGATTGAGGTCACCTCCCCTTGACTGCGTTTAGACAAGATTAAGGAAAGAGATTTCACAACTTATTACAAAGCTATAGTGATCAAAACAGTGTGGTACTGGCACAGAATAGATGGCTATATCAACGGAAGAGAATTGAGGATCAGAAATAAATCCATACATCTATGGTCAATGGATTTTTGACAAGGGTGACAAGATCATTCAACGGGGAAAGAATAGTCTCCAACAAATGGTGCTGGGACAACTGGAAATTCACATGAAAAAGAATGAAGTTGGACTCCTACCTCATACCATATACAAAAATTAGCTATAAATGGATCAAAGACCTGAGTATAAGAGCTAAAACCATAGACTCTTGGAAGAAAACATAGGGGTAAATATTCATGACCTCGGATTTGGCAATGGATTCTTAGATATGATGTGAAAAGTATAGGCAACAAAAGAAAAAACAGATAAATTGGACTTCCTCAAAATTTAAAACTTTTGTGCATAAAAGAACATTGTCAAGTGATTGAAAAGACAACTTACAGAATGGGAAAAAATATTTGCAAAACATATATCTGATAAGGGTCTAGTATCAAGAATATATAAAGAACTCTTACTACTCAACAACAAAAAGACAACCCAATTTAAAAATGGGCAAGGGATTTGAATAGACATTTCTCCAAAGAAGATATACAATGGCCGACAAGCAGATGAAAAGATGCTCAACATCACAGTCAGTAAAGAAATGCAAACCAAAACCCCAATGAGATAGCACTCCAGAGCCTCAAAGATGGCTATTAAGGAAAAAAAAGGAAGAAGATACATGTTGGTGAGAATGTGGAGAAATGGGAACTCATATACATTGCTAGTGGGAATGTAAAATGGTTCAGTCACTGGAGAAAACAGTTTGGCTGTTCCTCAAAAAGTTAAACATAGAATTACCATGTGACCCAGGAATTCCGCTCTTAGATCTATACCCCAAAGAATTGAAAATAAGTATTCAAGCAAATACTTGTGCCCAGATGTTTATAGCAACACTATTCACAATAGCCAAAAAGTCGAAACAATCCAAAAGTCCATCAACAGATGAAAGGATAAACAAGATGTGGTGTATACATACAATGGAATATTATTTGGTCCTAAAAAGGAATGAAGTACTGATACGTGCAAAAATGTGGATGAGCCTTGAAAACATTATGCTAAGTGAAAGAGAGCAGACACAAAAGGTCGCATATTGTATGATTTTATTTATATGAAGTATCCACAATAGGCAAATCCAAAGAGACATAACAAATTGTGGTTGTCAGGGGATGGGGGTAGGAGGACATGAGAAGAAACTACTTAATAGGTATAGAGTTTCCTTTGGTGGTGATGAAAATATTTGGCAACTAGATAGAGGTGGTGATTGCACAACATTGTGGATGTATTAAATGCCATTGAGTTGTTCACTTTAAGCGGTTAATTTTATGTCACGTGAATTTCACTTCAATAAAAATTATATTAAAGAAGAAAAGATTAAAAGCAAGACAACAGCCTGTCCCATAGCAGAGGACTCTATCCATAGTGTGTTGCTGGCTGGGGGTCCGGCTCAGATTTAAGTAGCAAGATGAAGTTAATTAACCAGGAGCATATCCAGAGGACTTCCAGAGTGAGGAAGGTGCACCCCACCAACCCGGGCAGGGCTGTGCCGTGGTCTTGGAGGTGGTGGTCAGCCCACCGGTTCTACGGCTCCTCAGGAGTTAATCTGATCCTCGGGAGGTTTTACAAGGCTCTCTCCAGCTCCTCCTCCACCTGCCTTCCTGGCCAGAGAGGCCTGGCCGGGCTCCAGGATGCTCGCAGCACGCTTCTCTCTCTTGCAGTCTGAGCAGGCGGCCCAGCCAGGGTCTGGCACGACTTCAGTGGGCTCCAAGGGGCCAGGCAGGGGCCAGCTCTGGAGTGGGGCTCCCTGGCTGTGCGGACACTGCAAATCTACCTTCTCAGCCCGGCTAGCAGGATTGGGACCACTTTGGCAGCCCCAGGGAAAGGATTTGGGACCACCTCCAGGAACACAGGTAAGTGAGAGGGTCTGTGAGCTCTGAGGCCTCACAAGGGGAGAAGACAGACTCTGACATATCTGAGGTGTGTGACCCACACTGGTCTCCTCATCTTCAACCCACAGGAGGGCTTGTAGCTGTTCTCCAGGAGTGGGAGTGTGGGATATTTCAGGGACACACTTCTGGTTAACTTCTGCTTGATCTTCAGAGCTCAACACAGACATCACCTTCTCTAAGAAGCCTTCCTAAGCCCTAAGGTGCCTTTTCTCTGTATCCTCAAAGCATCTTGCACTTCTATGTAGCATTTTCTATACTTTATTGTAAATGCCTAACGACCTCTTGGTTGGCATGGGTGCCCTCCCATGCCAACCCTTGTGGCTGGGTGCCCTCCTCCAAGTGTCCCCTTACCTCCATGTCAGTGACCCTGTAGGTGTCTTGGGTGCCTGCTATTGACCTGGGGAAGGAGGGTTAGTCCTTTCTCTTACTTTGCCAGGCAAGTGCCTGTTAACATGTGCATGCATATGTCCACACAGACACACACACACATCCTTAAGAAATGTTCAATCTGTTTTTCAATCCAGGTCCCTGTGATAGAATATAAACTGTACAGAACTGGGGTGGCAGTGGGCTGGGGATGGGTATTGTGGCCTCAAACTAATTGGCTTAGACCCTCACATCATACCAAACATGGGCCTCCCTGCCCAGACCTTTAGGGTGTTGGCCCCATGTGGAGGTCCTCTTGGTTGACCAGATCTCCCACTTGGCCCTGTTTTTCATTTTCGTTCTGTTCCGTTTTGCTTTTCTCCTTTCTCAGGCTGGGGCTATTCCCTTGGTTGGGATGTCCCAACTTCTCGGTTTTAGAGTCCCCATTCGTTTTACTTCTGCCCAGATTGAGAAGGGGACTGACAGCCTGGAAGGCAGAGAAGAAAAGAGAGGGGACTTTGCTTGCTGTTTCTTTCTGTTCCTCTATGATCATCCTAAACTATTTTAAACAACAAATCACTTACATTGCAAGTGTTAATCTCCTGCCCACAGACTTCAACAATCTACATATAAGATTCATGTCTTCCTGCTAGCCTAATTTTTGGACTTTATTATGCTGGAAGAGTGTCTGTCTCTTTCTCAACCTTGACTGTGACACTACAAAACTCTCTTCTATTGGTTTGGCCTCGGGGAGCTCTGTTTTCGATTCCCACTTCTCATTTTCCCTGGCTGCAGCAATTAGGGGTGGGAGCCAGTGGAAAGATGTTAACCTTGGTACAAATAGACACAGGCCAGGTCTTAAAAACTGGAATTTGGTATTGGGGGCACCCAGGCCACTGGCAGATGCAGGAGGTCACTGTTATAACCCCCAGTAAGACACAGCCCCTAGGCTGAAAAGCACACAGTCTAGCGTGTGTTTGGGAGCAGAGAGGTCGCCGGGAATCTATGATATCATGTGACGAGTCTAGGTAGGAAGTACATGAGGCTTTGAGAGCACAGAGGACGGGACCCTAACCTTGTGCATGAAGGAGGACTTCCCGGATGAGGTGATGTCTAGTTGAGCCATGAAGGAAAAATAAAGGTTATTCAGGAGCGTGTCCATCTGTGCCCTGATCCCCTAACTCTCACCTCTCTCTCAGAGCTTGAGAGAGGCATCGGAGTTGCCCTCCTGTGCTTTATCCAGGATATCTGGGTTTGGTAGCCTGGACTCTGATGCATTAGCTGGACTGGGAGTACCTGTGGATACTCCTCTGGGACTCTGGGTGGATGTGGAGACATCAAGAGGGACTAGGGGTTCTCAGAAAGCCTTGGAGGTTGACATATGTAGTACCACTCCTGACTTCTGTTTGGGAGATTCTCAGTTTGAGTTCCAGTTCGGGATATAGGACATTGGTGGTTTCTGCCTTCAGCACCTTTTCTGTGTGAAGGCATCTACCCCAAGGACTAAAACTTAGGAATCCAAGGGGGACCATAAGCCATCCCAGCTGTACCTATTCCTCCTGTGGCTGAGGAAGGGAGCTGGGGCTATTGCTCTGACTTTACTTGAGGGGTGCACTTCCCAAAGCTGGGGTTGTTCAGGACACACTATCACCTGGGGCAGCTGCAATTGGAGGGTCTCGAGTGCACTTTGCTTCCCAAGTTCAAGGAACAATCTCAGATAGGCTTAGGAATGCTGAGAATGGTTTAGCTGCAGGGCTTGGGATCTTCCTCGCTCCCTTCGAGCTGCTGTCCTTGGATTCTTGGCGTTCTCCAAGTCCTTGGAAGAAGTGGTAGTTGGCTCCAGGACGGTCTTTACCTCCTAAAATGTGCTGGTTCTCAAACCTGAGAAGGCAGCTGAGGGAGTCCAGTCTTGGCCTCCAAGGACACAGGTGTTGAGCACCTGTGGCCCAGCCTCTGCCCCAAGTGGCTCTGCAGGTGGGGCACAAGCAGGCTGGCTCCTCCAGGAGAGGCTCAGAGCCCAGTCACCTTAGGGCTGATGCTGGTCCCAGTTGTTTAAAGAAGTGAGCGGTGGGGAAGGAAGTTTTTGCCAGGCTCTCCTTGGCAATAATGGAAATAAACATTAACAGCGGTGACCCCTGGGTGGAGGCGTTTGGGGTGACTACCTCTCTGTGCTTTCTAATTTTCTATGATGTACATGTATTTGTTGTGTGGAAATTAACAGGGACTCCAGCCATGGAAAACAGAGATCCAGTCCAAGCTCAGAGTGAACTCTGACAAGTGGCCGGGCTGGAGTGAACCACATGGAGGTCGTTTGGTGCTTTGGGCAGCTCCCATCCCATTCCCCGCTCAAGCCTCCCTGCATGGTTCTCATCTCTCGGCCCCAAAGGACCCTGGTTGCAGGGCTCGCTGGTGGCCATTCACACCTTTGACAGGGCTGCCCTCGACCTTTTCCAGAACCTCATGGCTTGACAGTGGCCCTCTCTCCACAGTGGGTTTTCTGTGTTTGGAGCTGGGATACTGGGGCTGTGGACATCACTCTGCTTACCTTCTTCCGGCCTCAGCTTGTGTCTGTACACACAGGCTTGTCTGACTGATTTGTTTTCTTGGTTTTATTGTTGAGTTTGGCATCTCCTCCGGCTATGAGATAAGGAGAGGAAGTTGGGTCTTTGAACGTAGGTAAATGGCCTTGCCAAGTGACAGCAGCGTGATTTAGGGAAATGATGCTGCTGCTCACACTACGTATTATCCAGAGCACGCCCTGCTGGGGCTGCTCTACTCCGAGAGGCTCACATGGCGTGGCTGGCTGTGCTGGTGCCCAAGGTCAGGTGGATGGAGCGAGGCTATCCATCAAGCTGTTTGCAAGCTGCTCATCACCTCCAGGAAATTCACCCGGGGATGACTCCCTGCCTCCCTGCCTCCCTGGGCTGCTGCATTAGCCAGTGAGCAGCACGGGAACCCAATGACTTTCCAGGCTGCACCTCTGGATCTAGATTTAGAGGGGCCTCCTGTGGCCCAGAGCTCCCTGTGCTCTGGGGACAGATTTCATTATTGACACGTTATCCTCGCGTGTCCAGTTCGTGCTTTGAATCTGTCAAGCCCTCTCATAAGGTATTCTGTGGCACCGGAGTGCCATCCTCTCAGCCTAGGGAGTGGGATAGAGACAAGGAAGGAGGAAGGAGAGGGGAACTGGTGAGAGAGAGATCTGGGGTGGTTGGAGAGAACAAAACAGGGTGCTCTTTCTGCTATTTGCAAATCCTCTGAAACATTGGACTTCAGGGAGCAGAACTCAGCTTCCCCGGTGACTCAGGAAGGCAAAGCTCTGTGCCCTGCTGTGGGGGAGGGGGAATGCAACTCCTGTACCAAATCCTCATCCACCGGGCAAGTGGGGCCATGGAGGCTGACCCACGACATATCAGAGAACAGGGCATACGAGCTGATCGAGAAGTTAGATCTGGGACTCAAGGGGAGACTTGGACAGACCTTACATTTATACAACTGATCCCATGTGTTCACAAAAATCTGATTGGGCGGTAAGTGTGCAGAATTGCATCTCCACTTTACCACCCACGGAATGAGGTGGACGTCTTTTTACCTTCATGGGAGAAAGCTGTAAGTTGACACTTTGGCTTTGGTGCATCTGTAAGCTGGTGGCTCCGAATCTTGCACACCGATACTCCATGCACGTGGAAGCCGTGAGATGTTGGAATGCCTTTTCTTTAAGTTGGGGCCCTATTCCCTTTCTTTTGCTTTAGCAACTCATGGGAGAGACTAGAGGAGCAGTTGCCTCCAGAGGCCTCTTGTTCTTGCATTTGGGTTGGTCTAGCTTACCTCTGTGGGCAGGGACACCGGGAAACAACTGTAGAAAATTTGACTACTGTGAGGTAACAAGAAAATTAATAAATCATTGTGTATTATTCTAACAAGACAACTATTTACTCATTGAGCAGACCGTCCCTTGATTATAGACCATTAGTGGCTGCAGACTGTTGACAGTTTATTAGAACTTCACAGGTGTGAGTTTCACAAATTTTGCATTTTACACCAGGGAGCTAAGCTGACTTACTCATTAATGTGGAAATATATCCTCCAGTTCATTTTAACTAGAACTTGTTGTGGGACCACCCTGTACCATGCACTAAGAACAGGAAGGTGAAGGATACTTGTCTCCACCCTTATAGAGTGGAGACAGTCATGAGGGAGGAAAAATGGCTGTGCAATGTGGTGACTGCTACAGGGAAGGTAGGTGCTCCTCTCTATCAGGGGGAAGGACGGGTTGGGGGAAAGGAGGTCCTTGGTAGAAGGTTCCCCAGAGAATGTGACATCTGAGTAAGGCCTTGATGGATAAGTAGGAGTTCACTAGGGCAGCAAGGAAGGACATTCCAGGCTGGAGGAATAGCATGTGCTAAGGCCTGGAGACGTGTAAGGTGGGCCTTACAAGGGAGTTGCACGTGGTTTCATGTGGCTGTAGCTGATGTGGAGCAAGAAGGGACCTGGAAAGAGATGAGAGGTGACGAAAGGTAGGTTGGTGCCGGCAGCTTACAAAGGGCCTTTTAGGCAGATTAGGGAGTTTAGTTTTATCCCAAACACCATGGGTAACAAATGTTTTGTATTTTAGTAAGATGGATCCAATTGTAAACCCTTGTTCAAGTTTCCTTCATTGCTTACTTGGATTGTACAATTGGTTCCTTAGATATCTCATATAGATGAAAGCTCTTCTATAAGGGTGGATCTCCCCACGTCATGGTCCAGCTTAGCCCCGTAGCAGGTGCCTCCTTTCCTTACCATGAAGTCCACGAGCCTCATGAGTGCCCCCTGCTTACCCCTCCATCTCACCATGAACCAGTCTCTGTCTTTGGTCAACGTTGACCTTTCTTCCATTCTCCAGCCTTGCCTGGTGCCTGGTGCCTTGGAGCCTGTTCAGTCTGTCGGGAGCAATCTCTCCCCCACCACATCAACACCAGGTCCCACCTCAGGAACCTGCCCCAATTCCCCCAGAGTAAGTCAGTCCTGCGATGAGAACTGACAGCAACACTGTGCATTTCTTGTTCTTTGTCCTTGTTCCCCTTTGCAATTGTTTGATATTTGTCCTTCTGCAAGCTCTGGAGCTTCCCGGGGGCTGGGCTTCATCTCACCTATTTGCCATCTTGTCTCCAGTGCTTATCAGGACACCGGGCACTATTTGTGAATGGAAGGAGGTAGAGGGATTCATTTAGAAATTTCTTGTGGGAGACCAGATGAGAGAGAAAAGGGCTGAGTGAAGGCAGCGGCGGTGGGACTGGAGAGGAGGAGACTGCCTGGGGCCTTATCTCTAGGGTAGCACACACTGGATCGTGCTGGATGTGGCATCTTGGAAGAGTGGAGAGAAGTAAAGATGATGTGAGGGGCCACAAAAACATTTCACTCCCTCTTCCCATGTTCTCACCCTTGCCCGTAGAAGAGAGAACAATTTGGTTCTCTGTGACTTGCCTTTCTGCTGGCCCCTCCCTACAACAGCCTCCCTAGAGGAGGAGGACTTGCTAATCACCGATCTGAGCCTGGGACATGGATCAGCGGGAAGGGTCTGGTCCCTGTGCTCGGAAAGTCCGTCACCATCCATGGTCACTTTGTTGTTCTTTCTGTCTTTTTGCAGACAGCCCGCCTGGACTAGAGCAGGCCTCACCAGGCTGGGGGCTGCTGCTTTCTGCCGCCCTCTCTACGCGCATCTGGGCGATGTCAGACCAAGGCTTGCTCTCAGGTCTCATCGTCATGCGTTCAGTGTGAACGAGAAGACACCAGAGTCCTCCCTGGGACCTGCTGGCCTAGGGCACCTCATCCAGGCTCTGCCCAGGGGCCCTTTGTTCTCAGTGGCTGTTCTCAGAATGCAGACCCCTGAGGGGATGAAATGAGAGGCGAATTAAAACCCTCCAATTCTCTGATAGCTACACTGTCCAAGTTCCAAAATATTAGTGAAACGTACTAACATTTACCTAATGCACCTAACACAGATAACTAATAAGCAGAATGATAACGTGTAAGTTACCCAGAGTCCTTGCCTACCGTGCTGACCTTCAGCTCAGTTCTCTCGAGGTTGACTTCCTAAGTTATGTCTTAATATTCTTTTGTTTTGAATTCAGTAGATCTAAAATTAGACCGGGAGCATTTTTCCTTTTTTGACACGTGCAAATTTGGGGTAACAAAGGACAAATATGTAATATAAGGATGTGCCGATGGGCTGCAGCTTGCAGAATGATCTTAATAATTTACTCTCTCTCGTCATTTCTTTTAATCTACAAATGTTAACATTTATATTCCAAAAGGTGTAATATGTGCCAGAATGTTCAGATTATGACTTGATCATGACTATCAGAACACTGCAATTTGGGACCTCCAAGGAAAATTCTTGTCCAGTCAGGAAAACAAAACCACACTAGATGTTTCCAGCAGGTGGCATTTAATACAGAGGATTAGTTACACAGGAATCGGATAGCTGAAATAACCCAAGAATTAATCATTGCAAGAACAGCTACCACCCGCAGGGCTGAGGGAACAAGAGAAGAGGAGGTCTCACCCGGCCTAGGAGGGCCCTGTGGGGCCGGTGTTCAGACCCTGAGGGAGGCGTCAACGCAACAGGACTGCCGTGGCTGAGGGGACACGAGGGTAGGGGGTGGAGTGTCACACGGCTGGTGGGTCTGACCACTGAGGGTCATGGCCCAGCCGCTGCTGGAGCCTCTGTGAGGTGGGCAGAGCTGGTGCTGGATCTCGAATGGGGTGCAGGGAGGCTGGTCTTAGCATTCCCAATTTACAATGAAGCTGGGGGCAGGAGCTATCCCTTTGCAGCTGTCTCTCTTCTAGCGCTCCCATCTCCCTCGAGTCCTCCTTTGCTGAACCAGCAGGAAGCCAGCGGGCAGGGGCGCCTGGAAAGAGTGGTCTGGAGAGCTCAGCCTCAGCATCGCAGAGTGTCTGTGGGTGGCCCAAGCTGAGGGGCCATAGTGAACAACCAGGTTCACAAAAGCAGATTGGTGGACAGGCCAGTTTCGAGGCTCCACGAAATCACTCCCACCTTACACAGAGATTAGGCCTCCTAGTTTGCCTTCTGATAAGCTTATCTTATAGAAGTCCGATTAAGTGAAGTTCCTGCGTATGGGAATGAAGAGAGTGGATGTTCCCATTTGTCAATCACTAGAGAAGAGTTAGGTTGTCATTTGGGCCAAAGGGGTGTGAACAGTGGAGCTTGGACAGGAGGTGAGGGAATGCCTGCTCCTCTCTGGGCCGGAGGCTCTTCAGTTTGGACTTGGAGAGGTCAAGATGTCACGAGGGCACTTCCTGGTGGTGGATGCTACAGACAACCTCTCCTCCCCTACTCAGTGGGCTGCCCCAGCAGAGCTGAGTAAGCCATGGCTGCTGCCCGGGGAGCTGGCTTCCTGTGGGTTCATAGCCCTTTTTTCCAAATAACCCAGCCTCATCTTAGTTCTGTTCTGAGGAACTGTGGAGACAGTTGAGGAAAGACTTGAACTGTGGCCCATGAGGCCATCGTGGTGGTAGCTATGGTAACATAGGGAGCATGTGTACTCCAAGACCACCCCAAGCAAAGGGGTGTCGAGGCCACCCTTTCTCCCCGACGTGAACATTCTCTTTGTTACCAATCTCAGAAATGTGGGGCTTGAATTTTATTAATGAAAACTGGGAAAGAGACCCCAAGGATTTGGGGAGGGGGGGTAGTAGGAGTAGAACCTGGAATTCCCCTCCACACATTTCCTTGTCAAGTGGTTCTTCTTGGGCATCTCTCTGCTGTGCCAGCCTCTATCGACCCCGCAGTCCACCTTCCTCAGAGATGCTCTCACGGACTCTGGGGTTGTGAGTCTGTGGGAACACACTCCCACCTCCACCTCCAGCCCCAAACTCACCGTTTCTCATGCACACTTTCTTTAAAGGTGAGAGAAGATGCCATATGCAAGTGTCCTGGGAAGATGGAGACAGCAAATTACATTGAACTGATGTCTAAATGGTGAGAGCAGATCCACTGCTGACAAGGTTTTTATTGCCAGTGGGCGTGAGGGCTCTGGGCACCTGAGGGTGGGAGGAGGATGCCAGGCAGGGGTAGAGTGGGTGCAGAGAGAGATTTTCTGGAAAGGTGGGGAGAGACTGTAGTTGTCAGTGATTTTACCTAATGCTCTGCTGGAATTGGAAGTGCTATCTCTTTCTGACCTTTGCCAGCCTGAGCTATCTGTGAGAGGATCCATCTGTCGGAGGAGAGGCTGCGATCAGGGAGAATGTGTCCACTGCACTCCATCCCTCATTGACTTTGAGGCCTTTGGAGATGATCCTGCCAGTGTTTCTCAAGATTTTTTAGCGCAAGCCCTCTGCAGCGTGCTGTCCCCATCAGCCAAGAGCGTTTGGTGTTGGAATAATGGAACATGCTTTCTAACAGTCCATGTGTCTCCCCCCTTGCTTCCCCTCTCTGTTAAGAGCATTACTGGCTTTGTTCAACACTGTCATTTTACAAATGAGAAAATCCAGGCTCAGGATGGGGAGGGGGTCACACATATGCTTGGAGCAGAGCTGGGCGAGATCTGAGGTTCACCCCCCCATCCCACAGCTCAGCTCCCTCCTGGACACCCCCAGCACTCACTCCAAGGTGAGGCCCTGAGTCTGGTGAGCCTCAGTTGGTGGGACTTATTTTGAGTGCTTACTAGGGGAAAATGGTATTAAAAATATCGCCCAAGGTGCCTACTGTATTGGCTAAAGGAACATCACAGAAAAATCAACTCCACTGCATGGATGCCAAGCATGATAGGCTAGTATGAGGAGGAGACACTGAGGTCTTCCCCAAGGTGAGGCTTCATAGGTAGACCAGCAGGAGCAAGTGGAAAGAGGCCGTGTGGCCAGGGCTGTCTGGGGTGATGGTCTTGAATTGAAACTGCCCCTGACACAGATCCCTGCTCTCGGAAAGGCAGCCTGAGAGGCAGAGACTCCCCACATGGGTTTGCTCTTCCCCTTGTACCTCCACCATCTGACCCCAGTCCCCCTCTTGGCCATGCTCTCTGTCACAACTACCACTCTTGGTGATCTACCTAGAAAATACAGGTGCGTGGACAGGGCATCTGGCTGGCTTTAGATCACGTGCCTTTGCATCTGGGTGTCTAGAAGGTAGGCATATGTGTGTACATGGGCAGACGTGTGTGCAGTGGCAGGCATGTGTGTGCATGGGCAGATATGTGTGTACATGGGCAGGCATGTGTGTGCATGGACAGACATTTGTGTGTACGTAGGTAGACAAGTGTGTGCACAGGTCGACATGTGTGTACATGGGCAGATATGTGTGTCCATGGGCAGCCATGTGTGTGTGCACGGGCAAGCATTGTTATATATGGGCAGGCATTGTGTGTGCATGGCCAGGCATTTGTCTGTACATAGGTAGACGTGTATGCATGGGTAGACATATGTGTACATGGGTAGGCGTGTGTGTGTGCATGGGAAACATTGTGTGTGCATGGGGAAGCATTGTGTATACATGGGCAGGCATTGTGTGTACATGGGCAGGCATTGTGTGTGTGCATGGGCAGGCATTGTGTGGGCATGGGCAGACATGTATGTACATGGGCAGATGTGTGTGTGCATGGGCAGACATGTGTGTATACATGGGAAGACGTGTGTGTGCACGGGCAGGCATGTGTGTGCATGGGCAGGCATTGTGTGTGCATGGGCAGGCATTGTGTGTGCATGGACAGACGTGTGTTCATGGCAGGCACGTGTGTTCATGGCAGATGTGTGTGTGTGTGCAGCTTATAGGGTGGTTGTTACCCAGGAGTGCTCTCAGGAGAGGGCACACAGCAGAGACCACACTTCCTACTTTGCTGGGCACTGTCCGTGCAGCCCCACGTCTGGAGAGGGTGCCCCTGATGCCACCTGCACCCACGGAACCCAGCCTTTCTCCCTGGTCTGGGAGACAGCATGTAGGACACTGGCACTCACTGGGGTGGGCAGTGCGTAGGTCCACGGCCCTGAGCTTCTGACTCAAACCATGCAGCCTGAGACCCCCCGATGTTACTGGCCGCACGTTTCCACCTTCCTAGCTCCATTTCCTCATGAAGTGAGAGGTCTGCAGGAAGCTGTTCCAGTAGCCGGGAGCAGCGGCCGGAGCAGCAGCAACGGTAGCAGCAAGAGCAGCACGGGCACCCTCCAAATTGGGACTCTAGCCCTTTAAATCTGCTCAGTTACCAAAAAAGAAGAGGCATCAGACCCTGTTAATTAAAGCTCGCCCTGGTCCATCATTCTGAGGAGCTGCAGTGCTCCGCTCCTTCCTGATGGCTTAGAGCTTCTCCTTAACTCCCAGCCATGGATCTTGGAGAATTTCCCCCGAGATCAGCAGGAGGTATGATCCTTGTTGATGGCACTCTGGGGCTTGTGTGGCTCTATATCGATAATACAACTGACTGCATGGATGCTGCCTGGCCCCCCTTTCTTTCCCTCTTCCCCTCTGCCTCCTCTCCAATTTCCCAGCTTGTGTTTAGTTGAGACAAATCAAGTTTTCATGGGTTTTGGAGGAAGGGGAGGGGTCGGGGGTCTGGAGGTAACTCCCAATGTGTTTGTTTTGGCCCTGGCTTCACCCAGCTGCCAAAGTGGCTTGGAGAAGCTTGGAAACATGTTTCTTCAGGCTCGGGCTCATGCAAAACCATTTCCTCCTGGCTGGGTCCCTTCCCTCAGGTTATAATTAAAAGGGCAGAACCCTGACTGGTCTTGCTTCTTAAATCAGTGACCCGCCACTCGGTTGGTCTGAAGATGGCTGTGTGGCTGTTCCCCTGTGTTATTGGAAAACTCATTCCATACAACTTTCTCTCTGTAAATTGTCCCAGCAGGAACACCACGCTGGCACCTGTCCTCCGGTCTCCCCTCCCCTTTGCTTGATGCTGGTAGATTAAATGCTTGCTGTAGGATTTCAGGAATTCATAGCCCTTTCCCTGTGCCTTTTGAGGAAACTCACTTCTAGCCGAGTCTAAGGTTCTGTTGCAAAGAGTTGTTTTTCTTCAGGAATCTGTTCCAGCCTGGCAGAGAGGGAGGAGATTGATCTTCTTTTCCATTGCATTTTGTAAATTGTACTCGGGCCCAGAGAACATCTCTCTGCAAATCCTTCATTGATTTGTTTTCGCCCCCACAGCTTTCTTCTGGGTGAAATGCAGTCATACCCGAAGGAAAGGTTTCCTTTCCATCAGCTTGACATGACTTCACAGATGTCCCTGAAAGCCAGGCCCTGGTAGAAGGAGCCATTTTCATTATTCTGAGTAACACTCCCCAGGAACCTGGAGCATGGGTCCATGTGCCTTGAGAGGGGGCTTCCGAGGGCTTACAACCCTCCGAGGAGAGTAGTTTAGGAGGGAAAGCACTTTTACTGATTTTTCCAGGGGCTTTAAAATACTCTAGATGATTAACATTGCTTCTCAAGTCTTGAGAGGGATCTGAGCCAAAACACCGCTCACAGGAGTGGGGATTTTCCCCCAAAGTTATTGCCTGCAGAGTCTGTTTACACAACAGTAGTTTATGGGGTGTGCAGCTAAATCCTTTCCAATCCCCCAGGAGAGGATGGGAACTTTCTCTGAGTGAATGTTGTGGAAGTCAGCATATCTGCCTTTCAGACTCTGTGGGTGCAATGTGATTCGTATTCTTGGAATAATAAAACCCTCAGCCGTGGCAGAAACGCTCCAGTTAGGAGAAACTATTCAAAACCTACAAATGAAGCACTTGGAATTCTTAATCTCTGTGCCCATCGGTGGATTCCTGTAATAATTTGAAGATTCTGAGGGAGGGACTCAGGGAGAGGTGTTTCTTACAAACAAAAACCACCATGGAGGCAGGATGAGGGGAGCACCTCGCAGGAAGAGAAGAGGCCCCGTGGGAGGCGGCAGCGTGGGCTTGGTGCCCTCTTCCAGTCTTTGCTTTCACTGGTCTGGGAATGGCTCCTTTGAGGGCTGAGCTCTCCCTGGAGTTAGGGATGTAAGTAAGACTGTGGTCACGGTGAGCAGGGTGACCCCCCTGAGCTCACAGACAGAATCCACCCCGAGAATTCCTTACACAGCTAGTGGTCCCTCTTCCTGCTCTTCTCTCTCTACCCCCTTGGGGCCTAAACGTCTTAGGCCCTCTGCCTCTCCATGCGCTACTGCTCAAGAGTTAACACCTTCTGCTTTCTAGGGGAAGCCAAAAGAAGCTGGCCTTCACAAAATCCCTCTCAGAGCAGGGGGAGGCCTGGGAATAAATGTCACTCCCTGTGTCCTTGGACTGGAGATGCCTATTAACAATAAGTCAATAAGTAGATTGTTCCTTTGTGTCAATTTTTCTTTTCAACTTAATGATGTGTGTTTGTGTGTGCTTTGTTTTTTAATTTACTGGATGGCAGTTGGCTTTCAAGGAGCTGTAAACAGATTCCAATGGAGTTTGTTTGACCTGGCAACTTTGCACCGCTCTGTGAGCCATGGGTATTCTTTTTATGGCCTTAGAGGGTGTTCCCATTACCAGGATGGTGGCATGGAAAGGGCACGGTCTTCAGGGAATGACAGACCTTCATTGGAATCTCGGCTTGACCACTCTTTCGCATGTGGCCTGGGCCAGTTATCTAATCTCGTTGAGCCTCGGTCTCTTCATCTGTAATACGGTAAAGTGCCCAGGATTAAATGGAATAATTTAGCTAAAGTCTGTGTATGCAGCAGGTGCAAAAGAAATCAATCTTCTTTGTTTCCAATGAAGGCAGCTACCTTCAGTTAAGTAAACCATAACACGAAGACTGAAACCATTTAAATAGCTCCAATGGCTCCTTTGCTGACCATTGGACAGTGCCTTCTCTGAGGGTAGGGACGACCTCTTCCACGTAACTATACCTCCCCCAATGGCTGGCACAGGGCCTGGTATGGTGCCGAAACTACAAGTTTATTGAATGAAGACATGGTGGTCTGTGGACATTTAATCTTCAACGTAGGTGATTTTTAATAACTAAGTGAAACCAGTTCTCATTCAGTTTACTTAAGAAGTCCTGCTGAGCCAGACAGATCAAGGAGTCCCATGACTGTAATAAATTTGGACTAAAATACATCCTTTTGTGGGGAAATTTGAACTGTAATAAAAAACATCTCCTGCTAGGACATGCACCAGGTGCCTGCAGACTCCAGGCGTGTCTTTGACGCCATTCTGATTGCTGAGTGTCGAGGTGACTTCTGCCTTCCCTCATCATGTGCTTCCCCCTCTTTTTCGTGCTTTGAAGAAGAGAAGAGGCTCTGAAAAAGGCAAATAAGCTCTGTCACTCTGCTGTTGTGACAACAACAAAACTTGTTTTGAACAAGTCAACTGATAGATCAATCAATCAATAAGATGATCTGTATGTAGACACTACCTACTGGGGAGGTCACTGATTTAATAAATATTTATCAAAGATAATAATAATAATAACATTCGCTGAGGGGCTCCTGGGCTAGGGGCTGGAGGTACCAACCAGAGAGTGATGTCACCTCTGCTCTCAAGTAGGGGGACAGATTTGTTAACAAAATGCCAGAGCAATCTGGTCCAGGCTATGAGAGGCAGGAGTCCAGTGGATCGTGGCAGCACAACTATGGGGTGTACCCTAACTTGGGCTCAGGGAGGCTTCTTGGGCCCAGGTCACTCATTTGGATGACTCCCAAAACGAATCCCAAAAGAGGTGACTTCTGAAGGGCATTCTTGGAAGAGGAGGTGGCACATGCAAAGGCCAGAGGTGGAAGAACCACTTTAGGTGGTGGTGGGTCATTCCTTCCAGCTGTGTTCTGGAGGGCAATGTGGTGAGAGAGGAGGCTGGAGAGGTGGGCAGGGGCCGGATCCCAAAGGGCCTTGGATGCTTGCAAAGGAAAGGACTTTCTTCTGAGGCAGAGAAAGAGTCACAGAGGGATTTTAAGCAAGAGAATCACTTGGGAAAATTGAATTCAACAAATATATATGAAGCATCGATTGTAGTGCCTAGAACACTGAGGATGCAGCAGTGAACAAAACAGACAGGAACGCCTGCCCTTGTGGAATCTTCATCCAGCAGGGAAGAGGAAAAGTAAGCAAGAGAAAGGTAAATTGTAAATAGCATGTTAGGGAGAGGAATAAATCAGAGAAGGAAGATACGGTGCAGGGATGGTTCTGGGGCCTGGGTGTGCACAATCTTAAGCAGGATGGAGACAGAAGGCGGTGTTGGAATAAAGACTCTTGGCGGCGTCATAAGAACTTTGGCTTTTACTCTGAGTGAGATGGAAGTTAGCATTGGGTTCTGAGCAGAAGAGACACATTTAAAAATGATCCTTCTAACTACTGTGTTGAGAAAAGATTGGAGGTGGGAAGGGCGGAAGCAGCAAGACCAGCCAAGAGCCGAAGACAAGATCCTGGTGAGAGGGGATGGTGGCTGGACAAGGGGTAACGCTGGAGGTGTGGAAAGTGCTAGGATTCTGGACTTTTTTTCTTTTCTTTTTTAGGATGGAGGCAATGGGATTTGCTGATGGATTGGATGGTTGTGTGAGAGAAAGAGATGAGTCAAGGATGACTCAAGCTTCTTTGGCCTCCGATGGGGACGACTGTGGGTGGAGCAGGTTTGGGAGAAGATCAGGAGTTCGGTGTTTCTCGTGTTAACTTTGAGACGTCTGCTGAGCATCCTGGCAGAGATGTTGAGTAGGCAGTCCTGAGTTCACAGCAGAGATCTGGGCTGGAGACAGCCTTGGGAGCCATCAGAGTACAGATGGTATTTAAAGCTATATTAGATGAGATCATCAGGAGATGGATTATGGATGGAGAGGACTGAGGACTGAATTCTGAGGCATTACAACTACTTACAGGTTAAAGCGAGGAGGAGAAACCAATCAAGGAGACTGAAGAAGAGGTGTCTCTCCTGTTTAAGACAATTCACCCCCTTCCTACAGTCTCTCTCCTCTCCCCTCCTGGGAGCAGATTCATAGAAAGCCCTCCTATTTTCAACTTGTCCTTTTCTCGTGGCTTCTTCCCACCTTCTTAGAGATCTTCTTAGGTCTCTCTCATCTTGAAAAGAACCTTCCTTAACTTCTAAGTCCTCTATTCGCTTTTATCCTATTTTTCTCTTTCTCTTTACGAATGAACTTTTCTTTCTTTCAACATTAATCAAACAACTACTATATGCCAGCCAAGAAAGATGTAGAGACAAAAAAAATAGACTTTATCCTACTTGAAAGCATATCTATTTATTTCTACCTGTTTATATCCATAAAGCATTTTGGATAGCATTTTGGATGTGTATATAGAATGAAATATAAAATATACAATCATAAACTAAGGACGAAAATTTTATACCAAGGAAAATACAATTTAGAATAGAAAAGCAAGATCAGAAAAAAACAGAATGCACAAATAAAGGTCAAAAGGGTGTGTAAGAATATAATTGAGCCACCAATCTGATCAGTACTTCCTGGTCAGAAAAAGGAAAGTGGGAATTCCTTAAAAAATTTACTGAAGTATAATATACATCCAAAAAGTTCTTGTATCATAATTATGTGGCTCTGTACATTTTTGCAAACTGAACACCCTGTCTAACCAGCACCCAGACCAAGAAATCGGACATGATTCACACCCCAGACTCCCCTACTTTGTAGTCATTCTAGTCAGTGTCCCCACAGGGGCTGACATGATTGACTTGCCTGTTTCAGACTTTTTGAGAATTGCTTTTTGAGTGTCATTGTCCATGAGATGATATGCTACTTCCTCAAGGAAAACAAAAGTTTTCTGGCATCTAATTCTAAAAGAATATCTTCTTCTGAAGTCTCATTTAAGGGACATTGGAAAAATCAGATAGCCTAAACCTTGTCCATGTCCATAACATATGTTGGATAGCATATACATATTATGTGTGTAAGTAATGAAACATAAGGTACAAAATGGTAAACTAAGGATAAAAAAGAGCAGAGTGGCAATTATTTAGCATCATTTGAAGTCTGACCAGAGACAGTCAGATGATAGGCAGGCAGAGGAAGGGTTTTATTTATTTCTCAATAGAGTGGGAGAGACTTATTTTCTTGGAGAAATAGGCAGTCCAGAGATAGAGGAAAGAAAAGAAAACTAAAGAAGCAAAGACTGAGATAAATTCTCATATTGTGCACACACACACACATTCATGTACACTCACACGCACACTCACACATGCTCACACGCACACACACATACACACACACACACACACACGCACACACACTCAACCTAACTTGGTTTCTCCCTCTCTAACTTTTCCTGGTCATGGACCCCTCTCCTCCGCATTGTTCTCTCTTGTTCTGAAGCTAAGATGCCCTTAGCAACCACACACCCCTGTGGGGGCTCTAGGACGTGTGCACTCGGGCCTCTCCCGACAGAGAGGGGCACTGTGGGGTACTACTGGGCTTTATTTCAGCCGTCTGTTCCAGAATGTCAGGGCTGCAGGAGGCCTCAGAGTGTCCAGCCTGTGTCCTCGTTTTCCACATGAAGAAACTGAGGCCCACGTTTTCTTGGCAAGGCAGAGACAGCAGGGGCAGAGCTAACCCCAGACCTCTGGACAGCTCCATCATGGCTTCAACAGCATTTCCAGAACACTCCCTCTTGATCCCTCAAACTTGAGCGTTTCTCAAATTTCAGCATGCATCAAAATCACCTGGAGGGTTTGTTAAGACACAGACTCCCTGGGCCCCACGGCCAGAATTTCAGATTCAGCAGGTCTGGGGTGGGGCTGACAATCTGCATCTCTGACAGCTCTGCAGATGGTGCTGAGGCTGCTGGTATGGGGGCCACGCTTTGAGAACACTGCTGGGGAGGTGCTGTAGGCAGGGGAGGCAGGAGGGAGGAGGAGGGAGGGAGAGAGGGAGGAAAGCTGGACCTGGCCCCTAGGAGCGTTCCCTTTGGGCTGATCTCATTTCCCTCAGGTCAGGCCTGAATGAGGCGGGGTGGCCAGCTGCCAGCCGGAGAAGATGAGCCATTCCACCTTCCAGCCACCAAAAGATCCAAGGAATGCAGTGGGTTAGGCTGCGCCCTGAGGCTAATCCTAGCAGAGTCAGGCTGTCCTTAAACAAAGCACAGTTTGGGCTATTCCATCCCTTCTGCCCGTCTCTGGGGGAGAGAATCACAGGGAAACCCGCTGGCTGCTGGGACCCAGGCTCAGACTCACAGATTATACTCCACTTCCAGCAATGCTGAGAGCTGCTCCCCCTCCCCAATCCCCAAGGGAAGGAGGAGCGCCTAGCTGGGTGTTACCCAAGGTTTTCCTCACTATATTCCATTATCTTGGCGCTCAGAGCATATGTCAAGTGAATTCTGTGTCTCTGGCAGGTTATTATGCACTGAATTAGTGTGGTGAAATAAAAACTATAATAAAGCTGTACAGACTTAAATTGTTAAAATTTATTATAAAATGTGCGTAGTTATTAACTGATTTTTGCCTGTGTGCCTTTGTCTGAGCCTGAAGCCAAAGAAGATGAAAAGTGACTGTGTCAGAAGGAGGCCGAGAGTTGGCTCCTGGAATTCTCCAGAGAGTCCCATTGGGGCAGCAAATTCACAAATTCACGCGGAGCACGGCTAGCCTCTCTCTGATGGCTGCTGCCTCTCCCTGGCGCTGCCCACGGCTCTCCAGGCGGCACGTCACGGCCCCACAGGAAGGATGCCCGTCTGTCCACTGCAAGGAGGTCCCCGGAGGGCTGAGGGAGGCGTGGATAAACGGGAGAGTGTTTACACTTGGGAGGCCCAATTACTCACCCTCTCTAATCTGGGGACCGAATGTTCGAGCTCAGGAAATCTGCTGCAGATGGGCTTCCACCACATTCTCTTCTGCCATATCCACAGGCCTGTTTCCTACTTCTTTCAAGAACCAAGTGAAGGTGCCAAATTTTCCTCAGCTCACCTAAGGCTGTTTCCTGATTGGTCCATCACCAAGGAGCTGGTCACTGGGCTGTCCAGGTCTCCCAAGCATTCTCCAGAAATGAAGTTAGGGTGTTTTCCCTGCTGCTCAACTCTGGGGGATGTTGGAGGATGACGTTTCTTCTCTTGCAGAGAGAGGCTCTGTAGGGACCTTAGGATGGCAGGGTGGGGAGGGGGCCTGACTCCCCAGGCGCATTTTGAATCAGGTACCAGGTGGTTGACTTGACCCTGGCTCCAACCCCTTATGAGGTGCTTTGAGCCAATGGCGGCATCCTCATATGTTTTCTAGCCCCAGGTCCTTTTACCACCCCGAGACTAGCTAGACTGTAAATTCACCTGAAGCTGGAGACACTTCCTCCTGAGGAAAAGTAGGAAAGAGAAGCTCAGGGTGTTTCCCAAATACCAAGGCTGAGAGTTTTCTCGCGTCTCTGACGTTGTGTCCTGGAGTTGCCCACGGGGTCTCATCAACCCACAGGTACATTGTGGATTTCCACCCAGTGCAAACCAGGAACCACAGGCACTGTCACAGGGTGCTGGGGGGATTGGGCCCTGATTTTGGGGGCTCCCTGCCTGGCTATGATCTGTGTGGTCCATGGTGAACTGAAAAACCCGGGGCCAGTATGTCTCCCACTGGGAGAGGCTTTTCCTCCAGCTTGTCTCTAGTTAGTCCCGGTGTATATAGCACAGCTGATGCCTCAGCCTCAGAGTTCACCTTCATGCTAAGAGCTGGGGAACACACCCGGTGGTTGAGTTCCTGCTCTTGTTGGGACACCAGTTAATCCATTCTTCTGACTCTGGGGCACTGAGACTCTCTCTTGAGTGAGAAGTTGCAGGGAGGGTAACCTATGTTTTAAAGACTACTGGATGGTATAGATTACTTTCTCCCTTCTAGTCACTGATTTGGAGGAAAATGAAATTATACCAGCAGAAATTTAAGACACCTAAGCTCCAATGACTGTTCAACACTCCGAATCCTTGCTTTTCTTCCCTCTGCCCCATCAAGGCCTAAGGATAGTCCATGGGGGGCGTGGGGAGAGTAACAAATGTCAGTATTCAAACAGAGTGATGGGCTTATTCCTTTCCCACCTCCCCTTGGCATGGTTGTACTGTGCACACAGAAGATAACACGACTACATGAATATGTAATAAAGTGAAATCTAGTTAGTTCATCAGCATTGTCTCTTTGGCCAGGCAGAGTGATTTTCTAGTTTTAAAAGACAGTGAAATTGCTGATGTGCGAGCTAGTGCCTGCTGAAGTAGATCATAAAGTGGCCAATTTAGGAGAACCATGGTGCACTGCAGACACCCCACATTTAGGATCCATTTATATATTCTCCACCTTGTTCCGGAAAGAATGCAAGGCAGTTTGCAAAGATGCATATCCAATTGTAAGACATAATTAGATGAAAAATAAATGGGCAAAGAAAATAAGATGAAAGGAAAACAAGATGGAGGAAGCAAGAAGGGAGCCAGGAGTGAGGTTAGGACACAAAATTCATGACATCAGAGCCTGTATATTTGCTAGAGGTAGAACTCTGGGGCAGCTCTGAGCTTTCTCTCGGCCAACACAGAGAGGGAAACAGCCATTTATTGCAGACCCAGCATCAAACCAACTGCTCAGGAGAAGCACAGCTATTCCTGTTACTGGAGGCAGAGAGAAATATTCTCCATGGGTCCTCAAAGACAGGACATGGTGTAATGCACCAAGTGGTGTCCCGAACTGCCTTATAGTCCCTATGGCAAGGAGTTTAATAGGACTGGCTCTTGTAACATTCCTCAAGGTAGGGGGGGGTTAGGGAGAGAGGGCTGCCCCCAAACACTCTCTGAGGGTCTGACTCAATCTTAGTGAGAATTTGGATTATCTACAATAGGCTGCCTTTCCTTCAAGTCGTTCTCCATGGTGAGTGATTCCATGGCGTGGGGCCAGAGGCTGCCATAGTGTGTGTGTGTGTGTGTGTGTGTGTGTGTGTGTGTGTGAGGGGGATAGTAAAGGATGGGGGCACACTGGGGGTTTGTATACCCCAAACCTTCAGCTTTTTTCCTATCATTTTTCGTAGTGAGCTCCCTTACAAGATTTACTTGAAGAAAGGGGTCCCCCATAACTAACAATAGCTTTAAAAACCATAATTTAGAAAAACGGATTGGCTTAATTTGATGGGTGGTTGTTCTCCCAACGGTGTGAGCACTGGGCAATGAATTTTGAGGTAATTCTCCTTGACAAGTGCTTGGAGGGCAGCTGCCCTGGGCTGCTGGTTGGGTACAACCCCATATGCTTTAACAGTTGGTGGAGCTGGAGGTGGCACTGAAATCCTCTTATGGAAACTGAGGAGGTGACCAGGACCCCTTCCGGAACAGACCAGCTATTCAGGATACAGGTACTGCCAGACTAGCTCATTAGAGCTGGTGTCCCTTCTGATTGGTTGGTGCTAGCATCCATTTTGATTGGTCAGTGTCTGCGCCCTATGGGCTGTTACACATTTTGAGTATTACCCTGCCGGTAGCAGGGCTGAGAAACTCCTTGAGGAGAATTTCGGGTTCCTTGTAGAGTCCAGACCAAGGGTCTAATAACTCCCCAAACTCTGACCGTGACAGAAAAACTTTTAATCCAGAAAAAATTTAAACATTTACCTCAGTAATTAACCTCCCCATAAAAACCCATTTTGTTTAACCTTAGACATCGTAATTTCCTCTGATATTAACTGGGCCACAATTTAAACACCTAGGTGCTGGAATGAGCTAACTTTATATACATATTTTTGACTCTAAGGCAGTTAAATGATGAAGAATGTTTTCTGAAAAATGATGACATTGGGTTTCAGAATAGCTGATTTACGTGCTTTCTTTTTGGCAGTAATTAGACATCAAAGCCACTGTCTATAGCCGCCACTACTAATTCATGACCATAAAGCATGCCCTCTGTTCAAAAGAGAATAATGATCATTCTGTTCTCTGTCAGGGTTCAGTTGGTCTAGGAGGGGCCTCAAGTTATAAAGATAGAAAATAAGGAGGAAAAGTACAATCCTGTTTTACACCACGTTCTTATTTTGGGGTGCCTTCTATGCACCATTTGCTGTTCTAGGAGCTGGGGAAAGAACCAGGAACAGCCCCGATTAGGTTCCTGCTCCTACAGAGCTCGTATTCCAGGTGAAAACACGTGAAAAAAAAAAAATTTAGCAACTATTGGGGCTGGCCTGGTGGCGGAGCGGTTAAGTTTGCGCGTTCTGCTTCAGCGGCCCTGGGTTCCCCGGTTTGGATCCTGGATGCAGAGCTACTCGCCACTCATCAAGCCATGCTGAGGCGGCATCCCACATAGAAGAGCTACAACTCTACAACTATGATACACAACTAGGTACTCGGGCTTTGGGGAGAAAAAAGAAAAACAAAAATTGGCAATAGATGTTAGTGCAGGGCCAATATTCACCCTCCCCTCCCCCCAAAATTTAGCAAATATTTTCCTTTATGACTTTGAGCTACCCAGTATCTGAACCAATTTGAGGTTGGTGTCCCTCGATTACCTTTTCTCTTGAGTACAGGCCATACTTTCCTGTTTGTTTGCACGTGTCCTGGACTTGGTGAACGATATGTGGTGGAGGCTCTGGGTTCTATTACGAGCATCTGAGGAGTATTGACTTGTTTGTCAGTTTGTCTGTTCTAGCAGGAAGTTAACTTGGCTGCACAGCAGATAAAACATCCACTAAGTTCTCTGAGGCTTAGCTGGGCTGCTCGAGTCTGCCCAGGCGTAGAGTTTGGGGGTTGACCAGAGGTCTGGCAGAGTCACTCATGCTATTTGGGTCTCCCCCCTGTGATTCTCTCCTTTCTGGTTCGTCCCTCATACTTTCTAGCTGCTGGCGATGCCTGGAGCTCTGTCTTCCGGTTCCTCAACAGGAAGACTTCAGTTTCCAGCCTCACAGGGCGCTGACGGGGGGCTGCCCTCAGGCAAAAACCACAAAAATGAGAAATCACCTGGTGCCTTTTCCTCTTCCAAACATCAACTCCCCTTCACTTTCTTCCTGCTTTTGGTCACTCTTGGTGCCTTATGAGCATTGTCTTTTAGATATTGCCCAGAATTTATTATCGTTATTGTAGGAGAGTTGGTCTCATATGAGCTACTCTGCAATCATAGTAGAACTCCCAAATTTAGCAAATAAATAAATAGACAGACAGATAAGATCATTTCAGATAGTGATAAATGCTATGATGGAAAAAAATAGGACAGAGAGTGTCTGGAGTGTGTGTGTAGAGGGGTCCTTCACTGGAGTGGTTGAGGAGGGCCTCTCTTAGGGGGGACACTGAGCTGAGACCTGAATGATAAGGAGAAGTTCATGGATCGGGGCATGAGCACAGATCCGTAGATCCCACAGGGCCTTGCAGACTGTGGTAGAGCATTGGCGTTTTATTCTACATATGAGGAGAAATCACGGGGGGATTTTAAGCAAGGCATAATGTGGTCTATTTTATGCTTTCAAAAGATGGCTCCAGCTCTGTGAAGAACAGGCAGCAATGGAAGCAGGCCTCCATGGTCATCTGGGTCGGGGAGGACAGAGGCTTGGGCAAGAGTGACAGCCCACAACAGGCCCCACCCACTGTGGGCAACGGGTCCCAGCAGTGGAGAGTCCGGATGAGGAGCACACACCAGGGGTCAGTGCTGAGCACAGCTGGTCACTGTCCCCAGGACAAAGGCCTAGTGAGGCTGACAGAAGTGGCTCCCACGAGAGCACTCCTAGGGTGATTCGTTCAGCCCAGAGGTCACAGCCGCTGCCCAGCCCTGCCTTCCTCCTGTGAGCATGGCCTGGGAAGTTCAGCTCACAGTTTCTCCAGTGGAGAACCAGCAGGCACTAGATGGGCCAACGGCCTGGTCAGGCTGGGCTGGCCCGGCCTGCACCTGCTCCTGATCCTTCTGCCAGGCAAGGCTCTTCCATTCAGTCCCGGGATAGGTGGACTCAAGTCTGGACCTCGTATCACGTAGAAAATCCTTCCTGGTTTCCCAGCCTAAGCTGGGGTGTCAGCACAGCCCAACAGAGAAGCCCCCAAGTGGGGCAGCAGCTCGCCTTCAGTCTGAGGCATTTTGCTCCCTCTCAGCTGGAGTACTTGACGTGTTTGGCTCCCTCAGAGGGTAGCCTGAAGGGAGGAAGATTACGATTACGGGAACCTCTTCCCCAAAGCCGACAGATAGCCGTCTCCCTGGGCTGAGAGGGGAAGGGGGTAGCTCGGGCTTTGGCCTCTGTGTGCAGACAGGCCTGGATTCACATCTGGCTCTGCCACTTTCTGAGCATCCATCATCAGCCACATTCTGCAACCTTCCTAACCACCATTCCCTCATCCGTGAGCGGGCATAGGAACACTGCCTGCTTCATGGGGTGGCTGTGAGGGTCAGAGGAGACACTAAATGAGACAATGGTCAGCACAGTGCTCGACAGGACTCGGCAGTAGGAAGGGCTCAATCGATGTTAGCTGCAGTGATAATGAGGATACATATTACTTTTCACCACTAAGGATGGCCGACCTACCAGGACGAGAATGCATTCGCAGTGTCATGCAGACCAGAGGTGCCTGGAGCTGTGCTAGAACTCATGACGGATGAGGAACGCCAACATGGGCACCTGCCACTAGAGGGTCACGGGCCCTGATAGAAGCTGGATGGGAGGAGCCCTCAGTGACACTGTGCATGTGTCACAGATGAGATACCCAGCTCCCTCTCTGAGGTCCTGCAGGAATGTAGGTGCTAAAGGAGGGATCATGCCAGTGAGGCCTGGAGCCTGATGATTGATTAAATCGTGCGCAGCAGGCTTATTCCCAAGAGAGAATCCTCGGAGGTGGGCCCAGCCTCAGCCCTGCCTGAATCCTGAGCACTTTGAACTGAGAACCGGTTCATCCAGGATGGGCCTCAAGTTATAAAGGTAGAAAATAAGAAGGACGGGGAAAAAAAATCCTGCTTTCCATCACATTCATATTTTTGTGGGGTCCATGGTTTGGAGGTGAGATGGTTCTGAAGTGCTTGTCCAAAATTCATCTTCACACTTTAAAAGTACCATCAGGTTAGGGCACTAAATATTTTAGCCCTCAATTCCAGAAATTTTAAACTTTTAAAATACTTAAAAAATGTGAAAGCTGCAGATGTTACCAGTGCACTGAAGCCAGGCCTCTGCTTTAGGAGCCGGTGGGGGTAATGGGTCCGCCTCTGTGCACTTGCATATGGGGGAAAGGAAGCCCGGAGGAGCTGCCCCGCAGAAGTATATTCTTAAAATCCCACAAAACCAGGAATTTCACACAGTGCTGGTCTCCCTCTGCTGCCCTCCCTGGGAGGTTGGCTGGTCTTGGGGGCTCCTGCTCAGGAGAAGGAAGCTGGGCCCCTCCCGCTGGCTGGCAGGAGGGCACAAATTTGGACACATGTATTTTCCAGAGCAGCTGGATTGTGAGATGTGAGGCCTCCTTCTAGTATGCCTCGGTGGTGTGGGGCATCAAGATGCAAGGCCCTTTCTGCAGGGCATGTATGTCCCCCGTAGGGAGGTAATTGCCGCCCTGTCCCAGGGGCAGTGTCTCAGGGGTCTCCTGGGGTTGAGGTTATCTGGAGAGCCAGCCCAGGACTGGAGAGAAGGCAGGATGCCTCCTACCCTGCCTGTGTGCGGCCTGACACTCCCTGCCCTGGGGCGAGGCTTCCTGCTGGCTCCTCAGAAAAACAACAAAAAGAAAGAGAGATGACAGGACATAAAGGGACCACATGTGTACAATGATGTAGGAATGGTAGAAAGAAGGAAAATGGAAACTTGAGAAAGGAAAGTAAGAAGGAATAAGGAGAAAAGGGAATAAAATAGAAATGCAAATTCTGAATAACTAAACACACAGTAAAAATAAAGATCAGGTGATACTAATAAAATCAAATCGATGAGATTAGTGTCAGAGATAAAGCCAACAAGATAAGAAGTTAAAAACAGAAAGGTTGGGGCCAGTCTGGCGGCATAGTGGTTGGGTTCAGCGTGCTCCGCTTCTGCAGCCTGGGTTCGAGAGTTCGGATCCTGGGCATGGACCTACACCACTCATCAGCCATGCTGTGGCAGCATCCCATATACAAAACAGAGGAAGATGGGCACAGATGTTAGCTCAGGCCTAATCTTCCTCAGCAAAAAGAGGAAGATTGGCAACAGATGTTAGCTCAGGGCCAATCTTCCTCATAAAAAAAAGAAAAAAACAGAAAGGTGAAAAAAGAGAAAAACAAGATGAAAAGGTGGACATTTACGTGAAGGATTAAGAGTAAGAATTAAAGATATGAATGATAAATGTGTATTGAAATCGAATCTCACTGGGAGGGAATATTTTAAGAAGTCAACTGAAAGCATCATGCCAGGCGCTTGGTGCCGAAAGCAAGAGCCCCTTGGGGCTGACAGTCCCCTGAAGAGAGGGAGCCTGTCAGGGGCAGAGGAGAGGGGGCGGGTTTTAACGAGTTGGTTCGAGGAGCTCTAGGGCCCCTCTTGAAAGGATGGTGACCTTCAGGAGAGGAACCAAGGCAGCCTGGGCCCCACAGCTTCTCAGCCTCCTGTGACCACGGGGCTCTTTACACAAAGAGACCAGGGCAGCGTGGTTGCTCGTGAGTCTGGGCCCCCAAACTAGCAGCCGCTCTGCAAAGGTGCTGGGCAGAAAGGAAAGCACAGCGAGGACCTGTCCTGCCTGGGTTTCTATGCCCAGCGATCCCCCAAAATAGATCAGCCCAGCAGGCCTCTGTTGCCTTTGCAGGGATGTTGATTAACAGAGAACTCCCTTATCTTGGGGACCAGGTGCTCAGGTGAGTGCCAGCTTCTCCCCCTCTCTGCACCCCTGTTCCCCCACCCCACGGCAGTTGGGGGTAAAGGAACCCTGAAATTCAGGTCTCCAACTGCAAGGCATGAAGCCCGTCAGGTAGCATCTACCCAGCGAAAAGCACAAAGCGGCACCTGTTTGGGGTTGCAGGAGGCCGTGTTGCCTGTGGGGCGTAGGGTGGGAGCAGGTAGTTATTCATCCTGGGTGGGAGCAAAGCCCGCCGAGAGTGTAAGGTCACATCTGAAACTTCGTGTCTGGCCATATCTTGCCATATTTTCCCAAGCTACTTTTCTGGTTATGTCTTCATACAACCCTAAGGTTAGGCTGAGGGTTAGGGTTATAGTGAGCACCTGATCTGCTCACCCACCCTGGGAATGCTCTGAACATAGGGCAGCTCTCTGGGATGACTCCAAGGCCAGCTGGGGAGAGTGGGGTCTCTGGGACACCAGTATTCCCACAGTCAGGACTAAGAGAAGCAACCAGTGCTGCCCAAATCTAGCCTCTGAAGATCACCCGAGAAGACCCAGACATGAACCCTGAGTTAAAGATGACCAGTAACCGCCCTGCCTGGAGGTACCCCTGGGCACCAGTGAGGGAAGACCAAGCGTTCCTGGGATCTCCTTTCTTCCAGGCTTCTCAGTGGGTTGGAGTCTGCCAAACCACTAAGCAAAGTTATCATTTGGGATATAAAGAGCTTGAGATATAAAGAACTGGAGGTCCGTCCAGATAAGGTTGACCAAAAGAATTGTAATCCCAGTGGAAAGGTCACTCAAGCTGGACGAGCCCTAGGTGAGCTGGGAGAGAGGCTGTGGGAGACCATTGCCGGGAAGTGCCAGCAGTGGTGAATATATGGCTACCGGCGGGCCTTGTGCCAGGCACTGGGGACACTGTAGTGAATGTGGGGACTGTCATCCTCTAGAGACTGGAGTGGGGGGCACAGCCCCCTGCCAAAGATGAGGAATGGGGAATAACAGGCAGGCGGGGGGGGAGCTCCAGGTGGAACTTGGGGACCCAGTGATCTCTGGGTGGGGCACAGAGTACGAGGTCACTGTGATGGAGTCTGAGGCCCGCGTGTCCCAGGGCAGCAAGTGTTACCCAGACCCAGTGAAGAGGCCCCCACAACCACGACTAACGTACATGAAGAGCTAATGGACTCCTCTCCATTCTCAACGCCTCTGCCAACACTGCCACAAAGAATAATAAGCATTTAGAAACTAATTATACATCTGGACAAATCTGTTTCAGTCTACTGGATTGAACATAATCATATTAAAATATAATGAATACATTCAAACACACAATGCCTGATGGAATAGTCACTTAGGAACCAGCGCTGGCAGAGGATGCTGGCGGCTAGCGGAGTCAGGCAACGAGGGCCTGGCCTGCAGCACGGTGGGAGCAGAAGCTACCCATCCCCACCAAGGCCTGTATAGGTTTCCCCTGCTTTCCAAAAATAGAGTGTTCCTATGAAACTCTTCTTGAGCCAAAATGGTGTAAAGTGAAGAAGCAATTACCATTAATTTGTACAGGAAAAAAATTTGAGCGTTCCCAGTGTCCCCAAAAATAACCTACCAAATCATACCGAATAACACGTAAAACCTAAATTAACACTAACATATAGTAAAAGCAGGAATGATATGATGAATACACAGCCCATATAAGGTAGAAACAATGTATGTACAGTGTAGTTTCATTTATCAGAATCAGGGAGACAGTGAGCACACTGGCAGGCTGAGAGGTGGTGGTGGTGAAGATGGGGCGTTAGGCTGAGTTGTGGGAGTTTGGGGTGGTGGGAGGTAGAGGAGACTGGGGTGGAGGAGAGAGAGGGAGAGGGTCATCTATGAACATCTCATCATCATCTGAATCCATGAAGGCAGGCAGGTCACTAATGTCTACGCCTTCTTCTACGTCCGCCTGCCTCCGTATTGAAGGTCGAGGTTCGTGATCTGCTGTGGCTGATGTGACTGATGTGGAAGGCTTGAAATACGACAGTATGCTTGACTGTTCACCCTCTATAATGGCTCGCTCAAAAACAAAACTGGACCCTATTTTAGCTTTTTGCCTTTTTTCGTAAGAGCAAAAATCTTCGGATTTCTTTCAGTTATTGAAAACAGGTACTAATGTAGATCATTTGTAAAAGCGAGTGTCTCAGTGAACTTTCGGATATTGGAGGAACCTGTAATTGATTTCCTTGTCACTTTTGGTTTAGGTCCTCATCTTCTGCCTCCCACCCTGTCGCAGGCTCGTCCACACAGACTAGTGGTGGTTCTGCGCCTGATTTTGTTGTCTGGGGTTGGACCTTTGTCTCGTTTGGGTTGGAGAGGTGGAGTAGGGGTTGCAGAATGTTTTCGTCGTGCTGGTGACCACTGTCCTCAACCCTCTGGGCAGCCTGGCCAGCCCTGGAGTCCACTGAGTGAGGGGCCTTGCTGATTCCATTGCGTGGGAGGCCTCGCCCACGTCTTCCTTAAGAAGGGAGTGGGTGGAGGGCAACAAACAGCACTGGTGCTTCCCAAACCCAGCCTCCAGATCCCAGCCTCCGCTGTGCTTACTGAGCACTTCTCCCAGTCTCCAGCTCGGACTAAGAATCAGGCCTCTGCTGGGAATCCCTGAGAGGCAGAGCCTAGTCTGGCAGCAGACCTGGCACTTGGAGCATGTTTTGGCTAAGCACGCACTGGACCAAGGCCTCAGCTCCCTGAGGCTTCTTCCTGCTGCCCTCACTTCTCTGCCTCCTAGACCAGCCCAGCGCAGCCCTCAGCTGGGTGTGATGTCGCAGGTGGAATTGGAAAGTGCCGAGGGTGGGTGAAGGGGCCGTGCAGGCATCAGCAGTCAGCTCCTGGAAGAGAAGCACTGCAGTGTGAAAGCAAATGGAGTCTGGGGCTGAGGCTGTCTGTCTGTTTCATTTTATTTTATTTTATTGAGGTCTTATTGGCTTATAACATTGTATTATAACAATTTCAGGTATACATTATTATATTTCAGTTTCTGTATAGACTGCATGGTGCTCACCACCAACAGTCCAGTTTTTATCTGTCACCATACATATGTGTCCCTTTACCCCTTCCCCCTCCCCCAACCCCTTCCCCTCTGGTAACCACTAATCTGTTCTCTTTGCCCATGTGTTTGTCTTCCACATATGAATGAAATCATACGGTATTTGTCTTTCTCTGACTTATTTCACTTAGCATAATACTGTCAAGGTCTATTCACGTTGTCGCAAATGGCACTATTTTGTCTTTTTTATGGCTGAGTAGTATTCCACTGTGTATATATGTTTGTTTGCTTTTGTGCTGCCTCTAGGTGGGGGGTCCTGGACCCAGGGAATAAAACAGAGACAGGCACCTGGGTGATTGCACGTGAGGGAAGGCACAGGTGAGAGATCCTGATTGCACCTCCCAACCTGGTCCCCATGCTGAGGCCAGTGGGCCTGTTCTATGCCCATAGCCACTCTCACAGGCCTCTTCCCACTGCCTGGTGTCCAGCCATTCTAGTCACTGCCCTGGTTTTTTGTCCCAGGAAGTTCTACTAAGATGGGATTGGGAACTGGTGGCTCACAAGCAGAGCCAGCCCACAAACAGGTTGCCATTGTTGTTTGCTCATCTTTGTTGTGTTGTTGTTTTCTCACAAAGTGTTTTAAAACTTTGAAGTAGTTGCCAGCATTTGAAATCAGCTGATTTGTTATTTTAACAGTCTGGATTTCCACCTTCTCTGGAACATCACATCCAGCCATGCTGGGCCATTCTCCCTCACAGCCACAGTCAGTAGGTGACAAGCCGTGGCTGCCCCCTTGGGCAAGGTGAATCATCCACCGTGGTCTCCCGCCACCTCTCTTGCTTCAGATTCGGCTGCTCTGCCTCCTTACATTACTGCCCAATCCCTGTAGGCATTTGAGTCATCATGCTTTGTTTTAAAATAAGAAGGAGATAACACAGATGTACCATCAGTGGATCACACACTAATGTGAAGTAGACTCTAGCGCCCTAGTGAGAGAAGGATGCTAACCTTGTATTAGTCAGCTCAGGCTGCATAACAAAATACCATTGACTGGGTGGTTTAAACAACACACATGTATTTTCTCACAGTTCTGGAGGCTAGAAGTTCAAGATCAGGGTGCCAGTGTGGCCACATTCTGGGGAGAGCTCTCTTTCTGGCTTGTAGACAGCCACTTTCTCACTATGTCCTCTATGCCACTATGTGGCAGAATGAGAGAGAGACAGGGATCACTTCCTCTTCTTATAAGGCCACAGTCCTATTGGATTAGGGCCCCACCCTATGACCTCATTTAACCTTAATTACCACCTAAAGACCCTATCTCCAGATATAGTCATGTTGGAGGTTAGGGCTTCAATATATGAATTTTGGGAGACACAATTTAGTCCAGAGCCTACCTGGAATTCAGGATGTATATTTGGAGGCAAGAGGACAGCCGTGGGAAATGGGAATCCAGGCATGTCACAAAACGGAAAGAAATGCTTACAAAGAGATGGACTCAGCAACTGAGAAGACTGAGGGCACCGAGCACGCATTCCCTGGTCCACAGCTCCAGCCTCTCAGCAGTCCTGGGAGAGATACGATTTATGGAAAATTCAGGACATCCTCCCTCACACATTTGCTTCAACTATCCATGTTGGCAGTTTACACTGGAGATTTCCAAACTCTGCTACTCTGTAATATATCTGGAAAGTCCTGTGCTCCTATGCTAGGGTGAAGGTGAGAGCAGTGGTGGGGTCAGGGAGGTGGTGTGAGGGTCCTTCCACCCGCCCATCACTAGAGCCCCTGGTCTTGCATCAGGAAGGCCTCTGGCCTGAGAGAGAAGCTGTGGCATCTTTGGAAGTTTCTCATCCTCTCTGAGTTTCAGTCTCCCCAGTTGTGAACTGGGGAGTGACTGAGTTGGTCTCTTTCGCAGGTTGCTCTTGGCACATAATTTTAAGCCTAGGTCCTAGGTAAGGACCTAGCCCTGTGTGGACTCACAGGTCCCACCACGGGCTCCTGCTGCTGGGTTAGGAGTTAGGGTTAGGAGTCCTGGGCCTTCTGCTGAACTCCCTGATCCCAGATCCTTCCACAGTCTGATTCCAGCATGTGAATCAGCCTCCTGTCCCGCTGCTCCCCGACTGGTAAGGGCGAGGAGAAGACATGGTATTAGCTGATAATTAAGTTATTAGCTGCTAAAGCTTAATTGCTCTCAGGAGTATTTTATTTTTAATAGGGGACTCTTAAAAACAGAAAGCCTTGGAGACAGCGGAGACATCATGGAAGCAGAAGGAAGGGGAACTGTGTGTGTGTATGTGCGCGTGTGTGTATGTGTGTGTGCAGCAGAATGTGCCTCAACAACCTCTGCCAGAATGCCCCGCAGTGAAAAAGCAGACGTTGAGATCCGCCCATGCATGAGGCAGCCCCAGGTCTGAAGGTGGGACTGATTTGCTTCAGGTGGGTTCCAGGTGCCAGTCTGCGTGGCCGTCAGGGAATGTTCTCAGAGAGCTGGCAGGAGCAGGACCAGCTGTGGCCTCCATGATCTGGAAGCTTCTTTTTGGGGTGAGGAGAGGGATCCTCCAGGGAGAGCTGGGGGCCCTGGGGATTTCTCTGTCCTATGGTTGACTGGTCCTGGAAAATTTTCCCAGGGCTGGGGACAGAGGACTTTGACCAAGGCCTGGGGCTTGATTTGGAATGTAGGGTATTTTTGATGTCCCAGTTTGTTTTTTCCAAAACAGTTTCAGTGGGGTAGGGGTTGGGGATAGGGGCTGGGAGTCAACTCATCCAGCGGCTGGCCCTGGGTGGGCCCGGAAACCAAGGGGCATGCGGGCTCAGCTGTGCAGCCGATGACAGCTGGGGCCTGCCTGGGCCAGGGTGGGGTCCAGGTGGCAGTCAGCATTCTGAGTCTGTCTTTGGGAGTCATCTGAGGACCTCTCATTGTCTGTGGAAGAGCTCCAATGTGACCTGATTCCAGCCGGGAGCCTGGGAACCCTGAGGGCAGTGCCTCACCCCGGTGAGGGGAACATGGTGGAGGAGGCAGGGGACCAGGGCCCACACAGGGCTCATGACAGAATACTGGGTGTCCGGAAGCAGAGAGAGTGCTCCCGGCCCCCAAAGTTCCTGATGTGCTTGCGAAAGGCAGTAGAGGGCCATGTTTGCCAACCACATTCAGGCCACGGCACACATGGGAAGTGACAGCATTTGTACAGCACACAGGTAAAGAGAGAGGCTGCTGGTGGCCAGAGGGACCCTGCCAGGATGCTCTGGTGGCCTCCGAGGGCTGGGGGGAGGGGCACCAGCCTGGCACACCTGTAGCGTATTTGGAGAAACTTAGTGGGCCCTGGTGGGGAGCTCAGGGGAGGAGCGGTGTTTGGGAACACACCTTGCTAGTTCCTAGTTCTGCCCTCACCAGCTCTGTGCCTCGTGCCTCAGTCTCTTCATCTCTAAAATGGGGTTAATATTAATATTAGTACCTGCCTCATTGGGTTATTATGAGGATTAAATGAATAAATTCATGTAAAGTACCTAGAAGTATGCCTGGCATGGAATATTTAATTTGTGTCAACTATTACTAGATATTTCACTCAATTTAAGATGTCAACGATTGCAAAAGGCCCTCTGATTTCAGAGATGTTAAAACATGAAAATAATTAGAGTCTTGGAGGTAATTAAGTATGGTAATTATTTGATGTTGATTACAAGGGGATCAGAACAAAGGGGCTTTGCCTAAAGGGAAGCCAGATGCTGTGGTCTGTGCCAACACAGCAAGGAGGACATGATCTGAATTTCAGGCTCTTCATGTCCGGTATCCTCGGGTCAGAGGATGGATGTGCAGCCAAGGTGACAGGGACTGGGTGAGATTAAGGTGGTGGGGGCAGCATGGGGTTCCAGAAGGGCTAACTGGGCCCTGAAGCCTGGGGCTGATAGAACTACTGATCACCAAGTCCTGCTGGGCCTGCCAGCCGGTGAGAAGGAGGCAGTCGGGCTGCTGCACTGGAACCTTGAGCAGGGCTGAGCCTTTGAAGACCAAGGCACAGCAGCAGATGTCTCCTCCTTTCTTGCTATTCTGTGCAAGACTCTGGTTAGTGACTTTCCTTGTACTATGAAGTAAGACTAATGCTACACTTCTCTTAAATTTATTTACTATTGTTAGTAACAGCTTACTTGCCACTTACAACCAAGGTGACACATCACTCCATAGAGACACCATGTTTGAGAACAATTGCTGTAACAATGCCATGGACCAAAGGACTGTCTGCAATTGTGGAAATTCTAGCCATTGTGATGGGCTTGTGTGAGAGGGAAAATTTTGAGCAGGAGCAGATTGTTTGGAACACATCACAGCACATCCTGTAGATAGTTGACTTAATAACATCTGATATTCATTCAATGAACATTTACTAGGTGTCAACTCATGCCAGGCCCTGAGCATATTTGTAGGGACAGTCCTAGCTACTATGTCAATGATCATAGTAAGGGTGGCAGAAACCCTCATACGCTGTCTTACTCAGCCCAGGAAAGCTAAGAGAAGACCCCTGTCTTGTGCCCTGGTTTCTAACCTGTCTTCCCCATCTCCATAGCTGTTCATCTTAGCAAACTCTATTGAGTGTCAGCCCCACTTGAGTGCAAAACTGACCATATGTGTCCTGAGTGTGTTTCTTTTCCCTTAATTTACACATAAGATACCATGCCAAGATCCAGACTCACCAAGTCCTGTTTCCAACCATTTGAAAAACTTCTCATTGTGGAAATTTTCAAATATACTGAAAAGTTGAGAGACCAGTATATTGAAACTAGATGTATCCACACATGAGCTCCAATAATTATTGATATTCTTCCAATCTTGTTTTCTTTTTCCTCATATAACTTATAATTTCACCTGTAAATACTTCATTACGTATCTCTAACAGATAAAGATGCTTTTATTTAATATAACTAAAATGCCATTATCACTCACAACAGAATTAGCAATAATTCCTCAATATCATCTCTGCGTTCTATTTTCCCTGTTGCCTCAATTATGTAGTTTATTCAAATTAGGAATCAAATAAGATCCACATATCACAATTGGTTGATAGTTCTTTTAAGTATCTTTTAATCTATAACAGTTGCCCTCTTTTTATTTCCATGCCATTTATTTGTTTTAGAAATGGTGTAATTTGTCCTGTGGACTTGTTGCCGCATTCTGATTTTGGATTACTTTGTTTTCATCTGTTGTTTACCATATTTCTCTATGCTCTTACGACCCTATATTTATATCTGAGGGCTTGATTAGATTCATATTCAATTCTTTATATAAAGAACATTTTTAGATTATGCCGTGTGCTTCTTGTTGCCACACATCAGAAGGCACAAATATCTGGTTGTCCCTTTATTGATTTTAAGGTTGAGTTTCCATTAGCCTGATTCATCCATGATCAAGTTCCTTGTCTATCTTACACCTAATGATTTTAGTAGCCATTGATGGTCATTACCTAGATCTATTATTTCATTAGAGTTGGCAAAATGGTGAAGTTCTAATTCTATCATCCATTCTTAATTTATCAGTTGCAATTCCTCTCTGAAGAACTTGATCTCATCAACTATTTGGTTCTCCTGTAACATAGTTTGTATAGAAAAGGCAGGGTAATTGCTTGATTCTTTCCTTTCATTTATCATCTTTAAAAAATAATAATTAGTTGGTGAGTTGGCAGTTACATTCATATCAATTTTCAGAATGAAGAATTGTCTCTTATCTGGTCGTTGGGACACTTCTTCAAGTTGCTTCCTATGTCACTTGACGTCATTGGGTGCTCACCTGCATTCTGGCCTGACAAGAAGTCCCAGGCTGACTTTCACGTTTCTGCCCCTGGAGCTGACTGTTTGCAGCTGGAAATGGCATTTAGAGACCACGTTTGAGTGCTAGCGGTGCACGTTGCTACCGAGTTTTATTACTTTGAAACCTTTTCAGTGATAGAACTAGAACGCATATATTTTTTGAAAGAGAAAAATTAATCTTGAATTCATACTAATATTCTTATTCAAATTATATTTCAGGGTTTTTATTTCACTTTAAAAATTTATATTTCTATCTCTTTTCTCGAATACAGAAAATCTTGGTACCTAATGACATTAACTTATTTATGATTTCTCTGTGGTTCTTTTTGTCCTTAGGATCTGTCTCACTTGAAATGTACAGTCAAAATATTATGTTTCAAAGTAATTTGAAAAAGATTCTTCTCTCTGCAGTTAAGACATCAACCTGAAATACAATCATGTTTGCATATTTTAGTTTATTTTCTCTTTTTAGGAATTGTTTTTACTTTTTCTTTTGATATAATTTTTAAATATGTAAAACTTCTGATTTATTTAATTATTTTTCTGTTGTAAATAGGATCTGCTCATACATTATTTCTTCTAACTCAATATTTTTTCTATATATGTAGTCTAATAAGTTCTGTATGTTAATGTTATATCCTGTAAATTTACTAAATTCTCTTATTATTTGTAATAGGTTTTTCATAGATTCTTTTGGGTTTTCCAGATATATAATCATATCATCTTCAAGAAGAGATAGTTTTATTCTGTTTCTTCCTTTCCATTCTTATGCTGTCTAATCACATGGGTTAATGCCTACTATACAGTGTTCATAGTAGTGGAAGCAGTGAAAAATACAGTGAATAACAGTGGTGGCAGTGACTTTTTCTTGATTTTAGCAATTAAGTCTCCAGTGTTTCCTCAAAAGTAAGTGCTGGATGCTGGCTTTTGAGCTTATGTAGATGTGTGTGTATTTATGTTAAGGAAATATCCATTATTTCCTATTTTATTGTGGTTTTCAACTTTAATTGCTGTGAGCCGTTTATAGTTCTTAGTTTTCATTTTGAGGAATGAGGGTTTAGGACATTTTGCTTATGTGAATCTGAGCCAGGACATGAAGGGACATTAGGGCTCCTGAGAGGTAGCACTCAAAGAAGAATTATATTGCAGGTGCTTTTGAGGAGCTAGTTCCAATTTTCAGACTTGGGCTTGGAATCTTGGCTTTGCCTGGGTATACATTTTATTTTCATGATATCAAATTGGTTTTGGACAGAAATAAGGAAAAAATGAACTTTCATTTTTATGTCACATTTAATGGAACATTTAGCATGTGCTGCTGCATTTTTCAGAGGCTCAATGGATATTTCCTATGTGTTAGACCAGCAGTTTATTTTTTCCCTTTTATTTGTGCTTTTGAATACTCTTTAGTATTAAAATATTTAAAATGGCAGTGAACAATCACCTCTGCAGGATGACAGTGTCTGAGTCAGTAAACACAAGTGTAGTGGTCAGACTTTGTTGCTCATCAGCACTTTGAGCAGGGTGTTTATGTTTTTGACAACCTCTCTTCTGTAGAAGGAGCTCCAGTGCTCACATGTCCCAGTAAATGCAGGACTGAGCTTTGGGGCTGGCTGAACCTCACACTATACCTCTGACTTCTTGCTCTCAGAAAGCTGTACCCCACCAAATGCCATGTGGCATGACCCACTTCAGTCAACATTTTGTCCAAAAGTTATCGTCAAAACAGAATTATATTGAGGGGTGATGTCACCTTCATGGTGGAGTGAGTTATTCTTTGTCTCTCTGCTCTAGTTACAACCAGTAGGGCATCCATCGACCAACAAAGGGCTCCCTGCACAGCACACCAAAACGTTTGAGAGATCCATGCATCTATACTGAAGGGGGGTGGACTGGACCTGTGGGAGGCAGTGGAACTAGGGGAGCAGCCCTTTTCTGCTCCCCCAGTGATGATAACTCCAACACTGGCCCTCCCAGCAGCAAGGGCTACATCCAAAAAAAGGATACTCCCAGCAGTGGCGATGGCACTCTGACCTCAGGTTTCAAAAAGTGCACTAGCCCTGGAGACCAGAGGCTGCGGGAGCAGACATGGCACTCAGAGCTCGGCCCCTACCCCTCTGCTAGCAGTGGCGGGGGTCCTGTGCAAGCTGAGGCTTCAGGAGCCACAACAGTCCCGTGACCCAACCCCAGTGGCAGCACCCCTGACACCGGCCCTACCACCAGCAAGGGCTGAATACAAGACCTGAGGCCCCTGGCAGCAGCAGTGATGCCCATGAACCGAGCACCCCTGGCAGCAGTGCTGCCAGCACCCCCAGATAACCATGAAGCAGTAATGCAGGTGGTGCACATGGCATCAGCACCCAAGCTTGTGCAGATCCCATGGAGAGCCAGTGGTGGAATGTGAGATCCAGGCAACCCTTGAAGCAGCAGAGGGGCTTACAGCCTGGTGACCCCAGTGGCGACTCCTGTGACTGCAGCAACATCATAAGCAGCAAGGCACCAGCAACCTCAGAGGCACAAGGAGGGCACTGATGACACCTCTAGCAGAGGCAGTGGAGGGTGAAAAGCACAGGCTCTCAAATACAACCAGAAGCAGCTCAGAATCAAAATAACCAAAGTCTTACCCAAATGAGAAAGGTGTTTACTACCACAAATGCCTCACAGAGGAACAACTCATCAAGCACCATGAAGAACTACAGTAATATGGCAGAACAGAAAGAAAATGACCACTCTCCAAAACCAAACTTGAAATCACAGAACATTGCAATCTAGGTGACAGAGAATTCAAAATAGCTGTCATGAAGAAACTCAATGAGTTACAAGAAGACTCAGAAAGACAGTCCCATGAGCTCAGGAATAAAATTAATGAACAGAAGGAGTACTTCACTGAAGAGATTGAAGATTGAAACTCTAAAAAAAAAAAAAAAGCCAAACAGAAATTCTGGAGAAGAAGAACATAATTAACGAGATGAAAAATAAAGTAGAAAACACTTGAAACAGAGCAGACCATATGGAAGAGAGAATTAAAGAGCTTGAAGATAGAAATCTAGCAATGATTCAGGTGGAAGAGGAGAGAGAACTAAGATTTTAAAAAATGAAGAAATTCTATGAGAAATATCTGATTCAATTAGGAAAAGCAACATAAGGAAAGTGGGTATCCCAGAAGTTGAAGAGAGGGAGAAGGTAACAGAGAGCTTATCTAAAGAAATAATAACTGAGAACTTTCCAAACCTGGGGAAGGAACTGGATATAGAAATACGTGAAGTTAATAGAACTCCTAATTATCTCAATACAAAAAGACCTTCTCCAAGGTACACTATATTAAAACTATCAAAAGTCAATGACAAAGAAAGAATATTAAGGGTGGCCAGAGAGAAGAAAATAACTTATAAAGGAACTGCCATCAGGCTATCAGTGAATTTCTCAGCAGAAACTCTACAGGCCAGGAGATAATGGAATGATATATCTAAAATATTACAAGACAAAGCCTGTCAGCCAAGAACACTCTATCCAGCAAAGTTATCTTTTAGATATGAAGGAGAAATAAAGGCTTTCCCAGATAAACAAAGGCTAAGGGAGCTTACTGCCACTAGACCTGGATCATAAGAGTTGTTGAAAGGAGCTCTGCTACCTGAAACAAAGAGGCAAAGGTATACAAAGTTTGAGCAAGGTGATAAATAGACAGACAGAATCAGAAAATTGCACCTCTGTATCAGAATAGGTGAGTAAACACTTAACTGCAACATAAAGGCTAAAAGGAAAGAAAGTATCAAAAATAACTATAACCAATTCAATTTGGTAATAAACTCACAATACAAAAAAAGATAATTTGTGACAACAAAAACGTATAAAGGGAAGAAGAAAAGGATGGAACCTGAATAGACTAATCAAGTTAAGATGCTATCAACAGAAAATGGACTATCTCATCTGTGAGATCTTTTATGCAAACATTATGGTAACCACAAAACAAAAAATCAGAGCAGAGTCACAAAACATAAAAAAAGAGGAAACTGAGAAACACCACACAGAAAACCACCAAACTGAAATGGCAGTCAGAAATACAAGGAAAAAGAAACAATGGAAACAAGAACAATCAGAAAACAAAAGATAAAACGTCAGTATTGGGGGCCAGCCCAGTGGCATAGTGGTTAAGCGCGCGCACTCTGCTGCGGCAGCCCGGGGTTCCCAGGTTTGGATCCCCGGCATGCACTGACACACTGCTCTTCAAGCCATGCTGTGGTGGTGTCCCATAAAAAGTAGAGGAAGATGGGCACAGATGTTAGCTCAGGGCTAATCTTCCTCACATACACAAAAAATAAAATAAAATTTTAAAAAATGTCAGTATTAAGCCCTCGTATATCAATAACACTCCAAATGTAAATAGATTGAATCCGCCAATCAAAAGATCTGGAGTGACTGGCTGGATTAAAAAACAAGACCCAACAATATGCTGCCTCCAGGAGACCCATCTCAGCTCTAAAGACAAAATAGGCTCAGAGTGAAGGGATGGAAGTAGATACTCCAAGAAAATAGCAACCAAAAGAAAGTGGGTGTAGCAATATTTACAGCAGACAAAATAGACTTCAAACCAAAAAAGAAGACAAGAGACAAAGATGGACATTGTTTAATGATAAAAGGGGTATTCCACCAAGAAGACATAACACTTATTAATACACATGCACCTAACATAGGAGCACCAAAGTATACAAAGCAATTATTAACAAACCTAAATGGACAAATTGACAACAACAAAAATAGTAGGAAATTTTAACACCCCACTTACATCAATGGATAGATCATCCAGACAGAAAGTCAACAAGGAAACAGTGGCCTTAAATGAAACACTACACCAGACGGACTTAATAGATACATATAGAACATTCCATCCAAAACCAATGGAATACACATTATTCTCAAGTGCACATGGAACATTCTCAAAGATAAACCATATGTTAGGAAACAAAAGAAGCCTTAATAAATTTAAGAAGATTGAAATCATATCAAACATCTTTTCTGACCACAATGGCATAAAGCTAAAAATCAACTACAAGAAGAAAGCTGGAAAAGTCACAAATATGTGGAGACTAAACAACATGCCACTGAACAACTATTGGATCAATGAAGAAATCAAAGGAGAAATGAAAAATATACCTGGAGAAAAAAGAAAATGAAAACACAACATATAAAAACTTATGGGATGCAGCAAAAGTGGTACTAAGAGGGAAGTATACTTCCCTATATATGGCAATAGGATCCTACTTCCACAAACAAGAAAAATCTCAAATAAATAATCTAACACTATACCTTAAAGAATGAGAAAAAGAAGAACAAATGAAACCTGAAGTCAGTAGAAGAAAGGAAATAATAAAAATCAGAGAGGAAATAAATGAAATAGAGACTAAAATGACAACAGAAAGGATCAATGAAACTAAGAAACAATTCTTTTGAAAAGATAAACAAAATGGACAAACCCTTAGCTAGACTCATTAAGAAAAAATGAGAAGGCTCAAATAAATAAAATCAGAAATGAAAGAGAAGAAATTACAATGGATACCACAGAAACGTGAAGGATTATAAGAGAATACTATGAAAAACTATATGCCAACAAATTGGATAACCTAGAAGAAATGGATAAATTCCTAGAATCATACAACCTTCCAAAACTAAATCAAAAAGAAATAGAAAATCTGAATAGACCAATCACAAGTAAAAAGATTGAAACAATAATCAAAAACATCCCAAAAAACAAAAGTCCCAGACCATATAGTTTCTATGGTGAGTTCTACCAAACATTCAAAGAAGATTTAATAGCTATCCTTCTCAAACTCTTCCAAAAAATTGAAGAGGATGGCATGCTTCCTAACTCACTTTACAAGGCCAGCATTACCCTGATACCAAAACCAGACAAGGACAACATGAAAAAGTAAAACTACAGGCCAATATCGCTGATGAACATAGATGCAAAATATTAGAAAATCAAATACAACAATACATTAAAAGGCTCATACACCATGATCAATTGGGATTTATTCCAGGGATGCAGGGATGTTTCAACATCCACAAATCAATCAATGGTTAATGCCAAATTAACACAATGAAGAATAAAAATCACATGATCATCTCAATAGATGCAGAGAAAGCATTTGAAAAGATGCAACATCCACATATGATAAAAACTCTCAATAAAATGGGTATAGAAGGAAAGTACCTCAACATAATAAAGGCCACATATGACAAACCCACAGCCAACATCATACTCAACAGTGAAAAACTGAAAGCTATTCCTCTAAGAATAGGAACCAGACAAGGATGCCCACTCTCACCACTCTTATTCAACATAGTATTGGAAGTCCTAGCCAGAGCAATTAGGCAAGAAAAAGAAATAAAAAGTATCCAAATTGGAAAAGAAGAAGTAAAACTGTCACTATTTGCAGATGACATGATTCTATATGTGGAAAACTCTAAAGAATCCATCAAGAAACTATTAGAAAGGATTAACAATACAGTAAAGTTGCAGGGTATAAAATCAACATACAAAAATCAGTCACATTTCTATACACTAACAATGAACTAGCGGAGACAGAAATCAAGAATACAATCACAACAAAAAGAATAAAATACCTAGGAATAAATTAACCAAAGAAGCAAAAGACCTGTATACTGAAAACTATAAGACATTACTGAAAGAAATTGAAGACGACATAAAGAAATGAAAAGATATTCTGTGCTTATGGATTGGAAGAATGAACATAGTTAAAATGTCCATATTACAGTTCAGTGCAATTCCACTGAGAATTCTAATGACATTTTTCATGGAAATAGAACAAAGAGCCCTAAAATTTATACGGAACAACAAAAGACTCCGAATAGCCAAAGGAATCTTGAGAAAAAAGGACGAAGCTGAGATATCACTGTCCCAGATTTCAAAATATACTACAAAGCTATATTAATCAAAACAGCATAGTATTGGCAGAAAAACAGCCACACAGATCAATGGGACAGAATTGAGATCCCAGAAATAAACTCAAACATTTATGGACAGCTAATTTTTGACAAAGGAGCCAAGAGCATACAATGGAGAAAGGAAAGCATCTTCAAAGTGTTGGGAAATCTCAACAGCCAAATGCAAAAGAATGAAAGTAGACCATCATCTTACACCATACACAAAAGTTAACTCAAAATGGATTAAAGATTTACATGTAAGACCTGAAACCATAAAACTCCTAGAAGAAAACATAGGCAGTATGCACTCTGACATCTACCTTAGCAGTATCTTTTTGAATATTGTCTCCTCAGGCAAGGGAAACAAAAGAAAAAATAAACAAATGGGACTACATCAAACTAAAAAGCTTCTGCACAGCAAAGGAAACCATCAACAAAACAAAAAGACAACCTACTAACTGGGAAAAGATATTTCCAATTCATATATCCAATAAGGGGTTAATATCAGAAATATATAAAGAACTCATACATCTCAACAACAAAAAAACAAACAACTAGATCAAAAAATGGGCAGAGGATATGAATAGACATTTTCCCAAAGAAGATATACAGATGGCCAACAGGCACATGAGAAGATGTTCAACATCACTAATTATTATGGAAATGCAAATCAAAACTACGAGATATCACCTCACACCTGTCAGAGTGGTTATAATTAGCAAGAGAAAAAATAACAAATGTTGGAGCGGAAGTGGAGAAAAAGCAACCCTCATACACTGCTGGTAGGAATGTAAATTGGTGCAGCCACTATGGATAACAGTATGGAGATTCCTCAAAAAGTTAAAAATAGAAATACCATGTGATCCAGTTATTCCGCTTCTGGATATTTATCCAAAGAACATGAAAACACTAATTGGAAAAGATATATGCACCCCTATGTTCATTGCAGCTTTATTCACAATAGCCAAGATGTGGAAGCAACCTAAGTGCCCAAAATGGATGAATGGATAAAGAAGATGTGGTATATACATACAATGGAATACTACTCAGCCATAAAAAAGATGAAATTGTGCCATTTGTGACAAAATGGATGGACCTGAGGTTATTATGCTAAGCAAAATAAGTCATATGGAGAAAGCCAATTACTATATGACTTCACTCATATGTGGGAGTGAAACAAGAAAACACAAAGATACCGAGAACATATTGTGTTTACCAGAGGGGATGGGGGCGGGAGGAGGGCGAAAGAGGTAAAAGGTACATATGTATGGTCATGGATGGCAACTATACTTTTGGTGGTGAACATGATGCAGTGTATATAGAAGTTGAAATATAATGATGTACACCTGAAATTTATATGTTATAAACCAATGTGACCTCAATAAAAAAAGTATAGGTGCTGCCCAGAGTTGAATCTTGAGACCACTGCCATTTGAAAACAATGCTGCACCAGGGTTTTTCAAATTGCTGAGGTTGTCAGATTAGTTTAGTGTGTCACTACTGGCATTAAAAAAAATGATATAATACAAAGTGCAGATTGTTTCATGAATCTTTTATTCAATTGTAAATAATACAATGCCTATACTGAGTCACATTGCAAAATGTATTTCTTATGTGAGTTGTGGTCAAAACATTTGAAAGATGTTTTTCAAAATTAGTGGTCTTCAAAATTTTGTTTGCATAAGTTTATCATTGTACGTTTAATTAGCTACAGGGATTTCAGGTAGATTGTAAACATTAACATTGTTAAATAAAACTAAAAAAAAAAATTGTATTAAAGGGAACCCCTGTGCACTATTTGTTGGAATGTAACTTGGTATAGCCACTGTGGAAAACAGTATAGATGTTCCTCAAAAAGTTAAAAATAGAAATACCATATGATCAGCAATCCCACTTCTGGGTGTGTATCCAAAGGAAATAAAATCAGTATCTTGAAGAGATATCTGCACCCCTGTGTTTGTTGCGGCATTATTCACAGTAGCCAAGATATGGAAATAATCTAAGTGTCCATTGACAGATGGATGGATAAAGACAATATGGTACATACATACAATGGAATATTAATCAGCCATAAAAAAGAAGGAAATCTTGCCATTTGCGACAACATGGATGAAGCAGAAGGACATTATGCTAAGTGAAATGAGCCAGACACAGAAAGACAAATATTGCATGATCTTCCTTATATGTGGAATCTAAAAAAGAAGTCAAACTCATAGTAACAGAGAGTAGAATGACGGTTACGAGGGGCTGAGGGGTGGGGGAAAGGGGAGATGTTGGTCAGAGGGTACAAACTTTCAGTTATAAGATGAATAAATTCTGGAGACCTAATGCACAGCATGATGACTATAGTTTATAATAATATATTGTACACTTAAAATATGCTAAAAAATAGTAAGTAAAAAAAGTGATGAACAAAAACCAGAATTATATTCAGTTGTAACAAAAATAAATTTTACTTGTGGGTCAAATTTGATAACACTCATGTGGAGGGCTTTGAGAGAAAAGACCCACATGCAAAACCCTTGTCAAGCATGACAGAGGATACAGTCGTGATTATAACACAGCCATCAACAACCGTAAAATGTAGCAAAAGACTCTAACCGGATGCCCAATGAGATCAGGATGGAGGGAGCATTTCTTGGTGAACATTTGAACTGGATCTCAGAGTATCAGTCAGGAAGCACTGTTCCTTGGGGTTCCCAGAAACTAAATAGAACCGTCTACATCATATTTATGAATTATTCATGCCGATAAACAATGCAGGCCTGTACACTCTGTTCATAAACATTAGATTTGCAGCCACACCCTACTCCCACAGTGACTGTAATTTTAGACAGTCCCAAAGGGACCAAAATCCATGAAGGACTGAGTTTCCCTGTGCCCTGTGAACTCAACTGGATGCTCAGAGCCACAGATGCTGGAATGACGAGGTTGACCAGTTCACCCAGACTGTATCCATAGGTCTCACTTCCTTACAGGAAGGCAGAGGGATCCATTTAAGAACATTCTTGGTGGGACTGAAGGGAAGAATCAAAACCTCCCCCCTCGAATAACCTCAGGCACAAACTGACTCTTTGAACTGAAGGAGCAGCCTCCTCTGTGGTCTGTGTGTCTGTGTCTGTGTCCCCAGCTTGATTCTGAGCTCTGTGGGGCTGTATCTGTGGTGGATTCACTTCTGCACCTCCCTCCCATCCCACTACGGGTTCAGCCCAGCACTCATCTGAGCAAAGTGGGTGCTTAGCCACTGCCTGTTAGATGCAGAGGGAAGGAATAAATAATGATAGCTAGCACACATAGTATTATTCTTTGCCAAGCACTTTATAATAATCCTAAAAATTAGTTGCTATTATTATCAGGCTTATTTTGCAGATGGGGGAACTGAAGCACAGAGAGGTTAAGTAACTTGCCCAAGGTCACACAGCCAAGGTCACACTTATGAGCGGCAGAGCCAGGATTGGAAGTGCATGGTCTGATTCAATTAGCCGTGTTCTTAACCACGTCACTCCCCCAATCTCTGCATATTATGGGTTGGGAAGAGTGATGGAGCCGATGGAGCACTTGAGGGCCGAACAAAGGCAGCATCACTTTTGTAGTGATGGAACTGATGGAGCACTTGAGGGCAGAACCAAGGTAGCATCACTTTTGGGGTTGCCCAGAGTGCCTCACACTGGGTGGCCGGTGCTCAAGGAACATTTTAGATGCGGAAGGAAGTGGGTGGGTCATTTTCTGAAATGAAAAACTGAAGAGGACACTCATGTGGGTCCAGGAATTAGCCCAAAGCTCTAACTTCAAGACTTGAGCTCAAAAACCACTTCCTGGCTGACCTTTCAGATAATGACAACAAAAGCAACTGGCAAATAGACTTAGAGGAGAAATCTGGAAATTAATTGCCTTTAAGAGTCTCATCAGGAAATGAGGTAACCAGTTAATTTGGGGACAAAGAGTTATTTTCAGTAGGCATTTACGGTGGGTCCCACGGTACATAAAGCCACTGGGGACTTGGGAGGTTCATGCACTATGGGTGCTGACTTGGAGAAGCTCCTAGTGAAATGGGGAGATGCAGGTCCATCTTCTATCCAGATGCCAACTTAGGGTGCCTCATTAGTTGCCCATGGACTGTCAGTCTCAGGTTGGGAGGGCAGCCTGGCTTCCCCCCTGGTGTGTCAGGCCAGCCACGACCTGGAGAGGAGCATCCTGGTGAGATGGCTTTTGGCTGGAGGAGCCAACTCCCTTTTTGGCTGAGGGCCAAGCCCCTCGCTTTGTGTTTCTCTGGCACACCGTGAGTGCCGCAGTGAGGGGCACCAGAGGCCAGCTGAGCACAGAAGCCATTGTTCCTTAGGGGGAGCTGCCACCTCCCGTGCCATGCTCCTGTTGAGCTATGAGCAGGTTCCAAGTAATTAAGTGGATTGGGTTCTGAAGCCATTGTGACCATTGGCTTGGACATTCTTGCTGAGAGCTCCTGGCAGGTCCCATCCCTGTCTTGGCAGCCAGATCGCATTGGGGGTGCCCCTGCCCTGGTGTCCACTCTGCCTGGAGGGGACTGACGAGGGAGGAGACTCAACATATTTGGAAGTTCTTGTATATGGGCAGCTAATTACTCTTTTGAAATCTGTGTTTGCCTCCAATCACAGCTTTCCTGGTGCTGGGACTGTCATGGCAACTAAAAGCATATCTGAAAATAAAATGTCACTTTCTTTTGCATTTCTACTGTAATGACGCAGGAAACTTGTTTTTCCTTTTTAACTTAACATGATAATCAGAGATGACTGAAGCAGTAGAGGTGTATGTGCAGCACGTGTGGATAAGCGGGGGCTGTAGTGTGTGTGAACATGAGGGAGGTGTGTGTTTGTGTGTCTGAAGACAAGTGCTGTTGCAAGGATGTGTTATACCTGTGTGGTTTGGTGAGACAAGGCTTCTGGCTTTGGGAAGCTTTCTGTCTATAAGGTGGCCCTGTGGTCCCAACCTTTGGGAGATTCCAGCCCAATCACAGGAGATAGAGCCCTTCTTCTGAGGCAGGGCCCAACTCCATGCCACAACCCTCAGAGAACCAGAGATCTTACAGATCAGGAGCACCCAGACACCATCTGGCCCAGCCCTGACCTTGACCTTCTGGTCAAGGTGGAGGTTACAAAGCACACAGCCAGTTTGCATCTGTCATTCATTCATTTGAGTAACTGACATGCATTATGCATAGGGCTGAGCCTGTCTCGTTTGACCTGTGATGGGGCTGACATGCAGTGCCCACCATGTGTACAGATTTACAACCATAATTTACAACAATAACATTCGCACACACCTCTTCATGCCTTCACGCTTCCTAAAGTCGTTTTCTGAGCCTCGTCTCTTATGGGCTGGCTTCCAAAGAAGAACGCTTCCTAGGCACGGAAATGTACCTCTCATCAGAATCAAGAGGCTGCAGGTAGATCAGGGAGCCTATTTCCAGGATGTGATGTGCAGAGGCTGAGCTGTGAGGCATGGAGACGCCTCTGCCGGTCGCTGGGAGAGGCTGCCGCCTGGGGCAGTGTGCAGACATCCACGCTGGCCAGCTTCCCCAGGCAAGGACTCCGTCCACGGTGACCAGGGCTCGTACGTTTCATCACTGAGATTCTTCCAGTTAAACTCTCTCTAGTTAAATCTCACATCTCTTTAGATTCTTTTTATTATTTTTAACTTCAATATGGAACCAAAGAGAACCAATATTGATTAAATGTTAGTTCAATAAGTGCTTATTGAACCCGATTATTTTAAAGTTGTCCCTGCCTGGGCCCAGATGACACAACGTGCATCTGAATCACTCCTGGCCTGAAGCTTGTCTCAATGCAGGGTTACAAGGAGAGAGAGACAGAGACTCTGGATGACATCAACAGAACTAGGCACAGACGAGGGGTGCCCTAACCTGGGCGGGTTAACCCGAGCTGAGTCGTACAGGACAAGTAGGGGTTAACCAGATGTCGGGCAGAAGGAGAGAGAAGGTCACATCAAGTGAACCCAGAGGCTCTGTACATATGGGAAACAAGTCTGGACTGGACCTAGCAAAGGGACACCAGTCTTGGATGCTCTTAGCTGTGTCTAAGGGAATTAGGGACGACATTGCCCTGGAATCATGAGCGGCATCACAAGCTTAGAAGGTTTTCAAGAGTCCCCTCCATAAGGCGGTGATTTCTCACTCTGCCCCCCACTTTGTTTCTGTGGATCTGTTAATGTCAACGGCAAGGAAACAAATTATGCTGGCAAGGTGCTGGGCTTTCTTGTAAGTTTCAATCACGTTGGCTGCTATAGCTCTCGCCACATAGCTTACTCTACAGCAAAGCCCACGGGAGGGGAATGGAAAAGTACCTGTAAACATTAAGGTTGGTTCCACAGGCACATTATTGGTTTGTTGTATAATACCCTCTGGTGACATTGAGGCCTTATTAATAACTAAACATCTGTCACAACTGTAATTATATTTCTTGTGCCAGGATTGTGTTTCTGCCATTGTCCTGTTTAAACACAGAAGGGAGGGTTTGAATTATTTAGGCAACTGACTTGGGGTAAATAATCAACCAGTGCTGTTCAGGCAGTAAGTTTCTGTCAACTCCTTGCAGAGTCTCAGTGTCTCCGCTGACGTTCCCTTGATGTGCTCACAAATCTCTCTGAGAACATCGCCCTGGACCCCCGATGCGGCTGCCCGAGCAACCCGGAGAGGGGAAGCCTGAGAATGAGGAAAAGGGGGGCAGAGGAGCCCCTGGAGGGGGAGAGGAGCCGCCGAGGAGCCAGGCCCCCAACTTCCCCACTTGGCAAGTCTTCTCCCCCCAAATCCCCTGGAGAAACGAGCTTTCTCAGTGTTTGCTCAGGACTTGATTGTTTTCAGCCCTCAGGTAGGGGGTGGTGCGGGGGATGGGAGCCTTTGCTGCTGAGCGTCCGGGGGGAGAGGAGACCCTATGGACAGGACACCTGGGAGGGGTCCCGAGAGGATGCATGTCCTTTTACTGTATGTCTTGAGCCTGACAGGTTTCCATTGATTATATCTGAGATGTGTGGACGGGAGGAGGGGATGGATTTGAAAGCTGACTCTATCAGGAACTGATGAAGTGTGTGTGTCGGGGGGTGCTTGTCGTTAGGAAAAACAGCAACAGATATCACTTACAGAGTTCGTACTATGTGGCAGCGTGGAAGCGGGAGCTTTGCACAGATCATTTCAATTAATCCTCACAATAACCCCACACGGATGTTATTAACCCAATTTTTATAGTAGAAAAGTAAGACAGACATTAAACAACTTGCTTCAGATCCCACAGGCAAAGGTAAACCCAGGACTCCTACCCACATCTCTCTGAATCCCAAACTTACATTCTAACCACTGGGATACCCTGCCTTCACTGCTTGTAGGTGAGGCGGTCAGTTCAGGGCAAGGTTTTATGGGTTCCAAGCCACAGGCTCGCCTGGGTTTGATCCTACTCTCTTCCTTTTCCTTGGAGACATTCGTAGCTGTAAAAACTCAAGAGGAATTTCAGCTCTGGGGGGTTTGTATGGAAGGAAATTTTGATCTGTGTGATGCTAGCATTGAGGAGTTGGTCCGTGGTGAGTCCTATAAATGAGTATGTTCTGAAATGTTCTCCCTAAGGCTGTGCGGAGTGGGATCTCCTGCTGTCTCTGCCACCAGCTCCCAGGGGTGGTCGAAAGTGTTTATGGTGGGGGCCGTGAGTTTAGAGTTAGCCTTACAGGGGGAAAAAGGAAATAGAAATATTTCTGATGACTATAGCTCCTGATTTTCAGCAGTTTCTCCCAGGAGCTAGGGGCTGGACTACAGGGCCCAGCACGGGATGCTCTAAGACCCTATCCAGAAACTTCTCCAACACTACTCATTGTTTGGGAAATCAAAGGTGGTAGCTGACGAGACCCCTGGCCAAGGGCATGCTGACCTGCAGGGTGAGCTTCTCTCATCAACTCTGAGGAAAGGTCTAGAAGAGGGCAACGTGAAGGTGGAGGTGACGTATGCTGAAGGGCAGGCTCAGAACGAGGGTCTGCTCAGGGAGGTTTGCCAATGGTCAGAGGACAACCTGGGCTGGGCCTCCCCACCCCAGCTCACCGCTTTCAGGAGAGGAGCCCCAGCAGGAAGTTCAGTCCAGGGGTTGGGATAAGCGATAGAGTCCTGGGCACTTGCCCTGGGAGAGGGAGTGCTTGTTAAGGGAAGGAAGGAAGGACTAGGGTAGAGAATGTTTCTGCATGTCCTATGGGGGCTGTGGCAAATGACAACTGTGGCTGATGCTACAGAGGAAAGGATGGTTGTCTACCTTATTGGATATGAAGGTATCACACAGCAATCAGACAAAGAAGTCTGATGGAGGCAGAAAGACCCTTTTTGCTCAACATACTCCCACATTAAAAAGTATTCCCCTGTTTGTTCCTGTGACTTTGGGATTTAGAATTTTGGGGCCAGAGCTGTGATGGGCATGAATTAGGCAGTCTACTTTCACCTATCTCTGGGGGCAGCAATAGCCCAAGTGGAATGAATCCCCTTCTCCCAAGCCATCAGCTTCTCATTGGGGGTGAGCAACAATTCTTTTTGGACCCCAGGCTGAGGCTCTGGCTTGTTCTCATCACCCGTTCACAAACCCTCACACACAACACATAACATTTTTGCTTACTCCTTCCTTGAGGACATACCCACCATTTCTCAAAGATTTCTTTGTGCAATGGGCAGAGAGAGGCACCTAAAAAGAAGAGATGAGATGGGACCATAGGAGAGAGTTCTATTGTCACAATCTCAGCACCAGAGATTGGACACGGAGGGGAAGGGAACACAGCCCACCTGGAACATGTTCTCACATCGCTTTCCAGCAGCGAGGTCTCTCCGAGTACATTGCCTCCCTGACCGTCAGCACCTTGGCTGGGAACCTCCTTCAGGTAAAGCACAGCCTGGGTATTGGGACTAGCCTACAGAGCATCAGGGGCCTCCTCAGACCCCACAGCACTCTGGGCAGTGGCCAGGTGGTTATAATTGGTGTGGGCAGGGTAGGCAAAATTATAAGTTAGGGAGGAGTCTCCTTGACATGTCCCGTCTTCTGGCCCCAGATCACTTTCACACCTCCTGGTACCATTTTGGTTGCAAGTAACAGAAGTCCAGTAGAGCTTTCCTAAGTAAAAAGAGAAGCATGTTAGGAAGACTTCAGGCTGGGGTCAGGGGGAAGTATCTCATAGAATCCAAGGCCTCAGGGGTGGCTGGAATGAGAGCATAGAGAAATATAGAAAACCCAAGAAAGCTGCTTTCTCTCTGCCTGTCTACATCTCTCTGGTTTCTCTGTCCATACGAAAATTATCTCTATCAAGTAGCTGCCAATCTAGCAGCCAGCCACAACTGGGAATTGGTATGATCTTGATTCCAAATTCCCCAGGAACAGGTTCACTGCTGCCCACTCCTGATTAAATCAACAATGTCCAGGGGAGGAGGGTCAGAGGGTATGAACATGGCTGCTTCTCCTACAAACACATGGATGAAAGAGGACACAAGGCAGTTACCAGAGAAGCAGGGCACCTCCTCACCCTGGGTTTTGTATCCCATTTTTTAAGTTGGTTTGTTACTGGACACAATGGTTTTGTATCCCATTTTTGAAGTTGGTTTCTTACTGAACACAAACACAGGTTCATTTGCCCACCATACAGTAGGGCCAATAACTGAAATGTCAGGCTTGTGGCAAGGAAAGAGGTTTACTATTATCGAAAGGCAGCCAGAGGAGGAGATGGGAGTTAGAACTCAGATCCACTTCCCCAAAGGGTAAAAGGTAGGGATTTTTATCTGGGGTTTTAGGTAGGGGAGGAGGAGCATGTGGCCTTGCTGGTTGGCGCCTTCCCATCAGCCTGCGTTTGGGCTTGAAAACCGAATCTTGACGTCTGGACCTTGAATATCTGAGAAAGACAGATATTCATATACTCATATACTAAGGAGGCACAGAAAGACCTGGTTAGTTTTGAACAACAGTTGATTATGTTGAATACGCACAGCTGCAGTTAGCAAAGCTTATCTTAAAGTTTTTGCTCTAGGGAACACTTTTTAACTCCTTAGTTCTCCGTTTCAGGTTGGCTATCTATTAGGTGCTGGTGAGGTGCTTGCAATTAATGCTCTAAGTCGGAGCCTTTTAAAGAAGGTGGTCCCCACGAGACCCAGAGGAGTGTATTATCATTGGTGGAACAAAAGAAGTGGGAGAGACAAAGTTTGCTAGGGGCACTGCAGTGGAATTTGGAGAGAGACCTTACGCAGAGGGCAGGGACTGGAGAGGTAGGACCCACTTCCAGCCTTCCTCCCAGCCTGTTCTCTTCCTGTTTGTCAGCCTGGAGGACTGCAGAATTCCCCAGACTGTCTATTCCTGTGTCTTTGCCAATGTGTGGCCAGGCTTTCTCTTGATGTATCTGGAGGAGATAACCTGTAGACAGAGACTTCCTTCTCTTCTACTTCTTTCCCTCAAGAGTCTTGCAAGGGCACACAGCAATGAAGACCTGACTTGTCTCTAGCCTGCCAAGGTGCTGACTCCTCAGTCTGGAGGGCTGAAAGGATGCTCTTACCCTTTTGTCCAGACTATGGGATCTGGGGCTCTTTGGGCCAGGTCCGGAGCTGACTCATGGACGGTCAGTAGGCTCAAGAGGCCAGCTAGAAGAAAGTCCCCAGGGAATAGAGAGATGCCTAGGTGGCTTCAACAAAATACAGCTAAGTAAACAACCCTACTACTATGGTGCTGCTCCAACCCAATCTGAAAGGAAGCTTTTCTAATATGGGGAGAAATGGATGTGCACTATTGATATATGAGATAAAAATAGCCCATGTTCCAAACAAAGTGTTTTTTAGTATTTTGAAATGAAAACGTGTAGACAAAGCAAGGATTTAGAATGCATGACTCATTAAATTGCTGACTCTAAAAGCAATGGAAATTCAAAGGGAATTTTTCTCTCCCTATTTCTCCCTCCCACCCCTGTTCTGAATAGCTTATAAAGAGTCTCTACATAAACAAGACCCATAAACTCCTCCATGATTTAAGGTCCTGCACAGAAAGAGGCAGAAGGAACCCAACATTTATTGCCTGGTTACTAAGCTGGCCTCTCTAGCTAGACTGGAATCATTGACCAGAGTCCCATGGCCTGCCCATCCTCATTTCTCCTCCTCATGTCTCACTGCCCTGTCCTTAACAGGTGTCCAGGGAATTCCATAGCCCCACTTTGGCCACTCTCCTCCCTCCCCCCAGTGCTCAGCTCTGCTGGACCTCAGCAGCACTCAACCATCAACCCTAAGAAGGGTGTTTCATCACCGAGCATTAGCTTTAGGGGAATTTCTTAGGGGAGAGTGCACACCATATGGTACTGTAGTGGGATGCAGCAGTGGGCATCTCCATCAACTCGTTGGGTGGTCTCAGGCTCATTCTTGGGGTTGAATGGAAGGGTTGGGCCTCATCACTGGTGTTCAGTTTTTTTTACTCACAAAAACCTTTCTAAAATAAGTCTTATGGGGAATCCCAGTTCTTAAAACAGAAAAGAGAGGACCCATTCTGGTTGGAGCAAGGTGTGTGTGTGTATTTGGGAAGACGGAGAGGTCCTCCAGGACCCCTGAGAGGAACAGCAAGATGCTTCACTTGAAGGAGCTGTTGGAAGACCTTCACATCATGGTTCCTTAAGAGCTGTGTAAAAATCTCACCTCCGATCTCTCCTTGTTGCTGTCACCTGCTTTCCTTCTGATCATCCCCCACAGTCCTTGAATCCTTAGCAGCTTGTTCAGTCTTATGTCTGCCCTGAGTCCTGATGTCATAAGAGGAAGATAAAATGACCGTGTGGATGATAAGGCAACATTTTCATCTCACGTTGCCTCAACTTCAACTCTGGTGACTCCTTCCTTATGACTTTCACTCCCATGGCCTCAACTGTGACCTTGTCATCCTCTAGAACTCCCCACCTCTGAGAGCTCACACTGCAATACTCCTCTCTTTGACAGCTTCCTCTGCAGCTGTTTACCATTGCTAGTCCTATTTCAGGATGTGGAACACTCCGAGAGAAAATCCTACACGGCTATGGGACATGGATAGGTGGCGCTACATACTCATAACTTTCAACCCCAAAGGATCCTGAGTGTGGCTCAGTGGTTCTTCTAGTGGTCAGGTCTCCTCCACATTCTCCATCATGACTGTTTCAACCTCTACCCATTCTTCTAAGAATGATGTCTCTTCCTCATTCTCAATAAAACAAAGATCCCAGGAAGAAACTTCTTCAACTTTCTGCCCACTCCTCTATCACACTTTCTTCCTTCATGTTCCTCTCCCTGCCCATCATAGTGGAGGAGGGGTCCCACTACCAATCCAAGGACCACCTGTCACATGTGCTGAGACATCTATTCACTGACACCCTCTCTTCAGGGACCTTATTCCATCAACTGTACCTTCTCTGTTCTTCTTCAGCCTCTTTCTTCTTCCCCTAAGCATAAACATTTGTTCTGATGTCACTCATCTTTAAAACAAAAAAAGCTGATATGGTATAATTTTCTTCAAACTTCTTGAAAAATTTGCCTACGCTTGTTCTTTTTCTCTGCCTTTTATTTACTTCTCCCTCCTCACTGCAATCTGGCTTCTGCCCCCCTCAGTCCATTGGTCATGTTCTGGCTGGAACAACGGACAATGTTAAAGCAGAGGAAGCAATGCCAAGGAGGGGGTCAGTTCAAAATTTAGTTCATCATCAAAATTTATCTGGAGAGTTTACAAAATCTATATATGTTGGTCAGCTCTCCCTACTAAATCAGAAGCTTTTCAATTAGGACCTGAAACTCTGCTGCCCCTAATTCCCGTCTCCCTGGGACCTTCACTGACAGCCCTGCCAGGTCCCCAGAAATCCGAGTTGAGAGGGTGTCTGCTAACACAATGCCACATCAACAGTGTGCTTTGCTCAGTCTTGTTACATTGCCCAGATCTTTTCCCTTTCCCTTTCCCTAGCATTCCAGCCATCCCATTGGAATTTCGAATGATCTTAGCTAAGAAACTTTTAGTCACTCTTTCACACTCTTGGAAATTGTCTGACCCTATCTCTTGGAAATCTTCCATTCACCAGGACCTATTTACTTCCTTTGTGATTCTTCTAATGCAACGTGTTACAAAGCGATGATCCTCAGAACATTAATGTAAAGAAATATGCTTCTGGAAGTGCTTCATGGTCAGTAAAATTCAGATAATGCCCCAGAATATAACTACTTCTTGGAGAATATCAATGCATGTTAAAATCTTAGAGATGCCCTTCAGCAAGGAAAATGGTTTATTTTGTTTAACTCAGCTTTTCCAAACACAGTTGGGTGTGAGTGAATATGTGTGTGTGTGTGTGTGTGTAAAAGCCTAGAAACCACATACTAAGTGTTTATTTCCTCTTCCTAGGACACACCTAGTTCTCAGATCAATGCAAATGACAAGTAACTGACCTCTTCTGGGCCCAATGAATTGTTACACCCATATTCATTCAAATACCATTAATTGGTGTGCCAGGCTCTGTGCTGAGTGTTGGGGATAAAGAGAGGAATCATCTCTTTCCTTGTGAAATTCCTAGGCTCATGGGGAAGATGGACTAGTACTTATCACAGAGTTTACATGTTAGGATAAAATCATGCACAGGGGGTGCCTAGGAGCATGTCAGGGGACACACACACACCCACACACACACAGAGGCAGCCCTACAGCTCCATGGTACACCGTTCACTTACAAAACAAGAATACAATGTAAATGCGCCCCTTGAAGTTGTGCAATATACATAGAATAAGTAAACATATATCCATCCAAATAGGCATGGTTTGTTGTTATTAATGTGATCACATTGCTCCGCAAGGTTTTTTTCGTTCAACAATTTATTACAGCATCCTTTTCTGTTGTACTATGATTTATGTAACCTGTCCCCTATTGATGGCTGTTCAGGTTGCTCTGTTTTTCTTTCACAAGCAGGGCTGCAATGAGCATCCTTGTATATTTATCCGTATGAACTGGTGCAAGCATATCTAATTATAAATTTTCTAGAAGTGAAATTTCTGGGTCAGAAAGTACACACCCTTTTTCTTTTGCTAGATTTGCCAAATTACTCTCCAGAATTATTGTAACAATTTACCTAAGGGAAGGGTTTCTGAGGACAGGGGACAGTGGAGTGGAGGGGAAGGAGACAACAGAGGAGAAGCACTTGAAGGTGATAATTAATGGAGTAATGTCCCCTAGGAAGTGAGGGGGCATAGGATCAAGAACACAGTCTCTATGAAGAAAAAATTCTATATGCACAGCAAAAGTGTAAATTCTAGACTGCATGGAAAAATATTACAAATGATCTCAGCTCAGAAATTTTGATTGCTCTTTCACTCCCTTGGAGATTCTCTGACCCAATCTCTTGGAAATCCTCTTTTCATCCAGGATCCTTTTACTTCCTGTGTGATTCTTCTAATAAAACATGCCCCAAGTTGAGGATTAACATCGATATTAATAAGTATTCCTCTAAAAGCGCTCCCTAGTCGGTAACCCAACTGGCCCCCAGGAACCTGATTTCTTTGGAAGGGCTTTGGGCATCAAGATTCCATATGCCTGTCCTTCTGGCACTTGCATGGGGGATGCAGTGATGGGCCAGAGCACATCTGACATCATAGGATAAACAGGGCACACGGTCATGCCATGTCCATTTCACCTCATGGCAGGGAATCTAAGACAGTTTAATAGGAAAATAAAGCTTGATATGTTATGGTGTGGAATGCTAGTTTTTAAGACAAAAATGTTGGACTTCGAAAGTGGTTTCTTGCTTACAGGGGGCTGTTCGGGGCTATGACCCCATAATTCTCTATCATAAGAAGCCCTTTTACGGAAAAATTTAGAATCATTGGGACAGCCCATATTCATCTAGCACATTCCTGGTGTTTGTATCAAAGTTTAATTTGAGCATTTTGCTCCTATTGAGAAAGTGGGGGAGGGGAGGGGAGAGACAGTGGAGTCTATGCTTTAATAGACTTGCTGTTAGCAGAAGATGGTATAAAACAGCACTTTACCTCAGGTTCAAGTCAGTCCTGCCCATCGCAGAGTCCAAAGGGAACTGGAGAGGCATAGCGGCCCCTCAGGCCTGCCTCACCAGGTCCACCCCACCCCAGTCTCTCCCACTGGAGCCGTGTCCAGCTCTCTGCCCATGGTCCACATGTGGCCATCGCAGGAGCCTCTTCCTCCTGGACCTCTTGTCTCTGCTTAGTCCAGCTACTATTGCTTTGTAATAAACCACCCAAAACTTAACGGCATAAACCAACAAACACTTATGCTCATGGAGCCTCTGGGTCAGGAATTCAGTGGCGATGGCTTATCTCTGCTCCACAATGTCTGGTGCCTCTGTTGGAAAGACTTAGAAGGCTGGGGGCTGGAATCATTTGATCACTTAAAAATTTGGTGCCTGGGCTGGGATGGCTGAAGGACCAACTCAGCCGGGAGCATCTACATATGACTTATCCATGTGGCTGGTGCTTCTCACAGTATGGCATCTGGGTTCTGAGATGAGCATCCAGGGATGAGCCTTCCGGGAGGACCAGCTGGGATCTGGTTGGCTTTTTATGACTTTGCCTTGTAAGCATCACTTCTAGCATATTTTAGTGGTCAAAACAGTCCGAGTCCTCTTAGATTCATTGGGTGGGAGCATAGACAACACATATCAGTAGGAGGAAGGTTCAAAGAATTTGGGGACCAGATTATAAAACTACCACCCTTTCCTTCGTGGATTCTGGATCCTTCCACCCCCTGCTCCCGGTGATGTTCCTATTTCAGCATCTTCTGGTTTCCTGCTGAGTGACCTGGAAGAATAGTATGTTGGGGGGAGTCAAGATAACGGGCCTTCCCAGTGATCTGAGAATCCTATGGATAACTCTTGGAACAATATTTTGTTAGAAAAGTGTTTGTCTCTTTAAGTTGTCCTGATCTGGTGTGTGCCAGAGTCCAGGAGGAGGAAGGATAGGGAGGAAAAACCTACGCTGGTACATATAGGAACTTTAGCCATATGGGCAGAGACAGCAACCAGGACAGGTTTTCAGGAAAAGTGATAAGAAGGCACGTTCCAGGAGAGACAGTGGCCAGGCCGTGGCATATCATTATGCAGTGATACACTCCACAACTCTAGGGGGTGCTTAGAGAGTGTAATTTATCGGGCCCTGGTCACACAGGTCTTTGATGGGACTTATTTAAGAAAAAGCAGTAACTGGTTCCACTGTGCTGCTCTTAGTCAAATATCTGCCGCATACCCCTTCCAGGGTCATCTTCTCACATTACATTTGGGGAAACATGTGGGCCTCAAGTCTGGCCCTAGTCCGTTCACCAGACAGCTGATTCTTGTTACCTGCTCCCATCTATGGGCTTAGCACTATCTCAGCCCTCTGCAGCCTCACTTCCGGTTCATCTCTGGGATGCTGGGACCACCATCTTCTCTCAATAGCTACCAAGTCACCAGCCTCTAGGGGGCTGGTGCTGGAGGGAGGGAGCGATTTCCATTGCTGCACCCTGTCTCATTTCCCCACGGCTCCACTAACACACAACAAATGGATATAAATCACAGATTTTACTGAAGACTTGGGAATAACCATGGAATTTCAACGTAGAAAAAATTATAATATGCAAAGAAATCTTCCTAGAGTCAGAAAAAGTAAAAATATTTTTAAGGGGACTTTGCATGCACAGATCCTTTTGGCAGTTTGGTGAAGGCTATGAATTAGGTGTTTAAATGCATGAACTAGAATTATTGAGGTAGCAACAAAGAAAACCAATTATATTCAAGTACAGTATCAAAATATTAAACAAAACAAATGTGCGATATAATAATACATGTGTTTCTTTGTTGACGCATTAAATAATAAGATCTAGCAGTGGGTGTAATAACTATCATAATTTTGAAGTACTGTGGTGGTAAGTGTAAACAACGTGGTGAAATAATTGTGACAACTGTAACCTGATAGGAAAATATTAGTGGCAAAGTCACAGTACTGCTAATTCCACTGCACATTGTGGCTTGCGTTCATTATTGCAGAAAATGCGAGATTCCATTTAGAGGTTAATGAAAATAAAGGTATATTCTTTCCACCCAAATTCATGGACCGCTGGAATTCTATCCTCTGGTCCCCAAGGGTGAGAGCCCCTCAGGACCCCTGTCTGGTGCATTTCTTAGCCGTGTTTCCTGGCCTCAGGGGGAGCCCTGCCATCTCATTTCTCAGAGCCAGTGCTTCTTTCTTGAGGCCTTCCCCGGGGGCAGATCTCCATCTTTCTTTAGGAAACCAGATCCTCTTCTACAGGACGGATCTCCCTCTGACTTCAACTCCCGCAGGGACAACCCGTAAAACTCAATACACCCTGGCTGTAGGTAAAAGGAATAATCTTTGGCAAATATTACACTGATGCATGTTAATATTAAGGCTGAGCCAAGGTCAAGAGACTTCTTACCCCAGGGCAGGACAGCAGGTATTTGACTTCTTAGGGAGACACTGGACTTCAGAGCCAAGCTTTGTGGGCAGAGAAAACTTGCAAGATTAAAGGCTCACAGGGAAGACTCAGGCCTTTGAATTCGTCTGCTAGTGTAAAGAAGATACCTCTGACCACTTTTTAGGCTTAGTGGTGAGGCTGGAGGCAGGAAGAAGGAGCATATGACACAAGAGAAGTAAACTTCTCTCCGTTTTCGGGTCACAGTTTGGAGGGAGAAGACGGACAAATGTCGAGGAGGTTTGAGAACTAGAAGGATGTTCTGCTTCTACCTGTCTCTGTTGGCATACAGGGGACAGAGGCTCCTGCCTCACCCTTCTGTGGGGACTTTGGAAGACCACCAGACAGGGCACCTGCCCCTGGATGCTGCCTCTGGTCTAGTTAAATGTGTGGAGAGTGGAACAAACAAGGTCGCTCCACCGAGTCTCAGTCGCTGGGCAGAGACACTGAATGAAGAGCTGACTAGTCTGCAGCATGCCACGGTGTCCCCAGACAGAGGATGGGTGTAGACTCCCGGGCCAGACCTGGATGGAGGACAAAACAGAGCCCCAGGGATGTGCAGCCACATAGAGCTGAGAAGAGCCAAATAGTTAGGGCAGATACCAGGACTCCTAAAAGAGTTGCACAAACTAGAAGAAGGAGCCCCAATTTGCCAGTTCTAAACCTCAAGTTTGGAGTTCAGCAGAACACCTGTGACCGTGTGACAAGACACGTCACCTGGGGAGACAATATGAGAGACTAAACATTTTTAAAAATAAACTTTATTTTTCTGGAACATTTTTAGATTTCCAGAAAAATTGAGAAGCTAATATGGAGAGTTCCCATATATACCCAACCCTCGGTTTCCCGTATTAGCATTTCGCATGAGTATGGTACATGTGTTACAATTAATGAATCAATATTGATATATTATTATTAACTAAGGTCCACACTTTATTTAGATTTCCTCAGGTTTTATCTAACATCCTTTTTCTGTTCCAGGATCTCATCCAGGGTATGACATTACATTTAGTTGTCATATCTCTTTAGGCTCCTCTTGTCTGTGACAGTTTCTCAGACTTTTCTTGTTTCTGATGACCTTGACAGGTTTGAGGAGTACAAGTCAGACATTTTGTAGAATGTTCCTCAATTGGGATTTGTCTGGGATTTGTTTTTCTAGTGATTATACTGGGGTTACAGGTTTTGGGAAGGAAGACCACAGAGGTGAAGAGCCATTTCGTCACATCATGTCAGGGGTACATACTATAAACATGACTTACCGCTGTTGATGTTGACCTTGATCGCCTGGCTGAGATCTGTTTCTCAGGATTTTCTACTGTAAAGTTACTAATTTTTTCCTCTTTCCATACTATATTCTTTGGAAGTAAGTTACTGTGTATAGACTACACTTAAGAAGTGAGGAGTCATGTTCCATCTCCATGAGGGCAGAGTATCTACATAAATTATTTGGAATTGTTCTGTACAGGAGATTTTGTCTCTTCTTCCTTATTTATTATTCATTCATTCAATCATGTATTTACATATGTATGGACTCATGGATATTTATTTTATATCTTGGGTAATAATCCAATACCACTTTATTATTATTATTATTATTATTATTATTATTATTTTGTCAGATGGTTGCAGCCATTGGGAGCTCTTGGTTCCTGTGTTTCGAGCACTTCCTTACTTTCTGGCACTACAAGATACTCCAGGCTCATCTTGTGTACTTTCTGGCACTACAAGATACTCCAGGCTCATCTTGTGTATTTCCTAACCCAGCTTCCCAGACTGGTTTCTTTTATTAGAGAATGGTATTAGAAACCAAGATCTGAGCCCTGGCTCTGTTTGTTGCTACTGAGATATTGTTGCTTCTAGGCCCTCTCAGCTGACAGAGCAAGGAAATATATGTATATGTGTTGTAACCTATGTACATACACATGTCTATACATATTTCTATATGTAACCATCTGTATCCATATAAAGCTAAACATGGGTTTATGTTGACGTCTCCAACTCTGGTCCACTACCACATGGATCACTCTAGCATCTTCCTCTTACTTACCTGTGAACTCTCACTCCAACTGAGAGAAATCTAGCTCCCACCATCCACCATCCATTGACTTAATTGTCCAATTGCGGTATACACGTATAGTAGTATCCGGATTGTTAACACACACACCTGTGGGAAACAACTTTATCAACTAAAATGCATATGTATAGTTCCTTTGCCTTTCGTTTTGCAGACTCCACTCATTTTCAAAGCTACTTACATCAGCACTCCCTTCGGTGAGGTTGTTTCATACATTTGTAATACAGATTGATCTCTCACATTCTGCATCTCATCCTGGGAGTGTACTGACCTCCTAAATGATTTTTAAAAATTTGCATACATTAAGATTCACTCTTTCTGCTGAAGTTCGATGTATTTTGACAAATGCATATCGTCACGTATCCTTGATTACAGTATCATATGTAGTAGTTTCACTGCCCTGAAAAATACTCTGTGCTTCACCCATTCAACCTTCCTCCTTTATCCCTGAACTTCTGGCAACCACCGATCTTTTTATGTCTCTATAGTTTTGCCTTTTCCGAATGTCATATAATAGGAACTATAGAGTATGTAGCCTTTTCAGACTGCCTCCTTTCATTTACATATATCCATTTAAGATCCATCTATGCCTTTTTGTGGCTTGATACCTCATTTCCTTTTATTGCTGAATAATATTCCATTTTATAGATGCACCACAGTTTGTTGTTACATCTGGGTTTTGGTGATTATGAATAAAGCTGCTATAAATCTATATATTTTTATATTTATAAATAAATATAATGCTGTAAATCTGCATGTAGATTTTTGTGTGGACATAAGGTTTCAAATTAGTTGGGTAAATATCTAGGAACATGATTGCTGGATAGTCTGATAAGACTATGTTTAGCCTTGTAAGAAACTTCCAAACTGTCTTCCAAGGTGGCTGTACCATTTTTGCATTCCACCAGCAAAGAAAGTTCCTGTTGCTTCACATTTTCACTAGCAATTGGGATTGCCATTTTTGTTTTTGGATTTTAGCCATTCTAATAGGTGTGTAGTGGTATCTCGTTGCTGTTTTAATTTGCATTTCCTGATGATGTATGATGTGCAGAATCTTCTCATATGCTTGTTTGCCATCTGTATATTTTCTTTGGTGAGGTGTCTGTTCAAATCTTTTCCCCATTTTTTTTCATTAGGTTGTTTGTTTTCTTATTGTTGAGTTTCAAGATTTATTTATATATTTTTGCTATAAGTCCTTTATCATATGTGTTTTTCAAATATTTTCTCCCAATCTGTAGTTTTCATTCTCTTAACAGTATCTTTTGCAGAGCAGAAGATTTTAATCTTAATAAAATCCACCTTATCAAATTTTTCTTTCATGGATCATGCTTTTGGTGTTTTATTTGAAAGCTCATTATGAAATACAAGATCATCTAGATTTTCTCCTATATTCTCTTCTAGAAATTTCATAGTTTTGCATTTTACATTTAGGTCTATGATCCATTTTGAATTAATTTTTGTAAAAGGTATAAGTCCTGTGTCTAGGTTCATTTTTTGCATATGGATGTCCATTTGTTCCAGCACCATTTGTTGAAATCAACATATGCTTTCATTCTCCCTGTGGTCTTCTGGTCTCCTAGGAGTGGATATTGGAGAGAATATGCATGGCTGCACGCATTTGCAAACAGTCACTCACTCTCAGGGACAAACAATAATTCCCAGAGATAGTTCAGTGTAAGTTCATATAAAAGAAGAAACCTATTTAATTAAAGGCAATTTAATCTGCAAGATGTTCTCTGCCCATGGTGGAGAATGCATTTTGCCTCCTTCTTTCTCTAAGTCATACTCAGGGATGCAGTTATGCACAAGAAATGGGTATTGTGACGATAATGTGACAACAGGGCCAACTGGTCTACATCCCCACCCTTAGCTACAGTATGGATTGGAAATAAGTTATGAAATCATTGCTTTTGCTCTATACAGGGCAAGAGCCAATTTTTAGACAAAGTTTTTCTCCTCTTCAGTAGAAAGACTCACCCCTACTCCTTCCCAGAACAACACACCTGGGAGGTGTGAATGAAGTCGTGTACTTGAAGTTCCACAAGGACCTTCTGTGCCAGCTGCTGGGGGCAAAGGCGAAGACAGTATCACATAGATCCTGCTCTGCAGGGCTCACATTCTAACTGAAAATAAACTGGAGTTAAAAATGCAGTTATAAGAACAGTCACCAAGCAGCATTTTCCCAGCTGCCTGCCACTCACTCTGTGGGAACTTAAGATTCCCACATATTTCTCGCACGTCTGTGTCCCCTGGGTTCTCTTGACTCTCGCTTGATGGTTGCCATTTTTCTCCTTTCATCATCTTGCATCATCAAGGTGATGCCTCTTCTCCTGTGACCCTCTGATGCCTGACAGGAAAGTCTCTATTGCTGATTCTCGTGGATGTGGCCAGTGCTGGGACACAGCTGGACAATGCCCACAGACTCCAATCAGCTGCAGGGCTTAACACCAACACTTACAGTTCTGATTCATCTTAGAGTCCTTCCAAGAGGCTTGGGTTTTTTTTTTTTTTTTTTGGTTTGTGTTGTGTTTTGCCTGTCCATTCCAGTGATTTCTCCCCCATCTCTGAATTTTGAAAATTTTACCAGCACATATCCACATATGAGTCTCTTCTTATTAATTTTTCCAGAAAAGTGTGATCCACGTTGATCTTCGTGCTCTTTCTTTAATCAGTTCCAAAAATTTTCTTATTTTTTTTTAGTATTCTCTCTTCTCTGTAGTTTTGGTTTATTTCTTGGGAACATCTATAATTCTCAGGGTGCATCTCCATTTCCTTGCCCTACATACCTAGTACATTTATCTTTCTACATGTTTATATCTTTGTCCTTTCCTTCTGCATTCTGGGAGGGCTCTTGTAATTTTTCTCCCATATCAAAGCTTTGATTTACTTTTCAATGAAACATCTACTCTGTATTGCCTCTGATGTGCACTTTTATTCTGCTGTCAGATGTTTCTTTCCTTTCTCCTCATTTCCCCATTTGTAACTCTGCCTTCACCTTGATTTGTTCTCTCCCTGCCCCAGTCTCACGAAGTCTGTGCCTTCCTGTGTCCTTTATGATGACCCCAAGGACATGGTTTCTAAAATTTACTTCTGTTTCTTAAGATGTCATATTCAAGAATAGGCTCTTTCCTTGAGCCTTTAGAACAATGTGTCCCTTCCTATATGTTGTGACGTCATCTCATAGGCCTCATATTTGGCTTTTTTATTCTTATTGAAGCACAGCATTTGCCAATATGTGGAGTCTGACTGGTACCCATTTGGCCTGGAGCTGTGCGACCTGTGTGGGATCTTCCATTTTTCTGATCATTGGATTTCCTGACTCTGTTGGAGAATTCACGAAATAAATAAAAACAACATGTGTTGCTTCCAACTCTCTTTACATCTACAATGCTTTTCATGTATTATATTTCAATAATTAATATCCTATTTACAATAATTTTCCTTATAGTGCATATACCAGGAGGCATACTTGGTTTCTTGCGTAATAAGACTTGTAGTGAATTGAAGCAGAAAGAGGAGCTGAATGAATGGGGAAGAGAGTTGCACGTGATGCTGGCAGCCTCAGAAAATATTCTCATGCACCTGAGGAGGGGCCACCTAGTTTTCAGGTCCCTGCAGCCTCCATGTTCTAGCGTCAGAGTCATATTAAAGGACATACCAGCTGGACAGCTGTTTAGGGTTCACATAGATAGACAGATAGATAGATACGTACATATAGTTATAGATATGTAGATATAGAACTATGTCTCTCTATTGCTCTCTTTCTTTCTCCTCTCTCTATCTACCTATCTATCTATCATCATCTATGTCTCCATGGAGTGCTAAAACGTTACTGAAATAAACAAGAAATATGATGGCAGTGAACTTGAATTTCTACACACAACACCTTCTGTAACTGGTGCAGTATCAGTTGGTCCTGCTATCACTGAAATAAGAAGCACCTTCAAATAGTGCGAAGAAATTCCTCATTGGTGGTGTCCTATTTCTGCTGGATGTTTTTGCGAATGTGTTTGCACAGGTTGCAAGGTGAAACTTGATCTGCGTCACTAACACTGTAACAAGAGAAAAGCTGATAGTTACCTAGAGTTGGCAGTCTTGGTCAGTCAGAATTCTGAAACAAGGTAATGAATGGTGTAGTGCTATTTACAGGGGTTGAGTAATTTTCCTGGTATAACTCTCATATTAAATGATATAATTCATAGAGAGCGTTAAGCCCAGTGTCTGGCACATGGTATGCACCCCATAACTGTTAGCTAGTACCAGGGTCATTAACTGAATGTACTTTATCTAAGGTTAAACACTTTAATGTATCCTTTAAAAACTGTCTGATTATCAGAGAAAATAAGAATAAACTATATTTATTAGAGTAGACTTTGTCATAGTAACTTAATACTTTAGTGGCTTAATAAATAAAGTGTATGTGCCACTCCCATGAAGTCTGATACAGATGGAGACATATTTCCCCATCTGGGAGCTATGCCATGGGGAGCACAGGCCTCCAGGGCCATATTGCAGGGGAGGAGAAAGAGGAAACACAGCAGCTTTTAATTGCTTTGATCTGGGAGTGGTGTATATCACTTCAGCACACATTTCATCGGCCAGAACTAGTCACCTGGCACCAATTCAACTGCAAGAGAGGATGGGAAATATAAAGGAGCTCATAGATAGATCATGAATCCTAATAGGTTCTTTCACAGATCAAAAAGTAGGAAATCCTAGTATTTAAATATTTTGAACAAGACTTCAAAATCAATTTCATGTAAATTATTACTGTATTTTTCAGAGAGGTATAAATTCTAGCCAACTCTGTGGGATGGCAAAACACACAAATTACATACATATATGGTAAATTGTGTACCTTTTTAAATTTTTTAAATTAGTTTTTAAATTAGTGTATGTGACTTAGTAAATGTGACTTTTTGGGTTCAGTTCTATAAAGTTTAACATATGTATAGATTTGTGTAACCACCATCACAATCAGGAAACAGAATATCTATCACCCAAAGAAACCTCCTCTAACTAATCTCTTGTAGCTATACCTATCACCCATCTATCTCTTTGCCAATACCTCACTGTCTTGATTAGAGTAGCTCTATAATAAGTCTTAAAATTGGAGAGTGTCATTCCTCTGACTTTATTCTTCTTTTTCAAAATTGTTGTGTATTCTAGTTCATTTGTCTTTACATATGAAATTTAGAACTACCTTGTCTGTATCTACAAAAATACCTTCTGGGATTTTTATTGGAATCACATTAAATTATACATCAATTTGGAGATAATTGGTATCTGTACTATATAGTCTCCAAATCCATGAACGTGGTGTGTCTCTCTGTTTATTTAGGTCTTCTTTAATTTCTTTCATCTTTTTTTTTTTTTAGTATTCAGCACAGAGAGCCTGTAAATGTTTTGTTAGGTTTATAGCTAAGTATTTTATTTTTTTGTAATTATGTCAATAGGATTTTCTTTAAAAAAACTGATTTCCAAATGTTCATTGCTAATATATAGAAATGTGGTTTCTTTTTGCTTTTTAATGCTATCTCCTCTGACCTTAGTAAACTAATGCTTTAGTTCTAGGAGTTTCTTTATGGACTCTAGGATTTTCTACACAAACATGTCATCTGTGAATAGAGACCGTTTTACTTCATCCTTTTCAAACTAAATGCCTTTTATTTCTTCTTCTCATCTTAGTACAGTTTCTAGAACTTCCATTATAATGATGAATAGTGATGATGAAAGTGGACATTCTTGCCTTGTTCCTGATCTTAGGGGGAAAGACTCGAGTCTTTCACCACTAAGTATGGTGTTAGTTGTAGCTTTTTTGTAGATACTCTTTATCAGGTGAGGAAGTTTTCTTGAATTCCTAGTCTTGTGAGAGTTTTTATTATGGATGGAGGTTGAATTTTGTCACATGTTTTTCTGCACCTATTTATGAGATCATGTGTTTTTTCCTTTGGGCTTTTAATATGGTGGATTATATGGGTTGGTTTTTGAATATTAAATCAGCCTTGCATTCCTGAAATAAACAGCACTTGGTTACGTTGCATTGTCCTTTTCTATTTTGCTGGATTTAATTTGCTAATTTTTTGAAGGAATTTTGCATCTGTGTTCATGAGGAATATTTGTCTGTAGTTTTCTTTTATGATACTTTCTTTGTCTAGTTTTGTTATCAGGGTAAGGCTGGCCTCCTAAAATGAGTTGGATGATCTTCCCTCCTCTTCTATATTCTGGCATAAATTGTGTGGAATCAGTGTATTTGTTTCTTTAAAGGTTTGGTAGAATGTAATAGTGGAACCTTCTGGACCTGGAGATGAGATGTCTTTTTAGAAGGTTTTTAATTACAAATTCAATTTTTCTAATAGTTATAGGACTATTCAGGTTATCTATTTCATCTTGGGTTATTTGGGTAGTTTCTTGGTACTTTTAATCTATGCTATCAAATTTATGTAAAAAGAGTTGCCTGTAGTGTTCCTTATTATCTTTTTTAATGTCTACTAGATCTAAAGTAACACTCTTCTTACATTCCTGATACATGTACTTTGTGACCTCTCTGCCCTTTTCTTTTTCAATCTTACTAGGGGGTTGTCAATTTTATTATCTTCAAACAAGTAGTTTTTGGTTTCATTGACTTTTTTCCTATTGTTTTTCTGTTTTCAATTTCATCGATTTCTGCTCTTTATTCTTTTCTTTATTCTACTTGCTTTTTATTTATTTTACTTTTTCTTTTTCGAAAGAGTCTTAAGGTGGAAGCTCAGATTATTGGTTTGAGACTGTTCTTCTATTCCAATGTAAGCATTTAGTGTTATGAGTTTTCCTGTAAGCACAGCCCTATCCCACAAATGCGTTTTAAATTTTGTTTAACTCAAACTATTTCCTAATTGACATTGGGACTTTCTCTTTGTTTCATGGATTATTTGGAAGGGTGGTATATAATTTCTAAACCATTTAGAGATTTCCCATAATGTTTTGTTATTGATTTTTAGTCTAATTCCATTATGATTCTAGATCATACCCTGTATTATTTCAATTAGTTTAGCTTTATTAAGGTTTGTTTTATGACCCAGGATATAGTATAGCTGGGTGACTGTTCTGTGTCTACTTGAAAAGAATATATATTCTGTTCTTGGGTTTAGAGCTCTATAAGTGTAAATTAGATCCAATTGTTTGATGGTGTTATTCAGGTCTACATTTTTGCTGATTTTCTGCTTACTTATCCTATTGATTACTGAGAGAGGAGAGCTGAAGTCTCTAATTATAATTGGGGATTATAATACTTCTCTTTTTCAGTTTCACCAGGTTTTGCTTTGTGTATTTCGAACCTCTATTGTTATGTGAACACACGTTTAAGAAAATTATACTTCTTGGTAAATTTGTCCATTCACCAATATATAATTTATCTCTTTTGCCTGGTAATTTTTTTTCTTCAGAAGTCTACTTTGTCTGATATTAATATAGCAACTCTACTTTTTCTCTTGATTAATATTTTCATTGTATATCTTTTTTCTATCCTTTTAGTTTTAACCTATTTATATCATTATATTTGAAGTGAGTTTCTTGTAGACAGCGTATAGTTAGGTCATCATCTTTATCCATTCTGGAAATCTGTGTTTTTTAATTATGCTTAGACCATTTACATTTAATGTAATTATTAATATATTTGGATTTATGTCTATAATTTTATTGTTTCTTATCTGTTTATATCCTCTGATTTTCATTCCTCTGTTGCCCTCTCCTTCCTTCTTTTGGGTTATTGGAATCCTCTTTTAGTATTTCATTTTAATTTATCTATTGTTTTTTACTATATCTCTTTGTATAATATTTCTACTTTTGCTCCAGGAACTATAATATACATACTTACCTTTTTTTTTTTTAAAGAAGGCAACTTTATTTCATTTATTTATTTATTTGGTGAGGAAGATTAGCCCTGAGCTAATATCTGTTGCCAATCCTCCTCTTTTTGCTGAGGAAGATTGACCCTGGACTAACATCCATGTCCATTTTCCTCTACTTTATATGTGGGACGCCTGCCACAGCATGGCTTGATAAGCGGCATAGGTCCAAGCCCGAGATCTGAACCTGTGAACCCTGGGCCACTGAAGTGGAGCATGCAAACTTAACCACTACGCCACCAGGCCAGACCCTACATACTTACCTTTTAACAACTTGATTAGAATCCATATTTTCAAAAATTTATTAAAAATTTGTTTTATTGACATAAAAGTCACATAGCATAAAATTTACCATTTTAAAGTATATAACTCAGTGGTTGATAGTATAATCACAATGTTGTACAACCATCACAACTCTCTAATTCCAGAACATTTCCATCATCCCAAGCAGAAATTCCATAACTCCCATTTCCCTCTTCTCCCCATCCCCTGGCAACCACTAACCTACATTTTGTCTCTGTGGTTTGCCTATTGTGGACATTTCTTATAAATGGGATCATACCACATGTGGCCTTTTGTGTCTGATTTCTTTCACTTAGCATAATGTTTTCAAGTTCAGCCATGTGGTAGCATATAGCAGTACTTCATTCCTTTATTTGGCTAAATAATATTTTATTGTATGAGTATACTATATTTTGTCTATCCATTCATCAGTTGATGGACATTTGAGTTGTTTCCAATTTTTAGCTATTATTAATAATGCTGCTATGAACATTCATGTACTACTTTTTGTGTGAACATATGTTTTCAATTCTTTTTGTATGTTCTAGGAATAGAATTGCTAGGTTGAATGGTAACTCTATGTTTAAATTTTTGAGGAATTGCCAAACTGTTTTCCAAAGTGACCATCTCATTTTACATTCCCCCCAGCAAGGCACAAGAGTTACAATGTCTCCATATCCTACTCAAAACTTATTAATTTCATTATTATTATATATATTATAGTGGGTTTTGATCTCATTGTGGTTTTTATTTGCATTTCTCTGATGACTAATGATCTTGAGCATCTTTTCACATGCTTATTGACCATTTGTATATCTTCTTTGGAGAAATAGCTATTTAAATTCTTTGCCCATTTTTAAATGGGTTATTTGTCCTTTTGTTATTGAGTTGAAAAAGTTCTTTATATTCTAGATATTAGACCATTATCAAATACACGCTCTGCCAATATTTTATCCCATTCAATGGGTTGTCTTTTCACTTTCTTGACAGTGTCCTTTGATTCACAAGTGTTCCTAATTTTGATGAAGTCCAATTCATCTCTTTATTCTTTTGTTGTTTATGCTCTCTGTGTCATATTTAAGAAGCTGTTGCCTAACCCAAGGTCATGAAGATTTACATCTAGTTTTCTTCTAAGAGTTTTATAGTTTGAGCTCTACATTTAGGTCTTTGATACATTTTAAGTTAATTTTTATATATAGTATGAGGTAGGTGTCCAAATTTGTTGTTTTGTATATGAATATCCAGTTGTTGCAGTAGCATTTGTTGAAAAGACTATTCTTTCCATGATGAATGGCCTTGGCACTCTTGTCAAAAATCAATTGGCCACAAATGTATGGGTTTTATTTGTGAAATCTCAGTTCTATTCCTTTGATATATATTTCTATCCTTATGTCAGTACCACATTGTTTTGATAACTTTGTAGTAAGTTTTGAAATCAGGAAGTGTGAGTCCTCCAACTTTGTTCTCTATTTCAAGATTATTTGGCTATTCAGGGTCCCTTGAATTTCCATATGAATTTTAGGATAAGCTTATCCATTTTTGCAAAAAGGCAGTTGAAATTTTGATGGAAATTTCATTGAATCTGTAGGTCAATTTGGAGAATATTGTCCTTTAGATATACTTTAAACATTTTAAAAATAGCTCGTTTAAAGTCTTTGTCTAGTAAGTTCAACATCTGGGCTTGTTCAAGGATAGTTTCTATTGATTTTTTTTCCTCTGTGGACCATATGGGCCATACTTTCTTGTTTCTTTGCATATTCTGTAATTTTTTTGTTGCAAACTGGACATTTTGTCTATTCCATTTGTAAATGGAGTAATTCTGAAATTTAGATCCCCTTTCTCTCCCCAGGATTTGTTGTTGCTGCTTGTTTTAGATGTTGTTGTTTGTTTGTTTAGTGACTTCTCTGAACTAATTTTGTAAAGTCTGTATTCCTTGTCATGTGTGGCCACTGAAACCTCTATTCTCTTAACTTTGTAGTCATCAAATGATTGTATGGAGATTTCCTTAAACTCTTGGAACCAAAACATCTCCCAATCATACAGAGGGACTCTGTGTGTGTGTTGGGGCACATCTTCAACACTGAGTGGGGAGATCATTGATTCTGCCTTAGTCTTCGCTTTCTGCTTGCATAGAGCCTGAAGGTCAACCAGAGGTCTGCTGGCAAGAAATTCTTTGTTTTCCTGCATCTGAGAATATCTTTATTTCACCTTTATTACTGAAGGATATTTTCACTATATATAAAATTCTTGGTTAACAGTTTTTGTCCATCAGCATTTTAAAAGTATTGTTTTGCTTCCTTCTAGCCTTCATGATTTCTCAGGAGAAATCCACTGTTACGTGATTCACATTGTTCTCCTACAAGCAATGCATGATTTTCCTCTGTTTGATTTCAAGACTTTTTACTTCATCTTAGTTCTTATCAGTTTATGATGTGTCTTGGCATTAATTTCTTTAGATTTATTCTGTGCAATTCTCCAAGCTTCTTGTATCTGTAGGTTCATATCCTTATCAGATTTGGGAAGTTTTCAACTATCATGTTTTTAAATACTTTTTCTGCACCACATTTTTTTCTTCTTTCTTGGGACTCTGATAACATGAATAGTATTATACCTTTTAGTATTGGCCCACAGGTCTCTTAGGCTCTGTTCAATTTTTTCAAATTCTTTTATCTGTATTGTTCAGATTAAATGATTTTTATGGCTCTATCTGCAAGTTCTCTGGCTCTTCCCTTTACTATCTCACGTGGAGCTAATCAAGTGTGTTTTCATTTTTGTTACTGTATTTTTAAGTTCTAAAATTTCCATTTGGTTATTCTTTGTATTTTCTATTTCTTTGCTGAGACTTTCTATCTTTCCATTCTTTTCAAAAGTGTTCCTCCTCACTTGGAGCATTTTATGACAGCTGCTTTAAAGTTTTTGTTAGATAATTCCAATGTCCATGTCTTCTTGGCATTGGCATGTGTGGTTATCTTTTTCAAAGAAAGTTTAGATTTTCCAGGTTCTTTGTATTTTGAGAATTTAAGATTGTATCCTGGAAATTTAGAATATTTTATTATATGATTCACGGTCTTGTTTACACACTATGGACAATGTGTTAGCAGGAAATCAACCTGTTTGGGTTCAGGCTTCAAGTTCTGACCGATTTTATGTTGGCTGCGGTTCCAATTTCAGTTAAGTTTTCAAAGCCTTTGCATTGCTATTCAGATCTGTCCCATGTGTGTGACACCAGTGGCTAGTTTGGCACTTGGGCTATTGTCTAATCCATTGTTCAGTTCTCAAAGTCTATGTGTGCTCATTGGGGTCAGATCAATCTCCTCCTGTGAGGTTGAGCCCCGAAGCTCATAAACAACTTGAAGTAGTCACTGTAGCAAACTTTTCCTTGTTCATGATCTCATCAGCACTTTTCATTTCCCTGGTATTCTCCACTTTGGTCCCCCAACTAGAAAGCTGCAACTTTAGCTACCCCAAACTACTACACCCTTTGTGCAACTGCACTTGTGTCAGGAATAAGCAAAGGGGAAGACAAGGAGAGACAAGAAGCAGTGGAGATCCTTCTCACCCTTTTGGGACCATGTATCGTCTGATCAGAGAGAAAGATTCTTCTTCCTCCAAGTTTTAGGCTTTTACTGGCCCTCATTGCCACTACTGCTTCTGCTTCCGAGGATTGTTCAGGGGCTGAGGTACAAGGGAATAGAGAAAAGAAAAAGAAAGAATGATGGGAATTTCCATACTCTGTCATTCATCAAGTCAGAACTTTAGACATCTCCTGGACCCTTCTCTGCTGTGCTAGTGCTCACTTTCAAGCTTCAGGCTGCATTGAATTCACGCCGAGAAATACAAGAAGAAAGAAATGATAAACTCACCACTAGTTGGCGATCCTTTGAATTCTCATGTTCTTCTCCCACCTGCCTGTTGGTATTTACTTTCACAGTCCTTGAATTGCTGCTCCATGCATTCTGCCCTGATTTTAGACTGTATTCAGCGGGAGCTATAGTGTGCAGTATGCTTACTTCATCTTACCCAGAAGCAGAAGCCTGGTCAATTGATTTTTTGACAAAAGTGCAAAAGCAATTCAACGGAGAAAGCATAGTTTTGTCAACAAAACTTGTTGAAACATCTGAATATCCATATGTAATACATACATACATAGGTACATACATACTTCAATCCATACATCTCACCATATACAAAACGTAACTCATAATGAATCATAGACCTAAATGTAAAGCATAAAATTATAAACCTTCTAGCAGAAAACATAGGAGAAAACCTTTGTGACTTTGGGTTAGGCAAATATTTACAAAATATAACTCCAGAAGTATGATTCATAAAAAAACAAATTAATAAAATAGACTTCACAAAATGAAGAACTTTCCCTTTGAAGGACACTGTTAAAAGAATGAAAAGATAAGCCAGAGACTGAGTGAAAATACTTGTAAATCACATATCTTATAAAGGACTTGAATCCAAAAATATAAAGAGCTCTCCAAATTCAATAAGAAAACAACACAATTTAAAAATGGGTAAAAAGTGTGAACAGATAATTCACCAAAGAAGATATGCAGATGGCAAATAAGCACCTGAGAAAATATTCAACATCGTCAATCATTAGGGAAATGCAAATCAAAAATACAATGAGACAGGGGCCGGCCCGGTGGCACAAGCGGTTAAGTGCGCGTGCTCCGCTGCAGTGGCCTGGGGTTCGCCGGTTCGGATCCCAGGCGCGCACTGATGCACTGCTCGGCAAGCCATGCTGTGGCGGCGTCCCATATAAAGTGGAGGAAGATGGGCACCGATGTTAGCCCAGGGCCAGTCTTCCTCAGCAAAAAAAAAAAAAAAAAAAAGAGGAGAATTGGCAGATGTTAGCACAGGGCTGATCTCCTCACACACACAAAAAATACAATGAGATGCCATCACACACCTATTAAAATGTCTAAAATTAAAATGACTAACTGTACCAAGTGAAGGTGAGAAAGCAGAGCCACTGGAATGCTCAAACACAGCTGGTGGGAATGTAGAGTGTTGTACCACTTTATTTATGACACAAATTGTTACTTTGCATAAAAATTTGGCAGTTTTTTTAACAATTAAACATACATTTGTCCTATGACCTTCCATTCTACTTCTAGGTATTTAACCAATATAAATGAAAGCATACGTTCGTACAAAGACTCAAAAGTGACTGCTCATTGTGACTTTATCTGTAATAGTCAAAAACTGGAAGCAGCTTAAATGTCCAATAGGTTAGTAAATTAACAAATTATGGTATATCCATACAATGGAATACTCCTCAGCAAACTGTTACATTCAAAATCATGGATGAATTTCAAAATAACTATGCTGGGATAAAGAAGCCAGACAATAAAAGTGTGTACAGTACAACTCTATTTCTATAAAATTCTAGAAAATGGAAACTATAATGATTCCTATGGTCGAGGGGAGAGGATGAGGGAAACGGAAGGGAGGGATTACAAAGAAAAATATGAAGAAACTTTTTGGGGCAATGGATTTATTTATCATCTTGATTGTGGTGATCGTTTCACAGGTAAAACTTATTAAATTATATTAAAAACTTATCAAGTTGTATACTTTATATGCAGTTTATTGTATGTCAATTATACCTCAATAAGCCTGTTTTAAAATGGGTTTTTTTTTAAAGGTTATGACCAATGTTTTTCTTCTTTTTTTTTTTTTTGAGGAAGATTGGCCCTGCTCTAACATCTGTTGCCAATCTTCCTCTTTTTTTCCTTTTTCTCCCCAAAGCCCCAGTATATAGTTGTATATCATAGTTGTAGAGTTGTAGCTCTTCTATGTGGGACACCACCTCAGCACGGCCTGACAAGCGGTGAGTAGGTCTGCGCCCAGGATCCAAATCTGCGAACCCTGGGCAGCCAAACAGCGGCCGGCCGACAAACGGCGAACTCAACTGCTGCACCACTGGGCCAGCCCCTAAAATGAGTTTTCAAGTCATTCTCTGTGATGGGAAATCAGCAGAAATTCCCCTACTTATTTGGCTTATGGTTAAAGTGTTATTTTCCACTTTGCCTTTTTGTGTAAATTCATTAAGTTCAGTAATGGTCATTTGGGAGGAAGTGTATCAATCACTTTTGGTCTACCTCCATATTATCTGATTTGTTTTCTAGCTCTTCACTTTTATTATTACATTCATCTTATTTTTCCATTTTTGAATGTTTATTTTTCTAACTTTTTGAGTTGAATGTTCAGTAAATTTATTTTCATTCCTTTTCTAAAATGTGTTTTTCTGTATATAAACTCATCAATACAGACAAATACACAGAAGGAATCCAAAGTCATACTGAACCCCCTCTCCAGATAAGCTATTAAAATTCCTACCAACATCCTTCCTGACATCACTCAGTGATGTATACCCTCTGTGTGTGTGTATGTGTACACAGGGAAGTGCACAAATCATAAGTGTACAGCTTACCACAAACTAAACATACCCATGTAACCAGTACTCAATCAGTTAACAAAACATTGCCAGCATCCAGGAAGCCGTCTTTGCATCCACTCCCAGTCACAACCCCCTCCTCACCAACCCAAGGAAAACTGTCTTGACTTCTAATGACAGAGATTACATTTCCCTGATTTTAAATACTATTTAAATGTAATTATGAAGCATATATTCTGCTTATCTGTCTTCTTTCACTCAACATTATATTTATGAGGTTCATCCATATGGTTGTAAGGGGTTGTAGTTCATTCACTATCGTTGAGATATATTCTCTCCCCATTGTGTGAATATATCATAATTTGTTTATCCATTTTATTGTAGATGAGCATTTGAGTGGTTTCCAGTTTGAGGCTATTATGAATAGTGCTGCTATAAATATTCTAGTGCATGTCTTTTGTGAGCATAGGAATGTCTTTTTTATTGGTTATATACCAGAGAGAGAAATTACTGGGTCATATACATGCAATTCAGATATATATAACTTTGAATAAATGGTATCATACTAGACAAAGTATTTTGTAACTTGCTTTAATCGCTAAACAATAAGTCATAGCATCCTTCCATGTCAATTAATAGTATTTATTATGCGAGTGCACCATACTTCAATCATTTAGTTGTTTATTGATGGGCATTTACTTCCAGTTTTTCACTAATATGAACAGTACTATATTCCATATACTTATAAACATGTCTTTGTTCAATTGACTGATTATCATTTTAGGATAAATTCTTAGAACTAGAATTGCTGCATCCAAGGGTATGCCCATGTGTGTTTAAATTTTGATACACATTGTCCAATTTCCTTCTTGAAATGAGGTACAATTTACAATCTCACCAACATTGACATATTCCTGTATCCTCACTCAGACTGGGTTTTCTCTATATTTTTAACTCTTGTCAGTCGGATAGGGGAAGAATAATTTCACATCTTTGCATTGTTATATTTCTTTATTAGTGAATTTAAACATCTTTTTATAAATGTATTTCTCATTTTAAGTTCTTTGCTAATTATTCTATTGTTATCTTTTTCTAATTGATTTATAGGAGTTCTTTATATGTTGAGGAAAATAATTCTTTGACTTTTATCTATGTTGCAAATAATTATTCCAGGTTTTTGTTTACCTTTTAATTTGGTTGTATGTGTTGTGGTTGCTGTTGTTTTGCACACATTTTTGTTGTTTTTGTTACTATTTTTTGCTTTTTCTTTAATGAAATCCACTTTATAAATCTCTTCCTTTATGGCGTCTGGCTGTGGTTTCGTACTTTAAAAGCCTCCTCACCCTTTAAGATCATAATAGTAACCTTTTTTTTTTCTTGTAGTGTATTATGGTTTTATTTTTTAAATTTACATCTTTGATCTACCTGGAATCTCTTTAACTATATGGAATGAAGTGTTTAGTTTACTTCCTTTCCAAACAACTAGCGAGTTGATCCAATACTTTAATCAATTGCTTCCACTCTAATTTGAAATATCACTTTATCATTATCCTTATGTATATGTGTCTATTTCTGTACTGAGAATTCAATTCTATTGCTTTATTCATCCATTTATCCAACAAATACTTATGTGCCAGACACTTTCTAAGCACTGGAGCTATATCAGTAAAAAAAGAGACAAAACTCCTCTCCTCACGGAGCTTACTTTTCAGAGAGAGATATAAAGACAGATAATAAACCATAAACATTATTTTTATTTCATCTCCTGAATTAGTGTGATGAGGTTTTAATTACCATAGATTTATGGTACATTTTAATATCAGGTAGAGCTAGTTCTTCCACGTTAATTATTTTGCCTCTTTGTAAACATTGAATCTTACAGATGAACTTTAGAATCATTTGATAAAATTTCAATATAAATCCTATTGGGATTTTGATTGTGATTGCCTGGAATTTTGAAATTAGTTTAGGGAGATTTGAAATCTTTGTAACAGTTTCTTCTTATCTAATAATAAATTAAACGCTACTCTGTTCAAGTTTCCTTTTATTCAAGTGTCCTTCTATGTCTTTTAGTAGAATTTAAAATTTTTCTCCATATAGAGTATTTTTTTGGTTGCTATTTGAATGGAATTTTACTTTGCTTTCATCGTGTTTCATACCTTGTTATTGTTGTATATAATAAAGCTGTAGATTTTGGTGTATATCTTTATAACCTCCCACTTAACGTGAATTCCCATATTGTTACTTATAGTTTTTCAATTGATTTGTTCTTAAGTTATTTGTTCCATAATGGTACATTACAAATATTTTCACTGTGGGTTGTATTCTTTATCATTACTAAGTGACTCTCTTTGTCCTGTTTAACCATTTTCATCTTGAATTCAATTTTGTCTGATATTTAAACTGTGAGCTTCATTTTCTTTTTTGAACTGGCCTACATTACTCACACTTTCAGTTTTTTTTTTTTATTACAAGAGAAATATATGCTTGCTATTCAGACACCAACTATTCTGTTTCAACCCCAACTGGTTACTGCAACTTAATTCTGGCACTAACCACCTGGAGTGAGCACAGACTCTAAAAGTGAAGGGTTCAGTCATCCACAAGACTGCCCCCACTTCAGACACCAGCTTCAAGTTCATGGGGTTCCCAGGCCACACACTTCTGACCAACTAACTACAAATTTGGGGGTTCTTAGGATCCCCTCAGGTTTAGTAATTCGCTAGAATGACTCACAGAACTCAGGAAAGCACTATACTTATGATGGCAAACAATACAATTCAGGAACAGCCAAATAAAGAGACGTGAAGGACAAGATCTGGGAGGGTTTCTGAATGCAGAGCTTCCATGCCCTCTCCCCGTAGAATCTGGGCGCATCACGCTCCCTGGGCACATTTACGTATTCACCAACCAGGAGCTGCACCAAGCATCCGTGTCCAGAGTTTTTATTGGAGCTTCTTTCCATAGGCATGATTGATTAAATTCTTGGTCACGTGATTGAACTCAATCTCCAGCTTCCTTCCCTCTTTGGAGGTCAGGCTGGCTCAAAGTCCCAACCCTCTAATCATAAGGTTGTTCCTTTTGGTGACCAGCCCCAGTCCTGAAGCTATCTCAGGCCCCACCATGAGCCACCCCGTTAGCATAAACTCAGGTTCATAAATCCAGGGGCTCTTGCACTGCAAAGACACTCCTATTACTTGGGAAATTCCAAGAGTATTAGATTATCTGTGCCAGGAACTGGGGACAAAGACCAGACAAATTCCTTATTATATGATGCTTATGTAAAAATTTAACAACACAGAAAATATTAATATAGAATACAAAAGTTACCCGTAATCCCCCAACGCAGAGATAGCCACTGCTCAAGTTGAGTGAATGTTTTTCCAGAGTTGTTTTCTGTGCACATATCACTATGCAAATAAAATTGCTTTTATGCAAATGTCACTACATTTAACATACTCTTTTGCAACTTGCTTTTTTTATTTAATAATTTATTTTATAATTAATTATTTATTTAATAATAAATTTATTTATTTATTTTATAATTAATAATTTAGTTAATTTATTTGGACTCTCTTCATATGACTACATAGAAACCAACCACCTTGACCTCATAATTTTAAACTGTTGTATTAAATTCACGACTGCTTATTTTCTAAAAACCAAAACAAACAAAAAAACCCTTTAGTGGGAATTAGGGTGGTTTCTAGGTTTTTTTTCCTTCTTTTGGGAATTATCACAATGTTTCCATGAACATCTTAGTGCACTCGTTCAAATACACACGTAAGATTAATTCCTGTAAAAGAAACGTATTGATGAAAAGATACATGCATTTTCTCTTTTACCATATGTTGCAAATAGCCCCTTAAAAATATTTAACTCATGTGTATTCCCACCAATGAATGCCTGCTATCAATTCTTTTACTTTCAAATTTTTTGCGTCTGTTAAATACAAAACCTAGCCCGACTCATTTTTTTCTTTTAAAAGGTGAGTTTTATGTGCATTTGTCTTTTTTAAAATAATGTGTCACATAACTTAAAAACCTTTTTTCTGTTTGGTGATTTGAAATATATATTATATGGCTATTTAGTTCCACTAATTTATAACTTCAATTTAGATGCTTAACATATTTTCCGATTAAACAATGTGAAATGAAACAGGTTCTGTTTGAACCTTCCCTCTGAAAGATAAGGAAACAGATTATTTCCTTTCAACTCTTCCTCTTCGTTCTCCTCCTCTTCCTCTTCCTCCTCAGTTGACTCTTTCTGAGTCTAGTATATGGTAACCAGGTAAACTTTTGATAAACTATGCCATCATGTAAATGTGGTATCATTTAGCCCAGTGTATGATATTATGGAAAACTTTTTAAAAACATTTACATGTACAAATTAACCTCTGGATTTATAGGTGAAATCATTTTAACATCCATTCTACATATCAATGGATTTTACGGGAAGTGATATTTAAAATACTTAGCATCCAGCCCTAGGGGCCAGAGTTCTAGAGGCATCTTGCTGAGCCCTAGTTGTTGGATCTGGGAAATCCAGGGGCTTCAGGTGTGGGTGAGGAGCATTTCGAGTACTTGGAGAGAATTAATGCTTTTTTTTTTTTTTTTAATAATTTTTATTTTTTATTTTGTTTTTATTTTTTCCCCCAAAGCCCCAGTAGATAGTTGTATGTAATAGTTGCACTTCCTTCTAGTTGCTGTATGTGGGACGCGGCCTCAGCATGGCTGGAGAAGCAGTGCGTTGGTGCGCGCCCGGGATCTGAACCCGGGCCGCCAGCAGCGGAGCGGGCGCACTTAACCGTTAAGCCACGGGGCCGGCCCAAGACTTAATGCTCAATCCCAATTTGTACGTGAATAACTCTATGGAGATTTTTTGTTAACTATGAAAACTAAGCTTTTTTTATACAAAAGATAAAAAAGAATACATTCTCATTGTAGCAAATGCCAACAAGGCAGAACTAAACAGAATAAGGAATGTTATAGTATTTATTCCTCTATCCATTCCTCCCTCACCCCCTCCTCAGAGGTGACTGGCAACCTATGTTACCAGTTTGGTTTTTATTAGACCCAATTTTTTTCTATGCTTGTAAAAGCATGTATGATGTTTTTATTCAGAAAATTTCAAACCTAAAGAAAAATTGCAAAAATAATACAAAAAACACCCCTATACCCTTCACGTTTTCTTTCTTTTTCTCTCTCTCCTGAATCATTTGAAAATTTGGTGAGAATAAATTGAAGACATCATGACAGACTTCAGCCCTAAATATTAAGCACATATTTCCCAAGAACAATTACATTCTTCTACATGACCACAATATAATTATCATACCCAAGAAATTTAACGCTGATACAGTAAATACAGACCAAAATAAAATTTACCTGATTGCTGCCATAATTGCCATAACTTCCTTTATAGTTGCTTGTTTGTTTTAAATCCGAGATCCAATCACAGTTGCGCATTACATGTAGTTGTCAGCTCTTTAATCCAAAACAGTTTCCTAGCCTCTTTTTATGCATTCTATGGCACTGGCATTTTTGCAGAGTCCAGGTCAATTGTCTTGCAGAAATTCCTCCAGTTTGAGTTTGTATGATGTTTGCTTGTGTATGGAATCAGGTATGCATTTTTGGCAGGAATACTACATATGTGATGTTATCTTCTCAGTGTATCACATGAGGAGGCAGGAGATGTCAGGATGCCCTGCTAGTTTTTGTTACGCTAAGTTTAATTATTAGTTAAAGGGACACCTGTCAGATTACTCCATATCCTGTTCTCCAACTGTCTTTCCCCAAATGCAGAGGTAGGCAAACTTTTTCTGTAAAAGGCCAGATAGTACATATTTTAGGTTTTGTAGGCTGCATAAGGTCTCTGTCACGTATTCCTTTTTCTTTTCCAACCATCTAAAAATGTGAAAACCATTCTTAGCTGGAAAGCTGTACATAAACAAGTAGGTTGACAATTCTTGCCTTTATCAATCATTACTTTAGCGGTTGTGAAGTGGTGACTTTTTTTTTTTTATTGATGTTTTAATGGTTTCTAACATTGTGAAATTTTGGGTTGTACATTTTTGTTTGTCCATCACCACATATATGACTCCCTTCACCCCTTGTGCCCACCCCCCCACCCCCACTGCCCTGGTAACCACAGTCCAGTTTTCTCTGTCCATGTGTTGGTTTATATTCCACATATGAGTGAGATCATACAGTGTTTGTCTTTCTCTTTCTGGCTTATTTCACTTAACATAATACACTCCAGGCCCATCCATGTTGTTGCAAATGGGACGATTTTGTCTTTTTTTATGGCTGAGTAGTATTCCATTGTATATATATACCACATTTTCTTAATCCAATCGTCAGTCGAGGGACACTTAGGTTGCTTCCACTTCTTGGCTATGGTGAATAATGCTGCAATGAACATAGGGGTGCATAAGCCTCTTTGGATTGTTGATTTCAGGTGCGTTGGATAGATTCCCAGTAGTGGGATGGCTGGATCATAGGGCATCTCTATTTTTAATTCTTTGAGGAATCTCCATACCATTTTCCATAGAGGCTGCACCAATTTGCATTCCCACCAGCTGTGTATGAGGGTTCCTGTTTCTCCACATCCTCTCCAACATTTGTTGTTTTTTGTCTTGGTGATTATAGCCATTCTAACAGGCGTGAGGTGGTATCTTAGTGTTGTTTTGATTTGCATTTCCCTGATGATTAGTGATGTTGAGCATCTTTTCATGTGCCTATTGGCCATCTGTATATCTCCCTTGGAGAAGTGTCTGTTCATTTCCTCTGCCCATTTTTTGATTGGGTTGTTTGTTTTTTTGTTGTTCAATTGTGTGAGTTCTTTATATATTATGGAGATCAACCCCTTGTCAGATGTATGTTTTGCAAATATTCTCTCCCAGCTGGTTGGTTGGTTGTTCATCTTGATTCTGGTTTCATTTGTCTTATAAAAGCTCTTTAATCTGATAAAGTCCCGCTTGTTTATTTGTTCTTTAGTTTCCCTAGTCTGGGTAGGCATGTCATCCGAAAAGATTCCTTTAAAACCAATGTCAAATAGTGTGTTGCCTATATTTTCTTCTATGAGTTTTATAGTTTCAGGTCTCACCTTCAGGTCTTTGATCCATTTTGAGTTAATTTTTGTGAATGGCGATAGCACATGGTCCACTTTCATTCTTTTGCATGTGGCTGTCCAGTTTTCCCAACACCATTTATTGAAGAGACTTTCCTTTCTCCATTGCATGTTCTTAGCACCTTTGTCGAAAATTAGCTGTCTGTATATGTGTGGTTTTATTTCTGGGCTTTCAATTCTGTTCCAATGATCTGTGTGTCTGTTTTTGTACCAGTACCATGCTGTTTTGATTACTATTGCTTTGTAGTATGTTTTGAAGTCAGGAATTGTGATGCCTCCTGCTTTGTTCTTTTTCTTTAGGATTTCTTTAGCTATTCGGGGTCTTTTGTTGCCCCATATAAATTTTAGTATTCTTTTTTCTATTTCTGTGAAGAATGTCATTGGGATTCTGATTGGGATTGCATTGAATCTGTAGATTGCTTTAGGTAATATAGACATTTTAACTATGTTTATTCTTCCAATCCACGTGCATGGGATATCTTTCCATTTCTTTATGTCATCGTGGATTTCCCTCAATAATGTCTTGTAGTTCTCATTGTATAGGTCCTTCACCTCCTTGGTAAGATTTATTCCTAGGTATTTTATTCTTTTTGATGCAATTGTAAATGGTATTATCTTTTTGAGCTCTCTTTCTGTTAGTTCATTATTAGCATATAGAAATGCAACTGATTTTTGTAGATTGATTTTGTACCCTGCAACTTTGCTGTAGTTGTTGATTGTTTCTAACAGTTTTCCAACAGATTCTTTAGGGTTTTCTATATATACAATCATGTCATCTGCAAATAGTGAGAGTTTCACTTCTTCGTTACCTATTTGGATTCCTTTTATTCCTTTTTCTTGCCTAATTGCTCTGGCCAAAACCTCCAGTACTATGTTGAACAGGAGTGGTGAGAGTGGGCAGCCCTGCCTCGTTCCTGTTCTCAGAGGAATGGCTTTCAGTCTTTCCCCGTTGAGTATGATGTTAGCTGTGGGTTTGTCATATATGGCCTTTATTATGTTGAGGTACTTTCCTTCTATTCCCATTTTATTGAGAGTTTTTATCATAAATGGATGTTGTATCTTGTCAAATGCCTTCTCTGCGTCTATTGAGACGATCATGTTGTTTTTATTCTTTGTTTTGTTGATGTGATGTATCACGTTGATTGATTTGCAGATGTTGAACCATCCCTGCGTCTCTGGTATAAATCAAGTGGTGACTTTTAAATTTCTATTATTCCTTCTACATTTACTAGTTGCCATTCCTCTGCAAAAAGAACTGTCCTTTATTTCCTTTTGTAAAATGTTTTTGCAATCAGTATGGAGTTATGGATCTGTTTCCATTTTTTAACAACATCAAAAAAGTGCTGGAGGGCCGGCCCGTGGCTTAGCGGTTAAGTGCGTGCGCTCCGATGCAGGCGGCCCGGGTTCTGATCCTGGGCGCGCACAGACGCGCTGCTTCTCTGGCCATGCTGAGGCCGCATCCCACATACAGCAACTAGAAGAATGTGCAACTATGACATACAACTATCTACTGGGGCTTTGGGGGAAAAATAAATAAATTAAAAAAATTAAAAAAAAAAAGTGCTGGATGTGTTAATTTATTATTCAACTAGAATTTGTAGAGTGCCAACTGTGCTAGTCACTGGGGATGCAATGTTGAACATAAATAGACATAGTCCCTGTCCCCACGGAACTTACCTGCTAGTGAGGAAAGCAGGCATTAATCAAAGGATCACATAAATGAGTGTAAACTTTCAGCTGTAATTAGTTCTATAAAGGGGAGCATATAACAGGGGGATATGAGCTGGTCAGGGCAGTCAGCAGGAAACAGATACTGCCCTGAGGAGGTGATGACCGGGCTGAGATCCGAGGATAAGTACCATTACTTCCATGAAGATGGGGTTGCGAGAGCACATTCCTGAGGACAGAGGAACACCCTGGAAATCGGTGGGAGCTGGGAACACAGGTAGACGTGAATGACAGCCAGCAGTGTGGAAAGGGGGAAAGAACATGCAGTAAAAAATAGTGTCAGAAGAGCACAGACAGGTCATTGAACTAGCCCAGAGGGGAGTCATAGTCGATGGAAGAATTTCGATCTTCATCCAGAGAGCAAAGGGAAGTCAAGGAAGTGTATTTTATAGATGGAATGGTGCCCAGACCAGATGAGCCTTTGAGAGAACAACTCTGCCGGAGTAGAATGCCAGGAGACCCATCAGTAGGGCATCAGAGAAGCTGGTAGAGAGAGGATGGCGACTTGGATAGAGTGCTCTTGGCTATGGAGAGAGGACAACGAACTGAGAAATGTATACAATATGAAACTAAGGTGACTCTGGGTGATGGTGATATTCTTTATCTTGATTGGGAGGTGGTCACATACGTGTATCACTTATCAAAAGTCATCAAATTGGTACATATAAGATCCAGGCACCTCATTATATGTAAATTTTACCTAAAAACATTATCCTATTAAGTGAGAAAGAAAGATGCAAAACAATATGAACGGTGTGGTACCATTTGTATAAAGAAGCAGCATGTATCTGTGCAATATCTCTACGAGGACACACAAGAAAGTAATAATAGTGCTTGCTCACTAGGAAGAGAATAGAGTAAGGGGAAGACGGAGGTGGGAAGGAGATATTTTACTGAATGTTGTTTTTTCCTTTGGAATTTTGAACCATGTGAGGGGACTTAGAGACGGATTGTGAACAGGGTGAGGGAAGAGGAAGGTGCCAAGAATGAATCCAAAGTGGTCTGGCTTCCAAAACAAAGGGTTATGCCAATTATTGAACTAAAAGCCACAAAGAAAGGTATCAGATCTAGCGCAGAGTTGCTGGGACATGGGGAGGAATGCGATCCGAAGCACAGCAGAGGCATTCGCCCAAGGCAGGAAGAGACATAGGGCCTTTCAGTGAAGAAGGAAGACAGGATGTAGGTTGCATGCCATGAAGGTGGCAAGTTTGTATGGTAGGGAGCAGTAAACGTTATTTTTACACATATCTGTTGATTTTGCTGCTGATGACAAATTGAGAGGAATCCACTAATTGCACTTCTTTTCTCTCTCCAGTTGAAATTTTTTAAAAAGCTGGGGTCAGGCAGATGAGGATAAAACATCAGCTTCATTATACCGCACCCAGAATTAGGTAATTAACTACCTGGCCAGTCACTGGAGGTGATGGATGCAGGCAAGCTGAAGGCCAACAGTGCTCTTTGCAGGCAGGGATAGTGCATAAGAGAGAGCAGGAGAGGGTGAGCTACAGTCCTTTTTCTTCCTCCAAATTTCCCAATTAGAGAAGTGTGTGAGGAAGCAGAATGTTACACTAATTGATATTGCTCCAGGTGGAAACATGTAATCCAAGAAAAGGAGGTTTCTTAGCACTTAACTTTTCCCTCTGTATTCCTATAAACATGTGTATTTCTCCACACTTCTGCCAATAATGGGGTATGAGTATTTTTAATTTTTACCTATTGATTGGGCTAAAAATGTTATTTCATTATGGAGATATTTTTCAACTACAGTTCCTGGGCCTCACTTTTGTGAGTTCGGATTCAGTTGGTTTGGCAGGAGTCTCGTTTGTGCATTTAGAAACACTCAAAAATCTCATTCCTGACAATCATGTTATACAGCCAAGATTGAGAAAGCTCTGACATTTTATTGGAGGTAGGATGGTGTGGTGTCAGCAAATGCTTTTCTCTATCTTTGATTTTCTGCTTTGATTAGAAATTCGCTTCATTTCAAATCTAATCCCTCCCCTTCCCAATCAAAAAGCTAGGACACAGTAAAATGGGTCCCTCCCCAGCCTCTGGCTGTGGCTGAGCTGAGGTGAAGGAGGAACCTTGCTCTTCCTGGGGCCCACCCACATCTCCAGATCTCTGCTCTAGCCTGGGATGGGGCATGCTATGAGGGAGGCTCTTTGGCCTGCAGCACTGTGCTGGTTCTTAAGCTGTGAAATGTGGTCAACCCCCAGCATCCTATTTCGCTTTGGTTCAAGTTGTGCTGTGTCTGGCAACCATCCTTTGGCATTTGCAGGAAAAGATTAAGGTTGTCCGAAGTTTCAGCTGAGTTTTCATTTTAATTATTAGTCCCTTTGTTGATTTTTGTAGGTTTCGGGGAGGAGGCTTTAAAAATGTCTACTTACCCTGCCATATTTCCTGGAAGTCCCTCCTTTCGTCCTTGAATTAAAAAAAGAAAAAAGCTCAGAAAGGTTTATGTTGAAAAGCAACAGTTTCTTGCCCCAGGCTTTCTCACCTGCCCTGAGGCAACTGTGTTTAAACAGATCTGTTTCAACATGCACAGAATAAATAATATGCTCAGACTTTTTTCTTAATTTATAGATTGTATATAATATATTTTGATTCTTTTACATTTTGATTTATGTTCTGTTTTTAGATCTTTGATTATTTACTATATCAGTCAGATTGGACTAGGCTATGTTTCTAATTCTAACAATTTTGCTTTATGTATTTTGAGCATATGTTATTAGGTGTATCCAATTTTGGAAATATTATATCTTCCTGGGAGACTGACACTTTTATCATTATGAAATGTCATTCTTTATCTTTAGTAAAACCTCTTTACCTTAAAATTTGCTTTGTTTGCTGTTAGTACACCTGTACCAGCTTTCTTTCAGCTAGTGTTTGCATGTACCATCCTTCATGTTTGACAATCCTGGTGCCCCATATTTAGTGTGTATCTATTGTAAGCAAAATCTACTTGGACATTTTTATATTTGAATCTAAAAATCTTTGTCTTGAGGTTAGAGTGTATTTAGTCTGGTAATATTGAATGCAATTACTTTGATTTATTTGGATTCCAATCTACAATCTTACTATTTACCTTCTATTCATCTCATCTTTTATGTGTTCCTCTTTTACTCTTTTCTTCTTTTGGGGGAATTAATCAAGTGTTTTTATTATTCCATTTTCCCCTTATTAGTTTTACATTTTTACTATTCTTTTAGTGATTGCCCTAGAGATTGCAATGTATATCCTTGCCCCACTGGTATATACCCTAAATTAGTACATTTATCACTTTAACATGATGCAAGGACCTGAGAAGACTAACTCCATTTACTCCACTCCCACCTTTTGTGCAATTATTGTGTATTTTATTTCTTCATATATTTAAAAACCTACCAAACATTATTACTAAGATATATTATTATTATTAGATTAAAATATAATAATTGTTATTTAGATTTACCACATATTGACCATTTCCAGTGCTATTTTTTCTTCTTGCCTCCAATTCTCCATCTGGAATCACATTTCTTCTACTTGAACAACTCACTATAATATTTCTTTTAGGATGGGTGTTGGTGACACATTCTCTATCTGTACATCTAAAAATGGATTTAAAAAAATTCACCTTAGAAAACTTTCATAGTTTTTTTAAGGTTTCATTTTTTTCTTTATTTTTCTTTTAAAATCAACTTTATTGAAGACAATTTATATGCACTCATTTTAAGTGTACAGTTTGATGAGTTTTGACAAAGGTATAAACCTTTGTAACTTTCACCATAATCAAGACATAAGCATTTCCATGAAGCCAAAAAATTTCTTTGTTCCCCTTTGCAGTCAATTCCCCTCCCCATCTCTACTCCAGGCATCTATTCATTTACTTTCTGCCACTATAGATTTGTTTTTCCTGTTCTAGAATTTCATAAGAATGAAATAATGCAGTGTGTACTCTTTTGTATCTGGCTTCTTTGACTCAGAATAATGTTTTTGAGATTCAACCATGTCATTGTAGGTGTCTAGTTTATTCCTTTTAAGTGCTGAGTGATATCTCATTGTATACATATGCCATAATTTGTTTATCTATTCACCTATTGATGAACATTTGGATTGTTTCCAGTTTTGGGCTATTGTGAATAAAGCTGCTATGAACATTCATGTAAAAGTCACATTGTGGACTTTATTTCTCTAAGAAAAATGCCTAGGACTGAAGTTACTGACTCATAGTATAGTTGTGTGTTTAACTTTAGAAGAAACTGCCAAACAGTTTTTCATATTTATTGAACTATTTACATTCCCAACAACATTGTATGACAGTTCCAATTGCTCCACATTTTTGCCAACACTTGGTACCATCAGGTGTTTTAATTTTATCCATTCTACTGGTTGTGTAGTGGTATTCCATTGTGGTTTTAATTTACATTCCCTGATGACTAATGATGTTGAGCATTTTTTAATGTGATATTGGCCATTCATATATCTCATGAAGTGTTATTCTAATCATTTGCCCATTTAAAAAATTGAGTTTATTTTCATTTTATTGAGTTGCAAGATTTCCTGATATATTCTTGATACAAGTTCTTTACCAGATATATATATGGAAATATATGTACATACACACAAACACACATATAGAATTTTTCCCTGTATATGGCTTGTCTTTTTCATTTTTTCAAAGGTGTCTTCTGAAAAACAAATAGTTTTAATTTTGATGAAGTAAAATTATCAATATTTTCCTTTTATTATTTGTGCTTTTTGTGTCCTATTTAAGAAATTTCTGCTTATTCAAGTTTGCAAATTTTCTCCTGTGTTTTCTTTTAAAAGCTTTGTGGCTTTAGCTTTTACATTTAGGTCTATGATCTATTTTGAGTTAATTTTTGTGTACAGGATAAACTAAGTATCAAAGTTCATTTATTTCCACATGAATATCCAGTTGTCCAGCACAATCTGATGAAAAGATTCCCCTTTCCTCCATTGAATGAACTTGGCACTTTTGTCAAAAATCAATTGATCACATACATGTAGATCTATTAAGTTTCTTGGATCTTTATAACTATTCTTTTGCCAAAACCACACTCTCTTGATTAGCTTTATAGTAAGTCTTGAAATCAGGTAGTCTTTTCCAACTTTCTTCTTTTTAAAAATTGTTTTGGGCATTGTATGTCCTTTGTATTTATATATAAATTTTAGAACCAGCTTGTCAAATTCTGCAGAAAAAGCTTTCTGGCATTTTGATTTGGATTATGTTGAATCTAGAGATCATTCTGGGAGAATTAACATCTTAAAACTATCAAAATTCCAATTCATGAACATGTTATATCTTTCTGTTTATTTTTAATCTTTAATTTCTCTCAGCAGTGTTTTGTAGTTTTTAGTATACAGATCTTGCACTTATTTTGTTAAACTTATCCCTAATATTTCATGTTTTTGATACTATTGTGAATGGTACTGTTTTTTTCAAATTTCATTTTCCAGTTGCTTATTTGTGGTATTGATCTTGTATTCTGTGACCTTGCTAAAGAAACTTATTAGTTCTAATAGCTTTTTTTGCAAATTCCCTAAGATTTCCTATGTATACAATCGTATCGACTTTGAATAAAAACAGTTTTACTTTTTTCTTACCAATCTGTATGCCTTTAATTTCACTGGCTGGAGCCTCCAACCAGTCTTCAGCAGAAGCCTTGTTCCTGGTTTTACAGAGACAGCATTCAGTCTTTGACCATTTGGTATGATGGTAGCTGTAACTCTTTTGTAGACACCCTTTATTAAGTTGAGGAAGTTCCCTTCTATTCCTACTTTTCTGAGAGTTTTTATCATGAATGGGTGTTGAATTTTGTCAAATGCTTTTTATGCATGCATTAGGATAATTACAATTTTTTCTTCTCTGAATATAAATTACACTGATTAATTTTTAAAAATTTAAACCAACTTTCTATGTCTGGGAAAAATTCCACTTTGTCAAGATGTATTATCGTTTTTATACATTGCTGGGTTCAGTTTACTAATATATTCTTAAGGCTTTTGCCTTTATATTCATTTTCTTTCTCGTAAGGTCTTTATCTGATTTTGGTAACAGGGTAACACTGGCCTCATAAAATGACTTGAGACAAGTCATCCTCTATTTTGTGAAAGATTTTTATAAGATTGGTGTTTGTTCTTCATCAAATGTTTGTTAGGATTCACCAGAGAAGTCATCTGGGCACAATGGAATTTGTTTTTATTTCTGGAGGGAGGAGGTTATTAATTATGAATTAAATTTCTTCAAAAGATATAGGACTATTCAGATTTTCTATCTCTTCTTGGATTTGTTTTGCTAATTTGTATTTTCCAAGGAATTTTTCTATTTTATCTAAATTGTCAAATTTTTGGAATAAAGTTGTTTATAATATTCGTTTGTCATTTTTAATGTCTTAAGGATCTATAGTGAAGCCCCTCCCATCATGCCTAATCGTGGTAATTTGTGTTTTCTCCATATTTTTTGATCAGTTTAGATATTTATCAATTTTATTGACATGTTCATTGATTTTTCTCTATTTGTCCATTTTGTATTTCATTGATTTTTGCTCTTATCTTTATTTCTTTCTTCTATTTTCTTTGGGTTTAATATGCTCTTCTTTTTCTAGCTTCTTAAGGTGGAATCTTAGAACATTGGTTTAAACCTTTTATCTTTTTCTAAACTAAGCATTTTTAAGGTATAATTTTCCCTCTAAGCACTGTTCTAGCTGCATTCCACAAATTTTAACACATTGTGTTTTCATTTCATTTGGTTCAAAATATTTTTAAACTTCTTTTGTGATTTATTCTTTGACTCATTTATTATATAAAACTGTATTTTGCTTATAAAATGTTTGAGAATTTTCCAGGGATCTTATTGTTATTGATTTCTAATTTATTTCTATTGTGGTCAGAGCATATTTTCTGTATGATCTCAATACTTTTAAATTTACTGACAATTGTTCTATGGCCCAACACGTGGTCTATCTTTTATGAACATTCCATGTGTACCTGAAAAGATCATGTATCTTGCAGTTGTTAATGCAGTGCTCTATAAATTCAATTTGGTCAAGTTATTTGCTGGTGTTTGACAAGTCTTCTATATCTTTACATGTTTTATGCTTTACTGAGGGCGTGGTGTGCAAGTCTCCCACTATGCTTGTGGATTTGTTGTTTTCTTCATGTATGGTGCTTCATGTCTTTTAAAGCTTTGTTACGGGTACATTTTGGATTGTTACATTTTCTTAACGAATTGACCCTTTATCATTATGAATTAACTCTAGTTATCTCTGGCACTATTTCTTGTCTGATATTAACATAGCTGTTCCAGCTTTCTTGTGATTAATATTTTTATGGTACGTATTTTTCCATCCTTGTACTTTTAACCTATCTGTGTTTGTATATTTAAAGAGTGTTTCTTGTAAACAGTCTATAGTTGGGTCTTACTGTATTTTTATCCAGACTGATAGGTCTCTGCTTTTTAACTGTAGCCTTAGACTCTTTAAATTAAATGTAATTCACAATATACTTAGATTTAAATCTACTATCTCGCTGTTGCTTTTCTATTTATCCCATCTGTTCTTTGTTTATTTTTTCCTCTTTTCGTGCCTTCTTTGGTATTAATTATTTTTCAAATATGCCATTTTATCGCCTATGTTGGAGATTATTTGCTATATCTCTTTGTGCTCTAGGATTTACAATATATACATCTTCAACATACAGCAGTCTAATGTCAAATAGCATTATACCACTTCATAGATAATGTATATTAAAATTGTATAGTATAACAGTACATTTCCATTTCCTCTCTCCCATCCTTTGTGCTGTTGTCATATACATTTTACTTATACAAATAGTATAAATTCCATGATCCATTGGTTTTATGTTTGCTTTAAACAGTCATCTATCTTTTAAAGAAACTTAAAAATGAGAAAAAAAATTGTTTATGTTTACTCACCGTTTCCAGTTCTGCTTATTCCTGAGTTTCTGTTATCATTTTACTTCAACCTGATAGCTATAAATTCTTTCACTTTTTGTTTCTCTGAAAAACTCGTTATTTCACCTCATATTTGAAGAATATTTTTTGCTGGCTAGTGAATTCTAGGTGTTTTTGTTTTTTGTTTTTATTAAAGCACATTTAGGATGCTGTTCCATGTCTTCTGGCTTGCATTATTACTGAAAAGAAGTTACTCAATTCTTATCTTTGTTCTTCTGATGTAATGTGTCCCTTTCCTCTGGATGCTTTAAGATTTTCTGTTTGTCACTGGTTTTCAGTAATTTGATTATCATGTACCTTGGTGTTGTTTTCCTTGTTTTTATCTTGCTTGGGGTACAATGAGCCACTTGGATCTATATATTTATAGCTTTTATTAAATTTGGAAAATTCTAGCCATTACTTATTCAAATTATTTTTCTGCCTAGCTTGCTCACCACACACACACACACTCAGGTATTAAAATCCAGCATATGTTAGATTGCTTGATATTGTCTTAGAGGTCACTGAGCTCTATTTGTTTTAGTCATTTTTCTTTCTGTGCTTCAGTTTCTATTGCTATGTTTTCAAATGCACTTTTCTTTTTTCTATAGTACCTAATCTTGTGTTAAGCCCATCAAGCAACTTTTTGATATTAAATATATATTTTTCAGCTCTAGAATTTCATTTGGTTTTTTAAATAGTTTTCCTTCCTTTCCTTATTGTGTTCATATTTTCCTTTAAGTTCTTAAGCATACTTATAATAGCTATATGAAAGACTCTGTCTCCTAATTACATCATTCTTATTATTTCTGCTTCTGTTTCTATGGACACTGTGAATGTTACATTGTAGAACTTCTGGATTTTATTGTTGTCCTTTAAGAGTGTTGAAGTTTGTTTGTTAGGCAGATAAATCGAGAATTAGCTTTATCCATTTGATGATTTTTGTGTGTGTGTGTGTGAGGAGGACTAGCCCGGAGCTAACATCTGCTGCCCATCCTCCCCTTTTTTCTTGAGGAAGACTGGCCCTGGGCTAACATCCATGCCCATCTTCCTCTACTTTATATGGGATGCTGCCACAGCATGGCTTGACAAGCGGTGCGCCTGGGATCCGAACCCTGGGCCACCGCAGTGGAGCGCATGCACTTAAGCACCATGCCACCGGGCTGGCCGCCCATTTGATGATTTTTAAAGCTTTGTGAGGACAGTAGAATGGCCTCTATTCTAATGCTAGTTCAGTCCTACTACTAAGGTGCAATCTACTTGGGGTTTCTACCATAGTCCCAGGTGTTCTCTCCACTCAGGCTTATCAGAACTTGAGTACCTCCCAGTGCTTTCTTACCTCTAGAAACTGTTCAACTTACAGCTCTCCACGAACTGTTCTTTGCCTGGCCACATGGAATTTTATCTTATGTATGCACATCTTAGTTATCAATCAGTAACTCAATGAAATCCCTATAAAGATGTTCTCAGCTCTTTATCTACATAGTTTTCTCTTTTCAGTTCTCTGCCTGACAAATTCCAGCTACCTAAGCCTCACTGAGCTCTGATCTCTGTCTCCTCAACTCAGTGAGATGACTGTGCCCTGCTTTGGTGTCTTTTTCCTTTACAGTGGTACAGAAAATGCCTCCAGGCAGAAAGCTGGGCAATTGTAGGGCTCACCTCATTTGTTTCTCTTCTCACGTGGATCACAGTCCTGCACTGGCCATTGTCCAGTTATTGAAAACAGTTAATTCATATATTTTGTCTGGTTTTCTATTTGCTAAACAGCAGGGGCGCAAGTCTGGTCTTAACTCAGAAGTGAAAATTCCTCAGCTTTCTTTTTAATGAGTATTTTCATTGCATTCAGAATTTTAGGTAGACAGTTATTTTCTTTTAGCATATCAAAGATTATACCAATGGTTGTAACTTTTATCATTTCTTTTGAGAAGTCATCCGTTTTTCCTCTGAAAATGTGTGTGTGTGTGTGTGTGTGAAGGAGAGGGGAACTGGCTTCTTTTAATATTTTGCCTTTGGTTTTTAGAAATGGAATTATGATTGCCTATGTGTGGCTTTCTTTGTACATAACCTACTTGAAGTTTCTAGGACTTCCTGAATCTGTGGCTAAATGTCTTTATCAGTTTTGGAAAATTCTCAGCCAATATTATATCCACCCCATTCTGTATCTCCTTTCCTTTTCAGACTTCAATTACATGTTTGACTCTTCACCATGTTCTGTGTATCTCTTAAGCTCTTTTCTCTATTTTTCATTCTTTCTTCTCTTCATACTTTAGTAGGATATTTTCTACTAACCTAATTAACAGTTCACTAATTTCTTTTGCTGTGTCTAATCTGCTGTAAGCACATCTATCAAGTGCATTTCATTTTTAGTTTGGTTCCAGAATTAATATTTTATTCTGTTTTTAAAATAAATTCTAGTTCTTCCCTGATGAATTTCTCTCTAGTCATTCATTTTCTTGAACATTTATCATAATTGTTTCAATGTTTGTTTTATATAATTCCAATACTGGATCATCTATGTTTTTATTGTCTGTTTTTTCTCTTGATTTTTCTAATTTGGCCCTGTCACTTGGCATGTTTGGCAATTTTTGATTAAATGCCAGATATTATATCTGAAAAATTGTAGCTCTATATGTTATTCTCACCCCTCAGAGAGATTTTAATTTTCATCTGACAGGCAGTTAGTACAGATGTACATCACCTTTTGCTAATAAATAATTGAGGTAATTTGAAGATGAATTTGATTCTCTGAAGGCTTTTGGTTTGCCCTTAGTCTTAATGCATATAGTCTGTCAAGAGCTTCAACTGAAACCCGGGGTGTTTATCAGTGCCTGTTTTCCTTGGTAGGTTCTAAACTCTAGTTTTCATTCTGCTGGCATGATGAGATTCCTGAGTATTCTCCTTCACTGCATAGTCACTTAGCTGCTGCTTGGTTTCTTTTCTTTGCCTTTCACCCTGTGGAGCTTCAAATGAGGCAAATGCCTTTAGGAGGAAAATGAAGCAGAATTATGAGGTTTCCTTTCCTTTAGATTTTAGTCCCTCAGGTCCTGGCTGTCTTGGTAGCACTGAAACCTGATTATTTTCTCTCTATGCCTATGATACTCCCAAAATCTCTGAGATATTACTTTCTTTTTGGCCTTTTGGTCCAATGCCACTTGGAAATCAGCTAACGTTTCAAAAAGAAAGGCAGCATAGAATTTCAGGTTTGCATCAATGCCTTTCTCTTCTTTCTGGGTTCTTGGCACTATTCTTGAGTTCTTAACTTTGATTCCATTTTTTTTTTTTTAATTAGCTAATACAAGTCTTTGAGTATCTTTTTTAGAAAAAGTAAAAAATCCATTTTTTTTTCACCTATTTCATTAGGAAAATATTTTTCTTTTACTTTCATACATATTAACAACCTAACTGAATGTACAAGCCCTTGATGAAACCATTTTATCCTCTCAGTTTATTGGTTCATTTTTCTTCTGTGATCTAGTGTTACATACACTCCTGAAGCCAACCTTCATTTGTTTTTTCTCTGTTGATAACTTGAAATTTTTTTATCCTAAAAATTAAAAGAATTATCAGCATATGTGTCAATCAAATCTCTTTTCATTAATAACTCTGTAACAAAGTAAATCCTTTATTTTTTTTAAGGCAGTATGTTATTCTTTTTGTAGCTATACTCTATATATTTATTGTTTTGAAATAAAGTAAATACAGGACATTTTTCTCATGTTGTAAAGTATTAAGCCAATATTAAAAATATTTGTTGTACAACATTCATATAATATATATCTAAAAAGTAGAAGTTCCCCTAATACTGATTTTCCAGAGTTAGTCAGGTAACAGATAGCATTCCAATTACATTCTCTTCTGTTATAGTTTGTATATATGGATACCACAAATAAAGTTTTCTTCTTCAAAAATGGTATCACACATGTTATTTTGCAATTTGCTTTTTCCACTTTATAATATAGTTTGGACATCTTTCCAAGTTAGCAAATTTTTCTAGTTATTTATTGCTGCATAACAAATTGCCCCAAAAGTAAATGGCTTAAAACACCAATTTACTACACCTCTTCTAGTCTGTGGGTCAGGAATTCAGACAGGGAACTGTAGGGATGCCTTGTCTCTGTCCTACAATATCTGAGACTCTACCTGGGAAGACTCTTACAGCAGGGCTAGAATAATGGGACTGGCCAGACATTTCCCTCTCTCTGTCTCTCTCTGCCTTCCTTCCTGCCTCTCTCCCTTCACACAGCCTTGCCACACAGCTAGCTTGGGCTGCTTCACAGCATGGTGGCTTCAGGGTAATTAGACTTCTTATACGGTGACTCAGGGCTCTTGTATTCCAAGGGACAGGAAACGAAAATTTCCAGTTTCTTAAGTCCTAGGCCTGGAAACTGGCACAAAATAACTTCTTTATTCTATTAAAGCAGTAACAGATCCTGTCTAGATTTAAGGCTAGGGAGATGTAGATCCCAACTCTTAAAGAGAGAAAATTTGCAGCTATATTTAACTCATCATAGTTAAAAATTCATCTTTGTTCAAAAATTATTTACATTCTTCCAACATGAAAAATACCCAGAAATATCCAAGAGCCTCAAAAAGTTTCATCTCCTTGTGGCACCAGGCTCAGGCTTGAGGTCCTGGATCTGTTCATCTAAAGCAGGTTCAGATGTGGATGGGTCTCCCTGGGTGAAGTTCTTCTCAATATGAAGGTCTGCGAACTAAAGAGACAAATTACCTTCTCCTTCCTCTCCCCTAAACACCCACCATACACCCGTGAAGCAGCGATATAATAACTGCAGTAGACACCCCATTCAATATAGGAGGACATGGGAGGTAGCTCCTGTAGCAGTCCCTGGTCCATAGCAATTCTGAAATCCAGTTGGGAACATAGCGTCAGTTCCTTAATTAGGGCCTCGTCCTACTTCTTGGGAATGATTGTCTGTGGCTCTTGGCTTCACCCTTTTGGGCTCTTGGTTCCACTCTCTGAGTCATTCTCCCTCTCCCATAAGAAATGGTCTGTGTTTGGGCCGGCCCCGTGGCTTAGTGGTTAAGTGCACGTGCTCAGCTGCTGGTGGCCCGGGTTCGGATCCCAGGCGCGCACCGACGCACCGCTTCTCCAGCCATGCTGAGGCCGCGTCCCACATACAGCAACTAGAAGGATGTGCAGCTATGACATACAACTATCTACTGGGGCTTTGGGGGGAAAAAATAAATAAATAAAATCTTTAGAAATGGTCTATGTTTGCTGCCTGTTTATTGTCCACAGAAGATTGGGGATCCAAAGTCCTCCTTTCATTTTGTCCCGTCTCTGTCCCTTTCAGTCCCAAGCCAGTATACTTTCTTTAAAGACATTGAGGGCTTCCTGTGATTCAAACTATAATCCATCCATTAGACAAAAGTCACACTTACGAATCTCTTTAAGAATACACCCTCCTCTATCTTCAACCCCCAGCGAGGCTACTGGAGGACCATGTCTCTAAGATTCTTAGACGCTCTTTTAGGTATGCCCTTAAATATGGGCAAGGTCTTAACAAAGGATCCTACAATCCCGTCCTTAACTTAATCTTTATCCAGAGACAACATTTTACTGCTCTGGATTTGAAAGTTTTGCCTGGATATATCAGAATGAGAAAGAGTTATCCTTTCTAACACAGCAAGTCCTGGTTCTCTCTATTTCCTCTAAATTCTATTAAAAAAATGAAATAGTTTCTTTTTAACTCATCTCTGCTTGTCCTTTATCAGAGGCATCTAGAAAAATTCAGTTGGCATTTTCTACGTTCTACTTGGAAATCTCCCTAGTCAGATCCATGAGTTCATTGGTAGCCGTCCCATTGGTCACGTTATTCCAGGCAACAGTTTTGCTAATTGTCCTACCAGCACATGACTCAGGTGCTCTCTTCTCCAGCTTCTAATAAAAGTTTTCTTGGTGTCCTTCAAGTCCTCTTCAAGCTCCCTGAGGTCCTTGAAGATTTTGCTAAGGCACTTCTATCTTTCACCCATTGTTCAATCCTAAAGCGAATGTTTGAAGTTTTTGTTACAGTGGCACTCTACTTCCAGATACCAAATTTTGTTCTGGTTATCTGTTGCTGCCTAACAAACCGCTCTAAAACCTCTCGCCACAAAATAGAGAATGTGCGTCGTAAAGAATCCAATGCATTCTATAGTCTGTATTTTGATGTAATACATGAAAAATTTACCCTCCAGCATATACTTACCTGAATGCTTTTTCTTTTTCTGTCTATTTCTGTTCAGAATGCAACAGATCCCTTCACCATACTCTACCCTTGGCTGTCTCAGGCACTGGAAGTAGATGTATTTATTGAGGGTAAAACGAAAGAAGGAAGGACAGGGGAAGGGAAGAGGTAGACGCGGGAAAGACTTTGGCCATGTTAGAAAACGACTACCACGTGATAAGGCAGCGATTGTCCAGATGTCTGGTTTGTGTAACTCTGAGTCCCAAAGCTAGAGGTAGGGGGTAGAATAGAGTCAATCCTCACTCCTAGCTGTTTCCTGGAGGGCTGAATTCTGGGTTGGAGAGACTACTTATGACAAATCCAGCTACAAATGTATGATAAAGACAAGACCTTCCCACTCATTTTGTTCTGTGTTGGTTTTAGCTTCCATTCTGATAATTGGTACAAGATTTTCTTTGGCATTTTAATAAGAAGGAGCTGGCACATTTTGACTCTAAATGAATATATATTGAACAAATGAATAAAAGTTGGAGCAAGGGTATCAGGGCCTGTGAACCAGCAACCCCTTAATCTGGAAGTCTCAAAAGGGTCCTAGCTGGTGAAGACCAGGAAACTGCATTTGGCGTGCTCATCAAAATCTGCCAGTGGCTTCTCTAGTTCTTGAGGTTTGTTGAGCTTAGTATCCTGGGGCAAAAGATCCTTGACTTTTTTCCCAAGGTAATGTCTTGGATATGTGTTAACTACTCACTAATAATGACAACAGCCAATCTTTGCCGGAAGTTACTTTATGCCTGGAACTGAGTTAACCGAGCAAACTGCTATTTCATGTCATCGCATTTCATCTTTACAACAACCTTATGGAGTAGATACTGTAATTATCCCCATTTTACAGATGAGGACGGTGAGATTTAGAGAGAATAAACAGCTTGCCCTAATTCACACAGGCAGTAAGTGCGGGCAGAGAACTTCTGCCAGATGTGTCCCACTCTGGTTAAATAGTGACCCCTACATTCTACCAGGAACTCCATGTGTGTATATAGGCTTGCGAAAGGGCTTTGGTGACCTGGTTGCTATCCAGAAAGTGGCAAAACAACTGTATACAGAAATGTATTGTTAGAAGATGCAGCTTTCATCCAAACGGAGAGATCAGAGGGAAAGAGCATACTGAGACCCCATCAACTCTATTAGTTCCTCTTCCCATGACCCTTCATGGAAACTCCTGGAAATGCCTTCCATCACATCTCTGAAATGGGCTGGGTCAAGAAGATAATTTGGGAAGTAGGGCTGGTACAAGGAAAGATAGTGATAATACAGAGTAGCAAATGCTAAATGCCAAAGGAGTGATACCACAACGAGTGCTACAAGGACTCAGAGGAGCCACACCCAGGCTGCAAGCCAGGAGGTGAGGCGAGGAGGGGCCCCTGAGTAACTTGTGCTGCTGGCTGGTAGCGCCAATGCCCACATTCCCTTGGCAGCGGCACCAGCCAGCAGAGAGGTGATTGCTGAGCTGTTTGGACCAGAGGCTTATGGCGGTATTAGTTGTTTTGCTCCTGATCAGTGTGAGAATTTTTATATGTATCTTTTCTTTGATTCTGGGAATTGGAAGCATCTGAGCTGGTGAGCAGTCATTTTTTTTTTCTTGACAACATAAACCTTCATCGCACTGTGTAACCTGTCAGCTTCTGGGCACACGAGAAGTAGACAGGTGGGGACCAGGAAAGGGGACTGGAGGCTCTAAGCTAACGTGTTGCCCTTGGGGCATAGGGCAGAGGAGGAAAGGGGTCTGGGTACGGACGTGGCAGAGGGCAGTGCCTGGGCAGGTTGCAGCTAGTCTTCGAGATTTCTAGCTCACACCTGTGTCCAAGCACCCTCTCCCTCTCATCAAATCCCTTCTATGACCTTGGAAAGAGAAGTGGGAGCCAAACCACGTGTTCTCAGGCCCCAGGGGAGCGGGATCAGAGGTTGGCGCGCTATGACCAGAGACGTGCCTCCCTAGATGGTGCTAAAGGTGGGCGCGCCGAAGCTTCCTCCTCCTCTAGTTTCCGGCGCCGGACCCTCAACTCCGCGCGCCGCCCTCTCCCTGGGCGCGGACGCAGGTGTGGTTGTGGCCCAAGGGTGTGGGCACTGGAGATGAAGTAGTTAAGGTGGGGGGCGCTTGGGTGAGTTGTCCAATACGGAGGAACAGCAGTTTGCCGGAGTTAACGTGGGCAGCTTCTTTGGGAAGGGAAGGAAGGAGGACCGTCTGCCAAGCTCCAGCTCGCCCCCCGCGTGTGCCTGTGTGTGCAGTGCGTGTGTATGCGAGTGTGAGTGCGCGCGCGCCGAGGCGTTCCTCAGGTTGCGCTGCCTGGAAACCGAGGGAGCCATTGGAGAGGCGAAGGGGTGGGGGTGGGGTCTCCCCGACCCTCGGAGCAGCCGGGGTGCGGGCGGCCGTGGCGAGCCCTGAACCTCGGCTCCTGACGCGGGCGAAGGCGGAGCGGGGACGGCGCCGCGGGCGGCCTCAAGGCCCCGGGGGGCCCGCCGGGGAGGAGCTGGGGAGGAGGCCGGAGCTGCATGGAGTTTCTAGGGCGCGCAACTCCGGCGGGGCCTCGGCCACTGGGCTCCGGGGCGCAGCGAGGCAGCCGCGCACATGGGCTGAGCCCGCGCGCCGGGGCTCTGCACGGCCAGCGGGAGCGGGAGGGGTAGAGGAGCGCGCCGTGCCGGGGGTGCGGGGCACACGTCCCCAGACGGGAGCAGAGGACAAGGACAGGGAGGAACGCGCCCAGATCGCGCTCCGAGCCGACGAGGGGCTCGCGCCGGCCCCGGCGCGCGCTTGGGGAGCGGCCCCGGGGCGCCGTGGGAGCCGGCGGCAGCGAGGATGCCGGCGCGGGGACGCGGCTGCCGGCTGGGGGTGTGAGCGTGAGGCTGAGCGCTGCCCGCCGGCGCCACCATCCGCGCCTCCCCCTCCCTGCCGGCCTCGGAGGAAGCCCCCCGCGCCGCGCGGAGGCGCCTCGGAACCCGGGCTTCGGGGCAGCGGGCCCGCGCGGCCGGCCCCGGCCCAGCGAGAGGTGAGTGCCGCCGCCCGCTCGCTCCCTCTCCTCGCCTCCTCCCTCCGTCCTCGCCCCACTCCACGGCGCCCAAACCCCGGGGCTGTCTGGGGCCCCTGTCTCCGGAGTGGGCGGGCTGCCGGCCGACAACGCCTCCCGTACCTGTTGGCACTGGCAGAGGTCACCCGGCGAGCTGGGGGCCCCCCGAGCCACCTTGCCCTCCCTTAGGGTGGATCCTGGCTGCCCGCCCGGGGGCGTGGGGCTGGGGAAGGGCCGCGGGTGTCCCACTCGGATGTCCCGGAACTGTGCGGGCTGCCGGCTGGGAGCCGCTCGCCGAGTCCCCGGCGCTGGGGGCCGCGGGCGCCCGGGCGGTGGAAGGGAGGGGAGGGGTGTGGGAGCCGCACCGCAGCCCAGGTGGGAAGGCAGGGCGGCTTCCAGGTCTTCGGGAAGCCGAGAGTCATGGCGATCCGGAGAGGCGGGAGGCAGGATTCCCTCCACCTCCAGCCCTCCGGGGCGCACGCTCCTGGCCGCCACCCGCCGGGGTCCGCGGGCCGTGGGGAGCGCGGGATAAGCGGGGAGGCCTCCGGCAGCCAGCCTGGGACCCGGCTGCTGCTCAGCTGGCCCGGGGGCCCCAAGCAGCAAGATAGTCCGGCGCCAGGGCAGGGGCGGGCTCCCGCTCTCCCGGGCAGTCTGGGTTCACACGGGTGCCCCAGCCTCCCCGGACTGGCGCGACGGGGAGTGAACTTCCTCAGACTTGGCCTGAGGGCGCCTAGGCAGCAGCAGGTAGTTCTGGGCCGGCCTCGGGGCTAGGGCGAGCGGAGGACGCCTCAAACCCACGGGATGGTGGTGCTGAGCCTGGACGGAGGGCTACGTTTTGCCTCTTAGGCGCCAGCCACGTGCGCCCTCCGCCCCCACCCCCAGCATCGTTTCCCACCGCTGTTTTTTTTTTTGAGGTGTGTTTTTAGGAAAGCGCCTTCCTTGCCTTAGGTGTTGCGAGGCCCTTAACCCCGGTGAAATGCCTGCAGTTCCTTGGGTGCCAAGACTGGGGCGCCCTCCCCAGGCCCTGAGCCGGTTTTTTTTTTGGCAGAAAAGGAGACTTTCTGGGCTCAGAGAAGAGCAGCTCAGTGCTGACTGTGTGTGGCTGTGTTGGGTCGAGTCCCCTAAGTCTGAAGTGCGAATAATAACTACGTTCTAGAGTGAATAAGAGCAGCCTCGGTGACACAGTTGAGATGACCTCCCCTAGGAGGAATGGGTAGATTTCTGCCCTCTGTATGTCCAGACACACACAGCACTTGTGCAAATATGAAAACTCATAACTCTTAGGATTTCCGTGTTCTGCTTCTTGAACTGCTGACTTTCAGTCGAAAAGATAAACTCTTTTTTCAATTCAGGCATCGGAGCTTTGGAAAGGGTTTTAAAGCCACTTGGTGTGAAATTTTCTTGACGCTCCAGCAAGACGTGTTTTTTATCGAAGCCTGACTCCAGCTCTCCTGCTTGGCTTGGTGGTGGTTTTTATTTCATTTTTGTGGGATGGGAGGAAGTGTTGGGGGGAGAAGAAGGAACTGTTGGTGGGGTGCAGATTTTATTTGCTACCTGTTTATATGAGGCTTTGACTGAAAGGTACATGGCAACTTAGACCTGCCCTGCGCTTGCAGCCCTGCTGTGAACCCAGCTTAGGATTCATTCCCCTCTTTAGAAGCTGCATAGCTTTGCCAGGTCCTTAGGCAGTGTTGGTGGCCCCCATGAATGCCCCGTGGATGCCCCTCGGCTGCATTTCCCCAGCCTGCTCCGGGGGAAGCCCAGCACAGTGGCCCCCCTTTCTCAGTTCACTGCAGGCGTGTGGGTTTTTCATGGCACTAGCGGCCTGAAGAACGGCTATGTTTACTGAGAAACTGGTCTGCAATACTGAAGTTGGTTACTGGATGTAGCCAAGTGGAGTAATGAAAACAAAACTCTCTAGAAACCCAATCCCTTGGATATTTTATTGGAGGAGCGTTAAATCCTCTTAGAATTGTTCACCAAGATCACCTTTCTCTGAACTCTGAATGTAACTAGCGCCGGTAATCAGGCCTTCAGTGAGCGTGCAGAATACGGACCTTTTAGAAAGAAAATAATTTAAGTCAGCTGCTTCAGTTGAGAAACTGATGGGCAAGACTTGATGGAGACACATGACTCCCTTTCCTCTCTAAGGGGTGGGGGTGGAGATTGGGGTGAGGTGGGGGTGCGTGTGTGACAGCTGCTTTGTTGAGTTTAACATTTATCTGTGCGAGTCCTCTGATCAGTGCTTAAGTATTGGGCAGGGTAGGGCTCCACTCTAGAAATTTCTTTTCTGTAGCAAGTGGCCTTGGGAAGGACAGTGTGCTCCTGGGTCACCAGCCCCCGAGAGAGGTGTCTGTGCGCTGGCACTTGAGCCCGTCACTGTGTCTGCAGTCCTGGCTTTGCAGCCCGCCCCAGGACTCGAGCACATGCAGCGCTCATTGGGTGGCAGAATGGGGCCCTAGTTCTTATATTGGGAGGAATTCTGGCTCTGATAGACATTAGACTTGTAAGGTCTTTGGAGACTCTCTTAATTCAGATTTCTGAGACCCTGCTTGGTGCCAGACACTTTCACACATTTGAGCTCATGTAATTCTCGTTTTTCGTATTTGGAAACCGATGCTAAGGGAGGTTAAGTAACTTTCCTGAGGCTGCATAACTTGTGGGGAAGAGGCAGGGTTATGGTTTGATTCTAAAGGTCGGGGTTCCTGATGCTGAGTTCAGGGCTCTTTCCACACTGCTGCTTAGGATCTGAAGAGTGTTTTAGTAACCTTTGACCTTCAGTGCTTTGTTTAGAGTCAGACCCTAGTGGGTGCCCCGTCTATGTGGGCTGAGTAAATCTAGGTCAGCGTCTCATTGCTCATTCCTGATAAGGAAACGGGCACAGGAGGAGCTGTGCCTTGTGTGGTGGGTCAGGGGAGGGTGCCCTGACCCCCATGTGTGCCCACATGGAGCCATGCGAGGGCTGAGCCATGAGATTGGTTTGATTATCGGCTGCTGCTGCTTTGCACGTTCCCTATCTGTGCCACATTCATATGGGGTGGGTGGTATCTTTGCCCTTCACTTGAGGCTTAAACTGATGTAGTCAGAGTGTCTGAAATGTCCTTTCAAGATGGAGAACTATTAGGCGGTGCAACCAGCAATAGTCTCTGATGCTTGTTAAAACAGTGTGTGTCCTGCCTCTCAAGCAATGAAACCATCCTTTAAGATGGACAGAGCACTAGCTGATCCCTCGGTTGCTCAATTTGAGGGTAATTCTGAATGTGTTTAGAAAGGAGGAAAATGAAAACACAGTTGTTGCATCCAATCTGGGGTTTTCAAAGTGAATTATGTTTTTAATTGTTTAACATCTAACAAAAATGTATTCAGTGCCTGTTAATGTGGTACAGATATAGAGATGAATATGACACAGAGCCTGTCATCAAAAAATTCACAGATTAGTGGGGAAGGCAGACCACGTGTTAGGGCTACGCTTTTGTGAGCAGAGACAGAAGGTAGCTAGCCTAGGATGGAAGTGGTGTCTGAGCTGAGTTTAAAAGATGATTATGAAGTGGTCAGCCTTAAATGGGTATTTCCCACGCAGAGGAAATAAGATGAGCACAGGGTGAGAGAGAAAAAAAAAACACCTGGAAAATAGGAGGAAGCAGCTGGTAGTTTGGAGTTCCTAGAGCTTAAATGTTAAGTCAGAGAGTAACAAGAGAAGAGGCTGGAATGATGGATGGAAGCCTCTTGATCGGGACCAGGGGCTCAGCATTTCTCTGTTAGGGGCTGGGCGGCATGGTCAGATTTGAGTTTTAGGTAAGTCTTTTTGGGGACTCCGTAAGGAACGGATTTGGCAGTGAGATGACCAGAGGCGTGGATACCAGTGAGGCGGCTAGCGCTGAAGCCATGGTGGGGAGGATAGAAGAGAAGGGGTGGATTCGGCAAACGTTTAGGAGAATGCAGGCAACAGAAACCAACTCTGGCTAACAAGAAAAGCAAATAAAGGGAATGTATTACAAGTATAGATGGGAACTCACAGAGCTGAGAGCCAGGCCTAGAGCAGAGAGGAATTAGGCAGTTGAGGGGATCTTGGTGGCAGGAATTGCCTTACTGTTTCTCTCAGGTGATGCTATGGAAGTAAATGATCCCCAACCTTTTCCGGCATCAGCATCAGCATCATCGTTATTGTATTATTCTGCTACATTCAAAATGCTCAGAGGAAATGTCCAATTAGCATAGCCCTGGGTCTTCGTGTCTAGGAGTAATTTTCTGAAAAGTTGTCAGAATGGGGAGAGGTAGTTTTCTGAAAGGAAACTGGAATGATCTTGCTCAAACCGTGACATAGATATTGGGCATGTCGTCTATAGGAGGGAAAGTTGGCTGGACTTATTGAGGAATTGAATGAGGAGTGGGAGACAGGGAAGGGTGTAGTGTGACCACTGGGTTTCTGGTTTAGGTAACAGGGTGGATGAGCAAAATGGAAGTCTGGCCAAGACTGAATAACTCGCTCGTTTTCCCACTGACAGGGCTGTGGGCAGCTCTCCGTGACCAGGCTGCAGGAGAAGGTGACAACCTATTTTAAAAAGTCTCATTAAGGGGCTGTGCTGCTGTGAAGAAAGTCTGTTTAAGTAGGTTACTTTATCTCATGCCCCACAAATCTGGGTACTTTGAAAACATTTCATTCATGCAAACCAGTATGTATTGAGCATCTCTGGTTTAGGTGGGGAAGATGGGGAATTAGACAGATAGAGGTGGTACTCTCATATTCTAGTGGCATAAGACATAATAAAAAAAATTAAAATAGAAAATAAAATTAGGTGATATAATTGAGACAGATGCAGGGGCTCCTTCAGATTGGGTGGTTAAGAAAGGTCTCATTGAGGAGCCATATTTAAGCTGGGTAAGTTGGGGCAAGAGCTGGAGAAGAACTTCCAGGCAGCAGCCAGTGCAAAGGTCCTGAGGTAGGAACAAGTGGGGTGCATTAGAGGAACAGGAAGGAGGCTGTTGTGGCAGGAGATGAGTTTAGAGAAACAGGGGCTAGTTCATGGGGGGGCTTGGGGGTCGTCCTGTGGCATTTGGGTTTGATACTGAGTTCGATGGGAGCCACTGGAGAGTTTTAAATGGGAGAGTGACATGATTTAATTTATGTTTTCAAAAGATCACCCTGGCAGCTGTGCATTTGGTACACACTACCTTGGTATAAAAAAGTGAGTCTTTATCCATTAGAGTGTAAAATGAAATGTAGTGTTTAAGAGTAACAGATGGAGAGAAAATGCTTTGGTGACTTTAATTTAGTGCTTTCTAATGTACCAATTAAATGTGAGTATGGACCAAACTGCATTTCTAGTATGATTTCAGTTTTATTTAAAAATACGTTATAGAAGAATGATGGAATGACGTGGACTAAAGATGCTAACACTGCTCGTCCAAAGGTGTTGGTGTTATGGATGATTTTCATTTTTTTGAAAATGAGCACACATTTCTTTTATAATCAGAAAAAGATCATTTTAAAATGTAGACACTGATGACCACAAACGTCTTGAATGGGGTATTGTGAGACTATATCTATTGAACACTTTTTTTCCTGCCATTTTATTTCTGGAAATTTTAATGTCAAAAACCCATGGTCCTGATTGGGACAGAAGACAGGATGCTTATTTTATTTTATTATTTTTTTTAATTTTTTGTTTATTGCGGTAACGTTGGTTTATGACATTGTAAAAATTTCAGGTGTACATCATCAGGATGCTTATTTTGCACCAGCTGTCTAATGGATAGCTCTTTGTTTTATGCTTAAAAAATATTTTTAGTTATGAAAACAAACATTCTTTTTTTTAAAAAGAAATTAAAGCAATATAGAAATGTTAGATAAAAAAATGAAAGTACCTTTGTACACTCTCATTCCTTAGACCATTAACATCTCAGTACATGTATTAGATTTTTTTCCTATGCATTTCAAATATATACATCTATATTATGTTGAAGGACTTTGGAATATTGCCGTAACAAGTTACCTGCTCTAAATTACTCTCCAAAAGTCGTTCCTCTAGAACTTGAAACCTAGATGACATCTTTCCTCCTTGAAACAAAATCATTAGGAAACTTAACACATAACTTAGCTAGGAGAAACTGCATCTTGCCTTTTTAGTATTCAGAGTGTTCGCTGAAAGCATCCTTTATACTTATAAAGAATAAAGCAATTAAATATTCATTAAAAGTTCATCTCCGAGCATTAAACATTATTGCTCCAGTATTGGAGCCCAAAAGTTGGTATCATGATTATAAATCACTTACACTGTTTCATTAACAAAAGTTAGCCCCTATGAAAACTTAGAAGTGCAAATCAAGGAGCTTAGCTAATTATTTTGGTGACATAGTTATTACAACAGAATATTATCCTTTGAAAATTGGAGAAGAAAAACATTCAATGAAGTGTTACATGGAGCCCTTGATGTGTCTGGGAAGAGCTGTCACCCACATGGTCTCACCGTGCAGACTGGGTTGGGGGCTGAAGTGTCAGGAATGAAGGGCCGCAGACTCAGTGTTAATGTCACTGAACAGTGTCGCATTGGAGTTTCATTATGTGATTCAGCAGAATTACGACCTTTCTCATCATTGCTTTAACTAAACACATCCTTTCTTGGTGAAGAGAAGAGCAAATGTGTGCTTAGAAGGGAATGATTGTAAAGTAACACAGAGCCGTGGAGTTGAAGAGGGGGCAGGGAACTTGGTTATCTCATCTTAGAGATGGGGAAAAATGAGGACCAGAGAGAGTAACAGGCACGCACTCTGTCAAACAGAGTCGATTTCCCCGCCCCAGCGCCTCTTCCCTACACTCAGCAGTGGCTGTGTTGTGAGAAAATGAATTTATTTTGGTAAACCCAAGAATTAGGAAAGCATTCTGAACCTGATGAAAAATGGGAGGGTTTTTGAGCTGTTCATTCATTCTGTAAAGTGTAATCTGCTTGTGTACTGATAACAGGCCTAATTACTGTGTAAACATTTTTATCGCCTGGTAAGGAACCCTCAAACATCTGTACTGCACATTGATGTAGCGTCTCAGCCTCCAGCATTCCTACTGCTTGTTCTTAAAACCAGTTGCTCCGTTATTTCATCTGGTCTATGGTTGATGATTTGTTTTATACACAGACACAGAAACACACATTCCAAAACCAGCAGGAAGTGACAAGTAATAATAGCAAACTTGCATAGTACTTACTATGTGTCATCAACTCTCTGCTTATTAGTATTTCCCCCATTTTACGGATGAAGCAATGAACATGCAGCGAGATTCGGTAACTTGCCCAGGTCCCAGGTTAGTCCGTGGTGGGTGGGCATCACCACCACCATCCTCTCAATCCAGAGGCGTGTGACTCACCAGCTAAAACCTCCACCTTCCCTTGCCTCTCAAAGGCAAGCAAACTTTCTGCAAGAAAGATTGGAATCTGACTTTGTGAGATCCATTTAACTAGTTAAATCACTTTTTGTTTGGGCAAACTCACAGATGTAGAGCTGCGCAGGGTTCCCTGTGGGGATGGCGTTTTCAAGTCTGTTTTGTGGCTTGCCCCAGTCCGCTCCCTTCTTGAGTCACTTGGTGGTAGCAGGTCGAGGACAGATCATCTGCCCTCAGCTGAGGCTGGTGGTTCTCTTTTCACTCCAAGACCCAACCCTCAGGCTAGTTGCATGGACACTAACCTGCTTCTGAGCCCTGGTAGGTTCAGGTACTGCGGGCTTCCAGCTTGGCTAATAAGTTATCCTAACAAATACCAAAGTTCTCAACTTCTCACACCCAAAGAGATAAACTCGTCTCTCAAAAATCCAGAAGCGCAGAATCTGTGGATCCCTCAACAGGCAGTAGGCATCAGGAAAGAATCACATAATTAAAAAGGAGGGGAAAATCAATGCAGGTAGATACTGTCAGTGGTCCTCAGTCCGAGATCTTAGCCTTAAATCATTAGTTACGATGCACGCTCACTCAGAATCTTGCACACCAGAAGGGACCGAAGCCAAGGAACGTTTGCCATGGACTCTTCAGGCTCCCTCAGTTTTAGCTTCTGGCGCAGGGAGTCCATGTGCTTGGAGATCCCTGCATGAAAGGTGTTGCTGTGGAAGAAAGTTCTGGCTTCTGATTTGGAACGCTGCAGTTGCCATGAAAGAGAGAGAGTGAGCCAGTGCTGACAGGTAGCTTTGCTGGGAGTGGCCACCTCCTGCAGGAGCTTGGAGGCTCAGACAACGGTAAACGTGAGAGGCAGGTACCAACCCACCATCAGCTAGAACTCCAGCGGGCGGGTGACCTTGCTGTGGTCTTGGGAAAGGTGATACAGACCTGTCCAGAGGTCAGCCAGCCAGCCCTGGATTTGCCTTTTAGAAGCTGAAGTGGCGAATTTAGTTCAGTGTTTCTCCAACTTTGCTGCACATTAGGGAGCCTTAAAAAAGTCCCAGTGCCCCGTCACATCCCAGACCAGAGATGTTTGGATGTTAGTGGGGGGTGTGTGACCCAGCCCCCTAGGTGATTCCGCTGTGCAGCCAACGTTGAGAACCAGGGCTCTAGGACAGCTTTTCTCAAACCGGGTGCCTGCACGTCACCTGGGGATCTTGTTCAAATGCAAAATCCTGATGCCTGGGTCTGGAGCAGTCCTAGAGCCTGCATTTCTAGCAAGCTACTGCTGCTTCAGGAGGGCTGCACAGGGAGGGCAAGGCCTAGTTTGGAGAATTGTGTTCCTGACTTAGCGTCACATGGGGGGCTTCTGGAACCATTGCCTTTTTATGAAATTAAGGCATCTTTGGTTCATTCAGTGTAAGGTTGGAAAACAGGGAGCCTGGACCCCCTACCCCCCTTTATAGTCTTATAAAGAGTAGAGTATAAAGAGCTATTCATTAAAAGTTCATCTCAGAACATTTAAACATTATTGCTCTAGTTTGGAACCCAAAAGTTGGTGTCATGATTGCAAATCACTTTTAACCGTGGATCCAGTGCATTCTCCTGTGCCTGGTCAGCATTTGTAGAGTCAGGATCAGAGGCTCGGAGAGCTGGAAGGCACCTTAGGAATTATCTAGTCTAAACCACTCAGCTTTGGAGAGGAGGAAACTGAGACCCAGAGGGATCTGGCCAGAGTCACAGATCATCAGGCCAGGGCTGCTGTGGACTGGAGACCAGGAGGAAGGACATGGCAGGGTGAGGCCTGGCGAGAAGGCACCCCCCATGCTGCTCCCAGTGCAGAGGAATCACGAGACAGACATCCAGAAAGACTGCAGATTTAGTCACGTTAAAGGCACCTGTGAATTGAGAGACGTTACTGTTAATTATACCTGTGATTTTCCATCCCTCCCTCCAGCCACCCCGCCATCTTTAGTTAACTACGCAGAAGCTTGACAAAGTTCTTCGCTTCTGCGGTTGGAGTTGACACCTTGACAGATGTTCAACAGCCCGTTCCCAGGTGGGATGCTGATGCAGGCTGCCCTACTTCATGCAAAATTACATCTAGCATTTTCACCCCAAATATTTTCCTCCTGTCGCCGGAACAAATAAAGAACATTCTCGACATATAGGTTTCTTGATGTCGTGGTGAATATGTTAAACCTGTTGTAAGAATAGTTCATAATTGATGTTCCTGGCATTTATCACCCGGCCGTGATGTGTTCAGCGTGTGATGACTAATAAATTATATTTTGTTGGATCCTTTTTTTCTGCTTTTTCAACCCAAGGCACCTGTTTCAGCATATCAGTGTTGACACGGACGGTTTCCCACCTATCTCTTTATGCTTTGTAAGCTGACTTCACAGGAAGACAATGGGTGTGAGACTCGGACTGAAATGGACGTTGCTTTCTCAGGGTACTTTGCCCTAGAAGATCAAATCTTTAAACTGATAATGAGACGAATTAGGGGCACAGGAACGTTAGCATAAAGATTGCGGCAGTATAATTATAGCTAATGGTTATATAAGTACTCCTTTCTAAGTACCTCACGTATGTTAACTCTTTCAATCCTTTCAACAACCCCTTGAGGTAGATTCCATTATTGATGAGGATACCAAACCACAGAGAAGTTAAGCTCCAAGTCACACAGCTAATGAGTAGTGAAGCTTGACTGGTGACTCTAGAAGCCATGCTCTTAAGGCACTTGGCTGTACGGCCTCTGTAATTTTGATTGCCTAGGATGTGCCAGGAGCTGCAGAGAACTTCCACAGAATGTTTTCACACAGACTCCGACTCTGACATTCCTCTCTCGGAGAACCCTTTTACCTCTGCGTGGATGCTTCCTCCCTCACATCACTGGAGTCGGTCCTGCTGATGCTGGCCGTGTCCTATTGCCCAAGTCTTTGCTTTTCTAGCTCTCTGTAGATGTGTCCACTGATGGGCCCACATGTGGGCAAACCCTAGGTCATAAACACAGAAGAGAATCCATAGCCAACTGGTAGGGTTGGAATGTCAGTTGGGGCAACTCTGTGTACAGTAAGGCCCAGGTCTCTGTATTGCATTTACAGACTTCACCACCTTCCCATGCTGGCCATGCAGTGGACTCATTTTGACCTTCATCCTCCTTCAGTGGCTACCCATTGACCTGTGTTGTCCTAGGCTCCCAGGACTGTGGCTCTGCTGTGCTTTGAGCCTGGTGGTCTCTGCCTCATTCTTGCCAGATTGTTCATATTGATTGATCATATTCCCCCAATATGAGTCTTTAGTTGGGGTTCTGCACCTGGTGGACAGATAGAACCCCTTGAGTTCTCCCTCACTTCAGGCCTGGCTCTCTGGACTGGATTTCCTGGATCTGGTCCTTGCCTGAATTGTGCCATGATTGCTTTGCCCTTGGTCATGGGCTGGGGCTGCCTGATGGTTCATTTCCCCCAGCCCATGCCCGCTGTCTTGGTCATCAGCTTGGCCCACTTGGCTTTCCCTCTCTTCCTACTTGCCTGGTGTTGCTGCCTGATTTTCACTCTACAGTCTGTTCCTTTAGGAATTGGCAAACTTTTTCTGTAAAGGGGCAGTTAGTAAATATTTCAGGCTTTGCAGGTCATATGGTTCCTGCTGCAATTACTCAACTCTGCTGTTGTGGCTGGAAAGCAACCAGGGACAAGATGTAAATGAATGTGTGTGGCTGTGTTGCAATAAAACTTTATTTACAAAAACAAAAGGTGGAGCTGGCCTTGGTGGCCTAGTGGTTAAGTTCGGCACACTCTGCTTCGGCGGCCCAGGTTTGGTTCCCGGGTGTGGACCTACACCACTCCTCTGTCCATGGCCATGCTGTGTTGGGGGCTCACATACAAAATAGAGGAAGATTGGTGATGGATGTTAGCTCAGGGCGAATCTTCCTCAGCAAAAAACAAAAACAAAAACAAAAAGCGTGGACCAGATTTTGGCCCATGGCCTGTAGTTTGCTGACACCTGCAAACACAGGTGTTCTATTCACTGCCTCTTTCTGACTTCCATCCTGCAATGACAGTGTCTCTTTAGAGGTCATCAGCATGCCTAGTCTAGAACCCTGGACTATGATTTCTATTCTGAATTCCCTAGAACCTTGTACTCATTGACCTGCCTGACCTATTGCTGTATTCACTTTGCAACCTTAACCTTGAATAAAATCAACCATTCACTTTTTCAAGTTCTGTCAGCTAAATTGATTTCTTTAAGAATTTATGTTGTTCAATGACAGCTGGGTCCCAAATTCTTTTTACTAATCCTTCTGTTGAAGTCTTGGCTGATTTCTTGTCTGGTTCACTATGGCTGTATTCCTGGATCTCCTCTACACTTCTTAATTTCTTACTCCTCTCCCCACATTCATTCTCAGCAGATGACCTTCCCTCCTACTTTGAGAGACTGAGGGCACGAATTCCATCATCTCTCTTCTCTTGACCTCAACATTCTCCATCCTTCCTCCTTCGAAATTTCTCCTTTCTTTCTGTTTCAAAGGAAGAAGTATCCTTACTCTTTCACAAGGAAAACTTGGCTATTCCATTAATCTCATCAGTTTCGATTTCTCCTCAGCTCAAATCTCCTTCCTTTAGCTCGTAAACATTGTCTCCCCAAAACTTTGCTTGACCTCGCTGCCTCCCCAGGCTGCCATCCTATTTCACTCACTCTCTTTATTGCAAAGCTTCTGAAAAGGAGGGTCTGCCCCTGTCGCTCTCACTTTTTCACTTATTCTTGTCTTGTACATGAACCCTTTGCTGTTGGCCAGCCCTACTGTTGGTCTCCTATTATATTGTCTTATATGCTTAGTATATTGTGAACTTGCTTTTTTAAAGATCACTGACATCCTCATTTTAAAATCTAAGGATGTCGACTCATTTCTCTTGCTCGGCAACATTTAACATTGTTGAGCACCCCGTTCCTCAGGTAACTCCCCCGAATCAACCCTCCTGGCTTTTTTCTGACCTCTTAGCTTTTTGTATTAGTTGCTAGGCCCACTGTAACAAAACACCACAGACTGGGTAGATTAAACAATAGAAATTTATTTTCTCTCAGCTCCTGAGGCTGAAAGTCCAAGATCTAGGTGTCAGCAGGATGGGTCAGAAGGCTGAGGGCCGTGAGGGAAGGATCTATTCCAGGCCTCTTTCCTTGGCTTGTAGAGGGCCGTCTTCTCTGTGTCTTCACATGGTTTTCCTTTGTGTGTGTCTGTGTCCAAATTTCTTCTTCTTATAAGGACATCAGTCACACTGGATTAGGGCCCATCTGAATGACCTCGTTTTAACCTAATCACCTCTTTAAGGCATATCTCCAAATATGGTCACATTATGAGGTTAGAACTTCAACATATGAGCTTTGGGGGAGACACAATTCATCCATAACACGTTTCTATCTCCAGTTCCCTTTAGCACCCCTCAAAGGTAGATGTTCCCAAAGTCCATGCCTTGGCTTTTTTCTTTTCGTGTTCTTTCTGTTTCTCTCTTTGAACAATCTTCTTTCCCTCCATGCTTTATCTCTTGTAACATCAAATCTTATCAGGCGTTAAGTGTAAACTGTCCCACAGGCACTACAAATTCAGCGTGGCCCAACAGAATGGACCATTTCCTCCCCAATACACAGTGCGTTCTCCCACCTGGCCTGAAGCCCCCAGCCCCACAGACACTCAGAATAAGAAGCTTGTTGTCATTTCTGGCCCTCTCTCCCCACCCACATGTGGTTGATCAGAACAGAACGTCAGTTCTGTTGTTTGGCACCAACATTCTGACCCCATTGCCACTGCTGCTGTTCTGGCCTGGACTTGAGCCAGCTCCCCACCCGCTGAAAAAATAAGGTGAGTAATGCCATTCTGGTCTTCCAGAAACTTCCAGTTGCATCTCTCTGAGATTAAAATTTTGACTGCTTAGTGACTTTCCTTTCGCTTCTTTGGGGCTTGACCACTGCCACCTTTGCCATCTTCAAGTTCCTCCAGGTGACAGACCTCTGTGTTTTTGCTCGTGCTGCTTCTGCAGCTTAGAAGCTCCTTGTCATTCAAAGGCAAGGTTAAATCTGACCTTGCCTGTGAAGTGTTCCTTGATCCCCAGAGTTGAATCTAATTTCTCCTTCCTCTGTTTGTATAATACTTACCTATACATGTGCTCTAATTCTTATTGGCTCGTGCTAGGTATCACATTTAGAATTACAGAGTCCTCCTGGAAAAGTAAAATGAAAGGGATTTTAGAAGGCATCCCTTCCAATGAGGAAATAGACCTTCCACGAGCTAACTTGCAATTGGGTCTCTTCTTCCTCTTTTAAATTATAAGCTCTTTTAAGGGGCTTGGTGGCTTGCGTGTGTGTGTGTATGTGTGTGTGTGTTTTCTCTACAGCTCTTGACACAGTGCTTTGCCTTAAGACATGTTTAAAGATGTTTCTGAAGTTTAATTGGAGGACAGTACTGTGGGGATCTAGCTGTGCCTTTGGCCCTCAGTGATCTTAAGAGTTGTACATCAATGTGGGAAGGACAAGCCTGTGTTGGTTTACAAGGTGGTTCTCTCTGCAGTGGTCTTTGCCTTCCATCACTTGCTCTGTGATTACTCACTCTAGTGCAAAATGGAGATCATAGTTCAGACACTTCTCCCACTGGGGAGGTGGCAGGTAGGGGAGGAATGGAAGGTTGAGTTAAATGAACTACTTCTTACAGTACCTTGAATTCTTTGGAGAAGAAGCAGGAAAGGAAACTGACTAATATCAAGGTGTTTCTTAAAGGGACCCGTTAGGTAAATCTGAACAGACAAATAAGGGAGTAATTGTTTGCATTGAAATCAAATGATTCACTGTAGGGTCCTCTTAAATAGGAACTCCCCTCATGAATCTGAGTGAAGTTTCCAGATCATTAGGTAATTGGCAGAGGGAGGTGAGAGCAGAGAAAATCAACTGTGTGACCAGCAATAAAAAGCACAATCAGAAATAACAGCGAGCAGATCAGATATTATGATGCAAATCACTGGGAAGGAGAGTTTGATCTACTGCACAAAGTAAAATGTTTTCCTGAAAGGATGTGGTGGTTTAACATTCTTTTTCCTGCCTTTCCAATGCATGCACGAACCTTCACGTTTCCCTCTTCTCCAGGAAACTCTTTGGATCCTGCATTTACCACAACTGGCAAGCAGCTGGTGCCTCCTGGAGGGAGCATTGAGCCCTTTGCCCTGGAGGGGCTGGAAGTAATGCCTCCCTCTTTCCTTCCTTTCCTCTGGCTCAGGGCTTCTTGTTGTGTCTGTGGAGGTGGACACTCTCTAGACCAGGCCTGTCTGTGTGCCACAACGGCCCCCCTTGTGGTCACAGCTGTGCCCCCGGGTTTACCACCTGGCCATCCCATTCTGCCAGATGCTGGCTCTCATCAGACCCCTGGGGGAGCCAGCCAGGCAGAGTGAACAGAGTTGCTGGAACAGTTGTAGATCCAGTGAGCCTTCATTTAGAACTGTTGGGGATAAACTCCCCTGTGGGATGCTGGGTGTTCAGACTCCCTGACGCACACGGCTTTCTGGAGGAGAAATCTGCTGCCATCTGGTCATTGCTTCCTCGCGTGTAAACGTTAAGCACAAAAGTAAAGATTTGTGGTCAAACTTTTAAAAATAAGCAAATAGAAGAAAATAAAATTTACTCTTAATCCCACAAACCCAGAGATAAATGGCTCACAGTTTGGGGACAAAATCTCGCAGAGTTTGTGTCTGTGTGTACCCACCGATGGGTGTTGCGTGCATTTACGCAGCATTCCTCTATTTATTAGAAGGGGTTATGATGTGAATACTCTTGCGTAACCTGCTTTTAAACTGAATATATTGTGGGTGTCTCTCCGGTTGTTACATTTGCTCCTACCTCATCATTTTTAATGAATGCATTCTGTTCCACAAATGGGTGTGCTGTGTGTTATTTTTGACTTTACTATTGAAAAATATTGCACATCCATAAGTATTTTTCTAAGGATAAATTCTTAGGAGTGGACTGATCAGATCAAGAATTTTGGTTCCTTTCCTCAAGATTTTTCCCATTCCGTTTTTTGATAGCCAAAATGGTTTTGCATTGTTGTTTTATCCTGGATTTCTGAGATTGTAAGCACGCACGCACATTTTTTTTCGTGTACTTATTGGCCATTTGATTTTTTTCTTTTGTGAATTGTGTATTGATGTTTTATGTCTATTGTTCTATTGAGGTGTTCTTTTTTAAAAAATGAATTGCAAGAACTCCAGAAGAAAGGAGAGGACCCGTTATTTTTTAACATACTGTTTTTAAAAAATATTTAATCAAATGTTTTATTCTCCCCTTTTAAATATTTAAGTTTTGGAGTCATGCTTAGAAAATGCTTCCTCATCCCCAAGATTACATAAATATTTACCTATAGATTTAAAATTTTTCTTCTAAATTAAAAAAAATTTTTTTTATTAATGTAGTGTATTGCCCATAGCTTAAAAGTTGAATTGTATTAAACAGCTTCTAACACCAAGTGACAGTCTCTTGCCATCCTGGGGTGGTGTGCTGTGGGTCAAGGATCCAAGGAGCTTGGGTGCAGGAATTCTGTCATCAGGCCAGGGATGGGGGCTGAGGACCCCCCGGTTCTGTGCACAGATTGACCCCTACGGACCTTGGTTGTGCAGCAGGCACCTCACCCCAGCCGTGCTCTGGGCCTGGTGTGCCCTCTCGTTATTTCTGCCAAGGCTGACCTGCTGGCTCCTGGGACACAGGGCACAGGAACACTGTGCTGGCTCCAGGCTAGGGATGGAGCTCTATCTGTCTGCCCCTGACCCGGGCCCCCTGTGGCACCAACACTGCCAGTGTGTGCCTTTCAGGGTTCTGGCTCCAACTGGCTGGCTCCTTCCTAATATAGACCCATGGCAGGCACAGAATTTGTCCTACCCCTCAGTCTGCTAAGGCGTGCACCACTCCACCTGCTTTCTGGCTACCCCATCTCCTCTGAACCTTTCCTTCCACTTCTTTCTGTCCTTGTGGCTTCCAGGGAAAGATCTCCTTGCCTCCCGTCCTTCGTTCCTATTTGAGCAGTGTTTTGGGAAGGAGAGGCGATAAATGAGTGAAATTGATTTGCCAGTTTTTACCAGAAGTCTAATATATATTTTTATCATTAAAATTTTTAATCCCTCTGATATTAATTTTGGCTGGGGTATGATATAGGGATCTAACTTTATTATTATTTTTTTCCAAATTGTTTTCAGTTTTTCCAATATTGAATTGAAGAATTTATTGAATTCTAAATTGAATAATTTAGAAGTACCGGTTTTATTATCTCCCAAATTACCATACTCATTTGGGCTGGCTTCTAATCTGTTGGTTCTGCTCCATTGTTCCATCTACTCTGTTTCCTGGCTTAATTATAGTAACTTTAAAAATCTGTGATAGGGCATATTTTCCCTTTTCTTTCTTATATTTTTAAATTACCAGTGGGAAAATAATTACGAACTTTATGGTCACTACTTATCCAGATGACCCAGAGCTTTCAACTTGCAAAACCATTTTCTTAATGATGCAGTTGTCATTTTTTTCTTTGACTTACTTGTTCTTCTTGAATTTTCTACACCTGAGGGACTTTTCCAAAGTTATATTTCAAAAAAGTTATATCGCCAAAAAAAAAAAACAATCTCCTGGAACGGGGATCTTTTGGTGTGTGTGGCTCACCTGTAACCCAGTTTACTGCCCCTCAGCTTCAAAGTGGCACAGTACTGTCTGTTATGGGGAACACAGCTTGTGGGTCCAAGCTGAGTCAAGAAGCAAAAAATACAACAACATAGAGGAGTGACTCATTGCAACCAGAATTCTCCTTGTAGTCTGGGGCAGGTGGCCCTCAGCATTGCTGAGAGAAGTCAACTGTATGTCCCAGGTGCGAGTGGCTCTTACCTGGCTGGAAATGGCTGCCTTGTGGCAGGTGGCTTCTGTCATCTTTAGTTTGCTCCTTCCCTGTTTTCTCACCACTCTCCTATGCACATCTCTTGGATCTTCCCTATTTCCTTGGATTATCACTATTTTTCTTTAAAGTCTGCGCCTTGCTATGGCATCCAAACCTTCACAGATCAGCGTAGTCCTCTTAATATATATATTCCACATTTTTGACTCCTTTCATAGACCATTGTCATTTTCCAAAACTTCACTCTCCTGCTGGTGTGTTTCAATGCTGATGTCTTCAGAGGCATCAGAGTGCCCCACCGCCATCCCAGTTCATGATTGAGGTCTGGAAACTACCCAAGGTATTGTCTAAGGGGGCACCGGTGTAATATCAACATTACAGCCACTGAGGTCACATTCTTCTCGTTCTTCCCTCCCTTCCCTGCCTGGACTGTCCTTATCCACTGATGTTAGTGAGCACTGCCTTGTGGAGGCCGTTGCTGTGGGTATTTGGCGGTATCCTTAGTGCCAAGAGCTGGGTGCATTGCTTACAGTGTGCCAGGTTCTATGCTAAGTATTTTCTGGATAATTTCAGTTAATGCTCATGGCTGCTTCAAGAGGTAGATACCTTATGATTCCCATTTTATCATTGGGCAAACTAAGAGTTAGAAAGGTTGCATTATCTAGGGTTTTACAGCAAGAATGTGGCAGAGCCTGGACTGGTCCAGGGGTCTGTTTGGCTTGAACACCAACCCACTATGCTGCTTCTCTTTGTATATTTAGAGGCCTAAGAGTCAGGAAAGGCCTCTTCCCTGAGTGAGTCCTTGAGCTGGACATTGAGACAGGCCGCCATGAGCAGTCAGGGAATGATGACATGAAGGGGTGGTGTGTGGGGCTTGACTGGGAGATGCCAGCAGAGCACTCAGGTGGGAGAGGGCTGACAGGTGCCCCTTTGGAAGCATCAGCACCTTGACCGGAGTCTGATTCTTTCCTCACACTCCAGTCTGAAACCCCTCTGCCCCTGGGGCAGCCTTGAAGCGGGAAGCACAGGCAAAGCTCCTCATTCAAACTCGGAACATCTCCCTGGACCTGGAGTGTAAGGTCATTTCAGGAGAGAGTGGAGAGAAGATGACTAAATTAGGTTGGCTTTTGTACCTCTTTGGCTTGGAGTGGAGTGTGGGAAGCGATCCAGTGTTGCTTTTCCTGGCTGGCTGTGGGACAGAAGACGACAGCAAACAGTGGGGGACCTTGCACTGGGGTTTGTTTTACCTCTTGGTGCCCTTCCCCGCCTGCCACTTCTGATCCATCATCTTCCCTCTGATGCCCTCAGCCAAGGGTTCTTGAAGGTGACTTCCTGTCCTCAGTCATGGCGCCACCCCTGCATTCCTTGAGTCCTTGTTTGCGTGACTATGAATGCTCCCCTCCCCCATTCTTTTCTGTAGTGCCTTTTACACTCCTCAGTACCTTGTCCTGGACCTTCTCCTTTGTCAGAGGAGAGGGCTCCATTCCTGAGTTCCTTGGACCCCTTTGAGCCTCACGCCGGCTTCTGGTCTATTTATTTGCAGACAGACCAGTGTGTATGTTTCAAGAGCAGAGGCCCTGCCTCATGTTATGGCTTTAGAAAGGTGAACAGGGCCAGCAGCCTGCATATTTCTAGGATGAATGAACGCCTTTAGTTGTTGCTCTCTGTCCATCCCAGGCACATCCTCTAGAGGTTGTCTCAGGTGTTGCTTCTGGAGCCAAGCCACTTGGGTTTGACTTCTCACTCTACCATTTACTAGCTCTGCTGGTTTTGGACCAGTTATCTAATTTGCCTGTGCTTCATTTTCCTCATCTGCAAAATGGGGATAATATTATTCTTACCTCGCAAGCTAAAACTGAGATGTTACTTAACATTGCTTAGAATTGCCTGCCACATAGTCAGCTCTCTAAAAATGTTCACTATTTTCACGCATGACCTATTCTCAGGAATTTTCCTTGGGTATTTTTATGCCAGATGGGCTTGGTCCCCGGAGAAACTTCCAGCATCATTATGATTCCATGAGAGCTCTTGCTCCCAAGTTTTACTTCCCTGCCCCCACTGGCACCGGGAATGTGTTCGCTCCAGGTTTACTGTGGAAGGTTCACTCTGGCTCCAGGGCGTAGGTCATCTTATTTCCTCTCTGTCATGGTGGTTCCCAGAAGGACAAGCTCCTTCATATCATTCATTCATTGATTCACACCTGCATGCATTCAACAAACATTTCTGAGTACTCCTTGTATGCCTGATGCAGGTCGATGCTGGGAGAGCATCGTGTCCAGGGAGCTCATGCCCTGGTTGTACTTGGTGGACTTTTGTTGTTGATGTTTTGTTTTTATGTCTCTTGAGCATAGAAGAGCTTCTCATTTCTTTCAGCAGATTCCTCTCCATCACAGTGTCTTTGTGAAGGTTAGATGGTGACGGAGAGGCCTCACGGCGTGTCCTGGTGAACTCATCATCTTAGCTTGTGCTTATTTTTGATCTCTGCCTTTTGCTTCTTCTGTCAGCTGGGACCCTCCTCTTGGCAGCAGATGTCCCCAAGGCGACTGCCATTCCGTATTCACTGCCTTCTGCCCGGCTGTTGGTATGACCTTGTGTCCGGTTTGTGACATTCCTGATGCCGCCCACTGTTTTGGGTGGGGCATTCTGCAGGGCACCGATGTCTAGCCTGCAGGTAAGAGGTCTGTGCCCCGTGTCAGCCTCCTCAGGCCACCTGGACCGGAGGCTCAGCCAGGCTGCTTGCTTCTGCCTGCGTGTGCATAGTTCTCAGGCAGTTACATGGCTCAGATATTACTTAGTCTCTGGGACTCTTATCCCACTAGTTTGTAACTTTTTGAGGACGTGGGCTGTGACTTCTACTGTAATACCATCGTGGATCGTGGCGTGCTAGATGCTTTAAGTCCCTACCACCCAAACAACTGCCCTAATGATCTGACCTCCCTTGTGGCTAGATCGGCTTCAGCCTTCCCTGGGCATACCCTCAATTTTATGGCACAATGAGAAGAAATCTCAGAAAAAAATGAAGTCCTTGTCCTCAGGTCTATAGTCTTATTTCCAAATATTCTTATGCTGTCAACTCCATAGTAATGGGTAAATTTTATACCACTTTCCATCTGAATGATGGATTGAATGAATCTAATTTACACGCTTTTCATCTTATGTAAATTGGCCAAAATGAGACTAAATCTCCAGGGGTCCTGTGCCTTTCTCTATGGATCTCTCATAGCGTCTTCCTGGTAAGATAGGGCTAATTCAAGTTTAAAAAAAATAGCAGACAGCAACAAACTTTTAGGGTCCTGCTTGATTTTGTCCATCTTCAACCATATTTGCTCTCCACTTGGCTAGTGTTGTAGACTGAATTCCGTTCCTTCCAAAATCCACATGATGAAGCCCTAAGCCCCAGTGTGATGGTATTTGGAGGTTGGGCCTTCAGAAGATAGTTACGTTTACATGAGGTCCTGAGAGTGGGGGCGTTCATGATGGGATTAGTGCCCTTAAAGGAAGAGATACTAAGAGCTTACTTGCACTCTGTCTTCCCACCATGTGAGAACACCAGAAAGAGAGCTCTTACCAGAAACTAACCTTGCTGGCACTTTTCACCTTGGCCTTCTAGCTGCCATAACTGTTCCAAAAATAAATTCTTGTTGTTTAAGCCACCCAGTCTATGATACTTTGTTATGGCAGTCTGAGCAGACTCAGACAGCTGGTAAAGAATTGAAAGTGCCATTCGGGGGAACTCTCCACAATCAGTGGTGGGTACTGTGTGCAGCTGTTTTCCATGGATCTAACAATCTCTTGCTTCCCACTGTCTTGGGGAGAGGGCTCTTGACTCAGACAACAGAATCCCCCACCTTTGCCGAAAGCTGTGTAGATACAGATGCCTGAGCAGCCGGAAATGTCTGGAAGAGTTAGCAGGACAACCTTACATGAGGATTTCAAAAGAAGATACATAGAAATTTATTAAAATTAAATCCTTTCATATTCAATCTATTAATTGAAAAAGATTGTAATAGTCTTAAGGAGGGGCCTTAAAAAGCAGCTGAACTTTTTGTCTAATTACTTTCAGAATGAACAACTCAAAATCATCTGCCAAAAGCATCTCTGTTGGCAGGCGAGCTTCAGCATTCCTATGACACTGGGTGTAGAATTCCTTCCAGCGGGTGCATTCATCTAATTACCTGCGGGCTGCAATCCTTGGAAATTCTTGGGGAGACAGTTCCACTCAAAATCAAAATTGGTGTAAGAGGGGCCGGCCCGGTGGTGCAAGTGGTTAAGTGGGCACGCTCCGCTGCGGCGGTCCGGGGTTCGCCGGTTCAGATCCTGGGTGCGCACTGATGCACCACTTGTCAAGCCATGCTGTGGCGGAGTCCCATATAAAGTGGAGGAAGATGGGCATGGACGTTAGCCCAGGGCCAGTCTTCCTCCGCAAAAGGAGGAGGATTGGCAGATGTTAGCTCAGGGCCGATCTTCCTCACACACACACAAAAAATTGGTGTAAGAGATGCACATCCGTTCTTGTTGACACAGTGGTTGTTAACACTAGCCCTTAACGTTCTTCGGCCAAGAGTCTCTCTTCCAAGGCCTGTGCTGCAGACACAATGTGTGCTCACACGTGATGGCTATGGGTCCCTTGAGCTCTGGCCTTGAAGTAGCCTTGGTCCTACCTTCAGGCTCCCCTGGGGCCCTACTCCCACGTTGAGGAAATTCCAGGCAGGCTCTTTAGGTTGTAAAATCATGTTAGTTTCTTTCTAGCTATAAAAATGAAATAGACCCATGGTACTAAGTGTGGAAAGTTCAAACAAATAAGAATACAATTACAGTAAATCCATCACTCAGCAATAACTGGTATTTACATTTTGGTTTATTTCCTTCCAGTAACTTTTTCTATGAATATATATATGCATACATATATATATGCATGAATATACATATGACTATGTATGAATATGCATATGAATAGATATGTGACTAGGTAATTATATTTAAATAGTTGTGATTATTCTCTCCATATAATTTTATGGCTTGACGTTATACAAGTAATACAGGAAAAGCATAATAAAAAACAATATAAGTGGGTACACATAAAAAGTAAGAGTCCCCACCAGCCAAACTCCACATGTCAGAGGCAACGACTTGTAACCATTTGCAATTGTTGGTGGCTTTCGTGGATGAAATCACTCCATACCAGATGCCTTTGTGTTTTTGATTCTCTACTTTCCATAGAATCTCTCCATCTTCTCTCTTTTTTTTTGAAGTATTTATTTTATTCATTTATTTAGTGTGTGTGTGTGTGAGGAAGATCAGCCCTGAGCTAACATCCATGCCAATCCTCCTCTTTTTGCTGAGGAAGGCTGGCCCTGAGCTAAGATCCGTGCCCACCTTCCTCCACTTTATATGGTATGCTGCCTCAGCATGGCCTGACAAGCAGTGTGTCGGGTGCGCGCCCGGCATACGGACCTGCGCCGCCAGCAGCGGAGCACGCACACTTAACCGCTACGCCACCAGCCGGCCCCTCTCCAGCCTCTCTTATGAACAAGGAGATCCCCACTGCCTTGCAGCCGTCCTCTCCGTTAGCCTTCCAATCTCTGCCAGTCACATTTTTATTTTGAAATCTTTGAATTGAAGGGCTTTATTGCTTTAGCTCATACTTAAATCTTTATTTCTTTATTAACCTAAACAGTACCTTTGGACCTCCCACTTTGAGAGATGAGGGACTTTGCACCCCACACTCCCTTCTTCTCAACCAGTTTTATCACCAGACTGTCATGGTGTCCAGCTCTTACACTCTGATCTCTATCTAGAATTAAAATTTCCATGATTTGTCTATCAATTTCAGATTCAAAAGCAAAATAATTAGTGTTTATTATACTATGATTATGTAAATATTATTCCCTGCAGAAAGAAATATTGTATCATTAATCCTGTGCCATTTGTAGGAGAAACATTAAAAAAAACCCCATAAATTGGAAGGGAGAGTGAATTAGGGAGGGGGAAGCCCACCCTACTTGTATTTGACATTTGATATTGACATATGGCTTCTCCTTCTCGGCTGGTGTTCGAGCTTCAGCACACTGTTTGCTGCTGGCAGTCTGTCCTCTCCGTGCCTCGGCACTTTGGATGGTATTTGCTCCCACCGTGGTCCTCTGGGAGGGCACCTCCGTTGTTAGATTTTACCCTTGAGTTGGATCCCCATTTCTTGGATTCCTTTGTGTTCTGCTGAAATAATGCGTTGAGTGATTCTGTTAGGAAGTGTCTATGGATCGTAAACGTTCTCAGCCCCTATCTTGATTGGAATTTGACTGGGTATAAATTAATTTTTCCTGGAGGCTAAAACGACTTGCTCCATTGTCACCTAGTATGTGATGATGGTGAGTGTCTGAAGCCAGTATGATCCTTATTCATTAGAAAGTAGTCTTTTCTTTCCTCTGGAAACTTCAGAGTGCTTTTTCTATCCTTGTGTTCTGAAACGTTATGAGATTTTGGGCTATTTATGAGGTTTTGGCTATTTGACAAGCCTTTTCAATGTGAAGGTTCACGTCATCAGCTCTGGAAATTTTTCTTCTCCTATTTCCTCTCCTCCATGTTCTCTCTTCTCTTGTTCTGAAATGCTTATTAGGTGGATGTGGCCCTTCCACATTAATCCTTACTGTTTATTAATTAAATTTTCTATTTCTATTTTTCTATGTTCTGTGTAATCTCCATGACTTTTCCATCTGGTTTTTCTACTGATTTTTTTCCAGTTAGAATTTTAATGTCCCTGAATTCTTGATCTCAGACTGCTCATTTTCCCTAGCAGCCTCTCAGATCTCCTCGAAGTGTTATGTTAAAATTCTTCCAAGAATGTCTTCCAAGTATGTCTTCTTTTTCCAGGATCATTCTTGTTGTCTCTGAGGTCACCTTTTCTGTCCTGCTCTTTGATGATGCTGATTTTCTGCAAATTTCTGGTAATCCTTGTTTGGCTGTTGGTATCTCTGATATTTCTGCATGGAATGTGCCAATAAGAGGCAGGTTTCCTCGCAATGCCAGCTTTCCGCCCTGAATGAGAGGAATGCTGCACACCTTTGCAGGAGTAGGGCATCCTGATGAACAGGATTCATTTAGGGCTCAAGACTGGGAAGGGGGTAAACAGGTTGGCCCCGTGCAAATGCCAGAGGAGGAGGGCCTTATCCGGGGCACTCACCCAAGCCTCAGGCAGATGACTCCTTTAAGAGGAACTTTTCTTTGGGTGGGAGACCCGCCCGGCTGTTCCAAGTAAAAGGCTTTAATGTTACCTCCAGGTCCACCCTGTCTCCATGCCAGCTCTTAGTACCTGTCAACTCGGGGTGCTCTTTGGTGTTCGATGGCTCCTCTCTCCACCATGGCCTTCCCCTTGTCATGCTTTCAGCCTGGCCTCGCTCTGCTCAACCTTGTCCATCATGATGAGCAAAATAATTCTGCCTTCCAGAGATTTGCCAATTCTTTTGGACTGATGGTCCCCTCTCCTCCGTATTCGATGCTTTTATGATTTTATTCCATTTTATTCCTCTCTACCATGATTTTAAAGGGATTTTAGAAGAGAGAAGTATGTTCAGTTTCCCTACTTGAAATACTTAATAGGGTTAACAGTATGTTATAAGGATTTCTGATGTCGTTAAAATTTTAGTAAATATCATTGATACACAACATACTCGATGTGAATGTACTTTGCTTATTGATTTCTATATTTTTAGATTTTTTTCTTGTTTTCTCCTTTCTTTCCTTATCTTTGTTTTTCCATTTTAAATACAATACAATGCAATTTTTTGGTGCACAAATCTTTGACCATATCTCAGGATAGATTTCAAGCAATAGAGTTATTGAGTCAAAGGGTGAGAACCATTTTTTAGATTCTTGATACATAATTGCTAAATAGTTTTCTCTAAGCTGTTGTTTCAACTGCTACAAAGTACCAGTCCCATTACATTCTCACCAGCATGCTAAAAACAAAAACAAACAAAACACTCCCACATTGAAAAAGCAGATAGAGTAAAGATTATTTTCTTTGGTTACTTGTGAAATCAACTATTGTTTCCACATATTTTCTTAGTTGTTTGTCTTTTTCCAGTTTTGTGAATTGTCTATTCTTGTCCTTTTTGTACTCCGTTCGCCTCTTACTTTTATTTTTGCTATTTATAATGTTCAGAAGTTTATATTTTTATGCCAGCAAGGCTCTCAGTCTTTTCTTTTATAATTTCTTTAGCTATACTTCAACTTTGAATGTCCTTTAACTGTGAAAAATAAGTTAAATATTTACATATATGTCGCTCTAGGTTTTGGTTACTTGATTTGTTTTCTTGGTCTACTCCTTTTAAATAGTCTCTTAGTTTTGTTCATGTCTTACTGCGTTAAATAGAATTTCTACAATAGTGTTACTTAATAGTAGAGGTAATGGACATCTTGTATTTTTCCTCGCCTTCATGGCAATATCTCTGCAGTGATATTCCAAGTGGCATGTGTAAGGTGTTCCTTTGGGGTGTAGGAAAAAAAGAGAAAAAGGAAGAAATTACGCTTTACTGACATTCACTGTAGAGAGTGAGATTGACACCCTTAATTGCCCATAATGCCTGCCAGTCCGATGTCATGGGTGTGATGTGTTCAGGGAAGGTAGGCATCCCACTCATGGGGGCATTGACCGTAAGACCTTCCTCATGCACTCGTTTCCAGTGACTTGTGACACAAGTGCCTGGTTAGGGGGATTTACAGATTGTATTAATTAGTTTTAACTAGACTAACGCTCAGAAAATGGGCAAGATGTCTGCCAAGAAGCCCCAGCTTTTGGATCATGTTGATCATGTAGGCCCAAGTGGACCTCAAGACAGTAGCCAAGCTGGTATTTCCTATGGTCCCCAAAGGAGAACTTCATCAGCTACATTGTGGATTAAAACACTGACTAGCCCATCAAATTGGACAAAAGTTGGCCAAAACAATTTAAAAACTTCAAAAGACTGTTTAAATGTCAATCTATATTCACTTTCATGAATAGTGAAACCTGGCCTAAATCTTTGAAAGGAGATGGAAAATGACTGCAGATGGCTTTTATATCACAAAAAAGTGTGTGTGGCTTATTTCAGGACAAAGTTCTTAAAAGAGTTGTCAAACACAAAGAAGAGACACACACTTTCTGTCATAAACAGGCAAATGGTTCACAATTGCTGATCTTTTCTGAGATGGCAGGATGTTGTCTGCTACACACTCTTAAAGATGGCATTTTAACCAAGATTGAGGAAATAACTGCTTTTCAAAGTAAACTCATGCTATGGAAAGAGCACTTTTGAAAATGGATGTTTTTGGAAATGTTTCAACCATTGCGTGATTTTGTGGCTAAAAATAATGATGTGAGTATGCTGTCTACAAACCCAAGTCTGTGAAGTTAAAAAATCTGGAAACAGAATTTTGTTAACTGTTTCAGAATCTTCCAAATGAAGAGATCAAGTGTTTTTTAGACCTATTTGTTAAAAATATGAAAATGCAACCGCTTTCAATTAGTTTGCAAAATCATCCATCGACGTTAAGGAAGATGAAACTTTACCAGCCAAATATCAGCAAAAATCTTGGCACACTTGAGGGATGGAATGGAAGAATGAATACTGAGATTTAGTAAATACTGCCAATGACATTTTTCTTCCATTTGGATCTGTGTCTCTCTCTGAGGTGTATTTTTGGTTATGGCAGATGTCAAAATCAAGTATGGAAATGCACCCAACCTAACAGCAGATCTTCAAATCACTGTATAACCAAGTGTTACGTCAAGATTTTCAGTAAGCATGAATAATATTAAATTGCACTGGGGCCAGCCCATGGCTTAGCAGTTAAGTGTGCGTGCTCTGCTACTGGTGGCTGGGGTTCGGATCCCGGGTGTGCACTGATGCACTGCTTCTCCGGCCATGCTGAGGCGGCATCCCACATACAGCAACTAGAAGGATGTGCAACGATGACATGCAACTATCTACTGGGGCTTTGGGAAAAAAAAAGGAGGAGGATTGGCAGCAGATGTTAGCTCAGCGCTGATCTTACTCACAAAAAAACCCAAAAACCAAAAAACAAAATAAATTGCATTGCTTCCAATAAAAAATCCAGTTTCTATATTTTGAGAGAAAAATCATTCATTTAAGCAGTTTTAAATTTATTGTCTAGAATTGCACACAAAATTCCCATATTTCAGAATGTTGTCTATTTGTGCTTTCTCTATTTATTTTAATAAACTTGTCAGAGGTTTGTCTAGTTTATTGCTTTTGTTTCAGAGAACCAGCTCTTTTAATTTGTTTCCTAATTCATCTCTTCCATTATTTCCTTTTTTCTGTTTTCTTAATTTATTTTGTTGTTATTTTTCAAAGAAGTTAGCATTGAAGACTTATTAAGTATTTAGTTTTTCTCTTTCAAATAATGAGAGCACTTAACTACCTCACATTTTATCTGAATACTACTTTGCTACCCCTCATATGCTTTTTTATAAGAATTATTTCCATTTTTGTTATTTTAAAGATAACTTATAATTTTAATTTTAATTTAAACTTTGATCTAGGAAGTATTTAAGGGAGTATATTAAATATTTCAGTTTTAATGGATAAGTTCTGGAGATCTGATGTATAACATGGTGATTATAGTTAATAATACTGTATCATATACTTGAAAGTTGCCAAGAGAGTAGATCTTAAACGTTCTCACCACAAAACAGAAATGGTAATTATGTGACATGATGGAGGTGTTAGCTAACGCTATGGGGGTAATCATGTTGCAATATACAGATGTATCAAATCAACACTTTGTACACCTTAAACATACACAATGTTATATGTCAAGAATACCTTAATAAAGCTGGAAAAAATTTCAATTTTACCTTTTAAAATATTGACTTTTATTATGGTTTCTACTTATATTCAACTGTGCTAGACGTGCTTTGGAATACCTTTTACTGAGTTTGCTTTGCGGTCTTTGATAAATTTTGTAAATGTTCCACAGACATCTGAAAAGTGATCTCTGGGGGGTATAGACACACGCACACACAGACACACAATAAATCAGCCTTCATAAAAAATGTCTACATTATTCATATCCCCTTTGTTTTTACTTTTTGTCCAAGTAATTTGTCAAAGGCTTAGAGGATGACTTTAAAGTCTTCACCAATATTTTTTATCAGTTTTTTATATTTAAATTATTTTTATTGTATAGGGATATGATATATGGTACATAGAGGTCTGTGATGAATATATTATTATTTTGGATTTTATCCTTTTTAAACATAAATGATCTTCATTGTACTTTCAATGCTTTTTGTTTTGAATTGTTTTGATGTTAGAACTTTCTTTTCTTTTACATTTGTCTTAAAATTGTTTCCCATAATTTACTTTGTAAACTTCTCTCCTCATTTTACTTTAAGGGACCTTCTCACGGCAGCAGCAGGTGGAGTTTGTGCCCTTATTGTGCTTGCTTGCTGTTCTGAAGGAAGCTGGGTCTCCTTTTGTTTCTTTGTGGGTAACCCGTATTTTCTACTGGATGTGCAGAGTTTTCCTCCTCTTTGAAATTCAAAAATGTCACCAGGATATCTAGTTCTGTCAACGTGGTCACTAAGCTAATGTGGATTCTTTTCCTGCTATAAACACAGAAATGCTAGATAACATATAACACAAATCTAAATATGTAGCTCTGCCAGTCGTTTGCCTGCTTGCTTATAGATTTATCCTCCTTCCCTCTGCTTCACTCTGCATTGTAGGGACTAATCCCTGCAGACTACATTTCCAGATTCTCGGTCCAAAGGGAGGCACCAGCTGGGGATGAGAAGGCGGGACTAGAGAGAGAGGCTGGGGCGTTTCTCCCCGCTCTGTCTGCCTTTGACAAATGTCTCCAGCAGTGCCTGTCTTTTCAGTGGCTCCTGCCCTGGATCTTGGCATGGTTCTCCTTCCACGGTCCCAGTTCCTGTTGGGCAGCCTCTACCATGGTTCTAGCTCCTTCTGGGAACCCTGACTTTGAGGTTCTGGTAATGCCACCTTCTCCATATGTTTCTCCAGACTAGGGGTGGGAACAACTTTCTGCTATTGTTAATCTCTGCTAACCATGCTCTGTTGCACTTTTTAGCTCTTCTAACCACTTAGCAGATAGCTCACTGTTTTAAGTTTTTTTACTGAATTACCCGACATGGGCTCTGTTTTCCTGACTATGTAAAATAACTTAGTGTGAAAGAAAGGAAGAGGAAACTCAGAGCCCAGAGAGGAAAGCATAGGAGTGGATTCTGCTGCGGAGTAGGAAAACCCAGAAAGGCTCTGGTCGTTGGGAGTTTGAATGTCCATGCAGGGAGGAAAGGTGTGGTCTTGGACCCACAACAGCAGGAAGGAGGAACTGAGACCCTCGTGTGGCTGCCCCTGCTATAAGTGGGGACTAGACTCAGTCTGCCCACTGCCAGCAGGGTGACAGAGATGCTTATTTCTGCCCAGATCAATGGCTGTGAAAGAAGAAGTCCCCAGTGACAGAACTCCAAACCTGTGCCTCAGGAATGTGCAGTCCAAATTTACACTACCCATGTGGTGTAGGCATTCCAAGCCAAGAGTGAATGTACAAACTGGTCCTCAACTGGGAAGCTCTTTACCCCCCGGGAAAAGTCAGAGGAATACAAAAAAAGAGGATTAGTGCCTTAAGAAATTGAGATCATAGAATGATATTCTGAAAGAAAATACGAAAAGGTAAACGAATAAAAATTATAATGAAAGATTCATACTCAGTGAAAAATGAGAGGTAGATTTATAAAAGAAGCAAATTAAACTGCTAGAAATGGAAAATATAGTCATTTAGATGAAAAACTCAACAGACAGTTTAAACCACACGTTACGTTACAACTGAAAAAAGAGTTTGTGCTTTTGAAAATAATTTAGGGGAAATTACTTATAAGATACACAGAAAGATAAAAATATGAAAAAAACTGTAAAAGAGTTTAAGAAACTTGGAAGATACAATAGTGTATCAGTTAAGGTTTAGTTCAAGAACCAGTAACCACTCTGGGTATTGTAAACAGGAAGGGATTTAATACAGGGACTTTGGTGCTTACAAAATTGTTGAAGGGCTGAAGGAGTGGATTTTAGGTGGATCTCTAGATTGACTCCCAGAGTAATTCAGAATCGACTCTCCAGGAGAGTTATTACAATTGAGACTGCTCCTGGAATATGCTTGCTGTTCCTGAAGCTTTCTCTTGACCCCCAAAAAGCTGGAGAACGGACCTTTGAAGCTGTGATCCAAGGATTTGGAAGCCATTGCTACTCTTGCTGCCATCACCATGACCGCTTCTTCACAGCCAGGTAGCTGGAGAGTGGACGGTGGAACCTTGCTGCAGGAAAATGTCATGATTCCATGACTTTTCTTTCCTGTAGAAACAGAAACAGAAGTGGTCAGGAAAAAGGCCTTCATTCAGTGGCATGCTGGAGCCAGCTCATACCAGTTTGTGAAAGCTGGTTGTTATATTTTCAGTAATTTTATGAGCTTGTTATTAAACACAGCCACTCGAATGATAAATGAAATACAAACATATTCTCAAATGAACTATAAACTTACAATTAAATAAATTATAAAAATCAAAGGTAATAAATACTAAAAACTCATCACTTCCTAATTATTTGACTACACTTTATTATTATCTATGATTTTGTAGTCAATTTAATCTATACCATCTGTATGGTGGAAATACTGAATAATGGTGTACTAGTATACCACTGCACATGTCTTCCCAATTCCGTGTTCAATGACATCATGTTGGTAGCTTGGAATTGGCCATTGTGGGAGTATTTACACCATGGAAATGGGAAAATGCTGCAAATCAAGACTTTTTTGTGTGTGTGAGCAAGATTAGCCCTGAGCTAATATCTGTTGCCAATCCTCCCCTTTTTGCTGAGGAAGATTGGCCCTGGGCTAACATCCATGCCCATTTTCCTCTACTTTATATGTGGGATGCCTGCCACAGCATGGCTTGACAAACTATGTGTAGGTCCACACCCGGGATCCAAACCTGCAAACCCCGGGCCGTGGAAGCAGAGTGCGTGAACTTAACCACTATACCACCTGGCCGGCCCCTTAAGACTTTTTTTTGAGACCCAGTTGGTAAACATTTACCAGTATGCCACTGCTTTCACCTCACTTCTACATTCCAAACTTAATGCAAGTGCTTTTGAATATAGGAACTAATTTTCCTCCAGAACTCTAGTAACAAGAAAATCTGGAAAATACATCTTTTAGTTTTTCAACTTTTTCAATGGAGTATGAATGGATGTTGGATGAGCCAATCAAGAGTATTGAGCTTGAATGAAGAAGTCCAAAATACATCTAATAAGAGTTTACAAAAGAGAGAATATAGAGATTGGGAGAGAGCCTATATCTGAAAATACAGATCTAGAATTGTCCAGAGTGAGTGTTAACAGGTGAACAACAAGTAGACTTCTCATCAGCAACAAATTATCTTCAGAGTACCAAGGAAATAATTAACTTATAATTCTCTACCAAGTTGAACTATAATTTAAATGAAATTGAGATACAGGCTTTCTTAAGACAAAGACTTAAAAAGCTTTCCATTTACTGTTCCTCAATGAAAGAATTATTAAATCCTCCTCCTTAAGAAGGGAATTGAACCCAGAAGGAGAGAGTGCTCTGCAAGAAGCAACAACAGAGAAAGTGGTAAACTTGTGAAAAAGTCTAGATAAGCATTGGTTGTAAATGCAACAAGAGCAACAACAACAATAATGACTAATTTTGGGGGATTTAAAAGTAAAGTTGAACTGAAATGGACAACAATAACATGGAATAGCAAAGCAATGCAAAGATGATAAACAACCACACAGATAAAGATGAAAGGCAAATTTATAGAAGAGGAAACCAAAATGGCCAAAAGCCATATAAAAAGATGCCTAAATTAGCAATCAAGGAAATCCAATTAAGGAAAATGGCACAGTCTGATAACACCACGTGCTGGCAAGACTACTGGGGATATAGACACACTGTTAGACTAATGGTGGGTCTGTGAATTGCCACAACCACTACGATGGTTTAAAAATATGTCCACAAATCCTTTGATACTCCATCTTTCAAAAGTGGGAGCCTAATTCCCCACTCCATGAGTGTGGGCTATACTTAGCGACTCGCTTCTAATGAACAGAAAGTGGCAAAAGTGATGGTGTGTGATTTCCAAGACCAAGTCATAAAAGCTCCCCCCTTCTGTCTCTTGGATCACTTGTCCGTGGGAAGCCAGCTGCCAAGTCATTAACAACACTTGAGCAGCCCTATGGAGGGGCCCACAAGGAAGTGAGACCTGTTGTGAACAGCGGAGTGAGTGAACCATCTTAGAAGTGGATCCTCGTCTCTAATCACATCCTGTGATGTTGGTACCCCTGGTTAATGTCTTGACTGCAACCTTAGGAGAGCTCCTGAGCCAGAACCACCCCGCTAAGCAATTCTTGATTCCTGACCCACAGAACCTGTGAGATAATATTTATTGTTTTAAGCCACTGAGTTCAGGGGTAGTTTGTTCTGTGGCAATAGATAACTGACTCAACCAGTTTGGAGAGCAATTTGGCAAGATCCAGAAATATTTTACCTATGTATGTGGGATAGAGAAGTTCCTGCAAATATATACAAAGAGACACATGTGAGGATGTTCATTGCATCATAATTTTCTGTCAATTGAATAAATGGGTAAATAAATTGCAACATATTTATACAGTGGAAAAACAGTGGAGCAGTTAAAAATGGATTAACTAAATATATGTATATGGATTTGGATAAATCCCTAAAATCTAATACAGAGTGAAATGTGCAAGTTGCAAAAACATATGCATGGTGTGACATTATTTATGTAAATTTAAAGATATATACAGTAATACTATAATATATTCTATATGGTTACATTTAAATGCAGAAAAATTTAAAAACATGGAGGGGAAGGATATATTCCACCTCCAGAATAGAGGTGTCATTGTGGAGGGAGGTGGAGGGATAGAATAGGTGGGCAGGGCTTCCATGTAATACATTAATGCTTTAAAAAAATCTAAAGCAAATAAAGCAAAATATTAGCCTGTGTTCAATCTGGGTGGTGAGTCCATGGGAGCATTACGTTATTTGCTGAATTTTCTGTTTGTTTGAAATAATCTTTATTGCCATTAAGGTAGATTTCCGTGCTATGGTTTTTAGATTTCTTCTTTGCTTTGCAAAGGTCTACACCTTTTCCAAATCATCTTGCCTCTCAGCCTATTTTGTCTTTTCCTTTTGACTTGATATCTCCTCACTTACTCTGATATTTTCTTATGAATTTGCATTCTTATTTCATGGACACCCTACTTTCTTACTTGTTTTTAAGGACATAACTAGAAACCTTGTAAAATTATCTTCTTTCTCGTATCATATCATTGTCAACAATATGTTTCTTGCTCTACATCTGCTTGCAAGTGCTTCCTCCTCTAATGATGCAGAACTTCTATACAGACCTCCACCTTGGTGTTTTCTGCTTACTCATTGCTGTCTGATTTGAGCTTTGTCCAAACCCTGTTTGCCAATTGGCTTGCCCCTGCAGGATCTTAACAAGGGAACACAATTGTTTTATAAGTGCTTGGCAAATGCCCAGGGTCTAGCTGGCTTTCCTCTAGTGCGTCTTTGCTGGAGTAAGATGGGATCTTCTTGTTCCCATAACTTAACTCTTGGACTCTGAGGAGGAGACATACATTTCTGGGGTATCTCAGGTCTTCTGCAGTACTTCTTTAGTCAAAAGCAATACATGAAAAACCATAATCCCCATAGGTCATCGCTCCTAGGGTCCTTCTCACAAACACCCGTGCATGTAGCAAATTTCATATTTCACGTGTAGGGCCCACACCTCAGATCCTTCCATTCCTAGCCACGATGTATATGGGAGGCATGATCCCTGAGTAGCTAGAGGAAGGGGGTTGCTGCTTCACGGTGGTGCTGAGGACAGTGGGGATTTGACACTGGGTGCTTTTAAAAAGCAATTCCAACATAGACGGAAGGGTGATTGTCTGATGTTGTGCTTTGTCATTCCTGAGTCTCTGAAATAGAAGAGAATTTGGGTAGATAAAAATCTCTTCTTATCCCCTTACTATCTCACTCTATTATTTAGTCTCTGAATTCAGAGTGTTGGTATGCCACTGGTTGTCATTGTAATCCTAATTGTACTGATTTAATGGAAGCTTCTTCCATACTCTGGCATTGGTGCTGTCAGGAGTATCATTAGTTTCGTGTGCCTTCATGGGTATTTTTAGGAGAATTTGGCAAAGGCCCTATCGAGGTTGGCTAGGCTCTTTAACTTTAGAATGCAAGGTCAATATTGCCACTTGTATGTCTGGTAATTAGAGGACAGGAACCGCTGTCAAGAATGCAGTAGATTCCACGCACACTGTAGACACTCTCCAGAGAGCCCAAACTTCAGCTGAGGTCTTGCACCTCCTTTCCAAAGTCCATCCAAGACTTCAAAAAATTCTTAAGTTCTTTGAAAAAGTTTCAGAGACAAGTTAAAATGCGTTTCTCTAGATGTCTTTTTTCTCTCTGTGGTCCATTACCAGAAAGCTATGCAACTCAAATACGTTAGAGGAGTGCGTCTCAAACTATTAGTGGGGAAGGACCAGTTTGTTTTTTTTAAAGTTCCAGTCCTTGGCAGACTGATACTTTTATAAAATACAGTAAGAATGAATTACTGGAAAAATAAAATAAAAAAGCAACGATATACAAAAATCAAGTCAATTGGTCACATGCTTACAAGTTGGAACAATGCTATAAATTGCTATAAAAATTTCACTGCATTCTCTCAATTCCTGTCCTTATCTCGTTCAGACCAGCAACAAACTGTTTGACTGGCAGTGGTCCACAGACCACACTTTGAGTCACACTGCGTCAGAGGCCCTGCAGAATTATGTTTGGTACACTCTTTGTCCAGAATAATAATATCAGCCTACAGCAGTGTGCCTGGATCTTAAGTAGTGTAGTGAAAAAAACAGAAGGTGTATGAGTCTGGGTTCTCCAGAGAAACATAGCCAATAGGATATATATAGAGAGAAAGAAATTTAGTGTAAGGAATTGGCTCACATGGTTATGGAGGCTGAGAAGTCCCATAATCTGCAGTTGGCGAGCTGGAGACCGAGGGGAGCTGATGCTATAAGCTCTATTCTGAGTCTGAGTCTGAGTCTGAGTCTGAGTCCAAGGGCAGGAGAAGACCCATGTTCCTGCTTGACAGTCAGGCAGAGAGAATGAATTCTCCCTTACTCTGCCTTTTTATTCCATTCAGGCCTCCGACAGACTGGATGAGGCCCACCCATATTAGGGAGGACAACCTGCTTTACTCAGTCTACCCATTCAAATATTGATGCCCTTCAGAAACATCCTCACAGACACACCTACAATAATGTTTAACCAAATATCTGGGCACCCCATGGCCCAGTCAAGTTGACACATAAAATTAACCGTCACTGAAGGGCATCATCTCAAGTCAATGTGAATGGGGCTCTTCGGTTTATTATTCTGCCAACAAATGTACCAGTTCCTCGACCCTAGAAACAGGAACTACCCCCTTTTGTTTTTAACCTCCTGATACCTTGTCCATTATGTGACCACAAGAGTCAGCCTCCCTGGAGCCCAGGAAATAGAGTCTTCTTCAGCTTTGGTGCTTTCCATTCAAATAACCTCTTCCTCCTGATACAGCCACTGCTTGCTGACACTCCCGGTGCTCTGCTGCTCACACACCAGATCCCTCAGCACCGTGGTGCCCAATGCCAGCCAGCTTCTCTCTGAAGCTCACCCTCTGCTGGGTCCTTATAACCCTCCCTCATAACCCAGCATTTTTAGCTTCAACCCAATACATCCATGACCTCCTTTTGCCCTGCATCCTGCTGCATAGAATCCTTAGCAAATAATTACTGATGATATTTACTGAGATGTGCCTGGGGCTAAGTCCAGTGCTTTCCATACCTTATTTCATATTTATAAAAATCCTGTTCAGTATGTATCAGAACCCCAGTTTTATAAAGAAGGAGACTGAGGCTTACAGCGGGTAAATAACTTACCTACATGGCTAGTAAGGGCAGAGCTAGGATTTAAATCTAACACTGTTTTTGACGAGAAAGTTCTGATTCTTAACCATGAAACCATACTGCCCTACCAAAAATACAGAGAAATTATTCACATGATAACCAGTCACTTTAATATTTCTCAATGAGTAAAATTGCTATTGAAAATATTTATATATATTTTTTGTTCATTGACCTCCATGTAAGGATCCATCTTTAAGTTTTAGTTCAGGACCACGTTGGTCTTTGCCCATGAACTCGTATGTTTCCCTCCTTTAGCCAAAGAGAGGATCTTAAAACTTGGGTTTGCCCAGGTGGCTTGGAGTGAAATTTAGTGCTTAATTGCAGCAGCTGTTTTTAGCTTACTTGGGATAATGTTCTTCCCTTTCCTGAACATGACTTTATTTATCTATATGGATGGTTCAATTGCACGTTTCCCTTCCCACTAGACTTTGAGTGTTTTGGCTGCAGGGACTGAATGAACTGAATCCGTACCTAATTTTGTAAGCTGCTTTTTCCAGAAGCAAATTATGTTGATATACCAAGTGGGATTCAGTTGTGACCAGTTTTCTCTGCAAAGTACTCAACATTTATTCCGTGGCTGAACTGGGGAGTGGCTTGGATATGTTCGTTTCGGTATAACTTTGTAATTGAAGCTGTAAAAATGTGTGTGGTGGATCCAAAGCTTCCGACAGCCAGATAAAGCCGATAATGGGAAGATATTTACAAAGTGCTGGGGAACTAGAGTGATGAGTGGTGAAACGGGAAGGAAAGCTGTCAGCGCCTATACGGACCTGAGTGGGGCTCTCTCCAGGTAGCAAAATTAGATAAGATCAGTGTCAGTGTCTTCCCCTGTTTACAGAGGACTTAAAAGATGGTTGAAATAACAGCTGGTGAGGCTGCTGGGTCGTGGGGCCAGGGCTGAGAGGGAAGCTGAAACCACACGGGGAGCATTAACCAATGTTACTTCTCATCTCCAGACCGTGGGAGCCTGTCCACACTGAAAAGACTACAGCACATAGCCCCCCAAATCAGGATTGGCCTAACTCATATGTCTGATTCTCACTTTTAAACCTGTTTGGTCTGAAATTTAACTTAGAGACAAGAGGAGATGTTAATTGAAGGGTTCTTCCAGAGAAAGATTCTTGAATTCTCTTTATGTGTAAGGATAGGTTTGGCCGAGGGGGAGGTCTGACATAGTTAGCTAAAGATGTACCCATTATAACTGGCAAATGCGTGTGCACTTTGTACCTAGCATCCTGCTGTTTGTGATCAGCCTGGCGAGGCACATTTTGGTAGTCGTGGAAAGAGTTAAGGGTGGTTGGGAGGCTGACGGCTGGCTCTTGGCTCAGCCATGTGTCTGTTTTACTTGTCAGGGCCCAGAACATTTGTGAGAGTCGTCCCAGTTGTTATGATGAGTGAAAAGTACCTTTGATAGAAATAGAGGAATCAGGAAGTGTGGCCTATTTTTTTTTAGGAAGAAAATTAATTCATTTTTAGACATCTTGAGTTTGAAATGAGAGTTGGACATCCGGGTAGAAATGTCTGGTGCTCAGCTGAGGCTGCTTAGTCGAAAGAGGACTAAGGAAGCTTGTGTTCTAGAATTGATTCTTGCTCTAACCTGCTTTGTGCTCTTGGTCAAGCCCTGTAACTTTGAGGAGTCTCGTTGGTTGATCTCTAAGTCAGCAGCTGTCAGCCCAAACCATGCTGGTGTGTGCTCCAGACTGGAGGGAGAGAGAGGAGTGGGCGTCCCACCCGGCCTGTCACTCAAGGCCGTCTCAGGGAAGAGAAGACAGGAGTCCTTGCTCCCTAGTGCCTGCCAGCTCCCGCATCCCGTGATCAGGGACGGTTGCTGTCATGAGTGTGGTTGGAGGGATAGTGAGCTTTGGGTGCCCTGAACAGTCATCCTCAGAGACTAGCCTTCTGTTGGCTGTCTTTTCCTGTAATTTACACTTTGTTACTCAGCAGTGCCCAGAGGGGCCACTCTGGCCACTGATGAAAACTTTAGTGCTGAAGAGACTCTGAAATGACTTACATGAGAGTGATAGGTGTGTGGGGAGAAAGCTCAGAGGTCATTTCTCTCCCACAGAACTCCTGGCACTGAGGCGCTCAGCCTCTACTTGAATGTCCCCAGTGGCGGGAAGATTACTCCTTCCAGTGCTGCCCAGGAAGGTGCCCAGCACCTTCCTGGAGCTCTGTTAAGAAAGTGTTTTAACCCTTGCCCTATAATTGACTCCCCATACTTCTTACCTATTCCCTAATTCTGCTCTCAGGCTTATCAGTCCTCCGAGCCCGCTTTCCAGATGGGGAAGCAGAACCTGATGTGCTCAGTGGCTCACTCACTGTAACAGCCGTGCTCACCTTTGTAACTGCCCTTCCTCCCTCTCTTCTGGGCCTGCTCTTTCATTCTCCTTACACCTCTCTTCCCTCCCCTTTAGCCTGGAGCCTCTGGCCTGCCTTGCGTCAGTGGGAACTTCTAAGCCCCTGTGGTGACCGCCTAGGCAGAGGAGCTTTGACTGGAGGGTTTGTTAGTCTGGTCTGACTAAGGGGGAGGCTTTAGTTTCCTGTGAGGGTGCCAGAAGCTGCTTCGTTCTGGGGCACCCTGAGGCGTCACTCCCCTTTACCGCAGGGCAGGCGTGAGTGGTGTCTCAGAGGGGTGTGCTCACAAGCCACTCACGCAAGCAGGCCGGCGTGGGGGCTGCTTCTCAGAGGTGCAGACTGCTGTACGTGTTCACTTCGAGCCTGGGCATCTGCTCCCTCTGTGAGTGCTGTGTTAGGGGAACACGTGCTTACCTGGGAACAGTGAAGTGCTTGGATCTCCCCATGGCCACAGCCAAGATGTCCCGTCCCTGGGCAGCCCAGTGTTTCTGGGATGCAGGGTCCTTTCTTATGAGGATCGAGAAAGAGTTTATCAGGCCAAGAGAAGGAGCAGGGAGTACTCTTGTTTGCATGGAGAGACGGTTTTATGATGCCATGGTGTCCCACAGTCTGCAAGGACAACATGGTTCCAATTCGTAATTAAACGGGGAAAATGAAGTAAGACGTAGCATGAAGGAAGGGATAGAACTTGAGATCATTTGGGATTGTACAGGCCCCGGGGACCCTGGAATGTTCTGACTTTCCCTCTAGAAATGTTCTTGTTATTTTAAAAGTAACACTGGCCATCTGAAAACTGGGGTGGTCCTTTAAGGAAGGAAAGGAGGAATGAATGATGATGTCTCTCTCTCCCCGCCCCCCTTCTCCTGTGAACAGGGAGAAGATGCCTTTCCACCATGTGACCGCTGGCCTGTTGTACAAGGGGAATTACCTCAACCGCTCTCTCTCTGCTGGCAGCGACAGCGAGCAGCTTGCTAACATCTCCGTGGAGGAGCTAGATGGTAAGGAGCCCACCCTGTTTGGGAGGTTACCACCCAAGGGAGGCATTTGTGGTTATTGTGCATCTAAGGTGAAAGCGCCAGGCTCTGGCCACCAGTTGTGGCCAAGTCTAACTCGGGTACAATGGCAAAGAGTTAGAGATAAATTCTGCCTAAGTGACTTCTTTGTGTGGGACAGACCTTATAGCCTGAAAAATCTATGGTGAATGTTTTGATTTCTTGGATACTGACTGAGGAGATAGCCTTCAACTCCCAAAGTGTGTTTTCCAGGTTATGGAATCTTTGTCACCAGTGGTGTTGTCGTGTTTTCATATTGTCATTTATGATGGGGCCCAGGTGCAGGGGAGGTTTAAGCCCTGCTAACGGCTGTCTCTTGACTTGTGGCCATGGTGCTTGAATCCTGCCCAGATTAGAATCATGTGGAAGCGGTGTTGAGGTGGGAATGGACAGCAATTATTTTAATTGCTGCTGTTCCTTTGCAACACAGTACAGCTCTGGGTACTCAAGGCAGGGTTAGGGATGAGAACAAGCCTGGGAACATGATGACGACATTCATCCTGGGACAGGGCCCCACTGTATCCCCATGGGTAAACTAACCCCCTGATTAGAAGAAATTAAAAAGAGGGAGAGGAATTTTTTTCTAGAATAGAGAATTAGGTTGACTCAGCCAGATGCTGTATCTAGGTGCTACATCTGCTGAGGCCAAACCAGAATCGGTTTTCCCTAGTGTTTTGGAATGCTGTGTTCCCGTGTAACACCATTTTAAAACATGAAGTTTAAATTTACTTTCTAAAACAGAGAAGTCAAAATTACCCCAGATGGCCCACATCTTTGCTCTGTATGTGTAATGGTCCGAACCAGTGTGCTTTCTCCGTGCACGTTTCTCACAAGGGGATGGTGGGAGATTCAGCTCTGGGCCAGGGAGGCCAGACTCGCTTCACCATTGGCAGGAGATGAGGGAAGCGAAGGTCAGGGTCATGGGATGGTTTTTCCTGCCTTTGTCTATTTGGTTTGCTTGCTTCTCTAGACCCACGCTTATTTACGTGAACGCTGGAGGGCTGCGTCTGAGGAGAGGCTGGGATGTTAGAGGAGGCGGGAGTGATGCGGGAGGAGCTGGCTCCTGAGGACCAGCAGCTGCTCACTGCGGTCTGGACAGAGACTGGTGGCCAAAGAGGAGAGCGGGACCCTCGGATCTCCTGGGCTTCAGTTGGCCAATGGACATCTGGATGCAGGGCAATAGAGGCAGGCAATAGAGCCCTGACCACCTCTGAAGTGAGTCCGTCCTGGTGACCATAAAGAAGGCTGAGCGAGGCTGGACTGGCTGCGTTTGGCAGGGAAGGCGAGGCCCCAGCTTTCCCGCACCCCCAGGAGTGGGGATTAGGGCAGGTGATGCCCTGATTTGGGTGGGTTTTTGCTGTGTTTGAGTGGGTCCCCTGGGTTTAGTCATCAAGTCATCAGTTAGCAGGAGGGACGGGGAGCCTCATGCATGGGGCTCTGCTGAGCAGAGGCCCTGAGAACTGGCAACTCTTCAAGAGGCTGAGATTACTAACCAAATGAAGTTGGAAAATCATCTGTGGCTTTCACACATCCTGGCTTTCCATCTCCCTTCCTCCTCCCTCCCCACTTTGCCATGAATAATCAAGAGATGATTTCTCGAAGGCTTTTTTCTCTGTGAAATCTGGGCCACCTCTGCGGCACACAGCTTTTCAGGAGGACCGCTGGCTGGATTTTGGCCCCTCGCCTCCCCTGGGGTGCCTGGCGGAAAGGCCCTCTGTGCTCCTGGGCAAGCAGCAGAGCTCAGGAGCTTGCTTCACCCAGGCCCAGGCAGCTGAGCAGGGCTGAACCACACCTTCTCGGCAGGTGAGATGAGCAGGGAGTGATGCTAACAGTCCTCCAGCCCAGGTGGGCAGACTTAGCAGTGGAAGCCCTGGTGGGGGTCCCTGATTGAGTGAAGCCAGACTTTATGGCCTGAGGCCGGCTGGTGAAGATGCAGTGTTTGTCCTTCAGGAGGGTCATCCAGGCTCTCAGCCTGGAGAAGGGCCATTTATTTTCTGACAGAAGATTTCTTCTACTTATTTATCTATCTTTTGCCAAGGTGAACCCTGAGTTATGACTGCTCGTGCTTTATTACGAGCATCCCGGGGCTCTGGGCAGGGCTGTGCAGATGTGTGCTGAGTTTAGAGCAGGCGGCAGGGTCTGAAAACCAACTGGCGTGAATCAGTTCAGATGACTTGCAGGTTGGTTCTTGGGGAAGCTGAACTTGCTAAGCCTTTGCCTATTTGCTGTTCTCTTGGGCCTGCCTCATGTCAAGCCGAGCCCTAAAGTCCTGCTGCTCGGGGCCACTCATTTATCCTCAGAGGACACGTGGTGTTGCATAGGGAGTTGACATAGTGGACACTGATGGACGTTGAAGGATCCTTTGTGGTCCAGCTACCTCAGGCACAGATGTTAGTACTGTCCTCCCTCCCTGCTCCCCACCCTGCAGCGGCTGCAGCCTCCTGTTTATGCATCGTCGGGGACAAGATCCCCCACCTGGTTAGTATTTAGAGGGACGAATGCCTCTTTCCTTCAGTGTAAGGGTCAAAGGCGCCCAATCCCTGAGTGGTTACCCTCTGAGACCAGGCGTGAAAAGAGCCACTCGCCATGCAGACCATCTCCAGCTGCCATTCACTCTGGGAAGTTTCTATTTCTTCTCTTTAAACAAAGCTCAGGAGGAAATAACACAAAGCTGCATCAATTTGGCCAGACTGGAGTTGGAAATCACCCAACAAACTCAGCAACAAGGAATTGGTTGAGACATTCATTCATTCATTCATATCCATTCATTTATTCATTACAGGACTGTTTGCCCAAATGCTTTCTGGGTGGAGGAGGAAATCAAATAAGTATAATATTTACTGCCTGTCCCCGAGGACTCTGCAATCTACCCAGGGAGTTTATATACAAAATTTATTAGCAGTCCCTTGCACTTTTAGAGCGTGTCATGTGGAATTTTATTACACATATGAATTATAATTTTTTAAAAACAATTTTCTCAGTGCTATTTATTGAATAATCTTGTTATGCTGTCCTAATCTCAGATTAAATTTGCCTCTATCTGAAGTTCATTCATTTTCATTGATATATGGTGTTCCATTGTATATAAATATACCTCAGTTTCTATACCCATTCTATTCAGGTGGATATTTGGGTTGTTTCCAGTTTGGGGCTATTCGGATCTAATGCCACCATCCCCCTTCTGGTGCGGCTGTGAGGTTAGGGCATGCTCTCCTCACGGCTCCCTTGGGCCGTTGTGAAATGTCTAAGTGTGGGTATTTCACATTATTTTTGCCAGTAACAGTGTCAGCTCCTCAGATTGCTGTCTTGGGTCTTCCTTTTAGCTTAGGTTAATTTGTTGTCACATCTTCGATGGCTGTTATTTCTGTTTTTTTCTTCAGGAACACCTTCCATCTAATGCTAGATCTTCATTCTTTGTTTCTCACATTACACGTCTCTTCTCATATTATTTTTCTCTTTTTGCGTTGCTGCACTCATTCTTGAGTTTGTATTCCACATCACTGATTCAATTGTCTGCAGTCATTTAAAAAACTTTTTTGTTATTGCCTTGAGAGCCTATTTTCATTATGGATGAAAGTTTCAGTTTATTTGTAGCCTGATTTTATTTCAGTAGCTCTCCTTCCCTTTTTTTTTTTTAACTTTTTGGTCAAAGTATAATACAGAATATAGAATATAATACAGTATAATAAAATACAGTATAATGCAGAAAAGTGCTAATGTACAGTTCAATTCTTATGGAACGTGAAACATGCAACAACCACCTGGGTCAAGGAATAAGGTGTTTCCAGCACCCTGAGGTCCCCCGAGGGGCTTCCCCATATCTCTTCCTCAGAGACAACCACTGCCCTGCTTACTGTCATCGTTGGGTTGTGTTTGTGTTTTCCCTTCATCTCAGAGGGGTCAGGCCATCTCTTCTTTTGCATCCAGCTTCTTGTCCTGAATATTATATTTGTGAGACTCAACCATGTTTTTGAGGCTAGCTGATATTCATTCATTTTCATTAATATGTGTGTTCCATTTTATATAAATAAGCCTCAATTTATTTATCTGTTATTCTGGATGGGTGTTCGAGTTGTTTCCAGTTTGCAGCTGTTAGGACATAATCTAACCATCCTCCTTTTGCTGCTGTGGTCTTAGGATGCACTCTCCTCGTGGCTCTCTCTTGCTGTTTTACTGGGGCCATATTTTTTTATTCTCTTCCAACTCTTTGTCTTATTGAGAACAACTTGTATTGTTTATGAAAATCTCTTCTGTTTCCTGTCATAAATTATATATATAATATATATATTTTATATAACAATGATATTTATATATAATTATAAATATAAAAGCCTTTTTCTCCAAGTCTTCCAGCTGATGCTACCTTTATTTTGCATTAGAAGATGTTTTTATATGATCCTTTTTGCTTTTTTCTGTTCTGCATTGTGATTCAACAATTAAAGTTCTTTGTAGGCCCCATATTTGTCAGCAAACAAGGTTTATAGAGAGTCTTTAGCCTTCTTTGTTCTATCTTCACTTTATCCCAGCCCTGGGGTAATTGTCCTCTTTTCAGCCCCAGCTGGAGAGTCCAGTTTCTAGAAGACATTCATCTAGAGCACGGCTGCTGGGGGCAGAGGTGGGATCTTGATTGCCCCTACTGTTGGGTTCACTTCCTGGGCCACAGATTTGTATAACTCCTTTGTGCTTCCCCTCTCCAGCTCTCCTTCCTGTTTCCAAACTAGTATCCAGCATTCAGCGATCCCAGGTACATTCTGGTTCTCATCTCCCCCGCCTCAAATCGTGGATGAGACACACCAACCCATGGCTCCAATCACTCTTTGAGAGTTGTGTTCCCTAAATGAGCTTAGAAAAGGGGTGCTGCTGAGGTGGGTTTGGGCTGGGGCATAGATCACCATGGAAAACAGCTGCTATGAAATAGGGAACAACTGCTTGATTTGCTGGTCAGTGTAGCCTCTGGGTCCCTGGCAGGGGCAATGGTGGTGTGTCAGTGTCTTCCTTCCATATGTGCCACTGTAGTTCCCAGGGTGGGTGGAAATTGTGTTTCTCCAGTTTCATTGGTGTTGCAATTAGCGAAAATTCTCCTCAGCCTCTGACATGTGTACATGTCTCAAAATTAATATTTCTGGTGATGTGTTTGTACATACATTTTTGGGGGTATTTTAATTTGAGTTTGGGAGTGCCTGTATCAATCCGCCACCTTTCCGTCACAAAGCCCTGTTTTAGTAGTTGGCTGACTTCATTTAGACTGTTCTAGAGTCACTGCCTCAAGGACCCCTGTTTGCCTAATCCAGTGGACTCTCAGTATTTATTCTGGACTTTCTGCAGCATCTGGCAGTGTTGCTCACATCCTCGGTTTTGAAGTTTGTCACTGCTCTGGCATCCATGCCACTAGCTGGCTCTCCTCCCACCTCTTTTCCACCTCTTTGTCATTTGCACTGTTCCTGCGTGCCCCTCATCTTCTGCCCACTCCTTACGCACTGTTGTCTCTTGGGGTTGGTTTTTATTGTTCTCCGCAAGGGCATCTTTGTGCCGATTGCCTTAAGATATATATCTTCAATCCCTGCCTCCCTCCTGAATTTTAGACCTGCTACCTATAGTCCTGTGTAGATGTCCCACAAGGTGATTAAACTCTAAAGATCCAAAGCTGAATGGATTTTCTTTTTTCTCCAAAACTGCCCCTCATCTGGAATTTTTCTCAGGAAATAATATCACTTTCTACCCAGTCAGCCACAGTGGTAATTTGAGAGTCATCTTCGATTCCTCTTTTTCTCTTACCCTCCACATGTAATTGGCAAAGTCCTGCAGCTCTTGACCTCTCACCTTATCTCGTAACTATTCTCCCCTCTTTGACCTCATTGCTGTTGTCTTGGGCCAGGTGCCCACGTCTTAGATGACTGTAGTCTCCAGGAGTTCATCTCCTTGTGCCTGGTCCATGATATCCCCCTGTATCAGCGCAGTTCCATTTCCTTGGAGGGAAGCTTCTCAAATACACACTTGATTAGGTTGTCCCTCTGCTTATAACTTTTTTTCCTCTTGTCCTACAACTATATAAATATATATATTTAATATTTTCTTAGTTTTTAAAAAAAATTTTCAAAGCTACAGAGGTTTTGGCAAGTACAGTGAATACCTGTATACCCTTCATTTAATTGTTAATAATATCACAGCATTTGCTTTTTCTATCTCTCCCTTTCTCCCGACACACACACACACACACACACACAAATAATTTTTTGAGTTCTAGAATTTTCATTTGGTTCTTTTTTATAGTTTCCATTTCTCTGCTGAAATACTCTTATCTGTTTACTCATTAAAACAATACTTTTTCTTTAATTCTTTGGACATATTTTCCTATATTTATAATAGGTCTTGAAAGTTTTTATGTGCTAAATCCAACATCTAGGCCATCTGGGGGTTGGTTTCTATTGTCTTTTTTTAAGATTATGGTCCAATTGTCTTGTTTCTTTGCGTGCCTGTTACTATTTGACTCCACACTGAACATTGTGAATGTTGTGTTTAGAGACTCTGTTCTATTATCTTTCTCTGAAGAGAGCTGATTTTTACTCTAGTAGTAGTTCAATTACTAGCTGACCACCTTAAACTTGTGTAGATTTGGTTTTATGCTTTGTTAGGGTAGATCTGTGGAAATCCCAAGTTTTTCCCCAAGCCCCTCTAACTTGGCAGGGACTCAGCCTCCAAACTCTGTCTTCCTTGTGGATCTTGTCAGGGCTTGGTTTTAGGGTTTGTTCAGGTGGGTCTAAAGTAGGCCTTTAGAATGTGTTCCTTACTCTTAAGATGTGGTCTTTCGAGTGTCTCAGCTGGATGCCTGGGGTATTAATGAGGTTTTTCAGACGTCCCTACTTAACAGATACTTAAATTCTAGTATCTGTTTTCCAGTCTCAGCCTCACAGCAGCTGCTTCCTGGTAAGTCTGGTTTAATCTCAACTTGCACATGGGTAGCCCAACCTTCAACCAAGTATTCATAGGGAACACACACACAAGCTTCTGGGGCCCCCTCTCTGCATAATTTTCTTCTCTCTGTTGCCATGCCCCACAGATTCTAGCCCCTTCAGCTACCCCAGAGTATGAACTGTGGTTGGGAAAATGTCCTCAGGCAGAGAGGGGCAATTGCAGGCGGAGAAGCCCCATGTGAATTTCCCTTCTCCGCCTGCAATGGCAATCCTGTGCTTGTTGTCTACTGTCTGAAAACAGTAGCTTTACATATTTTGTTCAGTTTCATGGTTGTACCTGGTGGGAGGGTTATTCTTGTACCAGTTACTTTGTTACAGCAGAAGTCTGTTATTAATAATTTTATTTTATTTTTTTACCTGAATCAGTTAAAACTAATTTTCAACCTTCATAGCACTTTATCCTTTAATACTTCACTTCTGCTTATAATTCTTAAATGGCTCTCCACAGCCCGCAGCTGTGTTAGCTACACCTAAACACTGTAACACGGCATATGAAGTCCTGTGTGGCCTGGACCCTACCTTTTTGTTTGCTTTCACTTCCTACTTGCCTTCCAGATGGTTCCCTGCTGCCTCAAGATCTTTCCTGCTTCTCTGCCTTTGTTCTAGCAGCTTGTTTCAGGAATGTTCTGTCTACCTGGGAAACACCTATTCATCTTTTAATTTTCAACATCGTCATTGTTGTCGTCGTCATCACAGAAGTTTATTGAGTGCTTACTATGGGCTAGGAACTGTTCAAAGTGCGTTATATGAATTAACTCTTTTAATCCTTTCAACAATCCCACGATGCAGGTACTATTATTAACCCCATTTTTGCAATTGTGGAAAATGGAGACGATAAATAACCTTGTTCAAGGTCGTGTAATTAGCATGGGTCGGAACAGGGAAGCAAACTGGCACCTGGCTTCAGAGCTCATGCTTTTTAAGTTTTATGCTCTGAATTCTCCTCCCTGCTAGATAAGACCCTTTGTGCCTTCCTTGCACCCTCATGTCACTATCGTATATATCACTGCCACCACTGTGACACATGGGTGAGAACTTGGCTGATTAATCAGACTTTCAGTGGGTGGAGAGATATTTTTAAAGCTCTGCGTGAGCCCAGCGTGCTCCTCACCGGGAGCAGAGGTGCAGTGCAGTCCGGGAAAGGCTGGTGATGGGCGTGAGTTCATGCCAGAAGGGGGCTGGCTCCTGTGCCGGGAGCTCTGAGGAGACCCTCCTCGCCCCCACCCATCTGGTTCATCATCTATTTTCTTGTAAAGAAGCCCTCCCCCACCCCCCTTTTTTCTCCCCTACTTTTGCTGGTTGATTTAAAAATCCCAGAGGCACACCCTACTTGCGTTTTTTGAGACGCTTCCCTCTACAGGCTTTTCAAGAGGGGTTTTAAGGAGGCAGAAACATTACTGTCACAAGAAGAGAAGCTCACAACTCTTATCTGAGAAGGCTGATGGCTCAAAGTTCTCTCCTCCAGAGGAGGCGATAAAACCTACACAATGAACCACATCATCCAACAGGAGTGGGAGTGCCAGATACACAGTTCTGCTCCCGAGCTGGGAATTAGCCTTACAAACTGGGCCTTTCACCTACCTGGGTACCTTCCTCCTGGAGGCCTGACCTGCCTTTGAGCCTTGAGAGGGAACTCTTTTGTGGAGAGTTTTGAAGCTTTGTTAGCAGAGCCAAGGAGGGATTTCTCTGATGGTAGCTGCTTCCAAGGGCCCACTACTTAAAGGGACATTTCCCTAAGTCTTCTTGTAGTTTCCTGCATCTTGTTCTGAAAATGCATTTTGATAGCTGTGGCCAAGAAGGAAACCTGAGTACTGTTCCTGCCCCTTTCATTTTATTCATTTGTAATTTATATTCTGCCTGCTTCCAAAAGTGATCGAGACATCATCTGATAAAGGAAGAAATATAAACTGCAAAGGCTGTCAGAATAGAAATAGAAAATAAAAATCCACAAGTAAAGAGGAAGAAAAAAATATGACAGCCCCTAAAACGAATACATTTACTGTGAATGAGTGTTAAATTTAGCTCCAAGATTCCAGTTGGTTGGGGGAAAAAGGCTGTCCAATGACAGCCTTAAAGTGTCCCATTGGAAGAACAGTCTTCTCATCTGTATTTTAAATAGAAGCCCTTTGGCCCATAATAAAAAAACCAATATGGAAGTATTTTATGTTGTTATTTCTGAGATTTTGGTGGCTTTTCAACTTTTTCTCACCCTCACATTTCTAAGGATTTTATTTTTAATTTTTTACCTATTTTTAGTGGTACTAGTGGCTTACAATGGTGGTGATTCTCAGAAGGAGGAGGTACTAATCTTAGATTCTCCAGATGCAGAGAGATGAGGGCAGATTGTAGTTTAAAAAGCTTCCCCACTCGATGATTCTAAGTACCCCATATAGAACATGTTTCTCTGGTTCTTATGGCTAAGAACCCTGCTTGAGATAGTAGGCAGAAGTGATATCTTGGTATAAGAGTTCAAGAACTTGCCTCATAAAGAATGACCTTGACTTGGGATATTTGAGGAACAGGAGCTACCAACCATTCATCTCTTATCATAAAATAACCTTGATGTTGTTCCTGTGGAACATTCCACTTTCAACTTAAATGTATCCTAATAGATCTACTAATGTAATTAAGCCCCACAGTGCTTTCCCAGGTAACTAAATAAGTTAACCTGTTGAGTAGAATTGTTTAGCATTATCCTTCCGGCTGCTGAAGAGAGTTTGCCAAAACTCATCATTTTGATGTTGGCTTCATGGATGCTAAGCTGTTTCTCCTGGCGGTAATTGGCCAACAGTAGGTTCAACTGTTTCCTGGGACTACTCAGGGATGTGATATTAGCAATATGTTCTAGCAGGGATGGCTCACTGGTCTTTCCTCTTCACAGTGGCATCCAGGGCATCTTATCTAAACACTGCTCCAACTCATTTAAAAGCAGATGATGAGCTGGGACACAGCCATTTAAAATACAAATGTTCTCTATCAAGATGGTCATTTCTGCTTTCTCTAGTTCTCAGGCTGGAAGAGCACTGAATTTACATTGAGACCTGTATTGCTATCTTGCTGTGTAACAAATTACTCCAAAACTTACTGGTTTAAAACAAAAAAACATTTTTTTTTTTTTGTAAGGAAGATTAGCCCTGAGCTAACATTTGTTGCCAATCCTCCTCTTTTTTGCCAAGGAAGATTGGCCCTGGGCTAACATCCGTGCCCATCTTCCTGTACTTTATATGAGACGCCATCACAGCATGGCTTGACAAGCAGTGTGTCGGTGTGTGCCCGGGATCTGGACCTGTGAACCCTGGGCCGCCACAGTGGAGCGCGCGCATTTAACGGCTATGTCAGCGGGCTGGCCCAAAAAAACATTTTGATCTCACAGTTTCTGTGGATCAGAATTCAAGAGCATAGATGGCTGGTTTGGCCCAGTGTCTTTCAAAAGATTGTAGTCAAGACATTTGCTGGGACTGCAGTCATCTGAAGGCTTGACTGGGGCTGGGGAATCCAATTCCAAGCTCACTCATATGGTTGTTGGCTGGAGGCCTCAATTCCTTCCATGAGGGCCTCTCCATAGGACTGCTTGAATGACTCCATGACATGGGATTTGGCTTTCCCTACAATGAATGATCATTTTATGACCTTGTCTCAGATGTCACATATTGTCTCTTCTGCCACATATATGCATTAAAAGTGAGTCACTTTTACAGCCCATACTTAAGGTAAGTGGAATTAGTCTCCATCTTTTGAAGGGAGGAGTATCAAAGAATTAGTAAGTATATTTTAAAACCACCAAAGACCATATAAATTAGTTTGGGGATGGTTTCTAGCTATTGCACCGAAAGCTAAACAAATGTTATAGAAAGTTCTAAAATCATACCCAGCAGTTTCTTTATGCAGTGAAGAAGAGGTACCAGTGGGCATTGCTATAAAAATAGGAATTAAACCCTACCTGGTCTTGATGGAGTAGAGTCTCTGCAGTCCCTCAAACCTGGGTTCCTCTCCTAGTTGTACCACTTAGCAGCTGCAACAGAGATGGTTAGCTCCTCCCCAATATCATTTCTTCCTTAGTAGTAGAAATTTTGTCTGGATAAATGGATACTAAGACTACATTTCCCAGTCTACTTAAGAGCTGGGTGTGGCCATATTAGTAAATTCTGGCCAATGGGATGTAAGCAGAAGTGACATCAGGCCACTTTGGTGTTCTTTGCCTCTTCTTTATCATTTCCACCTTATTACTGGAATGGGAATGTCATCATCTGACACCATGAAGGCAAAGAGTCTCACCCTTGGATGACAGAGTGGTGAGCTGGAAGGAAAAGGGAAGGAGAATGGAAGGAGAATGTGGATAGTGGAGCAGAGAGAGACCAACTTCTAGTGTTTTTGCCACTCACAGCTGAACCTAAACCCACTGAATTGGCCGCCATGTCATCACAGACAAGTAACCCAACCTCTAAACCTATTTACCAATTTTTAAATTAGTGTCTTACATATAATACTACTTTTAAGAATCTCTTGCTTACTGTTTTTGAGGAGGAAGTGTTGTTGTGGAAGATTAGAAATGATGGCTCTCTAATTTTGAAGCATTGGAGGTTTGTCCTTTTTCTCGTATATACATTAACTATATTTCAAATTTGTCTGTTGAAATATGACATCTGTTGAAATGTTCAGCAAGGTGAAAGGGGTGGAGCCAGCAGGTAAGGCCGGATGGCAGAGACCCTGGTGGCCTCCGGAGGACATTAACTTTTGGCGGGTTTGTCTCGTCCTTGAGGGCAGGGCCCGTGTACTTCATGTTCATCCTGTGAGCAAACATAGGGAAACTACAGGCACATAGTGACTGCTCAGAAATACTTGTTGAATAAATGAAAGCCAGGTCCTCTGATGAAAGAAGTGTGTTGAAGGGAGCTCATTGTTCCCGATTATTCATTCTGTAATGAGAGTGGAATTGGGATGATTTATATGGCACAGAAGCATGGACTCTAAGGAGTCAGGTGACTTACTTCAACGCTCCATGAGTTCTGGTTTTCTCACCTGTACAATGTGGATAATAATATATACTTCATAGGAATAATATGAGGTAATATATGCAGAGTGAGTTACTATTGCATATTTGGCACGTAGTAAGTGCCCGATAAATAGTAACAGTAGTAGTAATAGTAATTTTTGCTATTATGATGATGATGATGATGATGACGACGACTACAAGACACATCAGACAAAGGATTATCACTCCCACGTTGGGGCAAGTTGGCTGTTTAGAGGAAAAAGCAAAACACTAGCCAGTATCCTATGCAGTTGTCTTGTCCAGACAGGCTCACTTCATGATGTGAATGCCCCTAGTTGGAAAGGCCTATCAATATGGAAGTGTCTGGATACCCTGTCATGATTCACTGTGTCTTAGCTCTAAGCCCATAAGGACACTTTTCCTACTTCCCCCGGCCCAGCCCCAACGCTTTATCTTTCAAAGACCCTGTCCTCATTGGTATGGAGGTCAGAGTCTAAATTGTCAAAGGAGAGGACAGAGGACCCAATGACACTGACTTCTAAACCTTGGGTTGTCCTGAGAGATAGAACCGGGATCCTGTAAGACCTGGGCTTTGACGTGGGAAACATCTGTGGATGGCTGAAAATTCAGGCCTTCCAAGTCCTCACTGTGATGCTTCCAAGGATCAGGAGTGAACAAGACCATAAATCTCCTTGTAAAAAAACTGAGATATCCCACAGTACTTATTCCATGGGTTGGAGCAGAGGTGGTGATGGGAGATGGGGAGGCTGAATCATGGCCGGGTGACTAGAACTCACTCTCCTTTGGAAGGAGACATTGTCGGCTCTTTGAGTTCAACACACTGTAAAAAGGATTTCCATTCCTTCTTCTCTGAAGTGGGAAGTTGCATTGGAATAGGGGTGGTTTCTGGAAGTGGAAGAGCCCAGCCATCAGTTTTGCTGGGTGTAGCTTCTGTGAACGACAGCATCCCTGTTTCCTGCTGTGTTCCCTTTCCCAGCCCCTTCTCACTCCCTGTTTTACATCAACTTCAGTATGCATGGTTTTTTTGTTGCATTCAAGTTTTATGGAGATAGTGAGAAAAGAGAAGAGAAGTTTGTTTTTGTTTTTGTTTTTCTGTAAAGCTGCTAAAATAAATGGCCGCAGGACCTGAAGTAATGCTGACCTAGGGAGTATGCCACCATTCGCATGTTCAGGGGCAGGAACAGTTCTTAGGCTGGTGCCAATTGGCTGTGCTTTGCTGGTTATTCCTCTGCTGGTGTCCAGTGAAATGAGTCTCAGGATGTGTAGCTCACTCAACCGTCTGGGTGGCGATTTGGCATCTCTGCCTAGAAGCATCGTAGGGAGGATAGGTGCTAAAATTCTTGATCTGGTGCCCCTAAGCAATTTGTAGGAGACTTGAGAGAGCTTAGTCTCTCTGCCGTCTGGTGCTCAGGTGGGGGCAGGGGGGGAAGGGGAGTCATGGGGACAAACCTGAGAACTCAGATCTCCTACACCTCCATGCTGCCTCTCCTCAGAAAGCTATGTGCAATTTCTTAGCCAGCACCTGTTGGGGCCCAAAAAACTTCTGCGAGTGTCAAGTGCCTGTTTGATTGTGATTTTACGCTACCCTCTTTAAGAACCCTTCAGAGATGCGATATATTTCTGGGAAAAGTGCCTTGAGCTCACTGTTGAATTGTCTTGCCAGAATTTGGGGACGCTGAATTTGGAAATTAAGAAATGTGTTGTTTCAAATTTTGAATCCTCAGTGAGTGAGGCTACTCAGCCTAGAGGACAGGTTGATGAAGAGCTATGAGGTTGCTAAAGGCCAGGCCAAAGAATGTTCTAAGTCAGAAGCTTTGAACCTGGGGTCTGTGTACCTCCTGGAGCTTCTGAATATTTTGTGTGCTTATGAGTAGTGCTTTTCTTCTGGGGAGAAGATCTACAACTTTTGTTATATTCTTAAAGGGGTTCAACAAAAGGGTAATACTAATTGCTCACCTACACCTTGTGAACTGGACCTTTCTTACACCCATCACTATATAAAGGTTTCTGTTTGTTTGACTTTCTGTGCGAAGACTGGACAAGGTGTATTGATACATGCTGGTGAGGTCCTATTGTCTTTACAAAGATTGCACTGGATGTGGTGTGGAGAATGGATTTGAGGGGAGTGGGTCTAGAGGCCGGGGCACAACCAGGAGCCAAGTCCCATAGTCAGGGGAGAAATGGTGAGGGCCTAAACTTAGCAAGTGGCAGTGACTTGGAGAGAAGTGGGCTGGGGAAGTTATAAATATGGACACTTGGCTGTGTTTATGTTATCCAATTTAATGCTTACAGTAACTCTGGGCAGCACTGATGTCTGGAAATTAGTGTGAAAGTGATTACGTTACTTGCCCAAGGTGCACTACTAATAATTGCTGGACTCAGATTCATACACAGCTTTCTCTGACACCAAAGCCTAGGCCCTTCATTAACTACCATGTTGTACTGTCTCCACCGTAACAAGTCATGATGTGTGCATGTGGCATGAGTGAGGAGGAAGAGGAGTTAGGTGCACGGCTACTCACTAGGTAACTAGTTAGGTGCAGGTGCTGCCAGTCACTGAGACCAGGGACACAGGAGTCGAACAGGGTGGGAAGAAGATGATGAGAATGCAAGATCATCCCACTGGAGGTGGCCAGTGGGCCCTTGAATATCAAATTTTGAGGCTCCAATTATTTAGCTGGGAGATAGAGATTTTGGAATCTTCGTTATGTTGGAGTGATGGGTAAAGGAAAGAGGGCCAAAGACCCAACCCGGAGGCCCAGCGGCCGCGCGTTCCTTTGATCACAGGTGGTTGTTGGTGATGGGGGGTTGAGAGGCACCACTTCTCCAGCTAAGCCTCTTCATATCCTTTAACTGTGCTATACAGTTGCCATGTGTAGTCTCCTAGATATCCTTCATGTTCTCAAAGCCAAAATCCTCTATCATAAGGAAGAACTCTTTGAGTTAACACAAGAGGTCACCTATTTGTGCTCAATTAATTTGCTTTTTTGATTGACAGTGCCCCTCTCTTTCAAACTGTTAGTTTGAGTTAGAAACTTGCCTGCACCCATTAGCTGTCTTAGATTTTCAAAGTTCACTCTGGATCTTGGCCACACAAATCTCTTTTTCAGGGTATCATAGAAATACACTGTAGTTTTCCCTGCTAAATAGACCTACAAGGAGACTGTGTTACATCAGAGGTCACCTGCCTATAATTAAGACTGCCCCAGGCAACTGCCAGGCCAAGGATAAGGAGCCTGAGTTCTGGCCTGCAGTGATGAATTCCAGGGATTCTGGAGTGAGACTGAACTTGATTCAAATCCTGGGTCTGTCGTTTATCATCTCTGCGCCCTTGGGCAAGTTTTAAACACTCACACATCTCAGTGTCCTCATCTATAAAATGGAGTAATATTAGTACCCACCTCATGGGAAAAGCATGTAGCATGATGCCCGGCACATGGCAAAGTGCTCTGCAGGGGCTAAGTGTTAGTTTTATTGCTTGGCAGGCCAGGGGGAAGGAGTAAGAGTGGAGGGAAATTCTGAATTTCTTTTCTCTTTCTCCTGCCTGGCCGATTAAAAAGGATTTGATTGAATCAAACTAGAAAGTGTGAAGAATGCTTTAAAGTAAAAGAACAAAACTAAGTCTTATTTGTGAATATGGAATTTGGTCATCTTTTCAAGGTAGTGTGTGTGTGTGTGTGTGTGTGTGTGTGTGTGTGTGTGTAGGGGGCAGGGATGCTGAGAGCCCTGATTCCAGGCTTGTCCGTGAGCCTCCTCCATAGAACCTCTGGAACTGCTCAGACCACAGGGACCCTTCCACCCCTGACATGCCATCATGGTTGGATGAACTTACAGTTCAACAACATTTTGCTGATGTTTTTGGGCTGGGCATGTGGGGATATCAAGGGAGAGGGGTCCATAGTTGTTGAGTATTTATTTTGTGCCAGGTACATATACTAGGCTGTTTCACTGTCATTCATCATCATCATCATCATAGTCACCCCACAGAGTTGCTCTCCTCTCTTATCCCACTCTGGTGTTCTCCTTCCCTTTCTTTGAATCTCAGAAAGAAATGCTGGTTCTGCTGCAGGAGAGAGGTTGCACAGATGGGGATCCTGGGGAGAAGGGTAATATCTAGGTTTAAAGGGCCTACGGTATATTTCCTCATCTTCTAGGGGTGACCAGGGCCAGATTTGCCAATGATTAAGGCAAGAATTCTTCAACATAGAGTGTCTTTCTTGAAGTATAGAGGCGATAAAGCCTGCTATTTAATACGACACTAGTAATGTCCCCACAGATTGTTAAATCTTGAAATTTACCCGTCTGTTCGGTATATCTCTCTTTAAAGAATATTTATTAAGTGAGATAAGATGTCAAAGTAGGTGCTAATGGCTTCAGCTTGACTTGTGGCACATGTCACCACTGTGAGCTCAGAAATAGACTCTGTCCCCTCTGCAAAAAAACCTGTGGAAGGAAAGTGTTTTCCTCTGAGCCTCTGATGATAGCTTTTGATTACAATATGTTTTTTGGTTCTAAAGCATTGCCCACTCATGGCAAAACGCATTTGTCTTCATAGAGAAAGTGACTCAGTGTGTGTGTGCTCGAGATGGCTACAGGTGACTTGAGAGGTTGATGAGTGGGGACGGTAGACAATAGACCCAGGGCAGGGGACTCATATATCACATTGTACCTTCATGGCCTTAACAGATTACCAGGCAGAGACAAATCAAGTACCCTCTCACAATCATGTCTTTGCATTCTTCCCACATGTGATCCAGTCCTGAGCCAATTCTAAGCAAAAAAAAACACCCCCCAAAACAAACAAAAAAAACCCCCACAGAGTGTTTGTAGAGAAGGCAGCTATAAAATTGTCCATTGCCAGGCTAAGAAACCCAATAAGGAAAACCTCATAGTGAGATTCTGCAGTGCACTGGGCGGGAAAGACAGCATGTCACTGAGAAGGCTGAGAAGCTTCCTGTGAATTCTGGGCTTTGGTTGGTCTAGTTTGCTGTCAGGCAGTGCAGCACAGTGGGCGGAGCCTCAAAGAGGAGCTGAGCCTCAGTTTGTCTCCCAGCAAAATGGGGATCATTATCTCGGAGTCACACTTTGCCTCACAGAAGAAAGTTGTGAGAACTTAGGTACCAGTTACATAGAGCTAATGCATACATGAGAAATAGTAACTGAAGTTATTAATTACATTTCAATAAATAAATGAAAAGTTGCATTCACTCTGCAGGTATTCGTTGTATCCATGCCATATCCAGGCACTAAGTCCAAATGATGAAAATCAAAATGATCCGTCAGACACGGATCCTACCCTTAAGGGCCCACCCAAGAGACTAATTCCAGGTAGAGCAGGGTGGATGGAACGTGGCTCTCAGAATAGGGGACCTCTGGCCCTCAGGCTTTGCAAAGCTCGTTGACCTTCTCTGAACTTCATTTTCCCCACTTGTAAAAATGAGACAGTAATATTGACCTCAGAGTTTTTTTTAATATCAAAGGCATAATATCATTCGTTCAACAAATATTTACTGAGTGCCTGTCGTGTTTCGACACTGTTCTAAGCTCCAGGATGCAGCAGTGAACCAAGCAGAAGAATCCCAGCCCTCGTGGAGCTTTGCCCTTGTGGCAGGAGACGTATTATGTTACTTAGTGGTGACGTATAGCGCGTAAAAGAAACAGGATAAGGGGGTTGGGAGTGTCAGAGGTGGGGTGGAGGCTATTGTATTAATCTAGATGAGAGATGATGGGGGCGGGGGACCAGGGTGGTAGCCGTGGAGGTGGGGAGGAGTAGTCTGATTCTGGATCTCTTTTGAAGGTGGATTTATCAAGGTTTGCTGACGGGGTGGATGTGGAGCATAAGAGAAAGAGAGGAGTCAGAGATGACCTCAAGATTTTTGGCCTAATCAACCAGAAGGATGGAGAGGAGATTTATTTAGAGGAGGGAAAACCCAGGAGCTCAGTATTGGGTGTATTACCTCTGAGATCCAGGTGGAGATTCAGCCATTGGATAATCACATCTGGAGTTCAGGGAAGGACTGGGGCTTATGTAGTTAGGTAGATGTCTCGTACAGTGTGTGGTAAAGGTGGGTGCTGAATAAATTTTTAATCCGTAGTAATTTTTTTTTTTTTGGTGAGGCGATCAGCCCTGTGCTAACATCTGCCAATCCTCCTCTTTTTTTGCTGAGGAAGACTGGCCCTGGACTAACATCCGTGCCCATCTTCCTCCACTTTATATGGGACGCCGCCACAGCATGGCTTGCCAAGCGGTGCGTCGGGTGCGCGCCGGGGATCCGAACCAGCGAACCCCGGGCCGCCGCAGCGGAGCGCGCGCACTTAACCGCCTGTGCCACCGGGCCGGCCCCCATAGTAATTTTTAAAATTAAACTTCTTATTGTGAGATTCACATGCAATTGTAAGAAGTGCTATAGAAAGTTCCCCTATACCCTTTACCCAGTTTCCCCCAAGGGTAACATCTTACAAACCTGTAGACAATATCACAACCAGGATATTGACACTGATATTGTCAATGTATAGAAAATCTCCATCACCACAATTAATCTATATGAATTTAATTTATTAAATGCCAAAAACACTACATAAAAGAAACTACAGGAGTTCAGAGGAAGGAGCGATAATGTCCTGGAGGGGGGTGGTGTGCTGGTCAGAGAAGGCTTCCACAGAGGGAGGCGCTTGAGTTGGACCTTGAAGGATGGGAAAGATTGTGGTCTATGACGAAAGGGCAGACTGGAAAGAATCCTGGGATGTGGAAGTTTGGTGTGTGCTGGGCCTTGGAGGCTGTTTGGCTTGACCAGTGTGGAGGGTGAGAGGTGGGCACGTCAGAAGGCAGGGTTGAAGGGTTGGTTAGGTCAGGGCCAAGGGGGCCAGGCCAAGAGGTGGGACTTTAGTGGGCAGGAAGTTGGAGGAGCTGAGTTTGAAAGTGATGCAGCCTAAGCTCCAGAAAGGTTGGTCTGGTCCCTATGTCAGAGTGTGCTGGAGCAGAGGGAACACTGAGGGGACCAGAGAGGGCCTGCCCAACAGCCGGGCCTAAAGGGAAGTGAGGCCCTTGACAAGAGAGAGGAAGGAAAGGGACGCCCCAAGGATGACTCCATTTGACATGTTGAGTTGTTAAGAGTGCAGGCTCAGGAGCCCCACTGTGCGCCCTGCATCCCTCTCATTCAGTTCTCACGACTGCTCTGCCAGGCCCTTGCTGTTATGATTCTCATTTCCAGATGAGGACACTGAGGCACAGAGAGGTTAAGTCACTGCCCCAAGGTCACACAGCTAGTGAGGAGAAGCCAGCTGGAAGACCCAGGCCGTCTGACTCCCAAGCCTCCGGTTTTAACCTTTAATGGCTCAGACTCTCATAATCATCTTATTCAGGTGATAGGCTTATTTTTTAAGGAGGAGGAGTCAGTGGATAGAGAAGAAGAAAACTGAGTGCCTTCAGATAGAATTTTTAAGTTAAATTTGAGAGAAAGTAGGAAGGAGCTGGAGAGGGATAGGAAAGATTTGGAATGAGAACTGTAGGGAATTGTGGAGAAGAGTCTATCTGAGTTAAAGGAAGGATCTTAGCAGGACCAGCAAGGTTCATTGAAGGTTTATTTATTGTTGAAGATCCTGTGAATGTGAATGTGTTTGAAGGCTCCTGGGGGAAAGTGTATATTTTGGGCAGGTTCAGCCTCTACCCGTAATTAAGCGTGTGACTTTGAGTAAGGCTCTTGACTTCTTGACCTGACACAGGAGGTGGAAGTGCTTGAGTGGCCTCTCCACAGTGTTGGGATGATGGTCTCATGGGATGTGCACGGGCAAGTGTCTGGTACTTTGCATGGGAAGATGGCACCTCTGTGGCTTGCAGCTGGCATCACAGGGCTGGCGAGTCCGTTGGATTTTCAGCAGCAGTGAAACTGAGCCAGACAGCGGTGGCCTGAGATGGTCCTCACCCGGCGGGGGGAACAGGGCCCAATGTTGAATCTGCGTGTCCATGTCTAATCAGGTCAGTTGGAACTATAGGATTTCTAGTTGTTTTTAGCAGAATTCATGTGGTTTTTCAATATTTCTTTAATGAGGGAATCTGTGATCTACCACAGCTTATGTGACTTTTTCATTATTTTGCCTAGCTTTCCTTTTATCTTCTTGATTAAAATTTTTATTTTTACCTTTCTCTTATCTCTTAGAACATCCTAAAACTTAAAACATTCTTTTGAAAATGCTTTCCGCAGCCACAAAAATGTAATCTATTGTAGGCTATCCTGATTCTCAAAATGTGATTGAGATTATATTTTTGGAAAAAAAATTCAGATTGAAATTTAATGGATGTTGTCATAGGCTGAGTAATGTCCCCCCAAATATGTCCATGTCCCAATTCCTGGGACCTGTGAATATGTTACTTTACATGGCAAAGGGTACGTTGCAGATGTGATTACATCAAAGATTTTGAGATGAGGAGATTATTCTGGATTATCCAGATGGGAATAATGTAATCATAAGGATCCTTATAAGATGGAGGCAGGAGGGTCAGAGTCAGAAAGTGATGTGAAGATGGAAGCAGAGAAAGAGATGAAGATTGGAAGATGCTACGCTGCTGGCTTTGAAGATGGAGGAAGGGGCCACAAACCGAGGAATGCAGGCAGCCTCTAGAAGCTAGAAAAGGCAAAGAAATAGATTCTCCCCTAGAGCCTCCGGAAGGAATGTGGCCCTCCCCACCTCTTGACTTTAGGACTTCTTACCTCCAGAACTGTACAAGAATAAATTTGTGTTTGTGGTAATTTGTTACAGCAGCAATAAGAAACTAATACAGACATCTACTGGAGGACTAAGTTGCTACATCTATAAAGGGGGCATGATAATCATAATTTATCTTTCATAGGAAAATATTCTATTGAAACCCCTGCAGTTCTAGGACTCATTATTCATGCTTGTATGTTCATAAAACACCATGTAGCCTCAGCTCCGACTGTCTGCATTGGGGAGGGGAAGTGGAGGAAGATGGCCAGTGGGTATACACTGGGCTGTGTAGGATTATATGGAATTTGTTTTGGTAGGAATGGGGACAGGTGGCCTGACAGTGGGGAGGGGGAATCAGATAGTCCAGGGTGGAACAGTAAGGTGACCAAAGGACCACATCCCTATTCTGTGTCTTTTATCTTCTAGTCACTTTCAGGCATTTCATATCCTTTTTTCATTGGTCTCCTATCAGAACATGCTCACAGGAGAGAATCTGATAATAGTAATGTACCCCTTATATGAGCTTGGGAATTCCATGGCTATGGAATTGCAGGTTCACTGACTCTTAGCCTGCAAGTGACCTTGAGAGCACTGGAGGCCAACTCCTCTATCTGTTCAGTGGGCGCAGCACTCGCTAAGGGGCGTGACTCGACCACACCACACCGTTTGTTAGTTACCCCCAGACCCCAAGTCTCCACACTTGGGAGTCAGTCCAGATCGGTTTCCAGCAGACCTCACCCTTCTTGATGTGGTCGGCATTTTCAGGCCAGTTCCTAATTTTGAAATGAGAACTTATGCCCTCTACCAAAGATAGGAGCTTCAGGTATATCTGAGAGAGGGAGGGCGGTCTTTTTGAGGTGGGGCTTCTATGGTCCAGAAGTCCATTGCATAAGGAGATGCTCACTTCATCCTAGAACCCAACAGGAGTGGACTCAGGAGGACTCACCTTAATAAGGAGAATCTGGAATTACTTTTGTCAGATTACAGGAAACTGTGGGATTGCAGATGGGAGAAGGGACCTGAGGGGAGGAAAGACATGCGAGTCTGGGCACATCTTGTGTCTGAGCTGTGTTTTATAGTGGCATTTTTTCAATTAAAAATGTGGAGGAGGCATAATGATACAAGCGTTGCTGCAAGGACGGGGAGATTCGTGGGCAGCTACATTTCTTTGCAGTTTGTTGCTGATGGAACAGAAAAAAATGCAGAGACGACGACTAGCAGAACACTTGTGCGCACTTCCTGTTGGGGGAAGAACTGAGCCTTTGAGATTTGTGAGGCACCATCATGGCAAAGACCTGGGCTTTATATCATGGATACCTGGGTGGGAATCCCAGCCTTGCCTCTAGCTGACTGTGTGACGTCTGGCAAATTACTTCAGCTCTCTGATCTTGGTTTACTCAACTTTAAAATGGGCCACGTCACAGTACACCACATAGAGTTGGAGGTGAAGCCTGCACATAGCTGGTGTCCCGTAATTGGCGGCTAGGATGGTGATTGTTCTTTCCATGATTGGCCCTGGCTGCCTGACACTGGGAATGCAGGGCAACTTGGACAGATCGGAGGGAATGGGGACACAGCCCCCCACAGCACCTCTGGAGGCATTGGTTTGTCTGCCTCACCTCATCTGAGCACTTTCCTCCAAAAGAACTCGTCACAGATGATGTTTTGGGTTGGAGAAAGGTGAAAATGATGCCAAATAATGTCGTGTTTTGTTTCCCTCATGTGAGAAGCAGGAGGCTGGTGAAGTGTTGGAATGAAAGGCAGAGGGTCAGATGGTTTGATACAATTTAATTAATTGGAATTTGAGTTTTTTCTGTTTTCAAAGTAACTGCTAGGTTATATGAATTATAACTAGATACAGAGTTGATAAAGGCAATGATCATTCTCTCTGTCAATTGATAGTACAGAAAAACCACATTTTTCTATCACCAAGCTGCTTATGACTATGTTTTCTGTCTGCACAGCCCTTTTTGCCCATTCTTTACGCACTTGGATCTTACCCCACTGCCGTTTTCTATTGCCATCTCTTCAATGAAACCTCTAAAACCCGCCCCCAGCGAGACGAAATTCATTGTTTGTGCTCCACCTTGGCTTATTCCTCATTTATATCACAAAAATAAATTGTAGAGCCTTTTTTTTTTCTTTTGTATGTCTTAGTTCCTCTACTAGATTATACCCTGGAGGGCAGGAACACATTTATTTTTGAATCCCTTGTAGTATTTACAACAGAGCCTCGCACGTTATAGGGACTTAATAAATATTGGTGGACTTGTTGAATCGCTTTGAATTGAGGTAATTGAAACCAATTACAAAAGGCTGAAATAATCAGCCTTTAAGGGATCTTTACCCTACATTTACATTTCATACTGGATTAGAATCCAGTAAAGACTTACTGAGTGTCTACTACATGCTAGGCACTGGGAATACAGTGATGAAAAAGTCAAGGTCTCTGTGACTAAAATCAGAGATTTCTTCAAAAAAAAGAATTTGGGTTCTCTTCTGGCGTTCCACGAAATTTCAGCCTGTCTCTTGCACCTTCTATGTCTACAGTCCTGAGCAAGGAGCTTTACCCTTCAGAATGGCCTGGATGGCCTTCCACTAAGATGGAATTTAAGACGTAGACTCTTCAGTAGCTCCTGAGAAGATCATTGTATGGTACGTGAGATGGAACAATGGGCACTCACGGTGACCTTGGGCCAGCAAATGAAGGTTAAAAAGAAGGAATAGAAGTATGTAGTATATTCTAGAAATATTTCTGTTCAAGCTTATTAAATAGAAATTGTCTCTGGACCTTGGTTAGGTAGAAAATCCATTGTGTGGAATGACTTCTTTCCTGTGGGCCCGTCAGGACACATGGCTCTGTGGCCACCTGTGCTGTCCATATACAGGATCTCATGAGATCAGTCCAGCAGTTCTACGGGCTCAGAGGGCTCAGAGGACCTTGTTCAAGGTCACTCGCTCCAGCCAGGAGAACCACAGAGTCCCGACAGTGAGTTGGGGGAGGCGGTCATGGGCTCCTTCTTCCTTCCTGTGACAGGGCTACTTCTTTGAGTCTCCTTCACACTGCATCTTTCCTGCGCCTTCTAGCTCCCTGGGTGTGGCTGAGGTCTGCCTGGTCAGTGCCGAGTGCTGAAGGAGCAAGTGATTTAAAAAACAGATGGACATCAGTCAGTTGGGAGTAGGAAGAAAATCAAGTTTACTTCTCTTAATCTGGATTACTGGTTAGGTTCAGACAGTTGAATAAAACTGGGTTTTGGAAATATCTGTGGATTTCAAATGTCCTTGCTAACTTTTGTATCATTTTTCTGGCAGTAATTGAGAGCCAGATAGTTTTTTAATTTCAAACATATTTAGCCAATACTTCTAGAAGTCTCTGAATGTATGATCATTTAATTTCTTTGAATCATTTACGAATAAGTGAAACCTGACATTTCCACTAGTGGATTTTATTTTCTCAACAGTGTGTAAAAAATTATGAATTTGCTCCTCTTACTCCCAAAAGTTAAAAATACATTTAAATTTTTAAACTCAAACATAGATTTAGCATATGATCCAGCATTCCACTTCTGGGTATAAACCCAAAACGACTGAAAGCAGAGACTCAAACAGATATTTGTACACTCATGTTCATGGCAGCATTATTCACAATAGACAAAAAGTGGAAACAACCCAAATGTCCATTAACATATGAATGGATAAAGAAAATGTGGTATATACATGCAATGGAATATTATTAAGCCTTAAAAAGGAAGGAAATTCTGACACATACTCCAACATGGATAAACCTTGAAGACATTATGCTAAGTGAAATACTATTAACTCCACAATCTTTCATCCTGGTGGCCTGTGCTTTTCAGATAGCCTGTGTTGCCTGTGTTTGTAGACAGAGCCTTGGCTGAGTTACACTCTCTGTCGTTTTAGACATGAGAGTGCGTTGTGTTGGATGTATTTGAACCTTCCTTGTTTATGTGTGTGTGGGAAAAACAGAATGGTACTCTTACCTTTCTTGACTTTCTAAAATTATTAAAAACAGAACTAAACAGAAACACCAAAAAACTGCAATGGACAAGTCAAAAAAAATGTTGCTACTACTTTCGTAGGCTCATGCCTGGCATGAATCTGGTGCCCAGTAAAAGCCTGTTGAATGAGTGGATCCTATCCATCATGCAAGGCTGACTGACTATAAAGTAATGTGAGTGGTTCCCAAGCAAACCTGTTTGAACTAAAACATTCCCATTCAGCAAATATTAACTGAGGATCTACTGTGTGCCAGAGAGTATAGTTAATGCTAGGTCTGAGTTGAAGGGGTTAAAAAATAGTTTAACTCCATTTCAGTCCATTGAGAGAGGCAACTGTAGACACTGATGACAATACATGGTAATAGATTATAAAGCGTGGTCCATGCAGCAGAAATATGTATGGACAAGGCCAGAGGAGGGAGATTAATTCTTTCAGAGGAGGCCACAGGGGAATGTTCAGGGAAGGTTTCCTGCAGGGTCTGATGAGTGAGCTGGGGTTTAAAGGACCAGGTGTTTGTCCAGTGTAGACAGGCAAAGAAAAAGGCGTCTGAGGCGGAGGGAACACAGGGGCAAAGACTAGAAGCATGATATGCTCTGATGTGCACAGGTCACTCTGAAACAGGTCAGCCCGGTGGGAGTGAAGGACCCTACAAATTAGTTATCTTTCTCCAAGAAAACTACCTTTACTCTCTGTTTTGGGAACTGACTACAGGCCCTTGAGACATCCTCAGGAATATACTCACTGGTGACAAATCTCCCTTTGGAGGGTGAGTGTAGTTTTAGCATCAGCTAATGGCTGTTTAGAGTGAAATCAAGTGGACCAGCTGACTGACCAAGTTGGCAATACTACTTGTGTGATACAGAGTGACCAGGTTATGTGTATTACTTGGACACTGGCTTTGAAGGACATTCAGAAGAAGATACCTCCAAGTGTTCTGAGCAATGATGGCAGGAGTAGATCCTGTGAGGTTCTCTGAAGAGTCTGTTAAAAACATCAGCCTCATGTCATTACAGTTAGAACTTTAGGGGAGGGTCCTCTCTGAAATTGTTTAGTTATTTTTGCAACCAAATGAGCTGGTTGTGAGAGAGTGTCACTCACGTTTAAACTTGAAACTGATTTTAATGCCATCATGAGACTCAAGCAGAACTCAGACTTGGAGTAGAAACCACCAAGTCCTGCCGCCCTTGGCTTGAATTTCTATTTCCTTACCTTCCTGGTTGGCAGTTTCCAAGGCTAGCCTACTTTCGGTAGGAGAGGCACTTTGAGGGGTGTTCTGTTGGTTTTAATAAAGGGAAGCGTGTTGTTCTAAGCTGTCCACACTCTCTTCTCCAAACCCCACTGGCATTGAGGACACATTTAGAAGCTAGCTGGCAGGGGCTGGGTGTGCTGAATCATTAGAGAATTCACGTTTTTGGTTTTTCTGTAGGGTGGTGTTGGCCTACTGAGCCAACTGACCTACAAGACCACTTACCTTGGGGATTTAGAAAATTAACACCTTAGAAAAGTAATACATACTCAGAGATTTTAGAAAGATTTTGCTGTTTTCATATAAAATATAATGCACTAAAGTTAATTATATGTTGATATTACTACTGTGCGGGATTACTACATGCAGGATACAACAGAAGTAAAGGAATATTATCTTTGCACTTGTGTGTGCTCAGGAGCTGAGACAGTAGAGTACCATAGAACATTCGAACAGGAAGCACCAGGAGGTACTTTGGAAATCATGGCATGTCACATCTTACTTGACAGATAAGGAGGTAAAGGCAAAGATCGGTGTAGCTAAATCAGTGATTGTTAGCTGTTAGCGTGGGTCCGGGGTCTGAGGCCCCTCACTCTTGCTCCATTGCCTTGTCTACTTCAGTGGGGGGGTGTCATACCATGATGGATTTCTGTCTCGTTACCGTCTTTTTTTCTATTACACTGCTTATAACATACTCCTTGGAATAGGTGCCAGCAGCTCAGGCTCCTTGCTACTTGTTCTCAGAGAACTTGATTTCTCTGAGTGGAGCAGACTCTAGTTAAAATTTAAAAGACAAAGAAAAAAAGTTGACATATTGAAACTCAATTTCAATGTGCCCTGTAACCAACATAAATTATTCCTGAGCAACAATTTTAATGTTTGCCAAGGCCAACACACACAGATCCCAAACCAGCCCTCACCGGAGCTTTGGCGAGCCCACCCGTCTTTCACAGGGCTTCCTTCTTTTGTAGGTCATTTCCTTCATAAGCTTCTGGAAGCCACCTCTGCTCTTGGAGTGCTTCAAGATGCTTGATTATGCACGTGTATCATCCAGGCAAAAATCTTGTTCTTGACGCATTTGTTGCCAACAATGGCAGGCAGAGAGGACTGTGTCAGGGCAGGCTCTTCTCTTTTTCGTGTTGGTTTCCATTCCCCTGATGTCTGCAATCTCACCTTTTAGATTTCCATGCGAGTGGCCAAAGGAACTTGGTTTGCGAAGGGACTAGAGAAGGGTCCCTCTCCTTTTTGCCTCTATGTTAGGCATTTTGGTGAACTCATAGGAGATGGAGTTTCCAGCTAAGGGCCTGATGGCTCTTAAAGTGAAGCCAGACCACCCGCAAGTCAGCCCCAAGCACCTGAAAAGTCCATCTCAAATGCCTGGCTGCCTACAGGCGGTTCTCCGGCCCCACTCTGATGTTCCACCTACTCTGGCATCTCATCTCTCTGGTCTGCCTGCTGGTCTCCCTGTGATCTCAGTTCCTGCCTCTCCCCTCCTGCTCTGCTGCTCTCTCTAGTCCTCTGCTCAGTGGCAGGTGCAGGCTGCTTCTCTGGCCCCATCTCCCTTATCCAGAATAAGGACCTCCGACTTCAGCTCCTGGCCAGGGGTGTAGGATTCAGACCAGCAGATATTTGCAAGATGTTCGTGAGACTGCACTTTACGATGCCTCAAATCCATTCTGTTTCCTCTCATCAGCATAGTAAGAACTCCCCAACTAGTCAAACCTCATCTCCTCTGCACATCAGCTAAATTGTGCAGAACCCCAGGTACTGGCAAAGTGGTAGGACGTAAACTTGTTCCTTTGACATAGACCGTGAACACTACATATGAGATAATAATAACTGACATTTATTGTACCTTTTCCATGTGACGGATACTTGCAAGTACCTGTATTATATCATTTAAATTGACCCCCCATTCCCCCCCTCCCTCCCCCATAGCACAGTTAGCTCTGGCACATTTGGTTTAGATAATCTGCTTGGAGAGATAGTCTGATTTGGGGCAGAGGCCGGCATTATCCACCATTATGCAAAAGGAAAAAAATCTGCAACCCTAAACTTTCAGAGCACGCAGATGTATAACAGGACCTGGGGTTCTCGTTGTGTCTTTGCTACTGTCTTCATGGGCAGGTTTTTCTTACTGCTTTCCTGCTTTATTCAAAATATTTGAACCTCCGTATTGTGTGCCCTCAGTAGAACTTCCCTAAGGAAAGACCAATCCATTTTGTTGGTTTTTTTCTCTGGTTGACCTGGATGGTGGATGAGCTAGATGAGTAAATCTGACACTATTTAATTATGTTCCCTTTTGACCCTATAAGCCAATCAGATATTCATTAAGCACTTAATAGTAAGGCTGAATCTTAATGAGCCCTTGCTATATGTGATGGGCATCGTTTGCATAATAACCCTTCATGATTGGTATGATCACAGTCCCTTATAAAAGATTAGGTGACTTTTCTGAGATTTTTGCAGCTAGTAAGGGGTCAAGCCAGGATGTGAAATCAGGTCTTTTGGTCTCCAGGGCTTGGTCTTAGTCCGGACACACTCCTACCTTGATGCCTGTTATTCACCGTGCAGGTGGTGTGTGAGTACAGGTGTGTGAGTATTGGGCAGAGGAGGGCAAGGCTTAAAGGGAGAGGTGGTTATAACTTGACCTTCCAGGATTACCTGGCCAAGTTGGGGAGATGGCATAGATTTGACTGACACATTTAATAACAACATAAGACAACCGGAGGATGAGATGTCGTGGCAGAATCCAGGGTTAGGGGGAACTGGAGAGCTTTCCACACATTTAGAAATGTGCCAGGTCCCCTGAGTGGAGACCCGAACATTTTTCCAGTCTAGTCAATGCTTTAGCGTCCTTCTCTGCTCCACACACTGTGGGAGGGACTCTTTCTGGTGGGCCTGTGAAGGGTTTCATTTGCAAGCCTGTCAGTGTGGTGTTAAATAATTTTTACACCATGGAGATATTTCTTTCTTTTTTTTTTTTTTGTGAGGAGATCAGCCCTGAGCTAACATCCGTCAATCCTCCTCTTTTTTTTTTTTGCTGAGGAAGACGGCCCTGGGCTAACATCGGTGCCTATCTTCCTCCACTTTATATGGGACGCCGCCACAGCATGGCTTACCAAGCACTGCGTCGGTGCGCGCCCGGGATCCGAACCAGCGAACCCCGGGCAGCCGCAGCGGAGCGCGCGCACTTAACCGCTTGCGCCACCGGGCCGGCTCCCATGGAGATATTTCTTTAAGAGTTGCCTCCAAAATGGATTTCTATAAAGCAAATTCTTTTAAAAATGCACTAAAAGAGCTCAGTATTTAAAGAAATTCTATCATGCATGATCACACTCTAATTTGTTTGTTTTATAAGTTTTTATCTATTGTGTTTATTTAAAGCAAGTTTTAACTAATATGTTGGGAAACCCTGAAGTGTTGCTTCTCCAATGCTCTCCACTGTCGTGGAGTTCTTGTTGGGCATCGACTGAGATCCAGGATCTGGAGTACATGCAAGCTTAAAATAGAGATGGTCTCTGTCCTCAAGAAGTTGGGAAGATTAGACAAGCAGACTTTAAATAACAATGGAAACAATGGTTCAGGATTTATGACAAGGCCACCTTGATAGACTGGCCTCAGGAGTGTTAGACTTTGGGGAACCTACTGGCTTTGGGGAAGATTGGTTCGCTGGAGGCACCTAGGGAGCGTCTAATCTTGGCTGAGCTCTCAGGGAAGTTTCGTTTATTCTCTTATTGACATTCAAAGCAGAGCTCTCAGCTATTCTCTGCTCTCTGTAAGGTTCTAACGGCCTCTCTCTATTTGCCGTAAAAGATGGAGGCTGTCCAAGATGAGCTGTTCTCTAGTTTTTCCCTGTAACTATGGCTGTATCCCTTTTTATCATCATGCTGTCTCTCTTCACTTCCATCTCTTGAAAGGAAATGTCTCTCTCTTTGTTAACACCACATCCCCTTCTCTCCCTCAAACTCTTAACTCCCCATCCCAGCCCCCCATCCTAATCTCTCCTTCATCGCCCTGTTCTCTCCAAGTTGAGAGTGTGTCCAGGAGTCCTTGACTGTAAGAGATGCTTTTCTTCCACTGTGCTCTTGGACCAAGCTCCCCTGTAATCCCTATCCTTCTCTCCATCTCACTTCTTAAAATGTGTCTCTTCTTTCTTCGCTCTCCTATTCCAGCTCTCCCTCTGTGATCTGACTCATGCCGTTACCATGATGTTGAATTAGCCCCTGGAGGGTCACAGGTGACCTCCTCAAAACCCTCTTCTCTGCTGGCTTCTACTCTGGCTTCTTCTCCTTCTCCTAACCCCTAAATGTGTCCATCACTCAAGCTGTCTCCTCCACGCTTTTCACTCATGTGCCGGTGGTTTCTTCTGGGACCTCAGCCACTTTTGGCTTTCAGCTCTGCACTGAAGTGTCCCAAAATGGTATCTTTACCCTCAACTGCACTCCTAGGCTTTTGACCCAAGTTTTAAACTCCGGGTTTTGGTGCCTCCACTAGCTTATCCATGTCCCCACCTTCTCTCAGCATCCCTGCCTTTCCTGCTGCAACCAGCTTTCCTAGCCCTCATGGCTGGTATCACCGTGCTCCCGTGAGCCACACTTATTGTCCTCTTTGAGTCTTCTTCTTTGGCCCCACCCCTCAGGTGATTGCCAAATCACATGTGGTTTATCCACCCACTGTCCCAACGCACATTAGCTCCTCCATGCCCTTCCCCACCAGCCAGCTCCTCCCCAGTTCACCGCCCTGTTCCACAAGAACAGCGTGCTGCCTGGCCACCCTGCTCCTTCCCTCCTGCTATTCCAGTGCATCTTACACACTGCCAAAAAGTTAATCTCACAAAAATGTAGCTCCCATTTATCACTCTTCCCCTTAAATCTACTCTTACTCTGGCTGTCAAGGCTTTCTGCACCATGGTACCTGTATTAGTTTCTTATCCCTGCTGTAACCGATTACCACAAACTTAGCGGCCTAAAATAATACTATTATCTTACAGTTCTGGAAATCAGAACTTCCAAATGGGTTTTACTGGGCTAAAATGAAGGTATCGATAGGGCTGTATTCCTTCTGGGGATGCTGGGAGAGAATCTGTTTCCCTGCCTTTTCCAGCTGCTAGAGGCTGCTCACATTCTGTTGGCTCATGGCCCTTTCCTCCGTCTTCAAATCCATCAGCGTAGCATCTTCCAATCTTTCTCTCTCTCTGACTCTCCTACCTCCTTCTTCCATCTTTTAAGAACCCACTCGGATAATCTCCCCATCTCAAACTCCCTAACTTAATCACATGTGCAACAGTCCCTTTGCCATGTAAGGTAACATAGTCACAGTTTCTGGGGATTAGGATATGAACGTCTTTGGGGAGGTGTTTTTCTGCCTATGACAGCACCCAGGCTTTCTTCCACGGCATTTTTTTCCTTCTTTCCAATTGTATCTTTTGTGCTGGACATATGATAATAATAAAAAACAATCAAAATAGCAGCCAACATGTGTGGAGTGCTTGCACTGTGCTAAGCACTTCCCATGCATAACCTCACTTAAACCTCACAAGTATTGTATAACATCAGTTGTTATTGTCTCAGGTTACAGATGAGGAAACTGAGGCCCAGAGAGGTGATTTGCCCAAGGCCACGCACTAATGTATGGTGGAGTTTTTAAAAAATAGCTTGATTGAGGTGTAATTTTCATACTGTTAGATACATTCAATGGTTTGTCATAAATTTACGGAGTTGTGCATACATCACCACAGTCCAGTTTTAGAACGTATCTGTCACCCCCAAAATATCTCCAGAGAAGATCTCAGTCTAGAGGGGAAGTGAGACATTTAAATTAATTATTATATGATGTGCTAAGCTCAGGAAGGTGCTTATTTATATTATAGAGCACGGAGGGCAGGAACGTGGGGGAGGGAAAGCTTTCTGGTCCCTGGAAACACTACTTTGCCTCTTTGGCCAATCTAATTAGATGAGAAAAATCACCATTGGGACCATAGACATCTCAGTGACGTGAGCCCAACCCTGAGTCAGCTGCTGCATTGACAGCAGTTCCCACAACAAGGGAAGGCAGAGCCGTGTGGATAGGCACTCCCTGCGGGGGTTCACTATTCCAAAGCCTGATCTGAACTGGTCTGGTTTGCTGTGAACCTGAAATCTGACAATGGAGGGGATCAGCAGAGATGAGACCAGGGGTCATGGAGAACAAAGTCCCTCGGGAAAGGGCATGGCTGGGTCCTGGGACAGAGTACTTGCCAGGCCGATGAAGACCTTTAGCCTGATGCTCAAGATGTTAGGTAGGAGAAGCTACCCCAGCTCCTGGTACCTCCACGTCTCATCTTCTTAATGGTCCAGAGGTTTCCTGCCCTCTTTCTTGTGTCTGTGGAAGATGCAGTTGGTGATGATAACTTGCATCCTGTCCTTGTAAGCCTTGAAAACACTTGGATGACGGAGTTTGATCTTGGATGACATGTCTGAGGGGGAATCCTAATAATGTAGAGGCTTGAAGCTGAGTCATCTAGTCTAGCTGTCTCCCTTCTCAACCCTTCCTCGCAATTTTAGAGGTGAGGAAACTGAGGCCCAAAAGGGGAAGGGAAAGGACCTATAAAATGTGCTAGACTCTGTTGCAGGTGCTTCTGTGCATTATGCCATTATGTCACCCCCGAGAGGTAAGTGTTATCATCCTCATTTTGCAGATGAGAAATCACGGCTCAGAGAAGAATCCGGCTTCATGAACAGTTTTCCACTGCTATTTCTTTCCCTATACCCTTTCGCCTCGCAGAAAACGTGTACAGTTTAAATTGCGTGCCTTAGACATTGTGGGTGCTTGCTAAGAGTTCAGAAGCAGCCGACTCTGATTTTCTTGCAAAGAGCACGTGGAAGCGGGCAACACACAAGATGGTGTGACATTTTATGCCCTTTCAGTGTAAATTCTACAAAATCAGCAAGGTAGCACCGAGGGCTTGGCTTTAAAATAGAATACACACTGAATTATCTGCCTTCAGAGACTGAGCGCTGTGTGATCTCCCTGTGAGCCGCTGGTCTTTGGCACAGAAAACTGAAAATGACTCCTTTCACTGTCTGGCTGCTCCTTGAAGATTGATAAACACGGCTAAAATCCCCTGTTCACTTCTTGGAAAAGGGCGCTTTTGGGGTGTCATTTCCCGCCCCCATCCCGGTGACTGGAAATGGGGCTTAAGGATGAAGTCAGTTGGAGGAAGACCGGAGGCGCCGGGCCAGAGGAAGCAGGGACATACCACAGGACGGCCTGTGTCCGAGGTTGCCCGGCTGGCCCTGATAGAAACCCTGGTGCCCAGTGAAGGAACCTTCCGGGGATGAGAAGGAGACGTCTGAGTTCCTTCAATGGGGGCCTGCGCGGCTCCCCAGAGGGTCTGTGAAGGACTGAGCTCAGAGAAAGCGCTGGGCATCGCCTGCTCTTTTTAAGCAGCAGAACTGAGTCTTCCTTTAGTTCACTGGGTTTTATTTCTAAGCATGCGCAGCAGCAGTGGGAGAAACCGGTTGCTTCCTTTTTTCCCCCATAACGTCTGTCAAAAAATCCATCACCTTCCTCACTACTTGTGGGCCGAAGGAGCAGTTTCTTTGTGTGGGCTCATTCCTCCGTTTTCCGTGTAAAGACCATGTTTCCCTTGCGTTCACCTCCTCTGGGGCTTTAGAAGTCATTCCTCCGGATTTAGTTCTCCTAGTAGTTTTAGGGTGCCCCCAGCTCAAGCCTCATTTTCAGATCAAGTGCAGCTCTGCTGTCCCCGAGAATGGGATCGCTTCTCCCCTCTGCCTGACCACAGCCCACCAAATACATGGCAACAAAGAAACCCACCATTCTCTCTCTCTTTTGCTGCCTCTGTCCCAGCCCCCACTGCCTTCTTGGGAGCCTGTAGCTCACTCTGGGCAGCGGCTGGTGGGCCACCTAGTCCCTTCTTCACAACGTGGTGTGAAGAAGGTCCCCAGGGGTGGGTGAGAAATCCGCGCTGGCTCCTCCACCACTCACATGGTGGAGCTGAGGTTCTTAAGGGCCGGCACCCCAGAATTACCTGGGGAGCAGTTACTAATATGTGGGCCTGGTGGCATGCCCCAGATTCTGACACAGAGAGTCTCTGATGAAGCTTGGGCACGGGAATTGGCATAAAGCCAATACAGACAACAAACCAACCAAACAAGAATCCTTCCATGACTGTTCCACTTTGCACCCTGGTCGTGAAGCATTGTTTTTTAGAAAGGCCTGCTGGCATTTTGGTGGGTAGGCGCTAACATTTCTCACCTGTGGTGGGGGTGGGCTGGGCTGGGCCGGGGCATTAGGGAGAGTTTGGTGGGGTCAACCTTAGCTGGGGCTCTGTCTGTCGTTCCCCGTGGCTGGCGCAAGGGGGCCACCAGTTCTACCTTCTAATCTACGTCTATCTGACTTGTAGGGTGTAGAAATGCTTCTTTGTTAGAATTTTGGACTTTGTTTCTGCATTGACACCTAGTGGGAAGTAGAGAGATGCTGTCTCAGAGGCAGCAGCCAGATGCCTTGTAAATCTGCAACCAACTTTCATTGATTGAGTGCCTAGTACATGCCTGCATCCCTGCCTCTAGGCTTCTAGGAAGGAGGCATAGGGTATAAATGAGAAGGCATGGGGATCCGAGTGAACTAAGTCCCTTCCTGCTCTCTGAGGCCCTACTGTCTAGTGGAGGAGACGCAGGACAACTGAGAAGGGGAAGATGTGAGTGCTCATGTCGCAGGAGGCCAGAGGGAGCTTTGCCCATGACAATCCTCAGCCTCGCTTATATAAAGCTATATACGAGGGAAGCGTGAAGATTGCTATCTTATTTCGGTACTTGATAATAATGAATCTCTGCAACAGAACCAGTCTTTTTTTTTTTTTTTTTTTAAATCAGACAATAAGAACTCTATTATCTATTACCCAGAGTGTTTCCTGTTCTGCTGAAGCTGTCAGGAATCTCAGTGCTAAATTCAGTACCCAATTGCAATAATTAACCACTCCCTGGTGTCTGGTGACAACTATTTTTCTGCCCCTTTTATCCCTTTTCCCCTCTTCTGTTCTTATTTGTAATTTTTCTCCTTTTTTGTGGGTTTAGTTTCACAGGGAAATCAAGCCTTTCTAGCCTTTGGGAAGAACGTAAGTGTAGAAATCCTAAATAAATAAGATTTATTGGCCAGTTCAATATCCTACCTCCTCATCTTCCCTCTTCTGTTCATTTTCCCCTTGGATATTTTGCTCCAGGTGACATAATTCATCTCACATTCAGAAAATGAACTCCTCGTCTTGGTTAGACTCACTGCAGCCCTGAGCAGGAGGCGCAGAGCTGACCGGGTCAGACTGTGCCTGCGGGGAAGGCACAGGTTAACGGCAGGTCTGAATGGGGGTTGCTCACCAGGAAAACACCAGCTAATGGAGAGATGTCTTTACCTTCATTTATTTCATCCTCTCCCTGTTGTCAGCCATTCAGCTGTATTTCCACTGCTCCCTGATCATAAGTGATGCTGTGATGAGCTACTGCGGGAGAACTCTTTGCCTGTATTTGTGATTGTTTTTTGAATCCGGGCTTGTTCAAGCGAAGACGCTGGGTCAATGCATATAAACGTTTTTGAGGGCTCTTATTATGTATTGCCAAATTGCTACCCTGAAAAGTCATCTCAATTTCCACTCCCACCAGCTGTGTGTGAAAATTCCCACTTCAACACACTCACCAACATTGTGTCTATAATTTTAAAAATTGTTGCAAATTTGGTAGTTTTACATCATATTGTATTTTTGTTTTACTTTGATTACTGGCAAGGTTGAATTTTTTTTTTCTATGTGGGGTTACTCAAAGTATTTTCCTGCACTCTTTGATATCTATCCTGCCTGTTCCAGGGTTTTGTTTCTCAAACTGGCCCTATTGACATTTCAGCCAAAAAGGGAAATTTCTCCCTTTTACACAGGGACGTTCTCTTATATGTAGTTTCCTATTCTAGTGCCTGCGTGTGTGTGCATGTGTGTATATGTGCATGTATGTGTGCATGTGTATATATGTATATTTGAGTGCGTGTGTGCATGTGTGTGCGTGTGTGTGCGTGTGTGTGTGTCTCTTCATGGATTTTAATGGGAAGTTGGGTCAGTGTGTACTACGTGTTACACCTCTACTTTCCATGTTGGCTCAGAAGTTCAGTTGACTCTTCAGTGAAGGGCATTTGACTCAAACACAGATGGCTGCACGGCTGCCACTAGAGAGGAATTTTGCATGTTCTGTGCTCACGGTCAGATCTTAGAGTGATTAAAGGTGATTAAGAAATAGAATGGCTGAGAGCTTATTTAATGAATGCGTATTCGAGAAAAGTGCATGTCGTTAGACTCAGAGTCAGGTTGGGGAAATCTAGGTGGGGGCATTTTCCTATTTCAGAGTCAGGATGGGGAAATCCAGGTGGGGGCATTTTCCTATGTCAATTGTGTGCTGCCCGTGGCATCTGCAATTCCCTGCATCCAGCTGCTCTTGGAACAGCAACATCTGCATCTATCCTCTCCCCTATGACTTTTCACCTTCGGGCTAGAACAGATTAGGTGAATTTAGCCAAAGTACCATTGAATGAGGCATACTGCTCCTACAGAGGAAAATCAAATGATAGACACAGGGTCTGTTAAGGACTGAATGTTTTTGTCCTCCCAGAATTCATATGTTGAAGCCTTAACCCCCCAATATGATAGTATTAGGAGGTGGGGTATTTGGGAGGTGATTAGGTTTAGATGAGGTCATGAGAGTGGAGTCCCCATGATGGGATAGTGCCCTTAAAAGAGGAAGAAGAGACACCAGAGCTTCCTCTCTCTGCCATATCAGGACACAGTGAGAAGGTGGCTGTCTGCAAGCCAGAAAGAGAGCCCTCACCAGAAACTGAATCTGCCACATTGATCCTGGACTTCCAACCTCCAGAACTGTTAGAAATAAATGTCTATTGGTTAAGCCACCCAGTCTGTGGTATTTTGTTATTGCAGCCTGAGCAGACTAAGACAGTGCCTCACAGTTATTGTTTTGTAGGGTCATATCCACTAATGTCTCTAAGACGGACTTAATGACCACGTTGTACCCACTCTTCCCAGTGTCTCCTTGAGTGGGTTAAGACCTTTCACTTCTTTGAAGGACAATTATGTTTATTTAGACCTTGTGTACTAAAGCAAAATGATGTTTAGTTTTTGGAAACTTCTTCATCGAACATGCTGTTCTCTACATGAGCAGGGTAGAGACTCCCATCCAATCCCCCACCCCACAGAACAGAAAACCAACAAATCACAACAACAAACTGCTGTGCCGAACACTTTGCTGTTGCCTCAGGACACTCTGGTTTGGATCTGGAGATGCTTCTTACATCTCTCCTTCCCCCAGACCTTCCTTGACGATGACCTCTGAACTTTTATGTGGCTTTCTGGCCAATTCACTCATTTGGCACGACTTAGCACCTTCAGTTTTGATTTTGTTTTTCAATCTCCCACATTTTGCTCTTTTAAGTGCATCAGTTGCCATAGAAACAGTGATGTCAGGGCCAGGGAGACAAGTGCTTTATGGAGTTGTTTTCAGCAATAATGTTTGGGGCTGGTGTTAGTCATACTACGAGTGGCAGGATGCCCGGTCCAGGCCTGCCGCCACCCTGAGGCTCCTAAGTTCTGCTATTCACTGAGGCGCTCTGCTCTCCTACCCTGGGAAGCAGCCTGTGCCTCGCGAGCTCTCCTGGAACTCTCTTGTCCATTTAGCCACATCCTACAATGGAGTGGAGGCAGCCTGAGAGGGAGCCTGGAGGAGGGACAGGCTTGCACCTTCATCAGTGGGGAAGCAAACACCCCAGAAAGGCTTGTATTGCCACCTCTCTGAGTCCTTTCTAGCCTTCTCATTATTTCCTCTAACATCTTGTCACATTACACATTGCTTTAAAAATGCTGAAAATGTGCCCCTTTTGGAGAAAGAGCTTGGGGGAGGAACCACTCAGCTACACTCTTCCCTGCTTTATTCAGGGATCAGAGGGGCACCTTGGCCTGACTTTTGTGCCCAGTGCCCACCAGAAAAAGGATGTCCTCAGCCCCAGTTTATGTCAGACCTCAGGATCAAGAAGACAGGTGAGGGGAAAGGAAAGTGATGTGAAGGTTAGAGCTGTTCACACCAAGCTTCCTTTCTTGGGGGCTCCGTATGGATCCTCTCCACCTCCCAAGGGTGGAGGCCCTCTTCACCTCTTCACTCTGCTCTGTGACAGGCAGAATAATGGCTTCTCCAAAGATGCCCACATGCTAATCCCCAGAACCTGTGAATATATTATACACGGCAAGGGAGAATTAAGATTGCAGATGGGGGGCCAGCCCCGTGGCTTAGCGATTAAGTGCCCACGCTCCACTACTGGCAACCCGGGTTTGGATCCTGGGCGCGCACAGACGCACCGCTTCTCTGGCCATGCTGAGGCCGCGTCCCACATACAGCAACTAGAAGGATGTGCAACTATGACATACAACTATCTACTGGGGCCTTGGGGAGAAAAAGGGAAAAAAAGGAGGAGGATTGCAATAGATGTTAACTCAGGGCCGGTCTTCCTCAGCAAAAAGAGGAGGATTGGCATGGATGTTAGCTCAGGGCTGATCTTCCTCATAAAAAAAAATAAAAAAGATTGCAGATGGAATTAAGGTTGCTAGTCAACTGACCTCAAGAAAAGAAGATTATCCTGAGTTATCCATATGAGCCCAACATAATCGAAGGTCCTTAGAAGTGAAAGAGGGAGGCAGGAGAGTCAGGATCAATGTAATGCAGAAAGAGAAAGACTCAACCAGCTGTGGTTGGCTTTGAAGCTAGAAGGGGGCCTGGAGCCAAGAAATATAGGCAGCCTCTAGCAGCTGGAAAAGTCAAGGAAACAGACTCTCCCTTAGAGTCTCCAGAAGGAGCTTAGCCCTGCCAACACTGATTTTTAGCTCAGTGGGACCCATTTCAGACTTCTGACCTCCAAAACTATAGGATGGTACATTTTTTGTGTTGTTTTAAGCCCCCAAGTTTGTAGCAATTTATTACAGCAGCCATAGGAAACTGATACATACTCCTAGGCCCTCTCAAAAGATTTGGCCTGCCACTACAAGACTTCCCCATGGACTGTATCTCCTTGGGGTTCATGAACTCCAGGGCAAGATCCCTTGCCTCAGAAGTGAGAGTACAACCAATTGTAGGTTTGGGTTGAGGATGTGCATAGAAAGGGGGCATCACAGTGACTTTTATGGTCACCGAGTGTGTCATTTGGGTCTTTCTGGAAGCAGATGCTGAGATGCAGTGTGCCAGGTTTATTTGGGAGGGGGCAGGCAATACTGGCTGTGAAGCATAAAGGGCCGGAAGCAGGACTGGGCAGGGGGAGCCTGAGATGAAGATCTGACAAAGCCTTGGCCAGACCAGTGGGCAATTCTGCAGCAAAGATTGCCCAGTAAGGAGTCCCACGTTGGGTAGAAATGGCCAGGCCCAAACACCATTGGCTGGGGCTGCCCAGGGAGAGCGGCCGTGGCTCCAGAGCTGAGGGTCCCCTGAAGGCTGTGGCAATGGCAGGTTCTTTCTTGAAGGGAGATCCTGGCGGTGTACCCATGGCTGCCATGCAAAGGCAGTACAGTAGCTGCTTTTGGAGTTGTCTCTGGTTTTAGGTCTTTCGAAGTATTATGAGACAACAGTGATTCACGTTGGGGCTTCATGCCTTTTCTTTCTCCTGACTTTAATGTTTGAGAGAGGTGCTGCGCAGAGTTTGCCGTTTCTGTCTGGACCAGACTTCTGTAAAGGTAGGCATTGCCTCGTGGACGAGATTCAGCTTATGCACTGCACAGATCCGTGCACTTGCGCCTTGCTGTCTGAGATCAGGCCACCCTAATAATGCCTGTGCTTCTCCTGTGGTTGTAAGGCAGTCACCTCTCCCTCCCCTGCTGCTCCAGACCGTGGGCTCCCTGTGGCCGCTGCTCCTAGACCCTCAGCTGGGTGAGCACATGTCCAAGCAGGGCCTTTACCAAGCACCCCTAGTCTCTCACCTCAGTCTCTGTCACCCCTGAGGTGTAATAAGCTTCTGGACCCTCTCTGGGCTTGTGTGCAACCCAATAGTGCAGAGGGGGCTGGACCTGATGGGTGCATCCTTTCCCTCCCTGCCTGGACACACAGGTCTGGGACAGAGCACCTTCACCAAGGTGTCACGTGAAGAGACGCAGTCTTTCAGAGTTGCTCTACTCCCTTCCCTGCCTCATTCCTCTTTCCCTTCTCTCCTGCTTCCCTGGGATGCCGTTCCCCCAATAAAGTGTTAGCCTTTAAGCTTTTATTTTTTGAACAGCTTTACTGAAGTATAATTTATATACCATAAAATTTACGGCATTGCGCAGCCGTCACCAATCCAATTTTAGAACATTTCCATCACCCCAAATACACTCCTCAGGCCATCTACAGTCATTCTCTGTTTCCCTCCCAGCCCCGGGCAACCACTAATCTGCTTTCTGCTTCTCTAGATTTGCCTTTTCTGGCCCATAAGCTTTTGCCTCAGGCTCTGTTGTTTAGGGAACTCAGGTTAAGACACAAAGCAAATGATCCAGAAAATTCCTTCATCTTGAAGAATTACCACTTGGCCTCCTCTGACTCTGAGGCAAGAATGACCATCCTGGGCAACTTGCTAGGAGTGGAGAACAAGGACGTGTTAACAGATTTTAGCTAGTTTTAATTAGGACATGAGCTGCATTAATGATTATAATAGCAAGGCAGGATAGAACATGTCCTAGGGCTAGAAAGGTTTCCGCTGAAATAGCCCCATTTGCTGAGAGTGATTTTCATTCTGATCAGAAATTCATGGGGCCAGCCCGGTGGTATAGTGCTTAAGTTCGTCCGTTCCGCTTCAGCAGTCCAGGGTTCTCAGGTTCGGATCCCAGGCACGGACCTATGCACCACTCATCAAGTCATGCTGTGGCAGTGTCCCACATACAAAATAGAGGAAGATGGGCACAGATGTTAGCTCAGGGCCGATCTTCCTCAGCAAAAAGAGGAGGATTGACAATGGATATTAGCTCTGGGCCAATCTTCCTCACCAAAAAAAACCCTAAGAAATTCATCATCTGATCACATTCTCTATGAAATGAGGCTTGGTAGCAAGGAGGGCCCTGAGGGTGGGGCTTTCTGCAGTGGTCCTGTCAGCTCTTTTTATTTTTTTTGGCTTCCCAATCAAAAGCTCCTCTCAAGAATTTTCTCTATGTTAAGGGTGATCCACAAAGGGTTTTGTGTTAAGGTGTTTTGCACCATAACTATTTACAGGTGTATGTGCTACCCTCTTTCGAAATATGTTCATATGAAGTTAGGCTTCAACATCTTAACCCCAGTGCATCACTGAAGATGAGGAAGCTATTATGGAATAGCTGTGGTGGGGGTCAGGGCGCTCCTCAATCAAACCCTTAGGCCTTCCCAGGTCACTTTCACGTTGGGCAGCTTCAGCCCCTCTATGGTATTTAAGGAAAAGCAAATGGTTCTGAAGTATAAACCAATCCGATGTCTGGGCACCGTAAAAAAGGTTATTTGTCAAGCACCTATTATGAATCAGGTCTTAAGTTATATATAAAGCCATTGATTGTGCCTTTAATGTGGGCCAGAAAATGTGCCAAGTGCTTGCTCTCATTATCTTCTTTAATTCTCTTAACAACACTATCGTATATCCATTTTAGAGATGTGGAAACTGGCCCAGCTAATGGCTGGCAGAATATTAATTCAAACCCAGGCCTGACCCCATTGCAGACCATTGCACCCTCAGCTGGCAACTTAGATGAATAAGACGACGCTCAGGAGCTCACTTTTAGAAGCATGGAACAGAAACACGAACAAGCACATCTCGTGAGGTTTTATAGTAATAACTAGCATTCATTGAACATTTGTGATGTGCCAGGCACTGGTTTTCATGCTTTAGGTATGTTATCTAATTTAATTCTTGAAAGGACCTATTGAGTTGTTTCTGTTATTATCACCATTTTAATGATGGGCACCCTGAGGTTCAGGGGGTTAGGCCAACTCGCCCAAAGTCAGGAGACAGGAGGCATACTATTCCGCAGGGTCTTTCATCGGTGATGGAATAGGCGAATTGGAGCTCTGCGGGGCACACACAGCGAGCTGGTCAGTACCGCCACAGTCAGGAGGAGGTCTTAGCTGAACCACAAAAGATTAGTAGGTGTTTGTTTACCAGGCAAACGGGGAAAGGAATGGAAGGAAAGGGCATTTTAGGTAGAAGGAACAGCTTCAGCAAAAGCGAGGATGTGTGAAACAGCATACTGATTTGGGGAACCATACAAGGCTCCCCTTTTCCAGAGCATAAATTTGGGGAATAGTCTAGAGCATGAATAGGGCAGGAAAAGAGGTGGAAAGACTGAGGTCTGGAAAGGTCAGGTCAGGGACAGCTTTGAGGGTTAGGCTACAGGGAGCCTGAGTTAATTTTGTTGGCAACGGAGAGCCTTTGGAAAGGTTTAATTAGAGGTGTAACATCAAATTTTCATTTTAGGACAGGACAAAATATCTTAACATAAAATAATTTATTCTTCACATTCAGCAAGAATCCCAGGGGATAGAATACGCACAAGAGAAGTCTTCTTGAGGCGCGGGTAGAGACCAGGAAAAACCGAACTGCCGGCTTCACTGAGGGCCTTCTCAGAGAACCCTGTCAGCACGGCAGGACGGGGATGGTCTGGCCAACAGGGAAGAGGGAAGAGGGAAGAGGGTGAGTGTGAGCAAACTTCAGTGCCTGTGATTGTCCTTCTCAGTGGGACGAAGGGGGTTGGGTGGTGAGCGGGCTGGAAAGGGGCCCCCCAAGGTGGACAGGGATGTGGGGGGAGGACAAGCGCCTAAGAAACGAGAGCCTCAGGTGGACACTGCTGGAACACCTTCTTTGGACTTTGTTTTCAGTTTTATTGTTTGGAATTTTTGGTGGAAGTATTCCATACACACAGAAAAGTGCATGAAACGTAATGTACAGCTCAGAGAATTTTCACAAAGTGGGATGACCAGCACCTAGTCCAGGAGAAAGAACGTGAGCCTTGAAAACATTATGCTAAATGAGAGGCTCTAGACATAAATGATTCCATTTATATGAAAAGTCCAGAATAGACAAACCTGTGAAGACAGAAGACAGCTTAGTGGATGCTTAGGGCTGGGGGAGGGGAGAGTGAGAGCTAAAGAGTATGAGGTTTCTGTTTGAGGTGATGGAAATGTTCTCACGTTGCCTGTGATGATGACTGGGTATGCACGTAACTGTGAATACACTAAAAACCATGGACAAGTAGAAAAAAGGAAGGAGAGCGGGGAGAGAGGGAGGAGGAGAGCATGATCAGAATTTCAGAGCCCCCGTAGTCATGCCTCCCAGCTCCCCGGCCACTTCCCTCACGTCTAACACTTTATTTGCTTCTCCTGGTTTTGCCTTCATGGAGAAGGAACCAAATGGTCTATTGTGTCTGGCTTCTTGAGCTCAACATTATGTTTTTGTGATTCGTCCATATTGCACATGCCCCTTGGCTTTTTTAAGAATAGTTTTTCCCCATTGGAAATTACTACATATACATAAAAAAACCCCTAGAAAATACAGACAAGCAAAAAGAAGGAGTAAAGATCTCCAAATATTCCACCACCCAGATAGAACCATGGTTAACATTGGTTTTTTCCAACTCTTTTTATTTTGTGTATTAACTTTTACACAGTTACCAGTAGGTGGTATATCCCCATGGTTTTCAAAATATCTTTCATGGATGTGCTTCAGTGGTTGGTTAAGTATTTTATTCACATATAGTATTTTAAATGTATTCCAGTCTATTTAGAGCTATAAGAAAAAAAAAAAATCAAATGCATTATAAGCCGAATTTATTAGAAACTACCAGTGTGAAAATTGTGTAGCTTGGTTAATTTGTGATTGTATAAGCTTAAGAATAACTTTTTTCTATAATCTCTGTTTAATTTAAGAATATCATAAGAACAGGTGATTTACTAAAAACTGTTACCATTAGCAACTACCCATCTATGTGAATCAGGATTTTTCCCAATACTAAAAGCTAAATTAAAATAAGTGCAAGTTATCTGAGGCTGTCATTAGACAGAAACATTTATCCATACTCCTTAATTTAAAATTTCTTTTCATTAAAAAAGCATCATTGTTTTATGGGTTGATTTTATAAGAAACAAGTGTTATGATCTGAGCTTAAAAGTACATTGAAAATAATAAAATACTGCTTTTATCTCTTTTATATGTTGGAAAAATCCACAAAGGTTTTGTAAAAAGGATTTGGTGCTAAAAACTTTGAAAATCAATTGTACCTACAAAATTGCATAGACTTTTTTGTTTTAAAATATACTTTTTAACCATAAAAGTAATATATATTCATTATAAAATATGAAAAATAAAAAATAAGAAGAGAAAAATAAAAATCACCCAGCGTCCCAAATATCATATATAACCATTATTCACTTAATAAATATTTATTGCTTGTCTGCTGTTTATATAAAACTATTCTAGGGCCAGGCCGGTGGCTTAGTGGTTAAGTGCGTGCACTCCGCTGCTGGCCCGGGTTCGGATCCCGGGCGCGCACCGACACACCGCTTCTCCGGCCATGCTAAGCCGCGTCCCACATACAGCAACTAGAAGGATGTGCAACTATGACATACAACTATCTGCTGGGGCTTTGGGGGGGAAAAAAAAACTATTCTAGATTCTGAAGTTACAGTGATGAAAAGACAGACAAAGTCCTTGCTCTCACAGGCTTATTTATTTGACAGGGGAAGCATGCATATAAGATAACAAATAAACAAGGTGATTTTAGCTACTGGCAAATGCTATCAAGAAAATAAAACAGGGCCGGCCCGGTGGCTTGGCGGTTAAGTGCGCATGCTCCGCTGCTGGCGGCCCAGGTTCAGTTCCCGGGCGCGCACCGACGCACTGCTTCTCTGGCCATGCTGAGGCCGCGTCTCACATACAGCAACTAGAAGGATGTGTGACTATGACATACAACTATCTACTGGGGCTTTGGTGGGGGGCGGGGAGGAGGAGGATTGGCAATAGATGTTAGCTCAGAGCCTGTCTTCCTCAGCAAAAAGAGGAGGATTAGCATGGATGTTAGCTCAGGGCTGATCTTCCTCACATACACACACACATACACACACACACAAAAGAAAATAAAACAGGCTGGTGAGATAGGAATGACATAGGAGGGAGGCAATTAAGATGGTCAAGGGAGGGATATTTGAAGGGAGACCTGAAAAACAAGAAATTGTCTGCCATGGGAATATCCAAGGGCAAAGCATTCCTTTCAACTCCAAACTCAAAGGTGAGAGTAAGTTTGTGCTAGACTAAGAGACAGAAGGTGAGGGTGGCTGGAGCATAGTGGATGGGGGAGAAGAAAATGGAGATGGGCCAGATCATGTACGTCCTTGCAGCCATGGTACAAAGTTCAGATCTTATCAACATTTTGAGTGGTCCCTTAGAGTCTTTTTCTTTTTGTCATACTTTAATATTTGATATTTTATCGTATACATTGATATTAGATAGAGATGATATAGGAACTGTTTCAACAACTTTTGAACAGACAATGATCTAAAGAGGGGCTTAATGACAGATAGTGTCTGCATTTGGGTAGATTACTAGTCTTTATTTCTTATAAAAATATAGGGACTTCGGTCATTCAACGTAATTCCCAGCTTCCAGGTGGCCAGGTGAGAAAATATCATCAAGGGATAAATCTATTCCCACTGAAGGCTGAAGAAGCCAGAATAACAGAACCCTCAATATGGGACGTATAAACAAATCTGCGACATGAAAGGAGATAAACACGTCTTGCAAGAAGTAAAGAAAGGGCATATTTAAAAAAAGATTTTTCTTCAAAAACAGATTTTTAGTCAGCATCTGTTTTAGTAGTAAGGAGACTTAAGAAACGATAGACTCTAAAACAAGAGACAAAATATAAGGAAAAAAAGCTTGTATGATAAGGCAATAGACTAAGGTGAAAATGAATTTGGCAAAATTTAGAAGAGAATATAAGGAAGCACATCATTGAAGGCAAGGCTGTATGTAGTATTAGAAGCAGGAAAGAGAAGAATTAATATTAGAGTGTATTTATTTGGTGATAACGAAGACGGATTTGAGAAAAACCCTAGAATGTAGAGGACGAGGACAAGAAACAAAAAGTTATTCATGAGGTTATGAATAAAGAGGGCAGGCAGAAGATCCAACGCATGGATAATTTATGTTTTTGAAGAAGAATCCGAAACAAATAGAATAACAGCTGGTGTGTTTCAAATATAACAACGACAACAACAAAATTCCCACCAGGCTTTTTTGGGAATGTGACAGAATTCTAAAGTTCATCTGAAGAATCTTGCTGAAAAGAGCCAATTAAGTCATTAAAAAAAACAAAAACAAAGTGGTGGGTGGGTACTTACTCTTACAGATATTAGAATTCACTTAAAACCATAATAATGAAAAATGGTGCTAGTGTCAGAATAAGGAGAGCAATAAAACAGAGTAAAGAAGCCAGTTGATATGGTCAGTAGATGGCCAAAATCTGAAATCAGTGAAAAAATGGTTCAGTAAATATAGTTGGGAAAATTTGTTAATATTTGGGAAGAAAATTGTTAGTTTCTTTTCTTATGGTAATGCACAAAATAAATTGGATTTGGATTAAAGCGTTTGATATAAAATATGAGATCACAAAGAACTGTCAGAGATGGCAGTGTAGGTGAAATACATATATACTTGGGTTTGGGAATGCTTTTTGAACTATAGCCTCGAAGTCCTAAATTATAAAGGAAAAATTTGGTAGATTTGATGTTGTAAAATTTACAGCATTTTAAAAAAAATCAAAAATTATAAAGAAATCTGTCTGTAATAACTAATGCTAATAACAAACTGAGGTAAAGTATTTCCAATATATAGTGTAAATGTTTATCCCTAATACATAAAGTTTCTTGGCAATCAGTAGAAAAATATTCCTGACAAAAACTGAGCAAAGAACATGAGCAGGTTTTGCAAAAGAGGAAAAAAAATCAAGATGATCAATAAGCCTTTAGAAAAACTGGTCAGCTTTATTGGTAATAAAAATGCAAAATAAGGCAACACAATGTCAGTTTCATCCACTATCTTAGCAAAGTTGTGGGAGAAAAAGTGGATATCCAGTGTTGGCGAGGCTGTGTGAAAATAGGCATTTTCATTCTTTGTTGGTGGGATTATAAAATTGTACAACTTTTTGGTATGAAATTAGACAAAAGGTACGTGAGTTTAAAAATGTAAATTGCCAGATGTTAGCTCAGAGCCGGTCTTCCTCAGCAAAAAGAGGAGGATTAGCGTGGATGTTAGCTCAGGGCTGATGTTCCCCACAAAGAAAAAAAAAAAAAAAGAAATTGCCTCTGGACCCAGCAATTCCATTTCTAAGAATTTTATCTTAAAAATAATTGTATAAGTTAAAAAAAAAGATAAGGATGCTCATTCCACACTGTAGCACAGAACTGGACCAAGAACCACCTAAATAAATCCTGTGTCCCATGTTGCAGGGAGCGTTCTAAAGCCTTGGCTTGTGTTAATTCCTTTAATCCACACCACTCTGAGTTAAGTACTGTTATAATCTCTGTTATGCTTATGGGTAAACAGCACAGATTGTTTAATTAATTTGCCTAACATTGCTTGGCTAATAAATGGTGGAAGAGGTATTTGATCTCAAGAAATTTTGCTTCCGGACCTAAACTTTTAGTTACCTCATTGCAAAGAATAATGTATAATGTATAGTATAATTTCTATAATGTCCAAAAGGTCCAATTCCCAAGGATTGGGTGAGTCAGTTATTCATGGGATGGAAGGCTGTAGAGCCACTCAAAATAACATTTTTTGATATGGGAATTTAAAAAATCATATGATACTTTGTCAACTACAAACTGTGTATAGTTAAATACATTAATATGAATAATTCTACTCGTACAAGAAGGCTATGCATGGGAAGTGCTGTATGAACAATATGAAATTTGGTACCTTTCTGTTTGGGCGTTGGGAGGATGGATGCTGACTTCTCCCATGGTACTTTTCTGTATTTTCAGATTGCACATGTATTGCTTCTGCATTTAGAAAAAATGTTATTAAGTGAAAAAGAAACAGAAAATCAGAGCTCAGGTTGCTTGGCCATGAAAACGCCTTGTAGATTATGTTGCCCTGTTTTGGGGAAGGAGAAATAAAACTCTTTGTAGTAGTTCTTAGACGGTGTTCAGCAGTGTAAACAGCCTTTGCTGATTAGAATGGAGCAGAGAAGTGCCCTTTAGGCTTGAAGTGGTTGTAAACTTGATGTGAACTGTAGATAGAGGATGTGCTCCTGGTCCTGGAAGTGAGCAGAGAAGGGGAGCGGCTTAGGGAAGTATCACAAGATGCTTGGCCCAGGGGCGCCAGAAGCATCCTGACCATCCTTAACCCACCTGGGTGCTGCAGTCTGGGGACTAAGGAAAACCCACAGTTTCATTTATAGCATGACATACTCATTTTTTGGCGTGAATTTAAAGTGACTTTTTTAAAAAGATGGTAATTGATGGTATATATTCTCAAAGCAGGAATAGCCAAGGATGTTGTCTTCACAGGTGTCAGACTCCAAAAGTGTGTTTTCAAAATGTTGGGTCACTCCTTGGGCCTCTGATCCTTCCCCTCAACTGTTAGATAGTGTTCTAATGTTTTCTAGAACTTTTTATTGCAGAGAAGCTAGAGTCAGTCTGATTTTTCTTCCTTTCTAAGTATTTTTTTCCTCAGATCTTTGAATAGTTATAATTTTTCTGATATTTTAATAACTATTTTGTCAGGATATGCCCATGTGAGGATCTCTTTTCATAGAATATGATTTTTCTAAAGGTCAAGAAAAAATGTTTCCTATTCCTTTTTTTCATTAGTTTGTTGTTTTTGTTCTGTTCTATTCTTCCGAAAAATCAATTATCTTTATATTGGAGTTTTTAAATTGGTTTTCACATATCTATCATTCTCATTACTTTAATTTCTTTATCCTTTTCCTCTGCATTCTTGGAGAACTTCTCAAGTGTATTCTTAACATTACAGATTTGATTTTTCTGCCGTATGCATCTTGTCTCACCTGCATGGGGATATTTAAATGCATTTAGATTTCTTACAATTCTTGTGTTACTCGTATCCCTTTTTATCTCCTCGTGTTTTCTTTTTCTCTCAGGCTGTTCTCTCACTATAGATTTTTGCTCCTGTTTCTTGAAGTTCACATGTCCTTGACTTTTTTTGAGGCACGCTCTTCCCCGGGGTTCTCTGGGATATGGTTCTGAAATAGTTTTACAGACCTCCTTGTCAGTTTTTTTCCCCCTTTATTTCAAAGCAGGGTCTGTCCAGATGGAGTTCTTGCCAACAGACAGGGTATATAGATTGCTCCGGGCTGTACCTTCTGTCCACTTGCGTGATGGGCGGTCGGGTCTCCTTCTAAAGCTGCGGTTCAGTGTGACGTACGATGCTCTAGGTCTCGAGTTCTAGTCAGCTTTCACCTAATACAGCTACTGCTTTGACGTGGTGGCGTGTCGTCCTTTCCCCACTGTCTTGTTCTCTCCTATTTTAAACCAACAGAGCACTTGAAAAACAACCACCATCACCATATACTGCAGCCCGGGTTGCTGTTTTCTTTGTCCCTGTGTGTCGTGTGTCGTCCTTTACCCACGGAGACCGCACCTCTCAGGGAGGTAGCATGGTGTGTTGATGAAGAGCCCCTATTTTTGATGTCAGATCTCAATTCAAGTCCCAGCTCTGCCTGTACTACCTCCATTACCTTGGGCTAGTTACTTAGCTTCTCTGAGCCTCGGTTTGTTCATCTATACAATGAAACTCAGCATTTTTGTGATGATTAAATGAGATAATATGAGATACTCTTTGTAAAGTGTTTGAAACCAGTGCTTACTATGGCCAAACACTGTTCTGAGTATGAGGTAGGCACTATTAATATTCCCAGTTCACAGATGGGAATGAAGACCTGAGAAGTTAAGGTACTTGCCCGTGGTTGCCCAGCTAGTAGGTGGTAATGGCAGGATTCACCCCAGGCAACTGGCTGCAGAACCTGGGCTCTTCACCATTATGTCCCCATGCATACTGCCTCAAAAATGTGTCCCTTGTCACGGCTGCTCCCTCTCACTCCCCACATTTCAAATTCATTTGGTTCTTTTTGAGTTGATGTATCTGAACATCAGAATGCATGAAGAAAGACAATGAGATACAGGAGAGTGGGAGGGAAGGGGGAAATTGGGGTACAGAGTGCCCTGGATCCTCCACATTCTTTTCTTGGCAGCCCAGTTTTCTGTTATGTGAAGACTGAGGTGCGTAGTAAGTAGAGGTCAGCTGAAGCATCCTGCTGACTTCCCAGCTGGCTGTCTGAAGCCAGACCTGAGTAGTTTTTGTCAAACCAGCCTTATAGTTAGGGATGGGGTGGGGAGATTGCGTCTAGACTTGGGCTGTAGTTTGACCATTGGCTTAGTTTTTGAGGGTGAGCTGAGTTCTTGTCCTTTTGAGTTTTGGCCTTTCGTGGGAAGCTGGGAGAGTGTGCATTAGATGTACCATTTAAGCCTCTACTCCTTATTCTTCAGATGGTTCTGGAAAGATCCTTCCATGGAGTGCCTTTGAGAGCATGAAGGTCACTGTAGGGATTGGTGAGGGCTTGATGACTTGGACGCCCTTCTCTGGTCGCAGCACCTCTTAGACTGTCCCCAGTGACAAAAATCTGCCCCAGCCTGAACAAAAGCAAGCATGAGGTCATAGGGCACCAATCTGCCTTTCAGTATTGATGGTACGGTGTGTCGAATGACAAATTTGGTGCCTGAGGACCCTTCTGCTCTTCTCTGGCACAATTTTGATGATTTTTTTTGGTACTTCCTTGTTCTTTTTTAGGTTGGTGCCGTGCTATAAATGTAGCAGTTGGTGGAAGGCAGAATTGGTGGGAGTGGGTTATTTTAAGGGGAGGGGTGTGTAGCAGGCAGGGAAGAAAGAGGAGAGGGTAGGAGGGTGGGAGGAGAATGGTTTCTATGTATAATATACTTGGAAATCCTGTTCTGTAGACTTTGATGTCAGGACAAAGGGATCCTTGCTTGAAAAATTGCAGATTATTTTAGAAAAAAGCCTGGTATGGTTTGATAACAGTGATGTTTTTTATCTAATCTCAGGTAATAAATAAAGCTAGGTACCTGCGATCCTTTGCCAAAATTCGAATGTCAAATTGATTATATAGAAGGCAGAGGAAGCCAAGTCTTTTACAAGAAGTTTTATATCTTTTTATGGCCATTCATCGTGCCAAAGTAAAAAGCCTTGCAAGTGTTGAAATATCTGATTACAAATGGCTGGGTTATTCCTGGCCTTTTGAATTACTCGGACATATTCTTCCTCTTTTAACTTCTAAGTGTGTTGCTTGCATTAAGAATGTATTATTGAGAAGGCCATTGCTATTTTTAAAATAAATTTAAGAAGAAATTGGAATTTCCTTTTTTGAAAGTCATTACACAATAAAATATATTTGGTATATCAGGGGAGCATCAGGCACCTCCTCTGTAAAGAGGGAATGAGCCTTCATTCCTGGAGTCCTTGGGGTTTTTATAAAACTTGGTAATACGTTAGATCACAAAGACCGTGTATTAAATCCCTCGATGCAGAAACTGTGCAGGCCACATTCTCTGGCCATAGTAGTACAAATCTGAAGAAGCAAAGGTACCATTTGATAATGAAAAACTAACAAAAGGAAATCAAATATAGAAAAATGAATTATTTAGACAATAAAAAATGAGGTCAGTCCAAATGACATAGGGCTGGAGTTCACTCAAAAATTGCACAGAGGTAATTTCATAGATTTAAGTACTTCCATTTTTAAAGAAAATAAACAATTCTTTCCATTAAAGAATTTTAAAAGACTGTCCTCCCTTACATACCCACCAAGTCCATAAACAAAGCGAAGTGGTTAAGAGCATGGATTTTGGAGCTCATCTGCTTGGATTTAGATCCTGGCTTTCACCCTCTACTAACTGTGTGCTGTTGGGCAAATGACTGGAATTGTCTGTGCCCCAGTTTTTTCGTCTCTAAATAGGAATAAAAATATCTGACTAATGGGAATTAAAAGAGAAAATAAGGTGCCTAGTGTAATGAAGAGCACATAGTATAAGAGTTTAATAAATGTTAATGCTTATTCACTTTCCCATTCCAACCTGCCTGCCTGGATGACTATCCACCATCGTTTGGGTTTATCTGCCATTGCCTCTCTGATCCTTTCTTTTTTCTCATTAATAAATTATATTTGATTCTAAATATGACACCTTTTTTTTGGTAACAGATTTATTGAGGTATAATTCACATACCATACAATTCACCCATTTAAAGTGTACAGTTCAGTGGCTTTTAGTATATTCACATAGTTGTGTGTTTATCAGCATGATCAATTTTAGAACTTCTATTACCTTATAAAGGAACCCTATACCCCTTACCCTTCACCCCCACCCCGCACAACTCCTAACAGCCCCTGCCCTCAGCCCTGAGCAGTAATCTACTTTTTGTCTCTATGGATTTGCCTGTTATGGACATTTCATATGAATGGAATCATACAATATGTGGTCTTTGTGACTGGAATCTTTTACTTAGCATAATGTTTTCAGGGTTCATCCATGTTGTAGCGTGTATCAGTGCTTCATTCCTTTTCATAGTTGAACAATATTTCATTGCATGGATATACCATATTTTGGTTATCCATTCATCAGTTGATGGACTAAATATGACATGTTGTGACTTATAATGGCTTCATTTTATTGTTCATCTTTCTCCATTGATTGATTTATTCATTTGCCAAACATTTGTTTAGAGGATATAAAATGTTAGGTGCTATGTTAGCCACCAATAACGTGGTGATGAATAAGGTATTGTTCTTGATTTTAGAATGCTTATTTTCCACCAGAGGGAGAATTATGGATCTAAGTATATGCCTGTGTTTAAATAATGGAAGCCCATACATAGTTGGCTGATATGGAGAAGGCAGTGGTCATTCTACTTGGGAGGGACATGAAGGAAAGTACAGAGGAGCAAAGGCTCAAAAGATGAGCACATGTACATGTACACAGTCACAGTTGGGACAGACAATCCAGGTAATGGTGGCAGTAAGAGCTGATGCATGAAGGCACCTAACAACGTGCCATACTGGATAACAGGAACTATAAAGTGATTTGACTTGGCTGAAGAAGTGTCTTGTATGTTAGACTGAGGAGGAGTTGATTTTAACCTAACCTATGTGGGACCGTGGTGAGGGAGAATTGTGGAGCATAGAATAGGGAGAGGAACAGAGCTAAGAGACCCAAAGCTGCTCCTCCTGGGAGAGTTTTGACCTTGGTTAATGGCATAGCCCTCCTCATCCAGTCAATCGTCAAGTCTTGTTAGTTCTACTTGTTTGAGTAATTAGACACCACTTACTATGCCCAGTGTTATTGCTTTGCCTCAGGATTGTATCTTAGCAGTCTTAGTACCTCCAGTCTGCCCCTGCTCCAGGCTGTCCTACATATTGTCACCAGAGTTCTTTATCATGATCTGATCATGTCACTTTCCTGCTTAAAAATCTCCTATGGCCTCTTAATGCCTACTGTATAAAACCCAGTCTCTAGGTAGGGCACATGAGGGCCTTGTAGTTGAGAGAATAATGCCCCCCTCCTCAAAATATTTCCATATCCTAATCCTCAGAACCTGTGACTGTGTTACTTTACAATGTAATCACAGTGCTTCTTATAAGGGGGAGGCGGGAGGGTCAGAGTGAGAGAAGGAAATGTGATGATGGAAGCAGAGGGTCAGAGGTCAGAGAGGAGAGAAGATGCTACACTGCTGGCTTTAAATATGGAGGAAGAGGCCACAAGCCAGGAAATGCAGGTGGCCTCGCAAAGCTGGAAAACACAGGGGAACAGATTCTCCACTAGAGCCTCTGGAGGGAGCGCAGCCCCACTGACACTTTGATTTCTGCCCAGTGAAACCCATTTCAGACTTTTGACCTCCAGAACTCTAAGACAATGAATGTATGCTGTTTTAAGCCACTAAATTTGTGGTAATTTGTAACAGCAGAAATAGGAGATACAGGCTCAAACTTCCTTTATGAGCCTCGTCTCCTGCCCTCCTCTGCCGCATGTTCTCTAAACTCCATCCTTCCTTTCTTTATTCACAGGCCATTCTTCTCTCTTCTCTTGCATGATCTGTAGCCTTCTCCTAAACTGCTGTGTAGTTCTCTATTGGTCTTTTAGGACCTGAAGTCTGAAGACAGCACCAATTCCTCCAGGCTGTTCATCACGTTATTGTTGTCTTTACAGCCTGTTTGCATGCCTTTATTACATTCCTTATTACAGGGAATTGTAATTATTTGTTTATGTGTCTCTCTCTAGACTTTGAGTTTCCCAAAAGTGATAACTATGTCTTAGCCGTTTTTCATGTCTGGTTCCTACTCTGCAATAGTCACTTCAAGTTCTTTGTTCAATGAATGAATGCAAAAGATATAACAAAACTAGAAATTAGAAAGTGTGTATGACAATAGCTGTGAAGTATATTTAAACATGAGAACGTACAATTGAATGCTAATCAGGTTTTAATCTTTCAATAAAGGAACATATTTTTTAACTGAAAAAAATTTAAATTTATGAAAGTAGGATCTGACTAGGGCAGGGTAAGTGAAGGCTAAGAAAGAGTTTACAAAATTTATCAAAGTGCTGCCCTTTCCCATGAGACATCTGGTGGAATCACAGTGAATTCTTTCAAATTTTCAGGGTATAGATGACATCTATATTGAAAAAGCCTGAAACATGGACAAATTTCCTAACTTTATTCTGTTAGGAAAACATGATCCTGAATACAAACCTCAACAAAAGTATTTCAGAAACAAACAAACAAAATAAACAAGTCTTGCTCTTTAATTAACCAGCATTTTGAAAACTGTTGCTCTGTAGAACACTGTTCTGGGAAATGTAAATAGATGTGCTGGAAAAAAGTTCCACAGTCAAATGAGTGAGAGGAATGCAGCATACTCTCTCCTTCTTGAGATTCACGGGGCGTGCTGGCCTGTTAAAGCCTCTGAGTATCCACGCAGTAGAGACCTGCTAACATTTTAACCCACCGTTTCTCAAGCTGGACAATAAGCCCTTTTTAAAAATCATTGCACATTTAATAACATCTTGCCGAACAGTTTAGAAAATGCTGATATAGGCACAAAAGTCCAAAAGAATTTACGAGTGGACAGAATTCGGCTGTGTGCATTCAAAGTATGCAACATCCCAAGATGGGGAAGGTTGTTTTAGGAATGCTGGAATACTTCAGCATAAAGTAATTCATTAACATTGTATGTCTCACTAATAGTTGAAGAAAGAGAAAAAATGATCTCAATACATATTGAAATGGTTTAATATAAAGTCCAGTATTTCTTCCCAACTAAAGCTCTATAATTCTAATATAATAAAATCCTATTTGAAACCAGGTTTAGCTGATAGAGAAACAAAATCTTTTTCCATAAAGCTAGGAGTCAGACAAAAATGTCCATCATCCCCACAGTATTATGAACGTTATTTTGGAGATTCGGGCACACAGCAGAAATGATATAACTAATTGGCTCCTTGACATCAACTCCAAAGGTTGGGATATTAATAGGCACGCTAATTTCCTGTAATGATAATCCATGATGATTCTCATCCGTGACTATGTTCACACCATTTCTGAAGGTAATGTATGGTTTCAACCCTGAACATTTTTGGGGGGTTAAAAATTTCTTACTTTTAGCCCTGATCATATATAATAGCAGCTAAGGACCACTCATTTGTTCTTCCTGACTCCTGTCTTAGTCTCTCCCTTTTTTTTTTCTCACTGCAGGACCCACAGCCCTAAGGCAGGGAGAGTCTTGGTGGGAAGAAGGCTTAGTTGCCCCTCCTAGACCAGGATGGGAGAACATTGTCTGTGTGTGGTCGGGGGGCAAAGATGAAGGGACTTGTGGAGTGATGCTCCCCACTTCGGGCCCTCACTGCTTACCCACCCAGTTCTTCTATAAAGCGTTTGGTCAGTTATAGTCCGGGAAGCAGCCGTTGCCCTGCTGTGCAAAGTCCCCGGCCCGGGGAGAGCCCAGTGTCTACCTCAGCCTTTGGAGATTACCATGGTTTTGCTCCTTGTGGTGCCTGGTCCAGTAGCACTACTGGATGTGACAAAGTCAGCTCCTGGGAAGGTGGAGTGGATACACACCCACACGCCTTTGGGCTTTATTAGCTACGTTACAGGTCTATCCTAATAAAATATTACAGGATAAAATTTTGAAAACATGAAGTCATTACTCTCATACAGATATAAAATGAACAAGCGTCAAAGATTTTATTTAAGTCATCAATTGAGGGAGCCAGTAAGATGATACAACTTGTTCCAAGGAAAAGTCCCAAAACTGCACGTATAAAGGCAAATAAAGAACGCTGAAGTGGATTTACAGATGGATGCACAATGGGTCTGTCCACTGGGCAATGATCGCATTCCACTGGACGCTACTAATCTGATCTCTACGGACCAGAATCACTTGCATTATTCTTAGTTTTCTACAACTTACAGTTGTATAATAGCTCAAAGTTGATGAAAGGCTGAGAGAACCTGGAAAAGTATGTTAGACAAGACACCCAGGAATCTTTTTCATCCATTTCAAAGTCTCACAATTTCCCCCCACAAAAAGCAAAACAGTAATAATAACAATAATAATAACAACAACAACAACAACAATAATAATAATAATACCCTCTTGCAACTCCTAATTGGCTAAAGCAGTCACATTCTTTTGCCAAATTCCATCAGGCTCAAATTGGTTCCACTTTCGTCTTCTGGGCACTCCACCTACCTCGTCACTTTTTAGACGATGGTACTCTAATTTCTTGCTTTGCATCTTCTGCTCTTGCCGCTTCTTCTCGCATATTCAGGGAGTGCACATGGACTTTGCTCTTAGTCCCTTCCCCTTTTCCCCTTGTGTGTGTCTTTGTTTCCTATTGCTGCTGTAGCAATTATTACAAGCTTGGTGGTTTAAAACAACATGGGGGGCCGGCCCCGTGGCTTAGCGGTTAAGTGCACGCGCTCTGCTACTGGTGGCCCGGGTTCGGATCCCGGGCGCGCACCGACGCACTGCTTCTCTGGCCGTGCTGAGGAGGCATCCCACATACAGCAACTAGAAGGATGTGCAACTATGACATACAACTATCTACTGGGGCTTTGGTGAGAAAAAGGAGGAGGATTGGCAGTAGATATTAGCTCAGAGCCGGTCTTCCTCAGCAAAAAGAGGAGGATTGGCATGGATGTTAGCTCAGGGCTGATCTTCTTCACCAAAAAAAAAAAAAAAAACCCCACAAATTTATTATATCTTCTAGTTCTGAAAGTTTCAAGTCTAGAATGGGTCAGCAGGGCTGTGTTTCTTCTCAAAGTCTAGTGGAAAATCCATTTCCTTGCCTTTTCCAACTTCTACAGGCCACCTGCATTCCTCGGCTCATGGCCCTGCATCACTCTGGCTCTGCCTCTGTCCTCACATCTCCTTCTCTGACCCTCCTGCCTGCCTCTTAGTAAGGATCCTTGTGATTACATTGGATCTGGGATAGAATAGGTAATCCGGGGGAATCTCTCCATCTCAAGATCCTTAATCACATCTGTTGAGTCCCTTTTTCCATGAAAGGTGACATATTCATGGGACACAGAAAGATGTCTGTGTGTGCCAGTTTTCTAACTACCACAACCTGGTTTGCCAGCCTTGAGAGGGTGAGTTCTGTGCCCTCCTCTGCTCATCTTGGGGCTTTTCCAGGAAAAATTCCTGAAAAATCCTGAAAAATCTCTGATTTTTCCCCACCTGCCCATTTGTCACAGGCTCATCTCCTTTTTTCTTTTCTTTCCTATTTAAGGCAGTTGAAGCGGAGGAAGACTATCCTCTGCCCACTCTGAGTCCTTTCTGGCTGGGCTACAAATTAAATTGACATGAGACCGAATAGCAGGAGAAAATCAAACAAGCTTTATAACATGCATGCATGGGAGAGACCCGAAAAACTGGGTAACTCAACAAAATGTCAGAGGTTCTTGTCTTAAATAGCATATTCAGGTAAAGGCAAAGGACGATGTTGGGGTTGGGGGAGTCAGCTATTGGTAAACAAGAATAGGCAGATTTAAGTCCTCTCCTTCAGCATTGGTAAGAGTTTCTAGAGATAAAGTCATCTCCCCTTCTTCCCGGTACAGGGAGGGAGAGACCTTTACAAATGGATATTTCCCTTACAAATGTAAATGTCTCTTACAAAGGGTAACTTCTACTTTTACTTGGTTTTCAGAGCTTTGATCAGAATGGGCTTAGCAAGGACCCTCCCAGTCTATCCATACCCTGAGTTATCTATGGTGATGGCCTGTCTTGGGGACAGGCCTTCTATCTTAAATTCTTTTAGGCAGTTAGTTGAGGGGAGGTCAAAGTTTCTTTCTAAGTCTTTTGTTCTTGAAAATAATCAAGGTAAAGAGACATATTTTGAGGTGGCCAATTCTGATCCCCCACACCGTCTTTAGCATTTCCAGGAAATGCTCCTTCCTTTTATGTGTTGGTATACATTGTACCAGAGAGGACACTCTATGCTTGGACTCTTTGGGTGAGCTGGCTGATCCAGAGGAAGGTCTTCAGGCCCATTGCCCACAGGCTGCAGATTCCTTACACCCATTAGGAGATGCCTTGGGTGGTTCCTCCTGACTGCTTTATTCTTCTGTGTACCTGTAGAATTCTGACAATTCCTGAGGTCCCTTTGGAGCTCTGAGGGACACTGGAATGTTTTAGCACAAAGTAGAACAGAGGGGTAGGAAGCCGTGAGGAAAGAACCAGACAATCATACATTATTTGTATGTGGCAGAGGACATATGTAATAAGCAATACTAATTATAACCAAGGGTTATTGAGTGCTTACTGTGTGCCAGAACTGTGTCAAGCACTTTAAATATATTAATTTATTTAATGCTCACAACACTCTGAGGGAGGGTACTATTGCTATCTCCATTTTACAGATGAGGAAACTGAGGCACAGAGACATTAAAGAATTGCTCAAGGCCATACAGATAGGAAGGGCCAGAGCCAGGATTCAAAGGCAGGGTTTAGAGCCTGTGTAAGATTATGGCCCCTACATGTCAATCTGTTTGGGGAAAACAACTGAGGAGTTACCCGCTGTGCAGGGCTGTGCCTCTGGGGTTGTACCAGTGAGAAGAGATTAGCATGTGCTGGGATTAGTCAAGGATGGAAATGGGCACTGACACGTACTGAGGATTTTAGAAAGGTTCTTGGAGAAGGTGGGATGCCCCCTGCTGGTTGAGCAGATTCAATTTTCTGTAACTGAACTGAAGTCATAAGGTCAATTTTTAATGATCATTTCCCCCTGCTCCTATTTTAGATCTGTGAAAGACTTTACTGGAAAAAAAATGTCAGTTTTTCTCTGCTCAAGGGGACTCTGGTTGCTAGGCAACCCATACCTCAAATTTGGGCATCTTCTTCGCCTCTAGGGATGGCATCCTGGCACACTGGACATTCATAATTTACTATGAATGGAGCATTAAAATTTAAAAATGGAGAGGCTATCAATGTTAGTTGCCCTGCATGTATTTTAAAAATCGAAATCCTGATGAGTTTGTTTCTCTGAGATGTGTTTTGCAACTTGCCTATTTGCAAATATACTCAATATTAATTCTTAATCAACGTGTACTCTGATTTGGCTAGTTAGTAAATGCAATTGCATTTCAACTGCTTCCTGTTTACGCTCAGAGTCATCCTCCAGTCTCCTTCTCCCTGACTTCCCACATTTCCTCAGGAACCAAGAAAAGCTTCTTGATTCAATTTCTGCCTCCTTTTCTCTCCCTGGCAAATTCAGCAATACTTCTAGGCCTCATAATTTTTCATCAGGACTATAGTAGGCTTCCAACTCATCTTTTTTCTGTATTTTCTCTCCCTTTGTATTCATCTACCCCCTTCTCCTCCTTGCGTCCCTTGAGTTATCCTTTTAGAACATAGATCTGACTCTATACTCTTGCTTAACGAGCTTGATGGTTCCCTATGCCCTAATGATGACGTCCAGACTCCTTGTCGTGCATTCAATGCCTTCACCTCCTGGCCCCACCCAAGCTTTCTCTGCTACTTTGCAAACACGTCCTGTCTTCTGGCCACACAAGACCTAGAGCTGTTGGCCATACAGTTGTCACATCTCTATGCCTTTGCAGAAGCTGATCTCCATGCCTAGAATGACCTTTCCTCCTTTTCATCAACACTGGTTTTCAGCCATTGTTCAAAGTCAAACTCATATTTACCTTCTCACTGAGATTTTTTAATCATACGCTCATCTATGTTCTTATAACATTGTCAGAACATATCACAGTGTATTATATTTATCTGATGACACATTTCTCTTACTACACCAGCATTTTTTTAGACCATGACACACTTGATCAATGATGCATATGTAGGGGACCCACTGCCATGTGCAATGCCCAGTGCTCCAGCTGCGTCCCCTCCCTGGTCCTCCACATATTGAGATGCACTGAGACTAGCAGAATTGTAGGGCTAACATTGAACCTGTTCTCATTAATTTTTTTAAAAAGCAAGTCATTTGCAAACATCTCTGTTCTGATCTATGCTAAGCAATACATGGTTTATGACGAACTTCCCACCTGATCCTGATATGCTGGTGTGCTACGAGGCTGTGTTCACAAACAGCAGCTCTAATCTGTGAGGCCTTGAAGAACAGGGAAGGTGCTTTATCTCTCTTTGTAATCCAGCCACCTACACGGTGCCTGGTGCAGAGTAGGGATCCAATAAAGTCTCATGATATAGATATATTGAATAAGCTGAAAACTTGTGTTCTTATTGATCATTTTTGTGTGGGAGTAAGTTTAGCTTTCATATAATCGTAGACGAAAGTTACAGAACTCCTTACTATGAGCGAGGTAGTGTGCTAAGTTCAAGACTAATGGGTCGTCATAAGGACTAGGAGCCACAGAAAGCAGCTCTGCTGCCCAAAAGGGGGTAATGTAAGCATCAAAAGGAATAATAAATACAATTGGTAGAAATACACTGAAAAGAAGAATGTACATATATATATAGATATATATCAATATGTTTCTACCCATATATGTATATTTATGTATATAAATATATAAAAACACACGCACACATATATATATGAAATACTTGCATCAAGCAAGAGTCATCCATGGAAGAAACCATTAGATGATAGGTTAATGGGGAACTTGACAATGGAAATTTCAGGCCATCACCACGTGAACCTGCTGATCATCACTATAATTGGGAGATCCAGATATTTTGGGGTCCTGATATGAGGCAACATGAAACTCACAGCACCAAATATGAAGTTGTCTTCCCAAAAAACTGAATATGAATCTAATAAAGCCTCTACAGCCAACTTCCATTTATAGGAAATCTGAGCGACAGAGGAACAAGCTGAATGACATCACAAAGTCTTCTAGAATGTGGGTGTCTAGGAAAAACTCCCTGTTTTCCTTGCCTGTCGCACTACTACCACATTCACAGCACTTCTGACACCAGATGTGTGGGTTTATTCCCACATCCACCAATTCTCCGGCACCAGCTGGGTGTCCTACAATTCAATTCAGTTCTGACACTATCTACCTGGAGTTAGCATCAGATTCCACAAGGTAAGGGCTCAGTCCCACAAGACTGTCCCCACTTCAGACACCAACAGCAAGTCCCAGATTGTCCCCAGTACTTCTGACCAACCAGCTATAAATCAGGGTTACCACGACCCCCTCCTTGGGTTCAATACTTTGCTAGAATAGCTCACAGAACTCAGGGAAACACTTACCTTTACCAGGTTATTGTACAATAAAGGGTATGGTAAGGCTACAGATGAACAGCCAGATGAAGAGATACATAGGGTGAGCTCCAGAAGGGTCCCGAGAACAGGAGCTTCTGTCCCTGTGGAGTTGGGGGGTGCCACCCTCCGGGCATGTGGATGTGTTCCAAACCGGAAGCTTTCCGAACCCTGTAGTTTTGGGATTTGTATGGAGGCTTCATCATATAGGCATGACCAATTTCCAGCCCCTTTCCCCTCTCTGGAGAATGGGGGCTGGGCTGAAAGTTCCAAGCTTCTAATCATGCCTTGGTCTTTCTGGTGACTAACCTCCATCCAGGATCCCGCCAAGAGTTGCTTCATTAGAACAAAAGATGCTCCTATCACCCAGGAAATTCCAAGAGATTTAGGAGCTCTGTGTTAGGAATGGAGTCAAAGACCAAATATTAGTAGGAATTAGGGTCAGAGACCAATATATGTATTTTTTATTATTTCACAGCAGGACTCTACAGGACAGGTGACCTAGTGTCTGTAACAAGTTAATGGCTTGAAAAGAGTAGGAGGCAGGGAAGAGGGTGGTTGGTTCTAGATGAAGACAGGTTATGTGTGAGCCTTCAGTTTTGTTTGTATCCTGATGCAATCACATTAAATAACCTTGTGAGACAAACAGGGAGATGGGATTATGGATGAGTGTTAGATGATACTGAGGAATTACTGTTTATATTACTGTTTGGTGTAATAACAGTATATGGTTATTTAAGAAAAAGTTTGTGTTTTTATAGATGTGCACTGAAGTACGTAGGGGTGAAATAACATGATGTCTGAGATGTGCTTTAAAATATTTCAGCAATAAATGGGGAAAAGAGAACAGATGAAGCAAATGTGGCAAAGTTTTGAAAATTATTGAATCTGGATTATGGTTATGCAGGGATTCATTTTATTATCTCTGTAATTTTTCAGCATGTGTGAAAACCGTGTATACATATACAATTATACATCTATATGTGTATGATATTTATTTTCCACTTCAGTTTTAATTTCATGGTGGTAAGTTAAATCATCCGTAAGTGTACAAAGAGACAAGACTCTCTGTTAGATAAAACTTGCCAGTTTCGGTTGATGGAAACCAGGCCCTGCCCTGGAGTGTTTAATAGGATCACCTAAACCTGTTCTGGGGCAGATGTCTTCACCTGGGCCAGCCATTACTCTGAGTTGGAGTAGGGACATTCAGGAAAATTGTCTGTCCTTTAAAAAAAACTTTTAATCTTGGGCATATTAGTCTTCATGCAAATGATATTAATTACCCATGAAATTTATTTAGTCTTCAGAGCTATCCTAGTTAGACATATAAATAGAATATTTTTCTTCTCTACTTCTTTTTGTTATTGAATGCCCTTGAAAGTCATAACGAGGAATTTATTTTAGAGAATCTTTAATTCAGATCAACTTTTAACCCTAGTAGTCCAACTGAAGTCTGAGTCCAACCAAGAACTTACTTGCGCTTGAGAAAATATCTCAGTTTTACTATTTGTTACTTTTAGTCTAAAAAAGTCACCAATTTTCATCTAGCATCTTGTTTGTTGCAAAAGAACCATAGACTCTTTTGGAGTCAGTCTTTTAAAGTGAACCATGGTGCCTAAAGACAAAAAAAACATTAAAACATGGAAAGCTTAGATTTCAGATTTTATCAAACAAATTTGATATAAATACAAGATAAAAGCATTTCAGAGTTTACTGTTTTTTTTAATGAACTCTAAATTTGAAAAAATGAGTTTTGCAGTCCCTAATTGAAATAGACATCTATGATATACTTAAAAGATACTATCCATGTTAAAAATAAAATGAGAATATGTCAAAGAACCCATTTTCAAATTAGTAATCACAGTGCTTATGTGTTGGACATGACTTGATCTCTTGCACAAAGATTAAGTGCAGTCCTTTGCAGTGGTCACACTTTCCATTGCCTTTTCTTTATCAGCATTTCCCTTGAATATAGAGCTAAAATAATTCTCAGTGCTGACTGGGGCCTGATCTGGATTTGCTGGAAAGGGGTCTTTCTTCCTTTGCCTGACCCTGCCTTAGTTTCTGATCCTTTGTTTATTCATCAAGGATTCACATTCCTTAGCCCAGTACCTGCTAGACCTTATTCTCCCTCCAAATAGCTTACGGATTTTTCCATTGCACTTTCAGGATGTTATTTGGAAGACCTAAATGCAAACACACCTCTGTATTATCCTTTGAAATTGGGGCCAGTGAGATCAATGAAATTAAAAATCCTCAGACTGAGCTACTGACCAAATGAGCTGCCACCTTTCCTCTGCGAGCGAAAGCAGTTGGCTGGAAAACAAGTGGTTGGATCAGAGCGACTCCTTTTTATGTCCTTGCTCAGCATCTGGTGAAGGTGCTAATCAACACTGGCCTGTCCACAAAAGAGAGAGCCGGAGCGAAGACGAGAAAGAGCAAATAGCTTGGCTGCTGCGGTGGCCGGAGTCCTGGGAAATGACTCTTCTTCCTACAATCGGGTCATATCTCCAGAAAATGTTCCATTTTAATATAAAGTTTGGCTTAGAGATTGTGAACCCCAAACTTGTTGAGTGTAATCAGAAATTAACAGCAGAAACCCTGAGCTTATCAGTCTAACATTGACCCTCTGGCCAGGCCTACATGAGAGTCTCGTGGCAGCTTGGGAAGTCTTATTTCTCTTCACTTTCCTTAAATGAATCTCTTCCTATGAGTACCCCTGCTCCCTAAGCCTCTTTAGTTGCTTGAAATAACAATGAGAAGAGCCCACACAGTCAAAGCAGGGAGGAGAGTGTCCTGCAACCTCAGAGTGCTCACAAGTTCATTGAATGAATGAATGAATGAATGAGTGAGTTCTTGTAGTTTTGTCATGATGCTTAAGGATTACACCCATGCATTTCTCCAACGCTGTTTCAACAGGAGACAAAGGGATGAGTTAGATGACACATGAGAATGACTTTGAGAGTCAGCCACCACAAATTATAATAGGTGTGTCCACTCAGCCACCAGTGTTTGTGCTAACCTCAGACAAGTTATTCATGACAATATGAACTTTTGGAAAGGAGCAAAAACAAAAATCATCTATCTTCTTTTTTTTTTTTTTTAATTTTTTGTTTATTGCAGTAACATTGGTTTATAATATTGTAAAAATTTCAGGTGTACATCATTATACTTCTATTTCTGCATAGATTACATCATGTTCACCACCCAAATACTAATTAACAGCCCATCACCACACACATATACCGAATTATCCCTTTCACCCTCCTCCCTCCCCCCTTCCCCTCTGGTAACCACCAATCCAATCTCTGTCCCTATGTGTTTGTTTATTGTTGTTATTATCTACTACTTAATGAAGGAAATCATACGGTATTTGACCTTCTCCCTCTGACTTATTTCACTTTGCATAATACCCTCAATATCCATCCATGTTGTCACAAATGCCTGGATTTCATCGTTTCTTATGGCTGAGTAGTATTCCATTGTGTATATATACCACATCTTCTTTATCCATTCGTCCCTTGATGAACACTTAGGTTGCTTCCAAGTCTTGGCTATTGTGAATAAGGCTGCAATGAACACAGGGGTGCATGTACCTTTACAAATTGGTGTTTTCAAGTTCTTTGGATAAATCCCCAACAGTGGAGTAGCTGGATCATATGGTAGTTCTATCCTTGAGTTTTTGAGGAATCTCCATACTGTTTTCCATAGTGGCTGCACCAGTTTGCACTCCCACCAGCAGGGTATGAGAGTTCCCTTCTCTCCACATCCTCTCCAACACATGTTGTTTCCTGTCTTGTTAATTATAGCCATTCTGACGGGCGTGAGGTGATATCTCATTGTAGTTTTGATTTGCATTTCCCTGATAGTTAGTGAAAAAATCATCTATCTTCAATGAAAGGGTTCCTGGGCCAAAAGCAGGACGGGGTCAGACACCAAATAGAGAGGGAGGAAAATCCCTCCTCAATTACATCCTGACATTTTAATTATCTTTGGGGAAAATCATCTGCTCAAGCAAGATGACGTAACTTTGGGTGTTTCTATGCCAACAACAAACAACAGGGAACTTCTAGTCCTACAGAATTCTAGAATCTTCAGGTTGGAAGAGACCTTAAAGCTTATTTCTACCTTTCCAAAGATGTTTCTACAAAGTCCTAGTCTGCCCTACTTCTCCATGAATACCTCCAGTGCCAAGAAACTCCCTCTTCAGCATGGAAGCCAGTTTTGTTTTTAAATTATTCTTTTTGGTTAGGAAATTGTTCTTTATTTGCAGATGAAGTTTGCTGTCTTCAGATTCCACTAGTTTATCCTGGTCCTTGCAATGAGACTGCAGAATCAGACTCTTGCATTTGATGACCCACCAGACACTTGGTGGCAGTGATTATGTCCCCCAAGGGTCTTCGCTTGTTTCTCAGATGGAATGCTTCCTGGCCCCCTCACTCTATTCTAAATTTGCTCTTGTTTACTCTTATTTTTTAAAAAAGTATTGAGATACAAAGTGTGCAATTCGATGAGTTTTGACAAACTGTACACCTATGAAACTACCACTGTAATCAAGATATCAAAAATTTCCACCACACCCCAAAACTTCCTTATTCCCTTGGCAATCCATCCCATCCTCCATGCTCCCTTCTCCCTGTCCCCAACTGATCTACCTTCTGTCACTGCAGATTGGTTTTCATTTTCTAGAATTTTATATAAATAGAATCATACAGTATATACTCTGGTGTCTGGCTTCTTTCTCTTAGCATAATTATTTTAAGATTCATCCCTGTTGTTAGGTATCATATTTTATTTCTTTTTATCATTGAGTAGTATTATATTTTATGGATATTCCACAACTTATTTATCCATTCACCTGTTGATGGACATTTTTTTTGGCCAGTTTTTGACTTCTCTAAATAAAGCATTCTTGTACAAATCTCTTTGTAAGACATGTGTTTTCATTTCTCTTGGGTAAACACCTAAAAATGGAATAGGTGATGCTGTAGACTGAATGTGTCCCCTCAAAATTAATATGTTGAAACCTAGTCCCCAATGTGATGGTATTTGGAGATGAGGCCTTTGGGAGGTGATTGTGTCATGAGGGTGGAGTCTTCATGAATAAGATTGGTGCCCTTATAAAAGAACACAGAGAGTTCCCTTGCCGCTTCTGCCATGTGAGGACACAGCGAGAAGATGGCTGCCTATGAAGTAGGAAGCAGGCCCTCACCAGTCACTGAATCTACTGGTGCCTTGATCTTGGACTTCTGGCCTCCTTAACTGTGAGAAATAAGCTTCTGTTATTTATATGCTACCCAGTTTATGGTATTTTTGTTATAGCAGCCCAAATGGACTAAGGCAGGTGTGTTATATGGTGGGTAGATATATAACTTTTTCAGAAATTGCCAAACTGTCTTTCAAAGTGGTTCTACCCTTTTATGTTCCCACCGTCTGTGTATGAGATTTCTTTTCCATCAGTGAATGAGGCGCTCCCCATCCTTGCCAACACTGATATTGACAGTCTTCTTAATTTTAAGATATTTAATTTCATACCCTTCTCCTGGGGGTATAGTGGTATATAATTGTTGTTTTTATTTCCATTTCCCTAGTGACTAATGGCATACATTTTTGCACGTGTTTATTGACTATTTGTATTTCTTCATTTGTGAAGGCTCTGTTCAAATTTTTTTTTTCCTGAGGAAGATTCGCCCTGAGCTAACATCCACTGCCAATCTTCCTCTTTTTGTGTGTGAGCCACTGCCACATACGCAGTGGTCAGCGTGGCCACTGACAGACAAGTGGCACAGGTCAGCACCTGGGAACCCAACCCATGCTGCAAAGCAGAGTGTGCCAAACTTAGCCAGTAGGCCACTGGGGCTGGCCCACTGTTCAAATTTTTTATTAGATTTGTTTTCTTATTATCTAAGTGTAAGAGTTCTTTATATATTCTGGATATAAGTCCTTTATCTGATATCCATGTTGCAAATATTTTCTCCCCTGCGGTGGCTTGCCTTCTCATTTTCTCAACAGTGGCCTTCCAAGAGCAAACATTTTATTTTTTGTAAATGAAAGGTATTATTATTTTCTGTTAGGGTTCATGCTTTTTGTCTCCTACCTAATGAATCTTTCTCTATGCCAAAGTCACAAAGGTTTGTACTATTTTTTTTGTAGTGTTTTGCTGTTATATTTAGGACTATGCAATTTTGAGTTAATTTTTATTTATGATATAAGGTAATGGTTGATGTTCATTTTTTTTCCATGTGAATATCCAGATGTTCCAGCAACATTTATTAAAACAAAAACCAAAAACCAAAAAACCCTTAAACTTTTCTTTTGCCACTGAATTACCTTAGCACCTTTGTAAAATATCAATTGACCACATACATATGTAGGTCTATTTCTTGACTCTTTATTCTGTTCCCATGGTCTGTAATTCTATCCGTTTTGATTACTGTGGCTTTAAAATAAATCTTCAAATTAGCTAGGATAAATCCTCTGACTTTGTTCTTTTTTAAAAAATTGCTTTGGCTTTTTCTAGGTCTTGAGCATTCTCATGTTCATTTTGGAATCCAAATGGTTAATTTCTATATAAAAGCCTGATGGAATTTTGATAGGAATTACACTGAATCTGTAGATCAATTTGGGGAGAATTAACCTTAACAATACTGAGTATTCCAATCTGTAAAGGTGGTATATATCTCTATTTATCTAGGTTTTCTTTAGAACCTAAATAATCTTAAATTCTAGCTTTCAATTTAGAGGTATTGCATATATTTTGGTTAGATTTATTCCTACATACTTTACTTTTTTTTTTAGCACTACTGTAAATGGAATTTGTTTTTATAATTTCATTTTCCATTTTTTCTGCTGCTCTATAGACATACAATTGATTTTTTATATGAACTTCCTATGCTGTGATCTTGTCAAATTCATTTATTAGTTCTAGAAGTTGTTTTGTAGATAGCTTGTCATTTTCTATATAAACAGTCATATCATCTACAAAAAGTAACAGTTTTATTTCTTCTTTTCAGATATCCATTTTTATTTCTTGCCTTGTTGCAATGGCTAATACTTACAGTACAATTGTGAATAGAGGTAGTGAGAATGGGCATCTTTGCTTTGTTCCCAATTTTAGGGAGGAAGGCATTCAGTCTTTCACCATCAAGTGCGATGTTAGCTATAGGTTTTATCACATTGAGGAAATTACCCACTATTTCTAGTTTGCTTTGAGGTTTTATCATGAATCGTTTTTTAATTTTGTCAAGTACTTTTCCTGCATCTTTTGAAATGATATATGGGTTTTCTACTTTATTCTGTTGAAATGGTAAATTCCCTTTATCTTTGAATGTTAAACCAGCCTTATATTCCCGGGATAAGCCCTACTTAGTTATGATGTATTATCCTTTTTATATATTTCTGTACATCACTGGTTTAATTTGCTAAGATTGTGTTAAAGATTTTTGCATCTTTGTTCATTAGAGTAGTAACTTTTTTACTATAGTCTTCTTTTCCTGTAATTACTTTGTCTGTATTTGTTCTAGTTCATGCATGAACATAAAGTACCAGGGCTGTGCATGTCTGGATGGTGGGCATCTTCTTTCTCTGAGTGTTCTCTGTCAGTGTTTACTAGGAAGAAGAGACAAATGGTCTGAATGTGACTGAAAAGGTATCAAAGCACTTTCCTGGTAGACATCTCAGATATCTTTATGGCATCCTTTGCAGGACAGGATGACCCCATTTTCACTCAGGAAAGTCTTGGAAAGCTGAGAGAAAAGCAGCAAGTCTTTGAGCAGTGGCTGTTAAAAGCTCAGACTCTTCGGTTCAGCCTTTCCACTGGTTCCCTGCTCTCTCCCTGGTCACAGTCAGGCTGGGCTCTGTGGGTCTGCTCCCCTGTAGATTGCCCTTTTGCTGATGATTCTGTTTGTGACTGTTGAAGAGTGGTGGCAGTAAACAAGGGCCTGCAGCCAGGGACACTGCTGGGATGTCTTCTGCTCTCATTCTGGTTCTGGCTGTGCTGTTTCATAGCTATGTGACCTGTGACAAGTTTCTTGATCCTTCTGGACCTCAGTTTCTTTGTCTTGCAAATAGGATAATGACACATTCCTGGTAAGGTTGTAGAAATCAAAGGTAATATATGTGTGTAAGGGTCTGTGTGTGTATTAATAGTAACCTTTCTTACCACTTCAGTATTTAAACTCTGAACCTTAGTTTACTCATATGTAAAATAAATATAATAATGTGTAAAATGAGAATGATCCCAGTGTTATTTTGAAACTAAAATGAGGTAACAGTGCCTAGTACACAGTAGATCCTAAAAAAGATGTTTCTCTCTTCTCCTTTCATACTTGACTTTTTAGATCCAGTTGTGGGCATCTTTTTTGCAGGTCAACAAATTTGTACTAAGAACATGCAATGCTAAATAATATAGGCTTTCATATATTTTTCATTTATTAATTTATCTGTTCATTCAACCAGCCATTTATTACAAATCGTCTCTATATCCATCACCATGCATTTAGGAATGTATTTTAGGAGACTTTCAATTATTTGGAGGTCTACAGCTCTAGTTAATGGCTCTGCAGTTGCATTTGCTAGGAAACAAGCTTGTCTTTTAGGGGTTGGGTTGACAGGGTTAAACCAGCCAATACCTAATCTTGACTATGTGAAGTCCTATTCGGTGTTCATCATTCTATCTAAAAGTTCCCACAGCTATGAGTTACCAGTATTTATTCTTAGCTCAATTAATTATACAGTTCATCTCAAATCGATGGTAAAATATAATAAATAGCTCTTCTCCTTTCTATGAACCGTTCAAAGAATTTGGGTCTATCTAGATTTCTTAGTTGTTTTGAATCCTTGGTCAACACATGGCAGTGACAGATGACTAAAATTCAGCTGAGCATTACTCAGGGACCCCATCTTGGAGCTTAGACTCTGGGGCTCTTCCTTGTGCCTGATATGTTTTCTGTTCTCTGGGGGTAAATGACAGGGACGATGCCACTGGGCCTGACATCCAGCCTGACATTCCTGAGACTTGCACTGAGTTACTGAGAAATGCTCGTGAACTTTTTTTTATCCTTTTAAAGATTGTTTTTCAAGTGGTTGCAGCTGCTGCTCATCTAATTGGCTGAGAGTGGACCTCTGTGATCAAAGACTGAATGATGAATGCTAGAACAATATGAGATGCGTTCTTAACTAGCTTCAGAGTCATTAAGGCCGTAAATAGACAAGAGAGTAGAACTAAATGGCAGCGAAAGCACAAGTGGGAGGGAGAGTGAGGGTATAAACAAGAGGCTAGTAGGGGCCATGGAGAGTGACATTCACTTTTTCTGGAGCACTTTTCTCCTTCAAGTCCTTTTTATAAGAAGGAGATGCAATATAATGAGAGTTCTGGTCCTTCATTCAATAATTATTTCTCTCCCACCACATCGAGTATGTGGAAAGGTAGAGGAGAGGGTAATAAGGAAGATGTAGATATCACTGTCTGCATCCTTGAAGAATTTATCACAAAAGGACATGAAACATACCACTATGAAACCGGCAGGTGAAGGGTGCTATGGTAAGTTGTACTGGCAAGTTTATAACAAAGGAAAATATGGTAATAGACTGAATTAGACTGGGAAGGAGTCAGAACACTATCCCTTTCTCTTTTCTAGTACATAAATCTGGTTTTGAAAATATATTGGAAGAGACAGATGGGCACAATGTCTAGTTTCGTGCAAACATTATAAATAAAACATTTCTTGTAATCCTTGGAATTTTGCTTGGTGCATTGTAAAAGTTCTATATTTTAAAGCCCTGAGCTGTAGATTCACTAGAAAATGTAATTTTACTACTGATGCTAAACATAAATACATATCCGTGTAATTTTCTATAGCTTGAATAACTTTTTTTTTCAACTTATTCACAGTTTACTTCACAAATAATCAACTTTTGCTTCTCTGTCCTGAAGATTATTGACTTTGTGGATTGTCTATGTGAATATTTCATCTGAGGCCCTCTTCTCAATTCATGATCCAAGTCATTCTTTGTTTTCTGTCTTTTTGGCAAAAAGAAAGTATGTGTTGAGAAAATGTCAACTACTTTTTTTTTTGTTTGAGGAAGATTGGCCCTGCACTAACATCCGTTGCCAATCTTCCTGTTTTTTTCCTTTTTACTCCCCAAGGCCCCAGTACATAGTTGTGTATCATAGTTGTAGAGATGTCGCTCTTCTATGTGGGATGCTGCTGCAGCATAGCTTGATGAGCGGTAAGTAGGTCCGTGCTCAGGAACCGAACCGGTGTATCCTGGGCCGCCAAAGCGGAAGGCGCGAACTTAACTGCTATGCCACCACGCTGGCCCCTGTCAACTACTTTTAATGTTAACTTCAGGGGAGAAATAATTTTGCTGTCTAAAAAAAAAAATGCACTGTATCCCCAAATCAAAGAGAAATGGTTTCTAGCCATTAACATAGATTGTCTAGATATGACAACAAACTCACACCTTACTGGACAATAATTCCTTTCTTAAGTTCACAGCTGTTGTATTAGCATGTTGAGAGCGCTTAGGAAGTTATTATCTTTATTGACAGAATCCTATCCTCTATATCCTGCCCTGACCATTTGGCCAAGCGTTTGGAGCTTAGGATAATCAATTGCTATAGCTCCCTTGACACGACCATGATGTTTCATAAATATTTCATGAATTCTTACAGATCTAGGCAAATTACTTGAGCCAGACTAAATAGGTTGGAAATTAGAATGTGAGATCTCAAGTGGACCCTGTGGATAATTTTCTCCAACATTTGCCTTTAGGGGAAGAAAAACTATGCCAGAGAGATTAAGTAATTCTGCACATTCACAGAGCACAGAAGTAGTAGTGTCCAACTAGAATGCTCACTACCCATTCTTAGTCTAGTACTCTTTTCTCTATTATACAATTTTGGCAGCAGCCCCAGATACTTGGTTGGTTCTAACATACTAACTGGTACTGTCTCTTGACTTTATCATGGTACAGGAGTTCCCATCTGAATTGATAACACAATGCATATAAATCGCTTAGAACATAGTAAGCCCTGAATAAATGTTAGCAATTCTTATTTTTCTTCTCTTCGTCTTTCTTTGATTATTAACCGCTTTAGTTTTATTTTGATACTTTCATGCTGGAGGTTGCCAACAAGTAGACTTAGATCTTTATAGCCTTTGAAGAATGCTTGGCATATTTACAATTCATTTGCCACCCCCTCTGTTGCTCATCTTTCTCTCTTGTTTGCCAGAACTCTTAAGTAGGAGAGATAAAGTTGTTAGTTTTATCATTTAGGAATACGTTTGACAGCAAGTAACAGAAATCTTGATGAACGGTAGCTTAAGTCACAAAGATAAGTATTATCTACTAATAAGAAACCTAAAGGTGGACAGGTTATGGCAGGCACAGCAACGTATCGATGGCCTTAAGTCTTCAGGCTTTTTCCAGCCTTCTACCCTATCACAAATAGCCGTTGGCTTGTTGTCCTCATGTTTGGTGCTTCATGGTCTCAAGATGGCTGCCTAGGTCTAGGCATTACACAAGCATCTGAAGCATCACGGAAAAGACAAGGGCAAAACATCTTCACTTTCCGAGACTCTCTCTGTTTGAAAACAAGCTTTCTACTAATGTTTTTACTGGCCAGAACTCTAAGAGATGGCCAACCCTAACTGCAAGTGAGGTTGGAAAAGTGAATATTTAGCTTTTCAGCCTCTGTAGTACAGGATGGTGAAGGAGAAGGAGGCTAGGAATGGCTGCTAGGTCAGCCAGCTAAAAGGTCTGTCATGGATGGCTGCCTGACACAACGCATGCCCCTTCCCTCTGTATTTTGCCTGGAATGCACTCAACTTTCTGCAAGGAGACAACTCCCATGGCTGGAGTTCTGTTTATTTCCAGGAAATTTTAAATGTGAGTATGATAGCTAAAGATCTTTTTAAGATATCATTTAAAAAATCTGACGATTCCTATCTGTTTCTAGAACTTTCTGGGTTCTACCTTCTTAGACCTAAGTTTATGGGCCTTGAAGAAACTTGAAACAATATGTTCTGGTGGGTAGATAGATACCATGCTGAATCTGTTCTTTGCTACCAGGGTCTCCAATCTTATATCTTGGTAAGGTCTCAGATTCTTGCTTATACTTTTCTTACGCTTTTTTTTTTTTCCTTTTTACTATCAATTTAGAAACAGTGAAATGCACAATGCTTCAGTGCACAGTTTGATGAGTTTTGGTAAATGTGCACGTCCATGTAATCTTGTAAATGTATATGCCCATGTAACCACATGTATTAGTTTCTTAGGGCTGCTGTAACGAAGTACCACACACTGGGTGGCTGAAAACAACAGAAATTTATTGTCTCACAGTTCTGGAGGCTGGAAGTCTGAAATCAAGGTGTCAGCAGGGCGGTGCTCTCTCTCAAGCCTGTAGGAGAGAATGTTTCCTTGCCTCTTCCTAGTTTCTGGTGGTTTCCTGCAATCTTTGGTATTCTTTGGCCTGCAGCTGCATAATTCCAGTCTCTGCATTCATCATCACATGGTCTTCTCCCCGTGTGTCTCTGTCTTCACATGACTGTCTTCTTTTAAGGGCACCAGCCATATTGGCAGTGACCCTATTTCCAAATGGGGTCACATTCTGAAGTAGTTGCCATTAAGACTTCAATATATATTTTGGGGGAGGGGCCCATAATTCAACCCATAACTCTGTGTAAATGTATACACCTGTGTAACTATGTTACCCCATGTCATATGTTACATATTGGAACACAGGTCAACAAATTTTCTTCTGCAAAGGACCAGATAGTAAATATTTCATGGTTTGTGGGCCATAGTCTCCATTACACCTACTCTACTCTGCATTTGTAGTGCAAAAGGAGTCATAGACCATACGTAAACAAGTGAGCATGACTGTGTTACAATAAAACTTTATTTACACAAATAGGAGATGGTCTGGACTTGGCCAATGGGCCATATTTTGCTGACTCTTGTGTTAAAACATTTCCATCACCCCAGAAAGTTCCATCAGTCACCGTTCCTATCCAATCCTCACCTCCCATAGGCAAACATTTTATGACTTTCTATCACTGAAGATTAGTTCTGCCTGTATTTGGACTTCATGTAGATGGAATCATACAGTATGTGCTCTTTTGTGTCTGTCTTCATTCGCACAATGTATCTGAGATCCTCCCATGTTGTTATGTGTAGCAGAATTGTATTCTTTTTTCTCCAGCTTCACTGAGGTATACTTGACAAGTAAAATTGTAACATATCGGAAGTGTACAACATGATTATTTGATATACACATACCTTGTGAAATGATTACTACAATCAAGTTAATTAACACGTCCATCACCTCACATAGTTACATTTTTTTTCTTTTTTGGTGAGAATGCTTAAGATCTACTCTCAGCAAATTTCAAGTACACAATACAGTATTATTAGCTATAGTCACCATGCTGTACATTAGATCTTCAGAACTTAATCATCTTATAACTGTAAGTTTGTACCCTTTGACTAACATCTCCCTATTTCCCCCACCCCCAGCCCCTGGCAACAGCCATTCTACTCTCTGTTTGTATGAATTCAGCTTTTTTGTATTCCACATATAAGTGAGATCATACAGAATTTCTCCTTCTCTGTCTGGCTTATTTCACTTAGCATAATGCCTTCCAGCTTCATTCATACTGTCACAAATGGCGGGATTTTCTTTTCATGGCAGAATAATATTCTATTGTGTATACGCAATGAAAATGGGAGTGCAGATATCTCTTCAAGATAGTGGTTTCATTGCCTTCGAATGTATACCCAGGAGTGGGATTGCTGGATCACATAGTAGTTCTATTTTTAATTTTTTGAGGAAGCTCCATACTGTTTTCTATAATACCTTTACCAATTTACATTCTCACCAACAATGTACAAGCGTTCCTTTGTGCCATTAACATGTGTCAAAACCATCTCGTTATGGTTTTGATTTGCTTTTCCCTGATAATTAGTGATGTTGATCATCTCATATATCTGTTGGCCATTTGTATGTCTACTCTTGAAAAATGTTTATTCAAGTCCTTTGCCCATTTTTTAATTGACTTATTTGTTTTTTGGTTTTTTTTTTTTTTTTTTTTTTTTTTGCTATTGAATTGTAAGAGTTCCTTATGTATTTTGGATATTAACTCTTTATCTGATATATGGTTTGCAAATATTTTCTCCCATTCGTAGGTTACTTTTTCATTTTGTTCATTGTTCCATTTGCTGTGTAGAAACTTTTTAGTTGATGTAGTCCCACTTGTTTATTTTTGCTTTTGTTGCTGGTGCTTTTGGTGCCAAATGCAAAAAATCATTGCCAGGACCAATGCTGAGAAACTTTTTGCCTATGTCTTCTTCAGGGAGCTCTATATGGTTTCAGGTCTCACATTTAAGTCTTTAATCCATTTTGAGTTGATTTTTGTGTATGGTGTAAGATAAAGGTCCAATTTCATTTTTTGCATGTGGATATACAGTTTTTCCAACACCATTTGTTGAAGAGACTATCCTTTCTCCATTGTGTATTCTTGGCACCTTTGTCAAAAATTAGTTGACTATATATGTGCGGGTTTATTTCTGGGCTCTATATTCTGTTCTATTAACTTAGGTATGTTTTTATGCCAATACCATCCTGTTTTGCTAACTATACCTTTGTAATGTAGTTGAAATCAGGAAATGTGATTTCCAGCTTTTCTTCAGCTTTGCTCTTCTTACTCAAGACAGCTTTAGCTATTTGGGGTCTTTTGTGATTGCATACAAATGTTAGAATTGTTTTTTTTATTTCCTTGAAAAATGCCAGTGGAAATTTGATAGGGATTTCACTGAATCTGCAGATTGCTTTGGGTAGTATGGACATTTTAACAATGTTAATTATTCCAATCCATGAACATCAGATATCTTTCCATTTATTTGTATCTTCTTCAATTTCTTTCATCAGTGTCTTATAATTTTCAGTGTACAGATCTTTCACCTCCTTGGTTAAATTTATTCCTAAGTAGTTTATTTTTTTTAAGTTATTCTAAATTGGATTGTTTTTTAATTTCTTTTTTGGGTAGTTCATTGTTAATGTATAGAAACATGACTGGATGTTTTTATATTGATTTTTGTACCCTGCAATTTTACTGAATTCGCTTATCAGTGCTAATAGTTTTTTTTGTTGGAATCTTTAGAGTTGTCTATATATAAGGTCTTGTTATCTGCAGAGACAATTTTATTTCTTCCTTTCCAATTTGGATGTCTTTTATTTCTTTTTCTTGCCTAATTGCTCTGCATAGGACTTCCAGTACTATGTTGAATAGAAGTAGTGAGTGGGCACCCTTGTCTCATTCATGATCTTAGAGGGGAAGATTTTAGCTTTTCACCGTTGAGCGTAATGTTGGCTGTGTGCTTGTCATATGTGGCCTTTGTTATGTTGAGATATATTTCTTCTATACTTACTTTGTTGAGAGTGTTTTGTTTAATCAGGAAAGCTGTTGAATTTTGTCAAATACTGTTTGACATATGATTTTTATCTTTTATTCTACTAATGTGTGTCACATTTATTGATTTATGTATGTTGAACTATTCTTGCATCTAAAATCCCACTTGATCATGGTGTATTATCCTTTTAATGTAGTTTTGAATTCAGTTTGCTAATATTTTATTGAGGATTTTTGAATCTATGTTCATCAGGGATATTGGTCTTTGGTATCAGGATAATGCTGGCCTTGTAAAATGAGTTTGGAAGTGTTCCCTCCTCTTCAATTTTTTTGGAAGAGTTTGGGAAGGATTGATATTAATTCTTCTTTAAGTGTTTGGTAAAATTCACCAGTGAAGCCATCTGATCCTGGACTTTTCTTTTGGGGGAGATTTTTGATTAATGATTCAATCTCCTTACACATTATTGTTCTGTTCAGATTTTCTTTTTTATTTTTAATTTTTAAAATTTTATTATTTTCTTTTTATTGAGGTAACTGGTTTATAACATTGTATAGGTTTCAGATGTAGAACATTATAATTTGGCCTCTGTGTATACTACAGTGTGCTCACCACCAAAAGTGTAGTTTCTATCCGTTAACATGTAATTGACCTCCTTTGCCCATTTCTCCCTCCCCCCACCGCCTTTCCCCTCTGGTAACCACCAATCTGTTGTCTGTTTCTATGAGTTTTTGTTTTGTTTTGTTTTTTATATTCCATAGATGAGTGAAATAATACAATATTTGTCTCTCTCCATCTGACTTATTTCACTTGCATAATACCCTCGAGGTCCATCCGTGTTGTCACAAATGGCAAGATTTCATCTTTTTTTTTTACAGCTGAGTAGTATTCCATTGTATATATATATTGCATCTTCTTTATCCATTAATCTATTAATAGACACTTAGGTTTTTTCCATATCTTGGCTATTGTAAATAATGCTGCAATGAACATAGGGGTGCATATATCTTTTCAAATTAGTATTTTTGTATTCTTCAGATATACCCAGAAGTGGAATAACTGGATCATATGGTAGTTCTATTCTTAATTTTTTGAGAAATCTCCGTACTGTTTTCCGTAATGGCTATACCAATTTACATTCCTACAGTGTATTAGGGTTTCCTTTTCTCCACATCCTCTCCAACACTTGTTATTTCTTTTCTTTATGATAATAGCCATTCTAACTGATATGAGGTGATATCTCATTGTGGTTTTGATTTGCATTTCCCTAATAACTAGTGATGTTCAACATGTTTTCATGTGCGTGTTGGCCATCTATATGTCTTCTTCGGAAAAATATATTCAAATCCTCTGCCCATTTTTTAATTGGGTTGGTTTTTTTTTTGTTGTTGTTGAGTTGCATGAGTTCTTTATATATTTTGGATATTAATCCCTTATCAGATATGTGATTTGCAAATATCTTCTTTCATTCAGATATCTTTTCATTTTATTGATGGTTTCCTTTGCTGTGCAGAAGCATTTTATTTTGATGTAGTCCCATTTGTTTATTTTTGCTTTCGTGTCCCTTGCCTGAGGAGACATATTCAAAAAGATAGTGCTAAGCCCGATGTCAAAGAGCGTCTGCCTATGTTTTCTTCTAGTTTTATGATTTTAGGTTTTACATTTAAGTCTTTAATCCATTTTGAGTTAATTTTTGTGTATAGTGTAAGAAACTGGTCTAATTTGATTCTTTTGCATGTGGCTGTCTGGTTTTCCCAACACTATTTATCGAAGAGACTTTCCTTTCTCCATTGTATGTTCTTGGCTCCTTTGTTGTAAATTAGTTGTCCATATATGTGTGGGTTTATTTCTGGGCTCTCAATTCTGTTCCACTGATCTGTGTTTCTGCCAATACCATGCTGTTTTGGTTACTATAGCTTGTAGTATAGTTTGAAATCATGGAGTGTGATACCTCTGGCTTTGTTCTTTTTTCTCAGTATTGCTCTGGCTGTATGGAGTCCTTTGTGGTTCCATATAAATTTGAGAATTCCTTGTTCTATTTCCATGAAAAATGTCATTGGGGTTCTGATTGGGATTTCATTGAATCTGTAGATTTCTTTAGGTAATACAGACATTTTAACAATGTTAATTTTTCCAATCCATGAGTACAGAACACCTCCCATTTCTTTGTGTCTTCTTCATTTTCTTTCAGTAACATCTTATAATTTTCAGTGCACGAGCCTTTCACCTCCTTGGTTAAATTTATTCCTTGGTATTTTATTCTTATTGTTGCAATTGTAAATGGGATTGTTTTCTTAATTTCTCCTTCTGATAGTTTGTTGTTAGTGTATAGAAATGCAATAGATTTTTGTATACTGATTTTGTACCCTGCAACTTTAGTATATTTATTTATTATTTCTAGTAGTTTTTTGGTGGAGTCTTTAGGGTTTTCTATATGTAAAGTCATGTCATCCATACATAGTGACAACTTTACTTCTTCCTTTCTAATTTGGGTGCCTTTTATTTCTTTTTCTTGCCTAATTTCTCTGGCTAGGACTTCCAGTACTATGTTGAATAAAAGTGGTGAGAGTGGCATATTAAACATAATGACAGATGCACCAACAGAGGTTATTAGGGACCCTCTCCCAAACATTGTCTTGCAGAGAGATAAAGTTCTGTAATTAAGCTGCTGTTCACCAATGTGGAAATAATACAGTGTATTGGAAAACAGTAATCAACCAAACTATAATCTATGTAACAGCCAGTTACACGTGGGACTCATTAGAACTGACTTTGTTTGGAGTCCAACGGCTCCTACTTTAAGTTGGGCAGGAGCAAAATAGGATGTGGAACTTCCCACCTAACTGGGATGCTTGTAAGAGGCGTTCTCTTGTTACCACTGAGACCAACTAGGTGGTAAATGAGTCAATGAAGAACATTGACTTATTTAAGTCATTAAGTCAATGAAGTGGTCTCAGGAGATGGTGGGCAGTTTTTCAGACCGTCATGAGAAAAAGTTCTGATAGGTTCAGTCACAGATTTTGTAGAGGAAGACAATGAGAGGAGAGAGGTAGCGAACACCTCCCATCATAGGTGGTCGCAGCATGTGTACGCGGGGTGAAGAGACTTGCTCAAGTTTACACAATTCCACAGTAAGTGGCATGTCAGGGTCAGAGTCCACATCTACGTGGTTCCAAAACCTGAGCCCTTTTCCACTATTCCAGGCTGTGTGTTCCCAATTTCCTCTTGGAAGGATGGTATAGACCAGTGTTTTCATTTTTGGCAGGATATCAGAAGCACATGTGGAGCTTCTAGAAATTGTAGTTGTCCAGATCTACCTAATATGACCCTTTGGGGGATGGAGCTCAAGCATCTGTATTTCTAAAAAGCTCCAGGATTAATCACCTCTGATGTGCAGCCAGGAAAGCCCTTGATCCAAGTGCAATGATTACACAACAATTTAACATTAATAAGGTTTTCTTTATAGGAGCCCAGACTGGTTCATTCATGCAATACACTTTTGAGCTCCTAAAAAAAAATGATGAGAATGGGCATCCTTGTCTTGTTCCTCATCTTAGAGGAAAAGCTTTTAGTTTTTCAATATTGAGTATGATGCTAGCTGTGGGTTTGTCATATATGGCCTTTATTATGTTGAGGTACTTTTCTTCTATACCCATTTTATTAAGAGTTTTTGTCATAAATGGACGTTGGATCTTGTCAAATGCTTTTTCTGCATCTATCGAGATGATCATATGATTTTTATATTTTAATTTGTTAACGTGGTGTATCACGATTGATTTGCAGATGTTGAACCATCCTTTCATCCCTGAAATAAATCCCACTTGATCATGGTGTATGATCCTTTTAATGTATTACTGTATTTGGTTTGCTAATATTTTGTTGAGAATTTTTGCATCTATGTTCATCAGCAATATTGGCCTGTAATTTTCTTTTTTTTTGTGTTGTCCTTGTCTGGTTTTGGTGTCAGGGTAATACTGGCCTCGTAAAATGAGTTAGGAAGCATCCATCCTCTTCAATTTTTGGAAGAGTTTGAGAAGGATAGGTCTTAAATATTCTTTGAATGTTTGATAGAATTTACCAGAGAAGCCATCTGGTCCTGGACTTTTGTTTTTTGGGAGGTTTTTGATTACTATTTCAATCTACTACTAGTGATTCGTTTGTTCAGATTTTCTATTTCTCCATAATTCAATCTTGCTAGATGGTATGTGTCTAGGAATTTATCCATTTCTTGTAGGTCATCCAATTTGTTGGTGTATAATTGTTCATAGTAGTCTCTTATGATCCTTTGTATTTCTCTGGTATCAGTTGTAATGTCTCCTCTTTCATTTCTGATTTTATTTATTTGAGTCTTCTCTCTTTTTTTATTTAGTTAGTCTGGCTAAAGTTTTGTCAATTTTGTTTTTCTTTCAAATCACAAGCTCTTAGTTTTGTTGATCTTTTCTATCTTTCTAGTCTATTTCATTTATTTCTGCTGTGATCTTTGTTATTTCCCTACTACTAACTTTGGGCTTGGTCTTTTTTTCTTTTACTAGTTCCATGAGGTGTAAAGTTAGGTTGTTTATATGAGATTTTTCTTTTTTCTTAATGTAGGTGTTTATCACTATAATCTTCCCTCCTACTACTGCTTTTGCTGCATCCCGTAAGTTTTGGTGTATCGTGTTTCCATTTTCACTTGTCTCAAGATATTTATTAACTTCCCTTTTGATTTCTTCTTTGAATCATTGGTTGTTCAGGAGTGTGTTCTTTAATCTCCACATACTTGTAAATTTTCCAGTGTTCTTCATGATGTTGATTTCTAGTTGCATACCATGGTGATTGGAAAAGTTGCCTGATATGATTTCAGTCTTTTTAAATTTGTTAAGACTTGTTTTGTGACCTAACATGTGATCTATCTTGGAGAATGTACCATGTGCCCTTGAGAAAAATGTATATTCTGCTGCTGTGATGGAATGTTCTATATATATCTAGTAGATCCATTTGGTCTAATGTGTAGTTTAAGTCCAGTGTTTCCGTATTGATTTTCTGTCTGGGTGATATGTTCATTGTTGAATGTGGAGTACTGAAGTCCTCTACTATTATTGTATTGCTTTCTATAACTCCCTTCAGATCTGTTAATATTTGTTTTGTATATTTAGGTGCTCCTATGTTGTGTACATCTTTTTTTAATTGATGATTAGTATTCCATTGGATGAATACTTCAGTTTGTTTATCCTCTCTCCTGATGATGGACAGTTAGGTTGTTTTCTGTTTGGGGCTCTTATGAAGAAAACTTTTTTGGTCATTTTTGTAGAAGTTTTTTGATTTTTTGTGGATATATATTCTTTTTTTTCTTGGGTAAATATTCCGGGGTGGAAATGCTGGATAGATATGTGGTTGATTTTATTAAAAAACCTGTCAAACAATTCTCCAAAGTTATTGTACCGTTTTACATCCTCACCAACTATTATAAAAGATCTAGTTGTTCTGTATCCTCATCAGCATTTGGTGTTGTCTGTCTTTTTAATTTTAGCCAATCTAGTGGGTGTGTACTGATATCTTATTCTGATTTTAATTTACATTACCATGATGGCTAATGACGCTGAGTTGATTTTTTTTCTCTTCCTCTTTGTCTTTTTGTTCCTTCCTTTCCTTTCCTTTCCTTCCATATCAATTCCTGAAAGAGGAGTGTTAAGATCTCCCACAGTGATTGTGGGTTTGTCTGTTCCTTCCTTTATTTTTTATTTTTATTTATTTATTTATTTTTTCTTTCCCCAAAGCCCCACTAGATAGTTGTATGTCATAGTTGCACATCCTTCTAGTTGCTGTATGTGGGACACGGCCTCAGCATGGCTGGAGAAGCAGTGCGTTGGTCCGCCCCGGAATCCGAACCCAGGCTGCAGTTGCGGAGCGCGAGCACTTAACCGCTAAGCCACGGGGCTGGCCCTGTCTGTTCCTTCCTTTAATTCTGTTAATTCTTGCTTCATGTATTTTGAAACTCCATTATTATGCATATCATATGCATATTATTTGAAACTCCATTATTATTATGAAACTCCAATATGCATTTATGCATTTATCTTAGGATTGTTGTAACTTCTTGATGAATTGATTCTTTTAGCATTAGCCTAGAACTGTTTATCTTCGCACTTTGCCTAAGTCCTTCACTCTCTCTATATCGGTCAACATAGGTTCAGCATCCAGGTTTGTATATATATTTATATATGTATAGTGTGTGTCTAAACAGTGTTATTTATGTGTATATATATATATATATATATAAAATGAGTGTGTGTGTGTATCTAAACAGTGCTTTAGATCCATGGATTTACTCTATTATTGATCAGATGCACACTATACATATATATATACACACACATATACACACGATACATATATATATACATATAGACACTACACATATATATACATATATATACACACTGTTATATCAGTATATAGTGATATATATCAGTCAACATAGGCTCAGCTCCTAGATTTGTGTCCACCACATTACAAGGATCACCACCTTTTAAATCTAGAATAGTTAAGTCTTCTCTGCCTAGCAGTCTACCTCTTCATTCTGCCAATTCCACATTTTAAGGTCTGTTACCTGCAGCCACCATTTCAAGTACCAAATCTGGATAATTTAGGATATGTTTAGCTGTAAGTAACCAAAAACCAGTGCCTTAAACAGATAGGATGGATTTTTTCTTATATGGGAAACCTGGAGACAGAAAGTCACTAACTTGGGTTCAAGTGATTCACGACACCATTCAGGCCTGTCTCTGGCCTTCTCCACCACCCCCTTATGTTGTCCTTTCATTTTATTGCTTGTGTCCTCATGGTGACAAGATGAGCTATTGAAGCTTCAGGCATGGTGACCTGACTGTAGAGGGAAGGGAGGAGGAAAATGGAAAGTGGCCGTTTGTCTGTGTTTTTGTCAGGAAAGCAAAAGCTATCTCAGAAGCCCTTTGCCAATGTCTGCTTAAGTTTCATTCCCCACCACTGGGTTCCATGGTCACCTCTACCTGGAGAGTAGGCTGGGGAAGTGAATGTCCTGCTTCTTCTGGCTCTGTGGGGAAGGGGTATGGAAGGAGGATGTGGGAATGGGTGTGGGGTCAGCCTAGCACCAGTGCTGCCGCAGTGGAGATGCTGCTTCTTTTCTCCACTCAGAGATTTGCCATCCACATCATGTGCCTGTCAGGCCTCAGGATCTCAGGCTAAAGGGAAGTGAGACATAGCCCCTTATTGTAACAGTGCTTTATATCCATAGATTTACTCTATTATTGATCAGGGTGGGGATGGATCCAAAACTGTCCATATTTGGTAACTACTAAGCAGTAGAGGCTACCTATAGCGTTGCATAGAAATAAAGCATTTTTTAATGCTGGTGATTTTGACTGATGCCTCCTCTTCCTTGTGTCCGTCATGAGAACTCAGAGGGGAGCTGATAATTTGATAGTGGCCTCATCTCTTGCTGAGGAGAAGAACCAGGTTCTTCTGTTCCTGTGTCATTGTGTAATTTATATTGCAGACTGACGGGGTAGGAGAATGCCAGTTGGATTAGTTTGGGTCAGTTGCCCAGACCAGCCCATGCCTTTCTGTCCGTCCTCATCCAGTCTTCACTTAGACATCTCAAAGGAACCTCCAAATTGTCCACCTCTGCTCCTCTTCCTGTGTTCCCTGACACAGCAAATAGTGGTCCACCTGTCAAGCTGTTGAAGTCACAAACTTCAGAGATATCTGTTTCTCCACTGGCAATTAACCACCAAGCCCTGTCGTTTCTTCCTTCTAAATATGTTTTGTGCCTACCTCCTTCTTTAAACTTCCACTGCCAACATCCTAGCATTGCATATCAAGTCACTGAAGCTGTTTTTGGTTTCATAAATAGAATACCCAACCAAAAGCGGCTTGATCTATAAGAGGCTTTTTGTTTGTTTCTCTGTAAATCTCACATAGTAACAAGTAAGAGGACAGTTCCAGGGCCAATTTAGTGAGTTACAAATGTTGTCGAGACTCAGGTGCTTTCAAACTTCCCACTCCACTACCCTTAACGTATCAGCGCTGTTACCCTCTTGGGATCACAAGGTGGCTGCAACAGTCCTCAGCATCACTTACAGACACAACCACATCAAGCAAAGAGGAGGGGCATGTCCTGCTGTGTGTCACTTTTTATGAGCAAGGAAAACCTTCCTAAGACGTCCCTCTGCAGCCTTACTCTCAGGCCCAGTGGTCATGATTAGGTCACTTGTCCATGGTCTAGCTAAAGAAGGCTGGAAAAGCAAGTTTCTGGCATGTTCGCCTGGTATAGTGGAAGGCAGGTTCTGCTGGCCAGGAGGAAGGTTGGGATGGGGGTCTAGAGGGGGGGAATGTTACTTTGGGGAGGCATTCAATAGGGTCTGCTGCATTCACACTCATCTCTCACCTGGACTATGGCCTGAGCCTCCTACTCTTCCTCCCTGTGAGACTAGAGTCTTCCAACCCTTCCGTCCATTCTCTCTACGTTCCTGCTGCCAGAGGGGTCTTTCCAAAATATGTAGTCATCTGGTTAGTTTATTTGCTTGCTTGTTTATTGTTAATATCACTGATAATATGTAAACTGCATGAGGGAAAAGACCTTTTCTGTTTGTCCCCTAGAACAGGGCCTCTTACATGACAGGTACTCATTGCCTGGCCAAATGAACGAAATGCAAACTTGATTCTGTCAGTTCCCTCTTAAAACCTTAAAGTGGTTTCCCTTTGCCCCTCAGACGAAGTCACATCTTCTGGAAATTGTTTATAAGCCCCTTTGTGAGATGACCTGTGCCTACATTTCCGCCTCTCTCCACTCCTCCCTACTCCTCTGCTCTTCTCCAGCTTTCTGGAACTTTCTTCAATTTTTCAAATATACCACGTGTTGTCTTCCCTCTACATGCTTCCCTCTGTCCGCCTAGAGTTGTTTTAGCTTCTCACTTTGCCTGACTAAGTCCATCTCTAGAAGTGAATTTCAGTTTAAATGTCACCTTTTCTGGGAAATCTTCCAGACATTTCTCTCACTAGACATTGTTGGAAGCCCCTGAGTACCTCCCATAGCACCCCGGACTTTTCCATCTGAGAAGTCGTCACATGCTATTGTGACAGCTTAATTCTTTCTCTACCACCATGATTTTTTTTTTTAAATCAGCTTTATTGAGATATAATTCACATTCCATACATTCACCTATTTAAAGTTTACAATTTAATTGTTTCTAATATATTCATAGAGTTGTACAACGATCACCACAATCATTTTTAGAATATTTCCATCACTCCCCTTCCCCCCAACAAAATACCCATACCTGTTAGCAGTTACTCCCCATTTCCTCCCAATCCCCCCAACCCTAGGCAATGACTCATCTACTTTCTGTTGCTATGGATGGGCTGATTCTGGATATTTCACAGAATGAAACTTAAACCCTATGGTCAGAGATTGTCTTGGTCGGTCACCACTGTATGCCCAGTGCTCAGCAAAGGGCCTGGTGTATGGTTAGCACTCAAGAAATATTTGCTGAATAACTGACTGATTGAATAATTGAAAATGTAGACACCCCCAAAACCAGTCACTCTCTTTTCTGTGTATCTACTACATTTTTTACATGTATTTATTGCTGTTTTTATCCCCCTGCAGTGACGTTTTTTATGTACTTGTTTATCTTCCTAGATCAGGAGTTTCTTGAGGACAAGAGCCATGCCTGATTCATCTCTGTATGTCTTTGTTGAGTGCAGTACTTGGCATGCAATGCATTCGACAAATATTTGCCAAATGGGTAAATGAATGAATGGATTGGCTATGACCACTCGTTCCCATATCATCAGTCAAGATCTTCCCCTGGGACAGGTGGGCTCAGTTCATTTGTTTGTTCATTCTGCCAGTGTTTTTTAACAAATTAGGCCATTATTTTATACTTCCCATCAGCATTCCGTGACTATCCAAACTGATAATCCATCCATGATAATCACCTCTTTCTGGGCAGAGGCTGTGTCTTGGTAATCCCGGTATCCTCTCAAGGGCCTGCACAGTGCTTCACACAGACCTAGGGGTTCATCAAATGCTTTGTGATTTAAAGTCCATGTCTCGGAGGCTTTGAGGCCCTGGAAGTCAGGGACAGGGCCAGAATGCCAGATGGGGTTGTGAGGTTTAGCTTCATCACCCTGAGGTACCTTGTAGGAATTGGTGGCTTCTGAGCCTCTGCTACCTGGCTGACACCACCAGGGGTGGTCCGTCCCTCAGAGTGAGGCAGTCATGACACAGGAGAACACTCATCCTGGTAGGGCACCTGTGTCTGTGTGATGGTGGGCATGTCCCGATGTATTGGGATACCAGACTTGAGCTGCACCAAACCCTTTTCCAGAAGGTTGCCTCTGTGGTAAAAATGGAACCAGTTGGGCCTGTTCCTACAAGCTGGCTCTCTGCTGGTTTCCAGTTACAGAGCCAGTGCCTCCAGGCCTATCAGTGTTGTGCATTAGCCAAGCTTTATGGCCTGGTCCTGGTGCTGTGGGTCCAACTGCCCATGAGGCTGTTGAAGAGCGCCTCCTGCAGTGTGGCCTGACGATGCAGGGGCCTCTTCCCTGCGTCCTGTGTGTGGGGTTCCTCTCTGAGCGGCCAGTCCAGTTCTATCCACACTGTTTTGCCTACAGTGCCCCTGCTCCTGGTTTCCCTGGGAAATGATCTGCCATTGCCTGGTCAACCTGTGCCCTGCCCTGCACATAACCACAGAGGCCCATTGCTGGGCCCTGATGGCTTCACGGGCCTCTGCTCCCCTGGGCTTTGGCCTCTCCTGGAGAATCCTAGAAAGTTCTTGTCGACCAACTTTTGCCTGTGGTAGGCTGTATAATGACCACCTAAAAGTGTTCACATCCTAACCCTGGAAACTGTGAATATGTTACCTTATACGGCAAAAGGGACTTTGCAGATGTGAGTAAGATATTCTCCTGGATTATCTGAGTGGGCTCAGTGTAATCACAAGGGTCCTTATAGGAGGGATGCATTTGCTCAGAGACAAGAGAAGATGCTTCAAAGCCACAGCTGACTTTGAAGGTGCAGGAAGGGGCCATGAGTAGCATCTAGAAGCTGGAAAAGGCAAGGATTCTCTCTTGGAGGCTTCAAAGGGAACCATCCCTGCCAACGCCTTGATTTCAGCCCCATAAGACTCATTTCAAACCTCTGACCTCCAGAACTGTAGGAGAATAAATTTGTGTTGCTTTAAGCCACTATGTTTGTGGTAGTTTGTTACAGCAGAAGTAGGGGACTAATATATTGCCCTTACCTTGGTGTTGCAGCTGGCCCTGGCACAAAGGGTTTGTGTCTGGCCAAATGGGAGCATTCATTTTCTGAACCCAAAGTGAGGCCATATTAGTCAGCCTGGGCTGTCATAACAAAGTACACAGACTGGGTGGCTTGAAGAACAGAAATTTATTTTCCTACAGTTCTGGAGGCTGGAAGACCCAGGTCAAGGTGCCAGCAGAGTAGGTTTCTGGTGATGGCTCTCTTCCTGACTTGCAGGTGGCTACCTTCTCGCTGTGTCCTCATACGGCCTTTTCTCTGTGGGTGCACAGAGGGAGAGAGCACACTCTGCTGTCTTTTCCTCTTCTTATAAACACACCAGTCCTGTCAGATTAGGGCCCTACCCTTGTGATCTTGTTTAACTTTAATTACCTCCTTAAAGGCCCTGTCTCCAAATACAGTTACTTTGGGGGTTAGGGCTTCAACATGTGATTTTGTGGGGGACACGGTTCAGTCTGTAACACAGACCTTCTGCAGTTATCTCTGTGCAGAAGGGACAAATGTTCCTCAGACCATATACATCCTGGGAGCTCAGTGCTCTCAGTGTGTGGTCTGGGTGTCAGCATGACAGTGTCTTCAGGCCGATCCCCATGTGAGCTTACCTTGTGCTTCTGTCATCCAGAGCTTCACAGACTAATTTGGGGCATTTGAGGGTTTGTCACTGAGCTCATTTGGTCAGTCCTTCAGTGATGGCACGTGTGACCCCATGGGCCAGTCATCAGAAGTGTATACTAAGAGCATTGGGAGTTAGACTATGGAGTTCTTGGGTGAAGTTTTGTTTGGTCAAGGCATTTCTCGTCATGCTGGATAAGGTAGCAACAATCTGGTAGTAGGCCTCTCTCTCTGTCTCTCTCTCTTTTTTTTTTTCCACTGCCTGCCTTAGTAAGGGCAGCAGTTTGTCTGATCCCTAGCCAGGATTTCATCTTTCTAGGAGTTAAAACCATTTTATAGCTCCCTATCCCAGACTTCTCTGATCCAGCCTGATGCTATACTGTTCAAAGGACATTTCCAACACCATTCCAGGGGCACCTCATTACGGGACCCAGTCCTAGCGACCTCCCTCCTAGTGTCTAATTCATGAAAAAGTTACTTCTGACCAAGTCCACTCCACTGTGCTTGGATGTGGACTGTTAGTGGTTCAGGTTACCTGGAAAAAATGAAAGCCTCATCACAGGAGAGTCAGACACTGTGGAAGTGGATTCTAGACACCAAAGCCGGGGTCAGCCAGGACTCCCAGACTGACAGTGGGCAGAACGCTCTAAAGCAACAGGATCTGCTGAGTTGATATCCCGTGATGGAAGCCACAGGCCTGGGGGCTGCAGAAACCTCCTCCCCTGAGAAGGCCTCTTATCTGACAACTTTCTGGAAATCCAGCGCTGGCAGCAGGCAGACAATTCCTGACCGAGATCCAGCCACCTCCCGCTCTCACCCCCGAGGTTCCCAAAGGGCAGAGTGCAGACAGGGCTTCCCCTGTTGGAACCATGGGCATATTTCCTGGTGGAGGAGTCCACCCTTAGATGTCGTGGCCCTGCAATAATGTCACACTGGCGGGTGAGACCACAGCAGCCCAGAGGTGTTAGAGGCAGATCCTTAAATATACTTCTTGGAACAGAATTTAGATCTGCAAGCAAGAAGTATCGGTCTTCACATTCACCATTTGAGACTGATCTATACGGAAAGGGACTCGATTCTGCCAGCCTGGGGAGCCCAGTGTAAGCAGTGAGTTTTTATCCTGCTCTGGTGGGTGTCTGGTTTTATACTCAGCTACGAAGGGACATAGCTTCAGGCACTGAGAAAACAGCTGTGTGTTTGGGTTTATTTGTCCAAGTAGCCAGGGACAGTTTGGGGACAAACAATGCCTTATTTGGAATTGTTTATTCTTTCTATACCTGTCCCCCACAAGGTGATGTCCGATAACCTTTCCCAGCTTGGGAAGACCTGAATCAGCTTACGTATAGCCTAGGGGAACTTGTCTATAGGCTGGGGAAAGCTTCCATCACCTTCAGAACCCTAAGAAAAACTAGCGAAGACTCAGGCCTGATTGGGTCCTTCTCCCTTGGCTAGTTGCTCGCCTTGGTAGCACCTCACATTTCTGCTTCTGGGAATATAATGTTGGATTTCTCAGAGTTGTCCCTATGGCTGGCCTCTTGGACTGCTGTGATTTGAAGTTCCTGAGTGTTTCCGGCAGGTAGATAGGTTGTGTCAAACCTGTCATTGGCCACTGGATGTTGATGGGGCATTGGACGGATGGAAGAGCCCCTGAAAGGTTCTCTCTCCTTCATTGCTCTCTTGGACCATGCAAGGTCCAGCTTTGAGAAGACTGGTTGAGTGGGGCTCCCATAGGAAATCAGACATCTAAACAAATGGGCTGCAAATGTGATGGTGACTGCCTTGAAGCCACCGTCATCTGGCAGAGCATCCTGTTTTTCTTCACAGGGAACACTGGGCTCCCCCTAGGGGAGGCAGAGAGACTAATGCATTCCCATCACAGCTTTAGGTTTGGAAAGAATGTGTATCTGCTGGGCGGGAACATGGGTCCAGGTACCTGGTTGGTCTTTCGGTCACACTCAGAATATTCTCTGGCTGGTCTGAAACATGTGTCTGAGAACAGGATGTGGGAGTGGGGATGGCATTGGACAGGGGACCTGTGCATGTGAGGCAATGCTGATGGCAGAATCCCAAATGTGAGGTGTGTGTCTGTTGTGGGTGAATTGTGTCCCCCTAAAAAGATTTGTTGGTGTCCTGACTCCCCAGTACCTCAGAATGTGATCTTATTTGGAGATAGGGTCTTTACAGAGGTAATCAAGTTAAAATCAGGTCATCCAGGTGGGCCCTAACCCAATATGACTGGTGTCCTTATAAAAAGGGGAAATTTGGAGACAGACACACACACAAGGAACACCATCTGAAGATGAAGGCAGACCAACATTGCTAGTACACCACCGGAAGCTAGGGGAGAGGCAAGGAACAGCCTTGCCTACCCCCCCAGCCCTCAGAAGGAACCAACCTTCCCTGTTGATTCTTAGAAGGAATCAGCACCTTGATCTCAGAATTCTAGCCTCCAGAACAATAAACTTCTGTTGTTTAATCTACCCTGTTTGTGATGCTCTGTTACGGCAGCCCTAGCGAAAGGATACAGGTACTTACAGGCAGTGGCGAGCTTGTGAGAATCCAACTAGGAGGATGTCAAGGATCAGAAGGCAGTATGGGCCAAGGGTAATAGTAGGGTCTGCTCAATAGATGGTGCCTAATGTTTCTGGCGTTGGAAATGCCAGCCTCACAATGCAGGCCCATGACATCATCATCATCATCATTGTCAACATCATCACTGTCTTCCTCCTCCTCCTCCTCCTCATCACAGCTAATGTTAATTGAGTATCTACTATGTGCCTGACATATATACTTTACATGTCTTGTGTCATTGAGTCCTTACAACCTACAAGGTCGATGTTAGTATTATTCTCATTTTACAAATGAAGAAATTGAGGCACAGAGAAGGAAGTAACTTGCCCAAGAGCATACGGCCGATAGGTGGAGAGGCCTGAATGCAGCCACTCTCAGCCCCACTCACCATGCTCCGGTCCACACACGTTCCCTCGCTTCCTTCAGTGTCGGCCTCACCCTCTGAGGATCTTTGCGTTGGCTGCTCCCTGCCCAGGTGGCTTTCCCACTAGATTTCTGCATGACCTGCTCCTTTCTGTTTCTATTTGAGTCTCAGCCCTGATGCTTCGTCTTCAAGGAGAGCCTTTCACCATCCCAGTCATCTCAGCACACTGCATGTTTTATTTTCTTTTACAGCCCTTGCCAGGATCTGAAACTTCCTTCTGCTTACTTGTGAGTCATCTGTCTTAACCCACTAGAATGTAAGTTTTATGAGAACAGAGACCTTGTCTGCCGTAACAAATCAATCCTCTGTCCCAGAAACTAGGTCCATTCCTAAAGCAGAAAAAGTGTTCAATGGCTCGGTTCACTTAATTATTCAAGTAATTTGGGCCCTCCCCATCTAATTGGAGCTTGGGCTCCATCTTGCATATGCAACAGATTTGTGAAGATCTTCTGCTAAACAAAAGGCAGCTACTCTTTGTCCTTCTAACCCTTCTGCAGTACCTTGGAACTGGAGGAAGCTTTAACACTGGGCCTCCCACTATCCGCCCCCCCCCCCCAATAGGTCTGTAAGTGGAAGGGAGTGGCAGGGGGAAATTGCCTTCCCTGTTGAAGGATTGTTGCCACCATCCCCAGGAGGCAGATAGCCTGGAGCCTGTGACCGTGGCCTTGGGTCAGTCAAGCAATGCAGTGCAGGCCAGGCTCAGTTGGTGAGGCTGCTCTAGCCAGAGTCTGCCATGGTCCGCACTGGGAGGTGGGTGTCCTCTACCTTCCCTTATAGGGAGATTGAGGATGGTGCTACCTGTCTACCCCCAGCTGGAGACCACAGGGCTGCCATGGGGCTACACTGCAGGCCCCAGTGCCTGGGGAAGGGCAGCCGTGCACAGCCCTGGCCCAGTCTCCCCTTCCCCCAAGTTGTTGAGGCAGCCAAGTCTGTGTGGAGAGCCTGTCCTGTAAGTTGATGAGCGCTAACAGGTTGCCACCTGGGACACCCCATGTAGTTTCTGGGGCCCTGCTGAGGCCAACCCCACTATCTGTGTGCAGGGCCAGCTCACACCACTCAAGATCTACTCAGTGCTGTCTCGGTTCATTCATTTATTCTATCATTCAACAGACAGTTACTGAGCACCACTGTGTGGGGGAGACAGATGGCGGATCAGTAGCTACAGGAGCGGTTATTAGAGACAATATTTCACTGGGACATGTGTCATAGAGTGACGTACCATCTGGCAGAGATGCTTGACGTTCGGTGCCCTCAGCCCCAGACTCACCACATCCCACCTGCAGGGCTGGGGTATAGTCCCCGAGGGGGCTTCTTCCTCTGTCCACCCTCCTTTGACAAATGGGAGAAAGAATTGCCCTCACCAAGATTTCCCCAGAGGGAGCCTCCCAGTGTTGCTGCATGTGCCAAAAGCATTTGGGCTGTTCTGGCAGGAACCTCAGACGTGAGGGGGGACTGTGGTGTGGGGCACTTCTGAGCACACTTCCCTAGCTGCTCCTCCCCTGTCTGGGGGGATATCCGACAGGATTGCAGAGGAGAGAGTAAGCTCTCCTCTCCCTTTCCAAGAAGAGCTCAGTAGGAAACCTGACTTTGGCTGTGAATCTTAAAGAATAAATAGGTGTCCTTTGCAGAAGACAAAGGGAAGAGGGTATTCTGAGTAGCAAAAGAAGCCGTAGTCTTGAAAGAGAAGGTCTGCTCCTAATTCAGCAAAATGCTGGTGTCCAGTGTGTAGGTGGGGGTGGGGGGTGGGGGATGCCACAATGTGTGAAGAAGATGGGTGTGGCCCAGTTTGGGAAGAGCCTGGCACACCAAAGAAGGGCTCTGACTCTGACCCATGGCAGTGGGCTCTGGCCTGGCATTGAACAGCGGCCCAATAAATGCTTGCTGACTTAATGTGAGTGTATGGGAGCCAGTGAGAAATTAGGTGCTGAAGCGAAGCGTGGTTAGATGTGCTGTTTTAGGCCCGCAACTCTGGATGGTGGAAGTACAGTCACCAAGAAGGTGAAAGGGTCAAGGGTGAATTTTCGAAGTTGAGCCATAGATGATGACATTCAAACCTTTGGAATGTGTTCAGGTAGAAAGAGCAGAATGACGAAATGTTTTGTGGTGTTTTTTTTTTTTTTTATAGGATGTGTGAACAGTCCTGGTTCACTGCTCCAGAGTTAGAAAAAAAAAAAATGTCCCAACTTGTTTTTCCATTGAGAGAACCTCATTTTCCATTCGAGTGACACGCCCGAGAGAGGGTAATGAGTGAGAGAGGCAGGGCGCAGGCAGGGAGATGGGTCTGCCAGCAGTTCCTTTACGCGCTGTTTTTATCAGGCATATTGTCGTGAACCAATTTTCGTGTTGAAATGGCTTTTCTCCCCCTAGACAAATTGCTTTTTATGTTGTTGAATGGGATGGCAGGCACCCTCTTTGAAGATTCGCTAACTCGGTTCTCTGCCTGTGCTGATGTACGCACCTTGTAAGCCCATCTAAGGGCAGCATCTGGGACTGGTTTGCTCCTCACGGCTCAACTGATTAATATGAGTTGAGAAAAGAGTTTCCAAAGGAATCGGGCATAAGAACAGATGTCTCGAGTTTTGTGAAAGAAGATTTCCACTCTGAGACTTCGGATGGTCTTAGAAAAATGGATCCCAGAATAGAGAGAGCAGTTGTAGTCAAGTCTTCAGTTCATTCATTGCTTTGGTTTTCTTTTTAAAAATAACATTTGGCTGGGCCAGCCTGGTCGCGTAGTGGTTAAGTTCACGTGCTCCACTTCAATGGCCCAGGGTTTGCAGGTTCGGATCCCAGACGTGGACCTACACACCACTCATCAAGTCATGCTGTAGTGGTGTCCCACATACAAAAAATAGAGGAAGATTGGCACAGATGTTAGCTCAGTGACAATCTTCCTCACGAAACAAAACAAAACAAAACAAAAAAACATTTGGTTCTTATCAAAATTAGATCCACGGACACATTTGTAAATTAAGAAAAGTATAGCGACCACCACCTACTGCCTGCAATCATCTGGAATATCACCATTCTCTGATAATTCACCTTAACATTTGGTTGTATTTCCTTCCTTTTTTGTTTTCTTAGGCCCATGTTTTTACAGTCAAAATCATATTGCTTATATAATTTTTTATCCTGATTTTTTTTTTTTGAGGAAGATTGGCCCTGTGCTAACATCTGGCGCTAATCTTCCTCTTTTTCTTTTTTCTTCCCAAAGCCCCAGTACATAGTTGTGTATCATAGTTGTGTATCATAGTTGTAGAGTTGTAGTTCTTCTATGTGGGATGACGCCTCAGCATGGCCCGATGAGCAATGAGTAGGTCCGTGCCCAGGATCCTAATTGGCAAACCCCGGGCTGCCGAAGCAGAACGCTCTAACTTAACTGCTATACCAGCAGGCTGGCCCCTTTATCCTGATTTTTAAAGAAAATAGATTTTCTCATGTCATTGAGTAGATGTGATTTTTGATTGTGGGTTGTATTCCACCATAGGGATGCAGTTAAATTGACATCACAGAGTCTTTTTTGTTTTTACTATTTTATTTTAAATAATTTCAAATATAGAGGAAAGTTTCAAAAATAGTACAATGAACTCCTATACATCCCTCACTCAGATTCTCTGATTGTTGACATTTCGCCACATTTGCTTTATTGTTCTCTCTCCCTCCCAAATATATCTATATGTCTATATCTATCTATCTATCAGACAGAAAAGTAGTATTGTACAATACACCACCTAATCCATAGTCTCCCTTCAAATTTCTCCGGTTATCCCAGTACTGATCCTTATAGCTAAACCATCTGATCCAGGGTCGTATTTAGCATTTATCTGTGATAAATGCTCCAGTTTCCTGCAGTGTCGAAAGGTTTCTTAGGTTTTGTGTTCTACTTTCACCGCCTGGACACTTTTGCATTTGTAGGCCACGTATTTTGTAACATGTCCCTCAGGGTGGGTTTGTCTGATGTTTCCTTGTGGTTAGATTTAACTTATGCAGCTTTGGCAGAAATGTCACAGAAGTGATGATAATGTGTCCTTCTCATGGCATCCGATCAGATGACACATAATGATGATTTGTCTCATTACTGGTGATATTAACTTTGATCACTGAGTTAAGATAGTCTGCCAGCCTTCTCCCTGTAAAGTGACTCTTTCTCCTTTATAATTAATAAGTATTTTGTGGGGAAATACTTTGAAACTATATAAATATCTGAGCCTCATCAAACTTTTGCCCACTGCTTTTAGTATCCATGAGTGATTCTTGCCTGAATCAGTTATTACTATGGTGGTTATCAAATGATGCTTTTTCTAAGCCCATCATTCCTACATTTATTGGCATTATGCTGGAAGCAAGGGCCTTTTCTTGTCCACTTTCATTCATTCATTCATTCATTCATTCATTTACATCAGTATTGACTCATCAATTCCCATTTTATTTAATAGATCATAATCTCTTCCTGTCAGTGTTTATTTTGATGTTAGGAGTAGCCCCTTCAGGCTGGTTTCTGGATCTTTTTGGTATAATCTCATCATTCAAAATGATGATCACACAACACATAATGTTTAGAAATTTATTTCTCCACTCAACACTAAATAGTGAACATTTTCTGTGTCATTAAGACTCTCCACCATTATTTCTAGTAATTGTACAGCGTCCATCAAATGAACTTCAGGTTTCCTGATGGCCAAGATGGTCTGGGAGAGACCCCTCTCACATGCTAAGGCCCTCATTTCATTAGCTAGGGACACAGGATGTTATCAGAAACAGCACACAAAGCAGGAGCAAGTCCAACATAGTTAGGTATGTTTTTTCCCTGGCCCCCAGCTGGTAACTGGCTGTGCAGCTGCTAGAGAGAGGCATTGTCTACACAGGATTCAAGAATATTCCTTGTGAGGATTCCTTTCGTATAAAAAATTGTCAGTAACCTTTATATCAATCAACTAGAGATGGAATATTATATAGTAGTTAGAACAAACTAGAGTTATATGGATCACTATGTATATGTGTGTATCCATTATATTACATATACAGGCCCACTACACATACACACACATACATGAATGAATATGTATTCAGAATAAAGATGAAAAAGTCCAAGGAAGCAATGAGTACTGAAATCATGATAGTAGTTACAATTGAGATGGAAGGAGAGGAATAAAATAGGGAAGTGATCTATAAGGAGCTTCAAACTATTGTATGTACATTATACTTCCATAAAGCCACTTTAAAAAAAGATTGTAAGTAAATATGGTATAATGTATAGACTTGGTAAGGCTGGGTTAGGTAAAACACATGTTTATTACATTAGGCCCTTTTCTAGACTCTTATATTTGAAATATTTCATGATAAGAAGTAAAGATTTTTAAAAACATGAATGGGAATGATCAACACCAAATTCAAGATACTGATTGTATCTGGAGAGTGAGAGAAATGGGATCAGGGGGATACAGGGAGCTTCACTTGTATTTGTGATGTCTAATTTCTTTTCTTTTTTCTAAAAAATTAAACCAAAATGGCAAAATGTTAAGATTTGATGTAGTTTGGTTGTGGGTTTACAGGGGTTCACTTATATCATTCTCTAGGCTTTTTTGCATTTACAAAAAAGATATGCTATAGAAGTGAGAGAATAACTAAGGTTCAAAGTCTCTGGACGGGAAGGAAGTAATGGAATTCATAGCATGCATGGTATATTTAGCTCTGGAAAGCAGAGCCTGAGGCAAGGCTTAAGTGCTAATGTCTTTGGGGAGGTGCGAACCCAGGGCAGCAAGAATGAGGGAAAAGAGAAGTGAGAGAGGAAAGGATGGAAATCAAACACCAAGTGAGGCGTTGCTAGGTTGGCTAATATTTTATGAAGCCTCGGCTATGCAGGATGTCTCCAGATAAGTTGTAGAGAAGACCTGGGGGCAAACCATTGGAGAGAGGCATGGAGAGGATATTTCCTAGCTCTCTTCTTTCTTCTTTTTCTGATGGGTTAACAATGAATTTTTAGGAAGTTGATACCCTTGTGCTTCTGGAGTGTGACATCTAGCCCTTCTGGCCGCCACTGGGGAAGTCAGATTGCATACACAGCCTGGTGCTTCATCCAAGTTTAGAAACAATGAGGGAGCTAGAGACCCTGGCAATGGCCTTAGGCCTTGGAGTCATGTGGCCCTAAAGGAGCCTGATTTGAGTCCCTGTGCTGGCAACAGCTACAGCAAAGCAAGTGGCCAAGGGTATGGGAGATGGACAAGGTTGAGAGAATCTGTGGAGTCTCATTAAATGAGTCTGATACAAATGGAATGGGATCCCTCTTTTGTCTAAAAGGAGAAAGGAAATGAGAATGAATTTTGCAGTAGGTACGTTTGCAGGGGAGAAGGGGTGAAAAATTAAACCATTCTGGACTGATAACCTCTTTCTTTTCTGAAGAGCCATTGGAGGATTACATTATTCCCTGAAAGTTTGGAGATGGACTTGGGAAGTGGAGTTGGGAGTTGGTGGACAATCACGAAGATCTTGATTAGCGACCATGGGGAAGGATTGTGTCTTGCTGCAGAAATGGAGAGGCTGCTGGGGATGCAGAGATCAGGCCTAGCAGGAATCTGGTAAGGGAACGGGAAGGAGAGTGGTTGAATTGAATTGGGCTCCGGGTGATTTGTCTGGTTGGGTTGAATAGGAAAGGAACACTGTGGGGGAGGACAGTCTGCAGAAGTGCTGAGGAGTTAAGGTCTGGGAAGATTAAGAGCAGCCGGTGGGAGTAACTGTTGGAAAAATAGGAGGTCATGCGTGATATGAGAGCGAAATTTTAAAGCTTAAGATTTCAGAGTTGGAGCAATGTTGGGTCAGGACAAGGACCAGCATGTGGCCACGTGTGGGGTTTCTTGAATGGAGTGGAGGTAAAAGCTGTTAGACGTACAGTGGTTAAGGATGTTGAAGTCACTTAGTAGCAGGAGTCTGGGAATGGAGCAAGACTGTTGTTCTGATACACGGTCAAAGTTTAAAAGCATGCAGAGGAACGATAAGTAAATTTAGCTCAGCTCTGCACTGGAGGACCGATGAAGATGATTAGGGACTGTTTTAGTGCTGAGTCACCAAGGGATGCCAATTAGCAAATGGGGTCAGCCATTTTATCGTTGACACTAAACTGAATCATCACCATATAATCTTGAATCCCAATCACCGTCTATCTTAAGGATCTTATGCGTTTTCCCACTGAAAAATCAGTTTCCTCCCATGACCTCCCTTCCCAGCTTTCCTAAGCTGTGGGAATTATAGCACTTATCACCTAGTGCTATAATGTCCTGTTTGCATTTCTGTCTTTCTCCCCACCTGCCCCATCATGAGTGCTCGAAGGGCGGGGCCAGATCTCATCCAGCATCATGTCCTCACCCTAGCCAGGTCTCTGATGACCCATGGGTGCTCAGCGCACTGGAAGGTGTGGTGCAGGAAGGAAGAGGGCTGTGGCAGTGTCATGGTTGAGACAAGCTCTTTGATTAAGTCATTTCCTGGGTTTTGCACTTTCAAATATAATCTCTCTCTCTCTCCCCCAAATTGCTTAAGAGATACATATTCTTTGTAGAATATTTGGGAAATAATAACAATCACCCATAACCTTACCCTTCAGCAATAAACACTATTGATGATTTAGTGTAAATCTTTACAGTCAGAGATTTTATTTATTTATTTGAATAGATCGTGCATTAATGGTACAAACTTCAAAAGGCAGAGAAGTGTAGATAGTGAGAGTGTCCTCTATTCCAGTGCCTCCACCCCACCTAGTTCCCGTCCTCAGGGGAACCAGGATTACGTGCTCCCTGTGTATTCATCCAGACATACTCTGTACATTTACAAGCAAGTTTATATAGTCTTTTTCTTCTTCTTTTTATGCAAATGGAGGCATTTGGTGCCCACCTTTCTGCATCTTGCTTTTTTCATTTAACATACATCTTGCAGGTCATTCCACATCAGGATATAAAGAACATTCTTATTCTTTTTACAGCTGCATACTCTTCCGTTGTGTGGGTATACTATAATTTATTTACAGTTTTCTGTTATGGGTATTTGAGTTGACTCTGATCTTTTAAATTTTTAAAGTTTTTTTATGGAAAATTCAAGTGTAACGAACACTCATGGGCCCAGCACCCAGCTTTCCCTTGTGACTAAGCTTGTTTCACCTACACTCCATCTGCCAACCCTCTTCCTCCCTATGTTATTTTAAAGCAAATCCCAGACTTTATATCATTTCACCTGTAATTATTTTAGTATACATCCAAAACAAATGATTTAAAAAAATACCAATATTACACTTAACAATAATTCTTTAATATCATTAATTCTGATCTTTTAAAATATATATATAAACAATGCTGTACCCAGTAGCCTGGTTCATACTTCATTCCACATGTGTGTGAATATACCAGGAGGATACATTTCTAGAGGCGGAATCATTGAGTTAAAATGTGCATTTGTAATAGAATGGAGACTGCCAAATTGCACTTCAAAGATTATACTAATTTACACTTCTACCACTGCAATCTGAGAGGGACTGGTTCCTCTCAGCCTTATCCACACAGTGCGTTATCTAACTTCTTGATCTTTACCTGCCTCCTAGGTGAAATATCTTATACAGATGTCATTTTAATTTGCATTTCTCTTATAGTGAGTTAGGTTGAACATTGTTTCATATTTTAAGAGCCATTTGTAATTCCTTTCCTGGAAACCATCTGCTCATATTATTTGAACATTTTTCTTTTGGTTTGTTGACCTCTTTCTTATTGATATAAAGGAGATTTTTACATATGAGGGAAATTAGCTCCCCATTTGTAATATAAGTTGCAAATGTTTTTACTTTGTTTCTGATTTTTGACTTAGCTTGCCATGATTTTTGCCGTGAGAAAGTTTTAAATTTTTGCTTAGAATTTATCAGTCTTTTATTTTATGGCTTTTGTTGTTTGTTCTCTACTAAGTACAACGTTATACATCCTGAGATTATAAAAAAAAATTTCCTGGTGGTTTTTTTTGTATTACAATTATGACTTTATTTTATATATTTAATATTTAATTCTTCTAGAATTTATTTTGGTATAAAGTGTGGAGCATAGTTTCATTCTTAATTTTTTCCAGATATCTACTTAGTTGTCCTGACATCATATATTGAACTCATCTTTTCCCATTATTTGAAATGTCACTCTTGTCATATACGAAATTTCTATATGTATCCAGACCAATTTCTGATCTTTCTACTGTTTTCAGCTGAATGGCTTATTTTCATTTATTTAGCTAATCAAACCTATTGTTTGTGGTTTCCCATTTTTATTATTAAAAATAAGGCTGTGATAATTATCTTTGTAAATAAATCTTTGTACATACCTCTTACTTTTTAGGATAAACTCCTACAAATGGAATTGTTGAGTCTAAGAGTATGCACCTAAAAATATTTTTGTTATGGAAATTGTCAAAGATACTGAAAAACAGAGAGGATGGTACAATCCCTTGAGTGACCACCACTGAGCTTCAATGATTTTCAACATTTTAGCCATCATATTTCATCTATTACCCCTGCCCCTAGCATCTTTTCCTGGAATATTTTAAAGCAAAGCCCAGACCTCATATCATTTGATCCATAATCACATCAGTATAACTCTCTAACTTTAATCAACTTATTTCTCTATTATGATTTTCTCAAAAATGTCCATTTAAGATTTGCTCTAATCAGGATGGAAACAAGGTCCATATTTTTAAGGCTTTTGATACTTACTGCTTGATTGCCCTGCAGACAGAGTGCCGGTTTACGTTCCTACCAGCAGTGTGCAGAGTTGCTTTAACTCTGTATTCTTGACAATTCTGGGTACGTCATCAGACAGGCTGTGCTGATCTTCCAGTTGCAGTAGCAGAAACCTTGGAGCCCTGCTATCTCCCCTCCTCTCACATCCCATACCCCATCTTTCAGGACATCCTGCTGGCTCTACCTTCAAATCCATCCAGAACTGGACCACTTCTCCCTCTTCTGTTGCTCTCATCCTCTCTCACCTGGACCACTGCAGCAGCCTCTCTCTGCTCCCCAGACTGTTATCCCTACAGTCTGTTATCAACACAGCAGAGGAATCCTTTTTTATTCTGAGGTATAATTGACATATGACATTATATTAGTTTCAGGTGTACAACATAATGATTCGTTATTCGTATGTATTGTGAAATGATCACTACAGTAAGTCTAGTTAACATCTATCACCATACATGATTAGAAAATTTTTTTTCTTGTGATGAGCACTTTCAAGATCTACTCTCTTAGCAACTTTCAGATATGCAATACAGTACAGTCATGCATTGTTTGACAATGGGAATACATTCTGAGAAATGCTTTGTTAGGTGATTTAGTCATTGTGTGAATATCATAGCATGTACTTACACAAACATAGATGGTATAGCCTACTACACTCCCAGGCTATATGCTACTGATCTTCTGGGACCACTGTTGTATACGTGCTCTGTCGTTGACCGAAACGACGTCATTATGCGGTGCGTGACTGTGTTATTAACTATAGTCACCATGCTGTACAGTACATCCCCATGACTTATTTATTTTATAACTGGTAGTTTGTACCTTTTAATTCCTTCACCCATCCCTGCAGCCAATTGGCAACCAACTACCAGTCTGTTCTCTGTATCTATGAGCTTGGTGTATTTTTTGTTTGTTTTTTGTTTTTAGATTCAAGATATAAGTGAAATCATACGATGTTTGTCTTTTTCTGTCTGACTAATTTCACTTAGCATAATGCCCTCAGGGGCCATCCATGTTGTCACAAATGGCAAGCTGTCCTTTTTCTATGGCTGAATGATATTCCATTGTGTGTATGTACCAAATTTTCTTTTTCCATTCATCCCTTGATAGACACTTAGGTTGTTTTCATATTTTGGCTGTTGTGAATAATGCTGCAATGAACATGAGTGTACAGATATCTTTTTGAGTTAGTGTTTTCGTTTTCTTCAGATATATACCCAGAAGTGGGACTGCTGGATCATACTGAGTTCTATTTTTCTTTTTCTGAGGAACTTCCATACTGTTTTCCATAGTGGCTGCACCAATTTTCATTCCCACCAACAGTTCACAAGGGTTCCCTTTTCACTACATCCTCACCAACACTTGTTATTTCTTGTCTTTTCGATAATAGTCATTCTAACAGGTGTGAGGTGATATCTCATTGTGATTTGATTTGCCTTTCCCTGGTGATTAGTGATGTTGAACACCTTTTCATATACCTGTTGGCCACCTGTCTGTTTTCATTGGACGGAGACAGCCTTTTAACACACAAAGGAGACCACATCACTCCTCTGCTCAGCAACCTGCCATGGCTCCCACCTCATTCAAAGTAAAATCCAAAGAGCTGACAATGGCCTACAAGGCCTTACATGATCTGCCTTCCCACCCTTATCTCTCCAATATTCCCACCTACTTCTCTCTCCCCTCACTCACTCCACCCCACCCCTGTCGCTCAGCATCCTTGCTGTTCCTCCAGCACGCCAGGCACATGCCCACCTAGGGATTTGGCACTGTCTGAAACACTCTTCCCCAGATAGCCTATGGCTGCCACACTTACCTTCAAGTCTTTGCTCAAACGTCTTCTTACTGCAGCTCAGTTGCCCTAACCTCTGTGTTTACATCGGAACCTGCTCCTCGCCTCCCCACAGTTCTGCAGTGCTGTCTACTCTGCTCCTCTAGTTTGCCTCTTCCTTAGCACTTACCACCTTCCTACATGCTGTGTTATTTCCTTTCTATGGGCCTGTTGTTCACTGTCTGTCTCAAGCACACATGGAGTGCAGGCACACGGGGTCAGGGATCTTTGTTGTGCTCTCTGTCACATCCTAGCTCTTAGAACAGTGCCTGGCACATAGTAGACACCAACAAATATTTATTGATGGAGAATAAATCTCATAGACAAAACATGGTATATTATGGTTCTATTCATTTGCACTAGAAAATTAATAGTAAAAAACATCACGAGTGAAAAAATTAATAGTGAGATGGAATTCTACTTTGTATGATTTTTGGCTATCTGTATTTTTCCTTTTGGGGAAAGTCTGTTTGTGTCTTTTTCCATTTTTCTCTGGGGGCATTCCAGTAAAACCTTTTACATTTTAAAGATTATCTCTTTGTCTGCCATATGTCAATTCATCTTGTTTTTTTCCCAGGCTGTTTCTTTGTCTTAATTGTTTTTTTTATGTATCAATTTGTCTTCTTTATGAAATTCTTCAGAAAGAACTTTTTCTTTTGTTGTCTAATTATTATTGTCTTAATTCTTTCTACTTTTTAATTTTTTAAAAGTAGGGTTGGGTATATGGTGTGATGTACAGTTGGAACTTAATATTTTCTAAGTTCTTAACTGATTATTGCAGCCCCATATATTAAGTAATCCTTCTTTTCCTCCAGGGATTGAAATGTTGCCTTTATCACATGGTTCACCTTCATGATCTGAAAATCCATATGGATGTGCCTGGTCCCTCAGCTTCCTCCTCTACTCCCAGCCAGCTCACCTTTTCTTTAGGAGAAATCTGGAATGATTCCTGTGTGTGTGTGTGTGAGTGTGTGTGTGTGTGTGCGCGCGCGCGCCCGCGCATTTTTGTGTTCTGAAATAGTCTTACTCTTTTGTGATTCACTTAGGATTAAGTTTCTTGGTAGAATTCCTAAAGCAATTTCTCCCCGTTTCTGAGCTGCCCTTTTAATATTAGAGGGTTGGGATGGGGTCAGTCTATTTCAGCTAATTTCAATTTTATTTCTCAAGCTGGAGCCAGTGCGAGGCTTTGAAAATAGCCTTTTCAAAAGTGCAGACTTATTTTGATAGAGAACCAGCAGGTTAAAACAAAATGAGAGAGTTGGCAATTTTAAGCAAATAAATTGCTTCCGATTGATAATGAGATATTTATGCAGCCTGCGGTGAAGAACAATTTCTTTCATTTCTAGGCCCTTTATCAATTATCAGGAAGGCAATATGGAGTAGGAAGTAACGTGGCCAGGAGCAGATGGAGGGCTGGTGTGCAGGAATTTGGTGAGCTCAAGGGGGACGTCGCTCTGTTGGCTTCCCTTGAGGGGCTGAGTCAGTGCAAACCCGCGCCTTTTCCTTTCCACGTTCCGCCAAGGGGCTAGGGCTCACATTGTCTTATGTTTCATCTGGCTCCCTTTCCATACACAGCAACTCTGGGGTGCTTCTGTTTGCGAGGCCGTTAGAAGCAAGGCTTGGGCCATGTTTCTGTGTGTCCTGGCATGTGAGCAAAGGAAGGACAGGTTTGATACGAGTTAAAACGGCAAAATTACACAACAGAAGGGGAATTCTTTTCTGGAGTTGAGCCAATTCCTGCACTTCTCACCGTTTGTCATTTTGCCCTGAGTCTCAGTGCTGTGAATTATCCGGAAGATGACTTTATGAGAATTTTTGTTTCATGAACTGAGCTGCCCAGGCAAAGTTCTCTGCCCGCCATGGGCAGCCAGCAGTCTTTGTGCCCAGTTTTAGGCACCGGAGATGCTTTGGTCTAAGACACTGCTGAACGGATGAATTAGGAGTGGAGAGTCAAGCTAAACATGTGTGACCATTGCTGCCCTCTTGGTCTGTTGGGGTCAGTCTGTAAAACTGTAAATGCCTGGGCAGGAAGAATCTGTCTGCTTCGGGCCCCTCCCTAATCTGTGGCTGAGGTTGTTACAGACGGGGCAGAGAACAGGGGCAGGCAGTGGCTTTGGGCTGGAGATGCCCAGAGCTGGGAGGTTTTAGACCTACAAGGACTAAATCTATCACTCAGCAGGTGTTAAGTCTTAAGATTGGTGGATCTTGGGTGGGTTACAAAAACAAAGACCTTTCTCTATCCTTCCACAATGTAACATCGCTCTGGGGCTCAAGAAAGGTGGTTGTTAAGTAGATGGTGGTATGGAGGTGAGTAGCAAGTGCTGATTTGCAGGCAGTGCATGGGAGCTAATTGCTCCATGCAGAAGTAGGAAAGGAGATGGTTCCACTCCAGCAGCAGCGACGGAGGAAGGATTGATTCAGGGGACAGAGAGATGCTTGCGGCGTTCTGGAGAAGCTCAGGAGGCTGCTGGGGAGAGACCGAAGTGGTAACGAGAAGGGCGTGTGCCAGAAAGTAACAGTGATACAGAGGCTGTCCTGGGGAAGCCAAGACACGGGTGAAGCCAGGGCTTCACAAATAGTGGATCCTGAACCATTTGTGCATAGTGAGATCAATTTAGTGGATTGGGGTGTACATAAAAAAAAAGAAGAAGAGAGAACTAGAATAGAAAATATCAGAGTGTCTCTCATGTGGAAAGGGTGCGTACTGTTTCAGGAAGCATGTGTTTGAAGAGGTAGACTGTGAGGTTTAGGAGAGCAGACTCTGGCGCCAGAAGGCCTGGGTTCAAATCACTACCCTGACACTTAGAACCACATGGCCTCCGGTGAAGGGTAATGACAGAACCGACCTCGTGGGTTGTTGTGAGGAGTAAATGAGCTAAAACACCAAGAGTGCTGACAGCAGTGCCTGGTTTCTAGTAAGCACACAATAGATGTTAGCTCTTACATGGTAGTTGAAGCCAGAAGAAATTGCTGCTATTTGACCATTTTTTTTTAACCTAAAGAAAAGCAATTTTATGTGGTTCAACCTAATATATACATACACCCCCCATGTATATTATAACTACATTATGCATCTGCCGTGACGTGCAATGCATTTCTCACTGTGGGTTGGAATGAAAAAGGCTGCGTGCCATCCTGGCTTTCCCTGGCCAGGGAGTGGATATGAGGCATCGATTGCAATGACCAAGTGTGATATTTCCATAGGGCTTTTGCTCCAAAGGGGCCCATGCCCTGCTCTTTTGCTGTCTTTGTTTAACCTTCTCCTGCACGTCATTTAAGTGTGGCTAGGTGCCCCTTACTGAGTGGTAAACAGAAGCATCAGGGTCACACAGTAGGACCCGAGCCCACCTGGTGATTGACCCCAGGCCTCCTTCCTGGCTCTTCTCGAGCCCTGGGTGCTGGGCTGCCCTGGGTCTTCTCCCTTAGCATGGACTGATAGAATCAAAACAAAGCTGTATTGCCCTTCAAAATAATTTTTCCTCATTAAAGAACAAAAAGAAAAAAAATCCTCCTGTGTTTTCTTGGACTTAGTTGTTGGTCTTCTGTTATAAAGTTCTTTTCTGTTTCCAGCCTAGGAGAGATTCCAGAGGTCAGGGAAAAGATGTGGTTTCTAGAATAATGTCCTGTGAGGGCCAGAGAAAGAATCTGAGTTCCAGCCACTAAGCTGTCCTCCACTGTCCCTTCCCACTGCGGCTCAGCGTGGGCCACCCTACCCAAGCGGGTGTCCTAAATTTGCTAGTATACCTTGGTCTCCTGGGACCTGGTCCCAGTACCTAGAATGGTGCCTGACACACCATAGGTGCCCATGAAATATTTGTTGGATTGAGTTGAACTGATTAATCCAAAGAGAAATTTAGTCCCTCCAGAGGATTCCCAAGACCCTGGGGAGGGGAGGGGGTGTGGGCCATGCCTGAGAGACCCTCTCCCTTCTCTCCATTCAATTTGCCTCTGGTTTATTTCTGGAACTTGAATCTTGTTCTTCTGGCCTCCACATTGGTGCTAAATCCATAAAACGATTTTGTTTTCTCAGATATAGATTATTCTGTGATCTCAGGATATTAACGTTTACAGCTTAGGAACAGTGCAACTTAATGAAAAATTAATTGTATTGGTTATTACCATATTGTTCACAGATAATTTCCGCTCAATTTGCTGCTTGCAGATACATCCAATATTGTCTCATGTGCCAAATGATATGATTCCTATTTTCTGCCTGGGCTATTTCCCTGAGAAGGAGCTTGTTGCCATGTGAGAAATGGCTCCTTTTGTGGAGAAGCACCAGGCTTGTCCCCATGATGCTGTCCAGTCTGCTGGACCGTGGGAGATGGCCCACCTCCTCCTAGGACAGACTACCCAGCATCCTGCCCTGTAAGCAGTCCCAGCCTGGGGTCAGGAGAGGGGCTCTTTCCCCACTCACCCCTCCTTCTCCCTTGTCTGGGGAGCCTTCCTTCCCTCTCTGAGCCTCAGCTCCCTCATCTCAGCCATTGTGTGGACGTTTCCTGGGCGCCTTCGGGCCAGGCCCCGTGCTGAGTATGGGGTCCACTCACGGTCCTTTGATTACCCTGTAAGTCTTTTTCAGACAATATCTGAATTGTCTACCTTTCCTTGAAGCCTCCCTTTATAATCATCTGGATCTTGAACTTCAGGAACTAAAACCTATGTGATAGCTGGATGAAAGGCATATCTCGTAGGATTTTGGGTTTCTGTGCATAAAAATGACGTGAAATGGAGGACAGTGATAATTGATACTGCCTTTTTGGAGAGTGTGATATTATGATATAATTAGAAATATATATTTGGTCTTCTTCTGGTTCCTGGCCCAAAGCTCCTAAAACCCTTGGAACCTCTGGAGTGACAAGAGTGTCTTTTGTATGCTAATGAGATGGCTGGATATCCTAGATAGCTCAGGATAGGGGCTGGTTGCTAGAAAGACCAAGTCTTGATTAGTGCTTTGGAACTTTTAGCCCCATCCCATGACCTCAAGGGATGGGAGAGGGGCTGGAGATTGAGCTCACTTATAACCACAGGCCCTCTAGGACCAGTTCAACTGACCCCATCTTATCAACAGAGTAATTAAGAGTTGCGTTTCAGGAACTGAGAGTCCTCTCTCGCCCAGTTCAAGCCGATTGAGACCACCAACCCATCAATTGGGCCTGTGCAAATGCTAAATAAGTGACCCTTTTGATGTTAAGGAGCTGAAAACTCCACCCTCAGGTCATGCTGGGACCACCACTTTGTGAACATATGTTCTATGAAGAGCCGTGAAGCTTGACTACGCTTGCGCACATCATCAATTATCTCACTTCTCCTCACCTCCAACCATCTATCTCCACACTTCAGACTGCCCTGCCCTTCATCCCATAAATATTTCCGGAAGCCTTGGATCAGGGAGACAGATCTGAGGGCATATGCTCCCTGTCTCCTTGCAGATCAATCTAGCAGTAAGGCTGTTTTCTTTTCCCAAAAGCTGATGCCATCATAATTGGCTTTTTTTACGCTCATTGAGTGGCAAGCCCTTGCTCGGTAACACAATTACCAGTGGCCAATGATTTAATCAACCGTGCTTACATAATGGAACCTCCATAAAAACGCTAAATGACAGAGTTTGGAGAGCTTCCGGGTTGGTGAACACATCGAGGTGCTGGGAGGATGGTGTGCCCAGAAAGAGCATGGAAGCTCCTCGAACTCTCCACCTCCCATATCTTGCCCTTTGTGTCTCTTCCATTTGGCTGTTCCTGAGTTGTATCCTTTATAATAGACCAGTAAATGGAAGTGAAGAGCTTTCCTGAGCTCTGTAAGCTGTTCTAGTGAACTTTTGAATCCGAGGAGGGGTTATGGGAACCCTTGGCTTAATAGCTGGTCGATCAGAAGTACAGGTGGCCTAGACTTGCAACTGATGTCTAAAGTGAGCACAGTTTTGTGAATCTTAACCTAGAGTCTGCACTAACTCTGAGTAGTTAGTGTCAGAACTGAGTAACATCACTGGACACCCAATTGGTATCCAGAGAGTTGGAGAATTAGTTGGTATGGGAGAAAAACTCCACACATTTGGTGTCAGAAGTGTTGTGAGTAGAAATGGATCATAGAGGGAATTGGCAATATGTATTAAGTGCCTTAAAAATGTTCCTGCCCTTTGACCCAGTAGTTCCATTCCTAGGATATCATCTTAAGGAAATGGTCATCAAAGTACATGAAAATTTGTGTACAAAGATTTCCATTTCAAAATTATTTAAAATTGGAAATGATCTAAATGTCCCATACTAGAAGTTTAGTGAAATCAATTTGAATATAGCCATTTTACCAAATCCTATGTAGCCATCAAAAATGATGTTTTAAAGGCTAGTAAACAATACGGAAGATTGAAATAATAGCATGTTAAATGAAAAAAAATCAATATAAAGCTATACAGAGTGCATGATCCCAATTTAATTAGGAATATTTGTGTGTAAAAAAGTTTAGAATAAAATGCCTTAATATGTTAACAATGGTTATTGCTGACTGATGACTTATGAATTATTGTTTTTCTTTATACATTTTGGGGGACATTTTTCATAAGAAGCGTAAATTAATGTGTAACTGAAAAATGTGGCATTCCTGCAGTTTCTCTCTGGTCTTTCAAGGGGGCTGTCCCTATCCCAGAGGTCAAGTCCAGAGCCCCTCCAGACAAGAACTGCCACCTGGCTCCATGCCCTCTTTTCTCTCATGAGACCCTTAAGCCATTCTTACTCTCACACACATTCAAATCTAATTTAATGGTTCTCCTTTCAGCCCTGCCAGGAGCATTCCATCCCTCACAGGGTGCCTTTGCTCCAATGAGCTTTCTTTGTTAGTTTCTGTTCTAATTTGCTTTGTTCTTTTACTGTTGGGGAATTTTCCATTAGCTTTAACCAACCTGGCATGCTAAAATCAATTCAGCTTAATCTGTGGAGGGGTAAAATCTGGGGACACGTAAACTCTGTTCTAGCTCCTAAACCCTTAGAAATGCCCCTAGCTTAGGAAAGAAATGGTTATTTTTCATGACCTGGGATATTTAGTCTTTGTAAAATTTCCCACCTAATAAGTTCCTGAAATGCTTTTCTTTCCAAATGCTAGCTAGGGAAGGAGATGGCTTGATTTTTTTAATTCCAGGTGTCATTTGGGCCAGGAGGTAGTGAAACAGGCCCGGGGTTTGGGGACACCTGACATACACAGCATGAGCATTGCATCACTCACCCACCAGCCTTGAGCACTGGGCCTTTGAAGCGTGTTTTCAGCGCTGCCTCTTACCTGCACCCAGGTTAACAGTGACTCACAGTGAGTCTGGGGCCCGGGAACTTACAGGAGCCCTGCTCAACCTAGATTCTAACCTCAGATCACAGATGCAGTTAATGCTCTCAGGGAGGGACTGTCACTGTTGCTAGCCATGTCCTTCGTGTCCTTCTGCAGGTGCCTCCCGACAGGGGCCCTCACCTCCAAGGGCCAGGAGGGGTGAGTGCAGCCCCTTCCTCCTCTCACCCGTGTCGTGTCCTCTGCTGGAAGTCCTCTCTGTTGCATTGACTCCAGTTCTCAGCCTCCTTCTGTCACTGGCGTATGCCCTAAGCAGCTTGAAGGATGTTTAAAGGTGCTTAACACTTTCTCAAGGTTGTTCTTCAGAGCTATGTTGGGAAGAAATACCAGTGTCAACCGGCCTGAATGAGATTGAGCCCCACTGCTAGGGCAGCGCTTGTGCAGACAGCCTGGAGATGACCAAAAGATACCCTTTACTTCATTTTAATACTAAAATCTCTGCCTGAGGAGGAGCCTAGCCTTATTAGCATAACATGCGATGTATGTGAGAGCATGTTTTCAGATTGTGCCTCCGTCCCTACATGTGATAACAAAACTTCCTTTTTAAGTATTCGTTCCCCACCCAAAATAACAGACACCTGCTTCCCTTTGTTCGGAGAGCCACGACTTTGGAAATGATTCCTCGTGGTCTCCTATTTGCTGCAAATAAATTCTACTTTGTGTGATAACTACTTCTGCTGGAGAGTCTGCTTTTCCCTCGCTAGGAAGTGAACCCGCTTTGCTTCAGTAACAATTCCAGGCTCTCTGGAGTTTCACCTCCTGCCTGTTTATTTCCGGTGTTTTCTATTCATCTTCTCTCCCCTAACTCCTGTGCATTCTCTTTTTTCTCAGATAAATTTCAAGTCCTTTAAGCCTCCTAAAATCCTTTGTGAAACACGACTCCATTTAAATAAATAAACAAACGAATACAGGAAGTGCCTCCGGGGCTGGGACCCCTCTGATGTGGCTCTTGGGTGTCCCACTGGAGCATTCCTCACAATCTGGGCCTGTGGAAGAAGCACAAGAAATGAGCATTTATTGAAATGGATGCAGTCACACCTCAAATAGCAGATAACCTAGGAGTGAAGGTCGTCTAACTCTTTTAAAATCTGAGAAAAACAAAGCTGGGTTAAAAAAACAAATTATACAAAACAGCGCCATAACCCCCAGCCTGCCCCATCTATGTGGCCTGTCGCAGTCAGCATTATTAACTGTGGGAACACTTCTGAGTTCCTGTTGCATCCCCACCTCCTCCCAGCACGTTTTTCTCCTCCTGGAGGGCCCTGTCCCCCTTGCTGCCTAAGCTCTCACCTGTGTTCCCTAACTGCTGAAACCAATTAGTTGTATTTGCAGACTGATTGATTATAATTAAATTGGAACTTGTTCACACGAACACCCGCACTGGGATTGAACCAGCGTTTTATGTGCAATTATGGTCATTCTATTCCCGTTTTCCATTCTCATCGTATTTTCAGCATCATAGTCTCCAAATGCTAGCCGCATATTTCCAAACGCTCCCCAGACCTGACTGCCTGGGTATCTCTCAGGGACCTATACTCTGTGTGGCCAAAATGCCACTTCTCTTCCCTCCCTGAAAGCCCGTGCTTCCTCGTGAATTCTCTCTCAGGTAATGTCACCCTGAGAGAGGATGACATTACTGACACTACATCCTGACACTACTCACTCCATCAGGCAAACGAAACTCCAGAAGCATCCTCCAACCCCTCTCTCCTAAATCCCAGGCACCGGACACCTGAGACTTCCCTGAGCACTGACCACTCAGAAAGTCTCTGGGACCCCTCCCAGCAACTCCATGTTGCTTAGCTCCAGGCTCCTCATCTCCCCTAGACTCTGTGACAGCCTCCAGGTGAAGGCTCTGCTTCTCATCTCTTGTCACTCTAGTCTTAGCCACCCTGATGCCAGAGGCTTGGCTTAAAAATCAATCTGACCCTTTTTTTTTTAAATTTAAAACCACTGAGGGCTCCTTGTGGCCTACAGCAGGGGTTCACAAACTTTAACTATGAAAGGCCAAAGTGTAAATATTTTAGGCTTTGTGGGCCAAATCATCCCTGTCATAAGTACTCAATTCTATTTGTGTAGTACAAAAGCGATAGACAATAAACAGACAGTACGTAAATGAATGAGCATGGTTGCATTCCAATAAAACATTATTTACAAAAAAGGTAGTGGGCCAGATCTGGCCACAGGCCATTTGCCAACCCCTGGCCTGCAGGGTAAAGCTCAGATGGCTCCCAAGGCCCTTTGCAATCTTGCCCTGGTGCACTTCTCCACACTCATCTCTCAATGCTTCTGTACCCCTTGTGCAGCCAGTATGTTAGACATGCCCATCCTGGCACATTCTCCCCACTCTGCCTCCTTTCGCTTCTCTCCATAGCCTTAAGATTCAAGATTCAAGTGTGACCCTTTGACAGAGTCGTCTCTCTGCCATGCAGGAGGACTTGCATGGGGTTTTGTGTAGACTTTATTATTGCCCTTGTCCTTCTCTGTTATGAGGATCTTGTCACCTCTCTATTTCTCCAACTAGAGGATAAGCTTCTCAAGCCTGGAAAGTTTCTTTGGCTACCTATCTATCCTAGCGCGGCATCTGGCATATAACAAGTAAACAGCAACTTTTCATTGAATGAATGGCTGCATTAATCATCTCTAAATATTCATTTGTTATCTTTCATAGAGAAGGTGGAAACCCTTCTAAATCTGTTTTGTTGTTGGCTCAGTCCCTGTCCTGTTATTTCTTCTGAATAAACACCTCCAGGTTTGTATCTTATATATTCTGGTGCATTCGTGTTGGTGTTTGGTAATCGCCAGGCCTCGCCTTGCTGAACTGCATCTGTCTCCAGTTTTGCAATTTCTCAATGACGTGTATCAGCAGAAGGCATCTTGCTCATTAATAGAGCCATCACTTGTTCTGGTTAAAACCCACATTCTTCCTCAAGATACATTTCTGGAGAGAATAAACAGATTTTGCATCTAACAGGGATTGAGATAGGAAAAAATTGTTGTTCTTCGTTACTAATTTGAGTTTGCAAATTAGCACTGTGAATTTCAGCTGACGCTTCAAAGCCGGAACATTAGCCAATGAATATTGACTCTGGCTGGTGTCCGAATTTCATCTGATGCACTCTGTTTGGGCGGCCCTATTGGTAAGTCTGCTCTGTGCGATAGCCATGCCTTTGCCATTGTTCCTGCCCCAGTTGGCTCTGTCCCTAGGGAGCATCATGGACCTGAGGCCTGCTTCTCAGAGGGTGCTGGGTTGGGATGCAGATGGAACTTGTTGTGGTCGTGGATATGTTAAAGAAAATAGACTTGCTGGCCCAACAAGCAGTAAATCTCTTGGGCCCTAGAGCAGGATCATTTCTAGCCCAGGCCTTGCTTGGCTCCAGAACATCAGCATCACTCCAGGAAGGAGAGCCACAGATCCCTGTGGGAATGCAGACTTTGGTTCTGGAAGATTCCATATGCAGAGAGTGGATTCGTTTTTACAGAAGATATGACTTTTACCGTGTTTCCTTTCCTACTCTACACAATGACAGTTGGACAGGCTCCTATCAGCATTGCAGACGCCCGTTCTGTGACCCGCAAAGGCATCTGGGAGGTGGTAGAATCGTCATGCCGCTGCCTGCTGTGCGTGTGTTCTGTGAGACTGAAATTGAATTAAAGACCAAAAGCACAGCATGCTTATGTAACTCTGAAGCACAAGGGACTTGAGCCCAAAGAGGGGCTAAATTCCAGTGAAAAGCATACCGCATAACTGGCTTGTACCTGAAAGCTTGGTCTGTGGTCCCCACTTCCCAAGGATGTGGCAAGTGGCCAGAGCCCCTTCGTGCTGCGAGCAGGCCGCCTGTAGCCAGAGGCAGAGGGATCCGGCCGGCCTCCATGTCTCCACTGGTTTTATGGGCATATTTCTCACACCCTGTTCTGCTATTATAAATAAAATGAGGCTTACATCACATGTCTCAGACTGCAAGACCCATTTCCTTCTAATAAGCTCCTTGTTTGCCTGGGCTTTCCCTACCCTGGAAAGATGAAATCTCCAGAGGCTCCTATTATGGATTTCTAGTTTTGTACTTTTCTTTTCCTCTCTGCTGTTTTGAAAGAAAATGAAGTTAGTGAGCTTTGTCTGCCTCTGCGCATGCGCACACACACACCTCTCTACCTGGGAGCCAGGAGCAGATATTCTATGCAAACAGAGAAGGACAGCTTTGTCCCACTTACCTGGAGGCCACAGAAGACAGAACTCTGAGCTGATATGTACCTGCCCTGTCCTGTCCCAGCTGGAGCAGGGCAGGCCTGAATAGGTGCTGCAGACAGGGCAGACTGTGGGGCTTCAAGGCCTCGAGGGCACATGTCCGTTCACAGCAGGGCAGTTCTGGAGTCACCCCTGTCTGAGATCTGACTTCCCAAATCCAGTAGCCCAAGGGTGCGGCAACTCTGGGAGTAGCCCAGGCAGCCGGCTGGGCGTCGGTAGGCACACCCACCAACGCCTTTATTTCCAGGCCAAGTTCTCAAACACCCCAACTAGGCCCCCCAGGGGTGTCCAGTATAAGAATACAGGCTCATTCATCAGTAAGATCTAGGGCATGCAGAGGGACCACACGAATGAGGCCAGGCCCTGTCAACAGGAGGGGACCTCCCTCTCAGAGTGATGAGCAGCCCAGAGAGTTCAGGATTGAGTCAGAGGGATGAGAAGTATAGATGGTGCCTCAGGAAAAGAATGGTCCAGAGAACAAGGGGCGGGGTGCAGCCTGCAGCTGGCCATTCGGCTGGCCCACTTGGGACCCTGACCTTCTGGGACCCTGCCATCATCTGACATCCTCTACTGTTGCATGGTATGTGCCACCCCCAATGTAAAACTCTACTATAGAGGCTGGAAGGAGACCAACCCAATGCATTTTTCAGATGGCTGAGGGAGGAGCCTGCCCCGGTCCAGAGCAGAGCCAGACTGACTTCCCTGTGGGCTAACTCCCACCTCAGGAGACCCTGCCTCTGCAGCCGCCTGCCCTCGGCGTCTGGGCTCGGGCCGTGTGAGGCTGTGATCTCTGCCCCAGCGTCCTTGAGGGCTCTGTGCCACGACCTCAAGCTGAGCAGTGGCTTTAAGCTCTTTTCGGCCACCCGGGACTTGGTAGGAAAAACATATGGCATGCTTGGGCATGTTTCGTTGATGAGAAAAGCCTCAAAGTGCAGACAAACTCCTTGCTTCAGAATTTGGACTGGACTAAAATTTTTTCTATATCATCAACGGAAAAAAGAAGGGTGTTTGAACGGCAGATTAATAGGGTATGAAAGAGAACACAGGCTTCCTGTTCTTAAACATTTTAACGATGTCCACGGATCCACAGAAAGGGGTTGGCAGGACCTTAGGGATCCTTGTGGCCAAACCAGCTCATTTTACACATGAACGAACTGAAGCTTCCGGGTTTGGCGTCAGACCTAATTAGCTAATACTCCTGGCTGGGAGCCTAGGGTCCCTGCTCACAGGCTGGTCTTCTGTCTGCTGGAGCCCACATTTATTCACAGAAAGCATTCAGCATGCTCAATTAGTATTGACAATGAATTTGCTACTAATATATGATCCTTATGTATTCAGACCCATCATCCATTGAACAGCTGTCTGTCTAGCGCCTCCTTCAGAGTGTGGGTGGGAACGTACACAATGAATGAAGAGTGAGGAGCTTACAGCTCAGAGGAGAAGCCACGATTTCTGCACCAATCATTGTATTTCTAGATGGGACATGCTAGATGTCATGTAAAAGGAATGAATGACCTGCTGAACAGTCAGCAGAAAGTGAGGTAAATTTGGCTATGGTGAGCAAAGCTGTTTTTGTGGAATACACAGCACCTGACTTGGCCTTGAAGGCCTGAGATGATTTGGGCAGGTAGAGGAAGGCAAGGTGTTTCAGGTGGAAGTACTAGATGGGATAGTGTAGTAGTCTGAAAAACAGCCCCCAAAGGTATCAGCTTCTCATCCCTGGAACCCGTAAATGTTACCTTGGAAAAAGAGTTATTACAGATGTCATTAAGTTAAGGATCTTGAGATGGGGAGGTTATCCTGGATTATTGGGCGGACCCTAAATGCAATCACAAGTCTCCTTATAAGAGGGAAGCAAAGGGAGATCACAGACAGAAGAGGAGAAGGCAATGTGACCACACAGGCAGAGATTGGAGTGATGCGGCCTCAAGCCAAGGAATGCTGGCAGCCACCAGAAGCTGGAAGAGGCAAGAGATAGATTCTCCCCTAGAGCCTTGATTTTGGTTTGGTGATACTGAATTCGGACTTCTGGCCTCCAGACTATGAGAGAATAAATTTCTGTTGTTTTAAGCCACCAAGTTTGTGGTGATTTGTTACAGCAGCCACAGGAAATTAATATAAATAGGAAAGGGAAAGAGTGTGGTTCAAGGTAATTGCTGGGAGCATATTCAGATATTTAGAGAAGTGGTAAGTAACTGGGTTAGGGCAGTGTCTGGTATTAGTTTGAAGAGTTCCTGCAAGTTTCTGTCTGGATCTCGCCTTCCCGACTGAAGTCTAGGGCTCTGGAGGAGAACCACGATGCCCAGTGGATGGCTGTTCTATCTCTGTGTCCTAACTCCCATGCTCCTCAGGTATAGGCAGCCAAAACTTGTGGAATGGCATGATGAATGTTGGCGGCTGCCACACCTGGGTTTGCACCGGGTTTATTGATGAAAAGTCAAAGCAGGCCACAAGCCTGGTGCTCAGATACGATTGACGAACCTGTCATCTTTAGACTGTCATCGCGAATTCCCCGTGTCATGCTTCGCAGCAGTGTGATGTGTTAGGAAAGGCTCAGCCAGCCCAGGACTAAAGGGCAGGGGCTGTGGAGGGAGGGACTCGGGTGGAAGGCAGAACCCCTGTGGTTAGGAGGCTGGGAGCTCACCTGTGGGTGAAGCGGCCTCATTGATAGCCGAGTCTGAGTCTGTGCTGGTCCCGAGAGGGTGTGATTAAACATCCTGGTAGGCTTTGATGACACTCTCATTGATCTGAGGTTGTTTATAGCCATAAAGCAACTGTAAGTTAGAGGAATGAAATAAAAACAGCAGGATACTTAACTCTGGTCCTCCTATGAGGTTGAGAAAGCTTTCCGCACAGCTCCTGCAGCGGCAGGAAGCTGAAATACACATCTGCAAAGGGGAATCTCATTCTCCTGTCCTCCTAACAGCCAAGTTAAGAGGCAGCTTTCTTCTCACAGCTGAAACCTAATCCTCATTCTTGCCCAGGAGGTGTGCTTGGTTAACACGATTCTCTGCTGGGACCACCGTCTAATTGTGTGCCTCCCATAGGGTTTTAGGATGCTCACGGCCAGTTTCCTCTTCCTTCCAAAGCTGTTTTTCCTTTTTTAACTCCTCTTCTCTCCTCCCCTTCTCTCTCTTCTTCTTTTCTTTTTTTTTTTCCTTCCTTCTTTTGTTTCTCTTTTGGCCGCTCATTTATTGGATTAAAGGGTTTTGGCTTATGAGTATTTGTAAAGCATTAGGAGCCTTCAGTAGACAGTCACCAATTAATTTCAATGCAATAGACCAAGCCATGTGACCATTGGACTTTCTTTGCTTTCCCCTTGTAGAAATCCGAGAGGCCTTTCGGGTTCTGGACCGAGATGGGAATGGCTTCATCTCCAAGCAGGAGCTGGGAATGGCCATGCGCTCTTTGGGGTACATGCCGAGTGAGGTGGAGCTGGCCATCATCATGCAGCGCCTGGACATGGACGGTGAGCCCCAGGCCGGCAGCGGCTCCCCTGAGCGAGCCCTGACTCGTCAGCGAGACCTTGGGTTTCAAAGGGCCTTGCACTTGGACTCAAAAGACTTGGGTTCATGTCTTGGTTAACATTTGAAGAGTGGAAACGTGGACTAGATCAAGGTTTTTCAAACAGCATTCCATAGAGCTGTAGGGGCCTGCAGAGGTGGTTCTGGGGTCGCTAGAGGGAGCAGGGTGAAGAAGGCGGCCAGGCTGCTGTAGTTTTGTTTTTTTTTCAAAAGACAGCTTTATTGAGATAGAATTCACACACCATAAAATTCACCCATTTAACTGGTACAATCCAATGGCATTTAGTGTATTCACAGATTTGTGCAGCCAATGCCATAGTCAATTTTAGAACATTTTCAACACTCCAGAAAGAAACCCTGTACCTCTTAGCCATCACCTCCCAATCCCTCCCTCCCCCCAAGCTCTAGGCAACCACTAACCTCCTTTCTGTCCCTATGAAGTTGCCTCTTCTGGGCGTTTCATATAAATGGAATCATACAATATGCATAGCTTTGTGACTGGCTTCTTAGCATAGTGTTGGCAGGGTTCATCCTGTAGCATGTATTAGTACTTGGTTCCTTTTTATAGCCAGATCATATTTAATTGCATGGATATAACAGCTTCTTTTCTGTCTGTTATACATACTGGGTTTCTCCGTACAATCCCATTGGGGAAAAGGGTTTCGCTGTATTTACAAAGTTCTAAAAAATGACATGTTAGATCTTTAAGTTTCTTTCCTGCTCTGAAATCCTGAGGATCTATTCCAAACCAGTTGTGACCTACCTGACGTTTAGATCCTGCCTTGGCTGAAGGTCAAGGAAGGAGCCTTCTTATTTTTTTTTTTCAACGCATGTTCTCCCACTCTGAAAAGCAGCTTGATTCCAGGCATAAAGAAAAGGGGTCTAGAGTCGCGGGCTTTGGGAACTCTTGGGTAGAGCATGAAGTACAGACGAAGAAAAAGGAAACAGAGGAAGAGGCAGGAAGTCTTGCAGATGAATAGACCAAGGCCATGGAAGGGAGATGTTTGCTTGGCCTGCGGGCTGATTGGAAGAACACAGCTCTCTCCTGTTATCTTGCTGGGCTTGTTGGAAGGATGATAATAAGGATGACCATATGGTGAATGAACCCAGCGCCAAGTACCAAGTGCAGCTGTGGACATTCATTTTCTGGTTCAGGGCAGAGATGTTTTATCAGGGATGTTCAGTTTGAGCAGTCCCAGCCTTGTCCTTACAAGTCTGATTGATTGTGACTCATCCTGTCTTTGCAGGCCAGATTTGACCTTGCCCTGTATTTTAGAGGTATTTCTGAAAAGCTAGAGCAAAGCACACATTGTATAGCAAAATCTCTCTTCCATTGACTCCCATCATCATTTCGGAGATACATTTCCAGAAAAAAAAGTTTCCTCCTTAATGTAATAGAAATCTTAATCTATACCTCTGTTTATGGAACTAAGAAGGTTTTGTGCTTTTGACTCTCCTCCCACAACTCCTATCGTAAAACCTAGTCAAGTGGACTAAAGCAAATGGACTTAGCAACATTTACCAAAAATGAGCTGGGGCTGTTTTGGGAGAGTTGATGAGATTTAAGGGTCTTCATCAAAGTCCATCCTTGTTCTTTGTATATTCACTCATTGCACCCCGGCTCATGGGGAATTTTCACATTATTGCAAATCCTCCCTGATCTCATGACTTGGTGTCCCACGGGACCTTGCTGTTATTCAGGGGGCTCATCAGGACTCAGGCAAAAGCTCCATCTGGGGTGCAGTTTAAGAGACTTCAAGTTTCACCAATTTATTTGCAACTTATCACACTCAGCTACCAATGCTGAAGGCAGAGCTTATAAGCAAATCTTGTAGAGAACTTCTATTAGTTCCTTTAACAAAAGCCCAAGTCATCAGCTGTTTCACGGTGACCCCATCAGGTGAACACACATTTATTTACTTTTGAAGTGCTGCTCCCTAGAATTTTGTTGCCTACAAAAGATTTAATACAGAACATATGAAAACAATGCAGCAGTGTGGGCAAAAGAAATTGCCTACACAATTTATTAAATGCCCAAGTGTGAAAAGAGCTATGTGAAAAATGTCCAGTCTGAGGCTGAAATGCTTGTCTTGAAGTGCTTCGTAAATGATGCTGTTAAGTGAAACGTCCAGGGTATTGGGTTCTGGATATGGATGGACTGACTGTTTTTCAGTGTCCTTCGCATAATGGGGCCTTTTGAGCTGTTCTGTTAAAAAAAAAAAGTCAAGTTGTCATTATATCCTTCCTTCTCAGCTTCTGGAACTGGGGATCCTCCACAGAGATTCGGCTCTACCTAATTAAGCTTCTCTTTGGCGTGAAACTTGTGGAATGGCAGAGATTTTTATGGGGATGATGCCAAAAAAAGGAAATAAAAGGAGTGTTTGGGCTGGAACTTAGGATTCTTGGCTGTAAGATGACTGTTCCTCCTGGCCCACAGACCCTGATATCCAGAGGTGACAGGAGAGGTGGCGGTGCCTCCATCCATCCCAGCTGGCCATGATTAGGAGCAGGTCTGGCCCACACACCGATCTTCTCTTTCTGGGGTCCCTGCTGGTTTGCCTGACGGTGAGGTCACACCTTGGGCACGATGCCCAGCTGCATTTAGCCTCAGTGTGTCTGTGCAACCTAAGTCGACACATGAGGCTTTCATTAGGTGGTTTCTTGGGAGTAGGTGCCTTGCTGGCTATGCATGTAATAGAAACCTCCCTGGATTAGGGAGCTCAGCAGGATTTCCTGGAGAGGGAGCCTGCAGCAGCCAGACAGTTCCAGTCTGTGTGTGGAGCTGGTTTTCCAGGGGACAGAATGGGAGACAGGCAGTGGGGTCTGAGATTGCTGTCCTGGCCCGTGGCCAATTTGCCTTCAGTGCTGGGACTGCCTCTGTGTGTGTGTGTGCACAGCATGGGCTGAACTACTCAGAGTTAACCAAACAGAAAACCAAAACTTCTGGCTAATGCCCAGGGCTTCCTCTTTGGCCTGTTACTGCGAAGGCTCTTTCTTGGAACTTTAACTCAGTTCCACACTCCCTGATGTTCAGTGTCCCACTTCTCTTTTATCAGCCTCTGTAGCTGAGGGGACTTTTGCCCTAACACCAGTTGGGGACCAGGATTCACCTTTCCTGGATGCTTTTCACCAGGATCTCTCCATGAGCCCAGATTCTGGAAGCCTATACCCTCTCAGTCAGGCTCCTGGGGACATTTAAGCCCGGTGCCCTAAGGCACTCCTTGCATGTTGGGAATCATCTTCTCTCCAATGCATCACGGTACTAGCTATGCACCAACCTTGGAAGAACTGATAAAAGAGTCACCCAAAAAAGCATCTCCAAAGCTTAAATATTCTATAGAAGCAGGCTGAGAAAGGCTGCTTGAAAGTGACTGCAGACTGTGCCACACTCTATCTCCCCTCAGCTCTGTGGTCCCTACAGCAGCTCCTGGGGCCCCGCAGAGCTTCCTGCATCATTCACTGGGGAATAAAGGCTTGGTATCTTCAAGACCCAAGGGATATTTTTGACTGCTTTCTACATTGCAATGATTTTATCAACCACACCACTATGGCCATTTGGAGTGAATCCAGCTAGCTTTGCAAATAGTTTCCTGAAGCAATCAAACCAGGAGTCATTCTCAGCAGCCCACGGCCTTTGCATCGCCTTCTCACATTTCCTCATGCGATCCTCTGCTGTTGTAAGCTGCTCTCTCCTCTCCTGCACTTAAAGAACAAAGTCTCTCTTTGAAACAAATGCAGACCTTGTCCCCTGCCTCCTTGATTTTCCTTCTGCTCCTCAAGGATGCAGAATCTCGTGAAATTCCAAGAAATTGGGGTTTTGAAATGAATTCTTATCTCTCGACAGGTTTGTAGTTTTTTCAGGTTCAAACTACCTGGATGGTGAATTTGATTCAGTCTAGTTCAATTTAAAGAGGATTTATCTGGTGTCCGTTATGTGTGAACTTGCTTGTTTTTACGGTTGGCAAGATTCGCTTTTGGTTCGTTTTGAGACAAACCACTGAGCTATGAAGCACTAAATTACGGCCAGAGTCACGTGAAAGAGTGAGCAGTGTCCCCATTGTTAATCTGTGTGTCCATACCTTCCCTCTCTCAGCTACCTGTTCATTACAAGCATTAAGCCTTTTCTGATTAGTCATATGATTATGACCTTTCTGTTTTCATTTGTGATCTCCTAGAAGACAGAAAAGTACAAGCTTAATTCAAGTAGCGCTCACTTCCGCTTCACATTCAAACTCATCAGTGTACTGATGTGGATGCTCTGGGACTGGCGTAGGTCTGTTTTGTGAGCCAGAACGCACGCTTCTTTCCTATGTGTGAGGGGAGACGCTCACCCACAGACTGCACGACGTGGAACCGCCTGGTGGGAGGTGGGAGCAGTCAGGGCTTTTGAGCCTAAAGCAGAGGTTCCGGAACCTGAGTGCACGTTGGAAAACAGCTGGGGGAACATTCTAAACAGTCTGGGAGAATCAGAATCCCCAGGGTGGGGCCCAGGAGCCTGCATCCTTTAACAATCCCAGCAGGTTGTAGACAGCAGTGTGTCCATTCACAAAACTGAGGGACCTTTGGTTAAAAGAAAAATCTAAAGCTAAGGAGAAATCTTCAGGCCTGTGAATATTTGTATGAGCAAGAAGGTCTGAGTAGGAGGGAACTGCCTGAAAGGCAGATAAGGAGCTTTTCCTTTGGGAATTTGATGAAGGAAGCGGAGTCTGTGCTTAGTAGTTGGTCAGCTCTGCCTGAAAGCAGGAGGCACTCCCCGTGCTCGGCTTCCTTGCTTCTCCAGCTGTGGTCCAGGGACCTGCAGAATCGAGGTCACCTCGGAGCTTAAAATGCTGACTCTCAGGCCCACCCCAGGTCTGCTGATTCAGAGCCTGCATTTTAACCAGAGCCCCAGGTGATTCATATACACAGTAAAGTTTGAGAGGCGTGAGTCTAGGACACACCTTGAGAAACGGGAAGCAAACCCAACCATGTTTCCTTGTTAGAGAGGACGTCAGAGAGACGTGGGCATTCAGTTTTCTGAATCCACCCAGAGGTCCCCGTTCCAAGTCTCTGGTTCCACTCCTTTCCAATCAGTGCTCTAAATTTCACATCAGAGACTTGAGGAGTCTGTGACTTCAATTTACAATTCTAGAGACCACACAATTAAATTTGAGTCTTCCTGGCAGTTGTAAGAAGTAAGTGATTATTTTTGGGTCACCCAAGGAGCACTCTAGTTCTCTGACTGTGACCCAAGCTGAGAGTTTCAAGGCCTTAGCTTGTTTTTTCTTTCAAGGGCATTCAGGAGTAGTCATCTCCCTCACAGTCCTGGTAGTCGTCATTGCTACTGTAAAGGTCAGACAAAGGAACTACATGGGTCTTCCAAAGCCTTGCTTTCAATAATTATTTTATCCCAAGAAACCACAGATGACATTTAATTAATTATGATGTGGTGCATGCCGTAGATACTGGCATCCCATTTTTCATAGCAAGAAGGTCAGTACTTCATTTGAGATCAGAGATAAGCAAACCAATCTCAGAATCCCACTTAGGAAGTCTTTTTCCTCCTGGTACCACATACTGTATCATCTTGAAAACAGAAACCATGCTGGATTCCAAAGTGAGAGTATCATGTGAAAGATAAGAACCTGCTAAAATTCTTTATGCATAAATAACATTTCTCTCAGGCAAGGTTTACCAAAAGGAAAGTGCCCATCTCAGAACACTCTGACCAGTATTGAGTATTATTTAACAAATCATTACTAATAGGATTGGTGAAGAGTGGGGACTTATTTTGTTTTAACTTGTAAGAGAGATGAAGTAGTTTTCATATGTTGATTAGTTATCTATTTTGTGTGTGTGTGTGTGTGTGTAGTGTCTTTTTTTTTTTTGGATCTGTTTCAGTAAGCATAGGCTAAGTTATGCTTCAGTAATAAATAATTCCCCCAAATATCAGTGGCTTAGTACCACAAAATAAAAGTTCTCACTCATGCTGTATGTCCATTGTGGGTTGGCTGGGTGTTTCCTCTTTGGCATCCTCCCTCAGGAGTCCTGGCAGAGGGAGCCTTCCGTTTCTGTGTTTCCATGAGTGCCATGGCAAGGGAAAGAGGCCGAGTGAATCACATAGCGATTCTTGAAGTTTCTGTCACTTCTGTTCATATCTCATTGCCTAAAGCAAGTCACATGGCTGTGCCTCCTATCAAGGGGTGTTGGGAAGTAGAATCTGACTCCACGCCCAGAAAGGAATGAACTATTTGATGAACAACACTAATGATGACTTAAGGATTTTAGGCTTTTTCTTTTTTTATTAGAATGTCACATTCATTGCAGAAATTTTATCTTAGGAAAAACTTTCAGAAATACTATGAATAGGGACAAAAATGATTGTTATAGGAGATTTTACACACTCTTCAGATTGATCAAGAGATAAAACTAAGTAACAGAATTTTAATGACATTGAATATGTGTGAGTATGTGCATGTGTGTCTGTGTAATACAAATTTTGTATCCTTAAAAAGAGTAATACCCGGGGCTGGCCCGGTGGCGCAAGCGGTTAAGTGCGCGCGCTCCGCTGCGGCGGCCCGGGGTTCGCTGGTTCGGATCCCGGGCGCGCACCGCCGCACTGCTTGGTAAGCCATGCTGTGGCGGCGTCCCATATAAAGTAGAGGAAGATAGGCACCGATGTTAGCCCAGGGCCGTCTTCCTCAGCAAAAAAAGAGGAGGATTGGCGGATGTTAGCTCAGGGCTGATCTCCTCACAAAAAAAAAAAAAAAAAGAGTAATACCCTTCTTTTTAAGTGATTCTGGAACATTATCAAAACATGGCTATGTATTATGCCACAAGGACAACTTAATTAAATTCCAAAGGACAAATGTTACAGGCACATTTTTTGACTACAATACAATAAACCAGAAATTAATAACAAAAGTTTGAGTAAGAATCCCACCTACTTGGAAATTTAAAAATCAAAAACCTTTTAATTTAATGAACAGATCCAAGAGCTGATTATTTGAAAATAAAATGCAATAAATTGACAAATACAGCATATTTAATTAAGAACTAAAGAGAGTTATCACTAAAATAAACTAGAAATGAAAAAATATGGGAGGTTTTGAAAAAGAATACTTGATACAATTTTATGTGAATAGATTTGAACATCTACACGAAATGGAGATTTTTCTGGAAAAATGTAAGTTATCGAAATTGATTCAAGCTGAAGTAAGTAGTCTAAATGGGAAGTTGCATGCTTGCAGCCTGCCAGCCAAATACAGCCCATAGCCATGTTTTACTTGGCTCACATATCATTTTATAAAGCAGAAAATCTCATATTAAAAATATACACTTCTCTCTCCTCTTAAAATATTGGAAAATTTGGCAAGTCTAGACCTACAGTCCTTCATTACAATAATTTGGTGGAGTTGAGTAGCTATCCCCTCAAGGTGGGGCAAATGCCACAGTCTCCACCATTCTTTATTGACTTACACCTGCCTGCTTCCCTTTTGATGGACTGGCTTGGTCCTATGGGCTTTGGAGTGTGTGACTTTGCCTAAATGGACCAGTGAGTGATGAGGGGATCTTCTACTGTTGTGGCAATTCGTTCTTCATTTCCCTTAGTTTTAATTGTAGGGTGTTTTTTTGTTTGCTTTGTTTTCCTGTTTTTGTTTCCATTTTGCTTTTCTGTTGTCATTTCTAGCAACTTCAGTAGATTATTTATTTTAATTCTTCATTATTTAATACTTAAGGCAACTAGGACAAAAAATTTGCCACTGAGAAGAGCTTTAGTAATAGCTCCCAAACTTTGATAGTTTTAATTGTTTCATTGTTTTCTTTACAGTATTTTATCATAATTTTTAACTCCCTCTGCTACTCTACAAATTTTTTAGGAAAGTATTTTATAATTCCAAGTCGTTGGTATTTAAAATTTCTAGTTTACATTTAAATTTTCTATTTTTGTTGCATCGTGGAAAATAAATATGATCTACTGTTTGCTAGGATTTTCTTCGTAACCAAGAATAAGATGAACTTTTATAAAAGTATTGTCTTTATGGTATGGTATAAGGCTTTTATATAAGCATAGAAGTTATCTTCATATTACCTATTTCCCCTCCACCTGTATTTTTGGTTATTTTATCCGAGATAAATTATTGTGATGTATTGAAGTCGCCCACTACTGTTCCGTTGCTTCCTTGGTTTACTTCCAACAGTTTTTGTTTTAATTTTCAATGCTCTATCTGCCCTTATAGTGGATTTTACCTTTTCTCAATATAAATGTTCTTTAAACACTTTTGAGTTATGCTTTTGCTTTCTGTTGATTTTTGCCACATAACCTTTTTGCCTCTGTTTGCATAACATTTATTGTTATGTGTGGTCATTGGGGAACATGCACCATCATTCAGCTGCTTCTTCCAGGAACACGGTGCACTGGACTCCTGCCCTTTCTATGCGAGTTTTTTAGGTGTGAGACTTTTACACACTATGCACCATTATGATTTCATTTTTAAATATTCTGAGAGCCTTTTTATTGGTAAGCTTAACTTATTTATTTCAGAACTTTTAGCTTGGATCTTAATTCTGTCATTTTGTTTTATGCTGGTTTCCATGTATATTTACTTTTGGATTTGTCTTCTTTTTTGACTACAGTGGATTTTTAAAAAAAAATATATTACCTTCTCAGTTGTTTGGAGGTTAGGTCTCTTACTTTCACTTTTTCTAGTTTTTGTGGACTTATCTCTAACTCCTAACATCAGTTACAAATTAATAATACTCTCTTTTATGGAAAATGAGAAATTGAACGTTTCCCCATTTCTCTTTTCTATTCTTTGTTAAGTTCAATATATGGTTGTTATAAATATATTTCCTCCTCCTCTTTTTTTAAATATTTTTATTATTTTCAATTTTAAAGAATATTATCAGTTTTAGAACCATATTTGAAATACTTACTTTGCCTGTACATTTAACTGGCTTCATTGCCTATACTCAATCGTTTCTCATTTTCTGCTTATTATTTTAATTCATATATATTTCCTTCTTATTTTAATTAATATACATTTGTTTTGGCATAAACCTTCCAAAATTTCATTGTTTTTTTTGTTTTCAGGAAGTTTACCTCAACCCTAAATCTTCTGAGTGTTGTAAATCTGATCATATCTTTCTCTCCACACGCACACACAAATGGCAACTTGATTAGGTATAGAATTCTTGGGTTACAGCCTTTTGCTTTAAAAATTCTATGATTTCTACTCCATTAATTTTGGTTTTTAATATTGTCAAGAAGCTCGTGACCAACCTACTGTTTATTCCTGTGAACAACGTAATTGTTTTTAGGATGTACTCATCATCTGTGAAGTGTGAACGTCTCACCAGTCTGTTTCCCTGTCTGTGTTGTGCTTGTTCACGGTGGTTGGTGCTGTGGCTGTCGCTGATGTTAGGGTTCCTTGCCATATGATTCACACTCTCAATTTTTAGACTGAGTTTTTTTCCTAGAAAACGTTTCTTCAATGTTTTTGTTTTCAGTCTCTGTTTCTAGCCTTTCTAGCAAGTTAGATCCTGGGCTGTGGTCCCCACATCTTTCCCTCATAGCTGTCCTTTCTCCATCTTTTTCTTCAGTCTTCTGCATTTCTTATACATATATTTTCTTCACTACTTTGAGATTTTCCAGTGAACAGTCTACTGATTACTGGATTTGAATTTCAATAACAATGCTTTCTCATCTCTGTGCAATTTTTTCTTGTCACTTTTCTAATTTGGTTGATGTGACATCTTCTTGGTGTTGTTATGGACATAAACTGGATACTTTTCAAACATTCTTTGGTAAATCTGTTTGAGAACGAGGCAGTTGCCTAGTTCTGAGACTTTTGGTGGTGACTTTTGAACCACAACATCCATTCATTCACAGGTCTCTTGATTTTCCCAGTAGAGGCAGATTCACTTGCCTGACTCTTACTCGGGGTCAAGTCAGAGCAGGATCCAGCCAAGATAGATGCAGGACAGCCGCCAAATCTCCTTCCAGTGCCACTCAAAGAACGGGGGTGGTGTGAAGGAATTATGAGCAGGTAATTATTCAGCAACCTAGGAAGATTGTAAAGGAAGCTGCATTAAGTGCCTCTTACAGTCCCAGTATGCCTAGGATCCCCGTAAAAGATGCTCCCTGTAGTTTCTAGATCTGTGCCATGTGGGATCCCTCTTATTTTTCATTTCTGCTTTATTTTAGCGGGTAGAACTTTTAGATCAAATAATAATGGTAATTTCAGACATTTTTTTTCTTGTTTCTGATTTTAATGGAAATGTCCCCAGAGTTTGAGCTTAAACTTGCAAACAGCATTGATTGCTGTTTGCGATGGATATTAGTTATTATGGTAAGGTAATATCCTATTCTTGCTTTACCTTTTTTTCTTTTAAATCAATAATGGCTATTGAGTAACTTTTTGGCATCTACTGAGATAGTCATACAGTTTTTATTATTTTACCTGTTGATGATATGTATTTAACTGAATTTGCTAAAATTAAAAAACTCCTACAGTTCAGGGATTATTCCTCCTTAGTCTGGATGAGTTTCTCTCGCAATATCCTGTTGCATTTGACTAGCTATTATTTTATTTTTTATTTAGGTTTTTGCATATATATCCATAAAAAATAATTGATCCATTGCTTTTTCTTTCCATTTGGCAGGTTTTTGTATCAGGGTTTTGCTGAACTTATAAAGGTATTTGGGACTTTCCCATCTTTTTTGTGCACTGGAAGAGATTATAAAATAATCATTTCTGAATACTTGAACACATAGTCCTGTGAAATCATGTAAACATAAAACAGTTTGGGGTGGCTCTTTAACAGTGTTTAGTTTATATCATGTTTACTAATCTATTCAAATGGTCATTTTCTTTAGTGAATTTGATTATTCTCAGAAATTACCCATTTCTTTTGGATTTCAAATGTATTAACATAAATGTATACTTGTTGTTATTCATATTTTAATGTCCTTTAATTCTGTAAATACATTATCTTTGTGATTTCTAATTTTATATATACTTATTTTCTTATTTTTTAAATTTGACTACCAGATGATTTTCCTTATAAATATATATTTTTTCTCAGAGAACTATATCACTGTCTTGATTATCAGTGGTGTTTGTTCAGTTTTTGGAGGGAAAGTTTACATTGTGGATTTTAATTCTGCTAGTAGATTTTTAGTTTTGTTGTATTCTTTTCTTATTTTTCCCAGCTTCCTTTTCATCTCAGCCTGTACCAACTGATTTGTATTTTTTAATTGATTCATAATTCAAATACTATAAAATGCACGCTTCTTGAGTATTCAGTTTGATGAGTTTTGACAATTAACAATGTAACTCATAGCCCAATATAAAATATAGAACATTTCTATTACCCGATATAGTTCCTTGACAAGTAATTTTTCCCACTCTGTGCATTATATATTCATTTCTTAATAATGTCTTTTGATTAGCAGACATTTTACGTTTTGATTAAAGCCAATGTCTCACTTTTTTTCATGTTCAGTATTTTTTGATTCCTGTCTAAAAAAATATTTGCCTGCATCAATGTTATAAAAATATTTTACTGCATTTTCTTCTAGAAGATTCATGGTTTTAGCTTTTACATTTAGGTCTATGATCTATGTGAAAATAGTTTTTGTGTATGAAGTGTGGTAGAAGTTAAGATTTGGTTTGCCGTGTGTAAGTTTTCAGTTATTCTAAGACAATTTGTTGAAAAGACTTTTCTTTCCTCATTGAGTTGACTTGGAACCTTGATTGTATATCGATTGACCATAAATGTGACACTCTGCTTCTGGATTCTCTGTTCTATTCTATTGATCTACTTGCTCTATTTTGTACAGTTAACACCATACTGTCCTGATTCCTGTAGTTTTACGCTAAGTCTTGAAATCAGGAAGTGTAGGTCCTGAAACTGTTCATCTTTTTCACAGTTGTTGTGGTTATTCTAGATCCTTTGCATTTCCACACAGATTTTAAAATCAGCTTGTCAATTTTGTCAACAAAACTATCTGGGTTTCGGATCCCAATTGCATTAAATCTACAAGTAAGTTTTAATAGAATGGACATACCAGTAACAGGAAGTCTTCCAATCTATAAAAAGGGTGTGTTTCTCCATTTCTTTAGCTCTTATTGAACTTCTTTCAACAATATTTTGTATGTTTCATAGTGGATGACTTGCACATCTTTCGTTAGATTCATTCCTAGGTACTTGATGATTTTTTGATCCAATTGTAAATTGTATTGTTTTTAAATTTCACTTTTAGATTGTTTGTTACTATTATATAGAAATACAATTGCTTTTAAAATTAATTTTGTATTCTGCTATCTTGCTGGTTCTAGTAGTTTTTAATAGCTTCTATAGAATTTTCTACCTACTCAAAGATGTTATCTGTGACTAACAGTTTTAATTTGTCCCTTCTAATTTTTGTGTCTTTTGCATTTCTTTTCTTGCTTTATTGTACCAGCTAGGATTGATTAAAGTGATAAGAGGAAAAATTTTTATTTCTTTCTTCATCTTAGAGAAAATCTTTCACCATTAAGCATAAAGTTAGCTTTTTGTTAATGCTTTAATCAGGTTGAATAAGTTCCCTCTATTACAGATTGTGGAGAGTTTTTATCTTGAATAGGTGTTCAATTTTTTCACATACTATTTCTGCATCCATTAAAATGATCATATGATTTTTTTCTTGTATTCTGTCAATGTAGTGAATTACATTGATATTTTTTTCACGTGTTAAACCAACCTTGTATTCCTAGAATACACCATAGTTAGTCATCATATATTTTCCTTTTCAGAAATTGCTGGATTTGATTTGCTAGTATTTTATAAGGATTTTTGCATCCATGTTTATGAGGCCTATTGGTCTATAATTTTCTTGTAATTTCCTTGTCAAGTTTTAGTATCAGGTTTATGCTGGCCTCATGAAATGAGTTGGGAAGTGTTTTTTTTTATCCTCTATATTCTGAAACAATTTGCCTAAGATTGGCATTTTTCTTAAATGTTTATTTGAAGACATCTAGACATGGAATTTTCTTTGTCAGGAGATTTTTCTCTAGCATTATATTATAAAAATTTCTAGTTCAGAAAAATTGAATGAATTGTACAGTGAACACCTATAACTCATCAAATTGATTTTACAATGCTACATTTGCTTTATCATACATCTATTCATCTATGTAGGAAGCTTTTTGATTATAAAGCACTTTCTTTAAAGTACTTTCTTTAAAATCATACAGCTATTTAGATTTTCTATTTCTTTTTGCATCAGTTTTTGTTACTGTTGTGTTTCAAGAATTTTTTCATTTTAATAAATTTTCAAATTTATTGACAAATTTTTTGTCATATTTTATAATATTGATGTCTATAAGGTCTTTCATTCTTAATATTGTTAATTGTTTTTACTCCATTTTTTCTTTATCAGCCTTGTTAGATGATTTTCAATTTTCTTAATCACTTTAAAAAACTAACTGTGACTTTGATAATTTTCTCTATTGTTTTTTATTTCATTGATTTCTGCTTTTACTTTTAAATTATTTCTTTTCTTTCAAGTTACTTTGGTTTAATTTGCTCTCCTTTTTCTAAATTGCTAAAGTGGAAGCTTAGATCATTGATTTTAGACCTCTCTTTTCTAATATAAGCTTTAGCCACATTTTATAAATCCTTTTTTAAAAATTATAGTAAATTTTATTACGTGTTCAGAGAATTGGGCACGGTTTGAATAGAGAAAAGAGATGAGGCAAACTAACACTGAAGACTTTCTCCATGTTGTAAGGAAAGAAGCATATACCCATTTTACAGATGAGGAAACCAAACCATGCTACTTCGTGAACAGTCTAAGAATCTTACAACATATAAATGTATGTTGTCATGTATTTTACTTCTCCATGTACTATCTTGCATTTATCACCATATTACCTTTTCTGGTGCTCTTTATTCCTTCTTGTATATCTGAGCTTTCATCTGGTTTCATTTCCTTTCAATGTCTTCTTTCGGTATTTCTTTTACTGCAGTTCTGCTGGAGTGGAATACTCTCAGCTTTTAAGTGACAGAAAATGTCTTTTATTTCTGAGAGTTTTATCGTGATAAAACATATATAACGTAAAATTTGCCATTTTAAGAATTGTTAAGTGTACAATTCAGTGGCATTAAGTATATTCACAATGTTGTGCAACCATCCCCACTGTCTATTTCCAGAACTTTTCCGTCATCCCAAACAGAAACTTTGTAACCATTAAGCAATAACTCCCCATATACCCCAACCCCTGGTAACCTCTAATATACTGACTCTATGAATTTGCCTATTCTAGGTATTTCATATATGTGGACTCATACAATATTTGCCCTTTTATGGTTGGCTTATTTGATTTAGCTTAATGTTTTCAAGGTTCATCCATGTTGTAGCATATATCAGAACTTCATTCCTTTTTATGGCTGAATAATATTCCATTGTATGTCTATAGCACATTTTGTTCATCCATTTGTCTGTTGACAGACACTTGGGTTGTTTCTATCTTTTGTCTATTGTGAATATGCTGGAATGAATATTAGCATATAAGTATCTGTTTGAAGAAAACATCTTTATTTTGTCTTCATATTTGAACAATATGTAAAAGGTGGATGATTCTAGGTTAACTTTTTTCTTCTGGTGCTTTGAAGATGTCATTTTACTATCTTCTGGCCTCCATTGTTTCTGATGAGACACCCACAATTATTTTTAATGTTGTTGCCTTTTATTGTCTAGTGTGTCTTCTCCATTGAGTGTTTTTAAGATTTTTTTGCAAGTTTTTGGCAGTTTGACTGTGCTATGCCTAGGTTGGTGGTTTTCTTTGCATTCATTATGCTTGATGTGTGTCAAGCGTCTTGGATCTGTGGATTGATCTCTTCCATTAATTTTGGTAAATCTACAGCCATTATCTCTTGGAATATTTATTTTTCCTTATTCCCTTTCTTTTCTTCTTCTGCCACTCCAATTCCACACTTGTTAGGCCATTTGATATTCTTCCTTAGATTGTCAATGCTGTGTTCTGTTTATTTTTTTTCACTCTCTTTTTCTTTTTTGTGTTTCAATCAATACTTTTTATCGATCCTTTTATTTGCTGTGTCAAGTTTGCTTTTAAATCCATCTAATGAGTTCTTTATTTCTGTATTTTATCTCTTTATTTCTAGCATTTCCATTTGTTTCGTTTTTATAATTCCTATGTCTCTGCTGAAATTCCCCATTTGTTCACATATATTTTTCTCTTTACCACTAAATCCTTTAACATATTTATCATAGTTATTTTAAAGTCTGATTGTTAAAACACCTGGGCCATCTCTTAGGTCTGCTTCTGCTGAATTTTCCTATCTGGACCATCAGTCACACTTGCTTATTTTCTCTCATAATTTTTTTTGAATGCCAGATATTGTGTGTAAAAAAACTTGTAAGACTGAAATAAACAAAACTTACCTCCAGAGAATGGCAGGACCCTCCTTCTGTCAGAAGCTGGTGTCAAGGTCTTAGTGAATCTAACTCCTAGTTGAGCTGGACAGTGGCTTTGTTCTAGCTTTAGTTAGATTTGGTTCACAGTGACCAAAGGTTTGAGGGAGGTGCTAGGACTTGCTATTCACCAGAGCCTGTGATCTGAGTGCTGATGAGATCCTGCAGATCTCTTTATGCTTGTTAGCTGAGCCGCCAAGCTTTCGGAAGCAGGCCAGCTTTTTGGTCACTGGGGAGTTGTCTTTGCTCTCCAGTTTTCTGAGTTTTCAGGAGCTCTCTCTCCATTCTGCCACCTGTTCCTGGTCCTTGGAGAGCAGGCGCAGATGCTCCGTGATGCCTGGAGGGCCACAGAGGGATTTCTCTCTCTCAGAAATCCCTCAGAGGGATTTCTGCCCTACCCCCACCCTCACCCTACTTACTGCAGTCACTCAGTTAAGGTCCGTGGGACAGAGCAGTGGTGGGGACAGAGTGCTCTGCCGCCGGGCTCCTTGGGATTCGAATCTGTCCCAGCAGCCCACATGCAGCCATTACAAGTTTGTTAAAAGTTAGGACCTTCACCCCCAATCTATCACGAATGAAAGCAGCTGTGAGTTTCTTGTCTCCAAGGAAGGGCTCGTCACTTTCTGGAATTTAGTTCATTTAGATTTCTTTTATTCCTCAGCTCTCTGATGGATTACAAAAACAAAAAGGAAAGAAAGAAACTATGATTTTGTGACTTATCCCACTTGCTTTCATTATTAGGTGGGAAGGATAGTCTCTTGTGACTTTCTACATTCCAACCAAAGTGCAGTTCCTCTATTTCCTTTTTGCTTCCCTTTCACAGCCCGTGGTTTCTAGAAGTTTCTGAGAATATGAAGTAGATCCTTGATAAACATTTCTTGTGGTTTCTGTAGTAACATTTGTTTCAAGAGTATACTGTTCTTGAAGATTGTTTTTTCTATAGCAAAATCTTCTCTTACATCCTACAGATATAACACTACCACAGCCATAAATTGGTCCTCAAATGAGAAATGAATGACTAGGCCCGACCTGATCATTTGCCAAAAGAGAGGGTACGTAGACTGCCCTTAGCCCACACTCGTATTGTCTCAGATCTACCAAGCACGGCCCTCCTCTTATCCCTGAACTAGCCAGAAAGCATCCAGAGTGGCTTGTGGGTTCGAGTGGGCATTTTCCTGTTCCAGAGACCCCTGCCCTGTTCTCTGTCCCAATCAGAGCAAACAGTGTGCATGAGGCCTGCTTGCTCCAGCGTACCTCCAGCATGCCCCGGTCAGCAGGCACTTCCTCACCCCTCTGCTGACATCTCTCCTCCTGTGCCAGATGCCCCAGGGCCCAGTACACCAGTGACTCTCCCTATTAACCTCCTCACCCCCTCTACACCCCACATTCAGAGCTAACAGCCAATTCATTCATTCCACAAACATTTATTGAGTACCCTCCACGTGCCCTGGACTGTTCTAGGCACTTGGCACAGATCTCTGAATGGCATGAACCAACCAACCAAATCCCTGCCTGTGTGGGGCTTACGTCCTAGCGGGAAAAAACTCATTTAATCCTCGCGACAACCTTATGAAGTAGGTTCTTTTATTGTTCTCCTTTTCCAGATGGGAAATGGAAGCAGAGAGAAGTTAAGTAAATTGCCCAAGGTCTCCCAAAAATTATATGGACGACAGTTCCTGCGGGAACAGAATTAGTCTGCAGTGCAGGAGGGCCGCTTCCTTCCCAGCCAGTAGAGGTGGAAGTGTCCTTTCCCAAAGGATCCATCTCTGGGCAGCACGGTTGCTGCACTGTCTGCGGATCTGGGTTTTCGCTTGTCCTCAGTACACGTTGTTGTTGGCAGGTTTAGTCTGTTTGTGGACTTTCAGGGCGTTTTAATTAGGAATCAGGGGAGGGTAAGTCAGACGCTGCTGGTCTGCTGCCAGGACAGCTTGGGAGTCTCTGATGCCTTCTTATGACACAAACTGCCCACGTGGAGCAAAATTTGGACTCGCTGCTTGTGATATAAATGTCGGCTGCAGTTTTCTCTGAGGGACACAGAGTGCAGGTGGCCTGCTCCACGTGTCTTTGTTTCATCCCGGTTCCCTTGTCAGGGTAGCCGCCGATACAATCACTTTATGAGGATACCAGCAAAAATAATCATTTCTGGTGGTGAACTCTGAAAATAAACATTTAACCAAAACTTGACTAAACATGCTTTTCTAACACGCCCCCCCCCCCCCCCCCCCCCCCCCCCGCCTCACTCCCCCAAGCCTCAGAAAGGGCAAGCGCTTAGCACCACTGGCAGAGGATGAATAGATTCTTCCCTCATTTACATGCCTATTCATTAGCTGGGATTGCCATGGCAACTGTGCCTTCCAGACAGACCTGTGGGCCCAGCACAACTTCATTTTGGAGACTGTCTGGAAGCCTTATACTAGTCTCCCAGCGCTTGACGGACAGGTGGGGAGAATTTTAGAATGCAGGAGCCTAGAGTTTTCCAATTGTCTATGAGTGACAATTACCAACGGTCTGTAAGTGGACATAGAAAGGACAGCATTTTGCTGGAAAACAGTCTGCAAAACTATGACTCTGATTCGCTGCCCACCTGTCCCTGGGTGCAGGCTAGTCAAATGAAGGCACAATGAGTGGCTCTTATTTCTCTGGTCTCATTTTCCCCTTGGACACATGCCTATCTGTGTGAGATCCTGGGACAAACACACATCCCTACAGAATTTTTCTAGAAAGGGCAAGACTCCTTTTGGGGAAAAGAGCTTGGGAGTAGGGAGAGAGTGAAAAGGGGAGATGGGGCCGGAGACTCTTAGAGGTGTGGTCTAAACTTTTCTCTGCCTCTGGCTGATCCAGGGTCCTGGCCCAATCCAGTGGCCTCAAAGCCTCTTTTACTCAATCTGGAAGTGCTTCCAGCTCTGCAAGTGAGAATAGCCAACAGCCTCCAAGGGGCAGCTACCTGTTGCTGTGTTCCTGGTGATCCTGGAGAAGCGGGTGACAGCTGGACAGACACAGCTCAGACATTTGCTTTAGTCAGATGCCAATGCTGCTGCAGTTTTGCATTTTGAAGAGAGGTCATTAGCCACCTTAAGCTTTCCATCCCTGGAGATTTTCTCTGAGCTGATTATATGTTAGCCTAGAACAGAGCTCGGAGTTTCATAGGTGCTCAAGAAGAATTTATGGAACGAATGAATTGGCCTTATCCACACAAGGCTTTTCTTTCCTCTCCTCCTGACACCCCACCCCTGCATGCTAGCCTCTTTTGGCCATCGGTGCTTATGCCCTGTGCTCTGGAGAGACCTCTGCCCTCTGATTCTTGAGCACTTCCGTCCTCCACCTCCTCACATTTGTTCTCTGCTGAACTTAGCTTCCCCCTGCACCCAGATTTCTCTGTCTGTTGAAATCTCACCTCTGATGGCTTGAAGCATCAGTGCTGGCTCAGGGGCCTTCAGGGACATGGCGGGGGCGCCCGGGATGTAGGACTGGATGAAACTATCTGATGGAGAAGCAGACTTGACAGGTGAAACTCTACCAGTGTCCCAGGGAGTCTGAATGAATCGGTGCAGACACAGAGCTGGTATGGGGCTGGGGATGAGCCTGGGCGAGGTCTCCCAGGAAAGGCAGGGATGAGCTGTCAGGGGGAGGGGCGCGAATTCCCCACCCGGGTGTTTACTGAGCTCTCTCTCTATAGCTGTCACCCTTCAAGGTAGGCTTGAGACTGATAAGCCACAGGCTTGACAGGTAGACAGAAAACTCTAATAAAATAGTAAAGCTCCAAAATTCTGTAAAGATAAGGAAACTTTGCTTTAGCTGAACTAAAATGTGGAATTTTTCTGGTGCATGTTTTTTACCTTCCAGCCTGCTTGCCTTTATTCCCACTTATGATGGTTAATTGTATGTGTCAACTTGACTGGGCCATAGGGTGCCCAGATGCTTGGTCTAACGTTATTTGTTTGACCGGAAACATAGGGTGTTTCCGGATGAGATTAACATTTGAATGAGTAGACTGGGTAAAGCCAATTGCCCTCCCTAATGTTGGTGGGTCTCATCCAATCAGTTGAAGGCCTGAATAGACCAAAAACTGACCCTCTCTCCTGTAAGGGGGAATTCCTCCTGCCTGACTGCTGAAGCTGGAGCATCAGTCTGTTCCTAACCTTCACAGTTGAACTGAAATATCAGCTCTTCTTGGGTCTTGAGCCTGCCAGCTTTCAGTCAGGAACTACACGATTGGTTCTCCTGGTTCTCAGGCCTTTGGACTCAGACAGAAATCACCCCGTCAGTTCTCTTGGGTCTCCAGTTGGTCAGCTATAGATCTTGGGACTTCTCAGTCTCCATAATCTCATGAGCCAATTCCTTATAAAATAAATAATATATTATCTATATAGCTGTTCTGTTGCTTCTGTTTTTCTGGAAAATGCTGACTATACAGATACTGAGAGTGGTTCTAGAGGAACAGAATTTTACGGATAAATTTTCTGATTTGGTTCAGGTGTTTCTGGAATTGGTTCTCTAATCTAATTAGAATTAAAGATGCTAGTGACTATTTCCAGTAGTAAAGAGAGCACTAATAGTCCATGGGGTGATCTGACAATAGAGATAGACAAAATATCACCATTGGAGACTCCTAATCAACTGCTTATAAGAAGCAAGGATCTGGGTGACTGTGTATGTGGAACTTTTGATCATTTTTGGCAAACTAATGAACATAATGAGATTGGCTGTTTGCTCCTAATGTTGCTCGAAAAAGTAGGGAAAGAAAAGGATGAGCTCAGGGATTCAAATTCCCAGCTCAAGTGCCACATAAATGATCTGAAAGCTTCTATGTGTGCCCTGGAGGAGACACTTATCTCTTGTCGCCACAGGGCTGAGATTGCTGAATATCAGTCCCAGAGGTTCATCCTGCAATTGGCTGAATTTCAATTCAAGTTGAACTTCTAGCCTCATAGAGTTAGAACGGGAACCTGAAAGTTGGGATGGGGATGTGTGGGAGAACCCTGATAAAGCTGGGGACATTGAGCCTCAAAATTCTGTTGAGTCTTCTTTGCCAGTAGAAGTGGCTTTCCTATCCCCAGTGGGAGCACCCTCCCCACCTCTCAGGGGGTTAACCCTGCATTGTCTGAGAAAGCTGTAACAGCCTCCTCTGATGCAGTTATCATGCAAGACAATGCTTATTCTCCTCAGGAACCACCCCCACCACCCCTCTTTGCTTCTATACCTATAATTAGACTCCAATCCCAGCGGGACCTTAAAGGTGAGGTACAAAGTATGACCCATGAGGAGGTGTGCTACTCCAAAAGAACTACATGAGTTTTCTAATTTATAGACAGAAATTCGGTGAACGTGTATGGGAATGGAAATTAAGGGTATGGGATAATGGTAGAAGAAACATAAAATTGGATGAGGCTCACTAAGAAGAGATTCTGCATTTAATATTGCAGCTCAGGGAGTTAGAAAGGACTCTGTTTGCTTGGTTGGCTGACTAAAGTATGGACCAGATGGTGGCCCATAGTGAGTGAGTGGGAAATGCTGGGCCTCCCTTGGTTTAATGTAGAGGGAGGGATTTAAAGGCTTAGGGAGATTGGAATGCTCCAATGAATTTGTTATTTGAGACCTACTCAACCACGCTGGGAGGGTCCAGAAGACATACTTTCCACCTATACTGCGAGGAATAAATTTATGAGAGGATCCCCAGCATCTTTGAAGAGCTCTATGATCACTCCTCTCTGTAGGCCAGACCTTACAGTGGTAACTGTAGTCACCGAATTGGGAGACCTAATACAATGAGAGTAATTGGATCCCAGGGGAGAAGAGGCAAAGTGGTGGCACTCAAATGACAAAGGCAAGGTTACTTGGTTACAAGTTACATGGTTACTGTAATGGACAGCAGAGTCAAAGAAGCAATCAGAATAGTCTGACTTGTGCAGACCTGTAGCATTGCCGGTTGATCTTGATGTTCCTAGAAGTAAAATAGATAGGAAGCTTACTAAATTCTTCTTGATCTGTATAAGCAGAAAAGTTCTAGATCAAGTGGATGAAAGTCAAGCCTGAATCATAAAAACAGAGAGTCATGGCCCCTCAATCAATTCCCAGACTTGAGCTGGTTTACAGACCCAGAACCCCTTTAATGAAGGGGAGGCCAGGTCCCCTTGAGGAAGGACCCCAGTATATTGCCAAAAATGTATACTGTTAATCATTCTCCCAGCCTTCCTCAAAGGGACCTAAGGCTTTTTATCAGAGTAACTGTACATTGGGGAAAAGGAAATAGTCAGACCTTTTGGAGACTATTGGACATTGGCTTTGAGCTGACACTGATTCCAAGAGATCCAAAATGTTACCGTGGTCCACCAGTTAGAGTAGGGGCTTATGGAAGTCAAATGATTGATGGAGTTTTAGCTTTGGCCTGTCTCACAGTGGGTCCAGTGGATCTCTGAACCTGTCCTGTGTTTATTTCCCCAGTTTTGGAATGCATAATTGTAATAGATATACTTAGAAGCTGGAAGAATCCTCACATTCCTTTCTTGACCTGTGGAGTGAGGGCTATTATGGTGGAAAAGGCCAAGTGGAAGCCACTAGAACTGCCTCTGCCTAGGAAGATAGTAAACCAAAAGCAATACTACATTCCTGGAGGGATGGTACAGATTAGTGCCATCATCAAGGACTTGAAAGATGCAGGGGTGGTGATTCCCACCCACCACATCTCCATTCAACTTTCCTGTCTGGGCTGGGCAGAAGACAGAGGGGTCTTGGAGAATGACAGAGGATTATTGTAAGCTTAACCAGGTGGTGACTCCAATTGCAGCCACTATACCAGATGTGGTTTCAATATGTAAGCAAATTAACACATCCCCTGGTATCTGGTATGTAGTTACTGATCTGGCAAATGCCTCCTTCTCCATCCCTGTCTATAAGGCCCACCAGAAGCAGTTTGCTTTCAGCTGACAAGGCCAACAATACACCTTCACTGTTCTACCTCGGAGGTATATCAACTCTCCAGCCCTGTGTCATAATTTAGTTGTCAGGGATCTTGATTGACTTTCTCTTCCATAAGATGTCACACTGATCCGTTACATTGATGACGTTATGCTGATTGGACCTAGTGAACAGGAAGTAGCTATTACTCTAGACTTATTGATTAGACATTTGCATATTAGAGTGTGGGATATAAATCTGACAAAAGTTCAGGGATTTTTTACCTTACTGAAATTTCTAGGGGTTCAGTGGTGTGGGACATGTCAAGATACATCTTTTAAGGTGAAAGATAAGTTGTTGCATCTGGTCTCTCCTACAACCAAAAAAAAAGAGGCACAATGCCTAGTGGGCCTCTCTGGATTTTGAGGCAATGTATTCCTCATTTGGGTGTGTTAGTTCAGCCTATTTAACAAGTGATCTGAAAAGCTGCTAGTTTTGAGTGGGGCCCAGAACAAGAGAGGGCTTTGCAACAGGTCCAGGCTGCTGTGTAAGCTGCTCTGATCCTTGGGCCATATGATCCAGCAGATCCAAGGGTGCTTGAAGTGTCAGTGGCAGATGGGGATTCTGTTTGGAGCCTTTGGCCGGCTCCATAGGTAAATCACAGCATAGGCCCTTAGGATTTGGAGCAAAGCCCTGCCATCTTCTCCACATAATTACTCTCCTTTTGAGAAACAGCTCTTGGCCTGCTATTGGGCCTTAAAATAGAGACTGAATGCTTAACTATGGGCCACTATGTTACCACGTGACCTGAGCTGCCTATCATGAGCTGGGTGTTATCTGACCCACTGTCATTAAAGTTGGGAATACACAGCAGCACTCCATCATCAGATGGAAATTTGGGCCCAGCCAGACCCTGAAGACACAAGTAAGTTACATGAACAAGTGGCTCAAATGCTCATGGTCCCCACTCCAGCGACACTGCTTCTCTCCCCTAGCCTGCATTTATGGCTTCATGGGGAATTCCCTATGCTCAGTTGACAGAGGAAGAGAAGACTCAGTTTACAGATGGCTCTGCAGTATATGCAGGTACCACCTGAAAGTGGACAGCTGCAGCACTACAGCCCCTTTGTGGGACATCCCTGGATGTCCCCTGAAGGACAGTGTGAAGGGAAATTCTCCTGCTGGGCACAACTTCAAGGAATGCACCTGGTTGGTCACTTTGCTTGGAAAGAGAAATGACCAGGCATGTGATTATTTATCAATTCAAGGGTTTTGTGACCAATGGTTTGGCTAGATGGTCAGGGACTTGGAAGGAACACAATTGGAAAATTGGTGACAAGAAAATTTGGGGAAGAGGTATGTGTATAGAGCTCTCTGAGTGGACAAAAAAAAAACCATGAAGATATTTGTGTCTCATGTGAATGCTCACCAAGAGTGACCTCAGCAGAGGAGGGTTTTAATAATCAAGTTAATAGGATGACCCATTCTGTGGATACTAGTCAATCTCTTTTCCCAGCCACCCCTGTCATTGCCCAATGAGTTCATGAGCAAAATGGCCATGGTGGCAGGAATGGAGGTTATGCATGGACTTCCACTCACCAAGGCTGACCTGGCTATGGCCACTGCTGAGTGCTCAATCTGCCAATAGCAGAGACCAACACTGAGTCCCCAGTATGGCACTGTTCCCTGGGGTGATCAACCAACTACCTGGTGGCAGGTTGATTACACTGGACTTCTTCCATCATGGAAGTGGCAGTGTTTTGTCCTTATTGGAATAGATACTTACTCTGGATATGGATTTGCCTTCCCTGCGTGCAATGCTTCTGCCAAAACCACCATCCGTGGACTTACAGAATGCCTTATCCGCCATCAAAGTGTTCCACACAACATTGTTTCTGATCAAAGAACTCACAGCAAATGAAGTGCGGCTGTGGGCTCATGCTCATGGAACTCACTGGTCTTACCATGTTCCCCACCATCCTGAAGCAGCTGGTTTAATAGAACAGTGGAATGACCTTTTGAAGACTTGGTTACAGCACCAGCTAGGTGGCTACACCTTGCAGGGCTGGGGCAAGATTGTCCAGATGGCAGTATATGCTCTGAATCAGTGTACAATGTCTGGTTCTGTTTCTCTCATAGCCAGGATTCATGGGTGCAGGAATCCAGGGGTGGAAATGAGAGTAGTACAACTTGCCGTTACTCCTAGTAACCCCGTGGCCTTGTGCTCTGCTGGCCTGGAGGTCTTAGTTCCAAAGGGAGGAATGTGTCCACCAGGAGACACAACAATGATTCCATTGAACTGAAGGTTAAGACTGAAGCCCAGCCACTTTGGACTCTTCCTTTGGATGCCTCTTAATCAACGGGCAAAGAAGGGATTCACTGTGCTGGTGGAGGTGTTTGATCCCGATTACCAAGGGGAAATTGGACTACTCCTCCACGATGGAGATAAGGAAGAGTATGTTTGGAATACAGGAGATCCCTGAGGGCTCTTTTAGTATTACCATGCCCTGTGATTCAAGTCAATGGAAAACTACAACAACCCAATCAGACAGGACTACTATTGGCCCCAAACCTTCAGGAATGATGATTTGGGTCATCCCACCATGTAAAGAACCATGACTAGCTGAGATGCTTGCTGAAGGCAAAGGGAATACAGAATGAGCAGTAGAAAAAGGTTACCAGCTATGACCACGTGACCAGTTACAGAAACAAGGACTGTAATTGTCATGAGTATATATTGAGATATATATATATCTCAAATATCTTTGTTGTCTTCCCTCTCTTTTTCCCTTATCATGTAACATGAGATGTATTGATTTCATATTATAGTATTTCAGTATTGTTAATTTTCCATTATAGTATTTAAGTTATTAGATATCAAGGAGAAGAGTAAACATCATTCAGGGATGTCCCTCCTCTCCTGGGGAAGGGGTTAGTGCATTTTTGATCGTACACATCTCTGATCTTCAGATGCTTTTTTTCCTCCACAAAGCCTTCTCTAATACTTTCCTGCTTGGCTGGAAGTAATGTCTCCTTCCTTTAATTTTCATAGCATTTAATCGATAGCTCTTTTACATCTGTTTATTTGTAGATCTTATCTCATGAGACTATAACCTTCTTCTTCCAGGTATGATCTACCCCAGTTTACATTTGGCTCCCCCTGGCTCCTAGCACAGTGCTCTACACATGGTAGATATTCTGTACATGTTTGTTGATTAGTGGAATAAATGAATGTCTGTGGACTTGGCAAGCAGGTCCTCAGGGAACTTGATGCCAGGTTTCCAGTAAAATGGGCAGCTGTGCTAATCCATTTCTAGGGAGTGAGGGGGATCAGGCCACACAGAGTCATTGGGGTGGGCCCTGAGGGGTCCTGCCCCTACGACAAGGGCATTGCCTCACCTCTGAGACCCGGCTTGGACTGCATCTTCTCTCTGGAAGTGGTTTTGGTCGTGAGTCCAAATGTGATCTTTTTCTTCTCTGAACCCAAAGCGTGATTTTTGATATGTCCTCTCTGGTTCATCTTGTCAATTAACCAACCAAAGGATGATCTTGACTGTCTCATCCAGAAAGACTGATGTGGTAGTTGTACTTGTGTTTTATGTCCCCTGTGGGATGGTCAACTTCTTCTTTTTTCCACATTATTTTTTTATTGAGATATAATTGACATATAACATCTTATTAGTTTTAGTTGTACAACATGATTATTTGATATATGTATATATTGCAAAATGATTATTACAATAAGTTTACTTTAACATCTGTCACCACACATAGTTACAAATTTTTTTCTTTTTTCTTTGATGAGAACTTTTAAGATCTTTTAAGAACTCTTAAGAACTTGTAAGATCTTAGCGACTTTCAAATATACAATATAGTATTGTTAATTATAGTCACCATGCTGTACATTACATCCCCAGGACTTATTTGTCTTATAACCGGAATTTTGTACCTTTTGACCCCCTTCACCCATTTCTCCCACCCTCCGCCCTCTACCTCTGGCAACCACCAATCTGCTGTTCTCTGTATCTATGAGTTCGGTTTTTGTTTTTTTGGTTTTTTTTGGATTCCACATATAAGTGAGATCAGATGCTTTTTATCTTTCTCTGTCTGACTTATTTCACTTAGCCTAATGCCCTCCATGTTGTTGCAATGGCAAAATTTCCTTCTTTTTTATGGCTGAATAATATTCCATGGTGATTTATATATACACACCACATTTTGTTTATCCATTCAGGATGGTCATCTTAGGGCAGGGACCTGGCATATTGAGATTTGATTCCCTTGGTTCTTAACTGACTCCTTGCACATAGGAAGCACTCAACAAATATTTGTTGAAAGAGAGGCTAATCCCTAATCCCACTTCTTATGTTGCAAGAGAAACACTCTTATGATACCCCTTGCCTCCAGGCTAAGGTTTAACAGCCGCACTTGGAGTCTGGAATTGTAGGTTCTTAAAGCTGCAGGGAACTAGAAAGAAAGCAGGACTGACGGTGGGCTCTCTGTCTAGTTCTGTTATGACCTCCTCAGTGAGCTCAGTCAGCCCTTGGGATGAGAAGCTCTGTTTTATTTCACAAGGTTCTATGAACCAAACCTCCAATAGGACTTCAAAAACGGAGCCATGGGTAGGGGAGGAGGCCTTACAAAAACATACAACAAAGTTTGGTCCCCTAAGAATGAAGATGCAAAGGCTAAGAGGGGACGAGATTAAAATCTATAATATTATAATTGTAGACAGTTAACCCAGGATTATACATCAAATTTTGAAATTGATACTTTGAGATCTCTTTGATTTTGAATGAGAAGTTTTGGATACAAAAACGTTAAGTCCTACTTCATAGACCCATTGTAAGCTCAGGTAACTCTTACCCCTTGAAAAGGATAGAAACAGGGGATATAAGTGGATTCCAAAGGGGTGCAAGCAGATTCATGAATTACAAACAGCTTTCCAGAGCAGGTGGAATATATCTCAGGGAGGAGAGGAGAGGAAGAGAACCTGACTGAGCCCCAGAGGCCTCCATGAACAGCAGATGCTGGGCCAGGCAGAGCCTCATGGGTCCTGAGGCAGTCAGACAAATTCTGTGTCCCAAAACATACCTCACGTATTCTGGCCTGGCATCTTGAGGAAGCGACGTAAAAATGATGACCTAGTGCGAGTGTTCTTCTAAATTTTTGGAAAAGAAAAGATGAGAGTATAATAACTGTTCTGCATTCCTGACAGCAGCATGTCACCATCGTCTGCCCTCTCTCTTCAGAGGTGGTGTTGTGGTTGACTGACCAAACTGGTCTTGACAGAGAGGCTGTTTGCTCTGTAGTGACAAGAGCTTTTCCTAAAGCAATTAGAAAAGATCAGGTGGAAGGAAGAAGAGAATAGGGTGGACCAGGGCCGGGGGAGTTGCCTGGACACTGTCAGGCACTGGGACTCACCTCTGTGCCCCACAGAATTTGGGGGCAGACACTGTGTTCATGGGAAGGACACTCCCTATGGGGGCCTCTCTACATCCCCAGGAGGCTGTGGTTGGGCTCTCCCTCCAGCCCTGACTGCTTTTGCACTCAGTATGCCATTTATATAATTCCTTACTTTATTTGTGCTGTTGCATATGCATTAACTATAGGATCATGGGATCCCAGGGTACAGGGAAACTGGAGAGGAGTATGGTAGGCTGCAAAGTGGCCCCCCAAAGATATCAGGTTCTAACCGTTGGAACTTATAAGTGTTTCCTTATCTGGGAAAAAGGGTCTTTGCAGGTGTGATTAAGTTAAGGATCTTGAGTTGGGGAGATTATCCTATATTATCAGGGTGGGTCCTAAATGCAATCACATATATTCTTACAAGAGGGAAGCAGAGGGAGATTTGACACACAGAGAAGAGAAGGCCATGTGAAGACAGAGGCAGAGATTGGAGTGATGTAGACACAAAGCAAGGAACGCAGGCAGACACCAGAAGCTGGAATGGGCAAGGAACGGATTCTCCCCAAGAGCCTCTGGGGGGAGTGCTCTTGATTTTGACCCGGTGATACTGATTTCAGGCTTCTGGCCTCCAGAACTGTGACAGAATAAGTTTTGGTTGTTCTAAGCGACCAAGTGTGTGATAATTTGTTACAGCAGCCACAGGAAGTTAATAGAAGGTGTCACTATTACAGGCAAATGTCCCACCCATCTTTGGTGGATGTCTGCCTGAGCAGCCCCTGCTTGAACCTGGTACTTTCTATGGAAGCCCAGTCCATGGTCAGAAAGTTCTGACAGTTGGGCTGGTTCTCATGAAGTCTGTAATTTAACACATGGCTTACACGGGTGACACATGGATGTCACCTGCACTCCTCACGTGCTTTGACATCTGCTGCTCTGGTTGGCTAGCCAAAGTGTGATTTTCATTGTCCTCGAAAATGGTTTTGAACTGTACTGCAACTTGGAACCAGTCTACTTCTGCTTCTGAGAGTTCTCAGTGTGTCTTTTCCCTCCAGCTTTTCCACAATCATCAATACAATAATCATGATAATAAAAGTAGCATTGTTTTGCGTTGACATTATAGTTTAACCTTTTTGGAGGTTTTTTTTTACCATCTTGTGTGAGGTAGCTAAGTAGGTATTATTAGTCCAATAGAAAAATATGGAAAATGAGGCACAAAGAGGAGGAATGATTTGGCCCAGGTCAATAAGTTAAATGTTAAAACCGTGATTGTAATCCAGGATCCCTTCAACTTCATCATGGTCTATACCACTGGGATCCAAAGTGGTGTGTCTACAGTCTAGAGGGTATGGAAAGAATCCATTAAGGTGTGGGAAGAAAATACTAGAACTTCCTCATATCTATTTTTAATCTAAAATTAAGAAGAAAGCTGAACTTCGTTAATATTTGACAAGTAAATAGTATAAGCGTATAATTTATGAATAAATGAATGTCATGTATGTTTTCAAATCTTTTATTGATGGAAATATATGCTTTTTAAAAAGTAGGGAGATTGCTGCTCCCCCATCGTTGTCCTTTTTAGCCAAAACTGATGATTTGAGGTTTGATTCAGGATGATATTTATGCATGAACATGTGGACACAAATTGGTTGGTGATAATGAGATTACTAAATTAGTCTAGTTTAACTCATTGTCTAGTAGGGGAGCCAGACATGAAAACAATGACTAATATACAACCTACATAGAAGCAGAGAGGGATGGAGGGATTCACTTTTGAAAAATTAAGATGCTCTACAAAGTTTGTGAGGTGTGATAGAATCAGACCTTTCCTTTCCCTTGACTCCTTGGCTTTCCTTGCCCTTGACTCCTGACTTTGCATCTGCCACTTTATGCAGATGAGGGAGGCAGCAGAAGGTGGCCTGAGGTCAGCCCTGGCTGGACCATGGCCCACGTAGACAGCGTGCCACCATGGACACACAGCAGAGGCAGGCCATTCAGTACATCACTGGGCAGCCCACACTGACTCTTCCTTAGCAAAGCTCTTTATTGACCAATTCCTCTATACTTTTTTTTTTCCTGGAGAGATATCTGATACAGTTTTTTATTTTTCTCTACAAAATACTGCTCTCAGAGTGCTCTGGAGGCTCAGGAGAGCCATGGAAAAGGCGTGAAGGACCCATTTTGGCTCTGTAGATGTCAGGCTCAGCTTGAATTTCTGCCTGTTTTTCCCCATCTCCCGATCTCTGGACCAAAACATAGAAGTAGTCTCTCCTTCTGTTTCAAACCAGTTCTATTTGGGAGAGTAAGTACTTAAGTAGTTCCCTCTTCAGGGGCTCTTAACTGCTCTGTGCCTTGTTTTCTTATCTGTGAAATAGGGGATAAAAATAGTACCTACTTCATAGGGTTGTTGTGAAGATTAAGTGAATTGGGTGCTTAAATTTCTTAGAATAGTGCCTGCCGCATAATAAGTGGTCGGAAGGTGTAAGCTAATATTATCATAGCTGTTGTCAAAGAGATGGATAAAGGTGTAGATCTAATGCTGACATGCTTCCTCACTCTTTTTGTCTGGTGGGGAGCCTCTTTGGGAATAGGCACCTGGAGTACTCTGAACCTGACTCCTCAGATACTGAGACCTCCTGCCCCATTCCACTACTGGTGTGCGGTGTCCATACTGACCTTCCTTAAAAAGTTTCTGTGGGGGGCTGGCCTGGCGGCGGTGCGGTTAAGTGCATGCTCTCCACTTCGGCAGCCCGGGGTTCGCGGGTTCAGATCCCGGGCGCGTCCTGACACACCGCTTGTCAAGCCATGCTGTGGCGGCGTCCCATATAAAGTAGAGGAAGATGGGCACAGATGTTAGCCCAGGGCCAGTCTTCCTCAGCAAAAAGAGGAGGATTGGCATCGGATGTTAGCTCAGGGCTCATCTTCCTCATACAAAAAAAAAAACTTTCTATGTGTCATCAGACCCCCAGGACAAACCAGTGTCCTAGAGCAGGGAGTTCCGAAAGCTCGGTCCTTACTGACTTCCGGCACTTCCACTGGCCTCTGCAGAAGTCAAATCACACAGAATTCCATCATCATTTTAGTCTTGTTTCTGTCAAAGATTTGAATCCTTGTTAAAATTTGCCAAGTGATTGTCACCGAAGGCAGATCAAGTCATGTATGGTTGTATTTGGTCATATGGCAGTAAGCAGAAAAGGATGCTTGGTCCCTGGGAACATTTGATTTTATTGAAAAAAATATATAAACTGAAAAGTAGGGAAAATGGCTGCCCTAGACAGAGTGTATCTGGGTTTCACCAAGACCTTTGGTCAATTACTTTCAGTATATAAAAGTATGAGCGGACAAGCTGGAAAACGATGGGCTGGATGCTACTACAATTAGGTAGACTTATAACTGGGTGAATAACTATGCTCCCAGTGGGGATGGTTCCCAGTAACATGCCACAGGGCTTTGTCCCCAACTTTATTTTCTTTAAAAATTTTAGCAGTGACTTGCTGAAGCCAGTGCATGATGGAATTAGGATCCAAAAAGGTCTTGACAGGCTGGAACACCAACAAGCTGAAATTTAGCAGAAACAAACGTAAGGTCTTGCACTTGCATCCAAACAACCAACTCTACGGGAATAGGAGGCGAAAAGCATGACAAGAGAGGGACAACCTTCAGCCCAGGTGCAAATGCTTGGCACTAGGTTTGACGTGGATCCGAGGGATGAGGGAATTGTGCTCCTAGGCTGTGTGGTTAGAGGTATTGTATCAGAACAAGAGAAGTAATTATCTCCCTCTGTCCTTGCTGTTTAGACCACAGATGAAGTATGGGGTTCAGTTCTGGTCTCCTGACCTTAACATCCCACAGAGCACATGTGGAGAAGAGAACCAGGATCCCAACTGGACTCCAGATCATGCTCCCCAATGAATCATAGGCGGGATTGGGAATGCTTGCTTTATAGAGAAGCTTCCATGAAGATGTGATAGTTGTCTTCAAATCTTTTAGGTTGCCACTTAATATTTGAAGGACTGTCATGCTGAAGAAGAATTAAATGGTTTCTGGGGGAGGGCCCTCAGGACTAGAACAAGGGTCAGTGGGTGGAAGCCACTGCTGTGAAGGCAGAGTTTGATGGAAAGTAAGAAGGCCATTACTACACACACTTCCAGCAGTCCACAGAAGGTTGGAATGCAGTGGGCATGCACCTTAGAACTAGTAGTTAAGAGTTGAGGTTGCTGGCCAAAATTTAAGATATGTTGTGTTGTTGATTTAAAGGTAGCTCATGCTTTCTAGATTCCAAATGTGAAAGTGACAAAAATCATTAAAATGTAATAGCCTGATGTCTGTTCCTGCCCAAATGTAGTGGCCCCAGAACCACATAAAAGCAAGGCCAGGGTTTTTTCCTTTCAAAGATGAGTTTGGGATCAGTTGAATGCCTGAGCAAGTACTGACTGGACAGCTAGGAGTCCTGTACCATGGAGCATGAAGAAGATGACCTTGAGTTGGAAGATTTGATACCAGGATTTACAAACACCCCTTTCTACATTAAAATAATATATTTGTTGCAAAATATACAATTTTCTATGGGATTACATCATCATAGCTTGTCAGAATGAGCTGACTCCAAAACCCTTCCGCACCTAACTGGATAAGTTACCCAGTCTAATAGAGTTGTTTAGAATTGTCCATCTGGCAAAAAAAAGTGACTGCCAAAAATGATTAGTTTTAAACTATCTTAATTGGCTTTGAATAGTTTTCTCAGTAGAAGGTTCAATTGTACCTTGACAGTTCATAGAATTTTCATAGAAAAAAACATTTCTTTTTCTTATTTGCATTAACAGGAAGGCATATATCCAATTCATCTCTAAAAGCTATGCAAAGTAGTTCAAATAGCCATTCAGATATACTTTCCAAGTTAGACTTTTTCAGCTGCTGGTACATGAAATGATACGGGTTTATTAACTCTCATGGTAAGTCTGGAGATAGGCTGCCTTCCTAGCTGGTTAATTCAACCACTCAAGAATATTAAGTCAGCCACTCTGCAGTTCTCTTGACTTCCCCTCGTGGTTGCAAGACGGCTGCCGCCTATCATATCTTCAGGACAACATCCAAAGGAGGGTGTGTCTCCTTTTAAGAGAGAGGAAACTTTTCCGAAGTCCTCCACTCCCTTCCCTTCTATTGCATCTCATCGTACCATTTTGAAAGATTATTACATGGTTTTGCAGATGTTGAAACCTGCCAATTCATGCAGTCTGAGAGTTATAGCCCTAAAAGATTTCATTTTTTTAAGTTAGGTTTTTTAATTAACATACAGTACAATTGACTTTTTTTGGGTGTACAGTTCTATGAATTTTAACACGTGTAGATTCATGTAATCACTAACATATTCAACATACAGAACAGCTTGATATGCCAAAAAATCTCCTCATGCTTTCCCTTTGTTTCTAAATTCATGAGAGATATTGGGCTTTAGTTTTTTGGGGTTTTTTTTCCCCCTTGTAATGTTTTTGTCTGGTTTTGGTATCTGTGTAATGTTAGCTTCATAACATAAGCTAGGAAGTGTTCTTTCCTTTTTTATTTTCTGGAAGAGACTGTGTAGAATTGGTATTATTTCTTCTTTAAATGTTTGATAGAATTTGCCAATGAAACCATCTGGGCCTCAAGATTTCTTTATAGAAAGTTTTTAATTATGAATGCAATTTTTTCAATAGGACTATTCAGCCTATGTTGTTACATCTTTCATCTTTGGTGAGTTTAGTGTTATCAAAGGAATCAGTCCATTTCCTTTGTCATTCTTGCCTGGAGTTTATATATTATATCTGCCTACATTGAAAACTCCATCAGACATGTTATAATTTTTGTTTTCAACCATCAAACATTTTTTAAAGAACAAAATGCAATAAGAATACTCTATCATATTTACCCAGATACTTGCCATTTCTTCATTCCTGATGTTCTAAGTTCCCTTCTGGTATCATTTTTTTTCTCTCTGAGGAACTTCCTTTAAAAATTATTTTAGAGCAGGTCTGCTGACAGTGAATCTCTATGCTTTTCTTCATCTGAAAATTTCTTTATTTTACCTCCATTCCTGAAGGATATTTTCACTGGGTATAGAATTCTGGGTTGGCACTTCTCGTCTCTCAGATCTTTAAATATGTTGTTCCACTTCCTTCTGGCCTCCATGTTTTATGATGAGAAATCTGTAGTCGTTTGAATCATTGCTTCTCTATTGGTAATGCATCATTTTTCTCTGTCTGCTTTCTAGATTTTTTCTTTGTCTTTATTCTTTACCAATTTGATTATGATGTATTAGGCATATATTTCCTTAGGTTTATCCTGTTTGGAATTCACTGAGTTTCTTGAATCTGTTGATTTATTTCTATTAACACATTTGGGAAGTTTTCAGTCATTATTTCTTTAAATATTTTTTCTTCTCTGCATCCTTTCTCATCTCCTTTTGTGACTTTGATAGAATGAAAATGAATGACAGAAGGAGAGGAGAAGGACTCATAATTTTTATTGATCCACCTGCAAGTTCATTAACTTATCTTCTATCATCTCCATTTTGTAATTGAACTCACCTATGGAGGTGTTTTTTTGTTGTTGTTCTTGTTATTTTTTTTCAGTTCTAAAATATCCATTAGGTTCATATTTAGATCATCTATTTCTCTGTTGAGACTTTCTATCTGTCCGTTCCTCTCATGGGCATTTGCCTTCATTTGTTGCAGTATTTCTATAATGATTTTTGTTAAAGTCTTTTCAAATAATTCCAACACATGTGTTACTGGCATCTGTTGATTATGTTTTCTTCTGCAGGTTGAAATTTTTCTGTCTCTTCCTATGCTGAGTAATTTTGCATTATGCTCTGGACATTTTGTATATTGTGTTATGAGACTCTGGGCCTTCTTTAAATCCTATGAAGAATTTTGATATTTTTGTTAAGCAATTGATTTAGTTGGATTTAAGCCACAAATACTGACCAGCTTTTTTTAAGTTGTGGTTCCAGTGTCTTATTCGGTTTTCAAAGACTTTGCAGTGCTGTTCCGATTGGTTCTGCTTGTGTACCACCCACTGGCCATTCTGGCACCTGTCTTCCAGCTCAAAGTCGATGGTATGCTGGGTAGGGTCAGCTGCATGAGCAGCTTGTGGGTGAGCCCAGGATTTCATAAACAATATTATGGGGCAGCTCTGCTAATTTCTTCACTCTCCCAGATCTCGCTGATACTTTCCAGCTCTTTTCTCTTCTATTCCTGCAGGCAGAAATCTGGGGCTTTATTTGTCCCATTCTGCTGCACACTTTCCATGGCTGTGCCGGCTTCTTGGTCCAAACAGTGAGAGAACAGAAAGAGAAAAAAAAGTATCAGGGGTTTTACCCTCTTGGCTCCTCTGCTCAGAGAGGAAGGTTTTCTTCCCTCAGAGCTTCCTACAGGTTACCATGAGTTGGGGCATGAGGGAATGGAGAAATGAAAAACCATTAAGCAATTACCCCACTCTCTCTGAGCACTGGCAGACCCCTTTCCCACCCCTGAAACCTGAACTAGAGGGCTTCCTGGAGCTCTCACTGTCCACACCAATGCCCGCTTCCAAGCTTCACGCTGTATTTCATCTCATGCTGTATTTCATCTAGCCTGGGAATACCAGAGGAAAACATATAGTAAACTCTTGGCTGGGATGGTGGTTCTTCAAATTCAGATCTTCTTCCTAGTTCTGTTGCTACTCTTTACTTCTCAGAATCTTCAAGTGGCTGCTCCATGCGTTCTGTCCAGGCTTTATAGCTACATTCGGTGCAAGAGACAGGGTGGAATGATGTTCCATCTGCCTATAACCAGAAACCCTTGGAAAATTTTCATAAAAGTTTTCTTCAGCCTACATGGTTAATTGTTCTGTCACAGATGAAGTCACTGTACTTGAGCTGTGGAGAATCCAGAGTCTATAAAGTACTAAGTAAATGCCACAGGACTCACCAGAAATAGGGCTATCAGCTGTTTGTGAGTCTTTCATTGTTGATACACTATGAACATCTGGGTCCGTGATTAACAACCATTCTCAATCTTGATAGCTAGGCTATGAAATCTATTACAATTCAATTTCTTTTTTGAAATATTGTGCTTATAATAAGATTTCAAATCAAACTCGTTTCCAAATAGTTTCTTTTAAATTTACTTTCAAGTACTGAATTTACTGGATTTTCCTTTCAAGAATCTTCTGGCAATGCAAGAATACTTAGGGAGCTTCGCAAATACTAGCAATGTCAGGATTTTTGGTTCAATCTGTCCATGTCCTTGGCATGTGTTATTAAAGAAATCTTCATCCCTAATATTCTCACTTGGACATTGCTCTTATGCACCATCCCTGCAGTAGCATTGCTAAGGAAAGACAGGGGTAGAGTCAGAAGGAAGTAATCCCTCCTGACCTAGGTCAGGAGGTCTAGATCTTGAACAGAAATAAATGGAAAAAGACTCTGAAGACCATAAATTGGATGACATTCCTGAGAGTGGGTTCTTCATTTTCCTTGGTAAAGACTTTTTTAGGAGACCATATAAAATAAATAAATTCTGCATGTCTCTTGTTATATCCTAGAATTTTTTGAACTGTTTCATACACTTCTAAAGTTTCCATTTCAAAATATAAATGAAATCGGATATTCACAATCCAGGAAGCATAACATTTAGGTTTAAGTCCAAATTTAAAACCTTGAATCTTCAATGAAATGGAAACATGTCAAAATGATTATACTTCCTCTTGTTGACAGCCAGGTTTTAAAACCAGACAATTCCAGGAGTTGGTTATTTTCAACTTTTGCTTGTTCAGTGCAGAATGTCATAGCTTCTTTTGCACATCACTGTCCCTTTGCGTTACATCATCTCTCAGTGTGCCCAGTGCCTATGATCTACATGGGGCAGAGGCATGTTTTTCACAGGGGATTTGGTGAAGTTACTTTCTTCAACTATTTCAGTTCAGAAGTCACTATCTTCTAAAGTCCTGGACACTTCGTCTTCTCCCCAGTGTGTGGACTTAGTGATATGGAAACACCCATGGGTGTGCTCTATAGGTGCCAGGAGTTTTCAGCCTTTGTCAGCCCCATCAGCCACCACATAGTATTTACTCCAACTTTGTACTCAAGCAAGCTAGCAATTTCTAGAGGTAGAACAATTGAACTTATTATCACCCGGGGACTCATTGGGAGGAGATGTGTAGTGTGTATAGATATTTAATCTGCTGTAATTTTTATATATGGTACGGTGATGGGGCCCCAGAAGAGCAATTTTCTATACAATTCTAATTTTGCATGAAATCATCTGGGTGATGATTATACAACATTCTATATAAGATGGGTTGGTGCTAAGCAACATCTTACTTCTGTGCAACTTGGAAAGCTGTGGTACACGTTCCACAGAGGAAGTCCTCAGGATTTAGCTGCATTCTCGGTCCAGCGAACTGTTACCCCTTAAGAACTATTTCATATGGACACTTCAAAGCATTAAAAAAGAGAAAATACTTACTATTTTATTACAACCGTATTATATGCTGTTAGAGAAACAATCAGACCTTCCAAAAACAGGGGACTGATTGAGAAAACTGTGGCTCTCTGTAAGGTGTTATGTAACCAATTATGTTTTAAAGATTTTTAATAACATGGGAAATGTTCACAATAGAATGTCAAGTAGAAATACAGGAAAATGTTATTTCAATTACTTTATTTATTTGCTTAGAAGGAAGTACTCAAATGTCTCTAGGTGGTGGGTTGATTTTTAATTTTGTATTTATATTCTTTATTCCTTTTCATTTTTCACTATTATAAATAATGCTAAAATGAACAACATGATACAGAGATATTTGTCCAAATTTCTGATTAATTCCTTAGGAAAGACTCCAGAAAAGGAATTACTAAATCAAAGGAAAGGAACATTAAAAAGGAAGTTTTATCCAATGGCATTGCCAAATTAATATCCAGAAAGGCTGTGCCAAGGCCTGTTCCCATCAATGTGAATGAGAAGTCTCAGCAAACTGCACACTAAGTCTTCTCACTTAGAAATAAAATCTTCATGTACTGGGGATGTGGGAAATGCCATCTCATTATTGCTTTAATTTGCATTTATTTCCATATTATTGAAGTTGAACATTTTCCACGTTTAGCAATCGTATATTTCCTTTGTGAATTATCTGTTCTCATCCTTGAGCGTTTATGTCTCTTCATGAATTCCTTTGTATTTGAAGAGCATGATCCCTTGGCCATATTCATTGCGTACAGTTTTCCTTATTGATTGCTAAATATTCAATTTAGTCTCTGATGTTTATAACATGCAGATTATGTTATCAAGTCTATGAATCTGTACTTTTCTGCTTTTCTTTCATTGACTTTAAGCTTAGAAAAGTTTGTCCTCTTTTTACCTATATGTTCCTCTAATTTATATCTTTAGTGTTTTAGAGTAAAATACGAAGTGAGGAACAAAATTGATTTTTCCTTCCAAATTCTTAACGTATCTTCCCAACACCGTTTGTCAAATAAACCTATTTTCTATTAATTACTTCTATTCATTATCTATATTTACTGTAGCTTATTTCTAAACAGTCCTGTGTTATTTATCTCTAACCCATTCTGACATCAGTACTTTTTTCATTACTGTAGTTTTGTAAAACATTTTATTATTTGATATAGCATTACTGTTCTTAATTATTTTTAAAGCTTTTCTTGCCTGCTCGTTCTTCCAAATGACCTTAAGAATCATTGGGAAAGCTTCAAAGAAATTCCATAGGAATTTTTATTGGAATTGCATTAAACATGTAAATTAATTTGGGAAGAATTAACATCTTTACAATAATCTTTCCATCAAAAAGCATAGTATTATTTGCCATTTTCTTTAAAGGCTTTTTAAATATCTCATATTTTTAGGTTTCTTCATATGGGTCCTAAATACCCTTTTCAAGTTTCCCCCTGGTTATTTTGTCTCTCCTTTGTGGTTATAAATTAGAGACTTTTATCTTTAGATGGGGGTCCTTTTCTCTATTATTTGTTCAGTCACTACTAATTAATCATTGCCGGCTTTGTGGCTAAAATCGTGGATGCTGGAGTCAGAGGGCCGCATTTGGACCCCACCCAGCCCCAGGCCTGGCCATTGCGAATCAGGTAGAACCTCCCCTGATTCCTGCTTGCTGATTTAGGACATGAGATAATAATAATAATACCTAACTCATTAAGTGTGCTGTGAGGGTTAAATGAGTTAATTCACGTAATTCTAAGCACCACGCCTGGCAGATAGAAGATGCTCAGTGGGTGTTAGCTAGCTATCCTGAGTAGCATTTCCCCCCATCTGCTCTTTTGTTCTTTCTTTGGAACCCCTGTCTTTTGCAGGTGAAGTCTACGGGATCTAGACTGCAGGGCCATCAGCCTTTACCTCCTGTTACCTCCCGCCCCGGCCTCTGCCTCAGCTCTCCACACTTACGCCCGCTGTTTCAGCGTGTCCTTGAATTTTTGTCTTTGGAAATCAAGCTTTTTAGTTCCTTCCTTTCTGGTTTCTTTTTTCTCCAAGTTCTGGTCAGTTCTTCCTCCTCAATTGCAGTCCGGTGGAGCCCAGTGCCCTAAAGGTTGTCTGGGGCACCCCCTCTTGTCACCGCACCCCCTGAAATGAGCTGCCTTTTCTCTGCCTGTCTATGCTTTGCTGTCCCTCTCTGCCAAGTCAGGGCCTCTTGGGCAGTGGAAAAGCTACAGGTAGAGGGAAGCCCTGCCGTTTCCGGAAATCTTGTGGCTGAGCAGGGAACAAGTGCCTGTCCTCCTCTGAGGCTGCAGGAGGAAGCCCTCTCTGTGGGGGCTCCCCTACCCTGGAGCAGGGAGACCTCAGCCCCCAGAGTAGATTTCCTCCAGGTCGGGTCAGGAACCACCTCCCAACGGGCTCTTGTGAACAGGTGAGGCCCTTTCCCCAGGAGCCTCCCAGGTGAGGCAGGCCCCCTTTCTGTGGCCTCAGGGAAGTGCAGACCCTCTCTACCTTCTCTCTCCCTTCCTTCTACCTTCTCTAGGGTTCTGCCTGCCCAGGCCTGTGCCCACTGCAGAGGGGACTTGCCAGGAGGCTGGGAGGGAGAGCAAGTGATGAGCTCAGGTGCTGCCTGCTCCAAAGTCCCTTGGCTCTTCTTTTCTGTTAAATTTGCTAAATGGTTATTGCTGCCACACAAGAAAACTATTGATTTTTAAATGTTTGTCTGTACCTAGCCGCTATTACTAAATTCCCCAGAATTACAGTTGCATTATTTGTTTTTTCTAGACAGACAATCACACTGCCATCTGAACAGTGATAATCTTGTCTTCTCCATTCCTGTGGCCCTATTTCTCACTTCTATTTCATGTCATAATATTGGCCGTCACATTGAGAACAATATTGAATAAAAATGATAGCAAGCATGCTGGAGGTCTGGCTTATCTGGATGGGGAGTCCTCGCTGTATGAGGATGTCTGCTGTTGTCTTAGAGACAGATCACTCTTACTTTCTTAAAGAAGTATTATTCTTTAACCAGTTTATTTAAAAGTCCTGAAGGGATATTATATTATACTCAGCTCCTTTGCAATATCCATAGAGGTCACCACTTTTGAAAATTGTATCTCTTGATTTGGTTTATCGTATTAATTGATTTTTCCTAATATTCAGTTGTACTCAAGGCATGGAATAATCTGTACTCAGCTGTGGTGGCTTATGCTTTCAATATTTTTTGTGTATGAGGAATATTAGCCCTGAACTAACATTTGTTGCCAATCCTCCTCTTTTTGCTGAGGAAGATTGCTGCTGAGCTAACATCCGTGCCAATCTTCCTCTATTTTATATGCGGGCCACCACCACATCATGGCTTGATGAGTGGTGCATAGGTCTACACCCGGGATCTGAACCTGCAAACCCCAGGCCGCTGAAGTGGAGTATGCAAACTTAAGTGCTAGGCCACCGGGCTGGCCCCATTCAGTATATTTTAAACTGGATTTTCCAGTTCAAGCTTTAGGAGTTTTGCATTTATCCATAAGTGAGATTTGTCCGTTTTCCTTTGTGTATTTTGGTATCAGAGTTATATTGAGTTTTCCTGTTTTTCTTCATCCTGGAAGAGTTTATATAACATGAGGAGTATCTATTTCTCAACAACGTGAAAAAACTCAAGTGTAATTTTTCCTATTTGAAAAGCTTTTTAGGTATTTAATACAATTACTTCACAATTTCTTAAATCTTATTCCATTACTTTCAACGTTTTCTTAAATCAGTACTGGTAAATTATCCTTTTTCAGTAAAAGCACTAGTTTTATCAAAAAATTTAAAAATGTGTTAGCTTTCAGTTATGTAAAGTGTTTAATAATTTTTATTTCTTCTGTATTTGTTGCTACACAACTTTATTCAGTTGTAATTTTATTTGAATATTTCTAGATTTGATATGCCAGTAATTTATATATTTTATAATGTTTTTCAAAGAATTTCTTTTTCTCCTTTTTTTTGTTTGTGGAGAAGATCAGCCCTGAGCTAACATCCATGCCAATCTTCCTCTTTTTGCTGAGGAAGACTAGCCCCAAGCTAACATCCGTGCCCGTCTTCCTCCACTTTACGTGGGATGCCGCCACAGCATGGCCTGACAAGTGGTGCATCGGTGTGTGCCCAGGATCCGAACCAGGGCTGCCAGCAGCGGAGCACGCACACTTAACCACTGCACTACGGGCCGGCCCCCTCCTTTTTTCTTTTTAATACAATAGTTACAATATCTGTTTGTATATTTCCCAATTAATTAATTCTGCCCTTACCCCAATTTTATTGTATCTTACCTCTACTATCTTTATGTCTCAACTCTTTTCTAAATTTTTCTTTGGATTTTTTTTTTCTTTTCCCCCCAATCTTTTAAAATAATGAAATTCTTTTGAATGCTTTGAATTTGCTTCTGAGAACAGCTTTGATTAATACTTGCATATTTGAGATGTGTAATGTTTTTATTGTCATTTTCTTTAAAATTTATCTCTCATTTGTGTTCTTCATTGATCAGGAGAGTATTTTTCAATTGCAGGGAGGTTTAGGGATTTCTGCTTAAATGTTTACTATTAAGTCCTAGTTTCTTTGGGTTTGAGTAGGAGACTGTGGCCTGCTAATTTCAGCTCTGGAGAATTAGTTGTTCTCTCTGTAATCTTGCATATAGTCCTATATTTATAAATATTTCATGAATGTTTTGAGAAGTGTAGCCACAGCATTCAGTATGTGGCTAATGATTTAGTAATTGCAGTTGTATTGCTTAAATTATCATCTTGGAAGCCAACATGACCTAATGGAAAGAGCGGATGTTGGGAAGTCAGGATGAACCGGGGTTCAAACCTGGGTTTTGTTATAATTAATGGGGTGATCTTGTACAGGTGACCTATTATCTGGGCCTCCTTTATGCCTTAGTAAAGTGGGGACATCACCCTCTATCTTTCAGTGTTGCCGTGAGAAGGAAATGAGGCCCCTCAAGTAAAAGACCTTAGCAATGTGCCCGGCCTGTAGTTGGTCGTAATAAATGGCAGCCATGATTAATTTTTGCCTACTTGGTCTGCTATTAATGGATATTGCATCAAAGTCTTATCTCTCTCAGCTCAGGAAAGTGTCTTGTTGTTGTACCTTTGAGGATTCTCATGTTTTTCTTCCTTGTGAAATTCGAGTCTCTAATTTCTGTCTTTTGTCTCTATCATCTTCTGTCTCATCATTTTATTTCTCTCTTATTTCCCTCTGTCTTTATTTGGAGTATGTTAGGGCTGTAGGTTATTCTTATGATTGTCTCTGCTGCTGCTGCTACTTATTACTGCTACTGCAATTGCCTTTTTCCCCCACATAATATGATATTATATTTTACAAATAGCACTTATGTTTGCCTACATAAAATTAATATACTAATACACTATTTCTAAGTAATGTACAGAAGAGCATATTAAGTAGAAATGTACAAGAAGAAAGTTCATAATGTGCAGATTTCGGCTTTCTCAGTACCCGACGACCTCTCTTTTCTGCCCTTCCCAGCTCGTGCACCCTCCTCTCCCTGTTTATTTATCATATTATGTGTAGGCACTACTCTACTAATATATTTTGGACCTTATAACATATACCCAAAACATAGAAATTAAAAAGGATGACTACAAGTAGATATGGATGGAGCTTGTAACATTTTTTCTGGCACCACAATGAATGTTCTGGAGCATCCCTTGCCTTGCTCTCCCCTTGGAGACCACTGTCCTAGATCACGTTGAATTTCTCTGCTTTTTGCTTCTGCAGTACTTCCCCTTTTACAGAAAACACACACTTTTGATTCCTTCTTTGTCTCTCTTCCCAGCTGAACTCTAATTTTCAAGAGGACACTGTTGATGTCCTGTGTATTCATTGCAACATCCCCAAGGCCTAGCACAGTGGCTGTCACATAATGAGTTTGGGTATATATTGGTTGACTTGAGTTAGAAGTGGCAGTTCTCTGCCAATGGATCCCAAGTAGACCTTGACTTTGCTGGTGCGTTGTTAGTGTCCTTGCATTTTCTCCTCACTGAATCCAGATCCCTCTTCCTTCCACTTGTCTCTCCGCCTCTTGTCTCTCACCGCATCCTCATAGGTTTGTACAAACTCTTGTTTGTGGAGGGCTGTTTTCGTCTATCGTTCTGGGAATACAAAGCAGGAGTTCCTTAAACTTTCTTCTCTTTCTAGTAGTGAATGATTTTCGGAAGTAAATGTTTTCTTTGGGTATTCAGGATAATGTTTCTCTTCCTTTTGGATTAATCCCTGTTTGTTTTTCCTTAGTTTTCAATTCTTAACGTGGAGACCTGGGTCCCACTGTTGGCCATCCATCAGCATGTGTGGGTGTCCCTGACTCCCACGTGAAACCCACGTGGGGTTCAGAATATTCCAGTTGTTGGGCGGAAGTGCACAGTACCTAGTTTCTGGTATCTAGTAAGTATTAGGTAAAGGAATACTGGACAGAGTTTGATTGTTTTCCTGCTTCCACTCACCAGTTCTCTAAATCTGAGAAGAATTTATGGGTAGAGAATCATGGTCAAGAAGCAGTCTATAAAAAATGACAACTCCCAGTGCTGATTGCACTGTGGGTTCCTGCTCTCTCCACCCTGCTTCAAGCACTCCAGAGAGGGAGACTGAGCCTGCAGCTCCCGCACTCTGTGCAGTGCTGGTTGATGCTGGAGGTTATGCCCGTGTGATATGCTGGGATTGCCCTTACAAATGGAGGCTGAATGGGGGCCACCAGGAGGGAGAGGAAAGGGATGACAAGAGAGGGGGACAAGACGCTACAGTTCCCAGCAACCCAAGGATGCACAGTCAGGAGCTGGTTGCCTGGGTTTCTAGGTTTTGCAGCGTCTGGGTCTCTGAGCTTGGGGCGGACCATGGATGATGCTCATGCTTCTTCCTACCACTTCCTGGCAGGTGCTGCAGTGCCCTTTCTGCGAGTGCAGCCTGCACAGACCACCGGTTTTATTTCTCCATCTGCCTCACTGGAACTGTGGCTAGTAAACATTTCCCCAGGTCTTTTTTCGAATGATTGATGGTTATCTTCAGCTTCTGGCTATCACAGAACTTCTGTGAGTTTTTGTCTTTTTCTAGTTTCATGGATCTTTCATGGAAAGTTGCGCAAAGACACATTAGAAATTCTTCTTCGTTCTTCTTAATCCTGAAGTCAAGATGATTCTGCAGTCATTGCATCCATTGTCTCAAAACTCACTCCTTAACATATTTCAGATCAGAATGTTTAAGCCAAAACTATTCTCTGCAGGTTAGAAATGACCTTGCAACTGTTGGAGTAGAAGGTGAGTTTGGTGCTAGTACGATGCATGGTCTGTCTTGTCTTGACAATTTCTCTTCCACATTGATCCCTGAGGGAGACGTGTGCATAAGAGCAGAAGGAATGAGAAATAAAGTGCCCCTTTATATTCAGCCTTGCTCATGGCCTGTATCCCCATGCAGAAAAGAAGAGAGGGGGTAGGCTGGCTGGGCTTACTCTGACGAGACCAGGCCTAGATGAACCTATCGCACAGGTGAGAAACCCTACCGGGGAGTAGGCTTCAGTGTGAGCACGAACACATCCTGAGAGCCAAGCTCATCTGATTAGCTCCTGCTCTTCTTTGGAGGAGAGAGGCAAGGGAGGGCAGTTGGCGGCACTAGGAGCTGCCACCAGCATCCACCGACCCCTCCTTCACCCCACTACCCCTTGGCTTTCTTATTCTGCTATGGTCAATTGATATTTCCCATTTGAATGTAAAGTGTAAATGAAAGCATCTTTTCTATTTTTATTGTTCTGTATTATATAGTATGTGTAAGAACATTGTGTGTCCCTGGGGTGCTGGGTTGCTGGAGGCAGGCGCACTGCTCTAGGTTGTCTGGGCCTCGGTTCTGCTTTTACCGACAGGGTGAGGATGGGGCTGTTCAGGACCTAGGAGCGTTGACGTATGTAAAATTCCGTGAACAGGAGTACAGGATGAAGAGACTGTGCTAGTCCTTCCAAAATAATGGCAGAGCCATGGTGCTGCACAGAGTTAAGCATCTCAGATCTAGGAAGACCCTACCTTGTGTCACCAGCGGCTGCAAGATCTATATTAGGGACTCTGAACCATGAGAAGTCGTGCATCTGTTCCTGTTTTAGGTGGAAGTGTTGATTTTGATAAATTTCTGAGCCTTGGCTTGATGATTCAAGAACTCGGAGTGAAGGTGGAGATGTGTGCAGAAAAGAGTGAACACAGCAGGCTACCCTTAGAAATGCCTGCTTGCTAGGTTAGCTCTTGGCTGGCATCTGGGAAATTGGATTTAAGGAGAGTTCCCATCATTCCTAGAACTGATAAGTGTGGCTTAATGTGCCTAAACTGTTTGTGCATACAACATGGCTTGTGCTAAACATTTGCTTTGCTTCTAGGAGTCTTGAATTTTAGTACATGCCGGGCACAGGGTGCCTACATGACCAGCCCCCAGTAAACAGCTTGGACACTGGGACTCTAATGAGCTTTCCTGGTAGACAGGATTTCTAGCCCAACAGGAATTAAGCATGTCCTGTTGACTCCACTGGGAGAGGATTATGGAAGCTTGTGCCTGGTTTCCTCCAGACTTTGCCCTGTGCACCTTCCCCCTTTGATGACTGTGTTTTATATTCTTTTCAGTAATAAATCATAGTCATGAGTAGGACTATATGCTGTCCTGGGAGTCTCTTAGTGAACCATTGAAGCTGGGAGTAGGTCTTGAGATTCCTCTAACACATAGCCCACCAACCCAGGATGAGATCCCTCCAACACATAGCCCACCAACCCAGGGTGAGATCCCTCCAACACATAGTCCACCAACCCAGGGTGAGATCCCTCTAATACATAGCCCATCAACCCAGGATGAGATCCCTCCAACGCACAGCCCACCAACCTAGGATGCGATCCCTCCAACACATAGCCCACCAACCTAAGATGAGATCCCTCCAACACACAGCCCACCAGCCCAGGGTGAGATCTCTCCAATATATAGCCTGCCAACTCAGGGTGAGATCCCTCCAATACAATCCGACCTGGAAAACTACAGGCTCCTTCCAACCAAGTTGCTGCTCCTAAGCCCCTTCTGTGTTAAAATTCAGGTGCTGCTCTTGGGGCAAGGACCTGGTTTTGGCCACCATCAGCCCCAGGTCTAGTAATCAGCCATGCAATGTCCCTTTCTCAGCCTTCATCCTACTTGGCCCTCTGTGGCATTTAACATTACTGGAGACTAACTACCTGCCCCTTATTGAAGGCCTCCCTTGACATCTAGGGCACCCCTTTTTCTTTCTTGGTTTTCCTCTCAGACTCTTCCTCTCCAATGCCCTTCTCCTGCCTCTGATGTAGAGTATAGCGGGATATCAACGCGGCACTCTTATGTCTCAATTTTAGGCCCTAACTCACAGGAACAATACAATAATCGAGTTTCCCAAGAGCCCATTGTTCTTCCTTACCCTTATGTGTTAGTCACTCAGGCTGCCAAAACAAGATACCATAGACTAGGTGGCTCAAACAACAGAAATTTATTTCTCTCAGTTCTAGGGGCTGGAAGTCCAAGATCAAGATCCTGGCAGAGTTGGGTTCTGGTGGAAGCTCTCTCCTTGGCTTACAGATGGCTACCTTCTCACTGTGCATGCACTACCTTTTCTCTGTGCACGCACTCCTGGTGTCTCTTCCTCTTCTTGTAAGGACACCATTCATACTGGATCAGGACTCTCCCTTATGACCTCATTTAACCTTAATTACCTCCTTAAAGGCCCTATTAATAAATACAGTCACATTGGGGGATCATATTAGGGCTTCAACATATGAATTTGGGGGGGGACGCAGTTCAATCCCTAATACTTTATAAGAGGTTGAAGTTGAAGCATTAGGCAAAAGAATTTCATTGGAGAGAGTTGATGGTGGGCTTTGAGGTTTCCTTAACCTTCTTGGAGTAGGGAGGAGGTGTTTCTCATTCAGTTTGAGCTAAAGGTGGTCCAAAGAGCCATTTATAGAGATTGACCTGTGTTTGCTGGAGTTTAAAGAATGTAGGGGCTGGTGTTTGCACCACATATGAAACATCTAAAGGCCTGGGCTGGAGCTGGAGCTGCTGCCTCTTTGGGTAGCCAAGCAGAGGGGGCAGGGCTGCTGTGGGAAGAGCTGCCTTTCAGTGACATGATGGGGGCAAAGGAGGAGCCAGTTTGGGGCAAAGCAAAAGCTTGTTTGGGGTTGTCTTGAGGACTACCTCAGACAGGGTTGATGTCACCCCGGTGGAGGGATAGACCACCAGAAGCCTCCAGGGTGGGGGTTGTAAGCAGCCAGTGCGGGGGAGAGGCATAGCCCATTTGGAGAAACTGTAGCCTCCTCCTCAGCCTTTTCCAACCCAGGTGTGGCCAGAAACCACAGCTGGAGAATGGAGAAGGAGGTGGACCTAGGAAAGAGTGAAGAAACTGATCTACCTCTTCCCTGCTCCAAGTTACTAGCCTGGGTCAGGCCCAAGTTGAAGGAGGGAAGACGTTTTAACCAAGGGAGGTCTGGAGTTATGTGATCACTAGCCTGGACTGGACTTTTGATTCCTTGAGAGTCAATAACAAAGCTATGGGACCAGCCCAGTGCTTCACCCAGAGCTGGGAGAGAGCGCAAGAGAGGGGCTTGAACAGGGAGTGTGAGAAAGAGTAAAGCTGTTTCTGCTGTACCCTGTGGAGTCTAGCCCATCCAAGAAACCAGCTCTGCAGGTGTGCCCAAGGCCCTCCTCGGTCCTCTTCTCTTCCCTCCATCCCTCCCTCTTCCTCTGCTCTTGATGAATTCATCCAGATGGATACTAAAGACTGGATTCTTTGTTTAACTTTTAAAATTTAATTGTTTATTGAGCAGGAAATACCTGACATGGTTCAAAAATCAAAAATTATACAAAGATGTATAGTGAGAAGACTCTCTCCCATTCCTATGCTCTACTTGCCCAGACACACCCATGAATAAAGCACTAACTATTATGAGTTTTTTGGGAGGGTACACTTCCAGAATTTTTATGAAAATATTTATCCAATCAAATAGAAATGTATATTCTGCCTGACCCTCTTTTTAAACCAAATTGTAGCATACTACAATACAGTTCTGCACCTTGCTTTTTTTTTTTTAATGGAGAATCTATGTTGAAGATCTTAGAGATCTTTCAATAGTTCCTGAAGACTTTTGGATGCACATTTTCAGCTGTTAGACACTCCTCACCCCCATCCTGCCGGTACCTCAAAGCCAGCACTTCCCAAATGTGTGCTCCTCCTGACTTCTCCATTGTTCCTAATTAGCTCCACAGTCCATCCAGTATCCCAGTCGCAAAGCTCAGAGTCACCATTGCCTCTTCCTCCTTCCTGCCCTTCCAGTAAGTTGCCAAGTCTTGTCAATTCCACTGGAAATGCCCTTTCCCCGAATCCAGTCTTCTCTACCCCTGCCCCTCTATTCCTCTACCTCCACCTCCTTCTTCTCCTATTGTCTTAGGCCAGCTCTGCCCCTCCCTTCCAGCCTGTGCACTGTCACCAGGCTGATCTTTGGTAAGCCACACGCTGATGCTCTCCCTTCCAGATGTGGACACTTTCCACTGACTCTGCATCAAGGACAAGTGGGGGCTTATCTCGTCCTGCTCTCTTCCCACAGACATCCTCGATCCAGCATGAAGGGAGGGCTGGCGCTGCTCCCAGCCATCCTCCATCCTTCCTGGTGTCCCCTGCATTGCTCAGGCTGCTCACCTCATCTCCCTTTTCAGCTTGTTAGAACCCTTCCCTCCTTTAAGGGCTCACTGCAAACTTTTGAGCATTTCCTCATTGGAGCCTTTGCTTCTGCCTTGGTCCTGCCTCACCACAACGCTTTGAGGTCAAGCATCGCACCCATTGATTCTGTCCAGAGTAACAGATTGCAAGCTCCTAGAGGGTGAGCCTGTGCCCTATTCATCTCTCTGTTGCCCCACAGTATGTCACCCACTCACCTGCTCCTTTGCAGGTGTGTGTTTGGAATTTAGTTAATTGATTTGAATGGAGTCTCAGGATTTTTTATTCTTCCTAACCTGTCTCCTTGTTACACTTCAGAGTCCATCCTTTCTTCCTGTATATTCTTTTCCTTCCTTTTATTTTGCAGTGATTTTTATTATTATTTTATCTCTTCGTGAAAATTTCAGCTGATTGGTCTTAATGAATGTTGTACAGCCCTGGCCCTCCCGCAGCTTCCTGCCCTAGTTCAAGTTCATTACTTTGACTTACATAGCAGTGGAAAGCAACAAGACACAGTCCTTAGCAGGTTAGCTTCCTGCACTTCTTGCTACGTGGATCATGATATTTGGAAGCTTGAGAAGGGAGCATGAGGCCTAGTAGGAGTGAATTCCGTTCTTTCATTCTGCAGTTACTTGCTTGTTCACGATTTGTAAAACAATTTAACCAAATGAAGTTTTTGCATTCAGAGTCTACTGCATTCCGTGAAAGATGGCAGGTCTTGGAAGATATCCACCTTTGTCTTTGGGGCATGTGAATCCACAATGGCAGTATAGTGTTACCCTGCCAGGCCTGGACAGGCCTTATTCATCAGACCAGTTCTTTTTGGTGAAATAAATTTCATATGCCTGGAGGGCTGCATGTGAGAGACCTGGGTCCTCTGAGAATTTGACCATGCAAGGAGAATTACTGAGACCCTGACAGTAGGAAAAATGGCCATTTGGGGAGCAAATGGCTTTCAGGCAATGGTCGTTTGCATTAAAGCCCCTTGAGGGCTTCTCTTCCAATTTCCCACTAAATTCCTTCCTGAATGCCCAGATAGGAAACATATTATACTCTCACACTTTGAGGAGAGATACAAACCTCTGCCAGGACTTATGCTGGGTCATTGACGCAGAGGGGAGATGGTGCAATGTGAAGGTTAATGTCGGCAGAGGGGAGATGGTGCAATGTGAAGGTTAATGTCGGCAGAGGGGAGATGGTGCAATGTGAAGGTTAATGTCGGCAGAGGGGAGATGGTGCAATGTGAAGGTTAATGTCAGGTTCCAAGCCGAGTCCCCGTGCTGGCACATTGTACTAGCTGAGTGGCCTTGACCTAGCTACTTTTAACCCCTTCTTGCCAAAGTCTTCTCATGGGTAAGATGTGGAAGGGGAGAACATATTCATAGTGTCGGGGTAGAATCAGACAAGGTCGTAAATGTGAAGCCCTGAGCTCAGTGCCTGGCATCTAGCAAGTGTTACATAAAGATTTCCTATTACTGATTATTACTCTTTTAAATGATTAAGAAAGACCACTAGCGGCTGACCTGAGACCCAACAACTAGACCGGAGAGAAAACTTTAGATTTCTGTCTGCCTCTCTGTACCCGATACCCATAGCACTCCCCTGCCAGGGAAGGCTGGGATCAGGGGAAAGAATGTTCCAGACAGAGCCCATCCCTGACCCGGCCTCCTGAGAGGCAGCAAAAGCACAGGCAGACTTGGAATCCCAGCTCTGCTCCCCGTGTGAGCTTCTATAACCTACTGAGCCTCTCTGGGTCTCAGTTTCCTTGTCTGTAAAATGGGATGCTGGAAGATTTAAATGAACTAGTGTATGGAAATTTCTTTAAACAATGGCCACCCTGTTGTGAGTGCTCAGTAAATGTTAGATATTTTGATCTTCAGACTTCCCAGACCTTGCCTTGGCCTGGGAATGGTTTTTGTATAAGGAACATAGTGACAAACCTCTCTCTGAGATTCTGTTTGTCTCAGTTCTCCTGGGATGGATGGAGGGAGGGGGAGGGCTAGACCTCTGAGAGCAGTGTTGATAGCTTGTGGGGTGTTCCCGGTTCTGTTTGTCTGTTAGACTGGGATCTGCTGAAGAGAGCTTTTCCTCAGTCTAAATCCAAGTAGAATGTAGTACTACTGGTAGGACTGGTGTGGAGCTGTGTGTTAGGAAGAGTCTTCATTTACTGAAGGTCTGCAGAAGATGTGCTATGTACACACATACTCAGGAGCCAGAGCTGAGAAAATCCTAAGAGAGATAGAGAGAGGTGAGGGCCCCCCTGAATTACTTCTCCAACTGTGGGCCTGCAGGAATCTCCCTTTGCTCAATGTTAGTAAAAAAAAAAAAAAAAACAAGTGTGGGGGGAGGGGGGAATCATATTTTGACCAATAAAAAATCTGAGGTTCCAAATGTTCTCTGCTAAATAGTGGAAGCAAATCCTCCTGTGAGCCAGATAGACCTCTCCTCCAACTAGATAGACCTGGACCCCTGCACCGCAGTTGTCATTGCCCAGAGGATCCTGAGCACCCCTCCCCCCGTGCTTCCCCTCTTGCCAAGGGTTTGAGTAGTGAATGAGCTGCTCTGTGCACCGAGGCCAGGTTGGAGTTCTGAAGCATCATTTCTGCCTGTCAGTTTTGGGTTGGTGTTCTGGGCCAAGGGCACCATCTGTGAGCACTCCCTGATGACTTTGAGCAGAGTTCCATGTAGACCCTTGAAATGCACCAGTGCCACACTGCCATACTCCCATCACCCCATCATTCCCATCACCCTGGGGGGAGGTTTCGGAGAGGTGGGTGGTCTCTCTCTTACTACCTGAAAGTTGGACTGTTCAAAGACAGCCCCAGTTCTCCTGGTGCCGAGAAGCGTGTGTCTTGGCATGTCCTATGAACTACCTCCCTATTAGGCTCCCAAGTGAGAGAGAGTGGTGCCCACTACACCATGGCCAGGAGCTTGAGAGACCCAGCCTAGTGGACATATTTTAGTTAAGGTCTCATGAGGTCTTCGTTAAAAAATGATCCATGACCTTGAGCTTCTAAGCCTTTGTGAACCATTTGACTCCACCGTGGGTGACAGACAGTTGGGAAGATGCCCACTGCTAATAGACCAACATTCCAGAGGGAGGGCCTGGGGGAGACAAACCACAGTAAGTGGGACATCTTATTGTCTAGTGTTTCTTAACTTTCTTCTTCGTTTTTTTTTTTTTTTTTTTGGTAATAGCCATCCCCCTCCCCTAGGAGCCTTTTAAAATATTTGTTTCCTTAGTTGCCCTACCCCCATGAAATTTTAGTAGCACAGATATACTGCATGTGCGTTCATGTACTGTGTCCCTAGAAGGGCCACAAACCATGGTAATCTCTAAGATTTTTTTGTCCTCTAAGAATCACTTTTCATCTCATTGGGGGTGATACTATCTCTATTGAGAATACGTATTTTAGTCTGAGACTTTTTGGCCATCCAGCCCCAGCTAGGACTAGTGGGGTGATTTGGGGTGAGCAGAGGGTTACTGCATGTGCGTGATAAGCGTGCTTGTCTGAGACTTAGAGCCACATGGAGCTAGTTCAGTGTGAATGCCAGGAAGATTGGGCTGGTCTCCTCTTCCTCCAGCTTCCAATTTTCCACATTTACAAATACTAGATGACTATCTTTGGGCATACAACTCGGTCTGCATTTAAGATAATTTCCTTGTTTTGTTTTTTCTTAAAAAGTGAAGCTATTGGGTCAAAAGGAACCAGCATGTTACAACATCTTAAGTACTACCAGTCAATACCCCAAATGAATATACCAGGAGTGCATAAGAGAGCCTATCTCTTCCCCATATCTTTGCCAGCATTGACTAGTAGTCTTTTTAGAAGTATTTGCTAATTTGAAAAACAAGATGGTAACTCATTGTTGCTTGAATTAGCATTCTTATGATGACCAGTGAGGGTGAAATCTTAGATCCCTTTATCTTGTTGAATGATGAGAGAGAAACCAGTTTCCTCTCAGTAGTTCACTGACTGCCCCACTCCATTCGGTGGCTAAATTTTCCCTTTCCCACTGACTTGCCATGTCCCCCTTATCCTCTAGGAAGTTTTATCTACACTGTGACCTGTTCCTGGACATATTTTCTGAATTATTGACATCTTGATGATGACACCTGCTTGGCTTTTTGAAATAGGTTTTGAACAGGGGCTCTTTGAAGGCACTTGTGTCACCATACAAAGGGCACTATCTGCTCGCCGTGAGACAAAAGCCAATCATCAAGAGGCAAGATGGTGGCAGAGAAAGGGCATTTTATTAAGTGATAAGCAGCAAATTGGAAGATGGGGGGACTACTGTCCTAAAAAATCATCTTAAGGGAGGCACAGAATCTTGAATCAGTTATATAGGCCAGTGGGTTATAGGGGTGGGGGTTAGGAATGTTGACCCTCTGGTGTTACAGACTGGGAGTGACCACACCAGATAGACTCTCTGTCCAGGAGTCATCACATTCCTAAGGAACTCAAAAGAACAAAGTTATCATCTTATTGCAGCTGGGAGGTACATGCACAAGCAGAGGTCGTAGATCTCCTGGAGGGTGCACATCCAGCTGGGTTAGTTAGTCAGAGGTCATTCAAAGTTACAATAGGGTTTCTTTTCTACAATATGGCTTCCCTTATGTCAGCCTTGTGTTGAGCCGGTATCAATTGCACTCTTGGAGTGGATTGATGTGTCTGCACTTTGGCAAACTTGTGTGCAGACACCTGGGTGGTCTTCACTGCCTGGAGCCAAGATGTGGTGAGCTCTTGGTAGAGATGCCCTCTTGAGCAGTCCTAAGGGTGCAGAATGCCACATTGATGACTCAGTGAGGCTCAGGCAATGCCTCAAAGGTCTGCTTTTGTCTAAGTTGGCTCAAGTCCACCTTTTGGTCAGTGTCAGCTCTAGCATGAAAGATCCGATGGCTGCTGAACTGAGCAAAGAAAAAACAAGCAAGAGACCTGGTTATTTATTCTACGAGTACATACTGAGTGCCTACCGTGGTGTTGAATATACAAAGTAGTTTCAGACTGGGTCCCTGACCTTGCAAAGCTCACAATCCAGGTGGAAAACAGGTATGCAAAGCAGTGACTGAGATACAGGATGCTAAGTTCTATAATAGACACACATTAAGTTAGTAGGACAGACAGAAGAAAGTTTGGCCAACTCTGTCTAGTGAGATGAGGATGGGTCAGGAAAAAAAACAAAAAGAGAACATGATATTTAAGTTCCATTTTAGAGAACGAGATGGCATTCACCAGGTAGAAAAGTGGGGGAAGGCATTCTGGATGGAGGGGACAGTATGTACAGAGGCATGGAGCTCTGAAAGAGGATTGCATTTTGTGCAGAGTTGGGGGGCAAAAAGGGGCAAAAGAGAGAGTGGGACTTGAATGCTATTCTGAGGTGGTTTCCCTATTTTTAGTCAAAGATGCCATTGAAGTTTATAAAGCATGATCAGATATGCTTTTGGGGAAGTAAACTCAGAACTGTATGGAAGATAGTATGGAGGTGTGAGTGTGAGGGCAGAAAGCCATTCTACTAGTAACACTATAATTATAACTAGGAATTAACTCTTGGAAGCATTTTCCTGCCACGGTTTTTGGAAAGGGGACTAGCAATGGGATTAACAAGGAAGATACAGCGGCCACAGGTATTTAAGATGTGAAATAAATAAGACTTGATGACTAAATTGATGTGTGAGTGACAAGGATGAAGGAAGAGATGGGGATGAAGCTTCAATTTTTATCATGTACAGTTGGGCAATTTGAGGAGGAGGAGCAGGTGTGAGGTGTGGCCATTTAAGTGGGAAGTTCTAGTTGGGCATTTAGATAGAAATACTGCCAAATAATTAGGAATATGTGGTATTGGATGTATTAATCATTGCCAGTTTCTTGTGGTCCTTTTGGTGTTTTAAGAGTATTGCACAATTTTCAGTAATGCTACCAGCAAGTCTTCATTGATTGAGATCATGCCAACGACAAAAGCATGGAGAAGCTTATTTCATTGGGTACAGTAGGTCAATTTCAGCTACTTTTGGATTCATATTTATATCTTCTCCTTCCAGGGGATGGCCAGGTGGATTTTGATGAATTCATGACAATTCTTGGCCCCAAATTGGTGTCTTCAGAAGGTCGTGATGGTTTTCTTGGAAACACAATAGATAGCATATTCTGGCAGGTGAGTAAGAATTTTTTTTAAGACTAAATTTGACAGTAAACATGTGTCTGGGACACTTTTGACTCTTAGTGATTGAGCTTCTGTTCAGCACATGAAGATCTATTTGGGGCTGGAGTGACATACATTCCTTGAATTGCTTGTCTAAGCTGAGGTCCATACTGGGTCCTCTGAACAAAAAATCAAAATTATACTCATTTAAGACTTGGAGGAGTGAAATATCTCCCTATTTTTTCCTTATATCAAAAGCATTTGTACATTTTGGAGAAATGAGATTCCTTCACTTCTGATTCACAAAAGTCTTTTTCCTGGGGACACTTAGAGAGGCCACATGGGTATTATCTGAGCCCAGTTCTATCCTGGTTCTGGGAGATCCTTGCTGAGAGGATGGCACAGTTGCCTTGTGTGTTTCAACCCTATGAATATTCTTGCCTTTAATACGACAGAAAATAAGAATTTGTATTTGATGCTTCTCAATTTGCTCCTGTTGCTGTCTTGTGAAATCTCTCAGGAAATTCCAAATATCTACATTGGAATTATTAAAATGCTAGAAATCATTTTTACATTAGTTTTTTAGTCTTAAAATGTGACTATTATTTTGTGATTATGGAATTTGGGGAATGGTTATCAATCATTTTAAAAATTTGAGTCAAATAATTTGTCAAGTTAAATTGAACTATTGATTAGATATGTAAAACATCATTCAAACGCAGCATGGTTTCTTTCATTTCTTGATGTGTTTTTTCCTTAACCAAAGATATTTCTCTAACCTAGATGAGGATTGCAGTTGACATGTGTTTCTAGTCTTATTCTGCTACCCATCTTGCATTAACCAACACGTACTTAGTAAGAAGATGTTATGTGCCCTGTCTAATAGTCACTGTCCGTTTTACAAAAGATATTTAGAACACAGTCCTGGCTATTTAAGAATTTGGTTGAGGAAACACAATTAAGAGAGAGAAAACAAAGAAATGGTTAATTGGTGTGATGGTTGCTAGACCGTACTCTCCTTGAAGCAGGGACTTTGCTGTTGAAGCACCCAGCACTTCGTACATGGTCCACAGCAGATACTTAGTAACTATTTTTTTGAATAGAATGAATAATAGTTCAAGAAAGGATAAAAATGTAGTCTTGAGGGATCAGATAAGGCTTTAGGAAATGGGGACACTTGCTTCAAACCTTGAAATATGGGGGAATTAAGTGAGCAAAGAAAGAAAAGAGCATTCCAGGCTTGTCATGATGAGAATTTGAAAAGGGTAGAGACAATGAGCACAGGAAGTCATTGACCATAGCGAAGGTACAGTTTAAAGAGAAAGACCTCAGGACCTGCTGGCAGAATGGATTTAGGACCTGAAGAAAGAGAAGAGTTGAGATGACTCCAAGGTTCCCAACGGGCTGTTACTGACAGGAATAGGATCATGGAGAAAAGAAGTCTTTGTGGAGTTGAATTCCAAGTTGGATGTGTTGAGTATAAGGTGAGGGTCAGACAACCAGAGAAGGAGGAAAGTCTATGCACAGCTGAAATCAGAGGTGGATCAGGGTGAGAGGCCAGGGCTGGAAACCCAGATTTGGGATGCATCAGAGTGGGGCTGAAATCATAGGCCAGAATGATCTCACCAAGGGAAGTTGCTTAAATGAAGATGAGCAGAGAAAAGACCTGGTCCTGGAGGAGATCCAGGGGCAGGAGAGAGTGAGATGGGGCTTATGACCTCCACATTGCTGATACACATTGGGAGAACACCTGCCCCACACACACCAAACCATGGTTACAATCAGCCCCAACTCTCCCTAGAGAAGGACCTCTATGACCCTACTTTCCACGTGATGAGAATATCTCACTGCTCCTGTAACTCTTTGAATATGACTTGACCCTTGGAAGGACAGACAGGCAGAGTCCTCTGGCAGAAATAAAAAACATAGTTAAGAAGATGGAGATACATTCTTTCCCACCTGGCCATCTTCCAGTCCATACAGATCCACTCTGGATGAGCATCGGGAGGTCCTTCTCTCCCTGGTTTCCCTTCTTCTCTTCCCTCCTTTATTTCCCATTGTGAATACTTTGCCTTTGCCTCTGCATTCAGGGCCCACTCTAGCCTAGAAGAATGCCTGGCCCTCATCCTGGAGAGGAAGGAGCTGCGGGTACTTAATCTACACCTTAAGTGGAGGCCTCACATCTTCCAGGTTCTTCATAGCAGAACCTCTACATGGCAAGGAAGTATTTCTCTCACAATATATTGACTGCCTCTACTGTAATTCGGACATGCTATTATGCTCACAAAGTCTCATGTTTTTGTCTTACCAAAGCCCCTCCTCCTTACCCAGGGTGATAAACAGGATGGGAAAAGAGAGTAAAGGCAGAAAATTTCACTCTGAAATATTTCAACAAATGCGGGAATGCACAGACTTGTGGCCGAGGCTTTCCTCTCCTGCTGGTGTTCACCCAGCTCAGAATTTTATGACTAGCAAAGGAGAACAGACACATTATCAATTCTCAGTAGTCAGCTGTGCCCCCCACCCTGCCCCCTGCCATCTGTCCATGCAGAGACAGCATGAAAAAATGTTACTTAAAACATCCAGAGCATCCGGTCCTTCCTGGAAAATGTTCGTACTCCTAGCACTTGAGTGATTTTTCAGGTTTGAAAGAAAGCTGTGTGTGTGTGCCTGTGTGTATATGCATGTGTACGTGTGTGTTTACTTCCCCACAGAGGGTGAAGATGCTATAGAAGAAGAGCAGCAGAAAGGCAGCTTTCTGCCTCTGGATATCCAGCATGGGATATTGATATCAGGAGGTACTGATATTCTAGAGAGGAGAAGACCATCCATTTAAGACACTCTGACAAGGCTTCCTACCAGGGACAAAATCAGTTTCCTGTGGAAACAGACATGATGATACACCTGGTGGAGTGCATTCGTGATCTATTTGCTGCATAATACATTACACCCAAAGCTGGTGACATAAGACAACAATAAATATTTACTATCTCACACAGTTTCTTTGGGTCAGGAATTTGAAAGCAGCTTAGTTGGGTGGTTCTGGCTCAGGGTCCCTCATGAGGTTGCAGTCAAGATGCTGGCTGGAGCTGCAATCATCTGAAGGCTGGAGGATGTTCTTCAAGGTGGCTCACTCATGTGGCTGGCATGGTGATGCTGGCCGTTGGCAGGAGGCCTCAGGTCCTTGCCACATGGACCTCTCCATAGTGCTGCTGAAGTGTCCTCATGACATGGCAGCTGGCTTCCCTCAAAGCAAATGATCCAAGAGAGTGCAAGGCAGAAGGTATGATGTCTTTCATGACCTAGCCTTGGAAGTCAAACTCCATCATTTCTGCAATGTCCTATTGGTTACACAGGTCATCCCTATTCAGTGTGGGGGAGAACTACCTCCTGTGAATACCAGGAAGCAGGGGTCATTGGGGGCCATCTTGGAGACTGGCTACAAGGGTAAAGATCCTGTAGTTGGGCTTCAACTTCTGATCCAACCTTGCTGCCACAGCCTTTCATTTTCCTTGGTCTTCGATTTCTTCCTACCTTAGAGGAAACCTGTGACCATGGCTGTTCTCTGTGTTCTGAGAAGTCATCCTACCAGGCACTAGGCTCATCTTGCTAATTAAATCTGTTTTCCAGTGCTCCCTCCTCACTGGCTCTAGCCCACAGTGCCAAGGGTGAAATAAAATCAAATGGGATTCTACAGAAATAGCTATTTGTCAGTTGGTGCTAGTCCTAAAAGTTATGAGCCCCTGGCTGTTTGCAGGGAATTGGTATCAGTGAAAGTGGAATGTAGTTGGCTCCTAATACAGCCTTTTTTCCAAGAGGATGGTCTGAGGGCCATGTCCTAGAGTCTCCATCCTCCTGGGGTACTCAGCCTTCTGGGTGTGAAGCTTATAGATTTCTTGGCAGCCAGCTCAGAACCTCTCTCTTATGTAGCAAATAAGAATTTATGGAATTTTTATCGTGTTCTTACTGTTCATCAAGTTTCTGTGTGTTTGCTGTTACTGCAGTGATACATTTGGGAAGGAAATGTGAAATTGTGTTTGAAGTCAGCCTTAGGAGTCGGTGTATGTTAATGGTGGAGAGGAGGGAGGGAAAGCCTGAAAGGGGCTGAGGCTCCGAATTGGGAGGTGGCTTTCATGCTCAATGCTTCAGGTTGATTGCAACTGCAGAGAAGTGGGGTCCTCGAAGTCGCTGTTGTTCCACCATTCATTCGCACCACACACCATGAGTCCACTTCTACCCAAGAATGGGAGTCTTTAATGCAGTAGATGCCTCCAAGTGGCAGAGGACAGAGCCTTGCTAATGCACCACAAGGTTTACCTCAGTCACTACAGCAGCGTTGACCTCTTCTCCTCCTTGACCTCCAGCGCTGTGCTGCACTGTGTTCTGCAGTGAGTTTGCAGACAGCACACCATGTCAAGGATAATGACAAGGATTATGGGAGATCAAACAGCTCTGCTGATCCGAGGGTCCAGCGACACTTCTATTAAACTCTGCTCCCTCTGAAGAAAGAGAGAAATGAGTCCCACACTTAGCTAGGAGAGCCGAGCCACTTGTGTATCTTACCATGGGTACCAGCAGGTGCAGGTAAAGCACCTCGGCTCCTTCACTCACATTTTTATCTTATTCACAATCAAACCTCATTCATCAAGACTTCCCTAATTTAGAGCTTCTGTTTTAAGAAATAAAACACATTAATGTTTAAGCAAATGGATCTGTTCATTGGATGGCGCTGGGTGTGTGGGAACGCGTCTGGGGCTGGAGGTGAAGAAACAAGAAACTCATCGGGCTCCCTGGTCTTTGTATGTTCTCCAGAGCATTGCCTAAATGTCTTGAGCCTTCACTTGCCCATATGCAAGCTGGTCATTATCATAGCTAGTTTATCTCACAGCTGTGGGCAATGTCCAGGACACTGTAAGTGAGCCTAACATAAAAGTGCATGGGGCGTTCATCTCCATATTTGGTCCAGATCAAGGCTCTTTGTCACACTGACTCCAACCACAGGCCTGCTCAGCATCCTTTCCAGCTGTCCACTCCTCCCCATCTGGTGGGATAATACACAGCAGGTATAGTAAAATACCTGCAGCTGCTCCCCAGGAGTGTCTCCAGTCTTGGCCTCTGTCCCTCCACCCCCAATCCTTGCTCTGGTCTCATGTCTTCCCTGGCTTCCCGTTTCTGCTCTGGTCCTGGACTCTTGATCTCTGTCCCCTGCTCTGATCCCAAGGCCAGTCCTCCCCAGCCCAGGTCCAGGCTTTTGCTTGGGACATTTGTGTACTGGCCTCAGGGCCTGGCTGAGATAGGCAGGGGGCTGCGCTTAAAATTCTTGGCTCCTGGGCAGTTGAGAGCACTTGTTGTTCCACATTCATGACATGTGGAAGAAATACTACACGAACCTACAGGTACAGTATGATCCAAATCTGTGGTGCATCAAAAGACTGGAAAGAAGTATATCAAAACATTGACAGTGATTTTTCATGTGTGGTGGGATGATGAGTGATCATATCTTTCTGTATTTTCCAAAATCTGGACAATGGGCATGCATTACTTCCATAATCAGAAAAAGGAAATTAAAGGAAAGAAAATACACTCCTCAGCTAGTCAATATCTATTAAATATCTACAATTTTTTCATCTGTAAAACCAGAGATTACCTGTCCCATGAGTTGACGGTCGATAAAACTTGCAGAGAAAGCAAATGAAACAGAGGAAGTCATATTCATTGCTGTGAGGCGTTTGTTGTATGGGGCCAAGACCTAGAAGACACTAGGACCTTCACTTTTTTTATTGTAAGGGTAACTTGCATTCCAGTAGGCAGAGTCTTCTCACGTGAAATCTGGCACCGACAGGATTGTTCTCCCCCCAATATTTTGTCAACGTGCCACTCTATCAGAGTTTTGGATCCAAAGTTGCTACTCCTCAGTTCTTAATCACCTAATGGAACCTAAATAGCTTTCAGCAGCGATGCCCATCACGAGGCCTGTTAGATTGACAGCGAGCACTTGAATCCCCAAAGCGATTTCACTGTAGTGAAAAATGGAGTCTGGAAAGCATTAGGGTCAGCGGTGGTCTCCAAGTGTGGTTCCTGAACCAGCAGCAGCAGCCACACCTGTGACTTGTTAGAAATGCAAATGCCCGGGCCCCACCCCAGGAACCCTGAATCCCAAACTCCAGGGTGGAGCCAGCAGGCTGGGTTTTAATAAGCCCTTCAGGTGACTCTGCTGCTCCCTCAAGTTTGAGAGCCACTGAGCCACAGAGATTTCAGGGAGCCTGGCACGTGGAGCAGGTGTCCGGTCAGGCTTACTGGTCTGACTCAGACCTTGGTAATTTGTTTTGTTTTGTTTTGCTGGGAAAGAGTCGCCCTGAGCTAACATCTGTTGCCAATCTTCCTCTCTTTTTTTTCCCCTCTCCAGAGCCCCAGTACACAGTTGTATATTCTAGTTGTGGGTCCTTCTAGTTCTTCTGTGTGAGCTGCTGCCACGGCATAGCTGCTGACAGACGAGTGGTGTGGTTCCACGCCCGGGAATGAAACCTGGGCCACTGAAGCGGAGCACCCCGAACTTTAACCCTAGGCCATCAGGGCTGGCTCAATTTTTTTTTTTTTTAATTATCCATATTTATAAGGGTAACTGATCTTTAGTCTACATAACACTTTAAGTTTTAACTCTTTTTAAAAGGTGGAGAATTTACGTGTCAATATGTAACTAATTTTCTAAGTAGGAAATGCCTTTCTAAGCATTAAAGCAATGGAAGAATCATAAAAACTATTAACCTCTTAAACTGAAAGAATATTTGAAAAACTAACAAATAGGAAAAAATATGGCAATTGATAGAATAAAGCATATGTGAAGAGCTTTTCTAAAGCAGTATGAAAACCTCAACATGACAATAGAGAAATGGGATAAGGAACAACAGACAATTGCTTTTAATAAACATATTAAAACTGTTCAACCTCACTAGAAATCTAAGAAATGTAAATTCAAATAGTAATTGGATAAGTTTTCACCTATCAGATTGGAATAGAATAAAATGTATGATAATACTCAGTGCTGTCAAGAGCAAGATAAAAATGGTTAAACTTATACACTACTGGTAGAAATGTAAATTGTACAACTTTTCTGAACACTATTTGGTGGTACTTAGCTACAACTTTTCAAACCTTAAACCCTATAATTAAAAATAATTCTGGGGGCCGGGCCCGGTGGTGCAAGTGGTTAAGTGTGCGCGCTCCGCTGCAGTGGCCTGGGGTTCGCGTGTTCGGATCCCGGGCGCGCACCGACGCACTGCTTGTTAAGCCATGCTGTGGTGGCGTCCCATATAAAGTAGAGGAAGATGGGCACGGATGTTAGTCCAGGGCCAGTCTTCCTCAGCAGAAAAAGAGGAGGATTGGCATTGGATGTTAGCTCAGGGCTGGTCTTCCTCACCAAAAAAAAAAAAAAAAAAAAATCTGTCTAAGATTCTGTCATATGAAATTAGTCAGAGATGTAGAAAAATACACTTATAAAGATGGAATATTGTACAATTATTTAAGATAATACTTTCACTTTACAGTCTGTAGAGATTTAATTTACAGTATAATTACATTGCTGTTCTACATCTATTATATCTTCATTTATATTCATAGACAGACAAAAACTGGAGAAAATGTAATAAATTCTGACGAAGTTAATTATTATGGATTGGAATAAAGGTGAATGTAATTTTTTCTTTAGCCTTGTTTGTGTTTTCTGAAATTTCTGCAGATAGGCTGTATGATCTGTTATTCAGTCAAGTTAACAAAATCTCAAACTCACATTATAAAACAACTGTTTTCAACGGCGAAAAAGGTGAGCAGAGTTTCTAATACACGTGTCCATTGTTATTGTAAACAAAGCACAAAGTTGATATGAGAGCATAAAAGCATATAATCAAAATTGCAGCCACCAGCTGCCAGGAGGAAGTGAACACATGCCAGGCCCCTGAGTTGCAGCCGCCCACCGAAAGCTGTTGCATGGCCCTCTGCTGTGGAAGCCACAGGAGGCCCAAGGCTGGCTGCAGCCCCCAAACATATCAGTCATCCTATATCCAATTAGTGTTCTGAAAACTCACACTGTAGGAGAATGTCTGAATTGATTTCATAATCAGAAAAAAAAAATAAATTGAAAGTAATTTTAAAAATCTCTTCTAAATAAATTCATGACTGGTTTTTGAGTCTGTGCCTGGGATGGGCTGACAGGTGACCTCAGCTGGGAAGAAGAGAGAGTCACTGGTCCCATATCAGCAAAGTCCTGGTACCAGTGGCTTAATTCTTATATCCAATAGAATCTTCCCGAGTTTTATGTAAAGTGGTTTTCTTTTATTAAATCTACTTACCTTCAAGGGTCTAACACAGGGTCTGTGTGTAATATGTACACCATAGACTCTCGGGAAAGCATAGAATTTTCATTCCAAGTTATCTAAATGAAGAGAACAGGAGAAAAAGGAAAGATGCTTAGGACTGATTCAGTCAAGGGTAGAATCTTGCATTAAAGTTCAGAGGAAGCAAAGAAAAGAGCAAGGGAGGCGTGAAAGCTGACAAGGACCTCTTGGGGCCAAGCAGACAAATCCATTAAAACCCACAACAAGCAGGACCCAAAAGGCAGACTTCTGAAGGGGACAGGGGTCCCCTGTGCTTCAGGGACCGTGTCCTAGAGACATTTTCTTTTCTTTTTTGTTTTAAACCGTTTTGTTGAGTTACGATTGACACGTAAAAAGGTATACATATTTCATGCATACGATGAGTTTACACGAGGATGAGTATACACCTATGAAACCATCACCACCATCAAGGCCATAAACATATCCATCTCCTCCTAAAGTTTCCTCCTGCCCCCCATTATCATTATCATTATTATTATTATTACTGTTGTTATGATTTTTTTGTGTCTGGTAAGAACACTTAACTTAAGAACTACCCTCATGGCAAATTTTAAGTTTACCATGTTTTTAGCTATAGGCATTATGCTGTGGAGTAGATCTCCAGAACTTATTGATCTTGTGTAACTGAAACTTTGTACCCTTTGACCATCACCTAGCCACTTCTCTCTACTCCCAGCCCCTGGCAGCCACCATTCTACTCTCTGCTTCTATGAGTTTGACTATTTTAGATTCCACATGTGAGTGAGATCATACGTATTTGCTAGAGACACCTCTGACCACGGATCCAATGATCTCCATGCCACAAGACAGTTTCTGAGGTTCACAGGCCCAGCTAGGGTGGCAGAGGGAAGTGACCTTATCAACCCTCCCATCTGGTACACAGGCCCTTCTCACCTAGCTCCTGGCCCTCTCTCAGCCAGGCCACTGGGCTATAGGCCCCATGCTTGCTTCTTGAGGTACCACTATGTATTTTTTTCTGTTTCTACTATTATGAATAGAATTTTAATTTTTCATTGCATGTTTCTAACCACTTTCTGACAGTACAGTGGAAAGCGGTTTTGGAATTGTGGCTTTTACCTGGCTTCCTTGCTGAATTCTCTCATTAGTGGTCATGGGTTTTTCAGCTGATTTTCTTAGGTTCTGTATGTGACTTTGTCTACAAATTGCAGCAATTTCGTTTCCTCCTATCTGGCAGTATCTGTCTTAGTTCCATGCGCGTTGACTGAAACCTGCTTATTAGTAATAAATGAGAAAGATGAGATTTGATATTGCTATTAGGAAATTGACATCTTACTTACCAATAGTTTTTTAAATCATGAATATACAATAGTTTTTATCAAATGACCTTTGAATCTCTACGAATAGGATCACATGATTATTCTTGTTTTGGCCTGTTGACATGATGTATTGATTAATAAATTTCCTAATATTAAACAATTTACACTCCTAGGATTAACATTAGTGGTCATGATAGGTCATTTTCTTAATGTAATTTGAATTTATAATGTAATTTATGTTTGATTTGCCGATTTTGATTTTTTCATCCATACTCATAAATAAAAGCAGCCTGTAGTTTATATAAAACTCTAAGTATCATTGTTAGGTTTTGAAACATAGTTATTCTAGCATGATAAAATTAATTTGTCAACTTCCTTTCATTTTTTTGTGATCTACAATAAATTCTATACAGAATGGAGTTTATTTATGACCTTAAATTTTAGCAAGCTAGTTCATAAAACTGCCTTGATCTAGTGGTAAGGTGTTCTTGTTTTTGTTTTTTTGAGGTATTTCTTTGATAATAACTTTTAATTGTTCTTTAGTCTCTTTTGAAAAGTTATATTATCCTCAGGAAGTTTCCAAGTCCTCAAAATTACTTAATTTATTAGCATTTACTTGTACATAGTATTGTTTAAAACTTTCTTTGTAAGCACTCTTTTACCATTGTTATAGCTTCTCTTAATTGTAATTTTTGATTTCTCATTTTTAATTAATCTATGACAGAAAGTTGTCTATTTTATTGATTTTTTTGGAGAAAAATCTCTTCTATTTAATTAACAATTCTTTATTTTTTTTTTCTGTTTCCTATACTGGTATTTTCAACTTTTTTCTTTACTTTCTTTCTCCTGCTTTCTCTTCTTATTGTTATTATTTATAAACTTCTGTGTTAAATGATTATTTCATTTATGTTTCTTTCTTTTTTGTTAATGAAAAAATTTAGATATGAATTTTCCTCTTAGTATAGCTTTATCACCATCCTGAGATTTTGATATGTAGTGTTGTCATTAACTCTGGTCTATAATTGTAGTTACTTACTATCGTAGTCACTCAATAGTTATTTGGGAAAATCTTACTGAATACTTTAATTATTTTTTATTCATTTCTCATGTTATTATTACATTGTAGTCATAGAATATCACTTATGTAATCTCTTCATACTATTTGTGTGTCCATTTAATGTGTCTCAGGGTGTGTTCAATTTTTGCAAATGTAATATGGTTATTGAATACACTACTTTAAGTTTATAGGAAATAAAACTATTGATATATGCCCCTTTTCCATTAATAATTACTTTAAAATCTTGAATGTCCTCATTTATTTTGTATCTACTCCGTCTCTCTTAGATTGATAGTGTTAAGTCTATCTCAATTCTGTTTCTATCATTTTGTCTCTGTGTGTATGCATATATATGTGTGTGTGTGTGTGTGTATTTGATATTGTCATTCATTCTTTGATTGATTAACCCATTCAACAAACGTTTATTAAAAGCCTCTTCTTGGGCCAGCATGGATAAAGTGGTGAACAGTAGACAAGTATCTTGCTCTTATGGAATTTATATTCTAGTATAGAGGAAGGGGAGAGATAGACATTAAATAAATGGATAATAAATAAGATAATCTCAGATAATATTTAGTTCTATGAAGTACATAGAACAGCGTAATACAATAGAGGGCAGTCAGGGTGGGTACTATACAACTTTAAACAGACTGTGAAAAGAAGGCTTCTCTGAGGAGGTAACATTTGAACTTACCCCTAAGTCATGAGAAAACTCTAGCTGTGCAAGTTCTAGGGGATGTGCTTACCAGGGGGAGGCAACAGCAAGTTCTAGGGTACTGAAGTGGGACGAGGTTGACTAGAACTTGGTGAGCAAGGGAAGGGTGGTAGGGGATGAGGTTGAAAATGGTAGTAGAGACCATGCATCTTGTGGGATTCGTAGGCCCTCTGTTGGGATATAGGTTCAGCAAAATGTGATTGAGACCAATATAACAGTGGTGCAAACAGAATAGAATCTTATTTCACTCCCACCCAGGTCTCTGCTGCCATTCAGCTTTGTTCTGCAAAGCCCTCAGGTCTAGTGTGGTGCTCCTTGGGCTCCATCTGGTTTGTTGCTCTGAAATCCTAGGGTGTTTCTCTATCCACACGGCTTACGTCTACATCTGCATTCCATCCATCAGAAAGAGCGGGAAAGAAAAGGGGAGATAAATCTTTGAAGAAGTTGTGCACATCACTCCTACTTATGTCCCATTGGCCAGAAGTTAGTCACATGGTTGGCCAGAAGTTGGTCACGTTGCCACATCCAGCAGCAAGGGATGTTGGGAAATGTAATCTTTACTTTGGACAGCTATGTTCCCAGATTTTAAAACTGAGGATTTTGTTGCTATTAAGAAAGAGTGAATTGAGAACCAGCCCTGATAGCTTAGTGGTTAAAGTTTGGTGCTCTCACTCCTTCAGCAGCCCGGGTTCGTTTCCTGGTCGTGGAACCACACCACCCATCTCTCAGTTGCCATGCTGTGGTGGCAGCTCACGTAAAAGAACTAGAAGGACTTACAACTAGGATATACAGCCTTGCACTGGGGTTTTGGGGAGGAAAAAAAAGAGGAAGATTGGCAACAGATATTAGCTCAGGGCAAATCTTTCCCTGAAAAAAAAGAAAAACAAATAGAGTGAATTGACACTTAGGAAAGAACTCTCTGTCTCAGGTACCATCAAAGCAAAGAGTTTGGACATGATTTTATCTAGAAGCAATACTCCTTGGAGTGTTTTAAGCACTGGAGTGGCATGATCTGATTTACATGCAAACAACATCACTGTTGCTGTGTAGGGGGCAAGAATGGAAATGGAGACTCAGTTAGGAAATTATTTCAGGCGTCAGAGAGACATGCTGATGCCTTGCTCTAGAGTGGGAGCAGCCAAAGTAGTGAGAAGGAGACAGATTTTATTTTGGAGGTAGAGCTATTCACTAAATGAAATTGTGACATTTTCATTACATATCCATTATTACTATTTATACCTACAAATAGCCTTCTTGGCTCATGCAGTATTTTTGTCTTGGAGCTCCTTTTCTGATATTAATACTAACCTCATCTCATTTTTTGTTGTTTTTACTGGCTGTAGCCTTATCCATCCTTTTCCTTTAAAAAATTCTACTTTTTTACTTGTCTCTCTCTTTATAAGTATGGTGTCAGATTTGTTTTTATAAGCCAGTCTGAGAGAATTTTTCTTTTAATAGAGTGGATTAATCCATTGGCAATCCTTTTATAATGTGTGTTTGCTCACAGTTCAGTTGTCTTTTATTATTCATTTTGGTTTTAAGCTATGTCCTTTATTTCTGTCTTTTGCTATATTGATTGTTTTGTATGCTTTATCTTCTAAATTAACTATAAAGCTAGCTCTTCTTCTTATAATCCTTTTACTGATTTTTTCCTTTATGAAATACATATTAAAATGATATTTGTCTGAATATTAAAGTCGAAGGAATAAATAACTTCTGGCTTTTCTTAAAAGAAAATTTGGCATATATTTGTTTTCTTCTCTCACTTCCAAATTTCGGTTAATTTAACCTGGCATTATATATTCTGGTTTTTAAAATTTTTATTGAAATGGTTATAGAGTCACAGGCAGTTTTAGGAAACAATTCAGAAATATCCCATTTACATTCCACCCAGTTTCTCCCACTGGTAACATTTTGCAAAGCCATAGTACAATATCATAAAGGGGATTTTGACATTGATAAAATCCACAAATATTCTTCAGATTTCCCCAGTTTTACTTGTACTCACATTTGTGTGTGTACACGTTTACTGCTATACAGGTTTGTCATAAGTGGAGCTTTGTGTATCTACCCCCACCATCAAGATAGTGAACAGTTCCATCAGCCCCCACCCCATCCCTAATCCCTACCAACCACTAATCTGTTTTCCAGTTCTAAAATATTGTCATTTCAAAAATTTTATATAAATGGAATCATACAGTGTGTAACCTTTTGAGATTGACTTTTTTTCCACTCAACGTAATATCCTTGACATTCATTCAAGTTGTTGTGTCTCAATAGTTTTGCTCCTTTCTATTTCTGAGTAGTATATCATAGTATGGATGTACCACAGTTTAGTTAACCATTCACCTGTGAGGGACATCTGGGATGTTTCAACTTTTTGACTATTATGAATAAAGCTACTATTAACATTTGTGTGCAGGTTTTTGTGTAAACATGTTTTCATTTCTCTAGGATAAATGACCTTGAGTGCCTTTTGCTGGGTCGTAAGGTAATTGCCTGTTTAGTTTTATAAGAAATTGCCAAATTGTTTTCCAGAGTGACAGTAATATTTTACATTCTTACCAGCAATGTGTGAGTGATCCAGTTTCTCCATATCCTCACCACCTTTGGTATTACCACTGTTTTTATTTTAGCCATTCTGATAGGTGCGTAGTGAGACCTCATTGTTTAATTTGTGTTTCCCTGATGGCTAATCTTTTCCAGTGCTTATTTACCATCTATATATCCTGTTCTGTTTATGTCTGTTCATGTCTTTTGCCCATATTCCAATTGGATAGATGTTTTTGTTTTGTTTTACTGTTGAGATTTGAGAATTCTTTCTATATTCTAGGTACTATTCCTTTGTTATGTTGCAAATACCTTCTCCCAGTAAATAGCTTTACACGGGCTTTGGCAGAGGAAAAGTCTTAATTTTGATGAGGTCCAGTTTATCAGTTTTTCCCATTATGGATGGTCCTTTTGGTGTCATGTCTAAGAACTCTTTGCCTAGCCCTAGATCACGAAGGTTTTTCTCCTGTTTTTTTCTAAAAGTTTTATAGTTTTATATTTTGCATTTAAGTCCATGATTTATATTGAGTAAGTTTTTGTGTAAGGTGTGAGGTTTAAGTCATGGTTCAGTTTTTTGCCTATGGATGTCCACTCTCTCCAGGACCATTTGTTGAAAAGGCATTCGTTTCTCCATTGAATTGCTTTGACAACTTTGTCCAAAATCAGTTGAGCATATTTGTGGGTCTATTTCTAGGTCTCTGTTCTGTTCCACTGTCTATGCGTCTATCCCTTTGCCAATACCGCACAGTTTTGATTACTGTAACTACATAGTAAGTCTTAATATCAGGTGATTCCTCCCACTTTATTCTTTCCTGTCAAGATTGTTTTAGCTATTTTAGGACCTGTGTTTTTCCATATAAATTCTAGAATAAGCTTGTATATGTCTACTAAAACTTTGCTAAGATTTTGACATGAATTACATTACACCTTTAAATGAATTTGGGAAGAACTGACATCTTTGTTATGTTGAGTTTCCTAGTCCATGAACACAATATATCTGTCCATTTATTTAGGTCTCTTTGATTTCTTTCATCCACATTTTATAATTTTCAGCATACAGATCCTGTACTTGTCTTTACAAGTGTATACCTAAGTATTTCATTGTCTTGGGAGCAAATGTAACATGTTCATGGTTAGTAAATAGAGATGTGACCTTGCTGAACTCACTTATTTGTTGTAGGGGAGTTTTATTTGTAGATTTCTAGGGATTATGTTGTGATCTGCAAATAGAGATTGTTTTATTTCTTCTTTTCCAATATGTATGCCTTTTATTTCCTTTTCTTACCTTATTTAGCTGGCTATAACACTATTATGCTGAGTAGCAGTGATGAGAGCAAGCATTCTTGGCTTGTTCCCAATCTTATGCAGAAAGCTTTCAGTCTTTTCAGTATCACGTTAAGTATGATGTTTGCTGTTGGAGTTTTATAGTTGCTCTTTTGAAGTTCAGTTAATTCTCCCTCTATTCTTAACTTGTTGAAAGTTTTTATCATGAATGATCTGTATCAATTGATATGATTATATGATTTTACTTCTCTACTTTGTTCATAGTGTGATTTTTGACAATTGAATCAGCCTTGCAATACCTGAAATGAATCTGACTTGGTCATGATGTATAATTCTTTTTTGGTACATTATTCGATTCAGTTTGCTAGTATTTTGTTAGGATTCTTACATCTAAGTTAATGAGAGATGTTGGTCTGTAGTTTCCTCTTTTTGTATACTGTCTATCAGGTTTTGGTATCAGGCCTCATAACATGAATTGAGAAGTGTTTCCATTTCTTCTGTTTTATGGAAGAGTTTGTGTAAAATTGGTGTTAATTCTTATTTAATCATTTGGTAGAATTCTCCAGTGAAACTATCTTGGCCTAGAGATTTCTTCTTTCAGGAGCTTTTAAATTATGAATTCAGTTTCTTTAATTCTTATAATACTATTCAGGTATCTATTTCATCTGTTTGAGATTTGGTAGTTTGTGGTTTTTGAGGAATCTGTCCAATTCTTCTAAGTTATTGAATTTATGAGTGTAAAGTTGTTCATAGTATTCCCTTATTATTTTTTTAATGGTTGCAGGATTTAGAGTGATACTCCCTATTTCATTCCTGATATTGGTGATCCATGTCTTCTCTTTCTATTTTTTGTCACTGTTGCTAGAGATTTGCAAATTTTGCTCATTTTTTCAAAAAATCTGCTTTTTTGTTTCATCAGTTTTTCTCTATTGTTTTCCTATTTCCAGTTTCATTGACTTCTGCTCTAACCTTTGTTATTTTCTTCTTTCTGTCTGCTTTGGGTTTTGTTGTTTTTCTCATTTCTTGAAGTAAGAACTTAGATTATTGATTGATGTTCTATTTTCACTTTCATTAGTTCTCCATGTTTTTATTTGCTTTGAGTCTTCTCCTTTGAACCATGGATTATTCAGAAGTGTATTGTTAAATTTCTATGCATTTAGAGATTTTCCTAGTGTTTTCCTGTTACTGGTTTCTAGTTTGATTCCATTATGGTCAGAGAACACACTCTGTGATTTCAGTTATTTAAATCTTTGAGGTCTAGACCAGATATGGTCTATTTTGGCGAGTGTTCCATGAACACTTTAAAAAAATGTATATTCTGCTGTTGTTCAGTGGAGTGTTCTGTATATGTCAGTTAGATCCTACTGGTTGATGGTTGATTGGTTGATTATGGTGTTTATATCCTCTACATCCTTGCTGATTTTCTCTCTAGTAGTTCTGTCATTTGCTGGGAGTGAGTATTGAAGTCCCCAACTATAATTGTGAATTTGTCTATTTCTCTTTTCAGCTCTATCCATTTTTGCTTCATGTAGTTTGAGGCTCTGTTTTTTGGTGCATCCACAATTAAGATCATATGTCCTCTTATTGATTCTTTTGGTGGATTGATCCTTTAACCGTTTTTTAATGTTCCTGTTTGCCTCTAGTAATTTTCTTTGCTCTGAGGTCTACTTTATTAGATATTAATATAGCTACTCCTGCGTCTTACAATTAATATTTGCATGGCATATCTTTTTCCATCCTACCTATGTTGTTGAATTTGAAGTGAATTTCTTGTAAATGGCATATAATTGTGTTGTGTTTTTTATCCGCTCTGCCGATTTCCATTTTGTGATTGGTGTACTTAGACCATTTGCATTTAAGTTAATTATTGAAGCATGTAATCTACCATTTTATTATTTATTTTCTGTTTGTTTCCTCTGGTTCTTCCTCTGTCTTCCTGTGGGTTACTTGAACATTTTTTAGAGACCCAACTTGATGTATTTATAGTATTTTTGAGTGTATCTCTTTGTACAGCTTTTGTAGTGGTTGCTCTGGGTATTACAATAGACATATGTGACATCACAATCTACTAGTATCAACATTTTACCTCTTTGAGTTGAGTGTAAAAATAACACTTTAAGTCCCTTTACCTTCCCACCTTTAAATATCATTGCCTTGAGTATCAGATGGTGTTATAATTTTTGTCTCAATCATTAAATATGGTTTATAAAACTCATGAGGAAAAGGATAGACTATTGTATGTACCCATATTTCTTCTCTTTCTGTTATTCCCTCTTCCTTCTTGATGCTCCAGATTCTTTCTTTTATCATTTCCTTTCTGTTTGAAGAACTTCCTTTAAGCAGTCTTTAAAGATAACTCTGATAGTGACAAATTCTTTTAGTTTTTCTTTATCTGAGAATGTCTCAATTTCACCTCATTCCTAGAGGATGGCTGTGCCACAGATGATAGTTCTTTGCTTTTCAGAACTTGAAAAATGTTGTGCCACTTCCTTCTGGCCTCCATGGTTACAAATGAGCAATCTGTTATCATTTGAATTGTTTTTCCACTATAGGCAATGTATCAGCTCTCTGTGGCTGCTTTCCAAAATTTTTCTGAGTTTTTAATTTCTCAAAATTTAATTATGATATGTCTTGGAATAGATTTATTTGGGTTATCTACTTTGAGGTTTGATCAACTTCTTGAATTTGTAGGTTTATGTTTTCCACCAAATTTGGAAATTTTTGGCCATTACTTCTTTGAATACTCTTTCAGCACCACTTTGTATTTCCTCTCTGGAGACTCTGATAAGTGTTGGATCTTTTTTATTAACTCATAGGTCCCTGAGGCTCTATTAGTTAGTTTTTTTAGTCTATATTCTTTCTGTTGTTTATATTGAGTGAATTCTGCTGATTTATCCTCAAGCTCACTGATTCTAACCTCTGTCATCTCTACTCTACCATCCATCCAGCAACTTTTTTATTTATGCAATTGTGTTTTTCAGTTATATAATTTCCATTCGGTTCTTTTTTATAACTTCTATTTCCTTATTGAGATATTCTCACTTTTCTTTTGTTTCAAGAGAACTTGTGATTGATTGTTGAAGGATTTTTATGATGGCTTCTTTAAAATCCTTGTCAGATCATTCTAACATTTGATTCATCTCGGTGTTGATGTCCATTAGGTGTCTTTTCTTATTCAAGTTGTGATTTCCTTGGTTCTTGATATGATGAGTGATTTTTCTCTTGTATCCTGGACATTTTGCCTAATATATTAGTGGACTCTAGGTACTATTTAAATCTTTTATTTTATTAGACAGTCACCCTATTCAAGTTTAGCACATAGGTCCTGGCTCACTTTTGTGGGCCATGATTCCAATGACAGCTTCATTTCGGAGCCTTTGTGGTGATATTTTGGTCTGCTTGGTTTATCTGGTGCTGTGGGGGCTCCCACTGATCCCTCCTTGTGCTGTTTGAGGGGTGGAATTTCCTTAGGCCTGGATGACAGGTGTCTCTCCTTGCAAGAGGAGACCCTCAGGCAGGAATGAAGAGGCTTCCTGAGCCAGGCAAGTCTTGTGGTGGACTTCTGCCTGTGGGAGACAGAGAGTGCTTCCCAGGCCAGTTGCTTATTGTGGTGAGGTCCATTTTGCTGTTGCCCTCAATCTCTGGGCAGGGGTGGAGATTCTCAGGCTAACAGGGACAGAGGCTTCCTAGGCTGGGCCGTTTGTTTGGGTGGAGGTCCCTCTTGCTGGGGCTACCCTGTTATATCCCCATGAGGGAGGGGAATTTTAGGCCTGCCAGGGAAGGAGAACACTCCTCTAAGCTCTTTATTGTTGATGGGGCTCCCAAACTGTGAGCTTACCTATTGTCTGAGGGACTCTCATTTCATCTTGGGGAGGAATGGGCCTACCTGGGCTGCCTTCTGTTGCTAGGTTGAGGGACAGGAAATGTCAAATCTGGGTTGTATCCTTCTACTGGGTGGGGGAATGGAACATGTCCTGCCCCTGTGTTGTTCCTCCAGTGCTGGGTCCTGAACTAGTTCACTTTCCTGTAACCAACTCTGAGAGTTCTCCTTTGGCTACCTCTTACATTATTTCCATGGCTTATAGTTGTACTTGGCAGGGAGAAGCCAGGAGAAACAGGTCTACATGATCATGTCCAAGCTAGAAGTCCCATTATTATTAAACAGCTATTTTTAATACTGAATATTCTTTTTCAAGAATATTTTTGGTCTTTGTGTTTAGTTTTGTATCCACATTTACAACGGTTAATTTTACTTATCTCTAAACAGTTTTTATTTACACTGTCATTCATTACTCTAAATTTTATGTTTTTGAATTGTTAATTATAATTCATCTCTCATTTGACTGGAGTTTTTGTAGTTTTTCATAGTGGGGACTGGGGGATTACTTAAGAGATATGTCTTTCAAGTTCTTACCCTTCTGCTAACTTTGCTCGTGAAATAAAACTATGGTTGAATATAGAGTTCTTGTGTCACAAAATGATAACCTCAGTGTCCTATAATCCAACATTTTTTATAGTATTTTACATAGAAGCCTACTTTTCCAAATGCTTCTAGAGGGAAAACTGAAGTTCTTTGTTCAAATAAATTATATAAATGCTTCATACTTCATGCAGTTCATCTCTTGGAGATTCCTAATGTACATTAGCATAATGAAAACTCTGAGATAACCTTCATTTGAGAAACTTGTTTAATTTTGTTTAGCCTGTTGTTTCTCAAATGATGCAATGATGATAATGGAATCTCTGTTTGCACTTTTCCTATTAATATTCATATCCTCAATGCTTTCGGTCATAAGTAAAAAAAAACCTAACCATGGATTAAATATTAAAGACATAGATCTAACTTAATAAGAAGTCTGGAGTGGGCCATCGGGACAATTCAGAGGCTTGGTGATGTCATCCTGCATCTTGGTCTTCGATTCTGCCGTCCTCAGCCTGTTGAAAGCTCATCTTCTTCTAGGCTGCCTCCTGACTGCAAGACGGCTGCTATAGCTTTAGACACCAGAACTGTATTTGGAATAGGGTAGAGGTGGCAGCAAAGGTCTCTTTTCTGATAATGGTTCTCTTTCTTATAAGTAAAGGAAAGACTTTCTCAGAAGGCTTCTGGCAGGTTTTCCCTTTAAATGTCATCTGTCAAAACAGAATCACATGCATAGCTGCAAGGAAGGCTGGGAAGATGGGTACCTGGCAAAGAGGAATGCAACAGCTTGTCTAGCTTAGATCTGTTATGATCCACCCTTAAGGCTGGACTCATTGTTCTCCCAAATCAAATCAGGTTTCTTTAAGAAAGGAAGATGGAAGGTAAGTGGCCACTGGGTATGCCACAAATGGTGCTTGCCACGGCCTTCCTCTAAGTAAACGGTAGGCAGAAATCATCTTTGGAAATACTTTTAGGTATCCGTCCATTGTTTTCTTGTACTTTGTAGAGAAGAAGTTGGAGGATAGTTTGATTATATTCCTTGTAGAGTCTGTTTTGTTCTGCCTAAGGCTTATAATTTTTTCCTATTTATTTAAATTCATATGTTGGGCAGAATGGGTCTTTTTTTTTTTTTTTTTTTGTGGGAAAGATCAGCCCTGAGCTAACATCTGCCAATCCTCCTCTTTTTGCGGAGGAAGACTGGCCCTGGGCTAACATCTGTGCCCATCTTCCTCCACTTTATATGGGACGCCGCCACAGCATGGCTTGATAAGCAGTGCATCGGTGCGCGCCCGGGATCCAAACCCCAGGCCGCCAACAGCGGAGCACACGCACTTAACCGCTACGCCACAGGGCTGGCCCAGAATGGGTCTTTATTACTCTGCCTGGATCTCAGAGAGCTCTTCTGATGTCAACTCAGGCCTTTCTTCCACCCAGCACAGTTTTCTATTATTCTCTTTTTAATTATTGCTTCTGCTCTTACTGTTGTTTTTTTTTTTTCCTGTGCAAAAGATAAAATTCTTAAATTGGACTTCTGTTCCCTTCCTTCTTATTTGTCAACTTCTCTCTTTCTGTTTCATTTCTTTTCCATCTGAATTCTGAGAAATTCTAACGTTGGTCCTCTGCATAGTAATCCTGATTCTGGAGTGTATGTTCTGCTGTGTATGACCTTCAGTGTAATTTTAATGTTGCTCTTGGCTTCTGAGTTTCTTAACATTCTCTTTTCTCTTATTTAAATCCTTTTCTCTTTCTTTATTTCGACATTTTTCTCCTCCTATGGCTTCCTATTTCTGTTCCATAGTGATCAAATCCTCTTGGATATTTTGAAGACTCCAAACTAAGATATTTTAAAGTATCATTTTTTGTGAACAGTCATTTTTCAGAGTTATCTTTTTCCCTCTAATCAGAGTAACGTTTATTTTTCTTTGTTCTTCATTATCTTTTCAAAAGTGCTGTATTAACGTTTTTTTTTTCCTAATCCACATTGCCCCCACGTCCTGGTATTTGTCACAGAGCACAGAGGTTATTTAGCAGGTTTCCCAACTTCTCTGGGCCTGTATTTTGCCTCTTGTGGCTCAGAGGGGATAGTTGATGGTTTCTTTCTACATTCATCCCTAGGAACGTGGCCATTAGTGGGAATTCCTCCCAGATTTTGGCCTGTGGTCTTCTCTTATCTTCAATTCACAGTTGGTCCTGACTATCTTTCCTTTTGATTTATTTCTGGGTGTATTCTTTGGGGAAATTAGCAAGGAAATCAAGTTTGACTGTGGGCCAGCACTCACATCCAGTTGGTGGGTACTTGGGAAATTTCCAATGAGGCAGTGTGCAGTAATAGGAACAAGTGCAGCTTTTGAGGAAAATAGTCTTACTTCCAGCTCTGCTTTTTGCATGCTGTGTGACTGTAAGCCCATTACTATACCCCTGCTTCCTCAGCTATAATAGGAATATCCATGTGACAAGGTTGCTGTGAGGATGAAGTGGGATACCAATCTGAGGTGCTTGGCACACTGTCCCACTCACTGTGTTCAGTGTCCTCCCTCCTGTGCCTGGTGCTCTACACAGAGACAGCAAGCATCCAGTCGACCTTTTTGTCACCCAGCTCTGTTCTCATCGCCCAGATCTGGCCTGTGCCTGGACCACACTCTCATAGCCACGGCCTGCTTCATATTTAGAGACACATTCTACATGGACTGTGAACTTGGGATGCTGAATATCCTTCCCCAGGTGCCCCCTCCCACCTTTTCTCTGCCTGGCAGTACACACCCCCCAGTGTTCCTTTTTGAGAGGCAACCGAGGGTCATGGTTGGGATCATAGGCTGCTTGTGAATTCTGGACCTGCCTCTTAGGAGCTGTGGGACCACAGTCAGACTCTTCCTTCTCTTCACTTGATTTTCCTCATCATTGAAATGGGGATAATGATATACCTGTCTCATAGAGTTAATTGAACTGTGTAAAGCCCCTAGAACACTTTTGACACATGGTAAGCGTGGTTTGTGCCTGCTGTGGTGGTGGTGGTGGTGGTGGTGATGATGATGATGGCATCCATCACCATCTTCGTCATTAGACCCTCCTGCTGCACACTGCTACATTCTGCTTGCCTGAAGCAGCCTTCCATTGCTGCAGCTGAGCCTGCCATCCTTCCCTTCCCCTCCTCCCATCCCTGTGCCTGTTGGACCTCAGGAGTTGGGTCTGATTCCCTTCCCCATCTGTCTTGCCCTACGGCAGTCAGCTTCTCCACTCCCAGCTATATTGGCCCAACACCATGAAAGATGAAGGATGGAGACTGCAGAGTCTCTGTCCTTGGAGACACTGAAAAAGAGACAAGCCCGCCATCCAGAAAGATTTAGACATTTATCTGCCTAAAGGCAAGAAACTGAACTCAATGATCCTTCAAGGTCATGCCTCTGCTTAAAATCTTTCAAAGATTTCACTTCTCCCTCAGGACAGAGTCCAAATTTCAAAACCGTTTATGATCTGCTATGCTTTCCTCTTCAGCCCCAGTGGCCCTGACAACATCCTCACAAGCCTACCCTGCAAGCCTTACCCATGGTCCCCCCCACACCACACTTCCTCACACCTCCACACCTTCCCACTGGCTCTCACCTTTGCTCAGAAGGCCCCTCCCTTCCTGCCTTCCTCCCTAAACCTGGGAACCATACTGTTCCCCTCCCTGTGCTACAGCCTGTGTATCATTCAGCCCTCAGTGAGAAACTAGACCCCCTGCCCTACCCCTGGGGCCCTGGTCCCCTATCCTCACAGTGTCCTGCCTCCACTTATGTAACAGCATGTGGACCACCAGCCTGAAACCAGTGGTTTCTTGTGGTAACAGGATGCTGAATAAGCACCAACCATGACATCATCAAAGCACAACTTTGTTTTTGTCCTCTATTGCCCCTTTAAGACGTATCCAGTCACAGTCATGTCACTCTGCCCCTAGATGAAAACCCTGGCAGGCCTGTGACTTGTTTTCTTCACAAGACTTTTAAGAATTAAATATTTTATTCATACGGAAAAGTACGGAGCAATGTAACAAACAGTCTTATGTAACTAATCACCCATATTGAACAAATGGTAACATGACACAATATTTGCTTCAGAATTTCTTAAGAAATTAAATATTATAGACCTGGTCTCATGTTCCTCCCTTTCTCCCACTATGCTCAAGTTTTTATCTTTTCTGTCCACATTTTTGTACTTTTACTATGAATGTACGTTCTGTAGACAACGATTCATTTTATAGCTTTAGATAAAAAGTATGAACTGGAAGTTCATACCCCGACGGTGCAGCCTGAAGATCAAGACTTTCATCTCCACTCAGCCAGGTTCCCACACACTATGTACGTATAGAACAAGATCTCATCTTAAAATTTCATCTAAATGGTATAATACTGCAAGTGGCTAGGTTTTTATTTTCATTCAAGATGCTTTTTAAGATTTATCTGTGCTGATGTGTGTTGATCTAGATTACTGTAAATGCTGTAAAGTATTCTCATTGTACCATCATTGAAATTCAATCGCATACCATTGGCCATTTAGATGTTTCCAGGTCTTTGTTTTTATAAGCAGTGCTGCTATCAAAACCTTCTTAAGTACCTGTGCCTGAGTTTCTCTAGGGAAGTGGAATTGCTGTGTTGTGGGGATGCACATCTATAGCTCCATTAAGAATGGCCAAATTGTGTTCTAAAGAGCTTGTTTCAATTTAATATCCCACTGATACTTTATGCGAGCTCCCACTTGACCGCATCCTTGGGAACTTAATCTTTGCCAAGATGCAGATTGTGAAATGGTATTTCATAGTTGTTTTAGTTTGTTCCACCTTAACGCTGGAGAGGGTGACCATTTCCCCCTATGTATATTGGCCATTTGGGCTTTCTCTTTTGTGGTTTGCCTGCCCATATTCTTTGCTAGGTTTTCAATTTGGTGTTGCGTCTTTCTCTTATGGATATGTTTGACTCATTGTTCTGTTCCTACCTCTGGGTGACTCAATGCTCCTGGGTAATAGCAAAGGTGGAAAGAATAATTTAAGCCAAGTTTGCTACAAACTCAAGCCAAATTGCCACATCGCCAGGAGAGAGAGAACTTCTATCTTTCCCCAGCAGAAGAAGCTAGATGAAATGAGTAAAACAGTCAAGATAGCATGGCTATGTGACTGCAGGATTTGCAAGTCCATGGTTTATTTCTAACACTGGCTTAGCCAGCATCACTGGATACTGGGACCCATCAGCGTTACCCAGATGCTCTTCTGAGTTCTTGGGGGCGAATTAATCCTTCAATGCATAACTCAGATGATTCCCCTTCAAAACATCATTCTTGCTATTATTATATCGTGATTCTTAAGGGAGACTCACTAAAGCTCTCTTCAAATTACTGTTTATTTCATGGGCTGAGTGGGTCCTGATGCCAGGGCAACCCAGAGTGGATTACACACCTTGCCGCCTGGATCAAGCATTTAATTCTACTTGGTTGGATTTCTCCTATTTTCTCAGCCTCCTCATTTATATGGTCACACTTCTGCCTGTTCTCCGTTGCTCTCTCCTGCACCCTCCAGTAACACAAGGCCTGGCTGACCTATTCTGTTTCACCTGAATCTCCTAACTTTGTTGGCTAGGTAGCCATGTCTTTTTTCTTGACCTCTTTGCAAGACATAGTTCCTTTGATTAATTGTTTATACTTAATAATTTACAGAATTTTTTTGAGAAGACTAGCTAGAGATCCATCTATTTTATTCATCTTTTCAAACTATTATCTTTTGGTTTGGTTTATTATCCTCTCTACTTGTTAGATTATAATTTATTAATGTCTGTTCTTTAACTAGTTCTATTCTATTTATTTTCAACATTTCTGTGTATTTTTTTCTTGTATTTGTCTTTGTAAGCAGCATATGGCTGGATTTTAAAAAATGCAACCAGATAGTCTTTGTCTTTAAATAGATAAATTTAATCTACTTCCTCTGTGTGTGTGCGTGCTTGTGTGTGTGTGTGTTTGAGAGAGAGATTAAAGGACTTTTGGACTCCTTCGTCCTATCCTTATTTTGTGTTTTCTGTTTTCCATTGGATAGATTGCCTGCTCTTACCTGTTGAATGGATTAACCCCCCCACCTTTTTCTGTCTTGATTTGGAAGCTATACATTGTATAATTGTATTTCTCTTATTTTACATTTTAAATATATGTTTTAACATTTTTTTACAAAGTTCCAAATTAGTCAGCATCTCTGTGATTCTCATAAGTAAGAGAGTGACCACTGCTCTCATGTCCTTGATGACGGTTGTCTAGGATTTGGGTGACCCTGATGCTATCGTAATGCAGTGTGTCTGCCAGGGCAGCTCGGCCCGCGTCCTGGTGTGAGGTTTGTCTGCTTTCTCTGGCCTCCGTGGGGTTAGCTCTGTGTCAGCCACAGGGGACGGTTAGAACTTCGTGGCCTCCTCTCCTGGATAGGGAAGCCTGGTGGGTCTCAGAGCCTGGTCCAGCAGTGAGCAGAGTCCCGGTTCCTCATTTCAGGTGGGGCAGTTTTAGCCCTCTGCCCCGCAGAAGAGGAGCTCCCTGCTACCTCTGTCTGTTTCTATACCTGAAGCCAGCAGGCCCTCAGGTTCAGTGCAATTTTCTGCCTTCCATTTGGGTTAGTTTCTGACCCATAGAAAGGATTGTGGTGTTCTTTAATGGGACTCTCTTTCCTTGTCCTTACTTATATTGGAGTGGAGTGGAGAGTGGTGCTCAACGCATGCCCTTCTGGTGCCAATGGACTGGCCCACTCCTGCTAGATTTTGAGTTTTCCGAGGGTAAGAACTACTTCTTTCATTCTATGTCCCCATTAGGAGCACTATGCTGAGTTTATAAAGTACTGTCAAGACCTGTGACAGGTCTGAGATTTTATACTACTTGCAAGCTAGCAAGTGGGCCTGCCACGGTTTCATGGATGCTGGCAGAAGACACAAGGCTCCTGGTCAGAGACAAGGACTATTGCTGACAGCAATAGCAGTAGCCAGAGTATCATCTTTTTAGCTGGTTCCCTGAGCCCCAATTTCCACAAGGTGATGCTAGGAGGGCCCGGTATCACCTGCATAAGATTATAGGAGAGGACCCCTGAGCTTAAGGAAACAAAATCTTTTATTTATTTATTTATTTTTTGAGATCAGCCCTGTGCTAACATCTGCCAATCCTCTTCTTTTTTTGCTGAGGAAGACTGGCCCTGAGCTAACATCCATGCCCATCTTCCTCCACTCTATATGGGACACCGCCACAGCATGGCTTGACAAGCAGTGCGTCGGTGCGCGCCCAGGATCCGAACCTGCGAACCCCGGGCCGCCGCAGCGGAGGGTGCGCTCTTAACCGCTTGCACCACCGGGCAGGCCCAAAACAAAATCTTTTATAATGGGCAGTAAGCCTGCCTTTGTCCTGGAGAGACACGCCATCTTTACCATACTGGACCATAATCAAACTTGCCCTTTGGAGGGAGATGTTATATCTTCAAAGGCTATCCTCTCTACAAACATCCTTGAGAAGACAGTCCTGAGCAAAAGCAGACAGTGCCTGTGCTGGAAGCCTTGCAGAAATGTGAGAGACCAGGGAGAATTGTCTCCCTACAGGCAGCTGCTCAATAGTGTTCCCTGCAGTTCTATTATGTGCATCAATGTTTTATTATAATGGTGGTATAATAAAAGCAGAATAGTCGTAGAAATGAAGAGTGGATCTTTAGAGCTGCCTCTGGCTCTGGGAGTAAACAACAATGAATGGAGGGAGAATCTGGTCTCTTTTTATGTGCCATGGGAAGATAGCAGTGGGACCAGGCAAAGGCCTGTCTCACGGGTCCCGTGAGGACCACACAACCCCTGCAGCTTGGCCCCGGAACCACCACTCTTGCTACCTCCACCCTTAGTACTGGAGCCACTGCTGCTCCTCTGCCAGCTCCATAAAGATGCTCAAGAGTCCCTGAGTTTTTGCAACACTGGCTCAAGACTCAAGATCCTGGATGAGCACATCTGGCTGGACGAGCCTTGAGCATAGGAGCTGACTTTTTGAGGATTCATTCTGAGAAGTGGGCTCAGGTTCCCAAGATACTTATGGTGGGGAACTTTCCAGACATAAAAAGGGAATTCAGCTCCTGACCTGTGCTTTGCTGTGGCACATATCTTTGGTAGCAGCTAATGTACGTATTAGTCTGCTTTGCTTTGATTCAGGAGCTGATGGACATGAGTACAGATGATTGTGTTTTCTTTGCATTGCTTTCTGTAAGCACCGCAGCACCTGTACATGTCAGGTGAGCCCCTGCAGGTGTCCATCACACATAGGACAGGCCTGTCAGGCTGAGTGCCATATACCAGCCCCCTTGCCTGTAAAATCTGGTGAGAGGAAGCGGGTAACTTCTAGCTGGTTGTAAGTCCTCATCCAGTGCACATGTTTTCAAATAGGATAAATGTCAAGGGCAGGACCTAGTTCACCTCCCGTCTCCAGGAGCGCCTCAGCCCTTCCCCTGCCTGGCCCTCTTTTCCCAGCTGGTGTGAACCTGGGCCAGCTTCCACGTAGGAATCTGTAGAGGCAACTGTTGCTCAAGGACAGAGTCTCCTGATATTTCTGCATCTGGGGAGGAGGAAGCTCTGGGAGAAAGAGCAGAGCTCAGCCCTGGGAGCGTGTGGCCCCAGACCATCCCCATCGCTTACCTCTCTGAAGGAAGGGCTGCCTAGGACGTCATGTCCAGCTGCCAAATTTGCCTTTTCTTCTGGTTCTTCAGTTAACCCTACTCGGGGACACTATGGTGCCCATGACCTTTCAGTCATCACCATGACCAGGTAGGAAGCCTTGTTCTTTGCCCTCATATGTTTCACAGCACTTTAGCCTATGATGCTCTTTTGTTCTTGACTGAAATCATTGTCCAAAGAAAGTCAATGGTTGACTCAGGCCCAAATACCAAAAAAAAAAAAATTATCTTGAGAATCCTCTAAATCAGTTGTATATAGTTGTAAATGGTCTCTCATGGAGCCCTAAGTCTGGCATAATTAGAGTATACTGGAGATCTCAAATAGAAACCCCTTAATATAGCTGATAATACTGTTTTTCATACTGGAATTGACATCCTGAAGACAGGATGAAGGAGCAAGAGATTGTGAAAGTTTGTGCATAGAAGAGGGACCAAGGGGCACAGAGCCTTCAAGAGCACAGGCATTTCCCATGAAGCACATGATAGATGTTGAATATGGATCATGTCAGGAAAGTTGACAAGGGGCTTTGGAAGGGAGAGGGAATACAAATATTGATTCTGACATTGGACTTAAACATCATTCTTTTTTATGTGTGTATTTTTTTAATTGAGATATAGCTGAAATATAACATTATATTATTTCAGGTTTACAACATAATGGTTCGATATTTGTATATACTGCGAAATGATCACCACAATAAGACACGTTAACATCCATCACCACACATAGTTACAGATTTTTTTCTTGTGATGAGAACTTTTAAGGTCTACTCTCTTAGCAACTTCAAATATATAATAGAGTATTATTAACTATAGTCACCATGCTGTACATTACAGCCCCATAACTTATTTATTTTATAACTGAAAATTTGTACCTTTTGACCCCCTTCACCCATTTCACCCAACCCTCCACTCCCTGCCTCTGGCAACCACCAATCTGTTCTCTGTATCTATGAGTTCGAGTTTTATATTTGTTTGTTTTTAGATTCTACATATAAGTAAGAGCATACGGTATTTGTCTTTCTCTGACTTATTTTACTTAGCATAATGCCCTCAAGGTCCATGCTTGTTGTTTCAAATGGCAAGATTGCCTTCTTTTTTATAGCTGAATAATAGTCCATTATATATATATATATATATATATGTATATACACACACACATACCACATTTCCTTTACACAATCATCCGTTGATGGACTCTTAGGTTGCTTCCATGTCTTGGCTATTGTGAATAATGCTGCAGCGAACATGGGGGTGCAGATATCCTCAAGTTAGTGTTTAAATTTCATTCTTCTAAGTGACTGAGAACACAGATGCCACTGATCAGAAAAGCTAATGTCAGACGGGTGGCACAAGAGGGAAAGAAGCTAGACCGTGGCTCAAATTCCCACCTAAATGTGTGCCTCTACTGCCGTGCCTCTCTCTGGGCTTGCTTGTTTGGGGTGGCTCTGCCCAGAGCAGCACATCTATAAATGCACAGCACCCTTCTTTCCAACGAGAGGAAATTGAGCCCGCAACTAATTGTATTCAGTGGAAGACCCAGCTGGTGTGAAGCCCTGCTGTGGGCTCCTGGCTGGAGGACAGGACCTTCTTCCCCCAGACAGAGGTTAATGAGAACAGAGAGCAACATATCTCAGGAGCCTTCCTCCCAGCTCCCAGAACTGTTGCCCAAATGGAGCCTGTGCTGGCCTCCAGCCTAATTGCTAACGTGAGCAGAAGTACCGCACTCCAGGCAGGGGCTGCAGAGCCAGGACTAGGTTGTGACCAGCTCTTCTCCTCCAGCGCTCATAAAGTTCCTTCCAGCTGACAGCAGGGCTGGGAAAGAACATCTGCTCCTCCATTTTCCAAGTCACAGCTGTCTCTGCTGATGGCTTGTTCCTTAGAACTTGCCAGTATCTGCCCACTTATTCTTGCCAACTCATCCAGGTCCCAGAGTATCACAGTTGTCACTGTTGTCCACCAAATTCTGTCCTAGAGCCTTTCAGAACAGAATGATCAATTAGTACAGCAGCAGAAGAAAATACTCCAAGAGATCAGTGGAGCAAGTGCTCAAAAGCCAGGGAGAACCTGGCCATTCCTTCCTTCCCAGGAGACGAGCAAGCAGCGGTGAGAGCTCTGCCTTTACTGCAAGGATGATCCAAATTCATAAAGACAGTTGTGTTGTTTACTGCATATTTGGTTGAACTGCATCAACTCAGTCTCCGTAAGGAAGGTCAGCCTGAATTAGTTAGAGATATCTCATTCCATGGGCGTTTTCAAGAAATGGAGTTCTGTCAGTTCTGTCAGTATTTCCCCACATTCTTTACGTCTAAGGTAATTGGAATTCACTGCTACTTTTAAAAAGTGTTTTTAAACGGAAGCTCTGAGACATTGATAATTAGCATCCTTCTATACCCTCAATTAAACTGCCCAAGTCCTTAACAGTTTTCTTTTTTCTCCAGTTACTTAAATATAGCTCTGTAATTTTGTTTACCCGATTTGTTTGCTCAGGCAGCTCTTTTTCAAGATAATGAAGAGGAAGACTTAGGCCCTACTCACATCAAATTATCATAAATTCTAAATTTGCCAAGTCTTCAAAATTCTTAACGAGAGTTTACAGTTTATGAATGCATCTTTGGTTTTAAAAGCCTACATCTTGAGCAAGCGGACACATTCCTACTCTAAGCACACACTGAGTCTGCTATATATTAGCTTCTAGACCCATATCTACTAGCTTATCCATTTTTTTCTGTGGTGCAAACATCAGAAACAGAGAACACTGGAAGCAGAACTGAATTTTCCAGAAATGCATCTGTTAAGTAGTGCAGGATTATTTTTGTGCTGGGTGCCATGAGACCACCAACTGGAATCTATCGGCATCTGTCCTCAACACACCATTCAGTTTGGGGATGGTGTGAGGGGTGCAAAGGGCAAGCATGGATGTGACCTGCTGGGTGTCTCCTGGGGCTCAGTGCTGGAGGTGCTGTCGATCTGTTCACGAGCTAGCGTCAGATGACTGTTCAAAATCAGGGAAACAGACAAGAGATCACAAAAGATCACTCTCTGGCCACATACTTTGTAGGTCTGCAAACCAGCCTCTCCTGATTGCAGCTGGGACAGCCGACGCTTGATTGTTTTACAGGAATCAAATTAGGGAGGTTAAGACGAGTATCAGTCACTGCCAAGGATGTGTGCCAGTGAGGCTCCAAGTCAAAAGCTGTATGGTAATCAGCGGGGAGTAGCTCATTAAAATCTATTAAATTTCCTGAGTTGGAAATTGATTGCTCCCTCCCCACACACCTTCTAAATCTCGTCTGACAGCTTTGTCTGACATCATTTATCACTTGTGACAAAATACTAACAGAGAAGTGGACACGCCTTTGGCCAAATGATCACACTTTGGCTCTATTTTTCCTGTATGTGTGGAGGTGACAGAACTTTCTCTTAGCAGACAAAAATAGAAGAAAAGATAAAAATGTTCTCCTTTCAAATATAAACTAAATCAAACAAACAAAAAAAGATCAGACTTCCATATAATGCTTCCCCACAAAGGCCACATAGCTTGAATCCTTTGGGCAAAACAACTTGGAAGTCTGATACACACTAAGTTTCTTTTCCCCAAGTTTCATTGAAGGAAAATGCGAACACCGACTGTTGACACATCCTATGGGAAGTTCAGAATTAGCTGAATGTCATTGTTAAGCTTTGGGCCTGTGTTCTCTGCAAGGCTGAGGGTTTCAGAGGGATATGAAAACTACAATATATTAGGATCCAGACATCTGGAGGCGACTGTGTGTGCATTTGTTAGATTCGTTTGTGGGTATTAAATCTGTATTCACCAATTTTTAGTTGGATTGAACTTGGACAGAGAGCTTAAACACTCAGAACCTCGGTTTCTTCTCCTCTGCATTGGGGATAATAATATGACCCTGCTGCCTGCAGTCCTTGTGAGGATCAAATGAATCATGTACATGAAATACCTAGTTTGGTACTTAGCACATAGTAGGTGCTCAATAAATATGTTTTGGTTGTTTTAAGTTCTTTCCACTTCCCCCCTAAAATACTGATACAGCAATGGAACTTTCTAACTTAAGATCCAGGAAATTCCTGGCATAAAATATCTTTGCTATGGAGGTTTTTCTTTGGGGTTTGGGGAAGATGTCAATATCTGGTGAGGTAGCTAGGTGCATTCTGACATCATCAATTGTCTCCTCTTTTTGGCCACTTTTTTCCCTCAGCTTTGTTGAGATGTAATTGACATATAACATTGTGTAAGTTTAAGTTGTACAACGTGATGATTTTATATACGTATATATTGCAAAATGATCACCATGGTAAGGTTAATTAACACCTCTATCACTTCACGTAGTTACCATTTTTTTATTGTTGTTGTCATAACATTTAAGATCTACTCTCTTAGCAACTTTCAAGTATACGATACAGTGTTGTAACCTTCGTCACCAGGCTGTATATTAGATCCCCAGAACTTATTCATCTTATATCTGGAAGTTTGTGCCCTTTGGCCATTATCACCCGTTTCCTCCACCCCCCAGCCCCTGGAAACCAATAGTTTAACTCTGTTCCTATGACTTCAGCTTTTTTAGATTCCACATATAAGTGAGATCATACAGTGTTTGTCTTTCTCTGTCTGACTTATTTCCCTTAGCATAATGCCCTCAAGTTTCATCCGTGTTGTTGTAAATGGCAGGATTTCCTTTCCATATATATATGTAAAATAACATTTCATACACATATACACACAATGGAATATTATTTAGCCATAAAATGTTTATGTTTACATAAAAAGAAATTTATATTTTCTTTATCCATTCATCTGTTGATAGACGCTTAGATTGTTTCCATGTCTTGGTTATCGTGAATAATGCTGCAATGAACATGGCGTGCAGATGTCTCCTCGAGATAGTGATTTCATTTCTTTTGGATATATACTCGGAAGTGGGATTGCTATTTTTAACGGTAGTTCAATTTTTAATTTTTTGAGGAGCTTCATACTGTTTTCCGTAGTGGCTGCACCAATTTACATTCCCACCAACAGTGCACAAGGGTTCCCTTTTCTCCACATCCTTGCCAACACTTATCTCTTGTCTTCTTGACAATAGCCATTGTAACAGGTGTGAGGTGGTATCTCATTATGGTTTTGATTTGCATTTCCCTGATGATTAGTGAGGTTAAGCATCTTTTCATGTAACTGTTGGCCATTTGTATGTGTCCTGTTTGGAAAAATGTCTCTTCAGATCCTTTGTTTTTGGCCTTTTTATACGGTGCCTTCCAGTAAACACACTCATTATTTTCCCACTTACCAGACTTCTTTTGTAGCTACGTACCTGTAATTCCCAGTCATACTACGCTATTGCTTTTAGTCTTTCCTTTGCTCAGTTCCTAGTTTGGTTATCAGACATAAAATGCCCATAGGGCGTTTCTCAGCAGTTATTTGCATCCGTTGAGAATGCTCCGTGAACCCACACAGCCTTGGAGCCTAGGCATTCAAGCCAGCCTGCAATTGGCTCTCCATTTTGCAGGACAAATCACCCTCAGGTTCCTGGTGCTGATGGGATTGAGTTTTAAATTGTCAGTCTCAATGTTTGGCCATGACTGGGCTTTGTCAAATGGGAAAATGTCGGGCTGATGCTGGCTGAGCTCTTCTGTGAATAAGGAGCACTTCTCCTTCTCTGTTTTTGATTGAAATTGTCATGAGCTTTATTGCCTAAGTGTTAAAGCAGGAGGCCAAAGTGGGAAATCACTTGAACTTCCATTCAGAGAGTGCTGTGTTGCCTGCCTGTTTCCAGTGGGCAAAAAATGGCAGCTGGCTGTGCAAGAAATTTTGCAGAGTCGCTAAAATTCTAGTTACAATTTTGTGTTTCATTTTTTAAGGGCCTGATCCTGGAATAGTTGTAAGGATGTCTGTTTGCTACCACCTTTTTACTTGTTCTAACATATTGAGATTATGATACAACTGAATATAATGAAACAAATTGATAAGTAAGAAAAGAATGGTGTTTGCTTAGTCAAAGTAAGTTTCCTTTATATTGGAAGGGTACTGTTTTCTCATAGGATTAAATAACTATTAAATCTTGGGATTAGAACAAAACAACCCTTTATGTAAACAAATCTTTATAGGCGATCCCAGCCAAGTGATTATCCAACCTATGTTTGGTTACATCCACTGCCAGAAACTCTTTCCTCAGTCAATACATTGTATCTTTGCTGTACTCTATTAGAAATATATTCCTTATACTAAGCCACAAGTGGTCCTGGGATAGCCTGCACCCATTGGTCCCCCTCCTAATCCAATAGGACAAGTCAGAATTAATTCACCTCTCTACTACCTGACAACCTGTAAAACATTTGAAGACAGCTTTCATATTTGCCCTGTCTTTTCTCTTCTCCAGGATAAACTCCCTAGTCCTCTGTTTCTTACATACATCCTGTTTACTTTTTCCCAATAATGCTATGTTTGATCCTCATTCCTCATAAAGGGAAGCATCCAGAAATGAATAAAACATGTTAGGTATTGCATGATAGTATGCTTTAATGAATTAGGATTTTATGGCGTGCACTTTTGTTAATGTGTGTCGGGAGGAGACACTTCCATGATTTATTCCATATTCCATGATGGATTTATTTATTTGGTTATGTATACTGTACCTTGATTTAAAAAAATACTTAGTATCTGAAAAGTACATAGACCCAATCTGTCAAGAAGAACTCAGGTCAAAAGGCAAACAAAAGTAGGAAAAATAAGATGATATCAAGGGTAAGATTCATACCCAAAATACATGTCAGACACCCAGCTCTCAGCTTTCATGGCCCAAGCAAAGAGGTAACTCTTATCGGTTATATGATTCACAGTCTTCAAAAGATGAAAACAACCCCAGTACTCAAGAGAAGTGTAAGCATTTCTGGTACTGAGACATTTCTTCCATGGCTCCATGTGCAAAGGATGCTGGATGGAGTATTTTGAATATAATTTCCAAAATGTCTTTTAGATGTACAGTTCTATGAATTTTGATAAACATGCACTCATGGAACCACCACAGTAAGGAAATACTCCCCTCACCCCAGGAAGTTCCTCATGCCCCTTTGGAGTCAGTTCCCCCAGCCCCAGCCCCTAGTAATTACTGATCTGATCTTACTTCCCATAGTTTTGCCTTTTATATAATGTCATATAAATAGAATCATTCAGTATCTTTACTTTCTCATCTGGCTTCATTCCTTGAGCATAACTCTTTTGAGATTCATCCATGTTGCTATGTGTATCTGGGGTCTATTCCTTTTCATTGCTTAGTAGCACTCCACTGTCCTACTATAGCTTCCACCCAGTTTGGTTATCTCTTCACCAGTTAGTGGACATTTGGGTTATTTCCAGTTTGGAGTGTGGTCTTAGTCTGCTTGGGCTGCTATAACTAAAATACCATAGACCAGGTGGCTTATGAACAACAGGATTTTATTGCTCATGGTTCTGGAGGCTGGGAAGTCCAAGATCAAGGTGCCAGCAGATTTGGTGTCTGGTGAGGCCTGATTCCTGGTTCATAGACGGCTGTCTTTTCAGTGCCCTCACATGGCAGAAGGAGCAATGGAGGTCTCTGGGGTCTCTTTTATAAGGGCACTAATCCCATTCACAAGGGCTCCTAACCACCTCTCAAAGGCCCCACCTCCTAACACCATCACCTCGGGGATTAGGATTTCAACATAGGAATTTGGGGTGACACAAATGTTCAGTCCATTGCAGAGTGATTGTGAATCAAGTTGCTATAAACATTCATGTACAAGACTTTCTGTGGATATATGTTTTCATTTCTCTTGAGTAAATACCTGCATGTGGGAATGCTGGATCATATGGTAAGTATATGTTTAACTTTATAAAAAACTGCCAAAATATTTTCCAAAGTGGCTATACCTTTTTTTTTTTTTTTTTTTGCTGAGGAAGATTCGCCCTGAGCTAAGATCTGTTGCTAATCTTCCTCTTTTTGCTTGAGGAAGATTCACTCTGAGCTAACATCTATGCCAGTCTTCCTCTGTTTTGTCTGTGGGTTGCCACCATAGCATGGCCACCGACGAGTGGTGTAGGTCCATGCCTGGGAACCAAACCCAGGCCGCCGAAGCAGAGAGCGCCAAACTTAACCACTAGGCCATGGGGCCAGCCCCGTAGCTGTACCATTTTTGATTCCCACTGGCAACGTATGAGAGTTCCAGCTGCTTTACATCCTTGCCAGCCCTTGATATTTTCAGCTTTTTTTTCTTTTAGATTTTAGTCATTGTAATAGGTATATAGTGATATCGCACTGTGATTTTCATTTGCTTAATTTTCTTTAGTGATATGTATGGTCATATCTTTTGCCCACTTTTTACTGTATTGACTGTTTTCTTCTTATTGAGTTTGAGAGTTCTTTATATATTCTGCACACAAATTTTTTAACAGGTATTTGTTTTGCAAATATTTTATGCCAGATTATGGCTTGTGTTTTCATTGTTTTAACAATATCTTTGAAAAAGAAGACTTCAATTTTTATGAAGTCCAATTTGACATTTTTTCTGTCATGATTCATGTTTTATGTCGTCTATCTAAGAAATCTTTGCCTAACTCAAGGCCTCCTATATTTTCTTCTATATGTTTTATCATTTTAGGTTGAATATTTGGATTGTATCAAATTGAACAGTTTGTCCATTGCATTATTGGAATAAATATGTGAATGATTTTCAAATATATCTTTCCTAAACAGTTCTTAATGAAAGCCAATGACATCGTGTCAAAGATTATTCAAGAAAGAGCTTCTACTGGGGAAGCTGAACTAAGGGCATATCTCTCTGTTGTTCTCACATAATTCAGTGATAGATTATAGAGTGTCTAGAGAAAGCCTCTTGACTTAGGGGTTTTAAAGTTATAAACTTATAAAGGTTTTAAACTTATAAAGTTGCACACAGAATTCATCTGGTTGAATTGTTCTGATGAGAGAACTATAATTTTCATCAGACTTTCAGAGGAGATAGTGACCACTGCTTGCCCCCTAAAATGTTAAGAACCACTGATCTGGAGCAGGGGTTCACAACCTATGCCCACGGGCCAAGTCCAGCCTGTCACCTGTTTGTAAATAAAGTTTACTGCAACACAGCCGCGCTAATTTGTATTGTCTGTGACTGCTTTCTCACTATAACAGTAGAGTTGAGTAGTCAGGACAGACACTATATGGCCCATAAAACCTAGAATATTTGTTAACTGGCCCTTTACAGAGGAATAGGTGGACTGCATATCCTTCAGGTTAACCTGCAAAAATAGAAACTATCTCCACTAGGTTTCTATTGAGTATTGTGTATATTGAATTCACAGTTACGTACCTAGATAGTACCTGGAGAGCAGATGTATGTTGTTGATGGTTATGTGCAGAACTCCATATTTTAACAGTTGAAAGCTCTAAGAAGCACACAGTCTTGACTAGAAGGCTACCCTCCTTTTCCCCGTAAAGAAGACCAAGGAGGATCCTCTAGGTTTGTAAATATCAAGTTATTTTTGCAAAATTATTAAGACATAACTCAATAGAGTGATACTGGTGCTCCCATTTTATGTTGTAGAACATGCTTGTAATAATTTTAAATTGGCAAATCTTTTAAGTGGTCATTACTGTATTCCCAGCTTTGAACTTTGAGCAATGTGGCTTTTGGTTGTGGAAATAATGATTGAAAAATGGGCCTCTAGGAAGTGAATGAGGTGACTCTCTACATAGGAAATCAGTTATAAGCCATTTAAATGCATGTAATGTTTGCTTGTTATTGTTTTTTAGTAGTAGGTCTGAAGTATTTCTTTCTAGAATGAATCCAATGTCTGTTAAAGTTACTCCTGACTCAAGATGGTAAAATCATGTTGTCTGCCAATGGGAGGAAGTTTTTAGTCTTTTTTTATAGAAGATTGGAGGAAAGGGCACACACAAAGAATTGAGCTTTTGCAAAAGTAGTACCTAAGCAATTAAAGGCATACTTTTCAAAAAATTTGAGCCAGAAGACGTTTCCATGTTTTCCTGAATCCTCAAAAACTCTCTCTACCAACTCACACTCTAGCACTGCTTTTAAGGTACTAATTTTGAGTTCAACCCAAATTAACAAGACCATCTTATTCCTTACAGATTTCTCCATAGGGTAATAGAATATTGCATTGGTCCATACTGGAAGACCCGTACCTAAAGACCACCTCATTTAGAATATTGTCTGAGAAGCCCAGACTTGTGATTTATATAGAGAGGAAAATAGGCATACACTTTGAATGAAATGTTCAATAAGTTAAATATGTCTATGCTTTGGAGGGGAATAAAGAGTTGTCCTTTTGAAAATGATACTAATGATTATAGGGTAAAACTAAATAGGGCCATACCCATGGAGTTGATGCAAACAACTTTAAGTTGGCAAGGAGCGGACCCTAAGCTCAGTGCAATTAGGCTCCACATCTTTCTTGTTCGTGCTTATATCCTCAGTTCCTAGCTCAGTGCCTGTCACACAGTAGGGGATGAATGAATGAATGAATGAGTGAATGAATAGATAGATGGTTGAGTATTTCCTGGACCCAGTTAAAAAGTTGCTTGGGCAATCTGTAAGTACTTAATGATATTAAGTATGCATATACCCAGAAATCCCAGGCTGGGTATACTTCCTAGAGACATTCTCACACAGGACTGTAAAAGGGCATGTAGGAGGATGCTGATCATGATCTGTTTGTGGTACTGAGTTGGAGGTATCCTAGGTGTCCATCTCTAGGGGAATGGGTAAGTACATGTGTGTAATATGGAATACTTTGCAACAATCCAGATGTACATATATAGCAATGTAGACAAATCTCAAAAATTGAGACTTTAGTCAGAAAAGTAAGACCGCAATGAGATTCATAGCATGATACATTTATATAGTTTAACGCACATGAACACTTAAAACAACACATATTTTGAGGCAGGGTATCAAAGGGGATAAGAACACAGATTCTGGAGTCAGACCTCATGGGTCCAAATCCCAGCTCTGCTACTTACCACGTATCTTAGGTGAGTTACTTAATTTCTTTGTGCCTTAGTTTTCTCATTTGTAACATAGTGATACCTCATTGTGTTGTCATCCAGATTAGATGAATTGATATATAGTCATGTGCCGCATAATGACGTTTCCTTCAATGATGGACTACATATACGATGATGGTCCCGTAAAATTAGTACCATATAGCCTAGCAGGCTATGCCATCTAGGTTTATGTAAGTACGCTCTATGATGTTCACATGATGAAATCACCTAATGATGCATTTCTCAAACTATCCCTGTCGTTAAGCAACGTAAGCAACGTATGTGAAGCATTTAAAACATATAGTAAGTGCCCCATAAGTGTTATCTATTATAACTATTATTACAGAGGAATATGCGTATTTGAAGATACATATCAAGCACTTTAGAGTGGGTGACCAAGGGGGCCAGGGAAAGGGAGTGGGCTTTGGAGATGAAGAGAAGGAGGAGAGAAAAAAAGAACGTTACTTAGAGGCTACTGTGTGGGGCATGTGACCTTAATTTGTGACACTGGGAAGAGTAAACTTTCCAGATTTCCCTGGCATCTGAGATTCCAAAACTTCATTACCACTTTAAAATCTTGGATACCTATGTCTAGACCTGTCCTCATTATAGTATTTGAAAGCCAAACTTGGATCCTCATGTAAGAATTTATTGTCCCCGAATCTTTCAAGAAGATATTTAGTTTATTTATTTTTTTAGATTTTTTCTAAATTTATTTAGAAATTTGCGTAAGTGTTGAATTGATGAGATCTCCACTGATTTCTGATTTCACTTTTCCTTGTCCCTTTGTTAACCTCATCATGGTTTGTCTTTTTTTCCCCCCCTCTGGAAATCTCTGACAGATCAGGCACTAGAAGAGAGAGACCCACATTTGCTGTGACATACTATAGATAAAACTGGTTTTAAATTTTCAGCAATTTGCAGATAAGATATAGAAGAGAAATCTTTTCCTCAAGGCACCCAAAATGGGATTTTAAAAGATCATTGGATAATGAAAGGTTTTTAGTGGAATTTGAAATCTTCCTAGTCAATCCCGCTCTTTCAAGCTCCCTGATCTCACCAATATAAAGGGTTAAAATGAGGAGAAATAGTCACACTTTCTATAGTCCAGAATGTCCATCCAAACATTGGTAGCAAGCAGAGAGACCAAATATGACTTGGTCTTGGTCAGCACTTCCCCAACATGGAGCTGGTATTGGTAGTGAGGTTTGTTACGTGTAATTTGCTTCTACTGACATTAATTTTTTGTGCATATGTGAGTGGATTCAGGTTATTCCCATGATAGTTTTTCTCTCCGTCACTTGCATTTTGTATCAGAATTTCATGAGGAGACAGAATACACCCAGATACAAATGAGTAGGTATTAATGAAGAGACTGTTTACATAGCATAGGCAGGTTAAAGGAACAAACAGGAGATTGTGAGGCTCCCTGGGACTAACATAGCTAGAAGATGTTACCACCCGCCCAGGGCTGAAGGGAAAGGGTTACTGGAAGCCCATTAGAGCTGGAAGAGGTGCCACCTAGGGGGAGCTGCCACTGCCAGAGGAACACAGCCCTGTCAGGAAGTGGTCAGGGGAGAAATACACCTACCTCTCTCTTCTGTTGCCCTCAGATTCCCTGCCCTTGTCTCCCATTGGCCTAACCCAACCAGAAGCCAGTAGCAAGGTTGTCTAGGAGACGCACCTCACAGGGATCAGCCTCCCCGGACCCAGGACAGAGAGGTGCCGGGAATGGATTGGGAGGATGGCAAATGGAGAATTGTCAGCATACATTTCCATATTCTTTTCTTTCTTCTTCTTTTTTTTTTTTTAAACAAGGAGAGAAAGAACTTTGAGAATTTCATTTAACAGTACCCATGGGAGTGTGGTACAAATGTGAACATAATCTACTAAGTGTTTTATGGCAGAAAAGAGATTGGGAATTATTGGTCTATGAGGCTTACTCCCAAGGTAGAAATATAGGTAACACTTTCCTCCGATATATCTCATATGCTATCATTGAGCACAACTAGGCTCTATTTATAAATACACTTGGTAGGCAAATTTCCATTAAGATTTAAATATCTGTCTTTAGAAGAGAGGTCCCCGGGGAATATAAGCTCCACTTCTGATTCCTTATCTGTCTTCTTCACCATTGTATATACAGCGTCTAGCACAGTGCCTCCTGGCATTGTGAAGGAATGAACGGGACATGATCTTTGTGCACCTCAAATAGTCTAGGTATGTCTAGGTCATTGGACCTGCATCCAGTTCAGAGACAATGATAGTGACTTTGCTGATTATATAAAATTATTTAAAAATAAATGATCTTAATACCAGAACCAGTTAGCAATGTAGGTGTTTGTACCTTGATGGTAAGGTAGAGGGATATAACTAAGACACATCACATTCAGTTTGCCAAGGAATGGAAAGGAACCAGGACCGGAAATAGATTCCGGTCCTATGAGTCATGGAGTTTGATCACAGTCCTCTTATGCTGATAGAGATGGGGTGGGGTGACGATACTCTCTTATCTTTGCTGACAGCGTTCACTGCACAAACCTCTCCCCTTCCCCAAAAAGGAAATACTTTTATATTTTGGGAATATAAAAAGTCAAAAGTCTGGAATATATAGAGATGTCCTGAACTCCAAGTTTCTTCCACATATATAATATTGAAACTCATCAGTAAAACTGGTATGCCTCTGTTCTCCATGTTCTGGGAAAGGATTCTTAGTCATTTTGGTGGACATTTTGAGAATGCTACTATCTGATTAAAAAGGAGGGGGGAAAACCATTCAGGTTGCTGTTTGTCCTCACCTCTGATAATGCCACAGCTTCTAGTAGAGAGGGTTACTTTAGATAGAGCAGTCTGTGCTCATCTGTGATAACTAACAAGAACCCCAAAGCAGAAGCATCTGAAGACTTGACACTCCAGGTCACTCAATATAGGAAAGCCAATCTGAGAGGTCAGGTGATGTGTAGGGAAGTGATCTGCGGGTCTAATCTCTCAGTCAGGAAAATGCTATGGGCAATGTCTGTTATGAGCCTGGATGGGAGATACAGCCAGTCAAGGTAGGCAGTGATGGGTCGGGTCTCATGGTGGGGAAAGAGCTGCCCTTCTGCTGGGTCTTACAGACAAGCCAACATGAAGTCCATTGGAAAGAACTGCATAATGTGGCTATTGTCATTGTGATCAGTTCTATAGGCTGAGCAAGTTGTCCCAAAGTGTGTTGCGTCCTTTCTTGGGGACCATAGACATAAGATTGGAGAATCCAGACTCTGTTGTTTTCATATATTCAGAGAACTTTCCTAAGATTGGTGAGAGAGTCGAGTCCTCCTGAGAAGAAGTAAAAGAGTCTCCCCTTCTCCCCAGAATTGGGTGTTCCAAGTGTCTCTGGACCAGCCACTAAGGCCCCTGACAAATGGGAAGACTATCCACAGTGGCCTCAGTGAGTTGTTTGTCATGTCTCTGTAATGAGGAAAGGGAACTGGACGAAGCCAAGAGCCAAGATACTCTTGAGAGGAGATTGGATCAAACTGACAATAGGATCATTTCACATAGGCCAGGACGGGAGCAGGGCAAGAAGCCCAACTTCCAGCCTGCTAATGTCCATCAGGAGGTGTAGGACTCCTCTCTAGGACTGACCTCTCCCCCACTACCTTCCACTGGCCAATGGCCCCTGAGAACAGTTTGCCCCAAATCCAGTGAGCCATACATCAGAAACCACAGATTATAAAATAAGCAACTCTCCCTTGGAGGAAGGCCTGCTATGAAAAGCTGCGCTGTTCTGGTGGGATTTAAGTGTCATCTGCACAGAAAGGATGGTTATTACCCGGGGGAGAAGTGTTAACCTGGGTGTTTCCCAAGTCACAAAGACTGAGTATTTGTGAATGAGTGTCCATGAATGGGACAGTAGAGCCACACAAAGGAGTAAATTGGGATTTAGCAACAGTGGAACTGGGAGGAGATGCCTTCAATGACCCTTGTGTATGGTGTGGTTTCTCCAGTACTTCCATCCTCATGGCCATGCTTGTTCCATATGACACAGAACAGAAGGCGCAGAAACAGACCCGTATGAGGTATACGGTTACTTCATTTATGATAATGGCGAAACTGCAATGCAGTGGAGTAAAGATGGCCTTTTCAAAGGTAGTCAGTTGGCTATCTTTATGGAAAAGTGTGATTTTTTTTGGGGGGGGGTGAGGAAGATTGGCCCTGAGCTAACATCTGTTGCCCGTCTTCCTCTTTTTGCTTGAGGAAGGTTGGCCCTGAGCTAAAATCTGTGCCAGTCTTCCTCTACTTTGTATGTGGGATGCCGCCACAGCATGGCTTGATGAGCAGTGTGTAGGTCCGTGCCTGGGATCCAAACCCAAGAACTCTGGGCCGCCGAAGCAGAGCACGCAAACTTAACCCCTACGGCACTGAGCTGGCCTCAAAAAGTGTGAATCTTGACCCCTATCTTATACTATAAGCAAATATCAATTCCAGGTAAATTATACATCTCAATGTGAAAAATAAAAATAATAAGACTTCTAGAAAAGAATATGGGTGATATCTTTATGACCTTGGGGAGGCCAAAATTTTTTAAACAGGGTACAAAAAGCACTAACCATAAAAGAAAAGATTGACAATTGGGACTACGTTAAAATTAAAAATGTCAGTTCTTGTAAAGATGCCATTAAGGCAAGTAAAAAGACAAGTCACAGATTGGGAGAACGTAGTTACATATATATGCATACACACACACACACACACACACGCACACACACACACATGCATACATAAAACAACACATCCAAAATATATAAAGAGTACCAAGAAATCAGGGTGGCCCAATAGAAAAACAGGCAAAGACTTGAATGAGCACTTCACAAAAGAGTAGATTCAAATGACCAACAAACTTACAGAAAGATCATCAGTAATCGGGTAAATGCAAATTAAATTCACAGTGAGAGAGGTGCTAGTTCTGGGTAAGATGGAGTAAGCTCTCACAGATTGCAACTAAAAATCCTGGACTAGATGCATGGAGCAGCTATCTGTGGACTCAGAAAAGTAAATGCTAGGAGTAGAAGGGGGAATTCAATGTACCAGTGAACTGGCCATGACTTGCCTGGTTGTTTTTATTCTTTTCTCTGATGTCCCCCAGGCCCAGACTCAAAGACAATCCCAAACCCCAAAGTGCACACCAGGTGTGGAAAGTGAGGTGTCTGGAGAACCTCTATTTTTTTTTTTGGCCTGCAGAGTGGGAAACTAGGCCCCTACCAGACAGAATGGGACATGCCCCCTTTTTTGTTTGTATCTTTTCCGCTATCTTCTATCCCGGCACCCAAACCTTGCCCTGCAGGAGGGGAGCCTGTGAGAGCACCATCAGCGTTGTGGTGCCTAACCCTTTGCGCCACGACCATGGGAGGAATCCTTGTTCTTTTTCCTGCTTCCTCTCTCTCCTGCAGCCTGTTGCATTTCTCCCCTCTCTGCATCTTCTCTGCCCTCCCAGGCAGAGCCAGTAGTGGAAAGTATATAGCAGAGTGTGGATGCTAAAGCTCCGTCTTTCTAGCCAGAAGGCCCTGAGTGCACACAGAGGAGGGACCTTGGAAAAGCAACTCCGTGAAGTTCTATGAACTTCTAGGCTCATCCCCAAGTTGTACAGGCCTGGATCTGACCCTGAATAGCGCACCAAAGGCTTTGAGAACTGATTCATAGTGTAGACCATCACCCAGGTTCCAGACTGGTCAGTGGGTGGCACACATACAGAACAGATCTAAATAGCACTGCAAAGGCTTTGTGAACTGAACCGATATTGGAACCACAGAGGATGGGTCAGAACCTGTGGCCTTGGTGTTAGGCAAAGACCTTCCTGACCTTGAGTTAGGCAAAGAGTTCTTAGATATGACAAAAAAGGCACAACCCATAGAGGGAAAAAAAAAATGATAAATTGACTCATCAAAAATAAAAGCTCTTGCTCAGTAAAAAAAAAAAAAAAAATACTGTTAAAAGAATGAAAGGACAAAACACAGAGTGAAAGAAAATATCTGTAAAGTACACATCTAAAAAGAGTTTGTATTCAGAATGTATAAAGAACTTTCAAAAACTCAACAGTAAGTAAACAAACAACCCAGTGCAAAAATGGGCAAAAGATTTCAACAGACACTTCACCAAAGAAGACACTTGGATGGCAAATGAGCCCACGAGAAGATATTCAACATCGTTAATCCTTGGGGAAATGAAATAGAAAACCACAGTGAGATACACCTATTAGATTGCCTAAACGAAACAAACAGGAAACCTGGTGATACTGAATGTGGATGAGGATACAGAGCACTGGAGCTGCTACGCTTTGCTGGTGGGAATGCAAGATGGTACAACCACTCTAGAAAACAGTTGGGCAGTTTCTTACAAAGTTGAACGTATGATTATCATATGACACAACAACCCCACACAGTATTTACCCTACTTGAATTAAAAACCTGTGCACACACATAAGGTGTGACTTGTACGTGAATGTTTACAGCGGCTCTTTTTATAATTACCAAAAACTGGAAATGACTTACGTGTCTATCAAGGGGAAAAGAGATAAACTGTGATACTTCCACACGGTGGAATACTACCCAGCAATAAAAAACGAATGAACTATTGATACCTGCAAGAACTTGAATGAATCTCAAAGGTGTTATGCTGAGTGAAAGAAGCCTGTCTCAAAAAGGTATATACTGTATGATTCCATTTATATGATATTCTGGAAAAGATGAATCTATAGGGATGCAAACAGAGGGTGGTTGTCAGGGTTTGGGGGTTGGGGGAGGGCTTGACTACAAAGGAATACACAAAAATATTTTGGGGCTTGAGGGAACTGTTCTGTATCCTGATTGTGGTGATGGTTGCCTGAGTCTATCAGGTCTATAGAATTGTACATAACACCAAGAAAAAAGAACCTAGAATCATATATATGTATGTGCATGTGTGTGTATATTTATCTTGATATGGTGGTAGTCACACAGGTACAAACATTCATCAAACCCATTGAGCACTTAAAATCAGTGATTTTTGTTGTATGTAAAATATACCTCAATAAAGGTGTATAAAAATATTGATGAATCAAACAAAGCATAAAGAAATACCACTATACACTTTTGTGCATGGTTAAACTGAAAAAGGATGGCAATACCAAATGTTGGCAAGGACACGAGCAGCCAGAACTCTTATTTCCTGCAAGTGGGGGTATACATTTTTGGGAAAACTCTTTGGCGCTGTCTCCTAATGCTGTGCATACCTGTACCTGAGAACACATCTCACTGTGTACCTTACAGAGGAGAACACACAGAGCGCCAAGACTCCTGAGTGCCTGTATTCAGAGCAGTGCTATTCCAGCTCCAAACTGGAGACAACCCAGGTATCTATCAAAAAGAATGAAGAAATAAATCGTGGCGTACTCATTCCCTGGAATATTATATAGCAATGAAAAAGATAAACTACTGGACGAGGGGCAGGGTGCAGTGAGACAAACAGCAGTCAATGCAACCTCAGCAAACTTCCCAGGCAAACACCAGATCTACCATATTAGATTCAAAGAAAAATTTCCTGGTCTTAAAATGAGAAGACTTTTATTTTTTCCCGTTGTTCAAAAAACCAACAAGAACAGCAACAAAAATCCAGAGTATCAACAAGCTCATTTCTGTCTAACTCACCCCCTGGAAATTGCATTCATCTGTCTGAGAACTGAGGTTACTTAATCGGAGGCTTGTGATTTGTAAGCTAAGGAAAGTGTCTTAGGTTTGCTTAGGTGTGATCAGCACAGGGGACAGTAGGCCGAGGGCCTTGCAGTGAGTGTAGAGGGAATGTCAAGCTGGGGAGCAGTGTCTTTTTGGGGTTGGAGTTTTTGGAAGGTGAAATATTTTATTCCCGAGTCTCCTACTGCAAAAGACTGTCTTTGTTTTACTTTTCAAACCTTTTTGTTTTACTTTTCATGCTGTTATATCAGATTTCTTTATATTTTCCACCTTTCCAGAATCAATAATGATAAATTTCTGGCAGTCAAGAAAAGTATTAGGTTTAACCATGAATCAAAGAGCCACAGTCCCACCCTCCTCCTATCAACCTTACCAAAAAGAGTAAATCAAAATTCTTTCACTGAAAATCAAAGAGGCTTGTCAATCAGAGCTGAGAGTGGCTGCCAGATGATTTGGGTGTCCAGACCACGACTTTTGCTGAGACAAAAACAAGATGATTAATTTCAAAGTCTCTCTTGGTGTCTCATTTAGCTTTCCCCACTCTCTACCAATTCATAAAGCTCTCATGAAGGCAGATGAAGAGAACGACTATCAAAAAATAAAATATAAATGCTCCTGGTTCCTTGTGTCTGCATTGCCAAGTTCAATCACGACTTTGAATTGGAATAACACAGAATCATAAAATTTTCAGACACCCGCGTCTGTCTGCAGTCTGCCTGCCTGCAGCTCCTCCCCCACAGCGTACGCTTGTGCTCAATCACCCCATCCAACACAAAAGGGGTTCTTTTCTGCTATTAAAATTCCAGAGATGTAGACTGCTCGGTCTACACTTGCTAGGTTGGGGGCTTTCGGTGAAACTGCCTGCTCTGGGGTCACCTGGGACCACCCGGTGCCAAACTGCGCAGTTGCCTTTCAGTCTTGAGCCCCCAGACCCTCCTGAAATATGTTATATTTCTGACCTTCCTCCCACGGGTGGTCATCCACCCACTTGGCCTTACGTTCATCATAGTCAGGTCATGCTAGAATCTGTCTCCCAGGCTAGGTGGCTCTCCTGAGTTCCAGAGCATCACAGGCCCATTGAGCCTGGGCACCCTCAAACCCTTAGGTCTATCCCATCTGAAGTATAGGGTCTGCCCCTATACTGATTAGATAGTTTTTGAATCTAAGGGAACTGATGTGGTATGTTCCGTTTCCCACATAGAACAGTGGGGAAAGTGCTCCTGTTGGGGTCCAACAGACCTGGATTTGAACCCCAGGTGTGCCATGTACTATGTAATCTCTAAATTCATCAACTTATAGTCCTCTCTTATAAAGTAGGAATCATGGCTACCTCATTGAGCATTTTGAGGCTTAAGGAAAAGAACCTACGTACAATGTTCTCCCTCTCCACTGTATCATTCCATTAGGACACAAACATAAAAGACAGCTCTCAACCTAAAAAACAACAAACGAAATTCTGTTCACCCCCGGGCCCCCTCCAGCTTATCACTCATTTCTTTCTCTCCTCTGTGGCTAACCCCCCAAAAAGCAGTCTATACTCACTCTCTGCCACCGATTCTCTCCTCACGTTGACTCCTGAATCTGCTCAGACTGGCCAGATTTCCATTCCTACCACTCCGTAAACAGCTCTAGTCAAGGTCGCGATGACCTCTGTTGCTAAATCCGACAGTCAATTCTCAATCCATGGCTTCTTGGCCTCTCAGCAGCCCTGGCCACGTCGGCCACGCTGCTCTCCTTGGAACACTCCCTTCCCTTGGCTTCTGGGACGACACATGCTCCTGTTCTCCGTCAGCTCCTTCTCCATCTCCTTTGCTGAGCATCCTCACCCCTCGCTGCTAAACCCTGGAGGGCCCTGACTCTTCTTGGACTCAGGTCTTTGGAGACCTCACCCATGCCCATGGATTTAAACAGCTCTGTATCCTGAAGGCTCCCAAATTTGTATGTCCAGACGTTTCCCCTGAGCTCCAGACTCCGATGACACCTTCCCTCGGATATCGCCACTTTGTCTCTCACACACCACGTCCAGTCCACCAGCAAGTCCTGTGGAAACAAGTCCAGAATCTGGCCACCTCTCCCCTCTCCTCCTGGTCCAAGCCACCACTGTCTCTGCCCTGGATTAGGGCAATGGCCTCCTCGCTGATCTTCCTGCTTCTGCCCGTGCCTGCCTCCCTTCACCAACACAACCAGAATTAGGTTATAGTGTGAGACAGGCCATGTTACCCTTTTGCTCCCCCTTTCAGTCTTGTTTAGAAGCCGAAACCCTCCATGGTGTGCCTCTGCTCCCTTTCCATCTACTCTCACCCTCACTCTGCTGTAGCTACACTGGCTCCCTTGCTGCTCCTCAAACACACCAAGAAGGTAGCTGCCTCAGGGCCTTTGCACTTGTGATTCCCTCTGGTTGGAAACTCTTCCCCCAAACACCTCAGGGCTCATTCCCTTGTTCTTTTCAGGTCTCTGCCCACAAGTTAAAGAGGTCTTTGTTGACTGCACTGTATAAAGTAGCATCTCCTTCCCCCGTCCCCTCTCCTGGCCTTCCTTATCCCCCATGTCCTGACTTATTTTCTCCATAGCACTGTTCACATTCTTTCATAAAATGTAATTGCTTTTTGTTGATTTATTGTCTGTCTGTCTTCACTAAAACTTAAGCTCATTCAGCAAGTCACGAAACCTATGTCTCAGTTTCCTCATCTAACCAAATGGGCTAAAAGCCTGTTTTCTAGCCATCACTCAAGGACATTGTGAGGAGTAGACATGATAATATATAGAAAAATGCATTGGAAATAATTGAAAGTGCTACCCACATGTGAGGCGTTACTTCTATCATCATTGTTATTAATAAAGAAGATTCCAGGATGTTTCTGCTTCTATTCTCTGCCTGTGGGAACACTTTTCTTCTTTTTACAACTGGAGAGGAAGCGCACATCTCTCCTCGAATACCATCAGACAGGACAGCTGAGGCTGCTGTGGGGGCCATGAAGGCCAGGGAACCGGATGAGTGGCATGGACAAGCCGCAGTGTGTTTCAGAACCTTAATTTCCAAAATATGCCAAAAATTAGGTATTTCTCATATCTCCTCTGCTTTGACTCTCAGAGTTGGTGAGATCAGAAGAAACAATAGATATGCCAGTTCTTGGTCTACACAAAAGATCCAGCAAAGTGAGAGGGGGAGAATGCTGGTTCCAAGGCCTTCTGGTTGTATAACCTATAACCTTGGGTGAGTTATTTCACTCCTCCATGCCTCTGTTTCCTTAAGTGTGAAGCAAGGTGCTAATAGACCCCATCTCTTGGGGTTGGAGTGTGGTTAACTGTAAAGAACTTAGAACAGTACCTGGCTGTACTAATAAACGTTACCTGTCTTTTTGTTGTTAGTGCTGTCGAGTCGATTCCGACTCCTACGGACCGTGTGTACAGCAGAGTAGAACCCTGCCCAGTCTTTTCGCACCATCCTTCTACATCAGACAATTCTCCACTGCTCTGCATAGGGTTTTCATGGCCAATTTTTTCAGAAGTGGGTGGCCAGGTCCTTCTTCCTAGTCTGTCTTAGTGTGGAAGCTCTGCTGAAACCTGTCCACCCTGGGTGACCCTGCTGGTATTTGAAATACCGGTGGTCTAGCTTTCAGCATCACAGCAACATACAACCTCAACAATATGACAATCAACAGACATGTGGTGTGGTTCCCTGACTGGGATACTAAGCCAGACCTGGGTGGTGAGAGCGCCAAATCTTAACCACTAGACCACCATACCTATATTTATTATTATCTTATTATTATTTGTAAAGTGTGAAGCGCCATGCAGAAACACTGTTGTTTTTGCATTAGTGTGTACTCTTTTTCAGCTGGGGCCAATGAAAAGTGGTAAAAAAGATTACACACACATTTATTGAATCCTAGCTACCCACTAAAAGCATTTTAAAGAAATGTTTAATGACCAAAGTCAAACTTATGGCTATAAAGAACCCCTCTCTCAGTCTTTCAGAATTCTTAAGAAAGAATAAGTGACAGAAATCAGAAGATTCAAGAACTCTCGGATGTAAAGTGAGAGAGAACGGAAAGGTTGTGTCAGTATGAGCTTGGTTTGCACTCGGATTGTGATTAGAATTGTGGATTTCATGGGAGTCTTTCCCAAAGGGATTTGGGGTGTGCATTATTAGCTCTTTAAAGTCACTTTCGTAAGTTACTTCCCTTTTTTGAGTCTCAGTTTCCACACTGTAAATCTGAGAGTAATAATAACTGCCCTAAAAATAATAGCAATCACTCTCCATTCCCATCTCCCCCTTGATTCTCTGGCAATAATGAATTAATTGCCGTTGTTCCCATAAGCCAGGTGCTCTTTTGCCTCTGGGCCTGGGTTGTGTCTTTTTTTGGCACTGCTTGGCTGGTTCCTCCCTCTCTTTCAAGACGTTCCTAGTTGTCACTTCCCCTGGGTCCCTTCTGTGTGCCCCTCCAGAAACATGCCCACCACCATTGGATCACTTATCACATGATATGGAAATTGCTCTTGTACTTGTCAGTCTCTGTCATAAGCGCACAAACCCTGCTAACCATTGGACCCCTGGTATCCCGCACCAGGCCTAGCATGTAAATGGCACTCAGTATATCGTTACTTCTCGGGAAATTTTATTTACAATTATTCAAAACACTTTATCCACATCTTGAAAGACTTATGATGCAGATAAAATGCCATGACTGATATGAAAACACCTTAGAAAGCTAAAAGCACTATGAAAAGAATATATGTTAAAAATTAACATAGATCTTTTAGAAAAGCCTTGATGGCTATAAAGGAGAAAGAGAGGTAACTGTGTCTTTCCCCTGCCAAAGACACAATGACACTCTACTGGCCTAAAGTGATCATTTAACCTCTTTAAAATAATAAACCTATACTCTTAACACAAGTGTGTGTGTTGATAGCATCTACTTAAGCAGCACAGGGTACAAGGCTGTGTGGAAAACACAAAGATGAACAGCAAGGTGGAGGAGATAAGCCACGGGGACCGACAAGTCAAGGTAGAAAGTGTGGAGAACTGAGACACAAAAGAAGTGCAGAGGTGTTTACAAAAGTTTAGAGGGGTGAGCACTTCCTACCACTAGAGGAATCAGAGAAGGCTTTATGGAGATGACTTGAGGGATGAGTAGAAGCTGGGAAGGTCCTGATGGGCTTTGAATGTGAAGGTGAAAATGATGCAGGGGGCCAGCCCCTGGTGCAAGCAGTTAAGTGCAGGCGCTCCGCTGCGGCGGCCCGGGGTTCGCCAGTTCGGATCCCGGGCGCGCACTGATGCACCGCTTGGCAAGCCATGCTGTGGTGGCGTCCCATATAAAGTGGAGGAAGATGGGCACGGATGTTAGCCCAGGGCCAGTCTTCCTCAGAAAAAAGAGGAGGATTGGCAGATGTTAGCACAGGGCTGATCTCCTCACAAAAAAAAAAAAAATAAAAAGGATGCAGGGAACCCACAGTGCTGAGCTGACAAGAGCATGGTGGGAACTGGGTTTCGGAAAGAATAATCTAGCAGGTTGTGCAAGATGGACCAGTCCACGGCCTGGAGCATCAATAAGGATGTGCCTGTAATAGTCCAGGTAAGGGCTGAGAGGGTCTCATGTAGGTGAAGGGCAGCGGATGAAAAGCACAGAGGTCGCAGAGGAAGATATGATTGTGGTGACATGTGGGAGGCCACCGGGAGGATGTTGAGGCATCGGGGGTGGAGCCAAGAAGGTAAGGGCACTGAGCGTGAGGATTTCATGGCTCACGAAAGTGCTGCCGAGTTACTTCTGATTTCTTCAATTTAGCCATTGCAGTCAGCGTATCCAATTCAGCAGATCAGTGACTCGATTGCGACGCTAGGAGGAGGCTGTTAGAATGGGTGGGCTGTTCATTTTTCATGCTCCAGCGAGCACTTGCTTCCCTTTGAGATGCCCCAGAAAGCAGACTCCGTTCTGGGGTGGTCCTGCCTTGGTTCTCACTCTGCAATCAACAGCTGCATCTGTTAGTTTGGGCGAGTGATTGATGGGTTGAGTCTGCCTCGGGGGGGCGGGGGGGGGGCGGGGGAAGGCTGCAGCAGTTTGACAGACTAGAGTACAGAAAAAGCCGGAGAAGGAAGAGGATCCACAATTGCTCAGGTCACTTGACTGCATTTCAAAGTCAAGAGCTTTGATTTCAGCTGCTGGCTCGGGGTGAACCGATCAGAAGGAACCATTGCGCCAAAGCGGCTGGCTTTCCTGGTTATTATCTGTGTGGTCTTAGTCTGGAATGTGACACCTTCAAGTCCAAAGGGTATATTATGAGACGCTGTAACAGACCAAAGTGCTCGCTGAGTTGTCTCGGGAGCTGGAAACCTTGTTTCTGTTATTTACTTCACTGGAAGTGCAGTGTTTTCCTGAAACTACCCAGTGCTAGAGCTCTTTGATCAAATTCCAGTATACCATCCAAAAAAGGCGTGCTGGGCCATTGGGGCTGCCATGGTGGCCATCCTTTAACGGAGTAATTAAGTCCATATGTATTAAGAGCCTACTGTGTGCCATGTGGGTTTCAGGCACTGAATGAAACAGAGGGAGAGACAGATAAACAAACAAACAAGGAAATGCCATTTACTGATAAATGCTATGGTGACAATAAAGCAGGATGATAGGATGGAGACTGGGGGCTAACTGGGAATGGCTGGTTAAGGCGGGCTTCTCCGAGGAGGTGAAATAGCTGGGAAAGGAATGAGAGGGTGGAGCCGGCTTGATGAACTGCGGGAATGGCATTCTGTGCAGAAGGAACAGTAAATACAAAGTGCTAATGTGGGAACAAGTTGGCATGTGCCCAGAACAGCAAGACGGCCCATCTGGCTAGAGCACAGTGGGGCAGGGAGGTGGGCAGGGCGGATGGGGGCAAGTGTACAGGCCATCACAAGGAGTTTGGATTTATTCGTCCTGTGGTGGGAAGAGCTATGAGTTTGATCAGGTGTGTCCTGATTGGATTCATGATTTCAAAGGCTGACTCTGGCGTCTGTGTGGATCAGGGGTGTGAGGGACTGAGAGAGAGCAGGGAGTAGGTTTTTGTTTTTGTTTTTCGCAAGAAATAATCTGTGATATCAAAAAGCATGGTCATGGGAGTCGGAAATCTATATCCTATGCTCAACCCTTCTACCTATCCATGTGTGACCTTGGACTGGCTCCACTGCCTCGGTTTCCTCATCTGTAAAATGATGGAGTTGGAGCAGGTCACATCCAGGATCCCTGAATGTGAGCAGTTGTCCATAAGGCGCTTCCTCTCCAGACAATCAGAGAACAGCTTCCTTCCTCTGAATGCCCATCATATTTATGGCCACTCCTTCAGGCCAGGCCACACTGTAATAATGACAAACTGGTAGCATAGAAAACAAATTCTAATGGAGTCCAGAGTAGCATGTATGAGGACTCCCTCTCGGGTAGCCACGGCTCTCTTGCATCACAGGAGTGACATAGCAATTGAGCATTTTGAAGACCCATCAAGTCAGCTCTCATTTGCCAGTGCCCCACAGAGGAATTTTTGCCACCTGGCCAGGGGAGGAGGGTCCCTGGCACCCCTTCCCCCTACTCAGAGCAGAGTCCCTGTGGGACAACAGTCCTGTCTCTGCAGACAGTCTCACCTTCCTAGACCCACTGTGGAGTCACCATAATGCCTACCATCTCCCTGAGGGATGCTTACTCGATGACCCCCTTCCTGTCATGCTCCACTGCCGTGTCATTTGCGAGTCTGGCAGACGTTGTTATCCCCTGAACAAAATTAGGGAGTCAGTCCCCCAGTGAATGCAGCAGCTCTCACTGGATCTACCCTTACCCTACCTCCCTGGAAAGGAGAAAGGAAAACACATCCCCAGCCTCTCTGCTTGCTTGCTGTTGTATGAAGCTTCTTCTGTCTCTAGTGTTCGTGATTCCTTTCACCTTCTTCTCATCAGTCTAGGTGTCTTGCTTTGGGACTAGATATCTCAAACTCATCCACGCATCTCCCTCTTTCTGTCTTCCTTCTAAACCAGTCCTCAATAGAGAGGAAGGGGAGAATCCTATGGGTATTCTGGAAGTTTCCTTGGAAGAGGGGTTACTTTAGCCCAAACCTGTGGATGGACAGATTCAGAGGTATTGAGGAGATAGAGAGGGCATAAGACCCATAAGGCTACAGCAGGGGGTTCTAGAAACTGCCAAGAATCATTGGGAAATGCTAGCTTAGTCTGTCTAAATAGTGGTCCTTAGAATAAGCAACATTTCAACAGCAAAAGGTTAGTAATACCAAAAGTCACCGAAAGAGATGAATTTGAGTAGTTAGGGGCCGTTTACATCTGACAGTTTTTCTAATCATAACAGCATTATGGGAACAGTATTATAAGGCAGATTGATTTGTGTGGAGATTTTTAGGGGAAAAATTAGCTCCAGTACAATTTGTTTTTTCATTTTTTTTTTTTTTTTTTACATTTTTATTGATATTTTAATGGTTTCTAACATTGTGAGATTTTGGGTTGTACATTTTTGTTTGTCCTTCACCCCATATATGACTCCCTTCACCCCTTGTGCCCACCCCCCACCCCCACTTCCCGGGTAACCACAGTCCAGTTTTCTCTGTCCATGTGTTTGTTTATATTCCACATATGAGTGAGATCATACAGTGTTTGTCTTTCTCTTTCTGGCTTATTTCACTTAACATAATACGCTCCAGGCCCATCCATGTTGTTGCAAATGGGACGATTTTGTCTTTTTTTATGGCTGAGTAGTATTCCATTGTATATATATACCACATTTTCTTAATCCAATCGTCAGTCGAGGGACACTTAGGTTGCTTCCACTTCTTGGCTATGGTGAATAATGCTGCAATGAACATAGGGGTGCATAAGCCTCTTTGGATTGTTGATTTCAGGTGCGTTGGATAGATTCCCAGTAGTGGGATGGCTGGATCATAGGGCATCTCTATTTTTAATTCTTTGAGGAATCTCCATACCGTTTTCCATAGAGGCTGCACCAATTTGCATTCCCACCAGCTGTGTATGAGGGTTCCTGTTTCTCCACATCCTCTCCAACATTTGTTGTTTTTTGTCTTGGTGATTATAGCCATTCTAACGGGCGTGAGGTGGTATCTTAGTGTTGTTTTGATTTGCATTTCCCTGATGATTAGTGATGTTGAGCATCTTTTCATGTGCCTATTGGCCATCTGTATATCTTCCTTGGAGAAGTGTCTGTTCATTTCCTCTGCCCATTTTTTGATCGGGTTGTTTGTTTTTTTGTTGTTCAATTGTGTGAGTTCTTTATATATTATGGAGATCAACCCCTTGTCAGATGTATGTTTTGCAAATATTCTCTCCCAGCTGGTTGGTTGTTTGTTCATCTTGATTCTGATTTCATTTGTCTTATAAAAGCTCTTTAGTCTGATAAAGTCCCACTTGTTTATTTTTTCTTTAGTTTCCCTAGTCTGGGTAGGCATGTCATCCGAAAAGATTCCTTTAAACCCAATGTCAAATAGTGTGTTGCCTATATTTTCTTCTATGAGTTTTATAGTTTCAGGTCTCACCTTCAGGTCTTTGATCCATTTTGAGTTAATTTTTGTGTATGGCGATAGCACATGGTCCACTTTCATTCTTTTGCATGTGGATGTCCAGTTTTCCCAACACCATTTATTGAAGAGACTTTCCTTTCTCCATTGCATGTCCTTAGCACCTTTGTCGAAAATTAGCTGTCCGTATATGTGTGGTTTTATTTCTGGGCTTTCAATTCTGTTCCATTGATCTGTGTGTCTGTTTTTGTACCAGTACCATGCTGTTTTGATTACTATTGCTTTGTAGTATGTTTTGAAGTCAGGAATTGTGATGCCTCCTGCTTTGTTCTTTTTCTTTAGGATTTCTTTAGCTATTCGGGGTCTTTTGTTGCCCCATATAAATTTTAGTATTCTTTTTTCTATTTCTGTGAAGAATGTCATTGGGATTCTGATTGGGATTGCATTGAATCTGTAGATTGCTTTAGGTAATATAGACATTTTAACTATGTTTATTCTTCCAATCCACGTGCATGGGATATCTTTCCATTTCTTTATGTCATCGTTGATTTCCCTCAATAATGTCTTGTAGTTCTCATTGTATAGGTCCTTCACCTCCTTGGTAAGATTTATTCCTAGGTATTTTATTCTTTTTGATGCAATTGTAAATGGTATTATCTTTTTGAGCTCTCTTTCTGTTAGTTCATTATTAGCATATAGAAATGCAACTGATTTTTGTAGATTGATTTTGTACCCTGCAACTTTGCTGTAGTTGTTGATTGTTTCTAACAGTTTTCCAACAGATTCTTTAGGGTTTTCTATATATACAATCATGTCATCTGCAAATAGTGAGAGTTTCACTTCTTCGTTACCTATTTGGATTCCTTTTATTCCTTTTTCTTGCCTAATTGCTCTGGCCAAAACCTCCAGTACTATGTTGAACAGGAGTGGTGAGAGTGGGCAGCCCTGCCTCGTTCCTGTTCTCAGAGGAATGGCTTTCAGTCTTTCCCCGTTGAGTATGATGTTAGCTGTGGGTTTGTCATATATGGCCTTTATTATGTTGAGGTACTTTCCTTCTATTCCCAATTTATTGAGAGTTTTTATCATAAATGGATGTTGTATCTTGTCAAATGCCTTCTCTGCGTCTATTGAGATGATCATGTGGTTTTTATTCTTTGTTTTGTTGATGTGATGTATCACGTTGATTGATTTGCGGATGTTGAACCATCCCTGCGTCTCTGGTATAAATCCCACTTGATCATGGTGTATGATCTTTTTAATATATTGTTGTATTCGGTTTGCCAATATTTTGTTGAGGATTTTTGCATCAATGTTCATCAGCGATATTGGCCTGTAATTTTCTTTCTTTGTATTGTCTTTGTCTGGTTTCGGTATCAGGGTGATGTTGGCCTCGTAGAATGATTCAGGAAGTGTTCCATCTTCCTCTATTTTTTGGAATAGTTTGAGGAGGATGGGTATTAAATCTTCTTTGAATGTTTGGTAAAATTCACTGGAGAAGCCATCTGGTCCTGGACTTTTATTTTTTGGGAGGTTTTTGATTACTATTTCAATCTCTTTACTTGTGATTGGTCTATTCAGATTCTCCATTTCTTCTTGGTTCAATTTTGGGAGGTTGTATAAGTCTAAGAATTTATCCATTTCTTCTAGATTGTCCGATTTGTTGGCATATAATTTCTCATAGTATTCTCTTATAAGCCTCTGTATTTCCATGGTATCCGTTGTAATTTCTCCTCTTTCATTTCTAATTTTATTTACTTGAGTCTTTTCTCTTTTTTTCTTAGTTAGCCTGGCTAAGGGTTTGTCTATTTTGTTTATCTTCTCGAAGAACCAACTCTTTGTTTCATTAATCCTTTCTACTGTTTTTTTGGTCTCAATATCATTTATTTCTGCTCGATTTTTATTATTTCTCTCCTTCTGCTGGCTTTGGGCTTTGTTTGTTCTTCTTTTTCTAGTTCTGTTAGGTGTAATTTAAGGTTGCCTATTAGGGCTTTTTCTTGTTTGTTAAGGTGGGCTTGTATCGCTATGAGTTTCCCTCTCAGGACCGCTTTTGCTGCATCCCATATGGTTTGATATGGCATGTTATCATTTTCGTTTGTTTCCAGATAGTTTTTGATTTCTCCTTTAATTTCATCAATGATCCATTGGTTGTTCAGTAGCATGTTGTTTAATCTCCACATTTTTGTCACTTTCCCAGTTTTTTTTTCCTGGTTCATTTCCAGTTTCAGAAATTCCAAAACAGACCATGGCACAGGCAAATTGTGTGGTGAGAGAGTTTTGGCTTAAATTCCTGGTATAATTTTTATTGTAAGTATTGTGACTGTATTGTAACTTAAAGTTGCTTAACCTTTCTGATTTCTCAGTAAAATTGCCTTAGTCCATGGTGTGGTTGCATTAACTGAGATAATGTACATAAAAATAGCAAAGAGCTGGTGAATGGTGACACTCAGTAGGTGGCAGTTGTCATTTGTAACTGCAACCACTGCACTGGATTCAAAACCAGGAGGCCTGGTTCCAGTCTGTGACGGGTGTCACGCGACGCCTTAAAGCCCGTTTTCCGTCTCAGGAAAAAAAAAAATAAGCCTTGCAATGCTTGCCTCACTAAGATAGGTATGGAAAAATTATGTGTTTGATAAAAAGTTCTTGGAGCCCTCTGGATGTAAGATAATTTATAAATTCAGGCTACCTTTATCATTGTTGCTATTTTTATATGAATTGGATTTTGTTACTCAAGGTCTTTGGAAACAGACCAAAATAGAGATTTATGAAGATACCCTGATTTCCCACCTCTGGAGGGACTTTTTTCTTGTTATGTTCTTCAGCTAATTAAAAGAAAATAAACCCAGAGTCTACTATTTCCCTGGAGTCTACTATTTCCAAAAATTCTTTTGGAACCCAAACTGCCTCACTGATCTACAAAGCTGGCATTCAGGCTTCTGCCAGGGGCCATGCCCAAGGCGGCCTTTACCCTGGGCCTCGCCTCAGCAGAAGTCCTTTTAGTGGATACATCCTTTGGAAGTCGCTCAGGGCTTTACCCCATTGCCTTCTCTGAACTCTTGGAGCACTTCTGCTTCATACCACTGGTTTTAACTCACTGTGTTCTTCCTTGTCTCGGTACTTAACTGTGTCATTACATATCTTGTTTACTTCGCAAGATTTCAGTGTGATCACCTTTAAGGGGAGCCATTAATGTGTTTTCTCCCACTCTTTTCCAAGAATGCTGGGAGGCAGGAACTAAATTGGTACCGAATTTCTTCCTGGACACAGTGCAAAGATCAGAGGGAGAGTAGCAAGTGTTTGTAAACACAACAGATCCTCGACTTGGGACTCATTAAGTAATGGACTAATTGATAATTAGTAAGTAATTAACTAATTAAACAGAAATTAGTTTTTTTAAAAAAATAACTTAATCAGACACAATAGGAAAATTATGACATGAATTTATTCAGCAGGCTTCTTCACCACCACAGATATGTCACATGAGTGAGATTTTAGTGTAGACCACTGAGCTCCTCAGAAGAAGGTGGTAACAGTGTCCTACTCAGGAATGGGGTTTGAATTTAGCTCTTTCAGGTTTGGGGGAGCTCAGGCTCAGAAGGCTGAGTTAATTATTCTTATTATTCAGTTAAGGGCATACCATTACCATCAGCCCATGAAAGACCCTCCCCCATTGATTTATTTTATTATTTTTTCATCTCCATCTTTACTCCTTCATTTTCATCCTAACTATGTATACCCACTCTAAAAATTTTCATCAATGTTTTTGAAAATAATAATTATTGATAACTAATTGAATTTACCAGGGCCCTGTTCTAAGTACTTTAAGCACTTATACATGTTTTATCTTTTTTAATCCTCCCAACAACACAATGAGATCAGTTCTTTCGTTGTTCCCACTTAACAGATGAAGAAACTGAGCCACAGATATGTTAAAACTTTCCCAGGATCACCCATTTACATGGTGGAGTGAGGACTGAACCCAGGCAGCCTATGTAGAGAGCCTGAGCTCTAAGCACTATGCAGGGCTGTCTCTACTATATATTTAAAAATATAGTATTTTTTGTGTGTGTTTATGTTTTAAAATTGTATTTGAATATTATCATGCTGCTATAGATCTTCTATATCTTACTTTTTTTTCATTTTACATTGTTTTTAAAGACTACTGCTAAAAGTAGCTCTAGTTCATTGATTGCCGCAGAGCATTCCATCATATACATCCATCCCAGTTTACTCTTTTATTTTAGCAACGGATACTTAAAATGTCTCCCAATCCCTAATCCTCAAACATTATTCACATAAACATCCTCATACGTGTCCCCTTATAGACCTGTGTGAATTTCCCTAGAATATATCATTTGGAACAGGATTGACTTTCATTTTGATTTCTGGAATGCTGATACCAACCCTCCCACCAGCAGTGTAAAAGGTTCTTTCTTACCCCAATTCTCATCAACATTATCTGACTTTCCGATTCTTACCAATTTGATGATTGCAAAGTGGTATACCGTTGTCGTTTTTGTTTGCATTTCTCTAATCACTCATCAAATTGAACATCTCTTCATAAACTTGCAGTTTGGTTTACTTTTCTGTGAATTGCTTATTCATAACTTTTGCCCATTTTTTATACTGAGTCTTCTTTCTTGTTGTGTCTTAGGTACTGTTTGTCAGTTTTAGAGGTTTTCAGATATTGCCTCTCAGTCTTCCACTCATCAGTTAACTTTGTCTCTGGTGTCCTTTGTTGAATAAATTCCAAATATTGATATAATTATGTCTACTTATTTTTTTGCTTTTATTATTTGAACTTTGGAGTCTTGTTTTAAAGATAATTCCTCTGGACATCGCCTTCTGGATATAATGGAGTAATTTTGTATAAGTCTAAACTTCTATCACAAAGAACTATAAAAGCTGGATAAAGAACAAAAAATCAGATGTTCAAAGGCATTGGAAAGTAACCAAGGCAACTAAGACTTGAGGGTCCAAAAACTCAGAGAGAAGCGTAGTGCATTGGAGTAAGCCTGATATTTGTCACAGCTTTTTACCTCTAGGGAACTTTCTAGAATAAGTATAAAGGTAGAACAGAAAGCAATGGCTTTGAGCTTGTGGTATTCCCACGGGGATGGGTATAAGGGGCTGCTAAGTCAGCCTGAACTTGAAGGGCCACTATCCCGGGAAAAAGGACTGCGTGAAATTTTACATCAAGGCATTTGCTAACTTCTAACCTGAAAATAGACAAATTCAAGGTATCTTTGTTTCTAGAGTCTAAGAGGATAGAAAATCAATCAGAGATTTTGTCAGTTTCACAGTGTTAGGGAGACAAAAGTAGGAGTTCAGGGCCTGCAAAGAAGAAGGAGCCCCTGGTGACAGAACATGCAAGGCTTCCAGATAAGACCCTAAGGGATGTGCCCTAGAAGTGAGGGAACACTGGAGATAAGCATGAAACTCATCCTTGGCCAGATTAAGACATCAGTCCATGCTCTAACTACCTGAAAGAATAAAATTAAGTCCTCTGTGAATCAAAAATAACTAGACATGGCAAGAAATGGGGCCAAATGACCAAAATCAATAGAAAATATAGACAATGGAAACAGACCCAAAAGTGAACTAGATCTGAGTTATGTGACATGGTTTAAAATAACTATGATTAATATGTTCAAGGAAATAGGTGAAAAGATAAAAAAAAATTTACCAGGGGCCTGGAAGCTTTTTTTTAAGAGATTCAAATTGAGATTCTACAAATGAAAAACACAGTCACTGAAACTGATAATTCAATGGGTATAACAGCAAATCAAACACAGCAGAGAAGAGGACAAATGAACTGGAAGACAAGTGAGAGGAAATATCTGGATTGAAGCAAAAGAAAAATGATGGAAAATACAGACAGACATAATTAAAAAGTCTATAACATGTGTAATTGGAGTATCCAAAGGAAAGTTGAGAGAGAAGTGGGCAGAAACAATATCTGAAGAGCTACTAACTGAAAAATTTCCAAAATTGATGAAAAATATCAAGCCACAGATTTGTGAAATTGTATGAACCTTAATCATGATCAATACAAAGAAAATCACACCTACATACATATAGTAAAGCTGATAAAAAGTAAAGACAAAAAAAAAATCTTAAAAGCAGTCAGAGAAAAAAGACATTATCTTCAAAGAAGTGACAATGACTGGCAGCTGACTTTTCAATAGAAATGATAAAAGTAAGAAGACAATGCATGGAATCTTTAAGGTGCTGAAAGAAAAAAAATAATCCATTGTGAAAGTCTATACCCACAAAAAATATCCTTCAGAAATGAAGGTGAAATAAAGACATTTTCAGACACACAAAAACTGAGAGATTTTGTTGCTAGCAGATTTAAACTAAAAGAAATACTAAAGAGAGTTCTTCAGGCAGGAGAAAAGTGATCCCAGATGGAAATATGATGATTCAGGAAGGACTGAAAAGAACTAGAAAGGATAAAAATGTGGTAGATATGTGGGTAAAACTAATGAATATTGAATGTTTAAAACAAATGATAAAATAATGTACTGTAAGATTTCAAATATGCATAATTAAAACATGGTAACAATAGTACAAAAAGAAAAGGAAGTAGATTGGGTTATAGTGTTATAAGGTCTTTGTATTTTCTCAGAAGTACTGAATGTACTAATTCAAGATCGTCTGTAATAACTCCAGGATGCAATTAAGAAGGAATATTTAAGCCTAAATATATCAGTAATTACCTTAGCTTTAAATGGTCTAAATATTTCTAATAAAAGATAAAGATTTTCAGACAAAAATAATCAAAATCCAACAATATGCAGCTTACAAGAGACATACGTTAAATATAAAGATGCAGAAACATTGTAAGTATAAAGGCAAAAATATGTATCCAGCAAATATGAGCCAAAAGAAAAGTGGTGTAATTATATCAATATCAAAGTAGTCTTTAAGACAAGAAGCATTACTAGAGCTAGAAGGGTCAAGTCAACAGGAGGATGTAGCAATCCTAAATTTATGTGCACCTAATAGCATAGTTTCAAAATTCATAAAATAAAAATTGGCTCAACTAAAAGGAAAAACAGACAAATCCAGAGTTATGTTTCTAAACTTTAATACACTTTTCAGTAACTGGTAAAACAGCAGGCAATTAATCAATGAGGATATAGGAACTTTGAGCTTCATGAATAACAAATATGACAATTGTTATATAAAAAATATTCACCCAACAACTGCAGTATACATTGTTTTCAAGTGCATATGGAACATTTACCAATGTAGACCATATGGTGGAATTTAAAGCAAATCTCAGTAAATTTCAAAAGTGAAATAATAATGTATATTCTCTGATCACAATGAATTAAGCTAGAAAACAATAACTAAAATAGAAATTAAAAATCTCCAATATACTTTTCAATAAGCCATGGGTCAAAAAGAAGCCACAATAGAATTAAAAATATTTTGAGCTGAATGAAAATGAAAATATGGCATATTAAACTATATGGAATCCATATATTTAAAAGACAGTTGTTGTTTCTTTTTTCTGTGAACTGTGAGTTTATATTTTTCTATTCATTGTTGGTCTTATGACTTTGTAGGAGCTTTTAATATAATAAGTAAATTAGTGCTTTTTGTGTAAATTAAGTCACAACTTTCTTTTCTGGTATGTCAGTTGGCGTTTGACTTTTTATTTATTTATTTTTTTTGAGGAAGATCAGCCCTGAGCTAACATCCATGCCAATCATCCTCTTGCTGAGGAGGACTGGCCCTGAGCTAACATCTATTGCCAATCCTCCTCTTTTTTTTTCCCCTTTTTCTCCCCAAAGCCCCAGTAGATAGTTGTATGTCATAGTTGCACATCCTTCTAGTTGCTGTATGTGGGACGCGGCCTCAGCATGGCCGGACAAGCAGTGCGTCAGCGCGCGCCCGGGATCCAAACCCGGGCCGCCAGTAGCGGAGCGCGCGTTTAACCGCTAAGCCAGGGGCCAGCCCCTGCGTTTGACTTTTTAAAGACATAGCAAAAGTTTTTATTGGAAATGTTTATGTAATCAAATTTATAAATTTTTGTTTCATGGCTTCTGGATTTTGTGTCATAGTTAAAAAATCCATCCATACTGCATGTTTTTCTAGCACATTTATATGTATTTTTTATATTTAAATATGCATCCATTTAGAATTTTTGCTAGCATATGCTGCGAGATGTGGATTCAATATTTTTTCTCTAGATGACAAGCCTTTTATCCCATTACCATTCCTCTACTGATGGACATAAAAGTGGTTTCCAGGATTTTGCTATGACAAGCTCTTTGAAACAATTAACCTTGTGCTTTCGTAATTTATATATGTACATGGATAATTAAGGGACACATTTGTAGAGGTGGATTTGCTGGGTCCAAGGATGTGTAAATTAATAATTTAAATCCAGTGTTGCACTTAAGTATGAAGCCACTAAATCCTCACTCCTGGGAAATCTCCAGGATAGGTTCCAGAAGGAAGCCAGCAGCTCATTTTGGATTTCCACCTTAGCAGCAGCCAGAATCCCACCAGTGGATCTCAGCGTATTGTTTTCTAGAGGTATGTAGAACACTGAGTGAGACTGTGGACAGCGGAGCCAGATGACTAGGTATGAATCCCAGTCCCAGCTCTGCCACTTCCAAGCAATGTGACTTGGGCAAGTTACTTCTTTCTCCCGCCTCATTTTTCATATCTATAAAATAGGGAGAATTATCATAACTGTCATAACTACCATCTATAAACACTAAGTGTATTAATACTGTGGTCACTGCTGTATTCTTAACACCTAGCACTGCATCTGGCACATGGTAAACACAGAATAAATAATAGTATCACAGAAGATAGTACCTAATACTATTCATTCTTGACCTGACTTGCCCTTGTCTATCATTTGTGTAGCAAGAAGCTTAACATTTATACCTGCCTTTACTCTGTCCTCTTACGCTTTTATTAGAACTTTGCTGAAAATCTGTTTTTTTTCTTTTGTATTATTTTGTTTCCTTCCAACATTTCACTTTAGATTCAATCATTCATTTATTCATTCATCCTGAAAGCGTTGATTAAGTGCAAACATTTGGCTGTCTCTTGCTCCTGCAAGCCTTGTGCCACCCTGCTGCGATTCTAGCACGCCTCTCAGTTCTCCGTGGATCTGTGTGCCGGCTCCATCCTTACAGTGCTCCTCTCGCATCCCTCAAGTTCTCGTCCATCTGTCCACCTCCCCCTGACAAACACACTTTAGGGCTAACATACCCCCTAATGGGAAGCTCTTGCAAGCCCCCATAAATGACCCTGCCCTCATTCCTGTCTATCATTGACCTCACTTCATTCATTTACCAAATGTTTACTGAGCACCTTCTGTGTTCCAGGCACTGAGGATATAGCACTGAACAAGCGACAAGTACCCTGGTCCTCTTTGTGCCACAGCTTTCTCATGCTCCTTCTAGGCAGTGTAGGGACAACTCCTTATCTCCATCTGGAAATTGTCGATATAGAATGAAGGTCCAGCGTTCTTGGTGGAGGGTAACGAGGAAGTCTGTTTGGCCCCATGGCACCAGGAAAGCATGCAACACCCATGCTTATGATGCTCCCCAATTTTATCTCCTGGGAACATTACCCATTCTTTGTCTACTGAACTCTTTCTCATTCTACAAGCCCCAATTCAGATGTTCCCTAAAATATCAAACCTTCCCTGACCCCCCAACAAGGGACCTCTCTACATAAATCCGCTACATAAATCTGTAAATATATAAATAAATATAGACCTGGGTAAAATGAGTGTGGTGCCGAAAAAGGAAAACCAGATGGGTGGAAGCATGGGCTCTATTTCACTTTAGTGGTTGATGGGACCTGGATTTTTTTTCTTGAAGAAGAGCAGGTAGGAAGAAAATGTGGACACAGCCTTCAAATATTTGAAGCACTGCCTAGCGAAGTCTGGGATTGGGATACAAAATTGGGACTTGCTTTCAGGAAGGTAGTGGACAGGGGCAGAACACCTTGGAAACAAAAGCAGTTCAGCAGACAAGACCTGAGTGTCCTTTGTCACAGTCCCACATCTGACGTGGAGAGTCTCATGTCCCAGAGCCCAGAGTCCATGTTGACCTCCCACCAAAGCTCCCAGAAGACCCAGGAGATGGTTCAAGGAGTAACAATGGCCCTTCTGGCTCGGTGTTCAGTGCCAGCAGAGTGAAGCAGAGCTCTGTGCACGTCTGTTTTTAAGCAGTCAGATTTATGCAGCCATGCCGAAGAGGCCCTGGGAAACTGTTTATTGTTAGATTAAACCTGTGGTTTCTGGAAGCCTTTTTCTAACTCAGCAGGCTATGCCATTAGAGGCCTGACATGGTTTCTAGTCATGTAGAGCAGAACTTCCAGGGTATTATTTTAAGAACATCCCAATCCTCTGTATGACTTCACCCTGCACACCTGGGAGTCTCTACTACACTGACAAGTCCACACTCCCCACTCTCCTGCATTGTCAAATGAGGTTGTAGGAGCAGGTTCTATGGAGAGCAGGAGCTAGGAGCTGTGGAAGGCACATTTAACCTGTAGGTTGCATTTTGTGGCTGAGTGTCCCCAGACCTCCATCACCACTGGGTAGATGAGTATCTTCATTTCATTCACAGCTAAAGGGGGGAGAAGGGAAAAGTAGTGCCCTTGTGCTCTGACCGGAGTGGTGTGTCTTCATCTATTCCTCGACAGCTGCTGATTTATTCTCCAGACAGCCTTGCTCCTAGCAGAGAGGCCTCTCCATTCCTCGTGAGGGCTGTGACTACCTTGTTTTTCTTTTACTCTTGTAAATCATTTCTGTTCTGTACCCCGAGCTCTTTTCTTCATTCCAAATCTCTCTGGTCTAGGAATCGCTGAAACAACTCCTTTGCCGGATGGATACAGATGTTAGCGGCCCTCTGTCTAGTTGTTGTCCAGTAAAGTCCCCCACCAGTGCCTCGTCTTGGGCCTCACAAGCCTTTGCGTCTAGCTCAGACCCAGAGACGACACCATCTACACTGTTGATCTCGGCTTCACACATCTCACAAGTACCAACAACCTTCCCCAGGTTGTCCATCTAGTCCAGTCAATAGAAGGTTTTCAGATATTAGATGTAAGAAAGAGCAGTTCTCATTGAATATGATCTTCCTTTGATAATTCAATTCTCTTGAGGTGTCATGAGAACTATTTAAGACAGAGGTTGCAAACTGCTGGCCCACAAGCCAAATCCAGCCTGCAGCCCTATTGTGTCTGGCAAATACAAGTTAAAATTTTTGGAATTGGTGGACAACATTTTAAAATAGGGCAATTCCTTATAAAAACGGAGATGAACTGTTCTGGAAAGAGCGAGCCTGTATTCCCACATGGCAACCCCTGATGAGGCGGAACATAGCTGCTACCTTCGGACAGGCATGCATTTCTAGTTTCCTCCATCCCTGCCGCCCAACTGTTCCACACCCACCCCATTTCACCCACTGATGATCCCAGCCTGGCCCTGCAGTTGACACCCCTCGACTCCTCCAAGGCCAATAATCATCAATGCTGCTGTGAGCCTCGCGCTGTGACTTAGAGTGTTTTACTTTAAAAAGTCTCTCAGCATAAAGGAACTTTCATTCTAATTGGGAATTAAGTTAATGTTTGTAGAGAGGAATTAATTAGAGAACATAAAAACTTAGAAATGCCTATACAGCCAACCTGTACATTCATTTAACACATTTCATAGGGCTTTTACTGACTGCCAGGCAGTAGTGATTCAGAGTTGAATAAGACATAGTGCCTGCCCACAAAAGCTTGCAATCTAATGGAGACAGCACATAAGAAAACCAACCATTTCTTTAAAAGGGGGTATGTACACTATCTGGAAATATGAAAAGTGGGGATTATAAATGCTGGTAAGCTTATAAGAATAACTTTCCATGCCTCCCTAGAGTCTAGTATGTACCTATTGTGGTCAGGTTGTAGACAAAAGATTCTACTTTATGTAGTTTTATAAGTTTTATTAAGGGACGTAGAGAGCTCACAGGATTGTTGGAAAGGCTCAGATTCCAAGAACCACTCCCCGTATCACACTACAGACCTGGGCCACCAAGGAACCGACTACCTCTGGCATGACAGGGAAGCTGCCAGTGCAAGAAGCCATTTGCTGAATCTGGAAGCTCCCACCACAGAATTATACCAGCAGTGTCATAATCCACACCAGCAGGTTGCATGCCTGATGCACTGCTTCTCTCCTCATGCTTCTGTCTCACTTCCAAATTAATAGTTCATGCAAGTACATTAGGTTAGCAGAACCCAGCTGCAAGGCAGTCTGAGAAATGAGTTTTTAGCTTTCCAGGCTCTACAGTCTGGGAAGACATACCAGAAGAGCATTGGAATGGCTGTTGATAGAGCTGACCTGTAATACCTGCCACTGTAAACCTCCTCTCATCACCCTCCTCAGAGAGGATCCCTTCTAGCCATCCACAATAATGGCTGGGATTCTACTCCATCCCTCGGGTATATTAGGTCTGAAGCAGGGCTGAAACTCCTGATCTAGAACAAAGCCAGGACTCTATAGCTCATTGGCTGAATCTGGCCCACCACCTGTATCTGTATGACCCAAAAGTAAGAGTGATTTTCATAGATGAACATGTGCCATCAATTTCATGATCGAGAACACTGACTTTGAACCCCAATTAAGCAAAACGTTATCTCCTTTCAAAAAAGAATTACATTTTTCTCATTCTTAGATCTGTACTACAAAATAAGTACTCCAGGGGCTGGCCTGGTGGCATAGTGGTTAAGTTTGTGCGCTCCACTTTGGTGGCCCAGGGTTTGCAGGTTCGGATCCTGGGCTCAAACCTGCACACTGCTTATCAAGCCATGCTGTGGCAGATGTCCCACATATAAAGTAGAGGAAGATGGGCACGGATGTTAGCCCAGGGCCAATCTTCCTCAGCAAAAGGAGGAGGATTGGCAATGGATGTTAGCTCTGGGCTAATCTTCCTCACCAAAAAAAAAAAAAAAAAAGTACTCCATTATTATTTTATTTTTAATTTCATCAATAAAAATTTTTTGGAAATTTTTTCTCTCTCTTGTTATTTAAGTACCTACCCTTGATTTTGTATCTTGGCACACAAAGCTTAAAATATTTACTTTCTGACCCTTTACTAAAAAGTTTGCAGACCCCTGATCTAGAAGAATGCACACTGTTATAGAAGCACTGAAAAGGAATATCTAAATTAGACCAGGAAGTCAGAGAAGACTTTGCTTATGTTATGCTTAGCCTGAAATGCAAACAAGAATTTAAAAGATGGAGAAGGGAAGGAAAGGAGTTTAGGTACACAGGAAGCAGCATGTGAGAAGCACAAAAGAGTTTATTGACCTGAGACAGTAGATATACACATGCAAAAAAATGAAATTGGACCTCTTCATTATACCGAATATAACAATTAACTTGAAATGGATCATAGACCTAAATTTAAAAGCCGAAATGACAAATCTCTTAGAAGAAAAGATGGGAGTGAATTTTTATAATTTTGAGTTAGGTAAAGCCTTCTTAGATATGACATCAAAAGCACAAGTGACAAAAGATAAAATAGATATATTGGACTTCATTAAATTAAAAACTTCATTAAAAAATGACTAAAAAAAGACATTATCAAGAAAATGAAAAGACAACTTACACAATAAAATAATATATTCATAAGTCACATAGCTTATGAAGAACTTGTATCTAGAATATATAAAGAACTCTTTCAAATCAATAATAAAAAGACAAACAACCCAATGAAAAAATGGGCAAAGTATCTGAAAAGACAGTTTTCCAAAGAAGATATACAAATGGTCAGTAATCATATGTAAAGATGTTCAACATCATGTCATTAGGGAAATGCAAATCAAAACAACAATGAAATACCACTCCCTAGGTGGGCTATAATAATAGTAATAATAATAATAATAAAGACAGATTATAACAAGTGTTAGCAAGGATATGGAGAAATTGGAATCCTCATATATAGCTGCTAATAATGCAAATTGTGCTGCCAATTTGGAAAACACTCTGGCAGTTCCTCAAACAGTTAAACATAGACTTACTATAAAATATAGCAATTCCACTCCTCGGTAATACCCAGGAGGAATAAAAATGTATGCTCACACAAAAACATGTCTGACAATGTTTATAATAGCATTATTATTCATAGTAACCAAAAAGGGGAAACAAATATCCAGTAACTGATGAATGGATAAACAAAATGTGGTATATCCGTACAATGGAATATTATTTAGCAATGAAAAGAAATGAAATACTGATACATGCTGCAATGTGGATGAACCTCAAAAACATTATGCTAAGTGAAAGAAGCCAGACACAAAAGATCACATATCGTATAATGCCATTTATGTGAAACATAAAGAACACGCAAATTGATAGAATCAGAAAGTAGATTAGTGGTTGCCTAGGACAGGGAGGATGCTGGCGGGATTGAGGGGTGATGGCTAAAAGGAGGAGCATTTCATTTTGTGATGATGAAAATATTCTAAAATTGATTGTAGAATTGATTGCAATAGTTGTACAACTATGAATATACTAAAAATCATTGAATTGTATACTTTAAACATGTGAATTTTATAGTATGTGTATTATATCTCAATGAAGCTGTTCCAAAAAAGAGAATGAGTTCCTGGAACTATAGGAGGAGTTTTCTGATGAGAAAAATAGGTTCAGTGGAGGAGCACCGGAATAGAGACAAAGGTAGTGTCCAGACAATACATGGTACTGTATGCTCGTCAATGTCATCTTAATTTATTGAGGGATTTTAGACAAGGAAGTGACCTGATCAGATATGAATCTTAGATCCCTCTGGCAACAGTATGGAGGATGCATTAGAGGAGGAGAGATTGGAGGTTAAGAGAAGATAAAGGAGACTACTCTAGCCATCTTGTCTGGGAGTGAGTAAGCCAGAGGGAGCTTAATAAATTAAGAGAAAATAGCAGAACCAAGAGACTAGAGATCTTGATGCGGTCAAAAGGACAATATATTGAGAGTAGCACATGAGAAAATTAGGATGTTAGAAAATAGGGTCAGAGAGCTATTTTAATGAAAGATTTCAAAGGTAGAGAAGTCATAGATAATAACACAGTTCAGTGTGGAGCTATGGGTCTGAATTTCTGAAATGTACTCAGTGAAAGAAATATTAATGACATTACAATAAGCCAGTGCTAAAACATTCAGTAGTTGTTGTGTGAAAAGAGCCTATCAGATTGTTTTTGCTTAAATAGATCTGTTAAATGCTACTTAAATGACACATCTAAAGTACAAGAATATAGAAAGATTGAAAATAAGAGGGTAGAAAAAGATAAGATGTGAAGACTAACCAAAAGAAAGCTGAGGTAACTATACTATTAAAAAGTAGATAAATTAGACTTTAAGAGAAAAAAAGCATTATTTGGATGAAGAGAGACATTGTTTGATCATAAAATCTTTAATTAACCCGCAGAATAGAATTTTAAAAAATTCACGCACCTATTAACATAGCTTCAAAATATATAAAGCAAATCTCACCCCTTACACAAAAACTAACTCAAAATAGATCACAGATTTAAATGTAAACACAAAACTCTAAAACTTTTAGAAATAATTGTAGGAGAAATTCTTCTAGATTTAGGACTAGGCAAAGAATTCTTAGATTTGACACCTAAAGAATGATCCATAAAAAAAATTGGTAAAATTAAAAACTTAAATCGATAAATCTTAAAACTTTTAGTCTGTAAAAGACCATCTGAAGAGGATGAAAAGACAAGCTACTGACTGGGAGAAAATATTTACAAACCACATAAACAAAAAAAAGACTTATATTTAGAATATATAAATAAATTCCAAAATGCAGTGGTAAATTTTTTAAAAATCCAGTTAGAAAATGGACAAAAGAGATTAACAGAGATTTCTAAAGAGGATATACACTGAAGAGGTTATACAGATAGCAAATAAACACGCGAAAAGAGGTTCAACATCCTTAACCATCAGGGAGATGCAAATTTAAACCAAATGACGTATAACTACATACTTATCAGAATAGCTATAATAAAAAACAGAGAAGAAAAGAAGTAGACATATTTGAGATATAATTTATAAGTTGATTCGAGTGTATATATGCATAGAAAGATGTGTCAAGTGATCACTGAATGTAAAAACTAGTTATTTCTGGGTATGGGGAATTTGGTTGAGTTATGGCTATTTTCTTTGTATTTATTTGTATTGCTTGAACTTTTGTAATGTATTGTTAAAAAGATCATAAAGTCATTAATTTGAACATAAACATAAAGTACAAAATAAAAAATATATAAAGCAAAATATTGATAAAATATGAGCAGTAACTGGTCAATTACAGTAGGTAATTTTAACACACCTCTCTAAATTATTAATAGTTTAAGAAACAAAAATTAGTAAAGATTTAGAGGATATACCTACAGACTAGAAGCAGATTAAGGGGAGAGAATGAAATATTTTGTGTTATTTTTGAACTTCCTCTTCTGCATAGGAAGTGGGAAAGCAGGAAAGAGCTTTGTTCTCACCTTAATAACCAGAAAAATCTGGATAAACTACAAAAATCACTATTTTTCTTTAACTCATCAGAGAGCTCAAGTCCCAGGACAACCAAGTAGCCTGAAATCTATGGAAAGACGGGCCTCGTGAAGGAGAGATGGGACACAAACCCTGAGTCACCTATGGGAGGTCATGCAGGAAGAGATGCCCAGTGCCATACAAGTGGTAAAGAAACATTCAGCAAAAATTCCTAACAAATTTCTCAAGTCCGAATGTGGTCTAGCATGAGAATACAGGTTTGCACCCACTCACAGGATCTGCTGCAGGAACCTCCAACATACACTCACAAGAAAGATTGAGGACTGGCAGGAGATGAGAGAGAGCCTTCCCCAGTGTTGAGGGACTGGAAGAGATGAATGGCCACCTCTGTGGGAAAGTGAAAATCCTCACCAAGACTCTTCTTATGGAGCAAAAATCTTAAGGTACTGAGTTGGGGGTAGCACTCCTTGTCACTACCAGGGCATAGGTGAAAACCATTGCAGCTAAGAGGTAGGTAAAGAAAAACCCCCTCCACCCCTGAGTGTTGGACCCAGGCCGTTAAAGATCTCCTACCACTACTGGAAGAGCAAGAAACTCTCCCACACACAAGAACTGCTAAAGATTCAGATATAATGTGGCTGCTACAGGGAGGATGGTCATAATTACAGAAAAGCCTGATTCTCAAGATATAGGACCTGCCGAAGACCCAGGCTGGACTAGGAAAGCAAAGATCCTCCCTCCCCTCCTGTTAGACTAGCAAGCACCAAGTCACAATAGCAGTCACCACTGTGAGAAGAAATAGCAGTATGGAGAGAGACTTTGTTTGAGGCGTAGACACATAAGGAAAGACAAAAGCTAAGGTTTAAGAAGAAATATTAGAAAAATTTTCCAGCAACCCAGCCAACACCCAAAGTACAAGGTAGCACTAAAGGAATTTGAAACCAATGGTGCACTGAAGGTAACCATAGCAAGAACAAAAACCAAACCCAGCTCAACTCTTGAATAGGTTTTCTCAATATCCTGTCCTAAGAGGCTATATATTTCATATATACAATGGAATATTTCTCAGCCATAAAAAAGAATGAAATCTTGCCATTTGCGACAACATGGATGGACCTAGAGGGTATGATGCTAAGTAAAATAAGTCAGACAAAGACAAATACCATGTGATTTCACGTATATGTGCAATCTAAAAAACAAAACAAATGAACAAACAAAAAATAAACAGACTCATAGATACAGGAAACAAACTGGTGGTTACCGGGGGTGAAGGGTTGGGGGGTGAGTGAAATAGGTGAAGGAGATTAAGAAGTACAAACTTCCAGTTATAAATAAGTCACGGGGATGTAATGTACAGCATAGGGAATATAGTCAATAATATTGTAGTAAATTTGTACAGTGACACATGGTAACTAGACTTATCATGGTGATCATTTCATAATGTATATGAGTATCAAATCACTATAATGTACACCTGAAACTAATAGGCTATTGTATGTCAATGATATTTCAATAAACAAATAACTATGATTAATATGTTAAAGGCTCTAGTGGAAAAGATTGGCAACATGCATGAACAGATGGGGAATTTCAGCAGAGCGATGGAAGCTGTAAGAAAGAGTCTAAGGAAAATGCTAGAAATAAAAGATATGGTAACAGAGATGAAGAATGACTTTGATGGGCTTATCAGTAGACTTAACACAGCCAAGGAAAGAATTTGTGAACTTGAAGAAAGATCAATAGAAATTACCCAAAAATGAAACACAAACTAAAAAAAAGACTAAAAATAATTTTAAAAGAACAGAACAGAGCATTGAAGCACAATAGGCCAATATCAAACAATCCAAATTGCATATAATTGGAATACCAGAAGGATTAGAAAGATAGATAGGGACAGAAGAACTATTTGAAGAGATAAAGCCAAGCATTTTCTAAAAATAAGGTAAGACATCGAACTACAGAACAAAGAAGCTCAGAGAACCCTGTAATAGTATGGGTCTAATTAGGAGATGGAAGCCACACAGTAGGTTAAACAGGGGAAGTTTAATATAAAGAATTATTAATTATAGTAAAAGAGTAACTATAAGATATAATGAAACTCTATATGGTACCCTAGGGCTGAGAAAGAATACCCAAAGAAGTACAAATGTGGAAGGGGTTTAGATCTCATTGGAGAAGGTGTGGTCCAGACCCTGGGTAGCAGAGAAGTTCATTGCCTTGGCTAGGACAGGGCTGGTCTGGAGTACGAGGAAAACAATAGGTAACCTTCCAGAGTGCAGGCTGGGGAACAGGCATAGAGTGGGAGGCTGGGTTCCAGCAGGGGCAAAAGGCCCTCAGAGCTCATGGGGCATGCCCGGGGTATGGGAGAACTTGCAAAAGGATGACCGTCTGGTGTGTGACCCTCCAAGACACATGCAGCTATTTGCAAACTGTGCGGGGGCTTACCAAGGGAGTCCAGGCAGGCAGCTGCATGCAGGCACATGGGGATTTAGCTTCCACATTGAGAGGGATGCAGAAAGGTTATTGCCAAGCCAAGGCTGCAGGGTCACAGAGGGACCTCACTCTGAGCTGAGGCTAGGGCAGTTTCTACCAGATGGCCTCACAGCAACATACTGCCCCCTCCTGGCCCACACCAGAAACTGCAGGGAGCCTCTTCCTCCTCCATTATCTCTTCAGCACGGTCTACCCAGAAAGCTTAACATTGTGCTTTAATCAATTTAAAGGAGAAATGCTCAAAGGAATTCTTTCTCACACAGCACACATTGGAGGGTGCACTCAGAGCTGAGAGGCAATAAATGGGCAACTGACACAAACCCCAGTAGGAAAAACACCAAATCTCACACACACACGCACACACACCCCCCCCCCCCAGGTATATCATTCAAAAGGTAAGAATCACAAAAGGCTTTTTGTCAGAAACTACAGATCAAAAAACAATGAAGTAATATCTTTAAAATGTTCACAGAAAAAAACCCTGTAAATCCAGAATTCTAAACCCAATGAAAAAATTTTTTGAAATTAAAGACAAAATAGTGACTCTTCCAGGTAAAAATGACTTTGAGAATTCATTACCAGCAGCCCTATACTATAAGAAATGGCAAAGGGCATTCTTAAAGTGGAACAAATAAGATAGTGAGAGAAATTTGGATCTACATAAAGAAATGAAGATTTCCAGGAATAGTTGACGTGCACGTGAATATAAATTTAATTTTTAAATCACTCTAAAAAATAATTGACCTTTTAAAAGCAAAAATAATTGTAAGATACTGTGTTTTTAGCACATGTAAAGCTAAATGTATGAGAACAATAGAATAAAAGATGGGAGGGAAGAATTGGGAGAATACTGTTTTCAGGTTGTTATGCTGTGTGTAATGTAGCATTGTATTATTTGAAAGTAAATACATCATAATCAAGCTGCTGAAAATCCAAGGTAAAGAGAAATCATGAAGGCAGACAGAGAAAAACAAAATAAGGCAGAGCTATTTAAAAGCAAGGGATTAGAAACATGAACTTCAAATATTGTTTTATCTGAGAGAGTTAGCAAGAGGATGGGACCGGGAAGGCCCCATAGATGAAGTCAAGAGTATTGGTTGCATTCTGATTCTTAAGATGTATAATGGGCTCACAGGTGTTTGTTATATTATGCTTCATAGCTTCTCAAGTAATATACATACATTCTTTTGTATGTATTAAATATTATACAAAAGAATAATATATTGAAAATTTTAAGATTATTTAATTTCATACCTCCCACCAAGAAAATGTATTCTGTGGCTGGAGGTGGGGGGTGAGTTCTACCAATTCCTACAAAAAAACTCTGAAATCCTAGTCTTAGGCTGTGTGCTTCCGGTTACAGACTTGTCAAAGTCAGTGCTAACATTGGTGACTTTTAAAAATCAAATGGCCACTGGGGGAGCGGGCAGTGTCTCTTATGACCTCTAAAAAAATGTGTGCATCTCTGTCTAGCTCTCTCCAGGAGGGATGTGAACGTCCTTATGTGCACTTTCTAATTTTTTACAGAATCTGAAAATTATATGAGAACATTATCCCTGAGCCAGGTCATTGCTCTAAATCTTCTTGGCACCCAGGAAAAACAATGAGCTAGCTCTTTATTTAAATTAGGTAATCACACTGTCTGCCTCTCAAAATCACAAGGAAGGGAGGGAAGTGTGAGCGGCAGGTGGGGTTGGTTTAATGAAGGATTTGGAATAATGGCGTGAGTCTGCTGTCTGGACCTTGCTTGGACACATCATTGAGGTTAATTAGATGAATGGCACATGTTTTCTTTCTCTTCTAATCACAAGAGCATGGGGGAGCCACCGTTTCCCAAATAAAATGCATTCTTCCTTCAAGCTAGCTCTAGTTGGATGCCATTGATTATCTTTGTGTTTTTATAAGGCCTGAGAGAACCAAAGAGCCGAATAAAACCAAGTATCAACAGAACACAGAAGTAATTGTTCTGAGGTTGGCTGTGGGCTTTCTCTGTCAGAGAGAACAGATGCCGTAGAGAGCATCTTCTCTGCATCGTGTGGTGTGAAGTCCACTGGTTACCCTCTGAGAACAGCAGCCAGGCCTGGGCCAAAAATCAAGAAAGTGCTCTCAACATTTACCTAGTTCTTAGGCCTGGAAGTTAAGTGGAAAAAGTTGTTTGGTGTGCTGGCGAAAACAAAAGAAAACAAACAAAATATATATAAAAATCATAAATAAAAATGTATGTATATAAAAATGGTGGTCTGGGGGCCAGCCCGGTGGCATAGTGGTTAGGTTTATATGCTCCACTTCGGCAGCCCAGTGTTCGCAAGTTCGGATCCCGGGTGCGGACCTACGCACTGCTCGTCAGGCCATACTGTGACGGCATCCCACATACAAAATAGAGGAAGGTGGGCACAGTTGTTAGTTCAGGGCTACTCTTCCTCACCAAAAAAAAAAAAAAAATTGAAAACAAAATACTGGTCTGGTGGTTGAGATGCGCAATTTACAGATGAGGAAGCTAGATGAGGAAGCTATCCCTCAAAGATGTTAAGTAACTTGTCCAAAGGCAAACAGTAAGGAAGTGATGGAGACAAGATTCAGAACCAAGTGTGTTTGTCCCCGAAGTCCATGCTTTCATTTGCAGGTCAGTACAGGTGTGCCTAATGAGTCGGGTGGGAGTTTAGACCGGTGTTTACAAACTGTCGGTCATCCTTGGATCCCATTCTACAGGAAATACATGGTGGTGTCATTTTCTTTGGATAAATAAATTTGGGACACTTTAAACAGCTTGTTCTATTGCAAGACTAAACAGAACCTTTAATATGCTTACAAACATGGTAACTTTCCAAGGTGGAGGAGAGCGTGTATTTACCTGGCAAACTTTTTTGACCACAGAACAGTATTTTTGTCCTCATGGCTATCTGCTTGATGCCTCTCAGAACTGGGTTCAGGGACACAGTTGAGAAATACTGACATAGATAATAAATACCACTTCACTCACCTCAGGGATCCCTTTTAGTTTGAGTTCAGCTCAAACTAGGTCTTCTTGCCTCACTTGTAAGTTTATACTGTGTTCTCATGATCTCTGTGGTTTTTCTGCATGAGTGTCTCAATGCCCTCTCTGTCTCAAATGCCCTCTCTTTACCCCATTTCATGGAATCTTATTGGAAAACCACTCTGCCTCGGTCCCTTTTCTACCAACTCTCCCTCAGGTCAACTTGGGCACTGGCTCTCCTGCCCTCCCAGTATTTCTTATCACTTAGAATTGTAATAGGCCCTTTACTTTCTGCCAACTCACTGGATGGCAACTGCATTGAGATCAGGGGTGATGTCTTTTTATATATAGACTTCTACCACCTAACAGAATGACTGGCACGTAGTAGGCACTCAACCCATGCTTGATGAATGAATGAAATAATGAATGAATTGATGAATGAGGCAACCAGCCTCACTGGTTTGGGAATGTGTGGGTTAAATGAGTTTAAATAGCTGTATTGGAGCCTTACCTTCAAGGCTTTGAAGTTTTTACCTTATCATGTAGATGGTGTGAAGCCTTTAAAAGATTCTGAGTGGGAAATTTGAGTAAAGTATTTTAAAATGGCATTTAAAGAAGATGAATTGAGGAGGCCAATCTGAAGACAAGAGGTCTGTTAAGAAGTGTTACAGCATCCAGGCATTAGATGGTGATGGCAGAGACAGCACTCATTGCTTATTTATAGGATTGGCTTTAGATGAATGATGAGGTAAGAGCTGGAAATGTATTTCATTTAAAAAGCAAATATCATTATGGAGCAGTGTAAAAGACACAAAGATGAAAATCCATATTCCTTGTTCTCCAAAGTCTCTTAGATTGATCAAGATTGATCCAAGATGCACACAAAAAATAAACTATGGCAAACCATATGTTTATATAAATATAAACTTGCCATGGGATGCAAATTTTTTCATGTGTAATAATAGAACCTGTACATATATGGGTTATTACAATGGGAAAGACATTTGTCCTTGCACAGTTTAAATTGTTATTAAATTTTGAACATGTGAATTGTCCAAAGGAAATCTTTAATTTTTCAGTAATTGTTACTCTTTTTGTGCACATGTTGACTTCTTAATGGTAAATTTGTTTAAGATAGTGTTCTCTGCTGAGAATATTTTCAGGGAATAAAACAATCTTTTCATGGTCAAAAAAAATTTGTCCCACTATATATGGGACAAGGAAAAAGTGGGATAACTAGAGAAACCATGGAAATTCTAAATGAGGAGGTCTGGGTATATCTCGCAAAGGAAGGAGGATGGCCTTAGGAGATGGGTGGAATTCCAAGGGACTGAGGGCTGGATTGAGCATCACATGGACCCCAAGAATGAGCCCTTCATGGTGACTCTCAGCCAATGTCCTTGGTCTAGGCTGGTTCAGGCTTCTTTCTGGGACATGCATTTTCTGCCTGGGAAGGTGAGGAGGGTCTTTGTCCCCCATACCTTCTTCAAGAATTTCAGGCCTAGGGCCAACTATTGCTCCAGATTTTCCCATTCGAGAGCTTGTATGCAAAAACAAACAAAGGAGCAAAAATCTTGACACGCCTCAGTTCTCCTGGTAAGGAAATCAGCCTACATACACCACCTCCTTTAATCTTCGGAAATTGTAAACCCTACAAGGGCCAAGTTATTGTTCCCATTTTACAGATGAAGAAACTTGAGGCTCAGAGATGTTAACATATTTGCTTAATTTTGGTCTTGGATCAGCTCCATTTTGAGAAGTCCTGATTCATACAGATATATCATTTCAAACAGAATAGTTTCCTCAGTATCCCATCTCACAACCTTTGAGCGTCTTCAGCTGGAAAAAGATGGCAAAAAATACTTTTTTCTCAGGTCCTCATGAAAATAATTCACCTGGGCAGCATATATGGGTGCCTCTGGTGTTTTAATATTGGTGAGGATGGTGGTAAGAACATATGTTTGTATACATACTTTGCAAAGCACTTGTCTATGCTTTATTCAATTTGATCTTTACACTATCCCTATCTTCTAGATAAGTCAGGGATTATTACCCACATTTTATAGGTGAGGAATCTGGAGCAAAATGAGGAACCAGAGAGAATCATTTTGCAACATGTGCCATCAACCCCAAATGCATTTGCTCCTAAGTCTGGATTTTCAGATCCTTAAAGTTCCCCAGCTCTCCATCCCAGTCCCGACTGTACCACTGGGTCATGAGACAATTCCAGTAAAACCTCTGGAAAGATGCAGCACTCTGCTTCTGCTGCTCTGGGCCCAAGGTTTTCAAATCTCAGGGAAGGACCTTCTGAGAAAGCTCAGTTCTCTCTCTTAGGTGTGATGTCCATTATGTTTAGGGTGCATGTGTTGGTTTGTGCCACCTCTGCTGGGTATAAGGTGGGAAATGGAAACTTTTGTCCCTTCCTCCCTGGGTGAGGCCCTCACAGTCAGAGAAGGACCCAGCTGTCCTCGGACACCAAGTTTGTACCACTTCAGAGGCTGCCAGGGAAAGAACCTCAGTGGCTCCCCTGAGCCTTGCTTTCCTCCTCTGTCTGCTCTGTGTCTAGGCCCTCTCTTGATGTTTAAAAAATTCCCATTTGGGGCAAAAGACCTGAACAGACATTTCTCCAAAGAAGATATACAGATGGCCAACAGACACATGAAAAGATGTTCAAAATCACTAACTATCAGGGAAATGCAAATCAAAACTACAATGAGATATCACCTCACGCCCGTCAGAATGGCTATAATTAACAAGACAGGAAACAACATGTGTTGGAGAGGATGTGGAGAGAAGGGAACTCTCATACACTGCTGGTGGGAGTGCAAACTGGTGCAGCCACTATGGAAAACAGTATGGAGATTCCTCAAAAAATCAAGGATAGAACTACCATATGATCCAGCTATTCCACTGTTGGGGATTTATCCAAAGAACTTGAAAACACCAATTTGTAAAGGTACATGCACCCCTGTGTTCATTGCAGCGTTATTCACAATACCCAAGACTTGGAAGCAACCTAAGTGCCCAGCAAGGGACGAATGGATAAAGAAGCTGTGGTATATATACACAATGGCATAAGAAACGATGAAATGCAGCCATTTGTGACAACATGGATGGACATTGAGGGTATAATGCAAAGTGAAATAAGTCAGAGGGAGAAGGTCAAATACTGTATGATTTCCTTCATTAAGTAGTAGATAATAACAACAATAAACAAACACATAGGGACAGAGATTGGATTGGTGGTTACCAGAGGGGAAGGGGGGAGGGAGGAGGGTGAAAGGGATAATTCGGTACATGTGTGTGGTGATGGGTTGTAATGAGTATTTTGGTGGTGAACATGATGTAATCTATGCAGAAATAGAAGTACAATGATGTACACCTGAAATTTTTACAATGTCATAAACCAATGTTACTGCAATAAACAAAAAATTAAAAAAAAAAAAATTCCCATTTGCTTCAACCCTATTGTCTGCTTGGCTGCAGGTGATTACCATCTCTTCTGGAGAAGGAATCTACATTTTACCTCCCAGGTCATCTCTCCTCTCCTGAAAATGCTTACCTGACTACCAGATACATTTGTACCTCTAGTATGGATTCAAGATTCTCTTATACTGCTGTCCTAGGCAGCCTTAATGAGCACAACACTTTGCGCTCCTGAAACCTACTTCCAATCTTGGCTCAGGTGTCACATCTCATTTTAAGAAAATAGGGGCCGGCCCAGTGGCGTAATGGTTAAGTTCACGTGCTCCGCTTTGGCGGCCCCAGGGTTCACAGGTTCAGATCCCGGGCGCAGACCTACACACCCCTCACCAAGCCATACTGTAGTGGCATGCCATATACAAAGTACAGAAAGATTGGCACAGATGTTAGCTCAGGGCCAGTCTTCCTCACCAAAATTAAAAAGAAAATTAGCCTTGTTTAGTGTTGATTTCCTGGGAAATTTATTATGGAGACAGTCTTGAGATCTGCTGGGCTGGGGGTGGCGGTGAAGGGGGACAGGGTGAGGAGGAAAAATGCTATTGCACTAGTACTTTAATTCATCCCCAGAATTGGTGGAACCTGGGTCATATCTTTTTAGCTACTAGACACATGTTGCTACAGGTGTGCAGTGACAATGGTGCCCCCTATTTCCGGGGGTTGGGAGGAGGGGTCTGGAAAGGGCTATGTCCCTGGGAATCCCAAGCATGGTCTCCTAAAGTTACTACTTGGCCTCCGGGCCCTGCTCCACCTCTTGGTCAGGTTGGTGTTTCTTACCAGTACTTTTTTGTAGCTACTTGACATCCACCAGGCTGTGTCCCTATTTCTAGACATTTGGTTTCGGAGCTTTATGTGGTTATTTTGAGAGGAAGAAGTGAAAGGGAGATAGGGACTGTCAAAAACGTAATTGGTTCCCCTCTCTTCAAAAGGAAGTGCCATCGACATGGCCTCATCTATTTCCTTGTTTCTAAGGAAGTAAGTACAAGTGCTGCTTAGAGTTAATCTTTGCTCCGTCTCTCATTGTGCTTCTCATTGTGAGAAGTTCGAACCTGTAAGAGGGTGAGATTTAGGCCTATAATGGAGAATTAAGGTTATGAAGAGAAGAAAACTTAGGCCTTCTTGAAAGTTGTCCTACAGAGACCGAGGGCAGTGGAGACCCTAATCCCTTTATGATTTTACCGTAAACAACACACAGAAGTGATGGTGCACTGGTGCCCTGTCGCCACCACACTCTGTATGTAGAGTACATATTCTTCAGGAAGAGTTGGAGACATTTTATAAACTTTATTTTTGGAGAAACAGTGTGGCAAATTAAAGAATTCCAATTCTGCCCCTTGCTAGTTGTTATCTTGGGCCAGGCACTTCGCCTCAGCACTTCAGTTCGATCATCAGTAAACCAGCCAGAGTGATTCCTGCTTCGCCCCCTCACAGGCCTGCGATGAGCATCTAATGGACAGTGTGCATTGAAACCTTTTGAAACTCGGGTAGTAGAGAGGGATGGAAGCGACTGCCACCATCGTCCTTCTCTCTTGTAAGAAAGAGAAGCCAGCCCCTGAATTCTGTCATTAGTGCCTATGCAGTGGGCAGTGTTTATCTCCTCGGCTAAAACATTGTCCCCAGGGGTTACTGACCCTCCGATCTTTTGAATAATTCCCCACTGGAGGAGCTTTAGAAGCTGGAACGCAGAATCCTCGGAGTAGCTGTAGAGCTTTGCCTAGTAAGGTCCAGAGAGCTCCCCTAAAGCACAGTCAAGTGACTTAACGCTGGAATTCGGAGCTGATGGAACCAGCCTCCACGCCCGTCCTGGCAAGCCCTCCATTGCTCTTTCCTAGTAGAAAGCTGTCAGCAGCAAGCACACGGGGTGAGGTAGCCCTGGGGGATTGTGCACATCTGGTCTGAACTTCAGCCTTTAATGGGAAATACTCTTTAGTTCCTCATCTGCAAGTGTTTGTGCTGGATGCTGCTCCCAGCCGCCACTTTATAGGGGCTGGCTCTCCCCCAGCTCAGCACCCCAGGCCTTCACTCCAAGGACTTCTGGCTCCATCGCAACATTGGCTCAGCTGTCAAGCCAGTCTGAGCTGAAACTGCTGAGTCTGGAGGAATTGCATGTGCAGCTTGTTTTTACAAGGTGATGTCCTGGAACCAAATACTGAAAAACACAACTCAGAGCTGCCAGATCCATAGTTAAGGCCATAACGGAATCGTTGGACACTACCTTCCCAGATCCGGAGGATAATTCCCAACCCCAAACCCTCTGTGCCCTAAGTCAGACACCTTGCTTCTCAGGTTGCACGGACATTGCTTCAGTTCTGCCAAATTCTTGGGTTCTCCCTCTCCTGCCAAGGTCAGCAGGAACTCAGTTAATCTGCTGGGTGAGTCCTAGCTGAGAAATAGCCAAAACCGGGGAGAAGTAAATAATTTTAAAAATTCCCTGCCTTGCATTAAAGACGGAAACTTTTCAAGCCACATTTCCAACGTCAAACACAAACATGCACCTATTTTGCGTGGGCGGCTTCTCGGTTTTCAAGTTGCTTCAAGTATCAGAGTTGCAACTGTATTAAAAAGGCAAAGTGCTATTGAAACACTTGGGAACCTGGGTGCTAGAGTAACCATACCCTCAAGTTGCCCAGCGCTTTGGTTTGACAGGGCACAGCCTCTGTTATCCTCAGCTGAGATCTGTAAATTGGAGCATTTGCTGGGCGCATTCCATAAGGACTTGGTGCCCAGCAGAAAACCTCCGATTTCACATGAGGGGCCCTGCTTGTGAGGACCTTCTGGAATCTCTGGGCAACCAGATCTCTCTTCTGCTCAGCTACTCAAGCCTTTCTTTTCTCACCTCACCCAGAGCACTAACATGCACTGAAATCCACTTTAAAATGTGACTTAAAAAGTTGTATGTGTTCAGTCTTGGGGTGAAGAGGCCAGATCTTAGATGGAGCCCTTTCCATGCAGGTACTTTTGCAGAGAGGAAAAAAAAAGTCTGCAACCAGAGGTTGCCCTCTGACCACAATTTATGGAACCAAAGGCCCCAGGGTTCCCCTGACCGTGGTCCTCTCTGATTGGGTGAAGCCCCTTCGTGTGTGAGAAAGACAAAATGTCACCATTTCCCCTGGTAGAGCCTGGTCTTCATCCTAACTTCACGAGTGCAGGATATCCTAACAATCCTTTTTTCATAAATACAAGTGCGAGAGAGAGTCTACTTTGGCTAAAGGCAGGAAGAATAATGTGTACAGAGAGGCCCTTCTGATTTAGTGAGTCATTCATATCTCAGTACATCACCCTTTTATCCTAGGCAGAATTTTAATCAGAGGTGAAACTTATTCACAGGGAAAGTCATCTCATTTTTCATCCGTGTACCCACCTGCTGAGAAATACTTAGGATTTTCTCTCTGCCCAGCTCCTGGGGTTCTTCTAATCAGAGACAGAGAGCTGAGAGTTTTTGTAATCCTTACTTTTATTGATATTAATATATCACAATGTTCTGGAAATGTCAGGTTCTTCTGCCTCTTGGGTACTGAGCTGACATATAAATGAAGGACCCCAACTAATCTCAAAAAACTAAAGGATATAGCAGAGGATCAACAGGACCAAATGAGTACCAAGCATGATCCCTTGCATTGATTGCCTCTCCCTGCTGAAGTCCCAGAGTGGATGGCATGTCCTCAGATAGATGCCAGGATCTCTGTGCATTTGAAATGTAAAATATAAGCAATCATGATTTTCTAGGCGAATGTGATTCCAAGCAAACGTGTAGAGTTGGCAAGTTATTTATCAAAGTGTGGGGCCTGGTTTTGGTTTCAATCAGGGACCGACAGGCAGGGTTTGTGCTTGTCCCAGCAATCCCAAAATGACAGGGTTGTGGTCCACGGGAGCCAGAAAGGACTTTGAAGATCAACTTGTCCCAGACCCTCATTTTACAGATGAGTTTTTGGGTTTGCTCAAGTTCACACAGCAAGATGAGTGACACAGCTGAGACTGGAACCCGATTTTCCTGGCTTCAAGCCTGGTCTTTTTCTCCATCTCCCCCTGCAAGTCCAGACCTGTCGGTATATCTCAAAGAACCCAGCAAATCACATCAACTGGGCATTTGGTTTTCAGCTTTTGTTTTCCATTTGTGGAAATTTTGGGTACAAGTAACAAAAATGGCCTCTTACTAAGCAGAAAAGGAATATATTTGGAGAGTATTGGGAGTCCTTAAAATTCATATGCAAGTTAAAGAAATAGGCTGAGAAAACAAGGGTAGAAAGCCAGGGTAGGAGGGGGACTGGAGGGCAGAAAATAATTAACAATATTAGCAGGAGGAGGCTGCTAGAATGAATGAGCCCTTTTTTCTGTTCCTTTGTAACTCCACTCAAGAGAGAGGTCCTTGGAGAGACCTTGGTCTCCAGGCCCAGCTAGTTCGTTGGTATTACAGGCTAAATAAACATTGTTTGGGATTGTCCAGCTCAAGCAAGGACAATGGATTGTGGACAATGGACAAGGGTTCAGTGGAATGGATACCCTAGAAAGAAGGTTGAGTTGGCCCAGCTTGGCTTATCTGCCCATTAGGTGTGGACGCTGAACAGCCAAAACCAACAAATGTCCTGCATGTAGACATTATTAGTGTTCACCAATATTTCCTGGTCTCCGCAAATTCCAGCACATAGGAGGAATACCTTTGCTATCCCCTGGAAGTTAGACATAGCCATGAGGCTTGATTTAGCTAATGAAACTTGAGCAGAGTGCCGTGGGTCTCTTCTGGAATGGAAGCATTTAAGAGCTCCTATGTGACTTTTCACATTTTCCCTCACCATGGCAGACCTTCAGGCCTCATGTTGATACAGCAGCATCATAAGCTAATGGAACCTCTCTCACCTGGGTCTCTGAGGGTGACTCACATCATCAACAGTCTTTGAGGTTGTTATAACAGCATAACCTAGACTCTCCTAACCAATGCAGCCACTTACACAATGCCCTTCAGAGTGTTTATATAAAGGGCACCCAGTGATGTCAAATGTCCCACCACATAACTTGGGGAGAAATCTGGCTTGCAAGTTGAAGCACCATTAAGTATGATGAAAAGATGGGGTAGCCTGTCATTTTATCCCAATCCAGTTCAGATGAGTGTCTGCTTGATTTCATGTCATCAATCTGAGATGTGCAAATTTAGAGAATTATTATTGGATAGAAAGCTAATGTGCCTAGGATGTCAGACACAAAATGCCTTCATTAGCAGCCAGCTTGGTTTTTTTAAACCAGTGAGTGTTTGTATAAAGGAGGAATCAGTGGTGGGTGTATATAAGAAACATATGCCTATCCCTACGTACATGATTTTATCTCGAGGAAGTTATGTCTGACAAGTAAAGGTAGTTTGATGCAATGGGAAACTCAAAATTAAATATCATATAGAAGTCATAAGATATTATATGCAGAAATGACATCTGAAGAAGCATAAAAGTACACAACTGGAAGTTGCTGGATCCCTTAAAGGATATATATATGAACTAATTGAATTAATTAATTATTAATTATTGAATTAATGAATTATGAAGTAATTGGTAAATCAGGGGGGTTCCCAATTGCTATATATACTTTATGTATATATATAAATATAGTTAAAACCCCCTGATTTCCTTTGAAGACTCAGTCAATTCCCCCTGGGGGGTAGACACTCATGACTTGGCATCCTCAGCTCAAGCAGTCTGGGTTGACCACTGTGGGGGCCCCTAGCTCGGTTTCCTTCCAGATGCAGAATGAGGAGGACATTTCTGTGCTTGCCTTTCTCTACTTCTTGAGGATGTGGTAAGATATCAAGTCAGGCACAGGAGAGAGGATTTTGCATAAAAAGCAGCCTAGTTATGCATCATTATATTTATTTTTCAGTTCACTTCACAGTGTCCTTTTAACCTGTCTGCTTTTCTCCTGAATCTGAGAACTTTGAAAACTAAACAAAGTAATTTTTGTCTTCCAATCCCGGCCAAACTTCCCAGGTCACCTTTAGGTTTGGTCTTTCTCCAGGATCCTCAGAAACCTTTCGACGTTAACTTTTTGATTTATGGTTCTGTCTCCGGTTGGCATTGAAAGTAGCTATTCTTGACCAAAGTCTCTGCTCTGTGCTTGCGTCTAAATTGGAAGAAAGATAATTGCAAAATAAAATAACATGATTAAAAAAATTAAATGATATAAGTATAGGAGAAAAGTCCGGATTTGCAACACCTGAAGCTCAAATCTGTGGGAGACTGGGGCCCCAAATCAGAGAACTTGGGTGGAGGTTAGGGGTAAAGGGCGTCAGTAAGTGAGACAGAGAAAACAGGATTTGATGTAAACTAACTGCAGATGTGAAGCGAGAAGCCAAGAAAAAGCATGTGTCTGAAGGGTCACTGAACCAAGTAAAAATGATTAGGACAATAATTCGAAGCATAGACCTAAAACCCACAATAATCTGCTATAGGAAACATTGCTGATTCAAAAGAGCAATTTTTACATTGTCTGCACGCACACACACGTTTTGTTAGTCTTTTCTCTCTGGGGACAGAAGTTCATCAGATCTAACACTTTTGAATACAAAATATGAGCATGACACGTCCTCTTATAGACTGCTAGAAGAACCAGCAATGTGTGCTCTACCCGTTACATATACGAGCTCTAAAACAGGAATTCGTTTGCACCTCCTAGGGATATTTACATCTGAGAATTCACAGATAGAGTGCTAAGCCTTGTGCCTGGCGCATAATAGGTACTTCATACAGGTGAGCTGGTACTGTTATTTTGAAGCCATTTAATTCTCAGCACGACCTGGCAAAGTAAGTATAATCATTCTTTAGACATGAGGAAACTGAGGCCCAGAAGTTAGTAATTGGCCCCAAAATCACACAGTGGAAGAACTGAAATTGGAGTCCCAGTCTTTTTCTGACTCCAAACCAGGTTCTCACCTACCACATTATTCTGCTGATGTTGAAGCCCTGCGTGGTGTTCATCATAGTTTATAGATGGAGAATCACTGACCTTTGCAATCGAGAAAAAGAATGCTGCCGTTCAAATTCCCCCCAATTTGTCATTTTGGTTTGCCACATAAGAATGGGTAGCAATGGCTTCACAGGGAGAGAAGTGCAGCATTCCGAAGACCCTTGCAATGAAACACATCGTCTTCATTAAGTTTTTTTTTTTAAACCTCACTTCTGTTTAAAAATAAATTGATTTAACAATTTGCACAGTGCCTCTCTGGACCATACTTTATGAAGCGGAACAATCGCTTTAATGTTCAATTATCCTAAGCAGAAAAGGACAGAGGAAACACGCACGCAAACCACGCCCATAGCTCGTCCCCCACCTCGCACCCTCCAGTCAGCCGGGCCTGGTCCAGGGAAGAAGCACGCCGCAAACAGGCGAGGCGGCACCAGGCTGGCCCTCCTCCTCCATCACCCTAACCGGGCTGGACCCCTCCCCATGCGGACGCGCGAAGGCAAGACGCAGAGCAGAGCTGTGGGCTTGAAAAGCACATGCAGCCATTTCTTTCTGCAAACAGAGGCACCGCGCACCTGTTTACCACCTGAGCAACCCAGCCCTCACCTGGGCTGCTGTCAGTCTCACGTCCTTGTTTTCTGCTTTACTCTGCAAATTAGGGCCCAAACCCTACCTCTGTCTCCATGCCGTGTTTATTTCCTTTACCATGCTCGTGAAAACTTGCGTTATTTTGTGCATTCGCGCATTTGTTTGTTTTCTGTCCTGTTTCCCAGTCTCCCCCATGACGCCGTCAGCTCCTTGGTGCTGACCACGTCAGTCTTGTCACCATAGTATCCCAGCACTTACACGGTTCCTGGCCTAGAGCTCCTGTTCTGTATTATTTGTTGAGTCAATTCATGAGCTCTGCAAGCGGGCCTTACCTGCCATCATTATGTGCTGTCTTCCTGGCTCCAGACCAAGATCTTTTTTTTTTATTGTGGTAAATACACTTAATGTGAGATCTACCTTCATAACAAATTTACACACACAGTATTGTTGACTCTGGGTACAATGTTGTGCGGTGGATCTCTAGAGCTCATCCATCTTGAATAATCGAAACTTTATGCCCATTGATCTTAACCTAACCTTGGCCTGTGCCTGCTGGCCTGGGTGTTCGAACTCCAGGGACCTCCTGTATTCCTCCCTGAATTCTGAATCCCATAAACAGCCCCCCACACATTCCAAGTCTCTGGATCAGTGTCTGAGCCGCCCCCCTCACTGCCTGCTGGCTCCTGGCCCCAGAAATACATCGTCTACATCTGAACTGCACTTTCCAAAGCCTGGAAAATGGAAAGTTATGCTTACCTGCTGCCAAACTCCACAGCACGAAGTATTTACATCAATGATTAACGGAACATGCCAGACAGGTTGCACCAAGAACACTGCCCCCAGCAGCTGTTGAGAGTGTCCATTTCACAGCATTAAACACTAGATTTTTTTTTTTAAGGTTTGACAATTTGATAAATTTTTTTAAATTTCTCATTTAAATTTGCCATTTTTTTAAGATTAACCATAGCTGTTTGTATCTTCTTTACGGTGACTTTAACTGTTTTACTTATTGATCTATAAAAGCAACTGTTTTTTACTTATTGGTCTATAAAAACTCCAATACTCAGGATGTTAATCGTTTGTCTGCCACAATCGTGGAAAATATTTGGCAAGTTTCCCTTTGTGTTTTAGTTTTGTTTCTCGTGTTTTTGACGTGGTAAAGTTTAAAAAATTGAAAGCTGACACGTCTAGAAATTTTTATGTTGTCATTTACTCCATCGCTTTTATGATTAAAAAGTCTTTCCCCATCTAGTGATTAATTTAAAAATTACCTATCCTTCTAATTTTTATGGTCTACAGCTTGATTTAGTAACATTAAATTCTTCAATCTTTCTAGAATTTACCTTCATTTACATGATGAAGATTTCACTTGATTTTTTTCCCAGAGATTCAAATACGCTGACATACCTTATATATGTCCAGACATATTCTGTGCCTCCGATATACATGTTGATTATTTCGCCGTTACCACGTCACGTCAATTATTCTGAACTGTACCATATGCTTTCATGTCTGGAGATCCAGTCCTCCCACATTAATATTCCCTGTTTATTTTTCATATGAACTTTAGAATGTTTTTTTCCTAATGCCAAAATAAATATCATTGGGATGTTTATTAAATTAAGGACTGACACCCTTTAAGATATAGGCTCTTGCCATTCAGGAGTGTGGAATGGCTCTCTAAATATTTATTTTTCCTTTATAAATTTCAGTAGAGATTTTCACTCTTTTCCATAAAAGTTCCATACATTTTTTGTTAGCATTATTTCTTGACATTTTATAAAATGTGTGTGTGCAGGGGCTCTGGGAGGGAGAGTAAGAGAGGGAAGTTGTGGGTGTGTTGTGAGTGGAATTTTTTTCTCTGTGTTTTGTATTGGCTGTAGAGAAGCCACTGGGTTTTACTGAATTTCATTAATCCTATTGAATCAGTGTCCCTTAGATTTTATAGATATATGATTATATAGAGTTCAATGATTATAATTTGGTCTTTTAATTTCTGATAGTTATGCCCCTTATTTCTGAAATAAATTTCTAAGCAAATAGTTCCTTCCCCATCCTCAATGTGACAATATCATTTTGTCATCTTCTTGCTTCTATTTTTGCTGAGAAGACTACTCTCTGAATATTATTTCTTTGCGGGTAATCTGTCAGCTATCAGTCTATTGCTTCTTTGAGAATAATCTTGTTTTTTTCTGGCTGCTTTGTCTTTGCATTTTGCAATTTTACTATGACGTGTCTAGTTGTAGATTTCTTTTTATGTATCTTCCTTGGACTCTGCTGGGCTTCGTTAAACCATGGATTGCATGTCTCAGCCTTCACATCTGCACATCTCACCTCTGCCCCGTTCTCCCTCTCCTCTCCTTCTTGAACTCAGGAATTAACCTTATGTCAGCTCTTCTCACTGTATTCTTTATGTCTCTTATGCTCTCCTAATTCTACCTGTTTCATTCTAGAGTATTTCTTCTGATCTGTGTTTCAGTTTACAAATCCTTTCATCAGCTGTGTCTAATCTGTTGTTAAACCCATTCATTGAGTTTTTAATTTTTGGTTATTTTGTTTTCCACTTTTATTCTTTCTTTCTTTCTTTTTTTGTTTTTTGTTTTTTGTTTAATTTGCTATGTCTGTGTTATTTTTGATAGTTTCCAATTCATTACCAAAATTGTCAAGCTTGGTTTATTTCACCGTGAACGTTGTAAGCCTCATGGTTTTATAGGCTGTAATCTCACTATGGAAGACCCTCCAGGTCTTTTCTGTTCTCTGTTGCTTCTACTGGTTCTGGCTTGTGGTGTGTCGTCTCTTCATGTGCTGCACTGTTTTTGATTGTTTGCTGAACACTGGATTTGAACACTACATGTAGAAATATTTTGAGGCCTGGAATGATATTATCTTCCTCCAGCCCCTCTCCTTCTTTCCTAGAGCAAGGCCTTCTTGCATCCTGTTGATATTGAGTAAATGCTCAATTTACTTCCTTCTGTTTCCTTTAGGAAATAAATTTCAAATATATATACTTACTCTGAGTACTCACAGTTATGTTCCATTTACCTTGTGTTAGAGTCATTTTCTATAGGTTTCTATGGGATTTTTGTTTTCTATTTTTTCGTCCTCAAACAGGAGTAAATGTATACAGAACTAGTGTTTATCGACAGACAGCCCATGTGGCAAATCCTTGGTTCTGCTCACTGGCCCTTTGGGTGCTGGTAGAATCACCCAATATATCCATGTCTAGAGAATGCATTTAATTCCAGAGCTGCTTGCAGATTTCCAGGATTTTGTTTTTGTTTTGTTTTGTTTTAGCATATGTTCATCCAATAAGGTTCTGCTAGACTGAGATGGGGTCTTCTTGTGGCCTTATTTCCTGGTTCCCTGAAACATGGAAAAGGTAGAGTACGGGAAAAGCCTCTGCCCCAGCACATTCTGTTCTCCTCTTGGGCACACCTGCTCTGCGTGAGAACACTCCTCCCAGGATGCTCACCAGTCCTCCTCCACTTGGGAGCAGACTGTTGTCTGGGAATTATAGGCTCTGCATGGACAGGGGAAGGGGCAAAGGTGGGGTGAAGTTGGGGAGGAGCTAACGACCCCCACCCTCTCCCCCCACACCCCCATCTCCTGCCTCAAAACAAAGGTGTCTACCCAGCTTTTCTGTGGTTCAGTCTGTGACTCTCAGGGCCTGAGGGACGTGCTGAGGGTTTTCCAAAGCCTTTTCCTCCTTCCTTTCGTATTCCAGAGGAGGAAGCTTAATGCACCGACACAAGGCCTCCTGTTATGTTTGTTAATCCAGCACCACAGGCCTTCAGTTGTGAATTCCTTCAAGATTCTGGTCTAATTTCAGTGTTTATTGTTTTTTTTGTTCTTTCACAAGTATTTGAGTGAAAATTTGGAAACTGTTGCATCAGGACTTGTAAGCTGACTCTATTTTAACCTGCTCAGCTATTTTTTGGAAACCTAATCTTTTATTAAACATTAGGAAGTGCTGAGCTTGTGAGACAGAAACAAATTCTCTAGGGACATGCCGAATTAATTAAGAGAGCTGATAGTTTGTGACAAATGAGCCCTCAACTGTCGAGTTTATATAGTCACAGATTTTCAAGTGTTCATGTTGTCTGTGAGGCTCAGTGTCCTGCAAAGAAATGTGACATTACCAATCAAGTCACATCCTTTCTCACATCTGGGTGAAGATTCCAAATGAATGGACTCTTTAAAAAAATGTTAAACATGTATTATTGAAATTGAAAGATATTGTGTATGTCATTTTCATATTAATTGGTACCCTTTGTAGAATGCAATTGACTTCTGAGACACAGCAGGCATTATATAGGCATCCTACTCCTATTTTAGATACCTTGCTGAGATCATTATTTTTAGGAAATACACATATTAAGATATTTTTGTGGCCAGTGTGGTTCCAAGCATATTAACAATTGAAATTTGTAGCATCACTCCAACTAGTTTAGAATCTAAGTTAACGATGTTGTGGAAATATTTATGCATTGCTTTGTACTCAGCTGGAGTCAAGCATGAACTCTAATGATTGGCTGGCTGGACCGAACCTGGCCTCAGTGGGTGCATTTATGGAATATCTAATTCTTCTTCTCATTTTGTTCCCTTCATATTATTTTGTTATTGTACCACAACTGTTAGAGACAGTTCTGGTGGCCACATGGCATGAGTGTAATATTTACATCAGAATTCGGTCCCCATGAGAGAAAATCAGATTTTCACCAGGGAGTGGGGAAAATTGACCCAGCCAAAGATGATGCACATGAAGCATTCCCACCAAAACCAGAAACAAAACAAGTTGTTAGTCGAATGAATGTAAAATCAGGAGCATCATAATTACTTGGCATTCTTCTAAAAGTTCTAGGCAATTCAATGAAATAAAAACAAGAGGAACAAGTAAAATTAGATAAAATTATCAAAAGAATCACTAGAATTAAAATTAGAATTCAGCAAGGTAGCCAAATACAATGTAAGTATTACAAAGTCACTTTTTCTTATATAGCAAAAACCAGTCAGAATATGGAAAAAGATTTCATTCTTAATAACAACAAAAATATGAAGCACACAGGAAAACCCTTAATAAGAAATATGCAGAATTGATATAGATTAAACTAAACTACTAAGAACTAAAATAAGCATTGATTAACTGAAGATGCATATCATGCTCTCAGGAAGCAAAATAAATAAAGATATGGAGTTTTTTTTTTCAAGTTAATGCATAGGTTAATGCAATCTGAATCAAAATTCCAATGGAATTTTTAATGACATAACAGATGTATTCTAATTCCATCCGGAAGAGTAAAAACTTGAGAATATGAAGAAGAAAAAACTTTTAGTTGAGTGATCTTGGAAAGGATTATAAGACTTATTCAACAGGATATTAAAACATATTTTAAAGCTATAGTATTTAAATTAGTGAAATCAGCAAAACAATATGTTAGTCTAGAAATAAACCCCTGTGTAAATAAGAACGTAGGCTATGATTAAGGAGACGCTATGTGTCAGTAAGGGACATTCCACAAGTAGAACTTAGGATTCTGGTTAGGATATCAAGTACCAGGAGCTGCTTTCAGTAGCTTTGGGATTTCAATCCTGGAGAACTTGACGGAATATGAGGCCAATTATTCCAAGCTTTATCAATCTTGGGAGAGTTTATCAACTTCATACTGTCTATCTGGGCAGCACCATGGGAGGCAACCAAAACCTGATTTGTATGGGAAACATTCACAGATCCCTCAAAGATGACCTTTGGCCCAATATTATTTTTCAGCCTCTCCTCTAGTCTGCCCTTCCATTTCCACAAAGGCTCAAATCCCAAAATGAGAAGAATGAAAGAGGCTCAGAGGGAACCCTAAGGATTCATCTCATAGAATTTTCTTTTTGACATTCCAAGCATAGTCTCAGACTTTCCAGAAACATCTTATTTTAACTAGATTGTGCTATCAGGTTAAAATGAGGTTTCTCAACCTCCACATTGTGGATATTTTGGGCCAGATAATTCTTTGTAGTGGGGGCTGTCCTGTGCAGGGCAGGACATTTAGCTCTCAAGCCACTCACCTGTTCTGCCATCAGAGGTGCTCTCCCTCGGACGCAACACATTTTGCACACACGTTACCGGTAGCATCATTCACTCTATCACTCAAGGTAAGCCTTGTCATCCTGTGCTCCACCTTTTCCCTCACCCTCCATCCCCAGCCTGTCACTAAGCTCTGATGATTCTAAGTTCCCAAGCATGTCTTATCTGCATTTCCCTTCTGTAACTGCACTGCTGCTGTCTTAGTTCACACATTTATTACTTCTTGCTTTGACTCTTGTAGAGACCCCTATCTGGTCTCCCTCCCTCTAGATTTGCTGCCAGGGCTCTCTTCTTTAACTGCAGACATAATCGTGGCCTTGCATTATCACATCAGTGTGTGCCCAGTGCACGTCACATAACAGATCAATTCCAAACCCTTGAGTAGAGGTTCAAGGTCCTGCAAGAGCAGAATCTTATCTGTTTCACCAATCTCACATAGCTCTCTTTCTACACACCCACCCCACCTCACAAAATCCCTGACGCTCCCCATGCACGCCATCCTTTTACACCTTCACATATTTGAAATGCTGTTTGGAATTTCCTCTGTTAAGAATTTCTCCATAGCAGAATCTCACTCATCTTCTAAAATGCAACTCAAAGTCACCCCAGATTGAGGTAGCCGCTCTCTCCCTAAGTTCCCACAACACCTTGTACTTAGTCCTATTTTGGCATGTCCACGTTTCTGTGGTTTGTCACACGTCCCTGTGCCCCAGCAGATTGTGAATTCTGCAAAAACAAGTGCCCCTTCTGAGTCCTCCAGGATCCTCAGTGCCTAAGACCACACCCACGAGGTAGAAGGCATGCAATAACTGTCTGTTGATTAATTGCACGAATGAATGAATGAACAAATGTACCTTTATCTTAATTCCTTTCAACCTGGGACATGACTTGCTCAGGGGAAGCAGGAGTGGTTGAAATGTTGGACACTGAAAGGAAAGAGCTGGCTCTGTCAAATCCCTTCTGGGGCACTTCAGGCCAGCGTACTCTACTTTGGCTGCTATGACTTTGAGTTGTCATATGGACCCAGCTGGATTTAATAATGAAATTTTCAAAGGGGACGTTTGCCTCAGGGGGTGAGGGCTTTGTAGGTCACAGTGAGATGATGAATCACTCCCTTCAAGCAGAGAAAACTTGTTACTTTCTTTTAGGTTTGTGCTAAAATTGTGTTGGGTTGTTCGTTAGGCCTTGGAACCCACCCTGATTTCTGAGCTAGCTGTTTCTCTGGACCCTCAGACTGACTTCTTTGTACAATTCTCATTTTAAAATCGTAGATATATTTGCCGGAATGAATCAAATCAACTCATTCTACTGGCAGCTGGGATGGTTCCAAGCCTGTTACTATGGAAATGAATGTGTTACTTCTGTGGTTCCTTCCTGATTTTCAGGCTGTACAGCAACATTTGCAATGCTCCTGTGAACTTCTCCCCGAAGAGAGGAAAGGATGAGAATAGAATCATAGGGATAGAGAGCCAGGGGTTTGTAATAGTCAAAAACATTTGGCAAATCTCTTTGCTCCAGGTCAGTGCATCTCATTCTTGTTTATTTGTTTTGTTTATAGTTTATGTGCTAAGCTCGACACTTCCCTGAGCTTGCTCACTCTGCTCTGAGATAACTCACTTTCTAAGAGGAAGAAAATATTATTTTTTAAAATTGACTGTCCCCAACATATACTGCCACCACCAAGGGACCGACCTGGCCCAAGTTAGCAGTATGGTGACTTCATGGCCCCAGTGCCCACTTTCCCCAACCCAGGTTCTGTGGCCTTTGTCCACTTTTCCATTCCACTGATTTTTGTGGCATTCTGTGGAATGATAGGGTAATGCTTCAGCCCTGTCCAATGCCCTGATGGAGGGAAGGGAAGCAGGGAGCTCATACCTCCTGACGTGTGGAAGCTCCTTAGGTTACATCACCTCTTGCTCATCATCTTCCTAAGAAGAAATAGGAGGTGGGGCCGGCCCAGTGGCATAGCAGTTAAGTTGGCGCACTCCACTTCGGTGGCCCGGGGTTCGCAGGTTCAGATCCCGGGCGCGCACCAACGCACCACCTGTCAAGCTGTGCTGTGGCAGCGTCCCATATAAAGTAGAGGAAGATGGGCACGGATGTTAGCCCAGGGCCAATCTTCCTCAGCAAAAAAGAGGAGGATTGGCATCGGATGTTAGCTCAGGGCTAATTTTCCTCACCAAAAAAAAAAAAGAAAGAAAGAAAGAGGAGGAAGGGAAAAAGAGAGATGTGCAACTTAGGGACTTAAAATGCTCCTGAGTTCTGAGGCCTCTTAAAGGTAGCTTCTCATTCCCCTTGTCATTACACATTGTTAGATAAACAGGGGTTCGTTCATTTATTCATACAGCATCAAACCCTTTTGAGTATGTATTTTGTGCCACATACTTTTCTAAACACTAGGGGCACAACAGTGAGCAAACAAACAAAATGTGATTGTGGGTGTGGGTGCGTACCACTATTCTTATAAAACTTAGTGTGGTGGAGGAAAAAGAAAATGATTAAATAAATATATAATAGGTCATTGATAAATGCTATAATATAGAGTAGGATGAGGGAATAAAATATTGAGGGAGTGCTATTCTGAATTGGATGGAAAGAGAAGACCTCTCTGAGGGGTTTGCGGCAATCTAGAACAAGCATAATCTATCCAGGATTAGCAAGATGGCCAGTGTGACTGAAGCCAAAGTGTTGAGGTGGGAATTGGGAGATGAAGTTGGAGTTAAGCAGGTCTGGTAGGCTGACTAATGGTCCCTCAAAGATGTCCATGTCCTAATCCCTAGAACCTGTTACTACGTTACCTTACATGGTAAAAGCACTTTGCAGATGTTATTAAATTAAGACCTTGAGATGGGGAGATTATCCTTGATTGTCGAGGTGAGCCCAGTGTCATCACAAGGGTCTTTATAAGAGGGAGGCAGGAGGGTCAGATAGATGGAGAGATGTGACAAAGCAGAGATCAGAGAGGACAGAAGATACTGTGCTTCTGGCTTTGAAGATGGAGGAAGGGGCCACAAGCCAAGGAATGCAAGCCACCTGGAGAAGCTGGAAAAGTTGAAGGAAACAGATTCTGCCTTACAGCCTCCAGAAAGAACATAGCCCTACTGACACTTGATTTTAGACTTCTAACCTCCAAAATTGTAACAGAATAAATTTGTGTTGTTTAAGCCACTGAGTTTGTGGGTAATTTGTTACAACAGCAATAAGAAATTAATACAGGGGTCAAATTATGTAGAGCCTAGTAGAGTCTTGTATCCTTGTAGGAAAGGATATTGAACTTTAATCTGAGTGTGAATCAAAACCATGAGAATGTTCTGAGCAAAGGAGAGCCATGACCAGTCTGTGTGTTCACATAGTCATTTAGGCTCCCTGGTGGGAGACAGACTCAGAGAGGGAGAAGTTTAAGTGTGGAGACCAGTTAGAGAGAAGTGGTGATGGAGTAATGTGGGAGGTGGTGAAAAGGAGTCAGATCTGGGATGTTTTAAAGGTAGAGACAATGGGACTTACCAATGAACTAGACTGAAGGAATGCGAGGCAAAGAAGTAGGGAGGATAACCCGGAGCAACTGGAGGAATAGAATTCCAGGTACCGAAACACAGAAGACTGGGAAGGAAGGAGTGTAGGGGTTGTATTGGTTGGTTGTTATTATTATTATTATTATTATTATTTTGCTATTTTTAGAGGATGGGAAGGTTTAAGAATTATTTTTTGGACTTAAGTTTGAGATGGTCGTTAGATGCCCAAATGAAGACGTTTAGTAAGCAGTTTAACATACAAGTCTAGAACTCAGATGTGATATAATGGAAAATACATATATTGATATCTGCCCCTGGTTCCTGGCACAGAGCTCCTAAAACCCTTGCAATTTCCTAAGTGATAAGAGCACTAGTAGCATCTTTTGTTCTAGTGTTTGGTCTTTGACCTAGGTTCCTGACACAGAGCCCCTAAATCCCTTGGAATTTCCCAGTTGATAGCAATGGCTTTTGTTCTAATGGGGCAACTTTTGGTGGGCTCCTGGATGGGGTCTGGTCATGAGAAAGACCAAGCCTTGATTAGAATTTTGAACCTTTCAGCCATACCCCCAATCTCTGGGAGGGGGAGAGAGGCTGGAAATTAAGTTAATGATCCGTATAATCATTGATCAGTTAACGCTCAGTGAAGCCTCCATAAAAATCCCAAAAGTACAGGGTTCAGAGAGCTTCTGGGTTGGTTAATGCATCCACATGCTAGGAGGGTGGCATACCCTAACTCCATGGGTTCAGAAGCTCCTGTGCTTAAGAGGCTTACAGACCTGGACCTATGTGTCTCTTTATTTGGCTGTTCTTCTGTATCCTTTATCACGCCCTTTATTATATAATACCCTGGTAAATGTAAGTAGGTGTTTCCTTGAGTTCTGTGAGCTGTTCTAGCAAATAATTGTATCCAGGGAGGGGGGTTATGGGAACCTACGATTTGTAACCAAGTCGGACAGAAGTTATGGGTAACCTGGGGACCTACTACTTGGCGTCTGAAGTGGGGGGCAGTCTTGTGGGGCTGAGCCCTGAAGCTGTGAGGTCTGTGCTAACTCCAGTTAGTGTCAGAATTGAATTGAATTGTAGGACACCTAGCTGGTGTCACAGAGAATTGCTTGGTGTGGGAAAAAAATCCACACACCCGGTGTCAGAAGTGTTGCAAGTGTGGTTGTAGTGTGAGAGTAAATGAGACACACAGGAGGATTGTGTCTTTCCAACTCATCAGGGGAGAGGTTGGCCCAGGGAAATAAATAACAAGAGTCATCCACAGAGAACCTGACAGGAGAAGGGAAGGGAAGAGAAAGGATGGAAAGGAGGCGCGAACAGAGGTGGATTGAGCCTTGGGCCATTTAGAGACCCATCCCGAATTTAGAGGCCATCCTGAGCCATGCAGCCACAGAAAGGCAGGGCAAAGTGCACTCAACAGTAATGATGAAGTAATTACATTCCTCCTGAGCCGGAATACAAGCTGGTAGAGGAAATAGAATCACCCCTAGGAGAATGCGATAGAATGTAGAATTAGCACTGTGTCAGGTTAATTTCTTTCCCAGCCTCACCTTAGGTTGATGAGCTCAATTTAAGCATCAAACTAATCAACCTTGAGCAATTGTTGGAAAATGTGAAAATCTCTAACCTCTGCTTTTCGTGGCTTTCGCTTACAATATGTGCTCAGAGCATAGATGGATGTAGCCAAAATATGTTTTGTTCCCAAGTGGCTATTAATTCACTTCACAATCCAATTTAATCTGGCTCTAAGCCTCCCTCACTGGAGTGGCAAGTTCCATCTCAGTCATGTTTCAGGAATGCCTCCTCATCCCTACAGGCATGTGAGAACCCAAGTGGTCCCTGCAGCCCTTCTGTGGAGGTCGCCATAGTTACCCTCCTGCGCTTTTGCTGTGGGACGTTGCTCAGAAGCTTCCTCTCTGCCATCTCTTGGGCCCAAGTGCTCCTCAGAGTGTCCTTTCCATTCAGCTGTTACTCTCTAAGGCTGAGAAAAGACTGGACAGCCCTACAGCTATCCTGCTTTCACTCCATCTGGGGAAGTAGTTACAAGAGGAGCCAGGTCTCTACAACTTTCAGAGACCCCACAAGTCCTGCCCTTTCTCAGCCTCTGAAAGGGAAGCCTCTACCCACAGGAGACCATTTCTGCCTTTCCATTCCTAATAAGAGTTTATCTCGCCTCCCCTAAACAGGCCTTCACCTCTCCCACAAAATCTTCAGAAGGGAATGTAGACGGGGTTATCTTCTAGATGCGAGACCGTTCCATTTTTGGTGCTGAAACTCTACAGCTATTAATGGCCCCCCATATATGATGTCCCCTACTCAGAGCACAGAGACAACGTTCTTCTAATGGGGAAGGAAAAATGCATCTCAATTTTTGATTGCAATTCATTTAAATATTTTATGATTTTATGTAACTCTTAAATTGAACAAATGCACTCTTGAAATAAAGCAACTCTGTTTTTGTCTCCTAATGTCCCTTAACTTTTTTCTTCCATCATCAGGGGAAAACATGGGCAGATTTTTCTGGTCACTCTGAAACAATAAAAATATTCTGTGCTAAGGTCACTTTAAGTCACATAACACAGTCTCAATTCAGTCATTAATGTGTCTGACCAAAACTGTAAATTTGATCTAAAGTCAGTTTCTCCCGGCCCCTCTGGCCCTGCCCCAGGTTGTGGGTGGGAAATCAACAGTTAGGGAAGGGGCTTGGTTGACATGTCTCTTCCCCACCTGGTTCTCCCACTCTTCCTCTGGCTTCATAGCTATGGTTTCTGAGCTGTCAGGGACTGGGGCTGGGGTGCAGGGAAGGAGAGAGGGCACTCCTATTGACTGGCACTGCTGTGGTGTTGCATCTCAGCTCTCCAGACTTGGCAGCTGGTTAAAGCCTTCTCTGTCTCACATGGGCATTTTCATGTTTTTGAGGATACCTCCTGCCCTCCATTACTCAGAACCTCTGCCCTGCAGTTCTCAGGTCAAGTCAAATCCATCTGCATCCCAGCTTGTCACTTGCCTCTTCCTCAGCCCCTAGAGATTCAGTGCGGCCTCTACCTTCTGTGCATTGAGGTCCCTTGTTCCCTCCAGGTGGCTGTCTAGGAAAAACTCTCTGTTTCTCTTTTATTCTCACACTCACACTTCTGACACCAGATGTCTAGGTTTTCCACACCACGCAATTCTGACACGAAATGCCTGGGAATAGCATCAGATCCCACAGGTTAAGTGTTCCATCTCACACAACTGCCCCCCCCCCACCAACTTCAGATGCCACTTGCAAGTCTCGGGTTGTCTGTCACTGGTACATCTGATTGAGCAGCTATAAATTGGGGTTCCCATGACCCCCGTCGGGTTTGACAATTTGCTAGAGCGGCTCACAGAACCCAGGAAAACAGTTTACTTACTATTGCTGATTTATTACAAAAGATATTTTACAGGATACAGATAAACAGCCAGATGAAGAGATTCATAGGGCGAGGTTTGGAAGAGTCCCAAGCACAGGCGCTTCTGTTCCCATGGAGTTGGGGTGTGTCACCCTCCCAGTATGGATGTGTTCACCAGCCTGGAAGCTCTCCCAAACACTGTACTTTTGGGATTTTTATGCAGGCTTCATCATGTAGGCATGATCGATCACTAACTCAATTTCCAACCCCTCTCCCTTCCTGGAGGATGGGGAGTAGGGCTGAAAGTTCCAAGCTTCTAATCATGGCTTAGTCTTTTTTTTTTTAATTTGCATTAATAATATTTTCTCCATCACTTTCTCTTTTTTCAGCTTTATTGAGTTATATTTGACAAATAAAATTGTAATATATTTAAAGTGTACAACATGATGATTTGATATATGTATACATTGTGAAAGGATTCTCACCATGTGTTAACACATCCATCACCTCACATATTTACCTTTGGTATGTGCATGTGTGAGAACACTTAAGTTCTACTCTCTTAGCAAATTTCAATTATATAATACAGTATTAGCAACTACAGTCACCATGATACACATTAGATCCTCAGACCTTATTCATCTCACAACTGAAAGTATATACCTTTTTACCAGCCTCTCTCCATTTCCCCCACCCTCCAGCCCATGGAAACCACCATTCTACCCTCTGTTTCTGAGTCTGACTTTTTTTTTAGATTTCATGTATAAGTGATACTATTGCAGTATTTGTCTTTCTGTTTCTGGCTTAATTCACTTAGCATAATACCCTCCAGGTTCATCCATGGTGTTGCAAATGACAAGATTTCCTTCTTTTTAAAAGCTGTATAATGTTCCATTGTATATGTATATACCTCATTTTCCTTATCCATTATCTGTTGATGCTTGGGTTGTTTCTATATCTTGGCTTTTGTGAATAATGCAGCAATGAACACGAGAGTACAGATATTTCTTTGAGACAGTAATTTCGTTTTCCTTCAGATATATACCCAGAAGTGGGATTGCTGGATCATATGGTAGTTCTGTTTTTAATCTCTTGAGGAACCTCCATACTGTTTTCCAGAGTGGCTGTACCAGTTTACATTCCTACCAATAGTGCACAAGGGTTCCCTTTTCTCCACATCCTCTCTGAGACTTGTTATTTCTTGTCTTTTTGATAATAGACATCCTAACAGATGTGAGGTGATATCTCGTTGTGGTTTTGATGGCTTGGTCTTTCTGGTTACCAGCCCCCAACCAGGATCCCACCAAGAGTTGCCTCATTAGAACAAAAGATGCTTTGAACACCCAGGAAATTCCAAGGGATTTAGGAGCTCAGGGCCAGAAACCAGGGGCAGAGACCAATCTAAATATTTTTTGTTATTGTACAGTGGCCCTCTGGACAACTCCAGACCAGCTCTGTCTCATATGGCCCATCTGGTCCATGAGAAACTCTTCTTGTGCCTACAGCGACAAAACATCCAGTTTGCCCAGGACCATCCTGTTTATACCTGTTTTCCCAGCATAATGCTTTCATACTGAAAAGTGTCCTATTTTGGATAAAAAGTTATGTGGTCACTCTACCTATGTCCAGAAACTTTGAGAGTAGAGAATATCCAAAAGAGCCACCTTACCTGCCCTTTATCATCTTCTGCCACCTAGTAAGCCTTTTAGATTTCCCAGGCAGAAGTCCACAGTCCACGTGGACCACAGTCCACTCTATGCCTGAGCTGCAGGAATCATGCTGGAGACCCTTCTCAAGGCTTGAGAGGAGGGACAGGTGTTCCCCACTCGCCCTTTCCAGTGAGGAGGGCTCTCAGCCTGCTGGTGGCGCTCTCTGAACATCCTCTCCTTAATGGTGCCAACCTCTGTGATGTGGGCGAACATTAAGAGCCCAGTAACAAGTTTTCCTCACTTTCTTTTTGATAAATTCTTCATAATGCAGATCCCTAGAACGTGAGCTACATGAGAGAGAGGGCTTTATTTTGTTTGCTGTCTAGACTAGAGCCTCATACATAGTAGCCATTTAATATTTATTTGTGGAGTGAATGATAAATGGGAGTGTCTGGCATCTCACTTTGGAATGTAGCTTCTATTGTCTTTGGATCTCAGCTCAAACTCCATTTTAACATACCATTAATCATGGCCATGTATAATTTTACATAAAAGCATAAATGTGATAATATCGTATATATTGGTAATTTTTTAGTGCTGCTTTTTTCTTTTCCCTTTGGCTAGATTCCCCTACTCCTCCTCTTCTCTCTCATCTTCATTTCCTTAACCCATGTTAACCAGATATATACTATATATATATATATATATATATATATATATATATATATATTCACACACACACAGAGTATTGTATTTTCTTTGAGACATTATACAAATTTTATGCATCATACTTTTCTTACTTAGTCACACCTCATGGATATCCTTTCTCATTTATTAAATATTCAAATATATGAGGCTAGTTTCTGGCTTCTCTAGTCTATTCCACTGGTTTATTTATTTATTTATTTATTTTGGCCAGTAGTATGTTGATTTGTTATAGTAAGGGTTCTCAAAGAATATTCCTTAGCCCAGCAGCATAACCTGGGAACTGGTTACAAATGCAAATTATTGGGCTCCACCCCAGACCTACTGGATCAGAAACTCTGGCTAGGGCCCAGCAATCTGTGTTTTAACAAGCCCTCCAACAAGTTCCGATGCAGGCTTTTTGAAGATGTGTTAAAATGGTGTTCTAGGATGTGTTTATATGTTGCACTGTCTCATAAAGCAAACTCCCCCTAATTAGTCTTTTATTTCAGACTTTCTTGGCTCTTCTTGAGCATTTGTTCTTTCAAACGAACATTGAGATAATTTCGTCCAATTAAAAAAAAAGCTTGTGGTTCCAGTGGGAAATTGCAGTAAATTATGTATTAATGTTGGGATAATTGGCATTTTTGTGACATTAAGTGTTTACATTTGAGAATATAAAATGTCTTTTCATTTGTCATAAATTAGATTTTATTGCTTTTCTTATAAAGGTCCCTTGACTTCCTTGTCAAATTTATTCATAAATAATTATAGTTTGAGATCACTCTACAATTATGCATTGCTTAACAATGGGGATACATTCTGAGAAATGTGTTGTTAGGCAATTTCGTTGTTGTGTGAACATCATAGAGTGTACTGACAGAAACCTAGATGGGATAGCCTACTACACAGCTAGGCTATATGGTACTAATCTTATGGGACCACCGGCATATATGCAGTCTGGCATTGACCGAAATGTCGTTACGCAGCGCATGGCCATATTGGGTTTGTCACAGGTTCAGAAATAACCAAAGTAAAACCAGTGAATCATTGAGATAGTAATTAGTAAAAGTTTATTGTGCACACACCAAAAAAGCAGTTTGCAAACCGGGAGCACTCAAACCAAAACATGGAATGAGGCTCAACGGTATATTGTTATAAAGTGGCTCATATAGTGAGAAAACAGTGATTGTGTATTTTTCACAGTGATTGTTTACACTATTAGAATTTTCACTAATTACCTCATATTAACCTTGGGAAACAGTTCAGGTTTTGCTTATCATTTCCATTTCCAGAGGCACAAGCAAGTTAAAATAAGCTAAATAAATAATAATAAATTGCAAAGAAAGCTTAATTTAGCTTTGTTTGCATGACTAAACTGGTTCTGTCCGCTCAGGGAAATTTCAAGGTTGGTCTCTGTTTCTGATTTTAACAGGTTAAATACTTTTCCCATTTCCATTTCTAGATTCTCATTTCTAGCATAGAGAGAAAACTAGAAGACAACTAAATATTTATCTTACATACATAAAGTACTCACTTTATTAAATTCTCTAGTTAATTCCAGTAGTGTGTAATTTTCAGCCGTGACATTTTCAACAAAAAGATAATCATGTTTCTTTTTTTTCCTGTGTATATACTCTTTATTTCATTGTGCTGCCTTCACTAGGACCTCAAGCAGTGCTGAAAAAATAATAGCAAAAGCAACTACATCTGTCTAGTTCCTGATTTAATTTGAAACAGCTTTACTGTTGCAACATTTCGAATAATGTTTACTATTGGGTGTTTGTGGTCTTTAATACACTTAAATGGTTTCCTTTTAGTCCTATTTTAATTAGGATATTTATTAGGAATGGCTGTGGATTTTTATCAAATGTCTTTTCGGCATCTATTGATATGTTTAGGGTTTTTTTCTGTTTAATGTATTGTTCTCATTCTTTTGAGTGTCCTTCTGTAGCAACAATGAAACACAAATTACTATCTCAATCAATTTTCCTGTCTCATTGGTTTTACTTTTTTTTTCAAACCAGGGATTCTGATTGCTTACTTGGATAAGTTCTCTGGAGCTAAGGGCAGGAGGTGGTGGGAGGGAGCAGACAATGCGAGTCTGATAAGCTACAACACAAATGCAGGCACACATGACTCTTGGAGCTATTTTGAAAATCTTTGACCAGCTCAACTAAACAAAACTACAAATAAAAAATAACTGGGGACAGTAATCATGTAGAGGGTCAGAGCCCGAGTTTCCATGTCAGACAGATCTGGGTCCAGATCTTAGTTGCACAGTGGGCAGCTTTGGGTAATAAAAATGGCTAGTATGTATTGAATTTTGACTGTGTTTTTCTCAGCATTGTATGTGGCTTCATTTTGTTTATTTGCTTCACTTCTCTAAATCACATTCTTCCCCCTTGCTAAACACAGAACGTTGTATCTACTTCACAGGGTTGTTATAGTATGAATTGTAAGGACTTCCAAAAAGTTAGCTCTATACTCTCAGTTATGGATCTTTTTTAATAAAAAGTCTTTTCTTTTTCCTTTTTAACTGCCCAAAATGAAGCTACTGTGAAGCAGGAGTCACTTGTGTGGTTTCTTGGCCAAACACCCCAAACCTCTCATCTGATAAATAGGTTCCCATGCAGGTGGGGATGGCCTTGAGCCTGTGCTCATGGTCAGGCACACCTTTCCTACTCACCATGGGCCATGGGCACTACCTTTTCCCCACCACAGTGGACTGAGCAGGAAATAACGAAAGTGCCAACAAACCACATTCTCCCCATGGACTCTCCCAAGGGTTCCCAGAATTTGAGCCTGTCCAGTGTGTGGGCTGAGAACCTACCCTGGGCTCCCTTAGCCCACCCCTTTCTCACCTCTGAAGGTGAGATGGGTGGCTCCATAGTGACCCATCCTCCAGATCCATTCTCTGACTGCCCCTGATGGCAGTTGCTCATTCAGTGTCTGAGCAGAGGATTGGGGCATGCTATTCCACTTCTCTTCCTGGTATCAAGGTCCCAGTGTTTGGCTTCCTGCCATGACCTCCCACCTTTGGCTTGAAATTGAAGACTGTACCCTTCACCTAGATCCTCAATAACTGGCTTCACTCTACCACAGTTTAGCACTCCCTCAGTTGGCTTTCTACTCTGTCTCCCCAAACCACCAAATAATTTACTGCTCTGCACCTAGAGCCTTCGTTGACTGTGGTAACTGCCTGGGGATCCAGGCTTCCCTGTAAACTGATCCCTGGGGCCTGCTGGCAGACTTTGACGTGGCCCATGCTTTGGGATGGTTTGTCCCAGTCCTCATGGAACTCCAGACTCCTTGCACTTGCATATCTGCTAACACAGCTGCTGCTGCCAGCCATCAGGGATCCCAGACTACCAATCCACTCACCTCACCCCAAAACACACAGCTCTCCTGACTGTGCGCTCCACCTTGCTTGATTTGGCTCCTGTGTCCCCACTCTGAGCCTTTATCTACTTGGACTTCCCACTGAACCATGGTGTCCTCTAGACCTGCCTTTTACCACTCAAAGCCTCAGAAATCACAGCGAAAACCAAAGCTTTGCAGGATCTCTTCTTGCTAGAAATGGCCCAGGGAAATCCAGAAAAAGAGAGTTGTTGTCTTTTCCTCCAGACGTGGTTGCTACAATGACTGGCAACTGTGCAGAAACAGCACCAGAACTCAAGGCAGTCCCAGTCCACACATCAGCTGAGGCTTCCCATCACGAAGTCATTGCGTGCTCTGGAACTCACGCTGGAGAATGTGAGCATAGCAGCAGTGCACACGCATTTGCTTTTGTGGCAAATGACTTTGTTTACCTCAAGGAATAATCACCTTTCAGAGTCCCCTGTTATTAGTCTTGATGGCAATGATATCCTCTTAGCTCTTCTTACTTGACGAATGGATCTCTCTGTTCCCCAGGAGACACTGAAAGAAGCTAGAAATATTTCTTGACCTGGAATCTGTCACTGAAACACATTTCTTATTGATCACATCCCTATTTACAGTATAGTACAGTCAGATTAGTTGAACATATGTACCAGTGCTTAAAATCCTTATTTGGTTTGCAACAGCGTAGTTGTTACAAGTTTCTGAGTAGCAAGCTAATAAAAATAGCATCGTTCTTTCCCCTATAGAATAAAAACTCAAGATAGCTTATACTTCTATTCAGAAAGTAAACTTAGCACAGTGGCTCTTGTTAACCTAAAAAATAAAACAGCCAGTTATTTTACTCGCAAAGTGGGTGTATTCAGGAACAGTAAAAGAATCGCAATTTGGGACAAGCAAGCTATTGCAAAAGCCATAGGCAAGTCCAACAATCAGAGGAGAGGAACGTTATTTTATAGGGAAAAAGGAAGAAATTGGGAGGGGTTTTTTTGAATGCAAGTCCACTGGAGAAAAGCAAGAGTTCAGGGTGGTGTTGGTTTCTCATTGGCTGGGTTGCTGAGGTGGTTGATTTCTGTTGGGATGCAATGGACATTTCTTCCTGTTGAGGTCTGTAATTGACAATCCTTCCTGTAATTGATTTCCTATAATTGAGTGGTAGCCAGGAGGGCTCCCCCTTCTGGCCTCTTGACTCTAATTTAAAGGAGGTTTCCTTTCATTAATTTTCACAGTCTCAAAGTCTGCTATGCATCAAATCTATAGATTTCTGGGCTCCAGCACCCAAGATTCTGATCCAGTAGGTTTAGTGGGGAGCTCAGCGCAAGAGATTTTTAGTGGATGGTTTTGAACCACACTTTTTAGAGAACTGGATTAAATGGAAGAACTCTGGACTCAGAGGAAAACACTGGGTTTTAATTCTAGCTCAATGGCCTTAGGTTTCAATCCTTTGCTTTTCATTTTCCAATCTATAAAAGGGGAATAGCAATAACTGCCCTCTTTGCTATTATAGATATTATTTCATGAAGATTGTATTTCCAGGCAACCAACCTCCCTGAACGGGCTATGAGTGTATCCACAGCAAAAGTCACAAATCTTATGTATTTAACTCTGTGGGAGAATAGCAGTACCCTCAAGCATTTTCCTGTTATTTCTCTTGAAAAATAAATAAGGCACAGATTAGAGACAGCAGCAAGGAAAACTTAATGATAAACAGTTAGTAGACAGACTATAAAAACCTAGCAATCTGGTACAGCTAATGAAAGGATGACATTAACAGTCTCTGAGGACACAATTTATGGCGACATAGCAATTTATGTACAGAAAAGTGACATCAAAATTGCAAGGAAACAATATATTCTGGTACGAAATTAAGAAAAGGACATCTTGTACAGAGCTTAGAAGAATTTCTAAAAATGTTTAAAATACAAAAAACTTTGGCATTTAAAATGATAAACTTGAAGTAAAGGTCGTTTGTTCAGTAAATGTTTATTGAACACCTATTATGTGTCAGGCACAGAAGAAATCTGCCCTCATGGAGTCTACATTCTAGTGGAGGGGATAAGTAAATTATGGCTTTTATTGTCAGGAAGATTATACTTACAGGCAACTAAGCTTTAAACAAACTAGCAGGATGATAAGTAAATTACAGTAAAGTATAAGTAAATTATAGACTCACTGTGTCCAATACAGTAGCCACAAGCCACATATGGCTATCTGAAATTAAATTTAAATTAATTAAAATCAAATACCATTAAAAGTTCTGTTCTTCAGTTGCACTAGCCACTTTCAAGTGCTCAATAGCCACATATAGCTAGTGGCTACCATACTGGGACAGCATAGAATCGATATGTCCATCATCACAGAAAGTTCTATTGGATAGTTCTGATCTAGACTATTTAGAAGATGAAATATACTAGAGTGATAAGTAAGGCAGGACAGGATGACAAGCCATGCTGAGAACAGGGGAGTTGTCATTTCAATAGATCTGAGAATATCTCTAAGAAGGTGACTTTTGAGGCAAGACGTAAAAGAGAGGAGAGTAAATCATAGGAAATCAGAAGGAAGAGCATTCTAGGAGAGGGAACGGAAAGTGCAAATGCCCTGAGGAGGAGCAAAGTCTAGGATAGTCCAGGAACAACAGGGAGTCCCATGTGAGGAAATGGAAGGGATGAAGTCAGAGAAGTAAGGAGGGGAGTACCACCTTACCTGCCACAGTGAGGATGTCCTTCTTGTTTGGAGAGGGATGGAGAGTCATCCTACTGTTGTGTGGCACATAGATGGAAAGAAGGCAAGGGTTGAAGCAGGGACCAGTTAGGAGATTTTAACAGTAGTCTCAATAAGAGATGATGGTGACTTGGACCAGCATGGTAGCAATGGGCTGGGAAAGAAATGGTCAGATTCTGAATGTATTTTGAAAGTATAGACAAGAGGATTTTCTGGATGTAAGATGTAAGGGAGAAGAGTCAGTGCTGAGCCAACTGGAGTTAAAGATTTAGGTCTGAGCTCTATCCTTGATTTTTTGAGGAATCTCCATACTGTTTTCCATAGTGGCTGCACCAGTTTGCACTCCCACCAGCAGTGTATGAGAGTTCCCTTCTCTCCACATCCTCTCCAACACATGTTGTTTCCTGTCTTGTTAATTATAGCCATTCTGACGGGCGTGAGGTGATATCTCATTGTAGTTTTGATTTGCATTTCCCTGATAGTTAGTGATTTTGAACATCTTTTCATGTGTCTGTTGGCCATCTGTATATCTTCTTTGGAGAAATGTCTGTTCAGGTCTTTTGCCCATTTTTTAATTGGGTTGTTAGTTTTTTTGTTGTTGAGATGCATGAGTTCTTTATATATTTTGGAGATTAAGCCCTTATCAGATGTATGGTTTGCAAATATCTTCTCCCAATTGTTAGGTTGTCTTTTCGTTTTGTTGATGGTTTCCTTTGCTGTGCAGAAGCTTTTTAGTTTGATGTAGTCCCATTTGTTTATTTTTTCTGTTGTTTCTCTTGCCCGGTCAGATGTGGTGTTTGAAAAGATGTTGCTAAGACCGATGTCGAAGAGCGTACTGCCTATGTTTTCTTCTAGACGTTTCATAGTTTCAGGTCTTACATTCAAGTCTTTAATCCATTTGGAGTTAATTTTTGTGTATGGTGTAAGGTAAGGGTCTACTTTCATTTTTTTGCATGTGGCTATCCAGTTTTCCCAACACCATTTGTTGAAGAGACTTTCTTTTCCCCATTGTATGTTCTTGGCTTTTTTGTCAAAGATTAGCTGTCCATAGACGTGTGGGTTTATTTCTGGGCTTTCGATTCTATTCCATTGATCTGTGTGTCTGTTTTTGGGCCAGTACCATGCTGTTTTGGTTACTATAGCTTTGTAGTATATTTTGAAATCAGGGAGTGTGATACCTCCAGCTTTGTTCTTTTTTCTCAGGATTCCTTTAGCTATTCGGGGTCTTTTGTGAAAACACCAATTTGCAAAGGTACATGCACCCCTGTGTTCATTGCAGCGTTATTCACAATAGCCAAGTCTTGGAAGCAACCTAAGTGCCCATCAAGGGACGAATGGATAAAGAAGCTGTGGTATATATACACAATGGAATACTACTCAGCCATAAGAAATGATGAAATCTAGCCATTTGTGACAACATGGATGGACATTGAGGGTATAATGCAAAGTGAAATAAGTCAGAGGGAGAAGGTCAAATACCGTATGATTTCCTTCATTAAGTAGTAGATAATAACAACAATAAACAAACACATAGGGACAGAGATTGGATTGGTGGTTACCAGAGGGGAAGGGGGGAGGGAGGAGGGTGAAAGGGATAATTCGGTACATGTGTGTGGTGATGGGTTGTAATTAGTATTTTGGTGGTGAACATGATGTAATCTATGCAGAAATAGAAGTACAATGATGTACACCTGAAACTTTTACAATGTTATAAACCAATGTTACTGCAATAAACAAAAAATTTAAAAATAAATAAATTAATTAATTAATTAAAAAAAAAGTAGTGAATTTTTTAAAAAAAATTAGTTAAGAAAAGGTTTTGTAACCTGTATCTTTTAAAGAAATAAATATTTGCTATTAGTATAATAAAATTTGCTCATACCCTCAAAAAAAAAAAAAAAAAAGATTTAGGTCTGAGCAACTGGCAGGACTGACTTGCCATTCACTGAGATGTGCAAGACTGTGAAACAAGCAGATTTGGTGAGAACAATCAGAAGTCCAATGTAGGGCAATTTAAGATTGGAATGCCTATTAGACATCAAAGTGGAGAAGTGGAGGAGACAATGGGATACATGAGCCTGAAGTTTAGAGGAAAGGTCCAGGCCAGAGATATATCTCTGATAATCACCTGTGTCTTGGCCATGAGCCTGGATGAGATCAGCCAGCAAGTAAGAGTAGGTTGAGAAGAGTTGTAAGCACCCACCTGGGTACTTGAACATGATGAGGTCTGAACAGCAAGGAGGAAGCAGCAAAGGAGGCAGAGAAGGAGAGGACCAGGAGTGTGGTATGCTGGCAGACAAAAGAAGAAAGGATTTCAAGGAGTCAAAAATCTTGACAGGTCAGATAATCATACCTCCTTCCTGATTTGCTGGACATGGTTCTAGAGTCCACTTTTGTTCTCCTGTCATAATTATAAATAGTGCCCCTTTTCATTCCCAACATTCACATTACAATAAATTATAATATATTGTCACCCTATTAATAGCTCAAGTGAGATATGAACCATTGGATTTAGCAACTATGGAGGTCATTGATGATCTTGACAAGAGTGTTGGGGTGGCGTGGTGGAATGAGTTCATGAGAGAACGGGGGAAGAGGCCTTGGAGACAGTCAACATCGTCAGCTCTTGGGAGGAGTTTTGCTGATACAAGAAATAGGGTAGTAGCTAGAAGGAAAATGGGGTCAAGACAGGTTTTAGTTTTAGTTTCTGTTCTTGTAATATAAGAAAAATAACAGCTCATTTGTATGCTGATGGGAAAGAGCCAGTAGACAGGAAAATTGATGATGCAGGACAGAGAGAAAACTTCTGGAGCAATGAGTGGGGCCGAGCTATGGCGCACAAGCTATGGTGCACTGAGTTTGCTTACTCCTGCACTTACCTACTTGCAGGGACACACAGGGGAAGGCCAGGTGTATTGGCTCAGGTGCAGGGCAGTGGGATCATGTGGAAGTTCTCTTCTGCCTGCTTTAATGCTTTTCAGTAAAGCAGAAAGCTCCAATCATCAGTTGAGAGGAAGGATGGAGGAATAGGTTGGAGGGAGGGAGTGAGGGCAGAAGAGAAGGTATGGATCCCTTGTCCAGGGGAGTAGGAGAGGATGGACAGGGAAACGTGCTATGCTGGCTGGGCTGCAGCCTGGGCCCTCTTGAGGGTGGGGCTGGTGAATTTCCATTGAGACCAGGCAACCTGGAGGGTGCTGTTCTCTGGCCACTTGAAGCTGTGTAGGTGCAAGCCTGGAGTAGCTGGAGAGTTGGATACGCCCAATTTTTGTTTGAGAAAGTCCTACAGGTCACAGTTACTGGGGAAATGAGGCTTGATGATAATTCACACTAATTGTGAAAAAGAGCTCAGTCACTGTTAGCAAATACATAGTTTCTTTTAAAGCTCTTTTATTCATTAAAATTTTATTCTGTAATTGATATTCAGCTGGATCTTGCTAAACTGAATAAATAAAGCTGTATTTAATTAGCTACAATATTTACATTTCAACACTTAATGAGCTAACAGCTATTAAAAGAGTCCATTCTCTTCAGTGGATTGAGACTCTCCCTGCAATTTTGCTTACCTTTTTTGCTGAATCATTCCTTCAGCAGGTATGGGTTGTCAGCCAGTCAAGGGCTCAGAAATCTCTGGAATGGAAGGTGGAATAAAACACGTAGGAAACATGTCCCCTGCCTAGAGGAAATGTGTAGCTTTGCTGTAGGAAATAATAAGAATTAAGAATACAAAGCCATGTGGTACTAACAAGCAGTCTTTCTTCACCAGTTGTGCAAGGTTCAACCCAATTGTCCCCTAATTAATTCAGAATAAGTAAAGTACAAATTAATGGGATTTAACCACATATTATGCTTGTCATTTGCCTTTTTCATTTGCCATTTTATCGGCATCATCCTTGATCCATTTTCCTTCTCAGTACCTTCCTATTTATCTCAGTTGCTTTGTTATATGACTTTTTTAAATGGAATTTTTTTCCTAATTATAAAAGTAACAAAGGCAATATAAAATTTTGGAAAATATACAAAATTAGGAAGGAGGGGGAAGAAACAGCCACTAGTAATATTTTGTCTTTCTTTTTAGCCTTTTTTTCTTAAAAAATTAATCTTAAATTATGAATCATTTCAAACATACAGACAAGTATAAAAAATAATTGACAAACAACCCAGATTAACAGATGTTAACATTTGCTGTATTCGCTTTAGAGAAAATATGGATACAGGTAAAGCCTGTGTCCATTTCTTGCTCCTCCTCTCCCCAGAGGTAACTACTGCCCTTGGCTATTGCCTACAACGCACTAATCCATGGCCATCTGGGTTTGCCATCCTAGTTTTGGCAATGTGAGGAAACCTAAGGGGGCAGGTCAGCAAAGCTGAGGCCCAGCCCATGGAGATAGTGACCCCCACCCTGACATCCCCAAGACACTATCTTGGAGCAGCCATCAGCCTCATTCATTCACCTTTCTATGGCATCTTCCAACTGTATTATGAGTCCATTTTCTCCTTCAAATAACTTAATCTAAAGGCTGGGGTACAAAGTGGACTGCCTCATACCAATATTCAAAAATATGCAATACGTTACCGGAATGAAATTATGCCCAGGTTAAAATGGTTGTAAAGTAGTCTGAGTTGGACTCTCTTGACTTCAAATTCACATTCAAAAACTACTGAGTGCTAGAAACAATCAACAACTACAGCAAAGTTGCAGGGTACAAAATCAATCTACAAAAATCAGTTGCATTTCTATATGCTAATAATGAACTAAGAGAAAGAGAGCTCAAAAAGATAATACCATTTACAATTGCATCAAAAAGAATAAAATACCTAGGAATAAATCTTACCAAGGAGGTGAAGGACCTATACAATGAGAACTACAAGACATTATTGAGGGAAATCTACGATGACATAAAGAAATGGAAAGATATCCCATGCACGTGGATTGGAAGAATAAACATAGTTAAAATGTCTATATTACCTAAAGCAATCTACAGATTCAATGCAATCCCAATCAGAATCCCAATGACATTCTTCACAGAAATAGAAAAAAGAATACTAAAATTTATATGGGGCAACAAAAGACCCCGAATAGCTAAAGAAATCCTAAAGAAAAAGAACAAAGCAGGAGGCATCACAATTCCTGACTTCAAAACATACTACAAAGCAATAGTAATCAAAACAGCATGGTACTGGTACAAAAACAGACACACAGATCAATGGAACAGAATTGAAAGCCCAGAAATAAAACCACACATATACGGACAGCTAATTTTCGACAAAGGCGCTAAGGACATGCAATGGAGAAAGGAAAGTCTCTTCAATAAATGGTGTTGGGAAAACTGGACAGCCACATGCAAAAGAATGAAAGTGGACCATGTGCTATCGCCATTCACAAAAATTAACTCAAAATGGATCAAAGATCTGAAGGTGAGACCTGAAACTATAAAACTCATAGAAGAAAATATAGGCAACACACTATTTGACATTGGGTTTAAAGGAATCTTTTCGGATGACATGCCTACCCAGACTAGGGAAACTAAAGAAAAAATAAACAAGTGGGACTTTATCAGACTAAAGAGCTTTTATAAGACAAATGAAACCAGAATCAAGATGAACAAACAACCAACCAGCTGGGAGAGAATATTTGCAAAACATACATCTGACAAGGGGTTGATCTCCATAATATATAAAGAACTCACACAATTGAACAACAAAAAAACAAACAACCCGATCAAAAAATGGGCAGAGGAAATGAACAGACACTTCTCCAAGGAAGATATACAGATGGCCAATAGGCACATGAAAAGATGCTCAACATCACTAATCATCAGGGAAATGCAAATCAAAACAACACTAAGATACCACCTCACGCCTGTTAGAATGGCTATAATCACCAAGACAAAAAACAACAAATGTTGGAGAGGATGTGGAGAAACAGGAACCCTCATACACAGCTGGTGGGAATGCAACTTGGTGCAGCCTCTATGGAAAACGGTATGGAGATTCCTCAAAGAATTAAAAATAGAGATGCCCTATGATCCAGCCATCCCACTACTGGGAATCTATCCAACGCACCTGAAATCAACAATCCAAAGAGGCTTATGCACCCCTATGTTCATTGCAGCATTATTCACCATAGCCAAGAAGTGGAAGCAACCTAAGTGTCCCTCGACTGACGATTGGATTAAGAAAATGTGGTATATATATACAATGGAATACTACTCAGCCATAACAAAAGACAAAATCGTCCCATTTGCAACAACATGGATGGGCCTGGAGCGTATTATGTTAAGTGAAATAAGCCAGAAAGAGAAAGACAAACACTGTATGATCTCACTCATATGTGGAATATAAACCAACACATGGACAGAGAAAACTGGACTGTGGTTACCCGGGAAGTGGGGGTGGGGGGTGGGCACAAGGGGTGAAGGGAGTCATATATGGGGTGATGGACAAACAAAAATGTACAACCCAAAATTTCACAATGTTAGAAACCATTAAAATATCAATAAAAAAAAAATTGTTCATATCAAAAAAAAAAAAAAAAAAACTACTGAGTGCTGAGTGCCTGTTATGTTTTATATGATGAAATACCAAAGGACGAATACAACAGTATTAGAACCCAAGGCCAGAGGTTGATCGCACACCAGTACTTAAGGAGTATTTTTCCAAGGTCTCAAAAAAGTCTGATGAGCTCTCTGGGATACAGCTCTCCAGGAACAGAGTGTTTAGGTCCTTCAGGGAGCGTTTCATTTCTCCCTCTCTAGCAGAGAGGGAGAAGCACTCTCCCCTCCTCTCCATTGCGAGGCTGACTCCAAGCAAGGTTGTTAAAAGAGGAAATAGGTACCTCACCCACTTGTCTTTGAAAAGGAGATTATCAAAGCTGAAAGGAAAGGATTCAGACTGAGAGTTTGGTCAGCTGAGCTGGCCTCTCCTAGTCTCCTTGCCCGCCAGTGCTGCATAGCTCCCTGCAGATGCAGAAAGAGAGGGGGCCAGATGCTGGTTTTTGTCTGTCATGTAGTGGGTTATAGGCAACCTAACCTAATAACGTTGGGAAGTTTATCATGGGGTCCATGAAAATGGTTCCTGCCAAACTGGGATCTGCCCTTCACGTGGCAGTCAGCCCTCTTAGCCATGGTCATGGCCAGCATGAAGGGAGAGGGTGGTGACGTTGCATCTGACTGGACTGTGGCAACATCAAATAGGTGATTTTCAACAAAGTTGTAAAGGCAATTCTGTGAAGAAAGGTTAGTCTTTTCAACAAATGGTACTGGAATAATTAGATATCCATATGCACCCTCCCCCAAAATGAACTTTTTATCTATGCCTCGTACCATATAAAAATTCAACTCAAAATGGATTATACCTAAATGTAAAACCTAAAACTATAAAACTCCTAGAAAAAATTGTTGTGATCTGGAGTTAGGCAACGATTTCTTAGATATGATACCAAAAGCATGATCCAAAATAGAAAAATGAAAATTTGATGAATTGGATTTCTTTAAAATTAATAAGTTTTGCTCTGGGGCCAGCCTGGTGGTGCAGCGGTTAAGTTCTTGCGTTCCGCTTCGGCGGCCCAGGGTTTGCCAGTTCAGATCCTGGGCGTGGACCTACTCACCGCTCATCAAGCCATGCTGAGGAGGCGTCCCACATAGAAGAGCTACAACCCTACAACTATGATTCACAGCTATGTACTGGGGCTATGGGGAGAAAAAAAGGAAAAGCGGAAGATTGGCAACAGGTGTTAGTGCAGGGCCAATCTTACTCAAAAAAAAAAATCAATTAAAAAAAAAAGTTTTGCTCTGCCAAAGACATTGTTAAGAGAATGAAAAGATAAGCTACAGACTTGGAGAAAATATTTGCATATCATGTATTCAACAAGGACTTGTATACAAAATATGTAAAGAACTCTCAAAATAGTAGCTAGAAAACAAACAATTCAGTTTAAAAAATGGGCGAAAGAGGGGCCGGCCGGGTGGCGCAAGCGGTTAAATGCGTGCGCTCCGCTGCGGCGGCCCGGGGTTCGTCGGTAGGGATCCTGGGCGCGCACCGATGCACTGCTTGGCAAGCCATGCTGTGGCGGCATCCCATATAAAGTGGAGGAAGATGGGTACAGATGTTAGCCCAGGGCCAGTCTTCCTCAGCAAAAAAAAAAAAAAGAGGAGGATTGGCAGATGTTAGCACAGGGCTGATCTCCTCACAAAAAAAAAATAAAAATGGGCAAAAGATTTGAACAGACATTTCATCAAAAAAGAAATATGGATGGTAAATAAGCACTTGAAAAGATGTTCAACATTATTAGTTTTTAGAAAAATGCAAATTAAAACCACGAGATACCACTACACAGCTATTAGAATAGCTACAATCACAAAGAATGTTATTAACAAGTGTGGGTGAGGATGTGGAGGACCTGGAACTCTCATACACAGCAGGTGGGAATGTAAAATGGTGTGACCATTTTGGAAAATAGTTTGGCAGTTTCTTAAGAATGTGAACTATATACATATCATATGATCCAGCCATTCTGCTCCTAGTTATTTTCCCAAAAGAAATGAAAGCATATGTCCGTACAAAGACTTGTATATGAATGTTCATTGCAGCTTTATTGGTAATAGCCAAAAACTGGAAACAACTCACATGTCCATCAATAGGTGTATGGATAAGCAAAGTGTGGCATATCCATACAGTGGAATACTACACAGCATTTGAAAAAAGAGCCATTGATACATGCAACATATGGATGAATCTCAGAATAATTATGCTCAGTGAAAGAAGCCAGACATAAGAAGCTAAACATAATATGTGATTCTATTTATATACGGTTCTAGAAAATGCAAACTAATTTATGTTGATAGAAAGAAGATCAGGGACTGCCTGGGGACAGAGAAGAGGCAGGGGAGGGGGGGTATGGAGGGGTTACCAAGGGACACAAGGAGACTTTGGGGGTGATTGATATGTTCATTATATTGAATGTGGTCATGGTTTCATGAGTATATACACATGTTAACACTTAACAAATTGCACACTTTAAATATATGCTGCTTAGTATATGTTGATTATTCCTCAGTAAAGCTGTTTAAAAGAAAAGATGGACTCCAATACAACTAAAAAAAGAAAGAATGGAAAAAGGAAAGAAGAGAAAGAGGGAGGGAAGGAGGGAGAGAGGGAGAGAGAGGGTGAGGGAGGGAGGAAGAGAAGGAATGGAGGGAGGGAGAGAGGGAGAGAGAGGAAGACTAACTGAACTTGGGTAATGGCTGCTGTTGGAAACTTGGCAAAATGGCACAGAGGGACACTTTTAGATAAAAACACACTAAATAAGTGAATGAATGAATAAATGAACAAACAATTGTCTGGATGCACAAAACTTGTGCATCAGTGGTAGAGGGATGTTTGGGACTAGGTGTGGCAGAGCAGAAGGAAGATGTTGATGACTTAAGACAAAGAATCTATGGAACGTGGTGAAAGAGAGAAAGACAAGTTGAGGGTGGCCACAGGAACTGTCACGCTGCCAGTCTCATGTGTGACACAGTATGATCAAGACCAAAAGGGGCAGGCTAATGGCAGAACTGGAAGCCTAGCCTGGGGTCCCACTCCCCAAAATGAGAACCTCTGAGGAGTGAGCTCTGGCAGCCACACCTTTTCCCAACCAAACCCTGACCCTGGCACAGTCAACACCCTCTTCTAATCTAGCTAAGCACTAGCTGGCTCTGTGGGTGGGGCTGCAATCCCTCCAAAAGGAAAAAGGAGATTGCGCCTCCACCATCCCCTCCCCAGTGGCCAAGCAAGAGGAAGGGGCTCAGTGATGAAAACACACAAGGGGGGGGGGGCGGAATCTCCAGGAAAAAAATTCCAGTTTTACTCAACTAATTTAAAGATTTGTTTCTACGCGTTTCTGTACCTATGCCTTAGGTACTCTCATATTAAAACAATGAAACTGCCAATTCTAGTTGCTAGGTTTTAAGAAAAAGTATCTCATTTTTATTTCATTATTAGCTGGAATTGTTTTCCTGGTGCTTAAAAGCTATGGGCATATCCTCTTTAATTAATTATCTATTTGTATTTTTGGCCACTTACATTCTATAGTAAGCTTATATTTCAATAGGTGCATTTGTTCTCAGGCCATAAACAGACTGATGGAAATATTATCACTTTATATCTTCTTTTAATATTAATAGGGCAAACGATTCCCTCTCCCTCCTGCCAATTACTTGATTCTGGGATGGGGCAGACTTGGTAAACACAAATATTTTTTATGTTTTTAAGAAATTTTTTTTATTGTGATAAAATGTACATAACATAAAATTTGTCATCTTAGCCATTTTTAAGTATACGGTTCCGTGGTGTTAAATACATATATTATGTTGTGCAACCATCACCACCATCCATCTCCATAACTCTTTTTATCTTATAAAACTGAACTGTATAGCCGTTAAACACTAACTCTCCATTGCCCCTCCCCTTAGCCTCTGGCAACTACCATTCTACTTGTCTCCATGAATTTGGCTGCTCTAGGTACCTCATATAAGTAGAATCATGCAATATTTGTCTTTTTTGTGACTGATTTATTTCACTTAGCATAATGTCCTCAAAGTTCTTCCATGTTGTAGCATATATCAGAATTTCCTTCCTTTTTAAGGCTGAATAATATTCCATTGTATGTATATATCACATTTTGCTTATTCATTCATCTGTCAGTGGACACTTGGGTTACTTCCACGTTTTAGCTATTGTGAATAATGCTGCTATGAACATAGGTATGCAAATATCTCTTGAAGACTCTGTTTTCAGTTCTTTTATGTATATAACCAGAAATGGAATTGCTGAGTCATATGGTAATTCTATTTTTAATTTTGTGAGACACTGCCATACTGGTTTCCACAGCAGCTGTACCATGTTAGATTCCCATCAACAGTGCACAAGTTCCAATTTCTCCACATCATTGACAGCAGTTGTTGTTTTCTGGGTTTTGGGTTTTTGTTTTGTTTTGTTTTGTTTTTGACAGTAGCCATCCTAATGGGTATGACGTGATAGCTCATTGTAGTTTTGATTTGCATTTCCCTAATGATTAGTGATATCGAGCATCTTTTCTTGTGCTTGTTAGCTATTTGTATATATTCTTTGAGGAAATGTCCATTCAAGTCCTTTGCCCATTTTTGAATCAGGTTGTTTTTTTCTTGTTGAGTTTTAGGAGTTCTCTGTATATTCTGGATATTAATCATACATCAGATATATGATTTGCAAATATTTTCTCCCATCCTGTGGGTTGTCTTTTTACTTTGTTGATAGTGTCTTTTGATGCACAGAATTTTAAAATTTTTATGAAGTCCAATTTGTCTATTTTTCCTTTTGTTACCTGTGCCTTTGTGTCATATCCAAGAAATTATTTCCAAGTCCAACGTCGTGAAGCTTTTGTCCTATGTTTTCTTTTAAGAGTTTTATTGTTTTAGGTCTTACGTTTAGGTTTTTGATCCCTTTTGACTTAATTTTTGTGTATGGTTTTAGGTAAAGTTCCAACTTTATTCTTTTGCATGTAGATATCTGGTTTTCCCAGCACCATTTGTTGAAAAACTGTCCTTTCCTCATTGAATGTTCTTGGTACCTTTGTCAAAAATAATTTGACCATATACGTGAGGGTTTATTTCTGGGCTCTCTGTTCTATTCCATTGGACTATATATCTGTCTTTATGCCAGTACCACACTGTTTTGGTTACTGTTGCTTTGTAATAACTTTTAAAATCAGGAAGTGTGAGTCCTCGAGTTTTTTTGTTTTTCAAGTTTGTTTTGGTACTAAGGGTCCCTTGAGATTTCATATAAATTTTAGGATGGATTTTGCTATTTCTGCAAAAAATATCTTTGGGATTTTGGTAGGGATTACACTGAATCTGTAGATTGCTTTGGGTAGTATTGACATTTTAATAGTAGTAAAAGTCTTCCACTGTGTTGTCTTCCATAGGATGTGTTTCCATATATTTATGTCTGCTTTAATTTCTTTTAACAATGTTTTGTAGTTTTCATTGTACAAGTCTTTCACCTCCTTGCTTAAGTTAATTCCTAAGTGTTTTATTATTTTTGGTGCTATTGTAAATGGAATTGTTTTAGTTATCTCCTTTTTAGATTGTTCATTGTTTGTGTATAGAAATGCAGCTGATTTTTGTGTGTTGACTTTGTATCCTACTACTTTGCTGAATTCATTTATTACTTCTAACAGGTTTTTTTTCCTTTGATGAGGAAGATTAGCCTTGAGCTAACATCTGTTGCCAATCCTCCTCTTTTGCCGAGGACAGTTGGTCCTGGGCCAACACCCGTGCCCATCTTCCTCTACTTTGTATGTGGGACACCTGCCACAGCATGGTTTGATAAGCGGTGCATAGATCCGCGCCCGGGATCTGAACCTGTGAACCCTGGGTTGCCAAAGCAGAGTGTGCGAACTTAACCACTATGCCACCAGGCCAGCCCCCTGACAGTTTTTTTGTGGAATCTTTAGGGTGTTTTATGTATAAGATCATATCATCTGCAGAGATAATTTTATTTATTCCTTTCTAATTTGTATGCCTTTTATTTCTTTTTCTTGCCTAATTGCTCTGGCTAGACCTTCCAGTACTACGTTGAATAGAAATGGTGAAAGCAGGCATCCTTGCCTTGTTCCTGATCTTAGAGGAAAAGCTTTCAGTCTTTCACCATTGAGTATGATGTTTCCTGTGAGTTTTTCATATATGGCTTTTATTATGTTGAGATAATTTCCTTTTATTCCTAGTTTTTTTAGTGTTTTTATCATGAAAGGGTGTTGAATTTTGTCAAATACTTTTTCTGCATTAATTGAGATGATTATGTGGGTTTTTTCCTGCATTCTGTTAATGTGGTGTATTACATTGATCAATTTTCCTTGCATTCCAGGAATAAATCCCACTTGATCATGGTATATAATCCTTTCAATATGCTGCTGAAGTCAGTTTGCTGGTATATTCTTTTTTGGATGGATTTTTCCATCAATGTTCACAAAGGATACTGGTTTGTAGTTTTCTTTTCTTGTATTGTTGTTGTCTGGCTTTGGTATCCGGGCAAGGCTGGACTCCTAGAATGAGTTAAGAAGTGTTCTTTTCCCTTCAATTTTTTGGAAAAGTTTTAGAAGGATTAGTTCTTCTTTAAATGTTTTGTAAGATTTATCAGTGAAGCCATTGGGTCCAGGGCTTTTCTTTGTCAGGAGATTTTCGAGTACTGATTCCATCTCCTTACTAGTTATAGATCTATTCAGATTTTGTAGTTCTTCATGATTTAGTCTTGGTAGGTTTTGTGTTTCTAGGAATTTGACCACTTCCTGTAGGTTAGCCAATTTATTGGCATACAGTTGTTCATAGTACTCTCTTATAATTCTTTTTATTTCTGTAGAATTGGTAGTAATGTCCCACTTTCATTTCTGCTTTAAGTAATTTGAGTCTTTCCTCTTTTTTTCTTAGCTCATCTGGCTCAAGGTTTGTCAATTTCGTTGATCTTTTCAAAGAACTAACTTTTGGCTTTATTGCTTTTTCTTTATTGTTTTTCTATTCTCTATTTCATTCATCTCTGCCCTAATCGTTACTGTTTACTTCCTTCTGCTAGCTTTGGGTTTATTATATTCTTCTTTTTCTAGTTCCTTTATTTGTGAAGTTAGATTGTTTATTTGAAATTTTTCTTATTTTTTAATGTGTGTTTATAGCTATAAATATCCCCCAGCACCACCTTCACTGTGTCCCGTAAGTTTTGGTATGTTGTGTTTTCATTTTCATTCATCTCTAAGTATATTCTTATTTCCCTTGTGATTTCTCCTTTTATCCATTGGTTGTTTAAAAGTATGTTGTTTAGGGGGCCAGCCTAGTGGCGTAGTGGTTAAGTTCACACACTCTGCTTCGGCAGCCCAGGGTTCGCGTGTTCAAATCCTGGGTGCAGACCGACGCACCGCTCATCAAGCCATGCTGTGGCAGCATCCCACATACAAAATAGAGGAAGATGGGCACAGATGTTAGCTCAGGGCCAATATTCCTCAGCAAAATAAACAAATAAATAAAAAAGTATGTTGTTTAATTTCCACAATTTTGTGGATTTTCCAGTTTTCCGTTTCTTATTGATATCTAACTTCATCCCATTGTGCTCAGAGAAGACACTTTGTATGTTATCTATATTTTTAAATCTACTGAAACTTAATTTGTGGCCTAAAGTATGGTCTGTCCTGGAAAATGCCCCATGTACACTTAAGAAGAATGTGTATGCAGTTGTTGTTGGGTGGAGTGTTCTGTGTACATCTGTTAGATCTAGTTGGTTTATTGTGTGATGTCCTCTATTTTCTTACTTATCTTCTGTCTGTTTGTTCTATCCGTTATTGTGGATGGGATATTGAAGTCTTCAGCTATGATTGTAGAATAATAGCTGTCAAAACTGTCAGTTTTTGCTTCATATATTTTGATGGCCTATCATTAAATGAGTAAATGTTTATAATTGTTATATCTTCTTGCTGTATTGAACTTTTTATTAATATATATAATGTCCTGAGCCAACCCTGATGGCCTAGTGGTTAAAATTCAGTGCGCTTTGCTTCTGCAGCCCAGGTTCAGTTCCCAGGTGCAGAACCACACCACTCATGTGTCAGTAGCCATGCTATTGTGGCAGCTCACATAGAAGAACTAGAAGTATTTACAACTAGAATATACAACTATGTACTGGTGCTTTGGGGAGGGAAAAAAACAGGAGGAAGATTGGCAACAGATATTAGCTCAGGGTGAATCTTTCCCAGCAAAAAAAAAATGGTTGTATTAAAAAAAGTAATAATAATAATATAATGTCCTTCTCTGTCTTTGTAACCTTTTTTGATTTAAAGTCTATTTTGTCTGATATTAGTATAGCACCTCTGTTCTCTTTTGGTTACTATTTCCATGGAATATTTTTTCCCATCCTTTCACTTTGAATGTATTTGTGTCTTTGGATCTAAAGTGAGTCTCTTATAGACAGCACATAATTGGATCATGTGCTTTTTATCCATTCTGCCAATCTCTGTCTTTTGATTAGAGAGTTTAATCCATTTACATTTAAAGTAATTACTGATTAGGAGGGACTTACTTTTGTCATTTTGTTATTTGTTTTCTATATGCCTTATAGCTTTTTGTTCCTCATTTGCTGCATTACTGTCTTCTTTTGTGTTTAGTTGATTTTTTGTAGTGAAATGGTTAAATTCCTTTCTCATTTTCTTTTGTGTATATTCTATAGCTATTTTCTTTGTGGTTACCATGGAGATTATATTTACCATCCTAAAGTTGTAACATTCTAATTTGAATTTATAGCACCTTAACTTCAGTAACATACAAAAACTCTGCTCCTTTACAGCTCTGTCCCCATCCGTTTTGGTTGTTGATGTCACAAAATCACATCTTTATACATCGAATACCTAAAAATGTAAACTAATAGTCCTTTCAAATTCATTAGTTTCTTAAATTATGTAGAAAATAAGATTTGGAGTTACAAACCAAAGTTACAATAATACAAGCTTTTAGACTCATAGTTGTTTTTTCTTTAAATGTATTAGTCTCTTAAATCATGTGGAAAACAAAAAGTACAGTTACAAACCCTTGTTACAATAACGTAGCTTTTACAATTGCCCATGTATTTACCTTTATTGAGATCTTTATTTCTCCATATGACTTTGAGGCACTGTCTAGTTACCTTTCATTTCACCTTGCAGGACTCCCTTGAGCATTTCTTGCAAGGACTAGTGGTAACAAACCCCTTCAACTTTTCTGTATATGGAAATGTCTTAATTTCTCACTTACTTTTGAAGGACAGTTTTGCCAGATATATGATTCTTGGTTGACAGTCTTCTTCTTTGAGCACTTTGAATACATTGCCCACTGCCTTCTGGCCTCCAAAGTTTCTGATGAGAAATCTGCTGATAATCTTCTTGAGGATCCCTTATATGTGATGATTTGCTTCTCTCTTGCTGCTTTCAAGATAGTCTCTTTGTCTTTGGCTTTCAAAAGTTGATTATAATGTGTCTTGGTGTGGGTCTCTTTAAGTTCATCTTACTTGGAATTTGTTGAGCTTCTTGGATATTTATATTCATATATTTCATCAAATTTGGGAAGTTTTCAGGCTTTATTTCTTCAAATTTTCTTTCTGCCCCTTTCTCTTCTCTTTCTGGGACTCCTACAATGCTTGTGTTGGTCTGTTTGATGGTGTCTTACAGGTTCTCTAGGCTCTGTTCATTTCTCTTCTACCTTTTTTCTTTCTGTTTCTCAGACTCAATAGTTTACATTGTCCTGTCTTCAAGTTCATTGATTCTTCCTTCTGCCTGCTCAAATCTGCATTTGAATTCCTCTGGCAAATTTTTCATTGCAGTTATTGTACTTTTTAGCTCCAGAATGTCTTTTTGGTTTGTTTTTAGATGTTCTGTCTCTTTATTGATATTTTTATTTTGCTCGTACATTGTCTTGACTTTCTCCACTTTTTCCTTTAGTTCTTTGTGCATCTTTAAGGTAGTTGTTTTAAAGTCTTTGTCTAATATATCTGCCATTATATCTTTTTCAGGGATAGTTTCTGTTGATTTATTTTTTTCCTTCAGCTGGCCCATACTTTGCTGTTTCTTTGTATGACTTGTGATTTTTTTTTTTTTTTTTGCAAAACTGGACATTTGAATCTAATAATGTCGTATTATTAGACTCTGGAAGTCTAATTATTAGATTATCTGGAAGTCTAATTATATAGATTATTAGGTTATTAGAAACTCTGGAAGTCAGTTTCTCTTCTTTCCCCAGGGTGTGTGATTTTTTATTATTCTTTTTGTTTTTTGATTATTATAGGCTGTCTCTGTGCCAAAGTCAGCCTGAGATGTACACTTAAGGTCTTCTCAGGTCTTTTCTGAGCCTGTACCTTTCCCTGGGCATGTGCAGTGACATTCTAATTTTCTCTGTGTGTGCAATTATTTTTAAATGTTCTGGTCTTTAGTGTCTGGTTCCCAAAGGAAAAAAGAGAAAAATGAAGGTGAGAAAAGAAGGGTGCCAGCCCTTTAAATCCCCTGGAAGTTACTTCAGCCAGAGGGGGAGGGACTTACAGCAGTGAGGGGAAGTGCCACAACAATGGCTGCCTAACTCTTTCTTTGCACCTCTGTGATCAGAAGAACAATCAGTGATCAGAGCACAGATTCACCAATATTTGGAGGACAGGGTCCTTTTTGCCCATCCTGCCTCTGGCAAACTGTGTGCAAGCTACTCCAGAAATACATGCACAGTTGCCTACCATGGGGATGGGGATGAGGGATGGGTAGCTGCTATTGTGCTAAAAGCTGAAATTGACTGTAATTAACCACAATTTACCATCCAAGTCTTCCCCTAGAAGCTGCAAGCCTTCAACAGACTTCAGAGTTCCAATATATTACATCAGAGCGATTCTGTGAATGCAATTGTTCTCTAGGTAGGGAGACAGATTCTCAGTGCTTCCTACTCACCAACTTCCTAGAAACCTCCCAGCATAAATCTTTTGAAAGCCTAAATGAAAAAAAAAAAATTGGTAATAGATCTGAAAACAAAAATAAAATTTTTATACATAAAAATGCTATAAACTAAGATAAATGGCAAAAAGGGGAAATGTCTATTATATGTGTTAAAACAGAAGTATATGGTTTTTAATGTGTAAATAGTTCTCATAAATCAATAAGAGCTGAGTCAGAGAATAGTTCAGCTACCTGTAAACCTGTAAGCCTGCCTTTGGCATGGCTATGTTTGTTCTTACAGCCCTGACATGGCTGTTCGCAAAGACTGTAGATATTTGATGGCTTAAAGGAGCGCCAAAAAGAAAAAAAGGAGGGCTAGGCAAAGTGTTTCCCATCTTTCCCATAACCCACCATCAAACAGATTCAAATCCACATATGGTCTAATTCTAGTGGGCTTAAGTGCCATTTATGTTTCTAAGGCTATTTTGATGTATTTTGTAGTTTTAGTGTTATTGTAAATGGGATCTTTTTTCCTCATATTTTCTAATAGACTCTTTCTGGTGTGTAAGATAGCTACTGATTTTGCATGTTTGTTTTTGTTTCAGTTCATACTCTGTTAGTTCAAGTACTGTTACTGTAAGTGCTCTCAGATTTTCTAATAGACAGATTATCTGCAAATAATGTAGTTTTTTATCTTTTCTTCAAATGACAAATCTATTTTTTTCCTACTTTATGACTACACTATATTGGTTTGAAATTTCAAAGTTGAAAGGCATCTTGTATTGTCCCTGATTTTGACTGTATCATCTAGGCTTCAGCATCCAGTAGGATATTGACTAGTGGTTTCAGGTAAGATATTACCAATCGTGTTAAGGATTCTATTCATTTCATTATTGCTTTGCTAAAAAGTTTAAAACTCAGAACTGAATATTGCATTATATCAAATCTTTCCAGCATCTATCAATTATCCGCATTTTTTTAAACTTATAGCATGTTTATGTTAATAAACATAAGTTAAAATAAATAACCAAAGGGAGAAATGTCTATAATATATGTTATTACATGTATTACATATATACATATGTAATATGTGTATTGAATAATACATATATATGTCATAAATAATTAAAATTTGCCTAATATTGAATATATTTTGCATTCCTCAGAAAGCTGCTATTAATATACTTTTAAGTTTTATTTGCTATTCTTTGCAAAATTGGTAATTTTGCATTGGACTTATTCTCTTAAATATTAAAATATTTTGTCATGTCATTTAATATTATTTTACAAAAGTAATTTTAAGTAAGCTTTATATTGGATCTAACATACATAAATAGAAGTCACAAATCCTAATGTATAGCTCAAAGAATTCTCATAAACTAAGCATGCCTGACCAAACTGCACCCAGATCAAGAAATGGAATATCACCAACACTTCAGAAGCCCTCCAAGTGCCCCTCCCAATCACTCACCCCCTCTAAGGTTAACCATGTGACAAAATTATGTTTCAATGGCTGCACGTTGAGTGAAGAGAAAGAGTAATAGCAGATAAAGCCAGAGAGGCAGGGGAGAATCAGATAAGGCAGGACTTCAAGAACCACAGTGTATTAGTTTTCTATTGCTGCATAACAGATTGCCACAAACTAAGTGGCTTAAAACAATACAAACTTATTATCTCCCAGTTCCCGCTGGTCAGGAGTCTGGGCTCAGCTCAGCTGGATCCTCTGCTCAGGGCTTCACAAGGTGTCAGCTGCACATGGTGCTCATTGGGAGTTCAGGCTCATCCAGGTTCATTCCAGTTTGTTGTCAAAATTCAGTTCCTTGTGGTTCCGGGACTGACGTCCCTGTTTTGTTACTAGCTGTGGGCCAGGCACAGCTGTCAGCTCCTAGAGGCTTTCCACAGTTCCTTGCCATGTGGACCACAAAATCATTTCACAGTGTGGAGGTTTGCCTTCTCCCAGGCCAGCAGGAGCATATCTCTCTGAATTTACCTTCTCTTAAAAGATCCTCTGATTAGGTCAGGCCCTCTCAGTGTAATTGACTTTGATTAACTCACAGCCAACTGATTAGATGACTAATCACACCGGTGATATCCCTCACTAAAGGAGAGGGAATTATAGAAGGGTATGGGTCATTGAGGATTATGTTAGAATTCTACCTATGGTAAGTGGAAAGAAAAGTTTTTTTTTCTGTTTGCAATAAGAAACTATTTGAATGATCATAATCATGGGGTGGGAGATCTGATTTAAACGTTAGATACAACTAACATCAATAGGCGATTTATAAAGAACAAAGCTAACTGGGTGCTATGTGCAGAAGGGAATAGAAGTGTGGCTTCAGTAATTAGGAGGAGAATAGTAACTTTTTCTGAGATCAAGAAGAGCATGGAGGTGGAAATGTAAAGCTCAACTTGGGACATGCTAAATTTTAGATTCCTCTTCTATTTAGGCATCCAACAGAGAGTTCACAGTTAGATATGCATACATGGAGCCCAAGGGAGAGATCAGAGCTGGAAATGTAGATTGAAAAGTCATCATCTGGGATGGAATGTCATCTAACCTAGATGAAAATGCTAGGGGGAGATCTAGATAGGCCAATGGATTGCTAGATGCCATGATTTCTTAAATTATAATTCTTAGTCTGTAATCAATTGCACAGACTCCTGCCTGGAGTCTTCCCAGAAGTGACCCCATTGTTTTGCAGTATATTTTCTATGGCATCAAGTTAGTTCTCTTTTTTTTTTCTTTATAGATCCTCTATTGAGGCAAGTTCTATCCACATTGAATTCTTGTCATTGGATGGGGCTTGTTATTCTCTGTCTATTTGATCAAACTGGAGGGTACCATACCTCCTACCTGAATTTCTGCTCTTTAGTAGGTTCTTATCTTGGGCAGCTCTGATGTGCTTGGAATGGCCAGGTTCTCTGATAGGCTTAACCAATGGAATCATAAGTAACCACAGTGCCTTACTTAGAAGAAACACTGAGCAAAATCTCGGAATTTGGATCCTGGTCAAGATAATGTATGCAAAGATGTGAGCTTGTCAAGATCCCTGAGTCTTTCTGGCAATTACAGATCTAGAATCTGGAATAAATTTGTGTGTCTATTCTAGCTCAAGATGCTTGGGCATTAGCAGCATAAAATAGTCTCCAGCATGTACTAATCTCATTCCAGCCCCGCCCTCAATTGTTCAAAGGGGAATAAGCCTTGGATCCTAAACTACTCACAGCAGGTTCCTTTGCTGATTATGAGTGGCTGGTTGCTCCTGAGAATTAGGCTCAGGATCTCTGTCCAGCCCAAAAAGGTGAGGGTATAAACAGATAACCATGTCTTAGAGAAAGTTGGTGCTATCCTTTGAGGAACCACGCACATCTCACATGCCAGCAGCTTCAAGGGGAGGCTCCCTCAATTCTCTGCTTCTGCTTGTTAGGATCTCTTGGATGGTCAAAGATTTCCACCTAATAGACCAGCAGCCCTGGGAGCCTCTAAGGAAACTGCCCTAGGTGCCATCAGGGACCTGAAAAGGTCCATATCAAGTTAAAGTGAAATCCCTAAGACCCAAAACCCCATCACCATTTCTGGACATTGCTCTTGAACACAGATTTGAAAGCCTAGAGAATCCCTCTGAGAGTGGGGCCCAAATCTGACTTTCGTCTGACACTGGTAAATAATACCTGAAGAGATTCAAAAAGAGGTTTTATAAGGACAAGAAAATGGAGTGAAAAGAGCTGATTCCAAATCATGGGCAGAGCCATCACGGGCACCTTGGAGGCAGAGAAGGTGTCTCTCTTTTTTGCAATCTCAGTTTGGTGCCCACCGAAAGCAGAAACACCGTAGATGTATATTGACTGATTTGTACTTGCATAAGCATCACATACACACACCACACACACACACACACACACACACCAATTTGCTTCATACATGCAAAGTGGCGTTCCAGGTCCAGTGTTAACCATGTGTCTCCATACATTAGGAATTAGAGAAGCCCTTTTGGAGATATGGGTAGGGAGTGTCTGTTCTGTCTGACTGCTCTTCTCGCCTTGTTCTGTCTCTGTGTATCTGACCCACACAGGATCATGTGTTAATCTAATAATGTGGGCCACCTTGAACTAGACATTTTCCTTTGTCACCATTGATATACTGGTCACATGGAGTTCTCCATGGAATCTTTCTCTGCCTGTAAATGTCACCTCAGCAAATGCTCCCTGTGGCTTCAATGATCAGAGCACTGCAGATGGCTCAGGCATTAAGTGCCCTTGACGGAGGACTCCCTGGAAGTTTTCTTTTGTGCACACCCATTGCTCTGAAGACTTCCTCACTGCCTTCCCCATCTTTCACTTTTGGCTGCCTCTCCTGGCAGTAGTCAGTGGCCTTAAAAGCTTGCAGCATAATGTTGACCTGCTGATCAATGTCATGCCATTTTTTGTGGGTTATGTCCTAACTACAGGCCTGTGTCACCAAGGGCTTAATTAGGGTGAACTAGCACCAATGGTTATTCCATCTTATGCTCATTCAAATGTATGGATAGAGCAGTGCCAGGTGGCCAGGAAGGGCAATTTTTTATTTGGTTTCTATCTTGATATCCCTCACTGATGTGGAAACTTTCAAGCTTGGAATGAGAGAAGGAACCAGATCAGATGAATCTGGGGTACACCCAGATACAGGAGTCAATGCTTAGTCTCAAATTCATATAGCCAAGAGTCATGATGTAAGTTGAGAGTCAGAGGTTGAAGCAGAAATCAAAATTCGTGGGAGCCTCTGACTGGAACAACCCACAACCTTCCTTCCAAAGACACATCAAGTGATAGAGACGTAGCCACATAGAGAGTGGGCTGAGGCTGATTGGGCGTCATAAGGTAAATAGACAAACGAAAATATGTTCCCAAGGAGAGGAACCCTGCCCCTCTGAGCTCAGGGAAGCTTGTTCAGTTTAAATCTTCTGTAACATTTTCATCATTGCCTGATTTTTTATGCCAGGGCACCAGGTTCCTGCAACACTTTGGCCTGCTTCGTTAGTAATAGAAATACAGAAAGAACAATGTTCCCACTCACACTGTGTGCTCTTCGGAGCCTCTGAACCAAGAGGAACTCGGCTATTACTCATTCTGCCCTTTCCTTTTCTAATTATTGTTTTATATTTTCATCAAACATCTTGGTTAAAGAAACCTTGGTCCTTGGGCCCTTCTCCAGTGGAAGGAGTAAGTTAAACAATTTACTTTACATTAGAATTAATGAAGGAGAGCAGAGCCCTGGCCTGGAGCGATCAGCTGCCCCCACCTCTACAGCCTTAGCTGCTGCCCTGATTGAGTGAGCGTGGGCAACCTCTCTGGCTGGCGGCTGGCGAGAGAGCAGGACGGGGGAGGGGAAGGGAGTCGGTGAGACAGCCAGTTGGCTGGCGAGAGAAGGAAGGAATGGATGGGTGCAAACCTGCCCTGATGATTTTCAAGGGGACCAATCCTTTGAAATGCCCCAGGCAGCAGCTCTAAGCCAGAATGAATGAGCAGCAGTGCCAGTCAGCACTTTCGGCCCCCTCAATTTAACTCTCTTTGATTCACACACTGAATTTTCATTTCACAAAACTCATTTCTTATGGGTTCTTTATATGGAATTCTTAACTCGGAGCAGTACGGCCTTTGCTTTGATGTGTCAGAAGCGTGAAGATGCGTAACAAACATTTCTTCAAAATTCGAATATTTCATAGCCGTATAAGATTCCAGAGTATGGATATACCGAAATTTATTTAGCTATTGCCTATTTGTGAGATTATTTAACTCATTTCCTTTGTGCTAATTAAATAACTATAGCAGATATCTTTGACATAAATCTTTGAATTTCTGGTTCTTTTTTTAAAGAAGGCTGTTCCATTTGAATAACATCATTTCTACACTTAAGCCTTGACAAGTTTAGAGTTCATACCACACACTCACACACACACACGTACCATGATCCTGTCCAAAAGTAAGAATAAAAAAAAAGAAAAGAAAAGAAAAATAATTTTTTATTTGGACATTAATGTATATTCTTGGTAAAACAAACATAAACATACAGAAAAGTGGAAAATAAAACAGAGTAAATAGTCTAGTCTATTTTTTCCAGATTTTTTTTTACCTCCACATATAGATGTATGTATGTTCATATATATAACTATTGTTTTTATTCTAAAATGCCTTTGGCTCTGAAATATTTCATCAATGTGAAAAGAGCCTTTGGAGAAAAAAACAAAATAAAAGAAATCAATAAGCACTCCATGAAATGCATGTGTAGTCAGGATGCTTGATGCCAACCACAGACATCAACTCTGGCTGATTTAAGCTAATTTAAATCAGAGAAATTTATCATAAAGATGCTGAGTAGCTCATAGAATTGATAGGAAGGCTGGTGGGCCAGGCTTGGGGAAAGCATAAGAAATAAGTGAGATAATGTAGCCAGCACCAGAGTCCAAACTGCACCCCACAACTGCTCCAGTGAGGCCTCTGCTGGCACCCCTGGACTCAGAGTGCCGCTCAGCGCCACGACATTGCTGCCCAAAGTCAGATGGGACCTTTGTAACCCTGGCTCCAGATTGAAGGTCTGGCATAGTACATCTAATTGGCCAAGCCTGGGTCACATGACCAATTCTAGTTGTGTGATATTTACAGTCTTTGGGGCTTCTCAGGTAAGGTGGGCAATACTTCCCAATGCTCATAAGGTAGAGAATTCTCCAAACACAGGAAGGAAGTTTAGGTGTTGTATTAGTCAATGTTCTCCAGAGAAACAGAACCAATAGAAGATATATATATTCCTATAATATAATAAATTTCTTATATATGTGTATATATATGTATATATATACACACACACGCACATATATACACATATTTAAGAGATTTACTGTAGGAATTGGCTGATGTGATTATGGAGGCTAAGAAGTCCCACAATCTGCCATTTGCAAGCTGGAGACCCAGGAAAGCTAGCGGTATAATTCAGTCTGAGTCAAAAGGCCCAAGAACCAGGAGCACTGATGTCTGGGGACAGAAGATGGATGTCCCAGCTCAAGCATGGACCAATTTGCCCTTCCTCCGCCTTGTTGTTCTATTCAGTTGCTTAGCAGATTCAATGATGCCTGCCTGCATTGGTGAGGGTGATCTTCTTTACTCAAGCTACCAAGTCAAATGCTAATCTCTTCCAGAAACACACTTACAGACACACCCAGAAATAAGGTTGTACCAGCTATCTGGGCATCCCTTAGCCAAGTCAAGATGACACATAAAATGACCCATCATAGGTACTGTGTGTCTAAAAAGAAATTGTCAAATTCCCACTAGAGCAGTAATTCTCTAACATTAGCAAAAGAATCCCCTGGAGAGCTTCATAAAGCGTAGATTTCTGGGCTGCTCCTCCTGAGACTGAGCAGGTCTGGTGTGAGACCTGCGAATCTGCATTCGTAGTAAGTGCTCTGGTAATGCCGATGCTGCTGTGCCACAGACCACACTCTGAACACCACACCTGAGCACATATTTGTTTTTAACACACCATGGCATTGGTGCATGCAATTATATATCACTTTCTTTACTAGCACAAAGTTTGAGTTTAAACTGTCTTCACATTTGGTATGAAGAATGTTCTAAACTACTTTTGGCTGTCAGCAGTTCTTTTTTACAGTATATAGCTCTCGTCCTGACAGCTTTAGCATTGTTTTCAATTACAGTATAATGTTGAGATGTATCAAAGAATTCTGAGGTTTTGTGCTATTCATATTTAGGAGAAGCCATAGTTTCTTTTCTTTGCTTAACTGAATCATGTTTAGCTTCACATTAAATAGTTTCTCTTGAAAAATGAGCCTGAAGCTTATGACACATATTACTCCCTGAGCGATAAACATTTACAATGAACGAAAAGGCCACCTAGCTTCTCCAAGTTTGAAGATTTCTGTGATCTATGAGATTTGGCAATTTCTACTGCATTAGATTGTATTGTCTAGCGTGAAATTGCCAGCCTTCATTGTTCAAAGTAACTTTTTTATTGCTATATCATAGTGTACTCTTTTTTATTATGAGAATTTTTTTAAATAGGAAAAAGAGCAGAGCCTTTGCAACAAACACCATGTAGGCACTATGGAAAATTAACAAACATCACCAACTTCCTATAATTGCTCCTGATCTTTTCTTTCTTCTTAAAATAAACAACACACTACTAATATAATTGATATCCCTTTTACAGGCCCTTTCAATCACTTTCCCCTCTATGCCTTTTCAGGGGAAACCCCTGCCATGAATTTGAGATGTTCTTCTAGCCTATGTTTTGTGGAGATCTTTTTTTAAACAAAAATCAAGGATCCAAATTTAATTTAAAATTCTGCCATCTGCTTGGCCCCTATCTCATACCTACACACACAAAAAATCAGTTTAGGGTGATTCATAGACCCAAAAGGCCAGAACCATAAAGAGTCTAGAAGAAAATAAGAGATTATCTTTACAACCTGGAGATAGGCAAAGGTTTTCTGGACAGAACATAAAAATCACTAACTATGAAAAACGCTGATACATTGAACTTCATCAAAATGTAAAACTTCTACTCTTTGACAGGAACCACTAAGGATATGGAAAGGCAAGTCACAGGTTAGGAAAAAAATGTGTTCAATATATGTATCTGAGAAATGACATATGCAGAATATATGTGTATATATATGAACTCTTACGGCTCAATAATAAAAAGACAACCCCATAAAGAATGTGTACAATATTTATCCACTTCACAAAAGAAAATATATAAATGGCCAATAAGCCCAATAAATGTAAAAATGTCATTACATCATTTGTCTCAGAGAAATTGCAAATTAATACAGCCATGAGTTACCCAATCCTTGCCCACAACAGAGGCTATAGTTTAAAAGATTAACAGTACCAAATGTTGGCAAGGATCTGGAGTAGATGGGATTCTCATGCATTGCTGGTAGCGATGTGAAGTGGTACAGCCACTTTAGAAAACTGTTTGCTGGTTTCTTATAAAGTTAAATATACACTTACCTATGACCCAAGCATTCCTCTCCCAAGTATTTTCCTAAAAGAAGGGAAAATGTAAGTCCATGAAATGACATGTACAAGATTGTTCATAACACCCTTGATCATCATAGCTGCAAACTAGAAACACACCAAATGTCCATCAACAAGAGAAGAGATAAACAAAACTGTGGCAAAGGTATGCAATGAAATACCATTCAGTGATAAAATGGAATGAACTGATCTTGCACCGTCAGCATGGATGACTCTCACAACCATTGTGTCTGCCCCTTAGGATTCCACCTTTATGCAGAACCTCTTGGAGACCCCCATCTCGTGTGGTCCGCAGGCTTTGTCTTCTGTCCTTGGCACTCTGCAAGGTCATCCACACTGTGGCTTACAGTCATAAGGCTTGGGAAGACGCTCCCAGGAGGAAACCCAGCCCAGAGCTCTCCTTAATTCTCTGGATTCCTGCTTGCACTTAGAGTTCTCCCTCTGAAGAATCCTTTTTTTCCTGCCTGTTCAGAGATGACTTTGTTTTTGTGCGTCAGGTGCAGAGAGTTGAGTTAATTATACTCCTTAGTGTACAGCATAACAGCATCTTAGATCCATACAAAGCCCCCCTTACTTAATTTATTTATTCCCTTCCCCCCAATTCCCCACCGCTTTTCCACCGCCATCCCATTTTATTGTGCATCTGTTAGGGCAAAGTCTGTACTTCTGTTTTGAGTGCATGTTCTTTTAATGGCCATAAATGGTATTAGGTTTTTTCATTCATTTATCAAATATTTATTGAGCACCCACTATATGCCAGGCACTATTCTAGGCACAGGGATACAGCAGTAGACAAAATTGACAAAATGTATTTCATTCTGTTCCTTTAATCTGTGCTTTTAAGAATTTACCGTGCTGTTGTGTGCCCATCCACCTTGCTACCACTACCTGCCTGCCAACACTGGGACTCTCCAGAGCTAGCTAACCAGTGTTATGGATCCTTCTAGAATCTTCTCTGTGCATAATCCCAGAAAAAAAAAGTACTATTTGTTGAGTGTTTTTTTTCTTTTTCCATAAATAATGCCATACTCATTTAGCATTCCTGCTTTTACTTTCACTCAACAATTTGTCAGTACACTGAGTGATCATATCTCTTAAACTATGACATTGGTTCCATCTTAAGGATATAACATATTTAGCCATTTTTCTGTTGATGGACACTGGGTTCCAGTGTTTTTCCTTTTGTAAAAATCCTGCAGGAAATGTGCCTGTTCTGGCCTCCATGTACATACGCGTGAGAGTTTCTCTAGGGGAGATACAAGGAAGTAGAATTGCTAAGTTGTAGGCCATGTACATTTTCAGCTTTAATGGATTTTGTTAAATTGCCTTTAAAAGTTGCTCTACCAAAATAGAAGACTTTTTCTCACCACATTCTCTCCAACCTTCAATACCATCAAATGTGAAAATTTTGCCAACTTGATAGATTAAAAATAGCATCTTATATTTTTAATTTGCACTTCTTTGATTACTAATAAGATTACACATCTTTCATGTATTTATTGGCCCCTCATATTTCTTCATCAGTCAGTTATTCAGTTTACTCTCGGGTGGTCCATCCTTTTCTTTTTTAACTTATACTCTATTTATATATTCTGGATGCTAATCTCCTGTTTGTTATGAATGTTACGAACATTTTATTCTGGTTAGTAGCTTGTCTTTTAATTTTTTATGGTGGCTTTCATCATGCAGAGGTTTTAAATTTTCATTTAGTCAAAGCTCTTTATCTTTTCCTTCTGGCTATTGTTGTCTTCTTTAAGTTGTTTATCTCAACAGTACAAATATATTCTATTATATTTGCTTGTGTTTTCGAGTTTTTATATATGTTTAATCTACTTCTGACTTATTTTTATTAACATTGAAAGCATGTAACTTTTTTACATCCCCAGTAGGTAGGCCGTTGCCCCAACTCTATTGAATCCTTAACCCAAGTGATTTGAAATGCCCCCTTTGTGCTAAATTCCCATATGCAGTTGGTGTACTTCTGAACTTTCTAGTTCATTCCACTGATCTAGACTCTATTCTATTTATGTGCAGTGTCACATAGACTTCGAGTTTAGCCTGATATCTGGTAGCACAAGTCTCCATTCTTCTTTTTTTTTTTTTTTTTATCTTGGCTCTTCCTGCTTATTTTCTCTGTCATATACATTTTAGGATCAATTTAATATTTCTGTGACAAATCCTGATAGGATTTTGATTGGGATTGAATTGTTCATTAATTTTGTAATGGATATATTTAAAATTTAAAGTCTTTCCATCCATGAATACACTGTTTCTCTTTATTAAAAACTTTTATGATCTTCATAACTATTTTAATAGTTGCTTCTGAGGTTTATTTCTAGGTACCTTGAAATTTTTTCTATAATAAATGGCATCTGTTTTTCAACTACATTTACTAATGAGTTATCATTGATGATAGGAAAAGTATTGATCTTCGTGTGTTGACACTGTATCTGGCCATCTTAGACTACTTTCTTATTCATTAAAATTTCTATGAACAATAGTAAGCTCTGTCACCTGCTGACAGGTGTTTTCTTATGCTTCTGATTATGGCTTCTCATCTGGTTTCTTCTTCAGCAGGGCTATTTATTGACAAATAATCCATGGCGAGATTATGTGCCTCTTGATTTTCCTCTGTGTTCTTTACCTTGGCATTTCTGGTGAGTTTTACAAGTTTGTTTGCTATAACCTGAGTTAGAGCTTCAGCATCGTTGGTCCCGCTCTTTATTACCTCTAATGCTGTCTTTTTCTATTATGTTTTTAGTATCCTTAAATTTTTTTCTTCTCTTGGTGAATTCTTTTTTGTTCTTAACTTTCAAAAAAAAATCTTATCCCGGTCTTCAATTATCGTAGTTCTTGTTTCATAAATAATATTTCGTGTGTGTGCGCGCACGTATTTCATTGAGGACACAAAACAAATGCTTTGTAAGCTATTTTTCTGTAATAAACCCGTTTGAGTGCTACACCTTTCTCTACTTCTAAGAGTACCTCTCCTATAATTATGCAAAAAATTTCTTTGCAATGTTCTCTGTTTTTTTTTTTTTTCTGTTTATCCTTCAAAGAGGAAAGATCTATCCTACTTTAGTGATTCCAGGGCACAGAGTAGATGGAGTCTTCTTCCTCTTCCTCTTTGGCCTTGTGGGTATCAATAGAATCCCAGAATTAGTTCTTAAACTGAAGGGGCCATTCACTTTAAATATGGCTGCTGGCACCAAATTTGATTAGTAGCATAAATTTGGTGCAGTTCTGAGGAGGATAATCTGTCACTCTTTCTTCTGATTATGGGCGTATGGTTCATTTCTGGATAATCTGACACTGTCTGAAGTCCTTTCTTAACTAAAACAATGTAGAGAAACTGGAATTCTTAAAGTACCCCTTTCCAGGGTGCTTACTCTTACTGTCATACTTGGAACTGACTTCACTTCTGTGATGTTTAAGTTCACATGTCAACTTGACTGGGCCATGGGATGCCCAGGTATTGGGTCTAACATTATTCTGGGTGTGTCTCTGAGAGTGCTTTTGGATGAAATTGACAATTGAATCTTTGCTTTATAGACTGAGTAAAGCAGATTGCCCTCCCTAATATGGGTGGGCCTCATCTAATCAGTTGAAGGCCTGAATAGACCAAAAGGGCTGAGTAAGAGAGAATTCCTCCTGCCTGACTGTCTTCTAACTGGGACATCCATTTTCTCCTGCCTTCATGTGGGAACTGAAACATTGGCTCTTCCTGGGTCTTGAGCCTGTCAGTCTTTGCGCTAGAACTACACCATCAGTTCTGCTGGTTCTCAGGTGCTCAGACTCAGACTGGAACTTACACCATTGGCTCTCCTGGGTCTCCAGCTGCCGAATCATCCTGCAGATCTTGGGTCTTGTCAGCCTCCATAATTGCAAAAGCTGATTCCTTATAATAAAGCTATTCATCCATCCATCCATCCATCCATCTATCTGTCTCCTATTGGTTCTGTTTCTCTGGAGAACCCTCACTAATACAACTGGCCAAGGAGCAGTGCTTGGTCCCTTTCCTGCTCAGCAAACAGCTGAAAGCCCTTCTTTCCTCGTGAAGGGTCAGTGTTGTTAGTTTCATCACCATGGACAGCGCCTTGTTCTGGCCATAACCTCAGCCTGGCATCTCCCAAGGGTCATCTAATCTCTGTGAAGTAAGAGAATCAGAATTGCAAAAATTACACCATTTGAGGGATTTCAACTTCCCTAGTCCTTGACATAAATATATACCCAATGAGAAGTGTATCTAGCCTCATAGGGCAGTTCTTTGTTGGTATATCCTACATGCCCCAGTCGGTGCTGGAGATCCAGCTCTCCTCCTGTGCAGTATTGTTATTCATAGTGGTCAGAAGCAGGGGGATCCAGGAGGAGCTTGCCAATCTTAACCCAGCAGGAAATCCTAGGGCAGCACCAGAAGTGATGTGTCTGAATCACCCAGATTCTGCGTGCTGGGCCCCCACTGCCAGAGTTTCCCCATTTCTAGTAAGTTCCCCAGTGATGTTGATGGACCTCTGCATTAGGATGCAGAGCTGGGGGAAAGGGCTAGAATCAGATCATAAAGCCAGAAGTCAGGAGCCTTGTACGAAAGTCAAGCAGCAGAGGGCAAGGTTGAAGAGGGACCAGGACGTGGGCATGGACAATGCCGTGATGCCGAGAGCTTGTTTTCATTGGATGCCAGCCTCTAAAAGTGTAGATGGGGTGGACCACACAGGGCCAGACCACACCCAAACAAAAACACAAATGTGAAGGAAACTCCGCCCAGGCCTCCTCCTCGGGCTCTTCTTTCTGGCAGTTAGAGTGTGTGCCAAATTGGAAAGAGCAATGGATTCTGTCAATATAGGTATCTGATATAAAATGCTGAACTGACATCAATTTTCGGACTTAGCCTGTTTTATCAGGAAACAGGAGCTATGTGAAGCTGAACTAAAAGACACATTACAGAGCTCAGATGGGATTGGGTTGTCTCCTGTTTATAACGTGTAATGCTTTCAATAAGTCATAGATCCATAGGTTAAGGCAGAATTTGCTATACGATGCTATTTCCTCCCTGCTTCAGACACACTAACGGGCAATGAGTCCATTACACAAACATGTCTTAGTTTACCCAGGTTTCCTCCTTTTTTATCCTGCCTTTCCAGTCAAGTGTTGTGTTTCCTCTGTTGCTCCAGCCCATTTAATATTAGTCTCTTTCCATCATCTTAAAAACTTTAATTAGCTATTTTGATATATTCCCTAAGAACCCTGAAGTCTGATTCATCAAAGTGATAACAAGAAGATATTTTGGGAATTTGTTCCAATTTAAATGGCTAAATTATTTCCCCATTTGTAATTTATCTGCTTATGGATATTCTAATGCTTGATACCAAATTTACACTCAAGAAGCTGGCTATCCATAAGCCAGCTTTTTCCAGGGTGAGTGCACCATAAACTTAGAACCTGAGTTGTGTCATGTATAAAGGAGGCAGGTAAGGCTAAATCAAAAGAAATTGGGCCTTGCTTGAAACCATTTCCCTGGGAAAGAGCAAGTCTCAGCCATAGCGATGGTAGTGACAATGGACAGGAAAGGATGTAGATCCCATCGTGAAAGGAATCCACCCCAATGTGAGGCTTCAGAAATACAGCTTTTTACCCCAGGAAGATCAGGCCTCCTCTTTTTGTAGCCCACCCGACAAAGAAAGACAAGACACATCACAATGTGCTCCTCGTGCAAACATGGACTCTCCCACCTTCAGGGTCCATCGTTACAAATGCCAGAAGGCCCCGTGCATCCCGTTACCTACAAAGCTGCTGAGATCAATTCTTGAGTAACCTGCATTTTAGCATCTTATCTGCTTCCTTACCCTATTTCCTCTCCCTTAAATATGAATCCAGAAAATAAAGCACGCTGTGCAAAGCACTCAGGCCATCTGTTGTGCAGGCTTCAATCGCTGCACAAGAAGAAAGGGGAAGCAGAGGGGAGAAATAAACATCCATGGAGGGCCCGTTGGTGCAAGGCAGCGTGCCAGGCATTTACTGTAGCTCCTGCCACAGCAGCCCAGGAAGGAGGTGTAATTGATTAGCTCCATTGAAAAGCCATTTTACAAAAGAGGAAACTGGGGCTTAGCTTCACCGGGAGGAACTTAGCTTAGCTTGCTATGATAAATAAAAATAATACAGTACTTATATTGCGTATTACATGTTTGTGTCAGGCACTGTTTACTTAATCCTCACAACAACCTTACAGCATTATTATTATCATCCCCACTTTACAGCTGAGAACACTGAGGAACAGGGAGTTTGAGTAACTTGCCCTCAGTCACAGGGCTAGTGAGAGAGAAGCTAAGATTTGAATCCAGGAATTCTGGCTCAAGAGTGCACTCTTAACCGCTTAACAATACCGTCGTGTTTCTAGTTACAAAACTGTACTGTTAACTGGAACGAATGTTCACGGAGTAGTAAGTAATGGAGCCAGAACTATATCTCATTTATGTCTTACTGCTGCATCAAATAATTAAGAGCTAGGAAAAGTGAAAATTCAGGAAGGCCTGGCCACTCAAGAAATGGGCTTGATATAGATGGGTAGGGTGGCTTGGCACCCCCGTTAACAAACCTCTCATCAGATGTGAGTTAACGGCGATTATCACCCTCCCCAGTTCTCTCTGAATCTTTACACAAGTCAGTTAATAAGGACTCTTTGGATTTAGGGATGCCAATTCCCTAGTGATTCCAACAGTGAGATAATTCTTGGCTCTTCTGGAAAAGCCTTATCAGAATCAGTTTGAGATTTTTCTTTTCTTCCCCCCGCAAGTTTTTCTGGAGCTAGAGCTGTCAACATCACTCACTGACAACAACAGCAAAAAAACACAGAGATAGAGGTTGACAGGGTGATGTTTTACTCCCAGACCATGGCTGTGAGACCAGAAAGCCCACTCCATCCTGCTTAAGTAAATGACAACTGGGGCTGGACTCATCCAACCCTATTTTTTGGCCTGTTATAGAAGAAGACAGATTGTGTGTGAGATGGAAATTGCATTTGACTGCCTGTAAAGAGGACTAACTACAATGACATAAACATATAAGAATCTATTTTTATCACCAAAGGAGATGATCAGAGGGGGCAGTTTTTGCTGTTGGTTCAGCAGTTCAAGAGTATCAGGGTTGGGGGCCGGCCCAGTGGCGCAAGTGGTTAAGTGCACTTGCTCTGCTGCGGCGGTCCAGGATTCGCCGGTGCGGATCCCGGGCGCACATGGACGCACTGCTTGTCAAGCCATGCTGTGGCGGCGTCCCATATAAAGTAGAGGAAGATGGGCATGGATGTTAGCCCAGGGCCAGTCTTCCTCAGCAAAAAGAGGAGGATTGGCAGATGTTAGCTCAGGGCCAATCTTCCTCACAAAAAAAAAAAAAGAGTATCAGGGTTGAGGTCTCTGCAATTCACTTGCTCTTTTCTTCATTGTCTCAAGATGGCTGCTGCAGTTCCAGCCATCAGGGCTAGGTAGGAAGGAGGGAGGAAAAAGGGTGCCTGCTAAACTAGTAACTGCCTGTTCAAGAGCTTTCCCCCAAACTCTACCCACTACTTTTGCATATGTCTGTAAGGGAGACTGGGCAGTTAGCCACCCCAACGATATAGAACAAAGGGGAGAGTAAATATTGGTAAGTCAACAAGCAATCTCTGCTATAAATTCCTGTTGGCCCAGAACTAGGTTGTCATCACCTCCAGCATCTGGAGGTGTACTTAGAGTACTTCTAAGTCTCTGCTGCCCGTTAAGAGAGCTCTGGAAACAATGGGCTGCTTCAGCATCCTTACTGGCTTGGACCAACATTCTAGGACTCGGAAAGCCCATTGCAGTTCAAACTATGAAAGACCAAAATGGAGCAATCTGTATTTCTAAAACATTCATTTTTAAATGGAGAAATGACTAAATTTTTTCTTTTTAATTTTTTACTCTTACTCATGATCGGTGCCTTGGTGTGGATGGCAGCCATTTTCTGTATTTGTGAGTCAGGATGATGGTCTACTGTATCTATAAGTTGCCCCATCTTCTAAGAGATCTTCAGCAACCATAGAAAAGAAATGTTTAGAGAGGGGAAGGTGACTTTCTCCTTGTTCATCAAGGGTGTGGGAGAATAAGAAAGAATAAGATGTGGAAATTATGGTGGATCAGATTACTATAAATTATATTTTTTGCCCTCATTTCTTACTTTGAGGATGGGCCCATCCTCACATCTCTATCTTTATTATTAATGCCTAGCAGAGAACAAATTAAACAAATTCTCATTACCCTAGAATTCTGGTTGTTTAGGATTTTCCATCACTGATTTTCAAAGAAACGTTCTAAAGCAGATAAAGTATTTAGATTATAAAATGCAGTGTTACATTCTAATGTAGTTATGTTACAATCTTAAGGTAATTCCAAGGAGCTATAACTCCGCAGTTAGGCAATGCTGGGGATGCAGGGAAGGACCTGTGGGCTCTTTGGGATAATTACTTGCAGAAGTACTCATAGTTATGGGGTTCAAAGCCAGGAAAGCTCCAAGAGGCCCTATTATTTATTTTTCCCTCGCTAGGTGTATTAGCGTGTTATCAGAGCCCTCCATAACAAGCACAGCTTGCAGGCATCCGTAAAGGCTGCAGACGGAAGCAGAGAAGCTAATGTACCACTGCATGTCTCTGGCTGGACTCCAGGCTGCACTGAGGTTTTCTTAATTTAGAATTGACTGTAAACTTGGACGACTTGCTCTTGTGCCACCAACCATACTGCCAGCATCCTGGGAAGAAATGAGTGAAGCCACGGGGGCAAAATACCAAGACTGACTCATCCCCCGATTTTCTGAAACAAGTGTTGAGTCCCCAGAAGATGGATTCTGGGTCTCTGGGAACTCACACAAATGGCAGCTGTCAACATCAGAGGAGACATTTGGAAGCGACACCCAGTGCATCAGAGTCGGCTGGTAGGACAGCGCGGAGCCCCCACTTGTGTACTCCCTCGGGGGCGCCATAAGCAGTGTGGCACTTCTTTCTTGAGTCATCCGGGTTCCCATGTTGAAGCTGTGATTCTCCAAATGTTACACCCGGTGAATCCTGTTCTTCCAAAGCAGATACGTGACTTGAAGTACCCAGCCTACCCCAGTCTCTCTAAGTGAGGTAGGACCCATGCCTCTCTCCGTCTGCCACAGCCAGAACGCAGGGTCTGGGGTGGACCTTTGACCGGGATGGGCTGGGAGATGTGTTGGTCTTGTTGGCATTGGCCTTTGGTGATTCCATTCATTCTTTGTTGGCATGAACTGAATGGTCATGCAGGGCCCCTTCCCACCACGTGCACAGAGGAGCAGAAAGAGTTGAGGGTCTTAGAGTCGCAAAGGGACTCTAAGGGGGGAGCAGCAGCCGCCTTCCTGGAGGGTCCCATGTTCTGCTTTCAGTTGTCCTATGAAGCACAGCTGCCCTTGTGTCCCTTGTGTCCTGAGAATTACTGTCCTATCCTTCACTTTCTCTCCTACGGTTCTGTGTCCACCCCCCCCCGCCGCCCACCTCCTGCCTTGCATCCTTCCAAAACAGCCCCTGTTGTTGCTTAACTCAGATTGAATGGATTTCTGTTTTTTGCAAAATTTCTCCACTAAGACATTGAAGATCCCTCGGCTATCAATTTGTGACAGATGCTTCTATGATTTTTCACTTGTAAAAGGCCATTCTTTCAGAAAAGGAAGGAAGACTACTTGAGTAAAGACCTAAAACTCACACACACACCCTAGTAAAATATAGAAAGGATACATCCTAAATGTGGTTTTTTTTCCCCAAAATGGTACTATATATTTAATGGTAAAACAGTGCTAGTGAAAGTTATCATTTATTGTTTCCTCTGTGCCAGACACAACAATAAACATTTCACAAATGCTGGTTCATTTCATCCTCACAGCAACCCTAGTAGTAGTACTATTCCCATTTTATAGATAAGGACACTGAGGCTTGGCTCTGAGAGGCTCGGTAAATGCCCAAGAAGACCCAGCGGTCAAATCACAGGTGTCTCTTACCTGAATGTCTGCATTCTTTACCAGGACACAAGTACTGTCTGGGCAATTTTCTCCACACACTTGACTCTGCAGGATATTAATAGCTGTTCATTTCTGTTAGAATGCTTTTGCTGCAAGTAGCAAAAACACCAATTTTAACTGGCTTAAAGGGTGAGGAAATATCTCAGCAAACAGAAGTCCAGAGTTGGGGGAGCTTCAGGGTTGGTTGAGTCAGTAGCTTTGACTCTGTTCTTCCTCCTTAGTGTTGACATTTACACAGATTGTATTCCCAGATATGGCCACAATACTACAGTTCTTCAGCAATGTGACCTTGGCAGTCTTCCCATAGACAGGTGAGTCCACCTACCTACGCCTTGAATCTGGGTCGGCTTGTGCCTTATTTTGACCAGTAGAATGCAGCGGAAGTGATGCTGTGTGCCCTCCAGCGCTAGCTCAGAAGAGGCCAGGCAGCATCTGCCTTGTGTGCTGGAATACTCGCACTTGGAGCCCTGAGTTGCCCTGTAAGAAGCCCAGCCACCCTGAGGCCACCATGCCATGAGGAAGCTAAGCCACATAAGGAGGCCATGGGTAGGCTCTTGTGCTGGCAATCCTAGTCTCGGAATCCTCCTAGCCCTGGCGCCAGACTTGTGAGTGAAGGAGTCTTCAGATGATGCAACCCCAACTGTCAAGTCACCCCCAGCATTTGAGTCTTTCTAGATGAGGCCCCAGATATTGCAGAGTGTAGACAAACTGTGATAACCAGAACAATGTCATTCTCATCCTGGTAACAAGATGACTGTAGCTGTTCCAGACATCGCATCTAGACATGACAATACCCAGAGCTTAAAGAGGGGCCATCTCTTTCTGTGGCTCTCTCTCTCAGGGACAAAATACTTCCCCAGGACCCTCAGCAGGCATCATAGCTTGTCTCTTTGGTCAAAAGTGGGTCACATGCCCAGCTGGGACAGGATAGATGTTAGGAGACAACCTCTATGTCTATGATAATATGACCTGAGAAAAGATTTCCCTGCTTTAATTATTCGCAAACACTAGACTAAAAAAAAATTAAACTGATCTCTTAACTACAAGACTGCTCAGAAATATTTATACTGATTATATTTTTCATTTCCAGTAGGAGAAATCATATGCCATGTTTCTCAAACATATTTACCATGAAAGTTTTTTGATTTTTTTTTGTTTGTTTGTTTGAAGAGCACTTCACTTCCTGGAACTATTTTCTACGGAACAAAATTTGGAAAAGATAACACAATTATATACGGCCTCTGAAGGCCTTTCCATTAAAATCAGAAACATGATAACTATGCCTGTTACCACAACTATCATTTAACATTAATCTACGAACCAGTACAACTAAAGAAGAACTCTGTCCCCATTTTAATAAAGAAATTAGTACTTTTCCCCCCTTCTTATTCCTCCTGTTCCTACTTTTTGATCTTTGTTTTTATGCAATATGGGATACAGATCCAATTTATTATGGTTAAATTATTGGTTTTTCATGTTATGCCTTCCCTTTTAAGAAGTAATTAGGCACATGTGCGTGGTGATGGATTGTAATTAGTATTTGGATGATGAACATGAGAACATGATGTAATCTATGCAGAAACAGAAGTATAATGACATACACTTGAAATTTATACAATATTATAAACCAATGTTACCGCAATAAAAAAAAAAGAGAGAGAGAGCTTCTCCTCCAACAAATCTAAAAAAAAAAAAAGAAAAGAAAAGAAAAATAGCCTCCTTATTTGAATTTTGTTCTATAGTCATGTTAAGATTTATTTTGAATTAAATTTTAGATTTGGATGCTTTCAGTTCTCAGAAATAGTTCCTTTATACTGTGTTTTCCCCCATTCTTGAACTCCTTATTTTGATTCATCAGTGGGCTGATGTGCATTTTAAATAATTTATTTAAGAAGGGTGATGAATTTTATCCTTTCTGAGCTCTTGCATAGCTGATTTATGTTCTGTTGCCTTTGTAGATGAATCATAACTTCGCCGAGTGTCCCATTCTTAAGTAAAAGCCCTGTCCCCTAAAAACCCAGTGCTATCTCTCCACTGTCCCCTGGAGTTCTCAGTTGCACAGGACATGGCCAAGAAGGCCTGGTTTTCTTGCCCTGTTAAGTTAACCTACTTTTGATAACAACATGTTTGCAGAATTTTTTCTTTATTCTTGCCTTTCAAACACATCATCAAGATAGGTCTAAGTGTTGACATCTTTCAAATTATGTTACCCAGTTAACAATAAGCCCTAAAGAGCTGGAGAACTAAATTTTAAGGAGTGCTTTTTTTTAAATTATTTTATTGAGGTCATATCAGCTTATAACCTTGTGTAAATTTCAGGTGTACGTTATTATATTTCAGTTTCTGTATACACTGCATCATGTTCACCACTAATAGTCTAGTTTTTATCCATCACCAAACGTATGTGCCCCTTTACCCCTTTCACCCTCCCCCCATCCCCTTTCCCTCTGGTAACCACTAATCTGTTATGCTTATCCATGTGTTTATTTGTATATCTTCCACATATGAGTGAAATCGTACGATATTTGTGTTTCTCTGTCTGACTTATTTCGATTAGCATAATACCCTCAAGGTCCATCCATGTTGTTGAAAATGGCACGATTTTGTCTTTTTCATGGCTGAGTAGTATTCCATTACATATAGCACATCTTCTTTATCTAATTGTCCATTGATGGGTGCTTGGGTTGCTTCCACATCTTGACTATTATGAATAGAGCTGAGATGAACCTAGGGGTGTGTATATCTGTTCAAATTATTGATTTCATGTTCTTTGCATAAATATCCAGTAGTGGGATAGCTGGATCATATGGTATTTCTATTTTTAATTTTTTGAGAAATGTCCATACTGTTTTCCATAGTGGCTGCACCAGCTTGCACTCCCACCAGCAGTGTATAAGAGTTCCCTTTTCTAGGAGTGTTTTTTTAATTATATTTTTTGGTTATTGCTTCTGTTCTTTTTCTTCTCGGCTCTTCTTTAAAATAATGATTTTCTGTCTATCTCTATTCTATATCCTTCCTATTTATCATCTCTTCTCACATGCTTTTCATCCCTGAATTCTTCTCTCTGCCTGTCAGAGCTAATGATATTTATTTTTCTATCTGAATCACTGAGTCCCTTTTCTCTCCTATAAACCTTGCTCTTTACTGCTTCTGTTGTCATTTCTGCTATGGCATTATTAGATTTTTAAAACATTACTTGTTATATATTAACTAGTTTTCATCTAATCAACAAATATATGTATATATGAATACTATGGGGAGGACAAAGCAATTGCTGTGTAAAGTTTACTTTTGTTTCCTGTATTTTTCAAAAGTATGTTTTCTTCAGTCTCCAAAGTTCTTGATTCTCCTGCAATTTTTGTATCTTGAATCCCTTTTACAGATTGCAAACTTTGCGTGTTCATTTCCTCCAGTATCCATGTCCTTTGCATAAAGAAAGATAAATAACGGAATAGAATTTGCCATAAACTAGTATGAGTCTCAGTGAGCCGGCAACATCTCTTGAGTGTGGAGAGAGCTAGGAGCATGGGCAAGTCCATTAGGGGAAGTTAGTCTCTGCAGGGCCTCTTCTCCGTGAAGGGTGAAGCCAGTGAAACCGGATCAGCTTTTGTTTTCGGTTGGACCTGACCTCCACTCCAGAGCCACATCCAGCTGTGTGGACTTTTTCTTTGTGCTGCTTCCTGCTCCCATCTTGCGCTTACTCTTACCCTTGGAAATTCCAAGTGTATCAATTAATGTTGCACAATGATGCTGCACAACACGTTGCCTCAAAACCCAATGACATATAACAAGAAGCACTTAGACTGATGTTCGTGGGTCTGCAAGTCAGCTGAGGCTCAGCTGGGAGGCTCTGCTTGTAGTGTAAGTTGGGTTCAGGTCTACTCTACACGTGTTCATTATGGGCCCAGGCAGCAGAAACTGAGGGAAAGATTTTCTCATTGAGCTGTCGTTGGTACAAGAGGACATGCCCAACTGCCTCTGCTCATGCCACATCCTCTAACATCTCATTGCCCAAAGCAAGTCACATGGCCGAGTCCAACACCAATGAGGCAGGAATATACTCCAATCACAGTAGAAGGGTGGAAAGTAAATACTTGCTTTGCAATAATTCAAATTATAATACCCAGCTCTTCTCCAACGTGATGATCCACAGTGGCAAAGAGCTTCTAATGGAATGTCCTTGGTCTATCCCATTCCTATTCTGATACCCTCACATTGCCAAATCTGGTGGGGTTGGTGTGTTTCTTCTAGAATACTTCACTTTGATTCCCTAACCTACTCAACATGATCTCAAACTGCCTTTTTAAGTGTTTATATGGAGCTGGTGATTTTATGGCCTCAGTTGTCTTGTGTCTATAAAATGTTTGTTTGTCTTGAGCTAATTAAAATTTCATAGGCAACAAATAAAATTTAAAAAGATGAGGCTGGGATACATAATTGAATCCAATAAAGGCAGCATTGCATAGCTTAGCCATGTGCTCAGTTTGTGATCTGAGAGGCAATGCCACCTACCATTTGTGTGATCTGTTTATTAAAAACGAGAGGCTACGGCTTAACCACAGTCTGAATTTGTCATCTGGTTCCTAAATTGGAAAGTTCTACCGCTTACCCATGTGCAATGTTTGTGATCTGGTTACTAAAACAGAGAGTTGTAATTCCTGACCACGTGCCTGACTTGTGATTGGGTGAGGCAAACCGGGGAAAGCACGGCTTAGCCAAGCGCCATACTAGTGATCTGGTTACTAAACAGGGGACCATACAGCTCAACCATATGTTGTATTTGTGATCTGTTCCTAAAGCATAAGGCAGGGGCTTCACCAAGTGCCATGTTTGGGATCTGGTTACCAAAACAGAACTAAAACAGAGTGCTGTACCACATTCCCACACACCATAGTTGGGTTCAGATTACTAAAACAAAGGGCATATGGCTTAACACAGTCTGCATTTGTGATCTAGTTCTTGAACAGAGGGCCATGAGCTTAACCTTGGACTCCTGTCTGATTGTTTGCTGGAAGAAGGAGGTCTCTGAACTGCATGGGGTGTCCTCTGGGAACCAAAACTGGGTCAAGGACATTCTAACTCTTTTTGGGTTCTAAGAAGAAAATAACCACCTTAGTTTCACTTCTCAGTCTCAGAACAAAGTATCTTTGTTTTATTAATTTTTAGCAATTGATGCTATTATTTTTATAGCATGGAAGGGACACATAGTCCTACATTGCCATTCTTTCCTATCACTTCTATAAATTCATTTCTTTTCTACTCTCCATTCAGCCTAGACCCGTTTGATTTTGGGCTTCTGATTCTTTATCCTCTCTTTGGTCATCTTTTCTTTTCTTCATTCATTTTACACCCCATATTTTCCATTCTTTAAGTCTCATAATTGTCACTAGATTTTATTCAGTTCCTCTTCTTGCTTCACGTTGATATGTGTTCATGGCCCATTTGCTTGAGTACTTTCATTTGCCATATTTCTCTTTGTGCATAGGGATTTTCCTCAGTGCATTGGTTGTTTTACCCATTTCTCAAGACAATATGCACTCATTCTTTCATTCAACAAGTATTGACCTAGGGCCAACTTTTGCTAGGTACTGTGGAGATCAAACTGCCAACAGGACATGTCTCTATTGTCCAGGATCTTATGATCCAATGGACAAAACAGGAAAGTCAGCAGGCAGTTTTCATACCCTGTTGTAAGTGCTGTGATAAAGTTAGATATGAAATAACATGGATCACGTGTGAAGAAAAGCACGTTCAACCTCAGGGAACTCAAGAAAGCTTGCCAGAGGAATGTCAGAGAAGTTGAGCCTGAAGGAGGAATTGTTTTGGAGGAGAACATGAGTCAGAGAATGGTGGTCCAGACAGAGGGAATAGGCAAAATCCCAGAGATGAAAGAAAACCTGATACCCATGGCAGCCTCTGAGAAGCTCATGCTGGTTGGCACATGCACAGCCTGTGTGGGGTTGGGATGAGGCAGGACAAAATGGCAGGGCCAGATGATAGAAGCACTTGGGAAGCTGTGTTGAAGAACTTGGACTCTCTGATGAGAAGGGAGTCATTAAAGGGTCTCCAGCATGTCACGTCGGCTTCCGGGACCTTGTTTCAGAACAAGCGCCCGTATCTAGAAAGGTCACAGTCCTTGCAGATAGAATCAAGGTAAATCTAAACCTCATTCATTTGTTCAGCCCGAGCAGATCCTCATTTCCTTATCTGTCAGAAATGGCTTTCCTCTCTATCTGAAGATAGTCACTAAGAATTACTTGTCTGGGGTCATAGGTGTGGTAAAAGGTATGCTCCGGAATGAGACAAGTAATGCAATGACATCTCATCCTAATTCTTTGCTGAATGCCAGATGGAAGATGTCAAGAGAATCCTAAAAGCCTAAATGACATTCTTTCAATGAGAAAAAAGCAGGTGTGCTCTAGCGACGAAGAGCTTAAATCTCACTGTTCTCAGACAGAATTACGTGTTGGCCACCTTCAGCCTGCAGCCTGGAGCCGGGATGGATACTGTGAGCCTCCATACAGAGGTGAAATTGGATATCACATTAATAGGGCTGTCAAAGTTATGTCTTGTATTTCTATTACTTTGTATTTTTCGTTAAAAAAATTTAACATTTCTTATTTTATTTGATACTCACAAAACCTCTATGAGGTGGATAAGGTAGGTATTCTTCGTACTATTATTGTTATTATTCTCATTATTACTGTTCTTCCTATTATTTTTATTATTACTGTTATATATTAAATAGATGAGGAAACAGATTCCGAGCTATTAAGTGATCTCTCTAAGGACACTAGGCTAGTTAGTGGCAGAATGTGTCCTAGATGATAAGTCTCTTATCATCCCTGCACGTAGGATGTTTCCATCAACTACGTGCTCAAATACTCTGAACCCCTTTCTGCACTTATTTGCATGGGGGTGCAGAGAACTCAGCTGATTAATCTCATTTTCTGGAACTGCTGCAGTTGCCAGCTAAGGTGTGGGGAAAGGACTCGGGACTTGGAATCAGGGCGTCGGTTGAGTCGTCCCTCTGTGATAACTCACCCAGTGACTTTGGTCCCACTCAGTTTTTCATGTGTGTGCCACAACGACACAAATGGTCAAGGAAGCAAAGTGTATGAAGTACAAGGGACCGTGCATTTTAGAATAAACAGAGCTTTGTCTACAGAACCACCCGATGATATAATAACATTATCTCTATATTCCATAGGGGAAAACTAAGGAACAGAGAAGTTTAGTAACTTCCACTGGGTCGCACAGCCACTACGTGACAGTGTCTGAACAGAAACCAAGGTCATGGACCTTTTCTCAATTTATTCCTTCTAAGAACTTATTCTCTACCACACACACACACACACACACACACACACATGTGCGCACACACACACATGTACGCACACAGTGTGTTCACTGGCTTCTTCATTATGCCTTCACCATCAGTCAGATCTGTCATATGTGCTTGCCTTAACACACTCTTTCACATTAACAACATGAACCACTTGGGGCCATCAGCACATCCTTTTAGATGTGCAAAGGGGAATTTTGTATGTTTTTTTATTCTCCAGGGTTTCTGTAGGACATGAATATTTTCCTATGTCCTCCTGCTTTTTTCCCATTTTCTCATTTCATCATTCGGACTCCACAGACTCTGCAAACATCTCCCTGGGGTTGAAGAGAGTGGGCTCCCTGTTGGGCCCCTCTGCCTGTCTCACAGGAACCAGCTCTTTTGGAGTGTTCATAGCTTACCCTCAGCCCCCAAACTGGGTGGTCCAGGAGCTGTACCACCCTCTCCCGGCCATCCACAGCGTACCCTGTGCCCAAACTCTCAAAGATGAGATAAGTTCTTCCCAGACCTAAGTGAGCTCTTGGCAAAAATGCCTTTACTTTATCAACAAAAACCAAACTTAAGCCTGTATTAGATTCTTATTGCTGCTATAACAAATTGCCACAAACTTTGCAGGTTAGAATACACAACTTTAGCCTCCTGGAGTTCTGGAGATCAGAAGTCTGAAATCAGTCTCAGGGGGCTAAAATCAAGGTGTCGGCAGGGCTGTGTTCTTTCTGGAGGCTCTGAGGGGAGGGCTGTTTCCTCAGCATTTCCAGCCTCTGGACTGCCTGCCTTCGTAGCTTGTGGCCCCTTCCTCCATTTTCAAGTGCGTCACCCCCATCTCTGCTTCCTTCACCATGTTGCCTCTCCTCTTTAGCCAAATGTCCCCCTGCCGCCCTCTTATAAAGACCTTTATGATATCATTTAGGGCCCACCCAGATAATCCAGGGTGATCTCCCCTCTCAAGGTCCTTACCTTAGTCACATCTACAAAGTCCCTTTTATCACGTAAGGGATCAGATCTATAGGTTCCCAGGATTAGGATGAGGATATCCTTGGGGCATTATTCAGCCTACCACAAAACCCCCTTCCAGGAGGGCAAAGATGACTCTGTTCCCTGGAGTTCTCAGAGGTTCACACTCCGGTGGGACAGATCCAGTAGTGGGAAGAGCAGAGCACGAGTGAATTCTTATTTCAGTCACAGGCTCCCATCACAATGGCAGTTGAAATCCGGAGCAGAGAGCTGCTAATGGGCCTCTCCTGTGACCTGTACTCAAAACCAGACCTTTAATTTTACCCCCAGGGAATGCACTTCGCAGCGATTCTCTCCTTTTTAAAAGGAGGAACATGTTCCTGATTCTTACAGTGAGATACGCTCCTTGTAGAACAATGTGCCCTCTGCTCCCCTCCAGCTCAGCCCTCGCTCAATGCCCTCCAGCCCCTCCAGCTGGAAGCCCAAGTGCTTGCCCATCTCATGGCCTTGGCACTCGGCATTCCCTGTGCCTGGAATGTGTTGTGCCCCACCACCATCCATACCATCCACCCTCACCTTTGTCTCTGCCCAAATGGCTCCTTCCTGGGGAGATGTTCCCTGACGTGCTCATTTAAAACTGCAGTCCCCCCAAGACCTCCCAGCCTCCTTCCTGCATCCCCTTGCCCCACAGCTCATCCATGAACTGACATTCTGTTCCACTGGTTTCTTTGCATACTTTCTGTCTCTCCCAATGGCACTGTAAGCTCCATGAGGACAGGAAGTTTTCTCTGTCCCGTCTCTGATGTATCCCCAGTGCCTAGAACAGCGCCCAGCACTCACAAGTTCTCAATCTGTGTTTGTTGAATAAGTAAAAGAGAAGCACACTGAGAAAATAAACATCCCAGCCACAGGTAGAGTCTGGAGTTGACCTGTGGCTCCCTGCCTGTCGCAGGATAATGTGGCCAGCGGGTTTCAACAGCAGCATTGGGGAGAGCAAGGCGCACATCAGAATCCAAGGTCAGAGTAAAGCAGCAGAGCGTGTGGCCCCGGCAGAGAGGGAGCAGAAAGCATATACACAGATGATTTGTGCTAAATCCGAAATCCTTTATCTGACTCCCTTGCTCCTCGTCTTTGGCTACATTATTTAACCTCTCTGAGCTCCAACATCTTCATCTGTAAAATGGGCATAGTAGCCTGCACCTCCTCAGTGCGGTAACTCCGGGAAGACAAATGAGGCCCCGCCTGGCACAGGAAGCTCCCCCTACATCTAGCCTCTTCTACTGGGTACCAGACAGACTGGCTGGAAACTAGGCATTGGGCATCTGAACAGTTCGGTCCTGGTCAACAGCCCCTCGCAGATCTGCAGCCAGAGGACCCATCATTGGGCCCAGCTCCCAGGCGAGCTCTCTGTATTTACAGATCTTCATCTAGAAAGGCACTGCCAGCTGAAGTGTAACCCCCTCTTTCCCATACTAGTGAAACTTCCTGTCTTCCGTGGAGCCTGGGTTCTGTGATGAGACAAAAGCCACGTAGAGTCAAAGCAATCCTGGGCTCTGGCCGCGCCACATCAGTATGTGCATCAGGGCCAGCTTTTCCTGCAGGGCGTGGAGACCGTTCTTCATCTGAGTGTCACTGATGTGGGTGGCTTGTATTCACCACTGCCACCCTCGGCGGGGTGAGCCACCACACGTGGAGAAGCCCGTGGGCCATAAGAGCAAAGATGGATGACAAATGCCCGCCTCACCTCACTGAGTGCTTGGCGGGCGTCCCCTCCAACCTGCCCTGTTGTCGCTCGCCTTTGAAGAGGGGCAGAGGGAGAATCGCTGGCCCAGAGGGCCCGGTCCAGGGGCTGAGCTGCTTCAGGAGCAGAGACTGGGGAGGGGCACCTGCCCGGGGTTTAGCCAGGTTAGGTCGAAGCGCCTCCTTGCTTGCATTCAGAATGGTGGGTCTTTCCCAGGGGCAAAGCTTCTCAGTGTCAGCCACAGATTCTGAGCCCCGTGTCCGCTCCACAGGTGTTGCAGTTAGTGGAAAATTTCTTCCAGACTGTGGCAGTAAATAGGTGCTCAATCTTAGTTCTGGTGTGATTGTGAGTTTTCATCTTTTTCTGTCACCACTGCATTCCAGGGGGAGTTTGCAGAGGCTGAGCCATGTGTTAAGACCCAATCCCTGTGCTGACCCAAACTGATTCCTCACAGGGTTAAAGAACACAGTACGCTCCCCTCTCTCTGTCCTTGTGTCCCCCACACCAAGTGGGGGAAACCTGCACGAGTCCAGATGGATCCGTCACAGCCTGGCACCCGCTGTTTTTCAGTACCTGTACCAACCTCCCATTCCTTTGCCCAACCTGCTCGTCTGGTCCAAGACACCAGGTGTGTCTGCCTCTTTGCTCATGGTGGGGAGGGGTCTCACAATGCCTCGCATTCCAATCTCACTGTGTAATTCTTCATGGGGGGAAATCTTGGAGCCAGGAACGACTCTGGAAGTCTCTCTGGTTATGCTGGTGTCTCCTGTACTTCTCATCTGGACACCACTGGCACGCTGATGGCAGGCCACACCCTTTGGGGGTCTGCTTATTAGACAGGGAGGCTGCATTGCCCCTGAAGGGGGGCCACGCATAAAAGGGAAGGTGCAGGCAGGAAATTCTGTAGATCTAATGACCTTGGGTGGCCTTGCCATGTTGGTGCTTGGGGCACACTTAGAAAATAACCATGTTTTTATGCCCATATTTTATAAATGGATGAGAGTGCTCAGCCATGTGGGTACGACTCTGGCTGCCCAAGATCTTGTCCAGATGCCCCGGACTACAGGGCTTCCTACCATGGCTGTAGGAACTGTAACCAATTCCACTACCTGGTTGAGAACCTCTGACCACTGATCTTCCAGGCAGTGCACCCTCAGTAGGATGATGCCTTTGGTCGAGGGGGAGAGAGAAGAACAGAGGAGGACAAGGTTCCGGAGCATATTCTCCTCTGCAGAGGAGAAGGAACTGTGTCATCAAATTAATTCCACACCTTCTGTGAAAGCTGAAATGAGTTTGGATTCACCTAAAATCTGGTGAGGGAAGATGTGGCCCCCAGCCACGCAGATCTCCACATGAGGCAGGGACAAGGCCTCACTGAGCAGAGCACCCGGCCGAGAGCAGAGAGCTCCGTCCTTCCAGGAGCCGCATTTCATCTTATCAAGAATTCAGGACTTGCCTGGAGACTCAGCAGCCCTGAGCTTCCTCTCGCAGCGGGAAAACACATTCAATTACTATGCTCTTTCACCTTGAAACAGTAGAGAGTCTGAACATGGGAAGTCCTGTGCACAGGGGGCTCTTCCTGGCCTTCTCACGGATGGGGCGGGCACTGAGTGGGCAGGGAAAGCATAGGAAAGATTGTGCTATGGAGCAAATGGAGGATTCATGTTTACTCAATCAGCAAACATCTGCTGTGCATCCAGCTGGGGCCAGGCTCTGGGACAGACTGGTGGTAAACACTGTGTAAGATGCAGTGCATGCCCTCAGAGGGCCCATCATCTCCTGGCAGAGGCCGATAAACAGACAAAAATAACTCCCAATGGGAAGAGCAGTGACAAAGAGTTCTGGGAAGCCAGAGGCACCAATGCCACCCTCATGAAGGCCCCCTGAACTGATGGGAGGAGGTGGACCATGAGGGACCAGTATGCAGTCAATACTGCATGCTCCTGCCTCTGTCCTGGGACAGAGGACCCCAAAAAAGCAGGGCACATCGTTTGACTATTCTTCACTGTTTACACCTAATTCCCAGATACAGTGGCTGCCAGATGAGAAAAACAGAGGGATCCTGAATGAATGATCTTCTCTGCCTGTCAGCACAAGTGCTGCCCGTCCTCTGAGTCCCATCAACTCCTCTGTCTGTGCTCCTAGTTAGAGACTATAATTCCCAGCATACAGTGAGGCAGACAGCAGAGCAGGAAGGCCTAGGATGTTTTTTCACCATGGTGGACAGCCACATAGGGAGCATCATGTGCTGGGAGAAGCATTTCCTTCCTGTGCCTTTGTACAAACATGGGTGAGCATCAGAATCCCCTGGAGCACTTGTTAGATACAGGTTGCTAGGACCCACCGCCAGAGTGTCTGATTCAGTAGGTCTGAGGTGGGGCTGGAGAAATTGCATTTCCAACCAATTTCCAGGTGTTGCTGGTCCAGGGAACACACTTTGAGAACCACTGTGCTAGACTAACTGAGGTTGCATAGCAGTCTTCCCAACTTGAGAGAACCATGCTTCCCAAGCAAGAGAGAATCTGTATCCACAAAGCGACACCTCGGGAGTGGCTGCAGGAACTGCAGACTGAGCTCACGGGTGCACACAGCTCCTGATGCTCAACAAAAGTCCCCACAGCTAACCGGGCAACAAGGGGCCAAGAACCTCCCATCCACTCTCTCACGTGGCAAGTCCTGCATTTGAGCTCCCCATCTCTCACTCACATATATATCAACAGAAACAACAGCAACTAGAACACTGGGTGAATTACAGCTTAATGTGCCTAAGGCTAAGGGACACAGAGGAGGAGCATAGCTCTGAAGAGTGAATCAGGTAAGCATTGTAGAAGATGCCTGTTTGATCTTCTTTAATACTTTAATCTTTAAAAACAATGCAAGAGATTTTGGATCTATTGAAAAAAAAAAAAGAGCAGTGACCATAACAGTCTGAGGCACAAGGGGTATGAACTAAAATAATAAGAGTATGGAAGGAACCAAATGGAACTGCCAAATTAAAATCTTCACTGGAGATAGTAGGAGCAGAGTACACAGTCAAAAAACAAAAAAAGAGTAATATGAAATACAAAACAAAGAGATGAAAATGATTAGAGAAAAGACGAAAAATATGGAAACAAAGAATAGAAATCTAATTAAGACTAATTTGTGTTCTAGAGGAAGGAACCTCTTGGATGGCACAGGAGAAAGACGTGAATCAGAGTAGTTGTCAGGGCCCAGTCACGAGGCAGAAAATGACAGTGGTGTAGAAATTTAAAGCCCCCTCACGAAACCCCAGCCAAGATGAATGCAAAAACATATAGCTTAACACAGCGTGGAAAACATTTTTAAAATTTCATGGATAATGAAAGATTTCTACTAGTGTCCAGGAAGAAAAAAAATGAACTTCAAAGGAGAAACTCAGGCCACCATCCAACCTCATTGCTCCTCCCCCACATTAAACCACAGAAGGAACTGGAGACGTTTCAACAGAGCTTTGAGGGGAAAATTTATGCAATTCTAGAATTTTATACCAAACTAAGTTGTCTGTCATGGGAGAAGGGGGAACAAAAATATTATCGGATTATAAGAACTCAGAGAATGTGATGTTCACAAATGCTTCATTATCAAATGATGTTTAAAAGTTCTCTGGCAGATATTCGGATAAAAACCAGGTACACTCAGGGGCGTCACAGTCATAGAAAAACAGAAGTGAGCATTGACATCAATTAAATATAATGACATAGCAGTAGCTGTTATAAATTTTGTTACAAAACTAAATGCAGAAGCCAAATACTATTCTAGAAAAAGACGCTAATAGTAGAAAATGTGTCGTAATAAATCTATAATTTAATTTACAGAGACTGTAAGTATCAGGTAAGAGGGAGGAAAGTCAAGATATGTAAGTTTTCTTATCATATGCAAGGAAAGGTGAGAAAGCGCAATTTAATTTCTTGAATTGGATAATACAAGAAATGCTGGCATAAGTAATGCATTTCATAAATAGAAAAATATCCGCCAGTATAATCAAAATTAGGAAGACTATAGGGTTTTTTTGTTTTTTTTTTTTTACAAAAGACAAGGAAAACATAAAGAAGACTGAAAACTAGAAAGCAGGACACTAAATAACAGAAGTACAGCCAAACATGTTTATAACAATATGTGGAAATGTAATTAGACTCCACCATTGGAAGACAAAGCATCTCAAGTTCAATTTTTTAAAAATCCAACTCTATTCTCTTTATAAGAGACATACCTTTTTAAAGAGCCATGTGTTTAATATTACACAGAAAGTTTAAAAACCAAAAAGGAGACAGACATTTAGCAGAAAAATCTACACAAAAAGAAAACAAGCATAGCCACATTGATGTAACAAATAGATTTTTTCAAACAGAAGGCACTTAAATATTTTTTAATGACTGATTGAGTATACTGATAAAAGGCACACTATAGTTCTCCATCTAATTCCATGTGTGGGTTTTTCCCCTCACCATCAAGCAATCTCCAGCACCAGCTGCATGTCTTACAATTCAACTCAATTCTGACATATCCACTCGGAGATAACGTCAGATTCCAGAGATTAAGGGCTCAGTCCCACAAGACTGCCCCAACCACCCCCGCAACCCACACCCACACACACCCACGCTTCAGTTGCCAATGGCAAGTTCAGGTGTTACGTGTGCTTCCGACTCACTGGCTGTAAATCAGAGGTTCCCACTACCCCCTACTTGGGTTCGATTAATTTGCTAGAGCGGCTCACAGAACTCAGGAAACAGTTTACTCACTAGATTACCAGTTTATTACAAAGGATATGAAAGGATACAAATCAAGGGCCAGATGAAGAGCTACATAGGGCGAGATCCCGAACAAAGGAGCTTCTGTCCTTGTGGGGTTTGGGGCCTGGCGTGGTGGCATGTGGAAGTGTTCTGGTCCACTAACCTAGGAGCTCTCTGAACCCCCTCCTTCGGGGTTTTTATGGAGACATCATTAAATAGGCATGATTGATTAAATCATTGGCCATTGGTGCTTAATTCAACCTTCAGCCCTTCTCCCCTTCCTGAAAATCAGGGGGTGGGAATGAAAGTTCCAACCCTCTAATCATGGTTGTTCCCCCGGTAACCAAGCTCCCCCATCTTTAGGGGATTTCCAAAAGTCACCTCATTAACATAAATTCAGTTGTAGTTGAAAGGGGCTTGTTATGAATAACAAGACACTCATTTATGGCTCTGAAGCAATTTCAGGAACTGAGGACAAGAGACCAAATATTATAACAAAAAATGCTCCCAGTGCTCTTATCACTGAGAAAATTCCAAAGGTTTGGGACCTATGATCCAGGCACCAGGAACCATGGACAGAGGACCAAAATATATATTTATTATAAATCACAATTCTGTAATGGAGGCTGCCCACTTGTTTATCATAATTTCCTCCCAGTGCCTTTCCTGGGCTTTTTCATACTCAGTAAACTTCTTGTAAGTTCCCATCCTTTGATGACTTTTATTATTATCTCTATGCAAATGACTTCCAAATCTGTATCATTAGCCCGTATCTAGACATCCTACTGCCTCCTGGGCTGTTCTAGAGGACTGTCCCTCCAGAACCTCCAATGCACACATCCAAAATGTAACTGTCTCCTTGCTGTCTAAGCCTGTTCTTCCTCTGTTACCATTCAGCTCAACATAAAGCCGGGGTGTCATCATAATTGGCTCATTCTCCTTCACACTCCACACACAATGAATCATCAGGTCTTGTCAACCTCTCCCACAAGGCTCTTGAATTCTCTCTGTACCCATACCCACCACGGTTTCTAAACCTGTTTTTTCAGTACGGTGTCTGGTTGTCCTGCCCCTGGTACCAGCAAAGGGTAATTTATCTCAAGCTAAAACACGATGAGGTAATTTCTCTGATGAAAATCCTTTAGTGGTACCCCATTTTATGCAGAAGATAAAACTGAGCTCCATTCCTCAAAAAATTAAACAGAATTACCGTATGATTCAGCAATTTCACTTCTGGGTATATAACCAAAAAAACTAAAAGCAGGAACATGACCAGCTATTTGTACACCTACATTCGTAGCAGCATTATTCACAATAGCCACCAGGTGGAAGCAATGCAAGTGTCCATGGATGGATAAATAGATCAAATGTAGCATATACATACAATGGAATATTGTTCAGCCTTAAAAAGGAATAAAATTCTACAGCATGCTACACATGCTACACCTTGGATGAACCTTAGACACATGATGTGAAGTGAAATTAGCCAGTCACAAAAGGGAAAATACTGTATGATTCCACTTACAAAAGGTACCTGGAGTATTCAAATTCATGTTTGACTTCCTTTGTTTTTTTTGGTGAGGAAGACTGGCCCTGAGCTAACATCTGTTGCCAGTCTGCCTCTTTTTGCTTGAGGAAGATTGTCCCTGAGCTAACATCTATACCAATCTTCCTCTATTTTGTATGTGGGACGCCGCGACAGCATGGCTTGATGAGCGGTGTGTAGGTCCATGCCCAAGATCTGAACCTGCGAACCCTGGGCCGCTGAAGCAGAGTGTGCAAACTTAACCACTTGCCACCAGGCCGGCCCTCTTTTTTTAATCTCCAGTTTTATTTCTTCTTAATAGAACAGATGATAGAAAAAAAGTGGGGAAAATGGCATAATCTACTCATGACAAATGCTTTAATGTACTTTAACAACCTTGGTTGATATATCTTTTTGTGGTTTTTAAAAAATATTTTTGATTGAGGTCACATGGGTTTATAACATTGTATAAATTTCAGGTGTACATCATTATATTTTGATATCTGTATAGACTGCATCACATTCACCACCAAAAGTCTAGTTGCCATCCATCACCAGACCCATGTGCCCCTTTACCCCTTTCACCTTCCCCCCTCTCCCTTCCCCCCTGGTAACTTGTTCTCTGTATCTATGTGTTTATCTTCCTCTTATGAGTGAAATCATATGATATTTGGCTTTCTCCATCTAACTCATTTTGCTTAGCAAAATACCCTCACGGTCCATCCATGTTGTTGCAAATGACAAGATTTCATCTTTTCTATGGCTGAGTAGTATTCCATTGTGTATATATACCACATCTTCTTTATCCATTCATCCATTGATGGGCACATAGCTTCCTTCCAAGTCTTGGCTATTGTGAATAATGTTGCAATGAACATAGGGGTGCATATATCTTTTTGAATTAGTGTTTTCTTGTGTTTTGGATAAAATCCAGAAGTGGAATAGCTGGATCATGTGGTATTTCTATTTTAATTTTTGGGGGCATCTACATACTGTTTTCCATAGTGTCTGCACCAGTTTACGTTCCCACCAGCAGTATACGAGGGTTCCCTTTTCTCCACATCCTCTCCAACACTTTTTAATTTCTTGTCTTTTTAATAATAGCCATTCTGACAGGTGTGAGGTGATATCTCATTGTAGTTTTGATTTGCATTTCCCTAATAATTAGTGATGTTGAACATCTTTTTCACATGCCTGTTGGCCATCTGTATATCTTCTTTGGAAAAATGTCTGTTCATATCCTCTGCCCATTTTTTGATCGGATTGTTTTGTTGTTGCTGTTGAATTATATGAGTTCTTTATATATTTTGGATATTAACCCCTAATCAGATATATGATTTGCAAATATCTTCTCCCAGTTGGTAAGTTTTCCTTTCATCTTGGTGGTGGTTTCTTTTGCTGTGCAGAAGCTTTTTAGTCTGATGACGCCCCATTTGTTTTTCTTTTTTTTTCTTTTGTTTCCCTTGCCTGAGGAGACATATCCAAAAAGATACTGCTAAGACCAATGTCAAAGAGCATACTGCCTATGTTTTCTTCTAGGAGTTTTATGGTTTCAGATCTTACATTCAAGTCTTTAATCCATTTTGAGTTAATTTTTTGTGTATGGTGTAAGGTAATGGTCTACTTTCATCCTTTTGCATGTGGCTGTCCAGTTTTCCCAGCACCATTGTTAAAGAGACTTTCCTTTCTCCATTGTATGTTCTTGGCTCCCTTGTCAACAATGAGCTCTCCATAGATGTGTGGGTTTATTTCTGGGCTCTCAATTCTATTCCATTGATCTGTGTGTCTGTTTTTGTACCAGTACCATGCTGTTTTGGTTACTATATCTTTGTAGTATATTTTGAAATCAGGGAGTGTGATACCTCCAGCTTTGTCTGTTTTCTCAGGATTGCTTTGGCTATTTGGGGTCTTTTGTTGTTCCATATAAATTTTAGGATTCTTTGTTCTATTTCCATGAAAAATGTCATTGAGATTCTGATTGGGATTGCATTGAATCTGTAAATTGCTTTAGATATTATGGACATTTTAACTATGTTAATTCTTCCAATCCATGAGCACAGAATATCTTTCCATTTCTTTATGTCTTCTTCAATTTCTTACAATAATGTTTTATAGTTTTCAGGGTATGTGTTTCTCATCTCCTTGGTTAAATTTATTTCTAGGTATTGTATTCTTATTATTGCAGTTGTAAATGGGATTATATTCTTGATTTCTCTTTCTGCTAGTTCATTATAGAAATGCAACTGATTTTAGTATGTTGATTTTGTAGCCTGCAACTTTATTGTGTTTGTTAATTATTTCTAATAGTTTTTTGGTGGATTCTATAGGACTTTCTATATATAAAATCATGTCATCCACAAATAGGGACAGTTTTACTTCTTCTTTTCCAACTTGGATCTCTTTTATTTCTCTTTCTTGCCTAATTGCTCTGGCCAGGACTTCCAATACTATGTTGAATAAGAGTGATGAGAGTGAGCATCCTTCTCTTGTTCCTGTTCTTAAAGGAATTGCTGTTCTTAGAGGGATCACTTTCAGTTTTTCACCGTTGTGTATGATGTCAGCTATGTGTTGTTTGACTTTCTATAGAAAGTAGAATGGTGGTTGCCCGGGTTTGGGGAGGAAGGAATGGGAATATAGTGCTTAATGGATACAGAGTTTCAGTTTGGGAAGATGAAAAAGTTCTGGAGATAGATGGTGGTGATGGTTGCACAACACTATGAATGTACTTAATGACACTGAACTGTACGCTTAAAAATGGATAAAATGGGGTGAATTTTACCACAACAAAAAAAGTAAAAACCAAAAAGCAAAGACAGCCAAGCTCCTCACCATGGCATAGAGGCCTTTATTAATTGGCATCCCGTTTACAGCTCTCACTCATCCCTACCACATTTTCCTCCTGCTCTAGTCCTCCAAAGAACTCAACATACGGCCATTCCGTGAAGGTGTGGAGCTTTCCCACCCTACGCCTTGGTATGGTGTTCCCTCTGGCCGACATGCCCTTCTCCCTTCCCTTCTCCTCGCCCTCCTCCCACCCCACTCCACTCACCTGAAAAACTCTTTTTCCCAGGTGTTAGGTTACATGCCTATTCTCCAGGAAGCCTTCTAGGACCCCCTGCCCCTTTCCCAGGGGTTTCTAAGCCATCCTGTGCTTCCCTTGTCACAGCACATATCACACCAAATTAAAATCGCCCATTTGCTTGTCTTTTGAGAGCAGGATCTATGTCTTGCTCACCTTTGTATCTCCATCTCAGTGTTTGGCATGGAGTCAGCCTCAATAAATATATGTTGGTTTAGGAAATCATTCTTTTGGCGCTAAAGAATATCCTCATTTAAGAAATATGAGGACTATAAGAAAAATTTATGGAGATAGAATTCTCTTCACAGACTTTAATGTTACTCAAGGTCCCTGACAAATCAAATAGTCCAAAAAAATAAGGTTATAGAACATACAGATTACAATTATAAGGCTACATAATATAATGAATAAAGATAAATATATTTGTATAATTGACCCTACAGAGATTCCACTATGCTGGAAAACTCCTTAGGTTCCTAAAAATAGGAGTTGTACAGGCTGCATTCTTTAACCAGGATCCATTAGAAACAGAATAAAACAACAAAAAATCAAACCTAGAAGAAATAAAAACAAATAAGATTATAAATACAAAATGGGATATAAAATGTATTGAGAGAACTTTAAAATTGTGGGACTACTGTGTATAGTTACATGCTAATAATAATGAAAACCTTTTGGCTGGTTTTCTGAAAAAATACAAGATTGCAAAGTTGACTCAAGAAAATTAAAAGCTAAATGGATTGATAAGCATGGAAGAAATACTTGCTGGCATTATGTCCATATTGTTTTATAGTAATTTCTTTCAAACTTGTAAAAGAGATCTATTCTGACAATATAGAAAACATCTGGAATTCTACTCAACTAATTTTGTTTAAATATCGGTATCCTAATATTACAACGTGACCCAGATAGCCAAATAGAAGGAACACTATAGATTTCTGGAATCTGCATCTTTCCTTCCCTTCTCACAGCCCCTGGCCAATTCTTTTCGCCTAATTTCAGCAAATTCTCAGCTGGTTCATTTTTCCAAACACTCCAGTCCTTCAATCGGTCTTCTAGAAAATGGTTACTCCTTTTCTCAGAATCTCTTTGATTTCATCACACTTCATCTCTGACCGTGGCAGGGAAGGGGGTCCCAATTTTCTCATCTGTGAGGTCCACCACCCTCACCATGCATCTTGTCAGCCTTCTCCCAGCACCCAGGCTGCTACAAGTTCCCCTCTCAAATCGAAAGGGGGATTATACGGTAGCTCAACCCTGACTATATCTCAAAATTCACTTTTCTAGGCAAGCAACTGTGATGCAGAAAACAAATCCACTGTACACACCCCCCTTCAGTTGCTCTTACTCATATAAATGTCTTTGAACTTGAGTCCTTTAGAATTCCAGCAAGTTTCAGTAACTCAATTTAATACTTAAAGTAAGGAAGGAATTGCTTTACAAAGAAAGCAGGGAAAGAAATATGTCTAAAACTTTCTTTCATCCTGGTTCAGACTAACTTAAAACATTTATTTCTGTCTTCATTCTTGCCTACGTTATACTGTAGAAATCCCAAAGTCTTAGTGGTTAACAACAAGGGTTTATTTCTCACTCCAATTCCATGCCCTTCATGGGTTGACCCCAAGTTCAATTCATTCCAGGACCCAGGATGAAGGAGCAGCCCCTGTTTGGTGTAAGTGTTCTTGTGGCAGAAGAAAAAGAGAAGAGGCAGAGTACATGATGGCTGTGAGACTCTTCCCTGGACTTTCATCACTTTCATATGTCACTTCCACTCTCATTTAATTCACCAAAGCCTGATGTCAATGGGCAGGGAGATATAATTCTCTCACAGGGAGGAAAAGAAATACTTGGAAATAATGTAACATGTTACAGCCCGCATTCTTGCCCATAAATATTTATTTCCCTCCCTTCAATCACAAAACATACCCATCCCCTCCCCAACGGAGACACTCAAAAGTCCCATCCTATTACAACAGGAGATTCAAGATCTAGAATCTCATCATATACATCAAATCTGAGCGTGGCTCCTCTTGATCTGGAGACATATGAACTAAAAAGACAAATTACGCTTCTCAGACACACTCAACATAGAATGCTGGAATAGGGTCAGGTTAGCCACCAAAAGCATTCCCATCCAGAAAGCAAAACCTAGGAGACACACAGCCATCGAAGGCTCAGAGCAGTTCTGAAATCCTGTTGGATAGACCTTGGGGTGAGGAATATTCATTGTTTAGACCCCAGTTCTGCTCCTGGATATTGCTCTTGATTTCGCTGCAGAGATTTCAAGCATGATTCCCAGCTTCACTATCTGGGAGATCTAGCCTTTTCTACTCCTTGTACTCATCTGATGAGGGTATTGGAAAATATGCCCTTCTTGGGGCTTGTATAGCTTATCCTGATAATGGCTTGTGCCCATGGAAGATTGGGACCTCAAAAATCATTTTAAGTGTTGAACGGTCATAGAGACTTATAATCCCAGGCTCTTGGCTCTTAGCCCATACAGCTCTCTCAAAAACTTAGTCATTATTTTATCTATTCAATTCCAATTGGTTTATGCTAATAGCCAAAACCACAATTGTTTTTGAAACATACCTCTCTCTAAACTTAATAACCAGCTTCCTGGGAGAGTCACTTAACGTATTCAAGGGTTTTAACAAGGGACACTTTGATTTGTTTTAATAGGCCTATATTATTATGTAAAGCATTTCTCACATTTATCTCTTCCTAGTTAGATATGAGAAACAACTGCTTCATTCAACCCTGCAAGACCAGGAATTTCTGATTGTCTTTGTTCCTGGCTTGCAAACCAACCAATTCTTTCCTGAGCTCATCTCTTTCTCATAGTACCCCATCAGATGCAACCAGTTGCAGCCAGAGCATGCTATTTCCCAAAGTTTTTACCTAAAGCTGCAAACTCATTCAATTTGTCCTCCAAGTTAGCACAGGCAGCGATTTTACCAAATGCTTTGCTACTGCATAACATGGGTCATTGCCTTTCCAGCCTCCAATAGGAGTTTTATTATTTCCCACTGCCTAGCCCTGGAAACAATAAACCATATTTTAGAGTGTTTGTTAGGGTAGCCTCTCACTTCTGTGTATTAATATCTGTATTGTTGACTTAAACCAAGTTATGCTGTGGTAGCAAGCAAGCCCAAAATCTCTATGGCTAATAACAACAAAGGGCACTTCTTACTCATATTACTTGTCCTCTATGGGATAGCTACAGATCTTCTCTACTTTATCCTCATTCTGGAACCCAGACAGAGGAGCAGCCCCTCTGTCGGGCAGGCTGTGCTCACGGCAGAGGGAAAAGAACAAGTGATAGAACCACACGATGAATCTCAAAGCTTTTAAATGGATGTGGCATATGTGACTTTTACTCACATTTCATTGGCTGAGAAAGTGACCGGACCAAACCTGATAGAAATGGGGCAGGCAAGTTTAATCCCCTCACTAGGATGGGAGGAATGTAACTGGGAATGCTACACTCCCCCCCTTCAGCTGCTCTTCCTCATAAATACGGCTTTGAACTTGCCTTTTATCTTGTTAGAACAAGATACATACTTAAAGCAAGACAGGAATTGCTGGCTTCTTGGGTGATGAGATGCACGCATTGTCTGAAGTGTGACACACTCCGAAGCACGCGCAGTATGCAGGGTGGCAGCAGATGGTTGGGTTAGTAGGAAACCAAACTAGCAGGAGGCATTTCTGTTGCACTCACTGTATTCCCAGTAAGTCACCGCAGATTCACAAGTATGCCTGGAGCTGCACATGATGGAAAGCTGCTCAGGTGATGTCCTGAAAAGCTGAGAGAAGTTTCCGGAGAGCAGCTTTAGGGCATTAGGGCTTGCCAGTCGTGGCCCAAGCTGAGTTCTCACCCTCTTGTGCCCAAGACCCTCTCACTCCTCTTTATCTCCACAGTTCGACATGCAAAGGATCACTCTGGAAGAGCTGAAGCACATCCTCTATCATGCCTTCCGGGACCACCTAACAATGAAGGACATTGAGAACATCATCATCAATGAGGAAGAGAGCCTGAATGAGACCTCGGGGAACTGCCAAACGGAGTTTGAAGGCGGTAGGTACCCCTGCTTCTGCTTCCTTCCTGGTCTGGGATAGGCCAATGCCTCCACATCCTGCATGAGAAATGTCTTTCCAGTCTCCTGGGCTGGAGTGGCCTTGTACCGAAGCCAAGAATCCAGGACTGAGGTTAAAAGATCCCTTTTGCAAAAATGCAGTAGGCTTCTTTTCTTCCATTTTTCCCCCCAAACTCTGCATTCTTGCAGGACCTCTGTTAACCCTGTCCTTCCTCCAGCAACAGGTCTGTGGTTAGACGTGGCTCTGTGGTGTTTGCCTTTACTTAGTGGGGGCTGCATGGGGTGGTGGAAAGAGCCTGGTTAGGCTGTCGGTAAACTTGGATCAAGTCCAGCGGCTAATCGTATGACCTTGTCAAGGTGGGTATCTTCTCTGAGTGTGTTTCCTCATCTATAAACATCAGGATAATTACACCTATCTCACAGGATCCTTAGGAATGGATGACCTCTATGCTATGCTCCCTGAATGCGCTGGTCAAAAGAACCATGTTCATGACAGGACTCGCATGAACTGAACCAAGCAGTTACAAAAGAAAGAAGGCTCTCCTGGGACCAAAAAAAGAGACCCACGAGAGGCCATTTTTCTTGGGCTCATGAAAGAAAACTCAAGAAAAAAAAAAAAAGCCTACCTTATCCCCTAATCAGTAGAAAGTTCCAGGGAAGCTAAATAACTTATCTCTCTTTCCAACTTTGAGAATCTCAGCTGCTTTAACAGCACTGATGTACAGAAAATTTTTTCAATTACATTAAAACAGAATAGCAGGCTACCAACAATTTTTAACTTGTTCAATGCTGAGATTTCTTACAGAGGCCAAACTATTTTTTTCTCTTTTTTTTTCCTGAACATTTGAACAAGTCAATGTATACAGTTGGTAAGCTGTCATGTAGACGCCAGCATGGCATTTGGTCCCCTGGTCTTGGAGCTGCCACGTTAGAGCTGGCCAAGAACACAGCAGGGAGGCTGCTCTGGCTGAGCTAGTCCACATGGCCACAGAGGTTCATTCAGACCTGGGCTCCCTGGCCCTGCCGGGCCTGCCCTGCTGCATCAGCATGCGAAGATGAACAGCCATGACAAGAGGAAACGGGAGATGGCTTACACTCTGAGGTGACAAACTAAATTAACTCAAGCCAGGAAAATAGGGAGTAGTGGCAACTGGGCTAAACTTGGGATCAATGCCCCTTGTAAAAGTGTTCACAGTTAAAATTTTCAAAAGTGCTATGTACGGCAAACAAAACCCAGTTGCAGTCCAGAAACTGCCACGGTCTCCCTTCTTGTGACCTGGGCTGTAGCATCAATGACTGTATTTGGAGTTGGAACCACACAGACCACACAGGGCCGGACCATCACAGCCAGTGCCATTTCCAGCCGGACAGGCGGGAGGATTGAGAGGGTGAGTAGGGGTGAGGAGGGCAGGGACTGGACTAAAGCTTGGGAGGACTGCAGGCCTGGACTCCCAGTTTCTCCTCATTCCTAGCTGACAGCCTCTGTGCTCACACAATGGAAGCACGCGGGGCTCCAGCCCCCCGCTGTCAGCGGCCAGTCTTGAGACAGGTGGGGAGAGTATTTCCAGGCATCTCGTTTTCCACAAGAGCCTTTGTTTGTGGATCAGTGTTTTGTTCAGAGAAATGTCACAAGTCTTAGTAATTTGAGAAGGGTCAGCCTGCACTGGGAAGTAACCCGAACTCTAAGCAATGTCTTTTATTACTCAAAAGCTCACACATTAATAAAATAAGTCACTAACAAAGGGGTTTCCAAATAGAAGTCTTACTGGGCCTGCTTTAATGATCAGTACATATAACACTGGCAACAGCTACCATTTCGGGGGGGGAGGGGGTAACTGATAAGTGCCAGGCACTATGCCAAATGTTTTAAAATTCATTATCTTATTTACTAACAGAATTATTTGTAATTAGCACATTGCTTTCTTGAATGACCTCTGTGGCCTTGATTTCATAATCCCTTTTGCATATTTTCATGTCAAAGAGTTTTGTGTTTAATATTATGTCAGTGCTTTGGCCCCCAGTGCAAGCTCATTGGTTTGTGTTTGAGTCTAAGATTTTTCCAATCTCTGAAATGATCAAAATCACTGGTGCATAAAGTTAATGCCCACAGCCCTCTCCATGTTTGGGAAAGGGCGTCCCTGATTGTATTTTGGGCAAAGGGGTCTAGGAAGAGATGGGCACACAGGCACTGAGTTCACCCCTGGTGCTGTAGAACTGAAAAAGTCCATCTAAGTCCCTGCGGCCAACCTTGGCCTCCTCTCTTCCATCTTTCTGTCATGCCTGCTGCCCACAAACAGGCTTTGTTGGCTTGTTGAAACTCTCCCTTCTTCTCCCGCTGTCTGAGTGCACAGTTGCACTGCCTGTACCTCCTCTATCTCCTCACTCTCCTCTCAGTCCCAAGCCCTTTGGAGCCTCTCTGTCCCCCAAGCTGTCAACTCCTTCCTCTCTGTCTTGCCTTAGCCCAGGCTGCATGCCCTGTCTAGCCACTTCAGGGACACCCTCGCTGACATCTCGAATCCCCTACCCACCCAGTCAGCTTCCACCATCTCAAGTCTTAGTAAATCCAGCATCTAACTCTGAAGGGGCAAGGTGGTTTCCTTTCTTTCTTTCAAGCAACAGAATACTTTTCTCTTCAAATCTAATCTTCTTCGTAACCCCAACTGACCAACGAGAGGGAAGGAGCCAGGCAGGACATGTCGCCCAGACTCAGGCCACCTCCACTCTTGCTGCTCCCTCCTGGGAAGCTCTTTCCTCCTCCTCTTATTGGGGTTTTGCTGCAGCAAGTATGTACCCATGCAGATTAGCTCACCTTTACACCAGGTGATCCATGGCGAGTGGAAACCCTGCCCTAGTTCATGTCAGAGGAAGGAATCAATGAGAAAGAAAAACCTAAATGTGCAGAAGGTCTTGCCTTAAAAAGATGAAAGGGCCCATCTGTCTCTGAGCAAGGAAGGAGGAGATGGTCAATGAAACATGTTCTGTGGCAGAGTCGGAATTTAAAGAAGCACACCTCAGGTGGCTTTGAGCTCAGCAAAGTCGGGGTCAAGAGTGAGACTCTGGAGTGTGGAAAAGGTTTGAAAATGTTGCTGCGGCCAACCTGTGTGACACTGAGCCAATTAGAAATTCACAAGCAGAGTTCCAAATGCACCAGCATCATTTATGTCAGTGATTATACGTCTCACTTTTATGACTCTTGGGTCTGAGACTTTTACAAAGGTGTTCAGATTCTGTCTATTAAGTCAGGAAATATCGATTATTCCTTCCACATGAGTGGAAGAATAAAGAAGAGAGAAATAGGCCAGGAGCCCAAGGGGTGTGGCACCCTTGAGGGGAGAAGTTTCGTTTTTTTGTCCTCCTTTTAGTTTTCGTTTTGGCTTAATTTTATTTGTTTGATTTTTAAGTCAACACAAACAATACACACACACACGCACACACGCAGCTCCTCACACCTTCTAATCTGGCTTATCTTTATGGTAGGGAGGGCTCTGTGATCATAAGTAAGCATCTTCTTACTTTTTTTCCATCTTCTCTCAAGGAAAGGAGAGGGAAATAGCATGAAATTCCAAGCTACATATAAGGAAAGCTTTCCTGAATTGGGGGCTCATGTCGTGTGTAGAACCCATTTTCCTGGAGCACCAAAAGAAGTCATCTACAGAAACCCCTAGGAAGACAGGGAAGAGACCAGAAGAATCTAACTCAAGGGTTCAGAAGAGGACCTTTCCTTCATTCACACCTGGCTTCCAGATGGGAAATCATTCACATTGAGTCAGGCACTTGACCAGATGCCACTCACTGTGCTGGGTGCTTGGGCATGAGGTCACTTAACCCCACTGAATCCAGGCACTCTCGGGCATTACCCACTGGCCGACAGCTTATACGTCCCCAGTGCAATGAGAATATTGCTAAAAGTAGGACTTTCAGGCACTCCCAACCCCTCAGATCTTTTTGAATTCCCTTATTAAGATAAATTGTGCTCAATGTATTGAGGTGTTAGTTATCAGTATTTGTGTTCTAATTATTTGGAAAAATAAATAGGTCGGCATCCACCAAAATGGGTTAGATACAAGACTACGTGACTACCCACAATGCCCATTCACCGTCCATGCTGCATAAGAGAGTTTTAAGATGTTTTGCTTCAGTTCGACCACTTGTAGTCACCAGACATTTTGTTTTTGGAGAACACAAACTCAGTGACACTGAAAGACAGATTCATATTTTATTATTTGGTTCCAGTGGCTGACATATATGGAATTGAGTAGTCTTGTGGTTGAATCATTTATTTGCCTGTCACTGGATCCTTATTAAGTGTTCTTCTGACAAATTATACTATATATTAAGTTTGGCTTACTGCTTCCAATATGTTTACAAATGAGGAAACTGAGGCTCAGCAAGGTGGAGTAATTTGTCCAAAGTCAAATAGTGAGATTTGAACCCGGGGCTACCTGACAAAGTCCTGCCCCGGCCTCTTCGTTTGTCGCCTTGGGTCATATACCCGGGCACAGGTGTTTCATAGGCTCCTTACAGAATGGTGCTTCATCATCCTTATTCATTTTCCATTTCGCTGCCAATGAAATCATATTATATTTGGAAGTTGAGTAGAAGTGCAGCAAAATCTATGTGTGAGCCCTTTCAAGACACATCCCCCAAGTGTTGTCCCTAAATGGAATACCAGCTGTCAGATTTTTCTAGACATTCTGACAACATGCATGGCAGAGAGAAGTAAAGCAAAATCACCAACTGAGGAATAAATAGTTTCTGTGAAAGGCATGGCAGAGCTGCTCTGCACCATTCAGAACCTCGGTATGATGGACAAAAGAAACAAATGTCAAGGGAGGTGACACAGGCCAGGTAGCCCCCGAAGCATCACTATGCAGACGTGTGGGTTCTGTTCCCAGCCCTGTGTAGACTAGCTGTGTGACCCTGGGTAAGTGATTTTAAAACTCCCTGAGGCTTATTTTCTTCATTGTCCAATGCAAAAATTGGATAACAATGGTCATATCTAGATTCAACAATTTCTGGGCTCAGCAGAAGGTCAGAAAGAATTTGTGGCCAAATCCAAGGTCTCCAGTTCAGCCATCCCCGCTGATGTCACAGTGTTCCTGTTGGGATGTCAAGTGCTTCCCTGGATGGGGAGACTTGCCCCATCACCTGGCCATGCACGTTGGGTATTTCAGACCCATCCAAATGAAAAGGGCAGTATATGTCATTTCCACCATCTGCTCCCGGCTCGCCTGGTGCTATGACTTTCCTGAAATAAACCTGTTCTCTTAGGGTGGATGTAGGAGGTTAAGGTGTAGCTGAGGTCCATAGCAGGTGGTAAGATAGGAGACAGTCTTCAAAGAGATTTGAGGCTTCGGACAAAAAAGGATTTTTCTTTTATTTGGGAACCCTTCACAGCAAACCTGTAGGAGAGTTTTCTGGAGCCAGCAGTGAGGAGTGATGCCATTCTGCGACACAGGATAGAGATCTGCAGAGCTGTTATTGATAAATACACATGATGGTTAAGGACTCCAGCTCTGCACTCCAGACAGGCCTCGCTTAAAATCCTTCCTCACCATGTACTAGGTCACTTAAGTAAGACACTGAAATAAATATTAAGAGCCTAATTTTCTTCATCTGTGAAATGGGAATCATATAATGACCTACCTCATATGGTTGTTATGAGGATTAAATAAGGTAACAGATGAGAATATTTTGTACAATGCTTAACACATTAGTAAGCACTCAAAACAAATAAACAAAAAAGACAGAACTAGCCAGGCCCTAGCCCAGTTCTCTTCTTATTGTTATTTTCTTCCTGGAGACATTGTGGAGTACAGACTACTGGAACTCCACATCTTTGAAGGATAGGCCAGGGACCAAATTTACAGTGTTTGAACCTTCCTCTTAACACATTCACTCCTCAAGTCCAGTCATTGCCAACACTGGAGTTACCAAGAGTACTGGTCAAGACTCTTTTGGCTACAGGTAACAGAAACTCAACTCAGACCCCCTTAAACTAAAAAGCACTGGCTTAAATAATGGGGGAAGTCAAACGGATGAACTGTGGTGATGACCTGAATGACCTGGATGACCTGGACTCAAAGAGCTCAAGCAACATTCTCCCCCCGCCCCTGCCTGCTCTCTCATTCTCACTCTCTCTGTCCTTCTTTCCTTTCTGTTGGCTTCATTCTCGGGCAGGCTCTCTCTCTCTGAGGTGACAGGATTCTCTCTCTCAAGATCCATCTCCATTCCAAGAAGGAGCTCTGATCAAACCTGCTTGGCCCATGTGCCTACCCCTGGACCAAGCCAAGAGCTTGGGATACTCTACCTGGTCAGTCTGGTTTGTTACGGAGGGAAAAGTGAAGCCCTGGATTGAGAGTTCCTCTAGATGGAGAGGTACAGATCCCCACCAGAAGCTAAGAAGGGGAAGGACTCCTGGAAAGGCCAAAACAATGCCTGGCCACTACACCAAGGGTCCATAGTAGGACCCTCAAAGCAAGACATAGCTGTCTGACAGCTAGAAACCCAAGATGATTTTGTGGTGGAGAAGGGACCAGCTCCCACCCCCACAAGGAGAGGTGGCCCCTCTTCCTCTTAACAAAAGCATCATAACACATACCAGCCTCACTCCTGTTCCCCAGTGGTCACATCCTCCATCTCTGCCTTCAGGTCTTCCTTAGGAGCCTGGGCATTTCTCATATCATTGATGTACAGAAAATTATCTTTCAAAAGCTCTTAATTAGTTCTGCTTGGCTATGGAAATATCTAGTTTCATAGAATCATAAAGTGTTAGACCTGGAAGGATCACAGAGCAATAATAGCTCCCAGACCTGGGAACTCTGGCTTATTGTGAGAATCACCTATGCTGGTGATTGTTTTAACATTCCTGAGCCCCAAACTCCCTGCCAGAAATATCACTTATATTGGTCTATGTAGGGGCAATTAATCAGAACTGTTATGATTCTGATTTGCCTCATATGGGAGCCAGTGCCTCCAAAGAGACGCAGCCCCATTTCCAAGAGACTCAAGCCAGAGGGATTAGCAACCCAATATATCCAGGATCCCCCAGCTGGTCCATGTAGATTCCTGCCTCCAGGAGACAGTCCAAGAGCCGCTGCCTGTCATTTTCCAAGTGGAGCAGTGTGACTCTCTGTTAAAATAAGAAGGGGAAGGAGCAGTCTGTCACTAGAGCTTACAAACCCAGGTCCTGCTACAGCAGCCAGGAGGCTGGTCCGTGCACCACTTGCTAACAGGCTTTCAAGACAACAGGAAACCCACTTCTATGTCCTCCTGTGTCAACCTCCCCCAACTCACATTTCAACCCCATGTACTTCCTGGGCACCTCCTGTGTCAAGTACTATGCTGGAAAGAGAGCTTAAGATTGATCGGGAAGGTAGACATAGAAAAGATTACCAGCAGCATGACGCGTTCTCACCATTTTCAGTATTCTATAAGATCCAAAAAAGGAACAGCTTCCTCAAAAAGTTAAGAGTTTGACTCCTAGATTTGTACCCAAGAGAACTGAAAACATGTGCACAGGAAAACCTGTGCACAAATGTTCATAGCAGCATTATTCATAACAGCCAAAAAACTAGAAACAACCCAAATGTCCATCAACTGGTGAATGGATAAACAACATGAGGTACATTCATTCAATGGAATATTATTCAACTACAAAAAGGAATGAAGTGCTGATACATGCTACAGCATGGATGAACCTGGAAAAGATTATGCAAAGTGAAAGAAGCCAGACACAAAAGGCTACATATTGTGTGATTCCATTTATATGAAATGCCCGGAATAGATAAATCCATAGGGACAGAAGGTAGATTAGTGATTGCCAGGGGCTGGGGAGGCAGAGGATGAGAAGCGCCTTCTAATGTGTATGGTGTTTCTTTTTAGAGTGATGAAAATGTTCTGGAATTAGGTAGTGGTGATGGTTTCACAACCTTGTGAATGTACTAAATGCCACTGAATTGTGCCCTCTAAGAGGGTGAATTTTGTGGTATGTGAATTCTATCTCAATTAAAAATAAATAAATATTAAGAGCTAGATCATTAAAAAAAATTAAAAGATCATGCCCTTTGAGAGCAAGATGTTCAAGAGAAGCCTCATAGGAAGGTAGAGTTTGGGTTTGGCCCAGAAGAAATGAGAGGGAAGGTCAGCAGAGGGAACGGTGTGAACAGTGCCGCAGAGTCTTGTGTAGAGAGCGGTGAGAAGACTGCTTGGCTGAAGCAGAGGTTGCTGGGGGAGGGGAGGCCAGTGGTCCAGGAACAGAGGTGGGGAAAGGATAGGAGGTGATTTGTGGTCCTACCTGCTGAGTTAGGAGCTGGATGGACTGTGCTTCTCCCAGCAACGGGGGTCTTTGCAGGAAAGCTGCAGAGAGTGGTGATGCCTACCCAGCACTGCTTTAAGAAGGCAAGTCTAGCTGCAGTTGGGGATAAATCAATGAAGGAAGGGACCAAAGCAAAGGTTTGGGAGCATCTGCATATGCTCAGCCCCGCCTTAGAGGCTGTAGGGAACAGGAGAAAACCAAGCAGGCCTTTCCTCCAGCCCTCAGGGGGTACAAGAAGGAACTGCATTTCTCTAGCAGTTCACAGTGGGACCTAGCTTTCACTTTTTTATTAGCTCATTGAACTTTGAAATAATTCTTGAGATTAGCACAATAGTTATTATTAGCTACTTTTACAGAGAGAGAAAGAGAGGCTCAGAGAAATTCAGTCGCTTGCCCAGGGCTGCTCCTACGTGGCAGTTAGGAGAAGAAGCCATATCCTGGACTCACAGTTCCTCCTCCGCTGACCTATAATCCTGTTGGGGAAACAAAGCGTAGACACGGAGAATAAATAAATATGCAAAAATATAGTGCAATGCCAATATACGATAGCCAAAGACAGCCCCTACATTATTATCAACAAACACATTAATTAGTGCTGGGTTATACTCTGTCAATCACACCAAGTGTCTGAAATGCATTTTCTTTGGATCTTTCTATTGCTAGGCAAAAGATCAAGAAGAGAGAGTTTGTGCAGATGTTTGAAACTGGGATATTACAATCAGACCTGGGCTCAAACCCCGCCTCCACCATTTGCCAAATGGCCTTGGACTCCACTTCCTGGAGCTTCAGGTCCCTCACCTATCAAATGAGGATCACACACCCGGCTCACAAAGGACTGTCTCCATGCAGTTCTGCTAGGACATACATAAAGCAACTTAGGCATACCTAGCCCACTGAGGCCGGTGTTCAACAAGTAAAGGGGAGTTTTTAAAAGGGTTTACAAAAAGGAATTAGCATTCGTTGGACACAAACCCTATTCCAGTACCTTCATATGTCCTTAATCTTCACAACAAGGTAGGTCTTATTACCCCCATTTTATAGATGAGGAAGTTGAGGCCCAGGGAAATTAGCATGCCCAAGGTCACACAGCTAAGATGTGGGATAATCATGATTCAGATTTGGGTCTGGCTCCGAAGTCATTACATTTTTAGTCTGCACACAAACTTATCATGAAGTCAGAACTAGATGTAAAAAGATTCTCATCAAGGCACAGAGTCTGAATTACAGACTCAAACGATGATCAGTTTCAGAGCTACGGAGGCATGAGCTGGAAGCCGCACTCTGCTCACAGGACTTTGGCGTGGATTCAGATTTGCATGGCCTCACATAGAATACTGTTAGGTCTCCAGGCCTTTCCTCTTCCTTATCTCTCCTTCCTACTGCTTTGAAGGATTTTTAGATCAAAGGTGCAGCCGCTCTCCTGGGGATAATCCTGTAGCCTGTGACCTTGTTTTCTGAGTCTCCTGCATAAAGAAGGGCTTCAACAAAAAATTTCCCCCTCAGCCCAATCACACAATTTTTCTTTTCGTTAAGCCTTCGCCAGCCCTCAGGATGGAAAGGTAAATGACTGCCTTCAGAAGCATTTGTACGCTTGAGGAGCTGCCCGGAATAAATTAGCCAGTCCTCAGAAAGTGTTAGATACGCTACTTCCACATCCTCATCTTATTTTCTGCTTCGGTCCTTCCTTCTCAGACGCCACCTCCTTTTTCCTTCCTGAGGGCTGGCGTCTTTTTACATTTGCCCACTCCAGGGGGAGGTGCATCTACACACCAAGGAAATTTTCTTCTGCCAGCTAAGAAATTATAAGATTCTAAGACCCAGACATGATCAGCAAGTAGAGAACTGAACCAAAAATACTTTCATTCACCCAAGGGAAGCAGAAGCCCAGTGGATCCAGAAGGATTAAAGATAACAAGACAAGACCTAAGAGATGATAGCAGAAATAACCAACAAGAACTGATGAGGGAGCCAAGGGCTGCAGCAGGGGGCACTGGATCTCTGTAAAGTGTGGCTTGCCGGAGAGACTTTCCGGTCCAGGTAATTTTTAGAGGCCCCTTGACAAGCCCCTGAGACCTCTTCTCGCAGGGAAAGCTCCATTTGTCTTTGGAAACATCACCAGCTTCCTACTTCCTCCTTGCTATTTCCGAGGATTTAGAGCAGCCACTGAATGTCAAGGGGTGAAGTACTTGAAACTGAACATTTTTTAGGTTCTTTAAAGGCATGTGGACCCTACCGACCTTTTTCTTTTGCCAGTCTTCTTTCTTGCAGAGAGAGACTGAGGGTAATTTGAAAGGAAATTGCATTTCTTTCTTTTGTCTTTTTCTCCTTAACCTGGCCTAAAGAAAAACTACTTTCCCTCAGCTGGTGGTTGTTTGCAAAGCTAGACTATAATGTCCAGCAGAAGGACCCGTTTCCAAAATGGAAGGTAATCGGAAAATGTTCTTCTGTCCTGGCATTGCGTTTCTTAACATTCAAATCTAAAGAAGCATCTTCCCTTATCCTCCTACTCCGATCTCCCTAACACACACACACACACACACACACACACACATACACACACACATACACACCCCTCCTGTTCCCAGCAACTGAAACTCTTTCAGATTTTTTGGCCCCACCCAGACCTACTGAATCAAAAACTCTGGGGTTGGGACCCAACAATTCCCTAATCACCTGGAGAGCTTATTAAAACACAAAGTCCTGGCCTCTTCCCAACCCCGAGAGATTTTGATTCTGTAATTCTGCAATGGGGCCCAAGAATTCCCATTTATATCAAACTCCCAGATGGTGCTGGTGCTGCTGGTCCAGTGAGCGGCTCTGGTGTAGGTAGCTTCCTGACTACCTCCAGAGCACAGATTTCTCCCATAAACTAGGTGGGTAAACTGTGTGCAGAGTCACTGCCAGATGGGGAGGTGGTATAGACAAAAAGAAGAAGGAGAAGGAAAAGAAATTCTGGCCTAGGAAGCAATGCCTGGAAAAGAGACCTGTTCTTCCTCAGCATACTTTATCAAAGTTTTTCTTTTTTGCTATTTCCATTTCCCTGTTTCTGACCCATATTAGTAACCCACTAATTAATGCCTTTTGATTGAGACCTACTAATGGTTTCTCCTGGGCCTTATAAAAATGGCAGCACAAGACCTGGCCCAACAAAAGGATTAAGAGAACGCAACCCCAGGACCCGAAGTCAGACTCTTGGAGCTGCAGGATCTGGGGGCACCCTGCCTCCAGGAAGTCTGAGAGGGTTTTGTGCCCTCTGCTTCACACTGGTCCTGTGCACAGCACATGTGGTCCCCGCTTCTCAGACTTCAGCACACACCAGGATCACCTAGTTAAACATAGATCACTGGCCCCACCCCGAGAGTCTCTGATTCAGTAGATGTGGGGTGGGGCCCAGCCTGAGAATCTGCATTTTCAGTAAGCTCCTGGTGATGCGAATGCTGCTTGCCCAGGGACCCCATTCCAGAACCGCTGGTGTGCATATCTGAAATAATGCCAGAAGTCACTTAGACTCATTTTGACCAGCAGCCACCCAAGAACAATTTCAGGAAAGGTAAGTTGCTTCCAGCCCAGCACTGACTGTAGAGTAGTGTCTGAACCTCGCTCTGTGTCAGCTGCCTCAGACGTGGGAGCCAGGCGTTGTGCAGAAATGGACACAGCAGTACCTGGGTGATGCCTTTCATGAAACTGAGTCGAATGTTATATAGTTTTTCACTCAGAAAGCCATTGTAACTCTATTATATCTGGAAGTTTATACCTTACTCTGAACCTTACATCTGTCATCGTTTTTGTTATAGAAGTTTTACCATTTCATTCCATTTACTGGAAGACGTGATGCTCAGTCTCCTCCAAGAGCGGTCCCAGAAATGCTTGTCCACTTGATTTCATCAGTCTTTGTCTTACAGGACTCACTCTGGGCTTGCTGAGGAAGAGGTGCACCCTGTCTCACTGTGTCATTTCTCTCTTCTCTTTCCCCCACCTCCCTCCACGTCTCCTTGCCCTCTGCTGCCCCACCCCCAGTGCATTCCCAGAAACAGAACAGACAGACCTGCGTCCGGAAGAGCCTCATCTGCGCCTTTGCCATGGCCTTCATCATAAGCGTCATGCTGATCGCTGCCAACCAGATCCTTCGGAGCGGCATGGAGTAGCAGCCTCCCCCCACCATGCTGCGTTCCCAGCTCACTGCGCATGCGCATGCCCTGCGGGCAGACTCTGTTCCTCCGCGAAAGCAGATATGAACGATGCAGAACATGGCACAGTTCAGTGAAGAACCCAAGGTTGCAGTGCGACCGGTGTTGCAAATCAACTTCATCTTCTTGGCAGGGACACAAAAGGGCTGTCTTAAATGCTTTAATGGTTTTGTTTCCTAATGCAATAAATAGCCAGGAGTTCCGAATGATTGCTTCAACCACCTGCAGGAACTCTGAAGAAACTTCATTTTCATCTCGGAATTCCAGTGGCCATCCAGGTTGGTGGTGTAAGTGAGCAAGAGAGAGGTGTGAACACGCAGTCACCTCCATGCCCCATTCTTTCAACCCAGGGCTCAACTGGAACACCCCCTGCCCCAGGGCAACCTTCAGTCCCAAGACGCTGAGTTTGGGTTGTTACAGAAGAGGGGCCCTTCCATCCCGCCCTGGCTTCCTTCCTCCACCCAGTGGAACACCCCCCCCCCAAGGCGTGAGGGGAAAGCCATTGAATGGGGTGCAGCGCCTGGCCATCTGCAGGTTACACCCCCTTCGCTTCCGTTCTTACTGCCTTTTCTACAGGACTCTTGTTGGCAGAGTTGGGGAGCTCTCGGTTTCCGTCGGCACTTGGCTTTCTGTTCCTAGAGCCCACTGCGCACCAGCATTTTGGAATCTGCAGAGAGCCTTCCTCCCAGCTTTGCCGCCTGTGCTGCCATTAGAGAAAAAAGAAGCGTAATCGTGGGCATCTCTGAAACACAGACACATAGACAGACGTATGTATTTGGCTTCTTCGTGTGTGACATCATTCTTCCCTAACTGCTTACTCCTGCTGTAAGCTTGTCCTCGGACATGCGTCCCTGCCTCTTTTGGGCAGGCGAGGTAGTGTGGGGGACAGGGAGGGACTGAGACTGGTGGTATGGAGGCATTACAGCCCGCACCCCAGTCATCCGGAGTAATGGAGCCCCAACAAATCTCCATGCCGGAAGACCTCTGTAAGTTAAGGGCCTCGTGCATCTTACCTTTTTCTCATCTTAAGTTTGCTGTGTTAGTTAGTCTTCCCCAGAGAAAAAGAGAAATACAATCCAAAGTGGAAAGATGGAAAGATCAAACTATGTACTGTATTTTACGTAACATCTGGCATTCAGATTCTGCAACTGACTCATTTTCACGAGGAAGAAAAAAAAGATGTTAATAAGCTTAGCCAACGCGACAGGTAATTACTCCTGCCTGCAGAATACTTCTATTGGGGAAGGGAACGGAATCCACTGGTCCATTTTCAACACCATTTCAAGTCTGTAATTTCCTGACTTTTCCTAGATGCCATATCCACCACCACTAGGAATTCAAGCTCGCGTAGAGTGATTAGCCAATAATCTTTTGATGTAATGTTTCCCTTTGTACTTTTCCAAGCTCAGGTCTTTATTTCTGTAATGGAATAGTCTTGCTCCTCTTTCTTTCAATCGCATCCTAAAGCTACATGCTTTTCCTTTCTCCCTTTTCCCCTTTCCTCCTGTATCGAGGCACTAGAACCTTTCCTCTTTCGCTGCAGCCCAGTAGGTTTTTTGGTTCGTTGTGTGTTACTGGGCCCCTCCTCAAGTCTCCCCTCTCAGCTTTCTCCCTACTGCCTTCTCAGACTTGGAGCATCCAAGGTCTCAGTTGAGGGTCTTCTTCCAATTCACCTCTGCAAGCACTTCGGGCAACAGCCTGAAGCAGCTGTAGAAACTTCCCCACTGTGGGAGACTGCAAATATTCATGATGAGCACAAGCAAAACTAGGGTTTGAGCCATAGGACAGAGGAGGGAGCAGGTGTAAGCTCCCGAGAGCCCAGGGGGCCGAGAGTCCCTCGGTGACAATGCCTGGGATCCCGCACATCCAGGCCAAGTGAGGCAGCAGCCCCCCGGCCCTCCTGCCTGCCCTGCCACAGTACACACTGCACATCTGCCTCTCCTCTCTCCCCGTGCCTGACTCACCACAGTCCCTCAGGATCGGAGTCCTGAACAAGAACAGGTGCAAACGCAGAATACTAATACATGGGACAACTTCGTCATTAGTTTCTGCCCAAAGCAGTTTGCCCTCCCTCTCTCAACTGGACTGAGGTGGGAGGGACCCCCTGAACCACTAGACCATGTCCTTCTGGGGAGGGAGGTGCAGGACCCCAAGTTGACTGAATGGAGACCCCAGGGATGATTCTTAAAGGACCCCACCCCATGAGAGGGATTGCAGTGCTGCAGGTGAGGCTGGACTTCAGGGCAAAAAATGAGTACATCTTCAGAGGCTGCTTTTGTGCAAGTTCTGCCTCCCACTGGAGAACAGGGACCCTGAAGGATGTAAGGGTTGACTTCATTGGGAAAGAAATTAGCCACGGTGCAGGGGTGGAGATTAAAAGAAGTTCTGGAAAAGCACCAACAGCCTGTTCCCTACAAAGGCCTCAGCATCCTCTCCCTAAAGAGGACCCTTTTCCTCTCTCCTGGGGACCTGGAAGCAAGCCCATCCTACCCAGGAGAAAGTCTAGGAGAATGCACCCCCTGTGGGTGTTGCTAGGGAGAGAGGGCAAGAAGGAAGCACAGAATTCTCTTTGATGGGCTAGAAGTGCACCTCCAACCATGGTAACCTCACATGTGGCACCAGGGCCTGCAGTGTGGAGACATCTCAGAGCTAGTGGTGGTCCTGAGACTCTGGGAGCTGAGAGCTTGTCCCTGCGACTTGCACCCTGGCTTCTTTGTCTGGATGGTCTGGCAAAGGTGTTGGGCCTCTTTGTAAGGCTTAAGATGCTGATTTCCCACAGTCTCACCCCAATCCTGTCCACACCAATGCTACTCCAGGGCCCCATGCCAGTGAGTACCCTTGCCACAGGGGTTATGATGCTCATGGATGAAGACTCTAGAAGGTCCTGGTCCCCCGTGCCATGTGGCCCTGGCTGGAGGTGACCTCCGCAGGAACTGAGAGGGAGGAGCCAATTCTCACTCTATCCTCCTGGTAATAGACTTAGCAGTGACTGACAAACCAAACTTGGCTCATTCTTGCTGCAAGAATGGGTGCCCGCAGACCACACAAGTGATAATCAGGGAGGCATTTTGCTTGGGAGATAAGGGATGCAAACCCTGATCCCCTCGGTCCCCAAAGAAGCTGTCTCCCATCATTCCAGAAGCAGACAGAGGCCCCAAAACAGGACCCAGCATGGAGACTATTAGCAGTGGCTTCCAGAATGTGCCTGGGTCCCATGTGACAAATCTGTTAAAAAAAAAAAAAGGCTGTTTCCATGGCAACCCTTGCATTCCACCCTGAGTTTGCCAAGGCACACAAAAATAGGGAACATTTTCTTAAAGAACATTTGGGTTCTGCCTGATTGCAACCTAACTCTCTGCATCCATATCCCACTGGTGGAGGAAATTACCCTCAAAAAATCTGGTGGTTTCTCTGCCCTTTCCTCTGGTGTTTGAACCTGTCCTTCCATTTGCTCAGGAGAATAGGAGCTACCTGTGAGCTGGGTGGTATCCTCCCCACCCCACCTCCTCCCCAACCTCCCAGGGTCCAGAGCAAGGACCTCTTAATCTGGGCAAAAAGGCAGAAATGTCGTCTGGAAGGCAAAAAATATTTTAAGCCTCAATCTTTAAAAGCATCTGTTTGCCTGTGGAGAAGCTCTCCCACAAGCCAGAAATGTGAACTGAAGTGAACTGAGGTTTACATGTGGTCTTAACGCAAGCCCAGTGGTTTCAGAAGTTTCTAGGTGTTTTATTTGTGGAGAACAAGATGTGCACTACGAGTCTTTTCTCTTGATAGCTGCTCCTGTCTCATATTTCACATGACAAATGGTCTACTATCTTGTGGTTATCCAAAAGAACCTAATGAAAGATGGCAAGCCCGTTTTGACAATAATGCCACTCCCAGCCTCCCATCCACTGAATCATAAAATGATGTATCAAGAACTGGGAGAGAGAAATTTATCTTTTATTCCAAATGCCTTCTCTAGGCTTAAGTCCAGACTCAGGTCATTAATCCAAGAGAGTTTTGCTCTTAACCCACAGCTAGCAGCCTCCCTGGGACCATATGAGGGCGTGACCACAGAGTTAAGAGTGTGACCGCCAAGAACAGCTCCTTGGGTTGGCTGGCCTGCCACGTGTGGTTGCATGCCGTGAAAGCCTGTTCTGCTATGCCCTTGCTCTCCATCCCTGCGGAAGCTACTGAGCTCTGCTCCTCCAAGCTGGAGGTCTCAAACCATATTGGGTTATTTTACTGCACTGACTATTTCTCCAAAGGCACATAGGGATAATGTTATTCACCCTGTTCCACTGAGGTACAGAGAAGGTCTGGAACCCCACTGCAAAAAGGAGGGGCCCCTTTTTCTATAATGCCGTGATGATACAGATGGACTGAGCTTAAGCTTGTAGACTTTGGCACATCCTTGTTCTATTACCGGGAGGACTGTAGACCTGCCTTCCCCGGAGAGCATCTGTCTGAAATGACCTCAGATGGGAACTTTCTCGTTGGCCTCTTTAGAGACCCTCACAGGGCTAAGAGTCCGTAACCTAAAGGTCTTACCATAGCCTTCCTCCCACACCACCTCGTTGCTCAACTCCTCCAGAAAGGAAAAAAATCCATCAGAAATAGAAAAGCAACAGGATTCAGCAGCAAGGGTTTTCAATTTGAATTATTTAAAGTGATAGCAGAATAGAGGAGGGATTTGAGCTGCCTCTTACACCCTTGTCTCCATGACAATTTAAATGTCAGAACTGTTCAGCTCCCTTCATACTTCCTTTGACTAAGGCACTCAGGGGACTATCCTCAGTTATGTGGCCTTGCCATAGACACTTGGTTTGGAGGAGTAAGGTCAAGAACATGAAGCAGCCAAGCCTTTCCCTTAATATGCTATGCCCAATTGCTAATGCACAGTGTCATTTTAACAGCTGTGGTTTTTACTTCACATTGGTTTGGGACCCTCTTTAGATGGTCTCAAGAGACATGATAACAATGCTGAAAAAGTCTTCGAGGTAAAATTAATTTGATTCACTTCTTGAAATATGGCCACAAAGAATCAGGTTTTACCAGGCCCACAAATACAGTCCTCTGAAACTGGAAAAGACTTGCCCAGCCTCCTGCCCCTGCCCCTACTTTGGGTAGCTTATCAGTTGAGCACACCTCCCATGCTGGGCATAGCCCTCATTCACCTCTTTTCCTTGAGCATGATGGGTTTGCTTTCAAACTGGTGCTTCTCACATTGTTAGAAGTTATTGTCCAGGTGAAAGAGATGCGGAAGCTGGGATTTTCCAGTGAGGTAGAAGAGCAGGATAATTAGGAAGGAATATTCCAGGGAATGCAAAATTCAAGTGTGATGTTGCTCTATCCCTGGACTTGAGAGAGAAAAGGAAAGTTTTGAAAGGGCTGCAGAGGCTGGTTTCTGAACGCTTTCCCTGTATATCTGGCCCACTTTGGGAACACACAGGGGCTTGAGTGCCACGGGGCTGCTGCCCATCAACCTGATCCCAAGGAGGTGCGCTGGGAACTTCAAGAGGAGGCTGGTAGCTTGCCTTTCCTTGGGAGATGCTGACATCTGCCGAGCCCCAAATGCCTCTCCCAGGCTCTCTGTCTGGGCTCAGACCTGTTGAACTGAGGCCAGGAGAGCAGAGCTTAGAACCAGAAGTGTGGGCAGCACTATCGGCTGGGAAGGGCACAGGAGGCAGGACCCCAGTGCCTCTGCCATCCACCAGCCAGATAATTTTGAGTGACTTCCCTTCCCAGCCTCCGGTTTCTCATCTCTAAAGCAAGAGGAAAGGTAAACCAGATGACCCGGAAGAGCGCTCTCGTGGTGAATCTGTTTGTCTGAAACAAGTCAAAATGAATGCCCACAGTTGAGAGGGTCCCTAAATCCCCCATGAATTGCATTAGGGACTGGCAGTTTCTTTTTTTACACAAGTCCCAAGAGTCAGTTGTAATAAAGTATCTCTTTTGGTGTCCATTGTCTGTAGATGAAACAGTGCAAATTGGCTTATGTCAAATGTGTCGTATCTTGCAGGCAAGAGGTTTTGTTTACTCACTAAGATCTTGCTGATTCAGAGGAGCTTCAAAGATGGGCTTTGTGTCCTGTCTGAGGCAGTGCAAAAATTAAGGGGGTCTGATCACCTTACCACAGGTCACGTGAATCAGAATTCATGCATAAGTAGGGTGAAACAAAGTCAGATTCCGGGAAATGACACTTGTTTCTCCATCTGAGAAAGCCTAACTGGAAGCTACTGAATAAAGAGCACAACTTCCGGTCATTTCTTTCTTTCCTTTTTTTCTGGCCACTGGAACAGCAGTTCCAGTATGTGTGATGGTGGTCTGGAAGGAAGAGTCATGATCTCTGGAGATTGTCAGGAATTAGATTAACAGTCTGGGGAGACGAGCTGCCTGCGATGGTCCTTTAGAGGGCTGACGAGTGGTGCTGAGCACAAGTCCCTGCTCTAGATGCCATCCAACCACGCGGAGGGCCAGAAGGCAGGAAGAGAGCAGCTGCAGGATCCACAAAACTCTCCAGCCCTCTGCCCCATGACATGAAATCCTAGGTTTCTGTCCTTTTCTCTCTTTCTGAAGTAAACTGAGGTCCCAGTCATTGTTTTTATAGCAAGCCCTGCTGTTCTTCCCCGGAAAGACCTAGATTGGCCAGGAAAGGGCCCTCTTTGTGCCTGGTGGAAATTTACACAAGTCAGTGTCTCTCAGCTCTCTCCAAGGAAAATCAAAGAATATTCTTTTTTTCTGACCTGAAAATCAGGTTTCAGGGGTCCTTGAATGGCTTCTTAGTGGAGGTGGATTTTCTTCCCCAATTCTGAATCCAGGAAGAAACTGTGTCTCCAAGGACTAACCAAAGACAGTGCCCTTGGAGGGAAATCAGACCCAAAAGTCTGGTCGGAGAGTGAGTTGGCAAACTGTCATCTGTTGCATGCATGTGGCGGGGGGGAGGTCACTGTGATCTTAGGGGTCATTAGACTTGAGACGTTTTTTTCTCAAAGCACAGTTGTAAATGGCTGGATGCAAATCAGAGCACAGCTGAGGACTATTAGAACCAGGATGACTGGAGCTTAGCAGCTCTCATATCCAGAATGGGCCACTAAGACTGAAATCCTGGGTCACAATCTTCCCATTTACCTCATTCACATTCCATTTTTTTTTTTCATTTAGTATTAGTTCATGATTTCTGCTATTAAGTGATGAGAGAGTCAGCAGACTAGTCAAAAGAAAATCTTTATATAAAATGTAAATATTAATATAAATTAACTTGGCATGCCACTTACTGATCCAATGAAGTATATATTATTAATATGTTATCCTAGTGTATAAAGGAAAACTGACTGCCATATTTACCAGATGTTTTCTCTAACCAAACTTGTCTGTAAATATATAATCTGTATAAAAAAGAGTCTAATTTACCATTATTTATGCAATAGAAAAAATAAAAGTTCTTTTTTTTCTTTTGATGAGAGATTGAGTTTATTATCTGTGGTGTGATTGCAATGGGTCATTAAATTTATTGCTATGACCCTGAAGGGAACCAGATCTGTTCCATGACAGGCCAGCATCACCTCTTCCCAAGAAGCAACCGGCGAGAAAGCAGCCGGGGATCTGGTCACGGGGTGGGGCTTTGGAGGGGAATAACTGACATGAGGGGAAGTGAAATGACTGTGGAGCATATGGTGAGAAATATGAAACGTCTTCTGGCTGGGAAGCAGACGTGATAATCAAGGAAACTCTGCAGACACCCAAGCTAATGGTGTCATCCTTTTGGGATTCCATTTGCCAAAGTCTTCCCAACATTAGCATTCAGGCATTACAGAGCTTTCACTAAGCTTTTGGAATTTGTAATGCTATCTGAGCTTCTTGGGCATCGAGAAAGACACCCATCCCCTTATATCAATAAGGGAAAAAAGGGCACCAAAAAGTTCAGTGACTTGATTAAGGGCACCAGCTGAGATCTTGCCCCAATTTGGACAAGGATGTTGGCTTCCTGTCTCCAAGCACCATGAGGGCATCTCATATTTTCTTCACTTTTCAAAAATGTTATCACATATTTTCCCAAATGTCTTGTACTTAAACCAAAGATCAGAGTATCCATGTAGGTAGGATTTCCTAGGGTCCCCAATTTTAAGTGTTGCATTTTATACACCTTCTCAGGGGAAACTTATGAGAAAATCACTAAGCATTTGTTATTGTTTAAGAATTCTAAAAATAGAGTGTTCCAGGCATAAACACATGTTTTTCTCTCTGTTAAAGGGGGCCTCTGGCAAATTCCAGTAAGATAATGACTTGGATTTTATTCTCTCTGATCTAGGTTTTAAGATTTTTTTTTATTATAAGGGAGCATTTAGTCATGAATATTCATTCTCCTGGAGTACTTAACCTGGCAGGAAGTGTCCTGAGGGACAAAGGCCTACCAGGGGACTGCCTTCAGAATTCAATGTCTCTGACCCTGAGCACGGAGATAATGAAGCCTGAAGACTCACTGCCCAACACTGGCCCAAACCAATATACCAAGCTCTCCCTTAAGATGTGAACCTGTCTTTGAATCCTGTTGGGATGTTTCCATAATTCTGGTGATAAGGAAATTTCAAAGGATTTTCTTTTGGGTAAATGCTTGTCTGTGGTCCAGCCATGTACACAAATAGAAAGCTGTGCCCATTGCTTCTCCTGCCAATTCTAGAAGGTCTACCTGTAGCATGTAGCTTGGCCTTGAGGGGCAAAGGATTGATGCCTGGGCTGACGTGAGAACCTGAGGCCATGTTTCCAGGCCTGTCTTACACTCCCTGGTTTTATTTCAACCCAGCACACTTGAGCTTCAATCACTGGACAATGGGCCGAGGGAGGAAGACGTTGTGCTCCAGCCTACCAGTGAGCACCCCCAGGTCTTAGGACATTGCACCTGGGGCCATGTTCTAATTCCAAGTGTAAGCAAGTGTGTGGCAAGAGGGCTCTTTTGGCTTGAGGGGTCTTCAGCCATCAGTCCTGCAGCAGTGCCCAGACCTGCCCTCGCTTCTGCATTTCCTAGGACAGGGAAGAAACATGCAGGTACCTCCTTGCAGAAGAGCTTCCTGGCTGTGCTAAGATGACATGCTGGCTCAGACCCTTTGGGACTCATTGCCCCAGTCTGGCTCTTGTAACCTTTGTCTGTCACTCTGTCCTCATCTTTCTTCTCTGCTCTCAAGATAACGTTAAGTTAGCTGAGCTTCAAAGACCTTGCAGGGCAGTTTCTCAACCCGGGATGCACATGGAATTGCCTGGGGAGCTTTAAGAAAATGCCGCTTCTTGGCCTCTGGCCAGATATTCTGATTCCATTCCTCCGGGTGCAGCCAGGGCATCAGGGCTTTTCGCTCACCGGGTGATTGTAATCAGGGTTAAGAACTAGGGCAGTGAGTTTCTCCTCTTTCAGATTTGGGTGATTTCTGTAGAAGCAGGCCTGTCCTCTTAGCAAATGGCTCTCAAAGTGTGGTCCCTCAACTAGAACCTGGGGACTTGTTAGAAAGGGCAATTCTCAGGCTACACCCGAGCCTATGGAATCAGAGATTCTGGAGGTGGAGCACAGCAACAAGCCCTCAAGTTTGAAAACCTCTGTTTTAGTAACACTGGTTTTCATTGTGCTGGACATCAGAATCAAACATAATTACGATTATTATGCGAATCACTGGGTGCTTTATATATGTAATGATGCCTGGGCCTCACCTCAGACCTATAGAATAAGAAGCTTTGGGGAAAGGATTGCTGGGGTGGGAGGTCACTCGAGGAAGCCTCGGGGGATGTTCAGAAGGGAGGTCTGAACTTGAGTCAGCTCAGCAGCCTCAGGCAGCAGGGCCAGGATCAGAAGGCATCTCCTTGGGTGGCCCCTCAATAATGCTCCTAGCTCCTAGGTCTCAGGAGGTATTTCCTGGGGGTGATCTCCGGGTTGTCACCGGCACTTGTAGCCCATATCCCTTAAGCACAGCCACAGAGACCTGTGTGGGGCTGCAGAGACCTCTGCTCTCCCTCCCAGGGATGTGCTGCTGGCTTACAAACTGGAGGCTCTCAACAGTCTTCCCTCCTGCCTTTCCAATGTCAAAGCTATGGCTGACAGGCTGTCCCTAGGAAGCCAAGGGGTGGGAGTGAGTATGCAGAGTGAATGACACTGCCTCCACTTTTCCCTAAGATTAATCGGGATGAGAGCAGAGTAAAACTGAGCACGCAGAAGGAGTGAATTGTCTGATGTGTGAAGTACATCTCAATAAAGCTGTTATAAAAAATGAGCACAAAAGTAGCCTTGAAAGAGAAAAAGAAAAAGAAGGTGGAGACCTGGGGATGTTTCTGATCTCCAGTATGTAGGGGAGCCTCAGGTCGTGATCTTGGGCAGCCAGCGGAGTCCTGCCCCTTAGTTGCCTCAGGCAGAAAGTCCTGCATCTCAGAAGCTCTGCTGGAGCAGGCATGGGCACGCCCCGCTGGTGAGGGTCTCTGCTAGGGGCTTCCTTCAGCCTCAGCTCTCCCAAGCCTTTCGAAATGAAGAGGACCGAGCCTGATCCCCATGAGTTTGAGCCTCTGTGGTCCAGGAACCACGTGAACTGGTTTCTTTTTGGTCAGCGTCACCCCAGTACCAGCCTCCACCAGCCTTCTCCTCTAAGGATGGCATGTCCAGTCTAGAAAAGAGAACATAGGAATGGGGACACTGGAGGTGTCTGTAGTGACATCATGTAGGGGAGGAAATGGGGTCACGCTGTGTGGTTCGGGGTCAGGATGTACACAGACTCCAGTTTATCTGTGACCCTGGATGGACCAATGACCTCAGCCATGTGACTAAAATGAGCTTCATTAGCCACACAACAGCTGATTTTGCTCATTGTTATATTACCAGCACCTAGCATTGTGCCAAGCACATAGTAGAATCTCAATAAACATTTGCTAAATAAATAAACAAACAAGCAAACCAGATTACCTCACATTGCTCAGATATCCAAATTCTCCCAGGGCGCAGGGTCCTGTGCCCTCCCTTCTCTCTGCCACATTCCTCCATCTCGCATCCTCGGGCCCCTGGTTCCCATGCCTTTGTCAAAGTCAGGTGCATCTGTGTTTACATGTTGATTTGTTTTGTTTTAGTTCCTCCAGCCTGTCCAGGAATTCCTTATCCTCTTTGATAAGCCAGGTTCAGCCCATTCAGCTTCTACTTGAGGGTGATACCAGGTGGCTTCTGGTATCACAGAGCTGGGCTCTCCTCTGGCTGGATGACAAGCCCATTGCCCTCCCTGAAAGCCATGGCATCAGTCCCCTTGGCTTGGTCCAAGCTGGGATCTCAGGGTCTTCACAGCCTCAACACATTGCCCTCCTGGGCTGGGATGGCTGCAGTTCTGCCAACTGCTCTCCACAACTCCCTCCTCTTAACTCTGCAGGTCTCTGTCAACACCTACCGACTGCCATTCCCACCATATAGGCCTAGCCCTCACTAGATGGCTGAGGCTTTAGAGACTCATTTGAGTAACTAACAAGTGTCTACAAAGTGTGATAGGATGTGGGTAGAGACATAAACAAGACACTAGGAGTTTACAGTCTAGTAGAAATAACAGACAAGTAAGCCTGCAATTAGAGCCCAGGGTCAGAAGCCCTATGGGAGGATTCACTACAGAAAATTATAGCAATACAAAGGAGGGAGCATCACTCATTTAAAAACACTTTTTATTTTTAGCTATGAAATATTTCAAACTCACAAAAAATGCAATAACAGACACAGGATATCTATAATCCACGTTTAACAGACGTGAACTTTTTGACTGAGATCTCTCTCTCTCTCTCTCTCTCAAGAAATAGAACCTTAGAGATGTAGCTAATGCTCCAGCCCAATTCTATCATTCTTCCTTCCTCTCCTCTTCTGATGTGACCACCTTCCTGAAATTGATCATTGCCATCCGTATTTTTTGTAGGGAGCTTCTTGGAGGGGCAGGACAAAGAAGTTAGCCAGGCAGAGGAGGCAGTGCATTCCAGGCAGAGGGATCAGCATGTGCAAAGGCCCAGAGGCATGGGACACTTGGCTGAGAGACCAGTTGTGAAGACTTTGTATTAATCCAGGAGATACACGATGGTGGCCTAAACTCAGTAAGTGACAGTAAAGGTGGAGAAAAGAGGGTAGGACTTAAAGAGATTGAGGAAGGAGAGCCTGGTGATAGATTTGGTATGTGGCTTGATGGAGAGGGATGACAAAAGGGTAACATTTAGGTTTCTAGTTTGAGAAGCGGTGGGGAAGACATTGAATTTAACTTAAGTCATGATTAATTTGAGATACCCTTAGGGTATCCAAGTGATGTCAAGTAGCAGATAGAGAGATCAGGATTATATAGCGTTTGCTGCAGAAAAACAAGTGGTTGGTCAGTCTGTCTGTGCCTCTATAAGCTAGAGAAAAAGTCACCCAACTAGAGAAGCCTGTTTTCACGCCATTCTCATCCATTTCTTCCTTCCTTCTCCACCTTGTAGCACGAGACAAAACTGAATCCTGTCTTGAGTTGCTACTGTTCAAACATTGGGATGTACCCAGTGTTCAAGTAAACTGCTCACTTTCCTTCCAGTTCTTTGGCATCATGTAGACCCAGCATCAGCCTGGTTCTGCAAGATCTGGGCAAATGAGGGAGTTTCATGCCAGTGGCAGGCTGGAAGGTGGAAATAGAATCAAAGCCGTCTCTGAGAAGGTAAATAGGCTGGTGTCGTGGAGACTGAGCATGACGCCTATACTGCCTGCATTGCAAGAAATCCTGATTGCTGACTTTGTCACTGTTTCCTTTGTAGCTACTGACTTCCCAAAAAATTCGAGGAGAGACTCTGTAGGGATTTCCCAGGGTCTAGATAGGCAGAGGTTGTGGCTATGGGATCAGAACACCATCCTAAGAGCCTTGCTCTGCTCAGCTTGTATGAGTGGCCCAGAACAGACTTGTTTAAACCCTTTTATAATGTGCACACCTAAGCAGTCGGTCAATCACACTCTCAGCCATAACTCCACTCCCCCCACCCCACACATTGCTAACCTTGACCTTAGCTCAATTATTTAACAGATTTCTTGCCAAACCTTGGTTCACATAAATGATTTCCAGGAAATATGAGGGTTGAAATCAAGTTGAACTCATGTGGTTTTTCTCTTTAACGTGAGTTTTCTCTGTGATTTCTGGAAGATCTTGCAGCTCTGTCTTTGGTAACCTCTGCTGGTTGCTTGTTTTGACTCCAAGAAGCTCCAAGGTAATCTATCCTGTTAAACCCAAATAGAATGTTGGCAATTAGAAGTCTTAGAATCAGCCCACACAAAGAATAGTTTATCTTGCCTGAGAAGTACAAAATAAAATATCCATATCATTGGAGTGAATTTTCTTTGCTTGGCTTTCAGAATAAAATGTGCTTTGAACTCGCTCCCCAGAGGTTAAAAAAAAAGCAAAATTTCTTTGGTGGAATCATTTTGGCAAGACCACTGCCCCTGCCTTCTCTCTGCAAGTTCGGAGACTTCAGAATTTTTAGGAGAGTGTCTGAGTCCTGAGCATTTCCCAAGTGTCCTCACTGCAACAGCATATTACCACATGTCACCATATTGAAGGCCCTGAGAATCAGTTTACCCTCACTTGTCAGGATAAAAACCTTCAGTGTAAGACTGATGTGAAATATGAGACCTTCACCACACAACTTGATTATTGAAATCACTTCTGGTTTTATGTGGATGCTTCTTAGTTTCCAAATATATTTTAGCTCAACTACCAGAGATTTATATACCCATAGAGATTAGTACCTAGTCCTTCCTGAAAAGCATCCTGTCTGCCATTCTACAAAGCAAAGAGAGACAGCTATTGGTGGGGAGCCATCATCTATTTTCTTATCTTGGTAATTTTCTTCGTGCTTTTCCTTACTTCATTGCTTAGCTGTAGTGTAAAAGCCACTCAGGAAGTTATAGCGTTGTTAAAAGATAATGCTTCATTTTCCCTCTCCCAAGTTTCCATTAAAATAATCATGAAGATGTAAAAAGTAGAGGGAAAAATACAACACTGGAAACCAAAGATAAGAGTTGAGAGGGAAGATTCTAATAACCACAGAACCAATGAGACTGAATGAAGAAATGTAATGGATGATCAATTCACATTGTACCATCTAGGCCATAATAACTCTGCCAAGCTACAAGTGGTATGGAGTCTGCAGCCAGCTTAAAGTAGAACATGCTAGGGGCCAGCCCCATGGCCTAGTGGTTAAGTTTGGTGCACTGTGCTTTGGCGGCCGGGGCTTACGGGTTTGGTTCCTGGGTGCGGGCCTGCACCACTCATCAGCCATGTTGTGGCAGTGACCCACATACAAAATAGATGAAGACTGGCACAGATGTTAGCCCAGGGCTAATCTTCCTCAAGCAAAAAAAGAAGATTGGCAACAGATGTTAGCTCAAGGCAAATCTTCCTCAAAAAAAAAAAAAAGTAGAACAGGCTATGCCTTACCTGTGTAACATAATAAGGGTCCATGTCTCTCCATTACTCCCCAAGACTGTGACTTCAGGGACCCAGGAACTCTCTATCCTTCACTGTTGTCTCCTTGAACTCATCTGGGGAACATAGTCTAGGGCTTAACAGTTGATTCTCGTCAGAGACCATAAAGGCCAAAGCTGGTAGGATGATATATTCAAAGTGCTGAAAGAAAAAGAAAACACCTATCAAACAAGAATTTTATATCTAGAAAAACTAAAGATAATATAAATGTACTTTTGGTTTGTAACTGCTTTTTTCTACCTGGTTTAAAATACAACAGCATAAAGCAATAATTGTAAATCTATGTTCAGGGGCACACAATGTATAAAGGTATAATTTGTTAGAATAATAGCATGGGGGAACAGAGATATATAGGAGCAAAGTTTTTTATACTATTGAAATTAATTTGGTATTAATCTGAACTAATTTGTAATAAATTAAGATGTTAATTGCAATTCCCAGGGAAACCACTAAGAATATAACAAAAAATATAATAAAACAAATGACAAGGGAGTTAAAATAACTATAGTTGAAAATCACTAACAAAAAGAAGGTGGTAATGGAAGATTGAGGAACAAAAAAGACAAATAGGAAATAAGTAGTAAAATGGCAGAAGTCCTTTCTTATTTGTAATTACATTAAAGGTAGATGGATTAAACTCTCTGGTTAAAAGACAGAGATTGGCAGAATGGATTTTATAAAATCATTATCCAACTATGTGTTGTCTACAAGAGAATTGCTTTAGATTCAAAGTTATAAATATGTTGAAAGTAAAAGAATTCCAAAAATTATTCCATGCAAAATGTCACAGAAGATGGTGGAGTAAGGAGAGCCAGGAATCTGTTCCTCCACCTGAACACCTATTGAGCTGGCAGAAACTGTCCAAAGTAACTAATTTGGAGCTCTGGAGTCTGGTTGAACACTTGCAGTGTCCAAGAGAGAGCTTGATGAAGAAGCTGGTAAGTTTTGGTAAATTCCAGTAAATTTTGGCCTTTTGCATAGTGGCTACCAACCCCCAGCCCCACAGCAGGCAGCTGTGGGAATAGCAACCAGCATTCCCAGTGTGACTTCCCAGAGCCAATGTGGGCAAGAAGAACATTGTCCTCCAAATATCAGAGTTGTGTGCTTTGAATTCTGATAGTTGCTTTTGATAGCTGAGGGGCTAGCACAGAGGCTGGCTATTGTTTAAAACCCCGTGGGCTAAAATGGTTTCCAGGGAACTTAAAGAGATCAAACTTGTGGGGCTTTACCCCTTTTGGAGCCAGACATTTAAGGAAATTTTTGTCAAGTCACTAGCTGACCATAGAGATAATGGAACAGAAACTCCAGTGACCACACACAATAAGGAATACACACTTGGCAAAAATAGTTTGGAAAACTCACAAATGGAAGGCTACAGCCCTCAATGAGCAAGGTTCAGCAATTTCCGAGGAATGGGAGAATTAGATCTCCAGAATTAAAACAATATAATACTGGAAATGTCCACTTCTCATCAAAAAATTACAAAAAATACAAAGAAACAGGAAAATTTGTCCCATTCACAGGGAAAAAAAATCTGATGGGAACAATCCCTGAGGAATCACAGATATTAGAAATACTACTCAAAGATGTTAAATCAACTGACCTAAACATGTTCAATAAGCTAAAGGATACCATGGACCAAAAAAAAAAAAAAAAAAAAACTAAAAGAAATCAGGAAAACAATGTATGAACAAAATGAGAATATAAATAAAGAGAAATGATAAGGAGGAACCAAACAAATTCTGAAACTTAAAAGTACAATAACTGAAATTAAAAAAAAAAAATCACTAGAGGAGTTCAACAACAGATTTGAACAGGCAGATGAAAGGATCAGTGAACTTGAAGATAAGAACATTGATATGTTCTTATCTTCATGGTAAGATAAGCTAACATATGATAAGAAACAGAAATAAAAAATAATGAAAACAAATAATATAAATAAACAGAGCCTGAGACTATGGGACTCCATCAAACAAACCAACATATGTATTGTAGGAGTCCCAGATAGAGAAGAGAGAGAGCTAAAGGGACAGCAGGAAAAATATCTGAAGAAAAACAATGGTCCAAAGCTTCCCAAATCTGAGGAAAAACATGAAAATACACATTCAAGAAGCCAAACCAACTCTAAGGAAGAAAAACAAAGAGATCCACATCAAGACACATTATACTCAAATTGTCAAAACCCAAAGATAATGAGAGAATTTTGAAAGCAGCAAGAGAGAAGCAACTCATCACATGCAAGGAATTCTCAACAAGATTAACAGCCAGTTTCGCTTCAGAAACCATGGAAGCCAGAAGCCAGTCAAATGACATATTTAAAGGCCTGGAAGAAAAAATCTGTCCACCAAGAATTCTGTATTCAGCAAAACTATGTATCAAGAATGAAAGAGAAATTAAGACATTTCCAGATAATCAACAGCAGAGGGTGGGGCTGGACCAGTGGCATAACAGTTAAGTTCACATGCTCCGCTTTGGCGGCCCAGGGTTCACAGGTTTGGATATTGGGCACAGACCAACACACCACTTGTCAAGCCATGCTGTGGCAGCATCCCGTATAAAGTAGAGGAAGATGGGCATGCATGTTAGCCTAGAGCCAATCTTCCTCAGCAAAAAGAGGAGGATTGACAATGGATGTTAGCTCAGGACTAATCTTCCTCACACACACAAATAAAAAAGCTGAGAGAGTTTATTACCAGTGGACCTGCCATATAAGAAATACTAAAGAGAGTCCTTCAGGCTGAACTGAAAGGACACTAGATAGTAACTTAAAGCCATAAGAAAAAGTAAAGAACACATAATAGTAACTACATAGGTAAATATAAAAGCCAGTATTATTGTGCTTTTGGCATGGTTTGAAACTTTATTTTTTATATGATTTAGTAGGCAATAAGTAATATGCAGAAAATAATAATTATAAATTTATGTTGATGGGTATGCAACATATAACGATATAATCTGTGACAATAACAACATAAAGGGAGAGGGAAGGAAACATATAAAAACAGAATGTTTGTATACTATTGAAACTAATTTAGTATTATTCAAACTAGGATATTAAAGTTTAAGATGTTAATTATAATCCCCAAAATACCCACTAAGAAAATGACTAAAAAAATACAGACAATGAAAGAAGGGAATCAAAATAGTACACTATAAAAAGTGAACTAAATAACTGAAAAAGGCAGTAATGGAGGAATTGAAAAACAAAATCATATAAGTTATACATAAAGGAAATAGATAAATAGCAGAAGTAAATCCTTCTTTATCGGTTATCACATTAAATGTAAATGAATTAAACCCTCCTATTAAAGTGCAGGGATTGGCAGATTGGCTAATAAAACAGGATCCATCTATATGCTATCTACAAGAGTTTCACTTTAGATATAAGGACATAAAGAGGCTGAAAGCAAAATGATGAAAAAAGATATTCTTTGAAAATAATAACCAAAAGAGAGCTGGGTGTCTATACTAATATCAGAAAAAATAGACTTTAAATTTTAAATGGTTACTAGAGATAAAGAAGGTCATTATATATTGATAAAATGTTCAATACTGCAAGAAAGTATAACAAGTATAAACACATACAGAGCTAACAACAGAGCTCCAAAATATATTAAGCAAAAGAAAAAGACAGAATTGAAAGGAGAAATAGACATTTCTACAATAATAGTTGGAGATTTCAGTGCTCCACTTTCAATAAGTGATAGAATAATCAGACAGAAGATCAACAAGGAAATAGAGGATTTGAACAACACTATAAACTGAGTAGACCTAACAGACAAATACAGATCACTGCACTCAACCATAGCAGAATGCACATTCTCCCCAAGTGCACATAGAACATTACTCAGGTTAAATCATATTTAGACACAAAACGAACTTTAATAGATTTGTAAAAATTGAAATCATACAAAGTATCTCTTCCAATAACAATGGGCTAAGAGAAGAAAAACTTGAATACTCGCAACTATTTGTAAATTAGACATCACACTCCTAAACAACCAATTTCAAGGAAGAAATCACAAGGAAAATTAAAAAATTCGTTTAGGGAGAGTTTAGAAGATGGTGGTATAGGAAGACTCTGAACTCACCTCCTCCCACAGACACAACAAATCTACAACTACCTGTGGAACAATTTTCTCTGAGTGAGATCTTGAAACTGGATAAAAAGAACCCCCACAACAAGGGATGATACTGACAGGACTGCAAGAGGCAGAAATACAGCTTTGCTGAGGAAAAAACCACATCCTAGCTGTGGCACTTCATGACTAGGAGTGATCTCAAAGGTACAGAGCTTTTCCCAGAGAAGGAGGGGATCTGAGTGGGGGATCTATGCCACAATAGGCATCCCAGCCCTTAGATTCAGCACAACCAAGACAAAATCCCACAATACCTGGCTTTGCTGGCCTTGTGCTGAGAAAAACTATCAAACTTCAGAGAAAGAAAAACCTGCTCTTGGGCCGGCCTTGGTGGCCTAGTGGTTAAGTTTGGCATGCTCTGCTTTGGCAACCTGGGTTCAGTTCCCAGTTGCAAACCTATACCACTCGTCAGTGGTCATGCTGTGGTGGCAGCTCATATACAAAAAGAGGAAGATTGGTAACTGATGTTAGCTCAGGGAGAATCTTCCTCAGCAAAAAAAAAAAAAAAGTGCTCTTAAAAAGCCCACACACAGATTCACCCATTCCAAATAACCAACACAAAAACACCAAAAAGAAAAGTGCATAGTCCATTGGTAAAAGAGACCCACTTACTAAGCTTGGAGTGCATCTCAGAGAGGCCAGAGGCAGCTGCCCCCCGCCCCCAGGGACTGAGACACTGGTGGCAGCCATTATTGTGACCTAGTTCAATTGTGCTAACACAAATGCTGGCAGCTGCCATTGGATTCCTTCTAGCCTGTTAGCACAGAGGTTTGCCCTGCCCACTAGAGCACCTGAGGCAATCGAGCACAGCCAGGACAGGCAGCCTACCCCAGGAACTGGCCCCACCCACCAGCAAGCCTGCAGTGAACTTGTGGGCCTGCATGGGCAGGGTTAGTGGGACCTCTGTGGTAGGGCGAGTGGGGCTGCCTCACTGGGGCATGTGTATGGGCCTCTGTTGGCTCTGCATGTGGGCAGTGGGGTATGTTGGCCACAGCACACTTGTGCCACTGGGCCTCTCAAAGAGCCACACAGGATATCTGCCCCGCTTTTCAATGCCTGAAACAATAGTGCGCTGCCATGCCTGGGGCTGACCCCACCTATCTGCACTCCTGAGAAACCAGACAACCACACTGCAGAGAGCTACACCAGAGACCTGCAACAATTGTGAGCCCTTGCGCCTAGCAACCAGCCACATTGGGGGCCTGACTCGCTTAACAGCAAAACAGCAGTAATCATGTGCTATTAGACCTTGCAGCCAGCCATGTTAGGGTTTGCCCTGCCCAATAAAGCAACCATAGCAGCCACACAAATCTGAGCCTTACAACCAACTGACCTGGAAGCCAGCCTAGCCTACCCCTGCACCCTCAGCAAGAGCAACCCTGTCCCAACAGAAGGGCACGTGTAGCCCATACATGGGACACTCCTGGGATATTTGGCATGGGTGACAAGAAGAGAGCACATTGCTGAGCCCCATAAGGCATCTCTTATGTAAAGCCACATTTCCAACAGCAAGAGATGTAGCTGACTTACCTAATACATAGATACAAGCACAGAGAATTAGGCAAAATGAAGAGACAAAAGAATATGTTCCAAATAAGGAAATAGGACAAATCGTCAGAAAAAGAACTAAATGAAACAGAGATAAACAGTCTACCTGATAAAGAGTACAAACTAATAGTAATAAGGATGCTTACTGATCTTGGGAGAAGAATAGATGAACTCAGTGAGAACTTCAACGAAGAATTGGAAAATATAAAAAAGAACCAATCAGAACTGAAGAATACAGTAATGGAAATGAAAAATTCACCAGAGGGAATCAATAGTAGAGTAGATGACACAGAAGAATGGATCAGTGATCTGGATGAAAGAATAGAGGAAATCACCCAAGCTGAACAGAAAAAAGAATTAAAAAGAATGAGGACAGGCTAAGGGACCTCTGCGACAACATCAAGCATACTAACATCTGTATTATAGATTTCCCAGAAGAAGAGAGAGACAAAGGGGCAGAGAACCTATTTGAAGAAATAACAGCTGAAAACTTCCCTAACCTGAGGAAGGAAATAGACATCCAGGTACAGAAAGCACAGAGAGCACCAAACAAGATGAACCCAAAGAGGCCCACATCAAGACACATTATAATTAAAATGTCAAGTATTAAAGATAAAGAGAGAATCCTAAAAGCTGCAAGGGAAATGCAACAAGTTACATACAAAGGAAACCCAATAAGGCTATCAGCTGACTTATCAGCAGGAACTTTACAGGCTAGAAGGGCATGGCACGATATGTTCAAAGTGCTGAAAGGAAAACGCCCTACATCCAAGAATGTTCTACCAGGCAAGGTTATCATTCAGAATGGAAGGAGAGAGAAAAAGTTTCTCCAGACAAGCAAAAATTACAGGAGTTTATCACCACTAAACTGGCTTAGAAGAAATGTTAAAGGGACTTATTTATGTGGGAAAGGCAAGACCACAAAGAGGAATAAGAAAATTGTCAAAGAAAAAATATCACTAGTAAAGGCAGATATACAATAAATGTAGTGGATCAACCACCTATAAAGCTATTATGAAACTCAAAAGACAAAAGTACTAAAAATATCTATTTTCATGATAAGAGGTTAAGGAATACAAACACAAAAAAAGGAGGTAAAATATGATATCAAAAACAAAATGTAGAGTGGGGGAGTAATTGTGTAGAGTTTTTAGTAAGAGGTCAAGCTTAACAGACCATAAACTTCATATAGGTTGCTATCTACATAGGTTATTATATATGTACCTCACGGTAATCACGAATGAAAAATCTATAATAAATGCACAAATATAAAGAGAAAAGAACGTAAAAATAATACTAAAGAAAGCCATCAAATCACAAGGGAAGACAGCAAGAGAAGAAGAAAGAAACAGAAGAGTTACAAAAACATCCAGAAAAAAAGTAACAAAATGGCAATAAGTACATACTTATCTATAAGTACTTTAAATGTCAATGGACTAAATGCTTCAATCAAAAGAGATAGGGTGGCTGAATGGATAAAAAACTAGATCCATATATATGCTGCATATAAGAGACAGACTTCAGACCTAAAGACATTGATGCACTGATAATGAAGGGATGGAAAAAGTTACTCCATGCAAATGGAAATGAAAAGAAAGCTGGGGTAGCAATACTTATATCAGACAAAATAGACTTCAAAACAAAAACTATAACAAAAGACAAAGAAGGGCACTACATAATGATAAAGCGAACAATCCAATAAGAGGACATAACACTTGAATATCTATGCACCCAACATAGGAGCACCTAAATATATAAAGCAATTATTAACAGATATAAAAGGAGAAATTGACAGTAACACAATAATAGTTTGGGACTTTAATACTCGATTTACATCAATGGATAGATCATTCAAACAGAAGATCAATAGGGAAACATTGGCCTTAAATGACACATTAGACCAGATGGACTTAGTAGGTATATACAGAACATTCCATCCAAAAAACTGCAGAATACACATTCTTTTTGAATGCACATGGAATATTCTCCAGGATAGACCACATATTAGACCACAAAACAAGACTCAAGAAATTTAAGAAGACTGAAATTATACCAAGCATCTTTTCTGACCATAATGGTATGAAACTAAAAGTCAACTATAAGAAGAAAACTGGAAAAGCCACAAATATGTGGAGATTAAACAAAATGCTACTGAACAACTATTGGGTCAATGAAGAAATCAAAGGAGAAATCAAAAAATACCTGGAAACAAATGAAAGTGAACATACAACATACCAAAATTTATTGGCTACAACAAAAGCACTACTAAGAGGGAAGTTTATAGCAATACGAGCCTATCTAAGGAAACAAGAAAAATCTCAAAGAAACAATCTAACAATATACCTAAAGGAACTAGAAAACAAAGAACAAGCAAAGCCCCAAATCAGTAGAAGGAAGGACATAATAAAAATCAGAGTGGAAATAAATGAAATAGAGACTAAAAAAACAATAGAAAGAAATCAATGAAACTATGAGCTGGTTCTTTGAAAAGATAAACAAAATTGACAAACCTTTAGCTGGACTCTCCAAGAGAAAAAGAGAGAAGGCTCAAATAAAATCAGAAATGAAAGAGGAGAAATTACAACGGACACCACAGAAATACAAAAGATTATAAGAGAATAATATGAAGAACTATATGCCAACAAATTAGATAATCTAGAAGAAATGGATAGATTCTTAGAATCATACAGCCTTCCAAAACTGAATCAAGAAGAAAAAGAGAGCCTGATCACTAGTAAGGACATCAAAACAGTAATCAAAAACCTCAAAAAAACACAAAAGTTCAAGACCAGACAGCTTCCCCAGTGAATTCTACCAAACATTCAAAGAAGACTTAATACTTTTTCTTTTCAAACTCTTCCAAAAAATTGAAGAGGAGGGGATGCTTCCTAACTCATTCTATGAGGCCAACATTACCCTGATACCAATACCAGACAAGAACAAGGCCAACAAAGAAAATTATAGGCCAATATCACTGATGAACATAGATGCAAAAAACTTCAACAAAATACCAGCAAACTGAATACAACAATACATTAAAAGGATCATACACCATGATCAAGTGGGATTTATTCCAAGAATGCAAGGATGGTTCAACATCCACAAATCAATCAATGTGATACACCACATTAACAAAATGAAGAATAAAAATCACATGATCATCTCAATAGATGCAGAGAAAGCATTCAACAAGATACGGCATCCATTCATGTCGAAAACTCTGAATAAAACGAGTATAGAAGGAAAGTACCTCAACTTAATAAAGGCCATGTATGACAAACCCACAGCTAACATCATATTTAACAGTGAAAAACTGAAAGCTGACCCTCTAAGAACAGGAACAAGACAATGGTGTCCACTTTCACCTCTCTTATTTAACATAGTATTGGAAGTCCTAGCTAGAGCAATCAGGCATGAAAAAGAAATAAAAGGGATCCAAATTGGAAAGGAAGAATTAAAACTGTCACTATTTGCAGATGACGTGATTTTATATTTAGAAAACCCTAAAGAATCCACCAAAAAACTATTAGAAATAATAAACAAACACAGTAAAGTTTCCGGCTACAAAATCAACATACAAAAATCTGTTGCATTTCTATACACTAACAAAATAGCAGAAATAAAAATTAAGAATATAATCCCATTTACACTAGCAACAACAAGAATAAAATACCTAGGAATAAATTTAACCAAAGAGGTAAAAGACCTGTACACCAAAAACTATAAAACATTGTTGAAAGAAATTGAAGAAGACACAAAGAATTGGAAAGATATTCCATGCCCATCAATTGGAAGAATTAACGTAGTTAAAATGTCCATACTTCCTAAAGCAATCTACAGATTCAATGCAATCCCAATGACATTTTTCATGGAAATAGAACAAAGAATCCTAAAATTTATATGGAATAACAAAAGCCAAAGAAATTCTGAGAAAAAAAGAACAAAGCTGGAGGTAACACTCCCTGATTTCAAAATATACTACAAAGCTAGAATAAACAAAACAGCATGGTACTGGCACAAAAACAGACACATGGATCAATGGAACAGAATCAAGAGCCAAGAAACAAACCCACACATCTATGGACAGCTCAGTTTTGACAAGGGAGCCAAGAACATACACTGGAGAAAGGAAAGTCTCTTCAAGAAATGGTGTTGGGAAAACTGGACAGCCACAATTATACTATTTTCTTACACCATACACAACAATTAATCAAAATGGATTAAAGACTTGAATGTAAGACCTGAAACCATAAAAATCCTAGAAAAAAACATAGGTAGTATGCTCTTTGACATCGGGCTTAGCAGTATCTTTTTGAATACCATGTCTCATCAGGCAAGGGAAACAAAAGAAAAAATAAACAAATGGGAATACATTAAACTAAAAAGCTTCTGCACAGCAAATGAAATCATCAACAAAACAAAAAGACAACCTACCAACTGGAAGAAGATATTTGCAAATTGTATATCTGATTAGGGGTTAATATGTAAAATATATAAAGAACTCATACAACTCAACAACAAAAAGACAAACAACCCAATTAAAAAATGGGCAAATGATCTGAACAGACAGTTTTTCAAAGAAGATATACAGATGGCCAAGAGGCACATGAACAGATGTTCAACATCACTAATTATTAGGGAAATGCTAATCAAAACAATAATGAGATATCACCTCATGCCAGTCAGAATGGCTATAATTAACAAGATGAAATAAGTTTTGGAGAGGTTGTGGAGAAAAGGGAACCCTCATACACTGCTGGTGGGAATGTAAACTGGTGCAGACACTATGGAAAACAGTATGGGGATTCCTCAAAAAATTAAGAATAGAACTCTGTATGATCCATCTATTCCACTTCTGGGTATTTATCCAAGGAACACAAAAACAGTAATTCAAAAAGATATTTGCACCCCCATGTGCATTGTAGCCTTATTCACAATAGCCAAGACTTGGAAAAAACCTAAGTGACCATCAGTGGATGGATGGGTAAAGATGTGGTATATATACAACGTAATACTACTCAGCCATAAAAAAGATGAAATCTTGCCATTTGTGATAACATGGATGGACCTTGAGGGTATTATGCTAAGCAAAATAAATCAGATGTAGAAAGTCAAATACCGTATGACTTCACACATAAGTGGAAGATAACAACAATAACAACAACAAATAAACACACAGACATAGAGACTAGATTGGTGGTTACCAGGGGGAAAGTGGGGGGATGGCAAAAGGAGTAAATAGGCATGTGTGTATGGTAACAGATGGTAATTAGTCTTTTGGTGGTGAACATGATGTAGTCTACACAAATCGAAATATAATGATATATTCCTGAAATTTATACAATGTTATAAATCAATGTTACCTCAATTAAAAAAAAGAGAGAGAAAATGCATTAAGCCAAATTAAAATGAAGACACAACTTTCCAAAACTTACGGGATGCTGCAAAAGCAGCGCTAAAAAGGAAATTTATAGCTGTAAATGTATACATTAAAAAGGAAGAAAGATCTCAAATCAATAACCTAACTTCAACACTGAGGCACTAAAAAAAAAAAAAAAAAGAAAGTGAACTAAACCCAAATCTAGAAGAAGGAAGGAAATAATTAAGATTAGAGTATAGAAAAATTTATGGGATTCAGGGAAAGCAATGTTGAGAGAGGAATTTATAGCTGTGAATGCATACATTAAAAAATGAGAAAGGTCTCCAATCAATCACCAACCCATCCACCCTAAGAAACAAGATAAAGAAAAGTAAACTCAAAGCAAGAGGAAGAAAGGAAAAATAAAGGTGGAGGATATATAAAGTAAATAGGCAAGAGAAAAAGAATAAAGAACAAAATCAAAGGTTAGTGCTTTGAAAAGATCAATAAAGTAGACAACCATTTAGTTAGAGTTACCACAAGAAAAAATAGAGAAGATTCAGTTTACTAAATCAAGAATGAAAAGGGGACATTGCTACCTACCTCTGAGAAACAGAAAGGATTATAGCAGGATACTATAAACAACTGCTTGCTAACAATTTAGATAACCTGGATGAAGTGAGCAAATTCCTAGAAATACATAAACTATCAAAACTGACTCAAGAAGAAAAAGAAATCTGTTTTGAATTTGATATTTTGAATTTGAACATACCAATGGCAAGTAAAAAGACTGCATAAGTAATCAAAAACCTCCCAACAGAGAAAAGCACTGGACCAGATGGTTTCACTGGTAAATTCCACCAAACTTTTAAAGAAGAATTAACACAATTCTTCTCAATATCTTCAAAAAATAGATAAGGAGAGAACACTTCACAATGCATTTTATGAAACCAATATCATCCTGATTCCAAAGCCAGACAAAAATATCACAGGAAAAAATTACAGATCAATATCCCTTTTGAATATAGACATATGAATCCTCAACAAAATACTAGCATCAAATCCAGTAGCATGTAAAAAGGATCATACACCATGACCAAGTGAAATTTATCTTAGGAATGCAAGATTGGTTTATGATCAAAAAAATCAATTAATGTAATACTCCATATCAATATAATAAAGGACAAAACCCTCATGATCATCTCAATAGACTCAGGAAAAACATTTGATAAAATCCAACACCCTTTCATGATAAAAGAAATACTCAAAAAATTGGGAAAAAAAGGAAGCTATCTTAACTTGATAAAAGGCATCTATAGAAAACCCACAGCTAATAATGTACTTAATGGTGAAAAACTGAAAGCTTTTCCTCTAAGATCAGGAACAAAACAAAGATGTCCACTTTGACACTTCTATTTAATGTTGTACTGGAGGTTTTAGCCAAGGAAATTGGGCAAGGGAATAAAAGGCATCTCAGATTATAAATGAAGAAATAAACCTATCTCTATTTTGAGATGAAATCATCTTAAATGTAGAAAATCTAAATAACCCACACACAAAAAAGTATTAGAACTAATAAACACGTTCAGCAAAATTTCAAGATACTATATTAATATACAAAAATTAATTGTATTTATATACACTGTCAATGAACAGTACAAATATGAAATTAAGAAAGCAATCCCATTTACAATAACCTCAAAAGAAGAAAATACTTCAAAACAAATTTAACTAAAGAAGCGTAAGACTTGTGCTCTAAAAATTACAAAACATTGTTTAAAAATATTAAAGTAATCTAAATAAATGAAAAGACAGCCTATGTTCATGTATTGGAAAATTTAATATTATTAAGATGACATTACTTCCCAGTACAGGTTCAGTGGAATCCCTAACAAAATTCCAATGCCTTTTTTCAGAAGCTGGCAAACTGATCCTAAAATTCACATGGAAATCCAAAGGATCCTGAATAACCAAAACAGTCTTGAAAAAGAACAAAGTTAGAGAATCACACTTCCCATTTGCAAAACTTACCACAAAGTTACAGTAATCAAAATGGGGTGGTACTGGCATAAAGATAGATATATAGATCAATGGAACAGAATTGAGAGCCCATAAATAAATCCATACACCTATGGTCAAATGATTTTTGACAAGGGCATCAATCATTCAATGGGGAAAAGAACAGTCTTTTCAATAAATGGTGCTGGGAAAACTGGATATCCACATGCAAAAGAATGAAGTTGGTCTCCTCCCTCATATCATATAGAACAATTTACTCAAAATGAATAAAAGATCTAAAGGTAAAGGCTAAAAGGATAAAACTTTTAGAAGAAAAAACAGGTTAGGGCTGGCCCCATGGCCTAATGGTTAAGTTCAGTGTGCTCTGCTTTGGCGGCCCCGGTTCAGTTCCCTGGGCACCTACCTACACCACTCATCGGCAGCTGTGCTGTGGTGGAGACCCACATACAAAATAGAGGAAGATTGGCACAGATGTTAGCTCAAGGAAAATCTTCCTCAGCAAAAAAAAAAAGATTTAAATCTTTATGACCTTGGATTAGGCAACATTGTCTTAGATATGACACCAAAAGCACAAGCATACACTGGAAAAAACAAATAAATTGGACTTCATAATTGCACAAAAACTTTGTGCATCAAAGAACACTATAAAGAAAATGAAAAGACAATATACAGAATGGGAGAAAATATTTACAAATTATATATCTGATAACGGCCTAATATCCAGAATATATAAAGAATTACTACTATTCTAATATGTCTTTCACATGAAAAAGATGAATAACTCAATTAAAAAATAGGCTAAGGAGTTAAATAGATAACTTTCCAAAGAAGATACATAAATGGTCAATAAGCACATGAAAAGATGCTCAACATCATTAGTCATTAGGGAAATGCATATCAAAACCACAATGAAATATCATTTCACACACGCTAGGATGGCTATAATTAAAAAAAAAAAGGAGAATGACAACTATTGATGAGGATATGGAGAAATTGGAACACTCATACATTCTAGTTGGAATGTAAAATGGTACAGCTGCTGTGGAAAACAGTTTGGCAGTTCCTCAAAGAATTAAACATAGGGTTATTATATGACTCAGCAATTCTACTTCTAGGTATATATCCAAGAGAATTGAAAACATATATTCAAACAAAAATTTGCACAATAATATTCAGAGCAGTGTTATTTATAAAAGCCAAAAGAAATAGAAATGACATAAATGTCTATCAACTGATCAATGAATAAACAAAATGTGGTGTATCCATATGATAAAATATTGTCTAGCCATAAAAAGGAATGACGTACTGATACAAGCTACAACATGGATGAACTTCGAAAACATTATTCTAAGTGAAAGACGTCACTAAGTGACAAAAAGTCACATATTGTATGGTTCTATTTTTATGAAAGATCCAGAAAGGGCAAATCCATAGAAACAGAAAACAGAGTAGTGATTTCCAGGGGATAGTAGGAGGGGGGTGTTGGGAGTGACTGCTAATAGGTACAGAGTTTGTTTTTTAGGTGATGGAAATGTTCTGGAATTAGGTGGTGGTGATGGTTGCACATCATTGTGAATATACTAAAACTTCCTGAATTATATACCTTAAAGTGGTGAATTTTATGTTATGTGGATTTTATTTCAATAAAAACGTTGACAAACAATAGAGAAATCAGTAAAACTGAAAGTTGGTTCTTTGTAAAGATCATCTAAAATGGTCACATCTTTAGATTGAGGGGGTGGGGGAAGGAAAAAACTCAAAAGACCTAAAATCAGGAATGAAAGAAGAGACCTTACTCTTTAGATAAGAGACCTTACCACTACCGACCTTACAGGAATAAAAAGGACTATAAAGGAATACTCTGAGTAACTGTGTGACAAACGCAAAGTACCCAAACAGACTCCAGATGAAACAGAAGATAAGAATACAATTGTAAAATGATTGAATTAATAATTTTAAAACTTCCCATAAAGAAAAGTCCAGGACCAGATGGTTTCACTGGTCAATTCTACCACATATTAAAGAAGAACTAACACTATGTGTTCTCAAAATTTTCCATGGAAATACAAGGGACCCCAAAGAGTCAATACAATCTTGAAAAAGAAAAAAGTTGGACAATTCACATATCCAAATTTCAAAACTTGCTATTAAGTTATAGTAACAATACAGTGTGATACTGGGATAAATGCTGAACATATATATCAATGGAATAGAATTGAGAGTCCAGAAATAAACTCTACATTTGTAGTCAATTTATTTTCAACAAGGATGCCAATAAAATTCACTGGGAAAAAGAATAGCCTTTCCAACAGTGGTGCTGGAACGACTGGATGCACACATGCAGAAGAATAAATTTGCACCCCTACTTCACATCATTCAGAAAAATTAACTCAGAATACATCACAGACCTAAATATAAGATCTAAAACTACAAAATTCTCAGAAGAGAACATAGAAGTAAATCTTTGTGACCTTGAGTTGGGCAATTCCTGGGCTGCTGGTCATATTCTTTGTCTCCAACTGGGTGAGAGACCATACAATGAATATTTGATAATAATAGGTAACCTGTATACTTATGTTTTATAAACTTTTTGCGTGCTTGCCAAATTTCACTAAAAAACTAAAAAGAAAAAAGTATAAGAAATCCTACCTCATACCGGCCCCGTGGTGTTCGGATCCCGGGCGCGCACCAATGCACTGCTTGTCAGGCCATGCTGTGGGGCGTCCCACATAAAGTGGAGGAAGACAGGCATAGATGTTAGCCTAGGGCCAGTCTTTCTCAGCAGAAAGAGGAGGATTGGCATGGATGTTAGCTCAGGGCTGATCTTCCTCACACACACACACACAAATTAGTTTCAAATGGATCATAGTCTCACCTGTGGAAGGTTAGATAATAAAGCTTCAGTAAGAAAACATGAGAAAATATCTTCAGGACCTTGGAGTAGGTAGCAATTCCTTAAGTAAGGCACACAAAAAGTACTAACCATAAGAATAAAAAGTAATAAATTGGAATTGGTCAAAATTTAAATGCCTGCTCATCAAAAGCCACAATTAAGATAGTAAAAAGGTCAGAGACTGGTAACATATATTTGCAATACATATATCTGTAAATTATAATACCAGAATATATTTTGACAAACTTCTACAAACCAATAAGAAAAAGACAAAAAATTTAGTAGGTAAAAAACTAAATAGACACTACAAATGAGAAAACTCAAATGGCCAGTAAGCAAACGAGAAAGTGCTAAACTTTCCTGGTGGGATGGAAATTGGTACGACCTCTTCAGAAGACTATTTGGCCCTCTCTGTTAAAGCTAAACACAAACCTACTCTGACCCAGCAATTCAATTTCTAGATACATACCCAAGAGAAATAAATAAGTACACACATCCAACGAAAGACTACAAGATTGTCCTTAGAAGCTTTCTTCATAATAGTCAAACACTGGAAATACCTCAAATGTCCACTGACAGGAGAATGAACAAATAGCAATATATTCATATAATGAAATACTATGCAGCTGAAAGAAAATAACTAATACTACATGATGTTAACCAGACTTATGGTGGTGATCTTTTTGCAATGTATGTAAATATCAAATCATTATGTTGTACACCTGAAACTAATATATATATATATTTTTTTAACTTATTTTTCCCCCAAAGCCCCAGTAGATAGTTGTGTGTTATAGCTGCACGTCCTTCTAGTTGCTGTATGTGGGACGCGGCCTCAGCACGGCTGGAGAAGCAGTGCGTCGGTGCGCGCCCGGGATCCGAACCCAGGCCGCCAATAGCAGAGCACGTGCACTTAACCGCTAAGCCACGGGGCCGGCCCTCACCTGAAACTAATATAATGTTACATATCAATGACGCCTCAATTAAAAAAACAATACTACATGAGTTACTCTCACAGACGTAATGATAAATTTAAATAGTTATATACAAAAGAGTACATGTATATTCTTCCGTTGTTTTGAAGTTCATGAACAAATGGAAGCAGAATAGTGGTTATGTCTAAGGGGGAGGCAGGTAGTGAGAGGGCAAAAAGGAGCCCTCTAGGGTGTTGAAAATATGCTACCTCTTGATTTGGTTGGTGGTTAAATGGGTGTAAATGTATGTAAAAATTCAACAAGCTGTACACTAAAAGTTTGTACACTTTCTTATATATGTTACACATCAATTTTAAAAATTCAGAAGTGAAGAAATTCTATATTTTACAGAGACATGGATTTGGGAAACGTGAAACACTCTCATACATTGCTGAAGAGATCATAAATTGGTATAGTGCATCTAGAGAATGCTTGCTGTCAACTGGCCTTAAATTTATATATTCCCTTTAACCCAACGATTTCACTTTTGTTACAAGGATATTCATCACAGTATTATTCCTAATATAAAAAATTTAGAAGCAGTTTCTATGTCTGAATAGCGAGTTTATTAAATAAATTATGAAGTGTCTATACAATGGATTACAATGCAGCTCTTAAAGATATTGCAGAATATTTGATGCATAAAAATGTCCATAAAATAACGTAAAAATCACGTTCAAAGAATGTACAATATGTTTTTATTTTCATAAAACATTATATCTATGTTTTTACCTGCATAGACAGGAACCTTGATGATTAATCACAAAAATGCGAATAGTGACGCCTTACCACAACTACCAGTTCAAGAAGGCAGACTGAGTGCCCATGTCTCTCTCCCCTCCCACATTCAGAATCCCAGAGAAATGCCATCAGAGGTGGAGGAAGGCCATCAGGGACCCTGTGGTCTTGACAAAGTGTCTAGAGGATAGAAGAGGGGCTGCATAGGTGGGTCGATGGGCTCAGGGGGACTTCACGCAGGACCAGGCTGGGAGAAGCCTGCAGGGAAGAGAGTGTGTGTTGCTGGGTGGACACGGAGAGACCCAGAGTTCCCAACCACGGACAACAGCAGTGCATGCTGGGTCAATACTCAGGGAATTTAAAGGACTGTTTACAGAATGACTTTGTCCATTGGCCCATCCAACTGAGACAATGTGGGAGTCAATTTTGACCATAAAACTTAACAAAAAATGTGAAATAATACTATCCAGTGTTAATGCCAGTGTGGAAAACTAGATAATTGATATCCTCATATATTGTTGGTGGGGCTCTCAACCGGAGAAGCCTTTTTGGAAGGCAATTTGTCAGTACTTATGGAAATTTTAAATACATGTGTTCTTCAACAAGCAATGCTACTTCTGGCTTTTAGATGGCTGTCCTACTCAGCAGGCATAAAGATACACGTTAAAGGATGTACATCATGGCATTGTTTAGAAAGGCAAAACAATTTTTTGAAATTTAAATGTCCATCCATAGGGCAATTGTTAAATAAATGATAGTATATCCATTCTGTGGCATTCTTCTCAACCTTTAGAAGAATAACCTGTGGACAGACATGGAAAGATTTCTAATAAATATTGTTAAATGAAAAAAGCAAGTTGTAGAACAGTAAATTCTGTGTCAACCAATTAATGGAAAAAGCCTCAATTCAGCACTTTTTATTTGTGAATATCTAGTTATATAAAGCATACCTAGGGGTGTATTCCAAATTGTTAGCAGTAGCTCACCCGGGGGAGATGAGTTCAGATGATAAAGGAGATTTAACTTTTAACTCTATACACTTCTGTGTTTCATGTTTTTTTCCAATTAAAAAAATATTGACTTTTGTTTGAAATTTTATAAAAGTACACCATGATTATATTCATATATCACTGGTGTACTTTTATTAAACTAAGTAGTGGAAGAAAACTTTACTGAAGAGTCTAACTAGTGAAAGGACTTATGTTTTTTGAATTTCAAGGATAAAGTAAAAAGTCTTTTATGTCTTCAAACAAATGAAAAAAGAATGAGGTGATTTACTTCCAAAGGAAAAAAATATTGGACTGTTCTAAGAACCTCTAGACATCAGGAAACAATATAGCATTGTCTACGTCAGCGCTGTCTGCTGGAACTTTCTATAATGATGGAAATGTTCTATGTCTGTGGTGTCCAATACCCAAGCCACTAGCCACGTGTGGCTATCAAGCCTTTGAAATGTGGCTAGTGCAACTGAAGAACTGTATGTTTTAGTTTATTTAATTTTAACTATTCTAAATTGAAATTTATACAACCACGTGTGGCTGGGGCTACCATATTGGATAGCACAGATCTACAGTTTTAAAGAGAAAGGCTATGAGAAAACATTGTACCAGAAACAACATACACATATGTGTGCATAAAAGCTTTATTCAAGATGCATATCAGCAAGCTGAGAAATAACTCAAACTTAATAGCTCAAAAATGGAGAACTTGTGACATAAAAAGACCGGTGGTGAAGCCTAGAGGAGTTAAATAGAGATAGTGCTAAGTAATCGTGGCAGCTGTTATGGAAAGTAAATGCTAGCCCCAGCCCCCCAAATTGAAAGAGATGTAGATAGGAGAATGAGAGCAATAGAATATAATAACCTTAATGATGATTACTATGAGCACTTTGCTAAGTATTTTTATTATCTCATTTAATCCTAAGAATAACCGTATGAGACAGATTTTAATATTAATCCTGGTATGTCAGTAAAACAACGGAGGCTTAGAGAGTTTAATTACCTTTCTCAAGGTCACACATCAAGAAAGTAGGAGATCCTTGATTTAAATCTAATTCTATCTGACTCTCAGACTAAATTAATTAAGACCAAGAAAAAAACGGGAAGGAGAGGTGTTAGGAAGAGATACTTTGGCTCTTCATCATTTTTGGAAGGAGAAAGAGCCTACAGATTTTTCCTAACTAGGAATTGTAAAAATAAAAGTTTAAGAACGTGTTTTTAAAATGTAATACTTGTTTCAAAAAGACATAAACATCTAAAAATACTACAAAATGTTAAGAGTAGACCAAAACTCTGTAATGATTATTTTGAAATAGACATGCCAATAGGAACTCACGATTTTTCATTTTAACATATTCCCTGGCTTTTTCCACAGAAAAGACAGAGAAGCGAGGACACTCCTACAGCAATGAGGACACCTGGTGACCAGGCCTGGTTTCTAAATGCTACCAAAGGGAACCAGACTGATTCTAGAGCTAGGGCTGGGAACATACAAAGTGAATGTGGGACATATTGATTAAATAATCAAGCAAGTTTCAAAAGAATAGTGGAAACATACCAGAGTTGGCGTGAAGGGGATGCCACTGATCAAATCTGGAACAATCTGACCATCAAAAAGAGAAGAATGGCGCCGGCCCGGTGGTGTAGCGGTTAAGTTCACGTGCTCCTCTTCGGTGGCCTGGGGTTCACTGGTTCGGATCCCGGGTGCTGACCGATGACGCACTGCTTGTCAAGCCATGCTGCGGTGGTGTTCCATAGAAAGTAGAGGAAGGTGGGCACGGATGTTAGCTTGGGGCCAATCTTCCTCACACACAAAAAAAGAGAAGAACGACTGTAATTGCTTTTAACATAATGAATAAAAAATCATGAGTTAGTAGTCACATTGAGAGAGAGAGCGAGAGACAGAGACAGAGAGACAGAGAGAGAGAGACAGGTAAAAGGAGAAATCAAGGATGAGAGAATGCTAATAATTGTTGAATTTAGATCAAGGGTATATGTATGTTCATTTTACTATTTCTTTCAACAATTCTATATGTCTAAAAACTTTAAAGATATGGAAGAAAGGATAACTTAATAAATAAAATTTAGTTAACAGAAAGCAGATAAAAATCCATAAAAATAAATCGTAAAGCCAAATGACAAATGAACTATGTACTACTAAAGAGAGGGGAACCTCTTCATTAAGATCAACAAAAAATATATGAGAAAAAATGGAGTTAACCAGGACTGATCATCCCACATGAAATAACAAAAAACAAACAAAAGCACAAATTGTATGAAACACTGGCTCTGTGACACTGGACATTAGGCAAAGCCCAGTGATCTCCATGACTGGAAGACATGGAGATGCTAGGGTCGCTGGAGTTCACAGGGCAGTTAGGACTAAGAGGAGAACTTGGACCTGCAGAGCATTCCCTCACGTGTGTAAGTACACTACCCAAGGCTGGGAGAGAAGATTGCTCAAGTAATGCGTGTTCCCAACATCCAGAGCAGAAATCTCACACTTAACAATTATGAGCATTAATTAGAGCACTGTATTAGTTTCATAGGGCTGCTGTAACAAACTATCACAAACTGGGTGGCTTAAAACAACAGAAAGTTATTCTCTTGCAGCTTTGGAAGCTAGAAGGCTCAAATGAAGGTGTTGGCAGCGCCATGCTCCCTCTGATGACTCTAGGGAAAAATTCTTTACTTCTTTCCAGCTTCTGGTGTTGCCAGCACTCCTTGGCATTCCTTGGCTTGCAGATGCATCACTCCCATTTCTCCATCTGTCTTCATGGCCATCATTCCTGTGTCTGTCTCTGTTTTCTCTTCTAACAAGGACACGAGCCATTGGATTAGGGCCCACCCTAGTCCCGTATAACCTCATCTTAACTAATTACATCTGCAAAGACTCTATTTCCAAATAAGGGCACATTCTGAGGTTCCAGTTGACATGAATTTTGGGGGGACATTATTCAACCCAATAAAAGTACTAAGAAGGGTCTGGCCTCAGTAGTGGGGAAAAGTTAACCCTAGATTAAATGCTGATTTGGTTCCACCTAACAAAGCTTAAAAGCAAGACCAAAATGTTCAAACTGTCTTTCGGTAACTCAAGTGCATCTCAGAAAAAAGTTCAAGAATTTTGTTAGTATTACAAAAATATCCAACAACAACAAGGTAAAATTCACAACATCTGGCATCCAATAGAAAATTATATTTGAAGAAATAATGTCTAAAACTTTCCCAAATTTGATGAAAACTATAAACCATAGATCCAAGAAGTTCAATGAACCCCAAACACAAGAAACATGAAGAATATTACATTAAGTTGCTTAAATCTAGTGATAAAAAGAATTTTTTAAACATCCAGAAAAAAAGACATTATATACAAAGAACCAAAGTAGGAATAACTGCAGATATCAAGAAACAGTCTAGAAGAGCTTGGAGAAATCCATTTAAAACACTGAAAAGAAAGATCTGTCCACCTGGAATTCTTTACCCGGTGAAAATGTCTTTCAAAGACAAAGGCAAAATAAAGAGTTTTCAGACATACAAAAGCTGAACGAATTTATCACCAGCAGACCTGCACTACAGGAAATGTTAAAGTAGTCCTTAGAGCAGAAGGAAATAATAAAGATCAGAAGGGAAAATGAATGAAAAAGAAAACAGAAAACGGAATTGGTAAAACCAAAAGCTGGTTCTTGGAGAAGATTAACAAAATTGACAAACCTCTAGTCAGACTGAGAGGGAAAAAACGAAAGAAAACACAAACTACTACTATTAGAAATGAGTTAGGTGATATCACTACAGATTTTATAGGTATTAAAATGATGAATTTTTAGTTAAAAATCTTCCCACAAAGAAAACTCCAGCCTCAAGTGGCTTCAGTAGTAAATTTCACCAAACATTTAAAGAATTATTAATACCAACTCAATCCAAATTCTTCCAGAAAATGAAAAATGATAGAATAATTCCCAACGTTTTCTATGAGGCCAGAATTACCCCAATACCAAAACCAGAAAAGGGCATTACAATAAAGGAAAACTACAACCGATATCCCTCATTAACTTCTTTTTTTTTTTTTGCCCCCCCCTTTTTTTTTTAATAATTTTGTTTATTTATTTTTCCCCCAAAGCCCCAGTAGATAGTTGTATATCATAGTTGCACATCCTTCTAGTTGCTGTATGTGGGATGCGGCCTCAGCACGGCCGGAGAAGCGGTGCGCCGGTGCGCACCCGGGATCCGAACCCGGGCCGCCAGCAGCGAAGCGCACGCGCCCAACCGCTAAGCCACGGGGCCGGCCCCCTCATTAACTTCTATGCAAAAAAAATTTAATCAAACTTTAGAGAATTGAATCCAGTAACATAAAAAGAATAAAACAGCATAACCAACAGGAGTTTATCCCAGGAATGCAAGCTTGGTTTATCATTTGAAAAGCAATATAATTCACCTTAATAACAAACTAAAAAGGAGAAACATATAATGATTTCAAAAGATGCAGGAAAAGCATGTGACAAAAACCAACATCCATTCCTGTTGAAGACTTTTAGCAAAGTAGAAATAGAAGGCAACTTTCTCAACCTGATAGCTACAGAAAACCTACAGCTAACATCAGACTTGATGGCGGCAGACAGAATGCTTTTGTGCCAAGATCAGGAACAAGACACAGATGTTCATTCTCGGGGCGGCCCAGTGGCATAGCGGTTAAGTTCGTGTGTTCTGCTTGAGCAGCCCAGGGTTAGCCAGCTGGGATCCCGGGCGGGGACCTGCTCTCTGCTCATCAAGCCATGCTGAGGCAGTGTCTCACATAGAAGGGCTACAACTCTACAACTATGTACTGGGGCCTTGGGGAGAAAAAAAAGAGGAAGATTGGCAACAGCAACAGATATTAGTGCAGGGCCAATCTTCCTCAAAAATAAATAAATAAATAAAAAACAAAAAGATGTTCATTCTCACCATTTCTATTCAATTTTGTATTGAAGGCTTTAGCCAGTGCAGTAAGGCAAGAAAAAGATATGAAATGCATCCATATTAGACGGGAAAATGAATATTGTCCTTATTTGCAGAAGACATGATTATATGGAAAATCCAATAAAATCTACAAAAAAGCAACTAGACTTTAGCAAGACTAGAGGATCACACCTTTGGCAGCAATTTTCCTGGTTCAGTGCTGGCTTCTGTGCCCGGAGCCCCTTTTCTGTACATCTCTGCAGCTCACAGCTCCTGCCTGTGCTTCAGTTCCCTCAACCTCAGCCTATGACTGGGCATCTCCCCCTGCATATTCTGTGGGCACCACAGGACTCTACTGCTGGGGGTCCCTGAGTGCCTCCCCCTGCCCGGACTTAAAAGACCCCACTGGAGGGCCCCGAACCCAATGCCAGGCTTTCTTTCACACTGTCAGATCCACGGAGGAAGGGACTTCATTGAGTTTACTACTAGATTCCCAGCACCTACAACACTGTCTTAGGCATAGATGGTGCTCAAATAATCATGGAATAAATTTCAACCATTTCAGCTCCTATCTTTGCAATCATAAGGCCATTTTGCCCTCTCTGGATCCAAGGTGTGCCACGGACAGTCACAGAAGTCCTAGAATGTCAGCATTGAAAGGAATATTTGGTAGCCTCTCATTTTATAGGTAAAAATCCTGAGGCCCAGAGAAAGCCAGGCTCAAGGTCATGCATCAAGTAGTTAATGGCAGAGCTGGGAGAGGAACCAGGTCCCCCAAGTCCTGGCCCTGCCTCTTCCCTCACAGTTTCTCCTCTCAGCCTTCTCACAGCTGCAGAATCTCAGTTCCAAGGATGGGTCCGACCCCAGGCAATGAGGATGCTGATGAGCTTGTTCAGAACGTGGCCCACGCATGTCGCTGTTAGAGACCATCCCCACCCCACCCCCCCGCTTGGAGTCACCACTCAGAGCTCCCAACCCTCAGCAGCAGGATTCTGGTTGCCACCTCAGGCTCTGGACCAAGAAAAGGAGAAGTGGGACATTGTCCTGGAGAAGGAAGGTTCTCAAGAAAGCACGGAAGCTGGGGACAAAGGCTGAAGCGGGAAGACCATTCCAGATGGTAGAAGCTGCTGCCAAGCTGTCAACACAGCTGCCATCACATTGGAGGGATGGACGAAGTGGGGAGGGGAGAACCAGGCAGGAAGCAGTGGGTGAAAGGGGCACAGAGGCACCGGAGAGAGATAAAGGAGCCCCTCTGCTTGTCATGCCCATTATCCACCCAGACCCTGCAGAGGGGCTCCACAGGCTCATAAGCCTTCGAGGGGGGCTGCCCCCAAATACCACTCCATGCCCATGCCAGTGCCTCTTATTCTACCATTGGAGATAAGTTGTCAGGGACTTTTCCATTTCCAGGAGGCTCCTATGAGAATGCAAATATTTCTTAGCAGGAATTAGATGCCAGAGGTTCCCAACCCTGGCTGCACATTCGAATCATCTGGGAACTTTGAAAAAATACTGATGCGGCACTGACCACAGACCAATTACATCAGAAGGGGGGGGCGCGGGGGAGGAGTGCCCAGACCATAATATTTTAAAGCTCCCCAGGCAGCTGTAATCTGAACCAGGGAAGGTTGAGAAACTGGACTATGTCAGCAGAGAGGGACTTTAGAAAAATCATTGGAGCCTTTTTGGCAGGTGGGGAAACTGAGGCCCAGGGAGGGGCTGGCTCAGGGAATCTGTGGCAGAGACCAGGCTGGAAGGGTGCCCAGGTCATTGTGCTTCCTCTTCCACCACGGCTGTGTCTGGAAGCTCTGAGAACGTGCTGTTGAAGAAAGGGCAGGGAGAACCACCAGTGGATGAGAGGGGCATGCGTGAGGACTCTGGGCTGGGGCAGGACATCAAAACGCCGGTGGGTGGCGCCAAGGAGACCTGCCAGGTTTACCATTTTGCCCACATGGTCCGGCAAGGGCTGGATTTTTGGCACAAGGCTTCCTTCCCCTCTCCTTTGCTTCCTTCTTTCTTCAATCCCTTTTTTCCTAGATGGCCGTTATTCAAAGTTTGCCCTCATAGATTTTTTTCCCCAGTGACCTAGAAAATCATATCCTAAAATGCGGACTTGACAGATGAGGTCTGAAGCGCAGAAAGATGGGTGATCTGCCTACGCTTACACAGCAGGCCTTTCCCAGGGCTGGCAGCGTGGCTGGCGCTTCTGCCCCAGTGAGGGTCTTCTACCAGCATCTCTCTTTGCCCCCCTGGCTGGGAGGTAAGGAGGACGCTGGATTGATGGGGTTGCTCCTCTTGCGTGACACTTGCTTCCGGGTCAGCCGGAGGGTGGGGCAGACACGGGCTGGCAGTGGCCCTCTGTGTCTATTGACACAGACTTCTGCCCACACCAACAGCCTGGGCACATCAGGACCCCAGGGGAATGCACTTCTCTGAGCCACCCTGCGGGTCACAGGTGCCCAGTTCTCCCCCAGGTGTCATCCCTAAAGGTGCAAACCCATGGAGGCAGAAAATCAGGCAGGTGGCCGGACTACCCCAACACGGAGCCTCTGGGACTAGCCAGAGCCTGTAAGAAATGCCCACAGTGTGGCACCGATGGCGGCATGGAAGAGGCGCCCAAGCCGTAGCTTGCCCGGGACATCTGCCCCGCCTGTTGTGGCCACAGAAGGGACTAAGCCGGCTTGGCCACAGTGTCCCAGAGCACGAGGACTGACAGGAGGGCAGGGCAGGGCAGGGCAGTGGGCGGGGAGCGCCCCTCTGCAGGGTGCAAGGTGCAAGGTGCAAGGTGCAAGGTGCAAGGTGCAAGGTGCAAGGTGCAAGGTGCAAGGTGCAGGGAGCTCTCCGCCGCTCGCCCCGGGTCCGGCTGCTCCCTTCAGCCGGCTCCGAGCCGCCTCCAGCGGCGGCCGCCGGGCGCCCTCTAGCGGCCAGCAGTGCTCTCTGCCGCCGCCGCCGCCGCCGGCGCCCCATTCGGCGAGCGCCCACCGTCCGTCTCAGGGGCAGAGCTGCCCCCAGATCCCCAGGCTGGGCGGCCAGGGCTTGGCATCCGAGCTCCGCGTCTTCACCCCCCACCCCGAGTCTCACTGTTGTCACTACTCCTGTCACTGCTGTGTTGCACTCCCTTGGACCCTGCGCTGTGAAAGATTTTGTCTTTATTAAATAATACTTAACACTTCTCCTTTAAAATACAATTGGAATTCCAGGTGGAGTGAGATCAGCTGAGCAGCAGGTATGACAACAGGGAACTGCTCTAACAATTTTGCAGCCAAAAGCAAAGAAAGGTGACCTTTGGCTAGCCTCTGCTGCCGCCAGCAGAGCAGAGTGCGACCCTGTGCCCTCATACCTCTGCGTGCCAAGGTGAGGGTGGCACCCTCCGCCATCCCACACAGGGCCTGGCAGGGGGCTAGGTGAGCACTTGAGCCCTAGGTCGTGCCATGCAGCCTGCCAGTGCTCTGTGATTGCCCCAGACGTAGCATCCCACCTGTTTCTGCTTCAAGTCAGCCTTCTGGCCTGGATGAGCCCAGAATGTGCCTGCACCCAGACCCTGGCCTGGACTTCTCTCTCTCTCTCTTTCTCTCTGGTCTTAGTTTCCTTATCTGTCCATGGAACTCACAGTTCCTGCCTCGCTTACGTCACTGAAGTGCCATGTTATGAGGAACCGATGAGATCGTGCGGTGAATGTGCTTCACACTTTGCAAGCTGTAAGAGTGTGTAGGGATTGTGTCGTTGCCTGCTCCTGGACACCCCATGTCCGTCCCCTTCTTGATAAGCCCCCCTCTGCTCTGGTCCACACTCAGCGTTAGGACTCACCTCCCCGCCCTCATCAAGGGGGCTCTGCGGCCTTGAAGAAGACTCCAGGGTTATGCTTAATCTAGAAGGCTGACTCAGTTGTTCTCAAACTTGAGTGTGCGTCAGAATCAGCTGGGGGGCTTGTTAGACCCCCAGATAGCTGGCCCACCCCAAATTCTCTGATTCAGTGGGTCTGGGAGGGACCCCAAGAATTTACATTTCTCAAAAATTTCCAGAAATTTTGATGCTGCTGCTTCTGGCACCACACTTGGACAACCACTGAGTTAGCTGTAGGATTTTGAGCACCAGCAGCACTACCTAGAAGATTGAGAAAAATTAGAACAGCTTTCTTGAACCTTCTTAACACCCCTGCACCAGCCACATGGGTCATCAAATGACAGCCATGTAAAGCAGCCAACCCCAGACTCCAAATAACCATGAGAGGGCTGCCTCCTCCTTGCCCTTTCCACACAGCCCTCTCTTAACTCCCATCAAAGCATTAGTGAGCTCTCCCTGGGGCCCCAGCAGACACGGAACAAGTGAAGGAAGCAGGCAAGAGGTAGGCACACGCGCTGTGCAATGCCAGGTGCCCTGGGAGGCTGGCTGGGAGAGACAGGAGTTTGATTGGCATCTCTGGGTCTTAGTCCCCAAGACAGGGGCGTGGATCTGGCCACAGGACAGTGCCGTCCCTAAGACAGCTCCAGAGGCTGCAGCAAGGCTGAGGGGTGGAACGTGATACATGAAGGCGGCAGGTGTGGGTGCCTTCAAGTAAGAGACATCCTCTGCCCTGTCCATCAAGAGGCTCCTGGCATTCATTTGCTCCTTTAGCACATCTGCTCCCTTCCATGGCAGGGCCATGCCCTTCTCTGCAGGAGCCCTACAAGGGCACCTCCACCAACAGTACAGGGGACTTTACAATCTTTGCCAACTTCTGGGCCTGGCAATCCCAGTGCCACTCTGATCCACTCTAGTTCATAAAGCTCTTCTTCCCACCCAGCCTTACTCGGCAGCTGCCTTGATTGGGCCCCCCATGTGCATGACTTTCCTGAGTGTAGAAACCAGAACCTTACGTTCCCCTCATTTTTACTTAAATGCTGAAGCTGTTAATGCCTGCGAGCTTCCCGAGCTTGCAGAACTAAGTCCCATTAACCATATAAACAGTCCTCTCTCCTGAGGCTGCAGATTGAGGCTCAGCACCCCGGCCCTGCTCACCACCACCCAGGGGCATCTCTAACAGTCACCAGCAAGACCCTCATGCTACCCTTGGGCCCAGGGGGCTTAGCACTGCTCATCTCACTCAGTCCCTTCCTCACACAGTTTCCCCGTCTTGAACTATACCCCTTTGGGATGCAAGAGCACCGATCTGGCAGTAGGAAACCCCACTTCTTGTCTTGTCCTTCGTGGTAAGTCTCAGTCTCCCTGAGTATTGGATGTGGGCAGTAATTCTTGCCCGGCCTGCCTGTCCAGTAAAGAGTTAACTCAGCAGACCCACGTTGCCCCAAACCCTGCGTTCCAAAGGTCTTCAGGACCACCTTTGACTGGCACCTGGAACATAACCCCTGAGCTGGTGGAATGTCCTGGCTGATAAGAGTGTCTTTGCTTGCCTGGGGCCTGGGGCCACATCGGCTAGTGGAAACTAACAGAGTGATTTTTGGTGAATGCTTGCTTTTGCTTGCCTGGGCTCTAATACTTTGACCTCTAGGGGGAGAGGGGCTGGAGATGGAATATCTAAGGTCCGTCAGGCCCTTCATGCCTACCGGGCCCCCAATAAAAGCCCTGGATACCAAGGTTCAGGAGAGCTTCCTTGGTTGGCAACACTTCATACATGTTGTCACACGTCATTGCTGGGAGGATTAAGTGCTATCTCCACCAGGCGTCACAGCTGGAAGCTCGTCCTGGTCTTCCTAGACTCTGCCCAATGTGCCCTTTTCTATTGCTGATTTTCATCTGTATCTTTTGATTGAAATAAACGATAATTTTGAGTAAACAGTTTTTCTGGATCCTGAGAGTCCATCCTGTGAATTATCAAACCCGAGGGTGATCTGGGGGACCCGCCAACACACTGCCTTCCAGGGGTAATGATGTTGATGATCATGCTTTCTCCACGTTGTGCTTGATAGTTTCACGAGGCACTGAAAGAGAGAAGAGCTTTTGCGTGGTCACTGAGCAAGTGTGAGGCGGGTTGTGAGGAGAACATTGGAGGCAATTGGCCTCCAATAAGCCATAAGTGGAGGGCTACATACCTGCTGTCAAGACTTCATCTTCACACTGATCAGAAGGCCCTGAGCATCCAGGACACGCCCTCTTGTGCCACCCAAGTGGTCAAACCAAGCGCTGGGGTGGAGAATGATGCTTAAATCGTCGTATGGAGGCTGATGGCCAGAGGGGCCGAGTTGGAGCCTGAAGGAAAACGCCTGCTCCTGTTCCACCCTCCCTCACACTGTCTCCCCAACCCCCGCAACACACATATACACACACACACACATTCACACACCACCAGAACCATGACAACCCACAACGTTGTTGTCTACCATTGGCGCTCACCAGCGAGTGTATAGGAATCACTGGGGAACTTGATAAAAGCAGAGCTTCCAGGCCTCTGTCCGGGGGGGTTCTGACCAGTGAGGTTGGGGTGGGGCCCAGGAATCTGAATTTTTAATAGCTCCCCAGGTGCAACAATGGGATCTGTTGATGACCTCGTCACGCCAAACCAGAGGCACAAGCCTTCTCCAACCGAAGTTTTGAAATAACTCAGTTTTATGCCTACATCAAATATTTAAAATCTTTGGTTTCTGAAAAGGATAGACAAGTCAGTTTAGTCCCTATAAACGAAAACATTCAAGAGCGAGTCTGCTCGTCACCGTGTGGAGCTTGTGTGAAGGACTGGGTGTGAGTGCCGAGCATGTTGTGTTACCCTGCAAGCTCTGGATTTATGGTGACGAGACCAAGCCCGCAGACGTGAGCCCACACACTGCGATAATTTATGAAAAGGCCACGTACACGGTTCACAACACTGGGCAGTGGCCTGTGGGGAAAATTAAAAAGAAGCAAAAGAAAGGAGAGAGGAGAAAGAGAAGGAAGGAAAGAGGAGAGTGCAACTGACAGGACATTAACATTCAGACCAGGAGGGACTGTTACAAATACTAAAAACAAAGAAAAGAAAAGAAAAGAAAAGAAGGAAGTTTTCTCTCCTTACATAAAACTTGTAGGAAAATGTGCCTCAGCAGATCATGATGCTTCTGGCCTTTACTGAACAACTAAAGACAGTGATTCAGGAAAAGGATTAGCTGCAAGAGAAAGTTTTTAATGCCAAGGAATTTGATTTGTTTTGAGAAGAAATTCCTAATTTTTATTAGCTGTGTTTTAAAATATATATTTAAGTTTACTTTTAATGCCCGCATCTTCAGTTTTCTGCGAGGCCTTATCTTGCTAGTTATGGTCGGCAACAACATTTTCAGGTACAGAAACTGACAAGAGGCTCTTCTGTTTCTGGGACGGGGGATCATCTGATTCTCCATGCCCAGTCTCCAGGATTGGTCCTTTTCCATTTACGAGGTGGCCAGTCCACCTAGTATTGTTTGTGTACCGAAGATGACGCGGTAGGGGAGAAGTCCCTTCTCCTTTCAACGCGTCATTTCCTCCCCAGAAAACCAACAGGTTTGGCCAAGATCTTCCCCAAGGCCCCTCTCGGTCTGACATTCTAGGTTCCAAGGCTCCCCTAAAGGTGGCCAAAGGCACTAGCCGCTGGACCAGAACGAGAAAATTAGTACTTTGGCTTTCTCATCTGTACAATCGGGGTAATAATATTGCCCTGGGTGCCACACGGAGATGCTGGGGCCTCCAATGTACCAGAAGGTATTTACAATTAATTTTTATAAATCGAAACTGTAACGTGCTTTATAAATGCCTGGGGCACATTACACTGTCAAGACCAGCCAGATGGATGCCTTAAAACAGCAGTTCTTAACTTTTTGGTAATTTGATATTTTTAGAATTTGATGAAAGCTTTGAATTCTTTCTTCTCCTCAAATGGGCATGCATGCAAAATTTTGTTTAACAAGAGATCAAATTTTCTTAAATAACAAACCAATGTATTTTCAGTCTCGATAACCTCTATTTCTTGGCTGTGCAGGTCTCTCCTCCACCTGTTAAATAAGAAGGTTAGCTGCTTCAAAGAGAGGGTGGATGCAGCCTGGGATACAAGGGTCCTTTTTTAGTTCTACACTTCAAGTTACACTTTTCTGAGTCAATAGGAAGCCCACAGTTGTGGACTTTGTTGACAGAGAAAAGGATTTCTACAATCCAATTGCCTCCCTTTACAGACCAAGAGAAAAGCTGGATAGTCTCAGTACAGACTTTCGTGTGTCTGCCAGTGCAGGGAGGTCCTGTCCCCAGGAGGGATGGCATCCCCCGTTCCCCTTCCAATGATGGGGTTGCACAGGAGAGATTTGGAGAGGGGAGGAAAGATGGGAAGAAGCCAAAGACAGGACTTTGGAATTCAGCGGGAAAAGACTACCCACAGGGTGTCCTGTACCAACAATGTGGTGGCCAGTGTACTGTAGAAATAGTGCCCAGACTAGTGAGGCGGATGGGTTCCTCATGGTCTGGGTGGGCCCATAGGAAGTCCAGAAGTTTCTGTAGGCACCACTGTAGGGACCTGGAATCAGTGAAGGGACCAATGGTGCAGAATAAGCCTGGGGACAGGATAAGGTAGCCACAAAGTACAGCACCTTTGTGCCCAGAAAGTGCCTCTTGTTATCAGAGGTGATTCCAACACCACTCAGTTGCTTGCTGAGATACTCCATGGGACACAGGATGAGGGACATCCCAAGAGAGGTCAGTAGTGACCTCAAGGACTGCATACAGACCAGAGACCCCACTCCACCCCAACTCCTGCTGCCAGGAAGAAACATATGGTTATGTTTGAAATGTTGAGATGCATCACACTAAAAAGCTTCTGTACAGCAAAGGTAACCATCAACAAAATGAAAAGGCAAGTTATAGAATGGGAGAAAGTATTTGCAAATCATATAAGGGGTTAATATCCAAAGTAGATAAAGAACTCATACAACTCAACAGCAAAACAACAAATGATCTGATTTAAAAATGGGCAGAGGAAATGAATAGACGTTTTTCCAAAGAAGACGTACAGATGGCCAACAAGTTCATGAAAAGATGTTCAACGTCACTAATTATCAGGGAAATGCAAAGCAAAACCACGATGAGATATCACCTCACTCCTGTTAGAATGGCTGTTATCAAAAAGACAAGAAATAATAAGCTTTGGTGAGGAGGTGGAGAAAAGGGAACCCTTGTGCACTGTTGGTGGGAATGTAAATTGGTACAGTCACTATGGAAAACAGTATGGAGCTTCCTCAAAAAATTAAAAATAGAACTACCACATGATCCAGCAATCCCACTTCTGCGTATATATCCGAAGGAAATGAAGCCACTCTCTTGAAAAGATATCTGCACCCCCATGTTCATTGCAGCATTATTCACAATAGCCAAGATATGGAAACAACCTGTGTCCATCGATGGAGGAATGGATAAAGAAGATGTGGTATATAAGTACAATGGAATATTATTCAGCCATAGCAAAGAAGGAAATCCTGCCATTTGCGACAGCATGGATGAACCTTGAAGGCATTATGCTAAGTGAAATAAGTCAGACAGAGAAAGACAAATACTGTATGATCTCACTTATATGTGGAATCTAAAAAACCCAAACTCATAGATACAGAGAACAGTTTGGTGGTTGCCAGAGGTGAGGGAAAGTGGGGAAAATACGTGAAGGGGGTCAAAAGGTACAAAAATTTCCAGGTATGAAATAAATAAGTCCTGGGGATGTAACGTACAGCATGGTGACTGTAGTTAATAATACTGTATTGTATGTTTGAAAGTTGCTAAGAGAGTAGATCTTAAAAGTTCTCATCACAAGAAAAAAAATTGTAACTATGTATGGTGTTGGATGTTAACTAGACTTATTGTGGTGATGATTTCATGATATATATGGATATCAAATCATTATGTTGTACACCTTGGACTAACACAATATTGTATGTCAATTATAACTCAATAAACTTGGAAGGACAAAAAAAGATGAGAGAGAGGAAGTTTGAACTTTAAAATACCTATTTACCTAAAAAGATTGCTTTTGAATAGAAGGGACTATGTCTCCGTGAACTGTTAAGTTTATTGTCACCTGCCCACCCATCCCTTGTGTTGGGCACAGGAGCTCCAGAGCAAGAGGCAGTAACAGAGGAAATAATGTGCATCTCTGCACTTCTAAGACCCCAAATTCCAACTCTACTCTATTTTTGTAAAATTATAAAAGTCCAGCAGTTCATTCATGGACCCCTGAAGCCATGTACAAACTACAGAAAACCTTTAAGTCAAAACATCCTGCCTTAAAAGGAAGATTTGAGGCAAACGTGGAGAGATAGAGAAACAGTTTTCCTCACTTAAAATTCCTTCCAGCCAGAGTCACCCACATCAAAACACACTCATAATAGATTTCACTCTGAAAACTTGGCATGAATAAAACACAGGACCCACGTGTACCTGAGTCCGACCTGGCCCAGCCAGCGTGGCCTCAGCTCCCGCCATCTCCCAGGATTGAGTTTCTCTCTGCTCTGTTTGTAAAGGGGTCGAGATGGGTCCATCTTTCTCTAACTTCTCAGAGACCACAGTACCACAAATTGACCACCGAGGGGTCGAGATGGGTCCATCTTCCTCTAACTTCTCAGAGACCACAGTACCACAAATTGACCACCGAGGTGAAAGAAATGCTCCAGAATATTTGAAGAAATTAGAGATGGCTCTTCATACAACTGTCAACTACCTAATTTTCAGAACGGTTACTTATGGTTGACACGTGAGGCTGGGGACCATGAAACCTGAAGTTGTAGACTGTGGGTGACTGATATTTTTTAAATGAGCTGGTGGGTGGTGCCAAAGTACAGGTGTCCCAGAAAGAGGGGGGTGCGGGCCTCAACGCCTGTTTCAGGATCAAAGCCTCTTTGTATCATGAGGAACGACTGGAATAGATTCCTGTGGCAATGGGGATCAGGATGGCTGCCTGACCTCTGACTACCCTCCTTCACTCAGAATCCCATGAATAGCTTTAAAAGGGGGGGAAAAAATCACTGAGGACCTAGTCAATGACACCTTTTCCCAGAGCACCCTAGCAGCTCTGTTCCCGACTTCCATATGCAGGGCAGAGGGGCTGCCCTGCCAGGCAATGGCCTGATTTGGGACAGGAGGAGCCTGGGAGAGCCTGGCACGGGCAGAATCTCTACCCTGCTGGATGGGGTGGGTGGGGGCTCTGCTCCTGCAGCATCCTGGGGCTGCCTGGGGAGGGGGCCTCAGAAGACCTGAGTGAAGAATGTCAAAGAAAAATGGCATCAGACAAAGTTAAACAGGCAAGGAAGACCTTATTCAAGACTATTGCAATAGAGGCGAGAGACTGAACTCAACTCTACTGAAACGGAAAGTGGGAGAGTTTTTAAGCGCTGGGGTGAGCTGGTGGAAAAGTATTGGGGGATGCTGGAGGGAGGTTGGTCAATGGGTACATCCAACACGTTGAGTTAGTCCTGAATTTGCAAGTGGTTTTCTCTGTGATCAGGCCATCTGTACTTGTTAATTGGCACCCGTCTAAGTTTGGCTCCCACCCCCTTCTCCAGAAACGGGGAGATAAGGGCCCTGTCTTCCTAGATGATTACAGTTCAAAAGGTCAGCTCCCAGATCCTTGAGAAAGACGTTCCTGTGTTGTAAAATTGGCAAGAGGCTGGGAGAAGATTTATATACATTTCAAAGGGGCAGAGAAAGAATTTCCAATTACAAGTTTTCTAAAGCAAGTGCTCTAAGAAAAGGGCGATCAGGGGCCTAGAGTCGGGAAGAAGCCTGTCTGAAGTTTAGTGGAGCCAGGGGAACATGGAGGCCGTCTTGGTTCAAGTTTCCCGGCCCCTGAAGCAAGAGGCTCCTCTCCCAATTGGAGGACCCTCTCAGTTGTGACACTTTGTCTCTTGCCCACTAGATGGCACTGCCACAGTGTTTGCTCCCGAAACCATCCGGAAGGAGGCTCACAGACCCAGACAGGGCCCAAGAAGCAAGGAGAGTTTTCAAACGTCTCATTTCAGTGCCCTACTCCCTGAGGTTCCCTCTATGGTGTCCATGGGGACTTGAATTCCTTATTTGACCTTAGCCCGCATTGGCCTGTCCTGATAGTAACTGTGTGAGGGTCAGGGTTTTCCTGGCCGTGTGCACCTGTGAGATGAGGGCACAGGAACTGGCCTCTGGCTGGGTGCCCTGATGGCAGAATCAGCCAGCCCTGGATTCCTAGTGACCTGGGACGCTGGTTATAGCCATAAGAGTTGATCCTTGCTCTGTGGCCCAAAGATCGATCTTTTGTGTCCAAGGATGTGATCACAGATGTGGACATTGTTTACACAGCTGGACAGCCCACCTCCTCCATATTTTCTGGCAGGCGAGCTACAGCCATACCTTGGAGAGAATCATGGCAGGTCACTAACTGAAGTGCTTGAAGCCAACTGCTGTTATCTTTCGTAAAACCCTGAGCCATGGAGGGCCTTCGCTGGTGATCCTGCAGGGAGAACCTACTCAGGGAAGTTTCTCTGAGGGCACAGAGAAGGGAATAGACTCTTTTCTCCAGCCTTGGAGAAGATTTAAGTATTGGGAACCCTCTTCCTGACCCATAGATACACCCCCAGTGTCCTCAGCTGATGAGCACATGCATGGAAGCTTTAGAAAGACCCCACCAAAGAGCCCCTTATGCCTCACGAAGCGTCTAAAGAGGGCTTTCTGGGCTTGGGTCTGGGGTCCAAGGCCGGAGCCGGCTGGCTGTAATTCTCCTCAAACATGAAAGAACCCTAGACCAGCTCTGCCTCAGACCACAATTCCTTCCTCAGAGACGAGCCTTCTAGATGAGGATGTAGCTATTTGTCTTTGCTTGGTTTCTCTCAAAAAACAGATGCTGCACCAAAGATTCAAGTACAGGTAGCATATCTGGCACATGTAGAAAACCACTAGGGAAGTGACAGAGGGATAGGAAGGCAGCCGATCTATCAAGCCAGCTACCACCATGGGTGACAGGAGTTTAATCTCGTGGGGGAGATTCAGAGAAGTGGCATAGATGGCCTCCCAAAATTCCGATGGCTCAGAATTTTCCCATTTGGGCAGTGATGAAGCTGGATATTTATACATGACTCCTGTCAGGCATTGTTTGGTGGCTGTCCGAGGCCCCAAGGCAAAGAGATGCCGGTACATTTGGAAGTCAGCCCGAGCGCAGTGACACGTAGGGTGTGAGGGATACCGTAGGCTACCAACAATATCTGTTACCCTCACAATCTTCCTCTGCCAGCAAGAAGACCTGACGAGAAAGGCTCTATCAGGTCCCATGGGTCCAAGAGGACGACCAAAGTGTTTCCTATCGACAGTTACAGAGAGAGACTGTGTGGCAGATGCTCAATCCGAGGCCGAACCAGAGAAACGTGCTGAAAATAGGTCATCAAAGTAGGTGACATAGACAAGCATCTTTGGCTCAGTATGTGGCAAAATGGAATTTAGAAGCGAGAAAGACGGGAGTAAAGAGTAACAGAGGAGAGTCAGCCAACAGACAAACCCCAGACTGAGAGCTCCTGCAGAGCACCCACCCCCTGGGTAGGCTGAGAGGCTGGTTCCCAGACCCCCTGCTGACCCGCCCCTCCAAGGACCTGGGTGTGGACACTGGCTGTGCTGCCCCAGGGAATTAGCAGCATTCTGGAACATTGTCAGGCTGTCCGGGCTGGTTACAGGGCTTGGGGCTGACTGGTTGAACGGGATAAAGCCCTTTATGTGGTGTTGGCACATAAGACATTTTGGCCGTCATTCTTTTTCTAAAGTGTATTACTGTCACTGCTATTATTAGTGACCAGGGCGTCCATCCGTTGAGTTGCTGCATGCCTTGAACTCACTGGGGAGACTTGGCTCCAAGAAGCCTGTCTGGCACCAGGTGGACCCTGGCAAGGGAAGATCTGGACAGGAACTCTCTCCCTGAAGCTTCGTAACCTCAGGGCCATGGACTCCTAAGGCGCCATGTGTGGAATTCGGGGAGTCTGTGAACTTGGATGGGAAAAAAAATTATGCCCTTAGTTTCTTTCACCTCTAAACGAAATGTAGCATTTCCTTCAATTATCAAAGGAGATGACAAACCACAGCAGATGAAAAGTACCTGAACCCTTGTCACCAATAGAAATCACAGAGTTTATGTCAAATGATAGTTGTTGCAGAAATCTTGTAATAACATCTATAGTCATACAACTTTGAAATTACACTGATTAGATCCGTCACTTACTGAATGCGTTAATAAAAAGGTATATATATTTCTATATCATAAAATTGGTATATTTCTACATAAATAGGTTTCTTTGTAATGTTACAGACTTCATTTTACACATTTCTAAAATGTTATTCGAAGAAGGGGTCTATAGGCTTCCACAGACTGCCAAGAAGGAGGATGGCATGGAAAAGATTGAAAACCGTTGGCAGCCTCTCAAATGTCAGGTCAAGCCGGGGCTGGTACCACCTGTCAGACCAGAGGCTGGAGCACACGGGGGAAGGTGTCCGACAGTTCTGGTCTCTTCTGACCCACTCCTCCTCCCCACCCCTTGAGGAATCAAGTGTCACAACCCCCTAGTTTCCTTTTAGCTCATTTCAGAGGAAAGGAAATCAATGTCAGGCGCCGGCAGGGGTGCAGCAGCGTTGCTCAGAGCGCCTACGCAGGCAGGACATCCAAGGAGCCCAGACAGCATCTTTTCACACATCACCCGCCAACACCTCCTCACACGGTGCCACCGTCCTTGGCAACCATGGCAACCACTCATCAAGGCCAGACCGAGCCGTGGGCAACCGGGGCCAGTTTACAGTTCGCTGTCCTTTCAAACCCCACAATTGACGGTCTTCTCAACAGGTAAGGGGGACGTGGGGGGTCCATGCCATTGAGGAATGTAACTCAAATTTCCACCAGGGGGCGCTGGCTATGCAGGTTAGAGGCGAGACCTCCTGCATTTCTCTCTCCCTAAAAAGAGGTGACCAGCCTTCTCTCTTCTTCCCCCCTTCCTTCCTCCCTTCCTTCCTCCCTTCCTCCTTCCCTTCCTTCCTTCTTCCTTGCTTTCTCTCTTTGTCTCTTCGCCTTTCTCTCTGAATGTCTCGCTCTCTCTACTTCTAATTCTCTTTATTTCTCCTTGCTCTGTGCTTGTTTATTTCTCTCTTTCTCTCTTAATATATGTCTCTTTTGTCTCTCCTTATCCCTTTCTGCCTCTCTCTCTTTTCTTCCTTCTCCTCTTCCTCCCCCTCTTACACACACACACACACACACGCGCGCGCGCGCGCGCGCGAGCACACACACACGATTCCCTTCTAAGGCTGCAGGCAGCTCTTCGGGGCTGGGGCCAGCCCTGCAGCTCACGACAGCAGGGCCTCTGCAGAGGGATTGCGGGGGGTGGGCAGCCTCTCTTGCAGGCTCTGACATGATTGATTGCTCCTCCAGGCAGCCTCACGGCCGACACGTCGCACCTGCAGCCTGGACGGTGGGGCAATAAGACAAGCGCAGGCACTGGCACCACGCAGACTGTCTCCACCCACCACTGGTGACCCGAGTAACCCTGGACAAGCTACTTCACCTCTCTGGGTCTCAGTTCCCTTGTTAAAGTGGGCCTCACCAAATCAGAGTAAATACTTGGTTTAAGTAGGGTTCTTATGAGGCCTAAATATGTGTGGCAGGCAGCTTTTTTTTTTTTTGTGAGGAAGATCAGCCCTGAGCTAACATCTGTGCTAATCCTCCTCTTTTTGCTGAGGAAGACTGGCTCTGAGCTAACATCTATTGCCAATCCTCCTCCTTATTTTTTTCCCCAAAGCCCCAGTAGATAGTTGTATGTCATAGTTGCACATCCTTCTAGTTGCTGTATGTGGGACGCCGCCTCAGCGTGGCCAGAGAAGCGGTGCATGGGTGCGCGCCCGGAATCCGAACCCAGGCCGCCAGTAGCGGAGTGCGCGCACTTAACTGTTGTTATAAGGCCGGCCGGCAGGCAGCTTTTGAAATGGCTCCTGGTGATCACAGCCTCTTGACATCCAGACCCTTGTGCATCCTCTCCCTAAGAGTGGGACGGATCTAGTGACTTGCTCCTAGCAAAGGGAATATGGCACAATTTTGATGGGATTTCACGTCTGAGGTTAGGTTACACAGGACTGTGATTTCCATCTTGCTAGCTCTTTTTCTCTCTGGTGTTCTCGCTTGCTTGCTCTGATGAAGCTGCCATGTTATGAGCAGCCCTCTAAAGAGGGCCACTTGGCAAAGCCCTGAGGCCTCTGGTCTCTGGCCAACAGAGGCCCTCAGTCCAGCTGAGGCCCTCAGTCCAGCTGAATCATCCAACAACCACAGATCCTTCCCTGAGTTGAGCTTTGAAATGACTCCAGCCATGGCCAACATCTTAACTGCAGCCTGCGAGAGGCCCTGAAATAGAGGACCCAGCTAAGCTGCCTTCAGAAGCTGACCCACAGAAACTGAGATCATAAATGTTGTGGTTTTACGTCACTAAGCTTTGGGATCATTTGTCATGCAGCAGTAGATAACTCACACAATATAGAGAAGATCTGGTATGAGCTAGGGTAGGCTAAAGTGCAGTAACAAATAGACCCAAACGTGTAATGGCTCAACAAAACAATCCTGGCTTGGGGGCTGGCTCATTGGCGTAGTGGTTGGGTTAGTGTGCTCTGCTTTGGTGGCCGGGGGTTCACGGTTTCGGATCCTAGGCGTGAACCTGCACACTGCTCATTGAGTCATGCTGTGGCAGCATCCCACATGCAAAATAGAGGAAGACTGGCACAGATGCTAGCTCAGCGACAATCTTCCTCAGCAAAAAAGAGGAAGATTGGCAACAGATGTTAAATCAGGGCCAATTTCCTCACCAACAAAACAAAACAAAACAAAACAATCCTGGTTTGGTATTCAAGTCAATGAGAGACTCTCTTTCATGCAGTCATTCAGGACTGAGGATCCTTCCACCTTATGGCTCCACTATCCCCTAAGACCCCACTGTTGTCCACATCCAGTCCAGAAGGGGAAAGGGGGCATGATGGAGGCACTCCCACTTCCATGAGAGCCCAGCCCCAAAGAGACCCCCATCAAGTCCACTCACATTCTCTTGGGGAAAACTTAGTCTCATGATCCCACCTATTTTCAGAGAAGACCGGGAAATATATCCAGTCATGGTGGCTATAGTCTTGGAGAGAATGGATATGGATGGTATAGGCCTAGCCTAAATCCTCAGTATATACTGGCAAAGAGAGCCTGGCCTGGGCTCTTCTTCTCCAGGTCAACTTTCCTGACACTGAAATTGCCAGGGACTTTCTACGGAGAAGTTCTTTCCCTTCTCATCTCATCCTGGTCCATGTGTCCTAACGTGGCCTAACAGAGGCCTGGAAGTCGCTTCTCTCTTCTGGACTGTTCAGGTTAAGGATTCTACGGAGCAGTTGCCCTGCTTCGGGGAGTGGTCTCTGTATGCTGCAGTGGTTGATTTATTCCTAACTCACCTGCAAAATTATGAGCTCCAGAAAGTTCCCACACCACACTACATCTTCACATTTAGGGTTGAACCATTGCACTTGATATGTTAGATCATCTTGAGTCAGGTTTCCTGGATCAGCAGAAATTTTGTTTCTTGAATCAGTAAACATTGGATTCAATGGCACATATCAAGAAACACAAAAAACTGTGAATAAGCAAAAGGTTTATTTTTCACTTTATTTTTCTCTCATGTAAAGAAATCTTTAAGTAGGCAACCCAGGATTAGTATGGTAGCTTCATCAGGAGCCTACGGTACCTTTATTTTCTGCTGCCCTGTTCTCAAAGTCACCTTATAATTACAACATGGTTGCTGCAGCTCCAGCCATCATGTCCATATTTTAGGCAGCAGGTAAAGGAGAGAGCAAGGGCCAAAGGGTATATATCCAAGCTGAATGGGCCTCTTTAAAGAGCATTCCAAGAGGCCCCACTCAATGACTTCCACTTACCTTTCATTGGCCACACCTATCTGCCAGGGTAACTGGGAAATGTGGTTTCCTAGCTGGGCACCTTGCTGCACACGGCAATAGCGAGGCTTTCTTACCAAAGAAGAAGGGGAGATTGGTGGGCAGCCAGCAGTCTCTGCTACATCCTCTTACTCCCTAAGGGAGCAGAAAGATGGATTCTCCCAGATCCAAATCCCAATGGGCTTTTCCATAATAGCCATTAATGGTATTGACTAAACTGTCTGTGTCACTGCACTTTTACTGCTCTGCTGAAGAATGCCCCCAGGCCACGGCTCCTTTGTTATAGCTAATAATGGCCAAGTGTAAGAGAGTGGCAGTGCTATCTCCTGGACAGAGGACAGCCACTTCCCAGTCCCGGGCATCCAGTGCCTGAGATGATTGGATGCGACAATGCCCATGGCACAGTTCTTTTTTTAGCAGTAGTAGACTTATTTTAGAACAGTTTTAGGTTTACAGAAAAATTGAGCAGATGGTACAGAGAGTTCTCATAACACACCCCCCACACATAGTTTCCCCTATTATTAACACCTTATTAGCATGATACATTTGTTACAATTAATGAATCAATATTGATATAGCATTATTAACTACAGTCCATAGTTTATTCAGGTTTCCTCAATTTTGTTTACCCAATGTCCTTTTTATTGTTCCAGGATCCCATCCAAGACATTACATTACATTTAGTCTTTGTGTCTCCTTAAGCTCCACTTGACAGTGACATTTTCTCTGACAATCCTTGTTTTTAATACCCTGACAGTTTTGAGGAGTACCGGCCAGGTATGTTGTAGGATGCTCCTCGACTGGAATTTGTCTGATATTTTTCTAATGATTTGACTGTGGTTGTGGGTGTTTTGGAGGAAAACCACAGAGGTGACGTGCCATTTTCATTGCACTATATCAGTGGTACGTACTGTCAATACGATTGACGGCCAGTCATGTTGACCTTGATCATCTGGCTAAAGTGGTGTCAGTGAGCTTCCTCCACTATAAAGTTATCCGTTCCCTCCACTTTCCATGGTGTGTTCTATGGAAGGAAGTCACACATATGACTCCCTGCTCCTTAGAGGGAAGTATCTACATAATTTATTTGGAATTCTTCTTCTGTATGTGAGATTTGAGTCTTCCCATGGAGAAATTTTGAAACTACAAGAGTCTATGACAGTTTCTTCTCCTCCCACTGCTAGACCTAAAATAAGCCTGTTGCATTTTTTTGAAACAAAAACTTAGGAATGCACATTTTGACTTTGTCCATGATTAAGTATTAAGAAATGTTTTTTAAAAAAATGATGTATTTTATTTTCCTCTTTGTGAGTCATCCAGTTAAATAAACCATGAGCAGTCAAGTCCGGTCCTCCTCTTCAAAAGCGACTTGTCACAGGTATAACTTTCATCCGCCAGCTATCACGCACATCTCTATGAAAAGATGTTCTTCTGACACCCACTTCTGTCACCCCAGCTCACATTCTTACCAGTGGTGGAGGCTGGGACAGGGAGCCATCGGAAGGTTCACCTAAGAAGAGCGAAGTGGCATAAGCACAGGACTGGCGTTAACATGAAAGGCCAATTCCTCTGCTCAAACCTCTTCAAGAACAGAACTTACTCCCTCCTGAGACCTCATCCCAGCTTTGGGGAGTCGGCTCTATTAGAAAGCAGGTTCTTACATTGAGCTGCAAGTCATAGCACGGCTTCCATCCATTTGGCCCCACTGTGACTCTCTGGGTCATAAAGAACAAGTCCAAACCATCTCACATGGATGTTCTCCACTCCCCATGGCCCAGTGAGACTTCAAGGCCGTGACTATCTCCTCCAAGTTCAACACACTTGGTTTCTTCCTGAACAAGACGTGATTTCCAGGCTCGTTACCATGCCCACTGCTCTCCTTTGAGTGGACTCCAAGGAGGCAGGGCTACCACTTCCTCCTGGATTTTCCACTCCAAGAGCCCTTTGTCTTCTTTTGGAGACTGCTGACCCGTAGTGAGGCAACTGTTAAATAAAGCCCATTTCATTTTATACTAGATGCTTGCTAAGCCGTATCTCCCCTAGCATGCCTTAGTGCAGTTGGCTTTTTGGACCAAAGTGCAGGAACTTCGATTTATCTCATTAAACTAAATTGCAACCCCATTATGTATTATATATATCAAGTTATAGGTGTCTACACACAAGGGAAAAGTAGGGAAGGATGACTACACAATGAGCAGTGGTTTAGGGCCTCTGTGGATGGTGGGATTATTGATGCTATTTTCTTCCTGTTATCACTCACTTGGATTATCTAATTTTTCCCTAACGAACCATCAATTAATTTGTAACTTACCAAAAAAAAATTTGCTCTTGTTTGAGTCAGACTGTTTTCCTAGCCTGCTGAGGACTCTTTGGACTGTTTCAGGCAGAACCGGCCACTCCTTCTTGTGAGTCCTCAAAGTACACATTCGTGGGCACTTCAAGCTGACAAGGGGGAAGCAGCAGTTCGAGGCAGGAGGCCAGAGTGTAGGGCAGCACCGGCTGTTCTAATTCAGCTGCCGTCTCCCTGGGACAAGGGTGCCGCCAGGACCTGGGGACGTGCTCCTCATCATCTAGAGGTCCATGGCAGGGAACCTGGACATATTCCTGTTAACAGCTCCACCCTCCTCTTCCTCTTTTATCTAAGGCTTTCATATTAGAACAGAGGCGACAGAGCAAAGCTGCCACATAGGCAGCGTGGCCTGATGGTTATGGACCAGTGCTTTTGAGTGACACCAGATCCAGGTCTGAAACCCACACCTGCCACTTACAGACTCCGCGATATTAGGACCAGTTCTTGATCTCTCTGAGCCTCAGGGTCCTCACCTCTAAAGGGAAAACAATGGCACCTCCATGAGGTGGCTGGGAGAATTAAGAAAGAGGAAGCCCATAAGAGTTCTTGTGTGGTGCTTGGCTCAAATCATGGTGGCGATTAGGGTTACGGTGATAATTACACTTTTCTACCCTACCCCCAGGCACAATGCTGGCTCTCTCCTATCAGAAGAACCCCATCAAATACCAGCAGTGAGCACCAGCCTACGAAGAAACCAGCCCACCAACAACACAAATCCAGGGAAAGCAGGAAAAGCAAAAAATAGCAAAACAAGACCGAAAACCAAAAAACAAACCCACCTGTGTTTGAGAGAAACACTTGCCTGCACTCACCTTTCTCAACTTTTGGCTTCTGGTGCCCAACCTCCTCACCCTTCTGGATAATTCTTTTGGGGTAAGGAAGATTTCTAAAAGGCAGATAAAACAAAACCAAAAAGCAAACCAAAACCAAATAACTTCCCACCACAATAGACAAAAGCACTGCCTATTTCCTCCTTGGAGATGGCAGCTTTCTGCCACAAACTGTCACTACTCATGTTTATCTCCCAGCAGTCAAGGGTTGGGCCCTGTCTAATATGACACCTCTGGGAGATTGTCACATGCACTGGGGAAGCCTGGTAGAGCAGAGGCTCTCCATCAGGTCAGGGTCAGGGTCAGGTCACGGTCAGGCTGTGGGGGGCCTGAGCACAGGGTGGATGGGAGTCAGGGATTTTTGGCTTTCTCTTCCCAGGCTCCTGCAGAGAGCCGATGTCCTCAGCTCTGTCACCTGCGTTGTGCCTAGCGCTGTGCTGGTTACTGATTAGAACCTCATGGAAACTCTCCAGAAAGAAATGCAGCTTCACTCCAGGGGCCAGAGCAGCAATTCCACCTTCTAAAAGAATTTTAGAAACAGCCCTGAGAAACACTGAGAACCTCATTAATTTCGGCAGTTTCATGGTAGGTTAGAGTTGGGCTTCTGGAGGCGAAGGGAATCTGAATTATGAAACAGTGGCAAGGAAGTGCGGTTTCAGTGCACACGGGAACCAGTCCTTTCCTCTGGTTTCCAAGCTGACACCAGGTGGGGGACCCTCTTCAAAGAACATCTAAGGAGGGGGTATAGACAGCAGAGCGGTAGAATGCATGACTAGGGGGTCTTGGAGGCACTTAGAGGCTGTGCAGTTAAATAGATTTTTGCTTAAAGGCTTCATTTTCTAAGCCTTGTTCATATGAGAAAATACACAGGCAACTTTAACTCAAGTGTCAGGAACTCTGAATTGGAGAGGCTGTGGCTTGTAAGGATGCAGAGAAATTTGGAGATGTGAACTTGGACACCAGAAACTTGGTTTGGTGCCTTGGGTTAGGATGGGGAGGTTTCATTCTTTTTTGTGTGTTTTCGAGGGCAAAAAGTCTGGGTAATAATTTAAAAACTGAGTAGCATGTGCATTCTTTTTTGTTATCTGCATGGCTGGGTTATAAACATCCTGCCTTGTAACTAACCAGTGACTGTGCCACAGGCCTCTGTAGAAACCTCAACATCTGAAGTTCATGCTGACGCTCAAAGCTCACCCAGGGCCTTCTGTGATGTGCCCACCGTAAGCCCGCCCTTCCTGCCTTTCCTGGCTGGATTTCATGCTGGAGGAGAGCCCAGCCTCCCAGGACAGAGGGAGGGTTCATAAAGTTAGCTGCTGATGGACTATGTGTTTGGTGAAAAGCTCAGTCCAGTTGACATTGATACAGTTCACCAAGAATCCCTATGCCTCACTCTGAGCAATGCTTTCCAAAGTCCTGCCCAGCAAGCTTTTGCACCAGCACTGAAAGAAAAAAAATCCCGTAATTTTCAGTTATGAGGTTTTGCTCTTTTCCAAATATTGTAACAAGCTTGGGAGTGACCAAAAGGTAGGCAATCGGAAGGAAAGCAAGAGTTGAAAACAAGCCCTGGCAGGAATAATTTCTTTCTCATAGGGTTGACAGCCATCATTGGTCTGTAGGTACCACATCCTTATTGATCTCCAAAACAAGCTTTACAGATGCGGAACACGGAGACTCAGCTATGCTTCTCTGACTGGCGCTTTGCGGGCACCTGGGGGGTTCCTGCAGACTCCTGCAGCTGCAAGATGTCTGTAAGACTTTCAAATTTTGTCTCTTCATTTTGATAAATATCTAAAAATTAATATATGCATATTCTGGATTATCTGGGTGACTGGGTTAGGACTGATGGTGAATTTAGGTCATCTGTTTGCTAAATAGTTCTACAGTACTTGTCACAGGTGAAACAGAAGAAGAGAGGGGAGATTTTAATGTAAATGTGTTTGCGCCTCAGGAAAGCCACTGGAATATAAATTCCTGGAAAGCGGGGTTTCTGTCTGCTCTGCTCACGGCTAGATCCTTAGCTAAGCCCTAGACAGACAGCAGGTGCTCAGCAAACATGCGTGGAATGAATGAATGGTGAAGAAATGTTTCAAAAACACCTGGAGGACAGAAAAGTGGTGGGAGAACCAAGTTATCAGGAGGCACAGAAGAGCCTCTGCTAGAGCAGCTGGGGCCATCATCAGAAGGGGCAGTAATTTAGTGTCAGCAAACTACGCTGCCACCAGCTTGAATCAATGCTGTTAACTTGAGTTTTATTGACTTTGTAGATTTGTTTGGATTGACTTGTAAATTTATTTTTATTTTATAGTTGTAATGGACCTATGAGCAAAAGCCATTGTGTTTATACATATTTGAGAAACTATAATAAAAAATAAATTAGGTCAATGCTGAGGGTCTTTGAGAATTTTTTTTCCTTTGGAAAGATTCCATCTACTACTTAAGAAATGGCAGATAAACATTTTCCACGATATATGCCCAATCCTGTGGCAAATGGGACATGGCCTCCCTAGCCAAGAAGGTGAACCATTTCTCCAGGCGGCAGACGTGAATTCTGCACACTGATGAAGTTGCTGCCAGTGGTATGTGGGTTGTTTCCCTCTCAGTTACGACCGGCAGGCATTGTTAAAGCATCAAGGGGGGTGCTGACTCTAAGACGTGCTGTAGGTTTTAAGGGGGCAGTTAATCTTGTTTTCAGAGCTCCAGAGCACTGGACAGTGGGAAGAGGTGACTGAGATTTGGACTTGGCGTGGCTCACTGTCAGAGTTTTCTGCCCTAGAACAACCTGTCTCTAGAGTTCATCAAGCAGATACTGAGTGGCTACCTGGACAAGTGGGTGAGCACCCCATCCATCCAAGTTGGGTGGGAGAGTGGATTCGATGATATTTTGACCCTGGAGTACTATGAACCCTCTGACCACTGATTAAGGATGATGAAAATAACGGGCTAAGCCTGACAGTCTCCTGTGTTCTGGAACCATCAGCAGCATCAATGATCCCTGTCTGGCTTCCTTAATTCCTCAACTTGGCTCTTTGTGTTTGGGCAGAGTTGGGAGCCCACGTCAATAGGCAGCACATGAAGTCAAGCTGGGAGCCACACTTGTAAGATCCTTCCATCAGCTGCAGCCTCTTTGGGGAAAGAACACTGGAATCTGCTAATATGCCCAGACCCCCGTTTATGCCGATAGGCACAGACCCCATTTCATGACTGTCCAGGCTCCAGAGGTGGGGATGCCCAATATATTGTGTTTATTTTCTGCTCTCAAATATAAGCTTTAAAGGCTAAAGACCATGATATTCATCGTGCACTTGCTCATTGGATTTCAGCTCCTTCTTCTTTCCCTCCTTCCCTCCGTCCCTCCCTCCTTCTCTCCCTTCCAAGAAGTCTTCAAAAGCAAACCACAGGATAAGTGACCAAATATATTTGTTGAACTGAACTGAAATGGACCTCTGGAGTTTGGGGCCCACCACTGATCCCCACACTCAGGTCTAGAAACTTGCCAATGAGATAAGCAGAGCGGCCAAGAGACTGGGATTCGTGATTCAGGAGAGAGGAAGGGGCAGCTGATTAGGAGCTGGTGATCCGCCAGCCCAACTGCTGATCGGGAGCTCAAATCAAAACAAGAGGCTGACACGCTGGCAATGAGCAGGGACTGGGAACCCGAGTCCCGCCATCCGGCAGGTCCCAGACTTCATGGCCACCTGGTTCCCTGTGCAGGCTCCAGGCCCCTCCCAAGCCCGTCCCCACGTGGTTGGTTGTAGCCATTCTCAGAGCATCACTCCCAAGCAAAGGGGAAGGTGGAGAAATAGCAAGCAAATCAGGGAGGACTCCCTCACTGGCCAGCCCTGGGTGAGTCGCCTGCTCTGCCTGGCCTGACTTCGTGAAACAAAGATACTTTTTTTTTTTTTTTTGCTGAGAAAGATTGGCCCTGGGCTAACATCCGTGACCATCTTCCTCTACTTTATATGGGATGCCGCCACAGCATGGCTCGACAAGCAGTGCGTTGGTGCGCGCCTGGGATCCGAATTGGCGAACCCTGGGCTGCTGCAGTGGAGCGCATGCACTTAACCGCTTGTGCCACCGGGCTGGCCCCAACAAAGATACTTTTTAAGAATGGTGGAAAAATATTAGATGGAAAAAAAAATGGCTCCAGAAACCCAAGTAAAAAGGCTTGGAGTGGCTTAAGATGGTGGCTTCTGGCCCAAATTGTGCTTTCCCAGTCTTTTCTATTTCTTCTTCTCTAGCCACCAGAATAAGTATAAAAAAATACATTTGAGAAATAACACATGTAGATTCAAAGACATTGACTTTGATGGCTTGGACATGTATCAGGAATACCATCTGTGATTTTTTTTTTACCAGATAAATTGGGAGAAAAAATTAGAGAAAAGAGAAAGAAATGGCCACCAGACAGGGGAGTGGGAGAGCCGGGGTGAGGGGACTGAGTGGATAGAGGGAGACCAGCAAAGGTTGTCAAAACTCAGCCGCTTCTGAGCATCCACCTGGGCCGGCTGAGAGCAAGGGGCCGTAAACTGATCTGTCACTCCTCAAACTATAGATGGTGCCAATTGCCGAGATCCGGTGAAGGATGTGAGATTTCCCTTGAGTCCGATGCTTGGGGCTTGCTGCCCGCAGTCCTGAGCAGAGATGTGGGTCTCTGGAACTGCTAAATTCCCCCAAAGGACTGGGGACCAGAGGATCCCCCAGAATCTCCACTTCCCTTTTCTCTTCTCCCTCTCTGACTTCATTAATTCCTCTTCTCTGCCTTGGGCCCTGGCCTGCCACCCCCACCACTTTCAGGCCACTGGGACCCTGCGGGGCAAAGAGGGTGACCTGGCATGCTGGCCTCATGCTCTCCCCAGGTAGCCTGCCTTTGGGAGGAAGCCCAGGTGAGTGCAGACAGCGGTACCAATACGAACGGACGGCCCAGGCCTCTTGGACGCTGGAACCAAGGACCAAAGCCTAGACTTGGAGCACATGGACTGGTGTCCAGAGGCAAAGAGCCTCCCCCCACCCCAACAAGCAAACCCAACATCCTGTCTTGCTGCCATGTGACACTGAAGAGGGGAGTACTTATCTCTCACGAGCTCCAGGACACTTCCTGCTGTCCGCATTTTAGAGGTGCAGCCTCGGAGTACAAATGAGCCCAAAGTGCAGTGGGCAGGCTGGAGCGCGATAGGGTTTGGGCCCGATTCCAGCAGAGGGGACGTGGGTTTGGATGTTGTGGGAGAACAGGGCAGGTCTTGTGGCTTCTTCGGTCTGAGGCAGTTGGGGCCCATTTTCCGTAGGATGAAGGATCCCACGTGGGCCACTGAGCCTCAGTGGGATATGGGGTCAAAACCTCACCTAATGGTAAAACAGGACGCTGCCTTCTTTGCATTTCCACTTAAGGACCCACACAGGAGGGAGGATGCACAGTCAGGGCAGGACGCCTCCCAAAGCGCCGCCTTGTGATGGCATCTCTCTGACCTCACGTGCGGACCTGCACATCATTAGCTCTTTCACTTCACAGTTTCCCAGACACTCTGATATTTAAGTCTAATAAACTCATTACCAAACGGCATTTTCCATCCACACGCATGTGGACCCCAATCCTCATAGAACTCGAAGGAAAAATGGCAACTGATATGCATCTCTGCGTGTCGCGTGACACCACACAAGATGGGCCTTCTTGGCTTCCTCAAAGGAAAGAGCAGAGGGGACTCTCCCCCATTCCTTCCATGCCCATTTCCATGACAGAAGGCCTGGCGCTTTTAGGATTTCACTTTTCCGCGAACAGAAGGGGCAGATGCTCCCACCGCAGACTCCACGGTCTCAAGAGGCGGAAGCAGCTGCACGGCAGCAGGAGGGGACAGATCAGGGTGGCTCAGCCAGGTCACCTGCAACCGTCCTCTTCCTTATAGGTTTCTGTACCAGCCTGACCCGCCTAAGCCGGGGTCAAGAGGGGTTAGGAAGCGAGGGCCAAATGTCAAGTTCTAGCCTGTTTTGGAGGGGGAGGCGAGTACAAATGCAGGCTGGCTTTGTCTCAGCCCCAAGCTATAGGGCTTTAATAAAACCAAACTCCTAAACCAAAGCAGCCTTCTGCCACATCCCCGGAACTCCCTCCCCCCCACTTGTCCCGGGTTCTGGAATCAAGAAGCACACAACACTGCTGTGGGAAGTGCTCACATGTATTTATTTCACAAGAGGGGAGACGGGCAGGGTGGTCACCCATAAGATGCCACCAAATGGGACACTGTAAACCCCCAACCGGGCAACTACAGGGTTTGGTTCTGGGCAGGGCTTGGCTGGGGACAGCATGAGGGAGAGAGATGGGAACTGGCAGAAGGGACAGCCTTCCATCTGGGGCGCCACATGGGGCAAGGCTGAGCCACGTCCTCCTGGCCAACGACGCGTGGCCAACCCCCTAAGCTTGTCAGCATCCTTGTCCCGATCCAGGCGAGCAATGAAGCGGCAGGCCCAAGGCCACATTTCTACATCTGCTCCAGCACGCACTCAGACACACACACCCACACACACGCCACAGGGTGCCACACATGCACGCACACACATGCAGCTGCACACACCCTGCCACGCGCACACACAGGCACACATACTCATATGCATGCACGCACATCCATATATTAACTCTGATTTATAAGTGCACCCTAACCAGAGGGCAATCGAAAAAAATTATTACTCTTCAGAGAGGAATCGACTGCCTTCTCCCGTCAGCCAGCAGAGCGTGGGGTGAAATGCGACAAGCACAGAGCATCCTCAAGGGTCCTGTGCCCCTTTGCTGTGCTGGCTCCAGTCCGTAAGCTCCAGGTGGAGGCCCCTTGCTGCTCCTCCCGCGGCAGCCCCCATGAGTCAGGGCTCCCTGGTCCCTGGGCAGACAGAGCTGCACTGGCCTGTCTCTAGCCTGGGGGCCCTCACAGCTGAGGCCACCCTGAGTGCTCAGCCTATTCCTGCCTCTGGCTCCCTCCGGACACAGGCAGAAGAGCTGGTCCAGGCACAAGGGATCCTAGTGTCCCGATGACTGTGGAAGTGTCAGCTCCCTCCAGGCCATCTCAGGGAGGGTCCAGAAAAGTCCACAGCTGCAGCCCTCGAGGCCACCTGATGGAAAGGTTTGGGGGCGGTGGCCTTGGGCTGTGAACGGGCATCTGGGCAGAAGCAACCGCAGGGGAAAGTGAGTCTCAGGGCCTGGCTGTCTCCTCCGAGGAGGGGGAGATAGGATGTGGCTGAGACCCTCCCCACTTTGTTGAGGGCTGGGGTGGAATTCAGAAGCTGCTGCTGCTGCAAAAGATGAGAAAAAGAAGGGGCCCCTGCCAGTCCCAGTCCCGATAGTGGGTTCCGGGAAGATGACAAGGAGGAGATGTGGATGTTTCACTCCTTGGTACCAGGTCCACATCTGGGCTGCAGAAGACACAGCTCCTGGGTTCCAAGAGAAGGGTTGAGGGGGCTGTTCCAGGGTGCATGAGCCTCACGGCAGCTGAATGCCTGATGGGGACACAAGTCTCCATCTGAGGCCCCCATGCTGCCCTGCAGAAGCCCTGGGAGGCCCACCAAACACCTGCTGGCTCCTTGCTGGCTCTCTACCAGTGTGGCTGGTCCAGAGGACGGCAGACCCTGTCCCAGGGGCCAGGCTCTGGGGGCCCCAGCTCCTTCCCACTACTTGATGGAGTTCTTAATTGTCCACCTCTGTCCTGTGCAGCTGCGGAGGATGAGGTCGATGCCAGCCAGGCCCCGGTTCTCCACCTCCAGGCAGCGCCCTGTGCCTTTATTCATGATGGCTCCATTCTGGGGGGAGACAGGGGTAGAAAGGAGGAGAGAGAGAGAGACAGACAGAGAGAGTCATAGAGAGACAGCAACAGAGAGAGACAGAGACAGACAGATAAAGAGACGGAGAGAGACAGAGACAGACAGAGAGCCAGACAGAGACAGAGGGAGATACAGAGAATGAGAGAGAGAGACAGACACAGAGAGAAAGAGAGAGACAAAGAGAGACAGCGAGAAAGAGAGAGAGAGAGAGAGAGAGGTTTAATCACCGCAGTGCCTGGCACATGGCCTCTCATGGGGAACAATCCCACCAGAGTTCTTTGCACAGGGGGAGGATCATCGAGGCCTCTTCTGGAAACCCTAAAGTCAGAAAATAAGTCAGCTTCCCCAAGTTTGACTGGCTGCACCATGTGACGAGCTCTGGGGATGGCATCTGGACGCGGGATTTCCTGTGATATTCAAGGTCTGACTTTCCCAATCCTACTTACTGTAGGTACTTAGCAGATTTCAGGAAAATCACCCCCCATACCCGCCTCTGGAGATCTATCAGAGCCCCACCCAGACTAGCACCGCTGCAGGGGTCAGGAAGGCTCTCACACAGAAATTCCCCCACCATTCCCCTGAGTGTGTCCTGGGTCCACGCGCCTGGTCCAGGGCTGGGAGACCTCTGGTGGCACTTTGCTGGGTCCCCTTGGGGAAGCCAGAGTCCCTGTGGCTGCAGCACCCTCACCTGCGGTGGGGCAGCGGCCCTGTGCACGGAGCGCTCACCTGGATGAAGTTCCAGCGCTTGTACAGGCTGCTCTTGACCTTGTCGCAGTCGAGGAGCTGGGGCAGCCGACTCTTGGAGTTGTCCACCAGGCAGCGGGTGTCAGGGAGGAGCGTGGTGGTCCCCAGGGCTCCCAGGTGCAGGAAGCCTTCCTTGGTGTAGCGGGCGAGCTGGGGAGAGAGCAGGGCGGCGGGGGAGCGGGAGTGGGAGGTATGGGTGGGACCACCAGGGGAAACACGGCTCAGGTCTGCAGGTGTCACCCCCACCTCCGTCATTGCTGCAGGGCCGTCACACACTCCCACGCAGCCAACACACAGGCGAGCCCTGCCCAGCAAGCTCTCCAGCTTGATAAGCCTAGACATAGATTCCCCAGGGTCACTCTCTGATTTTTATCTAAGCATGTCCTCTGTTAATGTTGCAGGATTCTAGCCTTCTGTTCAGCACATGGGGGAGCAGGAACAAGTAAAAGAGCAGGACGTCTGACTTCTAAACCTTGGCTCTGCTTCCGGCTGGCTGGGCCACCTTAACAAGTCGCTTAACCTCTCTGAATCTCCATTTCCTCCTCATTTGTAAACTGGGATTAATTAAATCTACTCAGCTGCAAAGGGCCCAAAGAGGCAGTGCACTGAAGAAGAAACAGACATTTTAATAAACATTCAACCTCATAGGTATTAAAATAAATAAGAAACTAAAACAACGAGATACCATATTAAAAAAAGACATTATTTGCATTTTGGGCCGGAGGGAGAGTAAATTATTACAACCCTTTAAAAAGGGGATTTCAAAATATATACTTTGTCCTTTGAAAATGATCCTCTCCTTGGACTCAGTAAATCCACTTTAGAAATCTATCCCAAGGAAATAATCAGAACTGTGAACAAAAGTTTATATATAGTTATGTATTTATTGTAACCCTATTTATGATGATGAAAAGGCAGAAACATCTTAAATGTGCAACATAATCTTGGTCCTTGCTTTCTGATCCATGTTCTGCAACAATGCTAGGAGATTGTGGTAGATTGCAAAAATGTCCATCTCCTTCACTCTTCCTTCTATACCCCCTTGGCAATAAGACTTCGCAGCAATTTCCATAGGAAGTGGTCTATTTCCCCATCCTTTGAATACTGGTTGGCCTGGTGACTTGCTTTGGCCAACAGAATGTAGTGGATGTGAGGATGTGCCTATTCCTGGACTGGACCTTGCATACTTCCACCCTCTCGGAACCCTGCTGCCACCATGGCAGTAAGCCCAGGCAGGCCTGCTGGAGGGTGAGAGACGTGTGGCCCAACCAATAGCCAGTCAACCACCAGACAAGTGGATGAGACCATCCTAGAGCAGGCAGACCTAGGCCAACCTGCTAGCTGACAGGAGATGCATGAATGAATCCAGCCAAAATCAGCTGGGCCTGGTCCAGATCATAGAACCATCCAGCTGACCTGTAGACTTGTGAGCAATCATGAAAGCATATTATTTTATGCCACTAAGCTTTGGGGTAGTCGTTATGCAGCAATAACTAACTAATACAGAGATGGCATTGCCTGCCAAGCCTTCACTACAGGGCCCAGACTAGTTTAGCGGCCTTCCCTCTCCTGCCTGCCCATGTTGTTCAAAACCTTGTATTACAACTTTTGAACAAATGCATTCCCCTGGTCTTTCACATTCCTTTAGGGGCAGGGATGGTATCTAATTCATTTCATTCCTTGCTAGGAGAAAAATCACAGACCAACTGCTCAAAACACGTTTGTGGATGAGTACATGATAAATGTGGTGAACGTCATCATTTAAAAAATGCAGCCACATCTATTCATTTAAACTCTGCAAACATGTTTTGAAGAGTCCTCTGTGTGCCCTGCCTGGGGACAGGCTTCTGGGAATAAAAGGATGGGACTGTGTCCTCACTGAGATGATTCCAGTGCAGGCTGGAATGCAAGAGGCGAGCACAATCATCATGTCTGTTCTCACAATCCTCTGAGGTGACTGGGGCAGGAGTGATGATCATTAATGTACAGCTGGTGCCTAATAAATTAAAAAATAATATTACCAGCTGGCATGTATTGAAGGCATACTCCACATCATTTCTAAGTGTTGTAGAGAATAAGTAATGTAATTTTCACAACAACCCTGTGAGATAGATGCTATTACTCTCCCCATTTTAAAGATGAGGAAACCGAGATGAAGACATCTGGTCACCTGGCTGGGTCCTGGCCTTTATCCTTGGGTCCCCAGAGTCCTGATGGTTGGCGGCCCTGGCCCAGCAGCTGAGCAGCCCTGGGGCTTCCTCCCAGATTATCCTGGGCTCTTCTCAAGAGCCTGGGCATTTCTGGCCAGGAATGGAGCAAGAAGGGAGCTCTGCTAAGTGACACAAGTGTCCCTTCTCTGGGGGATAAGAGTCTCTGCAGGGGCTCTCATCTCCTGGTGAAGGCTATTCAGAAACCCTCTGCTCTGATCCCAAAAGGACAGCCCACCTGGTCCCCTCTGGAACAAGTGACAGGGAATTTATTAAGTGCCCTTGAGAGAGATGCGGTTAACATGTGCTTTAAACCCAAATTAGTTCCAAATCAGAGTAATTGTTAGAGGCAAAATGGTAGGACAATCAGAAGTCTTCCCCTACCCCTCTCTAAACAATGTCTCTCTGAATATATTTGAATTCACCAAATGCAAAGTGATGAATGACAGCAAGCTGCCTTTATGTTCAGGGAAAAGATATACACAGCTGCTTAGTGAAATTATGAATCAATCTATTATCCAGCAGGCAAATGAGCAGCGCTAAGAACATTAATTAACTGAGCATATCTGTGACCCAGATGTTTAAAGAGCGAAGCTAAACGCCACTGGGAATCAGAGGCTCTCCTTTCTGAGGTCTGTTAGGGCATGAAAACAATGAGAGCCAGGCTGCTAGGACCTGTAAAGGCCACATGCCAGCCCCAAGCCATGCAAGTATCCAGGCCGGCAGGGCAGGTGAGGAGGGCCTTGCAGGATTTCCATTCTGGGGGAAGGTCGCTTCCAATACCACAAATACGAGGCCACGTGCATAGGCTCTGCTGGCCTGACCAAGGGGCCAGGGTCAGGGTAGAGCACTGTGGTCTGAAAAGATAATGGTGCTGAAGTCAGGCCAACAGACTTCATACCTGCTTCTACCCCACAAGGCAGGTGGGTGGTGAGCGCTGGGATGTGATGTCAACCTAATGCCCCTTTTTGCCCCATCCTTGACTTTCTTTCATGGTGCCCTTTGAGCAGGTCTGGCCCACCCCCATGCTCCCTCTTTAAGGACCTCTTCTCCTCATGTCCAATGGGCTTTCCTGCCTCCAGGCTTTGCTCTAGCTATTTCCTTGCCTGGAAATGCTATTTATTGGCCTTCCTCTAGAACTTTCTGGCTTCAAGTTTCCTAGACTTCAGTGCAATTCTCTCCATTCCACAGTGTCTTCTCTAACTCTTCCAGCCCCAGCCGTCTCTCCTCAAGTCTTTGGAGCAACACGGATCCACATGCTCTAATGTCTCCCTTCAAGGTGTGGGTGTGTCTCATCTCCTCTTATCCATCCACGTATCCATTCATGAGGTGATGGATGCTTGGGTTGTTTCCACTTTTTGGCTACTAGGAATCATGCTACTAGGAATTATGCCATGAATATTCATGTACAAGTTTTTGTGTGAACAAATGTTTTTAATTCTCTTAAGTATATATCTAGGAGTAGAATTGCTAATTGTTCGGTCATCTGGTAAGTCTAGTTAAACTTTTGGAGGGACTGTCAAACTATTTTTAAAGCAGTTGCACTATCGTACATTTCCATCTGCAATGACCCAGGGTTCTAATTTCTCCACATCCTGGCCAACTGTTATTGTCTTTTTTCTCCCCTATTCTAGCCATCCTAGTAGGTATGAAGTGGTGTCTTATCGTGGTTTTGATTTGCATTTCTCTAATAACTAATGATGTTAAACATCTTTTCATGTACTTACTGGTCATTTGTATATCTTCTTTGGAGAAATGTCTATTCAGATCTTTTGCCCATTTTTAATTTGGGTTATTTATCTTTTTATTGTTGAGTTGTAAGAGTTGTTTATATATTCTAGAGGCTAGACCTTTTTCAGATATATGGTTTGCAAATATTTTCTCCCATCTGTGGGTTGTTTTTTCACGTTCTTGACAGTGTCCTTTGAAGCACAAAAGTTTTTAATTTTGATAAAATCCAATTTATTTTTTCTTTGATTACTTGTGCTTTTGATGTCACATCTAAGAAACCATTGTCAAATCCAAAGTCATGAAGATTTATCCCTATGTTTTCTAAGAATTTTCTAATTTCAGCTCTTACATTTAGGTCTTTGATCCATTTTGAGTTAATTTTTTTATATGATGTAAATTCATTCTTTTTCAGGTGGAGATCTGGTTGTCCCAGCACCATTTGTTGAAAAGATTATTCTTTCCCTATTAAATTTTCTTGTCACTCCTGTCAAAAATCAATTGACCGTAAATGTGAGAGTTTACTTCTGAACTCGCAATGCTATTCCATTGATCTATGTCTATCCTTATGTCAGTACCACACTGTCTTGATTTTCAAAGCTTTGTACTAAGTTTTAGAATTGGAAAGTGTGAGTCTTTCAACTTTGTTCTTCTTTTTTATATTGTCCTGGGTTTTCTGGGTCCCTTGCATTTTCATATGAAGTTTAGGATCATCTTGCCCATTTCTGCCCAAAAGGCAGTTGGAATTTTGATAGGTATTGTGTGGAGTCTGTAGATCAACTTAGCGAGTACTGTCATCTTAACAATATTAAGTCTCCAATCCATGAACACAGGATCTTTTTGGTTTGAGTCTTTCATTTCTTTCAACAACGTTTTGCAGTTTTCGGTATACAAGTCTTGCACTTCTTTGGTTAAATCTATTCCAAAGTATTTTATCTTTTGTGATGCTATTGTAAATGGTATTGTTTTCTTACTTTCCTTTCTGGAAAGTTCATTGCTAGTGCAAGCAGTGTCTTTAAGACATTTCTGTGAACCATGGGCAGCCACCCTGGTACCTCATGGTCACTCAGAACTGTGGGCTCTGCCAGTCCCCTTGGTTCCTGCTTCCACAGGGCTGGGACCAAGTGCTGGTTGACCACACCCACTGCAGACCCATAATCCAACCCTGGATTGGTTGGGAGAGCCTCGTCCCAGCTCTCTCATCTTTTCATTCACCTCATGTGACTCTCTGTTAGCCAATACCCTTCCCACCCCAACCAGCATCTAGATTGTAAAAATGTCTTTCCTCCTCAATCCCTAGCGTGGGGTCCTGGGCCCTCACTACCCTCAGAGAATCTTACCTCCCACTTTGTTGAGAAGTTATCTCCCCTACCCCTCAAAACCTGTCTTCCTTCACATTTCCTCACTTCCTTCCGTCTCTGCCCCTCCTCACTCCACAGGTACCCTAAGTCATTACTTTTCCCTTCTCTTTCCTTTCTGCCATCTGATAAGCTACAAACATAACCAGATCTTTATGCCCAGAAAATCTTCTCTAGCCACAGCTCTGGTGACCTCCTAATTTTATCTTTGGAGTTTCTCTGTCATTCTTTATCGCCATGCCATTTGGCATCTACCACCACTACTGCACTGAAATTGCTCTCTTGAAAGTCAATAGGATCCACTAATTATCAACTTCAATTGTTTTTTCTTAGTCTTTATAGCGGGCACCAACTGCGGGCCAGATGCTGTGCTGGGTGCAGGTGATACAACCTCTTCTCTCTTCACCCACTCTCTTGGAGAGCTTGCCATTCTCAGGCCTTACAAAAGCATCTATACGCTAAGTTGGCTAATTGTACCACATTTCTATCTCCAAACCAAACTTTTCCCTCAATTCCAGATTTGCATATCTAACTCCCCACTTGACATACCACTTGGATGTCTAACAAGCGTTTCAAGGTTACATAACCAAAACCGAATTCCTCTTCCCCTGTGTACCCAACCCTCCCCCCAACACTCATCCAACATCTGTTCCATCTTGGTAATGACAACTCCATCCTTCCAGTTGCTTAAGCCAAACACTTTGCTTCATTCTGTACTTGCCTTTTGTCTGACCCACCATATTCAATCCATTAGCAAACTATATCCAGATTCACCTCCACTGCTGCCTCCCTGTTCTGAGCCACCAGAACAGGAGGGGCCTCCATCCAGAAGAGGGAGGTCAGAGAAGGCTTCCCAGAAGAGGGGCCATTTAAGTAAAACTCTAATGGAGTCAGTCAACCAAGCGAGTAGGAGAGGGCAGACTAGACCGGACAAAGACATGTCCAAAGGCCTGGAGACCAGAGGCAATGTGTTTTGAAGGCTCCGAGCATAGTTTACCATGATGGAATGTAATGGTTGTGATGGGCAGAAGTGGGGAGGAGGGGGTACAGTACAGATCAGACTGCATTACATGGACATAGCTTGCTCAGGAATCAGGGCTTTATCATGAGAAGCCATCTGAATTGTGGGATGCCCACATTGGCTGCTGAGCGGAGAATGAACTCCCGGGGAGCATGACAGGGTTGATGAAGGTCTGAACTCAAGTGGTGACACTAAAGGAGAAGAGAAGATATATTTGAGAGGTGATCCAAGTTAAGAATGATTCTATCTTCCTGGTGAGTTGAATCTTTCATCATCATGAAATGACACACTTTATCTGTGATAAAGCATCTCGTGTGGAAGCTACTTTGCTTGATATTAAGGTAGTGACCCCAACTTTCTGCTCTTTAGAATTTGCCGGCCATACCCTTTTCTACTCTTTTACTGTCAACATCTCCCTCTCCTTGTGTTTTAGATATGTTTCTTGAAAAAAGAATACTCCTGAGAGGGAAACTCATAGCGGTACAAGCCCACCTTAACAAACAAGAAAAAGCCCTAATAGGCAACCTTAAATTACACCTAACAGAACTAGAAAAAGAAGAACAAACAAAGCCCAAAGCCAGCAGAAGGAGAGAAATAATAAAAATCAGGGCAGAAATAAATGATATTGAGACCAAAAAAACAGTAGAAAGGATTAATGAAACAAAGAGTTGGTTCTTCGAGAAGATAAACAAAATAGACAAACCCTTAGCCAGGCTTACTAAGAAAAAAAGAGAAAAGGCTCAAGTAAATAAAATTAGAAATGAAAGAGGAGAAATTACAACGGATACCATGGAAATACAGAGGATTATAAGAGAATACTATGAGAAATTATATGCCAACAAATTGGACAATCTAGAAGAAATGGATAAATTCTTAGACTTATACAACCTCCCAAAATTGAACCAAGAAGAAATGGAGAATCTGAATAGACCAATAACAAGTAAAGAGATTGAAATAGTAATCAAAAACCTCCCAAAAAATAAAAGTCCAGGACCAGATGGCTTCTCCAGTGAATTTTACCAAACATTCAAAGAAGATTTAATACCCATCCTCCTCAAACTATTCCAAAAAATAGAGGAAGATGGAACACTTCCTGAATCATTCTACGAGGCCAACATCACCCTGATAGCAAAACCAGACAAAGACAATACAAAGAAAGAAAATTACAGGCCAATATCGCTGATGAACATTGATGCAAAAATACTCAACAAAATATTGGCAAACCGAATACAACAATATATTAAAAAGATCATACACCATGATCAAGTGGGATTTATACCAGAGACGCAGGGATGGTTCAACATCCGCAAATCAATCAACGTGATACATCACATCAACGAAACAAAGAATAAAAACCACATGATCGTCTCAATAGACGCAGAGAAGGCATTTGACAAGATACAACATCCATTTATGATAAAAACTCTCAATAAAATGGGAATAGAAGGAAAGTACCTCAACATAATAAAGGCCATATATGACAAACCCACAGCTAACATCATACTCAATGGGGAAAGACTGAAAGCCATTCCTCTGAGAACAGGAACGAGGCAGGGCTGCCCACTCTCACCACTCCTGTTCAACATAGTACTGGAGGTTTTGGCCAGAGCAATTAGGCAAGAAAAAGGAATAAAAGGAATCCAAATAGGTAACGAAGAAGTGAAACTCTCACTATTTGCAGATGACATGATTGTATATATAGAAAACCCTAAAGAATCTGTTGGAAAACTGTTAGAAGCAATCAACAACTACAGCAAAGTTGCAGGGTACAAAATCAATCTACAAAAATCAGTTGCATTTCTATATGCTAATAATTAACTAACAGAAAGAGAGCTCAAAAAGATAATACCATTTACAATTGCATCAAAAAGAATAAAATACCTAGGAATAAATCTTACCAAGGAGGTGAAGGACCTATACAATGAGAACTACAAGACATTATTGAATGAAATCCACGATGACATAAAGAAATAGAAAGATATCCCATGCACGTGGATTGGAAGAATAAACATAGTTAAAATGTCTATATTACCTAAAGCAATCTACAGATTCAATGCAATCCCAATCAGAATCCCAATGACATTCTTCACAGAAATAGAAAAAAGAATACTAAAATTTATATGGGGCAACAAAAGACCCCGAATAGCTAAAGAAATCCTAAAGAAAAAGAACAAAGCAGGAGGCATCACAATTCCTGACTTCAAAACATACTACAAAGCAATAGTAATCAAAACAGCATGGTACTGGTACAAAAACAGACACACAGATCAATGGAACAGAATTGAAAGCCCAGAAATAAAACCACACATATACGGACAGCTAATTTTCGACAAAGGTGCTAAGAACATGCAATGGAGAAAGGAAAGTCTCTTCAATAAATGGTGTTGGGAAAACTGGACAGCCACATGCAAAAGAATGAAAGTGGACCATGTGCTATCGCCATTCACAAAAATTAACTCAAAATGGATCAAAGACCTGAAGGTGAGACCTGAAACTATAAAACTCATAGAAGAAAATATAGGCAACACACTATTTGACACTGGTTTTAAAGGAATCTTTTCGGATGACATGCCTACCCAGACTAGGGAAACTAAAGAAAAAATAAACAAGTGGGACTTTATCAGATTAAAGAGCTTTTATAAGACAAATGAAACCAGAATCAAGATGAACAGACAACCAACCAGCTGGGAGAGAATATCTGCAAAACATACATCTGACAAGGGGTTGATCTCCATAATATATAAAGAAGTCACATAATTGAACAACAAAAAAACAAACAACCCGATCAAAAAATGGGCAGAGGAAATGAACAGACACTTCTCCAAGGAAGATATACAGATGGCCAATAGGCACATGAAAAGATGCTCAACATCACTAATCATCAGGGAAATGCAAATCAAAACAACACTAAGATACCACCTCACGCCCGTTAGAATGGCTATAATCACCAAGACAAAAAACAACAAATGTTGGAGAGGATGTGGAGAAACAGGAACCCTCATACACAGCTGGTGGGAATGCAACTTGGTGCAGCCTCTATGGAAAACGGTATGGAGATTCCTCAAAGAATTAAAAATAGAGATGCCCTTTGATCCAGCCATCCCACTACTGGGAATCTATCCAACGCACCTGAAATCAACAATCCAAAGAGGCTTATGCACCCCTATGTTCATTGCAGCATTATTCACCATAGCCAAGAAGTGGAAGCAACCTAAGTGTCCCTCGACTGACGATTGGATTAAGAAAATGTGGTATATATATACAATGGAATACTACTCAGCCATAAAAAAAGACAAAATCGTCCCATTTGCAACAACATGGATGGGCCTGGAGCGTATTATGTTAAGTGAAATAAGCCAGAAAGAGAAAGACAAACACTGTATGATCTCACTCATATGTGGAATATAAACCAACACATGGACAGAGAAAACTGGACTGTGGTTACCAGGGCAGTGGGGGTGGGGGGTGGGCACAAGGGGTGAAGGGAGTCATATATGTGGTGATGGACAAACAAAAATGTACAACCCAAAATTTCACAATGTTAGAAACCATTAAAACATCAATAAAAAAAAAATAGCTAAAAAAAAAAAAAATTTAAGGTGACAACCTCCATTTCTTAACTAGAAAGTTTAGTCCATTTGTTTTTATTGTGCTTAATGAAACATTTGGACTTATTTCTACGATCTTTCTTTATGCTTTCTGTGTCCAGCCCTCTCTGTTTCCTTTTTCTCCTTTATTTGCCTTTGTTTGGATTGGTTGTGTTTTGGTTTATTTGTTGGAATGTTATCATATTTCATTGATCCCCTCTACAGATTTGGAAATTATACTCCATTTCTACTATTTTATTGTTTACTCTTAAAACTTAACAACTTAGCAAAATCTAATGCTATTGAACATCTTAACTTCCACTCAATAAAATCCAAGGACATTAGGATGGTAAATCTGATCCCTTCCGCCTAACTGTTCAGTCTTCTGGTTCTCTCTCCCTGCCCCAAATTAGACATTATTCTTATTTTTATTCATTGTTTTTATTTCATGTAAGAAATGTTTGTTTAGATTTGTTTACATGTTTATAAATTTCTGTGTTTATAATCTATTCTTGCCTCAAGACATTCTTCCTCTTGAAGTACATTCTTTAGAATGTAGTTCATTCACTTCAATCACTTTGGTGATTGTCATGGTAAACACACTGAGATTTTGTTTATCTGAAAATGTCTGGGGATGATTTGTTATACAGCAAAAGTTAATGGATACAACCACTTCTTGTGTGCCTAGAGAGGTTTTAAAATTGTATTTATTGTAGTTGATCTAGTATCTAGTTATACAGGAGTGAGGAAACCCTTCAAAGCATCTAATCTGCTCTACTGTGGGAAGCTATCTCATCGCCTTCTCTCCAGATGCTCACTCAGAAAATTGTGGCCAAGTCACTACCTGTGGAATTTGTCACCTCAGTACGATGCTCGCTGTTGCCAAGGTGATCTTGCTAATAGGAGGAGAAGCAGGTGTTTACACATCACGTGTTCCACTGAGGAGCCAATGGGTGAAGCTCCCTCCTCTGAGTTTATAACTGCCTGAAACTTGCTGACTCCCACTTCTCCAGTCACAGCCAACAGAGAGCCGGATCCCTGTTATACACCCATAGTCCTGATCTCTTCCCAGGCTCTCGGTTTGCAAACTTTAATCACCTTTACCACCTCCCTCTCCCTCAACCTCCTCACCCACAAAGTTCCAACTCTTACAATTCCTGCCTCCATTTGTCTCTCTCATATATTTCCTCCTAAAATTCCCAGTGGACTCTTCTGGGACCTGAACTGCTGAAGTAGCTTTGCAACTGGTCCTCCTCCCTCTAGGCCTTCCCTGTTTCCATCTGTCCTACCCTGCAGGTTCAAATCAATTGCTTCCACTGCCCACCAATATAAGAATAAACTTTTTACCATGACCTTCCACCATGTAGCCCCAACTTATTTTTTCAGGCTTAACTCTTGGTTTCTTGGCTTAGTGTGACAGATGACTTGAAGACAGCTAACAGCCTTCCCTGTATAGAGTATAGTCCCACCCTACCCCTACCCCATCTCCAGTGGTTCCACAAAGCCCCACCCAGATGTGATCTCTTTCAACTTACATAATTGTGCATTCTATGTGTGTGTCTTTCCTTGCTACAGATTTTTGTTGTTGCTGTTGTTTTAGGAAAGCAGCATCCTACACATTTTTATATAGCATAAGGGCCAAGTAAAGCATCTAGCAAAAAGCAAATGCTCTATAAATGTCTTTTGAATTGAATGGGATTATTCTAGGTTTGGCTGCTGTGCCCAAGAGGAGAAATGAATGTCATTATCCATAACCCTAATGCACTAGGAAAAAAACCTCTGAGATCAAATACAATTAATTCTCATTTAGGAGAAAAAGGAATTTTCTATTTCAGGTGATCTAAAAGTCACACACAAATATTAACCCACATTTAATAGCCTTGAGGGAAAACTAAAACATGCAGGTTACAGCCAGATAAACAAAAACCAGCCAAATAATTGTGGAATGACTCTGGAACACAGAAAATCCATCAGATTGTCAATAAAAACACGGTTTGCAATTGCTTTCATATTAAGGATCTTTCTCATCATTTTAAAATCAGGCCTAGTCATTGTAGAAAATCATGGCTAAATGAAAAATGCAGTTTAGCTAGTTTCTACTCAGGAGACAGAGAGAAGAGTTCCATTGATTCAAACCTGCTTTGAGGTGAATTTATGTTTGTTGCTTGGCTGAAGCCACAAGAATGCTTTCTGGTGACTGCACGTGTGTGTGTATAGTCTTAAAAACAATAGACTTTCTCCGTCACTGTCCGGGACATGCCAGATCCCAAACTCAAGACAGAAAAAAATGTCTCCAACTGTATCTCCAAGTGGATAGGTGGTGGCTGCCTGAGCTGGGGGTGGACCCAAGGGGCAAAAAGGAATCTGTGGGGGGGAAGAAAACGTTCTGTACATTGATTAGGGAGGCAGTTCCACAGGTGTGTACAACTGTCAAAACTCATCAAATTGTACACTTTAAATAGACACAGTTTATTGTATTTACCTTATACTTTAATAAAGTTGATTTCTTTTTAATTTTTTTTTTTTGCAGGGGAAGATTTGCCCTTCGCTAACATCTGTTGCCAATCTTCCTTTTTTCTTTTTTCTCCCATAAAGCCCCAGTAAATAGTTGTGTATAGTTGTAAGTTCTTCTAGTTCTTCTATGTGAGCTGTCACCACAGCATGGCTCCTGACAGACAAGTGGTGTGGTTCTGTGCCCAGGAACCGAACCCTGGCCAATGAAGCAGAGCATGCCAAACTTTAACCACTAGGCCACCAGGGCTGGCTCAATAAAGTTGATTTAAAAATATATCTGGGATCTTAGAAGTCATGCTATAGAACCAGATATGTTTTTCGTAGAGAGCAAGTTCCTGGGGCAGGATGGTCCCAAGGACCTCCCTCCTCAGTCTTCTCCCTCTTGCCATTATGACTCACCATGCTGGATTAAAGCGTTATGTTTCCAGAAAACGCACTTGCTACTTAGGATGAATGGGGAGACATAATTGTGCCACAAACCTTGGGCTGATTTTCCTGCAGAGACAGGTCCAGGAGTGGATAGATCGGGGCAGTGCTGATAGAGGTTGAGGGATGGCAGGGTCTGGCCCGCAGAGCTTTGTGGAGAGAGCTGGGCGCCTCTTGGAGAGGGACCCTGAGTGTGGGGATGCCAGGATGGGGGCTGGAAGAGCCCAGTGGGAGAGGGGATGGTAGCAGTGTAGCCCACTCCAGCTTCCCAGGGACCAGGAGCAAAGGCCTAAGCAGGTCTTCGGAGCTCACCCTGACTGCTAAATTGGTTAGAGGAGCAAAGGCTCTTATTTTTTCAATAAGACAGACTCTATTTTTCAATAAACAGATGCATTTCTTTCTTGTCTCTGTATGTGAAATAGGAAGGGAGGATTGCAGCCTGGCACAGTGTGGAAGTGCTGGCAGATACTTTGCTCCCTTTTTAGCACGATCTTAGTTAAATCTGTCTCACATTCTCATTTTGCCACTTGAAACAGCATTCCTGGCTTTCTGTTGTGTCATCAAAGAGCCACATATCATACGGTTAAAGACCTGGACTCTGGAGCCTGCTTAAGAAATCCAAGCTCTGCCGCCAAATGGTTTTATGACCCTGGACCAGTTACTTTAGCCTATGGGACTCTGTTGCTTCATTTTCAAAATGGGGATGACTTTAGGATTTACATCACAGGGTAGTTAAGGAATTAAATAAATTAATAGGAGGATGTGGCACATGGTAAGCCCTGTATATTTGTTATTCTTATTTTCCCTGACCTCATGCACCAGTGGAGAACTGGGGCTGTGTTTCTGCTTCACCGCAGACTTCTTTTCTTCCCTCTAGGCTACCATGTGGCCTCACGTGCCCAGCATTTCCTGGCCCTAGCTCCTTCCCAGCACTCAGCCACGCCAGGCCTCCTGCTAGCTCCCAGAGCCATTTGTCTAAGAGTTGCTGCCCCAAGGCTTCAACAATACTGCTGGGCAGCCGAGAACCCCCAGGAGGCGACCCAGCTCACCGGGTTCTCTTGGGCTGGGTCTGTGGGTTGCTTGTGCTGGAACCCTGACCTGGGGAAGGCTGGGGCTGGTCCCCTGCTCTGCTCCTGCCCTTCCCTTCCCCACCCCCATTTCCCTGGCTTGGTTCAGAGCCTATGTGCTCTTGCCTGGAATGGACCGGATTCCTGGAAGGATCAGGCCTTGGATTAGACTCTTGGCACTCAGCTCTGCATCCCCAAAGCCAGCTCTCTGTTCCACTGATGCTCCTGGGTCCTTAGCCCTCCTGGCCTCTCATCTTGGACTCACTGAACCTCCTTCACACCTCTGCAGTGGGGGGAGAAGAGCTCCCCCTGTTTTCCACTCCTGACATGTTCCCTGATGAATCCCAGACAAACCATCTACTAGAAGCCAGCCTTGATCAGCCTCGACCACTCGGGAATTCAGGGCCTTAACAGAGGAGTTAGATGTGAGCCTGGTGAGGATGTTCATTGTGAGAGTGGATATGAAGATGCTCTGAAATGGAACCAACCCCTGAGATTCAGGTCCAGGTTTCCAACATCACTGAACAGCCATTTTACTCCAGGCCTTGTTCTGGGTCTGTTCATTTGAATAATGCTATTTAACCAATGACAATGACCCTACAAAAGTCAGGGCAATTCCCCTTTTTTTCCTTCCTCTGAAGAGTTTGTATTTTTTCTCTTGATTCTAGAAGCCAAAACTCCTACTGGCACAGTGGCTTTTCCCTCTTCATTTTGTGGACCAATCCAACCAGATTGGCTCCTCTCACGCTGTCCATCTCCGTCCTCCCACCTGAACCCACGATCGTATCCTGGAGCTTGTGCCAGGCTGCAGCCGCCCCGGGCTCATCCTATGGCCACAGTATGGGCTCGGCCAAAGCAGCCGGTCCCTTCCCCGCCAGCAGCTGATATACCATTTGTGCGCTCTTCATTCAATGTTCAACATGTGTAGATTGTCCACCACATGCCACAGCCGCTCAGCTGGAGAGAATACTTCTCTGGAAGAGTGCCCTTCCCTGGAATTTGGGGCCTTCCGCCCTGTAAGCTGTGCTGGGTGAGCTGGACATTGTGGTTCTCAGAAGGGTAAACCTGAGCCAGCAGGTCAGTCGATTTCTATGTTTCTGTTGAGGTGAATTAATAAATTCCTCTCAAGGAAAAACAAAAGGCCTACACTGCTGTTTCAATAGCTCATAATTTAGTGTTTGGTACAGTTTTACTCGAAGATGACAGAACATCTACTTTCTCAGCATCAATCCTCAGTGTCCTTTGGATTTTCCATTAATGTTTTAGAAATGTAACTAATTCCTTTCTCTTTAGTCTTTCACTCCCCTTTACTGTACCGTAAACGTACTCTGCAGTTCCAGCCCCTCGCTGCCACCCTACCTGTCTTCTCACCTTCCCTCAAAGTCAAGCTTCCAGAGAGTTCTCCCCATTGTGTCTCCACCTCCTCACGTCCCTTTCCCCCCTGCACACACTCTGATCTGACTTCCTCTCCACGCTCTACGGAGAGTCCTCTCACCCACAGTTTCTTTGTTACTACATCTAACATGCAGCGTAGTCTAGCTACTGGACTCTGGGAAGCAGCATTTTATTCTACTGTTCCTTTGTTGGTGTGACACCCACCTTTCTGGTGTCAACTGCTCTGGCTCCGTCACCCACTAAATATGGAGCTGTACTAGGGTCTGTCCTAGGACCACTGCTCTGCTCTCCCTTGGCACACACTCGGAGCCCCCTCTGCCTCTGCCACTCTGTCCTCAGCAATGGGTTGGAATATTCAGCCGTCTGGAGGACATCACTACTGGGATTCCCAAGGCCCACCCCCCAAACTCACAATGCTCCAAAAGAATTCATCCTCCTCCCCCAAAACCTGTCACCAATCTCAGCAAAGGGCACCACTATCCACCCATCAAGCCAGGGACTTGTGTGTCACCTTCGCCTCCCTCATCCCCTCCCTTGACTTCTCAACCAACAACTCCAGCCAACTCGACCTCTGAAACAGTTTTTTAAAACTTTTATGTCGAAATATTTTTAGATTTACAAAAAAGGTGTGAAAATAGTACAGAGAGTTCCTGTATACCTAGCCCCCAGCCTATCCTAAAGTTAACACCTTATGTAATCATAGTACAATGATCAAAGCCAGGGACTTAACATTAGTCTAGTCCTATTCACTAATTATAGACCTTACTGGAATTTCACCAGTTTTCCACCTATATCCATTTTCTTTTCCAGGATCCAATCCAGGCTCCCACGCTGCATTTTGTTGTCACGCCCCCTTAATGCCTTTCTATCTGGGACAGCTCCTCAGTCTTCCTTGTTTTCAATGATTGTGACACTTTTGAAGAGTTCAGCAGTTATGTAGCAGAATGTCCCTCAATTTGGATTTGTCTGATGTTTTCTCTTGATTAGATTAAGGTTGTGGTTATACGTTTTTAGCAAGAAAACCTCAGAGGTGAGTTGTGCCCTTCTCAGAGCATCAGATCAGGAGCACATGATGTCTTATTGCTGGTGACATTAACCTTGATCACTTGATTACAGTAGTGTCTTCTGGGTTTCTCAACTGTAAAGTTGCTATTTTCCAATTATGAAGGGAGATACTCTGAAACTGTGCAAATATCTTATTTTTCATCCTGTTTTCACCCACTAATTTTAGCATCCATCGATAGCTCTGGACTGCAGCAATTACTACTATCATGATTGCCTAATGGTGATTTTCATTTTCCACATTCCTTCTACATTGATCAAGTGGACTTCTACCAAAAGGAAGAGCCGTCCCTCTCCTCCCCCATTTATTTATTTATATCAGTATTGACTCATGGATTCACTTTTTTTGTTATATGAGTGGCAATCCAATATTATTGTTGTTTATCTTGCTGCTCAAATAATTCTAGCTTCGGCCATTAGGACCTCCTTCAAGGTGGTTCCTGTGTTCTTTTGACAAGCTACCATCTTTTTTTTTTGAGAATTTCCTTTTATTCTGACATCATAAGATTTTCCAGGCTCAACTTGTATTTTCCCTGCTCCATTCCTGGAATCATCCAAAATTTGGGCACTATATGGGTTCACTGCGACTGGCTTTCATTGCTTCTAGGCCCCTTAGAGCTAGGAAATATACACCAATCCATGGACACATTCATTTTCATTTCTACATTTCATTTCTACATTTTCTACAAATTTATTTCTGCACGTCTATATATATGTATATTTATATATATTTTTACATACGTATGTTTCTATATATAATATATACATATAAAATGAATTCATACTGATACCTCACATGCCAATCCAACATCCTAGGATTCAGTCTAGCTGCCCCTCTTTCCTTATTTGTAAGCTGTTTCTCCAACAGCAAGAAACCTGGTTCTCATTACCCGTACTTTATATATTTACTTGTTCAATCCTAGTAAACACATACAGTAGTTTCAGAATTGTTAGCCCAGACCCCCACGGAAAACAAGCTTACTTACTAGAATGCAGTATTGGCAATGGTTCTTTTTTTTTTTAACCTTAGAGTATCCAGTCAAAATCGTTCAAACTGTTCCAAAGTGACTTAGATTAGTGCTGTTCTTCCCCTCTCCCTTCAGTGTGGTTATGTGATTCCTTTATAATACAGTTACGTTAATTTTTTACTGTTTGCATTCCATTTTGGGTCCTCTTCCCCACACTGGAATTGAATTTATTGTTTTTTGGCCATTTGAAATACTATCATAGTTCTAAGAGTCAGAACTTTATAAAAAGGTATATGGAGAGAGATGTGTCACTCTCCATTCCTTTTCTCCTGCTCCCACTCCACATTCTTTCCATCCCATTCTCACTCACCCCTTGTTGGTCACCAAGCTTATTAGTTTCTGGTTTATCTTTCCTGTATCTCTTTTGCACAGATGAGCAGACACAGGTATTTATTTTTATATTACTATTTGTCTTAAACGAGAGTTAGCATACTGTACATACTTTTTGTACTCTGCCTTTTTCACTTAACAATATGTTAAAATCACTATCAGTTCATAGAGATTGTCTTTGTTATTTTTTCCAGCTGTGTACTACTCCACTGAGTAGCTGTCCTCCAGCTTATTCAACCAACCACTCTCCCATGAATAGGCATTAAGGTAGTTTCCAATATTTTGCAATTGCAAACAGTACTGCAATGTACATATAGATTTTCACGTTGTTGGAGATGGATCTTCATAGTAGATTTCTGGAAGTGCGATTTCTGGGTCAAAAAGCAATTGTATTGTTACTTTGTTAGGAATTACCAAACTCTTCTCCAGGAAGGTGGTACCAATTTGCAATTCCACCAGCACTCTCTGAGAGCGGCTATTTCCCTAAAACCTTGACAACTGAATATGTTGTCAAACTTTTAAATTTTTGTGAATCTAATAGGTGAGAAATGGTATCTCATAATTTTACTCTGAACTTCTCTAATTAGGAACGGGTTTGAACATATTTTCATATATTTGGGTGCCATTTTTATCTTTTTGACGACTTGTCTGTCTGTATCTTCTTCCTATTTTTCTATCAATTTTTTAGTTCTTTGCTCCTCAATGTTTAAGAATCCTTTATATAATAGGGATATTAGCCTTTGTGGTACATGCTACAAACATTTTCTTCTAGTTTGTCAGGTGTCTTTTGACTTTGTTTATGATATTATATTGCCATGCAAGTTTTTTTTTTTTAATTTTAATGTAGTCAAATACATCAATATTTTCTTTAAATGTTTCTGGATTTTGAGTTTTAGTTAGAAAGCCTTTCCCTACATTGAAGTTAAAGAGGAATCCACCCATTTTTTCCCAGTACTTGTATAGTTTCATATTTTACATTTAGATCCTTAATCCATTTGGAATTGAATGTTGTGTATAATGTCAAGTACAGGTCTAATTTTATCCCTAATCAGATTCTGAATTTGTCTACTTCTCAGTATCCCCACTGTCATTACCTAAGTTTAGGTGATGGACTTCTGACAAGATCGTCATACTAGTGTCATAGTTGAAGTTCTTGCCTGTAGTTTCTCCAAACGGCAAAGCTCAGGTGACCCTTCCTAAATATAAATCAGACCAAGCCCCAACCCTCTATTTAAAACCTTCCAGTGGCTTCCTGCTGAGACTGGCATAAAGCCCAGACTCCTTAATACTCCTCCAGGGCTCTACATTATCTGCCTCCTGCCTACTGATCTGGCCTCTTGTTTGGTCACTCCCCACCTCATTCTCTGCATCTCAACTTCCTTAGCCCTGGAGTCTTAGTTTTTCCATCTTTAAAATGGGACTGATAGGAGGCCTCTCAGAAACAATGCAAGAAACAAAGAAATTTTATCAAGAAGGTATTGTGAAACTCCAGGGAGAAGATGTTATTAACCACAGAAATACATCTGAGATTTGGATATTTTGGTATCTTATAAAGGAAACAATTAATAAAGAAATATAAGAATGAAACAATAGTATAAGACTTCAGGATATTACATATTTTGCAATTTGGTGGAGATTTGTCCATCAGGAGTAACATACTTTATTTTATTGGGTTGGTCTGAAGATTAAATAAATTAGAAAAAAATGTGTCACAAATTGCATAGTGTTGTTGATAATTCAGACTAAGTTTACAGAAATTTATTTGATAAGTAAAAAAAAAAAAATCAGTAGTTGGACTCAGCCAATCACCTGGCTATTTTATACAATAGCATCTTAATTAACTGTGAATTCCTAGATGGTAGGAGCCTCCATGTCTCATCCATCTTTTCCAAGTAACTTGCTTTCCAAGTAACATTTCCTTGAAGCACTGAACCAAGCTGGGAGTCTGGCTGGATGCTGGAAGCTCACGTTTTACAGAACCTGAGAGTTCGAAGGGACCTTAGACATCACTGGTCCAAGCTTCGCATTACAAGTTCCATGAGAACTTGAGGTGCTCAAAGTGCCTTGAGGCATTCAAGTTTTCTCAGCTGGTGTCAGGCAGTGCTCTTTGGTTTTTAAATTTATTTTTATATTTTTATTGCCTCAGAAGCAGAATCTTGTGTACCTAACTGAATCTTTCTTGGAAAACTGAAGCTTTCCCAACGCCTCACTGTCATCTCTGTGAACATGATTTTTATATGGTACGTGACATGGACCTTGTCTAAGTACTTTTCATTGATTCACTTATTTAACTGACACAACACCTCTATCAGTTAGATGCTATTATTTTTACATTACAGAGAAGGAAGCTAAAGTATAGGGAGCTTCAGTGTCTTGCCCAAGGTCACAGCTAGTAAGCAGTGGAGCTGGGATGTGAACCCAGATGGTCTCACTCATGATTAAGCCAACAGGCTAATGAGAACTAAAGGAACAGTGTAGACTAGCAATTGCTAAAGCACATTCTTCATAACACCAGCTCCAAGGGATATTTGAGGTTGTTACATGAAACAAAGGCTTCTGCATTCTAATAAATCCAGGAAACACTGGGCCCAACAAAATTAAACAGGTTTTCTTTGTTGCAAGACTATCAGGGCCTTCATTGTGCAGAATGTATGATAGATGGAGGGCATGAGGCTGAGTAGTGTCTTTCCCATTCCGACCAACTAGCTCCTGGGACATCCTGCAAGATGCCTGCAGTGGGGCAGAGCTACTGTCCTCATCTGAGACCAGCTGCATTTCAAAACCACTGAAGTTGGCTGGGAATGCTACAACTAGAGAGGTCAGCTATCAGCGCTCTGGAGGGTTCCCCTCTAAGTGGACTGGCTGTGACACTTCCCTAATGTCTCTGAGTCCCCAGAATCCAACACTTACACTTTGAAAACTTGACTTTGCCATTTCTATGAACTTGGACAAGTCATTTGATCTCAACAAGCCTCAACCCCCGTATTCGTAAAGCAGAGATATAACACCTACCTGACATGTATGTTATGATGGTTAAGTGAAATAATACATTTCAGGCATTTTTAGCACAATTTTTGCCCTCTAGTAACTCAATACATGGCTTTCCACTACCATTCCTCACAGACTTTTCTCTTACAAATAATGACTTTCTTGTAATGCTTATTGAGCTTTGTAGAACAGGGAGACATATGGTGTGACGTGGAACTCCTGAGGAACACAGGAACACACAGGAAGGCAATACCTCTTAGCATCACCATGGAAGAATTAACTTTGGTGCAGAATGTGCGTGAAGTGTCATTTCCTCATTTCCAGTCTCACTAACATGCAGGGATCAAAGACCTTCACCAGCCATGCGTGGCTCTGGCCAGCTCCTGGCTCACCTTGGCAGTATATTAGGAGCCTCATCCCCAACAGAGCGTGCCATGACACAGCACCTGGGGTGCTTGGGTGAACCTTTGGCTGTCCATATGTCCCCCAGTTGAAATCCCCTTTCCTGTTCATGGCCAGACCAACTATTTCAGCGCGGGACACTGAGATTGATAAGAACCCATGTCCTTGTGCAAAGGCTTCCTGCAAGGCTCCATGTGCTTCACCTTCTGTAGTTGGCTGGTTGACATTTAAGTCTCCATGGAAGGGCTACTGACTCAGGCCCTGCAGGAATGTCACAGACATGAACCAAGTCTTTTAGAAGACATATCAGGCAGTCAAGATGATTGACAAGAGTCCCCTGAGAGCAGGGCCCATCGCCTATGATCCTCAGCCCCTGAAGCTGTAGGAGGAAGCCATGCAGTGCGATACTCCCAGGAAGGGGGCTGGTGATGACACCACCATGTCACAGAAGAACTTAAAGAAGGCCTTCACGCCTTTCTAGGGCCAACGTCCATTGTGTCCATGGCACACTTGGTGGTCCTTGTGTGGGTGGAATTCCAGCAAGTTGTCTCATATGTGGCATTTTGCACAGCCCCCAGCTCCTGAGCCAGGCAGGTGGTACAATGAGGACAGTCTAGGACATTCTGCTATGCATATTTGGTCTTCCTCTGGCCTCTTCCAGTGGGAATCCAGACTCCTGAGGCCCTGACATCCTGCACCAATGGCCTGAACTCCACTATCTCTAAACTCCACAAGATCTGCCCTTAATTCTGATTGGCCCTGTTCTCAGATCCTCACCATTTCAAACAAGCAATGTCTTTGAAAATAATCATTCAACAGACACTGCTGCTCCAGGAAAAACTGAAACTCTCTGAACTAAACTAACTGGTCAGGGGACGAGGCTTTCTAACACTTTGCCCCTGCTCTGCAGCCCCTCGTAGTGCCAAGACACTAAATACCTTTTCACCAAGTGGCTTAACCTTCCCCCTTTTTGTCCTTCAGAAGCAGCGATGTGTCTTTATTAACTCAGGGATATGAAAACAACCTAAGAAATCAACATCTTTTTTTTGAAGGAAAAAAAAAAAGAGGCTGAAAGCAATCCTCAGAAATGATAACAGTTGCTTTAGGGTGGTAGGATTATGGATGATTTAAATTTGTCTTTTTCAAACTCACTGCAATGCTGTTGCGTCTTTAGCAAAAAAGAAAAAGATTAGCAGGGACTTTCTTTGAATTTAATAGTTCTGGGCAAGGTAGGAAGGTTCAGCTGACAATGTAGCCACCACCCTATTGTTCAGTCTGAGTTCCTTATTCTCAGCCTCACATTAACACAAAACCTGCCCGGATCACTTTTTGTGTCTGGAGAAAAGTCAACTAAACTTCTAAGAGATATAAAACTTTTAATAAGCATCTCTACTGGCAACAATTTATGATTGTAATTCTGATTTTCTGGAAAGAATAGCTCATTAACCCATTCTGGCAAGAAGGAAATAGTACAGTAATTCTTCCTTAACCTGGGGTCCTCCTTAAGCAAAATCAAATACATGTGCATTTACATCCATATGCTGTTTAGAGAAACAAGCATTCTCGTTCCCTGCATCACTTGTCAGGAATAATTAGAAAGAGGGAACTAGGGATTGGAAATAGAGAGGGGAAGCGAAGCAGATGGCAGAGAAAGGGGCTCAGTCCCCCAAGCCTCGGGAAAGTCTCAGGGAGCTGGGTAACCCTCACTCCATGGAGCTCTGGAAAGAAGGTGGGCGCAGGGATGCGCAAGTGGGCTGGAGGGAGGCAGGGCCCCGGAGGCAGGAACTAACAACCCTGAAATAATAAAATCAGAAAGTTTTGAATATTTTGAGAGAAGATGAGTCAGAGGAATAAAAAAAAAAAAGGCTTTTAATATCCCCACTATCTGCAATGAGGCAAAGCAAATTTATAAGTGTTGCACCGGAATGCAGGGGGAGGGTTTTTGAAAATATTGCATAAGAGATGGGAAATGGAAATAAGCAGTACAGAACCCCTGTGGTGTCGCATTTCAGATGTGTAAGACAGCCCTGGCATTTTCTCTCCTGCTTTCTGTGCTCTCTTGTGTGTGTGTAGGTTTCTCTAGCATAAAAAGTACCTGGCCTTGCTCCTCCAACCTGTTTTCCCACAAGGTTTACATTCCCCTGCTTTGACCTCATAATGCTTTCCAGGAACTGAAAGGGATTACTGGGTTTGCTTCTTACCAGTGCAGGCAGTCCGTTCCCCAAATCACAGGCTGTTTTCCGAGGCAAAGCCATCTCTCTTGGGGTGCTAATTTCAGTGTGCTCTCAATGGCCCCATTCCCTGAACCCCAACACTTACGTGACTTTATCCGGAAGCCAAGAGGCTGCTGGATGTCATTAACTTCTGCGTTTTCTAGGCGCCTTCCACATGCTAATAGCTCGAGGGAGCCCTGTCATTCCAGGGGGGCACTAGTGCCTTATTGGCACAATGCATCATCCTGACGAGGTGTTTGGATGATGTATCACTTAAAAGATGAAGCCATCAAAGAATAAGTCCAAGATCAGATTAAATTTAATTATGGGATAAAAGAATTCTCATCTGTCATTCTGATGATGAATTAACTGCGGGAAGGAATGGGAGCTTCTCAGAAAAGAGGAGAGAGGAAGAAGCAAACATACTGACAGACCTCTGACACCCTCCTTGGAGCCCATCCAATCACAAACGCCCTCCAAACAGAGCCTGACACCCCTCTCCACAGCACACACCTGTCTTAGGAATGTCCCACTACAGCCAGCGGCTGTTTCAAAGAGTGCTCCCTGAATCCCCCAGGGCCACTTCACTGAACCCTTTGCTGGTCATGCCCAGGCCACGGCACAGGCCGCTGAGGAGCTGTGGTCCTCAGCTGCGGGAGGAGGCTGCAGCAGAATTGGCAGGATGTTTTATATTCACACATGTGCAGCCACGTAGGTGGTTTCCACAAACGCTCAGTTAAGTTGGTCCTCAGATTTGATGTGTATAAAATCACTTGGGGGTAGAGGCGGGGATTAACTACAAGGGGGTTCAGGGGAATGTCGGGGGTGGTAGAACTGCTCTATATCTTGATTGTGGCGAGGTTACTTGACTGTACATATGTGTTTGTCAAAACTTGCACAACTAGGGGCTGGCTGGTGGCGTAGCTGTTAAGTTCGCGTGTTCTGCTTTGGCTGCTCTGGGTTCGCCAGTTCGGATCCTGGGCGCGGACCTACTCACCACTCATCAAGCCACGCCGAGGCGGCGTCCCACAAAGAAGAACTAGAAGGACCTACAACTAGGATATACACCTATGTACTGGGGCTTTGGGGAGAAAAAAGAAAAAAGAGGAAGATTGGCAACAGATGTTAGCTCAGGGCCAATCTTCCTCAAAAAAAAAAAAAAGGGCATAACTGGCTTTAAAAAAAACTTGCACAACTACATTAAAGAGAATGAATGTATCTTAAAAAAGAAAAAAAACCCCCAATTATATAAAAACTGAAACAACACTGTAAATTAAAAAAAAAGTTAGGCTGGGACATTAGGTATGACCTGGGCCTGTCCTGGGCAAACAGGGACATAGGATCACTACCTGCAAGTATAAGACATAGCCTGGCCCGTAATAGATGCTCAATAAATTATGTTGATTGAAAAAAACACAGCACTTGGAGATGACTGTTACCATGCAGATTTCCAGGCCCCACCTTCAGTAGGTCTGGGGTTAGACCCAGGGATCAGCATTTGTAAAGAGTTCCTGGTTCACAGTTCTGTGGGTCACACCTGAGACACTTCATCCTGGCACCTGGGCTCTCAGTACTCTGTCCCCATTGGCTGCCATGGATCACTTGCCTCAGCCAACAGCATTACTGTCCCCCAAACATGCCGTATGCCCCCCGCCTCTACACCTTTGCTCTCACATTCCACTTGCCCAGCATTGCCTCTATGTTTGCTTCAAGTCTTTCTATAAGGCTTGCTGTGGCTAGAGAACATTTGGGGCGCAAGGATATGAGACATGCTCCCCAGAATGTAGCAGATGGCACAGCAGAGTATCCAAGACCAGGAGTCACAAGACTTTAGTCTGAAAAGTGGCAGTGTACTACCTGAATCTCAATTTCTCATGAGTATGGGTGGGGGCGGGGGTGTCACTACCTACCTGATAAGATGCAACGAGTTGCTAAAAACAGAAATGGGTTTATCATCAGCATTTTTATTCCTTGTCTCAACTGAGCCATGGCTCAGGCCCAGAGCACTCAGGACTGTCCCATGAAGCTCTGGGCCATCGTCGGTGGCCTGCTGCACTGTTGGGACCTTGGGCAACAGCTCAGCTGCCGGGACTTGAGTGAGCAGCCTTAGAGCCATCGAAGGAGGAGTTAAGGAGTGAGGAAGATACTATTTGCACCCCTGGGGGCAGCACTGCCCACCCTGTTCTCTCTTCTTGACCTTTTCCCTCAAGGGAAATCAGAAGCAGTGGGTGGGGAAGGTTGACAGGTTGACCGGGCGGGCTGGGAGAGAGAGCAGAAAGAGGCTCCCAGAAGAGGCCCAGTTCACAGTTGATAGCCCTGTGGGGTGACCTTGGCTGTTCTAGCTTGGGGACTCATGGGGACCCTGGAGCAAGGTGGGGAGTCATGGGCCTCCTCAGACAAGACCTCCTGTCTAACTGGGGTCAAGCTGACACCAAAGGCTGCTGCTGCATCCTTGACATCCTATTTATTAAAAAAACCAAGACTCAAAAAAGAAACGTATGTTTATCTAATTCAAATTAGTAACCAGACAAGAGCAAGGCTGGTTATGAGCTCGCCGATAGACACTCGCAAGCAAGCAGGCTCTCTGAGTGGCTGGGAACTGTTTCCAGCTTGTTGACAAACACATGTTGCAAGACAGCAAATCACCCTCCTCAGTGCCTATTTTATCTGTTTAATTGCTGTTTGATAATAAATTACAACATAGAGTCCATTAATTAAGCTAACAGTGTCCGTGGAACACCAATTCCTTCTTCTGGGAGTTGCCTTGTTACAGGAGCTTTGACTCGGTTTGCCCACAGCACTTTATGAAGCAGTTTAAAAAGATGCCAAGGCACGTGACTGGTGGGGAACGGATGCCCAGCACGGAGGGTTTGGGAAGGAGGGGGAGGAAACCTTGATGAGCGAGGGGAGGGCCAGCCTGGCAGCTGCAGAGCAGTACCGAGGATGCACTCTAATTCAGAACATGTGGTAGAACAGAAAACATCGTTAGATTTACTTAAAAAAAATCAGCTGATGGAAAACAACTTTGGCCCACTTCTAGGTATTCATCCTGGAGTTGGGGGGAGCAATGAGCAGCCTAATTTGGTTTGCCATCCCATAATCAACTAAATGGCAGGAGCGTGCATTTGGAAAAGTTCCGCATGCAGGTGGAACTGGTGAAAGATGAATTCCAGTTATTTCCCAACAAAGGCCCTGGTACTGTGCTGTGAATGCCACTAAGCTCCCAGCAGGAGAGGAGAACTTGGTGCCTGGCTCCTGTCTGGGCAGGGAGAAAGCAGGTGGCGATCTCCAGGGTGAAGACTCTCATTAAATTGCCACTGCGTTGTCTGGGAGATGGGCCACCCAGGCATGCCGGCTGGATCTGGTTGGCTGGTGACCAGGGGGGATGCTCAGGGAGGACCCTCAGGGAGGGGACGCAACAGGAGGAAAGGCTCTGGACAGAGAGTAAGGAAGGTCAAGTTCACAGGGGACTGTCTCAGGCTATGTTTGGAGCTGTGAGCACCACAAGGGCATTAGAGGGTGTTCTGAGTAGCCAGGGCCGACAGGGAGGGCAGAGGGCCCGGGGAGGAGATGGGAGGAGGTGACAACAGGGCCACAGAAGACAGATCCAGCCAGTCCCTGGGAGGGGAAAACTGGAGAGTCAGTAGGGACCAAAAGCCAGGACGTCTCCACAGCATCCACACTCTCTGAACTCAATGTGCTGGTCTTCAGGTTCAGCAGAGAGCTTCCAAATGACTTAGAAAACCTTCTCCTGAAACACCCAAGTAAAAAGCCACTGCTTCGAGCCATATGAGGAAGCCCTTAGATCTTGGGGAGACACTTATCAAACCATCTTTCCTCCCTTTCTCATTCACAGAAGTTGGCTTCATAGGCCAGTTTTTGATTATGCAAATATCTAAATGCAACAGCGTCTACTATGTCATAGTTAATAAGTACTCAGTTCAAACGTTACCTGTTCAGAAGATTGGACAAAGAAGCCTGGGAGGTAAGTGTTCTTCTACAAGCTACTCCCAGCATTTCCCAAAACAATGGTCATGTACAGCAACATGGCCCAGAGTGGACATCCCCAGGACTCAGTGTCCAGGCTCCTGCTGCCCTCCTGGCCTGACACCACCATGTGTCCATCTCCCTCTCCCAGCCATCTCACCAGAGACTAGTTGGGGTGGTAGGCTGGCTTGTCATTTGGGCTGTCCCAAGACGCAGCCTCTTAAATGGCTGACTTGACCATCCCCTGCAGGCCACAACTCCCCTCCCCCATTTCCCTGGTCACCACGGCCTCCAGGGTACTTTACTCCTCCGTCCCCAGGAGGGGAAGACTGGAGAGTCAGAAGGGACCAAAGGCCGAGGATGTCTCCACAGTATCCACACTCGCTGAACTCCTCCGGGACTGGCTGTGCCCAATCTAAACAAATCATCCCCCCAGGTGAGCCCTGCAGTGGCTCCGCAGTACCTTCAAGGTCAAGTTCCAAACTCCCCAGCATCACTGGCATCATCTGGGAACTTGTTAGAAATGCAAAATCTCAGCCCCCCTGCCCCCCAGACCTTCTGACTCAGAAACTCTGGGGTGGGGCCCAGTAGTTGGTGCTTTCATAAGCCTTCCAGGTGATTCTGCTCTGCACTGAAGTGTGAGTACCAGTGCCTCAGAGCACGCCTTTTCAGGCCTTTGGAGAGCTGCCCCTCCATCTCTCTTCTGCCTTGTCGCTCAACACTTCCTTCCCTCTTGCATTCTAAGCTCCAGCCAATCTGGGCCACCCTCTGTCCCCCGGCACCCAGCACCCTGGGTTATCTCGCTCTTTCCACACTCACTATGCTGCAGGCCTCCTCCCTCTTTACTTGTCTCTCCCCTTCAAGTATAAACCACTTGAGTGCTGGGACTCTATCTCACCAACTGCATATACATCTGTGACTAGCATCTGCAGTAGGTGTTCAACGCGTATTTGTTGAGTGAACGGTAAATGAGGGATGAAGACACCCACTGGATTCTTTAGTCCATCTCACCTTCGATGCTAGTGCCCCATTTCTCGATGGAGAGGAGCAGGTCTAGGCTTCCTGGTCATCCTCCTGCTCCCCACAGGCACTTTTAGCCAATTGTAGGCAGTGGTAGGGCCCAGTAAACAATCCTGAATTAAATGGGTTGGATTTGAATTTAATATGCTTTGGTTGTGCTGGAGAGTCTGGGTTCTAGTCTGCTTTGTTCACAGGCATTCGCTCCTCTGTGCCTCAGTTTCCTCATGCTGCCTGCCACCTCCCAGAGTGGCTACAAGGATCAAAGCACTCAGGATTCCATCTGTCTGGCTTCACTCGTCCACCTTCGGAGGACCCGCCACACACTGAAGGGAGGCTGAGGGTAAAGACTGTGAGTGATGGCAGAAGGAATATGACTCTTCTCTTTCCAGCTACTGGCTTAATGGGAAAGCAAAACCACTATGAGCAGAGAAAACCCATGAGCCTTTATGAACGCGTGCGTGAGCATGTGCATGTGACCGACGAATGTGAGTTTCCATGTGAACATGTGTGTTCACAGAACATGAGAGAGACAAAGGACAAAGAGGGCTCACAGGGCATTTTGTCCAGTGTCTTCCTTTTACAGATGAACAAACTGAGACCCAGAGGGAGAGTCTGTGATCCTGGTTTAGAACCAACCATCTAGTGCTCCTCTGGTAGTGAACAGAAATGTTTTCCCAGTGGGTAGTTATTACCCTTGCCTGTTATTACCATTGGTTGACATCAAAATGTTATTTTTTACTAATGTAAAGTCTAATGACATTTTTGGATATGTTTTCTCCCAATCTTAGAGACTTTCTGCTAAGCTCTTGGTGCACACACACCGTTGGCTAGCACACAGTTGTCAAGAGACATTCATTTACCGGGGCTCTGTTTTTACTTTGTTGGTTGATTGTTTTGCCCTTTTTGAGTTTTCTAGTGTGTTCTCCTAGAAGCACGTTCCTCCTTCCCAGTCAGCGCTTGGCTCTTGCACCAGCGCTTACAGACCAGGTCATAGTTACCACCAAACTCACGACGGCCTTTCAGGATGGACGTGTCAATAAGGTTCTCGTGAGGGAAGCTGCTAACTATTTCTTTGAAGTTGTAAGCAGGCATATTTGGTTATAATTACAACATAGGCACGTGTGGTATATACTTGCCTATTAGCAAATGGCTCTGAAGTTTATACACATTTTTCTTTCGGTATGAAACATACCCATTGATCCTCTTAATATCTGTGCTAATCCAACTACTTATGAATTTTTTCCCTAACTCCTATAGAGAAACAACCAGAGAGTCCCCTACCTTCTCCTTAAAATCTCAGAACACACAACAACTACAAAGTAGAGACAACAGAAGTTACCAGAAGTCCCACACATCCCCTGTGGGCTGGTGAGTTCACTTCCTGGTCAGAGATGGCCTCCTACCTGGGGTCCCCAGCCGTGGCACGGGTACAATATTGCTGTGTGGTTCTCCAGGGGCCCCTGGTCCAAGCAGACGTCTTTTGCCTTGTTGTTGCGAAGCTGCAGGAATAGGCAAAATGTTACCCATCAGAACTCATCCAGTGGAGGTTCTGCTGCCCAATCACCATTCCACCATGCCTTGGTTCCGACTTCTTGATGGGAAGGCCACGGGACCCCCCAAGTAAGGATCAAGGCTGGAGTCTATGAAGTGATCACTCTGGCAAGAAAGACGAAATCCTTCATTGGATGGTGTGGGCACTAGCCCTCTGCCTGTGGCCCTCCATTCACACTGCTCCCCCATCCCCAGCACCAATGAAGATCTCAGGGAACTTCTGGACACAGGAACACTGGTTACCCATTAGTTATCCAAAATGAGCCTTGGCACCAACGCTGGTTTTCATAACCCTGGGAATCACAGGTCAGCTTCTCAGGTCATTACTGTCATAGAAGCATGAAAAACAGTAATCAAAAGAGCAAACAAAAACCTTGTCATCATGAAAAGCTCTAGCAGCATTTATTTATGCATTCAAAAATATTTACTGAATGCCTATGCTGTGCCAGGCACCATCCTAGGTGTTTGGAAAGCATCTGTGGAGGAACAGACAAAAGTCCCCAAGACAAAACCCCTGAACCTAGGCATGGCTCCTTGGGAGCGAGTAAGAACTTATCTAATTGGGACCTCCAGGCGTGCTGTGATTCTATACTGTGTCCATGCCACCCACCACCCTGCAATCTCAACCAGTAGGAAAATGGCAACACTGTGGATCTTCCCCATATATCCTTGGTCCCCTCCAGATTATAGTCTCCATGGAAACCAAACTAACCAGGGATAAATCAAGAAGGGAGGCAAGGGCTACTTTGCTTTTGTGTACCCAAATTGTGTCTAGGTTCAGATAACTGAGCAGATTTTTAATGACTTTTTTTTTAAGGATTACAAAAATAACACCATCTCAGTGAGATATATTGGAAAATACAGAAGAAAGGACAAATTGTTCACAATCCTTTCACACAATCAGTTAATTTTTTCCCCCAATTTTTGGACAATTTAGTCTTGTTCAATTTTGACTGTGATGAGCAACTTTATGCATAAAGCTTTGTTCACATTTCAGATTTTCTTAAGAATAGAATCCTAGAACCGGGATTACAGTATCAAAGGGTATAGACGTCTTAATGTTCTTAAAACATGCTGCCCAACTGCTTTCGGGAGGCTTTAAACTAATTTATATTCCCATCCACAAGGTACATAAATACTTATCCATCTTGAGTTTCAACATTTAAAAATATTATGTTGGTCGATGGGCACAAACTTCCAGTTATAACATGAATAAATTCTGGGTATCTATTGTGCAGCACGGTTATTAGAGCTAATAATATTGTATTATATACTTGAAACTTGCTAAGTGAGTAAATCTTAAATGTTCTCACCACAAAAAAGAAACAGTAATTTTGTGACGTGATAGAGGTGTTAGCTAACACTACAGTGGTAATTGTTTTGCACTATATGAGTGTATCAAATCAACACGTTGTACCCCTTAAAACTTACACAATGTTATATGTCAATTATATCTCAATAGAGCTGGAGGGAAAAAAAAAAAGAATGCCAGCTTGGGTAAAAAATTCTAAAGACGATGGTGCAGCATTCTTTTAAACCCAAGTTACCAATAATTTGTGGAGAGGGCTAGGAGAAGTGAAGAATCAGACATGGTGCACAAACAGTCCAAAGCAAACCACCTCTAAAGTATTGCAAAGCCAGCTTAGGAGCCTAACACCAGGACTTTAGTTCTCTTATGGATGCTTTAAGGAAATGCTTGCTGCCAATGCTTTCAATGGTGCAAAAGATAAGTTATATGGAAAAACCTAGCCGACTTCTGAGTCAAAAAACAATTTGGAAGAGTTAGATTTTGAGAGCAATGAAATTTTAGAAATACCTTTAGCAACATATTTTGCTTATGTTTTCCTTTTTATGTACAAACAAGAGCAATATAATAAAAATGTGTCTAATGAACTCTAACAAAGCTTTTAAAATAGTATAAAATAAAAATTATAGATGATAAAAAATAAAAAATATTATTGTTTTAGAAGGTGAAGAAAGCTATCTTGTTTTTATAAATTTACAATTAATAGTAAATTGGAATGTTTTATATTTAGCAATTATTTTCCTTTTTGAAAATTATCTTTTTATTTCCCCACTGGGATCTCAAGTGGTTTCATTATAGATTTGTAACAGCTCTTTACATATTAAGGAGATTAATGTTTTTATGGCTTATTTGCTCCATATAATGATTTCAGAATGCTAGGCTTTTAAATTTTGTTTCTAATGTTTATGCAATCAAATCTACCATTCAGTAATTTAATAAATATTTATTGAGGGCCTGGTAGGTGTCTGGTCCTGTTCTAAGTCTAACGAACACAAAGATAAACGAGTCCCATCCTGAAGTAGTCCACAATCTGGAGAAAGAGACGGACACAAGAAGAGCTGGTACCATGACTGAACTATGCCAGGGCAGTGAGGGGAACATCCTCACCCCATCTGAAGGGTTCAGAGACTAGAGGAGATGGCTCCTGAGCTAAATGCCAAGAAAGGATAAGTGGAAGCGATGCTGGCAATGTTCTACTTTTCACCCAGGTGATGGCTACATGGATTTTTGCTTTATATTATTATGCTGCACATGTATGCTTTATGCATATTTTGTGTGTTATATTTCATATAAAAATGGTTGAAGAAAAAAAAAGACGAGTCAAAATGAACTAAGGGCCAGAGGCAGTTCAGGCCACAAGGGCAGTACGAGCCGACCACAGAATTTCGAGCAAAAGGGTGGGTGGCCCATGTTTTTGTGCACACTGAAGTGCTTTTGCACGTGGAAAGGCAATATCTCATACATGCAAGAGTCAGGACATAAAGCATCCACATATCTTTCTTTAAAAGTGCTTTTAAGACATCCCAGCTAATAGAGATGAATAAACATTTAAAAGTCAAAGTGACTTATTATCTAAGTGGGCTGGGCACCCACACTGGTCGTAGGGTGAGGCAGAAACGCCAGGGCTGACACCTGCTCAGACGTGTCTTCTCCCTTTGCCACTGTGCCGGAGTCTGGGGTGGTGAAAAGCACCAGCAGGAGTGAGCATTAAAACACAGTTGTCCGAAAAATGGTCAATTTCCTCACTGAACCGAATTTAACTAAACAGTTATTCTTAAAGAAGATACAAAATGTAAATGAAGTGTAACACTGCTTGGGTCTAAACTCCCAGATGATATCAACAGAGACTGAAAAGTTGCAGAGATCAGGAGAAAGTATGTTCAAGTTCTTATATTACACACCATTTGACCCTTCATTTTGGAGGCTCAGTGGTTAATGTTTTTAAAAATTAGCGGTTACTATACTGTAATTAAGAACAAGACATATACAATTCGCATGAGTGGAAAGCTTTTTAAAAATCAAAAACAAGCCAGCTAAAATATTAGGAAGGATGAAGGAGCATAAAACCCAGAAATAGTCATTGGCCTGGGGAAAGACTCTCACACAGAATGGTACATGAAAAAGGAAGGATAGAAACTGCAAATATAGTGTGATATTCACTCCGCCTTCTTCCTTTTCCCACTGTGCAGGCATCTGGATGTGGTGAAAAGAGCCAGTAGGAGTGAGTGTTAAAAATAGAGTGTCTAGGGGCTGGCCTGGTGGCGTAGCAGTTAAGTTCGCACACTCTGCTTCAGCGGCCAGGGTTCGCAGGTTCAGATCCTGGGTGCAGACCTACCCACCGCTTGTCAAGCCATGCTGTGGCAGCGTCTGATATCAAGTAGAGGAAGATGGGCACGAATGTTAGCTCAGGGCCAATCTTCCTCAGCAAAAAGAGGAGGACTGGCATCGGATGTTAGCTCAGGGCTAATCTTCCTCAGACACACACACAAAATAGAGTGTCTAAATAATGGTAGATTTTGATAAATTTTGTTATCAAACTGAATTTGATTAGCTGGATTTCTTTCATTTAACGCTACAGTCCATCTGAAATACATTTCAGTATGTGTTGGGCTCAGTAAGCAGAGAAAGAATAATAGAAGCAAATGCCCTAAAATGTTAACATTGATCATATCTAGGAATTGAGATGAGGAGTAAGTTTTGTTTTCATCTTTATATTTTCTATAGAATGTATGTATGCATTGAATTTATTAGAATTTCCTATCTTAAAACAGATAGGAAAATTGCAAAAACAAAAGTCTTCCCGATCCCCTCCAAAAATCAGACTATGATCGCTATGTTACCTCTAAGGCTACCCCACTATTCAGCTCCAGAGACAACATTTACACTGTGGTTCATGTGTATGGCAGACCTGGGAGTTGTGCAGTGCACAGCCTATGGAACTGTGCTCTGGCCATCTTCTAGCATTTTTCCCATTTTTATTCTCTCTTTTTAAATAACTATTTTGCTTCTAATTATAAAATTATCACATAAACATTAGGGATATTTTGGGAAACCATGACAAAGTACCCCCACAAAAACTGCCTGTCCCACTACCCAGAGATAACTCGAAGGATCATCCCCATTTCTCCATGCTTTCTTTCACTTGCTTTCAATCTAAAATAGTAGCTAATCTAATTTTATAATCTTGATTTTTTTCCTTTTAAGCATTATATTATCAATATTTTTCTCACGTCATTAAAATTTTGTACACACCTTTTGAAATGGCTACAAAATATTTCAAAACATTAATATAGTATATTTAATTAATCTTCAAGTTAAATTCAAAATTTTTGCTCCAAAAAAAAAATTACTGAGATTAACAATTTTACTCTCAACTCTTTGTCTTCATTTCAGAACATTTGCTGGGAATAAAAGTGGAGATGAAAGTATGACTATCGTTAAGTTTTTTAATACATGTGGTTCAAACTGCTTTTGAAAAAGCTTGTTTCAATTTGCGCTCTCACCAGAGGACATGTGGTTTTTTTCATTGTCAAGGCCTTGCTGGCAAAGTACTAACATATACTCCCAAAATGAATCTTCGTTCATTTGGTAGGAGGAAAAAAGCAGCTCATTTTATCTTACATTTTATTTTAATTTCTTTGATTATGAAATAAAAAATTGTCATGTGTTTTTTACCCATTCGTATTTTCTCTTGTACCTTGTCTATTTTTCTTTTGGGATGTTTTACTTTCTTATTTAAATCAAAAGTTTTATTGAAATCCATTTGCAGAGCTCATTACATATTGATGGTATTATACATTGATCTGTAGTATTTATGGCATACATATTTCCAGTTTGGCATATTATTTCTCTATTCAGTTGATGTATAGATTATTTTAATATTTATCAGCTCTGATCCATTATCCTTTTCCTTTGCATTTTCTTCCACGGCTTTCATTCTAAGAAAGCTCTTCCCCTTTCAGAGATCAGATTCATACCTATCTCTGTATTGTTCTATTATGGTTTCTTTTCTTTCATTTAATGCTATAGTCCATCTGAAATATACTTTGGGATATGGTAAGCTTTAAGAGTCTAAATTGTTTTCTTTTCCAAGGAGCTAGACAATTTACCAGGAATAATCCATTCGCTGCTCATTGTTTTCCTATGCTTCCTTTAAATTGATCTTTAATAACCAAAAAAAAAAAAAAAAACTGCTTTTATTTTGAAGAAGACAAGACAAGGCAGTTTGGATCTATTAATAGCTACTGCTGCAAGCTGGGCACTGTTCTAAGAGCTCTGCAGACGGCGGCTCCTTTCATCTTCCCAACGGCCCTTTGCAGTGAGTACTTTCAGTCCCCCATTCTACAGATGAGGAAACGGAAGCCGAGAGGAGCCACTAGCACGTGAATCCAGCCGGCTGGCTCCAGCGTCTGCCTGCATCTCTAACCAATACACAGACTGGCGCCGCATGAAGCAAGCTTTTCATTCCAGACTCCAGCTCAGGAGGGACACTTCACCCACACCCTGATGATTTGACCTGGGTCTGGTTTACTTTCTATAAAAGGCATCAGGCATAAAATAGGCAAATTCATAGTTGTAGAAGAAGTAAACACTCTAAGTCAAAGAGAGCCTTCTCAGCTTAGCCTGTTTGTTACAGGGAGTTTCAGGCAGCCCTGGGAAGACACCCAAATGCCAGAGCTATCGGAGTATCTCTGCCAGGTCCAGAGCACCCGGCTCCCTGCACCTTGTGCTAACTCTGTGCCACAGATTCACCGTCCAAAGGAAGTAACAAGGTAGATGCACAAGTGCTTACATACAAACATGTTCTTAGCAGTGGTGCATGTGATATTTAAAAATGGAAACAACATAAAAGTCTATGTTTTCAAGCAGAACACAGCATACACAAAAGGTAGCATCAGATGTAGCCACTAATAATATTGGGGAAAAATGTTTAATGACACAGGAAAATAGTCTCTGTAGATTACTGAGTAACATTTCAAACTACTAGGCATTTGTAGACAGCAGCAAGGTTTAGTAAATATATTTATATTAATATATAGATGTGTGTGTATAAAAAGTATATATGGTATACAAGAATGTGTATATATTTAGTTAAAAAAATATACGCATACACACAGTAAAGAAGACCATATATCAAAATACACACATTATCTATGGAATCAGAATGCCTATGTTCTATCCTAGCTTCATGACTTACAAGCTGTGAGACCTTAGGTAATTTATTTAATTTCTCTAAGTCTCAGCTTTCTTATCAATAAAATGGAAATACCACTATTACCTCATAAGGTGAGGGTGAATAAATTCGTATGTGAAAAGCACTTAGAATAGTGCCTAGTACCTCAAAAGCACTCAATAACTGTTCACTGCTATTATTATTATTTTCAAAGTTTTCTAAAATGCATATTTACGGCATTCGTAATAAGAGGAAAGTCAATCTGTTTTAATGTTATAAAGGTGATATATATTATCTCATCATAGACAATCTGAGAGGAGCACCTGTGCCCTCTCTTTGGTGGTAAGAGCTCCGCCCAGAGCACTGGGCAATGGAGAGCTCCAACCTCGCCTCTATACCCAACTTCCTGCTCAGTGTCCCACTTACAGGTCCCAGGGGGCCTCAAAATCAAAATGTCCCAAACAGAACTCATCATCCATTCCATACCCCAGGCAAAAGGGTGGTCCCCACTCCCGCTGAAATGTTTATTACCTTTGTCCCCCCAACCAGCTGGGGAGAGCCCTGCTGTCAGGGTCTGCACTTCCAGAAACCTCTCACTGAATGAATGAATGAATGAACAAACAAATGACTCTCTTCTCTATTTCCCCCCTTCAAAGCAATCCACAGCCCACTGCACAGCCATCTAAGCTGGGAGCATGCGTGGTCTTAATTACCTCTCCGTATGCAATGGTGTTATTGTATCTTCTCATTTCTGGGTAAACGTGGTCCAGGTACCACTGGAAATTCTTACACTTTAAACTTTTCCTTAATGCTCTTCTTTCAGAGACATCACCTATGTCAATTCCTGGATTCTGGAAGTAGAGAGAAGCAGAGGGCATTAGTGGGTGGAGAGGTCTGGCCAGAGAGGAGGACAGGTGGTGGTACCTTGGAGAATCCTTCAGAGAGAAACTTTAAGCCCTGAATGCTTGCTCAGAGGTCAGTTTAAAGGGACGGACTTGATCATCTATCCCCCAGCTAGACACTGTGGTCCCCTGAGCGTGGCCCACAGCCCCCAGAGAAGTTGGCCGTCCCATCCTTAGTCCTTATCATTGCCATGCTAAAGGGATTCTGGGACACACTGATATTGACAACCTACGTCCCCAGCTCTGTCTCTCCCTGATTTCCTCAGTGACTATCAGAGCCAATTATTAGAGGAATTATTTGATTAAGACAAGAAAATAAAAGCCTATAACCACCTCCTGTCTTTCTTTTCTATACATGTGTGATTTCTCCCTTTGTTGGCTCTTTTGGAAGTTCATTATATGCAGAAGTGAAAATAATTTTCCATTGCAAAGCTTGTAATGATGTTCTAATGAATAATTCACTCTGCTTTTACAGAAATGAACCTGTAATGGGCTGCTGTGTGCTGACAAGGGAAAATAAAGTAGCTGAAATATGACTCCTCAGACTCAGCCACAAGATGGCCACGAACTAGCGGAGACAGGATGCTCTCTCTCCGCAACGGCGGGCAGCCAGGCGGCGTTTTGGGGGCTGAGAAGAGTTCAAATTATTTCATCAAGATTTCTTCTTCAGCAGCCAAACAGTGATTTTAAAGGAAAATTTCTTTAAATGTCAGACTTATTAAAATTCAAAGGCAAACCTGGGCAGCAATATTTAACTCTGTGTTTTAATATACTTAGCATGATTAATGAGAATGGCCATTTTTGAAAACCATGGTAGGGTGCTGTCGGCACTGGGGACCAGACGTTGTTTGTAATGATGGAGAAAGCACTGAGATAGAGTTGGCAGCCCTGAGTTCTTATGACTCTGAATAAGTCACCAGCATTCTGGGTCACGACCCCTCATCTGCAAAACAGGAATAATAACAATATTTGGCAGGGCTGTGGGGAGAGTTGAGTGAAGATGTGAGCTCACATCCCTGCCCTGCCATGTGCTAGCCGTAGGACCTTAAGCAAGTCACTTTTAACCTCCCAGAGCTTCAGTTTACTCATCTGTGAAATGGACATCATAATAGGTCCATATCAAGCTAGTATTCATTGAGCACTTAATATTTGTTATGCTCTATTCTAAGCCTCATTTTTACCTTTACAGGAGCCCTACGAGGTAAATGTTAATAATCCCCATTTTATAGATGAGGAAACCGGGGCAGATGGTTCCCAGGTCATGAGGTTGTTATGAGGGCTGAATGAGATACTGCAAATGAGGAACTTATTGAGTGCCTGGGATGTAGGAAGGGCTCAGCAAATACTCCCTATCCTTACAGAATAACAATGTGTACAATGACTTAGAGGTTAACAGCTATAAAGTGTTACATGGCCATAAGGGGGTTTTCAATGCTTTAGAATGTATTTCAATAATTGGGGCAACAATGATATAAATTCTTGACTTTTATCCTCTTTATCCACAAACCTTGCACCTACTCAACTGCATTTCTGCTGTTCTGGGCTCCAGCCTCCTGAAACACAGGGGCTGCCATTTCTCAGTGGGAACCATCCCAGGTGACTCTCTCAGGGCATGACTCGGACACATACACTTGCTCTGGCCGAGGAGACAAACCCAACCATGGCTGACGGTGCAGGTCACCCTGCTGTGCCATGGAGGATGAACAATGCTTGCCAACATTCCCAAGCACATATCCTGTGCTAGGCACTCCTCTAAGGATGTTACATGTATTTATATTTAGTACTTTAGTACTTAGATTTAGTACTTTAGATTTAGTTCTCACAATTGCCCTAAGAAGGACCTGCTATTGTCTCCATTTTATAGCTAAGGAACCTAAGGTACAGAGGCGTCAAGTGGATTTGCTCAAGATCACATAGCTAGTAAGTAGCAGAGCTGGGATTCCAACCAACCTAGTGCACTGTGCAAAACTCCTATGGGGCTGCAGTGAAATGGGAATCTTCCTAGGCTTGATTCTGGGCAGAATATGGAAGAGAGATGAAGAGCCACAGAAACAAGGGATTCTGCACACAGTAGGGGCATATGTGCTGGAACAGCTGGAGCGCCATGGAGGTCATACAGTGAGAGCACATGATGGGATCTGGGGATCTGGAGCAGGGCATCCAGTTAATATAAGACTGGGATTGACACATTAAGACCTTTGTAAATGGATTTGGAGATTTCTGCTGTGCCAGATGCCATGTAAAGCATGGGTTCTAAAACCTGAAGGTCGGTCTGTGAACCCCCTCAAATGCATTCATAATTTTGCAAGAATAAATATCTTCCAGGGAGGAGCCATCAGTGTATTAAAGGGATTAGTGACCAGTCAAACACAAGGATCACTCTTCTAGGTGATGGGGAGGGCTGCTGGCCCTACCTCCAGCGGCAGGTTCCATGCAATGTACACATGAGACTTGTAATCGTCCATCCAGACCTCAGCAACCCGGAGAGCATTCCTCTTGGTGTAGAAGCCGATGTTGCTGTTGTATGGCTTCTTCTTCCGCTCAATGTGGGCCACCCGTGAACAGGGCAGGACCTCCATGCTGCCCCCGCAGAGCCACACCTGGAGGTGCAAGGACTTCATCAGCCTCACAGAAAAATTCCCAGCGGCCACTGCTGCCTCCCCCAGGCCCAAAAGCAATGGTTCAGGAGACGTAGCATGAGTGAAAAATACATTTTAATATAGAAAGACACAGAGATTTCAGGGTTGCTTTGTTACTGCAGCATAGCCTAACCTAACCTGACTAGGGAGAAAAGAAGGGTTGGGGGAATTTTTATAGATACAATAGTTGAGGATATTAAAATCCAGCTCTGGGTAAGAGAGGCTTATAAACCTCAGGCGCCTCTGGTGACACATGGTTTTCTTAAGTTCTCAACAGTGCACAATTGGCGTCCATGGAGGTTTTCTGTCACACCTGGATGAAGCTGTGCCCTGTAGACCTAGAATGGAAAATTCAAACTAAAAACCATACCATCTTTATTCATATCAGCACAAAGTGTACAATGGTCTCATTCTGCATTGTTAATATGCTCTATTTTGGAGTCCTAAGAACACAGATGCTCAGTCTTCTGGAAGCATCCACCCCCATGTCATCGTATGCAGGCGTCACTTGTTGTTGCTGGAATAGTCAGGTGGAAGGCTGAAATGATAGCTGCCTTAGAGGGATGCAAAAGCCCAAGGAAGTGACACTCACCATCCTCTGCGGGCATGGCAGGCATCCAGGCTCAAAAGGCCCTGCTCTGAGGGGAAAGCAGACCATCCAACTTCTCTCAGTCCCACACAGAAAAAACAAAGCATTTCTGATTGTCAAGAAGGACTAATTTGTGGAAATGAACTTCCTGGTACCAGTACGGAGATAAGGAAGAAAACGCAGAGAGGTTTCAGGGACCTGTGTGACTGGCCTGCTCTGAGGGTCCTGCATACTCTCCATAAATGAGAGTGTGCAGGTGAGCTGACTCAGGTGGCACAGACAATGCAGGCTCATCCCAACCTGGGTCACTTCAAGCCATTCTACTTTAGTCTCCTAGAAACCCTACCTCGAGGATACGGGGACACTCTGGAGGGTTTGCACACCTCTTCTGGGCCTTTACTGACTGACTTTGGTGGCAAAATGCAGGTATGTGTATGATCTTCTGTTTCTATTTCCCAACTCTGGCTACACCACAAGGAAATGATACAGATGGGAAGTTCTCCCCATAACCAAGAATCCTCACCTTGTTTCTTCAAGGAGGAGAATGTGAGCTAAGAGACTGGTAGAGAGTGGGTGGTCCAGACTAGTTTGATCTGGGATCTGACAACTAGGTGCCGCCATGGGTTAGGGCAGACTCAGCTGTTGGCAGTGGAAGCAGCCAAGTCAGGAAGGCAAAGTATGGAAAGAGGCCTGTGGGGAATAGGAGCAAGAGACCTTTAGGGTAAAATGAGGTGGCTGAATCTCCAGGGTGGGCAGTGCACAAAGACACAGAGTTCCACAGGTAGGTGGCATTGGACAGTTTCAAGATTCAGGGAATGAATGGAAAGACATCCCATGTTTATGGACTGGAAGACTCAGTATTGTTAAGACAGTGATACTACCCAAATTGATTTAAAGATTCAACTCAATCCCTATCAAAACCCCAGATGGCTTCTTTGCAGAAATTAACAAACTGATCCTAAGATTCCTATGGAAATACAAGGGACCCAAAATAACCTTAAAGAAGAACAAAGCTGGAAGACTTCCACTTCTGATTTCAAAACTTACCACAAAGCTACCATAACCAAGACAGTGCGGTGTTGGCATAAGGATAGACATATAGGTCAATAGAATAGAATTGAGGGCCAGAAATAAACTCTCACAATAATGGTTAATTGTCATTCAACAAGGGTGCCAACACGATTCAATGGAGGAAAGAATAGTCCTTTCAACAAATAGTGCTGGGACAACATGGAAAAGAATAAATTTGGACCACTACCTCACAACATATACAAAAATTAACTTGAAATGGATCAAAGACCTAAATGTAAGAGCTAAAACTATAGAACTCTTCGAAGAAAACGTAGCGGTAAATTTTCATGACCCAGGATTAGGCAAGTGTTCATCAACTGATGAATGGATAAACAAAATGTGATATATCCATCCAATGGAATATTATTTAGCAAGAAAAATAAATAAAATACTGATACATGCTACAACATGCATGAATCTTAAAAATATCATGCTAAGTGAAAGAGGCCAATCACAAGGGACTGTATATTATATGATTCAAGGGATGGATTCCAGTTTAGAGGGCTCAGGAGGACTGGTGAAAACAAAGCAGAGCTCTGTAAGGACCAGTTACTGAGCAGTGACTGCAGATGCAGGTGTATGAGGAGCCTCAGGAAAAACCTGAAACCCAGTCACGAGAACAGAGGTGCCAGGTGGGAACAGAATCCGCAGCCAGGCTGCCTTGGTGCCAAGCCTCCGTAACCAGTCCAGACCAAGGTCAGGATTGTTTGAAAGCCCGGGGTACAACTAGGCTGATGAGAGGGATCAAGTGGCCTTAGCTGTTAGGAGTGGGTGAGAGGTCAGAAGAGCCAGTCTGGACCCTGTGTCAGATCCCAAGCATCTTCAACAAGAGCAGGGAGATGGTACACCACTCTGGGAGGTAGGCAGCGCAGCATATCCATCCTGTGTGGCAAGGACACGGGCTTCCTGTTCTGGGCTCTGCTGTGTGGATATCAGTTGGCACACTCGGGGGGCACCAACTCAGAGCCACTCAGCTCTTCCTGCATAGTCTGGGGAGGGGCAAAGGGCTCTCGGACAGTTTGGCATCTTGCAGGTATAACCCTCTGCCAGGCTCAGCAAACCTAGAGGGAATTAGCAGGGTCAGCCCTGGCCCCAATGCCTGTAACATCATCACAGACCCCCTCTGCCTGGAGCATATTCTTATTAGCATCCTGTGCCTGCCTGGCCTCGGTCTACACCTCAGCCTGTCACCCCAGTGACTCAGACTGGGTTTAGGGTCATAAGTGTGAGCAACCAGCAGCAGCACATTTTGTGTGAGACAGAACATTACATCACTGAAACACTCAAGCTGCAAACCACTCTGGAAATATCAGGCAGAAGAGGCAATTCAAAACGAAAAAAAAAAAAAAAAAGAAGAAGAAGAAGAAAGAAAAAGAAAAAGACACACAAATATCCAGTGGGTGTGGGAGGCAAACTGAGCTCAGTCCCTTGGGTCCTGAGGGGCAGCCTCAGCCCTGGAGCAGGTCCCGGGAGTTCCTCTCTGCCCAATCCTTCCCATCCACTTCCATAGACCCTACCCCTCAGAGAGGGGAGTGTCCCAACTCCACCTGCTCCAGACCCAAGGACCAGCTGAATATTGCAACCAAGAACCAAACCAACTACCTCATGAAATCCTCACAGATGAGAAAACTGAGGGTCTGAGAGGTTTAGTAAGCTATTTATAATCACAGTCAGTAAGTGGGGGAGCCAGAACCACAACTGTAACCATATGCCATACCAAGAGGCCAGCCCTGACTTGGTGGGCAGTGCAGCTCGGGACCCTTCCCCCCCAGGGGGTGTTGACTTGCAGCCATGGGCTCCCCAGCTCTTCCTGAGCCACAGCTTGCACCTCACTCAGGGTTCCTGGCTGGTGCCTCTGACCTGCTCTGTAGCTGCGGTGAGTGAGGGGAACAGTGGAGGGTGTTCTGGGGCTAAAGCAGCATGTGTGCACATGGCCCGAGGAAGCTCAGTGGATCTGAGGTGGCACCAACAACACCCTCAAGGTTGGGGTCAAAGCCTCCTGCTGCACAGAGCGACTGATCTGGTGGCGTGGCACTGCAAGCGGACGGAAGGAGCCAGTGAGTTGAGCAATTCTCAAGGTCTGGGAGGCTCTGCTCCGAGTTGGCCAGGGTGGTCACAGCAGAGCTCATGGGCTGGCCCTAAGTGGTGATGAGTTGATGAGAAGTCTGTCCATGGTCGAATGACTGAGCCTAGACAGCAGAAGTGGAGAAATTCAAGAGAGTGGACTGAATGCCTTAGAAACAAACCAACAGGTTAACTAAGGCAGCTACTGAGGGGTATTTCAGAAAGGACTGGTATTCACCTAGCCTAGCCTCTGACCCTACCCAAGAGGCATGAAAGCAACAGGGAAGCTCCCTAAACAGGGAGTGATCCAGTTTATCTTTCTGCCAGACATGAGGACTAGCTCCACGTGTCCCAAGTACAGCTGATCCCAAGGAAGGGTCCAGAGGAACTGTTCTCAACATGGGTCTGCCTCCCCGGGGGCTTGGCTCTTGGTGACCCCCTGCTAGGGGAGTGAGGAGGTGGCCATGTATAAATGGTGGTGGGCCATTAGGAGGTGGGGTGACTCCACAAACAGGTATTCATTAATTTATTTATTTATCCAGAAAACATCCATTCAGGGCCTACTTTCCAGCATGAGAATGAAATGGGGCGTGTCAACAGATAAGGCCTTGCTCTCACAAAGCTGATGATCTTTCCAGGGAGACGGATTAACTAAATAATCACAGGCAGACGTGCACTATCAGAAATGGAGCTAACTTCCATGAAGGAAAGCAATGCAGTGCTAGAAAAACTAGCATTCAACACAGAGATGTGGCCAATGGGCTCAGAGAAAGCATCCTTGAGGTGGGACACTTAAGGTGAAATCTGAAGGCTAGACGGAGCTGACTTAGGTATAGAAGTGGAGAAAGTACACAAGAGCCCAGGCACAGAGGCAGCCAGCACAGCTGCAATGACCTTGTGTAGGAGGGAGCATGGTGCGGTGAACTGTGTTCAAAGATGGCAGCCATGATTCTTCCTATGCTCCTTTGCAATGTGACTTTTTAGCTCTTCTCATCAAAAGGTTGGATCTATTTTCCCTCCTCTTGGATCTGGGCTGGTCCCATGACTTGCACTGATTAAGAGAATGCAGTAGAAGTGATGTTTTGCCCTGTCCAAGGCCAGGCCCTAGGAGGCTTTGCAGCTTCCACTTCCTCCCTCTTGTAATCCTGAGTCCACCACACTGTGAAGAATCTGAGGACGAAAGACCATGGAGTGAGGGTGGTCCAGCCACTCTAATTGGCCCTGCTGAGGCCCCAGACACATGAGCGAGGCCAGGCAGGAGAAGCTACCTCCCAGCCAACCCACCGACTGACTACCAAGCATGAGTGAGCCCAACCAACGCCACAGAGAGAAGAAGAACCACCCAGCTGAGCCCAGCCCCAAACACCACACTCCAGAATCCTGAGCACATCAATTGTCATTTTAAGCCACTAAATTTGAGCTTACACAAACTTAACTGATACACATGGAATATTTAAGGTGAAAGAACAGCCATGAAGCTGGAACTCAGAAAGGGGACTCAGAGGGAAGGGGTGGAATGGAGGAGAGTAGTATGAAACGAAGCTGTAGGGGCAGGCAGGGTTCGCACCAGCAGGGACCATAGGCCATGTCAATGAAATTGGTCTTTGTCCTAAAGGAGAAGCCACTGGAAGATTTGAGTTTGAAAAGATAACTCTGGCTGAAGTGTGGGGAACAGACTGGCAGCAAGGAAAGGGGGGATGGGGAAAATGGGAAGGTCTTAGTGTAATCAGGGGAGAAACGCTAGTAGCTTTGGCCAGGGCAGCAGAATAGAAACAGAGATGTGGACAGATCTGAGAGTTTTTAATGGGCAAAGTCATCAGTAAAGGATTGGATATGGCAGGGAGGGAGAAGAAGGGTCAAGAACGACTCCTAGGCTTCTTGCTTGTGCAGCAGGATATACAGTGGTAGCATCATTCACTGGGCAGAAAGCCCACTCCAACCTACCCAGGCCTCTGGAGGCACAAGACTCCAGGTGCTGAGAAGTCTTAGGTAGGACACATCCCTTCTGCTTCAGGACAGGTGATGCCCTGGAAGAAGAGGGCGCTATGGGAGGAGGATGTCAATGTGGTGGAATGGTTTCTCCACCATCACTCTAGAGAGAGAGAGTCTTCAAGGACACGTTGCGTTAATTCCATCTTTTAATGTATGTTTCATTCATTCAACTCGTATCATTGAATAAATATTTCACGAACTCTTTAGAGTCTTAAAAATTGTGTAAAGTATGTCATCAAACTAGGCAAAAGTTGGTATTTCCAGAATTACTGGATCACAGAATGTCCTCATATTTTCCCAGCAGAAGTCTCAAATCTTTCCTTCAAGGACAGCATGAGAAGCTGGCCTAGATCACTGCTTCTCAAACCTGGCAGTGCCTCTGAATCACCAAGGGAGTGCTTCAAAATTACAAATGATGGGATCCCACCCCAGACCTGTGAATCACCTTCTCCAGGGATGAAGCTGAGGTACCACTGAATGTTTACAAAGTTCTCTCATGTGATTGTGATGTGTAGCCAGGTTTGGGAACCAGTGGCCTTGAAGGCATTTAATATCTTTTCTGAGGCTGTGGTTTTATGACTGAGGCCAAAAGAAGCTGGATGTGCCTGGCCAAAGCCAAGATAGCAAGGTAGTAGTTCTAGAGGTACTGGGAAGAGGTAGGGGCATTTAATGTGCCAGGTACTGCCCAGACCACACTCTCCCCAGAGCCTCTGTCACCCAGGAGCCTGGTTGGCAAGGGAGGAAAGTGAGGGAATCTGATGCCCCTGCCTCGGTGGCGGTGAGGAGCCATGGAGGGGGCCAGGAAACCTGGAAGAGGCCAGGAACCAAAGCCACCGTGACTGGTTTATTTATATCATCTGTTCTCGTAGGCTGTGGCCTCCAAACATTTTTGATATACATTCTCATCTGGAAAAAAAATTAAAGCATACCCTCCAACATGTTTACTTTATCCATTTTAAATTATATGCACATGCTACTGTACTAATATATTTACACATGATATATTTACATATATATACATATAAATTTAATATGTTACTAAAATGGAAGCACTACCAGGTTCCTCTCACACCTCATTGCATCATCTTGTGTGGCCCACTTTGGAAACCACCGCAAGAAGTCAAATATTCAAGGTCTAGTCTTTCCCACCATTTTTGGAGGCCGGCTGTTTCTCAAAAGCAGCAGGAAGTATTGTTCAGGAATCAGTAAGTTTGGGGCCAAAATAATCTGGTGAGAATTTTCGACTGGGTCATTAGACGGTGAACAGTGAGCACTGTGATTATGTGAAAGCCACTTTTCCCAAGATGCTCCAGGCACCATCGAGGGGCAGCTCTCTCTGGAAACAGTCCAGGATGCTGTTACAGGAGGAGGCCTAGAGCCTTCTCCTCCCATGCCCCAGTCATTCAGATTGAGCAGGAAGCTACAGGAGCCCAAAAGAAACCCAGGTGTCATCCTCAGCTCTCCACTCCCCAGCACTGGCCAATCCTTCACCAAGTCCTGCAGATGGTGCCTCTTAACTCTGGCTCAATTCCACTCACTTCCCCTCACACCCACCACAACCACCAGACCACCTCCTCCTCCACCATCACTCTGAGCTGCCACCACCTGGACCATAGCAACCACCTGCCGTGGCTCCATCCCTCTGACCTCCACTCAGCAGCCAGAGTGGTGTGATCTGATCGTGTCACGCCTCTGAACATTTCACTGGCTCCACTGCTCTGAGAATAAAGTCAAAAATCCTAATGTGGACTTCCGGGACTTGCATCACCTTGCCCCACCAGCATCATCTCTGCAGTTCCCCCTAATGATCCTTCTTTCTATGCTTCCATGTCCCACGCTCCTTCCAGCCTCAGAGTCCTTGCTATCCCCTGACTGGGACGCTCCTCCCCTTTCCACCTAGTTACCTCCTCCTCCCACTCCAGCCTTTCACTCAGTCATGGCTTCCTTAGGGAAGCCCCCTATCAAGTCAGAGCCCCTTATTACACACTTGTGTAGCACTTATCACAGCTGTGATTTTGTGAGCATGCCGGCCCCAAGGGTTTGTGAGAGTCTTACTTTCTCCCTTCTTTACTAGGCTGTTAGCTCAATCAGGGCAGGACCCATGTCATCCTGTGTCCCCACTGCCCAGCACTGTAAGCACCTGAGAAATTCTTGCTCAATGAATGAATGAACATGTGAATGCATTAATGAATGGAGGGGGGCTGGAGGGCGTATGTATAGAATGTATCTAGAGAGGGGGCATAGGACAGAGGGAAGGACGAACAAAATAAAGAAAAAAAATGGAAGCAGTCTAGAATATACAAGATGACAAGCAGAGAAAGCAAGACTAGGTCAATCAAGGGCCTTTATTACAGGACTCAAGAACAGGAAGATCTGAGTCTCTCCAACTTCTCCTCCCACAAAACCAGAACCACTCTCGTGCTTCTGGGATTGCTGTTTCTCGGCACCCTGACTGGTGATTTGAATCCCCCCTGCAGTGTGTCACCGGGCCCAGCCCATCCCAGACCCAGAGGGAAGGTGTCCTCTAGCAGGAGCTGAGGGACAGCCAAGGAGCTGAGGGAATCAACCTTTTTACTCTCTAGTGAGGGAAGGCCACATGCTCCATTTCTCCCAGAACTTGGGCATATCCATTCTTCCCCCTGAACCCCAGTTTTCTCATCTATACATGAGGGTGGAAGCTATCTCTGAGGCTCCTTTCAGCTCTGGCATTTGGAGTCTGTGATTCTCTGTACCACAGCCCACAGTCCCAGGCTGTAGGCCCAGGGGGCTTTGCTAACGGAGGACACCATCTTGCTTAGGCTGCCCACACTGGTGTTGACTTGCTTGAGGAATCGTCTTGAGACCACTGGGAATCCCCCAACTAATGAATTCAGGCATGCTGTCTAGACCACTGGTTTACCTCTGCATCAAATCTACAGGGTGCCTTGGGTTTCCCATGTGCATCCTCTATCATAGGCAGCTTCTAGGGGTGCACTGAAGCTGTATTTTCACCTGATGAGCAATTCGACACCCCCTGTGCTACTTAACGAACAAATTTCTTGAAAGACATTTTCTTGTCTCCACATAGGGCATAAGATAGACACTAGCAGATCTCAGATCTGAACCACTGCTGAGTGTATCAATCCTTCTTCTAATTTGTCCCAAACTTCTTTCTGGCTAGCAACCATCACTCTCTTAGATCACATTCTTTTATTCTATTATCAGTTGTATAGTAGGCTTTCTCTTGGAGGCCATTTTTCATACTGCACAAAACGAGTACTATCGGCTGCTTTGGGCTGAGATGCGGGCCTTCCTCACTCGCTGTGGGCCGCCCAGCACACCGGTCTTTCCTGCTGTGAGGTACACGCGGGCCAGGATGACCTATGACAGTGAGTCTTCAGTGTTACTCACACAGAGGTAAAACTGTGCATGTTAATCTATCAAACGTCAGCTTCTTTTGTTGGGGGATGTGGACTTTTCCTGATTTATGAAAGTTAATCAATTAAGAAAAATTAGTTAAGAGAAATTAATTAATTTTGTCCTGAGTCCTCACCCAGCCCAGACCAAAGCCAGCATCTTGTTCAGGCCCTACCCAGGATCCCCAGTGAGCCGGTGGGTCTGCCTACAGCCCTTGGGGCAGGATATGAGTAGGAGTGTGCAGGGCAAAGGCCAGCTGTCTGGGGCATTACTGGGCTTGTTTGCAGATGCACTGCAGAGAGCAGAAGGGGAGTCAAAGTGACTACTGGATAATTACCAGTATAAGCATAAGACCAGGATACGACTCAAGTCTGAAAGATACTAGGAGAGGCTGCAGAAAGTTTGGCGGCAAATAGTCAAGCAGAATATGGAGGAGACGCAAATGTGGAATGAGTTAACCCATAGGACCACATGCTGGGAGGGAGTCTTAGTAGGCTGAGGCTTTCGCTCTTTGTTTTTTTCTAAATATATAACAGTTTTATTGAGATATAATCCACATCCCATAAAATTCAACGGTTTTAGTATATTCACGGAGTTGTGCAACCATCATCACAATTAAGTATAGAACATTTTCATCACCCCAACTAGAAACCCCATACCCATTAGCAGTCAGCCCCCTAGTCTCCCTCTAACCAGCTCCAGGCAACCACTAACACACTTTCTGCCTCTATGGATTTACCAATTCTGGACGTTTCATATAAGTGGAATTATACAATATGTGGCCCTTTGTGGCTGACTTCTTTCTTAGCGTAATGTTTTCAAGTTTTATCCATGTTGTAACATGTATCAGTACTTCATGCCTTTTTATGGCTGAATACCATTCCATTGTATGGATGTACTATATTTGGTTTAAGCATTCATCCATTGACGGACGTTTGGGTTGTTTCCATTTTGGCCATTATGAATAATGCTGCTATGAACGTGCACGTACAGGTTTTTATACGGATATATATATATATGTTTTCATGTCTTTTGGGTATATACCCTAAGAATGAAATTGCTAGGTCATATGGTAACTCTCTTTAACCTTTTGAGGAACTGCTAGACTTTTCCAAAGTGGCTGCACCATTTTACATTCCCACCAGCAGTGTAATGAGGGTTCTGATGTCTCCACATCCTCACTAACCCCTCGTTATTGTCCATATAACCCTCGTTATAGCCATCTTGGCGAGTGCAAAGTAGCATGTCGCTGTGGTTTTGATTTGCATTTCCCTTTCAGCTAATGATGTTGAGCATCATTTCACGTGCTTACTGGCCATTTGTCTATCTTCTTTAGAGAAACGTCTATTCAGATCCTTTGTCCAATTTTTAATTGGGTTCTTTGTCTTTTTATTATTAGCTGAGGCCTTATGGAGTAAATGAAGTTGGCTTCCAGTGTCATTTCTCTTTCTCTCCTCACTCTTCATCCTCTCTTCTTGGGGTCCAGCGTTCGAGGCCTCTCAAATCATGCCTTATGGGCAGTACCTTTTCTGGGCTCTGTGTAGAGCTGGCACAGAAATGGCCATGAGGTGCAGAGGAAAGAACCGTGCAGCAGAGGCTGTTATTCTTGTTCTGCCACCTCCAAGGTCCAGCTATGTGATGTCAAGCAAATCCCTTTCCCCCTCTCCTCCCAGGCCTTAATTCTTCTTCACCTGTAAGATGGACTCATACTGCCCACCTGCCTACACCACAGAACTGTTATGAGGGCCACTTGAGGTCGTGGATGTAAAAATGTTGGGGCATCACAGAGTCATCCAGCCCTTCAAAGGTCGACCAGCGATGCGGTTCCCAGGCTTGGACCCGGGTTCCAGACTGCCTGCTTCCAACCTTGGCTACACAGTTTATCAGCTGGCCTTGGGCAACTCAACCTCTCTGTGTCCCAACGTTATCGCCTGTGCAGTGAAGAACAATAACAGGCTTTACCTCTCAAGGTTGTTGGGATGTTTAAATGAGGTTAGATGTATCATCATTCTCATTACCCTAAGGATCTGGTGCTAGATTTCCTACCCCACGTCTCCCTATGCTCCCGGCACCATCTGAGGAGAAGATGGACTGGATTAAGTTTCTAGAAGGTTTCTCCCTGATCAAGCACTGAATACATTGGCAGGACTAGCATGCTAATGAACCACACTGGCTTGTCCAGCCTCAATGTCTCCCCTCAAATGTCCACGCCTGTGTCTGAAGTACGTGTGTGGACTCTGCCCTGGAGACCTGGACAACACTCTCCCTCAGATATGCTCCTCTTGGCTCCCCTGTCCTCCCTCTCCCTGCTCAGGCCCCAGGCATGGCCACTGTGAGGGATCAGAATATGCTACCCCAAAATATGACTGAAGGAGACCATAACATGTCACCTGAAAATATGCCTTTTTGGCATAAGGATTATTTTGAGAAAGAGTAGACACAAGAAAAGCTCTGAAAACAGAGTAGAAGTTCCCCATTTGTAAGGGAAATTTACATTTATAAAGGAAATCTCTATTTGTAAGGGTGTCTCCCCCTCTGTATCTGGAAGAGAAGGATGAATCTAAATCACAAGAGACTCTTATCCAAGGAGAAGGCACTGACTTAAATCTGATAAGAAACATCACCCTTGTTTACTGTGCTTCTTCTGGTCCCCTTCCCACAATTGTTTCCTCCACACCCTTCTTCCTTTGTTTTAGCTGAAGACGGTATTTAAGCCCAAAAGCTAAGCCACTCCTTTGAGTTTACTCATTCCCTGAGTTTCTCTCAGGTACCTATGCAATGGCTGTTTGCTTTTCTCTCGTTAGTCTGTCTTTTGTTACAGGGGCCTCAGCTGAGAATCCAGAAGGGTAGAGGAAAAGATTATTCCTCCCCTACACCACCCCTCACCCACAGGGTCTGTTACTGCTCAAACGGCAACCACGAGGGCCCCATGCTGTCCATCCCGGTCTCTCAGCCAAGCCTACAAGGGCAGCCCTGCAGCCCCCAGGCCACCCAGTAACCACGCATCCTCCGTCCACCTCTGATGTTTTACAGGTTGTTGCTGCTCTGTCTGGCTTTTCTCCATATGAGAATGAGGAATACCAGGACTCCAATGGAAGAATTCCAAGGGAGTTGACAGGTCAGCTGGCCAGGAAGGGGTGCAGGAAACAAAACTTCTCTGTGAAGGCCTCCAATCTATTCTCAGCAAGCTTTCTTCCCAACCATATGCACTTATACCCTAAGTAACAGGGGATTTCACTGACATCTCTCAGGAAAGAAGAAAACGTAATTTTCTCTGTTTTGTCATGTAGATTTGGAATATAAGAGAAAAAAAGCTAGCCCATTAAAAAAGAGGTGGGAGGAGCCCAGAATTCTGTAAACACTGATGGGTTCCGGTGGTCTGTGACCAGCACCTCCTGACATTCTAGATTACAATATGTTCTGGGGCCACGCAGGCTCCTGCAGCTCCTAGGGGCATCTCCCAAGGGGATGGGCTTACCTGACCTTCACGTTCAGGATCCTCACTCTCCTGGGCTCCTTTCAAGGCCTGACCTATGTATCCGACCTCATGGAACCCAGAAGCCCTGTGCTGGGGGGCTTCCCTCGTCTCTCCCCTTAGGGAGTGAAGCCCTGCCACTCTGGGGCTGGTCTCTCCAATGTCTGTCTTCTTGCCAGGGACAGGAAGGAAGCCATTTAAATCCATTTACACTGTTAAAACCAACACAGGAGGAACTTTCAACACAAATTATGTAAATAACCCCCTATTTGGTAATTCAAGTGCAGGCAAATGTTAGCCTTATTTCTGCTAGTAAAATCTGCTCAAAACAACACAGATTTCTGGCTAAGAGAACATTTAATTTGTTACTCCCATCCTGCCAAACTTTCTTGAGACTACCTGCTAACCCACTGCCCAGAGGCGCAGACTCATCCTCCCAGAGGGCTCTCAGAGGTACCCCAGCTCCTCAGGGCTCCCCTCTGCCACCCTGAGATGGTGAGCTGGCTTTTCTCTGTTTAAAGGCATATTCTATCCCACGAAATTGGGTGGGTGCATAATGGCTTTCCTCCTAAAGTCCTTTTACAAAAATTCAATTTCCATCTTCTGCTTTATTTATTGCTGTTTCTCAGAAATAGGATATACAAATATGAACCTCAAGACATATCTGAATTTAAGTACCACAGGGGCGAGAACCCCTAAATACCTGGATTCTGTCACCAGTCGATGGAAGTCATTTCTCTTAATACAAGAAGAGGAATTAAGATGAAGCTTGGTCAATGACGTGATTCAGAGGAGGAAAGAAATGAATATTGAAAGCAGTTTGATTTATCGAGCATGGAAGAGGTGTTGGGAGGGCTTTTTCTTTTCTTTTAATTTTTGTTGCTGTTGCTTATGCACTTAGAATTCTACTGGGGGAAAAAACAAATGATATCAGGTCTATGCTCACCAGTTTAAAATTTACCCCAGCCTTACCACCCAGCTTGATAGCGTGTCATTGTCAGAGAAGGCCCGGGCTTCCATGTTAGAAAAACAGCCCAAAGCAGCCTCAGTCAGGCTTTGCTCTGTCCTCCTGGACTCCTTTGCCTTCCTCTCTTTCCTTGCACTCTCTCCTTCCCTACCACTTGGGACTTCCCCACATCTGCCTTCTCTCACTGCCGTTTCTGTCCCTCCGTCTCTGCCCTGTTCACAGACGCCTTCCTTTGGCTAGTCCCTCCTTTGAGAGAGCAGCTCCGCTAAGCAGGTATTAAGCATTTCATCCCTCTTTGCATTCCCAGCACCCAGCCTGATGCCTTTAACTTGTAATAATTTACCTCCTTTCATCACAAATTCAACGCCATATACATGTTTACTAAGACCAGAGCTCAGAGCTAAATGCTGCCAGGGAAACAAAGATAATTTAGACATGCATCCTACTCATAGTCTTTGCTCTTTCCTCAGAGCTTAAAATTAGAATTCCAGGAAAGTACTGAAGATTGCTTTAGAACCTTGGTGTGGAAGCACCAGAAGGGAGGTGGGTGATAACACTGCATTCATTTTCCTATCTTTGCACCCATGTTCTAACACTATTCAGTCTACATTTTGCCTAGGATTAAAGAGGAGCTGGTAGGGTGCAATTATAGATAACCCATGCTTAACCACAGGAGAAAAGTGAATATATTTAATTCTGTGCTTTAACCCCAAAGGGCCAGAGCTTCGAGATCATGTACAGTGATCTGGAAGGAGACTGGAATGTCCACATGCTTCAAAAGGTGTCCCATCACCATGGTTCAAAGGCCCTCAAAGGTTGTGATCACTCTCTCTCCTGCCCGAGCTCCCTAACTGAAATCAATGTGGTCAGGCTAAATAAAAGGCTTTGCCAATTACCACTCCCAGAAATCTGTAGAAGGGGACAGAGGGTACGGTGCTGCCTGCAGTTTGGGACCAGGACTAGGGAGAGGCCAGGACTGATCAGCCCGCCATTGCTCCACCAGATGAAATGGCCCATCTGCCCATTGGCCATCATCTAATAAGGAACTGCCTCAGACATGCTTTGGAGAGAACTTTGGCTGGCTACTTGTCTCACCTTTCTTCCCCAGGAGAGGCCAGAGGGAGGCCCACTCTCCCTCCTCATCGGCGCTAGAGACGTGAGAACCCCTCACGCAAGGTCACAAAGCTTGGATCCAGAGGGTGAACACCAAAGTCTGGATCAGTGGAGATGTCCTGATTGGGACAGAGCTTGAGAAGCACCACACAACAAGCCATCGAGTCAGGGCTCCCAAGACCAGGGTCTGAGGCCAAGACAGAGCCAATGGCAGTGGGAGAGCTGGGAAGTCGAGAAAGAGGTGCAGTGATGAAAGTTTGGCAGAGGGAGGGCGGGGACCACTCCTGCAGATGGGAGGGAGTAGACATGGAGGACTCTGAAAGGCACCACCCAGGACTGAGCACCAATGTTCTACTGGGCCCACTGGCTCTAAGCTTCCCACAAGCTATTTTTGCGGCAACTGTAGACCATGACATCACGAAAGGTCAGTGCTAGATTTGAAGCACTGGGCCCAAATCCGCCTCTGCCACATGGCAGCCTTGCTACTCATCTCTGAGCTTTGGTTTCTTCAACCATCAGGCGCAGCTGATAACAGCACCTGATCCGAGGGTTGCTGCGAGGAAGAAACGGAGTAATGTATATAAAACTTGGTAGCATGACAGTGGCTCACAGTAAATGCTGGAAAAAGAAAGGTAGCTATTATTTGCTGACCATGAGAGCGGCTGTGAAGTGAGCTGTGTCCCAAGTGGTGACAGCACCACGACCTCCATGTGGTGCCCTCAAGTGGGGCAGGTGGGAGGTGATGACCTGATGACTACGGGGAGAGAGAGGGATGCTGATGCTGGTGCAGGGGCTGCAGGTCTCACCATCGGGGTCTCGTGAGTCCCTCTGTAGATGTTCAGTTTCCCCCATGGCACTGACCTGTGATTGGATGTAGGATCTTTGGGGAGCCAGGTCCCACCCTGCCTGGCTGGGAAGGCCCTCGGCAATCTTGTTCTCCCCCAGGTGCCAGGCTGGAGGATTTCCTAGGTTGGGCCTGCTGTAAAGTGGTGTCGGGGCATTCCTGGAGGCTCAGAGAACAAGGACAACCACCTAGGAGAAACTCAGGTGGGCACGGAGCACCACTCGGAAGTCCATGGTGACATGAGGGTGGTTCTCCTGAGACTGTGACCACAGTCTCCTGGGAGATGCAGACAGGGCAGTGTGGGTTTCACAGAAAGAGGAGCTGTGGGTTTCCGGGGCCTGGCAGGAAGCCAGCGTGTTCCTGTTCAGCTGCCCTAATCTGGAGTCTAAATGGGCAGTCAGCCTGCTGGGGCGGGGGTGGGAGGGCATCAACAGGGGACGGGAGTTGTCACTCATGCTCTTCCTCTCCAGTTCCGGGAGGAGCAAGATGAATTGCATAGTGTATTAGGCCTCCACCCTGTCCCCCCATCCCTGTCCCCCTCTATAAATTGAAGATATGTCCCTGTAGGGACAGCATCATGAAACACACTGGCCTTTGTGGCAGAGGATCAGGAAGAAGCATTGTCCAGGTGTAGGAGGGTTTCAACCCCTCCCTCTGCTTCTCTTGCAGCCGAGATGAGGGGTGTGACCGACTTCGTTCCCCTGTGAACTGGTACGCACAGGGAGCCACATCGATAGACAAGCACACACTCAAGTTCTCAGACTCAGCAAAGAAAAAGAGTGAGAAAAATAACCATCAGTTAAATTTAAACAGGAGGGAAGTCCACTCGGAAGATATAAAGACACTGAGTCCCTTGCAGGCCGCCAATTAGTGAGAGAAGGGTTGTGGCTGAGGCTGCTGACGTGCTGGGAGCCGTGCTGGTCCTGCCTTCCTGAGCTGGGTCACCTTCTGCTCCCTTCAAGGCTGGAGGTTCCTTCGAATCCTTCTAATGAGTCCATACCAGCCTTTTCTTTTTACATAAACTGGTAAGAACATCAACTAATTTTTAAAATGTTGGACTAGTAATTGGCTTAGAAGCCATGAACGTCGGGGAAATGTAAGGTTTCTAAAACTGACGAGGAACTGTAAGTCAAGAAAGAGACAGAGATGCTGTTCTGTATTGTAGGAGGGAGCATCAGGGCCCCGGGGCTTGGAGACAAAACAGCTGAGCCAGTTGTTACTGATGGTCTACAGGGACCAGGTTGGGTGGCCATAGGGGCTATAAAGCTGCCACCATAGGAGAGTCTGAAGAAGAGAAATTCGGGGGCTTCACGCCGTTCAGTGCTCTTGGGGATGTTAGATGATTTAAAGCAGGGGAAAGACAGGCACAGATCTGGTTCACTTGGGTCTAGGCACAAAATGAAGCTCAGAACCACGAGATGACCCTCCTAAGTGCATCTGGGCCTGTAGCTGATGGCTTGCAGCTTGATGAGTTATATCAGGAGACTTCACAATCTCTTCAATTTTTGTATGTGAACGTTAGGGCTTTGATCCAGAAAGGATCCTAACAACTGGAGGGGACACTCATATGTTGAGAAAATGATGAATTTCAGTCCCTTTTATTGAATTCCCGCTTCTGTGATGGTCCCCAGAAGGACCAGAGAATCGTGCGATGCTCTACTTGGGCCCATAACCATCGTTGACAAACTTAACCCAAACATGACACCGCCCACAGGAAAGATCCAACCCCTACTAGAGTCAGTGCCAGTGCTTGTGGACTCTCTGAGGCAAAGGCTGCAACGTGGGCACCACAGCCTCCGGGGCACCCACACGTCCAGCCTCCCTCACAGCTAGATGTGCTGTAAGACATGGTTCTCCCCAGGGCACGTGAGCCTGGGGAGGTGTGTCACCCAAGCCCTGATGCAGTTGAGAAGCCAATGTGCCTTCTCTACAGTCTCTTTCCCACTGTACGAGGACCTTGGAAGCCACCTGTTGAAGGTGGAAGAGGGCCAAGGTCCCCGAATGACCACAAAGAAGGCTACCGGCCAACCACGAACACGGGTTTTTACTACAATCTCAGTTCCGCCACTGAGATTTGGAGGTTTGCTTGTCCTAAGAGCCAGAGTCACTTGCCCCAGACATTCTCCATCCCCTATTTTCACTTGTAAGCATATAGAATTTTAAAATGTGTACAGGCATCCCATGCTTTGAATGGATTAGATGTCCTGAAGCAAGTGGCCTTCCCGAGGTTCCTTCCAATCTGGTAATTTTATTGCTATGTCTCTTCCAGAAAACAATCCATTCCTCAGCTTTCATGGAGGCTGGATATTGTACCTGGATATTGAAAATGTCACTGATCTGACCAATCTCATTCTATTCTCTGCCTTGCTTGGGGCCAGTCTCATATTTTAGAAATTGCTGGAATGGTAGCCAGCAGCAGAGCTGATAAAGGGAAATGATCTTTTAAATTTTTAAACAGTCCTTTCTGGCACTGCTTTGTTCTTTCTCTCCTGACACTGTGTCCAGCATATCGTCTAGGCCTGGGGTCTATTTGAACAATTCTAAAATGCCATCTCCTACCTGCTGACTTCTGCTGTGGCAAGCAGCTAGTAGCCTGGCTCCCACAGAGCCCGTTAGGCGGAACACGTGTGTGCACTGCCCAGTCACAGAAAGCTTGGTCAAAAAGAGAGCCAACTTGACCAAAGTATGTCTATCCGCTCTCTGGCTCAGAGAAAACATAGGAATGACATTGTATTATCTCGGATGAATCCCTTTTATTTCCTTTTGTAAAAGTGCTGGGATGTGTGGGGCTGGGTTTTGATAGTTCTTAGACAGAGTGCCATTGAATAGCATTGATCTTGAAACCTTGAAGAACCATTCAGCTCGAGGTTTCTTCAAAGGCTACCTCAGGCCTTTGTCCCGGAGAATTTGAAGCACAATTCATCCTGTGATTGAAGTTCATCATGTCTGACATTCCCAACAGATGCCCTGTGCTCCTGCATTTTCTTGCCACCCCTGGGTCCTATGAGGAGTGCTCAGGGGACAGGAAGAAATCAAGTCTATTAGGGGCTGAATTATGGTTCATATTTCTCTAAATTTATATGTTGAAATCCTAACTTCAAATACCTTAGAATGTGACTGTATTTAGAGACAGAGCCTTTAAAGAGGGAATTAATGTTACCTGAGGTCATTAGGATGGGTCCTAATTACCCACCCAATATGACTGGTGTCCTTATAAAAAGAGATTAGGACACAGACACACGCAGAGGGAAAACCATGTGAGGACACAGAGAGAAGATGGCCACTTACAAGCCAAGGAGAGAGGCCTCAGAAGAAACCAACCCTTCCGTCTTCTTGATCTCAGACTTCCTGCCTCCAGAACTATGAGACAATACATTTTTGTTATTTAAGTCACCCAGGCTGTGGTACTTAGCTATGGTAGCCCTAGCAAATGAATACAATATACTTCCTACATTTTTTCATTTAATGACAGGGCACTGCCCTAGGGGAACTCAGATAGGACTGGCCAATAGAAGGTTCTAGAGAATCTAGAAGAGGGTCTGTAAAGGAAAACCTTCCTTCAAAGCATTTAATCTTGGAGGACTTGAAGAAGTCAGTTGTCCATGAAACTGCAGCACCTTCTGTTATTAGCTTGGAGGCCGGCTTCTGGAAACCACTCTAAATCTCCTCTCAGACACAGAAGAGATTTGTTAAAAGTGCTTCCATATAGAAGAAAAATAGCCTCTGGCTCGTGGACAGGAAGGGGGCTTCTTCAGCAAAATGAGATACTTTGTTGCATGCAAAGAGTGCGGGCAGCCAGAAGTGAGGCTGCACTCTCAGGATCACGGAAGGGGCATCAGCAGACGGCCCCACACTCCTCGTGACATGTCAGCTCTGTACCCTAGGGGTAGCGGACAGCTGATGCTGGGAACACTGGGAGAAGCTCCTCTGTAAGCTCCAGGAGAGACGCCCTACCAAGCTCTGGAAGCCAGATCTGCTGTCATTCCATAACCATTGCTTCCCTTCTCAGCCTCAGAATTGCTAGCTGGCTCACAAGGAGGAACATCATCGTCATCTACCACCACAGCAGCTAAGATTTACTATATGTCAGCCACTCCGCAAAGTGCTCTGGATTCATTATTTTATTTCATTCTTACAACAAGCCCACGAGGCAGGTCCTTCCCCAAGTTATAGATGAAGAAACAGGCTCAAGAAGGTCAATGACCATGCCCTAGGCACACACTTATTAAGTGAGGGGTCCAAATGCAAGCTTGGGTCTGTTTAACCCCTGCACTCTTTCCCACCACACACACTTCCAGAAGAGTAAGAAGACCCTGTCCTCTATGATCGAGCCTCTCAGCAGTGCCACCAACCCCCGAATTCCGAGGTCCTGGTTACTGGGATACAGAGGATCCAAGTCAGAGGTTTCCAAATAACAGACCTCCCACCTGGGCTGGCTGCATCCCCATCACCTGGAGAGCTTTTGAAAAACACACATCCAGGTCTCAGTCCCTGAGGTTCTGATTTAGCAGGTCATGGAAGGGGCTGGGCACCTGCATTTTAACGAGCTTAGGGACTCTACTTGTCTGGAGCTGGGCAGAGCTTTTTCAACATTTGTGCCATGGACACCTCTGCAGTCTGGTAAAGTCTGTGGGTCCCTTTTCAGAATAAAAATGCATCAAATAAAACAAAATGCACAGAATTACAAGCGAAACCAATTGTGTTAAAATACAGTTAACAAATTAAAAAAAATCATGATAGAGTAATACCTGTGCTTCTTTAACACATTAAATAACCAAGATCTAGTGTGGCTTTAATAACTATCATACATTTGAAAGCAGACAGGAGGATACCTAAGTATTTCAAGATATCCACGAGAACTAGAATGCGATATGCACATGTGTGTGATTACTGTTGGAGACCAGAGCACAGTATGGCTGATAGTGTAGAGATCTATGGCTGACATTCATAATCGAAACAATCACTAACACCAGTTAGAGATTCGTGAACATCAACGAGCATGTCCTTTTTTTTTTTCTAATAATTTTATTTATTTATTTTTCCCCCAAAGCCCCAGTAGATAGTTGTATGTCACAGCTGCACATCCTTCTAGCTGCTGTATGTGGCATGCGGCCTCAGCATTCCCGGACAAGCGGTGCATCGGTGCGCGTCCGGGATCCGAACCCGGGCCGCCAGCAGCGGAGCGCGCGCACTTAACCCCTAAGCCACGGGGCCGGCCCAACAAGCACGTCTTTTATATTCTTGACCAAGTTTACTGACCCCTTAATTTTATCACAGACTCCTTGGACATGCGTGGACCCCAGGCTAATTGTTAGCTCTCATTACATTGTTATTATTATTTTATTATTACAGGCATCAAATGGCCTGAGGCTCTCCTTCTGGACAGGGTTAGTGGGAGTAAGTAAATGAGAGAACCAGAAAAAAAGAAAAGGAGCCTAAGGTCAGAGTGAGTCATTCCCAAATGTGGCCAGAGCGTAACTGTATGAACAAGGGATTGCTGTGGAGGGTGAGGGTCAGTAACCCTTGTTTTGGGGTTATGGCCAGCTATCATCTACAAAATTTAGAATACGGATTTTAAGAGATTTTTTTCCTCTCCACAAACAGGTTTTACAAAAGGTAATATCAAGCCTAAGAGGTGCTTGGTTTTTTTAATGCAAAGTCTGCATGGATATTTTGTTTGTTTGTTTGTTTTTTATTACATCCTGTTCACCACCCAAATACTAATTACAACCCATCACCACACACATGTGCCGAACTATCCCTTTCACCCTCCTCCCTCCCCCCTTCCCCTTGCATGGATATTTTGATCTTTTCTTCCAGGCAAAGGGACTATATTAAATGATTGATTTAAAAATTAACGATCGCTAGCGGAATAGTAACCACAAGAAATCACATGCATGCAAATCTCACAGGGGAAAATGCCGCATGATTTATCTTTTTGTCAGCATTCTGGCATTCTAAGATGAAAGTTATTTCTTTTCTCCACTCCTGCTTTGTTTTGCACTTATCCTAATTATCTAAATAACATGGTTTCCAGATTGCGAGAAATGATTATCCTTATTCACAGCAAATGGTGCCAGGGATACATTCACGAAAAAGGCTGTATTCTTCCCGCAATCAACCACCCTCTCCTTCGCCTTGTCAGAGCGCAGCCCCGTCTGATGAGATTACCTGAAGGTTCAACTGGATAAAGCAATAACGAAGAGCTCCACATTGCAACCAGGAACAGTGGTTTATGAGCACCGGAAAGTTCGCTGCGCTTAGCTTTTCAATAGGTGCTGGGGATAATAGGATTTTGTGCATGCTCACAAAGCATTTAATAGCTTCAAGCATTTCTTGCCTGCCACTTTCAGTTGTGTGCTGCGGTTTAGGAGGGTTTCAATGTTTCCCAGGCTGCTCACAATTATTCATCTCCATGGCAGAGGTAACAGAGAGTTCAGCCTCACCTGCTGGAGCAAGCTGAGCCGTCCCCACGGCCCTCCTTGTGCAATTACTCTGCGTCAGAGCCCCTGGCAGTAGAATAGAGACAGCAGCCCAAAGAGGATGAGGGGCAGCTGTCATCTCCAGGACACCGGCGGGCACAGCCCAGATCATTCGGGAGGAGGCCCAGATCACCTGTGATTTTCTCCCAGGTGCGCGCACTGGAGACGAGAGTGCAGTTCACTTAGACATGGCTTCGTCCTCAGGATGATCTCATCAAATCGCCCAGTGCCATTCAAGTCTCCTCAAATCTTTTTTCTGTTGACTCCTTTTAAAGCAACGTTCTCCCCTCATACAGTGTCATGGGCCCCAGTACCCAAACTTAGAGGCCTCACTATACATTAAAGGCAGGTACCAAAACCAGAATATCAAAAGGTCCATGTCATTATTTCCATCTCTTACTCTGGCCCGAGGCTACACTCAGACTTACTTTCCCCCCATCCCCATTAGACTTCACCACAGGCTCTCCTGTCCATTCTAACCTCAGCAAGCACCCACGCAGTGCCCACACCAAGACCTCCTCTCCTCTCCTTTCTGCCCAACCACATCCCACCCACCTTGCAAGGCCCAGGACTCTCCCTAGGAAGCACTTTCCTAACCCTCCAAGGGAGGGACAGCACCCTTTCTTCATCTATTACAACACTCCGTATTTGTGCCACTATTTCACAGATGGAGCAGATGGTCTAAAATGCCGGCTGTGCACAGGGACAGTGTGCATGATTCTAATTCGTGAGCTGCATCCTGAGCCAGTGCTGAGAAATGTCCCAACCTCCCTATCTCCACTGACCCTCACCCTCCACAGCAATCCCCTGTTCATAGTTATACTCTGGCCACATTTGGGAATGACTCACTCTGACCTTAGGCTCCTTTTCTTTTTTTCTGGTTCTCTCACTCACTTACACTAAATCTGTTCAGGAGAGCCTCAGGCCATTTAATAATAAAAAACTAATAACAATGTAATGAGAGCTAACACTTAAGCACTGTGTTTTAAGCACTTTACATTTGCTAACTCATTACTAACTCAATCACATAATAACATGAGGTATGCACTATTATGCTCCCCATTTTAGAAACAAAGAAATTGAGGCAAAGAGAATTTAAGCAAATTGCCCAAAGACACCCACTGTCCTAACTGTGTTTTCTTAGATTCTGTATCTATTTGGCATCCATTAATTACACGGCCAAACTAACTAAGTTTTTTCCTCTCCCTGGCTATCCAGAGCCCATACTCTGAAGGCCTCCTTACCTAACCCCAAATATACCAGAGAAGCATGCGAAGTCTCCCTGGAAAGCTCCCTCTTGGTCCTCACTGCAGCTGTTTCAATCCTCCTCGTTCTCCTCAAACCTCCAGCCACCCCTCACTCTCAGCTGATGACATGGCCTGCCCTTACCCAAGCAAACAAAGCCACCAGGTGGGAAACCACTCAGCCCTCTGTCACCAAATTAGTCTGCCTGCAACCTCGCCCGACTCCCACCTTCCTCCTGCGACAGGGAGATGCGGCCCTTCACCTGCGTGTTGGACCCTGCAGCCTCTTTCCTCCTCCAGGGCTTTATTCTACTGGTTTTCCCTCTCCCCTACCTTCAGTCTCTCCCTCTCTACTAGATCTTTCCTATCAACGTTATGTGCCCAAGTCTCTACCTCCCTAAGAACAATGCACAACAAACGCGGTACCCAAACCATATAGTCACACCTCTGGGACAGTTGTCTAAACGCACCGTCTGTACTCGCCCACCACCCTCACTCCTTTGCACACGGCAGCCTGCCCTTTGTCAGCTCTTCTCCTGAAGTCACTTTCCCTGGTGTGACAGATGACACCTTGCTGCTAAGTCCAAGGGCTCTTTTAATCCCTGATCTGACTGCAGTTCTCAGCCCCATGGACCCATTTCATTCATTCATCTATTGACCATCTACTACGTACCAGGCCCCAGTGAAAAACACTGACAGATCCCTGCCCTGCGGAGCTGATCTTTCAGCAAGGCCAGACAGACACCGAATAATACATATAATAAATCGGTAAATTATGTAGTACATTGGGAGATAGTATAAGCGCAGGGAGAAAAGAAGTGTGTGGAGGACTCAGCAGGGCTGGGTGTGGGCAGGGGAGGGAGGGGCTGTAGCACAAAGGAGGTAAGAGATACATTCCAGATAAGAAGAACATTCCAAACACTGGGAGGCGCTAGAACGAAGGTCAGATGGCAAGAGACTGCCAGGTAAGCTCAAGGAACAGAGAGGAGGTTGGTAGGGCCGAAGGAGCGAAGGTAGGATGAATAGCAGGAGATGGAGTTGGTTTTTGGAGGGTCTGCAGGGGACTAAAAGGACTTGAGCTTTAACTACGAGTGACATAGAGAGCAATGGAAGGTTTTGGAGCAGAGGAGTGCCACCATCTGACTTGAGTGTTAAGAGCATCCCTGACTGCTGTGTTGAGATGGACTGTGGGAGGCAGGGTAGAGGCAGGGAGACCAGGGAGGAGGCTCCTGCAGGGATCCAGGCAAGAGGCGAAGGTGACTTAGCCACAAGAGGGCAGGCAGGTGACAAGAGGTGTCTGGAATCTCGGAACTTTCCCCTTCCTTGGCCGCATTAGGACCACTCTCCCTTGGTTCTTTCTGCCATGCTGGTTGCTCCTTCTCAGCCTCCCTGGAGGGCGCCCCCCCCGGGACTTTACGGGTTGGGGCTCCTCTCACAAGCTCTCTCTGGTCAGTTGCCATCTGCATGCTGGTGACGCCAAGTCAACAGCTCGCATTTCTCTGCTGAGCTTCCGACCTGTAAATCCAACAGTCTACTCCTCCCTCTGCCTGGATGGGCCACAGACCTCAGACTCTTAGCCCAAACTCAACATAAATTTGCTCATCCTGTCTCAGTAAAGGGCACCTAGAAACTCACCCAGCTGTCCACAGAAGAAACCTGGGAACTTCATTCTGCTTTAATAGCAAAGCCAACTTATCACCAGGATCTGGTGATCTTCCCTCGGAAACAGCTTCTGAAAGCATCTGCTTCTTGCTATCTCCACTGGCACTTCCTCATCGTCTTCCAGGGAAGACTGCAGCGGCCTCCTGATTGGTCTCCAGGCGTCTCCGTCATGACACGCTTCAACCCGTGCTCCACATTTCCGCTAGAGTGAGCTTTCTAAAGTGTAAAATCGCACCTCGGGACTCTCCACTGTCCATCCTCAGTGGCTCCACATCGCCCAGTAGGAGAAGGTCTAAATTCTACCCACATGGCCTGGAAGACCAGGTCTCTGCTGATCTGCTCCCGTCTCTCCCATTGAGCTCTCACGCTCCAGCCACGGCGAAAGTCTCTCGGTTCCCCACAGCACAGTTCTCTCCGGACCACGGACCCTGCCAGCTGCAGTTCTGTCTGACAGCAACACTCCTCACCCCTCCCTCCATCTCTCCCACTCATCCTTCAGGTCCCATCTCAATGTCAGTCACTTTCTCTAGAAGATTCCGTAGCCCTCCATCGGAGCTGGGTGCCCCACAGATGCATCCTTTACTTCTCCAGCCATAGCATCTCCATTCTGCCTGCTGTTTACTTGCTTATATCCCCATCACGTGGTCAGGTCACTGAAGACTGGCTCCCGCCTCCTGATTCCTTGTCAGAATCCCAGCACAGAGTGATGTCTCAGACATCGTAGGCACTAGCTGAATAACAAAATATGAGTCAGTGGGGTCAGGATTCTCAGGGAGTCTGGTCTCTGAATATGCAAGTGGCTCCCTGAGTCAATCCTAGGATGCATGAGGCCTACGTCGACCCGTGACTGGATGTCCTTTTATTACCATGACTGTTACAATCATCTGAAAAATATAATGACATCTCCAACGTGCAAGGCCCTGGCCTCGGCACTTTACAGGTTATTTCATTTAATTCTTACAATTATTCTATCAAAGTAGTTTCATAATTTTCATTTTATAAATGAAAAACCAAAGCTATGAGAAAAATAGCTTTTGCTGCATAGTGAATGAATGGCAGAATGTGGATTGTAACTTCGAGTTTGTGGGTCATCATTACCCTCCATGACTTAGTCCCCAAAACACAGAGAAAATAATCCTTATTTTTCCAATAATTATCTGTTATCGCCCAACCCCCCAAATTTCTCAAACCCTTTCTGGAATACATTTTATTTCTGGCTTGTACAGCTTTAAGTTCCACAGTATATAGACTGCAGTGTAAGGAAATACGCTCTCTGATCTATCTTCTGGCTCCTGTGTGCTTTCAGTGGGGCTTCTCATTCCAGGAGGGTGGACACGCGGAGCCTCGTCCTTGCGAGTCCTCACAGCGCCCAGTGTCACCTGCCCCTCCAGCCCCAGTCTCCTGAGGGGAGTTCTAACTGGGAACAGAGGTCTCCATCAGTGGCCCCTTCCGTGGCTCTCCTCTAGGCCTGCCCAACTTCCTTCGGCCCTTCTCACCGAAAGTGGCCCAAATTGGACACCGGAAAGAGCCAGACTGGCCAGTGGGCTTCAGATCCCGCACCTGCAGCCCTCAGTGCAGAAAGTGGGCTGCCCCCGGATGGCAGCTGGGCACACAGGGCAGGAAAATGACCCTGTTGGAAATAGCATTTGAGGGAGAAAACGGTATTTTGTGAAACAATGCTACTTGTTTATCAATGGCCACTGAGTGCTGGACGGCTAAAGACAAGTGAGCTTGGTGGCCCTGGCCTAATCCTTGGTGACCGTGCCCAGGACAGTCCCCCAGAGAAAGCACGAAGAGGGTGAGCGCCCCAGGATCAGACATCTGCAGACCATGCCATGGCTCATAAAATGTAATGAAACAGCAGCCAAAGGGTAGACCAGCCCAGGCCAGAGGTCTGGGAGGGGAGGTGCAGAAAATGCAGGGGCCAGTGCAGTGGGCTCTCAGGCAAGACACACCTGTCCCAACGGCCACCCTCCTTCATGTCTCCTCAGCCACTGGGAGCGTCGCATCCCCCAGGGAGCTTGTCCTCTCTAAGAACCCTGTTAAAATGTGCTCACCTGAGGGGGTGGGGATGACATGGGCTACTCCTGAGGGACACATCCAGGACTATGACTGGGGCAGGACTAGACTGGGGCGGGGTCTAGTACTGGGGCAGGGTCTAGGATTGGGGCAGGGACCAAGACCGGGGTGGGGTCTAGGCCTCGGGTGGGTGGGCTTGGCAGCCTCAGACCCGGGCAGGGTTGGGTAGGGGCCTTCTAAGGGAGGGCTCCACTGTGATGCAGGTGCCCCCTCCAAGCAGGGGCTGGGCCCTTGGCACAAGCTTCCCCTCTTTTGTCTCTGCCTTGCCCAGGGCTGCTGTCCTTACAATTCTTGGTGTAGCTGAGCACATGGTTTCAAATAGAAAGTAAAAATGGTTTTTTTCCTTTGGTCTCTACCTGCAAATGCCTGTTTTACCCTGGATTTGCCCTCAGCTGGCTTGCTTCTAATGTGACTCACTTCTTCTCTGGTATTTCCAGGCGAGGGAGTAATGAGCAACCAGAAACAGGACTTCAAGAATAAATTCAACCCAACAAATGCTCCAAGAAGCCTCTAGGGGCCTTCAGAAGGCAATGAGGCATGTTATATGAAGATTAGCCCAGAGAACAGCCAATCCCCCTAAATAAATAAATGATGAGGTGACGCATGCTGGCGCCGCATCCATTTCCTCGGGCGCTTTCCCCTATTACGCTCCCTGTTGGGCAAAAGCACTTTGCTCCTGCTTCAGATGCATTCTAGGGAGCCCAACCTGAGTGCATCAGCCACCTGGAGGGCTATCCTGCCCTCAGGACACTGTCCAGCCCCAGTCTGTCCCTTTGTGAAGTGTCCCCGTAGGCGGGCCATGATTTTAAGGCCCCTTCCTATGATTTTAGGATGCAAACTTCCTGCATTGCCTCCTCAATCCAGAGCAGGACTGGGCCTGGGGTGAGGGGCGTGAGGCACTCTCCACCCACGATATTTAAGGGGTGCCAAAACAACTCAGGAATCAAGACAAATAATATTTTGATGCAACATTTTAAACATCAAAAATAATGCAAAAAATCCATGAAGAGCAAAAGTTAAAATTTTAAATAAAGACCGGCTCCCACCCTGAATGTGCACGGCTCACCTTGCACACCTCCCCCGGGTGCCCGCTCTAGAGAACTTGTCCATCTGTGAGGCGGTGCCGTTCTCTGCATCCCCACGTTGCTCCTTCTCGCTCACCACACTCCAGCCATTGTTTTCCAGGTCTGGGAGGGTGCCAGGTTCTCTCCTCACCTCTCACATAGCGACCCACAGATACATTCAGCGTGGCTAACAGTGCTTGTGTTTTCAAGCTTGACCACAGCGATCACTCTCTTCACCCTAAGCCTGGATGGGAGCCCCTCTTTCTCCCTCAGAGCACCCAACACTGTCTCCCCTCTTTGAGGGCTGGGACTGGATCTTGTCCAATTTGAACCCCAGCAGCTGGCAAGAACCAGGCATATAGTGGGAACCCCAAGGATATCAGAGGAATGAATGAATACATGGGCAACTCTGATTTGGGGTGGCCCCCAGTGCCAACATCCCAACAGGGGGTTCCCCTAAGGCCTCACTTCCAGGGACAAAAGCTCACCATCGCTGAAGCAGCTTGTTCCATGGTGGGGGAGCTTGGCTGGACAGGAGGCCCTTCCTTACCTTGAGCCATATGGTCCTCCTTGTAGGGGCATCTTTTCAGGCGTCTGAAGTAAGGGCTCGTGGCCCCCGGTCCTTTTTCATTCTCTCTTTAGGCTGAACATCTCCAGATCCTTTAAAGGACCCCCTTTGGCATGGCTCCTGGGCCCCCGCAGAGGGTGTCGGGGTTACCGCAGGCCCTCAGAGTCCTGGTTGCTGGTTAAGTTTTCTTTTCCTCCAAGTTTGCATCAGCTTCAAGCACCTCCACTTGCCCACCTGAGTGGAAGCCACCTGGTGGTCTCTCACCAGGGTTATTACCACCTTAACCGCCCAGCTGGGCCCTTGTTTCTGCTCTCACCCCACGATGGTAGATTCCCCAGACGGCAATGAGGGATGCTTGTGGAACATAAATCAAATCACGTCACTCCTCTGCTCAAAACTCTCCCATGGTTCCCACCTTCCTCAGAGCACACACCAAAATCCAAATGATGGATGGTGGTCTGTCCTCCCTCTCTTCCTGTCATCTCCTCTCACTCTCGCCATTGCTCATGCCACTCCAGCCACACTGACCGCCAGCTCTTCCTCAGCTGGGCTTAGCTTGTTCTTGCTGCAGGGCCTTTGCACTTGCTGTCTCTCCTGCATGGAGTATGCTTCCCCCAGAAACCCACATGACATGTCCCTTGACTTCATTCAGGTCTACTACTTAAATACTTTCTTATCCCAGAAACATTCCCTGTCTACATTATTCAAAACAGTCTCTCCCCTAACCGCCCACCCCTGTCCTCTTACTCCATATTATGTATTTATTTGCACGCTGTCTGCTCCGTGAGGGTGGCGACTGGGTCTGTTTTGCTCACTGCTACATTCCTAGCGACAGAACAGGGCCTGGCACACACGAAGTGCTCAATGAATGCCTGTTGAATGAATAAGTAAATTAAATACCTGCACCTGAGTTTACATTCTCAGCATCAACACACAGTGTTCTTGGGTAGGAATCCAACAGTGCGGCCTCTGTCAGATTTGCTTCTTTTCTTTGCATCCAAAACGGCACCTCTCCCCTGAGCCTTCAACCCGAGCTCCACGGTTTCTGGATTGCGTTGGAAGATCCAAATGTTTCATCCTCGCGTTTGCAACTCTGGCTGAGTTGAGTCCCTGGCCTGCCTTTTCAGTGCTGCCCCAGTATTTTTAGAAGAGCACTTCTTGTGTGTTCGTGAGGGCCAATTATCCCAGCTGCCTCTCTGGGTACGTCTCCACTTGTGAGCTCAATTTTACATTCCATACAAACTCTGATGAAATTGCCCACTAAACATGTGCCAATCCTAACAAACCTGAATGACATTCTGGTCCTGAGTGGCCTCGGTTGTCATAGCTCATCCGGTGGAAGCTCACAGAAGGAAGTCCAGGAAAGGGAGTGAAATGCAGAATTGGCTGGACAGGGAGAGGCCGGAGAAAGGGGGAGGCGCCCGAGCAGGGACCAGACTGCACCGCGGCCTTGTCAGCGCGTTAGGAGAAGGCCAAGCCCCTCGTCCTCACAGGATGTCTTGGGTTTATCCTCCGCTCCTCTGCCATGGGAGCTCTGCCAAGGGGTCTAGCTTTGCTCCCGGCTCTCTGGAACGTGGGCTAATGACCTCTGGGGGGTGACTGTCCTGTGCCTAGAAGTGGAGTCAGCACGTAGTCAGGATGCATAAACGTGGGCTGCCTGAATGAATGAGCACACGAGGAGGGTTCAGAGGGATCAGCTCAGCTGTCTATACCCGGTACTGAACCTGGAGACTTTGGATGGACTTAGGGGACTCCGAAGCCATCCCCCTAGATTGTTCATACAATGTTTTGAGTTTGTTCACTCTTCAGGGAGCAGGTCCATTGGTGCCATTAGATTCTCAAAGTGGCCACTGACCCCAAAACATTAAGGGTCACTTGGTTAGAACAGGGTGTGAATGCAGCCCCTGGGCCTGTGGGTCCAGTTCCTCCCTGGGGCAGTGTGCTCTGCCTTCCTGCCCAGTCTCCCCTCCTCCTCGGCACCACCCCACTCTGCTAGAGCCGTATCTTGCCATCAGCATCTTCACCTGTGCCACGTGCTTCCCACTTGGCCCAGGCTGCACCTTCTATTGAAATGTTCTTCCCTCCTTCCCCACCAGCCAGCTCCCGCTGGTGCTTCTGGACCCGTCAGGGATGCCCTCCTCAAAGTCTGTCCCCAAGGCCTCAAGTCCTCCTCAAGGCCTGCTTCTCTCTCACCCCAGCATCCCCAGATCAGAGCTACCCAAAGTGCTCTGGGCCCACAGACTGGTGCCCATCCACAAACGGCCGGCAAAAAAAAAAAAATTCAGATGGAAATTGTGAGTAAGCTTTAAAAGCATTTATAGTAATTCGACTGAGCAATTTTATGTCAGTTGAATCTAATAAAAAAAAAACCTTGGGGCTTATGTTTGTTTCTTTTTTCCCATTTTATTTTTCTAATAATTCATTTTTATTGCATTTTATAAAAGTATCAGTCTGTGATAGATTGGAAATAAGAAAAGATCTAGTCCTTTACTATACATCAGTGTTTCTCAGCCTTTTTACATTATCGCCCCCCCCGTGGAGTGTTTTTAGACAACCCCCGCCCCCATAGCCACCTCCTCTGCTCCCACCACGAAATTTTACTACCACAGATATTCTGTATATCTGTTTGTGTGCTGCATGTATGTCTGTGATTTACACATAAAAAGAGTAAGACTCTTTTGCATCCCCTCCAAGAACCAATTTTCGCCCTGTTGGGGACCATATCGCTCTCGATAAGAACGTGCGTCACAGACAGTTTGCAAACCACTGCTGTGGTCCTGGGCGAGGCTGGTGCCGCCCCCAGGAGGGATTTGGGAATCTGTGGGGGTGTTCTTGTCAGCTGATAGTTGTGCCAGAGCAATGAAAGATACATATTCTTGTAAATCACCTTTCTTTTATCTCTTTTGTACATTACAGTTAAGGCATTACACTGAGTTTTTTTAAACTATGGATGTTGGTAGGTTCTATTACCTATTATTCACCAATCATGTCTTGTGATTCTGTGACAGATGAGAAGGAGGTGGCAGCCGTGGTCATGCCTCCAGTTGGTTGTCTCCAGTGTTCTTGCTCCTCTGGTCATTTGTCCGGTGATCACTCATTGCTCATCATCTAGACATCTCAGGTCAGCCACGGGAGCCGTGTGGGCCACCTGGAGAGGCTGTTTCTGGAGTGTGGGTAACCAGTGCAGGACGCTGCTCCACAGAAAACACCAATCTCGGAGATGCACCTCTCTGATATACGTGGAGGACCCTCAGCATTATCAAGAGCTGGGGAGCCACGTCCATTCGGCGTCAAAGCCCTCTTATCTCTGTTTAAGTCAGAGGCTTCCAACTCCATTACTTTTGCTTACACACAACTCCTTTACTTTTTGCAGGAGACTGATGATGATCCACGGAACTAGAATTCCAAAGAACACACTTTGGAAAAAACTGAGACCGAGGTTTTATTAATTCATGTTCCTTTGGCCCAAGGGCACACGACATTAGAAGTCAATCAGTAAAAATCAGAATGTATTTCTCATCTGGGCTGATGCAGAAAGGCCAGAGGTTCCTGGCGGGGAGCACCTGTTCATGCAGACTCCATCACCCAGCTTTGAAATCCTGCCCATACCTGCCCCTGGAGCAAGTCGGAGGAACATCATAGCTCCTGAAACTCCTACGCTCTGGGCCGTGGTCATTCTTTCTCCCCAGGGCTCAGCACAAGATGTGGCAGACACTGGAGACTCAAATTCATTTCCTGATTTCTCTTTAACGGAAGGTGGATTCGTTCTAACTGGAAGATGCCTATAGCTTCTCACTCTCTCCCCTTGGGAGACAAGCCAAAGCGTAGGAGCATCACAGCCACCTGTAGTGCCCAGGTCCCCTGAGCACTCTCTGGAACTGCCCAGATGGTATGTTTATTCTGAAGAATCTTTAGCTTATGTCCTTAAATAGTGGGCATTCATCCTCTCCCAAAGGAATTGTTTTGAAAACCAAGAAGTAAGCCTAAGTTAAAAAAAACAGTGGGTTGAACAGTTGGAGGCAGGCTTAGAGATCATAATGGATGGTGCCTTAGTCTTCTCGGGCTGCCATAACAAAGTATCACAGACTGGGTGGTTTAAACTACAGAAATGTATTGTCTCACAGTTCTGGAGGCTAGGAGACCAAGATCAAGGTTGAGTTTCTCCTGAGGCCTCTCTCCTTGGCTTGCATATGGCTATCTTCTCCCTGTGTTATCATATGCTTTTCCCTCTGTGTCCTAATCTCCTCTTCTTATAGAGACACTAGCCATATTGGATTAGGACCCAGCCCAATGACTTCATTTTAACTTCACTACTATTTTTAAGACCCTACCTCCAAATACAGTCACATTCTGAGGTACTGGGAGTTAGGGCTTCAACATATGAAATTTAGGGGGAAATAATTCAGACCATAACAGATGGAAAAGGCATCTGGCCTCTCCAGTTTAAGTTTCAGAGAAACACGGACTATAGGGACTTCGGAGACTGTTGAACTCATTCATTTCATAAACTGGAAAAATGAGGCCCAGAAAGGAGAAGTAACTGCCCACAATAACCTAGCTCATGGGCCCTGGGCTCAAACCTAGGGTTCCTGGAGCACGTCAGCCCAGAAACCCTCCCAGGCCCCCATCAGACTGTTTCCTCCCTGCACTGCTCTCCCGTGCTCAGCCCTACAAAAACCAAAACACAAAAACACCAACATATTATAAGCAATTCAAAAAGAGAGAAGAAAAAAATGTCTCTAAGTGCGAGGCAAATACTTTGACAAAGATTCTTTGTTTACCAAACTTTAGTCAGGCTCTTGCAACTTCTCTTCAGCCCATCTGTGCATGTCCTTGTAAAATCCAGCTTAAGCAAGAACCCTGCTAAGTCAGTTCACCAAGAAGCCCCAGGTTGATATCTAATCAGGATCATCATCCCCCTCCATCCCGCAGGTGATATCTGACACCCCAGCCTGCCTTCAGCAAGAGTCCTGCTAGGTCAGTTTAGCCAGAACCCTCCTTACCCATGACATTTCCTCTTAGTAAATTTCCATCCACCAACCCTGACCCTGCTCCTGGGCTATATATCCCCACAGTCCAAGCTGTATTTAGAGTTGAGCCCAATCTCTCTCTCCTACTGCAAAACCCCATTGCACCTCTCGTGATGGTCCTCAATAAAGTCTGCCTTACCATCTTTAACAAGTGTCACTGAATATTTTTTTCTTTAACAACTTGGAGTCTGGTTTTATAAAGGCTGGAGACCGAAGAAGCAACATGGACTCGGTTATACTCTTCAGCTGCAGTTTTCAAAGTATGGTCCACGGGACCCCAGGGGGTCACTGAGACCTTTTCAAAGGTCTAGAAAGTCAAAACTATTTTCATAGGTTTTCATAGTATTTTCATCATACTAAGATGTCATTCACCTTTTTCACGTTCATTCTTTCACGAGTGTGCGAATTTTCCAGAAGCCACATCAAACAGGATGATGTCATCACTCTATTAATGGAATGCACCCAACTGTTGTGTACTAAGCCGGACATCAAGAGATTTGCAACAAGGTAGAACAATGCCACTCTCCTCCTAATTTTTTTTTTGTTTTGGAAAATACAGCAATTTTTCATAAAAATGTGTTATGTTACCATGAAATGGATTTATTATTATTGTTTTTGAATGATTCAATAAATATTTCTTAAATTTCCATTTTAATTTCTAATATTATAAAAAACAATAGTTAGGACATATATAAACAAAAGCTCTTTGGGGGTCCTTCATAATTTTTAAGATTGTGAAGGGCTGCTAAAACCAAAAAGCTTGAGAACCAGTGCTCCAGAGCAATGAATGAAGCATAGTGATGAAAGCACAGTTATTTTTCTTCATTCTCCTTTATGTCTTTTTTTCTTCCAGTTGATTTCCTTTAAGACCTGACTTAATTCCCCCAGCCCTCACAGAAAGGAGAGACAGCACTCGATTACCTAGAACCTTGAGAGCACCTGACCTGACGGCTGCTCCTCCCGATACTGCACTCCATGGGAACTGCTCCTCTGCCCTGGGAAGAGGAGACTCTGGGATGGCGGGTCCTGGGCAGCTCCCCAACTTCCCAGAGCTCACTTCACTAGTCTCTCATGAGCCCTGCACTCTGTGGTTGCTGACAAATGTGGGAAATCAGGACCTCACTGCTGACCCAGACAGTTAATAAGCACAGACAGGCAGAGGCCGACATCACAAAGTCATAAAGCAATGCCCTGGGTGGCCGTGTCCTCCCTCCATCCATGCCTGACTTCCTTGACACTCTGAGCTCTGGTTCTGATGAGGGTTTTAGGGACATGTTGGTTCACTATAGATTCTTCTTTTGGGTTTTTAAGCATCCTGAGTTTTTGTCCTTCCTTTGCCATTGCCTGGTGATGGAAGAAGAGAGGAGGGGACAGCGGAAATGAGGATGAGAGGTAAGAGGTTGCACACACAGAGGTTCACTGAGTGCATGTTTCCTGAGAACCTCTGTGCCAGGAGGTTCTACTGCTGGTAGGAGTGACAAGAGCCTACACCTGCTGAGGGCTTCCTCTGTGCCAGGCACTGTTTTACTCATTGGCAGGTATTTATTTACTTAGTCTTCATAACCCTGGGAAGTAGGTACTATTCCTATCTTCATTTTGCTGATGAGGAAAAGGGGGCACAGAGAGGTTAAGTAACTTGCCCAAGGCCACACAGTTAGTCAACTGCAAAGGAATGGTTTGCTTCAGGAAGCCCAGTGCCAGGCTCTGTGCTCTTTATCGCCACGCTGCACAGAGAGAACACACTGCGATATCCTTTCTCAGGGAAGCTCAGTCTGAAAGGAAGGGTGAGGTCCAGATCCAGGAAGATGGGAAGGGGCAGATGCATAGCGTTGCAGGTCAAACACCACAGTCATTTACAGGAGAGAACTTGGCCTTGACAAGGAATAAAATGCAGACAGGAGGAGATGGGGAGGAGGGGGAAGAGGCAGGGTGTCATGAAGACATGGGCCAGTAAGGAAAGTCCAGGCATGAAGACCCTGGCTCACCTCCCTGTGAATCCCTCGAAGTCCAGCCCAGGCTCTTAAAAGAGACATTCCAAATGCTCCAAAAAAGCCTACCGCCAACTCCCTGCTGCCTCAGTGTCTTAGAACTCGGCTGGGAGACTCCACGCTTAGGGAGGACTGTCTAAAGAGTTCAGTCGTCCCAGTCCTTCCACCACCTCCTGTCTCAAACCAGAGCCGAAAGGCAGCCTCTCAGCCTATGAACAGGAGTGATGAAGCCCAAACCAGATAGAGTCAGGTCAGCTCCTGAGAGATGCCACATCCAGAAAGTGTCAGCTCCTGCAGTGACATGGAGAGAAACTTCAAATTGTAGTGGGGCAAGGCAGGAGTCAGGGCGAGTGGATGCATTCAATTCAAGAATAAAGCCAGCAAAGGCTAAGAGACACAGGTGTGAGTGACAGCAGGCCCACAGAGGGCTTGCAGACAAAGGCCACTGGTCCTAGGGACAACAGGACTTCTTCTGAAGACCCAGGGTTCCAGCTGCTCTCAGTAAGTCTTAAAGGCCTCTGTGTCCAGTGTTTGAACTGATGCTCCTACCACTTAGGAAAGTATGCTCTCATTTTCTGTTCCAGTATATAGTGAGATCATCATTTTGTGTTCAGAAAGCCCCAGGAAAAGAATGCCTAGAACAGTTTGATGAATGCAATGGAGAAATCTCAAAATGTTAGCCTGCAGAACAGGCCCTCTCTCTGCCCAACAGCAAGGCTGCCATGTTGCACACTCCAGGGGCTCTGTTCATGTAGATTCCATGCTGAGTCCTTGTTCCTCTATATGGAATGCTCCAAAGCTGTGCAGCTGGTGGTCCTGCCCACCAGGCTCTTTTGCTGCAGGGCCATCACTCCAAAGTACCAAGTGTCAGAAAATTCCTGCAGCAAAGGAGCTGGGCAGATTACAACTTGGAGTCTACTGGTCCCAGATTTCCAAGGAGTGAAAAACAAATATGCTCCCAGGCATCTATCCAGGAAGGACATTCTCTTTTTCTTGTTGACAGATGAAAAAATTGAGCCCCAGAGACCATGATCAAAGGAAAGGTATTTTACTGAACTTCTAAAGAAAGAGGACAAGAGCCCTCTTCTAATCTGGAAGAGAGGCCAAGGGAATGCTTTAATGCACAAAGAAGGTTCTATTTCCACCCTAGGATGCTATGATCTTACGGTTTTCAAAAATAGAAGATGGTAAAAATAAATATTTTTATCCATTGTCCATCCATCCATCTATCCATAATCAGTCCATCCATTTATCTATCCATGGATCTGTTCATCCATCCATCCATCCATCCATCCCATCCAACCACCCAACCATCCATCCATCCATCCATCCATCCATCCATCCATCCATCCTACTAATGTTTTAAAGGCCAACAACATGCCAGGCACCATACTAAGTTGGTCAGAGGATCCACTGATGAGTAAAATAGACACAGACCCTCTTCTTAGGGAGTTTGAAATCTAACAGATAAGGCAGCTAATGAAGCAATTACAAGTATTTTAAGCACACTGAGAAGAAAACGAGATGTTCAGGGTGCCAAGAGAGCATGGATATAGGGCAAGGGAGAAAAAAAAGAAAGCTAGGCATTAAAAAGGAAGTGCATTCACAGCGGACTTGTTCACACTGAATCAATACACGGCTCAAACTCTCTTTACCTAAGGATCCAATTAAAATGTAGGAATGCTGTATCTCTCATATCTGCATTTGAATATATTACTTAAGCCTATAATTAACTGAGTTTTAAAAAAATGCAACCCAGTGAAATCTTAGACCCAAATGCTGTCTCTTGGGCTATTTACTAAAACCCCGATTAGCAATCAGACAAAGGCCATTGTCCCAAAGGCAGTAATTTGGTCTTCAGTGTGATCTGAATTTGCAAGCCTATGTGAATTGAGAATCAGAATAAACCCGATATTTATCCAAACGGAAAAAAATTCTTGCTGCTGCCAAGAAGAATGACAATCAGAATAGCTGAAGAGGTCAGCACAAACTTGACATTGAGAAGGCTTTATGCTTCTGACAATTATTCCTTTTCTGTCAAAAAGGTTTGGTGCCTTTCCTATCAACTCTCTCTACCTTATTTCAAAATTATTCTTTGGATGAGAAGAACGGTCTGAAAAAACTTTCAGAAATTGTGAAAAATGAGCAATATGTTGACAAAAGCAGAAAGCCAAAAGGTTCACATATAATATCAAAAGTAAAGTGAAGGGACCTATGTCACTTCACACTTCCAACTAATTTTAGGGATAAAGGGGAAGGATGAAACTTCACTTCACTGCCTCCTTTTGACTCTCAGTCATAATGATGAATGATAAAGAGCGGGACGAGGACCTCACCTCAGGTTCCATGTGGGAGTCCCTGAGCAGAAGTGGCTCAAGAGCTGGCGTTGTTCTTGGTTGACAGAGGCAACCTTCTTGACCTATTCTCCAGAGCCAAATATATGCTTCAAGCAACTGACCCATGGGTGAGTCTCTGTTTAGAGTGGAAAGTTTACCGGAGAGGACATCAGCAGTCCCTCCTCCCCTCGGCCGTGAGCGTGGACACACTGCGACTCCATAGTCTATAGAACATCTGTGAAGAGGCTCTCCAAGGCTGCCCTGAGTCTAAGAACCCAGTGTTCTTTGCACAGCATAGAAAATGTCCCTGCATCCATACCCTGATCATGGTGGCTGAGAGACTGCTGTGGATGGTGGATGCAACATAGATGACTTAGAATCAATTCATGATCTGCTACACGTTGGGGTGAGCGCCCAGTCTTAAAGAAGGCAAGTCCTCTTCTTTCCCACAGGAAATTCAGGTCGTTGTACTTTCTGATCTTTAACCACCTAGCTTAAAAGTTTAAGAACAGGACATCTTCATTAAATTAATAGAGAAGGAGGATTAAGCCAAACTGCCTTTTGGCTGGTTCTTGAGTTACAAAATTTATTCCCTCAGAAGGAGAAGAAGAATTATGGGGTGGTAGCAGGGGCAGGGGAGAGGAGAATAAAAAGGCCAGGCCGGTTCAGTAGGATAAGAACTCAAAATGTTCACGCAACGTCTCTGGTAACTGTGGGGAAAGCAGTTCCAGAAGAGTCATCCAAGGGAGAAGAATGGAGGAACACTGAAGGAAGGGTGGCAGTATTTGGGACTTGCCTTTCATTTCCAAGAGTCTGGATGAGACGAAGAAAGAAAACCACAGCTAGAAGGGGAGGAGACCAGCCAGTTTATATGATGAAGGCGCCATGAGAGGGAAGGGCTGATGAAAGAGAGAGGACAAGTGATGCAATCAAGCTCCTGAGGAGATGGGAGGGGAAGGAATCTTGCATTGAGTTGACTTCAAGCTTAGCTTGAAGCACCACTGTGAACCACCCACCTCAGGCTCCACGAACAGGCCCAGATTCTAGTAAGAGCCCCATTCTAGTCTGGTTCAGGCAGACACTGGGAGACCACCTGCCAGGCACATGTGTGTAGACAATTTACGCCATATGCATTATCTCAAGGGCCTCCTGTCCCATCTACCTGTGACATCGGCTGGACAGGCACTTGCTCCATTTGACAGAGGCACGGTCTTGCCCATCAAAGCACCACCTAGAACTGGAATCCAGGTTTCTGACCCCAAGTTCAGGGCTCTTCCTGCTTCTTGTGCTGCACCTGTCCTTATCAGAGGTGGGAGAGATGAGGGCTAAGCCTCCTCCCCCTGGAATCATCAGGGGAAACCTCTTTGCTTTCCTCTTGTCAGGCCAAGTAGAGGCCGTGCCTCTTCTCACGGCCTCATCCATTCAGAGTCCTTTGGAGAGAAAAGCAGGTAATGTAGAGTAAGAGAATAACAACGCAGAGAGCACTCTGCTTCTAAAGATTAGACAGGAAAGGGAGCCAGGGTGCTTTAATCTACTCCACAGGCTGGAAAAGCCACACCAGGGGCTGACAACCCAGGTGACTTGGGGGCTGGCCAGTGGATGGAGGGCTGGAAAAGTAATAAAGTGACAGTCTCTGGGACAAGAGGGCAGAGCAGGCTAGTGGGTTGAAAGCTAGTCCCAATTGAACAATTACATCTAAAATTAAACATGACAAACAGCCTGTTCAGCTACACGAAGCACTGGCAGTGAGATGAGTGTCTGCACGCTCTCTGCTGATGCTCTGGCCTCATCATCCCCCTGGCACCTTCTCTTCCAGGGCAATGGTCCTACCTGCCAGAAGCTACCACACTGGTGCTGGAAGACTCCTGCCAGTCACACAGACCTTGAAACAGGCTGTCTTGGCAGGAAACAGTTATCTATTTCTTCCTTAAGGAAAACTAAAAGTGTGAGGTTGGAAAGGACCCCAGGAGTGATCTCTCCAGAAGAAAAATTGGGGTTGGTCCAACTTAATATGATCACAAAAAATTGGGAGTGAAGGGACTTTTTCTCTTTTGAAATACTAACTTTGCTGGTGATGAGGTTGAATGTTTTCATCATAAAATCCTGGATATTAGGACTAAAATAAAATTAGCTAGTTGCAATTCCCAGTGAATGCCCAGAGAGGTTCAAGGACTTGCTGCAGGTCTTACAGTGAGTGAGCTAGACCCGAAATAAACCAGGGGTCTTGACTCTCAGTGCTATGAGTTTTTATGCTTGATTTTTTGGAAATTATATGTCCCAGAGCCAAACAAGATAGAGAGGGTTACTAAAAATACCCAGACCAAACCATGCGACTAGTGGAGGAGATGGAACGCAATGATCTGGAATGCCTCTTCAAGCTCTGTGTCCTTATTGGTCCTCCCAGAAAGCAGAGACTGCTCATGGAAAGACGGGTGCTGATTCGGCTGATGCACCTGCAGAATGACACTGCTTCCCAGGGCTGGTTAAGGCTGACCCTTTGGCATTTTCACCTTTGATTTCCTTACTTTGATTGCTCTGTTTCCTTGCTGTCTGACAAAAGGTCAATTCCTATTTGTCCTCTAATAAATGGGCTGCTTAACGCTGAGGGGAAGAAAAGACCAACAGAAAACGCTCGTTGCTGTCTACAAATAACACCAAAGTAAATCATCTACTTTCGGTTTCTTCTTTGAACTTTAAAATTTTTATCACATACAAACATACCATCATTAGCCCTTGCTGGCAGCATCTAGCCCTTTATGGGGTAACTGCCTCTCAAAAAAGATCATGCTTTTCTGAACATCCTGTATTTTTGGCTGCCGCCGTGAACTGCTGGGAATGCAATTGCTTTTTAATTGGAACCAACAACCAGTACTGGCTAGGATTCAGAGCTGAGCCTCCCCGCGTCAAAAATGTCTCCTGGGGCCTGAAGATCAGGGAGAGAGTGCCCATGTCACCCACCTTCAGGTGATGAGTCCCAGGGAAAGCTCTGTTTGTACTTGAGAACTGTGCTGGCTCAGAAAACAGAATATCCTTTTTCTCTGACCAGAAAAAGAAGTATTTGTCATTCATGGGGACCAGCAAACAGAAACAGAGTGGCTCATGCAGAAAGCCTTTCCCTTGCCCAGTTGACATCTGCAAATGTGTGAATAAACCAGAAGCTCTGATGAAAGGAAACAAAAGAATCACTAAGGAAATTTTAGTGATTTCCATCAATGTGCCAGGCCAAAACGTCCTTTCCTGTCCAAAGGGAAACAATTGCAAGAATGGGTTCTCTTGCCTTCTGTGACTGAAGGGAATAATCAGCATTCTGGAAAGGAACCCATCGCTTCAGGTTCTCATTCCATCAAGCAATTATTTAGAATTTACAGCTTATTAATACAACAACGCATCTCATTGACACAGTATGCTAAAAAGCTTATGCTTAATCAGAACATCAGCACAATGGCTTGCTAAACACAATCTCTTCTCCATGCATTCCTTTGATTTAACTAATTTTTTTTGTGTGTGTGAGGAAGATCAGCCCTGAGCTAACATCCGTGCTAATCTTCCTCTTTTTTTGCTGAGGAAGACCGGCTCTGAGCTAACATCTACTGCCAATCCTCCTCCTTCCCCCCCCCCCCCGAAGCCCCAGTAGATAGTTGTATGTCATAGTTGCACATCCTTCTAGTTGCTGTATGTGGGATGCGGCCTCAGCATGGCCGGAGAAGCGGTGCGTCGGTGCGCGCCTGGGATCCGAACCTGGGCCGCCAGCAGCCAGCAGCGCTGCTGTCCGCCAGCAGCGGAGCGCGCACACTTAACCGCTAAGCCACGGGGCCGGCCCTGATTTAACTAATTTTAACCGAGCACATGAAGGGCACGAGCTGAAGACTAGTTGTCCGTATTGAAATGCAGGCAGAGTAATTATACACAGTATAAAGCGACTAATCCTAATATCTAAAGGGCTATTTCCATATGCACAGAATTTTGGATCGGGCATGTGTTGTACCAGATTTAGCCGCTGTGCAATGTGGGATGAAAACCAACATAGGGAAAAAAGCCAAACAATTCAGTAAAATTCCCTGTCCTCCCACTCACGTGAACTCAGGTCTGACCTTAAATTCCTTTACTCTCAGTCTAAGTTTACAAATAGTGGATACAGTTTTCTACATTGGGAGAACAATCCATTTGAACTCATGGACATTGTTAATACCACCTGAGCAAGGTTTTCAGAACAAAGAAACCCATCTTGGTTTGAATGGTACTGCTTGCTTTAACCACCGATGCTTTAGAGACAAGAGATGGGGCCAACTTGCACCCAGATTGGGGCTGGGTGGTGGTGTGTGGACAGTCCAAAAGCATCTCCTGTGCTCCTCATTGGGGATTGTCCCTTCCAGCCAACGTGGCTCCTCCATTGTCTCCACACATCCCCCACAGTCACTCCCTCTCTCTGCTTTGGGTCATAGTCCTCCAGCCAGAAATGCCAGGCCATGAGCTTCTTCACTGTTCCAAAGCATTCCCTTCTGCAAAGCCAGCAACTGCAGGGCATCCTGTATCCTGAGTTATTCCACACCATGATCTTTCTCTCTCTCTGAATTCCTTTAGCACTGGATAATTTATAATTCCACCTTTCCCCAAGAGTTTAATATATTAATGCCAACAAGCAAGTGCATGCTTTCTGAGTGCCTATGACTGCTCTAGGCCCTGAGAATGATTCTCTGTCATCTAGCAAACATTTGTCTTGTATTTCTGTGCTGAAGGCATTGTGCGGGAGCACAGTGAGGAAGAAGAGGGGCAAAGAGATTCATGAAGGCAGTAGGACACGGAAAGAAGCTTATAAGCTACTGGGAAAAAAAAAGTCAACAGATATATATTTGTCTACAATATAACAGGGTCAAACCAAATATGAGCAAAAGGGGGGTGTTGGGCTGGAATGAATGATTACTGATAAGCAGAGGTCAGCCGGCACTCAAGCTGGATCTTAAAATCAAGTGCGTTGGACTGAGGTCTACTGGGGAAGGGGCCTTGAGTGCCCATCTATGGAGGACAGATTTCATGTGACAGCCATAGGGATACAGCAAATGTTTCTCGTGAGGGGAACAGCAGGCCCTATCTGTTTCAGAAAGAGGAGACTGCTGAAAAATCCCCCAGGGGTAGAATAACGGCCTAAAGGAGGGCAGGCAATGGGTGTAGGGAGTAGACGCTGCTGGCAGACAACCTGAGGGTGCTCAAGGGAACCCCTGGATGAATGGGATAAGGAGGAAAATCAAGACGGGGGAGACACAGGTTCAGAGGCTGTGTGGCCGCCGACCAAGGGAATTTTGGACTGAGACCAATTATTCCAGATTCCCCCAGCACTGCATGGAATTCTAATGACTCCACTGACAGTTGTCTATTTGCCTTTGAGCAATACTTTGGCAACATTCCTTGGGTTCTGATAAGCACCATTGTCACTTGTATCATTTTTTGGTAGCTTGTAAGGATTTTCTTGGTTTTCTCTTTTGCCCAACAATGCTGTCTTTAGGAGCATCTTTAATGTCTAAGACTTCTTTCCCTCGGGGATCTTTTTTTTTTAAATCCTATACTATCATTTTCTGGTTTGATTATATTGTGATCAGAGAGCAAGAGCTGTAAAATTTGTGCTTTTTAAGACCAATGAACATTTCCCAGGCTAGGATATAATCAATTTTTGTGACTAATCCATGGACAGTTGGAAGAAAGTTACATTCTCCTTCTGGAAGGTTTTCAAGTTCTAAAAATATATACCTTTAGTAATTATGTGTATTCATTCATTCATTCATCATATAATTGATGAATGTGTGTTAAATATGATTAGCCAGCCCTGGCGGTCTAGCGGTTAAGATTCAGTGCTCTCACCGTCATGGCCTGGGTTCGTTTCCCAGTCAGGGAACCACACCACCCGTCTGTCATTGTCGTCCTGTGGTGGCTGCGTGTTGCTGTGATGCTGAAAGCTAGGCCACCAGTATTTCAGATACCAGCAAGGTCACCATGGTGGACAGGTTTCAGCAGAGCTTCCAGACTAAGATAGACTAGGAAGAAGGACATGGTCACCCATTTCCAAAAAAATTGGCTGTGAAAACCCTGTGAATAGCAGCAGAGCCTTATCTCATACAGCACTGGAAGGTGAGAGGATGGCATAAAAACACCAGGCAGGGTTCCGCCCTGCTATACACAGGGTTGCTAGGAGTTGGAATCAACTTGGTAGCACTAACACAAATATGATTAAGTCAAATTAACACAAATATGATTAAGTCAAAATAATTATACCCTTCATATCAGCTATATAATTTCTTTATCTCCCATTTTTTTTCTCGTACGTGTTTGCTGTACGTTAAGAATGATGGACTAACAATTTCTAATTTCTTGTGGCAACTCTGATTCACCTGATGCTTTGTACCTGGTTCCTTCTTCATCTCCACAGTGGTTGGCCCTTTGCCCTCTTCTTCAAGCTCTCACTACTCACAAAGGAACATTTGTGCCCTCTGTTCTCCTGTTTCAGGCCTACTGGTACCTGACTACCCCTCAAATGGTCACTCTTCTGAATCCATAATATTCATAGGCAAGTCTAGGCAAAAAAACAAATGAACCAATGCCAGGAAAGAGAATAAGGCACACGTTTCAGTGTAGACAGCAACGGTGTAAAGAGGGCCCTGGATGAGAAGATTTAGACAGGTGGCTCGACCAGGAAGAATAAAGGATGTCCAAGTGACTATGGCTGGGTCAATAAATGAGATAATGTTTGGTTTGACCTGGGAAGGGAGTGGGGAAACCAGGCAGAGTTCAGGCCCCCTTCTGTGCTTACAATAGAAGAGCTAAAATTACATGACTGCACTTGTTAACTTCAATATTTTGATATATTTGTATTAGTACAAGTAATACAAATTTTCCCTTTATTTTGGTTTTTACTAAGGTTATTATGAAAGTGTTATTCACTGTTCACCAACTATCCATGTGCTCACCTATGTGTCCTGGCTCATGAGTCTCCAGGTTCTCTCTTCCCTGCTACAGCGACCTGGAAGCCAGTTCTAGACAGTGTAACTATAAGATGACTGTATAATTTACGCACTCACATACACATTTTGGGGGGCAAAAGAGGCACTTATAATAATTATGCCAGGACAACAGGATTTTTCTAGAGAAAACAGAACTATGGGTACCCTATGTTGTGCATGTTAGAAGCAGATTGGGTCCGTGAGTTACCCGTTGGAAGGGAACTGCCCTGGAGAGTCACCCTACGCTCACTGGACCTTCCGTGAGTGAGACATAACTTTTGTATGTTAAGCAACTGAAAGTTCAGAGTGAAGTTGTTACTGCAGCATAGCTTACCCTATCCTGACTGATACAGTTCTTTAGGAAATATCAGTGTCTGCCAATGTGTTGATCATCAACAAGGGAGGAGGTGGTTTTTTCACATGTGGTCTGCTCTGTTGAGAAATCACCAAAGGAAGAGTGAAATCAAGAGATAGGAGACTCTTCTTGTGCTCTTTTTGTCTGAGGATTTTCTTTCTCTTTTTCTTTGGTAACTCCTATTATTCATGGATTATATCTTTACGTTTTATTACCATATCATCTTTTCTCACATTCCTTTGGAAATATTTCTTAAGTTTATCTGTTTACCTTCTTCAGTGTTAATTTTGCTTTTTTGTGCAACCAAAAAAAATAGTATATGGTTTCTTACAGTATTAATTCCACTTTCTTATTGTGTGCCACCCTGTTATGATTAATAGATATAAAGCCCTCCTCTATATTGTTGAGAATATGTAGTAATTGTGTCCTAACTCTTCCGTGGGTTTCAGGTAAGAAACAATTTAGATGCACCTTTAAGCTCTCATAACTTTATTCTTTTGTGTTACAAAATGTTTTCACAGGCTCTGGACACTTTTTCTGTTTGTTCACATACTTTCCTGAGCTCAATGAATTACTGATAAAACTCTTATGTGTTAGGCAGTATTAGAAGTATTCTTAATGAGGTTCTCACCACATCACTATCTTGGATGATTTCAACTTGTATTTTAACAAGACATCCAGTTGAAGAGAAGGCTCTGTGGGAATGGGCCATTTATTTCTAACCACCTAATAGTTTTGTAGCTTTGCCTTCCCTCTACTACCCCCCTCTTTCAGATTCACCATACACTCCATTAATACTGCTTGTGGCTTCCTGAATGTATCAATCTCTCTCATCGTGTTGTAGAGACTTGTGATCCAAGACTGTAAGCAAGATAAATCAAAATGGGATTCGTGTGTATGTGTGTACATGTGAGCGTGTGTGTGGGTGTGATGAGAGTTAAGAACAATGGCTAAAGCTGACAGAAGTAAACTCAGCAAAACCAAAGATCTCCTAGGAACTATTCATCAATCATATGACCATTTACACACCGGAAGAGCAGAGGATGATGAGGGTGAATACCGGGGCAACAGAGAGAGGAGACACTATAATCAGACGACCAGGATACTGTGAGTAAGAACCTTTAGATACTCTATGAAAATAGAGATGTATGCTTACTGCCCTGAGATAAGATCAGACGCTACAAAAGAGCAATAAAAACAGAATATCCCGAGAGTGGAAGAAGATAGGAGAAAGGATGATTTCACAAAAAGATAACGTTGCCAGGAGCTGTGGAGTCCCCTTTACTCACTTCATATTAAGTGCCGGCCATCTGAGCACACTGGCCACAGATGGTGACAGATTCGGAATGGGGTGAATCACGTCTGAAACAGCGTGCACCATTAATTGCAGTTCATAAACATTTAAATTTGGAAGGCTCTTCCAATATGATTTATATTAACTCGCCTCCCTTGATCTTGGAAAGATTCCCTTAAGCCAAATGAAGTTCTCTTTACTCTGCACATGCTCTTGTCTTCTCCTGGAACACCATTATTCCTACGTGTCTTTTAAGATATAGTCATCAGAAGTGATTCTGGACCCCCTGGCCCTGGAATTCTCTTCCGTAATCTCAGATTATCCAGGAATATATGTATTATTGTGCTCATCATGCTTTATTATAACTATTAATGTCTCCTTTTTCTTCCTCGAGTGCAGGACCTATGACTTATTCACATTTACATCCCAAAACCCAGTGCTCTGCTTGAAACCTAGTGGGCGCTCCATCGCTCTGTAAATACTGAATAAATGAACGGGTGAGAGAATGAATCAACAGAGGCTTGGCATGAAGGCAAGTCTGCCTAAGTTTAAATGCATAGTGTTGAAGAACAGGTCAAGTCTGAGGGAGAAGACTGGGGACAGCTTTCTAGGTGTCCCTGACTCGAGTCTTCGCACTGTAGCCTCAGTGATTAGTTCTGAAGGGAATTCCCAAACACATTTCTGTGTCCGTGGAAAAATAGGTAGATTTCTTCACTCTGTATCCACATCATAATGTGGTCTTAGGCTTTAAGCATAAGTTCTAGAATAAGGAATAGGATATGCTCCTTGCCCCCAACCCTGCTCTTGGCCACATATGAAGGGTCAGGTTCTTTTCTGGGCCACACAAAAGGAGAAGGCCCTGGACAGTAGACGACTTGATGCATGGGATTAAAGGAACCATGGATGTTTATCCTACAGAACAGAGGACTGAGGACAGGGCACACCACTGGGGTCAATTATTGGAAGGAATTTTGTGCAGAAGAGGAATTGAACTTGCACTCCAGAGCTCCAATGAGTAGAACAAGTACCCCTGATACAGGGAGACATTGCATAAAGCTACAGTGAAATAAATCACAAGGCAATACCATGTGGTGGTTCATTATGCCTCTGAGTCAGACTTCTTGAGTCCAAAACCTGGCTCCTCCATTTGCTAGCTCAGATTCCCCATCTATGCAATCAATGGTGATAAGAATAATAGCTCCCTGGGCGGTTCTAAGAATTAAATAAGGTGATGAACACTTAACGTAGTACCTGGTCAGCACTCTAAAATGCAAGCCACTAAAAACACTGACTGTTTCCAGTGGTCCAAGTAGTCCAGTGGTAGGAGGGGCATTAGACGGTGAGCACCTTGTCACTGGAAGGTCTCAAGCACGGGCTGGCTGACCACTGACACAGTTCATGTTTACACTACATGAACTTTCAGGTCTCTCCCAACAGATCTTTACAGTGAATCTGGGAGCCTGAAAATGACCTGATGGGGCACCTCCTCTGCAATGTGGCTGCAGGCGCTCTGGACCCCCCAGCAGCTGCAGAGAGAGAGGCAGGAGGGATACTTAATCTGTGTGCAAGAACCATCTTGGAGAGAGCAACACGTAGCAATTAATGTAACTCCATTCCTAATTTGAAATGCTCCAACTACTCTGCATTACAGCAACTTTTTCAAAGTGGAAACATCCAAGATGCAGCTTTTTCCACCTTCCAGGTGACCACTGGTGAGCAAAGGAGGGTCAATCTGTTTTGGGGCATGTGCTGGGGGCTGAGGGCTGCCTTCCCAGCAATGGGCTCTTCACATTGGAACCTAAAAGCCTTCCTCAGCACAGATTGAGGATAAAAGAGCCCAAATTTCAAGTCTGAGACGAGAGCAATATTTGCCAAAAAACGGCATGAAATAGTGCTATATCTTTTTGTACATATATAGCTTGGATGGGAAATACTCTACTCATTTTTTAAAGTCAGGGATGCTTGCAAAATTCCTTTCCTAAGAGATCATGAGCTTAGGACTAGAAAGAACTCAGTTGAGACAGGCCCCAGAGGGAAGTCAGGAGGCACACTGATTTACTTAGCAAGTGTGAAAGGATATGGCCGAGGCCAGCCTGGCACGGGTCAGTTGGAAAGAATCCATTTGCAGCTGCCCAGCCAAGCCTGCTCCAGCCTGCAGCCATCGAGGAGGAAAGAGACGGCAGAGGCACCGGAGAAAGTTATTTTAAGTGTTTCACTGAACTCTGAGTTCATTCCCTGCTTGTCGGACTCTGGGCTCCCCACCTCCCTCTCATCTGACCTCTCAATTTTCAGTTTTCTTCCTCCTCACTCCCTACTGTCTTGCCTTCCGCTGTTCCCTTCCCAGCTCTCGGTCTCCCTCTTGTCTCACAGGGTCCCTACAAACCCCTTGAATCGGCTTTTTAGGTCACACTCCTCCACACACACGTTGGTCCGGACCCACTGTGGTAAAGGGCACGGCCTCTGGACATTGACTATTTATTGTTAAATCTCTGCGTGCTTCAGTTTCCCACCTGTAAAGAGGCAGATAAATAAGAGCCTCTCCGTCATGGCCTTGCTGTGTGCGCCACAACCACTTGGCACAGTGCCCAACACATTATGGTGTTGTACGTATTATTATGTGTTGTATGGGCATACAACACATAATAACTCACCAACTCATGATGGTGATTACCTCCTGGTGCCCGACTCCTGCCGCTGTGTCCTCTGTCTGGCTCCCCATTTCAGTTTCCAGGCTCTTGTCCTATAGCCTCCCAGAAAAACTAGTTCTCCTTTGGTCTAAATCAGCATTTCTCAACATTATTTTTTAATATCGCCCCCCTACCCCACTCCGAAGCCTTTTTAGACATTTCTTTTTCTAAGTGCTTTCCTCCCCCATGAAATTTTAATACCATGGATATACTGTATATCTGTTTATTCACTGTGGTCCTTTGGAGGGGTACAAACCATTGTAACATCTAAGATTTTCACCCCTCAAGAACCAATGTTTTTACCCCCCTGTAGAGAAGGTATGGTCTAAATCAGGGGTTCTCCACCGTGAAGGAGGCTTTGTTCCCTTCCCCTCCCCCCAGGGACATCTGGCAAGGTCTGAAGATATTTTTGGTTGTCACAACTTGGTGGTAGTGGTGGGGGGGCGCTATTGGCATCTGGTGTGTAGAGACTGGTGATGCTGGTAAACATCCTACAACACACGGAACACCCCTTCCTGCCACAGTAAGGAATTATCCAGCCCAAATGTCAATAGTGTCCAGGTGAGAAATTCTGCTTTAGTGGATGACCCTAGGAGCCCTCTTGGTCGCAACTCAGGCAGAAGAAGGATCCTAGGTTTAAATTCCAGCTGGCCTCTGGCTGGCTTTCAGAGCTACTCTTACAGGGGAAGGGCCTTTCTTCAGATGGCACAGAATGATGCAGTGACACGACAGGACTCCAACTCAGGGCTCCTTGAGGCACTAGCTAAGACCATACCGCCACAGCTAATGAGGCTCACAGGCCCTGATGAGCCTCAAATTCTGGTCGCCCCTGGCCAACCCCACCTCCCCCAGAGACTCACAGCCTGACTGTCAGAGGGTGGCATCGAACTTTTAAATAAAAGAGAGCAAAGCCCCTAAGAGCATTTCATCAGGGCTTTCCCAATGTGGTCAGACCAGCCTGTCTCCTCTCAGCTCTGTCAGATCCACGTCTGTTGTGGATCATGTGGTTCTCCCTTCAATGACTTTCCATTAACGCTGGGATAAAGTCACCAACACCCCTGGTGGCCTATGAGGCCCCGCAAGATCTGGCCCCTTCCTGCCTTTCCAACCTCTTCACTCTGCACCTCGATCATTCTGCTCAGCCATAGACGCCTTGCCCAGGTCCTGAAACTCAACAAACCAGTTTGTCTCTGGAGCTTTAGGCTCTCTATCTGGAAGACTCTCGGCTGTTCTCTGCTATCTCTTCCCCCTTTAGGTCATGCTGCAGCATCCTTAGAGAGGTCCTCCCTGACCACAAACGTCCAGCCCACCACCCGAGCCCCTGTTCTTTCTCACAGCACTCAGCTCCTCCTTCAAATCATCCATCTCAGTGTGTTACTCTGTGTTTGTGCGTGCGTAGTTACTTAACGTCTGACCCCCCAACCAGACTGTCAACTTTACGATGCCGGAGACCTCTGAGGACCCCAGGCCAGCACACAGTAGATGCTTAATAAATATTGGTTGACTGATTGAACTCTAGCATTTCCATAGGATTCTTCCAGCTCTAATTCCATGCTAAACTATTTCTAGGAAGTTGGTTAAGGCATCTCACTCCTACAGATGTATCTTCAAGGGCTTTTGATCTTAAATCCACTAAATTAAAAAAGAATAAAAAGGCTCCAAACAAACCCAAAAGTCACACTGGAAACAAAAAACTACCACCAAATGCAGATAAGAGAAATGATAAACACAGCTGTTGTGTCTTCACATGTGTGAGATCAACGCATCCATTATGTGAGTGTTAACTGTATCCCTGCTGACTAGGAAAAGCAGTTGTCAGCCACAGCATATTAAGGACACACTTCGCTGCTTCTGAGGGAGTCAGCCAGTATTGTCAGAGAGACAAGTCTCTTCTAGAATGTGGGTTGTTCCTGCCTTCTGAATTAGAAAACTACCTCTCCACTCAGAGTAAGAAATGAAGCTGTGGTGCTGTTACAGCAGATGGTAGGGGATCATGGGAAAAAAGAAAGGCCAAGACGAGGAAGACCAGGAATCGGAGGGGCAAAGAGAGAGACTGGGGGCAGAAGATCCACACGTCATGCAAGGCAGTCATGCGGCATTGGCAGCGGAGGGACCCTGAAATGGAGCCAATCCCCACTACCTCCGCCAGGAAACCTCTTTTGGTCTCTTGGGTCCCCAACACTTTGCTTCCACGTGATGCTGGGCACTGATCACATTTGGCCTTGTACCACCGTTAGTGGCACGTCCGTCATGTCATCCATCACTGCAACTCCTCTAGGCCAGCAACATTTCCTCTCTGCCGACACAGGCCTGACACAATGCTTAGCTCACTTTCTTGCACGCAGGGCGCAGAAAATGTTTATTGGACTGAATTTAATTCCTTCTTGAGTGGGAGACCAGACCAAGGCTGTAAAGACCTAATGTGGCAGCAGAGACATCCCAACACCCCATAAAGGAGATGGCAGACTTGAAAGAGGAAAGGAGGAAGGAGAGACTGTCCCAGCCCCCTGCCCTTGGATGGGGGACGTCTAATCCACCCAAGCTGGGGGTGGAACAGTCTCCACGGTGCAGACTGTATTTTCTAAAAATTTCTGCAACTAGCTCGCTCACTCCACATGCTCTTCTGTAATGTGACCCTGACATTCTGCCCATCAATAAGTGGGGTCTATGTCCCCTCCTCTTGAACCCAGAGCTTCCCTTGAATTGTGACTACAGTAGAAGTGACACTATGTGACTTCAGTGGCACAGTCATAAGGTGATACAACTTCTGCCTGGCTCTTCTGAGATGCTTAACCTTGGAACCCAGCGACCATGTTGTGAAGGTGCCCAAACTAGCCCACCCAAAAGACTACCTGGTGAGGCCACGTAGAGGTGTTCTACCTTGAAGACAAGCTCAGGTTCTAATCAACAGCCAGCAGAAGCTACCAGACATGTGAGTGAACATTCCAGATCATTCCAACTCCCATCCTCCAAGTCTTCCCAGATGAGGCCTCAGACATCATAGAATAGAGACAAACTATCCTACTGTATTAGTTTCCTTGGGCTGCCATAATGAAGTACCTCCAACTGGCTGGCTGAAAACAACACAAATTGTCTCATAGTTCTGGAGGCTAGAATTCCACAATCAAGGTGTTGTCAGGGCCATGCTCTCCCTGAAACCTGTCAGAGGGAATCCTTCCTTGCCTCTTACTAGCTTCTGGTGGTGGCCCTCAATCCTTGGTGTTCCTTGCCATTCCTTGGCTTGAAGCCGCACCACTCCTAACTCTGCCTCTGTTGTCACAAGGTGTTCTCACTGTGTCTGTGTCTTCCCCTCTTATTATCAGAACACCAGTCACACTGAATTAGGGCCGGCCCTAACGACCTCATTTTAACTTGATTACACCTCAAAAGTTCCTATTTCCGAATAAGGTCATATTGACAGGTACCAGGAGTTACAACTTCAACATACCTTTTTAGGGGACACGATTCACCTCATAACACACTGTGCTCTGTCTGAATTCCTGACACACAGGAGAGATAAAATGATTGTCGTTCTTTTAAGCCACTCATCTTGGGGCAATTTGTTACGCAGCTAGAACTGGAACATCAACCAACTCCCTCAAGCCCATCTAACTCTTTTCTCATCTGGTTCTCAAGAAATCACGTGTCCCGCTTTCCTGCCTGAGTGTGGACCTCTTCCTATCTTAGCTTTACTGGTGTTTAGTTGCCAGTTCTTTATGTAGCCTAAGGATCTTCAGAGCACACCTCCACCCCACAGAGCAAGCCCCAAATGTGCTCTCAGAATCAGGCACACCACCCCAACTTTTCCTGGACTCCCAGCATGCCTCTGGGCTAATTTTTCTTTGCTAACTTTCAAAAAAAGAGCCCCATATTTACCATGACCATTCTAAGCCCAAAGAACTAGCTGATTTCCTGGGTGAGCAAAAAAGGGAGAACTTGATGTGAGCATCAATGGTGGCAAAATCATGAAAACCAAAATGATAGCTTTTCACTGAAATCGGCACATTCCTTCGGCTTCTTTTACAGCAATAGAATGGACCTTTGTGATTTTCTACATGGTTGTTCTTGTAGGAGGAACAGTATTTGAATGTGTTTCAAAAAGGTTAAAAAGACTCTAAATGCAAGTTTTGAAAAATATGTGAGGTTTTAATTCTTTCCATTTCTGTCACATAGAGGAAACACATAGTTGTATTTCTAAGCTTGAATACTTTAAAATTCATGAAGTTGTCAAATGCACAATATTTTTCCCTTTTAGATTTTCAAAAGGAGAGAGAATTAATCACAAAATAGTCAAATGGGGTGCCATTTTTTCTTCTGTAAAGCAGACAGTGGCTCCATGTGGCTGTCAACTAGAAGAAGTGCCCATACAAGGCATTCTGCACATGCATGGACAGTGGCTTCAAAGTTGAGGGTCACAATTGGCAAATCTATCCACCAGATTTCCACTTAGACTTCTTTTCCCAAAACTAACTGGTTTAAATAAGAGCTTCTACAATAATAAAGGCCATTACCATAAACAAAGAGTTTTCTTACTGAGCTAGGCTGGTATGGAATACTTAGGAAATGACCTTCAAAGACAAATGGTTCCAATTAGGGAAAGCCCCCAGCACAACCCTCCAGATTCAGAACATAATAAAGAGATGTCAGAGATGCTTTAGCGCTTCAATCTGGATTCCTCAGTGGGGACTGCAGCCAAGTGATGGGTTGTCCTATTCTGAGGGCCTTGAAATGTAGCCAGCCTATCCAAGCATCATGCTGCAGAATGTGTGTGAAAGGCAGCTTAGGGCACCAGATCCCACCTCTCTCAGGTACTCCTCCAGGATTTCTCTCCTCATTGCTTGCCTGGTCCATCATTTCTCCCTCTGGTCTTCCTAGCTCTCCAATTCTCCGGCTGCATACTCTAGCCCTGATTCCTGCTCATGGCCCCTACCTCCTCATTTTAGTGATTATTCAGGCTCTCTTCCCACTGGCCACTTCCATGGCCCTGGAAGCATCCAGATTTCCAGGCCCAAACAACCTTGGTCCCACAGGACCCCAGGCAGCTAACAAAAGGACATCTCCCCCTTTTGCATCTTAGCAAGAAAAGAGGGAATAAAACACTGACATTTCCCAGACAAGCTCTTCTCCAACAGGCCAATAGATGGGACACCAAGGATGGATAGCTAGGCCTGCCCAACAGGCCATCCACAGGACAGCAAGTACCCACGAGGCCCTAAACATTCAACTACTTTCCTGTTGAAGCCCTGAAAATTTGTAGTGGCAGTTCCTGAGGACTGAGCACATCACAGTGCCCATGGCATGTTTACAGACATCCAGCCAACTACTGGATCCAGGACTGAACGGAGTGGCTCAGGACCCTCAGAGTGTCCTTTGTGGCATGGTATTCAACAGGCCTACACGGTACAGGGAACAAAAGAGTTACCCCCCCAAATAGAATTCCCACCTCCCTTTTCTACGGAAATAGTGGAAAATGGCAACAAACACATCAGGTCAGGATGCTACTTTCCAGCCCCCTGCCCCAGAAACGCAGAGGTATAAATCACCCACATCAAGTCCCAACTGGAGAGGATGGTGTAAATTCAGGTTCACATTTATAGAGAATCAAATTATTGCTTTATTCCCAGGGAGATGAATGAGAGTGACAGACTTTTCAGAGTTGTAAAAATAGATGGATGCTTCCTATAAAATAACTCACAGACACCTACAATAATTTACAATAGATCTTGCAGGCTGGGAGCAGGCAAGTGAAATTCCAGACAGAATACCACACTACTTTCCAGTGGGAGAGTAAATGGTTTGGCTATTATGATAATACATTTCAGCACAGCAAATATATCTCCCCTTAATAGAAATACATTAGACACCATTTATAAAAATATCAACATCACAGTTCTGTTTCTTGAACTATAACTTAGACATAAATATAACACAATTTATGGATGAGGAAATCCAATTTCATGCTATTTCAAACACATTTTTGTTTATTACATAACTATAGTTCTCTGTATATGAGAGTGTATGACATGAAATAGTCATGCGCATGGTATCTATCTGGGTGTCTACATAGGAGTATGAACATTGTATCTATTACGAATGGAATTATTTCATGATACGTGCTATATACAAGGAGCATCCTGAGCACTCACTATATGATGACATCACTGCGTAATCTGCAGTGTTGTCATAGCTATCCAGAGGGTGGAGAAAGGAGGTGCTCTGGATGAATAAACACTCTAAGCAATAGGTGAGTAAAGCCACAGAGAGCTTCAGAGTCAGATAGATTTGGGTTGAGTTCTGGTTCTCCTATTTATTAGCTGTAAGATCTTGGACAAATTACTTGGCTTCTGTCAATCCCAGTGTTGTCATCTGTAAAATGGGATCAATAATGACTAATTCTCATGAAGACTGAATAATATAATGTTTATAAAGTGCCTAGCACTGTGTCTGGCACAAGGTTAGTGTCAATCAGCAGTAGATACTATTTTTTCTTTTTCAACAGATATTTCAAGTTTATTTATTTATTTTTAAAAATTTTTTTGTTTATTGCAGTAACATTGGTTTATAACATTGTATAAATTTCAGGTGTACATCATTATACTTCTATTTCTGCATAGATTACATCATGTTCACCACCCAAATACTAATCACAACCCATCACCACACACATGTGCCGAATTATCCCTTTTGCCCTCCTCCCTCCCCCCTTCCCCTCTGGTAACCACCAATCCAATCTCTGTCTCTAAGTGGTTTGTTTAGTACTTCTCTCTCCTATTTAAATGTAATGAATTTGTGGGAACCCGTTCTCAAACGTAGTACCCACTTGCTTATCTTCTTAAGCACCAAACATAGACTAACTGAATACAGACTAACTGTGGTGTCAAAAAAGTACTATACAGGGGCCAGCCCAGTGGCGTAGCAGTTAAGTTCGTGTGCTCTGCTTCAGCGGCCCGGGGTTTGCAGGTTCGGATCCCGGGTGTGGACCTATGCACCGCTTATCAAGCCATGCTGTGGCGGTGTCCCATATAAAGTAGAGGAAGATGGGCACGGATGTTAGCCCAGGGCCAATCCTCCTCAGCAAAAAAGAGGAGGACGGGCAACAGATGTTAGCTCGGGGCTAATCTTCCTCAAAAAAAAAAAAAAGTACTACACAATGAAGGATACAGAGAGGGCCTGTGGGCTTTTTCCACCATTGTTTCTCTTTCTTCTCCCTGTGTCTGTTCTGTTCTCTGCTGCCTCCATCTATTGATTACAGTGTGGGTGTTTATTGACACTCTCTTCCCACTTTTAGAGTTCTGAGAGCCCTATCTTTACCCCTATATGGGCTATTTCTCCTCTCTGGCTTAACTTTGGTATGCAATCATTTAATTTAACTTTGACAATTTGTTTTTTGGGAGGGTGAGTATTTTTCTTATGCTTGGCTGTCCATGGATTTTTTTCCCAATGCTCCAGCAATAATAATAATAACTACAGAGCCCCCAGCTAATCAGATACATGAGCTCAGCTATGAAGATGAGCTGGGATAGATGTACACACAAAATGAATCCATGTGAAGCAGCAGTCCACACTTGCAGTTTCCCTGGCAGTATGGGCTGCTGGACTCTGCAGAACCAAAAGCCTAAGAGAGTGCTGGGTAGAAATCAGCCTAAAAACAGTGTTTGGCACACATTGCTATGACTACACAGCACTGCCAAGATTTCACATGGATTTTTATAGCAGTTGTATTCATGATTGTCAAAACCTGAAAGCAACCAAGATGTCCTTCAGTAGGTGAATGGATAAATAAACTGGGTACATCCAGACAATGGAATATTATTCAGCACTAAAAACAAACGAGCTATCAAGTCATGAAAAGACATAGAAGAATCTTAAATGCATATAAAGGAGCCAGTCTGAAAAGGCTACATACTGTATGATTTCAACTATATGACATTCTGGAAAAGGCAAGACTATGAAGACAGTAAAAAGACCAGTGGTTGGCAGGGCTTGGGGGTGGGGGGATGAATAGGTAGAGCACAGAGGAATTTTAGGGCAGTGAAAATACTCTGTGTGATACTATAATGATGGCTACATGTCATTATACATTTGTCCAAACATGCAGAATGTATAACACCAACAGTACACCTAATGTCAACTATGAACTTTGAGTGATTAAGATGTGTCAGTGTAGGTTCAGCTATTGTAACAAATGTCCCACTCTGGTCAGGGATGTTGATAATGGGGGAGGCTGTGCACGTGTAGGGGTGGGGAGTATATGAGTATATGGAAAATCTCTGTACTTGCCTCTCAATTTTGCTGTGAGTCTAAAACTGCTCTAAAAATAATAAAAGTCTTAAAAAAAAAAGCCAAAACTTTAGGTCAAATAAGTGTAGTCAACTGACTTGTAACCTCAGTAAAACAGAAAAAAAAAAAGTGAACTTCGTCGTTCATTGTCGTATAGCTCTAACATTCTATATCAAGGAGGTGGCATAACCACACAGAGAAAAATTATTTCAAATTCCTTTAAAACATAGACTGTAGATTACACATCCCTAGTGAAATACATCCTAAGGACAAAAGAAACCACAAAGAAATATTGAATGTCATTCAGTCAACTTGTTAGTTGAAATTCTTATTTTGAAACTATTATTTATATGTTGTAGGATAAAGCAAATAAGAAATTATGTCAATAATCAGACTTATGTCAGTAAGAATAAGGCTTTCAGCAAAAGATAAGTATAAAATCAAAGAAGTAAATATCATATAATCACAAATTTAAATTGGAAATATTAGAATAAATTATTGACTTACATTTCTCTTTCTAAAAAAATCAGTATTGTACATCTTTGTTCATTGAAAAGGCTTAGACACAATAACAATCCAGTAGCAATGAGCACCCTCACAAGACAAGACTTTGGTCTCTAAGTACCATCTCCCATTAGAAGGAATCAGAGCTCCTTAGAGGAATGGCTGATTCCAGGTCTGGGACTCAAAATACATAAGACAAGACTGGAAGCTCTTGTGCTAGAAAGCAAGGACGCTCTGCAAAGTGGCTGTTCCGGTCTTTTGCAATTTTTTACTCTTGATTTTTAGGATTTGTCATATATAATCTGGATAAGATTCCTTTGTAAGATATAAGCACTGTAAATATTTTTCCCAGTGCATGGCTTGCCTATACGTTTTTTTTTAATGGTATGTTTTGATGAGCTGAAATTTTAAATTTTAAGTCCAATTTATCGCTTTTTAAAAAATGGTTAGTGTTTTTCTATATCCAGTCCAAAAAAGTATTTCCTACCTTAAGATATTTTCTTACGTTTTCTTCAGGGCCTTTATGGATCATAGACCTAAATGTAAGAGCTAGAACCATAAAACTTCTAGAAGAAAATAGAGGAAAATGAACAGACAAGTCACAGATTGGAGAAAAATATTCACAGTACGCACAGCTGAAAAAGAAATCATATCCAGAACACATATCCCTATAATCCCTATAAGTGAACAATAAAATAAACAACACAATGTTTAAAAATTGGCAGAAGAAGATGTACAAATTATCCATAAGCACAAGAAAAGGTGCTCAATATCATCAGCTATCAAGGAAATGTAAATTAAAACCACACCGAGGTACCACTTAAAACCTACTAGATTCATTGAAATAAATACTGACAATACCAAATACTGGCAAAGATGTGGAACATTTCATAAAGCGCTGGTGGGAGTAGAGTTTAAATTTAGACATCTGTTTCTTAAAAAGTTAAACATACATCTTCCCTATATCCTAGCTATTCAATTCTTATGTATTTACCCAAGAGAAATCAAAGAATATGTCCAAAAAAGACTTTAAATGAATGTTCATAACAGTCCTGCTAACCGTCCTTCATCAGGAAAATGAATAAACAAATTATCGTTTATTCACACAATGAAGTACTTCACAGCAGTGAAAAAGAGTGAGTCGCTGATACATATGATGACATGGAGGAATCTCAAAAACATTAATTTAGTTGAAAGAATATAGTATATAAGATATGATTCCACTTGTGTGAAGTTCTAGAACAGACACAACTAATCTATGGTGACAAAATCAGAAGACGGTTGCCTGGAGGGGCAAGAGGAGAGAACAGATAGGAAGGGACAAAGGGGGAATTTCCAGGCAATGGAATGTTCAATACCATGTTCTGGGAGGTGATTATAAGGGTGTATAAAACTGTGAAACTCACGAGACTGAAGACTGGAAATCCGTGCATTTCATTGTGTTAAATAAGATCTCAATAAAACCACATATAGAATGGGCAAAAAATGAATAATGACTGTAATGAATTTAGACACAAAAAATATATTAAAAAAAAAAAACCTTTGAGTCCTTAATATTACTGGTAAAAACCCTCATTGGTCACCTTTGGAGGTTGCTATAGCACCAACTCATTATTCTAAAATGTTTAAATAAAAGGAAAGAACCAAGCATTTATCCTGCCTTTTCTGTTTGAACTGTATATCAGAGATCCAAATAGCTGATGAGGGAAAGTCTTTTTTAATAGAAGAATTACAGCTTATAAATGCAGAATGAATGCAGAATTTTAAAATCACCATTTCGTAGGCCCTAATGAAATAACGGATCTAGGCAAAGATCACTAGTGGCTGCTAAAACTGTTAGGTAAAAGGTTGACGGAGAATTTTATAATGGATGAATCAGGCTGACAACATGTGAACCCACCACTGAATCTCAGCATCACTAAAAGTGAGACAACCAGATGTTATGTATCTCCTGAGGTGATGGGATAAGGAGTTTACAGGATCACCTAAACTGTTCTTGCCAGAAAAGAAAGAAGGAGGAAAGAAACTGAGTCTAATCAACCTTCTACATCAAAATACATCTTAGAGAAAACAGAGATTAGAGGACCATGTTAAAAAGGAATCGATCTGCCAAATCCAGATTGTGCAAAATTTTACAGGACAAATGACTTGGTGTCTTCAACAAATGAACAACATGAGAATAATAAAGGTGAGGGGAAATGTTGTAGATTAGAAGATACTTAAGAGATATATCAAGCAAATATAGTGTGTGGACCTTGTTTGGAACCTTATTTGAACAAATCAATTGTAAAATATATATATATTTATTATTATATATATATATTTGTTGTTGTTGTTGAGAATTTTGAGAAATATTTTTAAGAAACATGGACTGGGTATCAGATTTTACCAACTGTAATTTTTATGTTGAGGTTATGTTTAAAAAAAGTCTTTATATGTTAGCCATGCACTCTAAAGTTTCTATAGGTGGAATGACATGATGCTGGGGGATTTGCTTTTAAAAAGTCAAAGGGCAGTACCTGATAAAAACACGGCAAAATGTTATAAAAGAAATTAACATAAAATGTCATGACTGAATTCTTCATTCTCAATTTGTTTTCGGGAGAAAAAAATAGCAAGAGACAAAATAATCTAAACCCCTCATCCACTCTGGGTGTAATTCCCAGCTTGTATAAAATCAGCATTAAAGAATTTCAGAAACTCTATGTAAGTCATTTTATTCTACAACTGACATCACATTGCTGGCTGTCCTCTGGAAGGTCTCTTGAGGAAGATTTGTTTGGGGGGTGTGTGTGTGTGTGTGTGGACCTGCATGTCTGTGATTTTTCACCTTTCTACACACGAGTCTACTTTTCTTGTTTAGGAGGATGGTAGGTTCAATAAAGAGAGCAAAACGGCCCTGCTATCTAATGCCAGAAACACTGTTTAAATTACCTTTTTCCTGCTCTTTCCACAGCCTTTAAAGCACTGTTCTGCACCGTGGTATGTCATGTAGCAGTGAAAGCCAGAAGAGAAAGGTGCCACTGCAAGCAGGTGGCTCATCAGCTCTAGTGGGGGCCCCACCATCTCTTTTAGGAGATGTCATAGAAGCAAATACAGGCAAACACAGTGGGACTGGATGAACAGCTAGGAGACTCACATACTTGCATGAAACTAGAGGGCGGAGCAAAGACGTGAAAGTTTAAACATCTTAAGAAACCAAGATCTTTTCCCAAAAATATTTCAGAAAAAAAAGATGAAGAGTCCTCAATTAAACAAAACACTATTTTTCTAACTCTTCAATTCTTTAGGTGTAGCACTTATGGCAACCAACTGCTGTAAGCCACTGGCTTAAACCATAAAAGGAATCACCATGCCCTAGCTCCTTTACGTCAACCCGAACTCCAAGTACTGCAGTCCAGGAGGTTCCAGAGCGGAATGGTGAATACCCTCACTTGTCCTGGAACCCCTCTACCAACTCCTACTCTTGGTTGGGACCCTATCCCACTCCTACGTTCCCTTGACATTACACTTCCAGGTCACAGAGGACTGCTTCTCGAACCCACTGTTTCTAAAATGAAACTTCTTGAGTCCTCACCTACAGACCTCCTTCTCTGCCAGTGTTCTCTAAGTGAATTTACCCAGTTGCTCAAAAACCTGGGAGGTATCCTTCACATTGCCCTCTCATTCATTCCTCACGTTAATCACCCACCAGGTCCTATTAATTGTACCTCCTAAATGGTGCTCATATCCATCCCCTCGTCTCCATGCCTACTGCCTCTAAGGCCAACTTTGGGTACTTATACCCACTCTTCTCTCAGCTGCCAGAAACTCATTCTCTCTTCATTTTTCTCCTGCTCCAGGTCACTTCTTCTCAATCTCCTTTCCAGCTGCTCCTTCCATGCCTTAAATGTTGCCTTTTTCTGGACTTCTGTCTTATCCTCTCCTCTCCTTTCTCTAGGCAACTTCTTCCCTCTAGCGACTTCAAATATGATCTATGTACCAAAGACGCCCAAGTCTATCTCAGGCCTAGTCCTCTCTCTTTAGCTTAATCTCCACACAACCAACTGCCTACTGGATGAACTGGAGTGTTTCAGAAACTTCAGACACACCATACCTAAAACAGACAGCATCATCTTTCTGCCTTCTCCCAAACCTCCTCCAATGGTGTTCCTTCTCTCAGAGAGGAGCATCAGCATCTCCCAGTTGCTCAATCTAGTAACTTGGGTGTCAGCTCGACCCCCATTTCCCTCTAACCCCTCCATACACTCAATCCTCAGGTCCTGTCTCTTCTACTTCCTGAATTTGTCCATTTCTCCCCAGTTGCCCCAACCATAGTCCAAACTCTCTCACTGCCCTTCTTCTGAGTCTGCTCAGCTTTATAATCCATTCTCCACATGGCAGGCATAGTGATCTTTTTATTCAAAAAAAGGAGTCTGATGACCTCACTCCCCTTAAATCCCTTCAAAGGAGCTGTCTTGACATGAGTACAGCCATGTTTGGCCGCTCCATTGACCTACAGCCACCAGCACACAAAGAAATACAAAGCTGCTTTCTGTGTGGTGGGAACTGGCCTTTTCCCGGGAACTGGCCTTTCTCCCACGGAGGGAGTTGCAAGTTGTAACAGTTCAAGGCTCTTGGAGCGTCGTAGCATGGGATGGACTGGCCATCTGTGCCGGGCTAAGACGATAACCAAAGAAAACAATGCACGTACACAACTACTGGGCTGGGACGTTAGCCAAGGGGCTCAGTGCACGTACGCCACTGATAACCATTTGTGCATGGGAACACTGGATGCTTGCTCTGTAAACTCTGTAACTGCTTATATAAACTGCTGGAAGCTGAGACCTGGTGAGAGTTCCACCTGTGGAAGGGACGCCTTGCCCAGGATGTGTGATCCTTGCCCAGCCGTGTCGATTGACAGGACTCTCCCGGCAGTGTGGTGTGGATGTTATGAGTAATTGATTTACTGTGAAGTAACTGATTTGATGTGTTCTCTTTTCGGTCAACCTGGTGTTTCTCTTTCCGGTTGATTTGTGTCATTTCCCTTCAGTCGATCTGGTGTTTCCCTTTCCGATCGATCTGATGTTTTTCCCCTCTTATTATATGACCTATTCGGATCTGCTGCTATCTCAGCCGATGTGGATGTTTTCCCTTTCCAGTCTAGCTGGTGTTTTTTCCCTCTTATTATTTGACCTATTCGGATCTGTTTGCCGACTATCGCCTTTACTATCCTCTATATAATAAAATATACCTTCAGTCCATTTGTTTGGAGTGGAAAGTGTCTTTTACATCTCCGATCGAATCCCCAAACCTCTCATAACAGAAGCTGGGTGATGGGTACATGGGACTACACACACACACACACACACACACACACATGCATGTGTATCTTTTTCTTTAAAAATGTTCACAGTAGTCCTTAAGAAAAAGCCAAATTCTTATTTACAAGTCCTCCATAATCTAGGCCCCACCCAGATTACTGCCACTACATCTAGCACATTTTCCTCTTCCTTTCTCCGCTCCAGCCATCTGGAACCCCCGCAGTTCCCAGGACATATTTCCCTCTCAGAATTCCAAACCTTTGCACATGCTCTTCTTTCTGCCTGGAATATTCTTATTCTTTTAAAACCACTTTATTGAGGTATGATTGGCATACAAAAGCTATACATATTCAATGTATACAGCTTGATGTGTTTAGAGATAAGTATACACCTGTGAAACCATCACCACAATCTATGCTATAAACATATTCATCAAATCTAAAAGTTTCCTCCTGTACTTTTTATTAATTATTATTATTACTATTATTGCCATTATTATTATTTTGTGATACGAACATTTAAATCATATGATCATCTCAATAGATGCAGAAAAAGCATTTGACAAAAATCAACATCCATTCATGATAAAAACTCTTAACAAATTAGGTACAGAATGAGCATACCTCAACATAACAAAGCCCATATAGGATAGGCCCTCAGCTAATATCATACTTGATAGTGAAAGTCTGAAAGTTTTTCCTCTAAAATCAGGAACAGGACAAGGATGCCCACTCTCACCACTCCTATTCAACCTAGTACTGGAAGTCCTAGCCAGAGCAATCAGGCAAGAAAAAGAATAAAAGGCATCAGAATTAGAAAGGAAAAAGTAAAATTGTCTCTATTCACAGATGACATGATTTTATATACAGAAAATTCTAAAGACCTCACCAAAAAACTATTAGATCTAATCAATGAATTCAGTTAAGTTGCAGGATACAAAATACGATACAATACAAACATACAAAAATCAGTAGCATTTCTATACACTAACAACAAATTATTTGAAAAAGAAATAAAGAAAATGATCGCATTTACAGTAACATCAAAAATAATAAAATATTTAGTAATAAACTTAACCAAAGAGGTAGAAGATCTCTACTCTGAAAGCTACAAGACATTGATGAAAGAAATCAAAGAAGACACAAACAAATGGAAAGGTATCCTGTATTTGCAGATTGGAAGAATTATTATTGTTAAAACGTCCATACCACCAAAAGCCATCTATAGATTCGGTGCAATCTCTATCAATATTTCAATGGCATATTTTCAGAAGTAGAAAAAACACTCCTAAAATTTATATGGAACCACAAAAGACCCTGAATAGCCAAAGCAATCCTGAGAAAGTAGAACAAAGCAGGAGGTATCATACTTCCTGATTTCAAGCTATACTATAAAGCTATAGTAATCAAAATAGTATGGTGCTGGCATGAAAACAAACAAATAGATCAGTGAAACAAAATTGAGAGCCCAGAAATAAATCCAAGCATATACAGTTAACTAATATTTGACAAAGGAGCCAAGAATACTCAATGGAGTCTCTTCAATAAATAGCTCTGGGAAAATTGGATATTCACATATAAAAGAATGAAACTAAACTGCTATCTTACACTATTCACAAAAATTAACTGAAAATGGATTAAAGACTTAAATGTAAGACCGGAAACATGAAACTCCTAGAAGAAAACATAGGAAAAAAGCTCTTTGACATCAGTCTTGGCAATGATTTTTCAGATATGACACCCAAAGCACAAAAAACAAAACCAAAAATAACAAGAGGGACTATATCAAACTAAAAAGCTTCTGCACAGCAAAGGAAACAATCAACAAAGTGAAAAAACCTATGGAATGGGAAAAATATTTGCAAACCGTATGTCTGATAAGGGGTTCATATCTAAAACATATAAACAACTCATACAACTCAATAGCAAAAAAACAAATAATCCAATTTAAAAATGGGCAAAAGACCCGAATAGATATTTTTCCAAAGAAGATATACAAAAGCCCAATGGAGACATGAAAAGATGCTCAACATTACTAGTCATCAGGGAAATGCAAATCAAAACCACACAGAGATATCACTTCACGCCTGTTAGAATTGCCATCATCAAAAAGACAAGACATAACAAATGCTGGAAAAATTGTGAAGAAAAGGGAACCCTCGTGAACTGTTGGTAGGATTGTAACCTGTTACGGTTACTGTGGAAAACAGTATGGAGGATCCTCAAAAAATTAAAAATAGAACTACCATATGATCCAGCAATTCCACTTCTGGGAATACATCCAAAGGAAACGAAAACACTAACTCAAAAAGATATCTGCACGCCCATGTTCATATCAACATTATTTATAATAGCCAAGACATGGAAACAACCTAAGTGTGCATCAATGGATGAATGGATAAAGAAGTTGTGGTACATATATACAATGGAATATTATTCAGCCATAAGAAATGAGGAAATTCTGCCATTTGTGACAACATGGATGGAACTTGAGGACATTATGCTAAGTGAAATAAGTCAGACAGAGAAAGATAAATACTGTATGATCTCACTTACATGTGGAATCTAAAGAAGAAAATCAAACTCATAGAAAAAGAGATCAGATTTGTGGTTACCAGAGGTGGGGTGGGGCGGGGGTGGGGAAGAGGGAACTGGAAGGTGGTCAAAAGGTACAAACTTCCAATTATAAGATAAATATGTACTAGGGATGCAATGTACAGCATGATGACTATAGTTAACACGGCTTATGATATATATGAGAGTTGTTAAGAAAGTAAATTCTAAGAGTTCTCACCACAAGACATTTTTTTTCTTTTTTTGCTTTCTCTTTTTATTCTATCTATATGAGATGATGGATGCTAACTAAACTTACTGCAGTAATCATTTCACAATATATGCAAGTCGAACCACTATGCTGTACACCTTAAACATACAGTGATGTATGTCAATTGGACCTCAATAAAATAAATAAATAAAAAGATTTTTTAAAAAAAGAACACAATGTAAGATCTTCCTCTTAGCAAATTTTTAAGTATACGTACAGTACTAACTATAGGCACTATGCTGTGCAGTAGATCTCAAGGACTTATTCATCTCACATAACTGCCTGGAATAGTCTTACTCCCACACTCCACTCCCACATCTTCTTTGCTTATCTAAATTTAACTTGTTTTTGAAGTCTTAAACATCACTTCCTTAAGGAGGCCCTTCCCAACTCCCTAGACTAGGTTATATTCCCTTGCTATATTCTCCCATAGCATCCCTTCATCCTGTCTTTGTATACTCATCATAACAGTAATTATCTGTTAAATGTTTTCTGCCTAACAGTAAATTTCACGGAGATAGAGACCACGTCTGTCTACTGTGTATCCCCAGTGAGAGTGCCTGCTACAGTAGAGAAGGCATTCAACACATCGCCATTATATTCAAAAGCATTCAGTTGAACTGTTGGTCACCTATACTATGTGCATCTAGATTAAAGACCAGTCTGTGACACCCTAAGGCCTACTGTATCCACAGACAAGATCAGGGACTTTGCTCTGAATTTTATCACAGATATACTCCAACCCATAGCTATGAAGACATTCCCATAGCCAGAGATGACCAATGCCAGCAGGGATGGGAGACCCAAAGACTTGTGTAACCTAAGGATTAGGAAAACTAAACAGAACTGAAGGTCTGGTCCCCTCCAGGAGTGACCATTAACCAAATCACAACGCAGCAGACTTGAGCCCAAGAGTTCCAAATGGAAGACAAAGGTCACAAGAGGCTTCTGGACCTCGGGCATCTTGACGTCAGGGGTCTCAGAGAGGGGAGGGGGATCTATCCTGGTTAAATGCATGTCGGATGATGACTCCCAAACCCAGGAATGGAGGAGTGGCTGGAGTGGGGGTCAGAGCAGCAGTCAACAGCACTTGTCAGAGCTGTCTCATGTTTCTGTTTGAGCTAAGACATCCATTTTCTCCTGCTCTCAGACATCAGCACTCCTGATTCTTGAACTTTCAGACTCAGACAGGGACTGTATATACCATCAGCCGCCCAATTCTCAGTCCTTCAGACTCGGACTGAATTATACCATCGTCTTGTCAGAGATAAGAGACAAGGTAGGGAGCAGAGAGATCAGTGTGAGTGAGAGATTCCATGTTCATTTGGGGGCCTGGGGCTTTGGCCACCCCAGACAGCCCATAATTTCTAAATGATCCTTCTAAAGGAGGCAATCCTTCAAATCTACTGCTGAAGTTATCCTAATTGGCTCAGGCTCTTTGAGGCCTGAGCCTGTGGGTGACTCTGCAGGTCCTCAGTGCCTTGAGCCCAAGTGGACTGGGCTGGGCAAGATGGCAGGGCCGCCAACCTTGGGCCCATGGGGTCATGAGAATGGCACCCCAACTCCTCAGGAAAATGGTGTGCCCAGGAGCATCATGAAAAAATGCAACGAGCAATTGTGGCACCCAGGTCAAACTCTGCTTTTTAAGAACATGATTGTTACCCTGTGCAAATTAATATACACACACCCTTTGCCCATCATTCACCATGACATGAGTCTGAATCCTTTACCTGCAACTATTTTGGAACCTTCTGTAAAAGCTGCACTAGGAGGAAGGCGCTGGGCTGGGCTGGGCCAGGTAAGGATATCACATCTGCGCCTCCCCACATCCTCTCGTTTACTTGCCTCCATCACAGGTCATTGGTCTGACAAATATTTTTAACAACAATGGACACACACAGCAATTCTGCCTTTTATTCAGTCCTTGATTGAGCTAAGACATTTTCTGATTGTTTGAGGATTAGACAGTGTCTCTCTATTGTCTTCCTTTAGGAATGGCTCCTGACAGGTTCAGGAGTCTTGTGTATCACTCCTTTACATGAGGGTTCAGAATAAGATAGTTCCCTTTCTTCCCAGAGAAGACTGATCTATTGGAGAAATCCGAAGCCATCTGATTTTACACCACTTAAAAGTAATCTATCTGGTCTTCTCTCCTTGGAGAACTTTTTTTTCTCTTACCATTTAGACATGTTCCTCTAATATGCCTCGTTAATAGTTTCTGATTAATGTTACTCAGATCAAGATGAAACCTTTCAATTTCTAATCTCATTTATTTTCTCAGTGCTGGAAAGCCCCTTTTTTTTTTTTCCCTTCACTGTATCGATTGTTTTGGTCACAGGCAAGCTGCCTTTCATCCAAGCAACAGGCCTAGAGTCAACCCTGCTAGTTTTTTCTCTGAATCACGGTAAAATTTTCTATTCTTCTTACTCTTAGACATATCTTTACTTACTGAGGATGGAATTCAAGAGTAATGAAAAATTTCAGAGAATAGTTAGACAGATCACAGATGGACCTACTTCTTGGTGGAAAAAAATCACAAAGAAAGTGCTGTCATATGAAAATTTTCCCAATTTAAAATCATAGGATTTTGTGTCATCCCTTATATGTTAATTTGTATAAATGTCTGTCTGTGCACTGTATGAAAATTATACGTATGTCTATATGTGCACATATGTTACACAAAGCTCTGATTTTTTTCAAGCAGTTCGGATGGCTTTCTTAACAATGTATTTATTTTTCATCTTATTTGTGCTCTGAGCAGTATAAAATAGCACAAAATGAAAGGAGAAGGAATATAAGTTGTAAAACAGAGCACCTGACATTGATTACTTCATGGAAAAGGCAGCCTAGTCATTGGGAACCTTGCAGTCACCTGGTCCAGACACCTGCACAGGAAGTTAGCAAGGAAGTAGGTGCTGGTGCCTGTGGGAGCCCAGGCTGTGTGGGCTGGGAGTGAGGAGAAAGGACTCACTGTGGCCCCGCAGTGGCCATGAGAGGCACCCAGAGGAGGGCCTTAAAAGATGTGGACTTGCACCTAGGCTCCTTTCTGAGAGAAGCTATGTATTTGCCAGGAAGCTGGCTAAGGTCAGGGTGCAGACCAGTGGCTCTCAAACTTGGGTATGTAACAGAATCACCTGGAAGTCTTGTTAAAACAGCAGGTGCTGGACGCCCCCCCACCCCACACCCCCCCGCCCCGCCGCCAGAGTGTCTGATTCAGCAGGTGTGGGGTGGGGTCTGAGAATCTGCATTTGTAACAAGTTCCCAGATGAGGCCAGTGCTGCTGGTCAGGGGGCCACACCGTCAGAACCACAGAACACTGTGCAGATCGTGGCTGTGTGGACACTAAACACAGGCCTTGGTCTTCATGGCACCATTATGTTTAACTTCTGCTCTAAGAATCGGCAGAAAACCAAGGCTTACGTGTAGAGTCAGCTCGCAGCTCACAGGACAACACGGTCTACAGGAAGGAAGAGGAAAAAACATTCCCAAATCTCCAGTGGGGATGCTGAATATGCCTGGGCATACAAAAAGAGGCGGGTAATGGCACATGAGGGTGGTATCCATGCCTCGATCCATCTGATGCTCTTATAAAGATGTGCAGAGAGCAGCTGGGTGCTGAATCGCCACAAAGAAGACAAGCGAGGGAGCCGGCTCTGCAGGCCCGTTCACTCCAGCCTGTTCACAAGGAGCGTGTGGAGTGGAACTCACTGGCCCGTCAGCTGGTGGTACAGGCGCTTTGGTGTACTGGGCTGTGCTTTGGGTGGAAACTGATACACCCCTCCCCTCCTTCAGGGATGAGGGCAGCCACGCAGGACCATCACCACCGAGCCTGGCAGAGCCTTGCACACAGACCTTTGCCAGATCCCGATCACTGCAAAGCAAATGCCTTCACGAGTGTGGGAAGACCAACATCTTAGCAAGCCTCAGCACTGAGCTCCGCTGTCACAGCCTCTGTTCTCCCCACAACACAGCCTGCAGTAGCAATCAAATCTGGGGGTCCCTCCTGTCCCCTTAACCCCTCCAACTGTGCCCCTGCCTCCATAGGGACAGTGCCCACCCATCATCCTGTTCTCCTGACTGTGGGTAATATTTTAGCCTTCACTGGCTTCCTTCTCGCAGCATAGAGAAACAGTCAAATCTCTTTTATCTTAAAAATAAAATTAAAAAAAAAAGCTCAACTTTCTCTATGCAGAAATTCCTTGAGTTCCTTCCTTTCACAGAAGTTATCACCTCCCATCTATCCAAGAACGCATTTCAATTAGGCTTGCCCCCACCATTCCACGGCTTCTACTCATGTTTGGTTCCCAACAGGCATTCATTTGGTCATTAATCTAACAGATACCTCATCTAACATTAATCTAACAGACACCATGTGCCAAGCATGGTTCTACGTGCTTGGGACGCAAAGGTGGGCACAACAAAGATCTGTGCCCCGTATCGCTTCTCGCAATTTAGTGAGGGGAAGGTAGAGAAAAACAATACATGTAATAAATAAGTAAATTCCAGGGCATGCTAGAAGTTGATGAGAGCTAAGGAAAAACGCAGCAGAGCAGCACAAGGAGGGATGAGAAGACGGGAGCAGGGTGGAAATTTAAGTTACGGGCCAAGTTCAACATGCTGGGTCCAGATCTTTTCCTTCAATTAAATTCTGAATGTATGAATGACAAGTATATTAGCTATGATAACATATTCATGGGCTTTTTAATTGCTGAGCTTTACAAAGAAATCCTATGCAAATTCCACGGAGGAAAGACCCAGCCTAGAATTGAAAGCACAGGAAGAGTCCGAAGTCTCCAAAAGGGAGTGATTTTAGGATCCAGGGAGGGTCCCCACCAGCCCCTTCATTCCTATAGCCCGGACATTCATTACATCTTGAAGGCACAAAGGCTTCCATTCTACAAAGGGGATTCAGGTGTAGACGAGGGGCTGATGGGGTGTCTTAAAGGCCTTGAGCAGTTAGGAATAAATGAGCGAAATCAGACAGGGAGCAGGCTTTGATTGGGGGTAGGGGTTCTGCACTGGGTACTTGCCTGGTAGAATAGAAACAAGGATGCAGCAGAGGAAGGCAGAAGAAATTCAGTAAAATTTAAACCTTACAATTGTGTCCTGAGTCGTTTCTAACAAGCCTACTCCCCAGGGGCTCAGGTATGCAAAGGTTCAGGACAGTGGATCTAGGACACAGAAATGCATCAATGTGTCCAATGTTTATTTTTTTTCCAGTGGAATTCATTTTTCAAACAAAATCTTAAGCAAAACCCAGTACATAAAATATCTAACAGTCGAGCTGATGTGGACTGGGGGCCCAGCAAGAGGCCCATTCTGCATCTTCCTCATTCCCTTCTCCCATCATCCTCCTTGGAAACATTTCTGAGAAAAGGGAGGGTGCCACAGAACATGGTCCTTCTCTCCTCTGGCATCTTATGATTCTATGATGGACATGATCCATCAAAAAACATAGGATGGAAATACTAATTTAAGGAGATAATTTAATTTTAAGAAAAATTTAAGGAGAGGATGAAACTGGATGGGAGTGGGAACCAAATTCTCCAGCTAATGTCCACTGGGTCACCGAGGCATGGAACACATTGTTCAACCTTTAGAGAGGGGAAAGTCCAGGTTTGCCCCTGTCTGAGGAGGGGTGACAACCCTGCTGGGACATGCTCAGGAACAAGGATGGGGTGAATGATTCCGTCATTTACCTGCTAATGAAGCGTTACATATACATTAAGGACAACCAGTCAGCTCTGCTCACAAACATGAATAAAGCAAGAGGAAAGGACGCCATGTCACAAACCTTGATTCCAAGTTCGATATTTTCTCCTCCATACACATCCATACCAGGGTCAAGAAGACCAATTTCACCAAAGAACTTCCTGTTGACCACAAACGAGCAGCCAATCATGGCTGGCGTCCTGCAGGAGAGAGAAAGAAGCTCAAGTCATGTGGTATATATATATATAATAGAATATTATTCAGCCATGAGAAAAAAGGAAATCCTGCCATTTGCAACAACATGGATGGACCTTGAAGGCATTAGGCCAAGTGAGATAAATTAGACAGAAAAAGACAAATACTGTATGTTCTCACTTATATGTGAAATTAAAAAAGCTGAACTCATAGAAACAGAGAGTAGAATGATGGTTTCCAGGGCATGGAGGAATTGGGGAGATGTGAGTCAAGGGGTCTAAACTTGCATTTAGAAGATGAATAAGTTCTGGAGACCTAATGCACAGCATTGTGATTATAGTCAACAATACCATATTATATACTTCAAAGCTGCTAAGAGACTAGATCGTAAACATTTCACCACGAAATGGAATGGTAATTATGTGACATTATGGAGGTGTTAGCTAATGCTATGGTGGTAATCATATTGCAATATGTAAATATTATCAAATCAACATGTCGTACACCTTGAACATATACAATGTTGCATGTCAATTATATCTCAATTAAACAACACCAAAAAGAAGCTCAAGTCATTAAGGGGTCAGTACCAGAAGCCCTTCTGCAGGCACTGTCATAACAGGGGCTGGGTTCTACTCTGGCAAATCAAGCAACTTCCCTGAAATCCTTAATTCCCACACCCTCTGTCTCCACAAAGCCATGTTTTAGCTTCAGACAAGCTAGGGGCCCGAAGCATCCAGGGGTAACCTGGCCCCTTGGTAGCTTGCACAAGGATGGGTCTCACACATCACACGGTCTCTGCAAACACGGAACTGGTCCTCACTGCACTTCTGGTGACAGCTGTGTGACAGGCCGAGCATCCACGGGCAGTCTCAAAGCAGCTCAGAGGGGAGGAACAAGAAGAGTCCACTCCCTGCCCCAGGAAGAAGAGCTTAACAAGCCTGGGGTGTGACTGGAAGCTGGAGAGGAGAAGGTCTACAGGAAAGGGTCCAATCTCCACGATCTAGTGGGAGAAAGTGGATCAGCATGCTGGTTCTTACGGAAGGGAGAAGATTCACACACGAGAGCACTGGTGCCCAAAGGGGTCAACGATAAACTGCAGAGAGACCACCTCAGCCCACAGAGAAGGGGTGCTGAGCGGGAGAGATGAAAAGCATCTATGGAGTGACTGGTGGCCATCAAGTCTCAAACAAAGATTAGTACTTTATTTTTGTATACACTAACCCCTTGATTATTTCTTCTAGGGTAAGCCAAAGGCACAAGTTGACTCAATGAAAACCAGACATAAAAACCATCTGAAGCAACACAGCATGGATGCATGTGCAGGAATTGATGGAAATGCAGCATTAATCTACCGTGTTCATTGCAGTCTTGCATGAAGCACAGAACCATGCATTGCTGATGAGAGACAACACACTGATATATACCTATTATCTTGTATTATATTGTATTACATTGTGTATTTTAGTGTAATATCAACAAATCATTTACTATGTCTTTTCACCTCTGTTTCCAGACTTTATAGTTACCCTTGTATAATAAATTCAGTCAGCAAATATTTTCTCAACACCTACCATGTCTAAGGCCTTTTACTGGTGCTGTAGGGGGTAGAGAAAGACACAACATATGTCCTGTGTTCAAGCAACTAAGGGTCTAACAACAATAATAATTATAATAATATTAATAACTATTATTATTATTATTACAGCCATTTAATGAGCAATCACTACATATCAAGCACAAGTGCAAAGCACTTTTCACGCACTATTTCATTTAAAAACCTCCACAGCCTTGTGAAGGAGGTAGGACCATCTCCATTTAAGAGCTGAGGCCCATGGAGATTTGGTGACCTGCCCCGAGCCATAGAGTAGAGCTCAGGACCCATCAACTTCAAAGTCCTTGACTTTAGCCCTTCTTCACTGCATGCTCCAGAAAAGGCTTCGTGGAGGAGCTGGCAAACGCCCACACTGCCGAAGGCCAGAAATGTCATTAAGATCCCTTCCTGGGCAAAAGAGACATCTCGTACAGGAGGCCCAATGAAACTCCACTGGGGCCGCCTGGAAGCTATTAGGTGGAATTCTCTTGAGATGAACTATAAACCTCAATGTTAGAGCCTGATCTGCTCCTTCTGATTTTGAGCTTGACTTTGACCTTAATGTCCCGATTTTGGACTCCATGGAATACCTACTGGCACCCATGTGGTGGGGCAGCAGTAGGGCACACTGGAAAAATCAGTGTTTGGAGTTGAGGGGACCTAGTTTGAATGCTGGCGCTTTCACCGAAAACTGTACTTGTGTGACATTCACGGAGCGCTCTGGATCCCAGGTAAATCTCTACAGAGTGCTGCTGTGAAAATATATGCAATGTGCCCAGTGCATAGAGCAGGGACTCAATAAACAACGTTCCTTTGTCCTTCTACTCTGAGCAACATCCAGAAATCTCACACCAATCACACCTACGTACACAGGACGCTGCCCCCTACTGGTGCCACCCTGGCTATGCCAGAGACTCCAACCACTTCACCGTCAATCATTTCCTCCCAGCCCTTGGCCCCTCGGAGAGAAGCAGCTGATCCCTAGTGTGGGAAAGCACTATGTTAGCCCATCCCCCGGCCTCAGTTAACTGAACCCGGAATGAGCACTGATCCCCAAATGGATCAATCAAATTATGTTTTTCCTGAAACTTGGAATCAAGACAGTGCTGGGAGCCAGACCTAGATGGTCTCCCCATCTGTAAGGCTCAGGCTGCCATTTTGGGACAGCTCCAGTGGCCCCTGTCATACGGATAACAGAGCAGAGGAAGGAGGCAGGTGCACAGTGGCGGTGTGAGGCCTTGCAGGGAGGGGGCTGCCTGGTGACTTCTGCTTCCCATCATCAGCTGATGGGCCTGGCTCTGCTCTCTGCCCCTGGGTCATGTGAGGGCTCCCTGAGTCTTTGTGGTCTGTCCTCTTTGACTTAAACCGAGTTAGCTAGATTTCTGTTCTTTGCAACCAAATGGTAATGACGACACATGCTGCTCCCTCCTACGTATGAGCCGGGGGAGGGAGGATGTCTTATCACACAGCCAGAAGAGGCCAACTGCAGGGAAGATTCATTCTGGGAAAGCTAAAAGCCAGGGTCCAGCTGAGTGCTGGAGAAATGCCAGCGACACGAATGCTTGGAGACAGGAGGTGCAGCCCTGGGAGCGCAGGAGTCTGCAGAGGAGGGGGAACGGGAGGCAGCGCCGGTGTCACCTCAGTTTTCTAGAGAGCAATTGCTGAGCACATCAAGACATTCTAAGAAGTTAGAACAATCTCCCCCAAAGCCTATGCTTAGTGTCTGAAGAGTCCCAACATTAACACGCATGCATAATTTAGATCCTGCTCCAAGATGCTATGCTTTCTAACCCCAGGGCAAACAGGGCAGTTAAAATCACAGGCCATAGTCAATCAACAAACACTCTAGAAGGGGTGGCTTTGGTACGGCTTCATAGGTGAAAAGAATGTTTCTCCGAGATTGGCTCAGGGCCCATCTGCATCAGCATCACGCAATGGCTCCTTAGAAAATGCAGATGAGCACGGCCCAGAACCACAGAACCAGATTTACCGAGACTGGACTCAGGAATTTGTGTTTGTACCAGCAGAACCATCCTGTGGAGCCATCTCCCCCTTGAACTGTCAGGACCCTGAGGGTAGAGAAGTTATCCCTCTACTTTCTTATTGTATTCCCAGGAGCCAGTGCCCTGCTGACACAGAGCAGGCACCCGCTACCTACTGTTGAACAAAATGAAAGAATGTAACAGATCTGGGTATCTGCCCCTGGTGGGCAAGGGCTCCATGATGCCTCAGGGACGAATTGGCTGAACTGAGCCAGAACCCAAGGCCAACAGGGGCATGTGCTGTAAGGAGGGCTAGAAGGGAAGGAAGGGAGGAGGGGGAGGGAGGGGCAGCAAGGAAGAGGGAGGAGGGAGATGGAGAAGGGAGGGGAGGAAGAGGAAGTGTTGGGGGGGGAAGAGGAGGAGAGGAGGGAGGGAAGGATCCAATGCACACAACTTCCGCTGTCAAGGAGAGTAGACAGGCTGCTTCTTCCTTCCAGATCCCTCTCAGATCACCCTTTGGGAAACATCTTTCCTTGTCAAGCAGCCTGATATTTTAATATAACTGGCATTATCTGGATGATGTTTTTCAGGTGTGGTGGTGAGGAGAGACGAATTCACAGGATGAGTTGCCCTGGGTCCCCTAGCTGCTGGGCACGGCTCAATTCAGCATATTCAGTCAGGTTCTCTACCAGAAGTCCTGGTTGTCTCCAAGTCTTGACTGTTGTGACTAATGCTGCGATGAACACGGGGGTGCACATACCTTTTTGAATTAGTGTTTTTGTGTTCTTTGGATAAATACCCATCAACAGATGAATGGATAAAGAAGACGTGATATATATATAATGGAACACTACTCAGCCATAAAAAAGACGAAATCTTGCCATTTGCAACAACAGGGATGGACCTTGAGGGCATTATGCTAAGTGAAATAAGTCAGATGGAAAAAGACAAATACCATATGATCTCACTCACACATGGAAGATAAAAAAATGACAACAACAACAACAAGAAAAAAACACATAGATACAGAAACCAGATTGCTGGTTACCAGAGGGGAAGGGGGAAGGGAGAAAGGGGTAACAGGGGACATTTATACAGTGATGGATAGAAACTAGACTTTCAGTGGTGAGCACCATGTAGTGTATACAGAAGTCAAGATAAAATGATGTACACCTGAAATTTACATAATGTTATAAACCAATGTGCCCTCAACAGCAATAAAAAGCAGCATCCCTGGGATTCTTCAAGACAAAACTGAGAGATCCCCTAGTGCCTCCTCATTAGAACTAGGCCGCAGCAGCTGCCCAGGCTGGCACGAGGGCCCACAGGAGGCCAGGGCAAAGTAGGCCTCTGTCTATATCCCAGGCAGGTGGTCAGAACCCGAAGACAAAGGGAAGGAGGCGGGTCCTAATGCAAGCGAGACATGGAATGAGCGTGTGACCATTCTTACTGTTGGTGGCATGTGAAAAGGTCCCCTAAAGGCCACGCTCAAAAACCTGCCACAGTGTCAAGAAGAGTTCCACGTCTTGGCGCTCTTGTGAGGCAGCACCTGACAGGGACTGTGGAAAAAAGAGGCTGGGAGCAGCCTGGAGACTAGCTCCCGGGAGGCGGCCTCCCTGCTAAGCAAAGGCCCCAGTCCCTCAAACAGCAGGGCTCCGAGGCCTGCCCGACAGTGCTGGGTGCAGTGCAAGGCTCCCGGCAGGCGGCTAACGTATACCTGGTCAATGTGGGGCTAAATAATTAAGAGACACAGCCTCACCCACGGCTAGGCCAGCCAGCATCACCGGTGACTTCAGTGGGATGACTGCTTTGAATTCTGGAACCCCCTGACTGGACTGACAATGAGCAGCTGTCCTCTCTGCACGGGGAGAAGCAGGTCTCCAACAGAAAGCCAGACCCAGCCCTTCCTGGGACCCCCGCACTGGAGGCAGGGACAGCCAGGCTCCTCCTTATAGTGAGCCAAGAGCCAACACGGCCTCACTTCCCCTCTGAGGCCTCCTCGTCACCTGCCCAATTGCATGAGCCGCAGTTGATGGTACTTCCCCACTGATGAGATCCTGGAACGTGAGCCTACAGCCTCATTCCTCGAACTTAACTGCGATCACTACCGTTAGTGCAAACATTTCAATTCAAAATCATTCAAAAACGATAATCATATTAAGGGATCTGCCAAAGTCTAATAGCTCCATTACAGAGGAGAAGAACAGAAATTAAAAATAATCACTTTTATTCTTGCTGTTACGCAGAATATATGCAACATACACAACAGTTCCAGCTGAGAGAGAGATGAGACAGGGAGAAAGAGAAGTGAGGAGAGGGTGGCAGTCCCAGGAGCTTCCACCAAGATATACAAAGCTCTCTCGAAGTCAATGCTTCCTCTTCTCGTAGGTGACAAAGGGCCCATCTGTGTTCTAGATATTTCCCTGCTCAAAACCCTTCACTGGCTTCCTATTCTCTCCTGAATTAAGTACAGGTTCTTCCTTAGCATCTCTGCCCTCCTCAGTACCCTTCCAGACCGATGCCCCATAGATTCCGTGCCTGGCTACACTGGGCTAGTCATTGCTCAAGGACTGTGCCCCAATTTATGCCTCTATTTCCTTCTCCAGAAATGTCCTCCACGAGACCACCTCCATCTATCCAATTCCTACTCACACTTCAAAACACATTGCTTTCTTTTTGAAAAAAAAAATTAATTACTTTATGTTACAAAAAACGAATACATATCTCTTACAGAAAATATACCTCGACAAAAATGAGGACAAAAAAATCATCTGGACTCTCTGCCATAAGCACTCAACTCTCTGATTACCATCCCCTATCTTTCCAGCTCATCTCCTCAAGTACTCCTGATCCACCCATCTTTCTATCCCACTGGGACCTCCAATCCATTGGCCTTAACAGTGGACCCCCTTCCTACTCAGCCTAAAGCCATGGCTGGTTGCTGTACTGGTGCCCTGGCATTCCTCCCTCACTTGGTTGTTCTCCATTGGCAAAACTCTAATGCTTATAAATGCAATGCTCCACCTACTCCACACCTGTATCACACACTCGGACATAGTTAGAGAAACAAATGGGCTGATTTTGCTTTAAATTCATTGTGTCCTCAGTGTCACCCTGCAATCCTGCTGCAGGCCCTGAGTTCCTCCTCTCTCACTCTCCTAGAAGACTCTGCCACACCTTCTCCCTCTTCCTCTAATCTAGAACACCTCTTCCTTCCTCATTCTCAACTGATGACCCTGCTTCCTGCTTCCCTAAAAAAGCAGAAAACAAAACAGAATGTTCCCACCTCCCACATCTACCCACTTAGCGATATGTGTCAGCTGCCTTCCTTCCTTTTGCTATAATTGAACAGTCCATGCTCTTAGCTGAGGCCAGTCCCTCCACTCATCCTCTCCTGCTACTCGACGACTTCACTCCAGCAATCTCCCTCCCCTAAATACACCTGTATTAAATGTCTTTTCTTATTTTCTGTATTCTTGAGGCTTTGTCATCTGGGGCCTTGCTGATTAGGGAAAGAGTGACCCTCCCAGGGCTGGCCAATCCTTAGAAATAGCAAAAGACCCACTGGGGAGCATGCCTTTCCTATGCAAACTATCCAACCCACAGCCCACACTCACAGCCACCTCGTCTATCTGGCTCTTATACTCCAGAAAGCAATATCCCTCTGCCCTGACCATCCCAGGGCCAGGAACCAGACAACTGGAGACAGCCCCTATATCCCAGAGCCCACCAAAATTATTCCAGCTAATCAATCCTAAGCCTGATCAGCAGCTTACCCTGCCTTTGCCCATTCCTTCTCGCGAAAACCACAATAAAGACTCCTGCCCATGGTTTCCCCTAACTCCTTCTTCCTCCTGACCGACTCAGGTGCTTCCCCAGGTGGCCCTGCGTGGCATGGCAGGCCTCCTTCTCTGTGAACTGCAACAAACTATCTTTTCAATGGCAATCATCTCCTGACCTTTAGTCTTCACCATGCCTGAAAAAAAAATCCCAGGTACATTTTAGAACAACACTGTACATTATCAGCTTCCCTCCTGGGCTGGATCATTCCTAGCAGCTTGCACAGCCTACACATCCCACTCTCGACCCACTTCCCTTATAGTTGCCCTCTCCTCATTTTTTTGTTCTCTCTTAAAGCAAAAGCCCTTTAAAGAGCTGTCTGTACCTGGTGCCTCCGAGTCCTCTCTCCAGTTGTCTTCTAAACCCACTCAACCAGGCTTTCACCCTCACCGCTCCACTGCAAGTGCATTTGTCAAGGTCAGAGATGACTCGTCCTAAATCCAATGGTCACTTCTCCATCCTCATCATGTGTGCCCTCCCAGCTGCATTTGACACAAAGGATCATTCCCTTTTCTTGGAAGCAGGATCTTCACTGGCCTTCCAAGGCACCACACATGCCTGGCTGTCTTCCTGGACGCTCCTTTCCATCTTCCCTGTTGACTCTTCCTGTTCTCTCTGATGTTCAAGGTCGGAGGACTCCAGGGAAGAGCCCTGGGATCTCTTCTCCTCTCCATCTACATTCACTCCTTGGTGATCTTGTTTGCTCTCATGGCTTTCAACAACATTTATATTCCAAAAGCTTCTAAATTTACACTCCAGTCTGAATCCTTCCCCTGAAATCCAGACTGGTGTATCCAATCGCCTATTCAGCATCTCCATTATGTCTAAGAGATCCCTCAAACACGGCTGAAATAAATTTTTAACTTTCCTCCCACTCAAACCTGCCCCACTGACAGTCTTTCCTATGGTAAGTAATGTCAACTCCATTCTTCTAAATGCTGAGGTAAAAATCTTTTTATCGGCCTTGGTGCTAATCAGTCAGAAAATCCTTATGGCTCTACCTTCAAAATACATCTGGGATCTGACGACCTCTCATGACCTTCACTGCCACCATCTAGTGCGAGTCATCATTATCATAGTGCCTGGATTACCACAATGGCCTCCTAACTGGCTTCTGTTTCCACCCTTGCTCTCCTTTGGTCAACTCTCAACACAGCATCCAGAATGATCTACGAAACATAAATCAAGTCAGGCTATGCTTCTGCTGGAAACTCTCCAATGGTTCCCCATTTCCTTCAGAGCAAAAGCCAGGGTCTCACAATGGCCTACAAGTCTCCATCTAGACAGTCTGCATCCCTGGAGTTTCCCTGACCTCCTCTCTTTGCCCTCTCTGCTACAGCCACATTCATAGGTATACACTCAAAATAACTGAAAACAGGTGTTCCAACACTAACTTGTACATGCATGTTCATAGCAGCATTATTCATAGTAGCCAAAAGGCTGAAACAACCCCAACATTCATCAATGGATGAATAGATAAACAAAATGTGGTATATCCATACAATGGAATATTATTCAGCCATAAAAAGGAACAAAGTACTGATAAACAATACAACATGAATGAACCTTAAAAACATTATGCTTAAGTAATAGAAGCCAGACACAAAGGGTCAACATTATATTATTCCATTTATATGAAATGTCCAGAATAGGCAAATCCATAAAGATAGAAAGGAGATTGATGGTTGCCAGGGGCAGGGGGGAGGGGGTAGTAGGGAGTGACTACTTAATGGGTATGGGGTTTCCATTTCGGGTGATAAAAAAGTTCTGGAGGTAAATAGTAGTGATGGTTGCACAACTTTGTGAATGTACTTCATGCCACTGAGTTGTACACTTAAAATGGTTAAAATGGTAAATTTTATATGTATTTTTCCACGAAAAAAAATATGGAGCTGGTGATAACAATCCTTAAGCTTGCTTTATGTCATATTACATGATAAATGTGAACCCCAAATTTCCAATTGCCTTAGAACAGAGGGCAGGAGACTGGAGTAAAATTCTATCTACATTCTAACCTTCTAGTCACAGACACAGATTTTTCTAGCACTCTGGAGATAAGGTCCCAAAATATTTCAAGTTTTAGCCCAAACACCATATTTTCCACCTGGGGTAAATGGTTGTGCCACAGTGAGCATCACGGTCCTCACTCTAGGATGGGTGGGGACACATGGCACCAGGACTCAGGGAAAGCACACTAATCTTCATGACTAGCAGGATGAGTCATCCAGATGGTTGGGCAGTCATCCAACCATCTGTGACTCAGCTTCTTCATCAGTAAACTGGGCACGAGACTCTGCCCTGCCCAACGACCTAATGGGATTGTGGTGAGACTCTGGTGAGATGACGAAAGCAGATGTGCTCTGTGCATGACAATGTGCTCAACACATGTGAGTTGTTATCAAGAACTTTAAAGAAAAGTAGACAGATGAAGGACTGAGGACGAGGCAGGGGAAACTAGGAGGGAAAGGCTGGTGAAGATGCTGGCAAATGGTGTCACTCTAGGAAACAGTCAGGTCTAGAGTGAGAAGGGCAGAGAAGGAGCTCTAGGAGGAAAGAGAAGTGAGAAGTCTGGTACCACGTGGCATAGAGGCGTGCAGTCTGAGGTGAGTACTGGGGACAGGTGTGTGAAAACTCCCCAGGTAATAGAGTGGGGCAGTCAGAGTGTCCCCAAGAGAAATGCTTGTCCAGCCTGCAGTGATGGGGGTGGGGAGGGGGGATGCCTGCTCCACAGATGGCCCAGCCCGTCCCGAGGTCATCTTCTCTCAGCTCCAAAATTGCATGCAGAGTTTTTTGCCTCTGCTGTGGAGTCCAAGAGCATGTGTGTGAAATCCCATCTCCCAGTGCTCCTAGCACCTGTTCGATTCTGAACGCCTTATCATCATTTGTAGGAAGGGTTCTGAGAAGGGATCAAGTGTATTGACTCATCTGTGCATTTGTTCATCTGGTCAACAAGCATTATGAGGCAATGGCGGATGCCTTTGTTAGACTGAGTCCTAAGCACTTGAGGATATAAAACACACATGGTACCAGTGAGCAAATACACATTATTTTTCTGTTGTTCCTTAGTAAAGATGGTTTCTGGTTGAAGCCATGGTGCCTCCTGTTACATATCACAGTGAGGCCATTGGAGTGGAAAGAGTAGGCTCCAGGGGTGGAGGGGAAAGAAGGAGCTAGAAAAAACAGAGACTGCTGATCCACAGCCTGTGAACTAAGTGTTGTGCTGTCCTCAGAAGGAAGCCCCCATTGGGAAGGGTCTTCCCTTTGCCCCTCACTCCCCTGATTTTTAGTGACTGCTCCTACCAGGGTGCATGCGGGTCACTGTGTGGCTGGCTGTCTCGGTCACCATGCAGGATATCGGGGCTGGTGTGTCTGCCCCTTGCTTTGCCCTGCCTGCCTTTCACCTCCTGTTGCTCTTATAGGTCCCAGCTACCCGCTGGCCTCTGTTCTCCAGTGGTCATGTCTCCAAATTCATGTCAGGGTGATGGTTCATGACCGAGGGATCCCTGGCTTACCCAGTTTTCTGTTTTCATGATTCCAGCTGGCCTGCCTCACTGGGACTCGCTGCCTTCCTCTGTCCTCAAACTCAAACATCTGCCATTTTCGTTGGACCCAGCTCTGCTTCAGCTAATGTTCAGGCCTGTTTGCTGAGAACCTTCTAATTACAAGGCCCCATTTATAGGAAAAGCACATAAAACTCAACACTATCCCAGGACCAGCCCAGTGGGGTAGTGGTTAAGTTCACGCACTCCACTTTGGCGGTCCGCGGGTCGGATCCCGGGCACAGACCTACCTACCGCTCATCAACCCATGCAGTGGTGGCATCCCACAAAGTAAAGGAGGGTTGGCACAGATGTTAGTTCAGGGCCAATCTTCTCCACCAAAACAAAACAAAAACTCAACGCCATCCCTGGAGCTGTCTTTATGAATTTCTGCAAATCCAATTCTCAAGGTACAACCAGCACTGGGTGTTTTGGTGGTATCGTCAACTCCTTTGACAATTGATAGCTTGGTCAATCAAAATGCACTTATTTTGGCCCATTTGGTACAATATTGTACACCACGAGTTCTTTTACACCATTGCCTAACAAACAGAACAAGTGCCTGATGTGAGTGTCACTCTTCTTCAGTCACCTCCTGACACAGTGATATGCTAAAGTGACCAAAGAACAGGGCAGGGGAGGGAGAGGAGAACCAGGCGGGCGCCGCATCACCCAGGCCAGCAATGCCCTGCACTGAGCAAACGGATGCAGCCGGTGCTGCCTTAGGACAATTAATTCATAACTATTTCTAATCCTCACAGCAGCTCTACTTGGTAGACATTATTAGCCCCATTTTCCGGCTGAGGAAACTGAGGCTAGAGGTTAAGTGAACTGACCAAGGGCAGACACACGCAACTAAGTGCAGAGCAGGGAGCAATCTGGTGGTGTCCGAACCCACACCGTCTCAGGTATCCTGCTGCCTCCCAGAGGGGATCTGTGAGGATTGGCAGCAGCTAAGAGCTTTCGCACCGGGCGGAATAAGTGGTCCCGCTTTGAAGATTTCTGGGAACTTGCAGCTGCTAAACACTAAAAATACAATTTTGGGGAAGGAGTTGGCTGGCTGGCACAGAATTCTCAACTGGCACAGTACAGTAATTTAATACTCAGAGTTACATTTGCCTCTGCTATACATATAAATACCAAAAGGATAAGTACCGCTGCCTTTTTAAAAAGCAAATGCTGTATCCAGCACACAAATATCTCACAAGAAAATAGAACCCAGAGGCCAGCGCTTCGCCTGTTAAATGGAGGCGGCCCTTTCCCTTTTGTTGCTGAAAAGATAATTCACGCTGAAACAACAACTTCCTCCAGATTGGGAAGTGAACTGTCTGGGTATCAAGAGCCTTTCCTTGTGGAGGATAAAGGAAATGCTCATCTCTCTGGAGTGTGATTTTTCACAGATGCAGAAAATGCCAGTGGAGATTGAAGCTGCCAGTCCCAAATGCGTTTCCTTGGCTGATTGATTTCATCTGGGCTTGTTTTATTAAAACAAAGACCATATTGAAACTGTCTAGTAAGAGGTTTCCTCTAAGTAATTTTCTCAGCATAACACTTTTGCTCTTTGTTAATCATATTTTCTTTAGGCTTTGAGAAACTGATTTGCAAATAATCCTTTGAAGACAATTTTTGTAAAAGCACAAAGTTTCTTGAGGAGTGGTAACACATTAAACCATTACCAGCCATCAACACTTTATATATATATATATGGAATATATATATTTTAAGTGTCTGGTTAGCTATCTTGTGAGATGAAACATAGGTTGGGTGAATGTTTGGGGAAGAGAAAAAGAGGAAAGGTCTAGAACAAGGGTCAGCAAACTATAGCATCTGTTTTTGTAACCAGGGGCCCATTAGGATCAGTTCAACTGACCCCATCTTATCAACGGGATAATTAAGAGTTGTTTTTCAGGAACTGAGAGTTGACTTCTTGTCCAGTTCAGGCCAGTTGAGACCACCAACCCACCAACTGGGCCCATACAAATGCCCAGTAAGTGAACCTTTTGACGTCAAGGGGCCGAAAACTCTACCCTCAGATCATGGTAATGTCATCATTTGTGAACATGTGTGTGACGAAGAGCCGTGAAGCTTGACTATGCTTGCTCAGATCACCAATCACCTCACTTCTTCTTACCACCAATCATCTATCTCCACACTTCAGCCTGCCCTCCCCTTCATTCCATAAATTTTGCCCCAAGCCCCAGATCAGAGAGAAAGATTTGAGAGCTTTTGCCTCCTGTCTCTTTACAGGTTGAACTTGCAATAAAGCTTTTTTCTTTTCTCAAATGCTGATGCTGTAATAATTGGCTTTTTATGTGCGTCAGGCAGGAGATCCCAGTCTTTGTGCAGTAACATTTTTGTCCAGCCAGAGAGCTAAGAATGGTTTTTACAAATGAACATAGCAATTTGAAGATGGGAACACTAGCCCCGAACCTCAGTGAAGCAAAATGTTACCATCCTCCAACAAAAATTCAAGTATCCTCATTAGTAGACCTGAACTCCAAAAAATTGTACTCATTATTTTTACACTTTGGATTTCATCAGTAAAATATTTGTGGAAATTGTTTTTCGCTCTTGTCTATAAGTACCTACATAAAGCCTTGATTTTGCCTCTTGGATTGAAAAGGCTAAAATATTTACTATTTGGCCCTTTACAGAAAAATTTTGCTGAACTCTGTTCTAGAACATCAGCCCTGGAGGGGAGAGCAGACTCCATGTGGAGCAACACGGTCCTGGGTCACTGGCAGAAAGGTAACTCTGAAAAGGACAGATAAGGGACTGGGGAGGGGGGGAGGAAGACCTGAAAGATGGATGAGCTCCTTCTCATTTCTAAAAGGCAGATAACGGTCCCTCTTCCCTGGCTTATGTAAGAACAAATGTGACAAAGGCTTTGGACCGAACACTTGAAAGTGGCACCAGATTAGCAACACACACCTCATTCTGGAAAGAAAGTGAAGGGGAACAGAATAGCCCCCCCCCCCCCCAGGATATGCCTCTTTGGCATAAGGATTATCTTCAGCTGGTTGTTTTCAAGAAACAGCAAACACAGGAGAAGCTCTGAAAACCTAGAAGTTACCCTTTTCAAAGAGAAATTTACATTCATGGGGGAAATCTCTATTTGTAAGGGTGTCTCCCTCTCTGCACCAGGAAGAGAAGGATGACTAAATCTCTAGAAATTCTTATCGATGGAGAAGACACTGACTTAAATCTCCTTAACGAGACTTACCCTTGTTTACCGTGCTTTTCCTGGTCATCTCCCATTCACAGGCCTCCCTTCTCCCCAACATCTTTCTTTTGTCTGTAGCTGAAGATGGTATTTAAGGTGGTGGCTTGGGCCATTTGGGGGAGTTAGTCAGTTTTCCTGGGTGTCTCCCATGTATACGGGAGGTATAAATGTTATTACACTTCTGTTTGCTTTTCTCCTGTTCATCTGTCTTTTTATTACAGGGGGGTCTCAGCCAAGAACCTAGAAGAGTAGAGGGAAAATTATTCTTCCTCCCCTACTAAAGGAAGAGTATTGAGATTTGTGCATGGTGGAGAATTCTTCTGAGAAGGTTTCAGAACATCCTATATAAATGCAGGCACTAGGGGATGTAACACAATCAAAAGTAAGTAAACGAGAACAAGAGGACAAGGGGGAAATGAGCGGGATAAGATGATGTCAAGGGTGAGCTTAGTGCACAAAATGTATACTTAATAAAGGCGGCCACACTGCAGCTCTGTGCTCTCTCGGAGTCACTGCGAAAGAATCACTGGAATGATCTGTAGTGTCTGAAAAATTTTTTAAAGAGAAGTACAGCTACTTGGTGATGAAGACCCAAGAGAAATTTCTTAGTGAGCAAGCTGGTGAACAGTTTCCTCGCAGCACCACTTCAGCGATACGACAAGCTCCACAAATCTGCTTCTTAAAACACTCCTCAGCATTGGCCCACAGCATTTACCCAAGTACAACAAGATGAGGACAAACAAGAACAGATCTTTCTGGTGGTCTTGCTTACTTAAGGTGAGGTTAGGAGCAAAACAGTTATAAGAAAGTAGTCAAACAAAATTATCTATTTTGAAATATATGAGTGGGCTTTTCTATTCTGGATTTGCTGTTTTATCTGGAGGCGGTCGTAGCTTTGGGATGGGTTCAGACTGTCAGAGCTGGTATGAAAAGAAGCAAAGAAGACGTTAATATTTGGTTGTGACCATCAAACCGACTCTTGAAGCTAACTTCTAAAACAGTCACTAAGCCAGGATTTCAAATGCATGAGCCATGCACCAGAGAAAAGTGTTTTCTAAATTCCAAACCTCTCTTTGAAATATAAAGGATGGCAGTCAGAGAATGGAGGTCGTGACTTGGCCATAGGTCTCAATGCTGGCTCACCTTAGGATTAGCTGGGGAGCTTTGAAAAATTACCTGTGCTTGGGCTCACTCCCAGACACTCTGATTCAATTGTTCTACATCCATATTTGATTCAAAAGTGCAACCAGGGTTGAGAACCACTGACATATGGGATGTTTTCAGTCCCAAAAAGAGGCTAATTCTTCATGGGTTGGGGGTGAAGTCTGAAAAGAGTGCAGCAGGAGAGACAGACCTGAGGTCAGACCTCTTCTGAGAGTTTTAGACTAGTCTGACTGCTCAGGTTGGAAGTCAGGGTGTGGGGAGAGAAATCCTGCAAACAGACTTGAGGCTAGGAAGGCAAAGGAGATGGATGCTTTGCTTACTGCCTAGCACTCTGCAGGAGGGAGAATGTCCTGTAAAGTGCCCAGGCCGTGGAGCAGAGATGGTGGAGTGATGTTTAAGCAGAGAGAAGACCTACAATAGTGCTCCCAGTGCCCACAGCCAGCTCCTGGGGAGTAGTAGCAAAAGGCTGAACAGGCTGGATCACAGAGGAGTTAGGGGACCAGAGGGCACGGAATGGGTGGATCTTGTGCCTGTCATTCAGGACCAGGACCAAGGAATCAGCAGTGAATATAGAGGGGAAACAACCCTGAAAATGAGAAGGTGTGAGACAAGGCAGCAGGGGCCAGGAAGGTTCCAGAGGACAGCCTGCAGCCCAGACACATCTCCCCATTACCATGGTGCAGCGCCAGCTCCCCCATGCTCCTAGGCGTTATTCAAGAGGGGAGGTGAGAGAGGGACTCTCTTCAAGGGGGAAGAGCAGCCTTAGAGAGAAAGCTTGTTTAAATGCCAATTTAACTGAGCAATTGACTTCAAAGAGACTGAGTTTTAATTTGGAAGAAACTGACTTTACCTCAAAATGACAAGATTAGTTTTCTTTTCCATCATCAGCGAAAATGGCGGCTAGAGAGCCAGTTGAATTTAAATATGGAAGAGTAAGTCAAAATTTTTTACATCTGACTTGCAACTACAATCTAAAAGCTGCTATAGGTTTAGAGTACTTAGAAGAATGAATGGACTCTAAGACAGACACGAACAGAAAACTAGGTGGGAAAAAGAACAAAGGAGGGGCCGGCCCCATGGCTTAGCGGTTAAGTGCGTGCACTCTGCTACCCACGGCCTGGGTTCGGATCCCAGGCGCACACCGACGCACCGCTTGTCCCGCCACGCTGAGGCCGCGTCCCACATACAGCAACTAGAAGGATGTGCAACTATGACATACAACTATCTACTGGGGCTTTGGGGGGAAAAAGAAAAAAGGAGGAGGATTGGCAATAGATGTTAGCTCAGGGCCGGTCTTCCTTAGCAAAAAGAGGAGGATTGGCATGGATGTTAGCTCACGGCTGATCTTCCTCACAAAAAGAAAAAAAAAAATCTAAAAAAAAAAGCTTAAAAAAATTAAATCAAAGGAGTCACATTAGAAAAACAATTTTTCTGGAAAGTAATTTGGCAGTATATCTTATGAGTCTTAAAAATGTACATGTCTTGGACCTAGGAAATTCCATTCTCAGGAGTATATCCTAGAGAATAATGATTGCTGCCTCTGAGAATGTTGGATTATGTGATTTGGACATCTCTCCAGCTGAAAACAATGAAAGAAACTGGATTAAAAAATCTAAAATCTTAATAAAACCATTAAAGGGGAACAAAATGGAAATTATTGAGTTGAGAACTAGCTAAGCAAACACTGGGTTTGCTTCTGCCCAGAGGTGTGTACCAGTCCAGAAAAGGGGCTGAGCCCCCTTTAGAGGTTGCATTTCCACCAACCTCAAAAGACCAGGGAGTTAAAACTTGGACTTTAATGTCCACCATGATGGGCAACCTGATAAGCCACCCTCCCTTTTTGGCTGAAAGGCTGTCCCTAAGAGTAACGGTGTATTGGAAATCAACCTGCCTTCTCACAGGTTGCAAGCCCACTTCATTTCATCAGAGTGGCCCAGAAAACCTCGATTCTTGAATTTCGATTAAGGGGATCAGGGCTGCTGGCACTCTGGTGCTCCTGATAGAAGTAAACAAAAATTCTCACTAGAGGCAGATAATACCATCCTAGATTTCAAATTAATTCAATAGTAATTTTTCAAATACAATCTAAAACACATAATCAAAGACAATCAGAAGCATCAGGAGTCAAGATGTCAAAAGTCAGACCTGTGGAAATAACAGACAACAGACAGGTTGGCACAGGACCTCCAGATGTTGGAACTATCAGACACTAATAGCAAAGTATCTATGTTTACTGTATTTACTATGTTTGAGGAGACAAAAACCAAGCTTAAAATTTTCAGCAGAGAACTGGAAACTACAAAAAGTGACATAGCAGATTTGAAAAATTAAAAAGAGAATGATCTGGAATTAAAAATTTGAGTAACTAAAATTGAGAACTCAATGGATAGTTTAATAGCAGATTAGACACAGCTGAAGAGAATACTATCAAAGTAGAAGCTAGGTTAGAAGAAACTTTCCAGAAGGAAGCACAGAGAGATAAAAAGATGGAAAATACATAAAAAGAGGGTAGATGATACAGGGAATACAATAACAAGGTCTGACACAGGTTTATGAAATCTCAGAAGAGAAGAAACAAGACAGAGGCAATATTTGAAGAAGTAATGGCTGAGAATATCTCAGAACTGAGGGAAGATATCAACCTACAGATTCAAGAAGCCCAACAAATCTCAAGCAGAATAAATAAAAAAAAAAAAATCCACACCTAGACACATCATAATGAAATTAAAAAAAAAAAACAAAAACAGAGAGAAAATCTTATAAGCAGTCAAAGGGGAAGAAGAAAGAGACAATCAAGAGATTAAAAAAATGTTTTTCTATAAGAATTTTAATCAAAACATTATTAAGATAGAGAAAAACTAAAGGTCTTTTGAATCTCATCAATAGGAATATAGTTAAATATATTTTTGTATAGCCCCCTGATAAAATATATGTAGCTATTAAAACATAATTTTTTTTTTTTTTTGTGAGGATGATCAGCCCTGAGCTAACATCCATGCTAATCCTCCTCTTTTTGCTGAGGAAGACCGGCCCTGAGCTAACATCTATTGCCAATCGTCCTCCTTTTTTTTTCCCCAAAGCCCCAGTAGATAGTTGTATGTCATTGTTGGACATCCTTTTAGTTGCTGTATGTGGGACACAGCCTCAGCATGGCCGGAGAAGCGGTGTGTCAGTGCGCGCCCGGGATCCGAACCCGGGCCGCCAGTAGCGGAGCGCGCGCACTTAACTGCTAAGCCATGGGGCCGGCCCTAAAACATCATTTTTTAAGATACTGAATGATATAGGAAATGTTCATGTTATAATGCTAATGAAAAAAAGTGAAAATAGTATTATATCTATGTGTGATCCCTTTATTTAAATAAATATGGTATAATGGAAGGCGATATGCTAAAAATGTTGCCAATCACTATTTCCAGGTGGTGAGGTTTTGGTTTATTTTTATTTTCTTCTTTAAACTTTTTTCCATGTTTATACCATTAACCCACTGGCTTTTATAATCAGGGAAAAAAAGTGTTTTGCTTAGTTTCATTTAAATATACAACACTAACAATCATTGTTCTCAACTTCAAATTGGGGCGGGACCTATTTGAGCTAGCAGTTATTCTGCACATATCACATTCTAATTATTCTATTTTTACTATGTTGGGGTTTATGCACTGAAAGCCAGGCAGGAGACGGTTTTCTATTCAAACATGGTATTACTTGAGGACGGCAGTATTTATCGAGAAAGTCACATATTCTTTTCTGGATGCTTCTGTGGACAGTCTACCAAGCTGTCCCTCTAAATCTTTTCTTTCGTTCTCCTAGGAGACTCATGTGACAGGATGGGATTTTTTCCCCCCGAAATTCTTCCAGAGGTTTGGCATGTCTCTATCCCCTCCTACGTCTGGAACACACTGAGCTGGGATAACAGAAAAGGGCTTTTTCTAACACAACTTTAGGAGAAAAAAGAAATACTCTTTTAGCATAACAAGTCATATTAATATATTATCATAAGATTTATATTCAGATCTTTTCTCATGGTCTTATAGATGCTCAACCAAGAAGCTTGTGAAGGACAACTTCCTTCTATCACCTCCTCAACCCACATGGGTCTAAAAGCCTCTGGAATTCCACTCAGGAATCAAATCAGCAAAGGAGCAGGTGCCCAGAAGGACTGACAACCCTGGTCAAATAGACTTGGAGTGTGGGAGACACTGGAATAACAGGAACACCAGGTAAAACATGGACCATACCATCCCTGCCCTCTTGGAGGTAACGGCGTGAGGAAGGGGTTATACACAGAGGCCACGTGGTTACAAGGGTCCAGAGGCTGGCAAGGGGCTTCACAGAATCCAGAAGCCCCAGAAGCTTGGAAGCAAAGCGGATTCTCCCACACCCTCATTCACCTCCTGGCTCAGTGAAATAAGCCGCGAGTGCAGTCAGCTATTTCCTTAGAAGGCTGATCAGTTGATAATTACAGGGAGATGTAATACATGTAATTAAGCAATACTCTATGGGAACAGGACTTTTGCCGCTTTTTTCCTTAATGAAATCATTCCTTTCTAAAGGTCTCTGTTCTGAGGAAGAAGAGACAGGACGCGGATTCTAAGCACACTGAAACCATCTGGCTCTGCCTCAGAACACCGTCCAATGCCCGAAATGTTTTCTCTCTAGTCGTCTCCAAGGACAAAGGCAGTAGCCTTTCAAAGGTCACTCCCATGCTCACTTTCAAGGTATCCCCAACACCTGCCTGATGGATCCCAAACTCCGAGGCAACATTCAAGGCTCACTGAGATCTGGCCCCTTCCTAGCTTTCCAAATTTCTTTTCTACAATCCCCTCTGTGAATCCTCTGCTCCTCACACAAATGCCAGGAGCATTTATGATCCTTCCCCATGTTTAGGGTGTCCCTTGTTATCTCCATCTCAAGCCCTTATATTTTATGGGGTTAGCTTCAGCCCAGCTGATTCCAGGAATCCTTTGACTAGCTCAGCACAGTGGCCCTCAACCTCTAGAGTTCCTGTTGTCAGTAGTGCTCCTTTGGCAAGTGTGTTGTTTTGTTTTTCATTTTTCCTGTGTCTCCCCACCCCTATCTCCAGGTTCTAGGACTGGGGAAATGGCCATCTTGCTCTTTTCTCGTTCATGGGCATTCTGCCCATAGCCTTCACTGATGGGGAGCTCGGCCACACGAATCAGCAGTAGAGCACGCTTCAGACTTTAATGGAATATGATGACGGCATTGCAGCCCTGCCATCCACACTCATCAAATTGGGTCCAAAAGAGCAGAATAATTCTGTCACGGAGGGCTTTGAGAAGAAGCCAGGAGGGAATGAGATACTAAGAGCAGCTTTGACTCATGACGCATTGGGAGCAGCTGGGTAGGAGGAGGGAGCTTGGCAGGGATGGAGCCGAGGAGATCAGGCACGAGGCTGGCCTTTTGTACAGGGCTGGCTTGTGCCTGGCAGCCCTGCTGGGTTCAGAGCTGAGAAAACAGGGCTCCAAACGTTTTCCAGTGAGGAGGCCAGAAAATCCAAGTTCAGAGTCAGAGTCAAGTCCAGACCCAGAGGCAGGAGTCGCAGAGTGAAAGTTAGAGCAGAGGTGTATTCCTGAAGGACTGACTGGGCAGCTGTGATTTCAGCTGGTTTTTATGGGGCCGGGGGATCCCTCTCCTCACCTGTCCACTGTGAGCAGCCTCTGCTGCCCAGCTTGAGGGACAAGGCTTTCTGGGCCACTAAGTCTGCTGCTTTGCCACCAATACCATCATAGCTCAGGTTTACTGAGTGCTTGGTAACTCCTAAGCACTGTTATAAGCACTTATGTACGTTATTTCACTTAATCCTCCCAACAATCTATGAAGTAGGTACTATTAACATTCCCAATTTAAAGATGAGGACACTGAAGCACAAAGATGGTGAATCATTTTCCAGGAAGCAAACCACTAGTAAGTGGTGTAGCCAAGACGTGAACCCAGGCTCTCTCAGACAAGGCCTGTGGAACTTCCTTCCCAGGAAGGAAGTGGGTGTGGACCTCCCACCAGTTTGCCTCACCTTTGGGTGGGTCCTGGCCCTCGCCTCAGGGGGAGCCACACTATTGGGAGTGGTCCATAGAGCCATGGGTCTGGTCCTCCCCTGGTTCGTGCTCTCCTTTAGGCAGATTCTTCCTGCCCCATTTCAACTTCAGCGCCACCCTGTTCTTCCAGAATCCAGGCACTTGTCCCCAGAGAATGTGTATCTTCCCAGCTCCTCCAGCCGCATCCCCCCTACTTCAGCCGGGCCCACTGCCTCCTGTTCTTTCTCCGAGACACGCTGAGAGCCACAGCCTGTGCTCTGAGCCCTGTGTGGTCAGGGCACTGGGAGGCATTTAGAGGAGTCCAGTGCAATGTGTTACTCAAGCCTCAGACCTAATGACATCTGCGTCAGGATGTCCCCAAGACCACTCCCAGGTTTGATCATTCACTAGGAAGATTCATAGGACTCAGCACATAGTCATACCCATTGCTACGATTTATTACAGCAAAAGGAGACAAAGAAAAACCAGCAGAGGGAAGGTGCATGGAACAAAGTTGGAGAAACCAGGCACAAGCTTTCAAGATCCCCTCCCAGTGGAGACACACAGGATGTGCTTAATTCCCCCAGCAAAGAGTTATGAAAACACGTGGGAAATGGTGTCTACCAGGAAGGCTCATCAGAGACTCGGTACCCCAGGTTTTTATTGGGAGGGTGATCATGGGGGCACCCTCTGCCCAGCTTGTACCAAAATTCCAGTCTCCCAGAAGGAGAGCAGGTGCTTAGCATAAATCATATTGTTTGTACAAACAGGTTAGGTGCAGTGAGCCACTCTTATTAGAAATCCAAGTTCTTAGATGCCAGCCAAGGGCCAACCTTGTAAGAAGGCCTTTTTAAGAATAAATAGTTAGACCTGCCATGTTAACTCTTTTTGGCACACAATCCTATATAGACAATATAACACCCCAACAGAGCCACCTTTTCTCTCCATTTGTGCCAGATTCCACACTTCTGAGGCATGCCTATTTTATGAGCATCATGATAATCTTGTACGGGAGGCAGGCAGGAATTAGTTCCCTCACAAATGAGCAGGTCAAAGGCTGAGAAGATGCTTGGTTCTAAGTCACTGAAAAAATGATTGGGAAAATGACTGGCCAGTCATTCTCCTCCCTCCTCACAAAGAAAGGCAGGGAGGCATGACCCATGGACAGGGCAGAACCCAGATAACCCATGTGCCCACAAAGGCGTAAGAAAAGGTTGTTGTTGTTGTTGTCATTTGGGGGTAGACTGAGACTGGAATGTGTCTCCACCACTAAGAAAACAAAAAGAGAACAGAGCTCCCAGTCTTCATGAACTTTTAACTCTTCCACACTGCTCTCAACTAAACCAATTCACAGATAGTAGCACTAGAAGTGTCCTTAAGAAATCATTGTGTACAATTCATTTCTTTATTTGAAAAATCGGGAAAACAATTAGCTTCAGCCCCTATTGCATATGGTTAATAACCCATTGTTTAGGAAAAAACTAGAGAATGGATAATGAAAGACATTATGTGAGATAGCTTTTATTGTGCTTTCTTTATCGTTACAAAATTGCCTTCATTATCAATGAAAACAGTGACAGTCCCTCCTCTCTCAGCTTGGGTTTCTCTCCTGCTGCAGGCTGAAGCCAGGGACCCAGCTCTAAGTTTGAGACAGGTTTTAGGAAAAAGACAAAGATAAAAATAAAACCCTCAGCTCTTCTACTGTTTAAAGGCAGGCAAATTTTTCCAAGTGTGGACAAGTGGACCATGAGGGTTTCTGAGAGGAGGATAATGGCCCGAGCACGAAGGAATGACAGCGTCTGTCTAGTGATGCCACGTGGTACCACGACTGAGTCTTTCTGGGTCTGAATTTCCTCACTTCTGAAGCGGGGAGACTGAGAACAGCCACCACTGAAGGACTGCTTCCTCTACGGCAGGTCTGAGGCCGAGAGCTCCACGTGTGTTTGTGGTCCCATCTGATTCTCACAGCAATGCTTTTAGACGAGTAATAGCACCTGCTCTGGAGCCTTGGGCACACAAAAGTTTAGAGAAGTTGGGTGCTTTGCTTTGACAAAGCAAAGAAAATGCCAACCTGAATCTCCCTGACCCTCAGTTGGTGATTACACAGGCTGTCTGTGTTCAGAAAAGCTGCTCTAAACATAAAATCATGAGGAAACACAAGGAAACCTGTCTGTCTCCTCTTGAGCTCCAGGCATGAAGAAGAATGTGCCCTGAGAAATCATGATGACTTGCCCATAAGAGGGTCTGAGATTTTAATTTACATTAGCTGCATAGTCAGGAAAAGAGGAGCCATAAGTTTACATGAAATGTAGTCACCAGCTGATGACACCCAGGAGTGACTGGCAAAAGCAAATGCAAAGCCTCACTTGAGAGACCCACAGTCAACCCAGAGCCAGACAACCGAGATTCCAACCCAGAAGCTCCACTGGAGGTGAGCTTATAATCTAAAATTACAACAGATGAGGAAACAAACCACCATGAGAGAGTCAGCAAATACAATAGGATTAGAACCCCCAAGAACCTGAGATAATAGAACTATCAGGTAGAGACCATAAAATGAAAATGTTCAAAATGATTAAAATCATAAAAATAGGGATCAAGAACATAAGAATAAAACTCTATGAAAAATAAACAAGCGGATGTAAAAAACAACCAAACAAGACTTCTAGAAATGAAAAATATAGTCTTTGAAATTTAAAAAACAGCAGGCAAGTCAAACAGCAGAAGATACATAGCTGAAGAAAGAAATAGAGTGTACAAAGGGATAGACTGATGAAATTACCCTCAGTGCACATAAAGAGATGGAAAATATGCAAAAGAGATTAAGAGATACGAAAGCTGGATCCTGCCACGCAAACACTAGCCAGCAAGCTGCTGGAGCCTGGGCAATTTCTCCCTGTTGCCCACAACAGTGGAAATTACTAAATGTTTTACATGTGAACAAAGCTTCATAATTTATAAATAAAGCTTTTGGAGTTAATTCATATAATTCGTTTGATCCTCAAAGAATCCACATGATGAAGGTGCAGGTATTAAATTACTCATCTTACAGATGAAGAAATGGAAGCTCAGACAGATTTAAAGGACTTGCAAAAACATGCAGCTCATCAATGATGAAGCTGAAAATCAAAGGGAATCTTCAGAATCCAAGAGCCTTCCTTCTCTACTACACGCCCTCTTGATGAATATTTTTTAATGAAAGGGAGATGCTGTCTTACTCTGTTCGGGCTGCTATAACAAAATGCTACAGACTGGGTAGCTTAGAAACGACAGAAATTTATTTCTCACAGTTCTGGAGGCTGGAAGTCTGGGATCTGGCTGCCAGCATGGTCAGGTGAGGGCCCTCTTCCGGGTTGCAAACTTCTCATTGTGTCCTCACATGGTGGAAGGAACAAGAGAGCTCTATCAGGCCTCTTTTATAAGAGCATTAATCTCACTCATGAGGGGCCTGCCCTCATTACTCAATCCCATCCCAACGATCCCACATTCTAATACCATCACATTGGGCATTAGGATTTCAACACATGAATTTTGGAGGAACACACACATTCAGACCATAGCAGACGCCAACTGGGATCTTCACGGAGGAAACTTTGCAAAGTTAAGTCTTCATGGTGTGGAGTCAACAATAGCCTCAGGCCAGAACCACAAAGCAACTTTCCCTCCTGGCTTTGAGAGCTCACTCTATCTGCTTAGGCAGAATCAGCCTCCAGCTGCACAGGATGAAAGAGAGGACTGGGGTTGGCTTGCAAAAAGGTGAACTGCTGGCTGCAGCCAGTTCTCACTCTGGACTTCATCATTTTGGGTAGAAGGGAGACAATGCATCATTTATTTCTTCCCTATTTTAGGGGAAAATAAACTGGATGGGAACATGTTAGGGTCAATTTCACAGGTAGGGCACAAGATGAGAAATGTATTCTCAACCATGGGTTGAAACCATAACTCAACCAAGGGTTACTGAAACCCTTTGACCAAAGAACAGGGAAAAATGAAATTCTTTTGGAGTGTGGGCTCTCCTTTTAAAGGTCTAGCATTTTTCCCCCTGGGGACACTAAAACAAACTGCTCAGGTGTCTCATCCCCAAGAAACCCTCCCACACCAAACAGGCTTGATTTCTATATTCTGATAGCTCAAATGTACAAATTATTGGGATTCAACACATCTGCCAGGTGGGATCTTAAATCTGATGAGGCTCTGGATTCATTAACCTTGGCAGAAGGAGTCTGGGTAAATCTGCTTGCAAAATATCTGCTGTATATTTTAATTCTCAAAAGGGCAAGGAAAGTAGAAGGCAGATCTATGTATCCTGCTCCTGCTACATCCTTGCCAATTTCAGTAACCTTCTCAAGATTATCATTATCTTTTATTAAAGAAGAGTGGCTTCTCCCAGAGTTACAGAGCAATCAACAGCAGAGGGGAGTGATGTCTGCCCCCTTGGAACTGTAAGCAAGCTTTGTGCCTCACCTCTTAGGCATTGATTGCTTTGCAACTTAAATTGCAGTTATTCAGCTACATCAAGTTCTCCAGCTCTAAAAATGTGCCCACGTATTAGTCCCCTTGTGTATCCTCGACAGCATTTAACACAATGTCTTTAATTTAGTAAATGCTCTATAAATATTCGTTGGGGAGCAAATGAATGAACAGGCCTGATTAGGACACTCTTTCTTCAGTGACTCTTGTGCTTAAAGAAGTCTTCTCTGAAAAGGGCTTCCATGTGTATTCATGAGAGCAGCAGTAATTCAGAAAGAAATGATGTGCAAGTCACTAAGAGGTCATATTTATAATTAAGTTGTCCTTTTTGTTCTTATTTCAGATTTGCAGCTTGATCATGTTGGGTTCTCAGGAAGAACTCATGGGGAGTTGCTCCAGCTCAGTTCCAATCTCCTTACATCGTCAGGGGTTGGAAAAGAATAGATAGTGACCACGTCACGCAGGTAGAAGGGGGCTGTGAATGGGAACTGGGTGAGGACAGGAAACCGAAGAATTCTCTCTCCATACCACCTGGTAGCAAGTGGCCACTGTTCCTTTAGCTCAACTCTGTGCAGTGGCTCAAAGAATCCAGGGCGGGCCAGGGCAGAGGAGGATCTAATGCAGCTATTGACAGGGACTAGCCTTGTGTTAAGAAGGAATATGGCCCACTGGCGAGCTCTGTCTTCCTGGGCAGTTCAAACCTCCTGTTCTGGTTTGTGAATTAAAACACTGTCATGCTCATGACTGAACAGAACACTTCTGCTTCTAGGAAACCGGCCCAGAAATATACCTGTGTAATGAAATATAAATATACATTTAAGGCTATTAACTGTTGCATTTGTTGGAATAGAAAAGAAATAACCCTGTGTCCATCAACAGGTCGTGATTAAAATGCTCCACAGGACAGATGGACTTCTGTCTGTCGTGTGTACTGCTGCAAGCCCCGCACCTAGAACATTGCTGGCACACAGTAGGTGCTCAATAAATATTTGTTTACAAGATGAACGAGACGGCATTCAACTGTCAAAAAAGACTGAAATAGAACTAAATTCCAGCTGTGGATATGTGTCCTTCATATATTAAGTGAAAAAAAGCAAGTTGCAGAAAAATATGAATGATGTGCTCAGAGTTTGGCATGTTGTAGGTACCATCAGAATATCTGTTGGAAAACAACATTTGTTGAGTTTATGTAGAAGGTGTCATGTATGTTTATGAGCACATGTACACGCGTGCGCGCGCACACACACACACACATCGGTAAATGCATAAAGAAAAGAATCTCGAAGGCTATACACCAAACTGTTCAAAGGAAGGGAGTGAGATAAGGGACTTTTGTCTCATATAATTCTCAAAGGGTTGAATTTCTTACAACAAATATTTTTCTATTTTTGTAATTTAAGTGACATTTAAAAAACTCAGCCTCCAAGAAAACCTCCCTGTGCAAAGGGCCCAGCACAGGAACTTGCATAAGCGGCAGTCAATAACCACGGTTAGTCCTGCGTTGCTGCCTCCCACCCCTCCAATAGAATCTGAGGCGAGAGAGGAAGAAGAAACGCATTCCGTGGGCTCAGCTCTTGAGCTCACAGGGAGCGGAGAAGAGACTAGAGAAACTCTTTATAAAACGAGGGTTAATTTGACAGCGGAGAAGCTAATCCCGCCACCACATTATCAAAAAAGGGAGGTTGATAAGGGTGATTGATCATTTTATTTCATCACTTCAAGGGACTAGAAGGATCTTTCACAGGCACTGAACTCCCTCTCAAGTTTAAAGGCCTTTAAATCAATTTTATTAGGTTAATTGATGATCTCTTCTGTGCACTTTTGCTCTGCAACCTGCCATGTCCTATCAGGTTGACTGGAAAGCGCAAAGTGGAGTTCTTGGTCTCTCATCTCTGCTGAAAACTGGAAGCAGAAGGGATGACGTTGCCTTCCACGTGCCGCCGGCTTACGGGCTAAAGAAAGAAGAGGCCGTTTCATCCTTCTTCGAGGAGCACAGTGCTTGAAATAGCATTGCTAAACTCTGATTTCCACGGTTTCAAGTGGACTCATAAAAACAAGATTGAGGCAGAAGACGCTGAGAATTTTGTCTTTCCTTTTAAATATCTTTAGCCACTTTAAGTGTTCTAAGCACAAAATTCTCAACGTTTATTCATTTAACAGTTGAGCCCCGACTTTGTACCAGTCACTGTATATATTAGTTTCCTAGGGCTGCCATAACAAATTACCAGAAACCAGGTGGCTTACATCAGAAACTTATATTCTCTGAATTCTGTAGGCCTGAAGTCCAAAATCAAGACGCAGGCAGGTTACACTCCCTCCGAAGGCTCCAGGGGAGAATCTGTTCTTGCCTCTTCCAGCCTCCAGTGGCCCCAAGCATTCCTTGGCCGGTGACAGCATAACTCCAATCCCGGCTCTTTCCTCTGTCTGTGTCTTCTCTTCCTCTGGCTCTTTTAAGGACACTTACCATCAAGCTTAGGACCCACCTGGATAATCCAGGATGGTCTCATGTCAAGATCCTCAACCCAATCACATCTGCAAAGACCCTCCCTTTCCAGACAATGTCACAATCACAGGTTCTGGGGGTCAGGATATGGACACATCTTTTGGGGGGCCACCATTCAATCCACCACCCTATAGTAAGCACTGAGGATACAAAGATACAGAAGCCACAATTCTCCCTGTTGTAGAGTTCATAATTTGTTATGTGTAATCAAATAACTGTGGTACAATGTAATATGAACTACGAAAGGTGGATGGAAACAACACTTCTGAAGAAGAGAGACTGATTTAGGAGAAAGCTGTAAAGAGAAGGAGGTGTTTGGGCTGAGTCTCAAAGGATGAATAGGCTATTACCAGGCAGACAGAGATGCAGTGAGATGAGTATGGGCATCCCAGGCGACAGAAAGACCATGGGCTCGTGGAGGAAGGAATGGAGGTTTGAATGTACGTGGTGTGTTCAGGGCATGCAAAATAACCCAAGCTCCAGGACAGGAGCACAGGGTCCGTGTGTGTGTGTCTCAGGGCAGGAGGAGCCAGGAGATGGGATTGATCATGTGGGTCAGGATGTGAAGAATCTTGTTCTTCCAAGTCCACATCTTGCCAACCACTTGCCATCACTCATCTCTTTAAGAGCAAACTTTTAGTCTCTTCAAACTCATCTGTACCTGTATGCTGCCCATTATACAAGGAGCTCTTTGAGGCTAAAGGCTGGTCTTCTTTGCTCCCACCTGAGCAATGAACAGTTCCCAGGCCATGGCTGAGGGCCTGGGTCTCTGTGCCAGGCTTCTCCAGCTGTGCCTGGAGAAAGGGTGAGGTCCAGATGTAGAAGCTTCCGAGAAGCAGAGTATTGAGTGTAATCAGGAACCTGGTGAACATGTCTACCAAGGACAGCTAGCCCTCTTAGGGATCTCTGGGAAAATGAGTTTAGTGAGAAGAACAGTGACAAAGGTTGATAAACAATCTCTCTTGCTATGAACAGAGATTGATGTTTGGTTATTAATCTTTGATAGCTAAATGCCCAAATAGACTGATTGTTAAGACAATCAGCTGAGTCATAAAATGAGTTGTTAGACTGAATTCATTGATTTTTATTACTCAACAAGCTCTGATAATGGCCTGGCTATGGTGCTACATAGACATGGCTTCAGCATTACTGTACACAGAGTCAAAAACTCCAACTGTTGGAAATTAAATGCATTTATTTCTACAAATTAAATTGCCTTAGGGAAATCAGCCTCAGGTGCAGAAATACTTAATGTTTACCAACTAATATTCCAATTACTAAGTAACTCTGTTGGGTCTTGACACTTAGCCCAGAAATGACATCTGTCTTCTTAATAAGCAGATAAAATGAAATCATGACCACCCAACCAAGGATATCACACCCACCACTTGTTTCTAACACAGATGCTTGGTGCAAACTCTAGAGATAAAGACAGTGTGGTCATTACCAGGCCATATGTTAGAAGGAAGCATCCCAAAGTGGGATGACTTACTGTTTGTACAATCATCTGTTGATAGCAGAAATTAATGGTCCCCAAAAAGAACTTGTATATACTTTTACTTCACAGGAAAAAATACACAGATATTAAAGGAAATGTATTAGATTTTACTTAATTGCCTTCTTTTCCATATAGATCTAATTTGGTGTCTTCATCTGCCAGGGAGCACGAACCTGGGTAACACTTTAGAACACATAGACAGGAGAAGAAGAACAGGAGAGCCAGATTCAGATGTCAGTTAGCTTCTGGCTAGAGCCCCCTCATGCCACCTTCTCATCAGGTGGTAAGATGGATGGAAATGCAGAAGAAAATAAAAATTTCTGATCATTCTAAAGCTTGAATCCAGGCAATCGAGTGCCAGAATCTGGCAGAAATATCTACTAACCACAGGTCAATGGGGCTGGATGGAGTAACACAACTGCGGCTTCCCTCTTGAAGGATGATAAGAAAGCTAGATGGCCCTTCCTCACCATCTTCCCACTGGCCCAAAGACTCAGAGATGGAGAGAAACAGAAAACTGGGCAGCTTGGCTCCTACTACTTTGGGGGACAGGATACTGGGTTGTGCGATTCTCTCTTAGGCGCCTGAAACTCCCAGAAAACAACAGGCTGGAAATAGGGCTGGAGGGAACACGGTGCACCATATCACAGAAGTGTAGTTCTCATCAGTGGGCAGAGAAGGGAGGAGGTAACACTGAGACCTCAAGACTCAATACACAAAATGCCTGCAAAGAAACCCAAAACAAACATGCAACAGCAAACCTACAGAGCCTTAGAGACCCCCAGGGATGGGATGGAGAGATGATGCCACTCTGGCCCAGCAGACGTACATGAATGAAGCTTCCAGATTTACACCTGTGATCTGTGCACATTCTCTGCCTTCGACTGTAAGGCCGGAAAACAGGCTCTGACCAGGAACTCAAGCCTGAGATAATCAACCATCCTGCCCAGGGTCTCTCCCAAGGACGAGAGTCTGCAGAAAAATACTGCAAAGCAAGGGAAAGGGAATATCTTTCTCTTCCTCAAAGTCTCAAAGAAAGAGTATCACTCTGAAATTATTTGTTACAGGAGCCAGAAATTAAAAAAAAAACTTTGTCATCTTCAACTGCAAGATGCAAGAATACACACTCTCATGATCTTCTCTAATCTATTTTCTAAGACATTACACTTCACATTTATTTGATAGATTCTGGCAGGGAAGATGGACACATTTTTGTTCTCCTACAGTTTAATAAATTCATGAGCTAGTCACTCAGATTACTAACTCATGTTGGCTCCTGCCTCCATTCCTTAGCATTGCGTCCATGTGAGGATGTTTAAGCCATGTGATGAAGATAAATTCCCTTAGATAACTCAAATTTTTATTAAGAAATATATCTCTAAATGTCTTGGTCTGAGCGTTGGGTAAAAGAGAAATTTAAGCATCCACTACCCTCCTCCCTCACACAGAGTCTATGGGTAGAGTTGGGTGCACACACTCGCCCAGTCCATCTCCAAAGATGAAGAGCTTGGTACAACCCAGGCCCAAAGGAGGAGACACAAGGGCCAAAAGGAGGAGACACAGAGGCCCTAGTAAGGCAATCGGTCTTTTATTGGGAGAAGCTTAGAACCCGTAAACAGGTGTAGCAAGAGACAACTTCTCTTCCGTGTATATTTTATTCCTTTCTTCCTCCCCATTTGGGAGTAGTAAGCTTTGGGGAACTATGGACACGAGTGGACCCGGGGAAAAGGCAAGAAGCAGGTCCCTCAGGCTTGCCTCTAGAGCTTCAAGTCAACTGCCTGAGAGAGCCCCCAAGGCTCATCAGAGAGAAGACCAATCAGTAAAAGAGCGATAAAGTCCCTGAGAAAGGGGCTGGCAGGCCCCTGTGCATACACACTTATGCAGAGAACCTAGCTGAGGTGAATGCGGCCATCGACCATTAGTCAAGATGGTCCTTTAGATCCAAGTCATTTCAGGCGATGCTGTCTGACCTGTGCTACTGAGCTCAGAAAGTGATGACATCATTAACACATATAGACATATGTACATTTAAGAGAAGTGCTAATTACAAAACTCCACAGGTGATGTGTGTATTCTCCCTTGGTGCCAAGCCCACCCTTCTGAACCCCACACTGTGATATGGAGGCAGGGAGTCCCCAGATGACATTTTCCAGATCCCTTTGCCTGATTATATTCTGATTAGATTTCTGATTAGATTCTGATTAAATTAGGTTATACAGATTACATGTGCCATAAAATTAGATTCTGCCAATGGGAGACACTGGCAGGAGGCTTGAAGTCAGGAGGAGAAAACGGGACTCATTCCCCGTTCTTAGCTTGGGTCTACATGTCTCAAGAAGTGAAGGAAGACAAGAGATGCAAACTCCAGTGAACCTTGGAGCTCCTGACACCTTCTGCACTGGGTCCCCAGGTGAACTGAGCACTTGCCATTAACACCCTTTCTGAAATACTTAGCTTGGCTTGTGTTCCTGACTGGACCGTAACTGACCCACTGCCTTTAGGAAATACCCTAGCATTTTGTGAGGTTTAAATGAGTTAAAATACAGAAAGTACTTAGAATAGTGTCTGGCACGTAGTCAACTTGAAAAGCCCAAGAGTCAAGTCACACATAAGTATTGGCTATTGTTACTATTATTGTTACTACATCTATTACTGCTGCGGAACTGTCATCTAGCTCTGCACTATCCAACACAGTAGCCACTAGTCACATGTAGCTGTTTAAATTTTAATATAAATTAATTTAAATAAAATAAAAAAGAATTCAGTTAGTTGCACTGGCTACATCTGAAGTGCTCATGTAGCCACATGTGGCTACCATATTGGGCAGTACACATATGGAAAATGCCCATCACCATAGAAAGCTCTACTGGACAGCACTGATCTAGATCATCGTGTGCCTCAGAATCAACTGGAGAGCTTGTTAAAAATAAAATTCCTGTGTTCCTCCAAAGATGCTGATTTAGAGGGTTTGTGCAATCAGTGTTGATAACAGTGCCCCTCAAGTGCTGCTGGTGTGGGTGTTCCCAGACCACACTTTGAGAGTAACTGAGATAAGGAATGGGGTATTTATCTCCTAATATTTCTCCTAAAAAAAGTCTGTAAGAGAAGTGTGCGTGCATGCATGTGTGTGTGTGTGTGTGTGTGTGTGTTGCATAGACAAACACAAATGCTATTAACTCACGATTAACCAGAATGATAGAAATAAAAATTTTAGAGATGACTCCAATTCAAAACAAAAACCCTCAGTCAACCCAGATGATCGGGAGCATGTTAACCATGCTGAAGGGACAGGAGGGACCCAGGACCTGCCACCTACTCAGCAGAACTCTGTCATTAGACGACAGTTCACCAGGTAAGTAGGAGAAATGATGAGTAGACAAACTAATTAATTATTTGTTCCCGTTCCCCTTTCTAAGCACAAAGCTCATTGTTTAGCAAACACTTCTACTTTGATTATCACAATTAACCTTTATTTTTAAACAAAAGTTTGTTTACATTTTATAGGTATTTATACTTCAAAAGCTTTCCATAGAAAAGCCCAGGAGTCAAACTTAAACAACACTTTTGTAACAATGAATTCTTGATTGCGTAATTAGCTTTGCAAATACTAAAGTAAACATAACCAAAATCCACGGATTATTAATCACCTAGCTGAGCTGTAATACATGCACTCTACCTTTCCTGCTTGCAGAGGAGAGGCACGCGGCATGCATAATCTGCTACTGAGGGTATTGTTCAATATACTGCTCAATCCCTTTATGCAAAGAACTGAAGAACAAATGCTTCTTGAAGCTCAGAGCTGGGAAACTGTCTCTCGTAATGTATTGATACATGTCTCACTGCCACCACATGAGAGCTAGGTATTCCACTCTTCTCTTTTTGCTCTGACTGCCAAGTGGGCCATTTCAATCACTGAAGCTTTATATTTCCATTTTATATGTAATCTTACATTTTATTTTACATTCAATCTTTTTTTACGTTTAATTTATATCACATGGTTTAAGTCTTATATAGCTGTGCTTTTACTGTAAGTCTTCTCACTTTTTTTTTTTTCAGTGAGGAAGATTAGCCCTGAGCTAACATCCGTTGCCAATCCTCCTCTTTTTTGCTGAAGAAAGCTGGCCCTGGGCTAACATCCATGCTCATCTTCCTCTACTTTATATGTGAGACACCTGCCACAGTGTGGCTTGATAAGCAGTGCGTAGGTCTGTGCCAGGGATCCGAACCTGCGATCCCTGGGCCGCCGAAGCAGAGCGCACGAACTTAACCACTACGCTACCAGGCTGGCCACAAGTCTTCTCACATTTTTTCTGCAAATAGGTGATTATAAATTCACCCATCCAGCCAAACTATTCTTCCTTGCTGTGGGTGACAGCTACCGTTTGGTAACTATTTTCAGTAGGATTTCTAATTCCCCCCTGAACGTACTGGAGTAATAAAGGGAGACAGATTATATTAATTGAACACAATTGTTTGTCTTCTCCCTGCTCTGACTATGCTTTCCTGGGGACTTCTCCGCCCCACTGACCAAGAGCTTGGTCATATGACTTGCTTGGGCCAATGACACATGAATGGAGGTGATGCAGGCCACATTTAAACAAGATCTTCATGTGACTTTGTGCAGTTTGGCTCTAATTGCTCCTGCCCCTTCCAGAAGAAGAGCATGTACCACATGTACTACTCTTTGGCCTGAATTCCCAACTGAGAAGACATGGAAGAGACACCAGTCAACCCACAGCCTGGAAAAGAGTTGCAGGATTGTTTCCAACCCGAGATGACATGGGACGTGAGCAACAATGACCTTTTGTTGGTGAGGCCACCAAGATTGGAGGTCACTGGTTATGCCACATAACAGGGCATAAGCACTCTTCTTAATTTTGCTGTTGCTGACACAAAGGGATGAGACTGGAGCACGGGCCACCCCTGATGGAGCACTCCCAGCTGGGACAGCTCACAGGACACCACACCTGATATGACATCAGAGACATATGTCTCTTACACTTCTCTAAAACCTTCTAGCAAAGAAAACAGAAGTATGTGAAACAGGAAAAAATTCCCAGACAATGAGGCGATACCAAATACTGCAACAATGAAATCTGAGGGCGCTCAACAGTACTGTGCGCTAGACGGCAAGGAGAGGGGAGAGCTCCCCGCTCTGTGATGACTCCTTTTCAGGCTCTCTGCCTGTTTTACATCTCCCCTGCAGAGACCCCTGGGGTTTGGCACATAGCCTTGATTACTTGGCCCTCAAAACTGAAAGGAATTTTGGTAAAAACCTTGGTTCAACAGTCATATTTCAAAAGTGAAAAAAAGAGGAATAATACAGAAGAGGGATTATGGTGGGGAGCGTGTGTGCGCGTGTGTGTGTGTGAGCAGGTGTACGCATGTGTGTGCACACATGTGAATGTTTAAGGAGAAAATAAAGGTCTCTTCTTAGGAAACGCCAAGTTCTTTATCTCACTTTTGACTGTAGACATTTTAAGATTTTGCTAGATTTTAAGATTTGCTACAGATGGCAAATATTTATTAACAAACCAACGATAAAATGAGCACGGCAAGAAAAGACAGTTAAAAGTTTACACAAGCCTTGAAGTCAAGAGGAAAGTGAGCCTTCAGTGTCAGCCTGTGGAGGACAGGATAATAATCAGGCCAGAAAGGAGGGAAAACAGATCTCCATGTAACTGCGGCTTTGAAATCTCCAGTCTCAGAGCTCCTTTCGATTACATACCAGGAAACCTAATGACCTTCTCGCAGAACTGATCTCACACAATCAGGGGTAAACCAGCAGTTCTTCACACTGAAATGGTGGTGTGACGTGATGACTTTCTTCTAATTTTTCTCTTCTATGGATTTGCATTGCCTAATGACCTGTATAATGGCTTTTCCATATGATTTTTATATATCATACTAAACTCTCCTTAGACCTTCCTTCCCTATTAATATTTTACTGGACAGATGTTTGCACATATGCTGAATTAACTTCATTCATTCAGAGTTTATTGGCTATCTCCATCAACAATCATAATTATTACAACAACAATGGATGGAATGCCTTTTATGTGCAAGACATTGTGCAGAATACAGGCCGGGCGCAAAAATAAATGGGACCAGATTCTATCTTAAAATTCTAATGAAAGAATCTAATAAAACTCAGAGGTTGATGGAAGTGATAGGGATATGAAATTTAATAACTAATAAAGCGAAGAAAATGATCGTTGCCATGAGTGAGGTGCAGATGAAGGGGCCGTTGAGAGATTACACTGAGTTTGGAGATGAAGGCGGGCTTCATGGGCGAGGTGGCACTGAGACGGCAGAGGCTGCTTCTGGGTACTGATAGGTGGTAGAGGAGGAGGGCATTTTAACCAGATGCAACCATGTCAGCAAAGTCATTGAAGCAGTGCGGTGTCTGGAAAGGTTGAAAGCACGGTGTGGTTCCAGTTTGCAAAAGAACATATTCTGCATTTCAACACGAGAAATCTGGCCTGGCCTTCCGACTAGGCCCAACCAGTTTGTGAGGAATTGGCTGCAGATTCGGGAAAAGATGTCCATGTTTGTGAGGCAGAGGGAAGGAAATCAAAATTACCTAGGTCCTGTGTCTATTCCTGGCACCGCGTGTAAGTAGCAGTCACATCCACTCTTTTCTGAGAAAAAAGTCTAACATCCCACTAAGAGAAGAATCAAAGTGAAGAAGGAAAAGTGGAAGCATTTTGGACTAGAAGAAGGTGTGGCTGGCACTAAAAACATCTAAACTGGTAAGTCTAATGATTATTATAGATGTGGTCACAGAAGTAAATGCGACGGTCAAATCTTATTCTTCAAAGAGAAGATAGCAAATGTAAAAATTAGTAAGCTGATAACAATGTAGGCCTAAAACCTCAGATTTTATTCACAGAGAGGAGGAGAGGAGGGAGGAAGAGAAGGGGCAGGAAAAACTTAAATGAGTTCAATGCTTTGTCTTATTGAGAGAGAAGTCAATGAATAGACATTTCCTCTTGACTTTGATCATTGAAAAATATAGGCTTCAAGCGTTTTTGAAAACATAAATAAAAGTAATAGAACTAAAAGGAAAATGTGTATTTTACAAATCACTGGCGTCGATAAAATAAAGAAAACATATCAGAGAAAAAGACAGAAAACAGAGGCCAAGGAAGTATGTAAATGGCAGGATAGCCCAGAACACAAAGTTAGGGCAATTGAGTAAATTCGGACAATCACCACACAGAGTTCAGACTTCAAATGTCAAGACTCTCACGCTGAGTTTAAAATCAAAATCCCTCCATGTACTACTCACAAGCAACATGCTCAAAACAAAAGGACACGGAATGGTTCAAAAGACGGGCAAAGATCTATTGGGCAAAAGCAAAAAAAATGAAGCAAGGGTGGCAGTGTTAATTTCAGAAAGAGGCAAGTCCATGACTTTCTCCCCTGCTCCCCAGAATAAATCAGAGACCTGCGCTGATGAAGCTCTCTCACTGTTTTTCATAAGATTAAAACAGAAAGGTTAGACTCTCGGAACACAATGACTTGCCTTTCTTGAACATCTTTCTTCGAAGGCACATTACCAAATGTTTTAGGAAATGCGTCTGGTCCAGCATGGCCATCTGCTCAGCCAACTGGAGACTGAGGTCATGTGTGGACTTTGAGTCAAGTTCTGTCAGAGCTCTACGTACTGGGGACAGCCCAGATCGGTGGTCCTCAGATCTGAGTGCATCAGAGTCATCTAGAGGATTTGTTGGGACCACCCCTAGAGTATCTTAGTAGGTCCGGGGATGGGGGTTGCTGGGAATCTGCATTTCTAGTAAGTTCTCAGGGGATACTGATGATGCTGGTCCAAGAAGCAAACTTTGAGAACCATGGGCTTAGATGATTTATTCCCCTAGTGATCCAAACATCCCTCGTGAAATCAAGAAATGACCTCACGTCTCGGCTATTGTGAATAATGCTGCGATGAACACAAGGGTGCAGAAATCTTTTTGAATTATTGATTTCATGCTCTTTGGATAAATACCCAATAGTGGAATAGCTGGATCATATGGTATTTCTATTTTTAATTCAATAGCCAAAACATGGAAACAACCCAAGTGCCCATCAGCGAATGAATGGATAAAGAAGATGTGGTATATATATACAATGGAATACACTCAGCCATAAAAAAAGACAAAATCATGCCATTTGTGACAACATGGATGGACCTTGAGGGTATTATGCTAAACAAAATAAGTCAGACAAGAAAGACAAATACCATACGATCTCACTCATATGTGGAAGATAAACAAACACACAGATAAGGAGAACAGATCAGTGGTTACCAGAGGGGAAGAGGGTGGGGGGCAGGCAAAAGGGGTAAAGGGGGACAGATGTATGGTGACGGATAAAAACTAGACTATTAGTGGTGAACATGATGCAATCCATATAGAAACTGATATATAGTAATGTACAACTGAAATTTACACAATGTTATAAGCCAATATGATCTCAATAAAAGAATTTAAAAAAAAGAAAGAAGCGACCCCAGGTGAAACTGGATTCCATCAGGTAGGAGGCCCGGCTCTGTGCCCACCTCCCTGGCCTAAAGAGCAGGGCTAATGGGTGTGGTCAGTCCATGCCAGCAGAGGCCCCAAGAATCACCTACATCCCCTCAGAAAGGGTGTGAGGACTGTCTGCAGCCCAGAGCTGATGTTGTGCCAGGAACTCATCAACACTGTGCGCTTCTGGCATGTTCTGCATTTTTCTCCAAGAGAAGACAATGCCTGGATGCCGAGGCTCCACGGTGCTGTGAAAAGAACATTGGATTGGATGTCTGGGGCCCAGGTTTTATTCTCAGCTTCATCTCCAACTAGCTCAATGACCTTGGGCAAATCACCCAATGTCACTGCGCTTTGGTTTCTTTGTTTGTAAAATGAGACATTTGGACAAGAAGCTTTCCAGCAGCCCTGATGGTCTAATGTTCTATGACTTCTTCTAGAATCAAAACTTTAATGGAAAAAAATTATGATTCTGGGAGTGCTCACTCAACAGTTACACTTTCAATACAGACCATCTGTTACTGCTTCAGATGTGTCATAAACACAACAATGCCATCAGCTGGTAATCTGCATCCTTTCCTTGCTGCGTGATCGATGATATTCAACCTGCCACCAAATGCATCAGGAAGCAATCATTTTCCATGCAAGTCAGTGTGATAAAACACGTTGGGCTCAGAGCCTGGGTGTGAGAAATCCAAGAAGAACAGAGTGAGGCTTCCTCAGTCGGCAGCAGCCCCAGAGCTGGGTTCAGCCACCATGATCTTCTTGAACTGACGCCCTCACTTGCTGGGAGCAGAAAGGCTGCCATGTTGGCACTAGGGCTCCAAGGACTTCCATGGAGAAGGTGTGGGTAGCTGCAGTTAATACAAAGATGGGTTCCCAGGTAGGCCCTGGAAATTTGTGGCCAAGACCCTGCAGAAAGAGATGAACAGGGGCTGCAGGAGGTTCTCCGAGCAAATGAGCAAGAATGGGGCAGGCTTTATATTGGGCAGACCTGGCTGCTCTGGCCACCTGGGGACAGGTGTGCTAAGCCTGGCCTTTGCTTGACTTGCTAGCATACAAGCACACAAATACACAAATGCACGCCAACCCTAGAACCAGCCGTCAGAAAGATAGAGCTGCCATCTGTCTGAGCATCCATAGTCACAGCCTTGTTATGCTACAAAGAGGTGTCTCTGACATTCTGGAATCCCAACACTCACTATGCATGTACACACGTGTGCACACAGACATGCACTCGCCCATGCACACACATCCAGAATCTTCAGTGGCTCCCCATGGCCATCAGGAATCTCCCACAGGCAGCTTTTGCTCTCCCCCCAATGCCTGGAGGTTAGCTTTGCATTTCAGAGAGTGCCAGAAGATAACACTTTCCTCTTAGCAGATTTTACTGTAGGTTCCACAGTGAAACAGAAGGGAATGACATCATTAGCCACTCAGCAAAACTGAATCCAAGCTATCCACTGGCTGTTCCTGTTTGTCCTCTCCTAGTCTCTCTTTCTGACAGTCCTTTACTGGGTCCCTGCATCCCCTGCCCCTGTCCTCTCCCATCATGCTTACCCTAGACTCCTAACCCCATCCCCGCCCAGTAATCTTTTCAGGAATCACACTGACTGAGAATAAAATGGTCAATCTACTGGCATCCAGACTCCAGGCCAAGGCAGCGTGGTTCCTCCACCTACCTATCTTTTCCACCATCCACTATCCACTTCAAATACGCATTTGTAGCTTCCAAACACGCCATCCTGCTTCCTCTCCCCTGTCCTTGCCCATGATGGTCCCTCTGCCTGGACACTCCATCCCACCTCATTTAACATGGAATTCTAGCACCACTTTCTTCAGGAAGAGTCCTTGGAGACGCCACACAGGATCAGAAGCCCCCCAACTTCGGGTCCCTATGGGACCCTGTGCATAAATCGGCCATAGTCTAACCCCACTGTATTATAATTACCTATCTCAATGTATCCCCTCGGACTATGAACTCTTTGAGGCCAAGACTGCATCTTACTGCCTTCTCAGAGCCTCATACCAAGCGCAGCACATAGTAAATGCTTAATCAATGTTCACTGAATGAATGAATACTGCTGCCTTCTGGTTGGATGACGGCCCGAGGCCATTTCTGCCTCTCTAGCCCACCACCCCTCTTGCACCTTGCATTTACATGGTAGTTACGCACACCTCCTTAGAATAACTGCTGAACCCAGTTCTAGATCACACTTTTCTATTTGTCACACCCTCTGAGCCTCCTGGCTTTTTCTGATGCTACACTTTAACTCGGGAAACAGAAATATGCCTAAACGATTCTCGACCACGACTTTGAAAAATCCTTGTAATTTCCTGAAGGGAAGAAATGATGTCTTTCTCCTCTTGATGCCCTCCAGGACATCTGGCCGAGTGTGTGGTTACAAAATGAATGAGTGTGAGAATAAATGAATGAATTGGCCAACGCTCACTGATTAATCCATTTACCTAATCCAAGCAAGAGACGGGGAAAAATAGGCATGCAACCATTTACTGGAACCCAGAGAATCTTCCAACTTCCTTCCAGGCAAAGGTTTTAATCTTGTCTGACAGTGGGCTTTTAGAAATATGTGTTGTTCAGAACATCCGTCTTTTCTCCCTCCACCCAAGGGGCAGTGCGAGCATATGTCCAAATCACATTTAGAGAAAGCCAGATTTTTGGGACCTATACAGCTATTCTGAAGCTTCCTGGTGACTCACCGAGTGAGGAGATGTCTGGAAATAACAATCTCAAGCCATATTGATTTTAGTAACACATGCTGGACTATGTCTCTTGCATGATTAATGCTATCCTGGTTAAGTCTCAGTTTATCCAGGACTTTCAGAAACACCATATTCAAAGCGTAGCGGGTCATGATGACTTTTAAGTGATAGCAAACCACTCAACCAGAGTTCCCTGGGGAAAGCAATTTCTGGGCCAGAACTTGGATCTCAAAGATAAGGACCAGTAAAAATGACAATGTGAAGATCAAATAATTGTCATCTTCAAAAGTCAAGGAAAACAGGAAATGTACAAAATCAGTAGACAATAAGACAGAGGATACATCAGGTGGCAATTAATGATGAGAATCCTCGCACGTCATTTCTATTTTTATAAACTAGGTCAGATCATGTCATGCCCCTGCTTAAAACTCTCTAAAGGCTTCTGCGTGAGCTAAGAATAAAACGCAACCTGCCTGCCCTGGCGTGATCTGGCCCTGGCCACCTTCTCTGCTCTCCAGCCTCCCTGCCCGTCATCTAGTTCCCAGAAGGAGCCAAGCACTCTCTCCCCTGGGGCCTTTCATGAGCTGCTCCCCCCGTGACAAGAACTCCTGGTCCCAACCCTTCCCCCGCTGCTGGTCCTCCCTGTCCTTCACACCTGCAGCTGTCCCCATGTCACACTCCTGTCACCCTATTTGATTTATCGACATAACATTTATCACAGGCTCAGGGTTTCTGTTTTTATTTACTCGGGGGCTGGTTGGTTTCATGTCTCTCCCTATTGTAGTTTGTAAACACCATGAAAAGAGGGAACCTCTCTGTATCCTTCACCACTGAATTCCCTAGACCTAGAACAGCCCCTGGCATGTAGTTGCAGTCACTGAGTATTTTTTATTAAATGATTGATTTTCATGATCCTATATCTATCTTGAAGTCTTATGTAGAGTGATGTCTAATCTAATAGGAAAAGCAACCACCACAAAACTAAAAAGGGAATAAAAAGAAATAGACTGGCTGGAAGGACACCCTGAAGTTGTATCATTCCTAAAAAAAGCTACACATGAAAATCAATAAGATGGGCAAAAAAGCAGAGGAAACAGCTCTCCTTTCCCGAGGTCTCTGACATCCCTAGTTACCGTCAGCAGCCCCTGGGGTGATTTCAGGCTCTGAGGAATGGTGACATGAGAGAGAATATAAATGTTGGCCAACACGACATTCATCCTGGTGGCCCAGGAAAGCCCACGGAGGGCGCTGTGTGCTCCGAGCTCAGAGAAATCAAGCATGAGGCTGGGAGGCTGTGGTTGCTTCTAGGACAAACATGGCATGGTCAGCCTGGAAGGAGAAAAGCAGATTTCCTGGGTAGGAACCTTGGGATGAAATAGGGACTCTGCGTGGGTGAGGAGGAAATGGTGCCAACTGTGGCAGGGGGCCGGGAGGTGGGGCTGCTCTGTCAAGCATGCGGGCTGCCCTCAGGTAACTCCTGCATGTTCCCATCTTCCCCAAGGAACCCTGCATACCCGAGAAGCACGCGATGCATCCTGCACCCCTCTGCTCTCTGAAGGAGGCCCTGCAATCTGGAACATGCTACCGAGAAGGCAGGCAAGGATATGAAGAAGGGCCACTTCTCCACCCCTTAGATGGCCAGTTTCAGATTGAAGGGTCACCCTGTGACCACGTACTAAGGACTGTTCCACCACTCCTCCAAAATCTTGAGCTCTGAGTCCTGATCCTTCTCTGCGACTAATCACTGTAGGTTCTGAGCTAGTAAATTCCTTAATTCCTTAATTATCAGAAGGAGAAAGATAACAGCTCTCCTCTCCCCATGGAGAAACAAAAGGAGAAAAAGGAAAGATGAGCCAATTTTAAGAGTGCCTGCATCCACGAATGAGGAGAGAGGCCATTGAGGCCCTGTGGGAACCTCAGGGAGTGTTCCTCAGAAGCCCAACCTCAAAAAGCCCTGTCGTCAGCCCTTACGGAGTCCTTTCTAGACCATGAAGTCCACAAGGGGGAAAATGAAAGAGAGAAACACGAGTGATGTAGCTTGTTATGCAATGAACAAGCTTCAGGGGGAAGTGAGTAGTGACATCTACCCAGAACTGTCCTCCGCCCCAAATCTGGCTGTATTCTGTCAGCAGGGGGTCTCCTGGCAACTGCACAGCCCGGGGGATTCAGGGAGAGGGGACATGTGCCCTCCTGGGGGTGCCAGCCCCAGCCTCTCACTGGCTCATAAGCCATTTCTCTCTCTTTATATCCTTTGCAAATGAACTCCGGGGTGGTCAGGCTCTAGTGGGAGGGGTCTCACTGTCCAACTGAAACTGACCACAGCCAGAAAGTAATCTTGACAATCACAAACCAAGGAGTTTGGATTTCGATCTGTGAAGAAAGAGAAGTTGCTGGAGGCAGAGCAAGGCTGAGCAAGGTAAGGACAGGATTAGAGTGTGTTTCAGAAAGATTAACCAGACACCCAGGAGGGTGGTGGGACAGGTGTGAGGCTGAAGGCGATGAGGCAGCTAGGAGATTTTACCAAAAGAGAGGGACCAGAGGAGCCTCTAATGACGGCACGGGGGGAGGAGAGAGGGCAGATGATAGAGATTTACCATGGCAGAATGGCAGATCCAATAGGACCCAGTGCCTCATCTCTCAAGAAGGGCATTCTTGACAGCAAGGCAGCCCCAGGTCCCAAAAAAGGAGGAACACTGTCCATCAACTCAGAGGATTTTACCTGTCACTATTCAGGTCAGGTTAGACCAGGACGCCCTCCCTGATCACTGCCAGCTGGGTTAGGGACCATTCACTCCCACGTGTGCCCTTTTGCCTTTAAGGGCAATAGCTCCTGCCACACCGTGCCGTTCTTGTATTAGATTCATCAGTTTCCCAACCGGACCTGAAGCTCCTTCAGGCCGGGGTGCCTTTCATCTCACGCATCATTGTACCCCCAGTCCTGGGACATGGAAAGCTCTCAGTCCACGTCAATTTCTCTTACCAGAATTTTCCTACATGACTTTTCTCTTTAGGAAGAAAGATAACTAATACCTTAGGGGAAAAAAATAACCAAAGGGAGATGGCACATGAGTTGATCACTGTTGAGGCCGAGTGATGGGTACATGGAGGAGTGTTATACTATCCTCTCTACTTTGGTATATGCTGGAAATTTTCCATAATAAAGAGCTGAAAATAAAAATAAGCTGAAATTGCCAAGGGAAGAATAAAAGATTTAGAATTCAGGGTTCCTTGCCTCCCATGGAATGGCTCAATCCATAAAAAGACAACTCAGCCTTTAGTTACAACAACCATCCTTGAAAAACAACACAAACCGCCTAATCAACCCGCGAACATAGCGAAGGCTGTTTGCGAAACTTAATTGCCATTTTAATGTGTTTTAATTGCATAGAAATGCTATTTAATGGAGTGTTTCAGTTTCCATTTGCCATTTTGGGAAATCACAGCGCCCAAAAAGAGGAGGCCAGGTTGTATCTAAAGGAATCTTGGCCCATTTGACAACAATGGAATATTTCCCTTGACAGGCGCCCTGGGCCTGGGGCCTGTTTCTCCCCATCCTCTCTACCCCTCCTCACTCCCCTCCTCCCCCCTCACACAGGGAGCCCAGTCCATGTCTGGCTGTCAGAGGGAGAGAGAACAATGCTCAGGGCAGCACCTGGACACAGTTCACTTCCAGAATAAAGGGGCACAGCCAAAGTGGGCCAATTCCCAGGTGAGAGCCTTGCAAGCATCCCCAGCCTCGGAAGGTTCTCGCACCAGTCCACAAAGGGGCTCCAGAGCAGGAAAACAAGGGGGCTGAAAAGCAAAGCTGCCCTCTGAAGAGCGTGCTGACATTTGACCCGAGCTGACATATGACCCGAGCAGACATTTTCTCATAGGGCATCTCCCTGAAAGGCCAGTGGAGACCTGCAGGCCTTCAGTGAGGCCCAGGCAGCCGGGCTGACCTAGGGGCTGGAAGTCAGGGGCTGTCCACCCAGGTGACTGGAAGAGAGCTAGAAAAAGCACCACTCCAGTCTACTCTTCACTGTCACATCTCATAACACAGCTGGGCAAGCAAGGGTAACCTCAGTGACGCCTGGAGGATGGATCCCAAATTAGCTGGATATTGACACAGAGTCAGTGTTGAGGGAACAAACTCTACTGCAGATAAAAGAGAGAATTCCTTTTTGTCCAGGCAGATGGGACATGGGTCCTACGAGTACAGTGGTATGTGGCAGTTACTACCAAATATGTCTAGTAGAAGCAGGACTCTGGGATGTCTGACAAGAGAAGGGAACCCTGGCTCATCCAAGCAACAGCATCAGAGAAGTCTGTCATGGGTGGTAGGCAGGGCTGCCACACATGGTAGTGCAGGTTGTGCACTGCCCAAATCCAGGGGGCATCATTGTAGATTTGTATATTAATTGTGATGGTTTTCCAGCAGATGGCAGATGACTTTAGTCTTGTGCTGTTTCCTAATTTGCACAAAGTGCTGTTTGGGTGAGCAAGAGTGCTAGTGAGAGGGCCCATGTCATGAGACTGGAGTTTAATGCCAGATGGGGGCCAAGTGGGGTTGCAGAAGGCTAACAAGAATCCACTGCTAAAGGGCTGAAGTCCTAGGCAAATGGACTAGGTCTCAACAGGAATTAAGATCAGGTCGCATCCTTGCCTCACACTCTTCAAGGCTTCCCAATGCTTCTGGAATAAAATCCAAACTCCTTAGCAAGGTCACTGAGAGCCTGCTTGCAGGATCTGCTGCTGCCACCCGCTCATCCCACTTCATCACGTCCCTCACCCCTCGCTGCCCCCGCTCCAGGCCCCCGGGCTTCCTATCTGATCCTTGCCGACTCCAAGCCCGTGCCTGCTTCCCCTCCTTTGCACGTGGATGCTCTTCCTCAGAACTCTGCTCAGCTGTTCAATCTCCTCTTCCTTCTGGTCTCAGCTCAGGAGGCAGGCCCTGAGCATCCTCTCTAAAACCACATTATCCTCCCACCCAGGAAGAGGATGCAATAAATGGATGACTATAACGAGGAGAAACTTTTCACAACAACCTTCCTGGATCTTGAAAGAAAAGTGGTGCAACTTAATAGAGGGAAGAGAAGACGACACTTGGATGAGAAGAGGACGCTGGGCAGCACAGGGAAGAGGCGTGGTGAGCAGAAGCTGTCAGACCCCGGCCCACGTCCCTGAGGCCCCCACGTGGCCGAGGCCTTCAGCTTCCAGGCCTCTCTGCCTGGGTGTGTTCTGTGTTCCCTGGGTGGACGTGGGCTTAGCCCGTGAGCCTGCACTCTGGGCAGGCCAGACATGCCAGGGAATTAGCACCCAGGAGGGACCCAACCGATGGAGGAAATTTTGGTGGACAAAAACCCCAGCATCAGGTAAATCTATGGAGACAGAAAGTCAATTACTGGTTGTCTAGGGCTGGGAGGGATGGAGAGGCTGGGGGATGATGGCGAAGAAGTATGGGGTTTCTTTCTGGAATGATGAACATGTTATAAAATTGATTGTGGTGATGAATGCACAGCCCTGTGAATACACTAAAAGCCATTAAATGTGGCAAGCCTTGGGGGTGGGGCCTGATTTCTGGGTGGGGTTCTGGCCCCCCCCGGGCGTGGGGCCTGACAAAGTGGGTCCTTAGGGAAGGACGGGATAGTTATTAAAGAACTCTGTTGTATCCAGTGGTGAAACTGAGGCCTGGAGAGGGGCAGTGACTTCTCCTGACTCCTAGTCCAGTGCTCATCCACAGCTCCAGGCTGCCATTAAAAAAAATAAAGAATTGTACCCTTTAAATGGGAGAATTGTGTAGTACGTGAATTATATCTCAATAAAGCTTTAAAAAAAAAAAAAAAAAGACCCTCTCGTCTGCTGGGAAAATGCTGACCCATTCCACACAGGTTCTCCGTGGGTCCCCGCAGGGCAGGGCTGAGCCTGGCCGACCGCACAGTGGCTCTCTCGTGACAGCCCCTTCCCCTGCTTGTGTCCCTTTCACAGGTCTTCCTGGGATCAGCCCCCCAAGAAACTGCATGCCCCAAACCCTAGCCCCGGGGTCTTCGGGGTCATCCCAGACTAAGACACAGGCTCTGGTTTGAATCCTAGCTCTGCCACTGATGAGCTTTGGGCAAGTTTCCTGCTCAGGGAAGCCAAGTATTTCCTTAGCTACAAAATGGAGATAATTACACCCACTTCATAAACATTCTTGTGAGGATTAAATAAGACAGCAAATATAAACACCCAGAACAGCGCTGAGCACAGAACTCAGAGAGAGGAGCTAGCGGAGTGGAGAGGTGAGTGGCTGGGAGATGATGCAGGTGAGGGGCTGTCCACGCTCACGTACACACATGCACACACACACACACAAAGGTGTTCATGGTCTTCTCCCGGGAACCTCTGATGCTCCAGAACCAGGCAAAGGACTCGGAGCAGAGAGCTGTACAGCGGCAACCCTGCAGGTGGCAGCTCCTGGGTGCGAGGCTTGTCACAGGGGAGGGACCATGGTCCCCTGGAGGGCAGTGAAGCTGGGAGACTGTTAATACCTCGTACAGGTTTCTAACCTGCAAAACCTGGGCTACAGCCCAAGCTGGGCAAGGCTGGGGACCTGGAGGACGGGGCTCATCTGGACCGGTGCAGACAGGGGTCAGGAACGATCACCTAAAGCAAGGACAGTGGCTCCAGCAAACCACCAGGGCTCAGCTGACCCGCTGGAACAGGGCTGCGTGTGCTCACCTCCCTGGTTTTAACGACTGCTCCAGCTTCTAAGGAGCCAGAAAAGCAGGCAAACGCTACCACTGTTTAGGTGATGGACGGCCAGGTTGCTGTCTTAAAAAGCCAACTGGAAAGTATACAGTGTCACAGATGCAAACACGGGACCAGCAGTTTTTGCATGACAGAATCCCGATGCCGAATTGCTCTAATGTTTCCAAGTTGCCCAAGCCCAGACCCAGGATTAGCTGGCTTAACATACTTGCAAAAGAGACACAAGATGCCTTTTTAAAATACGCTGAAGGATGTCACACCCCTCTGGTCTTCGTTTAGGTTTCATTTCTTTCTTTCCCTGCCTGGAAATAAGGTCCCCACCTCTACAAATCACCCCAGGGAAAGAGGCAAAGCGGAGGAGAGGCGAGCTTGCACACAACCAGCCCTCGCCAACCCAACACTGCCCGCCCAGCGGCTCAGCCCCCATCTCCTTAGGACAAGGACGCCGGGCACAATTAGAATGACGGGGCTTAATTTCTTGGGGGTGGACTAGTGCAGCTTAAAATAGTTACTATTTTGTTTTATCTTCATTGACTTGTCTGGTAATGCAGAAAATCTCCTCCTCCGGCATTGAACAAAGGAGGTGATCCTGTCACACAAGCTAAGCAAAGCCTGTGAGCTGAACGCTGATCCCAGGTGTGTGCAACTAGAGAGCCCCCCTGCTTGAAACAATTAGGCTTATCACTGAGGGAGACGCTTCCTCTTCCTCCCTCCTCCCTGTCCAAACACTTCCCAGACCAGCATGGCGGCTCCCCTCCTCCTGTGGGGAAATGCCCATTGTTCTAGATCATTCTTTTATCTGGCAGGTAACAAATAGGTAATCAAAAGATGCAAATTACTACTGTGTTACAGGGACACAGCTCTTGGATTAAGCAACACGTCGGCTCTGGCCCAGTTGTGTCCACAGAAACAAGCCGGTTTAATTTCTTGGTGTGTTAAGGCCCACAACAAATTCAGACTCGGGGGTCAAAAGGGACCATGGGCAAGTGTTTGCTTCCAGGCAGCAGCTCCAGCAGAACCATCTTAAAATTATTCTGGTCCTACGACAAGGTTTTCTCCAGAAATCACCTAGGTTATATTTATAAACACCAAGTGTTTTCACCGTTTGGCCTGAATTTAATTTTCATTGTTTAAAAAAGTAAGTTACTGGAGGCTGGCCCAGTGGCATAGCGGTTAAGTTCGCTGGCTGTGCTTCAACAGCCCGGGGTTCACAGGTTCAGATATCCCAGGTGTGGATCGACGCACTGCTTGTCAAGCCATGCTGTGGCGGTGTCGCATACAAAGTAGAGGAAGATGGGCAAGGATGTTAGCCCAGGGCCAATCTTCCTCAGCAAAAAGAGGAGGATTGGCAACGGATGTTACCTCAGGGCTAATCTTCCTCATAGAAAAAAAAAAAAAGTAAGTTACCAAATAAGTTCAGGATCAAAACTGTGTGTCCAGGCGGGGGAGGGTGGAGACCTAACCTCAGACCTGCTGGGGCACCGTCATGCAGTTTAAAGTCTTCCTTCTACGTCCCTGCTGGTGTCCTCCTGTTTGGTTTTGATTCTTGGTTTTGCTTTAGCCAAGAGGCAGAAAGAAAGAAACTGGAGCGATGGAGCCTGTGGCTTCTCCATTTCAGGAATATATATAACGCTTATTGAGCTAAGAGAAATGTCGGGTTGGACAGTCAGAGATATAAGTACTTGGTGCCACAAAAGCAGAAGTTATCACTTGTTTCTCTGTCTTCACATTTTTTGCTAAGTTCTCTGAGGGTAGGCACCTAGAGAGGGTTTTCAAGGGGCTTGTATTCAGGAGGAAAATGTAATCAAATAATCACAGAATTAACTGCAGAATCACTGGAGTTCAACACTCAGAAGGAGAAGCACATGCCAAGAGCACAGAAGGGAGGAATCTGACCTCATCAGGAATGGCCTGTAGGTTCTCTAGAAGAGCTGACTTCTGAATGATGAGAAGGTATTAATTGGTAGAAGAAAGAAGAGGAGACAGCCCAGCAGAGACTAGAATGTGCAAAGGCACTGTGGCATGAAGAAGAGGCGGAGGAGGGCTGGTGTGGTGAGACTAAACAAAATGAGGGGTCAGACTATTCCACCTGGGGCTGGAGAGGGAGATAAGACCTGAGGATCCAGGTTCTGGGGCCCAAGTAAAGGATTAGACTCCTAATCCTAAAAGCCAAGGGAAGCCACTGCATTGTTTAGTGTGTGTATGAGTGCTCAAGCATGTGGGGCATGATCCAATTTGCCTTTTGACAAAACCCCCAGGACTGTAGATTGGGATAGAAAGGAGAGAACGTCAGGAGGGGATGGAGGTAAACCAGTCCAAAGGGTCCAGCAGAGGCGCCAGTGAGAGATGCAACGGCCTGGCCTAGGGTGGCTGCAGCAGAGCGGCAGAGAAGTGGAGGGGTTGGAGAGATGCTCAGGACATAGTATGGACAGCTGAATGGGACATGGAGGGTGAGGGACGAGGATGTGTCAAGGATGACGTTTCTGGCTGAGTAACTAGCTGGGTGGTAGGTCCACTCACTTTCCCTTTTGGCAAAAGGTACTTGCACTCTCCTGGGTTTCCTCCTTGCTCACGGGCTGCTCCTTCTCTACGTGTTGGCATTCCCAGGGCTTATTGTGGTGTCTCCTTTTCTCTCTGTGCAACTACCCTTGTTCCCTAAGTGACCTCTTCAGCCCCATGGGTTTAAATAACAACACTGAGCTCCCAAATCTCTAACACCAGCCCTGACTGCTGCAGACTCATATATCCAGGGGCCTGCTCAGCATTTCCATGGGAGTGTCCAATAGGTAGCCCAGATTTAACACAGCCAAAATAAAACTCTTACATCACCCCCCAACCTATGTCCCCCCAAGTCTCCGCCATCCCAGGAAATGGCACCACCATCCCCCATCCCATTGCCCAAGACAAGAGTTTAGGGATCACTCTCAATTCTTCTCTTGTCCTCATCCCCCACACTTAATGCATCCACAAATTCTGTTGACTGAAGCTCCAAAACATGTCCCAAATATACCTAATTCTCCCCATTGCCATCATTCTCACTCTAGTCCGATCACCGCCGCCGTGTCCTGCGTGGCCTCCTGTAGCAGCCTCCACACTGGTCTCCTTGCTTCCACTTGTGTTCCCTACAGTCCATTCTCCACCCAGAAGCTGGAGGGATCTTTTTAAACCAGATCATGTCACTTCCCTGCTATGACCACACCATGGTTTCCACCCCATTTAGGACATAATTCAAGTCCTAGTCCTGGCTTTCCTGCGTGATCTGGCTGGTGCCTACCTCTTTGTTCCATCTTGGATCATCATTCCCTCACTCTCTAGAGCACACAAGGGAATTCATTAAGCTCCCTGCAAATTCCAAAATGTTGTTTCCACCTCAGGGCCTTTTCATCACTGTTCTCTCTGCCATGAATGTTCTTGCCACCTAATCTCTATGTGGTGACTTGGTTTTATTTTCACAAAAGCGTTATTGAGATATTACTCACATACCATACACTTCACTTATTTGAAGTGCATAATTCAATGGTTTCTAGTATATTCACAGAGTTGTGCAATTATCACCACAGTCAATTTTAGAGTATTTTCATCACTTCAATAAGAAATCCCATACCCATTAGCAATCACTTCCCATTTCCCCCCATCCCCACAGCCCTAGGCAAACACAATCTGCTTTCTGTCTCTATAGACGCGCCTCTTCTGGACATTTCCCATAAATGGACTCGTTCGATATGTGGTCTTCTGTGACTGGTTTCTTTCACTTAGCACAAGGTTTTCCAGGTTCCTCTATCTTGTAGCATGTGTCAGTACTTAGTTCCTTTCATTGCATAGTGGCTCTTTTTGTCATTCACATCTCAGCTTCCATGGCCCCTCTTCATGACCCAGACTTTCTCCACCACGTTACCTTTGTAATATTTGCTGTCCGGTATTTGGCACTATCTTTTAGTTTGCTTATTTATTTACATATTTATGTATTTGACTGTCTGCTCCAAGTACCTAGAATAAAAGCTGCACGGAGGCAGGAGCTTCATCTCTCTTACCAAAATACTAGGTAGAATGGCGCCTGCACAATGGCCGACTCTCATGAACCCCAAGGCAGAGGAGGCGAGGGGAGGAGCGGATCATGAGGACAGTTTTGAAATCTTGATCATGTGGAATATGAGGTACCTTTGACATTCCCAAGAGGGAACTGCCAGTAGGAAACTGGATGTATGGGTCAGGAGCTCAGGAAGTGATGTAATCGTGACTCGTGCACAGAAGTGGTCACTGAAAAGTGAACATGGAGGAAGTTGCCTAGGGAGAGAGCAGAGAGTGAGAAGAGATGAGAGGCTAGGCCTGAGCCTTGAAGAATTTCAGTATTTAATAGTTAGGGACAGAATGATGTACGAAAAACGGGGAGAAGCTGCCCAAAAAGTAGAAAGAAAACCAAAAAGGTCCAGAAGAGGGTTATAGATGGATCCCAAGGGAATCCAGCATTTCAAGGTGGGGTGGTCAACACTGCAGAGAGCTAACTGTCCAGAAAGAGGAGGCCTAAACAGCATCTGCTAGACTTAGCAACACGGTGAGCCTAGTAAGAGCCATTTCAAACATGTGACAGGGAAAAAGGTGGTCTGAGGTTGGTTTAGAAGTTGACTTGGTTAGCTAATGCTGTGTAACAAACCACCCAAAAACTTAGTGGCTTAAAACAATACTTTTGCTCACAAATTTTGCTCATGAATTTATAATTTGGGCAGGGCTCAGCGGGGATGGCTTGTCTCTGCTCTCCTCAGTGTGAGCTGGGGCAGTTCAAAGGCTGGGGTCTGGAATCATCCAAAGTCGTCTTCACACCCATGTCGGGTAGCTGATACTGGGAAGACTTAAATGGCTGGGTTGGAACAGCAGGGGGGCCTTGGACATCTCTCTCTGTGTGTCCATGTGGCCTCTCCACATGCTCTTTCCAGCATGGAGGCTTTGGGGAAGCCAGACTTCTTACAGGTAGGCTCAAGGCTACCAAAATGTGTGTTGAGAGAAAGGGGGAGAGAGAGAGGGCCATATTGCTTGTTATGACCCACCATCAAAGGTCAGGCAGCAATGCTCCACCACATTCTTCTGGCTGAGATAGTTCCAAAGGTCCTCCTGGGACCCTGTGTCTCAATGGAGGAGGGTCAACATTACATTGTGAGAAGAGCGTGAGGGATGGGATTTATACTGGTGTGGTTGTCTTTGAAAAAGACAATCTGCCACGGGAGTGAAGCGGGGAGTGAGGAAATAGTGAGCAAAACTGATTGGCTGTAGGGGGAAGAGAGAGTAGATGTCAGCAAGTGTGAGTTTGATTCGTTTTGTTTTGTTTTTTAATGTGAGAGCTCGAGCATGTTTAAAGGCAGTGGATAGACCCATGGGAGAGGGGAAGGCTGAATAAACAGGAGAGCATAGGGCTTGTCAGTGGACAGTGCAGAGTGCCTGTGGAGACAGGGGACTGAATCCCAAGTGTAAGTGAAGGAAACGGCTTAGGAGACAGGGCTCCTCCAGTGAGGGAGGGAGGAGTGGGTGCTGATATTTCTGTAAGTCTGTGTCTGCGGTCCAGAGGATGAGGATGGCTCCTGCTTCCTCTGGGCCACAGAAGATGCACTGACTTGCTGGGAGTGCATGGGAGAAGGGCAGTCAGAGGTTTGGGAGGGTGGCTTAAACCAAAACACTGACTCTGGAGAGTTGGAATTGTCTTAACACTGCAACCAGGTGGAGGGCCACCTGCGGCTGGTGATCAGCAGCAAGTCTGCCCTGTGGTAAGAGTCCCTAACACCACTCAGGGCGTGAGTTCAGGCAGGAGGAGACCCATCAGGGTTGAGGCTTTGCCACATGTGTGCAACAACAAGATGGAGGAACAAAAGCGTTTAGTGCGTGGTAACGGTGTGACTGACATGACCAGCCCCGGAATCTAAAAGAGATAAGGAGAAAGTGAGGAAAGCAGCGCCCTGCAAGAAAGAAGAGGGGGCATGCGCTGCAAGTCCTGATGCCCTCAAAGCACAGCAGGAGTGGGAGAGCCAGGGAGCAAGCCAAGACGGGGCAGGGGACAAAGATTCGAATCCCTGCTTTGTAGGTAATGACAAGCCCTGGAGGTGTGTGACCACAGGAGTGAGTGGCCAAGGCTAAGTGCAGGGGGTCAATGGAGAGGAGGAAGGCGAGAATCGGAGAGGCCAGCGTGCTGAAGGGGCATCCCCATGGATGCTGAAGTCACTCGTGGTGATGGCAGAGTGGAGGGGCGAGGAGGACCACCGTCAGGGTGGCCTCAGCTGAGTACGAACTCATTGTGCAGTAAACACTTACTGCTCACGAGAATAGTGGCCTTCTGAACAAATCAGAGAATCCTTATTGAGTGCCTACTGTTTTCACAGCACTTTACTAAACACTATGAGCAGACATAAGCATACAAAAGTGTTCTAATAGGCGTTCAAGACTGTAATGAGAGCAGCGCAATAACTGTCAATAACCGCTCTAGTCAATTCACGGGAGAAAGCAATCGATTGGACGAATGAGGCAGGGTTGAATTTTAGAGGAAGAATATGGATTTGAAATGGCTCTGGAGGAGCACATAAAATCTGGATAGGTGAAGAGAAATTGGGAGAACATTTCAGGCAGATGGAGGCCAGAGCAAAGGTCTTGCTCCCAACTGGTCTGAGCTAAAGGATATTTTTCCTTGGAAATCTTTAGAGCGCTTACGATGAAATGATTATGTCATTAATGCAAATGCTGGTGTACGCAGTACCTTCTCGGACTGTGATCCCAGCCAACGCTCTTGGACCAGGTTTGAGTTACAGTCAATCTCTCCCACTTACAATCCTGTGTCTAAATCAACATCATCTGAGATTCGAAATGTTACTGGTTCATGCAAAATACCTGTAAATGATAAGCCCACCCCCAAACCCTGCCCCAAATGGTGCCTTACTGCAGGTAATGGTATTAAGATGCAGGAAATGGGAAGATCTGAGAAAGAAATGCCATTTCATTAAATAGTAGTTAACTTGGACATGAGGTTTGGAGATGAAAAAATAATGCCACACTTTCTGCCTTCAGATCCTCCTAAGAATATACTTCTGCAGAAAGAGTTGCTATGGAGATTTAGAAAGTGTATTCCAACGTCCTGCGGGTCATCCTTACAGGTAGAGTTGGCACAGTGCAGATTTCAAAGAAAATATCAACAGATGCTCTTAGCATCAAATGTCACCATGTCCTCAAAGATGGCTTAACTCAGGGGTTTTGCATTTTCACAGAACCACAGAATCTCAGGGTTAGGAGGGACCTTAAATGTCATCTATTTCAACTCTATTCATCTCTTTGACGCAGTTATCTGGCTCTTGCTTGAACATCCATCTCCAGGGTTTTCTAAGGCAGCCCAAGAGCTCACTCCCCGGTGCCTCACAGCGGTACAGGTGGGGTCCTCTAAGCCCAGCCTCCACCATATCCCCGTCCTCTGCTTCCGGCCACCTTGACTCTGGGCAAATGTTCACCCCCTCTGTGCACACTCTATTTTCTCTTGTACCCCAAAGCCCATAACTCTGATATTTGTTAAAATTAAATACAAAATGGAGACTGGATTTGAATATTTCCTGAGCAGACAAAACCACTTAAATCACATAAGCAAAACTAAACCTAGGTTATTTCACGAACATAAGTGAAACTTAGGTTATTTTTTGTAAATGCTTCTGATGCTCATAAAAGACATTTAAGTCACATTCCTAAAAATGGTATAAGATAATAACTTTTACCCACTCCTCTGCCATCTGGAAACCCCCACGGTAATAACTAGTCATGGTGAAGGTTAAACAAGCTCCTCCTTTTCACTTTATAAGCCATCCTATAACCTCATGCCTCTGGGGCTCATACCAGTTTTGGGTTTGAAAGCTCCCAGTTCGCAAACTGTTCTCATATGCACAATAAACTCTTACTAAACACTATTTCATATGTGACTAGCAAAATATATTTTGCTATTTCCAGATTTTTGACACATTTCAAGTCCTCAGAAATCCAAATGCCGTTCAGTGACACCAACTCTGAGGCTAAACATTCCCCTTCTCTATATCTCCCTTTGTCTTTGTTATATAGTCCTTTCTCTCTTTTATATTACAAAAGTAACAGAAATTCGTTATAGAAATTTGGCAAACGCAGGTAAGAATTTTTAGAAATGGCAATCGCCATCTCCCCGCCCACAGGGATGGCCTCTGTCCCCACCGTGGGCCGTCACAGCAGAGCTCTTGGCTTGCACAGACCTGAGGCAGGATCACACGTGCATGTGCGCACACGTGGTCTAAGAATCGTGCTGGACTGTCTGCTTTGCCAACTGCCTTTTCAAAGAATAATAGTATGTTGTACATGTTCCTCCCCAAAGTCTTAGCCATCTGTAGGATGAATTGCTGCAAAGCGCACCTGGGTTCCCAAAGCTGTTCCTGCTGGAGTCCCACAGACAGTGTTTTTGTCACTTCTGGCCTTGCCATTCATCCACAGCAAGGAGAGCAGCGTGGGCAGCAGCAGCGGAGCACACTAACCTTGGAGGGCCGTACGCGGGATTTGATACGTGCTTCAGGAAAACTGCACACTTCCCAAAGGGCCACACATGACAGTGTTACGGGCTGAACTGTATCCCCCCCCAAAACTCATATGTTTAAGTCCTTATCCCCACACTTCGGAGTGTGACCATATTTGGAGATAGATCTCTAAAGAGATAATTAAGTTAAAATGAGGTCATTAGGGTGGGCATTAATCCAACATGACTAGTGTCCTTATGAGAAGAGATTAGGACACTGACACACACTGGGAAGACCATGTGAGGACCCAGGGAGAAGATGGCCACCTACAAGCTAAGAAGAGAGGCCTCAGAAGGAACCAACCATGCCGACATCTTGATTGCAAACTTCCAGCCTCCAGAACTGTGAGGAAATAAATTTCTGTTGTTTAAGCCATCCTGTGTGTGGTAAATGGTTACGGCAGCCCGAGCAGACTAACACTCGGAGGAAGGTCAGTTCACTGGGGACAGAAACATCCAACGACTGGTTTATACCAGTCCCTGCTCCCAGTTCAACAACAGGGATCCAAATTCCCTTCCTTGGACACATTTCTTAACTTTCAGGTCATTTTCATCAGCTGAGAATGCTGATCACATTCTGGTACAGTTCTCTCTCCCTACTGCAGAGCAGCTGGAAGGGTCTGGACAGGAAAGAGGCTGTGTTGGACACTGAAATACCTCTTCCTGCTCACCCTGCTTCGTGGCCTAACTCCTTCTTCCTCTGAGGTTGGGCCCCGGGGCAGGAGGGACGGGCAGGCAGAATGGGGCAGTACTGGGAGGGAGGCAGAGACCATCTTGGGTCATTGGAGGACATCAATGCTGAGAGGAACCCTGTCCTCATTTTGGCTCCCCTGGTTCAAGCTGTGGCTGGTGGCCTCCCCAATGTCACTAAACAGGCCATGTGGTATGCGGTCTTTTTGGGGAGATGCCGCCCTCTAACGCTAAGCACTTCCCCACCCCACCAGAGAGTGGCAGCCATGTCTCCCATCCGCTCCATCACTGCTTCGTGCCTGCAAATGCTCTGGGTAAGGCTCACCATTGTTGGCCCTGCAGCCAACGGGGCATTCCTGCGAGCCCTGGCCCTGCCACCTCAGAGTTCCTCACCCTCAAGCCCCGGGAGCTGCTGCAGGCTTCTTTTACGCGCTTCACAGAACATGGGGACTGGGTAGGAGCTGCCACTTTTCTTTGCTTCCCAAGCACGCCACATATGGTCCCTTCAGCTCTGGTGGCACCTGCAGGTCATTGGGCTTGCCATTTTTATCATTCTCTAGACCAAAAATAGACATTCCAGGAACCCTCTTCTTGCCACTCTGCAACCTCCTACACACTTGGGGAGAGGGGGGGAGGGTGACCATAATCTGCAGGAGAGGCATTATTATTCTTTCCAATTCAAGCAGAGAAATTAAGCAGCCTCCCTACACAACCATCAAACATTCCCCAGTTATGGGGACTGTGCCAACATACGGCACTCCCTTTCCAGGCCTGGGCAGGACTCAGTGGTTAGAGGCCCGGGTGCTGGGGGTCAGACCAGCCACTACATTTAAATCCAGCTCTGCCATTGCTAGCCCTGAGCAAACTACTTAATCTCTTTCTGCCTCATCTGTGAAATCAGGATAACCATAATAATACGTCCTTCCCTGGCTTGTTTTGAGTAATAATAAGTTAGTAACCCATGAAAGTGGTTAGCACGGCCTAGCACAGAGAAGTGCTCAATAAAGACAGCTTTTATGGCTGTCATTGTTAGCACTGTTATCACACAGGATATGGAGGACAGTCTTCCCTTGGCTTCTCTCCTATGCTTTATCAAAAAGCTGATGGGCTTCATTCTTCTCTGTGAGTAACCAACCTGATACAGCCATCAATGCCATCAATGGTGAAGATATGTTTGTGTGTGTGTGTCAGTGTGTGTGTGTGTGTGTGTGAGAGAGAGAGAGAGAGAGAGAGAGAAAGAGAGAGAGAGAACACCTGATAGATCTACATGAAAATATCTACATTATTCAGAGAGGAAAGGTGAAGGCAAGGGAGGGAGTGATGTGAAGAAGGCAGGAGGAGAGGAGGGAAGGGAAGGGGCCAACCAAAGCTAAGTTCCTGCTCCTTACCAGGTGAACAGAATTCTTCAACATGAAGGTAAATTGAGGCCCTATCAAGAACATACAGACAATAGAAGATGCAGTAACACATGTGACCTGGCAGATCTGCTAGGCTGATGGGACCACTCTGTACCCACCGCCCTGGTGGAAAAGCCCCCGAGGGCCCTGAAAGGCCCTGGCTGGATTTGGGAATTAGATTGAGCTCCTCAGATGTAAGACTGTGCTGCTGATCTCTGTGCCCCTAGCGCCCAGCCCAGACACCTGGTACCTGTTGGAATTGAAGCATGAGCAGTAGCAGAAATGAAAACTATTTACTCTAGAAACTGATCAATTCAATGAAAATATTTATTCATGCAATTTATTTGGATATAAGTGGAAATCAGGGGGCTGAGAGGGACCCATCCACACATAGCATGTGAAATAAGGAATGCTCAGGGAGGACCCCTGGACCCCAATCTTCCCACAGTTACTCCTCTGGCCCATCATAATCCCCCAATCTCTCCATTCAGGTCATTCCTTCAAGATAAGGGTCTTAGAATGTATTTTGGAAGGAAAAGGGAAGAATGACGATATGGTGTTACCTGACTGTGTATTTGTATTTACTTTGTATTATCAAATTGAATTCTCTCACAGTTCTATGAAATTGTATTCTCTCCATTTTATACATTAATAAACTGAGAGAATTTAATAACTTGCCCACTTTCACCCAACCTGGCCAACTTACTTTTTGAACCCAGGTCCCACTGCCATCAAAGCCTCTCCTCTGCTCCCTCAGGGAAAAGCCACCCATCGGATGCCCCACCCCCATCTTATGCCTTCGTAAAAACACAGCGGAATTGGGATGCTGGCTCCTGGCAAAACCCTGAAAGGGAGAGCCAAAGGACTGAGGGTTTCTACAGGTGCCAGGGTTGGAAAGTTCTAGCGCACAACACATCTGAGGAAGGTGAGTAAAGGGTGAGGCTCTGGCAGCTCTGTGGATGGGGAAGAGGCCCAGTTACCCCTGGAGCATGGACAAGGTGTCCAGCTCACACTTTCAGAAGAAAGATGTCAGTGTGGGTTTCTCCAGGTCAGTGCTTCTCAAAGTGTGGCTCCCAGGCCAGCGGCATCAGGATCCTACGCTAACTTGCTAGAAAGGCAAATCCTCAGGGCTGCCCTAGACTTAAAATCAGAAAACCAGCGTGGGGCTCAGCAGTCTGTGCTTGAACAAGTCCTCCACACAGCTCTCTCGGTTGTCTTCTCCTGACTGCACTGACGCGGTGCTGGGGTCTGCAGCTGAGACCACACCACCAAGGCGACATGCCTGGCTGATAACGGACCTCCCTCTCCCTGAGGGCACAGATAGTGGATTCATTTACTGGGGTGTGCAGCTGCCTTAAATCTTCCCGAGAAAAAGGCAGGGAACAAACATATAAATAACGCTGCGTGCTTCGCGGCCATTACGGCCCTCACTACAAATCATAAGCTGTAAAATGCAACTGGTGGACAGAACTCATCTTGACAGCTTCTTACATTCCCTGCCTATGGAAAAACAAAACCACCTGTACTGCCACCCTTACCCCCAACTCCCACCACCCCCTCTACCACCCCTCACCCCCGCTACTCAGTATTTCCATGAAGGTATGGCAGAATGAGCACGAGACAAAACCCAGGGCACCAGGAGGCCAAAATTTTGGAGAAACTGGCTCTCCTGTCATGGAACTCCAACCTGGTCACTCACGATGCTGTTCTCCTGTGCCTGTGTCCCCCTACATGTTCTACAAACACTTATGAAGGTCTTGCTATTATTCCATCATTCTATCTAGAGAATGCTATCATTCTTGCAATCATTCTATCTAGTGAGGGCTTGTTCTGGCCAGACGTCATGCTAGCACTTTCCACACTTGATCTCTGTCAATTCTCAGAACAATCACACGATAGCTGGTATTTAACCTCTTTTTACAGATGAAGAACCAGGCTCAGAGCAGTTGAGTCGCTTCCCACAGTGAATATCTGACTCCAAAGTCCAAAGTTGATTAGATCAGGTTGTCTGTTTTGTCTGAGTCTGCGACCTTATTTCAGGTTTCTGTCCTTGCCTAGAGGAGTTGGGCATGAATCAGGCACTGCAGGGCCGTATCCAGGTGTTGGCATCAAGCTGACCTATCTCCTGGTCTTGTTCTGTGTCAAGGTTCTCAGAGCAGGTCCTCACAGCAGCAGCAGCAGCATCACCAGGAAACTTGTTAAAAATGCAGATTTAGCCCCCTCCCCCGACCTCCTGAATCAAAACTCTGGGGCGAGGCTGGGAATTGTGTCAACAAGGCCCCCAGCTAATCCCGATGCCACTGAGGTTTGAGAACCTCGGCTCCAGGTTGTGTTCTGATGAGTAACAGGATCTTGAACTGCTCCCTGTGCAGAACCTGCCTTTCTCTTGAAAGTGTCTTCACATTGCCCACAGCAAAGACTGTATGCCTCCCCTGATTCCATCAGGTGGGATGCTGGGTCTTGCTCTCTGTGACAGGACTTCATTAGCTCGCTGCCCAGACATCCCATGTTCTCCACCCTAAAACATCCCTTTTGATCTTCTCTCACCCACTGCCCATTGTTCTGACTGCCTAAGAGTTGCTTCTTGCCTTGACTCTATTGTTGCTCAGCCCCCAATGATTCCTTGGACCCTGGAAGACCTTTCAGTACCATCACCAAACTTCTGACCTACCTGCTCTAGTTTCCAGATTCTAGTTTCCTCCTGGTCTACCCTATTCTATATCAATTAAGCATGGCCAAGAAACTATATGAACAAACTCATGTGGTTCATGCTCCAGAAAACTTAGTAACTGAGACTGGGAAATGCTCAAGGAGGAGAAACTTCATGGCCCTGATGGAGATACTTGCCGTATGTCAGGTCCCTGGGAAGCAGTCTCTGAAATGGAGATTCGGGCACGGGGAGTGAGGGAAGCGGGATTGGGCAGAGGAGAAGTTGAACTGTGATGCAGTTACAACAAAGACCTTGACTGATCCCTTGGGGGCCTCTGAAGTAGAGCTGCCGTACAGAGGTGTCCTGGATCAGGTAAAGGGACTGGACCTTCATGCCCCACATTGACTAGTCAGTGGGTGGGGCCATACTTGGGGAAGGGCATAACCTTGGCCAAGGCAGCACCCTCCAGTCATCACAATGCCAGGAGAGGGGCTCAGCTGTGAGCTGTGAGCAGGGAACACTCCCACCAGCTGGAGGAACGAGGACCTTGGTCTTGAGGAGTCTAGGTGACACATCACAACATCCACATAGCACTGGCATGCAAGGAGAGGCTTCCGCTGTTGTGAGAAGCAACGGACTATGGTCCACACTGGAAGGTCTCTACAGTCTAGGAAATCATGAAAATCGGCCACTACAAGTGAAGTCAAGACCAGGGAGAAACCATATTAAATGTACTTAAGTCTATTAGACCTTAAGTCTATGAGATCTACTGAAGATTGGTAGCTGGAACTTTATTTGTTCTAATACTATAAAATCTGGGTCAGTGAAACACCATTTTGCTCCAATCAGGGAAAGATGAAAATTAGATTACGAATTCCTTAAGAGGAGGTACTATGCCTTGTATCTGACTCCATAGCCTACATAACTTCTGAAGGACAAAGAAAATACTCAGCCTCTTCAGTCCAGAGGACGGATTACAACTCAAGTCAGACTATTAAGTGAACCCACAGGGGGATGCTAAGGGAGCTACAATAACAGCGAATGACAAGACCACAAATTGTGTCTTATCTCCAGAAATCCTAGCCATATTAATTCCCTGTTCCTTAACTGTGGAACAGGAGGTACTGGTGGGGCACAAAATTAGAATGGACACAGTAGATGGCCTCAAAGACTATCTCCACTAAGCCATGAGCATGTCCAGGTGAAAGGCAGTGAGGTTATCTCTCAATGATGGCACAAGAGCAAAACAATTAGGCACCCGCTATAAGGCGCATTCTAAAGACCAAAGTCTGAGCCAGGATGTGCGATCAGGAACTAGGACTGTTACACCTCTGACCAGAATGAAAGCAGAGGCCAAAGTAAGATCTAAGATTAGTGAGCTGGAGGAACAAAAATGTCTGAAGCAGGGCATCCAGTGCACCAGTCAGGGTTCAACCTGAGAAGTAGAACCACTAGGAGATAGACAGAGATAGGGATGTAGATATAGATATAGATGTATAGATATACAGATATAAATATAGGTGTATAGACATAGGTGTATAGATAAAGATTTAGATGTATAGATACAGATATAGATGTATAGATATAGATATAGATGGAAAGAGATATAGACATAGATATAGATGACACAGACACAGATATAAATATAGATATAGATACAGACGTATAGATATATGGCTTGTTGCAGGGATTAGACCTCACACAACTACGGGAGCTGGTTAAGCAGTCTCTGGAAGGCTGCTGTCTTTGCGTCTGATGCTGGAGCTTGAATTCCACAGGGCAGATGGTCAGGAAGGGGAGATGATGGATATAAAGGGGAGGAGAACAAGCTGGAACCCAGAAGCATGAGCTGGAACCTAGAAGGATGAATGAAACTTGTCCAAGTGTCTTGTTGCCTCTGACCTCGGCGGTTTGGGGTGTCCTGCAGAAGCCAGGGCCCTTCATCACAGAGCTAAACACACATACCAGGCCCGGGAGTTTAAGAAGCTCAAGAGGCTCTCGGGAAAGGTGGAGCAGTTGCAGAACGGCCAACGAGAGGAGCCAGCAGAAGAGTGGCAATGTGTGTGAGCTACCAAATGGCTGCTGCTTCACCTCGACCCTCCACATCTCCCACAGGAATCTCTCGTGTGGTCCACCCGACAGGAAAACATACAGGGAAGGGACTTCTGAGAAGTTTAGAGTTCAGCCAGGCCAAGTTGATGCATCACCAAGCCACCACAGCCAGCTCTCATCTAAGCTGAGTCTGTTGGAAGGACTCATCAGGTGGGCTTTCTTAAGGGATTCTAAGCTACCTCCTGAGGAAGGGCACCAGTTTGGTACAAAGCGGGGGGACTACACTCAAAAGAGAGAGGTGACTGCAAGGCTAGGAAGTGGGCTGTATGTCTAATGATCTTCACAGGCAAGCTGCAAAGGCTCCCCGCTCTGTGCTCCCCGCTCTGAGCTCTGTGCTGAACAGGCTGCAGCAAAAGGGCTCATTCAGGAAACTCTCTGTCGGGTTTTGAAAGCACACGGCCTCAGTGGGGTAGGGACCAGCCACTTCTACAATGATGAGAGACAAAGTCTTTGACATCAGACACCAGTGGCTTCACTGGTGGGCAACATGTGTCACCAAAACACCTTTGGTAAGTGCAGACAGCTGTGCCTGCTGTGGGCACCGTGCCACCCACAGTGTTGGCATTTTGGGCATCAAATCGATAGGAGACATCACACGGAAGCAGGAGGGGAAAATGGAGGCCATCGTGCTGGTAGCCAAGAGGACTGACTGCAGAGATCCTGCCCTGGAGAGGCATTGCCAGGACCGTGTGGGAGTCCTCTGAGGCGTTCCCAAGAGCCACGGACTTGTGACTGTTACTGGGGACTGAGTTCTAACCATTGGCTTAACTGGTGTTAGCATGGCCTACAAAACATGAGTTAAAGTCGTCAAAGGACCGAAGCATAGCAGGTGGCAAAAACATCTTCTCAAAGGACAGGTCTGCTTGGCTGAGAAGGGGTTTACTTCAAAGGAGAAAGAACATGGCTTCAAAGGAGAAAGCACCGTGGAAGAAACTGTGACACATCTCACAAAAGCAGCTCTGGTGTAGTGTTTCCATTTGAACACTTTCTAGAAAACACTTCGTGGTCTGGAGTGGCCACAAAGCCCTATAGCCTGAGAACGTCAGAGCAATCCTTGACTCAGACACCACTACAGCTCTTCAAGCCCTGGCCCTTTCAAACGCGATTTTGTTCTTCATCTAAGCACGAGCTTAATGCCACCTGTGCAAACATAATCTTTGCTTTTATAATCTCTGGACATTTCTACTAACGTTTAAACATCTTTCTATTTGCAAATGACCAAGTTCCAGCAAGACAAAGTCATCCTCGAGGACTGAATTAGGGAGACTTCTTTCTCACTGACGAGCTGCGAAGAAAACGTCTATAGTGTTTATCACTCACACAGTCTCTTGCCTGAATCAATTAACTACCTGAGTGTCATTTGAAGCTGTGCTGAGCTGTAATCACAGCAGCTCTCTCAGCCCGTCATGGCCACTTCTCTGTGACTTCTTCCAAGAATCTGTTAAGCCAGAGCCCACCTGAAGCCACACGTTGAGCAACAGCGAAAAATTGAGTGGAAAAAGATTAACTTTTTGGTTTTACTTTACTCGAAACATTTTTTGAAATTCAAGTACAGGGATGGAGTCAGTCATACATACGATGACCATGGGCTTGCAAGGTCCCCCTCATAGAGCCCCTGGGCTTGGACTCAGCTATAAAAGATAATTTCTGGTCTCTAGTGAGTTCTTCCCAAACCTGCCTCAATAGGGTGGGCAACACAGAGGAGGTGGGAATGGTGGTTTGTCTGACGGTTACAGTGAGTATTTCACAAAAATGCATAAATACAAAGTGCTTTGGTCTCTGAGATAGTTCCATTGGACCATTTCTCTTTCTGCATCAGCGGGGAGAGGAGGGTTCTGGGTGCAACCCACAGAACTGAGCCTAGCTGGTTTAACAGAACAGGAATTTATTCCAGGAGGCCCTAACCCAGCTGCCACTTTGTCTATGCGGGAACAAGACGTCACAACAAAAACAGGTGCCACTTCTGCCTTTCAGAGGCTTCTCCTCCCTGTCACCAGAACGGATCTGCCATGACACCTCCTTCTCTTGTCACTGTCTTCCCCAAGCCTCCCCGTGGGTGAGTCAGATTGGAGAAGCTGGCTCTCATGACTGGCCTTAGCTGCAAGGGAGGCAGGAAAGCGAGGTTCCACTTTGACCTTAGAAAGGCGGGACTCATGGTGGAAACTTGGCCAACCATACAGAGGGTGGTCACAGTGCTACCCAGCCACCAAGCAGGATGATGGGATGACAGCAGGACACCCAGTGTCCTTCTCTTTCCTGGCCTTATCACTCTATGTTTAGAAGACGCCAAGCTGCGGATTTATTTAAAACTCCAACTTCCAAATACGTACTGGAATTGGATAATTTCAGCTGTAAATCCTTTACCCTCTAAATGTTCAGAGCCACGTACAGGGTAGGCACAGTAAATGCCTCAGTAAATAGTCTCAGTAAGATTCTCAATAAATGAAGCACTTTTTTTATTGTATCCAGCTTGATGTGTTCATTATGGTCAGAAACTAAACCAGTTTGTGTCTGAAAGATTTTCAGGCATGAGTTTGAAACCCTACAGGTTTTTCCAACAGAGTCTGAATGGTTATTTGAGAGGGTCAGCTATGGTGTAGGGGAAGCCAGGGCACTGAGTCCACACCTGGCACTGTGACCTGTGCTACAGCCATGAGAGTTCTATTTTTCAACTACAAAATGGAAGGATTAAAACACATCCGTTATTTTCAAACTTCTGTTGAGCAGCAATAGGACCAAGATGAGATACTCAGTCCTCCCCACACACAGGGCACAGGAGAGCAGGGCCTGTGATGTGGCGGCACCTGGAGAACCCCTCACCCTCCCCGCTGGTCCCACTGTAGCTCCCGGGGCCTCCTCACCCCACCCTGAAAACCACTCAACTCCGTGATCTCTACGGTCCCTTCCAGGGCTCTGACTCTACGAGTCTCGAACTCTCACCCTAGATGCTTCTCAGCCTCGGCATGATTGACACTTTGTGCAGCATAATTCTTCTTTGTGGGGCTCTCCTGTGCATTGTGGATGTTTAGCAGCATCCCTGCCCTCTACCAACTAGATATCAGCAGCATCTCTGGTTGTTATGACCAAGAATGTCACCATTTATGGACAAAACTCTCCTCCATCCCCTTGAGAACCACAGTCTTAGATTAATTCAAAATTCTATTAAATGTCACACTCCATTTCTTCAGCATTCTCATCAACCTATGGTTTTTTCCTCATTCATTTAAAAAAAAAATACAATCTCCTTTTAAGCTGGCAATAAAGCACTTACTTCTGCTGTTCAGGAGATTTGCAAGCAAGCATTTTTATATCCTATTGGCACTCTCCATGATTTCTGTTTCTTGAACACCACCCATCTTTCCATTTAATTGTCCTTTTTGCTGTCTGTATCTCCCTAGCAGCTCAGGACATCCAGCTGGGAGGCTTAGATAATACAAAGCCCCTCACTGCCAACACCTTACACCTTTGCGCTCCCACCCCTAAGAGCTGAAACACTCCTCTCCAACCCGAGCAACCATCTTTTCACTCATAATCCCATTCTTCTCTTCCGTAGGACGTGAATCTCAATCAGTCAAGTCAATTATTGGTTTCCAGTCAACACAGCCCACCAACTAAAAAGGACCAACTGGGAACATGAAAGAAAATGTGATAGTAACTATGATGATGAGGATGATGATAATTACTTATTATTATTTGTAATAATAGTAGTATTATAGCTACCACTGACATAGTAACGCTTACTATGAATCGGATGCTTTATATATATCCCAAGCACTTTAGACTTTCTATATATCCCAAGACTGTCAGGAAGAATTGTCCAAATGTGGGAATGGGTAAAAGAGATTCCTGGGGGTCCTTTCAGTGGACGTGGGGCCTAGTGGAGCTGGGTGTGGTCCAGCAGACCCTCTGGGAGAGTGTGTGCCTTTGACTGACTTTCTGTTGAGGAAGCTATTTTACAACTCTGCAGCCAACTTCTGTGGCTGCTGTAACAAATTACCACAAACTTGGTGGCTTCAAACAACAGAAATTTATTCTCTCTCAGTCCTGGGGGCCAGAAGCGTGAAATCCGTTTCACTGGGCTGAAATCGTGGCATTTGCAGAGCTGTGCTCCCTCCAGATAACTGCAGGGAAAATCTGTTCCTTGCCTCTTCCAATATCTGGTGGCTGCCGGCATTCCTCGGTTTGTGGTTACATCACTCCAGTCTCTGCCTCTGTGGTCACACTGCTTCCTCGTGTGTGTGTGTATCTATGTACACGCGTGCCAAATCTCCCTCTGCTTTTCTTTTATAAGGATACATGTGATTCCACTTAGGGCCGATCAGGAGAATCTAAAATAATCTTTCATTTCAAGATCTTTATTTTAATCACGTCTGTGAAGTCCTTTTTTGCCATATAAGATAAAAGTACCAGGCTTTAGGAATTAGGATGTGGATATCTTTTGGCCGGTGGGTGGGGTGGTGGTGGGTGGGGATTGTTCAGCCTCCCACCATAGGGGTAGCTGTTACATTGTACACTGAGAAGAGTGCAAATGCTGACTGTAATGATTTTTTTCTGGTAAAGAATATAAATCTCTGCAAATCAAACTTTCATTTGAACTGAACCTAATATCTTATTGATTCTTCCATGAATTAATAACTTGAATAAAATGTTATGTTTTCACGCTATATTTGCACGTAAGACATGCAAACGATTTTATCTTTTTGAAAATTATGCTTTAGTGATATTAACTCATTAATCCCCACAAGAAGCCCATGAGATAGGTGCTGTTATTTATCCCCATTTTAAAGTTTATAAAATTGAGTTCCAGAGAGGTTAGGAGACTTGTCCAAGGTCACACAGCTAGAAAGGATGGTTTGGCTCAAGGGCCCACTGTACTGTACTGTCATAATGTGATGGTTGGACTAAATGACCTGTAATGTTCCATTAAGCTGGCTTTGCCATGAGTCTATAAAAGCTGGTTTGCTTTTGAGGGCTCAGTAGACATCTTCCACAACAACCCACATGAAAAATGAAGCTCAGAGCAGGTTCTCTGAGGGTAGACACAATGATGCACCAGTTAAAGGGAGTTGAGTTATTTTTCTCCTACCTCCAAACACAATCATAAAATGCAAATATTAGGATTGAGCCAACACACATATGCAAACTGAAAAATAAATATCTGTGATGGGAAAACATTATTTGTTGTTTATAATCCCCAACTGCAAAGGATGGAGTACTAGAAGGGTCCTTTGTTTGCTGAAAGGGATGACGGGCTTGAGAAAATCAGATTGTAAAAGCTAAGAGTTAACGTGCTTAGCATACAGAAGTATAGAAAGATATTGAGGGAGGAGGAGCGGTAACTGGGAGCCAGTGAGGAAACTGAAGGGTAGAGTCGGCATTTAATAGCAATTTTGTTAAGTTATACTGGGGCCTGTGACATGGCCTTCTCTACTACCATTCACTTTAATTGTCTGTAAAATCTATGTTACACAAAACATGCTTTGCGGAACCGAATTTGTTTTTTGAGGATACAGCGCTGAGTCCCACTTCTAAAAGGATGCAGGGATAAGAACAGAGGCTGCCTAGAGGAGTCCAGTCATGATGGGGGTCACACATAATTATCTTTTAAAACTGTATGTATGCTTTTCAAAATGTCCAACGGATTAACTGTGGTTTGGGAATCAGATTGGCAGGATTTCAGTACATTACTGCAGCTCAAATGTAATAAATTTGCACGAAAAAAAGTTAAAAAAAAAAAAAGGAAACAAGAAGAACCAATGATCTCCCTGTATAAAAAAATGATATCAATCCCCAATCCCCAGTATTATTCAATATGCAACGCCCCCCCAGCCCAAATACAAGAACCAGACAGCCGACTTCGTTTGTGATTCCCAGGCACTTGTTTTCAGAACTCCAGGTTCCCCTGGGTGTCTTTCAGTTAATCAAGTTCTCCAGTCTATTTGTTTTCTGATCTGTTTTAAATCTCTGCCTAGGTTGTGGTTTTACATCACCTCCCTCCTTTTGCTTGGGTCAGTCTTTTCATTTCTAAAAGCCAGCAGTTTAAAAAGAGTTTTTCTTTGAAATTTGGGTCTGAACAACCAGAGACAGACCTACAAAAACTGCAGATGGACCACACTGGGAAGAGGACGACCAAAGTCAAAGAACTTTCAATTCAAAGTGCTCCCTTCAATTTGGCTTCTGTTGGTGTTTCTCCTCCAGCCACAGAAGAGACCAAAAGCCAACCAACCAACATCCCCCCAAAACTTAACTATGTATTCATAACTTGTTTCTTATTTTTGGTAATATATCATTGATATTCATTTCCCAACTACACTACAATCTTAAATGCAAGGGTACCATATCTCTTGACACCAACATTTATTTTTTCCCGAGGGACAACATCTCTAATTGCATGATAAAGTCACCTTGGTCTTGTGGTCCCTGGCCTCAGTCTTCAAAGGACACAGACAAACACTGGCTGGTATTACTAACAATTGCCCTAAGTGATAGGTACTACTGTTAATTTCTTTTCCCAGCTTTACTAAGATATAATTGACATATAGCATTGTGTAAGTTTAAGGTGTGCAGTGTGATGATTTGATACATGTATATATTGTGAAATGATTACCACAGCAGGGTTAGTTAACACCTCCATCACCTCACATAATTATCAATTCTTCCTTGTGGTGAGAATATTTAAGATCTACTCTCTTATCAACTTACAAGTACATAATACAGTATTGTTAACTATAGTCATGCTGGTACTACTGTTAATTTACAAATGAGGAATCTGAGGCTTAGAAAGTTTAAATAACTTGCCCAAAGTGACACAGTGGAGCCAAAATTTGAACTCAGGCTTCTGGGACTTGTAGGGGAGCAGAATTTGCCACCCCAAATGTGTCTCTTTGGCTTATTTTTAAGAACAAAAGACTCAGGAAGAAACTTTGATCTTCCCCCTAACTGCCTAAAAGAATTTAAGATAGAAGGTCTGTTCCAGAAAGGAGCCATCACCATTGATAACTATAGTGTAATATGAATCAGGCGGGGTAGACAGGGAGAAACTTAGCAAGGCCCGTTTGATCAAAGTACTCTCCATGTCACATTATCTCTGCAAGGCATGGCAAACATTTGTTTACCAAACATTTGCTTTTCCATCTCTATGTGAATTGCCTTCCTCCCCTTTGAAGTCCCAAACCACTATGCAACATCCTTTTATGTCTTGAGCTGAAGATGATATTTAAGGTGGTGGCTTTGGCCATTTTGCCGAGTTACTTAGTTTTCCTGGGTTTCTCCCATGTATACATGTTATTAAACTTGTTAGATTTTCTCCTGTTATTCTGTCTCAGGTCAATTTAACTCTTATGCCAGCCAGAAGAACCTAGAGGGTAGAGGAATAGCTCTTCCTCCCCTACAGACTCCAGAACCTTCTTTTGCAGCTTTCCTCCATCACTCCTTCCTCCAGCAACACTGACCTGCTAGCCATTCCTGGAACCTGTGATTCTGCCTCCCACCCCAGAGCCTTCACTGACCATTCTCTGAGCTCAGAGCATCCTCCCGCCTCTCCCGTTCCTTTGCCTATTGGACTTATATTACCTGTCATATCTCCACTCCAATGTCCCCATTGTGGAGAAACTTTCTCCGATCACCTTTTCACAACACATGTTCTTTACCAGCATGGCACTTATCTCAGTTTGTAATTGTGAGTTCATTTGTGTGATGATGTGATAAATGTCTCTCTCCCCCACCTACCTCCAGCCTTCTTAAGAGGTAGGAACTTCTACTTTGGCTTATGATTATGACCCTGAATCCAGCAAATAATAAGAGCTCAATAAATTTTCATTGAACAAATGGAAGAATGAGTGAATTACAGACTACAAGATGGATGAATGAAAGAAAGAAAGCAGCTCCAGGTGGAGAACCCACGGTTCACTGTGCAGGGACAGACACTGCAAGCTCTGAAGTCAAGATGGAAGGAGCACAGTCCAGTGAGAGTGTGGGAGAGCCCATCTGTTATATCAAGAATGTCCCAGAACACACTCACACTCTCCCCCATATGCCAGTCCATAAAATCCAGATGCAAGGCCCGGCTGGTGTAGAAGCTCTCACCCAGGACCCCCGTGTAGTTTTGCCAGTGTAGACACTAGCCAGCATGCCTCGGCCCTCAGACCTCTTGGTCTCCATCACAGCTGCTGTCCGTGTCTGATTTTCCCAGTACTTGGACGTCAGGTTTCCCCATAGACTGTGAGCTCTTTCTTTGGTGATCTGTATTCCCTGCTGTCTAGAATGGAACTCCACACACAAGGCCCCCAGAACGCCAAAGCTTCCTTCTGTCACTAAGCTGGTAGCTCACCAGGCCAAATCCTGCCATGAGAAGGGGTCAGATAAGTAGGATTCAAATGCAAAAATTACTTTAAAGGCCATTTTTTCAAGCACGCAGCTCTTATATAAAATGAGACGTTTCTGTACTCTGGATGAAAAATAGGGCTCCTTGCCTTTGTGTTTCTCTACGGACGACCACTACCTTTCAGGCATGACTGTGTCCCCCATCACCCAAAATTAACCCAGTTGTCTTTAAAGAGTAATGCTTTTGTAATACAGGCAATCGGTATTGACTCAATCTCATGTGGGTCTTATGTGAATAAAAGCATATTTAGGAACCACAGCTGACCCTACTGATCTATAACATGATATAGCTGATGTGCAAATGGCTCTAAGACATATTGCCTAATTCCACCCTAGCCCCTTTCCAACCAGAGAGCTGCCCCTAAGACCCTTCTTTACAGATTCTGGAGCCATTACTGCTGTCCTCTCAAGAACTCTTCAGAGGCATAAGTTGAAATAGGGAATAGACTTGAGGAAGAGAGAAAGCAAGTGAGTAGGAAGCAAAGCAGGAGGGAATGCTTGTACTAAGCAGCCTTGAGGACACAAGAGAGCTGTTCTGAAACTTCATTCCACCAACGTGGGGCACTGGTAGCCTAGACACAGCAGGAGGAAACGGACAGAGCTGGGTGAGAAAGCTCCGTCCCACTCGTTTGTGGTCTACCAGGCAGTCATCTTGGGGAGAGCAAAGGCTAAACCTCGCATATGAAGAAGCAGATTTGGCAAACTCTCAAGACAGCAAGCTGAGTAGGTTAAACTAAGTTTCCTGAACGCTTTTCTTCTTGACACTATGTTGTAACTCTGGAACAAACTAAAGTGTGTTCAGGAGGCTGGAGACCACAGCAGTAGGGAAGTGAAACAATCAGAAAGAAGCAGTCTCTTCTCTGTCCCTAACCAGTTGCCCAGCACCAGGGTTCCAGGGGTCCTGACACTACCCACAGACCCGGTGGGAGTCAGAGATCAGCAACGGGAAAGGACTGCCAAGGAGGGTCCTCACCCCTGTCCTTTCCTTTGCACAAAGAGATAGGAAAGGATGAGAAGATCATGTTCCCAGCAAACCTTTGTGGTCTGAAGGTTCTCCTGGGGGAGGGGGTATGGAGGGTCAGTAAAACATCTTCTTTCTGTTTCGGGGGCGTCTCCAAGGAAGTCCCCACCTCACCCCTTGTTTGGAGGTTAGGTCCACCAGGGGCACAGGGAGAAGGGCTGTAGGAGGGCGTCCCTTGATGAAGACTCTCTCCTTGACCAAACTTCACTTAGGTTCCTCTGAGCCCTCTTTCCCACCAGGCCGTGGCCCTGGCCTTCTGCGTCTATCCTTGCTGAGTCCAGTTTTAGCAAGGATCCTGAAAAGTCAGTTTAAAGAGAATCCCCCACCCTTCATATCTAATCAAGTTCCTCACCCTCCACCCTTGATGTCTAAGCCCTCGGCCTGCCTTCAGCAAGAATCCTGTTAGGTCAGTTTAGCAAGAATCCCCCCACACTTGATGTCTCCTCCTAGGAATTTTCCAACCACTGACCCATCACCTTGCTCCTTGGCCATAAATCCCCACTGTCCTTGTTGTATTTGGAGTTGAGCTCCATCTCTTTCCCTATCACAACAGAGTCGACCCCTATTGCAACAGTCTTGAATAAAGTCTCCCTTACCATTTTAGCTAGTGTCATAAATTTTTTTCACACCCTTTGAGTGGAGGGGATGAATGGCTGGGGGTGGGGATGAGCATCCTTTAGATTGAAAAGAGTATAAAGGGGCCAATTTCAGGGTCTCCAATATAGGGAAGAACTATGCCCTAGTTCCTACAGTGCCCCGACAGTGAAGGGTGCACCGATGCCTTCGGAAGGCTGAACACCAGAGAGAATCCTCCAGATCTACACGTGGGGTGTATCTGTAACCGGGACCAGCTTATCCCCACCATTACTGACTGCAAGGGCCTGCTCTGGTTTCCCAGGACTTCTGCAACCTTGATGAAGTAGATGGAAACAGGGGAGCCGAATAATGGCATTCATGGACATCTAGCCAATTAAGTCAGTTTTCAATTGATTCAAAAACTAAAGACATGCAGCATTTCTCGTTCCAGAGAGTCACACAACAAGTTCATAGCAGTTACACAATAAATAACTCAGACCTGTTGGGACATCTGTGGGAGAGAGCGCTAAGATGAGAGAACCCGCTGGGAATAACACTCCAGAACAGGACAGCAGCGAAAGGCAGAGAACAACGGGAGGGGGTCAGCAGGAGGGCCCCCCAGGCAGCCCAGCTCCTGGGAGGAAGCAGCATCAAGCAATCCCGTGGGAAGCGCTCATTCCCCCCTGAGGATAAGTTAATGGAGGTCCAATTTCTGACTTTTTATGTTAATTTAAATGATGTATGTTTATTTCCCACTGAGTAAAAAGGACATTGAATTAATATGCACATGAAAGAAAGCCATAGCCCTCAGCAATCACTTTCTAAATCCTCGTCTAAGTCCTTTTGGATGAAGGGCTGCTTTACTCTCCTTCTAAGAAATCCTCCTATTATCACCTCCCTGTTTTGAATACTTACCATAGAAGTCATTAAATATTTGGTTTCTTAATGAGAAGAGGGTACAGTAGGTCAACAACTTATTTCAAGGGCCTCCTGCTTAAGAAAAATGAAAGGCCCCTTCCTACATTCTCTTTCCATTTTTCCCCTAAGTTGTTTTTTTAGTTGCTTGTCTAACATCCACAAGATAATATTCCCAATGTTCCCATTTGGCTTTCCCTTGACAAGCCTACGGTGTCATCTATAAGACCCGGGAAAATGGAGTGGTGACAGTCTGACTAATATTTTCTTAAATGACTGGGTTTCAATCATAAGCATGAGAAAGTTTTCAAGAATGTGAAGTTTTATGTCTAATTTTCTTCTACTTTTTCTTTTAGTCCCAAATCCAGTTCTTTGGTGTGAGATCTACTTTGCCCCCTTATCTTTCAAAAAGGTCTGGCCATATAGATCAATCACAGGTGAACAGTGGCCAAACTACTGACGGCTCTGCTTGTAGTTATTAGGATGGCAACATTCAGTTTGATTTAGTTTTGTAGGAGACCAGAATACGTGGCCCTAAAATATAACTCCTTGGCATAAGGATTATTTTGAGCTGATTAGCTCTGGAAACAGAGTAGAAGTTCCCCTTTTTGTAAGGGAAATTTACATTTATAGAGGAAATCTCTATTTGTAAGAGTGTCTTCCCCTCTGTATCTGGAAGAGAAGGATGTATCTAAATCACGAGAGACTCTTATCCAAGGAGAAGGCACTGACTTAAATCTGCATAACAGACTTTTCTCTTGTTTACTGTGCTTTTCCTGGTCCCCTTCCCACAACTGGTCTCCTCCACACCCCTCTTCCTTTGTTTTACCTGAAGATAGTATTTAAGCCCAAATTCTAAGCTGCCTCTTTGAGTTTACTCATCCCTGAGTTTCTCCCAGGTATATATGAGACATATGTGTTAATAAACTTCTGTTTGTTTTTCTCTTGTTAATTTGTCTTTAGCTACGGAGCCCCAGTCAAGAACCCAGAAGGGTAGAAGGGAAGATTTTTCCTCCCCTACGGTTTCTATTTATTTTTATCTGCCATGCAACCAAAAAGTCTACTTAAGAAATAGGAATCTCATGGTAGTTGACTAGTTCCCCCAATCCTACAGTCCAACACTGCCATCCTTGTCTACTTGATAGAAATATCTAACTCTACCTGTGTATCTGACGTGCCCATCCACTGCTCCATGCAGCTTTTAATTCAACGGGAAAGCAACTAAAGATTAATCAGATGTTAGCCTACTGATGCACAGAATAGGGCCCCACCACGCCCACGTAGGATAAGGACTGGCCAGCTGCCAAGCCGGGCAGCAGGTCTGGGATGGCCTCTCACGCTGAGCTTCGCTGCAGCACTCCATGGCGGGGTGGGAGTAGGCGAGAATAGAGGCCCTACTAGGGAACACAGTGTGGCTTCACAGTGTGGGGTGGCATGGCTGTGTGCCCTGCCTTCTGTTGAGACCTGCTGTTTGGGATAAAATGCCATTAGCTCCTTTCTACAACGAGGCTTATTTTAAAATGTAAATGCAATAGCACAAACATCCCTCCCCTCCCAGGCCTCACACTTGATTTTTGGAAGTGCAGGAAAGAACTAACAGCCCACTGGCTACCACAATATGCTGTGCACTCAGGCAAATGGCATCGCATAAAGCATCTACCTTAAGCTTCACAGAGCCCCGAGAGGTAACAATCTCTCCTGAGATTTCTCCTGAGATCTGAGGCCCATTGAAATTAACCAGGACAACAGTTGACAAGTCCTGGGACTGAGGTTTGATCCAGGTCTACTTGGTTTTAAAAGTCTGACTTGTTCTCTTATGCAAACAGGACTATCCCTTAAAGAGAAGTCATCTCCTTCCCAGTGTGGTGTTTGCCCAGTGGGATTTGAGGTTCCAGATGGAAAGCCCTTTCCCCCACCCACTGGGGAGCATGGACTACAAGCATTAGAGACAGCTGTCTTCTCTGAGAGTGAGAAATATTGTTTGTCCCACAGGGTCTGTTTCAGTGCCTTACTCATAGTGATGTTCAAGAAATGTTTGCTAAATGAATAAAAGAGAAGGTGAATAAAGACTCTAAGTAAAATGAAAAAAAAAAAAAAAAACCCTGAAAAGTATTAATAGTCATGGGACATATTAAGTTGTTATATGATCTTTTAAAATTGTAGTGTGAACGGGTTTATAGGAGATTAGCAAGTCAGTCACTAAGCAGGGCCCAGACAGAATGAGAACAGCTCTTACAAGAGGGACGTGGAAAGCCCAGTTGGGAGCTGGAATGGCAGAACCTAAAGGGGTCAATCAGTGTGTCTGCTGACATTGACCAAAGGAACCTGATGAAGACACTCAACGCCAGTGAGGACGTGTAGAGAGGGGAGAGGTGTGGCTGCAAGAGAAGGAATAGCCAGGAGGAAGACGGGAGAGCATCCGCACATGTTGCTTACTTCCCAGCCGTTCCCCATCTGCTCCTACCGTGCTGTTACACATAAAGGATAGATAGTAAAGAATGTCAACAGTAAGTATTTTGGAATCAAGTCTGCTGATTACTCAGGTTATTATACCAGACAAAAAAATATATGGAATACAATTATGAACGATGTTCAAAATGAAATCTGTTTAGTGCCCCCTAACCCAGGCAGCCACTCTCAACTTGAATTCATGCAAAAATATTTATTTATTGTGTTTCAGGCAGAGGACTATACCCTAGAGAGATAACAATGAACAAGGTAAGTAAGCATGGCTCTCACCCTCCTGGAGTTCACGGTCTGGGACTCACTGAACCACCAATGAGAATAGAGAAAATGATGGATAGGGCAAGTAAGAATACCAAGAGTGACAGAGAATCTAGGGCTAGGATCTAGGCAGAATTGGAAATCATTTTAAGGCAGATGGAGCAAAATTGAGAAAAAGCTACCCAGGATTCAATGGAGCAAATATTCTGACTACATTTCACGAAACAGAACTTGCCAGAAAAAAAAAAGGCAAGATGCTTTATGCTTGTTCCCGAGCCCCAAGGCCTGTACCCATGGGAGATTGTCCTTCCCATGAGACACTATGCTAGAAAGTGGACAGAGTGCCACCCCTGCCTCACTCAGCTCTCACAGCTCCTCAGGGACAAACAAAGGAGGCAAATACCAGAGACTGAAACATGCATACCAACTTTCTACGCAATGGATAACACAACTTCTTTCCCAATAACCATTATGAAAGTTGACCATACATTAAGCCCCACCACCAAAAAATCTTAACACTTAAAAAAAAATCACTACAATGCAGTTAAAGCAAGAAATTAAGAATAAAGATTTACATTTTTAAAACCTAACCACTGGGTTATAAAAAAATACTTCTAAATAACTCTTAGATTAAAGAGGAAGTAAAAACTGAAATTATACACTATTTAGAAAATAGGGACAACTCCAACACTACATATAAAAACTTATGAGCTGTGGCGAGATCTGTACTCGGAGGGAAACCCATAACATTAAATGCTTTTGCTATTAAGCAAGACAAAAGGAAAATAACTGCACTGAGAGTTCAACTCAAAAGGGTAGAAAGCAAGAAACCAAGGGGAAAAGGAAAAGAGACAACACAAATTGTAGAATTCACATGGATGGAGGGGAACTGATAAATAAGGAGTCGGTTCTTTGAAAAGGCCAACTAAATAGATTTTAAAATGAAATCTAATTTTAAAAGGAGAGAAGAAAACACATAAATGCCATTAGGACTGAGAAAAGGGCTTTGACCACAAACATAAAGAAGCTTTTAAATGTTTTAATGATAAATGAATGGAAGGAATGTCAATCTTGAAAGCTTTCTGAGACAGAGTAGAAAACTGGAGTAGAATAACTATTGAAAATCCCGGAAAAGTCATCAAGAATTACTATTCAAAAAGGCACTAGACTCAGATTTGCACTACAAGTAAATTCTGTCAACTTTTTGAGGAATAGAAAAACATCACGCAATCTGAAGAAGCCTAGAACATAAAAGAAAATGGAAACCTTTATAATTTTCTCCAAGTGTGTATAGTGCTCATTATAAAAGCAGTAAAGCCATCAGACACGCCTTGGAAACATTATGCTAAGTGAACGAAGCCAGTCACAAAATACCACTTATTCCATTTACATGAAAAGTCCAGAACACGCAAATCTATAGAGACAGAAAGTAGATTAGTGAGCCCTGCAGCTGTGAGGGTCAGGGGAAATGAGGAAGGGGTTTCTTTTAAGGGTGATGAGTAAGTGCTAAATTCATGGTGATGCTTGCAAAACTCTGAGAATATACTAAAAATTGCTTAATTGTACATTTTAAATGGGTAAAATGTATGATGTGAATTATATCTCAATAAGGCTACAATTTTTGTTTTGTTTTGTTTTTTTAAGGCTACTATTTTTTTAAGACAGCATATATACACACAAAAGAGAAAACTACATACAAGTTTCATTAATCAATTGAGAGCTAAATTTTTTTTTTTTTTGGTGAGGAAGATTAGCCCTGAGCTAATATCTGTTGCCAATCCTCCTCTTTTTGCTGAGAAAGATTGGCCTTAGGCTAATATCCACGCCCATCTTTCTCTACTTTATACGTGGGACGCCTGCCACAGCATGGCTTGATGAGCGGTGCATCAGTCCCCGCCCGGGATGCAAACCTGCGAACCCCGGGCCGCCGAAGCAGAGCTCACGAACTTAACCACTATACCACTGGGCCAGCCCTGAGAGCTGAAATTTTTAACTAAAATACTAGCAACTAACATACCAGAACCAAGCAGAGTTTATTCCAGGAACACAAATATGGCCCTATTTCAGACAATCTATTAATATAATTCAAAATATTAATAAACCAAGAGAAAAAATACATAATCATCTTAATAAATGCCAAAAAAGCATGTGAAAACATTCAATATGTGTTCCCAAGAAAAACTCCTAATTAATTAGAAAGAAAATTTCCCTAACCTGATGTCTATTTGAAACAAACATCCTATATTAGTCATAATGGTGAAACACTCAAGGCATTTCATTAAGTCAGGAATGAGATAAAGATCCGCTGTCACCATTAATGTTAAACAATGCTCTGCAGATTTCAGTTGAGGCAATAAAAAAGGTAAATATAATGAAAGGAAAGAAAGAGGCAAAATTATGTTTGTTTGTTCATAATGTGATGACCTATCTTGAAAAATAAAAATAAGAAAATCAATGAATATTATTAGAACTTATAAAGACATCAGAAATGTGGCCAGTTGTTATTTCTAATGAAAACTTGTTATTGAAGCAGAGCATAGGGACAGAAAAGTGCACAAATCTTTAGTGTTCAGCTTCTGTCAGTTTTCACAAACTGAATACGCCATTTAATAATCAGCCAAGTCAAGAAACAGAAGATGACCAGTCTCCCAGAATCCTCTGGTGTGCTCTCCCAGTCATTACCCTCTGGTTACCTGCCCAAAGGTAACCACCATCCTGAGTTCCAATACTGTAGATTAGTTGTGCTTGATTTTGAAATTTATATAAAAAGAATGAAATAGTATATACTTATTGGGATCTGGATTCTTTAATTTAACATTATTTTTGAGAAATGCACATGCCTTTTGTTTTGAGAAAATTGCATCAATATCCTCAGATAATTAGAGACTATCTTGCATTCATGAAACAAGAACTGGGCGCTGTAACAAAAGATCAGTTAGAGAACCAATATGAACCCTTGAAAATTAAAACACAAAAGCACAAAAAAGAATGTTTAGAAAATAAAGTTAAGAAAATTTCCCAGAAAGTATAGTCAAAAGACAAAAAATAAAAAATAAGAGAGTAGAGATAAGAAACTTAGAGAACCAATCCAAGAGGTTCAATACCCAAATAAAAGCAGTTCCAAACAATGGAGAACAAACACACACACACAAAGGAAGAATATCAACAATGAACATGAGCTTCCATTGGAAAGTTCTACCAAGTGTCCAGTAGCATGGATAAAAGTAAGTCTACACCAAAGCACATCATCACAAAATTTCACAACACTTGGGAAAAAAGTATTTCTAAAGAGATAAAGACAAGTCACCGTCAAAGAACCAGGAGTCAGAATGTCTCAGGACATCTCAATAGCCATGATGGAAGTTAGAAGATAATGGAACACTGCCTTTAAAATCTGAGGGAAAAACCATTCCAAAGTGAGGTCTGGTTATCCAGATATCTTTAGACATGCAAGGACTAAAAAATTTACTTGAGGATATGCATCACTAAAATGAGGGAGTAGGTAAGAAAAGAAAGAAATGGCATCAGGACACAGGGGATCCAACACAGTAGAGAGGTGACAGCGTAACCACAGGCCCCGTAGGACCAGTTCAACTGACCCCATTTATCCACAGAGTAATTAAGAGTGGTTTCTCAAGAATTGAGAAACGACTCCTCGTCCAGTTCAGGCCATTAACTGGGCAAATGCCCAATAAGTGACTCTTTTGATGTCAAAGGACTGAAAACTCCACCCTCAGATCATGCTAACACCACCATTTTGTGAACACGCATCCTATGAAGAGCAAGGAAGCTTGACTACGCTTGTGCAGATCATGCATTACCTCACTTCTCCTCACCTCCAACCATCTATCGCCACACTTCAGACCACCCTGCCCTTCATCCCATAAATTTTTCCCCAGGCCCTGGATCAGGGAGACAGATCTGAGAGCACATCTCTCCTGCCTCCTTGCAGATCAATCTTGCAAATAAAGCTACTCTTCTTTTCCCAAAAGCTGATGTCATAATAATCAGCACTTTATGTGCATCAGATGGCGAGCCCTTGCACAGTAACAACAGGAACCCCATAATCTGTGCTATAGACAGCAGCCAGCCCCAATGGAAAGGGCTGGAGCACTCTGGAGATTTCTTCAAAAAGATGAAACAGACAGAATACCTAATATGGCTGAGAGGATTGAGAGGGAATTCAGACAAGAGGCAGAGGGTCTGGGGTTGAATTAATGAAAAGCACATAGAAAACAAAGTAAGTAAACAAACACAAAAGCAATGATTAACTACAGGAAAAACAAAAAGCTGTACAGAAAAGGGGAAATATCAAAGTATATCCTGTGGATCAGCTGTAAGTAGCTCTAATAAATGAAAATATTAAAAAAATGATCTAAACAAATTATAATATAACTATAATGGAGGATGGGGAAAGGAAGGAGAAGTATGTACAAATGTGGCAGGGGTGGGTGTGGGTGAGTGAGAAAGAGTCATTACCTCATCTCTCACAGTAGGAAAAGAAATCATGCCTAAATCTCAAGAAACAAGAAGTAGGATTGTAAGTATGTTATTTAGAGATAGAGAGGGAAACAAAGGATCGCTTACAAGAATGGACAGTGGTGCCTCTAGAAAGTGAGTAGAGGCTTATAGAATATATATTTGACTTTTTAAACACATACATATTGAATTTTTATAAAACTGCAGAAAAATTTATAATAGGTAAGATACTTATATTAATAGTGGTTATCATTGGGTGGCATGATTATGAGCGATTAATACTTTTTTGTATTTTTAAATTTTTACAATGAATATTAAATTAACAATGAACACATAATAAGTTTTACAATGAATACATAATAAAAAAGTATTTTTACAATGTGATTTTAAAATTCTCCAGTCTCCTTGTCACTGCCCTTGTTCTTCTCTGCTGGGCTGGAAGACAACATCTGGATTGGAAGCAACGCAGAAAATTATTCTTATTTTTTCCCCTCCTGAAGGCCTATAGGCAAATTATAGAGCTCTAATTTCATGGCTGCCAGCCTCTGCTCCGCCCTCCTCATACTCTTTAGGATTTGAAGTCTCTGCAATTTCAAGTTTCTTCAAGCAAATATTCTAGTTTTCCAAAAATGACTACAAGATTTAAGGGATTTTTTTTTTTTTTCTGTGTGTAGTTATTTTTAAGAAACTACTCTAGGGTTTGGTGTTGAAGGGTATGGATGTCCTAGCCACATAAAAATTTACAATCCATCAGACCACCATCCTTCACCACTTAGAGGCGTGAGAATACATTCAAGGGGATACACGGGGCTTGGGGTTAGAAAGGTCAAGGTGGCCATTCGGAGCCAAGGAATGTCATGTACTAGCCACAGAGGCACAGAGGTAGACTGACGAAGTTCAGCCTTTCAGGCAAAATCACCACATTTAAGGGTTCCAGCAACTTACAATAAGAGCTCAGCGATTGGGACACCGAAAATCCAAAGTGAGATCATGGAGCTGGGGCAGGGGGCACAGCAGGCCAAGAGCGGCAGGATTCAGAGGTGTGATTCCAGGGCAGGCGGACGCAGCAACGACGTCCAGGAGCCTAGGACTCCGAATGGATAACTGGTATCCCCTGAGAGAGGGATCAGTCAAAGTAAGAACGGCCCCTGGCTGCCAGGAAGCCAGGATTCTATGAACAGGGCACACTCATGGAATGGAGGGTTTAGACGTGAGAACGTTGCTCCAGGAGCTGCATGATCAGAACAAAGGCCCGTGGGAGCAGGGCTGGCAAGTGGGAGGAGGGAGATCTGGCAAGGATGCCTGGGTGGCTCAAGGTTCAAGACATGAACACCACTTCTCAGCTCACAATGTGGAGGTTGGAACTGTACCTCGGCCACCCATGTCAGACGCCTGGGCCCAGGACACGGAGTGCGACCGTGTCTGCAGACGAGAAGGTAGGGCAGGGATCTCAGAGGAGCTGGGGAAGGAACAAGCAGGGGAATTGAGGGCAGCGCTGACAAAAGGCAGACGTCTTCACTGCCGTCCCCACTGTCCTCTAAGAACTGGATGAAGAAGAGCCTGGGGAGCAGCTATCCTTCAGAAATTCCCTTCTCTCTGCTCTGGAAATGGCAAAGCCCTTGCAAGGGAGGTGACAGTTTGAAAACTGCTCATGTGCTATCCTCCTGTGGGCTACGTGACCTTTGCTCTAAGTCGCAAGGCGGGTGACTTGTGAGTTTTCTTGGTTCCTTCGCCTCCTCCTTCAGGAGGTGATGCTAAGCTCAGAGGATGCAGACTGTGGGGATCTTATAATTGAAGAGAAAACCCTCTCGCTCCACTAAAGCCGACTACTGGGGCTGGTGCTGAGAAGAATTAGGAAGTGCTCTAAAGGAAAGCCCACGGTTTTCCCCACTGAGGTCCCAGGGGGAGGAGAGAAGGGAGAGGAAGGTGGTGAGAAGTAAATATGCCCGGCTTCAGCCAGAGAGACATGTAAGGCTGGCACGGAGGGCATTTTCCATGGGGATCGTGGAGGGAGCCTGCCTCAGAGGTGATCTTGTATCTATCAGGGCCCACCTCATCAAAGTGACCACGATGGCGCAGTGTGGCCGTGTGGCAGGAGGCTCAGTTCCCATGGAGGGAAGGAGGGGCGGAGTTGAAAGCCAGGAGCAGCTGATGAGTCTCCTCTGAGGACAAGATGAGTCTGCAGCTGGGGCTAGCGAGACCCGAGCTCAGGTGTCTGCAGCCAGCACGAGCCATGGGGAGCCAAGGAAGATGGGCCCTGACCAAGCCGAGAGCTCAGACCACAAGTTAGGCTAGCTGCAGACGTCTGCCAGTAACACCGGCAGGGCAAAGAGCGGCCAGGCTGGCCACGGACACTGTCCAAGGGAAGAAGAGACACACAAAGACCATGAGGCTTCCACTCAGCCACCGGGGAGAATAAGCCTGGCGATCCTGGCACACCCAGAAGCCATCTGAGACTGAGCATTCTTTCCCGAAGAGCATCTCCAAAGGGGCAAACCGTTGGCAATCACCCAAACCCAGCAGCAGTCCCCAGATTTCTGAATTGGCTGAGCCTTGTGTACAGCAGGGGCTCAACGAATATTTGCCGGTGAGTGAATGAATGATCAAATATTTCGCACTTTTCTCTCCAAGACATTTGATTTAAAACTTAGTGGCAAATGTGATATTTTATCATTCTTCTCCACGTCAGAGCATTTAAATGAGGCTAGGGTGCCAGAAGCAGGCTGAAAAAATTCATGTTCACGGCCTTTCTTGGGTCTCATCGCCTTTTCGCTTCCATTTACTTCACAGTAACATACATCAGTCACTGTGGGGAGTGGGGTGGGGGATGGGGCGGCACGTATAGAAGTAATAGTAACTCTTGGATTAGCAATTATTGTTAGTTTGTTTCTCAGTACAGGTGAAAGCAAACTTGCTACAAACCTTTACGGAGTGATGGCAAAAAGACAGATAGACAGATACATAGATATAGACAGACAGGTAGATAGACAGATTCACAAACTACGCCAAGTTGACTTAGGATTGGAGAGGAAGCCGACCTCTAAAGTGAAAAGCTGTGACTTGTCCAACTGAAAACCTCCAACTGAAACTTCAGATTTGGTTACAGCCCGGGAATGGCTTACGCCCCAGCAGGTTCTGTCTACGACATCGCCCAAGACACCATGTACACCACAGTCGGAAATCCAGTGTTAATAAAAGACACTCAAGGAAGATTTCTCTCCTTTTTTCTTTAAGTTAAACTTCTTAGGAGCCTGGGGGTCCATTGAACTTCACGCACAGAAGTCTAACTCCAAAATGCTGACTTGGGCATCCCACCAAGTCTAACAAGGGCCTCCCGTGCGGGTGAGCTTTACCAGGCCCCACACTGCCCGTTCTCAAAAGGCTTTGAAGGGGCCATGGCTCTAGCACGCACTGCTGGTAGTTATCTTGCTCATAAAAGTCAAGCAAGCCTGTCACAACCTCTCTGCTGCTATGAGGACATGCAACCAGAGTGGTTTAACGACACAGGAGCCTGGATTTCTTGGAGAAAATGAAGCCCATTGCCCCCAACTCCTTGTGTGCCTGGTTGCAGAAGCTATTTTTAGAGCCATGTTGGCAGCAAAAAGACTGAAGACTGTGACCTGAAACTCCAGATAGATATTGCAAAGTGTCAGCCCAGATTTCCCTACTTTGGGAAAGTCTGGTTAAAACTCCTGCAGCCTTAGAAACTGCTAGGTCAACGGGATGAAGAATGGCTCAGTGTCCAGTAGAGTAATAGCAAATGGTCATTTGCATGTGCTGGACTGCTGATAGTTCATTATTTGGCAGAGAAGGACATTCTAAGCTCTGCTATCAGTGCTTGTAATTAACTTCCCAAGCTCTAAAAGAAAATTCTATTTGCTGTCTCTCCAATCTAAGAGAAATAAAATAGTCATGTGTTCCTGTATTTCCATATAAGAGAGGAGAAAATGGATAGGGGCTAGGATCCAAATGGAGCCTCACAGATAACAGACGCTGTGCAAGTGGTCTGGCCTGATAAGAACTAGCCTGTCTTGGAGGATGAAAACTCTGGAAAGTGCTACCAGAGAGCTGGGCAAATGGAAAAGGCTGTTTGAGCTTGAGAACCAGTTATAATCTGTATCTTAATCATCTCTCCCAAAGGATCCCCTAAAAATGACCGAGGAATAATAATTCAGTGAGGATCAGATCAGCCAGGAGATAAGAAGAGTTCTACACTGCACTGTAGAGAAAATCATGGGGCAGCAGGGAAGAAAGGAAGAAAGGGTATTTTAGCTCTGAACTCATTCAAGAGTCTTCTATAGTTGTTTCGGGGCTTTGAGGGTGGAGTGGAAAAAAGGAATGGGAAGAAAGGGCAGGAGATGGAAGGAATATGAAAAGGCCCGGAAGACGGCACATTCTGGAAACATCTAGAAAGGGGGATTAAAGCTATCAAAATAATGGCTGGAACCCACCCCCCACTCCCCTCTGCCCACAGTCATACCCATCCAGCTCCCCCAGAAGAGGAATCTGAGGCCTTTTGTTCTTCCCCTACCAGATCAATTTGATAAAATTAATGGTACTGCTGCTCCCCTATTTATGTCCAGCAATAACTCAAGAACTGGGCACTTAATTCAGAGGTAAAAAGTCTTCCATTTTTTAAAATCATTAAATGAAATGAAACTTATCTGCTCTTTGGCAGCCCACCCCACTGAACCTCCTTGAGGGTGAGGAGAAAAGCCCTCCCAACATGATTCAGATTCACCTACTCACTGCTGTGAGCTGTCACAGCACATGCTGGTTGATGGAAGCAGGCCTCTCTGCTAGTCATCGCCGAGAACGGTACCCTGCACACCTTGCTCTAGCTGCAGGGCACTGCCTGGGAATTCTGCTTCCAAAGCAAAAGATTCCAGCAGCACTATCAGTGTGTCATGCAAAAGAAAAATTGATCCATTCAGGCTGGTGTTGAAGGTACATAGGTGATATCAAGAAACACCATTTATTTCCCTGAAAAGCAGCGTGTTCACCATTGTGTAAGCACACTTCTGTTTTATAAGGAACAGTCTCCCTGAAGGGACAGACTTGGGGAACGTGAGTCCCTTATTTTCCTGTGCAAATCCCCTGGCATTAAAAATGCCTCTCCTTTGTTAGCACCCAGGGTTCTGCTCCGTGTGTAGGATACTAAGTCAGGGATAATCCAGTGATCATGTTATGTGTCATAATTAGACAGTTGTATGAACGGACCAGATAAGAAGAAAGGGTTATAGGATTCCCACAGTAAGGAGCAAGGCTTACCACTGTAGGATACAGAAGAGCAATAATAACAACGATAATCATAACAGTGAGCATTTTTAGGTATTTTACATGCATTATCTCACCGTTTTAAGCATTTTACCTCTATTATCTCATTTAATCTTCACAACAACCCTGTAAGATAGATACTATTATTATCCCCATTTACAGATGAAGAAGCTGAGGCACAGAGAGGTTAAGTAGCTTGTCCAAGTCTCATAGAATGGGTCTGTAGCACATCTCGTCAAAATCTTTTTACAGAGAAGTCAACTAAGGCTCAAAGCCAGTGGTCAAATCTGGCCTAGAAAATGAGTTTTGGGAACTGGGCAATGTTCTTTCTATCCCATCATGTTGCTAACACTTGAAGTCACCTGGGAACCTCCTGCTCTCAGCTATGGAGTCAGATATTCTCTGAGCACCATGAGAAGGCAGCAGTGCTGTGGATGGCTATGCACAGCAGACAACTGGGCAGTGATGTCCTGTGTCACCATGTGGGCCATACCTGCTGCTTTCCCAGGAATTGACAGAGTTGAGGATGATGCTCCTTTAAGGTCCTAGTGATGCTACTAGGCATTCTTTTCAGCCAACTGTCTGACCAAATAGCAAGTATTTTGAAGAAATGGATATGTCTTCCATTAGACAGTCTTACAGAAAGGCAAACTCTCCTTTGTTGCCATTCCAGCAGTCATTTTCATTCACTGAGTTCTCATTGTGGGTCTCAAAGCTGTGTAAACGCAGATAAATTGGAAGAGGACTGAAACATAAGGAGAGTATTCTCCATTCTGCTTAGAACGGACGTTTAGACACCACAGGAATCAATAAACGCCCATGAAGCAAGGAGGTGAACAAATGCAACAGTGCAGAGCCAACCCCTATTCCTGATCCCACTTTATAATGATGCTTCCTCCGGGGTGATGTGAAACCCCGCAGATGACCAGTGTTGACTGAACCAACACTTCTAACAACAGGATTGTCCCCTGAAGAAAGCAAGTTGAGTTTGTGGAGATTTTTTATTTTTGACTGTAAATTGCCCTGTGTCTTGCTTCTATAATAGAACTCTATTAACTGAAACACCTGATTATCTACAACACCTTTTGCCATAACTTCAGGGAGTTTACAATTAGTGCTTTTCATCTGAGGGAGCAAAAGCTTTGTTATGGAAATTTTCTACCACTGGAACAATATGCCTCTAAATGCTGGGTAAGTTTTATGGATAAGAAAATTAAAAGCTCATTTACACAGATGGTGAGTGACCTGCCTAATGACACAGACCCTATTGGTGGCAAAACTGAACAGGTCATTCCTCTGTTACTGGAAGACTTTGAGGGCAGGAAAAGAAGGTAGAGAATGTATAGCTTTTCCACTATGATTTTTCTCTTCCTGAATTTTGACAGGCTTCACTTCGCCCCTGTGCTAGATTCCTTTTCTGACTTTCCTTTCCTGGACCCAAAGGAAAGTATAACCACTGAGGTCTTCAACCTGTCCGTACCCACAACATGCTGCGATTGGTCAGCATCATATGCACAGCCCAGGTTGTCAACAGTACTGGTCAGTCTGGCTCTATGCGATGCTCATCTTCTACCCAGGATGCGACATGGTTTCTGAATCCCTGCCTGTGACTCTACTATGGAAAATTCTGCTGCTCTGGGATTTGACCCCAGTTTGATCCCCTGGTGTACTCTGTGCTGCCCTGCCACTTCCCACGAAATGGGCGCCACAGAAGAATTAATACCCAACTGTCTTCATCTTGTTCCAAGATTGGCCATCCGCCATCTGCTGATGGCCATCAGCTCCTAAGATAGAATTCACACTCCATTCAATTCAATTCATCTATTTAAAGTATACAATTCAATAGTTTTAGTATATTCACAGAGCTGTGCAATCATCACCAAAATCAATTTTAGAACATTTTCATCATTTCCCCAAAAAACCCCGTCCTCATTAGCAGTCACTCCTCTCCTCCCCTCCCCCCGCCCTAGGCAACCACTACTCTACTTTCTGTGTCTCCCAGTTAGTTTTCTATTCATCTTCAATCTACCTCATTGGACCAGTGGATGGAGTCTGGGCTCCTCTGTTTGGTTTTTAGAGCTCTCCGTAAAGTAGACCTCCTGTTTCAATCTCCTCAGCCTTCTATCTTTCCTCTACTTAAATGTACATTTCCCACCTTCAGTACCCTCACCAGACTGGAAACACCCCATTCTCATTGTGCAGTGAAGGGTTAATTCAGTAGACTTGGGTTGCTCAAACCCTGCACATCCCAAAGAAAGAACTGGCTCTTGACAGGCTCCTGGAGGATAAGCTCTAAGCCCTTGGAATATCCTGCCTGACAGGAGTGTCTTTGCATACCTGAGGCCCTGGGCCATGCTGTATTAGTTTAACATCTGGAGGGCAGGGGGTTGGAGACTGAGTAGCCAAGGTTAGTCACAGGGTTGCTCCGTGCCTATGCGGCTGATGCTCAGTAAACACCCTGGCCACCAAGGCTTGGGCGAGCTTCCCCAGTTGGCAGCACTTCATACGTGTTGTTACATATCATTGAGGGGAGAACGACACACTGTCCATGCAACTCCCCTGGGAGAGGACAACTAGAAGCTCATGCCTGCTTTCCCCTGGACTCTGTCCTATGCATCCTTTCCCTTTGCTGATTTTAATCTATATCCTTTCACCATAATGAGCGTAACAGCTTTTCTGAGTTTTGTGAGTCCTTCTAGTGAATCATCAAACCTGAGGCTGGTTTTGGGGATCATGACACATTCAATTTCACTAAGATACCTCTAATTGTGTCATCTTCCACATACTCTGCCAGTGAAAATCCCCTTCCACTTGCAAGGCCCAACAAGTCACACCTTTTCCAGGAGAGACAGCATTGTGGGTAAGAGCACAGACTGCACTGACTAGATCCAAATCCCAGCTTCACCTCTTACTAGGTGTGTGACTTCGCACCTCAGTAGCCCAGTCTGTAAAATGGGGAAAACAATAATACTTATCTCATAGGGCTAGTGTGAGGTATAAATGGATTTGTATTGTGTAAAGCACTTAGAAAATTCCAGTGTGGATTGTGTTTTTTATGAGCTTTCCCATTCGCTCCACTCACAAAGTTCCCTCCCTCCCATAAACCCACACTTACCTGTGCTGCAGTGTGATTATGTGCACTTGGGCCCTGTGTCTCCAACCAGCACATGAACCCCTTCAGGAGGATCATGTAATTTACCAAAACTGTCCTTCTGGAAGTTCCTACCACAGGGCTGAGCACACGATTGGTTTCTAAAACACATTTGCTGATGCATAGGGAAGATATTGCTATTACAAAGTCTAAGAAAATTCGATTCTTCACTTAAAGCTTTCCTCCTGTGTAAGCCAGTCATATTCCTCTAGGGAGGAAAAAAATAACTTCCTCCCTTTATATACATTTGGGCACAGAATTTGAGATCCCAGCAACTACACATATCCAGGACAGCTCTTTCAACTAAAAGAGTCTAACAGGCTCCAACAGCTCCTGTACCTTATAATTTATTATCAAATTATATGTTGGGTTAAAGATTGCTAATTGTTAATCATCAGCTTGAATTAGTCACTAATGAGTAATGTCACTAATTACAGGGTCACCTAACACAGAGCAGGCAGGCACACTGGCACCTCACAGAAGATGCCTGACTCAGCTTTCAGCGGGGCCCTGAAAGCAATGTGTTGTAAAATGTCCCATCTCTGATGGCACTGTAGACATCTCCTTGCATCCTGTGGTACAAGTCACAGGATTTTACAGCTGGAAAGAACCGTAAAGATCAGCGGTTCCCAAACTGTGACCTACAGACCTCTGAAGGATGCTGAGCTAAGCCAGGTTTCCATGAATTCATGGTGTACCCAACCTAGGTGCCTTCAGGCTAAATATATTATATCCCCTCGTCCTTACTACTATTTTTCACATATATGTACATAATGATGAACAATAAAATTTAAGTTTATATCAAAGTACAATTGAATTCATAATAGTTTTTTATCAGGAAATCCTCATGGAAAACTTATTGAGTTTATATTTCTGGGTCCTCAAAACAGCTATCAATTACTTTTTGTGTTCTTGGTTATTTCACCCATTCCTATTCCTCTTGGCAATTATTCCAGACCTTTCTCACTTTTCCATAGCCCAGTATACAAGGCCTAGCTCTCACTCTTAGCAGTGATTTCTCCTCCTAACTCACGAGGAAAATGTGGGTCATACAACGTGAGCTCTCTCTTCCTGCTCTTCAAGACCAAACTACTGTACCATTCATGTTGTTGACCCCACCCCCTCCTCCCTCTTCAGGGTCCTTCCTTCTCAATCAGCCCCCTCCCTCCTTTCTATGTCTTCAGAGCTTCCCTCTCTCCTTGCTCCATGCCCTCAGCTTTACGTACTGTGTTAAAACAGGACTGTTCATGCCCTCACTTGGGCTGAGGATGTTCAGACAATAGATGCTATATCCAAAGAGATCATGCAAAAAGCCAAAACCCAGCTGACTAATGAGGATGAACAAGTGGAGTCTGGGAGAGGAGCGTGTCAGGAGAGTGTCCCTGGAGCAAGCTGTACCCTGAATCCCCTTCCCCAAGGGGAGCAGGGGATCCTACCATCTAACCCTAAGCCTGAATCCCAGTCCCAGGGGCAGGGGCAGGGGTTCCACCATCTAACCCTAAGCCTGGTATTCGGTGCTCCTGGTGGTGGAGAAACATCCTCACTGGTGCCTGACTCATCTTAGCAAAGGGCAAGTGGCCTGTGGAGCAGAGGGAGCTCTATGTGTGGGAAGTCGCCTCTTCCCTCCTACATGGCACAAAGGTGTGTGAATCCCAGAAACCAGATATGGAACCCAGGAGGGATGTTGACCTGCGGTCACTATAAAAGGGAATGAAGTACTGATACATGCAACAACACGGATAAACCTTGTAAACTTTATGCTAAGTAAAAGAAACCAGATACAAAAAACTACATATCGTATGATTCCATTTATATGAATTGTCCAGAATAGGCAAATCCATAGAGAGAGAAAGCAGACTGGTAGCTGTCGAGGACTGGGGGGAGGGGTAAATATTGAATGACTGCTTAATGGGTAAAGGGGCTCTGTTTGGGGTGATGGAAAAATTCTGCAACTAGATAGTGGTGATGGTTGCACAGCATTGTGAATGTACTTAATGCCACTGAATTCTACACTTTAAAATGGTAAAATTTATGTTATATGTATTTTACTACAGTAAAAAAATCATCAACAAAACAAACAGAAAAAAGAGATGTTTAAGATGATGGCTCATAAGATATAGAAACTAAGTCCATCGATGGATGAATGAATAAAGATGTGGTATATCTACACAATGGAATACTATTCAGCCTTAAAGAAGGAGGAAATCTTGCCATCATGACAACATGGATGGACTTGGAAGATATTATGCTAAAGAGAAATAAGTCAGACATAGAAAGACAAATACTATGTGATCTCACTGTATTTGGATCTATGATCTCACTGTATTTGGATCTAAAAAAGACAAACTCATAGAAACAGAGAAGGATGGTGGTTGCTAGGGGCTGAGGTAGGGGAAATGGGGAGATGCTGGTCAAAGTGTCTAAACTCGCAGTTAGAAGAAGAAGTCCTGGAGAGCTAATGCACAGTATGGTGACTATGATTAATAATAATGTAATGTATACGTAAAATTTGCTAAGAGAGTAGATCTTGTGTTCTCACCATAAAAAAAAAGGTAACTATGTGAGAATGGATGTGTTAATTAGCTTGATCATGGTAATCATTTCACAACGTTTATGTGTGTTGTACACAAATATATACAATTTTTATTTGTCAACCATACCTCAATAAAGCTGGGAAAAAATAAATGTTTTAAATATATGTATAAAATAATTAATTAGCTAATTAATTAATTGGGGAAAAAAGTAAGTGGCTTACTGGAGCATGAAGACCCTAGTAGTAAGAGGGTGTGGGGTGGACATAAAGGCAGAAATGGAGGGAGCAGTGGGAGGGACCAGCTGAAAGAGAATCCCTGCTCACAAGAGAAAGTAGCATGGAGGGTCTGAGTCCCCACAGCCCACACTGAGCTCTTGGAAGAACCAGCTCTACCCACCTGCTGGCCCAGAGAGCACAAAGCCATCCTAAGACAGTGCCAATCAAACAAGAACCCTCCCATCCCCCTTTCTCTCCTCCTCCCCATGCTTGGACTCACGTGGGGTCAGACACTGCACCTCCTGAGGAAAAGATGAGTGAGGGAGAGAAAAAATATGGACTCCAGCCCCTCTCCCACTGCAAAGGGTCAGCGAGCAGCAGGCCACAGCTAAGGGACAGGAGGGGATCTCAATTTCAATTAAGTTCAAGTCTTTATTATTACATGAGACTGGACAATTTCAATAATGGATTGAGGCTGGTTAATGACTTAAAATGACTCCAGGACATTCATTACCCCAGAGTGATAAGAAACATCATGGGGTCTGCTGGAGTTTTCATCCAGGGGCAAGGGAAGGACTCACTGCTCTGAACAAGGTAAATGCCACAGGAGGAAACCAAAACAAGTGGGGTTTTATAAATGCAAATGGTGGGTCCTATGTGTTGAGTGTGCTAGAGGTATGTGTTCAGTCTCTCCGGTTCTAAAAAACACGTCACTTGATCGTGTAGCCTCCTCCACAGTCTCTGCCCCTGTCCTTCTCTGAGTCTCCCCCAAACATCTCAGAAATGTAACCTGCACTCACTTTCCCCACTTCTTCATGTTCCATTCATTCCCCCTCCCATTGCCATCCAGCTTCAGACCCCAATACTCCCTGAAAATGGTTTCACTAAGGTTAAGATGAGCTGATCCCTTAAATCAGATGGTGCTTTTGGCCTCCCTATTATTGAAGCTCCATGACTCCATGGATCTGGTTGTCCTCAAGCCTCTCTGACCATTCATGACTTGTCAGTCCCCTTTATGAAGGCTCCTTTCAACCTAAAAATATCGGGGTTTCCCTTCTCCTTCTCTAATGTACCTCTGGACGATCTCATCCTCTTTCTAATCACTAGCCCTGATCTGTCTTCTGAGCCTGAGATGTCACTCATTCATTCAATCAATAGATATTTTCAGCATATCAACCAAGTGCCAGGTACTCATTAGGGACCAGGGATACAACTGAAACAGCCACAGTTCTGGCTTCACAAAACATACAGACTAGTGGACCATAAAGAATGGTAAAGAAAGGCTCTCCAACTGGGAGAGCCAAGCGGAAGTATCTAGCAGTGGTTCTTAATATAAGGCCTATAGATCATTAGGAGGTTGGCTTCAAGGCACCCATAAACTTCATAAAATTATATGCAAAGTTCTGTCTGCTTATACATCTTCAGGGGTGATATGATCTATGGCTTTCATTAGATTATCGAAGAGATCTTTGACTCAAAAAAGTTTAAACTCCACTGGTCTAATGAAAGGTTGTTGATGTGACAATGGAGATGATGACACTTTGGAGAAAAATCAGGGCTTAACACATAGATTTGAGAGCCTTCTCTGCACAGAGGCAAGAGTTGGGTCAGTGCTTCTCAAAGTCTTTCACTGACGAATCTCAGTGGCAGTGGGCTGTGACACAATGAAGGTGGGAAGGGTATCTCTCATGGCTTAACTCAAGCTCCAGGAAGTCCAGTCATGCTTCTCCTATGGCTTTGAGTGATACTATCCCCAAATCCCTCAGCCCCACAATAATGCTACATACCACAGGTGCATGGAGCTCCCAGCATGAGAAGCATGGACTAAGGCTGTCCTGGGAATGACAGAGGTCTCCAAGGGAGCAAGTACAGAGCAAAGACTAAATTCTGGGGGCCCAGGTGGTCAAGCGCAGTCTAGAAACGGTGTTTGGCCCTCTTAGTTTTGAAGAAGAGGGATTTATTGCCAACATTTCAAAGTCAGACAATTTCATGAAATTATCTGGATTTGTGTCTTTTCTTAAAAGTCTGAGCACCTGACAACACCAGCCACGTGCACGCCCCCCAGCCCAGCACCACCACGTGGGGCTGGTAGCAGCTGCCTCCTTGGGTGGGGCATATGTTCTTCAGTCCCCATCCCCTGCTCTCTTTAAGGGCACCTGCCCACTCTCTTCACCTAAAACACTGGTGTAGACAAAGAAGAGCAGAGAACAAACAGAAAACCTTGGGAAATAGCCGTTTACCAGGCAGGAGGAAAAAACACACAGGAAGAAAGGGGGAAAGAAGTAAAACAGAAAGGATACAAATTTCCTTAAAGCAAAATCTTCTAGATTATGTTGCCTACTGGGAAGACTCAGTATCCAAAGACTCCTCCAATCTAATGTCATTTAGACTGTGAAAAAGTTCTCATCCTATCCTTTATCAGAACAAAATCATTACTAGTAAAATATTAGGATCACAGGGGAGAGGGGAAACTGCTATCTCCTAACGTTTAAGAAACCAAATTGTATCTTCTTAATAACATCAGAAGGGCCATAAAAATTCCTTCCTACAATTAAATATCTCCATCAACTATTAAAATTAAGCATTTCATAAGTTACGATACATTAAAAAGAGACCGTTGGTATTTGATTCTATTTTGTACATCACAGATGCATGTAATATTAATGACTCATGATCACGACTCTATTTTCTTGGGTCTTTTTAAAGTGCATATTAATCATCTGTTAATGTTACTGTAACTCATAAAATACAAGCTAAATTTTTGCTTAGTGCCTTAAAGACGCAGGGATAGCCATGTTTTCCGGGTGTCCCAAAGGACTGCACTGATTCCATTTCTTTTCCTCTGTTGCTAACACCACTGTCACACCCTCATTCCCTTATCTGTCTGGCTAGAGGTCAGCCTCCCAGTGTGTCAGGAGGAAGCACTGTTTGGCCAAACAATATGAAACTCACTGTTGTTCAGTCCACTGTTTAAACTTCGTCCCTTCAAGATCTGAAGGCCAAGGGGTCTTTAAGTACTCCCCATTAGGGCCAGTCCCGTGTCTTAGCGGTTAAGTGCACGCGCTCCGCTACTGGCAGCCCGAGTTCGGATCCCGGGCGCGCACCGACGCACCGCTTCTCCAGCCATGCTGAGGCCGCGTCCCACATACAGCAACTAGAAGGATGTGCAACTATGACATACAACTATCTACTGGGGCTTTGGGGGGAAAAAAAGGAGGAGGATTGGCAATAGATGTTAGCTCAGAGCCGGTCTTCCTCAGCAAAAAGAGGAGGATTAGCATGGATGTTAGCTCAGGGCTGATCTTCCTCACAAAAAAACAAACCAAAAAAAAGTACTCCCCATTAATTTTTTTTTAATCGTGGTAAAATACACACCACATAAAATTTCCTATCTTAACCATTTTTATGTGCACAGTTCAGTAGTGTTAAGAACATTCACATTATTATGCAACCAATTTCCAGAACTCGTTTCATCTTGCAAAACTGAAACTCTATGCACATTAAATAACAATTCTCCATTCCTCCCTTCTCCTCAGGCCCTGGCAACCACCATTCTACTATCTGTCTCCATGAATTTGGCTATTCTTGGTACCTCATATAAGTGGAATCATATAGTATTTATCTTTTTAAGACTGGTTTATTCCACTTAGCACAATGTCCTCAAGGTTCATCCATGTTGTAACATGTGTCAGAATTTCCTTCCTTTTTAAGGCTGAATAACATTCTATTGTATGGATAAACCACATTTTGTTTATCCATTCATCTGTTTATGTACACTTGGGTTACTTCCACCTTTTGGCTATTGGGAATAATGCTGCTACAAACATGAGTGTACAAACATCTCTTTGAGACCCTGTTTTCAACTTTTTTGGGTATATACCCAGAAGCTGAATTGCTGGATCATACAGTAATTTCATTTTTAATTTTTTGAGGAACTGTCATACTGTGTTCCACAGCAGCTGTACCATTTTACATTCCCACCAGCAATGCTCAAGGATTCCAATTTCTCCACACCCTCGCCAACACTTGTTATTTATTTTATTTTATTTTTTATGGTAGCCATCCTCATGGATGTGAGGTGGTAGCTCACCTATTAAATTTTACATATCCCAAGGTTACGATGTGGTTCTCAGACAACACTCTAGTGATGAGTCTACATTATCATTTGCAGAAAGCCAAGAGTGTGGCCCTGCAGCATTGCATGGAGATGCTGAACTTCTAGGCTGGGATGGGAGCTGAGCCACGAGACATCTCCAGCTCAGGAAGCTGTTGGCCCAAAAGATTACCTTCCCTGTTGTGTACATTTTCCCGTGGGTGGCTCCACTCTAATGCAATTCTGCAGTTTTCCATTTGAGCAGGCAAATAAGAGAACATGGGTCAAGGGAGACTGTATGTCTCAAAATCTTACTCTTGTTTATCAAAAATGTGTAAACTGAAAAAGAACTTGATGGCTACCAGGGAAAAATTTTCACTCCTACTGCACAATTTCTTTTTGCTACCCCCCTTTATACCAACAAACACTCCCTTAAAACCAGGCCAAGGTAAGAATGCCTCTGCTGCCTCTTCTAACTTAAGACAGAACCACGAAGATTTTAAGAATCAGTTTGGCCCTCAAGTAGAATTCACAGAAAGTACTGAACTATACTTGGGTATCATCTTGGTTGAAAATCAGAGCATTTGAGGTGGGCTGATGATGTCCTCCCCGCCCCCACCAAAAAAAAGAGATATCCACATCCTAATCTCTGGAACCTGTGAATGTTACCTTATATGGGAAGGAGGACTTTACAGATGTGATTAACTATAGGATCTTGAGATGAGGGGATTATCTTGGATTATTCATGTGGACCCAAGTGTCATCACAAGGGCCCTTATACGAAGGAGGCAAGAAAGTCAGAGAAAGAAGAAGTCCATGTGGTGAAGTAAGCACCTGAGAAAGAGAGATGTGATGTCGCCATGAGCTAAGGAATGAGGACAGCCTCTAGAAGCCAGGAAAGGCAAGGACGTGCACTCTCCCCTCGAGCCTCCAGAAGGACCCTACCCTGTGGACACCTTGAGTTTAGCTCTGTAAGCCTCATTTCAGACTTCTGACCTTGAGGATGTAAGAGAATAAACGTATGTTGCTTTAAGCCATTACGTCTGCAGGAATTTGTTACAGCAGCCATAGGAAACAAATACGACATCAAAATCCACCTACTTTACTCCACATCCTTTATACATGAGATTCCCAACTAGATGCCAGGAGATATTGATCTCCTTGTCTCCAGGGCAGCTGGGTGGGACCTGGGGCAAGAGCCACACGGAGCTGCCCAAAGGCCCTCGGTTACCCCAGATGCCACACAAAGATTGTCTTTTCTATGTGTTCCTGTACCATGAAAAAGGGTGGGAAACACCATGAGAATAAAGGTCACAAGTATGAAAGAGCCCCAGGAATTAATACCTTTCAAGCTTCATCCTGAACACAGCTCATCAGATCCGAGGAAGAATAAAAAAGTGTGAGCATCCCTACCAACTGCACTCTTTCATAAGCTGCACTTGAAAACGTGACTCAAAGGAGCCAAGTGCAGTGTCCTTCCTTAGCAAGAAAACCAAGATGGTAAGACACCCTAAATTCCTAAAGCAGCTGTTTGTACACCACTGGTCCATCCCCAGGCAATCGCTCCTGGCTTCCCTCCCTTGGGGCTCCTCTGTCCCCTGGGATCTGGGGACTCAACGGCTGCCAGAGCTTGCTTGCCACAGACCTGATGGGGAGCGAAGGGTCTCCGGCGTCCCACCAGTCTTTTGGGGGGCTGATGTACATGCACCACAGCTCCCAGCTGTATCCGTGGGCTGAGTTCTCGTACCGCTGCACCTCGAAGGTGTCCTGTTTGATGTTGTCGATGGACGGGAGGATCACACGCTTCCGGTTCTCCTGGATTCGGGATAGAACGGGTTCGGCCCTGAAACACAGAGAAATGGAAATAAAATCTCTCCCCGAGGCACACCCACACCTCAACTGCACAGACCCCAAGACCTCAGAGAAGGAACAGCAGCAACGTAGTAGAGGGTAGGCCTTGGGCAAGCTGGAACTCAGATGGAAACTTGAGGCTGCCAAGTCACCCACCCCAGGTGGATCATGCAGCTTCAAGCGCACACTGTGAAGTGCTGTGCAACGCAGCTCACGCCCTCACCCATGTGGGATCACCACAGCGCTGATATCTCACATGAGAGGTCTGGAGGGAGAAATCAGAACGTGAGGTCCTCTCCCCTAGAAAGTGCCAGGCCTCTCGCTTACAGCGACAGTGTAAGCCAAGCAAGGCCGTGCAGACGCCCTCAGATTTGCCTGGCACTACAGTTTTGTACAGTGTTTTAAGTTCCCCTCAGGGCACTGGCCGATGCCTCTTGTTTTTGCTGCTGGAGTTGAATTCTCTTTCCCAAAATAGGTCACTTCTGCCCTTGATGGCCTGGCTTTAATAAGCGTTTCACCAGCTTCTTTGTGTGTGCGACTATTTCAGTTGTTTTAATTGATTATTTAATTGATTTCTTAAAAGGGATCTAATTGAATGGGTTAGCAATGGCAGGCGGGAGCTAATAAAATGCAAAGGCAGGCAGAATCCTGCCTCCCAGCCAGCCTGCCACTCAGGGCTGCAGCGGGCGATAGGCAGGGGCGTGGCTCGGGGTTCAAGGTGTAGCCCTGCCAGCTTAGGAGACAGCAGATGGTCAGACACCCCCACCAGTGTGTGTCTCCGAGGCAGATGTAGGAAGGGATCGTTTCCCATATTCAGCAATGAAAAGATGGCTCTCATAAGCCAAGGCATTCATCTCCCCACTTAGAACAGAGCGCAGGCATTGGAAAAGAGTCAAGTGAAAATCCCATCCCTCTGCATTATTTGGAAGAATAATGAGGACGCTCGGCCCGCATCCCATTTCTTTTCACTTGCAGCTATTGAATTACCTGTTGGCTCATCCCATCTTTCTATTTAAAACGAGCAATAAAATATACCCTGGACCATTTACTGCCTCTAGTGCCTCTGCATACACCATACAGGCTGAAGCCAAATGAGACTGACTCTCCACGGCTTCTAGACATGCTTCAGAGCTTCATCTCTCCAAGCCTCCACTCATGCTCTTCTCCTCCAGGAATGCCCTTTTGCCACTGAGAGAAAGTCTAGCCACCTACAGAGTCTTGTTAGATCAAGTGCCACTTCTTCCAAGAAGACTTCCCTAATTTCCCCCAGTAGGAAGGCTCTCTTCTCCTTCCTCTCAATTCTTACCCCATCTTTTCCTCCTTATTCAAGTCACTCCGACTACACGCTGTCTCTGCAAATCTTTGAACACACATTATTTTTCCTAATGAGCTAATGATAGCTGATATTTATTGAATACATTATATTACGAGGTAGATACTATGATCACCATTTTACAAATGAGGAAACAAAGGCCCAGGGAAATTAAGTCGCTTGCCCCTGGTCACACAGCCAGCAGGTGGCAGAGGCAGGTTTCTAACCTAGATGGTCTGGCCTCAGGCCCAATCCCCGGGCTCCACTGCCTCCTTGAATGGGCCATGCTTCCCCCAGGCTGCTCTGGTGCCTGGTGGCACGCCTACAGAAGCGTTCAGCTCAGCCCGGCACTGTGTGGTGAAATTCACTGAGTGTGGGGACAGAAGACCTTGTTTAAATAATGCTTCTCGGGGCTGGACGGGTGGCATAGTAGTTAAGTTTGCACACTCCGCTTTGGCGGCCTGGGGTTCATGGGTTTGAATCCCGCGCATGGACCTATGCACTGCTCATCATGCCATGCTGTGGTGGCATCCCACATACAAAATAGAGGAAGATGGGCACAGATTTTAGCTCAGAGCTAATCTTCCTCAGCAAAAAGAGGAAGATTGGCAACGGATGTTGGCTCAGTGCCAATCTTCCTCACCAAAAAATAAATAAATAACGCTTCTCAAGTGAGGACTTTGATCTGTGATAGAATGCATAAACGTTCTCAGTAATTTGCTTCCCTCCCTGGGGACATCTGCCTATTACCATGCGTCCTGCAGTGTTTCCCTACAGAGGGGTACACTCCCTCCCTCTACCCCAATGAATGTTCAGCTTGAACATGAGGGTTGCTTTGGCCAATGGGATGTGAGCAGAAGTGAAAGTGTCACATCTGAGCAGAAACTTTAATAGCCATTGCAAGGTTCAGCTGTTGTTCTTTTCTCTGAGCCACAAAAATGGTATGTCTTAGACAGGAGTCCTCCTTGGGTCTCAGGACACAGATGACATATGGAGCAGAGCCACAGAAAGACAACCCACGGCTGAGCTGCCACATGGACAAGATGGAAATCTTTGTTGGCATAAGTCACTGAGGTTGAAGATTATCAGCAGTTCGACCCAGTGAAAGTTGAGACACTTGGTCTACCCTGTAATGCGTACCCGCAAAAGGGTTTTAATCCAGGGAGGATGTATGTCACTCTGGCAGAACACGGAAAATGTCTGACGGGCTAAAATTGGATCACAGAGACAAGTTAGCATTAGACTATAGGCGGGGCCGGCCTGGTGGCGCAAGTGGTTAAGTGCGCGCTCTCCGCTGCGGTGGCCCGGGGTTCGCCAGTTCGGATCCCAGTGCACACCGACACACCGCTCGGCAAGCCATGCTGTGGCGGCGTCCCATATAAAGTGGAGGAGGATGGGCATGGATGTTAGCCCAGGGCCGGTCTTCCTCGGCAAAAAGAGGAGGATTGACAGATGTTAGCTCAGGGCCGATCTTCCCCACCACCCCCCCAAAAAGAAAAAGAATTAGACTATAGGCTACTGGAGGGTGGACACCAAATCTTGCCAGATTTTGAACCCCAGCTGATTGACTAACTGTCCCAGTTTGCCCAGGACTGTTCTGGCTTTACTACCGAAAATCCTACATTTGGGGAAATCCCTCAGCACTGCACAAACCCGAACAGTTGGTCATCCAAACCTCGGCCTAGGATGGTGTTTGGGAGATGGTGGGCACCCAGCAAATATTTGTCAAAAGGATAATTCACCACATTAGTTTAGGTGAAAGATAATGAAGGTCTAAGCTGGGAGAGTGGAGGTCAAGGCAGACGTGAGAAATAGAAGATAAAACTAGCTAGAGCTGGCGGTTGATTGGATGAGTGACATGATGGGGAGGCAAGAATCAAGTGCAAGGGACTTGAGTGGTGCCGCCAGTTTTGACAGGAAAGAAATGAAGAGGCAATGATGTGGAGGAAAAGGTGAGATACGCCAAGGCTGAGATTCCAATGGAATATTCCAGTGCATCTGTTCAGAAGGCTTCTAGCTCAAACTTGAGTGAGCATCAGACTCAGCTACAGGGCTGGTTAAAAGATATAACTCTGCACCCCCAGAGCTTCTGATTTCATAGTTCTGGGTGGTGCCCAAGAATCTGCATTTCTAACAAGTTCCCAGATGATGCTGATGCTGCTGATCTGGGGACCACACTTTGAGAACGAGTCTTACAAGAGAGAAACAACTCTGAAGCTCAGGGGAGATCAGGACTAAAAATAAGCAGTTGTGTGTCATCAGGGTCTGATGGTGGCAAAAAAAAAAAAAAAAACAGAAAGAAAACTGATGTCTGAGATGGCAATAGATATCCGTGTGCACTTGAAAGGGCCAGGGTTAACAGTGACCCCAGGTTCCAAACCTTGTGTGGTCATGTGCCCAACTATTTTCCTTTTATCCAGCCATTAAAGAGATTCTATAGTTTGTTGCAAATGAAGAAGAATAGACATTTTAATGTTTACTTAATGATGGGATATTGGCTCTTCAAATCTGGTACCCTGAACAGCACTTATTCAAGATGGTATCAGTGAGCGTAAATAAACATATTTATGAAATTAAAGACTCTGCTTCTTACTAACTAAGCAACCCCAGCACAGGTTATTTAACCTCTGACTTGATTTATCATTGGTTAGTTAGCAATAATCATGTGACCACGCTTTTAAACTGTACAGCCCTAATCCAATTTTAACATGCTCATTGAATGATTCGTGCATTTCTGATGCTTCAGTCTTCTTGCATCCCAAAACTTCTACTCCCTGCGTGCTCACCAATGTCTCTCATATTGTTTTTTTCACCTGGAAAAACATTCAGGGCCACATTTGCAGAGGTAAAACCTTCCACTCCTCCAACTGATGTTAAAGATAATCCCATAAATTCTGGGAAGCTTTCCCTGAATAGATGGAATTATAAATGGATCTCTTTTCTCACAATGACAGTCAACCATCCTCCCCAAAAAAGGGAACAAGCGAAGTAGGAAAAGAGAATAATGGAAATATGACTGTCTTGTCCCTTAGCAAGGATTATCTTGAGTTCTGTCCAACTAATATATCATTTTCACTGGGAATTTTAACGATGATGATGGTGACTATGACAACAATGATGACAGACTGAGGAGACAGTAGACAATTTCTCCCTGCTTCCCAGTTTTATCCCAGACTATAGTCTCACCTTCTTCAACCACCCCTTCTCCATTCTTCCAGTGGCCCCAAAGGAAACACGCAAAGTGCCCCACCTCCCAGATTCTAGCCCCTCCTGACCACACTACAGGTCCTCAGTGCTCCTAGGGTTCAGCTTGTGACCTACCAGCCAGCGGTGAATTCCACATGAGCATCAAAGAAGCCAGTGACCTGGCCGGTGGCCACCTTCCAGCCCTCGATGCGAGCTCGGATCAGGCCCTCTCTTTTTTGATTGCGGACCACCTTCACCAGCCCGGGGTAGCGTTTGTGGACATACTCCTCCAAGGGGGCCTTCAGCTCCTCTGCAAATGACAAGACACAAGAAGGTCCATAAACATGTCAATTCAAATGTGTGTCCAATCCACCAGGATGCCTAGAGATCTTCAGGAAGTTCTGAGATTGCAAAAAAGTTTGCATGTTAGTAATTCTGGTAGAAAAGACAACTCAGTCGGTGAGAGAATCAGAAGACACCGCTGACATACCAACCAAGGATGGCAATGTTCTTCCTGTGTCCAAGCTATGCAGCTGGATAGAATCCAGGTCTGGCTTTATGGCTGTTGCAGGCTGGCAGATGCCTTTGGGATTTCTTTTCTTTGTGCCCCTTCCTCCTTCCTTGGCCAGCATTTGTGTCCTCCCACTGTCCCCTGGGTCCTATTTATCAACTTCTATGTGGGCTTTTCCATCCGCACATATACTGGTTCTTACAGTATGTGTCCTGGGTGGTCCAGACCCGTAGTCATGCATCTGATGCAACACTAATAGGGTTTGTGCTTTGGTCTTAGGATGCAAAAGAAATCTTTGCCCAGTAGTAGAAATGCTACCATGGTGGCAGAAGTAATGCTATCAGGGACTGAACACTTTCCCTTCTGCAACAAGCAAGTGGTATGAAGTGCTTTATTAATATGATATTATTTAATCCTCACAGCAACTCTAGGAGGTTGCTAGATTAATTCCATTAATTAACTAGATTAATTACACTTTGTAAATTAAGAAACAGTCTTAGGGAGGCTAACCTGTCCCAAGGTCACACACCTAGTCATGGAAGAGCTGAAACACGGGCCAAATGTGTCTAACTCCACAGACATAAAAGTTGGTATCTTTGTGTATATAAAAATCACCAGATGTAGGAGGACGAGGAGAGGCTGACAGAGAGGGGATTCTTAGATAGGCCCACTCCAAGGGTCCGCCCTTGGAGAGTCTCATGCTATAGGTCACTGGGAGCAGCCCACGGGAGTCAGATGCAAGTCCACAAACAATACTTTAAGAGACGTCGTTACCTCTGACTTTGCTCTAGAGAAACTCCAAAAGGCTGTATTTACAGACGTTGTGCAGACCCTCCACTTCCTAGTTATACACGGCAACTTTTAGCAAATTAAAGGCATACATTTGCAGCATATGCAGAGGCTGACCTCCCTGGTCATGGCTGCTGTCCCATGATGCAGCCATGTGACCAAGGAAGAAATACAGAGGATGAGGGTGAGCAAGTCCCCAAGGGTAGAGAGACATGAAATAACTCCTGTCAGCCAAAGGCATGGATGGCGGAAAATGGGAGTGTTATGGGCTGAATTGTGTGACCCCAAAATTTATCTATTGAAGCCCTCACCCCAGTACCTCAGCATGTGACCATATTTGAAGATAGGGCCTTTAAAGAGGTGATTAAGTCAAATGAGGCTGTTAGGGTGGGCCCTAATCCACTCTGACTGGTGTCCTTATAAGAAGAGGTGATTTGGACACACACACAGAGCCACCAGGGGCATGCACACAGAGGAAAGACCACATGAGGATACAGCAAGAAGGCAGCTGTCTGCAAACCAAGGAGAGAGGCCCAGGAGAAACCAAACCTGCTGACACCTCGATCTTGGACTTCCAGCCACTAGAAATGTGAGAAAATAAATTTCTGTTGTTTAAGCCACCCAGTCTGTGATACTTTGTTATGGCAGCCCTAGCCAACTAATACAGGAGGTATGAGTTTGGAACCCGGTAGGGGAGGGGGCAGAAACCTCTCACGAGGCACAGTGTGTGGCTGGGTGTTCAGACCTGAGTCAGGCTGTCCTGGGTTCAGATTCTAGTGCTGCTAGTGATTATCTGAGTGACCCTGGGCAAGTTAGCCAATCAATGTGTGCCTCAATTTCCTCACCTACAGAAGACGGATGATAAGAATAGTATGGACCTCATATGATTATGGTGAGGATTAAACATTATAAAGAATGCCTAGTGTTATCCCCAGCAGAGTGTAAATGCTCAACATTGAGTAGCTGGTATTATAATTATTTTCCCTCCACATAGGTTTAGAGCAATTGAACAGATTTCAGAGCAGCCCCGGGGGCCTAAAGACACCACGCCCAAGATGGTAAAAACAGGCCTAGAAGCTAGAACTATGGTTCGCAAACTGGAGGGCACATCGGCATCAGCTGCAGGTGTTGAAACAGACTGCTGGGCCCCTCCCCCATGCTTTCATTTTCAGAAGGTCTAGGGTGGGGCTGAGTATTTGTGTTTCTAACAAGACCCTGGGGTGCCCATGCTCTGATGTGGGGAACCACACTTTAAGAACCACTGAGCTCAAAATGTATAGGACAGTCTTAATAAATGCTTGGCACACAGTACGCCCTCAGTAAGTGATCCCATTGTCGGCGTGTTTGTCGGCATTGCTATCATCTTTGTCATCATCTCAGAGCTGGTGACGGGGTTGGTGGAGAAGCCAGGCTGCAGGACCCTCTGCTTCTTCACTCATTGGGAGTGAGAACGAGAACCAAGTAAATGGACTGGAGTGGCCCAAAGAATTCTCAGCTTCTAGAAACCATCTACTGACTGTATGTTGGCTGGGTTTTCCTGTCTGTTTAGTAAATTTCTTGGAGCAAGAATTCTAGTAAGAAGGTTGGGCAGGCCATGCCTGCTTGGTTTTCACTTTCCCTCCATGAGAATGGGGTGAGTGGGCAGGAGACGACGGGGCATGCCCTGGAAAGCAATGGACCATGCCGGGGCACGGCACCCACAGAATGGTATGGTAGGAATCCTGCCCACTCATGAGGGTGGCCCATGATGGCGGGAGTCTTGGAAATCTCCACAAGTTCAGGGAGAACATTCTGAGTGCTGAGCACCACACCAGGGGACCTGCAGGCACTGTTAACTTTTAACTGCCAGGCAACTGGGGACCTCGTTATGGCTCTGCCCAGTAACTGGATGTCAGCTCCTGGCCATGCCAGTTACCACGTCTAAGTGTCAAGTGGTTTTCTCATTTGTTTAGTGGTTGTGACTGAGACTTCAGGGGAGAGAGGGATAGGCATTTACAAATTTGGCAAAAGAGAGTACGCTTCACTACCACTGCCCTTCTACCTCTCAAAGCTACTGAGACATGGACATTAAAGAGCTTTGAAAAGTATAAAGGGATAAAAGGATAATGCCTAATCAGTTGGTACAAGCCTTCTGGCTGTTAAGAATATATGAGATGTTACATATAGAGCCCTTGAAATGCATTCAATAAATGTTATTTCTAATAATAATTGGTCAATATTATCAATATAGTTCAATCTTATAACTTCCCATGAACAACAGCTTGTCTTTCTGTCTAGTCAATACCATTAAAGTCTGGGGCCTACTGTATAGGGGCAGACACCATCCTCACTCTTACAAGGTTCAGGGACACATTGTTCCAAACAAAAGTGAAGTGACAGCCTATGAGCTTTTATGGGAACACTGAGGGAGATGCCACCATCCAACGAGCAGGGTTCAAGAATAAGTGACACTGATCAGGCTTCTCTCCCCAGTCCCTGCAGGTGATTCTGCACCTCATCAGGAACTGGGTTGTGCCCTTGCCTGGATTCAAAATCAATTTGGACACAAGGGCTCCCTCAAGATGCTTGTAATCTAGTTAAGGAGACGAGACATGTTCAAAAACTTACAACATTGAGTATTACGAGGAAAATCGACCTAATGGCCAAAGAACAACGGCCATAGATGGAAAGTACTAGGAGGGGTCACAAAGGGAGAAGTTATTTTGGCTAGGGGTGTTCATGGAGGAGGTTAAGTGAAGCAGAAGGTTTGGAGTGTGCTCTCACTATTCCAGAATACTTAAGCACAAAGCAAAATACATAAGTACGAAATCAGATTTTCTTAGGTGACAGAATCAATAGGCTCTGGGCGACCAGGAAGATGACACTAATTAGAAAAGAGAACAAGAAGAGACAAGGAAGAGCAAGTTGGTGAGTTTCACCTGGGGATGGCTAGGTGCCAGCAGACATTCAGGGGTTGAGTGCTGAACCAAGACAGTGGTCCAGAGGGGAGAAGAAAGGGTACAGAGTGTCAGAGACACAGTGGTGAGAGATGATGGCATGTGAGAGGGGGAGCGCTCCAGGAGATGGAGTGGAGGAGACTTAGACTACACTGTGGGAAACATATGCATGTAGGAGGCAGGAATAAGAGCTGGAGGACAAGACTGGCTACAAACAGCAGGATCACACCAAGGGTAGAGTTTCCAAAGGAGGATATGTGCCTTCACTTGACAGATATTTATAGAGAGCCTACATGGCTGAAAATGACGCAATTCTTGTTCTCAGAAAGTTACTCAACATCCAATGTCAGCAAAGTCAAATGCATTAGAGAAAATGAGAGCTGAGAATGGGCCATTGATCTAGACAAATAGTAGGTTCTTGATGCGACCAGTGAGAAAGAGGAATTCCCTTCTGGATGCAGCTGGGCATGTGGGGTGGATGTGGGGACAGGTTAGCATCGAGAGAAGTAGATGAGTAAGACAGCTCAGGAGAGACTTCCAGAATGGCTGGTCCTAGTGGAACACGGTTGTGACAGCCTGAAGGCACCGAGGTATTGAGATCTGGAAATTGCCTTAAAGTGAGAGCCCACAAGTTAACCAAGTGAAAACCAAGGCCCCCAGGCTCATCATGGAAGGAAACAAATCCCCAACTTGACAGTGGTAAGAAATGTCATACCTATCACCTAAGATCCTTTGTCATCCTTAACAGATGAAATCATTCTTGGACAGTATAATAACAGTAAGAAAAACATTTTATATAAGATTTTTCTCACCGACAAACTCAGAGAAGAAAACAAAAACCCATTTCTGCAAAAATAAATGTTACCTTCTAGTGTTTTATAAAATTCAATACTCAATTTATCTAGAGCCATTTGAGAATCTTTGTGTTTCTTAAGGTTTTGGTAAATAGCATTTGGGGAAGTCAAGAGGGAAGAAGCAAACGCTGCCCGTGATCAGAAGGGACCAGAGGGAGATATATCTGCTCCTTAACAATAAAGAAACACCTGTCATCCAGGCTGAAAGAGTATACATCGGCAGCAAGCAAGTTACAAACACTGAGAACTAAAGCAAAAAATCATTATTACAGAATTATATCTAGAGCCTGTACTTTCGCTGATACTAGAGAATAAACTATCAGTCCAGTCCTTGTCTCTAATCTCTGCTCAGAAGCAAGTGTTGACCCAGCAGACTCATCTCCACCTGCTCCCCAAACCCGTGCCTGAACCTCGGTGCCACACAGATGTACCAAATCTGTATCACACCTGTACACACACGTGCCACGTCGATACCTCTCAACCCTCACACAGTTACCGTCTTGACGATGAGAATTATGAACGTTCTAACTCTCCCTCAAGGTACAGAGACTCAGAGGATCAGTCTAAGCTTAGATGAGTGTTTCTCAAAACTTAACCTGCATCAAAATCACCAGGAGGCCTGGAGTGTGGCCCAAGAATTTGCATTTGTAACAAGCTCCAAGGGGCTATTGTCGGTTGCTCCTGCGAATGCACTTTGAGTAGCTCTGGCTTAGAACTGACCCCCTACGCAACTCCATCTGTGAGGAATTAGCCCCTGCGTGTGCAGTAGGACTCATCCTAACTGAGCAGAAGTTCCAGAATCCCAATGTTGTCATTGTCCATCTCTGCTTTTCTGCTGCCTGGGCCTTCTTGTCCTATGTTTTCTGAAAGATTGAGCCCGTGGAGACGACCTCAGTCTACACGGTGAGGGTTTGTCTTGCCATTTCCAAAACTGGGATCCTCACTGCTGGCCACCCTGCATGGAGCAACCTCAAAATTAGGTCAGTCGTGTGACCAGGACCCCATATATTCCCGGCTTCTGGTCTCACTCCCACTATTCCTCTTACTACTACTCCTGGTGCTACAATTCTATCAATGCTACTTCTGCTGCCATCAGCACCACTGTCACCACCAAAGCCACTTATTACCAACACTTCTCCCTGCAAGCAGATGCTGAGGTTTGGGCATCCACTAGCTGGGAACGCATGGGTTGTGACAGCTGGGATGAGAAAACAGCACATATGGCATGTTCCAATTAAAAAAATAAAACACAGAAAAATGCCTCAAAGCCAGTATTCCTCAGAATGTGGTCCCTACCTGGGAATCACCTGGGAGCTTGTGGAAATGCAGGTTCCCAGGCCTGCCCTAAGAGGTTCTAATTTAGTGGGCGTTAGTGGGGTTGACCAGCACTCCAGATGAGTCTACATAAATCCAAAACTTCTCAACAGCACTGGTTCATTTTTTTCCCTTGTTTGTATCGTGGTAAAATACTTATACAATTGACCATTTTGACCATTTAAAAGTGTACAATTCAGTGGGGCAACCATCACTACTATCTAGTTCCAGAACTTTTCATCACCCAGAATGTAAACCTCGCCCCCACTAAGCAGTCACTCTCCGTTTCCTGCCGCCCAGCCCCCCGCAACCACTAACTTGCTTTCCATCTCTATAAATTTGCCTCTTCTGGATACTTCATAAAAATGGAATCACACAATATGTGGCCTTTTGTGTCTGTAAGCTCTGTCAATTTTGAAGGTGAGAGGGAGAGGTAAAGTGGTTTTCTGAGCGTGAATTTAAACCCCTAAGCCTTGCTGAAGATCTGATTCCAAGTTCTGCCGTTCAGCTTTTCTGATCCCCATTTGGTTATCTGGTTGACTGGAAGTTTATTCCCAAAGCTCCTCCAGACTCAGTGAAGGGGCTCTGGCCTCTCTGAGGGGAGGATTCAGCCCCTGGATCTGTTCACACCCCCAGGCTCCCCCTGACGCCAGCCTTTCTCTCCATCCCTCATGGGAATTTCAGCTCACCGTGCTTGCGGCCTTAACACAGCGCAGAAAACACATGCTCTTCCACCCAGAGTGTCAGCACAGCCATTAGTCATGATGCCCTGCATTTCTGCAGTGTCTTTTCTGATGAGATTTTTTTATATGAGGATCAGCTATGATGCCATAGAAAGAACACAAAAAAAATAGACTTAAAACACCTGGATTTTCAGGTATGCCTGAGAATATCTTTATGCCTGAAATAACCAACCAACTAAATGCATAAAAGTGGCCACACAAAGACCAATAATGCATTTTTAAAAATTATCTTTTAAAATTAAACAAGGGGAAGGGGAGAAAGCTGGTTGTATACCCTGGTCATGCAACACAAGGGGTTTCTCATTTGTCAAATGGAGATAGTAAGTTCCAGAAATGAATCTGGGTTTTGTAGGACTAGAATTTTATATGGTTTGGAGGATCCTCTTTAAGAAAAAGAAAAAAAAAAATCTCTCTTTTGTAAATTTTACAGAAAAGCTTGGGCACATGAACACACTGTCAGGGCCCTCCCAGAGGGCCTCGAAGGGCCGAGCTTCGTTAGCTTCATGGCAAGCACACCCTGATGAGGCTGACTTCACGGACACAAGGTTCCCTTTTTGCTGACAATCACTACTTTTCAAACATTTCAAATACTATGCTTGTCTCTATCTATAATGAAATATTTATAACCCCAAATTGCTAAGCAGCTGACTAAAAATGTCAGCTAATCATGAAAGGCCCCAGAACACTCTTCAGAGTAGTACCCCTTTCATATTTAACCAGAGGTTGATCTATTTTGCAAACTCATAACGTTCCACAATATTTGTTTTAACATTTATTGAGTCCTAATTAAGCGCCACATACTGTTGTAATCACTGTACCTATATCAGTGCTTTTTACCCTCCTAAGGATTCTCTGAGGTAAGGGGTATTATCATCCCCATTTTATGGATGTGGAAACTGAGGCACAGAGAGGGTAAGGATCTTGCTGAAAGTCACACAGTTTGTAAGTGATAAGCCTGCACTGTTTGTCATTCTTCCTCTGATTCCTGTGGATGTGACGCTGTGGAATCTGAAGTTGTCTGTCTGTTCATGCGGAACTGCACCTTGCCCATCAGAAGTCAAGGCCTGACCCAGGCTTGTCCCGAAACTGGGTCTCTCTGTAACTCTGAAGCACCCACATTTTTGTTGCAAGCTTGGCACATGCATCTACCTTTCTAGGCAGCCGCCCACTGACAGTGGTCGGCCTTCTCCAGAGAAGGAGCCCACCAGCTGATGGAGAGGCTCAGAAGGGATGGAGCACCCAGGAGAACCCGCTGACCTTCCAGCTCCTCCAGACAGTCCCATCAAACTCTGAAGGGACAGCAGTGACATGAGAGGCATGGTCCCACCTCCACTGTCCGTCTGAAATCCCGGCCTTTAAGAACACTGATGGAGAGGAAGTGAGCACGTAAAACTGCAGGATGAAATAACACAGAAGGCGGCTAAAATGCATATTTCATTCCCTGAGCATCTCTCAGCTTTGTGGGCTTAAACAATGCATTTTCTGACTATGGGAGCAAAAAACAGGTGAGAGCAAGAAACTTCAGGAAGAATGGGGGAGGCTGAAAAGGGATGCTTTTGCTGTGTATGAAAGCATTTTAAAGGCGATTCCATAGCGAGATCAAAGCAAGGACAAAAGAAAGCAAAGACCAAAAGAAGCAAGAAGAGAGATGTGAGGAACAAAATACCAAAGTGTTAAACTAAATATATCACACGGAGTTGTGCATTCATGAGAGGCGCTTTGAAAATGAAAGACATCTCTGCTTCCAAGTCCTTTGTTAGAAAATTCCTCTCCACCATCTTCCATTTAAATTTCACCTTTAAAAATGAATACAAGTAGCCCAAACCAACAGGGAAACATCATAATGCTATAGGTGGTGCCTCCAAATTGTTACCCCAAATTAAAAGAGCACTCCCCCATCTTGCCCCATCAAAACCATCTGAAAGTCTAGTATTTGCAGCTGATTCTAATAATAACATGTGAATTTAAGCGATAAAATTTGTCCACAGGCCTGGAGTGTGTTTTTCTTTCATTACGTTTCTTATTTACCGTGATATTGATTCCGAATGCTCTGAAGCTGGCAAACTTCTTCCTTGAAATAGCAAAAGTCACAGTCGTTAAGGGGGGTTAGGGGAACAAAACAGCACTTGAGAACAGTGCCACACCTTGGCGCCTGGTCGCTTCTTCGAGTTTTCTTTAAACACAGTTGGCAGCCAGGAATGGAACAACTAGACGAGGCATCTGGTCAGTCCGCCCTTCTCCAGCATTTGGGGACCTCTGTATTCAGAGCCCTGGATTCTCCAAGGTCAAAGGCAACGTGGGGGGCTGGCCCCGTTGCCTACCGGTTAAATGTGCGCGCTCCGCTGCTGGCGGCCCGGGTTCGGATCCCGGGCGCACACCGAGGTACCGCTTGTCAGGCCATGCTGTGGCGGCGTCCCACAAAAAGTGGAGGAAGACAGGTACAGATGCTAGGCCAGGGCCAGTCTTCCTCACCACAAAACGAGGAGGACTGGCATGGATGTTAGCTCAGGGCTGATTATCCTCACAAAAAAAAAAAAAAAAAAAGACAACGTGGATTCCATGCACGGCGAAAATGCTTATGCGTGCTCACAAAAAATGGTGCGTGTTAAGGTGTTATGTAGTATAAAGGTGCTCTATAAATAGCAGCTTTTCTTAGGGTCCAAAAGGCCTACAGAAGCTAACATGTCTCTTCTGGCCCAAGGGAGACTATAAAGACATATAACAGCCAAGGTAGGCAAAGAGCAGTCAGAACAGATGTGAGCTGGAATGCCACACAGGAACACGCTGGCTGAACAGCAGCCCTGCTAACACCAAACTCCCCTCACTTCTGACATTCCCACACTTTGTACTCATTTGGGCTGAAGACCCCCAAAAGTACTACTGATTTTAGGTGCACACAGAGAGTGCACAGGGCAGGAATGTTTTGATGTAGAAAAAGAATGAAAATGGAAAGGTCTCAAAGACGGAGGGTATCACGGGGCAGGTGCAGTTACACTGAGCCGGGGGCACTTGGGAAGACAGTGACACAGCTGGTCAGGAACATTCATCTTGAGCTGCTGCACGACACATGACATCAGGGTAAATAGTTAATACGGATAATAATGGTCCCTACCCAACAGGGTTGTTTTGGGTATTTAAATAAGATAATGTATGCAAAGTGCCTGGCACATAGCAAGTACTCAATAATTGTTAAAATCGTTATTCATTTTTTATTACGTGTATAGCTTTATCTAGGTGAAAGGAGAGTAGAGATGTTTTGGGAAACAAAGAGACGACTCTGGTACCTGTGTAGGAGGGGTGCGGGGAAGGGAGGGGGAAGCCAGCAGGGTGGGAAGCTTCAGAGGGAGGAGGCCAGAGAGTCCTGGTTCCAGGACTAGGACGCTGAGATGGGGTTTTAGCTCCTGGAAATTCTGGCTGTGCTGCACTGCTAAGGCACTTATCTCTCCACACTGCAACTTCTTTCTAAAAGTGGAGATCAGTGACCTTCTGCCAGCATCAGAGGATGCTGTCAAGACCCAAGGAGACTTGTGCTCAGTTAGCAACACGGAGCCCTGCCCAGTGTCACACCAGCTCGGCATTGGTGCCGACCCCTCCAGTGTTCCTGGACGTCCTGCAGGGGTAATCAACTAGCAGACTCCCTGGAGGCCAGACAGCAGACTGTCCTCCACATGTGTAAGAGCACAAGGAAACGAGTGGCCAGGCAGGACCTAGCCCTCATGATTCTGAAGGCAGCCATCCTGCCCTAAGGGCAAAGGGTGTGCTCTCGCTGTGTGCTGGTCTCAGCACACACCCCCAGACCCCATAGCACAGCCTGAGGCCAAAGAGACTGCCCAAGAAGCCAACCAGAGCTCCCAGCTAAAGTGATCAAAAGACACTCAGGTCACTGCCAACTCAAGTATCCACCTCACTTTTCCAATAAAATAAGACTAAATCTTGAACACCGCTCTTTAGGGAACAAAGGTGAAAATGGCCATGTCTGACCTTCCTGACAACTGTTTCGACCAACCCCTGAGCTTCCTTGCTCCACCTCTCCTTCCATCTTCCCTGTATCAGCCTCGCTGACCCCCATCCCGGGCTGGACTGTTTAACGAGGTTTTGCCATCCCTTCTGCTCTGAGGCTGCTCAGTATTGTCAGAGAATGTAAGGACTTGCCTGTTCACATTGTCCCTTCTCACCCCTGGGGCCCAGCAGGCCCTCCACCTCTGACTGGGACTCTTTCTCTGAAACTCCAACCCACCCATCAATTCTTACACACTGAATCCCATCTGCACACTTCCCTCCATACACCCCAAGATAGAGGCCTCTAGATCTTCTCTGCCTCTAGATCTCTATTCACGTACTTCCCTCCACTGCGATTTGCCCCCATTTCCACATGTCCAAATTCTAACTGTCTCTCATGGTCCAACTCAGGTGCCACATCCATCACAAAGACCTCATTTATTTCCCCAACAAGTGAGACTCCCCATAATGTTGTCACAACATTAGGAGTCCATGGTGTGCTAGGCCACCCAGCTCCTTCCCTTTCTGGAGCTTTCCCCCATGGTTATTGGGTATGGCGGTTCTGTGCATGACCCTGCCCTCCTCCCCACAGACAACAGGTCCAAGGAAGGCCATCTGACCAAGACTAGAGCACGATTTCCCTTCCCTGGGATTCCCCTGGAGAGATGGTCCTATCTCTCTCTAATGGCTGAAGCTGTAATTACAGCATCAACTTTGGGCCATCTCTCAGCCATATTTCCCTCCAGATGGCCTGGAGAACTGGAGGTGGCCCATCTTCACAAGCCGACAGGGGAAGGAGAGGCTCAGAGAAGCAGAGACCCAGGACAGAGAACCCTGGCCGTGTTCCAGTGCCTGGGTCTGACTTCCCCCTGCCCAGCCTCACTCCCATCCCTGGGTTGCGTCAGACCCTCTAGTGTTCTTGTAGTGTTGGGTTCCTATCTAATGGGAACCCAAAGTCTGATCACCAGGGCAAAGCATTCAACACACTTTTTGGATTACTCCTGGTTCTGCTGGAATGCAACCCATTCCTCTTGGTGCCACCGTCATGATCACTGAGGCCAAAACAGAAACTTTTCCTCTACTGGAGGTTGGGCTGGAAGATTAAAAATTAATCAAACTTTTTTAGAAAGGATGTCACATCAATGGAATAAATGACAAAAAAAGCTCATTTAAACATGCATTTACTATAAGACCAAGCAATTCCACTCTTGGGTATTTATCCCAGAGAAATGAAAATTTATTTTCATACAAACATCTGTATATGAAGGTTCATAGAAACTTTATTTGAAAAAACTCTGAACTGAAACAACCCAAATGCCCTTGAAGAGGTGAAGTGTTAAACAAACTGTGAGAAACCCACACCATGGAGCACCATGCAGAAATCAAAGAGGGACCGGCGATTGGTGCACACAGCAACTTGGATGGATCGCAAGGGACTTAAACTGAGTGTAAAAAGCCAGTCACAAAGGCGAGGTAGTGTGTGGTTCAATTTATAGAACATTCTTTAAATAACAAAATTATAGAGATGGAGAACAGATTAGTGGTTGTTGGGGGTTAGGGATGGGGTGGGAGTTGGGTGTGGTTATAAAGGGATAGCATGGGGAGCTTTGTGGTGATGGGACGGTTCTGTATCTCTATCGTGGTACAGGAATCTATGCATGTGATAAAATTGTATAGAACTACCTACACACACACACACACGCACTCCTGCATGTTAAACTGGTGAGATCAGAGTAAGCTCTATAGATTGTACCAAAGTCAATTTCCTGGTTGTGATAATGTACTAGCATTTTGCAAGAATGTTACTGTTAGGGGAAACTGAGTGAGGACTACCTAAGACCTCTTGTGAATCTTTGCAACTTCTTGTGAATTTATAACTATTTCAAAGTAACAAGGCTGTGTTGTTGTTGTGATTTTTTTTTGTGTGTGAGGAAGACCGGCCCTGAGCTAACATCTATTGCCAATCCTCCTCCTTTTTCTCCCCAAAGCCCCAGTAGATAGGCGTATGTCATAGTTGCACGTCCTTCTATATGCTGTATGTGGGACGCCGCCTCAGCATGGCCGTTGGAGTGGTGCGTCGGTTTGCACCCAGGATCAGAACCCGGGCCGCCACTAGCAGAGCGTGCGCACTTAACCGCTAAGCCACGGCGCCGGCTGCTGCGATTGTTTTTTAAAGCCAGTTAGCATACGAAGCTTTAGCTGGGATTCTCTCACTATCTTTTGTATAAAGATATATACACTCCTAATCCTCTCCTCCCTATGGTCTAAAAATACACAAGGAGAAATGTAAATGCACGACCCAGTGGTGATTACAGACCCACAGAGCAAATGCTGTCACATGGCAGTGATCTGGTTGGGGACCAAAACAAGTATTATTTCTGATTAGGAAGGCTCTTTACAGGCAGGGGGAAAGGCAGGTGATGTTCCAGTAAGGAAGCCTGGCCCAGCATGTAACTGTGTGATAACAAGGCATCTCCTGGCTACTTCCCTTGGAGCCTTAAGAACACAGGAAAAATGTTATCTTCCCAAAACACAGGACTTCTCCTATCTCTGCAATTATGAACCAAGAAGAAAAGCAAACAATCCCTGCGTGCCTTCTCCAGAATCCCTTTTAGAAGTCCAGAGGGGATAACCTTCCACTCAAAGAAGTTTTCTAACTTGAGCCATCTTGCTCTCAACCTTTGAACACACCGACTGAGAGAAGAGCTTGATCCGGTGTGCTTGCTCCACAGGGATATACTAGTGACAAGGCATACAGCTGTCCAGGTCACTAAGAGACTCGAGTAATGATTACTGGAGATAGGCAGTTTTGAGATCTAAACCCAAATGACTATAGTGTTGAAGCCAAAATACGTACAACAATGCCAGATACAAAAACTCCCAGGATGATGCCAGCGGAAGTAGAAAAAAAACTTTGCACACGTGCAACTTAAATGAACATATTCAGCAATCACTATAACTTAGCAGTGTGCAAGGCCCTGGGAACACAGCACAGAGGAGCTATGGTTCTTGCCCTCAAAGGTCTTACAGTTTAGAGATGGGCCAGTACACAGAAGCAACACTGCATGCTAAGCGCTGAGCCAAACCACACACTGGCGCCCGGGGAGCAGAGGCTAGGGCCCCCCAAGCCAGCCACAGCTGGGAAATCTGGGAAGGCTTCCCAGTGGGGATGACACAGAAGCAGAATGTTGGGGAATGAGCTGGAGCTAGTAAATCAAACAATACCACAAGCACACTCTACAGTAATGTCCTGTATTATACAGCCAGGACTACACCTCACAATTTAAACCCTGCATAACAGCCACCATTATTCTCAATTCACTGAAGATCAGAAAAGTTAAGTGCCTCGGCCAAGACCACACAAGATTTGATTCCACTTTTTCCTCCTCATGCTATTGCTTAACAACAAAGAAGGTAATGAGGGAAGCTTAAGCACTTAAAAACTACTGATAAGACCTATAAAAAATATATCAAAGGGGCCGGCCTGGTGGCGTAGGGGTTACGTGCGCGGGCTCCGTTTCGGCGGCCCGGGGTTCACAGGTTCGCATCCCGTACTGACACACCTCTTGTCAAGCAGTGCTGTGGCAGCGTCCCATATAAAGTAGAGGAAGATGGGCACGATGTTAGCCCAGGGCTAATCTTCCTCTGCAAAAAAATGAGGAGGATTGGCATTGGATGTCAGCTCAGGGCTGATCTTCCTCACCAAAAAAAAATAATATATATATATATAAGATTATAATAGTAGAAATAAAAAAACTTCTAATGTTATTTTAAGGAAAACTTGATGGCTGAAGTCACCCCGACTTTGGAAGGCACGCTAAACTTCCACAGCATTTGGACTTGACGTATCTAAAAAGTGAGCTCAATTCTTTCCCAAACCTACCACTCCTATTATATTCCCTTTCTTAATGAATGGCACCAAAATTCGTCCTGTCGCCCGAGCCAGCACCCTGGGAGTCCTCTTTGGCTTCTTCCTCCTCTTCATCCTCCTTCATAACCAGTTAATCAGTCCTCATGTGATTCAGCCTCAATGTTTCCAAATCTAAAATATTTTAGCATATAAAAATAGGAAATTTCATATCAGTGGTCAAAGGATGGATTATTAAACAAATTGAAATAACCAAACTTTGAGACAAGGATCTCTATGTTAAAACTCTCACACCTTAATATAAAAATATTTAATCCATTTGGAATTTATTTTGAAAAGAAATATTGGCCTATAAGAAAATATACGTGACTATTTGTACCATCTAGGGACAATGAATGACGTTCTTAGGATATCATCAAAAGGAAAAAGCTAATTATTTTGACTATATAAAAATGTAAAATTTATGCTTGTCAAAAAATACTGTAAACAAATTAAAGTGAAAAGCACAGGTTGAGAGTAATACCTGTAAAATGAATGTAAAAGGAGTTTATTCAATATATACAAAGTTCTTATAACTCAATAAGATAAAGACAAATACTCCAACAGAAAAAGGAATAAGGGGTCATCAATAGGCAAATCTCTAAATAAGAAACTAGTTAAATATATGAAAAAGTGTTCATCATCACTAATATTCAAGAAATGCAGATTTGAAAATGATATGCCATTTTTGACTCATCAGAATAGCAAAGACAACAAAGATGAGTAAGATTCAGTGCTGATGAACATACAGAGAAAAAGACACCGTCGTACACTCTTCGTGGGACAGTACCACATAGCTTGAGAACAATTTATCAATTCATATTAAAAGCTTTTGAAAATGAATATGGAACTTTTGGGATAAAATAATGAATTTAACTCTTGAATCTGACATCGTCCCCTACTCAAAAGCCACTGAAAAGCACAGTAAAGGGATTTTAAAAAATGAAATAAACCCATAACCTTCCAAGGTCAGAGAAAACACAAGAAGAGACACCAACCACAACACTAAGTAAGTTGGAGGGCAGATTCACAGGGTAACCACGTTGACAGATGTGTCAGACCCCTCTGCTGTCAAAACCAGTTAAGTCCAACCCCAGCGCTCAGAGTGTGTGTGTGTATAATATACAATACAAAATTTTCCATTTTAACCATTTTTAAGCGTACAGGTCAGTGGCATTAAGTACAATCACATTGTCACACAACCATCTCCAGAACTTTTTCATCTTCCCAAACTTAAACTCTGTACCAATTAAACAACATCTCTCCAGCCCCTGGTCCCCACAGCCCCTGGCTGTCTAATCACCTTTTAAGAGGTAATCATGAGCCAACAACAAGCTCACTGGATGTCCTAGGAAAGCCTCCAAGATGGGAGATAGAAACTAAATAACAAAGAGAAAAAAGTAACTTGTGGAAACAGACTATACAGGGAGAAGAACTAAAAAACAAAACAAAACATTATTAATATCCTCCAAGGGATAAGAAAACATATTGCTTCCATTAAATAAGAACAATACGCTATAAAAAGGAACTTTCAAAGAATAAAAATGAGCACTTGGAAGTAAAATCGTGATAGCAGAAATAAAAAATTGAACAGAAGGGAAAGAAGATAAAATTGAAGAAAGCGAACAAAGCAGAGCAAAGAGATAAGGAAAGAAAAGATAAGACAGCAGAGAAAAGATAAGAAATAGGGGTTCAATCTAGAAGGTTTAATAATGGAAAAATGGGTGATGCTGAAAGAGAGAATTGAGGAAAAATGGGGAGGAATTATCAAGTAACTATTCCAAAAGATTTTCCAAAAACTGATAGACATTAGATTCCAGATTAAAGCCACTAAATGTCCAGCCCAGTGGATGAAGACTGACCCATACCAAGGCTCATCATCGCAAATTTCAAAACTCTGGGGACAAAATGCAGATTCCACAAGGTTCCAGAAAGGAAAAAACATGAAAAGGATCAGGAATTAGAACGCCTTTCATTCTTTTAAGAAACACCGCAAGGCAGAAGATAATGGAGCAAAACTACCAAAATTCTGAAAGAAGCCAATATCCAACTCAACCTGGCCATCATTCACACAGAAAATTAGGATAAAGCTTTCTACAGACATGGACAACCTCAAAAGATTTTATTTTCCTTGCAAAGACTTAAGAAGCTTCTAGTTGTTGTGTTTCACCAAAATAAGCACGTAAACCAAGAAACAGAAAGGCTTGGAATTCGGCATAAGAGAGGGGGCAAAGGAGATCCCCAGGAGGAGGATGAAGGGAGATCCAAGGTGACAATGATACCAGTGTGGCCAGCTGTCCATAGTAGAGCAGTGTGACTTGAGGCAGACACATCGAGGGCTGTCATTACCATCTCTCCCGCAAATTTAGCTCATTTTAAGCTGAGGATAGATTGTCTGAATGAGACACAAACTTTTACCGTGAATTGATAAATTGTTCTTCAGATATGTGGTACTGTTCAATGAAAACTATATGAAAGTGTCTTTTTCTCTGTATCCTCACCAACACTGAATCCTTTTAATCTTTGTCACCTTTGTTGTTCTAGTGAGTGAAATGGTGTTTGAATGAGTATCGATTGTCCCAATTCTTCCTTATAATTGATGTTCTGACTGTAGGGTGACTAAGTTGTGCTGTCTCTCCATGCCTGCTGCTTGGATCAGCTGAGGACATTCATTTCATCCCTCAGATGTGGTCTGCTTTGACCTTCTCCTGAGGGTAGAAAGTACGCCTTGATGAGGTCAGAGGCAAAAAATACAGAAAAACCATTCCATCCGTCCAGATTTTTGCCTTATAGCCAGTACCCAGTCCACATAATAGCCCTGCCAGACGTCCCCACCGGGGTGAGCCCTGCGTTTCCCTGAGCTCACTCATGACGTTGCTCTCTTCTCTAGAAGAGGCTTTTGTAAACTCTTAGCAAAGCACATGGGTCAATATTCTTGTTCTTGATGTGGTAGGATAACAAGCATTTATTTAAAAGTACATTTTAAGAAATAAAGGAACCAGGAAAACTAAGCAAAAATAAATAAATAAAAGGCATTCAGATTGGAAAGTAAGAAGTAACATTATCACTATTTGAAGACATAGAAAGCTCTAAAGAATCCACACACACAAAAACTATTAGAGCTAATAAACAAGTCTAGAAAAGTAGAAGGATACAAGATCAATATACAAAGGTCAGTTGCATTTCTATACACTACCAATGAGCAGTCCAAAAATGAAATTAATAAAACAATTCCATTGACAATAGGATCAAATATAATAAAATATTTAGGAATAAATTTTACCAAAGAAAGCAAGATTTATCTACTGAAAACTATAAAACATTGTTGAAAGAGATGAAAGAAGACCTAAATAAACAAAAAGACACCCCATGTTCATGGATTGGAATTGTTAATGTTGTTAAGATGATAATACTCCTCAAACTGACCTACAGATTCAATGCAATCTCTAGCAAAATTCCAAGTGCCTTTTTTACAGAAATGGACAAGCTTGTCCTAAAATTCATATGTCAATACACAGGACCCAGAATAAACAAAATCTTGAAAAAGAAAAACAAGGTTGGAAGACTCACACTTCCTAATTTTAAAACTTGCTACACAAAGGAACAGTTGTCAAGACAGTATGGTACTGGCATAAGGACAGACACACAGATCAATGAAATGGGATTGAGAGTCCAGACATAAATCTTCACATTTACAGTTAGTTGGTTTTTGACAAGAGTGCCATGACCATTCAATGGGGAAAGAATAGACTCTCCAACAAATGGTACTGGGACAACTGAATATCCTCATGGAAAAAAATTAGTTTGGACCCCTACCTCAAACCATATACAAACATTAACTCACAATGGATAAAGACCTACATGTAAGAGAGAAAACTATAAAACTCTGAGAAGAAAACACAGGTGTAAATCTTCGTGACCCTGGATAAGGCAACAGTTTCTTAGATATGACACCAAAAGCTCAAGCATCCAAAGAAAAAATAGGTAAACTGGACTTCATCAAAATTAAAAACTTCTGTGCATTAAAGGACACTATCAAGAAAGTGAAAAGACAACCCACAGAATGGGAAAAAACATTTGCAAATATATTTCCAAAAAATATTTATAGAATATATTTGATAAGGATGAGTACCTAGAATATATGAAGAACAATTACAACTCAACAACAAAAAGAAAACCTGTTTTAAAAATGGGCAAAGGATTTGAATAAACATTTCTCCAACAAAGATAGACTAATGACAAATAAGCACATTAAAAGATGCTTAAAATAATTAGTCATTAAGGAAATGCAAAGCAAACCACAAGATACCACCTCACCCCCACTAGAGTGACCATAATAATACAGGCATACCTCGTTTTATTACATGTTGCTTTATTGCACTTTGCAGATACTGCATTTTTTACAAATTGAAGGTTTGTGGCAACTCTGCATTAAGCAAGTCTATCAGTCCCATTTTTCCAACAGCATTTGCTCACTTCACGTCTTTGTGTCATATTTTGGTAATTCTTGCATTATTTCAAAATTTTTTATTATTATTATATTTGTTATGGTGATCTGCGATCAGTGATCTTTGATGTTACTATTGTAATTGTTTGGGGGCACCATGAACCAAGCCCATATAAGATGGTGAACTTAATTGATAAAGGTTGGGCATGTTCCGACTGCTCCACCAACCAGCCGTTCTCCCATCTCTGTCCCTCTCCTCGGGCCTCTCTATTTCCTGAGACACAACAATATTGGAATTAAGCCAGTTAATAACCCTGCAATGGCCTCTAAGTGTTCAAGTGAAAGGAAGAGTCACACGTCTCTCATTTTAAATCAAAAGCCAGAAATGGCTAAACTTCGTGAGGAAGGCATGTCAACAGCCGAGATAGGCTGAAAGCTGGGCTTCTTGCGCCAGTTAGCCAAGTTGAGAATGAAAAGGAAAAGTTCTTGAAGGAAATTAAAAGTGCTACTCCAGTGAACACACAAATGATAAGAAAGCAAAACAGCCTCATTGCTGATATGGAGAAAGTTAGAGTGGCCTGGATAGAAGAGCAAACCAGCCACAACATTCCCTTAAACCAGAGCCTAGTCAAGAGCATGTGCTAACTGTCTTCAATTCTGTGAAGGCTGAGAGAGGTGAGGAAGCTGCAGAACAAAAGTTTGAAGCCAGCAGAGGTTGGTTCATGAGGTTTAAGGAAAGAAGCCGTCTCCATAACATAAAAGTACAAAATGAAGCAGCAAGCGCAGACATAGAAGCTACAGGAAGTTATTCAGAAGATCAAGCTAAGATAATTAATGAAGGTGGCACACTAAACAACAGTTTCAATGCAGGCAAAACAGCCTTCTATTGGAAGAAGATGCCATCTAGGACTTTCATAGCTAGAGAGGAGAAGTCATTGCCCGTCTTCAAAGTTTCAAAGCTGACTCTCTTATTAGGGGCTAACACAGCTGGTGGCTTTAAGTTGAAGCCAATGCTCATTTACTATTCTGAAAATCTTAGGGCCCTTAAGAATTATGCTAAATCTACTTTGCCTGTGCTCTATAAATGGAACAACAAAGCCTGAAGGACAGCACATCTGTTTACAACATGGTTTCCTAAATATTTTAAGCCTACTGTTGAGACGTACTGCTCAGACAAAAAGATTCCTTTCAAAATATGACTGCTCATTGACAATGCACCTGGTCACCCAAGAGCTCTGATGAAGATGTACAACAAGATAAATGTTGTTTTCATGCCTGTTAACACAACATCCGTTCTGCAGCCCCTGGATCAAGGAGTAATTTTGACTTTCAAGTCTTATTATTTAAGAAATACATTTCACAAGGCTACAGCTGCCACAGATAGTGAGTCTTCCGATGGATCTGGGAAAAGTCAGTTGAAAACCTTCTGGGGGGGCCAGCCTGGTGGCACGAGCAGTTAAGTGCACCTGCTCCGCTGCAGCGGCCCGGGGTTCGCCGGTTTGGATCCTGGGCGTGCACCAAGGCACTGCTTGTCAAGCCATGCTGTGGCGGCATCCCATATAAAGTAGAGGAAGATAGGCATGGATGTTAGCCCAGGGCCAGTCTTCCTCAGCAAAAAGAGGAGGAATGGCAGATGTTAGCTTAGGGCCGATCTTCCTCACAAAAAAAAAAAAGAAAGAAAACCTCCCGGAAAGGATTCTCCATTCTAGATGTCATTAAGAACATTTGTGATTCATAGGAAGAGGTCAAAATATCAACATTAACAGGAGTTTGGAAGAAGTTGATTCCAACCCTCATGGATGACTTTAAGGAGTTCAAGGCTTCAGTGGAGGAAGTAACCACAGATATGGTGGAAATAGCAAGAGAACCAGAATTAGAAGTAGAGTCTGATGATGTGACTAAATTGCTGCAGTCTCATGATAAAACTTTAATGGATGAGAAGTTGCTTCTTATGGATGAGCAAAGAAAGTGTTTTTTTTTGAGGTGGTATCTACTCCTGGTGAAGATGCTGTGAAGATTGTTGAAATGACAACAAAGGATTTAGAATATTACATAAACTTAGTTGATAAAGCAACACTAAGGTTTGAGAGGACTGACTCCAATTTCGAAAAAAGTTCTACTGTGGCTAAAATGCCATCCAACAGCATCACATGCTACAGAGAAATCATTCGTGAAAGGAAGAGTCAATCGAACTGGAAAACTTCATTGTTTCTTATTTTAAGAAATTGCCACAGCCACCCCAGCATTCAGCAACCACCACCCTGATCAGTCAGCAGCCATCAACACCAAGGCAAGACTCTCCACCAGCAAAAAGCTTATGACTCACTGAAGCTCAGATGATGGTTAGCATTTTTTAGCAATAAAGTATTTTTTAATTAAGGTATGTGCATTTTTGTTTTAGACGTAATGCTATTGCACACTTAACAGACTACAGTATACTGTAGTATAAGTGTAAGTATAAGTGTAAACATAACTTTTATACACACTGGGAAACCAAAAAATTTGTGTGACTTGCTTTATTGCGGTGGTCTGGAACTGAACCCGCAATATCTCCAGGGTATGCCTGTAAAAAAGAAAGAAAAAAAAACAAAGACAATAACAAGTGTTGGCAATGATGTGCAGAAATCAGAACCCTCATCCATTGCTGGTATGAATGTAAAATGGTGCCGCTGCTGTGAAATACAGCCTGGTTATGGAAAACAGTCTGAAGATGTCTCGAAAAGTTAACCATAGAATTATCATATGACCCAGCAGTTTCATTCCTAGGTATATACCCAAGAAAACTGAAAACATGTCCACACAAAAACTTATACATGTAGGTTCAAAGCAGTATTATTCCTAATAGCCAAAAAGTGGAAACAACCCAAATACCCACCAACTGATGAATGGATAAACTGTGCTATATCCATACAACAGAATATTATTTAGCCATAAAAAGGAATGAAGTACTAATATATGCTACAATATGGATGAACCTAGAAAACATTAAGTGAAACAAGCCAGACCCAAAAGTCCACAAATTGTAAATTTCACTTGTATCAAATGTCCAGAATAGGCAAATTCATAGAGACAGAAAGTACCTTAAGTGGTTGCCCAAGGAACTGGGAGAGACTGATAACAGGTTCAGGATTTCTTTGGGGGATGATGGAAATATTCTGGAAGTCGATAGTGGTGATAGTTGCAAACCATTGTGAATATACTGAAAGCCACTGAATTGTATACATGTTATAATGATGTAGTTTATGTTATGTGGATAATGTGTCAATTAAAAATAAGGAAAAATAAATAAAGGATGACCATGCACGGACCAATGATGGGGTGTGTCCAAAATTATGATCAATATAATTCCATGTACCTGAATTCCCCCACTCTCAACCCCTCAAAGAAAGATCAAGGCAAAAAATGCTGAGCGGCTAAACAGAAAGACTAGTAGCTCAGGATCACACTCAAGAGTAATCAACCGGACGCTGGTGGGAAAGGGAGGAGGAAGAGTGTGAAAAGACGTCTGGTCTTTGATGACGAGATAACTGAGTAGAAGGTGAAGCTCTTCACTGACACAGGAGGACATCAAGGATGAGAAACAGGTTTCTGAGGCCGAAAGGAGAATAGTAAGTTAGTCATCGGAACAACTGAGCTTATGGTTTCAGAGGGACCCTGGGTAGCCATCTAGGAGACAGAGAACACAGGTTTGGAGCTCAGGGGAGAGGCTGAGTTGTCTGGGCTGGAAGGATGGACGTGGGGATGATCAAGCGTGCACAGTGGAGGAGACTGCCCAGTGTGTCCTGATGGTGAGCGTCATGAGTGATCCCAATGGAAGCAGGGAGCCACGGAGGAGGAAGGTGAGAGGAGAATCAGAAGAGAGTGGTGCCGGGGCCTCAGGAGGAGAAAAATGCCAGGAAGGAAGCCGCCAACAATGTCAGATGTGGCCAGATCAGAGCAGGAAAGTGCCCAGCAGATTTGGTGAGCAGTGATGACTGGCACGTTTTGCCTTAGTGATTTCAGTTTAATGTACAAGAGCACAAAGAAGTGCATCTTACTTGGGCTTAACTTAGACCAATATCAATATTCAAGCTGAATGAAACAAATTACTTAAGGAAAAAAAACTAACAAGAGAAAGACCCTGACTTGCACACAGATCCAAAGTCACCTATTCACAAATTCCCTCAGCTAGTCTTTTTTTTTTTCCCCTGAAAAAGCCTCTTTGTTCTTTCATGTATGTGGTAACACCTGGAAGTGGGGGGCTATAGTTCCCACCAGAGCCAGTCTTGACCAGCCCGAGAATGGACCATTCTACCCTCATTAAAATGATGTTTGCGGAGCTTGCTTAATAAAAATGAAAATGTTATGCTCCACTGTTCAGGGGGACAAAAAAGCAGAACATTACCTTGTTTTTACTCTAGGATCTTAACTATGTAAAACGTGCATTAAAAAAGAAGATAAGAACATGGGTGAATGAGCAGTTGCTTCTGGTTAGTCTCTTCAGTATTTGTTTGTTCCAATTATATGTGATTTTTGATACATTCAAATTTTCCTACAAAGAGCATGCATTACTTTTAAGATCAGAAAAAAATGGTAAGGCTGGAAAAAAGTATTTTAATCAAAGTCAAACAGAAGGTAAGCAGGGATAACAATATTAATGTTAGACGCACTAAATTCAAGGCAAGAAAAAAAAGATATGCTTTTAAGATAAAAGGAGCATTGCGTAATGGTAACCATCACCGCTAAAAATGAAGCCATGCAGATACAAATCTATAGTTACCAAAGAAACTGACAACAAGATACAGAAATCAAACATTATTAGGAACAAGGGAAGAAACAGTCGTTGTAGGAGGAGATTTTAAAACACCGTTATCAAAAAGACTTAAGAAAATAAACTCATAGTCTATCTAAATACACAAAATCAATGTCTGGCAGCAATTCAGTTCCATGATTACAGTGTGTGGGGGTCTTTTCAAGTGTACATAGAACATTTACAGAACTCGATGATACTAGTCACAAAGAAAATCTCAATAAAGAGAAAATGTTAAATTCCTCTTCCAGTTAAAAAGAGGGCACTTCTGGCCTGGAGAAAATACAGAGGCTAGAGCCAGGAAAGAAAAGAGGGAGCCTGTTTATATAGTCACTCCTGGTCCCCTTGGTATTTCGGGAATCGGGGAGGATGAACAGGAATTCACTTTATGGTCAGACTGAACCAAACGCCCCTTCCTCCTTTTCTGCCATGCACCAAACGTCTTCATTTAGACCTGAAATGTGAGCCACTGCAATGGTACTTAACCCCGTGGCTCTCAAAGTGTGGTCCCTGTATCAGCAGCATCACCTGGGAGCTTGTGAGAAATGCAGATTCTCAGCCCCACCCCAGACCTCCAGAAACAGAACTTGAGGTGGGGCTCCAGGAAGTTCTGATGCAAAAGCGTCTGATGTAAAGGTGTATAAATACTCCAGCTCCCTCCCCCTTGAGCAGACTGATTCTGAGGGGCAGGTTTTACAGAAGCTCCCAGTGTCCCCAGGTGAGATCAAGTTCCTCCCACTGCCCACAGCAGCAATCTGCATAACACCCCCTTTTGGGGGTGACTTCCCTTCCCAGTCCTACTCCGCACTCCCTTAGTGATGCTCTTGTCACCTCCCAAATAAACTCATGCACTCAAATCTTTGTTTCAAGGTCTATTTCTGGGAGAACCCAAGCTAAGACATCTACCGGACACCCCTGCTCTCACGGAGCTAGTGTTCTGGTTGAGAGTGGCTTGGCCTCCCATCCCTTCCCCTCTGGCTGGACTCTGACGAGATTTGCTCGAGGAAGGGAGCTCCACCAGCAGTGAGTCCTCATCCCAATTCAGTGTAGCACCTACGGTCCGCTCTCCTCTCTGGGTTTGCCGGCTCCTCTCTGCACCACCTCCAACCACTGCGCCGCTGGCCCCCGCTTGCCCTTTCCCAGTCTATCGAGCTTCACTGCTCACTCCCTCGCCGGGTGAGACTCACTGAGGGTCGAGGGTCAGCTGCCAGCCAGCCCTGTGAAACCACATCCTGCCCAGCACTGGGAGTCCAGATTGCAAGACACGGCGATGTCACGTGCTACAGTAGGGTACAGGGTGCTGAGGCAGCACAGAGCAACAGCCTTAGGATGTCGGCAAAGGATTCTCCGAGGAAGTGACACGTAGGGGACACCTGGGGAACGAGTGGGACTTAGCCAGCAAATGGAGGGGGGCGTAGGGGCAGGGATCCTCTACAGAGGGCATGGAAGTCCTGCCGAAGCAAGAGGACTGCAGTGGGCGCACAGTGAGGCTGCAGAGAGGGGCACCGTGAGCCATGCCAGGGAGAGACTTTGCCAGATGACTTAGATGCTTCAGGGAAACGAAAGAACCTCCTTTTCACAAGAAGACTATCCGTGTCAGTTTTAGAAGAATCTATAGATAATGAAATGGCCAGAGGTAAAGGGAGAAAAATAGGGATGTGAAAAATCCAGCCGATGACCCATCAGTCCTCAAAATCTGGAGGCCCTGGAGATGGCAGCACCCTGACGGGCATATTGCTGGGCCCAGGCACACTCTAGCCCTTCACTGGGCCGGTTCAGAAGGGGCAGGGGGACTTCAGCTTCTGGGCCCATGAAACGTGACAGGATCATCCCGGTGCTCTTGAAGATAATCAGGTTTCAAACAGGCCCTGTGGTGTTGCCCCACCTCCTCCTCGCACACACAGGGTCATCCTTCTCCACTCCGCCCGCTGAGAGCAAGGGGTATAGCCTGCCCCTAATCCTTCAGTTGCTCAGAAGATAAGCCTCCTTGGCCTTAAGCACGCACTAGCTGGCTTTCTTTTCTGTCATCTGCCTGCGCGGGTTCCTCCCTGAAGTGAGCACTGAATTTTATAGGCAGTGAGCCAACACAAAAGCACAATTAGCGAAACCAATTCCCACCCCCACCTTGACACCAGGCCTTGTGTCCAGGGACCCCAAAGGATTTTTGTTATGGTCATCCAATATTTGCTTGTTTTATATTTTTCGAGCCATCATTCCTATCAGAGCTGAACTCCCAAAGACCTGCAAACACTGCTCGTTTCCACCTACAGTCATTTTGGGCGCAGTGGCCCAGAGGAGAATTCTGATGTAAGATGAACAGTTCCCATCACAGGGCAGAATGTCGCTTTTTCTTTTGCTTCTCGGAAAAGGACAATGGAGATGGGGGTTGGGGTGGGGAGTGCTGAGGAATTCAGCCCTTCGATGTCATCTACTAATATGAAGAGGGGAAATTAGTCTAGATATATAATCAGTAATTTATTCGTAAGAGCTCTAGAGGATTCGAGGACTAATGAACCAGGGTTTGCCTAGATTTCTTTCTCTGAAATATCTCCCTTCCCCAGATATGCCCCAGGGACCAGGAGACAAAGACACTCGTGCTCGCGTTGGAATGAAAGTGGCATTCCCACCGCACCCCCCACTGACATCACCTGCTTGCATCTTCCACTCCAAAAAACACGTGCGGGTCGGCTGCCCCCATACCTTCGTCACTGTTGTCATCCACCAGGATGATCTCCTTCAGCAGGTGTGTCGGTGTGTGGTTGACAGCGCTGTGGACTGACCGCAGGATCACGGACAGGGCCTCATTCACAAAGATAAATATGATGGATATCTGGGGCAGCTCCTTGGAATATTTTAGCTCCTTACACCTGGGGAAGAGAACAGGGTAGAGTGGAGTCAGAAGAAGGAGGATGGCCTAGGCACTGTGACCGGAGACAATAAGGATTTTGGCTGAATCCTCATACACGTTCTCTCAAGGTGTGAATCACTGCTTCCCTCTTGGCCTCTTTTGGCTAAGAACTGAGAACAAAACCTAAGGAGGAGATGGTTAAGGGATCCAGCCCACTTCTCCAAATTTACCACCCCAGAAGAACCGGAAGCGTCAGTCTTGGGCACATCTACTGTATCACAGGCTGCCGTGCCCACATGAACCCCCAGTCCTATCGCAGTGCACACCTGCCGACTTCCCACCCCAGGCACTTGCATTTCATTGCCTGTAGCCTGCTTTGCTGCCACCTAAGCCATCAGCCCGCCCCCATCAGCTCTCATCCAGAGACAGCCAGGAGGCAATGCATCAATACCCCGGCTCCCTCACCCCTTGAGCAGGCGGGTTTTACACCAGCTCCCAGAGTCCCCCAGTGGGTTCAAGCTCCTGCCGCCACCCACAGCAGCAGTCTGCATAACAACCCCTTTGGGGATGCCTTCCCTTCCTAGTCCTACCTCCCCACTCCTCTAGTGATACTCTTTTCATCTCCCAAATGAATCAATGCACTCAAATCTTTTTTTCTGGGGGAACGCAAACTAAAACATCTACTGGAGACTCCTGCTCTCACAAAGCTTACATTCTAGAAGACATAAAACACACATGCAAATAATCATAAGCAAGAAAGAGGATCCTCTGCCTGAATTGGAGTGTGCTACCTGACATACCCCAAGTCTTCTTACAAGCGTCCCTAGAATCTCCCTGGGGCAGGAGATGGCACCACCTCCCTGAGAGGTCCTCCCTCCTAATATCCAGGAATTCCCCCAGCCCTGAAGACAGGGTGAAGGGAACAATCCTTTTCATCCAGGCTGGACTGATCCCTGGGGCCCCCGGTGACGTAAGAGATGGCTGAACACCCAGGGAATGTGCTCTGCATGGCTCTCTGTCCAGGGAGCACTAGGGAATTTGGTTTTATGCTGAGTCTGAGACACATCAGAAATACCAAGCAGAGACAAAGTGGAATGGAACAGCGAGCTAGCGCTTTTCAATACTTTCTCCTTCTTGTGTGAGATTGCACAATATAGGGCACACTGTGTTAGAGACAGACAAAGGAAACAAGATGAAGGGATGGAGTGAGCAGGAAGCAGCACTGAAGAGGGAGAAAGACATATGGCTGTTTTTTATGCTGAACAGCTTGGGTTGTGTCGGGCCATATTAATCATGTAGGCAATTTTCAGAAGAAAATAAAGTTTTGTTACAATATACACTTGTGTCTCCTGGAGGAGACTGTCCAGGGATCTATTGATCATGCAGCCTCATTTTTACCACGTTGCTGTAAGTCTACTTCTGGGGGCTGCCAGGTGGATTAGGATGGTTATTGATGGGCTCCAGGACAGTCGGTGGGAATCATCTCATTTACTGCGTGGTGATCCAAGGGAGGAGGGCACCCCAGAAGGTCCCTCAGAGCCCCCTCGATGGGGGCCGGCAGCCACCCTGAGCCTGGCAGGCTGGCGGCTGCTCCTTCTCAGCCCATTACTCACCAACCTGTACACGTGAGCACTCACACCGCACACCCACCTACTCTGAGCTCTTATTCCTGAGGCTGGTTTCTTTGGACCTTTGTTTGTAAGAGCTTCTGGCCCTTGAAATTAAGAAGCAAACAGGCCAGATTGCACTGTACCAGCCCCGTCCTCTCCACCGACAGGAAATGGGGTCGTGCCGCAATCAAGACTGAACTGTGAGTCGGGGGGCCCTGATCCTGCCCCTTAATGGGTCACAGTGGCCATTCAGAAAATCATGGGGGGCTTTCAGAAGTGAGAAGTGCTCTGCCACACAGTGGACATGTTGTCCTGGGCACACTGCTCATGTTTCTTCATCTCTAAAACTGTCAAAATAATCCACACTGTACCTAGCTCTGGAAGCCTGGTTAAGATCCTCGTAAGGATCAAGTGAGACCAGCTTTTGAGAGCCCCATGAAAATGCAGTGTACCAACCACTGGAAAGATCCAGTCTGCCTGGCTGGCCCCTGCGTTCTCCCTTCTGGGTCCTCTGTTCCCTTTTATATATTCCCCATAATCATGGGGAATTATATTAAAGGGCCAGGTTTCCAGAGGTTTTACTCAACCCAGACCCTTCCTGTAGGATCCCCCCAGGACTATCCTCCACTACAGGGCTCAGGTCTCTAAATCTGCCCAGCTTACAACAATTTCCCTCTCCTGTGCCCAATGTCCTCAGAGTTTCACAATAGGCAGACAAAATGAATACAGTCATATTATGAAAATCAGCATTATTTTTGTTGGTCTTTAAGTTCTAGGGAGGTAGACTCTGCCTTAAAAAAAGCCTCTACGTCTGGCTTATTGCCGAATATGTAGAAGATGCACAGAATACAATGGAGAGATGGAGATATGGAGAACTGAAGTCTTAAGCATCTTCTGTGAGGAGTAGGCACTAATTGATACATATGCCATTTCCAATCAGACACCCAATGCCCAAACGGGCAGAAGATGAGCACGAGAAGGGAGATTAAGGGTGGATGGTGCCAAGAAATAGAGAGGCTCATAGGTCATCAAAATACTAGAGACTGCACAGAGAACAGGAACAGCTATGGCTCCTGCCCCTAGGAGGTGATGCTGAATCAATTCTCACTGTGGCCTGATAACCCTCAGATGGTGTATCCAAACTACATGTATCTGGGTATCCCACATCTGAAGACTGGGGCTGACATGAGAGAGGCCCCCCCACCCCCCATTCCTGAGTTCCTACAGAGCTGAGGATTGGAGGGTGCTCAGTGCCCAGTGCCACGGAGGTGTGCATGGCGCTCTCTGGGTGGCCCTGGCAATGGCCCATGCCAGGCAGACCAGGCAGGCAATATGGGGAAGAGAGCAGCCCACTCAGCTTGGCATTTAGCCTCTTCTCTACATAACGGAACCTACAGAATCAGGCATGTTTTCTGCCTCCCCAGTGGCCTCCCAGGCTGCAAAATCCTGGTAAGTAAGGAGTAGCCTGGAAGGTTGTGAGGATAAAATAATAGATTCTGAATTTGAAAGACACCTTGGGAGTGAGGCGAGGATGGCACACCACAGAAACTGCAAAAGGGAGGGATTTGTGTGCTCCCTCTAGCAACAGACTCAGATCTGGGTCCCAGAAATCACAAATTTCCTTTCCATAACTAGTCAGTAAGCAATAAACAAGCCTTCATTTGAAAGAAGATGGTTGGTGGGAAAGCTACTTAAGGTCTGGATCAATTTCAATCAATGCTCCAGGCCAGAAGGGGCTACAAAGAAATTCAAGATCAGGTTCCTCGCCTCAAAGGGCTAATGGGGAACAGATCCTCTGCACAGCTGTTCTCATAGAGAAAAGAAAGCAGAGACAAATAACCAGCCGAGATCTCTTAGACCCTTATATCTGTCCATCTGTCTGTCCATCTGTCCGGGATGCTTCCTTGAACTCGGTAACTCCCCGAGGGTAACCACTGTTCCCCCTCCCTCATCCCTCTCACCCCAGAGCCACTGGCATTGACGTCACTTAACACCAAATGTGCGCACGCTCCTGCTTCACTGATGCTGAGTGAGAAGAGAGCTGGGGAGACAGCCGCCTCTGGGAACCCACTAGAGAGAATCACAGTTGACAGGAAAGAAGGTCAAGGGCCAAGGCCTCCAGCAGGGAAGAAATCAAAGCCCAAAGAGGTGGCCACACCCTCTCAGAAGCAGACCTCTGCCCATGACCACCTTTGAAGGAGACAACTGACATGACCTCAATGTGGTACAGGTAAGAGGTACCAAGACACATTGGTAAACCAGTCTGCCAACCTGAAAACAAAAAGAGGACCCCAAGGGGCTGGCCAGGTGGTGTAGTGGTTAGGTTTGCGTGCTCTGCTTTGGCGGCCTGGGGTTCATGGGTTCGGATCCCTGGCACAGACCTATGCACTGCTTATCAAGCCATGCTGTGGCAGGCATCCCACATGAAATAGAGGAAGATGGGCACAGATGGTAGCTCAGGGCCAATATTCCTCAGCAAAAAGAGGAGGATGGGCAACAGATGTTAGCTCAGGGCTAATCTTCCTCACCAAAAAAAAAAAAAAATGAGGACCCCAAAACATCCCCATCATTGTAAAAGAATTTAGATGCAATGTGGTCCAGGAGACCCATGAGGTTATAGGTAACAATGATGATAATAATAACCAACATGTAGTGCAGGCTACGTGCCAGATACTGCTGGAAGCTTCCATGTACTGTACTGTCTTATTTAATCCTTACAGCAATCTTATGAGGCAGGCAGTGTTATCATCCCCATTTCACAGATGAGAAAACTGGGGCACAGGGAGGTGAAGTCTCTTGTTCTAAGTCACACAGCGAGTCTGAAAAGCACCAAGGGTGCCTGGATGTGAATTCCATTATCTGATGTTTAGACTCTTCCAAATGCCCCTGCCTGACCAAGGCAGGTGTGTTAGCTACAGCAGACAAATCTCCCCACTTTTTCTAGCCCAGCCCCTTCCTGGCTGGGGGACCCTGGCTAAGTTGTTCAGTCTGTCTGAGCCTCAGCTGCCTTATCTCTGCCCTAAAAGCCCCAACCAGGAGATGGTCCTCTAGGCCAGCTGCGCCCATGGCCTGCAGGGCAAATAGAGTGCAGACCAGGAGACTCCCTTCACGTGCGAAGGCGGGCAGCACAAGCCAGCCCCACTACGCCCAGGGTTAATAAGGCTGGTGGGAACATGGGCAAAGCTCCTAGTGTTCTCACTGTGAATCTGGGCAGGGTGCGACCTTGGGTGGTGGCCCCCAGGGAGTTATCAGAAGCCCCTTAACTGAAGGACCCCAAGCAGAGAGAGGCAACCACGCCTACCCTCAGCCATGCTGGGGCACTGCAAAGGTCCTGCTGTTAACGAGCCACTTCGGTCCTTGGGCACCCAGACCTAACTCTCCCTGTCCCCACCATCCCTCGGGGCCCCAGGACCTGCAGGGGCTGGGTGTGGGGGTGCACCTGTGTGTGTGCTCCGGACAGCTGGGTGGGGCCAGTTCAGGGCAGGCGCCCACAGGGCCTGTGATCAGGCTCCATCCTTGTCCCTGGTCCCACTCCTGGTCATTAGTCCCTCAGGTCTAGTCTAAGGTGAGGGCTCTGCTTTCAGGGCCTACCTGGTTTCTCTGTGTCACTTGGCTCACAAGGCCAGTCACTACATGGCCAGCCAATCAGCAGGGCTTTCCTAGCTGCTCACCTCAGCTCTGGCTCCTGGGTGCAATGGCGCCCCTCAGTCTCTGCCCAACATTCCCTCATCCTAGTAAAGAGACCAACTACCAAGCACTACCCGAGCTCAAGTCCTCCGAGAGCCCGGATTTGACAGCTAAAACACATTCAACACTATGACACGGTGGTTGGTAATGCAACGCAGAAAATGCTAAGTGCCAAATGACTATACCTACAATAGACATGACAGTCGAGCTGAGGAGGACCAGGAGGGCAGGAAAATGAGCTGTGAGCTGGATTTGAAAGATGGATCAATGGATCAAACTTGCACGGTCAAGAGCAGAGGGAGGGGCGGGCAATTAGAGCTCTTCCGAGCACACAGAGGCACCAGGGCCCCCCCTCCTTTCTCTCTTCCAGGGTCTTCCAGAAGAAATCTGTCTAAGCTTGTTTAGAGATGGAGCAGTAAAGAGCCAGGTCTTGAAAGCACAGACTCACAGACTCACGTCTGCAAATTCCTACCAGGCTGATTCCATTTCATTTTCAAAGTGCTCCAAAAACATGCATCAGGTCATAAAGATCCATTAATCAAGATTCTTTACAGCTGACGACAGAGTCCACGCTCTCTCGGTGCCAAGCCTCTCCACCAAGCTCTCCGGTCTCTGGGGAGCAACATGGAGAGAAATGAGAGGGAGGATAGTGTGGGGAGTGAAAGACAATAGGTAGCTTGAGTCAGAAAACACCACCTCGACATCCCAAGAGCAGCTGCACTCCGAGAAAACTCTTAGAACTGTGACACGCTTGGGACAGACACATCTTCACATGCACTCCCTCCACGCTGGGGACCCTGATGCAGGAGGGGAGGACTCCTTCTGTGACTGCCTTGCTGTCATCATCACATCCACAGGACATCACATCCACTCCAAAATGGAGGGTCCAGGTCCTTGAGTATCTACCTTTTAAATTCTGAATGTGACTTACAGATGACAGCAAACCTGGAATGTACCTGTGCCACCTCCCCCTGCACTTCCAGAACTGGCACACCTGCTCCCCCAGCCTGGATAGCCACACTCTTCCTTGGCCTGGCCACACCCTCATGGTCAGCATCAGACACACTCCACCCCAAAGCCCCCATTCTCAAACTGAGAGGTAAAAGGGCTCCATCCCTAAAATAGCATTAATGTGGCCCAGCCACTTAGCAATGGGATTCATTTTGTAATTAGTGGTATCAGGTTGCCAGGTAGAAGTAATCAGGAAGTAAAGACAAATGTGTGAAATAGTCATCTCTTGGCTGCTGCCTGAATTACATCTGACCATGAGCACTGTAGGCACATGCTTAACCACAGACGTGGCTGGTGCATACCAACCCAAGCTACACCAAGCCATGCGTTACAGCCAACCAAGAATAGAAATGGGGATCCTCCTCAAAGCCCTAGTGCAAAAACACCAACCCTCCTGAGCCTAGAAATGGCCATGAACATTGACAACATGCATGACAACTGACACAAACCATCAGAATACCCCACACACCTTCTATGGCACACAACCACCATCAACTTCACTTTTTCTCCGACAAGGAGACAGACTCTCCCTCCTCTCTCTGGCTCACTGTGGACACAGGGCTAGATTACGAAGTCAGATCACAAAGCAAATCTAACTGCCTGTGATGGTTAATTTTATGTGTCAGCTTGGCTAGGCCAAGGTTCAGATATTTGGTCAAACATTACTCTAGATGTTTCTGTGAAGGTATTTTTAGATGAGATTAACATTTAGTTCAGTAGGCTTGGAATAAAGCAGATTATCTTCTAGAATGTGGGTGGGCCTCATCCAATCAGTTGAAGGTTTTAAGAGAAAAAAGACTGAGGCCCCCTCAAGGAAGAGGAAATTCTGCCAGCAGACCGCCTTTGGACTCTAGCTGCAACATCAGCTCCTCCCTGGATCTCCAGCTTGCTGGCGAGCATGGTAGATGTTGGACATGCCAGCCTCCACAATCAAGTAAGTCAAATTCCTTAAAATAAATCTCCCTCTTTTGCTCTCCCTCTATCAAGCTATTGATAAATAGACAGTTTGTTAGATAGATAGGCAGATAGGTAGATAGATATCCTCTTGGTTCTGTTTCTCTGGAGAACTCTCACTGATTCTCTGCCCTGTAGTTTGGAAGAAAAGATTATAGCAGATTGAGGTGACATGTCTCATCAGAATCCTGTCCTTCCAATCTCTCATTCCAGCCTCAGACACCACCTCAGCACGGCCCGGGAGCCTCTGACCCACAATTAGAGATGAGCAGAAGGACCACTAGTTTGGTTACTGCAGCAGCATTATCTCAAAACTCCCATGGCCTTTCCTGGACCTCGTCACTGCCCAGAGCTGCTGCACCTCAGCCATCTTCACCTTTAACAGCCTCAACCTCCTTAACGTCCTTTCCCTGCAGTTCTCTCCCCCTTTGCTCCCCAAACACCTGCTCTTAGCCTCAACAAGACCTGCAGGTCCTGGGCCACTCTGTTTTCTCTCCGTACGTCAGCCCTTCCTTGGCTCTGTGTTCTTCCACGCGCTGCCTTCACCCCACCCTCGCTCCCCTGGCCTTCTCTCCCACCAGCCCTGAAGAAGCCCAGCTCGGGATCAATTATCCTTCTAACTTTCCTCCCCTTCATGCACCCTGCTGACACTGCAGGAGAAAGTCCCACAACTGCAGTGGTGACAAGACATATCCAAGGTGTCTGGTCCCCTCAGAGCCCTCGGAGCAGCCCTGAGCCTTCTTTTTGAGACAGGTCAGAGCCCCCAGTTCCTCCTCTTCCGTTGCTCTCTACTTTTACCACTTTCCTCAGGCCAATCTCCCTCTCACAGGGAATTGTGCCTCCTACTCCACAGAGGAAATCAAGGCCACTGGCAGGAAATTTCCAAGTGTGGTCGCAGGCCTGCAGCATCAGCATCAGTAAGACCTGGCAGCATGTTAGAAATGCACATTCTCAGGTCCACTCAGACCCACTGGATCAGAACCCCTTATCAAGCTCTGCAGGTGTTCCCTGTGCATGTGGAAATATGAGAAGCATTTCCCAGACCCACTGCCACCTGCAAACTCTCCGACCTCTGAACTCAGCCTTCTGTCTACCCCTCCTCCTTAAAGGAAGCAGAGTCAGGAGGTCAGAGCTAACCCCTTCATCTGTGCTGTGGACTCCCCAGCCTCCTCCCACCTCAGGGTCTTGCTTCGCCCACCACTCTCTCTCCTCTATCTTCACTCTCCCTGCACTGACTTTTTCCACTCAAGGAAGAGACTCAAGTCTCTCCTATTTAAGTAAAAAAAACTCCCTTTCCCACAGCCTGAATCATCATCTTCTCTTCTCTTGTCTGCCCTCCCTGTCCCTCCTTTATCTCTCCTTCATTCCTCACCCCATTATCATTTGGCTTCTAGTTACCATATTCTGCTAAAACCGCTCTTAAAGTTTCCAGTGATATGTGCATGGCCAGAATCAGTGGAAACTTCCAGACCTCACCTTAGTTGACTATCATTTCTGCGGTATTTAACGTGGTTGTCCCTCTCCTTATAGAAACAGTATTTACTCTGGGACGCTGGCACCCTCACTATCCTCCCCTGTGATCCACCCTGGCCACTTGCTCCATGTCACAGGTTGCCCTTTTCTGCTAGTCCTCCAAATTCCAAAATTCCTCAAGGCCCCTTCTTCTGCTCTCTGCTATTCCCACTTCATAAACTCTTCCTGGGAGACCTGATCCAAGTCCACGGCTCCAGCCATTATGCAGGCAACTCCTGAACCCTCATCTCCAGCCTGGACCTTTATTCAGCCTTCATTTTCGCACTGAACATCTCATAAGCACCCCAAATTCAATGCTTCAAACAGACACCTGTTCTCTCTGTGCCTTCCTGTCTTCATCCAAGGTCACCACCCTTTCTCTTCTAGAGTCAAGTGAAAATCATGACCCATTCAACATGTCCAATCAGTCACCAAATCCTGGAGATTCTGCCATCTTTAGGACCTCTTTATGACACTCGTCCCTTTCCCTCCTATTTCTACTGCCTTAGCTCCACTCTTCATCACTCCCCTCCCAAACGACACCAAAAACCACCCAACTGGTCCCTTGCCTCCAGCCTGCCCCTCTGCAGCTCAACCGCGTTCTGTCCACCCCACTGCTGCCAGAATGATCTTTCTAAAATGCAAATGTGATCAGGTCAGTCCTCTTACACCAGCTCTTTGCCTCTCTATAGCTTTCAGAGTTAGGTTCAGACTCCCTGTGCTTGGTACCCAAGTGGAGCCCCAGCTCATCCCTCTAGTCTCTTCTCCTCTCCAGCTTTCCTACGGTCACTATAACCTATTCCTATTTCCCAGAACCACGAATGCTGTCTCTCAATCCACATACACTTTCCTCTCTGTCTGTAGTGCCCTTCCTTCTGTCTAACACACCCTCTTCCCTCCAGCCCCAGCTCCAGCACTTCCCCAGACCCCCAGGCCGATGCCAGGCCCCTCTCCTTGGTTGCTTTCTCTCCTCTGCACTGCCATCATGGGCCTCTGTTCTCTCCCACTGCAGGGCAGCTAGTGGGTCTTCTTCCTTTCTGTTTCCCCAGAGCCCAGCACAGTACTTGGCAGATAAATGGTTACTGAATAAACAAATAAAAACCCTCCCTCCTTCCCTCTTTATTCCCTCTGCTCTTCTTATGATCAAAGACATCACTTATCTCTTCCCGCAATTATAACATTGGTGATGGTACTTCAACACTTAAAAGATACCATCCTGAACACAACTGCCTGCTATCTCCCTTGATTTACTAATCAGGCCTCAGATTCCGAAAGCTGTTTGGGTCAAGCGCATTAACCATTAACCAATACTCCCTTTTTTTCTTCCCTCCTCATCAAGCATTCCTATAATCCTGAGAAAGAGTGGCATCATTTTTAGCAACAGCAAACCTTGCAAAACAAGATGTGGGGCTGAATAACTGAGATGTTGCAGGCCCCTCTTTTGGAGCTCTCATTATTAGGAAAATGCACACTTTGCTGAGCGGGTTACTTTCCTCACGTCGAGCTCTGCAGTTCATGCAGGAAGGAGCCACACAGCTCATTAGCTCAGCTCTCACACAGCAGTCTCCGGGATGAACTGCCTACTCCAGCGTTGGAGTCCGTGTGTCCTGCCTATCAGCTGTATTGGGCAATTTGCACGAATCAACAACATTCAGCCTGCTCCAAGCACGGCATGGGTTCTTATTCTGGGGGTCCATGGAGCCCCAGGAAAACCCCTCCAATTGAATGCAAGATGTGGTGGGTGTAGAAGTATTTGTTTTTTTCTGGGGCGAGAATTCATACCTTTCATCAGCTTCCCACAGGAGCAGGCGGGAGGGGATGAACCTAGGCTACACAGCCAGAGAGCACCCTTGTCAGTTTGCAGCCCCACACCCTGGTCACAGACCAGCACCTGCCCCACGCCCTGTCCTCAAGGGCCTTTTGTTGACCTTAGGGTCAACAAATCTCTATGCCCCCCTTACCAGCCTGGTTCCCATAAACATTTATTTTGGAATATTCCCTAAGCCATTTTTGATTTCTGGACTGATTACCTACCAGTTCCGTGCCTTCCTCGGAAATCTCTTTCTCTGAGTCGGGAAGAGTTAACTTTTCCAAGGACAAGGCAACTGTCTTTAGCCAGCAAATCCATGAGACTCAGCTCCCCTCGGCCTGGTGGCAGCTGTGCCAGTTTCAAGGAGTAGCAGGAGGTCCTGACATGGGCAAAACCCTCCCTGCCTCTCTTCCTTCAGAAGAGTTTTTAAGTGAAAGGGGTTAGCTCACTTTCTTTAACCCTCAGTTCTGACCACAGTCCCTGCTCTGTGCAGCACTGCTCTCTCTAAACGGAAGGGAGGAAAAACACATATGGGGCTGGGGTGCGCATCCTTCAGATTCTCAGCTCAGTAGATGAATCTGTCTGGATATGACGTAGCTTATCTTGCTGAAGAGAAAAGAAAAGAAAAACCCCAGAGTTTTATTAAGCAATGGCTTAGGAATAGAATTTCTAAAAACAATTAAGGGTAAATTAATGCAGACAGTTTCAGGCCAGAGCTAAGAAAACCTCAGTGCACTTAAGGCACAAGAAATGGTGCTGGAGTTATTCACACACAGTATTTATCTTATAACTTTTCTCTGGTGAGTGAGATGAGAGGGGACAGCTCCAACTGCTGCAGAAGGGACGAAAATACACTAGGAAATGATGCAAATTGGAAATAATAAGTAGTAGTATTCCAAGGCCCAGTAAACCTAAAATTTGGTGAATAGGATTCTTCATAGAAATTGAAGGCTGTAAAATGCTCTCCTCCCTCCACCTCGTCCCTCACAGAGTCCAATTTGGTTCAAAAGGTTGTTATCTCGGCAGTGTATACAGAAGCCAAAATATAATGATGTACACCTGAAATTGACACAATGTTATAAACCGATGTGACCTCAATACAGTGGTAAAACAGCCAAAAATAGAAAGGTTGTTATCCTGTAACTTCAGCACAGCAAAGAGAAACAGATGCTCAAACTAGCTATTTTTCCTTGTAATGTTTTGGCCAAACGAGCCAGTCAAGCCATCTTTTTACTGACACTGACCCTGAAAACACTTCCGTTTATTCCCCCGTCTGGGCTACCACTCTGTTCTCAGCACTATTGTTGTTGATTTTATTATTGTTGCCTCCACCCATAGAGTCTTCCTCGAGGTCAGGCCCTCCCCAATCTAGGTCAAATCCCACGCACCAGCCCCTCAGGCCCAGTTTGGTCCTAACCTGGCCCTGCCTATCTTACTTGATCCGAAAATGCCTTCTTCCTCCCTGAACTACAATCCTGTTTATACTGTGTGGCAAAATGTATTAACATTCCAATCCTTCATCCCTCCATGGATGCAGGGCCGTTGTCACGTGACTTGGACATCTTTCTCACTAGAGAGGTGAGGTGTATGTCCCCACCCCTTGAATCTGGGCTCAGCCACATGTCTTGCTTTGAGCCGTAGAAGGTGAGGGGCTTGTGCCAGCTCCTAGCATGAGCCTTAAGAGGGGCTCTTGTGCCCTTGGCCATCTCCTGAGAAGCACTGGGCTAGCTCTCTGGTCCCAGAAGAGGATGGAAGATGGGTGGTGGTAAGGTAACCTCTGCAGGACACACATGCATGTGTGAGCCTAGCCCCTGCAGCCACTCACTATGCCAAGAACTTTACAGTGTATACATTATCTAATTACTTTTCACAATGAGCCAGTAATGTACGTATCCCTATTTTGCTGATGAGAAAACTGAGGTTCAGAGCCACTTGCCTTTGGGTGGTAGGCAGAGGTGGACTTTAAACTCAGATCTACCCGACTCCAAAGCCCCTTGTCTTAGCCTCCGAAAAAAGAAATGATTTATCAAGGAAGGTCTGAGGGAGGGATTCTTGATGGCTTCTGTTTATTCCTTTATATTTCACTGTGGTCTCCAGAGTCCTACACCAAACATGTATTACTTTCATAACTTGAAAAATACTGTAAAAGTTACTTTTTAAAATATTTGTATGGAAATAACATGAGTTCAACATTGACCTCAAAGAATAAACAAGGAAAAATAAATAACTTGGGGCTGGCCCGGTGGCATAGCGGTTAAGTTCGCGTGCTCTGCTTCAGCGGCTCGGGGTTCACAGGTTCGGATCCTGGGCACAGACCTATGCACCGCTTGTCAAGCCATGCTGTGGCAGCATCCCATATAAAGTAGAGGAAGATGGGCACGAATGTTAGCCCAAGGCCAATCTTCCTCAGCAAAAGAAAGAGGAGGATGGGTAAGGGATGTTAGCTCTGGGCTAATCTTCCTCACAAAAATAAAATAAAATAAATAACAAAACTGTCGAGGAAAAAAGGGTATTAAGGAAACCCAGAGACATACATGATGTTAAAATCCAATTTAAAGCTAATATAATTGAATCAAGAACAAGCTGACTGACAAGCTAAAAAGAACCGAGAAACCAGATGCAGGCCTCATCTTAGAGAATTTATGCCAAGAATATACCACAAACCAAAGGGTAAGGAGTCATTCAACATACAGTGCTAGGACTACTGTGTCTCTACTGGGCAAAACAGTGACAGTCTCCCCTCCAAACACACTTCAAAATAAATTTTAGATAGATAAAATGGTTAAATTTATAACTCCAAATATAAGAAAAGTAAAATAAAAATATAAGTGAATATTCATACAAACTCTGGATATTAAACCATCTTTAATAGTTTGATAATAATTGCAAACCTCTCATCATCAAAAAAATAAAATTAAAAGACAACAGCAAACTGCAAAAAAAATTTACAGCAATTACAAAAGAGTGAAAGATAATGAAAAACCAAAGAACACAATTAGATAAACAAACAACATGAATACACAATTCAGAGAACAAAAGAAACAAATAACAGACAAATGAAAATAGGTAGATCCTCACTAGTAATGAAAGAAATTCAAATTAAAACAATAATGAAATGTCATTTTGCCTCTAGGTGGTGAAATTATAAAGAATTTTTCTTGCTTCTTTATCCATTTTCTGTTCTTATTTTTTAGAGTGAGCAAATACAACACAGAAAAACACACCAGTTTAGATCAATACCTAGATGACAGAACCATATTGCAAAATTAAAGAGAAATGCAATGCTTGACTACAAGCTCTTAGATTTTCACATGGGCATGACATCAATTGGCATGAATGAGAGGGACCCATGTCACCCCACAACGTGCCCTCTATGCCACAATCAGAAATAGAATTCTGAGTCAAAACTGAAATCACAACTATTTTACCTTTTCAAATGCAGATGTGGGGGAAGGATGACATGGCCTGACCTCATGTTACTCATCCAAGAAAACAAACATCCCTATCACTAAAATGGCCCTCCAACCAACTTTTTTCTCTACCCAGAAGCTATTTCATGATGGCCTTGTTTAAAAAACATAAAACCAATCACTCCAGCTGTAGACTTTCTTCTGTTAGTCAACATGTAGCTTTGAAAGGGCATGAGAAACTTAAACACAAAATGACTGTAATTTTATTTAAAAACCGAGTTAGCTCTAGCTATGTGCCAATTTCTTAAGGTTATGGGAACTGTCGTCTACAATGATATAAATGCTGCACGGAATGTGAGCCCGAGCTTAGGTGTTTTATAAAGAAACTGAACCATCCAACTAAGCTTGCCAGGCATCCAGTCTCACTCATTATTAATATCCATTAATAAAACAACCTAGGGGCTGGCCCAGTGGCTTAGCGGTTAAGTGCGTGTGCTCCACTACTGGCGGCCCCGGTTTGGATCCCGGGCGCGCACCAACGCACTGCTTCCCGGCCATGCTGAGGCCACGTCCCACATACAGCAACTAGAAGGATGTGCAACTATGACATACAACTATCTACTGGGGCTTTGGGGGAAAAAAATAAAATAAAAAATAAAAATAAAACAACCTAATGACTTTTGTGACAGATTCCTAACTCTAGGATGTAATTCCACTCTGGAGTAAAATGGCATGAAAGGAAAATTTTCAATCCTCTCTAAATCCCATTTCCACTGTTTTCTCAATGTCCTGTAGAATTTTCCCTGCCACTTGTACCATCCTTCAGACATATGTTAATAACACATAGTTTTCATTCTTTCCAACCTTCCTCCAGGTAATGCTGCCAGATCTTACGCTAGCTTGAAGACTTCCATGTTGACTCAACTCCTCACATCTTGGGCTGGTAAGGAAGGCACAGAAATGGTAGTGGATACATGAGGCAGAGTGGCAGCAATAAATCTTTCCATGCAGCCTTTGGCCCCAAAACTCCCTTCTCATCACTAGCCTATAGGTTCCATGATGTCAGGACCAAATCTCTTTGGCTGATGTACCTCCAGCACATAAGTTGGGCTCAGCCCAGACGCTCAATAAATATTTATTAAATATGATTAATAAATAAAATAGAGAAAAGAAATTCTAGTCACTCATGGGATAAAAAAGTTGTGTGAAGCACACAGTTCTGGAATTCCAAGGATTAAATGAAGAGCCTATAATTGTAAGAAGACTGCATCCCCTCCCAGGGTACCTTCGATGCCTGTTTGAAGACGCCTCATCAGATCACTGGAGAGGCAGCTCACCTTGCTGGGGATGGTGACTTGATTTAATTCCAAATATTTTTTGTCCTACTAGCGAGAGCCAGGAGAGAGAAACTCCTAGAAAACTTAGTACAAATATGCCTCAATGCTTTTGACAGATGGAAGGCAATGCAGATCTTGTATCCATCCAAAACACCTGTTCCTTTATTTTTAATGCACTGAAGGACAAGCACATCTATACCACCTGGAAACATTAGCTTAAGTGTGACATTTGCACACTGAATGGCAATTATGGACCAGCAAAGTGTTGAAGATATAGAAGTTTTTTAAAAACCTCACTGTTATCCTGGAAAAACTCACAGCTCCATAAGGGGAAAAGACAGGTAAATCACAATTATGATTATGAAATGATAAATGTCACAAGGGAGCTCTGTTCGGGATGCTCTGGGAGCTTATTTCTGCCTGCGAGGAGATAGAGGGGGGCCTGCTCAGGGAAGGTTTCACAGAGGAGATAAAATTTGATCTGGGCCGTGAAGCACGACTCAGTAATTTTCAGGTGAGGACTTGTGAAGAGAAAGAGAAGAAAGGGAAAAACTCTTGAAGCAAAATGAAAGGAATAGCATGTGCAAAACCAGAGGAGAGAAAATGCATAGTGCACCCCCAAGAAACAGAAACAGATGTTTCAGGGCATGACTGGGGTAAGGAAAAGAAAACCACAGTGGACCAGGTACTCTGAAGGCAGTTTATAAAATTCAGACTCGGTCCTCCAGAGTGGGAAGCCGTGATGTCAAGGATTATTGAGCAGGGAAGTGACATGCAACACACGGCATGTGTCTAAATCAAAGAACGACATCTCTTCAAGTTGGGCCAGGACACGACCTCAGAGGCAGAGTTCCAGGCTCTCAAAAAGGACGTGGATAAATGTCCCCTGTCCAAGGACCTCATTCATGTCAGACTGCCCGGATCACAACCCTAGCTCCTCGCCGTGTCTGTTCACCTGATCCTCACAGGGCCCCAGAGATTCTGCCCCACTTGGCCCCGGGCAACTTGGACTCTGTGGAGACATCCTGCAATAGTACTCACGATTGGCTCAGATACTCCAATTCCTCTCCTAGGTCCCAAAGCTTGGGCCTACCCATTAGTTCTCAGAGTGGATCTTTGACAGATCCTCTCTACCCCATCCTAAATAAAAAGCATAACAAAAAGTACTTCCTGATCACATAAACTTATAGCTTGCTGCATTATTAGCAGAAAATGATGTTTTTTAGTTCAGGTCATCAGAACTATGGACAGGGCATTTTATCTTGTAGGCAAAGTCCCAAATGGAATGGGGCTGACCCCTGAAATTAAATTTAGGAGGAGCTGGTGGATCCATCAATGGCTGGTGAGATCAGCCAAAGAAGCAGGCAACTTGCCAGATCTGACTTCCCAATTTCCCACTGGCCTCAGGCCTTAGGGGGCCTCACCCTAACCTGCCCCACCCCTTAAAGGCAAACTCACAAAACTTGGGGGTGCCCATCTAGAAATCACCAACAAACAAGTCAAACAGAAGGGCAGCTCTGCCTATACCAAAGGCCAGTGGACCACGCATTAATGGCGGCCAAGCAAGAAACATCCCCCCACCCCCTGGCCAGGGGATTGGGATTCAGCGTATCCACCAATACTCTTTTTGGCCCCATACCCTTCATCAACTTATCCTTATGCTAATTCCCAGCTAGAACTGAATCTATATTTTGGAAAGATACTCTGAAGGCAACGAGGAAGACATTTTGAAAAGGAGGGGCAAGGGAAGCAGAAAGATCAATGAGAAGAGAACTAGAGTGGTTTTATAAGAGATATGAAGGGATCCAGGGTCACAGGAATGTTTTCTATTGATAAAAGATATGACTTAGGACAATTAAATAGTCATGAACGTATGCACCTAACAACATAGTTTGAAAACATGCAGAAGAAAATGTATTGAAAATCCAAGAAGTAAAAGACAAATTCACAGGGGCCAGCCTGGTGGCGTAGTGGTGAAGTTCGCGTGTTCCACTTCAGCAGCCTGGGGTTTGCAGGTTCGGATCCTGGGTGCAGACTGAAGCACGGCTTGTCAAGCCATGCCGTGGCGGTGTCCCATATAAAGTAGAGGAAGATGGGCATGGATGTTAGCCCAGGGCCAATCTTCCTCAGCAAAAAGAGGAAGATTGGCATTAGATGTTACCTCAGGGCTAATCTTCCTCACACACAAAAAAAGACAAATTCACAATCACTGTGAGAGATATTAGCACATCTCTCTCAGAAGTTAAAAGAAACAAAATTAACCAATAAATAAATGAAAAGATGATCAATCTCTATAGACATCAAAGAAATGCATCCAAAAGCTATAAGGAAATATGTTTTTTATCCTTCAGGTTGGCAAAACTAATTGAAGACTGATCTTCTACAGTGCTGTCAAGTGTGAGGAAAGACACTCTCATATACGGTTGATTGAAGTACAAACAAGCGAAGTCGTTTGGAGAGCAAGTTAGCAGCATCCTTTGAAATTAAAAATGAACATGCCCAGTATATCCACGCATAAGAAGATGTCAGACAGACACACATGAAATGGCCAATAGTGGTTACCTTTGCTGAGAAGAGCGAGGTTTGGGTCAGGGGCTTGAAGAGGGATTTTCTTGCTCTATATACATCTACACAATTCATAAATAACACATTCAACTATTATTTGTGTACTTTCTTTCAATTAAAAAAAGACTAAAAAATCTATTCGATTTAGCAATTAGAAAATCATAGGAGACACCTGTAAATTTCAATATATGTTTCCTGTGATGAGCAGTAGAGGGAATGAGAGATGCAGTGAATTAGGACTATACCTCCCAGAAGCCTAAGAGTAGAGGGAAGGGGAGGGAAGGAGCAGGGATGTAGATTTAAAGGCAGGACTCTTCAATTGGCATTCAGCCCCAGCAAATGAGTCCCTCTGGTCCCGTGATCCTACATCGTTGAAGAAACTCGTTCCTGTTCTGCCAGCAGGTCCAACTGCAGGCAGAAAGCATGTTAAGGTCTAGCAAGAAAGTAATGACTTTTTCATAGAGAGCATCCTGGCACATCTAACTCTTCTCTTCCTAAAACTCTGTGTCTGTGTGTGTGTTCAAAAATGGCTTTCATAAGTACTTACGAATAGGTTCTAATGAAAAATATGTAGCAAAATGTCTGGAATACTCCCTAAAATGTTCTTCTTTGCACATTGGTCCAAACAAATATTTATAGGAATGCCATTATTTGGCAAAATGATGTTCTAGGGAGAATTCTACCCCTACACAAGCACCTCACAGAATACGGGCTAGGTTTTAGTCCTGGGTATGATATTGGTAGAGGACACTGAGTCCTAGGAGGACTACGGCTGGAGTGAGAGACTTCATCCAAGACACTCAGAGTAGGGGGAAAAAAAACTGTAGGAGAAGGTCCAAAATGCCAGGAATTAAGGAAAGTTGATCACCAAATCTGTTTGATGAGTTAGAAATTAGTATTGAACCAAGAATTTGCCTCCAGTTTTCACAATCTGCACTCAATATTTGGGCCAGCCAGTTTATGAGGGTAGGAAAGACAGCCTGGCTTAAGAGGTCAGGCACGAGGCAGACCCCAGCCCCAGGTAAGGTGCCCCTCAGCTGCCTCGTCTGTCCTGAGGAACGTAGAGCCTTCCTGCAGCAGGATGCTGGTTCCAATGATTTGTCTTCCTTACCTGTCTACCAGGTACAGGAGCTGCTGGTGGCACAGTTGAATTCCAAAACTGTTTCCTACATGTACTGTCTCTGTGTCCAGGTGGATGTGGCAGGGACAGCAGGAAATTGCAGAATATGCAAAACATTGGCAAAAGGATGGGGCTTGCTGGGGGTGGAACATCAGAGGGTTTCTGGAGACATAAATTGCCCAAGTAGCCATCTTAAGTGTCAGCAAGAGAAGTTTGTACATATGTCGAAACAAGTGTTGGAGGGCGTCTCCAGCTGGGATTTCTTCTGCTGATGTCCAGTAATGTTTAGCAGACACTTCATACTTCCAGCACATCGTGGAACTTCAGAGGGGCCTTGCAGATTCCCTCTGGGCAACCTGTGGACCCTTTCGGTCCTGACCAGCACTAGGGGAACAGTGGGCCTGCTGGTGTGCAGAGAAGTATGCAGAGTGCAAATACGTGTGTTGCAGGTGGAAGAAAGTACTGAATTGTTACTCATCAATCTGGGAGAAGTCTGCACTTTGCCTCAATATCAGTCTGTGCACGTGCACGATCGTTCAACACCTTTGGGAACCTCTTTACTGTAGCTCCTTATCTTGGCTGAAAGTTACTGCATGTACAGTTCTTTCTGCTGCCCTCCCCACACTGCCTGTTGGTTTTAATGATGTTGGATGTAGCAAAGTTCTCAGGCCTGGGTAAGATTGGGGCAGGGCAGCCTCTCTGCCGCGGGGTATCTGCTCAGTAGGTCTGGCCACCAGGAGCGCTGGAGATGTGCAAGTCAAGCCATTTGAAGAACAACACCCACCTCACCTGGCTAGTAGAGATTTGGCCAGAATGTCTCGGTGTTTGCTCCAGAAGGTGAGAAGAAGGAAGGTCAATGAGAGGCCAGTCAGTGTACTGGTCTAAGACAAGGCTTCTCAGACTTGACTGTGTATGTGAACCACCAGAGAATCTTGCTAAAACGCAGATTCCAGTTCAGTTAGTTTGGAGTGACGCCCCACATTTGGCTTTTCTAACAGCTCACAGGTGATGAAGAGGCCAGGGGTACCTGGATCACACCTGGAGTCAGAAGGATTTAAAGCAGGCCTGACCTTGAATCCCCGGTCTGCCACTTACTAGCTATGGGCAAGTTACTTAACTGCTCTGGGTGGGGAGTGAGGAATGGGAAGGACCTGGGAGGGGGCCCAAAAGGAGGCTGGTTTTGAAGTCAGAGAACAGAGCCAAGAGGAGAATTCCGAGCCAGGGAGATGAGAGTAGACACAGAAAGGTCTGGATCAAAGGGAACAGGGGAGGTAGGGGTGTTCTGAGAAAATGTCTAAAATGGCAGCCGGCATTGGCTGCAGGTCTCTACAGAGTGACCATGATATAATGTGTGTTTGGAAAAGATTTCAAGGCTGTGAGGGCAACGACTTTGCCTCACCATCACAACTGTATTTCCAGCGCCTGTTGCAATCCAGGGCACCTCATCCATACTCCAAAAATATTGGTTCTTGAATAAATTAACATGTTAGAAATGGAAGGAGACATGAAGAGTAACTTGTTCAAGGCCCTGTATACGCAGCTGGAAAAAAGGGTGCCCAGGCTGGCTGAGTTCTATCCAACATCAGACAAGCAGGGTTCGGTCTTTGAGTTGGGACCTGAGTTGCCCTTTCAACAGCTGCCAATTGGTCCTGCTTCCTTCCCAACCCATTGAGAAGGCTGTTACTGGGGAAGGGTTGGGTGGAGCGTTTCCTGTAAAGTATACATAAACTGATTTGTTTTCTTGAGACACTTTGCCAAGAGAAATGCCACTAAATCAGTATCTTGGCCACAAAAGAAAGCAATAGCAAGTCTTCATCTGAATCACAGAGCCACATGTGATGTACTCCCTTAGGCCTATGCACAAGCTTCAAGGAGGCGAAATGGGATCAATGAATTTCTTTGTTAACCTTGATATTTGCAGGAAGCAAACGAACCAAGCACTCTGCAAATCACTGGCTTTAATCTTCAGAATTACTTATACTGCCATTTAGGAGAGTTTTGTTTTCTGGGGAGATTTGCACACAGCAGGTGGCAAACATTCTAATTGCTGTTAAGTACATTTAGTGTAATATGTTGGGAGAAATACAGTCGTTGAATCAGTTAAGCACGAACATACATGCTCACGGGCAGAATGCAAGTTTGCACACAGACACACTCACTAGAAGTGTTTTAGTCACGGAGACAAAATCTCGTAAGAGAAAAAGAGGCTGCCTCTTCTAGACATTAACAGCACCTGGGCCCAGCCGTAGTTCAATCCCATAAACAAATGCCTAGACAAATTGTGCTCAACCTTTTATGTTCCTCTCTGCCCACTCTCTGAGTTCATTTGCAGTCAAGATGCAAATGCTATGTATAACATATATTGTGCTGCAGTCGCCAGGATTTGCAACCTGAAGCAGGAGACACTCAATATATACAACAGAAGTAAAACTCAATGTCACAGCTATTTTATTCTGCCAAGCATTACAGTCACACACACCCATGTCCCCTACTAGATTAAAAACTCCTTGCAGTCAGGTAGCATGTCTTATTCATTTTCACATTCCTCAAGCTCTTAGCTCTGTGTCTACCACATAGTAAATATGCAATAGGTATTTTTTGAATTGAATTGAAGATTATTTCCCAAGAATTAGAGGGAGAAGGAACAGAAAAGAACATAAGGGGAAGGACCTTCAAGACCATCTTAGGTCACGGAAAACGGTGTTAGTGGGTTTAAGGTGCTAAAACTTACCATGAGAGGGACATTGATAAAGCTTGCTGACTCCCAAAACACAGCTAAAACGCAGGACTCAATTTTTTTTTAAAATAATAATCCAATCCTAGGTTGATTTCCATTTATATCAAAGAAACCATTTAAGGTCTTCCAGTCAAGTGTGAAATAATCATTTAGCCCTTGGCGCATAAGAAGAACTTTTTAAAAATCTGACAAATTGTAGCTAAGTAAACAATTTACCCATAATGAAGAGAAAGGCGTAGTGTGGTTACCTGACTATTCTGATTACGGGAAGCCACTAGTTAAACCACACACAGGGGGAAGTTTCAAAGAACTGAAGTGTTAGATTGCACCATATGAAATTGCCATATCTGGTCAAAAATCAGCAATTTTTTATAGATCAACCAAATACAATGAAAACCCACATAGTACGAAAGTAAATCTACTGAACACAGTTTGATATCTTGGCTGTTTTACGATTCTTGGTAAACTCATTTGTTCAAAAATTAGTTCATCTGATCATCTAGATATTAAGACTACCGATTCAGATAAGATGCAATCTCCACCATCAAGACTCATAAGTAAAAGGAAGAAATGTAATTTCCAGTTCAGATGAGTCACTGAAGCAGGAAGGCAGAAGGAAGAACTAGCTTGTGATGGAAAAGTCATTTTCCAAGTTCCTGGGAATATGGCCATAGAGCATCACTTATTACTCTAAATACAGCAGACAAGGCATAGAAAATTAGCCTGATCTGTATATAAGGACAGACACTGAAAATGCTTTGTTTTTACTAAATCTCAGATATCGGATTGTCATTTGTCTTCTCTCCTAACAGGAGAGTGTAAAATACGTATATGGAGAGATTTTTAAAAACTTTCTGATGGCTATCATTCACATCAAGAAACAAATGATCCTGATAGAAGTTACTGATGACCAGTAAGTTCCTGTTGGATGAATATATAAATGGATGACACAATGGGGCCCATAAATACTACGTGAGTTGACCAAAGTCTCCAAAATTCCTGGTTTGCAGTGCTGTGGTCAACAGTAGTCATTCCTACATCTGATTTTATAGCTTTTAGCAGTGACTCTCAAATTTAAAAAGCATAAGAACCATCTGAGGTGTCACCTGTAATACAAATTCCTGGACTACAGTTCCAGAGATTCTAATTCAGTCACTATGGGGTGGAGCCTAGGAATCTAGTTCAACAAGAGCCCCAAGGGATTTTGATGTAGGTGCTCCACTGATGTAAATAAATATTCCCATCGGTATAAACCTTGAATCTAGTATCTCCCAACTTAAAAACAGCAATGAAAATGTTGGGCTCCATAAATCCAGATCTCTCAGCACCTTTTCCAAAATAATAATAAATAATGGCTAAAAGAACAAATAAGATTATAACATTACTATAAGACAGAGAACCCCCAAAACTTCAAATTATTATTATTATTTTTATGCTGAGGAAGATTTGCCCTGAGCTAACATCTGTTGCCAATCTTCCTCTTTTTTTGCTCGAGGAAGACTAGTCCTAAGCTAACATCTGTGCCAATCTTCGTCTATTTTGTATGTGGGTCGCCACTATAGCATGGCTGACGAGTGGCATAGGTCCACGCCTGGGATCCAAACCTGCAAACCTAGGCCACCAAAGCAGAGGACACTGAATGTAACCACTATGCCACAGGGCCAGCCCCACAAATTATTTTTAAGTAGAAAATAAGGAAGCAGGGGTAGTGATCCTGATATCACAAAAAGTAAAATTCAAGCAAAAAGCATTAAATATAACAAATTAAATAAAACCAAAAATTCATTTTTAATGCTAAAAGCCATAATTCACAGTGACAATACAAGAGATTTTCATATCTATGCACCCAATAATACAGCAACCATCTTTATGACTCAATACAGTAGATGCAAGAAGACAGGCAGAACCCACAATAATATTTACACCCCACTCTTAGTACAAGCAAATCCAAGAGATAATGAGTAAAAATATAGAAGAAAAATAATATAAGATAGAACTAATGAATATGCAGCAAAGTTTACTCCCAGAAAATAGGCAATACACTTCCTTCTCAACCTCAAAGGGAGAGTTGTAAAAAAATAATCACAAAGGAAACATCAGTACATTCCATAAAATAGAAATACTACAAACAACACTCTCTGATCACAATTCGATAAAACTAAAAATTATTAATAATTTTTTTAAAGCCATCTACTTGAAAATTTTAAAAAACTACTGAACAAATCTTGAGTCCAGGTTAAATAAAAACCAAAATTAAAGAATTTCTAAAACATAATGATAAAGAAAACACTACACAAACGAATCAGGGGAAACCTTCAAGCAATAAGAAGAATATTCAAAGCATTAAAAACTTTTAGCAATAAAAATCCTTGAATTGCATTAGCAGCTCAGAAAGCTAGAAAAAGAACAACAAAGTAAGCCAAAAGGAAATACAAGGAAGGCAATAAAAAATATAAAAGCAGAAGTCAATGAGTTAGAGAAGAGACAAATACAAGATCTAATTAATAAATCAAAATTCTAGTTTTTAAAAAGTAACAAAATAAGACAAACTTTTGCTAATTTAATCAAAAAAAAAAGGAGAAAGTGTAAATATATAAAATAAGAAATCAAAGGGGAAAATAACCATTGAAACAAGATTTTTTTTTTTTTGCTGAGGAACATTTACCCTGAGCTAACATCTGTTGCCAATCTTCCTCTTTTTTTTTTCCCCTGAGGAAGATTCACCCTGAGCTAACATCTGTGCCAATCTTCCTCTATTTTGTATGTGGGTTGCCGCCACAGCATGGTCACCAATGAGTGGTGTAGGTCCACGCCCAGGATCCGAATCCCAGGCCGCCAAAGCGGAGCACGCCAAATTTAACCACTAGGCCATGGGGCCAGACCAGAACCAAGATTTAAAAAAAAAGAGAGAGAGAGAGACTAATTTGCAGATGTCTGTGCAAATAAACTTAAAAGCTTAGATGAAATGGATAATTTCCTAGGGAAAAGCATTTTGCCAAGATTGACCCCATTAGCAACAGAAGCCTTTAACAGACCTATTTCCCCAAGAGAAATAGAGAAAACCACCAAGGAATGACCGCATAAAAAACCATCAGGACCAGATGGTTTCACAGGTGAATTCTACCAAATTTTCAAAGACCAGATAGTCATAATGCTCCGTAAATTGTACCAGACCATGGAAAAGGAAAGAAAACTTCCTAATTCTTTTTATAGTGCATTGATACTTAAACCTCTTAAGAACATCACAAAAAGAGAGAGGGAGAGAGAATTACAAATACTGATGCAAAAGTTCTAAATAAAATGTTAGGGAACATCACATTAAGAAAATAATTCACCATGACCTAGTGGAATTTATTCCAGGGCAAATTTGATTCAATATTAGGAAATACAATAATATCATACAGAATATTAATAGATATGGAGAGGAAAAAAATCTATGATTATCTGTATCAATACTGAAAATACTGAAAAGCCTTTAACAAATTCAACTCATCCTAATAAAAAACTCAAGAAAACAGTAGTTGATGGATACTTTCTTAATATGGTAAATAACTATACCATAGTCGTAAAGCCAGCACCTTACTTAATGGGGAAACACTAGAGGCATTTCTATTGAGGTCAGGAACAAGGCAAGGGTGCCCATTCACTCTACTAATTTAGCATTGTACTGAAGGGATCAGGAAGTGTAACTGACTACCAGGCAGACACCACCTTTAACAAGTGATCAACATTGACACTATCAGTAATGAAACAAATAGATCCCACGTGCATCCTCATAAGATGCACTGAGACGAACAGATTACTTTTGTAGTATTCCTGCACAACAGCATAACCCAAAATCTAATTCCGAGGAAACAAAGAAATCCAAATTGAGAGACATTTTTCAAAATAACTGGACTGTAGGCTTTAAAAATGTCAATGTCATGAAAAGCAAAGAAATACTGAAGGATCGTTTCAAAACAAAAAATCATGACAAATAAATGTAATACACAATCTAGGACTTTCTTTTTCTATAAAGGACATTTCTGAGACAATTGATGAAATCTGAATAAGGTCTGTAGACAGGTAATATTATTGTAGTGTCCTGCGGTTATGCAAGAGAATGTCCTCGTTCTTAGGATACACACACTGAAGTATTTAGAGGGAAAGGAGCATCATGGCTGCAACTTATTCTCATATGATTCAGGAAAAAATATGTACATTTGGAAAGATATAAATATTGTAAAATGTTAACACTTGCAGAATCTGGGTAAAGTGTACGGAGAATTTTTTGTACTATTCTTGCAACTTTTCTATAAGTCTGAAGTTATGCCAAAATAAAAATTAACAAACAATAATGATAATAATAACAACCTCCTTTGATTCCCAAAGCCCTCCATTGCAACCCCATAACTCTTCTCCCATTCACAATAAAATTCATCTAGAGTAGTCAACTTGCTCTCTCCATTTCCTCCCTCCGATTCACTCCTTAACCAACCCCCCTTGGGGTTGAACACGGTCGTGTGTCACTTACAATGGGGATATGTTCTGAGAAATGTATCATTAGGCGATTTCATAGTTGTGCAAGCATCAGAGTGTACTGAAGGGGAACAAAATTTGCCACCCCAAAACACGTCCCTTTAACATGAGGATTATTTTAGGCTGATTATTCTTAAGAAACAAAAGACTCAAAGTTTTTCTTGTTGCCTCCTCCTTAACTGTCTAAAAGAATTCAGATAAAAAAATCTGTCTCAAGTAGTGAACCATCACCTTAGCATAATATGAACTAGGTGGTAGACAGGGAGGAACCTAGGAAAGCCCATTTGTTGGGCTCCCCTTCTGTTTCCACGTGGCCAAACACTTGTTTTCCACACTTTTGCTCCTTTTCACCTATCTGTGAATTGCCTTCCTTCCCTTTGAAGTCTCTGACTCTCCCCACCCCCAACATCTTCTTTTATCTTTAGCTGAAGATGGTATTTAAGGTGAGGGCTCCTGCCATTTTGGCAAGCTATTTGGTTTCCCTAAGTTCCCCCCATGTATACATGTCATCAAATTTTTGTTTGTTTTTCTCCTGTTAATCTGTTTCGTGTCAATTTAATTCTTAGACCAGCCAGAAGAACCTAGAAGGGTAGAGGAAAATTTCTTCCTCCTCTACAGTACCTACACAAATCTAGATGGACAGCCTACTACACACCTAGGCTACATGGTAGTAACCTTATGGGACCACCGTCATATATGTGGTCTATTGTTGACCAAAACATCATTATGTGGCGCATGACGGCACTCTTATTGAGATCATCAACTAATTTCCTGTTACCAAATCACTGAACACTTCTTTTGGCATCTCAGTACCACTCATGGCTAGTGACCACTCCCTTCTTCTGGAAACACTCTCCTCTTTTTGCTTCCATGTCACTACATTCTTCTGAATTTCTTTCTTTTTCATTATCTGTTCGTTCCCCTCTTTTGCTAAATTCCTCTCATCTTTCTATGCTTTAAATCTTGGAGTTACACAGCACTCAATCCCGAGGCCTTGCCTCATCTCCAGCTTTCCTTAATGGTCTCAGCTTTGATGGCCATCTCTATGCTGATGCCTCCAAAGGTATATCTCCAACCCCAACCTTCTGAGCTCCAGATTCATAAATTGTTCAATCACCTATTTGATATCCCCAATTGTATTACTAAAGGTCAAATTAAACTTAACATGTCCAAAGCAGAATTATTAAATATCTCCCCAAATCTGTTTGTTCTTCAGTCTTCCTCACCTTAGTAAATGGCACTACCATTCACCCATAGATTTCCATCTAAAATCCAGTAGTCTTCCTTGATTACCTCCAACATAAATCTTGTCTTCTTTTCTCCATCTCAAGAACCCTAGTTGGAATCACTATTATCTCCCGCCTGAACTATCCTCTAAACTGGACTCCTTGCTTTGCTCTTGCCCTCTACAGCCCATCCTCCAACAGTATTCAGAATAATCTTTTATAAGTAAAGACCAGATCACGACACTTTCCTATATCAAATCTCCTGTGGCTTCCATTACTATTAATATTAGTGTCCTAGGGCTGTCATAAACATCAGAAATTTATTCTCTCACAGTTTTGGAGGCTGGACATCCGAAATCAAGGTGTTTGTAAGGACCATGCTCTGAAAATTCTAGGGAAGAATCCATCCTTGCCCCTTCCTAGCTTCTGGAGATGGCTGACGATTTGGGGCATTCCTTGGCTTGTAGATGCATCACTTCCATCTCTGCCTCTGTCTTCCCACAGCCTTCTTCCCTCTGTGTCTCTCCGTGTCTCTATGCCTCTCCTCTTCTTATAAGGACGCCAGTCATCTTGGATTTAGGGCCCACCCTAATCTAGTAGGACCTAATTTTAACTAATTCATCTGCAAATACCCTATTTCCACATAAGGTCGTCTTCTAAGGTTCCAGACAGAATTTTGGAGGGGCACACTATTCAACCCCAAATGCCACTTTTATTGCCATTGGAATAAACCCTAAATTCCTTACCATTGCCCACAGTCCTGCATTATCTGGTTCCTACTTGTCTTTCCATTCTCCTCAAACCATTTGCCAGTATCTCCTATCAGTTCCTCAACAAAGCCAACCCATTCCAAACTCAGGGTTCTTTCTGTCAGGAGAGTTTTTCTGCCAGGTGTTTGAGACGCTGGCTCATCCTCATCTCCTCTACTTCCTCAGTGGATCTTCTCTAAAGTACACCCTCATCTCCAGTTACTCTATATATTAGCATCCTGTTTATTTACTTCCAAGCACTTAGCACAATCTATAATTATCTTGCATTTACTTTTTCCCAGTTTATTATGTCTCCCATTATAATCTTAGCATCCAACGTAGTACCTGGTACACGGAAGCTGTTCAATAAGTATTTACTGAGTGAATGAATAATTCAAATGAGTACAAGGACTGTGTCATACACATCTGTTATAACTCCCATAGTACCTGCCCAGGGCTATCTACATAGCCCTTGAAAATGTTTGTTGAAATCAATTAACTAATAAATTCCATCAATTTTTTCCATACCACAATTTATACTTACACAAGAATTTTCTTGAACAGACTTTGAAAGACAAAAACAATAGCTCTACTTCTGCTACCAGGGTTCCAAATATTTACTAAGAATTGTGTATTTAGCATAGCATGGTCCAAGACACATCAAACTTCCGGTTATCAGTTATTGCTAAGCAGACCCACATGCAGAGTGGGAATGTATTCACCACAATGAAGATAAGCCATGGCTTATTAAACTCCTTCCAGGTCATGTTATGAATAGGACTGTGCTACTAAAAAAATCATTTGTGTCCATAAAACATTTGAGAGTTACAGAGAGCTCAATATTATTATCAAGGGTCAAGCATACAGCCATGAAGGCATATGACATGACTTCATCAACATAACGTGCACCATTAAAAGAATTTCCAAGCAATAATAATTTGCAGTACATCTACTTGAAGCAATTTTGTATTTATTTATTCAATTGAATTATTTATGTTATTCATAATGAAATGAAACTCAAACAGCATTGGTTCCATCATGTCTTCTTTTGCTTTCATTTGGTTTGCTGCATATGACTATTTTTATGCAAATGAGGTGATGATGACATTAAACATTTTCTACTGATTTTCCAAGAACAAATATGTTCTCTCCATATGCCACAGTCTTCTTTTTCCTGCATCCCTCTTCAAAGCTCTGCTGGCTGATCAGAATTTCTCCTAAATTAACTCAAAGGACATTCCCTCTGTAATACTGATGAGCCTGTCTCCCTCTGCAGTGCACACGTAGCACTCTCATTAATACCTGAATTTAGCCCATTTCACCCATTCATTCCACCAGAAGCCTTATTCATCCCCCAGCTCTTACGGCGCTGTAAATCTCACCTTGTTACAAAGCACTGTGGCACTCCCCTGCTGCCGCTTGGGAGATGTTTACTCTACTCACAGAGTAACAACAATGAAGAACTCCACGCATAAAAAAGACGTTGGGATTGCAGAGACATATGTCTCTATTGATTCTATTCAGGGCTGAGAAACAAATGTTTTCAGGAAAGTATTTCACGTAACTATCCACTGGACAAGTCAGAGTGGGATGTGGCAGGCAGCCTACACCAGGCTCATGTTTCTCGTAGGGGTGTGTGGTGTGGTTGTGTGCACGTGTGCGTGTGAGTGGGTGTATGTGTGTGTCTGTCGGAGTTTGTTATAACTCAGAGCGCACTTGGAGTGAGGGGTAGTGGGACTGGACAGGCAGGGTAATCCCCTCGAAACATACAGGTTGCAGGTTCCAAGTCTAGAGCCCCAGTAACAGGCATTACGGGAATTTCTGAGTATTACACAAGGTGAGCTCTTCTCCTACAGTTTTTGAGTGCCAACAACCCTTACATAAAGTGTCAGAGGGCTACAGGAGACTTATACTGCTGTAAGTCCCAACGTTGGTTTGATTTAAGGTTATAAATCAAGAATTCCATTTCCCATAGTCACATCTCCCTCTGGGGAACATGAATTTGGAACTCAATGACCCTGAAGGTTGTAAACAGGCCACAGAGCAGATCCATTTGCATAGATAGGACAAGGTTCACATTGGTTTCTACCCACTGATTTCAAGTTCCCCATGCAAGAAATTGAAACGTGACCAGAAAGCTGTCCAGAACAGAAACGGAGGGGAATCTTTTCTAAAGTCTCATTTTAATGCGTTTAGATGAGAATCCTTTCAGGTCCCAATAAAAGATTAAATTAACTTTGCCAATTCATAAACTTTTGGGCAGCCAGCCTGGTACTGCCTCTAGGAGAAGCAAGAATCTTTTCTTAAAAATTAGCTAAGTCGTTGACCCCCATCATTTTTATGATGCCCCTTACAGTGCTAATAGTATCTCGGCTTCATATTTATCTTACTACTCTCCATCTATGTTTGAAATACCCCTGCGAGTTTCAACCATTTCATGGGGTATAATGAAATTCTAAAAGGAAAATAATTCAAAATGAGGTTGATTTCTATTCATTTGCATTTATTAAATAAATGAATGCACTGGAGAATACAGGATGGGAAGGAATCAGTGGGGAGGGAGGAAAGTGACACAGCAACACAACAACAAATGACAGTAACTTCCCCAGTGTGGGAACCCTGCCCTGTCCTGACCCTCATTCCTCTTCTACTTGCCTCCACACATGGAGAATCTCAGGAAACGGTGGGGCCCCAGGATGCTCAAAATTTAACAAGAAGCATCTCCGGAAGCTTCTGAAAGGTGTAGATTTACAGCCCCCGTTCTGGTCTACCAACTCTATAAGAGGGCCGAAGACTTGACATTTTTAACCAGCGGCCCTGGTGATTCAAATGCAAGGACCGCACTTCCAGAAACATGATAGGCCCGCCGGTTCTCAATCTCATGAGACATTGGGGTCACCTGGGGGGCTTGTTCAGAAAAATTTAATAGTGATGCTTGTGCCCCACTCCAGAGAGTCTACTCTGAGGTAGAGACTGGGCGTCCCAAAGGTGAAAGCTCCCCCGGCGATTTCAATGTGCGGTCAAGGCTGCGAACCAGCGATGGAGGGAGACTTGATACCTGGAAGTAAGCAGGGATGTGGGCCCTGTAGGAGCTTCTACATTTCACTTTCACAACTGCTGATGCTTTTACCCAAAGAACATTCCAGACTCCTGTTTGAATAATCATATTTATTCCAAGATTGCCATCTTTTCAGAACAGGCAGGAGATGATGACTAAAATTGAGCCATTTGCCTCCTGACTAGACAAGTTGGGGACATTAAGACAGGAGCATGATTGAGGCAACAAAAGGTTTTCTCTGTGCTGCCCAGACCCCCGCACAGCCTGGAAGACGAGGCAGCTCTCCCTCCGCCCTCTCCCAGCTGCCCCCGGCCAACGGTCAGCCTCTGAGGCCCAGCCAAGCTCTATGCATTGGAGCAGCTTCACAGAAAGTCTCAAAAATCAAAACTTTGCTGAGAACACAGGAATTCTGCAGACAAGGCCACAGCTGGACAACGCCTGATCTTTCTAAACTCGCCATACCAGTTCAGAGGTTCTCAACATAAGGAATTAACTCATGGAAAGAGGCCAAGACTTCAGACCAGGAACTCCGCAGGGCCCAGCAACCTACATTTTTAGCAAGCTCCAAAGAACTCACTTTGAGAAACACTCTAAAATGTGCTTTTTAATATTCAACCCTTTTCATGGAAAAATTATTTTAATATGTGGGGAAAAAATCATTTCAATTTGTGAAAGAGTAAGAACACATACCATACTATGTTTTTGATCTGACCACTATTGTTGAGAGCAAAGCAGAAGCAGGTGGCAGCTGACCCCAGCCCACCGGCTGTCACAAAGTCTCCTGTGCCCTCAGAACACCTGGACCGACCTTCCTTAATACGGAAGCTGTGGTGAGAGCCTTCCAAAGCTGAGCCTTCTGATCCGGCCCGGAAGAGCCTTCGGAAGCAAACATGCCCCTCCCAGGCACTCACCACTGCCTGGCGTCAGTCTCAGGCTGGGTCCCCTGGATTTCCGTGTGGACTTGGGGACAAGGGAATGCTCATTACCCTACACTTGAGGTTTCCCTATTAGAGTGAGACACACAGTTTTACCCCACTTTTCAGGTAGATTCTTTCCTGAAGATTCCCTCATTACGTGCAAGGTGTTTTAAGGATAAGGGGATATGTACGGAGAAGGATCTTTAAAAATAATTGCAGCAGGAGCCGGCCTGGTGACGTAGTGGTTAAGTTTGCACGCTCCACTTCGCAGCCGGGGTTTACAGGTTCAGATCCTGGGCGCGGACCTACGCACCTCTCATCAAGCCATGTTGAGGCGGCCATCCCACATAGAGCGACTAGAAAGAGGCACAACTGTGACATACAACTATCTACTGGGACTTTGGGGAGAAAAGGAGGAAGATTGGCAACAGATGTTAGATCAGGGTCAAGCTTCCTCAAAAAAAATGTAGCAATATTTTTAAAATTAAATAGATAAAATAATCACAGCTAACATTTATTGATCAGATATCATTAATACATGAAAAGGGCTGAGACTAATGCCTGGTCGATTAGTCTGTGCAGTTCACATGTAACAATTGATTTACTCCCCACAACAACTCTATGAAGCAGATATCATTACATCACCATTTTACATATGAGGAAACTGATGCACAGAAAGGTTAGATAGCTTGCCCAAGGTCCCACAGCTAGTAAGAGGCAAAGCTGGGATTAGAACTTGGATTTCCAAGTCTGTGCTCTTGACTGCTATGAAAAACTCTCTCATTAAGGTTTTAAGTGGCCCAGACACACTCTTCAGACCTAGGTAACCTACGAAAGCAGGCTCAACATTCACCCACAAATACTTCAAGAATTATCACCCTCACATAATCAAAGGGAGGACACCCCCACTTGCATATTTCCCATCTCTCTACCAGCCCACAGCTGGGTGAGGACCCACTCTGGCAAAAGAAGTTCCTCCTGGTTGTGCCTCGAGGTTAAATCAACTCTACGGTAAGACAATTCCGAAACCTAATAATACTACACTATTTTTCCTGAGTTTTACAAAAACATCCCATATCCCTTAAAGAAGGTTTCAACTATGTGACACTACACACTAGGAGGCCTTAATGGGCAGCAGTTAATCAAATTCAAGAAACAGCCCCTTTGGTAGTGGAATTTGTTAACAGTTGGAAGGGGTAAAAGGGACCAAGAGGAGAAAACGAAGGAAGTATATGCACACGCACATGCACGCACACACACACAATTCCCCAAAGAAACTGTCCTGTCTCTAAGACTCAGAATGTCTTGCTCAACTGGCAATACCAGTGTGGAGTACAGGGTTCCATTCCAAGATATGGAAGGACAGGCAGGGCACTGATGTGGGGGAAAGTGCTCAGGCCTTGAAGACACACACACAGCTGAGTTTGAACCCAGGCTCCCGCACTTCCTAGCTTTGTGACCTCAGGCAGGTCACTCACCCTCTCCAAACTTCCCTTTCCTCATTTATAAAACCAACATGGTAACGGCTACTTCGCAGAGCAGTTAAATTCAAATGAGATCAATAAAACATGCAGCACAGTGACAAAAACATAAAAGGCAGTCAATAAAAGGGAATAATTATTGTGGTTAGTGATTCAGAGACACTCCTAAGCATGCACGTATTTATTATTCCAACCAACAAATATTTATTGGACAGCTACCCTCTGTGCCCACGTCTGTAAATGAGAAAGTTTAACATAGGATTCTTGACCTTCTTTAAGGCGCTTTCACTCTATTCGAAAACCAACCTGTGAGACATAGGATATCTATCATCAGAGGAATGATTCAGGAAAAAAAAGCCCAGTACAGCTTCACTAATCAGATGTTTCCTTTTCACAGAGGAGGGAACACTTGAGTTGAGTCTTGACTCAATCAATAGATTCACTTCACTAAATTATCACACCATAACTAACATACACACACAACTCACACATGCAAACAGACTCAACCTAAAATACCCCCTGCTCTTGGATGATTCCCAAACCTCCGTAGTCAGCCCTGACAGCTTGCCTGACCTCCGGACCCAAACATGCAGCTGTCCACTGGACACAACATGAAGATGGTCCGCAGACTTCTCACGCTGTATGTGTCCAAAGAAGACATGGTTGGAATATAAGAGGTTAGAATTTGTGGCAATAAAGGAAAGAGGAGTGAAGCAAAACGAATTCCAAAGAAACTTGACATCCGGATTTACAAGCAGGAGGCCAAAGGAGAAACTGAAGATAACAGCAGTAGAAACTGCCCATAAATTACCTACACGGTCTGGGAGGAGGAGGCAAGCCATAAAATGTGTGCAGGAATCTCCGCAGTGGCTTTAATAAGCACAGACAGATTTCCATGCTGCTAGGTGGTCCCTCCCCCACATTATAAGATAATTGGGCAAGCAGATAATTAATATGCCATGATATGATATAGAATAGTGTATCTCAGCAAGGGAAAGGAGTGGGGGGTTTATAAAGACTTGTCTGGCTTCTGCTGTCACCAAACATTACCTTGTCACTTGCATACACATAGCCAAACAATGAATAAAGCTGGACAGATTTGTCTCATGTGGTTACCTCAAGAAAATCATAACTATGAGGAACCCTGGACAAGCAGAACTGCTATCTTCCCCACAAAATGTGAACCTCTGTAGGATTCTCTCTCCCAGTTAATGAAATCACTTCCACTCTGTCTCCCAAGCTAGAAACTTCTGATTGTACCCCCTTCATCCATATCCAATTAATTGCTTCCTCTTGCTGATTCTCAGAAAGGTTTTCTTGAATCTAGCCTTTCCCCTCCATCCCTGCTTAGTCCTTCGCTTGTCACAGAGAAATAACTGCCATGAAAGCAGCATGAAAATAATAAAACCCTCACTGTATTATTAGAAGGCTTTCTCTTCTCCCTGTTGGGCAATGCCTTGCACACAGTTGACATTCTACACGTTGGGTGGATGGAGAAGAGATTTATATTTAGCCATCCTGCTACTAGCCTCTATTTCCTCTGACCTATCCTCTACATTTCTGCCACAGTTAATCATTATTTTTTAAAAAGAGATTAGAACAATAATACCATATTGCCTCAAGTCCTTCATTGGTGTCCACTGACAACAATAACGTCCCCACCTACCACAGGCTAGCATATGAGGCACTTCACAATCTGGCCCCCTCCTTCCTCTCCAACCTCTTCTTCCACAATTCACTCTGGAAACTCTATGTTCCAGCCAAAAGTTTTTGTGCTGTTCCCCTAACCTCGAAATCCATGAACGTTTCCAGCCCTCCCGCATATGCTGTGCTCTCCTTTAAATGCCCTGCCTTCTCATTAGAGGGAACATTCCTACTCACCATTAAGACCAAGCTCACCTCTGCACTGCTCTCTGACTCTCTCATAACTGCTCATTCCTTTATCTTTTTCTAAGGCCCTCTGAAAGCAAGCCAAAGGACTATCAAGAGTCAACTGCCCCACGTTCTTTTTAATTTCCTGGGGGGCTGAGACACACCTTGCCCCTTCCATGCTGCCAGCACAGTGCCTGGCAGATTGGAGACATCAGTCAAAAACCATTTTTAATAATTTTTTAAAAACAAAGAAAAAAATAAATATAGACCAAAGGAATACCATAGAGCCTAGAAAATAAGCCCACTTATACACATAAAAAGCATAAAATGGGGGCTGGCCCGGTGGTGTAGCAGTTAAGTTCTCGCACTCCGCTTCTGTGGCCCAGGGTTCACGGGTTCCGATCCTGGGTGCGGACCTACTCGGCGCTCATCAAGCCATGCTGAGGTGGCGTCCCACACAGAGCAACTAGAAGGATGTACAACTATGACACACAATTATCTACTGGGGCTTTGGGGAGAAAAAAAGGAGGAAGATTGGCAACAGATGTTAGCTCAGAACCAATCTTCCTGAAAAAAAAATTCTTTAAAAATATAAAGCATAAAATGTATTACATTTAACACCTCCAAATAAAAGAAAGGGAAGAGTTATTTACAATATTTTTTTGAAAAAGCTCCTTCGAAAAAAATGGACAGACACTTTAAACAAAAGATATATACCTTGTACCATATTCCAAAATAAACTCTAGATGAATGGAGGATTGAAACATAAGAGTAATGGAAAAGCAACACGAAACAGAATAGAATATAAGCATTCTGAGAGAGGACCTCTTTCTCAGCTTTAAAGCAGTGAAGAAATGAAAATGGAAAGATTGACAGTTTGGGGTTCATACAAATTTAAAATATCTGTCCCGTGGAAGAAAAAAAAAAATCACGGAATTAAAATAAAACAAAAAACAACATTTTGGAATCCATTTGCATGAAATATGACAAATAAATGGTTAATCCCACTACTACCTAAAAATTCATTCATATGTATGAGAAAGAGTTTTCTCAAGAATATTACCATAATAAAACAATAAGAATTAAAGCAACTTGAGGTTCTGTATAAAATTGCAATGAAATTAGCCAATTAAATCCTTTAAACTTGGGAGAGATTTTGGGGGGCTTCACCAAAAGGATCTTGTCCATTGGGGGATAATTTCTTCCGGGCTTGGACGGCACTGGAGGAAGGAAACTGTTCTGGCCCCAGACAGCTGTGTCCTTTCACATCCCTAGGGCTCAAATGTCAGAGAAGCAGCTTCTACAGACAAGGCACTTGCCACTCTGATGACAAGGATTAATTTGCAATTAACAAAGATGAATTTGGTAACTTTTGCTGTGGAGTCTAGAATTTACAATGATGCCTCTGGTTACCATGTATGACCTGTAGGCAAGCTCTCAAATTCATCTCTAATTCCACCTTCAAATTCATTCTCCATATAGCTGCCAGAATAATCTAAAAAGGCAAATGTGGTCGCGTCATTCAACCTAGTTCTCCAACGCTTTCTTCTACCATACTTTTACCCTTCCTGTCTTGCACTTAATTTTTTTGTATAGATTTACATTTATTGCTTAATTAAACTTTTATTTTATTAAAACAAAACATACACAATCTCATCCCATTTCTGTAAGCTCCATGTTTCTAAATAACAATGTTACTATTTCTTCATGTTTAAATTTTAGGTATTTTAAATTGATTTTTGGTTTCCGAAGATGAAAATTTAACTTTCTTATACTATGCACACCTCACACACACATTTCGCCTCCTCCTTCTTCCAATATAGTTATACCATAATTTGCGGTTAAATAAATATCCAATATTTACATTTGTATGACTATATTGTTCACAGCTGAGCCACAGAGTGTATGAAATTGCAATTCCTTTCTTGAGGAACTTTTGTTTTTTTCTGTAGTGAATAATTGCTTTGCTTTCTCACAAGCTTTTTTTTTCTGTCTACCACTAATTCAGTCTCAAATTTTCTGAAAGAATGGTAAAAAAAAAAAAAATCTTGCAAAGCCAACAAAAGCCAAAATAAACAAGTGAGACTACATCAAGCAAAGAAAACCATCAACAAAATGAAAACACAACCTACTGAATGGCAGAAAATATTTGCAAGTCATATATCTGATAAGGATTCAATTTCCAAAATATATAAAGAACTCATACAACTCAATAGCAAAAAAACAAGCAATCCTATTAAAAAAATGGGCAGAGGATTTGAATGGACATTTTTCCAGAGAAGACAGATGGCCAATAGGTACATGAAAAGATGTTCAACATCACTAATCATCAGGGAAATGCAAATCAAAACCACAATGAGATATCACCTCACACCTGTTAGAATAGCTATTATCAAAAAGACAAGAAATAACAAGCGTTGGCGAGAATGTGGAGAAAAGGGAACTCTTATGCACTGTTGGCGGGAATGTAAATTGGTGCAGCCACTATGGAAAACAGTATGGAGGTTCCTCAAAAAATTAAAAATAGAACTACCACAAGATCCAGCTATTCCACTTCTGGGTATTTATCCAAAGAAATAAAAACACTAATTTGAAAAGATATATGCACTCCCATGTTCACTACAGCATTATTTACGTTAGCCAAGATATGGAAACAACCTAAGTGTCCATTGATGTATGAATGAATAAAGAAAATGTGGTGTATATATACAATAGAATACTATTCAGCCTTAAAAAAAGAACAAAACCCTGCCACTTGCAACAACGTGGATGGACCTTGAGGGCATTATGCTGGGTGAAATAAGTCAGAGCGAGAAAGACAATAACACATAATCCCACTTATATGAAGAATCTTAAAAGGAAAAAAAACAAGCTCATTGATACAGAGAACAGATTGGTCGTTGCTAGAGGCTGGGGCTGGGGAGTGGGTCAAACAGGTGAAGGGAGTCAAAAGGTATAAACTTCCAGTTATAAAATAAATAAGTCATGGGGATGTAATGTACAGCATGGTGACTATGGTTAATAATACTGCATTGTACATTTGAAAGTTGCTATGAAAGTATATCTTAAAAGTTCTCATTACAAGAAAAAAATCTGTAACTATGTATGATGATGGATGTGGTGGTCACTTCGCAATGCATACAAATATCGAATCATGTTGTACACCTGAAACTAATATAATGTTTTATGTCACTTATACCTCAATAAAAAAATAAAAATAATGATGAATCTTCTTAATTCAGTCAATAACACCAGGTAATCAAATAATTCTATCTCCCAGCCCCCTTTGGAGACATACCTCCCGCAGCCCTCCATCCTCTTGTTCCAAGATGGCATGATTGATCTCTTGGTCTGCTACACAGCTGTCACCCTGGAATGTTAACCCCAGAACATCCCTTCATTATCTTTCCAGGATCTGCCTTTAGTACTCTCCTGTTTGAATCCCCTGTCTCCTCCATCCTATTGTCATTCTCTTTCTTACTTTACTCCTTTGTTTTACTAGAGTATATCCTTGAGTAGCTTCCTAAAAACAGATGCAGGAAAGTTAAAATTGTTGAGACTCTACATAAATGTAATGTATTTACTTTGTGCTTGCTCTCGGTACAAAGTATTTTATGGCTGACTATAGAATTCTAAGTTGAAAATAATTCTTCAACTTGTCTCCTAGTATTTAATGTTACTACTGAGAAACTCAATACCAAGCGTATTTGATCCACATTTTCTCTCTGAAAACTTTTAGGACTTTCTCTTCATTTAGGCTGTACTAAAATTTTACATTTACATTTCTTAATGTGGGTTTAATTTTTTTCTTTTCATTCATCATGTGGGCACTGCGTGGGACCTTCTAACCTGAAAGCTCATGTCCTACAGTTCTGGGAAATTTTCTTGTATAATTTGTTTGATGATTTCCTTCTCTCTGTTTTCTCTCTTCTCTTTCTGATATTCCTATTAGTTGATGTTAAACTTGCTGGACTGATCAAATTCTTTTAAATCTTTTCTCTTCTGTTTTTCATTTCTTTTTTTCTCTCTTTCAGAAGATTTCCTCAATGCTATCTTTCAACCTTTTGTTGAATTATTTATTTCTATCTTATTTTTAGCTTCCAAAATTTCTTTTTTATTCTCTGATTATTACTTTAACATAGCACTTGGCTCTTGTTTTGTGAATAAAACAAAACATTCCATGATCTATCTAAGTCATTAACTATAGTTTTAATGTTTGTAGTGTCTGGTTCCTCCAAATGCCTTTTCCATTGCTGTTGTTATTAAGGCCTTTTATAACAGAGACTCTCCTGAGATGTCCAGGGATCCTGGCTCTCCTTTCTTATTTCAGAGTAAGACAGCTATGTGTAGATGGATGGAGCTTTACAACAGCATGCTTTCCTAATAGTTAATGAGCAGAACCCAACCACTTTTGGGGGCAGGTATCCCAACTATCAGATCTATCGGCCTTTTTCTAAGTCTGGATGGTTTCTTCTGAGTGGATTCTTCAAACTCGTGACCACAGGGGGTGTGAAAACCTGAAGAGGTAATAAAGCTGAGGGTGTCCCCATTTAGTACACAGCCTTATCCTCTATCCTTGGGTACATCTTATGAACTAAAGCCCAGAGTTCACCTCCTCCAGAGAGTAAAGCTCCCATATTCCATCAGGTAGGGAAGGGCAGTTTCTGGCTGTGCAGAGTTGGAGAAAGGATCTGGGGATACAACTGCAATCCTTCTATTGAAATCTACCTCTCAGCCTTCAGAAGTACCTGGGTTCTGAAGGGTGACTAGGTTGCATTCTTCTGCTCTTACCACTACTTTCCACCACATGCAGGAGGTTGGGTCTCAGCCTCACCCAGTTTGCTATGTCAATTACCATTCATCCATCCTCTTCCCATTTTCCAAAACTTTGTAGGTGTCTCTTCCTTGCTGTCATCACTTGTTTACGTGTCCCATATAGGTTGCCATCCTCTCTAGTCCTTTACTATCATCTTAGTAAAGTTTCAAGAGGGATCAGATGTAAGTGGTATGTATATTCAAGCCACCATGCTACACTACAGAGCACTATTGAGCTACGCATTCCTCCCTAAGCACGCCATGTTTTTATTTGCACCCTCAACTCTGCTCTTGCTGTTCCCCTGTCTGGTCCACCCTTATCCCTCTCCTCTCTTCAATTTTCCAACTGTTAATGGTCCTTCAAGATTAAGTTCAGGCATCATCTCAAGCAGGAAACTTTCCCAGATCCTCACTGCACATGCTGTGTCTATCTCCAGCCTGACACACACCACGTAGACCGCACTGTGCTGAACTGATCTCCCCGCATGTCTGCCTCCCCGCCTAGACAAGAAACAAGTAAGCAAGGACTCTGTCTTATCCGATGTTCTGCCTCTAGGGTGGGGCAAACCATCTGGCACATAATGAGTGTCCACTTATATTTGTTCAACTGACCCGTTTCCAGTAAGATCCATGTTGGAAGCATTTTCATTCCCATAGGAGTGAAAAAATATGGCTCTGTTTATTTGCCAAGGTCCAAATAAGAAAGGCTAATCAGAGAGCACCAGGAAATGAAAACAGCCAGATGTTTTTGAGAGCAAAAGTCCAGGAACACAAAATAGCTTCCAACAGGGGTGATATATGTTTTCCTAGCAATTCAAAATGAATATATGCTTATTAGGCAGAGAGAGAGATTTAACAGGTTTCTCGGCTAATGCTGCAATTTTAAATCCATTTAAGATAATTTTCTTTATCTTGAATCTATTTTTCTCAGTAACCAGGGTATTTAACTGATTTGTACAAAATCCATTTGAAAAAGAAATAATCTACTCTAAGCAAGGGCACTCTCTAAATGGAAAAAGAAAGAAACTACAAATCTAATAGAAGGTGAAGAATCTGTTAGAGAAGCCAAGGTGGACTCCCGCCTAGAAAATAGGTTTTCCTCCAGGATCCTGATTCTATAACCAATCTCTTTTCTCTATTTCACAAAGAGAAGACAAATAATTCTTAAATCTGAGCGCACAGAACAAAAGCCTTTCATAAGACAACCAAGATGCAAACAAACTGTTTAAAAGGTGAGAATCTCAAACAAAACAGCATAAACTAAAACAATCATGGGATGTACTTTCTCACCTATGAGCATGGCAAAGCATTTTTTAAATGCTAATACCCAGTTTTGGAAGGGTCAAGGAAAATTCCAATAGGAGCAGAGATTGCTATAAACTTTCTGGAGGGAAATATCACAATATGTCTCTCGAGTTGCCAAAAATATTCCTATAATGTGATCTCAGGATTATACTTCTGCAAGTGTGGATTAAGAAAGTAAATATCAAACCAACACACACAAAGACTTGAGTGGAAAGATATTCATCAAAGTGCTATTTATAACAGTGAAAAATAGAAAATGACCTAAATTTCCAACAATGGAAATAATGATCATAATTAATAACATCACAAAGTGCTCATGAAACAATATTAAATGAAAAAAGGGTAAAAATAATATATCATGTGCTCATAACCTGTACAGAAAATAGACTGGAAAACAATACACAAAGATTTTCCCAGTCACTATCTATAGGTAATGAGATCTTGGTGATTTTTGTTTTTTATTTAAAACTTTTGTATGGAGGACCTTTCTATATGTTTCTGGATTACTTGTATAAAAATTTAAATTTTTTATTTAGCTAATATTTCATAATCAACAGTACTCAGTTTATTGATTGTGCAGGAGATTAAGACAAAAGCTCCCCCGCTAGTTACAAATGACCTAGAAAATGTCACAGACTCGGGTCTACACCCTGCCACGTGATGGAGCAAGCTCCTCTGAATGACTGAATCAGAACTTACTTGGTGGGGCGATAATCCGGAATGGAACGATCCAGTGAAATTTTTTCACTGAGGTAGGAATTGTAGCCATACTTCTCATGGGGTCCCTTGGCTTTTTCTTCTTCAGCTGGGGAAAGGGTAGCAGGAAGGCCCCCTTTGCCCCGCCCACCATAACCTTCAATGAGCCCAAGGGATTTGGATAAGCCTAGAAAAAGGAAGGGAAAAAAGAATTATTTGAAGACCAACACACCAGGATATGTCATTCAAGTTGAGATACAGCTCAACTTGATACAGATACAGAAATTTTAACATTACTTGTCACAGAAAAAATTATGTTCTTAATTTATCAATCCAGAAATATGCCCTAAACACATTTATATTGAGAGGAAAGTCAAGGCAACTGTGAGTTCTGGAGTTAAAGTCTGGTTACGGATGAGGAGCCTCTCCCTCCTTTTGGGCACTAGGTGGATGGGCATCTATAGATCCTTAACTGGGAGAAACACAGATCAAGGAGGATCCCTGAAATGGGACAGAATGGGGACCAGTATTCATGCCTATTTCCCTCTCTCAATGGGGCAGTTACAACCAGGCTAGATATTCCCGGTGATACTCAGTACACAGCATAGGAAAAGCCAGAAATGGGAACTGCCAAACTGCAGGTGATTTTGCTTCATTTGAACAGAGAATGACATACAGATTGATTTTATCATGAGTCTAAAGTGTGTAACAGTCTGACACAGTTCTTTACATAATGGTTTTATTTAAATTTCATCTAAATGGCAAAAGGAAATACAAAATGTTTGAGAATAAATCACAGAGCAAAAACCCCATAAGGATGATAACAGTGCCAAGTAGAGTAGGAGGCCTGAGTAATAAGCATCAATGAGCAATTGCAAGTTCCCAGGATGGTGGCAGCTTTATACCTATTATTCCATGATACGATAAACAGTTTGATGGGCAATTTTTAAATCCTAGAGTTATAGGAGGTTTTACTTCTCATCTAGAAAACTTGTTGTTAAGGGCTCTCGTTCCCCTTTGCCATTTCAAATGCTCAAGATACTCAGCACATACTCAGGCATGCTCACATGCACGCGCACACACACACACACACACACACACACACACACACACACAGGACACTTTATCCATAAAAGTCTCATTGCTGCCACTGGCAGGAAGAACACGGACCAGAGATGTAAACAGCTCCCTTAGCTTTCACAGTGGGCAGCCCACAGAGCCTAGGAGGACCCAAACCACCCAGGAAGGCATCCCCAGGCAAGCCAAAGCACAACAAATCTGCTCTGGTCACAGGATGGTCCTCCATCACATAACAACAAGACTTGTGTTCCCTTTTCCTGCTTCTCTAAAAACAGAAATTTATTTTCTGTGCTACCAAAATCCAAAAGCAAAGGTTGAGCAAGCATCTCAGAATCAGTCTCAAGTGAACATCATTTTTTTGCCAGAGAATCATTTCCACTGTCCACTATGTTCTTTAGGAACTCTGACATCTTTTCTGCCTGCCACCATCCCAATAGAAAAGATATACCAGGGCTGGCCCCGTGGCTTAGCGGTTAAGTGCACACGCTCCATTACTGGCAGCCTGAGTTCGGATCCCGGGCGCGCACCGATGCACTGCTTCTCCGGCCATGCTGAGGCTGCATCCCACATACAGCAACTAGAAGGATGTGCAACTATGACATACAACTATCTACTGGGGCTTGGGGGAAAAAAAGGAGGAGGATTGGCAATAGATGTTAGCTCAGAGCCGGTCTTCCTCAGCAAAAAGAGGAGGATTAGCACAGATGTTAGCTCAGGGCTGATCTCCCTCACAAAAAAAAAAAAAAGAAAAGATATACCAGGCAAATACTAGCCAAAAGAAAGCTGGGATGGCTCTATTAACATCAGATAAAACAGACTTTAGAGCAAACAGCTTTATGGGGATAAATAAGGTCATTACATAATGATAAAAGTAATAATCCACCAGAATGCTATTAAGAAGTATAAATCACCATGCACCTAACAACATAGCTTCAAATTACATAAAACAAAAACAGACCACATTACAAAGAGAAATCAACAAATGCACAATCATTTTGGGAAATATTAACACATCTCTCAGTACTCAACAGATCAGAAGGACAAAAATTTAGCAAAGATACAGATGAACTGAACAAAAAAATTAACAAGCTTGATCTAATGGACCCTACACTTGACTTTCTAATAAGTACATATTATCTACATGAGCATGTGGAACATTTAAATAATTGACAGGCCACAAACAAGTCTAAACCTATTTTACACATCATCTTTGAACATAAAGCAATAAAAAAACAGAAACCAATAAAAAATACCACAAAGAATCCACACATTTTGGCAATTTAAAAAGACTTCTAAAACAATCATATAATTAATCATAGTGCCATTAGAAGATATATGAAATTGATAGAACATGAAGTAGGACATCTCAAAACTTGTAGGATAGTGCTAAAACAATACTTGGAAGGAACTCTATAACTTTAAATACATATATTAGGGGGGAGAAAGAAAAGATGGATAATTAATGAGGTAAGCATCTATCCCAAGGAGTTAGAAAAAGCAGAGAGGAAACAAAGAAAGCAATAAAAAGAACAAAAATGAATGACACATACATACGCAAAAGAAAGACAGACAGCAAGGAAGGAAAGAAGTAGGAGGGAGTAGGAGGGAGGGAAAGAGGATGGGAGGGAAGGAGGGAGAGAGAGAGGAAGGAAGGGAGGGAGGGAGGAAGAAAGGAAGGAAGCAAGGAAGGAAGGAAGGAGGGCAGGAGGGAGAGAGGGAGGGAAAGGGAGAGACAAACTAAGTTCAGCAAGTCTGGACAAAAAAAAAAAAGAGAGAGGGAAGGGACATGTTCCCTTCAGGGAAGACTTACCTATTCGTCACAGCAGACACAGTGCCTGGGGCCCAAAATACTTTTAGGGGCCCAGGAAAATGTTTAAATTTCTTTTTAAATCAGAACAATGCATTCATAAAATAAAATTTTTACTTTTTTTTTTTTTTATAGAAGAAAAAACTTATAAAGGCCAAAGTGCCTAGGGTCCACAAAAGTCTTTATTCGGCCCTGGTTCCCTTGAGGTTAGATTTTTATCTATAAGTGACAAGGTGTCTAAAGCATGGAGAAGGAAAGTACAAGCCCTGAGGCATGGCTTGTAATTTTTACCTAGAAGGTGGAGAGCACAAGGACAGACCCCAGCCACTAACAATAATGACAGCTACCGTTCATTGAGCATCTACTGTGTGCTGGGAACCCGGATAAGAGCTTTATGTATACTCTATTACTGCTTCCTCTAGCTCCCGACAACCTCATGAGAAAGGTATTATTATGATCCCTACTTGACAAATGAGAACACTGAGTCCAAGAACGCAGTAATTTGGTTAAGTTTCCGTGGCTGGTAAAGGAAGATAAGACCTGTGTTCTGGGTGTAGTTAGAGATATAAAGGAGAATAAAAGCTGGGCTCTGTGATAGATAAGGAGACCAGTTCTGGAGCTCTTGCAGAAGCCTAGACAAAGGATGGTAACAGCCTCATTTTAAGACACTGGTGGTAGTGATCAAAAGGAGAGGAGGGATTTGAGAAATATTTAAGACATACCATCACAAAGCAGGAGACAGACAAGTGTTAGGGTGAGAGAGAGGAAGAAGTGAGTGAGCCTGGGGCTTCCAGTGTGAGGACAGAGTGGTAACACTACTCACAAAGACAAGGCATACAGAAGAAAGATTGAGAAGATGAGTTCTGTTCTCTACACGTGGTATATGGAGCATCCACGGGACATTCAGATGTTCGGGGGGTAGCTGAAACACAGGAGAACGGAAGTTCAGATCGCAGAGGAGGTCCAAGATATGAACCTGGCAGCCATCGGCATGGAAGACCCTGTAGGCACAATAGCCGGTGGGGGCTGGAGGGGTGGGGAGGGATGTTGATTGGCAAGAAGGAGACAGACAGATAATGCTCAGGAAGTGTTCTCTGACCACACTCCCTCTTGTATACTTCCACCATATCTAAAGTAGGAATTGCACACTTCAAAACTTACTACTTCTTTGCTCTATACTCATGCTCTCTCACTGAAGCTACATTTGAACCTCAAGACTTCAAGGAACTGAGACTTAAAAGAACAGAGAAACATCTCGACAAGAACCAAGCGGTTAAGCTTCCTGCTTCTCTTCATAAATACATCTGACCACTCTCTCTCCAACCATGGATGATCACTGTTTAGGCTTTAAATTTTTTTAATGCTTTTACATCCATTTTTCTATTAGACAGACAGGGTAGATATTACCATGATCACTTTAGAGATAAAGAAACAGAGGCTCAGAAGGAGTAATACATGACCATCCAAAAGTAATGGAGACAGAATAAGAAATTCCTCCCACCACCCCCCCCCCCCCACCCACACACACACAAATGCTTTGTCCAGGAAATCCTGTAGGAAAGAAGAGCCTGGAATTGAAAACATGATGAAGAATGGTAAAATAAATGGTAGTAAACACATAAAAAGAAATATTATATGGCAGTGAAAATGAACAACTTGTAGATAAAGGGATGAAGCTCACAGACTCAATGTAAAGCAAAAAGCAAGCACCAAAAATGCATATAATTCCATTTATACAAAGTTTTAAAAAATAATCAAAATATAGTTGAGAGATAAAAACTTATGTGATGAAACTATAAACAGCAGCAAAAATCCACAGACAGTGGATTATGACTGGGGAGCAACACACAAATGACCTCCCAGGTATTGGTAATGCTCCATTGCAAAGCTGGGAGGTAGATACCACTAGTATTCATTATACGATTATTACCTGACATACATGTGATATATATAACGTATGAAATACTGCATAACAACAAAAAAAAGATGATAAAGAGACACTAACAGTGGGGTTTCTTCTTGTTTTGTGTGCTTTTACTCATTCACCCTGGCTTTCTCTTTTCCTTACCCAGTACTCATTGCCTTTTCTTACAAGCCACAAACTCAGCCTTCTGTGTTTTTCTCGCCAGCATGGAGTCCGGGGTTCAAGGAGGGAGACTACCGGAATGGGGCAGAATTGCCCTTCAACTTAACTCAGCAGCTTCAGTGGAAAGCATCTGATTCCTCCTCTTATTTCACCCGTGTGGTTTGGTTAGCACATCTTTTTCTTCCCTTGACGATACAGCTTCTCTTTTTGTCCAGTCTAAATAGATAGCTTCCAATTCCAAGTCATTAAATGCCACCTCGGAGCTAAAATGCATTTCAGCTGTGCCTGCCCAGCACGGACAGCCTTTCACTGCAGGCAGAAGTGCCAGGGACGGAATTTATTATAAATTGGCACAGGAATTAAGACTAGGAACGCATGCTAATCCCACCAAGGACACACAGGGAACGACAGTTCCCAGTGAGATTTTTTTTCCCTTTCTGTGGCATTATTTCTTCCACTATGAAAGGCACCCACTTAGCAGCCTCCAAGATCATCCCTCACAGTGCGATGTGACAACTATGAATTATATATTTTGTGGTCCATGTGCTCCCATTTTCCCCCCAATTTAATCTGCCACAAAGGTTCAACAAAGCCGCAAAAATTTTCACTGGATTTTAATGTGCTTACTTAGCAGGCCCCAGAAACTGCTGGCAAAGTTAAATAGGAGTTCAAGTTCAGTGACAATATTCAAGTTGGTCTTCATGTAGCTAGAAAAAGTCGCCAGTGGAGCAAGCTGGGATGACTCCATGCACCCAGGGAACCTTCTTTTCTGAAAGTGCCCTTTGCTCTTTGGCCAGAAGCAACTGCAGCTGCTGCAGACTGTTATGAACTTGTAGGCATGGAAGTCACAACTGGCAAAGGAGAGAGGGAAGAGAATGGGGTGGCTGGTTGGCACCAGGCCTGGGAGGACTCATGATTCCCTTCTCCTTCAGGCACTGGCTCCTGAGTTCTTTTAGCTGAAGACTGCAGAGCCAAGGGGCAAGAAGTTGAAGATAAAGGGAGGAAGAACATATTGAGGTTGGTCATCCCGTAGCACCTAGACCGAACATTCTTCATGTTTCTCTCCAGATCCCTCTCCACCCTCTTTACCTGCTTCCTGCCCCAGGATACAGACCTAAGTAGACAGCATCAAAGGTTCCCTTGCCTTTTGGCTTTGAGTTGGGTTCAACCAAGAGGAGGCACCTTGAGGAGACTGATGGAAAGAGAGAGAGGTTGGAGTATTTATTCCCTCAGCTCCCTCCCGATTGGGCGGTGTTTTGGTAGAGGCTGCGTTCTTCTATGTCACAGTTACTATCAGGCAGCCCTCTCTGAGGTCAGCCTAGGCTTACAGCTAACCCTGTGCTCTGTTATCCGCTCCCTCCTCCTTCCCCTTCAGGCCTTGGCAGGGCCACTGCTCCCTCCTCTGTTGCTAGCTCTAGGGTGATTCACCATCCTTTGTCATTCCTTGTTGATTTCTCTTAACTCTGCCCAAACCCTTGTAAATGTTTTGCTAAACTCTCTTCCATCACCCCTTCTAAGTGTGCCATCTGTTTCCTGCTGGGATCCTGACAGATACAGCATCTTACCTATCCCCATGGGAGGACTTCTCCTACGGTACCACGTCCACGTATTCTCCTTAAGGGCAGGGATGTGGTCACCCCAGGGCCTGACACACAGAAAGCTCTTAAAAACTGTTGAGTACAGGGATGAACAGAGATAAGACCTGGAGATTCAACCTGGAGCGATCTATTATAAAATGAATAGTTGATGTCAAGAAAGAAAATTAAATATCTATGATAAAAACATCTACTAAGAGAATAGGGATTAAGACTACATATAGTATATTTATATTCATAAAGAAGCAGAGAGTGTGCACTGATGAATGTCATGGGGAAATCAAGCCTGGAAAAGGCCATTTGGTCTGGCAGTGAAAAGAGCCCTGGTGACCTTGGAGATGACCATCAGTGAAGTAAGTGCTTCCAGGCTGGTAAAGAGAAGAGGCAGGAGGTGGGGCTTCCCTTCAGTCAGGATGCCTTGGCTAAGGTGTGTAGAGGATCGTGTGCTAACCATGTTTCGTATTCCAGCAACAACCAACTAGAACACGTAATGTAAAAAAAATTCTATTTATCAAAGCAACAAATATTGCAGTATACCTAGAAATAACTTTAACCAATAGGAAGAAAATTATAAAATTTTACTAAATGGGATAAAATGAGAATAAAATAAATTGGCAGAGAGAGACATATTTTTGAATTAGAAGATGGAATGTTATGAAAATAAATTTCCTCCTTTTTAATGTACAAGTTTGATGTAATTCTAAGCGGGATTTTTTTTTCCAGAACATAACAAAAGGTGCTAAAATTAACCAGAAGAACACAGAGGTGAGAACACTTAGATTTTTTTTTTTAAAGAAGAAAAATGAGGGGGGTTTCTCTATCTGATATTAAGTTAGGAAATGAAGTAATAATAATTAAAGTGGCATGGTAGCTGGGAGAAAATTTTACGTAGATGCTGGGAGGTGAGGCTCAAAAGTATTTTTTTCTGAAATAGTCATCCAGTTTTCCAAACATTAAGTAATAAAAACAACCTCCACTTTTGAAATTTTGGAAATCCCCTTCTAGTGCAGTCGAGTCAGCACCTAATTTCTGCACAACATCTCACGTGGATGACAGAGCAGCGGCACCTCTCTCACCGGGAGCCCAGGAATCCGAGGTGTGCGTGCTTGATGACCGCTCAGCAAGAGTAAATCACTCTGCCCACGTGTGTCTTGGGTTCGGCCAAGCTACAAAGGCTCCTTAGCGGCAGCAAAAATAAAGAGCCAAGGCTGTAAATCAACTCCAAGCTGCCTTCCCACCTCCCACTATACAACTAAGGACATAATTTTCTCCAGGGTTACAGTTTAAACTTATGAGTTTACAGATAACCAGCATCATTCTTTCAGAAATAGGGATGGTACTCACAACAGATGCCCAAACTCCAGAATAGATAGAGACTGCAGCAAAATGCAATCTGGTGCCTTGTCAACTCATAAAGCTCCTCACCATCTCGGCAGCCATGGCCCAGTGTGGGCAAAAGCACACACACACACACACACACACACACACACACACACACACACAGCCAAAGAGCCCAGCGTGTCTCGTGGCCTGTCTTCAGTCCGGTGAGTGTGTGTCAGAGGGTCTCTGCAGAGAGGCCCGACTTTTCCTGAAGGTCACAGAGTCCTGGGGAGATTCCACATGATGCTAAAGCATTTGGAAGTCAACAAAAGTTATAAACAATCAGGAGTCACAGCCATAAGCTCAATAATGAGCACTAATTCCTGGTTTATTCCTGGCCAACTTGCATGCATGCCTGGGAGAATGACGAGCCTTCCGGAGGAAGCCAGCCTGATCATAGAGATAAACAGGGAGGTCACCTGGGAAACGCGTGAAGAGGAACCAGGAAGGGACTTACCCCACCAGCCAGTAAAACATACTGAAAAGCTCTAATAATAAAGACAGTGAGAGAGGAAAAGGAAATGACAGGCAGATCAATGGAAGAGAAAAGCTAGTCCAGAAACATCGCTGAGAGAGAGCACACCACCATTTTGGATGCAAATGTTAGTGATAATTAGTTAAACTGACAAATGTTCATTAGCTACAAAGCACTATACTAAGCCCTTTAATTATTATATATATGTACATATACACACAATATTTATGTTAAACATATATGCTAACTGTATATATAGATGTGCTAAATATATATGTTTTAAATCACTTAATTCATATATATATATAAAATATTTTTAAATTCATTACTCAAATGACTCTTGGTGCTAGTTCTCACCTATCTCTTGACTCTGTTCTTCCTCTCCATCACTTCTGACCACCCCGATTCAAGCTCAAGTCATCTTCTTTGAGTTATTGCAGTCAACTCCTAATACTATCTTCAGAGTGAGCTTTCTAACATGCGAATCTGATCTCTGCCTGCTTAAAATTCATTAGTGCATTCCTGCTGCCTATGGAAAAAAGTCCAAAAGTCTTCATGTAATATACAAAGCTGCTCCTTAGCTGACTCCTTGCCCAGCCTCATCCTCTGCCTCTTCCTCTGCTGCATCCTTTGTTTTAGCTATCCCACCCTCTTCTGAGGCTTCTAAAAAGCTACTGCCCCTCAACGCCTCTGCCAGTCATCCTTGCTACTCAGCACAACCCTGAAAACCCTCTCTGAACTCTACCTAACCCAGAAAGTTAGCTCCTTGGTGGAAACTCAACCAAAGCATTGCTCATATCATATTACATGTGTAATTGACTGTTTACTCGCAAGAGCACAGGCCTCTTGTGAACAGGAAGACATCTCTGCATCTTACACACAGTCTGGCACATAGTAAGCACCTCATACATGTTGTACACGTGAATGAATGGCTGAATGAGAAAGTGAGTGAATGAATGAATGCATAAGTGAATGAGTGCATTACAAGCTGGGCTGGCCAAGCATATTACCACGTTCTAGTGTTGATACAGAAATCTCCTGGAGACATGTCAGAAATTGGTAAACACTGCTTCACGAACTCACATCAAGTCATTATTGATTCTCCAGTTCGTATATTAATATGATGATCTTGACATTTGTTGACATCTGCATTAATATGATGGTTTTGACATTTTCTGTCCCGTATCCTCAGTGCTTCCCAGACGTGATGTCCAAAGGTTATATTAGTCTTAATATCTTGAATGAAATCATGAGAGTTCAACTGCTCCAGTTGCTTCTTGGTGGAAGACAACTGAGCAAGTCATTCCCTAAGTCTAAGGAGGATAGTACACTTGGGGTCCAACTTCGAATCTTGAGTTGGAAGGAAGGAGCAATGAACTGCCAACCCCCATCCACCCATCCAGTGCAGGAATTCCAGAGAGATGGCCACCCAGCTTGTACTGTATTCCTCCAGGAATAAAGAAATCATTACCTTGCAGGGAGGGCATTCCTGGTTTACAGTTCAAATAGATAAAATTTCAAACATGTATAGCTCAGTTTCTTCTACCCAGTGGTGTTACTTCTCTCTTCTATATCTATCATGCCAATAATTACACTTTCATATTATTTTCAAATATTTTAAGACATTATCATGATCTGTACTCATATTTTTTGCCCCCAGGCTAAACATATCCTCTCTTTCAACCATCTTTATATGACCATGTTTTCAAATTTTCCATGATTTCTCAGTCTGCTCAGGCAGCTATAACAAAATAGCATATAGCAAGTGGCTTAAACAATGGACATTTATTTCTTACAGTTCTAGAGGCTGGGAAGTCCAAGATCAAGGGGCCAGCAGATTTGGTTCTTGGTGAGGGCTCTCTTCCTGGCTTGTAGACAGCCACCTCCTCACTATGTCCTCATATGGTGGAGAGAGAGGAAGCCCTGGTGTCTCTTCCTTTTCTTTTAAGGGCACTATCCCATCATGGGGACTCCACCCTCATGACCTCGTCTAAATCTAAGTACCTCCCAAAGGCTCCACCCCCAAGACCATCACATTGAGGGGTTAGGGCTACAACATATGAATTTTGGGGGGACACAAACATTCAGTCTATAACACATGGTCATCCACTGCTGGATTCTGTCCTAGAAGACAAAACGATGACTAATAGGTCTCTGGATGTGCGCTCCCCCCAGAGCCCAAAATACTGGAAGCACATTTTTGCCCATTAACCAAACTGTTCATGCAGCATTTGCAGTTCTAAGAGATATGAATCATTGTTATGAGCTTGAAACGCCTTTGGAACAAACTGTCCATAAATTCTCAAACTGCAGTTTTATTCAAAATGAGATGTCTTACATGTATTATGAACTTTATACTTCCTGGGATCTTTCTACAAAGATATTTAATTTGATCCTCAGAATGGCCCCATCTACATTCAACAGATAAGAAAAGGGAGGCCCAATGAGGATGAAGAATGTCCCTTAGATCACTGAAAGTAAACAGTGGTGGATCCAGAACCTGGGCCTCTGTATTTCAGGTCACCAAGCACACTTTAAGGAAAGGCACTTGCAGATTTCATGCCACCGTGATGAAGAGGATCAAAATCAAAAAGGCCTGAATCTCACTCTTGGTGCCAAGCAAACATTGGCACCAACACCCCGCTGTGTGCGGAGGTGATCAACACATGTCTCTGGCCTGGCCCAGGCTCTGGCTAATGCATACGTCTGAGTGCGTAGGTGAAAAGAATATTTCTAACAAAATAAAGAAGAGTTTGGCAACCATCAGACTCTTGGAGCAGATGGATGAAAGATGCTGGCTGCACAGGTTAATTGTGTCACTTAGCCTTACATCACTTACAAAACTAGACAAGGAGAAAAAAAGCTGACCGAGGGCCAGGTGGGAAATATGCTGAATTGAAGAAAGCCCCCTGTCACAGCCTATGAAATTTGCTGGCTCAAACGGATGCAAGACACTGCAGACCAGGCCATTTGCCACATTCACTCAGCACCTGCCAGTCCCAACAGCTTTCTGAGGCAATTCCCGCTCCTCCACTTCTCATGCCCCAAACCCTCCTACTAGGATTTATTCCTAATGAGAGGGGTTAAATAGGAGGGAGAGAGGGCAGTGAAGGTTAGCAACACTAACCTTCACCAAATTCTGCAAAAAACATATAATGTTTTAATATCATATATGTAGACTCACAGATTTTTTTCTTCTTCTTTTTTTTTTTTTGTGAGGAAGATCGGCCCTGAGCTAACATCTGCCAATCCTCCTCTCTTTGCTGAGGAAGACTGGCCCTGGGCTAACATCATGCCCATCTTCCTCTACTTTATATGGGACGCCGCCACAGCATGGCTTGACAAGCGGTGCGTCGGTGTGCTCCCGGAATCCAAACTGGCGAACCCCGGGCTGCCGCAGCGGAGCACGTACACTTAACCGCTTGCGCCACTGGGCCGGCCCCGACTCACAGATTTTTAAGTGACAACAAACGTGGTCAGATCATAGAGGGTGAATTGTGAATTCAGAAGAGGGATAAGGAAGAGTAAGACAAACCAAAAATGAACCACCCTAGGAAAATGCTGCTACCCACTTCACCCCCCAAAATCATCAGAATCACCTCCCTTCAACACACACACACACACCTACCACCACCACCATCATCACCATTGCCACCACCACCACCACCACCACCACCACCACCACCACCATCACCATCACCATCACCACCATCACCATCCCTAATTTATTATTAGAACCTGGAAACAACAAAATACTTATCTAATAGAGCTATTCAGAAGCACCCAAGCTTAAAAAAACACACATCCGGGTTACTCATAAAAAGACTCTGTTAACAAGATCTCAGTTACTTACAAGTATATTTCCTCCTTTAAGTACTTCTCCAAGGTGGTATATTAGATTTTTGTTCAGCAAAAATATACTCTCTGCCCTCCACCCCCTAGGAGGAGTACACATCCCCACTCCATTAATGTTGGGCCGGACCATTTTGCTGGGCAGAGTATATTTCCCCACCCTTAACTTTGGGCTTTGCCATGAAACTTTCTTTGGCCAACAAGGTACTAGTGGTTGTGACATGAGCAGTGGCTTGAAATGTGCTTGCACTGTTGGTCTTGGCCTCTTCATCCTGACACCAGCATGACAACACACTTTGGGTGGCTCACTGGTCCAAGGAGGATGAGAGACACATGGAGCAGCTGGATCCAATCTGTAGCTTAGAACCAAGCCCAGATGAACTCAGCCCACATCAGCCAGACCCTGCTTATCTGAAGACACATGAGAGAAAGAGAGGCTTCAAGAAGAGCTCGCTTTTACATTTCTGTCCTGAGCAACAAAGAATGTTGAACATTGGTGCCATTTACTAAGAGAAGCGAGGGAGGAAAAGATTTTGGGTGTGAGGTGGTGTGACACAGAATTAAGAGTTTGGATGGGATATATTAAATTGGAGATGCCTATGAGACATCCAAATGGAGATGGCAAGCATATGATTCAGGATGAGGTCAGGTTTGCAGATGTAAAATTGGGATTCACTGGTGTCTAAAGAGAATTTAAAGACATGGTCCTTGAGGAGTCACCTAGGCAACAGAGATACACAGAGAGAAAGGAAGCCTGAATCCTGAGCCTGGGCATGCCAACAAGAAGGGCTGAGGAAAAAAAACTGAGAGGAACGTAGACAGAAAACCTGGAAATGCTGGCCTCTGAGAACTACCCTTTGGATTTGGTGATGCTGAGGCATCAGTGAATTTTGCAGGACTAATTTCAGGGAACCAAAGCCCAGAGTAGGTGCAAGGGAGAAGAGGTGAAGAAATGAAGGCAGCAGGTACAGGCAATACCTCCAAGGAGTCTGCTATAAAAGAGAGCAATGTGGAGCTGCTTCTATTCTAGGGATCATTAAGGAAAAATAATTACCCTAACAAAAAAAATAAATAAAGCTTGGCATGTGCAGGACATGTTTCCGTAGATTGTAAGGCCCACTCTGCCATGGTCGGCCGATGGCATTGGACAAATCTCTGCCACAAAGCTCGCACGTGTGGAACGGGGATGTGGACTCGAGAGTCCCTTGTAACTCTCAGATTCCATGCTCCTCTCTCTGCTGCTCCAGTGTGAAAACATAGGTGACAGAATGAGAACACAAGCAAGAAAGCACATCCATCAGTAAACGAAGAATGTGGAAGAACAGGACTGCGTCTGGAAATCAATAGATTTCCAAAGGCCTTCACTACCGTGGTTTTGTGGTTCTGTGTGGCCCGTACAGTGGGGAATTGTGAAGTCCCAACACCTGATGCAAACCTCAGAAACCAGAAGAAGGGAAGTAAGAAGCAAAATTCTTCTTTATCTGGATGGGCCCAGACACAGCAACATAGACACTATCTTAGGATTTATCCACTAGATGTACAAGTGGTAAAATCCAACTTCTTGGAGAATTGACAAATTTAGCAGATACAAAATACTCTCCCTGAATAAATATGAAATGACTGAATACACAAAAACCCAGACTCACAGGATCATCCAGGGCCACTCCAGCCCCTGACCTAATGCAGTAGGTATCCTCCACATTGTTGCCAGGCCGGAATCCAGCCTCAAAATAAACACCACAGAGGTACAACTCACTCCTCAGCCCCTAAACAGCCTACTCCATTGGGCTCATTTTAAATGCTCTCTGAATAGCATCAATGTCGGCCTCATCATGATATCTTCCACACCTTTGGTCCCATTTCTGCCTGTGGACACACAGAAAAAGGCTGACTGCCTCAGAGCTCCTCAGCTATTGATGTTGTCACAATCCCAGAGCACCAGGCATCACCTGACCAGAACAGATTTCTCCATCTTCCCTCTTCCCCAGTTCAGCTCACAAGCTCTGCACCGCTCCATGGGCCTTTGGTTTCTTGCCTTGCTAGAGTTCGTAGATGAGGAAAACAAACAGCAGGGATAGTAGAGGTGAGCATTCCATGCAAAAACATACAGCCCTGTGCCTTGCATGGTTAACAGACCTGCCCAGCCCCAACTGGAGGCTGCGCGTTTATGCAGGTGAACAAGCAGCACAGTTGGGGTATTTCCCTGAAGAGAGGTAAAAGTGGATATAATAGACTGAAAGAAAATGCACACACTTCCACGCCCCAGTTACTCTCTCTCCCTTAGAAAATGGCCAGAGTTTCTGGAAATCATCTATGAAAAACACCCTGAATGTGTGAGTCTTGGCTTGAGAAGATCTGGAAGCCTTTGGGGGATTAATGGCCTACAGAGCATGTGTATCCTAAGAGGCCCCAATATTGAAATTCCAGGTTCCATTTCCAAAGAGCTGGAGTGAATGGACATGGAAACAGTGTCTCCATTGCTCTTCTTTCTGGCCTCAGGGCCACTCTCCCCAGCACGTGCCTGTTAACCCAGGCCAGGGCCAGAACATTCAGGAGGTAGGAGGCAAACACATCTGCCCAGGTGTGCAGGTGTGGGTGGTACCACCAGCCTTCCCCCCTCTCCGGAGGGTCAGCAGTGCCCATTTAACTTGGCCGGGAGAAGCTCTTTAACCTGGGATGTACTTATTTATACCCCTACTTGTGCAAAAACAACAAAACAACAAGAATTGAAGCAAAAATCAGGAATTGAGAGAATAAGTAACTGAGAAGTGACAAAATAAAATGTTGATCTGAGGCAGGTGTGGTGGACATGGGCAGAGTTGGAAGATACTGTATACAGGTGGTCTCAGGAATTGTCCAGCTGCTCCCACCTGGTGGGGCTCCAGTGACCACAGTCAGGGACCTGGCCTTGTCCTCCCTCGGGTTCTGACCCATGGTATCCTCCTGGGCCCCAGGCGGCCTGTAAGGCTCTTGGCTTCCCTTGGCTTCTGCTCTAGTTCCAGCTGCAGACACAGGACAAAGGCTGGTTACTCTGCAGAGTTCTGGCCGCTGCACTGGACACAGCCTCTCTGCCCAACGCTGGTTTGTTGCATTAACTGACACTGGGCTGGTTTCCTCCATGCTCTGCTGTGTCACAGTCCTCCTCATCTGCCCTCCAGGCTGCACTTACACTTTGCCCACCACCCCATGGAGCAGGATCTCAGGGTTTCAGTCTTAGGGGAGGCCCCAACTTGGTCATATAACAATAACCTCAGTGATTTCTCTCTTTCTCTCTGTCTTAAACTCTCAGAAACCTCAGTTTCTTATGCCGTAAAGGAGGGATAATAACTATAAGCTCATATGACAGAACACACACCAAGAGGATAGCATAGTGCCTCGCAAACAGTAGAGGCTCAAATAGTAAGGACGCCCTTGTACATTGCTGGTAGAGACGTAAAATGGTGTAGCCACTTTAGAAAACAGCTTGGCAGTTCCTCAAAAGGTTAAACACAGACTTGCCATGTGACCCAGGAATTCCACTCCTAGATATGTACCCTAGAGAAATGAAAACATATGTCCATACAAAAACTTGTATGCAAATGTTCATAGCAGCATTTTTCATAACAGCCAAAAAGTGCAAAAAACCCAAATGTCCATCAACTGTTGACTAGATAAACAAAAGGTGGTCTGTCCACACAATGGAATATTATTTGGCCGTACAAAGGAATAAAGTACTGATACACGCTACAACATGAATAAACCTTGAAAACATTACACTAAGTTAAAGCCAAACAAAAAAAAACCAAGCATACTGTATGATTACATATATATGAAATGTCCAGAACTGGCAAATGCATAGAAATAAACAACAACAAAAGTAGATTCATAGTTGCCAGGGGAGTGACCGCTAATGGTTACAGAGTTTCTTTGTGGGATGATGAAAATATTCTAGAATTAGATGGTGGTTATTTGTATACCTTAAAAGGGTAAATTTTATGGTAGGTGAACTATATCTTGATAAAATAAAATAGAAACAGAATATGCAACAAAAAACAATAGTAAAGGCTATTTACCGTCTTTCCTTAACTTTCTTGTTTCCACTTCAAAATTGTATGACCATCAAGCTCAGAGCAGCCTCCTCAGGCTCTAATGCAGCTGCCTGAGACCAAAAGGTAAAAGGGCGTTTCCTTACCTCTTTCTCTGTTGGGTCGTATATCTGGCTCTAACTCTATATTTATCTATCTATCCATCCATCTGTCTGTCATCTATCTATGTATCATCTATCTAAAATTTCATCCTACTTCCTTTCCTCTGCACAGTTCTCTGTCTTATTTATCCTGCCTAATTCAGTTATTATTGCCAAATAAATTAGAAGCAGGTTTGTGTGGTGGTTTTACACACACAACACATGCACACACACACACACAATTTTCTGTTCTTCAGGAATAATGAACTACCATAACTTTTCCATTCCATTGTCTGCAGGGGAACAAACTACAGACCAAAAATATATTTCAGCTTTTTTTATTTTATAAAGGTAGAAAAAATCACTGTCCCTACAAGGATGAAAGGCAACATTTACCTCCCCTCCACTCATAATGGCTAAGAGTGAGCCAAAATTAAACAATCTTTTTCAAAATCCATTAGAGGGAAGGTTTTCTTCCAAGCAGACAACCCAGTGAGCGCCTCGTGAATTTTCCTGACATCTCACATGACACAATGTCCCCTTTAATCCTCTCCCAAGGCTAACAACCATGGCAGCTCAACCCTTCACATCTAATTTCCTTTTAAAACCAGGTTTCTGAAGGGGCCAGGCATCCACCACAACAGCTACTCTGGAAGGATTCCAAGGAGCAAAAACTGCCTCAAACCCAATATGTAATCATTGTTATGCAAATCGCCTTCATAGAGAGAAACTCAGAGTCAATATACATTTTCTCTCCAGACAGGCTTGCTCTCTCCCCTAATTAGCTTTTATTGAGCTATGGCTCACCATTTTTTAAGGTCAAAACTCTCCTTTACAGAATATTCACCTGACTCATTGAAGATACTTTTCAGAGGCTGCTTTCATTCCTGATAATTATTCTTTCCTAAAGAGACACAAGCGCTGGGGCTTGCTTGTGCGTTTTTGTTGCGTTGGACAGGTGGCCACACCGCAGGAGAACCTTTGCTCCTCAATTACTATCCTTCTTCATTTACTCTTTCAAATTTCAACTCACTGAAAGAGTGTCTTTCCAAGCACTCAGATACCTGGAAGGAAAAAGCATCCTGAGGATGCAGCCTTGTCCTCCTAGAATCTACAGTCTGGACAGGAATCTGAGATACACCCACTTTGCTTACATGGTAGAGATAAAGACCCGTGAGAACAATTTTTAGGATGATTCAGAGAATGGTGAGATCAATAAGAGCTTAGAATAACCTATTCATGTTGGTAATATCCAAGGATGATAAGAAATGATGCTCCTAGTTCAACAAATGGAAAAGTCTGTGGCTCTCCTCCCCATGGACTGAGTTGGGAGTTTATAAATCTCTGTTTGGGGAAGCCCTCACCTGCCAAGCCCACCAAGCACAGCCAATGCGCCCTCCACCAGTGAGCACAGCTAGGAAGGGAGCTGCTACAACGAGACTTGTGACAAGGGTGCAGCAAATGAAACAGAAAAGAAGAGTCATTCGTGCCTTCAACCAACATAGATTTATTGGGCACACACTATTCTCCAGACCTAGAGATTTAGCTGCAAATAAAACAGACACAATTTCCAGGCCTCATGCCTCCTACGGACTAAAGGGGAAGGCGACATTAAGCAACTAATTATACAAGGAATTAATTTCAATTAGGTGAAGTGCAACAAGTGACGTGTATGGCATGAAACATGCCCTGTTACATGCTGTTATATGTTGAAGTCTCAACTCCTACGGCCTCAGAATGTCACTGTATTTGGAGATAAAGTCTGAAGAGGTGATTAAGCTAAAATGAGCTGTTAGGGTGGGTCCTAATCCAATGTGACTAGTGTCCTACAAGAAGAGGAGGAGACACCAGGAATGAGCACACAGAGAAAGATCGTGTGAAGAGGGCAGCCATCAAGCCGAGGAGAGAGGCCTCTAGAGGAACCAACACTTCTGGTACCTTGATTTTGGACTCTCATCCTCCAGAATTGTGAGACAATAAATTTCTGTTCTTTAAGCCATCCAGTCTGTGGTTTTTTGTTATGGCAGCCCTAGCAAACCAATACCCAATCGCAGACAATTCTGGTAAATTTTTGAGAGCTTTTTAGCAGTGGTGACATGGAGGTAGAATTAACATCAAGGTTTCGATCCAAGTAAATTGGTAATGATGGAAGAACTGGTGGAGGCAGACAGACGGACAGCTGGGCGGGAAGGTGAGCTATATTCTAGACGAATGTTCTCTTCCATCTCAGCCATCGCCGAGGTCCTTCTTAGCTTCAGTATCTTATGCTTCTCCCACACGGGGACTGGTGAGCAACTGCACAGTACATCCACCCACATCCTTAAAAATGAACACTGCTGTTCCTTCTCTAGCCTATCTCAAGAACTATAACGAGTCAAGGGAAGGCACTCTCAACTGTGTCCTCGTCACAGCTCTATGCTGACAAGTTGTGTACCCTGGTTAATCTCTCCCCTGCCCTGCATGTCTGTTTCCGTGTTTATAGAAGGCAGACGTTGTCCCAGACTACAGGTTTTCAACCTGTGCTCTGGGGAAAAGAGAAGCATGAGCTGTGATCCCTCTCAGCTTTTGCGATTTTTTATGTTATTCATACTTTAGTTTAAAAAAAAAAATCTTCCTCTATCAACCTCTGTTTTTCACAACCTTAAATATTTATTTTTAAAAACTCTCTATATTTTATTCTTCCAAAAAGTATTCTCTTACCAACCTACTTTTAACACTTGTCTTAAATTTTACTTCTTTTATTTTTTATTTTTTAAAATTTTAATGCTGTAAGTTTTAGCTTTTTATCTCCTTTATCAAAAATCTCAATTATTGTGTCTTCTTGTTTTATTTCCTGGAAACACTTTATTTCCCTGTTTTTACTTTTTTTATTTCTTGCTTTTAGAACTATTTTAACCTTCTGCCCTCTTTTTAGGATACTACCTTTTACAGTCATCCTTTCCTACGTATTTCTTGAGGATTTGTTTCTATATTGGCCAACATGCGGTAGGAGTGGAGGCTGGAGAGGCTGCTATACTCACCATGGGGACACTAGAGTGGTTCTTTCTCCCACAAACATCCCTTTCAGCTGCCCGGCGAGGCTCCCTCACCCCCAGGCTCTCCCAGACCTCCTAAGGCAGCTCTCAAGGAGCACATCTCTTCAGATGGTTGTGAAGGCCTTCCAGATAACGCTCCCTAGGGCAACACTATGCAGATGGCACATCTGAGTGACCAGAGGGAAGATTTAAGAAACGCAGCACCTTCCTATCCTTCTATGAGAAATCAATTGTTTGGAAATCGATACTGTTAGATACTGGAATTAGGGCAATCTAGGCCCCAAATCCATCACAACACTGAAGTGATGAGTGGAGGTCCCTTCCAGAGAGAGAAGAAACCAGGCGACCACCAGCTTTGCGCTCATCCTGCCAGCCTCTGGAATACTTATTTCTGAATTTCCCCCTCCTTTTCCTTTCCTCTTGGCTGAATTCTTGAAAGATATCCTCTGGGGGAGGAGGGGCAACTTCTGAGTTCATGAAGGTCCCAGAGTGGCTGACTAGAGCGGAGCTTATCCCAGCTAGGCTTTTCCTGTTGTGTCCTGTTGGATAGCTTATTAATGTGTCAGGGCAGCTGTACCTACCAAGAATGTGGAGACCTGGGCCAGAGGCAGAGGCCATTTTATTTAACTCTGGCTGTGCTCTGGTGAAAACTTTGGGGTTTAGGGGAGAGGCTGAGATTGGGCTTCTATAATCTCTAGTCTATCCCCCAACTCCCAAAAGAGCACACACACTTTTCCATGGGGTTTGCATCCCTGATGGGTGATTAAATCTATTTTCAGAGCTTAGGTAATAATTGCGACACCTGCAGTTAATGGTTTTCAGTTCTCTCTTAATACATGTCCCCATTGGTTTGCCATGTAGGAACCAATTAAAAAGAGTTTCTCCCCCACACAGGACTTTCTTTATTGCTGCACAGTAACAGCACCCTTCGCTTCCTCCCCACTGAGGGGCTTGACTCTCAGGCTATCTCTAACCACAAGAAGCTTCCTCATCTGGTTGAATCACCAGGGAGCCCCACCCCAGCATGGCTTAGCCAGAAGACCTGAATCAAATGAGTCTTTGCCAAGCCCAAAGTATGCTATTCCTCCATGATTACACTGCACACCTTTGGGAAACACGCATCCTTATTGGGTCCATCAACTTTGCTGAGAGGATGGGGTCCCTTAACGCCATCCTTGCTGAGGGACAAACACAGGGTTAGCTGGTCACATAGCAAGCCCTCACTCCAGATACTGTCAGGAAGCTTTACTTTTAAGCTCCCTGCTGCTCAGGTTATAGATAAGGTCAGTGGAAAGAAAATAATATCCATAGAGGCTTGTTGAAATTAAATATAGAGCAGCCATTCCTCTCGAGACTCCCCATTTATTTGGGGAATAAATCCAATCAACAGTGAGCTGCATACTGGTTTTGCCTCCTGTAAAGCAGGGTTGACTGGACCGGTCCTGTGTTGGAGGGCTCCTGTGGCCCTCATGCTTAGCTGTCTTCCGGAGCCCTTTCTCCTCTCCTCCCACCTTCTTCCCTGCCACCAGTACATTGACCGTGTGGCATTTTCCCAGCCCCAGGATGATCACGGCTGGTCTAGGCCAGTCACGCCTGTTTGCCTGACACTTCACCCTCTTGCTGCGAGGGCTGCCCATGCAACCTTACTCTGGCCAATATAAGGGAATCTTTCAAAGAGATTCCGGACAGTCTGTTCCTCCCTGATAGAAAGGAAAGCCCTTCTGTATCTACCCTGCTTGGGAGGCTGGTGTCAGGACATAACATTTGGATGAATATGAGGGAAAAAGTGTAACCAACTGGGACAAGAACCACACACCTGACACTGTTGAGCTACTGAACGAGGCTGGGATCTTAGACCTCCAGGATTCTGGTCAAGTAAATAGAAAATGTCTTCATGGTCTCAGACCCGGCTAGGTGTTCCGGTATTTGCAAACAAATGCAATAGGCATACAAAATGTGAGTTTATATTGACTTCATATATAAATATGCTTCTCTCTCCTCTCAACAACCACGGCAGCTCCTGACGGCCAAAGGGCTCCTAGGCCTCTAGGGGCGGAGAGGGAGGTGGGAGGGGGGAGAGGAGAAACAAAAGCCTGTCTTCAGCACCCTCCATAGTGCTGCAGCACTGCCCTTGGGTGGGCCAGGCCCAGCCAGCGTGTCACTGTGAGCAGCACCAACCTGCCTGTTTGCTGCACGCTGGGGACGAGCCAGAAGCAGAGGAACACTGCAGGGCCGGTCGGGGCTGGGGCGTTGGCGTCAGCTGGAATGCTGCTGTTGCCTTTTCTCAGGAGCTACAAAGATCTCTTTGAAGCTGCCACACCGGCCCCAGCAGCTCCCCCAGGGCCCTTCGGGCTGCGTGTGTCTGGAGGGGCAGCCCCGTGCCTAACTGGCTCTCGGCGGGCAGAGACCTCACCCACGTGTGCATCTGTGCACTCCCAGCTCAAAGCGTCCGTCTGCTTCGAAGCTCAAAGCGTCCGTCTGCTTCAGTAAAGCATGATGTGCTCTCTGATACCTGAGGGTCCACTGTCACTTCAGACACCCTGGGGGGACTATAAAGCATTCCTTTGGGGAAAAATTTTAATAAAATGTCATGGAAGACATAGTGATATGATTCAGGGTCCTTAGTGACAACTTAGGGGAAATCTCTTTAGGGTCTCAGCATCAGGCATAGTTGTGCAACTTCTGACTTGCTTTGTCCTGGAGACATCGTGAACCACATGGATGATACTTGTTTGCTGGGGTTGGCTGGTACAAAGCACAGGTACAAATCCGGGCTCCATTTCTGGCAGATGTACTGAACTTGACAGCATATCTATTCGTGTTCATGCGACCCCTAGCTTCATCCTCGCTCCCTTTATCCTTTACCGTGAATTCCTTCACATAACTAGTATTATCATTATAACATAGCATTCTACATTCATAAGGATAATTCTGTAGTACCTAATTTTTATTTTGTCTCAAATCATTTTTGAAATTAGTAAGTGAATAAATGTAAATAAAAGATACTTTGGGAGGATTTATGGGATTTATGCAGACACAACAAATGTCTGCATGAGGGCTATGGGAAACTTTCTCTCCTTGGAGGGAAGCATGGATGGCTTCCCCAAGGAAGCGACATTTGGATTTTGTTCTGAAGGACAAATGGGTGGATGCCAGACCAAAAGGGAATCACATTCCCAGCGGAGGGAGAGGCAGCTACCTCAACTCACAGAAGGGAGAGGCAAATTTAGGGCAGAATGAGATGGGAGAGAGGTGTGTTGGGAAGCGTTTCAGGCCAGAAAGACAGACAGGAATCAGATCGCAAAGGTTCATAGATTTTTGGTCTCTGGGTCACATAAATCATAAAATGTCCTAAGAAAGAGAAGAGAAATGACCAGGTCTGAGTTAGACAGTATAAAAACGACGCTGATAAAAATCAGGAAAATGACCCAGAAGGGAGAAAAGAGCATTAAAAGGTGATGTCAGCTGTCCAAGTCAGACTAAAAAGGACTGGAGCTAAGAAAAGCGGTGGGTAGAGAGAGCAAAGAGAAAGGAAAGATCCCCCAGGAGCAGAGCCGCAAGGGTTTGCCACCTCTGTACTCCCAACACCCATCCCATCCAATCACTCCCGCGCCGTTACTAATCTTCTGCAAAGTCCTGACACTTTGCAAGGTTCTGGGGATCCAGGGGGCTCTCAGCCTACTCTTGAGACAGACAAGTTCGAGGGGGCCTTACAAGGAGCATATGCTAAATATACAAGCACTAAACCAAACTGCGAGGGGGAAGAATTTGCTCTCTCTCTCCTCCCTGAGAAAGGCATACAGATCTTGTGACATCAGACCCGCTCGCTGCCTCTTTTGAAAGCACTTCTATAAAAGGCTAAGCAGAGGAATGAGAATAGAAATGGAGCAGTCTGGGGATCAGGATGGCCCTCGAAACACGGGTGAGATCACACTACCTCGGTCCCAGGCCTGGGCGCCAGACTGCCCACCTCCAGGCTGCAACTCACTCCTTTCCTCCTCTGCACATATCCTCAAAGGCTTGACAAATGTGAGTCACCATGATAGGAACAGCACCATTCCCAAATAGCAGGCCTTTATATACTCTGTTTCTCTGTCCATATTTGCCATCTTGTCACTGCACCTTCCCCCATGTGACAAACTCCTCCTGACTCAGAGCCTTCAAACTTCCCTGGAAAGGATGAAGAGGCAAACACACACCACCCTGGATCGGGCTCCCTGAGCACCCCCCACCTGCCCATCTACTGTGCGCATTTTCCCCCAAAAGTCTCGGTCCGGCCTCTTTCTGATAACCACAAACTGAGAAGTAAGTACCCCAATTAAGTAGCCTTTACAATCTCTCAGAGCCAGAGAGACACACAAATCAAAAGGAAAAAATGTTTCAAACACTGTTCTGTTCCAAAAATATTGCTCTAATCCAAACCCACTAACCACCTGGAGTTTAGATTTAGTTTCTCATTTTCTGGTTCCTTCTACCAAGTAGGCTTTAGAGAGTTCCTTCAGAAGTATCCCCACCTCTGGGAAGTCCTCCTTGATGGCATCCACTCTGTGCTCTCTTAGAACCCATCTCTCTCACGACACTCGTCATGCCGTGTTACAATTTTCCGTTTAGATACCTCTCTCCTCCAACAGACCAGGAAATTTCTCTCTTCTGGCAGGAACTGGGTCTTACTGTCTCTGTGCACTAGCATCTGAAAATGCAAGGCACACGCAGCAGGTGTTCAAAACTGTGATGGAAACCACAATGAGATACCACCTCACACCCATCAGGATGGCCATGTCAAAAAAACAGAAAACAACAAGTGTTGGTGAGGATGTGGAGAAATTGGAATCTTGTACACTGCTTGTGGGACTGTAAAATGGTGCAGGTGCTCTGGAAAAGAGTATGGTGGTTCCTCACAAAATTAAAAATAGCATTATTCACAATAGCCAAAAGGTGGAAGCAACCCAAGTGTCCGTCAACAGATGAATGGATAAACAAAATTTGTTATGTACATAAGATGGACTATTATTCAGCCTTAAAAGGAAGGACATCCTGACACGTGCTCCAACATGGATGAACCTTGAGGATGTTATGCTAAATGAAACAAGTCAGTCACGAAAGGACAAATACTGCATGATTCCACTTATATGAAGCACCTGGAGTAGTCACATTCCTAGAGACAGAAAGTAGAATGGTGGTTGCCAGGGGCTGAGGGGAGGGGGGAATGAGAAGCTGTTTTTTAACGGGTATAGAGTTTTAGTTTGGGAAGATGAAAAAGTTCTGGGATTGTTTGCACAACAGTGTAAACATACTTAACACTACTGAACTGTACACTTAAAAATGGTTAAGATGGTAAATTTTATGTATATTTTACCACAATTAAAGAATTTTTAAAGTGTAAATCAAATCATGATACTCTCCTGCTTAAAATTTCAGTGGCTTTCCAGTGAACCTGGAATTAAAAAAAAAAAATGTGGCAAAGTGAATCATGCTACATCAGGGGAACAGTATTCTGTGGCCAGTCAATTGAGTTATTAACCATGGTTCCCCCTGAAATTCAAACTGTTAGCTGGAAAAGGAGCTGTCCAGCTCCACGGCTGAAGCCCTGATGTCAGGCGACCAGCGTGGCGTGTCTTTTACCACTGGCCACGTCTGGGAGAGGGGCCCTGCCCTGGCTGATTTCAGGACATCTCCCCAGAAACTGGTGCTCTGAGAATGGCTGACAGATTTTCTTTCAACATAAAGGAACGTCAGAGACACAATCTCTGCAAAGAAGGAGAGAACCAGATTTTGAAAACAACTGCTAACAATTTCAACAATTTCACTCCTTCAGCGAATTTCCAGGACAGGATCTGCCACCCTGAGAGAAAGGAAAATTTATTCTTGCCGTGGGTCAGACAAAAAGAGAACAAAGTAAGTGTGATGCTTTAGCCTAGAGCCGGATTTGATCTACAACTTAAGAAGAGTCACCTCAGGAAGAAAGCGGTCGGGTAGAGATTTGCAAATATATCAAGGTTTATATTAGCATCTACTAATTTACTAGTCCTGGAAGCAGGAGTGGGGAAAAAATAAATAAATAAACCCCTCCCAAGAAACCAGCAAAATTAAAATGCGCTCAAAGCTTTTTTTGCTCCAAATCGGATTATATTTAATAGAAGAAAAATAATGAAGTTAGGGATTAAGGTATTTAATTTTACATATCCATACACTTGTATCTATATCTACATCTACCTCTATCCCAACCCTGTTCTTTTTGTTTCCTCATTGTATTAGTCTTCTAGGGCTGCCAGAACAAAATACCACAGGCTGGGTGGCTTAAACAACAGAAATTTATTTTCTCACACTTCTGGAAGCCAAAAGTCTGGGATCAAGATGTCAGCAGAGTTGGTTTCTTCTGAGGCTTCTCTCCTTGGCTTGCAGACAGCTGCCTTCTCCCTGTGTCCTCACATGTCTTCCCTCTGTGTGTGTCTGTGTCCTAATCTCCTCTGCTTATAAGGACACCAGTCACATCAGACTAGGGCCCCCCCTAACAGCCTCCTTTTAACTTAATTACCTCTTTAAAGACCCTATCTCCGGGGCCAGCCCATTGGCGCAAGCGGTTAAGTGCGCACACTCCACTGTGGTGGCCTAGGGTTCGCCGGTTCAGATCCTGGGCGCGCACCGACGCATCGCTTGGCAAGCCATGCCGTGGCGGCGTCCCATATAAAGTGGAGGAAGATGGGCATGGAGGTTAGCCCAGGGCCAGTCTTCCTCAGCAAAACAAGAGGAGGATTGGCAGATGTTAGCAGAGGGCTGATCTCCTCACAAAAAAAAAAAAGACCCTATCTCCCAATACAGTCACATTCTGAGGTACTGGGGGTTAGGACTTCACCATATGATTTTAGGGGAACACAATTCAGTCCATAACACCCAAAGAGGAAAAATACTGGATTTCTAAGTAAAATATTGAACTTTCAGGTAAAATTAGCAACACATGCTCATTTAGAGGTCATTTTCCAACAAAAACACTGGGATAAGAAGGACAAACCAAAGCTCTTCAAACTACAGGTATCCCCTTGGCCCAGGTGGGCAAACACAGGTAATTTTCACCTTGGGAGCCCGGCAAACTGAGTGGCGTCCAGTTGATCAGACTTTGGTAGAGCTCAAGAATGATGCCCTTGGAGCATTTCAACAAAAACATGCATGTAACACCACTTAATCAAAACCCTCTCCATTTTCAGTGGTTTTCTCATTGATTGAATGTAACCACACACTTACAGACACCTGTTCAGGGTCATTAGGTAATTTTCCCAAGGTCACTCAAGCTGCAAAGGGAGAGGACCAATTCCTGAACCCATGTCATGATGGCCCACGCCCACCGATGCCTTCAGCTTCCGTCTGTACACTGATAAATTCCTAATCCGTCTCTCCTTCCCTTTGCACTTAATTCAGCTTTAGACTTGTATATACTATAGCTATTGACTCTTCCAAAATGGAAGTCGGTATTTTTTATCTCTAACTTCTCTTCCTCCTCTGTGCTTTGTCTTTTCCCATTGGGAAAAAATACTAGATTTCTGGGTAAAGATGGCAGGTTGGACACACATATATAATTTTGTTCTCTCCTCAACCCCTGCAACTAACACTTCAGAAAACGGATTTATTTCTTGAGGGATAAACCCTCATGGATGGGGCGCACAGAAGAGGAGACAATAGCAACAGGATTTCAGAAGCTGGCAAGCACATGGGTGGTATGAGTGGTAACAAACCTGACCCAGTGACCAAGCTGCATCTTAAGCCAACAGTGAAGAAAGGTGAGCACCAGCCCGATTCCCTCGACAGAGTCCTCGAAGTCCGCAGGAAATGACAGCATGAGGGATGGCAGCAATGCAGGTGAGCCGCCTCTCTCCCTTCCAGAAAGAACTTGCCCAGTGGACAGCCTTCAGCTGTTAGCACCTACGGAATCTGACTTATCTTTGGAGCGGTGGCCATGCTCTTCCTGGGCCACCCAGCCAATGACTGAGCATGGCCAGGGGACTAGGGGCTAATCACGGGACAGACAACCAAGACAACCCAGGACAGCCAAGGACAACCAAGAGGCAATCAAGAGTCTGACTCTGACAGATCTGCATCATGGTCTGAGGCTCTCCTTGCCCATCCCTGCTGCATCCCCTTTCCTTCCACAGTTGTCAGATCTCCACTGCCTCTTTCTTTCTTTCTTTCTCTCTCTCTTTCTTTCTTTCAAGATGTAATTAAGTTAAGATGAGGTCGTACTGGCTTAGGATGGGCCCTAAGCACAATGACTGGTGTCCTTATAAGATGAGGACACACAGAGGGAAGAAGGCCATGTAAAGATGGAGCACAGACTGGAGAGATGAGGCTACAAGCCAAGGAGCACCAAGGCGTGCTGGCAACCACCAGAAGCTACAAGAGGCAAGGAAGGATTCTTCCCTAGAGCCTTCAGAGGGAGTGCAGCCCTGCGGACACCTTGATTTCAGACTCCTAGGCTCCCGAAATCTGAGAGAATAAATGTTCATTGTTGTAAGCCACCCAGTTTGTCGTAATTTGTCACAAAAGTCCTGGAAAACTAATTTAAGGGTGCAGATGACCTGGGGCAAGTCACTTAACCTCTCTGAACCTCAGTTTCCTCATCTGTGAATAGGGATGCTAATAATAGGACCAATTTATAGGGTTGTTATGAGGATTAAGCAAAAGCATAGTGGGATGGTTAATTCTCTGTGTCAACTTCACTGGCCACAGGGTGCCCAGGTTAAACATCATTTCTGGGCGTGTCTGTGCAGGTGTTTCTGGGTGAGATTAGCATTTGAATTGGTGGACTCAGTCCACCCATCAGTAGACTGCCCTCCCCCATGTGGGTGAGCCTCATCCAATCCACTGAGGGCCTAAAGAGAATAAAAGGCAGAGGAAGGAAGAACTCATCCCCCTTTATTTTCCTGCCTCACTGATCAAGCTGGGACATCTCATCTCATCTTCTCCTACCCTCAGACTGGGATTTACACCATCAGCTCCCCTGGTTTCCTTCAGACTCGGACTGAATTACACCACCAGCTTTCCTGGGTCTTGAATCAATTCCTGTAATAAATATTTCTCTCTCTCTTTTTCATTTTACCTTTCTAAAGCACCTTAAATCCTGAATGTTCACATGATTTTATCACTTCCTCCCTGAACATTTCTTTTCCATCAGCATCCTGGGACATGAGCCTCTCCTGGTTTTCCTCCCAGCTTACCAGTGGCTTCTTTTCAGTCGCCTTTGGTGATTCTTTCTCGTTTTCTGGCTTCAAAAGATGGCCCTGGGCTCAGTCCTCAGCCCTCTTCTCTTCTCTTCTCTTCCTTTCCCTTCTCTTCTCTTTTATTCTCTTCTCAGGCTACCCTCATTCCCTAAGTCCCTAAAGCCAGTCCCACGCTTTAACCATCCTCTACACACAGATGATATGTTCATCCCAAACTTCTCCCCTCAACTCTATACTGGTATAGCCAGCTGTGCACACATCTCAGCCTGGTGCCTAACAGGCATTCCAAACTCAACATGTCCAGACCGAAGCTTCCAAAGCCCCTCCCAGACTTGCCGGCCCCCCGCCCCAGGCTTTCCCATCTCAGTGCACGGCAGCATCACTCTTCCAGGTGCCCTCCGTGGTCTCTGCTCCTTCCCTTGGCCCATCAAGGCCTGAGGAAACCCTATCAGCCCTTCCTTTGAAATACATCCAAAATGGACCACTTTCTCCCACCAGCTCATCACCATCTTCACAAAAACTACCTGCTCATCTTCCCTGCTTCCCGCCACCTGCTCCCTTTCCCAAGATTTTCAACACAGAATTCAGAATGACATTTTAAAAATATAAATCAGGGGCCGGCCCGGTGGCGCAAGCGGTTAAGTGTGCACACTCCGCTGCGGCGGCCCGGGGTTCGCTGGTTCGGATCCCGGGCGCGCACCGACGCACTGCTTGGCAAGCCATGCTGTGGCGGCATCCCATATAAAGTGGAGGAAGATGGGCATGGATGTTAGCCCAGGGCCATTCTTCCTCAGCCAAAAGAGGAGGATTGGCAGATGTCAGCTCAGGGCCGATATTCCTCACAAAAAAAAAAAACATATAAATCAGATGATGACACAAGTTTGCTCACATCCCTCACCACTCACTCAGAGTAAAAGTCCTTACCATGGCCCAGTCCAGCCTTTGGAGGCACGGCCAAGGCCTACACAACCCTCAGCCATCTCCCTGACTCATCTCCTTCGACCCTCCCTTGCCTGCCCTCCCCTTAAGCTACAATGGCCACTCTGTGCTTCCTTAATGGTGCCAGGAAGGGTGCTGCCTCAGGGCCTTTGCAAGTGCTGTTCCCTCTAACTAAAGTCCTCTTTCCCCAGACGTCTGTATGGCTTCCTTCCTTACTACTTAGAGATCTTTGCCTAATGTCACTCTATCTACGACAGCACCTCCTGCCACTCTCCATCCCCACTCCCCTCCGCCACGCTTTATTTTCTTTCCAGTCCCATCACCACCTTACATCATATGTAGGTATTTGTTTGTGTGTTAGTATCTCCACATAATAACCTCCAAGAGGCCAGGAACTTTGTGTTCCCAGAGCCTAAGCCATGCCTGGCACTTTGTAAATGCTCAAAAATTATTTATTGGTAAATGAGCAAAGGAACCAGTAAACGAATGAATACTGCTTGAGTATTGCTGATTCTCTGAAGAAGGAAAGCTTGCAAAAATCGGGTATGAACCCAAAGAGCAGAAGGGAGGTATGTTTTTGTTCAAACCAGCAAGGTGTGCTCGAGAGATGAGCTTGAGAAATTAGAGTGGAAAGCTCTACGTACATTCTTGAGAGACGAGCTCATTTAGTATTTTAATAGGCCCAAATACACACATGTGTTCCCTGAGACACATGTGGAAAAATAAAAGCCGACTCCTGTTTGCAGTCTCCAGATAACTTTAATGTGGTTGTTTTTAAAATGCTTGCCTCACAGCTGCCCCTGAGAGGTTTAGCTGTTATTTGGATCCTGGAGAGAAAAATGCACCAAGTTTTACGGTCAGACTTCTAGAAAGAGAAATTCAAAGGGCTAATCTCAAATGTTTGGGGTCAAGTCCTGCAAGGAATGTGGCTTGTCATCAAATCTAAGGTCTTCCTCTTTAGAGGGAAGTCCAACCTAATCTGAGTAGTGAAGAAACCAAGAGAGTAATTCCCCAACACCCAGAATATGTGAATCGCTTCCAAGTAACAGATCAATGTGCTAAGTATCTGTAATTACCATATTAACAAGGAGGATTAGAATCAGACGCCTTTCCAGCACAAATCAGAACAGACACTGTATTTGGATTTGACCGTGTTCTCTCTCCCCTCAAGCTCCCAGTGTATATTCAAGCAGCCCTGTTAATAGACTGCACCAATTCAGACTTAGGGATCATTCACTCAAAATGGGCCGGCTAATTTTACTTTGGTATAATTTATGAAGAAAAGAAAGCAATTAGGTGGTAGAAATAAGACTGGCATGCCTAACCTACCGATGCCATCATATTTTTAAGCATCTTATTATATTAATTACATGCATGAAAATTGCTGCTCCTGATAACAAATGAGTGCCCCATGTGGAATGAGCAAGTTCAACAGAGTCTCAATTAAATGATTTTTCTAACAGCAGAGTCATGCTATGTTTCTGAAAATAACAAATTTAGTAAAACTAATAAAATCCAGTAAAATAGTAATTTCTGGGTTTTTCACCAACTCAGACCAACTCTCTCTCCCCACTGCAGGAATAGTCTATGTGGTTATAGTATCTGGGTTTGGAAGCAAAAGACAAGGAGACTTAAGTGCCAGAACCACCAAGAGAGGGTATGTGTGCACACACAACCTAGCACATGTGTGTTTGTATCTTTCAAGCCCTGAAATTACTGTATGGTACTCCAAGGTGACCATTTAAAGTTAGAGAGGGGCCGGCTAGGTGGTGTAGCAGTTAAGTGCATGTGCTCCACTGTGGCGGCCCAGGGTTCGGATCCTGGGTGCGCACTGACACACCGCTTGTCAAGCCATGCCGTGCCGGTGTCCCATATAAAAGTGGAAGAAGATGGGCACAGATGTTAGCCCAGGGCCAGTCTTCCTCAGCAAAAAGAGGAGGATTGGCATGGATGTTAGCTCAGGGCTGATCTTCCTCACACACAAAAACATAAATAAATAAAGTTAGAGAATACTATTTTGAAATACAAATTTTGTGTGTTTAAGAAACTGTCTCATGTTTGTGATCACACTTTGTATCTACTTAGACTATTTTTTCAAAGTTACTGTCCGTAGCAAGTTCTTCACCTTCTTCCCCTGGGTAAAATGTGGAAGCTACCAACAAGAGGTTGATTCAAATGATAGTTAAATTCTTTTTTCACATATGTGTACACCTTAATAATGACTATTTACATCAGTCATTTTTTTTCAATTTTATTTTATTGTGATAAGAACACAACATGAGATCGACCCGCTTAACAAAGTTTTAAGTGTCCCGTAGTGCATTGTTGACTGTAGATACAATGTTGTACAGCAGATCTCTGGAATGTATTCATCTTGCTTAACTGTAACTTTAGACAGAGACAAGAACTACAAGACTAACAGAAAACAATTAACAAAATGGCAATAGTAAACCCTCCCTGTCAATAATTACTTTAAATGTAAATAGATTAAATATTATCCGTTTTAAATATGACCTTTTTTTTTTAAAGTGAAATAAACAGCCAGTGATAAATTATGGAAAAAGCTCGAGTCCAGTTTCCAAGGCCCACATGGCACCTAATGTCTCCTCAACGCAGACCAGAGGGTGGAAGGAGGGCCCGGAAAGTCAAGGCTAGCTTCCAGTCCACCTCAGGAACACACTCTGCTTGCCCAGGATGTGTCTACACAGCATCCACGTTGTGAGAAGATGCAGCGACGGGGACTGTGTTTGGATCTCTGGGAATCCCTTTTCTCTTCTTCCCTTTTTAGAAATATTGTGTGCAATTTTTAATTTTGCCTAGCAGCATGTTGATAACAGTGTGTGTGTGTGTGTGTGTGTGTGTGTGTGTGTGTGTGTGTAGAAAACAAATGACTTGCCTTCCAAGCTAGGAGGAACAGCTGTTTCTCACTTATTAGGATCAGAAAACAACCCCCTTCCATTTGTTATCCTGTCCAAGTCCATGAACGTCCAACAGTCAGTTGGAGTCACTATTCGGAGAAGCTCAGCCATGTTAGCAGGGTGAGACACACAAGGGAAGGCAGACAGACCTCTCCCTGTTGGCCAGGACGCTGAATCTCAGTGTCATCTTGATTTTTAAGCCTCCTTGTAGAAAAAAAACCTTCAAGGCCAGAGCCCAAATCCACCTCCTCTCTTTAATAAGAGCACAAATTCCTTCACCCTAAATTATTAAAAGGAGGCCCAACTCCCAAGAGTGTTATCAAAGCAATTTAAATCTCCCTCAAAAGTTTGATTTAACATAGCAGTCATTTTTCCTCCATCACTGCCAGGCTTGAAGGAAGGGCAGCTCTGTGATGCTGTGATTACGAGGTTGAACCATTCCCTCCGGGAAGCTAAAAGCACAGACACGTGAAGGACACGCGGCTCTGCCTGACCCTGGGCATCCTCTTCACCACACGTCATCTCCGCACTAAACCCCATGGATTCTGCCGCCATGGAGGCAACAGCACCGACTGCACCAGGGGCAGTCTGCACACCCCACGAGGGCGGGAGTGTGTGCTCAGTGCCTGGCACACAGCAGACACCTAGCCAGCACCTACAGAATGAAAACTAAGGTTGTAATACTGTAGATGCACAGGGCTCGGGGAAATCAAAGTGTTGCAAACCCTAAGTTTGCAGAAGTCTCAGTTTCCTTCTCTGTTCAGTGGGGCAGATAACCTCCACCTCATAGGTCTGCTACGAGAAATCCACGAGGGGACACATGTTGAGCACCTGGCACATTGGAGGTAACTTCATAAATGGTAGTTCCCATATTCTCTGTACACAAGGACTTATGACAGAATAATTTAGTCCAGACAGATCAAAAAACATCCAGGAAAACAGTTAATAATAAGCCAAGAACATTGGTCTGGATGGCCTCCAGGTCCCCACAGGTCTTTCACCAGTCACTTCTCTCCAGAGCTCAGTTCTGCTCACCCGTAAAATGAAGGGCAGGCCCAGGTGATCTAGGGTCCCGTGAGCAGTCTACCTTTCTCTGCCCGTGCGTGGCTGAAAGGCTCTGCCCTCTTGCGTCCATAACTCTGCTAGTCAGTTACAAGGTGGTGACACCTACAAGTCACTGGTGTGAAAACCCTCATGTGCCCAATCGCAGAGATGCGACGGATCCACGATCATACCATCAGCACTATTTCCCTGCCAAGTTCCCTCAGGCAACTACTATTTTTTAAAATCACATTCCATAGTTTGGGCTTAAAATGGCATTAGTCTGCCAATCTCTGAAACAGGTCTCCCAATACCCAAAATAAATTTCTATCAATATCCCAAAGATGCAGGCCTGTGCACACATGGTGGACACACACACACACACGTGCACACACTGAAATCACTGGAAACAAAAATGATGTATAAATCTGACAGAGCTAGATTGAAAAATACAAGCAATGACCTGAACATGCCTTTACCCTTGGAAATAGAAAAACTCAGCCACCTGGAATGAAGACAGGAAAGTCTGGCTGTGGCTGTCCCCCACGGTCAGCGAGAAACACAGGGGCTGAACCAGAAAGACAAAGCAGCAGCCTCTACCCGGGACCAACCCTAGGACATGCCAAGATCTGTCTGTGCCTCCTGAGCCAGGCCCTCCACTTCAAATTCAGTACCTCTTTTTTTTATTAAGCATACTCACATTTTATTTAGGTTAACATATTTCTTTTTTCCTCCAGTTTCTTTTGTTTTATATTGTATTGATTTTTTAAAATTGGGGTGAAATTCACAAAACACAAAATTAACCATTATAAAGTGTACAATTCAGCGGCATTTAGTACATTCACAATATTGTGCAACCATCCCCTCCATCTAGTTCCCAAACATTTTCATCACCCCATAAGGGAACTCCATACTCATTAAACAGTCACATCCTAGTCTTCCTTCCCCCAGCCACTAGCGACCAATCTGTTTTCTGGATATTTCATATAAATGGAATCATACAATACGTGATCTTTTGTGCCTGTTTCTTTCACTTAGCATAATGTTTTCCAGGTTCATTGACATTGTAGAATATATCAAAGCTTCCTTTTTATGGCTGAATAGTATGGAAACACCATATTTTGTTTATCTACGCATCCATTGATGGACATTTGGGTTGTTTCCACCTTTTGGCTATTGTAAACACTTCCACCATTTGGCTATGAACATTTGTGTACAAGTGTTTGCTTGAATACCTGTTTTCAATTCTTTGGGGTATATACCTAGGAGTAGAATTGCTGGGTCATAGAGTAATTTTATGTTTAACTTTTTGAGGAACCACCAAACTCTTTTCTACATGGTTGCATCATTTTACATTCCTACCAGCAATGTACAAGGCTTCCAATTTCTCCACATCCTCACCAATACTAGTTATTTTCTGCTTGTTGGACCATAGCCTAGTGGCTGTGAAGTGATATATATATATGTATATGTATATTGGTTTTTTTCAAAAAGCATGACCCTGTAGTTTACTGACGTATAACTTACATACACAGATCTAAAGTTCAATGCATTTTGACAGCTGTAAAGACCTGATGTGTAACCACCGCCTAAGACAAGATCTAGAACACTTCCATCACATGAGAAAATACCCATATGCCCCCTTCCATTCTCCCTCACCTCCATACACAAATAATTGTCACTTCATCAGAGGTTATTTTTGCTGTTCTAGAACTTCTCATAAATGCAATCCTACTGTTAGGTACTTCTCTGTTCATCACGATATTTTTTAGGTTCATCCATCGTGTTGCATGTATCGGTAGTTCATTCCTTTTATTGCTGAATAGTACTCCACAATACGAATATAACAGTTTATTACCTGTTGATTGACATTTGGGTGGTTTCCAGTTTAGGGCTATTATGAGTAAGGCTACTATGAACATTTTGATCCAAATCTCTCTTGTTTTATAAGATCATTTCTGAGACTGTGGCTCCTAGGAAAGAGCATGGCTGAGAGCAGAGGCTAGAGCAGCACACACATACGAGATGCACCTTCCCACGGGGGAAAGAAGAGCCCTAAGAGTTTTCACTTAATCAATCTGGTGAAAGTGAGGGAAGAGTGGGTAATGGGGGTAAGGAAAGGCTTCTCCCTAGTCCATCAGAGCAACAGTAGAAAAATGCCAGCAGGCAGGCAGAAGCTGAGCTCAAGAACTAGGCTCCTATCTTTTCTGACAGCTGTAGCCTTGAGAGGAGGAATCTATGGGCATGGAATGCTCATGTGCCACGATGGGGGCAAAGGTCGATCCACATGGGGTGTGTGTGTACACAAATATATACACAGATATCATATTATATTATATTTATATATGTATTTGCAGTATGTATTTTATATATTACATATGATAATACACACAGTCTGGGTCCTAAAGATGAAGGATTCATTAATCAAGAGTATGTCTGTGTGTCTGTGAGGGCAGGGGGTAAGAAATACTAAAATATCTCCTACATAACGAGGAATCAAAAGAAACGACTCCATTCTTGCCTCTGAAAAACAGAGATATATGAGATCAAGACCTGCTTTTTTTTTTTTTAATTAGAACAGCTTTCTTGAACCTTCTTTTTCAATTTTTTTTTAGGAAGATTGGCCCTGCGCTAACATCTGTTGCCAATCTTCCTCTTTTTTCCTTTTTCTCCCCAAAGCCCCAGTAAATAGTCATGTAGCATAGTTGTAGAGTTGTAGCTCTTCTATGTGGGACGCCACCTCAGCATGGCTTGATGAATGGTGAGTAGGTCCGCGACCAGGATCCGAACTGGCGAGCCCCAGGCAGCTGAAGCGGAATAAGTGAACTTAACCGCTATGCCACCGGGCAGGCCCCAAGACCTGCTTTTTAAACTTGAAAGATAATTACTAATGGAGACAAGAAAGACAAACAAAACATTGCCATAATGTCCGCCTGAGAGCAAAGGGAACAAAATGTGAGGAAGAGAGCAGACACAAGATGCCTGATGACCATGCATATCGTCTAACAGAATAGAAACTTATACAAATTGGAAATGTCTTGGAGAAAAGACAAGGGCTCTCAGGATTAAGAAACAAAATTCCATTAGGTGACCAAAAAAACATATGTAAATGAGATTAGAGGCTGAGTAAAACAAGCAGAAGGGCAGATTCAGAACTCCGCCCTGCTCTCGCAGACAACGGTTGGGTGGAGGCAGGCTGGGGTCCCGGAGGTGGGCGAGCAGTGGAAGAGACCCCATGGTTGCCAAGTGGAGTCCAGGGAGGTCTGCTAGCTGTGTCCAGATGAGGAAGCTAGTGGTGAAGGAGCTAATCAAGGATGCAAGTCTAGGACGTGCACTAGACACACAGAAGAGAAAAACACGCTTAGGACAGTTGATGAGAAATGGAACTAGCAGAGATCCTATGTCACTTTAGAACTTAGAAGGAGGACCCTTCAGAAACAATGCCCTTGGCCTGTCCACAGGGGACAGGGCGTTAAGGACAATGAGTTAATTAAGAGTGCAGAGGTGGGAATATTCATTTAATCCAAAGCATCACTGAAGAGAAAAAGCATTCCATTAGGAAAAGAGAGGCATTATATACTGATAAAAGGTAAAATTCACCATTAATATAGACAATCATAGCACTGGCGGGGGAGTGTCAGACAACATAACATCAAAATATATAAAGCACAATTGTTAGACAAAAAGGAGAAAATGGGGGCTGGCCGGGTGGCATAGTGGTTAAGTGCACATGCTTTGCTTAGGTGGCCTAGGGTTCGCGGGTTTGGATCCCGGGTGTGGACCTATGCACCACTTCTCAAGCCATGCTATGGCAGGCATCCCACATATAAAGTAGAGGAAGATGGGCACGGATGTTAGCCGAGGGCCAGTCTTCCTCAGCAAAAACAGGAGGACTGGCAACAGATGTTAGCTCAGGGCTAATCTTCCTCGCCAAAAAAAAAAAAAAGGAGAAAGTGAACAAAACAACTCTTTCCATGACCATATCTCTTTATATATTTGACAAAGCAAGTTCAAAAACACATAAATAATAACATAAAGTATTTGAATGCATAAAGATGAATTAAAAGATATGTATATAAATATGTGTATCCTATAAACAGACACTATGCCTTTATTCCAAGCTTCCACGGAACATTTATAAAAACTAATTGTATATTAGGCCACAAAAAATAACCTTAAAAAATTTCAAAAAGCAAAAAATGCCCAGTCCACATTCAGTTCACAACACAATAAAACAAGAAAATAATAATATTTCAAACAAAAAGAATCCAAGTTACATGAGATTTGAAAACAATCGTTTAATTACCTATTGTCTACAGAGACCTGACACCCTTAATAAGGTTTTGCAGCCCGGGGCCTGGAGCATCTCACCCAGGTGTGCCTGCTGTCTGCCCAGCAAACCCACACATTCCGTTTGCTGTCACACGGCTGCCTGTGGCGCACGCAACCTCTACTATAAACCATTCCTGTTTCTAGGCCTGGCTCCCTTCATCGTGATGCTTCTGGACTGTTTTCAGCTATTGACCTCACTCTCCTAGAACTCCAGTGCAGAAAGAGAATTGGGAAAACCATTAGCTCAAAAAGAAAATCAAATCTACAATTATAAACTAGTTTGAAAATATCTAAAGTGGAAATAATCCATATAAGAATTATGTGTGCTCAAATGTACTCACAATAAAATTCATGGCCTTAAATACTTTTATTATTAAAACACAAACATTAAAATAAATGAACCAAGCATTCCACTGAAGAAGTTAGAAAAACAAAGAAAGAAAGAAAATGGGAAGTGGAAAATAGGGATAAAAGCAAAGACTAATGAATCAGAAAACAGAAAAAAAAATTGCCTGGTTGATAAATAAATGCAAAAATGATTTAAAATAATCAGAGACACTCTTCTTGGCAAATCAAACTTATAAAGGAGATAAAGTTATCATTATTTGCATATTCAATGTTTATATGTCTAGAAATCATGAGATAATCAAAATAATAACTCTGAAAATTAGTCTGTAGGTCAGTGATATGACTGAGCATAGGTAAATATATTAAAATTAACACCTTTCCTAAAGCAAAAAGCAATTGGAATACATAACGGGGAAAATACCAGTCAAAATACTAACAAATAAATAAATGTCTAGGAATAACCCTGGCAATAAATGCTAAGAAAGATATAAAGTATTTAAAGCAATGAAGAGGTACACCCTCTTCCCAGATTGGAGAAGCGAATATTGTTAGGTAGCCAGTTTTCACAAGTCAAGATGTAGATATAATAGAACTGGATTCTAATCACAATCCCAACAGGACTTGGGGGCAACCCAACAAAATAGTTCTTAAGAATATATAGAAGAATCTTTGTGCACTGTTGGTGGGAATGTAAATTGTTGCAGCCACTATGGAAAACAGTATGAACATTCCTCAAAAACTTAAGAACAGAACTATCATATGATCCAGCTATTCCACTTCTGGGAATATACCCAAAGGAAACAAAACACTAACTTGAAAAGATATCTGCACCCCCACGTTCATAGTAGCATTATTTATAACAGGCCAGACGTGGAAACAACCTAAATGTCCATCGGTGGATGAATGGATAAGGAAGTTGTGGTACATATATACAATGGAATACTATTTGGCCATAAAAAATGAGGAAATCCTGCCATTTGCAGCAACGTGGATGGACTTTGAGGGCATTATGCTCAGTGAAATAAGTCAGACAGAGAAAGACAAATACTGTATGATCTCACTTATATGGAATGGAATCTAAAAACGAAACAAAACAAAACCCAAACTCATAGAAAAAGAGATCAGATTTGTGGTTACCAGAGGTAGGGAATGGGGGAGGGGGAATTGGAAGAAGGTGATCAAAAGGTACAATGTTCCAGTTATAAGATAAATAAGTACTAGAGATGTCATGTACTACATGATGACTGTAGTTAACGCTACTGTATGATTTACGGGAAAGTTGTTAAGAGAGTAAATCCTAAGAGTTCTCATCACAAGGAAAAAATTATTTTTTTCTTTTTCTTTCTATTGTTATCTATACGAGATGATGGATGCTAATTAAACTTCTTACGGTAATCATTTTACCATATATGTAAGTCAAACCATTATGCTGTACACCTTAAACTTATACAGTGATGTATGTCAATTACATCTCAATAAAACTGGGGGAAATTAAAGAATATATAGAAGACTAGGGAAGTAAGAGTTAAAATTCTTTTAGTTAAAATCATGAGAGGGGTTGCCCCGAGACATTAAAAAGTTTAATAAGGCCATAATAATTAAAATTACCTTATTCTAATAAAATGATCAACAAACAGACCAAGAGAACAAAACCGAGTCCAGAAGCAGGCCATGGATACATAAGAATTTAACAAACGATAAAGAAGGTGTTACAAATTAAGGACTCCACTATTTATCAAATGGTATTGGGGAAATTGGCTATTTGGGAGTTAATTCTAGATGGATAAACCAGTTTGTTAAGGTTAATATATTAATAATCATAAGTACATTTCTACCAACAACCATTATTTGGGCACTTAAACTGTGTGCCAGGCATTATGCCAAAGGATTTACATGCATTATCTCATTTACTCCTGACAACAACTTCTATGAAGTAGGTATTATTACTTCTAGATCATCTATTCCAACTAACTCACTTAAAAATGAGCAAACCAAGGCCCAGAGAAGGTAAGTGACTTGGCCAGGGTCACACAGCCAGGCAGAGAGCCAAGATGAGCACTGTGTTCAGCATTATGTCTGTCTAACTGTACTGTTTCCAATTATCACCTTTTATAAAAACACAGCTCTCTGGACTCTGCACATATAGTTTGTAGAACAAGAGTAATCCGCAGCAGAGAGGCACGGAGAGAATCAAGTAACACATGCAAATAGAACTTCAGGGAGAATTTGCAGAGACAGAGCTAAGGATCCAAATCAGGATGTGACTGGCCAACACTGGTGCTTTTGTCAAAATTGTCGAGGGAGCTTTTAATAGACCAGCCACCCAGGACCTTGGCCCGCTGCCCCTTTCTGCAGACAGCCCCTCTGCAGCTCAACTCTCTTCAGTGCTGCACTGGGTCTGGCTCACTAGGACTCAGGAAGCAGAGAAGGCTCCAGGGGCATCCGTTCCCCCTCCTCATCACTCCTACAGCCTCTGCTAAGGGCGCCCCCCTCCCCCAGCACATTCAAACAGTGTCTTTCCCACCAGAAAGAAGGCTTCGCAATCCAGGGCAGGTTCAAAAGATGAGCATGTTCTTGAACATTCCATCTGGACAGAAACCTTTCCAAAGACTCATCATAAAGTGAACGCTGTACACCCATTAGGGGAGGACACACACATATAAGCACACTCTCGGCTTCATGATGTAGTAAATCTTTAACAATGAAATATTCGACTGCAAATAGGTATGCGGTTTCTTTGGGGACTGATGAAAATGTTCTGGAATTAGATGGTGATGATGGCTGTACAACACTGTGTATATCTAAAATGCACTGAATTGTACACTTTAAAATGGTTAAAATGATGAATTTTAAGTTATATGAATTTTATCACAATAAAAACAAAATTTTGAAAAAGAAAAGAAGAAAAAACACTTAAATTTAAATATTTAACTATATATAAATGTATCTCTGTTTACATGTACAATTAAAGAAGTAAATGTATGTAACGGCAAAAAAAACCAGAATATTCAAATTCAATAATTTCCTTATTAAATATGCCCATAATGATTCTGATAGTAAGGCACAAAATAAGATTGCAAAGACAAAGACATGTGGTCCAATGATGGACACACAGGGAGGAGGCGGCCTAAACACGTGCTCCAGGTTCCCACTTACCTGCTTGGTCCCGGACTCCTAACCTCTCAGCACTGGACCTCAATTTCCCCATTTGGAAAATGGGCACATTGAATTATGTAGTTTACAGTCTTTCAACAATGTGAACCAAATCAAGCTTTAGCGTTATTTTTAAAAAGTCATTTAAAGAAAAATCTAGAGGCCAGCCCCATGGCATAGTAATTAAATTTTGATGCGTTCTGCTTTGGTGGCCCCGGTTTGCAGGTTTGGATCCCAGGCACGGACCTACTCCACTCATCAGCCATGTTGTGGCAGTGACCCACAGACAAAGTAGAGGAAGGTTGGCATGGACGTTAGCTCAGGGTTAATCCTCCTCAAGCAAAAAAAAAAAAGGAGGAGGATTGGCAAGAGATGTTAGCTCAGGGCCAGTGTTCCTCAGCCAAAAAAAAAAAAAAACAAGAAAAATCTGATGAAATACTAGCCTCATCAAAAGAAACATCCAGAACCAAAACGTTCCCGGGGTCAAGGAACTCCCCTCTCCTGCACCCTCCAGCAGGACTTCCTCCAGCAATGCATGTTGCCCTAATCCAGCTCAGAAATTGTGGGAATCTCTGAATGTCCAGGTGAATATGTGCATCAAAGCAGGGGATGAGGGAGCAGAACCACAGTCAAGGAACTGTCGTCCAAAAGGCAGGGTCACCGCACCACCACTGGGCCCTCGAGTGTGCAGCAAGACCATCCAGGGGGGACCTGGGGTGCTTAAACACAGTCAGATCTGCTTCTGAAATCAGAGGAGCATGAAATCAATTTCCACGATGATCCAGCCAGCTCAGGGCTTGGAAAAGGTACACGGATAGGATGTCAGAACGGTTCCAGGAAGTAAAAGGATATCGAAAGCCAGAAAAATAAGGAGAGTAAAAGTTCCCTTACTCCTATTTGGATGCGAGACAAGAGGCAGGAATGCTCCTCTTGATCAAGTAGAGGAGGTTATAGTAAAAGGGCCTTACAGATCTCCAGGAGATCATTTCTCCTTGACAGATGAGGAAATTGAGGCTCAGGAAGGCTGAAGACATGGATTCAGAGCCAGCTTGTGCCAGAGCTCACACGGTCACAGGCCTCTGGATGGGTGCCCAGTGGTCCCTGGTCACACCTAGATGCCTCCTGCTGCAAATGCTCCTCCTGAGAGGCAGATGGAAAAAACCCTGGCAAGTTCAGAGCGTGTTTCCTTATTTGCAAACAGGAATAATACCGGCCCTGTCTAGCTCCCAGGGCCGGAGTGGAGGGGAATAAAATAAAGCATTGTGAACCCTTGCACACTGGAAACCACTACAGAGACGTAAGGAAATGTAATTATCATTTGGGCAAATATTCTTAATGCCTATTTCAAGGGAAAATTTTTTCTTATTTTAAAGGTCTATTAGAGAAGAAGAAACACCAGGGTGTGTTATCCCAGACCCGTCACCCAGGGGACTTAGTAAATATTCACATTCAGAAGTAATCAAGCGCAGAGCTGGATTCACCATGAAGCTATCAACGCTTAACCTTCAGGGCCCCTCACTTACAAGGGTCTTTCTAAGATCTTGCAATGGCCCTAGCAGTGTGTGCACACGGTCAGATATTTTTGAAAAATTTGCAAAAGCAAGATACTTTTATCACCATCAGCTAAGATGGCTCTCTCTTTCCACTCATTTTTCGTCTGTCACAGTCCCCCATGTGGTAGGGGGCAGTGGCAGAGGGGGCAGTTACTTGGAATTTGGCTTTGGGGAATTTAGGTTGGGAATACATTTAGTCGAGCTCTAGTGGGATATGTTTATGATGGATCCCAGTCTCCCATACATTGTTGAGCTGCCCTAGAGCAGGAATAGCTTCCAAGAATATTCATAATGTGTTCAATTCGAAGCGTATTTAATACAAGTGACCACAAGAAAGTGTGAAATGTCTTATAATCTTACAGCTCATATAGCAAATGGATAAAGATGTCCCAAATCTGACCACAACTCTAAAAATTTACATGACATTGCCAATATTGAGTTGTGACGCTAAAATTAATTTTCTAAAGTATCATCTCTTTAAAAAAAAAACAAGTATCAGTCAACCATACTAGAAGAAAGAATGAATTACTTTTCTATTCTCAACAGAAAAGGATATTCCAAATTGCTGTCACATGAAGAGTCAGTCAAATAATACGCAGTCAAGAAATATAAGAAAAAAGGATTATAAAGGTATGCGGGGTACTTAATAAAAATATGTTATTTTCCTGGACTTTGTGATGTTTGTGATATTTGTCAGATTTTTTAACTTGGCAATTTTTTACCATTTTTTCTCATTCTAGACAAATATTTACTTGTGCACTTAATTCTGTATTACTAATTTTACCTTCTTTTTCTTAGAGAGGGAGGCAAAATTGTATAAGCTTCGGGTCCCAGTAAACCCTGAATCCCAAGCCCCCTAACTGAGTTCTCTAATGGTTTTCATTTCCATCAGTTTACTCACTTATGAAAAAAAGCTCAGAATTTCCTTTCATAAAAACATATGCACTGATTTTAAAGCCTCTCTACCAAGGACCAAAAGAAAATGGATCTGAACAACAGTGGGTTGAACAGCTATACAGAAGAGAATCTTCTAACCACAAAAGCTCAGAGAGCCCTTTGTCTGAAACTCTTTAAAAAAATTCTTTGTCTGGAATAGATGGGAAAAAAAAATCTTACCTGGGTGCCCACTGATGCTGATTCCCAGAGATGAGAGCCTGGTCTTTTAAGGACGATGAAGAGCCTATTTTTTTTTAACTGATTTACGTGTACATACCTATATAGGAGAATAATTTGAAGGTGGCTTATGGTACAATAAAATTAATATAATTAATCCAAGACAAAAATTGGAACCACAAATTAGAAGGGGAAGGAAGAGAACCGTGTCCGGGGAACCACACGGCTGAGGAACATCACAGCTGCTGCTCCCACCTCAGCTCTCAGGACTCCTCTAGCTAAGGCCACCACCCCTCCCCTCCGTGTGTGTCCTGGTCACTCTCAGAGCCCCTCCTGCCATCAGTCCTTTCTCGAACCCTCGCCCCATGCTGCCCAGTGTCCCTCCCTCCCGGCCAATCCACCACCTCTCTCTTCCCCGCAAACTCTTCCCAGGTGGCCTCCAAGACCCTGTCCCACCATAAGTAATTCCATGTGGCTTCAGCCTCTTCACAGTAATCCCCCCTCCCACCTTATTTGCTTTACCTGATACCTGACCCTCCCCAAAGATGCAGACACCACCCCCACCCCCAGGTGGACTCATCACCCAAGCCCTGAGTCCATATGGACATTCTCCCCAACCCCCAACCCATTTGGAAAACATTCTTCCCTCCTCTGCCCTTGTGCAAGGTTTTCCTTTTGGCATATGAATGTGCTCCAGGCTCTCCAGTCTGGCTGAGGCCCTTCTAACTATCTATCCATTCATTCATTCATTCAATAAATATGGAATGTGCACCAGCCACGCACCTGGCACAATGCTGAATGCTTAGCCTATAATGAGGAGCCAAGAAGAACACGGCCCTTTCCTCCCTTGCCCTGGTGCTGCTCTTTCCACACTCTGCTGATTCCCTGATTCGATCACTGTCTCTCCCACCAGGATCAAAGGTCCCCACGTGGCTGTGTCTCAAACCCCAAAGGTTTGCTAAAGTGAACTGAAAATAAGTTGAGCTACGTAAGTTTCACTCTCACTGTCAGGAGTCGCAAGCGTGCCAGGTATCATCAGGAGGAACAAGCTTTTGCCTGAGCTTTAGTTCACAAAAGAAAGCGTCCCACTGATTGAGTTTGGGATTTCATGTAGCGTCCTTAACCACATGGATGCCTCTTGGGTTTGTCCACGATGAAAGTGAGGATCAGCGAAGACACAGGAGCCCACGGAAGGTGGCATTCTCATTTGTCACCAAGCAGAAGCCTGGAGAACCTTGAGGAAGAAACAGTTAACACATCAAGGGGACAACCTGTGACTCAGACCCTAGTAGGGGCGAGAAAGAATCATGCTCGTTCCAGAATAGAATCAGCTCCAGCAGGTAGTTCATCTTTTTCCCAGGAGGCTAACCTGAAATCTATGGGTCACTTTTTTTTATTCCAAATGAATTTTCAAAACATCGAGTAAAAAATAATAAATTGTTCCCATGCAGGGAGGTGGTTAGTTCAAAATGGATTTTCCTGGTATCAGAAAATATATATAATTTTCTTCCAAATTCAAAACTGCTGACACAAGTTCCAACATAAGGAAACAGTGGCGTGTTGACACTACAGTAGACTTCAGAGAGGGCTCAATTCAGTGATATGATCACAGAGGAAAAGGTGAGAGATGGCAGAAGATCACAAACAAAGAGACAATGCATTTCTAGGCCGATGCTCATTAGAGTTAGACCAAGAAGCTTCCTCTCAGACCCTGTCATTGCCTGGGCCATCACAGCACATGGGAATCAAGCTGCAGCAGCGGGTCTGAAATTCCTTTCTCCAGCCCACGCATCTGCATGTGGACATTTGCAGATTCCAGGAAACGGGCTATATTCCTGTCTGCACTGGAGCTGGAACTCAAGTGAGCCAAGTCCTTCGAGCTAAATGGCATTCTTTAGTCTCTCCTCCCTCAACGAGGCGGCCATGTGCTGGAGATATGAGATGGCTGCCTCTCTTCCAAACGCAACAGAAGGCTGTCAGGATCGCCTCTCCCCGGGCATCCACCGCGTGCACCCTCTTAGGGCTGAGGGCAGGACAGGGTATCAGCCAGAGGCCCAGAAAGTTGCCTTCTAGTCTGGAGTGGGGGAGATTTCTCTGAAGTTCACTCTTGAGGATGGCTAGGAAGGCCCTGAAAACTAGTTTGTCCATTTCTATATGTATCAAGGCTGAAACATTCTACTGGCCCATCTTTTTTTTTTTTTTTTTTTGGTGAGGAAGATTAGCGCTGAGCTAACATCTGTTGCCAATCCTCCTCTTTTTGCTGAGGAAGATTGGCCCTGGGCTAAAATCCATGCCCATCTTCCTCCACTTTATTTGTGGGACGCCTGCCACAGCACGGCCTGACGAGCAGCATGTAGGTCGGTGCCCAGGATCCGAACCCGCAAACTCCAGGCCACCAAAGCGGAGCGCGCTAACTTAACCACCACACCACCGGGCCAGCCCCCCTACTGGCCCATCCAAGAACAGATTCTCCTCCTTTGTCCTGGTTGTTGCCAGCCCTCTGCTACAGACTGAATATTTGTGTCCCCCAGAATTCATATGTTGAAGCCCTAATGTGATGGTATGTAGAGGTGGGGTCTTTGGGAGGTAATTCATCATGATGGTGAAGCCCCATGATGGGATCGGTGTTTTTAAAAGAAGAGGAAGAGAGCTAGCCCTCTCTCTCTGCTCTCTGCCAGGTAAGGATACAGCAAGAAGGCAGACATCTGCACACCAGGAAGCGGGCCCTCCCCCAGGTAGTGCCCAGAGTAGGTGCCGGGACTTCCTGCCTGTACTTAACATTGTGAAATAACATTGTATTTATTTCAACTGGGCCTCCTTTCGGTTTCTCCCACCTCTGGCTGCTCCTCAAACCTGTAGCCCTGGGCATTCCCAACAGCCAGTCTTGTGGTTCCGGCTTTTCCTTCTCTTGATGCATTCACAGGCTGAGGCCATCTACTCTGACGGCGAGACCACTACCACCTCTGGGCATCTGTGGCTCTTCTCTGCGCAGCGTCCCAACCCCCTTCTTGTGGGAACAGAAAACTTCTTCTCTTGTGAACCCCCCCCCTTGTAGACCAGGGTGACCCTACTCCACTAAGGCACAAGTGGTCACGTGGCACAGACCAGGCCAATCACAAACCCTAGGCCCCTGACCCCTGTGATGGATTCAGAGACAGTCATGTGCCTCAAACCAGACCAGAGATTTTCCTAAGACTTCTCTGATGGAACCTTCCCAGAAGAGCCTCTTTCTCCAGCTCCCATCTTAGCTATCTCATGGAGACAGCCTGTCTATGAGACAGACAAGGGAGCAGAGTCTTGAAGACATCACTTGAACCCCTGGATTTGGCCTTATCTCAAGCCAGACACTATCATGGACTTCCTAGTTACAGGACCCTAAATTCCTACCTCTTCCTTTTCATGCTTGAGCGAAGATAAATTGGTTTTCTGTCACTTGGAACCAAGAGGGTCTTAATAACTAGATAAATATACTCCTAAATTGGTGTCATAATCCTGATCTTTTTCACTTCCATCCTTATCTGCTGCCTTCCTCTCTTGGCGGAAGTGCAAATAGAGGCAGGCTGGCATAGTGACATAACCCTGCAGTGCCATCAACAACCCATGTGGCCACCAAGAGGCTATTTAATATCTTAGCTTCCAACGCAGTAAACTGAGGATTATCACACCTACCTCATGAAGATGAGCGAACACAGGGAAACAAGGCCAGGGCTCCGGGTGCCCTCTGGGGCTCTGGACCCATTCCTTCCCACAGCCTCAGGGACTGCTCCCCTTTATTATTCCTCTCTCACATCCAAAGGCAGAAAGCTCCCAGTGAAATAGAAAATGCTACTCTCTACACTAGCATATAACATGCTTAAAACAACAGAACCCAGGCGAATTAAAAGCATGCTCCAAGATATACTGGCCAAACACAAACAGCAAGTAAGAACACCAGGTTCATATCAAAGAGGACTGAGAAACAGAAATCATTAAATGGACCAGAGAACTATTTAATTTTGGCAGAAGGTAAAATCTCCAATGAAGACACAACAGTCAAGAAAGTTTACATGCCAAATGATGTAAACAACGTTAACAAAGCCGAACGTGGAATTTTCTCCCTGCTCCCAGACCCAGTTTGTTCCACGTTCCTCCGTTCTTCCAGGCCTGGGCACACCTGCATGGAAGCCCCTCCACATTCTAGCCTGCAAAAGGCAGTAGAGAAGACACAGCTCTGAAGTCAGACAGACAGGGTTGTAGTGGTTGAACAGTGTCCCCCGAAAATTCACGTCCACCTGGAACCTTAGACTGTGACCTAATTTGGAAATAGGGTATTTGCAGATATAATTAATTTAAGATGAGGTCATATTGATTAGGATGGGCCCTAAACACAATGACTGGTGTCCTTATAAGATGAGGACACACAGAGGGAAGAAGGCCATGTAAAGATGGAGCACAGACTGGAGAGATGAGGCTACAAGCCAAGGAGCACCAAGGCGTGCTGGCAACCACCAGAAGCTACAAGAGGCAAGGAAAGATTCTTCCCTAGAGCCTTCAGAGGGAACACGGCCCTGCGGACACCTTGATTTCAGACTCCTAGGCTCCCGAAATCTGAGAGAATAAATGTTCATTGTTGTAAGCCACCCAGTTTGTTCTAATTTGTCACAAAAGTCCTGGGAAACTAATATAAGGGTGTAGGTGACCTGGGGCAAGTCACTTAACCTCTCTGAACCTCAGTTTCCTCATCTGTGAACAGGGATGCTAATAATAGGACCGATTCATAGGGTTGTTATGAGGATTAAGCAAAAGCATAGTGGGATGGTTAATTCTCTGTGTCAACTTCACTGGCCACCGGGTGCCCAGGTTAAACATCATTTCTGGGCGTGTCTGTGAGGGTGTTTCTGGGTGAGATTAGCATTTGAATTGGTGGACTCAATCAACCCATCAGTAAACTGCCCTCCCCAGTGTAAGTGGGCCTCATCCAATCCCTTGAAAGCCTGAAGAGAATAAAAGGCAGACAAAGGAGGAATTCATCCCCTTTTTTTTCCTGTCTCACTGATTGAGCTGGGACATCTCCTCTCATCTTCTCCTGCCCTCAGACTGAGATTTACACCATCAGCTCCCCTGGTTCCCAGGCATTCGGACTCGGATTAAAATACACCACTGGCTTTCCTGGGTCTCAAGCCAATTCTTATAATAAAATCTCTCTCTCTCTCCATAGATAAACAATAAGTAATAATAATAGTAATACAATTATATTAAGTAATAAATATAATGCAATTATTATTGTTTATATACAAAAGTAATAATATTTTATATTATAATAAATACAAATAGATTAACAATATTATTACATATTATAAATAATTGTTATATTATATATAATAATATATTACCTATAATGATTACACCTTACAAAATTAATTAATAATAACAAAATATCAATATTATATGTAATGTAATTATATTACGCAATATATAGTAATTATTATATATTATATAATATATATTACTTATTTTATATATACACAACAATAATATTTTATTAATTATTATATATTATGTATAATACTATATATATTTATTATTATTATCCCTCCTTATTGTTGTATCCCTCATCCCTCCTTCCCTGGGACACCCCTCGACAGTGAAAATGAGCTGCCTAGCTTGACTTTCTCTTAAGTATCATCAGAGAGAAGTTAGAAAAAAATGCCGAATTATCTTGGGCGCCAAACACAAGCTCTGCTCACAAATTAATTTTCCAAACTACAAAGAACGAATGGATTTCAAGTTTCTTTCCCCTTTGAGTAACTGAAATGTTCTCCTTCAGAGGTGCCCACGCAGGGCACAAAAGCAGCATGTAAACAAATGAAAACGAAGACCACAGAGAGGGACCAGGGTGAGAAAGTCTGCAATCATTGTTATTCCTAAAATTGAAGCCGGGTACCTGAGAGTTACTGTAGATATTCAATAAGCAATTTGCTGTTTTCCTGTTTAACTTGAGGGGTGACTCAGGGGTCTCCAGGATTTGTGAGCTTGTTTTGCAGAAGAAAGAGAACGCCTTCGGGGAGGTTACGATCACCAGATGACTGGCCCCCAGCAGCCATTGAAGCCCACAAGTCAGACTGCCCAGGGGTTTATCGGGAGTGACCCCTTTGTTTCTCCGAAGCTCCTCCTGCCAAGCCCCTTAGCTCCATAAAACCCCGTTGCTTTCTGCTCTTGGGAAGGCAGATTTGAGCAAACCCATGCTCCCACCTTCTCATTTTGGCCAATTCGAATAAAACTTTCTCCATTTCCAAACACCGATGTCTCAGTGTTTGGCTTGCTGTGCACCAGGCACACAAACTTGAGATTAAGAGGTTCAGTATCAAAAGGAGAAAACTCTCTCCTGTCATCAGGATGGCTGTCTACTTTCTTTCTTTCTTTATAGCTTTACTGAAATATAACTTATATACAACAAATTACACTAATTTCATGTATACAATTTGGGGAATTTGGATATAGGCATACACTTGAGAAACCATTACCACAATCCAGGTAAGAAACATATCCATCACTCCAATAGTTTCCCCATGCCCCTTTGTTTTGTGGGTTTTTTGCGGGGAGGGGAGTGTAAAGTCCATTTAACATAGGATCTATTCTCTTAAATTTTTAAAGTACACAATACAGTATTGTTAACTATAGGCACTGTGTTGTACAGCAGATCTCTAGAATTTATTCACCTTGCACAATTGAAACTTTATACTCATTGATCAGCAAATATTCCTCCCCCAATTCCTTGGCAGCCACCATTCTACTCTCTGCTTCTATGAGTTTGACTATTTTAAATACCTCATGTAAATGGAATGATGCAGTATTTGTCCTTCTGTCACTGACTTATTTCACTTAGTATAATGTCCTCTAGGTTCTTCCATGTTGTTGTATACGGCATATGGCAGGATTTCCTTTTTTTTAAGGCTCAATAATATTCCATTGAATGTATATACCACATTTTCTTTATCTTTTCATCTGTTGATGGACATTTAGGTTGTTTCTACCTCTTGGCTATTGTAATAATACTACAATGAACACACGAGTGCAAATATCTCTTTGATATCCTGATTTCAATTCATTTGGATATATATCCAAAGTAGAATTGCTGGATCATATGATAGTTCTTTAGAGTTCTATATAATTTTTTGAGGAACGTCCATACTGTTTTCCATAGTTACTGCACCATTTTACATTCCCAGCAACAGTGTACAAGGGTTCCAATTTCTCTACATCCTCACCAACACTTTTTGATAATAGCCATCCTAACAGGTGTGAGGTGAAATCTCATTTGATTTGCATTTCCCTGATGATTAGTGAACTTGAGCATTTTTTCATATACCTGTTGGCCATCTGTATGTCTTCTTTGGAGAAATGCCCATTTAAGTCTTTGCCAGTATTTTAATTGGGTTATTTGGGGTTATTTGCTATTGAGTTGTAGGAATCTCTTATATATGCTGGATATTAAACCCTTAGATATATGGCTTGCAAATATTTTCCTCCCATTCCATGGGCTGCCTTTTGATTCTGTAGTTTGTCTCCTTTGCTGTGCAGAGGCTGTTTAGTTTGACGTAGTCCCATTGGTCTATTTTTGCTTTTGTTGCTTGTGCTTTTGTTGTCATATCCAAAATCATTGCCAAGACCAATGTCAAGAAGCTTTTCCTTTATGTTTTCTTTTAGGAATTTAACAGTTTCAGGACTTAAACATTTAAGACTTTTTTTGTGTGTGTGTGAGGAAGACAAGCCCTGAGTTAACATCCGATGCCAATCCTCCTCTTTTTTGCTGAGGAAGACTGGCCCTGGGCTAACATCCATGCCCATCTTCCTCTACTTTATATGGGACACCACCACAGCATGGCTTGACAAGCGGTGCGTTGGTGCATGCCCGGGATCCGAACTGGCAAACCCTGGGCCGCCGCAGCGGAGCGTGCGCACTTAACTGCTTGCGCCACTGGGCCAGCCCCGACACATTTAAGTCTTTAATCAATTTTGAGTTGATTTTTGAGTATGGTGTAAGATAAGTGTCCAATTTCATTGTTTTGCATGTGGATATCCAATTTTACCAGCACCATTTGTTGAAGAGACTATCCTTTCACCATTGAGTATTCCTGGCGTCCTTGTCAAAGATCGGTTGACCGTGTATGTGAGGATTTATTTCTGCTATTTGTTCCTTTGGTCTATATGTCTGTCTTTATGCCATTACCACACTGTTTTAATTTCCACAGATTTGCAATATATTTCAAAATCAAGAAGTATGATGTCCCCAGTTTGTTTAGCTGTCTACTTTTATTAAAAGATCACCAAAGAAATTTTAGGCAAATTGTGATGCAAACCCCATCTCTTTACACCTATGAAGTGCCCAGGTTTGCACATTTGCTGTCTCTCAGAACGCTCACTCGTCCTCCCACCCTCCGTTCCACAGACATGTGCGGGAACACCTGTTGCGTGTCCACCACTGTTCTAAGCTGCTGGGGAGACAGCAGCAAACAAACAGATAATGTCCCTGCCTTCATGGTGCTTATATTCTGCTGAGCAAGGGCAACAGGAGACAAGTAAATATTATAATAACAAATGATAAATGGAAGTGCAGGGACTAATAAGTGCTATGAAGAAAATGAAGCAGTAAGACCACAGAGGGTGACAGGAGCTGGTGGGTGTAGACTGTAGGAAGGGTCATCCATCTCACCTTCATTTCTACCTCTGTGCAGTGAGATCCGAGTTCTCCTAGGGCTCCGTGAGTCTGGACAAGGCACCGGGCCCCAACTTAGGGAAGCGAGCTTTGTAAGCTGGTCAACAATAGAGTGAGGCAGCCCATGCCTCAGAAAGAGGGGGTTCTATCACCTGACCCTGTTTCCTTCCCCTTCCTGGCCCCGCCTTCACACAGAGTCACCACAACAGAGCTGGCAGCATTACCTGCCCCCCTTCCTCAACCAGCATACAGCTCAAAATGTTTTCTTCCTCAGAGTGTCCTCAATGGAGCCGTGGGTGACAGAGGCCCTGCACACGCCAGGCACTGGGCTAAGTGTTCACACATGGGTCACAGTGACCCTCAAACAGCCCCGTGACTCAGTGGGTCTCACAGCTGAGTGGGCATCGCCATCACCAGCAGGGTTTGGCAAACACAGCTCCATCGCTGCCCTACCCACAAAGCTTCTGTTTGCGGGGTCTGGGGGGGGCCCGGGATTCTGCATTTCTAACAAGTTGGCAGGTGCTGCTGCTGCTGCTGAGACAGGACCCCTCACTGAGAATCCATACTGTGAGGGAGGGATTATTACACCTATTTGGCAAAGGGGGAAACTGAGGTTCTGGAGAATAAACCATTTGCCAGGGTGGCAGGAGGCAAACTCATACCCTTAACGTTACTTCTGCATTCATTTTGCTGGGCCTCTCAGTACTGAAATCACTCAGCAGTTTGCTCAGGGACCTGATCCCGAGATAGGCCCTCGCAGGCTGCAGCAGCCCCCTGTAGAGACCAGGGACCAGAGGGCAGGGGCTGGGATCTGCTCACCTCTGGACCCCAGCCAAGGCTGGTCCTGGCACACTACCTAAATAACCATGTTGTTGGCCGGATAACTAACTTTTCTTCAAGGTGCTCCTGCCTTCACTTTGAGATGCAATCAGAAGAACGCCCTGATTTGCCTGTGCACCCAGTACCTGGAGCATCCCCAGGCCCAGTGCACCCCCACAAACACAAGAGGGCACGGAGGTGAGGGTGTTTCCAATCAAACCGAAATCAGCCAGGTGACGTCTCTTGACTGTATCTTAACCTACTACTGTGTGCACTGACGTGAAGCGCAATGCTCTTGACAAATGTCTTACAAGGGGACCTGTGGGAAAATTAAACACGTGCAAGTGGATCACTGACAGAAGCAGAATGTTCCCTGACATGAGTGGTGTGCTGGCATCAGCTCTGCCAGTGCCGACTGTTAAATATTCAGAAACTTTGCAAGCCAGTTGTCAAACACTGCTAGCTGGCAACCGACCATGGCAGGAATATTTGCACCAAGGCCACCACCCACCACCAGCACATACCTTCTCCCCTCTCCCCCATCACAGAGCTTGTTTACCAGCACAGCACTACTTGACATGAACAGGAGTATTCTTCAACGTGGTGCTTTCTTGTGATTAGAAGCCAGGCATTTTTCCGTGGGTGCACATTTCTCAACGAATCTCTGGAATTAAAATGGAGGTCAGTGGAGACCTATGAATCATTCTCTATCTATCTATCTTGTTAGAGAAAATTTTTTAGAAATGCCACTATTGTATTTGACCATCAGTAACAACCCAACTTTTCATAGCTGATCAAAAGAATGCTTATTTAGCCAAAGGCTCTTGATTTCACTCCCTTTTTCTACTTCCCAAAAAGAAACACTTGTTGCCTCCAAAGTACAAATGAGAACTAAGCTCCCAAGAAATTTTGCTCCATGCGAACTTTGAACATAATATTCTGGTGTACGCAGGGTAGAAACCATAGACTACAAATGGGAATATCTCATTGTCCCCCTTCGCTCAAGTCTGCTGACTTTGCTAACAGAGAAAAGGGGTAAAGTATGAATACTCAAATCCCCAAAGAGCCAAAAAAGTACATTTTAGCCAAACTTTCAGCTACAGCCATAACCGGGGAGAAGATAATCCAGCCTACATTTCATTATCTATCATTTCTTCTGTCTGAACCAACTGTGAATGGCACTGAGCAGTAAAACAAATGATCCAAGAGAGAAAAGGGATAATCCACAAACTATATAAACAGCTCCTTTTATGAGCAAGAGCTGACAGTGTTTGAAATTGGAGCAAAGTCTCCAATAACATTACAGAGGATTGGTATCTGGGAAGTGAGGTGAGTGATTACAGAGGCTGCCTAGGCCTAAAGAGAATTTTATATTAAAAATCACAGCAGAGGGGCTTGCCCGGTGGTGTAGTGGTTAAGTTCGCGTGCTCCGCTTTGGCGGCCCGGGGTTCACAGGTTCAGATCCTGGGCGCGGACTGATGTACTGCTTGTCAAGCCATGCAGTGGTAGGCAACCCACATATAAAGTAGAGGAAGATGGGCATGGATGTTAGCCCAGGGCCAATCTTCCTCAGCAAAAAAAAAAAAAAAAAATCACAGCAGAACGTGCAACGTTTATTCCAAGCAGTTTTGTGGCGTTTTCATGGAATTATATGTATATAAAATGGTTAAAAATAACAGAGCGGATAAAAAACAGTCTTGTCAACCTTCACTGATAGTAACAGTAATGCTTTACTTCAGTCCTGCAGTTTTAGCCAACAGCAACTCTATAGCAATAAAAATAATCATGTCCTCCTTTCTTCTCTGGATCGCACGTTTCCATTTTCGAAGCCCTTCTTTGGTAGGGTCTGCGAGCAGTCATGATTGTCTCCATTTCACAGAAGGGGAGAGGCAGGTGCAGGGTTGAAATGATTTCCTGGGGGTTAGTTACAGCCATGATAAGTGGCAGAAAGGGAATTTGGTGCCAGGCTTTTGAGAGCATATTCTTCCCACCATGCCACATGGGCCCTTGCCAGCCCTCTTACTGCGCCCGCCTCACCAAGCATTATGCTGCAGTCTCCCCACAAAGCCTCACGTTGGCAGCACAAGTAGACCCATTGCCAGAGAATCCTGCAGTCAGCATCCTGAAGAACAGGCTGAAGGCATGCAGGGGAAAGAGGCTCATGGCAGCAATAGCTGAGTTTTTAACAGCGCATTCCTGTCCTTCCATGTATAAAAATCTGCATGACCTCTACAGACATAATGGGATGGCTAAAAAGATACCTGACAACGCCAAGTGCTGACAAGAAAGTGGAGTAACCGGAACTCTGATAAATTGCCACTGAGAATGCAAACACTCACCATGTGGCCCAGCAATCCCCCTCCTAGGTGTATACCCAAAAGAAATGAAAACACATGTTCACCAAATACTATACATGAATGTTTAATGGTAGCTTTATTCAAACTTTGCCCCAAATGGGAAACAACCCAAATGCCCATCCACACATTGGAAAACTACTCAGCAATACAGAGGAATGAACTCCTGATAGATGCAACCACACAGGTGAATCTCAAAAGCATTACACTGAGTGAAAGAAGTCAGACCCAAAAGGCCACATGCCACGTGATTCCATTTACATGACGTTCTAGAAAAGCGAAACCATATAAGCAGGCAGCAGATCAGTGGCTGCCTGAGGATGGGGTTGGGGATTGACTATAAAAGGGTACAGGGAAGCTTTTAGGGTGATAGAACTGCTCTGTATCTCCACTGTGATGATAGACACGTGGCTGCATACGTTGTCAAAACTCATGCAACTGCACACCTACCGAGGTGAATTTTATTATACGTAAATTAGAGTGCAACAAATCTCACTTAAAGGAAAAAACCTGAATGAGGGCCAGAGGTTTTTAAATTCATTCCCATGAGATAAGATTCTTTCAAAAACTGCTCTTGGCACTTTAGCAAAGCCTGTTTCCTAGACACAAGGTGTCTGAGAACAAACTCAGGTTGGATACGCAGTGGGATGAACAGGACCTGTGCCCGATCTGCTGCTGGCCAGCGATGAAAGGCCCGGTGCCTCTCTGAGCATCACCACCTTCATATGCAGAGCAAAGAAGACGCCAGGGCTGTGCCTGACGAGTTCTAAGGGATGGCCATTTCTCACATCATAGAACCGAGGGCAGGGACCCAACAGCTGGGTGTACAGTTTTTGCTGTAACTGTGGCGTATTTTTTAAAGGAGAAGTACAGCACCCATAGGCAGAGAATATGGAAAGGAAATGAATTGGCAGCAGACTGTTATTCTCAGCTTCTCCAACACATCTGAATGAGTCTTTAAAAGCTTTTGTCAGCTTGCTTTACAATGAAATTTGATATTATTAAGACTATCTGGTACGAAACAATTATATAAGTGTAAATGGAAGATTCATTTAAAGGGTCATGATGAAATCCTTGGAAAATGCCTTCCTGGTCTTTTTCTTTTCGGTCTGACTAAATAAGGTCAGATAAGATGAGGACAAAACTAAGTCAGCATGCAGAACTTAAATTACTTGAATTACTTTTTTTTCTTTTCCGCAGCTGAACTTGAATGTGGGAGGGGGAATGAACAGCTTAACCAAAGCTAAGCTCTTCTGTTCTGTACCACATGGCAATTACTCTTCAACTGTTTTTTTATCCATCCGTTCACCAAACATCCAGCACCTCAAACAAACTTGCAAAAAGAGGGATAAGAGCGTGGGGGTCGGAGCACAGCTTGTAAATTGAAAACTGCTGAAGCTGAGTGAGTGTATGTCAAGTCCATTCTATTATTCTCTCTATATGTTTGGAAAATTCTATAATAAAAAATTGAGAGACATAGGTAATAACCTAAGGCGGTGCAGTACAGTAAAAGAGAGAAAATGGTGAAGGAAGCCAGAAGGCCTGGATGCAAATCCCTGCTCCTCCACACTTGCTGTGTGCCCTTAGGTGAGTTTCTTAACCTCTCTGTGCTTCAGTGTCCTCTTTGTAAACTGCGGCTAATTACAGTACCCAGTCACAAGGTTGTTGTGAGGATTAATTTATTGTTGTGAGGATTACATTTATTAAATGTGTGGGGCAGCAGGGAGACATATTTATAAGTACCTACTATATGTTAGACATTATAGAGAGACGTGATATATAGAGATATGTGCAGGCACACACACACATTTCCTAAAGCCTCTAAATCAGTACAAAGTGGTTCAGAGAATATATGAGATCTCTGATCTTGAGTTGATACTCTGTGTTGTGTTCCCACCAAGTTTTGTAACAATTGTATCAAACAGGCTGAACTCCACGGCTAAATGGCAGTGGTTTCATTTTTCTTCCGTCCCTGCCCCTACCGCACTGCTCTCCCGAGCCCCCTTCCTGCCGATGAAAATCTCAGGCAGATCCCCCAGCCTTCCACTCACCTCCAGTTATAACAAAATACGTTAGGCAATTATGACTGTTTTCAGATTTAAAAGGTGCGGGGCAGCCCGGTGGGAAAACTTGAATTCACCTCCAATTCCCAGCTCCGTCCCTCGCCTCAGCTTCAGCCCCAAGTGTGGGTCAAGGATCGCACAGGCAGAGGGTGGGCCCTGGACCCGTCCTCCATGCTTCCTCTTCCTCCCACCCGTCTCCCAGCTCCTCCAAAACCAAGGCGGCAGTGGGCGAGTGGATTAGGCCGAGCAAGAGAAGCAACGCCTGCCTTTTAAAGACTTTGCTGCTGCTGTCTTGTTGTTCCCTCTTGGCAGGCGATCAAAGCCAGCTCTTCTGCAAGGCACATCTGAGGCGTCTCCCAGGCCCTGCTGCGAGGCCCTCCACACCACAGGGCTCCCTGATACTGCGATGAGCTCTCCCACTCCCTCCAGTCTCCTCCTGGGACGCTTATCAGACCTGACCATGGCAGTCTCAGTGCCCAGGACCCCTCCACAGCAGAGCCCCTTTCCAGCCTGCCCCCTGCCCCCCAGGCTCCATGGGTCCACAGGAGACTCGCATCTGCTTGGCATACCAGGGTAGGGAGAGACAGTGCAGGCTGCCCATCCTGCCGGCCACCTGCCTTCAAAATTCCCCTATGTCTGTGTAGGTCTCCTCAATCCAGAGAATGCGTTTCAATTTCTTCCACATTCCAGAGGCTCCCAAGAACATTCTCATCAAACTCTGCTCCCTGGTATAAAGACAAACCTATGAGAGCTACAGCTCAGCAAGCATCCAGCCAGAAAAGGAGAGGCCAGCCTCCTCTTCTGGAAGGAACCCCAATTTCTATGTGTGGTCTGCTTACACCTGCCCATTGGACCTGTGGGGAGTCATTCCAACTGGGAGGAAAAAGGAAACACCCATCTCTCCTATAACTCTCTCCTCCATGAACTCTTCTTATCCTTAGAGAGGAAAAGTGTCATTGAGGGTGCTGGACTAATCATACAATCTTTCAGTAGGTCCTCCCCAGGGGGCTCCACCATCTCTCTGAATAATGGAAAATCTTTCCCTACTGCTCTCTGCTTTGGGATATAAACCAGAATTCCCAAGCAAAAGGAAAAGCCCCTTTCAACATCCCATTCCTTGTTTCTAAATAGAGGAACCTATTATTCTCCATGACTTTAAGGAATAAGCAGGATAAGAGGCTAAGAAAGAGCCAGAACACACAGGAGACAGAGAGCTTCAAAATCCATCAGCAAATGAACAGAACAGACATTTACTGAAACGGATGCAAGAGATGTTATCTCAAGGGAGAGCACATTTCTGGAAATACACAGGCAAGTAGCCTTGAAAATTGCTTTCTGATATTTCCTGCTGAATTATCCCTCCTTGATAAATTATTTCTAAGTCATTTTCAGCTATTAGGTTTACTTACACCCATTTTAAAGACTACATGACATCCCGGAAGATACATGACTTCCTGAAGGGGAAGAAACTGAAAAATTCATAACCAGGGAGATCAAGGTTAACAACTGAGCCCCCATCGTCATTCCAGGAAGGTGTGCAGGGTGAGAAAGGTGTCCTAGCAACAGTGGATCTTACAGCTCCCAGCTTCAGCTGCTGCCCACGTGCACCCCAATCTCTACATACAAACAGAGGAACCCAACAGACGGAACCGGAGCCCATCACACAGCCCACACATTGCATGGTGCTCAGAAACCTGCAGCCTAACAAATAAGACAGGCAAGTCAAGGACCACGCACCGGGCAGCAAGTTGTCTGCTAACGGGAAGCACAGCACTTTGGGAACACAAGGATGGCACTAGGCGTGCCAGGGAAAGATTCCTGAAAGTTCTAAAGACCAGAAAAGTGAGCCAGGCGACAAGAGATGGAAGGACCTGTACCCTTGTCTCTTGATTAACAACACCCTTAAAAATGACACCATTTTAAAGCTCAGAGTCATCCTCAATGCTTCCCATTTCTTCATCCTCCACTACTGAATTCTCACCAGCTTCTTTTCCTCTCAATTCAAGCACCCATCTGCTCTGCACCCCCAATGACACCATTTGGGTCCAGGCTCTCCTCAGCCCTCACATGGAGACCAGCAGAGCTGGGCTTCCACGCTGGATTTCTCTTACCTTGTCAAAGTGACTTAAAATTCCTCAGCTGCCCTATAGTAGGCTGAATAATGGCCCCCAAAAGATGTCCACAGACATCCCCAGAACCTATGAATGCTACTTTATATGGCAAAAGGGGCTTAGCAGGTGTTAGTTAAGGATCCTGAGATGGACAGATTATCCTGGATCATCTGAGTGAGCCCCATGTAATCACAAGGGTGCATCTAAGAGGGACACAGGAGGTCCAAAGTCAGAGAAGGCCACATGACCACAGAAGCAGAGACTGGAGTGACACAGCTACAGCCAGAGAAGGTCGGCAGCCTCTCGAAGCTGGAAGAGGCAAGGAAGAGATTTGATTCTCTTTGGAGCCTCCAGAAGGAATACAGCCCTGCTGACACTTTGATTTTAGCCCTATAAGACTCATTTTGGGCTTCTGACCTTGGTAATTATAAACATGAGAAGAGGGACCTCATGAAAACCCAACATGAGAAGAGGGACCTCATGAAAACCCAACAGCGCTGGCACCCTGATCTCAGAACTCCAGCCTCCAGAACTGTGAGAAATAAATTTCTACAGCAGACAAAAATGACTAAGACACCTGGGAACATGCTAGAAATGCAAATTCCCAGGCCCCACCTGCACTCACACACTGAAACATCAGAAACTCTGAGGGTAAAGCCCAGCAATCTGCTTTAACAAGACCTCCAGGTGTTCTGAAGCCCACTAAAGTTTGAGAACCACTCTTTTAGAGGCAGGAGAAACCCAAGTAAGCTCTACAGGCAAATTCCAGAGAGTGGAAGAGAGGCCTCTGTCCCTGTATTAGTCTGCTAGGGCCGACATAACAAAGTACCACAGACTGGGTGGCTTAAGCAACAGAAATTTATGTTCACATGGTTCTGGAGGCTGGAAGTCTGAGATCAAGGCATTGGCAGGGTTGGTTCCTTCTGAGGCCTCTCTCCTTGGCTTGTAGGCGGCCATCTTCTCCCTGTGTCCTCACGTGGTCTTGTCTCTATACATGTCTGTGTCCTATCTCCTCTTCTTACAAAGACATCAGTCACATCAGATTAGGGCCCACTCTCAAGACCTCATTTTAACTTAATTACCTCTTTACAGACCTTATCTCCAAATACAGTTATATTCTGAGGTATTGAGGGTTAGGACTTGAACATATGAATTTTGGGAAACACAATTCAGCCCATAACATTCTTCAAGAATTAAAATCATGCCGTGTGAATACCTGCAATTTGCCTGCCAATGAGAAGTGACATATACATAAGGGACCAACAGAGCAATTAATCCTCACATTTTTCTTCTTCAACATCATCATCATCAGGTATAAAAGGCAGAGCTTCTCAGCTCTAAGTTGGGGCTTCAGGGGTGCCTGATATATCGACCCCCTTGGCGCTCATGGCTCCTGGAAAGGGGCCCAGGCTCATCACCTCCAGCCCCTGCAGCTGTCACGCTTTTACTCCAGTGTGCTGTACAAATGTCATCATTTGACAGTGTGAAAAAATGAGATAAAAGTAGTAACCACCTATGATTATTGAGAATAAGCAAAGTATACATGCAAAACACCTGGCACAGAAGCCACACCTACATAGGAGAATGCCCAACCAGTGCTTATCATGGTCACTGTCAACATCGTCATCATCGTCATCGTCATCATCATCACTGTCATTATCATCATCGTCACCATCATCATCACCATCATCATCATTGCCATCATTGTCATCATCATCATCGCTGTCATCATCATAGCTAACAGCACCAGAGTAAGCTCCTCACCAGATACGTTAAGTACCCAACATGCATGAGGTCAGCCTTCTAGGGGCTCCATACAGAGGCTACGGGAAGTCAAATAACTTCCTCAAGGTACACAGGTGCAGGTGGGGGAACTTTAAGTTGCTGTGCTCAACGCCTTTAAGATCCAAAATGGAACAGGGGCCCAAGGGGCCTACCAGGGGGAATCCAGAATGTATCTTAAGCCATGATTCTCAAACTTGACTGCACATTGGAACCACCCAGGGAGCTTTAAAAACCTCTGGTGTCCAGCCCTACCCAGGGTTTTTGAACTAAGTGGTCTGCATGTAGCCTGGGCATTGGGATTTTCCAAACCTTCCCAAGTGATTCCAAAGTGCACACGAGGCTGAGAACCCTGCTCCAAAGTCAACCGCCCACTTGGGAGGGGGTGTCTTCTGTGACAATCAATAGGACCCTGTCTTTACATTGAAATCTAACACCTGAGTTTTAATCCTTCTGGAATCAAACTAGCTTAAGAGATGAAAAAGAAAATAATCCAAATAGCACCCCAAAGAGTAAAATCCTGGGGAACAATAAGATATGGCATAACAGGGGAGGAACAGAACATTTCTAGGAAATTGGGTCCCATGAAAGCAAATGCCTTGGCTAAAAATACTTTCCCCAATTTCCCTTGGCAAAGGATCCCACACACTGAAATAATGATGGCAAAGGCTGGGTGTCAGTCAGCCACCTCTCAGCTTCTGATATTTTCACAGAGCCAGGCCTCTCCTGGGAGCCAGGGGAGAATGGCAGAATTATAGAAGCGTCAAGAGATGTATAGAATTCCCAAATTGGATGAGACACTGCAAATCATTTGGTAGGATCTCCTACCCAGAGGAGGAAGGTCCTTGACAAGACCCCTGAGGTGTCTGCCTCTTGTCCAGGGAATCTCACTCTTTCTAGAGCGCATCCCAGGTTTAGGCAGCACCAGTGGTTGGGGGGGAGATCTGCCTCATTGCAACTTCCATCTACTGCCCCAAGGCAACATGGGACAAGACAATCCTTCTTCTACATGAAACACCTAAAAATATCTAATGACAGTGACTCCCCTCTCCCAGGCCTCAGAGGCATCTTCTCTGCTCCCTTAATTTTTTTTTTATGGGACAAGACAAAGGGCAGCAGGTCTCCGTCCTCTGCATGCACTTTAATTTGTTAATGTCCTTTCTCACATGTGACACTGTCCACTAAGCACATTCCCTGGGAGAGATCTGACCCATAGGACAGGGGCCATTACCTGCTTTCATCTGCAGGCCATTGTCTTAGTCCACTTGGGCTGCTATAATAGAATATCATAAACTAGGTGGCTTAAACAGCAAATATTTAGTTCTGGAGGCTGGGAAGTCCCAGATCAAGACACCAGCAGATTCTGTGTCTGATGAGGACTCAGTTTCTGGTTCACACACATGGCCGTCTTCTTGCTGTGTCCTCACCTAGGGGAAAGGACAAGGGAGATCTCTGGGGTCTCTTTCATAAGGGCACTAATACCATACATGAGGGCTCCACCCTCATGACGAAATCACCTCCCAAAGGTCCTATTTCCAAATATCACCACACTGGGGATTGGCTTTCACATGAATTGCAGGCAGACACAAACATTCAGTCTATAGCAGCCGTCTAGGATGAAGGTAAATACACAGGCTCCAGAGGCAGGCTGCCTCTGACTCTGCCACCCTACAAACTCTATAACTGTGAGCAGTGGCCTAACTTCTCATATGCTTTAACAACACTTTAGTAGACCCTAGTGGATAGGACTTAAAAAGACATTTAAAGCCATCCCCCTGCCTTCAAGTAACATATAATCTATTTGGAGAGAGAAGACATTCATACAGGAAAATGCAATCATTCATTCATACCTGGCTGCAACAACCTGCTTCTGTTTCTTCTCACAGTCTAGCTCCCTCCTCTGACTCTGAGACCTGCGGCTTTGATCCCTGCTTTGACTCTTCTGGGTATGGAATCTCCTAGACATTCAGATTTAGTCACTCCTCCTGCAGGTGGGAGCTCCCTGCTCCAGCCCTAGCTCATGAACTCCTCCTGGGTCCCCATCCTGGGCCCTCCCTCCCAGTGGGCACTGCATGCCACACTTGGAGTCTAAGGCGAGTGTGGCATCATGAGATACAACCAGGGAGGGCTCCAGCCTCACCCTCCATGTACAATACCCTGAGCATCGGTCTCAAGAAACACACCATGCCCACTCAAGCCATGCTTCCGTATGCGTCCTCTCTGCTTCAACTCTCTTCCCCACTCCTTCCTCCTGCTTTCTACTTGGCAAACTCCTATGAATGCATCGAGACTCAGCATAAATATCATCCTCTCTGCGAAGGTTTTCTCAGCATCCAAAGCAGACAGGCATGCTTTTCTCCAGGCTGCTGTGGCATATTCCTGAGACCTCTCTTATAGCACTTACCACGTTTATCTGTAACTTTTCTGTACACGCATCTGTCAGCAGACAGAGAACTCCTTGGGGACAGATCCATGCCTCATTCATCCCTGCCTCCTCAGAGTGCAGCACGGGGCTTGGAATACAAAAGGTGCTGTATAAATATTTGTTGAATAGAATCAACTTGTAAGCTAGCATTATCAAGGCTTCATGAAAGAAACCGTACTTGAGCTAAGCCTTATCAGGCTAATATGAAACCGTGCAAGAGTTCATGAAGCATGAAGAGTTCACTCCTGGCCATGAATCAGCATCGCACTTTGGGAATTCTGAGCGCAGTGAACGGCTCCAGATCTGGTGAAAAGCAAGAGTTTCTTGTTGACACAGTCGATGGGGAGTCAGCCTCCTGGCCCTTGGAGGCCTGGCCCTGTGTTCTGTATCAGGAAGAAGCATTAGGGGCATCAGCTTCTCCCCAGAAAGGGACTTTTGGGGTCTGAGCTCACGTGAGCTCAACGGCAGTCCTGAGTCTGGAGGGATTGCTTTCAGGTTCCCGTGTATCAGTTCCTGGGTATCAGCAATTATGGGATGCCAGGGAAGTGGCAGAGGGAAGCGACCATCTGGGTTTATGTGTACAAAGGGCCAACATGGAGGTTCAATACAGCTGAGCCACAGCGTCACACAGGTCTTCCAGGAGTCAGACAGCCTGGCCGTGCCCAGGATGGCAGCACACACAGTTTACCCACCAGTCACATAATTCCTCCTTTCGTCAAATTCCAGGTACCCTGAAAACTCATGATGGGACCCACACAGGACAAGCTGAAGGCTCCGACATTCTCCTCTCGGTGCCATCCTGCTGCAGACCCGTCCCCAGCTTCCTTACACAGACTAGAAGTGACCGGGGGTGTTTTCCAGGCACCCTGAAGGGAGCATTAACGGAATACAGTTATCTTCCTGAAGCCGATGTTACATGCCACACTAAATCCATAAATATTAGTGGAGAAGCATAGTGCAGAAGCCTTACAAAAGCCATATCAAGTCTACAGCTTTTACACAGTGAATTATATTGACAAGTCGTTTCTATTTTCACTTCTACTTTTTCCCCTTTGATAAATGGGCAGTGGAAGTACTGGCTGTGCTGGGAAAATCCACCTGCCTTTGGAGAAGAAAAATTCATTAGCCAATCCACCTACTTGGAGAATTTATTTGCAAGGCTGAACTTTGGGGAGGTTTTATAATGGATGCCCTGACTAATGGGAAGCATGAGTCTGTTCCAGATGGTTAATTACTTTTTATCATTCCTTTTAATAATAGTTAAGAATAAGAAGACAACTGGTGTGAAAAATGAGAATGCAGAGGGAATTAAATTGAAGTATCCTGCACCCGTTTCCCAAAAAAGAACAAGGTGAAGTCGTGCAGAGAGCCTTAAAATACCAGGTTTTAAAACTAGTGGAAGTTACAGATCATGAGCTACAGAAAAGAAATTCATTTCTATGTTAACCAAATAATGTCCCCGGAAGTGGTCAAGCAGAGGTCCCTCAACTATCCAGCAGGGATGCTGCAGGAGGAATTCCTGGGGGGCACGGGTTGGGGGAGCACTTTTGGACAAACTTGTCCTTCCCTACTCAGATGGGTTCACTGGCCCCACACTGGAAAACTACACCCTTCAGCACAGGGCCTAGGAAGACAGGATTCCCGCCAACCAGGTAGGTTTCACCTCCCACCTCGCTTACTTCTCACATTAACCCCCAATAACACTGAGCTCCTGAGGTGCAATGAGACACAGCAAGTCTCCTGGACAGCCACCATGCCTTTACCCAGGCTGTCCCTTCAACTGGAACGCTTTCCCCAGGCTAAATCACCCAAAAAAGTCCCTTTACTCTGCAGGACTGGAATTGTATGCCTGTAATTTGTATGTCTGTCCCTCAGTAAACTGTAAACACCTCAGGGCAGGCAGAGACTAACAGACTTTTCACCTTGGCAGCCCCAGCCTTAGCTTGAGTCTCAGCACATGATTGATTAATAAGTATTTTGTTGAATGGCTGAGTGAAATGGACAGGAATCCATTGACAAAATGTTCTAACTTGAACATTCTGTGATTCTAGATTCATCCCACTCGCTGACATTGCCTCTCACAGCTGATGCTGGCAGAGAATGAAATCTTCTCTTGGCAGAAGGCCACTGATGTATGTAGTCTCTGGGGAAGCTCTGGTTTTAAACTAGATCCAGAATCTTCTCCTCAGACGGGCGAGGGATGTGATTCAGTGAAAGCAGGGCTGGCCCAGTCTTATTTCCTGTTTCCAGCTTGCTGGACGACTCAGGACAAGCAGCTACTCCCCTGGGCTTTGGTTTCACCCTCTATATGCTCAAAAGTGGGGTGCACACACACCAGGGAGAGCCAGGGAATCCACAGGGCTACGGGAAGAGCACACCCAAACTTTTGTCCCAGCTGGGTTTCAGAATTAGAACTCTTGGAGTTTTAGAAAGATAATATGTTACCTTTACATATATGATTTAGCACTCTCTCCAGTGGCCTGGGTCAGCATCCTAAATTAATACGTGAATATTCCTGCAGTATACATAGTAAACACAGTCACACTGAATGGGGTAAATACATGCCATAAATAGCCTCATATTCAATTGGGGTTAGGTTTTACCATTGTGGGAGATCAAGATTTGGCCACCCTGAAATCTCTCTCTTTACCTTGGTTGTTTTCTCTGAGGACATTTGACCTCCCCCACTAACTGCCTAAAGAATTTAACATGGTGGCTCCTTCCTGGAACAGATCTATCATGATGGCTGTAAAGATAATGTAGGATAAATGTTACAATAGGAAAGGCACCAACAAGCCCATCTTATCAGAAGTTCTGTCTCTCTGGCCACATTCTCTGGATGGCCCTGCGAGGAGTTGCCAGACAATCATTTACATTTATAAGGGAAATCTCCATTTGTAAAGGTATCTCCCTCTCTGTTTTGGGAAGAGGGGGGGATGGCCTCATTTCTAGAGACTTATCAATGTGGAAGTTGAGGCCTTAAATCTGCATAATAACCTTACTCTTGTTTACTGTGCTTTAGTGGTAATCTCCTGTAACTGACTCCCCCCACCCCCAAAATCCTCCTTTGTCATTGGCTGAACATGGTATTTAAGATGAGAGTTTCTGCTATTGTGTTGAGAAACGCAGTGTCCCTGCTTTCTCCCATGTATACATGTTATTAAACTTGGTATTATTTTCTCCTGTTAACCTGTCTTGTTAATTATTTGGCCAGCCATAAGAACCTTAAGGAAAAGGGCAGAGGGAGATTCTCCCTCTTCCTCCGACACCATCTTTTAAAATAATTATCATTAAAGATTTTATTTTTTAGAGCAGTTTTAAATTGCAGCAAAATTGAGAGGAAGATACACAGATTTCCCATACATTCTCTGCCCCCATGCACGCATCGCCTCCCTCACTATCAACATGCACCACATTTGTTACAATCGATGAACCCACATTGAACATCATTATCACCCCAAGTCCACAGTTTAAATTAGGGTTAGCTCTTGGTGTTGTGCATTCTATGGGTTTGGATACCACCTTTTTTGGAGTTTCAGAACTGCAGATAAAAGATTACAAGCCTACACTACAACTTCTGTTACAGTAATCCTTATTGATCTGAAAACAAGGAAAGGATATTAGGTCTGACCATACGTAATTCATGCTCTGGCAGTGGCATGCCCCCGGGGGGATGTCACGTGTGGTACGGAGAATGCAGTGAGCCCAGCGCGTCCACAGCCTGGAAGAGGCAACAGGGACACCCTCTGCTTGGCTTGATCACAGCTCGCCGCTGAACGCAGTTCATATGTTCCCACACGGTGACCACACAGATTCCGGGACACAGATTTAACAAAATCAGCCCCCGTAAAACAGGTCAGAGACGAAGATTTTTGCAAACAACGTGTGCACTGAGGATGATGGTGGAAAAGCAAACAAGCTAACAAGCAAACAGGGCAAAGCTGACACTCTTCCTCCTGATGGGAGTCCGTCTTCAGCCAACACCGAGGTAAAAACAGTGACAATCTGGCACCGATCCAATAAGAAAAAAGGGAATTATCAAGAAGAGTACTGAAATACGTAGGAGCAGATCCACTGCCGTTAATAGTGACCCCCACCTTACGAATATACTGGGCCATGAGCTATTTGCTAAGCACAACAGGAGATCATCTCACTTAAGATAACATTCTTCTGTTTTGTTTTTTGTTTCTGTTTTTGGTTTTTTTTGGTGAGGAAGATTGGCCCTGAGCTAACATCTGTGCCAATCTTCCTCTATTTTGCATGTGGGATGCTGCCTCAGCACGGCTTGATGAGTGGTCTGTAGGTCCGCACCCAGGATCTGAACTCACGAATCCTGGGCCACCAAAGCGGAGTGCACAAACTTAACCACTATGCCACCGGGCAGGCCCCTTAAGATGACATTTTTAAATGAAATATTAGGAAATGGAAGACAATTCTCTGCAATGTTTTCAGTGATATTTAACATATTAGACACAATCCAAGTACCTTCCAAATTTTCCCCAAACTAAATGATAAACATTTGATTCTCTTTTTTTCTGGAAACTGTATTATTTTATTATTAAGGAATGCACTTTTATGACTATCATGAAGCCCAGGCTGTGTTAACAGTGACGAGTTCTGAAGGTAACTATGCCCCACTCCGGACTTTCTGGTTATAACTACTGTCCTCTCTCTACCTTAACTGAAAACCCAGACCTATGAGGCTTCAATCTCTGCCCTCCTAGCCCTGGAAATGCCAAAGCCAATTATGTAGGAGGATTTTTCAGAGAAGATGACCTTGTCTTCCCAGAAGACAAATCCTCTACTTTGCTTTATGAGGCAGATAGCAACCCCAAACCACGGACAGGTTGGGACCTGCGCAGGCCTCAATTTGATTCTCTTTTAAGGGTTCTTACTCAACAGCAAAAGTTAAGAAGCCGCCTGTGCTTTCAACTGCAACAAAACTGGCTGAATGCTCACACGCCAAACAATTTGGCCACAAATGAAATGCACTTCCTTGTCAGCAAATACCTTTGGAAAACATTTGAAAACACTGGTGACAATTTGAAGAGAAAAACCTGAGGAAGATGTGTTGTACAGCGCGGAGCTTTGCTGTGCTCTGAGGGGAGGGTTTCTCCACATGTTTCAGCTTGCAGTGTTTGCTAGATTCCGTCTCCATAATGATGCTCATCAAGTGCTATTTTTTTGGTGAATCAATTAACAAAAGATTTACAGTAAATTCATATTCTGAACTAAATGACTTCTTAAATGAAAACTTTGATCCAGGGGATACTGAGCGTAGCTCCTGATGCGGTGGTTGCTTTGCCTGAAATAAAAACAGGGTTGGGGGCGAGGTTACAGAGACAGCAGCAAAATGAAATTCATTGACTCCATCATCCCTGCCAAGTGACTACAGCAAAGGGCACCAAAGGCTCCAGAATATCAATTGTAAAAACACAAGATATTCAAAATGCAGTCACATCTTTACCAAACTTCTTTAATAAGTTGGCAGTGACTTAAATCTTCTGAAACACCCACAAGTTTGCTGGTTATCTTATGTCAAAGAAATTTAGAAGAGGTGCAAATTTAAAAATAATGTATGCATTATTTTTTTTTAAAGCTCAAAATTTGATGACCTATTCTTGGATGACAGGTGACTATCAAGAGCACACAGCATCCAGCAGATATTTTCAGGAAAAATAAACATACTTAATTTGCTCCCTCAAGGTAAAGATGACATTTTTAACGATGAATAAGAAACTGCTTTCCAAAAAAAAAACACCTTGTACTACTGGAGAGGCATTTTGAAAATGGATGTTTGGAAACATTTCCATGATTAATGATTTGTGGCTGAAAAATGCTATAACTTGATTTATAAAAACTCATATCTGCACACTTCAAAAACTTGGGCACGGATTTTTTTAGTCTTTTAAATGTCTTCCAAATGAAGAATTTCAGTAGGTTTTGAACTCATTTGTTAAAAATATTAAAATGCAGCACCTTTTAGTTAGTTTGCAAAAACAAGTGGCTGACATCATGAGAAATGGAAATTTACTAGCTGAATTTCAAAAAGACCTTTGCATAATACATGGATGGGATTGAAAAATGAGTATCACAATTTAGTAAGCACCACCATCTATGAACTTCTTCCACTTGGATCTACACATCTTCTTGAGGTAACTTTTCAGCTATTGAAACCAAGGATAAGTGAATTAAAACCAGACATTTGAATTACTGTATCACAAAGTACTAAATCAAGATTTTGAAAATAATAAGACATATCCACTAACACTGTTCTCATTGAAAATATGACTAGTAAGGATAGTTTAATGAGAACAAAAAGGTTGTCTATGCTATAAATAAAATATGATGAAAACTATTTTTTAAACATTGCTCATTTCATCTTATCATCTCATGCTTTGACATATGATCTATCAGTACTGTGATTCACCCATATAATTTATAAACAAACAAATATACAGGTATTAGAGGTGTGTGCTCAAAAATTTTCAACAACAGAGGTATAAAATCAAAAATAGGTGAGACCACAATCTGTTAAATGAGGAGACCACCCACATGTCTCACCAAGTCAATGAGAGAAAAAATAAATATGAAAATGCTTTTAAAGAAGAACAGAGTGCCAAATAGAAGCAAAGCATTATCAATAAAGGCAGAATAATAATAGAGTGAACTGTTGTTATTTCTGACCCCGCTGACCAAAAATCTCTACTATTTTGGCCTCATCCAGGTTGAAGGTGTCCGGTGGTCATTATAATTCAGCTTTGTTGAACAAAGGCAATGGCTTAAACATCATTGCAGGAGGCATGTTTAACTTCTGTAAGAAAGAAAATCTGCAATAGATGCTGTTATTTAGAGATGGACCTTAAGAATTCATTAAAATAGGACATGGACTTAGAAATATCATCTGTAAGTTTTACTCACCATATACGTGAACCTCAAGGTACTGATCCTACTTTTGTTATTTTTCTTATTGCTTTATTATACAAACTTTATAATGATGATGGTGATTAGCAGCTACTGTTCACTGAATTCCTACTAAATATCAGGCCCATAGGGAGCGTACATTACCTCTACTTCTCACAACACATTTAGAAGGCGCCAGCAAAGCAGAAAGAAAGGAGGCTGAATGGGGAGGTGCTTAAAGGTGTCGCCTTGGGAGTCAAACCACATGGGTTTGGAAGCCCAACTCTGCTCCGAGTGACCTACACATAACAAGTGGCCCAAGCTCTCTCACCTGTCTGTAAGTACCTGCCCGTGGGGGATGGGCAAGACTAAAAGAGCTGATGATGTATGGACAGGCCAAGAACAGAGTTGGGGGGGGGAATGAGCTGGTAACATTATGAACTATTATCATACCTATTTTACAGACAAAAAAACTGAAGTAATTCAGTGACAAAACTAGGATTTCACTTTTAGCAGCATTATAACCATAATGAAGATACCTAAAAAAGGAAAAACAATCACTCTTGTTTTATCCACGTGAACCCATCAAACATTCTCATTTTCTGCATGTTGCTTCCAGGTCCTATTCATATGCATATATATTGATTTTATATATAAGTCATAGCATAGACAACATCTTTACACTATGCTTATTTTCACTTACTTATATCATAAAAGGTTATTTCAGATAGATATAAGCTTCTACACGGTATTCACAATTATAATCTTAATGAATGGATAATACTCTGTGATTCAATACACCATAATTTAAATGACATCCCGTTCCTGTTGGTCTATTAGGTTGCCTCCAAATTCTTAGCATTAAAAGCAGTGAGGCAATCAGCATTTTCTCGCATGTGGCACTTTGCCTCCTTTCAGATTGATGGTCCTAGGATAAATTCCCAGAAGGGCGATTACTAGTTCAGAAGGTATGAAATATTTTTATGGCTCATGACATGTACTTCCAAATGGCTTTCCAAAAGTGTGGTTCTGATTTCACAAGGCCACCAGCCAGCTGAGAGCCCATGGGTCCAGGCAACATCTCCACCATATTGGGTAGTAAGTATTTCTTTGCAAAAAATTCTACTCTCTGCAGACTTCACAATTCACGCTAGCCTTCCTCTTTCCTCTGTTTTTACTGAGTGATTTCTGCAAGTTTTTTTTCAAACTTTCCATCTCCAGAAAGCTAATTTGAAATACTAATTTACACATAGACCTCCCTCTAATTATCTCTAGCCTTTGCTCATCAGAGAGCCAGAGAATGTAAACACCCAACCAGTTCCGTCCCCAGCATGCACAGAACTGTTCACCTTCAGAGACCCAGAACTAGAAGCCGCTCACAGGCCTGGCGTGCCTCCAGAGCCCCCACTCTCTCGTGGCAAAATGGCATTTCTCCAACTGTACGCGGCTGGTGCTGCTTACTCTTCTGCCTGCCTCCTCTCTTCCAGACAGCCCAAGGACAATGGATTTGCTTGGAATGTACAATTAACGTGGACTACTCAGACCTGTGCCCTCCTTTATACCCTGGGTGACAGGCAGCACAAAGCAGAAATGACACAACAGTCTGCCTCACAAAATCAAATCATGCTTTAAAATGATCTGCCTTCATAGCACACATTCTTAGCATGGGCCCCATAGAATCTTCCCGCCTACTATACAATGTGTGTTCAGTTAGAAAAACCCACAGATCTCGGTCACATTATTTGTAGCCTGTGATAAAGGTTCCACAGAGCAGGTGGGTGGAAGATGAGGGTGACTGGGTGCCCCAAGAATTAGAATGTAATGACTGAACTCTTTGCTGTCTGTGAGGCAATGAACAACACAAATACCACAGGGGCATTAGGGAGGTTCAGGGTGGGGCTATGTGACACAGATTAATTGCTTTTCCTTAGAAGTACCCATTTCTTCATGAGAGTCCTTCCCAAAAGATAGACGGCTTTTTGGGCTGATTTCTATTTTAAGTTTTGGCCATGTTAGGGATCACAATCTCCGTCTTCATTCTGAAATCTTCATTCCCATGAAGCTCTCATGTAATCTCTCCTTCATTCCTCACCACAAGCCTAAGAGGTTGGCACTTCTGTTATCCCCACTTTACAGATGGGGACAAAGAGGCCACATAACTTGTTCAAGGTCACACAGCTAAGCAAAGACAGAGTTAAAGTTCAAACTTACGTCTGTGTGACTCCAAAATCTCTGCTCCTGCTGATGAAGCTCTTTGTCTCTCTTAGAAGAATGAATGAGCCATGAAACCAAATGCTCTGGTGTTAGAACTCTAAATGCTGGGAATGGCTGATAGTGCCTTTGTGCTCAATCAAACCCAGAATGACAATGCCAAGCGTTCTCCATGATGATGGCAGATCCGCGGTGAGGCTGAGCAAGTGGGGGCAAAGAAGGGTGTATTGATCTAGAGCAGTTCAGAGGATGCCTGCACAGCCAGGGGAAATCTGTACTGAGCAGGGGTGGGCATGGAGTGGTGGGGGCTGGACACCACAGCAGGGTAGGGTGACAGGAGACTCAAGGCGGAGACTGGATTGAGGACCAAAGGGCGATCAGGAAAACACACAGGATGGTCCTAACGAAGAGGAGACAGCATCCTCCAGAGCCTGATGCACAGAAGGTGTGGCTTGTTCCTTTCCCACACCTGGAAGAAACCTTAGTTGAACCTTCCACACCCCCCTTTATCTCCCCAGCTTAAGCGGAAACCGCTCTAATAAGCTAGCAACGCCTTCACTCTCCTTCCTCTACCCACATAGTGCCCAAAGTTGGCCCCCTGAACTATTCCTTCACTCTCATTTCAATACCCAAGCACCCCTGTCCTTCTAGGGTACCACCCAATCCACCCCACCTGGATCAAGGCTAAAATCCACCCTCTCTGGGCTTATGTCATCATGGACAAGCCCTTCCAGAAAGACTCACACCATCATGTGGCATGTAGCTACAAGTGATTTCTGGAAGTTCTAGTCCCTCAGTGACACCTCCCTCAGCCATTACACAGGTCTTTTAGGTTCCCTCTCCTACACCCATTGGAGCTGTTACAAATCTTCACTATGTTACTCAAGCTCCTTGTTGAAAGACCACACCCGCATTTGGCAGACAACCTTGCCTCCTACCTCATTAATTCCACCTAGCTATCTCCCTCAGCTTCTGGACCTCCACTTAATATCAAATCTCTGTCAGCACATCTTCTCTCCCTCCCTCTGTCTGGTCTCAGAGGATGAAATGTCTATCCAATTGTTCATGATCAACCAGCTCAATTTCATTCCCGTCGCCCTCTCCACTTCTCATGGACTGTGCTCCATCAGCCATGCCTTTTCTGCCCCGTATCTTCACCTTTTCCCTCAGTCTTAACTTGCTTTAGCCACAAAACCTGTTCAAGTCCCTCCCTTCCTAATGAAAGGCAAAGAAAATACGTCCTGTAACTCTGCCCCTCCACCTCTCTTCTCTCTCTTCTCAATCCAATTTCTCGAAATAGGCATCCACATCAGCTGCATTTTCTCACTTTCTCATCTCCCATCCCAACCCACTTCCATCTGGCTTCCACCCCTTGTTCCTGCCAAGGACATCTGTGACCTCTGAATTGTCAAATTCAATAGAGATGCTTCAGTCCTTATATTAATGGATATTTTTCATTTTTACCTGAGTTTGGACACTGTTTATCACTACCTCCCTTAAAAATCTGCCCCAAATGTACTGTTTCGAGGGGGAGGATAAGGATAAGATCAAAGGGTGAAAGGCAGAAGGTAGCAGATTTCTGCTTGCTGCAAAGAAGGCCTTTGGTGCAATTAAGGATGTCCAACAATGTATTACATCATCAGGCTGGAAGCTAGACTGGCCAAGGATGATGTGCAGAAATAGATGTTAGTGAAGGGTGGACTAGAGAGATGATCTAGAAGATTCTTTCCAACTCTAAGGTTTTAATGGCCTAAGTGGTTGGAAGCCACAGACTGAAGAAGGAAGGCAGAGTCCACCTGCAGTGGTTATCTTTACCTAGGGTGGCGACTTGTGCAACCACATATTTCAATGAGCCCTGGGTACCTTCTATAGCTGTCCCAGTCACAGGAGCCCTGGGAGATATAAAGGGGTATGAGTCAGGATACAATTTCTGCTATGTGTGACAGAGACCTGAAATGACACTGGTGGAAACAAGGCAGGTGGCAGTCTTGCTTGGCCGAGTCCTCAAGCTCTTCCCCACCGTGCCTAGCTTGTGACCCTCTTCCTTGTGGTCCAAGTTGGCTCAAAACTACATCTGGATTCCAGTCAGAGGGAAGGGGGGAAGGGAAGAGGAGCACATTCTCCTTCCCTTTAAGAGCAAGTGTGGAGACGGCACGTGGCACTTCTGTTCATATCCTATTAGTTCATACCCCTGCGACCATACTGCCAGGGAGGCTGGCAAATGTAGTGCTCTTCTGGGGAGCCATGTACTCAGCCACAAAATTTATCTCTAGGGAAGATGGGGAGCTCAGAAACGGGGGTGGAGGGCAACTAAAAAGCCTTGTCACAAAGGGTGAAAGGCACAGGGAAGCATGATGCCTGTCCCCACGGAACTTACTTACCCAAACTACTCTCCCATCAGAGCCCTTCTCAGTCCTTCCCAAACCAAGGAGAAGAGAAAGGACGAGAAAGCAAATAGTCACCCAAGGGCATTAGTTTCCTTGGGAATTTTTAACTTTTGGAACATGCTAAGTATGTTGGCAAAACAAGCCACTTGCAAAGATCTTATGGACAAGGTCAGAGCCCAGGAAACTACCAGATGCTCCAAATGCCACTAGAAAGTATATTTGATATGGGAGAATATGTCTTAGCTAAATGTAATTCCTCCGGTCTGAGCTGAGGCAGCTGGGGCAACTCGAGCATCTCTGTCTATTTCAGGTTCTTCCCCGGGCACCGTGCGGGAGCTACTTGGTAAAGATCCAAAAGACTAAGCAGGCTTTTAATGTTCCATCCTCGAAGGAAAAAAAGTGGGAAATGTCACTTCTGTGTAACTGTGAGGCATTGTTTTATTTCAATATGTCCAAGGTCCCTTAAAACACCCAAATTTAAGAAAACTGAGTTCCAACTCCCAGCGACTCCGATGTAATATAGGACAAAGATGACAGCTTATTTTTCATAAACTCTGCAAACAACCTCTTCCTCTGACTCCAAAGTCACTTATCACTTTGTTCTTGAAGAGTAATAATGTAAAAATCATTTTTCCAGCTACACTCAGTTTTTTCTAAATGGATGGCTTAAATTTCAAAGTGTGAGCTAGTAAAGCTATTTTTAAACCTGTTTGCAGAGCTTAATCACGTGGTCCAGCTTGTCTGTATCCCTAGTCTGGGGCCTGGGGTGAAAAAGAATCCTGGGCTTGGTTTGGCTAAGCTGCTTCAAACAGGCCGTCACTGCTCCTTTTGACTAAAAGGCCATGGGGTGAAAATAACACTGGGCCTTCTTGGTCATGCTACTATGCAGGGGCCCTTGTATAGGGAAGGAGAAGGATTTCTGTATTAGTTACCTATTATTGTATAACAAACTACTCCAAAATGTAGTGGCTTAAAACAACATTTATTATCTCATAGTTTCAATGGGTTGGAAATCTGGGCACATCTTAGCTTGATGCCTCTGGCTCAAAATCTCTCATTAGGTTGCAATCAAACTGTCTGCTGCGGCTGCTGTCTCACCTGAAGGCTCAACTTGAGGATGAGGGGAATTCTCTTCCAGGCTCACTCACATGTTTGTTGGCAGGCCTCCGTCCCTTGTCACATGGGCCTCTCCACAAGGCTGTCTCATGACATGGCATCTGGGTTCTCCCAGATGAGTGACCCATGAGACAATGAGAGAGAGCATGCCCCAGATGGGAGCCACAGTCTTTTTATAACCTAATTTCAGAAATGTCACACATCACTTCTGCTGTATTGCATTCATTAGAATGAGTCAATAAGCCTTACCCACACTCAAGCGGAGAGGATTAACTAAGAGTGTAAATGCCGGACACAGGGTTCACAGGAGGCCACCTCGGAGGCTGCCAACCCACGACTTCCTTGTGACGACAGAGGCAGGGCTTTAACTGCATATAAAGAGAGTCATCATTTCATTATTTCACTTGGGGCAAATGCAAACACAAAATCTAATAGATTCACAGGGTTGGGGGGAATCTGCATTCCCCCAGCCTTTGATATTTAACTCATTGATTTAATAAATACTGAATGTTGCTAGATGCAAATGTGAAAGGCTTCAGAAGGCACCTCTCTCCAAACTCCTCACATTCCCTGTCCCCACCCCAGACCCAGAGTGACCTACTTGATTGCAATAGTAGAGAAGAAAGTCACTGCTTTTGGCTCAGCCCCTTTGGGGCTTTCTCTCTTACAGTTCTGCCTCCCCAGAGAGAGTATGTAGCTGATCTACCCTCTGCCATGTGGAATGTGCTCTGTCCCACAGAGGAGCTGTCCAGCTCTGGCTGTGTTTGGTGGATAAGTTTAATTGTGGGGTGAAATGGCAGGAAATCCCTGCGGCCATGGATTTAAGCCACACCCTTCAAAGGCCAGCTTCTATCCCTATGCAGTGGACATTTTTTACTCCATTAGCCTGATTACTGTGCTTATTTCTCCAGTGATTTCAAACTCAAGAAGGGTAGAAAGGGGTCCTGACAATTGCCCTCCCCCAACCATCCCCCATCAAGAGTAAGATCCAGTCATTCAGTCCACACTCTCATTTTACAGGTGAAGAAACCAAGGCACCAGGAAACAGGAGCAGAGCATGGATAAACACCCCCCAAGGTCCCCAAACTCCTACTTAGCCACCAACTATTTATTGGGCAGCTACTATGTGCTAGCCTCTGTGCTAGGCCCTGAAAATGAGAGATTTTCACATTCTGCTCCAGGAAAATAGCTTGACCCCTCTGAACCTCAATTCTCTCATCTGGAAAATGGGAAGCAAGTGAAATGATGCGCATGAAGTTGGTGTAAAGTATACAGTTGGTGTAAAGTATACAGTCAGCAAACGGCAGCCATTCTGCCCACCTTGCAGCTTGTGGGGGTTACAAATAGAGACGATAAGACTCTTTTAAAGGGCAGTACAAGGAAGGGTCAATTTGCCTAAGATCTGATGAATTGGGGCATGGCTGCTCCACTCCCACGACTTATGGCCCCACCTCTCACTCTCTGGCCCCCAAAAGGAATGTGCCAGTATGTGTCAGGGAGGCACGAGATTCCCTAGGCGTTCTGGCAAGCACCGCGTGAAATTCTGGCAGGGCAGTAACAACTCAAGACAAAGAAGCTATTCCCTCAAGGGCACTCAGTGAGCATGTAGCAGAGACAAAAATAGAGCCGGGTATGGATCACTTCCTTCCCCAGGCTGGCTTTCTCTCCTTTTCTCTTCCTGATGGTTGAGACGATTGTTTCCCAGCACGACCGTCAGCTATCACAGCAGGTGCAGTTTTTGTAAACACCCCACAGAAGTGCCGTGAGCGAGGTCAAGGGCAAGTGCCCCCATTGAGGGCTGGCCTGGATTCCATGTTTCTTGTTACTGTCGCTCTTGTAGCAGATTGCCAGTACAGCCTGCAGGCTTCATCTGGAGATCCAGGAGCACTCGGCACAGAGGGAACACCTACCCAGCCCTCCCAGGTGGGACGGCGGGAGCTTTGGGGCAAAACAATGCAACTGCCCACCCCTCAGAAAAAGAAAACAAGGCAGCCTTACAGACAGGCGAGGGTGCAGCCTCCCAGGACATGTGGTTTGCAGAGCCCTGAGAAAGCACCCCGACGAGGAGACCAGGCCCATCCAGCAGTGAGGCTGTGAGAACTGTGGCCGTATTGCTGAAGCCCATGGGCGTGGCCCTGAGAAGGCACAGTCTGCTTTCTAGTGTACGAAGTTCCAGTTTTCCTGATTCAGCCCTTGGATCTCAGTTTTACACCATTCAAAATAAATATACTCCAGAGGAGCATTGCAATGAAGCCTTATCCACCATTTAAACCTCAGCGTGGGTGAGTTCGTCAGCTCCTTTCCCGAGAGCTGATTTTTCAAGGCAAGAGAGATGAGAAGACGACAAGGGCACTGTGAACCGCATGGAAGGAGGGGTCACCCCAAAGGAGGAAGAGGAGCTGGGAGGAAGAAAACACCCCTTCATACAGCTCCCCTGTGCTGGGCCCCTCTGAACACAGGCCACAGGCTGGACTGAGTGGAAGTTTGCTTTCATTTGGTATAAGATCCACTTTCCATCACTGGGAGCCTAAATGGGGTAATGGGAGATTGATAAAAGCCTTACTTTTCAGTAAAAACAGAGAAAAATATCTATTGCTTCTTTGTCTTACTCCTCTGTGTTTTCTGGCTGTGTGAGAACTAATTCTGTCCAACAGCAGTTCTGTCAAAGGCCACTTTTCTCCTCTCCCTCCCCCCGCAGTATCGGACAGAGATTTCTCATTTCATACATCATTTATTCCAGCGGTAATTCCATCCAAGTCACTTCAGGTCCTTAGCAAACAAAATAGCACAATGAAATTCTGTTGCAGCACTAAGACTAGAGATACCGGGTAATGGGGGCTTCCGTGTAGTAAAGTCACAAACCCTGGACAAAGGATCCTAGTCTCAACAGGGGGCAAAACTCAAGATGAGCAGACTGAATTTTCTATCCCTAGGGACAAAGTCAGACTGCTGTCCTCTAAACAGGCAGGGGACCCAACAGTCACTATGTGGGAGGAGGCACGGTACAAAAAGGCTTTTAATGCCAGGAGAAACCTCCTGGTTCCCAAACTCGAGAGTCAGCATCCATGATGCTGTTTGTTTCAACAGTGGGAATAGAGCAGTCTGTCCAATGCTGTGGTTTATCATTGTAGAAAGCCCCATAAGAACACAGCTGTTACCACAGATGAAACCAAGATCCATTCCAGAACATTTGACCAGTGCATTGGAGTTAGTTTAGTTTCTCTCCCTTCACCTCACCCTGCCCTTCACAATCCATTTGTCCTCCAAGATTAAACGTAAGGTCAGCATATGCTAGCTCAGAAATCAGTCATGCAAAGTCACCTGAAAGAGACAGAATGGCTCCCAGACTGTAACCTTGTTGACTGTGTTAAAACATCTAAAGCAAGAAATGTGTGCTCCAGAAGACCACAGTTCAGCAGGGAACCACAGAATGAGGGCCCCAAAGACAAGACCACCCCTCCACGAGTGCAGACGCAGCCGCTGTCCTAGACTGCTGCCACTACACATTGACTCATCTGGCTCCCTTGTTTAGACTCCAGGCTCACAAAGTAACCTTCTGGTTATTCTTTGGCTTTCCATGTGGTCAACAGGGAGCTCTTGTGCTGGTCATGGTAATGCAAACTTTCTAAGCCTTGTAGCAGTTATATCTCTCCTTGCCATTTAATTCATTGGCAGTCTAGGGTCTACTTCTGTTGAGTGTGATTTCCGTTCATCAGTCCCTCACATGGGCATTGTCTTTGGAGCCTTCAGAGAGGAGGACAAGATGCAGATCCAGGATGGGCCATCTAATTAGGGGCTCCCCAGCTCCAGCTCCGTCCTCTCTCCCTACACCTCATCCCAACTCTGTGAAAAGAGGATGTAAGCCTACAAAGTGGGGAGCAGCCCTCACCCTGGCACTGCCATCTGTGAAGCCCCAGGCTCATGGACAGTTCTGTACCTTACACACTCCATACTTCAAAAGGAAGGTGTGAGAAAGCAGTGAGGAAGGAGTGTGTGGTGGACAGGCCGGCAGGGTTAGCAGTTACCTGCCATCCAGACCCTACTTCCCCATTGTGATGGACCGAATGTGTATGTCCTCCCAAATTCATATGGTAAAGCCCCAACCCCCAATGCGATGGTGCTGGGATGGATGTGAGGATAGAGGTAGGGCCTCTCTTTTTCTCTCTCTCTTTCCCTCTCTCCTCCACATGAGGACATAGCGAGAAGGTGACCATCTATAAGCCAGGAAGAGGGCTATCACCAGAATCTGACCAGACCGTGAACAAGGAGAACATGCGTAGGTTTAAAACTCAGCTTTCTTCCTGGTTGGTGGAGTAGCCTTCAGCTCTCTGTGCCTCAGTTTCCTCTTCTCTCACATAGGGAGTATAACCTACTTCCAGGGTTGTTGAGAGGAGCAAATGTAAATCTGGAATTCACCGTGGAAACACACACTGCTGTCAATCACCTATAAAATCCCCCCCTCACCTCTGCTTCTCCACCTTCTGTATCTACGCCCCTCCTTTCCTCTACCACCCTCGCTAAAACACAGTAACCCGGGAGCAGTCAGTGGAGGTAGACCATGCTCTGAAAGGCTGCACCCCTCCCCCATTGACCCTGACCGCCAAGACCCCAAGAGGAGCTTTCTCCCTTGCATGAATGAGATGGAGGTGATGGAAGAAAGGGGGATGAGCAGTCAAGTCTGAGGACCGAGGGTGGGGAGGCCTCGCCTCAGGGGTTTAGCAGAGACTCTTAGGTGAGAACCAGCTTTCACTCTCTTTGACTTCACCACCTCAGCCCCGCATCCCAAACTCTCTCAGTACCGCAGACACCCACCTAGTCTCCTGGTGCTCACTGGTCTGTGTGGCAACCCCAGAATTCTCCAAAGTGAATGGTGCCTTTGAGCATAACTCAGGGAATGTCGGGAATGCTCAAGATCTTCAAATACCCCAGGGGAGACCAGCCACCCAGACCCTACTTCCCCATTGTGATGGACCAAATGTCTGTGTCCCAACCCCCAATGTGATGGTGCTGGGATGGAGGTGGGGATGGAGGTGGGTCCTCTCTTTTTCCCTCCCTCTTTCCCTCTCTCCTCCATGTGAGGACACAGCGAGAAGGTGACCATCTACAAGCTAGGAAGAGGGCTCTCACCAGAACCTGACAATACTGGCACCCTGATCTTAGACTTCCCAGCCTCTGAGTCCGTGGTTCTCAAATCTGAGTGTACACCAGAATCACCTGGAGGGCTTGGTAAGACACAGATCGCTGGTCCCCACCCCAGAGTTTCTGATCCACTAGGTCTGGATGGGGCCCAAGAATTTACATTTCAAACACATTCCCAGGGGATGCTGATGAAGCTGGTCCAGGGAACACACTTTGAGAACCACTATTCTATGTGACCTATCTTTGGACATGGCTGTGCATGGGATCTGCAGAACCAGAAGTTCATAGCACCAAAAATGAACCCAGGGGTGGGTCTGGATGCCCTCCCCACTTTTTGGCAGGGTCTACTGCTTGTAATGCTCTCTTCCTGCAGGTGCCCAGACACCAACGTTCTACAAGCAGCGCTATGCCAGGACTGTTGGCTAACTAGCACGGCCTCATTCCCAGCCCCCAAATATTCACTGTCCCAGCCTCCTCTGCAGCTAAAGGTGGTCACAGAATAGAGTTCTAACCAAATGGACAAAGGGAAAGTCTGCTGGGTAGGCAGATGGTTGAGAAAGTTATTGCTCCTCTGATACTGGTGTCAACTTCTTTCTCTCTTTCTTGAATGTAGGCAGCATGCCTGGAGCTGTGGCAGCCTCCTTGCAGCCAAGAGGGAAGCCCTGACATTCAGCTTCTGACCCCATGCAATAGCACCCATTCCCAAATTCTTGGTTGTGAGTAAAACAAACCCCTATTTAATTTGCTGTTAGCTGGTTTTCTGTTTCTTGAGGCTGAAAGCACTCTTAACTGATATACTACCACTCCAGTTTAATTTTAACCAATTATCTCATATTCGGACATTCAGCATCTGTCTCATGAGGGGTGGGGAGATGCACAGAGCAGAAGGTGCAGTAACACAAGAAACACCTTCTGCTTTCTCTTCTCCAGTCCAAACCCACTTCGTCCTCTTGTCCCTCTACTCACTGGGCCTACCTCCCTTAGCTCTTCTTCAGCAGCCTCAGTCAGCACGGTGTTTTCTCTGTGCTGGGCGATGCCTGAGCTCTGCTCTGCAGGCTGCTCCAAGCAAACGGGCCCAGCTGGCCTCTAGCTCGGTCAGTCTGAGCCCATCAGAGGTGCAGGTTGCTGCTCTTGGCTTTGTCTCATTATCCTCCTTCTGCCAGGGGCGGGGAACCAAGTGGGAATCTGCCCCACCCTGGGCATGGCTTGTTACAGACACAGAGCTGAACCAAGGGGGTGGGTGGGTTCCGTGACTTCTCATGGCTCCGTGTGTGACTAGGGCCGGGCCACCAGCACAGACTTACGTTTGCTGGGTTGAGTAGGAACATTTTGAAGAGTCAAGCCATCCTGTACCCTGTTTGCCTGGACAGTACGGGCTTTGGGGGACAGCTGGGAGACTCCTCTCCACAGCCAGAATAGGAACAGCTCACAAGAGTCCCTGAATTTGCCTCACATATGTGAGTTTCCCTGATTTGACCTTATCGTTCAGACCCCCTGGCTACTAGACAGTGAAGCTCAGAAACAGCATGGCTCAAATGTACTGTGGCTGCTGATAGAGCCAGAAAACACTCCAGGAGCTGACTCTGGGATCTAGACTGGGCCCGTCATGCCCTTACCCCAAGGTCACTGAGGTCATGCTGGCCTGTCACCCTGGACAGGAGGGGCCTCTAAGGTGAATTCTGGGTCAAGGAAGAGACTTCTGGCCACAACTCTCAAGAAGCAGTGGCTTAAGCCAGACAGACGTGGAGGCAGGAAGTCCTGTCTGAGCTCTGGTTCCTTGTAATTCTCCTGGACAACGGCCCGTGACTGTGAAATGACTACATCACCTCCGAGAATCACGTCCTCACACTGCAGCACCCAGAGCAGAAAAGCAGAAGAGCAAAAGGATGTTTTCCTCATGCTGCTCTCTGTCAGGGAAGGAAGGAATCCCAAACACCCACTGCTGATGGGCCCCTCACCTCGTGGACCAGAACTGAGCCACATCCCAGACCAGCCAGGCGCAGGGGACTGGACTGCAATAGAGCCACTGGCCAAGTAGGATCAAATCGGGGCCTTGCCAAGGAGAAAGAAGGATTGCCTTAGGCTGAAAAATGCCTCAAAGACAGCAGGTCCTAATCCCTGGAACCTGTGAACGTTACTTTATCTGGAAAGGGGCCTCTGCAGATGTGGTCAAGTTAAGGATCTTGACATGGGGAGACCATCCTGGATTATCCAGGTGGGCCCTGAGAGCAATCACAAGTGTCCTTATAAGAAGAGGCAGAGGCAGATTCAACTGACACATACCGGAGAGAAGGTGAGGTGGAGACAGAGCAGAGATCTGAAGATGCTCGCCTTGAAGAATGGAGCCCTGTGGCCACAAGCCAAGGAATGCTGGCAGCCACCAGCATTTGGAAGAAGCAAGAAACAGATTCTCCCCTAAAACATCCTGAGGTAGCAAAGCGCTGCTGACACCTTGATTTCAGTCCACTGGTACTGATTTTGGACATCTGGGCTCCAGAACTGTCAGAGAATAAATTTCTGTTGTTTTAAGCCACTAAGTTTGTGGTAATTTGTCACAGCAGCCACAAGAAAAGAATACAAGAGAGAATGGCTTTGGACAGGAAACCAGCTGTGTCAGCCCCAGGTTCCCTCATTGAAACTCGGACCTCTCCTTCCCATCTCAGCCCCAGGCGACGTGTGTGCGTGCACGCACACGCGCGCGCGCGCGCGTGCACACACACACACACACAAACATGCACACCCCAAGCAAGGCCCTCCTGATTCTCTGCCCTGATAGATCCTGAAAATCGGTCCCTGGAGCAAATACCCAGCTGGGGTCCTCTGGGGCCACTGTTTCCTCCTCTATCAGGCTGAACAATCCCAAACGTTCCCTATTTATAACGATGAAAGAGAGCCCTGAGAATAAGGCATCTGAGGAGCCACCAGCATAGAAGCAAAGGAATTAACCATAGCATACGGCACCAGAAGCCAAGCACGCCGAGGCCAGCAGAATCTTGTCCCAGGTCTCGCTCAACCTATGCACTGGAAGGACTCAGACTCACTCAGGCAAGCACAGGATGCTACCACTGATGTGCTTTTCAGCAAATCACTCATAAAAAATTCATGGCTGCAGCTGACCCTCATTAGAATGTGTTTCATTAAATTAAAACATCAATCCCAGAAATACATGTTTGCTTAACAGGCAGAAATGATTTGGAGACCTCATGCTGCACACCATCAAATCAAATCAAATGGTGGGAGCCAATGAAATTAAGCCATCAAGCAAAGGGGGTAGGAGGGATAACAGAGGTCTCTTGCCAAAGGAACATAATCATGGCTTATGAAAAGAGCCCAAAGCATCCAAATTGTGTGTCCATGCAGAGCAGTAGAACGGCACGAGGAGCATAGTCAGGCAGGGTGCCCAAGGGAGACAGACATACCAGCCTTGGAGAACTGGGTTCTCCCCTGAGCTCTCCCAGGATCCTGCCATTTGACCTCCAGGGTCTCTCTTCTGAACGCTTGAAGGATAGATTCTGAGGAGGGGCTCACAGGCTGCAGAGGACACCCTGGCTGAGGACACCCCTGCATCCTTTCATTCCAAAGACGTGCAGTTCCTTAGAGGGCAGCACAGGACGGGACAGATTATCAACCTAAGAAATGTAAGGGGCAGGGCCAACATCCTGCTTCTTTTCCAAATGAGACTTGAAAGGACCACAGAACCTTTCCAGCGATGTTTTCCTTTAGCTTATAAGGCTCCTTCAGGGATATTATCTCATTTGTTACCATGAGAAGAGAAGCAGAGAAGCCATCATCATGCCCAACGTAACAGAGGAGTGATTCTGCATAGAACCACAAAGATAGGAAATGAAAGTTTCCAAATTAGAATCCAGGTCCATTGCTTTTTGCACTCACCTTTGCTCTGCTGCTCTCCAAAGGGAGACCCGCCTCCCCACCCCGGCCTGCCTGAGCCAGCCGCCAACAAGGGCAAGGTGGGGTGGAGGAAAAATACCCAAACCACACACACTGAAGATCTTAACAGTTCATTAAATGACCAATTACTAAAGAAGCACCTCATACACACTCTCACTCAATCAGAAATTTAAGTTGGCGAAGAAGGGCATTAGTGTCATATAGCTAATTTTTGTTTTAATTAGTTTTAATATATTACTCACAAGTGAAGTAGATTTGATTTAGAAAAATAAAAAAAAATCAACAGGACAAAAAAACTATAACCTCTAACTTTTTATATGCATATATATAATTTTTTTACTAAATGCAATCATACTATACTTACTGTGATATAACTTGCTTTCTTTTTAACCTAATAGGGAATCATAAGCATCACTTCATGTCAAAATATACACTGACATCACTGTTTAATGGCTGCATAGTATGCCATTGCATGAGAGTCCCATAATTTACTTAATCAATTGCCCATTATTGGTTATTTATGCCATTCCAATTTTCTTGGGTAATAATAACACTGCAGTAACCCTCTGGCACATTCCTTCCTTGTGTACACACACTTGTCTGCCTATTTCCTTGAGATAATTTCCTAAGATGTAATTGCTTGGTCAAAAGGCAGGCTCTGTCACCCACTGCAACAAGATATTTGGGGAAGTTTCCTAGGTAACACAGCCCAGGACTGCTCCGTACATAAAAACTAACACGCAGCCCTATTTATTGACTGGACGTAATTCTAACCATCTAAGAGAAGGCCCAGGGCAGCAAGTTTATAGCCCCGTACACCTCAGATGTCAAAGAAACGGCTTCCAAAGTAATCGCTGCCAGCATTATGCAGCAGAATGTGCTTACCAACCTGGAAATAGAAAATAAGATGTGTTTGCTTCAAAGTATTTGCAGATCAATTGAAATTATTGTTATCTCTATTGCATACTCTGCTTGCACATTTAAAGTAGTAAAGCACAATTTCTGTAAGAATGAGATAATATTTGTTAGGAATGAAAGTGCCAGAAAAACCAATATAAATTGACTTCAACAATAAAGGGAGTATTTTGGTTCATGAGCTGGATATCCAAACAGAAGTCCAGTGATGCTCCTACAGCAACAACTCAAGCAAGGCCCCAAGGTGCTGGTTCTCCTGGTCTCTTCTGCCCTCCTGGGTTGCCTTCATCCCCAGGTGCTACATGGAGACAGCTCCCTATAGAGCTCCCTACGGGCTCTCAACTCATGGTGGTAAAATGGCTGCAGCAGTTCCAGACCTGATGTCTGAGAACACATCACCATCCAAGGAAAGGGAGAAAATTTCTTCTGGTTGCTTCTATGGAAGAAAGAAAGCTTCCTCTTCCCAGAAACCCTAGAAGAGGTTTTCTTGTGGTTTGGTGGCTCTGACCAGAATGGAATGTGTCAAATGTTTAAACCAAGCAGTGTCCTGTGCTGCAGTTAGGTGTACCATCAGTCCCCAGCACATCAGGCTAAGGATGGGAGAGGTAATTCAGGTTACCGTTTCTGGAAAGATGGGGACTGGATGCACTCCTTCAAACAGATGTGTACTTCAGAGATTATTTATTTAGATGACAGTGAATATAAATTAAAATAACAACAATATCATAAGAAACAAAGAAAATCTATATGATCAAACAAGTTTAGGGAAAACATTGTACTGAACACGTGCTCCTCTCTTCTCTGCCTCCTTCTGAAACTTTATCAAAATAGAAGTAAAAGAGGGGCCGGCCCACCGGCATAGTGGTTAAGTTCACGTGCTCCACTTCGGCGGCCTGGGGCTTGGGGGTTCGGATCCCGGGCATGGACCTACGCACCACTCATCAAGCCATGCAGTGGCAGCATACCCCCTTAAAAATAGAGGAAGATGGGCACAGATGTTAGCTCAGGGTCAATCTTCCTCCTCCCTCAAAAAATAGATGTAAAAGAATTTTAAAATCTATGAACTATATAAGATGAGCCTAGAGCATCTTATGGTGTCAGTAAGGAAATGCTCAAAAAAAAAAGTCTGAGTCAGAGGAATGTCAAAAGGAGACAAGAAAGAAAGCCAACCTGAAGGAGCTCTCATTGGCCAACACTGGAACAATTCAAGCAAGAAAAGAAATAAATATAGTATTGGATATAGCCCAAAGAATAAAATAAATATTCATAAGTCCAGACTGATATAAATAAATGATTGAATAAATAAATAAATGGGAGAGAAGGGACAACTTCTCGTTATAAAAGAATTACAATTAAGAAGTGTGGAAGGAGGGGCTGGCCCGGTGGTGTAGTGGTTAAGTTCACATGCTCTGCTTCGGCGGCCCGGAGTTCGCAGGTTCAGATCCCAGGCGCAGACCTATGCACCTCTTATCAAGCCATGCTGTGGCAGGTGTCCCACATATAAAGTAGAGGAAGATGGGCATGGATGTTAGCCCAGGGCCAATCTTCCTCAGCAAAAAGAGGGGGTTTGGCAACAGATGTTAGCTCAGGGCTAATCTCCCTCACCAAAAAAAAAAAAAAAAGTGTGGAAGGAATGAGAGAAATAGAAAATCTCCACTAGAAACCACAGGAATCATGGCTGCAGGCAATGTCCACCAAGGAATGCTACAAACAGTGGGCAAAAGTTCAAGGAGAAATAGGATATTTGCATAGCCTCCAAGTATCCCCCAAATATGTGTTAATTACAAAGAGGAAACTTTTACCTTCCACTGGCACTTTCCAGGGGAGAAACCTGGCAGACATCTCATAAGGAAGTGATCATATGGACATCACCAGTCAGATGGACATCAGGTACCTCCTGACAGGAAGCACTGAGAGGGCACACCACCTCTGTGGTGTTCTTCCCCCAAATCCAAAAACCTCAAGCAAATCATAAGAAAATGTCGGACAAACCCAAATTAAGAGATATTCTGCAAAATACTTGACCAGTGCTCTTCAAAAGTGTCGAGGTCATGAAATAGTGAGGAATTCTGACAGATTAGAAAAGACAAAGAAAATGTGACAAATAAATACAAGGCAGGATCCTGGATTTGATCCTGGGACAGAAAAACGACATTACAGGAAAATCTGGAAAAATCTGAATCACATGTAGTAGTTTAAATGTGTAGTTCAGTTAATAGTATTGTACCAGTGCTAACTGCTTAGCTTTGATAATCATACTATGGTTACGTAAGATGTCACCATTAAGGAACTCACTGTAGTATCCTTGCAACTCTTCTGAAAGCCTAAAATTATTTCAAAATACAAAGTTAAAAATGAAGCTTAGACCAGGAGCAGCATGGAGAGACGGAAAGAGACAAGGTTCTGGATCACTTTCTTCCACTGCTCGAGTATGCTGAAGCTCCCCGACTACTCGACCATCCACTGGCTTAAACCAATAAATCCCCTTACTGCCCATAGAGGGAAAAGATCTACAGATGTACAAGGACAAGAAGGAGGGGAGGCTACTACAGACGGGCAGCATGAACTGAAATTTGGAAGAAGAAATGAGGGAGGAGGAGCCAGCAGAGTGGAATACAAACTGACTACAGAGGGAGATGCCAATTCATGCCCAGGACCTCCGAAAGGAGGCTCCAGAAGGTGGGGCAAGGTGTACGATTGAAAAAGAAACAAAGTCGTAATTCTGTATAAGGGGCAGCTACCCCCTAGCCCTCCACCCCCCACGCCCATGCCAATTCCACCCAGACGGCTGACTGCCTCTCCCCCAGAGGCTCCAGTGCTGGGCTCCGGGCACAGAGGAGAGTGAGAGGTCAAAGGGAATAGAGGGAGATCACATGGAAGTCTAGCTCCCTGTTCCAAGCCCCCTCATGACCTCCCAGAAAGCACACAGGCAGGCCTAGGACTGGCAGAAGCCTGGGAGTTTCTTCTCTGGGAAAGCTGAATGGCCCCAGAGGAAAGAATTAATGGATACTGACATGTGAGCTTCACCTAGTATATTAGTCAGCTCCAGCTGCCATAACAAAGCAGGCTGGAAAGTCAAACACCAGATCTATTTTCTCACAGTTATGGAGGCTGGAAGTCTGAGATCAAGGGTGTTGGCAGGGTTGGTTTCTTCCTTGGCTTGTGGATGGCCACCTTCTCCCTGTGACTTCACATGGTCTTCCCTCTGTGTGTGTCTGTGTCTTAATCTTTTCTTTTTTTTTTTTTTTGTGAGGAAGATCAGCCCTGAGCTAACATTCATGCTAATCCTCCTCTTTTTGCTGAGGAAGACCGGCTCTGAGCTAACATCTATTGCCAATCCTCCTCCTTTTTTTCCCCAAAGCCCCAGTAGATAGTTGTATGTCATAGTTGCACACCCTTCTAGCTGCTGTATGTGGGACGCGGCCTCAGCATGGCGGGAGAAGTGGTGCATCGGTGCGCGCCCGGGATCCAAACCCGGGCCACCAGCAGCGGAGCGTGCACACTTAACCGTTAAGCCACAGGGCCGGCCCTTAATCTCTTCTTCTAAGGACACCCTCATAATGGATTAGGGCCCACCCTAAGGACCTCACTTTAACTTAATTACCACTTTAAAGACTTATCTCCAAATACGGTCACATTCTGAAGTACTGGGGGTTAGGGATTGTACATATGAATTGGGGGGGGTACACAATTCAGCTGATAACACCCAGTGAAACAGTCGCCCACCTGCCTGAGCACCCACTCGTGAGGCCCACTGGTTGTTCCACTCGGAAATGCACAGAAAGCTCCCCAATGTCTCAGTGCCTTCCTCCCAAATACACAAAAACAAAGCATCACTAGGCCTTAAGGAAAATTAACAACATGGAGGCAGAGGCCAAAACCAACAGATAACAACACACTTGGAATATGGGGAGTGCAGACCCCACGCAGAGCATGCGAAACCCCCTACAGCCTGCAGGGAACCGAACGAAAGGTGCTGTACTCAGGGAACAGAAACAGCGTATTCAGAAGAGGAAGGACTAGAGAATAAGAACATGCTTTAGAAATTCAACATGATAACAGAAAGTTAAAAATTTTAAGAGAAGTGTTGGAAGGCCAAATCTCCCATAAAATTGAATAAAAAGACAAAAGGGCAAAAAATATGAAATAAATAGGAAAATCAGGGGGTCAATCAAGGAGGTCTAGCCCCTGATGTAGAAGCATTCCAGAAAAAGAAAAAACAGAGGAGTTGCTGTCCAATGAAGGAATATATACCAGAACCCAAGTTCCTAAGGGAGTAAATCAAAAAAAGAAAGAGAGAGGCTCATGGAAACAGGGCGCCGAGCGCAGAGGAGGCGGAGGGAATCCCCAGGAGGAGCGGTGCACGGCAGGCACCCGGAGGCACCAGGAAGACCGTCTCCAAGGAAAGAACCAAAACACAACAGAAAATGGAACGAATGTGCCTGGCCATGTGGAAAAGAGCATCCAGCGGGGTTTATAATTTTGTTGTAGCGCATGGGACAGCAACCAAAAAGCCCAAACCACAACATCGAAGTAAAGAAAAGAAAAAAAGGGAGGAGGTTAATAACTCCAGAAGTTGTACAAGATTAAAACATCATCATAGTTCCTGAGAACAATACATATACACTCATAATAAGGTAAATGCTAAATACCAATTCAATCAAGAACTATAATATGCAGGTACCAGAGGGAGGGGGGAGAGAAGGGGTTACGTGGCAAAGTGCCAATAGCTGTGTAGCAGGCACTCTGCAAGAAAAGGGACACAAGTACATGAATCAGCCACTATGGTAGCCCATATGGCCTTTTCCTCCTTCTAGACACAATCTTGAAGGATGGGCAGGAGTCGGCTGAGAAGAACTCACACAAAGTACCTACAAAGAATGTGTGCATGTATTAGCTGCTCAATAAACAGTAGTTGTGATTACTCACGTTCTTATAAATTTGTTAATGATTCATGAAGAACATGTAGGAGTTTGCCACGCAGAATGTGTAATACATTATCTATACCATGCCTGGACCACTGTGGACACAAGTAAATGATAGCTATTGTTAATATTATTACTTATAGTTCTTCAAATAATCTTTAGCCCTTATATACTCAGAGCAATTATTTGTGCCTCACTGTTTATCTATTGCAACGTAAGAAACCACCCCCAAACCTAATGTTTTAAAACCATCACCATTTTATGATATCGCATGATCCTGTGGGTTGACTGGGCTCAGCTGATGGGCTCTCCTGCTGGTTTTATGGCTACAGGCAGATGGTGGATGATGCTGGAGCATCCAAGATAGCTTCACTCACAGTCTGGAACCTTGGCTGGGACAGAAAGAAGGCTGGGCTCAGCTGGACACTGACACAGCTTGGCTTTCTCTCCCTCCCTGTTTCCATTTGGTGTCAGGGCCTCTCCCTTACACAGTAGTCCAGGCACACAAGGGCACACAGGCCTTCTGAAGGCTAATGCCCAGAATCGGCATGGCCTCACTTCCGCCACTCTGTATGAGCTAGAGCAAGTCACTGGCCAGGGCGGATTCAGTATGGGCACTACACACAGCAGCATAAGAGAGGCATGATTCATCAAGGGCCCCTGCAGGGAAGTGACAATCAGCAGAAGTGACATAATTGACTTACCTAGCAGGGTGCCCTGCACATTCTAACCACTCAACAAACAGCTGCCAAACAAAAGAGGGACACATTCCAGTTGAAAAATAACACATACACAGGCACAGAGGCATGAAACATCGTGGGGGCATTAGAAAGTGCAAAATACTGGTAGCCGAGTACAGATCATAGAAGAGAGCCAGACGCAGTCAGGGTCTCGTATGCCAGGGAAGGGATACCAGCCTTCCCCATAGACCTCTCCAGAAGTCTGGAGTAATGAGTGTATTTGTCATGAGCATTGATGATGGTGGAATTAAATTACAAAAAAGTCAAAAGATTATGTTCCAGACATTCAAACATTTACAGTATGCAAAAACACAGAACTACATGAAAAACATTTTAAAGGGATTAAGAAATTTTGTTGCATAAAAAATTAACAACTTCTAAAAGATTAAAAAATAAAAGCCAATGACAAAGCTAAAAGCAAGCAAAACACTAGAAGCAAATATTTGCCACTAAAATAAATGTAACGAAGGATTAATATCCAGAATGTATAAATAGTGCTCACAAACAACCCAGTGGGAAAATGAACAAAAGATGAGAACACGAAATTCACTGCTTGGTGCAGCTCTGTTGGGAGAACAACTTGGAGGCGTCTATTACAATTCAAAATGCATAGAATTTTTTATTGGATATTCCTATTTCTAAGTTTCTATGTGAAAAAACACTATAAATACCACAAACGGGCTGCAACAAGGATGTTAACTGTAGCAGTGGGTGCCGCAGGAAAACAGTGGAAACATCGTAATGTCTATCAGTAGCAAGCTGGTGAAATCAACCATGGTGAATCTACAGCAGGCCACGCAGTTCTACAAGAATGCACTCAGAGCTACTTTACCAACATGGACAGATTTCCGAGACTCACCGTCAGGTTAAAAGACAAAGGAAAAGTAAGGGGCGGGCCTGGTGGTGTAGCGGTTAAGTTTGTGCGCTCGGCTTTGGTTGCCCTGGGTTTGCAGGTTCGGATCCCGGGTGTAGACCTACGCACTGCTTATCAAGCCATGCTGTGGTGGCATCCCACATATAAAGTAGAGGAAGATGGGCACAGATGTTAGCCCAGGGCCAATCTTCCTCAGCAAAAAGAGGAGGATGGGCAACAGATGTTAGCTCAGGGCTAATCTTCCTCACACAAAAAAAGAGAGACAAAGGAAAAGTAGGATGCAGAAAAATACTCAGTGTACATACCCATTTATCATTTTTAAATACCATTTTAAAAACCCCAACCATTTACTTGTATTTCTATGTGTGCCAGTATTTGTGGATAAAAGAAAAAGTTCTGAAAAGGAACACAGTCAACAGTGCTAATTGGCACGGGGTGGGGAGAAGTTTGTAGAGGGGCTTTTGCTTTTCTCTATATCCTTATTATTAAATTTTTCAATAACAACATATACAGTTATGACTTAGGTACTTTTATAAAAATAAAGAAAAAGGAAGGCATGACTAAAAAAGGAAAAAACTAAAGGTAGAAAAACTGGAATGATACAAGGTATTTCATATATAACAATCACAGCCCTAGACATAAACAACCTAATTGGTCTGACAAAAAAGAAGGAAATTCTCCCTGTGGGGTAAATCAAAGAAAACAATACACTGATTACAGAAGACTCATGGAAAATAAACAGACTTGAGATTAAAATACAAAATTGGGTTAATCAAATGAAAGTGCAGCATTATACTCATAAATGAAAATGCAAGCCCAAAATATTAGATACCATATATGTAATTTTATTGTGCTTCGCTTTATTGCACTTCGCAGATAGTGTGTTTTTTCCGAAACCCTCCACCAGCAAAAAGATTATGACTGGCTGAAGGCTCAGATGATGGTTAGCATTTTTTAGAAATACAGTATTTTTTAATTAAGGTATGTACATTGTTTTTTTAGACATAATGCTATTGCACACTTAACAGACTACAGTAGTGCATGAACATAACTTCTACATGCACTGGGAAACCAAAAAATTCATATGACTCACTTTATTGCAATATTCACTTTATTGTGGTGGTCTGGAACCAAACCCACAATATCTCTGGGGTATGTCTGTGCAGTAGGTCCCCCTTATCCGAGGGGGATACGTTCCAAGACTCTCAGTGGATGCCTAAAACCCTGGGGAGTATTGAACCCTAGACATACTATGCTTTTTCCTATACATACAGACCTATGATAAAGTTTAATTTATAAATTAGGCACAGTGTGAGATTAACAACAATAACTAATAATAAAATAGAGCAATTATAACAATATACCATAATAAATTGCCAGCCTCACTACTCTTGGGCTTTAGGGCCATTATTAAGTAAAATAAGGGTTATCTGAATCCAAGTGCTGTGATACCACAACAGTGGATCTAATAACCAAGACGCCTACTAAGTGACTAATGGGCAGGTAGTGTAAACAGCGTGGATCTGCTGGACAAAGGGATGATTCATGTCCTGGGCAAGAAAGAGCAGGACGGAGCAAGATTTCATCATGCTACTCATAATGGCATGCAATTTAAAACTTATGAATTGTTTATTTCTGGAATTTTCCATTTCATATTTTCAGACCATGGTTGACCAAGGGTAACTGAAATCGTGGAAAGCCCAACTGCAGAAAGCAAACCACGGATAAGGGGGGACTACTGTAAAAACAAAAACAAAAAATAAAAAACTAAAACATATACACAGACAAGGAAATTATATAACAAGAAAGGACAAAATAAATGAACAAAATATTTAAGTTGCATCCCCCAAAAATATAGTAGTAATATACATAAAAGGCAAAAATGTCATAAATTCCAGAAAAAAAATTTTCACAGAAATACTGCCAAATCATAATACCCAATATCATAATATGATAATCAAGTGAAAAATTAAAATATTTAATTTAAATAAAGCAATTGAGAAAGTAGAACTAACTACCTATAAGTATACAACATGAGAAACAGAATGCATTTTTTTTTTTTTTGGTGAGGAAGATCGGTCCTGAGCTAACATCTGCCAATCTTCCTCTTTTTTTTTGCTGAGGAAGACTGGCCCTGGGCTAACATTCATGCCCATCTTCCTCTACTTTATATGGGACGCCGCCACAGCATGGCTTGACAAGCAAGCGGTGCATCTGTGCGTGCAGGGATGTGAACCGGCGAACCCCGGGCTGCTGCAGCAGAGCGCGCACACTTAACCGCTTGCGCCACCCGGCCGGCCCCCAGAATGCATATTTTTCTCAAATGTACATGAGACCCTCACAAGAACTGGGTCTAATTCTATGGTCTTACCTGCAACCACAGATCAATCTTAGCATCACTAACAGACCTCATATGCCCCCAATAGGATGCATTAAGAGCGTACAGAACCCCCTAGGAGGTATTCTAAAATACCTCCCAAAAAAGATGAATCTGAATGAATCTAGAACTAGATCAGAGGTTCTCAAAGTGTGATCTGGGACCTCTGGGAGACCCCCAGGACCACTTCACAGAGTCCACAAGACGAGAATTGTTTTCTTAATAATATAAAGACATTATTTGCCTTTTTCACTCTCATTCTCTTCCAAATATATGGAGTAGTTTTCCAGAAGCTACACGACACATGATGACATCATCTATGGCCAATGGAGGGTGAGCTTGTATCTTACTTGTGTTTTAAAGATTTCTCATTTTTATTTCTAATATGCTAAATATCAATAGATATAACCCACATAAATAAGAGCATTTGGGGTCCTCGATAATTTTTAAGCTTGTAAAAGGGTCCTGAGGCCAAAAAGTTTGAGAGTCCCTGACCTTGATCCAACTGCCAGTTTATAGAAAATATGGGTCTAGAGGAGAAATTAAATGACACCATGAGGAAGTATCAGCCACACCCAGGAATCTAATATCTGACATTTACAGGTGAAATGACATAATATCTGGTATTTGTTTTAAAATACTCCAGGACAGACAAGGGTCTCTGGAGTGGGAATGAAATAAGATTGAAAAACTGATCATTACTAAAGGCGGGTGGTACATGGGTATCTACACGGGGTACATGGGTATCTACACGGGGTACATGGAACAGCCTCATACAAACCTCTCTACTTTGTGTCGAATTTTAAATTTTATTATCACAATACAACTAAGATAAAAATGAATATAATAAAGTCTTAATCATTTAGAATAATAGTTACACATCATGGGAAAAATATAAAATAAAATACGATAGACTATTTAGAAAAATAATGATAATGAAAACACTTTCCAAAAATTAAAGAAGACAAAACAGGTTCTTCCATTAAAAATACCAATAAGAAAGAGACCAAATATAACAGAAACATAAATTTTAACAGTGTAAAAAACAAAGAAATAAAAAATCCAGGATTGATGAAAATATATTGTGTGGCAGAAGTTCAAAGCCCTCGGAGCTGGCCAGAGACTGGGCCGGAAACTGCACATTGATAACCAAAATACAACAGCTAACCAAAATACAACAGCTACCAGAATCAAAATGGCATTCAGGAAACAGCTGGCATCCTTTCTTGAAACGATGAAAGATGGCATTACAAAAATCAATCAAGATTAAACTGGGGTTTAAAAAAAGACTACAATAAAATGATAACACAATTAAGAACATCCCAGAAATGCAGTCGAAAGCAGAACTGGTTCTGCAGAACATCACACCAATGAAACAATATTCTGGAGAATGGAGGAGAGCTGAGAGTGAACAGGAGAAACAAAGTACACAAGGGGAACCTAACCTTCAAATTGCAAGGGCGCCTGTAAAAGCTGAACCAAGAAACAGAAGGAAAAAGTGCCCACGGAAGAAAACAGTTTTCCTAGACTGCTTAAAAACTTAGTTTGGAGACAAAGGAGCTCATGACGTTCCTTCCAGAGACCATAGCAATGAGCAAGACACCAATCTCTCTACTAGGAAACGCCTTCTTAATGCCCTGAAAAAGGAAACAACAGGTCGAATTTAAAGAAACACAACAAATAAGTCTTTTTTCGGAATTCTTGTCTTAGACCTAAGCGATAGGCATAAACCCTCAGAGATAAAAGCAGAGAGACTTCTAGGTATTCTTTACTCTGCGAAGCTGTCACTTCAGAGCACCTGCAACAGAAGGACTGAAAGGTGTCCAATGCCTGAAGGAATTATTTATTGTTCACACCCCCTACTGATAAATTTCACTTCTGAAATTACCTCAAAGCAGCAACTGGGTTTAAATGCCAATTCCAAAAGATAAATAAAGGACACTAATGGGAAGGGCAGCCGTACTGTGAGGAAGAAGAATCAATACAATCCCAGATCAATAAGAATCATATAAAGTGTGGCATTAAAGACAAAGAAAAACTGTGTCTGAGCTTCTCAAAGTTTCAGTGTGCAAAGGAAGGCTGGGGGGGGGGACGCAACTGCTCGTCTTCCATGGAAAGGATCCAAAATTGCTGACATTATGCTAAGTGAAATAAGCCAGACACAGAAAGAAAAAACACTGCATGATCTCACTCATATGTGCAACCTACAAAAGTCGAAAACACAGAAGCAAGAGGAGAATGGTGGTCGCCAGGGGTGGGGCGCTGGGGGAAATGAGGAGACATTGGTCAAAGGGTACAAAGTTGCAGTTATGTAGGATGAATAAGTCTAGAGAGCTAATGTATAGCACAATGACTATAGCTAATGATACTGTATTGAATACTTGAAATCTGCTGAGAGAGTAAATTTCAGGTGTTCTTTTCACACACAAAAAAATGGTAACTATGTAAGGAGATGATAGGTTAAATTAGCTTGACTGCAGTAACCATTTCACTATCTACATGTATATCAAATATATATCAAATCATCATGTTGTACACCTTAAATATATACAATTTTTATTTAAAAATCTTTAAAAACCAAAGTTGCTGGTTTAAGTAGTTAAAAATTGAAACATATGCACATAGAGATGAGTGTTTGCTGACCAACTGGATTCAGTAATCTTACAGTAGAAAGAGGCTGTTTACCAGAATAGAATCAATAGTGGAAAGAAAAAAACTAGGAATAAGGCCGTTGAGGAATGGCCAGGATTCTGTAGTCATAATTGGAAAGAGATGTCAAAAGAACTATAAAAATGAAAATAAAAATTAGGATGACAGAGGATGATCCAAATGTAACAGCAAATATAAAAGAACTTAATTATTATCCCATGGTCGGGGAAAAGAGAGTTCTGACTAGATTAGAAAGTAAAATCTATTACACATAAACAAAAAGTGAATATAAAAGGATGTGGACAGATTTTTTTAAAAAGCAAAAATGGCTAGGTCATGGAGTGTATGAGTCAGAATTAACAAATTATATACAGTCATTATAAAATGTTAAAGGCATACTAAGAACTGAAAACTAAAGAATGTTGAACATTTCTCAAACAATAAATGTCAATGAACTATATACATAAAAACTGATTGCCAATGTAGAGAAGTGGATAGAATCTCTGTGTGGTGATATACCATAAAATCATGTGTTAGAATCTAGTAATCCAAAACAGGAAATCCTGAGGTAAATTTAAATAAGAAATAAAGAAAACACAAAGGTACATTAGAAATGATAAATAACAACGTACAAGATGGAGAAAAGCCATTTGAGAAAGCTATGCACAGTTATATATACTAAACTGGTAAATCTAAGGGTAATTTATGATTTTCTATTGAAGTTTAAAATAGCAAGTCAAGGAGAAATATAAAATTTAAACAAACCAATAATTGGGAAAACAACCAATTATAAAAAGAAAAAAAAAACTAGACACATATACTCATAAAACCCTCTCAAATCTGAAAGATCTACAATGAATTTTAGCAATTGTAAGGGTTTTGCTAAGCACCGCGAAGTAATTCTAAACATAGGAAGAGAAGGTATGTAAAAAGACTTCATCCTGAAAGACGTCATTCTGCAATCATCAAAATTTACTGAGGATTATATACAAAAGGAAATTCTTTTTTGAATGTAGGGAAAATATATCGAACACTACACTAGTCCATAAGATATAACTTTTTTGAATGTAGGGAATTTCTTTTTTGAATGTAGGGGAAATACATTGAACACTACACTAGTTCACAAAATACAACTTTTCTAAAAACAAGTTCACAAGTATAGAATGGGGGAGAAAAAATTTTGCAGCAGCATGATCTTCAAGCATGGCCATAGAGGTTGGACTTGACGCTAAGTTCAAAACAGTAACCACAGGTCCCTTTCACTGACCATGCACTACGTGCCAGCTGCTTAGCATGTCCCCACTCACTAATCCTCTCAACAACTGTATAAAGTAAACACTATCTTTACTTCTATTTACAAATGAGGAAACTGAGGCATAGAAAGGTTAAATAACCTGAAGGACATTGAACTTCCAAGTTGTGGAGCCATATTCAGCCAGACTGTCTCTCCTCTCTACTGCACTAGTGTTAAGAGTGATGAAGAGCCCAAGAACTCAACTCATCCCAGGCTTTATTAACATGTTGTATCTAGGGAATTTACTTACTATTTAAATTATAATGACATTCTACCACAATTGCAAAATAGTTTAATTACCCACTATCTTCCCCAGAACTCTGTAAACTCCTCAAGAACAGAGACTTTATAGTTAAAACTAAACTCAGGCAGATCTCAGTTCAAAATATGATTCCACCATTACTCGATGACTACGTAACCTTAGACACATGACTCAACCTCAGTAAGCCTCCGTCTCCCCACCTGTAAACAAATACATCATTCAGAGTTTTCGTGCGAATTATGTGAGCTGATACGTGAAAAGCATGCAGCACAGTACCTGGCACGTACAACGTGTTAAGCAAATCACAGCTATCCATACAACCCTAAATTAGGACCTAAACCAAGTGTCAGTAAATTATGGCCCAAATCCAGCCCACTTTCTGTTTTTGTATGGCCCACAAGCTAAGAATGGTTTTGTAGTTTTAAAAGGCTGAAAAAAAATATCTAAAGAAGAATAATATTTTGTGATACATGAAAATTATATGAAATTCAAATTTCACTGTCCGAAAATAAAGTTTTATTGGCACACAGCCAATGCTCATTTGTTTACGCAGTGTCTATGGCTGCTTTCACACGATAGCGACAGCGGTGGAATTGTGTAGTTGTGACAGAGACCACAGGGCCTGCAGAGCTGAATATATTTACTCTCTGGCCCTTTTCAGAAGAAGTTTGCCAACCCCTGACCTAATCAATTATTGGACAAAGGTGGCAAGTCAAGTAATTGTAAATCAGTGATTTGTTTCCTGTGAGTATAATGTTATAAATGGAGATTCCATTCCTGGAAGCCCATATCATACCATAAATATACTGAAATTGCTTACATAAGACATACAAATACATTATGTGATTTTACAAGCATCTATTACATTAAAACAAACACAATGTGAAAGCTATGTCATATATGTTTCTTTGAGGGGATTTGTCTGTGTGAAGTAGTTTGGCTGAGGCCTTTTGGTTACCATAATTTATGGAGGGAAGGCTCCTTCTCCCCCTGATCAATCTCCCTGTGGGAGCAGGTATCTGTTGTTGTTTTGGGGACCATCACTCTTTTTATGGCTGTGTATCCATCTCACAACCTAAACGAACACCAATGGCTCCAAATGTGTGTCTGTGACAAAAGTCCAGACAAGAGCAACAGCCAAAAAATCTTCTTCAATGAATTTTTGCTCTTCTATTTCAAAAATGCTGATGGCTTAGCTCCAATGGCTCACTATGTCTTTAAGATCAAGTTCACACTCATGAATATGGCACATATGGCTCCCAAGGACTGGTGGCTGGTTCTCAGCTCATTTCTCACTACCTCCTCCCTAAACTCCAGGCACTGGTGACACTTACTTATGGTGGCATGTTGTTTCTTGCCTCAGGAAACCCTTGCTTAGACTGTCCACCTGACATGACATGCAGCCGACCTTAGCTCCACCCCCACACAAACCAGCTTCCATCATCCCTACTATCCACTTTGCCTGATGAACTCCTTTTAGTCCTTAGTGCATACTAGTGGAAAAGTGAAATAGGATATCTTATCTACCACCTCACCACGGAAGATGAAAGTAAATGAAATTATTCTGACTCCATATAACAGAAGATGGGGAGGCAGATGTGGAAAGAAGAGAGTGGTAACACAATAATATATGATGCCAAAAATAAAACTGAAACATATGACACCAAAGGGACGTGATTTAAAACTTATAAGTTAAAAAAAGCCATTGAAATTGCATTAAAATCTAAATATATGTTGCTTACTAAAGATACGACACAACTGATCAAAGATGAAATTCAGAGACGGGCTCTCTTTTATGGGAGGAGAGAAAGGCATCAAAAGTTAGGCTAGTAGAGTCCAGAGAAACTGTACTTCCTGATCAATCTTGAGGAGAAAAGAGGGACCTTGAGCAGAGAAAGCAAAACAAAGAGAGAAAGTGGGAGAACCCAGAGAGGGCCTGCATCCTGTAGCCAGAGAAATGCGGGTCTGCCCAAGTAGAGGTCTTCATCACAGCTGCACTGGAAACCCACCACCTTGGTGGCCTTCTCGGTAGAACCTCTCCCCTCACCTCACAGAAGTGTAATCAGAGTGAGAAAATCCTGCAAATAAAATAATACTAATTAGAATCAGGGCTACATATTGTCTATTTAGCGCTGCCTCCAGGGACTCTCTGGGGAGGAATTTGGGGAATGAGTTTGTACCTCAAAGAGGAATATCATAAAGGGGTAGAATCTGACTTAGTGACAAAAAGGTTAACTTGGGCCTCCACACTCAAGAGAGCTTCTGGCGACGCTGCTCCTCCGCCTATGACCAAGTCAGGGCAGATAACAAGTCACAGGGTTATATTGTCCTTATGGGGTCACCTGGTCTATTCATCACTACTGCGGTTGGGAAGGGATCACGGACCGGGGAAGGTGGGACATCTAGGTCTGGTTAGGTCCCTGCCACGCACTGCCAAGGAGCGTTCACATCCCAGCTGAGGTCCTTCTCACAGTTGAATCATCCGCCTCCCCTCCTCTGAGTGGGTGGGGATGCCCATTGATGCTTTGACAGTCTCTGCACATGGCCTGGCCCTTGATGGGTGCTCAAGAAAGCTCTGTTGAAAGGACAAATTGGATAAGGGACACAACTCATGAAAGAAGTACGATATAAATGAAGAAACGGAGAAATCTTCAGTCTCAAAGAGATACAAGTTGAAATTTTGTGGTTACCTTGTACTCATAAAATATATATATTGTTAATTTAATGAGTACAAGGTGGCTATTGCTTGATTCACACACACACACATATACATGAAAAAGCAAAGCTGTGGTAAAATTCACCAAGCATTTGTTTACATTATACAATTTATACAAAATCTCAATTTGGGAAAGTAATTTGTATAATTTGTATAAACACCCATATGTCTACATGCTTTGGCCTAGTGACCCCACAGCAGTGACATAACCTAAAAAATCACTCTGAAAAAGAAAAAGTCATACATACTGTAAAGTTTATTAATATATTATCTATAATAGCAAAATGTTAGAAAGAGCCTAATTATTTAATAAAAGGAACTAGTTAGGTAAATTGTTAAATACTGACTCAATGAAATAGAGTTTACTGACTCATGTAAAGCAATAATTATTTAAAACATAATCATATGGAGAAATTTTTGTTATATAAAGTTAAATAGATTTAAAATATGAAACTAAAGTTCAGCTAGAATGAAAATCATGTAAAACTTCATATACATTTAAACAGAATTTCGTATGCACTTCAGGATAATGTTACAGGTGACTGTGGGTGAATTTTTCACTTTCTTTACTATTTTAATGTTGTCTGTGTGATGAATTTTTTGATTATCGAGATACAACACTGTATTACATATAACATATACATATAACACTGTATTCGTTTTAGGTGTACAACATAATGATTTGATACATATAAATTGCAAAATGATTACCTCAATCAGTTATGAATGATGAATTTTTTTTAAAAATAATTAAAACTTCTCTAATTATATTTTACTGGAACTAGAGACAGGAGAGCTCCTCTTTACACTTCCCTTTGCTCTGTAGAACTTTTCATTACTCATTTATACTGTTGTATGTAAAATGCAATTAAAAACAGCAAAAAAAAGGAAAAATATTACTATTGGGGGGAAGCGAGTAAATAAAAGAGGCTTTTCTCCATTAAATATCAAAATATGTTTAAAACGAACATATCATAAACAGTGAAAATGGCTTCAAGTCAAGCCACAAATCATTGAGGCAGAAGAGACACCCAAGAAGTAGATCCAAATTTTTTAAGAATTAAATAAATGGGAAAGGAAAATAAAATGCAGTATCATACATTATGACAGACCCAAATAACACATATAACAAATGAGAAAAATGAGCTTAGATCCATACTGAATCTAAATATAGTGGCAAAAAAACAATGCTAAACATAACAAATCAAACCACAGGAAAAACTAGAATAAAACCAAAATAACATTCTTCTCCCAAGTAAAGAGCTTTTAAAGTTCTTGTAATAAATTTAAAAGGAAAGATAAATATTCATTCATTCAATACATATTGAGTCCCTACCATGCAGCAGTTATTATTACATGTAATTTTATAAGTATTATCAACTTTTATGAAGCCCAAAAAACCCTAATTAAAAGGAAAACAATAGTGTTGAAAAATCCAGACATAAACATTATTAATACACATATGAATAGTATATATATAAATACCTCACACAAAGGAAAAACATTCCACCAGTTTCCAGCATATACATGAACATATGCATGAACAGAACTCCTTTAGTAAACCAATAACTGAAAATGGTTTAATGGTGTTAGTAATTAAAGAAATGCAAATCAAAATAGTGGGCATACTTTTTAAAATTTATTAAATTGGAAAAACAAAGAAAAATTATTAAGCCTGATTTTGGCAGGGAGATAAGTAAATTGGCTTAATTCTGGGGGAAGAAAGTCTGACTAGTTGTATCAAGAGTAGTTAAAAATATAACAAGAGGGGGCCGGCCCTGTGGCATAGTGGTTAAGTTCGCGCGTTCCGCTTCAGCGGGCCGGAGTTTGCCAGTTCAGATTCTGGGCACGGACCTACACACCGCTCATCAAGCCATGCTGTGGCGGCATCCCACACACAAAATAGAGGAAGACTGGCATAGATGTTAGCTCAGTGACAATCTTCCTCAAGCAAAAAGAGGAAGATTGGCAACAGATGTTAGCTCAGGGCCAATCTTCCTCACCAAAGAAAAAAATATATATATATACATATATATACATATATAATAATAACCCAATCATATACATGTATGTAAATAATTCAAAAGAAGAAAAAAGAGTTTGCTTGTTTTTTTTTTTTTCTATATATGGATGCTGGATATAGACACATTTAGTTATTTTTAAAAAATAGAAATGAGCTAATAACCAGCAATAGGAAATGGAAAAGCAATAAAGGTATATTAAACTGTGGACTATTACAGAGTCATTATAGCCATGTAGGAGCAAGAAAGAACATTTACCAAATAATGTGAAGTGAGAAAAGCTGAAAAAATTGAATACCCATAATGATTACAACCATGTAAAAAGCTCCATGTGTTTAAATAAAGATGGGATGAGGATAAGTAGAGATGAAAATAATGCAGATATTTTAATAAAATTTTATAAGGCAAATTTTTAAACACTTTTGCAGAATGAAGGGACACACAAAGCAAATATATCGTTTTCAACCCTTCAGAACCAGCCTCTAGGAACTATTAAAGCAGTTCATACCCGCAGACATGAATCACCTCACCCAGCAGTGAAGGCTAAAATGGTACCTGGGCAAGGATGCCCAGGAAGGCGTGCTAGAATTATGAACAGGGGTGCTCAATAACAGTTATGAGTACATTCACGGTGCAGGTATACTCAGCTGGAGCGCTTCATCACCACAAAAACACCTTCCACAACCATCATTCACAGAGCTACTGGCCAGGCTTACTGAAACAAACATGGGTCTTTCAAGGTAACCTGATAATATGGCAGAAGTTTCTAAAAAGTAGCATCCTTATTCAGAGAAAACCTTTCTGTCATTATCACCAAGAAGCTATGAAAAGCTTCTTTGGAAGGAATTGCTTTTCAACACAAGGTTTTGGGTTTAAAACATTATGCCTTGGGCCGGCCCCATGGCTTAGCGGTTAAGTGCTCGCGCTCCGCTGCTGGCGGCCCAGGTTCGGATCCCGGGCGCGTACTGACGCACCGCTTTTCCGGCCATGCTGAGGCCGTGTCCCACATACGGCAACTAGAAGGATGTGCAGCTATGACATACAACTATCTATTGGGGCTTTGGGGGAAAAAGTAAATAAATAAAAGTTTAAAAAAAAAACATTATGGCTTTACTTCAAGAAATCAACAGCTTTCTCAAAACATTTTCTGAGGAAATTTACATTCGCAGGGAAGTAGCAGTATTAATTCAATAGGTTCAACCATTATCTCAACTCTCTAGGAAGAAAGAAATGCACGTTTTGCTTTAAGGAAGACAAGAGAGAAGAGTTTCTACTACAGTACCATAAATTTCTTGAGGGCAGGGACGTGGTCTTATTTTTCTTTATAACTCTACAGTTTACCAGCACATGATGTTGGGTGGATTGCTGGCTGGCTGGCTGGCTGGCTGGATGGATGGGTGGCTGGCTGGCTGGCTGGATGGATAGATGGATGGGGGGCGGATAAGTGGGGGGGCGGTGAATAGCTGAGTGTATGGATAGGTGGGGAGGTGGGTGGGTGGGTGGATGGATGGATGGATAGGTGGGTGAACGGGTGGATGGATGGATGGATAGGTGGGTGGATGGATGGGTAGGTGGATAGGTGGACCAACGGATGGATGGGTGGGTGGGTGGATGGATGGATGGATAGCTGGATGATTATGAAACCTGATCCACAAAGATCTGCTCAAACCACTCCACATACCAGTGGGTTACAAAAGTTACAACAGTAAGATCAGTGGTGTTCTGAACACAAGTCAAACTAGAGAGTAAACAAAAGACTTGAAAAGTCATCCCGTGAAAAAATAAACAGGACATTTGTGAGATCTTTCAAAGAAAAAATTCAGGGTTTCTTGCCTTGTGAATTAAACTCACTGGTCATTTAATCAGGCTGAAAGCAGCATAGTGAAGTGCTTGAATGATCCACTCTTGACAAAGAAGAGAGATGTCTCTCAGCCAAAGCCAACTTTGCTGCAATAGAAGCTGCAGGCCAGCACAGGTTTCCAAAGTGTGACTGGGACCAGCAGCATCAGCACAAACGGGGAACTGTTTAGAAAGGCAAATTCTCAGGCCCCACCCAGACCTATGAATCAGAAACTCTGGGGGTGGGGCCTGCAATCTGTGTTTTAACAAGCCTTCTAGGTGCTTCTGAAGCTGCTCAAGTTTGAGAATCCCTGAGGCCAGCACATACATGGAGGGAACTCCACACTCAGTGTTGACTCAGTTTCTTTTTTAAGGTGGAGGGAGAGAAAAAAAATCTTTCTCTAAAGGAAAACATAGAGACCTTCTGGACAAAAGGCAGACATTAAAATTCCTTCGATATTGTCATTTGCAGCCACGCCACCTGCGGAAACCAGGACTAAAGTGGTTTGCCAATCTTAGGTACCTACCTTCCCAAGCTGCATAAGCTAGAGCATGGTTAATCGTGAGGTTCTCCATTCTTAGAGTTCTATGTTGGTATCGGCCATTTACTGCTAGTCCAGACACTCCAGAGAAAATTTTCGAAGTTCAAAGTCTTTGGCTTCCTCTCAATCTCTCCAGTATGGGGCCAAGTTTAATAGGTATATTCAAGATCAACAGAGAACAAGGAACATAACTCAATGGATTAAGGAAATGATAATAAGAAACCGAAGCTCTTCCCTTTCTTGCAGCAATGCCCATCTACTCATGATACTCATTCTGGTTAGTTATTGCATTTGGATGGGATGGCAGAAAAGAACTAATATTTGTTGAGGACTACTATGTGCATATTTCTCATTTACCCCAGACCACATCCATCTGAAGTTAGTATTTTCGTCCTCATTTTACAGATGAGGAACAAGGTTATATGTTAAGCAATAGTATCAAGGCCACACACTACTAAGCAGCATAAGCAGGTTTTAACCCAGACGTGTTGAGAGTCCTCAAGACCACGCCCAGGTCGATGATTCACTAGGAGGACTCACAGGACTCGGCATATAGTCATCCTCATGGCTATGATTTATTGCAGTGAAAGAAGACAAAGCAAAACCAGCAAAGCGAAAAGGCACATGGAAGGAGGTCTAGAGGAAACCAGGCACAAGCTTCCAGAGGCCTCTCCCAGTAGAGTCACAGAGGATGCATGCAATTCCCCCAGAGAGGAGTTGTGACAACACAAGTGAAATATTTTCTACCAGGGAATTTCATTAGAGCTCATCAGCGCCCAAAGCTTTTATTGTGGGCTGGTCACACGTGCCTATCCTATACCAAAACTCCAGCCTCCCAGAAGGAAAGCAGGTGTTCAGCATCAACCATATTTGCATGAACAGTTTAGGCACAGTGAGCCTCTTTTATCAGTAGGAAATGGTGGGAACCCTCCCAAAATCCAAGTTCTCAGATGCCAGAGAAGGGCCAATCTTGCAGCAGACCTCTGAGAGGACAGCAGTCTCAGGCCTGCTAGGCTAACTCTTGTCTGCACACCAGGTAAGCCAGGTGCAAAGCCTCTTCTCTTTCCACTGCTGTGCTAGACATAAACTTCTTCCTCCAACAGCTCCCTAAAATCCCAATGGGCTCTTTGGCAATTTTTTAATTTTACATGCCCAAAGTCGATGATTCCATTCCCTGGAGCCTGGATTTTCTTTGAGAACCAGTCTTTGGCCAGCAAAATGTGTCCAACTTTCTTAACTGTACTGTGGGATTTTAATTTATGGAAGTGACTGAGTGACAACAAGGGAGGCTAATGCCATTGAAAGAAGAAATTTATTACTCACATCTCCTGAGAGAAGGGGGAATGCTATGCCACACAAGGCCACCTGGGGACATACCAGGAGGTTCAGGAGACAGAAGGAGGAGTGAGGGGAAAGCCTAGGCCACAGCCTTTACTGGGAAAGGCAAGGTAGAGGAAGTAAACAGCTGAGGATTGGCTGGTTTGAATAATTCCAGCACGCCTGGGGCATAGGGGCTGCCCCTAGTCATCTGGTACCTGGCCTTGGGTGATTTAGGGCAGGAGAATGTTGGCTTGGTGTGTGAGGGTTAGATATGCAAGTGGTTCAGAGCATGTGCTCTGGACTGCAGGGGAGATACAAACAACTTTGGCTGTTAGTCTGGTCCTGTAATTAATAGAAGCCAAACAGACAAACACAGAATCTAAGAACACACAGTTATAACACCAACCCATGTATGTCCCCTGCCCTAGATCTGGCCCACCTGCCAACCACCTGCCCCTCCCCCACAGCTTCCTAATCCATGGATGGTGCTCAGCACAGTGACAGCCAAAGGCAAGTATCAAGAAACATTGGCTTATGATATTATTATTTTGTGGCTACTCATGAAATAATGGTTAAGATCACAGGCCCCAGAGTGAGAAAACCTAGGGTCAAATCCCAGCTCTGTCACCTTAGGTGCATCATTTGAAGGTTTTAGGAAGCATTCATCTGTGAAATGGGGTTAATCATAGTACCCACACCCCGAGTTATTATGAGGATATAATAAGGTAATGTATGTAAAGTTCTGAGCAGGTCCAGACACAGACTATGCGCTTGATACATACTGGCTACTACCGCCTCCCCATTTACCCCCTCAACCACAGGCCAGAGCTGGGCAAACACATTTCTACATCAACTCACATTCCTGGGACCTAAAGATGGGTGCAACAGTCAGAAGCTGTGGCCAGAGGCCACTATGCTATCTCCAGACACAGAGACAGAAAGCTCTTACCCATCTCTCAGTCCATTTAATTCCTTAAGGACCAGGTTCCAATAGGACCATAAAAATCTGAGACAGTGCCGGACGCTAAAGGGTGCTGAAGACTGCTGGAGTTTTGCTCATAACTCTACCAAGATATCACTCCTTAATTTGGCAGCATAACTAAAATGGAGGAAATTGAAGTTGCTTTAGGTAATGAGTAAAGTTACAGCTGGAAAAATGAGAGAAGATCAATTTTACACATGAGAAAACAGAGGTACAGAGGGATTAAATGACTTAGCCAGGGACACACGTTAAACAGAACTCTTCCTCAGTGCCTGGGCTGTCACCCCCACCAGCTCATGTCCCCACTAGTAGGCACCAATGCCAGGGGCAGGCTCTGTTTCATCACATGGATGAATCTCTATATCAACTTTCCTTCCCAAAAATCAACCTGTCCCTTCTCCTTCCTCCAATTCCAATATTGTACCTTTTGGGAAATACCATTGTTTGACCAGAGGATCCAAACACTTTTTTTTTTTAAAGATTCCATATCCCCTTTTCCAAGGTGGGAAAAAAGTATTCACAGAAATATCATAAGACAAACCAAGTAATCTGCAATTTCAAATACCTACTCAACTAGGACCACAGTCCAAGCTAAGTGACCTTGGGCAGGTTACTACATCTCTGTGACCCTCAGAGTCCTCATTTGTAAAACGAGCATCCTATCTGATAAAACTACTTCATAGGGTTATTTTTGTTAGTAAGAGAGTAGAGACAAGACAGCTTTTTATCTCTCAAACACCACCTTGATACAAGACACCATTACGGTTTCTGTCAATACACACCAAAAGCAAGTCAAACATGATTCCTTTTTTAACTGCACGTGGACCAACAACACATTATTTTATTATTCACTTGCTATTTCTGTAACTAATTTCCCAGCTTTCATTCTTTCCTTTTATAAAAGAAGCAAAAAGGAAATCAAAGAATAAGAATACTGCTATTTTCTGACACAAATTAAACTCCCCATGGAAACAAAAACAGAAGAACCAGCAGCATATGGGGCTGTTTTCTCCATCTTTCCCTTCACCCCCAGGGAAAATCAACCATATGGCAGGAAAGAATCAACTGGGTCTTTCAATAAATGGGGGCCGGCCTGGTCTTAAAGCTCAAAAGAAGGCAAGACCCTGGCATTTGTAAAACCGGAAAGGACATCACCGTTGGTAGCCTTCTCCCAGCTCTGCCCCAACAATCGAGCTAAGGAAGTGGGGTGTTTACACCAAAGAAGGCAAAGAGGGTATCAGTGTAAAATCTGATTCGTGTGACAGTTGAAGCAGATGATGATTAAAGACCAAAATACACTCTGTCAAAGACTCTGGATATACACATGCCACTTACTCATTCAGGCTCTGTGTAAAGAGAGGCTACTACATGCCTCAGAGGTTGATAACAGCAAGTGGTGTGGCCTCTCCAGCCACCTCAGAACTAAAGACAACGCCTGGGATTGAACCCTATCAATCAAGAAGTATTCAAAGCATGACAAGATACCACTCCACACCCACTACAATGGCTAAAATGAAAGAGACTGACAACACCAAATGTTGACAAGGATAAGGAGCAACTGGAACTCTCATATGTGGTTGACAAAAGTGTAAATGTGTACAATGACTGTGTAGCACTGTCTGGTAGTTTCTTTAAGAGTTAAACATATACCTACCCTGTGACACAGTAATTCCACTCCTAGGTTTTTACACAAGAGAAATTAAAATTCAAGCACACAAAAGTCTTACACAAAAACATTCACAGTAGCTTTATTCATAATAGCCAAAAACTGGAAATGGCCTGGGTGTCCATCAACAGTAGCATGAATAAATGGACTGTGATATATCCATACACTGAATACTTATCAGAAATAAAAAGAAACAAAACTTCTAATAAACAAAATGACACAGATCAGGAGTCAACAAATTATATCTGCAGACCAGCCACCTGTCTTTGTAAATAAAGTTTTCTTGAAACAGAGCTGCATCCAGTCATTTGCATATTGTCAGAGATTTTGATTTTGATTGGCAAGCCTAAAACATTTACTATCTGCTTCTTTAAGAAAAAGTTTGCAGATCCCTGACAAAAACATTATGCTGAGTGAAGGAAAAAAAAAAAAACAGAAACAAAAGAGTATACACTTCATGATTTCATTTCTGTGAAGTTCTAGAACAGGCAAAACTAATCTATGGTGAAAAATATCAGAATAGTGCTGGTGGATGTGGAGGAGCGACTGGGAAGGGGTACAAGAGAATTTTCTGGGGTGACGGAATTGTTCTCTATATTGGTGGGGTGTGGGTTACACAAATGTATGTGGTTTGTCCAAACTGATCAAACTATACAGTTAAGATCTGTGCATTTCACTCTATATGTGAATTACCCCTCAATTTAGATACTTAAAAAAAATTGTTTTCTTCAAGAAACAGAAGGGCAGATCTTAGCCCTAAACTAGGTCCTCCTTCTCTTCGGACTCCGCATTCTTAGCTTCACGTTTGAAATTCAAGTTCAAGCTTATCTTGTGCAGCTGCTGCTTCTTAATGGCCAGCTGTTCCTAATGATCAAGGCTTAGGCTTCTTGGGATTCCTCAGTAGAAGTGGTTTTTAACCTTATTTCATCTAGTCTTTGTTCCAACAGTCCTACAGGACATGCCCCATCTATAAAAAAGTCAAAGCAAAGGTGCTCTGGTGAGGCAGAGGTGAGGCCAGGCCAACCCTTCTCCCGACCCCTCCACCCAAGACATCTCCAAGACATCCCTTGAGGGGCCTCCTCAGAGCATGGCCACAGCACCAATGACCCACATCCTTGCTTTCTCCCTGCACTAACCACTAGACCACACTGACTGGTCAGCTCTCATGGCCAAGGTCACTCTGGCCTCTCTCTCTCCAACTGCCCATCCTCTCCAGGGACTGAGACTGCAGACCTGCCGCCCAGTTCTCATGGATCCCTCTGGCACCTACACATCAGGCACGCTACCCTACAGCCTCTCTTGGCAGAAACAACTTCTGATTGAAGGACTATGAGAAAGGCTGTCTTCCAAGGAGCATCAAATCCCTTTAAACAGTCTTCTCTTTCTCATTTTTTCTCTCTCTCATTTTTTCTTCTTCAAGAGCTGTGGGGCATGAATCAAAACACACATACTTATATACCAAGGTAGATTTTACATTTAAACTGAGCTGCCCCTCTAGAAAAACCCTTCCCTGCATTCTCACTCTCCCCTGGGCCCATTTCTTGTGAGATACACTTGTACCCACTGACCCAGTGATGTGTCCAAAGCTTTGCTGCAGACATTTGAACATATAAAGTGATGTGGCACTCAATAGGCAGCACTGTCCCCTGTCCCCAGGACAACTGCAACCTACATGGGGTTGCATGACTTTTAAGCACAAACTATACTCTCAAAAGAACAAAGAATTCCACAATGGAAAATAGACAGAGGGAAAAAATAATACTAGGAAAGAATTTATTTTTGTGGCTTCTTTGAAAACAAAACTACTGAGCAAAACTAATGAGAAGGCTCTAAATAAACAAAGCAGACAAAAGTGAGCATGACTCAGGAGAGATGTCTATCTTCCCTGACAAGTTTCTCCACGTCTTGATCCCAGACCTTCTGACTGAATTAATAATCTTAAGGCATCTACTAAGACTTGGAGATGTCTTTCCTTTTTTGCAGTTAGCAACTTCTCATCCTGCAGCTGAGTCCATTTGTCAGAGATTTAAGCTTTTCTTTTAAATACAAAATCCAGAGAAAACAGGAAGGGGACCTGGGGAGCAGAGGTGGGAGCAGCTGTCTGCCTGTATGTTTACCTTTGGGGAGAAAAAGAGAAAATAAGAGAAACACAGGCTCTGTCCCAAGGGAAGGAGTTGCAGGCTGCAGCAAGCCCAGCCTCATGCCTTAGGGAAAATATTTATTTTCCCATTATAGCATCAGTCTTGACTTACATGACCAGGTAGCTGAGTTTGTTTGTCAGGCCCAAATCCCACTTTCATTTGGTACTGGCTAGGAAAATCATAGCTATAAATCCCTTTGTTAGGGTACTGTGTTGGGAGTTTTGATGATATTAAGCCAATCTCCCCTCCTTTCTTTCCATCATGCTGCTGAGGTTGATGAGCACCCAAAAGGCAATGGCAAATACGAAGTGAAATCTGTTTGATGCACAGGGCTTAGGATCAAGCTCTAGAGGCCTCTCCCACCTGCTGAGCCCAAACCCAAAACATGAGCTCTTAAACTCACTGCTGAAAATATGGAGGCCATGGAGTGCCCACAGGAGAAAAGCAAAGATGCGGGGCCCAGCTCGGCTTACGGCTGCAGCAAGGGTGAGAGGAAGCAAAAGAGGCCACTCTCAGGCACCAAGTTTTCACAAAACACAAGCCAGCCCACCATAAAGTTGGCCCCATCTGGGTCCTAGAATCTAACCCAAGTAGATAAGTGTTCCTTCCTCTTGGAGAGGAGCAAGGGGGAAAGGAAATTGGAGACAGATACAATTCTAGCTTCTGGTTTTAAATAACAAAAGGAAATTAGCCAGAAAATATAAATCTAAGGATCTAAAGACCCACAGAAAAGCAGAATTCACTTTGTTCAAAAATAAGGGTTGTGTACAGAGTTTCTTTACATGGATTACTGTTTTTGGAGAACCAAATAGAATAACTTATACTTAACATAAAGATTATAGCCACCATTATCTAATACATCTCTGTTGATTCAGAGGGCACACAGGAACCTTGAATTATCTTGAAGGTCTTTACCATGATAATAATCCTATCCACTGACTAACCGTTCCAGGGTGTTCACTCCAAGTAGAGCCTGTGCTTCATAACTTTGATCTCTATACTACACAATGACCCTATGACGGATGGCAATTATTACCCATATTTTACAGACATAGAAAATGAGTTGTAGAAAATTAGATAATGCTCCCAGGTCCCACAGTTTGTGTGGCACGCTGATTCCAGGTTCAGAACTCTTATGCACTGCCCTAAACTTTCTCCATCGTCTCCCACACAAATTTTAGTGCTGCTGTAAGAGGTAATTCAGAATTCCAGTTAACGCCAACAGACAGCCTTTGCAGGTGTGGTTACACACAGAATAATGTAACACAGGCCTTTAATAAGACCTGCCATACAGTAAAGCCAAGAAGAGAAATAAGTGCATGGCCCTTTTAAAGTAACCAGCTGTCTTCCATCTTGAGAGAGGACAGGGAAGTCTGACAGCTGGGCCAGAGAGTTGGCAAGTTTAGTCAGAGAGGGCAGTCTCTAACCCAACAGAACCTATCCTAGGAGGGCAAGTCTCTTAGATGGCTGAGCTGAAGATGGGGAGGATTTACCTGAGGTAAAGTGTGTGTCATTAAGACAGCAAACTGCAGATGGGCTGTGTCTCTTTATAAGCTTTCTACATAGGTCTATGGGCCAGAGCTGGGGAAGACGGCGCAATTTGGCCACAGCACCCAAGCTAAGAGAGATCATCTAGAGGATCTGGTTACTTCAACAGCATGACACTAGGTATTTGTTTACTAGGGATGCCTAACAAAGTATCACAGATTGGGTGGCTTAAACAACAGAAATTTATTTTCCCACAGTTTTGGAGGCTGGAAGTCTGAGATCAAGGTGTGGGCAGGGTTGGCTTCTTCCTTGGCTTGTGGAAGGCCGCCTTCTCACTGTGTCATTACATGGTCTTCCCTCTTAATCCAAATTTTTTCTTCTTATGAGGACACCAGTCACATTGGATTAGGGCCTACCTTGAAGACCTCATTTTAACTTAATTACCTCTTTAAAGACCTTATCTCCAAATATACTTACATTCTGGGCACTAGGAGTTAGGACTTCCAATACAACTTTCGGAAGGACACAGTTCAGCCCATAACGAACTGTGTGGCAGTTCTTAGTGACAGTGTGGTTGTTGCTGCCACTGCTCTGTTTGTTGGTTTTCACAGACAAGCAGCAGACACTGGACTCTGGCCTGGGGGGCCCCGAGACAAGTTCTCAAAGGGGTCAGATGTCAGGGTCTTGGTGAGTAATACCCAGAACCAACTCTCACCTGGGGAACCCACTTAAGAGAAAACTCCTTGAGAGGAATTCAATACCCCCAGAAGGCCTCTGATCTCAGAAACACAGGAGTGGGGGCCTTTGTCAAATGCATGCCATCTGAGTGGAGAAGGGGGAATTGTGGAAAACAGCAATGTCTGCATGGCCTGCCAGGTCCAGGTCAGTGGTGTTTGCTCAAGGCAGTTCCTCCTATCCTCAAGAGCTATGCTGGAAAAAAGTGTATGAGGACAGCAAACCCATCAGCCACATGGGACCAAATGGGTGAAACAGTTAAATGTCCAGCTAAACAGTGGATATGCTCCCAAGTGCTCAGGCTCAGTTCCTGGAGAAAAGACAAAGGTGGCCAGGTCACTGTCATCTTCTCAGGCACAGTTCCTGCCGTGAACTGACACTAAATTGAAAAGAGCTGAACCCCTTCACTCTGCAAATCTGGATCATAAAATCATAAAAGAATCACAAAATTCTGCCAGGTCCACAATGCCCTGACAGCCTTGTGGTTCACTGGCATGAAATGCACATGCTTTATTCTAAGAAGTAATTACCCTCTGCATCCAAAGGCCAAGCTTGCAAAGCCTGAAAACATTAAGTGGTTCATTAACAGAAACATTCTTTTCTTTGCAATCCAAACAGAACCCAAAAAGACCCCCGACAAATTGGCAAAATGTCGAGGATGGCCTACCTCATGGTACGTGAAGTCATGATTCTGCAAGTTAGCTAATGAGCATAGCAGAATCCCAGGAGTACCTCCCAATCTGTCTGCTGCGGGAGCCGGCCAGCTGTGCCCTCCCCAGGACACAGGATCTGCTGGAACATTTGGAAAGCCTCCTCGTCTGCTCCCTCAGAATTTGTGGCAGAACATGCAGTGCTCTCAAAATGTTACCTGAGAGGCTGCAGAAACAAGGCTCCAGAGTTTAAGTGAAGTAATAAAGTAGATTTCTTACAAATGTTAACTCGTGATTAATGATCCCACAGACAGCTCTCTGTCGACTCCAGTAGACAAGCCTGGGAGAAAAACATTCCTGGACAGTCAGCCCCAAAGCATAAAGGGCAGACCGCAGAATTCATAAAGGTTCTCTTGAATTTGAGCAGTTGGTTCTCAAAGTGTGGCCCTGGGCCAGCAGCCTCGGCATGACTTGTCAAAAATGCAAATTTGGGGGCCTACTCCAGACCTACTGAATCAGAAATTCTGGTGGGACCCAGCAATTGTCTTCCAGGTGATTCTGATGCACATACAAGTTAGGGAAGTGTTAATTTAGAGGTTTGTAAGCAAGCTTCATCCCCTCCCTCCTCTCCCCATCCATTCGATTTATTCCAACTGACATTCACAGAGCACTTATGTGTTGGTGCAGTGAATGGCCCAGGTGTCAAGAACTAATAAGGCTACCCTTGACCCTTCCCTTTCTTTTCTCTCTTACATCCAGTCTCCTATTTCCTCGCAGCTCTTCTTTTGAAAAGGCCCTAATATCTGTTTTCCTTTCCATTGCCACAACAACCACGCTCATCACATTACATCTGGCTTATTGCACCTGCTTTCCAAACTGGGCTCCTTGCCTCTGCTTCCTTCATCGTGCACACTGCTGCCCCACTTGTCACAGAACTCCTCTGCACAAATACCACAGTGTTCCCCACTGCACCCCACATCTGGTCCAAATGCCTCCACTTGGCTTTCATGGTCTCCAAATTCTCCACCCCAAACCTACTTGCCCCCACTCTGAGCAGTTTTCTCTTCCCAGTAGAAATAAAATTGAATTCCTAAAGGCAGGATCATGATTTTTATGTCTCTACAGGTACATAGTGGTGTAAGGAAGCATCGTGGGTATCATGAAAAGGGCAGGCCACTTAACAGATCCACCTCAGTTTTTCATGCGCAGAAGGGTGATATATTAAGAACCACTGTACATTCACAAGGTGTCTTAGTTCAAGAACAAATGACCATAGGCTGGGGGCTTAAACAACAAACATTTATTTCTCACAGTTCTGGAGGCTGGAAAGTCCAAGACCAAGGTACCAGCAGACCCAGTCAGTATCTGGTGAGGGCCGTCCTCCTGGTTTGCAGATGGCCGTCTTCTTGTATCCTCACATGGCAGAGAGCAAAGAGAGAAAGAAGCTCTCCTGTCTCTTCTCTACTAATCCCATTCATGAGGGCTCCACCCTCATGACCTAATCACTTCCCAAAGGCTCCCACCTCCTAATACTATCACTTGGGAAATTAGGATTTCAACACATGAATGGGGGGGCACAAATATTCAGTCCATACCACAGGGGTATTGTGAAAATCAAAATGAGATACTGCATTTGAAAGCAATCAGTAAAATATAAAGCATGAAAGAGCCTTATTTCCCACCACTAATCTTCAAGACTTTTTTTTTTTTTTGGGTGAGAAAGACTGGTCCTGAGCGAACATCTGTTGCCAATCTTCCTCTTTTTTACTTGAGGAAGATTTTCCTGAGCTAACATCTGTACCAATCTTCCTCTTTTTCGTATATGGGACGCCACCACAGCATGGCTTGATGAGCAGCGTGTAGGTCCACACCCAGGATCCAAACCCACCAACCCCGAGCCGCCAAAGCAGAGCATGTCAACATAACCACTATGCCACCAGCCCAGCCCCCATATGACTTCTTAATAAAACTCAAAAACTTATTGTTATCTTGATTGTAGTGATGATTTCAAGGGTACAAACATATATTAAAACTTGTAAAGTCGTATACTTTAAATATGTACAGTTTATTATATATCACTGATACCTCAATAAACCCACAAAAAAAATCTCATTGTTTGTTGACTCTGGCTTCTAGTAATGTGAGTACAGCTTGTACAGGCTAACCTTCCTGCAGGTAACAATGATCAAGTCTGGACAAACGTTTTTTTTTTTTTTAACTTATTTATGTTGGAAAGGACCAAAGGCAGCAGAAACTGGACAGGAGTCTAGCCTCGAAAGACAACTGCAGAAGGTGAGATTTGTGAGTTTGCAGCAGCCTTTTGCCTGAGGGCACTCTCCAATTTGCATGCATCTAGGGGTGGCAGAAAGTCACAGCATTAACTGGCTTGAGGTATAAGAGGAAAACTTGGTGGCTAGAAGAAGAGCCAGAAAGTTAGAGGTGAAGTCCTAGAAGGGAGGCAACTGCACACAAAATCTGTGTATCAGATCCACCCAGATCCATGGCTGACTACTAAACTACACACGAATGTGAGAGATCACAGCGGGTGTGGTGAAAAAGCATCAGCTGAAAACTGAAGGAAATAGTGGAGGTGTCAGCTGCTGTCTAGCACAAGGGGCTGAGTTTGGAGTTTGAGTCCAGCCAAATTAACTGTCTGTTAGAACAAAAATCCTATTGAAAGGAACATAACAGGAACTAGAGTCTCTATAACACATATTTAACAATGTTTAGGAATTGATTAAAAATCATGCCATGCAAAGATTTTTTCTTTCTAGCCATGCAAAGAAAGAGGAAAGTATAATCCATCTTCAAGAAAAAAAGTTTTTTTAATCAACCCAAAGTTGATCCAGATGTTTGAATTAGCAGACAAGGACTTTAAAGCAGCTACTACACATACGTTCAAGAATTTTTAAATGAAAACATACACACAATGAATGAACAGATGGAGGAGCTCAGCCCCAAAATTAGATACTATGAACAAAGAACCAAAGGGGAATTCTAGAAGTGAAAAGTATAATAACTGGAATGGTATTAACAGCAGATTAGAAATAGCAGAAGAGTCTGTGAACTTCAAGATAGATCAATAGAAACTATCCAATCTGAAGAACAGAGGGGAAAATAAGAAAGAAAAGAAGAAAAATGAACAGAGCCTCAGAGATCTATGTGACAACATCAGTTAGTTCAACTTAAATTTGGAGTCCCAGAAAGAGGAGAGGCAGAGAACGGGGTAAAAAGAAAACTGAAGAAATAGGCCTAAAACTTCCAAACTTAGTGAAAGACAAACTTTAGAGATTCAAGAAACTCAGCAAAACCCAAATAGGATACATATTTAAAAAAAAAACTACATCTAGGCAAACTGCTGAAATATAAAGTTAAAATCTTGAAAACAGCCAGAGAAAAATGACACATTCCATTCAGGAGAACAATAACACAAATGATAGTGGACTTCTCACTGGAAACCATGGAGGCCAGAAGACAGTGGAATAGTAACTACAAAGGGCAGAACGAAAAAACTGCCAACCAGAATTCAATATGCAGCAAAACTATCCTTCAGAAATGAAAATGAAATAAAGACATTTTCAAATAACACATGTTGTATGTAAAATTAGAAGATTTATCACAAATAGACCTGCAGTACACAAAATTCTAGAGGAATTTCTTCGGCCTGAAGGGAAATGACTTTAGATGTTAACTCAAATCTACAGGAAGGAATGAATATCACTGGAAATGAAATGTATGCAGCAGTCTCTGAATTAAAAACAGAGGGCTACTGGAAAATACACATTTCAGAAGATTATCTAAATCTTCAGGCAACCAAATTTTACCCTCCTGGTTTATTTTTCTTAATTTTAATAGAAAAAAGTATACATTCTATATAAAACTTTAATATTAATTTAAAAGTGCTATAATTCTTTCCAAAACATTTCAAAAGTTTTGACTTAAACCAAAATGTTCCCAATCTACTGATGCTATTCACATAATCTATAATCTAGATTCAGTTGGTTGACTCTACTCAAGCTTTATTTTATTTTATTTTTTTCCTGAGGAAGATTCACCCTGAGCTAACATCTGTGCCAATCTTCCTCTACTTTCTACGTGGGTTGCCGCCACAGCATGGCTTGACAAGTGATGTACGTCTGCACCTGGGATCGGAACCCACAAACCCAGGCCACCGAAGCAGAGCATGTGGAACTTTAACCACTTGGCCACAGGGCCAGCCCCAAGGTTTCTTGATAAAAGTAAATGTCAGTCTATAGGCAGGATAAAATAATAAAATAATTTTAATAAGAATTTAGGACATAAAGGTAAACAATCTCACACAAACCATACGCATGCTCATATAAGCAGATTGCTGGTAAAAATCATTTAGAATAAAACACACCTCTGTCCTGTTCCCTGCTTTTTTTCAAGCTGGTGCTCTAATTGGAATGCTTTTTCCATCATCTCCATCATCTCAGTATATCCAATTCTATCTGACTTTTAAAGTACAGCTCAAATGCGCTCTCAGAGACACTTTCTCCCCTCTTCTCCCCAGGCAGAAGGGCTCCCTCCCTCTACGGAACTCTTTCAGCATTTCAGTGCTTACTAAATTGAATTACAGTCATTTATGTACAAGCTACAGGGAATCAGATTTTCAGTCAGCGTTTTCAGAATAAGCTCAGTATCAGAACCACCCAGGCAGAATGATACCAATCAGAGTCCAGACGCAGGAAGCCAGGAGTGAGGGCTGGGGTGGGGTGTTCCCAAGGAAGCAGGCTTCCTGTGACTGGGTGACTAGAGACAGTGATACTGGTGAGGGACATCTGGACACCGGCTCACCTTCTACCCCAGGGGTGGGAGGAGGGGATGTAACCTTGCTGATGCTGATTTTCATTTGGGAACCAAGAGAGCCCAATGTCTATAAATGTCCCATAATATGTGAGGACAGTAGCTTGGCCTCTCCTCTCCGACAGAACCCTATATGCTCCAAAAGAGACACCAGCAACAGTGCACCCCATGGCGAACCCAGAGCCAAGGAAAAGCCAGTAAGCACACTTTACATCTGCTCCTGCTCAGAGCTCTGTCTCCTTGGAGCTGAACACCAGTGTGCGGCCCCAGGTATCATCTCCTCTTCTAGAAACAAAGCTCTTTAGGGCAATGTTGATGTCTAATTTATACTCAAATTCTTTAGGTCCCTGCATACCACAAGCACCAAATAAATGCCTGCTGGATAAATTCAATAAATGCTGGGTCCTGACAGGCTGCTCTGATTCCAATAAGGGAAGCAAACGCTGAGCACCGCAGCATCCCCAGCAGGCTTGGAAACACTTAAAGAGCAACTGTTTCCACTGAACCTCAGAGGACATGGCAGCCTTCTAGGGAACCCAGTGAGGCCAGGAAACCCGACTCAGTTCAAAGCTATCAGAAAACTACTGGGAAACTCAGGTGTCTGTTCCTAGAATAACGTTACATCTGTGGGATTGTAGTTTAGGAAGCTGTTCTAACGCAGGATTTCCTAACAAATCAATAGGACCTAAAATCAAACTCCTTCCTCCTCATCTCCCCTTTCCCGGCACAGCCTGTCTCTCCACCCACACTGCCCTTTCTGTGAATGATCCCCCCTACCCTAGAGGTCTGGGTGTCACCTCAGACTCTCTGCACTTCCTCTTTCCCCATATTCCCCACATCCAACTACAAATCCTGTCACTTTAGCCCCTGGACAGAATATATTTTCCAAAAAATGGCCAACAGCAGTATTTCCAGACTCACATTCTCTTCTAGAATCTTGCCCCTCCCATCAAAATCTGTCACTCTCCAAGAAGTGGAGACTGTTTTCCTGCCTCTTGAACTTGTGACTGCCTTGATGAACAGAACGTGGCAAAAGCGATGAGACATGACTTCAGAAACTACCTCATAAAATTTACTGTCATTCTACCTGGTGTTCTCATTCTGTATCTGTCTGTCTGTCTGTCTCTCTCTCTCAACACTCATCCTTATAATCCAGACGCATGTTGTGAAGAATCCCAGGCCACATGGCAGGGCCACACATAGGTGATCCAAATAAGATCTCGGCCGACAGCCAGCATCAACCAGCCGGATGTGAGTGAGGCTTCAGACGATTCCAGACCCCTGCCTTTGAGCAATTATAGTTGACACTGGATAGACCAGAAACAAAGTAGTCCTGCCCAAATTGCAGATTTGTAAGCAAAATAAATATTGTCATTATTTTAAGTCATTAAGTTTGGTGACAATCTGTTACAGAGCCATAATCACTGGAGTAGCCTCATAAATTTCTCTGAGTCCTCCACTCTCCACTCTCCACTCTCAGTTGTCAAACTTTAGTTCAGGCCACGTTCACCTCTCACCTCAACAATTTCAACAGACTCTCAATGGGGCTTCCCAAACTCCATTCCCTTCCTTCTCTATTTCATCCTCTGTGCTCCTCCCAGAGGGACCCTCGAAAACACAAATCACTCCCTTGCTTAAACTCCTGTAGACAGATGACAGCAGGTAGATGGATGGATGAATGTATGGATGGACAGATAAGATACAGAAAGATGGATAGAGGATGAGTTTATGGATATTCTTTCTACTTTTATGCATGGTTGAAGTTTTTCACTTAAAAAGGTTTTAAAAAATTAAAATAAACCTTAGATTACTTCCCACAGACAGACACCCAAATTCCTAAGCATGGCACTGTTCCACGCCTGGACCCTCCCCACAGGCCCCCAGAGCTCCAGGAACACCAAACCGCGTGCAGGTCCCTAATGAGGCCAAAGTCTCACACCTTGGTGCCAATGATCTGGCACGGCCTTTGCTTAGACAACTCCCTCCAGTTTCTTTCTTTGCCAACCTCTGAAGCTGTCAACACTCAGCTCAGATAGATGTCCCCTCTTCTGGGAGGCATCCCTGACCTTGGAGATCCTATCAGGGTTCCCCAAGCATCCTCTACAGTAGCCCTCTGCATGGCTGGTTTCCTTACCACCATCTCTCTCCTGCTTGAGTAAGACCCCCTCAAGGGCAGGGCTGGGCCATACCCATCTGTCCACTCAGTGCCCAGTGCTGTGCTGGGACACAGCAAGCACAGAAGAATCTCTTAAGCTGCCTCAGAGAAAAGATCTCAGACAGAAACCAGTTCCAGGACAAGTGTATTCAGTCCTCCTCTCTCTCTCCTTCCCTTGCCTGACCCCCATTCATTGCAGTTATGCTGTCTTCAAATTCAACTAATATTGATTGAGTACCTACTCCGTGTCAAGCACTGCTCTAGGTATTGGGGATACAATGTGACTAAAACAGACAAAAGCCCCTGTGCTCATGAGGCTTTTTAATAAGGAAGATAATAATAGTATTAGAAAGATAAAATATTTAGTCACATCATTAGACTAAACACACTCTCTCCCCATGAAGCAATGATACATCACCTTATCAAAATATGTACACTCCAAGAGCTGAAGTCTATGGTCACACTATGACCCTAGGAGTGCAGCCCACCATCTTGTTTCCCATTGACATGGCTGGGGATTCCAGGATCCATATCTAAAACCCTTCCGCCAAGCCTTTAGGATTCCTGTGGGCCATACATGCACTACCACATCTGAGGCTCATAGAAACAACCAAATCATTGCGTAGTGCCCTCCCAGGTTCTCCAGGAATGGACACACCAGTATCCAGCAGCTACACAATGCATTGTGTAGTGACAAAAACCTCTTAAAACAGAGCAATCATAATCATGATAGCAAGAAATATATGGTAGCTTTGCAGTGCCACAAAACCCACATCGTTTCTAGCATCTGCTCTTTTCCTGGCCTCGTCTTCCTCTCCTGGTTTTCCTTTTCCTGCTATCAGTTCCTCCCTAACCCCTCTTCTCCTCACCTTTAGGACAGAGCAACATCCTCATTTCAAACCAAACAGGAAGTAACAGGACATTTCAAAGCCACCCGATGCTGCTTATCTCAGTAATAAGGTTACTCTGTTCATTAAAAAAAATCACGAAGTTTGAGTACAATTCCAAGGCTAAGGGCTTTTATTTATTCAGTAAACATTTATTAAGCTACCATTATGTGCAAGGCATTGTGGAAACTGGAAGATGGTGACATGGTTTTGCCCTCAAGTAGTTTTCACTCTAGAGGGCAGTGGGGTCTTCAGTACTGAAGACCAGTCCAAGATGGCACCTATCCATTGCTTTGGGAGATAACCAAGCATCGTAGATGAGACTAAAGACAGAAAAGGATTATTTCAGGGCTCTTAGAATCCATTCCTAAACCTGGCTAACTTCATCAATAGTTTTGACGAACACATACACCCTCACCTTCTTGTTTACTTCTTGGCCTTCTTCCAAAATTCTTCCTGTATCCTGTTTTCTTCTGTCCTGTGTGGTTTTCTCCTATCCAGTCCTCAATTCCTTTCCCTTCCATAAAAATCACTCTCACATTAGCACACCCAGGTAACCCCAACAGCTGAAAAGAGTCAAGCAAGAAGATCAGATGGGGGGTGGGAAGTGTCCCTTCCAGAAAGCAAACCTAAACTAAATGGAAAATTAAAAAATAGTCAAGAAAAACACTCTAGAATCTTTCATTCAAGTTGTTCTAGCTGTAAAAGTCCCATAACCCCACACTCCTTCCAATATTGCCTGTCTCTTTACAAATGTGATCACAAAAATTAGTTACAGATAAGCCATTACTAACCCCAGCAACAAGTCCTGGGATGATTTACAACACAGGCAGCCGCACTTCCACATTCAACCACATCGCATGTATTTCTAATACAGTTGCAAGCAATTTCCGGTTGTGTTTGGCAACACCCCAGAATCTTTTTCAAATAAAGCAAAAGTAAATAGCATAAAAACTTCAGAATCAAAAAAATCCTTTGGCACTACACAGAAAATTCCATTACAGTGGGATGCGAGTTTCCAAATTGTTCAAATAGATTAAAAACTCAGTTTGCATTCATTTTACATTTTACATTCTGCGACAGCTACAAGCACAAATCACAGAGAATTGAGCAAAGTACAGTGCAATAATAATGGGTAAATTCACCTCCTCAAATTAGTAACTTGCAAGTAATTGGAAATCAAAAATTTCTAATGAGAATATTCCTGAGACATAAATTTTTTTCTAAAATAATTATTCACGGAGATACTGCTTCTTCTAAATTTTTTCTCTAGTGCTGTTCCTCCCTCAAACTCACTAGCCACCTTACAAACAGAAAATTCCCATAGAGGCTTCCTATTATTCATATATTTAGGAAATTCTGCCTCTGTCCCATTTAGCAATAAAAGCGAAAAAAGAAAAAAGAACTAAAACTGCACAGATTATTTGTAATAGCTATAAAGTATAATGGCATTTGTTTAATAAACTTTCATTAAAAAGCAAAGTTCAGGACCATATGGTCCCAGACCTGTACCTCCTAGAGAGAAATTTATCACACACCATGAATTATTTTGGGGGAAATTTAACTCCCAGTTAGGCATCCCTTTACCGATGTTAAAACACCAAGCACCCCATCATTACTGCACGCATGCATACAAACACACACTCAAAATTCAAAATAAGCTAAATTTTAAATAAAGCTTCAACCTTTAAACTGAACATATCCTTTTTTGATCTATTTCTTTGAAGGGGAAGGGAAAAACAGCATCCTATACGTTCTTACGGAAATGGAAAATTTCATTCACTTTCATTCATTCACTCATTCATGCTATAAACAAACCTTATATCAGGGCAGGATGTAAATAAAACTCAGCCATAATCCTCAAGGAGACTATAGTCAAATGGGAAAGAGAAACAATAAAAAAATAATGACAGGAGTTAAGACAAGGTGTTACAAATTGAAAAAGGAAGGGGACTCGGGACGGACAGAACTTGCATTCACATACAAAAGGTCAGACAGCCTGGCTAGGGCAACATCCCTTCTAAAAAGTACACCAAACAATACGAGAAACCATTATGTAAGACCCTAGTAAGTGACTTCTACTTCCAACCAAGGTGGAGTAACAGAGACCAAATTTACTCTCCCACCTAAAATCACCAAAATTGACAAAATATATAAAAGAACAGTTTTCAAGACACTGAATATCAGGCAACAAAGCACAGGGATCCTCGAGAGACAGGAGACAAATGAGGTGAACCACCACCTTGAGAGAGTTTGCAGACTGCCGTGCAGGAAGAGGGAGGCCAGGCGGAGGCCGGCAGCCTCCCTGATTTGAGGGGATAGACAGGAGGGTCCAGGGAGATCAAGGCAGCTGGAATTCACCCAGCAGAGCACTGGAGAGGAGAGAGCTGCACAGAGAGAGAATACCAGAGATCTGCAGAGGGTCCCCTTTAAGTGTCAGCTGAATACTGATCAACGCATTAGTGCGAAGCAAGGACCCAAGGCTGGGGAAAGAACCATCCAGAAGGATTAGGGGTGACAGTGCCTGGGACTCACACAGGGCCAGGAAAAGTGTCTGATGCTACCAGCCAATAATACATGCATGCAGTGATTCTACACAAAATTTTAGCAAATCAAATTCAACAATAAATTTAAAAGATGGCTAACTGGGTTTTATCCTCACTTGCAGAAATTGATTGGTTCCCAAATTCACATGGAAATGTAAAAGATCTAGAACAGCCAAAACAACTTTAAAAAAGAAGTGCAAAAGTTGAAAGACTAACATTTCCCAATTTCAAGACTTATTATGAAACTGCAGTCATGAAGGCAGTGTGGTATTGTTGTAAATAGACAAACATAGCAATGGAACAGAACAGGGAGTCCAGAAATGAACAACTGATTTTTGACAAACGTACAAAAGCAATTTATGGAGAAAGTATAGTCTTTTCAACAAATGATGCCAGAACAACTGGACATCCGTATACAAAAATTAAAAAATACACTTCAATCCATAACTTGCATCATATACAAAAATTAACTCAAAATGGATCATAAATGTAAATAGAAAACCTAAAACTCTGAAACTTACAAAACAAAACATGGACGAAAACCTTTGTAACAACGAGTTAGGCAAAGATTTTTTAGATATGATACCAAAAGCATGATCCATTCAAGAATGAATTGATAAACTGGACTTCACCAAAATTTAGAATTTCTCTTCAAAAGACACTGTTAAGAGAATGAAAACACAAGCTATGGACCAGGAGAAAATATTTGGGAATCACATATCTGATAAGGTACTTGTATCCTGAATAAATAAACAGCAAAAGAACTCAATAATAAACAGCAAAAAGAAAAAGAAAATATGGGCAAAGATTTGAACAGAAACTTCACCAAGCAGATATACAGATGGGAAATAAGCTCACAAAAAGACGATCAACATCATCAGTCATTAGGGAAAAGCAAATGAAAACCACAAAGAGCTACCACGACACACATTAAAATGGCTAAAATTTAGAAATGTAGACAAAGATCTGGAGGAACTGGAACTTTCATAACTGTTGGTGGGAACATAAAATGGAGAACAGGTTGGCAGTTTCTTACAAAGTTACATAACACCTACTATCTGATCTAGCCATTCTGTGCCTAGCTATTTACCAAACAGAAATGAAAGCCTACGTCCCTCCGAAGACTTGTACGTGAATGTTCATAGCCGTTTTATTTGGAATAGCCAAAATTTGGAATCAACCCAAATGTCCATCAACAAGAGAACGGATAAACAAAGTACGGTCTACCCATATAATGGAATATACTCAGCAGTAAAAAGGAATGAATTATTGATATACACTACTACATGGATGAGTCTCAAAACAATTATGCTGAGTGAAAGAAGTCAGCCAAAAAAGAATACACACTATATGATCCCCTTTACGTAAAACTCGAGAACGATGCAGACTAATGTACAGTGACAGAAGGCAGATCAGTGGTGGCCTAAGGAAAGGCAGATGGGAGGGGAGGGAGGGCAGGATGACAAAGGTGCACAAGGAAACTTCTAGGGGTGATGAATATGTTTATTTTCTTGATTGTGATGATGGTTTCATTGGTGCATGCATATGTCAAAACTTATCAAATTGTACCCTTTAAACATGCATAGTTTATTGTATGTTAATTATACCTCAATAAAGCTGTTTTAAAACAACTTTTAAAAAGTCCAAGTAAGTATAAAGAAATGGAGATTTCTGAACAAATGTGATGGGGATTATCTCCATTTCATTCACGAGGAAATTCAGAGTTACTAGCCAGGTAAACAGAGAACTTTATTTTGGCTCTATGAGGCCACTCTTCACTGAGCACCAATATTTCATTTGCAAAAAAAAAAAAAAAAAAATCGACGATGTGCACATTGTACTTTAACAATGAAGTCAGTACAGCTCTGCCAAAGACAGCACTGTAGAAGGAAGAAACTTCACCAAGCCCCTCCCTGAATATTTATTTATTGCGTGGTACATGACCCCATTTACAGAGGGCCCCAGAAGCAGGAGGTAGGAGAGTTTCAGGGGAGAAGAGCGGCTTGCACTGAGGTCCTTGCGCATCAGTCAAGGAGGGTCACACGTCACTTCCACAGAGGCCCTCACTCCACATTCTCAGCCCCTCCACTCTGAGGATCTAGCTTGGACTGAACTCCTAAATTCCTGGTTCACTGTAAAAACTAAAGAAATTAAACAGGCTTAATTTCAACGTTAAAGTCAAGTCAAGCAAATTTCATTTGCAATACAAAGGGAAGCAGCGCTAAGAGTCAAAACCAAAACATAAATTTTAAATAAACTAATCAGCAGTGTCAGAACTCAAACCCAGATCTTCAGACTCCAAGCCCAGTCTTCCTCCCAATACCTCTAGCGCTACCCCTAACAAAGTGCCAGCCCAGCCCTTTCCAAATCCAGAAAAACCTGTCATTTTGTTAGGCTTCTCGGTTATTTTGAGCTTTGGTCCATCAGTGTAAAATGAATTATTTTTCAAGCTTTTCTTATTTAAAATATTCATCTTCTTGAAGTAGGTCACTCTTTTATGAGCCTCAGCTTGTCTTTGAACTGATTCCCTGTTTTCTCCATATCTCTCCTAATAGGAACGTGCAATGCATTCAAAGTGTGAAATCCAATTCCAGTTAATTTTATTGATTCCTTTCACAGGCTCCTTATTTCTTATGCTAATTCATGTTTATTTCAAAAAGAGAAAACAAAACAGCCTTTTTGGAGAGAATGCCATCAAAATCTGTAAGGAGCCACCACATTTCTATTCAATTATAAATGAGCTATACCATATTTAAATCAGCCACTGGAAATAAAGACAGGTTTCAATCCATTTCAGAACCCAGCAAATGTCATTAGATAACTTAACCTCATCTTTGAAAGTGAGTGAATGACTGACACGATGATAAAATAAATACCCTGTCACCTCCACACACTCACACTCCCAGGTTACCCAATTGTTTAAAATGTGTTTTCTCTGTTGTTCCTGTCCCTTCGTTGGGTTTCATACTGGACACTGAATATACATTGCAAGTCTCACTTAAGTGCACTTCCCCAATATTTCCCTTCTCTGCAAAAATTCCTCTTAATTTTGAAAGGGGACAATTATTTGCATTTTTTTTCCCTGCAAAATTTACCAACACGCCTGGGAACAGACAGCCAAACACTGGAAGAATTGTCTTCCAAGGTCAGATCAGTATGGCCTGGGACCCATCGGGCTCTTCACTGGATCTTGGAAATGTTCTGTTCCAAATCCACTGGTTCTAGAGTGGCCAGCTTTCTCTCAACCATAAATGACAGATGGTCTCCTTAGCGCCTTCTGATTCCTATAAAATAGCTACTAAAAAGCAACAGGAATAATGGATTCTATGACCAAAGATGAGACTCTCAAATGTGCTGAGTGTCATAAACAAATTGATCCTGGACTTGCTTCCGAAATCATGACCACCTGAACCCAACCCACAGAAGGCAATTACTGCATCCTCTTTCGATAGGCATCAACTCTTCAGACCTGTCGCTGCAAGAGGTCATTTACTACCTGGCCTCTATCTAACAGGTCTTCAGAACTGTGTTTCTGAAAGAAGTCATTTCCTCCTAAATCATTAATAATTCAACATTTAAGTGGCAGCAATTCTCTCCTCCTCATAAATAAATATCAAGAAATTACCTTCATCATCTCCCACAGGAATCTGAACTAGAAGAAATACTTCCAAGACTAGCTCTTTCCAAAAGAATGAAATATGACTCCAAACTCCAGAACCCCTGTTGGGCTAATGAATGAGGGGAAAAGGGCCTTAACAGATGGTCAGGTTCATTCTCTAAATGTTTCCTTCTTCTGTATCTAATCCGTCACCAAAAACATTTTATTGACAGTGTCTTTCTTGTCTTCTCTTCTCCAAAAGCCTCACTGGTAACCTCTTCTCTCCCTTCTCTTCCCCCACCTAGATCACGCCCAAATCCAGGACTGTACATCCAACTGTCGGTGCAACATCTCTACTTGGATGTTTCATAAGCATTGCACACTCAATGCATGTGAAGTTGGATGTTTCATCTCCCCCTAAACCTGCTCCCCGTAAGTCTTCTCCATCTTAGTGAATGACGACTCCCTTCTTCCAATTGATCAGATAAAAACCTCTGAGTCATCCTTAACTGCTCTCTTTTTCTCCTACTTCATATCTATTTCATCCACACATCATCACAGTGCATTCTTCAAAACATATCCGGGACATGACCACTTCTCACCACCCCCACTATTCCAAACAGGTCCAAGCCACCATTTCCATCTTCCTTTTCCTGGGTTATTGCAGTAGCCTCCTAACTGCTTCTACCCTTGTCCCCTACAACATGATCTCCACGCAGCAGTGTGATCTTCTCAAAGCATTTGAATTGGAGTATGTCATTACTTTGTGCTCAAAACTCTACAAAGCCTCCTTGCATCACTCAGAGCAAAAGCCTTAGAACATCAGTGCAAGCACCATCCCGTCTAGAAGCCTCCTCTGGCAGCTGGGGTCTGGTGGAGTTCTCTTTCCTCTGTGCGTCCACAACTACTGTGCATACCTCCATCAAGTACTAATGATGCCACAGCTGACCTGCCTGTGTCTCCACTGGAATGTATCTTGAGGGCTCTTTCCCTTAAAGCACACAACACATAGTGTGTGCTCAAGTGCTCAAGTGTCCATGGAACAGATAAGTGCAGGGACAACTTCATGAGTGACTTCATGCAGTCACACAGAGCCTGCACTTCGACGGGCCCTGCACTTGGTTTAATGCTCTGCTGTTACCATCTTGAGATTGTTAATAATTGATGAACAAGGGACCCCGCATTTTCCTTTTTCATTGGGCCTCACACATTACATACATGGTCCTAGATGGATGGATGGGTGGATGGATGGATGGAAGATGGATGGGCTGGACTTATCCACTGCAATAATACATATCAAAATAGAATGTCATAGCTTTCAGGGGGGAGATTCTGACAAAGAAATGTTACAGTTAGCCAAGGCATATATTTATAAAGGCAAAGGAAAACATACAAAAAAAGATCTCTGAAAATCTATCATCTGTGTACCTTTCCTTCGAGAACGCTGCCAGTCTTTGAGAGACAAACAAAATTAAGAATTCCAGTATATGGACATTGTGACCAAAAAGAGGCATAGCAATAATCCTCTTTTAAAAAAAAGAAAAAAGAAGAGAAATGAGGGAGACTAATATGACCACATAATTAATACAACACGGCAATTATTCAAGTATAGATATTACACTAGAGCAGAACAGACATCTCAGAAACATTATCATTCTTTGTGTATCTAACAATTAAGAGCATGATAAAGGGGGATCACGAATTGGTGGGAAAGCATTACACAACCAATGGGGCTGAAAAAACTAAAATAAGCAGAGAAGATCAACTTAGAACCTCAACTCCCAAGTATAATTCCCAAGCATAATTCTCATGTATATTTTTAGTTATATGCTAAAAATTCAACTTAATTTTTTAAATAAAGCTAGAAAAAGTATATGTGAAATTTTTTCAAACACTGAATGAGGAAAAACTTCGTAAGATTAAATGCTCTAAGAAAATGTAAAAAACCTATACATCTCATCCAAAAACAGTATCAATATTAAAAGGTAAGCTATGAGTTTGGAAAGCATATTTGTAATAAACATTGAAGACAAAGATAATTTCTTCACTACATAAAAAATGCAGGCAAATCAACGATTGAATTAATCAACAGATAAATTCTGTTTTTAACAGATAAATCAGAACTCATAATTTTACAAAAATGCAAATGCAAATAACAAACATTTGGAAAAATATTCAATCTCACTACCAATCAAGAAAATGCAAGTTATGTGATTGTTTATCAAATTAGCAAGGCTTTAGAAATTATAATATCTATTCATTGTGAAGGAAGATAAGGCAACACAAGGACTCCCTTGCACTGTTGGTGAAAGCATAAACTGATACAAAACTAATGGAAACAAGTTGAACAAAACGTATCAAAAGCTTTAAAAAGCCCATAACTTTTGGCCTAATAATTCCACATGAGACTATTTCTATCTGATAATGGATATAAAGTTCTATATATAAAGATGTTCATCACACTATTATTTATAATAAATATTTGAGGGCCGGCCAGGTGGCGTAGTGGTTAAGTTTGCACACTCCACTTCAGCGGCCTGGGATTCACCGGTTGGGATCCTGGGCGTGGACCTACTCGCTGTTCATCAAGCCATGCTGAGGCGGCGTCCCACGTAGAGAAACTAGAAGGACCTACAACTAGGACATACAACTATGTACTGGGGTTTGGGAGGGAAAAAGAAAAAGAGGAAGATTGGCAACAGATGTTAGCTCAGGGCCAATCTTCCTCAAAAAAATAAAAATTGAAAGTGATCTACATCTCTGCCTATAGTGAAGTGAGAAAGTGACTTATGGTAAAACTATAGCCTGAAAATCACATACAACAACTAAAATTAAAGTTACAAGGTGTTTAATAATATGGGAAAATATTTATATAAAAATGTTAAGAAAAAGCACAGGATGCAAACGTTTATATATGAGTATGATCTTAAAGATGTAAAAATGTTTACAGAAAAAAAAAAAGAAGCAAAATCCTGTTATTTCAATGCTGCAGAATTATAACAATTTTCTTTTCTCATTTCTACTTTTCCCCGTTCCCCCAGTTCATCACAATAAACATGCTAACTTAATACAATAGATGCTCTCTTAACTGGTGCGCCAGACTGACTGACACTCTCCATCATCTCTGTAGAACAGAATAAAGACAGACGCTGGGACATGCTGTCGGCTTGGCTGGTAGGCACCTCTCTATCTAGGGGGCCTGCCTGTTTCTGCTCTCACCAGTTGAGCTGTATACCTGCCAATAGTTTATTGTTTTTTCCCAAACCTCTTCATGCCAGCTGTGCTTGTTACTATAATTATGTAATTCTATTAAATTACATAAATTGATGACATTATGAGAAAAGAAAGAAGATTACCGTTTCAGTGAAAACCAAGTTGAATGCTTTAGAAAGACTCAAAAAGAAAGCTAGAAAAAGGAAGGTATGCAACTAGATGTGGGCAAGACAACCATGTAAGAACTGGAAAAATTTATAAAACATAGAAGGTTTCGCACACTGCATCACAAATTTGCCTTCTTAAAGTCTAGGATATCATGTCCAGCCAACCTCCCATCACTTTCAGGAACTCTGAGCTGACAGGTACCTTTCTGCAGGAAAAGCACATTTGAGCCCAAGAGGGGCAGCATTGCAGGGGGTGAACCAAACTCAGGCTGAGGGAAGCCATGGGGAGGGGAAGTGGCCTGATCCAAACCATGTTTTGGGAAGGGAACAGTGGAGGCCAAGTGCAGCACAGGCTCCAAAGAGAAGAGCTTGGTGACAGAAATATCTACGGAGTCAATCCTCAAGTCCAAAGTAAGACATGGGGGGCTACACTAAGAAGAGGAAGCGGAAACACGAGGCAGGGATGGGAGTTACCAGGAGTTGGCTATGGATAGCTATTGGGCGTGAGAAGAAAGACTGAAGAAGGTACTGGCTTATAAAACCAGATCAATACTACACTAAACTAATTTCGGAAACACGAGAAACAGGTTTTACATAAAAAGGTAAAAATTGTACTCACAGCAAATAGAATGAAATAAAGTCACCCAGATCCAGCTTACCAAACAAAAGACACCCCAGATGGCACAAGATAAAGGCGTGGGGCAGGCAGAGCAGCCGGAGGCAGCACAGCACTCACAGGAGGCACCGTAAGACCCAAAGGGGATGCCAACTGCCTCGGCCACAGAAACACAAGCCATGACAACAACCGCTGATCAAGAGGGTAGATCTCATGTTTAAGGGGAGAAAAGACCATCAGCTTTGAAGGTACATTTTTAAATCTTGAAATCAAGAGGCAAATACTGGCAATAAAGTTAATTGTGTTGGAAAGTAAAAAAAAAAAAAAAAAAAAACTATAAGAATCTACTAGAAGCCAGAAATGTACAGACATCTCATGTGAATAAACTCATAAACTCATCTAATCCTCCCAAAAGCCCTGTGAAATGGATAATATTTTTACAGATGCAACATTGAAACTACGGGTGATATCTGCCCTCCAAGAAGTAGTTCACAGGTATGAAGGCTGTAAAGTTTTTGCCACGAGGAAAGGACTAGAAAATACTTCAAAGCACAGGTGTTAACCATCTCAGTGGCTCCCAGCCACTCATCAGAATCACCCACCGAGCTTTCGAAAAATAAGGATTTCCAAGTCAAGTTCCACCATAGCTGGAAAATGTGAACCTCCAGGATGAGAGACCTGGGAACTGGTATTTTTTTCCAAAGTTCCCCAGGTCAATATGAAGCTCAGACAGGCATGGGAACCACTGGCCTATTGCATCCACTAGTCTTTATAAGTGTTAAAGCTGTAGCCAAGTTAAGACTGAAATAAATGTGCCCACTCTGGGAAAAGTGAGATGTTGCTTCTTTTCCTCTGTTACAGACCATAATTCAGACAAGCCCCCTACCTCCCACACTACTTAACCAGAATAAAAGAAGTTTGCAGTATTTATTTAAAGTTTCAGAGAATATGGCGCTCTGTAGGTTTGCAGTGCCTATTTGTAGAAGCACCAAACTCTCCAGCTTCCACAAAAAGTAGAAAAACTCTTGTCTCCTATAGAAACGGGCTCTGTCAAATGTGTTCTTGCCTCTGCTAAAAGACCTGAAACAGTGTGAATTCAGAAACTTTGGTGCCAGGGTCCATGAGACGGGATACGATGTTCTGTGTTAGCTAAGTGACGTCCAGGTGAGAGGGAGCCATCGCAGGCCAGCCACCCTTCCTTTTCCCATCTAAACACAGCAGCGGTGCACAGCGGTCCAGGCCATGTCAGAAATTTGGCTAAAAGACACCTGAAATTCATGGCCACCCTAATCCCCTCTGGAATAGTTAGGCTGTTATCCACAGTCTATTGGTGGCATATAAGCCCAGGACTTAGAAAAAAATTCATTACCCACTTTTATATCCATATACAGTCTTTAGCACAGTGCTGGGTACTTTAAGCAAGTGCACAATAAATGTTAGCTATATTGTTATATTGTTATATTTATTACTGTAAGCACTGTTATCATCATCATCACCACCACCATCAGGAGTCCTCTATTTCTCATGGTTCGGAGGGAAAACACCTTATTAGCACAAGGATACTGGATTGATCATGTTTCAGTTCTTTACTGCTGTATAACAAACCATGCAAAAAGTTAGTGGCCTAAAAAAAACTACCTTTATTTTGCTCATGAATCTGCAATTTGGGCAGGGCTTGGGGTGGGGACAGCTCGTCTCTGCTCCGCTTGGCAGCAGCTGGGGAGGCCTGAAGGCAAGGGGTGGGGTGGGGTGGACTGAAGCTCGCTCAGTCACATCGGGCACCCGCACTGGGTGGACAGCAACAGCTAGGAACTAGAACAATGGAGACTCCTGGGACACCTCTCTCTCTCTCTCCATGCGATCTCTCCAGCATGCTGGCTTCAAGGCATCCCGATTTCAGACACGGTGGCTCAAGGCTTCAAAGACGCGTGTCCCCAGTGAGAGTGCCAGGCAGAAACTCTATTGCCCTTTATGATCCAGCCTCAGAAGTCACACAACATCACTTCCATGGAATTCTATTCACTAGAAGTCACTCACTAAGGCCAGCCCATAATAATCAATAAGAGGGAAATTAAACTCCACCTTTTGCTGGGAATAGTGTCAGAGAATTTGCAGATATGTTTTAAAACCACCACACTTAAGAAAATAATTTCTCATTCCATTAGATAGAAATTCTTATTGCTGCCAAAAGATACAAATCGGACCAGTCCTGACCAGCCATTGTTCACATGAAAAGACACTCTTTGAATCACTGACTCTACCTATCTGATCCATAAAATCACAGAACTTGAACACACTTTAGATCTTATCTAGATTTCATGGGAAGAAAACTGATCTGGAGTGGCTAAGTGTCCTGTTCCAAGGAGCAGTAATAGTTCTGACTACCACTGCTACAGTATTAATAAAATCATTCATCAGCATTCTCCTATTTATAGGCACTCTTCAAGATATTCTACAAATACCGTGTTGCACACTCTTTTTCATACCTATAGGAGCAGCTGCTGTTTTCCAGATGGGTAAACTGGGGCCCAGCAATGTTATGTGAGTTGCCCAAAATACAAGCTTTGGTTTGGCTTTCGTAAGTAGCCAAAAAGAAGTTAGAGACTCCATCCACCTAACTCACAAGCCCATGCTCAGTCCATTGTACGGCTCTCCCTGGAGGTCAGCTGGTTAGGGAGGTAGCTGGTGGGGCCAGGGTTGCATCTCTGGCTCCTGCTGGAACTCGATGCTATTGAACTTTCTCTACTGAAGTTTAGGCTATCAACAGAATCATCCCTGAGAGGTATCCACAAACTTACACTCTAATGAAAATGCACACCATCAACACTAGATCCTTTCTGGTGGGGAAGAGGAAAGACAGATCTGGGTCCCCAGGGGTCTGGGGTTTTCAAAGCCCTGGAGAGGGAGCCACAGCACCCACCAAGTAGTGAGGCTGGGGGTATCAGCCCTTCACTGGCTGCAGTGGTGCGGAGCTGAGATCTGAGCAGGACGGATGAGGATGAAGAAATTAGGGCAGTCTACTCCTCCCCAAGGGTCTCCTTTTACAAGCTACTGAGGAGCAGTAAAAGAAAAGAGTTTAATTCAAACCACCCATTAGCAACTACTGTTTAGCTTTTGTTTCTCCCCAAACTGCTTTGTACAAGTAAACACAGCCTGAGGGTTCTTATATCTTCCTGAGTGTTCACCTTCAGCTAATGAAGGAAAAGAAAAGGCTTTGAAAAGATATTTCATGAGATTTGTGTATTTTAATATTCGTTCCAGCCCCTTTCTTCAAATCTCCTGGAATCAGTTCAATGTCAGGAAGATGGGTAAGCAGAAAAGAAAATTGAAGTGGATTTTAGAACAACTTGGCAAATTAGCAAATTTTTAATGTCATTAAAGAGCTCTTAAATATTCTTCCCTGAACTCCATCTTTATCTTGTGAATGCATTTCAGTAATTGCTCTAAAGGAAATTGTGAAACTTTGGCACAAACATAAATGTTTTCATGATTTAAAATGCAGTGGCAGCAAAGATCATGATTTTTTTAATTGCTAATTCTTAAACTAACCTTTTCAGTTTGTCTCATCCTGAAAAATGCCAGTTCCTATCAGCAGAAGCTGTAATAAAGACAATGCATCTATTATTTAGTTGTTTATAATTGCAAACAACTTCGCTATATTTCAATACCTGTCCCTCAGCTCCAACATGGAGCATAAGTACAGGATGATTATAACCATTTCATCACTCTGTAAATAGAACACTGGGACACCGAGAAACAAGACTATTTTCTTAAAGCCAACAGCAGACAAAGAAGCTCGTCTAGAACTAGGTGACTTTCAATCCAACCACCTTACCCCACCCCACTTATTGTCTAGCTCAACCAATATTTGCTGATTATATTAATCAAGGACAGAGATCTAGAGTAGATAGACTGGCCTGTCACTAAGGGAGACTAGTGGTCCAGCCCAGCCTAAGTGAATGAGTCAGGATAATTAATACTAGCTGCCGTAACAGAGAAGCTCCAAGATGGCAATAGCTTGACACATATGGTCCAATGCACAAAGACATCAAGAGAGAGCTAGGGAGGGTAGTGCTCTGCTCCACGCAGTCGTTCAGGGATGGAGGACCCTCCCATCTTATAGGCCACCAAGAAGTGGACTCCAAGGCCACTACCGAAAGGTAAAGAGAGCATGGAGGACCCCACAGGAGATTCTGTGGGCCAAGCCTAAGAGTGACAAATACCACTTCTGCACATCTTTTATCACCTAGAACTGTCACATGACCCCACCTAACTGCAGGGGAGGCTGAAAATTAGCTCTTTGCCCAAGAGGAAAAGAAAATTCCTTGGTGAACAATAGCATTGCCTCTGCCACCCCAACTAGAGACAATGGTAGTTCCAGGCTGCCTGTCCCTAATTGGGACGCTGATCTGGTGTAAATGGTACCATAAAAAAGACTTGCTCTTGCCTTCTAGGAACTCCAAACTAAAGTTCTACACTGCACACTCAAACCCAGGTCTGAGGCATAGATCAGGATGGCGAACAGGGATGAGAAGAAGGGTGCACTGCAGGCAAAAGGCTTATCTTCTGAACACAAGGGAACCACATCAGCCATCTGCATCAGCTACATGTTGACAGCCCACCTCCAAAGCCCCACACATATACTTCCAGGGTGTAGGCTCTCAGCGGAATAGTGTGGCTCCTGCTCAAGGCTTGGCATCCATTAAAAAATGACCGTGACAAGATTACACTGATCTTGCCCAATTAAAGCCACCACATGATACCAATAAGATACAGATTCAATTGTAGGGAGGGCACAGGGCAGAAGCCAAGAACAAAGCTTGCCTGGGGCCTGCTGAGAGTTGCCCAAACAGAAGAAGAAATTAACAATGTGCACTTGTCAGCACTCTTGTTGTGCTAATTTCCTTGCAAATATAAGCAAAGCCTTTTAATTAACTTAATATCAATTTCACTTTTCTCACATTTTGTTCTAATTATGGGCTGGATTTAAAGCTCACCCAGCATAATTTAGAGCCCTAGAATTAACAGCTTTACAACTTTACACACTAGTAACTGCTAAATCTGAGGGAAGTAAGGTTCCCTGCCACCATCCTGTCACTGCATCCCCATGCTTGCCCCTCTGCAGTCCCTGGACCAGCTGCCAACACTGATGGGGACTGAGTCCCACACCCAGGAGTCAGCGAGTGCTGACTTCACAAAGGAAGACACAGAAAGGCAGCTGGTGGGTGTCTGGGGTCTGTCCCAGCCTATCGACAGTGATGATATCAGCTAGAAATGCCTGGGGGCACTCACCGAGCCTTACTACCTGTGGTGAGCCCCCACAGACATTTCCCCCACAGGTTGAGGCTGGTCGGGCTCTTGTGGTTTTTATCATGATTGCAAGGTGTATCTCAGCAATAACCATCAGAGAACAAATCTTGAAGAACTCAGAAAATCTTGAAAAAACAAGGTTTATTACTCACAGGTCCTGGAGGGTACACAGCATGCCTGGGGCCACACAGGGAGGTCACAGGTAAGCAGAAAAAGAGAGCAGCCCTGGGATTCTGCCTTTATTAGGGTCAAGGTTGGGGGGCCTACAGTTTCACCGGTTCATTCTTTACTGGAGAATGTAAAACATAGAAGAGGGAATTAAAGTAAGAGAAAGGAAAAGCAGGGTCACTCATGCAGTCAGTTATCTAGGTCATCCAGGGTTTTCTAAAAGGGGAACTTCATGGGTGGGCTAGCCTAGCTCTTTATCTAGTTGTGTAGCTGGCAATATATTTATTCAAGATGGATGTCTTTGAAGGGAATGCCTCAGCAATCAAAAGCTTAATGTCAAGCACTTACATTACAATTAAAAAAATGCTTATTGTCAGGCAATAATAATTGTGATTATATTACAACTTACTTCTGTCTCTGAGCTTCAACTTCCTCATATGTAAAATGGGTATAATAATATAAGTAGGTTTGATGAATAATTAAGTAACACAAAACACTTGATATGAATTAGATGCTCAATAAAAAAACAGTGTATGGTAAACTATAGTATACCCATGTATGCACAAACACCATATATTGTATTTCATCGAATCTAAGATGCCTTCAACTGTAAGTTGCACCATTTTATGTACCCATGAGGGAAAAAAATGTTACCAATTAAACTATGACACACCACGGACTGTAAAATGAATCTTAATTTCAGAGGTGTAAAAATGTGCATCTTAGCACTGACAAAATATGGTTATATATAGTAGTTGCAATCTATGAGATCTCATCTTCAAGTCCAATCCAAGTGAACCAGAATGCCCAAGGACTTGAGTATTCTAGTTAATTGAATTTCTCGTTAGCAAAGAGTCTTGCTTCATCTTAATACTCACTGAAAATGTACTGGGGTGCAAAGGGGATGGCAGACACTGTGGATTTGCAAAGCAAATGCCATTCCTTCTCTCCTCTTTTGCCTCCACCATACTTAACTTTCCCTGGAAAACAACCATTCTCTTAAAGCAAAGTTGGTCATGTGACCATTTTCATGCCCACATATGGGAGCCTGCCAGGGAGACTTCTAGAAATGATTAAACAAGAGCAGTAGATGTGGCCAGTGCTACAGCACTTTCTACTTGGTACAAAAATGCAATGCCTGGAACTACAGCAGCCATCTTGTAATGATGAAGAAAAGACCAAGAGAAACATAATGAGCTATGACATTATAATGTTATCATGACGACCTCATGATGCCAAACCAATGCTAGCTACCACTACTTCTGGGCTTGTTAAGAGAGAACATATTACTTGCTGACGAATTAATTCCTAAATGACATAGAGAGGGATTTTTAAAAATGAATAAAATCTCTTCTCTCGAAAGCTACTGGGTCAGACCATGTAAACAATTCATTATAATACAAGGCTGAGAGGAACAAGGGTGAAAAGCAGACCCATGCAACGTACCATAAGAGCCCAGAAGAAGGGGCAATTAATTCTGATAAGGTGGCAGGAAAGGTTCCAGGTAATAAAGGGCTTCTGAATGGGTTCTTGGAGAATGCATGAGATTTTAACAAGATGGAGGGAGGGGTGTTACACATAACCTGAGAGTTAAAGGACCCTAAAGTCATGTAGCTCTCATTGACACACGCATAAACTTTGGTCCCTAGAAACAGAGTAGAATTAGAACCCCAGTCTCCCTACTGCTGGTTCAGTGCTCTCTCTACAGGAAGGTACAGCACTGACAAGCCATGTATGACCACCAGACACCCCTCAGTAAACGCTAATCACACAATTAGCCATTGTGTCTGAGCTGGGATGGAAGGAGGCTCCTGTGGAACCCTGCTCCCTAATAACTGTCAGCACGCTCGTGTGTTGGTGTCTGGACGTGGCCTCCTGTAATTACGGCAGTGGTTTATTACTCATGCATGGCAAGGCTGAGGCTCTGCAGTTAGCAATGACAGGGACATTATTAAAAGGAAAAACTTCTCTATCAGTGGCTAAGCCGATAGTCATCCACATGTCAGAACAGTCTAAAGACCCGTGAGGAGCAATAACGAAGGCAGAGGGAGGTCTTTCAACCAAGTGAGTCCTGTTTTTTTTTTAGGTGCTACAGGTTTCAGGAAAGGCGGGAGGAGGGGAGGGAGGGAGACTCGGCTGTTGAGGAGGAGCAATTTATCTGCTTCTCTGTGGCTCCTGGCCCCTTTATTGAAGGCCACCCATGGGGAGTTGGCTCCCCTGACCTTCTGGGCTCCATCTTCTAGTCCCTTCAGTGGATGTTGAGGAAGCAGGTCCTGCCCCGCAACATGGCACTCCAGCTGAATCCAAACGGGGTAGGAGGACCCAGATGCCCAGCTATGGCCTCAGAAGGCAGACCCATGGGGACTGTGGTTGCAGCAGCCACAGCTGGAACAAAGCCTGTGTGCAGCGGGCGGCTGTGGTGGCAGCTGGGGTGGAACAGGCTTCTGTGCCATCTGAGAGCAGCAGACAGGGAGGGTGGGAGGGGACTGGATTTGGGGCAGACAACGCCTCCCATCCCTCCTCATCACCAAGGCCTCCCGCAGAAGCCTCCAGCCCCCAGTTTGGGGGGCTTCCTCTTTTGCTCAGGAAGGTATGCGGAACAGAAAGGGAGACCTAACATCAGGTGCTGGGCAAGCTAAGGGCCCAGCTAAGACAGCAGAGCGTGCATCATAAGGACGCTGACCCCTGCCGTGGTGGGACCTTCCTCGGGAATAAGCTGACTCGGAATTAGGGAGTCAGTGGGTGGCTGGAGCAGGGGACACAGAGGGGAGGACCCTGGAGGAGCTGGAAAGAGAATTCCTGACAGGCTCACCACAAGGGGCTGTCCGGGCTGGATATGGAAGGATGGAGCCACAGGGAGCTAAAGAAAGGGGTCTGGTTGGGGGGCTGAGTGGGCCTCTGTGAAGCTGACAGCAGTGGAGGGGAGCAAGGTCTAGGGGAGCACTCAGTTCAGAGCCCCTGAGGGCTGATTCAGATTGTCCCAAGGGAGCCATTCCAGGTGCTGACTCTTAGCTCGGGATGGGGCCCAGGAGGGGGCTCCAAAGTGAGGTGCACCTGGAATCACTGAAGGTCGAGGGCTAGTTGAGTCCCGAATCACAGGCACGGCTGGGCCAGCAATGCCAGCACCTCACACCCACTACCGGATTCTAACCCACTTTCCTGCCTATTCACGCATACACTGAACGCCTATACGACATCAACTCCCTTACGTCACCACAGCGACCTGGTCACCCGATGCCTCCCCACATCTACAGAATTAAGTCCAAACCAGTCTGGGACTCAAGGCAGCCTCCACCTGGTCCTCCAACCAAGCTCCACTTCGCCAGTGAGCTCTTGCCACGGGGCCCACTTATGTCCCCGCACACATTTCTGCCTCTACCCAGTTCCCCTTGCCAGTCCACCCCATGGATTCCCTGTCCCGGGCCGTGACCATCTTCTATGATTTGCTTCCACATCAGGTCCCAGGCGGTCTCACTACCTGTGTCCTATGATCCATGTGTCAAAACTTCTGAGTTCTCTTGTTCAAGCTCAACTCATTGATTAAGGACCTATTGTGTGCCAGTTCAAGCCTGACCACTTCCATGTTCCTTCTAATATTCTTTGGGGACCTAGCGTGAACCTGGCAAAACTACAAATGCACCTTTGCAACAAGACCACAAACGTCTAGGAGGCGGGATATCTGCCCCTCTCTGTATCCTGGCATCTCCCACACCCAGCAGTGAGGAAGTGCTCCCTAATACGTGTGAAAGAGATGTTCTGTGACGGGATTTGGCATGTGGAGGCTGCCATTTCTTCTCCTAGGCCTCAAAAGTGATCCCCCAAAGGCACCACCATTATAAGTAAGCAGAAGGGGGGGGGGAAGAAAGGAGAAGGAAGAAGAAAACAGACGAACAGAGGAAGAGAGAAGGATCCCAAGTTAATTCAAAGAGTCCATGCAAGTTAGAGCGAAAAGGACCTCCTCTTCCCCCTCGAGACTGACAGCACAGATAACCATGACTACGCTCTGCCGCCAAGCAGCACTAGCTGTTTGTGCATTCATGCCAGAAATATTTGCTATGCACCTACTGTGGGCCACTGCCGTTCTCAGCATCAGGAGCACAACGGGCAGCAGGCAAGCCAGGCCGCCTCCTTCAAGGAGTTTGCATTCTCCCAGCTGCCACGCGTCCGGCCCCACTGCTGCACATTTTGAATCCCCATTCATCCTGACTTACAACAACCCCCTTTCACAGTTGAGAGGGTAAGTGATCTGCCCAAGGTCACACAGCTAATAAGTGACAGAACGAGAAATCAAACCCAGTCTGTCTGATGCCCAAGTGGACAACCTTTCTGCCAAAAGCATGTTTGTAAAGACTCGAGGGTTGTCTAATTTAGGTTGTTTCTTCATTTGCCATGGGCTTCCCTGTGCCCACGTTCCTTCTTCCTGTTGTCACTCTGAGCTCTAATTATGAAGCTTCCTTCCTATCCACAAAGCACACCCCTGATTTGGCAACAGCAAAGGTCAGGGGGTTGGATTTCTTCCTCGAGAATGACACTGGTGGCCTCTCTTCACTACCTCTGGGCTGGGCAGACAGCAGCTGCCCCTGCTGGCAGGGTGCCTGACCAACACAGATGGGCCTGCATCTGAGGGCTGTCCAAGAACTCAGCTCCCCACCTCTCCAGGAGAGGCCGGCTGCGACCAGACGTTCTCAGTCCGTCAGAGGTAAAGGAAGGGAGCCTCCCTCCAGCATCCAGGCTCTCCCTGGCTCCGCTCACAGAGCCTTCCATGCACGTAGGCCCAGCCTTCCCCAGAGCCCCACTGAAGGCCTGCATGCAGCGGGTGAAGGCTCACACTGCCCTGGTTTCCTTCTGATGTTCACTGCAGTGATTGACTTTAATATGAACATTTGCCCTCTCCTCCTTCCCCCTTACCTCCTTCCCATAGGACATGCTGGTACCGTCCAGCTCTGTAGTCTACACCAGCACATCTATAGCTCGGCAGGAAAGAAGAAACAGCTCCGGGCCAGCTCTGGCGTCCATAAAGAGATGGTTTCCAAACGCCATCCCTGTCTTTCTGACCCTACCTTGGTAGTCTATAGAACAATCTCTTCCTCTGTCCCTCTGCGCCAGTTCACTTTCCCTGTCTGGGGCTTTGGCTCATGTGTCAGGCTGGGTGGGCTGCACTGGGGTTACCTGGGAAAGTGTTGGTTTTCTGCAGCCCTGACTCCAGCTTCGTCTGCCTGTGCAGCTTGGGGGCAGGACTAGGATAGGTAATTTTGACTTCTCTCCATTGCCACGAAGATTTTCAATTTTCTTCAAGCAACCCTGCTTCTATTCAATATCCTTCTGAAATCTAAATTTGGAACCTAACCCGAATCGATTGCATTTCCTCTTACGACAGAGCTGCCCTGGGCTTACTGGATAGAGCAGTGATATGCGCCCTTCCGATTCACTGCACAGAGACTCTGATGAAGGACAGGGTCACCACCCAGAGCTCAGAGCTTGCACGGGGCAAGTGAAACACCAGACCCCTCCACCGTCCTTACCCTGACTCATCAGGGGGTGCTGTACCAGGGAAAAGTACCATGGTATTTCAGTAATCTTGGCTCTGCCCTTCACTGGCTGTGTCATCCTGGCTAAGTCACACAGTATCTCTGTTTCTCACCTTTCTCGGCTCAAAAATGATAAACAAATAACTTCCTCAGAAGATGACAGAAAGCCAAAAGTCATGTACAGAGTTACATGGGAATTCTAACAAGAAATCTGTCTGTCCCGAGGACCATTTTCCTAATGCCAGTACAAAACCATCGTACCACCATTTTTTAAAATATTTTAACACAGTATTATTTTCTTCTGTACAATTTTTTTAGATTTTATAAATTTTCTACAAAAAATATGAGTTAATTTTATCCTACAAAAAAAGGAATATAAAACCATATTTATGTTATAAAATCACACATTCAAAGAAAATATACTGAAATATACAGGTCCCTAACTTGGCCGACTGCTTCACTTCCAAGCTCCACCGAAGGATCTGGTGCCCTTCAGTCAGGAGGGTGAAGGACCAGGGCAGCCTCAAGATGGCGCAGGCAAGATGGCGGAGACAGATGGCTTCCTCACACTCAACCCCAGCTAAGTCTTTCCAGCTCCTTCCCCTCACTACATCTCCCAATCTAATCCAGCCTTTACAGTGTCAAGGTTATTTCCTCTGTGGCTATCGTTTACCTCCTAAAGCTAGCTCCTATACAATTAATCAATCAGTAAACCTTAGGTGCCTACATTACATGCAAGGTGCTGTGGCAGATGCTGAAGGATGAAGGTGGTATAAAAAGTCAAAAATATGGATCAAGCCCTTAAAAAGCATACAGTCCAGTTCTGGACTCAAAAGATAAACCCATGGAGGCACAAGAATATAAGTCATGGGTGCAAAGGGTCACTGACAACAAAGCCCCAAGCAACCGTGTGGCCTGGCACAACCTCCCCACCCCAGGCAGTGACCGTGAGCCAAGCTTTAAAGGATGGATAAATGCAGAAAGGGGGAGAGGAGGGCAAACCAGGACCACTAGCACTTCTCCAAGACTGAGGTGGAAATGTGGAGGCTACAATCCTAAGGCAAATGCAGGGTATTTCAGCAAGTAGATCGGTCCAGCTCAAGGAGGCAGAGCGCACTGGGCAAGGGTGGGGACCTGGGAGCTGCCTGTTGGGGCTGGCTGGGGCAGGCCCTGACTGTCAGCCTCCAAGCTGGACCATGATTCCTTAGGAAAGAGGGAGCCCCTGGAAGATCGGGGGCCCTTTGGAAGAGATGCTTTCCACTCAGATGCCTGGGGTCGCATGTGCTGGTGGGAGACAGGGGCACTCAGTTAAAGGGCACTCCCGCAACAGTCAGGGGTCAGCAGCGGGGCCTGATGGGAGAGCAGATACAAGAGACAGTCTGGAGAGGAAAAACCTAACCCATCTCTGTGTGCTTTCTCCTCCATACCAGCAGCTCCACTTTCTCTCAAAGTGTCTTTTCCAGCCTGTATTAAGAAAAACAAAACAATAACTGTTTTTCAAAAGCAGGATTCAGGACCTTCACACCAAGAGTTTTAGCAGAGAGGCTGGTCCAGTGGAAGTCTGGGTCACCCCTTGCCCCCTAGCCCAGGGGGCCGCTCTCAGGACACCCAAGGAACCCTGCTTCATGAGTAAGAGAGCACTACGGGAGGCTGTGCTCACAGCCAGGGGAAGGTGGGCCCTCCCTGAGTCCCTCCTGCTGCAATTTCTTAAGAGTCCACAGGAAAGGTTTGAGAAATGTGAGCAACCTTTAAAATGCCAGCTCCCACTTTGTACCCAAGGGGCTGGACCCCAGTGGCCTTGTTCCTACTGTATGCCCAGTGCCCAGCTCTCACAGGCCCCCTATTAATTCCTGAGGAATAAAGAACGCCAAGGTCAAGGTTTCCTCCTCCCCCTTCAGTAGCAATGGATGGAGACAGGCCGCAGAGCAAGAGGACGCAGGAATCCAGGTCCCATCTCCCAGGCACGGGGAGACCTCTCCCTCCGCCATCCTCCTGCTGCATCAGGTGGACCAGCAGGCCTGGCGCATCAACAGGTGGGACACGCATCTCCCCAAACAAGCACAGACAAAGATGAGCACTGGGGGGTGGGGAGGGGAGGAGGAAGGTCCTCTACATTTCACAACTTTTCCCTGCCCTCTTCCTCCAGGCTTACTTTCACTACCAATTACACTCAGCAGCCAGGAAGATAACACCTGCCTAGCTGCAGCTTGAATTCCTGGCTTGCCCTGGAAAAGCTCTCAACTCAGCCTTCCTGCCAGCTCCTCCTCAGAGGCTGCAAGTCAAGAAAACTCAGCCTTCCCACCCCACAGCGCCCGACCTAACCAGTCCGGAGTGCTGGACACCCTCACTCCCCCAGGGAACTGCTTACACGGCAGAAGAGCCGGCACAGAAACAAGCCAGACCCCCAGCCCATCTGAAGCAAGCTCTTGGCTCCTCACCAAGAACTTGTCCCCACTCTCACCCCAAGCAGCTGGCGCTGGTGAGCGAATGAGTTTTCCTCTTTGCTCATCTTGGTGTAGGCAGTAGAGTAGAGGGCAGTGGGCCACAGTCCAAGCCTCAAGCTTGTCAGAGATGCAAAGTCCTGGGCCCCTACCCCAGATCCACTGAAGCAGAGACTCTGGGGGGTGGGGTCTAGAAATCTGTGTCTTGACAGGCCCTCCATGTGACTCTGATACACGCCAAAGAGTGAGACAGGCTGATGCAGCAGCTGAGAGCCTCGATTCCAGGACCAGACTGTTCAGGTTCAATCCCCAGCTGTACCACCCCCTAGCTGGGTCACGTAAGCAAGCGACTTAGGGGAGAGTATCAGCACCTATCTCCTAGGGTTGCCATAAAGACTATATGAGTCCCTGCGTGTGTGTGGCACTTAGTAAATACCATTTAGAATTTCATTATTCCTATTCGGGGCATCTGGGGGGCGTGGCTAGATCACATTTAGTTTCCTAACTGAAACTATTACTAAAATGACTTGCATCCCTGAGCACAGTGAGGGATCCCAGGCTGTCTTGCACTCTCTCCTTTGGGTTCTGTGGGTATATCCACGGCAGGTTATCTGCGTAAAATAATAAGGCCCACCCCACAAGCTTCTAATTCATCCAGAAACCAACCGTGGGCTTTTGTTTCATTCCGTGCTTCGGTTTTTTGACACTCAGAAGAGCTCCCTCACGACCCCGCAGGCTATACCCACGGCCAGGCTACACTGTCTGCGCAGGGTCAGCGGGACTGCAGCTTCCCCGTGCAGATACAAGTTCAAGGCATCCCCTGGATACTTGCTGAACCACACCAAGAAGACCAAGGGGTCCTTTCAGAGAGTGCTCAGAGATCTGACCACATCCCACCAGGAAGGACCTAGAAAGGATCATTGGAGAGCAGGAAGAGAACAGTCTGATGTCATCCTTCTCCCTGCCACCAGGCTGGTCTCTTACTCTAACTACAGGGAAGACAGTAGAGCTGGGTCTTCCTAATGTAGACTCAGACACAGGTACAGGTCTGTATTTGCAGCTCCACATACTCCTTTTGTCATCAAACTTAATAATCCTTATAATTAGGAGGAGACAGGAGACAGAAGTGGTTAAGAACATAATCTCTGTGGTCAACCAGACACAGGGTTCTGACTCCAGACTCTACCACTTACTAGCAGCAGGACACTGGGCAACTCTCTTAACCTCCCCAAGCCTCCTTTTCTCATTTCTGACACGGGGATGGAATGGAACCTCCCCGCACTGATGTGAACATTCAATGAGACAATGCATTTGTAACGTCTTTGCACAACGCCTGGCACACAGCAAGAATTCCACCAATTATTAATATCATTACCTTATGACTATCTGTAGTTCTGGAACTACCATGAGAACATGAGTTAGAAGCTCAGGAAGGAGATGCCAGCCTTGGATCTGCCTTGGATACCAGCCATATGGACCCTGGAGAGCTGCCTGTACTCAAGTAGGTAATACTCACTCTGACCTTGGGGACAGCAAGTGTCCAAGGACCCGTCAGTGCCTGGATCAGATGTGACCAGGGCACGTTAAAAGTCTCCTTCTCCTGAAGCACTGAGGAGTACATTTTAGATGGGACAGATTCTGACGACTGTCATTAATTCGATGGCACACCTCGCTTTGCTACACTCTGTAACAACCTGCTTCTCCAGAACACCACGAACTTGAACAATCGCCCTTAGGCAGCTCCCAGGGAGAAATCGGGTGTGTTTTTAATACCAGCCTCTGCCAAGGCGGCGGGAAGGGAGGAGTCCTCATTATTAGCTGTGCAGCCCGCCTCTTACAAAGATGACATAGTCATCCAACTTACTACCGAAGCGCATTAGCTCCAGACCTGAGGCCTTGACTTTGCAGACATTTAAGCCCGCCACTGTCCCTCCCTGTCCGACCTACCAAACGCTAAGCTGTAAGAGCTATTTCCTCTAAGTCGGCCTGCGCCTCCAGTCCCATTTGGCGGCGCGACTAGTTTCTGCACTTGGGCTGGAGTCGCCAGGTAAGGATTCCTGCACGCAGGGACCGGGATACTGATATGTGTCCACGATAAAAGCAAACTTACAGCTGGGGCACAGAAACGAAGTAGGTAGTTCTTTCGAGCAACCCTGGCCTCCCGGCGGAGACGGGGCAGAGAGGGTAACAGCAAGCGCGCGGGAGCAAGGCACTGCCGGCTCCCCGGCACGGTGCGCAGAGCTCCCGGGGCTTACCCTGTGCCTGGCCAGCCCTCGCCGAGCCCCGTGGGCGCCGGCGCGCGTCCTTACCATTCAGTTGCCGGTAGACGATGTCCTCGAGCAGCGAGAGGCGCTTCAGGACCGCATCTTGGATGGGGCTGGCGCTGTGCGCACTGAGGTTGGCCGCCTCGGCGCGCGGCCGAATCTCGTGGAAGGCGTCTCCGCTGCGCACCGCGATGGGCCGGCACTTGGCCAGGAAGAGCACGAAGCCGGCCACCGCGATCAAGTTCAACACCAGCAGCACTTTGACTCTTCTCAGTGAAGCCATCAAACACGTCCGGCCGGCCCTCACCCCGGACCTGCGCCCCCTCGGGCTCCGGCGAGGCGCAGCGCAGCCGAGGGCCGCGCGAGCCTCACACTCCAGACGGCCGGAGAGGATCCCAGCCGCTCTCGGCCCACAGCGCAGATGCTGGGGCAGCGGAGATGGTTGGGGGGAGAGCAAAATCGCTCACATGGAAGTCCTCGGTCTGTAGAAGTGCTTCCCGAGATGCCTCCTCAGTCCACCGCGCGCGGCCCCTTTCAGGCGCTTTGGCTTCTTGACTAAGAGCCCGGAGCCGGGGGGCCGGGGTGGGGGCGGGTCTCTCCTCTGCACCGGCAAGTGTTTCGCTGCTGGACCTCGGCTCGCCGGGAGCTGGGCTGCGGGTGCAGCGGACCTCCGGGTCCGACGGGCCAGCAGGCGGGCTTGTCCCGGCGCCGCGGCGGGAGCGGCGCGCAGGTGCCGGGCTCAGGGTTCGCCGCCCGCCCGCGGCAGAGCGCGCCGTGCCTCTGGCCACACAGCCACCACCCTAGTCCGCAGGCAGCCGTCGCGGCGCGCGGCCAGTGGTCTTCAGCCGAGGACCCGCTCCCCGGGGCGGGCGCCTTTGTTCCGCTCACCGACTCGCTCCGTCACGCCGGGCAGAGGGAAAGCCCGCGCCCGGCGCCCGCATCCTCGCGGCTCCGCAGTCACACTCAAGTCTCAATTACTCTCAAAGTGGGGACAGCACTAGGGGGCGAGCGAAGGGGCAGAGCGCGACGTCCTCTCCGCCCCTCGCGCCGGGGGACACCCCACCCAGCGCCAAACTCACCAGCGCGCACAGCGCCGCGGGCTCCAGGACACGTTCCAAGTCCCAACCCCACGCAGCGAGCCTTCGGGGCCTGCGGGTCACACTGGCCTCTCTCCGAGCTGGCGCGTAGGGAGGCTGGCCAGAAGGAGGAGTCGGACCTCAAAAGTCACAGCAGTTCTCTACCCCCCTCCAAAAACGTCGCGGGGAGCGCGGCAGGGAGGGACGCGCGCCGGCGCACCCTCTGCTCCCCAGAACAGGCAGCGCAGCTCGTCCCGCGCCCTCAGGAGCCAAACGCCGAGTCTCCTAATTGGCGGACGCAGTGATATCGCCGCTGCGGCACCGAGAGCCCATACAGCCCCGGGGCTGGAGAGCCCGGAGGGGACGCGCAGGTGGCGGCAGAGGGCGGGGCGCGGTCCGAGGGGACTGGCTGCAGCGCCAGCTCCTCCTCCGCCGCTCCTAGTCACCCCTCTCCCCGCGAGCCTGTCGGCCGCCGCCGCCCCCAGGCTGCCGGGCGCACAGCTCCCGGGCTCGCTGGCTCGTGCGCGCGCACCCGTAAAGGGTGGGGGCGCCTGGGGAGTAGGGACCGCGCGGGATGGGGGCAGTCAAGTCATGTCGGTTGCTGCTCGCGTTGGAGGGACCCTTTGGTTCTCAGCACTCCCCGAGCAGGCGGGTTCGTTCCATCCTCGTTGGCGATGAAGACATCCCTTTCTGTGTGCTCGCAGCTCCGCTTTGCGTGGCCAGGAATGGCTAGAGGGAAAATCTGGCCTGGAGACTCGGATTCTGTTACTTTGGGAGCCAGGGCCTGCCTTAGCGGGCCGGGTGGGTTCTCTCCGTGTGAAAATTCTAACCGTGCAAGTCCCAGTTTCTGGGTCCACCCACACCTCTATACGCATTTTATTATAAGAATCGTATTTTGGCTACTGGATTTCCATGATCTCTTCCTCTTCCCAAAGCCAGGAGCTTGAATGCTGGAATTCAAAGCCTGTCGTAGATCCATTTAATTCCATGGGCCTAAAAAAGAAACCAGGCTGCCAACTAATAAAGATCTGGCAGTGAAGCCCTATGAATCTGGTGGTTTCTGCCTCATCATTTCAATCTCATTCAAGTTTTTTGTTTGTTTTGTTGCTTATTTATTATTTTAAATATTGATTTTTAACACAGAAAAGTGCGTGAAAAAATAGAACAATCTTTCCATTACATCATTTGGAACTCTGTACCTGGGCTCAAGATCATCTTTATGGTTTTTGTTTTGTATAATGTACAAGAAAGTGAATACAAAACCGTTAAACGAAAAAGCCACATCAAAAGCCACAAGAGACAGTTTTTAACCACAAACGTTGGGCGAAAAGAGGTTGAATAGAAGGGAACCTGAGTTATTGAGCAGTTATGACACGACAGGTGCTGGGCCAGGCATGGTCCCCACACTTTCTCACTGAATATCTAGTTGAGTTAGGTGCTATTCTAACTACGCTACAGATGGAAGCTAACACAATCAATGGAATCTTCTGCAAAAATACTTCTTGTATGTGCGGTCAGGTGCAAGACTGAGGCTGGGGAGGCTGAGGCATTGGGCTAGGCTCCCCCAATAGTAAGTGGCTCTAAACCCAAGTGGGTCTGACTCCAAAGCATGTGCATATTTGGGAGTAGGAGACAGGACGTAAAGTAGAGGAAACAGCCTCAAAGTAACAGAGAAGTTTCCAGGTAGGATTCAACTTTAGAGATTTCCTTCCTCCCTCTAAAGCCAGAGAGATGGCTTGCCCAAATTAACTGATGATCTTATTGTGCATCTTACAGGCCTCTCCCCTCATCTCCCGCGTGCATCCTGGACAGCTTCAATGTTCGTAGATGACTTTTGACACTCTAGACTCAATGAGTGACCCACTGTCCTGGTCATATCCTGAACCCTGTCATCACACAGAAGTGCTCCACTCCTGCAGTCCTGCCTAATAGCGCACACTGTGACCACTGCTCCCCAGCCTTTTACCTCTCCCACTCTCAACTCAAACCAAACACATTCTCCAGCCACCAGCTGCCACCAGCCAGCAACCCCTCTCTCCCTCTCATCTATCTAAGCCTTTCCATCCCCTCTTAAGTTCCTTCTCTGCCCTTCCTGGTTCTCTTGAGTTCTGGTTACTCACTTATTTCAAACACATTCCCAGTAGTGTCCACAATTCACACACACTCATATACGTGTTCTCCTACTGCCCCTAGCCTGACAAATCCCCATCTCTGAATCAATCTCACCAAATTCTTGCTTGCCCATGCACCCAGACAAGAGAATGCACCTGGGGAAAACCACATCACCCCAAAGCTTGGCAGTGTCTAACTTGAGCTGGACCTTCAATCCTGCTCAAAAACAGTGTTCCATGTCCCGAACCAGCTCCTCTCCCCAGAGGTGCCCAGGGTAGACTTCAGAAGTCCATAAACACCACTCAATCGCATACAAAAATTTGTGTGTATATGTCGTACAGGCATTTTTCTGGGGAAAAGACCTATAACTTTCATCAGATTCTCAATGTGGTCAGTGACCCCAAAAATGTAAGGACCCATCTGACATATGTTAAATATGCAAAAACATAATCAGCTAAATATTTCTTGTGTGCCAGCTGCTTATGAAATCTGTGGTGCCAACACATACCAAGTTAGTGGAGCTCTCCACTTATGTGCAGATCTTGATGGAAGAAAGAAAACTCTGGTCTAAGGCCAACGTGCTTGTATGAATGATGCCTGAATGATATGAAGCAACTGAATTGAATAGGTTCCGCCTGCCTGTGAGTAAATTCTCAGCCCAGAAGGAGCACATTCAGCCACTTAAACTATATACACAAAGATTAAAGGACCCGTTTACAGAGTCATCAATTGCCCTGTACCCAGATGCTCCCAAAGGGGTGGGCAACCTTCCTCATTCAATGACTGCCATCTGTCTAGACACCATTTGCCCCAATCCAGATAGTAAAAACAACAAAACTACACCTCAGTGGCTATGTGGCCTGCTCACCAAGAGATCTGGATCCTATTCCGCCTCTGTTACCCAGAAGCAAATCAGTCTTGACTTTAAGAAATTTATCCTAGATGGCTCCAAAAATCTTTCTCAATCATAAAACTCAGTTAAACTACAAATATTTTTTAAAAGAAGTTTATTGGTATGTTTGTTTGTTTAGCAAACTGAAAGGAAGGAAATTGACGTATTTCCGTCTGGAGGCCACCAAAATTTTGATTACAAATACATTTTTCACTCACCAACCATGGTTCATGGGACGTGTAGCTTTGACTTGACTCTGTCACCTTTGCTTGCCTGTTAAAGATTTCTCACATCTCACCCTGGTCTATCACAGGAATTAAAAATACTGGGAAGTTCACCAAGGAAACCAGGGGGTCACCTCTCTACAGAGGTGCACCAAGACGCTTGCAAGAAGCAGAGGCGGAGTGAACTCTCACAAACCCCTGAGCATTGCAACAAACACTGGAGGGGGAAAAAAAAAGACATGAATGTACCCCGCCATTCAAGAATTCACAGTGTAGTGGGGAGAACGCTAAAGAGGGGGGATAAGGAAATGGGGAGAGACCAAGCTGTGCTGAGAGCCTGCCCTGTGTGCCAGGCATTGCCCACACATCAGCCTCACCACTTATTAGCTGTGTGACTCTGAGCAAGTTACCTAAATTCTCTGGGCATCATCTGTTTCCCCAGCTGTAAAACAGGAATAATATCCATAATACTACCTCATGAAGTTGCATAGATAAATAAGCTAGTATGTATAAGTCACTTAACACAGTGCTTTGTGGAAATACACAAAGACCACCGAAGTGAGGACAAGCAAATCCTGGTCATTCAGAGTTTGCTATTGCAAGGGAGTCAGCCACCAACACTTGTGTTTGGCAGCAACTCAAAGGCAGAGAGGAGAGGGAAAGCTTTATAATGGGAAAAGGAAAAGCTTCCGATATACCCTGATTGGAGGCTGTTGGCCTGGGAAGCTAGAGGCAGGATAACTAGAAGTGGGGCATCCTAGGTGATTGGGTAGGGGAGTATGTTTGGCTTTCTTTGGTTGGTCCTAAGTTGCAGGCAGGGACAAAAATTAGGGAAGCTGGCAGTTACAGGCCAAGTCCTTTCCGTTTTGAGCTGATTGCTGCAGAGGCTGTGGTTGGGCTTTCCCGGCTGGTTGCTGCAGAGGTTGTGGGTCAGAGTTCTATTTTCACAATCTGGTGATTGTTTGTTTGTATTTCAGTCTCTCAGTGCTCAATAAATATTAGTTATTATTGCTATTATTAAAATCACTAGAACTGATGGGGCTGGCCCAGTGGCATAGTGGTTAAGTTCATGTGCTCTGCTTTGGCGACCCAGGGTTCAGGGGTTCCGATTCCTGGCATGGACCTACACACTGCTCATCAAGCCATGCTGTGGAGCCATCCCATATACAAAAAGTAGAGGAAGATTGGCACAGATGTTAGCTCAGGGAGCATCTTCCTCAGGTAAAAAGAGGAACATTGGCAACAGATGTTAGCTCAGGGCCACTCTTCCTCACACACACACAAAAAAATCACTAGAACTGAGAAAGGCTTGTAGTTGGTGGAATCATGCATCAAAACCAAGTCCATGCGGCTGAGAGACGTAGGCCACCCCCACCCCAGGGCCTTCTCCTCTGACCACAACCCTATCAGCCAGCAGTAGTGGCCTCTAAAGTGGGTGCACAAGACAACCCACTGGGGTACAGGAGGAAAATGTTAGAACTTCTGTTTACTGTTATCCAAAATAAAAAAAGAAATCAAAATTTACCGATATGTAATGTATGCAGTGGCAGTCACACATGTATATAATTTCTAAATAACTCTACATCTAATGGGTATGCGTGTTTCACATCTTTTCCTGGTAGGGCCCACCATGAAAAAGCAATAGTTGCCTACTGGCCAACTTGCATGGCAGCCCTGGGGTTGCATTTTCACTACAATTCTTCCTTTCTACTAGAAGTTGGATTCCTTCTAAACTCAAAGACTCTTTTAAGGCCCAGCTTAGCATCCCAGTCCCCTGTGGAACCCTAGCAGAGAGCTCCAAACATATGCACCTTGTTATCTACAAATTATCCACAAATATATCCACAAATCTACAAAGTACCTGTTCATTCACTTATTCATTAATTGAACATGTATTGAGTGCTTGCTGTGTGCCATTGTGTGCAGGCACAATGTTCCCTGCCCTCTTCGGGCTTATCGCTAGCAGGAGAGGCAAATAGCAAACAAATCATAACACCCAAATTATTAAATTGCAGTTAGGAGAAACCATGTGCCCAGCCCTGGGGGACTGGTGGGCTGGGCCTGTTCAGAGTCATAGTGCTTGCAGAGGGTCCAGTGCAACTAGCTGCTCTGGGGACTGCCCTTCCCTCCTCCCTGCCCCTGGATCCCTTCTCATTTTCACCCAGGGACCCTCACACTCCTCCCAAGGACAATTGCTCAGGAATCCCTGGGCCCGGAAACGTTCTTCTGAAATGTAGATGAACCTTACTCTGGTCTTTCATATGCACATGTTTCTATTTTACTTATGTATGCAACTTTTCTTAATTTAGTAAACACTTCTAGCAACCAAAAGATTGTGTGTCATTGATTCTAGGTGAAAAAAAAGAGAAAAGTGCGAAGGAGGAACACAGAAGGTGACTTTGACTTTTCACTGTCTGTTCATGGCCCATTGCTACTATGAATAAAAGCCCTTATAGGACCAGGGCTTGCTTTGGCTTTGGGGTGAGTGCGTGGAGGAGAGGCAGAGAGACTGGGCTCTCCCTGCCATGGGCCACACAGATGCTGGGTGATGCTGACGTTGCTCAGCAGGACTCTGGCCTGAGTGGACCAGGCAGCTGGGAAAGAAGGTGTCTAAAGAAGGGGCTCGAACCATCCATGAGAGGGACAACAACAAAGGTCCTCCACCCTGCAGTGCCTCGGCCCCACTCCCTGACCCCACGCAGCCCCCACAGCAGCTCCAGTCCTCCCTGGCCAGTTCTGCTCCAGTTAACAAGAGCAGATATGGGTGCTCAGGGTCAGAGGAGGGCGAGCTGGAGGCATCTGTTAAATTATTAATGCCCATCCTCTTTTTCAAGGACTAGAACTCTGCTTCTGGGTGTTTTAGACACATCTTCCTTTGTCCACAACTTGATACTCAATAACCTATGCAACAGAGCCATATTAAATGTGTATTTGTATACCCCCCAATGCCTTTCTTATTATATGTTTGCTGGTGAATAAGGAACAATGACATCTCTGTAATGGGTGGGGGGTTGGGCTCAAGAGAGCTCTGCTGGGTGGTTCTAGGAAGCCTTCAGAGGTGGCCTTTGAAACCATAGCTTCCTGGGTTATTTTGCTGAATGCAACAACTCATTTGGTGAAAATACTCAGGAAAGTGTAATTTTTGATAGTTCACGTGAAACAGCCCAAAACACTCAGCAAGTCCTTTGGAAAAGAACAAGGCTACTAGAGGTCTCAGGGTGTAGATGAATTATCTGGGTCGAGTAGAAGTTTATGGGATTTGTCTTGGCCATCTTGAACTTACTTCATGGCCAAGGACACTTAGACTGATTGTCCTCAAGTTCCCCAGACTCCCGAGTTACCCTTTCCTTTAATGGCCTCTATCGATAGCAGTTGCTGCAACAGGTCCAATGCGCTCCCCAAGTTCTTCTCGGGTAAGATTCTCTGGGATCACTCACCTTCACCAGGCTGTCCTTGTCACGTCACGCTCATAACCCTTGCTTTTCCAGTCAATATTTTCCCATGTCTCCATGGCCCCTCTTCACCATTTCTTCTCAACCAGGAACACAGTTCCCTGTATTGGTTTTCCATTGCTACCACGAAAAATTGCCAGAAACTTAGAGGTATAAAACAACACAAATTTATCTTACAGTTCTGTAGATCAGAAGTCTGACCTGGATCTCACTGGGCTAAGATCAAGGTGTGGGCAGGGCTGCATTCCTTTCTGGGGGCTCCAGGAGAATCCATTTCCTTGCCTTTTCTGGCTTCTAGACTCTTCCTGCCTTCCTTGGCTCATGGCCCCTTCCTCCATCTTCAAAACCAACGATGTTGGGCTGAGTTCTTATGCTGCCATCTCTCTGGTTCTCAGACCGCAGCCAGAAAAGATTCTCTATATAGGAAGACTCACATGATTAGATTGGACCCACTTGGAAAATCCAGGATAATTTCCCATCTCAAAGTCTCTAATCTTAATCACATCTGCAAAAGTCCCTTTGCTGTGTCAACTAATATAGTCCTAGGTTCTGGGGATTAGGGTGATGACATCTTTGCGGGGCGGGGGGAGCATTATTCTGCCCATCACAGTCCCATCCTTAATGCCCCAGGCACCTTCCACTCATGGCAGTTGTCTGTAACAGATTTTCTGTGAAAGCAGAATGTATCATGGGAATTACAATGGAGAAGAGGAAAAAGTAAATCTCACTATTAACTATCAGTGGACCTAAAATTCATTGGCCTTTCCCTGCCATGGAGAGTCCCTTTACTGCCATCTTGCTCCTTGTCTCTGATCTTAAGAAGAATCCCACCACCAACCCTAAGAGCAGTACTTCCCGTAATTTCCAATAATTTCGGTTATTTACATTCAGAGTCAGCTAGCTGTCCATCAAAACCTGAGGCACAGCTGCACCGCTTTTCCCAGTCTCCCTTGCAGTTAGGTGTGAACGTGTGACTAAGTTTTAGCCAAGGGAATATGAGCTGATGCAGTGCGGCCACTTCTGGGCCAGGGATTTTAAGACAGCTGCGGGCCTCTTTCATGCTCTTCTTTTCATCTTTCCTGTGTGCTGGAACCCGAAGGCAGCAACCCAGCCTTGACCATGCAGGTATGACGAGACCCAAAGGAGGAAGACCCTCAAGACTAAGGGAGCCTGGTGCCCTGAGACACCACATGGAGCAAAACCACTTGCTAACAGGAAACACCTCTCCTATAGCATTAAGAAAAGAATACACTTCTTGTACTTTAAGCCACCAAATTTTGGGGTTCTGTTCGTTACAGCCACTTAGCCTTCCCCAATGAATATATTTACCAATCTTTTAATGTTTAAGTACCAATTGTATTATTATCTACATGATTTTTTATTTAAACAAATTCACTTCTCTTTTCAGTTAGCTACATTTTAGACAACAATAGCCACAAGTAATAAAGCAAATTTTATTAGGTGCTTACTATGTGTCATGCTTTTAAACACACGTTTTAACTTATTTAATGTTTTACATGCATTAACTTATTTTAATCCTCTTAAGAACCCTATCAGGTAGGTATTATTATTATCAAGCCCATTTAACGAGTGAGGAAACTGAGGCACAGAGACGTTTAGTGACTTGCCGACGTCCGACAGCTGGTAAGCGGAAGAGCCAGGATTTGAACCAGGTAGTCTAAGTAGATGTCATGCTCTGTCTGACCCATCATAGGCTGCTGCCTTTTTCATGAGTTTGTTTTGTAAGCTATATTTGCTCATAATGCACATTAAGTGAATAACTGTTTTGCAAAATACATTCGTCCATAGACCACCCAATTTTTCTCGGATTTCATCAGAGATATTGGGTACCACACTTTAACAAACTCTGTCCCAGAGCAAACTGAAGAAAACCTTGCAAATGACTATTTTTCATCTTCACTCTACACACCTGTGGGGAGATATCAACCACCTAAAACCGGGAAGAGAGAGACGCTGTCGGAGAAGGCAGGGCAGAGCCAGTCCCTCCCCTCTCCTATTCTACAGTCAGCCCCAGAGTGCTCGATTATTAACCTGCACTCTCAGAATGTCATTACAAAATTTGCAAATGACATTTTTTCTTATTGATCTTTTTGCCTAGGAGGACAAGTAGGTTGAAGATATCTCAAAGAAAAAAAGGAAAAAGGAAAGCCGGAACAAAGAACAGAAATCAAGAAGGATGTAACCAGATCCAAGCATCTTGCGGATTTGGGGGAAACGTATCTCTATTATTGCATAATGGCAATCAATAAGGACATCTACACACATGAATAAATAAGATGAATAACTAAGTTATACCAAAGTGCTATTTTCTTCATACTCAGAAGATGGTTTATGCTTTAGTAGGATGAAGGAAATTGCCCATCCTCTTCATCCCAGAACTGGAGACACTCTAAGCAACTTCCCTCCTTTACTCATTTTTCTGTTATTTTCAGCCTTAGATGGATTTAGAGAAATCCACAGATGACATATTCACCATGGATTGTTTAAGGGAAGGTTGAAGGTCAGTGATTTCTCACCAAACTGGCCCTTGGCATCTCTATCAGATAAGTATCTGTGTGCGTGTGCATGTGTCAGTGTGTGTGCATGAATGTGTGTGTGTGTGTAAAACCTTCCCTAACTCCCTAAACTGTGTGAGTTACTCCTTTGTCTGCATTCTCATAGTTTTGTGAACGCTCACCTCAATGATCATATTGAGTCGTAATTATTTGTCACATTTCTGTCGCCAAATGGACTGTGAGACACTTAAAGTCAGAACCATGTTCTGTCTCTTCAACACTTTGCATGCAAAATCTTCATAATGAATATTGGCTGAATAAATGAGTGAATTAATGAACTGAAGAAATAAAGGAATAGCCTCTGGTCTGAATGCGTCATGAGGGTGACCCACAGTTGGCCATGTTCATGTTCTTCAGCCTGAAATATGGAGTATTTCCACTGGAATTTGATTTGTGTCTGCCGTTGTACATAGAGGCTTTTATTCCTATAAAAAGGAGTAAAGGAGATATCTGAATCACACGGAAGGTGAAAGCCTATTTGTGTCCAATACACAGGAGAATTTCTTTAAAGCCAACATCAGAACATCTGTCCTGCGCCTTCCAGACCCTAATAGCGTCTCTCAGCTTAGCATATTCAGGTCTCAATGCAGATCTATAAAAGCATGTTAGCTGATGTTTTCTGAGTTCAGAAACCCCTGACTTCCCATTATCCTCAGCCACTTACTAGTAACTTGGTTTTACTCTTAGTATGATAGATGTGATTTTACATAGAACTACCTACCCACTGTCTGTCCTTCAATCTTCACCAGCCAGATCACTGTTTCTGTGGCAGCTGTGTGCAAACTAATATGGAAGAGAAACTCCCCCGGGGAAAAAATTCCTGAAGAAACACCAAAAATTTCTGATTTTGCACAGCTGATTTGTCTTCCTGCTCTGAGTTTTGGTAACTACTCCCCCATGCTAATTCCTCAGCCCACTCAGAAGTCTTAGCAATATTTCTGGTTGTGTTTATCAGTTTAGATTTAGAGTTCTGCTTTCCCATTCTTTTTAAATCAATTTTATTGAGCTATAAATTACATATAATAAACATACCTGTTTTAAGTGTACATTTTAATGAGTTTTAACAAATGTATTCACTCATATAATAAGCACCGCTTTCAAGATAGAGAAAATTTTCTTTATTTAGCTATCTATTTTTTATTTTTTAATAAAAATTGTATATATTCAAGATATACAACATGATGATTTGATATACATATACCTAGTGAAATGATTACTACAGTCTAGCTAAATAACATATTTTCTCCTCACATAGTTACCTTTTCTGTGTGATGAGAGCACCTGAAATCTACTCTCAGCAAATTTCCAGTATTCAATATAGTATGATTAGCTATAGTCATTGTGCTGTACATTAGCTCTCCAGACTTGTTCATCCTATATTGCTGTAACTTTGTATCCTTTGACCAACATCTCCGCATTTCCCCCACCTCCCCACCCCTGGTAACCACCATTCTACTCTCTGCTTCTGTGTATTTGACTTTTTTAGATTCCACTTATAAGTGAGATCATGCAGTTTTAAAAATTTCTCTGTCTGGCTTATTTCACTTAGCATGATGTCTTCTAGGTTCATCCATGTTGTTGCAAATGGCAGGATCTCTTTACAAAATAGAGAATATTTTCATCACCCTCAAAAGTTTCCCTCATGCTCCCTTATGGTCAATCTCTCCTAACAGCTCCAGGAAAACACTGATTTGCTTTCTGTACAAGTGAAATTACACAATACGTACTCTTTTTTTTTTTTTTTTCTGAGGAAGATTCGCCCTGAGCTAACATCTGCTGCTAATCTTCCTCTTTTTGTATGTGAGCCATCGCCACAGCACGGCCACTGACAGATGAGTGGTGTACGTCCGCACCCGGGAACTGAACCCAGGCCACTGAAGTGGAGTGCACCAAACTTAACCACTAGGCCACTGGGGCTGGTCCAATACATATTCTTGTTGGTGTGGCTTCTTTCACTCAGAATAATTATTTTGAGACATTTATATTGTAGCATGTATCAGTAGTTCATTCTTTTCTTTCTTGCTGAGTAATATTCCATCACACGGAGATATTCCCATTTGTTTATCTATTCATCTGTTGCTGGAAGTTTGGTCATTTTCAGTTTTTGCTAGTACAAATAAAACTGCTACGAACATTCATATACAAGTCTTTGTGGGGACATGTGTTTTATTTATTTATTTATTTATTTATTTATTTATTTATTTATTTATTTTTGTGAGGAAGATCAGCCCTGAGCTAACATCCATGCTAATCCTCCTCTTTTTTTTGCTGAGGAAGATCGGCTCTGAGCTAACATCTATTGCCAATCCTCCTCCATTTTTTTCCCCCAAAGCCCCAGCAGATAGTTGCATGTCATAGTTGCACATCCTTCTAGTTGCTGTATGTGGGATGTGGCCTCAGCACGGCTGATGCTGTGCGTCAGTGCGCACCCGGGATCCGAACCCGGACCGCCCGCAGCAAGCGTGCGCACTTAACTGCTAAGCCACGGGGCCGGCCCTCACTGTGGTTTTAATTTGCATTTTCCCTCGTGATGAATGATGATAAACTTCTTTTCATATGCTTGTAGGTCATTCATAGATCTTCTTCCATGAAATGTTTATTCAAATTTTTCTTCTATTTTTTAATGGATTTTTTTTAATGAGTTGTAAGAGTTCTTTGTATATTCTAGACACAAGTCCCACTCTTCTATATAATTGGCAGTAGGGAGTGACTTGGCCTATCCTAGTTATCAGAATCTAGCTATCAGAACTAGTTATCCTAATTATCAGAACCTTATTGTCCACAAGAGCTACGTGGACTAGCCTGGGCTTCTGGATGTGGCTGATATCCGCTGTGTTTAGTTAGTGCTCTGTGCTTTGTTCCTGAGGGAGAGACATGTGGTCTAGAAACCTTCTTCTCATTCTCTTAAATCTGAATTCTAACATAGCAGGAGAGAAGGAAGAAAGGAAGGAAGAGTAGGAATAAAGAAAAGAATATTCTAGGGAGTTACTAGCCACCTACAACTCCCATCAGGACCTGGACAAGGCTATCACAGCCACTCAAGTAACAAATTAAACACCCTTGACCTGGGCGACCTCTCTGCCTTCTGAGTCCTACTGAGTCCAGAAAACGGAGTGTGTGTCCTGTTACCCACTGATTTGTAGGAAGGAAGACCAAGCCTCATTCTTTCATAATGATCCCTCCAAGTCTCATGTACCTCCCCTTAATCAAATAATGTGTGCAACAATCGAAGGTAGAAAACAGAAATTTAAAATTGGCCCAGGTTGTGGGTCAGCTGTCAGGTTGGCTTATGCTTATCAAGGGGGACAGACTGATGTCAAGTAAATTAGGGTTTCCAACCCAGAGCAGCAGGAGGAGGGATGTTTTTCCTCTATCAGAGCATCTGGCCCAGCCTCATTGCACCCGGCAGAGCTATAAAGGAGACTGGGCTGTAGAAACATCAGCCTCCAAGAACGAGATTAACATATTTGGAGACCTCAGGTTTATTCAAATTAAATTAATCCCCTGGATCCAGTTCGAATGGGGAAGGGAAGGACAGGAAATGTGAGGAGGGTAACTTGAAGAAGACTGGAGGCCACAAAGAGAAAGAGGATGGATGGGGCATGTTTTAAATTGAGTTTTGCTGGCCATTTTCAGCTTTTTCTTCCAGCACTGTCCCAAGGTGCCAAACAGAAAAATGGGGAGGGGTGAGTAGGGATGTCTTGATCTTATGCAGGGAAGTGAGAAGAGGTGTCTATTCAAGGTCACTGTATCACACATCAGTAGCTTCCTGGTTCCAGATCATTAAATCCAAAGAGCTCAGTTTGCCTGTGGCAGGACTCTTTGCCCAGCCCTCCTACAAACATTTTGCAAAATGTTTCTGTGCCACAGAGCTCAGAAGGCAGGGATAGGAAGGCACAGAGAAGACAGTGCATTGTAGAATATCTTTATAGATTCTCCCTACTAGTCCCCCATCTTCGAAGGCCTGGCCTCATCTGTGAATAGGTGCACATTTTCAAACTCCTCAGAGAGCAAAAGCTGACTTTCATTGTCTCATGGTAGGCTTCAGAAAGCCTCAGGAGAGGGCTCATTTTACAGATGAGGCTCAGAGAGCTTATGTGCTTTACCCAAGGTCACCCGGTAAGTGGGAGAATCTGGATCTGAACACAGGTGTCAAGTTCAGCGACCAAAGGGTTGATCAGTTGCTTGCTTGCTCAATTATTGGTTGCAGAGACTCTTACTCCTTAATTCAGAAATATTATTCTGAAATAAATTCCAGATTTATTCCAGAAATAAACTAACAAAGAAGCAAAAAGACTTGAAGAACCTTCACAAGTTTGTGCATAAAACGGAAGAGAACAAACAACTTGGAAATCAAGGTGCCTAGGAATTAACAGCTAACCTAATTCTAGTTCCCTAATTTGAGAGATTCCTGAAGTGTCTCTGCTTCAAATTGAATAATTTTCCAATTTCCTCCTTAAGGTAATTTTTTAAACTACTGATTTTTATAGGCTTGAGCATGTGAAAAGCCGACTACTGTATGTCTTTTTAATTAGATCCTTTACATGATAATTAAAATCTCTCTTTGCATCATAGCTATTCTTAAACTCTGCAGTCATGTTCCTCTGGCTGGAAGCTAGCTGACCATCTGGAAGCAATAAAATATCTTAACCTTAAAATGCAAACTATCAGTTAGAGATACCACAAATTAGACCTACTCGTCATTGCTTTAATGGGTAAGTGCCGGGGCTCCATCCTTCATTCTGTCTAATCGGGAAACTGCAGAATCTCACAGTTGGGACAGGGATTTTGAAAGTCAAAAAGTCCTTCTTCCTTTGTCTTTGCAGAACGAATCCTGACTAGGCCTGGGATTAGGTATACTATACTCCCCGAGGTATACTATACTCCCAGAAGGAAATTCCAAGGCTGTTTTTAGAAACTTCTTCCAAAGTTTATTCATTGTTTGGGGCTGGAGATCAAGACAGCCTTGGAAGTAAAAGGGGTGAAATGAAGGCTAGCTAGAAGCTTGGGAGGGGAGGAGGATATAAACAGGAACTAGCAAGAGAATGAATTATGAAAGAGAAGGTGGTCGGTCCAGGTAAAGGAGGATGAGTGAAGAAGAAGGAAGCCTTTGATGTGGTACCCAAGAATTCTTACAACGGATTCAATTTATAATATTAGTTAAAATTGAGGACAGACGGGTGGAAGTAGTTAAGTAAGGCCTGTGAGCATGTGTCCACAGAGGTGAAAGTACAATCAATATAGTTGACTCAGAAATGTACTTTAATTCTGCTGATGGTGGCTATTTCCTTTAAGTGTTAGAACTACCCCCTTTCAGATGTTATGCCATTGTTGTCACTTGTGGAAGTAAACGAAGACCAACCAAATGAGAAAAAGCAAAGGCTACTTACTCAGAGCTTGCTATGGCACTGGACTCAGCCATCATCACTGGTGCTTGGCAGAGACTCAAAGGCAGGCAGAGGAGAGGGAGAGCTTTAGAGTGGAAGAAGGAGGTTTCAGGTGTGCTCTGATTGGAGGCTGTTGGCCTAGGGAATCTGGAGGTGGGATAATCAGAAGGGAGCTTTCCATATGATTGCTTAGGGGAGCATATTTTGCTTTCTCTGATTGGTCCTAAATCGAAGCAGGGACAAAAATTAGGGAAGCTGTCAGTTATTAATCCAGTCCTGGTCATTTGGGGCCAATTGTTACTGTTTGCTATTGTTTGGCTTCCTAGACCAGTTTTACTAGAAGTTGGCTGTCTGACTTCCTACAAGTCTGACTAAGAGACAGCAGGCTTGATTCTTGGGCTGGTTGCTGTAGATAATGGGTTGGTTTCCTTGGCTGGTTGCTGCAGATTGTGGGTCATACTTCTATTCTTATATACAGTCTGGCCGTTGTCCATTTGTGTACTCAGACTTTCACGCTTGTTTTAATTCTATGTATGTTTTAAACAGCACAATGCATTATTATTGTTGTCGTATGCAATCAAATTATTCATTTACCATTTACAAGACAATATAGCATATTGATCAAGAACGTGGATTTTGAGGTCTGACCACATGGTTCAAAGTCCAGCTCTACCACTGACTGGCTGTGTGATCTTGGGCTAATAGGTTAACTTCTTTGGTCCTCACTTTCATTGTCTATAAAACAGAGACAAAAATAGTACCCACCTTCTAGACTTATTTTGAGGATTAATGGGTTAATATACATATAAAACACTTAAGCCTGACCACATTGTAAGCACTATATGTTTGCTTTTATTAAAAATTAAACAACAACAACAAGAAAACAATAAGATGCGACATCCTTCACAGTCAAAGATTTACCAGGATGCTACTTTCTAGAAGTTTCCTATGCTATAATATACATATTTCAAGAAACGTAAACAAAACGTTAGGTATGCAGAAAGATTCAATATCAAAAGTTTAAAATCTAATAGAAGTAGCCTCTCAAAAAGTTACTAACACATAAAAATCTATATTCTTCCTACAATGAATCATATCAGCAATACCCAAGTCTGCACAGTTTTTCTCCTGATTCTACTAATGAACGGCATTTGCGTTCACTATCTTAGAAAGTGATTCATTGAGCACGAGCCTCTGGGGAGGAGCAGACCTAGTTAGTCTTTTTTATTTAACTCTTTTTTAAAATTGTGAAAATAAGACACCTACAGAAATGTTTACAAAGCAAAAATGGTCAGCTCAAAGACTCAACCCAAAGAAGCCACTTGTGTAACCAACTTCCTAGTCAAGAAACAGAACCTCAGCACCCAGAAGCCCCCCTTGTGCCTCTCCGATCACTATCCTCTTCCCTCCCCCATTTTTCTGTTGATAAGATAAGCAAAGCCGGACACTAGTGAAAGTGCAAAGGACAGATTTTAATCCATACTATACTACTGCAACAGGGAAGAGAGTCCATCTTGAACTCAACTTTGGTGTGTACAGAGGTGACTGAGTGTTTTAAAACCCAAGAGGATGAGGGATCAGGGAGAGGGGAAAGCAGGGACTCCACAGAGTCAAGGAAGTGAAAAATTACAAAGAGCTGGTTAGTGTAAATGCTGAATAGGCCGACTGTGTCTGTTCTCTGGCGATTATCAGAGTTAGGATTCTATCCTCCCACAGAGACTGGAAGACAGAGGCCCTATCCTTCTGATGATTACATTTAAAGGAATGGCTTTCAGCTCCTTGAGAAAGTCACTCCTGAGTTGTAGGAGACACACGTACTTTCAAGAAACATACTTATTCAGGTCTTTCAGCACACGTAAGGATGCATTTATATTGGGTGAAATTTTTAAGAGTGAAATTTTGTGGTTATAGGCTATGTGTACCTTTAATTTTAATACATAAAAAATAAACTATTTCCCAACGTGGTTTTAACAATTTACACTACGAGTAGTATATGAGAATTCCCTTTCCTCCACATCTTTGCCAACAAACTTGTTATTGTCAGACATAAATTTTAGCCATCCTGATTGATGGGTAATGGTTTTAATTTGGGTGTGGTTTTAATTTGTATTTTCATGATTACTAAAGAGATTTAATACCTTTTCATATGATTTTTTGATGTTTAAATACTTTTTTTTGAAGTACTTGTTCAAATCTCTTGCCCTTTTTTATTTTCTGTTCTCTTTTTTTAGTGATTTGCAGAAGTTATTTATATATTCTTTCACAAGCCCTTTTGTTGGTTATATGTATCACAAATATCTTCTTCCACTTTGTTGATTGCCTTTTCATTCTCTTAATGATGTTTTTCTTGAACAAAATTCTTGTTTTTAATGTTTAATCTCTTTTATATTAGTGATTTTCATGGCTCTATTTAAGGAACCTTTCCATACTTCAGGTTTATACAATATTCTCCTGCATTATTTTCTAGAAGCTTTATTGTTTTGCTTCTCACATTTAGTTCTACAATCAACCTGGAATTGAATTTTATGTATGAGGCGACCACCCTATTATGGCTCTGATCTCCCGCTCTGGCCATCCCAGCCTGGACACCCTCCTCATCTCACCGGGCTCTGACACCCCACTCTGGACCATCATGGCTCCCGCCATGGACCTCTATTGCTCTGCCCTACTTAATGGCCTCCGGACTGAATTGTTTAGGAAGGCAAGAGAAGGGAAAGGAAGAAAAGAGTCAGGAAGGGGAGGAAAGAGAAAGGAAAAGAAGAGAAGGGAATGGGGACAGGGACACTCTTAGTACTCTTGCAATATGGATTTAATATGACCTTTGAAACACAATACGGTAACTCCATTATACTATTTAAACTAATTCCAACCATAGGAAATTGATTTTTAAAATATAACCAAGAATTAGACTGTGGAGATAAGAGTAGTGAAACACATGGTAACAGTGAACAAATAAATAAGATGTTTTTTCAGCAGTGGCCATTCATGATTTTTCTTTTGAGAACCAGGAGGAAATTGTCTTCTTTGAGTTTCTAACATTCAGTAAATCCAATCGTGGTTTGGTAAATCCATCTTTCCTTCCTCACTACTATTGTGAGTTGCTAAAATAAATGAGTCTTAAGAATCACAGATCATTTCTGGTTTGATGTAGTCAACAATGGTGTCATGTGGGAGATTACCTTGATGCAACGATAGCTCCCAATATCAATACCTGGCAGGATCTCCAGAGGTCACAGAACAGAAAGGCCCAGAGGCCCAAAAAAGATGCTTAAAACACACATAAAGAAGCCAGGAAAAATAGATGGAGATGGACTAGAAGTATACAACCTGAAATCTGGTCGTATTCATGTTTTCTCTCTCTCTCTCTCTCTCTCTCTCTCTCTCTCTCTCTCCTGCATCAGTCTTCCAGGTGGGTTATGTGGTTACAATGTTACAATGACTGGAGTCAAGTTCATGCAAGAAAGCAAGAGGACAGGAGGAGCCTGGGGTCAATAAAGCACATTTGCTCTATGAGAGAGGATCAGGAGCAAGTATGCCTACCAACAGCTGAGGCACCAATGAGGCTGACAAACACCTGTGGATTTTATCTGCATTTCTCGGGTAGAGTAGATGTGGGCCAGAATGGGGGGCACCAATGAGTAGCCAGTTTGAGGATAACATAGCTATCATACTAGTAGGGGCATGATCCGTACCTGAGGAAAGTATTTTCATCCCTTTCTATCCATAATGTTCTTAGGTGTTCCATCTTTTTTATCAGAAAAACATATCTTTCAGGTTACCCACTTAATTGCTATCTAAACTTAACTTTCTTTAGAAATTCTGGTTATATCTCACAAGCTAATAGATTACTCATTATGTATGCTTAACATATCTTATAATTTTCATCCATCCCATTTATTTTCTTTCCTCTATAGAATTAAATATTCTCTAATAACACAAAAAAGTGGCCACACTGAGGATTTCCTCCACAGAGCCCTCTTTATACACAATGTATAATGAGATTCCATGGACTTTTTAGTACTACTGCAGTGTGGATTCCTTCGTAGGCTCACTACCGTCTTCTGGACAACTCCATTACCAACATCAGCCCAACCATAATAATGGCCAGTAAATACGTGGACTGGAAGATTATCTCCTGCTGTTGTGGAAAGTTAACTGTGCAGAAGCCCATTTACTTAGAGCCACAGCCAAAGCCCTGCTCCATCTGACTGAGGCAGAAATACAGAATCTGCCTTGTGGTCTAGGCACAGGCAGCAGCCCAGTTCATGATTCCAACAAATCTCCCTTTGAGGCAGAGGGCTGGATCTCCCTGGAACTACCCAGGGAGACTGGCAACTAGTTAAGGCGCACACACTGAGCCAAGGGGCAGAGCCCTCAATTAATCCCATCATTTCATTGATTATTTTCATTGGTCAATTTTGAATGTTCAACCAACCTTGCATTCCTGGAATCTAGGAATTCCTACAATCTAGTGGTGATATAGTGTCCTTTTTATATATTCATGGGTTTGGTTTGTTAATGTCCTGGGTAGGATTTTTGCACCTGTGGTCACAAGTAAAATGGGCCTGTAATTTTTCCTTCCCACAGTGCCTTGTCAGATTTTTTTAACAGCTTAACTGATATATAATTTACAAACTATAAAATTTACCCATTGTAAGTGTACAGTCCAGTGATTTTTAGTAAGATTTACAGTTGTGCAATGATCACCACAATACAGTTTCAGAACATTTTCGTTATCCTAAAAAGTTCCCTTGTGCCCATTTGCAGTCAACTTTTACTCCCACGCTCAGCCCCAGATAATCACTAGGGTGATCTGCTTCCTGTGTCTAGAGATTTGACTTTTCTAGAATTTTCATACAAATATAATTTTATAATATATGTAGTTTTTTGTGTCTGGCTCTTTTCCTTAGCATAACATTTTTGAGGTTTCATCATGTTCTAACATGTATAAATAGTTTGTTCCTTTCTATTCCTGAATAACATTCTATTGTATGCAAATATCACATTTTGTTCATCTATTCACAAGTTGATGGATATTTTGGTTGTTTCCAGTTTTTGGTTATTATCAGAAATGCTGCAATGACCATTTCACATACGATTTTTATGTGGAGGTATATTTTTATTTTTCTTCATAGATCCCTAAGAGTGAGATTATTGGGTCATATAATAATTACAGTCATGTGTCGCTTAACAACAGGGATAAGTTCTGAGAAATGCATTGTTAGGCAATTTTGTCATTGTGCGAACATCATAGAGTGTACTTATACACAAACCTAGATGGTATAGCCTACTACATACCTAGGCTATATGGTACTAATCTTATGGGACCACTTAATCATACGCGGTCCATCGTTGACCGAAATTTCATCATGCAGCACATGACTATATAGGTTTAACTATTTAAGAAACTGCCAAATTGTTTTCCAAAGTGGCTGTGCCATTTTACATTCCCACTAGCAATATATGAGCTTTCTAGTTTCTCTATGTGCTCACCATACCTTCGTAATGTCAATCTTTTTGATTATAGTCATTCTAATGGGTGTGAAGGGGTATCGCATTATGGTTTCGATTTACATTTCCCTAATAACTAATGATGTTGAGCATCTTTTCATGTGGTTATTAGTCATTTGTATATCGTCTCTGGAAAAATGTCTATTCCAAATCTTTTGGCTGTTTTAAAACTGGGCTGTCTTCTTCTTATTAAATTTTGAGAGTTCTCTATATATTCTGGATGCAAGTCCTTTATCAGGTATATGACTTGCAAATATTTTTTCCCAGTCAGTGGCTTATCTTTTATCTTCTTAAGAGTATCTTATGAAAAGCAAAAATTTTTAATTTAAAGATGTTCAATTTATCTTTTCTTAAAAATCTTGTTTTTGGTATTATATCTAAGAAATCTTTACTTAACTCAAGGTTATAAAGATTTCTTTTAGGTTTTAGAATGAAGTTTCATGATTTTATCTCTTACAGTTAGGCCTAAGATCCATTTTGAGTTAATTTTCGTGTATGGTTTGAAGTGAAGGTCTACGTTCCTCTTATTAAATATGGATATCCAATTATTCTGGCACCATTTGTTGAAACGACTATCATTTCCCCCATTAAATTGCCTTGAAACCTTTGTCAAAATCAATGGACTGTAAATGTAAGGATTTATTTCTGGACATTCTTTTTTGTTCCATTAATATATATGTCTATCCTTATGCTAATAACAACTCTCTTGATTATAATAGGCGTTGAAATCAGCTACTGGAGGTCCTCAAACTTTGTTCGTCTTGTTCAAAATTGTTTTGGCTATTCTAAGGTTTTTTACACTTCCACATAAATTTTAGTATTAGCTTATTAATTTCTCTGCTTGGATTTTAGTAGGGATTTCATTAAGTTTATTGCTCAACTTAGGAGAGCTGCCATATTAACAATATTGAACTTTTAGTACATAAACATGGAATGTCTCTTCATTTATTTAGATCTTTGATTTCTCTCACTATGATGTGTCTCGGTGGGATCTCTTTGTATTTATAGTAATTAGAGTTCACTGAGCTTCTTGGATATGTAGATTAATGCTTTTCAATAATTTGAGAAAGTTTCATCCATTATTTCTTTTGAGTATCTTTTCTACCCCTTTCTCTCTCTTATTTGCTTCTAGAACTCCATGTTGCTGTACTTGATGATTTCCCACAGGTCTCTGAGGCACTTTTCACTTGTCTTCATTCTTTTTTATCTCTGCTCTTCAGATTAGATCATTTCTATTGATCCATCTTCAAGTTCACCGTTTCTTTCTTCTGCCAACTCACGTTGTATGTGATTTTGAACTGCTCTGATGAATTTTTCATTTTAGTACTATTCAATTCTAGAGTTTTCATGTTCTTATTATTTATTTTTATTTTATATTTTATTTATTTTTATGTCTATCTTTTTATTGATATTTTCCTTGATGAGAAATAGTCATCATATCTTTCTTTAATTCTTAAATGTGGTTTCCTTTCATTCTTTGAACATATTGATAATAACTTCTTTCCAGTCTTTGCTGTTAATACTAGCATCTGAACTTAGCAGAGACAGTTTCTACTGACTGCTTTGTTTGCTGGGTATGGGTCACACTTTCTTGTTTCTTTGTGCGTCTAATAGTTTTCTCATCATTGTTGAAAACTAAATATTTTAGGTAATATATTGTAGCAAGTCTGGATTCTGATTCTCTCCCTCTGGGATCATTATCGTTACTATTTTTATTCGTTCAGTGAATTGCCTTGATTAATTCTGTAGACTCTGACTCTCTCACAGTGTGTAGCTACTAGTGTGTCTTAGTTTTCAGTGTTTTTGTTTGTTTGTTTGTATTTACGTTTAAGCCTGCCTTCTTCAGGTTTGATCCTGAGTCAGCATAACCTAGTGGTCAGCCAATCATTGATCAAAGATTGGGCTTAAATATGTTAACCCGGTAAGTCTTTTACTCCTTACTAATCTGTGTGTAGTTTGGGAAACACATTCAAAGTTCAGACTGTTTAAAAGTCAGGTCCAGCCAGAGCTAGATTCATGGGTGTGTGACGTGTACAGTCATATGGACTTTTTTGCTTAGAAGGGCCTCATACTTGGTTTAATGCTGTGTTATTGCCATCTTGATATTCTTTATAATTTTTTAACAAGGAGTTTCGCATTTTTGTTTTGCACCAGGCCCTGCAAATTATGTAGCTGGTTCTGGCCCTAGTTTATACTTTCTACTGGGCCTTCTATTATCTCCCTTACATGTGAAAGAGATAATTAGGGCCCTCTCCAGTCTCTCCTGAATGCATAAGCAACCTTGAGCACTCATACAAACTTCTAGATCACCAGGGATATGTGGGAACTTATCGAAGCCCGTTATGGCTGTCTCATTACCCCGATCTCTTAAGTTTCTAGGCAATGTGCCTGATCTCTGGCTTGCTACACCTGTTGGCTAGCTGTGATGTTTGCCTTGTCTGATGATTTGCTACCAAGATCACTATGGTTTTCAACAATGCCACTGAGTGTGGGTTTTTCTGTATTCAGCAACAAATCAAGTCAGCCACCTTCAGCAGCAAAGTTTCTGGATTTCTTACCTTGCTCCTTAGAGCTAAGGAGGGGAGCTTGGGGAATGGGAACAATTCCAGGCTAAATGACCATAGACTCCTACTGTTCTCACCTGAGGTCCAGTAAGTTTTCTCAAATGAAATGCTACTCAGTTTTTTGTATGTCCTTGGGCAACTTCCAGAGTCTTAAAATTGTTATTTTTGACAATTGTTCCCAGTGTTATAGTTGTTTTGGGGAGCAGATTTACTTATTTTTTGACTCCACCAATTTGGAAGTCTTGTCCCTCTGCCTTTCCCATTCCTTCTTTCAAATATTGTATTTTTAAGTTCCAGGATGACATTTGGCTCTTCATGTAGATTCTACTTACTTGTTGAAATTTCCTATCTTTTCATCCATTTTTGTCTAGATTTTCTTTTATTTTTTTTAAAACATATCTATAATGATTATTTTAAAGTCTTCTGCTGGAGGAAGTCAAGATGGCGGCGTAGGCAGACTCTGAACTCACCTCCTCCCGTGGACACAGACAATTTACAACTACTCATGGAAAAATTACCCCTGAGACAGAACTGAAAACTGGATAAGAGGAACTCCTGCAACAACGGACAATCCTAACTGAGGTAGAAGAGGCAGAAACTCCCTTCTGGAGAGGAAAAACGCCGCCTTCACAAGCCGCCAGCTTCACGGCCGCCGGGAGCAGCCCACAGGTACGCAGCCTCCCTGGAGGCGCGGAGCCCTGAGCCGGGGAGCGCCCCCGCTGTGGGCATTTTGTGGACCCAGCACAATCAAGATGAGTGGCATAGTATCTGACTTTGCCTGCTACTAAAACACTGGGGAGTACCCCCAGAAAAGCTGGCTCACAAAAAAATTAAAACCGGCTCTTAAAAGGCCCATGCACAAACTCACCCATTTCAGAAAGCAACCTAAAATAACCAGAAAGAAAGGTGCACAGTGCTTTGGTGAAAAGAGACTCACCTGATAGGCCCTGTGTGCATCTCGGTGAGGGGTGAGACCTCTCCAGCGACTTGGACATTGGCGGCGGCCATTGTTGTGGCCTGGTGTGGGCGTGCTGACACAGACGCCATTGGAGTTCTCCCTGGGGCCTACTAGCCCAGGGTCTGCCCCACCTGCTAGAGCACCGATTTAATCCAGCTCAGCCAGGGCAGGCAGCCCATCCTAGAGACAGGCCCCACCCAACAACAAGCCCTTAGGCAACTTGTGGGCCTGCATAGATTGGTGACTGGATTCTCTGCAGCCTGGCAACTGAGCCGACTTCAGTGTGGCAGGGCGTGCACAAGGAGCAGGTGGAGAGTGTGGGGCGGTGGTGGAGTGTGTGGGGCTCCCGCCGTGGAGAAACTGAGTAGGCTTCGCGAGGTCGGGGTGCACACACGGGGCAGGACTGTGTTGACTGTGTGTGTGGACCTGTGGGAGGCAGGGCTTGTCAGCTGCAGAACACTTGTACTTCTCAAAGACCCACATAGGGGATTGCCCCACCTTCCAAAGCCTGAAACAATTGGGTGCTCCTGTGCCTGAGGCCAGCCCCACCCAGCTGCAATCCTCAGAGAGCTGACAAGAGACCTAAAGGCTGGAGGCTTATAGCAATTGTAAGGCCCTGAGCCTAACAACCTGCCACGCTGGGGGCCTACTCACTTAAAAGAAATACTGCAACACAAATGTGGCATTAGAACTTGCAGCCAACTGTACTGGGGCTCCCCATACCTGAAAAAGAGACTGAAGGGCCCACAACAACTACAAGCAGCTGAGCATTACAACAGCTGGCCAGGAGCATAACTCAGCCTCCCTGGGTGCCTACAGGGAGAGCAAACAGGCCATAACAGAAGAACACACATAGCCCACATAGGGGTCACCCCTGGAACATTGAGAACTGAGGGAAGAACACTGCAGGCCTCCTAAGCCATCACTTACATAAAGTCACCTATCCAAGAGCAGGAGACGTAGCTGACCTACCTAATACGTAGACACAAGCACAGGGAAGGAGGCAAAATGAGAAGGCAAAGGAATACATTCCAAGTAAGGGAACAGGACAAAACCCCAGAAAAGGAACTAAGTGAAACAGAAATCAGCAACCTACCCGACAGAGAGTTCAAACTAAGAGTGTTAAGGATGCTCACTGATCTGGGGAGAAGAATGGATGCACTCAGTGAGAATGTCAACAAGAAATGGAAGAGATAAAAAAGAACCAATCAGAAATGAAGAATACAATACTGGAAATGAAAAATTCACTAGAGGGACTCAAAACCAGAGTAGAGGATACAGAAGAACGGATCTGTGAGCTGGATGAAAGACTAGAAGAAATTACCCAAGGTGAACAGGTAAAAGAGAAAAGAATTAAAAAGAGTGAGAACAGTCTAAGAGACCTCTGGGACAACATCAAGCACACTAACATCCATGTTATAGGTGTCCCGGAAGGAGAAGAGCACGACAAAGGGGCAGAGAATCTATTTCAAGAAATAATAGATGAAAACTTCCCTAACCTAAGGAAGGAAACAGACATCCAGGTACAGGAAGCACAGAGAGCCCCAAACAAGATAAACCCAAAGAGGCCCACACCACGACACCTCATAATCAAAATGTCCAGAATTAAAGATAAAGAGAAGCCGCAAGAGAAAGTCAAGTTACGTACAAAGGAAACCCCATAGGGCTATTAGCTGACTTCTCAGCAGAAACCTTACAGGCTAGAAGAGAGTGGCAAGGTATATTTAAAGTGCTAAAAGGAAAAAACTTACAGCCAAGAATACTCTACCCAGCAAGGTTATCATTCAAAATGGAAGGAGAGATCAAAAATTTCCCAGACAAGCAAAAATTAAAGGAGTTTGTCACCAAGAAACCAGTGCTACAAGAAATGTTAAAGGGACTGATTTAAGGGGAAAAGAGAAGACCACAAATAGGAAAAATTATCTATTTCCATGATAAGAGGGTAATGGATACAAATGCACAAAAAAGAGGTTAGATATGATATCAAAAACATAAAAAGAGGGAGGAGGGGAGTTAAAGAGTAGAGCTTTCACACAGTGATCAAACTAAAGAGACCATCAATTCTGTATAGAAGAAGAAAGGAACAGAGAAGGACTACTAAAACACTGAGAAGAAAAAAGTTAAAAAATGGCAGTAGGGACATACTTATCAATAGCTACTTTAAATGTCAATGGACTAAATGCTCCAATTAAAAGGCATAGGGTGGCTGATTGGATAAAAAAACAAGACCCATATATATGCTGCATACAAGAGACACACTTCAGACCTAAAGACACTCACAAACTGAAAGTGAAGGGATGGAAAAAGATACTCCATTCAAATGGCAATGAAAAGAAAGCTGGGATAGCAATACTCATATCAGACAAAATAGACTTTAAAACAAAAACTGTAAAAAGAGACAAAGAAGGGCATTACATAATGATCAAGGGAACAATCCAACAAGAGGAGATAACACTTGTAAATATCTACGCACCCAATGTAGGTGCACATAAATATATAAAGCAATTATTAACAGACATAAAAACAGAAATAGACAGTAACACAATAATAGTAGGGGACTTGAACACTCCACTTACACCAATGGATAGATCATCCAAACAGAAGATCAATAAGGAAACATTGGCCTTAAATGATACACTAGAACAGATGGACCTAGTCGATATATACAGAGTGTTCCATCCAAAAACCGAAGAATACACATTCTTTTCAAATGCACATGGAACATTCTCCAGGATTGATCACATATTAGGCCACAAAACAAGTCTCCATAAATTTAAGAAGATTGAAATAATACCAAGCATCTTTTCTGACCACAATGGTATGAAACTACAAATCAGCTATAGGAAGAAAATTGGAAAAGCCACAAATACATGGAGATTAAACAAAATGCTACTGAACAATGACTGGGTCAATGAAGAAATCAAAGAAGAAATCAAAAAATACCTGGAGACAAATGAAAATGAAAATACGACATGCCGGAATTTATGGGATACAGCAAAAGCGGTTCTAAGAGGGAAGTTTATAGCGATACAGGCCTATCTCAACAAACAAGAAAAATCTCAAATAAACAATCTAACAATGCACCTAAAGGAACTGGAAAAGGAAGAACAAACAAAGCCCAAAATCAGTAGAAGAAGGGAAATAATAAAAATCAGAGCAGAAATAGAGACTAAAAAAAAAATAGAAAAAATTAATAAAACCAAGATAAACAAAATTGACAAACTTTTAGCTAGACTAACCAAGAAAAAAAGAGAGAAGGCTCAAATAAGTAAAATCAGAAATGAAAGAGGAGAAATTACAACAGACACCTCAGAAATGCAAAAGATTATAAGAGAATACTATGAAAAGCTATATGCCAACCAAGTCGACAATCTGGAAGAAATGGATAAATTCTTAGAATCATACCACCTTCCAAAACTGGATCAAGAAGAAGTAGAGAATTTGCATAGACAAATCACCAGTAAGGAGATTGAAACAGTAATCAAAAACCTCCCCCAAACTAAAAGTCCAGGACCAGAGGGCTTCCCTGGTGAATTCTACCAAACATTGAAAGAAGACTTAATACCTATCCTTCTCAAACTCTTCCAAAAAATTGAGGAGGGGGGAAGCTCCCTAACTCATTCTACGAAGCTGACATTACCCTGATACCAAAACCAGATAAGGACAACACAAAAAAAAGAAAACTACAGGCCAATATCACTGATGAACATCGATGCAAAAATCCTCAACAAAATACTAGCAAATCGCATACAATAATACGTTAAAAAGATTATACACCATGATCAAGTGGGATTTATTCCAGGGATGCAGGGATGGTTTAACATTCACAAATCAATCAACGTGATACACCACATTAATAAAATGAAGAATAAAAATCACATGATCATCTCAATAGATGCAGAGAAAGCATTTGACAAGATACAGCATCCATTTATGATAAAAACTCTGAATAAAGTGGGTATAGAAGGAAAGTACCTCAACATAATAAAGACCATATATGAGAAACCCACAGCTAATATCATCCTCAATGGTGAAAAACTGAAAGCTATCCCTCTAAGAACAGGAACCAGACAAGGATGCCCACTGTCACCACTCCTATTTAACATACTACTGGAAGTCCTAGCCAGAGCAGTCAGGCAAGAGAAAGAAATAAAAAGGATCCAAATTGGAAAGGAAGAAGTGAAACTGTCACTATTTGCAGATGACATGATTTTATATATAGAAAACCCTAAAGAATCCACCAGAAAACTTTTAGAAGTAATAAACGAATATGGTAAAATTGCAGGATACAAAATCAACATACAAAAATCAGTTGCATTTCTATACTCTAACAACGAAGTAGCAGAAAGAGAAATTAAGAATACCATCCCATTTACAATTGCAACAAAAAGAATAAAATACCTAGGAATAAACTTAACCAAAGAGGTGAAAGAGCTGTACACCGAAAACTATAAAACATTTCTGAAAGAAATTGAAGAAGACACAAAGAAATGGAAAGATATTCCGTGCTCTTGGATTGGAAGAATTAACATAGTTAAGATGTCCATACTTCCTAAAGCCATCTATAGATTCAATGCAATCCCTATCAAAGTTCCAACAACATTTTTCACAGAAATAGAACAAAGAATCCTAAAATTTATATGGAACAACAAAGGACTCCAAATAGGTAAAGGAATCCTGAGAAAAAAGAACAAAGCTGGAGGTATCACACTCCCTGATTTCAAAATATACTACAAAGCTATAGTAACCAAAACAGCATGGTACTGGCACAAAAACAGACACACAGATCAGTGGAATAGAATCGAAAGCCCAGAAATAAACCCACACACCTATGGACAGCTAATCTTTGACAAAGGAGCCAAGAACATACAAGGGAGAAAAGAAAGTCTCTTCAACAAATGGTGTTGGGAAAACTGGATAGCCACATGCAAAAAAATGAAAGTAGACCCTTACCTTACACCATACACAAAAATTAACTCAAAATGGATTAAAGACTTGAATGTAAGACATGAAACTATGAAATTTCTAGAAGAAAACATAGGCAGTATGCTCTTCGACATCAGTCTTAGCAACATATTTTCAAGCACCATGTCAGACCGGGCAAGAGAAACAATAGAAAAAATAAACAAATGGGACTACATCAAACTAAAAAGCTTCTGCACAGCAAAGGAAACCATCAACAAAACGAAAAGACAACCTAACAATTGGGAGAAGATATTTGCAAACCATACATCTGATAAGGGCTTAATCTCCAAAATATATAAAGAACTCATGCATCTCAACAACAAAAAAACTACCAACCCAATTAAAAAATGGGCAAAAGACCTGAACAGACATTTGTCCAAAGAAGATATACAGATAGCCAACAGACACATGCAAAGATGTTCAAAGTCATTAACTATCAGGGAAATTCAAATCAAAACTACAATGAGATATCACCTCACGCCCGTCAGAATGGCTATAATTAACAAGACAGGAAACAACATGTGTTGGAAAGGATGTGGAGAGAAGGGAACTCTCATACACTGCTGGTGGGCGTGCAAACTGGTGCAGCCACTATGGAAAACAGTATGGAGATTCCTCAAAAAATCAAGAGTAGAACTACTATATGATCCGGCTATTCCACTGCTGGGTATTTATCCAAAGAACTTGAAAACACCAATGCATAAAGATACATGCACCCCTGTGTTCATTGCAGCATTATTCACAACAACCAAGACTTGGAAGCAACCTAAGTGCCCATCAAGGGACGAATGGATAAAGAAGATGTGGTATATATACACGATGGACTACTACTCAGCCATAAGAAACAATGAAATCCAGCCATTTGTGACAACATGAAGGGACATTGAGGGTATAATGCAAAGTGAAATAAGTCAGAGGGAGAAGGTCAAATACCGTATGATTTCCTTCATTAAGTAGTAGATAATAACAACAATAAACAAACACATAGAGACAGAGATTGGATTGGCGGTTACCAGAGGGGAAGTGGGGAGGGAGGAGGGCGAAAGGGATAATTCGGCACGTGTGTGGTGATGGGTTGTAATTAGTATCTGGGTGGTGAACATGATGTAATCTATGCAGAAATAGAAGTATAATGATGTACACCTGAAATGTAGACAATGTTATAAACCAATGTTACTGCAATAAACAAAAAATTTTTAAAAAAATAAAAATAAAAAGTCTTCTGCTAATTCTAAAACCTGGGCTATCTGTAGATCTGCTTTAATAGAATGTTATTTCTCTTGATCATGAGTCATATTTTCCTTTTTCCTCGCAAATATCTTAATTCTTTATTGTATGCAGATATTGTGTAAAAAAGAGCTGTAGAGACTGAGATCAATGCTCTTTTCCCTAGACAAAACACATTCTTTTCTCTGTCAAGGAATTGAACTGCATTGGGGCTAGGTTTCAGTTTAAGTTAGTTTTTGTTCTCCTTTGCTTTCAAGTATATTGAGGGTGAGACACGTGTTTATTTCAGTCTCCCCTTCCCCCACTGTTATCCTTCCTAAGAACCAGAAGATTGCAGGGACTGTTTCTCTACCTTTCTAGCCAAGCCGTAGTCTTAATCACAGTCCCAGAACTTAGTAAAAGTCCTATGATAGAAAATTGGCAGGTAGGAAAACCCATCTTCCAATTCTTCATGCCAGTGCACAAGGCCGTTAAAAATTACAGTGGCTTCTCTTTCCCTCATAGAGTTCCCTGCCTGTGGTAAAGCTAAACCTCTACTCGTGCTCAAACTTGGCAAATACTCCTAGGAAGGAAGCTAGCTGATCTCTGCTCACCTAGGAAATGTTCTCTCCTTTCTTGAATTTATTCCTTTAAACTTATTTGCACTCGTATCTCTCTGATGTCTTTAAAAATATGTGAAATTTCACTTTATCCAGTCGTTTTCTAGTCATTACGGCAGGAGCAATAATCTGCCATGACCTTCTATATCCTAGCCATAGGGAACTCAATGTTATCAATTCAAAAGTTTTTTTTTTTGCTATCTTTTGTTTAAATTTAATTTGAATATCTGTTTTGGCTTTATAGTTTCAGAGCTATAAGCATGAGGAATTGATGTCTTGTTTAATGTTTGTATAGGTTTCAATAACAAAAAATAATTTGGGGCAATGCTAGAGGTATGTGAGAGGTTCCCCCGCCCCCCTTTAAAGAAGATTCTTTACTTAAAATTGAAAAATGCTATGCTACACTAAGCTGTCTATTTACTACACAGACCTGTCACAAAAATTATTTCAATGCCGTTTCGTAATAGCATTGGTGCTGGCACAATGGCAGGTTACTACATCTGACAGAGTGCTGAATTCAGATCGCTGAAAAATAACACCCCCAAGCCCAGACAAAGACATTTCAGTATATTTCCAGGAGATAATTCTCAATGGATTTCAGAAATGTGTAACTCAAAGGTGTTCGTAGCAGTTGGTGGCAAGAAAGAAATTCTAGGGAGCTGAGAGTTTTTCTATCAAAGACTGTACGGGCCTCTAGGTGAAGATTCTTTTAGCTCTAAGAAATTTGAGAGTCACTATATTTTAAAAACTTTCCACCCTCTTCCATCAGGGAGTACACAAAGTGAGTGGAAGAGAGGATTTAGTTCAATGGGGCAAAAACACACTAACTCTTGTACATGTACAATTAATCTACAAATTCTTACTCTGTTTACATCCTCAAGCTGTTTCCTTTTTTATTTTAAAGCTGCTTTTTGACATTTGTTTTGACCATTTTCAGTTGATGTGTTTAATTTCTGGCAGATGTTGAGAGGAGCACACAGAAGGCTCTGACTAGCTCAGCTCTCTTAAGATGGCCTTGGGTCCCACATACAGACCATGTAGGTCACAGAGCTATGTTCTCTCTACCTCCCTCCCTCCAGAGCTTTTCAGTTTTTACCCAATTCTCTCATTCTAGCTACTGCCTTCACCCTAGATTTAGAGGTACCACTTCCTGAGCCTCTTCAGGATTCTGCAGGATAGATCAGAGTGGATCACAGCTCTGCCCACTGGCGGCTTAGGATTTAGCTTTACTGGGTCTCCTAAGTCAGTTACCACACATACATCTGCTTCCATCCATCCTCCAAAATTTTGTTGCTATCTTCTCCTTTCTTGTTTTTCCCATACATTTGTGCTTCCATCTTTTTTAAAAATCTCTTTTCTATAGTCTCAGTGGGATTGAGGAAGGAAGTGAAAATAAATGTACACATTCAACCCACATGTTAACCCAGGAGTCTTGAAGAGCTCTGTAAAATATAGTTTTCCCAGACCCCATTGCATGAAGTTTATTTGTAGTTCTAAAGTGGATCTTGTTATTCAGTGTCTCTTAAATGCTCTCCATGGGATAATGCTCTTCAGTGGGGGAACCAGAGCATCAAACCCTCCCCTGTTTCTGGTCACTATAAAATTGGAGCCCTCTCTAGTAGAAACACTCAACCTTTCAATGGAAGAATGTTTAGATAAAAGCACTTTAGACAGGCAGAGGGTTTCCCCTCCCAGGATTTGGTGGTTTCAGCTGAGGCTACAATTTTGTAGCCAGCAATAAGCTCAACACTGATTGGGAGTGTCGTGCCCCATGCTGTTCCAGGGATTGGATCTGATTCAAATGTGAGAAACCATTTATGAGCAATAGGTTTGTGCCAATTGAGTTATGATTTAATAGTTTTTCCCTCAAGCTTTTAATAATATAATCCAGGAATTTGGATGGTAAGACTTTCTTCCTATTATATAATTAGAAAAAATGCAATATGTATATGGACGCAATATATATGCATATATGGAATATATATATGGAATACATAGTATGTAAATAACATTTATGCTTATCTATAAATGCACAAAACGGCATATATACCTCTAGGACAGCACAACTTAATAAGATAGAGTCATTGTAGAGCACAGATTCAGGAGCTATGCGAGGACAGCCCTGGGGAGGGGTTGTGATTACAGTCCTGTTCGCCCACGGGGAAAGGTGGAGCAGTGAAAACAGTGTAAACTCGGTGCCCAGCTACTCTCAGAAGCCTGCACAGGTCCTGACTAGCTGTGTGACCTTAGGTGAATTATTCAACCTGTCTGAAATCAAGTTTCTTCCTATCTAAACTGAGGATAATGATATCCACCTTGCAAAGTTTTTATCAGGATTAGAATAGCATCTGGAAAACTTGGCTCAATAAACTCGAGGGGGCCGGCCCCGTGGCATAGCGGTTAAGTGCACGCGCTCTGCTTTGGTGGCCCAGGTTCAGATCCTGGGCGCGCACCGATGCACCACTTTTCAGGCCATGCTGTGGCAGCGTCCCATATAAAGTAGAGGAAGATGGGCACAGATGTTAGCCCAGGGCCAGTCTTCTTCAGCAAAAAGAGGAGGATTGGCATTGGAAGTTAGCTCAGGGCTGATCTTCCTCACAATAAATAAATAAATAAATAAATAAATAAATAAATAAATAAATAAATAAATAAATAAACTCTTGTGATTAAATGTATTAGTCCCCACTTGCCAATTCCTCTATTACAAAAGAGAGACAAACGTCGTGCCCGGGAAAGACAGGAGGGTCTCTGTGGCAGTACCTGTGTGTGCCTGTGCAGGGCACAGGGAGGCCAGATACAGGTGCCAGGGCTTGTACACGTGCCAGGTCATTCGCCAACGTAGGTGTCACCCCGCAGTTCCTGCTCACCAGGAGCCATGCCTCAGAGTGGAGACCACACCAGGCTGCCACTCTCAGGGGGCACTTTAGCTACAACAGGCCCACACAAGAATACCCAAAGAAGGGCAAAGTCCCAGTGCGTTTCATTCCATCATTCACTCTACTTGCCCTGGCACCTCTGCTGCATCAGCAGAGCCAGCTCCAGGAACTCTTGAGTGCTGCCCTGGGGCTTTGTGGGGTTTTCACAGCCCTCCCTGTCTCTGTTCTCACTACTCATCTTTTTAATATTAGGGCACCATTGTTTGCCTGTTAGTGCTTGTGGGTCTGCTGGGAAGGGCCTCCTCAACTCTGTGACCAAAGCCATTCTTCATTCCTCAAAGGCCTGACGATTTGGTCATTCAGTTAGTCACTCTCATTCATTCAAAGATATCTGTTAAGCACCAACTGTGTGTCAAGTCTTGTGTAGACACTATGGATACGTTGATGATCAAGAGAATTTACAGCCTGGTGAGTCATTTTCAGTAAGCCTTTGCCTTCCTGCTCCTCTCTGGCTTTCTAAATTTTGTGTGTGTGTTGTTAGATTTTTTTTAAACCATGGCTTGAATTCAGATTTTGTGAATGGATGGATGGATTCTTTTTTTATTTCTAAGTCTTCAAAATTCAGTTTGCATTTTACAGTTCAAGCACATCTCAAATCAGAGTTCATTATATACAGTTTAAAAAGTAGATTTACATACTCAAGTTATTCCAAACATACGGTAAAAGTTTCCAATAACTGAAAAGAATATCGGGTTTTAAATTTAAATATAAATTAATTAAAACTAAATAAAAGCGAAAATTCAGTTCCTGAGTCACACTAGCCACATTTCAAATGCTCGACAGCCACATGAGGCTAGTAGCCACCCTACTGGACAGTGCAGCTCTGGAGTCAGCCTCCAGCTGAAAGAGATTGAGACAACGAGGAAGTAATCAGACAAATTCAGAGTGCAGTGTGTTCTACATGACAGACGGGCTCTTTGGGCTCTTTGAACAACCCAAGCTCTTCAAAAAAGTCAGTGTCATGAAAAATTAAGAGGCAGAGTAAGTGAAAGAGACTAAAAAGAGGAAACAACCAAGCTTAACGCTTGACCCTTGATCGGATCCTGAATCAGGAAAAAAATAAAACTAACATAAAAGACATCTTTAGGACAATTGAAGAAAACTGGGCTGTATATTAGATGACATTATGGAATTGTTAATTTTCTTAAGTGTGAGGATGATATTGATATTGTAGAGAAATGTCATTAGTCTTAGGAAATGCATGAGGATGTATTTAGGGGTGAAGTGCCATGATGTTTGCAACTTATTTCAAATGGTTAAGGAAAAAACTGCGTGTGTGTGTGTGTGTGTGTGTGTGTGTATGTAAAGGGAGAAAGAGATAAAGATAATGTCGTATAATGTTAACATCTGATGAAACTAAGTAAGGTGTATGTACTATTCTTTCAACTTTTCTGTAGGTCTGAAATCTTTCAAAATACAGTTAAACTATTCTCACAAAGGTTACATTTTAGAGAAGGGAGGCAGAATACTAGCTATTGAGCAAATGCATGAACAAATACTTTTGAATTGTAACTTATTACCAGTGCTCAGAAGTCATGAAAAGACATTGTTAGCATAGAGAGTGACGGTGGGCTGGGGGTGGGGACGCTTTATGTTAAGTGGTCAAAGCAGGCCTCTCAAAGAGGTGACAGTTGGTTCAAGCCCTGAATGACAAGAAGGAAACAGCCATGGGAAGAGCTGGGCACAGAACCTTCTGGGCAGAGGGAACAGCAGAGGCCCTGAGGAGGAAAGGAGCTTGCTGTTTGAGAATGTGAATGAGGCCACTGTGGCTAGAACATGGGAGAAAGGAGGGAGAGGTTGAGGGGTGGGGTCCAAGGTGAAGGCCTGGCCAGCTCCTGTAGGACCCAGCAGGAAATGGTAAGGAAGTTGGACTTTAAGTGCAATGGGCAACACTGGAGGGCTTTAGTCAGAGGAAGGACAGGTTGATGTGTGTCTTTTAACATCACTCAGACTGCTGCGTGGAGAACAGTGATGGAGGGCAACAGAGAAAACAGGAACAGCAGTTGGGAGTCTATGCAGTGGTCCAGGAGAGATGATGGTGGCTTGCGTCAGGAAGAGCAAGGGTGCTGGAGAGAAGGAAATGGACCAATGGTATGCTTCGGAGGGAGAGCAAAGGGACTTGCTTATGGAGCAAGTATGGAAGACAAGGAAATGAAGGAAGTCAAGGATGGCTTGTTGGTTTTTGCCTAAGCTGCAAGGAAGACTGAGGTTGGGGTCAGGGAAGGAGCCAAGAACTCTCTTTTAGCCATACTAATTTTTTTTTCTTTTTTGTGAGGAAGATCAGCCCTGAGCTAGCATCCATGCCAATCCTCCTCTTTTTGCTGAGGAAGACCGGCCCTGAGCTAACATCTATTGCCAATCTTCCTCCTTTTTTTCCCTTTTTTCTCCCCAAAGCCCCAGTAGATAGTCGTATGTCGTAGTTGCACATCCTGCTAATTGCTGTATGTGGGATGCTGCCTCAGCATGGCTGGACAAGTGGTGTGTCCATGCGCGCCCGGGATCCAAACCCGGGCCGCCAGAATTGGAGCACATGCACTTAACCACTAAGCCATGGGGCTGACCCCCTAGCCATACTAATTTGATGTGCCTCTTAGACTTTCTTCTAAGTGGAGATGTGAAGCCAGCAGTCAGCTCTATGAGCAGAGACATATATTTGGGTGTTGTCAGCGTACACGTTGTATTTAAAGCCAAGAACCTATAGGAGATCATAAATTACTAACCATCATCTTGTTTATGAACATGTAGGTTGTTTCTGATTTTTAAAATTATTAGGAATAATGCTATGATAAACATCTTTTTATATAAACACTTTTGTGTTTCAGATTATTTCTTTAGGAAAGATTACTGGAAAAGGAACTCCAGTATATGGATTTTTTTTAAATCATAAATTGATATAATTTTAGACTTACAAGAAAGTTGCAGAAATAGTACAGGGAGTTCCTATAAGCCTTTCACCTAGCTTTCCCTAATGATAAGATCTTGTGTAACCATAGGACAATTATCAAAATTTAGAAATTGGAAGAATACTATTAACTAAATTATAGATTCTGTTCAAATCTCATCAATTTTTTCACTAATGTACTTTTTCTGGTCCAGGATCCAATCCAGGGTGCACACTGTATTTAGTTATCAGTTTCTTCCAACCTGTGACAGTTCCTCGGTCTTGCTTTGTCTTTCATGACCTCGAGGCTTTTGAAGATCACTGGTCTGGTATTTGCAGAATATCCCTAAACATGAGTTTGTCTGATGGTTTCTCATAATTAGATTGAAGTTATGCATTTTTGGCAAGAGAACCACAGAAGTGATGTTGTGCCCTTCTCAGTGTGTTGTATGAGGAGGTTCATTAGGTTGATAAGTCTTATTTTTGGTGATGTTAACCTTAACCACTTGGTTAAGGTGATGTCTCATGTCTGCTGGGTTTTTCCACTGTAAAGTTGCTATTTTTTCCCTTTGTAATTAATAAGTATTTTGGTGAAGGGAGTTGTGTTTTGTTTTGTTTTGTTTATTTGGTGAGGAAGATTAGCCCTCAGCTAACATCTGTTGCCAATCCTCCTCTTGTTGCTGAGGAAGATTGGCCCTGGGCTAACATCCGTGCCCATCTTCCTCTACTTTATGTGGAACGCCTGCCACAGCATGGCTTGACAAGTGGTGCTTACGTCCACGCCTGGGATCTGAACCTATGAACCCTCTGGCCGCCAAAACAGAGCATGCAAACCTAACCTCTACGCCACCAGGCTGGCCCTGAGATTTTTTTTTAAGACTATGCAAATATCCTGTTTCTTCTCAAATTTTTATTTATTTATTTTTATTGTGGTAAAAAGCACACATCATAAAAGTTACCATCTTAAACATTTTTTTAAGTGCACAGTTCAATAGTGCTAAGTATACTCATGTTGTTGTGAAACAGATCTCCAGAACTTTTTCTTCTTGCAAATCTGAAATTCTATACCCATTAAACAACTCCTCTTTTTCCCCTTCCCCCAGATCCTAGTAACCACCATTCTATTCCATGTTCCTAGGAATTTCACTGCTTTAGATACCTCATATAACTGGAATCATACAGTACTTGTCTTGTGAGTGGCTTATTTCACATAGCATAATGTCCTCAAGGTTCACCCACATTGTAGCATGTGACAGTACTCCTTTCTTTTTTAAGACCGAATAATATTCCATTATGTGTGTATACCATGTTTTGTTTATCCATTCATCTGTTCATGGACACTTGGATTGCTCCCACGTTTTGGCTGTTGTGAATAATGCTGCTGTGAACATGAGTGTGCAAATGTCTTTGAGACCCTGCTTTCAATTCTTTTGGATCCATATACCCAGAAGTGGGATTGCTGGATCTGATGGTAGTTCTATTTTTAATTTTTTGAAAAACCTTCATACTGTTTTCCACAGCAGTTGCACCATTTTGCAATCCTGCCAACAGTGCGCAAGGGTTCCAATTTCTCCACATCCTTGCCAACACTTGTTATTTTGGGTTTTTTTTTTTTTTTGTGAGGAAGATCGGTCCTGAGCTAACATCTGCCAATCCTCCTCTTTTTGCTGAGGAAGACTGGCCCTGGGCTACCATCCATGCCCATCTTCCTCCACTTTACGTGGGACGCCTGCCACAGCATGGCCTGATAAGCGGTGCGTCAGTGCGCGCCCGGGATCCGAACCGGCGAACCCCGGGCCACCACAGCAGGGCACGCGCAGTTAACCACTTGTGCCACCAGGCCGGCCCTGGGTTTTTTTTAGTAGCAGCCATCCTAAAGAGTGTAAGGTGATGTCTTATTGTGGTTTGATATTTATTTCCCTGATGATTAGTAACATTGAGCATCTTTTTTATATGCTTGTTGGTCATCTGTATATCATCTTTGGAGAAATGTCTATTCAAGTCCTTTGCCCATTTTTTAATTGGGTTATTTGATATTTTTGCTGCTGAGTTGTAGTTCTTTATATATTCTGGATATTAACCTCTTATCAGATATATGATTTGCAAATATTTCCTCCCATTCTATAGGTTGCCTTTTCATTCTATTGATTGTGTCTATTTTTCTTTTTTTTGCTGGGAAGATTCTCCCTGAGCTAACATCTGTGCCAGTCTTCCTCTATTTTGTATGTGAGTCGCCACCACAGCGTGGCTGCTGAGTGGTGTAGGTCTGCACCCGGGAGCGAAACCTGGGGTGCCAAAGAGGAGTATTCCAAACTTAACCACTAGGCCATGGGGCTGGCCCCTAATTGTGTCTTTTAATGCACAAAAGTTTTTAAGTTTGATCATACTCCTATTTGTCTATTTTTGCTCTTGTTGCCTATGCTTTTAGTGTCATATCCAAGAAATCATCGCCAAGTCCAATGTCATGAATCCATTTCCCTGTGTTTTCTTTTAGAGTTTTATAATTTTAGGTCTTACATTTAGAGCTTTAGTCCAAATTTAGTTAATTTTTGTATATGGTGTAAAATGAGGGCACAACTTCATTCTTTTGCATGTGGATATCCACTTTTCCCAACATCATTTGTTGAAGAGACTGTCCATTTCCCATCCAGTGGCCTTGGCACCCTTGTCGAAGATCATTTGACCATATATACAAGGGTTTATTTCTAGACTCTCTGTTCTATTCTGTTGGTCTATATGTCTGTCTTTAAGCCAAAACCACAATGTTTTGACTAGTGTAGCTTTGTAATGTTTTGAAATCAGAAAGTGTGAGTCCATCAACTTTATTCTTCTTTTTCAAAATCGTTTTGGCTATTCTGGGTCCCTTGAGATGACTATGAATTTTAGTATATATTTTTATATTTATGCAAAAAAAAAAAACAATCCATTGGGATTTTGATAGAGATTGCATTGAATCTGTAGAATGCTTTGGGTTGTATAGACATTTAAACAATATTAAGTCTTCCAATCCATGAACGCGGGATGTCTTCCCATTGATTTGTGTCTTCTTTAATTTCTTTTAGGAGTGTCTTATAGTTTTCAGTGTACAAGTCTTTTATCTCCTTGGTTAGATTCATTGCAAACTATTTTATTCTTTTTTGATGCTATTGTAAAAGGAATTGTTTTTTAAATTTCCGTTTCAGATTGTTCATTGTTAGCAGATGGAAATGCAACTGATGTCAAATTTTTGACTACTAATTTTAGCATCTGTTGGTGGAACTTGCTTACAATTATTACTGTGGTGTTTGCCTAATGATTTTTTAAATTTCTTTCATTCTTTTCTCATTTATTAATTGGGATTCTTCTGTAAAGAAGAGTTTTCCCTTTGCACCTATTTATTTATTCACTTATTTATTTGTATCAATATAGACGCATAGATTTTCTTTTTATTTGTTTGTTTGTTTTTCACCCTATGGGTTAAAGTCCAATAAAGTAGTTATTTATTTTGCTGCTCTGTTTGTTCTAGCTTTGGCTGTTAGGTGCTTCTTCAGTGTTTTCTTTCTTTTTTGAGCACTTCCTTAACTTCTGGCAAGACAATGTACTCCAGACTCATTTTGCATTTTTCTGCGTCCCAGCTCTAGATTTATCCACTTATCTAAGAAGTCCTGGTTCCTTGTATTGGGAATGGTACTTAGAAAAGACCTGGTTGCTAAGTGTCCTCATTGCTACTGGCGTGTCATTGCTTCTAGGCTCTCTCAGTGGACACAGCTAGAAAGTACATGTTCATATACTAGTCCACACGTGCAAACACCCTTATACTTATACCTTATTCTTACCTTATACCTTACACTTACACGTCATTCTGCATTTTTCTATCGGAAAACTATGAGTTCATAGTGATACCTCCAATTGCAATCCAAACCTCAGGGTTAATTCCACCTTCCCCTTTTCCTTATCTGTGACTTCTTCCTCTGACAGTGAGAAACGCTGCAGATATTATCTACAATGTATTTATTTATTTCTTCAATCCTAGTGTACACATAAAGTAGTTTCAGAACGGCTAGCCCACAGCCCTGTGAGAAACTAACTTGAGCACAGTATCTGTGTAATGTTCTGTCTTTAGTCTTGCAGTGTCTGGTCAAAATCCTATTTTCCAAGGGTACTGAGGTTAGTTCTTTTCTTTCCCACTACCTTCAGTGTGGTTAATCATTTGTAACACAATTAGGTTCATTTGTTGCTATCTGTATTCTATTTTGGGCTTCCCACATCCTGGTTGATTTAAATTATTCATTTATTTTGGGGGAGTATGTAAAACATTACTATGTTTCTAAAACTCAGAACTATATGAAAGGCATATATACTCAGAGAAGTTTCACTCCCTCCCTGTCCCTAGGATTTCCAACCTCCTCCCCTTCTTTTTATCCCTCCCATCTCCAAAGATAATCAATTTGTTTACTTTTCAGTTTATCCTTCCTATATTTTTTGTTTTTGCATAAATGAGCAAGATATTGATGTTTTTAAGGCTCTTTTTTATTATATTGGCAAAGTGCGTTCCAGAAAGGCTGCTTCAGTGAACCCTCCCAGCAAGAGGACGTAATAGTTCCTGTTTTACCGTAAACTGAGCAACGATGGATAGTTTATCATTTAAATCTTGGTAATTTGATAGGCAAAATTAACTTGTTGTCCTAGTCTGCATTCCTCTGATTTTCAGTGAGGTTATATGTGTTTCAAATGTTTCTTGGCTGATTGTATTTCCTCCTTTGTGAGTTGTCTGTTCCTGGCCCACTCGTCTATTGAAGACTTTGGGTTTTTCTTACAGATTTTCATAGGCCCTTTACACAATGAAAATATTAACTCTTTGCCCCCCGCCCCACTGTTCGTACATTCCTTTAGGACACCTCTGAATCCTCCTTAATGTGTCCCTAAAATGCTTTCCTCAGGAGCTGCTAAGATTATCCTTTTCATCCAAAGCAACCCAAATCTGACTTCAAAGGGGTGAGCGACAAATGGTCACTGAATCCAATGACCTCTTGATAACCAGGGCCAGGAACATTTCTTCTGTCTGTTTGCATATATAGAGTTTATGAAGCTTGTGAGCTTCATTTGAAATGAATGAGGGATCTCAAGCATGATTTTACACATACTGCCTAGTTTCAACCGCACACACTAATTCATCCCAAGATGTTACTTTTGAGAAAAATGTTTGAGTCTGTGCTTGGTTTAATATAAACTGTTTAGTTACATGTTAATTAGTCCTAACGAGCAATAAGAAGTTTTCTTTGACCTGAATGAGTGATTTTGAGCTTGGTTTCATACAAACTGTTTAGTATCAACTAGAACCTGCTCTAATGCCTCCTGAGAAATTGGTTTTAAGAATGATAGATTCTGAGCTTGTCTGACACAAACCGCTTAGTTTTGTCTAAACTTACTCTAACTCACATTTCATTTAAATTAGAAGTGTCATTTCTTGCTTGTTTCTTGCATGTTTCAAATAGTCTGCTTAGTTTCATTGAGATTTGTTCTTTGTCACCTTAGAAATTTACCTTAGACATAAATGTGTGATTTTGACATTGTCTTCACTTAACATGCTTTGATCCATCTTAATTTGCTCTAACTTGCACTAAGGTGGCACTTTAGAGAGGAATGTGTGTTTCTGAGTTTTTTTTGCATGTAGAAAGTTTATATAGCACTTATGAAGCTTATGAGAAGAATGTGACACCTATATATTTTGCAAGTTTTGATGAGCATATTTAGATGATGACAACTTCATCATGATTGCCCCCTGGCCGGCAGTGACTGTAAGACACATCCAATTTCACAGATGCTAAAATGTGAAGAAAAGATGTGTGACATCGAATTTAGTAAGCAGAACTGTCAGTGTTTTGTGCTTGGGAGTAAAAGGATAAAACAAATTAAGAATTTCTCCTAGATTGCTGGCTTGGACAATGAACACACTCTAGTGTTGTATATTTTTTTACCACTATAATTAACTATGAATAATATCCCAGAAAATAAAGATTTATGAGAGTTCCTAAGGGTACATTCCTAGAATTTGGTAGACTAAAAAATTGTTTTTCATTGCTGCTTCAGTCTGCATTTTTGCAGTGATATTGAACTTGCTTTCATAAGTTCACAAGTCACTTTTATTTCTCTTCTTGCAAATTGCCTGTCAATACTGTTACTCAACCTTTCTCTCCTGTGCTCATCTCATTTTCATTTCTTCAGAAGCGTAGTTTATATAATAAGAACCTCAATCATCTGTCTGACATATGTTACAATTTTTCTTTCCCAATTTATATTTTGTCTATTAGTACTACAGTGTCTGGGTTTTTAAAATATTTTCTTTATAAAACACCTAAAACATAGCAAAAATTTTTTAAAATAAACACCCATTATTTTGTTTTATAAAATCTTAACATTATTCTATATTTATTTCAGATTTGTTTTAAAGAAATAAAATTTTCCAGATAAACTTGATGTCTCCATGTCCCTACCCCTCTCAATCCCAAACCCTTCTTTACTTCCCCATTTAGTTAACCACTATCATGAATTCGGTGATTTCACTCCATATATTTGCTACAAATTTAGGTATCCACAGATTTTTAATGATATTGTTTTCCATGTTTTAAATTTACACTGTATACATTATATATATTATGACATTTTATATATATGTAATATGTATTTGGTGTACACCTCTCTGCACCTTACTCTTTCCATTCAACATTTTTCCAAAGTTTCGGTAGTTCATTTGTTTTAGCTGTAGTACATTTTACTGTATTAGCATGCTACAAATAGTTTATCCATTCTCCTGTGAATGGATTGAATACTTACATTGTTTCCTTTTCTTTGCTATTTGATACAATTTTGCAATGAGTATTCATAAATATGTCTCCTTATCCCTAGTGAGAATTTCTTTCCTAAGTGGTAGAGTATAAAAATCTTCTGCTTTACTAGACACAATCAAACTCACCTCCAAAGTTTTATATCAATTTGCACTCCTCCTAGCAGTGTAATACAGTTTCTCTTCCTCCATATTCTTACCCACTCTCAGTATTTAATTTCTGCCGATCAGATAGGTGTGAATTGACATTCATTGTTACTTTAATTGGTATTTCCATGATTACTTGTGAGATGGAGAATCCTTTCATATGTTTATTATAATTCAGATTTCCTGGTCTATAAACTGCCTGTTCATGTTATTTGTTCATTTTTCTATCAGAGTAACTTTTTTGTATTGGCAGTAGACATTCCTTAAATGTTCTGTAAATAATTATTTGTCTCTTTTGCACATTGTAAATATCTTCTTTCCATTTGTGGCTTGTCTTTTAACATTCTTTTTTCTATCTTGGTTGTGAAGAAGTTTTATATTTTAACATAGTCCAACTTATCAATCTTTTCCTTTATGTTTTGTGCTTTCTTTTAAATAGATCCTCTGTATCAAAAGGTTATAAAAATATTCTTTTATATTTTCTTCTAAAGGTTTTAAGGCTTTGCCTTTGAAAATTAGATTTTTAGTCCATTTAAAATTTATTTGGTTTACAGTATGCAGTAAGAACATAATATTTTCCATATTTCTCCAGCAATAGTTTTTTTCTCCATTAATTTATGATGCTATCTCTTTCATATCTTGACATTCCGTATACTCAAGGGTATGTTCCTGAGCTTTCTAAGCAGTTTGATTCTGTTCAATACTTAGAGTACATTTCCAAATTGAAGACAATTTTTATAAAATTCTAGAAAATTTCTATGAATAATTTCTTTAAAAAAATGGATTTTCCATCACTCCTGCCATTCTTTTTCTGAAACTCCTAGAATTTCTACCAGTTGAATGCTGAAGTATCTCAGCTTATCCTCCATGTCTCTTAACTGCTCTTTCAGGTTTGGCACCCTTTTGCCTTTGTATGATGTATTTTGTATGAATTTCTCATTTATATCTTCCAATTAATTAATTCTCTCTCTGTTTCCATTGTGTTAAATTATAGTGACCATGATTTTTCTTTTCTGGGATTGTATTGTTTCAATGGATTCTCTTTTGTATCTACTTGTTCTTTTTCAACTCTGCTTGTTTTATTTTGTAATTTCTCGTTTTTCAAATGTAAAACCTGTCTTCATTTTTCTCTTCGATCATCCTAATAATATATATTTAAAAGTCTTTGTCAGACTGTTGTGTACATTAAATTTCACACGAATGAATTTATGTTCTGTTCTGAATGTTGATTTCATTGGTTGTCTTCCATTAGATAGATTTTTGTTGTATTTTGATATTTTGGTTTACAGTCTAATTTTTTACGGGATTTGTTTTCATTTATTTATTCCTTCTTGTCTAGTGGTTTGTAGTTGCCTCAACCTGATCCTCCAGGATCCCAATCCAGAACCAGGCCTTGTATGATATTGGGACCATCACACAACCTGTCACAGAGCTGGTTCAAGGCTTGGCTAGCCTTCTAGTCTGGAGGTCAAATCTATGTTCACCTTCCTCCCTAGGCCTACAGCTTGCCAGGAGTTATAGCCCTTGGCACCATTTTTTAAATAATAGTTTCATTAAGATACAATTCACGTATCATAAAATTCATACTTGTAAAGCATACAATTCAGTAGTTTTTAATATTGTCTCCAAGTTGTGCAAGCATCACTACTAATTCCACAACATTTTTGTCAACCCAAAAAGAAACCTGTACCCATTAGCAGTCATTCCTCATCCCCTCCTACCTCCAGTCCCTGGCAACCACTAATCTTCTTTCTGTCTCTGTGGATTTGCCTATTCTGAACATTTCATATAAATGGAATCATACAATATGTGGCTTTCTGTGTCTGTCTTCTTTCATTATGCTAAGCCTAGCATAACATTTTCCAGGTCCATCCATAGTGTGGCATGTATCAGTACCTCATTCCTTTTTACGGCTCAATAATATTCCATTATATGGATATACCACATTTGACTTATCTACTCACCAACTGATGGATATTTGGGTTGTTTCCACTTTTTGATACATAAACAATCCTACTGTCTTAGTCATCTCAGTCTACCACAAGAAAATACCATAGATTTGGTGGTTTAAACTACAGACACTTATTTCTCACAGTTCTGGAGCCTAGAAGTCTGAGATCAGGGTGCCAGCATGGTCAATTTCTCGTGAGGGCTCTTTTCCTGGCTTGCACATGGTCCTCACATAGTAGAGAGAGAGCAAGCTCTCTGGTGTCTTTCTTACAAAGGCATTAATTCCATCAAGAGGCATCTATCCTCATGATCTCATCTAAACATAATCACTTCCCAAAGGCCCCATCTCCAAATACCATCACAATGGGGGTTAGGACTTCAACATATGAATATTGAGAAGACACAATTCAGTCCATAGCATTCTGTGGTCCCCCAAAATTCACGTTCTTCTCATGTGCAAAATACATTAATTTCACCTCAACAGGCCCCAAAACCTTAACTCATTCCAACATTAACTCTAAAATCTGAAGTCCGTAGTCTCATCTAAATATCATCAGATATGGGTGCAATTCAAGGTACTATTCATCCTGAGGAAAAATTCCTCTCCAGCCGTGAACCAGTGAAATGAGACAAATTATGTGCAATATAATCGTGGGACAGGCATAGGATAGACACTCCCATTCCAAAAGGGAGAAATAGGAAAGAACGAAGGCATGACAGGTCCCAAGCAAGTCTAAACCCTAGCAAGGCAAATTCCATTAGATCTTAAGGCTTGAGAATAATCCTCTTTGGCTTGATATCTCACCATCTAGAACCACTTGATCGGCAGTCCTGTCTTTATGACCCACTCCGGTGGCAATCCTGCCCCCTCAGCTCTGCTAGGCAGGGATTGTGCCCCCAAGGCTCTGCCAGGGTCCTGCCTCCAAGGCTCTGGGCAGCCCCAACCCCAAAGCTCCAGGGTGGAGGCTGCCTGGCCTGTTGGAATTAAGACAATGACCTCACTCTTTGAAACCAAAGAGGCAGCCCTGATGTTCTGAATTGCCTTCGGGGTCATTCTTCTGGTTTTATGAAGAATAGTAGCTGAATATATCTCTATAGTCCAGTCCTATAGAATCCAGGATTCTTCCTGCATTCCATCCTGCTTTCTCTGTTCCCTTTAGTTCAAACTGGCAGCGTCTTTGCTAGTATACCATCTCTATTCCTGGCTTCTGCTGAGATAGCTGATTAAGTCCATGAGTTGCGCCCATGATCTCTTCTGCCACATGCTTAGTATTCTCTTCAGAACAAGTTTTCTCACTTTTTGCAGTATGTATAGGCTGAGAATTTTCCAAATCTTCAAGTTCTGGTTCCTTTTTGCTTAACAATTCCTTCTTCAATTCATCTTTCTCCTTTTATATTTTACTGTAAGGTGTCAGGTGGAACCAAGCTGCTCCTTCAACACTTTGCTTAGAAATCTCCTCAGCTAAATAGCCAAGTTTATCACTCACAAGTTCTACCTTCCACACAACACTAGAACATAGTGCAGCCAAGTTCTTTGCCATTTTGTAACAAGGATTGCCTTCCCTCCAGTTTTCAATAACATGTTCCTCATTTCTGTCTGAGACCGCACCAGAATCACCATTAATGCCTGTGATATTGTGATTTATAACAAGAAATAGATATTTGCTCATCATCCCTGTTCCTGGCACAGAGTTCCCCAAACCCTTGGAATTTCCTGAGTGATAAGAGCTATACAGGTGTCTTTTTAATGTTAATGAGGTGACTTTTGGAAGGCCCCTAAGTAACCTAAGGATGGAGGCTAGTCAACAGAGGAACCAACCATGTGATTAGAGGGTTAGAACTTTCAGTCCCAGCCCTGGACATCCAAGGAGGGAAGAGGGGCTGGAGATTGAGTTCAATTGCCAATGGCCAATGATTTACTCAATCATGCCTATGTAATGGAGCCTCCATAAAAACCCAAAAGGATGGGGTTCGGAGAGCTTCCAGATTGGTGAACCAGAATGCATCCATGTGCTGCCGTGCCTTGCCCCAAACTCCGTGAGGACAGAAGCTCCTTTGTTCAGGACCTCACCCTAAGTATCTCTTCATCTGGCTGTTGATTCATATCTTTTAGTATCCTTTGTAATAAACTGGTAATCTAGTCGGTAAACTGTTTCCTGAGTTCTGTGAGCCACTCTAGCAAATTAATCGAACCCAAGGAGGGGGTTGCAGGAACCTCTGATTTACAGCCAGTGAGTCTGAAGCACAGTTAACAACCTGCAGTTGTCACTGGCATCTGAAGTGGGGGCTGCCCTGTGGGACTGAGCCCTTTACCTGCGGAATCTGATGCTATCTTCAGGTAGATAGTGTCAGAATTGAGCTGAATTGTAGGACACTCAGCTAGCATCAGAAAATTGCTTGCTGTGGGGTAAACCCACACACATTAGAATTAGCGTCAGAATCATAACGTCCATATTTCTAGCATATTTCTAGCACCTCAAAATTCTTCTAGCCTCGACTCGTTACCCCGTTCCAAGATTGCTTCCACATGCTTAAGTATTTGTTGCAGCAGCATCCCACTTCTTACTAAAATCCATTTTAGTCAGCTCAGGCTGCCATAACAAAATACTATAGACTAGATGGCTGAAGCAACAGAAATTCATTTCTCACAGTTCTGGAGGCTAGAATTCTGAAATCAAGGTGCCAGCATGATTGGGTTCTGGTGAGAACTGCCTACCTGGTTGGCTGTCTCCTTACATGGTAGAGAGAGAGAAAGCAAGCTCTCTGGTGTTTCTTCTTAGGAGGCCCTAATCCCATCAGGGAGGTCCCACCCTTATGACTTCATCTAAACCTAATTACCTCCCAAGGGCCCCACCTCCAAATACCATCACACTGGGGGTTAGGGCTTCAACATATGAATTTGGAGGGGGACACTATTCGGTCCATAGCACCTGCTATGAGCATTTCTGTACAAGTTTTTATGTGGATATTTATTTTCAATTTTTGGGAGTCTATACATAGGAGTGAAGTTACTTGGTCATATGCTAATTCTAGGCTTAGCTTTTCGAGGATCTGTCAAATTGTTTTTCATAGAAGCTGCACCATTTTACATTTCCACAAGCAATGTATGAGGATTCCATTCCCTCCATATGCTTGTGAACACTTGTTATTACCCATCTTCTTAATGAGAGCCATCCTATTGGGTGTGAAGCCGTCCTATTGGGTATATCTCATTGTGGTTTTGATTTGTGTGTCCCTAATGACTAATGACGTTGAGCACCTTTTCATGTGTTTATTGGCCACCTGAGTGTCTTCTTTGGAGAAATGTCTATTCAAATCTTTTGCCTAAATTTATTTGGGTTATTTGTCTTTTTATTGTGGAGCTGTAAAAATTCTTTATATAATCTAGATACAAGTCCCTCCTTGGATGTATGATCTGAAAATGTTTTCCTTCAGCAGTATTTTGTAGCCCTTTGTTTTCAGTCTCCTTTCATGAGCATGTTCAGTAAGCCAGCCTCTCTTCAGCTCCCATCTTCAAAGAGAGCAGTGATTTTTGCTTAGATATCCCACTCAGCCTGATCTGGATCCAGAGTCCAGCAAGCCCACGGCTTCAGCTTGTGTTTCTGTTGTGTCGAATCCACGATGATGTTTATCCTGTACTTGAGCCCCAATCCATCTTTTAGTTTTCGCTTTTGTGTTTTATCCATCATTGCTGAGTTTCTAGCAAAGAGTATCATTCAACTGTGAACTCACAGCACCAAATTGCCCTGGAAGACCTCCATCAATAGTGTTTATCTTTTTTTTTTTTTTTTGTGAGGGAGATCAGCCCTGAACTAACATTCGTGCTAGTCTTCCTCTTTTTGCTGAGGAAGACCAGCTCTGAGCTAACATCTATTGCCAATCCTCCTCCTTTTTATCTTCCCCAAAGCCCCAGTAGATAGTTGTATGTCCCAGTTGCACATCCTTCTAGTTGCTGTACGTGGGACATGGCCTCAGCATGACCGGAGAGGCGGTGCGTCAGCACGTGCCCGGGATCCGAACCCTGGGCCGCCAACAGCGCAGCGCGCGCACCTAACCGCCAAGCCACCGGGCCGGCCCCATCAATAGTGTTTACAGTATTTTTCTTTGTATGAACATTTTTTTTAAATTGTGAAGTTAGTTCTATTGATATTTTTATATGATTTCTTCCCTTGCTTTTATGCTTAGAAAGGTGTCTCCTATCCTAAGAGGAGAGAAACATGACCTTACAATTTCTTCTCATGGTTTCTTTTCTTCTTTATATTTCCCTCCCTAGTCCATCCAGAATCCATTTATTGTACAGGTAGGGATCCAAGTTTAACTATCTCAGTACTATACAACGATTTTAAATGCCATTCCAATTACATATCAAACTTCAATAGCTAATTTGTGTCTATTTCAGAGCCTTTGATTTCAACTCTATCCCATTATTTAATATTTTCATTCTGGTACCAGAAGTTAGAAGTATATCTTTTGTTGTATATTTCCTCAAACCCTAGCATAGAGCCTGTTATATTACAGGTGCTCAGCAAACATTTGCTGGAAGAATTTATAATTGAAGGTTTGAACAGTGGAAGACACAGAGGGAAAGTGTTATTAGATGGTGAGACCTTGTTGGAATGGCTGACCATGACAATGAAGAAGAAAACCTAGTACCTGGCATAGTGCCTAGCACATAGTAGGCACTCAATAAAATATTTGATATGTGAAAGAATTTTGAAATGGTAAGTTTTACGTGAATTAATTTCCTCCAACTGAGTTGCTGGAATAAATTGAGAAAACAGAAGTTATGACAATAACCTTTGGGAGTCTAGGGTGTCAGACTTTTCTCCTTGATGTTTGGTCTATCATTGAAGGCCCACTATAATCTGGCTTTCAAAGCGTTGCATAGTAAAAGGAACATTAACTTAAATTTAGAAGCCATGGGCTTCTGCCTTTACCACTTTTATTAGCTCCATGACTGTGGCAAGTCATATAACTTCTCTGAGTCAGTTTCTTCATCTGCAAAAAGGAGATGATAAGATCAACTCAGAGGGATGTTACAAGAATTAAATGAGATAACTCAGATAAGAGAGTTCTTTAATGAGCAAAGTACTACATTTATATGATTATAACCACCTCTATATCACTTTTTCTCATTTGCAAAGTGTAATCTCTTCTCCAGACAGCAGAGGATCTTCACTGCCCCTCAACACTGGGGGTTTCTCCTCCTATCTTTCTTTCTGGGGTTCTTTCTGTCTATCCAGATTCCACACGTTCTTGAAGGCCCAGCCTTGGCCCCACCTTCTTCCCAAATACTTTTCTCCACTTCTGCCCACATGCATCTCCCTCTCTTTGAACTTCTTTTATTCTCCTGTGTTGGCCCACATACTAATGCTAGATTATTCCTTCCTTATTTTATGAGAGTTGAGCATCTTCAAGTGAACCTTCAATTCTGTGTAGGCAGGGGCCACGTCACATTCTCTTTAGACACACCCCACAGTGTCTTGTGCCAAGCTAGGCCCAAAGGAGAAGCTCAATATTCATTACTACATGAATAGGAAAGAAAGCATAGTGGTTGTAATTTCACTGGGCTGGTATTTTTTGTACTTGTATGTTGGATTGTGTTAAATCACTGAAACCACAGCAGTATGTCTTCAATAGTGGCATGTGTTCGATGTCTTCAAATATCCAGCCCTCTCAACTACAGGGGACATAGGAAAGGGACAATGGGGCAGAGTCAGGGTCAGGGTCATCAGGACACTCTGGTCAAGGGAGGTGGAAGTAGAATCGTGGGATGTTGGCTCTGCAAAGAGCAAATTTCACAGGTTGTTTTATTCAACCCAATCATTTTACTAGGAAGGAAATCAAGGCCTAGAGTGGCTAATTGCTTGTCCAAGGTCAACCCACAGACCAGGACCTGGGCTCCTGACTCCCCATGCAGTGCTCTTTCCTCTTCAGTGAGTTCAGCTCCTTCTGTTTTTCCAAGTTGAGATTCATAACATAGAGCAGGGTGGGGAAGAAACATTAGGCATAGTCCAAAAGGTTGGGAGACACGGCACAGGTGAAAGTCTCATATTCCACCAACAGCACTGTCCTTCTGCCAAACTCACTTGCTTGGAAGCTAGAGAGGTCTCCTGTTTGGGCTCGTATCAAAGCACAAAACAATGAAGCATATGGACATCTACTCATCCCAGTGGCAAAGAAAGCCTTTGAGCAGCAAATGATGCAAAAAACATCCTGCTTCCCTGCCTTACTTGTTTTTCCATTCATTTCTCACTCTTGCATTCCTGACTACGGAGCAGCTGTCTTTCTTCAGACAAAAGATGACAAAGGAGGCTGTTTGGTTCAAGAGGAATTCTGGCCCCCTAAAAGTGTGTGGGTTGCAAAGTAATTATTCTGCAGGAGAGTGTGTGCATTCAAGCAAATTATACCCTTCACTCTCCCTATTACGCTGGGCCTGAACAACACCGTGCTGACTCACACTAATGATACTGTCAGGGGCTTTACCTGTGATTTTCCCAGCAGCAGGTTTTGGGTCGGCAGAGCAAGGGCTGTCTGATGAAACCACGGGCCCGTCTCCTCTCCCAGACACTGCTTTGTAAAGAACAAAAAGTCAGCACACCCAGGAGGGTGAGCAGATGTAGCAGGTGCAGGAAACAGCATGGCAACTGCAGTTGCAAATGTGCAGGGCTCTCAACTATAGTGGACATGGGAAAGGGACAAGGGGACTGAGTCGGGGTCAGGGTCAGCAAGACACTCTGGGCAATGGAAGTAGAAGTAGAATCGCGGAATGTTGGCTCTGGAAAAAGTAAATTTTATAGATCATCTATTCCAACTTTATCATTTTACAAGAAAGGAGACTGTGATGGTTAATTTTATGTGTCAACTTGACTGGGCTAAGGATGCCCAGATAGCTGGTAAAACATTATTTCTGGGTGTGTCTGTGAGGATGTTTCTGAAAAAGATTAGTTTTTGAATTGGTAGACTGAGTAAAGCAGATCACCCTCACCATATGGAAGGGGGGCATCATCCAATCCACTGAGGGCCTGAATAGAACAAAAAGGCAGAGGAAGGGCAAATTTGTTCTGGTTGCTTGAGTTGGGTCATTCTTCTCCTGCCCTCAGACACTGGTGCTCTTGGTTGTCAGGCCTTCAAACTCAGACTGAATAACACCACTGGCTTTCCTGGTTCTCAAGCTTGCAGACAGCAGATTGTGGGACTTCTCAGCCTCTGTAATCACATGAGCCAGTTCCTATAATAAATTATATTGATCTATTACTCTGTTGGTCTGTTACTCTGGAGAACCCTGAATAATACAGAAACCACGGCCTGGAGTGGCTAATTGTCTTTCCAACATCAACCCACAGAGCCAGGCCTCAGGCCCTGACTCACCATGCACTACTCTTTCCTCTGCAGTGAGTTTAGCTCCTTATGTATTTTTCCAAGTCCAGGTTACCTTTAAAGAATGAAAGCAGAAGGCTTTTGGAGTTCTTCTCTACTTTGGGTGGCTATTGTGAGGATCCTGCCTTTGAGGGGGTCAGACCCTGGGAAGAAGAGCTTGGCAGGTGAAAGTGGTATTTCAGGACCCCCAAGGAGTTTCAGGGAGAAACTATGGAATATACGTCCCAGAGGACTTTAGTCTGTCTACATGACACCAAAAAAGACAAACTGAAGCCATCTACTCAGCCAGTTTGCCCGTTATTGGTCTCACATGGGGCCAATGTGGTGTCTACCCTGGAATCTGTGGGAAGAGCCAGCCATTTGGATGTTATAGAGACTATGGTTTCCCTGGAATGCCTTGTAGATGTGTTTGACTCCATAGCCAGGTGTCCTGTCACCAAACCTCCCCACAAAAATTGTGTTGTTACTTTTCTGATCTGGGTCTCAGTATCTTCAGTTGTAAAGCCAGGTTCATGAGACCCAGTCGACAGATATTATCTTTCACCCTTCGTTGACCCAAGCACAGTGCCTGGCAAGATAATCAGCTCAATAAACGAAGCTTAGTTATTTGTTTATCATTATTCTTGTTATTTGGGTAGGATATTAACCCATTATCAGATATATGGTTTGGAAATATTTTCCCCATCCCACAGGTTGCCGTTCCAATCTGTCGATCATTTTCTTTGCTGTGCAGAAGGTTTTTTAGTTTCATGCAATCCCACTTGTCTATTTTTGCTTTTGTTGCCTGTGCTTTTGGTGTCATATCCAAAAAATCATTGCACAGACCAGTGTCAAGAAGACTTTTCCCTATGTTTTCTTCTAGTAGTTTTACTGTTTCAGATTTTAAGTCTTAAATCCATTTTGAGTTGATTTTTGTATGTAGTGTGACATAAGGGTTCAATTTCATTCTTCTGAATGTAGGTATCCAGTTTTCCTAGCACAGTTTAATGAAAAGACTATGCTTTCCCCATTGTGTGTTAAAGACACACTTATTAAAGATCAGTTGACTGTATATGTGTGGATTTACTTCCAGGCTTTCTTTTTTGTTTCATTGGTCTATAAGGTCTGTTTTTATGCCAGTACAATACTCTTTTGATTACTGTAGCTTTGCAATATATTTTGAAATCAGGAGGTGTGATACCTCCAGTTTTGTTCTTCTTGCTCAAGATTGCTTTGGCTATTTGAGGTCTTTTGTGGTTTGATACGAATTTTTGGATTGTTTTTTCTATTTCTGTAAAGAATGCCATTGAGATTTCATTAGGGATTGCATTGAATCTGTAGATCATGTTGGGTAGTATGGACATTTTGACAACATAGATTCTTCCAATTCCAAAACATGGCATGTCTTTCCATTTATCTTTGTCTTTAATTTCCTTCATCAGTGTTTTAGAATTTTCTTTGTACAAGTCTTTCACCTCCCTGGCTAGGTGTATTCCTAAATATTTTATATTTTTCTTGATATTGTGAATGGGGTTGTTTTCTTAATTTCCTTTTCCTATAGTTTATTGTTTGTGTTTAGAAATGCAACTGATTTTTGCGTGTTGATTTTCTATCTTGCAACTTTACTGAGTTTGTTTATTAAGTTCTAACAGTTTTTTTTTTGTTGAGCCTTTAGGGTTTTCTACATATATAGTCATACTATCTGCCAACAGAGATAATTTTACTTTTTCCTTTCTGATTTGAATGTCTTTTATTCTTTTTGTTGTTTAATTTCTTTGGTTAGGACTTCCAGTACTGTGTTGAATAGAAGTGGTGAGAGAGGGAATCCTAGCCTTTTTCTGGATCTTAGAGGGAAAATTTTCAATTTTTCTCCCATTGATTATGATGTTAGATGTGGGCTTTTCATACAGGGCCTGTATTGTGTTAAGATAAGTTCTTTCTATACCTATTCTGCTGAGAAATTTTAATCATGAATGAATGTTGAACTTTTTCACATGCTTTCTCTGCATCTGTTGAGATGATCATGCAGTTTTCTCTTTCTTTTGGTTAATGTGGTGTATCACATTGATTGATTTGCATACGTTGAACCGTCCTTACATACAGGGATAAATCCCACTTGGTCATAGTATATAATCCTTTTAATGTGCTGTTAATTCAGTTTGCTAGTATTTTATTCAGGATTTTTGCATCTATGTTCATCAAGGATATTGGCTTATAGTTTTCTTTTCTCGTCCTGTCTTTGTCTGGCTTTGGTATCAGGGTAATGCTAACCTTATAAAATGAGTTTGAAAGTGTTCCCTTTTTTTCTATGTTTTTTGGAAGAGTTTTAGAAGGCTAGGTATTCATTCATTGAATGTTTGGTAAAATTCATCTATGAAGCCATCTGGTCCTGGGCTTTTCTTTTTTGGGAAGTTTTTGATTGCTGATTCAATCTCCTTATCTTTTTTTTTTTTTTTTTTTTAATGAGGAAGATCAGCCCTGAGCTAACATCCATGCCACACCTCCTCTTTTTTCGCTGAGGAAGACCGGCCCTAGGCTAATATCTGTGCCCATCTTCTTCCACTTGATATGGGATGCCGCCACAGCATGGCCTGACAAGTGGTTCATCGGCGCATGCCCGGGATCCGAACACGGGCCACCAGCAGCGGAGCATGCACACTTAACCACTAAGCCACGGGCCAGCCCCTCACTCTCCTTATCTTTTATTGGTCTAGTCAGGCTTTTCATTTCTTCTTGATTCGGTTTTGGTAGGTTTTATGTTTCTAGGAATTTATCCATTTCTTCTAGATTATCCATTTTGTTGGCATATAATTGTTCATAATAGTCCCTTATGATCCTTTTTATTTCTGAGTCATCTGTTGTAATGTTTCCTCTTTCATTTCTGATTTTAGTTGAGTTTTCTCTCTCTTTTTTTAAATTAGTCTAGATAAGAGCTTGTAGATTTTGTTCATGTTTTCAAAAAACCAACGCCTACTTTTGTTGATTTTTCTATTGTTTTTCTATTTTCTATTTGATTAATTTCTGCTCTAATCTTTATTATTTCCTTTCTTCTGCTCACTTTGGGCTTAGATTGTTCTTCTTTTTCTAATTCCTTGAGGTGTTAAGTTGTTTATTTGACATCTTTCTTCTTCTTCTTTCTTTTTTTTTTCCTGAGGAGGATTCACCCTCAGCTAATATCGGTTGCTAGTCTTCCTCTTTTTGCTTGAGGAAGATTCACCCTAAGCTAATGGCTGTGCCAATCCTCCTCTATTTTGTTTGTGGGTCACTGCCACAGCATGGCCACTGATGAATGGTGTAGGTCCACACCCGGAAACCAAACCTGGGCTGCTGAAGTGGAGTATGCCAAACTTAACCACCAGGCCACGGGGCTGGCCCCAATCTTTCTTATTTTTTAATGTAAGAATTTATTGATATAAACTTTCTTAGAACTGCTTGTGCTGCATCCCATAAGTTTTGGTATGTTGTGTTTTCATTTTCATTTGTCTCAAGATATTTTTAAATTCCCTTTTGATTTCCTCTTTGACCCAATGGCTGTTCAAGAGTGTGTTTAGTTTCCACATATTTGTGAATTTTCTCATTTTTTTGTTGTTATTGATTTCTAGCTTCATTGCAGTGTGGTCAGAAAAGATACTTGGAATGATTTTTCTTGAATTTGTTAAGACTCATTGTGTTACCTAACATGTGAGCTATCCTGGAGGATGTTTCATGTATGCCTTAGAGTGTGTATTCTTCTGCTATTGGGTGGAAAGTTCAGTATATGTCTGTTAGATCCATCTGTTCTATAGTGTTGTTCAGTTCTGCTGTTTCCTTATTGACTTTCTGTCTGGATGATCTACCCATTAGAGAGTGGTGCATTGATGTCTCCTACAATAATTGTATTGCTATTTCTCCCTTCAGATCTGTCAATGCTTGCATTATATATTTAGATGCTTCAAGGCTAGGTGCATATATATTTATAATTTTATATCTTCCTGTTGAATTGACACTTTTGTCATTATATAATGACCTTCTTTGTCTCTTGTGACATTTTTTGACTTAAAGTCTATTTTGTCTGATTTAACTATAGTCACTCTTGCTCCCTTTTGGTTACCATTTACATGAAATATCTTTTTTCCATCCCTTCACTTTCAGCCTATGTGTTCCCTTAAAGCAAAAGTGAGTCTCTTGTAAGCAACATACAGTTGGATCTAGTTTTTTTAATCCATTCAGTCACTCTATGTCTTTTGATTGGAGAATTTAATCCATTTCCCTTTAAAGTAATTATTGACAGGTAAGGACTTACTAATGCCATCTTATTAAATGTTTTCTGACTGTTTTGTAGTTCTTTTGTTCCTTTCTTTCTCTCTTACTCTCTTCTTTTCTAACTTGATGATGTTTTGGTAGTGGTATGCTTTGATTCCTTTCTCTTTCTCTTTGTGAATCTACTAGAGATTTTTTCTTTGTGGTTACCACGAGGCTTACATAAACTATCTAATAGTTATAACAGCCTGTTTTAATCTGATAACAACTTCAATCACATACAAAAACTACACTTTTACTTCTCCATCTCTCAACATTTTATGTTATTGATGTCACAATTTACATCTTTTATATTGTGTATCCATGAACAAATTATTGTATATATTTTTAATACTTTCATCTTTTAAATTTTATACTAGAGTTATAAGTGATTTACAAACCACCATTACAGTATTAGAGTATTCTGAATTTGACCATATATTTACCTTTACTAGTGAATTTTATACTTTCATATGTTTTCATGTTACTAATTAGCATCCTTTTGTTTCAGCTTGAAGACTCCTTTTAACATTTTTTTGTAAGACAAGTCTGGTGTTGATGAACTCCCTCAGCTTTTGTTCATCTGAGAAATTTATGAAGGACAGCTTTTCTGGTTACAGTATTCCTGCTTGGCAGTGTTATTTTTCAGCACTTGAATATATCATCCTACTTTCTCCTGGCAGCAAGACTTCTGCTGAGAAATTTGTTGGTAGACTTATGGGTGTTCACTTGTATGTGACAAGTCACTTTTCTCTTGCTGCTTTCAAAATTCTCTTTGTCTTTGACTTTTGATAATTTAATTATAATGGGTATTGGTGTAATCTCTTCGGGTATATCCCTTTGGAGACTTTTGAGCTTCATGAACCTGGATGTCCATATGTCTCCCAAGATTTAGGAAGTTTTCAGCCATTATTTCTTTAAATCAGTTTTCTGCCCCTTTCTCTCTCCCTTCATCTTCTGGGACTCCAATAATGCCTATATTAGTTTATTTTATAGTATCTCATAAATCTTGCAGGCTTTCTTCACTTTTTTAATTCTTTTTTCCTCCTTAAATGACCAGTCTTCAAATTCACTGATTTTTCTTCTACTTTCTTCACAGATTCTTTCTTCTATGCTGTTGAAGCTCTCTGCTGCATTTTCATTTCATTCATTGTATTCTTCAGCTCCAGAATTTCTCTTTGATTCTTTTTTATGATTTTTGTCTCTTTGAAGAACTTCTCATTTTGTTCATGTATTATTTTCCTGATTTCGTTGAGTGATCTGTGCTTTCTTGTAGTTCGCCAAGCTTCCTTCAGATAATTATCTTGAATTCTTTCTTGGGCAATACATAGATCTATATTTCTTTGGGGTCAGTTACCAGAATTGTATTCGTTTTCTTTGGTAGTGTCATGTGTGCCTGATTTTTTCATGATCCATATAGCCTTACATTGATGGCTGTGCATTTGAAGGAGCAAACACCTCTTTACAGACTGGTTCTGGCAGGTAAAGACCTTTTCCTGCTGGGATTGCCTCTGTAATCACAGTTGAATGGTGCTGGAGCTGGGTCATGTAGCTGTTGCCAGGTCCACAGGAGGGTACATGGCTGGCAGGCCTGTTACTGGGAGTGTGGGTTCCTGCTCGATCCCTAGGTGGAAGGAACTACCTCCTGGACCACAGTCAAGCAGGGCTAGAGCCAGGTCTCAGAGCCACTTTTGGATCTGCAGACAACAGGTCTATTACGAGGGATGAGATGGGTATGGCTCCTGCCAGGTCCCTGAGCATGATCCCACCAGGTCCCTCAGAGGGTCCCTGGGCAGTCAGAACTGACTCTGAGACTGCAGTATAGCAGGACTGGAGCCAGTCACAGGGCTGCTTCAGGGTCCAAGTCAGGACTGAGGTCAGTGGGCCTGATACCAGTGGGGTACAGACTGGTGTCACTGTGTCCCAGGGCAGGCAGGGCTGACTCTGGACCATGTAGAGTGGGGCTGGAGCTAGGTCACAGGGCCAATTCAGGATCTGCAGTTGGGACTAAGTTCAGCGAGTCTTTTACTAAGGGCGTGGATGGGTGTAGCTCCTCAGAGGTCCCTTGGCAGTTGTCGCTGGTTACAGCACCATGGCCAAGAGAAGCTAGAGCCAAGTCCACAGAGGGATGAGGCTGCTTTCAGTCTTCAGCTGGGACCACATTCAACAAGCCTGCCACTGGGACATGGGCATGCCTTCTCAAAGCAGCTCTCTTTGGTCTTGGACTAGGGTTTTGCGACCTTCTATCTGGTTCCCAAAGCTCCCACAAAGGCACCTTTGTCCATGAATGGCTGCCATATTGTTATTTGTGTGGGGGGATGCGAGCTGGTGACATCCTATTTCACCATTTTGCTGATATTCCTCCCTTCTCTTAGCATAATAATTTTGAGGTTCATACATGTTTTGGCATATGTCAGTTCTTTGGGGTTTTTTGTTTATGGCGAATGGACTACTTTTGATGGCTGCATATTAGTTCATGCTGTGGATGTATCATAATTTAATTAGCCACTTTCATTCATGGATATTTAAATGTATTTTTTGCTAACATATTTAATGGTTTATTGAAAAATTTTTGTGCACATGTACAAATAATTTTGGAGGTTTTTAAGCCCAGTTTTTGTTAACCATATGTGCTACTTATTTATTTAATTAATAAGAAACTGATTTAATTAAATTTTGTTAACCAAATTGACTCATTTTCGACTGGCCATTTCAGCCAAATTGCTGCACCGGGACCCCCATGTAGACACAAAGAAAGCATCCTGGAAAAAGAAAAGTTACAAAGAGAAAGGGAAATGAATCCAGTAGAGATTCTAATATGCCTTTCTTCCTAGCCACAGGGGAAAGCATTTATATCTTCCCCAAACATAATTACCTTCCTGGTGTTTAATGAATACAACTTTAATTCGTGCTATACAATTTAAATCTGCTAGAATTCAAGACGTGGGGAAAGTTTCCCTGCACTTGCTGATTTGGTATATAAAAGTAAAGCTTTAAATGTCTGGAGATTATTGATTTTGTTGTTTACTTGGGGAAGTCCAATGGAGTGTCCTTTGAAGCAATTACCTAAAGTGTCTCAACATGTTAAGCAAAGCTAAAAAGAGGCCCCAGAGAAGGACGCTGGCTGGTGGAACCTGAGGCCTGGCAAGGCTCATGAAGTTCCAGGACCATAACAGATCAGTGGTTTTCAGTCTTTGGTGGATACAAGGGTTACGTGGGGCAATTATTAAAAATACAGATGTCCACTCCAACTCACTGAATCTGAATCTAAGGCAAGGGGCCTAAGTACCTATATTTTTTTAACAAGTTCCACAGATAATTGTGATCTACATAAAAGCTTGAGGACATCAGACCCAACCACTGGAGAACTCTATATTGTTTAGCTTCTGCAGCAGAAGGGCCTTCCTAAACAGCTGGTCTGTTCCCACCGAGGCACGCTGTAAGAAACTGCTCTGCAAACCCACTCCTGCATTCCTGCAGACATGATTTGAAGCTGTTACTTTGTTCTTTCGATGATACTCCACGTGAAAAATACAATTTTTTTAGACCCACTGGTCCAGAAAATTTTGATGTATCCTAAAGAATTAATATAATTTGAAGGAAAGGGGCCAAAAACAATTTATTTGTAATAAATCATATTTCTGATTTTATCTTGGTGACCAGGACGCTGCCTCCAATTTTAGTTTTAATAGCTATCTTTCTGCCTTATTGAGCCACATATAACTCTTGGATTTCTGCCAGACATATCCCTTTATTATGTCTACATTTTCCTATACTATAACTTAAAATTTCGTCTCCTATTTACCATATTGTTTATATTCTTGCAAGCCACCTCAGAGCCTTTGTAGACTGAGGCATGGTGTGTGAGTGTATATGTAGGTTTGTTTGTTTATCTACCTATTTATATTTCTTGGGTGCTGACTGTCTTATGCAGTCAGCAGCATCATGGTGCCTCTCTCTATTCCTCAATCCCTTTAGCATTCTCACTGAAGCAGGTGCTAAGGATGTTGTTAAATGGAAGCATTGGGCCATTGATTAAAAGCTGCATGGAAAATGCTGTGATTAACATGAATGGTTTTGAGAGCTTCACAGTGAAGCAAATCTAGATGATATTTCCTCCAGGGATCTTTCCCACTCCCCATCTTTGCCTCCACCTCTGGGGTTTGACGAGCTTGGTTGGCTCAAGGGATCATAGCATCACTTCTTCCCTCAACCAGTTTGCTGTGTCCCAGTCTCTGGGGCACAGACAGTTTTCCTGACCTCGGCCAGGTGCCTGGCGATTCTTGCAGAAACAGCAGGCCAGAACATGTGGACGGCACAGGATCAATCCCTCTCCACTCCCAGGAAAACAGCTCCTAGTTTACATGCTGGTGACTGCGGCTTAGCAGTGTCCTCTTCAAAAGGCAAGGATAAGATGGCTTTAATAGGGAAAGGGATTTGTTCTACCACTCACGCCTTTAATCCCCTCTGGCAGAATTGGTTCCCATAGTGGGCACGTCTGAAACAGGGGCTCACATCTCAAGACTTTCAGCTAAGACCCTAGAGAAGCGATTACTCAGCCTGCAGTAGTGTAGACTGCTAACGGCCTTCGCACGCCGCACAACCACAGAACCCAGTTGCCCGCAGAAGTCTCACAAAGGCTCCTCTGGCTGTTCTCTAAATTGAGTCCCCTGAAACACATCACATTCATACAGCAAAAGCTTGAAATAATGAGACAGCTATTATTTCTGTTTCCTGACCCAGCAACATTGCTTGTCTTTAGAATTTGGCTATGTTCATCTTTACTTGCAGAAATGAATCAACCGTTCAACACTGCTTGCTTCCTGTTGGTGTCTCACCGGCCGTGGCAGTCCTTTCTCTCATTTTGATGAGTGAGTTTTTTTCCTAGGGAAGCAAATAGGAGCAGTTGGGTTACGTTGCCCACACTGCCTATAGCAGCAAGCTGTGAACAGAAAGGACAGGAAGGCCGCCACTCCAAAGAGACCTAACGGATTCATGTGGATCACTTATGGGTTTACGTTGCATTGGCGAGTTGATCTATCTCCATGGGGGAAGTATTCTCTCCATTGACAACTAACGCACAGCGGTTCAAAGGCCACACCTAGAGTTATGTACTAGCAGGTACTGGATCAGGGTCCCTTCCATACGCCAAGATTCATATTCTGCCATATTCTCTAGTACCCACGTTGTGGCAGGTGATACTCTCTCCACTGGCCAGAGAGTAGACCGAAGGTTGGGAAAGATGTTTGTGGGATGGGCACATGCCAGACCTGAGGGAGCCCATCCACCTCAAGTCCAACATCCTCTGAAACGCAGAAGTCGTCTTGTTTTTCCCGCACTCTCTTTCAGCTCAATTGGTTTTACCAGATATGTATAAAGAGTCAGCATTTTAAAATAATCTGCTTTTTTTTTAAATTCGGTAATGTGTTTGTTTTTGCCTGTAAGTGATTTGACTTCATAGCACATAAAATAAATGGGAAATCTCAGCATCATTCTCATGTTAGAAGCTGCTATCCAGAAATATCATTTTGGTACCCACAATTTTTTTCCTTTCTCTCTCATTTGGGGAAGATGAAAGCAGCAAGGCCGTTTATCTCCCCTAAATTAGCCATGTGACAACTCCGAGCTATTAATAATCACTCCCCACAGCATTAATGTTTATGTCTGAGAGGGGTCAAGCGGTGATCACCGCAGAGAGAGAGTCGGCAAGATAAATGCCAGCAGCAGCAGAAATGCAGCTCGCCTCTGCACAAAGTGGCTAGAGGAGAACAGATGTAACCCAAACGTCCTCCAGCCATCGCCAACTTGTAGGTACAAGAGGGGTCGCTGATGCCCCCCTCCCAAGCGCACTGAGCCCCCTCCAGCTTGACTGTGAGACGAGTCCTTACGGCTGATGTTACCCCCCTCACGCGTTTCTGGCGCTGTTGGCACTGCTGCTTCTGCCCCTGACTGTGCCTGTTTCTACCTCTGCTGACCAACCCCCGCTGTCTAGGGGCAGGCTTCTGCCACTCAGGACCTAGAGGGCACTGTCACTTTGTCCCAAGTCTTGAACACAGAACAGGCTTTTGCTTAATTTTGCCACCACACAGCAGCTGTTCGTATTTCTCAGGTGGATGTTTGGGGGCCTAACCAGAATCTCCAGTTGCTGCAAACCCTTGCATTTCTTTACCACGTTTTGTGTCACTGTAGCAGGATCTGTGTGAAGACCCACTACCTCTCTTGTGAGAGACCAGAGCTCAGAGAGAGGGACACACTCTGCTATCCGATAGTCTGGGTTCACCTCCTGGCTCCCTCGCCACCTAAATCACTTAAACTCTTGTTGTTTCCGTTTCCCGATCTGTAAAATGTGAAGTATAACATACATACCTTCAAAAAGCTGTTGTGGCATTAAATGCAGGGAATCTATGGTCCCCACTTAGCAAAAAAAGATGTTACTTATCAAAACAATGATGACAATTATGAGTGGGTCCAAGTTTTCTGGAAAAATGGAAATCTTTCCAAAATGTCTCAATTTGAGAAAATCCCTGTAGAAGAAGAAGCAAGAAAAGATGCAGCTCCAAGGAGAGCACTTCTCTTAGAAGCCAGGCCTCCTCACAAAGACTGAGTAATCCAAGATGCCCCGGGGCCTCCCAAGTCCCTGTTAGGCATGAAGTCGCTCCTGGAATCATCTCTTCAGCCTTCTGCAATGCTCAGGATAAAGACATTAGCAATTGCCTTCCAGGTGGAAATATAAAATCTTGAAATGTCAGACTGGGCTGATAGGGAAGAAGTGATTGAAACACCTGCTGTTTCTGTAATGGACGGTGGTGAGTAAAGGATGGCATCCGCGTACACTATAATAAAACATTATGCAATGACGGAGAGCTGCATTCAATCTGCAGTGCCAAAGCTTCCGCTTAGGCAGTGAAGGGCTCTCCTTAGGAGTTACTAAAATCATAGTGGCCGGGCATCAGGGTTTCTTAATTTCCTTCAGGAGTTGAGGCACTTTCTCTCTGAGGAAGTCTACGAAGTCCTTTAAACCCATCTCCTCATTTCCTTTCCCAGTAGAGTGATAGTTGTCATTCTTTCTGGTTGCCCAGCATCTGAACCCTCTTAATACAGCCCACCTTTAATATAGAAGCTAAAAGTGCAAGCTACTCATTTTCCAAGCCTCCCTTGCAGCTAGGTATGGACCCATGACCTGGCTCGGCTGCCCACATGCCCCTGCCTCAACTCCAAGTCAGAAGTGGGAAATGTGAAGGAGCAGGAGCCATGTAGGGCCCCTGCTGCCCAGCTGCCATACCAGCTGCATTTCAAGTCCTGATTCCTGAGTCACAAGGGACGATTCTTAGGCAGCCCCCAGAGGAGGGGTAGGAAAAGCATCACACAGTGGCAGCTGTGTCTCCATCAAGCCATTGTACAGAGCAACCTTGGGCATGTTCCTGTTTGCCCGCCCTCTGAGTGTGGTTCTCAGGCTTTTCCAGGGCTTCTGGGAGTTCTCATTATGTAGTCAATGCTCCTCCTCTTGTTAGCATCTACTTCCTTCTCTTCACCTGGCTAACTCGTGCTCATTCTTTTAGATTGGGCTCAAGCATCACCTCTTCCAAGAAACCCTCTTGACATATACTTCCTTCCCTCAGACTACTTAGACTTCTTGACATCAGTGGCTAGATCTAGTTTATTTTTTTATCACAGGTGCCCAGAACTGTAGATGTTCCATAAATAATGTCTGTATTATTTTCCTATGGCTGCTGTAACAAATGACCACAAACATGGTAGCTTAAAACAACACAGATTTCTTCTCTCACCACTTTTGGAGGCCAGAAGTCTGATATCAGTTTCACTGGGCTGAAATCAAGATATTGGCAGGGCCATGCTCTCTTTGCAAGCTCTATGGGAGAATCTGTTCCATGCCCCTTCCTACTTCTGATGGCTGCCAGCATTCCTTGGCTTTTGACCACATCACTCCAATCTCTGCCTGTGTGGTCACATTGCCTTCTCCTCTTCTGTCTGTGATCTCCTCTGCCTTCCTCTTACAAGGACACTTGTGATTGCATTTAGGGTCCACTCCAATAATCCAGGATAACCTCCCCATCTCAAGATCCTTAATCACATCTGCAAAGTCTGCTGTATAAGTTAACATCCACAGGTTCTAGGGATTAGGACATGGACATCTCGGGGGCCATTATTCAGCCTACCTACATCATAGGTCATGTACTGAATAAATTTCCATGAAGTAAAGCACTAGCCCCCCTCCCCCTTCCTATGACACTGTCCTTAAAGTTCCTCCCATGGGACTTTGTTCTGTGTGACTTCTGTGTGAAAGTATTTTAGCGCTTCACAAGCTATGCCTCCTTGAACTGAATCCACCTTGAGCAACCTGACTTGTGTGCAAATCCACCTGGTGGCCAGAAGTGCTCATGAAGTTCACTCAAGCCACCTTGATGGCCCTCTTCCCAGTCCTTCTGCTGAATATAAGACTTTGAACAAAACTGTCAGATAAGCGGAATAGTTCTGCCCTGATGTCAGGAGACCTGGCGTCCACATCATCCTCATGTGGGACCATGGGTGAGAATTCCACCTCTCTGGGCCTCGGTTTCCTCAGTCATACAAGAAGGACAGACTAAAACTCTTCCCAGATCAGCCATGCTATCTCCCCAAATGCTCAGATCTTTCTCCCTATTGTCACAAAAGAACACATACTATGTGATTCCATCTACATGGCTCAATAACAGGCAAAAGGCGATTATATTGTCCAGGAATGTTTACATAGATGGTGAAACTATACAGAAACCTAGGAAAACTATAAAGAAGCACAAAAGCTAGGCTAATGGTTATGTCTAGTGAGGGTGGGAGGACAGAGAGGATTTGGGGGGCTGCAATTTTCTATTTCTTGATGGGTGGTTGTTACACAGGCATTTGCTTCATAATGATTTGCTGATTTGTACATATATGTTTTATTTATTTACAGTCATGCATTACTTAACGATGGAGATATGCTCTGAGAAATGCATTATGAGGTGATTTCATCATTGTGCGAACGTCACAGAGTGTACTTACACAAACCTCAATGGTATAGCCTACTACACACCTAGGCTATATGGTACAGTCTATTGCTCCTGGGCTACAAACCTGTACAGCATGTTACTGTCCTGAATACTGTAGGCAACTGTAACACAACCGTAAGGATTTGTGTATATAAACATATCCAAACATAGCAAAGGTACAGTAAAAATATGACATAAAAGATAAAAAATGATACACCTGTATAGGGCACTTACCATGAATGGAGCTCACAGGACTGGAAGTTGCTCTGGGTGAGTCAGTGAGTGAGTGGTGAGTGAATGTGACGGCCTAGGGCGTTACTGTACACTACTGTAGATGTTATAAACACTATACACTTGGGCTACACTAAATTTATAAAAAATATTTTTCTTTCTTCATTAATAAATTACTGTTAGCTTACTGTAACTTTTTTACTTTATAAACTTTTTATTTTTAACTTTTTGACTTTTTTATGATAATACTTAGCTTAAAACACAAACACATTGTACAGCTGTGCAAAAATATTTTCTTTCTTTATATCCTTATTCTATAAGCTTTTTTCTGTTAAAAAAAATTTTTTTTTATTTTTTAAACTTTTTTGTTAAAAACTACGATACAAATACACATCAGCTTAGGTCTACACAGGATGAGGGTCATCAACATCACTGTCTTCCACCTCCACATCTTGTCCCACTGGAAGGTCCTCAGGGGCGATAACATGTGTGGAGCTGTCATCTCCTGTGATAACAAGGCCTTCACCTGGAACACCTCCTGAAGGACCTGCCTGAGGCTCTTCTTGAGGAGGTGTCACTCTTCAGAAATATGTCCATGGTGGTTTGCTTTGTTTGTCTCTTTTTTTCATTAGAGATTTGCTTGTAAGCAGATAATGCACTATGAACGTTCTTCTTTATTAATGAAAACCTTTTGGTGTTGGGGGTCCATGTTTTCAAACTCTTTAAGGAGCTTGTTGAGGTCTGCAAAAGCTTCTGCTAAATCCTTCACTGTGAATTTTCTTAGAGGTTCTTCTTCTTTTTCTTCTCCAGCGGTTTCCTTTTCTCGTGCCTCTTCTTCAGCTATGTGTTCCTGTTCCAGTTCCCACAACTCCTCATCAGTCAGTTCCTCAGGAACCACCTCTAGGAGCTCCTCAATGTCATCCTCATCCACACCCAGGTTATGGTTGTTTGCCATCTCAACCACAGCCTACCTGATTTTTACAACCTCCTCATTCTTGGTAAATCCTTTGAAGTCCTGGATGAACCTCTTGAATGTCTTCTTCCAGAGGCCGTTCATACACTCCTTAGTGACACTACCCCAAACACAAGTAAGGTTCTTGATGCAGTCATAGCTGTTGTAATCCTTGTACTATTATGTCAGTGTCTTCTCAGTGTCTTCCTCAGCTGCAGCAATAGCCTGGGCAAAGGTCCTCCTCAGGTAGGAGGTCTTAAAAGCTGCTGTAACTCCTTGACCCATTGGTTGGACCAAAGAGGTGGAGTTTGGTGGGAGAGACAGTGCTTTGATATTGGGATGAAGATCACCAATAAAAGGAGGATGTCTGGGAGCATTATCAACAATAAGCAAAATCTTGAAAGGTATGTTATTCTCTAAACAGTACTTCTGCATTGTGCTGTCACAGCAATTCAGGAGGGCATCTTGGAAGAAGAGCTGAGTCATTCACGACTTCCTGTTGCTCTTGTAGTACACTGGCAGTGTGTGCTTAGAGATATGCTTGAAGGCCTTGGGGTTCTCACTGTGCCAGATCACAAAGGGTTTCAATTTGTAGCCTGCAACAGTGCCCCAAGCAAGACTGTTATCCTGTCCTTAGAAGCTTTGAAACTTGGCATTGACTTGGCCCCTTTATGGATGAAAGTCCTTTCAGGCATCAGTTTCCAGAATAGGAAAGTTTCAATCATATTGAATATTTGCTCTGGTAAGCAATTTTCCTCCACAATCAACTTATCTAGAGTTTCCAAAAATTCTTCAGCTGCTTTCACATCAGCACTCACAGACTCACCACTCACTTTCACATTATGTAATGAATAATGATTCTTTTTTTTTTTTCCAATTATTTTACTGAGGTCATACTCGTTTATAGCATTGCATAATTTCAGGTGTACATTATTATATATCAATTTCTGTATAGACTGCATCGTGTTCACCACCGATAGTCTAGTTTTTATCCATTACCATACATATGTGCCCCTTTACCCCTTTCGTCCATGCCCCACACTCTTCCCCTCTGGTAACCACAAATCTGTTCTCCTTATCCATGTGTTTGTTTATCTTCCACATATGAGTGAAATCATACAGTGTTTGTCTTTCTCTCTCTGGCTTATTTTGCTTAACATGATACCCTCAAGGTTCATCCATGTTGTTGCAAATGGGACAATTTTGTCTTTTATTATAGCTGAGTAGTATTCCATTGTATATACATACCACATCTTCTTTATCCATTCATCAGTTGGTGGGCACTGGGGTTGCTTCCACACCTTGGCTATCGTGAATAATGCTGCAATGAACATAGGGGTGCATAAATCTCTGAATTACAAATAACAATTCTTGAATCATTTAAACAACCCAGTAAATTCAACATCATAGTTGGGTTCAGCCTTCACTTTCAATGTCACAAACAAACTTTTTGCTTTGGCTAAGAAGAATACACTCTGTGTCTGGTCTTCAATCTAAGTCATTAGAAGTTTTTCCACGTCTGATGTAGTCCCTTCCTGAATTTTCGTTAGTCTCATTGCCTTCAATGAAGCAGTTCCTTTAACAACTTCCATCACTTTGTTCTTGTTCTTCAAGATCATAGCTATGGGGGAATGGGACATGCCTGACTGGGGAGCAATAACCATCACTGATTTTCCACCATCGTAGTCTTTAATCACTTTGAATTTCATTTCCAGGCCAATAACTCGATGCGGCCTCTTACTGGCAGAATTAGCAGTGGATTTTGTATGCTTAGGGGCCACGACGAACAAAACAACATGAGATTAAATCAAGCACAAGAGAAAACGATGCAATCAAGAGACATGGTAAACATGAGACGTATGAGGCTGCTGCCAGTGTAATCCTGAATACTGTTTTACAGTAAGCTTGTTTTTTATAAGTAGAAAAAGTACACTCTAAGATAAGGATAAAGAGTGTAATATAGTAAATACATAAGCCAGTACATAGTCGTTTAGTATCGTTATCAAGTGTTATGTGCTGTACTTAATTGTATGTGCTGTACTTTTATACGACTGGCAGCGCAGTAGGTTTGTTTACACCAGCATCACCACAAACACATGAGTAATGCATTGCACTACGATGTTACGATGGCTACAATGTCACTAGGCAATAGGAATTTTTCAGCTTCGTTATAATCTTATGTCACATGGTCCGTTGTTGACCGAAACATTGTTATGTGGTGCATAACACCACATAACTTGTGGTGGTCTCTTTAACTTTTTATTTTGGAAATTTTCAAACATTCCCAAAAGTAGAGACAATAGCATAATAAATCCCAGCTTCAACAATTATCCACGTTTTCCTCCTTTTGGTTCACATGTGCACGCCTCCTAATTTTGGGGGAGCATGGTTGTTTTAAAGCCAATTCCAGGTATTGCATCATTTCACCCACAAATTCTTCAGTATGTACAGATACGTTTTATGCATATTTATATACATGTATAAATAATATATACATATATGTAATATATAAAATATACATATATATGTAATATATTAAATAAATTTAATCACAATAAAAAGCTGAAAGTGAAAGGTAGGGAATGGAGCTGGTCTTGAAGGCAGCAATCCTATGCAGGGAAAGAGCTATGTGCATGTGTGTGTGTGTGTGTGTGCATGCATGTGTGCGTGAATGCCGTGTGTCCACAGCAGAACGTCTGCTCTGGGTTGGAGGAGTAGCTACGTCAGTGGCTTAGCTTGGGGGTCATAGTGTTGGCTCCCAGGGATGCAGCTGGGCACTTAAATGAGCATAGTTAACTCTGGAACTCTGGAACCCAGAAGAACTGTAACCCTTGAGATTTCAAGAGGTGTTGTAGGGCTTGGTAAATCAAGTGTGAACTCCATGTCTGTCTTTTCATGTCTGTCTGCCCAGCACCTGGCACAATGTGTTGCCCAGAGTAAGACCTCAAAAATTGCTCAATGAATAAATGACTGTGAAAGAGAATGGCTCCAAACAACCCCACAGTTTGGAGGCTCAGATTTTTTTTCATGACTTTAAGCAAACTGCCTTGCTCTTGGAGAGAGGGGGGAGGTTGTGAGCATTTTGTGGAATAGTGGCAATCCCACGCTGCTAGTGGGAAGGAGGGATTCGGTTCTTAACAAAAGTGGGTGGGGACATTGAAGCAAACATTTGTGCCCCTAATGCAGGCCCCACTCTGTCCTGTTACTAGAGAAACTTGGAATCAGGTCTACAGCTAGTACAAGTTGTAAGTGGCCAAGTCCTGTAAAGCAGGAGTGGGAATGGGGGTGTGCAGAGCTGTTCTCAGATTCCAGTCTGGAGTCTAAGTCTGGTATTGCCAGGCTCTCTCTGCAGATTTCTGAGCTGCTGGGCACCATGCAAAGAAACCAATGGATGAAGCCAACATAGGATCTCACAAGCTTCCTTCAGTCAAAACTTGCTCATTTTTCAAGTCTCCTCGGGTCCTCCTCTTCTAGAAGCTCCCAATGCACAGCAAGCCCTGTACCCTCTCCTGCTTCTACCTCAGTGCCTTTGCCCTGGCTACTCCCTCTGCTGGGTATGCTTTTCCTCCAGATTTTCATGTGGCTTTCTCCTTTATGTTTTTTAAGTTCCTGTTCAAATATCTCCTCTTCGAGAGATCTTCCATAGCCATCCTGTGTAAACCAGATAGCTACCCTGTTTCTACCCTGGATCTTCTATCTCTTGTGCTCTGTTTATTTTTCTTCATAACCCCTATTGTCTGTCTCCCCACCACACAGAGCTTACAGAATATGCTATAAGAGTTTGTCTGTTTTCTTCCTCATTGTGTTTTCAGGGCCTACAGCAGTGCTTGATGTGTAGTGGGGGCTCACTTCCTATGTGTTGAATGAATGAATGATCAACATTTCTTGTCCAGTCTATGGTCACATAACACTTTGTTATCTTTTACTTCTTGTCGTCCCAGCTGGAGTCCTCAAGGGCATGGATGGGTCTGTTCCTGTTTTAATCGCCTCTGTCAACTTGAAAAGCAAATTTCCCTGTTATTTTATCTCAAAATGAGTTTATTCAGGAATAGCCAAAAGAATTGCAATTCGGGATGTGCCTTTTGTGGCGAACCATAGACAAATCTGGAAAAGAAAGGAGAATGGCTGCTATTATAGAGAAAAAGGGGGAGGAGGGAGGGACTGTTCTGAACGAAAGTCTGTTGGGGCCAAGTAACAGTTCAGGGGGGCAACAGCTTCTTATTGGCTGAGCTTCAGCATTTCTCACTGGCTAGGCTATCGCTGGGTGGGGAGAGAAATCTTCCTTCACTAGTAAAGTAATTTTACCTCCTGTCCAAGATGCAAGCATCAGTCTCCTCCTGTTTAGTCTAATTGAGAATATATGATAGGGTGGGAGAGCTCCCCACGCAGGCCTTCCTGACTCCAACTTAGTTGAGGTTTCTTTTACTCATTTCCGTACCTCTTATTCACTCCATTTGTGAGGGAGGGATTTCTGCCCTAGGACTATGGAGATGGTCAAACACATAGCACCTGACACTGGACAGATGAGATCCACAGCTGTTTATTAATCACAAAGACTCATAGCCTGGGGGAAGAGGACATTGCACAGCACACAGGACTACACATGGGTTGCACTCAGGAACAGAGTGAACAAGGAGACACTGTGGGAGGCAGGCTTTGTAGTAACAAGAGGATGGGGTGACCTCTGGTTCCTGCAGGAAGATGTGATTGGCTTGACTGAATAATTCCACAAGCTGGCAGGGGACTGAAACCCACTACTCAAGGGATAAGCAGGAACTAACTATGCCTGGTCCCCTTGATAAGGAGGGTTGTTTGGCTAGGGGACTGTATCGGAGGGAGCAGAGTGGGGATGGGAACTTGCAGTTAGGCCATTCGAGGCCCTCCTGGTTTCACTAGATGTCAAGGTAGCACATAACATTGGGCCTTAATGTTAGGCCTTACACCACAGTTCCTCTCCAGTTTATGTGTTTGAACAGGGTTCAATGGCCAGTCTTGGGGGTCCTAGTGCGTCTCTCCACTAAGCCTAAATTTACGTCTCACTCCTGCTTTGTCTTAGAACCTCAGCTCTGTTATGGTCCAACCAATTCCAGGCCACATGATCCTGCCTCTTTGGAGACTGGCTCAGCTTCTCTATATTCCTGGACTTCCTACCTCCTCTTGGCCCAGTCTCCTGGGCGTGGCTCTAGCTACTTTGCTCTGATGACTTGGTGTTTTCTCGACGACTTGTGGTTGGCCCAGCATTCATCTCTCCTCCTCACCTACCTGTTGGCAGTGTGACAGCTCCAGCAACCTCCCAGAAGGGCTCCTCTCCTTTTCTGAGCAACTTCGAGGGCATGTTTCTGGGAGATTGACACTTGAAAGCCAAGGAGCACAGCAGCATTTCCTCAGTGGTATCGTTGTGTCTCCCCATGTGTGCTGGCCCAGTTGCTTTGCCATCCTTGTGAGTCAAATCCAGAAGGTCTTTGGTTCTGACCAATTAAGGCAATGCTATGTGGCAGCCATAAAAATGCACCTCCCAGATCTCCTTCTGTAGCCCCAGCTGGTGTGCTCCGAGATCATCACAACATTTGCACTGAGGCTGTGCTTCCCAGCTGACTGAACACCCCACGGAGACTAAGGCAGACCTGTTCATAGGAGACTTGGGACTCCAGCTGGGACTCCCCATCAGCCTTGCCAAAACCGCACTGCACTGCAGTCTAAGACCTTCCTTCCTACTCTCTCCTTCACGGTGGTCAAACTAGCATCATAGTCTAATACCTTTCCCAGCCTGCACCAGCTTCCTTCCTACTTTCCCTCATGGGCATTTCTCCTGTAATCTGTGTGTCTAATCCTGTCTTGGTGTCTGCTTCTTAGAGCCCCAACTGACAAGACTACTATGGTGTGCAAGTCTGAACTGGTCTCAAGGTCCCAATGACATGTTTTGGGGGGGGAGGGCCTGGGCACCCCAGAGAGTCTGGTCAAGAGTCACCTCACTCATTGGGCTTCAGCGGAGGGCCTTCTATCACAGTTGTTAAAAGCAGGGCTTTGGGGTCAGACAAACATGGGATCAAGCTCCAGCTCCAGCCCTTGAGCAGACGTGAGATCCTCAGCTTCATGCCTCAGTTTCCAGCGCTGCGAAATGGGGTCGTTGTAAGAATTAAATGTGACAAGTGTTTAGGGACAGTAGACAGTGATGGTCTGGAACACAGCGGGCGGTCAGTGAAGGACAGCTGAGGTTGCTAACGTGGCTTGTGCCCTTCTCTTTCTAGTAGGAACTCATCCACAGACATTTAAGGCTGGCAGACAGAGTCCTCAGGCTGAGCCTGCCTTTGTCTAGAACGGGAGCTGCTCTGAAGCCCAAACTTGCCCAGAGCATCAGGCCAGCAGGTCTTCTGTCAGGCCCAACTTCCAGCAAATATGTAGAGATTTCGAAGGGCACAAGGACCACTGATATTGCTCAGAGACCGCTCTGCTCTCGGCAGCCATCCACGAGATCCGCTCCAAGTCCTGCCACCATCTTGCAACCAGATCTTGGAGCTCTCACTTCACCTCCTTAGACTTCAGATTTTTGTCTGTGAAGTGGGGAGGACGGTGGTGACACACACAGTGTCCCACTTGCCTCTCGCTCTGTCGATGTTCAGGAAGCGAGCTCAAACACGCCCAACACTTTCAGCTGCAGCCTCAGCCTGCCCTTGAGTTTCAGCGTTGATGCGATACCATGGTAGGGATTTTAAGGCATTTATTCTCTGAACACATTTACTCTGTGATCATCTTAACACAGGGAAGATTTTCAAAACAGGGTAAACCTAAGCGTGTTTAACTTACAGATTTATAAGATTTTTGTTTTAATCAAAATTATCTAGAGACAAACAGGCTGACATCTAAAAACAATTGAACAAAACCCTTTTGACAGAGAGGGCTCCATCCCATGGCGAGTGTCAGGAGTTCCCCATCCTGCCTAAAGGGAGGGGAGAGGTCTTGGAGGAGAGAAAACGGAGCCGTGGAATCCCCCAGACAGGGATCTCGGTCCTGCCCTGGCCCTGGAACCCCCCGAGGGAGGCCTAGATCCAGAGAGCAGAGGTGCTGTCAGACACAGTAACAAGCCCCAAGGTGCTAATTAACCAGGAGACAATTGCCCAGCTCAGCCTTCTCCTCCAGATCCGGCCTGCTGCCCTCTCCAGCTTGTCTCTCCTCTTGTCTCCTCTTACTTGGAACAGGGCTCACCATCAGTGCAATCTAGTCCCAGGAGAATCCCTACTTCACCAGATCCAGAGACAGACAGACGGATCTCTGCGGCTGCTCAAAATCTAATGAAGCCACAGTAATTCTTCCGCTGGAGGTGTTAGAATCCTACAGCCCTGGGCAAGCTGCCACCAGAAGCCTTGAGAGTGAGCGAGTATGATGCCACTTCTGCCCTCTCATCCCCTTGGCATCATACCCTAGGCTGCGGGCTCTCCAATGCACTGCGTCTCCCCAGTTCTTACGATGATTAAGTGCCTGACCTTGTCTGTTTCCTCTTACACCATGCTTATCCCTGAATGATATTTATCACACCCTATCGATGTGGTCTCCTTAATTTCCTCTCTCCACTGGTATAACAGGCTTTTCAAGGGCGAGGACTCTGAGTTGTTCATGTGTCCCCAGCAATGGCAGAAGGGGCATTGCAAATGGTCAGTGGAAGCAAGGAAGGAAGGGGCCCTGAGCTACACCTGGTCATGGGGGCCATGTGGGTGCAGGGAGGAGGAGCACCAGAGCCAAGACCCCCCACGGTGGGTGGCCTGAAGGTTTCTCTCTGTTCATTGCCCTGACGACGTGTAGTATGACCGCCACAGTGATGTGTCAGACGTAGTTGGGTGTAGAAAGGACATTTTGTCCTCAGAGATGCTATTAAAATATAAAGAAGGGAAAACAGCATCTAAGGAACAGGCTGCATCAATATATAACATATTCACTATGGGCCTCTCCTCTGGCTCAGGGTTGCCCCTGGAGAAGCGCTTTTCCCTGAGGGACCCGCCCAGCTGGAAAATTGAGTCCAGCAGGTCAACAGGTAGAGGCGGCACCTAGGTTTTCCTCTCAGCTCTCCCAGGAACAGCATTGTGTGATCTTGGGCAGGTCACACCCTCTGAGCCTCAGTTTCCCCACTTGTGGGTCCCACCCAGCTCGAATATTCTAGAGGCTATGATTCCACCACACGCTCCTACCTTGTGGTGAACTTTAGGCCGGAGCTGGGTCACAGGCTGTGCCAGCCATGGGCAGCTCGTGGGCAGCAGGGCTGGGCCGGGCATCCTGCATCCCAGGACAGCATCCCTGAGGAAATCCTGTGGCAATCCCATCCGGTCGCCAGCGACCCACTATTTCCTAGTGGTGACCGGAGGGGCCTAGCTCACAAGTCCAGCAGCACATTCCATTTCCCACCGTTGCTTCTTCTCCTTCTCGCCCCCAGCCCACCCCCCAGTCTCCAAATGAGAATCTGGCAGAAGCCAGTCTGGGGACCATAATCCAGTATTCATTTATGAAAGGTGGATTCTAAAATGAGCACCTAAAAGCACTCAAACTGATCCCTCAGCTATACTCTAGGCTAGCACTTCTCAAAGTGTGGTCTGGGGACCTCTTGAGTCCCCAAGATCTTTTCAGGGGGACTGCAAGATCAAAAATACTTTACAACAATACTAATGTGTTAATTGCCTTGTCATTCTCATTCTTCCACTAGCGTACAGCAGAGTTTTCTGGAGGCTACGTGATGTGGGATATCGCGACATATTAAATGTAGCTACGAGAATCCAGCGCTCTTCTGTTAAGCCAGATATTAAAGAGATTTGCAAAAATGTAAAACAATGCCTTTCCTCTCACTCTTTTTTTGGGAAAATCTGGGTTGCTTTTTTTGAAAGCACATTATTTTTGTTAAGGTGTAATGTGTTTATTGCTATTGTTTAAAATGAATTGATTAGTATTTTAAGAATTTCTCAGCTTTAGTTTCTAATGTGATATATGTTACTGAATATGACACACATAAACAAAAGCTTTTTGAGGTCTTCAATAATTCTTCAGAGTGCAAAGGGGTCCCCAGACCAAAAGACTTGAAAACTGCTGCTGTACTCAACAGGAAATTAATGGCATTAGAACACTGCCTCAGCCTGCTGACCCCCTGGACTCGATTTTCCAGCTGGGCAGATCTCCCAGGCAAGACAGCTTCTCCAGGGAAACTGAGTCAGAGAGGGAGTCAAACTTTTGTTCAAATGCCAGCCCCACTACCTCCTAGCAGTGTAGTCTTGGGCAAGTCATTGAACTTCTCTGACCTTCAGTTTCTTCATCTATGACAGAGAGGTGTCATAGTGAGGTGTTGACCACCATGCCTGACACTTGTGACGTGCTCAGTAAATGTTGGTTCTATCCCTGCTTCCCCAGGACAGGGCACTTTACCGGGGCATCAGCAGACTGGGGATAACTGCTGAAGGAGAGATGCTTTCCAGCCCTTGCCACAGATACTAAATTTAACTGATTCCGCATTTCTAACGGTTCCCAGGTGCTGCCAATGCTACTGGTCCAGGGGCCGCGTTCTGAGAACCACTGACGTGGACCTTTAAAAGTTCAAATCTTGCAGATGATTAAAATGTGTTTTACCTCCTTCGTGTTTAATGAAATCCAGGTCCTGGGAGGTTCTTGGAGGAGAAGGGACTCTTGGGATTGAAAACTTCCAGAAAGAGATGAGAAGGGGCCTCTGGCCAGCCTAATTAACTGTCTTTTTGGATTTCCATAAACAAATCCTTTGCTCACGGTCCCCGCCTTGGAAAGCCCATTCCGCCAGCAGAGAGAGGACAATGAGGGGCCCATGTTAATAGGGTATGATAAATATTACTCAGCTTGCTGTTTCACATGGGTCTGCCTCCTCCCTCTTGACTTCTCCCGTTTTCTTTCTCCCTCTTTTTCATCCTGTTTCTTCTCCTTTCAACCCAAAAGTTGATGGCTGAAAACTGGAAGCTTGGCACCCCCCTGGAGCTCACAGCAGTGGTCCTGCAGCTGCCCCTAGAGTAGAATTCTTGGGGTCACTGGGGGCTGAGGAGAGAGGCCCTTCAGTGGATGAGCTAGCAGCTGCCCGGGAGGGCACATTTGGGGGCCTTCCTGAACATGCTCCCTGTTCTTCCTTAATACTTAGAATTCTTTCCCCTTTGTTTCTTATAGCCAACATTCAGGGTTTTGCAATAGTCCTAAGACATCCCCAAGAGAACTCTTCCCTTCAAAGCCAGCATCTCCCTTTGGGAAGCTGTGGACACAGTGCTGCTATTTTTTTCCATAAGCAAATCTTTCGCAGAGTTGGGAGGGAGAGCATCCTCATGCATCTATGCAAGTCAGAGGCAGGAAGAGAAGAGGCAGTTAGCCATGCTCCTGCAACAGTGATGGGCCCTGTTCTTCCAAACCCTTCCCTCCCCAGCGCTGTAGAGATGGATTTGCTCAACCCGCTGCAGTCGATAGATACTAGGGAAGGATGGTAAATGGCCTCTGACAGGTTGAATGCAAGGTCAGTCCCCAATGTGGGTACCAATCATTACTTAACCTTCCTCTACAAGCTTCAGTTTGCTCGTTAGTAAGATCGGAAGAATCATATCTACTTACAGTGTTGTTGTGGGAATTGAATTACTCGATATAGCAAAAGCACAGTCTAAGGGAGTCTGTGCACCCAATGTGAGTAACCTGCAGTTGCTCCAACGTGAGCACCCATGATTCCTCCCCACTGGTCCCTCAGCTCCAAAGAAACCATAGTAATGGACGATGATTTGAGGAGGCATCAAGTAGAACGAAAATCACTTCTCTCTGATCAGAAGACCAGGTTCTAGTCTCACCAAGCACTAAGGAGCTAGTTAGCCTACCTAACTAGCAAGTCAATGTGCTTCTTGGTGCTTCTGTGCTCTCATTCAATATGGGTGTGAGGACCACATCAAAGAACTGGGCCTCCTTTGGATAGAAGAAAGTCCCAGAAACCTGGTTAGTGCCATTTAGAGGCTGGTTCCAAGCTAGTTGGTGACTGGTCCCCTGGGCTGCTGGTCTGGGAGGGCTTAATTTAATAGCCCTGCAGCTGCAGCACGTTCCTTCCCTGGCCAGCTATGAGGCTTCGCGCCCCGGGCTGGGAGCCCAGAGGGGTCTTGCTGAAGAGACATTTGGACCTTCTCCCTGAAATGCTGGCTTTGATTTGTTTCCTCTCCTGGCCAGTGTCCTGCTGACCTGATCCTATAACCACATAATTACATTATTAGCATATGATGAACCACAGTACACAATGTGTCCTGCTGGAGAGGATTAGAACAAATCGCAGCTTCAGCAGAGGGGAATGAGAAAAGGCGAGAGGGCGAGCAGGAGCTGCACACACCTCGACTGTGGCTGAAGGAGACCTTAGATACCTTCTAGGCCTCTCTCTCCCCATGGGTGAAGAAACCAAGACCCAGAGAGACGGAGGGACTTGGCTTGGAAACACACTCCATTAAATGCGGAACAAGGGGTGCCAAAGTCACCCCCACATTTATGAGGCCCAGGCAGGAATTACAGTGCTGGGAAAAGAGGAGAGATGTTTTCCACAGCTCAGAGGACAGAGACCAAAATGCCCACTCTGAGAGACAAAGAAGGGCATTACATAATGATCAAGGGAACAATCCAACAAGAGGAGATAACACTTGTAAATATCTACGCACCCAATGTAGGTGCACCTAAATATATAAAGCAATTATTAACAGACATAAAAAGAGAAATAGACAGTAACACAATAATAGTAGGGGACTTTAACACCCCACTTACACCAACGGATAGATCATCCAAACAGAAGATCAATAAGGAAACATTGGCCTTAAACGACACACTAGAACAGATGGACCTAGTAGATATATACAGAGCATTCCATCCAAAAACCGAAGAATACACGTTCTTTTCAAATGCACATGGAACATTCTCCAGGATTGATCACATATTAGGCCACAAAACAAGTCTCCATAAATTTAAGAAGATTGAAATAATACCAAGCATCTTTTCTGACCACAACAGTATGAAACTAGAAATCAACTATAGGAAGAAAATCAGAAAAGCCACAAATACATAGAGATTAAACAAAATGCTACTGAACAACGACTGGGTTAACGAAGAAATCAAAGAAGAAATCAAAAAATACCTGGAGACAAATGAAAATGAAAATACGACATGCCAGAATTTATGGGATACAGCAAAAGCAGTTCTAAGAGGGAAGTTTATAGCGATACAGGCCTATCTCAACAAACAAGAAAAATCTCAAATAAACAATCTAACAATGCACCTAAAGGAACTAGAAAAAGAAGAACAAACAAAGCCCAAAATCAGTAGAAGAAGGGAAATAATAAAAATCAGAGCAGAAATAAATGAAATAGAGACCAAAAAAACAATAGAAAAATTAATAAAACCAAGAGCTGGTTCTTTGAAAAGATCAACAAAATAGACAAACCTTTAGCTAGACTCACCAAGAAAAAAAGAGAGAAGGCACAAATAAGTAAAATCAGAAATGAAAGAGGAGAGGTTACAACAGACACCTCAGAAATACAAAAGATTATAGGAGAATACTATGAAAAGCTATATGCCAACCAATTCGACAGTCTGGAAGAAATGGATAAATTCTTAGAATCATACCACCTTCCAAAACTGGATCAAGAAGAAGTAGAGAATTTGAATAGACCAATCACCAGTAAGGAGATCGAAACAGTAATCAAAAACCTCCCCAAAAATAAAAGTCCAGGACCAGAGGGCTTCCCTGGTGAATTCTACCAAACATTCAAAGAAGACTTAATACCTATCCTTCTCAAACTCTTCCAAAAAATTGAGGAGGGGGGGAAGCTCCCTAACTCATTCTACGAAGCTGACATTACCCTGATACCAAAACCAGACAAGGACAACACAAAAAAAGAAAACTACAGGCCAATATCACTGATGAACATCGATGCAAAAATCCTCAACAAAATACTAGCAAATCGCATACAACAATACGTTAAAAAGATTATACGCCATGATCAAGTGGGATTTATTCCAGGTACGCAGGGATGGTTTAACATTCGCAAATCAATCAACGTAATACACCACATTAATAAAATGAAGAACAAAAATCCCATGATCATCTCAATAGATGCAGAGAAAGCATTTGACAAGATACAGCATCCATTTATGATAAAAACTCTGAATAAAATGGGTATAGAAGGAAAGTACCTCAACATAATAAAGACCATATATGAGAAACCCACAGCTAATATCATCCTCAATGGTGAAAAACTGAAAGCTATCCCTCTAAGAACAGGAACCAGACAAGGATGCCCACTCCCACCACTCCTATTTAACATAGTATTGGAAGTCCTAGCCAGAGTAATCAGGCAAGAGAAAGAAATAAAAGGGATCCAAATTGGAAAGGAAGAAGTGAAACTGTCACTATTTGCAGATGACATGATTTTATATATAGAAAACCCTAAAGAATCCACCAGAAAACTTTTAGAAGTAATAAACGAATATGGTAAAGTTGCAGGATACAAAATCAACATACAAAAATCAGTTGCATTTCTATACTCTAACAACGAAGTAGCAGAAAGAGAAATTAAGAATACCATCCCATTTACAATTGCAACAAAAAGAATAAAATACCTAGGAATAAACTTAACCAAAGAGGTGAAAGATCTGTACACCGAAAACTATAAAACATTTCTGAAAGAAATTGAAGAAGACACAAAGAAATGGAAAGATATTCCGTGCTCTTGGATTGGAAGAATTAACATAGTTAAGATGTCCATACTTCCTAAAGCCATCTATAGATTCAATGCAATCCCTATCAAAGTTCCAACAACATTTTTCACAGAAATAGAACAAAGAATCCTAAAATTTATATGGAACAACAAAAGACCCCGAATAGCTAAAGGAATCCTGAGAAAAAAGAACAAAGCTGGAGGTATCACACTCCCTGATTTCAAAATATACTACAAAGCTATAGTAACCAAAACAGCATGGTACTGGCACAAAAACAGACACACAGATCAATGGAATAGAATTGAAAGCCCAGAAATAAACCCACACACCTATGGACAGCTAATCTTTGACAAAGGAGCCAAGAACATACAATGGGGAAAAGAAAGTCTCTTCAACAAATGGTGTTGGGAAAACTGGATAGCCACATGCAAAAAAATGAAAGTAGACCCTTACCTTACACCATGCACAAAAATTAACTCCAAATGGATTAAAGACTTGAATGTAAGACCTGAAACTATGAAACTTCTAGAAGAAAACATAGGCAGTACGCTCTTCCACATCGGTCTTAGCAACATCTTTTCAAACACCACATCTGACTGGGCAAGAGAAACAATAGAAAAAATAAACAAATGGGACTACATCAAACTAAAAAGCTTCTGCACAGCAAAGGAAACCATCAACAAAACGAAAAGACAACCTAACAATTGGGAGAAGATATTTGCAAACCATACATCTGATAAGGGCTTAATCTCCAAAATATATAAAGAACTCATGCATCTCAACAACAAAAAAACTACCAACCCAATTAAAAAATGGGCAAAAGACCTGAACAGACATTTGTCCAAAGAAGATATACAGATGGCCAACAGACACATGAAAAGATGTTCAAAATCACTAACTATCAGGGAAATGCAAATCAAAACTACAATGAGATATCACCTCACGCCCGTCAGAATGGCTATAATTAACAAGACAGGAAACAACATGTGTTGGAGAGGATGTGGAGAGAAGGGAACTCTCATACACTGCTGGTGGGCGTGCAAACTGGTGCAGCCACTATGGAAAACAGTATGGAGATTCCTCAAAAAATCAAGGATAGAACTACCATATGATCCAGCTATTCCACTGCTGGGTATTTATCCAAAGAACTTGAAAACACCAATTTGCAAAGGTACATGCACCCCTGTGTTCATTGCAGCGTTATTCACAATAGCCAAGACTTGGAAGCAACCTAAGTGCCCAGCAAGGGACGAATGGATAAAGAAGATGTGGTCTATATACACAATGGAATACTACTCAGCCATAAGAAACGATGAAATCCAGCCATTTGTGACAACATGGATGGACATTGAGGGTATAATGCAAAGTGAAATAAGTCAGAGGGAGAAGGTCAAATACCGTATGATTTCCTTCATTAAGTAGTAGATAATAACAACAATAAACAAACACATAGGGACAGAGAGTGGATTGGTGGTTACCAGAGGGGAAGGGGGGCGGGAGGAGGGTGAAAGGGATAATTCGGCACATGTGTGTGGTGATGGGTTGTAATTAGTATTTTGGCGGTGAACATGATGTAGTCCATGCAGAAATAGAAGTACAATGATGTACACCTGAAATTTTTACAATGCTATAAACCAATGTTACTGCAATAAACAAAAAATTAAAAAAAAAAAGAAAAGAAGTTATGACACACACACAAAAAAAAAGAATCAGAGGTTCACAGAGGTCTAATAATTTGCCTAAAGACGCATAGTTTAAGAGTCAGAAATTCAAACCAATGGTTGCATGACTTTAATAGAGTTTCTGCTTTTTCTACTTTCCATCTATGTTTTAACTCAGTAATTCTTTCCAGAGGTAACATTTTGATATCTCTTGGGGAAAAATACTTAAAAGCAATTATTACTGATCAAATCATTGAAGTTGTTTTGTAACCGCAGGCTCTCCGGGACTAGTTCAGCTGACCCCATCTTATCAACGGAGTAATTAAGAGTTGTCTTTCAGGAACTGAGAGTCCTCTCTTGTCCAGCTCAGACTGGTTGAGACCACCAGTGCATCAATTGGGCTTGCACGAGTTCTCGATAAGCGATCTTTTGAACTAAAAACTCCACCCTCAGATCATACTAGCACCACCACTTTGTGAACACGTGTCCTACAAAGAGCCAGGAAGCTTGACTACACTTGCGCAGATCATCAATTTCCTCACTTCTCCTTACCTCCAATCATCTATCTCCACACTTCAGACCACCCTGCCCTTCATCTCATAAATTGTGCCCCAAGCCCTGGATAGTAGAGGCAGATCCAAGAGCATATGCCCTTGTCTCCTTGCAGATCAATCTAACAATAAAGCTGTTTTCTTTTTTCAAAAGTTGATGTCATAATAATTGGTTTTTTTAATGCACGTTGGGCAAGAGAACCCCAATTATGTGTGGTAACATTTTTATTTGAAAAATAATTCAAGACAGAGTTGACTCTTAAATAGACTTTTATTTTAAACATGACTGAGACTTTTTTTAAAGCACATGGACATTTGGGTAAAGATTTCCTTTTTTTTTAATAAATAGTAACTATTTAGCATGTTTGAATTTAAAAAAAAAAAATGCCCACTCTGAAGGCTTAGGACCCACGTGGCTGGGCAGCCCCAAGAGTAGGGCTGGTGTCCGAGACCCGTGTGGAGCCCACGCGTGGTCATGCCTTAGTAACTGCGGAACCAGGGCCCAGGACACACAAAGCACACGTGAGCCTGTGCTGCCTAGGGTCGGGGCCTGCAGTGCCAAGTGCTCTTGTCACTCTGATCATGGGTGACCCCACACTGCAGGCTCCCCTTGATTCTGAGCCTTTGCTCATGGGGTTCCTTCTGTTCATGGGGTTCTCTCCTGCTGTCCTTCAGGGCTCATTTCTAGGGCTGCCCTTTGCAGACCTCTGTCGTGTTGGAACCCTGCTGTGTTGGAGTCTTTTGCCTGGATGAGGTCCAGGTTACCCCTTTTGTGCCCTGCTCTGAACCACCTTCAGGCAGCAGCTTGATCCGACCCATCTCTGTATCTCTCGTGCCCAGCAAAGGGCCTGACACCAAGATGCTCAAGACATTGTCAATTTGAACAGTCGTGCAGGTGGGACCTAGGGTGATAGGAGGCTGGCTGGACACTCTTGGGCAGGGTAAGTGGAGAACCTAGGTGCTTTGCTAAGGAGTTCAAGAATGCAGGGGGCCACTGCCTGATTTCCCCTGCTTCCCAGGATCTGGAGATGACCAAGAGGCCCCAGTTATGAGGAGAAGGGGATGATGAGGCTGGGAGACTGGCAGAGCCAAACAGATGAGTGGGAGGCCATAGATGGAAACCCTAAAATAAGAAGGCAGAAGGCAGATCACCTGGGCAGAGGGCAGGGCAGAGTGCTTACGAAAGCCAGCTTTCCCCTGCGTTTGTCCTCTGGATCCAGACACCCAAGCATGCTTCCTCCTGGCCAGAGGCTTCTGCTGTACCCATCTCCCCAGTCTGCACCCTGGCCATGCCCAAGCCTCCTTCCAGTCTTTCCCATTCTTAGAGTTCTGAGTGGTACTGGAGAGAGGTGTGTGGCTGTTCCCCTACTTGGCTTCTCGCTGCTGCTCTTGTTGGCTTCCTGCTGAATTTTCCAGAGCCTCTGATCCAAATGTTCCTACTTCCTGGAGGCTCCAAACACGCACTGGTCCCAACTGCACTCAGCGGATGACCTCATCTACTTCAGGGAGATTGGAGCCACACAGAGTAAACTCCTTTAAATTCCATCCCTTCTGCATCAGATTTTCTGTCTCTTCATCCACCCTCCCCTCCTTTTATCTCCTTTCCCGGCAAGTGAATTCTTCCCTTCTGCCTCCATCCTGCCTCCTCCCATTAGTCCCCTCTCACTTTCCCAATTGTCTACAAGAGGATGGTTTCGTTCATCCTTAAAATATGAGTCCTCCATCCAACTGGTCCTCAAGCTGCTGCCCCATATTTCTCCTTCCTGCCACCACTGAGATATGTAGAGGAAGAGTTAGTCCAAAGTCCTCCATGCCCTTACCTTCCTCTCACTCCTCAACTCTCACAATCATGGTTTCAACCCAGAACTCAACTAAAAATATGCACCTGGAAAGATAGTTACAATATATTGTGAGTTGAAAAATGCAGATGATAAAACAGGATGCATACTGCAATTCCATTTTTTATTTAAAAAGTGTTATTTACATATTTTTTTCACAGAGAAATGTTTAAATACAATAGTAGTAGGTATCTCTGGGTGATGGAATTGTACATGATTTTTTGTTCTTTTTATCTATTTTCAGATTTTGCTCAATGAATATGAATTACTTGTAAAAAAAATACAAGCTTTAGGAAAAATAAAGGCAACAAACTGCTTTTCAAATGTTTGATAATAACTTTAAAATTCAATGGCTTACATCACTCCCTATACTAAATGAGTTACAGATGGATGAAATATTTAGAAGTAAAAAAATGAAACAATAGAAGAAAATATGAGAAGATTTCTTCTAATAATCTCAGAGTAGGCAAGACTTTTCTGAGCAGTTCACAAAAACCAGAAGCCATAGAAGAGAAGACTAATAAATTTAATGGCAGCAAATGCAATAAACCGAGTCAAAATACAGGAGACAAAGTGGGGGAAATTATTCATATGTGAGACTTGGTTAGTTTTCTTAAACTATAAACAACACTTCTAAATCAATAAGAAAAATATCAACTAATCAGCAAAAAGCGGGTGGGCAAAGGACCTGGAAAAGTAGTTCATAGATAAAGATATACAGTTAAGCTAGAAATAAATGAAAAAGAACACAAAACTCTTAAAGAAAAGACACCAGTTTCTACCTATCACTTTGGCAAAGGATAAAAGTGATCATGTACAGTATAGATAAGAATATGCAGAAACTGAGATTTTTCACACACTCTGGTGGGAGTAAACTCGATGCTGCCTTTGTAGAGATCAGTGTGGTGATATCTTCCCAAATTCCAAATTCACGTGCCCTTTGAGCCATCACATTCACTCCTGGAATTTATTCTAGAGATACACTTTCAAAGAACGAGCTTTTGGTTTTTTTATTCTCTCCTGCTTTTAATTTCATTCATTTCTGCTCTAATTTTTATTTTTTCCATCCTTCTTCTTGCTTTAGGTTTAATTTACTTTTCTTTCATTGGGTTCCTGTCTTAGTCCATTCAGCTGCTATAACAAAAATACCACAGACTGAGGCTTAGACAACAAACATTTATTTCTCACAGTTCTGGAGGCTGGAAAGTCCAAGACCAAGGTGCTGACAGATTTAGTGTCTGGTGAGGTAGGCCCACTTCCTGATTCATAGATGGCTGTTTTCCTGCTGTGTCCTCACATGGCAGAAGGCGTGTGGGAGCTATGTGGGGTCTCTTTTATAAGGGCGCTGGTCCCATTCATGAGGGGTCTGCCCTCATGACCTAATCACCTCCAAAGGCCCCACCTCCTAAGATCACATTGGGGGTTAGATTTCAACAGAAGAATTTTGGGATGGAATGCAAACATTCAGCCTATAGCAATTCCTAAGATGGAAATTTGGGTAATTTATTTGTAGTTTTTCTTCTTTTCTAATATAAGCATTCAGTGCTATACATTTCCCTCTAAGCACTGCTTTTGAAGTCTCCAACTATAATTGTAGATTTGCTACTTCTCCATTCAGATCTATTAATTTTTGCTTTATGTATTTTTGATCTCTATTCTTAAGTTCATACAGGTTTAAGAATGCTATGTCTTCTTGGGGAACTGACTACTTTATTATTATGTAATATCCCTCTTTATTCCTGACAATCTTTATTCTAAAGTCCACTTTCTCCAAAATTATATAACTACTTCTTCTTTCTTTTGGATAATGTTTTCATAGTATATTTTTCTCCATCCCTTTTCTTCTAAACTATCCATGTCTTTATATTTAAAGCAGGTCTATTGCAGACAGAACAAAGTCGAGGCTTGATTTTTTAAGTACAATCTGACAAGGTCTGTCTTTTAATTGGTGTGTTTAGATCATTCACATTTAAAGTGATTATTGACATATTTGGACTAAAATCTATCATTTTTGCTAGCTGTTTTCTTTTTGTTGTATTTTTTCTTTTTTTCTTGTTTCCTCTTTTTTTTGCCTTCTCTGGTTTTAATTGACCTTTTTTTTTTTTTTGGCTTGAGGAAGATTGTCACTGAGCTAACATCTGTGCCAATCTTCCTCTATTTTGTATGTGGGACACCGCCACAGCATGGCTTGATGAGTGGTATGTAGGTCCACGCCTGGGATCCCAACCTGCAAACCCCAGGCCACCAAAGCGGAGCACGCAAAATTAACCACTATGCCACTGGGCCAGCCCTTAATAGAGCATTTTTATGATTCCATTTTATCTTCGCTATTAACTTATTATTTATACTTCTTTTTAACTTTTCTAGTGTTTTCCCTAAGGTTTACAATATACTTTTTTTTTTTTTTTTTTTTTTTTGGTGAGGAGATCAGCCCTGAGCTAACATCCGCCAATCCTCCTCCTTTTTTTGCTGAGGAAGACGGCCCTGGGCTAACATCGGTGCCCATCTTCCTCCACTTTATATGGGACGCCGCCACAGCATGGCTTACCAAGCAGTGCGTCAGTGCGCGCCCGGGATCCGAACCAGCGAACCCTGGGCCGCCGCAGCGGAGCGCGTGCACTTAACCGCTTGCGCCACCGGGCCGGCCCCTACAATATACATTTTTAAATAATCTTTCTATCTTTTACCATAACAATGTTTTATCATAATATTATATCACTTCATGTACAGAGAAAGGACCTTATAACAGAATACTCCCAGTTTCTCTCTCCCATCCTTTGTGTCACTGTGGCCATACATTTCGCATTTACATGTGATATAAACACTAATGCAGTCATGCGCTGCATAACAACATTTTGGTCAATGACAGACCACGTGTACAACAGTGGCCTCATAAGATTAGTACCATATCGCTTAGGTGTGTAGTAGGCTATACCACCTAGGTTTGTGTAAGTAAACTCTATGACGTTCACACAATGATGAAATTGCCTAACACATTTCTCAGAACGTACCCCCATCGTTAAGCAATGCATGGCTATACTTCCTTACTGTTATTACTTTATACAAGTTATTTTTTTAGAGCAACTAAATATAAGAAAAATATTATATTTTACCTTTGCTTATCCCACTTTCAATACTCTTCATTTCTTTGTGTAGATCTAAATTTCTTACCTTAATAATATCCCTTCTACCTGAAGACCCTCTTTTACATTTTGTATTGCGGTCTGCTGGTAACAAATTCCCTCATCTTTTGTTTGAGAAAGTCTCCATTTCTCCTTCACTCTTGAAGCATATTTTCACTGGGTATAGAATTCTAGGTTGACCGAGTTTTTTCTTTCAACACTTTAAAGGTGTTACTCCATTGTCTTCTTGCTTGCATGGTTCCTGATGAGAAATCTGCCATATTCTTATCCTTGTTCCTCTGTAGGTAAGGTGTTTTTATTGCCCTCTGAAGTTGATTTCAAGATTTTCTCTCTGTCTTTGGTTTTCTGCCTCTTGAGCTCTCCTATCTGTATTCTTACTATTATTTACTTACTATTATTATTACCTGAGGCTTGCTAGCACAATGGTAGGGTATGGGGGATAGGGAGCATTCTCTAATTTTCTGATGAAGTCTCAGTCTGTGGAGTATGCTATGGGCCTGTGTCTTGGGGTGTAGCCTTCATAATTTTTTCTGTCTAATCTCCCCTATTTTATCCCTCTACCCCTATTCCTTGCTCTTGCAGCAGCAAATAACTCCCAGTATTTTCAGTCCATGTCCTTGAGGAGAGCCTCCCTGATGATTAAGACTTTTTCCCTCCTTAGTGATACATGGAGGGTGGGGCACAGTGGAGTGGCCTCTGGCAATATACATCTTCCTGAAAATTAAACCCTTTGTTCTGTAAAGAAGAAAGGTCTCTGTGGAGTTTCAGCAGTGGCTGCTGTTCCCCTCCCTCAGCCAATGCCTCTGGATTTTCCCCATCTTTTCTGTGAAAGCATGGTGGGGTTCCTAGAGACAAAGCCTGAAAAAGGGTGGGAATCTCCTCCCCATGTCTACATGGGGAGAAACTAAAATTTCTAGTTTAATGTTTCTACCAGCTTATATGGTACCCAGTGGCTTCTGCCACCAGATAAGCAAATGTCCAGGTCCTGTGTTTCCCTGGCACCAGGCTTTCTTTAGGGTGGTTGTTTGTCCTGTGACCTCAAATCTCTGCTGGGTTCACAAAAAGTCATTAACGTAATGCTTGTCCAGTTTTTATCTTGTTGTAACAATGGATACTGATCCTTTTTGGTTCTCTACTCATCCTAGAGTTAAACTCTCAAATGTAAAAGTATATATATATATATATTAAAAAGAAAGCATAAACAAATCATGATACAGTCATACAGTGGAATATTATGCCTTATATCTTAATGGGAATGAGATGTGCAGTAGTTAAAAGGAATGAGATGGAATATTATACAGCAGTTAAAAGGAATGTGCTGATGTGGAAAATTATTTTTGTTGAATATCACTTTATAGAGTCAAATTTGTTTTAACCATGTGACAAACTTTAGAGCTGTTCCTAAATACTCAGGATTTCTCTCCTGAACCCATAGTAGGAACACATGTGCCCATATCCTTTGAAATTTGTTCACTGGCCTTGCTTTGGCCAATGAAATGTTAGTGAGAGAATTACACTGGATTTCAGCCACTACTCACCCTCTTGGCAGGGTACTCTTGTGCAGGACCCAAACTGCCCAACCATACACAGCAATCCTGCTGAGATGGAGTAGGTCTGTGGCTACATGGACCCCAGAGATCATGCAGATGTGGATTTAGGAGCCACCATTTTGAGATCCTGAATGCTGGAGAGCAAGCAGAGAGAGTGGAAGAGACATCCAGGAGAGAGACTCCAGAGACAAAGACATGTTAGGGCAGAGAGATAGGGCAATGTACGAGGAAAGAGTGTGAAAGATACCCAGATGGGTACTTCTTTCTGGTTCCTGGTTTAAGTCCCTTGGGTGTTCCTTGAGATAAAGCTATACTTGTTCTCCGTGAGCTGTGTGAGAAACCACAATATCTTAAATCCTCATTTATGTAAGCTAGCTTGAGTGGGTTTCTGCTCTTACAACCAAATTATGTCTAAGACAGGTGTCATTAAAGATTTCTCCCCATTTCTTCTAACATTCCCCAGGACAGTCATTTCCATACTCCCAAAACCCCCATCCCCAAAGCTGGACAGAATCTCTGTCTCAGTCCTGGATTTATTCCTCTCCTGGACTGTTTCTCAGATTCTGTCTTTCATTATAGTTGTTTTGGTTATTTTCTTTCTGGGGCTAAATTTAAGCTCCTTGATGGTAATAAGCGTATCTTAGTCATCCCCAAAGGGCTTAAACGTTTCCTAGATGTTTCAATTATTTAGGGCTGTTCTTATTAGGTTCTACTACCGCCCAAAACAGGGAGGGAGAGGAAGAAGCTGTAATGAGCCCTGAAAACAAAGGCTCATTCTGTTCCCTCTTTTGCTGAGCACGCGAGTAATAAAAATAGCAAATACTGATATCATTTACTCCCTGCCAGGCATTGTGCTAAGGGCTTTTATATTTATTAATGTGAGTAATCATAATAAATCCCTACAAGGAAGGTACAGTTATTCTCAATTTGTTGGTGAAGAAACTTGCTCAAAGGCGCATAACTAGAGGAAAGAAGGAGAATTTTCACCTAGATTACCTGCCTACAGGGTCCACGCCTTCAATCATTTGGCCATGAGAAGGGCCTGAGAGGAGAGGAGAGGTGGGACCTAGCATGCCCACTCTCTGGTCTACTAGAGGACCTTAGAAGTGAGGTCCAAGCTCTTGTCTGCAGTGGAGTGGGAAGGAGGAAGGAAGACTTCCACCTATGGATCAGAGATCTCTGAAGGCATTGAGAGGCTCATGGCAGGTCCATGGAAAAGCTTCACACACACAGGCACACACGTATGTGAATTTGTGTGTGTGTGTGTGTATTTATCTGTGTATTTGTGAGGTGGGGGAGAAGGTCAACAGCTTTCATAGAATCTCAAAGGCATCTGTGACCTCTCAAAGGATTAGAAACAACAGTTCAAAGGAGGATGAGCAAAGAAAGAGGAAGGAAGGAAGAATGCCAGAGAGGATAAGGGGAAGAGCGAAGAGGACAGGGACAGAGAGAGGAAGGGAGAAATGTGAGAGAAATTAGAACCACTCCACGTAAAGCAGTCCTTAGGGGAGGCACTGGAGCCCTATCCTTGTTTCTAAAATATGCCATGAACTAAGTGCCCATTGGCCTGTTAGTGTCCAGGAAAAGAGGCTTGTGTGCAGATGCACGCTTGTGAGATGAGTCCTGAGGGAACCAATGAGATGGTGACCCAAGCACTGCCCTGTTTGACCAACTTCCCCTCTCAAGGAAGAACGGCAGGTGAGGGTCTTTGTGAAGATAATGACATCAGTCCCGAAGTACCTTCAGCTGGAGGGATTGGCCTTGCCGGCCACTGGCACTAGTCAGGGGTCCATGTGCTTGGGGACAGGTTGGTAGCCAACATGGATAATACTCCACCAATCCGTTCCCCCACTCACTCATCCCCCACCACTCTGCAGTTAACCAATCAGCTTGGAACCACAATATCAGGTCTGTCACACCCGTGTGAGTTTCTGCTGCCCTCTTCAAGGTATCTCCTCAGGACGTTAATTTAATACTTCCTGTGATGCTACCACCTTGCTTCAAGGGTTAGTACGGAACAGTGGTTGAGAATGTGGGCTCAGGTGTTTAGATTCAAGCTCTGCCACTTGCTCTAGGATCTTGAGCAAGTGACTTACCCTCAGTTTTCTCATCCACAAAATTGGGATTAAAATAGTTCCAAATCTATGGAGTTGTCCTGTGTATGAAGTACACTTGAACGTGTAAAGTGCTTGGGCTAGTGCCCGGCACAGGGTGTGCACTTGATGTTACCACACTAGGTCCGTTTTTGCCCGCCACCCAGAAAGCCAAAGACCGAGATGACGAGATTGCATCAGAGAGAGGATTTAATCACAGGCAGCCAAGTGTGAAGACAGGACAATGAATCTCAAATCCACTTCCTCGAAAACAGGGACTCAGCGGTATTTATGGGGAAGGGAGCAAGGTGGTCTGAAATGATTGGAGGTGAGGAGAGATGAGGTAATTGATGACCTGCACAAGCACAGTCAGGCTTCACGCCTCTTCATAGGACGCACGTTCACAGAATGGCGGCATTAGCGTGCCCTGAGGGTGGAGTTCCAACCTCTTGCCGTCAAAAGGTCACTTATCGGACAAATGTCTATGTGGGCCCAGTGATGGGTTGGTGGTCTCAGTCCACCCTGAAGTGGACAAGGGGTTCAGTTCCTGGAAAAAATAGCTCTAACACCCATTACTGTGGTGACCCTGGCTCCAGGAGGATGTTACCTATAGGAACCTGGTGGGAGTCAGATAGCATATCGCCTAAACAGCACAGTTAACAGTAGGTACGTTTATCATGCAGATATAAGTCCTCGCCTTCCCGTTCTGATAAGTTTCTAGGTAAACTTATTCCCCACTCCTCCCCTTCTTCCTGGTACAGGGAAGAAGATACCTTTACAAATGGAGATTTTCTTTACAAATGTAAATGTCTCTTATAAAGGGTAACCAGAACTAAGAATGGGTTTAGCAGGACCTACCCAGATAACCAGAGATGTCTATGGTAATGGCCTGTTCTGGGGGCAGGCTTCCCATCCCAAACTCCTTTGGTTAGTTAGTGGGGGTAGGGGCCAATTCCAATCCCCCATAGTTACTAGCTGCTTAATCATCAATGGCTAACCGTCGATTTCCTTGAGAAACTTTAGCTGTTGTCAGTGTGCAAAGCATCTTGGAGCTCTTCCCCGGGAGGGGATCTCAAAGCTAACTGCTCAGGCACACTCTTTAACCATCAGTGGAGTTAACTGTGATTTCCCAGCCTGATCGCTCACCAATTCACCAAACCTGGCCCCAGGCTTTGGATGAAGATGAGCCTCTGATTACCACAGTCTTAAGAAGAGACCACAGAATCTAGACAGTTCTAAAAGAGGAGGATTAACTCTCTGAGCAATGACAGAATTTATGAGACAAAGGATTCGGTCTCCAAAGAGGACTGCTTTATGCTTTTGGGTTTTTTACAGTACTTTTTAGCACTATAAAAGCAAAATAAGAATGTTGTGGAAAACTTAAGAAATACTGAAAAGTTTTATATTAACCTCTTTCGTAATCCCTCCATAAAAATTCCATTGCTGTTATAAGTTTGTTGTATTTCTGCCCACCTTTTTATAATAAAAACTAGTCAGTCATACTACATATACACGTTAGTGCCTATTTTTTTTTAAGTGAATACCATAATATTAGCATTTTACTACATTACTAAAAACTTTTTGCCAACTTCCTGATAAAGATGATGGAATCAAGCGGGCTTGGTGATTCTTCCTCTTCCCCAAGGTAAAAAAAAAAAATGAACCACGGAGAGTAGAAATAATTGAAAGGGGAAAAACAGCCCCAAAATTCCCCAGAAATAAGGAGGGACACAACTTCCTGGCTTACACTTTGAAAAGTGGTAGACAATGGAAGATTCTGGTGAGCATGTCTCAGTATGGCTCCTAACCTAGGAAAGAAGGTGAGTTGTAAGTCAACAAAGCCTGGGGGATTCTCATAACATCCCCTAAATGGATGAGCAGTGACCCAAGGGGCCGAAGAGGCTGCCTGGGGAGTCATGGGAACACCACAAGCCTGGAGAGGAAGAGTCCCTGACTGCTGCTGCAGAAAATGAGGGAGGCTAGAAAGACCACCAGAACTTTCTTCATGGCCTCTCCAGACTAGAGTTTTAATAACTAGCAACAAATTGCCTGTTATCCCATCACCTGCCCCCCAACCTCCTACACCCTACAATAAGCAGTGGTCCTCAGAATTAGAGACCAAAGAGAAATAACGATATAAAATCCTCTTAGGGAAAAGGATGACAAGGAGAGAGATATAGATGGTAAACCTTGAAGAAAGTGAAACAGGACAGTCTAGAGAGTACCTTGGTGGGGTATGGGATTGGATAGAGGGTCAAGGCAGCCTTTCAAAGGGAATGAAATTTGAGTTAGTCCTGAATAGTGTGATGGCTTGAGTCAAGCAAAGATCTCCATCAGTGGTCATCCAATTTGACTGTGCACTTAAATCATCCAGGGAGTTTTAATACAAACAAAAAACAAAAAACAACCACAACCACGAGAGCAACCACCACCAGCTGTGCTTCTGCTCCACCTCACTGTTTGAGTTGAGGCCCAGGCATCAGTGTTGTTTTTTAAACTCCCCAGGGAATTCTAAAGTACGAAGAGGGTTGAGAACCAGGGTTGGGATGCTTGTCTTTGCATGCCAAACAATTTTATATTTCAGATAATTAAACTTGGTTGCTTGTAAGAGAATGACTGTTCAAATTACATGGATATATTTTAGGTTCATGATACAAATTGTCAAAATATTTCCAAGAAAAGGATGCAACAGCTTCTCTTTCAAGGGGATTACTTTGAAAGGGGGTAATTCTCTTTTGAACGTGCATGTTCACTCCTGTTTCTCAAACCTCTCACTGATACTGGGCAGAGAAGCCGCTTGCCCACCACGTACTCCTCTTGTTCTTTGGGAGTTTGGTATTCCTTCTCTCCTTGTTCCTTTCTTCCTCATCTCTTTGTTCTTTCTTTTTTACTCTCTTTAACTTTTCTTAACAGAATCTTCCTATATCTCCTGCTGGCCAGCAGGATCCAGTGAAAGGACTTGTCACAGGTTCTACTGTAGGCACCCCTTCACTCTCATCTACTTCACTAAATCTTGGCTGGATTAATGGAAAATAGAGGAACCAAAGCCCCAGTCCTCTGTCAGATTGTAGGCATAAATACCAAATATTTAATTATAGATTTAATGGTAAGTTGAGGATGAAATCAGTACATTCTCAGAGGTGGTGTACACAAAATACCTATTGTAGAAAGCAATACCTATTGTACAAAATATCTATCGTACAAAATATACTTGACCACGTGGTCCATTACATGGTGGGGATTTGTAGGCACGTGCATGGACACAGCCTCCTTCCTCTTCCCTTCCTCCAACCCTCCACGTGCCCCTTCCACTTAGATGACAAGAGCTTTAGGAGCAAGAATACTCAGGACTATAAAAACTGTCACTTATGACACTCAGAGAAACCAACTACAGAGTCTCCAGGGAGGTTTAACTCTTCATTTATTTGTTTTTATTCTGTCTCAAGATTCTATATTTGATTTCCTCTGAACAGTTTAAATTTAGCAGCTCTTGGTCTACGGATTTCTTTCTTAAAATTTAAAGCCTACTCTTCAGAGTTGCTATAAATATCATCCTGGAGGTGAAGGAAACCCAGCTGGGGCCTCCATCACCCCATTGACCCCTAGGGATGAGGCGACTGGCTGGATTGCCCAAGAGGGCAGCTCCCAGTTCTCCTTACTCCTTTAAAGGCATCCAGTCCAATCCCTGCTGCGTCTTGGTGGAAGAGGATGCCTCCCCACATAAAGAAGGGCGTTCTCTTGGCACAGAAGTAAGAAGACTACTTCCCCAACTCCAGACCCGTGTATAAGAGGACTGGGGCGACCAAGATGGAAACAATGAAAGAAGACCCATTAGGAGCACCATTATCATCTCCTTATGGCTGAAGAATAGGCCAAAGGGTTTCAACAAGGGGAAAAAGAAGATGCGGGATCCCAGTAGCAAAACCTTTGTAGCCACACTCCAGGAGAGGCGAATGGTTCTTCTTCACTTCTCTCTTGGCTGCATGGAAAATTTTGCTGATTATTGTCATATTACAGCTATGTGATGTTAAACATCTGTTTGCTAGAAAATATTTGGATAATTGAAAGCAGGATTTGTTTAAATTTCAGACCCTGGAACAAAGCTCTGCCAGGGCTCTCTGCCCACTGCCCATTCTCACCCTGCAGCCTGGGCCTTCGGCCACAAAAGCCTGCTGGGGCCCCAGCAATGCACAGGCTGCCTGGGAAATGGGTTTTCCCAAGGTTGCCAAAGACCAGAAATTTGGCCTCATGAGCTCAGAATGTCTGAAGATAGAAATGCTCATTTTTTTATCCGGATGTAATGCTCATTTTTATCCAGATATTTTGGCTACCAAAACAAAATTAAAAACAGTAGTAATGAATTTTTACCTCCCGCAATCCTACATGCCTACACTGATCTTGAATTCTTTCTTTTCAAGCCAGATTTAATGGTTTTTAAGCAAGAACAACTCCATTTTAAGCCAGTTACATTATCAGGAGCTCATTATCAGTTACCTGCAGGCAATGCAGAGTCAGGCTTTTGCATATATAGATTAATAATAATAATAGGTAACAACTATTGAGCATTTTCCTAGTTGCGACACAATGTTAAAAGTGCTTTAAATGTGATAATTTAATTAGTCCTTATAGGAGCCCAATATAGTAAGTACTACCATTCACTCTGTTTTGTAGATAAGAAAATGGAAATACAAAGAAGCTAAGCATCTTGCACCAAATCTGAGGAACTGGAAGGATGGAGTTGCCAATTCTTAAAGTGAAGACCAGTAGGGGTGAAAGTTTAGGCAGGGAAAATCATGACTTCTATTTGACATGTTAAAGTTGAGGTGCCAATTGGGCGCCTAAGTGTAAATATCAAGAAAGTATTTGGTTCCAGGTAGCTGGAGTTCAGGAGCAAGGTAGAGACTAGGGATATTAATTGGGAGACATCAGGGTATAGATGGCATTTAAACCATGGTACTGGAAGGGATTGTCTAGAGCAAGAGTGTGGAGAAGAGGTCTGAGGATGGAGTCTGGGTATGTCAACATTAGGAGGTCAGAAAAAGGAGCCAGCAAAGGAGACAAGCAGTAGCTGGTGGGGCGGCCAGGAGAGATGGACACCAAGAGCTTGGGGTGTCCGAGCACCAAGTAAGGAAGCGTTTCAAGGAAGAAGGAGTGGCCAACTTGTCAAAGACTGCCAACAGGTGAAGTATGATGAGGATTGGACATTCGGCAACAGGGGGTTATTGTTGACCTTGACAAGAGCAGTTTCCATTGAGTGGTGGGCTCAAAGCCCTCCTGGAATGGCTGGGAGACCTAGATATGGAAGGCAGAGACAAGTTCACTGCTGCCCTCACTTCCCAGTTCTTTATCCTCTTCAATTCCAGTGACTTCACCTCCACTCCATTTCAGCCACCCACTAATGGATCTTCTCTCCTTTTCACTCTGAACACCTGCGCTTCTGAAATATTAAACTCTAATGCTCTACACTATAACTGCGTCTCTTTTTAGTGCTCCCCCTCCTTATCCCACCACACCTTTCTATTGCTCTATGGAGACTTCCAATCCCTTGACTCCTCCATTTCTCCTTCTAGTACTCTTACTTTCTTCAGTTCCTCCTCTTAACAGACTAAAATCCCTTGTATTTCAGTTCATCGCACCCCACCTGACAAAACCCGCCCCTGGTTCCACGATCTGGTTCTCAGGTGACTGAGCCCTGCTGGAGAAACTTAGACGCCCCCCCAGACATATGCCACTGCAAATCCATGATCCCCAATCCGGACTGGTCCCCCCACCCCTCCCACTACTGCCTGGCCGTCCTCCTATTGGTTAGCAGTCAGATCTCATCTCGACAATAATTTCTCTTGTTTCAAAGCTTTAACAATCTCCTCCCTAACTCACCTTTTCCCCCGTCACCAGCAGAAAGATTTTTGCCAAGTAGGAAAATCCTTTTGGAAAACAGATTTCAGAACTTTTGGCCCAACTCAATGCTCTGGGGGTATACAATCAATCTGAAGGAGACATGATTAATTCTGGATACCAGAGACGGCCTGATTCATATTCCATCCCTGAGTCAGACGGAGAAAGCCCTGCCAATGGGAAATGGATGACAGAGGTAAAGGATGAACACTGGCAGGGACGCAGACACTATTCCAGACGGCTCAGGGGCTGCCTGTGCACCACAGCATCACAATGGGCGCCTCATTCTTACGTGGCAGCTCATGGTCCCCTCAGAGAAACCTGGGTCCAGGCAAGGCCATTCCATTCCTCAGCCATACATGACTCTTAATATTTAAAGAACATACATGCTTCTTGGGTATTTTAGCCCCATCCTCTTTCCCTGTCTTTGACCACGTACGGAATACAATAGATTCTGATAAGATACTTACAATGTAAAACATTCCAACAATTCCCTAAAGAATCAAAAGGAATTATCATTTGTGGGAGTCTTTGATGTAACGGGTATTAGCTGGTTGTTCTATATGACACTATAGTTATTCCAGGGACTGTGCTGGGCTCTGGGTAGACAGTGGTAATAAAACTGACACAGTTTTTGTCCTCATGGACTAATAGAGGAGACAAGCTTTGATCAAGAAAGCTCACAAATAGAAATACAATTGTAAACAGTGAAAGTGCTACAAAAGAAAAAATAAGATGCTGTTATAGGTTGAACTGTGTCCCCCAAAAAGCTGTGTTGAAGTCCTAACCCCCAGTACCGCAGAATGGGACCTTGTTTGGAAATAGGGTCGTTTTACATGTAATTTGCTAAGTTAAGAAGAGGTCATACTGGAACAGGCGTGGCTCTTAATCCAATATGACTGGTATCTTTATAAAAAAAGGAGACAAACACAGAGAGGAGAACGCCATATGAAGACAGAGACACAGAAAGGGGAGAGGGCCACGGGAGGATGGAGGCAGAGATGGGAGTTACACTACCGCAAGCCAAGGAACACCGGGGCCACCAGAAGCTAGAAAAAAGTAAGGAAGGATCCCCCACTAAAGACCTCAGAGGGAGCATGGCCCTACCAACACCTTGATTTTGGACTTCTGGGCTCCAGAACTGTTAAGAGAATAAGTTTCTGCTGTTTTAAGCCACCCAGTTTATGGTACTTTGTTACGGCAGCTGTAGGAAACTAATACAAGTGCTGTGTAAGAATAATGGGTGGGGTCTAATTTAGATTGGGATGCATATCAACTCAGCTTCTTTGAGGGCAGAAGACAGAAAGAGATGCTAACCTATGTAAAAATAAGGAATTTACTCAAAGGAGATGAGGTAGCCCAGAGAATCAAAGTAAACGCTGAACAAGTTAGCCTTGGGAAGGAGAGAAGCTGTGGAAGTTCTGAGATCTGGGAGCAGGAACAACAGGCAGACTTTTCAGGGCCCTACTCTCAGAAGAAATACGTTCCCACTATTTTACTCCCTTGGATCAATCTAACCAAAATTCAAATTATTGGCTTAGCTTGGGTCATGTGACAACTTCTTGGAGGGCTGGCAAGAATGAATGGGGGAAATTGGACAGCTTGACCGCCTGCCCCATCGAGACTGCTTGCTTCCCAAGGGAAAATCAGAGTGCAAGTAAGACAGGGGCAGAGATGCTGGAAAGGGAAAAACAACAGATTAAGTGATGCTCTAGGGAAGTGACCTTTCAGCTGACTCTTAAAGGACAATTAGGAAATAGGCAGGCAGAGATCAGAGGTGTGAGGGATGGCAGGAATGAGGGCAAGGCCAACAAAAATAGCTTGGTATGTTCAAGGAATTAGCAAACAGAGATGGATGTGACATTAACTGAGAGGGAAAATCCTGGAAGAAGAGCATATTTAGGTGAGAAGATTAAGAGTTTAGTTTGGGGCTCTTTGGTTGGAGAAGTCTGTAAAAAACACAGGCAATTGTTAAATAGGAAGTTGAACGCATGAGTCTCGTTTAGAAGAGAGGTCTGGATGGATGTGTAAATTGAGGAGTTACTGACATATGAATGGAAATGGATGAGATCATTTAGGGAAACAGCGTCAGAGAAGACAAGAGATTCCACGGTCAAGCCCTGAGGATTTAGAGCAGGGGAGCCCTCCAAAGCAATTCTGACTTCACATCCATCAGTAAACATTTTTAGTTTATACTCCCAATGTGCACATTTACTTAAAATTATGTACATGTGCCACTGTATTCAAATATTTTGTATTGTATAAAACATACACACAAAATTTTGGAGGATGAGATTTTTAAAATTAAAATTAAAATTGATTCAAATAAAAATTAACATAAATTGGAAGACCACTGATTTGGAGGTTGGGTAGAAGAATCTGAGCCAGCCAAGGAATGGGCAGAGAGGCAGAGGGAAAACTAGAAGAGTAGGATGTCATGAAATTTTTTTTAAAATGTTTCAAGAAGAATGGTAGTGATTACAATACCAAACATTGCTGAGTAATCTAGTAAAATGAGAATTGTGTCTAGTAAAAGACAAAGAAGAGTCTTTTGGATTTGGCAACATGGTAGACGTTGGTGATTTTGACAAGAGTAGTTTCCATGGAGAGGTGAGTTTGGAAGCAATAGCAGAGTTGAAAAATAAATGGGCATGAACTCATTTAATTGCACCAACTGCCCTGTAAAGTGGGGCTGATTACCATCATTTACAAGTGAGGAGATCAAGCCTCAGAGTTGTAAAAAACATGCCTTAGTTTTTATACTGCAGCAAGAAGAGTGAAAATTTAATTCCACGCCTGCCCAGATTTACAATACTCGGATTCTTCCTTTAAAGAAAGCTAATAGGTATAAAAATGTCATTAGGTAGAAGCAGGGCCTGGGTGGAACTGGGAACAATTGTTCATAAATAGTGCTATGTGGGTTGCAGAGCATTCTGAGAACTCTAGTTGAGAAGAGAAGTAATTGGTACTAAGCCAAGAGCAAAACTCCCCACCTCAGGGCCCCTAAGCAAAAGGGCAGGTTGACCCAATCTTTAAAAGGGGCTCTAAGTACCGCGGAGTTGCGTCTTAGGAGGAGGTTGGGTTCTAAAGTGAGCTCATAAGGTAAAAATCGTGTAGAGTAAAAATGGCCCTTGCAAAGTCTGCTCAGCTGGAGAGTAACACACCATATCTCAGTAAACCCAACCAGACACTTGTTTCTCTTGCTAAATCAGATCTTTGTTTTTTGGAAGAGCACCAGATGAAGTAATTGACTTGCACCGAGGGGCCATATTATCTGAAAAATACATCTCTTCTAACACAAGAGGAACACTCAGCCCAGAGTAGCCTGAGGAGCCTAGACAAACGGAGGGAGCCACGGGTTCACAGCTCCCTTCACACGCAGTGCACTGGGGCTTCCACCATTAGGCAGATTAGCCATGATATTTAAATTGTTCTCACTCTTGTTGGACTATGTTGGAGTAATAAGGACTGGACTTCACCTCCCACCATAAACAACCAGAAAACTGGACACACTGTTCTCAGGTATTGGACTTTGAATCACCCATTTTCAGAGTTTAGGTCACAAGTAACATAGGACTAAGAATGCTGGGGGAAGACAAATGAATGAGGTGGGCCCTGAGGTTGCCAGCTTCCTTTCCAGAGCACAGGAGGGGGAAGGGAACACCTCAGCCTCTCTGAGTTGAGGAAACAGAGCTTGAAGCTTGGGGAGGCTGAGGCAGCTAGAAATTCAAGGTAGAGTTCTGGAAAGGAGGAATCTATGCAAGAAAAGTGCTTCATAAGTCTGCATAGGGAGCTCCTTGGTTGTTTGCTGAGTCCTAGGCTGTCTGTGCATGGACTACAATTCCTCTAGGCCAAGCAAAGAATGCCTTGGGAGCTGTAAGCTGAACAATTCCCAGAGCTCACACAAAATCGGGAGACATCTGAGCTCCAAGCAGCCAGAGCAGTGAGACGTCATCTCATGGAGACCCAGAGACCCCCACTTTAGTGTAGAGCTCAACTATCCTTGGAGTGAAGGCTGCTGCAGACCCACCTTAGCAAAGCTCAAAGGGATCAAGGTAGCTTATCTGCCTGTCAAAAGCTCAGCAGTGGTATTTGAAGGAAGAAAACCTAAATAAAATTACTAGACATTCCAAGAAGCAGGAAAAGAAACTCTCCTATGATGGCTTGGAAATGTGAATAGTTGACGCAGCATAGCTCCACTACATACGACCCTCACTGGATGCTGGCCCTTCACTTTGGAACGTGATTTATTTATGTGTTCTTCCCTTGCACATAGGCAGCTCCTTCTGCCCTCCCCCACCTTCCTGGTCTCATGGGCTTTTGCTAAAGAAAAGTCACGGAAGTCTAAATGTCCCAACTACTGACTTTACATTAATTACATAGAAACACGACTTCTGGAAACGACCACAGCCCTCATCACAAAAGAATAAAACAGAGATGTATACAATTCACATTAGAGACATTAATATCCACCTTTAAAGCATAGTCTTGATGGTTTTATATATTATTTTTATTGTACTTTACTCGGGATATTGTGTGGCATCAAGTAGAAAAAAATACTGTGAGGGTCCCTTCCACAGAATAAAATGTAAGATGTTCATTTTCTTACATACAAAGCTATGTAACAAACAAAACATTACGCATAATTCATGCAACAAAAGACAAAAGGGAAAGACAACGACAAGAATCATATAAATGTAGATCTTAAATAAAGGATGACAGAAACTGGGCCAAGTGTTTTGGTAGAGCAGGGAAGGGCTTCAGAGTAATAGAAAGACCCCAGGCTGTAGATTTAGTCAGACCCGAGGCTGACTCACGCAGTTATCACTGGCTAATTCTGGGACTGGGGCAAGATCCTGACCCTCCCCTGGTCTGACCTCTGCACTTTCCAGCTGTGTGTCCTTGGGCAATCTACTTAACTTCTTTGTCCTCAGTTTCTCCTCTGTAAAATGAGAATGATAATCATACTTACCTTGTGGGGTTGATTTGAGTATTAAATGAGTTAATAACACACTTAAAGTGTTTATAACAATACTTGGAGCATGGTTATTGCTCAATGTTAGCCATTATTATTATTATTATTTCATTATTATTACATTCTCATCTGTATAATGGGTATACTATCACCTGCCTCCGGTGCTTGACATAAGGATCAAATAGAACGTAAGCAGAAATCCTCTTACAGATTGCCTAGCATGTAATAGGTGTGGAATAAATGGTATGTATTATTCAGGAAATAATAAGGGATAGTTGGATAAATTTGAATACATAAAAATGTTGAAGTTCTGTATATCAAAACATCAATAAAAAAGACAGGAAAATTTGGACAACAAATATGATAGCCTTAATAAATAAAGAGGTCATACAAGTTGATAGAAAAGGTATAGGGACAAAGGAAGTAAACAAATAATTCATAGGAAGATACATAAATAGCTAATAAATATTTAAAGTATTGTTCAAGATCATTAATATTCAAAGAATGTAAATTAAAGAACAATGAGGCGGTAAAACACTATTTCTGGAAAACCATCTGGCAAAATGTATCAATAATCTTAAAAAATGTCCATGCTCTTAGAGCCAATAATGCCTCTCCTATGGATATATTCTTAGGAAATAACCAGAAAAGTGGACAAAGACTTATTACTAAAATGTAGTTGCAGGATTATTTATAACAGTTGTGTTCAGACCAAGATATTATAAGTTGACTATTTCTGTTTTTCATAAACTTAATGTTGTTACAGTATTGCTTTAACAATAAACACAAACTGGAAAAAAGATTGCTTTTATGTTAAGACATAATAACATCTAGAGAGATCTTCAAATTGCTTTTAACCAATAATTGCTGCTTCTTGGGCTCTCCACAAAATGCCTTACTGTTTCATCGTAGCTGCAGATTTGGAGAAAGATTCATTTGTCTTCTAAGGTGCCAGAAAAGGGCCAGTGTTGGTTGTGTGTATATGTGTTGATGGTTAGCTTGCAATGGAGCTTTGCAAGTAATAGAACTTCAACTACAAATGGAGGCAGCCACTCTGTCTGCAATCAGGAATACAGAAGCTGGAAAATTCTCTAGTAGCATAACCCCAGCTGAGCTGAATCAAACCAGCTAGGGTGGAGTCCAGAGCCACCAGAACTGGCTGGCTGTGTGTCTTTGAAAGACAAACTCATCGGCAACTTGCCACATTATTGCTCCTTACCATTGGCAAGCTTGCATTTTCGAGAGACTCGAGAAATGTCAAAAAGCCGAAAGCCTTTGCTTTTTGTGGTGGGCGATTTTTTTTTTTTTGATTTTTATTGATATTTTAATGGTTTCTAACATTGTGAAATTTTGGGTTGTACATTTTTGTTTGTCCATCACCCCATATATGACTCCCTTCACCCCTTGTGCCCACCCCCCACCCCCACTTCCCGGGTAACCACAGTCCAGTTTTCTCTGTCCATGTGTTGGTTTATATTCCACATATGAGTGAGATCATACAGTGTTTGTCTTTCTCTTTCTGGCTTATTTCACTTAACATAATACGCTCCAGGCCCATCCATGTTGTTGCAAATGGGACGATTTTGTCTTTTTTTATGGCTGAGTAGTATTCCATTGTATATATATACCACATTTTCTTAATCCAATCGTCAGTCGAGGGACACTTAGGTTGCTTCCACTTCTTGGCTATGGTGAATAATGCTGCAATGAACATAGGGGTGCATAAGCCTCTTTGGATTGTTGATTTCAGGTGCGTTGGATAGATTCCCAGTAGTGGGATGGCTGGATCATAGGGCATCTCTATTTTTAATTCTTTGAGGAATCTCCATACCGTTTTCCATAGAGGCTGCACCAATTTGCATTCCCACCAGCTGTGTATGAGGGTTCCTGTTTCTCCACATCCTCTCCAACATTTGTTGTTTTTTGTCTTGGTGATTATAGCCATTCTAACGGGCGTGAGGTGGTATCTTAGTGTTGTTTTGATTTGCATTTCCCTGATGATTAGTGATGTTGAGCATCTTTTCATGTGCCTATTGGCCATCTGTATATCTTCCTTGGAGAAGTGTCTGTTCATTTCCTCTGCCCATTTTTTGATCGGGTTGTTTGTTTTTTTGTTGTTCAATTGTGTGAGTTCTTTGTATATTATGGAGATCAACCCCTTGTCAGATGTATGTTTTGCAAATATTCTCTCCCAGCTGGTTGGTTGTTTGTTCATCTTGATTCTGATTTCATTTGTCTTATAAAAGCTCTTTAGTCTGATAAAGTCCCACTTGTTTATTTTTTCTTTAGTTTCCCTAGTCTGGGTAGGCATGTCATCCGAAAAGATTCCTTTAAACCCAATGTCAAATAGTGTGTTGCCTATATTTTCTTCTATGAGTTTTATAGTTTCAGGTCTCACCTTCAGGTCTTTGATCCATTTTGAGTTAATTTTTGTGAATGGCGATAGCACATGGTCCACTTTCATTCTTTTGCATGTGGATGTCCAGTTTTCCCAATACCATTTATTGAAGAGACTTTCCTTTCTCCATTGCATGTCCTTAGCACCTTTGTCGAAAATTAGCTGTCCGTATATGTGTGGTTTTATTTCTGGGCTTTCAATTCTGTTCCATTGATCTGTGTGTCTGTTTTTGTACCAGTACCATGCTGTTTTGATTACTATTGCTTTGTAGTATGTTTTGAAGTCAGGAATTGTGATGCCTCCTGCTTTGTTCTTTTTCTTTAGGATTTCTTTAGCTATTCGGGGTCTTTTGTTGCCCCATATAAATTTTAGTATTCTTTTTTCTATTTCTGTGAAGAATGTCATTGGGATTCTGATTGGGATTGCATTGAATCTGTAGATTGCTTTAGGTAATATAGACATTTTAACTATGTTTATTCTTCCAATCCACGTGCATGGGATATCTTTCCATTTCTTTATGTCATCGTAGATTTCCCTCAATAATGTCTTGTAGTTCTCATTGTATAGGTCCTTCACCTCCTTGGTAAGATTTATTCCTAGGTATTTTATTCTTTTTGATGCAATTGTAAATGGTATTATCTTTTTGAGCTCTCTTTCTGTTAGCTCATTATTAGCATATAGAAATGCAACTGATTTTTGTAGATTGATTTTGTACCCTGCAACTTTGCTGTAGTTGTTGATTGTTTCTAACAGTTTTCCAACAGATTCTTTAGGGTTTTCTATATATACAATCATGTCATCTGCAAATAGTGAGAGTTTCACTTCTTCGTTACCTATTTGGATTCCTTTTATTCCTTTTTCTTGCCTAATTGCTCTGGCCAAAACCTCCAGTACTATGTTGAACAGGAGTGGTGAGAGTGGGCAGCCCTGCCTCGTTCCTGTTCTCAGAGGAATGGCTTTCAGTCTTTCCCCGTTGAGTATGATGTTAGCTGTGGGTTTGTCATATATGGCCTTTATTATGTTGAGGTACTTTCCTTCTATTCCCATTTTATTGAGAGTTTTTATCATAAATGGATGTTGTATCTTGTCAAATGCCTTCTCTGCGTCTATTGAGATGATCATGTGGTTTTTATTCTTTGTTTTGTTGATGTGATGTATCACGTTGATTGATTTGCGGATGTTGAACCATCCCTGCGTCTCTGGTATAAATCCCACTTGATCATGGTGTATGATCTTTTTAATATATTGTTGTATTCGGTTTGCCAATATTTTGTTGAGGATTTTTGCATCAATGTTCATCAGCGATATTGGCCTGTAATTTTCTTTCTTTGTATTGTCTTTGTCTGGTTTCGGTATCAGGGTGATGTTGGCCTCATAGAATGATTCAGGAAGTGTTCCATCTTCCTCTATTTTTTGGAATACTTTGAGGAGGATGGGTATTAAATCTTCTTTGAATGTTTGGTAAAATTCACTGGAGAAGCCATCTGGTCCTGGACTTTTATTTTTTGGGAGGTTTTTGATTACTATTTCAATCTCTTTACTTGTGATTGGTCTATTCAGATTCTCCATTTCTTCTTGGTTCAATTTTGGGAGGTTGTATAAGTCTAAGAATTTATCCATTTCTTCTAGATTGTCCAATTTGTTGGCATATAATTTCTCATAGTATTCTCTTATAATCCTCTGTATTTCCATGGTATCTGTTGTAATTTCTCCTCTTTCATTTCTAATTTTATTTACTTGAGCCTTTTCTCTTTTTTTCTTAGTTAGCCTGGCTAAGGGTTTGTCTATTTTTTTTATCTTCTCGAAGAACCAACTCTTTGTTTCATTAATCCTTTCTACTGTTTTTTTGGTCTCAATATCATTTATTTCTGCTCTGATTTTTATTATTTCTCTCCTTCTGCTGGCTTTGGGCTTTGTTTGTTCTTCTTTTTCTAGTTCTGTTAGGTGTAATTTAAGGTTGCCTATTAGGGCTTTTTCTTGTTTGTTAAGGTGGGCTTGTATCGCTATGAGTTTCCCTCTCAGGACCGCTTTTGCTGCGTCCCATATGGTTTGATATGGCATGTTATCATTTTCGTTTGTTTCCAGATAGTTTTTGATTTCTCCTTTAATTTCATCAATGATCCATTGGTTGTTCAGTAGCATGTTGTTTAATCTCCACATTTTTGTCACTTTCCCAGTTTTTTTTTCCTGGTTCATTTCCAGTTTCATAGCCTTATGGTCTGAAAAGATGCTTGTTATGATTTCAATCTTCTTAAATTTATTGAGGCTTGCTTTGTTTCCCAACATATGGTCTATCCTAGAGAATGTTCCATGCGCGCTTGAGAAGAATGTGTAGTCAGCTGTTTTTGGGTGGAGTGCTCTGTATATGTCTACTAGGTCCATCTCGTCCAGTTTTTCATTTAAGTCTAATATTTCTTTATTAACTTTTTGTCTGGATGATCTATCCATTGCTGTAAGTGGGGTGTTAAGATCCCCTACTATTATTGTGTTGTTGTTGATTTCTCCTTTTAGGTTTGTTAATAGTTGTTTTATGTACATTGGTGCTCCTATGTTGGGTGCATATATATTTATAAGTGATATGTCTTCTTGATGGAGTGTCCCTTTTATCATTATATATTTCCCTTCTTTGTCTTTCTTAACCTGTTTTATCTTGAAGTCTACTTTGTCTGATATGAGTATGGCAACACCTGCTTTCTTTTGTTTGCCATTAGCTTGGAGTATTGTCTTCCATCCTTTCACTCTGAGCCTGTGCTTGTCTTTAGTGCTAAGATGTGTTTCCTGAAGGCAGCATATTGTTGGGTCTTGCTTTTTAATCCATCCTGCCACTCTGTATCTTTTGATTGGAGAGTTCAATCCATTTACATTTAGGGTAATTATTGAAATATGAGGGTTGAATGTTGCTGTTTTGTCACTTATTTTCTGGTTCTTTTGCATTTCCTTTGTTTCTTGTCCCACTTGTTTTGGACTGCCAATTCAGTTTGGTTGTTCTGTCTTATGATTCTTCTAGTTTTCTCTTTGTTTATCATATGTGGTTTTAATTTGATTATTTGTTTAGTGGTTACCTTGAGGTTTGGGCGAAAAATCTTCTGTATGAGATAGTCCATTATCTGATAGCCTCCTATTTCCTTATACTAAGTCAATTCAGTCACTTTCCTCTTCCCCTTCTAAGTTGCTCTTGTTATACCTTATTCTATCTTGTGTTGTGGCTGTGTGTTTACAGTGATGAGGTTAAATTTATTTTTGGTGAATTTCTTCCTTTGATCTTTGAGTTTAGTATTTAAGTGGTTGCTAACCTATTCCGGTAAAGATCTACTATTTCTCTGATTTTGTCTACCTACTTTTCTCCTTACTCCAAGCTTTGTGTTCCCTTTCTCTTCTTGTTTTCAGGCCTGAGGGCCTTCTTGAGTATTTCTTGTAGTGGCGGTCTCGTGGCCATGAACTCCCTTAGCTTTTGTTTATCTGGGAGAGTTACTATTTCTCCATCATATTTGAAGGATATTTTTGCTGGATAGAGTATTCTTGGCTGAAAGTTTTTGTCTTTTAGTATTTTGAATATATCATTCCAGTCTCTTCTAGCCTGAAAAGTTTCTGTTGAGAAATCCGCTGAGAGCCTGATGGGAGTTCCTTTGTACGTTATTTTTTGTTTTTGTCTAGCTGCCCTTAATATTGTTTCTTTGTCGTTGACCCTGGCTAGCCTTACCACTAGGTGTCGTGGTGAAGGCCTTTGTCTGTTAATATATATAGGAGTCCTGTTGGCTTCGCTTACTGGTATTTCCTGCTCCTTCCCCAGATTTGGGAAATTTTCAGCTATTATTTCCTTGAATAGGCTCTCTGTTCCTCTTTCCCTCTCCTCTCCCTCAGGAATACCTATAATTCTTATGTTATATTTTCTAATAGAGTCCGATATTTCTCGGAGTCTTTCTTCATTTCTTTTTAGTCTTAGTTCTCTCTCTTCTTCCATCTGGAGTATATCTGTATTCCTATCCTCTAAAGTACTAATTCTTTCCTCCATATTGTCAGCTCTGTTCTTTAAAGATTCCAGATTCTCCTTTATCTCCTCCATTGTGTTCTTCATCTCCATCAGCCCTGATAGGTTTTTCTTTATGATTTCAATCTCTTTTGTGAAGAAACTCCTAATCTCATTTAATTGTTTGTCTGTGTTGTCTCGTATTTCGTTGAGTGTTTTTATGATAGCTATTTTGAAATCTCTGTCATTTAGTTTATGGATTTCTGTGTCTTCGGGGTTGATTTCTGGGTGCTTGTCATTTTGTTTCTGGTCTGGTGATTTCATATATTTTTGCATTGTGGTTCCTGTGTTGGTTTTGATTTTCCTCATCCTGGAAGTCTCTGGTTGCAATTTCCACCTGCCGCCACTGTGTGGTGGTAAAGGGCTGTGTAGTCTAAGCCCCCTGCGCTCTGCCCCAGTTTTTCTGCTGCGATCCGCAGTTTTGTTTTGTTTTGTTTTGTTTCTTTTCCCCACTGCGATCCACGGGTCCAGTCCAGTTTATTCAGGTCTGCCTCGGACCGCTAGATCTGGTCGAGCTGCAGACTCCGGGTTGCGGGGAGGGGGGAGCTCTCTCTTTTGCCCTCTGGGTCCCTGACGTGGGAGGCTTCTCGTTTGCCCCTCTTTATCCGCTCTCTGGGTTGCTCAGATGTTGATGGTAGCCCTGTGGCTCCTCTGAGCCCTCTGTGCGGGAGTTTCCCACTGGCTGAGAGAGCCCGAAGAGCTACAGTTTCCCGCCGAGGGCCGCCCCTCCCCCCTCTCTGGGAGCCGCGCGGACCGGATCGCTGATCTGATGGGGAGGGAGCGGAGTTCTCCTTACCTCTCTCCACTTCCTCCGGGGGCCCAGCACGTTCCGCTCTCAGATGTGCGGCAGTGTGGATCCCTCCGCTCCAGCTTTTGACTGTCTGGGATTCCGTTGTTGGTCTGTGGCTGTTACTTTTGTTGTATTTTGTGGGGGAAGAATTCACGGGAAAGCTCACTCCGCCATGATGCTGACGTCACCCCTGATTTTTTTTTTTTTAAGAGCAATGGTGTTTAGAACAGTCACAGTCTGGAGACACTCTGCTTTCTGAAAAGTCCCTGAAGGCATCACTTTTAACAACTTCATTTTTGGAATCTCTTGCCAAGAAGCAAAGTCATTTTTTGGAGCGAAGACTAGTTGAGAGAGCTAATGGCCCTTTCTACCCGCATTGCACTTTTACTTGCTCAGAGAATGAGAAATCCAATACTGCGTGTTCAGTCAAGTCTAAGCTATTACCCTTTAGACACAGAATCACAGAGCAGGAAGAAACCAGAAAGTTCTGGTCTGGTCGCCTGGATGATTCAGTGCGGATGTAAACCAGCCTGGCTTCCCTGTGATCCAAACTTAGAGGTGGGGAGGGGGGATTTGTTTCCATCCTTAATCAGTCCTGGCTGCACAGACCACTCTGACAGAGCAATGACATCCGGCCCCATTGAGCAGAGAAGCTGTGACTGCTTCTCCAGGGTCTGCTTTCTCTATCTGCCACAGAGAGAGTCTTTGGAGAGAAAAAAAATCCCCTAAATCTCCCAGCCAGGGGCCTTTGCCCAGCCACAAGCAATTACTTCTACTCCTCTGACCCTCTGTCCTCTGTCACACTCAGTATTCTGTCGGTGATTCTCATCGATTCACTGCTGGGATGATGTCGCTGACACTCCAGGAACCGCAGACCAACACGTGGGGCGTTTGCGGCCCACTGAGAGTGGCTCGGGCTATTGGCAGGTGTGGGCTGAGAGAGGCTAATCAATGTTGCCTCTGGGTGAGGTGAGGCACCTTCGACGTCCTGTCAGAGGCTGGTGCTCACGGGCCTGCTTCCCTTCCATCAGGTCACAAGACAGCCAAGACGTGCTGATCCTGAGAGTCCCAGCTGGGCCCTGAGTGAGGACCTCCTGAGTGATCAGGAGTGGCCCAGGCAGGGTGAGGGGCAGGTTTTTACCTGGCTTCCCACTTTTGGCCAATAGGTACTCCCATCACAGTGACCTCAGCGGAATTCTGCACTAACTGTATTTTCATGGGGTCAGCTAATCATGTTCTAGTTTTACAAAAAAAAAGGAAAGCAGTGTGCCCATCTCACATTTAACTTGGTAACCCCCCAAAAATCTGGGATGGGAGAAGATGGGTTTAGCAGCTGCTGCAGGCCATCAGGTTGATTCTGTGGGTTGGGCCCAGGGCCCAGGCATGGAGGTCCATGTGGGGTGAGGGTATGGGCCCATGATGTGGAGCCAGGAGGCCACACAGACTTCACCTGTCCCCTCTCAGTCAGCACCTCCGTCCTCCACAGAGAGAAAAGCCTGGAAGCTGGGCAGAGCACAAGCTTGGGGGAAACCTGTGTGAATGGGGAAAGGATACAGCTAAGGGAATGCCCTTTCTATGGCTGCCCTTCCTCCTCACCTCTGTCCAGCCCCAGTCCCACCCCGGACCCTGACATTACCCAGAATGCACTTTCTCAGAAGTTCTATCCATTATTCTTTTGAGCTTCAAGCCTCCTCTGGCTTCACTGAATTCCCTACCCAGCGTGACCCTCCAGGTAAACACCTCAGTGACTTTGCTGCCAGTACTTGGATGTCCTCTGCCTCCCCATCATGTCACCACCCCTGCCTGGAAATCCTGAGGTCAGGGTCTATCCAACTGCCCATTTTCCTTTATCTTCCTCCAAAATGGCCAAGTGCTGCTGAAGAAAATTACATAAATATCCAGGTCATAAGACCACAAATTTATAGTTGGCTTCTGAACACACTTGCTGGTCCCTAATCAGGCCTGACCCACCATTCTCACTGGCTTTTTCTCATCTTCACTGTCTCCATAATCATTCCATTATAACCCTACCCACCACCCTCTTCACCATCTTCCCAAGGTAAATAGAAGTCACAACCCAGGAATTCCCTTGACTTCACTTCCTTCCCTCCTTTCTACCCATGCAGAGACACCCATCCTTCTCCCCTGCCTTCAAGAAATATTGTCTATGTATGCCCAGTGTCTCAGCCCTGTCCACTTCTTCCTCACCTTGCTCTGCTTGTTAACCCATCTCAACTTTAACTACATCATCTCCTGCACCTCTCCATCTCCATCCCCTCAGCTCACCAACATATTCAAGTCTCTCCGTAGTCGCTCTCTTCCTTCTTCAACTCTGACCCTTTTGCTGAAACTCGTGACACTAATAATCTGTCAATGGACTATTCCCCAACCTCTTCACCAATGGACCCTATGATGCATCAAACACCATTGACCATTCCTAAGTCTCAGGTCTTTCCTGGTTTCCCCCATATCTCTTCGACAATGGTCTTCCCAGGCTCCTCGTCCTGTTCCACCATTTACCTTCCCCTAGATTTTGCTCTTCCCCGGGGTTCCACCTTTGTTACCTTTATCCTCTTGTTCTACATGCCCCCCTGGGTGACCTTATCAACTCCTTTGGCTTCAACTATTCCTTGTCTATTGATGATGCCCAAATCCATGACTCTATCCCATGCCTATTCTTGATCTCTCCCTAGAAAGTACCATAGGCCCTAGAAACTCCACACCGTAACTAGACTCGTCATCTTCCCTCTCCACGCCTGATTTCAGTTATCAACAGAACCATCCATCAAGTCTCCCAAGCTGGTAGCCTCAGAGTCATACTTGACCACTTCTGTTGAACTTCCCATTGCTCCTCCAACTAGCCAGGCCCTTTCACAACTCTAGTCCCTCTGTCTTTCAGAGAGGGACTTTTATGGTGCCTTTTGCCTAGCAAATTCCTGCTCCTACCTCTCAACTCAGGGTAAATGTCAGCGAACTCCTCTTGCACACCTCTGCCTACTTCCCTGGCAGAATTAGATGCTTGTTTTTCTGTGCTCACGCATCATCTGGGGCCTTTCCTGCTATGGCATTTAACATATCATGGGCCAATCTACCCCGTACATGGCAGTCTTCCTCTTCTAGGCTCAGGGCTTCTGGAAGGCAGGGCAAGTTTCTTTTCCATTTTTGCATAAATAGTATCTAGCACAGTAGTCTACCTCAAGTATGTACAGTAGATATCTGCTGACAGAATAGGGAGCCCTAACCACCATCTTGGATCCCACTGTTCTCCATACCATGGGAGGTCGTGTGGCATGGAGTTGTAGAGTCAGGTTGTTGAGACCAGCAGATGTGGGAATGACTCTTAGCTCCAACATTTCCTAGCTATATGACCTTGGGCTGAGCTCTCTAACTTTTGGGAATATGGAGATATAATCACCCTTACCTCATAGAGTTACTATAAGAATTAAATGAAATGATGCAGTGTAAAATGCATAGCAGAGTGCCTGGCTCAGAGTAAGAACTTTATGAATGTTAGCCATTATTATGAATTATACAAGGGCTCCTCTGTCGGCACATAGAGCAAAATGATAATCTTTGTAAAGCCCTTGGCAATCAGAAGCTCCAAGGCAAGTTTGAATTAATAAGTTTCTGATGAATTTTGTTTTTAAAAACATATGAGATAAAAAAAATACGATATTTTATGTTTGAGTGAAACAGCAAGCTTCAGTGTATATTTTATACATCCAGTGAAACAAGAAACAAGGCTTCATGCCTATTTAAAATGAGAAATCCAACAGGGAAAACATAAAGATATCTATATTGAGTATTCATGCTGCAAAAAAGCTTAGAAAGAACTCGCACAGTTTTCTTGATGGGTAAACTTCCTTTGTCTTTTCCAGAGGACTAGAGGCAAAGGAACGTGTCATCTCCCTTCCTTCTCTAAACCTCTTGAAACATTGACAGATATACATTTGTACAGATGAGCTCATGATGCATCATATTGAATTATTAACTTTCTCTCCTAAAGAGAAATTCATTCATATCTACTTCCCACTGGACCAAAATAAAAAAATTCTAACTAGGCTTCCGGGAAAAAAACCAACAGGATATCATTCTATACACGGAAACTGCTTGAATAATTAATTTGCAGGGTTTTGATAGATTTCATTCTCAAATACTTTGTGGTTTACTGACAGTTGTTAACTCAGGCTGTAGTTTTAGGCAGAGCATGGAATGATACTGTAGGTCCACCTAGGCCCTGAAAAAGTGATCAGAAGTAAACAGAACAAACAAGGGATGCTTTGAGGCTGGGTCCAGACCATTCACTAGTCAGTGAATATGGATCAATTATGTTTGAGGCCTGAGAACCAGCTGTATTAAAAGAGCATTAAAAACATAAGACATGGTACCTGGTTTCAGAGGGTGTTGTAGGCTAAATTGTGCCCCCCCTCCAATTCATATGTTGAAGTTCTAACCCCTAGTACTTCAGAATATGATTGCATTTGGGGATAGGGTCTTTAAATAGGTAATTAAGTTACAATGAGATCATTACGGTGCATCCTAATCCAATCTGACTGGTGTCCTTATCAGAAGAGGAGATTAGGACACAGACACACACAGAGGGATGACCATGTGAGGACACAGGGAGAAGATGGCCGTCTGAAAGCCCAGGAGAGGCCTCAGAAGAAACCAACCCTGCCCACCCCTTGATTCCAGACTTCCAGCCTCCAGAACTGTAAGAATATAAGTTTCCATTCGTTAAGTCCTCCCCTGTCTGCAGTACTTTGTTATGGCAGCCCTAGCAACTAATATGGGGGCCCTAGCAACTAATATGGGGGGTTTATCAAAAATCGTATCTTTTTTATCACAAATTTGTTGCCTTCCACAATCTCAATTCTTGCCTCATCTGTGGCTACAGGTACATGGGTTCTTCCCAAGGTGTCCTCTGGCCCCCTCACCTGTCCCTGCAAGGTGGCAGTGGATGGGATTTATGGCTCTCCTGGTCTCTGTCACTTCCGAGTGAGGAGGTGTGTTTCCCCACGGCCATATCAGGCCTGGGTTCTTGACCAGAGAGTCTCCAGGGCCAAGACCACACCTGGGCAATGACATCCTCATTCTCTCAACAGTGTGTTTTGGCTGACCCCTTGGGAGTCCCCTGACTTTCCCACTCCAAGGGGGTGGCATCTGACTCTGCCACACAAACCAATGCCATCCCCCCTCTTCCTCCTGTGTCGCATCCTCCACTTGGCTTCCTGAAGCATTTCCTCCATTCTCTCTGGGGCTCATCACCCTCCCTGTCCAGAGGCTGAAGCGTCTGTCACCTCCTCCTCCCGGCCTCAAGCCACAGCCTGCTATTAAGGCAAGCTTGACTAGTGCTGCTTTGGGCCAAAAAACAAACACTCTGAGCACCTTATGTTGAATTACAACCCCTTACACACCTCTTATTCACTCTTTTAGCTAACTATTGTCTTCAAATATTTGTCTGGAGGAAGATAAACTTTCTATGCTGCTCTAGAGGGCAGCGTTAGGACCTGCGTGTAGAACTTGTGGGAAGGCAGTTGCTTCTTCCAAAAGAGGGCAAGGTTGTGAGCAGTTACAGCAAACAGTGGAATGATGTCTTCTGCAGAGGAGCAATCTTCCCGTTCTTAAAAGTCAACAAGTAGATGTAAAATGGCTGTTTCTCCTCTTCCTTTTCTTTCTCCTAATTCTTCTTTCTCATCTTCCTTTTGCTGGGAGTAGTACCACCACCCCTCCTGCCCAAGTAGGGGTCTGCAGTTCACCCTTGATTCCCATCTCTCCTTCTGCATCACACCCACTGAGTGGTTTGATCTCCAGGTTCCTTCACCTCACCTCCGTCTCCTCTTCCAGCCTGACCCAGGGCACCCACCATGTCCTGCCTGGAGAAAGGTGTCTTCCTCCTCATTGGCCCCCCTGCAATCCAATTCCCTCCCCACACTGCATCTGGAGTGGCCTTTCCAAAACCCAGATGCACTTCAGACCCTTCTGGCGCTGATTCTTGAGCTCCTCTCAGCTCCACACCCACCTTCTACACTCTGCTCTGTGATGCTTGGGCTGGGGCCTTGCGAACCAGGTTGCCAGCTGATCCCTGTCAGGTTTTGCATGAGGAAAAAGGCCTTGCTTCTTCTCGTGTGTCAGCTTCACCAAGCAGTGGCATTACACTTGTGATATTGTTATTTACAATAAGAAATATATATTTGGTCCTAGTCCTTGTTTCTGGTACAGAGCTCCTAAAACCCCTGGAATTTCCTGCTAAGGTGGGAGTGATAAAGTTGTCCATTGTTATGTTAATGAGTGACCTTTGGCCCTACCTAAGGATGGGGGCTGGTTGCCAGGAGAACCAACCTTCTGATTAGAGGGTTGGAGCTTTCAGGTCCACCCCCCTGATCTCTGGGGAGGGAAGAAGGGCTGGTGGTTGAATCAATCTCCAACCACCAATGATGCAATCAATGGTGCTTACGTAACAAAGCTTCCATAAAAACTCAAAAGGATGGGGTTCGGAGAGCTTCTGGGCTGGTGAACACTGTGGAGATTCAGGGAGAGTGGTGCTCAGAGACAGTGTGGAAGCTCCACGCCCATACTTGCCCTATGCATCTCTTCCATCTGGCTGTACCTGAGTTATATCCTTTTATAATAAACCAGTAATCCAGTAAATAAAATATTTCTCTGAGTTCTATGAGTCACTCTAGCAAATTAACCAAACTCAAGGAGGGGGTCACTGGAACCTCCAATCCATAGCGGGTCAGTCAGAAGACCAGGTGACAACTTGGCCTTGCGAGTGGCATCTAAAGTGGTGGGGAGTGAGTCTTAGGGACTGAGCCCTTAACCTGGGGGATCGGATGCTTTCCCCAGGTAGACAGTGTCAGAAGTGAGTTGAATTGTGGGACACCCAGTTGCTGTAGGAGAACTGCTCAGCGGTGTAGAAAATCCCACCTTGCCCAAGCAGTGGCATCTCGCCCTGGGCAGCAGTTGGGTGGAACCTCTGGCTTCTCTTGACACTCCCAGAAACAGCCTGACCCACGCCTTCTGAGACCCCAGCACCAGCTGGGCAGCACCCGCTCCTCAGAGGTAGAGCACCCCCTCTCAGTCTCCTCATCTGCATCTCTAGGTTCTCATGGACCCCCTCTTCCTTTTGTCCCCCCAACAGGTGGTAGCCATTCTGATACTGGCAGTTATTATTGATACCGGCTCAAGACAAGGTTGACATAAGGGAAGCCATAGTGTACGAAAGAAACTCTATTGTAGCTTTGAATGACCTCTGACAAACTAACACAGCTGGATATGCACCCTCCAGGAGATCTAACTGCTCTGTAGGTTTTATGACTCCTGCTTGTGCATGTACCTCCCAGCTGCGATAAGATGATAACTTGGTTCTTTTGAGTTCCTTAGGAACGTGATGACCCCTGAACAGAGAGTCTATGCTGATAGCCATCATCAATGAGAACTGAAAGATCTGGCGTGGCACTCTCAGTCTGTAACACCAGAGGGTCAACGTTCCTAACCCCTCCCCTATAACCCGCCAGTCTATATAACTGCTATAAGATTTTGTGCCCCCTTAAGATGGTTCTTTGAGACATTAGTCAGCCATCTTCCCCCTTGCTAGCAAGCTGTAATAAACTGCCCTTTCTTTTCCACCATCTTGCCTCTTGACGATTGGCTTTTGTCTGGCAGCAAGCAGATCGTGCCCTTTGTGCGGTAACGTTATATTTGGGTTTCCTCCAGTCCTTTCTTACCCTGTGAGCCCTTACTCTGTGCAACTAATTCCCTATGTTAAATCCCCTCCTTTGAAATACCTGGTGGGTTTCTCCTGTCTTCCTGATAGGATCCTGACCGATGCAGCTCCAAAGAGCTGTTGGGACACAGCTCCAACCTCTTAGCATGGCACTGTGGCCCCACGTTGACCTGGCCCCAGCCCACGCCTCCGTCTCATTTCGGATGCAGTCCAGGTTCCTGCTGAAAGCTAGCCTCACTGCACTTGGCTGCAGGCACTGCTGTCTCTGGCTCATCACCTTGTGCACACTCTGCCTGGAATGCTACTCTATGCACCACCTTGACTTGCTCTAGGCCCCACCTTGTTTTTGCAGCTCAGCTCGAGCATCTCTTCCTCTCAGACGCTTTGTTGACACTGCTCTGTTGTTCATGTCACAGTTGGATAAGGTGCGCCTTCTTTGCACCCCCTGGCATCTGCATTTCTTCGGTTGTAGCACTTAACACACTGTGTGAAATTGCCGGCTAATGTTTCTGTATCTCCCACTGGGGAGCATGCGCTCTGTCTTCTCTCCCCATCCCCTTTATCTCTCTATGAGTTTCTTCCTCATAACATGTGCTTTCCAAGAGCAAGGAAGGAGGGAGGAAGAGAGAAAGAGAGAATTCTTTTGTCCTGAGGTGATTTTCTACACCCCAGTACACTTTTCTGACCACAAGGTGCATGGTGGAATATATTCTCTTCTGGAATAGAGGTATGGTTAGAGTGCAAAGTCATTCTTGGTTCTAATCTGGAGCTGAATAGCTTCTCACGTCTCTGGTTGTTTATTTCCTGGCTGAGGTGCATGGGACTGTCCAGCTCTGTGGGCTCCGGCACTCAGCTCCTGACCACAGCTCAGCTCCGTGAAGTGGCAACAACGAGAACAGCTTGTAAAGAGCAGAAGATAACCCAACGTGAGCCGGTGCTGGAAGGGGAAGGCAGGGCAAGCCGGGAAAGACATCACTGGCTCTGGCTACGTGGTGCAGCTGCAGGGTTCCTGCTCAAAGCGAGGGTAGTGGTCCTGATGAAAGGAGAAAATGATCTGCGGGCCCAGGAAGCCAACCCAGCCTGAAACAAAAGGAGGGAGGTTTGGAGAGGTGCCGACAAGGACCCTTCCGTTGTGTAATAGCTGCCTCCTCTCTCCCAGCGATCCCAAGGAGAGAGCTAACGTTTCCAACTCAGGGGCTCTAGCATTACAATTTCCACTTTGCCCTCCTGTCCACTTGCCTTCTGGCTTCTCTTAAATTGAAAAATCATTTGAATTATTCTTCACCTGCTCAAAGTAACACTTGTGAAAAGGAATTTTGCTTTCTGTGATGTTGTATGGGGGTGTGTGTGCGCATGTGTGTGTATGTGCGCGTGTGTGCGTGCGTTGAGTATAGGTGAGATGCCTCTCAAACAGCCTGCAGTTGGTCTGACCCACTGAAGTGCTCAGTGTCTGTGGAGCTGCTAGCAGGAGGCAAGAGAAGGACAAGGAACACACTTTCAAGGTTTTCTGGCCTGAGCAGAGGAGGAGAGGGAGGGACAGGGAGGCCCAGAGATGTGAAGGCGTTTGCGAAAGCCACCCAACGGGTTTACTGCTTAGTGGCCAACCCAGGACAGGAGCCCAGAACTTGAGAATCTAGGTCCAGGGTAAAGGTGACGCCTCTTTTGATTCACAAAAACAGAATTTATTGTTATCCCTGCTGCTCCTGGTGGCAGGTTCAATAGCCCTTTACCGGGTAAGTTATTTACATTGAAATGTGCTCCTGGGAGGCCACAGTGAAGCCACATAAGCCGGGAACATCATTTAATTTATTACTACCTGGATCTCCAACTGCTGCTGGTTCCACCGTGGCCATTTTTTAATGCCACATTTCCTGTTCCAGATCGACATTCTGCTTTGGCCGAGGGAGCAGCTTTTGTGGAGAGTAGTGTGGGGCATTGCAAGATGCACAAGAGAGCACAATCGCCTTAGTGGGCCTGTGAGGCCCTCCCTCGGCCTCCTCTTGGGTCCTCTCTGACAGGCTCAATATGCCCAACACCCAGTGTTAGTGTCAGAGTCAGACTCCCTAACAGAGCAAATGCTACCCGGTCTCTGCACTGTGCTGAGTGCTTTGCAGAGGTGACCTCCCTTCACCTCCACAAGACAGCAGGGTAAGTGTTCCCTGCTCTACAGGTGCGAGGAGGCTCAGACGGAGCAAGTCATAGCCTGTAGTCCTGCAGGGAACATGCCAAAGACCCAGATTCTCATTCACATTTGTGTGATTCAGAAGCCCCTGCCCTCTCCAGTCAGCCTCCTTGAGAGGCGGTGGGGCCTCACAGTTAAGAGCAAGGGCTGTTCCTTGAGCCAGTCACGTAACCCCTGTGCCTGTTTCCGTGTCTATAAAATGCAGATATTGTGAGGATTAAGTGAGTCAGTGGAGTAAGGTGCTCGGAGCAGTTCATAGCAAGCATCTGATTAAAATGCTACTGCCAGGGAAGGAACCAAGGGGCCGGGTACAGACGTCATGGTGGAGATGCTACGAAAGCTATTTGCCTCCTTCACAAATGTGCGCTTAGGCTTGCCAGAAAAAGAACCCATAAGCCCTTCATGTCCAGAGCCCAGAATCAGGGTTCTAGTCGCCATTCTGTTATTCATCAGCCTGTCATTTAACCCCTCTGAGTCTCAGTTTCTGTATCTATCGAATGGGGACAATGATCCCTGTACTGTTTGCCTTACGAGGTTGTGAGACAACAGTGCCATTGAAAGCTGAACAACATCAAGTTCTCATTATGTGATAATGCTGATGAGGGGACCAAGGAATTCCCGAGTCCCTGTGGGTGCCCCAAGTCCTCACCGTAGTATCTGCAACTGGGCAGAGTCCCCTGGTGTCCTCAGCCACAGCTGCACAGGAGTCTGAGAAAGCACAAACTCCCACCAAGCCTTTCCATTGGCCTAAATCAGCCAATTGTCTGCTTCTCCTACACTGAGCTGATGGTATGTAAGTGTGGGAAGTGAAATCCTTCTGCCCTTGGCCAAGAAGCCTTCTTATTTCCTCCCCTCCTGACCTCGGTGATCTCTTGCTCACCCTCCAAGGTCCACCACCAATGTTGCTTCCTCTGAGAAGACTTTCTGAGCCTTCCCCAGGTACCGCTCCTTCCCTGTGCTCCCTCACATTGGGGCAATGCTTCAGGGATCAGCCAAGAGCCAGGTCCAGGAAAGGCCACCATGCCAGCAAGCAGTCATGGGGGCCCAGTGCCAGGCTTGTCTCTTCAGCCTCCCCCACGCAAGGCCAACCCCTGAGACTTCAGGCGGGACGTGGAAAGGGGGGCGTACAGGCATTCTTTGTGGCAGCTATCAACCAAGTCTCTCTTCGTTGCCCTGACACAGAGAGGGTTTGTCCTTTCAAACTTTCTCCCAACTAAGGCCCCATCTGGGCTGTAGACTGAGACTTAGTTCTCCTCAGACAAGAGCAAATAACGTCCTCTCTCACCTCACCCACGGGGAACCAGGAGCACTGAAGGAGACTCACAGAGGAGAGCTGAGGTGCAAGAAGCAGGCAACGCCATTGCTGAGGAGAAATGATGCTCCTCATGTCCAATGCCTGGAAAGGGGGCCCTTCCTTAACTGGTGACCAAAGGTAAAATGGGTCATATCTTAGCCCAGTGGTATAGGTGCTCAACCCTATCTGCATGTGAGAACCCCCTGGACAGCTTAAAATTAGCAACAGTCACAACCAATCAAAACCAAATCCCTGGGGTTCTTTAAAGTTTTTCAGAGTTCCCGGTGACTCTGATGAACAGCGAAGTTGACACTCACTTTTGAGAGCTGGAGTCTCTTTCTCATCTCCCCGAGCTGGAGGCAGGAGTACAAGGGTTTGTCCTACAGCTGCAGAACATAGGGTCAGCATGCAGCCAGGCCATGTCTGCAGCTGGTCAAAAACAGGTCAGGATGCCTATTTCCACAGGAGTACATATTGCAAAATCAGGTAGTTCAGTGCAAAGATATTATCCATGAAAACATCAAGGAATTGAAAGGGCGCCGGAGTGGAGGTAGGAGATCCAGATCCTAGACCCATCGTTACTTGCTTCTCTTGGTAAGATGGGGATAACTTATATGCATCCTGCCTCTCTCTTGGGATGTTTACGACTCCTGAATGAGGACATACATAGTAAAACACATTGTAACCTATGAGGCTTTGTACCACAATGAATTATGTTGGATTAAAGTTGTCACTGCTCTGCCGGTTTTGTGGGCATAAAATATATTCAACATAAAAACAAACAGTTGTGAGAGAAAATTCCTCTTGTTAGACTAATTTTCACCTGGAAACTGGGTATGTAGGCATCATCGGACCCAGCCTACAGACACACTTAAGTCACTCCATTCCAAACTCTTGCAAAGTGAATCACATCAATGCAACGGTTAACCCCAAGCAGCCAGGGGGTTAAATGAAGGTGAGTTTTCTGCCTTAACTGAGCCCAACTTGAACCAAAAAGGCAGATGGAACACGTTGGTGGCAGGGCAAATTCTCTACCAGTGTTTGCTCAAACAGAAAGTCTCCACCCCACCTATCATATTTGCCTCTGTCCAGAGCCGAGTGTGGCGGAAAGGCAGGTTCAGAGACCCAGTCAGAGCAGGACAGGCTGGCAGTCCTGAGCCTCTTAAAATATCCGCAGGGGGAAATGCAAGGTCTTGGAACTCAGAGCAGGGTCAGCAGGGGAGGAGCCATCACTCGTCAGAGGCTGACGGGTCAGAGGACCCAAGTGGGTCCTCACTCCAACTGAGGGGTCAGGGGACTCTGTCTTGGGCAACATGCAGAGCCACATTTCCGAACTTCACGAAGCCACAGGAGAGCTACCCAATCCCAACCTTATATCCTGAACTCAGCCCCAGCCAGCTCTGACTCACCAGACTGGTGACCAGCAACACTGAGACAAGGACACCTTAGCCCCTGGTATTAGTCTACCCAGGGCGGGGCTTAAACAACAGATATTTATCTTCTTATAGTTCTGGAGGCTAGAGGTCTGAGATCAAGGTGTCAACAGGGTTGGTTTCTTCTGAGGCCTCTCTCCTTGGCTTGTAGATGACCGTCTTCTCCCTGTGTCCTCAGGTGGTCTTCCCTCTGTGTGTGTCTGTGTCCTAATCTCCTCTTCCTTTAAGGACACCAGTCATAATGGATTAGGGCCCACCCTAAGGGCTTCGTTTTAACTTAATCACTCTTTAAAAGTCCTATCTCCAAATACAATCACATTCTGAGGTACTGGGGGTTGGGACTTCAACATGTGATTTGAGGGGGGACACAATTCAGCCCATGACACCCCAGTCTTTACAATTGGCCCAGATGCCGCTTTGCCTGACTTTCACTCTGTTACAGTTTGACTACTCATGCTTGTGTCCTGGGCCTATGGGCTTGGCCTTTGGTCTTGGTCACTCACCTTTCTGAATGCCCTCTCACCCATTTTCAGACTTATTCCCCTCTTTTGGGTCACAGGACAGAATCCCACCTTCGCTCTGATACCGGCCAGGGTCTTAGACTGAGCCCTCTTTAGTTCTTGTGAAAAGGGGTTTGGACATTTTGCCAAGAACCAATGGCTCCAGGTGTGTGCTTCTTGCTACAATTTCATGACCTCTCCAGTCTTTCTGTAAAAGTTCTGTCATTTGGATGAGGGAGAGGATGTGGGAGAAAATAAGTGGCCCTTTTGGCTGATTATCATCAGCAATGGGGGTTGGCTTCCTACAGCTCCTTTTAAACTCTATAAACTCGATCCCTACAAAATTGAAGGGAAATCCAAAGAAAATGGCCAGCATATTCATACATTTAGCTACAAATGTTCATGGATGCATAAAGAACCTATTTCTCAAGAGATGTCTGGGATATTGACTGATAGAGAAGGGAAAGATGGTGCACTTATGGAATCTGGAAGCTCCATGAGGTGGTTGTCACCATGAGGTGACAACCTCATGACACCTCACCCCTGACAGGCAAAGCCAAAGCCACCATTCCCAGGCAGGGTCTGAGCATGGGGCAGAGGGAGGATGTGGGCCAGGAGGATGAGTAGTAAAAGAGCAGTTTGTTCGCCAAAAATCCTGGCTGTTCTCCAACAGTTATCTCAGCATCAAGTAGAAATCTTCCAGCTTGTGGTAGACTTGCTTCTTTGGCCATAAGATGGGGCCAGTAATATTCATTCTTTCATTTATTTAATAAATATAAATGATGTATTATCTTCTCAGCCTCGTGCTGGAGATTGGGAAGAGAAAAATAAAAGGAACACTCTCTGCTCTCAAGAGGAAGCTTTAATTGGCTCCCAAGAGAGGGGAACAGTTGACGTCAGGCAGGCTGGAGAGCGAGGAAATTTTTCACATGCACATGTTTGTAGAGCCCAGGGTCAGCAGTGGTCCTGAGCCTTGAGTCAAGTGAACGCTAGCCAACATGTCCACAGGAATAAAGGTGATGCAAGCTCCAGGATGCAAAGGCAAGCTTGAATTCCAATGAGGGTTTTCTCAGGAGACACCAGAGGTGGCACTTGTCCAATAGCCCCTCTACAAGCATGCATGGCCAGTCTCTGCACCCTGGCGGATGTGATGCCAAGTGCTAGAGCCATCTGAGGTCCTGGGGGATGAGGCTTGGAGCCTGGAATCGACTCAGGCAGCTTGAGGTTTCTCTTAGATGAGCAAGCACATGTAGGGCATTGGAAGGTCAACCCATCCCATGCCTAGAGGGAATGCCATGTCCCATCTGAAAGACTGATTTCCCCAAGAGCTGCCCCCATGGAGAGTCCCACCAGCATAATTCATCCCATGAAATGTTTGGGGCGCCCTAAAGTGCACCAGTTTTCTTAGATCCACTCAAGTAGCAATCTATGTGCTTTGGTCCACAAGGGAACATTAAACCAAATGTTCAGCCTATCAGAGGTGTATTAAGCAGGGTTCTCCAGAGAAATAGAACCAACAGGATGGGTATATATATACAGAGAGATTTGCTTTAAAGATTTGTCTCACACAATTGTGGAAGTGCAAGTCTAAAATCTGCAGGGTAGGCTGGCAGCTAGAGACCCAGGGAAGAGTTGTGGTCCAATTCCAAAGGTTATCTGCTGGCAGAATCCCCTCCTGCTTCAGGGAGGTCAGTCTTTGTTCTATCAAAGCCTTCAACTGATTAAATGAGGCCCGCCTACATTATGGAGGGCAGTCTGCTTTACTCACAGTCCACTGATTTAAATGTTGATCTCATTCCAAAAACACCTTCATAGAAATAACCAGAATAATGTTTGACCAAATGTCTGGGCACCTTGGCCCATCCAAGCTGACACAACATTAACCATCACAAGAGGTCTATGCCCAAAACAAAGGTGGGCCTTCCACTTATCAATAAATACTTTTTGAGGGAAGAAGGAATCAGTTTCTTCATATCAGCCACCCAGAGGCATAGCTCTGTGAATGCTGAGGTCCCTTGAGCAGGCCCAGTAGGTTATCCCAAGACTTCCTCTTGGAACATCATGGAGCAATCATGGTCCAACCATATTTCCCTGTTCTACTTCCTTCACAAACAGAACAGGGGTCCACCCAGGACTGAAGAGAGGCATTAGTTCTCATCTATGACTAACCAGCTCAAGATGGAGGGTGCAATGGACATGGTGTCTGGTCTGAGGATCAATTTGTGGCTACCTTGGTCCAATTGGGTGGTCACTCCTCAGCCTGCTCCTGAGACCCCTCTATGGAGGTCGCTTATCTGAAAATGTGCCAGTCTTTTGGCCATTTGCTCTCAGATCCACTCTCCTGCTTTGCTCCTACCACAGGTCTCTCCCCTACAAACCTCATTTCCTGGGCTCCATTGCCAATTGGGTGTAGCCAATGAGAGGTAGCAATAGGAGATGGGAGGATCAGAGCAATCAGGCTATATTCCCTGCCCTCTGTCTTTCCCCTGCTCTGCTAGAGCATGCCTCCAGTCATGGCTGAGTTCCTCTGGGGTTCTCACTCCCACTGACAGCCCTTCCCTCTGTATCCAGCTCCTGTTGGGGGCATCAGCTCCCAGGCTCTATAAAGTGGGTCTTGAATCCCAGGAGGTCTTGAGCCAAGCCTGAGTTTACAAAGAAGCAGTGAGAACATAGGGGTTACCTAGACTCCACGCCCCCCTCCATTTCTGATGATGGGTTGCTATACCACATAGTGGTTAGCAGAGTGGGCTCGGGAGCCAACTGTGAGGTTTGAATCTGGCTCAGCCACTTCCTGGCTGTGTGCACTGGGGCAAGTTACTTAACCTCCTCATGGCTCTGTCTCATAATCTGCTAAGTGGAATAATGATAGTACCTAATCTACAGGGTTGTGATGACTAAATGAGTTCAATTCTGGCACGTAGTAGGTGCCAATCGATGTCAGCTATTATCGCCCCTTACAGCCCGTGTTCTGCCTGGCAGATGGGATCTTCTCTGTCCGTCCCAGCAGCTTGTCTCCAGGGGGCAGATCTGGCCCCCAGGCCTGGCTCTTCTTGCTCTCCCTTCCTGCTTTAATTTACCAGCCAAGGCCCCTCTCACTGCAGAGTGCTGGAGTTCCCATCATCAGAGGATTTGTTGGAGGAACTAGGAATGTTTCAGTTCAAGAATAGTTAGCTCTTGGAGACCATGAAGAATGCTTTCTGTCTTGCCCCCATCCAGGCTCTCACGGGGAGAATCTTTTAGCTGTTTGTTTCCCGTCCAGGAGACAGAATTATAATCAATATGTAGAAATTACAGGAGGCAGATTTTTGCCTTGAATGAAGGGGGAATTTTCTACTAGTGAGGAACATCTGAAGATTATGGTGGAGAGTTCCCTTTACAGAGGTTACAGAGGGTGTTCAAGCTTCGCATAGAAAGATGGCTGAGGTCTCCTTGCAGGTCCCTTTCAGCACTTGGCCTCCAGAATCCTGTTCATTAGATGCCTGAGAAGCTCTCTTAGTAAGCTGTTTCTACTCAAAGGGGCAATGAAGGCTCCCCCAGCTGCTCTGGGACCAGTGTTGGGTTGGGCTTCCATTCTTTGGACGCTGAGAGGGTATTTCAAACCAATAATGTGTGGGTTTTTCCTCCTGTGTTCCCTGTTACCCTGCCTCCCAGACCTTTAAGTCCTTAAGCATCCTGCCTTCAGTGCGCCAGGGAGGGCAGACACAGCAGAATGCAGAAAATCAGTGAGACAAATGGGGGGTTTTGCAATTCAAGCATCTAGAGCTAGGCCTAAGACCGGAACTCAAGAACACAGAGAGAGAAAGGCAGAGAAAACCCCCATCCCCACCGTGTGCCTGGATGAGCAGTCCCTGTGCTGGGGTGGACAAGGTGAATTGAGCAGAAGCAAAGAGCAAAGGTGCCCCTCCATCCTGTTGCCTGGGCTGCACCCAAGGAGCTAATAAAGCCTCTAGATAAGCTTGGGCCTCCAAGAGGAGAAACGGCCCATGACCTCTTCCCTGGCAGAACCCAAGGAGGTGGCTCAAACTCAGGACTGCCCATCCCAGTGTGGTGGCGCGGAAGCCGTGTCTACAGGGGGATGTAACCAGGCAGATGGGCCATGATGGGATCACGCATCCCATGTGTCACACTGCTGCACAAAAGTGTCAGTGAACCTACACACCAAGAGAAGCCTGAAGCAGAGGTTCCCAGATCCCAGAAAGTGCAGGACTCAGAATGTCTCCCATTCATCCAAGGATGGTCCAGAAGCAGCAGCAAGAGCTGGTGGGCCCATGTGGGGATGGGCAGAGGGGACGGACTGATGACCAAAGACCAGAGGGACACAACGATGTCTCAGCACACGCAGCCCAGCAGATGATAACACCTAGACCCACATGCCTCCTGTCTGACCTCCTGGCACCTCCGGCCTGTGAGAGCCCTGACATTTGGACACAACCTCAAGGAAACGAGAAATTCAGACTTAACAGAGGTGATGTCCTCTGCCACTTGGTGGAATAGGAATCTGACATAGAAACTAAGTTCCATTATAAGAAAATAAAATGCTATTTCTTACAGAAGGAATTTGTGGCTGCAATTCATACCTGCTCCGTGGGCAAACTCGTGGAAATGCGTTCCGCCCTCCTGGGGAAGCTCTCTGGCTGGAACAGTGATTTGCTTTGCTGGGCTGCATCATTTGTCAAGATGTCATGAGCTCCAGGCCCGGGGAAGCAGCTGCAATGCAGAGGAGGGAGGGAGGTGGGTGGGCAGTGTGGCCCGGTGCACAAGCCTTCTTGGGCCCTCTTCAGGGGCCAGCATGGGCTCCTGCATGCAGAGACTTCCAACTCGGCCACCTGCTGCTAGGGTCTGAACTCGACATTCTCCTGCAACAAAGGGGCTCACAGCCACCCTGCTGCCAGTCCTCCAGGCCGGCGGCGGCTGCTGCTACAGCAAACCTGTGTCACTTCACAATGTGGAAACAACACAGGCTGAATCCGGGCAACACTTGACGAGGCTGCAGTTCCTCTGCGATGATCTCCTGCTTCCTGTCTGCAGCCTTTTCCTATCCTGGGCTCTCGAGTTGCCCCTTGCTGCCCACAGGCTGCCCTCTGACACCATCCACAGGCCAGCCCTCCCCAGACCTGCACCCCTCCCTCTCCCCCCATGCCTCCCAAATTTGCACCCACAATCCTGACCTTCCCACACGCACATACAGACTCGTATACACAAGTGCCTACTTATTGTTTCCACCGTCTAGAGCAGAATTGAGACCCACTTTTTCACCCTGAAGTTGCCTTGTGCATAAATGGCACCACCCTTCACCCAGTCACGCAGTGCAGAAATCCAGGAGTGGGCCTTGGCTCTTCTCCTCTCAACCCCAATCTGCTCCCTAGTGTGATTAGGTGGGATTCCCAATCCCGTCAACTCTTCCTCCAAAACATATCCCAATTCATGCACTTCCACTCACTCCTCGGCCACCACCCCAATTCAAGCCATCATCATCTCTTGCCTGGACTATTGCAAGTCCTGGTCTCAACACTTCTGATCCTGCACCCACAATCCCTTCTAGCAGAGCAGCTGGTGAAATTGTTTAAAATGTACATGTGATCATACCATGATCCTACTGGAAACCCTCTAATGGCTTCCCGTGGTGTTAAAATAAAACCCATACTCCCCGCGTGGCCTGCAGGCCTCCAGGATCTGGCCTCTACCCTCCTCTCAAACCACCCTCTGGCCATTCAGCTCTCCGTTCCCTCTGCTCCAGACACCCTGGCCCTCTGTCTCTTCCTCAGAAACACCAAACCCACTCGTTCCTCTGGGCCTGGTAGCTGCTGGCCCCTCTACCTAGAAAGATCTCCCCCAGATCTCTCAGCAGCTCCTTGTCATTGGTCAGGTCTTAGGCAAATGGTAACTTCTCAGAGAAACCTTCCTTGACCATTAGGTCTAGAGCAAGCCCCTTCCCTTTCCTTGTCTCTCAGTGGTCCCCAGAGCAGGGCACACACTCTGGGGTGCCAAAGATGATACAATGAGGTACAAGAAGAAAGCAATAGAATTTATATTTCTATTATTGTTTACTCCATTTTTATAAAGTTTATTTTGTATATGTTTTATAATGCATTAGCACAGTGGCACATGCATATTATTTATAAACAATTATATATGTATATGTATAAGTGTGTGTGTGCATATGGCAAGTTCAAAATTTTTTGATAAACATGCAATCAAAAAAGTTGGGAACTGCTGCTCTACTAAACATCCTATTTCATTGTCTTCTTGTCACCACTAATCAAAATTTGTCTTTTGTTTTGTTTATTGGCTCTCTTTCCCCCCTAGGTTGTAAACTCCATGCAAGATGCATCTCTCTTGTTCGTGCTGTGCTATCTGTGTGACCAGCATCTATAATAAGTTGACCACATAGCATGTGTTCAATAAACATTTGTTGACTGATTGAATGAATGAATAAACAGAGCCTTCCCCGGGACTTAGTGGAAAGACATCCAGCTAATCCCAGTACCTTTCCACACTCCGGATAATGGCAAATAATGTCATAATGGGATGCACGCAGGACAAGACTACTCATAGAAAAACTGGCAAGTTTCTGGACCTTTGCCTTCTTTCTAGATCATTCCTCTGTGTCCTAGAGAGTCACGATGCTTTCAGGTAACCTAAGTCCCAGGATCTGGAGAATAACCCCAGAAAGTCGTCAATACCTTCACATGAACTAGTTTAATGTACTACTTCTTCCCATGGGCATTTGCCTCAAAAAACATCATTAAGATCAAGAGCCATGTTCTAGTCCCAGCTCGACTACAAACTATATTTGAGGCCTTGTGCAAACCCCTGACCATCTCCATGTTCTCATTCATACCCTGAAAGGAGCTCGTTCATAGCAGTTTTTTTAACCGTGGTCAAAATTTATGGAAATTTTAAATTTAAAATTTATAGAAAAGTTGCAAGAGGAGCACAAAGAACGCGTATGTACACTTCACTGAGATATCCCTATTGTGCACGTTTTCCCCATGTACTTTATCACTTGTGCTCTTTTTATATATATATATTTATATAGGCACACATGTTTCTTCTGAATTATTTGAGAATAAGTTCCATACACCATACTAAATGCTTCTGTGGGTATTTCCTAAGAATAAAGACATTCTCGTACACTACAGGGCAGTCATCAACTTCAGTAAATTTTACAGTGAAAACAATACTTTTGTCTAGTCTACTATCCAGCTCTGTATTTTTAAAAGATGCTCAGCAGCAATATTCCTTCTTCAAATGACATCTTACTTGGAATCCCCGTGTAAGTCTCGGATGAAACTAGCGGGCTCACTTGAAGGAGGCGACAGAAGGGCCATGCACTCACTTCCTACTTCCTCTGTAACAAATTACAGACTTGGTAGCTTGAAACAGCATACGTTTATTATTTTCCACTTCTGGAGGTCAGAAGGCCAAAATCAGTCTCTCTGGGCGAAAGTCAAGGTGTCGCCGGGCTGATTCCATTTGGAACCTCAGGGGAGAATTCGTTTCCTTGCCTCCTCTACTTCTGGAAGCCACCTGCATTCCTTGGCTCACGACCTCTTCCTTGAATAGGTCCAATCTCTTGCCTCTGTTGTCACATTTCCTACTTCCTCCTTTGACCTCTTTACCCCACTCTTATAAGGACCCCTGTGATTACACTTAGGGCCCACCCAGACAATCAGGAAAATCTGCCCATCTGAATATCTTTAATTTAATCCCATCTGCAAGTCCCTTTTGTCATCAAGATGACATTTATAGGTTCTGGGGATTAAGACATGGATATTTTTTGGAGGGCCGCATACCATAGGCCGTATATGAGCTGGATGTAGACTGCACAGAGTGTACCAAAAAATACAGCGTGAATGTATTTGCTGAATCCTGGGCCTTTTCCTTTGCAAAAAGACCAGGTCTTATGCCAGACATGTGCCCACAGGGATACCTGTGCCCAAAGGGAGCTACCTTTAATAATTTGCACAAAGACTCCATGTAGGCCAGTTGGTGGTCAACCCCATCAGCTCCTTCCCCCACTAGGTTCTCAGAGACTTCTTTTGAGCAAACGCCTTTAGGATCTGTTGAAAGCCCCAAGACCCCTCTGTTAAGATGGCTTCTGGCTCTGATGGGCCACACTTCAACACCACATAGAAATGGGCCCCAAGACACCTGGAGAATAGTCCTCTACCTGTGTAAGCAGTGACCCAGATGCAAAGGGATCCCTTGAGCTCAGCCTTACCTCAATGGGGAGCCCTAAAGACTCACACACTTGGAAGATCCCTGTGGCTCAATGTCCTGTTCTCACTCTCTCGGCGTCATGGTTTCCCCAAGCTAAGCTCTCCACATCCATCGTTCACTTACCTCATTGCTGACCCGAGACTCTACCACGACTTCTGTTTAGCTACTCAGTCTTGCCCTGTCTGAGGCAGGCTGAGGGTCCCCTGAAATCCCTGAAATGGCTCTAGGAGAGGGCACCCTTCTTCACATGCCATCCCACCCAGGGGCCCCACCCTGTGACCCAAGTGCATTACAGTTGTGTAGCACACTGGGGACCACTTCAGGTCCAGCGGGACATCTGGTAACCCCAGACTTATTGACACACCGGGGTACCTGTGTGAGAAGGAAGGCGTAGGAACCTGAAGGATGTCTGCTCCCTTTCCAACCCAGGCCTGCTCTGTGGCTGTGTCAGCAGAAGCTATTACTGATCTGCCCCCTCACAAAGGCACCAAGTCATCTCTGTCCTCCTAGAGGTGGCACTAGGAAGGCCTCTGTTTCTCCAGGTTCTGCCTGCCCCCATGCCTCCATAACTGTGGTTAGTTTCTGACCCTCTTATTCTAAGAAATCTTCAGATTCTATAACCTCCTGGTTCAGGAAAACCTCTGTTCCTGATTTCTGGTCTTCCCCACTTTGCATGAGGGATCATCAGCATTGATGCTCTCTAATTCACAGCACTTCATAGCTATAGTCCTATGTCTCCTCTCTGCAGGACAGCTGGGAGAGTCATATATGCCGCTCCCCAAGCTACCACCATTCTACCTGACCCTTGAAACAACACCCTTCCAGACGCTACCACTATCAACCCCAAGGCGTCCTACCTGTGGCCCCAACATCCATGGACCAGCATGAAGTGTCTCAGCCACCCCGTCCACACAGCTAGGCAGCCCCTGCTCTGCAGCAGGATGGGCACAGCAGAGCCCCAGGGCACTAGTTAGGCTGTTCTCTGCTACCTTGGGGCTTAAAAAACAAATTTGGGAACCAACTATACATGGGCAACCTGCCTGATTTGGGATTGAGGTCCACCCAGACCTCTACCAACTCTTATCCATCTCAGCCACCAGAAGGGTGAAGGTAGGGGTCCTTGATGTGCCAACAACCCGTCCTGCTCCTTTTCCCTGGAGCCAGAATTCACATTTTGCCCATTTCAAGGTAATTAACACCTTTCAAGTTTTACCTTTTCTTCTTTGAGGAATCAAAAGGTTCGTTTCTGGAATCAGATTTATGTAAAAGGCCTATAAAATTACCCTGCAAATGAGTTTCCTTTCCAGCAGAGCAACGGAGACCTAACGAACTTGCTAAATTGCTCCCCGGCCAGTGTTAAATTGATTCAAAGGCTGAGGACAGAGCCACGTCGGGAAGGACAGGAGGTGGGGCTGGCAGGCTGTAGGAGCATGTGGAGAAAATGTCGAGAAAATGCCAGATGGTGGCTTCTCCGAGTGGGGCAGGTGGTGAAGCCGGCAGCCACAATGCCTGCAGCCTGGGGAGGGGGTAGCCTCTCCCTGGATAGAAAGAGAGGACAGCAGCTCTCTCAGGCCCCCAGAGGCGACCCAAGGCACAGGACACCCTAGAGAAGCCACCCTTAGCAAAGGTCCTGTAAACTGTGGGATGTGGCCTCAAGTCAGATGGAGGCTCGGCCAGTGCTCTCCCCACCACGGCCACCCTCAGGCCAGCCATGCCTTGCTTTCCAGATAGGCAGTGTGGGCAGCTGGACCTTTGGTCTCTTCTATCTTCCAGATTTTCTATTTTCTTTTAAAAATGCACTGTGAGCATTATTCATAACAGCCAAAAGTAGACACAACCCAAATGTCCATCAACTGATGAATGGATCAACAAAATGTGGTCTATCCATATAATCGAATATTATTCAGCCATAAAAAGGAATGAAGTTCTGACACCTGCTACAATATGAATGAACCTTGAAAACATTACGCTAAGTGAAAACAGTCAGTCACAAAAGACCACATACGATATAATTTCATTCATTAAATGTCAAGAATAGCAAATTGATAGAGATAGGAAGTAGATTAGTGCTTGCCTAGGGCCCAGAGGTCAAGGGGGTTGAAGGGTGATGGTTAAGGGCTGTGGGGTTTCCTTTCTGGGTGATTACAATGTTCTAAAATTTATTATTGTGATAATCGCACAACTCTGTGAACATACTTAAAAACCATTGAATTGTGAGCTTTCAATGGGTGAATTTTATATGTGAATTATATCTCAATAAAGCTGCTTTTCTAAAAATGCACTGTGAGCAGGGGTGGCAGGGAGGGACATTAGAGCACAGAGAGCAGCTTTGATCCAGAAGGATGAGAGCCCATATCCCAGCTCCACCACATATGTGCTGAGCGAACTGGGGCAAGTCATTTAACTCTTGTGGGCCCTCAACTGCCTCATTTGTAAAGTCCGGCAAATACCGTCCACCTCAAAAGGTGAGATTAAATAAGATGATACGAGCCATAAGAACTGATGAAATCCAGCCATTTGTGACAACATGGATGGACATTGAGGGTATTATGCAAAGTGAAATAAGTCAGAGGGAAAAGGTCAAATACCGTATGATTTCCTTCATTAAGTAGTAGATAATAACAACAATAAACAAACTCACAGAGACAGAGATTGGATTGGTGGTTACCAGAGGGGAAGGGGGGAGGGAGGAGGGTGAAAGGGATAATTCGGCACATGTGTGTGGTGATGGGTTGTAATTAGTCTTTGGGTGGTGAACATGATGTAATCTATGCAGAAATAGAAGTATAATGATGTACACCTGAAATTTATACAATGTTATAAACCAATGTTACTGCAATAAACAAAAAATTAAAAAAAAAAAAGATGATATGTTTAAACCCCTAGTCTGGGCTCTGACACAAAAGGACTCGCTATAATGACAAATGCTATGTTAGGTAGAGCGGATGACTTTGAGTCAGAATAGCCAGGTTCTCATCTCAATGCTAGTGTCACATCGTTGTGTGACCCTGGGAAAGCTCTCAGCCTCCCTAAGTCTCGGTGTCGCTAGGAGTAAAATGGGGTGAGACGCCTGACTTCTCAAGGCTGAAAAGGTCAGTAAGGGAACAAGTGTGGAAGTCCTGCATGCTGCCTGGAACACAGTGGGAGCCCAGTACAAGCTTGTTGAACAAGTGAATGAATGAATGGATAATGATTGTGAGACAGACACTCATTCTGACACATGCACACATACCCCTTCACAGTACCAAGACTGAACAAACCCATTGTTCCTACGTTGCAGATCAGCATTCTATCTGGAAGCATCAGGGAATCTTCATCAGGAAGTGTTATTTGAGCTGTCCTTGAAGGATGATGAAGTGGGTAAGGGTATTTCCGTTCCACGGAACAACAGAAGAAAGAAACAAGGTTATGAAAACATGTGGCCAGTGGGAGAACAATCGGGTGAGGCCCAGAAAGCCTGGAGAAACGTGATGAGCCTGAGTGGCAGATTGCACCAACATATGTCCCATTCTACTTGCTCTTCTCACAACGTAACATTGACACTCCTCTATCAAGAGATGGAAGTCTTTGCTCCCTCTCCTTGAACCTGGAACTGCCTTGACTGACAAAATATGGCAGAAGTAGTGGTGTGCGGTTTCCAAAGCTAAACCGTAAAAGGCACAGCAGCTTCTACTTGGCGTCTCGGATCATTCATTCCAGGGGAAGCCTGTCACAATGCTGTGAGGACACTCAAGCAGCCCTGTGGATAGAAACTGAGGCCTCTAGGCAACAGCCAGCACGAACTCGCCGGCTATGTGAGTAAGCCACCTTGAAAATGAATCTTCCAGCCTCAGTCAAGCTTTCCGAAGATTCCAAGAGTCATCTGACTGCAGCTGACCCCTGACTGCAACAGGAGAGACCCCAAGCAAGAATTACTCTGCCAAGCTGTTTCTGAATTCGTGACTCATATAATCCATGTGCATAATAAATTCCATTGTTTTAAGCTCCTCAGTTTTGGGGTAGTTGGTTTTGCAACCATAGTAACTCGAACAGCCTGGAAGAATTACAGAGGACACTGTATGTCCTGCTGAGAAGTTTGTTTTATTCTTTACAAAGTTGAGCACTACTACTAGTTTCTGGGTGGAGAGTTGTGATTCAGTCTACATATCTTAAAAAGACCACTCTGACGATTTGGAAGATGGAATGTAAAGAAGAGACGAGAGAATGGAAAGGAGCAGCCAGTGAGGGCAGTGAAGCTATGTAAGAATCTGGGGAGGACATGCAAGGTTAGGCTAGGCATGGGGGAGGAAAAGGGCAAAGACATTGGGGCTTGGGAAGTCAGCAGAGTGGTGAATGACTGCGAGTGTGGAAAGAAAGGGAGAGTCGGAAGAAGGATGGTGTTGATAGTGATCATGAGCGGGGTGGGGGGTGGGGGGTGCGGGTGTCTAGCTTGGTAGACCAGAAGGATGGTGATATCATTAATGGGATAAAATACGACAGTCTGTTTGTTTAACAAATAGGCATGGCTTCATGCAAAGCAAGGCTCACACCTCAGCCTCTTCTCAGGGCTAGCCAAGTTTCCTCTTGGCTCTTCAATCCCTGTCCCCCCGGGCACGGCCAGCCCACCAAAGCCCTGTGCATCTCCAGGGCCACTTGATGAGACACCCTAGCTCTGGCACTCAGCCTCAGTGAGCCAGAGAAGGTGGCCCATTTTGGCTACCTGATTTTTCTCTGTAATCTTCCTTCCCCAAATGCTTCCAATCCTTCAGCAAGTCCTCTCAGCTAAACTTCCAGAATATAACTGTCACTCTTTCCATCTCCATGAAGGCCTTTTCCCACGTCACCGTCATATCTTATCTAGAAAAGTGCTGCATTCTCCTAACCGGTCTCCTTGTTTTTTGTTTTGTTTTGTTTTGCTTAATAGAAATCAGGTCATGCCACCTCTGTGCTTAAAATCCTCCAACCGGCTTCCCATTGTGCTTAAAATAAAATCTAAACTCCACCGCAAGGCCTCTGAGGCTGTACATCTGGCCTTGTCTCTCTCTGTCTCTCTCTCTCTCTCTCTACCTCTTCCTTGACACTCTCCTAGTTGACCACTCTGCCTAGCCCCAATCACCCTCTTTCTGGTCTTCTAATGTGCAAAGCTCCCTCCTGCCCCAAAACTCTTGCACACTCTCTTTGCTTCCTCCAGAGTCTCCTTCCCAAAGTTGGGGTTTGGAAGGGGACCCAATAATAGCACTCCTCTTCCCAAATTGAGTCTGAACAAACAGAGAAGACAAAGAAATGGCAAAAGAAGATCAAAATGTCCCTTTTATGACTAAAAAAGGCCAGGTTAGAGGATGTAGCTTAACGTGAAAATCGAACGGCCTACAAACTGTACTCTAGAACAAGCGCAACCTCTCCACGCAGACCCAAGCCTCTCGGCACAGGCAGGTCTCACCAAGGCAAGACTGAGAGCATGGAGGAACAGAGGAGAAGCCCTGCACCCCGTGGGCAGTTTACTCCTAAGATGGAAACGGGGAGGAGAATGAGCAGAGGGCAGGAGGGAAGAGTTGAGGGTACCTGGTCAACTCTTCCCAACTCTACTAATCAGATCAGCCCATCTCCCTGCCCTGGGTCAGTGACGAAGGGGGCAGAGAGAAGCCAGGAGCGTGATGCCACATCAGGAGCAGAGAAAGTGCCTCCCCAGCAACAAAGATCTCCAAATGCTACCTTGTTCTATTTCTCAGGTCTCAGAGACCTATATGCTGGCCACTCCATATAGAAGACGCACCCCACCCCCACCCCCAGCCACCCCCCACATACACTCTGTCTCTACTTTCATCTTCACTAACTGAAGTTATTTCTTTGCATCCTGTGGAGGATCAGCCATCACCACTAGAACATAAGCTCTGTGAGGTCAGTGGCCTGTTGTCTCATTCACTGCTGCAAACCCAGTGCCTAGAACAGTGCCTGGCACGTGGCAGGTGCTCAACGAGGATTTTGTAGTGAACTGAAGAGACAAGAGCAGGAATCTCTGAGCCTAAATCTCCTCAGTTGTGGCCGGGAGCTGGGGCTTCTGGTCCTCTCAATCCCAGAGGGAAGTCCTTCCAGAGCGGGTGGAGCGCAGCCCTGTGAGAGCGGGCGACTGTGTCTGGTGGATGCATGTCTTGACTACCAGTCTGGAAGCATTAAGCTGCTTCTTACCAGGCGTGGATACTATTTTAAGAGACAATTTGTGACTAGCTACCATGACGACAATGTCTCACCTATTTCCTTTGCTCGGAGACTTGGAGCACTAAAAATGCTGTGCGATGTAATTGGTTTCTTCAGCGTGGGGTCTAAGCTTTCTGGGGTGTATTATGTTCCAAATGAAAAGGAACAGCAAGACAAACCATTGCCCCCGCTTCCTCTCCCAGAAAAATCCGGTTCTTCCTGGCTCCTGCCAACACTTAGGGGGTTTGAATGATGGAGAAGCTATCACCCAGGGCCACTCTGTGAAATGCCTCCTCTTTAGCTCTGAGAAAGGAAGTGGGGGCAGAGCAGGAAGCCAAACAGCTCCACAGCAGCCAGGCTTTCAGGGCGTCAGTGATGTAGTCTGAGGGCATCTGATGGGTCACCGGCCCCCACCCCAAGTGAGGCTCTCCAGGGAGCTCTCCCATCTCACTCCGCAGAAGGTGGTTGTTGCAGTCGACTCTGTTCCCCATAAGCATGTTGAACGTCTGCTTCATGACAGACTGGGGACAGATGTCACAGGACAACCTACCCCCACCCTCCTGGGTGCACAGTCTGAAAGGAGCAAGGAAGAGAAGGCAGCTCTGGGGTTTTTTGGAACAAGTGGCCAGTGTCTTCTTTTTCACAATAAGGACAGGACAAAGCAAGTCCCTCCACAGCTCCCCCTCAGCATCCAAAGTCCCCAAACATCTGTCACTCCAGCCTCTCAGATCCTGGCTCTTGTTTTCAGTCTGTGGACAAGGGGAGAGGCTAAGGAATTTTCTTTCATTCGGCTCCATTAATAACTAAGAGGCACTGCCTGAAATATTTATGGGCACGAGCACAGAGCGTGTTCTGGGCAGGACAAGGCGGATCACGGTGATTTGCAAGGCTGCTGTTTCAGCCCATTGCAGGAGAGGCAACTAAATGGCTTTGCTGTCCAGGAGGGGTCAGTGATGACACAGGCAGCCTCTAGCTGTGTGCCATCTGTCTGGGGAGCCCCAGGAACCAAGGGCTTCCTCCAGCAACCAGAACAGGCACCTCTTCTAGGAGGTGTGGCCAGCGTTTGCTGCTGACAGTGCCCCCTGCCCTTTATCTGCCCTTCCACCTTGTAACACTCCGATGGGGCCCCAGGAGACTGCTGAGGGCAGAGTTACAAGTCCCCTGGGCCTGAGGGGCCCCTGTCCTGTAGCTTCCAACAATGCAGATATTTGTGTTGTTTTGAGGGTCCTGGACTGCAACTGATTTGTGGCCAGAGGAGAATGTGCTCAAGCCCCAGATCAGCAACAATGACCCAGGTGACCATGGGTCACACGGCTTCGCTGAGCCTCCCTTTCCTCACACAGAAAAGAAAGAGCTTAAATTAAATTGTCCCTAAGGTTGTTTCCAATCCTATGACTCCAGGAGGAGAAATTATCTTAAGCTTTACCTTTAAAAAGAAAGAAAAAGGGGCCGGCCCGGTGGCGTAGTGGTTAAATGCCCGTACTCTGCTGCGACGGCCTGGGGTTCGCGGGTTCGGATCCCAGCCGTACACCGACACACCACTTGTTGAGCCGTGCTGTGGCCACATCCCATATAAAGTAGAGGAAGATGGGCATGGATGTTAGCCCTGGGCCGGTCTTCCCCAGCAAAAAGGGGAGATTGACATGGATGTTAGCTGAGGGCTGATCTTCCTCACAAAAAAAAGAAAGAAAGAAAAATGGTGAAGATGTAATGAAAAAGCAAGGGCAGGGGGTCCAATTCCAAGTAAAAATGTGAGGAAGAATAATAATAATGATCAGACTTACATTGCACTCACTATGACCCACACACTTTTCTAAACCCTACATGACAGATACCTTTATCATGCCCATTTTAGAGATGAGGAAACTGAGGCACAAAGAGCTTTAATAATTTGCTACAGTTTAGCCTCTACAATGGCAAAGCCACGGTTCCAACCCAGGCAGTCTGGCTTCCCAATTCACCTCTTAATCACAGTGTCATACTGTCTAGTCAATGATATTTCATTCACTCAATCATTCAGTCATTCATTAGACAAGAGTGTATAAAACCTCCACCATAAGCCAGGCACTGCACTGGGTGATGACTTAGAAGTCTCATCAAGCATGTTGGTAAGTTTGCACACAAGAGGCCCAAGCAAGAGTAGAGAGACAGGTTTGTCCCAAAGGCCATCTGTCCCAGATATCCGAACTTCTGGAGTCTTATGATTTCAAATTAAAAAGTTGAGTCTCATCCCATATATAGGTCCAGGATTTCCCCAATATATCAGAATTCTTGATGGAAGGAGTAAGCTTTCATTTCTCCTAGCCACTTCTTGACCCAGCTCACTACTTCTGCTGGACCCTTTATCTCCTTCTTGTCATCCTTATTTTCCCTTCTCTCCACCACATCCAGCCAAACATGGATCAGAGTACAGTTGAAAAAAGAAAAAGCACATGATCATGTCAATCAATGCAGAAAAGACATTTGACAAAGTTTCATACCTATTCATAATTGTAAAAAATTCTCAGTGAACTAGGAATAGAAATTCCTCGAGCTGAGAAAGCCTACCTACTAAAAAAAAAAAAAAAACTTACAGTTAACATTATACTGAACGGGGAAAGATTGAATGCTTTTCCCTCTAAAATCAGGAACAAGGCAAGGATGTCTACTCTTACCAATTTTATTCAACATTGTAATGGAAATCATAGTCAGTGAAAGAAGCCAAGAAAAAGAAATAAAAAGCATACATATTGGAAAGGAAGAAATAAGACTGTTCCTAATCATAAATGCCATGGTCCCTACATAGAAAATCCCAAGGAATCCACAAAAAGAGCTCTTAGAACTAATAAGTAAGTTTAGCAAGGTCACAGGATACAAGATGGACCACAAACATCAATTGTAGTTCTATATACCAGCAAGGAACAATTGGAAACCAGAATTTAAAAATTAATATCATTTACAGTAAATCCAAAAGATGAAATGCTTCAGTATAAATCTGACAAAACACATACAGCATCTGATGCTGACAACTATAACATTGATGAAAGAGACCAACAAAGACTTATATAAATGGAAAGACATGCTGCGTTCCTGGATTGAAAGACTCAATGTAGTAAAGATGTCAGTGGTCCCCATATTGATCTATATATTTAGCATAATTCCAATCAAAATCATACCAATGTATATATACATTTATATGGAAAAATTGAGGAGCTAGAGTAGCCAAAACTATTTTGAAAAATAAGAGTAGTGATGGAGAAATCTCACTACCCAATTTTAAGACTGACTACATCATGACAGTTATCAAGACAGTGTAGCATTGGTGAAGCAAAGACACATAGATCAATAGAATAGAATAGAGTCCAGAAATAGACACACACAAATATAACCAATTGATTTCGACACAGATGCAAAGGCAATTCAATGGAAAAAGGATAGCCTTTTCAATAAATGGTATTGAACAATTAGACATCCACATGCAAAAAAACGAACCTTGACCAAAACCTCACACCTTATATAAAAATTAATTCAAAGTGGATCACAGATCTAAATATAAAATATAAAACTACAAAATTTTTAGAAGGAAACACAAGAGAAACTTGTGTTTAGGCAAGGAGTTCTTAGACGTGATAACCGAAAGCACGATCCATAAAAGAAAAAAGGGATAAGTTGGACTTCATTGAAATTTAAAATTTTGCTCTGCAAAAGACAGTGTTAAGAGAATTAAATGACAAGCTACAGACTGGAATGAAATATTTGCAAGTCACATATCCAAAAATGACTTGTATACAAAATATATAAAGAACGCTCAGAACTCAACAGTAAGAAACTAACACCCCAATTAAAAATGGACAAAAGGATTTGAACAGACTTTTCACCGAAGAGGATACAGAGAAGTCAAGAAAGCACATGAAAAGATGCTCAGCATCATTATTATTAGAGAATTGCACATTAAATCCATGATGAGATACTACACCTCCTAGAATGGCTAAAAAGAAAAAAAAAGACCCACTAGACTCTTATGCATCGCTTGTGGGAATGCATAATGATACAGCCACTCTGGAAATCAGTTTGGCAGTTTCTTATAAAGAAATCATACCGCTTCTGAGAATTTAACCTAGAGAAATGAAAACTTATGTTCATACAAAAACCTGTACATGAATGTTTATAGTAGCTCTATTCATTATCACCAAAAACTAGAAACAACCCAAATGTCCTTCAACAGGTAAATAAGAGGTGAATGGATAAGTGATCTGTGATACTTCCATACCCAGGAATACTACACGGCAATAAAAAGGAATGAACTATACATATATGCAACAACTTGGATAAATCTCAAAGGCCGAGTAAAAGAAGCCAATCGTAAAAGTTTCACTTACACACGGAGTGAAAGAAGCTGAAAGACTATATACTGTCTGATCTCATTTATATGACATTCTTAAAAAGACAGAACTATAGTGATGGAGACTAGATCAGTGTTGCAGGAGTTGGGGTGAGGGGAGGGTGTGACAACAAATGGGTAGCAGTAGGGAACTCTCTGGATTGATGGAACTGCTCTGTATCCTGATCGCATTTGGTTACACCACTCCATACAGGTGTTAAAAATTCACAGAACTGTACATCAGGGGGAAACGGGCAATTTTACAATATGTTAACTTTTAAAATAAAATGTTAAAAATACCCCCCAAATAACAGCCACAGTCAGCTCACTGTCTACTTTTCACTGTACCCTCCAGCAGGAGGGGCTTTTCCTCTTAAGAAGAACCTTACTAACCCAGGCCAAGGGCAAGGCAGGGGTGTGGTATGCCTGCGTTCACATAATTCCCAAATTAATCTGTATATGTACAGGGATCCCTCAACCTTCCAGACTTGGAGCACTCGGCAAAGGTGAGGCCTGGAAACCTCACAACACCAGTTGCCATACAGAATCACATTCAGAGAATTTTGCGAGGAACCCCAGAATTTTAACAAAACAACTCTCCTCAAAATAAATAAATAACGAGCAAAATTCCCATCTCTCAAGAAATGTTAAAGAGGATGCAAACATAACCTCAGTGACACTTTTGCCTCTCCTGGAGGGTTCTGTACTCCACAGGGCTCCAGAGCCCCTTACTGCCAACATTCCTATCTTCACCACACTGAAGAAACCTCTCTCCTTCCCCTGCAGGCAAAGTTCCTAGGGGAGTGGCCCTTTCTCCCTTTCCCGTGCTCCCTCTCAGCTCCTTCTTATGCGCCTCAGCCCGGCTTCTCTCACCAAGTCCTTGCCCTCCTCCACTCGTCTCTCCAGTTGGTCCTTCTCTTGCTCACTGTAGGAAAATTCAACACTTTGCCTTCTTTTTTAATTGCAGGAAATCATCTGATGAAGCCCAGATTGTCTAGCAGTTTGGGAAGTTGAGTGGGTCAAAGACTATTTTCTCTTTATAGGACAGGGTGAGGAGAAAGCATAAAGGCTGGCAACATTGAGATATTCATAATTGTTTGCCCCAATCATGTAACTATAATCCAAAGTTCCTGAGGCCAAGGTTGAGAATTTGATTCCTGCACAGGGAATAATTCTGCTCCCTACACACAAGTTAGGCCTCTTCCCCGTCATCCGTCTCACAAACACACCCTATACATTACAAGAGGCCCTAAAAGTAGCCTCACTTGAGTACACATTCAAATCGGATAGATCTAAGCATCATCTCATATGTGAAGGGCACCGTGTAAAAGCAGTGTTCAATTCCAACAGATGCTTTCCCTAGAGGTTCTATTGAATCCTTTTATATATATATATATATATATATATATATATATATATATATATAGTTTCATTGTATTTTCCATCCTCCATTTCTCTTAATCCATTTAATGATTTTAAATGTAGCCATTAAATAGTATTTTCCAGATTGCTGTTTCTTTTTTTTTTTTTTTTTTCAATGTGGGAGATTCGTCCTGAGCTAACATCTCTGTCAATCTTCCTCTATTTTGTATGTGGGTCACCGCCTCAGCATGGCTGCCGACGGGTGGTGTAGGTCTGCACCCGGGAACCAAAGCTGGGCCACCAGAGCAGAGTGCGCTGAACTTAACCACTAGGCCACGGGGCCGGCCCCCCAGATTGCTCTTTCATTTCTAGTTCTAGGAAAGCTGATGCATTGATGTCTGTGACTCTCCCTCATGCGAGCTGTAGTTCGTGTTATTATTTCATCTTTGATGGCAGAGGGGAGAGTCTTGTCTCTGGGATTCCATGCTCTTTGGACTGTGGTTGAGTCCATAAACAGCACTTCTGTATTTGCTCCCACCAGGTCCCCAGGAAAAGTTTAATACTCATTTGAAATTCCTACCCGTGGTGGTGATGTAAACAAATCCACATCCTTGTAGAGTGCAGCTGGGGTTCTAGTTCCTCCACAGTGTAGATACTACAAGCCAGGAGTCTTGAGAAAGTTCATCTAACCTTGGATCAGTCTAGGAAAAGATGCAGACAGATGTGCCTCTCCTACTTGGAAATAGTTGGTAATTTATACTGCCAGCTTTGGAAAGACTCCACCTGCGACGGTTAATTTTATGTGTCAACTTGATTGGATCATGGGGTGCCGAGATATTTGGCTAAACATTATTTCTGAGTGTGCCTGTGAGGGTGTTTCCATATGAGATTAGCATTTGAGTCAGTAGATTGAGTAAAGCAGATGGCTCTCTCCAGTGTGGGTGGGCATCATCCAGTTTGTTGAATAGAACAAAAAGGTGGAGGGAGGGAGAAATTGCACTCTCTGCCTGCCTGCTTGAGCTGGGCTATTGGTCCTCCCCTGCCCTCAGCCTAAGACTTACAGCATCACTGCCCCTTGGTTCTCAGGTATTTGGACTCCGACTAAAATACACCACCAGCTTTCCTGGGTTCTCCAGCTTGTAGACAGCACATCATGGAACTTGTCAGCCTCTGTAATCTGGTGAGCCATTCCTCATAATAAACCTCTTTATGTATCCTATTGGTTCTGTTTCTTTGGAGAACCCTGACTAGTACATCACTTGCTTTTGATTGAGTTGTAGAAGGAAGCCATAGTTGTCTTCTCCTTGGCAGTAAGTTGAGAATCCGATATAGTAGACACAGCTAACGGCCCAGCCAATAGCCAGTCCCCCTTCCTCCTTTTCTAGCCATGATTGGTTCAGGCAGCACTGCGTCAGCCTTGGTGGGGTGAATCCTGATGGGTGTAAGACAGTCGTGGAAATCGTGTTGAATTAGTGCATTTCCACCTGCCCTGAGAGATAAAGGTGGTCATATAAATACAATTCTAGCCACGAAGAAGCCAGGGGGTTTCTGGGGAAGATTCCTCCTCTCTGATAGAAAAGAAGAAGCTCATGAGACTAGTTTTCATTTAGCATCTTGGCTGCCACCCCTTTCCTTCCTGTCTTTGGTGTGATGGTCAGAGCTGCAGCCACCATCATGCAGTCATGAAAATCTGTACGAGAGTCACAGAGATTCAGATTCAGCACCCTGATGTGTCTGAGATGCTGATCCAGCTCCAAACTGCCTACTTCCAGACTTTCTTGCTGTGTGAGATCATTCAAATGCCTTTGTTATTTAACCACTATTAGTCTGATCTGTTACTTTTGGGTGAGGGTGTTGCCAAACTGAAACAGGACTGCTCCTTTCTTTGGCCCCTCCTCACAAGCTGCACCAGGTGAGAATTCAGGAAGCCTGTCTCCTCTCTTGGGTGCTCCGGAAGTGAGGAGGGGTGATATGGTTCAAGTCTAGCCTTTCTGTGCCCCATGTGTGTGGCATGTGCCACAGAGCTGAGTGCAGCCCCGTGCAGTCTGCAGGTTCGCATCTTTGCAACCCCTGTGAGCAGCAGAACTCAACCCTGGCTAAGCTGAGCAAAATTAGAGCTTTTTTGGAAGGATACCAGGGCAGCTCATACCATTAAAGGATGTGCAGAACAACAAATTCTTGGCAAACACAGGAAGCAGAACAGCCCTGGGAACTCCAGCAGCAGGAATCCACAGACCTTCTCTCTAGGAGGCTGCCATCAAATGACTGCTACTATCTCTTTCCATCAATTCATGTCTCTGTTCAAGTTTCAAATTTCCAGGAGAGAGAATCCGACTAGTGGAGCTTGGTCGGGTACTCACCCCTTGGAAAATTCAGCGTCGCCAGTAGCTGAGAGGGTTTGTTGGTCAAGCCTCACTCACTGCCCTTCGCTATAACCAGGGATGGACCACAAGACCTTAGAAAGTGGGGTCTGCCTCCAAGAGAGCATGGAGGAAGAGATGCTGGCAAAGAGAAGCAGTTGCTACAACAGCACCACCCTTCTTAAAACAGTGGTCACGGCTGTGCCTCTGGGACTGCTGACTGCATCCCCAGACTTGCTCCCCTTCCTGGACTCTTCCCATCCACCCAGCATCTCAGTGTGGAGGGAATAAAACCTTGTAAGACCACTGAAGATAGAGCCCCCCACCTCCCCGGTCTACACCTATCCTACCCACTTTGCTTCAAAGACTTGTGATAATTTTTTCAGCAATTGAGAAAAGGAAGAGGAATTTGAGGCTAGACAGTTGAGCTGGTTTTGCAATTACTTTCCCTACTTGAGGTCCCCTCTGCTCACCCTCATCCTTCAGGGAAACTCAAGATATAGATCCAACAGCACAGTGGGGCCTCCTTACTCCACGGAGCGTGCACGTGACATGCAGGCCGGCTGTGAAGCCCTAAGGGAAGAAAGTCCAGATGGTCTTTGGCTCAAGGAATATGGCTGATCTCAGCAGCCAAACTTCTTGGGGCATTTAACAGGAAATTGGGGCCAAATAACAGCATTTTGTCTTGGCTGACCCTCAGAGTTGCTCTGGTAGCTTAATTTTAAAATTTAAGATGAAAAGTGCTTTAACATAAGAGAAACCAAGAAGAGGGAGTGTATTTCCTTTCTGTTTATGACATTCAGCAGCTGAACTCTACTCGGGAGGGTGGGGAGTTCATGCCCTTTGGAAGAAGTAACTCTTGTGAAAACCAGCTATCACAGAAGTCCTGGACCTTCCCACAGGGGCAGAGGAGAAAGGCCGAACCAAGGCCAGCACAGCAGACGACCCACAACTACGGAGTGGGTCAAATGAAACCTTCCACGCTGGGGGCCAGGCCTCTCTTCAGAGAGCTTTGTGGGTCCTGCTACAGGATACCCTTGACACAGACTGGACTGGCGGCACCAACGCTTTCTCTACCCTTGTCTGCCCAGCCACACTCTGAAAACACAAGCGCCAGAAAGTGCGGCCTTTCAGAACCAGAGAGTGCAAAGCTCCAAGTCCCACCTTCTCGCTTTCCAGAGGCCCAGAGAAGGTCAGTGACTTTCCCTGGGGCACAGAGAGAGGTGAAGACTAATCCCGGAGTGGGTGTTAGGGTCCGGAGGCCTGAGTCCTCACCAGGTGGCCCTGGCTCGCGTCAGTCCTCAGAACTGACTGGTAAGGCCGGGCATAGGTACATGCCACTGAGCAGCCACACTCTGTGACAGCCCCGGCTCTCCTTCTCATCTCCAATGTGCCCAGCAAATGTACCAAATTCCCCAAGCTCAAATGCAGACAAACAAAAGCATCCAAGCACTTGCAAGAACAGAGGCTGGCTACCCTAGGAGGAGAGGAGGAGGTGGGTGCCATTGCCCCTACTAGGGCCAGACCCCAACCTGTCATTTGGTGCCGTCGTTGAAAAGCAGACGTCCTGTTTTGTCTCTTCGAAGCTGGAGATATGATAAATAAGAATACATCTATTTTAAAGAAAATCCTCTACATCAATTTGCTTTGGAAAAAAAATAATTTTTGTTACAGTGGAATACCTTTGCCAGAAAGGGAATACTCTTCCATTTTGCACTTATCTATACGGTGTAATATGCACTGTCCATTCTCTCATTCATTCATCAAACACCTTTGAGCCCTGATCCCACCACGTCGGAGGTGAGAGACCCAGTGGCGAACATGTCTTCTGCCACTGAACAATGTGGGAGGGGACCATACAGGGTGTGAACTGGAGAGTGGAGGTTGGTTATGCCAATACAGCCAACCTATATGAAACACGCCTAACACATAAGGATACAGACTAAAATTCAAAAGATGAAATCAAAAAATATATCAGCCAAATACTAACCCAAGGAAGCTAAAGTAGCCATATTAATATCATTTAAAACAGGATTTGAGGCAAAATCATTAATAGAGATAAAAGGGCCATTATCTAATGATAAAAGTTTCAATTCACTAAGAAGAAACAGCAGCTTTAAACTTGCAGGTACCTAACAGCCTCAAAATACTTAAGGCAAAAAAAAAAAAAAAACAAGCTCTACAAAGAGAAATTGACAAATCCACAATATAGGAGTATTTTAACACAATTCTGTCAGTAATTGATAAAACATCAGTAACACATATAAAATTTGAACAATTTTAACATATTGACCAGATAAATACATTTCATACCAACCAGACTGCAAAAAATTTAGCTAGAACAGTACTAAGCATTGGTCAGGGTGTGTAGCAACAGTGAGTTACGTACTGTAGTGGGTGTCTAAAGTGCTACAACCACTTTGGGAAAAAGCTGGGCATTAGTTAGAAAGCTGAGCTTGTGCACACGCTGTACCACCCAGTGGTGCCACTCCTAGGGATACACGCCTTCGGGACATTTCCACACACGTGCGTCAGGAGATATGTGTGAGAAAGTTTGTAGCAGCCTTGTTCATAACAGCCAGAAGTTGAAAGCCTCCCAAATATCCATGAGCCCTAAAATGGATAAACCATGGTATATTCACCCTCCGCAATGCTCTGCACCACTGAAATGAACGAACCGCCCTTTTCTTCTCAGTTCACACAAGCCAGTCTCAAAAGCATAATGTCAAGTCACAGAAGCAAATGTTGGAAATAAAATTCAAAAATAGCCAAAGCCAAACAATATAGTGTTTAATGGTAGATAGCTACATAGGAAAACAATAAGGAAAACCAAGAGAATGATTAACACAAATTTAGGATCTTGGTTTTCTCTAGAAAATCGGGGTAGGACTGGGGGATGTAATTGGAGAAGGCAACCTGGGGGCTTCTAAGGTGTTGGCAATGTTCTGTTTCCTAACCTGGGTGAGGGATGCACCCAGGGCACACCTAGGGATGCCCTTGTGCTCGTGCATCAGGAGATGTGCGTAGAAAAGCTCATGGCAGCATCATTCATTATGCACACGTGTTCGTTTTATTGATACTCTTTAAATTGTATGTATACCTTTCATACATACTCTTTTATATATGATATCTTAAAAAAAAAAAAAAAACAAGGGAGGAAATACACCATATTGTGAATAAGAGTGGTCTCAGGGTGGGTGGAAAGCTTATGGGTGATTGTATTTTCATCTTTATACTTTTCTGCACTTTTTGAATTTTCTACGATAAGTATGTATCACTTTTATCATCAGAAAAGAAAAAAAATTTGAGAAGTGATGGAAAAACATCACAAAGGAAAGATTTGGGTTTGACCACATGAAAATATAAAACTTTCACATGTCTAAAACTGAATAAAATCAAAAGGTAAACACGACAATGAAAATAATTTACTCTATGTGGAACTCTTACCAATAAATCAGAAAAAGGTACATGAATAAAAGGGGGGAGCAAAGAATTCACATAAAAGCAAATACAATTGTCGAAAAATGTGTGGGAAAATATTCAACCTCAATTAGCAATCCCTCCAAACATGCACAATAAATCACAAGAGAGGCAAAAAGATATAGTGGAACTGTCACAGACCTTCACAAGTAGATAACCCGGATGTGAACTCTCGCTCTGCCAATTTACTAGCTGCATATCCTTTGACAGTTATCTTTAACCTTTCTGAGTCTCTGCTCACATATAAAATAAAGGAAATACTACCTTGCAGGATTGTTCTAAGGATTAGAAATAATGCATTCAATAACGCACAAGTTTTGGCCCATGCAGATGTGCTAATAAATGGATTTCCTTTTTCACGCAGTGAAGGGAAAGCGAGAGAATGGAGCCAGCATGTGTGGACAGTCTAGTGGGGAAGAGTGTTAAATTATCATTTGGAGAGTGTGACAAGTGTCCTAATAGGGGAAGGAAGGTGTTGAGATCTCAGATAAAAAGGTGACCCCAACCCTGCTTAGGTGATCCCAGGCCTGCCTGAGAAAGAGACGTTTAGGCTGAAATCTGAGGGCGAATATGAGTACCAGAACGTAGAGAGAGGAGTAGGAGATTTTATTTTCCAGAGATGGTTATATTATCTCCCATCACACATGCCTTTCTTGCAATGCAGCTTTGACACTCCTCCCTTCTGGAGATGGGGCCTATGTCGCCTCACCTTGAATCTGGTAGGCCTGTAACTATAAAGTGACGCTATGTGACTTCTAAGGCTAGGTCATGAAAAATGATAGCTTCTGCCTGGTACTCTTGGGACTATCGCTCTCAGAACCCAGCCACCATGCTGTGAGGAAGCCTGAGCAGCCCGTGGAGAACTGAGGACCCGGCCACTAGCCCTGGCCTAGCACCCAAGGATAGCCAGCCACATGAATGCGCCATCTTGAAAGTGATTCCTCCAGCCCCAGTCGAGCTGCCCCAGCAGACACCACGTGGAGCAGAGATGAGCCAATCTCACCTAGCTCTCTTCAGATTGCAGGTTCTTGAACAAGGTAAATGATTGCTCTTGTTTTAAGCCACTAAGTTGGGATGGCTGTTATGCAGTGATAGATGATCAGAACAGGGAGAAAGAGTGTTCCAGGCATCAAGAGAAGCATGTGCTAATGTCCAGAGTCCAGGGCCAAGATGGCTAACTCCTATTCAGTCTGGGGGTTGAAAAAGCCAGTTGTTAGCAGGAGAGTGGTGAGAGCATGGGCTGCAGAGGTAGGCAGCAGCCAAACCTTCCTCCTCCCCGTATACGATTTGGGACTGTGGCCTCCAGGAAAAGGGGACAACTGAAGAGCTTTAAGCATGGTCTCCTATAATCAGAATTGTGCTTTTCAAAGATCACTCAGGTGGTAGGCTGGTGAAAGGATGGACAAGAGACAAAACCAGGGGATGTGTGTAAATAGCCAGAATTAGACAATCAGTAGTCCTCCAGGCCACTGTGCCATCCAGGGAGAAGATCTGGAGCTGAGATGAGCTGCTCTCCCTCCCCTGTGTCCCCATCACCCTCTACATGTCTGTGGGCTCCTCCTCCACCTCCAGGCTCACGGGGCAGAGGGAGATGGTTTACTAGCTGGAAGAAGAGCTGTGAGACTGTGCACAGGTGATGGGCTGTGTCTGAATGCTGATTCTGGGCCTGTCACCTCATTCGGAACCCACCTTCCCCTCCCCCTTGTCACGGCCCCCTCTGTCTTCCCTCATTCTCTTTCTTTCTTCTGTCCTAGAAGAAAACTGGCTCATGTATTCTAAATCTGTGTGTCTCATACCAGGCCCTAAGCCTTAACTCATTTGTTCTCTTCTGTTGGGGCAGTCGAGGCCTCTTGTCTAGCTTCCCTAGATGGTGCGAGTCACAGGATAACAGGAAATACCATCAGCAAACCAAGGTCCTGCTGCAAGATGGCAGTGGCTTGGACTAGGGAAGGGGCAAGGAGGGAATAGAGACATGAAAGGATCAGAGAGGGACCCCAGGAGGTCGTCTGCAATGAGAAGGCTTGGCCAATCCCTGGGAACCTCATTGGAAGGCAAATGAACAGCTTTTTCCTGTATTTGTTTTCCCTCCTAAAGCTTCTCTCCAGTGACTCTCAGTCTGTCACTAGAAATCCAGTCTTAGTCTGGACTATCTGCTTGCTGTCAAATTCCTGTTACCCGATTCATTGCCATGAGCTGCCATTAGAAAGCCTGTCAGTGTGAGTTAGAAAATTGGGGCTCATATGAAGACAACATTCGCAAATATCACTCGTGGAGGGCTGTGTGTCAGGATCCCAGAAAAACACTGCAAAAACTCCATCTCATGCCCACTCTAGAGGATGCTTCCGTGACATGCCCTCTTCCTTCGTCTCTCCTCTTCCTATGGCTCAGCCTTCTCTTCCTCTTCCTCCCCCCTCTCCTTCTTGTCCTCCATGACTCCTTTACATAGAATGAGGTCTCCACAAATGGAGAAACGAAGGCAAAAATTGACCTATGTGAGTCTACATTTACAGAAGCATAGATTCTGGAATAAAGGAGGTGAGAATCCTACTGTTGCCTGCATTTTTTTCCTATCATAGAGTATTGTACTAAATTCTGTTCCCTGTGACAATCTTCCCTTGAGATAATGGAGGCCTCAGATCTAGCTGTGTTACTAAGAAAGGGTTATAGGATTAAAGGAAATACCAGGGGGAAAAAACCTATAGCAAAATTACATCCCACTATAAGATGAGGGTGACTTGAGCTGGGATGGGAGCAGTGGCAAAAGTGGGCCTTGTTTTAAGAGGGGTGTAGACAAAGAAAAGCACATCCAGAGTTAGGAAGATCTCAACCCCCCATGAGACCTGTCGTTAGCCTGAAGAGCACTGTCTTCCAAATATGGAGAAACCAGAGGACAGAACTAGGACCAAAGAGCGGAAATTAGTGACCAGGAGACCGTTTCCAGCTCAATATAGGATGAACTTTTTAATAGCAAGGAACCTTCCTAAGATGGGAAGAACCACCTTACAAGGTAGTGAACTCCCTGTCACTAAAGGTGTGCAAACACAGGCTATTGTGGAGAAGCCACAAGCGTTTGCTGGGTAGTTGAATTTTTTAATTTGGATTTTTAAGGCCCTTACCCAGAGCTTAGAAGGATAAACAATACAGGATGACATATTATTACAAACAGTTCAGCCTTGACTGCAGAGCATGCTGCGCCTCTGTGAGCGAGTTGGGGGCTAAGTCAAGGGCTGGAGAAAACTGACAGAGACAGCAGGGCTGGGCTAGTCCCAGGGGGAAGGTCAATCAGTTAATTCTGATAGCACAAGTGCAAGTTGCCTGAGGCAAACTCAAGTCTAGTTTATTTCTTTATTTATTCACTCACTCATTCATTGAGTCATTCAGCAAACATTTGTTGAGGGTCTGTGTGCACCAGCCCCTGATCTCCAGGGATCCCCAGTCTGGCTGGAAGGACAGACAGGGAAATGAGTGGTGTACACTATGATGGGAATGTATTAGTCAGAACTTTTCCTGTTACAAGTGACCAAAACACACCTCCACCTAGTTTAAGCAAGCAGGAAGATTCATTGGTTCATGTATTTGGAAGGGCAGGAGTGATGCCAACATCAGAGAGGACTGAATCTGAGGATGTTAATGACATCCTTAGGATTCTCTCATTCCATCTCCTGTTCTGTTTCTTTACAGGTGTCTGCCTCATTTTCCTCTGCAGCAAATGAGTGTTTTTCCCTCTGGGAACATGGCTGCATTCTCTCTCCTCATGTCAGGACAAAAATATCTGGAAGAACTCCGATTGGCCAGGCATGAGCAGAGCTCTATACCTGGGACCGATCCCTCTGGAACTACAAGACTGAAGAGGAGGGGAGAGCAGTGTGCTTTCCCAGTAGAAGAGGTGATGGTCTGACCAGAAGGAGGTAAAAGGGGGCTGGGGAGCCAAAAACAGCAGACATCCTCCCCCAGAACACAAGCACATGGGAGAGGCTCAAATTGGTCCCTGGAAACCCAGGGAAGATTTGGGGAGGAGGAGAAGTTGCACTGAGTCTTGAAGGATGAGTGTGTTGTGTATGGTTGTCTGTGTGCAATGGGGGTGAGGAAGGGGCAGTGCAGACCAGGAAGCAGAGGTTGGTGAGAGTTAGGCAGTAGGTCAGCACGGCATGAGTGGAGACGGAGTGGGGAGGTGGAGAGAGGGTAGTGAGGGGAAGTGGAGACCCCAGCTGGGGGCAGAATTCAAAGCTGGATTAAGTGTGGTATATTGCAAGTGTGAACATGGGAATCATTAGGTCTGAGGGGTGGGTAGGGCATGATACCAAGAAGTCTGTGTAGTGGTGGTTTCCCAATCCAGGATGTCTGGGCAAAGCCACATGAGAGAGCACCAGAATTGTGGCCAGCCTTGGGGAAGGGCTGGCAGGAACCAAGCAGAGGTGAGTTGGAGTCCACCACGAGTGGACAGGAGCTCTGGCTCCTCTCTCAGGCTCGGTCTCCCCTGCTCCAGGTCTGGGCAGACAGAGGCTGCAGAGTCCAGTGGTCAGTCTTAGAATGATCCAGGCAGACCACAGCAGACTGGAACAGTTTGTGGGACAGCAGGCCCCCACATGCATGAGTTAATGAATCAGCTAGGAATGCCTTGGGCTGCAAGTAATAGAATACAAGACTAATAGAGACTTAAATTATCATACAGTTGTTTACTTCACAAGAAGGCTACAGGGAGGCACTTTCAGGGATGGTTGAATAGCTTCACAATGTCAGAGTAGTGGGGCAGCATCTCTGTCATTCTCTAGACCTTCTTGTGGTTTCAAGACAGCTGCCACAGCTCCAGGCATCACATCCTCACATAACCATATCCATAGGATAGAAGCAGGGAGGCGCCAAAATGGTAAGGAAAAAAGCTCCGGTCACGTCTCTCTTCCTGTCAAGAGAAGGTCTACTTGGAAGCCTGCTGACAGGTTTCATGTTGCATTGCATAGGCCAGAACCGGGGCATGTGGCTGCCTTAGCTACAAGGGAGACTTGACAGTGGGCAGCAGACAAGACTAAGAGTTGGGAATGGCTATTGGATAGACACCAACAGTGATGGCTACAATTAAAAGCAGTATTTTTCTGCCCTTTCCTCTAGTGTTCTGGTTTGAGTGGATGATGTGATTACAACTTGAGCTGTTCCACCTGGACTAGGACGGAGAAACAACCAGAAACTCCAAGTAAACAACAGTGCCTTCTCATCTGCTTGCAGTAGAACAAGCTCATGGTTGCAATAAAACGTGGAGTCAAGCTTCACATAACACATAACGAGAACAGTCTTGCTGGGCTGGCAGAGCAGCCCTTACAACCTGGCCCCAGGCACCCTCCACCTTCACATTTCTCCTTCCTGGGGTAAGTTCTGCTCCCATGCTAGAGTGACCAACTGTCCCAGTTTGCCCAGGAAAGTCTCATACTCCAGGAAACCCTCCAGTCCTGGGCAAACTGGGATGTTTCATCACCCTACTTCCATCACACTGGCCGACACTTCCTCTGCTTCCTAATCTGAGTTCACACTATGTCCCATGAGGAACGTTCTTCTCTTCGCACAATTCCTTCCTTTGCATTCTTTAAGACACCATTTGTGAAGAGCTGCTGTGCCCAGGCCTAAGCTATCTGAGTCAGTTCTTACAACAACCTTGTGAAATAGGCATTTTATTCCCATTTTAAAGATGAGAAAACTGAGACTTAGAGAGACTTGTAATTTCCCTAAGGTCGTAAAGCTAGTGAGCGGAAACTGGGAATGTACTATCAGGCTTTGAAGTCAGACATCTTTCTCTTAACCACTATGCCAGTAGATCTCATACTTCCTGTGCATATGAATCACCTTGTTAAATTAATCATCTTATTAAAAATCAGATTCCTGGACCCATGCCTCAGAGATCCTGACTCAGTAGGTCTGAGGGGGTGCCCAGGGATGCATGCATCTAGCAAGCATCCCAGATGTTCCTAATGTCTGTGGCTGTGAGGCTTAACCCAATGGGCTCTATGCTTTACAACCTTCCAAAGACTCGAGTCCTGCTTCCACCACAGAACCTTCTGGACCAGACCTCCTCCTTCCTCCAGCATTTTTTTCTGCACCACCCTTATGAGTAGTTATCATACCCAGTCACACGCACACTGCCCATCTCAGAAATATATATAAGGGCCTGGAGAATAGCGTTTGACTTATACATCTTCTTTGACCCCAACATTCCCAGTACAGTGCTACCCATACAGGAGTTTGATAAATATATTTGGTTTGCATTGATTTCACAGCATTTAAAGGTGCCCAAATGATAGACTCCTGAATAAAACCATGGCTTTTGAACAGCAGGCATTGTCTGATTAATGAAATCATCATAAACGTATTGAGTTTACTTGATAATAAGTAATCACAACCAATTGATAATGAAGTGAAATACACAATCACTTAATTGAGAATAATTGGATTGAATGACAAACTTAGACTCTTGATTAAAATTAATTGTATTATTGAGACAGCCATGGAATCCCAAATGCAAGTAATTAAAACTTTCTCAGGTAAGAAAGGGTAAATTCTCCTGTTCAGTTGTCCAGGAGAAAGAGATCTGTTTACAGTCAATTTTTAAGCTAGATTAAGAAAAGTAATGATGGCATTACCTTTGGACAGATGCTTCAATGGGAAGCTAGAGCTGGGTTAATTTGAATGGGCAAATATTGAACCTTTCTCAAACGAGAACCTTTTAATCTGGCAGCTCTGGGGAGGATTTACTAATTAATTGAGGATTTGCGGTTGAAGAAAAATGCAAACTGAGCACTTGGGGAATGTTTAAATGGTGGGTGGGTCACCAGCTCAGGTCCCACATAAGACTTTGTTCCCCGTGCACTGCCCAGTCAACTCAGGAGCTCCTGAAGGTAACTGGGCCTCGTGTCAGCTGTATCAGTGCTTCCCAGTCTTCAAGGCTGGCATCTTGTTAAAATGCAGATCCTGATGATGTAAATCTAGGGAGGTGCCTGAGATTCTGCATTTTTAAAAAGCTTCTAGATGATAAGCCACACTTTGAGTAGCAAAGGTCTATAGCACACTGTGTTAGACCGTGCTCAGCAGCCAGATGTGTTCCTAGAACTTCCAGCAACATTCCATGGAGACAGAGAGCCAACACGCAGCGATTCTCTCGGCCAGAATTATGTGAGCATTGCAGGTTACCCAGTAACTGCACAGTTCCCAAACAAGCCACACTGTTTCTCATCTAGGAAACTTTTTGTGCATTGTCTCCTGAGCCTGGAATGCCTTAATCCTGAAAAAGAGTCAGGGATCTGAGATCAAGCCACAGAAAAAAAAAAAAAAACTGACTGCCCATGGAATAGGTTTCTATCTCACCTCACTTGGAGCTCTGATGCAACTGGGCATATTTGGGATACCTAGGGGCTGCTGAGAGAAAAGGAGAATAGAGGAGGCTTACTATAGCACCAGAAGGCCTAACAATACCACAGGAAAAGGCCAGGACATCTCAGTACAATCAAGAGAAGACACTCAACTTGTGGATTCTCCCTTGGGAGAGAAGGAGAAGGTGGGAGCATGTGCCCAGCATTCTAGCTTTTGGAGGGCTGCCTGAGGGACTGGTATATGCCTCACCTGACTCAGGACACTGATGGGAGCTGGCACACTTTGGATGCCTGTAAGCCACTGAGAACAAAGGAGAACAGGAAGCTTTGCTGGGGCAACACCAGAGAACCTGCATTACTACAGACAGACAATAGAGAGAGCAAGAGACTATGAGCTCCTGAAAAATGCCAGCAAAACTCTCTAATGGGGAAATTAAATGCACAAGCCCAGAGAAGTCAAATCTCTCCAAAATGATTTCACATCTCTAGCCAAGCTGAAAGGTGAAGGATGTCCCTGTACATAGCCAGTCTGTAAAGACTGGAAGAGGTGGCTGTTTTTCAAATATATAAAACTCAGCAAAACAAAAATTGCAAGGCACAGAAAGAAATGGGGATACATGACCCAATCAAAGGAGAAAAAAATGCATCTTGAGAAACCAACCCAAAATAAGGGAGACCTACGAATTATCTTACAAATAATTCAAAATAATCATATTAAAGAAGCTTAATGCTCTACAAAAGAACACAGATAGACAACAAAATGAAATTAGGAAAACAATACATTAACAAAATGAGAATATTAATAAAGAGATAGAAACAATTTTTTAAAAACCAAACAGAAATTCTGGAGCTGAAGAATACAATAACTTATTTCAAAAATACACTAAAGGGGTTCAACAACAGTCTTGACCGGGCAGGAGAAAGAATTAGCAAACTCAAAGACAAGTCATTTGAAATTAGCAAGTCAGAGGAACAAAAAGAAAAAAGAATGAAAAAAGTGAAGAAAGCTGAAGGAACTATGGGACACCATCAAGACAACCAATAAACACATTATGGGAGTTCCAGAGGAGAAGAGAGAGAGAAGAGACAGAGAGCATATTTAAAGAAAAAAAAATGGCTAAAAATTTCCCAAATCTGAGGAAGGAAATGGACATCCAAAATGAAGAAGCTCAAACAACTCCAACTAGGATGAATTCAAAGAAGCCCACACTGAGACGCATTATAATCAAACTGTCAAAGTCAAAGACGAAGAGAGAACTTTGAAAGTAGCAAGAGAAAAGAAATTCATCGTGTACAAGTGAGCTCCCATAAGATTATCAGTGAATTTTTCAGCAGAAACATGTAGGCCAGAAGGGAATGGGATGATTTATTCAAAGTGCTGAAAGAAAAAACTGCCAATCAAGAATAGTATCTCCAGCAAAATTTTGCTTTAAAAATGAAGGAGACGTAAAGACTTTCCCACATAAATGAAAGCTGAGAGAGTTCATCACTACCACCTGCCTTACAAGAAATGCTAAAGACAGTCTTGCAAGTTGAAATGAAAAGATTCTAGATAATAACATGGAAGCACAATAAAATATAAAGCTCACTGAAAAAGATAAATATATAGACAAATACAGAATACTGCAATACTGTAATGTTGTTGGATAAAGCACTTTTAAATCTGGTATAGAATTTAAAAGACAAAAGCATAAAAATAACTATAACTATAAAACAACATTAATGGATACACAATGTATAAAGATGTAATTTATGACATTAATAACATGAAGTTGAGGGTGGGGAGATGTAAAAGAGTAGAGTTTTTGTATATGATTAAGTTATTATCAGTTTAAAATGGATTGTTATAACTAAGATGTTTTATGTAAGCCCTATGGTAACTGAAAAGAAAATACCTATAGAACATACACCAAGAAAAAAGAGAAAGGAATCAAAACATGTCAATACAAAAAAAAGTCAATGAAGCACAAAGAAAGGAAAAAAGAGAGGAAAAGGACAAAATAGCTTCAAGACAGAAAGAAAACAATTAGCAAAATGACAATAGTAAGCCTTTCTCTATCATTAATTGCTTTAAGTGTAAGTGGATTAAACTCCCCAATCAAAAGACATAGAGTGAATTTTCAGAGAGGAAGGGGAAAAAACACACAGTGAGAATATTTAAGAGCTATTCTCTTATTAAATTTCAAGTATATAACACAGTATTATGAACTATAGTCATGATGCTGTATGTTAGATTGTCAGAACTTATTTATCTCATCACTGAAAGCTTGTACCTTTTGACTACTCACTGCCCATTTCTCCCATGCCCTAGCCCCTGATAAACAATTCTACTCTCCATTTCTAGGAATTTGACTTTTTTTTGTAGATTCCATATATAAGCAATATCATACAGTTTTTGTCTTTCTCTGTCTGGCCTATTTCTCATCAGAAAAAAACAGTTACTATGTGAGGTGATGGATGTGTTAACTAAGTTGATTGTGGGAATCATTTCACAACATATACATTTATAAAATTATCACATTGTACACTTTAAATATAAAAAATTTTATTTGTTAATTATACCTCAATAAAGCTGGAAAAAATAAATAAACAAATCATCAATGTGTGCACATAAAAAAAGACACACAGAGTGGCTGAATGGATTTTAAAAAAACAAGATGCAACTACAAACTGTCACCAAGACACTGACTTTAGATGTAAAGACACACATAGCCTGAAAGTGGAAGGGTGGATAAAGATATTCCATGCAAATGGCAACAAAAAGAGAGCAGAGGTGGCCATTTTTATATCAGACAAAATAGACTTTAAGTCAAAAAGAAAGAAAAGAGAAAAAGAAGGACATTATACTATGATAAAAGGGTCAATTCATGAGAAAAATGCAATTATAAATATATATTCACCTAACATCAGAGCACCCAAATATACAAAATAAACAATGACAGAATTGAAAAGAGAAATAGACAGTAAGACAATTATATAGGAAATTTCAATATCCCACTTTCAACAATGGATAGAACAACCAGACGGAAGATTGATAAGGAAACAGAGAGCTTGAACAACACTGTAGAACAACTGGATCTAACAGATATTTACAGAACACTCTATACAACAGCAGCAAAATATACCTTATTCTCAAGCATACACAGAACATTCTCCAGGATAGATGATATGTAAGGTATAAAAAAAGTCTCAACAAATTTAAGAAGATTGAAATCACACTAAATATCTTCCCAAAATGGAATGAAACTAGAAATGAATAGCAGTAGAAAGACTAGAAATTAAACAACACACTCTTAAACAACAAATAAGTCAAAGGAAAATCACAAGGGAAATTAGCAAATATATTGAGAGAAATGAAAATGAAAACACAACATATCAAAACTTATAAGATGTGGCAAAAGCAGTACTAAGGGGGAAGTTTATAGCAGGAAATACCTACATGTAAAAAGAAGAAAGATCTCAAATGAACAATCTAACTTTACACCTTAAGGAATCAGAAAAAGAAAAACAAACTAAACCCAAAGTTAATAGAAGGAAGGAAATAATAAAGATTAGAGCAGAAATAAACAAAATAAAGAATTAAAAAATTCAACAAAACTGAGTTGATTTTTTGTAAAGATCAGCAAAATTGACAAATCTTTAGCTACTCTAAGAGAAAAAGAGAATACCCAAATAATTAAAATCAGAAATAACAGAGGAGATATTACAACTTGCGCCACAGAAATAAAAAAGATCATAGAAGACTACTATGAATAATTATATGACAATAAATTGAATAACCTAGAAGAAATGTATAAATTCTTAGAAATATACAACCTAGCAAAAGTAAATCATGAAGAAATAGAAAATTTGAACACACCTATGACTAGTAATGAGATTGAATCAGTAATCAAAAAATCTCCCAACAAAGAAAACCCCAAGACCCATGGTTTCATTGGAGAATTCCACCAATCATTTAAAGAAGAATTAATGCCAATCCTCCTCAAACTCTTGCAAAATAAAAAAAAATGAAAAGGAGAGAACACTCCTAAATTTATTTTATGAAGTCAGCATTACCCTGATGCCAAAGCCAAAGATACTACAAGAAGAGTGCAGACCAATATCCCTCAAAATATTTATTCAAAAATCCTCAACAACATACTAATAACTGAAATAAACAGCACATTAAAAAGAGTATACACGATGACCAAGTGGGATTTATCCCTGAGATGCAAGGACAGTTCAACGTATGAAAATCAATAAATGTAATATACCACATTAACAGAATGAAGGACAGAAATCACATGATCATTTCAGTCGATGCAAAAAAAGTACTTGACAAAATTCAACACCGTTTCATGATAAAAACACTCAGCAAACTAGAAATAGAAAGAAATTACCTCAACATAATAAAGGTCATATATAAAAAGCCCACAGCTAAGATCATACTTAATGGTGAAAAACTGAAAGCTTTTTCTGTAAGATCAGGAATAAGGCAAGAAAGCCCACTCTCATTGCTTCTGTTCAACATACTACTGGAAGTCCTAGCCTGAGCAATTAGGCAAGAAAAAAAAAAAGTCATCCACTTAGGAAAGAAAGAAGTAAAATTATCTCTGTTCACAGAAAACGTGGTCTTACATGTAGAAAACCCTACAAGTTTCATTAAAAAACTGTTAGAACTAATAAACAAATTCAGCAAAGTTGCAAGATACAAAATCAACACTCAGAAACCAGTTGTGCTTCTATACACTAACAAAGAACAATCCAAAAAGGAAATTAAGAAAACAATCTCATTTACAATATCATTTTTAAAAAATAGAAATAAATTTAACCAATGAAGAGAAAGACTTGTACACTTAAAACTAAAAAATATGTCTAAAAGAAATTAAGGAAGACATAAATGAATGAAAAGAGATCCCATATTCATGGATTGGAAGACTTAATATTGTTAAAATAACTATACTACCCAAAGTGATGTACAGATTCAATGCAACCTCTATCAAAATTCCAAGACTATTTTTTGCAGAAATAGAAAAATATCATCCTAAAATTCATATGGAATCTCAAAGGACACCAAATAGTCAAAACAAACTTGAGAAAGAAGAACAAAGCTGTAGGTCTCACATTTCCTGATTTCAAAACATATTACAAAGCTAGTGTAATTAAAATGGTACAGTACTAGCACAAGGACAGACATATAAACCAATGGAACAGAATAGAGAGCCCAGAAATAAACCCTCACGTATATTGTCAAAGGATCTTAGACAAGGGTGCCAAGACTACATAATGGAGAAAGGATAGTCTCTTCAACAAATAATTTTAACAAAACTGGATATCCACATTCAATAGACTGAAGATGATCTCTTACCTTACACCATATATAAAAATTAATTCAAAATGATTAAAGAACTAAATATAAGATCTGAAATTATAAAACTCCTAGAAGAAAACATAGGAGGAAAGCTTCATTATATCAATAAGTTCTGGGATATGACACCAAAAGCACAGGCAACAAAAGCAAAAATGGACAAACTGGACTACATCAAACTTAAAATTTCTGTGCAGCAAAGGAAACAATCAACAGAGTGAGAAGGCAACCTACAGAATAGGAAAAAATATTTGCAAATCATATACCTGATAAGGGGTTAACATCCAGAATATATACAGAAGTGCAACTCAGTTAAAAAAAAAATAACCCAATTAAAAATGGGCAAAGGCCTTGAATAAACATTTCTCCAAAGAAGATATACAAATAGCCAATAAGCATATAAAAAGATGGTCAACATTACTAAGCATCAAGGAAATAAAAATCAAGACCATAATGAGTTATCACTTCACATCACTGGTATTGCCACTATCCAAAAAAAAAAGGAGGGGCCAGCCTGGTTGCATAGTAATTAAGTTCTGATGCTCCACTTCAGCGACCGAGGGTTTGCAGATTTGGATCCTGGGCATGGACCTATGCACCACTTATCAAGCCATGCTGTGGCGGCATCCCACATGAAGTAGAGGAAGATGGGCACGGATATTAGCCCAGGGCCAATCTTCCTTAGCAAAAAAGAGGAGGATTGGCAACAGATGTTAGCTCAGGGCTAATCTTCCTGAAAAAAAAAGAAAGAAAGAAAAGAAAAAAACAAGCATTGATGAGGATGTGGTGAAATTGGACACTCGCACGCTGTTGCTGGGATTGTAAATTGGTACAGCACTATGGAAAACAGTGTAGATGTTCCTCAAAAGTTTAAAAATAGAACTACCATAGGATTCAGCAATCCTATGTCTAGGTATATATCCAGTAGAATTGACAGTAGGATCTCAAAGAGAGATTTGCACATTCATATTCATAGCAAAATTATTCACAACAGCCAACATGTGGAAGCAACCTAAATGTCCATCAACGGATGAATGGATAAAGAAAATGTGGTACAGCAGTTTCCCCTTATCCATGGTTTTTCTTTCCACGGTTGTAATTAACTATGGTCAACCACAGTCTGAAAATATTAAATTGAAAATTCCAGAATAAACAATTCATAAGTGTGAAATTGTGCACTCTTCTGAGTCGTGTGATGAAATCTCGCACTGTCCCATTCCATCCCACCCAGAATGTGAATCACTCCTTTGTCCAGCGTAGTATCCACAGTGTATATGCTACCCACTCCTCAGTCACTTAGTAGCCATCTTGGTTATCAGGTAGAGTCTCATGGTGTTGCAGTGCTTGTGTTCAAGTAATCTTTATTTTACTTAATAATGGCCCCAAAGTGCAAGAGTAGTGATGCTGGCAATTTGGATATGCCAAAGAGAAGCCATAAAGTGCTTTCTTTAAGTGAAAAGGTAAAGGTTCTCATCTTAATAAGAAAAGAAAAAAAATGGTTTGTTGAGGTTGCTAAGACCTATGGTAACTTTTATTACAGTATATTGTTATAATTGTTCTATTTTACTATTAGTTATTGTTGTGAATCTCTCACTATTCCTAATTTATAAATTAAACTTTATCATATGTTTGTATAGGAAAAAACATTGTATATATAGGGTTTGGTACTATCTGCAGTTTCAGGCATCCATTGGGGATCTTGGACTGTATCCCCCACAGATAAGGAGGAGACTACTGTATATATACATAATGGAATATTACTCCACCTTAAAAAAGAAGGAAATCCTGTCACGCGCTACAACATGGATGAACCTTAAGGACATTATGCTAAGCAAATAAGCCAATCACAAAGAGACAAACACTAAATGATTTCACTCATATGAGGTATCTAAAGTAATCAAACTCATAGAAACAGAAACAAGAATGATGGTTATTAGGGGCTGGGGTTGGGGGTGGGGCAAAATGTGGAGTTGTTGTTCAATGAGTATAGTTTCAGTCTTGCAAAATGAAAAAGTTCTAGAGATTTATTTACAACAATGAAAATGTAATTAACAATAATGTACTGCACACTTAAAAATGGTCAAGAGGTCAAGTTTATGTTCTGTGCTCTTTACCACAAAAAGAAGGATAATGGGGGAGGGGACTTTTACTTCGAGGAAGATGTATAAGAAAGCTTTTTCCTATTCTTCCCTCTAAGTGCAACTAAAAACTCTAGACACTATATGTGGAAAAAAACATAAGATTGCAAGGTAGAGAGAAGAAGGCAGACCAGCTAGAGACCTTGGGACCTGAGGAACAACACAGCAATGAGTCCCTGGGTTTTCTGTTTGCCTCATATATTCAGACTTGGAGCTGAAGATGCTGGCAGCCCAGAAATGCCAACAAATGCAGACCCAAAAAAAGCGTCAGCAAAAGCCTGTTCTCTCTAACCAAAGGACCAGGAAAGGGGCAGCCTAGCAAAACAGGAAACTTTTAGACAATAACTGCTCTACTTCAGTCAAACACCATAGAATAAGACTATGGGCACATACTTACTCATGCCAGTAAAGGCTGACTGGGAAGCCTAGACTTCCATCCTCAAGAGGCTGTAATGAGATGCTCCAACACACATGCCAGGGTGGTGTCAGAGAAGGCCAAGTAGAGAGCTGGAACTTACATCCCCACTGGCCAGTAACAAGCTTCCTCACTCTACAGGTCGATGAAGACCATGTGGGGAGCCTGGACTCTTCCTCCCTCATCCAGTAGTAACAAGGTGTTCCTCCATTCCAAACTGGATGGTGTCATTGGAGGTACAGTGGAGAGGTAAGACTTTCACCATTGCCCAGTGGTATGAGGTCATTCACTCCCACTGCAGTGTCAGTGGAGACCAAGTAGGGAGCTGGAACTCTCACCCGTGTCCAGGAGCAACAATAAGCTCCACCCCACTTGAGTGTTAACAAAGGTGACGTGGGAAACCTGGACATCTATCTCCACCTGGCAGTAACAAGGCAGCACTTCCCTTCCCCTGTCTCAAGGGTGTCAGAAAAAGCAAGCTAAGAAAAAGTTTTAAGTAAGATCCAGAATCTAATAACATAATACAAAAAATGCCCAAGAAGACAAAATAATACAAAAGACCGTGTAACCAGGAAGATCTCAAACTGAATGAAAAGAAGCAATCAACAATCAACAGATGCTAACACCAAGATGACAGTGATGTTAAAATTATCTGACAAAGATTTTAAAGCAGTCATGATAAAATGCCTCCACAAGCAATTATGAACCTGCTTGAAACAAATTAAAAAATAGAAAGTCTCAGCAAAGAAACAGAATATATAAAGAAGAACCAAATGGAAACTTTAGAACTGAAAACTACAATAACTGAAATAAAAAGCTCAGTGGATGGGCTTAACAGTAGAATGAGGGAGACAGAGGAATGAATCAATAAACTGGAAGACAGAAACAATAGAAATTACCCAATCTGAACAATAGACATAAAAAAAATTAATAGAGGCTCCATGACCTGTCAGGCTATAATAAAATATCTAATATTCAAGTCACCAGAGTCCTGGAAGGAGAAGAGAAAGAGGGAAGGGCTGAAAGAATACTCAACGAAATAATAGCTGAAAACTTCCCAAATTTGGCAAGTGACATAAACCTACAGATTCAAGAAGCTGAGCAAACTGAAAACAAGATAAACCCAAAGAAAACTATGCCAATACACATCATAAATAAACTTCTGAGAACTAAAGGCAAAGAAAAAAATCTTGAAAACGGCCAGAGAAAAATGACACCTTATTTATAGTGGAAAAAACAATTCAAATGACAGTAGATTTCTTATCATAAAACATGGAGCCTAAAGGAAATGGCCCAATATTTTTAAAGTATTGAAAGAGAAGAACTGTAAACCCAAAATCATTCTCATACCCAGTGAAAATGTTCTTCATGAATGAAGGGGAAATAAAGACATTCTCAGATGAAGGAAAAGTAACAGAATTTTCCATTAGAATTCTATCCTAAAAGAATGGCGAAAGGAAGTTCTCTAAACAGAAAAGAATCAATAAAAGAAAGGATCTTGGAACATCAGTAAATACAATAGGCTTTTTTTCCTCCTCTCAAGTTTTTTAAATTATGTTTGACAGTTGAAGCAAAAATTATAATAACATCAGATGTGATTCAAAATGTACATAGAGGAAATATTTAAGATAATTATGCTATAAATGGGAGAAAATAAAGGGAGGTAAGATTTCTATACATCTATATTTATCAAACTGATAAAATGATTACACTGGTAGACTGTGATAAGTCATGTATCTGTAATGCAATATCCAGAGCAACGATAAGGAAACTATACAAGGAGATACACTCAAATACACTAAAAACACTAAAAAATGGAATTCTAAAGCTTTTTCAAGTAATCCACAGGACAGCAAGAAAAAGCAAAGAGAGAAATGAAAAACAGAAAACAAAGAAAATGACAGACTTAAATCCTAACATATCAATACTTACAATAAATGTAAATGGTCTAATTGCACCAACTAAACAACAGAGGTTGACAGAGTGATTAAAAAGTATGACACAACTAAATACTGTCTACAAGAAACTTATTTCAAATATAATGATAAAGACAGAATGAAAGTAAAAGGATGAAAACATCAATAAAAGGAAAGCAGGAGTGCCTATATTAATGTCAGATAAAGTATGCATCAAAGCAAAGAAAATTGCTTTTGCTTTGCTTCAAAGCAAAGAGAGGGATATTATAACATGATAAAAGGATCAATCCACCAAGAAAATATAGCAATCCTAATGTGTATGTGTTAAATAACAGAGCTTCAAAATAATATGAAGCAAAAATTGACAGAACTGACAGGAGAAATAAACAAATCACAATTAAAATTGGAGACTTCAACATTCCTCTCTCAACAATCAATAAAACAACTAGACTGAAAATCATCAAAATGATGTATAACTCAACAATGAAATCAATCAACAAGATTGATACTTATAGAACACTCCACCAAACAACTAGAGAATACATATTTTTTTCAAGTGTCCATGGAACACAAACCAAGACAGAACATACCTTTGGATAAAATAAACCTCAACAAATTTAAAAGAATTGAAATCATACAGAGTATGTTCTCTGACCATTATGGAATTAAACCAGAAATAAATAAGAGAAAGATAAGAAGAAAATCTCCAAACACTTGGAAACTAAGCAACACACTTCTAAATAATCCATGAGTCAAAGAGGAAGTCTCAAGGGAAATTTTTAAAATACATTGAACTTAATGAAAATGAAAATACAACATATTCAAATTTGTGGGACACAGCTAAAGCAGTACTATGAAGGAAGTTCATAGCACTAAATGTGTATATTAGAAAAGAGAAAAAGTCTAAAATCAATAATCTAAGCTCTCACCTCAAGAACCTAGAAAAAGAAGAAAAAAATAAACTCAAAGGAAGCAGAAGAAAGGAAATAATCAAGATATAGCAGAATTAATGAAATTTAAAACAGAAAAGCAATAGAGAAAATCAATGAAACAAAGAGCTGGTTCTTTGGAAAAACTCAATAAAATTGAAAATTTTCTATTAAGGTTGATAAAGAGTAAAGGCACAAACTACCAATATCAGAAATAAAATAGGAGGTATCACTACCAAAGCTGCAGACATCAAAAGAATAATAGGGAAATGCTATAAACAAGTCTACACATGCAAATTAGACAACTTAGATGAAATAGACAACGTCCTCAAAAAACAAAAATTACCACAACTCACCTTATATGAAATAGATCATTTGAATAGCCATATAAAAATTAAGGAAATTGAATTCATAGTTTTATAAGCTATAAAAAATAGATCTCCAGGCCCATATGGTTTTATTAGAGTTCAACCAAAGAAGAATTAACACTAATTCTACAGAATTACTTCCAGAAAATAGAAACGAAGAGAAAATGTCCTAATTCATTTTATAAAGTTTTATTACCCTGATATCAAAACCACAGAAAGAAAGTACAAACAAAAATGAATACTACATTCCCGTATCCATCATGAATATCAAAAATCCTTAGCATAATATTAGCAAATAGAATTCAACAATAAATAAAAAGAATTGTACATGATGACCAAGTGGGGTTTATTCCAGAGATGCAAGGTGAGTTCAATATTTGAAAATCAATCAATGAAATCCACCATATTAACAGATTTAAAAAGAAAAATCACATGGTCATATCAATCAATGCAGAAAAAACGTTTGACAAAATCTAGAAACCATTCATGATAAAAACTCTCAGAAAAATAGGAATAGAAGAGAACTTCCTCAACTTAGAATAAAAGAATTATCTTAGTCTGCTAGGGCTGCCATAACAATGTTCCACAGACTGGGTGGCTTAAACAACAGAAATTTATTTCTCACAGTTCTGGAGGCTAGAAGTCTAAGATCAAGGTGTCAGCAAGTTTGGTTTCTCCTGAGGCCTCTCTCCTTGGCTAACAGATGGCCTCCTTCTTGCTATATCGTCGCATGGCCTTCTCTCTGTGCTGATGCATCCCTGGTGTCTTCCTCTTCTTATAAGGATGCCAATCAGATTGGATTAGGCCCACTCTTATGACCTCATTTAAACTTAATTATCTCCTTAAAGGTCTTATCTTTAAAAACAGTCACACTGGTGATTAAAGCTTCAACATTTGAATTTGGAGTAGACACAATTCAGTCCATAATAAGCATCTACAAAAAAAACTTACAGTTAACATTATACTTAATGGTGAAAGACTTAATGCTTTCCTCTTAAGATCAAGAACAAAGCAAGGATGTCCACTCTCACCATCCTTATTCAACATAGTGCAGGACATTCTAGATAGTGTAACAGGCAAGAAAAGGAATTGAAGTCATACAGGTTAGAAGGAAAAAATATCCCCATTTAAAGATGACATGGTCATCTATGTAGGAAAATACCAAGGATTGTATACATGCACATGCACACAATAATTCCAGCAAGACTTTTTGTAGACAAAAACGAGATTGCTCTAAAATTATGGGAAAGTGACATCATAAAAATGGTGAAATAGGAGTTTTATAGCATTGTCCCCTCAAAGAACACCAATTTTGACACTCACCCATGGACAAGAGTGCCTTTATGGAAGTCTGGAAGCCCGGTAGAAAAGTTCCAGCACACCACTGGAGAAAAACAAAATCTCTTGATTGGACATATTGAAGAGGGTAAGAGGAATAGTTTTCCTTTACCTACATCATCCCTCCTGCAACACAGCACAGGTCAGTGCCAAGAAAGACTTTTCTCCCACAGGAGAAAGTGAGAGCGTGTGAGTATCCAGCTTCTCCAGCTTGCCGGATTCTGCCAAAGAGACCAACTTCTTTCTATTTTTTTGTGTGTGTGTGTGAGGGAGATCAGCCCTGAGCTAACATCTGTGTTAATCCTCCTCTTTTTGCTGAGGAAGACCGGCTCTGAGCTAACATCTATTGCCAATCCTCCTCCTTTTTTTCCCCCCAAAGCCCCAGTAGATAGTTGTATGTCATAGTTGCACATCCTTCTAGTTTCTGTATGTGGGACGCGGCCTCAGCATGGCCGGAGAAGCAGTGTGTCGGTGCGCCCCCGGGATGCGAACCCGGGCCTCCAGTAGCGGAGCGCGCGCACTTAACCGCTAAGCCACCGGGCCGACCTGAGACCAACTTCTTTCTTGCCTCATCCAGAATAATGAGGTGTGCTGCATGACTGGGGGACAGGGTGGGGCTGAGAAAACAGCAGCTGAGGCTCTTGGGGGGTATCAAATGGATGCAAATTCTATTAACTGCATCATGGACTTCATCAGGAAGCCTACCCATGAGCCATCACAGACATCTCACCTGTGGATCCCACTAACTGGGAAATGGGCACCCCCAACACTCCACGTGCCTCATCTGCACACACCGTTACTCCATGGCTGCTCCCTGTGCATGCCCCCAGGGCAGCGAGAGTAAGCCTTTGCAGAAGGCTAGTGAGCACATGCAGAAAGCCAGCCCGAATCTGTGGGACTGAGCAAAAGCACACAAACTTCATCATTCAGCACTGCCCTAGGGAAAGCAAACAGGAGGCTTTGAGCACCCAGCCTGGCTTTGAGGATCAAAAGAAGGCATACAATCTTAAGAATTCCCTCTCAAAAGTGAACAAGAAGTGTGGAGCAGATATATCCATAGAAAAGGCCTGAGAAAGCCTCAGAAACCCTATCAGAGCTGAAGGAAGGTATTTCTCTCCTGAAGCCAGTGAGTAAAGACTAGAGGAGGTGATTCCTTCTTCAAATGTAAAGACAGCAACACAAGACTTCAAAGAACATGAAAAATCAAGGAAACATGACACCACCAATGGAACACAATAATTTCCCAGTAATTTATCCCAACCAAAGGTAAATCTGTGTTTTGCCCAAGAAAAAGTTCAAAATAGCTGTTTAGAGAAATCTCAGTGAGGTACAAAAAACACAGAAAGACAATTGAACAAAATCATGAAAACAATACACAAACAAAATAAGAGGTTTAACAGAGAGATAGAAATCATAAAAAAAAAAAGAGAGAGAGAAATTCTAGAGCTGAAGAATAAAATGAATGAAATTAAAAAATGCAATAGAATGCATCAATAGCAGACCTGATCAAGCAAAAGAATCTGTGAAGAGACATCCTTTGAAATTATCCAGTTAAAAGATAGCAAAGAAAAAAAGAATGAAAAAGAGTAAACAAAGCCTACATGAACTATGAATTATCATTAAGAGAAACAAATCTATGCGTTATTGAGGTCCCAGAAGGGGCAGAGAGGTAGAAAGGGGCAAAAATCATTTCTAAAAAGATAACAGCTGAAAACTTCCAAAATCTGGGGAGAGATTTGCATATCCAAGATCATGAAGGTTATAGGTACCCAAAAAATTTCACATCAAAAAGATCTTCTCCAAGACACATTATAATAAAACTGTCTAAAATAAAAGAAAAAGAGAGAATTTTAAAAGCAGCAAGAGAACCTAAATATATTAAGAAAATACTAACAGACCTAAAGGGAGAAATAGACAACAATACAATCAGAGCAGGGGACTTCAATACTCCACTTTCAAAAGTGGATAGATAGGTCATCGAGACAGAACATCAATAAGAGAATATTGGACTTGAACTATACTTAGACAAGTGGACCTAACAGACATATACAGAACATTCCATCCAATAGCAGCAGAATACACATTCTTCTCAAGTGTACACAGAACGTTCTCAAGGACAGATCATATGTCAGATGACAAAATATGTTTTAGCAAGTTTTAAAAGATTAAAATCATACCAAGTATCTTTTCTGACCACAATGGTATGAAATTAGAAACCAATAACAGGAGAAAATACGGAAAATTCACAAATTTGTGGGAATTAAACAATACACTCCTGAACAACCATTGGGTCAAAGAAGAAATGAAAAGGAAAATTTTAAAAATCTTGAAACAAATGAAAAGGAAAACACAGCATACCAAAACTTATGGGGTGAACCAAAAGCAGTTCTGAGAGGGACGTTTATAGTGATAAATGCCTACACTAAGAAAAAAGAAAGATGTCAAATAAACAACCTAAGTTTACATCTAACTAGAAAAAGAACAAACTAAGCCCAAAGTTAGCAGAAGAATGGAAATTTAAAAAGTCAGAGCAGAAATAAAGAAATAGAGACCAGAAAAACAATAGAAAAGATCAATGGACTAAAAGCTCGTTCTTTGAAGATAAACAAAATTAACAAAACTTTAGCTAGACTAACTCATGAAAAAAGAGAGGACTCAAATACTAAAACCAGAAATGAAAGAGGAGACATTACAACTGATACCACAGAAATACAAAGGATTATAAGAGAATACTATGAACAACTACAGGCCCACAAATTGGATAACCTAGAAGTAATGGATAAATTCCTAGAAATATATAACCTACCAAGACTAAATCATGAAGAAATAGAAAATATGAACAGACCAACAAGTAAGGAGATTGAAACTGTAATCAAAAGCCTCCCAACAAAGAAAATCCCGGGACCAAATGATTTCAATGTTGAATTCTACCAAACATTTAAAGAAGAATTAAGTCCAATCCTTCTCAAACTCTTCTAAAAAATTGACAAGAACTCTTCCAAACTCATTTTATGAAGCTAATATTATGCTGATACCAAAGTCAGATAAAGACACTAAAAGAAATGAGAACTATAGGCCAATATTCCTGATGAATATAGATGCAAGTTCTCAATAAAATACTAGCAAACCAAATTCAACAGCACATTTAAAAGATCATAGACAATGATCAAGTAGGATTTATCCCTGGGTTGCAAGGATGGTTCAGCCTACACAAAGCAATAAATGTGATACACCACATTAATAGAATGAAAGATAAAAAATCATATGATCGACTCAATAGATGTGAAAGAGAGCATTTGACAAAATTCAACATCCTTTCATGATAAAAACTCTCAACAAATTGGGTATAGAAGGAACATACCTCACCATAACAAAGGCCATATATGACAAGCCCATCATACTCAACAGTAAAAGGTTGAAATAGGAACAAGACAGGGTTCCCAGTCTCACTAGTCCTATTCAACATAGCACTGGAAGTCCAAGTCAGAGCATTATACAAGAAAAAGAAATAAAAGGCATCCAAATAAAAAAAGAAGCAAAATTATCTCTTTTTGCACATGATACGATCTTACATATAGAAAATCCTAAAGACTCCAGAAAAGAACTGTTAGAATAAACAAATTTGGCAAAGTTGCAGGATATAAAATCATTACCATTGTCATTTATTCAAAAATTGGTTGAATCTCTACACACTAACAGCAAACGTTTTTAAAAAGAAATTTTTAAAAATCCCATTTACAATAACATCAAAAACAATAAACACCTTAAGGAACAAATTTGGCCAAGGGGTGAAAGATCTGTACACTGAAAATTATAAGACATTGATGAAAGAAATTAAAGAAGACAAATAAATGCAAAGATATCCCATGTTCATGGATCAGAAGAATTAATATTGTTAAAATCCATTTAATATTGTAAAAATCAATGCAATTCCCATCAAATTCCAATGGCACTTTCCCTAGAAATAGAAAAAACAATGCTAAAATTTATATGGAACTACAAAAGACCCCGAACAGTCAAAGCAATCCTGAGAAAGAATAACAAAGCCTGAGGCATCACATTTCCTGATTTCAAACTATCTTACAAAGCTACAGTAATCAAACAGTGTGCTACTGGCATAAAGACAGACACATAGGCCAATGGAACAGAATTGAGAGCCCAGAAATAAACCCACGCATACACAGTCAACTAATATTTGACAAGGGAGCCAAGAATACTTAATGGGGAAAGGATAGTCTCTTCAATATATGGCGCTGGGAAAACTAGATATTCACATGCAAAAGAATGAAATTGGACTCCTATCTTACACCACTCACAAAAATTAATGCAAGATGGCTTAAATACTTAAATGTAAGACTTGAAACCATAAAACTCCTAGAAGAAAACATAGGGGAAAGCTTCTTGACATTGGTCTAGGCAGCAGTTTCTTAATATGACACCAAAAGCACAAGCAACAAAAGCAAAAATCAACAAGTATGACTACATCAAACTAAAAAGCTTCTGCACAGCTAAAGAAACAATCAATAAACTGAAAAGGCAACCTATGGAATAGCAGAGAACATTTGCAAACCATATATTTGATAAGGGGTCAATATCTAAAACATACAAGGCCGGCCTGGTGGTGCAGCGGTTAAATGCGTGCACTCCACTGTGGCGGCCCGGAGTTCGCAGGTTCAGATCCCAGGTGTGCACCAATGCACCGCTTGTCAAGCCATGCTGTGGCAGCATCCATATAAAGTAGAGGAAGATGGGCATGGATATTAGCCCAGGGCCAATCTTCCTCAGCAAAAAAGAAGAGCATTAGCATCAGATGTTAGCTCAGGGCTGATCTTCCTCACACACACACACACGTGCATTTTTTAATTAAAATATACAAGGAACTCATATAAGTCAATAGCAAAAAATACTAATAATAATCCAATTAAAAAATGGACAGATGATCTGAATAGGTCTTTTTCCAAAGAAGATATATAATTGGCCAACAGGTACATGAAAAGATGGTCAGCATAACTAGTCATCAGGGAAATGAAAATCAAAACCACAATTTGATATCACCTTACACCTGTTAGAATAGCTATCATAAAAAAAAAAAAAAAAAAAAAAGAAGAGATAACAAGTGTTGGCAAGAATGTGGAGAAAAGGGAACACTGGTGCACTGTTAGTGGGAATGTAAATTGGTGCAGCCACTATGGAAAACAGTATGCAGCTTCCTCAAAATATTAAAAATAGGAATACCATATGATCCAGCAATTCCATTTCTGGATACATATGTGAAGGAAACGAAATCACTATCTTGAAGAGATATCTGTACTTCCCTGTTCATTGCAGCATTAGTCACAATAACCACGATGTGGAAGCAACTTAAATGTCCATCAATGGATAAATGGATAAAGAAAATGTGATTATAGATACAGATAGATGATAGACAAATTAGACAGACAGATCGATCGATAGATAGATAGATAGATAGATAGATAGATAGATAGATAGATAGACAGACAGATAGATCCTCAGTGTCTAATGGAATATTATTCAGCCATAGAAATGAAGGAAATCCTGCCATTTGTGACAACATAGATGGACTTTGAGGGCATTATGCTAAGTAAAATAAGTCAGACAAAGAAAGACAAATACCCCCCATTTCTATGTGTAAAATCATATCGTCTGCAGATAGAAACAATTTTATCTTACAGGGGAATCTAAAGAAGCTGAACTCATAGAAATAGAGTAGAATGGTGGTTGCTAGGGGCTGTGGGGTTGGGAAGAATGAGGAGATGCTGGTCAAAGGGTACAATCTCTCAGCTATGAGATAAGTAAGGTCTGGGGATCTAATGCACAGCATGGTGACTATTACTAACAATACTGTATTATACACTTGAAAGTTGTTAAGAGAGTGGATCTTGAAGGTAATCATCACAGACAAAAAAAATGTAATTATGTGAGGGGATGGAGGTGTTAACTAATCTTATTGTAGTAATCATTTTGCAATTCATTCACATATCAAATCACATTGTACGCCTTACACTTTTACACAATGTCCTCTGTCAGTTATATCTCAATAAAACCGGGGGAAAAAGAAGAAAAGAAATGAAAGTTGGAAATTATAATGGAACGATTGATAGGAACAAAACATCATGCAAGTGTACATGGCCAGGAAAAGAGGGCAGATAGAGCACATGCACATAATTTCACTAACTCTCAAAACCTTAATAAAACTACATTAAAACTTTTTCTGGGTCCCCCCCTCCAAATAAAACTAGAGGCGGGAGGGGCCGGGCCGCCGCCAGAGTCGCCGCGCTGCCGCGCCACGTGGCACAGCCGAAGCCTCAATGCCGGAGCCGGAGCTGCCGCGCCAGTGGTCCAGCAGTCCCGCCCCGCTAATTCCTGTCCCCGGGCTTCGTCTGCCACGCCAGCTAGGCTAGCGAGCCCTCCCTGCCATCCTCTCTCCTCCGCATCTCCTCTTCCCTCTAGCTCAGTTAGCCGGGAGCGTGAAAAGAGGAAGCCCGGGGATGTCCCACACCCCCTCCGCTCCTGCCCATCATCGCAAGTGCCACTACCGCCATGGGCCTCACCGTCTCCTCCCTCCTCTCCCGCCTCTTCAGCAAGGTGCACATGCGCCTTTTGATGGTAGGATTGGACGCTGCTGGCAAGACGACCATTCTGTATAAACCGAAGTTAGGGGAGATGATAGTCACCACCATTCCTACCATTGCTTTTAATGTGGAAATAGTAGAATATAAGAACATTCGTTTCACAGTATGGGGTGTTGGTGGTCAAGACAAAATCAGGCCTCTCTGGAGGCATTACTTCCAAAAGACCCAGGGTCTTATTTTTGTGGTAGATAGCAATGATCGTGAAAGAATTCAGGAAGGAGCCGACGAGCTGCAGAAAATGCTTCAGGAAGATGAATTGAGAGATGCAGTGTTGCTGCTTTTTGCAAACAAACAGGATTTGCCAAATGCTGTGGCCATTAGTGAAATGACAGATAAATTAGGTCTTCAGTCTCTTGGTAACAGAAGGTGGTATGTTCAAGCCACTTGTGCTACACAAGGAACTGGTCTGTATGAGGGACTTCACTGCCTATCAAATGAGCTTTCAAAACGTTAAATGAAACTGGATTATCTAACCAAAGACACGTTTGATAGAATTGGTCTAGGCTTGTTAGAACAAAATTAGTTTTTGCATCTTGGTTATTAAACACTATCTGGGACTGGTTTGGGCAGAATATTACAGCGTTTAAACTTATTTTGTTGCCAATTCTTGTTTACCGAGTATAATGTTGCTGTTTAGCAATATGCTTGGTTTTAACGAAATTCTCCTTAACTTGGGAAAAAAGTGTCCTCTTTGACTTCCCTTAAACCTAAATGTGTGGACATAGCTATTGTGACACCTTTAAATAAATCCGTTTTGAATGTTTTTTGAGCCCACAACAAATAATGTTTTAAAGTTATCCCCTTGCTACTTTACTGATACCTTTATCATTCCTGGGACAGTCTGCTGATTTAAATAATATAGCATTCCATTTGTATTTATTTTTCTTCCCTGCAAAAAGATTTTCTAAGACTGCTTGTACCAGCCAGGGAAATGCTCCAAAATACTATACAGATTTCTTGCACTGAGGAACTTTTTTCTCCCATTATTGATGCTGGCTGCCATCAGTCAAGCTTACCCTGATGTGGTTTGGATTTGATAGATAATAAGTTCTGTGCTGGTTGTGAAGAGTTCATATTGAGATGATTTTTAATATTTAGCAGATTGTCTTCCTTTATATTATCTCTTTTTTATGTTGCATGTTGCTTTTGGTATCAGCCCGACTCTTTGCCCAGTATATGATAGTTCTGCTGATGTTTTATTGTTTATTGGTGAACACATCTTCATTAAGAGTTTTTGGAAAACTCGTCAAACTCAGTAAGTTTTCTTTATAATCCATTTGGAATTATTCCTAATAAAATGATAAAATATGTAAAAAAAAAAAAAATAAAGCTAGAGGTATACTGGACACACATCATTCCAGCTGGATGCCAAATGGCCAAAAGTTAAATCAGTACTCAGCTGACATCAAATGGCACCATTATATAATGAACTTCTGTGACACAAGAATAAATATGAAATTTAATTTTAAAAATAAAATAAAATTTATATAGAAGGCCAAGGGAACTAGATCAGCTAAAACAATTTTGAAAAAGAGGAATAAAGTGGGAGAGATCAGCCTGTCTGATCTCCAGACTTATTATACAGCTAGAGTAATCACGACTGTGGTAGTGGCAGAGAGAGGATATATAGATCAATGGATCAGAATAGAGAACCTAGAGATAGGCCCACACAAATACGCTTAACTGACTCTTGACAAAGGTGCAAAACCAATTCACTGCAGGAAAGATAAGCTTTTCAACAAGTGGTGCTAGAGCAATTGGACATCCATAGTTAAAAAGTAGACCTCAACTTAAGTCTCACACCTTGTACAACAATTAACTCAAAATAGATCACAAACTTAAATGTAAAACTTAAAACTATAAAACTTTTAGGAAAAAAAACAAAGAGAAAGGCTTCAGAATCTAGGGCTAGGCAGAAAATTCTTAGACTTGATATCAAAGGCACAATCCTTAAAAGTAAAAATTAGCAAATCGGACCTTAACAAAATTAAAAACTTTTGCTCTGCGAAAGACCATATTAAGAAGATAAAATTGGGGCCAGCCCGGTGGCATAGTGTTAAGTTTGGCACACTCTGCTCTGCTGAAGCAGGTTCGCAGGTTTGGATCCTGGGCATGGACTTATACCACACATTAAGCCATGCTGTGGAGGCATCCCACATACAAAATAGAGGAAAGACTGGTACAGATGTTATCTCAGGGCCAATCTTCCTCAAGCAAAAAGAGGCAGGCTGGCAACAGATGTTAGTTCACAGCCAATCTCCTTCACACACACACAAAAAAGATAAGCTACAGTCTGGGAGAAAATATTTCCAAACTACATATCTGACAAAGGACTAGTATCCAGAATACATAAAGAACTCTCAATCCTCAACAGTAAAAAAAAAAAAAATCAATCCAATTAGGAAATGGGGAAAGACATGAACAGCCATTTCATCAAAGAGGATTTACAGATGGCAAATTATCACATGAAAAGATGTTCAACATCATTAGAAACTATGGAAATGCAAATTTTGATATCACTACACATGTATCAAAATGGCTAAAATAAAAAATAGTGACAACACCAAAGTTCAATGAGGATGAGGAGAAAATGGATGACTTATACTTTGCTGATAGGAATGCAAAATGATACAGCCACTCTGGAAAATAGTTTGCACTCTCTTAATGACTAAACATGCAACTAACATATGACCCAGAAATTCCACTTCTGGGCATTTACCCCAGAGGTATGGAGACTTATGTCCAGACAAATCCTATATACAAATATTTATAGCAGTTTCAGTCATAATACCCCCAAATAGAAACAACTCAACTGTCTTTCAATGGGTCAGCGGTTAAACAAACTGTGGTACATCCATACCATAGAATTCTACTCAACAATAACAAGGAACAAACCAGTGATACTTGCAAGAACTGGTTCGAATCTCCAGAGAATTACGCTGAGTGAAAAAAAGCCAACCCCAAAAAGTTACATACCACAGGACTCCATTTATATAACATTCTTGAAATGACAAAATTATAGAAATGGAGAACAGATTAGCGGTTGCCAGAGATTAAGAATGGGTGGGGGCAGGACCAAAGTGGGTGTGGCTATAAAAGGGCAACATCAGGGAACGTGTGGTGGTGGAAATGTTCTGTATTTTGACCGTTTCAATGTCAGTATCCTGGTTATGATATTGTGGTAGAGTTTTGCAAGATATCACCCTTCGGGGAAACTGAATAAACGGTACACAAGATCTCTCTGTATTTTATACATATTTTAGATAGGCTCTTAATACATACTGATTGTCAACTTGTTTTTGTTTTCTGAGGGAGTAATATTTTTTTAAGACTATTTTTTAGAGCAGTTTTAGGTTCACAGCAAAACTGAGAGTACAGTTTTTCTGTGTTTTTTTCTTTAAGTACAGAGATTTCCCATATACCCCTTGTCCCCACACATTCACAGCCTCCCTCATAATCAACATCCCCCACCAGAGTGGTATATTTGTTACAACTGCTGAGCCTACATAGACACATCATCATCACTCAAAGTCCACATTTTATATTACAGTTCTCTCTCTCTGTTTTACATTTGATGGGTTTGGATAAATGTATAATGACATGTATCTATCATTAGAGTATCATACAGTATATTTTCACTGCCCTAAAAATCCTGTGTGCTACTTTGTATTATTTTTTACAACTGCCTGTGAATCTATAATTATCCCAATAGAACAAGTTTAATTAAAAATAGAAGATAATGGGGAGCTCACATGCTGTCCTATTAGAGAACCACACCTGGAGGTTCCAAGGCCAAGATGAAGTCTAAAGTCAAGGTGCAGAATGACTATTGAGAAGGCATCACTGCTGGGCCCAGAGCTCCTGACACAACTAAGGCCAAACCCTGGACACTGCTGATAAAACTGTAACAATACTGCCCCAGGACAATGAAGCAACCATGCCTCTTGCAGAATAGACCTTGCACAATCTTTGCATCACCAGCTCCTAAGTCAATGGCGGTACAAGTGCACAGACTGGTGGAGCCTGGGTCTCATGCCTATTTGAGCTGAGAAGGAGGCTGAGAATGAGTATCTGACAATTTTGGCTTCCACAATGGTGGTCTTGCCACTTACCAAGACTCGCAAGATGGGGAGCTCCCCAGACATAGAAAGGGGGGTCAGATGCTGGGTGGCCTTGAAATGACCAATGTCCACCATACCCACCCTTTCTCTCTCTTCCCCTATGTCACCGCCCATCCCTTACATATTCCCTTCACCCACCTCAATTCTCATTCTTTAGGACACAGGTTAGAGGCCATGCCCTCAAGAAAGCCTTCCCGGACCTGTCCTCCCCACCAAGGCTGGGTTTGGTTGATTTCCCATGTGTTTCTGTATGTCAGGTTTGTATCAAGTCAGCCCCACTAGGCTGTGAGGGGAGAAATCCTATCTGACCCTGCACAAGACCCAAGGCTCAATAAAGATGAGGTGAAAGGGGAAAGAAGAGAGGGAAGGGGCCCTCTGCCAGTCAAGGTCACCTTTCCCAGAAAGAGATTAGCAGACACAGTACTGAGCAGTCTACTGGGAGCAAAGGGGGACAGGGCAAGGACAAGACGGGGTGAATGGACAACCTTGAACCACCCGGGACATGGCGAACACGGGTGGGGCTGATGGTCAGAAACCAACTCATTGAGTGGTGGTGAGAGAAGAGGTGTCTTCCCAGGCAGAAAAACCTGTAATCATTATAAATATGCTAGAACTGTCAAAAGCTCATGATATATCCTCCACATAAATTATGAAACATGTCACGGTTCTATTTGCTCTATGTCAGTATTAAAAAATCTCATTTTTTCAAAAGATGGGATATTAAAACTTGTCACTAGCATGTCTAGCTACTTTTTTCCTGCCACCCCGTACCATCCTCCCACCAAAATCAAAACAAAAAAACCCTCCCATTCTATACTGAAGGCCAAGTCCTGTCTAAGAAGAACTGTAGCAAATTTGTCCTAGTGCCAAGGAGGGGGCAGCCAGGGGTACTTCTCCAGAAGTTGCGGCAGTGGGGCCGTTTCAAAGCTGAGTGATCCAGAAAATTCTTAAATGGTCTAGAAGTGAGGCAAGGGGACAAGCTGGCCCCACGGGCTAGGGGCAGAGCACCCACAGAGGGCTCCAAGGCCTGTGGCCTAAGCACAACTAGGACCCTCAGGAGGGTCAGCCTCTCCTGGTTCCAACCCACTTCGGGTTGGAAGAAGGCTGCTGCTCTCCTGTTTGTCTGTCCGCCTTGTTCTGGTCCCAGGGCAGGAACAGGCAGCCTGCACATGGCTTCTTTGCATCGTTAGTTCCCTGCTTGCTCCAGCTGCACTGTTGAAGGGAGCCAGTGCCCACCAAGTACTCATTTCCCTAGTGGTGGGGGAGCCCAGACTTCCAGCAGACTGGTTCTCACCTGGTCTTTGAAACTCACATTCCACTTAAATTCCCTTTGACGGTGGTTTGAATAACAATGCATTCTACTAAGCCAGGCTAATGGGAAAGTAATCTTTCTCTTTCAGAGCTACTGCTCTGTGAAGTGCTTACCAAATAAGGTTTTTAAATAGCAAGAGAGCCAAACTCAATTTGGGAATTAATGTGTTTAAACCCAGCTGGAAACGTTCCTCTTCATTTCCAACGTGGAAACTAAAATTGGAAATGCCCACCTAGCCCCAGCCTCCCCTCCGAGGGCTTGGGGGCTAAGGGGAAGCCAGAAGTTGCCGTGGTATGTCTCAGCAGAGTCAGGTGCCAGGAAGCCACCTGATGGCTTGCCCCAAAGGTCTTCCTTCCTGGGCCCTGGAGCTCTTCCCTGCAGCCACCTAAAGACCCTAGACACGCTCAATCACCGCCGGACCAAGGTCCATTGGTCACCAATGGACCAAGCCACAGAGAAGGTCACCTTGTGACACTAGAGTTTATAGGGGCAAGGTCTCAGAGGCACTGAGTATAGAAAAACTGTTACTGCAACAAAAGTGGGGTTCTCCTACTCGATGTGCATAAAAAAGCCAATTAATTATGGCATCAGCTTTTGGGAAAATAAAACAGCTTTATTGCTAGATCAATACACAAGGAGATGGGGGGATGTACCCTCAGATCTGTCTCCCCGATTCAGGATTTGGTGCAAAATTTAAGAGGTTAGGGAGAACAGGCTGGCACGTGGAAACGCTGGCAGGACAGGTTTTGATTGGTGGGCTTTAAGCATTTATAGTAAGGTTCTAAACATTCATGGTGACATGGGGAGAGGATTTTAACTCTGGATCTTCCTGGAAGGCAGGCCCCTCACTTCTGATGGGAGTCCAACTTTCAAGTTCAAGTCATGTCCTGGTCCTTTGGTTCTGTGGGGAGGAAACATTTTGTTTCCAAGTTCATTTCGGGTCAAGATTTCATCTTCTGCGTATGCTCTGTTATGTGACTTTGCAAAATTTCTGAAAAAACAACTCTTAATCACTCTGTTGATAAGAGATGGGGTCTGTTAAAACTGGCTCTAGTGGTCTCATGATTACGAAACCACTGTCTGTCTCCCATGGACCAGTGGCCACCATGGCTGTTGGCACCATGATTTTATCTCCAAGACACGTCCAGGTCTTTGGGCTCAGGTCCTTTCAACTGGAGACTCCAGTTGGCTGTCGGGAGCTGGGGGCTGCCCCCTCCCCCTGAGGCTGCCAGACTGGGCCACACCGAGCCAACGTCTGTGCCTGCTAAGTCCTCCCACAGGCTGAGAAGGGCCGAGGCCAGGCCTGCGGTAGAGAAGCTGCCCTGGCCAGAGGAAGGGATGCAGCTCCTCCCAGCACCCAAACTCAGCTTGCTTGCAGGACCCCAGACTTCCCAGCCATTTAGAGGCTTCTTCAGCGGGAGCTCAGGCTGACTGCACAGCAGCTTCCCTGTTACAGAAGCCTGGGAGGCGCTGACCAAAGCATCTACCGCTGATTGCCAATAAATGCCTCAACAGCAGCAGGGGCCCCGACTCAGCTCCTTTCTCTCGATCTCTGCAGCTTTCTTCTGTCCTTCTCAGAGTTTCAATCCTGTCTCCATCCCCTCCCTCCCCAGACCGAGCCAGACCTCACAAGCCCTGAGCATCCTGCTGAGCCAAGCACTGTCTCAGTTTCCGGGAAGAGCTGCGCACTGGGAGTGTTGGAATAAGAGTGAGCAGCATTCAAGTCTTCAGGGAGAGTGGAGATTTATCAGGCAGAAAAATGATTGAATTCTTTTGTGTGTGTCTTTTAAAACCGGGCAAAATCAGCTCCAAATTATGATGGCTTTCAGGAGCTGGAGGGAAGAAGAAATTGAATATGTGCTTTTCTAAGTTCTGAGGTATTGATTGGGCACTAATGGAGGGAAATGGAAAATTGGCTAATTGATCAAGTAATTTATATTCTCAATCACCAGCTGGATATGGCCTACTCCCTTGTTAGATCTGTCAAGATATAGAAGGCTGGAGACCCCAGTCTGTATGCTATGCTGTGTCAGGAGTCCTCAAGACCACCCTCAGGTTTGATGGTGATGAAGGACTTACAGAACTCAGAAAGCTGTGATACTCTTGGCTACAGTTTACCACAGCAAAAGGAGACATATTAAAATCAGCAAAGGAAAATGAGACACAGTACAGAGACTATGCATGAGCTTCTAGTTGTCCTGTCCCAGTGGAGTCATACGGATTGTGCTTAATTCTCCCAGCAGCAATGTGTGACAACATGTATGAGTTATCACCAATCAGCAAAGCTCACTCGAGACTTGGTGTCCAGGGTTTTTATTGGGGGTCATGTAGGCACGAAGCACCCACATGACTGACCTTGGCTATTCAGTCTCCAGGCTACCTCCCCCTAGAAGTCAAATTGATACAGTATGGCCCGGGGCCCAGGGAAACAAAAACAAGCATTCACCATAAATCACATTGTTACCCAGTGTGGGCCCAGGCCCCAGGCATGCAAAGACTCTCTTATCGTATTCCAGTGGCTTAGAGGTTCTCTCCCAGGAGCTGGTCAAGGGCCAGTCCTGAAGACCTGGAATGTGTCGGGTTCGGACAACCTGGGCCTGCTGAGTTAACCCTTTTCTGCACATGTGCCATGACAGCTCCGTCTACCAGAAAGCTCAGGGGAAAAGAAGATTTCTGATTAATTAAACCCTATTTTTTTCATCTTTTTTTGGAAATCTTTTGTCAGTTCTGTCTCCCTATACAGACCAGTCAGTTGGCCATACTGAATCATCCCTGCAAGCCTTGCCAGCCCTCAGGGCTATAATTTTTTTAAAAAACAAGCTTTATTTCAAAACACTTTAGGTTTAACAAAAAATTGCCAGATGGTACAGAGAGTTCCCAAATACCCTCACACCCAGTTTCCTCTATTATTAACATCTTACTTTAGCATGGTACATTTGTTACAATTAAGGAACCAGTATTAGTATATTGTTGTTAACTTTATTCAGATTTCCTTAGTTTTTACCTAATGTCCTTTTTCTGTCCCAGGATCACACCCAGGGTACCACATTACATTTAATCATCGTGTGTCCTGAGGCTCCTCTTGGCTGTGACAGTTTCTCAGACTTTGTTTTTGATGATCTTGATCATTTTGAAGAATACTGGTCAGTATTTTTCCAAATGTACCTCAGTTGGGATTTGTCTGGCACTTTTCTCCTGATTGGACCTGGGTTATGGGTTTTTGGAAAGACCACAGAGATAAAGGATGACTCGCATCACATCATATCAAGGGTATATACTATCAACATGAATTATCACTGTTGATGTTAACCTTGATCGCCTGGCTGAGGAAACGTTGGTCAGGTTTCTCTAGCGTAAAGTTAGTCTCCACCCCACTCTTTGGAAGGAAGTCACTATGCTCAGCCACATCTAAGGAGTGGGGAGTTATGCTCCACCTCCTTGAGGATGGGGCATCTACATGACTGATTTGGAATTCTTCTGCATGGGAGATGTGACTCTTCCTTCCCATTTATTTTTTATACAATAATTTATTTATATCAGTATGGACTCATAGATATTTATTTTATACTTGGGTTATAATCCAATAGTACTTTATTTTCTTGCTCAAATTATTCCAGCTTTGGCCTCTGGGAGCTCTTTCAGTTGGCCCCTGTGTCTCTTTGATATACTCCAATATTATGCGTTTTGTGTTTGTTTGTTTTTATCATTCCTTTACTTTCTGATAGAATAAGATGCTCCAGGCTCATCTTTTTATTTCATGCCCCATAGAATAAGCCAATTCTCTGAGGGGTTATCATTTTTAACCTAGCACCTGGCATCTTGAAATTACAGAATGTCTTATTGAAAGATGCCTTAAGACCCTGTAATCCATCCCCTCATGTTATCGATGGGGAAATGGAGGCTGGAAGGGGGCAGGTTACGTAGAATTTGGCCATAATCATGTGTCAAAGCACAGTGAAGACAAGCGCTCAGATCCCTGAGTGGACTGGTTTTACCACCGTCCCACAGTAATGGCCCTCACTAATTTTTATTTACAGAAGTAAAACGAGAAAGAGATTGGGTTGCACTCCAAGATAGCTCCTGGAAATTGCTTTCTGGAATACATTTTTATTAGAACTTGCTTTCATATTTTCTTTCCTTTCTCCAAAATGTCAAGGACTGAAATAAAACTTCTGATTCACAAAGACATCTAGTTAGTGCTGCTGCTTAATGAAAGTCTTGGACGTGCTCGAAGCCAGAGCCCACTTGTTAGCAAATTTAATACTGCGCCTTCTTCTATATAGGTATTTGGTTACATTTGCTTTTTATATTGCCATTAAGTATTTGATGATAATCGTTCCCATGAATACCGTAAATTTCATTTTCCTAGGAAAACACAAGTTCTCGCATTTTGATACTATATTTACTGCATAATTGATTATAATGCTAAGGAATTTGGGGCAAAAAGTGGACAGGATTCTAGAAGGAAGCAAAATCTCATGGTCAGGACAGCATAGGACAACCAAAGGTACCAACTTAGAGTCCAGGACAGGGATAATATTAAAGGATTAACAGTGCAGCCTGCTGGACAAAGGAATCTTCCAACCTGAACCATCTATGCAGCAGGGAGCCAGCCCAGGATCCTCTTTGGATCCTTCAAAAAGAAAAACGAGATCCCAGGTAATACGGCCAGTGGGAGTGTGAGTAGTTTATTAAGAACTCTCAACTCTTTAGGGGATGAATATGAAAAGGTGTCATTTTCCCAGGTACTGTGCTCTGGAGATTCTCCTTATCTGCTGGATGCCTGTAATGACATTGTGATTCTATAAGGAATTTGAGTTATTGAAAGAGTTTCAATTTGGTTTTTAAGACTTGGTCTTGTTCATTTTAAGACTGCATTTTTATATTCTATTAAAAAGTCTTAAAGAGCTGCTCTCCCCACCCCTCCTCATCCTCAACACAGGCTCGAGCAACCGTGTGTCTGCTCTCTCTCTCTCTTTCTCTGCCTCTGCCTGTCACCCAGGAGCCACCTCACAGCCTTACTCCCATGTTCCCCTCTCCCAGCAGCGACACTCTGCTGGCGGTGGTATGCTGGGGAGGAGGATTACCAACGAAACCTTCTCCGATGTCCCTTCTACCCAACACAAACTCCTGCCCTGCAAATGGTGGGAATGCAGGTAGCTGCCCACCTGCACCTGTCTCTACTCAGCTCCTCCCCTCCTCTCTCTCTAGCTCCTTTCTCTCTGCCCCAGCAGCAAACAGCTCCCAGAGAAGACCCCACAGTGGAGTGGGGTGGGGGAGATTCAGGTTTTCCCAATCTTAAAAACCATCCTGAGATGAATCCCCCATCCTCCACAGAAAAGGGAGAGGCAAGGATATACCCCACCCTGTCAGCTTCTCTGATCTTGCCCAGGATAATGAAGTCACTCCATTTTCAATGACATAGGACTTCCCCTTCACATCACCCTGGGCAGGAAGAGCTCTCCATCATTCCCTCACCATCCTGGGCCTGAGGCTGTTGCAATGGAGATTAAGGATGCCTGTGAACCAAGGCCAGCACAGTGGTTCTCAAAGTGTGGCCCCAGGACCAGCAGCCTCAGCATCACCTGGGAACTTGATAGAAATGCCAGTTTTCAGGCTCCCATCCACATCTACTGAGTTAGAAACTCTGGGGTGGGGCCCAGCCATCTGTGTTTTAACAGGCCGTCCAGGGGATTCTGATCGGTGCTAACGCATGAGAACCACAGCCTCCAGGTGCAAAGTATTTTCCTTCATTTTTTCAGGCATGCCTCTGCGCCCAGATGTTCAACTCCTTTAGAGCTCAGTTTCTAAGCCACTGAAGTGACTTTTCCAAGTTCCCACAGCTACTCGGTAGCAGTGTTTAGAACCACATGTCTGAATGGGTAGTTAGTGATCTCTGGTGGAGCTGTTGCCGTAGTGCAAGGGCACATCAGCTCTGAACACCTTAAAAGACAACTATTGTCCTCTACCGTACTCACAGCACGTGTGACACCAGATGTGCGGGTTTTTCCACATCAAGCAATTCTCCAGTCCTTGGTGGACGCCAACTGGGTGTCCTACAATTTAACTCAATTCTGACACAAACTGCCCAGTGTTAGGAGAGAACCCCTCGGGTTAAGGGCTCAATCCCGCAAGACCGCCCCCACTTCAGACACCAATCACAAGTCCCAGGCACCCGTCCTTTTGAACCATCAGCAACAAGTCGGAGGTTCCACAACCCCCTCCTCAGGTTTGATAATTTGCTAAAGCAGCTCACAGAGCCCAGGAAAACAGTTTATTTGCTATTATCAATTTATTACAAAGGATATTTAAAAGGATACAAATGACCAGCCAGATGAAGAGATACATGGGGGAGGTCTGGAAGGGTCCCGAGTGCAGGAGCTTCTGTCTCTGTGGCATTGGGGTGTGCCACCCTCGGGGCACATGGATGAGTTCTTGTTCACCAATCCAGAAGCTCTCCAAACCCCTTCGGTTAGGATTTTATGGGGGCTTTATTAGGTAGGCATGGTTGATTAAATCATTGGTGACAAAGTCACTCTCCAGCCCCTCTCCCTTCCTCAGAGGTTGGTTCCCCTGGAAATCAGCCCCCCACCTGTAGGGGCTTTTCAAAAGTCACCTCACTGAGATAAACCTGGTGTGGTTGAATCGGGCTTCTTGTGAATAACAAAAGACGCTCCTTTCACCTCTATCTCCAGGAGTAAGGGCAAAAATCAAATATAACAAAAGGTGCTCCTATGGCTCTTTCACTTAGGAAATTACATGGGTTTTAGGAGCTCTCGCTGGGAGCTGTGAATAAAGACCAAAATACGTGTTTCTTATTATAGCACAATATCACAGTGAATTAGTGAGGCTCATCAAGCTGAGCGTCAACATAAGACCCCCAGGTGGCTCTGAAGGATGTGGCCGGGACCACTCATATAAGAGTCTGAGGGTGGGTCCCTGAAGAAAAGCAAGGGCTCTTACCAGAAGGGAAATGATGCTGGATAGACACAGACCCCAGATATCCGCTGTGTGATTTTCAAAAAGAGAAAAGAAACCTTGGTTTGATAAGGAAATTAATGTGAAACGTAACTTTGAAATGGGCTTTAAACTCACATATGGGAAAGGAAAGAAGCACACAGAATTTAAGAGACTTGTTCAGGGTCACCTGGCCAGAGTTTTGCTTCTAAGGAACCTGGGATTCTTGAGATTTCTAGAACCCTCTCCACCACACCATGAAGTCATTTTTGTAAGAGAAAACAGAACAAAACAAACCTCTTTCTAAATTGTTTCATAACATCAACCACCTATGTGAAGGCAGCAGATGTGCAAATTTGGGGGTTTAGAGTGAAGCTCCAAGCTGAGGAGCCACTCCTGGTTAAACACGTTTTGCACTGAGAAACTTCCATGGCCCTATTTACCCAAGGTTTTGAGTGGCTCTGTTAGTCTGCTTGGGCTGCCATAACAAAGGACCACACTGGGTGGTTTCAACAGCAGACGTTTATTGTCTCACAGTTCTGGAGTCTGGAAGTCCAAGATCAAGGTGTGTGCAGGGTTGGTTTTTCCTGAGGCCTCTCTCCTTGGCTTGCAGACGGCCACCTTCTCCCCACGTCCTTACACGGCCTTTCCTCTGTGCATGAAACCCCCCTGTTGTCTCTTCCTCTTCTTACAAGGCCACCAGTCCCTTTGGATCAGGGCCCCACCTATGACCTCATTTAACCTCAGTTACCTCTGTAAAGGCCCTATCTCCAAATACAGTCACACTGGGGGTTAGGGCTTCAATCTATGAATTTGGGGGCGCACAGTTCAGTCCGTAACAGTGGCTGAAGCAATAAAGGCAGGGCTCAAACTCCCCTGGCCAACCCCAACCCTGCCCCATAGACCCAGCTTGTGTCCCTTTATCCTGGGACCTTCACCAACAAGTTCTCCCTCCCCCACCCAGTGAGACCCCCGGTCCTTCTCCTCCGTAAAACTTAGCAGAATTATAATCCTGTGTTTATGTGTGCGAGTGTTCCTTTATTGTCTGCCTCTCGCATCAGATGGCAAACTTCAGGGGCCCTGTCTGCTTTGTTCTGTGTTTCTAGCACCTGGCAAAGTTCCTAGCACGTGGTAGGTACTCAATAAATACATTTGAAATTAGTTAATTCATCAATGCTTACTTAGTTGTCAAAAGAAGCCAGAGAGTCCACCTCAGCAACATATGGGTTAGATGCAACTAAGAACACACACAGAATTTTTTTTAAATCAACAAGCATAGTTTTCCAATAACGTCAGCATCCAGCCAGCCCCATCTTCTGTCCCTGACAAACACCTAAGTGATGGATAGTTTGAGAGAGAGGACGTTGAGGGCAGAATCAATGATCCCATAAGTTGATCTTGAAGGCAAAGTAGCAAAGGATAGTCTCAGTTCGGAGTGGGGGTGGGAGTGACAGAATTGTATAAAGTCACCAGGAATACCTTTGAGGGGGGAGATCTGAGTGTGGTGTTGGGAACATGCCATCCCCCAGGTTCCTCACGAAGCCGGCCCCCTGTGCAGTCCAGCTATGTCCACCTGTATGCCCAGTCCCTAGGCCAGATTAGTTTGTTCAGCTGTGCACACGCCTGGACAGACAGACATCAGCTGATAAGCCTTCTTTTTTTTCCACCTGGGCTTCCTATTTTTACTGTGGCTTCTCCCCGAGAGCGTCTCTTGAATATAATTCAATCAGAGTAATTGCTCTCTTTAATATTTTGGCCAATCCCAACCTCAGCAGGCACCCGGTATAATTTTCACAATACAGAATGATGCTTTCATTTTCTAGTGCAAGCAATTCCTCTATATTCTTGCTACTCAAAGTGTGGTCTGAGAACCAGCAGCATCAGCAACACCTGGAAGTTTCTTAGAAATGCAGAATCCCAGACCCCAGTCTAGAGCTATGGAGTCAGAATCTGCATTTTTAACAATATCTCCAGAAGATTCATATGCGCCTTAAAGTTTGAGAAGCACTAACCTGGAGCAACTTCAGTGGAAAGCTCCCCAAATGCAGTTTCTACGAATGACGGCACCACGGGATCCCACCACGACCCTTCAGGGGTGGTCTAGGACATCACATTTTATGCCCCCCCCAATATAAACCTCAGACATAGCCAGAATCTCCCAAATTTGTCTAACCATAAAAGAACCATGGGGAGCTATTTCACCAAAAAAAGAAAATAACAGGTTTAGATGTAATCTATATCATCCATTTTAGAATTGAGAGCAAAGTTTGACCCAGGCATTCTGAGGACTTTGGATGACACAGCAAGGTATGTTGCCCAAAACAACTCTAACTCTCCCCGAAGTGCCTTTATGTTTTTAGTTTGTATTCCCTCACTTCCTACCAGTGTTCTCACATCTCAAGACTGGTTTTGGGCTTTGAAAGGTGGAAACTATGGCTAATGAAGAGCAAATGCAGTTGTGTGATGTGAATAATGACTTCCAAAATCCCTCTCCGCCTCTAACAGTCTAGTTTGCAAAGCACTTCCACGTGTAAAATCCCTGAGAGTCAGAGGCAGCAGTGACCAGCATGTGCATTCTCAGAGCTAAGAGTTTCCAAGTGTTTCAGATCATCGGAGAGATTATATGAGGGACACAAAGCTGGCAGTGTCCAACCAAGCCGGGAGCCCAGAGCTGTTGGACTCCTGGTCAGATAAACCACATTTCATGGCTAAATTCCCAAGAATGTGGGTCACCATCCTCATCACAGAATCCAAGTATAGACATCAACAAGACTGTCATTACATAGAAGATATGGCGGCTTCACCAGGTCATTTGGGTTTGCATCAAATTGTTTCAGAGTCCTTTGCCAAATTTATCAAATCAATGCGCATCTTCCAAGATTACAAGATTATGTGAAAACAAAGCTGAGGTTGCTGCAAAGTATTGAGTGTGAAGGAGTAATTTGGTTTGTTCGTCAGAAACTCTTTTACGTGTCTTCGCCCCATGGGAATAGGCAGAAAGCCTCTTGGGAACAAATTGGTGACCCCCAGAGGGAGTAACGTTGAGGTGTTCTTGAAGGAATGTTGGCAGATGTCCCCAAATATTGTCTGAGGAAAGGAGGGCTGTGAGGCTAGACCCTGAAGTTCTGTTTGGTCCAGTGTCCACTGGAGAGGGCTAGAAATGTCCGTGTGGGGGATGGTCTAGCATAGTGGTTAAGATCAGGGAGCAGACTGCAGGCGTGCAAATTCTGGATCCACCACTTACAACCTTTGTGAAGTCAGGAAAGTTACTGCAACGCTCTGGGCCTCAGTTTCCTCCTCTATAAAATGGGGACTAAAAATAGTGCAGCTATCAGAGGGTTGTTAGAGGATTAAGTTAATGACCATAAAGTGCTCGGCACGATGCCAGGCACGTAGGAGACATCGATGGACTTTATCGTTATTATTATTCCACTAAGAACTTTATTTACTAGACCCTAAACCCTGAGGGTGGGAGCTGTCTAATTTGTCTTGGTCCTTGAAGCCCAGAGCCTGGCAGGGTGCCCGCACACGACAGAGACTTGATGAATGAATAAATGGATGAACAAATATCTCCAACCAGGGACACAGCCCCGGTGGGTCACTCTGGTTGTGATTGTCCCAGTAGTTGATCGTCTTCCAAACACAGAGGAGCGAGAGGAAGATAATAAACAAGAGGAAGTCTAGAGGAGACGGCCGTTAAAATGAAATTTATCTCATGAAGCAGGAAGCTTAGAAGAAAGGTTTAGAAATTATGAGCGCAGAGAAGAGCAGAGGACAGAGAGGGCCAGGGGTGTACATAGAGGGAGGTGTGGCTCCCGTGTGGCTGATTCGAGGGGAGCCAGAACCCAATGGAGGAAGGAAGGGAAGTGAGAGGCGGCTGGGGGTGCCCTGGACCTCAGTGGTCTGCCTGGGCTGGACTGGGGGCGGTAGTGCCCACACCATCTCTTCACTCGGTGGTACCTCCTCGTTCTAGCCAGTCTTACGGATAGAAAGTTCTAAGAACGCTTGTGAAGTCAGTGGTGTTACTGGTGCTAGGAGTTCCTTTACAAGGATGTGGTCCTTCAGGTCCTGGGGGGACTTAAAAGAGAAACAACCTGCAGGAGCAGCTTCAAAGACGACAGTGTTCTGGGGCCGCCAGGAGCCACGTAGAAGGGACAATGCATCTCCGTGAGTCAGGGGTGTTCCTATGGACCAAGACACTTCTCCCAAGCTTCTCCCCTTTCAGCCCTTTCCCCTAAAAGCCTCCACACCCACCCAAGACGCGTGTTTGGAGTGGAGAGGGAGGTGGTCATGGTCAGAGGGACTGAGTTACTTACCAAATCTGAGATGTAAAGAGACTCGGATGGAGGGCCCGGAACTCCATTTGTCCTATTGAGTAAAAAAGCAGATCTGAGCAGCGTCCAGGAATCAGCAAACCCTCCTGAGGCCGCCTCCAGCTGCCTCCCGGTTCTCTTCCTGCCTCTCCAGCCTCCTAACGACCCGCCTCGGCAGATGTGTGTGAAGTCCCAGCCTCCCGCCTCCTCTCTGTCAGAACCGTGGCGTGTCAGAGGCGAGGCCCCCAAAACGAAGAGAAAGTGCTCTGATGCCTGAGAGCAGGGGGGCTGCTGCAGGGACTGTCCCCAGGGAGGTGTCTCTGTCACTCCCTGAGACGCTGAGCCGAGGAGGCTGGGGGGCATGAGGCCAGAATGGAGGGACAGGGGCAGGAGAACCGTGCTCTGACAGGACCCGCTCTGAGCCCCCACGTCTGCTTTTCCTCCAGGTTCACCCCTGCCCTTCTCCCCAGCCCTGAGGTGGGCCCAAAGGTAGCAGAGAGCAGACAGCCGTGAGAAGTAGGACAGCATGGTCAGCTGCCTTCTGTTGTTTGGTGGTTGTTTTTAACTGTGGTAAAATACACATAACATAAAATTTGCCATTAGTGACATTTCGTACATTCATAATGCTGTGCAGCCATCACCACTACCTAGTTCCAAATACTTCCATGACTCCAAAACCCCATACCCTTTTATCAGTCACTCCTCTTCTCCGTCTCCCAGCCCTGACAACCACTAATCTACTTTCTATCTCTATGGATTTGCTTAGTCTGGACATTTCATACAATATGCGTTCTTTTGTGTCTGGCTTCTTTCACTCAGCATAACGTTTTCCAGGTACATCCATGTTGTAGCATGTGTCAGAATGTCATTCCTTTTTATGGCTGAATAATATTCCATTGTAGGCGTAGACCACATTTTGTTTATCCATTCGTCAGTTGATGGGCATTTGGGCTCTTTCTGCTTTTTGGCTTTTGTGAATAATGCTACTATGAACATTTGTACAAGATTTTGTTTGAACGTCTGTTTTCAGTTCCTTGGGGTCTACACCCAGGAGAGCAATTGCTGTGTTGTGGGGCAATTCTATGTCTAACTTATTGAGGAAACGCAGGCTTTCCTCAGTGTTGTTTTTTTTATTATTTCTTTTTAAAAACTAACAGCAGCGTCCAGTTACCTGGCAGCTACGTGCCAGACGTGGTGCCGGCCCTGTGTCCTATTCCTGCATGAACCTCTAAGGCAAGTGTGATTATCCTCGTTAGACAGATGGAAGGGAGCAGGGGCAGAGAGTGGAGAAAAGTTCCCGGGGTCACACAGCAAGTGGAGGCAGACCCAGGATTTGCACCCAGAGTTTCCAACTAGAAATCTTGGTCCTGCCTCCCTGTCAGCCATCTGCATGCCTACCCCACTTCTCAATTTCTACATGACCTCTCGGAGAGACTGAGGGGAGGGAGAGAGAAGGGTGACAGGCAGCTCTCGCAGTTGGGAAGAACTTGTGGGGGATGACACAGGTGACATGATGGCTTCTCAATGATAATGTCAATACAATTTTTTTTTTTTTGGTGAGGAAGATTGGCCCTGAGCTAACATCTGCTGCCAATCTTCCTCTTTTTGCCTGAGGAAAATTGAAAATTGTCCCTAGGCTAACATCTGTGCCAATCTTCCTCTATTTTGTATGTGGGATGCCGCCACAGCATGGCTTGAGGAGCTGTGTGCAGGTCCACACCCGGAATACAAACCCATGAACCTCAGGCCACCAAAGCAGAGCACGCAAACTTAACCACTATGCCACCGGGCCGCCCCTGTCAATACAATTTTAAAAACAATGGTGCAGCCTCTTTTCTCTGATGACAATGCAAAAAAACTAGAAATTAATAACATGTGTTGAGTAAAACTGACCCCAAACAGGTGAAAATTTTAAAGTGTGTGATTCTCATTAGAACCTCTCTGAGAGGGCCTGAAGGGAGCAGGCCCAGTGCTAGTCTGTGACGGAGCCTCGGGGGGCCTGGCCGGGGCTGGACACGGGCATTTGGAGACCTTTGGGGAGCCAACAGGCTGCTTCATGCACATCTTGAGGACCGGACAACGCATCTTCATATAAACGTCTCCTGTCTTATCAGAGCCACAGACACGGGACAGCGAGAGCAGTCCATTCACTGGGCTGGGCTGTGACACCTGAGAGTTCATGTCACCAACTTCCACAGCCATCCTGCTTGGGCCTCAAGCCTGTGGAATTTCCTGGGCAGCTGTAGTCTGGTGTTTCATGAATGACACCAAATGGGTCCAGGAACTCATCTGTGAAAGAGCCCCGTGGACGAATTTGGAAACAACAAAACCATTTGCCTGAGGAAGGATAGATTGCCTGGTGCTCCGGGGACACAGGCGGGCGGTGAGGTTAACAGCAGGAACGCTGAGCCGGCTGTCTTCGGGCCGCTTCACGCCCGGAATAGGAAGCCTATTGTGATAAATTATAACAGCAATAATAACAGCTACACATATTGAACACGTACCCCGAGTCGGGCACTGTGTCCAGCACTACACGTGCGTTCCTAACTGAATCCAAACAGCAGCCCTATCCGGTACATGCTATTATTTTCCCCACTTTGCAGATAAGGAGACTAAACTGAGGCATAAGGAGGGTCACAAAGCTAGTAGTAGGTGGTTCAGGTGCCCAGGGCCGAACATTCTAGGGAAGCCTCAGCATTAGACTCTCTTCAGCAGAGGTGAGGCTCCCAGGACCCCCTGCCATCACCTGCGTGAAAGAGTCTGGCTGGAAGGAACATGGCCGGTCTCTAAGGGAGCATCAAGGATGAAAGCCAACTGCCCTGACAGGTGAGCATGCCCCCACACTGGCCCGGGCTGCCCTGGCGCATGAAGCCATAGCCAGGAGCCAGGTCCCTGGGGGATGGGCCTTCTGTCAGCTTCCAGCCCACGGGCAGGCAGTGGCTTCTCAGATGGTTATTGATGACAAAGGGAGGGAGCCTGACACGGCCACTGCAGGCGTACATGAGGTTGACCTGGACAATTCATCCTTCTCCTGCCTCCTGGCAATGGTTCTGAAATAGCCTGATGGGGCAGCAAAGCCAGGGAGGGTGAGCAGAGCACCTCCGCCCCAGCCCAGCCCTTCCCCGCCCAGGCCACAGTCCAGGTCTTTGTCTCCTAACTCACAGGTGTGTTTATTTGACTCCTCCCATCCTCTAAATGGACTTTGCTCCTCATTTGTTCCCCTCAATGCCAGCACCTTGTCACAGGGGCAAGTCCCCTTTCTGAAGACCCCACATTTAGGGGTGTTCCATGGGGTCCTGGGTCTTCCCAGCAACCCCAGCCCTGCTACAGCCACTTCATCCCCTCAACCCTCAGGCCACAGTGTGGCCCATGGGCAGAACCAGCCAAAGACCTTCCTGGCAGACTCGCATCCCTACGCCGAAGGCCCCGTGGTCTAGGGGCAGCCAGTTCTCGCCCGCATTGCTGCAGCGAGCAGGTACTCAGACCCTCACAGGATGGAGCTGCAGCCATCACTTCTGCGGTCCTCTGGTGATGTGTAGGGTCTTCTTACTCCTGCCCACTGGTCCCCTCACTTAAAGACGCATGTTGTGAAGCCATGTAGCATGGGCTTCAGATCCAAACCCTCTGACTGAAATCCAGTCTTTGCCACTGACTTGCCGACCTCAGGTGAGTTATTTAACTACTCTGCACCTCAGTTTACCCATCTGTACAATAGGTATAATAATGCCCTCTACCATAAGGGGATGTGAGGATGAAAAGTATTAATGCAAACAAATGGTGCTGAAAGAAGTGGATCTCCACAAGCAAAAGAATGAAGCTAAATTAACTCAAAATGGTTGAAAGACCCAAATTTAACAGTGAAAACTATAAAACTCTTAGAAGAATATAGAAGCAAATCTTTGGGTTTGGCAAAGCCTTCTTAGGTATGACACCAAATGCACAGTGACAAAAGAAAAATAGATAAATTAGACTTCATGAAAATTAAGAACTTTTGTGCTTCAAGGGATACCATCAAGGAAGTGTAAAGACAACCCACAGGATGGGAGAAAATAATTGCAAGTCTGATATATGATAAGGGACTTGTATCCAGTATAGATTTTAAAAACCCTTACAACCAAACAATAAAAAGACAATTAACCCAATTTGAAAATGGGCAAAAGGTCTAAATAGACATTTCTCCAAAGAAGATATTCATGTGGCCAATAATGACATGAAAAGATGCTCAACATCATTAGTCATTAGGGATGTGCAAATCAAAACCACAATGAGAAACCACTTCACATCCACTAGGATGGTTTTAATAAAAAAGAAGAACAATAGCAAATGTTGGCAAAGATATGGGGAAATTAGAACCCTCATACATTGTTAGAGGGAACGTTAAATGGTGCAGTTTGTCTAGCAATTCCTCAAACAGTTAACCACAGAGTTATAATATGACCCAGAAATCTCACTCCTAGGTGTATACCTGAGAAAACAGAAAACAAGTGTTCACACAAAAACTTGTATACAAGTGTTCATAGCAGCATTATTCAAGTAACAGTCAAAAAGTGCAAACAGCCAAATGTCCATCAACTGATGCATGGGTAAACAAAATGTGCTATAGCCACACAATGGAATATTATTCAGCCATAAAAGAAAAACAGAGTATGGATACGTGCTACAACATGGATGAACCTCAAAAACATTATGCTAAGTGAAAGAAGCCAGTCACAAAAACATCACATGTTGAATGATCCCATTTATATGAAATGCCCGGAATAGGCAAATCCACACAGACAGAAAGCAGATTAGTCATTGCTAGAGGCTTGGGGGAGGGAGGGAAAGAGAATGACCGCCAGTGGGTAACAAGTTCCTTCTAGGAGTGATGAAAATGTTCTGGAACTAGATAGTGGCGATGGTTGCACAACTCGGTGAATGTACTAAAAACCACTGAATTGCACATGTTAAGTGGAGTATGTGAATTATGTCATAATAAAGCTGTTGTATTAAAAGAAATGTTAATACACATAAAGTACAGAACACATAGTCATTCTTTAGTCCATGTTTCCAATTGCAGTCTTTGCGTAGACGTAGCACTGCCCGAGATTCCAGGCCCTATCCAGTCTCAGCAGAGACAATATACAGGGTTCTCAGTCGGCTGCTGGCTACTCAGCGTCCCATCTGCTGACCCTGCAGGAGGGGCGGACTGTGAGCTGCTTCCGGTTCTCACCCCTCAGGGTTTTGTATGTTCCAGTCCAGGAGGCACCATCTGCATCTCTTTCCCAGCACAACCGTGAAGTGAACCACTCAAATTAAGGCTCCCTCCTCTCCAGCCATTAAATGTAAGCAAGACCACAAGCCAATAGGCTAGACCTCAAGACCATCATCTAAAACCAAAGTCCATCACTGCTCTCACGGGCATTGTGAGGCAGGAGCTTCTCTTTTCTTGTACTGTGCGACACGGCAAAATCCACTTACTCCCGTTTGTCCCCAGCATTCTGGGTAACATGTGTGTGCCAGAGACTGCAGGTTTAGGAACGGAGAGGAGAGACGCAGGTAGAAGGGAAAAATAGGAGCGCTTTGGTGCCAGCGAGAGCTGGGCTCTAATCCTGGCTCCACTACTGACCTGTGCGTCACCTCGGGGCCTTTGATTCCTCACCAGTAAGAACGTCCAACTTCACAGGACTGTTGTGAGAACAAAATAAAATGTGTCAAAACATTAGAAAAATTAAAAGTGCAAAATAACACATGTAGCACAGCTAGTCCAGTCTCTGGCATACAGCTGTTAGTAAACAATGGTAATCACAAGAAATTCATTTTTATGATTTAAATCCGAGATGATGGTAAATAACTTGAAGCCAAATTGATGCTCCCTGCTGTCAAATCCAAGGCCTGCTTCCCCCTATTGCTCCCATCCTCCCACCTCCCTCTGCACCATACACGCTGTTGACTCCTCTCTTGGTTTCCATCTGCCTTCTCTTCTCCCTGCAAAGACCTGCTCTGAATTCTCTTCTCTTCTTCCAAACATGCATGTCCCTCTCCTGGGTGAGTTACTTCCTTCCAGGGCTCTAAAGATACCTATAGGCTGAAGATGCTCCAAACCACATCATTTCCCAAACCTGCCAGTCTGCCCATGGAAATATCTAGCCATCACCTCCCAATCAACATATTCAAAGCCAAAAAGGTCATCTCTTCTGCTCCCCATTCTGAGTTTCTTATTTCAGTCAACAGCACATCATCTTGCCGGTCATTCACTCATCTTTAAGCCCCATCTCCAATTAGACAGATCTACCCCTAAAACGTACGTGCATCTCTGTCTTCTTTATGTCTCTCTTACACTATTCCCATAGCCTCCTCTTCTGGTTAGCTATTCCTGCACAACAATCAATTCCAAATTTAGTAGCATTAAACAAGAACCACTTTGTGAGGCTCCCAGATTCTGTGGGTCAGTAATTCAGCAGGGCACAGTGGGACTGGCTTGTGTCTGCTCCATGATGTCTGAGTCTTCAGTTGGAAGACTCAAAGACTGGGGGTGACACAGTGGTGGAGGCCTGGGGGCTTGTTCACCCACAGGTGGAGCATTTGGTGCTGGCTGTCAGCTGGGACCTCAGCTGGGCTATCAGGCAGAACAGCGATACGTGGCCTCTCCTTGTGTCTGCTTGGGCTTACTCACAGCATGGCAGCTGGCGCTAGGAGCAGGCATCCCAAGTGAGCCAGGCAGAGACTGCATCACCTTTTATGACCTCTCGTCAGAAGTCACATTGTGTCACTTCTGCCACAGTCATAAGAGTACCCGGATTCAAGGGCAGGGAACACAAACTCCAACTCTTGTTGGGAGGAATGTCAAAGTCATGCTGTAAGAAAAGCATACGGGATGGAAACACTGTGGCAGCCATTCTGGGAAAATATAGTGTGCCACGCCTCCTAACGGGAATTCTTGTTTGCAGTCTCTGACAACAGAGGGAAGCCAGGATTGGAGTGGTCAGTTGTTCTCCCAAAACATCTATTGGCTAAAGTTGACCTGCTCTCAAAGAGAGTCCAGTAGCTTGGCTCTCCACTGCTAGTAAGAAACCCAAGATTCTGCCTAATCTGGCCCCAGCCTAATCGACAAGCTCTCTCCCAGTACCTCCCTGTGCTATATCAGACGACCTGCCATCCTTGAGCTTGTCCTGAACGATAAATACTTCCTCGCCTTCCCCCCCCCCCCCCCCGGCTGATTCCCCAACTAGGATTGTTCTGCTTTTGAAATCGGTATTGGTCTGAAGGCAAAGTTTACCAAGAGAGCTTCCAAAGACGAGAAGGGAAAAGAACCACTTCCCATGAGGTGACAACTATCCGCTCAGGAAAGGCAGACAGCTGGCTGCGAGGCTAGCTGGTCGCTGAGTTTGTCACCTTCACCCCAAAGCTGAGTCCTATCCACTGCCCCCAAATACTGCCTGCTCTGCGAGATCCCCTCCTCTGTGCAATCTTTAAGCATCCTTCCTCCCCAGCGGTCTGTCTTTCTGGAGGTCAAGGGACCCCGATTCCAGCCCTTGACGGCCTGAAGACTTGTCTGACCACTCTGCCTCGGCCTGTTAATGGCTGAGTTGGAAACTGGGCCTTGTAATGCAGCACTGGAGGCCAAGCAGAACTGTCCTGCATGCAAACACCATGACTGCCAAGATGACTTCAATTAAAGAGGAGTCAATAAGGCTTGATTGTCGAAATCTCTCCTGAATCACTAAACCAGAAGGATGAAATGAACTCCCTACTCACTCAGCTGCGTTGGGTGAAGGATCAGGTGACAGGGGTCAGGCCCTGCAGATAATACTCCCCCTGAGAGTGTTGTTTTTTCCAGTGGACGTTGAGTGCAGAAAGTTGAGCTAATCTTAACATTCAACTCATCACATTCAATGATTCTGATATGCACGCAGGGCCTTCTTCACCTATCCCCTCCCATCCTCCAGCCCCACACCAGAAACACCCATTCCAGTGGGTTTCGTATCCTTGGATATCTGTGTGCGTGCGTGTGTGTGCGTGCATGTGCACGCCTGTGTGTGTAGTTATCTTCAGTTGATGTAAATGGTACAGTGCTATGTGTCTCACTCTGTTTCTCGTTGTGTTTCACTCGATGCTGCTTTCAGTTCAGTTTAGAGCTTCTGTGCTGCATGTCAAATCCCCTGGCGGGGCAGGCGGTCTACTGCAGCTCCTGCTGCCACTAACGATGCCATTCTGTCTCCTTTACAGTCCCGTGTCAGTTACAATGAGATTGTTGGTTAAGGAGTCTACGCTTTCCTAATGCCATTAAATCTTCCGGGGTTGCTCCCCTGGAGGGCTGCACCAGGACGTACTCCCACCAGCAGTGGATACACGGCAGTTCCGTTTCCTCCGTCCTCACCAACACTTGCCTTATCTACATTTCTGAATTTGCCAAATCAGATTGGGATAAGGGGTGTATCATATTCATGTTATAATTTGAATTTCTTTGATTACCAGTTATGTTGAGCATCTCTTCGTGCTCATATTAGGCATTTGGATTTCTACCTCAATGAATTCTTATCCTTCCCACTTCTCAAATGGGTTTCTAGTTGAGGGGTGGTGGTTGGGTTGGTTACTTTATAGGAAATTCTTATCTAGAATAGCTGTTAATCTCTCATCAGTTTTGGCTGTCACAAACATCTTTTTCTAATCTGTTGCCCATCTGTTAACTCTGCCTATGAGTCCTTTGTTAAACAGGAATACCTAATTGTGATTAATGGCTTGGAGGGTAGGCTTATACTAGTTACTAGTTAGGGTAGGCTTGGCTGTGTAACAAATAGACTCAATATGTAATAAATGACTTAACACAATAGAAATTTCTTTCTCTTCCACATAACAGTCCCTGATAGTTCCAAGTCAACAACAGGAGATAAGGTTGGGAGTTTCTGCTCCAAAAAGTCATTCAGGGCCACAGGCTAATGGTAGTCCTGCCATCCCCATCCTAGGAGTCGCCATTCCAGTCATCATAAGGGGATGGCTGGTCTCACTGTTTTTCTGCCCTGCAGTGGCTACTGGGAAGGGAGCCATAGACCCAAGCAACGTGGGAGAGAGAAAGGACACGGCAAAAATCTCCACCTCAAACTAGTCTCTGTGGCTGTCCCCCCCCAGGACCCTACCACCCTTTGACTCCCAGAGGGTTTCTTGTTTTTGTGTTAGATTCTGGGATCTATAAACTTCCTTCTTCCTTCTGTGACCTCTCCAAGGGCTGGAGGAAGGCAGCTGCCGATGTCAGCTCACCACTTTGCTGGGAATCAAAAATGCACCTAGATCCTTACGTTTCACCAGAGAAGGGAAACAGTGTTCTGTCTGCATGTCTGCCCCTCTAAGGGTCTCTTTCTAGGTTAGCCTAACTTTCTCTCCTTTTCCCAAATTTGCCAGCAACCTGTCTTAAGGGTCCTAATCTTGAGATCACTGAATCTCTGAAAAGAGACAAGATCTGAGCAGAGTTTTTCTATAATAAACCCTCTGTAGAATACATTTGGGCCAGTGATTCCACCCCACAGATTTATTCATTGTACAGAGGCCTCTGTTGCTACAGGAAAGCTACATGGAGAAACTGAAATTTATAGATCAAGTTTCTCCTCCTACCTCCTTTGAGATTTTTCCGATGGGCTGGTGCAGGTTGCCCCCTGGTGGCAGGAGACGAGTTCTCTCTGTGTTCTTTCCAATTCCCTCCAGGATGCTCTCAGAGAATCCTTTCCTTCCCTTGGTGACCTCTCGTGTTCTTCCAGCCACAGTATTCTCTCTGTAATAGCACAGACATCGCAGTCACTGTCATTCCCTTCCTCACGCCCAGCAGTTTGGCTTCTGCCCGCCCCACTGAAGTCAGCCAGTGGACCCCACAGTCTGAAAGTCCACGCACCTTTCAGCCCTCCCTCCTCCCTCGGGGGACAGAACCAGAGCGGACATTTCTGAGGTTGCATTTGGTCTTCTCTCTAAATCATGCCTGAAACATCCCCTCTTTGAGCTCTGAGTCGCCGGTGCCTACCATAAAACCGGGCACCGAGAAGGTGCTTTATGAACCTGACCTTGAAATTTGAAAAGTACACGGCCTGGGCCTCAGTCTTCCGTGAGGCAACCAGAGACACTAGCAATCAGGGTCGGGGCGCCTAAAGCCACCCTCTGCCCACAGTTCAGGCTCTGGAGACCAGGTCTGGAGTTGACAGGCCACCCTGGTTGGCGGGCCCCCTGTTCCCTCCTCTCTGAGAAACAGAGCCCCCTGCAGCTCCGTCATGGGGGCGCTCAGCCCCGGATGTGTCTCCGACCTGAGCAGAGTGTGTCCAGACCTTCCAGGGCCCTGGGAGCTCATACTCCCGGAGGGCCCATCAGCCAACATACCTAACACATTCAAAGGCACCACGTCCAGCACCAAAGATCATTTTTACTGTAAATGCTTGAAAGCCAGGATTTCTCCTCAATACCACCATATATATTCAGGAATTTTTGCAAAGCAAGAAAAATTAAACCTAAAAATTGTCATCTGATAGTAATGAGATGTTTACAGATAGAACGCTGAACAGATCACAAAGTGTTACTTGTATTAATACCACTTTTATTAGACATTTCACTGTATTTCAGTTTTGTGGTTGCCTTTCTTCTCATTTTGCAGGGCTTTCAACAGTGCCCGGCCTCGGGCCCTGTGACCACTGAGCTTGAAGGGCCAAGTGGGAGCCTCATGCCCTCAGAGAGGGAGCGGGGAGGTGGGAAGGCTGTAGCTGGGGGGGCGGGGGGGTGCGGTTCCAGGCAAGCTGAGAACAGGCCAAGGCTTTTTCCTGGGCAGCAGGCCTGACAGCGGCCTCAGAGCAGAGGTCGGTGAGACACCAAGGGCACCCTTCCCCAACCCCGAGTCAGCCAGGACACAGGCTCCCATGCGGCCATCCCTGGCCTTCTCTGAGCTCAGCCATGGGGAGGGGGAGGCCAGAGCTAAGGACTTTGCCCTCTCCTTCAGGGAGGGGTCACGTGGAGGTAGAGGTCCAGACTGTGCACAGAGCTGTCCCTGGAGCCCAGAGATCACAGCGCCAGGGTGAGGCCCAGTCCAAGCCTAAAGAAAGAGTCTCCCAATGGCTGGGGGTGGGGGTGGGGGTGATAAGCACAGTCTTGGGCCTAAGGCAGACCCCGTCTGTGTCCTGACTGGTCATTTATGAGCTGTTTGGCTTCAGGCAAGTTTCTGAACCTCAGCTGGGCCTGATTTGTAAAATGGGAATAAGTCAGAGTTGCTCCAAGGCTGTGGGGGGCCCATTAAAACAAATTGCTGGGTTTGGCAGTTCCTCAAAAAGTTAAACCTAGAATTACCATATGGCCCAGGAATTCCCCTCTTAGGTATAAACCCAAAAGAGTGGAAAATGGAGACTCAAACAAATACTTGTTCCTAAATGTTCATAGCTGCACAATTCACCACAGCCAAAAGGCAGAAACAACCCAAAGGGCCATCAACAGACAAATGGATCAACAAAATGTGGTAAATGCAAACGATGGAATATTACTCGGCCATCAAAAGGAATGAAGTATTAATACATGCTACAACATAGATGAACCTCAAAACATGCAAAGTGAAATAATCCAGAAACAAAAGGGCAAATATTGTATGATTACATATATATGAAATATCCAAAACTTGCAAATTCATAGAGACAAAAAGCAGATTAGTTCTTACCAGAGGATGTAGGGGAGAAAGGAGTTTCATCTTCTTGGGATGATGAAAATGTTCTCCCATTAGGTAATGGTGATGGTTGCACATCTTTGTGAATATACTAAAAACCACTGAATTGCACACTTAAAAAACTTTAGAGTATGTGAATTGCATCTCAATAAAAAACCAGAACAATGTTGCTCTAGTACTTACAATTAAATAATTAGAAAAATAATAAAATTGAATCAAATAGTGAAAAGAAATAGTCAGACACCAGTACACTGGGTCCCCTGTTCCAGGGACACATATCACATTCTTCACATGGTCTTGAGCTGCCCCCTCTCCGGTAGGCTTGAAGGAAGAAGGTGCCGCCTCCATCTCCCCACAGGGCCCAATGGACGCCTCGTGCACACCAACGACTTGCTCCAAGGACAGCCTTTCCCTATTTCCAGCTGCTCAATCAGCCTATTCTATAGGCTGCAGGTGGGTGTCACTAGAGGCCTGCCAGTCCATTTCTGTCCATCTCCTGTGCTAGTCTCCCATAGGAGGATGTGTTAGTCTGCTAGGGCTGCTGTAACATAGGACCGCAGACTGAGTGGATTAAACTACAGAATTTATTTTCTCACAGTCCTGGAGGCTAAAAGTTCAAGATCAAGGTGTCCGCAGGGTTGGTTCTTCTGAGGCCTCTCTCCTGGGCTTGCAGACAGCTGTCTTCCCTTGTGGTCTCACAAGGTCATCCCTCTGTGTGCATGTCTGTGTCCTAGTTTCTTCCTCTTATAAGGACACCTGTCATGTTGGGTTAGGGCCCACCTAATGACCTCATTTCAATCTCATTACTTCTTTAAAGACCCAGTCTCCAAATACAGTCATCTTCTGAGGACTGGAGGTTAGGACTTCAACATATGCATTTGAGGGGGATGCAATTCAGCCCATGAAAGGGGGCAGCACCTCACTTTAGAGCGTGGCAGTACTTGCCAGCTGTTGTCTTACGCCCTCAGCCAAACTGAGACAGAAAGTGCCACTTAACATCCTGTCATGCACCTTTCCTTTTACATCTCTTTGCCAAGCTGTCACTTGCAGGAGCATCAGAATGGCCATTTGCTTCTGGGGCAGTCCCCTGAGAGTCCAGCCATCCCCACCTGCAAACGATGGCCTCCCCAGGGCATCAGACAGAGCTGGCCCAGGTCCAGCCCAGCTTTGTCTCCATGCGCCCCTCACCATCAGCACAGGTCATCCAAGTGGACAGAACCCAGGTGCCAGGCGGGGAGAGGGAGGTTGGGAGCAGTGGCGCTTCGGACCAGGTCGCTGGGTGCAGGAGTCCCACCCCAGGTCCACCCACTCTTAATGATGTGACAAAGCCAGTCCCTCCCCTATCAGAGCCTCTATTTTCTCATCTAGAAAATACAGGGATTTGAACCTAATAATCTACTAGGCATGATATTCTAGAATCACAGAATTAATCTCTGCAGAATAAAGTAATCCCCATTGAATAAAACCCTTGGCCCCATCCAACTACAAATTCTAACTCAACCTTTGGCTCCAGGCGGCTCCTATGCAAACATTTCTGAAAGGGACCTAGATTCTTCCCTGGCTCCGCCCACCGGTTAAATCAAAATACAGTTCTGGTTTTGAGGCCTAGCTTGAATCCTTTGGGTGTGTTTCCTAAAATTTATCTTTCATACAACCTGGGAAAAATAATTTCTGCCCACAGTTCCCCCCACTTCCCCAAGTTCAGAGAGCAGGACACAGAAGCAGAGGGAGAAAGAGAAAGGCTTGATGGCCCAGACCTTCTCTGTGAAGTAGGCGGTGAAGGGAGCGCAGAATTTGGGAATTCTGCTGCTGGGAACAGCTGCCATGGGGAGCAAGCCAGAGAATCAGCAAGAAGTACATGGCTGTGGGTTCTCAGTGCCCGACGGGTCAGACAGGATAAACTAGACGGGTTGTGGTTGGGTGGCACCATCTAGAGTCTCAGGATGTTAGAGCTGGGGTCAGGTGTAGATGCTGAGATCAGGGACCAACCCTTGACCTGGGCACCACCCTGGAGGAAGAACGGGATGATGGGGGCCTACACCTGAAGACTTGAACAGACGGGGATGCAGCGCGTGAGTTTCCGGACGAGGTCCCTCCCATTGCGCAAGTGAGCACCCCACTCCCAGATCACTTTAACGAGGGACCCCGGAAGCTCCCCTGCCTCCCGCTAGGAACATCTCTACTTCATCTGAGCGCCAGCTGATGCAACAACTTGGTTTTTATATGGATATTAATAGAAAATTAACTCGCAGTGTTTTAAGGAATATTTTGGAACGACCCTATTTTAGGAAAAATGTGTGTGCTAACCATTCAAACTTCGAGAAAGCAGATAAATTAGCACCTCTTCACGGTAAGGAAGGAAGGAAGAGAGGAAGCGAGAGGGAGGGGGAGGGAGAGAGGGAGGACCACTAGTAGAGCTTGAGTCAATGGGGAATTTATACCAAGTCAGCCTGATGTCTTGCAAGCTAGCCCCAGATGCATCGTCACTTTCGGAGCTATGCCATTTCCAGAGGGGCGCACCTCGAACAGAGGCAGCACTTTTCCCAGTTTCCTGAAACCCTGTTCCCATCCAAACAGGCTTTGACTAGAGTACGCGCAGGTGGGCTCTGCCAAAATCTGTGTTCTCTGGGCGCCCTCTAGTGTCCACATTGTGCAATAACAGGATGTCTGGGTGGTTCCTCTGGAAACGAGCTTGGCCTCTGGGCGGAATGACCATCACCTCCAGGGCCTCAACCGCGCTAATCCTCACATGCGCAGGCCCACCACTTTCCTCAGAGCCTGCTCAGCTCCCACCGCCATGAGATTAGGGTGTAGAACTCCCTTCTGAGTTGTTAGGGCGTTTTGCCCAGGAGCACGTCACTAGTTAATGCCAGGTCAGGGAATTTTTTTTTTTTTTTTTGGGAGGAAGATCAGCCCTGAGCTAACATCTATTGCCAATCCTCCTCCTTTTTCCCCCCCCCAAAGCCCCAGTAGATAGTCGTATGTCATAGTTGCACATGCTTCTAGTTGCTGTATGTGGGATGAGGCCTCAGCATGGCTCGAGAAGTGGTGCGTCGGTGCGCGCCCGGGATCCGAACCCCGGGCTGCCAGTAGCGGAGAGCTCACACTTAACCGCTAAGCCACGGGGCCGGCCAAGTCAGGGAATATTTTTATCAGAACATCATCCTTCAAATCATAATCCCAGAATAAGAAAGCCAGTAAGGTTTCTTACCCAGTGGCACAGACACTGTATATCCAGGAGCCTTAATCCTTACAGTGTTCATATTTCCATTGCATACAAGGAAGCAGAAGCTCAGAGAGAAGGTGATAAGTGGCAGAGCTGGAATCTGAGCCCCATCGTAGCTTTCTCCCACGTTCCTCAACCACATGATGCTAATTCCTAATAAAACGTTGGTTAAACAGCCGGTGTGGGTTCATGACATCAGTATTAAGGAGTTTCTCAAAAGAGTTGAAAACAAGTATTCAAAGTAGTATTTGTACATGAATGTTCATAGCAATATTATTCACAATAGCCAAAAGGTAGAAACAACCCAAATGTCCACCAACTAACGAATAGATAGACAAAAAGTGCTTTATCCATACCTGTACAGTGGAATATTATTCGGCCATAAAAAGGAATGGAGTATTGATACATGCTACAATGTGGATGACCCTCAAAACATTATGCTAATGAAGTAAGCCAGACACAAAAGGACGACATATTGTACGAATCATTTACGTGAAATATCCAGAACAGGGAAATCTATAGAGACAGAAGGCAACTTAGTAGAGCCAGGGGTTGGGGGACGAGGGGGAATTGGAGTGACTGCTTGATGAGGACAGAGTCTGCTTTTGGGGTGATGAAAACGTTTTGTAAATATATAGAGGTGATGGCTGCATGATGCACTAAATTCCACTGAACTGTACACTTTAAAATGGTTAATTTATTTTATGTGAATTTCATCTCAAAAAATTCTTCTTTAAAGAAGAGAGTGAAAGAAGGGATTTCACTTAACTGTTCAGAGTTTTCAAGAGTTTCATGATCTACCTTAAGATTGTTAATTTGACTAATTTTTCTATGTACCAGGCACTGCTGTAGGTGTTGAGAACCAAGCAATGGGGGGGAGGGAGTGAAACCTCTGTCTTTGTGGAGGTTACATTTAGAGGGAGAAGTCGGACAATGAACAAGACATGGTCAGACAAAATCTGTCACGTAGTAAGCGGTGATAAGTGCTAAGGGGAAGCCTCAAGCAGGGAATGGAAGGGAGTGGGTATGTGTTGGGGTGGGAAGCAGGCTAAGGAAGTCCCCACTAAGGAGGATACATTTTTAGTAAAGATCGGAAGGAGGAAGGCAGAGAGAACCGTGAAAATATCTGGGGGAGACTGGTCCAGGCAAAGGGAGCAGCCAGTGCAAACTCCTTGAGGCAGGAGTATGGCTGGAGGCCCATGGGGCTGGATCAATCTGAGTGAGAAAAGTGGGGGAAGTGCGGATCACCAAGCCTTAAGGGCTTTTCATTCCGACTGAGATGGGAGATTCTAGAAGGTTCTGAACGGAAGAATGTCATGACCTGACTTTTTTTTAATCATGTGCATAAAACACATGTAGAACATAATCAATAGCTATCAAGCAGGCACTCATGTAACCATCCCCAAAGTCAAGACATAGACCGTGGTTGGCTCCCCAGGAGCCCCCCACATGCCATCTTCCTAATCACAAACCCTTCACCCCCACAGAGGTCCGCACTTCCATGCTTTTTATAGCACTTGCTTCTCTTTGTCGTTTTCCACCTGTGTGCTCATTCCTAAAATAGTATGGATTTATGTTGCCTATTTTTGAATTTTCTATAAATGGAATCGTACTATTTGAACATTTTATGCCTGTGTTTCTTCCACTACACACTATTTTTCTAAGATTAATCCATGTTGTTGTACATAGTAATGTTAGTTCATTTTTGTTGCTGTATAATATTCCATCATTTGTTGGAAATCACCCAAAACTCCACTGTTGATGGACACATGAGTCATTTCCAGCTTGGGGCTATGACTAAAAATGCTGCAGTGGACATTCATGGTCGGGTGACCTGCACGCAGCCACCAGGGTATGAACCCAGGGGGACAGTTCCTGGCTGATACACGTGCAGATCTTCATACTAGATAAAGCCAAATGGATTTCCAGAGTGGTTGTAACTACTCACATCCCCACAGTGGTCCCAATCCTCGCCAACAGTTGATACTGTCATCAGATGTTTTGATTTTGTCAGTGGAGTGGGTGTGTAGTCAGATCCCATCAAGTCCTGAAGTTGCATATTCCTGCTGATCGAAGAGGCTCGCACTGCTTCATACTTAATGGATCTTTGTGTTTCCTCTTTCAGGAGTGTTTGCTCAAGTTTTTCCCCTTTTACTCCTTGGTTTTTCGGTTTTTTGTTTTTTAACTTAGGTTCGAGTCTCATAGTTGTGGAATCAAAGCCATGTTTCCACAGCCTTCCCACGTACAGGATGCGGGCAAGTGGGGTGCTTGGTAAAAACTTTTATTTATTCTAGATATTTCCTTTGTTGGTTATACATGGGCAAATATCTTCTCCCATTCTGTGGCTTGTGTTGTCATTATTTTCTGGTGCCTTTTAATTAATAGAAATTGATTTTTCTGGTAAATTTCACCCTTTTTAGTGAACAATTCTATGAATTTGGACAAATGCCTCTAGTCATGTAACCATCACCACAGTCAAAATACAGAGTAGTTGTACCCTCCCACATTCCCTCCTGCTGCCCCTTTACAGTCAACCACTTTCCCACCCCCAGCCTCTGGCAACCACTGATGTGTTTTTCTGTCCTTACACTTTTGTTTTTTCCAGGATGCCGTATAAATGGATACCTAGAGTTTGTAGCCTTTTGAGTCTGGTGTTCTTCACTTAGCATAATGTATTTGAGATTCATCAATGTTGAGTGTATCAAAAATTCATTCCTTTTTTATTGCTGAGTAGTATTCCATTCTTTAGATGTACCACAGTTCATTCACCTGTTGACGGGCATTTGAGTTGTTTTCCAGTTTCTTGGCAATTATAAATAAAATTGCTATAAACACTTGTTTAAAGGCTTCTGTGTGCCCTTACGTTTCCTTTATCTCCACCCCATACCAAGGAGTGGAATGACTGGATCATACGGTGAACATACTCTTAACTTTATAAGAAACTGCCAAACTGTTTTCCAGAGTGGCTGCACCATTTCACATTCCCACCAGCAGTGTATGAGAGAGCTAGTTGCTCTGCATCCTCACCAGCACTTGGTATATAGAGTGTTTTATAATTGTAATTTTAATTTGCATTTCCCTAATGACTAATGTCATTTTTTGCCACACATATATTTTATTTGGTGAAATGTCTGTTCAAATCTTTTGCCCACTTTTTAAATGGGTTGTAGTTTTCTTATCATTGAGTTTTGAGAGTTTTGGATACACCCTTTACCGGACACACAGTTTGCAATTACTCTGTCCTGGTGTAGGGTTTGTCTTTTATACCCTTAGGAGTGTCTTTCAAAGGGCAGAAATTTTTTATTTTGATAAAGTCCACTTTATCAAATTGTTATTAGATCATGCTTTTGTTGTTGAATCTAAGAAATCCTTGCCTAACCCAAAGTTGCAAAGATTTTCTTCTATGGTTTCTTCTACAAATTTTGTAACTTTAGGTTTTATATGTAGGTCTATAATCCATTTTTGTTTGATTTTTGTAGATGGTGTGAGATATGGATTGAAGTTCTTTTTTTCCTCTCTCTCTCTATGGATGTCCAATTGTTCCAGCACATTTTGTTGGAAAGACTCCTTTCTCCATTGAATTGCCTTCACACTCTTCTCAGAAATCAATTGACCATACATGCACAGATCTATTTCTGGTCTCTGTTCTGTCCATTGGTCTGTGTGTCTATCCTTTCATCAATATCATACTGTCTTAATTACTATAGCCTTATAGGAAGTCTTTAAATGAGGCATTGTGAATCTTCCTAATTCATTTTTCTTTTTCAAATTGTTTTGGCTATTCTAACTTCTGTTGGTGTTTCGATTGGAATTATATTGAATTTATATGTCTGCTGGGGAGACTCAACATCATAACAATATTGAATCATCAAATCCATGACCACAAGATAGCTCTTCATTTAGGTGTTCTTTGATTTCTTTCCTCAGTGTTTTATAATTTTCAGCATACAGATTTTGCACTTTTAAAAAATTTTTGGCCCTGGGCTAACATCCATGCCCATCTTCCTCTACTTTATATGTGGGACACCTGCCACAGCACAGCTTGACAAATGGCGCACAATGGTACTTTTTTAAAAAATTCAATTCCCAACTGTTTATTGCTAGTATATAGAACTATAATTGATTCTTGTATATTGACCTTGTATCCTGTGACCTTGCTAAACTCACTCTGGTCCTCAGGAATACATCTAACAAATATATACAAGACCTCTAGTGGAACAATTCTATTTTTTTCCAGCTTTATTGAGATATAATTGGCATATAACATTGTGTAAGTTTAAGGTATACAACGTGATAATTTGATGCACATATATAGTGAAATGATTACTACAATGAGGTTAGTTAACACCTCCATCCCCTCACATAATTACCATTTCTTTTTGTAGTGAGAATATTTAAGATCTGCTCTCCTAGCAACTTTCAAGTATATAATACAATATTGTTAACTATAGTCACTTTGCTGTACATTGGATGGCCAGAACTCATTATCCTATAACTGGAAATTTGTACCCTTTGATCCACATTTCCCCATTTCCCCCACCCCCCAGCCGTTGGAAGCCACCATTCTACTCTATTTCTACTAGTTCGACTTTTTTTTTTTTAGACTTCATGTATAAGTGAGATCTTACAGTATTTGTCTTTCTCTGTCTGACCTATCTCACTTAGCAGAATGCACTCAAGGTCCATCCATGTTGTCAAAAATGTCAGGATTTCCCTTCTTTCTCATTGCCAAATAATAATATATATACACCCTATTTTTTTTATCCGTTCATATGTTGATGGACACTTAAATTGTTTCCTTACTTTGGCTACTGTCAATAATGCTGCAATGAAAATGGGAGTGCAAACATTTCTTCAAGATCGTGATTGCATTTCCTTAGGATATATACCCAGAAGTGGGATTGCTGGATCATATGGTAGTTCTATTTTTAATTTTTTTAGGAACCTTCATACCCTGTTCCATAATGACTGTACCAATTTACTTTCCAATCAACAACGCACAAGTGTTCCCTTTTCTCCTCATCCTCACCAACACTTGTTATCTCTTGTCTTTTTAATAATAGCCATTCCAACAAGTGTGAGGTGATATCTCAGTGTGGTTTGGATTTGCATTTCCCTGATGATTGGTGATGTTGAGCATCTTTTCATGTATGTGTTGTCAATTTGTACGTCTTCTTTGGAAAAATATCTATGCAGTTTCTCTGCTCATTTTAAAATCAGATTATTCAGGGTTTTTTTGGTATTGCATTGTATGAGTTCCTTATAAATTTTGGATATTAACCCCTTATCAGATTTATGTTTTACAAATATTTTCTCCCACTCCATAGGTTGCATTTTCATTTTGTTGATGGTTTCTCTTATGGTGCAGAAGCGTTTTAGTTTCAGGCAGTCCCACTTGTTTATTTTTCCTTTTGTTGCTTGCACTATTGGAATTATCTCCAAAAAATTGTTGACAAGGCTAATGTCAAGGAACTTTTTCCCCTACGTTTTTTTTCTAGGAATTTTACAGTTTCAGGTCTTACGTTTAAGTCTCTAATCCACTTTCAGTTAATTTTTGTGACTGGTAAGATAGGCATCTTTTTTTTTTTTTTTTGAGGAAGATTAGCACTGAGCTAACATCTGCTGCCAATCCTCCTCTTTGTGCTGAGGGAGATTGGCCCTGGGCTAACATCCACGCCCATCTTCCTCTACTTTATCTGTGGAATGCCTGCCACAGCGTGGCTTGATAAGCGGTGTATAGGTCTGCGCCTGGGATCCGAAGCTAAGAACCCCAAGCCACCAAAGTGGAGAGCGCAAACTTAACCACTACGCCACCAGGCTGGCCCCTAAGACAGGGATCTTATTTCATTCTTTTGCATGTGAATATCCAGTTTTCCCAGCACCATTTATTGAAGAAACTTTTTTCCACTGAGTATTCTTGGCTCCCTTGTCAAATATTAGTTGACTGTACATGCATGGGTTTATTTCTGGGCTCTAGATTCTGTTCCATTGGTCTATGTGTCTGTTTTTATACCAGCACCATACTGTTTTGACTACTATAGCTTTGTAATATAGTTTGAAATCAGGAAGTGTGATGCCTCAGGATTTGTTATTCTTTTTCAGGATTGCTTTGACTATTTGGGGTCTTTTTTAAACTATGGGAATTTTAGGATTGTTTTTTCTATTTCTGTGAAAAATGCCATCAGACTTTTGATAGCAATTGCATTAAATCTATAGAGGGCTTTGGGTAGTGTAGACATTTTAACAATATTATCTCTTCTGATCAATGAACGTGGGATATCTATTATTTGTGTCTTCTTCAATTTCTTTCATCAATGTCTTACCGTTTTCAGTGTAGAGGTCTTTCATCTCCTTGGTTAAATTTATTCCTAAGTATTTTTTTTTTTATGTTATTGTAGTGGGATTGTTTTCTTTATTTCTTTTACAGATAGTTTGTTGTTACTGTATAGAAATGCTACTGTTTTTGGTACGTTGATTTTGTATCTTGCAACCTTACTGAATTTGTCAATTAGATATCCAGTTTTTGCTGGAGTCTTTAGAGTTTTCTATATATAAAATCATGTCGTCTGCAAATAGAGACAATTTTGCTTCTTCCTTTCCAATTCTGATGCCTTTTATTTCTTTTCAGTGCCTGCCTGCTGTGGCCAGGCTTTCCAGTACTATGTTGAAGAGGAGTGGTGAGAGCAGGCACCCTGTCCTGTTCTGATCTTAGAGGAAAAGCTTTCAACCTCTCACCATTGAGTATGATGTGAGCTATGGGCTTGTTGTATATGGGTTTTATTATGTTGGGATTTTATGGTATATTTTCTTCTATACCTATTTGTTGAAAGTTTTTTATCAAGAATTGATGTTGAATGTTGTCAAATGCTTTTTCTGCATCTATTGAGATGATCATATGATTTTTATCTTTCATTCTATTAATGTCATGTATCACACTTGTGATTTGCGTTTGTTAAACCATCCTTGCGTCTCAGGAATTCACCACTTGATCATGGTGTATGATCCTTTTAATGTCCTGCTGAATTTGGTTTGCTAGTATTTTGTTGAGAATTTTTGCATCTATATTCATCAGGGATGTGGGCCTGTAGTTTTCTTTTCTTGTGGTGTTTTTGTCTGGTTTTACTAAGAAGGTAATACTGGCCTTGTAAAATGAGTTTGGAAGTATCCCCTCCTCTTTGATTTTTTGCAAGAGTGTTAGAAGAATTGGCATTAATTCTTTAAATATGTGATAAAATTAACCAGTGAAGCCATCTAGTCCTGGGCTTTTCTTGTTGGGAGGTTTTTGATTACTGATTCAATCTCCTTACTAGTAATTGATCTGTTCAGATTTTCTATTTCTTCCTGATTCAGTCTTGGCAAGTTGTATGTTTCTAGGGATTTATCCATTTCTTCTAGGTTGTCCATTTGGTGGCATATAGTTGTTTATAGCAGTCTCTTATAATCCTCTTCAGTGGTATCAGTTGTAATGTCTCCTCTGTCATTTATAATTTTGTTCATTTGGGTCCTCTCTCTTTTTTTCTTAGTTAGTCTAGCTAAAGGTTTGTCCATTTTGTTTATCTTTTCAAAGAACTAACTCCTAGTTTTGTTAATCTTTTCTGTTATTTTTCTGTTTTCTATTTCACTTATTTCTGCTCTAAGCTTTATTATTTCCTTCCTTCTGCTAACTTTGGGATTAAGTTTGTCCTTCTTGTTCTAGTTTCTTTAGGTATAAAATTAGGTTGTTTAGTTGAGATTTTTCCATTTTCTTGATGCATGCATTTATAGCTATAAACTTTCCTCTAAGAACTGCTTTTGCTGCATCCTCTAAGTTTGATATGTTGTTTTCCATTTTCATTTGTCTCAAGATAACTTTATTTTTCTTTTAATTTCTTCTTCGATCCTTTGGTTGTTCAAGAGTGTGTTGGTTAAGTTCCATGTATTCACGAGTTTTCCAGTTTTCCTCCTGTTCTTGATTTCTAGTTCCATACCATTGTGGTCAGAAAAGATATTTGGTATGATTTCAATCTTCTTAAATTTGCTAAGATTTGTTTTGTGACCTAACATATGATTTATTTAGAAAAATGTTCCATGTGTGCGTCATAAGAATGTGTATTCTGCTCTTGTTGGATGGAATATTCTGTATATGTCTGTTAGGTCCATTTGGCCTATAGTGTTGTTCAAATCCACTGTTCCCTTATTGAGCCTCTGTCTGGATGATCTATCCCTTATTGGGAGTGGAGGATTAAAGTCCCCGACTATTATTGTATCACTGTTTATTTCTCCTTTTAGTTCTGTTAGCATTTGCTTTATATATTTAGGTGCTCCAATGTTGGGTGCATAAATATTTACAGTTGTTATATTTTCTTGATGGATTGACCCTTTTTACATTATGTAATGAACTTCCTTGTGTCTTTTGACCATTTTTAGCTCAAAGTCTATTTTGTCTAAATATAGCTACCCCAAGGAATCCTTAGCTCTTGAAGGTCTTTTTACATAAATATAGTTGTTCAAATTGATGTTTCTGGGAGGGGACAAGTGCTAGAAATTCCTATACCACCATCTTGCTAATGTCACTCCTCTATTTGTAAAATCTTATTGAGAAATATTATGTAAAACCCAAACAAATGAATACTTTGTTCCTTAATTAAAAGGCTCAACATTGTAAAGATGTCAATTCTCCCTGAATAGATTAATAGAGTCAATGAAATTCCAATCTAAAGCCCAATAGGCTGTTTTCTTTTTTTAATGGAACTTGACAAGGTGAGTCTCAAATTTTTCCATTTCATCTAAATTTTCAAATTTTCAGAAAGTAAATATAATATCTTCTTATTATCTGTGTTGGAGTACCTCTTTTCATTCCTGATATTGGTCACTTTTTCTCTATGCCTCTTTCCCAATTAACCTTGCTAGGGAGGGCTGTCAATCCTATTAGCACTGGCAAAGAACAAATTGTTGACTTTGTTTGTTCTTTCCATTATATGCTTGTATTCTTTTGAAAGAATTTTGATACAGAAATATCTAGCCATAGATCTGAAAGAATAGTATATTATACACTCATGTACCCTTCATCTAGATATGCCAATCATTACAATTTTTCAACATTAGCTTTCTCACTTTCTTTGTGTGTGCGAGTGTATGTACACATATAGACATTGTTTTTGCTTTTTCATTTGAGGATAAGCTGCAGACATCATGAAGCTTCGCCCATTAAAACTTCAGCATGATTCGCCTAACAATAAGGAAATTCTAGACAACACAACTGTCATCCTTAAGAAAAACAACATTGCCACAATACCATTACAGACCATACACTCATATTCAAATTTCTCCACTTGGTTAAATAATGGCCTTTATAGCTGTTTGTGTACCAATATCATACTTGTTCATAAAAAGAATTGGGAAATTTTTCTTCTTTTTCTAGACATTAGAACAATTTATGTAGCAATGGAACTATCTGATCTTCAAGGGTTCGTTAAAATGCCCCTGTGAAATCAATCAGGCCTGTTGCTTCATTGTGGTGTAATTCCTTGACAACCTTCTCTATTTCTTTAACAGAAATGAATCCGTTTAAGCTTTCTGTGTTTACTAGGGTCTCTCTTTCATCTTGATTTTCAAATTTATTTTCATAGAGTCGTACAAAGTAGTGTCATGATTTTTTTAAATGTCCTCTCTTTCGTTGTTTATTCCCTTTTCGTCATTTCTGCATATATTTGTACTTCCTCCTTTTTATTTACTACTCTATATAATTTTATGTCTTTTAAGGAAGTTGAAAGAAGAAAAGAGAACAAGTATATATTTATAGCTTTGTTATATTAACTTTCTTATTTGTCATTTTTGGTTTTCTTCATTTGTTCCTATAGATTTGGCAAAATCTGGAGTCGTTTCCTTAGCCTAATACAACTTTTCTTCCACACACCTCCTTTGTGTTCTTTTTTTTTTTTTTTACTAAAGTAACATTGGTTTACAACATTATGTAAATTTCAAGTGTACATCACTATATTTCGATTTCTGAGTAGACTACATCATGTTGACCACCCAAAGACTAATTACCATCCATCACCATACACATGTGCCCAACTACCCTTTTCACTCTTGTCTCTCCCCTCGTCCCCTCTCATGACCACTAACCTAATCTCTGTATCTATGAGTTTGGTTGTTGTTGCTATTCTTATCTTCCACTTATGAGTGAAATCACATGGTATTTGACTTTCTCCATCTTATTTATTTTGCTTAGCATAATACCCTCAAGGTCCATCCATGTTGCTGTAAATGGCAAGATTTCATCTTTTTTATGGCTGAGTAGTATTCCACTGTTTGTATATACAACCTCTTCTTTATCCATTCATCCGTTGATGGGCACTTTTAGGTTGTTTCCAAGTTTTGGCTATTGTGAATAATGCTGCAATGAACATAGTGGTGCAAATGTCTTTTTAACTTAGTGTTTTCATGTTCTTTGGATAAATACCAAGACGTGGAATAGCTGGATCATATGGTAGTTCTATTCATAATTTTTTGAGGAATTTCCATATTGTTTTCCATAGTGGCTGCACTCCGTTACATTCCCACCAGCAGTGTATGAGGGTTCCCTTTTTGGCATATCCACTCCAACACAATGTCAAAGGGCATACTGCCTATATTTTCTTCTAGGAGTTTTATGGTTTCAGGTCTCACAGTCAAGTCTTTAATCCATTTTTATTTAATTTTTGTGTATGGTGTAAGATAATGGTCTACTTTCATTCTTTTTTTTTTTTTTTTTGTGAGGAAGATCAAGCCTGTGCTAAGATCTACAAATCTTCCTCTTTTTGCTGAGGAAGACTGGCCCTGGGCTAATATCCCTGCCCATTTTCCTCCACTTTATATGGGACGCCACCACAGCATGGCTTGCCAAGCAGTGCGTCGGTGCACGCCCAGGATCCGAACCTGCGAACCCCGGGCCGCCGCAGCGGAGCGTGTGCACTTAACTGCTTGTGCCACCAGGCCGGCTCCGTACTTTCGTTCTTTTACATGTGGCTGTTCGGTTTTCTGAGCACCATTTATTGAAGAGACTTTCCTTTTTCCATTGTATGTACTTGGATCCCTTGCTGAAAATTAGCTGTCCATAGATGTGTGGGTTTATTTCTGGGCTCTCGATTCTGTTCCATTGATCTGTGTGTCTGTTTTTGTGCCACGCTGTTTTGATTACTATAGCTTTGTAGTGTAGTTTGAAACCAGGGAGTGTGATATACTTCCAGCTTTGTTCTTTTTTCTCAGGATTGCTGTGGATATTTGGGGTCTTTTGCTGTTCCATATAAATTTTAGGATTCTTTGTTCTATTTCCATGAAAAATGTCATTGGGAATTTGATAGGGATTGAATTGAATCTGTAAATTGCTTCAGGAAGTATGGATATTTTAGCTATGTTAATTCTTCCAATCCATGAGCATGGAAAATCTTTCCATTTCTTTGTGTCTTCTTCAATTTCACTCAACAATATTTTATAGTTTTCAGTGTACATATATTTCACCTCTCTGGTTCAATTTATTCTTAGGTATTTGATTCTTTTTGCAGTAACTATAAATGGGATTGTATTCTTAACTTCTCTTTCTGCTATTTTGTTGCTGATGTATAGAAACACAACTGAGTTTTGTATGTTGATTTTGAACCCTGCAACTTTACTGTATTGGTTGATTATTTCTATTAGCTTTTTGGTGGATTCTTTAGGGTTTTCTATATATAAAATCATGTCATCTGCAAATATTGACATTTTTACTTCTTCCTTTCCAGTTTGGATCCCTTTTATTTCTTTTTCTTCCCTGATTGTTCTGGCTAGGACTTCCAATACTGTGTTAAATGAGTGGCAAAAGTGGGCATCCTTGTCTTGTTCCTCTTCTTAAAGGGATATCTTTCAGTTTTTCACCACTGAGTATGATATTAGTGGTGGACTTGTCATATATGGCCTTTATTATGTTGAGGTACTTTCCTTGTATACCTATTTTATTCAGAGTTTTTATCATAAATGGGTGCTGTATCTTGTCAAATGCTTTCCCTGCATCTATTGAGATGATCATGTGGTTTTTATTCCTCATTTTGTTAATGTGGTATAGCACGTTGATTGATTTGTGGAAACATCCCTGCATCCCTGGAATAAATCCCACTTGATCATGGTGTCTGATCTTTTTAATGTATTGTTGTATTCAATCTGCTAGTATTTTTTGAGGATTTTTGCATCTATATTCTTCAGAAATATTGGCCTTTAATTTTCCTTTTTTTGTGTTGTCCTTGTCTGGTTTTGGTATCAGGGTAATGTTGGCCTCATAGAATGAGTTAGGAAGCATTCTTCTTCAATTTTTTTTGGAAGAGTTTGAGAAGGATAAGTATTAAGTCTTCTTTGAATATTTGGTAGAATTCACCAGGGAAGCCATCTGGCCCTGGACTTTTGTTTTTTGGGAATTTTTCTATTACTGTTTCAATCTCCTTACGAGTGATTGGTCTATTCAGATTCTCTACTTCTTGATTCAGTTTTGGAAGATTATATGGTTCTAAGAATTATCCATTTCTTCTAGATTACCCAATTTGTTGGTGTATAGCTTTTCATAGTATTCTTTTATAATCCTTTGTATTTCTGTAGTTTGTATTGTAATTTCTCCTCTTTCATTTCTGATTTTATCTATTTGGGCCTTCTCTCTTTTTCTTGGTGAGTCTAGCTAAAGGTTTGTCAATTTTGTTTCTCTTTTCAAAGAACAGCCCTTACTTTCATTGATTTTTTTCTATAGGTTTTTTTAGTCTCTATTTCATCTATTTCTGCTTTGATTTATATTATTTCTTTCCTTCTGCTGATTATGGGCTTTGTTTGTTCTTCTTTTTCTAGTTCCTTTAGGTATATTGTTAGATTATTTATTTGAGATTTTTCTCGTTTCTTTAGATAGGCTTGTATTGCTATAAACTTCCCTCTTAGTAGTGCTTTTGTTGTATAAAATAAATTTTGGTATGCCATATTTTCATTTTCATTTGTCTCCAGGTATTTCTTGATTTCTCCATTGACCCAATCATTGTTCAGTAGCATTTTGTTTAATCGCCACATATTTCTGGCTTTTCCAGTTTTCTTGTTGTAGTTGATCTCTAGTTTTATACTATTGTGGTCAGAAGAGATGTTTGGTATTATTTCAACCTTCTTAAACTTATTGAGACTTGTTTTGTGGCCTAATATGTAATCTGTCCTGGAGAATGTTCCATGTGCATTTGAAAAGAATGTGTATTCTGTGGTTTTTGGATGGAATGTTCTGTATATATCTACTAAGTCCATTTGGTCTAATGTGTCATTTAAGGCCAATGTTTCCTTATTGATCTTCTGTTTGGATGATTTATCCATTGATATAAGTGGAGTATTAAAGTCCCTTACTATTATTGTGTTACTGTCAATTTCTCCTTTTATGTCTGTTAATAATTGCTTTATATATTTAGGTACTTCTATGTTGGGTGCATAGATGTTCACAAGTGTTATGTCCTCTTATTGGATTGTTCCCTTTATCATTATGTAATGCCCTTCTTTGTCTTTTGTTATGGTTTTCGTTTTAAAGTCTATTATTTTGTCTAAGTATTGCTACCCCATTTCTTTTCATTTCCACTTGCATGGAATATCTTTTTCCATCCCTTCATTTTCAGTTTGTGAGTGTCTTTAGGTCTGAAGTGTGTCTTTTGTATGCAGCATATATATAGGTCTTGTTTTTTTATCCATTCAGCCACCCTATGTCTTTTAATTGGCTCATTTAGTCTGTTGACTAAATGTCCATTTAATGTAGCTATTGATATGGGGCTGGCCCAGTGGTGTAGTGGTTAAGTTCCACTTCAGTGGCCTGGGGTTCACGAGTTCAGTTCCCAGGCATGGACCTACACATTGCTCATCAAGCCATGCTGTGGTGGTGTCCCACAAACAAAATATAGGAAGATGGGCACGGATGTTAGCTTAGGGCCAATCTTCCTCACCAAAAAAATAAAGTAGCTATTGACAAGTATGTACTTATTGCCATTTTGTTACTTTTTTTCTGGCTGTTTTAGTAGTTATTCTCTGTTCCTTTCTTCTTCTGTTGCTGTCTTCACTAGTGATTTGATGGTTTTCTGCAGTATTGGGTTTGGGTTCCTTTCTCTTTATGTTTTTTGTGTATTTATTTTAGGTTTCTGGTTTGTGATTAACATAAGGTTCATATATGATAACCTATGTAAAAGCCCTACGATTTTATCCTCCCCCTCACATTTTATGTTATTGATATCATATTTAACCTCTTTATGTGTGTGTGTGTATCCCTTAACCTCTTATCATAGAAATAGATAATTTTAGTACTTTTGTCTTCTGTCCTTCATATTAGCTTCATAAGTGGTTGATCTGCTACCTTTACTGTATATTTGCCTTTACCAATGATTTTACTTTATTTTATTTTATTGATAATTTTCTCTTTTTTGTGTGTGAGAAAGATCAGCCCTGAGCTAACATCCATGCCAATCCTCCTCTTTTTTTTTTTTTTTTTGCTGAGGAAGACCGGCCATGAGCTAATATCTGTTGCCAATCCTCTTCGTTTTTTTCCCCCCCTTTTTCTCCCCAAAGCCCCAGTAGATAGTTGTATGTTGTAGTTGCACATCCTGCTAGTTGCTGTATGTGGGACACCACCTCAGCATGGCTGGACAAGTGGTGTGTCAGTGTGCGCCTGGGATGTGAACCCAGGCCGCCAGTAGTGGAGCATGTGCACTCAACTGCTAAGCCATGGGGCCGGCCCCTATTGATAATTTTCTTATTCTTATGTGTTGTCTTTTCTTTTCCACTTAAATAAGTCTCTTTAACATTTCTTATAAGGTTGGTTTATTGGTGATAAACTCCTTTAGTTTTTGCATGTCTGGAAAACTCTTTATCTTTACTTCCATTCTGAATGACAACCTTACCGGATAGAGTATTTGGGGCTGAGTTTTTTTTTCCTTTCAACACTTTATCTTCTTTTTCGTGTGTGTGAGGATGATCAGCCCTGAGCTAACATCCATTGCCAATCCTCCTCTTTTTGCTGAGGAAGACTGGCCTTGAGCTAACATCCATGCCCATCTTCCTCTACTTTATATGGGACGCTGCCACAGCATGGCTTGACAAGCGGTGTAGTGGTGCATGCCTGGGATCCAAACCTGCGAACCCCAGGCTGCCAAAGCGGAACACACACACTTAACTGCTTGCCCCACTGGGCCGGCCCCCAACACTTTAAATATACCATGCCACTCCCTTCTAGCTTGTAAGGTTTCTGCTGAGAAGTCAGCTGATAGCCTTATGGGGTTTCATCTGTATGTAACTTGTTGCCAATTTCTTGCAGCTCTTAGGATTCTCTCTTTATCTTTAATTCTTGACATTTTAATTATAATATGTCTTGGTGTGGGCCTCTTTGGGTTTATCTTATTTGGTGCTCTCTGTGCTTCCTGTATCTGGATGTCTGTTTCTTTCCTCAGGTTCGGGAATTTTTCCGCTATTATTTCTTCTAATAGATTCTCTGCTCCTTTGTATCTCTCTTCACCTTCTGGGACAGATATAACACGGATGTTAGTGTGCTTGATGTTGTCCCAGATGTTCCTTAGACTGGCCTCATTCTTTTTAATTCTTTTTTCTTTTTTTCTGTTCAGCCTGGATGATTTCCTTTAGTCTTTCATCCAGCTCGCTGATCCATTCTTCTGTATCGTCTATTCTGCTATTGAGCCCTTCTAGTGAATTTTTCATTTCCATTACTGTATTCTTCAGTTTTGACTGGTTCTTTTTTATATTTTCCAATTCTTTGTTGAAGTTCTCACAGTATTCATCCATTCTTCCTCCAAGATCAGTGAGCATCATTGTGACTATTAGTTTGTACTCTTTATCAGGTAGATTGTTTATCTCTGTTTCATTTAGTTCTGTTTCTGAGTATTTGTCCTGTTCTCCTATTTGGAATATATTACCTTGTCTCCTCATTTTGCCTACTTCTCTGTGCTTATATCTATGCATTAGGTAGATCAGCTATGTCTCCTGATCTTGGAAATGTGGCCTTCTGTAAGAGATGCCTTATGGGATCCAGCAACATGCTTCCCTCTCATCACCTGTTTCAAGTGTTCCAGGAGAGTCCCTTGTGTGGGCTACATGTGCCCTTCTGTTGTGGCAGGTTGTTTTTGCTGTGGGCACAGGGGTAGGCTTTTCTGGCCCCCAGCCTGTCTGGTTATAAGGCTCAGCCATGTGCAGCTGCTATGGTGGCTTTATTGGGTGGGGCAAGCCCCAGTATGACTGGCTGTGAGACCTAATAGCACACAACTACTGCTGTTTTGCTGTTAAGTGAGTCAGGCCCCCAGTGTGTATTGTATTGCTAGGCTCAGGGGCTCACAATTACTCAGGCCTCCTGTGCAGCTCTCTGCAGCACTCAGCTGTTGTCAGCTCACTCAGGAGCACAGATGGGTGGGGCTGGCCCCAGGTGTGGCAGTATGCACTCATTTCAAGAGCTGGAAGGCAGGGCAGATTCCCTGTGTGGGTATTTGAGATGGCCAGTGGCACAAGTCTGCTGCAGCCAACACACCCCACTGTCCATATGCCCACACACCCCACCTATGTGGGCCCACAAGTTAACTGTGGGCTTGATGGTGAGTGGGGCCAGTCCCTCAGGTGGGCTGCCTGCCCTGGCTGTTCTTCATAGAATTGGTGCTCTAGTGGGCAGGACAAACCCCTGTGCTAACAGGCCAGAGGAAGGAATCCAATGGCATCTGCCAGTGTCCATGTCAGCACAACTAAACTAGGTCACAATAATGGCTGCCACCAGTGTCTCAGTCCCTGGAGGATTGGGCCCAGCTGCCTCCTGCCTCTCTGAGATGCATCCAGAACTTAGTACATGAGTCTCTTTTACCAATGGACTATGCACTTTTCTCACGTTTTTGTGTTGGTTTCTGTAATGGGGGAATCTGTGCACGGGCCCTTTAAGAGCAAGTTTTTCTTTCTCGGAAGTTTGATAGTTTTTCTGGGGTTATTCCCTGTTGGTTTTCAAAGCCAGTGAAGCCAGGTATTATGGGACCTTGTCTCAGTTATGCTGAATTCAAAGGCTGGGATGCCCATTGTGGCATAGATCCCACACTCAGATCCCCCTGGTCCTCCAGGAAAAGCTTTTTATCTTTAAGATTGTTCTTGGCTGTGAAGTGTCATGGCTAGGATGTGGTTTTTTTCTCAGCAGAGGGGTATTTCTGCCTCTTCCACTCCTGCCAGTGTTGTCCCTTGTTGTGGGGGTTCTTCTTATCCAGTTTCCAGATCTCTCTCAGAGGAAATTGTTCCACAGGTATTTGTAGATTTGTCGTGTCCATGGGAGGAAGTGAGGTCAGAGTACTCCTATGCCACCATCTTCCCAAAATCCTTTATCTTGCCTTTCTTTCTTGATTAGAGAAACTATTTTGTGAATTTTTAAAAATAATTGGAACTTTTGTTTATTTAATAGTTCTGTTGTTTTTCTGTATCCTCGCTAATTTCTGCTTTTTTCTTTATCATTTCTTTCCTTTTGCTTTTTGTTTTTTTACTTTGTGTCCTTTTGAGTTGGGAATTTAATTCACTTACTTTCATTTTTTATTTATATTGATATAAATATTAGGCTATAAATATTCTTTGATTACTCTTTAAAGGTATCCCATAAATTCTGACGTATAGTATTTTGTTATTTTTATTTGGGGGAAATCACATAATTTGGGTTTGTATTTCCACTTTCTTCCAGGAACTGTTTGATAGAGTTTTTATTTTGTTACTAATTTCTAGTTTTATTGCATTGTGATCAAAGAGTTTTGTTTACATTATTTATACTTTATAAAACATATATACATTTTTTTAATAAAGCCCTGCTTTTTTTTTTTTTTTTTGCTTGGAAAGATTTGCCCTGAGCTAATGTCTGTTGCTAATCTTCCTCTTTTTTTTCTTTTCCTCCCCAAAGCCCCAGTACATAGTTGTATATTCTAGTTCTAAGTCCTTCTAGTTCTTCTATATGAGCTGCAGCCACAGCATGGCTACTGACAGGTGAGTGGTGTGTCTGGGAACTGAACTCGGGCCACTAAAGTGGAGTGGGCCTAACTTTGACCATTAGGCCATCAGGGCTGGCTCTATAAAACATATTGATGCTTTCCTCATGACCTAGTAAATGATCAGTTTTGCAACTGTTCTATATGCACTTGAGAAGAAGATATTTTCTTTATTATCACTATATAAAGTTCAAAATAAGCCCTGAAGATTTACTTTATTGATTTTGTTATTTAGGTCTTCTATGTGCTTATTTATTTTGGTGCTGTGGTGTGATAAACTATTTAATGCACTGATAATCTCCAAGTGCACTACCTGGAAAGCTATCCCAGAGGCCGTGGAGCAGAAAAGCTCGCAGACCAAGATAAGATGCTTGAACCACATGGTTTATTAAATCAATTTAAAACACAGAGCAAGAAACAAAGGAAAGAGATGGGGTTGGTTAATGCCCTTAGGGTAGGCACAAGCCAGGTAAAAGGCCATATAACTGAATGTTGAGTTACATCATGCTCTTATGTCTTGTCCCCCTCCCTGAGTCACCAGCCTTCCCCATTGGTGGTTACAAGGACCAGAGTTACGATTTCAGCAAGGAAGTCCAATACAGAATGTGTCTGGGCCAAAACATACCCTAAGTCTAACAGAAAGACACAAGGGCATGTATGCTTGGGCACAGCTGCAGCTCACAATTAACCTGCTAAACAAAGGTTTTGGGGGGCTGGCCCCATGGCCTAGTGGTTAAGTTTGGTGTGCTCTGCTTCAGTGGCCCAGGTTCGGTTCCTGGGCATGGACCTACACGACTTGTCGGCAGCCATGTTGTGGTGGCAGCCCACATACAAAATAGAGGAAGATTGGCACAGATGTTAGCTCAGGGTGAATCTTCCTCAGCAAAAACAAAAACATAAGATTTTTTTAATCTACATTTCAGGGGCTGAGCACATGTAGGGCTGAATGGGACTGTAATGGGTTCACCGATGAGTGCCTAATTTAGAGATCAAATGGCTGTAGGATTATAGGTGGCATTCTCCATACCTTATACTTTGTCTTTCCGTCTCTTTCTAACTATAAATATCCTTATAGTATCTTTGTCTTATCCTTTTACCTTATGTTTTACAGGTTATATATCTATATTTAACAGAAGCTATTTCCTTATTATCTATACTTAACATATCTTATGTTTCATCCATCCAATTTTTTTTCTTGTTTTCTAAGGTAGACTTAAATATTCTCAAATAATAAAACAAACACAAATTACAGGTGCACTTGATCTATCTTGGCCTGAGAGCAATGTAAAGTCTCCTACTTTTTCTCTACTTCTGCCTGCATCAAATAAGGTTTCTGCTTTATAAAGATGGTTGCTGTGTTATTTAGTACATGAGTATCCATAACTCTTGTGTCTATATTTTGAATTGTTGCCTTTAACATTATTGAGCATCCTTCTTTGTCATGTTTAAAGCTTTTTGGACTAAATTATACCTTTTCTGAAATCAGGGCCATCACTCTTGCTTTCCTAGTGTTTCCACTTCTGGTGTCTCTTTGCCTTTCCCTTCAAGTTTAGTCCTTCTGGATCACTTTGTTTGAGGCATGCTTCTAATATATATCATAGAGCTGCATTTTGTTTCATAAGCCAATGTGAAAATATTTTCTTTTAATAGGTAAGTTAAGCACATTTGCATTTAGTCCTGTGCTGATATGTTTGGTCTCAACTTTCTCATACCATTTCATATTATATTTACTGTAACAAGTGGGGAAGTGTGTGCCCAGCTTCCCCTCCAAGAAGGACTTGTTTGCCCAGCTGTCAGCTCCTTCCAGAGTCTGCCTGTGCTGCTGAGAGTCACCTAACCTGAAGTCACGTCCTTCCCAAGGCAGCCCACACCTGGTGACTGAGTGAGGGGGAGGGTCATGAGACCGGTGCTTTTGACACAATGCAAGAGAGCTCTGATGGCCATTGCTCATTTCAGAACTCCTCACAGTGGTGGCTGGAGCTTTCCACCTGCCCTGTTGTTCAACTTCTTCCTCTGCCCAACTTTCCACAGGTGAGGATCCCTAGTAAACATCTTATACCCCAAACTTATAATTAGCATCTGCTTCTGGAGAACCCAACCTGTGACAACATTTATTGTTCTTTATAATTTATGGAATGGCCTGTTTTGTTTCCTCTTTTTAAAATTCTATTTTGTTTTTCAATATTTTCTTTTCTTTTCTTCTCTTTTTGGTATTTTAGGAAGGTTTATATTTTTGTTCTAAGGGTTATATTTACACTAATACTTTTTATAATGTCCTTAATCCCCTCTTCCATGGCTTAGGCCTCTACTATGTGGTTTGGTGACCTTAAATTATACCTTTTTGACTCCCATCTATTATTTATGTAAGAATCAGTAAGCTTATTCTGCTTTTTTACATTCTGTCTTCCTTCTCTCATTTTTTATTTGTATTATTTATCTGAACATATAGCACATATAAATTATTCTTTTATCTTTGTCCCTTTTTTGTTTTAGTCTGAGATCTATAATTAGATATATTCAATGCTCACTATTTGTCTCTTTGCCAGTGTCCCGGCCCTCTCTTGGTTGGAGGAGTCCACTAGTAGACAAATCTGGAAAAGCCCATGAGTACAGATTTACTTGAGCCCTTGGGCATTTTAAACTGTTTTCTAGGGCCTTGATATCTGAAGGATACTTGGCTGGATCTAAAGCCCTGGGCTCACACTTTCGTGCCCTGAGTTTCTTGAAAATGCTTTTCCACTCTTGTCAAGCAAGGCAGGCATTTTTGCAGAGGCCCTAAGGGTTTTTTCTTTAAAACATTAATAACTTACTAGGCTTTGCCTCAGGGTTGACCGTTCCTGGTCCGTTTTCCCAGGAACACAGGAAATATCAATGTAGGTCTTCTTTTATTCCAGAAAGCCTTCTTGAATTACTGTTTTAAGGATTGGTTCTGTTCCCTGTTGTGTTTCTCTTCTTCTGGGACTCTATTTATGTGTTTATTGGCTATTCTTTGACTGTCTTCTATATCAGTCACTTTCCTTTGATTTTTTTTTTAATTGATGTTTTAATGGTTTCTAACATTGTGAAATTTTGGGTTGTACATTTTTGTTTGTCCATCACCATATATATGACTCCCTTCACCCCTTGTGCCCCCCCCACCCCCACTGCCCTTGGTAAACACAGTCCAGTTTTCTCTGTCCATGTGTTGGTTTATATTCCACATATGAGTGAGATCATACAGTGTTTGTCTTTCTCTTTCTGGTTTATTTCACTTAACATAATACACTCCAGGCCCATCCATGTTGTTGCAAATGTGACAATTTTGTCTTTTTTTATGGCTGAGTAGTATTCCATTGTATATATATACCACATTTTCTTAATCCAATCGTCAGTCGAGGGACACTTAGGTTGTTTCCACTTCTTGGCTATGGTGAATAATGCTGCAATGAACATAGGGGTGCAGAAGCCTCTTTGGGTTGTTGATTTCAGGTTCGTTGGATAGATTCCCAGTAGTGGGATGGCTGGATCATAGGGCATCTCTATTTTTAATTCTTTGAGGAATCTCCATACCGTTTTCCATAGAGGCTGCACCAATTTGCATTTCCACCAGCTGTGTATGAGGGTTCCTGTTTCTCCACATCCTCTCCAACATTTGTTGTTTTTTGTCTTGGTGATTATAGCCATTCTAACGGGCGTGAGGTGGTATCTTAGTGTTGTTTTGATTTGCATTTCCCTGATGATTAGTGATGTTGAGCATCTTTTCATGTGCCTATTGGCCATCTGTATATCTTCCTTGGAGAAGTGTCTGTTCATTTCCTCTGCCCATTTTTTGATCGGGTTGTTTGTTTTTTTGTTGTTCAGTTATGTGAGTTCTTTATATATTATGGAGGTCAACCCCTTGTCAGATGTATGTTTTGCAAATATTCTCTCCCAGCTGGTTGGTTGTCTGTTCATCTTGATTCTGGTTTCATTTGTCTTATAAAAGCTCTTTAATCTGATAAAGTCCCACTTGTTTATTTTTTCTTTAGTTTCCCTAGTCTGGGTAGGTATGTCATCTGAAAAGATTCCTTTAAAACCAATGTCAAATAGTGTGTTGCCTATATTTTATTCTATGAGTTTTATAGTTTCAGGTCTCACCTTCAGGTCTTTGATCCATTTTGAGTTAATTTTTGTGAATGGCGATAGCACATGGTCCACTTTCATTCTTTTGCATGTGGCTGTCCAGTTTTCCCAACACCATTTATTGAAGAGACTTTCCTTTCTCCATTGCATGTTCTTAGCACCTTTGTCGAAAATTAGCTGTCCGTATATGTGTGGTTTTATTTCTGGGCTTTCAATTCTGTTCCATTGATCTGTGTGTCTGTTTTTGTACCAGTACCATGCTGTTTTGATTACTATTGCTTTGTAGTATGTTTTGAAGTCAGGGATTGTGATGCCTCCTGCTTTGTTCTTTTTCTTTAGGATTTCTTTAGCTATTCGGGGTCTTTTGTTGCCCCATATAAATTTTAGTATTCTTTTTTCTATTTCTGTGAAGAATGTCATTGGGATTCTGATTGGGATTGCATTGAATCTGTAGATTGCTTTAGGTAATATAGACATTTTAACTATGTTTATTCTTCCAATCCACATGCATGGGATATCTTTCCATTTCTTTATGTCATCATGGATTTCTTTCAATAATGTCTTGTAGTTCTCATTGTATAGGTCCTTCACCTCCTTGGTAAGATTCATTCCTAGGTATTTTATTCTTTTTGATGCAATTGTAAATGGTATTATCTTTTTGAGCTCTCTTTCTGTTAGTTCATTATTAGCATATAGAAATGCAACTGATTTTTGTAGATTGATTTTGTACCCTGCAACTTTGCTGTAGTTGTTGATTGTTTCTAATAGTTTTCCAACAGATTCTTTAGGGTTTTCTATATATACAATCATGTCATCTGCAAATAGTGAGAGTTTCACTTCTTCGTTACCTATTTGGATTCCTTTTATTCCTTTTTCTTGCCTAATTGCCCTGGCCAAAACCTCCAGTACTATGTTGAACAGGAGTGGTGAGAGTGGGCAGCCCTGCCTCGTTCCTGTTCTCAGAGGAATGGCTTTCAGTCTTTCCCCATTGAGTATGATGTTGGCTGTGGGTTTGTCATATATGGCCTTTATTATGTTGAGGTACATTCCTTCTATTCCCATTTTATTGAGAGTTTTTATCATAAATGGATGTTGTATCTTGTCAAATGCCTTCTCTGCGTCTATTGAGATGATCATGTGGTTTTTATTCTTTGTTTAGTTGATGTGATGTATGACGTTGATTGATTTGCGGATGTTGAACCATCCCTGCGTCCCTGGTATAAATCCCACTTGATCATGGTGTATGATCTTTTTAATGTATTGTTGTATTCGGTTTGCCAATATTTTGTTGAGGATTTTTGCGTCAATGTTCATCAGCGATATTGGCCTGTAATTTTCTTTCTTTGTATTGTCTTTGTCTGGTTTTGGTATCAGGGTGATGTTGGCCTCGTAGAATGATTCAGGAAGTGTTCCACCTTCCTCTATTTTTTGGAATAGTTTGAGAAGGATGGGTATTAAATCTTCTTTGAATGTTTGGTAAAATTCACTGCAGAAGCCATCTGGTCCTGGACTTTTATTTTTTGGGAGGTTTTTGATTACTATTTCAATCTCTTTACTTGTTATTGGTCTATTCAGATTCTCCATTTCTTCTTGGTTCAATTTTGGGAGGTTGTATAAGTCTAAGAATTTATCCATTTCTTCTAGATTGTCCAATTTGTTAGCATATAATTTCTCATAGTATTCTCTTATAATCCCTGTATTTCCATGGTATCCGTTGTAATTTCTCCTCTTTCATTTCTAATTTTATTTACTTGAGCCTTTTCTCTTTTTTTCTTAGTAAGCCTGGCTAAGGGTTTGTCGATTTTGTTTATCTTCTCGAAGAACCAACTCTTTGTTTCATTAATCCTTTCTACTATTTTTTAGGTCTCAATTTCATTTATTTCTGCTCTGATTTTTATTATTTCTCTCCTTCTGCTGGCTTTGGGCTTTGTTTGTTCTTCTTTTTCTAGTTCTGTTAGGTGTGACTTAAGGTTGCCTATTTGGGCTTTTTCTTGTTTGTTAAGGTGGGCTTGTATCGCTATGGGTTTCCCTCTCAGGACTGCTTTTGCTGCATCCCATATGGTTTGATATGGCATATTATCATTTTCGTTTGTTTCCAGATAGTTTTTGATTTCTCCTTTAATTTCATCAATGATCCATTGGTTGTTCAGTAGCATGTTGTTTAATCTCCACATTTTTGTCACTTTCCCAGTTTTTTTTTCCTGGTTCATTTCCAGTTTCACAGCCTTATGGTCTGAAAAGATGCTTGTTATGATTTCAATCTTCTTAAATTTATTGAGGCTTGCTTTGTTTCCCAACATATGGTCTATCCTAGAGAATGTTCCATGCGCGCTTGAGAAGAATGTGTAGTCAGCTGTTTTTGGATGGAGTGCTCTGTATATGTCTACTAGGTCCATCTCGTCCAGTTTTTCATTTAAGTCTACTATTTCTATATTGACTTTTTGTCTGGATGATCTATCCATTGCTGTAAGTGGGGTGTTAAGATCCCCTACTATTATTGTGTTGTTGTTGATTTCTCCTTTTAGGTTTGTTAATAGTTGCTTTATGTACATTGGTGCCCCTATGTTGGGTGCATATATATTTATAAGTGATATGTCTTCTTGACGAAGTGTCCCTTTTATCATTATATATTTCCCTTCTTTGTCTTTCTTAACCTGTTTTATCTTGAAGTCTACTTTGTCTGATATGAGTATGGCAACACCTGCTTTCTTTTGTTTGCCATTAGCTTGGAGTATTGTCTTCCATCCTTTCACTCTGAGCCTGTGCTTGTCTTTAGTGCTAAGATGTGTTTCCTGAAGGCAGCATATTGTTGGGTCTTGCTTTTTAATCCATCCTGCCACTCTGTATCTTTTGATTGGAGAGTTCAATCCATTTACATTTAGGGTATTTATTGATATATGAGGGCTTAATGTTGCTGTTTTGTCACTTATTTTCTGGTTCTTTTGCATTTCCTTTGTTTCTTGTCCCATTTGTTTTGGACTGCCAATTCAGTTTGGTTGTTCTGTCTTATGACTCTTCTAGTTTTCTTTTTGTTTATCATATGTGGTTTTGTTTTGATTATTTGTTTAGTGGTTACCTTGAGGTTTGGGCAAAAAATCTTGTGTATGAGATAGTCCATTATCTGCTGGCCTCCTATTTCCTTATACTAAATCAATTCAGTCGCTTTCCTCTTCCCCTTCTAAGTTTTTCTTGTTATACCTTATTCTATCTTGTGTTGTGGCTGTGTGTTTACAGTGATGAGGTTAAATTTATTTTTGGTGAATTTCTTCCTTTGATCTTTGAATTTAGTATTTAAGTGGTTACTAACCTATTCCGGTAAAGATCTACTATTTTTCTGAGTTTGTCTACCTACTTTTCTCCTTACTCCAAGGTTTGTGTTCCCTTTCTCTTCTTTTTTTCAGGCCTGAGGGCCTTCTTGAGTATTTCTTGTAGTGGGGGTCTTGTGGCCATGAACTCCCTTAGCTTTTGTTTATCTGGGAGAGTTACTATTTCTCCATGATATTTTAAGGATATTTTTGCTGGGTAGAGTATTCTTGGCTGAAAGTTTTTGTCTTTCAGTATTTTGAATATATCATTCCAGTCTCTTCTAGCCTGTAAAGTTTCTGTTGAGAAATACGCTGAGAGCCTGATGGGAGTTCCTTTGTACGTTATTTTTCGTTTTTGTCTAGCTGCCCTTAATATGGTTTCTTTGTCGTTGACCCTGGCTAACCTTACCACTAGGTGTCGTGGTGAAGGCCTTTGTCTGTTAATATATATAGGTGTCCTGTTGGCTTCGCTTACTGGTATTTCCTGCTCCTTCCCCAGATTTGGGAAATTTTCAGCTATTATTTCCTTGAATAGGCTCTCTGTTCCTCTTTCCCTCTCCTCTCCCTCAGGAATACCTATAATTCTTATGTTACATTTTCTAATAGAGTCAGATATTTCTCGGAGTCTTTCTTCATTTCTTTTTAGTCTTAGTTCTCTCTCCTCTTCCATCTGGAGTATATCTGTATTCCTATCCTCTAAGGTGCTAATTCTTTCCTCCATATTGTCAGCTCTGTTCTTTAGAGATTCCAGATTCTCCTTTATCTCCTCCATTGTGTTCTTCATCTCCATCAGCACTGATTGGTTTTTCTTTATGATTTCAATCAATTTTGTGAAGAAACTCCTAATCTCATTGAATTGTTTGTCTGTGTTGTCTCGTATTTCGTTGAGTGTTTTTATGATAGCTATTTTTAAATCTCTGTCATTCAGTTTATGGATTTCTGTGTCTTCGGGGTTGATTTCTGGGTGCTTTTCATTTTGTTTCTGGTCTGGTGATTTCATATATTTTTGCATTGTGGTTCCTGTGTTGGTTTTGTTTTTCCTCATCCTGGAAATCTCTGGTTGCAATTTCTACCTGCCGCCGCTGTCTGGTGGTAAAGGGCTGTGCAGTCTAAGCCCCCTGTGCTCTGCCCCGGTTTTTCCGCTGCGATCTGCAGTTTTGTGTTTTTTTTGGGTTTTTTTTTCCCCCCGCTGCGATCCACGGGTCCCGTCGTTTGATCAGGTCTGCCGCAGATCGCTTGGTCTGGTCTGTCACGGATCACTTGGTCTGGTCTGGTCGGTTGAGCTGCAGAGTCTGGTTTGCGGGGAGGGGGGAGCTCTCTCTTTTGCCCTCTGGGTCCCTGATGGGGGAGGCTTCTCCTTTGCCCCTCTTTATCTGCTCTCTGGGGTGCTCAGATGTTGATGGTAGCCATGTGACTCCTCTGAGTCCTCTGTGCCGGAGTTTCCCACTGGCTGAGAGAGTCCGAAGAGCCACGGTTTCCCCGCCGAGGGCTGCCCCTCCCCCCTCTCTGCGACCCGCGCAGACTGGGATTGCTGATCTGATGGGGAGGGAGAGGAGTTCTCCTTACCTCTCCCCACTTCCTCCTGGGGCCCAGCACGTTCCGCTCTCAGATGTGCGGCAGTGTGGATCCCTCAGCTCTAGCTTTTCACTGTCTGGGATTCCGTTGTTGGTCTGTGACTGTTCCTTTTGTTGTATCTTATTGGGGGAAGAGTTCACGGGAAAGCTCACTCCGCCATGATGCTGACGTCACCTCTCCTTTGATGTTTTTTACTCTTTGTTCTTCCTCTCCTTGGCGATTTTTGTGTCAATGCTCTTACTATGTTTTCAGCCCGATCTATTCTCTCTTGAGCACTTTGTAATTTAGTCTTCCTTTCTAAGAAAATTTTGTCTTTTCCTCCAATTTTTCCTGCATTGAATCAACCCTCATTTTACACCTTCCTGTTTTGTTTTGTCTTGTGCATTTCTGCTCAGATATTTTAAATTTCTGATTTGAGAAATTTTTCATATCTATGAATGATTGTTTAAGGCCATTTAATTTAGGTTGGTGTGTTTCTTCTTCTAGACTGTTTTTTTGTGTGTGAGGAAGATCAGCACTGAGATATCCAATGCCAATTCTCCTCATTTTGCCGAGGAGGATTGCCCTGGGCTAACATCTGTGCCCATCTTCCTCTACTTTATATGGGATGCTGCTACAGCATGGCTTGACAAGTGGTGCGTTGGTGTGCACCTGGGATCCAAACCTGCAAAACCTGGGCTGCCAAAGCGGAGTGCACACACTTAACTGCTGTGCCACCAGGCTGGCCCCTAGACTATTTTTTGAGGAAATTTTTTCATCAGCAGAAGTGTTTTAATTTTTGTTTTTGTTTACTTTTTCTAGTCACTTGTACAGGTGTCATCTACTGTTTTATTTGTAACTTCGTGCAGTAACAGTTGTATGCTATCAGAGGTGAAGGTTTGGAATGGCTTACCGTGTTTCTTGGTTCAAAAATGCCCTCTTCTGGTGGTTAAGTAAAGTCAGTTTTTAAAATCAATAATTGTTCTTATTTATTTATTTATTTTGCAGGAGGGGGAAGGATTTTTGTGGCCTCAATTTTGTGATCCTTGATTTCACCTCTTGTTTAATTTTTTTCCTTTACCACCAAGTCTCCAAGGGATACCTCTCTCTTTCTAGTTTCACTCTTCTCCCCTAGAAGTGGTGACTTCCTGAGACCACCTTCTCACTTGTACACTTTCAAGTCCCTTCCTTTTGATTCTCCTTAAGCCAGCAAGCCCAGCTCTGTCCTCCGGTTCTTAGGAACAGAAACACTGGTTTTCTACTGGAGTTTTTAACAACTACAACTGCCCTCAGGCTAAGACCATAAAACAAGAAACCCACTCTGCCCCTCATTTCCAGTTTGACTCCTTCTAGAATATGCCTTCTTTAGTTCATTCTCCAGTGCCTGAGAATTTGTAGTTCTTATCCATGGAAAGGAAGAGAAAAATATATTAGATAATTGCTGCTAAGCACCACTGATATCCTCAGAAAAAATACCAAAAAGCTGTGGGTAATTAATAGACAATTAAAAGCCATATGTGAAAGCTACGGGGGCCTCCTTAGTAGCTTACAAAGAGCTTCCATGTCCTGCAGCAACAGGGCACAGAAAGCTGAGGACCAGGCTCAGGGGTTAGTGTCAGTGCTGAGCTCCAGAGGAGGTTAACATCCCAGGACTGTGGCATCAAGTTCAGGGTCCTCAAAAGGAAAAAATGGGACCCTGGCACATAGATGCCCAAATATGCAGAGCATCAGATTCTGCTAAATCTTCTGAGCCTGCAGAAGTTCCCACTCCTCCTTATTAAGAAAAGTCATTCTTTCCTTGTTTGGAGATGATGCAAAGGCCTGTCCCCCACAAGACAACATGTGCCCCCCTCAGGATCTGTCCCCACAGCCCCTCTTGTCAACTAGGCCTATAGTTATTTGCAGCATACCCTGTCAAGGACATGCTGGCCCTAATAATGGAGGAAAGAGACTATACCCCAAAGATGCTGCAAGACCTAGCCAGCAGATATGGGCATGAGGCATGGGCACATGGGACTGGAGACTAAAGGTCATGGGAGCTAGACACAAGGTTGCATAGGGGAGTGTTTACTGAATTGGGAGCACTCTTCCTGGCAAGGACCCCAGGAGACAGTGACCTCAAAGCTAAGTAAAACTGGAATGCCAGAATTGCTCCTGCAGATGGTGGAGGGAGGAATTAGGAAACTCAGGGAGGGGCCAGCCCTGTGGCCTAGTTGTTACGTTCAGTGCACTCTGCTTTGGCGACCCAAGTTCAGTTCCGGAGGTGGACCTACACCACTCGTCGGCGGCCATGCTTTGGCAGCGACCCACGTACCAAATAGAGGAAGATTGGCACAGATGTTAGCTCAGGGCGAATCTTCCTCAACCAAAAAAAAAAAAAGAAAAAAGACATTCAGGAAATGGGAAGCTCAAGTGGATATACTACGTACAGCCAGAAGAGCCACCAAATGATTATGTTCCGCAAGAATCTACATAATCGAGAAGATACAGAATTTTCCAAGCCATAAGGAATGTACTGGTGAGACGAGAACCATTATCATTACAAAGTTCAGCCATGGCTCTCCTAGAAAGGAGGGCCCAGGGCTGAGACAGAAGGCCATAATGGAATGAGGCTCACTGATAGCAATGGGGATGATAGGACTCTGAGACAATGGCGACCAGGGGCAACGCTTAACTGCCAGAAGCCAGGTGGGCACAATTATTACAATAAGCAGCAGAGCTGAAGTGGCAGATGAGTCTTGCCTCACAGAGAGTTATGGAGATGGTTAATAGAACATGGCAACCCTAAGGGGCAACATGGGTGGGCAGCCAGTGCTAGCAAGGGTTCATCTCAGCTTCTACCATTAGAAGAAAGCAAGGATAGAGGACCAGGAAGCTGAGAGCAGTCACCCTAGCAAAAAAAACATGCCTTGCCAAGTTTCCAGAGCAGAGTTAGTTTTCAGAGCTGGAATCCATTGACTGAGGAGGATGCCAAGTCCCTAGTAGGAAGGATCCTGCAACATCACACAAGTATACCTGGTAATGACTCCCCAGTCTTTCCTCAAAGGGACTTATGGCCATTTACTTGGGTAACTGTGCTGTGGGTTAAGGGAACTACTCAAATGTTTAAAGGACTATTGGATGCAAGCTGTGAGTTAACAGTGATACCTAGAGTACTGAAACATCATTGTGGCTTCTTTTTTTTTCTCTCTCAATTTTTTTATTGATGCCATAATGGTTTGTAACATTGTGTAATTTCAGGTGTACATATTGTTTATGAGATTCTGTATAGAGTGCATCATGCTCACCACCAGTAGTCTAATTTTTATTTGTCACCATACATATGTGCCCCTTTACCCTTTTCGCCCACCCCCCAACCCCCTTCCCCTCTGGTAACCACTAATCTGTTCTCCTTATCCATGTGTTTGTTTATCTTCCACATATGAGTGAAATCATGCAGTGTTTGTCTTTCTCTGTCTGCCTTATTTCACTTAACATCATACCCTCAAAGTCCATCCATGTTGTTGCAAATGGGACGATTTTGTCTTTTTTATGGCTGAGTAGTATTCCATTATATATATATACCACATCTTCTTTATCCATTCATTGGTCAGTGGGCACTTGGATTGCTTCCGCATCTTGGCTATTGTGAATAATGCTGCAGTGAACATAGGGATGCATAAATCTCTTTGAATTGTTGATTTCTTATTCTTTGGAAAAATACCTAGTAGTGGGATAGTTGGATCATATGGTATTTCTAATTTTTTGAGAAATCTCATAGTGGCTGCACCAGTTTGCATTTCCACCAGGAGTGTATGAGAGTTCCCTTTTCTCCATGTCCTCTCCAATATTTGTTATTTTTTGTCCTGTTAATTATAGCTATTCAGACAGGTGTAAGGTGATATCTCATTGTAGTTTTGATTTATATTTCCCTAATAATTAGTGATGTTGAACATATTTTCATGTGCCTGTTGGCCATCTACATATCTTCTTTGGAAAAATGTCTAGTCATACCCTCTCCCCATTTTTTAATTGGGTTGTTTGTTTTTTTGTTGTTGGAGTTGTATGAGTTCTTTATATATTTTGGATATTAACCCTGTGTCAGATATATGATTTGCAAATACTTTCTCCTAGTTGGTAGGTTGTCTTTTTGTTTCGTTCATGGTTTCCTTTGCCTTGCAGAACCTTTTCAGTCTGATGCAGTCCCATTTGTTTATTTTTTCTTTTGTTTTCCTTGCCTGAGTAGACATGGTATTTGAAAAGATGCTGCTAAGACTGATGTCAGAGAGTGTACTGCCTGTATTTTCTTCTAGGAGTTTTATGGTTTCAGGTCTCACATTAAAGTCTTTAATCCATTTTGAATTAATTTTTGTGTATGGTGTAAGATAATGGTCTACTTTCATTCTTTTGCATGTGGCTGTCCAGTTTTCCCAACACCATTTATTGAAGAGACTTTCCTTTCTCCATTGTGCATTCTTGGCTCCTTTGTTGAAGATTAGCTGTCCATAGATGTGTGGTTTTATTTTTGGGCTTTCAATTCTGTTCCATTGATCTGTGTGTCTGTTTTTGTACCAGTACCATGCTGTTTTGATTACTATTGCTTTGTAGTATGTTTTGAAGTCAGGAAGTGCGGTGCCTCCAGCTTTGTTCTTTTTTCTTAGGATTTCTTTACCATCTTCCATCCCTTCAGTCTGAGCCTGTGTTTGTCTTTAGAGCTGAGATGTGTTTCCTGGAGGCAGCATATTGTTGGGTCTTGTTTTTTAATCCATCCAGCCACTCTGTGTCATTTGACTGGAGAATTCAACCCATTACATTTAGAGTGATTATTGATATATGAGGGCTTAATAGTGCCATTTTATTTCTCATTTTCCGGTTGTTCTGTATTTCCATTGTTGCTCTTCCCTTGTATTTCTGACTGCCATTTCGTTTTGGTAGTTTTCTGTAATGGTTTTCTCAGTTTTCTCTTTATTTATGAATTGTGGCTCTGTTCTGATTTTTTGTTTAGTGGTCAGCATGAGGTTTGTATGAAAGATCTCATAGATGAGATAGTCCACTTTCTGATAGCCTCTTATCTCCATTAGCCTAAGCAGGTTCCATCCCTTTCCTCTTCCTCTTCTGAGTTATTGCTGTCACAAATTATTCTGTTTTGTGTTGTGAGTTTGTGACTAAATTGAAGTGTTTATACTTATTTGTGATGCTTCCCTTCCCTTCCCTTTAACTTTTATGTTATAATTAAGTGTTTGCTAACCTGTTCTGATAGAGAGCTGCAATTTCCTGATTTTGTCTGACTATTTATCTCCTTTCTCAAAGCTTTGTAAACTTTGCCTTTTTGTTTCAGGTATGAGGGCATCCTTGATCATTTCTTGTAAGGGAAGTCTGGTGGCGATGAACTCCCTCAGCTTTTATTTATCTGGGAAAGCCTTTATTTCTCCATCATATCTGAAGGATAGTTTTGCTGGTTAGAGTATTCTTGGCTGAGCGTTTTTGTCTTTCAGTATTTTAAATATATCATTCCGTTCTCTCCTAGCCTGTAAGTTTTCTGCTGAGAAATCTGCTGAAAGCCTGATAGGAGTTCCTTTATAGGTTATTTTCTTCTGCCTTGCTGCCCTTAATATTTTTCCTTTGTCATTGACTTTTGCCAGTTTCACTATTATATGTTTTGGAGAAGGTCTTTTTGCATTGATGTAAATAGGTATTCTATTGGCTTCATGTATTTGTAAGTCCAGTTCCTTCCTCAGGTTTGGGAAGTTCTTAGCTATTATTTCTTTGAACAAGCTCTCTGCTCCTTTCTCCCCCTCTTCTCCCTCTGGAATACCTATAATCCTTATGTTGCATTTCCTAATTGAGTTGGATATTTCTCAAAGAATTTCTTCATTTTTAAAAGATCTTAGTTCTCTTTTCTCCTCCGCCTGAAGCATTTCCATATCTCTATCCTCTAAATCACTAATTCTGTCCTCCATAACATCAGCTCTATTATTTAAGGATTTTAGATTGTTTTTTAGCTCATCATCATTTGTGTTCTTCATCTCCAGAATTTCTGTTTGGTTTTCTTTTTTTAGAATTTCAGTCTCGTTGGTGAAGTATTCCTTCTGCTCATTAATTTTATTCCTGAGCTCATTGAACTGTCTTTATGAGTTTTCTTGTAACTCATTGAGTTTCTCTATGACAATTATTTTGAATTCTCTGTCATTTTCTGTGACTTCAGGATTGGTTTCTGGAGGATTGTCATTTTCCTTCTGCTCTGAAGTGTTACTGTAGTTTTTCATAGTGTTTGATGAACTGATCCTTGCCAGGGCATTTGTAGTAGTATCAGGTTGCAGATTCCATCTGCCACCGCTGGGGGGCAGGTGGTGGAGGGAGGAGCTGTGTTTTCTGAACCCGCCATGTCTGCTGGAAATTGTGCCGGTAGGGCTCATCTGCATTTGTCACTGGCCACAGCCACTTGGCAGGTCACACACGAATGCACAGGTGCTCTGGTGGGGGACTGCTGCCTTGGCAGGGGACCAGCCAAAATGATGCTCTAGGCAGGAGGAGAGGGGTGCTTTCTTTCCCGTGCCTGGGCCAACTCTGCATTCACGGATTGTTCACCTGAGCTGCTGGGCTTGGTTGGGGCTCCTTCACAAGGGCTGAGCCACACTACTCAGTGGAGAGCATTCACATGGGTGGCTGCCATGGCACAGTGCGAGCTCCCGCAGCTGGGCTGCAACTCCGAAAGTGTTTGCACACAGGCCTGGCTGTCCCCCGTCTCCTCTTACAGTCATGCACCAGCTGCTGTGTGAGGATGCATGACCTAGATTGCTGCCGCTGGGGAGAGGAAAGGATCCACTCACTTCTTTCCACTGCCTGCCAGGGATCCAGTACCCCCACCTTCAGATGTATGGCTGTGTGGATCTCTCAGACATCCCACTGTGCTTTGTAGGGAATCCTCTGTTTGTTGGTTAATGAGTGTTCATTTAGTTGTAACTTAGTGGGGAGAGACTAAGGGAACAACTCACTCTGGTATGATGCTGACATCACTCCATCATGGCTTCTTGTCAGAGTTAGGGTATATGGTGGTCAGAGTATAAATGGTGTCCTGGCCAAGCCTCAGCTTACAGTGGTCCACTGGTCCATGGACCCACTTGGTGGTCTTCTCCAGCTCTCAAATGTGTCATTGAGATTGACATATTTTCTATTTGGTGTAATCCCCACATAAAGAAGACCAAGAGGTGGAAGCCTCCAATGCTACCTCCCACCCTGCCTCAGCCAAAATAGCAGATAAAACGCATCCATGGGAATGACAGACATTAGTACCACATGTAAGAATCTAAAGGATGCAGGGGTGGTGGTCCTCATTTTATCTCAATTTAATTCACCAAGCTGGTCCCTGCAGAAACCAGAGGGTTGTGAAGAGTGACAGTAGACTACCACAAACTCCACCAGGTAGTCCCCAGCAGGCAAAAATAATATGTAAGGCACCCATGCGATCCACTTGGGTACCTTCTGCTGCTGTCTGGCTCAACTGTGACAATAAATGGACAAGTGAAGCAACCTTGACCTGAGAAGGGCATGGTTACCAGGGGATCACAGTCTGGTCATTTCATCATTAGCCCCACAGAGGTGGTGGCTGAGGATGAAGGATCTAGAATGGCAAAGGAGAAGAGAGACAATGAGTATCACTTGGATCCAAATAGCACAAGGGCTGGTCTGCAGTGGACATGGGGATGCTGTGCTCAGATCCTTCTTCAAGGAAGAGTTTACTGTCCCCACTGTCAGCAAACAGGCCCAGCTATGAGCTTCTTGAGGGTTTTTCTCAGCTGTGCCAAATGCTTCACTCTTCTCAGTGCAGCCTGTGTTTGATGCCTGCTCAAAACACAGGTATAAAGGCCATCTCAGATCAACACAGGATAATTCTGATAGGCTATATATGCCAGAGGTCCCCATAGCGATGACCAAGGTGTCACTGGTTTTGTATCACAGTTCACGCCTCCCTCTGCCCAATCCTGCTTTTGCCTCTTGCCTTCCACAGGGGCTAATCTCTAATAAACATCTTGCCCACCAAACTCAGTTTTATCATTGGCTTCCAGAAAACCCAACTTGGGACACTGCTGCAGTTGTATGCCAGAAATTTTTTCTCTAAATTGTGCTAACATATACATAACATAAAATCTACCATCTTAACCATTTTTAAGTGTGCAGCTCAGTTTAGTGTCAAGCATATTCACATTGTTGTGCAACTAATCTCCAGAATTCTTTTCATCTTGCAAACCTGAAATTCTATACACATCAAACAACTCCCCATTCTCCCCCACCTCCAGCCCCTGGCAATCACCATTCTGCTTTTCATCTCTATGATTTTGACCACTCTACATACCTCATATCGGTGGAATCATACAATATTTGTCTTTTTGTGACTGGTTTATTCCACTTAGCATAATGTCCTCCAGGTTCATCCTTGTTGTAGCATGTGACAGAATTTCTGTCCTTTTTAAGGCTGAATAATATTCCATTGTATGTATATGGCACATTTTGTTTATACATTCATCTGTTTAAGGGCATTTGGATTGCTTTTATCTTTTGGCTATTGTGAATAATGCTGCCATGAACATGGGTGTACAAATATCTCTTCAAGACCCTGCTTTCAAGTCTTTTGGGTGTATACCCAGAAGTGGGATTGCTGGATCATATGGTATTTCTACTTTTAATTTTTTGAGGAGCCACCATACTGTTTTCCATAATGGCTGCACCATTTTACATTCCCACCAACACTGCACAAGGGTTCCAATTTCTCCACAGCACCATCAATACTTACTATTTTCTGTTTTATTGATACTGGTCATCTTATTGGGTGCGGGGTTTTGAATTTCATTTCCCTGATTATTAGTGATGTTAAGCATCTTTTCATGTGCTTGTTGGCGATTTGTATGTCTTTGAAGAAATTTAAGGCCTTTGCTCATTTTTTAATTGAGTTGTTTGTTTTTTGGTTGTTGGGTTGTGGGAGTTCTTTAGATATATATTCTGGATTCAGATATATGATTTGCAAATATTTTCTCCCATTCTGTCAGTTGTCTTTTTACTCTGTTGATTGTGTCCATTGATATGCAGAAGTTTCTTATTTCAATGCTGTCTAATTTAATCTATTTTTACTTTTGTTGCCTGTGCCTTTGGTGTCATATCCAAGAAATTATTGTCAAAACCAATATCATGAAGAGTTTCACCTGTGCTTTCTTCTAAGAGTTTAATAGTTTTATCGTTTTAGCTCTTATATTTAGGTCTGTGATCCATTTTGAGTCAACTCTTATATTTACTATAAGGTAAGGGTCCAGCTTCATTCCTTACATGTGTATGTCTGGTTTTCCCAACACTATTTGCTGAAAAGGCTATCCTTTTCCCATTGAATGGTCTTGGCACTCTTGTCAAAAATCAGTTGACCATATACATGAGGGTTTATTTCTGGGTTCTCTATTCTATTCCACTGGTCTGCTTTTATGCCTGTACCACACTGTTTCAACTAATGTAGCTTTGTAATAAGTTTTGAAATCAGGAAGTGCGAGACCTCCAACTTTGTTCTTCTTTTTCTAGAATGTTTTGGTATTTGGGGTCACTTAAAATTCCATATCAATTTTAGGATGGCCATAAATTTTGATATGTGGTATTATTATCATTTAGTTAAAAAAAATTCCAATTATTTTATGATTTTTTTCTTTGACCCATAGGTTATTTAAAAGTGTGACTTTATTTCCAGATACTTGAGATTTTTCTAGTTGTTTTTTAAATATTACTAACTTTAAATGCATTGTGGTCATAGAACATACTCTGATGTTTTCAGTCCTCCAAAATGTGTTCACATTTGCTTGATGGTCCAAATCTATGATCAATTACTGTAAATGCTCTATATATTCTTGACAATAGCATGTTTTCTGCGGCTGTTAAATGTACATATACCTGGCCTGCTAAAGCAGTGTGGAACTTAATAAGACAGACTAAAGAGCAGGTGTGTCACCAATTCACTCTAGGTGGTACAGAGATTGATCAGGCCACATGTCAGACCAGTCCTGCCCCTGACATTTGTGTAGCAAGAGCAAAATGGCAGCCTCAGATATTCTCACTGTATTGATCAATAATTAAATCTTGACTTGGTAAAAAGTATGAAATTGCAGGGAACTGATCTGACCTCTTTAAGTTGAAGATTTGATAAGAATAATTTTCTTGCTTATGTTCATTGTTATGATCAGTAAATAAATCTTCATTTTAAAAATAACGTGACAAAATCAGTTGTATTTCTGTACACCAGCCATGAACACTCCACAAAGGAAACTGAGAAACCATTCCACTTACAGGAGCATCAAGAAGAATAAAATCCTTAGGAATAAGTTTCCATGTGCTTGTTTTCATATGCTTGATCCTTGTTACATCTGGTCTTAGATACATAGAAATTTAAGAGTCAATAACCGTTTATTATTGAGAAATGTTCCTCAGTTTCTACATGCAAACTGTTGTGAATACTTTGCTAATTCGTGAGTACATCAAGAACCACGAATTAGAATAGCAAGAAATTGGAAGCTCAGTGCTGGGAAACAATACTGCATTATGTGAGAATCTATTGTATCAATGCTATCTGGAGAAGAAGGGTTTGACGTGTTAATTAAATAGTTTTTTCTTTGCTCGAAGTGTTCCCACCACTCAAACCCTCCGGGCTCTCTGAAGAGGAATCTGTCTCCACACTGGCTCAGCACAACCCACGACTTTCATGGCCTTCGGAAGCAGTGGCTTTTGTCTTGAGGACACAGGGCAAGGGATGTGGGGAAGCGGGTCCCTGGGGCCTGGATGGTGTGAGTCACAAGAGAGGATGTTGAGGAGAGTGGTAGCTGTTACACTGCACCATGCTGCACACCAACTGCCACGTGACAGAGGTGGCCACTGCGTGTGTGTGTGTGTGTGTGTGTGCGCGCGCGCGCATGCATGCGTGTGTGTGTATGTGTGTGTGTGTGTGTGTGTGTGTGTGTGTCCAGGTAAAAGGCCCCTCTTGCCCGAGCCTGGCAATGATATACGCAGGGCTCAGGAGTGAGACCCTGATGTTGGGCAGTGGGGCTTCTCAACTGCACGATTCGGAAAGCCCTGGCTCCTTCCATGGAACCAGCAGGGGCCAGGATATAGTAGCAACACGACAGGGTAGGACCATGGCTCCAGCCCTTCCTCTCCAGCTGAGCTGTCCTGACTCAGGGAGAGGGCTTAGTCCTTCCCCAGGCGAGATGGGGGCTGGGGTCCACGCCTTGCGGTTTTCCAGGACTGTTGGCTTTCAGCACTGGGTTTCCAAGGAGCTTCACAGGAGGCCAAGGGAATCAGTGTTAGACATGTTAACCCTGACCCCTCGGGCATGACAGCCACCCAGGAAAGTAGTGGGAACGTATGATTTCCAGGAAGCATTAAGGGCCCACTTGATGTTACTGACAGCAGCATAATTTTATGATTCTCTCTTGCCGCATCTAGCCACAACGACCCAGGCATGGGGTGGCCAGAACTCTATGGAACCAAGGCTGAGGTTTAGCCCATGTGGTGCGTGGTTCCACAAACAAAAGAGGGCAAGAGCGCTGGGGTGTGTGTAGGGGAGTGATTGTAATCACTCACCAACAGGGGAAGGGGCGAAGTGGGAAAAGAGGAAATGAGGAACAGTGTGCAAAGGTGGCCTCAGAGGGTCGTTGGGGGAAGAACAGAAAGATGTGGGGTCTGAAGGTGCAGTATCTGACATGCGAGCAGGGAGGAGCTGAGTTACTGATGAAGCCAGAGCCCCAGCGTGACCGTGAGAGTGAGAACGATGATGGGAGCGTCACCGGAGTGAAGGGCAGTGAGCCGCCGTGGTGGGGGGTGGGGGGCACTCAGTGGGGAGTGATGGGCAGATAGTCACACCCAGGAGTTGGGGGATTTGGGGAGGGGGCAGGGCTGTTCTGAGAGCAGCAAGGAGAGCCTGCCTCAGGCCATAATGAGAAAGATGTGGGAGAGAAAAGCCCCCCATCTTAGAGAGCTGCAGGGGGGCCCCTGTCCTCGGGGGGCAGCAGGGTGATGAAGGGAAGGTCCAGAGAAGAGCAGATGGAAAGAGGGTTTGTGCTAACGACTGACATGAGGAGGATGGGAATGGAGTGGAGTGAAGGGGATGCAGAGCCAGAAGGACGTGAGAGTAGCCATGAAGGCAGGATGACACCAGTGCTGAGGTCCAGGGCAAGGGTGTGGGGAGGCTCTGAGGGGGGCGGGGGGCGACTCCTGGGGGTGCAGAGCTGGGGCTGCCCCTTGAGCCCTGCAGGTGCAGGCAGGAGGCTGGGCGAGGGGATAAACCTGTGGGTGCCCCTTGGCGATGGAAGCCTGCAGAGGGGCCCACAGACGCAGAGGTGTCCTGGAGCCCAGGTGGGAACCTCCGCTGGGCCTCCAGAGAGGTGAATGGAGGCTGCAGGGTTTAGACACTGTTCTGCTTCAAGTTCCAGGGCGTCTACGCGGGGCTGAAGCTGGAAATAAGATGCCTGCGGAATACAGGTCTGTGGACCCGTCAGGGGTCGGCATCGTTTATTAGCGGAATCCACCTTCACTGGCACTAGATTAATCTTCCCGAAGTTTGACTGACTGAAACTTCAGTCGTTCACAACAGCTCACAGGACGAAGTTCAAAGTCCGAGCAAACGAGACCCTTGTACCGGGCCCCCAAAGACCCTTCCAAATTTGGCTCTCAGTGCTCCCTCACAAGACTCCTCCTCTCAAACGTTACTAGCACTTTCCTGTTTTTATCTCGGCATTTCACTTCTTCCAAGAACGTTGGCAAATAAAATCCTACCCAGCCACATGAACACAACCTGTGTAAACTGAAAGAGAACTTAGAAATTCGCTGGTGAAGTCCAAGCTCCTGCCTTCGTCCCATTACTGAGATGAGGAAACCGAGCCCCGTGGAGAGGCAGTGAGTGGCCCAGCTCAGATCCATCGTGTGTCCATTTACTCCTCGGCCCTCAGGCACAGTTGAAGGGACTCGGTGGTGCCCTCATTTGGGCCTTAGCAGGACTGCAGGTGAGGTGAAGGGGGAGAAGGCTAGGACACCTCTCCCACCGACTCAGGGTTCCAGGGTAGAGGCCATATTTTACAGGCCTCGCAGAGCTGAAGGGAGTTTTGGGAAACCCAGGAGGAAGGAGAATCAGGCTGCAGCAAAACTTGCCTGAGATGGAGAATTTCATTTCATTAACTCAACAACGCCCTTGAAAATGCCTTCCTGCCCATCCACCTGAGAGGCTCACACCACTCTCTTCACTTTTCGCAGCATTTATTCCTGTCTGTAATGGTCTTGGTTAACTTGTCACTTGATTGTCTTCCTCCTGGATGTAAGCCCACCAAGGAGGGAGGGGCGTTGTCCTTGTGACTGCTGCTATAGTCCCAGCACCTAGCCGTTTATTTATTCCACGCCCACTAACGTCTTCATGAACTTTTGCCGCTGTTAGGGGTGTGCGAACTACAGCAGATGGCATCCTTTGTCAATTACAGACCCACTGGGGTGAAGGGCCGTCTGAATGGATGAAAATCCCAAGTTACAGAGGAACGCCAGTTTATTACTTCCAAGGACTATGACCTTATTGCCTAGAACCTCAGTTCTACCTTAATAATCAGATGAGAATACTTGGTTTTCAAGAACTCTAGTATTAAATGTTTGCACATATCCATAGTAACAAACTGCTCAACATCCACCTAACACGTAAGGAAACTGTGTGGAGGGAGCCGTGTGGGACGCTGGGGTGACGGGGCTGCAGGCAGCTCGGGGCACGTGGCCCCCTCGAGAACGTTGGCTTGGTGGGGTCACGACTTGCAGTTTGCCTACATAAAATTTATATATTCTAAAATCATTCTGGGCCAAACGCAACATGTTGTGGGCTGCTGTGGACCACACACCCCACTGGTTTTCTTTTTTTAAACATACCTTAGGTGTATAGGTGTGGATGAATCATAATCTTTGGCTCATGGTATATTCTCATCATTGAGTCACGCACAATCCCCTTGTCTCATTCCTTCATTCCAGGCCACCAGTTTGCAGCCTCTGGAATATATATGGTGCTAATTACAAGTGAGCGTTGAGTGGGTAAACGATGTCCCTGCAATTGCTGTTTATATGGCTAATTAACTCACAGGCCACAGCGATGGTGCAGGCTCCGGGGAGACTGTCCCGGTCTGTATCTAGGTTATGCACTTGAACACGGGCAAATTACTTCAGCTCTCTGGGCCCCATTTTTCTCACTTGTCCAATTGGGGTTATACCTTGTAAGAACGTTGAGAACATTAAGGGAGATGATCCATGTTAAAAGCTCTTAGAACAGCGCACACAAAAAGCACTCAGCTAACACTAGCTCTCATCATTATTGCTAAGAAGAAACCTCTCTGCCCAATTCATACCGTTAGTGATGCACGAATTAGCGACGATACACGAGCAAGGAAGCAGAAAATGCCTTTCTGGCTCAAAAGAGGTTATAACCTCTTGACCATCCAATCCAGCAGGATCATGGATCAGGCTGGAAAGTCAAAGAGAACACAGCTTCTCTTCCAGGATCACTTTCTGTGACCTGAGGATTCTTTTTGCAGCTTTTGGCCAGAACTTTCCCTTGACCTTTTTACAAAGTCTGAGCCAGTGGTTCTCAAACTTGATTGCGCACCAGAATCACCTGGAGGGCTTGTTAAACCAGCTCACTGGGCCCCACCCTCAGAGTTTCAGATGCAGGAGGTTGAGGGGTGGGGGCTGAGAATCTGCATTTGCAACCAGTTATCAGCTAGTGCCGCTGCTGATCCAAGGACCACACTTTGAGAACCACTAGTCTAAGGAATTAACTGTGATGGGGTACAAGGGGCAGTCAGGGGAGGCTTCCTGGAGGCGAAGGTCTTTGAGGTGAACCTGTTTGCCACATGGAGAAGAGCTAGCAGAGGGAACAAAGGCACAGAGTGCTGGGGACGGTGCGGGGAGTTGAGGCGGACAGGTCCCCAGGCACCAGGACCTCGAAGCCCGGGTGAGAAGTCCGGGCTCCACTCTGTTGACCTCTTTACGTAGAGGATGGATGTGGAACCTGGGAGTGGTGTGAGCTGAACGGGCAGGAGTGTGAAGGGCGGTTTAGGGCGAGACTACGTAAGAGGACAGGGGAATAGCTGTGGAACAAGAGCAGAACACAGCCTTGATCCTCAGCCCAGGTGTCTCACCTTCCTTTCAAATCCGAAGGACTTCTTCCATGGATGCAATTTTCAAACTAGGGATTGAGACCCACGATTCCCAAAGGTGTGAGATGAAGGAGTGGCTTGCCAGCATTTAAAAAAATTAATGGGAATGGAATAAAAAAATCAGAGTTCGTTGCACAGAGCAAAGGTATCGTTTCATCATACATTTCAGGGGTGTGTGTGTGTGTGTGTGTGTGTACTGCATCATGATGTATGTGGGTTACAGTCACAAAGGTTTGAGAGCCAGGGCTCTGTGCAGCCTCCCAGTTCCCGGAACCAGCCAGGGCGAGGCCTCGACCCGCCTGGGACACCCGCCATTCAGGCCCCTGCCCTGGGGGGCCGATGATCCTGGGAGAGAGGAGACGGGGCCCTGTGGAACCCAGAACGAGAAGGCTGAGTGGAGGGTGGAGGAGGGGAGCTTGGAGAGCAAGCAAAACCCTAGAAGGCTTCCAAAGAGGCAATGATCAGGAGTCGGAGGCGCCTTCACGGAGATGGGCCTTGAGTTTGGCCTCAGAGTGGGGCTCAGATTCTGACACCAGGGCCTTTGGGAAGATGGAAGAGATCCTGCAGATAAGAAGCTGCCAAGAAGCACGGGCAATAGTAGAGTGTGAGAAGGTAAATAAGGTTTTAAAAAGTAACCTGAGGCTCAACGGAGATACAAAGTCCAAATGGAGCTGGAAGAAGCCTGCAATATCAGCCAACAGGTTTAACTTACGGCTGAGGAAACAGACCTGTTTGCCCAGCACCCGCCTAGGACACAAACAACGGGCTACGAAGGCTTCTGTTCCAGGGCTCTCCCGGGCCACCTACATCAGGGAGTCGGTAAACATTCTGGGTAGGACAGTAGGTTGAGACCCTGCCTGTGACAATGCCCTGCGGGCTCTGGCCAGACCCCGCCCTAACTCCCCCTTCTCCCACCAGGTGAGAAACCCTGGAACCACCAACCCACTCCCTTTGGGTCTGCAAATACATCAGCAAATCTTCAGCAAACAATCTTCATGACACTGTCATTGCAACTGAGTTTGTAAAAAAAATAAAGTAATAAAGTTACTTTCTTTCACACGGGCCCTTCCCTTCACGCGCACGGTCTGGGACACACACCAGGACTCCCTCCAGGCCGATGCGTTCCAGGCTTACAACCTACACGTCTCTAGGCCTCATCAGGTTCGGCTGGTCTCATTTCCACGTTAGGAAGCAGCTCCAGAGGTTCTGTGGTAAATTCAAGGTCACTGGAAATATAAGGCACAGGGGTGGCTGCAGGCCCCCCCTGCCTGTTGGTCCAAGCTCCTTGTCAGAGGCTTCTAGCAGTTCAGATGTGAGATTCTAAAAGCTCACTTTGTACCTGTGATAGTGCCCAGGGAAGACCAGCAATTTTATAGTGTAGAATTGTCTCTGAGGATGTAATTTTTTATCTGATAAATAATCTATTCTACTCAAAGGTAACTTTTCATGCCTAAGGAATTGCTCAGAAATTCACAGGAAAAAGTGATGGCAAAGTTTAAAAATAACGTGAAAAGAAACATGTCATTTTTGTTGTCCTCTTTCCTTCAACTGATTTAACAACACCGGGGCCCAATTTTCCTTTCAGCGTGGATACAAACCTGAGAGAAGGCCCTGAACAGCCCACCACTGCATGGCTAATTGCACCGCAAAATTTGGTCTTAAACGTCTTTTTATGCTACATACGTATATAAGATCAACAATCACAGCTTATTTCCTCTCATCCACCTTGATTGAGGCAGAAAAAGGATAAACAGCAAATGCTGTTGCGAATATTCATCCAAAATGGTAATTATTGCATCATTATATTCGCTATTTTACTTGTCATGTACCATTAGAAGGTAACAAGATCATTGTCAGTCAAAGATTGTGGAGATAATGAGAGCACCTATAGGTTAGCAGGAAATCAAATTGGTGCTGGTACCCATCAATGCTGAGGAGCTGAAGGTAATTAGAGGGAAAATATGCAAAGGTTGAGATGAATAAAGCCCCAGGGATTAAACACCGTGACTGATTTGAGAGTTTGACTCTCCTACGTTCTGACATTGCAGATGGCGACACGAAAATAGGTGTACAAAAGAAGGCAGCGAGGTCTGCCAGAAACAGCAAATCAAGACGCCACTGATGTTGACTGCCTCGAATGTCCCAAGAATTGCCTGATTTGGAAAAACATAGTGTTTATCATGTTTTCCAATCCACTAGCTTTTCTTCAAGTTATTTTCTCCAGTCTGGGAGTTAAGGTATTAACATATAAAAGCAGAGCTGAGTGAAGTGGGCCTTTTTCAAGCAGTCCCTGCTCCACCCATCATCAGCTTTCTAAGCCAGCAAGCCCGGGTCCCCCAGTGCCCACTTCCCAAAACTCCCTGTGAGCTGCAGGGGTCCACGACACTGTCCCATCACAAGTACAGAGCCCCGGGGTTCTGCTCACTTCCATTTCTAAGGCCCAGGCAGCAGCCTGCTAACACGGACAGCTTTCGTTTGTTTTTTCCCAGTAAGATACAAACACCAATCTACACAATCTCATCCAAAAGCAATTCCAACAGGTTGACACAAGTAAATTTAACAATTTTTACATCTTGAAAAAACAAAACAGATTTCAGAGGACGAGGGAGAAGTTTGCACACTGATAAGGGACATGCCACGTAATTCAACGAGACATAGGAAAAGTAGAGACAGGAAAAAAATATCTGGAAGGTCTTAAGTAACATACAACCGACTGAGAGCAGATTGAAATGCAAAGGAACGAGCAAGCAAAGACTGCCGTGAAGGGCCCTATATCAGATGTGTCATCAACGCAGATAGACCAAGTGCTACGTTTTGAAGGACGCCTGAGACAAAGGGTATTTGCTGACTTGGCCCACACATACGTCATCTACAAAACCCCAAGGTACCTTCCCATCATGACTTAACAGTATTGTGCTTAGAACAGACACACACACAAAAATCCACAGCTGACGGTGTGGGGCGCAATGCTTTCAGAAGCTAATTGGCAGGTCACTAACTGAGTTAGGTAGGGTAGCCACCCATTGTAGGTCAGCCTTCTGTCCTCACTTGGGCGGGGTTCAAGGCGGTTCTTATCAAGAGCCCGGTCTTGCAAGGACGCCTTCTTCCCTAGGGGAAAGATGGCCATCTGACACAAACAAGCAGCTGGAAGCTTAGTTCACATTTTTTAATAACATGGCACAGTTTACATTACACAAGAGGCTCCGCCGATGAGAACATGCTGAAGATTCAGTCGCTTCACTTTTCTTTCCACATAGGATCTAGAAAGGACTTTATTACATACAGGATAAACAGCAAAAAGGTCTGTATAGAACAATCTCTTTACAATACTGAAAGCTACCACTACAGTTCCAGTGTACATATTCCTTGGATTTTTTTTTCTTTTTAGTTGTTGTCTTAAAAAAAAAAAAAAACACTGCACAACATCTGGAGTTCACAAAATCTGAAGCTCACAACTAAACCTTCAGTTTACTACTAAAATAGATCTCTCTGCTTATTAGAAACGATGGTCTGTAGTTAACTTTTTTTTTTTTTTGCAAAAACAGGATAACAACGTCAGATAGCACTTTAATATACTAGAAGACCAAATGGAACTAATTTTATTTGATACATATATTTTACAGTCCAGTAGACAAGATATATTGTATTTCTCTGCTAGTAAAGTCATATTCTCTCCAAATATGTAGACAAGAGGCTTAATGTATTATAAAAGTATTATGAAGAGACATTAAGATTGATGCAAACTTAAAAACACACGCACACACAAGACTTTGTCTCTGCCACCTCTCACCCTTTGTAACTCTCCACGGCTCCACAAGGCTGACCTGTCACGGCTATTCCCAGACCTTCTTCCCAACTGGAATACAGTGAGTCACCTTAGGAAATGTGTACCTTAAATTCATCAGCTACTGAATACAGTGAAAACATATCCATCATCTGAGAAAACTTGAAGCTTTCTTTCAGGATCTGTTTGGGTGTAATTAAATCCCACTACAAAATGAGGAGGAGTGTCCAGATATGAAAGAGGACACGCTAAAAATGCACGGTTCCCACATGAGGTGTGAGATCACGTGACTGATGGTGACGAGATGCTGCGACCTGTGTCCCCTGATTCTGGCATCTGACAACTCCCATCCTCCCTGGCACTGGTTGCTCATGTCCTCAGTTACCTTCCTGGGGCTGCACTCTCCCCCCAGAGCCCACAAGCAGCAACTTCAGATGCAAAGTTTCAGCCTGGGGTCCAATTTGCAAAACAGGATGTTTCTCCGTTTGAAAAAACAAGTAAGGAAAACAGAGTCATATCACGTAAGCGCTTGTTCAGGGAAAATATGACCTTAAGTATGTTGTAAATGGATTTGAAAAGGCTCCTTTGAGTTAGGCGGGCTTTTGTGAAAAGCCCTAACATTCATTGCATAGTTGAAGGGTTTAGCTGTCTATAACAATATATGGGAACACAGCCACAGCCGACCGTGTTCACTGATATTAAGTTTGCAAATAGCACATTTTTAAGAAGTATTAATGTATTATGTTACTTAATCTTTATCTATTTACATTTGTACAAAGTAAAGCTTTCGTCTTACCCTTTTGCATATATGAACCATTAGCTCATGAAGCAATCTTTTTTTACATAACTATGTACACGGCCTTCCCTTCTAATCTGAAAGAGCTTTGCCCGACGGATTGTGTGGACTGTTGTTTTTTTCCCCCCGTTATCACCAAAGTGGTGTGTGTTGTCATCTTCACTGTTTTGGTTCAGATCAAAAAGGTTTATACGAGAAACCAAAAGAGGAGGAGACATGAGGACATATGACTTGGCTAAAAGATCTGAAAAATTTCAACATATAATATACAAAAACATTTCAAAATCGGCACTGAGTCTATACATTTTTTACAAGGGAAGAGTTGGGGGCCTCTCACCCCCCCAGTCTGTGTTAAGGAAGCAGGAGTTCACTCACTCGCCCACCCTCTGGTCAAGGCCTGGCGCAGTGTGGTTGTAGGGTCTTCTTCCTCTTCCGTGTCCTATGCTCTCCTTATCGAGCTTCAATATCCTTCAGAGTGTGGGAAGGGGGCCTCTCCCTGATCTCTGCGGACAGAGGAGTAGTCCTTCTGGGAGAGACTGGGCGGCCCCCCAGCGTGGAAATGAGGGGGGGAGGCGCGCTCAGCGCTGCTGTGGGCGGGGTCTTGTTGAGGAGTCCGTTCTGGTGCCCCGTGGTGGGGCTGATTCTGGGGTAGTGCATGCTGGGGAGTCCCGGGGTGATGAGGCTGGGGTGGGGGAGGTGTCCATCGAGGGAGGCCGGGTGGACGGAATGGAGCCGCGTGTGCTCATAGTCCTCTCTGAGCATGTGCAAGCGCTCCCGCTCATCCAGGTGACTCCCTCGCTCGTGTTCCCGCCGAGGGTCCACAGACAGAGGGTGGTGGTGGTGGTGGTGGTGGTGGTTATAGTCATGAGGCTCCCTGTCCCTGAAGGAGCGATCAGCTTCGTACAGCCGGGGAGTCGAGAGACGGTGGAGAGGGTCGTTCCTCAGCAGAAAGTCCCTGCCCAGCGGGTCTCTCCGATGAATGTCAAGTTCTCGGTAGGGATCCCTCAAAGGGTCCCGTATGGGGTCCCAATGGAAAGAAGGATACGGAAACCGCTCTCCCCCGGGGATGGGACTGATGCCCATGAAAGGAGTCATCATGCGAGTCCTGTCCAGGCTGCTGATGCTGTTCATGGGGTGAATGCCTGTCACCCCCACCGTCATGGGCATCGAGGCCAAGGGCCCCGGGTGCACACTGGACGAGGAGTTTGGAGGAGGCGGCTCTGAAGACCGGTGGGTCTGTGGGGCCTCCGGAGGCAGGTCGTGGTCTTCCTTACGCTCCTCCTTCACCTTGACCTCTGAGCCCTTCTTGGGATTCTCGTAGGCCGGCTCGCTCTTGCGCTGCTCAGCCTCGCGGCTCGAGGTGCTGTTGGGCCTGGTACTCTCCACGACAGGGGTCCGCACGTAGGGTGATGGCACCCGGGCCAGCTGCTTGGCCTCTTCGCCCACGGCTCGCCCCTCGTGGCCATGGCCGTCCTTCTCGGGCAGGTGGCCCTCCTTCGCCTTGTGCTCGTCAGCGGTCAGGTCCTTACGGGATTCCGAGTGGTCTCTCTCCCTCTCTTTGGATTTGTCTTTCTCTCGAGCCTCAGTGTTCAAATGACCCCTGATCTGTTCAGTGGAGCTGCGGTTATGTCCCAGGGTGCTCACCGGGAGGACAGGTGCTGGTGAAGGGTGGCTGGAGTGTCTCTTCTCAACGCTTTCCCTGAAGTGAAAAGAGGGAAACAAGGAAGCAAATGAAATGGGCTTGTTGGTCCGGCAAGTGCTGCCAATGAGATGGTGGTGTGAAAAGGACAGGCTCGGGTCTGCTTCCCACGGTCACCAAGGCAGCCAGACAGGCCCTTGGTATGGCGAAACCAGCCACCCTGATCTTACTGACCTAGATCGTAGAGGAAGCTTTACAGGGGTGAAGTGCTAGGGATGAGGGTGAGTGGGAGATAATTCTTTCTGTATGTCAGAGTCACGTGCCTCCATCAAGACCACAGAGGAAGAGCTTTCAGAAAGCCCAAATGGACCAATGTGGTCAATAAGTTAGTGACATGGCAACACAGCCCGTCTGACTAGACTCTAAGGATCATTTAGTATTATGAATAAAGTTTTAAGATCCCAAACGTGAATACGACCTTTCTTCCAAATTGCAATACAAAGTCGGTGGGAGGAAGAGTTTAACAGGAACAATATAGGAGCTCCTCTCTCCTGACATCAGAAAAAAGACCATTTCAGAGTAAAGAACGTGGATATGGAGCAATCTCCAAGATGTATATGAGAGGGGCGTCTGAAAGGAAATCACAATTTCAGGACTTTTGGGTTGCAAAAAGTACTTTTGCATTAGGAAGAGTAAGAAAGCTAAAATCTGATGAGAAGGTAGAGGGAAGCCAGTAGGAAAAGCAGGGCCATAGACACAGAACCTCACAGGGAAATTGAGAACAATCGTAAGAGCATCTGTGAATGGAATATGGAAGAAGAATTTGGAGACCTGTCTTGGGTGGGGACTTACAAGTACTGGGCAGAAAATACAAAGCAATAGAATGACAATAAGGTAAAACGTGAAGAGGTCAGATTAAGAATCCAGCAAGTCTCAGGACAGCCCCAGATGGACTTGGTAAAGGTGGAGAGAGAAGCCCGACACCACGCTGGGTCAGTAATGGCTCAGAAAGCGAGGTAGCCACAATGAGAAAATTAAGGTCTCCTCTACAAATTTTGTTTCTAGCCAACATGCAAAGCCTAAGAAGAAGAACATCTTTAAAAGGCAAGAATAAAGAAGAGTGTATTTTATTAGGTTTCCCGATTTTAACCCGAGGCCATTTTGACTCCATCAAGAAAACTGTGAAAAGGTTTGCTGCCCCATCTCGTTTTCTCTTCACTGACAGACTGTCTAAAGAGAGCCCTGGTCTGGGCTACGCCCACTGCATGGGCGCCTCACTTCAGTAACTTATAGCTCAGAGCTGAAGGTCATCATCGGTCCTCCCATTGGTTAAGAGACTATCATCATACTGCCTTGAAGGAAAATCCGTCTTTTTCTAAGAAAGAAATCTGTTAGCATGATGGCCTATGACAATGTCTACTAACTGCCACATTTAGAGCCTGCTAAGTTGAATCTTTTAAAATCACTAGGACAAACAAGTACACACACATAATATACACCATAAAAAAAAATTAAAGATTTGGAACATATTTGAGTTTTAAGTACTAAGAGGAAATTATTAAGTATTTTCTGTGAAGCATATCTTGTGTATTCCCTGCTAATCAATTCGTTCAAAATGAAAACAGCCTGAAGAAAAAATAAAAGGGGCACTTTGTCAAGAATGCTTAAGACATTCTTCAGAAAAAATACTGTAAGATGTTTTCCTCTTTAAGGCTACTTCTTTCTTAGGCAGGGGTTACCAAGTACAGAGATCAAAATGGTTAGTAAAATTAATTATCCACTGGCAAAACAAAACCCAAACCAAAAATGCTTGTTGATGTTCTCTAAACCTAGGTTAGCAAAATTTTATTAGTCATCTGTGAGCCCAGGATTTGATTTTGAACAAAATTTGAGAAAAATATGATGAGACAATGCAAACATGACTTTCTAAAAGAAAATAAAAAGAGAGAAAGAGAGAAAACCTATGGATGATTTAATGGACTGCACGAACTTGAAAGCAAATATGGTACTGATTCATGCTGTGTGTGTTTGGTCCAAAGCTCCAACTCACTGTCTTTTAGAGAAAGATTTGTCTTTGGACACACTAATGCCCACAGGGACTTTGGAGGTTCTAAATGTACAGCTGCTTCTAAGTCAGGAATCTTGTGCTACGCTGCAATTCTATTCTACAGTCATGATGCACTGTGGGCCAGAGGGTGTGCACTCTGAGACTCCAGCGGTCTGGGGCACAGACGTGGGCCCCAGCTGTGTGAGGAGCAGAGGCTACGGGGCCAGCTGAGCACGAGGCTGGGACAGGGAGGGTGGACGGCCGGTACTTGGCACAGAGCGGGCTCCCCCATTGGGACTCGAGAGCGGTTTCTTTCCGTACCTTTCTTTGTCATCTTTACTAACGGATGAGTCTCGTTTATCTACATCTCTATCTCTGTCATGAGCTGCAGCGGACGCGCTACGCTCCAGCTCCCCTGGCTTCAGCCAGGGCGGAGGGGTCGGGAACGACGGAGGCGTTCGGTGCAGCCGGTTCCAGGGTTCGTGAGGGTTGCTAAAGTTCTGCACACTGGGGCCATCCTTGTGGCCGAACATTGAGTTGGGTGCTGAAATGGTGAAGTGGAGAACAAAAAGGTTTAAGAGAAATTATATAATCTGCTGTAATGATGGTACTTACCAAAAAACTTTTAACAGCATTCAGAGTTAAAATGAATACATATTATTGGGAGCTGGAAAAGGAAAGGAGATTAACAAATTCATTAGAGGAACTCTTGTCCTACACTGGAGAGGTAGCTCTCAGTTTTTTTTTTTTAACCAAAGGCAAAGGGGTGGGAGGAGGGAGATTAAAAAGGAAAGGGACCCAACAGGTGTCATGATGACCTGATCAAACATATCTGGCACATGCAGAAGTCCCAAGCATGCAGAAGGGTGTATTTTGATGGTGTGACTTAGATTAGTAATGTCCAATTCAGAGTAGAATTCAGGGTTATCCTCCGCCCATCACAACCCTCCTAACATGACTGCTCCTCTTTCCCCAACTTTAACAAACTAAAACAAGCGTCATCAGAGAGCAGACAGGCCCTTGACCTAAACAGATGCATAAGGTCTCCACGCTAGCTGGAACTGTGGTGGTATGCTTAGAGCTGCATTTATGGTCTCCTGTACCCGGAGAATATGATGGCATGAAAGAAAACAAGTTGAATATTCAGTGACCTAATAACGTTTAGAACATGAGCAGGTTTTGCAACTCTTTTCCTATTCTAGATAGACTTAGCAGGACAAAACTATGTGATCCTTCCATAGTATGGAGTACGAAATGTTAGTCAAGTCAACTCTTGACTGTCCTGAGCCTGGTTTTGTTTGCCTGCTATTTCATGGAGTTTTTTCAATCCCACTAATGCCAAAGGCAAATGAAATTTAAAAGTTGTTTTCACTTCTAACAGGAGCTATAGCTAAAGTCTGGGATAGTAGAGATGGAATATGGATGAAACTGTGAACTTAAGTATACTTTTTTGGAGTTCAATCAACTACATTACCTTTCTTGACCCTCAGTAACAAATATTAACAGCAGGCTATCCTTAAAACGTTGGTTTTGATGTGAATTCAACTGATACCTAACTCCTTGTTTAGGCCTGCTTTGGCAATGATATAACCTAAATTTGTTTCTCCAGAGCACAGTTTCCTTTTATCTAGAAAGGTCTTGAGCCATAGACAGATCAGAGGAGATAAATAGTCCAAGGCAGATTTTAAAGTTAGAGGTACTCACTAACTGAAGGATTTCCAAGTCCCCCGAAGGCATTGCCACCAACAGCTGCTAGGCCAGTGAACGTAGACGGCCGATTAAAAGGCTCTGCAAACAAGATTGGGAAGAAGGAAATGGTTCCTCCATTGAGTGAGGAGCATAAGAGCTTCCTGGAAGCTGGGTACAGTGCTGTGGGATCCTTGCCCTCTCGATACTCAGACCTGATCTGTCCCACTTCTCCCACCAGATTACGCAAAAGGTTTTCATTGAACTTGGATTTAGGCATTGGGTTAGCAAAATATTTACGAGAGCTATTTTCCAGAACAGTGCATTTTGCCCCATTTCTCTTTTGCCAGGTGGGGAGCATTACTCAAGCCACAGTGTTCTAAGATGCCTTCCTGCTCTGTCCCCTCTCTTCTGGGAATGTGCTCTGTAGGCTCTAACAGAACAGAAATAAGACGACATCTTAAAATAAATCTCTGAATGATGAAATTCTGAAGGCACACACGTTATATACCCTGTCGTTGGGCATACCATTGCCTGCATTTGCTTGTACACCTGCAGAAAACATCAAATAAATAAAGGCCACAAGTAAAGCATGCACCTTTACTAGGAAGAGACATATTAACAGGGCAGTGAAATGTGAAGTGATTAACAATAATGGGTCATGTCTCTTCATATCATCATCTTGTCTTTCTTTCCACCTCCTGGAGGTGCCCTTAGATATGGGGCAAGAGTTCACCATCTTCCTCCAATGGGTAGAAGAGGCTGTTGTAAACGTGGATTCCCTGAGGTATGAAGGCATGCCTTTCACCCACTGCACCATCAGTAACTTCTGAGAGAACCACTACTAAGTATAGATCTACAACTTTAAGAATGTGGTATGGGGCCGGCCTGGTGGCATACTGGTTAAGTTCGCACGCCCTGCTTCCATGGCCCGGGATTTGCAGGTTGAGATCCCAGGCGTGGACCTACACACCGCTCATCAAGCCATGTTGTGGTGGCGTCCTATATACAAAGTAAAGGAAGACTGGCACAGCTGTCAGCTCAGGGACCATCTTCCTGAAGCAAAAAAGAGGAAGACTGGCAACAGATGTTAGCTCAGCGCCAATCTTTCTCACCAAAAAAAACAAAACAATGTGGTACGAGAGGCGCTGAAATCCTGAAGAAGGATGGCATGTATTCGACCTTCTGCAAGAACACCATCATCTCCCTAAGCAGTATGTGAGGTGTCTAGGGCATTGGCCAACTTGCCAGCAAGTGCAACAGGAGCACAGAAAACAAAGGTTTTCTGGACTACACAAGTCATTTCCCGTCACTGATGGCAACTCACCTAGGTGGGCAGCAGGGTTAAGGAAGTTGCTGTGATGAGGAGGCGGCCCAAAAGGGGTCCCGGTTGGGTGTGCAGCACCTATTAAGTCAAACATAACAGAATTAGGTTTCACAGAAAGCCAGCTTCTACAATGCAATTGGCTCCTAGTTGCCTAGACCCCCTGAGAGAATATATTAAAGTAAGCACATGGCTAATGTCCACCCAGGCAACACAGTGGGGAAAAAGATACACGCTTGTAAGGAAGCAGAACATAAATCACTCCCTCTCCTCTTTCCAAGCTGGGCTGGCCGCCACCAAAAAGAGGTCTTACTTTTTAAAGACGCTGACACACAGTATTAGCAACATCAGGAAACATTGCCAGGAGGGCAGCCATTCTATAACCAAATAAGTTTGGAGAAATGCCGGTTAAAAAACATTAAGCAAGGTTCTTTACTGAAGGACTAAGAGCCATTAATATGTTCATGGGCTCACTCATGCTCTGAGAGGGGAACATTTGGCCATGGAATATTTTCTTCGTAGAGCATCTGAGGGGGGCAAGGCTTTCACTCTGAGAAACACTGTTCCAGAAACTGTACATTTTATAATCCTTGGCTTAGGAGCAGCTGTCACGAAGCTGCATATCTGAGCCGCACTGCTTTGGGTCATTGCAGAATCTCTTTTCCTGAAAATGTGTTTGTTGTCACGGACCCACTGAAGGATATTATAAAGCCCGGCCCTATGAAACTCATTGTTGAGAGTTACATTGGGTTATGGGAGATGAAGTCCTCCAATTTCTCTCAATCTTCAGTGCCAGGAAAAGCTGGTTTATTCATGTTTTTGGACACGAATAATCTTATAACTGCCTCTATTATTCTTTACTTTGCCCGCCAGGGAACTCAGGTCTAACTTTGTGGTGTTCTTTCCTCTGGTTTTCCCTTCATCCACATTTCCTCCTCTACTTCATACTTGCCTTAAACAATCTGCATTTTTTTAAGAGATCTCAAATCCTTTTCTTGAAGGAAGCTGAGAAAGGAAAGAGGGAAAGAAAGAGACAGACAGAGAGTGTGCACATGTGAGTTAGGGAAGGACAGTACTTCTAAGAGCTTAGGGCATCAAACCAGCTTGTTAATATGTGGCTGAGAGCTGAGGAGGTAAACTCTCTGGGAGGCAGGCTTGGCTCCAGACAAGAGATTGGCTCTAGACAAGAGATCTGAAGAAGGATCTTTAGTTTATTTCAGGCATTAGTGCCCCACAGCAAGATGAAAGTGGCTGAAATTTAACAAGTATGTGTAAATTATACATACTTGTTAAAAGTTTCACCAAATACCCATTTCGGGCAAAATCCAATATTGCTTACACTGGAAAACATTACCTTCCAGAATGGAAATATAAACAAGGCATGAATGAATTTACTAATAACTATTCCATAATCCTTTGCATTTTGACTAAGTTCCTATAAACAAGTATAAATTCTTTCAGGAATACAGATTAAATAGAGGAAGGTTGTCCCCCCAACACCCTATTAACTCAATTGATGTTTTGGATTGTTGTTCCCCAGACTGCAAGGGTCTTGTGGACCTGGGATGTGGAGGAAGCCACACAGCACAGGAGATCATCTGTCAAAGTCCCGGCATCTTAGAACGGGAAGGCACCTGAAGAGTTGTCTGTTCAGCCCAAGATGGTAACTTAGTCTCCACACAGAAAGTGCAAAAATGATATCCCGTCTCCTCAGAGTGAATATAGCCCAGCATATTCATTAGGTGTTAACAGTGTTGCCAGCTAAATAAAAATTTGGGTGCATACTGTCTGTGTAGTACAAGCTAATTAATGCTTCGATGAAGACGGGAGCTTTGCTCAGCCCAGGGCCCCCAGGGGTGCCTTGTAGTTCCAGAATTATTGAAGCAAAAGAAGCCAATTCATCCGCTTGGCTCAAATGAAAGCCAGAGAGAAATCTCTCTATTTCTCTCCAAAAATTGCTCTTAATGTAGCCCTGTCTCAGAGCCTAGGTGCCATGGTAACAAAGCCTTCAAATATGTCCCTAGACAGAACTGACAAAGAAAAACCTGAGACCTTAGCAAATTTCATCTACCCTCAAGGGTGATTCACTTGCTTTGGCCACAAGGCCCATTAAAATGATGATTTCTTGCAGTGTGGGTGTTTCTCTCTTCCTGAATGGGAGAGCCTCAAGTCCACTAAAAATAAGTCTTGGATAGAAGCCCAGGAAGGGAGCAGGCAGGATGGATGTGAAACTTGCTCCCTAAGGGCTAGAAACACAGAGGCCCTTGAATATTTATGTCCAGAAGAATAAATTTTACTCAGCACAGTGGGTATGAAGTCAGGGAGCTCGTCACTAGAATGAGCTCGGTGTTGTCATTACTAGTGTGATAGAGTAGAGCCCTGCACCGGGCACTGTGCACCGAAAACAGCTTTAGAAAAGATGGAATGACAGCAGGAGAGTTGCTCTTGTCTCCCTAATACTCTTTGCAGCCACTGCCTTTTGTTTGTGTGTACCTGGTTGTCCGATGCAGTGATCCTCCGTCCCCCTCACTTTGGCACACCTAAGAGGCACTTGGGAGTGTGCATTCTCAGAGGTTAATGAAGAGATCTGAGTTTTTACACCCTGTCCTCTAAACTTTCTGCATCATTAAATTTCTGCAATATTAAATTTCTACAGCAGAGAAAACCAGTAACCAACTGATTCACCCTCCCTGTCACCGACCATACCACCAGAAACTATCTTAATTGTATTTCTTTATCCTCAGACCCTCAAAACACAGCATGACTGAGCATCATGGTGCAAAATTACTGAGTGCTCTGTGGGCACCGACAGCGAGGGCAACCACATCCTCACATAATTCCTGCCATTGTTTCCTTCCAATTCGCCCTTGCAAGCTTTCTGATCTTTCTCAATAGCATTTGACATCCTTGTGAGTTATACTGGTTTAATACAGAAGCAAATAATGAGCCGAAGCTACATGAATCCCTAAGGGAAAGATGATCTTTTTCTCATTCTTTAATGAAAGAGGGCACATCAGTGAAGAAGGGTCCATCTTCCTAGATGTGCTGAGATGTTGCCTTGTAAACTGGCATAAATTGTATTTTTTTAGGGATTGATCGAGCGGCAGCCCAGAGCACAAATGTGATTTATTTAGCTGCTGGAGAACTACATTTTCAGCTCTCCCCTGCCCCTCTGAACTCACCAGCGGCAGAGAACAAAGTCGAAGGCCGTGCCAGGTCATGGGGGTGGTGGATGGCTCCAAAGAGACTGGGGCCTGGAGGACGGCTCAGGAACTCAGGTTTCAGTCCAAAGTCCAGCTTATGTGGGTCTGACTGCATCTGTTTCTAGAGCAGCAAGGAGAAAATCAAAGATGAAATCCCAAGAGGAATGGCAGAGAAGAAAGATATTAATGAAGAGGCTGAGACAGAGAGAGTAAACTCTACGAATGGCTCACTCGGGCTTGGAGCCCCAGTCAGAGTCAAGCTGACAAATGCTGTGAGAACATAGCCACCCACAGCCACTGAACCCTCAAATGCCAGCAAAGCAGGCCAACCTAAGTAGGGCCGGCAGTGCCTGCCACCGGGCAATACCTGTTTCTCCTATCAGAAATGTCAAGTGGCAAACCTAGTGTTTGAGGTCCAATTTCTTCAAGCCACCACTACCCCAAAGTAGTTTATTATTCGTTGTAAAGGCCCATTTTAGCAAGTGCTTAAACGATGGTATTTTAAAGCTTATTTTATTAGGAATTCTGCACGAATAATCTGTTGTGAAAATTAATTGTTTAATGACTCTTTGCCATACTCTAATAGATCACAGTACATTAGTAACTGAAAGTTATGAAGAAATGTTTGCATGCCTACAAGCTAATTTTCAAATGATCACTGTTACATATTTTTAAAAAAAAATAAACAGAGACAAAGTAGGGATATTAATTTCACTAACAGGGGTCTTTTTTTTGCCTACGACCCCCAATTACCTGAGGAAGAGGAAATCAGTCCCGGGCAGTAAACCATCAAGAACCTGGTTGTGGAGTCCTTGGCGTCAACTGCGATCACTACTTCCTCTCATTCATTATCTACCCTCATGCTCAGCTTCCTGTAAGGCGCAGAAAGTGGCTCATCCTCTTCCTCCTGATTCCTTGCCCTGGCATCATTCTTGAGGCTGGCAGCCCTCTCAAACAGCACGGTTTCAAGGTTGACTCACCTTCTTGATTCTCCACAGCCTTCTCTGAATCGGCTTTACATCTCCCCAGACAAGACCCGGCCTTGAGTCCGGAACTCCGGGTTTCCCTTCCCTCGTCAAAACTACCTCTCTGCTTTCCAGTGTCCCACTCTTTCACGGCCCCGGTCTGTTTCTGACTCTCACTTTTCCAACCTCTTAGACTCGTGTGATGCTCTCCGTCCATTTGGCCCCATCCACCTCAAACTCCCTCATATTCTGCTATAAGTAAATCCTTGTCCCACTATATAATGAAGACAACAAGGAGGCATCTGATTGAGCACGTGTGAGAATCAGAGACAAGGGAAGCTTGCCATTCCCTCACTGTTGAAGGGCGCACTCATCAATCATAGCCATTTAAAGGAAACCTACCTGAGACCTCAAGCTGGAGGCAATACCTCTCGGAAGCGGACAGCACCTTCACTATTTTTTATGCACATGCTGATCCTCACTACTGAACTCTGAGCAACTACACACCAGGACAGATGAGTGCCCTCTGAGCCTGGCACGGTAAGGAATCTACAGGCGGTAGGCTCTCTCAATAACTGTTTGGTGAGGGGCTAAATGAATGAGTAAATGACCGTTAAACAGAAAGGGAAAATATAATTTCTGCTCAAATCTACAGGGAATTCTATCATGAAAGTCCGACTATAAAGTAACAGCCAAACTCCAAAACAAAGCTTTTAATTCACTATAAATCTATAAAAATCTTTTGAATGCCTCTTTTAATTTGGTTGCCAAATTATTTAGTGCTAATATTGCATGGTACACAGCACAGTTCCATTAACCACAACTTAGGTCCATGAAGCAAAATGGAGCCTGGGGATTACAGAGAGTTTGCTGGAAAGGGAAGATGAACAGTTATCTCATGTGCAAGAGGTCTTCCTAATTGAATTGAGATAATGAAAGTTTTAGTCACTGGGGACACTGTTTCAAGGAAAAGAAGTTGCTAAAGTGGCACCTACAACATCCTTCAATGCTTTTAACCCAAAGGAGTTACAAGGAGGACGTGTCTTACCTACCGTTCCACTAACCACATTATCCAGAACAAAAAGTGAATTGAACTAAGCATCAAAATCTAGTTAGCTTTTCAAAGCACACACATTTTCTAACTAAGCTAAACCATAAGGTTTCTAATTAAACCTCGCCTAACAACAAAGTAAAAGTGAGCAAAACTCACTGATGGGATGTTATGAGAAAAATCAGGTATTTGGCACCAAAGTAAAATATCTTAGTGACCTCATTTACTGAGGTTGGCTCTTTAACTTCTAACTAGGTTGGTTTTTAAAATATCATTTAACCATTTTTAAAAAAACATTTCTGTGATGACTAGCTCTCCCTCCTTTTTTATCAGCTTCTTTTATTATTCTCACAATGGCTCCCAAATGTAGTTAGTACAAAAAGCTTGTTCATGAAAAAATGGATTAACTGAAGCTTATTGGAATTACTCGATTGGTTGTTTTCTCCCATTTTTCTAGGCAGAGTCACAGCCTATAAAATCTGGATTTGTTAGTTACTTTGTTCCCTGAGCCAACCAAGGAGGCCATATTTGGTCACCTACAGAAGTTCTTGCTCTCTTCGCTGTTGTGTAATAAAGACCTGGTACGGCATGGAATGTATTCATCTGTATGATGAAAATACAGACAACAAAGAAAAATCACCTGCAGACAGGGAAGGTAACCAGCCAGATGGTAGTTGTAACAAGTACCGACTCTATCCTAACCTCTGGCACCGGTCATCGAGAACTAACGAGGGTGTGGAATGGTAAGTGCAAACCAAACACTACTTCTAGAAATTTTTTTTTTTTTGGTGAGGAAGATTAGCCCTGAGCTAACATCCAGTGCCAATCCTCCTCTTTTTACTGAGGGAGACTGGCCCGGGGCTAACATCCGTGCCCATCTTCCTCTACATTATGTGGGACGCCACCACAGCATGGCTTGACAATCGGTGCATCACTGCGTGCCTGGGATCCGAACCTGTGAACCCTGGGCCGCCAAAGTGGAGCATGCGCACTTAAGTGCTACACCACCGGGCCAGCCCCGAGAAGAGTAATTTTTAATAATATGGATTGCTAATGGAAGTTTAGTAACATCATATAGGGCATAAATTAGTCTAACATTTTTCCAAAGCCACAAACTGAGAAGAATGTATAAATTCTTATAGAAAAGAAAACTTTCATGTATAGCTTTTCCCAGATACTAAATATTTTCCATACTAATACTTGGTCTCTAATTAGATTCCCCAAACCTTTATTTTACAGTTTACTCTATATTTAAGCTCTTTGGATCAATAAGATGACAAAATCATTTAAAAAAAAAAAAAGGGAAAGAAAAAACATCAAGGATTATCATTTGCTTCTGTTTTGTCATCATGCTAGTAGTCTCCCTAATTAATAGTAAGATTTTCGAATAGCTTTTCCAACAGAGACTTGAGCCTTCCTGCCTGTGGGTCTTTAGAATCTGTTTAAATACTTCCTTAATGGGGAGGTCATACCCCCACAGGCCCCCCCATCCCCATCCCCCAAGACAAGGAAGGCAAGACTGACCTTGACTTTCTGTTGGTGGTGGTAGATCTGCCAGGCAATGTGAACATGCATAGCACACCACTTCCCTGGTTTCTGGAACAAGAGCGAGCACCATGGTCAGAAAGAAGACCTTTCAGAGAAAACCACCTTCAGTTTCCCCAAAGCTCTCAGGAGATTTTGACTGCAGAGGCTTGTTTCACGAAACAAGAGCGCTTTGTACCCCCTGAGCGCCTTCTCTCAGCAGCCTCAGTGCCCAGGCCTGAGGGAGCCACAGTCAGCTCCACCTCTCCTCTCCCGGGAGCCTGAGCTGGCGGCTACGATTCAGAGAACGATACTTGACAAGGACCTCCCCGGTTACCAAGGATAAAATGGCAAAAGCCCCAACCTCATTTTGTGTCTCTTCTCTCTTTCTTTTCTGGTGCCAGCTGGCAGACCTAGTAGACTGGGAAGCCCTACTTAACAAGCGGCCATGCTATAATGCAAATTGGCTGTTCAGAAGGGCTAATTAGTGAATGTCTGTGAATGAGCTCAAAACAAGAGGGTACAGAACCTGTGTAACCTCCCCCAACACTGCTTGTTTTTAACCCCTGAAGTGGAACAAAGAAATTCACCACATTTTTATGGAAGCCCAGTCCCACAAGTGCTTCACTAAGAGTCAACTACCTATTCATGTTGATGGGCTCTGTTCATTTCTAAGTAAAAAAAGAGAAGAAACAAAGAAGAGAACTCATTCCTTCCTACTTCTCTAGGCCTCTGCAGATATCAAGTCCCTCCTCCACCCTCTGGGAATATATCAATCCATGTCCCCCAAATTATTTCATGTCTTGCTTTATTAGCAGTGGAGTAACTGTGAGTGTAGTCTTACCACCTGGAGGGCAGGGACCACCTCTTTCCACTTCATTTGTACTCCTGCTATGGAATCTACTCATAAGCTCCGAATGTGTGCTCAATAACTACAGGATGGATGAGAAGAAACACTGCCCCACTCCTACAGTGGCAAAGGACAGACACTTCTGGTTTCTCTATTAAAGAGTTGTTTCTGAAATATATACTTAAATCCAAGTCTGGGGTCAGTTTTCTTGTAATGAAATTACAGGTCATCTGAAATCACCTAAGTGATGACACAATCCTCCTTTTTTTCCCTTTGGAGAAATTGAATTACCTGATTATGCACTCCAGAAATGGCTTAAGTACAGCAGGAAATCTACTATCCATCCATCTTCCATCCAACCATCCATCACCCCCCCTTCTCCCGCCACCAAGTAAGTCAGCATTTATTCAGAGGTCATCTGCTGGCCACTCTCCAGACCTCTCAAGATGTTAACAAACCAATGCTTATAGTAGCCCTTTTCTGCACCAGAGAAACAGGTCGAACAGCTGTGACAAGTCAACATCACTTAGTGTAGAATAAGGCAGCCACCAGCCAAAACAAATGGACCCACATATATATTTATACATTTATGTAAATATATATATCTCTCTGCAAGAGAGCCAGTAGAACTCAGTGAAATCCTAAATCTAGCCTATAGCTTAAGTCTTTCCCCTTAAGTTCCCACTAGTCAAACCTTTTACCAGAACTGCCAACAAAGAGAATCTTACTCCGGTGAATTTTATCTGTTAGCTTTACCTCAAGGGCCTGCCTTCCTCCAACACTCAAAGCAAAACAATTTAGGCCATCTGTAATCAGACTACCTGAAAAACCCAACCACTGTCATTCCACCATTTTATTCCAACGTTTCTATCGCTTGTTTCCTTGTAATGGATTTTATTTTTAACCCACAGGGAGTCAAACAGAGGTTGCAAAACAGTTCTAGAAGAAGCTTTCTTACCCTTAACATAGGTCTGAAAGGATCTGTCAACTGTGAAGAGAAAATGACAACTTGGTTACATGCCTGTCACTCAAACAATTGCACTAATTAACAAATTTGTAGTGCTTCATTAGGAGGGGAAATTAAAATGTTAGAATTTTACTTTTAAATGAAGTTCTTTTAGAGAATAATTAACCCATTTTCACACTATCAAAAGTACCAAGTGTCCCCTCCCCCACTTCATAAGCCTTGGTACATCTACACTGACAAGCTCCCTGAACAAGTTTAATCAATAGCAATTTGCCCTCTGGCAACATGATTTGCTCACATTATACATCTGAGGAGTCTCACTCTCTTGAGCAGCCCTTCCAAACCACATTGAACGGGTCCGAGGGAGAATGGCCTTCAGACCTAGATGGGTACGGCTGGACACTAATGGGTATCTGGGAACAGCTGTCTTCTCCAGACATACAGTAGAACTAGGCTATCTTTATCAACACCCTTAATTCGATGACTGTACATTACTTAGAGGTATTAGACATTTCAAATAAGTTCACTAAACATCATAAAAGTACTTACATAGTTGAGTCCTTTCAAATTTCTACCTAACTCTGGTCATCAATTTCTGACTGCCCTTACCCAGGGAAAAAGACAATATTGTAAAAGGTAACCCTTTTTTCACATTTACTATGAAGACGAATGTAAATAACAACCAATGAGACAAGATTTTATCTACTGTAGAACTTTAAATTCTTTTCAAGGGTTGGTAGAGGTATACATTATGAATAAATAACATAACCAGAGCATAACGGATATTTTATTTAGCTCTAGAGCACAAGAGGATCCTTACCACATTGAAAGTACAGGGCCAGAAGAGCTGTGTGGTACAGTGACTTCCGGACCCCAGGCAGGCGGGGATGTGTCCTGACTTCCAGGAAGAAAAGCGCTTAGTGCTTTTCCATTCAAAACATTTTACAGCTATTTCTTTTGTGTAAGAGAAATTTAAGGAGATGCAGACAGAGAAGATTGGTTGAGTAAAAACTACACAAGCTAATAGTGTCCAGTTCCTGGGCTTAGACCATCAGCCATTCCTCTTTTCTCTCATCGGCAAGTGTCATATGGCTGCGACAGAGCAGGAGAGATTTTGTTTTCTAAAAGTAACTGGCATTTTCTTCCACAAAATAGAAGGAATAGCTAAAATAGCAGCTCGCTCAGATGAGCTAAGGAAGGTGCAAGCACTGGGTTAGCTGTCCTGTGCAAACACACACGCCCTGCCCTGGTGCTACCTGAGACCAAGCCTGACTTTGTACGTACCCTCGGGTCCTTTTGGAGTAGAGTGTGTGGGACTGTCCCAGGTCGAGCGGCAACATCGATAGGGTTGGATGTCTACAAATTAATTAGACCACAGCTTAGGAAGCATATAACGTGTGACACAAAAGCAAGATCTTTCTTTCAATCTAAATTACAGAAGTCAAACAGCGCTTTTTTGCCTGTTCCTTTCTGGAATACAAGAGTTAACAGGTTCATTTCTCTCAGTGATCACACACGCTCTTGAGGAGGATCCGCTCCCTATGTTCTCCAGGGACCCTGACAAGGGATGACCTCTCTAGCAATGGCATTTAAAAACAGAGGTGGACTGCCCCACACGTCACTGCAATAAAAAGCAAAGGACCAGGGCCGGCTCCGTGGCTTGGCGGTTAAGTGCGCGCGCTCTGATGCTGGCGACCCGGGTTCGGATACCGGGCACGCCCCAAGGCACCACTTCTCCGTCCAACCCGAGGCCGAGTCCCACGTACAGCAACTAGAAGGATGTGAACCTATGACGTACAACTATCTACTGGGGCTTTGGGGGGAAAAAAATGAATAAATAAAATCTTTAAAAAAAAAAAAAAAAGCAAAGGACCAGAGAAGAGAAGCAATACAAGCAAACGCTGTCCTGAAATCCATCTTCTTCCGAGTTACTGACAGCTCTGTCGTCGTATTTTTTTGCTTTATCACCAAACATTCCAAGAAATGCTTAAGTGAACATCATCATAATTTGCTCTATCAGGTGCTTCTCATCAGAATAACCAAGAGTGTCTTATAGATATTAAGCTAACTCTCTACATTTTAACTGGCAGACAATAACAAGAAATTACACTCAGTAATTACTCATTAGCAGTGGTGGAAACGGGACAAGAGAACCTAATTTAGGGACCACACAGATCTACTATTAAATGATTTCTAAAGTAATTCTGCTTTATCTTTCCTATTCCCACCACGATTCTTAAATATCATTAATAACAATAACCTTATCGGCAGGCTTTTGTCCTTTGAATGAACAACAACAACAACAACAACAACAACAACAAAAAGCCTACTTCATGCACAGGCAGTCACAACTTTCTAGTAGGTAAAAGATTTAGAAAAATTTTCACCAGGTATTTTATTTAAGAAATCACAACTTCTATGAATCCCCTCACACCAGGAAGTTAATTCGTGTGGAAAAAGAGCTCAAGTTTAGGCACAAAGCTTTCCTCCAAGGAGAAGGAAAAAAAAAGGGAATGAAAGAAAGAAAAGCAATCAGCTGCTGTACAACTAACAATTAAGCTGGAGTTGTTAACAGCCTGATTTGCATACATATGAAGAACTTCACTAATGAACTGCAATCTACATATTCAATCAGTACGATGGCCTGGAAAGGCCTATTTCAACACCAGGAGAGACACTTTCTTGCCCAGATGTAGTTTTCTGTGTGATTGGATAATTGTGAGTGAGGGAAACAGTCTAATTTATTAAATGACCTACCAGTCTGTTTGGGGATTCACTAGAGATTTGTTGCAACCTAGAGGGGACAGACCAGGGTCTGAGGAGTAGCGAAGAGCAGGTTGGGGGGAAGGAGTTTAAAAATCATTATCATTTTATCCCAAGACAGGAGGTGGTAACCATGGCCATCGTAAAAGCCCCGTGTATATATCAACTGGCATATAGACTGCAATTCCATGCAGGCAAATGTGATTTCTAAGGTGTAGCCATTCCACCCCTAACGCTTTTTAACTTCTTTTCCTATTTCTACTTTTAAGGTAACATGCCTTTGGAAATGCAATATGTGCTCATCCTGGGAGACTCTGCCCCAAAATTGGTGTTTTATATTAGAAATGAGATGGAAAAAAAAGAAAACCAAAATCACACACAGCAAAATTTCCTACTTTAAAATCTGAGAATGGTCACTAACATGAGAAGTACATTCATTTTTTTTTTTTAAGAATGTAAAATAGGGGCTGTCATAGATTTAAAGTCACAAAAAGGTAGAGTGTTCCAAGAATTACTCCTCAACATTGACCTGCAGAGATAACTGTAGCCCAAGCTGAGTAGCATATCACTGACTAGGTAGGAAAGCATTTAGTTATTAAAGGGTAAAAGGTTACTTTCACACTAGGACACTAGTCTTGACGGTGGCAAGTGTGACCATGGCTGAGGGGTGGGAGGACTGAGAGAGGGCAGAGAGGGACATAGGAGCACAAAGACAGGCAGGCGCTGCCTCCATTGGCAGGCAGACCCTCTTTGCAGACAGACAGGGCTGAGGAGCAAAATGAGGCATAGTGAGCAGAAGCATCTCCCCTTCACACAATTAAAAGGATACAATTTTAGTTTGGAAGCTTTTTCCCTTCTTCTGTTAAAATCACTAAAGGCTTAGCTTTGCATCTTCACTAATAATATATATCTCAAGGACAACTTGGTGCACATGTATCTGACATTTCACAGAATTCCTGACCAGAAGCTTATGTCCACAATATTGGTGGAAAAATACATATATACATTTCACATATTTTAAAGAGCACAGGAAATCCTAGCTCACCTGAGATTACATGGGTAGGACAGATTGAAAATTAAGTTTTGGCTGAGGTTTAAACTAGATGGACTAGGAAAAAATACTCTCACTCTAATCCCAGTGGGCACTGTAGATCTGAAAAATCAGTCACTGGCAGGCGAGAGGATGCAAAACCCACCCGCATGCCTAGCCTGAGGCTCCACTTATAAATATGCCTGTGTGTTTTCACTGTATGGTTTCTTACCTTCGGCTGAAATGCTCCTTGTAGTGAACCAAAAGGGCCAGTGGGTGGAATCATAGGGGGAATGCCCGATACTGCAGGAGGGTAGGAATGGAAGAGCTGTGGCCAAAGATGGAGAGGGAAAAAGGATTTTAGTAGGAGGCAAATAAATGATAGATTCAATTCCCTTCCCACAGAAAGACATCAACATTAGCAAGCCAAGTAATCTCAGTTTGATGCTATTAGTCAAGAAGCCATGATGAAATGATCACACAGATGTGCCATGAATGCTTAACTTAAAAAGTTAAAAGTAGTTCAGAATCAATCAGCCAAAAAATGATGTCCCAGATGAGAACATCATTAGACAGGGAGCTTTTCTAATTATTAATTGTTAAATCGGATAGAAGTCCTAAATGGTTGGAGATTTTAATGCATATCAAAAAACAGGAGGGGTGCTGAGCCAAATAAGATGCCCATAAAATTACAAGTTAATTGGAAAAAGAAAAAAACAAAAAGAAAAAAAGAAAGGAAGAAAAGAAGCAAGTCTTTATGAGCTCCAGGATTTTATACCATTAAAACTCAATTAGTACTTTTAGATTTTTAATAGTTTGAGGAAATGCGAAAATATTCACAGTCCTTGCTTCATTAGGTTGTTCTAGAAGTGGCAGTTCCAGAGGGCAATTTAATTGTCTCATCTAAAATGATGACAAATATTTGACAAAGGGTCAAATGACTCGGTGTATACTTTCAACAGAGCTACCCGGTTCCAGTAAGATGGACAAGCTTGCAGAAGGCCACTCAAGCCAAGCCCTTGACATGGAAGTCTGAGCACTCAGTGAAGAGAGAAGAATGATTCTGAATTAAGAATACGAATGTGCTTGAATTAACAGTTTACAGAGGACACAATGGAGGAAAGAAATGTATAGCAATACTGAAGACAGTGCAGACATCTTTTCCTCCTTCTAAAAATTTAGTGTTTCTGAGATTCTATTGCTCTGGTTCCACTGACTTTAAGCAAACCACCATACACATATTTAACTAACACCCCACCCCTATGGTTGCATATGTCAAAAATACAACAATAATTCAAGCTCTTTCTAATAATGCATTTACGTTAGCTATTTCTAGGTAATGACAAATTCACATTTCACAATCCTGTCTGTTGTCAGAGCACGTACTTTTTCTGTGGGTCTTCATTTCATTTTATTCCCTTCAATGCTGCAGCAAAGTTTTTCAGACTAATTGATATTGAACTAAATCCACTTAAACAGTGATTGCAAGCCAAGTGCCCTCATTTAAAAATACTTTTAAGTCTAAAATTGTGGTTTAGACACTTGAGTGCATTGCATCTTAATTCCTCTTATAACGTCCTAATCCCCAAAGCAGGGGAGACTAGGTACTTCGTATATTATCTGCTATAACTAATAATACGAAGTAACTCTCCCACAGTTCACTGTATAAAGCAGAGTAATTAAATACATGCCACCCTAAAACACACTCAAATTTCTATTTCTCTGCCTCCAGGTGGGTATTTTTCCTTTAATGTTTTCAATAAAATATTGGATATTCTCACCATTTTCCTTCTGCTTTAGTCCATTACTGACCCTCTTAAAATATAGCTGACTATTCCCCCTTGACTAAAATTGTGAAGTACCCAGGTAACAAAATATAAACCTTCCCAAAATTCAGGCCTCCAGGCTTACTCTCCATCTGAAATCTAGGACTCTCAGCAGAATGTGCATAGAAAAAGGCAGTGTATTTGGTCCTAGGAAGTAAATCTGAGTCACCTGTTGAGCATGCTAAACTCTCCCTAAGAATGATTTTGTTAGCTGGTCCCTAATTTAAATCAGCAAGTATAGAAAAAGGGCAGAAATCTGATGATTATTAAGGATGGCACCATTCATGGGGCAGACCCAAAGAGGAAACCCACAGGTCTCCTGTATTTTGCATGTCCATTTAAAAAAATCTTTTGTGTCACAGCCCTGAGCAGAACAATGCTGGAACAGTGTGGGAGCCCAGGCACTCAAATACACTTTCCTCATTCCTTTCTGAAGAGGCCTTCCTCATGTTATTTCTGAAAGTCTCTAGTCAGTAATTCTTAATTGATTTCTAATATTTTCTAGTCTTGACTTCTCAGCTATACCCAGGACTAATACAGTGTCTAATGATCTGGTTCAAAGTATGAATGAATTCACAGGCTTTGCCGATCTCTCAAGTAGCACTTCTACTCAAATAATAAGTTAACACTATCCAAAAACCAAAGCTAGGCGAGTTGAGTACGGTGCATTAACATAGTTACAAGCAATTATTAATCTTCCTTCTTTCTGGTCTCATTTAAAAAATATAAATAAACCATTGAGCAAAGAAACTTGCAAAATTTCAGGTAAAAATGATGCAGTAGTCACTCCATAATCAAAATATCATGATAAGATGTTCAAGGTCTTTGTATAAAAAGAAGCCCTTGTGTTACATATACATCTAACGTAGGTTGGTACCAATTTAAGTTCCAGAACGTACTTTGAAAATTGCATAAAACAAGTATTTTTTTAAAATAAAGAAGAATGAATTTAAAGAGAAAAAAAATTATACATTTTGATTTTAAGACCTTCTTTTATTTAAATGACGTTTGTATTTTCAGTTGTAATAAGCTCAGAAGACCAATACTGGCCATGTGGAAAAGTGGTCTACATTTAGTCTAGAGGAAATAAAAATCTGCTTTTTGAAGAGTTTTGAGTCAAAAAGATAAGATTTCTATTTGGAGGAAATAATTCAAGTTGAATTGCAGGAATTCTGTGTTAACGACATTTCAATCAATGACTGAAATCCTATGATTTCAGAGTCTCCTGAAAGATTCTCCTATAAAGATTCCCCTGCAGACACCCCACTTTGCAGGACAGATGCCTGGCTTCCAGGGAGTTCACCTTTGCTTTAAAGTCTTAGGAGTGCGTATGATCTTTTGATTCAGAAGATGATACTGCATCTTTACCAAAAGCAAATGTCACAAAGCAAGCATCCAAAGTGACGAGGAGCATGTGAATTCTTGCAAAGATGATTAAGGAAGGCTGCTAGTCATTTACTGATCTGTGGCAAGAGTGCATAAATGGACAAGCAGTTACATGAAACGTGTAGCATGGTAACAAGACTCACACTGTGCCGGTAGAATGGGTCAACTTTTGTAGGGTATTTGTCAAACTGTAAAGGGATCAAAGCAAAAGCTAGTTACTTAGAGAATCTACATTTCTGTTCACTGCTTCAGTGGAGATAGCCCTAAACAAGCTTCTCTGTCACTGTGCTGTCACCAGACTCCATAACCTCATCGTCTACGAAAACATCCTGAGCTCCTGAGACACTCTTGACAAGAAACCCACAGAAATGGAAAAACACAGTGAAAACCTGTACAGTGCATTTAGGTCCCGGCCACACCATAGTGTCTTTCTTTCCAGGCTATATTTAGAGATTGGCACAAAACCAAACATCCAAACTAGAGAAAAGAGGCAATTATACAGATAAATCAGAGAGAAGTGAACATTTGGTCTGATTTATCCAGAGAATTCCTTCCACTGTCATCTTCACTTCGGGAGAAGAACTGTAGATTCAGTTGTCTTCTGAAATGTATTACACCCAAATACAAAGCAATTTGGGCCAGGTCTTAACACCTCTGTTTTGAGCAGAAAAGAGTTACCCTTGTTTCCTCTAAATAATGTCATCCTCCTGGCCCTGGAACTCCCCTTAATTACATTTAATTTATTTGTAGAATAGCTCACTCAGGCTGGCATAAACTCTTCCCCAAATAATAGGCCCTTAAAAACTTAACTGTTGAGAAGTATACTTCATCCAGAAAAAAGACACAGGATTTGTTATAAGAAAAATTTTTGGTCCCAAGGCCTCATCTCCAATATTCTGCTAAATAATATTTATAAAATAAACTTTAATATATAAATTTTTAAAAATTAAGTAGAATAAAATGGGGAAGGGGGAGGGAGCAGAGGATGCAAAGTTTGGTGAAGGGAATGCCTCTTAAAATCATGGAATTCAAATTTCTTCTCACAATGCCTAATATATTAATTGCCTTAAAATCCACGATTTCCTTAAATATTAAAAATTAATAATTAAAACACTCTAGTTCAGGGCTCTATCTCAGAATATTTAGCATGCTAATATCACGCTATTCATTACAGTTCTTAAATTAAAAAAAAAATCCTAACTAGTTCTCCCAGCAGGTGCTAGCCCCCAGCAAGACCAAGACCACGTCATCACCAGTGGTACCTCTCACCACAAGGCCAAATTCTGACCATGCAGGACGCGTCACTCCCTGACCACTTGCTGACAGCATAATACCAGACTGGGACACTGTCTTATGAAACACAAGAAATATAACGCCTCCAACAAAGTCAGTTAGGGAAGCCGTCTGAAAGAGCAGGGGGTACCCGATGTAGTCCCAGTCTCCTGACAGCTCTGTGCCCTCCTCGGCCCTCTTCTTGACTCCCAACATTCTGTGAGCACTTATTTGCTAGCACTTGGTGCAAAGCACTGACAGATACATTTGTATATCTGGTGGCAGCCCCCAAGATGCTCAAGACAACAAAATTACCCTTTAAAAAGTTAACTACTAACAGTAGAGGTGACCGTTTTGAGGGCATCTAGAATAAAACCCACCCACAGTGCTAGATATAACTGTCTAGAAAAAAGTTTCTACTTTAGGCCCCAGGTTAGTGCTGCCAGGAGCAGGGCCCATTCCCTTCTCTCCAGAAAGATGGACAAGGCCAAAGGAGCCCCTAAAATGGCTATCACTCCCCATCCAATCTCCTGAGCCCCAACTGTCCATCCCAACCCCACCGTGCTGCATAAAAAAAGAGTCGTGCTCTACTTATCCTCACATTTCTGCCTGGGGTACGCACCATGGGAGGTGCTGGCGTCGGCATGATGGCGGTGGGGGGGATGGCGTGGGGAAACGGCGTGAAGGTGTGCTGGTGCGTGTGCTGGTGTGTGTGCTGGTGCTGGTGCTGGTGCTGGTGGAACTCGGTCCGCAGGTAGGGCGGAGGGCCCAGGGAAGCCCCACGGTCAGCACTCTGAGAGGCCAAAAAACGTGTATTCAGTTCCTGTCGCAGGATGTCTTGCTCTGGAAAAGAAGAAAAGGGAGAGGATGACACCTCTTCTTTTAATAGTAATTTCCTTCAGAACAGGACATCCAAGCACCTTACTACAGAGGGACACAGGGCCGAGGGCACAAGAGATGGGGCTCTGAGGGGGAGAGAAGGGAACGGGCCCTTACATGGAAGGGGACAACCAAGGAGACAGAAGATATGAAGGCCCAGTCACAATCTAATTCTGTTCTCTGTCCAGCCTCTCGGCTTCTAGGGACAGGTGGTCTCTCAGTCTGGTGCGCTGACAAACTCCAGGCTGAATGGCCAGACGTCCATTTTCAGCTCTGTCACTGCCAGCTGAGTGACCCTGGGCATGGCAAATCACCCAACTGTGTCTCAGTTTCCTCATCTATCATATGGGGACAGTAATATTGCTTATGTTGTCGGTTTATTTTGAGGGTTAAAGGAATTAACATATTTAAGCGCTTAAGAACAGGGACTGGCATACTAATCGATATCAGCCGTTAACATGGCAGAGCTCTCATGCCCTCTTCAAGGGTAAATCTCTGCTTTACAGCTCTCTGTGTTAGTGGTATAACATGGCTACAATGGACCCAAAATTGGCACACTTGGCCTGATTAATACAGGTGAGGAGAAAAGGACCCAACAGCTAACACTATATCCGCCCTTAATATTCTGGGATATATTGCCATAAAAAGTGCATCTTTGCCTCCCAAGAAGGTAGAAGGTCCTATTCAACTAAAACAAACCCCTTAAACCAGGATGCAATTTAAGATCCTGGAATGAAACAGACTTGGGCCTGGAAGTTTTTGTCATCGAATGGGAGCCTAGGCAACAGGGCACACAAATCTGTGTTTTACCACTCTGTGGGTGAACTGAGTTGGAAATGCCTCATGACTTCAAACAAACCGGTTCTCTCTCGCAGTATCCGATTCACCCAGGTTGTGCTAGGCTGGTATGGGTGTTGGTACATAATTTTGCTGAACGTCAGCCCACAAAGGATTGGAGGAAGATTACAAAAATACATACAATAAAGCAGAAAATCGATTGCTAAAACCTAGCAATCAGGGACAAGAGACAGCAGGTAAGGCCACTAGCAAGGGAGGTGGGAGCATGGGGAAGCAAGGCCAGCTCCTCCATCCTACCTGAGTAAGTGCTCCCGGCCGGGTGTCCGGGGACCTGCAGACTCCCTGATGTCAGAGGTGGTGGAGGAGGCAAAGCAGTGGGAGGGGCAAACATATTGGGGTGATGTGAGTGTGCGGGAGGCTGGAGGGTGGGCGTGAAGCTGTGCAGGGGGCTGTGGTTGGGCAGTGAGAGGGGGAATGGGGAGGCCGAGGGGTGGTGGGAGATGTGAGGAGGGGCGGGTTGAGTCTTCGCTGGAGTGCTGCTTCTGCTACTGCTGTTGGAGTAACAACCCCCCCCAAAAAAAAAAAGAAACAAAGAAAGAAAAAGAGGTAAGCAATTTACTTTCTTAAAAAAATCCCATCTCCCTGCCCAAAAGCCATTCAATGCTTTTCCTCCGGCTCCTGCTCTCTACAGATCCTCCCCTGTGCACACAGGAGCATCTGCTGGAATCCCAGCTCCTCTGAACTTCCCGTCACTCCTGCAGACACGGCACAGCAGAAACTGCTGCTCCAGAGCCACCGCGCATCTCAGGGTCCAGGCAGCTAACTCTGCTGAAAACCCAGGGCCGCTCTCCCCTCTGCGGCCAGATTCTCCTCTCTGCCCCTAGAAAGTTCCATGCCTTCCCATCCTCCACTAGCCACATTTCCTATAAAGCAATAAAATTAACAAAAAGGAACGAGAACAACGATCCGCGTGCACCCTATCTGCCTACTACCTCTTCAGGGAAGAAGCACAGAGATGAAGCAGGAAGCTGGGGTTCCCATCACCTCTATGGTCTGGAGGCCACAGAAATGGCCTCGGGGCAGAAGACAAGCGAGCCTGGCCCGACTAAGGCACTTTCCTTCCTCGTCACAGAGAGGAAAAGCAAGGCCCTGAACCACCACAGTCACCAGGTTGTCACAAGGAAAACAGCAAAGACAAAGGGCCAGGAGGTAAGAGAGGTGTGGCCCTGCCCGGGCTCTGTCTCCCTTTCCTCTGCAGTTCTCCTTTGGGCTGCTTTTTAAAGTTCCCTTTGTAGTTTGTAAAGACAAGACAGAAGAGCGCCTGGATCTCGAGAAGGAACTTCTTTCCTTCTCTAAACCCAGCTTGTTTCTTCTCTACCTCTCTGACCCACCTTGGAGGCAGTAAATCACAATGAAAACACCTCAAACCAGAATACTCCTTGGTCCCAATCTTCTTGCCTCTGAAGTTGCAGGAAGATGCAGCTTCTTCAAAACGCCCTCCCTCAGAGGCAAAGAGCCTCCCTTCTAAGACTCTCTTAACATTCAGAGATCTCTGATGGACCTCAGGTTCCCAGTCCCTGCCTCTCCCCCCTGGTGGGGCACCTGGGCACGGCATCCTCAACTCCCTGTTCCTTAAGCATTCTTCTGCTTCTTGCCTTCACTCTCTCAGGAGTCTCTCTAGATATTTTAGTTCCTTACCATGTCCTCACTACACAACCGAACCCAACCTGTCCTCTCCCAAGAGACCCACGTCTCACCTGACAGCCCTTTCTCTGCCTTCTAGTCTCTGCTTCACGAACACCACAATGACAATGTTTTCAACAAGGAAACTCCAGTCCTTGGAATCCCTTACCCACTACTACCAGCCTGTCCCAAAGAAGATGACAATAGTCAGGCAAAAAAAGAACAGGTTGGCTCACCTTAAACTGTTGAGGCTTAAGCTACTGCTGTTGTAGGCTGACAATGGCTGGGAGAGGCTCTGAGACGAGGGGTGGGCCTGCACAGGCGGGAGACTCTGATGGAGCAGGTGGGTGGGGGACTGTGGCCTGGGTGGCCTCTGTACCTGAGGCTGCGGGGCAGGCTGAAGCTGGGCTTCTGGGGGCGCCTGTGACGGCTGTGTGCTTGGACGTGGGGGCTGAGGCGGGGCCTCTGTGCGTTGCACCAAGTCAGGGTCCGGAGAAGGAGCTCGAGGCTGGGGCTCCACCTGGGGCTGGGGGAATGACTGTGGGACCTGAGGGCAGGGGTCTTTAAGCACCACGGGCTCAAAGATCGGCTCTTTGCAACAGTCCTGGCTCTTCTCCTGGCTTCTCTCTAGACCGGATATCTTGGGGACAATCGGCCCTGCATCCTGGCTGTCATGTTCGGGTAGCGTGCCAACACCTAACTCCGGATCTGTATGGGGGAGAGCAAAGACAAAACCACAGGCAATGACACGTGAGTGTGAAATGAAATAAGGAGTGGAAAGCAAACTCCAAGGCCAGATCATACAGTCCAGTGACACACATGGCCCAGTACCACGTCCTGGCTCTTGTCCTGTCTTTACTTCACGCGGGCATGAGCACACTGTGAACGGGGCCAGTGGGAGACGGGAAAGATGGAGGAGTAACCTCTGCCCCTCAAGCAGCCACGCCCCTGGGTGGAGAAAGGCCAACGAGCCAGAGGAGGCTGCATTCCAGAAAGCAGCCCAGGCCACCGGAGTCTGAAAATGAACGTTTTCCTTAATCTTGACAAAGACTTTTATGGAGCAAAATTAAGAAACAATAGCCGACAAGTTGATTTTTCCCTTTTAAAACAAATACAGTTCTTGAATATACAAGAGAGAAGTGTTTTCAATAGCAAATGAAGGCAATGTTATTTAACCACACACAGATGTTTCTTCTTGGCCTTGTCTCCGCCCCACTTTCCATCTTGACTGATGAGACACACTTGACATTCGGGGAAATAATTTTTTGTTTGGCCAGTGCTAAACTTCCGGTCAAACATCAGGCCTCCCAAAGCTCACCAAGTGATCCCAGCCACATCTGAGATCAAAGGTGCAAACATCGATTTCAATCAAATTTACTGTCAACCACTCATGCTAGAGCTTTTAAAGCATCCCCCGGACCCCTGGAGGAGCCCTCACCCAAGTGAGGACACGGGGTGTGATGCCGCACGCTGAGACCAGGCCTGGATGTAAGATTTAAGTACAAGTCTACAATCACGAAAGAAATATAGAAAATAGATGCTCTTATGAATTTAAAAGATACACTTTCCTCCAAAGGTCAAAAGATCTATGCCACATATAGTGTAGTGGTTATTTGATTACCCCATTAAGTCAAATTCCACAAAATCCTCCAACAGAATAATGAAAGACAAATATGGCATTAAATACAAAGAAATTGCCCTATTTATAAGTAAGTGCTTTAGTATACATCTGGGGGAAAAATTAGCTTTCCCACATTTTTGTGCTAAAAAATCCATCCTTTTCTTGTTATTACATAGTTTGGAAATAGGAAAAGACTAGATTACAATATTCTCTGAAATGAGTGTGTGTTTCAGGCATTCCTAAATGAACCATTTTGGGCATGAATTTTCTCTTTCAATCTCACTCTGTGTGTGTATATGTACGGGTGAAAAAGGCGTGGTATTCTCACTGGTCCTATTAACTCTGTTGGTACACTCTTGAGTATACGCACTTGTCATTTTGCTTCCTTAGAATATGCATCAAAGCAATCCATTATTTTCAATGTTCTTTTGGTAAAACAGATCAAACACATAAGATGCACAAAAGCAGAAACAAACTGTGGATTTAAAACGAAGCACGTTTTCAGCTGCTATGAACTTCGCTATCTTCAAGTTCCCCAGACCAGCGTGAACAATTACACGGACCCAATGCAGAGAAGCCTGCATCACGTGTTTCAGGCGTGAACGGATAAAGCATCCAGAGAAGTAACTCTAGACTTCTGACATCCTACTCACATATTTCTCTCCAGTGCTGTCTTCAGAACCTTTCTAGGAAGACTTTTTGCATATGATAAGCTGAAATTTTATAAATTCCCAAAACTTGAGCTTCTCACTTGAGGGCTGAGAGGGAACATCAAGATTCTTGACGTGGCTAGACTTCATTCAGCCAGAAGAAGAGCTCCAAAATCATGAAGGAAGACCCTTTATCTGCAGACACCCATATCTAGGGGTTCTGGTTCTGCTTGTCTTTCACTGCTTTTTCTACCATTTTCACAAGATTTGCCAGGGCAAGCAAGAACAAGAGCAAGCAATTACGGCAAGCCTGTGAAAACCACAGGCTCCACACAATGCAGGCTGGTTAGTTAGGTCTGGGGCAGACAGCACCAGCACCCCAGAAATCCTAACAGCACAAAAGACAAGAGAGTTTCCTCAGTGAGAAGGTCAATGGGCATCAGCAGGGATTCTTCCCACTCTGATGGCTAATTTAGGGTCACTCCGCTTGGACAATGGCAGGAATACATTTCTGTCCTTTGTGCTGTTCTCTCTGCACTGGGATGGTGAAGAATAAATATATAAATATTTCCTGTCTTGTTAAGTTTAATTCAAATTCATGATCTCCCTCCAAACATCAATGTCCAGACAAAGTTTCTCTCTGACATAGAAGAAAGTTTCCTTTTCCAAAGGACACCACCCAGAGTATATCATTTAAATGTTCTTATCTGGTAGGAAGCACTTTAGAAATAGATAAATGCTTCATATATCTAGCCTGACCATATTTATCTCCTTGTTCTTTATTTAATGAGCCTCTAGAATTTGGACAACACAGCCAAGTTTGCAGGAGGCATTGTACAGGCTTGGGCTGGCCTCCCGACGGTCTGTAAAGGCAAATGGAGTTGGCTCTCACGTCTCCTCTGTTGCCCCACTGTCTCAGCATCAACCCGAACAGCTACAGTAGGAGCGGTGCCCACTGTGGAGTCACCACCAGTGCTGACAATCAACGAGGTACAGGGAAGACCAAAACCTCTCTTCTTCTCCCAAATTTGTACGGAACTATCTGTGAACTGTCTGTGATGATCGACTGAGAGAACCTAGAACAACAGGACTGTGGAACAAGCACCAGAATCTGGGAGACCATCCCGGCACTTCTCAAACTTGAATGTGCATACCAATCGCCCCAGGATCTGATTAAAATGCAGATTCGGACTCAGTGGCTCTGGGGTGGGGCTCTAGAGTCTGCCTTTCTGGGGCAGGTGATGCTGGTGCGTGGACCATCCTGTGAGTAGGAAGGACCCTATCTAACTTTCTCCTACTAGATGAGGAATAAGCCCAGAGAAGTGAAGGAATGCAATTGCTTGCTGGAGGTCATTTGGCTCTTTAATAAATCAGATAACTTGAGTTCTAGTCCTAACTCTGCCATCGTAAGTGCCTTTTCTCTGTGTTACAACTTTGCTGTTCCCTGAGAAGCAAAAATCCTAAAACACAGCAGGTAATGGTAAATCCAGGATTCAGTTAAAATATTTAAGTACAACTAGACAGTGCAAAGGGTCTGGAAAGCTACAAAGAGCTGCGGGGACACTGCACTTCAGCTAAACCTGAAAGCTATCATCAGTCCATCACTACCCTGAAGCTGCCACCTATAAACAAGGTGGCGACAGCTCTTAGGCTGGTAAGAACTCTGGGGCTGAAACAGTTTTTCGACTCCCCACTTAGTCTCTTGAGGCACAGATTAGGCATCATGCATTTTTGTGGCTAATCGGTAATGCATTTCCTCTTCCTTTCAATTATTCAATAAATGTATCTTCCCAGTTAAGCTTTTCCGTCTTGAAAGTCAATTTGTCTTACCGTGGTTCTCCAAAATTGGCAAGAACACATTTAAAAAAATCATTTTGTATTGCTCTGTGTGCTCTGAATTTGCCAAAGTATGAAATTTGCTGAGGCTGAAAGAAATAAGAATGTGCAAATTGACCAGTCTTATTTAGAAGTTGTATTCATTATATTTTGGGGTTTTAAAAATCTCTCTTCTTGTGATTATAAAAATAACACATCATGCTTATAATAGAAGACATACAAATCACAATTACACTGCATACTGTACAGTGAAAAGGGTGAATTTACTGCATGTGAATTATACCTCAATAAATGACTCGAACACAATAAATTTTTTAAAAACTTAAGGGTAGATTAGGGAAAATTTGTTTGCTTTTGATACAAATTTGATATAACTTCCCTGGGGAAAATGGGCCCTCTTGTACTTTACTAGCAAAATGTAAAACCTACAACTTCTATAGAAGGCAATTTGGCAACAATCAGCCAAAAAACTAATGGAGTTCCCTTGACCAGGCATCAACAACGAAAGAACATCCTGGTTTCAATGGCAAGTTTGGAAACAACTCAATGTACCGCATGAGGGACTGGTTACATACACATTCGGTACATCCATACAATGGAAGATACTGCAGCTGTAAAACGAATGAGGAACTCTGTGTGTACAGAGTATGGTATATGCTAGCTTTTGTGAAAAATGGAAGAAAAATAAACTGTATCATTTTTTACTTTATGCATAAAGAATCCCTGCAAGAATACCCAAGAAATCAATAGCTGTGGGAACATGTTTGGGGGCTTGAGGAAGAGTACGACCTGGGTAGACAGGGAACTGGAGGAGGGGAAATGTTGTACTGCATACATACATATATGTTTAAAATTCTGAATCCTGTGATCATGTTGCCTGTTAAAATTTTTAAAAGAAAATTGGTCTTACATTTAAGAACAGTCTGAGCAAGAAAGAAGAAAAAAGTAAAAGCAAACAAATCTGGGAATTTGAACAGTGGTATAACTATAGGTGTGGAGAGTATATTTTATGAAATAAGAAAATTATAATGCACAAGTTTATAAATTTGAAAATAAGACGGATTTTATGAAAAAATATAAATTTCTAAAACTGACTTAAAAACAAACAAATCTGATCATTAAAGTAAACTGAAAAACCACTCAATAATCAACACTTCCCCTCAACCCAAAAAAGGGACAAAAAAAAAAAAACCTCTGAGGGCCTCCAGCGCTCCTAGTAAGAAACAAATCATTTCTGTCATTTCCATTGAAAGCCTACAGCAGACATACAACAAAAAGAAGAGGCAAGATTATTATTTACAAAAAATATAATTATCTAGCTAAAAAACATAGACAACCAGCTGAAAAAATATTAGAACTAATAAGAGTGCTCAGTAAGGTATTCAAATAAAGAAACCCCACAAACATCAGGAGCTTTTCTACACATCAGCAATAGTGAACAGAAAATAAAAAAGGGGCCAGCCCCTAGCATAGAGGTTAAGCTTGGCCTGCTCAGGTTTGGTGGCCCGTGTTTGGATCCTGGGCATGGACCTACACTACTTGTCAGCCATGCTGTGGCGGTGACCCACATACAAAATAGAGGAAGACGGGCACAGATGTTAGCTCAGGGTTAATTTTCCTCAAGCAAAAAAAAAAAAAAGAGGAAGATTGGCAACAGATGTTAGTTTAGGGCAACTCCTCCTCAACAAGAAAGTAAATAAATAAAGACTGCATTCAAAAAAATAAATAAAATAAAAGATCCTCTTCATAAGAACAAATATCATATCATACTTGGAACAAACCTAACAAGAAAATTACAAGGCCTAGAAACTTTCAGAAATGTATCCCCACCAAGGCTTTGAGAACTTCTACGTTCAAGGGTGTTTTATGCTGCAAAAAAAAAGAGAAACAAGTCAAACATGTCTATGGGCAGTTTTCAAAATTTGTGGAAGTGCGTTTGGCTGTCACAATGACTGAAGCGCATTGGTGGCTCTCAGGGATATTAGATGTATTGCAATGTGAAAGACAATCACTTTATAAATATCAAGTCCCACTGGACATTTGTGCAGGTGAAAAACCTAGAACCTAACTCTGTCTTTGCATACAAACACAAAATAATTTTTCGTGTGGTTTTAATACATGCTGGATTTTCCAGGAATAAAACTATCGTGTGCTGTTATATCTGTTATGTTACATCTTATTGTTATGAACAACAGAGTTGTTCACCATTTGGGAAAATCAGTGGTAAGGCTGATCCTGGTATTTGTATTACCATGACCCGTGTGCCTGTATGAGTCTGCATTTGCAGCAGCCCGAATATATCTACCATTCTATGTATAGAATCAAGCATCTGATCATTTCACTGTCTTCTAATGTAAATAAGCATTCATGTACTTAAAAACACACTGTTATTATAAAGTACCTTCTACTTGTTTCTCGTTTACATTTCATTAGAGCTTTATATACATTTTAAAATTATGTATATAGATAAGCATATTAACTATATATTTTGTTTCAGAAAGTAAAGAGTAAGAGTGTTATAAAATATTTCTTACCCTACACAAAGAGGGCATGGGGTATGGTAGGGTTGAGATTTGATGCATTATGTCCCTATGACGAACTACTATGTTTCTAGAAGTCCCATAACTTAATCCAAAATGCACTAACTACCTCAAAGGGTTGTTGTGGAAATTAAATTATGTTGAGTGCTTTCTACAATGTATAGCACAAGATAAGTGATCAATGTCCCCAAAACTATTGTAGAAAGACATTTAATTTCATGGAAAATATCTCATGACAAAATTATCAATAAGTAAAATAAAGTGTAATATCATCAGTACAGTCTCAGTACTTAAAATTTCTGTGTAAATGTGTATATGTATGCACAGAAAAAAGATTAGAAAGATATACATCAAATGTAATTGTAATCCCATCATCCAGAAATAACTATGGACTTTTTTAAATTTGTATATTTTTAACTTTCTGAATTTCCTATAGTGAATATGTATTATTACTGTAAAAGAAAAAAAAGGATTATATTTTAAAATGAGTTCCTTCATGGATAACATACCTCTACCATCAAAAGAACGCAACTAAGAAAGTGATTGTCCAAGTCTTTTTAAATTGCCTTACCTACTGAATGGATTTTTTTAAAAAAAGCTCTCCACTCAGAGGACAGATAAATATTTACCTCTCAGAAATGAGGATAGGATATGGTGTGCATTAGTCTTCCATCTACTCCTCAACATTTCTAACTGCTTCTAACTGGGTGTATTTGGACAGAAAGGAAATGGTGAATATTGATGATGGAGGAGGAGGAGGGGGAGGAAGACGACAAAAACTCTCCCAAGGCACATTTCTGTGCTTCTGGTCTTTACACATCTCTACACTTGATTAGAAAGCCTTAATAGGGCTTACTCACAAGGTCATTACTGCAGCAAGTATGCCTTAAAGACATCAAGAATACCATTAGGTGATTATCTGTCCATTCATCCATCTATACCTTTGTGAATGTCTCATCTATATCATCTAGAAATGGACATGTCCTACTTTTAAATTATTCTGTCTTCAAGTTAACTTCTCTACTTATTTGTCCAAATGGCAGAGCCACAAAGACTCACCACACAGAAGGAATGAAGATTGCAGCCAAATAAGACAAAGAACCCAGACTTTAAAGTAGGAACATTAATAAATGTTGAAATGTTCAACAATGAAAAGCCCAGAAACATATGGAAGCATCAAATTTGTGTGATCCATCATGCTATATTTCAAGCTACTAGCAATATCCATTCTTTAAACACTTTATCTTGTCTATTTTGTTACCTCAAACAAAATCTCCTTTTTAGCAGACACCACACATTTTGGACATACTTATTGAAACAAAAATTGCACTGCTGAATTAATTTAGCAATACTTTAAACTCTCCCCAAGTTTTAGATTCTATCTATAAACTCAACATTCCAATGGTGTTTTGCACAAAAAGTCTACCTTCTCTAACATACACTTCTCTTTATTTTCCTCCTCTCTCTCTTTTCTTCAAATCATTGAACAGAGACCAGTTTGTTCCATTAGCAGATTCAATTACTCGAACGAATGGAAGGATGACATTCAGTCTTGCAGCTCTTCTTCTCGGTCACTGAAACTGTACAAATAAATTGAGGAAAACCCACTGTTTGTTCAAGGCAAATTAATTTTCAAACACTGCAAGAGTGGGAGATCTGGGGAATGATGGGTGCTTGGCAGGGCTCAAAGAGATTCCATTTTGTGCTTGTCATTTTGTGTAAACATTAATTACCATCTGGGAGGTTAAGCTCTGGGCTGAAGTGTGTATTGCAAACCTCTGAGGGCCTCCAGGGTTCCTAGTAAAAGCAAAATCCTAAATAGGAAAAAATAGCTCTTGCATCTGCCAAAACACCAGTCGCCCACTGGGAAAGCTGTGCGGAGACCAGCAGATTAGAGGCTGCCGTTATTAGAGAAGCTAGTTTGGATATCATCTAGTTTACCAGATTAACCTCGGATGGGGGTTAATCTGACAGGAGTTAAAGAAAAATCAACAGACTGCAGCTGAGTGTACTTAAACTTGTTTCAAGTTTATTCTTTGTAAACCTCACACTAAAAAGCATCAATCCTTAAGCGTATGCCCATGTTCCAGATGCCTTAAAACCAAAAATCTGCCTTCAAGGGGAGTATCAACCTTGACTGTGCAGACTAGAGCCCATCAGAACGGCTTCCGCCTGCAGAACGAAGCACCCTTAAAGGTCAACCCGGGCTTGCAAACATTTTATTTCTTTTGCAGCCTCAGCAAATAAGAGAATGAAGGACCATGATGATGAAGGACCCAAATTAGAATGAGAGAAACAGGCTGTGATCTATTGGGGGTAGAGACAGGGGTATAAAAAAGTCTAAAGAAACCCAAGAGCGTCAAGGTCATATATAATCCTCCTGTTCTTCACTTCATATGAGGAAAAGACTAACGAGTGTCACTTCACATGCCCGGCACTGTGCTAGGTCCTGAGGATACAAAGATGAAGAAGAAACAGCCCCTGACTTCCAGGAGCTGGTGGTTGAGAACGAAGAACACAGCACAGAGGAAAAAATACGGAACTGGCCATCAGGACACCTGTGGCCTTAAACTTCATGGTTTGTTATCTGTAAGGCTCAGAGATAAGCCTAGATAATCACAACTAATGAAGATATCCTCTATTTTATTGATCCTGAGTTACTGATAAAGGCACTTTTATCTATAACACGCTCCTGCTGCACTGGCCCCAAGGTTCAGTCTTAGGCCAAAATCAACCAAATTGTGTTCTGGGATGTGCAGAGATCTGACACAAGAAACAAACTATGAAGGATGAAATCTCCAATCACTTCTGTGAACCCTGGGAAAACTCCAAATACCAGTTTCAGAGAAAGCCCAAGCCTTCATGTTTTGGCTTCAAAGACATATACCCCCATTATTTTTGCTCCAGTCTTCCTGCCAGCCTCAATAGTCATTAGCTGGCCTCTCTGGACAAGATTACCAGATCACTGGGGTTTCCGTGCCTTCCCCCCACCCCTCTGACCCCCACCCCTCTCCATGGGTCTTAGCTTCCTGGCATGTCCTATTCAGCCCTGACTGGCTGTTGACCAAGTACCCACATGATGCTGTGCACTATGCACGTGCTCACATCCAAGCACAACCCTTTAAAACCCTAAAACACTCAACACCGAACAGGATACTTCTGTGTCTGTATGTGAGTACAGGGAGTCCTAACAAGGAAAGGTTCTAAAAGGATTTTCAATGACATGTCTGTATTCGTGCAACATGGCATGCTTACTCTCAGAAAAGAGCAAATCTCAGGACAAGGCGATCACCATAGTAAAAGCCACAGCACACCTTCCTTAGACTTGAAGATAAGGAGACTTTTCACGTTTTTTGGAAATTTTCCAAGAGGTGGGACCAAGGCACTGAAAATGAATTATAACTTTAGATGTTGGTTAAAAAAAATAGTCTTCCTGGTACCTAATCATCCTATCTTTCATATGAAGAACAATTAAGTGAGGATATGAGGGAGAAGAAAAGAATGTCATCTTTCTAAAGGCAGCCCTCCCTCCAGGATTTTCATTACTATAAAGTATAAATGAGGACTCAAAAGCTGTCAAGCTCACAGACGCTCACAGATCTATTTCTGGATCTGACACCTTCCTCACTATACTGCTGCCCGCTGCTAACTTCTAACGTCTTTGCCTGAGGGTTTCATGTCCACAGCCAGAAGGGGCAATAATCGTGAGGCTAATCTGACCCCGGTCACCTTCTGAAGCAAAAATTCTTTGGTGTAATATGTCCTTGTCATTGCGTCTCTTAGTGTAATAAGCCATTTTTCTTGGATCTGTACATGTCTGTTGTAGCAATTTGTTTCAGATCTTAAGGGACTATGGAATAGCTAATAACGTTCTCACTCGAAAAGGTTAGTACGTCCGTTAAGGTTGGCAAATGATTGGCTCTAACAAACTATTTTCAACACTTTGAACTTTACCAAAGATTATTTTCTCAAGGACACAGGTAAAAGGCACCAGCACCACAGACCTACTGAAATACTAACAGTCACCTACCTTCCTGCCCTGTACACTATGATTCTGTCTCATCTGATTTCAGGCACAGATTAGACAATCACTAAGACCAACTGAGTAAAGAGGCTGGGTGTGCTGTGCGATGATGGCATGTGACAATTTCCATCTTTCAAGTCTATCCTAGGCTTTTCCTCAGCTCCCTGGCCCTATATACAAATATTCCCCACCCCCAAGTTTCTTCCTAACCCTCTGCATGCAGGGACATGATGTGCCTGCTGAGCTTCTGGTTGACCTAAGCTCCAGTCAACACTGGCTGACTCTCTCACTGCACACTTTATCCCTCTAAAATGAGAGTCACCAGCAACATCCCCGTATCTACTTTTTCCCCCTCAAAATCATCCTCCCTTCAAGGTCCAGGTATCAAAAGGAAGGTCTCAAGTTACCCTAGTATGGAGGATGAAGCAAGTCTTGATGATTCTGCATAATACCAACTTTCTGTTCTGGAGGGAAGGGAGGAAGGAAGCACAGACACCAAGGCATGTGGACTACTCTGGCCCTGGGCTCATCCTGTGCCAAGAAAGCTGCAGAGGAGGAGGGGGAGGTTAATTTCCACAAGCAATATTAGCCACCCCAGTCAGTTTTCTACCAAGTTCACACAGCTGTCACTTGGTGTGTAGTAGAGGAGGAGGCTAGTCTTTCAGAGCATCATCAAACATCCTAAAAACAAGGTTTTCTCAGTGTATGGTGGGAAGACTCCAAGAGCCACTCCTGTCCTGTTCACAACAAGTCACTGTAAGAAGCAGGCTGTGCCTTGGGAAATATCTACCATTCTTTGGCAATGAATGCTGGGTCAGCATGCAGACATGCCTGTGTGTACTCCTGAGGACAGATGACAAAATTCCTCCCCAAGTCTGTTGAAGCAACCTGCTATGGCCCACGGTACCTTGGTGCTGCCAAGCTCCTGCAATCTGTCTGACTAGCTTATGTGTGAGCACCACAGATGCCTCTAGACTGAATTCATGAAAGTTGCTTTTTTTCTGATATCACGGAGCCTTTGATTCTTTAGTTCAAGGGGGAGGAGCAGGGAAAACAGGACTTTGATGGTTTCTCTAAGCAAGTTTTGACCTTTCTTGTCCCAAACTGTCCACCATCTCATACTATAATTCTAAGGTATACTACAGCCTCGCTATTCCAACTCTGGTCCACAGCCCGGCAACACTAGCATTACTTGGGGTCTTGTTAGGAAGGTAAATTCACAGCCCCCATCCATATACATGTTCAAATTTGCAAAGAGCTGTTTTATACCACTGCTGGGAGTGTTAAGGAGCCTCAGCAAGCCTCATCGCTGAGGGACGCCATCCATAAGGTTGCAAATCCTTCTATGTCTACATCTCCCAAGACCTACTCTTGAAAACAATTTCCTTCATTCCTTCCCTGGATGGGTTCTCTATCAGCACGTAAGTTGCTATAGGGGTGAGGTGGTGGGAGGTGGTGGTCTCCTTCCAGGTCAGGAGCCGCCTCCAATACTGAACACAGTCATGAAAACCAGCAACAGTGAGCTCTTATTTGTAGTGATATTTCCCACCCTGGCTCTATGCACATTCAGTGGATCACTTATCATGAAGAACAGGGAGTTATAGAGTCTTGGCCCAAAGCACAGCCATGAGCCACCTTCAAAGACCCGATGGCTGTCACATACAAGAGGAAGAAGATTTATTGTGAATGGCATCATGGGCAGAACCAAGACAAAGGATGGAAAATTGTAGAAGAAACTTTCAATCTGAAACAGCTTAGGCTGTGTATAGGGGAACAAGCTAATGTTCTATTTTGTTCTTCACTGGAAGTGTTCCAGAGGACACTGAATGACCATGACCAGAATTTTGAGGAGCTAGTCACAGAATGGGTAGGAGACTGGATTAGATGACTTCTGAGATTCCATGAGTTCCCAAATAAGATATTGGTAGCACACTCCTTGGAAGAACATCATTTCTTTGTTTTCCTTTACTTTTCCAGAACTTAATCTTCTACAGTATCTCACCTGTAGGTTAATGAACACTATCTCCTTGATTTGCACAAATTTTGATAAAGGCCACATCTTAAATAGTTATGAAACTAAGAATCCGTATTGACTATAGATATAATTTTCTTTAGGAACAGAAGAAGTAAATCTACTTATCCCCAGCTGTGATTTCTGTAAAGTTGAAAAAGATTTTTAAAAACGGAGTGGGGAGGGAGTGTTGTACTGCTCCTTATATTTGAAATATTTTATCTTTCTTAAAGGACAAGTCTAACAATCCTTAAATTGATTTTCTATAAACCATCCATGTAATAAATACTCGGTAGGAAAATAAAATCTCTTGCCATTACTTAATTTGCCATTATTTTGTCACTTGTCATTATTTCATTTCATTCTCCTCAATTTATCGTAGAAAAAAGGAAACGTTCAAATATAAAATTTGAAGCTACATGTCTATAAGGTTCTGGAAAGCAGTGAGGATGGTGATGACATCAGCCTGTTATAAACTACCTATGCGGTGGGGTTCCATGATGCAATGACTAGACTCTGTTTACCTATTTATCATTTCAAATTTGAAGGTAAATTTGAGTTACTTTCAAATCTGAAATGCTAAAAATCATCCTCTAGAAACAAACAGCAGGAAATTATTACTGTCTTTGGATGGAGATGGAGCTGGAGTAAATCACCAAAACAGCTGTGCCACCTCCCCCTTAAACTACAATCCTGGAAGGGAAATGCTGTCTGACAACCAAGTTGAGGCTTGGGACATGTAGGGTCACAATGACTTACATCTTCCTGCAAATATCTTAACTTGATCTTCAGAGATGTTTTCAAAACAGAATGGCAGAAGGTAATATGGCATTTGTTTGTTTCTTCTTCAACGGCCTGAGTATCATGTCCGGCCTGAGTACCACGTCCGTCTGGCTGTCCTACCATCATCCCCAGTTCGACATGACTAAAACCAGGCCCATCCCCTCCCATTCCAACTCGGGCTCCCCTGGCCCCATCATCGAAGCTCAGAATCACAGCCTCAATCTATTTTCATTCCTCTTTACATTCATCAGGGGCTCATGTGTGAATCACTGCTTATTATGATGTCATTTAACACAAATAAAACAATGGTTACACACTCTGCTGTGCCCTAGCAGCCTGAGTGAGCTTTTAAAATATTGATCAGATCACACTGTCAATCCCTGTTTAAAACTCTCCAATAGCTTCTCATCATGCATAGAATAAACTCCCAACTCCTCACTATGCCCCTGCTGCACTCTTGCTCTGCTCCGGACCACCACAGTCCAAAAGCTCCAGGCTCCTGCTCTCCCCTCTTTTCACACATACCAGTGCTTCTGAAGCCCACCTTTCAAAGTCCTGTTTTAGTCAAACCATCTTGCTAATCCTTCTCCAGGCACCACAACCCCTGGCAACCACCCTAACCTCTGATGAACTTCTATTCAAGATACTGAACGCCCACAGGAATTACCAGGTACTTACATATATTGTTATTGGCATTTTAATACACACAACTAGTTTTCTGAGAGGAGGAGGGGTCTCTTAAAATCTCTGCATTTATTTCAATCCCAAACGTAATGCCTTCCTTACGTTGATCACTTGGTAAATACTTGATTTCTTTAGGCACATAATAATCAATTTACAAAATCTAAGCAAGTTTCTTTATATCGGCAATTCAAAAGGAAAAAAATCTCTATAATGAGAAAAATACTCAATGAACAATTACACATTAAGCTAGAAAAATCATGTCTCTTTGGAGTCGTTTCCATAATTGAACATTATACTGCAATAAAATAATAGTATATAACACAAGCAAATGTAAAATAATTGTAAGCCATTATGAAGTTTAAGGATCCATTTTCAATATATAATAAAACTAATGTTCTATTTCGAATCATAAAAGATTCTAATAGTTTTGGGTTTTTTTGTATAACAAACAAGCAGGCAATCAAAAGCACCTAATGTTAAAGGCGAGATACATTAATAACCAAAGTGGGTGAAGCTTCTTTAGGTATATGCTAAGGTCTGTGTGCTGGATCTAAAGTAGTCTACACACAGTGTGAGTACAAGTACCCTTGTATGTCTATTGAAAAAACAAACAAGAACATGTAAATGGTTGTTAACCTGGGGAATATTCATGGGAGGTCACAGAGGATTTTTATTTGTCACCTTTGACAGTATTTAAATTTTCAACAGAACACCGGGTTTAAATCCAGAAACCTGATACAAAGTCAAATAACTGTGCAATCAGCCTAATACATTCATTATGAGAAAACCGAAGTAAAAATCTTTTAAAAATTAGCCAATGAACTGCTAAAAACTAAATAGAAAAATTACAGAGGCATGAAACGCCCAGGAGCAATGAATGCTAGAAAACTGATACCTGAACAATGACAAAGTCCAAAGTACATGGGTGGAGGAACGGGGTTTTGTCCTGATACAATGAAAATCTCTATGATTGTAAAATACAATTGGGAAACACACACACCGCATAAATCAAACTGGGAGATCGTGAAATAAAGATTTATAAAATAAAGACTTCTCCAATAAAGCAGGAGGAAAGAGTTAATTTTTTAAGGCCACAAAAACAATATTACAAATTGAAAATTTAATATTCAAATCACAATTTTCCTGAGGAAATGCATCATTGCAATGGAGCTTGAAGGATGATTAAAAGATAGCAAGAATCAACTCAAGAACACTTAGAAGGGTAATCCTGGAGGAAACTGTGTCCTCAGCTCCTTCACCTGACCATAAGCGCCATTTAAACGAGAAGACTGCAGACTGTGGCCAAGTCCTGATTCACACAGGTAACTCAGGCATGTCAACTGAACAAAGATACAAAGAAATCCTCAGAGCTGAAATGACAGGGTCTTAAAGTTCTTGTTGTTGTTTCCAAAATGTTATCTTTCTTCAGTTTGTCCACTGTCCCCAACCACACTCAATGGTCCCAAAAATGACACACATCTAGCAGCCATGTGGAACTTAAGAGTCGGCTTGCTGCTCTCCTGTGTTCACAGAAGCCACACTGGCTAAGTGAATTTAAATGTGCCTGTTCATTAAATTTCCTCCTTGTTCAGGAGCCAAGGAAGGCTTTTAATCCTAAAGCAGCACTGAAGGCCACTCTGAAAGTCCTGACCTTAAAGACAGGAGGAGGAGGCAGTGGTGGCTTCCAAGGGCCACTGCATAGAGAAGCAGGTCCACCTCGCCACAGACAAATGGCTGAAAGTCATTCACCCCTGTAGGACTTATTTTTAATTACTGACTTTGGTTATGTTTCTTTAGATCCTGATTTACTCATGTCTAGAAATTACTTTCTCCCAACAACCACACCAGTTGAAATTTGGTGTTTTCAAAGCACTGGGCCTAGAATTCAAACACCACCTGAGGAAAAATAAAACCTATCTCCCAGGGACTTCCAAAGAGTGAGAACAATTTTAAAATGCTTTGCAAACAGTAGGGGCTGGAAATCCATTAGTTTATCTCTTATGTTACAAAAAAAGGGAGGAGGGGGAAATTATCAATCACCTCACATTTTTAACAACCCCTCCTGCCCTCTTAAAGTGCCACCCCAATTCTTTGCTTCGAATTCCTGTACACTAGAAATGACTACCCCTCCCAGGCAAAGTGGCCAAGGCCAATGCGTCATGAGGCCCCCAGTCAACACGAGGCAGCAGGCACAAAGGTGCACTTCAGGCACAATTTTCAGATCAGTCCGCGTTGGGGGTTGGGGGGTATCAGATGTAAACAAAATAAAACCCAGCAACTGGAAAAGAAAGCACGAGATGTAAACAAAATAAAACCCAGCAACTGGAAAAGAAAGCACGTCCTGCCTTCAGGCAATGAAATCTTAATCCTCTTGAATGCACCACAAATTCCACAAACTTAAGCAGGGATGTTTTTCCCTCAAAACCTCAGATCCATTCAGGGCAAATGCTTAAATCTTTTTGAATATAGAGAAACACAATTTTCTGTCTGCCCTAACAAAGATATGTAATTACAGAGCATACAGTCTGAAGAAGATACACTTTGGTGAGTTTGTGCAGTACCAGATTTTATAAAGACACAGAAATAAAACAATGGGAAGCCTATTATGAATAGTAACTGGATTGGTAAAACTCAATAAATAGATGGAGAAGCTGAAATAATATAATTTCATTTTAGTTATCCCCCTAAATGAATAGAACTTACAGCCCCCTTATGACACAGTTTTGGGAGGCCATACATTATAGTTCAAAAATTCACTGGATTCAAGGTCTGGCTTTGCCACTAATTAGCCAACTGACTTTGAGTAAATCACTTCACCTCTCAGAGCCTTAGTTTTCTCATCCGAATCAAAGGGAAGGCTGGGCCTCCTGATTTCTGGGGTTCCTTCTAGTTCCAAAAGTCTGTGATTGTACTGGCACATTAGTCTATTTTCAGTTAAGGCCATCATCAAATCACACACATGTAAACGATATGAGGTGAAATTTTATTTTTAAACCAGACACTGTATGGGTAAAATGTAAGTCTTCCCTCCAAGCTGTTCCTAAAGAAACCATCTCTTACATAGACTCCAAATGAAAAGTAAGAGCCATTCAAACTTTAGCTTTCAGATTTTAGAGAAATCTAACAAGGGACTAGACTTATAAAATATTCTTATGGCTGGAGGGGACTTTGGAAAATGGCTAGATGAGCCAAGTTTGTCTTCTTAACATTTATTTTCATTCCTCCTAGTAAAAATAAATTAGTTAAGACTCTGAGTTTCTTGAGAATGAGCAGGTATTATGACTTATGCATCTTTATATTTCCAGTGCCTGGAATACTTTAGAAACACAAAAGATGTTTTACTGATCAAGTGAATAACAGAATGTAGAAACAGGCTGCTATAGCACTTGTTTTGAAAACGTGAATTTGTTCCAAAGCGAATGTTGTGTTTGCTTGTGTGCAATTTTGTCTGCAAGAAACACTAGGTGAATGCGGAAAACTGCACCCAGCTGAATCAAGTGCCCAGGAATACATTAAACATACACACCTCAAACACACGCCAGACCTCAGTGCACCATGCACATTATGAGTCTCACCATCCACATCTGCTGTTATAACCTTCCCTCCGACTTTAGATAACCCTCCTTCCACCTCTTCACAATAACCTCAAGCTGCAACCCTTCCAGCATCTACTTCAGCAAGCCACCCTCAGGCCTTTTTCAAGCTAAATGCCATATTTATTGAAGCACTTATGTATTTCTTAACTATTTAAACATCTATAAAACTAAGTTACTGGGCCGGCCCCGTGGCTTAGCGGTTAAGTGCGCGTGCTCCGCTGTTGGCGGCCCGGCGTTCGGATCCCGCGCGCGCACCGACGCACCGCTTCTCCGGCCATGCTGGGGCCGCGTCCCACGTGCAGCGGCTGGAGGGATGCGCAGCTATGACATGCAACTATCTGCTGGGGCTTTGGGGGGAAAAAAATAAATAAATAAAATCTTTAAAAAAAACTAAGTTACTATTTTTATAAAGTTCCTATCTTTTTCCTAAATCTGTCTGTGATGAAATTTTTGTGTCCCTATAAGCCCTGTAGTTTTAATTGTTCTGTTGTGCATAGCACACTGATTTCTTAGGCACATGTATATAATGTTACAGCAGAACTGACTATACAATTAAGTGAATTCATGATGGAATGAACCTCATCTTACCAAGAATGTCAAAGAATGGATTGAAGGTCAGTCCAGGGCAAAGTTTCTAGTGGGCTGTAAAACAGCATCCAGGTTTTGTCCTCTTCAACGTACTCATCAATGAACTTATTTATTAACATGCAGAATGTGAGAGAGCAAATATTTTTGACTCATTCACTCAATAAAAATGTGTTAAGCACTTACTATGAGCTACGTGTTGGAGAGAGAAGAGAAGAGGACGAGATATGATTACCGTCCTGGCGGAACTCATGACTGAATGGAGGGAAGACATAAATAGCTATAATGCAATGTAGTAAAAGCTCTAATAAAGGCATCACAAAGTCCTCTGAAATCTCAAAGGAAGGAAGGACTAACTCTTAGTGACAGAAATATGAATCCCCAAAGCTTAGCAAGTTGAAATGATGGGTTGAAAGAAAAAAAAATTGGAGCTACAATAGCACCAATTGTTAAGTGTATACTTAAAACCTTTAAGACTTTTAAAACTTGCTGCTACTATGCCTTGCCTCTCCTTTCTTTTATTTGAAAACAGTTGGTATTTGCTTCACTTTGCAGTAAGCTCAAATCAGTCAAAAGCAATTCTCATACAGATTTTGACTGTCTTAATAAAAATATATATATGAGAAAATGGGGGTGATACATCCTGGTTAAAGCACATCAGGAGAATCAGGTTCTGCAAACCTTACTCCAAATGGGCTGTATAAGTTGGAACAAACTCAAAGGATGATGAACAGAATCAAAGCCGTGTCTGCTTGGTAGTGGCTGCAGGAAGGGGGAAGGGAGGAGGGCAGGGAACACTGCTGTCTTCCAATATCTGAAGGGCTGTCTTTTGGAAGAGGAAGTAGACTTGCATTACGTGGCCCCAAGAGGAACAGCTACATGGGGAACAGAATTCAGCCCAACATAAAGGAGACTCTTCTAATAATCAGAGCTGCCCAAAGACAGAACAGAGCTCCTGGAAAGGCGTCTCAGGGGCGTCCAAGCACAGGCTTTGTGACCATCTGGCAAGGAAGCTACAGACAGAAGATTTATACATCAGACAAATGGCTGAGTCTAGATCACCTTTCAGATCTTCCCAACCAAAACGTTCTATGTTTCCATTATTAAAAATCAGCTTTCTGACTTTGGGCAAGTCATACTTTTTCTCCATCTCATAACTTGAGAGCCAGACACATCACTGAAATCATGCTACCTGATCCTTTTTCACACACAAAGAATCTATGATACAGGAAAAACAAAAAGCATCCGAAAGAGGTCAGGAAGAGTACCCACAGGGAATCAATCAATCATCTCGCACCTATATAGTGCTCCCACCAACCAAAGACTCTCCGTTACCCTCTTCTCCCCTGGAGGATCATCCTGTGAGGCGGATAAGGACATAAGGGGAAAGGGAGACTGTTGTGCCTTCACATTTCTGTACATTTAAGCTGCTGCTCTGGCAGAGGCCTATGGGCTCTCCTTTGAAGACTGAGGCAGTTCTGACAGGAAAATTCATTTTAACTCAAAGTGAGTAGCTGGTAAAAGCAGATCTAGATTTGTTTCTGGATCAGGATTTTCTGGTGTGAGTATCAAATGCCTTCCTTCTGTTAGGTGTTTCGATGACTGCTATGTGGGGAACACAGAAAAAGATCGGCATAAAACATCCCTTATTCTAGGAGCACCAGAACACCCACGATCCTTCAGGTAACATGTTGCTCTGAAATTTCTCTAAAACCAGATGCCCAACGCAGCACAGGAAAGGCCTCAAAACCCTGTCAAGATCAAAGAGCAAGAGAAAGCAAATTTAAACTTTCCCAGTGGGTGTGGCCTCCACAAAGGGGGGGACTTTGAATATGCTCCATACTCCATATGCCACAAAAACAGTGGAAAAGACATTTTAAAGCAGATTAATTGTCTTCTTTTTGAACAAGTATATTCCAGTGGGCTAACGACTTAAGTGACTAGAAAAAAAACCACACAAAGTTCTAATATCCTCCCTTTCCAATAGTGAGAGGCAGTGATAAAATAACCTGCAGAACACTCCAGGCCACCTTTCCTCCCTGGACTGTCACCACCCCCCAGGGACTGAGCCTTGGAACCTTGCACTATGTAGCAAAGATCCCACCAGCCAGTATCACCCCTTGCAGTTCATCCTGGGTCATGGCAGGGGGATTTACAGTGGTTGTCTTCGTGCTTGCCATGTACCTCATAGCTACACAACTGTACACACACATGTATGTCATATGTCCAAAAAGTTAAAGACAACAAAAAACTTTAGTATTCTCCAAGAAGAAAAAAATGCTTGCTATCCGAGTGCTTCTGTGGAGCCTTTTCATCTCAAGCAGCAACACCTGTTTCTCTGACTAACCAAAGAAGACCACCTTAAGAGTTCTGGATTCTAACACCAGGAAAACAAGCAGTGACAATGGCCATTTGTTTCCCTCCCGATCACCCTTCTTCCTGTTTTCAAGCAGAGAACTGCAACACCGGGTAGGCACCTCTGCACGTTTACAACTGACGTCTGTGACTCCCATCTAGCACTTGACTACCTGGAAGACGTCACTTCCTAGTTCTGAGGAAAGTTTGCAGAAAGGCCCAGAGAGTTTCAAAGCCTCCTAACTGCACTCAGGAGCCTAAGGATAACTCGGCCACACTCTTCATCTCAGTTTTCAGTTTATGGACTTGATCTGACCAAAAGTGCGTTTAAGAATGTCTTCAGAAGAAGCCTTCAATAGAGGGCTTTGTTAATTCTCATTGCCTAAATTTTAAAATCTAATTAATACGTATATTGAAAAGCTTCTCTTTATTGCTAATTGGCTGCAGTATAATAATCACTCTACGTTATAATATTGCACTGCTAATCACATCAATAAAACGGACAATGACTTTTTTCCCTCTTCAAGGTTACCCAGGAAGCCCCAGGGCTCTGAAACAGATGAAGGAAGGCTTCTCCTGGTCACCCCTCTTGGCTACTCCTCTCTAGATTGTAAGTCATTTCAGCATCCTGTGCATTCCTTGATAATAAAGAAAGTATATAGTGGTAGAGCAGTAAAGAAAAATGCATGTCAGTCCAATCTGTCAACTATCTCTTCCTCCAAAAATCACACAAAAGAACTGGATACAATAGGTTAGGCTATATCTATCCCACACTACAAATAATGGAGCAAACTAGACTTCAAAAATAAATTCCTTCTGACCCGAAACCAAAAAGATGAAGCTCTGATTCCATTTTAATTTTAGGGACTATGCAGATTTTACACTATAGATGTTTCTAGAAGACGCAGCATTGGCGAAATTTAATTTTCCCAGGCCCTTTCTGCAACCAGGTGCTTAAGCCACATGTAAGGAGCAGGAGTAGGGCAGTAAGGCATAGGCTGATACCTGGAACACTCTCTGCTCTATAGCTGAGCGCACGGAAACGGCAACTAGAACACTCCAGTGGGATCATTAGCCTGCATGTATTGCCTGAAGTTGTGTACTTTTACTCTTTCTAATTCCCTGCTTTTCCTACTTATCACTGGTAACTAGGGTCTCCAGGAGATATGCATTAAAGAAGTAAAAGGAGGAGCTGGCACAGTGGCGTAGTGGTTAAGTTTGTATGCTCCCTTTTGGCAGCCCAGGGTTCGCAGGTTCAAATCCTGGGCCCAGACTGACACACCGCTTACCAAGCCATGCTGTGGTGGCATACCACATACAAAACAGAGGAAGATGGGCACAGATGTTAGCTCAGGGGTAATCTTCCTCAGCAAAAAGAGGAGGATTGGCAACAGATGTTAGCTCAGAGCCAATCTTCCTCACACACAAAAAATGTAAAAGGAAAATAACCTTTCTCCCTGTAAGCAGTTACGGTTCATGTTTAGAGAGTAAACTTTTGGCTAACGGGGAGATTGCAATGAACAGTAAGATCCCTTCTCTCTAAGATCCCTTCTCTCTGTTAATATAGCTCCCGACTGGGAGTGCTCATGAATGCCCATGATTTACAAGGAGGATGGAGGGGTGAGGAGGTCGGGCGTGGGCAAGAGAAGTGCATATTTATGACTCTATTGCATAATCAATCTAGAGTATGTCTAGGGCTTTCTAATAGTCAGAGATACACTTTGTGGAAACAACCTCCTCCCAAGTATAAGAAACGGGAAATACAACCCTGAGAAGCCGGCTTCAGGAATGTAATGAACAGCGTAGACATTTCTTGTTCTCATTACAGCTCAGTGTCTCCCACCTGTTGCTCTCTCCACCACAGACACAGTCTTTCAGCAACAGACCCCATCAATCAGAGTAAATCCCTCTTTAAATCATTCCTATTTGGATGGATTAGCAACTATACATAAAAAGCACTGACCTGACATTTTTAAAAATAGAGATAAACTTAAAACATATATTATAAATACATTTTTCTTCAAATACTCTAATCGCATCACTAATTTTGGAAAAATGAAAACAAAAATACCTATTCCCAAGCCCCTAAAACAATCAGCAATAAAGCATGCCTTACTTCATCTTTCCCTTAAATTCATATTTTGTAATCATTTGATACCATAAGTATCCAGTCTTCATAATGACCATTCCCAAAAGGAACGACATATATGATCTATAGATTTTTACTGCTGGCCTAATTTTTTTGGTAACATATTTAATTCTTTAGTTCATTTGAAACCTATTCTGGTGTGAGATGAAGATTTAACCATCTGTTGAATAATCTTTCCTCCCATTCCCCTTTGATTTATAAAGCCTTTTTTATCCTATAGTAAATTTTTATATGAAAACAGAACTTGTTTTTAGATAATCTGTTTGTAACTTTATGGTCTTTTAAGAGTACCATAATATTCTAATTATTATAGCTATAAACATATACATACACACACACACATATAAATAAATAAACAAAATAAAAGTGGTCACTTTTTCCTTCTTCACAGATGTTCAAATCCAAACTCCTCTTGTCTCTCCCCACTGCCAAACAAATGACAATTTTGACTGTAGCTGATCTAAACTTCCAAATTAACTTGAATAAACTTTAATATTTAGCCTCCTAATTTGAGAACTTGCCTTTTCTTAAGCCTCATATCTCTCAAAGATTTGTAGTTCTCTTCATCTAGGCCACATGAGTCTTCCTCAAAGTGAATGGAAGATGGCCTGTCTGCTTAAGCTCTATTTTCTTTTCCCTTCTCAACAGACATTCTGAGAACATATTATCCCCTCTCCCCAAGTGCTCTGTTGTTCAAATGGGGGATGTCAGGAAAACACAAAAGCACCACAGTAAAGCCAACACATGCTTCAGTTCCAGGGATGATAACTTAAGATAGAGACACGTTCCCTGACACGAAGAATGAAGAAGACAGGTCGATGCATCTGGTATTCACTTGATTCATAAGTAAACTCTCTATTAGAGCTCTAATGTCAAAGGCTAAAGCATTCTTCATAACGTCCTTATACAACCAACAGGACCAGCCCCCAGAGGGTCAGGGCTAGGAACCCAACCTTGGCCCCAGAAGACACATCTCTCGCTGCTCTTCATCACCCATCCTGCCCCTCTCCTCTGGACATGCTCCTGAATGACTGCTGCAGATTCCAAAAAAGATGTACAGAAGAGAAGTTCTGAACAAACCAACTGAATTTGCCACATCCCAAATCCTTCCGAAAGTCGATTTTATTTTGTTTGTTTCTGGATTTTAGAGAGATCTAAGCAAGGCAAAGGAACAAAATGAACCAAATGCATCTCCCAGGCTCCTACTTCCGGTGGCAATCTAGTTCAGCTCTCCTCTGGCACGGCTTTATTCTTAGAGAAGAGGCCACTCACCCTAAGAATTAGCTAGGCTCTTACAGCTGAGGGACAGACTCTAGACTTACTTTTTTCCTCCTCCAGATTTATATACTATCTTGACCTTGGGTTGAAAGCTTATAATTATCTCCCTTACTACCTTAAAATCCCAGACACTTCTTCCTTAACCTTCAACAGTGCTACACTGAATTTAAGTTTAGATAATTATTAAGCATTAAAGCAGCTCTTCTTATGTCTCATAACAACCTCTTTAATAAGTCATTGCCTCCATTTTAAAAAGAGGCAGAGATAACGAGGAACAGAGCTTAAGAATCTTGGAAAGGCAATAAAATGACTTAGGGAGACATTATACAATGGCTCAAAAGTTAACTTGGGGAGTTTTACAGTTATTAGATGGCTTTATTTTCTATTCCTGGAAACTCTGACTAATCCACTGAGTGGTCTAGCACGGAAAATATTATTCCCAGTGAGCAGAAAAGACGGTAGATTACTATACCATCATGCTTACCACACCCTGCCAGGCTCAGCCCCCAACCCTCATACACATGCCAAAATATACATAACCCCCTCCAAACCTCAGTCTGGGGAAGTTTTCCTATATGTTAATAAGGGGGAGAGGGGAGAATGTTTATATCTCCATATTAAAACTTCCCAGAGTTATCATGAGATCTGAATGGGCAAGCATAACGTGAAGCTGGGCACATAGGGGGCTTTCAAGTGACAGGTGCATGGGAATCAAGGCCTTTGCTGTCAGCTCAGCCCTATGTTCCTGAAGTTCAAAAGGATTCTGAGAAATAAAAGGGAACTTAGCCAAAAAAGACTGTAGAGTCTCTTCCATCCAAAATATAAAAGATGCTTAATGACTCTATTAACAAAGTGCATAAAAAATAGCCTGGATATATGTGATAAAGCTAATGTAGGAAAATGTTAACAACTGCAGAATCTAGATGAGGGGTATGCTGGTAAGGGTAAAGGTGGGAGGGCAGAGGGATACGGGTGTTCACTATACAATGCTCTTGACTTTTCTGTATGTTTGAAAACTTTCATACAAAATTATTGGGAGAAAATCACCTAGACAGCATCTTTAGTATTGTTCAGCACTTGTCCTGCAACAGTCAGGTTTTCTTAACTCCGTAGAATGTTCTATTTATGCCACAGAAACATTCCATGACTTGGAATGATGTAAACTGTGATTATTAAACACCACTGGCTCTACATCTCCAAGAGTCCTGGGAAACATCCCATCTAAGATGCCCTTAAGCTGCTATTACCTCTGCAGACACCGATTTCCCTCCAGCCCCTCCCTTACAGGATTAAACGTTCAGGTGGCTAACCTCTTTATATACTTCTCTGCTGTCTCAGATCGTTAAAAATCTAGGGTGTAAATGTTTATTATTCTTGAATGGTGTATAAACCAATTCCTTCCAACCCCACAATACTGAGTTCTAATTAACCAAGTGATTAGGGTGTGCAGCCCTGTGGAAATGGCGTAAAATGGGCAATCAGAGGAGCAGGTGTGAGCCCTGCCTCCACTGCTGTCTGCAGGGGGTTTTGGGAGGGTGTCAGCCTCTCAAAGCACAGTTTCCTCAGGGACAAAATGGAGATCACACGTGCCATGTCTACTTCAAGTGTTTGTCATGAGGACAGATAACTATCAATAAATTTAATAATCACATAAAGAAACAAGAAGGCACTTTGAAAACTATAATGCATAATACACTTCAGTATGATTACTAATTTACTTTGCATAGGTTTTGCACCTGTTTTTGAAAATTGTGCATGCTTTTGCCGTATCATACTAAAACAGAATTGCTAGAATTTAGAGAGTTTAGAATATGACAAGGAGGAATTGAAGGGGGGCCTGGGCCTGTCTGGGCCTTGTCATTGGGAAAAAGACTAAGTGGGTTAAATGAGAGGAATAGGTTAACAGACAAAGAGGAATTTATGCTGACTCCCACCCACCCCTCCCCAGCAAATGTTTCTGTCAAGAGAGAGCAGACCGCTCAGGAGCGGATGCCCACTGTGGGCAGATGAGGTCTGGACAAAGAGCACTGCTGGCAAGAGACAGACCTGGTGATACGTCCATGATGTCTAGAGGTCAACCCAGGAGTCTCTGTCTCTCTCTCAAAGGGCAGTCTGGCCCATCTCAGTCTCTTCCACTCCACATTCTCTGGGCGAGTGCTCAGGAAATGGAAGCCCCGCCACATGTGAGGAGTCCTAAGGGATCGGCGGGGCAGATGAGATCAACTAGAAATGCTGATGCACAAAGTGAAGGGAGCCAAAAGTACTAGTCTAGGTACGTGTTTAGGAAATACACTTTGACATTGATTTTCTTACTCAGATGCAACACCTGATCCTAGCCTAGATCCTATACTGGAGGGGGGAAAAATGGCATAAAGAATATTGTATCAACTCACAAAATCGGACTATGGAGAGTCGATTAGGCAAAAGTATCACACCAATGTTAAATTTATTGAAGTTGGTAACTGTACTGTGGTTATGTAAGAGACTATCCCTAATTCCTAGGAAATACTCAGTGAATTATGCAGTGATAAAGGGCCATGATTTATGCAGCTTTCTCTCAATTGGTTCAGAATAAAACCATCTCTTCATGTGTGTGTACAAACACATACGAGAGTGAGCGAGCAAGCGAGAGAGGGCGAGAGAACCAGAAATGATAAACCAAATGGAGCAAAAAATTAAGAGATGGATCTGGGTAGATAGAGGGTATATGGGTTTTGTAATATTCTTATTCTTGCAATCTTTCTGTTTGAGATTATTTCCAAATAAAAAGTTAAAAAAAAATAGTAAGGTGCACTTGTGATAGTCATTTGGAATGAATTATCACTAAAGGTGAAATAAACTGAGTGATCAGTCTTTAGTTAGTTTTGCTTAAAAAAACAAGTACCTCAAAAGACATTATCAAGAAAGTGAAAAGACAACCCAAACATGGGAGAAAATATTTGCAAATCATGTATATAAAGGTTTAGGATCCAGAATATATAAAGAACTATTACAACTCAATAACACAAAGACAAATAACCCAATTGAAAATAGGCAAAGGATTTGATAGACCTTTCTCCAAAGAAGATATACAAATGGCCAATAAACACATGAAAAGATGCTCAACATCATTAGCTTTCAGGGAAACGCAAATCAAAACCAAATGAGATACCATTTCACACCCACTAGGATAGCCATAATCAGAAAGACAGGCAATAACAAGTGCTTGCAGGAATGTGGAGAAATTGGAACCCTCATACATTGCCAGTGGGAATGAAAAATGGTGCAGTCGCTTTGGAAAATAGTCTGGCAGTTTTTCAAAAGGCTAAACAGAGTTATTATATGACTTAACAATCCCACTCCTAGGTATATACCTGAGAGAAATGAAAACTTATGTCCACACAGAAACTTGTGTACAAATGTTCATAGCAGCATTACTCATAATAGCCAAAAAAAAGAAACGACCCAAATGTTCATCAACTGAGGAATCAATAAATAAAACGTGGCATATCCATACAATGATATATTATTTGGCAATAAAAAAATGAAATACTGATACATGCTACAACATGGATGAACCTTGAAAATATCATGCTGAGAGAAACCAGTCACAAAAGACTACATACTATATGATTCCATTCACATAAAGTCCAGAATAGAGAAATCTATAGAGACAGAAAGTAGATTAGTGGTTGCCTAGGGCTGACGGGCATGGGAAGATCAGGGAGAAATGTCTAAGGAGTGTGAGGTTTCTTTAGGGGGTAATAAAAATATTCTAAAATCGACTGTGGTAATAACTGCATAACTTTATAAATATAATAAAAACCACTAAATTATTCACCGTACCAGAGTGAATTTTACGGTATGTGAGTTCTATCTCAATACAAAATTGGTTGTTCTCTTACTAGTCATTGTTTAGTAAAGGGCAAACACAGTTAGCTGATCTATAGTAAGCAGTAATTAAAAGTTCACGACACAAGGCTTACACAGTTCATGCAATTACAACTTTACAACTTCTTATCTTAACCTTTGAAAGAGGAGGGCACCTGAGGCCTGGCTTCCACCCATTTCTGAAGTCTTCAGAGTCAGAAGAAATAATTCTCCCTGCTTCATCATCTATAGCATGGAAATAATAATTCGACAATTCAACAACTGAGTGACTGCCAAGTTTCAGGGCCTGAAACAGGAGATTGATTCCCTGAAGAGTAAGACCTGAGCCCTGCCCTGAAGGATTTCACAACTTATCTCGAAGACTGCTTAAAACAAGAACTACAGGTTAACGCTAAGTTCCCTAATAGAGCATGGAAGCCCCCCAGGGGTTTTCAGGCAGGTAACAGGCACTGGGCATCAAGAGGTGTGGAAAGGAGGAGGCCTCTGGGCAAGAAATGGGGAGTCTGACATGGGCTGGGATAAACCTGAGGGCCCTCGGGGTGCTGGGCTCCTGACCAGGAAGGAATCAGGGAGTAGAGACGTGGAGGGACAGAGGAGCAAGGCACTGGGGTACATTAACCATCTGGCCCACCGATGGTACCTGTAACCATCTGCACAGGATCTCCATGCCCACCTCAGAGGTCTGCAAAAGCTCTGGAAAGCACCAGGAGAAACAGAAAGAGAGGGAAGGTGTTGCCATGACTTTCGCTCTATCTTGTAAATCCCGGTTCTCAAGTGCAGAGCAGGCCTTAGCAGTCACGAAGAACAGAGAGTGGCTCCTCCCAGCCACTAAGCCTGCCTGGAGGCTGTGCTTGGGTTTCTCTTTCAGGCTGGCCCCTTGGGAGAAAGAGCAAGCAGTTCAGGGAATAAATGAGGGAGAAATTTCTTTTAATCAGGAGCATTGTTGAGGAAACAATGTGTGGGAGAAGAAAGTTAATGGATCAGTTAAGAATGTAAAATGTCTTGGCACTCCTTATTTGGGCCACACACACAAAAAATGTAGAACGTGAATTTCTCTTCTCTGTTCAAATTACCAATGGGGAAAGAAAATTGTCAAAGGCACAACTTGCAGAACTGCTTCTAGATGGGCTTAGAAACTGAGGAGGCTCAGCCCGGGTGAACTCAATTTAACCCTCTAAGTTCCTCATGAGGATCTTTCCCATCTAGTGTTTCCCGTCTTAACAAGACAATGCTGCTCTACAAAAACCAGAGTAATACTGTACTTCAAAACAAGGAGAAAGTTAGGATTCTCTTCGAACTTTGGTTGGCATAAAGCATTTAAAAAAAATTAACTGCTTTTTAAAATCTCATAAATAGCAATTAAGATCCAAATGTCTGGACAGCATCACAAAGCAAACAAAAAATTTTGTTTCTATATGTAAGTTATTCCTCAAATTATATGGGCGGTTTGGACAAGTGCTATTTGTGAGATGATTTTAAGAAAGCAAATAAGAAGAGAGTGTCTTCAAAATCTGAGGGAAAAGTATTTAAAAACTCACGTATTTTGTTTTAATTTTCTTACAGACCAGATTCTGATTACCAGTCTTTTTAAAAAGTTGTGCCTAAAAAGCAACATTCATATAAAATTTTTGTCATCTACTTCTGAATTTGTTCAAGAAGGAAATCATGAAAATGTAGAGTTATAAACAACTACATCAGCTAATCTCACTTTAAAGATGAAAGTGAGTTTTAAAGATTAAATCATGTTCTCATTCCCCAGTCAATTCCTTCCCCACTGTACCAAGCTGTCTTCAAGGAACCTCACCCTGGTTTAAGAGGCAAGTTTCCCACAGGAAAAGGAAGCAAGTAAACAAATAAAACCATTCACATTTTTCCTTTATTAGTCCCAGTATATAGTTTCGATAATTTGATTTTCTAAGATTTTTTTTTAATGACTACTTACCATCTCTGGAAGAAATTAATGATTGCTTTTAGGAGTCTGCCTTTCTCAAGCTGTAGTTTACAAAATGACAGATTCATCTTACAGTCTGAATTGTGTAAACTGGTGACAGAATCCTTCCAGATACTCCCACACTAGTCAACACAACAAAGCCGCTGTCTGAGCCGTATTTCAGTTTCATGCTGTCACTAACGGAAGACTGCTGAGGCAGGCACATGCCCAGCTGTGGGATTTTAACTTGTTAGGTCAGGTTGGATATTTAAATGCTGACTTGTCTTATAAAACCAGGGCACATATCTGAGGATAAGTTACATGATTCAGAAAGTTCTTTTGTCTTGAGACACAAATTGTTAATCTTTGAAACTTAAGTTTTACAAGCAGCCTGTGATAAACAGGCTTTGGGGGCTATCACATACACGGCTGTGGCCCCTTCTGCTTGCTACGACAGAAATTTGAATACACACTTGGGTACAATTACTGTTACCTTGGTGTAAATGTGCAGGTTCCTGCATGCTGGCCTGGAGGGAATTGTCTAATCTATTCAGAATCAGAAAGCTACCTCTGTATTCCCACAAGGTGGGATGGAAATAACCTTCCTTCCGTTAGACACTGCACAGGTTAGGAAAAGAGCCACCCGGGCAAAGACTCAGCCTTCACCACAAATTCTACACATTCATTTGTCCTAACTGATGAGGAGGGTGAGGACATAAAGCTGGCCCAGAGAGCTGAAAACCAGTCTACCTAGGCTTCTCAAATACCGCCCTTAGAAGTTAACTGATCAAAGACTATCAAAGCTGAGCGGAAAGGGAATGAGGAGGGGGGAATTGGCTTTTAGATGCTTTAAAATAAGATAATCCAGCGTGTTATCCTTTACACCTGCTTCTCAAAAGAACAAAAGCACGAGATCCACTCTCAACACAGGTCACTGGGGTTCCAGAAGATGCTATTGTGTTTAAGCCTCTCTGACTTGACAATATGATCCTCTAAACTGGGGGATTAAAGGGTCTCGGGATGTTTCAACAGCAATAAGCTGGACAGGGCCTCTGGATTTCTTAACACTTACGATTTTATCTTCTCAAAATTTCTGGGACATGGTGTTATAGAAGGTTCCATTTGTACCATGGTATTTTCATTCACTGAGTTTGTGTTTTTGTCTCTGTTTATTTTCTTCTTATTGTTAAGCCACAGAAATTTAAGACTGCCAACATCGGATGCCATTTTGATAGGAAATGTCAACATACCGAAAAACTGACTCTTTATATATGTGACAGAATGTTTAAAAGTTGTTTAGTATATTTCCATACAGCAATTCACTAATTCAAATTATGGGAAATGAGTCAATGATGTAATCATTTTTTAAAGAAATGCTGTTTTTCATTCAAGTATATGTATAGTATGATACCAAAATATTCCTTGGAATATTTCCTTTATGAGAAAATAAGTAAGGGTTTCTAACAAACACATCGTCTCTATGTAAAACCTTCCAAAGCACTGAAAAGTGGCATTTCAGGTGTTAAATATCATCCATTATCTTTTTTTTTAACAGTATATATATTTTTTTATTGATGTTTTAATGGTTTCTAACATTGTCAAATTTTGGGTTGTACTCATCCATTATCTTTTTACTCTTTTCTCAAAATGTGAAAAAAATTTCCCAATTCATACCCTAAAATGGAACATTATAAATCCTGACTCCTAATAAAAGCAACCTGGCCATATCCCTTCCTTCTCCCAGATGGTTTATTTAAAGTTGAGTACAATTAAGACCAGCACTCTCAATGTTATTAAATTTGGTTCCTTATCTCTAATGGGGGCAATGAGGCTACTTCTGAGCTTTCAAATTCTCTACCTGTACCAACCGACCCCAAATACACAGAAGAACCTTAACCTTAAGTCTCGGCTGAACCCCCCAAATCCTTAAATCAGACACATCAATCCCTAGCCGCAGCAGATTCAGGACTCTCCTGGAATGTCACTGCTTCATCGTTCATCATGAAAGTTTGCTAAAGAGAAAATCCTCAGGGAGTTGGCAGAATAAAAATGCACTTGGTGTTGACAGTCACAACAGAACATGGGGACTACAGAATCATTCCCAAATCTCATTCATCCTTACAACATAATTCTCTTAAACAGTTGCCCTTATTAAAAAGAATTAAGGGCCTGCCACTATAACTTCCCTTATACCCAAGGCATCCTCTTAAAATGGGGTATGATAGTCATTGCCAATGGAACGTTCCAAGCTGATGATATCTCAAATAGGCTTTCAAGGTGCTGACAAGGGACCTCCCCTCATGTTCAGCCAGGGTACTCACTCCCAAGATTTACCCTAGAGGAAAAGAGTAAACCATTTTCCAAGTCCAATTTAATTTGTTCTAAGTCTTAGAGGGAAGGTCTTTTTTCTCTCTTATTAAAAGGCTCAACCTCCTTGCTCTCTTTCTCAAAAGATCTATAAATCATGGTTTGAGTATAAAATGTGACATAATATGCTAGATATATGCACCATATTTCTTCATTTCTAAAACGTATTTCCCTCGCTTGCGCCCCTCCCCCCCATTTTAATGCTTCTGAAATACAGACGTGTCTTGTAATCAACATCGCAGTTTAACATGACAGTATTTCTCACCCCCTACCCTTCAAAATATAGTATTAAGTCAGTGGTGCATCTTGCAATGGAGGCAGTAAATTGTTTAATGCATGGGATTGTTAAAATGATCCATCTAGATTAAACCCCATCAATCCAGTTTTAGCAGTAGGCCACCACTTGAGCACCTCCCAAAGAATTTTAGGATGGAAATGAAACCATTCTTCCTTCAAAAAATAGACTGATGTTTTATTTCTCACGATACCTTGCTTTTTGTTAAGCTTACTATACGCAGAGAATCTAGTTATGATACTAATTTTCCATACCCAAAGGCTTATAAGTCAAACATAAAATCAAATCACTGATAAGCACATATGAAAATAATGGAAAATATCCAAAGGTATATGCCCCTCCAAAATCACAGGGACATTCTTCTTTATAAAAGAAGTCGTCTAGGTATATACCTAGAAGGTCTATAAACAAAATACCAGTTTCAGGGGTAACTGATCTTTAAATTTTATTTTCTAGGTATGGCTCCTAACACAACAATTTTACACGCAGCCAATGACCTGTAAACCAAAACTCAAATGCACAAGAGACATTTCCTTTATTGAAGATACAACTAAAAATGGGACTACATGAATATTTTTCTCTACAACTCAAAAAGGTAAATTAAAAGTTTCTCTGGGAAAAAAACTGAACCTTTTACTTCCTTTAAATGCCCCAAAGCACTCTGCGCAGGGAATCTATACAGAAGATGCTTAAACGCCTGCTGTCTGTCTGACTCAGAGGGAAGTGCTCCCTCAACAAAGTAGTTAGGAGTGCAGGCTCCAGGGTTCTTCTGCCAAATCCAGGTTTGCCATTAGCAGGTTGGCAGGTTGGGCAGGTTCCTTGCCTCTCTGAGCCTCCAAGTGTCCCTGGAGATCTAGGATCAAGTCAGTCAACTTTCCCATCTTCAAGGTCTTTGGTGGCCTACGTGAGGTCTCCCAGTTTAACCACGAAACTTAGAACCCAAAGGTGCTAAAATATCCTTCTCAGCGTTAAACCTGGAGGGGCAAGTGTGAACTAAGTAACCTTCAGTCAAGAGCTCCAAGAAGAAAACCTCCTTGTTAACATGACTAAGGGTAGACTAGGGAAAAGCACCACCCGTCGCAGGTGAGTCAAGAAATCTGATGTTCTCTGACTCCTAGCTCCCAGTCCCCACTTCAGGACATCCTTCTTCTAATTCTGATACTTCACCAAATCACTAGTTTTAACCAACATTCAGATTTATTTTAGAACAAATTACATTTAAACAAGAAACTGTAATGAAAAGTTAGTTTGTAAAAGCTAAGTTACATGATAAAACATGTTCATGCCCACTGGGTCTTCCAAAATAAAAATACGACAATATTAAGAACCTGACATTTTAAGTCTTCCTAAAATTCACAAGAGTTTGGATCTAAAAAGTTACGGATCTTTTTAAGAATTTGAAAGGGATATGGTTTTCTGTTATTTATTAAGGCGATACACATATACACAAATTTTTAAAAATTACTGCGAAGTATAATGTTTCAGCGGACATCAAACTGATTTCAATTTAATGGACGCTCACTCCCACCTTAAGGGTTCCTGAGCCCCACTTCCCTTATCAATTAACCTGTCAGCTTGACAGTCAAGTCTAATTAGTTAAATCCCTTTTTTATGAAAAGATTATGCCTTAAGCGGTCTGCCAGTTCTGGGGCTGTTGGCAACTACAAATTAATCTCCGCACAAAAGGGACGGGAGGAGAACTCTTACATTCCAATGGAATCCAGAGCTCCTAAAGCTCATCTGTCTGAGTCGTAATTATGTATAGTATATAAAACACAATGAACATGCTGTACACAAATGCCCCAAGCCCCTGGCCTCTTCCTACAGTTATGTTGCCCACGCGGCCCCGTCCCACAGCGGCTACTTCCCAGTACCCACAAGAAATAGCTGGTAAACTTGACTCATCAGCCAAAGTGGTGTGGAAGCAGACAGAAAATGGGATTATTTTTAATTAAAAAGTCACTGGGTAACAAGTTAAATGCCACTGAGGAAATTCATAATGCAGGATTAATCCTACAAGATGACCAGTATGGAGTCTTCAAAAAGTCGATGTCATTAAAAAATTTTAAAAGGTATGTGGGTGGTGGGATGGGAGTGGAGTGCTATATTGGATTTCAAAAGACTAAAGAGATATATCAACTGAATGTGTGACCCTGATTAGATCCTGGATCCAAAAAAGAAAAGCCCCCTATTTAAAAAAAACACACACCAAACACTTTGGAAACAAGCAAGGAAAGTTCAATATGAACTTGAGATAAAATTATGGAATCAGTTAACTTTCTTAGGTGTGATAATGGTATTGAGTTTACACAGAAAAATGCAGATGAATATTGAAGCATCATGATCCCTTTAACTTCGAAATGATTTAGCTAAAAAAAAAAACAGGTAAAGCAAATGTGGCAAAATGTTAAGAACTGGTGGATCTAGGTGAAGGGTGTATGGGTGTGCATCATATTCTTCCTTCAGTTTTCCTGTAGGTATGCAATTTTGCAACATGAAAAAATGTGGAGGAAAAATTTAAAGTGAGAAAGAAAGTAGGATATGGTCCAAAAGACCTGGAGTCAATATCTGACTACCTCAAGAGCAAAGTAATGTCCATCTCAGTGTCCACTGTCCCTAGCAGAATGTCTGGCAAATAGGCACTCAAATATCTGATCAATGGATGGATGGATACATGAATGAAATTCTGGCTCCAACACATGTCAGTCATGTGGCCTTCGGCGAGTCGTCTCCCTGAGCCTCTGCAGAACAGTAGCAATACCAGCTTTGCATGGCCCTTGTACCCATTAGATAGAATGTGTATCAAGGGCCCAGCAGAGCAGTTGGCATTTACTTGGGACTCAGAAAATGGTACTATCATTATTATTATTAGATGTTTTAAAAATCCCCAAGATTGAAAAGAGCAAGTGATTTTAGTTTTCAACTGAAATCGTCCAGATTTATGGATGTAATACGATTGCAGATGTCTAACGGTTGTTTCCCTTGTACTTGCATGTTATTTCAAAAACACTCCTTGCTGATCTCTGTCATTAAAGATTCTTTCATTTTATCGGGCACAAGATATTTTTTCACATCATCATCTGACAAAGTACATCCCTTCTACCCAGAGAAATGTGAGCTTGAACCGATTTCCCTAACGTTGGAAGGCTCTTCGCAACAAGCTTTTCTTAGCAATAAGCTATGCCACCTAAAGATGCTGGGTTGAAACCACTTTAAAAGGAATTCCTCAGCTACTGAAAGCCCAGGAGCAATTCTAAGATGGTTAACAAACTCGGGCTTGTGAGAAATAGGAAGAGATGGGCTGGCCCCGTGGCTTAGCGGTTAGGTGCACACGCTATGCTGCTGGCGGCCGGGGTTCGGATCCCGGGCGCGCACCGACGCACCACTTCTCCGGCCACACTGGGGCCTCGTCCCACATACAGCAACTAGAAGGATGTGCAACTATAACATACAACTATCTACTGGGGCTTTGGGGGAAATAAATAAATAAAAGAAATAGGAAGAGAGAAGGGATTCCTCGTGGAAGAAGTCTGGTGGCGAGGACAAGGACAGTACCCTTCCAGAGGGGAAGAGGGCTGAAAGAAGGGGTAGTGTGTGTGTGTGTGTGTGTGTGTGTGTGTGTGTGTGTGTGTGCTGAAAAACATGAACAATAAAAAAATCCTACCGACCACTTTCGTCTCTACAACCCTCTGCGGAAACATGAAGGGAAGCTACTCTGTGCCTGCAGGGAAGGATGCTGAAAAGCTCTGGAGCAGCTCTCTCTCAGCCACTTTCTCCCTCGCTACATAATCCAACAGATTGATGGTGGTGACTTGTGGCTTTGAGACCAGTGTGAATGACCTGAAGCTCACACCCTGAGGTGTGAGTATTCCGAGGCAGTGGGAGTACTTACCACTTCCTTAAACTCTAGAGTCTTGTGAATATATGAGCAAACAAAATAAGTTTAGGTTTCAATAAATCCTCCTGTCAGCCTGGTGGCATTAAAAAAAGAAAAGCTTCATGTCGAACTTTGGATCTGCCTGTCATAAACTCAATGGGGTAATGATTCAGATTTTGGCAGGAAAGGCTTTCAGACTGTTGTTTAAACAGGAGGAGGAGCACAGCAAAGGCAAGAGAAAGAACAGGGAAGATGGCACACGAGGCTGGAGAGGGAGAGGACTGAACTCTTTCATAAGATAAAGGCCAATTTCCTAGGTAAGATCAAGAACTTGACCGCTTATTATTTGGGCACCAAGCTAACTCCAGCTCTTAAATAACACCGTTCTAAATTACCTCCAGGGATGAGAAAATGGTGAGGTAAGAAAAACCAGCAGAAAAACACCCCTGGAATTTCACCTTGTGGGGTGTAACTGGCTTTTCCATTTGTTTTTAAAATTTGTCTTGTAGAGAATAATAGTGATAGAGTAATCCAGGCTGCTCTAATCCAGGCCCCATTGGCTATTTGAGGAAAGGATTAAGTATTTCACTCGTTGAGGAGTCCTTTATAACTATGCAACCCTAAACAAATACTTACTTCAGAAGGTGATACTCTGGTTTACATTGTACATTCCTTTTAATTCGACAGACATTTGGAAAATTCTGCTAAGACCTCACAGGGTGTAGGACTGCCTGACCTCTGGGGGCTGACAGAGCTAGGAGTCAGGATGAAGTACTTAACTACGTGTATAACTTTGGGCAGCTTGCTCAGCCTCTCTGTGCCTCAGTTTCCTCATAGTCAAAATGATGGTAATAATACTATGTATCTCAAAAGGGTGCTGTGAGGATTCCATGAGTTTATCCATGTCAAGTGATTAGAACAAAGCCTGGCTCACAGTAAGTACTCAATAAATGCTAGCCTTGCTATCATCACTAGTGAAATAAGGCACTTTAACAAACTACGAAAGAACCTGGATTATCACCAGGGTGATCGTTAAGTCCTGGTTTGCATGGATAGTCCAAGGTTAGGCCTGTTGTTCCAAAGTAATTATTAATAGCAGTCTGTTTCACTCTCAGAACTGTCCTGATCCAGACAGTAAGTTATATAGTCACTTTCATTATCACTCAAAAGATATGCAAACATAAGATACTTTACAGGAAGGGGGGAGGAGAGAAAGATATCAAAAAAGATTTATTTGTTTTAAGTACCTAAAGAAGTGGGCTATAGCTTTAGTTTTGTTGTTTGTTTTTTAAGCTAAGGATACTCTGAAGAGACTGAAGGAAATAAAAAGCCAGTAGAAGAAGAAGGCTTGACTGAGGGAGGAGTCAGACTAACTATGGAGGCCAGCCAGGGCAAGAAGGCAAAAAGACCCTCTTCCAAGAGGAAGAGACCTTCTGAGTCAGGAAGAGGAAACTAAAGCTATTCCCCAACAGAGGACCTCAGTCTTCCCTGAAAGGCCTCTGAGGGGTGGGGTGGGATGGGGTGGCACAGGGAGCAGACTATGAAACAGCTACAGTGGGTTCAACGAATGGAGGAAGGAACAGGTGGGTGGGGGAAGGACCTAGATGCTTTCAAGAGTTCAGCTGTGGTTGGAGAGTACAAATGTACACAGAATCATCACCTCAGTAATCTGCTTTTCTTCCAGAACATTCAGCAGCCCAGGGGCAGGAATGGAGGAAATAAGAGGACTGGATCATCACCGGGGTTGACGGTTGGGAAGCGGATCTAACAGAATCCCTGGGCAGTGAGTGGTGGTGAGGATGCCTTGAAAATAACTGCATTTTAGGGTTCAAATACTTCTACATAGTTTTTTTTCAAGAATAAAAGTGGCTTTACAGTGATTCTCTGCCCACAAAAGCATCACTGCCCGTGAGGCTGACTGGCACACTGAGCCAAAGACCAGCACCAGACGGCAGTGGGCTGGAGGAGGGTTGGAGGCTCTTCAAGGAAGAAAGCTCCAAAGAAAATACATGAATAGCAGGGATTTCTTGTACTTTTGCCACCAGAAAACTCAAAGTAGGTTGGGCCATCTGACTTCATAAAGAACAAGCCAAAAAAGCTTCATAAGGGATGAGTGCTCTCCCATTAGGAAACCCATTCCTCTCCCTGCCCTGTACAAATACACACTGCAAAGCGTGCTTTAAAAAATAGTGACAAGTTCTGGACAGTCAAAACAAATGAACAGTTTTAATAACTTCACTAAGATTTCCAGTGATAACTGTTGTCCCAGCACTTGAAATTCCGTCACAGCTTTTCCAGTTTAATTTTTATTAATCAGCAATATAACTCTCCAATTCTACAAACATATAAAGTCTAGTTTTGTGAGAGGTTAAGTTAAATATCACACTAAATCTTCCATAACATTAACTGGCTAAATATATCTGACATATGCCAAAAGTGCGGCTCTTCCCTACTCTTCTGTCTCAAACCTCTCCCTCAAGTTTTCCCAGGTTAAAACTGTGTAACAGGTATTTTTCCCAAACATACTGCAAACAGTTCAGGCTGAATGAGAAACTGGATAGTCGACAAGAGGCATTTCTTAATTTACCAATCCAAAGGGCCCCCTTTAGGTGGTGCTGGCACAGGAGAAAGAGTAGGAGATTGGGAGGCCAGGAAGTTAGGACACAAGAACTGGCTCTGTCACTTACCAGTCACAGAACAGTCTTCCCACACATAAAATACCTACTTGGCTGGGCTACTGTATGAATTAGACAAATCAGCATATAAAAATGCCTGGCACACTGTAGGCACTCAATATACGTGGGCAGCCACCCATTCCTTTCTGAAAAATACCCAGTTGGGAATCATCGGATTATCCATTAATGCCAAATGAGTTGATTAGATCAAGTAAGATTCAAACTTTTCCTTACTTTCTTTCATCAACTCAGACTCTGGTTATAACCTAAATTCCAAGGCTTGAAGTCACTTTTAGGACCAACAGAAACTGAGCCCCTACTGTATACAAAGCACCTGCTGGTCATCATGGGGTAGGTAGGGGGAGAATTCAGAGAAAAGGGGAAGACACTGATCTACAACTCTAGCAGGAAAGGCAGGATGCACCAGGTGTTCAAATCTTGGGAAGATGGAAGGCTTCCTGGAGGATGTGGCATTTGAACAGAGCTGTGAAGGACACCTGTGACTTTAAATGCACACACACATACCTGTGTATAAACTCACCCGATGTTGCTCTCTTTCACATAGCATTTTAATTTTTAGACATTTTGTCCCTTCCATTGATAAACAAAAACCATGCAAGAAATTAATTCGATGAGTTAAAAACATGGGTTAGATCTATTTTAAGGAAAATACAGAGAAGGGTGCAGATATATTAAAAATCCTGGTAGGGCACCAACTTCTTACTCTGATAACTTGCAACTAAAAGGAAAGAATGAAGCATTTATCTTGCCTTTCCTTTGATTATATTTGAGGGTAACCAAAGATCTCTAGTTGATGAGGGAAAGCTCTGTTGTACGGAAGAATTTCAGCCAATAAATGTGGAGGGTTGTAGAAAAGTCACTCTACTGTCATCTCTAATGAAATACTGGATCAGGCAAGGATCCTCAATGCATGAAACCATTAGATGATTGATGGGGAACTTGACAATGCAGGTATCAGGATGCCACAGCCTGAACTTACTGAACAATCTTGGCATCCCTAAAACTCGGACATCAAGACATTGTGGGTACCCAGATGTGAGGCAATCTGAAGTTCACTGCAAGGCCTATGGCGCTTTCTTGCCAAAAAGTCTAACCTCAATCTAGTCAAAGCTCTAGGGCCAACTTCCATTTATAGGAAATATAAGGGACAGAGGAATAAACTAAATGACACCACAAGGGCTTCCAGAATGTGGGACAGTCTACAGGACAGCTGACCTGGTTTCTGCAACAAGTCACTGACTTGAAAAGAATGAGAGGCTAGGGAGAGGGGGGTCAGCTCTAGACTAAGACAAGTAATATGTGATCCTGGTTTGTATCCTGATGGGAACACATCATGTAAAATGACACTTGTGAGACAATCAGGGAGATGGGGTTATGGATGGGTATTAGATGATACTGAAGAATTACTGCATATTTTGTTACTTTGATAACAGAATGTAGTTATGTCAGAAAAAACTCTTCTTTTAGATGTGCACTGAAGTATGTAGGGGTGAAATGACATGATGCTTGACATATGCTTTAAAATACCTCAGCAATAAAGAAAAACAGATATTGCTCTATCTATCCAATCAACTAAAAACAATTGTGGCAAAATCTTGAGAAATGTGAATCTGGATAATGAGTGTAAATGGAGGTTCATTCTAATGTTCTCTAGGTTTAATTAAGTTTAACAATTTTCATTTTTTTAAAAGCTCCTGATGTGGATCTGTGATTCACTTTCATATGTAAATTTCATTTCACACTTAAAGACATGTTTCCTATGACTTTGAATTGATACTCAATTCAGATATTCATTCTTGCAAAAAGCACTTAAATTTGTAAAGTTTTAAGACACATGAATCCCAAAGTCTGCTCCAGGGACCAGAAGCTTCAGCATCACCTGGTTACTTGTTAGAAATGCACGCTCTTGAGCCTCACCCAAGATTCACTGAATCAGAGACTGTGGTGGCGGGACTCAGCAATCTCTGTCTTAACAAGCCCTGCAGATAATTCTGATGCAGGCTAATGTTTGAGAACCACTACTTTAACATACCAGTCTTGGGAGATGCCTATTCTGAAGGACACATTAAAAAGCTTTAGTATTTAGGTGACTTGCTGAAACTTCTTAGGGTATTACATTTTTTGAGAAAACCCAACTTAACAGATTTGATTTTATAGCCTTAAAACTTTATAATATTTCTCATGAAGGGGAAAAAATATTTCAACATTGCTATCCATTATTCCACAATCCTGGCTATTGCAGTTTCATAAAGAATTTACACAGTACTTCGTTTGCAAAACAGTCAGTTGTAATCATGGCACATCTGCCCAGTGTGTGTGTGTTTTGTGTTGTGATAACCCTTCATACAGATGGCAAGCGGGCATTTATGCTCTGCCAACAGGAACTAGATAGAACAGTTTGTCTTTGAGAAGCAGTTGAGCAAGTTAGCTCAGCTGGTTACAGCGTAACATTGGCCCAAGGTCATGGTTCCAATCCCATTTAGATCAGATAGCTTCACTTTATATTATAGCCCTAGCATCTGCCAGCCACCCTATACACAAGTAGAGCTGTTCACTAGGCTAGAGAGAGTGGAGTATTGGAAATCCATGACAATTGAGGACATGAGGAGGACAACTGATTCCAATGGCAGGTCCACAGTATTACTTTCAACAGATCTGGTGCATCTGATATTAAAAATAAATAAATACAAAGGCTGCCCAACAATGAACAGACCTATTCTCTGTTCAATAGAGTATGGATTTCATCAAGTGATTCATGGGTCATCTGATCATCTGAGCATGTAGAAAGATCTCACTGCCAAAATGTGCTTCCTTGCATCTAGACCGGTGGTTGTCTACATCAGAAGCACCTGAAAGGCTTGTTCAAAACAGATTGGTGGGCCACACCCCCAGCGTTTCTGACTCTGCATATCTAACAAATACTCAGGGGATGCTGATACTGCTGGTCCAGGGACCAAACTTTGAGAATCATTAACCTAGATCCAATTCTGTACCTGAATTCCATCTGATCCATTCCTTTTAATGGTGAGTTCCTTATCAGCAGAGACTCTGCCTTTTCGATACTCAATAAAACTAAGTATTGGGCCCAGAAACCCAATCCATGACACATCAAGAAGATGAGGAAGGAGTAGAGTTGAACTGCAAACATTCTTTAAGCATGCTAAGCTGGGCACTGGACTGGCAGCATGGCCTTGGTCCTATCTTCCAAAAGCTGACACTGTATTTCTGCAGCTCCTTCTCAGAGGAGTTCTAAAGGAGTAACAGAGAAGACCTCGGAGTGTGTGTGTGTGTGTTTTTAGGCCAGCTTTTGCCACAGATGCAAATGGTCACCAGTACTTGAGACTCCTCTCTCCACAGTCCAGCCTTACCTGCCCGCCAAACATAGCTGCCTGCCTGCCTCCCGCCCTCCCTGTTCTAGGATGTCAGTTGTTCACCTGTATGGAAATGACAGCTGCTTGTCACGGTCTACATGAGAGGCCTCACTTGCAGCAGTAACTAGCATGCCATTTCCAAAGCTGTCATTCTCTGGTGTCAGCACAACCCACTGTTCAAAGATCTGCTCTGACATGAACCAGGCAGCGCCGTGACTGTCATTGCCGCGGACCCCTCTGTGCTCCGACACTGATGGCAGCTGCTCGGCGCCCAGGGTTTGTTTCACCCAATTATTTGTTTGTCACTCGGAAGCCCAGGGTGTCGAGCAGGTACTGTGGAGGTATTTTTGGCCTGATGCACAGGCAGAAAGCATAATGAGGCCCTCAGGTGAGGGTCTATTTTGTCAGTTAGGTGCTAAGATGATGTGCATCGAGAAGCCTGAGTAGCAATTAGGATATTTGAATAAGATAAGATACCTTGGCAGCATGCTGAGGAGGCTCAGTAAGTCAGCCTTAACTTTTAAAATGCCAAAAAACCCTTAGAGTAGGCAGTTTTCAAGTTTGTCCTGGAGCTAATACAGAAGAAGGAGGCGTAACAGCTGTCTTTCCTCAACCCGGAGGGCCCCCAAAAGGAAAGGGCTCACACTAGGCACCAGCCTGACTCGAAGGTTGCTCTGGGGGGGGGGGGGGGTGAGGCCCCAGCCAGACAGGGGGAATGGGGCATTCATGCCAATATCAGTTACGATATTTGGAGGCAAGGCCAGAGTGGCAGTGGAGAGCCATCCTTTACCAGTTATCCCCAAGCTGCCTATTTAAGTCAGGAGTTTCTACTTCCCGCGGGAATAGAAGTCAAATTGACTGGCTGTCTAACATCTTGGGAAGAGGGCATTATACAGGGCAATGTGGCCCCTACAGCCAAGTGCAAAAACAAAACCACAAGATTTAGTTTATAATCTAATATTCAACCAAAGCCCACAGCAGCAGTGCCCGGCTTCTAATCCAGGAATTTGTTTCCAAAATTCTCAGTGTCTCATCAGTGACATCCTTCCTTTCTACAGTTAACAATCTGAGAAAGCAAGGCGGACAGTCCAGACAGACCTAATTCTCCTAAATAACATGATGGATTTGGTAACAATAAAATTAACCCAGCTCCTCCTTAAATCCCTTTGCAATTTTAGTTTGTGCCATCTCTTAGGGAACGCCAAGATACTGAAAGTATTATTTCTTTTTCTTTATTCTAAAACAAACTTTTCTCCCAATAGGTGGGAGTAGGCTGTGAATAAAGCTAAAATCCAGCAAACAGCAAATGTGGTATTGGGAGAAGGAAGTCAATATTATCATCACCTTCCAGCAAAAGCAAAGTAGGAAGTAAGACTGCTTCAGTCAAGAAGGCCTAGATTAACTTTTGAAGAAGCAGAGCTCTGATGAATTGCTTGGTGTACCAGCATCTGCTGACAGCTAAAGATGGATGGTGAGGTGGTAACATTACCTTGATTATCTAGAATGGTCCATCTAAGCCTCATTTCAATTTACTTTGGTAAAATGAGTCACTCCATAGAAAAAGAAGCTTCCTGGTAGCTTGCCCCTGGGGTGCTCTAAGGCAGGGCCTTGCTCTTGGTAAGTAACCCCTGCCCTCCTCCCCCTCCATCTAATCTGTAGCAATCCCTGCCAAGAAATGGTCAGTCATTCCATTTGAGAAGTCAAGTACAAAGGAACCCGGCACCTAAGTTCTTCATACAGTAGGGTTTTGTAAACATTTTCTAAGCAGATAAAACATCTCTTTTAACACCACTCGAGATGCAGACCAGCAGAGAAGGAGGATTCTGCACTGTTATTCTTATTCTGGAGGCTAATACCTAACAGCTGGTATTGAAATTGTAGCCAACTCCCTCTGGCCTGGCTCCTCTTGCCCCTGAGGCTCAACCTCCTCTTACCTCTAGGATCTTTCTCATTGAAATGAAATCTCCTGCAGAGGAGAGAGGTTTATACAGCCCTATTCTTGCTCACAAGTTCAGGACTGAAGTCATGCGACTGGCTGCAAAGCACCACTTCCTTCAAATGCAAGTATTCACAGCTATGCAGGAAAAATGTATGCCCTTTGCAAAAGCTTCAGACTCTGAAAGGACCTAGAACACTCCAAAAGCAAACTTTGGCCTTTAGACCTAGATGGGATCTTGCAGTCCATCCAATGTTACCAGTGAGAAAACCAAGTTAGATGGAGTGATTTGCTTATGGTTACAAGTAGCTCTGCTCAGACTTGAGCCTGGACCCTCTATTACTAAAAGTAGTGCTTACTGTAGTACATCCCATCACCTCCTGGTAATATGCCGATCTGGCAAAAATTTAAGCAACAATGGTGCCGGTGTGGTGGCGTAGTAATTTAAGTTCACATGCTCTGCTTTGGTAGCCCAGGGTTCGCAGGTTTGGATCCCGGGCGTGGACCTACACACCACTCATCAAGCCATGCTGTGGCAGCGTCCCACATACAAAATAGAGGAAGACTGGCACAGACATTAGCTCAGCAACAATCTTCCTCAAGCGAAAAAAAAGAGGAAGATTGGCAATAGATGTTAGCTCAGGGCCAGTCTTCCTCACCAAAAACAAAAACAAACAAAAAAATTTAAGCAACAAAATGTAATTGAGGAAACATGAAAAAAAGAGGCCCTATTGACAGGTGATACACAGAACTTTACAATGCTCCTCCAAATCTTTGCAATAGCTTAATTAATTTAACAAAAGCATTGATTTTTAAAATGGCAAATCTGTGCCCACAGAATACCCTCCCTGAAAGGGCGACATCTTCTGCAGTCTACTGAGGGTTGATCTACTTCTGGGTTGCTGACCCTTCAGCTCACCTTATATCAGCTTTTCCTCCTAAGAAGGTCTTAAGGCTATTTTTTTTTTTTTTAATTAGTGAGTGGCTTCTTTCCCACCACACCATTTAAACAGGTTTTCAAATTTTAAAATATGTTTAAACTCTTAGTATTCTGGTCATGTTTCATGTAATCTGTTCACTGCTATATCTCCTGAGCCTGTTACATAGTCAGTGCTCAATAATACTTGTTGAATGAAACAATTTCAGTATGGCTTCCACTTTAAGCCAATTGATGGAATAAATGGAATACACTGATGTCATTTATTTCACAGCTGACGAATCCAGTTTCAGAAGAGGACTCCTTGTCACTCAAGTTTACGGATAAAGAAGCCTTAAGAGATCAGCCCAAGAAGTCCAGCAGAGGACAGTCTACACTTGGAAAATCAAAAATTGATGTAAAATAAGATGAATTACATGGTTGGGCTTTCGGCGAGAGGAGCTTTACCATGGAAAAGCCTTTCCTAGCTATAAACAGATAATGAGAAAATGATGTAATCTTGACTAAAATTAGGTTTTAGTGTTACTCTACTGAGAGATGTGAAAGGTGATAGATAAGAGGGGGAAAATGTTTTCCAAGTGGCTTTTAAAGGCATCCAAATATAACCACCTCCCACATCAGTCTATTAACAGGCACACTTGAGACAGTTCCCTCTTCAAAAGGACTCTTAGAAAAAGCAATGATGTGCTCTCAACCTCCTCCTTTATAAGACAAGGTTTACGAGGGTCAGAGGAGATCTGAGCGCCCACAGAACACTCCTCCTTATTAACAGAGGCTCTCCCACCTCAGCACAGATTTGGGCCTCGTGCTTATGTCATTGGTTGCTGGGGAAATGCAAATGCCCCTGCTTGAAAATCCTAAATCACTTCTAATAAAATCTGGCTAAAAGTAAAGATCAGTCCACTTACAAGCACAGGAATGAACATGAGAGTAGAAATATGGAGAAACATGGTATTATTAGAAGGTGAGGAAACCTGAGATGACTACAGTGAGCCCAGCTGTGATGCAGTAACCATGATGATTTTGGCCACACCTGCTCAGATACTGGTGGACATCCTGGGATGCCAGGAAGTCCTGGGTGAGACCCTCCACCATCAAGGGAAAGTTTCTACCAACCTCTGGGGAACATAAAATATCTTGGGATGGTGTGGTGGAAAAAGCCCCAGGGACTTGGCCTGGCCAATGATATGGCTAGAAATGCCACATCCACAGCCATCTGAAACTTTAAGAGGCATTCCACGTTCTGCCTCTACTCTTTTCCCTCTAGCAAGATAACTACCAGGGTGGGGGCTGCTCCTTCAGCCTGGGTCCCAGAATAAGGACAAGGAGAGCTGCAGCTGCTCCACAGTGACACTGACTATGAGATGGTCTAAGCCTCTGCAGCATATCGCGCAAAAGCAGATGAACAGAGACCCTATTAACTGATGTTGGAGGGTAAAAACATCTCTCAAGAACCAGCCATGACAGTCCACCACTTGTTGTACTGCTATGTACTGGTAAAAGGTCTACAACAGAAAAACACATGGGACATGGTGGCTCTTCACTCTAAGCTATACCAGTGGCAGAATATTTATTTTTCAACTCTTGGATTCAGTTAATGCTGAGAGGCTTGTTCAAATGGACAATTCTGCACATAACACCCCCAGAGACCTAACAGAGCACCCCACAAAGGATTGGCGCCTTCCACTCCTATCTACAGGCTTCAAGAGTTGGTAAGAAATCATTTCTAGGAAGGGAACCAGAGGCACAGCCACTTATGGCCGGCTTCCCAATGGACGTAAAATGAACCTCCAAATACCAATTTATGGGCCACCTTACGTAACCAGGCCTTAGAATGCACTCTCCCAGTAAGTTCAGGCAAGCTCAGCCAACTGACGGAAGTCAGGGCTATGGAGTGGGAACGGCGTACAGCAGAGTGGTAGAGAACCTCTGAATTCAAGCCTAGAATCTCTGGTGAATTCACGAAGTGGGTCTTCAATGGAGAGCCATTTCCACGTTTTTAAAGCATAGACTGGGCAAGTAGGTAAAACACTTCGATGGCTGCCCCAGGCTAAATCAAAGACAGCCGAGCAAAAGTTCAGGCACCATGAAATTAATAAAATCACTGTTGCACTCACTCCACCACAGGGTCAGAAATAAACCGGTAAAAAGCCGGAATGCACGGAGATTACTTGAGTGGGAACCAATCATTTCTCCACTGAAGTTTTTTGACATTTTCTTATACAGCATATTCACCGGCTTCATAATTCACCAAAGTTGCTTCCTGAGACTGAGCATTGCTGGGCTTTCTGAGTAATTGAGACACATTTTGTTTGTTAAATAAATTCCAGGCAAGAGTATATTTGACTTATGCACAGGAAAGGAAAGAATTCTTATGTAAGCTGCAAAACAATGGAGTTTTATCTTATCTGAGGAACTTACTGCCGCTTGCCTGTGTGTGTTTTACTGCCAAAATAAAATAAATTGAATCAGCTCACACATGATAACATGCTCTTTCCTAACTCATACTAATTGCTTGGCTAATTGATGTTTGTTGAACTTTCTCCATTTCATTGAGTGATTAGGTACAAAGCTAACAGTTGACATCTGTAGGCGCTTAACTGGCGTCTGTAATTACTGTTAATGTTAAATAATTGTTAGTTAATTGGAGTGGTAACTGACTGAATGGAATCCAGATTGTGAAGCAAAAAGAAACCTAGTTAAATAAACATACATTTTCAAAGAAAACAACATTTTTCTGCAGTTGTCAGAAACTAGAAATAATCCAGAGGCCATGGGATAGCCACAGGCTTCCTCCATGCAGGAAACTCTCCACATCTGGGGTTGACCCCGCGTACTTGAAAGTGTTGGGAGAGAGGAGGCCCTTTGTCATCGAACTGTTCTCATTAAAGACTCTCCAGAACTCATGTGATGTTTTTTATTCCAACTGTCTACTATGAGTGTGTATTACTTTCTGAGACAACCAAATACTACATCACTGGCTAAACAAAACACTAATGAATGGCTTGAAGAGAGAGGCTGGTCAACATTCGAGCTTTTTTGTCAATATTGCCAAGTACGGAGAAAATTCTTTCGGAGAACAGCAACAATCATTCAATAAAGTAAGCGAAGAGCTTTTTAGTGGGCTCAAACGTAAACAGACTGGTGTTAGATCATCTGACTGAAAGAAAGGAATCTGTTACACAGTAATCTGCTCAGCTCACAAGGGCACTCAGGAGCTGGAGACCTGGCCTACGTTGTCTGGAAAAGTGGCATCGCTGTCAGCATTCTACTCCAAAGACACCATCAAGAGCAATTGGAATGCTCAAAATATCTTCCAGCCCCTTTAGTAAAACTCCAGTGATGGGATCCACTATTACACCCAGGATGTCCCCACCATACTCATCCACAAGGTCAGGGAAAGACCAGGTAGCAGTTGATGGAAAAATATCCAGAGGGAAACACTTTCTCACAATATGGAATATTTTTAGTTCCTTAGGACAGGGCATCTGTTTCCAAGAATTCTCAAGGAATAATTCTATATCACAAATTCTGTATGTAAGAGTCTGGCTTCTATAGGAAGGTCAATTTCCATAACAAAAGGAGCTGATTGCATGCTATTTGCAGTGTGGGGTGGGAGGAACCCAGCTACTCATAACTCCTTTGTCTTGCATCAAGCACCAATTACTCTTCAATAGTATTTAATTTTCCACACATCAGACATCTCTATCTCCTAAAGACCCAAGAAAATGCTCTGAGACAGTACAAAAAAAGTCCAGAGAAAGAAAAATAAAGAATGAGTGATAGTCCAAGATTCCCTTATCTAGGATTTAAGACATTACAAAAATGCAACCAATTTAGAGGCTGAAATTGGCTCAGTTTACTCTTCTGCACATCGGGAATGTGCTTTACGTCATGTCCTCCTTACAACTAAACCTAAGACACTACAGGGAATTGCAAAATGGTCTCCATATGTTCATTATAATTGGATTTTAAACTCTAAATCAATTTTTTTTTTTAAAGAAAGCTACCCCACAGTCAACTGCATTATTTTTATTTACATAAGAAGAACAGAATTACTTGAGGGAAGGGGTTTTTCTTAAAAGCCAATGGTAGCCTTGGTGGTAATATAACTCTCACCTTTTTTTGTCATCAAACCCAGGAATGCCCCCTTCATGTCTAAGCCTAATGAATGAGGTGAGATGGCTGCCATTAAAGAATCTATTAGGTATGGAACTACTGAACCTCATCACACCAGTCAGTATCTCTAGTAACTTGTTTCTCACCTCATCTCCCCAAATCTCAACCAATTTTTTAAGCCAGGTTTTCCTTCTAGGCTGCTGATAAAACCACACTGTCAAAAATACCCAAAGGGCCCAGTAACCTAAGGGCTCCACCCTCATCTGTGTCTCATGGAAATCCTCAGTACAAAACCAACCCCAAGAAGAGGTCGGGTGTGTCCACTAGCAGGCCTGGTGGGGCCTGGAAAAGGAAAGACAGTCCTGGTCAGAGAGAGCTCAAGATGGCCCCAGCGTTCCACCTGGTGCTCATCTTGGTAAATGAGTGTGTACCAAAATTCCCCACAGCTAACCTGGGGAGGGGAGGTGGGGTTCCATCTAGGAGGGTGGGGTGGGGGGGTTGGTCCTTTGATGTTCATATTTCAGTAGATGCGTGGTGCTCACAGCAGGAGGGAGCATACACCAGGGACCTCCTCCTACCTGGATTATTCCCCACTCAGCACTTCAGAGATGCCCGCTCAGCTAGGCCCAGTTCTCTAACAGCCAGCTGCGGAGGCCTTTGCCCGGGAGGGCCCAACACTACAATGTGAGACAAAAGCGAAGGAAAGAGAAGGGGTGAGCAACACACCTGCCCCCCTCTCATCTATAACTGGCCTTGGATGCAAGATAGATCCTGGGAAAGAGGGCTCCGAGGCAAGAAGGTGCAGCGATTCAAGGCCTTTTCTCTTCCCTTAACCTAGACCGTGGGCCCATACCAGGGCTGGTAGCATGTAAACACAGGGCTCCAGAGAACACCTGACAATGGTTCTCCTTCCTTCCAGACAGGGCTTCCCTTCTTTTCTTTCCTCCTCAGGGAGCTCTGCCCTGGAGCAATTTCAGAGTTTAAACAAGATTAAACTATCCTGGCAGGATGGTCAGGTACAGCAAAGGACTCCTTTTCTGCATTTCTGTCTATATATCAAAGTGGCAAAACCACCAAGAAGCAGGACCTAGAATAGGTAAGAAAGGGTAATAAATACTAGCTGGCCATAGTGAATCGGCCAGAGAGTTCCTTTTAAAGAGAAATACTCCAGAATTTGACATATAAATCCTGTTGCCCCTACAGCAGTTCAACCAACTAATACGGACAATAAGTTAGTCTCTCTCTCTGTCTCTGTCTCATTGGGAAAATTAATTTTTCTTTGGCAGATGGTTGAGTCACAAAGACAGAAGGATTCATAAAATTCACATGAACATCCTGTAAACATTTAAACACATAAAGATTAAATAAGGCAACCATGACCTTGATTAAAGTTAAACTATTTTTTTTATGTCTACAACCCTAAGCCCTGCCATTTGGAGACTCATCTCCCCACCTCTTTTGACACGCTCGGTTCTCACTGGGCATGTCATGTGTACATATGAGCATGCACTGTTTAATTTGTTTTAAAATGGGAAATAAAAAGCATCAGAAGAAAACAATGATTTGGAACACCTAAACACAAAAATCTTACCCGTTCTCTATAAAATTGGATGGACTGTACAACACAGAGAAAGTCGAAATAAAATCAGTGGGCAGAAGTGATATAAAGCATATCCACTGTACCTGCTGTTTCAGCCCCTCCCACCTTCTCAACTAATTGTTTTATTCCCACCAGAGATGTCAGCCAGGACTAGGAGGTTTGGCTATGATTGAAAATTCTGGCCTAAAGAGGCTAAATGACTGATTCAAGCTCACAGACTGATGGGACTTGAGCCACGACCCCTGCTGCTTCAGCCTGGAGCTTCATCCCTGGACTGCAGAGCCCACCATCAAAGCTGAGCCCCCCAAACCCCCACCACAATCAGCTTGTGAGATTAGCACTGCCCTCCCCCGGTGAAATTTTATGGGCCAAATCTGCCCGCCACCAGGCTCAGCAGCATAATCTCACCAGCAGCTTAAAGCCATGCTTCAAGGCCAGAACACCATGGGACTCCTGAGAGGGAGAGGCGATACGGGGCTTTAAACATCTGGAGGCGGAGGAATACACCTGTCAGCTTCCCTGCACTCTTGTTAGACTGTTCAATAAGCTGAGGCTTTGAAGATTTCCCCAGTAGTGTTTGTTACCTGGTATAAATTTGCCCTTTCTCACAATGCTTTTTATGGCTCCTGGCTAAGAATACTGGACAGAGACGGGAGACCTGACTTGCAGGAAGGCAGGCCGCTCTGCAGGACAACTTGAACTTGATGTGCATGAAGCTGACAGTTCCTTGAAGGCCCTGTCAACCATGTGTCCAGTAAACACTGCCACCACCCAGAGTAAAAACAGACCAAGACCCACAGGCACATATCCAGACTCTCTGCACCTGTCTTGAAGCAATTATTGACATTATCAACGTACAATGACTCTCTTTTTGAAGTTGTTTTCCTGAATTTAGCAGTTTGAATACTAATCCCCTTAACAAAACTGTCACCCTGCTTTCCCCCTCCCCTGGTCCCCTTAATCTCTTTCCCTGGAGGGAGGAGGGCGGGTGCTGGATACCAGTCAGTCTACTTTGCAGCACCTGGATTTGCACTGATTCCGTCTCTTGTCATTCATGTTACCAACAGGAATTAGCATAAGGCATTAAGGGGGAACGCTGGAGGAGAAAAGAAAGGCCATTTTGATGGAAATAAGGGGCAAAGGAATAATCTGCCATCAACTAAAATGCTTATTTGTGTATGGTTTCCCAAGCAAAGCTTAGAAAAAGCCTATGTTGATTTTAGCGTACACAAAGAAACCTTAATCCTTTCAAGGCAACTAAATCACTCCCAGAAAAGCAGCTCAGAAGAAAGGCACCCTGTCAGGGGGATGACTATTCACAACCAAATAGATGCCACAAATCACACTCTGTAAGTAAACAAAAATAAGAATGTGGGGAACATTTGATTGGAAAAAGGAAAGGGGGGCAGAAGCAGGAGGGAGGAGGCAGAGGGGCGCTACTTGTCATCAGTCACTCTTCACCTGCCCTGAGGAGGGCCCTTCAGCCTGGCCAGGGCAGTAGGTCCCATGGAGGGAAAACACATTCCACAGCTTTTTACAGCAAACTAGCAAAAGGGAGATACAGTCACATGGGGCTGGAGGTCCAGAGGAGGGCTGGGTGGGTTGTCACTGAAACACAGAACACCTCCTTTTGATGATCTGTCCCACCTCAGTCTCCTCCAACCCTCTTTTCTCACACGGATACGTCACTGTCTACCACTCCTCTTCCCTCATCAAAATGAGCAATAAACAATTATGCATTTTTACTTATGAGCACTGTATGCTAGATTTCGAAATGCACATATCTTCTTTTATTGGGCCTTTAGCATTATGGATAACAAATTTATATCAACTTTCAGTCCATCAAAAAATATGACGAAATATAAAACTTGAATACTCTATTATGCAATAAAAAAGATAAAATTCAATATGACAATAATTCTGGGACAATAATTCTGCTTATGTACATAAGCATATACACCTCAAGGGAACTCTAAACATAATGTACTACTTAAAATTGCAGTTGGTTCAAATTCTAAAATAATCTGGGAGCTCAAAATAATTGCACTTGGAAACGTGTCTTACCAACCAGCCAGCAAAAATGCTAGCCAAGGTAACTAGAGAATGCTCTAGTGGTTTCAAATTTCACTTTATGAAGGCCCAACTCTGTTCAAGCACTACGAGTATCTTCCATGGAACACAGAATGAGATTACCACAGAACGCACACTTTCTTCTTTTAGCAATTATCAGGCAAGCACCTAAATCAGGTTCTATAATGGAGAGGAAAAGATCAAATAGTTCATATAATTTATACCCATCCAATTATACACCTTTGCAAAGCCCATGGTAGAGACTTCTTTAAATTTCATTATTTCCAACAATACTGCTACAAACGAAAATTGCCCAGAAACCTATTGGCAATGATTTAAGATACAGCAAGTTTTCCCTTAATGTACTGCACTATCATTAGCCTCTCTTACTGCACATTGCAGGTTGGAAGAAATTAACGGAATAGCACATATTTAAATTTTGCCCTCGTTTATTAACTTCACAGAAAGCCCACAGCAGAGTAAGGCTTGGTTTATGACCATAATACTGTGAATACTAAACATCCACTGATTATTAGTCTGCAGTACAAATCAGCTATTTATAGTCCTCCGACTGCTGGGTAGTTGATAAGTAACAATAAACTGAAGGCATTTTGAGAACTATTATTCTCCATTACCGCTACCTACATTAAATTAAAGTCATATAGATAGTAGTGATTTCTCAGTCAAATTCATTTAAATAAGGATTCAAGGTATTCTTTTAAAATAAACTGTTCTTTAATGCATCACAAAAGCAAACAGTTTCTTTCTCCAGACAAAACACAAAACACGAACACTAGCTCCAGAACGAAAAGAGAAAGACCGTGGTTTTTAATTCCATCTTTCCAGGCAATGACAATGAAACAAACATAAAAATAAGCCATTGCTCAGAATTAAGGAGTCTTACCTTTGTTTACAATAACAGTATTGAAGAGTTTTTCAGAGCTGGCATCTGATGCCTGAAAAACAAGAAGGGGAAAAAACTGTTATTGTCATTAATATTGTCGTCACCATCATCATTACTATTATTTTCAATCACTTTGCTACATTTTAGAAAAGCCAGACAGGGAAAGTAGCAATTTTCCCCAATCCTCCATCAGGTGGTGCTAGTTGACTGCATGAGACAGACCTGCAGTGCAGCTATTTGCTGGGGGAAAAAATCTGATTTTAAAAATGTGTCCTTATTAGACATATTATCGGTGCAAAACATATTTCTATGAGATGATACACAAAGCAATTCAGCTCACTCACATAATGATTTTGCAATTTCGTTGACAGAACATTATTTTGGAAATGGTACTTTTTTCATGATATTTGCAAACATGCCTATTTTTCAATTTTCTTTCACAATTCAGAAATACCTATTGTTTAACACTAAGCTTTTCATCACTGAAAAGTGTCAACCCCAGAACTCCCAGAAATTAATTTTTAAAGACTCTCTGGTGACCTCTAAGATCCCTGTCCCTTGTAGTAACCAGGACCACCTTGGCGTCGAAAGGAAGCCTACCTGCCCAAAAAACCCAACACTATACACGCCATCAGCATTATTTCCTTTCCATTTTCCAGAGATCATGTCTGCTAATCATTACAGTGGCTTGAGGAAAGTGAAATAAGCCTGTTTAAACAGCAAGAGTAAAGCCAATTTAAATTATACACTAATGTTCTGGAAAATAAACATGAAGTCAGTTTAGAGGAAAATGCTGTAATGTTTCAGAAGCACTGAATGGTGATTTCTGGAACTGGGAAAATTAAAAAATTAAGAATTAAGCACCCTACTATATAATTTGAGGATGTATTTGCATTTAAAGTTATAATAGCAATGTTACATTTATAGTTTTTGCTATGAAATCCTTGTAAGAAATCACTTATCCTTCACACTTTATACATAGAGATGCGTGTTTTGACAAAGCAAAACACAGAATGTTGAATAAATACAGAAGAAAGAAATGTAAGAAATAGAGGGAGGGGGAATCTGAAGTACAGCACATTCTGACTCTGGTTGGCTTTTGGGGACCAAGAAGATATTCAATTTAGTCTTTCCATGTTATGTTGATGAAAATGAGATACTCCGGTGTATTGAGATATTCCTGTGTATAGCATTCCTGTGTATAGCTGGGGAACATGTTCTAGTTCTCAATGCAAGTGCTGTAGAAGGACATTAAATATTTTTATTATGACTATTTTTCCCTTTAATTCTAATTTTCCAACTGTGGAGGTGGTTCAGAAGATTAATAAATCAAGAAAAAAAGGAATGTATGTGTAAAACAAGTGTGGAACTGCATACGTTTATACGAAAACATTTTAAAATAAATCCTAGATAGAGCTTTCCTTTTATTTTGCTTGCACAGAAAACACATTGAGGGCTTTCCTGACATGTTAAAAATAATTAAATAAAATTTCATATTATAGTAGCTTTTTATACAAATAAATTGCCAAAAAAGAGTTGCATGGAGGGGGAAACAAGATATGTATTAAACAGATCAAGAATATTGTTACAAAATCAAAAATTACAGGAATAGTGATGTTACATTGCAATACGAAGTGACATTTCTAGGAATATGTGTTGCCTAGCTAAAAACTTAGGGATATGAGTATTTCACCATTCTTCAATGAAAAAGTATCTCTTACTTCAAATTGGAACGGCTATGTTAAATCCATAGCTTAAAAAATAAACTGCAGCTGATAGTTTTAAAAGAAAAAAAAAAAAACCCTGTTAATTACATCATTTTACCAAACTAAAATAACCCTCGCAGATTTTGGGATTACCTATTAAAATAAGTCTAATTGGCCCAAAGAAATACAAAAACAAATTACTGCATCCCAAATGCAAAAAGCATGGGTGAGGAGAGAAAATGGTTCCTGACTGAGTTTTTATTTGCACTTGGGGTGTGTGTACATGTGTGTGTGTGTGTTGTGAGCGTGTGTATGAGAGAGGGAGATCGAATAGGACAGAGCTGGAGGTGAATAGGCCCTGCGGTTGTCTTTCACACCCTCCCTGGGGTTGCCACCTTTGTCAGTTCCACTGGGCTACACACCATATTCTCAAGTAGCTGGTTAAGGGATCCTCATGTCTGAAGCAAACTTAGAGGATGTGATTATTATGATGCCAACCAGTATGTTACTAAGGAAATAAGTCTGACAGGATATTCAGAGAGACTTAGGAGTATGTCTTCTAATAAAACCTTTAATTATTTAATTAAAAGCTCTTCAATTTTCTGAGACATGCCACAAAGCCTGAAATGACACCTCTTGCAACTGGGGAAGGGGACATCTCCAAAAAGCCTCCAAAGAAAAACACCCAAAAGAAAATGATTGCAGTGGGATTCTGACTAATCATAAAATGATTCTAGATCCCTTCTTTCTTCCATCCAGGGGGTTTAAGACTGTGGTGGACCACTGCCCTGAAAAGTCCGAAAAGAGCTTCTTAGCCAAAGTCTTATGTGGAATCTACAAGAAAATTCTTTGCTTTTACTCCATAAACTTTCCAAATTCTACCCAAGCTTTGATAGAATTTGTGCAAATTTTGGCTCCTTCGTTCTTAATTTTGGGGACGTTTTCTTTTCCATTGTTTTTAGATAAAAGCCTTAATTCCTTATATTACCTGGACCATTTTCCTGGCTCTGTTTTTCTTTTTTATCAGGAAGTGCTAATGGAAACGTGGTGAGTCGAATTAGCAGGCGAGCGGAGCTTTCCCTTCACTCCTTCACTCGCTAAGGACCTTCAGATTTTGCTCGCCATTTCGTTTCACCCCCCTTGCTCGCTTCTGGAGGGTGAGGGAGTGAAGTGGCTACATCTAAAATAGAAAAACAAAGCTGTCTTTGGGCTGCCTTTTATTTGGGGGAGGTGGAAGCAGATTTTTTTTAATACTAAAAAATTACTTGACGCTGTAGTTGGTGTTGAAAAAAAGTTAAATTAGTCAGACTGGAGAAAGGAACACGGAGAACGAGGAAAACGAATAAAAGCCTTCCGTGCAGACGGGGGTGGGAGGCGGCCACTCCTGTTCGAGTCCACCTTAATTCGCTTCGGCCGCAGACCCCGGGGACGGCCCTCCGCACCCGCAGGGAGAAGAGCTTTCAATAAGAAAAGAGAAACCTCATCGAAACTTCAGCGCGAGTTCTTCCACCACTGCCGCCGATCCCGAGCCCAGATCTCCTTTGGCTTCCCTTGGCACCGCGTGCGGGCCAGGATCTCGACCTCGGCGCGGGGCAGAGCTACCCGGACACCGGGCAGCGGGCGCAGCGCCCAGGTTTCCAGCCCAAGCGGGCGCAGGCCCCGGCCCCGAGTCAGACGGAGCCCCTCGGGGCGGGGAGCGGTCGAGGCGGCTCCGGCCCTTCCGCGCACGACCGCGCAGCCCCGGCCGCCCGCGCAGCCGCTCCCCGACCGAACCCGGCCGGCCAAGGGAGGAAAGTACAAAGGCGGGCGGCCGGGCCGCGTAGAGAGGGAGGAAGGACAGGAGGGAGGAGGGGTGACGAAGGGGGGCTCAGGCGCGCCAGAAGCGAGGAGCCCGCCCCTGCCACCCCTGCCCGCCGGCCCGGCCGCCGCAACAAAAGACCCCCGACCCGGCCGCCTCCCTTCTGACCGCGGGCGGAGAGCGAGGGAGCCGCGCCCCCAGGGCTGCATTACCTGGTCGCAAAGGGTTAAGCGGTCCTGTCAGCCCCAAGTTCATGGTTTGGTTCCTTAGCAGGGCTCACGATGGGGGATCGTCAGAGACCAGGGGAAAAACCAGCCAAACCCACGAAGAGAAAACGCCCAACTCCGACCAGGCTCCGTCCGCAAGTCTCTCCTTTCCTTGCGAAAGTCCGAAAGCGGATGCACGCGAACCCAATCCGGACGAGAGAAGAGCGGCAGCTTCGGGGCGGCCGAGAGCCAGCGCCGCGCACACATCCAGCGCCGCCGAGGCCGGGCGGGCGGTGGGAGGGAGCGCGCCCGTCGAGGGCGCCCGGCCCGCGCTCGCCCGCTGCCTCCCCGCCGCTCCTGCGGCGCGCGGGGCCGGCCGGGCACGGCGGGGACTCGAGGAGCGTCCCGGGCGGGCCAGCGGGCGGGCGAGGCGGAGAGGAGCGGCCCAAGCCGCGGCTGCGGCGCGCGGAGCTAAGAGCGAGGCGGCGGCGGCGGCGACAGGACAAAGGAGACCATGTGCAGAGGGAGGGAGGAGGGAGAGGGAGGAGGAGGAGGAGGGCGCACCGCGGCGGCGGCGGCGGCGGCGGCGGCTTCTCCCCGGCGGCCGCCTCGGGCTCCCCGACTGCCGGTCCCGCCTCTCCAGCAGCGCCGCGGGCCGACCGGTCCTGGTCCCGCCGCCGCCGCGGCGCTGCAGGGAGACGCTCCGGGAGTCTTTATTTTTAGCCGATCTCGCCGGCGCACGGCGCGGGAGGCGCTGCAGCGGCCGGGGCGCCGGGCGGGCTGACCGGGGCCGGCAGTGCCTCCTGGCCGGAGCTCGCCGGCGGGCGGGTAGCGCCTGGGGCTGCCTCGGCTCCGGCCCGCGCTCCGCTCGCAGGCGCCTGCCTCTCCCGCCGGCTCACAGCTCAAGTGAACTCCATCGGCGGCCGCCGCCGGCGCTGCGGGCTCCCTGGCTGGAAGGGTGGCAGGAGGGGGCGGCGGCGGCACAGGGGCCCCGCGCTCCGGACTTCGCTCCCAGACTGCGCCGAGCGCGCCTCCTCCAGACGCTCGAAGCTCTCGGAGCGGGACTTCCTCGGCGCGCCAAGCGCGAGCCGCGGGTGCCACCGCCCCTCCTCCGCCCCGCCCCGCGCGCCCCGCCCCTCGCCGCCCCTCCTCTCGGCCCCGGCGCCGGGTCGGCCCCGCGGGGGCGCAGTCCCCGGGCGCGACATCGACAGCTGTCGCTCCCCCCGCGGCTCGGGCCCTAGGTCTCCAAGGCTGCCTTCCCGGCGGGAGGGCGCGGCGGGAACTGCAACGCTCCGCGGCCTCCTCGCAGTTGCCGCTTCCAATATTGCGCCGCGGCAGGGAAAGGCTACTAGGCCCGCAGCCTGGGGTTGAAATGAGACTAGGCCTGTCACATCAGCAAAGAGCTGGCTCTCTGGGCGGTTGTGCGGGCTCAATGAGAAAGTGATGTATTGAAAACGCCTGGCACACAGTAGGTGTTCAATACAAAATATGCTGTTGAAAACGGAAGGGGGGGTGTTAGAGTCTAGTTTTAGAACAAAAAGGTCTTACTCTAACCTCATCCCCACTATGATCAAAGCCTGAATGTAGTGTGTTAGGTCTTAAGGATAACTGAGTACACGAACTGGCCATTGACAAATCCCTCCTCCCCTAATTCTTTAAATCCCCCGACATTTGTATACTTCACACCAAAGTGGAGCCGGTTGGTTCCCTGGCATCCACCAGATGTAGGGAAAGGATTAAAGCAATGCCACAGCCTCACTAAATGGACAGCAATTCCTATCACAGTAATATTTATCATCACTGTGTTCTCTAGTGCCCAGTGTCTGACATGGAAGGAGGGAGAGGGCTGAATGACCACAAACTTGGCCCTTGGTGGATTCCCTTGAGCAACCCACTCTTGCCAGAGCATACTCAACTCCTTTCTGTCCAGCCTGGTGGGCCCCCTCTGCAGAATTCTGCCCTCCTTACTCACTGTTCCAACCACAGAGGCCCTGAAAAGATACTAGGCCACACATGGGGGTGAGAAGACCCTCTGCATCTGGAGTTTTAATTCCACACCTGCAGCTTGGCGGGGTCCTTCCTTGGTACACAAGAAAAGTTGCCTCGATTTCTCTGGCACAAGGGAAAGAGGGCAAGCGAGGCCTAGATTGCAACTGGGAGGGTTCTAGGGTAGAGCAGGCACACTAGGGTGGAGTGAAAGCGAAGCCCACACTGACTTCCCTTCCAGTGCTGCTGTTAGGTGGAGGGCAGCTGGCAAGAGAGGAAAGGAGTAGGGCTTGGGAGAGATGTACACCCCATACAAATGACATGGAGACTGGTTTAAAGCAGTAATGTCCATTCCTCACCTCTTTGAAGTTGAACATCCATCACGGTTTGATTTCACGGCACTCTTGTAAAACCTCTCAAGGGAAAAAAAGGAGGTACTTGCTGTACGGCATAATTTTTTTCTTTAACCTCCAAATACAATTAATTTTGGAAATAAGAGGCTCTCTCTCTAGCCTCATACTGCATTCCCCTCCCAAATGGCAGCACTACATGATGTTTCTTAAAAAAAAAAAAAAAAAAAAATGTTTTAAGATAATAGAGATTTTTTTCTCTACCCCTACCCCCAGACCAATCAGAAAAGTGCCTCAGAAGGTGTAAGTTTGGAGTTGGATTTTCCAGTTGCTTACACGATGTCACAAAACCCAACTGAGGCCCTTAGGCTAGGGGGCATTCATTCTGAAGCTGTTTCTACAATACCAAGATAGCTCAAAGGCAAACATTAAATTTTCAAGAAAAGATATAAAATGTTGTGGCTTTTTTGGAGCAATCAAAATGGGACAGTTGTCTTGTCTTGTTGCTCTAATAAAATCAATACTACAGGGAAGAAATTGCCACAGTTTCTGCGAGGTCCCCTACAGGGTAAACTGAGATACACAAAAGCATGGGCAACTTAGCTGACCAACTAAAACAACCACTTAGCTCTCTAAAGTGCTTTTATCAGGCAGCATTTCTGACACTTATCATGCCTTGCATTAGACTGTCACCTCTGTGATTATCAGGGATTAGACCTCAGATGAAAGCCTGGGACAGATCTGCATGTGTCCCTGTATCTTGATTAACTGTAGTCGGGAGGAACGTAGAAACGCCAATAGCCAAGCCTCCAGAGAACCCACAGAACGCGGCCTCTGCACTACTGTGTCCATATTCAGTCCCCCTGCGCCACTCGCCCTGTCACAGTTCACCCCCACCACTTTGCTTTGTTTCTCAGCCTCTCATGAGAATGAGTCCGTTCTGATTAGTTTCCAAGTTGCTCTATTCCTCTTCCTTTCTGGAAGGGAGGGAATCAATGTCAAAATTGGAAGGGAAGAAGTACAAGACAGCATCAGAAGTACAAAGAAGGAAGAAAGGAAAAAAACGATAATCCAAATGCTGGGTGATTGGATCCTGGTCAGAGATCTGACTTGCAAGAATCAAGAAGATTCATTATGAGGGTTTTTTCTTCCTTGAGAAACTTAACTTTCTTCTATTGACATTTTAATCTAAAGATTACAGAATCAAAGGCTGGCAGCCATGCTGACTGTTGCATTCAGAAGGCTTAACATACTAAGCACTAATGGCTTCTTAACATCACCTTCAACCTCTGAATGAGATCTAAGGAGAGCAAGTCTTACAAAGTGGGGACCCTAACAAGAAGCAGATAGCAAGAATATGGACTCAATGTTCTTTCCAGTGTTAGATCCATTATTTCAGAAACAAAAACAAATTTTAATGTATTACCAAAGACCTTAGCCAAGTTTATGATTAACTAAAACTTAAAAAAACAAACAAAAAAAAAAACCCACGCTAAATTAAAATATGGAGTTGTCTTCCCCAAATCTCAAAATATATCTACAGATAAACTAGGTTTAAAAACTAATGGAAGTTCCTCTAAATCAATCTAAAATGGCAAAGTTTTAAAGCTTAAAATGTGAGATTTGATTCAATTTGTATCACAAATCACCAGACTGAGACTGAACATTTTTTGGTAAAAAATTCTGGTCTTCTGTTGAGCATCTTATATAGAAAAAGCTTATTAATTTCATGGAGTTCTCACTCATAAATATAATGAACTTCAGACACTCCCTAACAGAACATATGCTGGGTGATTCTTGGAGTGGTTTAATGGGAGAGGAAGTCTTTACAAAAATTTCCTTATTGAAAAGACCACTGAAGGGGAGTGACAAGTTCTGTCTCCCAACTAGCCTTGGGAAAGATGTCACTGCACCTAGCTTATTTCTCTGTCTCCAGGAGGCTTGATCTTTTCAAATCCTAAAGCTCTTCAAACTTTGAAAATACAAGTTTCGATCTGTTCTTCAGGTAGAGGTTAAGAGCCAGCATCTAGTTGACATCATGACCCTGTCATTTCTGAGCCAGGAGACCTTTGGAAAATCTCTTCACTCTGTGTGCCTCAGTTTCCTCATCTGGAAAATGAGGTGACAGCAGTACCTACACCTCATTGGGTTGTTGTCAGTAACAGCATTTGGTACTTAATAAGTGGGATATATGTGTTGGTGATTATGATGTAAGATGAGACTCTTATTTTGATTACCGTGGAGACCAAAAAATATATATACATATTCTAGTATGGCTGCAATGCCCATGGCCATGCCTTCTACTGGATTCTCTCAATGCAGACCACCACAGTGACAATGAAAACAACCACAAGAACATCAAAAACAACACCAATCCCAAAAAGTGGTGCAAGTGGTTTGCACCCTATGTACTAGAGAGCCCCACCTTCACACAGACACTACTGTGAACAATCCCTCCAGACAGGGTCAGAACATGGATGTTGGATAGCTTGGGTCACATAATATGGCTGGAGGGATGCGAGTAATGTGGATCTTCTTGATAGACTATAAAGTCTAATCTTGAATCAAGCAAAATGTTCTACAAGTTCACCAGGATTTAAGATGTAATCAACCTCCTAATAATGAGCGCTTCAATTTCTTAAAACATAAAATAGCATGCATCCCAATTATGTCATTTTGACATGTTAAATTGTAATTTCCAGTTTAAACAGGCCTATAGTTTTATCTATAACTATAAAAATGGTTTCTTACTGTTACAGAAGCATGTTTTGTCTTTTGTTCTATTTCTCTGTGTAGGATACCCACCATCTCAATTTGATTTTAAATTTGACCATACAAGGACTACGTCTTGCATGTCTTAATTCACGCCACAGCCACAGCAGCGGTGTCAGGAACAGACATGTACCTGGAGACAGAGTCTGGCACTTTATTACCTATTTGTGAGGATATAGTGCTAGCCTATTCCCTGTGATATGCCTTCTTTCTGAACCTACCTGGTTTCTTGTGGATATAATTCACATCTTGGAATCTGTTTACACATCATGGATCCAGCACAGTACTGGGAGGCCTAGCTCAACAGATGCACCATGAGAGAGAATGAATACATGGCTGAGATTTTCCCAGCCTGCTAGTAAGGCTGGGGATGCCTGACAAGTGTCTGGGTAACTGATAAACTGGAGGGAGACTCAGGGCAGAGGAGAGCTACTGAGAAGCCCAGAGGGACCTGCAGTTGGATGGAGGTGCCTGCTGCTCCTGACCCATGGCAGATGACAAAAAGTCCTAGCGTGGAGAACTGGAGTCAGCAGGTTGCTCACCACTAGGAAGCAGGAAATTCCCCTGTTGCCAAGGTTGTCCTGCTTCCCACCTCTGCTAACTCCTGACATTCTGCCTTCCATGCTGTCCAGCCCAGGAGATTAAAACTCTTTCTGGGTCCCAGGAATTTCTCTTGTGTAGGCCAATTCCTTTTCAACTATGGATCATGATTCCCTCCTCTAGTGATGCATGGCTAGTCAACCTCAGGTGGCCCCAGACTCCTCCGCTCTGTGCCCCCACCCCTTCTGAACAGGCGATTTGTGACTGGAGGCTTCGTTACTTATCACTCTGAAAGGAGCCTGCAATAGCTCATGCTCTTACTGTTGTAAAGCAAAAGCCTCTACCATTATATGCCTGTGTTGCTACAATTGATCATGGGGCTGCAACAAGAGGGAAGTAAATAAACCAAACTGGGTTAGTTTATGATGCATACTATTGAGACGCAGGGGGGAATAAATATTTTCCAAGTGTAGAAGTCAAGAAAAAGAATTTTACTTTCAAACTTCACATTCCACTATAAACTACAAAGAGAAAAAAGTATAAAAAATCATAAAATATTTCTTAACCACCAAATCTACATTAAAATATTAATATTCAGAATCTGACAATCCCACAAAGAAGGGCAATGAAAAATAAAAATACACTCAATCTCTGCTCATGTCACCCAGTGGCATCCTACTTTTTACAGAGTGCGTCAGATAAGGACTGTGAGGCCGTGCCTTCCTGGTTTCCCCTGTGCTTGGTTCCCTCCTCCCTCCCACTATCATTTAGTACTGATGGGGGTCTGTAATTTGGGGTCTAGGGACCAACAACTGAAATTGAGTCCCCACTCCTTGAGGACAGATACTCATCTTGCCTTGTTGCCTGCTCAAATTTCCCACATCTGGCTCCTCTGTTTCCACACAGAAATGGGGGTGGGATGGAGGACTGGAGGTAATTGAAATGAAAAATGTGTACAAAATGTCTGCATGAGCTGAAAGAATGGATAGAACAAAATGTGTAAATAAGTCAATGCAGATGATAAATTGAGGAAATTAAAGTGTTACATTGAAAAGAATATGCTTTTGGTGAGCCATTTCCTTTAGCTGTCTTTGCCTAAATTATCCTAGAATCTTTTTCTTAAGCAGGCTTACTGGGATTTGTCATTCATGGTCCCTGGCCTGGTGGTTAGGAGTGTGGGCTGGAATTAGGACATATGCTTGAATCCAGTCTCTATCAAGACAGCTGGGGGCCGGCCCCGTGGCTTGGTGGTTGGGTGCACGCGCTCCGCTGTTGGCGGCCTGGGTTCGGATCCAGGGCGCGCACCGACGCACCGCTTCTCCGGCCATGCTGAGGCCGCGTCCCACATACAGCAACTAGAAGGATGTGCATCTATGACATAAACTATCTACTGGGGCTTTGGGGGAAAAAAATAAATAAATAAAACATAATTTAAAAAAAAAAAAAAAAGACAGCTGGTTGATCTCGCGTAGTTACTTAACTTTTCCTAAGCTTCATCTTCCTCATCTGTAAAATGGAGCTAGTAATAGAATTTAACTCGCAGAGTGTTGTTGTAAACATTAAGTAAAATAAGGCAATATGATGCACCTTGTTTTATATACGAGGATGACTGGTGAGGAGGGCCTTTAAACTGGTGCCAGCCATCTCGCTGTATGGGGGGCAACTGAGAGGTAGCTGATCCAGTGGTTAAAAGTATAACCACTGATGACAGAACTGCTGAGTTCAAATCCTGGCTCATGTTCCACTCCTGCTCATTAGCTTTGTGATGGTGGAGAGATGACATCACATCTCTGGGCCTCAGCTGCTTCTTCCGTAAAATAGGGGAATAACAGCACCTACTGTTATGGGAGCACCTGCTGTGAGGGTTAAATGAATTAATATGTGTAGAGCTCTTGCATCACTGCCTTGTCTTCATCATTAGCTACAAGTCACCCAGGAGGAGACAGTCTTAGTTTTGGGGCACACTGACTGATAGTGGCCCCTCTTAGTTTCATAAATGAAGGTGGTCAAGCACCCACTCCTTTAAGCGGAAAGCGAAAAAGTCCTTTATGGTGCCCTGACAAAGGCAGCCTTGCCAATCCTCTCTGCTGACCACACGGGCTGTGAGGCTGAAGGAAGGAGGACTGGCTCACTCAGGAAACACTGCAACCATGTCTAAATGAACAGCTGTAGCCATGGGCTCCCGGGCACAGGCATGCTCTGGGGAGAGGGGCTCAACAGGGAGGCAGTCCCCGTGGTCACCAGTAGGGAGCAACTGTCTATGTTCCAACAGATGCACTAAGTGGCCATGTTAGAAAAGGCTGCTGTGGAAAACGGGGGGCTGCTGGTGAAGGGATCATGCTTCCCAAGTCTCTAGGGAAGAGGCATTTTAGGCCCTTTGGGCTGAGTGAGCTTCCCAAAATTTCCAACATTCAGGGGAGAGAAAAGGGCCCTTGAAGCCACCTTAGATCTTCCTAAGGTAGACGCTTGAATGATTCATGTGAATATTAAGATGTTACCTTTTTTGGCCTCCTCAACTATGTTCACCATTAAACAAGTCAGACCAGGTGCATTATTATAATTTCAGGTAAGTTTCGCACTGGGGGAAAACTATTTTTCTGTATCTGATTTGAGGACTCTCATTTCTAGCTTCAGTTAGTCCCAGGGAAAGGCTGTTGCTATTCTAGGTCTGGGTCAGGCTCAAAATGATTCTAATCTTCATTTCAGTGCCTTGAAATGGAAGGGAGGGAGAAACCAACTGACAAACTACTGAACCCTAGATCAGGAAAAGAACACAGGCGATAAATCATATACCATGATGCCTCCTAAGGGTGCTGCCGAACACGCTTATAGTAATATATATTTTTCAAAAATATTTACAATTATTATGTCATCTGCTCCTACATGAACCCCGTGAGCTAAAGAGAATAACTGCTATTCTCCTTTGTATTTCAGACAAGGCAACTGATATAGAGAGAGTAAGAATGCCCCTTGGAAGTGGAGGAGTCAGGATGACAGCAGGATTCTAACAAGTACGTCCAGTACATTCTTCACTATACCATGTTCTGCCATCTGTACTGCTGGGTGAATCTCGATTTCTCACTCCCTTGGCCGAACCTGGAATTCCAAAGACTCTCAATGCTGAAATATGTCAGTTCTAGATCTAAGTCAAAATAAATTCTGATATCTAAAATCCAGAGAGGTTTCAAGATCCAAGGGGCCATGGTAAAGCTGTCTTTAAGCTGTATGAATACTACTAGGATGTGTGCGAAGTTTACCGTCATAGGTTTTGTAGTCTGGAAGATTACAGACATCCCATATTAAGGTAATTCACAAAAATAAGGTGAGAAATGGTGGCCAGCTGCATGTCAGCACATCTCTCCCTACAACCTTCTCTCAAAGGGTTTGCTATCTTTTTCTGTAAACACGCTACCTGAAAGTATTAATAATCTTTAGGGTATTGGAAACTCTATTCCTCCATCTCTACTAATATACGTGGACCTAACGAAGCTTTTGTGCTTTCATTTTAGCCTCATTATGGAGTATCCTGAGGGTCCAAATATTTACTTGCAGAAATTCTTGTTGGGCAACAACAAAACGTTTGCTTCTACTGTTTTGCTGAATCATACAGTTGTTGGGGTACCAGGTGGGCAGCTACAATGTCAGAGAATTCCTTTGGTTTAGCTTTCCTGGCATTCTTACTGATCAATGTTTCTGATTTTTCACCCTTGTTCTGGTCTTAGTTTTTCTCCCTGTCCCTTCCACACTAATATGGCCATTACAATGGCCTCCATCTCCGTGGCTTTATGAATGAAATGAGCATACTTTGCAAATGGTCAACAGCTATACAAACGCCAGTTGTTATGATCACATACTCTGTTCCAGTAGAGTGAGGGCCAGCCTGCACACCTACCAAGACCTGCAAACTCCTCTCTGGTCCTCTATAATCTCCATTTACAGACCTTTGTTGCAAATTAATTAAACCAGCAATTTTTTCTTCTGCTCCAAACTATAGCTTATTTTGAAGGTTTCCTTAGAGAAATATATCCAAGACAATGTCTGACATGTATTACCTATTTTTTGGCTCAGCTCTGGACACTGTCATTCCTTTAGGGGCATACGTTTCTTTGGTGGGAACAAGATGCTGCTTTGGAGAGCAAAGGTTCAATCACTTGAGGGCCCGGACTGTGCCCGTGCATACCACACCTCCACTCCCACCATCACCATTCCCCTTAACATCTAGTACAGTCCTCTCATGCCTTATATGTGTAATAGATGGTCAATAAACAATGGTCAGATGAATGAGTTAATGAATGAATGACCACATCTCTGCCAACTAAAACAGAAGAGAATGAAGATATCTCAAAAATAAACTGTAAAGTCCTTTCCACAAATCGCCACCAGTTTAGGATTTCACAGAATATAGAAACCCACTGTCATAAAGCTAACAACAGAGCACAAGTAAATTCTCTTGAAAACTGATTACTAATTAAAATTCCACATCAACCATTCTGATAGCTAGTCTCTAAATATGGCCTCCAATAATTCTGTATGTCATTCTCCCGTGAGAGCTTATGTCCTCTACCCTGGAATCTGGGCTGGACCTGTAACTGGAGGAAGTGACGTTCTGGAACTTCAGAGCTTGGCTGCTGCTTCCTTCCTCTTGGAACCCAGCCACCATGTTGTGAGGAAGCCCATGAAGGCCCACAATGAGGAGAATTAAGGCCTCGGGACAAAAGACCTAGCTGAGTTCCCAGCCAACAGCCAGTAACAACTTGCCAGCCATGTGAATAAGCATCTTGGGTGTGGCTCCTCCAGCCCTGGCTGAGCCGGCCTTAGCTGATGCCATGTGGAACAGAGAGAAACTCTCTGCAGAGCGCTGCCCAAATTGCAAAATTGTGAGCAAATAAATAATTGCTGTGTTTTAAGCTATTACATTTGTAGTTTGCTACAAAGCAATAGGTAACTGAAAGAACCATCTAGGTCAGCCTCATTCAGAAAAAGAAAGTGAACACACGCCAGGACGAGACGCATCCATGAGCATCACATTTGCTTTCTTACTTCTGCAACGGAATGACAAGGACCGTGAAGTTAGAGAAAGAACACTACTGAAATACAGATAAATAATAGCAACAAAAAAATCCTGAAATAAGAAAAATCTTTGCCAAAATAAGGAAAAGTTTTCTCTTTGATAAAGTAGAAGAAAACTTAACATGACACTGTTAATGAAAGAATAAATCTGATCTCCCCTTTTCCTTTTGGAGGCTGCAAATGTTTGCAAAACTAAAAAGTCTTTAGTAATCCCTTCTTTTATCTAAAACAGATTGCCGTTTTAAGCACAGCCTCATGAAACTGCAGGTTCAAAGGAACCTGAAACCGAATTAGCATAAAATCTGGAATTCTCATTTCCACCAAATGCACAGCTGCCATCTGACAGCTCTTCTGTGATTCTGGTTTCAAATAGAAACTGAAAGTAGTTGAGGTAGCGTGGGCCACGGGCTCCATGCTTTCAGTCCTCACTCCCTTCCATATACTCCAACGTTCAAGAGGGTCTTAGCCGTCTACCAAAAACCTTTGGTTATGAAATGAATCCCCTGTGTGGCAAACCCGCCCAGCAAAATTAGTGGGGGAAAAACCCAAAGCCATGGACAGTTTGTAAGTAAGGAGCGTTGGAGCTGCCCATATGATATGAACACTTTGCTAATACTTCTACGAGTGTTCAATTTTTTTTTAAGTAAATTCATTAAAAAACAGAGTGAATCTGCTGGGACTGAGTTGGTGGGGGGAAGCAGGGCCCCCTTTCCCAGCTTTTGCATTACAAATGCCAAGAAACCCAGAATCCATCCACTAAAATTGAAACACCAGCAGATATGCTGATTCTCTTTCATGAGTCACTTAACATTCTCTCTGCTTTCTCCTTAGGTAATGACAACTCTAAGCAACTACAGTTAATTCTGGAAAACCCAAGGGGGGTTGCTTTGCCTACTGCCGAAATACCATCTGGGATAAAAAGTTACATTTCTTTGTATAGGGAAGGAGAAAAAATATAATACGTATCTGATGCCCTAAGGAGCCCATGTGCTGGAAGAGGATTTTCTCACTCCAGTTGAGAGGCTGGATTTGCCGAGAGCCATCCCAAACTTCCTCCTCTGATCCCCATATGATCAACTGCATGAATTCAAGTGACAGCTGGTGGGGGCTGCACCAATAGCACATGAAAAGCAGGCTGCAGCCGCGCAGGGAGTGAGAGGCATGGCCTTCTCATCCCTTCCTCACGTCCCTCCCACCAGGCCTGCTGGATCTTCCCTGTCCACCATGCCCCACTCAGAGCCATCTGCTCCTGAACCAGGGCATGGATGTTAACTTAACGTCCACCGCTAAGGCAGGAGATGGGAAGAGGCCGCTGCAGTCCAAGGGTGGTGGGCCGAGAAATTCACAGGAGGCGAGAGTGGACCTTCGGGGGCTCATTTTCAGCCAGGTTTGCGCCTCCTTTGAAGTTCCTCTACAACTTTTCACATTCTCCAGGAGAAAAAACACTTAGTGAGCATCTGGTATTTACACAGAATCTTAGAGGGAGTTGACAGATTTAATTGCAAGTGTTAGTAAAACAGGAAAATTGTAGCCAGGCTTTCAAATAGCCACTTGCCTATAAGCAACAAGACTTTCCATTGTGCTGCCGGTAAAGAATGCAATTTATTTTCCTAGCAATGAGTTTTCTTGGAGAAGGAGAGGTTGGTGAAAATACAGTTGTGGCTGGTAGCTTTTATTTTAATTTATGATGTTGTCCTTCTTATACAAAGATCAAGCTACAAAGAACATTCAAGTAGGCTATGTGCTCTGAGTTGTTTTTCCATTTGCACGAGTGGTGATGGATTTTCTCTGTTACCAGTATTCACTTACAGCTGACAACGTGCATTTGTGAAATGACTGGCTGGGTTTAAAGGTACAGCATGAGGCCAGGAAAACGACTGCAAATAACTGACCTATACGAGGATTAGAGAACTGACCTGATCTTCATTGGCAGCAGGCCCTGGTGAGTTTGAAAAACTGTTTGCAGGGCTACTGCAGACCATTACAGAGAAGGTCAGGTGCTGTACCGGATTAGCAAAGTAGGAGACCTGGGTTTCAGAACAGGTCCAGTCCCAACTAGCTGTGGCTTTGGGTACGTCACTGAACCTTTTCTTCACCATTAAAATGCATACAGGCTGGGATGAATAATATTTCTCGCGTTCTCTTCCATACATAAGATCTTGTGATTCTATATGATCTAATATCTAGATTATAGACAGAGAACAGTCTCTGTGCTAGAAAATTGCATTTTCCTCTTTCAATTTTCTTAGACTTTATATTATTAATTTCTAAGTAGGGTGTACTGTTTGACTTACCTTTTCTGGGCCCCCCCACTCTCTTGGAATTTCCTAACAAATCAATGAAATGTCAGAAGTATGCTATGGTTTGCATTTAATCCTTCCAACCGGTAAGTAAATTTAACTTCCTCATCAAAACACTCAAGGCACAAGTGAGCCTCTCGAGCTCTGTGCCTCTGTCACTTGGTACCACGGGCCCATTAAACACATTTGTCAGCTTTGTGCTTGAAAAGCAAAACCAAAAGGGTAAATGTGTCATCACACACTCTTTAATCTGAAATCCACAGGGGAAGGACTTCAGAAACAAAGAAAAAAAAGGACACATACCCTCCCCTAAACACCCCCTACACATGAATCAGAACACTGCTAAATTTGAAGCTGGGCTTTGTCTTAATCAGACCATGCCTAGCCAAGGCAATGTGCAGACCACATTGGGAACCACTTTAGTCATTTCTGACTTCTCAACAATCAAATAAAACAATAAATAGCCTGAACCGGGCTTGAAAGGGGCATAGGACCACATGTATTTCCTCTCAGGATTTTTTTTTTTTAACATGAAAGTTTGGCACGAAAAGAACTTATTGCACAGACACATGTGGCCTCAATAGGATAGATCTTTAACTGATGAGACAGATTCCAGATTCAAGCACACAATATCAGGGTTTAAATCCTCAGAATCTGGTAATGGAAAGTTTGGGTCAAATTAAGGGCTGTGGGATCCAGGGATAAGATTTAGTTTTAAATTAGCTTCTTGGGCAGGCTGAGCATCTCCCTAAGAAGCACCACATGTCTCAGATTCCACCTCTTTCCTTCTCTCTTGGCACTTCCCATTTGATGGACTAGAAAATTCCTGGCTTCAGATCACTTCTCTATGTATTTATTGTTGACTCCCATCCTTAGAATTACTTTTCTTGTTTAGCCCTCTTTTAAAATGTTTCCCAACTTTTTATTTCGAAAAATCTCAAACTTATAGAAAAGATGAAACGATGGTATGAATAACACCCAAAAACCCTTAGTTCTATTGCTCGATTGGTAACATTTCACCACATTTACTTTATCTCCTGTTACTCTTGAACTGTATTAAGACACACATACCATGAGGTATCCACTCATTTATCTACTCATTTAGTGTTTGTATGGGGGAAAGGCTCTCCCAGCTTTCCTTCTAGTGCTTTCCTCATGGTTGCTAATCTGAGGGGTTAGCATCTAAGACTCTGGGCCATGTTTATTAGTGGACAGGGTCCCTGTGTGTTGAAAAATGACACGTGTGTTTAAAAAGTCTGTACAGGCTTGGTTCTTCTTTCTGTCTCCAGAACTTGTGGTGACTCAGCTCACTTGGGGGCCCCTGGAAGTTACTTTGGACTGAGCTAAGGGAAAAGGAGAGGGAGTGCTTTCGTGGGCAGCTGAAGGCTTTTACTTGCTCTAGCACAGACTGCAAAGAGGCTTGTTTTAGGGTATCAGGCATTCACTTCACTAACAATAAAGTAGTATTGGACTTTTTCTGGCATTGTTTCTTCATCTATAGAATGGAAAGTATAATGTAACTACTTCAGAGTTGTTGTGATGATTAAATTAGCTAGAACAGTACCTAGCACATAGTAAGTACTCAATAGATATATCTATTATTATTGCTGTTATTACTGTTCCTTATATGTCTTGCTCCCTCAGGTACCACTTTGAAGGAGAGCTGATAAGCAAGGCAAGATTCACACATACATTTGGCCATGTTAGCCTCTTAATCTCATCAAAACCTTTCCTTAACTCCAACAGTTTGTGGCCTATGGCATAATTAATTTTTGTACAGTATACTAAAAGCCATTCATTCCGTAAGGACACTTAGCTGAGTATGGACTTTGTGCCAAAAAACAAAACAAAAGAAACCCATGTTATTTGCCCTTAGGGAACTTACAATTTAGCAAAGGAGAGAAGACAAATACATGTATAACTAGAAGGCAGAACATGATAGGTGTCCTGGGAGGCATCAAGAACAGTGACAGGGAAAAGGTTCATCCACCAGAAGAAGGCAGTTCAAATGGTAAGGTAAGAAAAGGTAAAGTGAGAAAAAATACTGAAGATGCAAGGAAGCAAGATAAAGGGGGGGAGATGCAGAGATTTACAGCTTGGGGAACTATATAAAATCAGGAACATGGAAGCATGAAGGGGCTTTCAGGGGAATATAAAGAAATCGCTTTGGACAAGATGAATCTAAAATACTGTGAGAAAAGCCCAGCCGTGGTCAGAAATTCGGGCCTGGAACACAGGAGAGAGGGGGGAATTGTAGACAGGTGAGGGTGTCCTCTACAAAGAGACGATGGGCTATGACTGCCAAGAGCAAAACTGTGGAGTGCAAAGAAAACAGAGCCAAGGACAACACCCAGCCAGCGTCCATGCTTCCTGGATCAGGGAAGGAGCCACAGAGAGAGTGATGTGAAGGGGGAATCAAGCAAGTGCCACTCAGAACAAGGAAGGGTGAGATTTCCAGAAGGAGGGGACTCAAAAATGGCAACCGCTTTCCAGGTCCTGGAGGACGAGGACTGAGCAAAGACAGGTGGACTAGTGACTTAGGAGATCTTTGGGGGACACTAAGAGAACTGCAGGAGAATGAGGCAAGAGCTAGACCACATATCGAAAGTTAATAAGTAAATGAAGTGGTAAGAAAATAGAGGCAGTAAGTACAGACTGTTTTTGAGGAGTGTAATGAAGAAGGACTGGAAAGAAATAGAAAAGTGCCTATCCAGGCCACGAGTCTGTTTCACTCTCTGTAGCAGAGGGCAGGAATATGGTATCACCCTTCAAACTAACGCAGGCAATTTAAACGCGCGCTCACGCTCTCTCCCCCCAGATATATGTGTATCCCTGCCCGAGGGGGGAAATACATACACATATATGTATTTTTTAATAAGTAGGAGTAGCCATTTATGCCAAATCAGTATAAACAATCCAAATGTCATATACGCTACTTACATACATTCATAAGTTACAATTCATACATACATTCATTTCATAAATGAAAGCACAAGTAGAAAGAAATCTTTACAACATTATGGCACTTTTACAACATGGCTGAAAATCCTTCGACACTTTCCCATCAAGAGGTGGGGTCCGTATCCCTTCCCTTGAATCGTGACTGCTTCGACTCAGTGGCAGAGGTGGCTCCATTTCCAAGGCTAAGTCAGAAGTCTGGCTGCTTCTGCCTCCAGCTCTTGGAATGCTTGCTTTCTGGAAGTGTCCTCTTGGGACACTCCTCCCAGAACACAGCTGCCCTTCTGTGGAAAGGCCAAGCCACATGGAAAGGACTTGTGCAGGTGCTCTGGTGGATAGTTCCAGCCAAGCTCAGCCTTGAGTCATCCCTGCCCAGGTGTGGGACATGTGAGTGAAGACGTCTCCAGAAGATTCTAGCCCCCAGCCATTCAAGTCACCCAGACACTGTGGAACAGAGACAAGCCGTTCCTGCTGTGCCCTGTCCAAATTCCTGACCCACGGAATCTGTGAGCATAGTAAAGAGGTTGCTGTTTTACACCACTAAATTTGGGAGTAGATAACTGGAACAAACATGTCTTAAATACGTCTTTCCTGCTTTGTCATGGGCATTTTCCATAAACAACTTATTCATTTCAGAGGCTGTTTCCATAATTAAGGGCGGGGGCGGGGGGAGCAATTTGAAATATGTACTTCTGTACTACAGGCCACACCTGAGGCGCAGTGAGAAGCTTCATAATGGGATAGAAATTGCCAGTCTGAATGGCGGGGTGCTAGTGGTGTATCAAGTCACATAGCAGGAGCTCTGACTGTGTCACTTTGAGAGAATCAGCAAATGCAAAAGAACTTGATAAATATTTTCCATAACAAAACACAATTGGCTGCAATGGGATCCAGCTCTGTTCCTCATTAGTTACCCTTCACTTGTCAGACAAGCTCCATATCTCACTGAAATCCGTTGCGGATTCTTTAGAGTTTGTTGGGAAATGTAACCATACATTTCCTTTATACCACATGCTTTCTTGAGCCTGCTTTTAAATCTAGAGTGCATGCTTAGCTCCCTCTTCCCACAGGAAAGGGAGCTTCAGTTTCCAAAGAGAAGTGAAAGCAGGTCACAGTGGCTGCTTCTGAAGAGGCTCCACAGCAGAGGAGGTGGAGAAGGCCAGGCTGCCATTATCAGTGGCTACCAGGTGCCCCGGGATCACGTTAGGTGATAAAACACTCGGCTGACACCAGAAAAAAGAATCATCACTCCTTCTCCCCTACCCCACCCTCACTCCCTCGCTCCTTCTTCTTTTTTTAAAAGGAGGCTTTTTACCCTCATTAAATGAAACCTTATCTCTGAAAGACTGCACTCCTCAGCAAATGACAAGTGCGCCTAATCTCATTTTCTGACAAGTGATTCTGACAGCACCTTCCTTTTGATTTCTGAGACATGTAGTTAGACATATATTAATCTGTCAGTCATCATCCCTAGAAAGAATTAAAAAAAGAAAAAAGAAAGAAATGAACATTTGTGAATATGAAGGCAAGACAAGAGGTAGGACACCTATTTTAACTGATGCACGTACACTCCTTTCTCAGGCATTCTCCTCCCCTTCGGGCACAGGGAACATCCATGGAGGGGGGTTGGAAGCTACCCAATCAAGAGACTTGTGGAATGAGCATCCATGATTTCAGGTAACATGGGCCAGTGGAAAGAGCATGGGCTCTGCTGTGAGGCAGACCAGGTTCAAATCCTTGTCCTACATCATAAAGGCTAGGTTGATTACATCAGATCTTTAATCTCTGCACCTCTAGACCCTATGTGTAGGATATAGCTCATAGCATCTACCAGCTATAAAGATTAGATACTCTTTAGTGCACGTCCAGGCATACAGTAGGCACCCAATACACAGAAATACCACTACTGTTATTTCTGCTAAGGTCTTCTAGAAACGTAAATGATTCCAACTTTGCACTGGGGGAGCAGGAGGAACACAAGATGTATCCCATTCCCTAAGAGGTAATGTACATAGAGTGTGTTCTAGAATAGCAGCGTAGCTCTCACAATGACTGCTGGGAAGAACCATATCAAAATTGGCACCACACAACTATTTAAAACCAAGCCTATCATGCATTTTGCTCCTCAACCATGTTCAAGACCTGAGATACACCACCACCCCTTTCCCTGTTTATAATCTGAAAGTAGATTCTTAACTCTATCACTGAGGTATTTGTAAACGGGAGTGTATATGTGCTCTTTTTTGAGGGGTGGGGGGAGTCACGGGAACCAAATCCATCTTGGGTCACTCTGGGGAGAACCAAGTCAGTACATCTGTTTGATAGAATAAAACGAGATCTGATATTTTCTAACATCTTTCATTAATTGATACCTGCACTGGGAGACGTCAGCAATGTAAGTTTTTTTCTTTACACTCAGAGAGTGGCAAAGACTTGTGAAGGGAAAATGTAAAGGCCTCTAGCTTTTAGTGCTCAGAACTAAAAGGGCATGGATACATCAGGTGTTTGGGCTTCTCTTCTGAGGGCCACAGAAGATGAACGCTGATGGAAAGCAGCTTGATGTGCAAAGCTAGGCTAGTCTCCTTTGTCATTGGTTTTCAAGATCATGCAAAGGCTTCCCGATGTATTCTGGAGTCATTGAGCCTGAAAACAGATCCAGAAAGGTTTTCTCTAGGAGTATACCACTCTAAGAGATGAGCTTCTGGGTTATTTGCCTCAACTCCTCCACCTCTCCAAAATAAAACAAAACAAAAACACCTCACTACTCTTCCAAGGCACTCACTGCACTGATTCCATCTTCCAGGGCCTGTTATCAGAAAGATGTGCGTAGTGTTGCTACATGAGGGTCAGAGAACAAAGGAATGGAGGAGAAAAAGGAAAACTAAGAGGCTACGGAGTCATTTTCACTCCCTTCTTAGATATTAAGTTTTGTTCCTTGAAAAATAGGTACCTCCTATGACATCTGCCATTTATGTCTCTCCTCTCCCTCTTTCTTTTTTTTTGAATCTGAATGCTTGGCCATAGGTCTGTCTTCATGGCTGTACAGCCTACAGATAAGGAAATAAATAGAGGCAGAGCCACCATTATGGCTAATGTAAGAGGACTTGGCAGAGGACAGCTTGGGAGAATGAAAGGTCCACACTCAGACTAAAATTACCCTGCACAATCAACGATGGGGGGACAACAAACTTCCTTCCTCCTCCTTCTCCACCTTCCTCACCCACTCATCCAGCACTGTGCTAACTGGATAGTAATGGGCCCCAAAGGAGGAGGAGTTTCAGCACAAGCGTGGAAATATAACCGAGGAAAAACCCTGGAGGAAAGGTAGCAGAGTTTTGGTTTTAGCAAAAATGAACTAGAAAGTCTCCAAGCAATGGAAAAACTCCTTGAATAAACTGCTCCACATTTATTAACTAAGATTTTAGTCACAAGGAAAATGGATCAAGAGAACAAATGACCAAGCCACTTGGAACCCATGTCACCCATGACAGCACAGCAGAGATGCATGCAGTGCCGTGTCAGGGCTCATCAAACAAGGCCTTGGAGTTGAAGTCCTGGTTTATGTTTTGACCATGCCTATCGCTTCCCTGCTCTGGGCCTCATCAGTACAGTGGGCTTTGTAATACCAGCCCCTCTCAGGATTTCTGTGATGAGGATTATACTTCAAAATATCTATATATCTAAAAAGCACTACATCAACTCTGAAAGGAGTTTGGAGTACATTATATGTATACAAATTGGTACACGTTTACATGTCGAAATGTTGGGTGTTACTGTCATCACTGTGTTCAAAAAAAGTCCCCAGAACCTGGGGCTGGCCCGGTGGCACAGTGGTTAAGTTTGTGCACTCCGCTTTGGCGGCCTGGGGTTCACAGGTTCAAATCCCGGACACGGACCTACATAGCTCATCAACCCATGCTATGGGGGCGTCCCACATACAAAATAGAGAAACATAGGCACAGATGTTAGCTCAGAGCCAATCTTCCTCAGCAAAAAAGAGGAAGATTGCCAACAGATGTTAGCTCAGGGTCAATCTTCCTCACCAAAAAAAAAAAATGTCCCCAGAACCTGAGAGAAGGTTACTTTATAGGAGAAAAATTACAATTAAAAATAATTAAAATGTGAAGAACGAGACTGGCCAACTGCAGAAGTAGCCCAAGAAATTGCCTGTAAACTCATGACTGAAGAGGTATAGAATGACCTCAAGTCAACCCAAGTGACTTTAGTGTAATCTAAGGGGGTCATAATTCAAATGGGATTAGGACTAAGAAACCTAAAATCAAATCAAATCATCCTCACATCTGTCTATCCACCCACCTTTCTACACAATCTTCTGCCTGAACATTTGTCCATCTGGCCATCCATCTATCCAATAAACCTCTACTCAGTGGCTAATATGTGACAAACACAGACTACTTTGCACAAGGGTACAAAGATAAGCAAGACAAAGACTCAGCTATCAGAGAGCCCAGCAGTGGAAAACAGTTGTGATCAAAAAGTAGAAGAGGGCCGGCCCCGTGGCTTAGCGGTTAAGTGCGCGCGCTCCACTGCTGGCGGCCCGGGTTCAGATCCCGGGCGCGCACCAACGCACGGCTTCTCCGGCAATGCTGAGGCCGCGTCCCACATACAGCAACTAGAAGGATGTGTAGCTATGACATACAACTATCTACTGGGGCTTTGGGGGAAAAAATAAATAAATAAAATTATAAAAAGTAGAACAAAGTGCTACAAGTGTGACAGTAGAAGTCACTGCACAGTATTGGGGGTTCATACGAGATGAATGGACATTTCTGCCCATACCTCTTGTTCTTATAGTCCCTGTTCACCAAGTGACATTCTGATTCTAATTTGGCTTCCTTGGGGATTATCTTCTGGGGCAAATGTGCCAACTAGTGCACATAAGTCATTCTGGTTGGGATTGGCGGTCATACTCCTCATTGTAAACAGAAAAATCTGTGTTATTATTTAGTCAGTTTCCCTGAAGGCCGATTAGCATGGTCACCTCTGAGTTTCTAGGGTGGACTGACCCAATCAAGCAACTGCCCTTCTGTGAGACTGGGCTAGAGCTGCCAGCTGAGCTCCATCTAATTTTCTATCTTACTGTTCTATAAATACCAGAGTAGGGTTGTTTTCACTAGTATGGAAGCTTCCTCTGTCCTCTTTTTAAAAATCATGTGTCCCACTCTTTTCAGTACTACTATTTCTTCACCTTCCCTAAAGCTGTTCCACCAAAAGAAAAGAGTGACATTGGTCTTTAATGTTTACGAGGTTAACAGGTTTCTGGCCAAGGATCTCCTAATTAACACATTCAGTGGCCCTTTCTGTCTCTCTTTCTGCAGAAGTTGTTGACTGTCTCTCCCTTTTTCACTGGGCTTCCAGGACAACTAATGATTATTGCCCTCTTTTTTTTTTTTTTTTTTGGTGAGGAAGATTGGCTCTGAGCTAACATCTGCTGCCAATCTTCCTCTATTTTTGTATGTGGGATTTGTATGTGGGATGCTGCCTCAGCATGGCTTGATGAGCGGTGTGTAGGTCCGCACCCAGGATCCGAACCCACGAACCCTGGACTGCCAAAGCTGAGCGTGTGAACCTAACCACTATGCCACCAGGCTGGCCCTGGTTATTGCCCTCTTATTTCTTCAAGTGACGTTGCCTTCTCTTGGTTCTCTCATCCTTTAATAGCGGGATTCTTCAAGGTCCCCCTTCAATGTCTAGAAGGAAGGAAGCAGGAGATTCTCTCTTACAAACTCCCTGGCTTCTACCATAATTTCCAAGCAGATGACTCCAAATCTCCAGCTCCATATTTCTCCTGCATTCCAGACCCATATTTCCAACTCATTTATTGGATGGTGGCATTGAATGTCCCATCAGCACTTTAAAAATCAACATTTGTAGACATGAACTCATGGGCATTTCCTTCTGACCACCAGTGGTCTCACCCAGTCCATCCTCCCTCCCCTGACTCTAAACCCAGTTCACCAAATCCTCTGGATGCTCTCTTCCCCATGCCTCTCATCATTTCCTCCTATCCACCCTCACTGTCATGGCTTTCATTCAGGTCTTCAGCCTGTCGGGATATTTTTGGTATCCTGATTGTCTCTTCCCAGCCTACTGTCTTCCACTCTCTCTTTTCACTCAAGTAAACGCTTCACAGGTCAGGCCCAAGGACAGAGCTCTGTGCCAAACCATCTGATACTTGCTTCTAGGTTGACAATGCTAAGGGAACAGGCTAGACAGAGACTGACTTTCAAATGTCACCTATGCCCACCAAAGCTGTACAGATCTTGGACGATGTATTTAACTCTTTAAATCCAGCTCCCTCTTCAGTCATTGGGGGTGATCACTTGCTACACTCCAGGCTGATAGGAGGAGACTGGGTATATGGTCTGGTGCAAAGTAGAGCATCAAAATATGTCTGTATCTTTGCTGAAATGAAGGGAAATAGGAAAAGACGACAATTTTATTTGCCTTGCGTGGCCTGCAGCGCCTAGCCCAGTATACTGTACATAGTAGGAACTCAGATATTCGTATTGCCTTTGAAACAAGGAACTCTAGTTTAGCGGGTCCTAAGGAGAGGAAGATATCACTAAGGGCTAGGGCCATCCTTTTAAGGGATAATTTTCCTTTCTTCAAGCAGTTATCAGGATTGACAATCTTTCCCTCTGACCATCAAATCTAAGTCATTTTATCAAGCCTGACAAATAGCTGCACACTGAACACCCAGCTGGGAAGGAAGTAGACCCAGCAAGGCTAGAAGTCATCTCTGTGTGAGCCAGATGTGTTTTGTGATTCTCTACTAAGGCCCCTTCAGGGGAGCTGCAATCATTTTGCAATCAATGGCTGGGGATAAAACAAACAGGTCAACATTTTTAAAATAGGACTGGGGTTGCAGAGGGTAGAGGAGGGGCAGAAGTTTAAGGGAATGGGGTTGTTTATTCTCTTATCCTAAGGGCAACTCATAACCGACCTTGAGAATCCAGAAAGCTATAAAGGAAGTGCTCTTATTTATGGAGGCCACAGCCAAGCATGTAATGTGATAAACTGTCTGCCCTGGGCTGTGAATGGACACGGGAGGGACCCAATGTCTCTCCTGGGTAACTTCTAGCTTTCAATTCTATGAAACCTTGTCACATGTGGGCTGGGTAGCCAGGAATCAAGCACTCTGGGTAGATGGGTCTGAAGAGCTTCCCTTTGCTTTGATGGCTCAACTTGACAGCAAGAACTTAGCCTGAATTTACTTTCCTCACTCGGTAATAATGGTGACAAATCTTATTCTCAGCTAAATTAAAATGTTCAGCCTTCTTACTCAACACTTGCTGTTTTCTGACATATGCACGTGAGGATCAGGGCTTATATATGGATGGAATCAATTATAATTTGATTAAGACAGAGCAGAAAGAAAGGAAGTAATAACAGTCATCATTTCATTTATAAAGCCTTGCTTCCCCACCCAGGCTCTTGGTATACAGAAAAGGCAATTAAAACAGGGTTCAATTAAAAATACCATAAAACAGAAATCAAATAAAATATTAAAAAGCCAAGTGCCATTATTAAATAAGTGTTTGTCAGAGGAGGTCCTCAGACAATAACAAAGAGTCTAGAGAGAGCAGGAAATTGCCTAACTGGCAAGGAGGATGCACACTTGAGGCACTGTGAATGCTACTTTGTTGTTTAGCACAAAACCTGCCTTTTGTTGAAAAGTAAAACATAAGGCTCCCCATGGCCACTCTACAAGTGTGCGACTCGTATTCATTGTATATTTCCAATTCTTTTTTGTTGTTGTTGAGGAAGATTAGCCCTGAGCTAACACCCATTGCCAATCCTCCTCTTTTTGCTGAGGAAGATTGGCCCTGGGCTAACATTCATGCTCATCTTCCTCTATCTGTGCCCATCTTCCTCTACTTTATATGTGGGATGCCTGCCACAGCATGGCTTGATAAGCAGTGCGCAGGTCCGCGCCCAGGATCCAAACCTGTGAACCCTGGGTCGCTGAAGCAGAGTAGGCGAACTTAACTACTATGCCACTGGGCTGGCCCCTGTATTTGCAATTCTTAAGTGCCCTGTGCCCCAGCCTGCTTTGCTTCAAAAAGGCCTATCCCCCATTAACCTGCGTGAAATGCACTCTCTCTCTCTTTGGATCTCTAATTGTGTTTGCTCTCCTGCCCAGTACAGTGTTGACGTATCCTCCACGCTCTTGTACCAAAGAAGAATCAAGTAAGAATCACACAGAAAATGCTGTAATCACGGCTCTTCACGCAATGATCTCAACACTCAAAGGAGGGACAAGGAATTGTCTAATTCTGATCGCAACTTTTATTAAGAACCTGAAAAGAAAAAATTATCTGCAAGCCAGTATGACGTACAAAGTAAGGAGATTTAGGAGACCTGGGTTTTAACCCTAGTTGTGTGACCTTGGGCAAGTCACTTAAATTTCTCTGAGCCTCAGTTCCCTCATCTACAAAGTGAGGGGCTGGACCAGCTACATTAAGTCCCTTTCAGCTCGAAAATTCTCTGCTCCTCTATCCATGGAAACACAGAGCACAGGCATTTTCCCTGTTGAACTCTTCTGTACCTCTGTAGGGTAGACAAAAGCCAGAAAAACAAGATCTTTAGAAGTATATAATCTGAATAACCAGAAGGGATGTAATTAAAATCCGGGTTCTGTTCCCACAAACACACCCAAGGTTCTTCCCATAAAAACACTATGGTAATTAACGAACCTGCAAACCACACTCCACCCCCCTCCAGGCCCTGCCTGGCTTAGCTGCCAGCCTGACTCAGAATCCAGGCTCACGTCCTCACCTCTCAGACAGCAAGCCTCACTCCCAACTGCTGTTCGGGTGTGTTTTAGCCCATGGCTCTTCATGAGAGAGGAGCATTTTCAAGTCATGTAGGGGCATGAATACATTTCTGGAATTTTAAAAATCATTAAAATGATGAAAAGACAATATAAGGGGCCCACTTGTATCAGAATATTCCCACATCTGTACTAAAGCCTCCTCTTTTCTCTCTTTGCCTTCAAGAGATTGCCACAGAGCAAGTGCCAAATTGGTTCCTCGGGAACCTGGCTCTGGGAGGAGCCCTCCCTCTCCTGAGCTGCTACACCCCTCCCCAGGGAGGTGTGATTCACTGCCCAAATCCTCCAGGACTGAGGCAGTCCATGGGCTGGGCCAGTCCCTGGCACTGTTCTGACAAGAGTGAAATCTATTTTCAGAATTCTCTTCTACTTTTAACACCCTTATGTCATGCATTCACCCAGACTGGCCTTGCAGCCCAGAAATTATGTCTGTCCTGTCAGCTGGCTAACCTGATAAACTTATAGTGCCCCAGCCAGGGAATTTGAGGCCACTTGGGGACAGTCAGGGAGGTTTGCTTTAGCAGAACATTCCTGTCAGGGTCTCTCGATAACATCAAGGAAAGGTGTTCTCAATCACACTGCACATGAGGTCCAGTAGGAGAAGCCTGAGAAAGATAATGAGTTCTCAGACTTATTGAGAGGAAATTCATTGAGGGCAAGAATCAGGTTTGATTACCTTTGTAATCTCCACGGGTTTACCACAGTGATCTGGCACTCTGAGGGTCCTCTGCATCTGCTGATAGGTACTCAACAACTGAAAATTGATTTCGGAACCTCTGTACCACCTTGCTACTCCAAGCGTGGTCCAGGGACCCGTAGCATCAGCAGCACCGTGGAGCGTGTTAGAAATGCAGAATCTCAGGCCCCATCTTGAACCTGCTCAGTCAGCAACTGCATTTTAGTGAGACCCCAGTGACTGCGACGCATACCAAAGTTAGAGAACTACTACCTAGCATACTGAGTGGGGGCAGAGAGGTGAGTATGTGCAAGAACAGCCATGGCAGCACATTCAATACTAACTAAGGAGGAAGAAAGTAAGATCAGATTGGGACTGCACTCAGATTTACAAATTTGATCATGCTAAACACAAAACCCCAAATTTAAGCAGGAACCCAAAGGTGTCATGAACAGGTGTCCTCATTTACAAACTCAGCCATCTGTGTTAAGTCAGCAGAATTTCACTTCAAATTGGAAAACTGGATCCCAGTCTCCCCAAAAGTATTAAAGCATCATCAGCTATGGGCCAACAAGCTCTTTCCACATTCCTTTGGTGACCTGCCAGCTAACAGATTTTAGACACGAGTTTGTGCCTGGCCTGAGCCGGGCTGGATCTTCTTCCCAGTATCTGTTAGTAAAAGGCTAAAAACGGAAAAGAAACGTGAAGGTGATTTCTTTGGGGGCCTGTGTCAATCTTCCAAAGAGAAGTGCCAGGCTTTCAAACCAGGCCAGTGAAAGACTTCTTTACTGGTTTTGCTTTTGAGGCTGGATTAATAAATCCTGGTTTTTTTCTCAGTACAGGTATATTTTTCATTCGCTGATGATGGTAGAAAGCCGCCTGCTCACATCTGTATTATAATAAATGCATTATAAATAAGTAGGAAACAGTAAGGAAATGATGTTTTACTTTTAAATGCTAATTATGAAGCCCTGGTGCAGTTAATGTGCAGGGTGTTCTGTCAATTTTTAATGTTTATGCCAAGTGTAGTCTTCAATTTAACATGAGCTTTTAATCCTTTGAGTACTAAATTGCCTTTTAATGCTTGCAGAACAACACTGTGTTTGCACAAAATCAGGTCTGAAAAATGTATTTAGTACAAGGTGTGTTGTGGGAAGGCAGAGAGAAGGGGGAGGGGAAATTTTGGTTTTAAGAAGATGGTACTGGAACACAGCAAAAGCAACCAGCTCCCTGCTTCCTTCAAGAACGTCATTTCCTATTCTTTCTGAGGTGCTGGGAGTGTTGCTCGCCTGTTGCTGATTTAACCTTCCAGTGAAAGCTTCCAATTCCCAGGAACACAATCAGCCCCAGGGTATATATACCCTGCACCATCAAAAAGACCACAGCAAAAACAGATACAGAGGAGTGGCTGCTGATGTGTGCTGCCCACCCTTCCAGCACACGCTGAACTGGAAGAGAAAGGTGCTCCAGGTGTCCTCCGGGCGGCAGAGAAATTTTCTACAGCCACACACACATAAAAAAAAGTTTGATAAGAAAACTTGTACATTTCCTATAAACAAAAGGACTAGAGATTTTAAGACACGAAGAGGGGCAGAAGAAAGCAGAGAAAGGTAGATAATGGGATCTCGGGACTTTCCCTGCTCAGGGCAAGGGGGATCTCGGGACTTTCTCTGCTCAGGGCACCATTCCACGGGTTGGCCAACTGTAGGCTTCTCCCAGCTGTGGGAAACACACTCAAATCTCTGTCCTGTGAATTAAGTCTTGCCTTCCGGAACCTACTTCTCCTCCGTTCCCAATACATCATGCCAAAATCCTCACCGCTTGTCCAACATATTCAATGCCTCTGAGCTCTGCATAAGACCAGCAATACTTACATATCACTTAGTATGGTGCTGGGCACTCTGTACATATATTAACGCATTTAAGCCTGTCAATAAACTATAATTTTATTATATTATTATCCCTATTTTATTATTATCTATTATCTACTATTATTATTATCCCTTTTTTGCAGATGAAGCAGCTGGTGCACAGAGAAGTTGAGTAACTTGCCTAAGCTCACACGGCCAGTAAGAGGCGGATCTAGGATTTGAACCTGATTCCAGGGCCCCAAGCTCTTAACCAGCTCATAATGCTGCCTCCTCAATCTCTGGTGAAATGCCTTCCTGGCACCTTTTATCAACCAGCGTGTCTCCCACTCGTCAGTAGCTCCTGCTCAGATGCTTTCTGCCCTCTGGGGAGTTTTCTTGACACTGACTGTCTCCTCTGCTGGCCACATGCACCCCGGCACGCTGGTAATGCTGCACTGTTCACGGGTCTGTAGTCACACTCTACCAAGGGCTCCTGTAGCTGATCTAATGCTACCACATCAAAGATCCATGATTCTGCTGATCCTAGGGATCCCCTACCTGACTATGTCAGAGGCCTTGGTACATCAGAAGTGGTGGGAAAAATGGTGCCTCTAGCTTTGTGGACAAAACTCTCATCAGAAACTCAGTTTAGTGTTAGCTGGAATTCGATGAAATTGTTGTTTTGAAGGACAAAAATGGTTGAATCAGCCATTTCATGTGGTTTAATGTATCCTTGGCTAGGCCTCCACGTGGGGTCAGGAAGCCCAGCAGTTGCATCCATGTCAGCCCCACGCCACGCCACTGACCGCCTCCCAGCCTCTCAGTGCAGAACACTCCCCACAGCAAGCCATGTCGCTCACTCCCCCTAACGGAGACAGCGTCTGGAAGAAAGCCTTTGTTTCCAAATGTTTTCCTTTGGTGATTAGGCATTCAGAAAGAACAATGGCCACAAATACACACTTTGTAAACTGCCTAATGGTTAAATAATATATTACTAAAATTTGAATCTAAAAAGGCCATCTTTACATGTGAAAGCTAATGGGCATGCTTGACAAACTTCAGTACAGCTGCTCAGACAGAGAGGGAACTAAAAAGGGAGAGAAATTATAAGGTTTCATCACTTTATAAGTTCAACAACAACACAAAATACCACAGAGTCCCACAGCTGTCATTAACTCCAGGGCAAGTGCAGCATGAGTGGCCACCTTAAATACAGGTTTTTATGAATCTATTTATTACATGGTCGGCCACATTATAATTTGAGGCAAAACTGTGTGTTAGCTTTACAGGTACAAGTACAAATGACTGAGGGATAAGCAGGTCTGGAATTATGAAAAGACAACAAGCATCAAGGGGTCTTTGTCTTCTCATAAACAGAAAAGAAGTTTTTGAGGTCTAGTCTACTGCATGAACCAAAACTGTCAGTAAGGACAGAATGTCAGTCTGTCCATCTTGCTTTAGTTGGCCCCTGTCTACTTATTCTCAAACCCAACAATTTCATTTCTACCTTAGTGCAGTCAAAAGAAAACCAAGGCCTGAGTATTTGGATTCAAGTCCAGGCCCCACAATTGACAATGTGACTTAAGCCAACACCATGTCTCCAGTGGTAAAATGGTAAAACTCACTCTGAGATGTGGCAGTGAATAATTATTATCCACTAATTATCCACCAAAATCATGATCCTTCTTCTACAACACAGAGTTGTCACAGGTGAGCAACTGCCCAGCGAAAGACTACATTTCCTGGCCATGGACTACATTTCTCATGCCCTTTGCAACTACTTAAGACCACACGACTAGTTCTTGACAATGGCCCATGAGCGGAGGAGAAATGTGCCAATTCTGGGTCTCCTTCCCCCTGGCCAGGTGGATGTAGAAGAGCAGGTAGTTTAGGAGATGGCAAAGCCACAAGATAAATGGAGCTGGATCCCTGAATCAGTGCACGGAAGAGAGTCATACGCCAGCCAGGAATATCCATGTCAAGACTATCTGATGGATGAGAAATAATCTTCTATTATATTTAAGTGTCTATGCATTTTGGGCTCCACTAGCAACAGGAGCTGACTTTATTCTAATGAACATAGAGAACCTCCAGTTATTCTGAAAAAAAGCCGTTTAATGTTCCATAGGACTTACTATGCTCTATCCGTAAATTGTGGATACTTGTTTGAAAACTACTAAAGACCTCCAGATAAAAAGCAGCAGAGAATAGCAAGTGATAAAGGCAAAAAACAGCTATTCTTTCCTAAAAACTAGGCTCAAGACTCAATATTTAGGGGAAAAAACTGTCATCAATTTACTTTATCCAAAATAACAAATTGAAAGAGTTAAGAGCCCAATCTAAGTTCTTGCCCATTATGCTCTCTGACTGCTAAATCCCCACCTTGCTGCTGACAAGGCAAGGTGCGAAAAGAGGCAGAAGGTGGAAAAGAGCTTACTTACACCAACCTTGTAACAAGGTACAGCCCAGAAAGATTTTTTTAAACATCTGCCTACCCTCCATCACAGAACTTTCTCCCAGGAAAAGGCTGGGGGAAGATGACATTATTATTTCCTCATTTGGGATAAACTGCTACAGGCTTAGGTGTGTAGGCAGTGGTGTTGGTGCCAGAGGAGTGATTTATGAAGTCCTGTTTCTCTCTCCCAGCCTCAAGATGCAGTTATAGCTCTTGCTTTAACATGGGGGATTATAGCTTTCTAATGAATCACTGCCCACACATTATCCACCAGGTGACCTGCTGGGATTGGAAATGAAGACTGTCTCCCAGGCAATAATTAGGATTTCCTTTTCCTTCCTTCAAGACTTTTCTGCCTCTCTAGGACCCATGTCCACAGCTTGGCTCCGGGAAAGGCTGGATGGTGGTGGCTGTTCTCGAATAAAGTGTATACTAGAGCCTACCTACTTTTCTAAGGAGGCCCCATAAACCACCCCCAGGACACAGCTGCCCTAGCTACGCCACCCACGTGTGATGAACAGAAGGCATTCTGCAGTGGGCTGGGAAAGCAGTGCAGCCCTTCCCACTCAGGGCCAACTTTCCAAGGGACAGCTGTCAGTGGAGCTGCTTGGGCACGTGGGAAGGGCCGACAGACCCCCTGGCCCACGTCTCCCGCTTCAGGTGCCCGTCTTCCTACTGTCTGCCCTCACTTTTAATCGGGTTCACCAGGCAATTACTCAGTGAAACTGCAAGAGAAGGTTCCAGCTTTTTTCCAAGAAATGAAGGTGTTATTTGGCAGAGATGGGACTAGCTCTCGGGGTGGTTGTTAGTGCTCCAAGTTTTATTCATGACAGAAAAATGTCAAACAGCAGAATTTGAAAAGCCATTCATGTACCTCAAATAAAGGGTTAAACCTTTTTTTTTTTTTTTTGCTGAGGAAGATTCACCCTGGGCTAACATCCGTTGCCAATCTTCCTCCTTTTTTTTTTTTTTTTTGCTTGAGGAAAATTAGACCTGAGCTAACATCTGTGCCAATCTTCCTCTGTTTTGTATGGGACCAAGAACTGAGTCCTTTCCCCTAAATGTGTGTGCATTCTGGGACCTCCTCACACTGCTGCCCGCCTTCTACCCCGAGTGCCAGCAAAAGGGACTGTTCCCTATTCACAACCCAAATCCTCCTGTGCAGTCTTCCTCCATTTCAACCTTCCCTTATGCATTCTCCAATGGAATGCCTTCTCCTCTCCTGGCCACCTCACTCTACCTGATGAAGCCCATCCACACTGCAAAGCCCATCCAAGTAATACTTTCATGAAGATGGCCCGGGGCGCTGTCAAGCAGAGTTTGTGTTTCTCTTCTGGTACAACCTACATTCTGCCTGAAACTTCACTTATGTATGTTCTTGTCGTGTTTCCCCTATCAGATTATGAGGTGGAGTGCTAGAGTGCCAGCTGACCTGGGTTCAAATGCCAGCTCTGAACAAAAAAAAGAGAGAGTCCACTCTTTGTGCTTACATTCTCGCAAGGGAGAATCAGAAATAAAAGTAAACAAATAAATCAACGAGGTAATTGCGGACCGTGAGATGTGTCATGAGAGCCAAACTGAGACAGGCGCTGGGCAGGGGAGCCGAGAAGGTTCCATTCGAGCAGAAGGATGAGAATGGGCCATGTCTCCACAACTGTGGAGAATAAGCTGCAGGGCAAGCTCTGCAGGCACAGGAAATGGCCAAAGGCAAGGCCCCAGGTGAGGCAGGAAGGAGCTGACACGCCCCAAGAACAGGAAATGGGGGCGGGGAGACACGACTGTGATACGGGACGGTGGGGGGCGGGGGGACGGACGGATGGGGGCTGGAGAAGAGGTTGCAGATGCAGCAGGGGCCACAAGGGCAGAGTCTGGGTTTTATTGAAGATTGCTGGGAAACCGGACATTTCAAGTAGTGAGAAGCCATGACCCAACTTCTCTTTCTGGATAAGACCACGCTGGGTCCTGTGCGACCGGGTTGGACCATAGAGGAAGTAGAGAGTGTTATAGGGATCAAAGATTTAATGATTATATGCCAGTCTCTGGCACATAGTAGGCCTTCAATACGCATGTTGGGTCTTTCAGGGAGGGAGAATAATGCAGGCTAAGAGGAAAGACTTTCTCACTTACCTGCTGTGTAGCCTGGTGTAACCACGAACAAATTACAACATGGCAAAGCCCTAGCTCCCTCAAATGTAAAACAGGGTTAAAAACTCAACACTTCCCTCAGCCAGTGAGGACATCACGAGAGGATGCACATAACGTATATGGCCTGGTGCCCGTCCTATGGGGAATGCTCCATAATGGTGGTTGTTGACTAGAAGAAACTGCAGGAGCTATGGGGCAGGAAACGAAGTCCTCACATTCTGCCCTGTTGTGCTTTAAACACTTCTTGCCACAGTGCAGGGGTTTCACACATACCCGTTGGACCTGGGGCAAATGAAACACTTGATGCTTCCCTCTTCTCTTGGAATCTGTGCTCACTGAGAAGCTGGGCACGGGGCTAGGTGCCTGGATTCATCACACAAACGGCCACCGAGCCCCGGGTGTGGCGGTACAAAGTTTGAGGCCTGTCTTTAGGGAGCTTCTAACCTCTTTGGAGAGACACATCACACGGAGATCTCCTTTATGTGGAGGGATGTAGCAGGAACTGCAATCCTGAGGCACCATCAAGGACTCTACACACAGCATCACACTGTTAAGAGTCAGGTACGGTACGTGCACTTTTATGTGTATTATCTCCTGCCACTTACCATCCCTCCCTGGCCTTATTTGTCACTGTTTACATTACAGTAAACCCTGGTACGTTTGTTTTTCCACTGTCTCCACAAAGGCAGGGACTCTGGGCTATCTCCCCCCAACCCCCACCCCTGGCTGAAGCCCAGATCCTGTAACAGTGCCTGGCCCACAGTAGCCTCCCAATGAATATAAATGAATTTAATCCTCACAACAACCCCTGGGAGGTAGGTGCCATTAACACTGCAGATATTCTGCTATCTTACAGACAAGGAAGCTGAGCTCAATGAACATGCCCAAGGTCACACAGACAGTGAGGGACAAAGCTCTGGAACCCAAGAAGCCATCTGCTTATCAACCATGTGTTTTTTTTTTTTTGCTGAGGAAGACTCGCCCTGAGCTAACATCTGTTGCCAATCTTTCTCTTTTTGTTTTTTTTTTTGCTTGAAGAAGATTAGCCCTGAGCTAACATCTGTGCCAATCCTCCTCTATTTTGTATGTGGGTCGCCACCACAGCATGGCTGATGAGTGGTGTAGGTCTGTGCCCAGGATCCGAACCTGTGAACCCTGGCTGCTGAAGCAGAGTGTGCCAAACTTAACCACTACGCCACAGGGCCGGCCCCTTATCAACCATGTCTTGAGGCAGGCAAGGATAGGGGTGCAGAGCAGTAGTTCTCAACCTGGGCTGCACACAGAATCACCTGGGGCAGGGGGAGGGTGGAAAGTTCAAAATCTTAATGCCCAGGCCACATCCAGACCAATGAAATCAGAATATGAGTAGGGCCAAGGAGTCCACACTTTTGAAGCTTCCCAGGTGAGTCCAACATGCAGGCCAGGCTGAGAACCACCAGTCTTAAGAGTGATATCCAGCAAGCACTGCAGGAATTCAGATGAGGGAATACTGGCTGTAGCTGGGGCGGCCACGGAGCAAGCACTCCACAAGGGCCACTAGCAAAGCTGACAGTGACTATTCCTCCCTGTCCATGCCTACCTCCCACTGATAATCCCCCATAATCCTCATCCTTCCCTCAGAGCTGAGCTAAGTCTCACAGCCAGGTTCCTGGTCTCCAGTGAAAACCCTCGGCAGCCCAGCTGCCCTGAGAAACTGCAAATATGTAGAACACCACTCCTACAACCCCCGCCGCCCACCAGGGAGTGGACTGGAAAACCAGTTTAGATTCGCAAAGAAGCTGGTATTAAAATCGCTGAGGGCTCTCTGGCTCAGGCTGCCATGCATGTTAGGGCCTGTGAATAATAAAAGAGGAGCTTGTAATTCTACTAAAAAATGAAATTTCCCCATTTCTGCAGAATAAACAAAAACAAAATAATACATTAGCTCTGCAATATGTCTGCGCTTCAGGGCTTCAGACTGTCATTAAAGTTGGATTTTATCCATGACAGATTTCTCCACTCCCCTTGCACCCCAAATAAGAAAACCACGCAGCCTTACGATGAATTGCCTTTTCTTCCTATTTTCTATCTGCATGTGGTTTATCCATACTAAACTGCAGAGGAAGTTGCCCAGACACTGGGCTCTCGTTTACAATTCTTTGCCTTCCAGCCCTAAAACATCTTCCAGGGCATTCTTAAGAATCCTACAGGATAACGTGGAAATAAGCACCCCTCACAATTTAGGGAAAACAAGAAGCAGCCCCTAGAAGCCTGTGCTCTTGGCTGTGTGAGGTAACTCAGAGAGTTACAGAGGTGCTGCTGGCCCTGAGTTTAAAGCTGGATTCAGCAAAGATATGGATCAAAGGCTCTTGTAGGTGGCAGCAGCCAGTACTATGGTGACAGCAGAGTTTTGAAGCCCTTATCTGAAAAGACCCTGCACCTACTTCCTCTGTGCATGAGCACGTGTGCAAGGGTGTGTGTTGGGGTGAGGGGCAGAGGGAGGCCTTTCTCATTATCCTCAGCTTGGAAGCTGAGATATTCCAGTCAAGTACCCACCACCTTATTTTCAAAGGTAGCTCCACCATGTCCATGTCCGTAGTAGGCACCGACCAAGCTAGACTTAGTGTTCAACGTCCTGGACCACTAAGGATGAGGAGAGTTGAGGCAAATGGAAGACTCTGATTATAGTCAAATCATTCCCATCTCTGCTTTAGCAGAAACTGGTAGTTAGGGAAGCAGGATTTTCATGCCCCTCTTCCCCTCTTGGGGAGACAGAGTACGGTGCTTCACCTACATCTGTGCAAAGGGGGAAAAAGAAAACCGAGGCTTGAATGTGCCATATATAATGTGCCAAGAAACTAGTCACTTGCAAAATCCGGAGCTCTGTGGAAGCAATCCTCCAAGGGCCTCAAGGGGATCAAGTTCACAAGTTCCTTCCCGCCTGTCCCCAAAAACACGAGGTTACTTGTTCACACGTGGTCAAGTACGACTGAGATGACTGGAATACCAACCGAGCTACTCCATACCGGGCCCCCTTGCCCGACTGGGATGGAAAAAAGCCCTGATGACAGCTACGTGTTAGGTTACACAGCCCAGATCCCTTAGTGAAGAAGTGGCGCTAGGGGAAAAAATAGCAAATTAGACACTGGGTAATATTCCAGAGACGGCTCCACAAGTGGCCTGGGCTGACAGAACAACTCACATCTAGCTTTGATGTCTTGATAGGTTTTTAACAAATTCTGCTTCAGTTATCCAGCTGCTTAGCTAATCAGATATTATTACCTCCTTTGTGCTTCCCTTCCCTGCTCTCCCTCTGTTTATCAGGCCTGCCTTGCCGTAAAAAGAGCTCCATAATGATTCCTATCTAAATATTTCACTCCTAATACAAAGGTCTGTGTTTTGCACTCCAGAGAGACTCTACAGCTCACTCTGCTAAGAAGTAGCTCCCCTGCCTCTTTGGAAAAAATAAGCTGATCTTAGTCGTACATGATCTCGATGGAATTTTCCTACATAATGCATCCTTGCGTGCAGAACTGGGGAGGCAGACATTAAGACTGCGGGTTGACTCCAGCCCACACACACTGAGGACGTCTGCAACGAATGCTGACTGGCAACCACATCCTGCTCATCCTTGGGCTTGGTCCTGACAGTAGAAAACTAAAAAGGACATTTGGGCACACCGCAGAATGCCATCAGAAAGCCAAAGAGAAACCATCGGAGGGGGACCAGTGAAGCACCTGAGGAGTCCTAGAGAAGAGTAATCAGAACTCGGCGTTCTGTCTCCCTGTTCCTTGTCCCTAAGAACGTGCGTGGGGTCTTTTTGTGATTTTTAATACAGATATGGCCTAGTTCCAGCATGAACCACACACCTACTTATAGGACATGAATGAAATCCGAGTTTCAAAACTTAGTACATGGGTAGGCGGTGCTTCTCATCTGCAATGCTGTCATTCAGAGCAGAGTCTCCCTATTGTAGACTGTGACTTGTTTTGATGCAAGAACAAAGTGGGGTCACTGGCAGGAAGGCATGGCCAAATACCCCAGAGAATTAAGGAGCTCTGCCTAAGACCTTTACTGATCTGGATATGGAGTTGCCTAATGATTGGTATATCCAAACACAATCATGTCATGCCCCTGCTCAAAGCCATCTGACAACTTCCCATAACACTGAGAATGAGTTCCAACCTCCCTACATGGTCTACCAGGCTCCACGGGGTCTAACCTTGGCTACCTCTACAACTTTGCCTTCGACCACGCTCCCTTGGCTCCGCAGCTCCAGCCTCAGCTCCTGCCTCTTTTCATAGATCCACAGATCTTGGACATATCAAATGTATTTGCACCTCAGGGCCTTTTACTTGCTGTTCCCTCTGTCTAGAACATTTCTCCCTCCACATCTTCCTATGGCTCACTCCTTCACATCCTGCACCTGCTCACATTCCCTGAGGGCATCCTTCCTTGACCATTCTAAGAGCAACCCCTCCTGCCTTCACCACAATATTCTCCCACAGCTATATCATTAGTATCTACAACAGTGACTGATATACAGTAAGTGTTGAATAAATATCTATTGAATGAATGAATGGATAGTCATTCCATATGCTCTTCATAAGGATACCAATAATAGTTATCATGGTTTCCTAATGTCTATTCAGGCCACATCTTTTGCTTCTTTTTCACACTTTCTGCAAGCTCTTGTGGTAGTCCCCTATTAACCGTCCTTCTCCTTTTCTTTCACAGTACTAGAATTTTCATCTAATGTGGCAATCCAAAACAAAAACTACATTTCCCAGTCTTCCTTGAAGCTAGGAACTGCCGTGTGGCAGGATTCTGGCAGCTTTTAGAAACCTGATTTTTGATCCTTGCCCCAAGCCTTCTTCCTCCTTTGTCCCTTCCCTACACCTGTCCTGCTGCTTGGAAAGGTCGATGTCTAGCTGAAGTTCCCTCTTGGGCCATGAGAAGAGGGCCACATGGAGCATAACGCTGGAAGAAGATGGGGTCTCAGAGGGCTCTGCGGAACAGGGTTCTGCACTGCTTACTGCCGGACCTTTATATAAGAAAGAAACTCCTTTTTTCAAGCTACTGTTATTTTAAGGTCTTGATCACTTATAGCTGAACCTGTTATACCTGCTTAGCTTGTACTTATTCTTTCTTAGTGGAAATTCCATAAAAGGAAAGAACGGAAATCTCTGAAGAAGTCTGGGCAGAGTAGCAGAGGTTGAATGAGCAGGCAGCACAGCTGGGCTAACTGTGGATGTGAATGGCCTTCTTTAATCCTACTGCACCCCACCATGGAGACTGGAACTTTTGTGGCAGAAAAAGGAAAGTGCCTCAGAGGTGGACTCAGAAGAGCCAGCTCCAGCACCAACTACGAGAAGAATGGTAGGACCCTAGTTCTTACAGCCTTATTTCTTCATCTGTAAAATGGGGACAATAGTTATGGGAAGCACTAAAATAATATGTATGAAGTGCTTTGTAAACTACCAATCTCTAAAAATACACGGTACTTAAGAGTTAGATTTGGCCTTTCACAGATTAAATCAATTCTTAAACAATTTCCTACAGTTTTATATACATAATAGCAAAAAACCAACAGCCAATAGTTTTTTTTTTTTTTAAGATTTTATTTATTTATCCCTCCCCCCACAAAGCCCCAGTAGATAGTTGTATGTCATAGCAGCACATCCTTCTAGTTGTTGTACGTGGGACGCAGCCTCAGCATGATTGGAGAAGCGGTGCGCGCCCAGGATCCAAACCCGGGCTGCCAGCAGCGGAGCGCGCACACTTAACCACTAAGCCACAGGGCCGGCCCATCAGCCAATAGTTTAGATCATGGAATTAAATAACTTTTAAACTCTCCCATAAAATTAATATTGGCAGAGGAGAACCCTTCAAATTTACCTGAATTTTCAAAATCTTACCTAATACTTAAAAACAGTCTATTAAAATAATACCAAATCATGTACTTTTGCGCCGTAATGGAAAAAATGCAGACATTGTATAATTTTACTATGAAAAGTGAAACTACTTTTTTTAAGGCTTTGAGGGTCCCAAAGCGGCTTATCTATACCCCAGAAGGGATAGATCAAGGTGCAGAGGACCAAAAAGAGTCAGCCAGGCAGATAAGACATAGTATCCAAAAGACTCAGCCAGCTCAGATCCTAGTAGGCATCAAGAAGTCCAGTAGAAAAAGCCCCGATGGGGAATCCAGATGTCTGCTAATGATCAGGAAAGACTGCTGGCAAAATTGCAGAGATCTATCCATATACAGTAGACTCTCGGCAAGGCTTTGATTCATGGGTCAAATCAAAAGGTACTCTAGCCACCAACTGGGGGTTTAGGTCAGATAAAGCAGACACACTTGGCTGCTTCCTCACTAGCCATTCCCCTGTGTTCTCTGCCAACAGAACCCCCACTGTGGTATGTGTCCAGCACCAGGGGAGACTATGATTGGTCTAAGCCAATCCTGGCAATCTCATTCCCCTATGCCATAAGGCAAGTGACCCTGTTCCAGCCAGTAAGCTCCAAAAGGAAAAACACTGGAGGCTTCTGGGAAATTTTTCCCTGCTAAAAGAGAAGAGCATAAGGAAGAGCCCATATTTTTATGTCCCCTCCTTTCTTCCTGCAGGCACGGTGCCACGTGAGGATGTGACATTACGCTTGGAGCTTCAGCAGCCATCTTGCATCTATGAGGGAGGTCATTTCCAAAACTCTGAGGTGGCAGGATGGAAACACTGAAAGTGGCTGGGTCCTCTAAGACAACACCGTGTCTCTACAACAGGCTTGTAATGGGAGATAAGTATTTTTATTTTTTAAGCCACATTTAGTTGGGCTTTCTGTTACCTGCTGATATAACAGGGCTCTAGTCCTAGTCAGACCAAGGGGCCAATTGAGATGCCAGTTGCTTAGCCTGTGTCAGCATGAGAGGAGAGGAGATGGCTGTGACATGATGAAAATGTGGGGCACCAGCTCCCTTCTTGGGTCTCCTGACTTGGGTCTGACTGACAGTAGAGAGACTTGACATGTGACTCAGAAGAGTCTCTGAAGCTGGGGCCTGGTCCTGGCCCTAGATTGGAGAGGGGTTTAATTCACACCCAGAGCTCAGGGGAAGTACTCTTCCTGTCAGAGTGAGCACTGAAGAGGGCCTGAGCTTTGAGGCGGCTGTCACAGCTCTTGGCTGTGAGAAGGTAAAAAAGCCAAGGAAGTGGGCCGGGGCCCCTACTTGCAGCCACTGGCAAAAAAATTCTTACAGTATGGGAGGTCCCAAATGCATGCGACCCTGCTGTTTTGACGGTTTTCCATCACAGACTGTGACAGGGTCATTTTTGAATCTCAGTTCTAAGACATACATTGTGGGTGTCCAAACTCCAGAGACTAATTAATTATTTCAAGTCAACCTGCACTGCACTTGGTGCCCTGTTTTAAAAGTTTACTTCACATGGTTGCATTTATTTGCCTTCTGACTGTCAAGAAGAAAAGCTATTACTGCATGCAGTAATTTAAAAAGACAAGTGACAATTTTCAAGTAATTATCAGCAAAAATGCCAAAGAGGAAGGTAGAGCCTGACTATCCCACCGAGAGACACTACCAAGACAGAAAATAATGCCCCAAAGATAATACCACAAAAGCAAACTTCTTGGCAGACAAACTACTTTATTATACCATATTCACCTTCTTTTAATGAACTGGCCTCAGTGGCTGTATTTAAACCATGAGGAGAATTTAATCTTATTTCTTATGCTGAGACAGTCTAGAGACTATTAACTCCGAAATATATAATACTATATATTCTTACAAATAGTAAACAAGTTTACCACCCCATAGTTTTTCTTTCCTTGCAGGAACTCCTTAGCTATTACAAAGGAAGTAGAATGAACATGATTAATACAATTTTTAAAAAGTAACCAGCATCATTTACACTCTCGTGTACTCTACAGCTTAGAGTAGACTTTGGGGCCAAATCCTGCTCAACCCCTGTTTTTGTAAATAAAGTTTTATTGGAACACAGTAACATCCATTCGTTTATATATTGTCTTTGGCTGCTTTTACACTACAACAGCAGAGTTGGGTAGTTGCTAAAAGACTGTATGGCCCTCAAAGCTCAAAATATTTACTACCTAGCCCTTTACAGAAAAAGTTTGCTAACCCCAGTTTAGAGTAATGGTTATTCTTTTCCTAAACTGACAAAGAAGGTTCATTTTGACAATGCCCTCACATCTTGCAGAGTAGTAAAGCACTACAGTAATTCCATAATTCCATAACCATTAACAATGATTTCTAGTTTATTATGGGCTGTGGCACAGAGAAGCTAGGCTGTGGATTACATACAATTTCCCGGGTCCTGACTCTAATGCCACCCTTTCTCTTCAAGAAACAAATCACAGTGCAAGGGCGAGAGTCATATTGAAGTATTAACACTGAAGGATGATGATATTATTATCATCATCAAAGGATATTACTGAAAGGAAACTTTCTGATTTATAAAAACAGAAAATAGTTTGTAAATTTCCAAGCCCTAACAATTATTGATAACAAATTACTACAACACACTTACAATTGATTGCAATGCCCCCGTGGGCCCAACACCATGGTTGGGAACCACCGATTTACATTGTGATTTAAAGAAACAAATATAGTACAATCGATGACCTCAAGATTGATTTATTTATTCATTCTTTCAACATCTGAGTACTTACTATGCACAAGCTCCGTGCTAAGCACTCTGGAAAGGAAAGGTGACTGAAGATACTAAAGATACAACCTTGGCTCTCAAAGAACATGTACTTCAAGAGGACAGGAAATAATGTCAATGGATTATTGCCAGTTCAAGGTAAATGAAGAGGAAGTAATATCAAGAAGAGCTTCAGGAAGTAGCATTTGAACTGGGCCTTGAGAGAGGGATAGGATTTGAACTGGCAATGATGGGAGACGACTCAGGGAAGGGAAGTCTAGAGGATCCTGGGAGTCATAGCGGTTAACATACTTTACCCAAGCTCACAAAATTAAGTATCGGAATTAGGGTTAGAACCCAGGTATCCAGGGCGAAGCATTTTTCAAACGCCATTTACAAGGCATTTGAAATATACTGAGTGGTTAGATTTACAAGGAGGAACTATAAAAGCATGAAAGATAATGTTATTTTATAAAATTTTAAACATTTTAGTTAGATAAGAGGGGGAAGGTTGTTATATAAACAATACTAGGAAAGGGAATCTACACTAGGAAAAGGAATCTGGATATCAGGCCAAACAAAACTAACCAACCAGCAAAAAACCCCAACATGGTCAAGAGTCAAAAAAGATGTGAATATCCAAGAGTAAACCAGAGACTACCTTTAGCTTATAGCAATGAAAATCCCACTAATAAAACCATTCTCGCAATTCGGGGCTACCCCAATTTTCCATGACTTGGCTCATTTTCCAATTGGGGATGTCTCTTTCAGTGTAGTCTTTTACATTTACTTGAGTATTTGATCTTTCACAGAAATGATCTAAGACCTTAAATTCATTAACTCCTTGTGTTTAGATAATGTCAATTCTTTTCTCTCTACCTGGAAAGTAAATTCTGTTTTAACATCTTAAGTGGTATAAACTGTTTAATCCTAAAAAAAAAAAAAAAAAAAAAGAGGAGGAAGACAGGGTATTGTGTTAATTCTGTTTAGTACAAAATGTACACTGCAGAGTAAGTAAAGACCTTCAGTGTTCATCTCAAAATGGAGGTGGTTCAGTGTATTGGTTACTATTATACTGTGTTGAATCCTACTTAGTGAAACACTGGGAGATATGTTGAAGGCAGTCAACTACCACTTAGTCAATCATAAATAAATGGGCCTTGAAGCTTTCCCAATATACATCTGATCACAGTCATACACATGGGATCAAGGCAATGTGCAATTATGATGGCCTGTGCGATGTATCATGTGATCACAATAACCTGGCGATGTCTTCACTGCTTACAGATACACATTAACATCCCTTACTTCCAAAATGGAGGAACAAAAGTATGAAGGAGAAGCCGTATTTCATGTCGCTTGTGTTCTTTGTGTATAAGTGTTTGCCAATGTTTTCCGGGATTCAGATAGCCAGACCAAGTTCTACGCACTTCTGACACTTTCCCTACCTTACTTCCCATGACATCTTGCTATAACTCCTCCTTTTGGCTAAATCAATACATGGGCAGTCCCCTCACAAAGCTCTGAACTTTCCTGTTTCATGAGTTTGCTCACACTAAGCGAGGCTAAGCGTAAGTGAAGACTATGAGCCGCATTCCCCGGGCGCAGCTTTACCACTTACCAACTGCATGGCCTTGGTAAGTTCCTCAGCCTCTCTAGCTCATTATCCTTACATACAGAAATAATTAAAAACAATACACCCTATCTCACAGGGCTTTTGTGAGGGTGAAATAACTTAAAGCGTGTAAACTGCTCAGAACTATGTCTTGGAAACAGTAAGCACACAATAAATGTTGTCATCACTACCATCATCATCATCATCCCACTTGGATTTTCTCCTCCCTCCTCTCTGTTAACTGAAATCCCTTCCTCAGGCCTCAGCCATGCACCCAGCATGATCTCTTCTTCCCCTGATTTGAACTCAGGTCATCAATCAGCTGGAACTAATAATTTCTGTGTAACTGTCACAGGTACAGGAAGAGTTTTCTCATCTAGACTGAAAACTTATTGAGGACAAGGACTTCCATTTGTGTTTGCTTTGCATGTAGAACGAATCTGATAAAACTGTTGGTTAATGGTCATAGAAGCTAGACAGGTGTATCTAGATGTGAATGTGCATGGTTCTCATTTTTAAACAACATTCTTGGTAGCAATCGACAAGGTAGTTACTAGTGGTAGTAGTAGTAGTATGAACTGAAATGTACAATTGTTATCTGTTTGATATTAAGCATTTGAAATGGAAAATAATACCAGGAAGAAATTTGAGTAGGGATGAGAGTAAGAATAAGAGGAGAGAGATTCTAGTTCTAGATCTACTACTAAACGCTTCACGTTCTTTGAGGTTCAGAGAGGTTAAACCACTTGCTGATTCCTAATCTACAAAGTGGTCGGTCAGAATTAATGACATTTAAGGTCCCAGACAGACCCTGTTGCCCCAGTGGAGAGCCTTTGAGTTCACTGAACCTGGATTTTGTTTGGGTACTGTATGGCACTGTGTTCTGGACGGGTGGCCTTCCCCAGTTACAGGGGCATCAGACCAACCTTGGAAATCCACTGGCCTTTGCCAGTGATTGTTTCAGAAGCAGCAATAGGACCCAGTTCTAGCCAATGGGACCTGATGGGACATTTGCTGTGGGGCTTCTAGAAAAGAATTTCCTCCTGATAAAAATAGGGATACATGAGGCAAAACACCCCCTTGCTTCTTATCTGTGAGTGTGGCTTCTTGAGGAAATGGTGACTGATACCTGCAGTGCCATCTTGAAACCATGAAGAAAAAGCTAAGAGAATGGCAGAGAAGCCAAGCCAGTGCCCCAGTATACTTACCCAGCTGAATTAACCAGCCCATACGGGAATAATAACTCCTCCTGTAGTTTAAGCCATTTCAGTTGTGTTACTTGTGGCTGAAAAGTTCCTGATTGTCAACATGCTAAGAATCCAGGCACCACACAACTGAGGCAAATTGTTAAGCTATGGGAAATACGACACACGGATAATCTCTGATGACTCACAAAATCCCCTCTGGGATATTCTTAGATTAAATGCTGCACTGGCTGGGTCCTGCAACCTCAGAGACCACCATCTCTGTTTCTATATAACCAATGTTTATTCATCTCACTTTGACATGTTGGGTTCTTTTTGTAAGCTAAGGTTGACATATACATATTCAGAGGTTTACGTCAATAGGAAAAGGTACCTCCCAAATTTCAAAACAGATTTATACTCGTTATCCTTAAAAGAAGTCTTCTAATTCTTCATCCAGTGGGATATTTTAATAAGCTAATTTTAGCACACTGTTACTATTGATTCTTTCCAAAATTCCTTACATTTCCTTTGATGATTTCCTAGTTTGTGTATCATGTTTCTAATCCAAACATTCTACTATGCTTATGCTTATTGATCTGACTATATAAATTCTACTCAAGAACACAAAACTCACACTGCTACATACACAGATAACATAAACCTGCAAACTCATCACAGACACTTCAAGACTGTCAGACCAGAAAGCACTGCTGCAAGGCTCAGCCCAACCCCCTCACTCACACTGCAGATGAGGAACCTGAGGTCTGAAGAGGTGAAATGCTTTGGTGAAGGTGACCCAGTGAGCCGGTGGCATCATGGAGTGCAGGAAACTGAGGTTGTTTGGTGAGAGTGATTACAATGATACTAACTAACAACAGTAACTCACTTTCATCCTAGGCTTAGGACAGAGCAGGAACTATTCTAGGTTCTTTATGTGTTTTAATTCATTTAACTCTCACCAGAGCCCTAGAAGAGGTAGGTACTATCATTAGTCCTATATTATAAATGAGAAAACTGAGACAAAGAAAGATTAAGTACTTGCCAAAATGAACCAATTCTCAATGCACATGAAATCATCATTCAGTCATTTCTAGTCCCCTGACACTACACCAGGCCACAAGGTGACATTTCCTGAATGGCCACTTTTGGTAGGAGAGTGGCTTGAATTGTGATGAAACTAATAAGTACAACAGATTTCTCAAATTCTGATTTTCTCGACAACACCGTCTGTAGCTAGGGTACACAGCATGGTCTGAGTTCCAAAGAGAGGCGATGTTTCATTCCAAAATACATGCAGCAAAGTCCTCATATTGCTGGTGTCACCTGATTGCCTAGCATGCTAACAGCAGGGAAGAGGCAGAGCGAACAGGCAGGTGGGCAGGCAGGAGAGGGGTTAAAAGATAGACACGATGGGCAAAATCAGCCTCCCTCCCAGTTAGTCGTCCCTGCCTGATTACCAAAGTGCAAGTCCCAGAAAACATATCACAGAGGAGAAGAGACATGGTGTGACCCAAGATGCCTTGACTTAAGCTTGTGGAGAGTAAGGGAGAAGGCATTATACAGACAGCATCATTTTCAAGGAGCCATCACTATTTCTCACTTAAAAGAAGAGCTGGCCAAGCTGAGGTAACTATTTTTCTGGGTTTTTATTATATTTCAAAGCAAATCACTCTTCATAAAGACTGTGGACGTAAGCATGGAGAGCTGGAATGGCCTTTTGAGGTCATCTTGTCCAAGCACACTCAGTGGTTGCAGAGAGAAGCAAACCAAGGCCCAGAGAAGTTTAGTGGCGTATCACAGCTTGTATGGTCCCCCCAGCCATACAGAGTTTCTCACTGTCTCACTGCTACATGGTAAGAATGAGGGGAGTACTCTCTGTCCTGAACTGGAAGGGTGCTTGGAATGGGCAATGATTGGGGTTTGGGCTCCTCTACATAAGCTCAGGGGTACTAAACATGTTCCCCAACATGGAACCCAAGTGAAATAGCGGGGGATCCAATCAGCTGCTGAACCAAACAATTCTCCCTCATGGGTCTTGTCTGACTTCTCTGGGAGACAGTCCAAGACTGGGCAATGCTGGGGCTAGGCTCAAGACCTTGCAGCTAGGCCCAGACATAGAGGTGGCGGGATCTGCCCTGAGTTCCAAACTGCTCAGCCAGCATGACAGCTCAACACCGCCTGAGCAGACAGCATCCAATGGGCAATGGCAGGGAACTGGCAAAGCCTTCTCTGACGAGACCGTTCAACAGCCTCTGAGCTGGCTGGCCAGGCCCCAGCCCCAGCCCTGCAGCCCTGAGCCAGGGCCTTCACAGTAACACAGGCCTCGAGCAGCAGCCTTACACGGCCTAGATCTCCTGGCACTGTATCTAAGTCAATCTTGCCTACAGCTGTCAGCAGCACAGTCTGTTTGATGCCGCCGCACGGATGGCAATGATTCAGTCATTCCGGGGATGCTTCCAGGACAGTGTTCTTGGGCTTGGGGAAAAAGAGAATCCCCTTTGGGGGCTGGAGGCGGTGGGCCACACTGCCAGCAGGCTGGCTCATCCCCATCTAAACATCATCAAAAGCCTGCCAGGGTGTTTTTGTTGAAACCCGGCAGTTGAACGGCCCCTGACATTTGACTCAGGACCATCCAGGTGACCTACTAAGTGAGATGCACTCTTGACGGCTGACCTTAGTGGATGTGACGGCAAGCTCACAGCTGCTCTAAATAATCAAAATTCTTCCTGACATTATTTAGTCAGAAAGGGAAATGGCCCCTTTGGCGAAACCCCGCGGACTTCGCCTTCACCTCACTGCAGAGGGCTGCTGATGCAAAGGCTGGTATTTGCCTGCAATCTTTCCCTGGGAAGTAATTAGTTTCCATTTAGAGGGATGACAAATTGATCAGGCAGGAGTCGCACTGAGCTCTGAATTGAAGCTAAACTGTGATGGCTGTGGCTCTGGCAAGTCAGGTTTGTAGGTCTGTCGATGCATTTTACAGTTTCAAAATTCAATCACCCAACAGCAGGAGAGGAAAGACACTGCTCTGAAAAGAGAACCAAAGCCTGCATTTCCTTCTGCAAGTTCATTATCGCCTCGCTAAAGCATGACGGTGGTGTGAAATGGGTTAGACGCACGGATGCCTCTGTTAACGGCCAAAGAAAAAAAAGTCGCACATCATTAGGAATGGAATAAATGATACTGAGGCACAGAGCAGAAATGATTTGATTAGTAATTTCCAGTTTTGAAAAGACCTGGAAAAGTACCAAATGACTATACAGAAGGTGTGATGGAGTTCTTAATTGCTATAACTGCTCTGGGAGACTTGATGATTTGTGACATGGAATACAGCACAGTACGCTAACGCTAATAACCGTTAATTAAATGCAGCAATGATATACTCTCAAAATGCACATACAAGTTACCATAATTTCTAGATTAAAAGCTGCACTGTCAGAAGCCAAAGGCAAAGAAAGGTGGAGGGAGCAAGAGACATCTCTCTTGCCTTCATGAGCAGGCCCCACTGCCTACCCAGAACAGAGCGGCCAGAAAACACTATGGGAAAAAAACACACTTAGCTGGAAAATGTGAAACGGTTCCTGAATGAAGCTGGCCCTCTGGAGGGAGAGTTATTAATTCCGAAAGGCTGTTGCTGCACTAGACCATCTGGCGGTGTGTGGAGAGTTCAGTGGCTGGTGCAGCTTCCTGTTGGATCTGCCTCACCCCTCTGTGACATTTCCCACTTGAACTGTTGTCATGCCAGGTCCGATATGTTTGCAGGGAAAGGGGGAAAGAGAGGAGCCTGGTGGGACTGTGGGGCTCTGCAGAGTTTCAGGTGCTCTCCTTTTCACATCCAGCCACTAACAGAGGAGAGATTAGGAGGGCTGATTTTGGGGGAGGAGGGTGATTCACATGAAAGCCTCATTTGAATGGAAGATAAAAGAAGTCAATTAATCGCCCTTCCTTTGGGTGAAGAATGTCTGTGAGCCTGAAAGGAGGAAGATGAAGGAAATGCTACTACTTCCAACTCAATTATCTTGGTAATGGCACACAGAGGAAGCTGGGACAAACAGAGAAATCCAGAGATAATTCCAATATTCCATTTTAGGCCATGGCCTTTACTTTCTCCTTGAGTTATTACTAAAGCCACCAGCATTTAGAAATACAAGAGACATGCCTCTTGAAGAGGTCAAGGAGCAGGAGAAATGCTTTCTGCCTGTCGTTCAGCCAATGTCTACTGCACCCTCACTGGAATACAGCACTGAGTCAGGCAAGGAATAGACAAGAGAGGTATGTCATAAGGCTATGGAACACTTTCTGGGATAAATGTTCCTGGAATGAGGAAGAAGAGGATGCTGTTAAATGGAAGAACTGGGGCAAGTTTCATGGAGGAGGTGGCAACTGAAGCAAATCTTGAATCAATTACAGGATCTCCACAAGAGGCACACAAGGGAAAGGGCGGTCCAGGGCAGGGACAGCATTGTACCTACCCGGTGGGAACCGGCAAGGTCAGTGAGGGGCTAGGGAGGAGTCAGGTCAGCATGGGTGTGAAAGGATGAGTGGACAGGTCAGTGGGAGACAGTTCACAGAAAGCCTGGAATGACAGTCAGCCATGGCTGCCCTTATTCTGTAAGGGGAGTGATGATTAATCTAGAACAACCTGCAGTTCCCTCATTTGAAACTCTCTTTCAGGTACCTGCTCAAATGTTTCCTAAACAAAAAGCCTTCCCTAGCTACCCTCTTCCCATCACCACTCTTTAACCACCTTAGTTTTTTCTTAGCATTTATCACTTTAGCCATCATATTATATATTAATTTGTTCATTGTCTACCTCCTCCTCTCCGCCTTTTCCACGAGTGACTTTATTTTGTTCACTGCTGAATTCTAGCACTTGGAACAACGTCCGGCACTGGTGCTCAATAATTACTTGCTTAAGAAGCCAGTGGCTGGATGGGAGAGCAACTGAAGTAGTGGTTCTCAAAGTGCAGTCCCAACCAGTGGCCTCAGCCTCACCTGGGAACTGGTTAGGAAGGGAAACCCTCAGGCTCTACTCCAGATTTCCTGAATCAGAAACTCAGGGGTGGTGCCCAGTGATCTTTGTTTTAATAAACTCTCCAGGTGATTCTGATGCACACTTTAGCATGAGAACCACCGAGCTAGAGTACAAAAGAGACAGAGAGACCAGTTAGGAAGCTACAGGATAGGCTGTTTTGATAGAAAGGAAGGGACAGCCAGGGCCAATCTTTTGAAAGGCAAAAGACAAAGCACTTGGCAAAGTCTGGGGAGATCTGTTGATTTCTGGCTTTGGTAACTGGCTGGATTGTGAGTATGGGAATACAGGAGCAGGAAAAGGTTTGGGCAGGGTTGGGGAAAGAGAGAGACAAGAGACGATAAATTCAATTCCAACTTGATAATAAAGTTACTTCCCTGTATTTGAAAGGCAGTCTAGAAAAATTCCCAGGATTTCATCTTAGGATACTGGTGGTGCCATTTAAAAACCAGAGAATCAGCAGAGGACACATAGATTGGGGGAAGATAATTCAATTTGACGTGCTCATGAGACATCGGTGGTAGTGGTGGGAGACGTCTTGTTGTGGGATATAGGATCTGAAGCTCGAGGAAGAGGTCTGGGATGGAGACATTGTTAAGTACCATTATCATCCCCAAGAGAGATCCCAAGTGAGAACCATGGGTAGGGTAGACTCTCTCAGGTGAGTAAGAATAAAATCCAGGATTATACAGAAGGCAAAGGTCACTGAAGGAGATCTGGGAGTTGTTAGAAAGATAAGATGAAGACAAGGAGAGAAGAATGTCACAAAGGTGAAAGAGAGAAGGAAGGAAGGAAGGAAGGAAGGAAGGAAGGAAGGAAGGAAGGAAGGAAGGAAGGAAGGAAGGGAAAGAAAGATCAGAAGGATAGTTGTAAAGTTTCACATGTCCCTCACAGAGGGTCTGATGAGTGCAAGAAACTGTCTGCTGGACGTGGCAAGTGGAGATCACTGAACCTCTGTGAGGACAGGTCAGTGCCCTCGCAGGGCAGGGACTAAGCCAGTGAAAGGATGACAAGTGAAGGGGGCTAGGAGACAAGGAGCCTGAGGAGGAAGAGCTAGGAGTGGAGGTGAGATAACCCCTTCATATGTTACTGGGAGACATGTAAGCATGTTTCTAAGCTTAGGAGAGAGGAGAGATCTCGGGGGAGGAAGGAAGGGATGGGATGCGGGACTCAGATGCACAACAGCTTCAGTTTGGACAGGAGGAGTGATACCTCTTTCTCTGAGAATGGAGGGAAGGACTGTCATCAATACAGACGCAGGTAAGTGTGCCAGCCAGGTTAAGCCAGGCAAAGTTGAGGCTTCACCTGTCAATATAACATAGTTTTGCTTCCAAGAATTCAAATCTGCCTGAGGACACAAACGAAGATAAATTCAAGACAAACTCTGGTAAATAGTACAAAGTTTTATGGGATGAATTAAAGACCTTAAAGTGAAAAACAAAGCTATGAAGCAAGAGAAGAAAATGTAGAACGAGAAAATGTAGAATGATATCTGTGCACTAGTAACAAAGAAAGACTTCTTAAACTAGCCCTCTCAGAATACGTGAGTCCAAAAATACGTTTGTATTTCACTACAGAAAAATTAATGATGTCTCAACAAAGGTCACTACAAACAGTTAATGGATAATAGATTAGAAGAAGGTATCTGAATGTCTAAAAATAGCAAATGACCCATAATTAGGATATATAAAAAAACTCCTGCAAATCAACAAGAAGTCAGAAAGTCAGAAAAATGGTCAACTCACGAAAATACTTTATACTGTCAAATGGCAAAAACTTGAAAGGTGGATAATAGCAAGTATTGTCAAGGACATCTGGAGATGAGAACGCTCATGCACCACAGGCGGATGGTAATATTCACAGTAATTCTGCAATATTTAATGAAATTCATTTATATATGCTTTATGATCCAGCAGTATCTCCTGGGATGTATTTCAGAGAAATTATTGCTGAGTTCCGTAAAGGGACACATTACAAGAATGATTATGGTGGTAGTGTTTGTCCTGTGGGGAACTGAAGGCAACCTGAGATCTCCTTTACTAGGGGAACACATATCATAGACTACTCGGCAGCACTGAGAAGCAACAAACCACGTGTGCGCCCAGCAGCATGGGCAGATCTTACCAATGTAGCAGGGAGTGAGGAGAAACAGAACTGAGATTCACAGCACATTACCAGTTATGTAAGTTAAACACACCCACAGAGTAACACTACCTATTTGACAAGGTTACATATCCAGCATATTAGGCTGGGTGTCTGGGAGAGGGGAAAGCAGACCAAGATAATGGGGAAAAATTAAGAGAGGCCTCACAGATCCAGATGATAGTGTGCTCTGAACTGAGGAGTATGATTAATTCAATTATTTGGCCCAAAAGCTCATATTTACATTTATTTATAAAATAAAAAAAAAATTATAGTAGAGATGCATTTCAAGCAGGAGTTTGATAAGTCTTCCTAAGGTGGTGGGGTTTGTGTTGCGTCTTGAAGGATGGGGATAGGACTTCAATTTAGGGAGGTAAAAGAGTATTCAGAGCCAGGGAAACGGCTTGAATGGAGATGGGGAAGTACTGGGTATGACTGGAAACACCTAATGGACTAGCATGGCTGAAGCCAGGAGCTACGGAAGGTGGGACAGGAATTACACGAATGAGGGAGATTAAAAAATCAATTGTGGGGGCCGGCCCGGTGGCGCAAGCGGTTAAGTGCGCGCGCTCCGCTGCGGCAGCCCGGGGTTCACTGGTTCGGATCCCGGGCGCGCACCGACACACTGCTTGGTAAGCCATGCTGTGGCGGCGTCCCATATAAAGTGGAGGAAGATGGGCACAGATGTTAGCCCAGGGCCGTCTTCCTCAGCAAAAAAAAAAAAAAAAAAGAGGAGGATTGGCGGATGTTAGCTCAGGGCTGATCTCCTCACAAAAAAAAAAAAAATCAATTGTGGGGGCCGGCCATGTGGCTTAGCGGTTAAGTGCGCGCGCTCCGCTGCTGGCGGCCCGGGTTTGGATCCCGGGTGTGCACCGACGCACCGCTTCTCCAGCCATGCTGAGGCCGCGTCCCACATACAGCAACTAGAACGATGTGCAACTATGACGTACAACTATCTACTGGGGCTTTGGGAAGAAAAAGGAAAAAAAAGGAGGAGGATTGGCAATAGATGTTAGCTCAGGGCCGGTCTTCCTCAGCAAAAAGAGGAGGATTGGCATGGATGTTAGCTCAGGGCTGATCCTCCTCACCAAAAAAAAAATCAATTGTGGATGATTTTGGACGGCAGGCCTGGGAGCCCGGGAAAGATGCGGCCACACTGGCTGCAGCATGGAGGGGCAGTGGGGATATGGGCAGGAAATGAAGACAACTCGGGCCCCAGTGGGAGCTGAGCTCGTGGGGCCTGCCTGGTGGCCTCTGCAAAATTCCAAGGTAGCAGTGCTGCAGCCCACATCAGAGCTTAATGACGACTTTCTCCAAAAACAAATTGTCATTGTGGCTGTGGAAAAGCGTGCTACTGTTCTAGGCCCACACTCCTAGCCAAGGGAACCAAACCTTCTTTCAATCTCCACCCACAAACCACTGCTGGTATCAATGAAAGCCTTTCTGTCTCAGTTAGTTGGTCTGTCTGTCTCTTACACACACACACACACACACACACACACAGTTCTGTACTAATCAGAGAAGTAAAGTGTTTCACTCTAGTGCATCATGGGATTTCTGCATCCACTTCCAATTTCTATTAGGTGAGCATGCCACTACCCCTACATTATGCAGGATTTTGGGTTTTTTTTCCCCTGAGTTTATTTTCCAGAGGTTGGTTCAGCTTATTCTAAATAATTCAAGTGTTGGGGCTCTAACTTCTTCCCTTGAGAGAGTTATGACCGCTAGGAAAAATTTCCTGTTTCATCGTAACCTGTCTTCCTACCATCTGGGCCACCATCAGCCATTTATTTTTCTTACAGGCACCAACAAAAAATGTTTTAAAGTACATTTTCTAAAGAGATGAATGTCATGAGATATATACATCCATGTACTACTTACATCACAGCCTCCCCAGGAAAGAGACCACAATGCTCCCCCAGCCACCAAAATGCATCCCAGGGGCTTAAATCTGCTCCAAGCCAGAGTATAAACATGTTTTTTTTCTTTTTTGCCTGACAGCCTTAATCCCTTTAAAAAGGCTCAGCCATCATGACAAAAGAGGACACACTGCAGTGTTTTCAAGTTTTGCTCTAAAACACAAGAAAACCCGTCTGCAGGACACAAGGGAAACTCCACAACTTCTGCCAAATGTAATTGCACAAACAGAACTGAACTCAGTCTCTCAGTCCCATCAGAAATGGAATGGCAGGGGTTCTTCCTTTCTCGTTTCCAAAAGGGAAACTGAGGCAGGTAAATGTAAGGCCGCTAAGACTGACCTAACGGCCTGTCTGCAAAGTCCACCTGGGGATGACTGATTCCATATTTCTCTTTGAGCTGGTCTGAGAGGAGAGGGAAAGAGGTTTAAATCCTCCTGGGGTCAGCTCTTTGCTCCAAACTCAAAAGCAATTACGTAGTCCCTTATCGATGCGGAGAAGATAAAATGATACTTCCTTGGGTTTTATCTGAAAAACAGATTTTTTATTTTCTTTCCTCTAGTGAACCGGCTATAAAAGAAACAAGGATTTTGGTGTGGTGGTGGCGGCGGCAGGGAGTGGTAGTTGGGGAGACTCAAGAAAAATTATACTTTGACATATATTATGCGCTTAATCTTTTGTGGCAACTTTTTTACATTTGTAAGAGTTATGGATTTTAAAAGTCAGGGCTAAGATGGCTTAATGAGCATTCACCCCCCTAGAAGGAGAAGTCGGGCTGATGTGTGTTAGTCAGCTGTTAGCTTTATTGCCTCTCTTCTGTACTAAAAGTGACAAGTTGAACACATTATAGAGAGCTCAGATGTGTTATGCAGATGAAGCCTGCAGCAATATCTGCCTGCTCTCTATTATTTATGATGTCTATATAATACAATGGACTGAGATTTAAGCCATTGTGATGCAGTTTGTTTTCCAGGGTGCTAAAGTACAGCACATTTTACAGAGAATTGCATCTCTGTTACATATTAATCAAATCCATCTTACATGCAGCTCTTACACTGTAAACTAAAGGGAAAAAAAGATTAAAGCGCTTGGCTTTTCCTCAGCTGTCAAGGACTGGCAATAAAATAATAATAAGGGCTTCTAAATAATGTGTGTGTGACAGGCCTGTGCTCGCTCGCACAGTCCTTTATGGAGGTTAACTACAAAATAAGTTCCAGTGAGTGATCGGGAACAGGCGTGTGGGTAATACTGTAATGCCAACGACGGCATAATTCTTGAAAAGTTCATTTGCAGAAAATTCTCTGACTTGATGAGGCAAAGTTTGGCCTCTTGAATCATTCTGCCATGGCGTGCAGCCTTCGCAGAGTTGTTCTGAAGTTTACAGTCCTCGCACTTTTGAACTTGCTTCAGCTGCAGTCCATTAAAAACGGAAAGCTCTGTTCCTTGGTACTCGGGCAGGGGTTTACTGTTCGGGAAGTCATGGGAAAGTGGTTTTATGATGAGATACATACAGAGGCTACAGAGCTCTGTGGTTTGGGCAGGATTGGGGGGATTATTTTGTTTTTTGACATGAAGGTGATCAAGGCTCCTTGTTACTTTGGGTTTGGGGAGGAAGATGGAGAATCTTGGTAAGGAAAGTCGGGCTCTCTGCAAGTTCTCAAGGTGGCTCCCCCAAACTCTTGGTCCAAGAAAGCACTCCATGGCAACTTAAGAGATTTTTCTGCCTTCGTTTTTAACTCTACAGATCTCAAAACAAGAACGCCGGTTACAGGTGTCATAGGTGCTTCTCATCTGCCCCTCAGGAATGGAAAATGCCTGCACGCCAACCTGGGCCCAGCTCACTTTTCAGCTCAAGGTAATTTCTAAAGAAAGGGGGGAAGGGAAATTGCACTTGGAAGCACTCACTCAATCTGCCAGGGAGTTAACAAAGAGACTGAATTTGCTCCTTTGTAGTAATCAGCATATAGAACACAATGGTTTCAGAATCTGCCTTTCTACCCAAAAGCTCAAAGTACAAAACTTACATTATTATCCTCCTGCCCACCATCTATATAAACCAACCCCCCCGCCCCCCACCAAATATCCCTACTTAGGGAAATCACTGAGCCTCCCTGGGGTCTGCTTTTCTCCCTCTAACGTGGGAAGAACAATGCTTACCTCTTCCTACCTCCTAAGGCCTCACAGGGAGGGGGTTCAGGAATGATGGGTAACATTATATCCTTCCAGTTTCCTACAGTCTTCAACTTTTCTAAAAAGAACACCTGTGATCTGAATTATTAAAATCACAGTGAATGCTACTTTTAAAATACTGAATTCGATTCAGAAATCTAATAAGCACTTATCAAGTGCCCATGGTTTGCCAAAGCTCTGTGTCACTTATTTAGATCTTACATATCTCTGAATTTCCAGTGACTACTCTTGAGATATAAGGGTGGTGGTATATACGCAATGCACAGTGGTTTTCAACCTTATCTATTTCAACCTTATCAACACTACAAATATTCAATGCACTTTTAAAGAAACGTTAATGGCCAAGCCCCACCTCAAACCAAGGGCCTCAAAAGCTCAGTATTTGTGCAAGTTCCACAGGTGATGGTACAGCGAGTTGAGAACGTGCACAAGCACAACCATTAAGAATGCAGACTTTAAAGATTTTATTTTTTTTTTTTTAAAGATTTTATTTTATTTATTTTTCCCCCAAAGCCCCGGTAGATAGTTGTATGTCGTAGTTGCACATCCATTCTAGTTGCTGTATGTGGGACGTGGCCTCAGCATGGCCGGAGAAGCGGTGCGTCGGTGCTCGCCCGGGATCCGAACCCGGGCCGCCAGCAGCGGAGCACGCGCACTTAACCGCTAAGCCACGGGGCCGGCCCAAGAATGCAGACTTTAAATGAAACTTCAAAGCCAGTATGGAATCAGGCTGAGCCAAGTCAGATGTCCTGCTCTGCCAAGTAATAACTCTAAGCCTCAGCTTTCTCTTGTGTAAAACTGGGATAATAAGAGAAGCTACTTGACAAAATGCATAGTACTCACTGATTGCTGTCTGAAAAACGGTAAGTGCTCAATAAATAGAAGCTATCATTTTTTTCTGAACTTTCTGCAAACTGAAAACAACGACACCATCTTATGTATGAAACACCGTAGGTTAACAAAGTACTTTTGTAGGCATCAATTTAACTTTATCCCCACAAAAACCATGGAGAGGATGGATGATTAGTCCCATTTTATAGATGAGAAAACTTGCCCAAAAGAGTTCAGTGCTTTTCCAAGGTGCCACAAGAGGTAAATGGAAGAGGAGGACTTGCACCCACATCTCCTGATGCCTACAGCTTCCACCTCACGTGGCTGCCAGAATTAACTACGCCGTCAGCAGATGTGAGCTGTCTTAATGGCAGTCAGCATGAATGCGCCACTTAGGGCCATGGTTCTCAAAGCATATGAGCATCACCTGGAGGCAGGTTAAACACAGCTCGCTGGGCCCCACTTCCAGAGTGTCTGATTCAGGAGGTCTGGGGTGGGGCCTGAGAATTCACATTTTTTACAAGTTCCAGGCGATGTCCATGCTGCCGGTGTGAGACCACACTTTGACAGCACATTGCCCTAGAGATTGTGAAAGGAGGGGAAGCTGCCATCTCACACCCTGCCTGGGCCACCTGCTTGTGACAGGGCTTCGCCCACCCCTCTCCATGACAGTGCTGCCTACTAGCCTGGAACATATCTCATCATTTGGTCTCTTCCTCAAGAGTTTGATTCTGAGGACCTTCGGGAGCATAACAGACCTAAGTCTACTTGGCGAAATCACTCCTTTCTCCAGAGAGCTGCTAATCCCCTGGCATGATTCCTACAGGGAGCAGCCCAGCCTGACTCTGCTCCAGAGGCAAACACACAAATGGAAGCAGTACGGCCAGTACCTCTCTGCTTCCTGGATGGCATTTCCAGACTAATTGGCTGAAAGTGCCTGGGTGCTCTGCATTTCAATTTCCATCCACCTGGCACATCATCAACCACTCCTCAAAAGTCTCTCCTAGGGTCCATCTTGGGCCTAGAGTCACCTGAGAGCATGGACAGGTCCTTCTGTCCTCGGTCATTTTAGGCAGGGAAATGAAAACCTGCCAATACTGAAAGAACACATTTCACTCTTTCCAGAGGATTCAGAAACATTTTCCAGCAGGAGTCCTATGAGAGAACCTAAGAGTTAAACAGCACTCTTCTCATCTCCCTCCCCACCCACCCACCCATCACCTCATCCCTTCCTCCTCTCCCAAGTGCAGAGGGATTGTACACACATAGCAATCACCTCTACCATTTTCCTGTATTCAAAGCCCCAGCCCAGGACACTCCAGGGAGGAGAATGACACAGCTAAGAGCTTCTAAGACCCACTTCATCTTCATCTCTGTGTGTGACTTGCCAAATGTGCTGTGGGAGAGCCTAGGAACCCAGGCCTTCAGATCCTGAGATGAAATGCCCTGAAGACCTGAGATACAGGCAGCAGGGAGGGTCTAGTCCCTCACCATGGTCCTAAGGATACGCAGGAGCTAAGGTACCTCCTCTAAAAGGCAGCACAATTTCCTAAGACGCTCGATCTCCATGAAATCCTCTGCCTTCATAATATTCAGAGGGACTCACTAGCAGCCAAGAAGGTACAAAGTTGGGTAGACACACAGAAGAGGGACATCTGACTGTCACACCCTTGGAAAGGGCCCATGTCCTTGGGGTATAGACATGACAGGAGCTCACACAAGCTGCCCTGTCGAGCAATGCCTGGCTAGCATGCAGCAGAAGCCAATCTGTAACACGGCATGAAAGACACCAAAGCGCTATTCACTTTTTTGGGAAGTGGAATTCATGAGGTGCTCAATACTCTGCATCTTGGAATCACACTCTTTTAGAGCCAGAGGAGACTGTAGAGCTCACTCACTCCTAACTCGCACTCTATCGATGTGGAGATGTGGAGGGAGAGTTGTGAGGTTCAGTGACCCACTTAAGGGTTCAGTTACTCAGCAGCATCCAGGTGCCAAGTCAGCTGACCCCGAGTCACAGTGTTAAGCTGCCTAGAGAGCCAAAATGTCTAGAGAACAAGCAGGGTTTCTGTAATGTGCAGTTCACAATCTGCCTTCACATACTTTTATCTCACCCTCTTAACCACTCTGGGAGGAAGCTGCACTTACTCCCATTTCACAGATGAGGAAGTCTGAGGCTCAGAAAAGCCAAGTAATTGGCTATGGTCCTCAAGATGAATGAGATGGGATGAGGGACAACATGGACCCAATCCCACATGGTCTTATTCCTAGCCTGGTGCTCTTTCCCCTTGTCATGGTTATCCCCCTTGACACTGGGGCAGGAATGGTCATGAGTGTGGACAGAATGACACACTGGATGACAAAGGTGATGGGGCCAGGCCAACACTTAGCTCTGAAATGCTCACATGCTACAGATCACATGACTGCTACAGGTCCTGCAAGTGCAGCTTAAACTCCAAGGTTTCTCTCAAGCATATAAGGTCATTACCAAGGCTGGACTCACTCCACAGTGAGTGAGGGATGGGAGGTAGATCTGCGGCAAGTGGAATTCATGGGACACTCAACACTCTAGATCAAAGCATCCACCTGGTGGCTGAGCAGGCAGATGGGCACCTCACGTACTTTGTGCTGACTGTCCCCTCTGTCTGGAGTGCTCTGCAGGGCTCACACCCTCACCTCCTTAGAGTCCCACCTCACATGTCCTCTTCTCAATGGGCCGACCCCTGACCTCATACTTAGAATGGCACCCTTCCCACTCCGGTGCTCCCCAGTCTCCTTACTCCACTCCGAACACATGACATTTTACTCCTTGATTACGCTTATCGTCTTTCTCCTAATCCCAGAAGGTGAGCTCCAAGAGGGTAGTTTTCTTCACTGATGATACGTCAGTGCCCAGAACAATCCCAGCACATAGTAGACACTTCATAAATATTTTTTCCCCTATGTTTTACTTTGAAAACACCTCAGATCTATAAAAATTAGAAAGAATATAGTGAACATCCATCATCACCTAGATTCAATAATTCTTAATATTTTGCCACATTTGCTTTATCTCTCTGAACATGTCTGTGTGTGTGTGTACACACACACATATGTATATATATATACACACACATATATTTCTTTTTGGTAAACCATTATACAATTAAGGAAAGCAAGTATTTCCTAAGAATAAGAACATTATCACACCAGAAATTTCCATTGATACATTATCTATTATACAGTCCACATTTGAATTTCCTCAGTTGTTCCCAAAATATCTTTTGAAATAAGCTTTAAAAATTTTAGACCTAGGGCCCACTCAAGGATCAGGCCTTGCATTTGTTCCCATGTCTCTTTAGCCGCCTTTAACCTAGAGCAGCTCAATCCATGTCTGATGAATGAATGAACGGGTGAGGGAGCCATGCTGGAATGGAATCCTCCAGAAATCTGTGGGCAGAGCCAGTGGGGGAGGTGGTGGGACCCTTACCCTGAATTTGCTCTACACCTCTCTCTTCTACATTAGGTTCCCCAATACATTCACACAGGATATGTCTCACTTCTCAACCCCCACAAAGGTCCGTAGACTGTCATTTTCTTGCTTCCCACTCCATGCCGGAGGGATGCTGCTCCTGGAGCCCTCCTCACATGCAAGTTTCCATTATCCTCCAGTACTGACTTTTCTTTCTCAAGGCATAAGGCTTTCTCTACTGCTCTTGGCTCACATTTTTTTACACAAATACAGAGGGCCAAATGTGTGGCCTGGCTGGTGGAAACCTTAAAGGACCAGCTCAAATTCGCCTGCAGGGGCAGGTGGACACTGGCTGCTTGAAGGAGGTGTGTTTTGGGTCTGTGTGTCCTTGATACCACAGAAGGCTGTTTGCTCCATCAAAGCCAACGGCCATTATTGTGATGCCCTTAGTGGTGTGAGCCATGGGATGCTCAAAGCACAGGAAAACTGTGCTCCAGGAGAGGGCAGGAGGAAGAACCCAAGAGAGACATAAAAAGGCAATAGGATTTAGACAGCACTCTTAAGAGAGAGGAGGGGTGATGGATGGAATGGAAGGGGTGAAGGGAGGGGGAGACATGAGAGTGGGGAGAAGAGCAAGCCAAACATGGGGATAGGGCAGGAGGGAGTCAGAATCTAAGACTGACGGGGGTACGTCGCAGCTCAATAGGAGGCAGACACAGCAGAAGACAGCAGTCCCAGGGCCAGACTGGGGAAGAGAGCAGGAAGGGTTCGAGGAGGTCACAGAGCGGACTAAGGAAACCAGGAAGTCAACCTCCACTGGGTCCCAAGGTGAATGGGCACAGGCAAAGGGGTTTAATTAGGAACCAGCAGGGCTTCCCTCATTTCTCTTTTGTGAAATCTGGACCCGTGGTTATAGACCAAGAGGAAACTAAATCCCCTAGCTGCCCTCACTCGGGCCTCCTTCCTGCCCTCTGTTCCTCTATCAGCGCTCTGCACTAATTACTGCCTCACCACTCTCCCGACAATGGACGCTCTCGATTGCTTCCAAGGATGACTACACATTTTGAATCACGTTTACCTAGCAACTCCTCCCGCCCCCCCTCTCCTGCCCCCTTTCCAGTATCACTGGAGCCTGGAGTTGGTCACAACCTCCACTGTGGATACTGACCATCTAATTTCCTAGTCTCCTAGGGGCTCTAAATCCAGCCCCCTCTGACCTGCCAGTAGGAGAGATGACCTCACATTTGTCCTGCTTATCACTGGTAATAACCATTAGGGACAATGGCAGGCGCTCACACCTGCTGCCCACTAGGACGGCAGATCGGGTCTCCACAGGAGGCCAGAGATGCAAATCTCCTTGTCCTTTTCATCACAGCCTCACTCCCAGTCACTCTCCCACATGGACACCACCAAACCAAGGGATGCGGGAGAATTAAACCAAAGAGACAGAGAGTGCCCTGCCCCTCCAGCAAGTTAGCAAATGCGGGTCCAGGGGTTGACAAGATGGTGTCGAGCAGCAGTACTGATGAAAAGACATTTTGCTGCTGACTCTGTCGCCCAGCCATATGTACAAAGGCTAAGGCTCGGGACTAGGGACGAAGCGGTGCCGACTGCCGTTTCTGCACAACCATTTCTTTGTGAGGAGTGATTTTTCCGCAGCTTGGGCATTTTCATGGCCACCCTCGTTGTCCCTGAAACGGTGCCGTGAACCTCTGGGACGGAACCTGTGGCAGTGGGGTCACTACCAGTATAGTGTACTCCATCCTGAGTTCCAGGTTTCCACCCACCCCTCCTCCATGGCTGAGAGACTACTGAGGGTCTCTGAATCCCCCAATCTGGAGACCCCTTTAGACTCTTCCTCCACAGTGAGACCCGCCCCACGCAGAGCAGCAGGCACTGGCACAGGCGGCCATCAGGCACTGAGTGGCCAGGCCCCGCCTTGCATTCTTTTTGAGGCGAGCCAGCAGCCCGAGCAGCCAGCAGCAAGCCGGGCCCCAGCCCTGCTGTAAAGTATTAACTCATACTGAACACAGTTTGTCTCCGAGGACCCTCTTGGCCCCTTCGTCATCCTGTGCTGACATTTTAATCGTGCTTTTGTGGGAGCTGGCTGGCAGTTTGTCATCAGGAATGGCGCGGCGAGGGGCCAGAGCGGGTTGCTGGCTGTGGCTGCTGCTGAGGGAAGCAGCCCATTTTGACAGACTGAGCAATAATCTGAACTTACTGCGCCGAGCCTGTGGGACACCAGCAGGGCCGCTTTATCTTCTTCATTAAAGTGCGCTCAAAAAAAAAATCCATTTTCCTTTAAAGTCTCAGGAACAGATGGAGTAAAATTAATTGCGCCATTAAGTCCCGATAGACAATACCAGAGTGGTTTTCTTTCAACTGTGCATGTGTGTTACAAAGTGCTCTTCGTAAAAGGCAATTACTGCAACATTTGCCATAAAATAAAGGTTGCTTTAATGGGCAATAAACACAGGCTTCAAATTTTGTATGAAATGGGTCTCCAAAGGGCGCTGTTAGAGGCAGCTCAAAGGCACGACTGACTTTAGTATTTCTGCTCGGGCTCCAGCTCAGCTAGTTCCGAGAACAATGATTCCCCACCCTTGGATATGTTCTGATAGAATTATGTATGTGATGTTCACTCACTGCATGGGCCTCTCCAGCCAGATTTTTCTGGTCAGCAAATGGCAGGCAGGAGACAGGGAGAGAGATTGAGAGAGGGAAAGAGAGGGAAAGAGCGAGAGAGAGGGGCAAGTTCACTAGGGTGTCCTACGGGCAGTATGGCTGCCTGAGGAAGGAGCCAGTTAAAGTGACAGGCTCAGTTCATGGGGATTGGAGAACACAATTTACTTGTCTTCTGTCTCATAGGTCTGGTGAGGGTTGCTAGTTGATTCCTGGAAGTAGGGCTCAGTGAGAAATCTATATTTGTGTATATTTAGAGCCCTTTAGGATGGATATTTGGCAAAGGGGGAAAATAAGCTGTGCTTTACAACCAAGACGAAAATGATGATGAAGGTCTGTCAGCAGATTGATGACCAGGCGCTCCTGCCGGAGTCCAGCTTTTCGTTCCTCTGAGGACAGTCGTACAACACTGTTTAAGTGAACCTAGAGAGCACAGTGGAATACAAATCTCTAACAGCACAAGTAGAGGAAGCTGCCTTTTCTGAGCCCCCTGCCCCTTTCCTTTGAAAAGCCCAGATATACATCTTACCCTTTCACAGATCCAAGCTGCTCAGATATGGTTGGATAGGGGCAGGAATGCAAAGAAGACCAGAAACTCATTTCAATCTGCTATATTTCTACATTTCAGTAATTACAAAGTTAGCATGACACATAGATGATCCATTAATTGAAATATGGACTACACCAACTCCAATATTTATGGTATAAATCCATATTTCATTAAACAAATCCAATAAGTAAATATATCAAGGAAAACATGAGAGTATTTTTATTTAAGTATGAGACCAGGAGCTAAAAGGACCACTTTCAGTATAAAATATAGACCTACAGCTCAAAAAAAAAAAAAAAAAATGAAAAAGAACCCTCAGCAGATTTGGAATTCAGTGGGGCTCATGAGACAGAGATGCTGATGGTGATGAAAATTAACTTCAAGTAAATCCAGGGTCAGCTCACACGGTCAGGGGTACACAGTTGCCCTGGGAGCCCTACTGGCCACCAGTTGCCACAATGTGAGAGGCGCCGATCTCTGCTCAGACTGCTGGGGGGCAGCAAGAGGCCACATGGTATGCTTTGGATGCTCTGAGGAGAGCAGGGCAGGCTTTTAGCTGTGTTTTCAAGGAGCAGTTAGTTCGCACTGACTGAGCCATCCATCCTGCTGCCCAACCTCTTCTTTGCATCAGGGTGTTTCCATCTCAGAGGGGTGATACCTACGGAAGCACAGCAAATCTAACTGCCTCATAACAGATTTGAACCTGCCACTGGGACCTCAGCACTTCCTACAGTTATCCTCCCTTGGCTATCCTGCAGACACTTCCTTGCACTCAACTGCAATCGCCACCTGCCCTCCAATACCTGCCTTCCCTCCTGTGTTCCCCCAGGTCAAGTGAAGACACCACCATCTACCAAGCTGCCTAGCTCAGACATCTGGGAATTGCTCCCAGACTCTTCCTTCTGCATCCCTGCTACCCATCCTGAAGAACCACCTCCTTGTCTGCACCCTTTCTATCATGTCTTAGCTCAGACCCCAGTCACCTCATCTTGTAACAGCGTTCTAGCTGGTCTCCCTGCTCCAGGCTTGACCTCCTCTAATGGCTTCTCAAGATTACTCACCAAGCTGGCTAAAACGAGAGTTTTCATACACTACTTTTTGGCCAGGAAAGTTCTGGTTTCTGGAGGAGGGGAATTATTAATAGTATACTCTTTCATTCTCAGAGTATCCAAGTTTGGATGATACAGTATAATCCTAGTTAAAACTCACGGCACTCCCCTTCTTCACTAAGTCCTGTTAATTTCAGGAAAACTCTAAGGTCCTTAAGCTTCAGATCCAGGTTTTGTAGGGCTCCAAGCTTATACAATTTTGGAGAGCCTTATTTAAGGGAAAGAATACAAAATTATTATACAAACTTAAATATACTTTGCAAATTGAAAAAAAGGAACAAAAACAACAAAACCCAACACGTGGCCCTGTGAAGACATTGCTAGATCCCCGGCAGAGGCTCAGGAGAGGCCTCTAGCAGTGAGGGCCCCTGCAGCTTAAGCTTCAACAACCGCATGGCAAATCCGCCCCACCATGGAATACAAGCAAGTTGTCTGTGATCTGGCCTAGGCCTAACTCTTCAGGCTCCCTCTCAACACTACCTCATCCAACCCCTAGTGCACTGCTTTGCCACACCCCTGCCCTGTGCTGCAGCCACAATAACTATGTATAGTCAGATCAACGTGCTACCTTCTTTCACTCCTCCATATCTGTGCACAAGCCCTTCCATCAGCCAGGCAAAGGACAGGGAAGTGTCCAGGCAAATATCTATGCAACTTTTAGAAGTCAGCTCTAATATCATCTCCTCCAGGAAACCTCTTCCAATGACTTCAGGTAGGAGTCACTACCCTTCCTTTGAAGATCCCATGACATCCTGACCATCTTTAACCCAGCCTTGATTGTACAACACAGAAATTAACTGTCTTTTCCTCCACTGAGTACATGGCAGATGCTAAATACAATAAGCAAATCGGAGATCAAAGCATCCCTTTTTCCAGTGCCATATGGGATCCCTGCTAAGGCCAGACACTTAGGCTGGACATTGTGCTTGAAAGGGAATGTGGAAGTGATAGGAACTGGTGCCAACTCTACACCATAAAATTCCAACTCTGCTCTCTCTGAACCAGCGCAGTTACCAAAACAGAGCAAATTGTAACAGAATGTTTGCAGGGATGGGATAATGATCTGGGACTGATTAATATCCAAAGACTAGATCAGTAGTTCTCAACTATGTTTGCACGTTAAAAACATCTGAAGTATTTTAAAAAATGTATTTCATTGTGGTGGTCCTAGCCTCAGAGATTATTTTTGTGTGTATGTGGTGGAACTCAGCCATCAATACATTTAAAAAGTTCTCCAGATGATTCTAGAGTTGTAAAACAATGACCCACCCAATTTCATATTAATCTAAAACTGCCATTTAAAATATTTTTACTCATATTTGGATATGGTCACTGTTACCAACCTAACTGCAGCCATGACTGTACATGGTCTATCCCGTCATTTACTCCTAATGAATGAGCACCTGTTGTTAAATGTCTGTGTAGAGGGACATGATGACTCGGCACCTCCCCACCATCTCATTGGTTCAGTCAACAAATGCTTTATAAGAGTTTGATACAAAGGACTCACTGGAAATACACAAAAGTCAGACTTAGCCCTTATCCTCAAGCAGTTTACAATATTTTTGGTCAAATCACAATAAAAGTTGATAGCAAAAGAACATTCACAAGCCTGTAGATAATCAAGTGCCATATAAGTGCCAGTGATAAGTGCTTTGTGTAATGACATCACTCCATGGCAGAGCTGTGACTGTGAAGTATTCTGTGAATCCCAAGATGTTGAATTCGTGGAGGAAATAGCAACTCCAACAGCTGTAAGTCAGGAAATAACTCTAAAGTCAAATTGGATACTCATTCATTCACTCCTTCTATTTACTGCAATAAAAATGTATCAAACACTTATTACATGCAACATACAATGGTGGGTTCTAGATACACAGGGGTGCAGAAGAGAGAGATGACCACGTAGCCTGATGGAATGTAGTATAAAAGAGACTCATTCATTATTCATTGATGTCCTCAATTGCCACTGTGGTTAGTGCTATAAAGGGAAAGTCCAGGGTCCCAGGATGTGAAAAATGCTTATAAGTCAAGGACCCCAGAGATCTATGTCCTAAGAACATAGGAGGTAATGTGTTCGACTTCAAAGGTAAACCAAGTTGCTGGCTTCGAAGTGGAGTTTTAGGAACAGCCTTGAAAGGAAGCTGGTGAGCAGAGGAGAGCTCAGGCTTATCCTCCCTGCTGGACAAAATTCTCTTACTGGCAGAGAAATAACCTGTAGGGACTTACATAGTGCTATGTGCAGATGTGGTTTAATGAACGTGGTGATGATTATGATGATAATTATTCAAATTCTTTCCTATCTCTACACCCCAGGGAGGGCAGTGCTTTCTTTTGTCATCTGACTAAATTTGAGAGGTGACCCTCCTTCCTAAGTTTATTCTGTAATGTCTTCCCACGCATGGTACAGTGTTTCTCTGCCTTTACATCAATTCAGCATATGCTCAGCAGTGTGCTAGATACTCAGGAAGGTACGAAAGAAAAATGAGATTGTCAGGAGGTCCTTGGGCCCTCCTGAACATTGATGCCAGTGCCAGGGGTTGGAGCTTGCACAGGGAATACCTTAAAAGAGGAAATATCATATCTGAGCACCAGATAATGAAGAGTTTGTATTCATTTGTTTATACTTCACCTCTTTCAGAAAAGAAATTAAGGAGAGTTAAAATAAAATAAACAGACACACAACAAAGGTATTAAAATTGAAATAGAAAATCAAACATCTGATTAAGGAAGAGAAAGCAAAAAATATAAGCATGCAGGCTAAGAAAGTCAATATGACCTAGCCCTGAATTTAACTCTGGCATTTAAGATGGGGCAAAAGGGAAAGAACGGGTCATGTAATTTGCATTTCCCAATGGAAGAAAGCCCCTCAGTTCTTCCAGAGAGACAAATACATCCAGAATATTATGCAATACTTTACACAAATGGTCCACATCTTCAGTAATGAATGATTTTCACAGTGCACGCAAGTTATCATCATATTGGTTTTTTAAATTATCAATAAACCCAAGGTATAAACGTTAAAGTATGATCTATCAAAGATAAGTCAATCGAGGAAGATAAGCTAATGCCCTTCAAGTGTGTGCTTTCCTGGTGACCTAACTTGATAAAAGGAGAGAGCAGGGATTAGCCAGAGGCAGGGGGCGTGTCCCCTGGCTGATCTTCAGTGAGCATCACTTTTCTTCCCTGATTTCAGGGAAGAGCTGGAGCGCAGCAGTACTAGAAAATACTCTGAGGTGCTGGGCATCCCTGACGGTGCTCAAAGGCTGATCCCCATATTGCGGATGCCCAGGATGGTTAACATTCTGATCAGAGACAAAGCTGAGAGGCCTGACCAGCCTTCTTGCTGGATCGAAGCTGCTTGCTTGCATCTCCACATGGTGACAAGTCACTGGAGCACCTTCAGGAAAGCCAAGACGTTCCTTAAGGAGTGGCTCTGGATCCAGTGACCCCCTGCACGAGTGATATGTTGAGACCTAGAGTCTCAACATATCACTAGAGTCTCAACTGTTGTCCAACAGAAACTTCTACAATGGTGAAAACGTTCTCTATCTGTGTTGTCCAACATGGTAGCCACTAGTCACATGTGACTATCAGGCTCTTGAAATGCAGCTAGGGTGTCACTGAGGAACTGCTGTTTAGATTTTAGTTAATGTTAATTTATTAACATTCAAATTTAAATAGCCACACATGGCTAGTGGCTACTGTATTGGACAGAGCAACCCTAAAGATCCACATCTTGGAACTGAGTAAAGGAATCCTTGGTTTGCGAAGTTTCACAACAGGCATTACTCACAATCTACTCTGGCTGTAGATAAACCTCAGTGATGTGCTTGAGGGCCCCTCAGGATAAGCCAGAATCCAAAGACTCCTCCCAGGCACTTGAATAAACTGGTCTGCTAAATGAAACTATTTAGTATCGACCAAACAAATTTTGGAGAATGTTTGCCAAACACAACAGTTGAGGTTTTGACAAATCTGGGGTTGGGTCATCCTGGTATTGGGTGACTCTGAGGCCCAAATGCTTCCCCAAACCGTTCCTAATTCCCACACAGTCCATGGTCGTAAAACACAGCCAAGCATACGAGCAGCCACTCTCTCCCTAACTGCTGCGGCAGGGCGGCACGCAGCGAGTTCATCCGACTGTGGCCCTTCACTCCCACCTTAATGGCCTAGAATCAAGCACATTTCTGTTTCCAACGCTTGCGATTAAGATCTGACATGTCCGGATATCATTCGGCCTACCCCTAACTCTTGCCGGGGTAATAAAATACAGCCTTCACAAGAGTATCAATGCTCAATGATGGTTAAGTCTGGCCCTTAGCTGACTTCAATCTACAAAGAAAAAGGCCAATGAAAGCTGCATGAAAGCTGCCAACAGTTCTGGATCCATTTCTCCATAAGTTGAAAGAGTACAACCGTTACATAAAATGTTTAGAAACATGAGTTAAGTTTTGTCATGATGCATTAAAGCTGATTTCAGAAAAAAAAACTACAAACCTTTTCTAGTCTTATATATAAAAACAAATATAACTTTGGATTACTAAAGAACATTCTTGGCAAGAGTGAATGAAGGGATTATGGAATAGAAGCCTGGTGATTTGACCGGAGGGAGTTTTGATTCCAAAGAAGGCTGGGAGTTAGCAGGAGAGCAGCATGACCCAGGGCCTGAGCAGTAACTGTGGCGATGATGGGAACTATGGAAGCTGGCTGAACACCACGTTCTGCTCAGCGAGAATGTGCCGCTTAAAGAACCATCAGAGCATCAACTCAAACAAATGCCAGGTCCAGATGGCAGGAAGGGGTGGGAACTCAGGAACAGAGGACAAGGACAGACCCTTGAGGCATGAGGAGATACAGGTTAAAGATGAGTTTAAAAAGAACTCAGAGAAAGGATTTAGTGAGAGACCACACAGAAATGAAGTTGCCTGGACATTTCTGCTCCAAGGTTAGCCTGAGGAACTAGGTCTAACGTGTTTAAAAAGCCTGTGCTATAGCAAGCCCGACTTTCCGCAGCCTTATACACACTTAGCAAACCCTCGGACTGGTCCACTGTGTCTGCCAGAGTTTGTGCTAGGCCTTCTTCCTTCCTCTTTGCTTTCGCTCTGATCCAATTCTGACATAAACATCTGTCTATAAAGAATTGGAGCTAAAAATCTTTGCAGGTCTGGGCTTCTCAATCTAATATCCTACATGAGGAGCAGTTCCTTACCCTCCACCTCTGAAAAACAAGTCTGGCAAACACATAGTCAGAAAAACTAATGGGCCTGTACTTTGAGGAAGGAAAAGTTGTACTTTGGGTTACACTTGAGGTTAATCCCGAGAAGCCTGCAAATGAGGAGAAAATTGCCAGAATAGTTTGGAAAGAACTGGGCTCAGCGTTGAGAAGACGACTTGAAAACGGTGCAAGTGGTAAGAGACTCCTCCATGTTATAATCATTGGGCAGAGACCAATCGACTGACATGTGGGAGAAAGAGAGGGAGAACTCCCAGCAATACAGAGTCAGTAACCATGGAACTGAGTCAGGAGGAGGAGGCTACCCAGGCATCCCAGGGGGACGTGTGCCCCCCAGCTCACTGCAGAGGCCGCACTGTGGCCAATGACACCCCAAACCTTCGACGTGCCATTGTTCATCCAGGAGCAGTCCCCGTCTCTTTCCACATTCAGTAAGCTGCTGCTCTTTGCTCCCTTTTCTTGGCACTATAACCACTCCTCCGCCACCAAACCTTGCCTAATCCTCACCACCATCCACACATTCGGCTCTGTTGCTGGACTGGTCTTCCAGCCATGCCTTTCCCAAAACCTCTCTTCTGGCAACCCTTCTCTAAAACTTTCCAGTTTCCCTCCCTGCCCCTTTGCCCAGGTCAGAAGGGATGAGTAGCAAAAAACAAAAACACAACAAAGAGGCCACAAAGCAGTACCAGCAAGCCATGCGTGGGGGAAATGGGGCCCAGTGGAGTTCTTTTCCCTAAAGGAAAATTTAAGACAGATGCACTATCAACTCAGTCCCAGAAGTTCTGCCTGAGGCCTAAATGAAATAAATGAAAAGGGTGGAAAATCGTAATAAAATCACCAGCCCAAATAGCACCACGACCTGAGGCACAGAGGTCAAGGTTCATGACAATTCAGCTGGAAGCAGTCAGGGCGTGGCCGCACCCCATGAGAGTACAGGGCCTTGACCCCCTCCTTTCCTTCTACGTCCTGTGTGGCACCCATGCGGTGACTGAGCACCAAGCGCATGCAGACTTATAAAGGTGTGCTCTTTGGCAATGAACTCTCTGAACAGGTAAATCAGGGGAGGAATATGTGTTCTGTTAAAGGATTTCTCACTTCAGCAAAGGAGCTGTGAGCCCAGGTTCCTACACCAGTAAGTAAACAGGATATCATTAGGTTTTCAGCTTCATTTTGACTGACTCCAAACAACATAAATCTATAGAATACAGGATTCCATCTGCCAAAAATCCCATCTACATGCAATTTTACAGGAGCATGTCTCTCCCATAAATTGAGGTGCAGCATTACCATGTGCTAAGGAGAAGTAGAGAAGAGGACAGAAAACAGCCTCAACGAAAACCACCGTTCCTGCCCCGGCTGTTGGGATCTCCCAGTCCACGAGAAGCTGATGGGGAAGTGCACCAGCTTGGCAGGAACCCCGCGCCCCTGTGGGAGCCATGTGGAGAGGCTGGCAGGGTGCTAAGCACTTCTCAGTGGTAGTGCTGTGCAGAGGGCCTCTGCCACTGTCTTCAACATCAGTACTTCCTTCCAGCTCTGCAGCTGGGATCCAACTACCCGACGCGGTCAACGGACCTTGAGGATGAGCCCAAGGTCTGAGGAAGCACCAGAGGCTCCTCCCATAGCAACTGACTCAGAGAAAAGGAGAAAGCGAGAAAATAGGAGAATTTTTCAAACACAGACACATGCAAATTCTTCCTTCTACTTGCTAGAGGTCAATCCCTCAAAGAGGCTGTTCCCCCTTCACCAACTTCCCTGCTGCCTCTGCTCAAATGCCAATTATTCCTTAAGGTCAAATGGCAGCCAAGACAATAACCTCTTAAAAAACAAAATGCCAGGGTTACACAATATATTATGTCTCCTTTTGCCTGTTTTGTTTTTTTTTTTTAACCTGGACCAGCAATTCTAATTATTTTAGAGAGAAGAGGGAAGATAGGAAATCAAAAGATCTGGTTCAAAACACAGCTCTCTCTTCCTCCTCCTGGGGTGAGCTTGTCTCCTGTGAGATAATAAGCATGAAGTGGATGGCAGGCTGCATGCCCTCCCCAGACAATGGCCAGGGACAAAAAGGAAGCAGCTAGCACACAGGAGGCTGGCAACCTGCTGTCAGCAAAGGGTTAAAGCCCGCAGCAGCCTCCAGCGCCCTGTCTGCCTTTCCATCAAGAATACAAAGCTCAGTGGGGCAGGGAAGAAACTCCCACCGGGTCCCTATTAAAACAGATCAAGTCACACATGTCGATATCCCCATTTCATAGATGCTATAATTTGTCTGACAGGAGTGCATCCTGCTGATCGAAGTCAGGGCAAGGAAAGAAAAAAAGGTCTGCTAGAAAGGGAGACCCATAGAGATCCTGGTGGGTTTCTGTATCTGGCCTTTATAAGAAAGCCTTAGGTCCACCTGATCAGCAGTGCTTTGAAAACAAGGTGTGTCCCCAGTAGAATATCGTCCTTAGGCACATACACATGGTGTGTACGTACACACACACATAGTGTATTGTTCTGATCTAACTGTGAGATGTTAAAAAAGGTACAATAAAGCTTTTTCCTCTCCCAGTGGAGAACAGGATCAAACCCTGCTCTCCCTCCGGTAATCCTGATAAATGCAGCGCCAGTGTTCTAACAAAACGCCGGCCGCTCTCAGAGCGCCTTTCTCTCACTCTTGTTCTTTTGTGTTTTTCTTTTTTTCTTGCTCTCTCTCTGTCTTTCCTTCTCTCTCCCTGTCTCTGTTCCTTGCCAAAGGCATTAAAAAGAGATGAGAACCACTGCCCTGAGAGTGGGGTACTAATCCACTGCCCGTGTGCTGCTGGGAGAGCAGGTTTTGCACAAGGCTCCTGGCACAAGTGAGATGGGTTTAGTGGTCGCAGTTTAATTCGTAATAGGGCACAGCGTGCTCTGTGAATTGACATAGACAATATGAGGGAATAGAGTCCTTTTTGGGATTGTTTTTTCCTCTTGGTTAATGAGGGTTAGGGGAGAATGAAGGCACAAATCGAGATACTAAGTACAACCCAGGAGGCTGACCCCCCCAGGGAGACACTGCTGGAGAGGGGCCAGCGCCACCTCTGTTGTCCCTCAGGGCAGCTGGAATCACAGAAGGTTGAGAGGATGTGAGGAGCTGAACGGGTCCTCTGAGATCTGCCTGGCCTCCTCGTTTTAGAGTCCCCAAGGAGGGAAAGTGAGCTGCCCAAAGGGGTAGCAAAGGCCCAGGGCAACCGCGTGGCTTCTCTGGAGGGCCTAGCCCCAGGCACCGCTAGACTAGTTAATGCCTTGTTCTCTCAACCAGTAAGGATGTAACTGTAACCGGGAAATGAGCCTGCTGGTAAGTGTTAGAAGGAGAAAAGGATGCAAACTCATTTATCTCAGAGCTTCCTTTGAAGGCTCTTCACAAACCTTAGGGCGGGTATTTTTGCTTAGGTTTGTTTCTCCATTTTCCAAGTTAAGTTGTTATAGGGAATAAATTTTCTGGAGATCTGAAGCAGAAAGACAATCATTTTAAATGGAGCTATTGGACAAAAGTAGCTGCTTATACCGAAGAAAACCCTTTTCGTTACGTGTAATGGTTAAATTTCCTTTGGAGGGGGTTGTGGAGACAGAAGAAAGCAAAGAACAGGACATAAATTTCAGCAAAAGTAGACTTCACAAAACTATAATGCCCAGGGGCCGGCCCTGTGGCTTAGCGGTTAAGTGCTTGCGCTCCGCTGCTGGCGGCCCGGGTTTGGATCCCGGGCGCACACCGACGCACCGCTTCTCCGGCCATGCTGAGGTCGCATCCCACATACAGCAACTAGAAGGATGTGCAGCTATGACATACAACTATCTACTGGGGCTTTGGGGGAAAAATAAATAAAAATTAAAAAAAAAAACTATAATGCCCAAACAAAGTTCCAGTAACTCACAGGTGAGAATTTAAATTTCCCTCCTCTCTCCTTGACTGAGTTTCTTAGGAATCCCCCACAAACTTCTTTTACTCCTCAAGAGAAATAAGCCCAGCAGAGGCTTAGACCCCACTAATCCTTGCATTCCACTGCAGCACCCGCAGACTGACGACTGGTCTAGTCCCAGCCACTTCCCCAGCCAGCGGGGGCAGGCAGCACACAGAGCGGGTGTCTGCCCTGCTCAGTACACTTGCTCACTTCCCTGGTAGAGGCTAAATGCTCACTCTCCCCTCCTCCTTGCTCTTCTGGCCTAGAGAGATCTAGGCAGAAGTCGGTGGGAATGCTCCTACTTTACAGATGAAAAAGGATGACAAGGACTCTTCTCTTCCTTGAGCGTAGACACAATGTTAGGAGTTGCAACAGCCATTGTGTGGCCACAAGGGAAAGGAGGAGAAAGTCTCCAAGATGCTGGTACTTATGCTGAACCAATGACAGAGGCTGCCTACCTGTGGCTTTCTAACAACCACATGAGAAAAATAAATCCTTAATTGTTGCAGATGCTGCTCATCAAGCTCTCTATTACTTGCAGCTGAAAGCACTCCTAAGCGCTACAAAGCCCAAGACTACTGACTAGATCCTTTTTTCTCTCTTCACCTCTGGTGTCTAAGGAGGAAGTTCCCTCTTTCTGCTAATGAAAATTCTTCTCTGCTCTTGACCTCGTCCCTTACGATCTCCTCTGGGAGCCTGTTCTATCAATAATCCCATATTCCCACTCCAATAATTCCTACTGCTCAGCCTAAAAACATGCTCAAGTTTCTCCAATCTTAAAAATTTCATTTCACACCCTATTTTGAGGAAAATATCTCCGGGTTTGGAAGGCACATTTACTTATTCTAAAGACATGCAGTTTTAACCCTGACCACTCACTCATCCGCTTTTTCACGTGGCAACTATGTATGGAGCACACAGAACATGCAGGGCAATCTATCAGACACTGGGGACTCGATGGTATGTAAAGACAGACATGACCTCGCCCCTGTGGAGCTTCAAGTCATCAGATCATCCCACCATAAATGCAAAATTCGAGCCTCAGTCCACAGCAGGGCATATGGATACCAGCCCTATCAGCTGTTAGAGCCAAATATACTTCACTGACCAGTCATGGATAAGAGCATGGTCTTCAGGCCAGTGCTCAGGTTCAGACCCTGGGTCCTCCAAGTGGTAGTATGAGATGCTGAGAAGGCTCTGAACCCAGTGTCCTTGCCTACCAAATGGGGCTGATGCCCATACCTCCCTCCCCGCACTGTCTCCAGGATGACATAAGACACCCGTGTCAAGAGCTCAGTGCAGTGCCTAGCACAGAGACTGTGCCTGCTAAAGGTTAGCAATTATTACTATTGTTTGCATCACTTCTCAGTGGACTCAGGGAAAATTTGAAGAAGATATACAGAAGCCCTGCCATTCAAGTCACTTTTCTTTTTCTTTCTGGAGAAATTCCTCCATTAAATACCTTCTGGTAAAATGAAATTTTCTGAACAAACACACTGCTCTTTTGCCTTGTCCCCAGTCTCACATCAGGACAACTATATACCTGGTTAAAACAGCCCAGGGGACCTTTACCTAGGCCAGCTGGGAGCCACACACACATTGGTGCCTGGCTCCTAAGCAGAATAAATGCTTTTCCATGTTCCTCCTAAAAAAGCCACAAACCTTGCAATGCATATTTTCTGTAGGCTGGGCAGGAAAACCCTAAGCCATATCAACTGAGAAAACTCTAGAGTCTTCCTGACCCTTAGTGAGCAGGGCAGTGACTGAAGGAACGGTTTCTCTGAGGGTCTCTCAGGACTCTGCTCCCTTGCTGCAGGATTCTGGTCAAGAGAGGGAATTCTTACTTCGCAATAAGTATGCCTAGAAGGTATGCTTGGGCAGGAAACTCACCAAGTTTGGGATCCAAAGAGGTTTCAGGCTGGTTATATTTTTCCCTTCAGGCATTTTCTAACATGTATATACACATCTAAGATTCCTGGTGTCTCCCTGCTCCACCCTTCCTCATCCCTGCCACCCACTATCCACCCCATCATCCAAGGCAGATGTACAAACTCCTTTCCAACTACAGGGGACTGAACTCACAAGAACTTTTCTTTGCATCACTGACCTAGACCTTGGGAAAACAGAAAGACAAGAAGGGAAATGGTCCCTAATTAAGTCCAATGTAGCCAGCCAGCCAGCCAGTTGTTCTTCATCCAGCACTTGTGTTTTTTATTTCTAGAGAGCCACACTGGCTGCCTGGAACGGCCCAAGCAGACAAGCTGCAATGTCTAAGCTGTGAGTTCAGCCAGTGTCTAGCCTGGAAAGCAGTGCACAATGCATGTGATCCAGAGCTGGGCAGCCTGCGGCGCCAGTGCAGGTTGGCCCTGCAGCCGGCTGGCCTCTGGGCCCCTGCCAGGCTGCCATTCTGCCAGGGGAAGTGAATGTGCTCAGCACGAGAGTGCCAGCTGGCTGGGCTTTCTCCCCAGGGGGGAGGCTGTAAGCACAGATTACCACTGACTTTGTTCAGTTCTGCTCTGTGCTCCCCGAGGAGAGGAACATCACAGCCCAGCATCAGTACTAATAGGCCCTGATGCGCCAGACCCAGGCTAAGGAGGCCAGCGCTGGTGGGGAGGGCAGCAGAGAGGAGGACAAAGGCCACACCTTCGAAGCCAACAACTGGCTCAGAACCTGACAAGGAAGCTCTCTCTGCAGCACACTCCAATCCCTGCCTTGTGGCATGAAGGAATAATTTCACCACTTCCCCACTCTTTGCTGTCCACACCAGAGAGAAACCCCCACACCTCCACTTAGCCCCATCAAGGGAGCCCCTAGGGTCCACTAAATTACAAAAGAGAATCTAAAACTTTCCTTTGCTTCACTTCAAGGGCCTGTGACTGTGAAGTCATATGAGCCGCCACAGCCAAGGAGTTGTCATGGAGACAGTGGTGGTGGCATAACTGATGTTGGTCTCCACTTTCATACCAAAAGAAAAGTAATTTAAATTTTTATGTAGAAGACCAGCTCATTAGACTGAGAAATTAAATTGATAATTTCTTATATTTTTCTCCCAGAGGAGTTTCTGAGGAAAGCTGTAGATTAGCTTCTGTAAAAGTTTGGTGGGATTTGGGCCGTAAAACATCAACCGGCCAGGGAGGATGTGCAGGCCTATCCAGCTAGTCGCATCCTGACCTGAAGCTGCTTTATTTCAAGAATTAAAGGTGGCTCCTTCCCTAGATTCACTTCATGTTCCTGTACGCAGCCTGACACCCAGGATCCCAGCCTGCATTTTAGGTGTGGTGGAGCTCATTTGGAGCCTGAGCAAAAAGGTTTTGAGAAATTTCTGTCACTTGTAAGCACCATTTGGACACTAACCTAAAACCAGCATGTACAGGGATGTAAATGCATGTTTACTGAACCCCAGGCAGCTGCCCAGCAAAGCCTAGTTTTACTGCAAGAGTGATTAACCGTCACGTCGTCCTGACTGGAGCACTCCAAGCAGCCAAAAGAGATCATGCTCCGATTAATCTCTCGTCTTGTACGTATGGATCCCGGCTTTGTTCTCTTCCCTTTTCATTCCTCTCCTGTTTGGGGGCCTGCTCCTGCCCACCTCTTTCTGATTGACATCCAGGCTTCTACATCCTCTGGGCTCAAAAAAGAGCCCCCTCCCTACTGCCCTCCTCCTCTCTATCTCCGGGGTCACCACTGTTACAATGGGACTTATCGAGGCCAACCAGCCTCAGCAACCCTCCCCTCTGCTCTCCTGTGGCCTGCCTCTGAAGTCCCCAGCCTAGGAGGAGGGAGCCTTAATGAGTTCTCACCAGGGTCAATCCCTAACAAAACACACCTAACACAATACCCTCCTCATCTCCTTTCATAATATGTAGGCAAGCTGTCATCAGAATCTACTGTGACACTCCTGAAAATCTAATATTACTTGCAGAAAAGCATTCTATATTCTCGGTGGAAATGTCTCTATAGCCTTGATTTCAGTGGTTCAATCTGAAAAGGAATGATGTACTTTTAAGGCAAAAAAAAAAAATACACACACTTACATACATATATACATATATACATATATATATATATATATATATATATATATATATATATATATATGCATGCCTCTCCAACCTCTTCTCCCTCTTGCTATTCTGGGGCTTGTCTTTAATGAGCAGCTCCAAATGACAGCTTTAATCACTGCCTCTGGCCACTGAAAGAGGCCGCTAATGATAGGAAAGAACATAGGGCCATTTGCATCAATCAGCTCCAGTCTAAATCACTTTTTATGATAATGCACCCAAGCGAAGAAGAAAGTCTCTGATGTCGCCTGCATGATGATGTACCACTGTGCTGTCTCCCCAGCTCAGGCCTCCACATAAATCTCTTAAAGAGGCACGCACCCCGCCTGGACTGCCCAGCACTGCCGTCATTTTCCACACCATTAATGATCCACCACCAGGGCAGAGTCATGAGGGGCTTTAGTTTCCCGTCTTGGGGATATACCCTCTGTTAAAAATATATATGTAAATAAAAAGGTATGGGATAAGAAATAAATCCTGATCTGCTTCGAAGAGACTTCTTTATGACACTGTTTCATTTTGTTTGTTTTTTAACCTCTCAAATAAAAATGACGGTGGATACACTGCCAAACTTGATGTTTGCTAGTCCTTGAAATGGAAGGCCATGTTGCATGACGACCACAACAATGAGTAGAGGACTCTGAGGTCCGGGTCTCAGCCTCTGCTGCCCCGGGCCCACGGGACCTTGGGGAGGTCTTACTAGATCCCCTGGGCCTCAGTTTCCCCAACGTAAAGGTCAACACTAGGTCATCTCTAAGATTCACATCCAGTGGTAAAATGTTCTGATTCTAAGAACGTTAGAAGAGCTGATTTCTATGTCTAGAATACCCTTCTGGTGGGGAAAAGGCTGGAGGTTCCTCTTCCTGAACCAGGGGTCTGAGCAACCACAGCTCAAGAAGTCAGATGCAGCAAGCACCTCTCTTTACAAGGGCTCCCTATAATATAGAAGCCTGGAGATGCCTTCCAATATTTTGCATCAACGAAAAAATAATTATTAGACAATTGTACAGTCAATTCTGATGCTGAGAGATGTGTCAAATACAGGAATTTCCCAATTAGGTATTCTATGTAGAATCAGGAAGCCTGTGGTACTTCTCCCCAAAATTACAAAGGTCTATTGGCAGCTAATAACCTGGGGTCATCTGTCCCCTTGTTAGAGTCAGGAGCAGACATTTTCTGCTACTTTAAGTATAACAACCAATACACACATACATATATTATATATACACAAATACATACTCTATAGAGTTTTCAATTTATTATCTGTATATTTGGAGAAATGCTGAAAGAAAGCCAATTTATAAGGCTCCCCTTGTAGAAAATATCACTGCTCTAATGAATGTGACTCTCAGTACATCACAGAAGTGACTATACAAGTATGGTTTGGTTGCCCATATGACAGACTAATTAGTAATTATTTTTTTATGCACAAGGCTGTGAGTGGCATTTTGGTAAATGCTAGTTAGAGCAAGTTCTAGTGAGTGAGTATGAGATCTGTGCTTCTAGTACCTTTCCACACTCCACAGTTAAGTACAGATAGTTCTTCACTGTGACTGTGTAATTCTAAAATACGATTTGATATGAGAAATGACTTCCAACGTTAGAAACTTAGGAAGGTGAACGATAGCTCCTTTCAGAGCCATTTCCCTACTCGGTCAGTTAGGATTCAGTTTGGCTGCAAGTGACAGACAACCAAAAACAACAGTGGCTTAAACAAGAGTTCTCCCTCTCAATGTCAAAGTCCAAGGTAGGCAGTCTAGGGCTGGTTGGCACTCTATAATGTCAGGGACATGGGGTCTACTAGATACATTGTTGCTTTTGCTTTTATTGCCTTCCATTCCCAAAGCCACATCATAGCCCAGCACAACTGCTACAGCCCCAACCATATGTTCACATTCTAGATGGGTATGCCCCTGGCCTTTAAGGATATGCTCTACAAGCAGCACTTTATTCTTTCATTAATACCCATTAGCCAGAACTTAGCTATAGAATAGTACCTTGCTGCAAGGGAAGCTATGAAATGTAGTCTTTATTTTGTTTAGTGGGGCCATTTCCCCAACCAAAAATCAGTAGTTATATTAATGAGGAAGAAGGGGAGAATGGATATTAGAAGTCAACTAGCATTCTTTGTCACACCCACTTTCCCACTAAGCAATATACCAGAGAACTGTCTAATTATCATCACTGGGACTCATACCGGAGTTCCCCAATCCGACATACAACCCACAATGTGGGGCAGGGAAGCTCTAAGATACTTTTTCCTTTCATCAGGGTATCTCATCTGGGGATGCTTCTTGATGATCTTTAATTTTCCTAAGGGGGTCCCTCTGAAAAAGTTATCCCAATAAGAAACTAGAAAATGGAATGTGTTCTGGCAGAAAAGGCAGACTCAGAGAACCATTTCCACACTACAGGAAGCAGCATTTTAAAACCTCCTAGACAAAACAACAGGACATGAGTTTTTGTCTGTCAAATTGTCAAAGAATAACTAACAAAAGAGAAAGTGCTCAGAGTTGGCAAGGGTTCAGTGAGATGGGCATCCTCGCATGCTGTGCTGGGGGTGCAAATGTTCTTACTCAAGTCTTCACGGAAAGTCATGTCATATAACTATTTGTAAAAACAAAGGTTTTAATTTCTTAGCATAACACACTGACCACCAACATTTGACATGTGGAATTCCTTCTCTGAAGTGACTTTTAACTTTAAGTGAACACAGATAGCAGCAGACCTCCTACAAATTTACTTCTACAACGCATAAGCAGCTTTCCTTCAGATATTTCCATTTTTTTCTAAATATAAGTATCTAGTGAAAGAATTACTAGAGCTTTTAAAAGAACAACTGTATACATCTTCACGTAAACTTACTCATATGGGCAATACCATGTGTCAAGTTCATCTCCACCTCAGCAGCATGAAAGTCTACTACACACAGTACTGCTGTGTCACCAGACTGCAGTCGAGGCCCGGAGGAGATGGCATGGAGACTGCAGACCACCAGGAAGTCTGGTAATCATGCTCTAGGTAAAAATCACCCAACACTCACTGTTTCTATGGCTTAATCTCCCAAAGTTCCCCACACTCTTCATTCACATCATCTCCATCTTGAGTCGTCTTGCGTCTTGTTTAGATCTGACTTTTCCAACATCTGGCACCTCATTGCTTTCTACCTCACTGCTCCATATCCTCAATATCCTCCACCTCCACTAGGTTCGTTTTCTCCATAGGTTTTCTGTCAATGGATTTTGCCCAAAGGCTTCAACTGATCATACATCCCAACACAGAGATACACACATTTCAAAAAGAAAGCACCCGTCAGCATTGAAGATTCAATGACTACACTCCACGGTCTTCTTACATGTGGCAAGCTCCCCACAGCTACTAAGAGAACTCTAATCCCAGTAACCTCTCTCTGCGCCCCCAGCAGAGCACTGCTGAGAGCAGCATTTCCTTGCTTTAAGAAGTAGGCCAACTGCAGATGGGCCCCTGGACCCAACCAAGAAGGACAAGTATATGTGTAGAAGTACATATGAGTGACAAGTTGCCCCACAAAGACCATTAAAATAAGTGAAGATTTTGAAAAGCTTATGTCCATGGCACTACCTAACATAGCTTAGTTAGGTAAGTTAGGTAAGAGGCTGTGTCTATTTTCTTCAGCACCATATCCTCAGTTCCTAACATATTGTCTGCCCACAGAAGGCGCTCAGTAAATGTTTATTGACTGAATGTATGCATGAAGCTTCAAAACCAAGAACCAAGTATGTCACACACATAATTACTCACAGGCTGCAAAAATAATTTTTCTTTTAAGAATCACAGATAACTGGAGTGGTAGCGACTCTCCTAAATCCTAAATCTACTTAAGTCCATAGGTTTCAAGTAGAACCCCTCACAGCTTTCAGATCTAGATGAGACTCACTTTTAAAGATCTGGAGGTGGTATAATGACCTCTTCTGACAATCTTATCTGGTGCCCAATAAGCTTATGAGAAATATGACCTCAGACAAACTCTAATTTACCACTGTTTACTAGAAACGTTCCAGATATGATATATGAAGTAGATTTCAGTGGGAGTTTTTATGTTTATGTAAAAGAAAAAAAGAAAGAGGAAGAGACGGAGGGAGGGAGGAAGGAAGGAAAGAGAGTCAGAGGAAGACAGAAGGAAAAGGGAAAGAAAGAATTAGTCCTCAGTGCCAGGAGTATCTGGAAGTAAATATGACTTGATTATGACTGCCATGTTATTAGACATCTTTTCCATGCAAGACATCTATTCCAGTACCTGTTGGCTTACATAGCCTGTGAACATCGATACCATACTATTCCCGTTCTCAGGTCATTATTTCAATTCATCTCACTTAGCAATAAGCGGTTAGCCAATGTCGAAAACCAAGAATAGGCAACAAATTCCCAGTATTTCCAAGGGATGCCAAATTGAGCACAGTGCAAGGGCAAATGCTGTTTTATGCCATTTTAAAGTGGATCTGTCACTGTCTGTAAGTTTAGCCTTAGTGAAAAATGGAAAATGTTATGCTAAATTCTTCACATGCTTTGAAAATGAAGACTCATAGAGCAGGAGGAGCCCTTAAAAGACATCATCTGGACCATGTGTCCACTCAGTAGAACTGCCCTCAAATACCACCAAAAGAAAAGCAGGAGATCCCTCAACATCCTAGTCTCTAGCACACCTGATGGTGCTGGCACTCTCCTCTTGTCCCACCCCAGGACATCACCAGCCTGGGGTAGAATATGAAACTGGACTGAGCAATATTCACAAAAGTTTTTATTCTGTGCAAGTATAAAAAGGTAAGTGATAAACATCATTCTGTGGAGAGGAATGCACCCTCTAAGATGACTATCAAAGGGAAGAAAATTGCCCCAAGATGTTCAGCCATTCATTTATTCAGCCAATAATTACTGAGGGCCTTGGTGAGTTCTAGGAAACACACCTTGCACCATCTAACGGTATGTTCCCATTTGTGGGCCAGGTGCATTTTATACCACTGTGCTAGGAGGCCCAGGTTCAAAACCGAGCAAGATAACCTTGCCAAGCTTTAGTGTCATCATAGATGCCTATCCCATAGGGTTTTGTGGGAGAATATACTGAAGTGCTAAAACACCTACCTACTAGTCCTCAGTAAATATCAGTTATTATTATCTCTGCTTTAGAGGCACTAGGGGATGCTGGGTATCATTAAATGCATATTTCTTCATTAAGAGAAGAAAGAAGCCACTTAAACTATTGGCAAAATCATCTCCCTAACAACAAAGTGCTTTCTCTCTGGCTCTTGCTCTTTTTCTTTTATTGGCAGGAGAACTAACAAGAGCTGGCCCCTCCTGTAGGACCAGGGCCTTGTATGTGTGTGACCCGGAAGGCACTGGTGCAGAGTGCTGAATAATTCCTTACAATGACAGCAGCTTCTCCTCTCCAAAGCACCTGCCCCCAACCACCGACTTGGTATTTCTGAGTCCGAGGAGTAGGGGAGCAGAGCACAGGCCGCAGGAGGGCACCACACAGAGGCCAAGCACCCAACCCCAGAGATGCTGTGGGAGCCTTCACTGGGGCCATTTTTTAGATGGAAGCACTTCCCCTGGTCTGTTAATGTGGTTGATCAGCTCTTCAAAGGTGTGGCTCTGTCCAGAGTTTAATCAATCAGGATCATCAACCAGAGGTGACTGGGTCTCTGGCACACAGACACTGGGAAGAGTGCAAGTGAAGTAATTTTCATTGCAAAACTCTTACCCCAAAGAAGACTGAGAAACTTGCAGATCTCCTCTCTCCTGCCTGCTTGGCATTAAAAAAAAAAAAAGGAGATTTCTCAAAAAATTAAACATAGAAATACCATATGACACAGCTACCCCACTACTGGGTATTTATCCAAAGAACTTGAAATCAACAATTCAAAGAGACTTATGCATCCCTATATTCATTGTAGCATTATTCACTACAGCCAAGAAGTGGAAGCAACCCAAGTGCCCATTGACTGATGAATGGATAAAGAAGATGTGGTATATATACAATGGAATACTACTCAGCCATAAAAAAGACAAAATCGTCCCATTTGCAACAACATGGATGGACCTTGAGGGTATTATGTGAAGTGAAATCAGCCAGACAGAGAAAGACAAACACCACATGATTTCACTCACATGTGGAAGATAAACAAACACAAGGACAAAGAGAACAGATTAGCGGTTACCAGAGGGGAAGGGGGTTGGGGGAGTGGGCATAAGGGGTAAAGGGGCACATATATATGGTGACTGACAATAATGTACAACTGAAATTTCACAATGTTATAAACTATTATGACCTCAATAAAATAATAAAAAAAGGAAGGAAAATGAAAAAAGTGGGGTAAAATGACACTTTTGTCTATCCTTCTACCTCCAATCTATGATTCCAAAGAGCTTTTACATGTTCTGTTCTTCAAAAACAAGACAAACAAAAAAAGAGAAGTGTGTAGAAATATTCTATACAGATATAACTAGCTTTAAAGAAATAAGTATGTAAAATTTCTAATTGACAGAACAAACGAATGGTTAGAGGTGGAACAATTTGTTTCACAACACAGGTCTTTGTTTTATCAGGGGATTCGCTTTTTCTGAGCATGCACCCCTTGTGAATTTAAACTGGGGCTCCCACGACTCAAACCTGACCGCACAGGATTTTTTCGGACACAGCCTTATCTAAGACAAGGCACACGTGAGAGAGCTCAGCTGCAGACAGATGAAAGAAAGTCAAAATCCTGTGTGTGGGTTCCTGAGTTCATAAACATTCTGACTCACTCTAATTCTGTAGTGCCAGGGTCTTGTGTTGATTATATTCAAGAAACAGTGACTCAAATACTCTATTTATTACCCAGCCAACTGAAGGGTTCCTGGAAGAAACTGAGAATTTAAGTACATTCAGGAAATATCATAATGCTTCAACCTCTCTGCATACTTTTGAAACACTTTTCTTCAATGAGACCAGGGTGATCTCATAATGTTTGGAATATATTACTACAATGGAACACACACAGTGGCAACACCAAACAAACAATGAATGCCTGGTATCATGAGACCCCGAACCTCCTGGGAGAGGATCCACTTACAGACCAAGAACCAAAACATCCCATCATTAATCCTTAGCAACCTGTAAAGTAAAACTCACAGATAAGGACATTGGGCCAGGTGTTGATGGACCAGGGGTCAAGTCCTGGTCATGCCACCATCTAATCCGTGACACTAACCAAGTCACATCTTGGAGCTTGGGTTTCTTCCCCTGTAAGGTTGAGAGAGCACTTTGTAAGCTGGACGGCATGACACAGTGTAAGGTAGCTGGTCTCACCATCATTGGTGCAGAAGCCCTTGCTGGGTGACAGCATGGCAAAGGTTTTGCTTTAAATACTTCTGCTCTGAAATTTTGTTGCTCCAATATTTCATATTCAAGGTGTGTTGCAACCGTAAACAGAAGCTGCCTGGAAGCCCTGAGGACTCGCCTTATAGTCTCAGGTACCTTGAGAAAGGCGTCTGCCCTGGGGGCTTGGGAGAGACCTGGCACCCCCACCATGAGATCTGCTAATAGGGAATCAGAGACTATTTAGGGACACCTGCAAACACTTTCTCACCTGTGATACAGAGTGAATCACACTCTTCAAGCACTTATTCACAGATTATAATCAATCTTTACAACCACTGATAAATAGGGGAGGCAAGTAGTCTTTCTCCAGATGAGGAAACAGAAGCATCGCTTCACCTTTCTGAGGCTGGTAGGGGGCATAATCTTGAAAGAAATTCTGGGCTTTTGAGTTCCCCTCTTTACAGGGGTGAGCAACCCATAAAACAAGAGTGCTATGTGGAAGGCCCACCGGGGACTTCCCACCCTCTCTCCTCTACTCTTTCCTTGTCCTCTCAACGCTTCCAGTCTTCCTAGCAGTCTCTAGCCTCCACAAAACCTTTCTACAGCCCTACCTCACACTCTGTCCCAGAGCCCACACAACGTCTTCCCTGTAACACGAATTGTAATAAAATGTGCATCTCTTCAGGTTAGCCCTTGACAGTGGGCTCTCTTGTCCTCTTCTTTCACTGTCCCACATCTAATTAGAACTTTCCAGTGGTTAAAGGCCATGTCCTAGGCCTTTTTTTAATAAATCCCAAAGCAACTGTCCAGGACCAGACACACAGCAGACATCCTCAGGGATTCCTTAAGGAGCAAAAGGCTGCCCTACATAGGATCTGAATAGACATTTCTCTAAAGCAGATACACGAAATGGCCAATGAGAACACGAAAAGGTGCTCATCATCATTAGTCATTAGGGACATGCAAATCAAAACCACAATGAGAAACCACTTCGCACCCACTAGGATGGCTATTATAAAAAGACAGATAATAACAAGAGCTAGAGAGGCTATGGAGAAATCAGAACTCCGATACACTGCTGGTGGGAATGTAAAATGGTGTAGCCACTTTGGAAAACAGTCTGGAAGTTCCTCAAAAAGGTAAACATAGAGTTACCATAACAACCCAGCAGTTCTACTTCTAGGTATTTACGAAAGAGAACTGAAAAAATACGTCCACATAAAAATCTGTACGTGAATGTTCACAGTAGCATTATTCACAAGAGCCAAAAAGTGAAAACAACTCAAATGTTCATCAACTGATAAATAAAATGTGGTACTATCTCTACAGTGCAACATCATTCATCTACTTAAAAAGATGAAGTACTGACACCTGCTACAACATGGATGAACCTTGAAAACATGCTAATTGAAAGAAAATAGACACAAAAAGTCACATACTGTATGATTCCACTTCTATAAAATATTCAGAATTGGCAAGTTCACAGAGACAGACAGTAGATTAGTGGTTGCCAGACTCAGGAGCGGGCTGTAGAGACGACTGCTAATGGGTATGGAGTTTCTTTTTAGGGTGACGAAAATGTTCTGGAGTTAGTGGTGATGGTTGCACAACCCTTTCAATACACTAAAAGTTACTGACTTGTACACTTTAAAATGGTGAATTTTATTATTGAGATAGAAAGTGAATATCTCAGTAAAGCTGTTATTAAAAAACAAGACAAAAAAAGGCTGCCTTGGAGCAGTGGTTCTCAAACTTGACCATGAAGCTGTCACCTGAAGAGCTAATTTAAACACAGTTGGCTGGGCACCACCCCTACAGCTTCTGATTGAGCTGATCTAGGGTAGGGTTCAGGAATTTGCATCTCTACCAAGTCCTCTGTGCTGAAGGTACCGCTGGTCTGGAGACACGTTTTGAGAACCCCTGGCCTAGAGCAGTGCTTCCCCCAACTCGAATTTGTGGGGTGGGCATTGTCCAATGAAGGACTTGTTGTCCGGCTTTGAGCAGTGCTGTCAGTAGGGCATATAAAGGCCTGGTCATCGCTGCCCAACACGGGACAACCATGAAGGCCAGTCTAGCTCTGGCACTCCCGATGCAGTCAGTGAAGCCTGTCCCTGAGCCTGTATTACAGCCTGACTTCCCTGTCTACCTACCCATTCCGGCCCCTTCCTCGTCCCTCCCACAGGTGTTGCTCCTAAGGGCACTCCTGAATAAATATTCTGCTTGCTAAACTCTTATCTCAGAGTCTGCATCATGGAAGAACCCAACACGTCATAACGCATACAAACCATCTGAGGATCTTGTTAAAATGCAGATTCTGATTTGATAAATTGGGGAACAGGTCGAGGTTAAGCATTTCTAACAAGCTCCTAGGTGATGCCTATGCTGCTGATCCATGGTCCACACTTTGAGTGGCAGGGGTCTACATGACCTTGAAGTACTCTTCTGATTCCATCATGGAAAGACTCTATGGGCCATCAGGTCAAGTGTAAATGGAGAAAGATACCGCATTTCATAGGTCACAAAAAGGCACTGACATTACCCTGTCCTTGAGATCCAGGCCAAGGAACTCAGTTACAGGTGAGTGTGTTTCAACAAGGCTTTTCAGGTACTTTCAGAAGCTAATCCCCTTGGATAGGGGCCAAGACCAACTTGGGTGTTAATTTCTTCTATGCTCTATTGTTACAGTATGGCTTCAGGGTGTTAGCTGGGAAGAAGTGAGTAATCTGCATTGTGCAACCAGCAGACAAGTGGTGACTGATACCAACTAAACAGGCTACTGAGGGGACCCAAGACTGAGTGGGAAAGAAGATGGAAAAAATGTAGAGGCAGGGGTTGTGACTGTTATCTTTTCCAGTGCTTTTGCCCTCAAACTAACAGTGCATTCCAAAAGCCTATAGGCTAGTTTGTGTCATGTTTCCAAGTTAGATCATTTGATTATGAAATCTGTTTTTGACCTGAATCTGTTCCTAATTTGCTGGGAGCCCTATAACCTGCCTATCTGTTCAGGCTGAGTTTAGATATACGCATGGGTGACAGACCCATAGCAGATTATAGAAGAAGAAAGGGTTATCTGGAACCAAATTTTAACGATGTTATCATGGAAGGAAACTTTCACGCCATCGCACCAAACACCCACTGGTCAGGAAGAGAATCCTGGGGTAGGCTAACCCAGGGCAGCATTTCTGAGAGAACGGCCCTCTTTGGCCCTCTTTCTTACATTATCTAGCTATTGTAACAGTTAACAGGCAGGTGTGTGAAGGAACTGTGAATGATTAGGGAAAAGGCGCAATATGAAGTTGTGATCTTTAATAATTAACTCCTATGAAAAGTTATGAAACTTGGCAATTGGTCATTCTTGAATGTTACAAGGCTCAAATTTCCATCCAATGTTGTGTGTTCAAGAATCTGCCTGTTGTACAATTTCATGAAAAATAAAAGGAGTCTGCTGCGCCTTGGGCAGAACACACAAAAAAAGAGCAGCAAACCAATAAAGGAAGCCTATAGTGAGAAGCCATGATTCTGGAAGGACACAGGTGCTTTCTACAGTTCGTTTAGATTTTCATGGCAGTAATGCCAAAACAGGGATGGAGGACAAAGGAAAAACCAGAGCAGGTAAGTCCTTAAAATTCTGGACAGGGGGCCGGCCTGGTGGCGCAAGCGGTTAAGTGCACGCGCTACGCTGCGGCGGCCCGGGGTTCGCTGGTTCGGATCCCGGGCGCGCACCGACGCACTGCTTGGTAAGCCATGCTGTGGCGGCGTCCCATATAAAGTGGAGGAAGATGGGCACCGATGTTAGCCCAGGGCCGTCTTCCTCAGCAAAAAAAAAGAGGATTGGCGGATGTTAGCTCAGGGCTGATCTCCTCACAAAAAAAAAAAAAAAAAAAAATTCTGGACAGTAACACTGGCACAGTCTCAAGTCACCTCCCCGCTCCATCCCCAGGCAGCTGCAAAGCACCTGAAGGGCTGAGGCTGGGAGGCACACACGGCAAACATCCTTCCATTCCTGTTTTTTCTCATTAACAATGGGGAATTATGAATACGTTCCCAAACTTGAAAACTCATGCAGTATTAAAGATGCACTGCTCCTTCCCTGCCACTTGCCCTCTCTTCCGGAGTGAGATGCAACTTTAATGGGGCTCCCTGAGCTCACTCTGTGATACCGGCACTCTCTAGTGAAGGTAGTCCCTGCTCATCCTGTTGAAAAATCTCAACATTGTGTAAGCAAGAAAAAGAAGTCAAGGTAGAAATAAATATTATTCTTTGAAATGCTGATTATTTACCAGTATACTCAAAACCTAATGATTTCCAAATCTGCTGGAGCTTCTTACAGAAATAAACACATGCATCCCAATGCAGAGTTAAAAGGATTCCCAGAAACCTACACCAAAAACACAAGAAAATTATCCTCTGAGAAGGGGATTTCTCTCCAGTTCCACTGCTTCCCACAAGGAGAACAATTTCATGAGAACATAAAAGTAAAGGAAACAATACACCACCAAAGAGGAAAATAACATCTTTATAATTACAGATTAGTTCTTAAACAAATTCCACACCTACATATTCACTCTGCTCTGAGACTGCATAACTTCAAGGAAGCTCACCCAGCCCCTTCAGCTATCAACATTTACAGCTTAACAGCTCAATCACCAGATTTTTGATACTGAAACCCCAGACAGCAAAACACTCTCAAATGACCCACTCAGTTCATTCTTCGGGAATGTGGAAAACACAGCTACACAAAGCATGGATCCGGGCTAATCCCACCGCAGAGGAACGCTGGGCTTTGCTGTCTCTGGAACAGCTCGAGGTCAGCGTGCCAGTGTCAGAGATTACCTCACAATTTCTAAGCCATTCAGATATGTATCAGACAGGAATTTGCAACAGAAAGTCCTACTTGGCCCAAGCTGGCACATCCTTGTATCAGGAATTCACCTAAGTTCACATTACTTGAGCAAGGCACCCACATTTATTTTAACCCACTGGTTACTTATCCATTAAATGGGTTTCTTCACCATCACACTGGTTATTTAATTCCTGCCCCATGGCTCCCCCAAGAAATAAAAAGTGTACTATAATTATATAAACTCTTAATTAAACTGAAGAATTCAGCGTTACCATTATCCGTCAGTAATTCCACTCAATTAGGACAATAGACTTTCATTTATTGCTGAACTCCTAATTGCTACTCATTTTCCTGGTTAGTAATTGCCAATCCTACCAGACAATGTGCTTAAAGAAAATTCTGCCATGAAATTATATTTCTCCCTCTCAGAGGAAAGGTGGAATCAGAAAGCCCTTATGTGCGTGGTCAGGAGTTGGTCCTCTTCTCCAGCCCTGGCGACTCCAGGCTGGAGATTTTAAAGGGTGATGTTCCCCGGAGGTGGTTACTGGAGCTGCGATCCACGGGAGACTTACCCACAGAGGAAAGGCGCATCCAGGTAGCCAGAGAATCCCAAAGCCAAAGCCGAACTGAGGGGGACGCAAAAACAAAACCACCCGGCACGGTCTCCGGGTTTCTAGAAGTTCAGAGTCTCCAGGAAAGGCGCATCTCGGGGCTGCAGGCAGGCGGCAAGATCCGCCTTGGCCGCATCTCGGCCACGGGAGACGCTGAGCCGAGGGTCCGAGGGCAGCGGCCGCGCCGCGCCCCCGCCGGCCTCTCCCAGGTCTCGGCTTCCGAGACGGGTCTGCGCGCACCGACCGGCCGACGTCGCCACGCCCCCGCGGCCTGCTTGGGTGCTGACAGCCGGCTCCGGGAGAGCTCCGGGCGGCGGCCGGACGCCAGCAGTCTAGCGGCGGTGCGCGGAGGCCTCGGCCCCCGAGACGGAGACGCGCGCGGCCCGCCCCCACCCCTCCCCGCCCCGCGGCACTTCCCGGACCTCGACGCTCCTCATGACCGGCTCTCCTAATTAGCCCAGAAGACTGAAACCGCCGTGGGGAAACTTGACAATTTATTCCCGGGCCCGGGGGAGGTCACCTGCAGTGCACACGCCGATTGGCTGCGATGCGAGCCCGGGCGTGCCGGCGCGGGGTCTGGCGGCCGGGGAGGCAGCGCGCGTGCTGATTCTGACGACTCCACTGGGCATCCGGGACAGGCAAGGACAGGGCAGGGGTGTCAGGGCAGCCCTGAAGCAAACTCAGGCTTGGGGCTGCGTGACAGGGCAGTTGTCGGTGCGTTGAACCACAACACTGCCCCACCCATCCAGACTGGGTGGTTAGGAAGAAATACTCTTTGCTGTTTGGGCTTTTAGACGTCATAGTCTCTATTTCAGTCTTCCAGTTGACAATGGGCTCAAGCCGTTTACAGCCAGAAGATGTTCTGATTGAAGTCTTCACTCCAACTTCCTGGTACAGAAGAGGAAACTGAAGATGAAAGGCTGAAGTGGCTTGTGAAGGTGAGTGGTAGAAAAGCCAGGCCGGGCCTGAGGTCTCCTCTCTCACAGTGTTTCTACAGAGCACCAGGGCTGCCCCTGTGGCTGCCTTCCTTGCAGAGCGCCCTAACCTCTGGGACATTCCCAGGAATGCACAGCAGAGCACGAATGTATGCAATTAGGTCCACCCCACAACCTGAGAGGTTGATAAATCAGAGCACATTATCTCCATCATACACATTAAGAAATGCGGCTTGGAATGGTCTAGAAACCTCCTTGCCCTTGAGCTAGTAAGTGACAGCATGGGCATGCAAACCCAAGATTCTAATTCCTGTTTCAACCACAACACCTCAATGCTCCTTAAACCAGGAGGTGTGCTGAAGAGAGGGAATTCCTGAGGGGCCAGCCAGAAACAAGTGGCTGAGGATGACACTTTTGCAAATAGCACCAGGTCCCTAAGAGAGGCCACTTCAATGCCAGCTTTACACATCTGCCCACAAAGCAGCTAGCAATAATTCTTATTGCACACCTCATTTTCGTGGTTCTGGACACGTATATCCCTCACCAAAGTCAACGCACTCACCCACCCCTACCACCCACTCTGCTCACTGTGTCTAGTCTGGCCTTTGCAACCTCCACCCATAGAAATGGAAGGAAACCATCAAAGTGGGGTAGGGAGAAGCAGCAAGCTGCAGAGAGCTTGCTTTGGGCCCAGGACCAGAGAGCTGCTAAGCCTCTCTCTGTCTAGAAGGGCTCTCGGTCTGGTGTTTGGAATTTGAATTTGCAGAGCTTAGCATCTGAACCATCCTGTCATGTTCTTGAGCAGGGATTAAGGCCTGCTAACCAGTCGTATCAAAGGACAGGTTCTCTAAGTATGGTCCCTGGACCAGCATCATCCAGGAACTTGTTAGAAGTGCAAATTCTTGGGCCCAACCCCAGACCTACTGAGTCAGAAACTCTGGTGGTGGGGTAGGGGCAACAATCGGTGTTTTAACAGGCTCTGCAGGTGATTCTGGCACACACGCAAGTTTGAGAACCACTGCTCTAAAGACCTCTCTCCATGGTCATGTGAGAGAGAGCAGAGCAAAGGCCAGGGTCCAAGTGGAGAAGTCAGCATTGTGCATCAAGAAGTGCCTCCCCTCCCCTTAGCCACCGCCAGAGCCCCTCCAGGGAGGATTCTGAAAGGTGAGTAGAATTAGGCATGGGATTCTTCTCTTCTAACTATGAGGATCACTAGCCTGACCCTGTCCTCTTGTCATCTCAACACTAGAGGTCACAGAATCGAGGGCTGCCTGGCCAGCCGTGTTCTATGAGGCTCCACTGGCCTCCACTGCTCCCAGACTGAGGCCTTCTGCTCAGAAGCCAAGGGTCTGCTACCTCTCCATAGAAGCATTTGGGGAACTTTTAAAGCAGCTGGTCATTCCTGTGGAGAGATCACGACAGCATGAGACGAGCAAGTCCCCGCAGTGGGGTACTCACCTTGGTGGCACCAGACCTGCAGTCCAGTCCCTTCAAGGAGACTCAGCATTCCCATCCACTCAGTGGGAAGAACAGTTCCTCACTTGCTTTCCTGGATGTTGTGAGGACTTAATAGCACTTTGTGTTTTGGGCAGAAAAATAAAAGCATTGCTGAAAATATACAGGGCTTGTTGACATAATCTCTATTAATTAAGGCATGTGCTACAAATGGTATTAGACATGAGTCTCTGATTCCAGAATCACCAGACTAGGATCTGGCCTTGACGCAAATGGTAAGGCAGGTTGCTTAGCCTTGAATACCATTGAAATGCAGTTCTTCTGGGTAGTGCCTGCTCTGCCAAGTTGTATGAAGACGGAGGGGAGGGGGAACAGGGGGGGATGATGCTGTAGTCTCAGGCCCCAGTCTTCATGTGACTGAGGCAGTGAGCAGAGCATGGAATCACAGGTCCTTGATTTTTAAAATATTATGTTCTCGTTTATTTATGTTAATGCCCTTTATTTGTTAACAACCCTATGAGGTAGCTACTATTATCCCTATTTTACAGATGAGAAGTGGAATTATAAACATGTCAAAAAAAACGTGTCCATGGTCCCAGAGCTAGCGAGTGGCAGAGCTGGATTCCAACCCCGGCGGTTTAGCTCTAGAACCCAAGTCCCTAAACTTAATACTGTATACCTCATGACAAAAAGGTAAGAGAAAAAAGAAGATTCTGCTCTTTCTTTGGTGTTTCATAGTGAACCGACATATAAACATGTAAAATATATTGATGACAGATGTGAGTATTTTTTCTTAATACATGTTGAATTTTCTAAATTTTCTCAATGAGCACATATTACATTTGAAACCCACATACTTTTTAATTATTATTATTTTTACAGGCTATAATCTCTGTTGAGGGCTCAGCCACGAGGCGATCTTGCACCTCCCAGGAGGCCTGGAGGTTTGTTTCTACATGTTGGGTGGCTGCATGTTTTGAGAGCCGTGTCACTGCAGTACCAGCCAGGCTGAGGAAGGGTGGGTTATCCACTCAGCAGCCAGATTAGGGTGAGAGAAGTGGGACCAGCAAATAGTTCTGAAGCATGGGTGTGTTGCAGTTAGGGGGAGCATAAGCAGAGGCACAGGGCTTTTTAAGGAGACCATGGGTAATCTTGTCACTAGGAACCAAAGCTTCCTGTCAAAAAGTGGGCTGGTGTGGCTCTCAGAACTTTGTTTCCCCCCAGCAAAGGGGGACAGCATGGCCTATGAACCAAAAGTTTCTAAGTGGGCAGCCGCAAATTGGGTCTGTCATACCACTTCTGGTGAACACTGGCACAAGGTCACATACAGGAGCACCGAGTCTTTCTCATTTGCCTCAGAACTCTTACCAATCCCGGGGGGGGTAGGCAGGGAAAGTATTATGGCTGTCTCTTTCTGAGCCTTCCAGAAGCAGAGACACCTACTCAAGTCATGGTTAGAGGCAGGCCAGAATGAGAACGGACATCTTCTGAGTCTTAGTTCAGTGTTCTTTTGCCATCCCATGTTGCCAATCTAGGAACATTCGTAAATCTGGATGGTGAAACACTAACTACAATTCCCTTTAACTCTGGAGCAAGTGAAATAAACCCTTAGTTAGCAGGCACTCTGCTTATTAAAAGTGTTATAAATAAGTATACAATGAAACTCAACTCATAGAGCTCTTACAGAAAGGCTACAGTTAATGAGGAGAACTACATGGTACAAACTACATTTTGCTTCCTGGAGAGTCTTACATTCACAGCTACATGTATGTCTGTTACAACTGGGAAATCTGTTATGTTTGGTTGACAACTCAGAAACTATTTCCATTTTCCTGCCGCATCACTGGGAGATCTCCACGCCCAAGGAGAGAATACTTTCATGTATTTAGTCACAAGGGCTCCTAGTGTATTTATGATTGAACAGAAATTTCTTTTCAGTCATAAAAATATAAAAGTATGATGCCTGGCTCAAAGGTCGGGAGAGATGAGCTTAGGGACAAGGAAATTACCTTACCAGTCCAACAATGCTACCCTTCTCTTCAAAACAAATCCTCACAGCAGCTGCAATCACTGTTGTGTACCCATAGTCCCTAAAATAAAGGAACAGTGTGCCCCAAGAAGTTCTGACAACTTAGGGAGGCAGGAGACGGTAAGAATGAGGAAATTAGAGTCAGAAAGATCTAAGTTCTGAGGCCCATGCAGCCACCAGCCCCGTGAACTTGGCAAATCACCTCAACCCCCCAGCCTTCAGTGTCCTGTTTGATAAATGAGCACTGCCTCTCTGCAGGCCCTTGTGAGGGTAAGAGCAGTACCCCAAAGTGACCTCAAAAGCTACAAAGATTGCCCTCTGGATAGAGGGGGTTGTCAGTACTTCTTTGGGCCCACTGTTCCCTTATTTTAGGGCCTCTTTAGACACACAAATGTAAAAACAAGCCCCTGGCCACTGTTCCGTGAGGTCACTATTATCCTGAGTGCAGCTGTCTGAGGCCACGTTCAGTGCACAGCTTGAACACTTAAATCTTAGTGGCCCCTGGGCCTTGCCTCTGCAGGCAGCTCTCACTCCTTTTGGGGAGGGAAAGAAGCGTTTCTAGGCCCAGTATAAGGGCATGGTGGAGTGTTCTGGTGGGGAGGAGGGTAGGAGGAAGCTGGAAGGGAAGAGGAGGATGCTGTTAGGAGAGGCTTTGTCATGTAGGCCTGAGAACAACTCCCTCTAGAGCTTGGGGGGATGAGCTAAGTAATAGAAGTGAACAGAAGCTAGAAAGGCCCACGACTTTCTAGATCCTTTTTTAAATGAGGTTTTACACACAAATAGGCTAGCTTTTGATGCCTCTCTCTGTGAGCCGAGGCTGCTCCTCAGTTCCCACCCATGCTCTATCCACGCAGCCCCACTTCTCCCAACTGGGAGAGCCCTCGTTTATGGTCCTCACGGGGCAGGAGGGATGAGAGGAAATCCCTCCCCCAGACCCATTCTCCTTGCTGCTGGAAGGAGCAGACTGCCCAGCTCACATCCAGCAGCGCATGCTTAAAAGCACACTACTCCAGCACCACTGGGAGCCCGCTGCCAGGGAGAGGGCCCCCACTGCGTGAGTGCCTGCCTTTCTACGGTAGCCGCCTCTGTGGGAAATGCCCTGAAGGATTTTGGAGAACATGGAGTGTCCGAGAAATGTTTCAAAGTAGATGCTTCACTTTTAGTGAACACAAGGTTTGCAACCTCTGACATATAGATTGGAGTCTGAATATGCTTAGTCTCAGAATGGAAGGGTTTCTAAAGAAAAACTCTGGAAATACCCGAATTCAGATGTAAAAAAATGTGTAAGAATCAAGAACAAAGCCAGTGAAAGCAGAGGGAGTGAATAACCTTTCATTTCAAGCCGCTTTCCCCACTAGAGACAGTCATGATCTGAGCAGCACTATTTGATGCAAATGCCTCTCAGAAAAGAGCCAGTGGATAATAGATAAAAAGATTATCTGTGACATTATGAAAAATGAAAGTTTAAAAATGGCTACAAGTCCTGTAAAAAAAAAATCCTAAACTTTATTCAGTCTCGTTGAAAGGCAATGGCCAACTGTGTTGTATTCAGCCCCTGGGGTCCCTGCCTCTTCCGCCATTGTTCTAATGCCTTCCACCAGCTCATCAGTTTTCAAAAATCTTTCCTGCTGGTTTCTCTTTGCTGGAAACGTAAGGTCCAAGAAGCTATCACAGCCCTGTTTCTTTTTCCTAACTTGACTCTGATGCTAGAAATTCAAGTGCTGCAGCTCCTGCCCCTCTCTCTTCCCTTCCCTGCCGTCCCCCTCTGTGCTAAACCACTGGCTGGACACTTGATTTAACAGATGAATTACAGATTCAAGGCATGGGTTTCCAGGGTAGGAAAGAGTCTGATTTTTGTCCAGGTCTCTCTTGATTGGCTCAGCATGGAAGTCTTTCATTTAATGGGCCAGGTCCTGCTGAGAACACCTCTGCTGGCACCACACCGATTTCTTTCTTTGCCAGAGAGAGGAGCAGAGACCCTAAAGAGAGATTTTCCATCTTCCAGATTTCTGGTGTGCTCACTACATATCATTCTTTTTAAATAGAGCATCATGAGTGTAACCCAAGACTCCGGGAAACATTTGATTCAGGTGACCAGCCATCTTTGATCTCAAAGTTGGCTGTGGTGTGGAAGAACTGATCTGAACATCTAGGCCGTGAAAACATGCCTTTGTCTTCCACCCAGGAGGGAGGCAGCATGGTTCAGTGTGGAGGTCTGGAGTGGGGTTACCTGGTTCAAATTCCAGCTCCGCCACCTGCTAACTGAGCTGACTTTGAGCAAGTTTTAATGTCTAAATTTCTCCATTTGCAAAACAAATACAAAAGATTATTAGATTGAACCATATAAAGTTGCTGATATTTGACTGTTTTTGACATATAAAAATGGCAATTTCATATGGCTCATCCAAATACCTACTTCAAGGAATGATTATGAGGAATAAGAGCAAAAACCCACATGAAGTGCTTTACCCAAGTGCCTGGTACACAGTATGTGCTCAATAAAGGTTAGTTATTGCTGTTATTGTCAAGAGGCTGATAGCAGTCACCTGCTGTATGCAGCTCACTGTACCAGGTGCCCAAAAGTAAAATACCCAAATCGAATCGTCACCTGCTTGCCCAGGACCACCTGCTCGTATGAAAGAGTGCCACGAACATCCTAATGGAGGGGTAAGATGTGCATTCAGTCCAAACTCCATGTTCTCATGACTCCATCTTTTGTCTCGTTTCCTCTTGAAAAATCCATTCCCATGTGGAATACTCCCTTCTCATTCCTGGGCCATCTTACACACTCCTGGCTGCTTCCATAAGCTAATCAGTATGACCGGAATTATACCTATACCTACTCAGACAGAGATCCCAGAAGGATGCTTGAAAATACACATCAAATATGCTTGAAAATACACATTTGATATTGTGTATCAAAATATATAACACACAATGTGTGTCAATAATACACATTATTTTGCAGAGATGCAAAAATAATGGAGGAAGGGTGTGTGGGTCCTTCCTTTGCTTAGAAGCACAGTCTCTGGAAGCCAGACAGTTCTGAGATCAGGATTAGATGCAGTTACAGTGTTTGCGGGGAAGGCACAAGCCTAAAAATGCAGTCTTCTGGGCAGAAATAAAGCTTCCTCAAGATTCACTTATTCCAGGAGGATTCCCACAGATTTCAACATGATTCTTTGGATCAGCATCAAGTTCTCCAAGGGATGCGAGGGAGTCGCCTGTGGCCCCTGGCCCCTCACTGGAAGGCTTCCCCTAAGGCTGCATATTTCTCTTCGTGCTCCTTCTTCTGTTTACTGCAAGTGGTGGGGAGAAAGGATCTGAGTTATTGCAGTTGCTGGAGGGAGAAGGAAATGGAGGAATTATGAAAATCTACAGGCAAGTGCTGACCTCAAGGACACAACAGTAAATGTCAACCCGCAGACTGAATGTGACCCCACAGCAGAGTCTGTGGAGGCAAATCCACCTGGAATGCAAACAGCTAGCTTTCTCATGTCAGATTTCCGGACATAACCCTTAGTTTTGAGTCCTAGAAACATCCATGCCAGATACCGGGGGAGGCACCCTGCGCTGGTTACAGCATGCCCCTTCCTGGAGTCCCTGTCTATCAGTGTTCTCCCTGAGGTAGAGTGCAGAGCTTTAGTCATGCTCCCAATAGCATCATCCCTAGTAGCCAACAGCAGTTCCTGAGATGCTTGACTCTCAATATATTCCCCTCTTCACTACATATACACACACACACTCACTCTCACACACACACTCCCATACTTTAATGCAGTCATTCCCCGCAGGCCTAATCATGTCATCTTGAAAGCTTGTTTTACTTCTTTTTATATTATGAAATATTTCTGTCTACAAAAGAAGTAGAGGATAATATAAGAATATATGTAAGGAAGACCTATATAGCCACCATCCAGCCTAAGAAATATATATTTCAAATACTTCCTCACAGGGAGATACTATCACTCATTCGATATTTATTATGCATAGTACGGCATTTATACTTTTGCTATATCTGTATATAAATACAAACATTACGTGGTATTGTTCTGCATGTTTTTAAACTTTTTTTCATTGATTTGTTCAGGATATATCCTTCTACAACTCTGAGATAGGAGATTCTGATTCACTGGGCCCATTATGGCTTGTTACTTGCCTTGAACAAACTGGCTAGGTTGTGAGTGATAGCGAGGGTGACCCCATCAGATAGCATTCACACTAGGATGCTTTTAAGAGTGAATGGGGGTGCTGTTAACAACTATGCCATGCATAAACTGGGACTCTCCCAGGTAAACCAGGTCATATGGTCATCTTAGTGACGGCAGATCAGTTCCTGCTTTCATATATGTGATTAGCATGACCAGTGAGAAGCCTTTTGCTACGAGTTTCTGATGGGCCTCTTGGAATGAATTTGTGCCTTTTTTAGCAGCAAGCCATTACTGAGAACCACAGTTTTCTCATTAGTGAAAAAGAGTCTGGAAGAGGAGGGAAGGTTTAGCTCTAACCAGCCTCCTAGTTGCTGTTAAGAGCCTATGTTGTAAGATGCTGAGAGCACAGGAAAATACCAACAGCTCTGTGGAAAGCTACAGAGCCCTGCAGAGGACGAGAGTGTCCTTCCTGTATGTCAGTCCAGCTGTTTCCACGTCAGGGTAGGGACAGGTTGCCCCCGCAGGACCCCCAAAAGCTGACTGGCCATGGCTCTCCAATGCTTCTTCACGCAGCATTTTAATTATCCTGTTTCTATGGAAATGAGCTTATTGCTAATCAGGTTTTCTCTCCACTCTCAACTGGTTACTGATGTACCCCTCAGATGTGAATAGTGCTGAATTTGATATTCGCTAAGTAAGTAAATAGAAGCCAAAAAGAATATCAGAGGAGTCAGTAATTTTGGCTTCCCTTTGAAAAAACAAAATCAGACCCTGAACTGATTGAACACCTTGAGAGGCAGGATGTGGAGGTGCAGTGAGAACCTACATGCTCTCAGGTTGGGCTAGGCCAGCGTCACACCCTGTGCTGCGGCAGGCGACCATGTCTGAAGTGACGACAGCAGAGGCAAGGACACCCAAGGCTGCAGTCACTGCCACAGCACACACCCTGCACTCTGGCTGTGCCTGGCAGGACAAGGGACTTCTCCTGTTTGCCCTCCCTCTTCTTGAGAGGCAAGACCAGTGTCACAAACCCAGAACAGGGGACCTGTCATCTGTAGGGGTGCTCTGGGCCTGCACTACACGTGGCTTTCCCTCGCCTGTCTCTGTACTGCCTCCAAGTCTGGCTTTGGTGCCCTGTCTGCTTTGGCTGAAGTCTCAGCATGCCACCCAAGATACCTTCCTTATTCTGGCTCTGTGTTTAGGCATTAAGATGTGCAGCCATTGTATCAAAGGTTGGTCCCCTCCCAAATTGCATTTGACCAGTTTCATTTCTGCCTTGAAATTAAAACACAGAATTTATCAATCCCAGGCTGTCACAGCGTGAATGAAACCCTAGAAATAAATCCAGTCTAATGACAGAGCGATCTGGAGACCTCAGTGGGAAACAAGATACTTTGTTTAATAATTATCAGCCTCTTTCAGGGCTTGTCTGCCAAAGTAGTGGTGTCAGAAGCAGCAGAGAGAAGAATTTTTTCCCCCAGATTTCATCCTGGGAGAGACTGAAGCCATTTAAAACCAGACTGGACGCTTTTGATTTACATTTCTGATATTAAATGCCGAGCGGCTGTCTGCATTTATGCTACAAGGCATTACTTCAGTGCGAAGAAACAGGGTGGTGGCAGGGATCCAGTTTACTAATGAACAGGCTTATCTGGAGGAAAACAGCTTTTCACACTGTAACAAACAATGAACACCTCTTAGATAACAAATTCAATGGTAAAAATATAGCATTGTACATGTCACAGTCCCATAATTTAATGGAGGCACTTGCAGCATTAGTGGTTTACATTAATTTTTAAAATTAATTTTGTTTGGCCCGCAGGGAAAATATTTTCTTTTTTGTGTCTGATATCCTGCAGCTCATTAACACTGCTTACTGCTGCTCTACAATACTATCCATAATCGTCCACTTGGTAGCCAGAGGCCATTTGTGAAAAAAAAGAAAGCTGGAAGAGGGGCAGAAAGCAGGCTTTTCTGCTTCCTTCTCAAAGAAAGGCTCTCTTAGCTTGACACAGCTGCTCGGCAGCCCTGCAAGCAGGGACCTTTGGAAGCCTTCTGAACCGGGTGGGTACAAGTGTCAGCGCTCCTGGTAACTAGAGGGCAGCTTTGGCTGGGCCACAGAGGCTCTTTCTTCCACAATTCACCACGACTACCCACAAAGCAGTGGCTCCCAAACCTGAGGACGCTCAGAATTACCTGGGCAGTTTTTATAAAAACAGAGATTACTAGGCCCCACCTCATACCCATAGATCATTTCTTCTGCCTGCCACTCCTCCCAAGAAAGGGTTAACTACTGGCTACCGAGAAAACAGACCCCTCTCCCTCTGCCTGGGGCAGGAGATCAGGGAATTCACTGCTAATCACTGCGGTTGTGATTTCTGATTTCAACTGGCAGCACAGAGAATTGAACTGGAGTCCCCTGAGAGCAACCAGCTCCACAAGGCAGACCTTGAGCTTGTTAAGCTGTGGTGCTGCCATGCGATTATCAATTTTAAATGAATCTCCCAGTCTGTTTAAAGTGGTTGCTAAAAATATAATCTCTGGGATATCTTACCATAAGACTTAACTAAAGGGAAAAATTTGGATGATAATTAAGTGCTTCCCTCTGTCTAAGCTTCCTGTAAAACAATTCTGGAGACTTGGCTAATCCACTGGCCGCAGGAAGGCCAGCCAGGGACAGTCTCAAGGTCTGAGTGAGTTGGTTTATAAGTTACACACTTTCTCTAAATAAAACTAAAACAGGCAATATGCATTTGGACAAAAGGTTAAAGATACAGTATACACTGTATTAAAACAAATCCTTCCCTATTTTTAACCCAAAGAAGTTTGGGAGAGAAAGCCAGAAAAAACTGTCTAGACATACTTTTGTTAAGCTCACGAGGGAGTCGTTACAAATTCACTTTATAGGGACATAATCTAGGTTATATATACAACGCTTTTTTTTTCCTAAAGCAGCAACACGGTGGGACAACTGAACAAAGGTGAAAGAAGTTCTTATTCGTAAGAAAAGGGCTCTCTGTGGAAACATCTCTGGCCCTATCGAAGGCTTGAGTCAAAAGCAGGCACAGTTTCTAGAAGTTATTAAGAATGATGAAGAAGGAGGAAACTAACAGTAATTCATTAACAAAACCCACCATTCTACCCACACTCTCCAGCTTTCTGCCAGATGAAAAGACCCTTCTATACCTGGAATCCTGGGAAATGGCAAGTCTCAAGTTTCCCCAGGGGAAACATCGTGGTATTTTTCCTTTCCCCTTCCTCTGACCTTCCTATTTCATTGGGCAGCACAGTGGGAAAAGTGGATCATTTAAAGCAAGAGCACATGAAGAAATACATGTTCTTTCTATGTGCAGCCACACAGGTTTGAGAAAACAAGTTCCCAGAGGGCCCAGAGGAGGCCCTCGACAGGCTCAGCATGGGGGGCTTTGTATACACAAAGGCCTGGGGTGAGGGAGACAGGAGAGGAAGGGGATGTGGGAAAGGATCAAGACTTGGAAAAGGCTGAGAAGATGGGCTTTTGTGAGATTTTCATATAACCACATAGTGCAGAAGGCACAGTTTAATGATAACCCTAAAGAAAACCCCCAACCTTATAAAATTCCATTAATTCGATAACTTCCTTTCTTCGATAAGAACAAAGACTAAAACAACTCATTACCGCTACTACCAACTAGATGTATGACGGTGAGAAAGCTACTTAAGATCTGTGGGCTTTCATGGTAAAAGAAGTGGGGTGGGTCAGACAAGCTCTAAAATTCTGATTTCATTATTCTGGGTAAAAGCAAATGTTGCCTTACACAGGCCAAAGCTCAATTCTGACCAAGTGATGACAAATTAGAACGGAGAACTTTAGACACATTTTAAATGTATGGAAAATATGAAATATAAAGGCTTAAAAAAATGTCAACCACACCATATTGAAAAGTTGCCTGAACAGAGATGGAATAAAAGAGATTGTAAAGTCTCTTTTACACATGTGGACGGTTTCCCAAACCTTTCTGAATGAGAATATGGCTCCCTGGGACCCAGGGTCTATCTTTGTGAAGGCTCCGGTTAGTGGGGAGAAGGGAGTCAGGATGGTAAGGGCATCTGTGGTGGATAACAGGGTGCATCTTAAAAGATGTCTGTGCATCTTTAGTCTTTGCTAGCCCAGTGACTCTTGACTTTTGTTGTTGTTGTTACAGATCTATTTGAAAATCTTATGAAAGCTTTGGACCTTCTTCTGTGGCAAACGTAGAAGTGCACAAATAAACAAAACTTTAAAGACATTTTCAGGGGATTCTGGGGCTCCTTGAAGCTTATCCACAGCTCCTGTAGTGAGGTATTACTCATAGATAAAACCCCCTGTTTTAGGCCTAGACACTGGAACATCTATTTACATTCCCATTTTCACAGAAGAAATTTATTTTTCAATTAAAAAATAACCTGACTCTCCCCACACATCCAAGCAGTTCTAAAGGGAGTCTGGAGTGTTTGGCTGGAGAGCAAAGGTCAACAAACAGAGACCTGCAGTTGTAGCCCTAATGGCCTGAGCACCCTCAGAGGCAGGACCTGTATCCTAAGGCTTAATTCACAACACTTTTTCCATAGGAGAGAATTCCTCCCAGCAAATAAGTAGGCGTCCCCCATTGCATTAGAAAATGCCCTCTTTCTGACCTGCTTCATCCACCTTTTTGACCTGCCTTCCTTCCGGAAGAACTAATAGGAAATGCGGCACCTGGCGAGAGGGAGGACGGCAGGAAGCACCCTCCTGGAATGTTAGTGATGCTGGGCACACCACCCCATTCCCATTCAGCAGGCAGCCCGGCTACTGCACAGGGCACATGTGCATAGCTTAAGGTCAGTATGAAACCAGCCGGGCTCACAGCTCTGAAACACCACTGTTTCAGGGGCACAAGAGTGAAACTGTCAAGTATGTTCACTCTAATTGGCACTGGGATGCTGGCAGCTAAAAGATGGACATTTGCTTTGAGGGCTAATACATTTTAGAGAAGGATGGTTCTACCACGCCAGGGCTGGTTCTTTGTGAAGGCACTATGTGGTGGATACCCAAGTCACTGAAGTGGTTGGTTTCTCAGGGGTCTGTCTCCTGGCGTGGAAGACATCTGAGTCTGGCCTGCTAACACAGTCAACTTCACAGCAGCCTGCCTTTCAGAATAGTTGGCCATCCTCTATTATCTTACTGCTTCTTCCAGGCTGATGATGAATCATGTTTGAAGAGGAAAGAAATGGTGGCTTAGGGGTTGGTTTCTCCCCCCAGTTCCCACTCCAGCCAACCTCCCAACTAAATGGGTCCAAAATCCTCTCCTCAACAAAGTGACAAATGAGGCACTAAATCAGTGGCACTGTGAATTCAATCACTTAGCCTGAATGGAGAAAGCCTTACAAGATGGATTCCATCACATTAAACAGCTTAACTCATGTCAGGAGAAAGTAGTTTGCAGACCACTGGAAGAAAAGCTTGGAAAAATGATTTATTAATTGCTCTGTCCTATCCCTGGACAGGGTAGGCTTGAAACTCATGTCTTACGAAGATGTGGTGGAATGTTTCATCGGTACATATGTGAGCAAGACTGCTAACCTGATTTCTGATGAGCTAAGGCAAAGAAGAAGAAACAAGACAGCACTAATTTTTTATTAGCAAATTACTTAGGGAAAAGAATTCCACTGCCTCAAGAAAAAATAATCCTTAAGAGCCAAAGTGTTCATCTCAATTTCAACTGGATTATTATTTGAAAAGATTAATATTTGCTAATGTGACATTTATCAGCATTGCATATTGAGATAGCGATGTTGCTGAATTTGATTTTTCTAAAATTTTCCTCCCCAATCTTTTTTTTTTTTTTTAAGAAAAGAGAATATACCTTAGGAGTCTTAAATTTTATAGTTTGGCTTTGGCTAGCAACGTCCTTGACCAAATAAGTACCAAGGGGAAAAGGACTTATTGGAGGGTATGTCTCAATAAAACAGATAGGCTTCATTTTAAAAAATAGAATCAAGATAATATGGCTAACTGTAGACAAAAACAATTTGGTTAGGTCTGACTATGGAATGGCCTCGTTTCTTAACTCTATCAGAAATTGGGAAAAGGAATGAAGAAGAGGGTTCTATTTTTTATTTTATAATTAACTCAATGCAAATCTAGAAGTAGCTTATATTTTCAGTGCTCTAGTTTACTAATTTTATAGTTGGAAGAAAAAGAATTACTTCAGAAAGATGGGGTAAAAAGAGTCCTGGATTTAGAATAAGGACACTTGATTTCTAGTGCCATCTCCATCTCAGGTAACTTCATCTGTCCTAAGGGAGAGACTGGGGATAGAAAACATGCAGTGCTCATACTTCCTCTCCTTCGTGCCCTGCTCATGGCAGACATCACTAATCAATCCTGCCTTTTATTCCTTCTTGGCCCAGAATCCTCAACACAATACTCCAGGCAGCCATCTAATAATAGACTAGAGGGCTGGCCCCATGGCTTAGTGGTTAAGTGCACGCGCTCCACTGCTGGCGGCCCGGGTTCGGATCCCAGGCGCGCACCGATGCACCGCTTCTCTGGCCATGCTGAGGCCTCGTCCCACATACAGCAACTAGAAGGATGTGCAGCTATGACATACAACTATCTACTGGGGCTTTGGGGGAAAATAAATAAATAAATAAAATTATAATAATAGACTAGAGACAGCATGACAATTGAAAACTTTCTGCCAGCCCTAGAATAGATGAACTTTAAGGGCCTTTTAAGCTCTAAATTTCTAGAATATCTTCTATAAATTATTTTCATATCCTATCAGGAGTCTACTGAGAACAAAACATATATGGAGAAAAATATTTTATGAGCTTTCCATAGAAGTGGAAAAATGGAAAATATGGCTTAGTAAATTGTTTTCATGGCTCCAAAGACTGGAGAAACAGAAAAACAAGGACCACCATACTTGAGAGTCTCCAGAGCCAAAAACGTTGCCCTAGAACTAGGTAGCTAACTCTCACCACAGCTGTAGCTGTACATCAACTACCTATCCACCTTGTTGATAAGCCCACAGTGCCAGTATCAGACAAGCCAATACCAATTTATCAATTAGGTACTAGGACTGGTAATAGGTAATGTGGTATATCTACTTACCTTGCCCCGGATCAAAAAGCATTTAAGGTAGCTTTAAAAGATAATGAAAAGAGAAACATTTAAAATATTATTGGTAGATAAGAAGGAAAAAGCAGCAAGGTAGGTATGCGCAGCAGAGCTAGGAATGAGGTTTGCCTGGGGTCACTTGCCACTTATTTACAAGAGGTGGGCCATAAGGCTGGCTCTGGGCTTCTAGCAGCTGCCGTGAAGCGGGAAACCTAATCAGGTGCACAGTTCATGGGGACCACAAGATAAAGAGAAATAAACTGTTCAGAAAAAGTTCAACTATTCCTTACTCTACAACCAGAGTGTTATTTCTCTCAAGGGTCTACATAAAGAAAATAACATATAATGTACTAAATAATATTTTGCCACTCATTCCTTCATAAGTCCCCGCAATGAGTTTCACACGGCTGTTAAGTCTCTCTGCAGAGCTTACGGTGCCATTCCAAAGCAGAACACGGTGAAAGCGAGTTCTCTGGTAGTTTGGCTTACTCCAGAGGATCTAGAGCAGTATTTTCCAAACTACAGTCCAAGGGACTATCGGTTAATAGAAGTTCTATCGTCAAACCTGTTTGGTAAACACAGCACAGCATTACCATGGCCACCCTCACCCATCCAAATAAATTTGCTTAATTTGATCTAATCCAACAATTTGAAACAAAATCCCTTATTCTAGGGACATCTATTAATATCTTATGGGAATAATATTCCAGGAAACATTTCAGAAAATGCCAGTCTAGAGGAAAAGGATTCCATATCTTTTTGGAATCCTTCTAAAACATTGTTCCTCTCAGTGAAGTTTGGAGAGCTACAGGATGGCAGTGAGTCTGAAAGGCATTTCCTGGTAATTCCCAGGAAGGCTTCAGTTCTCAATTGCCGGTTAGAAATGGAAGTGTGTGCCCTGATGGAGAGCCAGGTTATATGTATGGACAAATCAAGACTCTAAAAGATGTAAGTCCAATGTTCTAACTGTTTAGGTCCCACAACATCCCTCCTTCACCCTCCAAATGGAAGTGCTGATATGGGCCAAGGACAAAATGGAGTCTTCAAGGACACGGAAAGGGGTCACTGTGGTAAGAGTGAGACATCGTGGGAGCAGCTGGGGCAGCAGCTCCTCTGGAGCTCTTGGATCCCTCTCTTTGACCCATTTCTTTTTTTATCTTAGAGATCCAGAGGAGAACGGGCCACTCAGGCTGGCCTCTAGTCCAGGCCTTGTACTTTGGGGCAAGAGGGGCCACTGAAGCTCATTCACAGTCCAGTAGGAGATTAGACTGGAATTTGGCACCCAAGTCCCAGCTAGTAATAAAATGTGTATATCTGCCTAGAGTCCCCTTTAGAAACCTAGGAGGCAAATTAGGGATCAGGATTCCAAGACACAACTTCTCTTAGAAACCCAACTCACAGCAGTCTTCTGCATCCACGAAGCACTAACCATGTATATGAAGAACAACCACCTACCATCTAACTAGAGACAGCTATGCTGTCTTCCTCCGAAAGTAATTACTACCCTCAATCAGAAATTTAAAAATAGAGTATCTACCAAATATCAACAAACCAAACCCTTAATGAGAGGCAAGGCAGAATTATCAGCAAAGCTTGCTGGGTGGTATGTTTGCAGGCATGGAACAACCCAACACTATATTACAGCAGGTTATTTCTGAAGTTCCCATGATGCGCTCCTAATGGGTATAAGGATGTGCTGACTTCCAAAGTGGGACTGACAGGCCCGCAGTTAACTGTCATTTCCATCACAGACTTAATAGCTTTGCCAGGCATCCTCCCAGCAAACGAAGAGAAGAAAGGTCTTGCTATATGACAGCATTCAAAAAGAATGCATGTGAATGCCATTATGGTATTGAAAGTGTCAGGTGCCAGCAGAAGGGCCCTGATCAGACAGACAAGCATCGGTCTGCATGCTTTAAGGTTATTTGAAGCCTGTCATTTCCATTAGCTAGCTAACCACAAGTGGAATCATTCATTAGCTGGCTTTCTTTAGTACCAAGGTGGGACTGAGGGTGGGGGCAGGGGCGGGAGAAGGTAGAGAGGCCTGGGCTTGGCACTTCGGTTCCTACCCTATTAGCAACTCATGATGGCTGGCATAGGGAGGGGGTGCACACAGGCGGCGATGCCCCATGTGCCTGCTCATTAGTGGCTGGCAGTAAAGCACAGAAACGAGTGGACATTGGCACAGGCTGGCTTTCTGTTCTTGGAGAAGGCCAAAAATAATCTCAGTAGATTTAATTAAAACTGCAGTGAACAGATGGGGAAGATGGAAAGAACTCCAACTGGAGACCACTCATCTGTCTAGGTCTCCGCAAGCGTTTTAATGAAGCCTTCGCTGTCTGCAGGTCCCAGCACTGACACATCCCTTTCTGGTTATGCAACCGAGCGGAACGATTACCCAGCAACTCCACTTAAAGCAGCAGGGGTCTGTTTCCCAAAGAAATGTCTGGCCTGATCCAATCCAACTACCACCATAGAAAGCAACAGGCAAGCAAACCAACAGCCTTCCCTTTCTGTCTTGATCTAATCCCAAAGTGAGAAGAGGCAATCAGGTGCTCGGTGGATTTCTCCTCCTGCAGAGGGCCAGTGGGGGAGGCAGGGGGCAGGGGAGGGGGAACCCAACAACAGACTTGAGATTTAAACCTCCAGGTCCAGCTAAAACAAAGAAGCTCTGTCCAAATCGGGCCAGTGGTCTGCCCTAGTTAGTGGCTCCTTTCAGAGTTTTCTACAGTGCAGCCAGCCAACGGGGAATGGCAGGAGGCAGTCCTAATTCACCAGGAAAGAGAAAACCCAGCACGTGTGCGCACTTACTGATTGATTGATTGATTTTAATGGAAAAGCCTAAATTTCTGGTGCTAACAGGGAAACAAGGGTTCAAAAGTTGCCTGCACCAAGCAGGTCTAAGTACAGAGAGGGCAAAATCTGCTTGTAAATAAACTTGGCCCAGGAGACAGTTTCTGAAGCTCGAGAGAAGTCTGCAATCATGAAGGACAAGGAGATCTTTAGAGAAAGACTCTGGGGCAAGAACTCCAAGGGATTCTATTAAAAGATCATTGGCACGTGGAACCCAAAGCTTTCCCGGCGGGGCATTCCAGGTGTCCCCTAAACACTGAATGCCTTTTAAAAAACCTTTTTTCAGGTGTTAGCAGAGATTGGTATTGTTGGTCTCCTATCAACTTTTTTTTTTAAGTTTTTTTTTGAAACTTTTTTTTACTCTTGGGAAAGCAAGGGCAAGATACCTCCTTACCTTGCCCCTTAGGAATGTCAGATGGTGACGAGTTGGTTGGTAACTCCCAAACTGCCTTGGGGGTACGGGGACAGGACTAGATCTTGGCAGCTCATTGCTAAAGCATATTTCAAAGAAAATGGAAAATGCCAGTAGAGCCATGATCTCTCCCCCAGGTCTCTGAACTCCACGACCAAGCTCATATTCATACATCTTCAGGGAGAAAGGGGCTATTTCAAAGCATCAAAAGAAATGCATTTTTGCTTAAACAAGCATATCCCACAAAGTTCAGGGACATCTCGATGATGGAAGAGATGTTTATTTACCAAGAGAGACCAGGAATGTATGGAGCCACAAAACATAATGAATTCTTTGGAGAAAACCAGTGGCGTTTTTCAACCAAGTTTCCCTTGAAACTAGTTATGCAATGGTGTTAAAAAAAAAAAAAAAGCTTTTTGCTCAGCTAAGTTTCCTACTATATTAATCTCATTATCCTTTGAACCGTTTAACTGGCAATGCCAAATACAATTTGTATTCTGCAGCAAAGCGAATGCTCTAAAATGATTATCCCAATATGAACCGTGGCAATCCTTGATATTGTTGGGTCTGAAAGGCCGTCTAACCACTGAATACTGTTCCCATATGCCTTCTGAGTTTCATGACACAATGTTGCGTCTGCTTTGCAAAGGATAAATTAAGCGTGTGAAAGTCTTAGCAAAGCCCTCATTTTCCAGTTAATCAAATCTCCCCTAATCAAATTAGCACACATAATTCCACTGGATGCATGGCACAAAAAGTGCATTATCCCCTTCTTTGGAGTTGAAAGGGAGAAAACAGCATGGTGCCTTTCTCCTTTGCTTGAGTGGGCCTAAATAGAGGAGTTCTTCAGAAAGACAGGTCGAGGTAAACTTTGGCAGCATTGACGTTCCCAGCTCATTAAATCCACTGCGTCTGTGGCCACCTCCGGGGACCAGTGAAGCATTCTGTAATGAGATACTTGTTTAATTTTCCTTCAAAGGCCGGACATCTGTGACAAACCTCCCCATTCCAACCCCACACAGGCAAATCTATCAATAGGCCTAAGGCCTCTATCTAGTTTGATGGAGTGTTTTCCATTGAATAAACTAGATAATAAATTTTGAGGAGAAAGGAACAATTGCCATTAACTCCGTTCTCTCCGAAGAGTCGAAGTCCATCATGAAAATTCAATAGCGGCTGAGCTAAATGGATAAATGTTCACAGTCAACCTTTTTTAATTGATTTCCCTTCATGAAATGATCTAGTCTCTGAAGCTAGCCGTCCCAGAGCCCCTCTTTAACCTTTCTTTTCATTCCAAATACATTTAGAAGCACTGAACAAAAAAGAATAGCTAAAATATTAATCTCCCTTGAGAGCAAAGGCCTGCAACAGACCAGATTTTCAGATCAATCCCCAACAGTGCCCATGGCCTACAAAAGAATGAAACACACTTTTAGCTCTATTCAGTGTGGCACCGATTTTGACCTTTATTGAAAACCAAGCACCACATCCCGACACTGGCAGGGACTAGAAAGCCTTTCTTACATAATAGGAATTCAGTGCAGATACTGTCAGGTCTCGGCTGCACAGTCACTTCTGCTTATTCCATAATGAGGCCTGGAACATGCATAATGAAAGCTGTCTCAACAATATTTTCACTTTAATGCTTTATTATGTCTAGGAATATGTTTTAAGTAGTAATATTTCACTTTTCCCCCCCTTTCCCTGCCTTCCCCTCTCCAAATCTGCCTTCTCTTAGACTCAATTTGCTAGAACCCTTCAAAGGCACATGAAATAAGCTATTATGATTGCTGCCATTTCACAGCATGTAAAGAATTCATTAGAAGCACGTTTCAGGACCCCACTATTTTCCATCCACAAAGGTGATCCTGTATTTCCCCTCCTAAAACATGAGTATGCCCCTCCTCCACTACCCTCCCCCCTCATCCACATAGACAAGAGCCTGGGTTCACTTCACAGGCCTGGCATCAGCCGAAGCCTGTCATGTGTATCACGTGTGCCCACTGGCACCATCTCTTCCCTCTGGGCTGCCATAGCTAGGACAAATGATTCCACAGGATCTGAACTCATAACAACAGAAAATTCATAAAATTGCCATGACTCCCCCACTCCCATCACATGTCTGAATTACTTCTGAATTTGACAAATACATAAGCTGCTGCAAATGTCCATCTCACATATTTTATTGCAAATAAATGAAATGGACAAGTTTCCCCTGTGGAACAGAGAGTCATTGATATCCCAAAGCTGCTCTGCACAGGACCCAGATCTTCTCCCTCAGTCCTAACAGGATCAGATTCCTTCCAAATCCCAGCTCAGGATGGCTGCTAGAAGGGGAGGGGCTGCTGCTTCACTCCTGCAAAGATGTGACTGCCCTGTGTGTATGCAGCCTGTGCAGCCTGTACAGAGGCCTGTGTGTCAGAGACTGACACACCTTCCCCTTGCACCACACAGCTGCTGGGCTGAGATTTCCCCAAGGCTCCTCCATACAAGCTAAGTTTCCCAGCTCCAGTTTGAAGTGAAGAAGTGGAAGCACAGCTTCCACACTTATTCCCTGAGCAGGAAGCTGAGAATGTGCGAGTGAGTCACCTTTTGTGGGCCAAAGTCTGTTTAAACACCCCCTTATTTATTATAGTAAAAAGTCAGGAAACCATGGGGGTTTAACTCCCATCCTTCTCTCTTCCACCAAAGAAGATTTCCTAGGGTAAATGGAAATGAATTTCACAGAACTGAAGACAGGAGTGGTGTTGTATGGCATGGCTGGGTAATTCACATCTATGGAGTTCCTTCTATCTGCCAGGCACTGTGCTAGGTACTTTACTTTCATTTTTCTCCTTTAATCTAAGCTGCTATCATTTATCTCATTTTATAGATGAGAAATTCAAATCTCAGAGAGTAATCTGCCTCAAGTTATACTTCTAGTGAGTCTTCAATCTCAAGTTTGTTTGGGGTCAGACCCAACCTCTTTCCACTAATCTTTAATACCCTTTTAGTTCAAAGGGTTTGAGGTCAACACTGATAACCATAGCAAACATTTAACTTTTATTCATGTACTTGTCCTACAAATATTTATTGAGTATGTATACTGAGTATACCAAGTATAGTAATACTTGTCATTCTAAAGGTTCTCCAGGGTGAGAGAAGAGCAAAAGCAGCTTGACAAGTGCAAGGTATATTCAGCAAATGTGTGCATGAGGCCTTAGGAGGTGGAGAAGAAATGAGATAGGAGGCAAGACCACAAGATGGTAGACTGAGACTTACTGTCAAGGGCTTTGAGTACCCTTGAACCCTAACGGAATTAAACAGTCATAAATCAACAAAAAGTAGACAGTGAAAGAGGAGAGATCAGACAGGAGATGGGAATGCAACAAGAAGATGCAACAAGTTCATAGAAGAGAGGGAAGGGAATATAAAATAGAAACAGTAGAGAACATAACCTTGAAAAAGAGTGGGAACTCCAGCTGGGTCCACACAGTAGAATAATGTGGTCTTAGGGGAAACAGAGAAAGGTGAAGGGCCAGGTGGCGGTCATGAAAGTAAAAGAATGTTCAGTGGGAATGAAGGAGGAGGAGAAACTGGAGAAAAGGGTAGTTAGATGGTGAAGCAGAGTTCAAGATCTTGTAGGTAGACATCCTTCTGGGTAAAAATAAGATTGAAGGTTTGGTCATTTATGTTTATTCTGGAACAGCAGGGATGCTGACTGATACGAAGAAGTCACTGAATCACTTTTACATCAAGAAGTTTCTCAGGGTACAAGTTCTACTTATGCAAGTCCGACATGGCATGTTGAACAAGGCCAGGCTTCAGAACACCTGGATACAAGGTGCTGGGGAAAGGGAGGACCCCGGAGAAGGGAATACCTGCAAAACAGGCCCAATCATCTGTGCCAACAGGGAAGACTAACCACCTCATTTAGGAGTGAGCAGGGATTTAAATCCTATATGAGCCATAACTCAGCAATCTCTAGGCCAGACCTGCCTAATCCACTTTCATGACCAGAGAGTACTCCCACAGGTTGAACTTTCATCAGGGATCTCTGGGCTGAGATCTCCAAACACATTCTGATTAAAACAAGGAATGAGCATGGCTAACGCTGTTTTCTACTCTACAGTGCCTGAATGAGTTTCTGAGAAAAACCGCATCTTTCTCAGATTTGAACCACCTTCATTAACTGTGACAAAGAGTTTTAACAAGTTTACTTATTTTTGTTTTGAGAGAGAAAAAAAGAAAGGAAGAGAGACACAGACCAAAATAACCAGTTTTAACAAATGGCTACTGGTTTAAAAATAGTGCAGGGGTTTAAGTTTTTGCCTTTATCTCAGTGGTTGACCTTGCTAATACAGTATGTAGATCTCTTGCCAACTAATCAGCCGACTGTAAAGCACGGCTTCAAGCTGTGGTCAATGATCTGTAACAGGAATGAATGAGAGGGTTTTAGCAGCCAGGATCTGTAGCCTACTATCTGTATCTGACAGCTGTCACCCTCTCTGCAGAGGCCAAGGCCTAGACCTTCATTTAAAAGCAGCATGGCTGGTCAGATTACTGGGACAGTGTGTCAAAACTGACTATGCTGAACTAGGGAGACAGAAAGTAAATCTATAAATAGCAGTCTTGCTCCCTCCATGAAGCACTGAAGGGTAACCAATATTGAGCAGCAAATGCAATGTTTAGTCTTTGCAGCCAGTGGGATACAACCGCGGCCAGATCAGAAGCCTTGCTTTATGATATAATGTAATGGAAAGATCGGCTTTATGGGCAAGAATTTAAAAGAGTTACATTCTTGGCAATGGTAATGGTTGCACAGCAATAATTGGTTTGAACCAACTTTATGAGCTAACAAGGTTCCCTAGCACTTAATAATGTCCTCAGGGCACAGGGACAGAGCAAGTCACCTTTCCCATAATGTGCTGGCTGCCTGTTTCCGACAGTCCGCAGGGACCGCCAGTGTTGAAACACAGAGAGTGATAAAATAAGAGGCTCTCTATTTGATATCTATTATACATGTCAACTGGGTCTTCAACCAGAACAGCTGCACGAAGTACTTGGGGAGAGCAGAGCATCATGAGAGTGAGTTATCTATAGCCCATGTTGATAGCACGGCTTAGACACTGGACATCGCCGGGTTATAAATGAGCCAGCTGACATTTTATAGTATGTACCAACTCTTCCAAGAACCATTTGTCACTCTTCAAGGTTTCCGCTGATAAAACTGGGATGTCTAAAAAATTTGTCAACAACCGCAGCAAGTAACCCTGAGGTCATGTCAGAGGGTGACAAAGAATGTGCTTACTTGACATTCTACAAACATACAAATGGAACATTGGTGGTGACAGTGTTTCAAAGGTCTCTCAAGGTTGCAGAGCTCCAAAGCAGCTTTGGTGTGGACATTGAGATGGTGTGTTCCAGGAGCAGTGCATCATAACCAAGTGAACATAGACCTGACCTGAGTGAGCAAGACCTTGGACCCCCAGCTCTGCCTACTTTGGACCACTCCACGCTGGGGTAGAGAAGATGGGAATTAGGCAAGTGATTTTTTTCCAAGGCTGGAGCAACTGCTCTGGCTCTTTTTTAAAAGGTTCAACTTGGGGCGGACCCCATGGCTTAGTGGTTAAGAGCGCGCGCTCCGCTACTGGCGGCCCGGGTTCGGATCCAGGGCGTGCACCGACGCACCACTTGTCCGGCCATGCTGAGGCGGTGTCCCACATACAGCAACTAGAAGGATGTGCAGCTATGACATACAACTATCTACTGGGGCTTTGGGGAGAAAAAGGAGGAGGACTGGCAATGGATGTTAGCTCAGGGCCAGTCTTCCTCAGCAAAAAGAGGAGAATTGGCATGGATGTTGGCTCAGGGCTGATCTTCCTCACCAAAAAAAAAAAAAAAAAAGGTTCAACTTAAATACTTTTCAAAAATAAGAAAACAATAATAACAGCTACCCTTCCACATACTGGGCACTGTGTATAGCAGAGTTTAATGTGTATAGCCTATTTAATCCTTACAACCTACTGAGATAGGCATTTGTATTATCCCCATTTTGCAGATTAAAACTTGAAACACAGAAAGGTTAAGTAAACTGCTCAAGGTCACATAGTTAATATGAGGAAAGTCAAGATTCACACTCAGGCAGGCTGACTTCAGAGCTACCACATGCAGTCTTCCTTAACTCCCCACAAATAGTCCCCTCAAGAAGATACTATTATTAGAAAGTGAACATGTGGAAAGAAAAGATCAAAGCGACTCATTCAGAACTATGTAGGAATCAAAAATAAAGAGGGAACAAAAAGGCCATCTCTGTTCTGATGGCTGACTGAATACATTTATTCTGCAATGTTTACGCAGCCTGCGTTTCCTAAGCATCTCTGTCTCCAGGCACCATGCTAGGCTGAGAGGTACAAAAATGAATTAAGAAAGAGGCTCTAAGAAAGCCAATAGAGTGTTTTTGCTCATAAGGGGGGCCTATACCCTGGAATGCCATCCTCTTACCATCATTTGCCTTGGCCTCTTCAGACATTAGAAGATACTTTTTACCTAAAGAATACAACTGCAGGGGTGCGGCACACTGTGGGGGATGGACAACAAGGGGAGCATCCACCGCACTGTTCGCAGGCCAACGGGAATCATCAGGAGGGAGCGGTTGGAACACAAAAGGGTTGATACGCCTCTAGGCTGACATTCAGGCCTCTCTAGGCAATTGCTACTGGCCATTTTGGGGCTCCTGCTGGCACTCAGTGCTGCCCAGAAGAAAGTAGAATAAGCCTAATTAAAACGTCACATGTGCTCTCATGGCTTTAAAAAAAGTTTAACACTGTCACTGTCTCCTGGAATCCATGAAGCCAGAGCTGACAGGAGTGACCGACGATCATTTAATTCAAACTCCTGGATTCAATCTCAGTGGATCCAAAAGCAGGGCCCCTAAAAGGTTAAGTGGCTTGCCAAAGGACAAACGGCCAGTTAGTGGCAGAACCAGGATGGGACTCAGGTCTGGGAACTCCCAATGGAAGTATTTTTCTACAACCCCATATAGCTGCCCATGCAATGGATGTGGTGCTATGAGATCAGTAAATTCAATCAAGTCAAATATGTGTTTTGAAAAAAGTCAAGAATGAAGAAATAGAGTTTGAGGAACATTCAACATTCATGAGATGTGCCCGTTTCAGGTCACTGGAGACGTTTGTCTGGTGCAAAGGTTTTCCTAATAAAGGGTTTCATTGGCCAGTTGGATCCAGACATGCAGACACTGATATTTTGCTTCTGGCAATACCTTAAACCCCCAGTTAGGCAAGTATAAAAACCGCAATGGCCTTGAGAGTGCAGCATGGTTTATACATGGCATACACATCTTTGAGGATTTGGAGAAATCTACAAGGGATCCAATGCTTTTCCACCTATTGACATTTACAAAGCAGTTTAAATCATGCATGAGAGGCCTCAGGCACATGCAGTTCACAAAACATAACTCTGAGCTCCCAGGGAATTTAAGCTGACCAACACTCTTTATTAGAACCGACAGTGAAAGACAGCTATTGCGAAATTCGTACCAGAAATGCAATACCAAGATGACAGCCTTAATGCCAGTGGATATATTATGTAGATTACCTGACTCAAATCTTTCTTGTTAAATAAGTTTCATGCATTCTTTTTTTCTCCTCAAGAATATCCTTCTGGCTTCACTGGGTAGTATTCCTTAAATTCCTTGATCATTCATCCGTTTTTCAATATTTTGGACATGCTAGGTTAGCACAAAAGATCAGATAGAGATATTTAAACAGTGGGAAATAGTTAAACCTTTAAATGAACAACAGAGCTGAACCATGAATTAAATATTTCAAAGTTATTTTTTTGTATAATGTTCCAATATTTAATCATTTTTAAAAAGAAACATTTTCCTAAGGCTGATTCATTCCAGATATTCAATTTCCATGTAATCTAAGATTTTAAATATATATAATTATACTTTTAGGATAATTTCACCTGCGTGCTTTTATAGGCCAAGAATTTCAAGGAAATAAGGTCTCAATGAAAACTGGCCAGGGACAAAAGACAGCAAACATACTTTTCCTCTCCAACCTTCATAGACCTCGACATACAACATAGATGTTTTAAATTCTGGTTGAGGAGGAGACAGAAGGAATAGGTCAATATGACTCAGGTCAGAAAAGGAAGGTGTTGGTAATTTGGCATTGGTGACAGTTGGCCGAGGGCACATTTGGCAGAGGGTGAATTAGAGTAAAACTGCTCTTATTTGGAGGCTTCTGAGTTTCTGAATGGATTAGATTATTTGCTTCCTATTCTAGACTTTCCAACCCGCCTCAACCTTACATACTCTGTGTAAATGGTATCACTGCTTAAGTGGCAGCACCATCTTCTTCCATAGGGCACTACCTTTTCTAAACAACACAGCAACAGTACATTAACAAAGCTTATAGGCACGCTTCTACAGTCAAGGTACACGTCATTTGGAAAGCACTCAGTGGTTGTGTACACAGGACGTGTCAAGCTGTCTTGAACTTGCTTATCTATTGTACTCTAATAGTTACAGCAAAGGGGTTCCAGTATCCATCAGCACCAAGCCCTGTCTCTAGTTTCAATATATCCTATGCCACATTCATGGAACTATTGTTATTTTTCAAACATATAGAAATGCTTCAGTGATTATAAAAATACATTTTCCTTTTAAAAGCACAGCTAAATTCACAGTAACCTTTGATTCTTTATGTATTTTTTAATGGATAATTTCAAACATATATAAAAGTAGAGAGAACTGTATAATAAACCCTCATCCACCATCACCCAGCTTCAACAATTATCAACTCATGGCCAACCTTGTTTCATCTGTACCCTACCATTCCCACTGCTTCCACCTTTCCAGATAAGCTTAAAACAAAATTTATTGACATGTATTTCAGTATATGCATTTTATATATTTTTTTAAATTACAACTATTATTACGTAGGGCTCTACTTTTTTTAATATTTAAAAATTATCCTCATATTCAAAAAACAAACTAAAGAACCACTTTTCTAGATGCTTCCATGGATCTCAATCAGTTATTCAAGTTGAAGAGCAGGGAAATTCTAATTTCTTTATAACCATTAGGGACTAGCAAGATGAGTGTAGTTGGTGTTTAATGAATGATTTTCAAATGATTTCCTGAATGATACCCACTATACATGTAAACATAAATTCACTGCATTATTGTAATCAAAGCCCAAGAGTGAATATATTAATAGAATACACTTGAAATAAAACCTCTTTAAAAGAGTTACTGTTAGAGTTAAATAAGAGATACATCATGTATCCTATAATCTAAGTAGTAAACACAATTGCATACCCCACAGGCAAGCCACAGTCTTTCAAAAGATGATAATGAAGAAGCTGCAGACATATTTTTATGTTCTGGGTATAAAAACACCATTGTGAATAACCACTGGAGTATCCAAGATCATGTGCAATCCATAAGTGACCCTTCAGACACTGAGCACGAAGAAGATTGAAGCAGTCTGACACCCTACAATCATCTAAATAAACTTCCAAAAAACTGCCTTCTGTGCTTACAGTCATGTCTTTCATAAATCACAGCACTGAATGAATTACATTATATTAATAGAACTGACAGCTGATGAAATAATGCAAGAAAAATAATCTACTAGTGACCTCAAATGAAACCACAAAGACATTAGGCTAATGGAAGTGAAATCACTCATTGCACAGTGATTTTACTTTTTTATTTTATATTAAAATACAAAGCCAACCTGAACTTTCCTCAGGATATTACATTTTGAAACTAACCACAGAATACTTCCAGAAAGGGGACTTATTTCAGAAAATCTATATGCATTTTGATTTTTTCAAGGGTGAGCAAGCTTTCTATATCACAGAGTGTTTAAATGTGGAAAAAAATACCGCAGTGATATGAAATAAGTGAAGATCATTGATCTGAAATAGTCTGTAATTACCATTTTAAGGGCAGAACACCTGTTTTACTGAGGGAACATACATATGCAGTACACTCCCTCACTATAATTAGAAGAGTGAATGATGCCCCACAGTTTCTCAATTTCCATCACTTTTCTCTGACTTTCAGTTCTGCAGGTGGGCAGTGAGACAGTCTGTGTGAAAGAATACCTGTGGATCCAGACCCACTCCCCCACTCCTCAGAAGCTGAGCACTTCTCTTCATTCTCTACCCAAATACACCAAGAGCACACAAGGTGAACTTTAATAACATATAAACAGGACAATGTGCTGAAGTTAGAAGCATATCCCATTAAGACAGATGAAAACAATGAGATCTAACTAACATCTTTTTCTTTTTAAATAATTTCTATCAAAAAATTGAACTCAACAGAAGAACAGCTCGTATAATTGGGCATAATAAACACAGGTGGGATTACTCCAAGATGTTTCATAGCATCGTAAAATCTCTTACTACTTTGGAAATAACCACTGTACTTCACTTCAACATTGACTAGTAAGAGTTTAGTTCTGTAAAATTTCAGAGAATCCCATCACCGCACGGATTACATCAGAGATAAGCATCATTTGGTCCAATCTTCAAAAATAAATGGAACCCCCACTTACAATATCCTGCCAAGTGGCTAGTCTCTGTGCTTGGTGATGGTAAGCTCATTCTTTCCTAAGGCAGTCAACTCCATCTTTACATAGGTCATTTTTAGATTTCAGCTCAATACAAGAAAGAGCTTTCTGCCTTCCTGTAGCTTCAACTTACTTTTCCTAGCTCTGTCCTTAGAGACACCACAGGGTGATTCTAGTCTCTCTTTTACTTGAAAGGATTTTAAATCCTACATTTTAGAAAGTCATCATGTTCTTCATATCTTCTCTTCTCCAGGTAAATACTTATAGTCATTTCAACAGTTCATCGGACACAGCTTCAAAAACGTCTTAGTCATCATTTGCTTATTCATTTGTTTGTTCATTCATTCATTCTCCAGGTAAACATTTATAATTATTTCAACTGTTCTTTATAAGACATGGCTTCAAGAATATCTTACTCATCATTTGCTTTTGTTCGTTCATTCATTCATTCATTCAGCAAACACTGAGTGAACCTCTACTTCTATTAAGTTCTAGGCACTGTCCTGGGTGCTCTGGACACAAAGAAGAAATCAGAGGCCCCTGGCGACATGTAGACATGGAATCATGATGCTGTGTAGTAAGTGCTATCCCAGAGGTATGTAACTGGAACAGTAGTGACATCAATAAGCAAGTATTCTAAGATCACTTCTAAATGGTTTATAATATTCTAGCCTATCAAAACAGACCCTAAGCTGATCTACTACTACTCCACTTGGAGTGAGTTTTCTCCATAGAAGTGATGGGTCGTACTGCTGTAGAAGATACTCTACAGCAGAGTTGGCCGTCTCCCCAGCAGCTTGTCCCCTTTCTCTGTTCTTAGAAAACTCAAGTGGTCTAAGCTAATCTGTATTTGCTAGTGACTGGTTTTTGGTAGACATCTGACCCAGTTCTGGCTAGGTCATTAATGAGATGTAAGGGGAAGTCTGCTGCAGGACCTCTGGCAAGGATTTTCCTTCCTAATCAAAAGAAATACCCAATGAAGGAGTAGGTCTGTCCTCTTCCTTGGGCATATGGAGTGGGGACACAATGCTTGTGGCTATGGCAGCCATCTTATCAACAGAAGGTGAAGCCAAGAGACTCTCAGAGAAACCAGTCCAACACTCATTTCTACTGCTGAACATCTCATTTTGTGAGATAATTAACTGAACATCCCCTTTTTATGGCCACTTTGGGTTAGGCCTCTGTTACTTGCAGCCAAAAGCATCCCAACTGGCACAAGGCATATACAATCTTAGAGCAACAGCCTTGGTGATGGACTGGTTGAAATGAAAAAGTAAGCTCTTATTAGTAAAACAAGAAAAAGACCAACTGGAAAACCTGGAGAGGGAACCTATGCTCTCATGTGCTAAGATTCAGAAAGGGAGGATAAAGACTAAGGGAAAATTAACTTATTAGACGGCAGTGACAGTCTCACTGTGGTTTGGAGCTTTTCTTCCAAACCAGAGCAGTGAAAAGGAACCATCTTATCTCACTTTTGCTCACAGACACAAACTCTGAAAACTTTCTAGAGTCTGATTTGTCTAAAGTCAAAGGGACCAATACTGTGATTTATATCCTAAAAAGTAAAGAGAATGAGATGCCCAAGCATTTCAGAGAGGGGTCCCTTTGGCATGGCTGGGACTTTCAGCCACACCTTCAATCCTTTGTCTCATTCTGCTTTTACTTGATTCTGCTACTTTCAAGTATACAATCAAATTCACTTAAAAAAAATCAACCGTATTTACCTGGTGTGGGATTATAAAACCTCATTTTAGTCTTGAATCTTAGGACAAAATTAGAAGTTAACAAAAAGTTTTGAGAAAAACAAAAGAAGAAAGGAACCTACCGGTGAAGTAAAGTAAAACAGGGGTCGGGGGCTTTTAAGGCCAGCACTAGGAGTCTCATAGCTTGAAATATTCTAGCCCTGATTTCACATAGTATTAGGAAAATGAATTCTCCTGCTTTCCCAATTTCTTGGCACCTAAGGGAATCTTCTAGGTACTGAAAATTACTAATTTATAAAGTGTTAATATTTGAAAAAATGTTTTTGATAGAAAGTTTTCTAGAAAGCTTTATAAATGACCTGTCTTCTTAAACCCCATTTCCAAAATTTGCTTCTAGACCAAACATATTCCTTCCTTCCTTCAACCATTCAATTAATTAATTCTCCAATAAAAGACCATTAGAGGCACATGGAGTACAGTGGTAAACACAACAGACAAAATCCCTGTCCTCATGGCACTAACATTCCAATGGCAGAGACAGGCAATGAGTCAGGGAATGTATGAGAGAGAGAGAGAGAGAGAGAGAGTGTGTGTGTGTAAATGTTGGCTAAGTACTGTGAAGAAAAGCAAACCAGGATAAGGAGATACAGAGAGATTTGGGGTGTGAGGGGTACTGTTGTTTTGATAGAGTAGTCAGGGAAAGCCTCTTTGAGGAGATGACATTTGAATAGAGAGACTCTAATGAAGTGAAGGAACAAACCAAGTGACCCTATAAGGGGAGAGAGTATTCAGGCAGATGGCACAAACCTCTGAGGTACAAAGTGGCTCAGCTTGTTGGAAGGACAGACTAAAGGCCAATGGGACAGAGCAGAGTGGTGGGAGATGAAGCTGGAGCAGTAGGGAGGTGTCAGACCACGCTAAGGACCTTTGTTTGAAATATGAGAAGACGATGGAGAGTTTTGAGCATCTTGGACTCTCAGTTCCTTGACCTCCTTGCCTCGAATGATCTGGAAATACCAATTTTGAAATTGGTATCGTTATTGGTAGTGACAAGATGTAGGGTGTGATCACGGGAATGGAGGCTGAGGTGGATGGAGGAAAGACCGTGAGAGGCAAAGAGGCCAGGACTTGAGAGGCCTGAGGCTCAGATGTGCTACACGTGTGAATGCTGAGTCTTAGTGGAAAGAAAGGGTGAGTCAGATGCTAAAATCTGCAACAAATGAGGGGGAGGGGGTAGATAAGAAAGGGTAGAAGTGATATAATCTGAAACATGGCTTTCAAAGCAGCATTTTTGAAGATGAAGGAGAAACATGTATCTATATTTAGGTAGAAGAAAGGTAAGAGAAAGGATGCACGGAGACCCTTGTTCTGGTGCCTCCTCTCTACAAGGGTGCTTATTTATAACAACACGTTACATTCACAGCATGCAATTTGCTTTACCTAGGAATGAAGAATACAACACGGTTTGACAATCTAGGAAGAAAATAAGATGAGTAAACTTTTTTACTGTTTTTCTCATCACTACATCATCACCTCACATATCTGATAATATTCAGGAATGGGTTGTACTACAGTAGTGCATTCTTCAGAAAGCTGAAGCTTACACCTTTAAGTAAAACATTTAACTATATCAAGAGAATTCTTCCCTGCTTCTCTATTTAAAAACTTCCCATACTCGATTACCCTGAGCTTAATTTCGTCTTCTTTTGATAACAGACGGTTACCATTATGGGGCTCAGTAATTGTACCTGTTACCGACAATGACTGAACTGTAATGCTCCAGGGGGTTAATGTGTGAATGTCAGTGTATCTGCCCATTTACTGAAGGATCCCCCCACCCCCAATCCCCCCTTAGCCGCTAGTCAAGAACTACAAGGACAGTGAAGAACTGGTCCAGCTGTTAACAGTTTGGTCTTTTCCTGCTATGATCCGTTGCTTCTTACTGCTGGCAGCACACATGGCAATTTGCTCCTTAATTTTACATAGAGTGTTCAGGGGCCCAAGGGTAGGGACACCTGGACCAGAGAACCAAGTGTCTGAGCTTTGGGAACAACACACTGCTGCTCAGAATCAGGCACTGTTTGCACAGTAGGAGCTGTAGGAACTCCAACTTCTGATATAGTGAGGTGTCCCTGGTCTTGTGGAAGCCAGGGAAGAAGAATGCATGTCAATTCTTGCCTGCCAACAACCAGAGAGCAGTAAAGAGGGAAGGTGGGAGCGCTCCCCCCACTCCACCTGGCTTGGACGCCTCTCACAGTGTGCAGCTGGGTAAGGTTTCACGGAACAGACTGCAGAGCTTTACTTTGCGTGTTCTTGGCTATTTCATAAAATACTCCTGCTTTCCTGTGAGCCTCACACAAACTCTCTGCTCCAGTCTCTGGAAGGGCTGCTGGAAGCAGGGCCTGGAGTCCTCCTGATCATCACTCTCAGCTGGCTGGTGGATGCACACAAACACAAAAGGTGATATTGACAGTCAGCATCAGATCTGACTGCTCCCGACAACTCCTGTGATACAGCAACCTCTGGGACTGGAGGCCACATCTGTGAGGAGATGTACTAGCTGCCATCTGCACAAACTGCATTATTTAACTGTGCTGGCACTGATTAACATTTGCTGTAACCTATGGTAATGGGCTCTGGGGCTTTGCATGTCTGCTACACAGTGGCAGCTGATGTCTCTTGCTCCATCCTTAAAACAGGATGCTTTAATTTTTAATGGAGCACATGTTCGATTGGCTATACAAACAGGCTAATCTGCAAAGCATGTGCTCAATAACAAGCCCAACTATGCCGCCAGAATAGCAACATGACTCGGCCAAGCTGGGGAGGAGAGGGTAGGCCTCCTGCTCACCTCCACTAGTCCAGGGCCGTGGGCTGGAGCACTGCCCAGCTGAGAGCCAAGGGGTGGCTGCAGCCAGAGGCACCTGTGGCCTCCTCTGGAGCCTCTGAGGGTCTTCAGTTTCTGGGTACCTGCAAGCCCTAGCAAGTGGGGGAAAAGAACAAAACTGTGCATCTGGCAGGTTCAGGCTTCCGGTAAAGCCAGATGTGGCATTAACGATGAAACTCCTCTCTGTAGCACAGGCATGACTAGAATGAGGTATATGCATCCAACTTAACAGACTTACCATGTGCCCTGCACTCTGCTCGATGATGAGAATTTAAACACAAATAGGGCATAGGCTTTGACTTCATAAAACCCACACTGATAACCACAATGTCAATGTGAGATCTGACATGTTAGATGTCGGTCAAAGTTCTCTGGGAGCAGAGGGGAGGAAGTGAGCAAGGAGGAGACGTTTAAGTTGGATTTTGAAGAATGGCCAGGAGTTCACCAGCAGCACTTAAGATAAAAATCAGTTGTGAAGAAGCATGGAGTATGGGGAACGGTAAACAGTTAGATGTACTAGTGTTGAGTTGAAGATAATTACAGAGAGATACCTGGCGAGAAGTTGGCAATTTGAGTCCAGAGCTTATGAGAGAAATTATGAGAGATAGGACACTGCACCAGGGTCCAAGGGCACGAGGGGCCCAGGTCCAAGGAGATACTCTGTGGAAAAAGGCTCTCAAGTCAAACCCTCAATATTCACAAAATATGCTTAGCATACTCAAGGCTCTGAGAAGTTCTGCAGTTAAAAACAACCCACCAATGAAAACAACATGTCTAATTTATTTAACCCACCATTTCCCAAACTTATTTGTTCATGGAATCCTTTTTTCAAGTTACACCTTTTAATATTCCTTGGAAGAATCAAGGTGCTCTAATGAACTCACAGGAATGCTTCCTCCATCAGGGTCTTGGTTTTGAGTAGTTTGTGACTAGGGAAGACGGATTGGTGCTGTTCTAACCACACACTTCCAACAATCCATCCTGTGTCTGTCTCCACTGTTCTTTCCAGATAATCTAGTGTCTGTCACAATGAATGACATTTATTTGTTCATGTTTGTCTCTCCATCAGGTAAGGGACATATTTTATCTATCTCTGCATTCACCGTGTTTAGTTCTGTTACCTGGCAAGAACAGGAACCCAGTGAATATTGGCTGAATTCAATTAAAAAAATTCCACAATGGTGGAATAGAGCAAAGACAATTCACATGGGCTCACAGCTTCCACCCATGCCTCCTCGGCACAGTGCTCTCATCATCGGAAGCCAGATGTCCAATGTGACAGCTGATCACTGTCCATCTGGGCTGTCCCTTGGCGGTCACTTGGGAACTCAGCATTCAGAACTTCGGTGGATGGGCAGGCTGTCTTTATCAGCCACACACTCCTGCCTCCTGGACAGCTTCTTAGCCTCTGTAGCCCCTAACTTCCCTCTGGCCTGGCCACACAGGGGAGCAGACTTTGTTGCTAAGCATCTTACCCCTCTACCTCCAGGCCAGCTCCTCTGGTGAAAGAAAGCCACACATGTAAGAGAGATCTGAAGAGAAGCCCGAGTTTCCAGGGGCTAAAGCAGACTCTTCAAGGACATAGAGTTTGTTGGTGTGTATGTGTTTTTCCTTGGATGACAGAGTGTTTGGGGGACCTGGTTGAGTTGAGGGCTATTGATAAGTGTCCATCCCAGAGATGGAGCAGTTGAACAGTTCAAAAGGCCTTTGAACAAAGATTCCCAACACAACCTTAAAAGTTCTTTTCAAAAATCATTAGCTTGTGAATCTTTAGCTCCACCTGCCCTGTCCTAGCCCATGTCCCCAAATTTAAAATGGTTCTTTCCATAGTTAGCAAAATTGCCCAAACCTCCTCTCTGTTCTCACTTGGTCTAGGCTCATTAGAACAAGAAGACACTTTTTGTATTGCCTGCAAGGATAGAGTTGACACTTGCTTAGATCTGTAAGCATCACGACTACAGCACAAAAATGCCGCCAAAAGGCCCCGGCAAGAAGATAAAGGGCTTATTCTGGCCCAGCTTCATGGTGGCTCCATGGCCTGCCCTTGCCCTTCCAAGGGCTCATCAATCACTTTTCCCCCTGGAAGTTGTGCCTCTGGTATGTGTTTCATTGTCTTATAAGATTTCTAACAAGCCATAGCATGTGAAAAATGAATGCAATGAAATGAAAACTAAGTTTATGGGGCTGTGTCTACGTCATCAAGTAGAAAGAAGACTTGGATGGAGGCTGAACAACCAAAACAGAATCTACCCTAAAATCTGCCCAGTGTCTGGCTTTCAAGACTTCCACTTCCACTGTACTTATGGTCTCTGCTGCCAAGTCCACTCTTCCACAAGTTCAGAAATGAAAGAACGGCCCATTGATCAGATGAGCAAACTGGGGCCTAGCGAGAGGAAGTCATTTGCTCCAGGACGCTTGCCTGGTTTGTGATAGCACCAGTTCTTGAACTGCAGTCTTGTAGGTGCCAGGTCAGACTTTTCTTTCTAATGTGCTGTGCCACACCTAGTGCCACCAACCTACTGGATTATTCAATAGGACTTCCAGGGGGAGTTTATGCTGGAATATTCAGTTGTTTCCATTATGGGTACCATAGGCTGCTTTGCCAGTAAGGCTGAAACTACTTCATTTGCTTCCTGTCACTCCAGGAAGCCCACAGGCCTGTCACTACTTTTAGATATGGGTGATCTAGGCTATCAAGCACTTTAATTAGTCTGTCTGGAAAAATGAAGCTGATCAAATTAAATATTAATCACATATAAACTGTGGATAAATCAGTAGGGGAACCATCAGGCAGGAAGGGCTATTCTTAAATGCAGACTTTTTTTGCAAAAATTTTTCAAAGGCCTCTCCTCCTGCTCTCTGTCCTCTGCCAAGTAAGTTGATTTCAAAGCAAAAACAAAGCTCCTGTTTTCCAAGCACAACAACGATGTCTAACCAGAAGTTTCTTTTGCTGAAATATTGAATGGAAAATTCAGTTCCTTAAATCTTTCTAAATCTTTGCCTCTGATTGGGTTCATTAATAAACATGCTGATTTTGTTACAGGGAGAGACATATGGTATAATCCGCTAACAGGAAGAAGTATTTTGCATTTTATTGTAGAAAACAAACATGCAAACAGGTTCTCACAGATGGTTTTCTTAGCTTCTGGGAGGGGAAAAAAGCTTAATAATGCTTGAAACTAGTTTTTCTCTTTAACAACAACAACAAAAATCCCTGCACATCTCTAGTGGAACTGCTTATAAATTAGATTAAGTTCCACTCCAAGGTTTTAACAATTTAGAATTCACTTCTTTCTCTTGCTTACACAGACACACACACACACAGACACACACACACACACACACACACACACAGGCATTCTCTTTCTCCTTCTCCCCCACTCCTTCCTTTTTCTCTTTTCTTAGAAACATTAACTTGCTCAGAGAGGCAGAGATAATTCAGCGACACTTCACTTATCCATCGTTATAAAGAAATAAGGTTTTCTCATAAATAACTTTTCCAGATAACTGATGCTAACCCTTTAAGGTTTTTCAAAAATTAGAAGTGATATTGGTTTTTCTTTTAAATAGACTTTATTTTTTAGAACAATTTTAGATTCTCATAGAAATTGAGAAGATAGTACAGAGTATTCTCATATACCCCACACCCAGTTTCCCATATTTTTAATATCTCACATTAGTATGCTACATTTATTACAATTAATAAACCAACATTAACACATTAGTAATTAAACTCCATACTTTCTTCAGATTTCCTTAGTTTTTACCTAATGTCTTTTTTCTGTTCCAGGATATTATTCAGGATACCATGTTACATTTAGTTGTCATGTCTGCTTGGGCTCCTCTTAGCTGGGGAGGTTTCTCTGAATTCCCTTGATTTTCATGATCTTGACATTTTTTAGGAGTACTGAGCTATTTTGTAGGATGCCCCACTATTGGGATTTATTTTGCATTTTTCTCATAATAAGATTGAGTTTATGGGTTTTGGGGAGGAAGATCACAGACGTAAAATGTCATTTTCACATAATATAATGAGCATATTCTATCAACATCATTTATGACTGTTAATGTTGACCTTGATGCCCAGGCTGAAGTAGTGTTTGTCAAGTGTCTCCACTGTACAGTTACCCTCCTCCCCCTTTCATACTGTGTTCTTTGGAAGGAAGTCACTACATATAGCCTACATCTAAGGAGCTCCTTGAGGGTGGAGTATCTACATAAGTTATTTGAAATTCTTCTGCATAGGAGGTTTGTCTCTTGTCCCCCATTTATTAATTTATTTATATCAGTATGGAATCATGGACATTTATTTTATACTTTGTGTTATAATACAATGTTACTTTATTTATTGCTTTGCTCAAATTGTTCCAGGTTTGGCCATTAGGAACTCTTTTAGTTGGCTCCTGAGATCCTTTGGAACACCTCCATTAATTTTTTTATCACTTCCTTACTTTCTGGCACTATGAAATACTCCAGGCTCATCTTGTATATCTCTTGCCCCAATCCCAGAATCAGCCATTTCTCTCAGGAATCATTTATCTTTTTATTGGAGAATGGTGTTATACACCAAGATCTGGATGAAGGTGTGCTTGTTGCTACTGGGGTGTCCTTTCTTTTAGGCCTCTCAGCTGACAGGTCACAGAAATGTGTATGTCTATATACTAACCTTTGTATATACACAGATCTATATACAGTTCTATATGCAACCATCCATATCTATATTAAGCTAAACATGAGTTCATACCAATGTCTCCAACTCTGATCCATTCCCACATGGATCAGTCTAGCCTCCTCCCTTGTATATCTGTAAATTCCCACTCCAACAGTGAGAAACCTGGCTAGATGGTGGGTTTTTATTTTGTTACTGTATACCTTGACGATCTTTTTAAGAAGCTATGGGAGCTAATGTGTTCATTCTGCAGTGAATGGGATTTAACTTTTGAGAGGACACAGGGTTATCACTGTGAGAAATCACTGTTTAGCTTAGTCATTAATCTTCAGCTCAAAAACCAGAATCAGAATCCAAAGAGATTCCGAAAGACTAGAACAATGGATTGACTCCAACAAGCTAGAATTTCACAGGGAAAATTATAAGGTATCGTACTTGAATCTGATTCATCAGCCACAGAAGAAATGGATGAGGTCACTGGGGTCTTGGCTTGTTCAGCCAATGCTCTCATAGCCTACCAAGCCTGGGGAGTTGCCTTCAATTTGCTTGCCAGTGGTGCTTTTAAGTTCTTGAGCACAAGGTTCACACTAGTAGGTGTCCAGGAAATATATATGGAATGTTTAATGCTTTTTCAGTTTCTTCTCTCACTGTTAGCTAGCATCCTTTCACTTTTCAGTGTTCTTTGTGTTCAACTCTTGGTTTGTGTCTTCTCCAACACTCTTCTTAAAGAATAGCTACAAAAAACCCCAAACCAAACCAAAACAAAAAACCCTAGAAAACGAAATACCCATGCTTGTTAAAACAACATGTAGGCTTGGAGATGAGGTTCTGTGTAGATCAGAGATTTTCCAGTGGGTTCATCATTCCATAAATGAGCTTGGAGGATGTGTGGCATCTATCTTTGCCTACTCAGGGCTCTTTCATGCTTGTTTCAGGGGTTTTCATGTCTGCTCTGGTCAGGTTGATGAAAGAACCACCCACTAAGAGGAAATTCATGAAACCACAAGTCTATGCAAAGTGACATTTTTATTCCTCTGCTACAGCAGTGACCAATTCTTCCTTCTGCCTCTATAAGGCTCATGTGGAATTGCAAAAGTTGGCTATTGTCCCCACATCTATATTATAAGTGTAATCATGAAAATTTACCAGAGAATTAGGTGAGTTTTAGTTCTTAAATTCTGTATTAGCCAAGAAAAGGAAATAAAAGGTATCCACATGGGAAAAGAGGAAGCAAAATCATCTTTATTCACGGATGGCATGATGCTATACATAGAAAATCCTAAGGAATCCACAAAACAACTACTAGTTTATTGTTATTAGAACTAATAAACTGGGCAAAGACACAGGATATAAGATCAATATATGAAAATCAGTTGTATTTCTATATAGCAGCAATGAACAATTCAAAAAAGAAATTAAAAAAAAATTCCACTCATAATAACACCAAAAAGACTTAAATGCTTACGAATAAATTTAACAAAAGAAGTACAAGACTTATACACTGAAAACTACAAAATATTTTTGAGAGAAATTAAAGAAGATCTAAACAAATGGAAAGATTCATGGCTTGGAAGACTCAATATTGTTAAGATGGCAATTGTGTCCAAACTGATCTGCAAATTAAATGCAATGCCTCTCAAAATCTCAGCAGACTTATTTTTTTTTTACAGAAATTGACAAGATCATCTTAAAATTTACATGGAAATGTGAAAGAGCCAAAATAGCCAAAACAATCTTAAAAAAGAAAAAGTAAGTTGGAGGACTCACAGTTCCCAATTTCAAAACATCCTACAAAGCTATAGTAATCAAGACAGTTTAGTACTGACAAAGGATAGATGTAGAGATCAAAGGTACAGAAATTAGAGTCCGGAAGTAAACCTTATATTTATGATCAATTGATTGTTTACAAAAGTGCCAAGGCGTTTCAATGGGAAAGGGTGCTGTAACTGGATATCCACACGCAAGAAGATTAATTTAGACTGTTACTTCACACCATACCCCAAAACTGTATCACACAGATCTAAATGTAAGTGCTAAAATTATAAAACTTTTAGAAGAAAAAATATAAGAAAGTCTCTGTGACCTTGTGTTAAGCAAAGAGTTCTTAGATACAACAGTATGATCCATATGAGAAAAAAACTGATACGTCAGACTTCATTAAAATTAAAAACTTGGTACTTCAAAAGACACCATTATGAATATGAAAAGTCAAGCCACTGACTGGAAGAAAATATTTGTAAATCATACACTCTATGAAGGACTTGTATTCAGAATATGTAAAGAATACTTAAAAGTCAATCATAAGAAGACAGAAAACCCAATTATAAAATGGGTAAAAGATCTGAAAAGTATTTCATCAAAGAAGATATACAAATGGCTAATAACACATGAAAAGATGCATAACATCATTAGTCTTAGGGAAATGCAAATTAAAACCACAATCAGATACCACTTCATAGCCACAAGAATAGCTATAATCAAAAAGACAATAACAAATGTTGGTGAGGATGTGGAGAAATTAGAACCCTCATACATTACTGGAGGAACGTAAGATGGTACAGCCACTTTAGAAAACAGTTGGCAGTATCTTTAAAAAAGTAAAACAGAAATGCGCTGTATGACCCAGTAATTCATTCCTAGGTATCTAGCAGGTGAAATGAAAACATACATCCACTCAAAGATTTGTATGTGAATATTCACAGCAGCATTATTAATAACAGCCAAAAAGTGGGAAAAATGTCCATTATCTGGTGAATGGGTAAACAGATATGGTATGTCCATGGTGGAATACTAGTTAGCATTAAAGGGGAACTACTGATACAGGTTACAACATAGATGGACCTCAGAACATTACGCTACGTGAAAGAAGCCAGGTGCAAGAGATTACAGATTGTATGATTCCATTTATACAAAATGTTCAGAAAAGGCAAATCTATGGAGACAGAAGGTAGATTAGTGGTTGCCTTGGACTGGGTGGAGGTGATAATGGGGACTGACTGCAAATGGGAATGAGGAATTTTACTGGCATGATGAAATATTCTAACACTGAATTGTGGTGATGGTTACACAACCCTGTAAATTTACTAAAAATCACTGAATTGTACCTTTAGTACAGGTGAATTTTATGGCATATAAATTATATTTGAAAAAAGCCATTAAAAGAAGCTGATGAATAATATGTATAATATAATCTCACTTGAAAAGAAATTTAAAAAAAAAGCAAAAGAAAATAAAATCTAAAATTGAGCTCTCTCAACTGTAGTCGCCATACTTTACATTAGACTTTCAGGCCTTATTCATCTCACAGTTGAAAGTCTGTACCCTTTAACCAACCTCTCCCTATTTCCCCCACCCTCCAGCCCCTGGCAACTACTTTTCTGCTCTCTGTTTCTATGAGTTTGACTTTTTTTTTTAAGACTCCACATATAAGGGATACCACACAGTGTTTGTCTTTCTCTGTCTGGCATATTTCTCCTAGCATAATGCCCTCGAGCTCCATCCATGTTGTTGCAAATGGCAGGATTTCTTTCTTTCTCATGACTGAAGAAGAAATTTGCTAGGAGAGTAGAACTTAAATGTTCTAACCAAAAAAAAAAAAAAAAGAAGAAGATAAATATGTGAGGTGATGGATGTGTTAACTAGATCCTTTCACAATGTACATGTAATTTCAAGTCACCACAACGTACGCTTTAAATATCTTACACTTTTATTTGTGAATTATACTTCAATAAAGCTGAAATAAAAGAATAAAAAATAATAAAATAAAATTAAGCTGCACAAGCATGCACATTTATGGGTAATACTCACATAAAAGGGCTCTGGATGGCAAACCATCTACCATAGCACTCTCTTGTACTTGAATTTTTTTAGAATAAGCAGGTATTATGTTAAAACTTAAAAAATTAACTCTGGACCAGTATTTTCACTGATCCATATCTAAATTTTACTTTTGGTTACTATCTCAAGCAGACAACATTCATTCATTACTTATATTCTGCATGGGGAGACTACTGCCAAAGGCACTTGATATCCCTATTCGTTTTTTTTTTTTATTTATTTTTTATTACTTTTTTGTGTGTGTGAGGGAGATCAGCCCTGAGCTAACATCCGTGCTAATTCTCCTATTTTTGCTGAGGAAGACCGGCTCTGAGCTAACATCTATTGCCAATCCTCCTCCTGTTTTTCCCCCAAAGCCCCAGTAGATAGTTGTATGTCATAGTGGCACATCCTTCTAGTTGCTGTATGTGGGACGCGGCCTCAGCATGGCCGGAGAAGCCGTGCGTCGGTGCGCGCCTGGGATCCGAACCCGGGCCGCCAGTAGTGGAGCGCGCACACTTAAAACGCTAAGCCACAGGGCCGGCCCTCCCTATTAGTTTTTAATTTTTTATTATGGTAAATTCCAAACATATAAAAGTGGACAGAATGGTCTAGTAAACTTCCATGTAACAATTTTAACAAATATTAACTCATGGCCAGTCTTGTTTCATCTCTACTCCTACCCACTTCCCTCATGCCTCATATTACGCCTTAGAAGAACTGAGCTGCCTGTTATGCTAAGATGCAAAAATGGAAATATAAACAGTTCCGAGATCACGAGATGTCTGGGTGAGGAGAGTCAGACGTAAATCTTCTGAGAGTGATCCTCTAGCCATGAGATACTAGTTCTTTCCAGAAGAAAAGGCTTGGCTGAGACAGAAAGAGAGAAAGATCACGGTAAATCTGAGAGGTCAAAAAAGCCTCTGTCATCCAGGTTGGGGCTGTGCCTGGTCATACATGAACAGACAATTTTCTCGGAATAATCTGCTCATCCAAGGAAGGTGAATGAGGTTAACTTTCCCAGTGCACTGGGGTACCATTTAGAGAGCTTGGATGAAGTAATTTACCAATTGGTCTCCTTGTGCCCTGGAGGAACTAATCACTTCACATGGATGAGCAGCTTGTGCCTCAGGCTGGTTATTCCTCTTAAACACCCATTGAACTTGAACAGCATGAGACTTCCCTCCAAAGACCAAGAATAAGCAAACCCTGGAGGGTCCTCTGTCCTCAGGACATGCCCCACCCCCAACCCTAGGAATCTCTTTGCATCCAAAGGCAAGGCCAAGGCATGCTGGCTCAGGAAATAGCCCTCAGCTTTCTACCTTCTGACCTGCAATCTGGTCTGGGTGCAGACCAGGTCCTCACTTTTGGAGACAAGAGTCTGGTCACCAAGCACGTAGGCCCCAGGCTCCTTGGATTGTGCTCAGACCTTTCAGTATACAGCATGTCTGGAGACAAGCTTCAAAACTCAGACCAGATAAATGAGCCATCTTTATTTGAGGGAGAAAACTGTTACCAGCTGCTGTACAGAGCCCCCTGGCATACCCTGAAGCCTTTCAGATCACAAGGGAAACCTGCTGAGACTCTAACCTAGATGACTTGATCACACCGAAACCCCACCTCTGAAATGAAAGTCAACAAAGCCTTTCGATTGTCTAAGAGGAAAGCTATTATTATTACTATTTTTAAAACACCAAACTGCAGGCCTGGCTTCCTGTGTGACCTTGAGAAAGCAATTTAGCTTCTCTGGTTCCAACCCTTCCAGTTCCATCACCATTGTCAGAGGCCTTAGTTAAGGCCAGTACGGCAAAGTGAGATTTGAGGGTGTTTGTTCTAGATGTCTGTGACTAGGCACCAGGAAACCCTCCTTAGTGTCCAGTGTATCACTTCCCACGCTAACTACTCGAAATAAACCAAGATCTCTACCTGATTCTCAGCTACGAACAGATTTGTCAGGCTTTCTCTCCTTGTATTTTGGCAGCAAACCTCCTTTAGGTAGTTATTAACTTTTAAATATGAAATCCAGCCACCAAATCATAAGGCAGAAAAGACATACATAATTTGGGTTAATTAAAATGCCTCCGAGTGAACAGGTGACAGATGTCAGGCCTCCTGGCACCCAGAAGAAAGGCAGTGCAACAGACTATTAGGATTCCTGTGTTAATCAGGTAATAGTAACTTGGGTAATTAGCAAATCACACCAAATCTTGTTTAAGTCCCAAATCTCATTTAGAGCCTTTTGGAAAAACTGTTTAAATACAAAGGACACACTCTCCTACCGACAGAAGATGCCTGCTTACTGGGGCAGATATCCCAGCTTCCCTGCCTCTATTAAATCCATTTTAATTATGAAGTCTCAAGGTCTAATTCACCAAGGACTGAACGAAAGACAGCACTTGTCCCTTTGTTCTTGCTAAGAAATCAAGGAGCCCTAGACTCTGGAGTTCTAGAAGACTTCAAAGACTCAACAAGTCCCAGACAAGAAAACCAGTGAGGGTCTTTGTCACTGATCTACAAAGGCACTCCATACCTGTTAGGAAGACATCTACCTTCACCTCTTTCTAATTCACATGTAAAGGATCTAGACAAACAACACTGGTCAGTAGTTCCTGAGCCAGGAGCAATCCAAAGGTATCGCTAGGCCTAGCACAGTGGGACCCTCAACAAACCCCAGTACATTAGTGGTGAGCATGCTCAAGTTGGAGCAACAACTCAGGTTTGTGCTTCTGCATCCCTCTCTCCTCAAGCTTGTTATTTTAAACCATTTTTATAGAGCTCTTTACTCTTTACTCCATGGAAGACTCCTCCTCCATTTGGATCTAAAAGTACATCTGAAACGTTACTGAATTCCAATCCTGTCATCCTGCTTAGAATAGCTCATACTGGGCTTGTTTCTACAGGATAGTCAGTTTAAGCCTAGGGATGTTGGATGTCACTTGTCCATGTTTCTTTTTAGCGAGAGTGTCAGGAAAACGATCTAATGGTCTGTAGCACTGCCTCTGTGTTCAGTTGTCTTGCCTCCTAATGCCTGGAACTTAATCTATTTCTTTCCCCTTTCCTTCTATGTTTATTCTCTTACCCAACCAACCAGCCAGCATTCAGGAGAGGGGAGAGGTCAGGGAGTTGATGTCAACATTGATAAAAGAAAGACAGGAGAGGGCCAGCCCAGTGGCTTAGCGATTAAGTGCACACGCTCCGCTACTGGCGGCCTGGGTTCGGATCCCCGGCGCGCACTGACGCACCGCTTCTCTGGCCATGCTGAGGCTGTGTCCCACATACAGCAACTAGAAGGACGTGCAACTATAACGTACAACTATCTACTGGGGCTTTGGGGAGAAAAAGCGAAAAAAAAGGAGGAGGATTGGCAATAGATGTTAGCTCAAAGCTGGTCTTCCTCAGCAGAAAGAGGAGGATTGGCATGGATGTTAGCTCAGGGCTGATCTTCCTCACAAAAAAAAAAAGAAAGAAAGAGAGGAGAGAAACCTGAAGTGGCTTGGGGCACCAGAGCTCGGCCACTTAGTGTACAGTTGGGTGACTTTGGCCAAGTCTCTTCTACTCTTTGAGCCCTCATCTGCTAAATGGGAGCAAGAGTATTTCCCCACTGACTTCACAGGGGTGGTGTGAGAAATAAAGGAGAGAATGGTGGGGTGTTATGTTAACCATAAAGCGTCTCACAAGCTATTTATTCCCAAGGCCTTCTGAGGAGATGAGAGCCACAGAGCTTGCTTAGGGCAGTGCCTAGAAACAGGGCACCTCACCTCCCATTCTTAATGGGGTAACTGCTTGCCTTGCTTGCTGGCTCCTACACTGCACAGTAGGCACTAAGCAGATGCTCTCAAAAAGTGTCTGCTCTTAAAAGATGGGCTGTAGAAGGGCAGAATGGTAGAAAGGAAAGACTTCTGGATGAGGAGTTTAGACACTCGGGTTCTAGGTACAACTCAGCTACTAACCTACTATGTCAACTAGTGACTGGAAAACAAAACAGATGATAGCTGGTGAACTCTTAGGGAGGAAAATGGTGCTCACTCGAAGCTACTGTGGGTTATGAAGAACAAGTCATCAGAACAAGACTTTTTCACAGTGTATGAGATTGATAAACTTGGAAAACGATGTAGACAGGGCAGACCTGTATTCAGTGAGATATAAATGAGCTTTCACATGCAATTCAAATGGTCAAGATAGAGAAACATGGTTGGGACAAAAATGCAATTAGGTGAGTTCCTAAATGTTTGATGTGCCCAAAGGGAGACGAGGAAGGTCTCTAACAGTAATTACTTTCACCCTTTCAGGTTCCACATTTGTATTAGCAACTGATGAGGATTGGGGGCATTATCTGATGACAAGTTGCTGCAGACACCATGCTTTTTGTCACCTTTCACACTTGGTGTACGCAGCTCCTCCTGCCTGGAAGATTAATCCCTAGCTCTTCTTTGGCAACTCCAACTCACAAATACTACATTTTCCAGAAAGCCAGAATTTGTTAAGCACCTTTCCTCTGTGCTTCTGTATTTCCCTTCTTATGTGTTGTCTGTCCTAATAAACTCTTGGAGGGAAGTGACCGTGCCTGTTTTGTTCTCCACTGTATCTCTAGGCCCAGCACAGTGTCCAGCACACAGTGGTTGAACTGAATTTTCATATGTCATGAATCTAGAAATAGTGGTATGCTGGAGCATAAAACACAGATCCAAAATATCTCAACAGACTAAAGGAATGAGTGAATTCCATCTTATCCTGATAAGATGACCTTTTATTAGCAATAAAAGTAGTTTCCACATAGGTTCAGAAAAAACAAATACATTCATATAGGTGGAAAAGATATGCTGAACAATTATATATGTGAAGAAAGACTCAAATTAAGTTTGGAATAAACAATTGTTTCTGATAAAACTGCCAGAAAAGCCAATACCACTAAAAGGTGGCATGAGTCTCTCTGTTAAATGCAGTGACAGCCCCTCACCCCATTCTGGATAGCTCAACCTAAGAACTATTACTAAACCAGAGCATGTCTAGAAGAGAGTGACTAGAATGGCCTAGAGTTGGAAAACCAAGAAATATGAGGAATGGCTGAAAGAACTGAACAGAGTCCTAGAGAAGAAATAGGAATATGTAACTACTTTCAAATGTCTGGAGGAGTAACAGATAGCAAGGAGACTGGATGTGGTCTTTGTGGATCCAGGAGAGGCAGAACTAATGGGAGAAAGTAACAAACAGACTTCACTTCATATAGGGGAAATTTTATATGAATTAGAGGCATCCTTAGGGTACCTGCTCAGGACTAAGTTTCCCAGCACAGGAGGCTCAGGCAGAGGCCAGATCACCTCTCCATGGTGATGCTGAAGCCATTTACAAAGGTAGAGGCCTCCATTAGGCAAGCTCTCGAGTGCTAAGCAACTCTGACATTGTATCATGCTAACGAAGTCACCTGCCACCCCTGTACTTCACCTTACTCGTGGTTAAAGGGAGACGCTGGCAGTTGCACCACAGTAAAGGTTTTGCAGGGAGAGGTTGAGTGGTGTTTTGATTTGAGATATGCCTGCCTCACCAGAATAAGCAGGTGGTGCCTCTCTGCAGTGTACTTTTTGGGAGGACGTGAGCCCCACAATGCATGTGGAGAGCAACACTGAGCACCTCCCAAACTAATACTGTGAATTGGTGGAAACCCAAGGGAGGAGCCATGAAACAGAGCATGTGATCTTCCACCTCTCCCTAAAGCCAAAGCCTTGACTGTTACTGCACCAAAGACATCCAGGCAGGCATAAAGGGCTTTCACCAAAAACCAAGGAAGCATTTTGTGCTTCCCCAGCTGGCAGCTGGGATGAAGGGCTTTTTTCCTTTAGTGGGGCTAGTTAAATTCTTGGCACTGCTGGATGAGAGCAAAGAGACTGTTCCCATTAAAAGTCATCGCCCAATAGACTCCCCGCATACCTGCTAGTGGGGCCGCCGCCCTTACCAAAGACAGAAACTGGGAGCAAGAGGCACTTTCTTCTCCCAAGTTTTCTAGAAGCTTTTGCAAATCCAGGATGACGACGACCACCTCCACTAACAAAACAAAACAACAAATAACCCCACCACCCAAGATGAAGGACTGTGAGGTGTTTTATTTTCCATTTTGTTAGGCTGCTGGAGGTAAAGGACCAAGCAGAAGGCAGGGTGCCAGGAGCTCCTTTTCCCTGAGGCCATGGTCCAAATAAAACTAAGAAAAATGAGACTAGGAAAAAAAAAGAAATCCTCAACACCACAAAAAGCTAATGGCTGGAAAATGGGGGAGGAGTAGGGCTGGATGGCTGGAAACTGGGCTTCATTGGTGGCTGAGTGCATGCCCTACATAGACTCACAGAGAGGAGGCCCGTCCCTGTGCCAGCCCCCCACAGGACAGGCGGACAGTGCTGGTTTTGTTGGCAGATTTTTTTCTTCTGGTGGGGTGCTTTCTTCCTGCACAGCAGGCACCGGAGTGAAAGCTGACAAGAACTGGCAGAATTTTAAAAATTGCTGCCACTCTCCTACAGACGTCCATTATGTCTCCGGAGCCTTATGATTCACAGCATAAAAGCATAATCAAGAGAAATCGTGGTTCAGCTCAGTCAGGGATGGGCAGAATAGTCCATTTAACTTTATGTTAAAAACAGGAAAATAATTGGACCAAAATTTGTTTGAAATGGGAGTAGAAAATGGCTTGTTTTCAATCTATTTCAAATGAAAAACCCCCATTAAATACTCATTGGAAACTATTTAGTTTGGAAACAAGTTTAGTATTCCATAGGCAGTGTACATTAAAAGTTGTAGCACAGCATAATCTGCGTAAGAACTATCTGACAACCTGATGACCTAGTTCTACAGGGCTTTTGAAAGAAGGGCGGGCGAGGCTCGGGCTGTTCACAGCCTGGCAGTTGGCTTCACAACAAAATCTGCAAGACCAAACTGGACGGAGAAAAGGAAGTCTTTCAAGTTGACAGAAAGCCCCAAACTACCTTCTGCTGGCAAACAGCAACATGGTAGCTGAGACCAAAGAGAAATTGAAGATGGTGGGAAGTGAGTCATCCAGAAGAAGGAAATGAATTCTTGTTGCCGTACCACGTTGTAAACTTACCTCACAAACAACAGCAGTCAACTCCCCATCCCAAAGCCTCAGGGGCCCAGAATCACAGAACTCCAAGGAAATGCTCACCTTTATGCGATGCACGAATTCCTCTGATAACATTCTCAGAAGCAGTGCACTGGGGATACAAGCTTCAGAGAAAGGCTGGCCCGGAGTGGCACTGCTCATGCACTACAGTCGTCTCACCCCTCAGTCCACTCCAGCTTTCAGTTCGAGGTCTGCTGTTTCAGAGGTGGCTAATATTACCAAGTATGCCAGTGGGATTCACTAAGCAGTACATTCCAAGGGGTCAGAGACTGTTTTTCTTAATCTTCTCTTGTTCGCCCAGAACCTAGCACTATACTTGGCACACTGCAGGTGCTCAATCCATGTCTGAGTGAATGAATGAACATTCTATGAAGGGACTAGGGATCCTCTTAAGGGAAAGGTCTGGTGTAAGAAGGCTGGGTCTTCCTCTAAGCGTGAGAAGCACAAATTTTTTAAAAGTTCATACATGCTAACAATGCAAGAACCAGACACTTTACAGATCAGTTTGGGGGCTGGCCTGGTGGCATTAGCAGTTAAGTTCACATGCTCTGCTTTGGGGGCCCGAGGTTCGCAGGTTCGGATGCCAGGCATGGACCTACACACTGCTTATCAAAGCCAGGCTGTGGTGGCGTCCCATATAAAGTAGAGGAAGATGGGCAAGGATAAGGTCAATCTTCCTCAGCAAAAAAGAGGAGGACTGGCAACAGATGTTAGCTCAGGGCTAATCTTCCTCAAAGAAAAAAAAATTGTTTTTTAACTAATAATCTTTAAGTAAAACATAAAACGTTTCCCCCTGTATCATTACTGCTTTAAGCAGCAGGGATTTTATTTATCTCTTTGGAAGAACAAAGGCCAACTATCATGGCTGCTCCATGTTTCTGCAGGCCCCTGGTATCTCTGGTCTTCCCCAGCCCAAACATTCTGTTCGGTAGTCTTAGGTTTCTCAACCTACTGAAATATTTACATTCCTCTCTTACTTCAATTTCTGCTCCTCTTTAATTCCCCATCTGCCTTCATTTCCTCTCTGATTTAACCTTTAGGGTTCTCTGAAAGTGATAAAATGGCTCTCAGTTTAGCACCATTTGACTTCTGTTAAGAAGACAGAGTTGCAGGGCTGGTCTGGTGGCGTAGTGGTTAAGTTCGCATGCGCCGCTTCAGCTGCCCGAGGTTTGCAGGTTTCGATCCCCGGCGCAGACCTACACACTGCCCATCAAGCCATGCTGTGGCGGTGTCCCACGTACAAAATAGAGGAAGACTGGCACAGATGTTAGCTCAGGGCCAATCTTCCTCACAAAGGAAAAAGAAAAAAGAAAAAGAGAGAGTTGGATTGCCCTTCCCATAATAAATGCTACTTCGCACTTAAGGGTTAAGTATGAGACCTCTCAGACCCAATAGCCTCCATTCCTACCACAACAACGCTGGCATGGTTTGCATGAGTCACTAGAATCTTTAAATAAAACGAAGAGAGTTGCTTGCTGGAAAATCTTAATTTCATTGAAAAGCCCGGTTTAATTTTAATAAAGTTTGCATATATAACATAAATCAACTCAGGAAAGGAAGCCCTCTTCTCCTCAATTGTTTTACACATTTCAGTAGTGTATAAAAACAGAGCCTGTCATTACTAATCTTAACAAACAGAATTAATTCTGAAAGACTAAAAGTTTGATTACACAACAACAAAAATATGATGCTGTACTACTTAGGAGTGGATGAATGTAGTTACACAGATCTTGGTTACAGATCAAATGCTTTTATTTTCCTTTTCATAGATTTACAGAAGACCTACTATGTGCAAATCTCATGCTGAGTACTGGTAGGTGGGGTGGGCAAGCATATAATGAAGACTGAGTATTTGTCCTTGTTTTCCAGGGTGGCTGGGCATGGGCACCAAACATAAATGACTGAAGGAGGGGGTGAAATGCTGTGTGGGCAGAGCCTGGGTTTCCTCAGCCTTAAGGCTTCAAAGTGGGACATTGGGGATGTGATGTGGAGGAGGCCGGGAGACAGAGGGCTAGTTGGCTAGAGGGTTCAACATGCATATAATGCTCTACAGTTAAAAACACTTTCCCTCCTGTTGTCGCTTTTGACCCTTCTACTAAAAAGAACCTTAGATTCAAGCATGGCAGCAGTAGTCGAGTCATCAGATCACTGAGCTTAGTTTCTTAGAGGAGTTCTCTACACAGAGGCATGCCCACTCTGCACATTTGCGGTGAGAGCCAAAGAAGAAGGACATGGCATTCTTCTCTCCTCTACCATGGTCAGGCTACTTGGGTTCCCATGTGTTAAGAAGGTCTAAAATAGGACAAAGTGCATCTATAACATTGAATTTCATTTTATGCCTATTTTTAGTGGTGCCATTTGGCCCTTAACTACTTTTGAAGAAACCACAAGGAGTTATCACTTCTTGAATCTAGAGTAGGGGCAGGGGCTATTGCCTTTGGACAGTTTCAACCCTGGGAAACTCCCATCTGACACCACTTGCTTTACATATCCTCCCTCGAGAAACCAAACTGCCCTGCCTACTGCGTAGCCCTTCATCTCTCACCTACCAACCTCCTTATTGGGTGGGGAGGTGCTAATACTCTGTGTGTGTTTTATTGGTAGAGAATGGAAGCAGGCTAATTAAGTCAGGAGGGCTCAACCAATGGCTTCCGGATCACTGTTGGCCTATGACCAAGATGAGAAAAACACAACGGTGCAGTGAATTTTCAATTTCAATTTCAAGATAAAGAATTGTTCCTTATTCTAATATTATGTATCTCTTGCTTTTTTGGTTTTAACAATAATTATAAAAGTATCAAGTGGCTTCTCTGTGCCTGGCCTTTAGTGCCTCACATACATTATTTCATTTACTCCTCCTAAGACTCATATAAGGTAGGTACTGTTATAATCACCTCCATTTTACAATGAGGGAACTGACGCAGAAAGGTTATTTTAATTTCCCAAGGTCACATAGCTTACTAGTCAGTCAGTAGTATCATCAAAATTTGTTTGACTCCAGAACTCTTAGCCACTACACTATGTCTTTTCTTTTATGAAATAATGGTGATAGTACATGGTATTTGTACTTTTCAAAAAAATTCTTACTTGGTAATATACAAAGTTAGCAACTCAACTGTATGTAGGCCTCTTACAATTAAAAGAAATTTTTTACTGGTTTGTAAAATCCCAAAGTCTGATAACCTCTTGGTGAGGTTATCACACTAAATCTAAAAGTAAAGTTACCTGATACCAAACTATAAAATTAAACCATCATGGGGCCAATTGAGATTTTTCTTTGCACAACTAGAAGCAGTCCTATCAACTCTACAGCATCATTTAATGAGATTCTCCTGAATATATACAGGCAAAGAGCACAGGCTCTGGAGTCAAATTACCTCAAATCCTGGTCCTAACTGATTAGCCATGTGACCCTGGCTACATCAATTAATCTCTTGGTTGGTCAGTTTTCTCACATGGGGATTATCATAGTACCTACCGTATAAAGTTGTCATAAGAATTAAGTAAGTTACTACATGTAAAGTATTTAGAACAGTGCCCAGCACATCGAAAATGTGCCTGGCACATCGTGAGCCCAATAAACGTAAGCGCTCATCACCATAATTACTGTTGTTGTCATCATCGCAATCCTCCTCCTCCTCATCATCATTATAACCATTACAACTATTATTATACGGTCACATGCTAGGTGTTCACAGATACCGACAAAATATGGAAATGTTGTTCTCCAAGTTCCTATTTAAAAAACAATAAAAAACTCATATTACTGGCAACACCTAGATATTACATTGTCCATATGTCTGACTTGCTGAAAATCTTAGATGTAAAAAATCTCCTCATTGGTCTTTCCCAATGTGCCAACTCTTTCAGGTATCAGAAAGCAACTCCTGGGCATGTGGATTCTTAAACAGCAGCAGACAAATGGTACCATGAAGTCATCTCATCTAAGCCTCTATTGAACATTACTAAATCTGTCCACTATGGATGATCCAAAATGGCAGGGTACTGGGAGCTTGTTACCTTGCAGGCAGGGGAACAGGGATACAGGAGCTTCCTCTCGGTGGGCCATGTCTTTGAGTGCTATAGAATAGTCACTCCACAAGTCTCCCAGTCCCTGACTTCATGAAGAGAGTCCCACCTTATTCATTGCCATTCACTATTCTCCAGACCACCAGTGTGTGATCAGAGTGGAATGGAACAAGGGTTCTAGTGATTCTACTTCCACAACCCAAGGAAGCCACCTGCTGCATGGTGCCAAGCTTGCCCACCACTCCCATACCCAACTGCTACCAAAGGCTAGTCCTGGTCTGGCAGGATGCAGCAACCATTACCACCCAGCTCCCCACTGGTCTTTGTGTGAATTCCAGCTCCAGTCTAGGAAGAAGGGCAATGGAATCAGCCAACTTTCTTTCTGCCTGTGAGATTGGATCTGCAGAGATTCTACATTTGCTCTCTTCTACTATGCTAGGTAGCATTGCCATTGAGGCAAGACGGCGTTACCCACAACAGAGCATTAAATAGGAGCTTAGAGTCAGCAGAGAGTATGTGAGAAACAGCTGAATAGAACAAGAACCGTTCTGGCAAAGAAGAAAACATTCTAAGGGCAGTCTCACAAAGACATCCTCTTTGTGAGAAAAGCAAAGGTGACTGAGAGGCATAGAGCCAGAGTTCTCGCATCAGCAGCTACAGCCATGAGGCAGAGTTCACAATGAAGGTGGACACCTATTAGAAAAGAGGGCTGGTTACTTTCTGGCTGCTCCAGCACTTGGGCTGTTTTTTTTTTTGAAGATAATAAGATACTGAGGCATATCCTGATTTAGAGCCTTCCGCTTTCCTTGATGATTGACCCTTTGGTTTTCTCTTGCCATAACCATCCACAGCTATAAGAATGGGAATTACAATCCACTCAGAATTGGGAACAAAAGGAAAAGAAACCAAAAAGGAGGAATGTGTCCATTGTTTTAAATTTGAATGGAATCAATTACCAAGTTGAACTCTCAATTCTTCATGGGATTCTGAAATAATTTTCCACTCTTCCCTCTCTGTCATTCCTTTCTACTCTGTTTTATTCTAGAAGCCGCTATCTCCTACCTCTCATTTCCATCTTTACTGGTCAAGACTAGGCACAGTATTTGCTTGTTGATTGTTGCAAGAATTGAAAGAACATGTTGGGGTGCAGGAAGAAGGGAAGGTTGATGGGATCAGTTTAGGGCATTTGAGATTTGATGTGCCCCTGGAACAGCAGAGTAGAGATTTCTAGTAGGTAGGTGGATATGTGAGTATGGAAATAGTTTCTTTTCTCTGGTGCCTTCTCACATCCCTTTTCATATTCGTCCTCTGATGTATCTTATACCCAAGCATCCACCTTGATCTCAGCTTATCAGCTAAGCTCTGGGTGGGCACTGGTTGAGGAATTGCATCTTCTTATAATAGAGGTCCTCTTGAAGACTGAAAAATCTTTAAGACCCAAAGGAATAAATCTGTAATGTAAAATTCTAGGCAGCATAAGAGGTGGTAGAGAAATGTTATGAAGAAAAGAAAACCTAACCTCTCTGCAGTAGATGCTTGAAGAAATGGCACCCAATTTGGTCATGCGTCCCTGTATGTCTTGGAATCCCTTCTCACGTTGACTCTGGGCCAGCCTTGGGACTTGCATTGGTCAGTGACACATCAGCATAGCACCGCAAGCTGAAGCTTGAAAAGTACTTGCACATTGGGGCTTACTCTCTTGCTGCTCCTTGGAACCCTGAGATCACATATATTGAAGCCTGAGTTAGCCCATTGAAAGATGAGAGAGCATATGGAGCAGAGATGAGCCGTCTCATCTGAGATGGCCAAACTCAGACCAACCAGTCTGTCAATCAACAGACACAGGTGAAGCCCTCCTAGACCAGCCAACCTCAGCTGACCACAGACAATTGAGAGAGTCCTACAGAGATCAATGGAGCTGGTCCAGATGAGCACTATCATCCACTTGATCCACAGAATTGTGAGCTATATAAAATAGTTGTTGTTTTAAGTCACTAAATTTTGGGGTGGTCTGTTAGGTAACAAAAGCTAACTGATACCCTCTCCTTTTAACGCTCAATCACAGGATCCAGCTGTCTTCAGGCCTGTCTACTTCTAAGGATGGTACCATTGATCTCCCCTCATGCCTTGGCCCCTATAGGACATCCAACTGTAGCCCTCAAGTAACATCACCACAAAATAACAATAACAGGAAAAAAGGAAGTCAGTGCCTGATGGGTAAGTGTGTGTTAGGGCAGAGTGAGGGGTGACAGAGATGAAAAGGGCAGTCAGAGGGGAGAGAAGTGGAGAGAAGAGAATCAAACCCAAGGCACTGACCTGAGACAGTATGTCCCACTGAACACAGAAGCAACCTCCCCTCCCTCGAGAACCCTTCTGCCAGTGGCAAAGAGAAGCATAAGAGCAGTGACCACAAGCAAGTGGTCTGGCTAATTTTCATGGTCAGGCTGGGGGCTGGGGAAAAGGGAGTGGCGAGAACAATAAAATGCATCTTGCAGAAGCACGTCCCAAATCCTTGTCTGCTCTGCTATCATCATAATAAGTAATTCTACACAGATAGGAAAAATAAAGGCTTGAGCATAAGGTTTCTATCTGTGCTGAACAGAAGCTGATTAAAAATGCTAACTACCATGATTGTCCAACCACCAGACGCTCCCCTGAGACCCATGCTCACAGATGGTGATTAGTTTGGGATGGCCAGAACATTCACCAGTACCATGTTGCCGTAACACCCACAGACTATCTGTCACATTCCCAGGAGGCCATTAAAGGCTGTTTACTTCATACAGTTAACTTGAACCATAAGCTTCACAAGCCTCTTTGATACAATTTTAATCACTCTCCTCATAAACCCATAACACTCCCCAGCACGGATATGCATTTGCACACAGCACAGCGCACAACTCCCCTCGGAATTTTGCAGCTAGCAATGCCCCCTTCCCAACCTGCCCTCCCTCAAATGGATGCTGCCTCACTACAGATATTGTCTAAGGTCTCCCTTGATTCACACACTTGCATTAGTGGTTCCCAGCGTGGTAATATATCATGGCTCCCAGTGGAAATTGGGTGATAAAAGATCAATACCAGGACCTTGTAACAAATGTTCCAACAGTGAAACTGCAAGCTACTGTTTATCTTTTCCGGAACATATTTTTTCCCCCAAGCAAATTCTAATTTTCTAGACTGACCTCAGCTATCCTTTCTGATATTTATTTATTTGAAAGCAAAAATAAGTGAGCTTCTGGATACTATTCCTGAATAGATACAAAGCCCTGTTTAAGCACTGCCCTCTGAGAACTCTGGTGACCGACACCTCCCCCCAGAATGAGAACTCCATTGCCCCTCTCCAAATTCTACCACTTCACAAGTCACATCCTCCACTCGGCAGGCTGGCAGCATGTTCTCTCCGGCAAGGCTTTGGGCACTGAAGCTGTGACATTTGGTGGATTTGCCAGCAGCAAGAAGGACAGCCTGGGATGAAAGGCAGGAGCCCTTTTAAGTAATTTTATGTGAATTCTGTGTGATTTGACATTTCTTTTATAGGTAGGATTTGTCTGGTTTCTTAAGGCCACCTTGCCATAGAAAGAGTAGACGATCCGAATACAGAGGACTCAGCCTGGGCTTAAGTTATGGTTTCAACCCTTGGAAACTAAACAACTTTGCCAGGTCTATTCAGTTCTCCAAGCCTCCTCACTTTCATTTGTAAAATGGGAGTAACTCTAACTGTTCTGCCTAGCTCACAAGATTGCTGTGCAAATCAAATGAAAAATTATTTATGAGGCAGCTTTGTAAACTGTGAAATATTAAAAAAAAAATTTTAAGTTTTTTTAATTTGCACCTACACTGCTATTGCTGATTTTGGTTCTTTATGCCATTTTCCAGCTAGGTGAAGACAGCATTGGGAGAGAACTGCAAAGTCGTTCAGTATGCAGTGTTGCTATTTTCTAGGCTTTCCCACTCAATGGTCTGCCCACAAGAAGTAGGTCCTTGTGTTTGTGGCGTTGGGTTTTGAGAGGCTCTGGGCCCTTTTGTAGCATTAGTCAGCAAACACATTTGTGAAGCACTCCTGTGTCTCCTTCAGTTAGTCCGATGGTGTTTACACATGGCTGCAGTTTATGAATGGATTACTCTTTGAAGAAACGAACAATACTTGGGGAGAGGTTCTCCTGGTCGCCATTACTTCCAATCTTTACCAGCATTGCTTTGCCCACTCTTGCTTCTCCATTCTCTCTCTTTGTGCCCTGGGGCTCAACATTCCCTTTCTAGACAGCATATTCTAGAAGACCACTTACAGTGTTGATCCTTGTTCACCTCCCCAAATTGAGGGCTTATTCTACAGATGTCTCCAGCTTTAGGAGACAGAAGTGATTTGCATCTCAGATTACTTTTTATAAAACACATTTTATTATGGATTTACTTCCATTACAAAGGTAGACTCATGCTCTCATCTCCCCCCTGCTCCAAACTCAGAGTTAAAACCTGCATGTGGCAGTACCTGCTCAGGATCCCTTGCAACCCTGTCCTCTCAGCTAAAACCAGGGCTTCCTATTTCCTGTTGACTTTCATTTTCTGCCTCCCTCCAGACATCAGAATTTCTTCTCTTTTGGGAAATCCTGACCCACAGCCAACCTCTGCTCTGGGGACTAATGCCCCTGGACAGCTACAATATCAATTATATCTTCTCATCCTTTCCCTATAGAAAAATGTATTCCAATCAAAAAGTTCCTTAAATTTAAGTGAACTTCAGCTCTCTTTAGGGAATTAATGGTCTATCTACATTATCCATCCTCTGGGTTTAAAACTATGTACTTTAAGAAGACTAACTGAAGCAGATATGTTAGGAGTGGTTCTAATTCCTCTAAACAGAGAAATATAAAACTCAACCTGGAAACCTAACTCCAGGTCCCAATACCCACCCAATTTATCTCCCAATTCTAAATCTAGATGCTACTGATAAAATAAAAGCTTTGCTTCTTGTCTCAGAAGGAAGAAAAATCTCAGAGAATACAGCCACCATTGGAGTCACAAGTTCAATCTTATCTCATCAATACTGATGCTTCCCTCCACTGCAGACAACTTTAGGTTGCCATAACAACTTCCCCACAGAGTTTAAAACCCAGCAGCCCATTTCCACTGTTTATATTTAGTGCTATTTATGTAGACCCAGTGTTTTCTTTTTTTTTCCTCTTTTATGTTCCTTTTTAACAAAGGAAGAAGTGACATAAGATATAGTAAAGTGAGAAATTTACTTCATCTCATCTGTACTATGGCTATGAGGTGAAGAGGTAGTTTCTTTTCTTGGTGGACACAGGTAGAGGAAGAAAGCAAGGGGGGGAGTTTCTAGGATTTTATAAAATAAATATCATGTTGATCTACACCTAAAATTGTTGAATAAACAGCATGAGCAGTTATTACAGTCAAGTGACCATGCCCTTGAAATACTGGGGGGATGGGTGAGGAGTTCAACAAAAAAAGAGAGAGCAATGAGTGGTTCTAATGCTGGATAGGGGCATCTAATCAAATTTTGCTGCAGGGACTGGAGTTTTAACTTCCATCACTGAGCAGAAGCCTCAAACATGAAACCATTCCTACTTAGTCTAAAGTGTACTGTAACTGTTTGAAATGTCTCTTGGCCCAGGTGCATGGCATTCCAGAGTGTGAAGAAATCTGCAGAGGACACTGGAGACACTGTGATCTTAATGGATTTCTGGAGAAGAGGAGACTAGAAAAATGGAAATGGGCAAATGGGAGCAAATAGTGAATACCAGGGATGACAGCCCAGCTTGCTTGATATCAGTTCCAGGAATAATCTGAAACAGACCCTGTGAAAATATTTTGAAAAGCATAATAATTCATAAGAGTAAGAAGCATTTGGAATCTATGTCTTGGGAAGAAACATCCCATTCAAGTCAATAAACATTTACTGAGTGCTGCTTATATGTAAAACACAGTGCTAGGTCTAAGGCTGACTGGTAACAAGGATGACTGAGACCATTTAGTGGTGGGTGAGGTGTGGGGAGTGGGGAGGAGGAGGCAGAAACTTCAAATATACTTGTGAAGCAGATGGAGGTAAGTGCTATGAGGTATGAAAGGAAACAGGATTATAGGCCAGGGAACGCGAATAGATGGGTGGGCAGTCGTGGGGAGAGGGAAAGTTTTTTAAATGAGATGGCACAGAAGCAGGATCTTGAGGTTGTACAGAATTTGACTGGCAAGAAGGGGGTGATGAACTGAAGGGACATCCCAGGAAGAGGAAATGATGTGGGCGGAGAGTGAGGAGTGTGCTAGGCAATAGTAAGCAAAGATCTGGCATGAGTTGGCTGCGTGAGGCAAGTGAGGAGATTCCCAAGAGATAACTGGGGTCTGAGCTATGTTAGTGGAAGGGAAGGACTGTCAAGAGACATTCCAAGGATAGAAGTAACAAACTGGGTGACTCATTAGATGTGGGAGATGAGAGAAAGCAAGAATTGTGTGGCTTGTGATTTCTTTCTCTGAGACTGGATTCAGAAGAGCAGCTACCTCAAGGCAGAGAGTGAGAGGTGATGGATCATAGACTCACCACTCTCCTGTGAGGGGACCCTGGGAGGATCTAATCCTCACCCACCAGGAGATGCGCTGTGAGCAGTGGCTGGGGCCATCTGACCAGATCTCACCTCTCTGCTCCTTTTGTGGTTGGCCTGAGGCTTGAAGCACTCATTCCCTCACTCGATGCTCTCCTCCAGGCCACTACTCTCTGCTCTGCGGATTTTTACGCAAGTCTTAATCTTCTCCACAAAGCAGGGCCTCTTTCTTCCACAGGAAAGACTTTTCAATCTTTTTTCCAATCTGTTTTAGTCTCATCAAATCTCAATATTTTTGAGGTCATATTTACCAAGCTATGTTAAAAAAAAAATCAAGATCATTTTGATTTTCCCATGTTCTGAATGTTGCTTAGTCCTAGAAGAATTTTTTTTTAAACCTTGGGTATCACTAAGCTTCACCCACACTGTGGCTTTTCTTGCTGTTTTAAACCTATAATCCCTCTGACCCTCCATCTTAACTAGTTTTGCAGTCCTTTTCTTTCAAAACCTTTTTCCTGAGTGCTTCTCCCCACTCCTTCCTCCATATTTACTTTAAAGTCTTCTTGAGCAGATCAGCTGGTATCTGGGAAAAAATACTCTATTTCCATTTTCATGTTATATAAGTTTTTCCTAGTTCTCTCCTGAAATTTCTGAACTCGAGTGTATGCATGCATTCATTCATTCAACAAATAAACGTTGACCACCTTCAATGGGCCAGGTACTATGCTAAATGGTGAGCACAAATGACATGGCCCTGCCCTCCTGGAACTTACAGTCTTTTAGGAGAGGCAACCTAATAAATGAAAGATTACAACTATGACAATGTCCTGAAAAAGAATAGGAACAATGAGAACTGACAGGAGAGGAGTAAAATCTTCCACTAGCAGAACTGCAAAAGAGTAGAATGAGGTGCCTCAGGAGGGAAGTAAGGCCCCTTCTCCAGAGGTGAAGGCTGATGGTATGTGACCATCTGTCAGGGAAGCTATGGAAGGAATTCCTTCAAGAATGGGAAGCTGGAAAAAATAACTGCAAGGCTCTTTTCATCTCTAAGATACTATGATTCTAAAAGCAGGACCAGCCAAGAGGGAAAAGAACAGTGTGATTTATGAAAATGCCATCGCCCTCAAGCCAGTGCACTCATTAGATCCTTCCCCACCTCCATTTCACCCACCAGCTGATACCAACTTTTACTGCTCTCTCTATTTAAGATCTTACCGAGGCATCCACACTGGGCTATAAACTATAGGGGATAGCCTCAAGGATCAAGGAGTCTTACAGACACCATATATTGAGCAATTCCTATTGATGTCAATCTTTATTTGAGAAGAAGAATAAAACACATTAAAGGGACTACAGGAGATTACTCTTCCTATATTGATAACCCATTAACATTTAATGAACTGGAGTAATGGTCAAGGCAACTTGAAGCTGTCTGGAAAGCCAAGAAACTGGGTTGACTTTCAAACAACAAACTCAAAAAGTACCTCCGTGATGCTTTTTGGCTCTTCTGGGGGTCCTGGTCAACCCTTTCTTACTGGCGATGAAGAAGTGGCCTCCAGGTTCAAGCCACTTTTTTTTGCCAGGGAGCTCAGTGCAGCCCAGAGCTCTTCCACCTCTCAGCATGAGCACGTAGGCCATAACTGGAACAAGCTGAATATTTACCAATGCTGATGAGGCCCCTGGATGCCAAGAAGTCCAAAAGCCACTCTCACTCTTTATTCTGATCTCCCTCTCACACACACCTGACCTACCGTATGGTAGAAACAGTCTTCACCCAGGGTAACAGACTTTGTAAGTGAGAAAGTCATGGCTTCCCCAGGCCTCTGGAAAATGTGAAGACCGTACTGGATCATCACCATGGTTCCTTTCTGCTTTATTCTTCTCTCTCTACCTATAACAGCTCTTTCTTATAGACTGTGACATACACTAGAGTCTTGGCATCTGTGTCAGAAACAATGGCTCAGTAATAACTACAACAAACTAAAACCATAGACTTGCCTCCAAATATAACTGGCTTGTTCAAATAACTTCATTGAGCAGATTAATTCATATAATTTCTTAAGGGGAAATTTTGGAGTTAGTTGATTTGCCAGGTCCACCAAGAAATCATGTTTCTCAGGATCTTGTGAAGGAATTACAGAGTTTCTATTGCTGGCAGGATGGGGGCAACTAGGAACCAAGGCTGGAAACACCCTGGCCACCTGCTATAGCAATGATTCACCATCTTTTGCCTGGAACTACACAGGTAATATTTCCAGTGTAGACTCCTTCTTGACTTGTAGGTATCTCTCAAAGGATGCTAAAGAGGCAGGTAGGCTGTACTTTCCAGCTCTAGGCTATAACTTGTCCTCCCATCACCTTCTCTCCTGGATCCACTCCCAGGCAGAGTGGGCCTGCACTGTGGTTCGGTTCCAATGAACTAAGGCCCAGAACATCAGGGCTTGTTAAGAACTTATCTGAGTGCCAGAATAGACCCCTAAACTGATTCCTGAAGAGGAATCTGGATTTGCTTGCAAGTACTCCTACAGCTCTGCCTAGGGAGAGGTAGAATGGCCTTCCATTCAGGCGGGCGTCCAATTTTCACAATAAGATGTAAACTTCACCACCTGCACTTCTGATTTCTAAGGCATAAGGCTCTGCCCTGGACCAGCAACAGAGAATACAAACACACCAGGCTCTTGTCAGAGAATACAATCTCAAACTGTCTGCTATTCAGCTCCTATCAAAAGCCCAGCTGAGAAAAGCAATATTTACAAAAGATTATTTGAAGGACAAGCAGTTCATCCATTCTTCAGAACACTCTAAATTCTATCCATGGATCAAACCTGACCACCTCACAGCTACACACCAGGCCCATATTACTTTAGCCCCACACAGAACCGCCAGCACTGAATTGTATTTTAATTTCATGCCATTTGCTCTTCTCAAAAAAAGTTACTACAAGAAGCAGTCTCATAAAATCTGTTGTTGCATTTGAGGAAAACGTTGTTGGAATATTGTTCACTACATAAAGTCCCCTGTCAGAAAGTTATCTTGGAAATTAGCTTTAGAAGGAGCTTTGATTCTTGAAGAAATGATGGTCTCCTTTTCTAAGTAATTTTGTGGTGAATTTGACCTTGGCTGTCAGGAATCTCAGTGTCAAATCTCTAAGCTCAATTGTGGCAATTACATAGATCCCTAAGTTTTCCATATCTGTGTTCTTCTTTTCTTGGTCACTATTTTCCCTCTCTATGTTCACTGCTACTTATTTGATTTATTTTTAAAATAACTGATCAAAGAACTTTTATGGAACCAGGTAATGGTATAAATAAGAATGCACTGGATATCTTTGTTCATTTAAACGCTGTGGCTATTGAGTTGGCAATTCTCATCTTGGTAGTACTGGTTGTAGCCATAGCAATAATAATACTAATAATCATAATCATACTCATAATAAAGCTATCACTTATTTTGTACTTTCTATGTACTTAAGGACTGTAATAAGAATATTTCACACATTATTTTACTTAACCCTCTCAATAATCCCACAAGCCTCATTTTATAGATGAGGAAACTGAGGCTCTGAGAAGGTAAGCAATTTGTTATACGCCCAGTAAAAGCAGAATCACACCCACATGTATCTGACTCCACACTGCAGCCAAGATATCCCCACTCTAAAAGCAAGGGGTCAGTTAAGGGGAGAATTATAAAACTAAAATAGCAAATGCTATAGAAGTAAGGCTAGAACTTTTGGTTTTTCTCTCTTTGCATCACAGTAAAACATTGCATCCAAGTCTGCCTATAGATGCCACACAAGTAGTCCTCACCAGCTCATCAAAGTCCACTGGAAAAGTGATCTAGTATAAGGTAAAGATGAAAGTGCACTTCGTAGATAAGACCAAGTCAACAATTTAGATAATATATTTTGATAAAGCTAAAAAACTAAATAAAGAACCATCAACGTCATCAAAACACTAGAGTCTAAGCGCTTTTGAGAATTTCCCCCAGATTCCTGCAGGCATCCCAGAGCTGAAGATGACTTGGGCCCCTTGGGAAACACTATCTGACCTCCAGAGATGTTTGGTCTCACATGGCACCCCCACTGCCCATCACAAGGAGACTGTTAAGGGGATGTGACCGCTGTTCACATCACATGACAAGATGTAACTCCTACCTTCAATGTTTCTTCCTCTCAGCACTTCATACATTGCAGTCCTTGGCCGTGGCGTCTCCATTAGCTTTCAGAATAAATGCCTATATGAGCTGATGGTGATATATACAAAAACTCTCATTTCAAAATTAGAGAATACACATAGCCTTGGGGCTTGTTCTCCATTCGAAGTACAAGGGTGAAGGTCAGGGATGTATGTTCATTCATTCATTCATTCATTCACTAGCATTTGCTAGGATCGAAAAGACAGACTAAGCAGACCACGTGGATTTTGTCCTTAAGAGCTTCCTAACAGATTGGGGAGAAAAAACCTCCATGGAGGAAGAGACTAAGAACCAATGCAAAGCCATCTGCCTAAGAAATGAAGAGTGGCACCATAAACATGGTCTCTCTAAGTGTGGCAGAAGCTCAGGAGTCATCAAAAGGAAACAGGTCCAACAAAGAAGGGTTCATGGAGAAAGAGAACTGTTGGATCTCTGCTTTATTTAAACAGTAAATTTGATCCATGAACTCCTTCTCAGTTCAACATTCATTCAGCATTCTGAAAATCCTCATTCAGCCCCTAACTTGTCCCAGGTGCCAGAAAAGGAGCAGTGGGCACACAGACAAGGGCTCTGCCCTCATGGAGCTCAGACATACATTTTTAAAAAGTCAAAATAATCCCAGAAAGTGGTAAGTTTTGTGAAGGAAATAATAATAATCATATTAATATTAATATGCTAGGCATCTTGTATAAGATCTGTGTCCAGTTAATGACAGAAATTGCTGACTTTCTCAAGCTCTAAAAGCCATAGATCAATCCAGAAAAATATGTAAATGGAAGAAAGGGCCAGCAGGAAATGAATGGAAATTAAATGTCGTATTTGCTAAATAAAAATATAGCCATTTGGGCAGATATTTTCTCTGTGAAATGCTGATAAAATACTTGAGTCACCAGTACCCTTATATTTGCTTCTTTGTTCATGTCAACATCTTAATGCGAAATATAACAACAATGAACATTTAGAAGCAGTCTGGCAAAGCTTAAACTAAATTTATTTTAATGTCTTTTTTTTATGCTTAAAGCTAAGTCTCCAAATGTGCTTTTAAAGTTATTTTTTATAATATGTATTTTAATAGGATTGCAGGATTGAAATATAGCATTTTGGGGTAAGCAAGGTCCAGGGGAAAAGTTATATGAAAGTTGAATAAAGATTGGGGGGTTTTATTGTTGATTTTCATAATTCTGCTAAATTATGTGGTCAGCGGATGAATGAAGAAGGGGCAGTATGGAAAAGGTAGTGAAGACCCGTTTTCACACACACTGTTACTGCTTAGGGACTTCTTCCCATTTAGAAAAGAAACCCCAAACACTAAAATTCTTTACTGACCCTGTTTTCTTTTTCTTTTATATCTACTCCATATATTTTTCCTTACTGAAAATAGCTGTGAACCTCCAGTATCAAATAAAAATGGTAGTGTCAGCTAGGTCATGGGGAACTCTGATATTCAAAGGACATGCCCATGGAAAGATGAAGGACAGACTCTAGTTCAAGGAAAGTTTCAGGTTTGTTGGGTTCAACAACTCTTGAAAGGACAGGACTAATGTCTTTTTTCACAAAAAGTCTCACCTTTGAAAGAGAAAGCCCCTCTGAGATTTGAATCTGGTGCTGCATCCTTTAA